>NC_079320.1:27764009-37764009 GCF_029931775.1 Euleptes europaea | reverse complement strand
ATATGCTGTTACACTAATTGAAAAAGGAAAAGAGATTTTTCTTTTTGTTTTTCCAGTGTGTAAAAAACATTTTTTTTCAATTAAAAAGAGAAAAGAAAAAAATAGAAAAAAAGATAAGAAATGAAATAAAACTGGGGATACTGGCATTGTCAGTAGCCACTCCATTTTATTAGGAAATACAATGGAAATACAATTTGTAATTAATATTATACTCTGATTGTAAAGTTCTTGCTTCTACTCTTATAATCTATAAAATTGTTCAGATCCTGTTATAATTTGGCAATGTCAACCTGAAGAATATGTAACTTTTTATTTTCTTAAAACTTTCTAAGAGTTTGAACGGAAACATAGTACAGCAACATTTCATTCAGTTATATAGAGGCAATATTCTGTCCTTGTAAGTGAGAAAATAAAACATACACTTACTTTGAAAGGTTTAGGATCCAATGCACTTTATTATAACATAAATATGTGTTGTTGGGTTTTTTTTTTTAAGTATTATTCCAAAGTGTGCACAATTTAATGCGGCAGAAGGCATTCTATTGATTGTAAGAGTTTCTTTGGCTCTCTTGTGCATGCTGTAAATAGCTTGTGGCTTGAAAGAAGGTAATATAATATCTAGTTATTTTAAAAACATAACACATGGAGGGTGCTTCTATAATTTTACAGTCCTGGCAAATTATAACAGGATCCAAACAATTTTATAGGTTATTAACCTTTCACTTGCCTAAAAGTAAGACTCACTGGATGAACTACTATAAAGTATCACATTAAAGCATGAGTCCATAAACTTCTTCAAATTGCATTTATAGAGGCAATAATGATAGATTATGATGGATCGATCTAAGTTGTTGATCTTTAAGAGGTGTGATAATCTTTTTGCTATTTATCCTTGCACCAAGTGAGAGATGGGCAGTTTTATAATAAAGTTAATAATGACAGTGTCATTTACTTTTCAAACAGTGCTACATCACAGAGCTCCACATGGAATAAGGTATAATGTCTCGTGATTCCCCCCCACCCCCCACACCAAAGGGTATCCTAAACTTGGGCTGCAGACCTGTTAATCTGTATTTGACAGTATCTGCCCAAAGACCCTCTTACCACAAGCAATCACTATGGGAGGGAAAGGTGCAGTACCCACTGCTAAAGTGTCTGAAATGACACAGCACAAAATAACACATCATAATTCTGAACAAAATCCTAGTTCATGTAATTACCAGGCCTCTGAGTGAAGGGTTTGTATCTTCTCTCTTCTCTGTATATATCTCTATGTATCTTACCTGCACTCCCCCCACAACTATTTTGTTTAGCATGGTTTTGCCATCCCTGCCCCCTCCCGCAACCCCCCCCCAAAGAAAGCTACTTGACATTGAGTCTTGACAGCGATTAATTGATAAAAAATGTTAAATGTTCTTTGGCTGTGTTATAACTTGTGATGTGTGTGTGCGCGTATGAAGTGCCGTCAAGTTGCAGCCCCCTTAGGGCAACCCTGTAGGTTTTTCAAAGCAAGAGACTAACAGAGGTGGTTTGTCATTGCCTTCCTCTGCACAGCAACCCTGGAATTCCTTGGTGGTCTCCCACACAAATACTAACCAGGGTCCTGCTTAGCATCCAATTGCTGGTGAGATCAGGCTATCCTGGGCCATCCAGATCAGGCCTTGTCATCGTCGTCACCTCCCCCCCACCCCCACCATCATCTTATATTCCAATAGTGAAGCCAGCCATATCTAATGATACTTAAACCTGATGATTGGAGCTGTGATCAGGCAAGACAGATTATTCTACAAGCCTGAAACATGCATAAGGTTTGCAGAAAAATCTGGAATATTTTTTAAATGTGTTTTTTAAGCACTGCAGGAGGGCATCTGTGAGGGCACAGGTACCACTGTTCTCTGCACATGTTTTCCCTCGTTGCTGGAGGGTGGAACCCCGAAACACTGACTGGTGGGACAACTTTGTCACAGTGTGCTGGAATGACCAACAGTAGCTTGGCAATTTTCAGATGTCTCAAGCAACTTTTTGAAAAAAAAAATTGTTGGTGCCTTGAGACATCCATTGCAGTGGCAGGAAACCCACATGCATGCTCCCATTCTGGTGGAGAAGTGTTATTATAACACAAATCTCAGAACATTAAAAAAAAAAAGCCAGAAAAGAACGCACAGGCAAAAAAGGCAGGAAAACAATCGTGGTGCTGCTTAAACCAGGCAAAGCACTTTAGAGACGGCTCATAGACTGATTGAAATGAGCTGTATAAACACCCATCTTTGTATCGCTTTATTCCAAGGAGGGCCAACAATGGATGACATCCGGTTTAGAGCGGTAATCTGAATAGGGCCTTAGAGAGGGGGAAGCACAACATTCTGGTTTGTAAGGAAATGCCCCCTGTGTGTTCCTTGCTACATTGTGAGGATCTATTGATCATATCCTCTGTGGTGCAGTCCAGAATTATATATTCCATTTTTTCCCCTCTCCCACGACACTGGAACTCAAGGGCACCCAATGAAATTGATGGGCAATAGAATCAAAATGAATAAATGTACATACTTCTTCACTCATCAGGTAATTAACTTGTGGAATTCACTACCAGTGAATATAGTGAGGGCCACCAGCGTAGATGACTTTTAAAAAGGATCAGACAGATTTATAGAGGAGAGGTCCATCAACAGTGACTAGCCATGAGGACTAAAGAGAATCTGAATAGTCAGAGGCAGCAAAAAACTGAATACCAATGCACAACATCACATGAAGTTTTAAATACACTTGTTGGTTGCCCTTGCCCCCTAGCAACTCTTGATCCGTCTGTGAAACAGGATGCTGATAGGGTTGCCAGCTCTGGGTTGGGAATTATCTGGAGATTTTGGGGGAGAAGCCTGAGGAGGGTGGGGTTTGGAGAGGGGAGGCCATTTTCTCCAGGGGAACTCATCTCCAGCCACTACCTAGAGGTTGGTAACCCCAGGAGCTGGACTAGATGGAGCACTGGTCTGATACAGTAAGGCTCTTCTTATGCTGTTATATACACTGGAAAACATGTGTTACAATTAAGTAAAACATACATAATATTAAACAAATCACAATTTCCTATTAGTTTTTCTCTTTGGGAATGGAGGCTTTGGAGGTCATTTTGACAACTTGAAATATCCTTTTGTTTTTCTATATATATATATAGCATAGAGAAAGCAAGAATATACAGCTGGAGGCTTTATAAAACTGGTAGTAGTAAAATCACTATAGCACCTTCTGGCAATTAAAAAAAAAACACCTGCAAATAGACTTCCATCTGCAAGCAAAAAGCAGTGGCAGGTGTAAGAGGAAGCACAGATAATATCCTCATGAAGATGCTCCGTTACCACTGAAAATACCTGCGCATCCACAGCGGTAGGGAATTATCCCCATATAGAAGCCACCAGTGAGTGAACAGAGGCAGTAATTTTGCTACAGTGCTTTGTATTGCTCAGGGGTGTATTAGGCCCCAAATGATGCTAGACAGGTAAATGGATCTCTGGGAGCAAGGCTGGGAATGATCTGATGTTAAGCCTTTGAAATCCACTGTCTGTGGATTTGATTGAGATAACACTGTTCGTTGCAAATGGATGCAAACATTTTCTCCTTCCCCTTTCTTTCCTTCTGTACCCCATAAAAAACCAATAAAACTTTTGTTAAAAAAAGAAATCCACTGTCTGTCAGAGTAGACAATGCTGGGGGCCTCCTCTTCAGGGGCCCATATAATTGGACCTCTTTGTCCAATTCACTTGACATTTGGTGGTTATTTAAAGAACAGGCACCAACAGTTCAGCTGCAATTTTGATGTAATGGTGGTCAAAAAACACACTCCTGCCCTCCATAAATATGCCCATAGAGAATAATGGAGTCAAATAATATCAGAATCCCAGGGGAAAACCCCAGATCTGAATACCAAACCTGTGTTGGGAATCTGGAAAACCAGGAACACAATTTTTTTTTTTTTTGGCTTCCTGATATGTGGATTGAAAAAATACTGATCTTTTTTTGAGCTGCCCATGTTTTCCAGATGATGTTGTAGCCAGAATCTGAAAAATGCGGGCAAAATGCATGAGGAGAGTGAGGCAAGCTCTGATGGGTGGAAAAGGCCTGCATAATCAAAAGGAACCCCCAAATCGGTCAGTGACCATGGGAAAACATCCCTGCATAAAAGGCCATAGAAATGGCTGGATATATTTCTATGGCAACACTACCTATGAATCAATGTCCTCCAAAGTGTCCTATCTTTGACAGCCTTGCTCAGATCTTGCAAATTGAGGGCTGTGGCTTCCTTTATTGAGTCAATCCATCTCTTGTTGGGTCTTCCTCTTTTTCTGCTGCTAGACCTATGCAAACCCAGTTGGGGTGGGACAAAGCAAGGAAGGGGTTAGGAGAAGAATGGAGTTCAGAGGAGGCAGGAATAGAGCTGGGGTTGGCCAGCATGGGCACACTTTCAGGGAAGAAAAGGAGACACCGAGGGAGAAAGGGGCAGAGACAGAGAGGGAGAAGAAGGTAGTTGGCTCGGAAAGGCTGAGAAAACAGATTAGGGAGGAAGGGGGAACCTAGAGGACAAGGTTTCGCCTTGGACGAGATAAGACAACCAGAACTGTCTGGCCTGGGGGAAGCAGCCCATGACAGAGGCACAGCTCAGCCCCCTAAGGGTTTAAAAGGGCAGAATGGGTGGGTAAAGGGAACTGTGTTTGTGTGGCAACTTGTTTGGACTTGGTTTGTGGCAATAAAGTGAGCCTTAATAAGCGCCTCTGAATTTGGGTGAGTCTCTGCCCATCATAGAAGACATTTATGATCTCCTACTGCCCCCTAGTGGACTCACAGTGTTGTTAGCATAAATGGCTTTTTAATGGTTAACATAATTGGTGGAGAATAGGTCTGTTTAGGGCAACTTTAGATTTTTTTAGTTGGCATATCAAAGACACTAGATGAAGAGAACTGAAATCTTTATAATGACTAGTTTGGGAACACCCTGGAGACATCTAGGCAATCACTCTCAAGACAAAACTAGCAGTTACTGTTTCCAGGCACAACTCAAAGTGATTGTTCTTACCTTTAAGGCCCTAAATGGATTGGGGCCAAGGCACCTGAAGGACTGTCTCCTCTCGTACTATCCAGCTTTCCATGAAGATCAGTCTCTCAAGCCCTGCTCTCTGTGCCACTGCTTTCAGAAGTGAAGCAGATGGTCCTGTGATGGCACCTCACCTCTGGAATGCTCGCCCCTTTGATGTTCACCTGGTGCCAGGCCAAAAAACAACTCTTTACCCAGCTTTTAACTAGGGTTTCCCCTCTTAGTAGCCTCTTACCACCTTCTGCATTGGACCAACAGGCCAGTCCCTGAGATAAAATTAAACAGACGTTAAGTCTGACCTCAGAAACCATAACATTCAGAAACCAGTGGGTTAACTTTTAACCTCCCAGGACATCCAGTTGCTAATTTAAGAGTAGCAGTTCTCATACAAAGGGATTTCAAAGGGAGAATAGAAAGAGAGACTGCTGAATTAAGACTAATAATGAAGCTCAGGACAATGCATTCTTCTGGACTGAAAAGAGATCTGGGATTCCTGTCTCATTCCAGTGGTAATTTCTCCACACCTACTACCCCTTTGCATATCACACCTAATCCATCATGCCTGCTAATGTTATTTACTTGCTTTTGACATTTACATTGCTATTGCGTGTATAATTCACTCTTCTCTAAGGATAGATGGAATCACGTTCTAGCTATATCTTTTGCACAATCACAGCTGTCTTTTTTAGTTGTTTTGATTGCATGTATAGTTTGTATAAGAAGATCAATACAGTTGTTGGAGCAACATGATTTCTTCCAGGCTACAAGTTCACTGGTCATCCCACATATTCCTGCACCGATTATACAGGAATTGCTGAAAATATGAAAGGCTGTATATTGCTCTAGACACTGAAATATTATTCAGTTTGAAAGGAGAACACTCTGAAAGTCTGAATACTGAAATATACAATTTTTCATACCATAACTTGTAGTATCTGGCTGCGGCAAAACAGATGGTTACACCAGATGTGGAATGTCATCAGCCAGCCTAGGTTTCCAGCTTTATTTCAAAATAAATAGGATTATTTTTGGTGACACTATTTGATAATGAATTCTGATTTAGTTATCTGGGTGTAAACCAGCCAGTCCCATACTCCTCTGATCCTGGAGACAATAGGTATGCATCATGACTAGTAGCCATTTTTACTAGTAGCCATGGATAGCCCTCTCCTCCATGAACATGTCCACTCCCCTCTTAAAGCCTTCCAAATTGGCAGCCATTGCCACATCCTGGGTTCCAGTATTTAACTGTGTTGTTTGAAAAAAAATACTTCCTTTTATCAGTTTTGAATCTCTCACCCTCCAGCTTCAGCATATGACCCTGCATTCTAGTATTAGAATGCAGAGAACACTCTCCCCATACCCTGCATAATTTTATAGACCTCTATCATGTCTCCCCTTACCCCCCTTCTTTCCAAGCTGGATATATCTTTTATGTGCATCAGTGTCTCTAATACATTTGATAACTTTTTAAACTAAAGTCGTCCACTACTGTATTTTTTTTTGAAAATATAATTAGAACACCTCAAAGTAATTTCAGTGCCTTCAGATTTTACTCATAATAGCTTTTAAGGAAACTAATATATGCATATTAACAAAGAAAAACCTCTAATGTTCTTATTTTGTCAAACTGATGAATTAATTTGTGACAGTCTTTTCTGTACTAAATTAATTATTAGTCCTTCACTCAAGAGAAATATTCTGAATAAGTAATTAAACTTTTTTTTAAAGTTTCCCATTTCTTTCTAATGGTTACTTGTTTCATTTAAAAGCAGAAAATTGATAACTGTCAATTCTATGGTATGAATGCATTGTTAGAAACTAGGCTTTTAAAATGTTATATTCGGTTGCAGATTATTTTAATTTTCTCGTAATTAATGTATGCATTACATTGATGCACTATCTGGTTTGTTATTTCAGGAATTGGGCTGAAATCCTAAACTCATTTCCACAGGAACAAGTCACATTTAAGGAGTCTTCTGAATTTCTCATCTGAATTTCCCCCTGGATTTGGAGTTCTGAATTAACTGTGCTTGTTTCCAAAGTGGAAACAATGGATTAGGAATCTTCCAGTTACCTACATGATGTACATGCATGCTTTGATAAAACTCAAAACAACAACAACAACAACAACAACAAAAGCTCAGTGATCTAAACATAATGTGTGATTGTATCATGATTCTTCTGCCATATACATGGGTATTTGTGTGCATTGATAAATCCATGCAACCCCCCCCCAAAAAAAAAAACAGCAACACAACAACACAGTGGATTAGAAATCTTCCAGTGTTAATTATTTTGTCTTTAAAAAAAAAATCAGAATTGTATATAGAGGGCTGTACACAGTATTGCATCTTTTAGTTTCTTCATGTCTTTTCTTTTCCAGTTACTAATGTGCACGCATGCCTTGATAAAACTCTGCCAAAAAAACAAAAAACAAAAAAAAAAACCACACGAACACACATAATTGATCTAAACATAATGTGTGATTGTATCACAATTCTTCTGGATACTTGCATGCAACTGATAAACCCATGCCCCCCCCAAAAAAAGCAGTTCCAATGTGATTGCATTATTATTGCTTTAAGATTCTTTTATGGAGAATTACTCAATTGCATGGTCGCATCAATAAATCTCCACACAAAAAAATCATATATGCAATCAACTAGGGTTGCCAACCTCCAGGTACTAACACAAATGTAACATCTATGCTATACTAGATAAGGCATTAAAAAAACAGCACTAGGCTCACTTAATTACAAAACCACTATATTATACAAAACAACTTACTACAAGGTGTCACTATATAACCCACCACATAACACCCATGTAAACGTGTACACCACACCTAAAAAAGGATATTACAGAGCTTGAGAAGGTGCAGAAAAGAGCAACCAAAATGATTAGGGGACTAGAGCAACTGTCCTATGGGGAGCGGTTAAGACGCTTAGGGCTGTTTAGCTTGGAAAGAAGGCGGCTGAGGGGAGACATGATAGAGGTCTATAAAATTATGCATGGTTTGGAGAGAGTGGACAGGGAGAAGTTTTTCTCCCTCTCCCATAATACTAGAATACGGGGTCATCTGCTAAAGCTGGAGGGTGAGAGATTCAAAACAGATAAAAGGAAGTATTTTTTTACACAACGCATAGTTAAATTGTGGAACTCCCTGCCCCAGGATGTGGTGATGGCTGCCAGCTTGGAGGGCTTTAAGAGGGAAGTGGACCTATTCATGGAGGAGAGGGGTATTCATGGCTGTTAGTTAGAATGGAAGGCACAGATCTGTTTAAAGAGCCCCCTGCGCGCCTTCATGGAAGCCCCATGAAGGCCCGCACAGGGGAGCTCTTTAAAGACCCCCGCCCCCTTCCCGACTCTTTGAAGTGGTGAGTGCTGCCTGGGCAGGCGGTGCCCAGCACTTCAAAGACCCGGCCAAATTTTTCCCCGAACTCCGGATCTCCCACCGAATTTCGGGGATCCAAAGCGGGGGAGTTTGGACTTCGGCACGGCCTGAATTTAAAAGGGCCAAATTTTGCCGAAGCCGAACTTTACCAATTTTTTTTTTTCAACAGCCCTAGTCAAAACCCTTTTGGAAATTTAGATACACAATGTCCATAGGCTCATTCCTGTCCACATACTTACTGACACTTTCAAAAAATGCACAAAGATTAGTGAGACAGGACCTACCTTTACAGAAGTCATGTTGTCAAGATAAATCTGTATAGCCATGTATGCACCTCCCAACCAGTGCTTTCCATGTGGAGAATTGCAGAAATTAAACAAATGATGCACGATTCCTATGTTATCACACTCTCCTATTGGTGGCAGCAGAGAAATGTGATCCTAAAGATTGGTTACAAACAGACAAAAGTGCTTTAAACCAAGTCAGAGCATTGGTCAATCTAGCTTAGTTGGCTGGATCTAAAGTGGAATGATGCTTGCAGAGCGGGACTTACCTCTCCACTTCAACCTATTGAGCCTCTTGAAATTCTGCCCTTGGGAAGTCTAGGAACACTCAAAAACGGTATGGGGGTAAAGTGGGAGGGGAGAAATCAGTAGAAATGACCCTGTCTTCCTTCATCAATGGAAGGGACACAGACAGAATACCAACTTTGGATATAACCCAAAGCCAGTCAGCCTACTCTTACTGGCAAAGACTATCCCAAAGTCTTTCCCAACACTGACTACCTTATATGCCTTAACTGGACATGCCAATAATTGAACCCAGAACCTTTTGCATACAAGGCAGATGCTCTCCCCCAAAGCCATGATATACTCTGAAATGAGTTTATTGCTTGTAAATTGTTAGTCTGTCAATGTCTGAACTGATCCTTACTACAAAGCAAGTGGTGGCTTTTTGTGTGTTCCTGTACCTTTTAAGAACAGCTAAATCTTGGTCAACAGGAGAAGCAGTTTTTTCTCTACCACTACTAATATGAGCAAGAGGCCCAAATTCATCTGAGATGCATTTCTTGTTTAATGAGATACTTATAACGTCTAGCTTTCTTTCATTACAAAGGTTCATCAGCACAGATCATTATTAGTCCTAAAACCCTTAAGGCATAGGCTAAGAACAATTAAATGAGTTGCTTAGGGAAAAGTCCTTCTACAAGTATGTTTTATAGTTAATATTGAAAACATAATCTAATAATCTATTATTCCACAGAGATTTTTATTTTAATTGAGCTAGGCTAATTAGACATCCAGGTTTAAAAATCTGCACTCTGCAGTCATTCACTAATGCTTTGGATAGTAGAAATAAGCCTGCAAATAAGAGGGCAAGATACTAATTTGTCATAAGATATGTATGCTCTTTGTCTATAAATATTTAAAGAAAAAAATCAAATCCTTTGACTGATTACCTTTTTTAAGCAGTTATAAAGGCAAGTCTCTTCAGGTCTAGATTTCTGAGAGGAATATGTAATGTGTGTTTCAAAATGTATTTATATCCCAGTACTGTGAATCTCTTCAAGGCATGCAAAAGCCCTTGCTTATGCTCCCATTGAAGAGTCTTACTTTCTTAAACATCACAGCAGGTTCCTAGGCAATGATGGAAATACCTTCAGAGCTTCCTGCATTTTTTAGGTAACTTTTTGTGCTGCTTTGGGGCAAAAACAGGGAATTTTGAAGCCCACTGAATACGTGAGGCTCATTGAACGACCTTCTGAATAACAGCCTTCACAAAAAGCCAGAAGTGGTATGCATCACCATCTAAAAATGAATAAGTACTCTATAGTCTATTTTATGGTTAGGTAATGATAAGAGTATAACATGGTTATATATTGTTTCAGTGAGTAATAGAGAAATAATGGCACGAGACCTCTGTGGTGGTGGTGGGTATAGCCAGAAATGTAATTTCCAGAACAACATGGAACTGACATCATTGCGTAAGGGGTAATTGTTAGCATCACCTTCCCTCCCTATCTGAGGTCTTGAAGAGGAGAATACAAAGACTCCCCTGCCAGTAAAGGTACGGGAGGAGGATCTGGGTGACTATTCAATTCCCTCCTCTGCTGACCCCAAAGTACATTGCAAGGTGGACCAACTGTGCTTTTACAGATGAACTTCTCTGTGTCCCAGAAACTCATGAGGGGGTCTGACCAACCCCAGCATGAGTAGGTAAGCATGACGATTTGAGTGTGTGAATGGATGTGTGTTCTTCTTTTCTCCTCTGTCATTATTTTTCCACAATAAACACTGCATGCATGATGAAGTAAGGTAAAAAGCACACAGTCCTCTCTCTCATTATTTACCTAAATGGTAACTAAATTTATGACATAGTGACATCAACTGCACATGTGCAAAAGCAGTACATATACTCAAAAAGCAGTTGCTTTAAAATGATTCACAAGCCATCAGAATGACTCCGGGTTTATGTAATCCAAGCAAATTAGCAAAATGTAAGCATGTACCAACAGTGTTTCTGTCCAGCTGGAACGTGTGTGTGTGTGTGTAAAGTGCCATCAAGTCGCAGCCGACTTATGGCAACCTCTTATGGGGTTTTCACGGCAAGAGACTAACAGAGGTGGTCTGCCAGTGCCTTCCTCTACACAGCAACCCTGGACTTCCTTGGTGGTCTCCCACCAAATACTAACCAGGGCTGACCCTGCTTAGCTTCTGAGATCAGGCTAGCCTGGGCCATCCCCACCTAAACCCAAAATGATCAAGTGTATTAGAAATGTATTCTTTCCAATCCACATGTTTGATCTGCACATGTAGGGCCTCTTCTATACACAGTTTTACCTTTCTAGACCAAGCTGTTTATGTTTCATTGCTCTGTTTCAATGTTAGTATGCCACATGTGGAATTATATTTAATACAAAGTCTAACATCTTTAACAGATGTTTAAAAACTGCATCTTTGAAGTAGTGCAAAGCCTTTAAAATTAAAGTGCGGGAAGAGTAAAATGTGTCAGGCATTAAAGATTTTAAAAAATCCATAGTTTGAGTGGCTATGAGTGATGATTAATATTCTAAGTATTTTAAGTAAATGAGCAATCTAATGCCCTGTGATTGAAGCAGGAAAAATAATGGTCTAAAAGTGCTGCAATTTTTTTAGGTGTAATTGAAATTCTGAAAATCATCACTTTTCTACTAAGAAGTCTCTCATTATTATTGCATGTTATACATTTGTCAAGGACTAGATGCCTTCACTGGTATTATTTAATTTTGCCATTTTTATTAGGTGTCCCTTAACATAATGCTTCTTTTCAAATCTCATTTTCTCCCTTTATTCCCCTGCATGTGAGAATATACTTTGTCATATTCAATTCATGTAACCTATTCATTATTGCCACAATCACAGCTTTTTTGTTTTGTTTTGACATCTGCTCTCAGCTCCCTCATGTTGCTTGCAGTTTACAGATTTTTGAAGAAGATGGGAGATCACCATTCATGTGTGGGGAAAGGAAGGGGTGGAATGAGGAAGGGGCATTCCGTGTGCCAAACAAGTTATCTGAGGAGGACATCATATTCTTGAGTAGGGTTGTCACCCTCCCGGTACCAGTTGATTGCTCATTTACAGTTGTCACCCTCCAGGTACCATTAGATTGCTCATTTACTTAAAATACTTAGAATATTAATCATCACTCATAGCCACTCAAACTATGGATGTGACAGATCAATTCACCTGGAGAAAATGTCTTCTTTGGCAATTGGCCTCTATGGCATTGAAGTATCTCCCCTCCCCAAACCCTGCCTTCCTTAGGCTCTGCCCCAAAAACCTCCCGCTGGTAGTGAAGAGGGACTGGGCAATCCTATGTTGTAGGTCTAGGATTGTTACCTACACTGAAACTGAATGTTCTGTAGTCTGAAGATCAGTTGTAATTCCAGAAGAACTCCAGGCCTCTCCTGAAGGTTGAGTCCCTTTACGTCCCAGGTGCTTTCTATTTATTGGGTGGGGGGGATGCCACACTGACCAAAGAATAGCATAAACAAAGAAAGAACCAAACCCCAAAGAGTAACAGATTGAGAACAATCTTAAACACATCTATTGGGAATAACCAGACGTATTCCCAGGAAATCATTCTTGCGATGTCATTATTGTTGTAGCATAAACTGTGTGAGCCAATACTTGAGCCAGGATCTCCTCTGTCCTAATCTGACACTCTAACCACTAGGCACAAGCAGCCTGGAGAAGAAGAATTGCAAGGCTGTATGAGAGTCTTTACTAGCCATGGAAATAATCACACTTTTTAAAAAGTTCTGCTAATCATATTGGTTTTTAAAGATGTACTTAATACAAGAATTCACAGTTTTGATATATTTGAGACTTTAAAAAATGGCAGCATGGCTTTGACAGACCAATATGCTAATATTTCCAACAGCTCGGGTAGCCCATTCCTGAAAGGGGGGTAGATAGGCAGCTGCCGGGAGTTGTGCAGCCAAAGCACCTCCACAGAGGTTTGCCGGCTGAAAAATAAAGTAAGGCATTTTAAAAAATAACCTGTGAAACTCCTCCATGGAGCTGCATGGGGCTACGGCAGCTATTTTGCTGGTGTAGCAACACCGCAGAACAGAGGGGTGATCCCAAGCCAAAAGGGGTAATGAGTAATTTCAGCTCTGCCCTGGGAAGGCCCCCCCTTACACTGGCACAGGCACTTGCTTCCAGGTTTTTGCTGCCCGCACAGCAGTGCTGGCATCTGAGGCTTTTGCTGCTGCAGCGGCAGCTTTAAGTGCCCCCGTGCCCGCATCAGTGCCACTTTATCACAGCACAAAGTGGCATGGACGCCGGCACTTAATGCCAGTGCTGCAGAGTCAGTGTTTGGCTGAAGCTGCTGAGCACTCAGGCTATTTCCTTGCTCTTACAGGAACTGCCCTCCATTAGCACATGATGCCTCAGGGTGCTGGCCAATTCATCCTATTACTGTCCTATTTCTGCCATCCCTTGTTATGGCCTACCCTGTTACAAGACCATGCCTCTAGAGACATGAAACAGGTGAAAAAATCTTCCCTTGGAAAGTGAAGCATGGAGCATGGGAAACCCCAAAATTTATGTTTAGCCATAGGGTTTAGCCATTATGTAAAGCACATAGGGACCAGCTGGTCTTCACCAGCATGTGGCAAATGCCTTTGTGGGGAAGGCAGGAAGTCTCTTTTATGGCTTTTCTATGGTCATTCCTCATAGCCCAGGGGATTAACTGTTCCAGCCAATATGGTCCTGTGTCTTACTTGAATTACAGAAGGGACTGGGACAACAGCATCCAGCAGCCCCAATGGCATGAATGAATGTGTTGTAATATACTCTGAAGAGTAAATCTCATCACATTTTGATCAACCCAGGCTGGCAACGAATTAAAAAAAATCATGACTAGCCCCCTGTGACAGCCAATTTGCTGATGAAAATGTATATTAATTTAAAAGTCATCTCATTTACAGTATCCACTTTTAAAGAGTACTAAGGGTGAAGATTCACATTACATTAGTGTGCGTACTGATTAGATCACTGGTAAAATATAATCATTTTCTTCATAAAGTGCTGAAGTGTTTATTAGCTACAAAGGTGTGCAGATTTCCAATACCGTTAGCTAACATTTGTCCAATTATCCTAATGGAGAACCTGCACCAAAATACATAATGGTCATGGAACAATGTAATGCAGCTTGAGGGAGAAAATGTCTACTTTCCCTTCATCAGCAAAAGTAAATATCATTCTTGTGACACAGCCAGGTAAATATCATTTCATTTATCAGAACAGGAAGGGGAAAAATACACAGTGACCTATTTTCTTTTGCCATTTTATCCAACAGTTGCATTAAATCAAATGACACATATTAAAACAGCTACAAAAAAAAGCAGATAATAGCTTTTTCTCATATTGCCTCCCTCAGTCCTGGTAATGCCACAAAAGTTATAAAACTCATTTGTATCAGCTCATTACAGTGTCATCTCTCTCTCTCTCTCTCTCTCTCTCTCTCTCTCTCTCTCTCTCTCTCTCTCTTTCTTTTTGTCTTTCCTACAAATGTAGCAATAAACTCCGGGGGTTACCACAGATCATGCCAATAGCAATTTGAGCAGCACCCAGTTGTTGAAGGTTACTATTGCATTCAGCAGATACTGAAAATAAGGTGGAACAGCTTTACCATTTCTTTCTCACCATCAGATGCTACAGCCATGGCATTCACAAGGGGCCTCCTTGATCTACTGGGACTGGCCAGAAGCAAGCTGGGCCAGCTAGAAGTGGTAGCGCAGGGAGGGTAACATGGTATAGCTGGATCTTGTCAGATCTTGGCAGCTAAGCAGGTTTAGTAATGGCAAACCATCTTTGTTTCTCACTTGCCTTTAAAACCCCTTGCTTGGAACACCATGAGATTGTTGTCACTTGACAGCATTTATGTACGCAGAAGTGGTAAGGGACATGCCAGGAGCAGGTCGCAGTGACTAAGATATGAAGTTAGAACTTGAGTAATGAAACACTGACCCAAACCCAGTGCTCCAAATCTGAATCATATTAGTTCTGACGTTCAGGAGCAATTGGACATCTTCCATTCTGTCAAGTTATTCGATGCTTAGTGACTAGTTCCATTTAGCTGGACGAAGGGAAGCGAATAGGACTGAGTGGGGGGAAAGGTGGCTGGGAATCACTGGCATTTTATACTTGCAATTTTGTACCGATTGCACTATTTCAGTAGCTTTGAGAGGACTTTGAATGTTGCATATCTACAGCCATTTTAGTTTCATTTGGTATGTAGTCATCGGTATCAGTGTCAGTTTGCCTCATTTTCATTGTTTTATATTTATTTATATACCCTTATATACCACTTTTCTCCACAATGGGGATTCAAAGTGGTTTACAATTTTATTCCTGCTCCTCCACTTTAACATCACATTTTCAACCCTATGAGGTAAATTAGATTAAAAGAGGGAGAGACTAGCGTAAGATCTCCCAGGGAGCTTCCATAGCAGAGTAGGGATTTGAACCCAGCCCTCCCAGATCCTAGTCCAGCTCTCTAACCACTATACCACAGTGGCTCTCTAAGGTGTCATTAATGATTCTCTTATCATATTGGACACCTTCTATATATGTGTGCCGTATTCACCAGCTAGAAATGTGTCTCCCATTCAAATCAATGGGAATGAATCCAGAAGTAAAAACAAACCCAAATAGACCTAAGGAACATAACAAATATAAATGGTGAATGAGTGAGGGGCAGAGTTGCACACACTTGACAATGAATTCTGCTCAGTCTGGAAAAAAATCCAGGGTTGACAAGACAGATTGGCTAGTGCAGGGGTGGGGAATGTCAGGCCCGGGGGCCGTTTAAGGCCCACAAAATCATTTGGTCTGGCCCTTCATGGGTCCTGGCAGATCTCTAGCACAGAAGAATCTAAGACTGGCGATCCGCCCCCTCCCGCGGACAGGAATAGCCTGTATTCAAGGCAGATGTGAGTTTGTTTTGCCAAGAAAAGGAACCTTCCCCCCCCCTTGCAGAAGAGTCGTTAGCCATGGAGCTGCTAGGACCGCCCAAGAAACTGTGTTAACCCTTTCCCACCCGGGCCATGGAGAAACTTATTGGTCGGCTAATTTTTAAGTTGATAATTTTGTATGGCCCGCGAATGATGTTATAAATATCCAATTGGCCCTTGGGTGAAAAAAGGTTCCCCACCCCTGGGCTAGTGGGACTGGGGAAAAAGTGATCCAGTAATATAAGCTTGGATACCACTGTAAATTACTGCAAAGGATTTCTATGAATGGAGCATGACCTTATTACCTCCCCCTCCCACTACAGATCAAAATACCTCCCAAATGCTGCTCTGCAGGGTAAGGGACCACCAGGAACTGAATAGGAGGGGAGTCAGGGGTCTGCCACAAGAGGGGGGAATTGATGAATGTTGTTCCCTTTTCCGTCAGCAGCAATGTTTGTTGGGATCCAACCCATAATCTCCAGCCTCAGATGCTGAGGCAGCAATGTTATGCTGAATGGAGTGATTGGGGGTGGGGGTGATAACAACGGGCAGTTAATTTCACTGAGGTAGCCATTGATAAGGAAAATGCTGTTCGGCTTAATAAGTGTTTGGGTGCAGCCACATGAATCTGCTAGCTATGTCTGTGATATCTCCTCTGAGGTCAAATAGCAGGTCTAGTCAGAAATGGGTGTCAGTAGGGAAATGGGAGCAGGTGTTCCAGCAACGGTATGTGATTATTTTTTTCTGGAGTAGAGGAATAAAACTAAATTTACAGAGCCTGCTCTTGAAGAATGTCTTTCATGTTGGATGCCACAATGCTCTCAGTAGACTGATCTTCTTGTACTTTAATTTGAATTAATGATGTCGTTGCATCTTATGTTGGCACTTAAAATACTGTTTAATGTCATGGTGGTAGTCATTAAAAAAGCATGACTTCTAAAGGAATTAAATTACCTGGGGAAAAGACAGCTAAGAACCGTGTGGTTCTAATGTATCGGGATATTTTAAATAATTTCCCTTTGGGTCCCTGAATGTGGAAAAGATCATCCTTGTTACAGTTTGAGAAAACCATTTGTACAACAGTTTTACCAACAGCTGGATCTGAGGAGAAGATCCTCTCTTAGAACACTTCATGGATTATTATTTTTTTAAAAAAAATACTTAATATAATGCACTCTGATGCTGTGCAAGTCCTCCACACCCTGACTCAGGGGCATGGTCCCATCCTTTGCCACAAAACCTGATGGGTGCCCTCAGCTCTCCTGCATGGAGTGGTAATTCTGTTTCATCATCAGCCCTAGGTAGATGTATGGTCCTGATATCTGCCTGACATGATGAATACTTCTGCTGGCTATTGCAGCGGGTGGGGGGGGGAATCAATCACCCAAGCCAGGTAACTTGTGAACTAATGTACATGGCCTTGATCTTAGGTGATGAATCCTGCAATTAATTCTTGCAGTTTTGACAAATGCCGCCAAATGTGCGGGTGTAAAAAGCAGGCAATGGATCCACAGTGAGTGATTTCAGGCATTTATCCAACTGCATAGGGGACAAGGCAGAGCAAACTGTAAGTGATTCTT
Organism: Euleptes europaea; assembly: GCF_029931775.1. NCBI lineage: Eukaryota > Metazoa > Chordata > Lepidosauria > Squamata > Sphaerodactylidae > Euleptes > Euleptes europaea. The sequence continues at coordinate 37,746,451 of NC_079320.1, read as the reverse complement.
GGCTCAACAAGTCATTTTAATGACTTGACCATGAGGAATGCATGCCTTCTCCAGAGAGGGAGAAATTTTAGTCTGTTCAATGATAGGACGTTTTGGAGGACACTGATTCATAGGGTCTCCATGAGTAGTAAGTGACTTGAAGGCACTTAACTATGCAGATGCAAAAGTGGCAAACTACAACATATAACTTACAAGTGCGGGTTTTTTAACAAGACCCAAAAACACAAGTGGCTACTTCACAGTTGCACAAATTGATTGGCACAATGATGAACAACAACACAAGTGTACTTAGGCAAGTGAGCTTGACTCACATGTAAATGAGGAGTTTGATCAATATAACTTTGCCTGGCAATCATGTTCATGTTCTGGTTCTTAGTATCCCTGATAGGCAGCACCAATAATGTCTAATTAATACATTAGTGGGATTGTGTGATGATTACTTCTGTGTGGATTGATACTGTGGGGCAGGAACGAACTACAATGACTGGCAAAGAACTGTCATTCCATTACATTCTCTATTCCTGGTACTTCCCTCTAATACATATTGGTCACAGTGTGGACACACAGCAACATGGGGGACATATTTTGCCTGTTTCATTTGCTTCCAGGAGGTGGTATAAATAGGTCTGCTTCTTGGACTGCCAGTATGGTTGCCAGCCTCCAGATGGGGTCTGGAGAACTCCTGGAATTACAACTGATCTCCAGACAACAGAATTCAGTTCCCCTGGAGGAAATGGCTGCTTTGGAGGGTGAACTCTATGGCAGGGGTATTTACTTTGCAGTCCCTGCTGAACTACTTCGAGGCTTCTTTTGCATTATTCATGATTTTACCGACCTTCAGACGTGACTTTGCTCTGCCCTCATTCTTCCCCCGCAGTTCTAGGATCCTGTTTTAGGATGAATTTAAATATTGCTTCGAGGCAAGAGCAACACAAATTCCCCCTATTTCCATGCATAACTGTTAACTGCGGGTTTCTCTCCCCACGCCCATTTTGGTTTCCCCCTCCCATGTGTCTGTCCCTCCCATCCAACCCCTTCCCTCAAAGCAAAGCACAAAAGAGGGAGTTAAACCTTCATGAAATGTGCAGGAAGACACTGAAGAAGTATTGTCTAAGGCTTTCACGGTCAGAGTTCATTGGTTCTTGTAGGTTATCCGGGCTGTGTAACCGTGGTCTTGGTATTTTCTTTCCTGACGTTTCACCAGCAGCTGTGGCAGGCATCTTCAGAGGAGTAACACTGAAGGGCAGTGTCTCTCAGTGTCAAGTGTGTAGGAAGAGTAATATATAGTCAGAAAGGGGTTGGGTTTGAGCTGAATCATTGTCCTGCAAAAAGTATCAAAGGTAATGTGCTAAGAAGGCTGCCAAGATTGGAAGGCTGCCAAGATTGGAAGGCAGCTCCTGGCAGGGAGCTGTTGAAGAAAGGTGGGGAGGAATACCCAGCAAAAGCACATGCAGTCCCTTTAAGAGCTGACCCCTGCTTTTAGGGGGAGAGACTAAGAAGCTACGTGATTCACTGGGGATGCCTAATTAATAACAAAGTACTCCTGGAATTGGGGGGGGGGGAATCCCTCATGTATATGATGTTTGAGAATTCAGAGCAGAAAACTGTGCAGCAAACCAAATGCAAATTTCCCCTGCATAATGACCTATGTGATTATACCCCACTGAGATGCCTCACCTCCCCATACCCCACCTTCCACAGACTCCCCCCCCCCAAACTCTAGGAAGATAGAGTTGGCAACCCTATGAACTAGTTATGACAGGAACAGAACAAGTTGCAGAAAAGTCACATCTGACATATGGCAATCACTGGTTGGGTTTTTAAGGCAAGAGACATTCAGCAGTGGTTTGCCATTGCCTGGCTCCGCATCATGACCTTGGTCTTTTTTGGAGGTCTCCCATCCAAATACTTAACAGGGTTGACCTTGCTAAGCTTCTGAGATCTGATGAGATCAGGCTAGCCTGGGCTATCCAGGTCAGGGCTTGCTCAATATAGGTAGGATGAATTGGTGAACACCATGAGGCAACACAGGGGTTGGGAATATACACTGATCAGCATCAGTTGTCGATTACTTGTTCATGTAGCACATATGGGGTGACGCTTGTCACCTTTCAGCACATTTATATGTTCTCTTGAGACAAAGATCGAAAATTGCCCAATTTGTAGCCCCATGTTGGTTTCCTATTTCCCACACAAGCTTCCTCCTTCTCAAATGCAGAGCACTGTATGGTGATGTTTTGATTTCAGCAATTTCAACCTGACTGAGTTGGAATTTCTAAAGAGTTTTATGTAGCATTTTTTAAGCCTCTGAATAATTCTGCCAGAACCTGCTGTGCTAAAGAGGATACTTGTGCTATCCAGAAGATATGATTTCCAAAATGGTCCTTAAATCCTACTTGAAGAATATAGAACATTTATAAATGCAGCATGCAAGTATTTATGGGACAAAATTAATTACATCCCAAATTAGCAGAATCGTTCTCTCTGATTTCCAGTATTTTCAAAATGTTCACAAGCCTGCTTAAATAATTTATTTACCAGATAAGAGAATACCCTATAGCAAGTGGTTGATTTAAGGCCTATTCACTTTTATTGCTCATAACAGAAATATGGCTTCAAATATAATCCCATGTTTTTACCACATAATAAAAAGTGATAATATATTAATAATGACTAGATGAATGTTAAGCTTCCACAGCTCATTCTTCTAAATATCCCACAGTAGTGACATTTTTTATTCCTCACAGATTTATCGTTGACTGCTTCCTTTTGAACCGAACAGGTTATATTTGTATCCCAAAGGCTGAGTTCCAACCTACATCAACAATCTTTCTTCCCTTTTTTGGTATCTATGTAGTCATCATATAGTACAGATATCTGTAGCATTAATTCAGAAACCGTGGACTGCCCCCAAAACAAATCAGTGGGTTATAGAACAAAACAAGCCTGAACTGACCCTAAAAGCTAAAATGACTAAACTGAGGCTATCATATTTTGGTCACATTATGAGAAGACAAGAGTCACTAGAAAAGACAGTCATGGTAGGGAAAGTTGAGCGCAGCAGGAAAAGAGGAAGACCCAACAAGGGATGGATTGACTCAATAAAGGAAGCCACAGCCCTCAATTAGCAAAATCTGAGCAAGGTTGTCAAAGATAGGACATTTTGGAGGACATTGATTCATAGGGTCACCATGAGTCAGAAGCGACTTGACAGCACTTAACACACACACAATTCAGAAACATTTTGTAGGAAAAGAAGCATGGCAAATCCATATATGATCACTGTAGACTTAAAACAAACTCTTGGAAGTGCCTAAAGGTGTGACATGCTATCATCTTGTTCCTTCAGGATGTGACCCGTGTGTTGTCAAGAATTTAAGAAGACTAGCCTTGAACAACAAAGTGCTGAACATCAACTAATGGGTGCTAATAATCAGGGTTGCCGGATGATTTCAACAAAAATACTGGAGATACGCAATACAAAATTGTCAAGATATTATATTCATATATGAGTGGGAACACACACAAAAAGTGTGGGGTTAATTTCCCTCTTCCCACTATTTCCTCTTGCTCTTCCTTGAAAGCTCCCATAGCTTCTCCCCCTTTCCTGCCTCCTTTCCTCCCCATCTACCAGCCAACCTAGATGTATCTTCTCCCCACCCTAGCCTACCCCTGGCAGCCTCTACCCAGGAAAACTATGGCCCAGTTGTGCAGTGCAGGTTGCCAGTGGGGACATAGTTGCACAGCGGAGGACATGCAAAGGGCACCATTTCCTCTATCTCAAATTCCCCACATTATTTCTTCTTTCCCTCCACCTGGCAACTCCCCTATCCTCAATCAACTCTGTTTCATTCTCTCCTTTCCACCCTCTCACCTTTTATCTGCCTCTCCATCTTAAGCTATATTTATAATTCATTAAGTTCATTTATAGAATACCTTTCTCCACAATGGGAAGCCAAAGCATAAGGTTGCCAACCTCCAGGTGGTGGCTGGAGATCTCCCATTATTTCAACTGATCTCCAGGCGACAGAGATTAGTTCCCCTGCAGAAAATGGTCATTTTGGCAATTGGACTCTATGGCATTGAATCCCTCCCCCCTCCAAACCCTGCCCTCTCCCCCCAAAAAATCTCCAGGTATTTCCCAACCTGGAGCTGGCAACCCTACCAAAGCACCTTACTTCATTCTCCTCTCCTCCATTTTATCCTCAGAACAGCACTGTGACCAGGGGTGGGCTGGAAGTGGAAAACCCTGGGAAAGGACACCTCTGGCAGCCCTGCCTGTGAGGCTAATTAGGCTAAGAATGTGTAACTGGATCAAGGTCACCCAGTAGGGTTGCCAGGTCCCTCTTTGACACCGCTGGGAGGTTTTTGGGGCAGAGCCTGAGGAAGGCATGGTTGGGGGAGGGGAGGGACTTCAATGCTAGAGTCCAATTGCCAAAGCAGCCATTTTCTCCAGGGGAACTGAGCTCTATTGACTGGAGATCAGATGTAATAGCAGGAGATCTCCAGCTAGTACCTGGAGGTTGGCAACCCTATCACCCAGTGAGTTTCCAGGGAAGAATGTGGATTTAAAGTAGTGGGTGTGTGTGATCACTATGGGAACAATCCATGCATAAAAGGCCATGGTTTTAAGAACACAAAATACAGGGATTGGGAAAGCATACCCCTCCTGAATTGCTGCTTTTTAAAGTCACTTGTTCAAGACAAAGAAGGAGTCTGGTCTCAAAACAGGTGGCAATTTTAGCATCATTTGACCAGCCTGTCTTCCCTTTTTTAGCTTAACCTACTTCTCACCATAGTTGTAAGATTAATGTTTTTTGAAATCCTTATGTACACAGCCATAAACTCCTTAGGAAAAACCTGTACAGTAAATAAGTTAGATTTCATAGTATAGTTTCAAAAGCATACTCCCGTGCTTTTGAATTTTTTTAACTGCAACTAAAACGAAAAGCATTGGAAAATGTTAAAAATCTAATAATTAAGACATGGGTACAAAAAGGAAGGCAAATACCTAAGTTATTCAAACTAACTGGTACGGTTGAAAGGGGACAGGGAATTTAGTATGGCTCTAGAGGAAATGACTTCTCATGTCCTTTTAAATTATGGTATTTTTGCAAGATATAACAAATAGACAGTTGTGGGAGGGAGAGGTAATAGGAAAATAGGAATAAGTACAACCAAGGCTAATAAAAGGTTTCCCCCATTAATATGAAGAACTGACCCTCATAATTTGAAGGGAGATCTTTCTCTCAAATACACACATATACTTACTTAAATGATATTGCTTAAACAGCCAAAAGGCCATGAGCAGCATCACACTAATATAATCCCCAAAATTAATCCTTTTTACATTTAATTACCACCCACAAAAATTTAGCTACTAATAATGTGATTCTTTTCTTGGTACCAAGTAAAAATCATTGAATTAAACACATATAGACACACAGCAGAGGAAGGAGAACAAACATCAAAAATGGGCTTCTTTGAAATGATGTGATGAGAGGAGAAGGAACAGAGCACTTTACAGCACCTCTGCTCCTTCATAATTTAAAAAAACCCTTTAGATTGTGGGGGGGAGGGAGGAACTCCTGAAGAGAATGGGGAGTGGCGGTAAGCATAAAACAGTTTATATATACGACATATTCCAACCCATCCCCTTATGTGAAGAAATGTCCCCATATAAGGAGAGAATTGAGGAGCACTCCTCCCCAGCCAACCTAATGTGTGGGTTATCAAAGAGGAGCTTCCCTGAGGTGTTCTGGGCAGACTTGGGGAAGGGGGATTATTTATCCCCCCATTTTTAACTTATTGCCTTACAGATTGCCCTAAATAGAGCAAATTAAATTTATGTGGTAGAGCAGGGGTGGGGAACCTTGTTTCTGCCAAGGGCCATTTGGATATTTATAATATCATTCGCGGGCCATACAAAATTATCAACGTAAAAATTAGCCTGCTATATTCTTGGGCAGTCTTAGCAGCTCCATAGCTAATGACTCTTCTTCAAGGGGGGGGGGAGTTCCTTTTCTCGGCAAACAAACTCACATCCGCCTTGAATAGAGGCTATTCCTGTCTGCGGGAGGGGGCGAATCACCAGTCTTAGATCCTTCTGAGCTAGAGATCTGTCAGGACCCACAAAGGGCCAGACCAAATTATTTTGTGGGCCTTAAACAGCCCCCGGGCCTGACGTTCCCCACCCCTGTGGTAGAGGAACTGGCTCACTATGGAAAGAGGCCACATCCCATGGGCTGGCCACAGAGGGAATAAGCAGTCCCCTAACAGCAGGGCTTCCTGGAGAACACTTTGGGGGCAACTGGGTGGGAGAAGGGAACTTCTCATATTTCCCCTCCCCTTTAATTAATCTCCTTCCAAGACACTGTAAGTTGAACACATTAGGTTTGTGGGGGGAAATAAAGGGGCAAATATGAGGCAGTCTAGATATATAAAATCTGCATGGATAAGTGGCCCCCATATTATGAAGACAGTCCACCTCCCGGCCTGAGGCACAGAAAGAGCTGAAGGAAGAGGCACTGCAGTGGGGGCTTTTCTGAGGAAAATATGGAGAAGGGCTCTTCAGTCCTTCTCCGCCTCCGCCTCCTCCTCTCCCTTTCCTTTTTCTTGTGCTTCTCCACCCCACCTGGTGGGGGCTCACAGAAGCTGGTTTGGAGCAGGAGTAGTGCCCACCTTGCTCTCCTTATCCATGTGGTGCCAGACCAGCTTCCTTTGGGATGTGAATCTAGAGAACTCAGCAACCAAGACTTCCAAACAAGCAGCTAGAAGCTTCACAATCATCTGAAGGTGGCTGCAGCAGCACAAGCTACCAGACTTGCACTCACCTGGGGCTTCAAGAAAAATGATCAAAAGAAGTATCAACTTGCAATATCATCTTAATTGAGGGCAATATTTCCCAAACTTACTATATCACTTTTCTTTCAGGAGGAACTTAACTAGAAAATTTCAGACATTTATATGTCTGGTCTATTCTCAATTTTTTTCCCAGACAGAAAGTGAAGAAACTAGACTGTCCAGGACAAAACTGGACACCTGGCAACCATACTAGTAATTAAGAGCTGACAGCAAGACAGAGAAACAGTGGCAGAGTGACAAGAAACAAAGCAAGGTGTGTCTTCAGGACCTGGGCTGGCTCTCGGGTAGCAGAAACATCTCAGAGAATAAGCAAAGATAAATTGCTCTGATAACCTGATGAAGACATGATGATGATTGTCTAAGACCCATCCTTCAACTGAGAGTTGAAAGAATGGACTAGTGCTGCAGCTTGAATATTGTGTTACTGCACAGCTCAGTACTTTGTAGATATTTCTTTCGACACCTCAGACAGAAGCCTATCAGAATGTGAGGGGACTTTGGCAAATAATTGGGTTCAAAATTTGCAGATGTAAACCAAGTCACTTTCTCGTTAACATGTTATTTTATTTATATTAAAAGGTTTTGCATTTAGGGCCTAGGGAGCATGGACAGTTAGTAAAGTTCCAGCATGGTATAGAGAGCCAGCGTGGTGTAGTGGTCAAGAGTGGTGGTTTGGAGCAGTGGACTCTAATCTGGAGAACCGGGTTTGATTCCCCACTCCTCCACATGAGCGGCGGAGGCTAATCTGGTGAACTGGTTTGGTTTCCCCACTCCTACACATGAAGCCAGCTGGATGACCTTGGGAAAGTCACTCTCTCTCAGCCCCACCTACCTCACAGGGTGTCTGTTGTGGGGAGGAGAAGGTGTTTGTAAGCTGGTTTGAGTCTCCCTTAAGTGGTAGAGAAAGTCGGCATAAAAAACTAACTCTTCTTCTTCCTCTTCCTCTTCCTCTCCCTCCTCCTCCTGTATTACCCATTGCAAGGGCCCTTCAGGAAAGAGAAGGCCTAGAGCCTGACCGAGGGAACTGCTAATTTCTTTGCAGATATTAGATGAGGCCAACCAGGCAGGGAGAATTATATATCAGAATTTCCCTTTTAGGAGATATTAGAAAGGAAGGGTTTGCCAAACTGTCAGCTGAGTTGTGGTTGAGATAACTTTTTAAAACTCTTTCCCCTGAGTCAGCCTGGTCTACAGCAGAAGAGAGAAGGGCTGGAGCTTGACTGAAGGAAGCTGCTAATTTCTTTGCACGTCTAAGCCAGAAAAGCTTAAAGAGCAGAAGCTGCTGAAGAGCACACAGGCAAAGCAGCAGCCCTGTGCTTCTCTAAGTGAACATTTTGGACTTGCTGTTTTCTTTGTGTTACTGGGCACCATTTGTCCAGAGAACCCTTTCTGAATGGCACTGAAGATCCTGTCTCTGCAGATGTTGCTATGTTGATAACAATTATGATTCAGTTTTACCCGTCATTGTAAAGTTGTTCCGTTTATGATAAATGTTTGTTACCTTGAAAACGATCACACCTCGGACGTTTTCTTTATGAAGCAGGTTCATGATTGCTTGCTAAGCCACAATGGTGCTGTCATTTATTGACTTGAATCCCCCCCACACACACACACACACTTAAATTGGGAAAAATAATTTAGGAGAGGGACCTATGTAACTAGGGTTCTGCTGGGTTACAAATATGCACTCACAATCCTCATGACTCTTTCACTTTAAGAGCCATTGGTGCCAGAAAGGCTGATTTTCTCACTGCTTCTTTTTGGAAAGGGCTGCTAAACTGCCTGTGGCAACAGGTCTGGGGACGAAGGGAGTGAGGGGAGTAGGAATCCCACTGAGCTGTGAAATTGAATGCATGAAACAATGACAACAGTGGAACTCAATTATATTTTTTGTACTGTTGCTGAACTACGGGGTTACTTCAGAATGACCGCATTATGATGGGCAACATCCCTTGTGACATATAGTCCTACTGTTTGGGGGAAATTATGTAATTGCAGAATGGAAAGTGATAGGGTACTTCAGAAGCTACAGGAGATATGTTGAAGTATGTTAGAAGAGCACTTTTGTTCCTGTCAAGCACATATTTTAATTTGAAGGAGCTCAGGAGCAAAAACCTCAAAATATGGCATTTAATTTTAAATGAGAATGTACTGGCCAGCTTTGTTTATCTGTATACTAATAGTGAAGTCGACCAAATCTGAGGATACTTAAATCCAGTGACTGGAGCTGTGAATGGGCAATATAGATATTTCAACAAACCTGAAAACCACCCCAGGATTGCAAAACAAACACACACACACACACATATGGTTTTTTTTTAAACCCTACATATATATGGTTTTTTTTAAAAAAAAAACCCTCAAATGATAAAAGGAGAATTGTTAGCTTTAAGGAACGAATTCCTTCAGTGGCTGTTGCTAGGCAACAACAGTATTCCAGTCTGGGTTTCTGTAAGTAAAAAGACAGGGGTCTTTTCCAGGCCTGTTTTGGCCTTTGAGAGAGGACTCATTGGGGCCAGGCCTGATTAGCATTGCCAGCTCCAGTTTGGGAAATATGTGAAGATTTTGTGATGGAGTCTGAGGTGGGCAGGGTTTGGAGAGGAGAGAGGCCTAAGCTCAATATAATGCCACTGAGTATACCCTCCAAAACAGTCCTTTTCTCCAGGGGAGTTCAGTTTTAATTTTGAGCAATCTACAGGTCCCACTTGGAGGTTGGCCACCCTAGGCCTGGAAGCAACCTCTGGGTGACTGGATACCATCAGACTTCCATGACTTAACTAGCCCGGCTGCTTGCTACTGTGCAACAGCAGCCACCTTATGCAAATCAGTATGGTGCAGCAGTTAGCACTTTATAGTAGGGTCTGGGAGACCCAGTTCGAATACCCATCTTGCTGAGGGAGTTTGCTGGGTGGTTTTGCACCAGGCACATACTTTCAGACTAATCCACCTCATAGGGTAGTTGTGCAGATAAAAAGGAGAAGAGAATAATGCAAGCTGCTTTGGCCCCCACAGTGGAGAAAGGTGGGGCATAAATGAAGTAAATAATAAGTACAGTTTAAGATGGGAGGCAGATAATAGGTAGGTTGGTGAATGGCTGAGAAGGAGAGAATGAGGCAGGGAAAGGGGAGAGAATATGAGGCTTTGCCAGGAGGAAGGAAGGCGGAAATAGTGGGAGGGATGGGGATACAGGGGAAACTGAGTAACCCCCCAAAAAAATGTTCTTGAGGGTTCTCTGCCATGCAAGTGGGCCTGGCCCACACAACTGGGTCACAATTTTCTAGGTAGAGGCTGCCGGGGGGATGGTAGGGAGCTGAACACAGAGGGACAAATAAAGGTAGGTTGGCTATTGGGTGGGGAGGAGATCGGGTTATCATCTCCAGGTTAGGAAATACCTGGAGATTTGGGGGAGTGAAGGCTGGAAAGGGTGGGGTTTGAGAAGGGGAGAGGCCTCAAAAGAATGTGATGCCATAGACTTCACCTTCTAAAGCAGCCGTTTCCTCCAAGGGAACTAGGGTCGCGAGCCTTGAGGTGGGGGCTGGAGATCACTTGGAATTACAACTTATCTCCTAATGACAGAGATCAAATCCCCTGGAGAAAATGGCTGCTTTGGAGGCTGGACTCTATGGAATTATACCCTGCTCAGGTTGCTTCCCTCCCCAAACCTTGCCCCCCCCCCCAGACTCCAAAATCTTCAGGAATTCCCCAACCTGGAGCTGGCAACCCTAAGAGGGAACTGATGTCTGTAGTTGTGAGATCTGTTGGGATTTCAGGAAATTGCCAGGTTCCACCTGGAAGTTGGAAACCCTAGAAGGAGAGAAGGAAGCTGGAAAGGGGGAGAAGCTATGGGGTTTTCAGGCAAGGGAAAGAGGAAATAGTGGGGGAGGGGAAATGAGATGCCTCCCACAAGTCCTTGTGGGTTCCCATTTATCTTAATGCATTAATACATTGTTAGACACCACCTTCTCTAATTATTTCACCCATCAATCTGATGAATGTAGCTATTCCACACACAAAAAGCCAGTTATCATAATGGTGCAAGAGCCAGGCAGAGTTCCACTTTTGAATGTACTGCTGCTCAGTTTAATGTCACTTCATTTCTGCAATTAATGCCTTTCATCATGGATGTCACCCAAAGGTGCTTGTCTATTTTGGGACTTCATGCAACAAGTGTCAATCTAACAGTTTCTTAACTCTCTGAATGATTCTTGCACAGGCTGCATCTCCACACTACTGTCAAGAAATCTGGGGATGACAATAATTATGTTGTCAAACACATTTACTTGTGTACTGTTTTGCTTGGTTGATTTAACCCCACAAGATATGTGCCAGCAATTTATCGAAGGAAAAACTAACTCTCACACCCGAGCAAAATATACCCAGATAAGTTGTAGTTTATTTACTTATTTGTACAAAGAGACTATAGGGCTAACTTACAGGGAAGCATGGCAATGAAATGTGGCTATACTAGGCTTCCAGCAGGGTTGGATGAATGATAATCATTCCAGGTTGGATCCCATCGAATACATTCTCACTGCCTCCTCCTGCTGCTAAAATACCCCCATATGGTCTATAGGAATATGAAGAATCCCTAGGAGAAGCATGAGGAAGAGGTGGCAAGCTGCTGGGGGGTGGGGGGTAGCAAAATATCCTCCCCTTGCATGCACAGATCTTTCCAATGGCATCCAACCCTCTATTTGATACTTGTTCCGTAGTTTTGCTGCATTGAGTGTTCCATGATATATTTTCCCATTTGTATGAATGTGCACATGATAAGTATTTCTACACAAATTTATATATGGTTTATATTAAATTTAATCCATGCTTCCATAAAAATCCATCAGTGTTAATGTTTAGCCAATACATCCCCCCCCCCCAAAAAAAAATCTGGCATTTACCAACAGAAATGGGAGAAAACAACACACATAGTTCCATTCCACAGCATGTACTGTTTGGATAAAAAATAGTGAATGCTTTCAACATTCCTATCAGGGAGAAATGCCAATTGCTGATCACAGACTACAAACTGATTACTCTGCCTTCTGCTGCATATAGATGCATATTCAAGTGCCAGCTCACTGGAGCAAAAATATATTGCTGCTATCAGTCATATAACACAAGCTGAAACTGAACACAGGACTGACAGAAACCATAAGGTGATAGGTATATAAGAATACAGAAGCATAACTCCCCACCACCACTTCCCTAGTTCTCCCATAGTATCTATCCTTTCCTGTGCCAGTAATCGTATCCTTTAGCTTGGAAATTGTGCAATTTGTATCAGACTTCTGTAAAATTTTGTCTAAGCTGGACCAGGCTCAAATTTTGATTTCAATAAACTACATTCCTACATATAGCACAGGACAAATGAACTCCACTTTTCTTTCTCTGGGATGTTGGAACATTTATTAACCACACAGGAGCATGCCTCCCTGCCTTACTGTCCTTTTCCTTGGAATTTTTGGAAGTTATGTTTAAAGCCTATACTCTGAAGGCGTGGATCATCAAAAGATACAACGTTCTGGAAGGTAAAGTGATTTTGTTATCCTAGGCCTTGAAGCTTTAGAGAGAGAGAAATGGAGGAAATGAGAATATTTCTGTCTTTAGTCATGTGTTTTTGATGGGGGGGGGGGCAGAGGCCTATGGATTAAATGCTCAAAGTTTAGGTGGTTTTGGTATCCTGAGATTTGCAGCTTGTGAGAAAAAAAGAAATGGAAGAGATGGGATTATTTCTCTGAGAGGGCCTGATCAGGAGTTCTGCCGAACTGGACATGATAGAGAAATGTCCCACAGCTCACTTTTTTATAGCTGTAGTGATATCACCACCAGGCTTTCTCTAACTGAGAAAGATAGCAAGAGCCATACTCAGCACATACATTTCAATAACCTCTACAGCATGGTTCATTACTTTGAGAGTGAGAATATAGATGGCAGCCTGCTTTTGGGGAAATTGAGTTTCATTTCAAGTTTTGTAAATAACATTCTGAATTACATTCTGACAACTGCTGTCGCTGCTGCAGCAAAAAAAAAAACCAATACAAAACAAAAAAAACAAACAAACCCAAAATTATATACAGAAGAAAGTGACTGAAGAAATTAAGAAGTGTCTTTCCTTCCATCCACAGAAACCCTACTTTGGATCCAAGCCAGTGTGTGCCTTTGGGATTGTGGGGCATCTACAGTACTGATGAGGTCCAACATCTAGCTATTTCCACTAGGAACTGGGAAAGAAAGAAAAAGACAAGACCCACAATCCTTCTGAATTTTAAAGGGGGGATTCAATCTCAGAATAAAGAGGCAGCATTGGACATGGAACACTGAAGCAGAGGACAGGTGGTGCAAGAGAGAATATAGCTGGTAACCGACTTTGAAGCAGAGGACAGCGGGTGCTAGGGAGTGGTCAAATACTCTGGGCAGCACTGGAGCAGCAGACAGAGAATGCTGGGTGGGTGCATGGGTGGGAACTACCCCAACAGCACTGGGAGCAGCACAGTTGAATGAGTGAGAACAGTACTAGAGTAGCAGCTAGAAGAAGGGAATGAGGAAGGGGTAGAGGGAAGAGGCAGCAGACCGAAGCATGATATACCCTGTATTGTGGACTACAGTCTGCCATTTTCTCTTACTCAAAGTGCACCTCAGGGAAGACCAGAAGTGTTTCTGCAGCCTTCCTAATGCACCAACTTCCTTTACCATGCTCACTTTTCATGCTGCTAGCATATTTTCCCCTCCCCACCAAAACCCCCCACAGTATTTAATTCTGCTACAAAAGAATACAGGCCAAAAAAAAAAAAAAAAATCACACAGAGAGACAAATTCTATTGTCTAAATATATCTGTGTCTATCTAACAAACATTACCCTTCTGCCTGATATACCTCAAAAGGGGCCTAAATTTAATATCAAATTTCCCTGTTAATCTACAATCTGTGGGATTCCACAGGGCTTAATCCTAACCCCCTTGGCTCTTCAACTTTTATGTAAACCCTGAGGCCAAACAATTTGTAGTATTAGGGTTGGTTGTCAGCAATATGCAGATGATACACAGCTATATACACCCTTTCCCAAATCTCCTGGTGATGCAGTTGAGGTCCTAAATCATTGCCTGGCTGCTGTGATTACATGGTTAACAGTGAACAAACTAAATCATGGAAAGGTATAAGTAATGCTGGTTGGGAATGTGGAGATCTTGAAGGATGTTATGCTCCTCACTTTTGATGGGGTTCAGTTGACCCTTGCCTACTCAGTTAAGCACCTTGGGGTTGAACTAGATTCAACGTTATTACTGGAGAAGCAAGTAAAAGCAGTTGCTAAAAAGGTTTTCTACCGACTCAACCTAGTCCAAAAGAAGACCTCTACCTTGATACAGCTGATCTGGCCACCTGGATCCATGCCACAGTAACATCAAGATTAGACTACTGCAATGCACTGTAGATTGGTCTCCCCTCAAAATCAATTTGGAAACTCCAGCTGGTGCAGAATGCTACAGCTCAGCTATTATCGGGAGCTAGATGAAGCATGCATATTACTGTCACCCTGCAGGCACTTCACTGGCTGCCCAACAGTTATTGGGCTCAATTAAAGATATTAACTTTTACATGCAAAGCCCTTCATGGCCTTAGAGCTCCTATTTGCGAGATCACCTCTTCACCTATGCTTTGCCATGACAGCTTCACTAATTTGGAGTAGGGTATTCTGCAGATGCCAACCTGCAAATGAGCAAAATGAACAACTTCCTGTCCTTGTACCTTCTCCACTGCAGCCCCTACTTCAGACTCATGTCTGATCAACACTTTTGAACACAGTAAGTTCAAACTACTGCACACAATGTTGGTGAAATTCACAGCATCCCGAATAATGCATGTCTATACATCTGTTCCATTTACAGACATGACTGTGATGAATCCCATACCATGCTATGCAATCTAGCTAAGCTATTAAAAAATCTAATTATTTTACAGTAACATAAATTAATTATCTTGGAATTTAAGGTTGATGCACATGATACCCTGCTCTATTGTCAGTCAATTGCTTTCTGTATGAGCTGATATGGTTTTCAGCAGCTCAGACTCCTGTGTGCCAGAAGTGAAGTGCCCAGCAGAGAGCTCTGGTAGAGAAATAAACCATCTAGCAGCATATCATTGCTTAAAGTAGGGCATCCCATGCCCCCCACAAAAGGAGGGAACACATGTAAAAAAACAAAAAAGAAGGCTTTCATGCATGAATCCCTTTGCTAAATCCAGAACAACATGGACAACTGGGGCTTTGGTATGTAGCTCCCGTGGGTACATTGCTGTATGTAACACTTTAACAGAGCAATCTGAAGCAGAATTACACCCTTCTAAATTTATTGAAAACAGCTTAAAAGTGTGTAACTCTCCTTAGGATTGCACTAGAAATATGAGTTTTCCCAATTCCCACTCTTGTAGCTGGATTTGCTCATTAAAAGTAGCCTTGGGGCTCTGTTACAAGCCTTGCATGTGTGTAGCATGTAGTTACTCCCCTAGGGTTGTGTTTACTATAGCAGAAAGTCAAATCCTATTTGACTGCCCCATTAAAGTGAACTAATTAAAGCTCTTCATGTAACTCTAAATTTCAGGAGCAGAAGCCAAAACAGCTGTATCCAAGTTTTTTTTTTCCTACTTGCAGTTTTAGTTAAGAGCACCTGGCTTTTCAAAATTCATATAACATTGTATAAAATGCAGCATTAAAATATAGCCATGTATTAACATAACCTAAATCCTTCTGTCCAGGGATACAGAGAGGCTTTTGAGCTTCACTAATGTGACATAGCAATTCTATGTGTGGTTTCTCCTCTATTACTTGGTTTATGCTTAAGATGATAACCTGGCGGATTCAAATACTGTCTCCAGAAGACTGGGACACTGCACTACTGGGCACTTTTGCAGCAGATGTGAGACAAAAACCCTTTCTAGTCTCCACCACAGTACCTTAACTGTTAAAGGATGTGTGATAGAGCAACAGCATTTCACGTTAAAATTAGTTTCTCAATAAACTACTAACTTCACAGATAGAAAATCTACATTTATTGCTGAGTGAATGCTATGGGCCCCATCCCATTGAATCACAATGGGAGAAGAAGGCAGCAGCAAGTACAATTAGCCATTGTTCTTTTATTTGTGGGCAACGATTAGCGGTGGTGAAGGAAATTCAGATAGGACAACACTTGTCTTCAGAAAATGTCTTTGGCTGCCCAAGCCCTCATGGTCCACTCCCTTTCCCCTTTCCATCAGTCTTCACATAGGTGGATTTCAAAAAACTGCTCACCAGTTTTGGGCACTGCAATTTAAAAAGGATGTAGACAAGCTGGAGAGCAACAAAGATGGTGAAAGGTCTGGAGACCAAGTCCTATGAGGAAAGGTTGGAGGAGCTGGGTATGTTTAGCCTGAAGAGGAGAAGACTGAGGGGGATACAATAACCAACTTCAGGTACTTCAAGGGCTGTCTTATGGTGCTGAGTGGTTTTCTGTTGCCCCAGAAGGTCAGACCAGAACCAATGGATTGAAATTAAATCAAAAGAGTTTCCGTCTACACATTAGGAAGAATTTTTTAACAGCTAGAGCGGTTCCTCAGTGGAACAGGCTTCCTTGGGAGGTGATCCTCACCGAGGCCAAGTCTTGCTCAGATATATGAAGCCAAGGCCAGTCTTCAATAGGAAGAGTCTCTGGTGTATTCATGTGCCTCTTCCCAAATATTGTCCTAGTTATTTGCAGCCCTTCTTTCCTCATGGCATTCTGGGCTTTTGAGGGTTTTCAGCCTGTAAACTGCCTGCAGGCACCATATTTCTGTGCCCAATGTTGTTGGATATAAGCTCTTATGCTGGTCAATGGCCATAACAATAAATGAATATGGATATAAGCTCTAGCACTGGATACTCTGTCTGGTTTAGCTACTATATGGATGGTGCCTGCAATGATATGAGTGTCAAAACACTGCTGAACCACCAGTAACTTTAACTATGCAGTAGCACTGAAGGGCAGGGAGACTGAAGTAGGTTTGGTGGGTCCACATATTGTAATTTGTGAGGGAAGAAAAAAGAAAGATAAACACACAACAAACTAGATTTAAATAAGGACATAATAAGTAAATTGAGTTCGTAATTGCAAAGACAGGCACAACCCCAACAGAAACTTAAAACTGATATCTTATGCCAGCTTGCTTGCATAAGTGAAGGTGGTGAAGTGAATTTATGAGGTCAATCAGATCGTTGAATAACTGTCAGATCTAATGCTCCATTCTCTCTCTCTCTCTCTTTCTCCTTCTCTCTCACCAACTGCAACCTGGCCATAGAAATAGTATATCCTAGGCTTGCCCTCAGACTCCCCTGTGATCCAGGCAGAAATATACGGCATAAAATACTGCAAAAAGAATTTTGCAAAGCAGAGATAAAAATGTCACATCCATCATGTGAGAGAAGAATACTATCAGGCCTGACAAGGTGACATATATGGGTGAAAGATGACAATGGTTCCATCATCCATAACTCAATTGCTAATATTACAGTTGGCCTTATTCACTTTTACTGGGTCAATGAATTCACTGTGCATCTAACCCATATTGGACCAAACTCACAGTACCATTGGAAATGCAATAATGGCCAGAGATCAGAAGTTGGTATCTTAAAGAGTTTTAAATTCTGAATATGGGGGGGAATTATCTTCCCCCAAAATGTAGTAAAAATATTTTTGGGGGTAAGGGAACTGGCCTTTAGATGTCAAAAGAACTATAAAAATTTATCTCAGTACAAATGCCAAACTTAAACGATCTGCTGATAGACCCACATCACTTGTCCTACAGCAGAGAAAGAAAGAATTGAAAAGGCAAAAAATAGAACAGTAAGTTCAAGAGTTATTTCAGCAAAAAAAGGAGCACAAAACAACACATCTAGTTACAGCAGGATGCTAAGTAGTTTGGGAACCATTCTAATGCATCAAGGTCACCAGTAACTGATGCATTTATTCAGAAAGTTTGCAAGCCTGAAGAGGCAGTGGTACCAGCAGTACCAATGCAGTGGGGATTAGTGTGTGCATGTTTAAGAAACACAAACAAAAAACATGGATACATTTAGTGAAGAGCCTTCCTGCATTGAAAGGAAGCAAGAAGGTAACAATCAGGAAAAAAAGAACCTTTCGTACCAGGAATAATAAATTCAACAGCATTGACAAAAGAACAGGTGTCTACAGGGTGATGTAGTGCTGATCTGTTTTTAAAAAACAGGGATTCAAAGATCCAATGTGATTGGGGGTGGGGAATCAACATCAGTAAAAGCTAGTGTTTTGTGGTGGTGGTGGAAAGTGCCGTCAAGTCACGGCTGACTTATGGCAACCCTGTAGGGCATTCAAGGCAACAGACATTCAGAGGCAGTTTGCCATTGCCTGCCTCTGCGTCATGACCCTGGTATTTCTTGGCGGTCTCTCATCCAAATACTGACCAGGGCCGACTCTGCTTAGCTTCCGTGATCTGATGAGATCAGGCTAGCCTGGGCTATCCAGAAGAAGAAGAGCTGGGTTTTATATGCCGACTTTCTCTGCCACTTAAGGGAGAATCAAACCGGCTTACAATCACCTTCCCTTCCCCTCCCCACAACAGACACCCTGTGAGGTAGGCGGGGCTGAGAGAGAATGACTTGCCCAAGGTCACCCAGCTGGCTTCATGTGTAGAAGTGGGGGAAACAAATCCAGTTCACCAGATTAGTCTCCGCTGCTCATGTGGAGGAGTGGGGAATCGAATCCAGTTCTCCAGATCAGACTGCACCACTCCAAGGTCAGGGCAGTGTCCTGGCAGACGTTAAATTTAGACTTAGTGTCCTGGCAGACATTAAATTTAGATTTAGGAAACATCTCACCCATAAGATGCCATAAAGGCA
This sequence comes from Euleptes europaea, assembly GCF_029931775.1. Lineage (NCBI taxonomy): Eukaryota > Metazoa > Chordata > Lepidosauria > Squamata > Sphaerodactylidae > Euleptes > Euleptes europaea. The sequence continues at coordinate 37,727,709 of NC_079320.1, read as the reverse complement.
ATAAAAGATAGCCTTGAATAATAAAAATGAATAAACAGAATAGCACATCTATCAGTCAATCAATCAATAAATCTATATGCTGCCAATTGCGGGAGATACTAATGTAAGATGAATTTGTATTAGGTAACTTATCGCTTTCCTAGAAAGTATGTCCCATTTAATAGATTAAGTAGAATTCTGAGTACACCTGCTTAGGATTTCTCTCTGAGTTACTAGAGTGGAAAATATTACGAATACCTGGCAACAGTGGGTCAGGACCTAGGTAGATGGTCCCGACTATGCATTGATTATATTTCCAGAGAAGTCTGCATTGTAAGGGAGATTCTTGAGTGAGAACCCTGACTGTTAATCATGACCAGAAAGTTGATGAGCCTCAGAGAGTCACTGAAAAGAGTTTCAACTAGAGACACAGTGTTCTCATGGGAGCTGGGCTACTTTCTCTTGCAAGCAGCCTGATCTTAATTCCTTGGGTTTAGTATCATACATAAGCCTTCTCCTGCAACATCATGGCATCTGAGAATTCAATGGGATCTAAAAGCATGCTTTCTGACCAAGGGGGTACCGGATGGGGGTATCAGAGGTGCCTTTTCTTTCATTGAGTAGTGAGGGGAAGCAAAAAGAAATGTATTCAATAAATATTAATAATCTTCACTGTTTTATTTACCCAGTCTAGTATGAGTAGGATGCGTTTACTATATTGGTCATGAACAATGCCTCCAGGCTTATACTGTGCAAAATCTGTATAATTAAAAAATGTGATTCACCCCTAACTGAAGAATTAAGAGTTTGATGTGTCAATTGAGCAATATTGCTTTAATGTGCTGGAACAATTCTGTATTGGAATGGAAAACGTGTTTTCATATGAATTCAATATCAATTTTGAACAGCATTCTTATACAACACATATTTGATTTTCCTTCTACAATGTGACAAATGTGTCTTAAGAGACTAAAATGAAAAAAAGAAAAGCATCACATCGCTTAATCGAAAGCCAGAGAAGTCCTGTTTTCAGTTTGTTGTTTCACTAACGTAACATATTGGGAGCTATAGATTATACATTTGCTAATATCTTATAAAGAACTCTACATTAATTGTATACTTGCCAAGATCCAGCTTCTAAATTTGGGCTTCCAGTCTTCTGGGCATGTTCCATATTTTAAAACGAAGCCTGTTTTTTTTTTTTTTTTGCTTGTCTGGTGTTCAGCTACTGGAATGTGCACCACCGAAGCAGCCACACGGTTCTTGATTGGCTGGCTCATCCTGTTGCTTGACTTGCCAACTCTGAGTCATTAAGAAGCCTGCTGGAAGACGGGAAGCTGGCTTTTCATCAGATGTGCACAAATCCAGTTGATTGTTTTTGTTAATTCATTGCCCAAGAGGTTCCACAGAAACTGGTGCTCCACACTATTTAAAATGCAGCCGTGGTTAAATGTCAACCGAGCAAAAAAAAAACATCCCTTACTGCAGGATCTGAAATTTCTGTTGTCAGGTCCCATGCCAAAGAAGGGATGAGCTATGGTAGCTAGTGGTTGGGACAATGAAAGAGGAATTGAAAGTGAATGGAGAAGATGATCAGCCAGTCTTTGGGTACATTGGAAGTATCCCATGTCTTTCTCTGAGAGGAGCTCACATATGCTGTGATTACATTTCATCAAAATAGCATTATTTGATTTTTCTTCTAAAAGCAAAGCAACCTTACAGCCAAAAAATCAGACCGAATGTACTTCTGGATTTCTGAGTGTATATGAAGCATCTGAAAGAACATCTTCTCCTATATGTTTCTGCCTGGGAATTAAGATCACGGGAGATGCCCTCATAACAGTCCCACCATCTGGTGGGTACACAAGAGAGAGCCTTTTCCATGGCAGCCCTACAATTATGGAACAACCTCCCCATGGAGGTGCACCTGGCCCCCTCATTGTTGATCTTCAGAAGGCAGTTGAAGACAGCTTTATTTAGGACTGCATTTTGATTTTATTACTCCTAACTGGAGTTTTTAGACTGTGACTTTTGTGAGTTTTAAAATTGCTGTTTTGTTGTGTTTTTAATAATGTTTTATTTTAAGCCACCTTGAGTTCTGCAGAGTAGTAAGGTAGATAATAAATGTTTTAAGTAAATAAATAAAATTGGTGCAGAGCTAGTGACTTAAAAGATAGAGGCCCCCACAGCAGCAAGTCTTGGGCCCAAGATTATTCAATCAACATTCTAGGAATGTTTCTTGGTTTATTAATACAGTGTGATGGCATTTCTTTACATCTACTTCAGATTTTAGTAAGGGGCCTCTTTTATTTACAAAGGGTTTTATGTAGACTAAACAGGCTATCCCCACTGATTCCACCTTCCTCCTGCTAAACACCCCCCTTATATAATTCCTCAGGGCATCTATCCCTCAGGAGCAGCATTTTGTGGAGATAGAAGGCTGTGGTTGGAGGGGAGACAGGAAAGTTCTGTGTTCCACTTACAGTTCCAGGTGTCCAGTGATGGTGGGCAATCTCCTGGGGATTCCTGCAGCTGCCCGCTGACATGGCGGGAGCGATCTGTGTCCCTGCATTATGACGTCACTTTCGGCACCCCCATGTGCAGTACTGGCCTTAAAATTGGTTACTATTATATTAAACAGTCTGCTGTCTAGAATGCAGAAACTGGGTAGTAAATGGGAGGACAATGGTATGAGATAGAGGTTTGTATAGTTCAGTGACAGGCAGCCTTAGAATGTTATCCTAAGCAAAGCCCTAAGTCCAATGTACTTAACCAGAAATAACTCTTCTTAGGATTGCGTGGTTAGCTACCCTTTTCAATCTCAGTTGCAACTTCAAGACTGATATAAATGCATAAAGCTCCCTTGCTCTTTTAAAAAGGCTCTCCCTGAAATTCAAGTGGACCCATTTCATATACTACACCAGTGTCGAACCCTCAGATGACATATCAAGCACACACTGGCCACATTGTTCATCGTCTAGCTAACGCCAAACATTTCCAGTCAGACAACTCCTCCATTTCACAACCATATGCAGTCTCAGGAACCAGACAGTTTGTCTTGTTGCCCTGGCAAGTAGTGAAATGGCCACAGTTACAAGTAAGGCAGCTCTTAAATCTCCCTGCATATACAATCTTAGAGCTCCACCAGGTGCTTCTAGTACTGCTTCAGAATCCCCATATAAATCACTTCATGCTGGATGCTAGCTCACCTACCTTCATTTTTCATGTAATAAATTATTTGACTGTGCAGATCAGGCAGTGCTACTTCCTTGGTGCCAAATTAGCACCTACGTATCTCTTTTCCCAATCATCTAAAGTTCCTTACATCATTTATTTTTACATGTTTTAACAATATTGTGACAGATATTTTGGTACTCTGCTGTTCACTGTTGAGAGAGAGAGAGAGAGAGAGAGAGAGAGAGAGAGAGAGAGAGAGAGCGCAATAAATCTACAAATCTCTCTATCTATCTAAATGTTCATCCAGCCATTCCTGCAAGGAGCTCACAACAATGTACAAGGTTCTTTCTTCCCACATTTTAACTTCATTATAACCCTGTAAAATAGGTTATAAGGAAGTGAGTGGCCCGCGGTAGGCATACTGCAAATATAAACATGATTGCCAGCTTACTTTGCTCAACTCTTTCAATCAGTTGCAAAGCAAGGTCCTGATCAGATCACCTCAGTAGTCAATATCAAAGTTCCTGTTGAGCCGAGCTGTGCTTGTGCAGTCTCTAGTTGCTTCTTCTACAGAAACAGGTAATTGCCGTTTCAGCCTAGCAGTTCCAGGTGTCAGCTTCAGAATTTCTTGTCACAGTTGCCTTTGCCCTCTTGATTATTTATTTATTTGTCTATATTATTCATAGTCTGCCTTTCTCACAACCACTTCATAGGTCTTCCAGTGGGCTCTGTAGCACAATCTACCAGATTCAGTATGAATTCTCCACTTGCATTGTTCTAGACATCTCCTAAACCTTTTCAGGTCAACCAGCTTTGTGGTAAACCAGGAGGCTGCTTTTCACCCTAAGGGCAGGAGTGGTCAATGAGAGGAAACCTTGTTGATAGCTTCAAAGGCTATCACTTCAAGACTGGGAAAAAAACTGAAAACAAAAAGAAAAGAATTACAATTTATGTTTTTGAAATTGATGCTATTACGCCATTACACTATTTTTTACCATTAGGAAATATTCCTTGTATCATGACATAATAGTGATAATTGTTTCAAACTAAAATAATAATAATAAAGAATACCTCCTGATAACAGATGGAGAGGTGGTGTCATGGTCATAATGAACTGACAATGAAGGCACAGAGACATCTAAACAGTAAGTTCCAAATCAACTGGATTTTCTCTCTTTTAACTATGTGTCTTTTCAAATTAGAAGCTAGGCTAGGTCTAGCCTTGTTGATTAACAGGAACCTCCAAATTTAGAGCCAGTAAACCTCTGAATCCCAGTGCCCGGAAGCAACATCAGAGGCAACATCAGGTGAAGGCCTCTGCCTCTATGACCTGTTCTTGGTTCTCCAGAATAACCAGGTGGCCATTGTGTGAGTTAGGATGTTGGAATAGTTGAACCACTAGTCTGAATCAGCAGGGGTCTTCCTATTTGGCAGATGGGGGGAGAGACTGTTAAAAAGCTCTATAATTGGTCACCTAATCACACTTCTGTATTTACTGAAAGTGGTGAAGTGTATCTCTGTATTTCTTTTGTTTGAGTCCAGTAGAAAGAGTGTAAGGGTATAATACCACTGTTAAAACAGAGAGAGAAAGAGGGGGTGGGGAGAAATCTGAACAGAGTTTGACAACTAGAACTATTCTTTCCAACATGCACAAAATTTCAATTAATATGGAATTGTTCTATTAACTGTGTACTTTTTAAAATTGGAGGTGGTGGTAGATGAGGTGTAGTATTTGGGGAAGGCTGCTGCAAAACAGAGTCTGTCCCATGCAAAGAGAATTTAGCCATGCAAAAAAAAAAAAAAAAGAATTTGAAGAACAGGTTGCTAAAAGTATCAAGACAAACAATAAGCATTTCTTTAAATATAACAGGATCAGGAAGCCACTCAAAGAAGCAATTGGGCCTTTAAATGACCGAGGAATTAAGGGATTAATAAAGGAAGATGGGGACATTGCAAAGAAGTTCAATGTTTTTTTTTATTATTTATTTATTTATTTATTTATTTTGCTTCTGTTTGGGTTTATTGGGCCTGAATTTTTCAGGAAACCTGAAAAAAGCCGAATTCCCATACCAGCATATATGGGGATTCAGCTTATTTTTGGGAAACCCCCCCAAAATAGGCAATCGTTCCTATGGCGAAGAACGCAAACAAGATGATTAGAGCATTGGAACACCTTCCCTTTGAGGAAGGGCTGAAGAGTCTGGGACTATTCAGTTTAGAAAAGAGATGACTAAGGGGGACATGATAAAGGTTTATAAAATTATGCATAGAGTGGAGAGAGTTGACAAAGAGAACTTTTTTCTTTCTCTCCCAAAATACTATTTTATTTTGTACTGTGTCACTTGAAATATAGAATTCTGGAAATTGATGCTGGGGAGCAGTTTGCTCCTGCTGGATTGATTTAAAGGAAGCATGACACCTCATTGGGCAGCAAAACATACTGGCAGCCAGTTGGGAGGCAAGGCTGTATGGGCATATATTTGAACTGTACCTCCTCCAGGCAGGCTTTTCCTGCTAGCTGCTACTTGCCTACCCTCCCCTTTGACATAAAGGGATTAGCTGGTCACCCATGAGACCAAGCAGGTTCCCCTTAACTGCCATGTGGGGTGCCTTTTTTCACCTGCTTCATTATGATAGAATTATAGTGTCCCCCCCCCCCCTTAAAATAGACCTGGCCAGTGACTGTGTAGGCCATAACTAGACTTTGGCAGGGATCAGGAGGGCTGATCATGAGAGGTAGGCAAGCACCCTGAGACATCCATGTGGTGGAGGGAATGTCCACAACAGTGCAACACTGACTGTACAGTGGGGTATGGCTGGGAAGGAGCTGCCCTTGGTGCTGAGCAACATCTTTCCAAACTTGGTGGTGGCTGTGTGGTGCCTCAGGTAAGGGGGCCGGGGCTGGGCACCTCTTGGCACTTTGTGTGCAGACGATGATAAACAAAGCCGGCAGAGGATGTGGGCTGTGTTTGGAGTCAGGGTGGGTCCACCAGAAAAGTCATTTGCAGACAGGCTGCCTTAGCACAGCCTGCCTATTTAAATATCTGAGCATATTTAATATTACGCAGATCAATTTTGATTAAATAAACTAGTTAAACCCCAGATGTTCAATATCTTCTTTGGATGGGTGCCTGGGGCAAATGGACAGTAAGAATATAATCATTTTAAAGAAATATATGCACAGTGTACATTATTTGTATGTATAATATACATATAATGCTAACATTGATGCTGAAATAATATTGAAAAATGAGAACATTTTATAGGGAAAACATTCAAATCAAATTTAAAATGGTGTTAAAATAAAGTGTTGAGGGTTCTACTTATACAAGGGATAGGTGAAATCAAAATACGACTGTTGGCTCAGAGAATTAGAGAGGATAAATTCTATCCCACCCCAATAACTTTAACAATCTATTGGTGCTCTATTAATAGCAATGCACACAAGCAGTACACCGACTGGTTTGCTTTTACCATTAAGTGAAATTATGCTTGAAAACTAAAGCTATTCCTACAACAGTTTTCCCTACTTTCCTTCTGTGTGCATGTTTTCTTTCCCTTGAGGAATAATTTCGTTGCCTTTTACTGAAGTAGAAAGACATCTCTCTTGCCCTCTCCATTAGTAGATACACAGGCTGACAACCAGGAATATCAATATATAATGTATCACATTTTCATTTCAGAACAAAAGATAATACTGGAATTAATATGTTGCCAGATAAATAAAGCTGGAGGGGGGAGAGCAATTCCTTTCCCCTCTTTTCCCAATCCGCAACACCCAGAAAAAAGCTTGCTCATTTCCAAATCTTTTCTATGCAGAAAGCCACCTGTTTTACAGGGCTCTGGTTCTCCATAAATATGAGTCGCCAACAGCCTTATAAATTGTTTACCGTCTGTACAGTCTCAGTCGCAGAACCCCTAAGGACCACGCACAAATACTCACAGTCTCCAAGAATTGTAAATCATCCCTTTACTGGAATTGCACATGAGGCAGACAGGAAGGAAAAAAGCCAGTTCCTTTAATTATTAAATTTGGGAAGTATTTTCTGGAGAATTTAGCAACTCATGTAGAAGATCTCAGGGGGGAAAGAGATATAAAGGTCAAATGCATTAGTCCTACAATAATACCAAAAGAAAGAAGATAGAACAATGTTTATCAGGGGTCACCATTAATGTCTGATGTAATCTATTTCAAATGGATAGCCATCTTGGCCTGCAATAGAAGAGCAAAATTCAAGTCCTGTAGCAGCTTAAAGATCAACAAAATATCCAGGGTTTTGAGGAGATCAGCATGTTGTAGAAGTTAAGGTATCAGACTAAGACCTAGGAAAACCAGGTTAAATCTCCCCTTGCACCATGGAAGCTTGCTGAGTGACCCTGTGTCGGTCCTAGCACTGACCCTCAGCCGGTATATGGATGGGAGATCCCTGACCCTGGCTAGTATTTTCATGGGACATCTCCCTGACCATGGCTAGTATTTGGATGGGAGATCTCCAAGGAATTCCAGGGTTGTGATGCAGAGGCAGGCAAAGCAAGCCACCTCTTTTGCCTTGAAATCCGTTCAGGGTTGCCATAAATCAGCTGTGACTTGATGGTGCTTTCCACCACCACAACAGGACACCGTCTTTTACTGATGTTGATTCCCACCCCCAACACCACTGAGAGCCAGCATCATGTGGTGGTTAAGAGCTGCAGACTCTAATTTGGAGAACAGGTTTGATTCCCTACTCCTCCACATGAGCAGCAGACTCTAATCTGGTGAACTGGGTTTGTTTCCCCACTCCTCCACATGAAGCCTGCTGGGCGACCTTGGGCTAGTCATGGTTCTTTCAGGTTAGTTGTATTTGGTTTTTTTATTCTTATCCCTTTTTGGGGGGGTTTGGTATCAAATCTATGTTATAATTTCACTTTTGGATATTTTTGTCATTTAGATGCTTGTGTGAGCAAGTTACCATGCTTAAAGACCTATGACTGATGCTATTACTTTGCATCTGGCCACACAAGATAAAAGGTATATTTGGTTTTCTTTAAAAAAAAAAAAGTTTTAATAGTTATAATAATTATAATTGTTGTATTAATTTGGCTTTCTCCCCCTGCCCCCAGGTTTTCTAATTTCTGGATGTGTTTTTAATAAATATGGTTTTTATATATAACCACTGAGGAAGGCCCGAGAGGCCAAAACACATATGGTCTATTGGTCATTTATACTATGTATATCATCAGCTGTGTTGAATATGTCTATATCAGTTTACACTGGTGGTTTTATATGTATTCCAGACCTAGAGTTTTTATCATATCTATTGTGTACACTTCAAAAATATAATTATTTTATAAGATTTTATAATTTCCAGCTCAATCTTTGAGGCTCCCTGTAGTGGTTAGATTCTCAGACCTGAGTGAATCCCCACTCTGCCATGGAAGTTCTGCTGTTAGTCCTCATTGTGGAGAAAAGAAGGGTATAATAATATAGCTGAAGATGGGGCACAGATAAAATGTAGGTTGGTGGGTAGGTAGAAAGGAAGGAGAGAAGAAAGCAGGGAAGGGTGAGGATATCAGGGTACTCAGGAAGAGGGAAAGAGGAACTAGTGTGGGGAGGGAATACAGGGGAAAGTGAGGTGCCCCCACAAGTCCTTGTGAGCTCCCCACTATGGAACTGGACCCAGCTGCTGGTAATACACAACTGGGACAGGCCTGGTGGCTGGAACTGCACTAATCAGCCATAATTTCCCAGGTAGAGGCTTCCATGGGAAGAGAAGGATGGGAAACTGAAGATGGGGGACAGATAAAGGTAGCTTGGCTGGTGAGTGGGAAGAAGAGAAAGAAGCAGGTAAAGGGAAGAAGCTATGGGGGCTTTCAAGGAATGGAAGTGGGAAGGAGAAAATGAGCCCTTGAAGTTCCCCCAGTTGTAGCATATACCCCTTTATATATTTGAAACTCCCTTGTATATTTGTAAGAAGCCCAGCATTTTACCCAAAATAATAAAGCAAGAGGCTACACAAGAAAGGGACGTTTAGCCATGTAATAAACAGCACATTCCTGAGCTCTAAGGGCAAAAGCCCTTAGGAGGCCAGGAAGGCACAGCGCCAGCATCTGGGCAGCTAACGCTGCTGTTGGTGGCCTGAACGCGGGCGGGAAGGCCCAGATGCCAGTCGTGGGGTGCTGCCATGGCAGCGCCAGCCCGGGACACCAGCGGGGGTCTTCTGCTGGTGTCCGAACACAGTCAAAGGCCACACCGGCATCCCAGGAGGCATTCCCAGGGTGTTCCGGCATCCCGGACGGCGTTCCCGGGGCGTTCCGGTGCCGGGCTGGGGCGGGGCCGCCTTTAGGTGGCCTCCAAAGCCCTTTCGGGCCGGGAATGCCCCTTTTTATTTTTGGCAATCTTGTTTAATCAATTTCTATTTGGTACAGAGAATTGTGGCTAAATATGATAACATGTTGATCATGGTAAATCTGAAAAGCTAGGCTTAGCCGTTGAGAAAGTCACCATCTTGTCATCTCAATTTCTCACCTATAACATTAATAATGAAAAAACCACACACACTAATAACAGCTCATTCACCTGACAGTATCGGTATGCAAAGATTAATAGTGTTAGCTTTATTTTGCACACCATAAAAGGTAATTCAACAAGCCGATGAAATCAGGCACAGTTTTCGACATCAATCACCCATAAGATTTAAACTTTTACACTTTGCTAAAAGAGACAACGCCGAGACTTGCTTGAAAAGGTACACATCTAATTTCAGCTTATTTCAGTGTGCATTCTTTGGAAGCTGTGACTAGAGCTTTCAGCCGATATCCTTTGCACTGGAAAGAAAAACAGATCCACAGGCATGAAAACAGGCAATGGCTGCCACACGATGATACAGGATTAGAGAGGCAGAGGAGTTCAAAGCTTAGCATATGAAGTGCGCCACTGCCGCATACTCCGTCAGGCAAGTCAGTCGGAAGTGTTCGCAGTGCTCTGAATGAAAAGCAAAATATTAGAAGTTTACTTGGTGAGGGGAGTTTGGCACACGTTGGCTTCCTGATGGGTTCCAAATGGAACCCTGGGCCGTTTTTCTCTAATCCATCCCAGAGCCAACAGAGGTGCAAGTTGCAAGCTGCCGTTTGCCTGCTGTGCTGAAAGATGACAAAGCTCAATAAAAACAATTATTTCAAAGCCTCCCTCTCATCTATTATTAAACCTGTGAAAAGAGTTTTAATTTCCTCTGCAATTACACCGCAGAATGCTATATGGGAGAAAAACTAAAAAAGCATGTTGGATGGAAAACATGATAATCTTGGGGGGGGGGGAGGGACAATTCAGGAGACTATTTCATACCAATAACAACTGTTCTGTCTCCAAATTAGGGGTAGTTTACTTTGCAAATACCATGCTATTATTACTATTTCTGGCCATAAAGAAGATGAAATCTTAATGCTCTGTAACTTATGTGCCACAAGCAAACATTGCATTTGATAGTGCTCTGAAGGTCTTTTGTAAATATACAACAGCAGGCAAGGATTTATGTCTCCCCACCCCCCACCAAGTATTTCACCAAATTACTTTCACAAATGTTTATGTTGTGTCATCTGTAATACAAATCAAAATGTTCATTACTTTTTTGTGTGCCTTTGACTAACTAATGCTTATTAGGCAATCCATTTCATTGACCAATCACTCTTGTCCTTGTACAAATATTTTAGGTTTTATCAGAATAAACTAGCAGCAAATGAATCCATGAATCCCTCCCCTATCACCAGTCTCTGACAAAATTTTCCAGCATTTTACTGCATCCAGTGCAACCTGATGCAGAGTTTCTCCAGCCTAAGCTCACTGAAATCAATGGGTTTAGACAGGAGTAATTTAGCATAGGATTGCACTGATAGTCACTGACAATTCAAGCCCATGGGAGTAGGAATTTAATCTAGAAAAACCCAAGAAATAGATGAAACTGACATTTAGATCTCTCATAACTCATCTAAGCTGAATGATACTTCATTACTGAATTTAATTATTTCCAGCTTTACTCTTGTTCCTCCATACATCTCGAATATTCATTTCACAGGAAATGAATATTTCCATAGTTTTGCATGGGTTACAATCTTCACATTTCTTATCACTTAGTATTCTAACAGATACAAATTTAAACTAAGTATTAGTTAATAATCAACAAACTGAATACATATTTCAATGGACTGGAAAAGGAAAAATGCAAATTTATCAGATGCGATGTTGGAAGATTTGTGATCTCAGATAAGGATAAGGTAATACTATAGGTCAACAGTGGGTGTGAATGGCTAAATTGTTACAATATCTACATTCTAACATCTAAATATTAAGATTATTATATAAGCTATTTCAGTGCTTCACTTTTTATAGCATTATGCTCTGAGAACCAGTATTTGAAAAGCCACTTTAATGATTGAGAAAATAATGGCAAAATTTTTCATAAGGCATATTTTTAGAAAATTAATATTTATTTATTATATTTTGCCTACCCTTCCTCCAAGAAGCTATGTATATTGTAATTAAATTATATAGCTCTCCCCCATTTTATCCTCTCCACAATCTAGGGTTCTACTCTGGGTTGGGAATTACCTGGAGATTTTGAGGGCAGAGTTTGGGGCATAATACCATAGAGTCCAGTGGGACATAATACCATAGAGGTCACCTTCCATTTTCTCCAGGGGAAGTGATCTCAGTCACATGAAGATCAATTGTAATAGCAGGAGATGTCCAGCCACCACCTGGAGGCTGGCAACTACCACAATCCTATGAAACAGGTTAGGTTATGAAATAATGACTGACATCAATTGACTTTTAAACAGGGTGGGGATGAAATCTTGGGTTTACACAGGTCTAGACCAGTGATGACACCACAATGGCTCTCAGTAAACTACAGTACTCAAGACCTCAGTGTGGTATAATGGTTTGGATCGGTGGACTCTAATCTAGAGAACTAGGTTTGATTCGACCATTCCTCTACATGGGAGGCGGACTCTAATCTGGTGAACCAGGTTAGTTTCCCCACTCCTACACATGAAGCCTGCTGGGTGACCTTGTGCTAGTCACAGTTCTCTCAGAACTCTCCCAACCCCACATACCTCACAAGGTGTCTGTTGTGGGTAGAGGGAGGTAAAGTGATTATAAGCCGGTTTGAGATTCCTTAAAGGTAGAGAAAACCAGGGTATAAAAACCAACTCTTCTTCCATACAATTGGGGATATGGGATGGGTACAAGGCAGAGAGAGGAGTGTGAGCTATCACTTTGCCTTTTCTTATAGGACTTGGTCTCCAGGTCCCTGATTATCTTCATCTTTTTCTTCTGCACCCACTCCATTCTGTCCACATCCTTTTTGAAGTGAGGCCTCCAGAACTGCACACAGTACTCCAGGTACGCCCTGACCAATGCAGTGTACAGCAGGACTATCACATCTTGCAATTTGGATGTTATGTCTCTGTTGATACATCCCAAGACCACAATACCCTTTTTTGCCACTGCATCAAACAGCTCATGTTTAGCTTACACTCCACCCGAATCCCAAGATCTTGTTCACACACACTGTTACCAAGAATTGTATTCCCCATCCAGTATGCATGCTTCTCATTTTTGTTACCCAGATGCAGAACTCTGCACTTATATTTGTTGAATTGCATCATGTTCACACCCACCCACTTTTCTAGTGTGTTCAGATCTCGTTGAATTCTATCTCTCTCTTCCTGGTTAATCATTACTCCTCCCAATTTGGTGTCATCTGCAAATTTAATGAGTCGTCTCTCCACCTCCTCATCCAGTTCATTTATAAAAAATACTGTGGCACCCCAGTGGACACCTCCCTCTAATCAGGTGAAATGCCATTGACAAACTACTCTTTGGGTGTGGTTCTCCAACCTAGACTCTAGTCTGCAGTGCTCCAGTTTACCTATCAGAACACCATGAGGAATCCTGTTAAAAGCTTTACAGACATTCAGGTAAACATTGTCAATGGAGTTCCCATGATCCAGTAAGCTCATCACTTGATCAAAGAAGGAAATGAGGTTGGTCTGGCAGGATCTGTTGAGGAGAAAGCTGTGCAGACTTCCTGAATCACCAAGTTGTCCTTCAGGTGCTTGCAGATTGACCCCTTGAAAATCAGCTGTTATATCTTTCCTGGGACAGAGGTCAGACTGGCCTGTAGTTTCCTGGGTCATCACTCCTCCCTTTTTTCAAGATTGGGATAATATTTGCCCTCCTCCAGTATTGTGGCACATCTCCCATACTCCAAGAGATCTTGAAGATGATAGACAAAGGCTCTGCAAGCACTCTGTAAAGTTATTAGAGCACTCTCAGGTGCATACTGTCCGGTCTGGGGGATGTGTACTCATCCAGTGCAGCCAGGTGCATCTCAACAACCTCTCTGTCAATGTCAACCACCAGCCCAGATGCCGTACCTTGCCTACTACCATCTCTAGATGAGCATGCTCTCTTCTTCAGGGAAAAAAATTCAGGCAATATAGCCATTGAGCCCTTGTGCTTTCTCTCTGTTTTCTGTTTGAGTTTCTCCGTTTTCACTGAACAGTGGGCCGATCACCTCTATTACCTTGTGTTTGCTCCTCACATCTCTGAAGAAGCTTTTCTTGTTGTAGCAAGTGTCCCTGGCCAGCCTTAGCTCACTCTGAGCTTTGGCCTCTCTTATGGCTGACCTACAGTGCCTAGCAACACTCAGATACTCTTCTTTAGTCGTATGTGCTTCCTTCCATTTCTTGTTAATTTACTGGTGCTAAGTAAACAATTCCTAGGCAAAGATGGGTGTGACTAGAGTCAGTTTAATTTTTATGTAAGTGTAACCCTGCACAACCCCGGTGACGTAAATCCCCACTAGAGGATAATGGGTTTTTTTTTCTTCTAAATTCAATAAAATGACAGCACTCCTTGTGGACAGATGTGAAATTGCCTACAAGAGAATAGCAAAACAAGTAACCAAACAATTACAAACACAAGCACAGTACACAAAATCTTCAGTGCCCTTCAGGAAGGGCACTCTGTACATTGGTAAACAACACCAAGTGCAATAACAAGGAAAGAAAGAAAAGTCCATAACTTAAAGTCTAAATGCAGGGTTGTTTCTTCCCTTGACATTCTCGATGTATGCTGCTGAGGATGCTGAAGGCCTTCTCTCTTCCCAGTCTGAACTGTAAAGGGAAATGATTAGTCCCCTCCGTTTAACTCTGGCTTCCCTCTTCCTAGCCAGCCCAACTGACTGAGGGGTGTGGCAGTTGCAGTTAGTAATGAAGCGCCCCAAATAAAGGTATAGTAACCTACCTAACTGCCCATGCTCAGTGAGCCCCCTAAATTCTAAAGCCCACAATATTGGCAGGGTTACATAAGGACAGAGGAACTCTATCAAGGTTAGAGTCTTTCTCTACCCTGCCTGTTGTCCTATAGCTGTCCATGCATTGACTCAGTTAGCTCAGAAATAAGACACATATGAAGGACAAAAAGGACAAGTAAAATAAATAATTCTACTTGGAAATATATAAAGATGTGAGTAGCTACTAGTTTCAACTGGCACTGGCAATATTTTTAGCACTGAAATTCACACTTCATACATAACAAGCTCAGGGTTCACAGATTTTACATATTTTTCCGTACTGTAAAAATGCCTAATGTACACACACACACAAACCCTTAATAGCTGACAGTTCACAATGGCAGAAAGTTGTATGTATAAGTGGTCTAGCATGGACTGGAAACAACAGAGTGATGGGGTACTGGTGATCATCTATTTACTCTACATGCAAATGTTCTATTTATCATCTTTTCCCTCTACATGCAACTAAACTTACTGGACCAGTCTGAAGGTTAATGGGAAATCTCTTTTAAAAAGATAGCTTCTTATATTTCTAGAGAAGTATCTACCATCTTATCATTCCACACTGCCAGGACACAGGGCTACAGGTGAGAGCATAACAAATCACTGTGCACAACATGAATCATGTTCCCCATGAACTCTCTCATAATTTCTGGTAATAGTAAGCTAGATGTTCATGTTATTATGAGTACGTCAGTAAATGAACCCAACCACACAAATGGTAGGGGGTTCTGCACATGGTTCTGCACATTTGTATGTATGCACATGGTCCTGCACATTTGTATGTATGCAAAACAAAGGTTGGATGATATATATATATATATATATATATATATATATATATATATATATATATATATATATATATATATATATATATATCAAAACAGGCCAATGAAGCTGAGGATACTCATTTTCTGTTAGGAAATGTGAATGTCAAGGATAGTTGGACATTAATTTTCATAAAAGGACAACAGGAAGGGTATCAGGAGAAGCTGGCACTATCAGATCCCTAAAGCCTGTAGTATCCTAAAGGATGGGGATGAGTGTGGAGGATCATCTCCAGGCATCTTGTTCACTTCAGACTTATTATGCAATCTTTTCCTCGGTGGCAGTTGCTTCCCTCTGTACTGTCAACACAGCTTACATTATACCATTATGAATAAATCTCTTATGAATTCCCTCCCTCAACAATACGGAACTCATATGCACATTGTACAGGATTTAGCTTCAGATTTCATTCGTAATTTATTTTGAGCCTTAATTAGAAGCAGGAAGTCAAAATCCGTATACCACCTTAGAACATTTTTAGTTTAAAAAAAAAGGCTACAAAATAGCTGTGAATAAAAATGATCCTTAAAAATGTTTAATGAGCTGGCAGGCAGGGGCTCTAATTAAGAATGGTGACCGGTTCCTTCAGTTGATAGACAGCAAGTCTCTCAGTTCCCATTTGGAGGCAAGATGATTGTCACAGGCAACCATTTGTTTATTTACAGCAACCAAGAGGCGATATAATATGATTCAGTCTTAAAGTTCAGACATGACTGCAAGCTGAGTGGTGTTCCTAAGCTGGTTGTGCTCCTAATAGTTAGGACATAAATTGGCTGGCTTACATACCCCTGTATTAAACTGTGAAATCAGCTTATTAGCGCAGACAAGTTACAGAGTGTTTGTCACTCCAGTTGCATATCATAAAGAAGCTGGCCTCTCAGGTTCTTCAGTCGTGGAGTGCATTTTTTGCACATGTGTCATGTGCAATTAGTGCTGTGCCAAAAGGAGGGTACTACTTTGTCAACATTGTCTCCTACTTCAAACAAAACAGTGAGGTGCAAAAGAGGCGAATGGGTTTGTGCCACCCCACAGCCGCACTCCGCCCAGAAGTACTTTTTTGAGCCTGTTTGCTGCCTCAGACAGCAGTGCTTTGGCACATTTTTTTTAAAAAAACAACAACAACCATCAACCTTACTTCCTAGAACAGTGAGGTCATTAAAGCCAATGACATTTGCCTCGATGAAAATCTCATTGAGGCCCAAAAAACCCGATGGACAGAATCCTTACTCTAAGCAGCTTTATCATCACTTACACCATGTGAGGACTTCGCTGGCTCCAGCATATTTAAATAAATATGCCAAAGCACCATCAGCAGATCAAGACTCAAGATTCATTTGAACTTTTGGGATTTCCCCCCATATACATACATCCTTTATTTTCTCCATTTAAATTCCAACCGTGGAAAATTTGGCACAGCATTACATAAATACTTTCTGTACTTCTGCCTGATGATTATGATGCCAGTGTGGTGTAGTGGATAAGAGTGGTAGTTTGGAGTGGTGGACTCTGATTTGGAGAATTGGGTTTAATTCCCTACTCCTCCACATGAGCAGTGGAGGCTAATCTGATGAACCGGGCTGGTTTCCCCACTCCTACACATGAAGCCAGCTGGGTGACCTTGGGCTAGTCACAGTTCTATTAAGAGCTCTCTCAGCCCCACCTACCTCACAGGGTGTCTGTTGTGGGAGGGGAAGGGAAGGTGATTGTAAGCCAGTTTGATTCTCCCTTAAGTTGTAGAGAAAGATGGCATATAAAACCAACTCTTCTTCTTCATACCAGTCTTCCTTGGCTGCTCCTTTTTGTACATTTTCGAAGCAAAAGTTGAATTCTTGTCAACAAGACTGAAAATGGCCATAAGGCACATGGCATAGTTGTAGTCCTGAAGCTGAAGAGTATGGTCCCATAAGCTGCCAGGATGATCCTTTGAGCTCTTCAGAATAAGAGGGTATAAATCAAGTAAATAAACCATAAAAAAATCAAATTATTCCTGGATTTAAAACCAAGGCAACACAGAAGAAGCATAAGAGTATTGTAATAAAAGTGCAAGACAAAAGGCAAATATCAAAGCTTGCTAAAGTAATATGCCATATTTCAAGTTCCTGTGGGACTTTTACATGAAGAAATAATCCATACGGGTACTTCAAAAGTAATATCTGCCACCTTCTAGACTAGAGCTTTGAAAGACTTCGAGCTCAATTCAACTACACCCCTGCAGTAAACAAGGATGCACTCAAGCAGATTTTTTGAAAAGCAGTAATTATGCTTATCAGCTGTTTCACGGGGATGAGGGAGTAGGGATTAAAGTTAGGTTAGACATCTCCAAGTCACTGGGAAATCTAGGAGTGAAAAGGGATTGGATCTAGAGATCCATCAATGGAAGATGCTGGAGAGAGCAGAATTTTATGTTATGTTCCTTCCCCCAACTTCTGCACCCCCCCCCCCAATTGATTCCTGAAGTCACAAGATCTATGTAGACAAACAGGTACTTGGGACAGAGGCTGCAGTGAGGACAAGGAGGGTTAAATTCCACTGTCCTTCTTCCATCACTGGAGCTCTGCTTACAGAACAAAGAGATGAGGTTATTCACCCCCTTTCCCCTACTGACTACAGCTTTCTGGCCTGCATGACTGTTGGTCCATGCATGCCCCACAGCTCCATAAATCCACTCTCCAAGGTAAGAAGGGTCTGCAGAGGAGGAGGAGAATGTGGTAAGAATCCACTCTACCTTACTAATGAATCGCTAGATCCATCCTATAGTTTATTTTCTAACATGAAATGTACTAGAACACAAATCCACTTTGAAGTCTTGTATTATAATTTATCTAGTCCTTATTTTAGCTAAATTTGGTTAGGGAAGAGCACGGGGGAAAGAGTCAGAGTTAGATCGATTGTCATTTTAAAAGCTACAGTTGGATTCTTTAATATCATTATTAAAGTTTTATACTAAGAAATCAATCCAATATTCATTGCAACTGGTTTCCAAGGGAAATAGATTGAAAATATGCTTCAGTCATCCCAGTGAAGAAGAGAAGGCGGAATCTTGCTTAACGGGTTTAGCTGCCCTCATCTGTGTACTTAGTTGTGTTAAGAGTGGACACTTTCCTTACTCTATAAGGGTGAACCAGGGTATATTATGTCTCCCAGGGCTTCAGTACTATTAAATATAATAAATGCGCCAAAGAGGTCTGGAGCAGCAATTTTCTCTTGCAAGGAGATAATCTGATGCTTCATCACCATTGTTCACAGCCCATTTCTGAGCCTTGCAGTGGCTGGGGATGGCGTGGCTGAGCTGCTGCCATGGCACCTCCAAAGAGGTTTCCAAGCTGCTGCAAGATGGGGAAAAAACACCTTTAAAAAAAACAGAAAATGGGGGAAATAGCCCCATCGAAAACAGTGATGCTGCACCAACAAAAAGCTGGCGCAACACCGCTGTTTCTGCAGAGGGTGTTCCCAGGCTGGAAGGGGTGATGAAGCTGACTAAAGTCAGCTCCGCCCCGAGAATGCCCTGGGCACACACCCCATGCCGGCGCCACAGTTCTCTTCCGGGATTTAGGTCCCGGAGAGGCTGCAGTGGCAGCTGAGCTCCGTGCCATTCCACTGCCCCCTGGCAATGACAAAATGCCCCTTGAGCCAGCATAAGTGCCCCTTATTCCATGATAAGAGGGCACTCACACTGGCACAGGGGTCACGCCCCCTCCACACTACTTTCAGCCCCAAGCTCAGGAATGGGCTGTCTGTCTCAGATGTTACCCCAATAAGCGACTAGCGGCTCTATGGCCTTTCAGATTGGGAAACTGCCTTGACACAGGTTTAGACCCTACTCTCTTATGCACTGTGGTCCTAGTCTAACTCAAATCTCTGCACACTTCTTTCTAAAAGAAAAGGGGGGGGACCCTGATTGACAGCTGATTTAAAGAATCCCAGTATCACAGTTGCTTTGGCCTGGAGTTTGTGCGTGTGTTCTTGGTTTTATTGTTATGTGGGAACTTAGGCCTCTGCCTACATTTCCTCCCAAAGTAGGGCCTAAGGACTGCCTATTGCCAGGAAGGCCTAAGTCTTGGTCTCCGTAGCATTCTCCCCATCTTTTCAACCCTACCTATTCAACAGTGGGAATAGGCAACAAAATCTTTCTTTTGTGAGTTCAATGAGACAGCTGTATTCTACTGAAAACATGAGATTTGGGGAAACTTCATTTCTAAACCAGTGGGTTGCATGATAGGTGTCCACTTCAGAACAAGGAATAAGTATCGTGAAAAATCCCAAATATGTAAGCGATACCTTTTATCACTATGAGATATCTTTCTAGTGTGACATAATGGAAAATCCCAGACAAGTTGATTAGTGATTACCTTACCATGAAACCAAACCCCATCTGTTTTCTTCCTAAGACAAATTTTTCTTAGTGCTTTAGTTCAAGGCAATTGTATCTTTGCCAGCTGCCAAAACCATTTCTGATTCCTCTAAAAGAATGAGAAATAATTCAAGGAGAAAAAAGCCACACCTGAGACATGAAATTAAAACTTAATGGTTATTTTTTGTTTTTTCCCTTATCCAGATTTACAACTAGTGGATGAGATTTCTTACTTACACAAATGAAAGGGTTCCTGTCAGTGGAACCAATACAGGTGCCTAACTAGTACGTCTATGACTTACAATTTATTTCCAGAGGCTGTCGCTAGATGTTGAAGTGCGTGATTGCACTGATGGTTTGCTTTGCATTTTCAAAAACTACAAGGGCCTGATTTATAACTAAAATGGAAGAGAAAGGGATGGAAAGAAAGCTGCAACATCATGAAAGCTGGTTGTGCGGTTCTCCTCAGTCAAGTCTTGCATTGCAGGACCATGACCCTAAGGCAACTATTAAGCAGCCAGACTGCTGATGAATAGGCTAAATATGGAAAGCATTTTTGCTTATTCTATTTTTAAAAGCATAAGTGACTGCATAGTGGAGCAATAGCAAAACCCAGACTGCTTGCTTGGAAAGGAATTATCATCATCAGAAGCAGGAGGCTTCGACAGGAGTCAAACTTACTCAAGCTTGCTCTAAAAGAATTTAGGGAGTCAGAGCAGCAGATGCCTGTTATTAACTCCCTTAATAATGTGGACACCTGCCAGCTAAATGCTAACAAAACAAAGATAGTAAAACTAAAACTAACCTAAAATAAAATAAAACACCCCACGAATCAGAGCACAGCCACAACACTGTTTTCAGCTCAACTGGAAGCGGAACTCTGCAAAGAATTATCATAATAGTTCACTAATAGCTTTTGTGTTCCTTGATTGTCCTAGATTGGTTTCGCCCATTTGCCCATGATTGTCCTAGATTGGTTTCGAACCATTTGCGTAGGCCCAGCCCTCGGGCAGGATACCAATAAGCAACGTGAAGCTATTTTTCCTCCTACTCTCCACAAAGCCTCCTCACGCTTGAGGCATTCCGGGTTAGCCTGTTAAAGGGGCAGTACACAACACAATCCCTGCACATAGGTAGGGTTGTCAGCTCCAGGTTGGGAATTACCTGGAGATTTAGGGAGTGGAGCCTGAGGAGGGTGGCTTTTTGGAAAGGGGAGGGACTTCAATGCCATAGAGTCCAATGGCCAAAGCAGCCATTTTCTCCAGGGGAACTGATCTCTATCACCTGGAAATCAGTTGTAATAGTGGTAGATCTCCAGTCACCATGTGGAGGTAGGCAACCCCACACATAGGGAGCCTTAACACTCGCCACATACACACACACACAGGGTTGCCAACCTGCAGGTACTAGCTGGAGCTCTCCTGCTATTACAACCGATCTCGAGCTGATCGAAATCAGATCACCTGGAGAAAATGGCTGCTTTGGCAATTGGACTCTATGGCATTGAAGTCCCTCCCCTCCCCAAACACCACCCTCATCAGATTCCACCGCAAAAACGTCCTGCCGGTGGCGAAGAGGAACCTGGCAACCCTACACATACACATGTTTAGCATGACATAGGAGGACATTGGGCAAAGCATGGAATATTGCACAAACATTCCAGGTATGTGTCAGAGCTGATTCCATAGGTATTTCCTGTCAGGTTGCCATCAGTTGAGATTTCATCCAGTTTAAATACTGGGAGATTTTGAGGCCAAAAAATGTCTGGGATACCATACTTTGAATGAATCTGTCATGAATTACCTATTCAGGGTAGTGTAGGGTTGCCAACCTCCAGGTTCTAGCTGGAGATCTCCCGCTATTACAACTGACCTCCAGCCAAGAGAGATCATCAGTTCTCCTGAAGAAAACAGCTGCTTTGGCAATTGGACTCTATGGCATTGAAGTCCCTCCCTTCTCCAAACCCTACCCTACTCAGGGTCCACCCCAAAAAACCCTGTTGGTGGCAAAGAGGGACCTGGCAACCCTAGGGTAGTGTGCTGGCAACTTCTGGGAGCTTTGAGGGGGGGGGTGTCAAGGTGAAAGCATGGTGTGTGGCACCACAACATTACTTAGGCATGCCATTTACCTGCTGGGGGTGGGAAATCTCCTATCCCCATCTCCTATTTTGTTCCACTGCTCCAGTGGCTGGCAGAAGAAAAAAGAATTCCATTGGCTTGATAGCATGAGTCTCTTCTAGGGATGCCAGCTCTGAATTGGGAAAATTGGGGGGTGGAGCCTGAGGAGGGTGGAGTTTGGGGATGAGAGGGATTTCAGTGGGGTATAATGTCATAGAATCCACCTTCTGAAGTGGCCATTTTCTCCAGATGAACTGATCTCTGTCACCTGGAGGTTGGCCACCCTAGTCACTTCTATGGAAAACCCAAAAGTGATGTTACACGCTTCTAGGAGTCACCAGTTTTTACTGTAGAGTTTCCAGTGATTCCTACATCAGGGTGAGAGCACTTCTGGGTTCTCCTTGGAAGTAATGTAACACTTTCCTTGGAAGTGATGTAACAGATGACTCACACACACACCCCATACTCCTGCCAGTTGCCATAGAGATTTTAGGAATTTCTAGAGCACTGCTGCAATGCCATGATGTTACTTCCAAGTACATAACATGAAATGCCATCATAACACTGCCAAAATATTCCCCCCCCTCCCTTCATTTTGCTCTTGCTGCTCCAGTGAGCAGTGGCTAGAGCCTGGAGTCGCAAAAGCCCAAGGCCACTATATATCTATTTGATTATCTAATCAAAAGCTGAAACAATTGGTAATATTCTAAAGTTGTCATCTACTGTGATGGGCTCAGTTCATATATACTGCAAAACCATAGTTTCACTAAACTAATTATGGTTTGGGTAGCTGCATTAACATATTGGTTACAATCTATTATTAATCTGAAACTATGATTCAAGGTTGGTTCATCAACCACAGTTAGGCTTAAATATGATTTTATGTGACACGACTGGGGACATCCTAAATTAATCCTGCCATAAGCCTGGCCTGTTCCTCTGTGGTCCCTTCATGCACCCTTTGGCTATAGCATTTATTGAGCCCAACAAGGATTTGCGTGATCATCTGTGAGACAAATCCTGGTTTCAGAAGCTAACTAAATAGTTTAAATAAACTATAATTTTTATCATGTTCTAATCAAGCCGCTGTTGACTGTCCCGTGTCACGGGGCTCCTGTGTCACTACACAGTTCAAATTTTTTGATGTTAGCAGGACATTTCAGTTATTCTTATTTTTTAAATGCTATAAGTTTACTAGTAACATTTTTTTGCTTATATATGAAATGAATAGAAGAAGAAGAGTTGGTTTTTATATGCCAACTTTCTCTACCTTTTAAGGAGAATCAATCCAGCTTACAATCTCCTTCCCTTTCTCTCCCCACAACAGACATCTTGTGAGGCAGGTGGGGCTGAGAGAGTTCGGAGAGAACTATGACTAGCCCAAGGTCACCCAGCTGGCTTCATGTGTAGGAATGGGGAATCAAACCCGGTTCTCCAGATTAGAGTCCACCACTCTTAACCACTACACCATACTGGCAGTTTACAGAGCCTAGTGTGCAAATTTATCATTTTATAAGTCAGGGATAATCATTCATTCATCAAAGTCATAAAATGAGTTACAAATACAACAAGAAGAATGGTATTCAAAGTCAAACAAATGGATGGGGATGCTGAAGATGTCCCACAACTGGAGTGTCATCTGACATTCGTAAGATATTTTAAGAAGTTACTCTGGTCCCAGGTACAGTTTGGAAAGCACATGGGTGCAGCAACCATGCTCATGTTCCAAGTCAGGCAGTGCCCTGATGGGAGACCTCTTTGGTACATCTGCGTACACTGCCTTGCTAGGGTCCATTATGAAAAAAGTGCAGTTAATGAAATAGTAATAATAAAGAAAAGATACTAGTAAACGAAGCTGTGGCAATCATGACCATGACAATTCAAATATAATGATATTTAATTAGGTTTCGGCAAAGCAGTCTACCTGGATTGGAAATGTCATACAACCATGCTGTGAGCTCCACACAGCAGCTTCTTCATGTAATATCAAGCAGCTGTTTTAAAAACATGAGGGGTTTTATGAAGCATTTGCATTAGAATGCTGCAAGAGAGAAAGAAAAACTAAAGGCTCACTGGGTATGAACAAAAATGTACACAAGCTATAAGGTGCCAGGAGTAGTGTTAATTTTGGGACTCTGACAATGGGGCTCAGCTGCCTTGCTCCCTTTGCCACCATGGCAGCTTGCAAGTGATGGCAACTGCTGGCCTGATATTAGCTATACTGTGGTGTCACCACTGCAGATGGGTGAAGAGTGATGCTATGGCTTCCAGCCTGATGCAGGGATCCAAAGAGGGACCCATCTGGCCTTATAAAGCCTCTGGCTCTGGTTAATCCCTAGTCTGCGCAACTTGTTGCTCGGGAGCTATCTGCCTGCCAAACTAGTCACCAGCCCTGACACAGCCTTACTGTAAATTACACAGATCCTGTCTTCAGGCTTCCTATGCAGTGAGTTGGGATTAAATACACAGTACAGCCAGGGGTATGAGGAACCTACAAAGGTGTCTGAGCATGGATATGGTAGCCAGCTGGCAGCTTCATGCAGGGAGCAGAGAAGCTGTAGCATAATTTCTGAATCCCAGATAAAATGTTCATATTACCAGATCCTTTGTTGATTTGTACTGTATGAAGAATTACTGCAAGTTGGTTCTTGTAGGTTATCTGGGCTGTGTAACCATGGTCTTGGTATTTTCTTTCCTGACATTTTGCCCGCTGCTGTGGCAGGCATCTTCAGAGGAGTAGCACTGAAGGACAGTGCAAGATCTGCAAGATCCTCTCAAATGTGCAGGACATGGTAAACCCTAGCTAATCCATTTAAGGGACTAACCCCTTCTTTTAAGACTTCAGCTTAACATTTGACAATGTAGAGAAGTTCTTTTCATTATTAACCCACAGTTATGTGAAAGGCCTGATCAGAACTTCCTTGAGCCTGTATGATATGATATGATATATGATATGATATGATATGATATGAGAGAGAGAGAGAGAGAGAGAGAGAGAGAGAGAGAGAGAGAGAGAGAGAGAGAGAGAGTTTACCCCAGCCTCCCATGGGAATAGCAGCATAGAGAGCTCAAGTTTGACTAATAAAATCTGAAGGGAGCTTGGATTTCCCTTCTAATTTGGCCCAAATACCAATTGAAGCTGTGCATGCAATTTACCTGTTACAGATTGCTCTTTGTCACGTCTTACTGTTGCAGAGGTAAGCACTAGCTTTTACTACATGAATTCTATGATAATGTTCATCACATGAAATCAATACATTAAAATCAATATTTGATTTTCCACTTCAAAAATCCATGTAAGAATCAGCTCAGAAAAAAAGTTCTATCCTATCCTTCTCCAAAGAACTTAAGCCATTTATTTATTTAACATATCTCTAGGCTTCAGTATCAAATCAGAGGCTTCTAAACAGCTTTCCCATCTCTGGATCTCTCCCCTTGCATTTTTATCATCATTTCAGTTAGGTGGTGGCTTGGGGTCTCTTGGAATTACAATAACAAAGAGTACTTCACCTTGAAAAATGGCCGCTTTGGAAGGTGGACTCTATGGCGTATATCACACTGAAGTCCCTCCTCAACCCAAAATCTGCCTTTCTCAGACTCCACTCCCAAAATTGCCAGATATTGTTACGCCAAGCACAGAGGGTCTCCTTTACTTGGGGAAATCAGCAGGAGACTAAATAGAGCTTTGAAAGAGGCTGGCGTGGGGATCTTTCTAAACCAATTCTTCCCCTAGGTGAGCAAGCCAAAATGGAGATCAACCCAATAATGAGGAGGCTTTTATGAATTTTAAGGGTTTTATTAAAAGTAATCAAATAGGGCAAAAAACACACACACACACAAACAAACAATTCCCAACACACACAGAGCTAAGAAAGTAAAGGGTTGAGATTCCCAAGCGGTACATAGTTACCTTTCCTGCAGAACGAGGTTCCAGAATAGCAGCTGCATGAGGGAAGGGGGAAAAGGACTACACACCAGGTGTAGGACTCACATCTTGTGTTCTGGATCCAAAATGAGAAGCCACTGACATGTGCCAGGGCTCTCTGTTTTATAGTCAAATTCTGCCCCTGGGGCAGACTGACACACAGGGTATGTGAGCAGTGAGGCACAAAGGTAAGATTGCTCGAGATTGGATTAGGAAGGTGCAGTGAGTAAGGTCATCAGAGATGATGGCTGAACACTTAAGAATTCAGTGTTTGAGCCTTGATAACAAAATCGGAAATTGAGATGGGGTCTGGAAGGAGGAAGTCAAAGTGGGCTTGCCTGGCTCTGGGATGAGATTAGAAGTTAGTTACAATAGAATTGATGAGATTTGGCAGGGTGCTTGCCATCTATTGCCGGAAAAGTATAGAAATGCTAAATGATTATCCATTATCTCTTTGTCTTCGGAGAGCTGCAACATTCCTTTCCTGGGAGGATATGGCTCACCTTTTGCTGTTTTCAACCCCTGTCAGCTTACTTCAGCCTTGCACAAACGAGATGGATTCCAGGAGACCCCTTTTGTCTCTGGCTACACAGCAGTGTTTCCATCCTTTGTGCACCAACTTTGTCCTGTACTCTCGTGGGGTGTCCCAGGGTAGCTGCAGGCCTATGAGGGTTCCATAACAATATTTCTTAATCTGGAGCTGGCAACCCTAACTACAGCTCTGTGAAGGTTAAGCTGAGAGACGATGTTTACATCTATGTTTTCAAATGTGTTTCATGGCTTGGCAGGGGAAACCCATTTTTTTCAAGTCCCACAGTGAAATTCTATGCAGAGTCACTGTAGTCAAAATCTGTCCCTTTAACTCTTTAACGACTACACATGTTGTGTCCCATCCTTACTCCTCCTGTCCAGCCTTTAAAACTGGAGAGAGAAAATGAACCACAAGTTAGTAGAGCCAGAACAATGTGCATATCACAATACTGAGAAAAGTGTACTAAATCATGAAGTCAAATGTTCTATGGAAAAATCCAGAATGATTTCCCATTTTCATTATGATATTTAATTTATATAGTTTTCCTTAATTTAAAAAGCTGTAATTATTTCATCAACTTTAACAAAAAAATCTGAGCTGCTCCAAAAGTTTAGAGAGCCAGCACTCTTATACTAATTGTTGAAGGCTAAATTATATTTATTCATGGCATCATCACAGTTTCTGATCAAGTCTAGAAAAAGCTAACCACCTCCTTTAGAAACACTCCACGGGTAAATATTTTCAAGTTTCGCAAACAGAATGCAGTGGTAATTGGATTCAAAGGTCAGCTGTTCCAGGTTGCTGCATATACCTGTCATTTCTAATACCTCCCTAAGAGTGGACACCTTTGAATTAGTGATAGTTGTGATTGTTTCTGTTGAAAACTTCTCTGTATGTGGAGTTATGATAATCCACCTGGGCCCATTATGGTTTTTTACCTGTGAAGCAGCAATCCAGCCGAAATCACATCCTGTCATTTTGATCAAGATGGGATTTGAAACTGAGTCTCAGAAATAAAAAAACAGATAGAACATGTTTTCCAATGCCTTACACTCTGGACAATGGCTCATTATACTTGATTTTTTTTAGAAGTACACAATAAAAATAGACTCTTCAACACCACCCAGCTTAATAGATCTACAGAACAATGCACTTTCCCTCTCCCCATCCCTTTTACATGCATGAAATAGCTGGACATTCCTTGTGCATGAGTACATAAGGATGCACAATGTTTTCTTCCAGAGGTAATATTCTGGAGCATTATTTTCTCCCCTTGGAGCACTTGACTCATGATTGCAGGTTGTTGTTTTCCCTGACCATAGTTAATTCTTTACCTAACACTTACAGCCCATTCCTGAAGGGGGTAGATCCGTGGTGACCAGGAGTGGTGCAGTCATGCTGCCTCCTCAGAGGTTTTTCAGCTGCCGAAAAGGAAATTCAGACATTTAACAAACAATTAAAAAGAAAATACCCCCATCACCATCAACGGGGCTGCACCACCAAAAACAGGTGGTGTAGCAATGCCGCAGTGTGAGAGGGCATTCTGGGGGTGAAAGGTGTTAGGGAACTACCTAAAGGCAGCTCCTCCCCCAGGAATGCCCCCCACACCGGCATGGGCTTTCCCTTCCAGGAATTCCCTGCTGGCATTGCTGTGCTGGCAGTGGGGGCCGGCGCAGCTCTGCAACTCCCTGACGCCAGCGTGTTTGCACCTGGGACGGTGTAAGTGCCCCTTATCCTGGGTTAAAGGGGCACTTACACCTGTGCAGGGTCACACCGGCTTCTAAGGAGCTTCGCCTTCAGGATTGCAGCCTTAGTCTAGTGCCCTCCTGTAAATTATTGCTATAAAATACTACCCAGCCAGTACAATCCCATTTGGCCCTGTAACCAGCAACCAGCTAATCCCACGATATCCACAGGGAGGGTGGACAGGTCAGCAACAGGTGGAAAAGTCTGCCAGAAAGGGGCAAGACATTCTTAAATAACCCCCAGCCTGTACCTCACCATTGGTGGAGTCTCTTGAGTCATCCAATTATTTACCTTGTGCCTTACTTTAAAAGGGACCAAGGCAAACGAATCCATGGCTATAATATTGTGAATGCTTCTTCCCTTGTTCCTGTTCTAGGACTTTTATTCAGAATCTCAAAAACTGCTTTATCCAATGACTGTTGCTTTTCCATATCACATTTCCGTTCTGATGAGAGAATCCCTTGTGACAAGCTGGGGCTGAAACTCGGTGAGGCATAGAGTATTATTGGTTTTGTTTTTTATAGCCACCCAAGCATTCCCATTCCAGGCACTGCAGAACTTTGCTAAACTACAGAAATGGAGAACAGGGAGGCAAGACAAGGTCAGAAAGAGAGACTAAGCTGGCAATGATCTATTGCATGGAAGCCAGAGGCCCTTGGCATCAGAGATGCAGGGGAAATGTATAACCAGACAATGTATTGTTTTCAGTGGCAATGTTTACCCAACTTTGCCTATCAGAATATCACTTTAGCTGCTGCATTTTCAGCCTCTTATTATACCACAACAAATGACACCCAGCTGGCAGAAATTATATTTAAGCAAAGGACAGTGGAGGAGGGGAAAGGAGAAGGTATCTAATAGCAGCACTGCATTAATAATCTATGTGCAATCTATAGTCTGATAATGATAAAATCCATTACTTTGTGATATTTTTACACATTTAGTAAGGTTTATAGATTTCAGAGATTAAACTGGGTTGGACTCTAGAATGTGTCTTATGTGTCGGAACTGAATAGCTTTATTGAAATCTAATCATGTACCATTCAGTGGAGATGGATATACATTGCTTCAGTGGCAGTAAATTCACTGCTATTTAGACTTTCTCAGCAGGAAGGAAATGGTTCTTGGGGGATTGGGGGTGGGTGGAAGCCAAATGTGCACAGATAGACCCAAGGGCTATCCAATCACAGCGCCAACTTCCTTTTCTACTCCAAATAAGTCATAAAGTGTTTAAAACGTTTAAAGCTTTAAAAACAACAAGAAGAAAAAAAATCCAAGCAAACATTTGTTCACATAAACACAATCAGTTCTTTTTAAAAAATCAAATCAAAACAAGCACCCCGCCACAAGAATGGGGGTAGAAATACTGGAAGAAATAGCAGGAGGTAATTTACAGGCCCTGACCTGGATGGCCCAGTCTAGCCTGATCTCGTCAGATCTCAGAAGCTAAGCAGGGTCAGCCATGCTTAGTATTTGGATGGAGACCACCAAGGAATACCAGGGTTGCTGTGCAGAGGAAGGCACTGGCAAACCACCTCTGTTAGTCTCTTGCCATGAAAACCCCCAAATAGGGTCACCATAAGTCGGCTGCGACTTGACAGCACTTTATACACACACACAATTTACAGGCTCCGTATGTGTTTTTGCAGAAGGCAGGAAAAAACAGAGCTCCCAGCCAAAAGCCTGTAGGTGTGCCTTCACCCCCATATGCATTCAGATACTTATTCACGGTCATCAACAGCAGAACATGCAGAAAGGGTGAATGCTGATGGTGATCTCATTTCTGCTAAAGTCTCAGTATTTATGATTACTGTGCAATGACTTATATAAACACTTGATCTATGGTGTCCTTGTCCTTTGAGTCAGATGGAGATCATTCAGTCCAGATTGATTGGAGGGACACGGTGGAGCTGTATTAAATTTTGCTTGCCACTATAATATTTTCATGATTATGGCCTGCCTCTAGAGAGTAATCCTTACTGACTCCTAGGTCGGACTCTTTCGAGAGATTGTATCTTTGTGAAGACAAAAACCATTGGTCAGACATCACAAAATCATTAGGACTGAAGTTCTGAATGTGAGATGTCAGCGGCAGCATCAAGTTAAAATGTATACAAGATCAGTTTGTGCTTAAATATTTAATAGAATTAAATTAGTTCTATCCTATGTGACCAAAGGCAATAACTCCATTTTCCTTGAATATGTATTCTGAATTGCATTATTTATGTCTTCTAGGTAAAAGATCAGAAGACAATTTTGTTGATAAATATGTATAAATTTTTGTACATGTAAATTTTATATGTGACCCAAAGGTTGCGCAGGGAGATATTAATAATCAAAAAACTGTTTAGTTATTTAGAAATGTATATGCTGACTCTCCAGAGACCTGCTTTTGGTTGTTATGACTGTTAAAATACTCTGCTGTCTAAAACATTTTCAGCTTTTGTTTTGTTGCAGCCTGGAATTTGGGGTAACTGTGATCATTTGCATTCATATGACAGTACCACTTACCAGCAGTTAATATTCTCTCAAGTGTTCAGTCAAAAATGAGACTTGCATTATGCCCTAAAGACACAGTGTTACTTCTTGAATATGCTTCCCTATAACGTAAGCCTCTCTGGTCTTTTTCTTTTCTTTCTTGTGCACTCTGTGATTCTTTTAATGTCAAAATAAGAACGTATTTATACAAATTTTCAGAATGTACTCCTGACTTATTGTCCTCAAAATATTATACATATGTTTCCCCTTCTTTTCATTGATTGAGAAACAAAATATTGAAGCCTTCTCTAGCAGGAGAACAACATGGTACCCACCAACACATTTTCTGGCACCCACTAAGAGTTTTTAGAAAGTGGGTGGGGACAGATGTGGTACTTGCCCACCAGGGCTTCTGATCGGTCACTGGAGATTTGATTGACTGGTCAGATTAATATAACATTGTTTCAGTGACAGCAGCTTTGATTCTATCTCACTGCTTTTCCCCAGGGTATTTTTTAAACTACTCCCCTTCTCCCTACACTTGGTCTTCCTCTGTATGTGTGGCTCTGCCACCTGCAGCAGCCATTTTGTCATTGGTTCCACCTACTGTGGTAGCCATTTAATGACTGCACCCACCACCCTGCATCAGAATTCCAATGGGGCCCACAGGCTCAAAACGTTTGGGGACACCTGTTCTATAGTAAGAGTATTATTTCTATAATAGTACCAGCAGCAGCAACAAAAGCAGATGTTCATGGGAGCTATCTCCAGGAACCAGTACCTGTTTATTGTATGTTCACATGACTTAGTAGAGTACTTTTGTGTGTGTGTGTGTGTGTGTGTGTGACGGCAACTTGGCAGGAAAAGAGGAAGACCCAACAAGAGATGGATTGACACAATATAGGAAGCCACAGCCCTCAATCTGCAAGATCTGAGCAAGGCTGTCAAAGATAGGACATTTTGGAGGACACAACTTGACAGCACTTAACACACACACACACACATAACTTGGCAAGTCACAGCTGACTTATGGAAACTCCATAGGGGTTTTGAGGCAAGAGATGTTCAGAGGTGATTTGCCATTGCCTGCTTCCGTGTCACAACCCTGGTATTTCTAACCAGGGCCAATCCTGCTTCACTTCTGAGATGAGATCAGACTAAAGGTCAGGGCTTCTAAATCCATTGACTTCAGTAGGCTTGAAATAATAACTTTGTTTAGGATTGTACAGGAGATACTTGTGAAAACCAGAAGACTGAGGGTTTGGGTAATTTCCTGATTGGTGTTTAGTGCTCATTTTACAAGGTTATAACTCACATGCTGTAAATGCTGACTGACCCTGATTCAATCCCTGATTTCTCCAGTAAAATTGATAGTAGGCATTGGGAAAGACCTTATTTTCACAGAGAGCTCCCATAGTCTTTCTGCTTTTCCTGCCTACTTCTCTTCTTTCCACCCACCAGCCAACTTATCTTTTCCTGCATCCAATCTACAGATCCTTAAATTCCTGGATCAGGGCCACATAAAGAGAAAGGAGATTTTTTTCTACAAATCTAAAAGTAAAAAAGGAGGAGTTACAAGGAAACCCAGACTAAATTTCAGAGTAGCTGCTGGTGACTCTTCTTAGAAGAACCGGAGTTTGGTAATGGTTGGGTCATGGAGTCCAATTTTATGGGCATTCAATTCTCCTCCAAATGGGGGCCCATCAAATTGGACCCCCCTAATCCAATCTTTACCAAACTTGGGGGTTCTTCTAAGGAGTTACCAGGAGCTATGCTGCAAATGTGATGCTTCTAGTTTAAAAATAGCCCTGCAGAGCCCGGAAAAGATACCTCCATAGACTACAATAGACTCTATAGACTCCACAGACTACAATGGAGGGGGGGTTTAAATACCTGTGGAGGAATTTTCTTTTAGTTTAGAGTCTGTAGCCAATCCCGAAATTATTCTGAAAAAAGCTGAATTATTCCAGTTTTTCCAGTATCAGGATTGCTAGCTTTAGGTTGAAACAGCATATTTTATACAATACACACACACACAGACATATGTATAAAGTTCGGCTTTGCTGAATGCATGCCTCTAGGTAAATAGTGGGAGAGGGAGGATACAACATTTGTAAGGATACTCACTTAGTTAAATCCCCCCAAAAGTGTTGCTGTTATGAATAACGTCAGATTAATTCAGTTGCAGTTTTGTAAGGCAAGGGAATCAGGCTTCAGATTTATTGCAGTGTACTTGAACTCAGGTTAACTTATCTCCTGGCAGCATGTGCCAACTGTATTATGGGGGAGAAGGTTGTGTTCTACCCTTGATATGTGTGCATGCTTTAACTTCAATTAGCATCATTAATCAGGAAGAGAATCGACCCACGAGCTTTTTTAAATTCCAGAGTGAAGATTCAATGCACATCCAAAGCACTGAGAAAAGACACACCCAAGTGTTGACAATGGCATATCACCTTGCTAGTTGCTCAGTCATTTCCCATATGCTTATCCTAAGAGACAGTTGACAGCTATGACAGAACATCAATTACTGTCATCCAACCATGTATAAAACTACACACAGTCTTAGTTCAGTTTGCCTGCCGCATTTTCACATGCATTTTCTTTAACTCCTTCTTAGACAAAGCATCTGCCTGGCACACTTTATACTGGGAAATAATCTATATGGGGATGCTTACATACCATTCAGTGGTGGTACAAGACCTGGCAAACCTATCTGCGAAGGAGCTTTATTTACTTTTTAAAAAAACCTTTATTTCATTTTAATTTGTTTTGGTTAACTCTGCCTGCTTGGTATAAGCTGTTGGCTTGCTTTCTTTTCTGTTGGCTTGTTTTCTCTTTCTATGCATGCGTGGAACTGAGAGTAACAGTGAGCCTGTGCTCACTTCACAGACCATTTTATTTTGTTTTATTTAATTTTATCATTGTTTTGTCTTGTCTAGATTTTGTGGTGTTCAGCTGCTGCTGAGCTGGTCAGGAATTTGTTATTAAGGAAAACAGTTTTTGCTGTTTAACTAATTTCTTAAAACACCTTAGTATATTTTAGCTGGGAAGTGTGTTGAAACTTTGATTTTAAAGGATGAGTGGTGGTACAATTGTCTTTGATAGTACATCCTGTGTGGAACTGACCATTGACAACTTCTGCTGAGCCAGTTACCACTGAATGAGCCTTCTGTAACAGATTCTATGAGGGACAGAAACATTCTGGTGGCAGTCCATGTGGAGAAGACAGCATGGAGATGGATTCGACCCATTGTCCATCCTAACATACTTCATTCCTCACATAATAGATTAATTAAGATTGAGAAATATACATAATTGCTACTGGATTAAGAAATGCCTTTTTATCATCAACTAAGTTTGATGTCTTGTCCTCTCGTCCACAGCTGTCACCCCTCCCACTGGAGACTCTTGCTTTGGTAACAGAAACATCTTGTGTCCTTGTCTTTTAATATTTCTAGTGGGTTTTATTTTCCATCTTCATTAGTTGGGCAGCAAAAATATGGAATCTTAGCTTGTGGGCACCATAGCATCCACTGATGTGTTTCCTGGTGCTAACTTGGTTTTTTTTTTTTTTTTAGTTTTGAGAATAAAATTCACAGCGCCTTGAATGGAACAGCAAGAAACAGAGAATTCTGGATCACTCCCTACCAGCTAACTGACGAGCAAAAGGGCTGAGATCATCCTGGACATGTGCATCACAGCCATGCACCCTTGGTCTGGCCTTGCACACCGTCTTTCTTAAGTCTGTAGGCTTGATACTCTCTCCCTATGACCTTTCAAGGAGCAAGGAAACAAATACTAAGCAACTAAACTCTAGAGCAAAGAATCACTCCGGCAACTGCCATGATTGCAATTTTGTGATTGTCCCTACCCCATGTCAGCCCTTTTGTGATGGCACCCTCTACCTGCTCTCAGAATTCCAGAAGTCCCCACAGGCTCCACAAACTTGGAAGCCCAGATTCAGAATTCGAGTTTAGCAAGGCGTCAGCTGTTTCTACTATGTTGTGTTCACTAGCAGAACCCATCATGATATTCTGAGATATATTTAAGCAGCTAACTGAATCTTCATTGAGAATTGTGTAGCTTAGTCTTCTTCACAGTAATGAATTTATGCTAGTGGTATTTTTTTTAATCATTTTTGTACTCTGCAGATGGCATAGCTTGTACTATTGCAGTTTTGGCTTCCATTTGTTGCTGATTAAAAATTCTCCCTATGTCTTATACACATTACATGAACGTCCTCTTCATTCCTTCATTTCTACAGATGGTTCTACCTTCTGTATGAGTGAGTTCTTTCTTTTTAACATTACCTTTCCAGTCCTTTGAAGTTTGATTTTTGTATCTTAGTCCCTCAAATTCTATTGTAGCACTTAAAAATGTAAAAACTTTTGCTGACTGCAGCTTGGTCTTTCTTTGAAGATTTACTTTTCAATGCTAAACCAGTTCCAAGTACATTATAATTAGATATAACCCAGAACACATTGTCTTTCAAGTCTCTCAAACTGATACTAGGGTTGCCAATCTCCAGGTGAGGCCTGGAGAACTTCTGGATTTTCAGCTGTTCTCCAGTCTACAGAGGTCAGTTCCTCTGGACAAAATTGAAGCTTTGGAGGGTGGGCTCTGTGGCCTTATCCCTCACTGAGGTTCTTCTCCTCCTTAAACCTATCCCTCCCAAGGTTCTACCTCCTCAAATCTCCAGGAATTTCCCAACCTGAAGTCAGAAATTGAGACACAACAATCCACCAGTCCTGTGGGATGTAATTGTATTGAACTTGTGGATGGATTAAATAGCAAGTTTAAATGACTTTAGCAATAAGACAACAGAAGGTGGATTTAGATCCAAATTACCCCATCTGAGAGAAGAAAGACTCAATCTTCACCAAACTTGGAGGTTCATGTAAGGAGAGTCACTAGCAGCTATGCTGCAAATTTGATGCCTCTGCTTTGCAAAAAAAAAAAAAAAAAAAAATCCCCGCAAAGCCCTGCAAAGATTCTGCATTGACTAAAATGAAGCCCTGCTCTTGAGAAAAGCTCCATGTTAGTCAATGAGAAATCTTTGCAGGGCTCTGGGAGGAGCTGATTTTAAGGTAAAGACACCAAATTTTCAGTGCCGCTACCCTTGAGATTTGGTAAAGATTGGGACAAGAGGTCCAATTTTATTTTTACTCATCCATCCTCCATTAAAAACTATGGAGGATGGATGGAGACACCTTCTTTGGTGGCCCATAATATTGGACCCCCTGGCCCAATCTTTACTAATCTCAGTGGTTCTTGTAAGGTTCTTGTAAGGAGAGTCACATGCAGCTATGCTGCAAATTTGGTGATCTACCTTGAAAAATAGCCCCCAGAGCCCAGCAAAAATTTGACTACAATAGACCCCAAAATTTTTGGATATCCCAAAAAAAGCCAGGGGTGGGGGGGGGAGCCCATATCAGTATGGCATTCGGCTTTTTCAGATTTTCCAAAAAAACATTCAGGTCCATTAAACCCGAATCTGAAAAATACCAAAAACAATTGGTGCACAACCCTAATGGTGTCTAAAGGGAACCTCTGTGTTCAGAGGCACAAAATTTCTGAATACCAATGGCAGGAGGCAAGATCCATGGAAGGCCTTGGCCTCTATGCTCTGTTGTTGGGCCTCCAGAAGAACTGGTTGGCCACCATGTGAAACAGGATGCTGTAGTAGAGGGATCACTTATCTGATCCAGCAGGGCTCTTCTTATGTTCTTATCTGTATCCTGTTTCCAAGCCCAAATTTGACAAGTATTTTATTGTGTGAGAACCATACTGCCTTTTAGATGCCCCAAAGAAGCTGCCAAAAGTAGCACAATGGAGATATGTTGTAGGCTGCATCTGACAGAAGAAGCAGATACTGATCCGTATCACACCCCTCCCTAATTTATACTAATTTACCAGTTTGCTCACATGATTTTATAAGCTCTTGCCTTCTGTGCACACCAGAATTCAGTGTAGATTTACACCAATGAGGGGGCACAAATTGGGCAATTTTACTTATAAGATGAAACTTTCAGTTGATTGAATAGTTTCTTTAAAACAGAAACAATCACTTAAGTGGTAAAAGTTTCCGTAATTTCTGAAATCAGCAGATGATATTTTCAAAAGTTTGAAAACTGGTATGCTTTTTAAGGAAACATACATTTTAGTATCATAAGCAGAAGGAAAGGAAGTATTCCCTTTCAACATGCAGCTTTTAAGCGGAAAAATTAGAGAAAATATTTATTTCATGTTTGTTTCTAATTACTGAAAATGAAGGTGATTTTTCTCTTGTAAGGATCATGAAAAGTTCAATGCCTTGACAGAACAATGGCTTCTCATAACAATAGCTCTCCATTAGAAAAAGCTCTGCTTGTGTCTTTTGTCAATAAGATGAAATTTCACCAATAGGAGCACAATTTCAATGCAGGAACACTGATTGTATAAGCCATTTAACTGGTTCAATTATTGGAGTCACAAAAAGAGCTTGTTGAGTTTTTATTCTTCAGTGGCACATTAGGATAAAATGGAATATCATATCAATGACTGTTGCAGTCAAATGCAAATAAAGATTTTCCCCCTCCTCTAGCCTTGGAAGCCTTTGCATCCCGGGCACCATAAGTAGATATATTCCTTTTATATATTTTAAAAGCTTTTTTTAAAAAAAAGAAAAAAAAAGCAGATCATATTGTACTAATCAGATAACCATCTAAAAATGAATGGGAAGTGGTCGTGCAGGTTTTATCACAGTTTCTTGTACCCAGTTTTATAACACTTCCCTTTCCCACAAATTTTTCATTGTGCAAGTTACATAAAAGTGAAATCTCAGAAAGTTTTTTTTTCTAATTGAAGGATATTTCATCTCACTTACATGATGCAATCAAATGAACTTCTTTCTGCTGCTCACTTCAGAACAAATATTCTGTTTCAAAGGGCATTGAAACCTGATTTAAACGTGACACTGGATGAGCCAAAGAACTCATCCATTGGGCTTTGTGATTACGTAACTTAAATTGGGGTGCTACTGCTTTGTAGGGGTTGTAGCTCAGGAAGAAGAAGAGGAGGAGAAGGAGGAGGAGGAGGAGTTGGTTTTTATATGCCGACTTTCTCTACCACTTAAGGGAAACTCAAACGGGCTTGCAGTCACCTTCCCCTCCCCACAACAGACACCCTGTGAGGCAGGTAGAGCTGAGAGAGCTCTAAAAGAGCTGTGACTAGCCCAAGGTCACCCAGCTGGCTTTGTGTGTAGGAGTGGGGAAACAAATCCAGTTCACCAGTTTAGCCTCCGCCACTCATGTGGAGGAGTGGGGAATCGAACCTGGTCTCCAGATCAGACTCCACTGCTCCAAGACACTGTATGAGTGCAAAGTCCCATCAGCGAGTTATCTACACACAACCCAGCTAGTACTACTTTTAAATCTGGGCTAAATATGGATTTATGATGAGTTCAGATATTCACCATTCTTTTTGGGGGAGGGGCTGTGGCTCGGTGGTAGAGCATCTGCTTGGCATGAAGAAGGTCCCAGGTTCAATCCCCAGCATCTCCAGTTAAAGGGACTAGGCAAGTGGGTGATGTGAAAGATCTCTGCCTGAAACCCTGGAGAGCCGCTGCCAGTCTGAGTTGACAATACTGACTTTGATGGACCAAGGGCCTGATTCAGTATAAGCCAGCTTCATGTGTCATGCCATGTTCCAGCCTTTGACTCCCAGTTAAGCCAATATATTTCCAAAGCAGTAGCTGTTTCTTCATATTATGTAGCTACCTCTGAGCATGAATTCATTAGAGATCCACAGCTAATGCTGACCATCTGAAAAGTGTGGTTGTATGATACACATGATTTCAAAGATCAGGTCATCTTCTTTACAGCATAAGGATCTTTGATATACAATGACTATGATATGTAAAACAGCCTTGGGTGCTGAATAAAAGCTTACTTTAGAAAGGTGCTATAACATCTTTTGAGTAGCGTAGATCATGACAGTTCTGGAGTAGGTATCAAGAAAAAATGAATGAGCTGAGAATCCAGAGAAGAAACTAACTTTTGTAAAATGGGGAACCAATCACAAAGTGATTTCTTAAGATCTGTGGTGGTTTATCATGTAGTGGTTAGGTATAGGGCTTCTTACTTCTATCACAAAGTGCCACTGTGTGTGGGAGGTGGAATTAATTACAGAGGGCATATCACAAGGCATGATCAAGTGTAACACATACATACAGTCATAAGTTAATTCATGCCATCGTATCCCCTATTACTATGTATGGGTGTGAAAGCTGGACTTTGAAGAAAGCAGATAGGAAGAAAGTAGATTCCTTTGAAATGTGGTGTTGGAGGAGAGTGTTACAGATAACGTGGACAGCTAAAAAAACAAACCAGTGGGTTATAGATCAAATCAAGCCTGAACTGACCCTAGAAGCTAAAACGACTAAACTGAAGCTATCATATTTTGGTCACATTATGAGTAGACAAGAGTCACTGGAAAAGACAGTCATGCTAGGAAAAGTAGAGGGCAGCAGGAAAAGAGAAAGACCCAACCAGAGATGGATTGACTCAATAAAGGAAGCCACAGCCCTCAATTTGCAAGATCTGAGAAAGGCTGTTAAAGACAGAACATTTTGGAGGACCCTGATTCATAGGGTAGCCTTGAGTCGGAAGCTACTTGACGGTACTTCACACACACACACATATATCATCATCAATATTTTTACTCCCATTTTTTTACCCTCGTAGGACCCCTAAGGCAGCTAATAATAATGCACACACACACACACACACACACACACACACACAGAGAGAGAGAGAGAGAGAGAGAGAGAGAGAGAGAGAGAGAGAGAGAGAGAGAGAGATTATGCTAACCTGCCTATTAATATCATTGCCTATATAAAGTAGTTAATATCATTGCCTATACACAGCCGTTGTTCAGATCTTTATGGCGCTGTGGTAGCAGCTCCCATGACTCTGCTCTATCGCTCAAGCCCTTTGGTAAGCGCACTGATTCCATCTCCCTCATAAAACTATACTCAGCAGCAGAGGTTTGTATCCTTCCAAAGAACTGTTGCAGAAGCCACCACTGAAAACCAGGCCAGTGTGCACACAGGGAAAGGAGATTGACTTATACACTCAAATAGACTGAGCATTTTATCTATTTCAGGATGGCATGTTGCAGTTGTCTCCACCAATGCTACATGGGCCAAGCTGCACGAGGCAAGCCATGTGAGTGAAGCGGCTCTCCCGGAGCTTGCCACAGTCTTATTATTAAATTACGAATACAAACAGCTTGCCACATGGAACTGCACCCATGTGGTTTCATTTTAAACAGCAACCACTGGGCAAACCATAGGTGTGAATTGAGCATAACTATGTGTACTTTAGAGAAGTACAGGTGCCAGTTCAAGAGCTATCACAAGTCTTAATAATCTTTTGGGACAGCTAAATTCCCACTGGAGTGAAAAGTGTCAGATCTGAAACGGTATACTTTCCAGAAATTAATTGTGTGACTCCCCTTTGAGCAAACATAAGAACATTGCTTTTAAAATGGAAGTTTTCATATTCTTAATGTTAACATTGTCATTATAGATGCAAATATAAATAGTTGTACTGGATTTCAAAAATCATTACACTTTTTCCCAAATGCATTTGAGGCCGGTGATGCAGATATCAGTTACACCTGTATCAATGAACCATTGATTTCAGATTATATTCTTTTCAATGTATATACTTTTCATTGTGAATTTCATGTCACCCATGCCAAACAGAAGGCTAGGTTTAGAAATAATGTTCAGAATCAGCCCTGTTCACAAATTCCAGTGAACACAATCCATGTGTACATACACTTGATTTTTTCTTTGTATGAGTATTGAGTGATTCTCATGTGACATTCAATGCAGATACAGTGGAATATGAGACTGAAACCATAAATATATCCAGGTACTAGTCCTCAGTTCCATTTGTAAAAAGAACACATGTCGACTCATTCTTATAAACAGATGTACGCAAGTATAGACAGGATGCATGTGCATACATTGTAACATGGGAACAGGGCAACCATCAGCAGTCTCTCCCATTCCATCTTCCCATCCTCTGGACAGAGACTCATCAAATGCCAATAATGGATTTTAAAAGTGCTGCTGGGTCATCTAGTACAAAGTATTATTACACTTCAATGTGTATGTAATTATCTGAAATTGCAATTAGGGAACTCTGCTGGAACAACTTTCTCAAAATCTCTTAGGAGGTTAATGGCTTAAAGCTCTGGGGTTATTCATTCTGGTTCTATGTGTGTGCTTGAGGACTGGGAAATTCAGATTGTGGTTCTATGCATTTCCCTACCACTTGGTATAACCAGCACTAAGGGCCCCTAGGCAAGCCAGTGTGCTGGGGCCCCTACGACCACCACTCACAGGAATAAAAAGTAAATGGTTGATAATACTAAACATATATTTATTTTATTGGCACTTCAGCAAAACTGGTGTTAAAACATTAAAAACGTGCTGTACAGCAGCAACTAATCAACATGATAATACTAACCCAGGGATACTAAATCAGAGACAAATCACAATGTTCATTTGTAACACAATAACATTGCAGCAAATATCATTTTATACTTTAATATAGTCTTGGCTACTGTGTAGTAGTATTTATTTATGGCAAGTCACTTAACATGCACAGATTAGCACAGGGCCCCTATGCTCATGGGGCCCCCAGGCAAGTGCCCATCGGGCCCATTCGTTAAGATGGCCCTGGGTATAACCCTTGTGTGATGGGCAGTTTAGGTTCCACTTCCCCTAAGAGCGACCAAATGAGCACTGAAAGATGCTTGGAAGAGAAAGTTGGAAAAGAGCTGTTAAGAGAGCAGTTAGGAGTTGGCAGCTAGAGAGCTGAGACAGAAAAGATTTCTGATTGAGTGAAGCTAAGATGAAGATCAGCTTAAAGCTAGCTGACTAAAAATAGTCAATTTGTAACACAAATTCCAAGATGAATAGAGGAACCGTTGAAAAGTTCAATTGCAACCTCTACCTTGGTTTATTGTTATGTTCAAACCATAAATAAAAGTTAACTCCTTGTTTATTTAACCCTGTGGGCGCATGTCTCAGGGAAAGAAACATGCACACACACACACACACAAACACATATATGCACCAGTGAAGATCTTGGTCTATATATGTCATAGGATATGAAGAAATGATGACAGTGTGTGAATGAATGAGCCTCCAACCCCAGTAACTCAGTGAAGTGTTTGAGCAAGGATCTTTTAAAAAAGTGGGATGGGCTATTCTGTCTGCTGATGTCTCTGTGAATGTGAGAGAGCACCTGAGAGGTGAAGCTGTCATGGCTCTAGAGATTTTAATAGAGACAAGAAGGGCAGCGATGTGTGATGGCCTGACCTACTTGTAATGCAGAAACTGTGGGAAAGAGGTTGCTGAGGGCAATAGGTACTCTATGTGAGTGGATGTGGACTGGGAATTTCAGATTGTGGTTCTATGCATTTCCCTACCACTTGGTATTACCCCTATAATAAAGTTGTGACTTGTTTTAAAATTAAACATGGGCATATAAACCACTCCCTGCTGCATAAGGAAGGTTTAGGCCTTTTATGCAGAGACATTTCCCCTTGGTCACCCCTGCCAACTGCCTCAGGGCTTCCTTTTGATTATGCATGCCTTTTCCGCCCATCAGCAGTTGCCTTGCTCTCCCAGAGTGTTTTGCCCACGTTTTCCAGATGCTGTTTTATCCAGAATCTGGAAAACATGGACAAAATGCATGGGGAGAGTGAGGCGAACGCTGACGGGCAGAAAAGACATGCGTAGTCAAAAGGAAGCCCCGAGGCAGCTGGTGGGAATGACCGAGGGGAAACGTCTCTGCATAAAAGGCCATAGTCTTACTCTCTACCACCATGGTCTGCTTGGTAATCCTGACCGAGGCCAGTGACTCACGCTTCTTCTTGCTATGTCTTTGCATACATATAGGAAAGGAGGTGAAGTTAATGGCACTTACTGTGTCTAAGATTTGCAAGTCCTTTTCCTATATTACAATGAAAAGAGGAGAAGGAATTACTTACTTTTCTGATTTCCCTACTCTAAAGTAAAACATGACCCAGATCTAAGATAGCCTTTAACTGGTGGAAAGCTATCCCATGGGGGCCAGAATGCATCGAGGAATGGCTCTACATCCTCCCTTTCTTTTTTAGGACATTGGCCTTTTATGCATGGCTGTTTCCCTCACGGTCACCCCTCCAACAACTTCGGGTCTTCGTTTAGATTATGCATGCCATTTCCAACCATCAGAGGTCACCTCATTCTCCCCCAGCATTTCCCTGTGTTTTGCCTGCGTTTCGAGGGGACCTGTTTTATCTCAAATTGGAAAACATGGGCAAAATGTGGGGAAATGCAGGGGGAGAACAAGGTAATCTCTGACATCAGAAACGGCATGCATAATCAAAACAAAGACCTGAAGTCATTGGAGGGGTGACCATGAGGGAAACAGCCATACAGAAAAGGCCATTTTCACCTGCGGTTTGCAAGTCCCGGAAGTACAGCTACTCATCGCTTACAGTTTTCTGTCTGTAAACAACAAAGGAGCTGGGACATCAGAAAATCCCAGAAAAATCCCAGAAAAATCAACTGACTTTTTAATTGGTGTATTTTTGTGCCCTAGTGAGGAATATTGGGTTAAAATAAACTAGTGATACCCCCCAAGAATAAAACACTGATGCATGAAAACATAGTTGAGTGCCCAGGAGACATACAGACACTTCACCTTTTCACACAAAGATGACCTTGTTTTTCATAAAACTGGTGTAAGTTATTAAATAGGCAAAAAGGGAGGG
The DNA here is from genome assembly GCF_029931775.1 of Euleptes europaea. Taxonomy (NCBI): domain Eukaryota; kingdom Metazoa; phylum Chordata; class Lepidosauria; order Squamata; family Sphaerodactylidae; genus Euleptes; species Euleptes europaea. The sequence goes on along the minus strand of NC_079320.1, from coordinate 37,684,415 downwards.
GAAAACCCAAACAAAAGGGGCCTTCCACCCCATGCAGAAATATCTATGCTTTGTGTGTTTGAAGAAATCTCTGGAAGTTGTGAAACTTACTGACTTCTGCCACCGAAACAGATTTGTGTATGTGTGCATTTGATGTTTCAGTACCATGAGATACAGTGGAATTTGGCCTGGAGTGATGAATATAACCCAAATAGAAAATTGTCATAGGGATATAACAAACAATACACATTTCATAGTGTTTTACAAATTAAATATACTGTGGCCTTCTCCAAGCATATGTTTCAGAATACGTAACAAATATATATATTTACCTTTCTTTTCCTGTATCTGGTAAGTCTAGAAACCCTGACATTATTTTTAGCTACTATATGTACATTTATATAGTGTCAGATGACATTTTTCATACTCTGTTTATGTATTCGGCTTTTGTGATGTCTGTTAAATTACATCAAGAAGAGATTTAGAATGAATGACAATAAGGTACCAGACATCTGTTGTTGTTTTTCACTCAAAGGCACTTTTCTAACCTCAGCTTTTTAAAACTACAGAGCCATCCTTCTATAAAGCAAAAAAAAAAAGCACACAACTGAAATTCCTCAGAGGATCTTTTTATACCCCACAAAGCATAGATGGAGATTGTGAATGAATTAGTCTGTGATTACACTTCAATAAATTCTGAGTAGGAGTAACAGGATTTTCTCTCTCCTTTGTGGATTGTGAAATTGAAAATATTGTCTGAGAAACTCTGGCCACTGACTCTTAAAACAGAGCTGAGTAAATCTGAACAACATTATTCCACATTATTCCCTCCATTTTGTTGCTGTTCACTGTATTCCTTTTTTTAAACATAGAGTGTCAACTACACATTTTGCCTCTGATGTGTTCCTTATTTATTTCAGGTTCATTTAAATGTGCCTGATTTTTTAATGAGGAAAAGGTTTCCAACATGGTCTGCGTTGGGTGTGAGTTTCCTTCCCTCTGATGGGAGGGATGAATGCTGCCTGCTCTTTGGATGATGCATTTGCTTTAGCACTAGGGATAGACGAATATCCTTCTGCTTGGTCCCATGCTGTTCCCATATTTGTAAAAATGTCCCTTGTTGTTGAATGCCCTCCCCAAAGAAAAGAAAACAGAAAAAAACTCGAAGATTTGTGGGTATTCAGTGGAATATACAAACATATAAGTGCCTGCTGTCTCCTTCTCAGTTCGTCTCAGGTCATAAACCTTAACTTTCTAAATAGAAGATGGAATGACTGGTAATGGTAGACGACTCTTTAAACAGTAAATTGGATTCAGCTGGAGTTGTTCATCATGTAAATTATTTGTCCCTACCATATGACTCCCTACAGTATGGCTTCCTGCCGGGGCTGCCTCCAAACCTGAACCAGAAGATTGAGAAAACAACAACCCCCATCAAAATTAGCAATTAATTATGCTCTGATCATATACCAACAGCGGTTACCTGCTACCTGACTCTGTGATAATTAGCAAATGTGCTTGAAATACTGCTCAGTTAAAAGCAAACCAAAACAAATGGTGCTTTCCGCCATGAACAGATACGGGGATGGAGTGAACCACATTCTTTGGAAGCATGGCAGGACACAGCATATTTGTATGGAGGTAAGCCAGATGTTGGGGTAGTATAAAAATTGGCTTACTTCCTGCAGGTAGGCTTTTACATGGCATCTCCCACTCTGGCGAATGGCTATATGGGATTAGCTATTTATTTAAAGATCATGTGGAGATTTTTTTTGGGGGGGGGGGCGTACCATCATAATTACCTTAACAGTACTCGTTTTGTTTTTGTTTTCCATTTGCTCCAAATTGCCTTATTTGGGATGGTTAGTTTTAATTCAGCCTGGTGATAGAATTGGCAAGGCCCTTCCTAGGCTTGTAGAAGGTATGTGAATTGTTCTGGGGTAAATTTGGCAAGAACCTTGAGACACCTTGAGACACCTAATGATGAAGGGAGCTTATGCAATCCTTTGACTTAGCTGTTATGGCCAAGACATGTTCAGGAAGGGTTTCCTTTGCTGCTGAACAGGATCAAGTGATCCCTCTTAGCTGCAGAAAAGCACAGGGGCTTGATTCATTGTGTGTGAAAGGAAGAGCAGCATTGGCTGAGCTGGGCAGCTTTGTAATCCAGAGCAGAGTTGCACATCCTTATAAGGCTTCCCTTTAGATGTAACTCATAGTGGTTGGGGTGGGATGCTGTTAATAGGTTGATTAATTGGTTTCCTGCAATAGTTGTGATAAAACCTAGTTTTAACTCATTATTGATGTGTGTCTTAATGTCAAGATTGGTGTGTGTCTTGATGTCAACAGACTTCAGAGGCATTGCTTTGGACACCCCAACCATCTGAAGCTAGATGAGTGGCAACCCAAGAAAGGGCCTCAGTAGTGGTGCTGAAACTTTAGAACTCCCTCCCCAGGGAGATTCATTTATCTCTCTCTATTGTTGTATTCTGCCAATGGAGAAAGACATGTTTTGTACATCATTTTCTCACTAATGCTTGTTTGCCTTCCTCCCTGTGTGTGTTTATATCTATGTATATGTTTTAATATTTTATGTTTATGATCCTGAGGAGGGGCCATGGCTCAGCGGTAGACCTCTGCTTTGCATGCAGAAGGTCCCAGGTTCTATCTGTGGCACCTTCAGTTAAAAGGATCAGGTTGGAGGTGATGTGAAAGACCTTGAGACCCTGGAGAGCCACTGCCAGTCTGAGTAGACAGTACTCACCTAGGTGGACCAATGATCTGATTTAATATAAAGCAGCTTCATGTATTTAAATTTCAATGTTCGAAATATTTTGACATTTCACTGCCTTGGAAATCCTGAATTGGGAGGAAAGGCGCCATATAAATGTTTCAAAAATACACAGTCTAGCAAATGATAAAAAAGGACAGTTCAAGGAAGGTAAGTCCAGTTTTTAACATGTAATTTGCAAAAAAAAAAAATGCAACATATAAATTGTTGAACTGTGGTTCATTTTCAGTTTGCCTCATGATGGCAGCAATTTCACAGACTGAAGTTTTGATGACTTTTGCTTTCTGGGGTGTCCTGATTGTTATGGAACCCCTGTGGGAGGGTCTTTTTGTCTACTCCATATAATCTATTCAAGACTTCCTCTCCTCTCACATATAAGCTAGGTGGAATCCCTGAGGATAAGAGAAATGTTAGGCTTGCAATATTATCCCAAAGCAGGTAAGAGATCCCGCATCAAGTTGAAGTTGCATCTATAGTTCAAAGTAATCCCATTTTGATCATTTTCAATAAAGTTGTGGCCTGTTATACTCCTTGGATTGGATACAGTGATCCATTAGTGGATGCAGCTTTCTACCACTTCCCCCTCCTCACAGCAGCCTGTTCCAAACCATGGCAAAATTGATTATTGGGTCACATGACCCATGTGGATGAATAGCTATGCAGGCTGCATACAGAAGAGAGGCAAATGGTCCCTCCTCCCTCTTTTGCCAGTAATGTTGCACTCATAGAAAATAAAGGGAGGGGTGATTTCACTGCCTCGTTCCCTTCTTCACTTCATCCTATATCCTATGATTAAGTCCACAAGGATCCTGTAGGCCCAGGCATCAATTTCCTCATCTGCCTTTTATCTTCATTCCAGGTAGGCAGGCAATGACCATATCATGCTTCCAAAACTCCTCAAAAGAAATGGGTTATTAGAACAAACGGAACGTATTCACTGAACAATTCATCATCATTTCCCTGTTAGCTGAGCACATTATGAATGGGAATTCCTGCCAGTAATGTGCAATCTTTTGTGAAACAACAGAGATATTTAAAAATAAGCAATGAAGTACAATTAATTAAGCCTTTCTGTGCCTGTGGTCACCTTTGGAATTCTAACACAGGGTGGTAGGCACAACCCCAAAATTGCTGGAGGTGAAGCTAACCACAAAATGGCTGTCATGGGAAGCAGAGTGAAACACACAGAGGAAGCACAAGTGTACAGGACCAAACTTTGGGGTTCATGCAAAGAGAGTCCCTTGCAGCTACACTGTGAAAAATGCCCCCCCCCCGAATTTTAAAAGTACTTACTTTTATCTGTAATGGCTGCATTTGTATCCAAGAGTGGTGGGAAAATGCAGTTTCCCATGAATGCTTGCAATGGGCCCACACAAAACTAAGGGTAGCAATAGTTTTGCACAGGCCCATTGCAAGCATTCATGGGAAACTGAGTTTTCCCACGACTCTTGGGTACAGATACAGTCATTACAGACTTGAAAAATAAGTACTTTTAAAATTCTTCCGGAGGGTCATTTTTCAAGGTAGAGTCACCAAATTTGCATCATAGCTGCAAAGGACTCCCCTGGCATGAACTCCGAAGTTTGGTAAAGTTTGGGACAGGAGGTCCAATTTTATGGGATCCCAAAGGGGTCAACACCATCCTCCATAGAGAAGCATTGTAAAGCTTACACTGCTTCTCTATGGAGGAGGTCAACCCCTTTGGGACCCCATCAGATTGGACCCCCTGGCCCAATCTTCACCAAATTTCAGGGTTCATGCAAGGAGAGTCCCTTGAAGCTACCCTGAAAATTTGGGAACTCTACCTCCAAAAACGCTTCCTTCAGAGCTCATCAAATAATTTCCCATAGGGAAAAGCCTGGGGAAAGCTGAAGCCGAAAAAAGCAGAATACCTATTCTGCTGATTTGGTGATCGACTATCCAGTTTCAGTTTTATTGCCAGTTTTAATATTCTGCTTTAATTAAACCCCAAAGAAGCCGTAAAGGCCTTTTTCGAGTTTATTTTCGGTTCAGGTTTATCAATATGAAGTGCAGAAACTTTACAGTATAAATGAATGGTAATCTCTAAAATTTTAACCTCTAATCATGTTGTATATTATTCAATTTAGAATCATCTACCAAAAAAGTATATCTTTTGGCTTATTTTCAAAGAGGGTATGAACCACACACTGTTGGTATTTGTATTAATAACAGCTGAACTGAAATGAAAAGGTCATAAAATCTATTCTTAGACTGCCTTCCTCAAGTCTATGTAAATTATCCCCAAATATTGCAGAACCTACCCTGCTGCCTCACTTGCCCATTCACAGAATGTAGAAAGGGAGTGTGGTTTCAGATTTCTAACAACCTCTCTTCTACACCTGATTGACTCAGCTTGCCTATTGATTTTCAGCCAAATGTGAGAATGGATCAAAGTGGCTAAGCTAAAATAGGAGGCAACTGTATTTTCTCAATCATGCAGCAAATCCTATTAAAAGATATTCTCTGTTGCATGGAAAAGAATTCGTATGGGCTGCCTGAAGTCTAGCCTGGATTCCAATCTGGAGAGTTGTTTGGCTGTGCACAATTGACTGAGCATGACAGTTTGTGCAGACATTTCTTAGTATATATTTTAAGTATCCAGTCCCACTGAAGCCCACTTGGAGGAAAATAAACATGGTGATACTAAAAATTAAGTGCAGTAATGAGGAAGAATTAGCAATAATGTTTCTTATACTGTGGATGATTATTACACAATATTACCTTCACAATTATGTCTTTCATAAAAAAATCTATATCTTGGTTTCAATATGATTTGGAGTAGGAAATGTAAAATCTATACTGATACATATATGCATACATATACATTCATAATTACCCATCATCTGCCCATGAAGATAAGAACTAATTCTTCACAGCCTCTTAGAATGGGTATTGGTTGGGATTATGCGGCTTTTCACAAATCAGTATTTGGAGGATCACTGTCATACGAGTCACTGTGTCACTCATGTGTGTGTGTGTGTAATCACTGAAATATGGGCAGCCCAATCCAAAGGGGCATGGTAGTTCAACGGCAGCCAGGAGTGGCACAGCTACCCTGCAGCCACAAGGATTCCTTGCTTCAAAGCAAATATTAAACAAGAAAAATAAAACTTATCCAAGGCAGATAGAAGAGGCGTTCCCAGGGTGAAAGGGGTCAGGAAGCTGCCTAAAGGCAGCCCCACCCCCAAGAATACCCCAGGAACACCTCCCAGGATGCTGGCACGGGGATTTGCTCTAGAACAGGGGTCTCAAAACTGCGGCTCCAGAGCCGCATGCAGCTCTTTGGCCCGTTGAGTGCGGCTCTCCAAACTTGGTTCGGAGCCCCTGCTCTTGCACCCTCTCGCCCCGGCAGCTGGGCTGCGGAGCCGGCGCGCCTGAGAGAGAGAGAGCGGGCGAGCGGGCGTGCTGTCTTTCCCCCCCCCACACCGTGGAGAATGGCCGGGTCCCCCTTTCCCTTGCCCTCAATGGTTGGGAGGCTAAAGCCTCCCCTCCCCTCTAGCAGCGCGATTGCTGGGCGGGTGGCTTGTTGGTTCCTTCCCCCCCCCCACCTATCAGCTGTTGGGCGGGGCGGGATTCCTTTGGTAGACCTGGCCTCCGGCTGAGTCCCATTGGGAGGCCATGTCTACCCACTGGCTTTCTTGGCAGTAGACCTGGACTCCGAGGAGGGGAAAAAGTCCCCCTTCAGAGGCCAGGTCTACCAATTGGCTTCTATGGGCCTCCAGAGGCCAGGTCTACTGCCAAGAAAGCCAATGGGTAGACCTGGCCTCCCAATGGGACTCAGCCGGAGGCCAGGTCTACCAATAGGCTTTTATGGCGGCAGGCCAGGCCTCCAGACGAGGACTCCGGACGGGGAGGGGGAAATGGCAGGGAGTTACAATTTAATTTTTATCAATAAATAAGATCACTATTAAGTATGATATTAAGTTTTATTCAGTGTACCTATAGTTTAATTAAGACTTAAAACTTTAATTAAAGTTTATTAAGTTAATAAACAGTGTACCTACCTATATAGTTTAAGTTTAAGAAATTTGGCTCTCAAAAGAAATCTCAATCGTTGTACTGTTGATATTTGGCTCTTTTGACTAATGAGTTTGCCGACCCCTGCTCTAGAATCATAGAATTGAAAGGAACCACAAGGATCATCAAGTCCAACCCCCTGCACAATGCAGGAAATTCACAACTACCTCCCCCACACACCTAGTGACCAGAAGATGCCTAAGATGCCCTCCCTCTCATCATCTGCCTAAGGTCACAGAATCAGCATTACTGACAGATGGCCATCTAACCTCTTCTTAAAAACCTCCAGGGAAGGAGAGCTTACCACCTCCCGAGGAAGCCTGTTCCACTGAGGAACCGCTCTAACAGTTAGAACGCTGCCAAGAGGCAGTGTTGGCGCCCGAGCCCCACACCGCAGCATTGCATTCTGTTGCCAGCGTGGATGCCACCTGTGATGGCATAAATGCCCCTTAACCCAGGTTAAATGGGCACTTACATGGGCACAGGGTCATGCTGACTCCTGAGCTTCATCCCTCCCCCAGGACTGCAGCCTTAATTCAGATCCTTCAGATACATACATGGAAAATAATACGACACATAAAATGGTACAATTTGTATTGAATTGTCATTGTTAACTAGGTATCAAGGATATTCAAGTTATACCTTAATCTTAAATTTATGGAGTAAATTATACTCAGACAAGGCATGCTTTCAAGTTAATGTGTTTTGGTGTGTAGAGTATATGTGCCTTTGTTGCTGTTGTGTAAAGGCCCCAAATGAAATATGGATGATTTCAAATTTGACTTCCCTGCTACTTCCACTCACAAATTCCATTTAAATTTTGCTTCTCCCTTAGGCAACTGGAACCCACAACTCTTTATTTTTGTGTTGTTTTCTGTTTTCTTCCACTGCATTTTTCTCATAATACACATTTTTTTCAATACTGGTTGTGCACTAACAAATCAGCATTCTACAATGCACACACATACAAATGTTTACACTACAAATGGATCTACAGAATCAACAGTACAAATGGAGAACCAGAACCAATGACAAAAATATAAAGGGATTTAAAAGCAAAGCAAAACAGGGATGATTCAATTATCCCTAAAGCTAACAGTGTTAGTCATGTGAAGCTCATGGATATCAATTATTTTAAGTGGGCCTAATGGCATTGGATTATCACATGGTTAAGATCCTGTGTTCCACTAGGCTCTGCCATGTTTTCTTGCTACTGTTTTTCCTGGACAATAGTGTTGTTAGTGTAAAGATCCATTCAGCCAGTGATGACCAATGGCATCTCAGTGGTGAAGATGTGGTCCTTTACATACTCATATTTTTGTGTGATTAACACACATTAAGTTATTTTGTTTTATCACTCCAAGATGTACTATAATCTCAAGACATATTTTACAGAAAAGAATATAACAACAGATACTTACTAGATCACTTAAAAAAATGTGTTCTAAAAGCAAGCAAAAAGACCCTAAGTAACTGATAATTCGTTCACTTTTCCCTGTCGCTGGAAGTTGCCTCTTCACTTTGCCTCATGGTAGGATGGATCTTCATAAAACAGACATACAGAGGTATAATATATACTACGATACCTATATTAATTTTATCACCTTTTATCCAAACCAGTGTTAGTTGAATGTGCAGTTACCATATCCATAAAGCTTTAGGAGGACCCCCCCCCCCAACAGTCAAGTCTTCGTCAGTGCTACTCGGTACCAGCTATGCTTCTGTAGAAGGACAAGCAAGGTAAAGAAGCTCTTCCTTGAACTATCCCTTGGGAAGTCAGTAAGAATGGAAAGAGGCAATTATAGATGACCTTGCTCTGGTCAGCAAACACGTGCTGCTTGAATCAATACGTGACATCGCAAGGACGTACAGTGGGAAAGTTTGCCACTCTGAAATTCTGTGTGTATTCTTGAATTTGGGGGAAAGTATGGACAACTGAAAGGAATGCATAGTTCTGTTATTTAGATAGAGCTTGATTGCACTTTTTTAAAAAAAAAACCTGAAAGAAACTCAGTCTGCTAAGTAGAAAACTAACTTTTCATTGACCAAAGGTTTAAAGTCACATGTATGGATCTTAGCATTTTCCCCTAGTGCTCTCAGTTATGGATTTATTTGTTGTATGGTCCAAATAGAAAAAGGATTAAATAAAATCCAACTTACTGGAATTAATCTTCCCAGCAAGTATTCAGTCTCTCTGTCTCTCTAAAGCACACAGACATCCAGCAGTCCTTATAGCATTTTACTCCATGGAAGTCAGTGGAATGATTATAGAGGAAGTTGTATATCTACCCTCAAAATTACTTGCATTTTATCTGTTCGATATAAAACTATTTCCAAAAGGAAATACAGATTGGGGGTGGGGGTGACTGTAAGTCTAACATGGAGAAATCTATCAGCGGCTATAAGCCATGGTGGCTAAAGGGAACCTCCACATTCAGTAAACCAGTGAATACGAGTGCGAGGAGGCAACACCCAGGGAAAGGCCTCAACCCAAGGTCACCCAGCAACCTTCCATGGAAGAATTTAAATTCTAAGATCCCAGAACTTAGTATTCCATAGAGTGCCATAAAAGAGTGGCATAAGAGACCACAGCCTTTCATTCCCCCCTCATATCCCCTATCTTTTAGGGCTATCGTTTTCTGAATGGGAAGGCATTGCTTTAAATTTAAACATGTTGACCAAGATAAAATTATATTAATAGCCAGAACCATCCATTGGTTTTCTATATTATTCCAGAGTTAATTATCAAATTTAGTCCCATTGACATAACTCCATTGGCATTTTCCAATAAACAGTAATATTAATAATAAATCCACTTATAAGTCAAACAATTAAAAAGAAATAATATATCTTTAGAACAACAGTTCAAATAAGACATGGGGTGTTTGTGGCAGAACTGGACTGGCACCAATGGAAATGGGAATTAGAGTGGCTTTATTCTAATTTCCTCATGCAGGCATTTGCCATATTTCAGTGCCCTCCCCATGCCTCTTGTGAGCAATATGGGATTAGCTGGTTGTCGTGAAGGCGAACAGGAATTTTTTTGGGGGAGTGTTATTCAAATTGGCTATGAAGATAAATTTTTTTAATACAAATTTGTACATGCACAGTCTTGCACTGCATTCACATGGCTGTCATCCTCTTCCGCCTTTCTTTCCTAGTATCTGATCTGGGCAAACATATGACTGTAACTATCTGAAAATGTACTGACCCGGTGCTTGCACAGGGGACCTTTACCTTTACCTTATATGAACCTTCGGGAGTTTGAAACATACTGCAAAGTATTCTAGCTAGCAACTTCCTTGGAAGGATGCAAACATTAAGTATCTCTTTATATAGCCAGATTTGTTGGTGTGTATTTAATATATATAGGAGAAATATTTCCAGGTGTACAATAATATGAGCATTAGAAGCAAATGTTATATATTTGCATTCTATACATAAGTACAGAAGCAAAATAACTCTTGGCTGAATATTTGGTTCTTCAGTAAACCATCTAAGAGCTGTATAGGTTAGTCAATAAAAATAATATATTGCCTTATTTAATGGAACTCAAACCATTAAATTAAACCAATTAAAGATGACCTACTAGTGGTGTTTAAATGATATCTCAATCCCAGAGGTGACTTGTATAAAAATTACAGTTTTAAAAAAAGGTTTAATTTGCACTTTGTTTGTAGTGGAAATGTAACTGGAATGAAATGATGACAGCCCAGATTTTTCACACATCCCCTGTAGAGAACGACAGACACTAGACATTGGAGGAAGAGGAGAAATACCAACCGCCTAGTGGTGTAGACAAAGATAGTGTACTTTTTCCTGAAGAATTTTCCACCCTTCCTTTCCTTGGCAACAATGTGGGATTAATTGGTGACTTCAAAGCTAACAATTTCTTTTGGTGCCTATCTGGCTAGGATTATTTCACATTTGTTATCACAGGGTTGGATTTATATTTAAATAAACCTGATCCTGCGGAGTTGGTGATGTGCTAACAAAAGACAGCAGGATTAGTGCAGGTAAAGTACTGGTTATTTAATTAGAAATGGTGAACATCCGGAAGCATTCAAGGATGAGGGGAAGCACCCAAACCAGTCTCTGGGACTTGGTGGGCAATCCATTAGCGCTACACATCAATGCAAGGAAAACCAATAGCTTGTGGCCATATTGAGCTTAGACATATGGTGGAGTTTGTCAAACATTGGCAAACTCAATGGAGCAGGCTTTTATGGCTAAATTATTAGTACAGTTCAGACTGTAGCTAATAATAAGAACATAAGAAAAGCCCTGCTGGATCAGACCAAGGCCCATCAAGTCCAGCAGTCTGCTCACACAGTGGCCAACCAGGTGCCTCTAGGATGCCCCCAAACAAGACAACTGCAGCACCACCATCCTGCCTGTGTTCCACAACACCCAAGATAATAGGCATGCTCCTCTGATCCTGGAGAGAATAGGTATGCATCATGACCAGTATCCATATCAACCATATTTTAACCAATGAATGAACTTTTCTCATGTCATCATTTCAAGATATGTGGATGCCCTGCTCACCAGGTTGGAGGCAAGTCCCAGGCCACAAATGGGTTGTAGGGTTCCAGACCAAAGTAAAAGTCCAGGAACACAATCCAGAATCACAGTCCAAAAACAGGTCAGGTAGCAAAGTTCCAAGAGCTAAACAAGTCAGGCAACTGGTAGGATTACATCAACAGGATTACAGACAATTGATTCCACACTGGCAGCAGTCTAATCTAGGGTCTTTCCCTACAGGTGTTGCTAGGACCTCCATTAGGTTGCTCCTCACAAGCTGAGTCAGCTTTTCTATTCACTAGGAGTACTAGGGCCCAGTACTGGCATATCCTTAGCAGAGGGGAGGCCTCAAGCCACAAGGCACACACTCTGCTCCTGGTCCTTGCCTCAGCCCTAGCCCTTTGCCTTCCCTGCTCCTAGGGTGCTTCAGAAGACTGTAGTGGTTCTGGTCACGGGTGTGTCAATAATGCGACCTCCTGACCTAAAGGCCCTGCTAGATCAAGGGCAGTCCTGGTGTTGGCTCAGGGTCCCTTCAGAAAGGCCCTGGAGAGCCTGCCTCACTGGGAAAGTCTGCCAAGGTGGGGCTTGGGGGCAGGTTGTCCTCCTCCTCCAAGGACTCATCTTCCCATGCCAAAGTAGGGTAATCTGTGACAGTGTAGAATGGATTTTAAGGCCTTAGTAAAGCATCAATAGTCAACATATCCCCATCTGCAGATTTTCATAGATTGGAGCCATGTTTACAGAAAACAGATATTTCTGCAAGCTTGGGAGACACTCCCAGGCTTGCAGAAAAATATGAAAAATTACAAACAATGGAGGGAGGGGGGTTAAATCCCCACAAATATTGGAATGCTGTCAGTGCATGTGCAAACAATGTACATTCACCATTAACAGGGAAGGGAGAAAGATCCACCCCAGCATGCCCAGACACCCACTGCCAACAGCAGCCCCAATACTACTTTCTCTCAGATGGGAAAGAAGACCAGGAGGTGCCGGAGATATCTCCCCTCTGCTACTTCTTCCAGGTGGCAGTGTTGTTGTGGATGGACAGGTAGGGAAAGAGGACCAGGATACCTGACCAGTGAATGGGCCAGGTATTGATTTGTTTATTTATTAGTGTTCTATGCTGCTCTTTCCTTACCAGGTATGGTATGATGGGCAGTGGTACTGGAAACAGGAAGGTGGAGGAGCAAAGGGGAGTCAAGCAGAGCAGTGGTGGTGGTGAGAAGGAAGGGCACAGAGAAAAGTGGGGACAAAGCCCGGTGAGTGAAGGACAGTTGGGTGGGCAGAGCAGGATGAGCCAGAGAGGAAGGAGATGGGTATAGTGGTAGGGAAGGGGACAGATGAGGAAAAGGTGAGCAGGCAGGCAGGGTGACAAGAAAGCAAAGTAGGGGATGGTTGGGCAAGCAAGTGAAAATCCATATCCCTGTAAGTTTACTTGTGGGGTGGCTGAGCAGGAGCCCAAGCTGAAGGCTGTTGTTGTTTCCAAGGGAGCTGAGGCAGAGTGAGCAAGGGGGACGGAGGGAGGGATGGAATTCCCGCCCCCCTCCACTGAATCTTTCAGATCCTGGTTTGTAGTTACAATCGCAATGTGACTATATATAGTTATATGTGATTGTTGTTATTAAATTAGACATTTCTCACACACACAAAAATCATACTATCTCCCAAACCTTGTATTGTTTGTTAGAAAGAAGAATAGCGAGTGAAAATTTTAAGGGTGTGACTGCCACTACCCTTTGAAGTAGTAGTTTATGTTTAAACTTCAGGATTAGAAGGTGACCAAAGGTTATGTTTCTCACACTTGTCAGTTTAACTAATCCCTTCTCTTCATTTAGAAATTCTGTCACAAATGCCTGAAATTGTTAAAAAAAAAAAAATTATCTCCTGTCTGCAGAATGGTCATTTGCATAAACTGGTTCATTCCTAACACAATGTAGCAATAAAATAACTTCTAAAGAACCCATTTAAGTACTTAAGAGATATTGAAAGAAAACTATTCAGGAGAAAGGCAATGAAGTTTCGGAAGCACACACTATATAGTTCAGTTCTCTAGCATTCAATCTGCTCCTTTAGATGTATGATTTAGATAGTGCTGATGAACTTGAAAATAGCAATTATTTTTGAAAAACGCAATAATAAAAAAAAATGGGGCAGAATGCAGAATTTGAATCATTTCAAGAATTGCAGCGCTCACACACCAGGGAAGCAACTTGCTTGACAAATAGATAAGAGTGTGCTAATGTTTTAAAATCAAAGTAGAAAGCACTTTAAAAACTGAACACAAATTCAGAAGGAGTTCCCAGTGTGTTTCACTGGTAAAGGATAATCCTGCTTTTGTAGACCCTAAAACTTGCAATACAACTATAGAATAACCTTGCTGACTTTGGGGCATGCAATCTCTTGTATCATGTTGCATTGATTGCTGTTGCTCTTTTCTCTCTCTTTGACTCCACATTTCTGAAGTGCTTACATTAGAGAAGTGCAAACAAACTTACTAGTGGTTCCTGTCAATTAAAATATATTTTTTGTTTTGAAGCCAAAGCATATTCTTTGGAGATGGAGCATATTCTGAGAACATATTGAAACTGTCAGTTTCCCTAAAATAGTTGATATATTGTGAGAATTTAATAGTCCTAATGTTTACTTCACACAATATGTTGTGTTTGAGAAGTTCATTGTTAGAATTGTGATGTGAGCAGCAATGTTGATTCCTTGTAACACAATATATCATTGCTTCTGCTCAGAATTTGATGTGATTTAGGGCTTACCAGGGCTTTACCCTGGATTAGGACTTCTGCTCCATGGCCTCTGTAAAATGTCAATCAGATTCCTTTCATTTTTGCAAATTTCTAGTAGAGTCAAGGCATGAAGTCATAGCAACACCACGGAAATATATACTTTTTTCTGGTTTTGCACATTTCCTCGGTCCACAGGTGCCTAACCAAGAGCATGTGGGTGGAAAGAAGCTACAAGTTCTGAAATTGACATATGCAGCTGCATGCAACTGTGGAAGCAAATGTCGTCCTCAGCCATGGAACACAGAAGAACACAGGGGAAGGCCAAACAATAGTAGGCGCTCCGGGGGAGGGAGGGGGCTGAAAGTGGTGCCTTCCAAGGCTGCTTGCTGACCCTCATTTTTTTGGCTTTCTCCAGGAAGCACATTAACAACCTCCCAGCAAGTGCCAAGAAAAATTGGATGACTTGCAAATAGTGGACACCCTGGGTTCTCCCTGGTGTGTCTCTAAGACAATGCTGGAGTGCAACATGCCAGACACACATCCCTCAAACAGAGACACAGTTACAGTGGAAAACAAAACTTTATTTAATGGCTAATGGAGGAAGGGGGCTGAGGATTCCAGAGTTCACCTGCAAGGGGCCACCTGAAGATGGATTGATGTTCTCCTGCCATGGCGAGCTCCCAAGTGAGGCAAAGCCATAGGGAATGCTACAGGCTGTAAATACCACTTCACTCTTGCAGGCGGGCTGGGACATTGCCCACAGCAGAGTGCATGGGGGGGAGTACGGCCAGGCTCTGAAGTCGCCCTGATGGATGGACACCTACAGGAAACCAAAACACAGACATGTAAATCGACGGCAGGTGGCCACAAGTGGGGGCAGCCATGTCCATTGCAGCCTGCTAGGAACTTCAATCCATGGCCCATGGAGGGAAAATCTGGTCCAACAGGTACTTGAGGCCTGATGCCGCAAAGCCCTGTTCATCATGCCTGTTCATCATGATTTCCAATCATCTAGGGGAAATGTCCCCAGACTGCTTAAGCTCTCGCTTGTGGCGTCTTCCTTTACAGAAATGGAGGGCGAGCAAAAACAGCCACCACTCTGCTCCATGGCATAGCAGGAAATAAGCTTCCTCTCTTTTTCTGAAACTGAAGCATCACATAAGCTTCTGGAACATTTCCAGTTTTCTAGTAAAGGGAAACTGTACTGGTTGTTTGCATGAGCTAAGTCTTAGCCACCATATCACATCCACTCTGAAAGTGTGTGTGTGTGTGTGTGTTAAGTGCCGTCAAGTCGCTTCCGACTCATGGCGACCCTATGAATCAATGTCCTCCATGATATCCTATCTTTGACAGCCTTACTCAGATCTTGCAAATTGAGGGCTGTGACTTCCTTTATTGAGTCAATCGATCTCTCGTTGGGTCTTTTTCTTTTCATGCTGCCCTCATCTTTTCCTAGCATGACTGTCTTCTCTAGTGACTCTTGCCTTCTCATAATGTGACCAAAATACGATAGCCTCAGTTTAGTCATTTTAGCTTCTAGGGTCATTTCAGGCTTGATTTGATCTATAACCCACTGATTTGTTTTTTTGGCAGTCCATGGTATCCATAACACTCGCCTTCAACACTACTCTGAATACTTGACAGTAATAAAACTCAAAGTATATACAGATCTCCCTTGACCCATCACCGTTAAGTGATAGCAACCAGTGTATGCCCATCAAAGGACAGGGAGTATATATGCTTTATGGAAAGAGAAATATGATTTCCAGACAGACTTTAGCCATCAAATCTATTAAATTATACATAAGACAAAATGTATCACCATTGGAGAAACCTCATTTTAGATTAAGTTTTGTCAGTGTGACTAAAGTCTTCTAGTTCATGCACAGCTACTACTAATTATAGAATTCACAGTTTTTATGAGAATCTCATAAACTATGGTTTAGTTTTATGTCAGCTGCATGCATATGTGTGCTACTGACATATCACCTACAGCATGCTACAGATTGCTAGGTCATCACCTGTGTAGTCACAGCATCTGGACAATAATCCAGTATGATCACACTCATAAGAGAAATTGCTGTGCATTATTTGCACAGGTCAAGAGAGATGTCAATGCCAGGATGTCCATCAGCGAATCCTTCTCCATCTTAGTAAAAAGTGCCTCTGCTATGACAGAGTTGTGGCATCAGATACATTTGTGAATCTATTTTGTCTTCCATGAATGGCTTTGCAAAAACTGGCATCCTTACAGCTTTCAGCAGTAATCTTTCTCAGCACTGAAAGGCTAGGACATTGCCAAAAGTATTATTCAAATACTTACGCTTTCTTAATTTTCCTTATTTTGCTTTCCCCGCCCCTTATCAGAAAGAATAAAAACAGCTGAAAAAAATGCTAAGTAAAATATTATTAAACCTCCAATTTTTATTCAAAATATGATTTTGGTAACCTAGAGAATCAGTAGCTGGTTGGATCCAATTATTCCCTTACTCAGAAAAAGACTCACAGGAGTCGAGTCAGGGTTCCAGCCGTTATGGCCAGGAAAAGGATCAGTTAATGGCTCTCCATGACATATGTAGTATGTGCTCTTGGCCTTTGCATATCTGCCACCTATACATATGTAACTCCTACATCTCAGTCTTTTCCCCTTGATCAGATGGTCAGTCTAATCTGTCTATACTTAAACATGCACAGTAGTTCATATATAATATGCTGTTGTGCATCAGAATCTTCAAATCAAGGTTAAAATTATTTTTTACAAAGAATTCAAACACAGAACAATTTTATAACATTTTCAAGTGTAGATTTTTAGTAATATACATTGGTAAATTGATATAAATGGATAATTAAATTTGATAAATAATGCCAATTGCACCCACAGAGGAGATTGCATGGCTTAGCAACTTTACACAACTAACAGCTCGTTCCTGAGCCTTCCGGCGGCTGGGGACAGTGTGGCCAATGTGCCACCGTGGTGCCTCCAAAGCTGTTCCCTGGGCACCGATTTTAAAAAGCATTTTAATTTCTTTGCTTATTTATTTATTTTATTTTATTTGCAGAAAATGGGACATTTTCCCCATTGAAAACAGCGCACAGCAATGCGGTTGACAGAGGGGGCATTGCTGGCCTTAAAGGGGCCAGGAAGCTGCCTACTGGCAGCTCTGCCTCCCCAGAATGCCCCAGGAATGCCTCCCAGGACAACGGCATGGGGATTTGTACCATTGGGATGTTGGCAGCAGCCCGAGCTAGTGTCCCAGGGCCACGCTGCCTTGCCAGCGCATGGAGGCCGTGAGCATCCCAACATTGGCATCCCTGCCTCTCTCGGAGGCACAAGGGGCCCAGGCGCCAGTGCCAGTGGCCTGGATGCCAGCATGGCCACTTGCGCACCTCCTGAGCTTTTTTGGCCCCAGAGCTCAGGAATGGGCTGTAACTTTCAAAGATAATTAATAACACTTCTATTCTATTCTATTCTATTCTATTGTATTCTATGCCATGCCATGCCATGCCATGCCATTCTATGCCATGCCATGCCATGCCATGCCATGCAATTCTATTCTATTCTATTCTATTCTATTCTGCCTTTCTCACAGGGATGCAAGGCTGATTACACATAGTGAGTCAGTTAAATCAACAAAACAAGACATTCAAGAACTGAAGCATTAGGATTTTAGTAGTCTGGAGCCACCATAAAGAACAGAAGCATACCATATGTTTTATTTTGCCATTTTTTGCTGTCAAGTCACAGCTGATTTATAACAACTCTGTAGCGTTTTCAAGGCAAGAGACATTCAGAGGTAATTTGCCATTGCCTGCCTTTGTGACACACTCCTGGTATTCCTTGGGGGTTCTCTCATTCACATACTTACCAGGGTCAAAGCTGAGAGTGTGTGACTGGCCCAAGGTCACCCAGCAAGTTTCCATGGCAGAGTAGGGATTCGAACTTGGGTTTCCCAGATCCTAGTCTGGCACCTTCACCACTATACCACACTGGCTCTCAGCATAGGTATTAACATACATGTAACCTGACAAAGAGTGTGTTTATAGGATAAGAATATTATATTAAACTATAGCGTAAAAGTTTTTGAAATTAGTGCTAGGGCTATGCAGAAAAAAATATTAGTTAAAATTCGCGTTTGGGTTTATTGGTCCTGATTTTTTTCAGGAAAACCTGAAAAGCTGAATTTCCCATACCAGTAAATATGGGAATCCAGCTTTTTTCCGGGTTTCCTGAAAAATTCAGGTCCAATAAAGCCTATGGGGCTTTCTGTGGCTCCTGGGAAGGCATTTTTTTTTTCAATTCAAGACCTTTATTGGCATACAACACAATAAAGGCATTTTTGCAAGTAGAGGTCCCAAATTTTCAGGGTAGCTAGAAGGGACCCTCCTTGCAAGAACTCCTGAGGTTAGTAAAGATTGGGTCAAGTGGTCTGGAGTTATGAGATCTGGAAGGGGTCGCCCCATCCTCCTCCACTGAAAAGCATCGGCAAAGTGGCTGTGTTCAGATTCTTTAGTGTGATCTTCGCAATGTATCTCAATGGAGGAGATGGGCTTTAAATGGTGGGAAAGTTCACCCCGTGCCTCCATAGAGATACCTTTTTCCTTTCCTTTTATCCCTTAGAAGCTCCTTGATCAATTGATCTTGAGCAGCATATATCTAGTGTTGGAGGGATATAAGGACTGAACCAAATCTTGCCACTGACAATGTAGCCTTGGGGTCCCTATCACTTAGTAAAAAAGGCATTATGTCAGTCACAGAGGCATTGGATTTGTATATTAAAAGGGGGGAAATATAGTGCGATCGAAGTTCCTCGTAAAAGCAGCATTCCAAAAGGGCATGGGCTAATGAGTCAATAGAGCCAGAAGAGCAAGGGCAGATCCTGTCAGAGTATGGTATATTCAGAATTCTGCCCTGCATTACCATAGAATGGTTAGCATTCAATCTAGCCAAGCAAAAAGCTCTACAGAGACGAGGAGTTGTTAGATAATATGTATAGGCAGGCAGACCACGTGGAGGGGGTATTCCGAAGAACTGGGATGAACAGACACGACGAGCACGAAAAGTAGTGCTGTTATAATCAAGCTCTTTAATGCGCTTTTTAATTTTGGCAAAAGCTTCAGTTTTCCCAAGATCTGATAACATATCCTGCGAGAGGCCCAACAACGCCAGTTTCTCATCTAAGATTTTTTGCCATTAAAAGGGTCATGCTTCAGAGAAGCTAGGAACCCCTCAGTGCTAAAGCACAGTTTAAGGTGTAGTTTAAAGGCGGCCAACCACGCCCTAGCTTCAAGTGACATTTGGCCAAACTCGGAACGAAGAGTAACGCCAGCAACACATCGAGGGGCATTTAGAAGTTTTCGTAAGAACTGAAGCAGTGGACGATCTATAGATTCATTGATGACTGTAATCCAGATGGCAACACCAAAGAGGATAATTGGGGTAATTTTCAGGTTAAAAACCTGAATAGCCCCTGGAATATATTTGCCACCTTTGGTGTGGAAAAAGTTGACAATAGCACCAACCCCAGGTTTAATTTTGTTGGACACTGCTTTTTGGTGGGCATTCCAATTTAGGTTACGGGAAAAAAGAATGCCAAGGTAAACAAACTCCTTGACTTGGTGAACCTCAAAGCCATCTAATACCCAGAGAAAAAGAGGCAATTTTCTCCTCTTCGTGAAGATCATAATCTTAGATTTATGATGGTTTATTTTAAGACCTTCCCTAGAGCAGTACTCAGAAAAAGTTTGCAAAGATCTTTTCAAACCAATTCTTGTGCGGGACAGGAGAACTGCATCGTCAGCATAGAGTAGAATCGGGGTGGGATGACTTGCAAGCTTTGGGGGGTGGCAAAACTCTGAGAAATTGGTTGCCATATCATTCAGGTATAGGTTAAACAAGAGAGGAGCAAGGAGGCAACCTTGTCTAACTCCCTTGACCAGTTCAAAGGGCTCGGTTAGTTCTCCTTGGTTGCCACAGCGAACCTGAGCTGTGAGGTCAGTATGAAATTGCTGAATAAGCCATAGTAACCTCCTATCCATAGTAGAATGTGATAGTTTCAACCATAGCCTCTCCCTCGGGATGGTATCAAAAGCTCCCTTAAGATCCATAAAACCTGCATAAAGGGTGCCATTTCTGGGGGAGGAATATTTCTCTGCTAGATGGGAGAGCACTAAACAGTGGTCCGTGTCAGACCAACCCATTCTAAAGCCAATCTGTTCCCAGCCAAGGATGTCATTACTCTCAACCCAGTCCAACAGCCTCTTTAATAAGTAGGAGGAATACAATTTGCCTAAGCAAGACAAAAGGCTGATTGGACGATAACAGCTTGGGTCAGAGCGCTGACCCTTCTTAAAGATTGGGACGATAATAGTATGTCTCCAAGATTTTGGAATAGCTCCTGAGACATTAATTTGTGTGAATACAGGAGCAAGAATGTTGGCCCACCAATCGCTGTGGGCTTTAAAAAGTTCATAGGGAATTAGATCAGGACCTGGGGCTTTACCTGAGTGTAGGCGATCAATGAGCGGTTTAATTTCCTTAGGAGACACATCTGGCCAGGAATTCAACAAAATAGAAGGTGCTACAGGTATAAGACCCTGGTTTTCCACAGAGTAGGAGAAGAGGCTCTTGAAGTAAGCTACCCAGACCGAAGACGGGATACATGCGGGGACTCTGGCATAGCCATTGCTTAAAGAATTCACAGTCCGCCAGAAAGTTGAATTATCATTGTTGTTTATAGCTGTAATCAAGCTCCTCCAATTTTTATATAGGGCCTCTTTTTTTCCTCCAGTTTACCAAGTCCTTGTAGTTCTTTTTAATAGTTAACAATTCCTTCAATACTGAAATAGTATTGTTCCTTCTGAATTCTCTATGTTTCCTGGTTATTGCTCATTTGAGTAGTCTACACTCGTGGTTAAACCAAGAATTTCGTTTGTATAAAGCGTGAAAGCTTGAGGTGATTTCTTTAGTTAATAAAGGTTTAAATAAATCAATTAATCTGAAAAAAACATTTAAGACAGTAGCTGCAGACTCTTGCTCAAGGAGGGCAGCTTTCAACGAAGTCACCTCCAAAAGCTGCATTTTACCACGCACCAAGGAATCAAGCTCAGGGCTCCAGTAAACATGAGCTAGGGCTTTTTGGGATTGGTGCAATATTTGATGGTAGGATGGTAATAAGTGTGGAACACATAATTGGTTGATTGAAAGAGAGATAGGGAGATGGTCACTGCCCATGTAATCGCAGACTTCCATATTACTGATTAGAGGTAAGAGATCTAATGAAACCAGAAAATAATCGATAACACTGGCACCATCCATAGAGATACAATGTATCTGGATACAGAGCTAAAAAAATTACATCCTTCTGAATAAAAATATTTTTAATAGGGCAAAAACGCATGGTCGCTTTATCCTCCTTTAATCCCTGTTTTAGCCAGGATCGAACGCACATTAGGCATGTGTTCGATTCTGGTTGAATCCTGGCTGAAACAGGGATTAAAGGAAGATAAAGTGACCATGCGTTTTCGCCCCTAGATTCATGGAGGATAGGTCCATCTGTGGCTACTAGCCATGGTTATTAAAGAGAACCTGTCTACTGAAGCAGAAAATGTCTGTATACCAGTGCTATGAGACAGCATCCGAGGAAGGTTTTGTCTTGTTTGTTTAGCCTTCCAGGGCAAACTGTCGGCCACTTTGTAAAACAGGATGCTGGACTAATGGAGTAGTGACCTGATTCAGCAAGGCTGTACTTATGCTCTTAATAATCATATTTCCAGCTACAATTGTTTTTACATTCTAATCTTTCCATATATTTTTTCTGGAAAATGGTAGTTTTAAAGTAAAATCCCCTTGGTTATGAAATGAATCACTGCCTGGAGATGTGGAAACTTTATAAAAATGCACATCTCTCGACTTCTCTGTCACTTACAGTGATCAATATTTCATAGGAAGGCTAATGGGAACTATTTTTACATTCCTTTATTTTGGTATTTGAAATGAATTTCGCAGGTTTCTTTTCATTCATTTTTAATAGGTGAGACCACATTCTCATAATTCAAATCTTCAGCTCAAAGCCATGCCTAAAAAGCATTGTGCATCTCTGATATGGAGGCAGATGCTGTATTGCCTCAAAATGTTACATTGTTCAGTACTTTGTCCTTAGAAAAATAGGATTTTCCCATTGGTTTTCTTTTAAGATACAGGTGGAAGATTGTCTTATAAAGAATGAAGTGTGGAATGATTAACACTTTAATTTTAAGTCATTTTGCAATGGTATCAACTATGGGAGCAATCCTAAACAGGACACGCAAAATCCTCCTGAGTTCTATTAAATGGGACTTACTCCCAGCAAAGTGATCTTAGGAGTGCATTGACAAACATCTATTGCTGAAACTATAGTACTATTGAATGTCTCAGAACTAAAGATAGAACAGTCTTCCCACTTTTTGTAGTAGCTTATAGATTTATACAAGAAGAAATTTGTGTTGGTTGAAAATTCAGTTCCTAGTAAAAGTCAGTAATCAAGAAGATCATGCCCCTTTTGCCATATAAATCAGGTCATCTCTTAAATGAGAGCTAAGATTGTCTACTCTGGTCTGTTTGCCCTGTACATGGCTCTGTTCTGTTTCCAATACTGTTGACTGAATTAGTGCTCCTTGGAGCTCTAGAAGTACCCTTTGAAGACATCCTAGGCTCCTCAGCTAAATCCCATATAATAATACTAGATAGTCTCCATTATATGGGGAAAACAAAATATAAAACCAGTACTGAGTAAATCTGCTTATAAAAATGTTTTGTTCATGTTCATACAGTAAGACAAAGTGATTTAGTGGATACCTACAACAGGACCTTTTGAAGTATGATCATAGCATATACAAGGGACTTCAGGGCTTCACCATAATAGCCTATTGAATTCAAATTAGCAAGGCTCTACAGAAGGACATTTTTGCCAATAATGGAGTTTCAGCTATGATAAGGCCGATACTGCTACCATTATTGATCCAAAGAGGCAAAAGTTTAATATGAGGAGGCACAATTTGCTGACTAGTAGGTTTTCACAGAAGGGTGTATCTGGAATGGGTCAATAGCTGGATTAGCTGTTATTTATGCTGTAGGTGTCTCAACACAATTTCAAAGTGAATCTAGAAAGTTGGGGCTGATCTCCAGGTACGTCTCACTTACGTTCACTTCCTCATCTTAGATTTTAAATATGATTAAATAATACATGTTAGGGTTGCCAGGTCCCTCTTTGCCACTGGCAGGAGGTTTTTGGGATGGAGCCTGAAAAGAGTGGGGTTTGGGAAGGGGGGGACTTCAGTGCCATAGAGTCCCATTGCCAAAGCAGCCATTTTCTCCAAGTGAACTGATCTCTATTGGCTGGAGAGCAATTGTAATAGCGAGTGATCTCCAGCTAGTACCTAGAGGTTGGTAACCCTACTCCATGTAAAATCTTTAAAATTTTGCTAATGCATAGTTTAGAAAGAGACACTTATTTGATCTGAAGACTTCTTGAATTGAAGCTGCTTCAATGTTTACAATTTTTTTTAACAAATGGCTCAATTCAAATTATTTTTTTTAATATAACAAAGTATCATAGTCTGAAAGACCTTTTATACACAGGCTGTTCCTGTTGCGGTCACCCCCACAACTACTTTGAGGCTTTGTTTTAATTAGGCATGTATTTTCTGACTTTCAGATGTCGCCTTGCTCTCCCCTCACGTTTTCCCTGCATTTTCAGGATGCTGTTTTACCCCAAGTTTAAAGTCTGCTTCGATCCCAAATCGAAAGCTGGTCATGTGTGTACTTGTCACATTGGGTTTTTATCCCCATGCCCATTCTCACTTCTCCCTCTCACGTGTCTGTCCCTTTCATCCAATCCCTTCCAAATACTGACCAGGGCTGACCTTGCTTAGCTTCCGAGATCTGATAAGATCAGGCTATCCTACAAACCTAAAAAATACCCCAGGTTTGCAGACAAATCTGAAATCTAAACAAACACACAAATCTTCAGGATAAAAACCTCCTAAAATAATAGAAGCAGTTCCTGTAGTTTAAAGAAACAAATTCCCTCATTGGTCATTGCTAGGCAGCCACAACAGTATTGCCAGCCTTCAAGCCTTGGGTACTGTCAGTAAAAGACAGGGGTAGGTGCAGGGCTGTTTTGTCCTTTTGGGGAAAATTCATTGGGGCCAGACCCAGCAGCATCTCTTGGGTGACTTGCTACCACATGAGTTGTGTGATTCACCCAGGACTGGCTGCTCCTGTTCAACTGCAGCCACCTCATGAAAGCCAATTTGGTGCAGTGGTTAGTATTTCCAACTAGGATCTTGGAGATTCAAGTTTGAATCACCCCTCTGCTGTGCAAACTCACTTGGTGACAGGGCCAGTTTATATTCTCAGCCTTACCAACCTCACAAGGTTGTTTTGATGATTTAATGGAGCACAGGAGAATGATGTAAGCTGCTTTGGGTCCCCATTGAAGAGGAAGGAGGGTATAAATGAAGCTATATAAATATAGCTGAAGAATGGGGCAGATAAAAGGTAGGTTGGTGGGTGGGAAGGAGAGAAGGAAGCAGGAAATTGTGAAGATATAGGATTTTTGATGAGGGACAGAGGAAATAGGGTGGGGAAGGGGATACAGGAGAAATTGAGGTTCCCCCACAAGTCCTTGCAGGTTGCCCACAATGCAACTGGGCCCGCCTTGTGGCCAGCACTGCGCAGAGTTTTCCCAGGGGGAGGGAAGGGGGGAAAGCTGAAGACATGGGGGCAGATAAATGTAGGTTGGTTGCTGGGTGGGAAGGAGTGAATGAAAAGATGAGAGGTTGTAGAGACGTGTAGGGAAGGGAAGAGAAAATAGTGGGAGTGGGGGAAATGATTACCTAAATCACCTCATTCCTTATCAGATTTTATGTCTAAAATCTGTAAAACGGCTGAGAAGTTTATGTACTGGTTTTTAATGCACCAAGTATGGGATGTGTGTGCTTCTTTGAAGATGCTGTTTTATGAATTCCACTTTTAAAAGCTGGAAACTGATCAGCAAATTTTAGCTAAACCATCTGATTACCAGGAAAGCATCCAAGTGCTTGAAAGGATGCCAATGACTAATAAATAAGTGTGTGAGCCAATACCATTTGTCACAAAAAGGGAGAGGAGAGAAGAAGAAGGTGGATTATTTGGTGAAAGCAGTGAGTTTTAAAGGGGAGGATTTATGGAAAGGTAATTAGGTGAAGGGTTTAACACTGCTCCATTGGTGTAGGCACAGAAAAGAAAGAACAAAAGGAAAATAAGCTGGTAAAAAATAGAATGAAAGAAGGTACTGGAAAGAGTGGCAGAGATATAGTTGAAGTAGCTTTATTGTCTAACATTTGCCACATCTTAAACTGAGCTGGACTTCATTTCCCAAAGTGGAGTCTTCATCTTCTGGCTGTCAGTAGGAATGGCTCTCAAACCTTTCTGCTTTTCAATTAATATTTAGCAGTGGGGAAATCTGTGGATGGAAAATTAAAGTTTCTGTTTTTGCCATACTTAGTTAGAGATGCTGGCAAAACATCATAAAGAAAATGAAAGAAAAGGGACTACAATGTAAATTTATTGGCAGTAATCAAATGAATGTGGTAGCTCAATGAAAGCCCTCAGTATGTAGACAGAGAAAAATAGGGGCCAATTAAAACCCAGTAGGAACTGAGTGGGAGTGGGAGAGATAAGGAAGAGTCTTTAAAAGATTTTTTTTAAATTAAAAAATGCACGCTGGACACATGGATCCTGATCATGTTTACTTGAAAGAATGTCTGACTGAATTCAATAGAATGTATTCCATATACAGATATTTTCATCCTTGTAAGTTTATTTAGAATGAATTCTAATTATGTTCAATATAGTGATGACTGGTTCAATTGAGAATTGCCTGCGTATTTATGAACATTCTTGATTAGCCTGAGTCAGGGAGAGGGGGGCACAAGTTCTTATGGTTTGTAATGTGGGGTGTATGTATGCTGTTGATGATTATAAAGATGCTTCAGGGGTTTTTTTTAGTTTCTTTTCCTTATGACTTTCATGGCCACGTGAACCATTTACTGTGGCACAAAAGCCATCCCTTTCCTCCCACAAGAAGTCTAGTTTTAAGATGAATGGCAACATCTGAGGGCAAAATATTTTCAGAAATCATTTTGCCCTCATCTTTGTTTATTAGTTTATTTATATAAATTTAACATTTTGTACTTGTTCAGAAACCTTTACCTACTTTTATCAAATCATAAATCAAATTTTCTCCCATCTAAAATTATATAAATTTTTAAAAAATCTTTAATAGCCTTCACAGTAGGAAGTTTTTCCTTTATGGATTTTACAGATGTAGGTCCCCAAAAGAGTTTTGTTGTTGTTTGTTTACTTAACAATCTCTCAATAATTACATTTTCTACCTTCCCAGGTCTCTCTCATATTGTTTCTGGCATTCTGGTTTTCAAAGTCTCATTGTTCACAGGGTTTTCTTGTTCTTTTTTCTTTAAAAACAAGAACAGGAATTACAGCAGTTGAATGATGAATAGGAATATATTTCTCAACTACTACTTCTGAATATATAGACAGCCATGGGTTATCTGCTTTCCAGTGTTCAATATGAATTCCTTGGAGTTTAGCGTCAGCAACATATTTAGCAACCTTGACAAAAAAACTCAGGCTTTTGTCTGTGAGCCTTTATAATTCATTACCTATTGTCATCTAGATAGACTTATTACATGTAACATGTCTTTGTCATAAAGTTCTCACAAGATAGAAACCTTTTCAACATCCTAAACAGCAGTCAGGTCAGGTTAAGAAGCATGAATGTTCAAGAAATGTTACAGGATAAAAAGGTGATGCTAACAATATTGCTCAGTAGTTCTTTAATTTTTTGGGTACAGGATCTGAATAAATGTTACCAGTAATAATTAACCTTCACAGTTAATGTCTGACCTCCCCATAATATGGGGACATATTGTCTCTCAGTTTTATAACTGGAAGGACACCCAGAGGGCTTATACTTGAATAAACCCAATTTCCTTCTAGCATTATTCCCTGTATGATGTTCTATGACTGAGGTAGTATTCAATCACAATGTGAAAAACCCATTGTTATTGGGTACCTTCATCTGGAAATACACCAAGGTAAATTTTTCTGTATTGAAGGCTACCGGTAAGATGAATTGTTAACTTACATTATTTGAAACTATGTATGACATTAATAGATATTTATGAGACAAATTGGCTAGATTTATAAGGTTTGGTCAGCTTAACCTGACCAGAACTACATTTTTAAGTACAAAAATATCACAGTTGTAAATAGCCTGTTTTATTCAATTTCCTGATTGAGAATCCTATCTCAGGCAAAGCAGTGACTACGTATATTTGCCATAATGTAGACCGGAAGAGAATCACATCCCTTTCATCCAATCCTCACTGCTTTAATTGGGGCATGGCTCAGTGGCATGCAGAAGTTTTCAAGTTCAGTCTACAGCATCTCATTTAAAGTATCAACTGGTAAGTGATGTGAAAGACCTCAACCTGAGAATCTAGAGAGTCCTGCCAGTCAGATTAGACAATACTGACCTTGATGGATCAATGGTCTGATTCAGTGTAAGGCAGCTTCATGTGTTCAAATTTTCATTCTCAGAGAAATGAGGCAGGAATTCAAAAAAGGTTATCGTCCCAGATTCTGGGGATTCTTTTGGAAGACATGTAGTTCTTCTTTTCATGATATTTGCCTGAATGCTGCTAATGGTAACATGTGATAACATGGCAAAATCTCTTTTGAAATGACCTAAGATTGAGAACTAAACACCCCCCTCCAAATGTAGTTGTTCCCCTCATAGAAGACCATGCCAAACCATGTTATTTTGTTGCTTTTTTTTAAAAAAAAAAAGCCCCTTCACATTTTTCCTTTCCCCCCACTTCTAAATGCCATGTAAATTTTGATTTCCTTTATAGCCAATTTCATTTGATTTGTCCAGTGAACTCTGTGCTTTTAGATTTCAAACTAGCATCTACTCTTGCATGCTGTCTTTTGTACTACATGAATAATATTGACATAATATTTGGCTTCCTATAAGAAGGGAATTTTGAGGCATTCAAAAACCTACTAAAACAAAAGAAGTAGTAGTTTTACAAAGATTTTCATAAGTGTATACCCCCCCCCCCTTAGGTCAGAGAAATCAACTGAGGTACAAAGAAAGAAGTTTGGGGGAACCCCAAACCACGACCCTTCCCAGTTTCATCACAACACGACCCTTTGCTGCTACTTTATGCAGCAAAGCACTGGTGCATTTGTGTGGAGGGAGAGCAGCATTAACCCCATACCAACAGACACACTCTCAGTTTTGATAGCTATGGCCTTTTATGCATGGTCTGTTTCTGCTAGATCTATTGCTCTCTAACTGCACAGTATTTGCAGTCAAATTCTGAAAACACTACGCACAGGGGCTATTTCTCCGAAGAGAAATTATGCCTCATCAGTGAAAATGCAGAGCTCCTGAACTATACATGAATCCCTCCCCCATGCTTTGTAATTGGCTGTGGTGTATTTCTTTGAAATATATCACCAGCCCCCACTAGCCCTGCATTAGGATTCTTTCATTTGATCTGAACCGAATGGTCATTTTACAGCCAAAGCAGAAGGTTGTGGACGGACACACACACACACACCAATTTGTTTTGCATAATTCAATGCAGGGGTCATAAGAACATAAAAACACTCATTTGTGACATTCATTGTTCCATTGGTAGTTTTTCACTCACACACACAAAAAGGATTTCATGCCTATAAGAGGACGTGTATAAGGGGAGGGTGGCAAATCAGACCGGTTCTGTTCCATCCTGCCGAGAATTGAACCTGACCCACACTCACTGTGAAACAAGCAGCCAAAAAGGTCGTTTGTGATTATTTCAGCATTCTCTCAACTGTTCAGTCTGAAACTGGCCCACAGTCGCTGTGAAACTGATTAAATAAGCAGCCGCATAGGTCATTTGTGTTTATTTCAGCATTCGCTCAACAGTTCAATCTGAAACTGACCCACACTTTCTGTGAAACTGACCAAATAAGCAGCCTCTTGGTATTCTAGCATTATTCTCTTGCTAGTGCACTCAAAATTGGCTTCGAGGGGAAGGGGTTGGATGAGGGGGATAGATACATGGGAGGGAGAAACAAGAATGGGCGTGACAAGAAAAACCTGAAGTGACCAGTATGCACAGGACCAGCTTTTGATTTGGGATTGAGGCAGTCATTAAACTCAGGGTAAAACAGTATCCTGAAAATGTGGGGGAAACGCAAGGGGAGAGTGAGGTGACTTCTGAAGTTTGGAAAATGCTGAAGCATTTTAAACCAACATAGTCTTTTCAGGTATTGTCAGGAATTATTCCCAACTGCCTATATAAATCACTTTAGTTGCAATTGTGGAGCGATTTTAAGGTAAATATGAGATGAAAGCTAGCATTTCTGGAAGCAGGTGATATTAGTATATAGCCATTTCATCAACATTGATTTCCATGCATAAATGCAGCCAGTTTAATTTATCAGAAGTCCACTGGCATCAAACAAATGTGTATTAGTAGAGAATCTGCTGCTGATTAGTGTCAGTGGATGAAATTCAATTATTGTAAAGGGAACCATTCCAGTTATTATTTCATGCTCCCCCCCCTCAAACAGGACAAAATTTGAATGAGATTTCTACAGTAAATAATCATAATTCATCTACTATTTAAAAAGCATTTTACAATGTGTAAATTCTTACAAATCAGATTTGTCAAAAGGCACCGGAAATTTTCTACTGTTGTAACAAATTTTGCTACTCAAACTTTTTCAATTCAAAAGTTTATGTTTCTTTTGTAATTTCTCTTGGTTAAGCACAAAAAGACATTGATTTCCTGATCATATGATCAAAGTTAAAAAGAAAAGAAATGATGTCAAGGTTTACACCTTTTGTGGTTTTGACATTAACATTAACTGTTGTGAACCTGCATGGCAATTCTCAGGTTCAGTGTACTTATTAGTGTACTATTTGTCTGATGAGGTGGATACTAGCTGATCATTCCTTTGTCACACTGATGATTCAAAGTGGTCAGCTGATGTTCCCTCAGTGGTTGCTAATAGTCCCCAAATACTTCTCTAAAGTGAGATCTGAGAGAAGATGACCATTCAGGCTGAAAGGAACAGGTGTGAGTGTGTGTGTATGAATAAACATCAGGGGTTGAATTTGTGAAGAGACTAACAGAGAGGCAAACAGATACAGCTGTGTGTTGGTTGAAACACCCTGTGGTGCAGGATCTCTCTCTCTCTCTCTCTTCTTCCCCCCAGGAATATAATGGGAATAATGGATCTGCTGTCTGATAGGAGTGCCTTTTGCCCGTAACTGTGTTTTACTTGTATATTGGTAAATTGTTTACAACAATATTACAAAAATATCATAAACCTCCAGTGTTCTCTGCCCCAAAAGGAACCCAGGTAGCAGTGCATATTTGTCCTTGAAAGAAAGATATGAAAGAAAACATAGTTTTACACTTGCTAGTGATATGGGTTTGTATTCGGTGGTGGGAGGGAAGTGAAGGAACTGATGTTCTTGGAGCAAGGAAACAGCCAAACTGAATCAGATATTTGAACAATAGATGTAATTGGATAAAATAAATAGCATAAAAGGAGTGCATCATTTGTCATTGAAAAAGAGAATAAACTTTACTTTTACTAACTTTTATGTATCAATCAGGTGGCCTACCATCTTCTACATTTATGCTGTAAAAGAAGATACAAAACAGAGGGGCAGTTTAAAAACAAAACAAAACCCAAAACAGCCACAAAACAAACAAGCAAAATCAGGAACTTTACAAAATAAATTAAGCAAGAAGAAAACTAAGTTTCCCACTATATTCAAAACACTCCAAAATTAACATATTTGAACATAACTTATTTCAGAAGCATAGATATAGAAACTTGGTACCAAGTTGTATTAGAATTGTATTATATTGAAACTTGGTACAAATGTAAGTTTTGCCTGTTCTTTTGATCATTTAATTATTTAATTCATTTATTCACTTTCTCCCCAATGGTGTCTCAAAGTGGCTTACATCATTCTCCTTTCCTCCATTTTATCTTCACAACAACCCTGAAAGGTAGGTTAGACTGAGAGAGTGTGACTGGCCTAAGGTCACCCAGGGAGCTTCCATGGCATGTGTGGAGATTCGAGCCTGGATCTTCCAGATTCTGGTCTGACAGTCTTAACCAGTACACCACACTGGCTCTCATGTGTACTGAGAAATCATACCAGAATAGTATGACTCACAAAGTATTTGAACTTATTCAGAGGCATAGGTTATTTTTATACACTATAGAAATGCTGATATGTTTAATGTATGAGCGATGTGATCACATTCTTCCCTGCACAATATCCCCATGATGTAGATTATGCTGAAATACAAGGATTGACTCAGGAATCATCCAGTTACATTTCAGGTCAAAGTGGTGACGTGAAGTTGAATTTGGACACCAAAGCTTACATGTTACCTATCCATAGTCATGGAGTTTTGAAAATATAAATGTTTTCAAACAACCCCCTTCCACATGTGCATTTGATACAGGACTGGATTTGTGCACATCTTAACATTCTTCAAAATTTAGACTAAAGTATTACATAGAATTGCTTGATTTTATCTACTTCCTTCACAGAATTTCCTCATCTCTGTGAAGAGATTTACTTTAAAATGCTTAATGATTAAATCAATATAGTATGAATGGCATATGAATAGATATTTACAGACTTATGGATATTTTAGTTAGAACTGCAGAATTTGTACCCTTTCCCCTATGCTATAGGTTAACTGAAAGAATGTAGTGTAATATGGGAGGGATTATTGAGAATGGAACAAAGTTATGTTGACAGTTTACAAGATTTGTGAAATGCTGTAACAGGGAAATATTTACCTGAATAGCACATAAAATATTAATGGGTCACTTACTGCTTAACAGAATTGTAGATGGCTAGATATAAACTTTAATGTGCAAGGTATAAGACGTAACTCATTACAGTCTATAACTTTGATTTTTATTTCCAAACACTGTTTTCATGTGCAAATACACTCACTGTAATATATTTGTTGCCGAATACTCATTTTCTGTGATGTTTACTAAGAATCTATATATTAATAAGTAACATTTCCCAAGTACCTATTGCAGAGAGATTACTTATTTTTACAAGTGTTATATATTATTCATGCATCCCATTTCCTTTAAAACCCATTGTTTGTTTTAGAATGCTATTACTTGTAGCTTATTTCTTGTTTCATTACTACAGGAGCACCCCTGACATTAAGGACCTTTCGAGTTTTCTTCTAGCAAAGATCGGCAAAGATTGTGTGTGTGTGCGTGTGTGTGTCTGCCTGTGTATGTGTACACGTATTTGCATAAACCTTTTCCACAACAGTTTTTTTTTATCTAACTATTGTATGACTTTGCTGTTTAGTGAGAAAATTAATCCTTATTAGACAGCTTTCATTTCTTATTAATCATTCATATCATTTCTGTAACACAAATTCCAAGAGCCATGCCAGGTTTCTCATCAAAAACAACCACAAAAATGAAAAGTTAAGTGGTCAGTGAACTGAATACGTGTATAAAGTTCAGAGAATTTTTTTTAAATGGTTGTTTACAAAGTGAGGTCAAAAGTCAGTTGATGCAAGCAATAGTTTATAAGTATGTCATAAAATAATGTAGAGTACTGATGAATCCAGGATCCAGTCATGTGAACATGATCTAAACAGTGTTGTTTTGACACACCACTTAGTAACAGCTACTGGTGCAACAAAATAAATAGTGTGAACAAACACATAAATAAGGCAATAACTGTCTGCAGTAAAATTGCCAGACCAAATTTTGCAGATTAAAATGTGCTAAATTCAAATCCACAAGTGTCACATTCAAGTTTCCCTTTGAAACTCTTTTTGTTAACAGTACAATAATGTCCCAGGAGAGCTGAATGTCCTAGGAGTATCCTAGGAGAATTGAACCCTCCCCCACTATCAGTAACAGTTTTTAATGTCTCATTTTATTCAATATATAGCATAATTCCTGATTGTTTGGCCTATGAAAATGGCAGGAGGTCATTGTTGGCAGATAATAACATGTATCCTACCGCTACACTGAGCAAAGTCTGAAGCTTTCCTTCAACTTAAAGAGCCTTTCTCCAACTTAAACTGGAGCAGGAAAGGACAGAATGGAGGATCACTTCTATCAGTTGCAAAATCTTGCTGAGGATTTGGTCTTCCCTAGGGTTACCAGGTACTCCCTGGCAACCGGCAGGGGATGGGGAAACTTACAGCAAACTGAGGCCTAGGCTTGTCAGCAACACATCAACATCACTTCCAGCATGCAGAAGTTGTTTTCACCATAGAGCTCTTGCCCAAATACCAGAGATTCCCCCATTGCCGGCAGCATGATGAGCACCAGTGGCATGATGAGCGCCAGAAGTGATGTCACTGCATTGCCAGCAACAGAGGCCTAGGCCTCAGTTTGCTGTTGATAAGTTCCCCACCACTTGTGTGAACAACACCAGAGGAAGGGCTCAAAGCGAGGATCCCCCACCCCCAGCAGGGTCTGGCAACCCTTGTCCTCCCTTCTTTCCTGTTCAGCTATCTGTAAAGCTTGGGATTGCTAGAGGCATAGGCCTTTTGGTACAAGCCAAGCAGCAAGAGCCAAAGGGCTCTTGGCCTTGTGACTCACAGCACAGGCCTTCAGAGTACCCGACATATTAGTCCAGGACTCACCCTAGATGTTGTCCTGGGACCCATCCTAGATGTTGTTTCTTGATGTACCGTGGTTTATTGGTGTACAGTATCTTGTGAGGGGCTTGTCAGCTGTTTTAGATCTCTTCCAAAATCTGTGAGAGGAGATCATACTCCAGGATCACCTTGCACTGAACAGGTTTTAGCTAAGAGCTTTACATGGCAACAGTTGGAGTTCTGTTGCTTTTCTACTTGGCCTATCCCACAGAAAGTAAAATCTGGTTACCTATCTACTCTTGTAAATCAAGCATGGGATGAATACTAGGCTGTGCAAAAAAAAAAAAATGGTAAATTTCAGATTTGGGTTTATTGGACCCGATATTTTCCAGGAAACCTGAAATAAGCCGAATACCCATACCAGTAAATGGGTATTCCCGATTTTAAAGGTTTCCCTGAAAAAAATCAGGTCAATTGTAGCCTATGATAATTCTTTAAGCTCCTGTGGGGGTATTTATAGAGGTAGAGTTTCAATTTTTGAGCGTAGCTGCAAGGGACTCTCCTTGCATGAACCCCAACATTTGGTAAAGTTTTAAAAAGGTGGTCTGTTTTTATGGGGCCCCGAAGTGGTCTCCCCACTTTTCTATGGACAACCCCTTTGGGGCTAATAAAATCGGACCCCTGTTTCAAACTTTACCAAACCTTGGGGTTCATGCAAAGAATGTCCCTTGCAGCTACCCTGAAAATTTGGTAGCTCCACCTCTAAAAATGCCCCCAGAGCTCCCCCCCAAAAAAAATCCATAGAGAAAGCCATGGGAAAGCCGAAGGCTGAATAAGACAAATGCCTTTTTGGCTCATTAGGCAATTGGCTCTCTGGTTTAGGCTTATTCTCTATTTCAATATTCAGCCCCAAATAAACCCTGAAAAGGCTGAAATGCCTTTGGGGGGGTTATTTTTGGGTTGGTAAACTCGATATGCACAGCCCTAATGAGTACATATGGCCAAAGCTTAGGAGGTGAGTACTAGGGCTGTCACAAAAAATAATTTGGTTCGGGTGCAGGTGGCTTTGATTCAGTTCAGGAATGTCAATTCCCAAATCACCCCAATTTGGATTTGAGGTGATTCGGCTGAAATTCGTCATTTCTGAATTGATTTGGGCATTTAAAAGCCATTTGCGGCTTTCCACAGCTCTGGGGGGGCATTTTTGAGGTAGAAGTCCCAAACTTTCAGGGTAGCTTGAGGGGACCCTCCTTGCAAGAACCCCCAAGTTTGGTGTGGTTTGGGTCAGGGGGTCCGGGGTTATGAGGCCTGGAAGGGGGCAACCCCCTTCTCTATTAAAACCAATGCAAACTTCGCAAGACCCACCCGCCCATGTCCCTGGGTCTCCCAGGGAGGCGGCCGGGTGGGTCTTTAAAAAGATCCCCGCTCCCAAGCACCTGGGAGAGTGGGAGGGCGGGGAAGACAAGGTGATCCTGGCCCCCATGGGGCCAGGAGCCCCTGGGAGAGTGGGGGTGGGGGGGCGGAGGGAGGCAGCCGGGTGGATCTTCAAAAAGACCTGCACTGCCTGGCTTAGCAGCACTGATCTTTTTAAAGGTCCACCCGGCTGCCTCCCCGGGACTTCCCGCAGAGCTCTTTCTTTTTTTAGGAAGGCGGGAAACTGCCGAATCTGCCGAATCAAGCAGAATCAGGCCGAATCGACCTGATTCAGATTCGGCAGTTTCCCACCTTTTTTTTGGTTTAGCTGCTCCCAAAAAAAAAAAAAAAAAAAAAAAACAGCCAAATCAGGCAAAATTTGGTTCGTGAACACACAAATCAACATCCCTAGTGAGTACGTTTAGACTTGATCAAGATTTGAGTTGTTAGTGTGTATAGCTTTCACACGTGGTTGCCACAATGGCATTTTCTGGGAGATCAACAGAGTGAAGTTTCTTCAGGAATATTTTTTTTTTGTTCTGAAACAAATAAAAATGTCCTATGTTAAGAGACAGTATATGTGTCCTAACAAGAGGTGGGAGGGATTAGATTTTCTGCTGTGCTTGTAGGAGTTCAATAACATGTTTTTGACCACTGTGGAGAAAGATGCTGAACTTTCTAAAGCTTTGTGTGCTTATGACTTGAACTAAGTTGCCAGTGCAACCCTAAAGACACTTTCCTGACAGTAAGCCCCACTTACTTCTGGGTAGACCTGCCCGATATTCCTCCTGCCTTGTGTATTATCAGATGGGAACTATATACCATTTCTCTGAATTGTATTTTTGTGTGATGACGTATCATTTCCCAGATGTCTATATCAGCATATTGAGCTGTTTTTGCCTAAGCAACTCCAAGATGTTCCTTTTGTTACTTAAGATCCTGACTTGTCTTCTGGGAGTGGTATCTGACAAGTTTATAAATGACGAATTATTTCTTCAGACATCATTAAGTATCTTTAGTGCTTATAATTTTTTTCCAGTCTTTCCTATAATGGTAATCTGAGGCAAAGTTCCTGTAAACATGATGTGATGGGAATTGTACAATTAGACTAACAGACGATGTATCCTATAATTGTTGGAAGACTGCAGACAACCAGGCTAGATATAATACAGAGAATGGAATACATGGGGGAACATTGACCTTGTGGGATAAAACAGTATTCTTCACTGATGCATGAACTGATGAGCTTATTGCTGCATTAACTTCCTAGAAAGCTCTCAAAAAGGAAATATGAAAGTACAGGACTTGCAGGAAGCTTCTCATTTTCCCTTCTCCCTGTATTACCTCTTTCCCTTCCCTGAAAGCCCCCATAACCTCTCTCCTTTTCCAGCTTCCTTCTCTCCTTCCACCTACCAACAAGCCTATTTTTTTCTGTCCCCATCTTCAGCTTTATTTATTTTTTACTTTTCTTACACCCAACTTTCTTCTACCTTGAAGATCCAAAGGAACTTACATCATTCTCCTATCCTCCATTTGATCATCACAACAACTCTGTGAGGTAGGTTAGGCTCAGAATGTGTGACTGGCCCAAGGTCACTTGGTGAGCTTCCACAGCAGGGTGGTGAATTGAACCTGGCTCTCTCAGGTCATAGTTTCAAACTGCAACCACTACACTACACTGGCATTTGTGTGTATATATTCTTTAGATTTCAGATTTTTCTGCAAAGTTTGGGCATTTTTCACGTTTGTAGAAAGAACTGTCTCATCTATTCATGGCTCCAGTAGCTGAATTTTCCACAGATTTGGCCATGTTGAGAATTAAATGTATTGATCTGGCATGCAAGCAGTCATCTGAAAATGAAACTCATGGACAATAAAGCAGCATAAGCTGTTGTGAATTCAACTGGGACAACTACCATATATACTCGGGTATAAGCCGACCCGAGTATAAGCCGAGGTGCCTAATTTCACCCCAAAAATGGGGAAAAATTAGGCACCCACGTATAAGCCGAGGGGGAAATGCACCCCTTCCCCCCCACAGGCTTACCTGACCGGGCTCCAGGGGCGCAGGCAGGCGGTGGCGGCGGCGGCCCCCTCCCTGCGCGCAGGAGGCCCCGAAGGGTCAGCTGGCAAGCGGGAGGACTGGCCTGGGTGAGGTGGGGGGATTGGGGTGGGGGGAAAGAAACCGGCGCCGCCCAGCAGAAGGTGGGGTGGGGGTGAAGAAACCACCGCCACCGCACAGAAGGCGCGATCGGGTGGGGTGGGGGGGAGAAGGTGGGACAGCCCGCCCATCAGCTGGCCAGCGGGAGCACGCTGGGAGAGGGCCCGGCAGGCAAATTACC
Organism: Euleptes europaea; assembly: GCF_029931775.1. Classification (NCBI taxonomy): domain Eukaryota; kingdom Metazoa; phylum Chordata; class Lepidosauria; order Squamata; family Sphaerodactylidae; genus Euleptes; species Euleptes europaea. The sequence continues at coordinate 37,646,862 of NC_079320.1, read as the reverse complement.
GTATTGACCTGAGTATAAGCTGAGGTGAGTTTTTAAAGCCAAAAATCATGGCTAAAAAACTCGGCTTGTAGTATATACGGTAACTAAAATCATACTGGAAAAGAAGAAAAGCACCCTCCCCTAATTTCTGATCATCATTCCCTCAGTAGTTTTGTGAATACATCTGTATTGTTTTGTGTAATGTTACAGAGATGTAATATTTCTCCATCCTGAGTAAACCTTTCAAGCTTTCATATTTCTTTTGTCTGTGATTTTTCCAGTCTGCAGGCAAGTGGAGGTTAATTTCATAGTCCAGTCTAAGTCAGCTGTTATCTTTGCAATGATAGTCTTGAAAACCTAAGCAAATGTAAACTAATCCCTAAGGTTGAATGTCTGTCACTGTGATTTTTTACTAAAGACTATGCATTATTCAGAACTTTCCTTTTAACATCCATAATTGGTCTTTGGAGCTTGAGAAACCTGTGCTATTGAGTCCTTTAAATTTTCATAGTATAGTGACTAATTCAAAGATGTTGAGAGCAACAGTGATTCCTGGTCTGTATCAGGTGGCCCTTCTATATTTGCAGCTCTACTAAACATTACAGTCAAAGGCTACAAGTGGGAAGTCTTAATGGAACAAGAAATCATTTAGGGTAGTGGGTTGAGCTTGCAGTTTAGAATAACAGATTGCCCCACTTTTGATTAATGGCTTTGCTTACTTTCTGACCATCATATATGTATGAAGCTGCTTTATACCAATTTGAACACTGGTCTGTCTAGCAGTATTGTCTACTCTGACTGCCAGAGACTCTCCAAAGTCTCAGACAAGAAAAAGTCTTTCCCAACATCAGCTACCTCAGATCCTTTATGCACAAATACTTGGGACTGAATCCCAAATCTTCTCCAGACAAAGCATTTGCTCTACCACTGAGCCATGGCTCCTCCAGTGTAGCATATAGAACTGATAGAACATTTGCAGAGCTCACATTCTATTCACACATGTTCCTGAAATCATCTGAGATTGTGTCCAGTGAAGATACCAACAGCTGGCAGTTTTTAAACACATGTAACGATCTTCTTTGGTCATTTATGCATGGTCGCTTTAACCTCCTTTATTCCCTGTTTCAGTAACCCGGGTTGGGGGAAACTGTATGCATTGGCTGGAATGATCAGGGATGAAACTGTGTGCTAATGGAGGCATGAATACAGAAAAGCAGTCCCCCAAGTTCAAATCAAGTCCCACACCTTTAAATGCTGCTCTGTAATTGGCTGACTTCACAGTACTCACCCTGAGAGAAGATTTCCTTCCCGCCCAGACCCAACTGCTGCATAAAAAAGCATTTTAAGAACAAAAAACAAGCGGAGCAATCTTAAAGAAAGGGGAGGGGGAGAAAAATCCAAGATTTAAAAAAAGCCTTTCTTTTGCTCAGAAAGAGCTCTGAGGTAGCAGGAAGCAGGAAGCATTTGAATATCTGCCTCTTTGCACACTGCTTTGTGATTGGCTGTGAGCGAAGCCAATCTTCTCTGCTTCCCCTGTTTGGCTATCTGCATGCTGCCTTGAAGAGGGGTTTGGAAAAGGGTGGGGTGAAGCTCAACCTGAAAACAGAGTATGCATGCTCTGTGACTCTGGAATGAGCCAGGATGAACGGTTTAATTCATTCCAAAAGAGGAATGGGAAAAGCCGGGTTCGTTTTTGCGTTGAAACAGAGTTGAGCTTCCAAGGAATGAGGTAACGTGCATACTGAAAAATTTGATCCTGGCTGCTGGCAGGAGGTTTTGGGGGTGGAGCCTGAGGAAGGTGGGGTTTGGGGAGGGACTTCAGCCCCATAGAGTCCAATTGCCAAAGCAGCCATTTTCTCCAGGTGAACTGCTGTCTATTGGCTGGAGACCAGTTGTAATAGCAGGAGATCTCCAGCTAGTACCTGGAGGCTGGCAACCCTAACCACCTTGCCCCTTCACCTTTTTGTATCCTGTACTCTTCCACACTGCCTGAGCAGGGATATTTTATCTCCCTCTGGTCTGCTCCCACCCTTCCAATCCCCTTCCCTGGCTTGCTCCTCCCCTCCAACTATTCACCCACCCAGAACGTGCTCTGACATCCTGTCTTAGATGCAGCTGCATCCCAGGTTTCTCCCTTTCCCAGGCAGTGTTTGATGATGTGACTGGCTCCACCTGGCTGCCAAACTTGATTACTTAACCCAGAGGCTGCAGCTGTGCCCCACCTGTTATGGCTGCTGCAACTGGCAGTTGTGTGATGCTTGCCTGGAGTGGAGGGGAGGGGAGGGGAGGGGAGGGGAGGGGGGGTCCTGTCATGCGTCAGGCATTCTATGCTAATTTGTAATTGGCCTGTGTCTCCCCCCCCCACAAAAAAGAACATGAGCAAACAAAGGAATTAGTATTTGTGGTTCTTCAGCTGAAGACTAGCATAGAAGACATATCTATGTTTTCCTTCTTAAAGACAGCAATCAGAAGAGAAGATGGGGAACAAGAACCCATTGTGGAACCTGCTTCCAGATAATCATACCCCCCTACGTAAGCTATCTGGGTCAAAGACTACAGGGAGACAGAAAATCTAGCAATGCATCTTTTCATTCTCTGAATAGATGTTCTAGGAATTAATTTAAAGTGGTTTTTTTTTTAATCCAGTGAAAATTCCCAATGACAATTCATTAGCAAGACCAGTTGATAACAGAATGAATCAAGGCTTTCTCCAACCCTTTTAATTTTATTTAACGGTCTCTTGGGAAGTTGTGAAATGTAAGTAAAATCCATCCTGGGGAAGCATACATACTTCCATACCTGCGAGAAAAGAATAAAGAGAACTTAAACCTGAAGTCTCAACTAATGTGCCTGGATCACAAAATAACCACTGAGACACAGAGCAATTTATTTCTGAGTCAGTTCAGACAAGATGTCAAACTTGAGCTCCTCTGAGAACTCTAGCAGAGAGGAACACCTCAGGTAATTGGTATTATTTTTTTAAAAAAAAAATAAGGTAATCCCCAATCTCATTTCTTTCCACTAGAAATCCAGATTTATTTATTCCAGATTTGATTGACCCTTCTTCCCCCTCCACATGTAATATACTGTCCATTTTGATCTAAGAAACATACCGAATAAAATTTTGCTGCCACAGCTTTGTTAATACAAAGCAATATGTTATCATAGAATATATCTAAGCATCACCTTCTTTCACCCAGATTAACTACCGAAGTCTACTGGAAAAAAATATTCTTTATCCTCCAACACAGAGGTGATTTTAAAAAAGTCAGAGATATTCTTACTATAAAGAAAATTACCTGTCAGAAGAAAGATAAAAAGCATGTTAGACTTGCTCTGGGGAATCTGTTTGTTTTACATGCTAAAGAAAATCCTCCTGGATTAAGCTTCCCTCTTTTGAGTTCTTTTAATCCTGTTTGAATTAGTTAAATTGAAATCTCTCAATGCATTTGCATTCTCAATATGCATTCACGCACAGGTAATTGAAGCACACAATAGTTTGTTTAATGGATTTACTGACAAAAGTAGCACTTTTCTGTACAGGAACTCCCATTCTGAAATTGCTGTGAAGTGATTTCAGTACCCACTGTTGTTTCCACCTCCCCTATTGTGTCAAAGTATAGTAACACTATAAATAATTCACATTGTTTATTCTGGAAAACACTGGTTGGGTCTGGGGTCCCCAACCTCAGTCCTGAGTATAACTTACTTTAATGATATTGTTCACATGGCCAGTTCGGCCCTGAACAATGTCACACTGAAGTCCTGAGCGTAACAGTCACATGTGACTCAGTTCCTCATGTGTGGTGCCCACTTCAGAGTGTAACTGCAGAACATGTGGGGAAGGGCTTCAGCCTCCCCCATGCTGTTTTCCTAACTTGAAATGCCACCAGGGGTGAACTGTTTGGTCCACTGAGGAAACACATGTGCAGACCAAACATCACCCACCCAGGATTTAATAATAGCCATTGATGTGATTCAAATTGGGCATTGCATGCATGAGAATTAAATACTGTATTTATGCCATTAAAGGTTTTTGTATTTGTATTTGCAGGAGAATTGTGGAGAGCCCACAACTCGCATGTGACTGTTACATAGGACACAGGGCAGGGACCCTAGACCCAACCTGTGTTTCCCATAATGTGTAGATCAAAACAGCATCTGCTTTAAGCACAGGTAATGGTTGTCAAAAGCTTTCATGGTCAGAGTTCATTGGTTCTTGTAGGTTATCCGGGCTGTGTAACCGTGGTCTTGGTATTTTCTTTCCTGACGTTTCGCCAGCAGCTGTGGCAGGCATCTTCAGAGGAATAACACTGAAGACACTGTCCTTCAGTGTTACTCCTCTGAAGATGCCTGTCACAGCTGCTGGCAAAATGTCAGGAAAGAAAATACCAAGACCACGGTTACACAGCCCGGATAACCTACAAGAACCAACAGGTAATGGTGTTTAACAAGGTCAAATACCATCCAGAAATTGAGTTTCCTACAGCAGCACATCAGTAACAGATAATGTGGAGCTTCCCTATTCCATGGCGACCATCCAAGATGAGGCAACAGTACTAACATTATTATACTTGTGCATTATGAAAGTGGAGTGTTTCATAATTATCATAATTAATATGAAAATGAAACATATTCCCATCTAACAATGTATAATGGAAAGCCCTACAATTTTCTTACATTTTGTTCTGGTTTCTTTCATTATTTGCAGTCCCTGCCTCTATTGGTTTCACTTTTATAATGCAACCAGCATTTTCCTAGTAAGAGGCAAAGAAAGAGTCCATAATTCCTTTGTGGGGAGCCTCTGTGTTTTCTTGATTTACTGAAAGCTATTGTCACTACGATTACACACATATGAGAATTATTCTGGTCCTCCAGGATATGATGTGGGACTTCACCTTTTTCTCTCCTCTCAATGCCTGCCTTGCTGTGCCAAAATTTCCCCTGCAGTCTGCCTCCCCTAATTGTCTGCCGCTCTCCAAATATTAGCCCCCATCAAAGCAAATTTATCTCAAGGAGCTCTTGATGCTGCCTGCCTGCTCAGATACCTCCTTGTGCCACCAAATACCTTTTGCCTTGGCAGTCTGCCTCTTCCTCATGCTACTGTTCTTCAAGCTCAGTGACTGCCGTGCTGTCCATGTTATGGTTTGGAATCTTTCCAATCAGTTTCCCCACATTCTTTAATGTTAAACATGGGTGCTTTTCATTTCCTCAAGGAAGGGGGGTATATTCTATTTGTCTGAAATTTGGCAATGTGGGTATCCTCAGGAATACTACAAATAGGGTTGCCAAGTCCCTCTTCACCACTGGCAGGAGGTTTTGGGGTGGCAGAGCCTGAGGAGGGCAGGGTTTGGGGAGGGGAGGGACTTCCATGCCATAGAGTCCAATTGCCTAAGTGGCCATGTTCTTCAGGTGAACTGATCTCTATTGGCTGGAGATCATTTGTAATAGCAGGAGATCTCCAGCTGCCACCTGGAGGTTGACAACCAAATAACAGCAGTGTATCGCTTGCCAAATAATAGCACTATATATCAGCTAAATTCAATTATATTGTCCACAAATCTTACATAGACAACGGTGTATGAACACCTAGATATTATTTACAAGTGACAATGCCTGTCATAAAATCAAATCCTTACATATATTCCTTACAGTTCATTTCCATTAATACATTCAATTCATTTCCATATACATTTTCAACTACAGTTGATCTGCAAGTGTGAGCCCTGTTAAATCTTGTCCATACTGATGGCACATTGTCTTGAACACATATCTATGGCTCCTAAGACCCGTGTGTGTAGCTCCTGTGGTTCCTAAAACAGGGATCCAATAATCTCCTGTTTTGAATTATTCTTCATCAGGAATCACAATCTCAACATGGACTACATTCTTGCAAGTTAACATGCTGGATTCGAACTCATACGTTCTCAATGAACTGTGCATTGTAGGTGAAGGCTGTGTGTGACTGGTTTAGTTGATATCATAGGTTCTAAAGGCATTGCTTTGCATTGATTGGGCCGGGAGACCTCATCAGTGAGAAAATTCATGATTGGTGAGTAAATACAGGGTTACCATGAGTGTATGTCTATTGGTGTTGTTTCTGTATTCGCACCTCTTGTTGTGTTGTTCATTCAGCTGCTAGTTGAGTGGCCAGCTGGTGTAGCAACAATTTCCCTTTGAATAATACAGCAGCAGATGTTTCTATCATGCATCATATGTCGGTTAAGTAGTTCCGTTATCTTGGTATGTTTTGGCTGGCATGTTATCTACAGTTCTCACCTTGTTCTTGAGTTTTATAATCCACTGCACCTAAAACCCATAGTCCAATAGAAGTCAAGGACTTTCAAGACCCACTGATTCACTGGGAAAGGATGTACTTAAATCTCTTTTAAGGTGGAAGTTTGTGCCCTTGCCCAGAAGCAGACATGGTTATGGAACACTAGATCTATGTAGCCAGAATGGTTAAGCCTTGGGATGATCTCTGCTTTATGGCCATGGCTTGGAATTGGCCATGGTAGTCAGACATGGTGGATAACGTGATTGTTGGGGTGGGTTGACTTTGAACAAGGCTGGGCTGACAGTCTGAGATTACAGTCCCCATTATTAAAGGATCTTGGCAGCCTCTATGGTAGCTGAGTTGGATAATTATGACAAACAGGGCTAAGTCCATCCCCCCGCCTTTTTAAAATAAATCCACCATTAGCCCTTTAACTCTGTGAATTGGAGAAGCCAGAAGTAGCCAGTCAGAACCCTCAAAATCCTATCCCCTCAAAACCCTCAGAAGGGGATAGGAGGAGAAGGAGGGAAAAGGATTTGTTAGACACTTCTTCAGGTATGGATTAGAAGTCTAACAGGCAGGTTAGGGAAAGCTCTACTCTGTCTTCAGGCAGAAGCAGATTGATTTAATGTGATTGTCAGGAGGGGCACATACTGGTTGTTGAGCTGTGGGAAGCTAAGGCAGACTGAGATCGCTGAGTTATTAGCTACCACATAATATAACTAAGCTTGGGAAACCTGAGGAAAACTTGTTAACTCTCAAACAAAAGATTGATAGTTTTTGGTTTTCTGTCTCTCTTTCTGAAAAAAAATATATTCTAAAGTGAAACTGTTTCTCCTGTCTAAGGGTTTCCCCCCACACATGTTATTTATGTTGATTGTGTGCCCCTTCTGGGTATTTTTTTCCCTTTTTTCTGCACATGGTTTCCCTCTAGTGGTGGCTTTAATCTTTCATTGCATTTCACTTTTTAAAGTGCTTGTAAAAGCCCCAGAAAAACAGCAATGAAAGACCAAAGCAACCACTAGAGGGAGCAAAACATATCCAGGATAAAGACATAGTATGGGCACACAACCAATGAAATAATACACGCGGAAAAAAACCTCAGTCTCACACACTATTTCCAATGTATATAATTTAATATTTTAACTCCCCCCCCCAAAAAAAACCCCATTGTTTTCTCTTCCAGGGTAATAAATAAAGTTCCTTACCTCTGGTCCTCACAAGTGGACAAGGTTATGTGCATGTACATTACCTAAGCAGGGGAGATGTGAAGTATACCTTCACAGCACACTTGTGGAAGGTGGGAGTATCCTTTTTAACACAGGTATACTTTACTCACAGGTAGTTAGCCTACAGAGAATTTACCAAGCTTTTTTAGGCCAGTTCCTAAGTACCTTTCTGGCCACTCAATTTGTTTACCCAATGCAGGGGGGGTAGTCTGTATGTGTCCAGAAATATCACAAATAACATTTTCAGTTTTATTATATGTTGTATATTCTAAAAAAAAACAAAAAACCTCATGGTTTCTCCTGCTAAAACCCATTTCTATCACAGTGATTCAAAGCACGATGGACAGATAGAAGTTCTCGAGTGCTCTGTGAAGTCATAAACATGCACACATGTATCTATATGCTTGAACTAACTGTTTAATTTTTTTTAGGTGTGAATGGGAGGTATACCTGTTATGCATTATTTAGATCACTATTATCTTAAGCTCATAGGAGGGATGGCTGCTCCAGTGTTGATCCCAATAAGGGGTTAAATTTATTTGCTATTGTCCAGTGGACGGATGTGTGTTTGGATATTTCTGGTCTGAATATACCCCCAAAAATAACTTATTGGTATTTTTCATGTATATTTGGGTGCCCAGATGGTATTTGGGATTTTCCAGGATACCAGGAAGTGGGCCCTGAAAAATCCTGGAAACATTCAAAATTAACTGGAAATATCAGGAGCCATAATTTTAAGCCTCCCAGGATGGTTTGTCTTTAATTTTACTATATGGCTGAGTCAATGTCTTCTTGCCAGGACATAGTATAGGCTTGCCAGGTTGGTTTGGTTTGGTTTCTATCCTTTGAAATAAGTTTTGATAGTCTTGCAACATTGTGTTCTTTGCGCAAGTTGGTTTGTGTTGGGCTTGTGGTTTTGTTGGATTCTTCAGTTCAATATTGGATGGTTTTCTTGAATCCAATATTAGCTTGGAAGATTCTCTGGTTTGATATTTGTGTTAGGCATTCTGCGTTGTCCTGTGTTTCTGCTGGGATTGCCTAGTTCTGCATTAGTTCTTTGGTCTTGTTTCTGTTTTCATTGGGAGGCTTTTGGCTAGTGGTTGCTTTGCTTGTTCTTGAGTGTTTGGTTACTCTTTTCCCTGGAAAAAGGTTGAAAGCCCCCCCCCCACATGAAACAACAGAGGATACATGGGGGTACATAGAATTAGATCTCTGGGTCCAATTTATTTTAAACTTTGAGTTATTTAGTGGATAGGCACCACCAGCTCCCCTGCAATTTTGGTGCCATTTGCTTTAAAAAAAAAACAGCCCCTCCTGACCCCTGGAAATATTCCCCATAGGGAATAATGGAGCCAAATAATATCGGACCCCCCCCCCAAAAAAAAACCTAGATCCAAATACTCTACTGGTATTTGGAACCCAGATAACTGGGAATACTGATTTTTTCAGCTCCCTAATCTCAGAATCTGAAAAATACTATATTTTTCCAAGATGCACATCCCTAGTCCAATGTTTCCAGAATCGTGGGATGGAATACATCCAGCAAATGCCTTGGTTTTGCCAACATTAAGAGTCACCCAGAAGTCACAAGTCCTTACCATTACTTGGATGAAAATATTCTTCCCCTCTGTAGGTAAAGCACTTAGTTTGCTGGCCCACAAAGACCTGGACTTGTTAAAGGGAGGTACCCAGGAAGGGTAATTGTATGATAAGGAATACTCCTTAAAGGGGGGGGGGGGACAAGGGACTTTTTAAGCCTGAAAAGATTGAATTAGTAAGGTACAAGCATAGGTAGGAATCACTGGCAAAACCATTGAGGCATCTAAGGTTGAGCAGAGGTTCGCCCGATCTAGCTGATCAGTGTCTGTGCAGCTGGGGAGTTAAGTAAAGGAGTCTCTTGGTGCTGAGCATCATCCACTCAACTTAATTGCTGGTGAAGGGGAGGGGACATGACATGAAGCTAGGAACGTCTTGGCACAGGTTTCTGTGTAAAAAAAAAAAAATCTTTAGCAGTGGTGCTGGCTGTGCTCAGAGCCAGGGTAAGGCTGCCCGGGTTCTGGCTGTCATCAGCGAATGCCCATAAGAAACAACTTGCGCAAAAGGGGGAGGGAAGTGTGTACTAGTTATGCAAAGCAGCCATGAACAAAACGTAGATTAATCCAAATGTTGTTGTCTTATGTCTCCATTTGGTGATGTGAGGGCAAATATGTTTTTCATATTTTCCTTTTTACAGTAAAAAATGCTTTCTGTGTAAGGCATTCAGAAATTTGGAGCAACTTTGATATCCATGCTAACCAGTAGGTGGGAGTGTGTAATTATTCTCTTCCTGGTAAAAACAAAGAGCTACCTCCTTTTATTCCTTGATTCCAGAGGGTTGCTTTTAAAAAAAAATGTATAAGAATTTCATTCAGAACTGACTACAGAGAAATTTCTGTGAGTTGAGATAGAGGTTCTAAATCAGCAAAAAGAAAATTAAAAAAGATACAGGAAGTCCAGTGTGGATAATCCTCAAATAGTGAGGATTATCTTCTATTGTGCTTGTTCATTTAAATTTGTGATTAGGTAACTTTTCCTTTTTTGCTATATAATGTTAACACCTATGGTACTACAATACCACTTCTCATTATCACTGGACTCATAGTAGCCCCTTCAAAAGTTACCTTCTGACCTATGGGATTTTAAACACATCAACTATATATATATACACACACACTTCATAAAAAAGTTCACAGGCTGTTTTAAGCAAAAACTCATCCCTTCCTTCTGATGTGGACATTTGTCTACAATTGACTTGGCAGTCAATAACACCAACATTTTTAAAGTACATATGAGTTGGCCAGACATTCTACCCAGAAGAAATAGGTCTAGAATACTGCAACTAAATTCACATACCTAAGAGATTTGAATCTGCTTCTCTTACAGCGACCTTCTCCTTCTAGTCCCTTCCCATACAAATCATGACAGACTTCTTTGGAAACTGGGGGGAGGGGGTGTCAAAATCTGTTTGTAGTATAGCATGAGGATTTCCTGTTAAAGGGGAAGAAGTGAAAACCCTCAGGGTCATATTCTAGATGAATCAAAAGAAATTATTTGAATTACAATCACACATATTAATGGTTTCATTAGTATAACAACAGTATCCACACAAGGGTCTTATTTATTTATTTTACCTCAATTATATGCCACTTTTTCCCCCAACCAAGATTCAAAGTGGCTTACATAATTGTCTCCTCCATTTTGTTCTTACAATAACCCTGTAAATCAGGTTTGGCTGTGTGATCACCCGGCAAGCTCCCATAGCACAATAGTGATTTGAACCTGGATCTCCCAGATCCCAGTCCATCCTGTCCATCCAGCACTTACCCTCTGATGGTGGCAAGTATCTGGACTCAAACATAATTCCTTTGGGCCTGATACAAACTTGTCACACTGGGCATACATATGCACACCCAATCCTTCCCACCCCTATAATCTCATTAATCATGAAAGAAAGAAAAATCTTTCATGCTGAGAAATAAAAAATGGCCCAAGGATACTCAGTGCACTTCATCGCAGAAGAGATCTCCCCAGCCCAAGAGTGAAATTCTAACCCCTTCCCTTCAGTAAAGATCTTTGGTGGTGGAGGGAAGCAGATTGCCTCCTGTGACAGATAGCTGAATAATGATGAGTTGTCCCAGTCATGGAACCTTGAATGACAGGAGGTTCAATAAGAACAAGAAAAACCCTGAGAATTCTACAGTTGGCAGTTCAGAGAGACCTATAAAAACTGACAGTGGGAAACTGACTATTGTTGAAGCTGACAGTTGAGGCTGGCAGCTGGAGTGAGAAGAACCCAATTGTGTAGGATCAAGAAGGATCCTGTGTGCAAGGGAAGTGATTTGAGTGTCCTTCCCTAAGGGAAATAGCTCCTAAGCGAAGGGCGTGATCCTTAACTAGTTATAAGGAAGAAAATTGGGAAATTCCGTGTTTTGTTCCTGACTCCAGGAAGAGTTCTTGATCTTAAGTGTGGGACAGAAGAATAACAAGAGACTAATCATAAGTCTCTGAAGTGATGAAAAGATCTAAACACAAGCTTAGCAATACCATGCTGCAAAAAAGCCTCCATGGAGGATAAACCTAGTTGGTCACTAATCGTTTTTTATGAGGAAGGGTCGTTAGTGTGGCATGATAATTAACCCTCACTTTGTGGGGTGCATTGATTTCTCTCAGCCTCAGTTTAATCCATTTTTCCATATTTGTGAGCATTTATGAAAATCTAAAATCTACCAGTCAGTCAAATGCAAATAGATTGTGCACTTTTTCTGTATACCTATTTTTGTGTTTCTTTATCTCTATCTTTTTTATTGTATATCCTCATCTTTGATGAAATATGAGGTATGAAGGTGCTGCTTTGTGAGTATCTAAGAGATTGTAAATAGGTTGTAACACTGCTGGTGTTTATATTATTTAGGGTATTGTCAAGAGGCTCAGCTGCTCAACATCTTAGAAAAGCACTTTTTCAACAACAAAAAAGGAAATGAAGACTGAATAAAACATCAATAAATAATCATCTAGAACTGTTACCGAAAACTCCATGGTTTCAGAGCAATTTACAGTTTTGGTACAAAATAACAGCTTTATGCCCCAATCCTGTAGGCAGCACAAATTAATCTAAAGAAAGTTAATGAAAACTGCTACTTGTAAGTTTATTTATGACCACATCTCCAGCATTTGTTAGATCATGTCATTGATGCTAATTTGTCTCATAAAAATATCATCACCAATTATAACAACATCATCATTGGCAGTAGACTTGATACAGAAGAAACACTGTTACTTTACAGCCTGAATAGGCTAGTAAATAAAGTTATACTGAATTCATCATTTGCCCAAAATTCCCCATGGTAAGTTTGCAAAATCTCTGTCACTCCTACCATGATTATTTTGCACAGAAAAAAAATCTTTTAACTACATAACAGTGAGATGATTAAAGGAGAGAGGAGAAGCCTGACTTAAGAAATTTATGATTTTATTAAGGCAGGGAACACTAACATGGGCCTATGTGCATCATGGCTAGGGTTGCCAACCTCCAGCTGGTGGCTGGAGATCTCCCACTATGACCCCACTGATCTCCAGATGATAGAGATCAATTCTCCTGGAGAAAATGGCTGCTTTGGAAAATGAACTGTATGGTATTACACCACATTGAAGCCCCTCCTCTCCCCAAACCCTGCCCTCCTCAGTCTCCATCTCCAAAATCTCCAGGTATTTCCCAACCCAGAGCTGGCAACCCTAATCATGGCATATACCACTATTTTCGCTGGAACCCACCAAGATTTTTAGAAAGTGGGCCATTGTAAGGCAGGGCTTGATATCGGCTGTCTTCATTGAAATGAAAGCTTCAATAGCAACTGCAGTCAATAGAGGATTGGGAGGAATAGTAAGCATCCAAGCTTTCCTCATCCATTTTGTGGTTTTCCTTCAGGCCTGACTGACCATTGCCATGAGCTTCCTTTGCAAAGCAGAGAGGGAGTTGTGTTCTAGTCTTAGAATCCAGGGAGGTTGGCTGTTGCATGCAAGGAGATAAGTGTTCAGTAGTCAAAGACCTCCTTCTCCAAGCTTGCTGTCCCTCCAGTGGCTGGACCATGCTTCCAACTAAAGTACTAATGCTAATCTTGACAGAACAATGGTCAAACTCTGAATAAGGCAGCACTGTGTATTCAGCGTGATTGCCATGCAATTGTTTTGCAAAGTGAGGAGAGAGGTATTGTGTTATCCTTCACCTCCAGTGGCAGCCAGTTTGGGTTTGGCTCCACCTCCAGTGGCAGCCATTTGGGGCTGAAGTTCCAAAATTCCCAAAATGTCCACAGGCCCCAAAAGGTTTGGAAACCTTGGTTTAAGGAATGTTTCATTATCATTAGGTAAAAGGAACTCCTCTACTAAAGGTATGTTTGCGATGCTGGTTGTATAATTAAGTATCCACAAACATTTTTATGACAGGGCTGTGAGTGGGCTATAGAAGTTTTTCTTCATTATGAGAAATGGCTAATCTTTGTTAAACCCTTACTTTTTAAACCCTTATTGGTGTCCGGGCCTTCCTGCCGGCATTGGAGACACTAACACCAGCGTAAGTTGCCTGGACGCCAGCACGGGGGGCCCAGACGCCGGCGCAGGTCCGTCACGGCCTCCTAAATGACTTTCGCCCTGGGCTCCGGTGCTTCTCAGGAATGCACTGTAAAACAAGTCAATAAGAATGCCAATAAAAAGAACGCAACGAGTTTGCCTGCAATGATTTATTCTGCCTCACACCAATTTTTCCCATTAAATTTCAGAAATTGACATTATTTATTTTGTGTCAGTTGCATATCAATGGTGTAAATAACATAGATATGGTGTAAAGATGGCATGAATGTTGTAAAACTGCATAAAAGAAATTGGAAATAAATCATCAACCCAAACCAATGACAATTGCAGCATAAGAAATCAAAAAGGCAAAATAGCCCTAGTAGTTTATCCTTAGTTTTGATTTCATTTCAGGACTGATGTTACTAAGAAATGCAGTAAGAGCCAATCAGATCTCTTTCTGTCTCTCTGTTTCTCTCTCTTTCTCTTTCACACATATAAACACAGCACTCCAACTAATATAATTGTCTGTGATAATGACAAGCTGCTTACAACATGTCTTTAGATACTACAGTGATGTGGTCTTCAAGCAAGGATTATAGCTGCTGAGTGGTACAGAGAAGAGAAGCTGCTAATGCCCTTGAAGCAGGGAGGTAATATTGTTTTTACTAACTGTATATTGAGAGAGCCAGTGAGATGTAGTGGTGAAGGTCACTAGGACCTGGGAAACCCAGGTTCAAATCCCCACTCCTGCCATGGAAACTTGCTGGGTGACCTTGGGCCATTCACACACTCTCAATTCTGACCCTGGCTAGTATATGGATGGGAGACCTCCACGAAGTACTAGGGTCCCGACACGGAGGCAGGCAATGGACAACCACCTCCAAATGTCTCTTGCCTTGAAAACCCTATGGAGTCGCCATAAGGTGACTAAACAGCAAAAAAACACAACTGTATATTAGGCTTATTGTACATATGCAAATGTTTTAACATAAAAGGTACCACAAGAGCTAAAGCAGACATGTTAAATCCGGTGCCAAAGAAGCTGCAGAAGAGCAAGATTCAGGTCCAGTAGCACTAAATCATTTTGAGTCCTCCATTCAATTTCAGAATATTTCTAGAAAAACCTTCAAGTATTCTAAAGCACAGGAAAATTATGTACATTTTGCTAAGTTAAGCCTGAGTAGTTTATTAAGAGTCCAACACACAATATTTCCCTGACTGTGAAAATGAGCATTTTGCTGTGCACAGACAGTTACAGCTTTTTTTTTGCCGTTTGAAGATAAAGCCAAAGTATTTTTACCTTTGCCTTCCAATGAATATTCATGCAATAGCTACTCTTTCATTTATTGCCATTCATATGATTTTATAATTAAAACATAAATGGAAGAAAAAACAAACAATACTCTCTTTATTCCTCAAAGAAATTGGGTTTGATTAACAGTTCATTTCCACATAGGTGAAAGAATTATTCTGTCTGATTTTTATATAAATACATAAAAGTGTTTCACGTTTAGCTAGGGATGGAAGAGCTGGAATTTGACTTTCCACTCTCAGTCCATGGATGGAGCTCCTCTTGATTGCACAGATGCAGATACATAAAAACTGTATCTGACAGCAGTCATGAAACAGGCCTCTGGTGGAGGCCATTCCAGAGATGAAGCACCACCACTGAGAAACCCCTGACTCTAGTTGCCATGTTTCACCTCTGCAGTGAGGTCACAAACAACAGGGTTTTGTGGTAAGATCTTAACTGGTGGGCTTGACAGTAGAGAAGAAATCAGTACATCAGTTAACCCAGCCTCAAGCTGGTTAGGACCTTAATGGAAAGAATCTACACTTTCAATAATGCCTGGGGGGAAAATTAACAGCCAAAGCAGATTTTTCAGTACAGGACTGATACATAGGGTTAGCCACCTTTGGGTTGGGAAATACCTGGAGATTTTGGGGATGGAGATTGAGGAGGGCAGGGGCTGGGGAGGGAAGGGACTTCAGTGGGATATAATGTCATAGAGTCCACATTCCAAAGCAGCCATTTTCTCCAGGTAAACTGATCTCTGTTGCCTGGAGATCAGTTGTAGTAGCAAGAGATCTCCAGCTACCACCTGACGGTTGGAAACCCTACTGATACAGTCCTTATATCCAGTCCTTATATATCCCTACTATACAGTCCTTATGTACAGTCCTTATATCCAGAACCCAGCTATAGCTTTTTGAACCAGCTGAAGTTTCCATACAGTTTTCAAAACCAACCTCACATAAGAGTAATCTAATCTGAATGTGATCTGAGGACATGCTGATCATCATGGCTAAATCACACTTTTGAACTAATGGTTATAGCTTATATATGCTTTACTAAAATAAATAGGTGGGTCTCCATTTTCAGGTGGGTAGCCATTTTGGTTTGTAGTAGTAAAACAACATTTGAGGCCAGTAGGACATTAAAGACCAACTTTCTCTTTGATGCAGTGAACTTTGACTCATTAAGGTTATACCCTGGATAATTTAGTTGATCTTTAAGGTAACTTGACTCAAATTTTGTTCTACAATAACTATAGTTTCTCATTATCTTGCATTACCTTGTTCAAAAAGTTGGGACAGTGGTTCCATTCTGCACAGGCAAACAAGGGTTGCCAGGCCGCAGCCAACAACCCCTAGGAGCAATTACTGGGTGGGGACTGGCATGCCAGCATTACAGAGTGCTGATGTCACTTCTGCTGAAAACTAGAAATGACATCCTGGATGCACTAGGATTTGCAAAAATTCTATGATGAAACCATAGAGTTGCCTGTGTGTACTCCACCCTATCCCATTTCTTCCCACTGGCACTTTTAATGCCTGCAGGCAACAAACTAGGTTACCAGGAGTTATTTGCATAAATCTATGTGCATAACTTCTCAGGATAATCCATGTGCAGCTCCGAAGTTATGCAAAGTCAGCTCAGAAAAAAAGATGTGGGGGCTTTTCTGAGGCGAATCTGCTCCCACAGGTTTTAAAAGTGACATTCCCTGCAGCTGCTGTGTAACTGAGGTGAAAGGGAACCCAGACCCAACTCATTAAAAAAGCAGTGTGTAGTTTGGTCCTCAGTGTCACCAGTAACCCTTGCTGAGCCAGATACTCCCAAGCTAGGTAGTAAGGCCTAGCATAGGCTGAGATCCTTGTTTGTTCTGTGTTCTGCAGCGTGGGGGGAAATTGTGACAGTATCACCCCTTTGCCATTCATGCTCAGAGGCATCTGTCACAACAAAGACCTCACATAGCCTGGGAAGTGGGAATATCTTTAGACTGAGCAAGCACATGCCCTACACAGTCCTGTGTCTTCAGCATGGTGAGGGAACAGTGATGACACTGCCTGCATTTCACTTTGTAGATACACTGGCATGACAGACTGGGAGCTAACAGGGCCTGAGAATCTTACACCACTTTTGTTCTGGCACTGTGAGGACAAGACTCCTTCCTTACCTCTCTGAAAAACTTGAGGCATCCAAGGCAGAATTAGCCCAGGCATCGTCTGCAGATTTCTTCTGGCTGTAATAGGTGAAACTCACATTTGTTTGGGAACAGGCCCAGAACTTTTTGGACCACAGAGAATCTTGCCATTCCCACTGCAACCGAATTCTGCCTTATCCCTAGGCTTAAGCATGCATAACTCTGTTTTACGTTGCAGCCATTTTTTTCATGTATGTGCACTAAATTAATGTTGTCCCTTTTTGAAAACAAACATGTATAGACCTGATTCAAATGCCTTGGCTCTTATCCTAGGCTGCGAGCAGCATAGTCGAAAATAACTGCTCTTTTCATGCAGAAAAAAAGTGGAAATTGTACAGTTGGTTGTCTTCCACACATTCAGAAAACCTTTGTGAGATTTGTGATGGGCTCAAATTACCATATGCTCATTTCTCAAATATATAATTCTATTCAAAATTATACCACCTGGAAGATTTTTATGTGCATACAAACCAATTCATGAATTCCTGCAGGCCAATTGTAAACCAATCACTTCTTTTTGGCATTACCTTTTCATGAATTCCTTGTGTTCCAGGGTTCCAAGAAGTGCAGTAATTTTCAAGTGATTTTCAATTAAAATATTAGCTCTCTCCATTTACCTATTCTTATTTCTTAAATGTAAACATGTTAGAAGCCTTGTTCATACAACAAGGAAGGGAAAATGGAAATTTCTCTGGATATATTTATTCCAATCCAATGTTGACTTATACTTGACATACCTGGAGATAAACCAAGTATGTCAGAATTCATGTGAACTTTTCTGCATGCTGACATGAGAAAGTATCAGTCATTCAACTGCTTTATCACTCATCCAGATTGTAATTCAGTGTGCGTGTGTGCACACTGTGAGACTTTTTAATGATTATATAGTAGACATAAACCAGTACTACCTTTGTGCTGTAATAATTTAATAAGAAATTAACAGGCAGTAATTTGGGTTTATTAATAACGCTAAAGAGGGTAGTTATGATGCTAAAGATGGCAATTATCAGGTATTTAGATTTAAACATGTGAAATCAATTTTATGGGTAGTAGTAATCTCAGTGTAATTCATTTTATTTCACTGTTTTTCCTATATTCTATATTTTATATGCTTTTTGTATTAATGTTTTTTGTATTTGGGGTGCTTTTTCATGTATTGTTTGTATTGATTATTATATTATAAAAGATTTTAAAAGAAATTTAAGAAAAACTTTTTGATCCCGTCATGTCACGTTGACTGGCAATTTGGTCAAGCAACAAAACAACCAAGACAACCACATCATCGCATGTCCATCAGCAATGTACATCTAGACAACTTGCATGTTGGACAAAAGCCCCATTTAATCAACACATTGATACCCTGATCTTCAAAGCTGCTGCTCCAACAAATAAAGGGGTTAGCATGGAACATATCGTCAGCTGTACCAGAGGACACATCAAAAAGCAAAAGATTATGTGAGCATCTTCCCAGTCATTCCAATATTGTGGGTAAATATACCATTGCAAATACATAAGGCTGAGCAGTAAGGAATGATTTTAGATTGGTCCAAGTTGTTTTTTAAAAGGGTTTTATCATTTCATGGCATTTATGTCCCGCGACGGGACTCCAGACGGGAGTCGCAGGACTTGAGGCAGCCGTCTGGCCCCCCTCTTTGGGCGGCATCTCCGACGCCGGCAGCAGGAGGGGCGTCGGGGAGGGGGTTAGGGGGCCCGTGGGAGGGAGGCAAGTCGGGGAAAGCAACGCGAGCTTGCCTGACCCTCCTCCTGTCCCTGCAGGCCGACGGACTCGGGGAGAGACCGGCGGATGTGAGCGGGAGGAGCCGGGGAACCACGGAGATGGTGGCGGGCGAGCCGGGGAGCCGGCAGGGCGGGGCCCGCCCAGAAGACAGCTGAGCAGCGGCCGGGCGCGAGCCGGGAGAGGGCGGGGCCGGCCGACAGCCAAGGAAGGGAACACCCAGGAGGCGGGCTCGGAGGCGGCACTCTTATGGGCTCGGGGGTGGGCTCCAGGGTGGGGGCAGACCCTAAATAGGTGAGGGGCGGAGGCCAATGAGGAAGCTGCGGCTGGGCTGAAGCTAAGCCCAGAACGCTGGCGGACTCCGGAGAGGAAGGGAGCACAGAATCCTCAACGGAGTGGTCTGAGGCCGAGGAAGCCCCTTTCCTGAGGGGGGTGCGAGAAGGGGGGACTGGGGGGGCAACGGCGGGAAGCCCCAGTCCTTCCACAATTTATATGCCACTTTTCAACCCAATCGTTCTCAACTTCTACATTCTAAATGGTAAACAAAAATATTTTATTTATTTAGATTATTTTATGCTACCGCTCCAGAGTGCCAGCAATAAAAGATAAAAATATTAAAATAACTCAAACATATTTCATTAAAACTAATATCACTGGTCATAAAATCATTCCAGTATAAAATTAACAGCCAATAAAGTCATAAAAGCACAATGCCATATAACAAGTAAAATAATTTAAGCGTATAATTTAATTAATCCATTAATTAATACCCTGCACCCTCTCCCCACAGGGGACTTGGGGCAACTTACAATATTTAAAAATAAATCATTTAAAATACAATACATACCACTAAAATACAAATAAAAGCAATACATAGCACAATAAAACCAATTAAAATCAACATCATAAATTGTTTGGAGAATTAAAACAACTGGCCAGCTGCATGAAACAAAGCAGCCTTGCATGCCCAAAGGAATGCTGAAAGGTCCCGCAGAGCACAAACTTTCCTGGAGAGCTGATTCCAAAGAGAAGGGGCAGCCACTGAAAATGCCCTTGCCCTAATGGTTGACAAGTTTGCAGTTCATGGGCCAGGCTCCTGTGATGATGATCTAAGTAGACTAGGGAGAGTAGTCCTGCAGGTAGGATGGTCCCAGACTGTTGAGGGCTTTATAGGTCAAAAACATCACTTTGAATTTGCACTGGAAGCTGACTGGAAGCCAGTGCAAGTGCCAAAGTATTGATGTTATATGTGCAGACCAGAGGAACCCAGTCACCAATCTGTCAGCCACATTCTGGATTACCTGAAGCGTCAAAAGTGTCTTCAAAGGCAGTCCTATATAAAGCACATTGCAGTAGTCTATTCTGGAGGTGACCGTTGCATGGATCACAGTGGCAAGGTCAGAACAGGTCAGATAGGGGGCCAGCTGGTGGGCCTGAAGTTGGCATAGGTTAGAAAATGCTGTCTTTGCCACCCTGGACACATGTTTGTCCATGGTAGGGGAAGAATTAGGGCTGTTGAATTTAAAATTTTTTGGTATAGTTCGGATTTGGCTGAATTCGGCCCGTTTAGATTCGGGATATGCCGAAGTCCGAACTCCCCCGCTTCGGGTCCATGCAATTCGGCGGGAATTCAAAGTTCGGGGAAAAAAATCGGACGAATAAAGCCATTAAAAACACAACCGCGCCTTTCCACGGCTCTGGGGGGGGCATTTTTTGGGGTAAAGGTCCCAAACTTTGAGAGGAGCTTCAAAGGACGCTTCTTGAAAGACCCCCCAAGTTTTGTAAAGATTTGGTCAGGGGGGCTGAGATATGGGCCCCAAAAGGGGTCCCCCCACCCTTAATGTGTATCTCTGAGCAGAGCTTGCCGCCCACGCACAAAGCTCCCAGCCCCGACAAACAGCTGAGAGCAAGGGCGGGGCAAGTGTGAAAAAATTTGCAAAGCAATACAACTGCAAAGCAACACAAGCATGCAATGCAACACCTTTGCAACAGTGCAAAGCAACACCTGACACCTGGGAGTTTGCAAACCATGGAAAGGGACAGAGGCAGCTAGCTATGCATAATGAGCAGGAAGGGGTGGAATTTCTCCTTTTGCATTGGACTTGGGACCAGGCAGATGCATTCTTTAAGTCACCATTTGAAAACCAGTTTTGAGCAAGCATTAAAATAACCTAACTGATCTTATGAATGAGGGAAAACCTGAAGACACAAAACTGAAGCCCCCCCTCAAACCAGGGAGAGAGAGACTGGAGGGGGAACACCCCCCCCAGGCAGAACCGGCAAAAGCCCCCTTAGGCTCCCCCCCACCCAAAGAAACTGCTCCCTCCCCGCACACACAGAGACTCTGCTTCCCCCCCACACACACACAGAAAGGAAAAATTATAGATTAAAGCCCCCAAAGGGGTCTTACTGTGGCTGTCATCTGTTCCATCAGGAGGGGCTGGGAGGCTGGGTAATCCAATATGATTCCATTTGTATCCAATATGAGATCCATATGTATGCATCTCTCAGGGGTGATCCATTCATCCCAATAGGGAAAAGGGGAAAGCCCATATCTCGCCCCCCCTGACCCAATGTTTACAAAACTTAGGTGGTCTCTTAAGAAGCCTTGTCTGAAGCTCCGCTGAAAGTTTGGGGTCAGCACACCCAAAAATGCGCCCCCTGCAGCCACGGAAAGAGAAAAGGGGGGAGCCGATATTTCTGCCCCCACTGAACCCATCTTTACAAAACTTGGGTGGTATCTTAAGAAGTATTGTCTGAAGCTATGCTGAAAGTTTGGGGGCTGCACCCCCCAAAAAGCGCCCCCTGCAGCCACGGAAATGGAAAAAGGGGGTGAGGAAAAAGGGGTGGAGCCCATATCTCAGGCCCCCCTGACCCAATGTTTACAAAACTTGGGGGGTCTCTTAAGAAGGCTCATCTGAAGCTCCGTTGAAAGTTTGGGGTCTGTACCACCAAAAATGTGCCCCCTGCAGCCATGGAAAGAAAAAGGGGGGAGCCCATATCTCGGGACCCCCTGACCCAATGTTTACAAAACTTGGGTGGTCTCTTAAGAAGGCTTGTCTGAATCTCTGCTGAAAGTTTGGGGTCTGTACCCTCAAAAATGCACCCCCTGCAGCCACGGAAAGGAGCGAATGTGAACAAGCACCCCCCCACACACACAGGAGGATTTCCCTCTCTCTCTCTCTCCCCGGCCGGGCCGCACATCAGCTGATTCCTCCAGTATTCAGTCCTGACTGATTGGCCAGAAGGAGACCCAGCTTGGCCACCGATTGGCCGGGGGAGGAGAATGCTGCTTACTGACGGTTATGCTGCTTACTGATGCCCCGAATTTGCCGGATTTATTCGTGAACTCCCGAACTCGCTGAATTCGGCTCCCCGGTTGCCCGCCAGTTTTGAGTTCGGTTCGTCCCGAACTAAAAACCGCCGAATCAAGGGAAATTCGGCTGATTTTCAGTTCGGGCCGAACCGAATCAACAGCCCTAGGAAGAATCGAGACATATGCCTAAGCTCCTAACGAAGCCCACTTCGCAGAGAGTTGGACTCCATCAAGTGAAGGTAAAGCCAGCCACCCCTGAGCCCCAGACCTATCCAACCACTTGATCTCCATTTTGAAGGATTTAACTTCAGCCAGCTCTCACCTAACCAGTCTACAGTGTGTGTATGGGTGTGTGTATGGGTGAGTGGAGGGGGTTCGCTGGAGCCATGATGCACTTTTGTCATTTTGTCCTTATACCTTTTTAGAATGTATTATATCTATCAGCTTAAAAAAAAAACACTACTAGGAACAATTAAAATATATATTGCAATGGACATCATTCACCTTGATTGAGCTAAGCTGTTAACCGAAATGACATTCTTGAACTGTTCTTTGCTCAGCACATCTTTGGTGCTAAAAAGGGCATCCAGGCTTGCTAATAGCTCTAATGATCTTGAGAGAATTGTAAGATTATTTCAGGCATTACCTTGCATTGAATATACATGAAGTCTCTTGAATATACAATTCATCAGATATCCATCTTACATGTCTGTAGTATTATGGAAAATTATTGATAATGTGCATTATGTTGCAATACTAATTCTGTTTGTTACACTGTAATATCGGCATCTGTCAGTGTTACAGTGTAGACGTTCACAAATAAAAAGTCTAGTTCTAGTGTGACAAATCTCTCAGTAGACAATAAGTAATTTCCCTGAAAAGTGTATGGAAACCATAACAAAGCAAAGGCATTATTTCCATAGCATGTTGACTATCACACTTGTCATCTCCTCTTAGCAGAGACTTAAGGTTGCCTTGTAATTTAGCAACTTGAGCACAAGTATTGATGCAAAGGATAACACAATAACACAGAACATGAAGTCACTGGTGAAAAGCAAGTTGGCTCCTGAAAACTTCTTGCAGCTTCGTCTATTAACATTCCTCTG
The DNA here is from genome assembly GCF_029931775.1 of Euleptes europaea. Classification (NCBI taxonomy): domain Eukaryota; kingdom Metazoa; phylum Chordata; class Lepidosauria; order Squamata; family Sphaerodactylidae; genus Euleptes; species Euleptes europaea. The sequence goes on along the minus strand of NC_079320.1, from coordinate 37,623,630 downwards.
TATTTAATGTAAAGGAAGGGCATCATTATATTACACAGGTTAGCACACACTGCACTCATTTATCTTTATTGTGAGTAATCTATGAAGTATTTTTGTGCTGAAGAGCAGAAGGTGGCTTTGACATAACTCTGTTATAAAAATGATTTTCATAAAAGCTGTACAAAATCACTTTTCTACCTCAGTGTTCTACAGTGGTCATAGCTTTATGAGGGGAAAAGAGGATTGTTAAAGTACGGATTTTGTGTCCATTGTCTTAGCCAAATAATGATTAGTTATAAAAGCTTTGGCCCATTAGCTAAGCATCCTAGAAATGATAAAGGCTACCATTTGGGGCGTATATCAAAACGTTCTACTAACGAGGAACTTCATCATTGATTTTTGTTTCAGGAGTTTCCCCAGAAACAATCATAGGTTGCAAGGTTCTGAAATCATAGGTTGCAAGGTGCTGAAAAGCGACAGACCATAATACCAAATGTGTAAACTCTCAGAAGTGTCAAGGCATAATGCTGTTTATGTACGTCTTACAAAAAAAATGGTCTTTTCATTTTGTTAGAAACCCAGTTCTCAAACCTCAACTCAAATTAAACCCAAATTAGGTACAGACTTTTTTGCTATTTAAATCTATTTAAAGCTTGATCCAGATCCAATGGAAAAATTGTGGCCATCGTACTATCAGAGGTTACAAGGGACACATAAATGGATTTAGCATTCCACTGCACAGTAGGGGTATGCACAAAACAAATCCAGTATTTTTTTGGATTCAGCAATAGAGCCAAAAAAATTCAGCATTCCCGAGTATTCTCAAATTCCTATACCTATACGGTTGCTGTTGGTTTTTTTTTTTTTTTTTTTGGGGGGGGGGGTTCAGAAATCTGAATATATTCAGCTCCATTAAAGCCTATAGGGAATCTTTCTGGGGGTCTGGGACACTGTTTTATTTTAAGGTGGAAGCACTGAATTTGTAGCATAGCGGCTGGTACCTCTCCTAAGAAGAACCCCCATGTTTGGTCAAAATTGGGTCAGTGAGTCTAATTTTATGGGCCCCCAAAGAAGGTGCCCCATCTATCCTCCATTGTTTCCAATGGGGGACAGCCTTTTTTTCCTCCAGAGAAAAAGCAACAAGGCATGCCTGTGAGCAACGTAAGGTCAAAGCCTCCCATCCCAAGAACCAACACAAGCCCAACAGAACAAAACCAGAACCCAAGAATCCAGCAGAACCACAAGCCAATGTGGCAAATCCTAAAAGAACCAATGTCAGACTAGACAAGCCCAACAGAACCCAAGGCAATGTTCAGGTCCCCAGCAGAATCCAGGCACATTCTGGTAGTGCAAACCCAACAGAACCAGCATTTTGGGGAGGTTATTTTCCCCCCATAACCAAGGGCAAGCCATAGAAAACCATCACAGCATTCTCAAGCATGGGGGGGGGGCACTTTTGCTAGCCCAGAAGAACCAAATGCAGTGTGTAGATGGCCAGCAGAACCAGGCACACTCTGGCAGTGCAGGCCCTGCAGAACCTATTACAAAGTGCAAAAACCCTGCAGAATCCAGGATAAAGCCCAGCAGAGCTTATGTCAAATAGGAGAGTCTCTGCAGAACAAACTTTTACAAGCCTAGCAGAACCAATTGCAAATTGCAGATGCTACTACAACCCCACCTGTCAGATAGGCTCTCTGCCGGCCCCAGATAAGAAACAAGATGGTTCCCCCCATGGACAAAATGGAGTTTTTTGTGCACTCCATTCCTCCTCGTTTGCACCCGGTCTCCTGTCCAAGATCTGCACCTCAATGGAGACCCGCCCGAGTAATCGCTGATCTGATACCGGGTCCCGCAAGACAATGCCGGGAGCCCGGGAAGATCAGCCAGTTAACACATGCATTTATTTCCTGTATGTGTTGTCTTAAGTCTTTACCGGTAGTTAACTTCTGTATTGTCTCTTTGTTTCTAAAACCTAATCAACCCCATTGTATTTACCCTATATATGTACCATATTTCCCCATGCCTGTATTCTAGCCTTAAGTTTCTATGATCTGCTGAACTCGCTGACTTTCTGAAATAAAACTTTTAACTCGCTGCACCGTCTGGAGAGAAGTCTTTATTACCAGGAACGCAACGTGTTGCTGAGACCTGACACCACCCCAGCCTGAAGTCCAATGAGAAGAGCAAAGAGAGAAAGTGCACTCAAAAAGGCAGGCGTGGAGAGCCCCAAATGGGCAGAAGTTAGTGAGCATGTGGCAGCAACGGCAGCAGCCGTGAGCCAGCAGCCATCTGGGACTTGGGTTAGCTCTCCATGTGGAGACCAACTGGAATTACTGCAGTGTGGGGGGGTGCCCTCAGAGTGGCAGCAGCTCCCAGCATCTGAAGAGCTCCCCTTAGATACACTGGGCAATGAGCAGCAGACTATCACCCTCCCCTTTCCCCCTGTTTGCACACCTCAATGGAAACTTCACATTGGGGGTAGGTAGGGTAATATAGTCAATTGGAGACTGTAAGGAGGGACCCAGCAGAAGGGTGCCACCCTGGACACATGAGATTTGCCTTAAATGGGCGTGTGTGCGTGTGTTCAGTTCTTTATCCCCCGAGTGTGTGACGTGCTCAAAACACATGTATGCGAAAACCGGACAAATGAAGATCAGCCTGGTAAGTTCTTTTGAGAATGAAAGATTCCAAGGGTGGGATGCTAAATAACACTGCATTCAATTCTGGTTGAACTTTTAAGTGGAAAGGGGAAGGGGAGAGGGCAATATGTAGAAGCCCTGCAAATCCCAGACACACTCTGACAGTTAAAGCCCAGCTGAAGGAGGTTTTTTTTCTTTTCTTTTTGCACATTGTAGCTGACAATCCTGATTCTGATTTTTTTTCTGGCTTTTTTAGGATCGAGATTGCCACCTACCATTGGGTTCTGCTGTGTTCCCCCTCACACACAGGTTGGCTTTAACGAATGTACATCCCTACCACTTCCATGTATTTTTACAGGTTAGTGTAATGAAGGTACCTTGATTTATTTTAATAATTTTCCATTGCAAATAGCACAGGGTGGAGGTGGTTTCTTTATGTAACATGAACCAGGTTGTTCCAATTCCCTTCATTTTTGGCACTGCAACTCCCACAATTTTCCTGAAGCTAGTGGCCAATTCTGAGACCCCTAGCTTTATTTTCTGATGAGTTCTGCCTGTCAGAAACATACAGACAGATGGACCCACAGATCCTTTTATTATTACAGATTTCTTTGAACAACTGTGTACTGTACTCTTAGTCCAATTTTCAAATGGCAGCTCGTTACACTGACCTAGAGATCACTAAAACAATCAAAATTAAAATCCCTGATCTGCAATATTATTAATCAACAGGAACTCATCTGGACTGAGTTTTTCTTTATTAACCATCATCCGGCTCATGAACATCTTCAGATGCTGGTTCAGAACATCTACAAAGTGTTAAGTGTGCAATAAAGCCACACCAGGTAAGAGTACTCAAATGAATGTAAAGTGTATCTGCACTGCAATTTTAAACACCTTTGTTATGAAATGAGTACTGCTGAAATGAATTGGCCTAAGTAAAGGTTTCAAGTTGAAGGCCAGGGCTTTCAAAGAGCACAGCCTCTATTAGACCTTATAATGATGTGCCAGACTCCCCAAGGCACTGAGCACCTAGCAGCTACCATGAACAAAATGCTTTGTCTTCTGAAAATCCACTCCCTTAATTTTGGTGACTAAATTGGAGCCACGTTCTCTGGAAATTACAGGAGCATTTGTCAGTGCTAAGCACTCTTAAAGGGAGGGGGAATCTCTTGAGGTTGTTTTAAAAAGCACCTCAGAGGGATGAAAGTACAAATCTTTGCAGTCTCTGTGAATTGTACTCCAAAATCCCAAAAGCATGCTAAAAACCCTGAGATTATACCAAATCAGTTCAAATAGTAAAACTCCAGACAAAGCACAGCAATAATACTTTGGGAAGGAAATAAAGGTAAACTCCTTTACATTTCTTTGCTATACAATTGTAGCAAGAGGTGTAATTTTGTTGTATTATTTTCTCAATTTGGCAATTACTGGAAAGCAGTAAAAGAAACTTTTGATGTTTAAAACCATTGCTCAAACATCCAGAGTGCTTCAAATAGGATACATTCAAATTGTTTCCTGTATAGTTTCATTTTAGCTTGAATTAAACAATTTCGCAACAAGGACATAAAACTCCCAGCATACAATGCTATCATTAGCTACAACTATGGAGTCTCATTCAGTGCAGAAGACAACTTCAAATGGACTCACTTAATTACATGGTAAAGAAAAATAAATCATTCATTTTTTCTACATGCATGCACATATGCACAAACATCTGTAAGTAGCTTAGTGCTGTAAGTTGTACAAGTATTACTAATTCACTATTACTAATAATAACAAGTGTAGCGAAAGTAATGATATAGTACATACAACTCAAATACACCCAAAATTTAGAATTTTTATACCCTCAGCTAAATATTGTGGAAAGTATTGCTCATGTGTCTCAAAACATTATTGTTAGGGATGCGTTAAGTTGATCCTGGATTGAGCAAGGGGTTGGACTAGATGGCCTATATGGCCCCTTCCAACTCTATGTTTTTATGATTGTCTGATTTTGATAGATCAATGGTCTGACTCAGTACAAGGCAGCTTCATATGTTCATTCAACAAACACTACTATAAGAATCGAAACAGTTATATGTGCTTTGTAGATCAGAATGGGGAATAATATCTGAAACATAGCTTTTCTAATTTAACTTGAGATATGAGCGTACATATTGGCCTTAGCTGAGTAAGTGGGCATATATGTTTATTCAGTCAAATCACCCTCTCCCTTCCATTTACAGCTTAATTTCTGTACCATAAATCAAATCAATTAAGAAAATAATTAGGAATGGATAACTATGCCCTTGGATTTTTAATTTTATTTATTATATATTTTGCTCGTCACTCACCCAAAGGGTCTCATGATGACTTACAACACTTGAACGCCATCATAATAAGCATCTCACTGATATTAATTTTGGCCAACATTTCAACCTTAAAGTGCAAAATTAAAAAAAAAATCAGATTGCGAGGGAGCCTATTGCTGTGAATAATTTTGTCCATTGCAGTTTCACAAATCACAACATCAAAATTAAAATGGTATGAAACTGGAAGAATCAGGGAGTGAGCAGATGGAAGCACAAAGTATAATCACAGAACTATATCAAAAAGCTTCATGTGATTCACTAACAGCAACAGACACAGACGTGCCAGCAAACTATACTTCTCAAAGCCGAAGGCTAAGAGTCGTTGCTTCATTACAACAACAAAAAGGGTCCTAAATGTGTTGAACACATGACAAAGATATGTGTACTAGTAGTACAGCTATAAAAGATGATGCCATAAAGCCATCTAAATACATTTCAGAGCATTGCTGCTTGGTGCCCTGTGTGAACTACTTATGTGTGATGGGTCACTGCTAGCATATTGTTGTCAGCATTCTAGGCAAAGTGCTAAAATTCTCATAAAACTGTGGAAGAACTTGTTTAAGAGCAGCTCAAGGAGATCATCAGGTGATGAAAGGTCCTTTCCTCTTGGATGCAAATGCACAAGATAGAAGAATGGAAGAAGAAAGGTCTACAACATGCATAACAACTTTATCAGTCTCTCCCCTTCCCTTCTCATTTCCAAAGTCAGAAATATATGCATGCTTTCATTTTGTATCAATCTGCTCAGTCTCAGTGGATGCCTTGACACAGCCCTTCATTTACAGTGTAATGTAGCAGAGAGGAATGCAGATCTGTAGTTTATCATTTTTAATTAAAATATAACATAGGTCGCTCAAAATTCTGTTCATGAATTATTTAGCCAAGAACTTCAAATATGTGACAGTTGATTCCACAAGCAGCACAAGTGTGTTGTAAGACTGCTTATCAGGGAAGAAAAACAGACTTAGACCCTGGCTACTATCTACCTTAAAAACATAATTAAGTCTATGTCAACCATTCAACAGTTTTGATTGCTTGAAATTATTGAATGTTGAAATTTAACATGGGAAGAAGAGGGGGGAATCATCATTCATTAATGATTCATTCATTAATGCTTGTATAATAGAGGAACTGTTGCTTCTTCCTCCTTTCTGAATGATTTACATAGAAGGTGTCAACCAGTCATTCAGCCAATGGTGAATAACATCACAACACTAACAATCAAACTTGGCTACATGATGACAAGGGCCTGATACAAATGAATAAGCAAACATATTTGCAAATAGTGCTGCAGGGAGAAAAAACACTGAAAGGGGGAGGAGTTTTTTTGTTTTCTTTTTAAACATTGCCAAACATATTCAAGGAAAACAGTGAACTGCATAATTGTGCCCCACCCAGTTATGATTTTGGAAGGCTATTCGTATAGCCTGGAGAAAATTAGCAGGGAGGGGGTCTGAAAGATTTGCTTTTTTCGGTATTTTTCAGTTTGTTTGCCCTCTGCTCCTTAGCCATGGTTTCAAGATGCTGGGTCAGGACCTTCACAGCTGCTTCACGATATATATTTTGTGAGAAGTAGAGGCCTGCATACCATGGTGCTCTGATCACATGACCACACTACTCTGTTTAGACTGTCACACCTTCACATTTTGCAGTGACCAAATAGAAAGACACCATCTGTGTTCATGGGTCAGCTGTATAAACAATGATGATCCCCCCCCCCTTGAAAACATATCTGTTGTGAGCTCAGTTGCCACATGGTACCAATGTGGAAGCTACTAGTTAGTGTGAACCAACTGGAAATTCTCCTCACCCAAATTTCTCCACAGACAGAAGAATTCTGATGTATGTGTCTTGTTTCTAAAGAAGAACTGTGCATTGGAAATCCTTTATTTCATTTCTTTAACTTCCAAATTAGGTACAGAACACTGTGAATATGCAGTAAAAACCTCTCCAACACATTATTAAGAATCAATTGCTAATCTACATAGATGTTCTTTCTGTCAATTTGGCCTTAGGGAGAAAGCTCACCTTTGCTTACAGACAGCTCACAACTATTCTGCGGCAACATTAGCCAAACAACAGAGATAAAGACCCAAGGAAACAGATCCTGCAACAAACCAATGTCAATGCAATCCTAAACAATATTGTGCCTTTCTAAACCTATTGACTTCAATGGAACTTGAAGAATGTAATTCTGCTTTGGATTGTACTGCTTGTTTATGGGGCATCACAGTGCATTCCTAAAGTACACCTAAAAAGGTGGTGTATCTCGCAAAAATAAAAATAGAGGCATTCCCGGCCCAAAAGGGCTTAGGAGGCGGCTCTTCCCCCAGCCCGGGGCTGGAATGCCCCAGAAACGCCTCCTGGGATGCCAACAAAGGCTTTGATGGCATTGGGATGCCAGCAGAAGGCCCTGTTGCTGTCCTGGGGTGGTGCTGCTGGAGCAGCGCCCCGCAACTGGCATCCTGGCCTTCTCGCTGGCCTTCAGGCCCCAATGCAGCGCCAATGCAGTGCCTTCCTGGCCTCCGAAGGGCTTTCGCCCTTAGAGTTCAGGAATGCACTGTCAGTATCACAGGGCTCAGCAACAGGATTTTGTCTACTGGGGCATCAGTATCACAGGGCTCAACAACAGGATTTTACCAAACCATGGAACTGAATTGAGACTTTTTGTACACTGTTGTATAAGTGTCTATATGCAAATCTATCACACAGAAAGAGAACAAGATACAAACTTCATAAAAGAGGATAAAGCCATAGTTAATTGAATGTGCCCTAATTAAATTATTTATTTAGAAATTAACTTAGTTACTAAATCTGAAGAGGAATGAAGTACAGTGCAGGCTGAACCAAATTCTGTAATAATAAAGAGATGGAATGAAGGAAATCACAAATTTAAGTAAGCCCAGTTCAGCCCAACAATAATGTGGTAATTTCATTCCTTGGGCAGAAGCCACTTATTTACCTATGGCCTGCTTTCCCCTTCATTTTCTGTTAATGAAAAGTCTGCAAAGGTACTTTGTCTCAATGGTTTAGTTAACTACAATATAATACAATAAATTCACCTGATTTTATGACTACTTTGCTTTGTTAATAGACCTAGTTAATCATGAGGATTCTTGTAGACCTTGAGAAAAGACATGTTATAAAAGATGTCATAACTCTAATGTTAATATTATTCATGGATTCCCAACTACATTTTTAAACTTAACATACCCAAGAAAGGGGAGGGAAGAAAGAAATCAGGTGTTCATTACATATTCTGCAATTGCACAGAAATTATCACAATGGGTTGGTGTACACAAAATATTAATTTTAGATGTTTATATTGGAGTGCCCTAACTTTTTCTTATATTCATTTATAAGCGTACTATTGAATATTGCTTATCTTACCCTTTGTTTTGACAGTCCTATTAATGTAGAAATGATGCCTCAATCGACGGAGATCCACCTTTATGCAAGTGTGAGCCTGGTATCAGAAACTAGCCATGTGTGTCAGTCACCCTTTTAGGCACTTCAAGGCGTGAGTGGGGAATGGAACGAAGTAGCAAGGTTTCCAGAGATTACAGCTTCTGAAGCTTCTGACACAGACCTCATAGGATATTTTCATGCTCTTCACAGTTTGATACAGATCAATAAATAGGGATTTTCAAAGTTCATTTTTGTAGGGATTATAGTGGGCTGTGTTCTCTGTTATGTGTTTCATTCTATAACAGGATTTAATTTTGGGTCTGTAAGGCAGAAGATCGCAAACTAGAGTGGCACCTCGGTCATTACCCATTTTGTTCTATTTTGTACTAATTATTTGCATCCATATATAAAAAGTGTGACATTGACTTATGAAGTGTAGTTGTTCTGCAGCGATTGGCATTCGGCAGTTCAGCTAGAAGCATCCTCTCTCTGTGTATGAGCCCATGTGACAACTCACTCAGCAAAGGTAATACCTGATGTCATCTCACCCCTGCAGAGTTCTGTTACTGTCTACTTGTGAATTTTCTCTATTGCTACTCTAGCTTTGTGTAACAGTTTTCTAGAAGAAGTTAGGGTGGCCCTGCCCCTCTTTTGCAGTTTTCTTAAGGGCTGTCAGACAGACCTTGTAGAGACAATGTTTGGAGCCCCACAGGTCTGTCTTAACAGCCCTTGGTTTGGGGGTAGGGATCTCTTGTGGATGTTATTTATAGTTTCTAAGGACTGTTTTAATAGTTTGATGTTCATTTTTTTTTATTTTTTTAGATTAATATAGGTTTTATTTTGCTACCTGCCTTGGGTCCTGGTTGCCTGGGAGAAAGAGGGGCTTATAAGAATGCATTGTGTTTTGAGCACAGATAAAAGGAAATAGGCCAGAAGATGAATAAAATATCCTCAGATCCATGTTTCTTGGAGCAGCTTGGAGATCACATGCTAAAAATGGGAAGGATGTCAGGAGTTCTGTGTCCTTATCCGTTTTTCAGTTATACAGTTTCCAGGACTGCAAAACATTTCTAGGTCAAGTCGTTGATTTTTGTGTTTTTTGTTGGTTTGTTTTGTTTTTTGCATTTCTCATATTTTTTGCATTTTTTTGCATTTCTCATCTACTGTTGCAGCAATAAAATATGTACATCTTAACCCTAAAAACTGGATATAAAAACTTTAAAAAGCCACAGGGATATTTTTAAAGTTCCAAGTATGTTGCTGTTGTTTTCCCTTCAAACACAGGGGACTGTGTTGGTATTCAGGCTGGAATGTGTTCTGCTTTTTGTTGTTTTGGTTGCAGTGAGAGATGGTGAGAAGAGGCCACTTTGCTTTTCAAGAAAAGAAAAGCCTCTAAAGGTTTTCTTGTGTAACATGGCTGTGTTGCTTGGAATGAATGAGTACTCCGCAAGCGGGCATGCAACTTACCTGGGGTTGCTTTTGCAGCTGTGAAGCCAGTAACAAGCAAAAGGGAAAGCTTCTCCTTTCTCCCCTCATCTCTAGGGTGGCAGCAAGGAGCCATGTCAATTAGCTCTGGCTACAGGCGGAACCATCCAATCAGGAGTCCAGGCTGGCTGGTAGGTGGAGGGACTTCCAGGAGGACCAGGAAGCCAGAGTTTTCACTCTGGTTCATCCCTCCCATATGAAGCCAGCTGCTGCTAGGGCCTCATCACCTGTTGGTTCCAGCTTCCCCACCCACCCTTTCTCAGTCTCTGCACTTCTTGGTTGCCACCCCAGGGTCAATTTGTGGAGGAACGCTCATGCCCAAAATACATCAAACACAAACATTACTTGAAATTGTAACATTTATTGGAATAAAATTGGCCACAACTTATTCATTTATTGGCAACAGCGGTGCATGCATTGGCACAGCATGAGGCTGGGTCAGGAACATCAGCCGACCCCAATGCGTTGTGATGCATGAATCCTCGTTCAAAGGGGAATGAGACAAGGTTGTCCTCTCTCCCCTTTGTTGTTTATTTTAGTATTAGAAGTCCTATTAAAAAAATTAGACAATCTAATGAATTAATTGGATTCCGAATAGGGAGAAATCACTACAAAATTAAAGCATATGCAGATGATCTGGTATGTTTTTTGACGGACCCTATCGAACAAATAGATAATTGGAATAGAATTTTGGAGGTTTATGGAAAGCTTGCAGGCTTTAAAAATAAAAATAAATTATTGGTTAAAAATATGACTCTCTCACATCAACAAATATTGATTAAAAAGGCAGGATTTAACATTGAACATAAAGTAAAATATTTGGGTATTTGGATATCATCAAATAATCTTAATTTATTTCAGAATAATTATATTAAACTATGGCAACAGATAGTAACAGATCTCAAAAACTGGGGGAAAATACCATTATAATTATGGGGTAGAATTGCAGTTATTAAAATGATGGTATTGCCCAAGATGCTTTTTTTGAAAAGAGTACAGATATTTAAAAATTGGAGAAAAGATATTTTAAAATTTTTATGGGGTAAGGAAAGACATAGGATAGCATATAATAACTTAGTTGAATTAAAAGAAACAGGAGGTTTAGGATTACCAGATTTGAAAATGTACTATCAAGCAGCATGTTTTACCTGGCTAAAAAATTGGATTCTATTAGAGAATCCTAAAATATTAGAATTAGAAGGGTTTAATTTACGTTTCGGTTGGAATGCTTTATGGTATGGTATGAAAAAGAGAAAGTAAATAAAGAATTTAACTCCCATATTATTAGAGGTGGTTTACTTCAAACTTGGAAGAAATATAAAGGATTTTTGGAAGGTAAAACCCCTGGGTGGATTAACCCTGTAGAAGCTTTTATGAAGAGAGGGGTACAATTAAATTTGAATATTTATATTTATAGAGAAATTACGGAATGTAAAGAAGGGGTTTGGTTTCTGAAGAGTAGAGTTAAAAATTAAAGATTGGTTTATGTATTATAAATTAAGGGATATATTTAACAAAGATAATTTGAGGGGACTTAATCAAAATAAATCTAAATTAGAAATTATATTAAATAAGGGAAACAAAGGATTGATAGGAAGAATTTATAAGATTAATTGAAGTGAACTTAGAACAAGAAAGGATAAAACCGGTGATGGTGAAATGGATAAAGGAGTTAGGTTATAATATTGATTTGGAAATATGGGAACATTTATGGAAGAGGGAATATAAACTTACAATTACTAATGAAATAAGAGAAAATTTATACAAGATGTTTTATAGATGGTACATAACCCCGGTACTGTTAAGTAGGGCTGTCAATTCGGTTCGGTCCGAACTGAAAATCAACCGAATTTCCCTTGATTCGGTTATTTTCAGTTCGGACGGATCCGAACTCAAATCTGGCGGGCAACGGGGGGGGGGCGAATTCAGCGAGTTCGGGAGTTCGCGAATAAATTCAGCCAATTCGCCCCCCCCCTTCAGGGCAGCCCGCTGAAAGGCGCGGGCTGCCCTTTAAACTGATCTGCGCCTCCCAGCTGGGAGGCACAGATGAGGTTAAATGACAGCCCGCCCCCTTCAGGGAAGCCCGCTGAAGGGAGGCGGGCTGTCATTTAAACTCATCTGTGCCTCCCGCCCGGGAGGCACAGATGAGTTTAAATGACAGCCCGCCCCCCTGCAGGGAAGCCCGCTGAAGGGGGGCGGGCTGTCATTTAAACTCATCTGTGCCTCCCGCCCGGGAGGCACAGATGAGTTTAAATGACAGCCCGCCCCCCTTCAGGGAAGCCCGCTGAAGGGGGGCGGGCTGTCCTTTAAACTCATCTGCGCCTGGCGCAGCCGGGAGGCTCAGATGAGTTTAAATGACAACTAACCAACAAAACTTAACAACAGGGCGAGGTGGGTGGGGCAAAGTCGGAAGCAAACTGAGGGCTAGCCTCGCAGGTGAGACCTTTGTATGCCGGACAGCTGGACCTGAGGGAAGATTTCTCTTCCCCGTCTGAATACCCGGCACAGGCCCTGCCCCCGCCACATCATTCCTCCAGCTGGTGGACTGGGGGGATGGTTGGTCCCATCAGCCAACAGGCAGGTTGACCATTGCTGGATCCATGCCCTATGCTTCACCAATACTCCTGTGACTGTGTTCAATAAAAGCTGTGGCCTGTTTTTTCCTCCAATCATGTGTCCTGCTTTGTTATTCTCCTGTGGCCCTCCCTCCCTCCCCTGCCAATATGGCAATAACCAAACTTCTTGCATGGAAAATGGGGTATATCCATATTCACATATAATCAAGAATTGACTTCTATTTTAGTCAGGGAAGATTTATATTACTGGATATTCTACTGAGCCCAGAGAAGAGTGATGCTAAACAGGTTTTGCCTTGTAAATTGCTTGACAGGAGAATCTCGGAACCATATGGAAGGCACCCCGAAGAAAGATGGGGTGTGCAATAAAACAATTATCAGTAATAACAATACTAGCAATTAAAGCAATAATAATGTTGGTAACTAAAGGTTTGAAAATCATTTTTAAGGTCATAATTCTACATATACAAGTAGGCATTAATACATGTGTTACAATGTTCCTCATTCTTCACTTAATGCTCCCTATGACATTTGTTCAAAGCAGGAAAGGACAAGAAAACACCTACTGTTTTAGTTTCACTCCCAGAATTTCTGCACAATAAATGTAGCTTCTGGGAGTACTTACAGAATGTTAGAGGGCTTGTTGTGGGGAAAATTATGTGGACACATTTTTGGCATGGTAACCCTAGAACTTTGCATCCATAGAGTAATTGTCATGTTTGAAATTATATACCATCTGATTCTGCCCCCGGGCGAAATGCCTGACAAGACTGTTTTCTGTGAGCAAAGAATAGTTACATCTTTCATCGCTGCAACCAGACAACTCTGCCTCCCGGGCAGGTCTCTACTTTTCTGGCAGTCTTTCTAATGTCATAGCTGCACAGCTCTGCATCCAAAGGACAAGCGCTTCCAGGGGCAAAATTCCCAGTACTGTAGTGTTACAGCTCTGTTTCTAGTATACAACTTCCAAGGGCCATTTCTCTGCCTTCTAGCTAGGAGCTATATTGCTCCTTTCATCAGAGTAATGATTTAACTCTCTCAGTGTCCCATAAAGTTCTACGGAACTGTGCCTGGAGCACAAAACCCTAGCATTATATTGAAGCAGGCCAGCCTTTATGGCAGAACATGAGATTTTCATTATAAAAAGACTGAACACTCTTAACTCTGATATTGTTCTGCTTCTATGGAAGGAGGAACCCCTTGGGCAGTGTTCTTATCATATACAAGCATAGATGTGAACTCTTTGTCTGCCATTTTGTAAACCTTTGCTTAGACTTACAGAGGAAAGTGGCACAATAGTTGTGTTCCTGCTTTGGAAGCATGGGGTAAAACAATGCTTACGTGCTTAAATTGCCTAGAGGGCAAAATTATCTTCAGGGAGGGAGACATGGCTTGACATCACAATAATGATCAAAGACTTATTTGAAACAATTGTTCATGCAAAATACCAGCCTCAGAGCAGATAAAGGTCATTTCTAAGCAATCAATCCTATTGGTACAACAGTGCCATTTGCAAATAGGAGCTTCAAGCAGTGTTGCAGCATCTCTTTAGAGACAGATGAGGTGTATGTACTGTACATTAATAAGCTATTATACTGGAATTAAGTCATATCCCCCCTCAAATTGGATTTTTTTTCTTGGTATTGTAATAGCTGAATATCTGAATTTAGTAGCCTACAGCCAAAATTCTCTTATTTTCCCCCTCCTAGTATTCTCATACTACATTTGCACTATTGTCTGTATTCTGATGCAAAGCCTGAATAGAGCATAGAATCTTGTGATAAGTTCCTGGTACCAGTCTTGTGTCAAATAAATAAAAGCTTGGATCAAGAACAACGTTTCCATGGGGACAAAGATTTCTGCCCAAGGCATGATTTTCTCATCTTCCCTCTCCTTCAGTAGCCTGAAATCCTCTTCCTGGGGAATAGAGGGGCTATCTTACCATCTTACCAGTGTGGTACAGTGGTTAAGAGTGGTGGAGTCTGATCTGGAGAAACGGGTTTGATTCCCCTCTCCTCCACATGAGCGGTGGAGGCTAATCTGGATTTGTTTCCCCACTCCTACACACAAAACCGGCTGGGTAACCTTGGGCGAGTTACAACTCTGTTAGAGCTCTCTCAGCCTCACCTACAGCACAAGGTGTCTGTTGTGGGGAGGGGAAGGGAAGGTGATTGTAATCCAGTTTGAGTCTCTCTTAAGTGGTAGAGAAAGTTGGCATATAAAAACCCACTCTTCTTCTTCTTCTCAATATCTATTACAAAGTCATTCAACCCCTCAAAAATCCCAAACATTCCTTGGAGTTGGATACCCTATCTGATACACTGTATATGCATGGAATCTGCCCTGTTCCTGGCAAGTTTTGCAGCTGGTCAGAGTCACAGCAGTCACAAATCCTTCCAGCTTGGAAGAACAGTGCTGGCAATATTACAGGATGTTATCCGCTTCCTAGATTTCCTTTCATTTGATTGGACTAACTGCAGAGAGTTGGAGCCATCAATGCAGTGTATGTTTGTGGGCTGATTCTGGATTCCATATGTACTGCATGTACAACACAGAATGGAATGCAGAATGAGCATTCTCTGAGTGGCTCTCTCTGAGGTGACTACAATATCAAGGGTGTATATGAATATTTAATTCATGCCATCTGCTCCTCCGTAGTCACCAGACTTTACATGGGAGCAATTTAAATATTAATAACTATATGTAATGATGACTGGTTTCTAAGACTCTGTGCACTCTTATATTGCCAGGTTAAGTAGTTCAGTCTGTGTTTGCAAGTTAACTCCTAAAATGTTACCCCCTTGTAACATCAAAGATCACATATTGGTTTATAGTATCCAAATATTCAATAGAAATATATATAATCTCTTGAAAAAATATTTTCTACTTCTTTTCCGTATCTCTCTAACAGTTAACAACATATCATATTTTATATAACTATTTAAAAGAAAAAGGATAACACAGTTAAAGTAATTTGTAAAAGTGACAGGATAATTAACAACAACAACAAAACAACAACAATAATAATTATGAAAAATTAGTTAAATTCAAATTCAATACCTTTACTGGCATAATCATAACAAATTCTACTTAAAATTTACCAACCAAAAGGCCACGAAATCTAGAATATCAGCAACTTCACATCGTCAAATAAAGCACACTGGTGGGTAGGCCCATTTAGTGAGATGTTCCTAATGAAACTTCAAGGAATCTAGCTACCGACCAAGTCACATGAGTATTACAGTCATTCAGTAAGTAACGCTCCCAAGACCAATTCAAAGTATTGTTTTTGTCCTTTTAAGCCGTACATGGCTTGGGACCTGGGTATCTGAAGGCCCATCTTCCCCTATACATTCCTGCCCAGAAATGAAGATAGCAGGGAGAGGCCCTCCTGACTGTCCCACCAATCAAAGAAGCTTGTCTGGTGTGCCCATGAGATAGGGCCTATTTGGTGGTAGCCCCACAATTATAAAACAGCATCCCCAGGGAGGTGTGCCTGCCCCCCACACTGTTGACCTTCAGAAGGCAGTTGAATACAGTTTTATTTATGATTGCATTTGACTGATCTAGTTTTTATTCATTGGCAGCCCTAACTGGAGTTTTTAAAATTGTGACCTTTTGTGTGTTTTTAAAATTGTTTTATTTATACTGTCTTAATGTATTTTTTATCATCATTATATTGTAAACTGCCTTGAGTTCTGCAAGGGAGAAAGGTGGCTAATAAATGTTTTAAACACATGTAAAACATTTATTAGCCCCAAC
The DNA here is from genome assembly GCF_029931775.1 of Euleptes europaea. Classification (NCBI taxonomy): domain Eukaryota; kingdom Metazoa; phylum Chordata; class Lepidosauria; order Squamata; family Sphaerodactylidae; genus Euleptes; species Euleptes europaea. The sequence continues at coordinate 37,607,427 of NC_079320.1, read as the reverse complement.
TACCTCACAAGGTGTCTGTTACAGGGAGAGGAAGGGGAGGAGATTGCAAGCCAGTTTGATTCTCTTTAAAAGGTAGAGAAAGGGCAAAAACGCATGGTCGCTTTATCCTCCTTTAATCCCTGTTTCAGCCAGGATCGAACGCATTCATTTCACCTAATGTGCGTTCGATCCTGGCTAAAATGGGGATTAAAAGGAGGATAAAGCGACCATGCGTTTTACCCAAAGTCGGCGTATAAAAACCAACTCTTCTTCTTTCCACCACTGCCACTAACAGCTAAGCTATTGTCAGAGCTTCATGCCTACCCAGAAAGAACACTGATGGGCCCCTTACTTTTATCACATATGACCATTTTCTTAGGGACCATCGTCAGCCATAGAAATACTGAAGAAGGCACAGCTGAGGGTGTGAATAAATATGCAAGTTTTGCAGTAGGAATAAGAGCTGTGAGATTCCCTCAGTGATCTCTGTTAAGATGCATGCTAGCTGGAAGGTGAATTGTGTAGCTTGTTTGTGGATGACACCCCATTGTTGTGGATTTTGTGTTGCATTTGATGGCTGCTGTTGAAAACAGGATGCTGACAAGATGAACCCTTGATCTGATCCAGCAAGACTATTCTTATGTTTGTTATGCTAAGACGGAAATGCCAGAGTATGATGAACTTTAGAATAAAACATGTTCTCTTCCTGCTGCACCAGCAACAGCTGTGAAAGATTCAGAACTACCAAGCTAAATGTGAGGCTCTACATTATCTTTTTCTGGTGGGGAAGGAGAAAGAAAATTAAATGTTAGGATGGTAAAGCCATGACTTGGTTGTATTCATGGATAAATTACAAAAAAAGGAGTGTATTTTACAGAATTTACCTCACAATAACTGCAGCAGAATTACCTTCACAGGACAAGTAGGCACCCTTGTTTGAAGCAAAGCAACTAGGTTGTTTTTGGCATGCATACCTTGTAGATTGGTCTAGCAATAACTAGTGAATGTGTAGAGCCAGGGAGATGATTGGAGATGTACATGCTGTTCAAGATATTATATATCTTACATCACGGATAAGCAATACTATCCTTTGTGCCTACGGGTGCCACAAACTTCTCAGTGAACCTGTTCAGCAGACAAACTTACCTTATTTGATACAATCAAACTGTGATATGTTCAGATGGCACAGATCAACTTAAACAGTTTTCAAACACTACGTTTGCAGCTGCCTATTGGTCAGAAGCTGACTCACAGCTGATCAGGAGATCAGCTAGGAGTGGTGTTCTTATCCATCCTACCCCATCAGCATTATAACTACACTTCTTTTCCCTTCTCTCTGAGCTGAGCAAGGACAGAAGCAATGTTTCTGATTTTTGCACTTCAAAAGAGAGAAAAGGAGCTAGTTCATCTTCTTTTCTTTCCAGGCTGGGTAGAGACAAAAGCAATGCTTAGGGTTGCCAGGTCCCTCTTCGTCACCAGCAGGAGATCAATTGTAATAGCAAGAGATCTCCAGCTAGTACCTGGAGCTTGGCAACCCTAGCAATATTTTTAATGTCTGCATTACAAAAAAGAGGGTAGAAAGATATGTTTCTCTTTCCCTTACAAGCTGTGTGAAGACAAATGTAATATTTTTCATCTCTGAATTGCCAAATAGAGAGAAGACCAACATGACAGGTTGGGGTGGGGGGACAAGGAATCAGCTAGGGTTGTGATCAACCCACCACAACATTTCTTGCATTCTCAACAAGTGTACGAGGCAGTAAAGTTTCCAAGATGTAAGACCAGAAGAATCCAACTTCCAGCTGATCATTCTGGAATTGACTTCTGATCCCACTCCTCACCCCCAAAAACCTTGAGGAAACACAGCAAAATTTCCCAAGCAGGAGATCAGAAACCGACTCCCAGTATATCCCTCATCAGCTGGAAGTTGTCTTCTGATGATGCAAGTAGCCTGTTTCTGCAAACACATGGAAACAGGTTGCAAACAACCAGACAGCCCCATCCATAAATTGACTACTTGGTCTTTCCTGCAAATGGGAAATGAACCGAACTGGCCAGAGGTACAGAGTACCTCTGTAACAGGTATGCAAGATGGCTCCCTGTGCTACTCCAGACTTAAGGCCTTGGTCATTGTTCCCACAGCCAAGGAATTGGCTAAAGCAACTGCCCTGTGAGGAGCAGTTAATACGGCATAAACTGAATTTTTGTTTAAAGTACAAAAGTCATCAATTTTGGTCTGTTTACTGGTCAGGGGCAAGGCTCTCATTGCTGAGGAACTCAGAATGGTTAAAGCTCTTTTAAGACTCCTTTAAGACTCCTTGAAGGCTCTTTTAAGACTTAGGACTTTGAGCCTCCACCAGTAACAAGACGAGCCCGATCTCTCTTCAGTAGGGATAAACTGGCAGCCAAAGGCTAAACACCTGTTGACCCAAGAGCAATTCCCAAACCAAAAGAGCAAGGGAGGATATCAATGACAATGACAACCCAGGCTCCAAACACAAACAGTCAAGTCTCCTCGGTACTCCTGCCAGCCGAAGCCGCTGCTCTGCTAAAAGCAGACAAAATACAGTCTCCTACCAGGTGCCGAAAATCTCAAACTTGACTGGTGAGTTTTCAGAGTAACTTAGATAGTCACAATTAGGCTCCGGCAGCTTGATATGGAGAAAAAAAATAGAATAAGTGGGAGAAGCTATGGGAGAGCCTCTCAACAACGCTGCTACATGTCAGCCATCTTCCCCCTTTTCCCCGAGCGGTTAATACACTTACTGCTGTTTAGCTTAGAAAGAAAGCGGTTAAAGGGAGATATGATAGAAGTCTATAAAATTATGCATAGTTTGGAGAGAGTGGACAGGGAAAAGCTTTTCTCCCTCTCTCATAATACCAGAATGTGGGGTCATCTTCCTAAGCTGGAGGGTGAGAGATTCAAAATAGATAAAAGGAAGTATTTCTTCACACAACACATAGTTAAATTGTGGAACTCCCTGCTCCAGGATGTGGTGATGGCTGCCAATGTAGAAGGCTTGAAGAGGGGGGTGGACATGTTCATGGAAGATAGGGCTATCCATGGCTACTAGTCAAAATGAATACTAGTCATGCTGCATACCTATTCTCTCTAGTATCAGAGGAGCATGCCTATTATATTAGGTACTGTGGAACACAGGCAGGATGCTGCTGCAGTCATCTTGTTTGTGGCTTCCTAGAGACACCTGGTTGGCCACTGTGTGAACAGATTCAGCATGGCTTTTCTTATGTTCTTATGAATTACGCTCTTCACACCAAGGCAGAAAGGATACAGAGGGCCTACATCAGGGTTTCATTATTAAAGTCTGGCTAGAAAGCCAGCATTCCACATATGATCCATGATTTATCTTCTTTCTCTAGCAGTGTAGCCCAAAGCAGGGTTACACCCTTCTATGCCCAATAACTAGGCTTACCAGGTCCCTCCTGACATTCAGCAGGAGGTTTTTAGGGTGCAGGTGAGGTGGGATCATGTGCGCACATGGCCGCTCCAATGTGATTGTGTGACTTTTGGTTTACAACCGGAAGTGCTGCATCGCAAGAGGCCTTTTCCACTCAAACTCCCAGTTTGAGTGGAAAAGGCCTCTTGCGATGCAGCACTTCCGGTTGTAAACCGGAAGTGACGTACTGCTGCAGGCAGCCTCACATGTATGCATTGCCCGCCGTCCCTCAGCTGGCCAGCGGGCAGCCAGGTGGACTGGTGGGGGTTTGCCCACCACCACCTGGCACTTGGCAACCCTAACAATAACTTCAATGGGTTTAGAAGGGTGTAACTCTTAGGATTGCACTGTAAAACAGATAACAAATTATGTCTATAGCATTTCTTGTTTAGTTTAAATTATTTTGTATTTATACCATAGTCCAAAGAAGAGGAATATATTTTTCTGTATTTTCATTTCTGAGTAATTGAGAACACATAGTCCATCTCTGACCAATTCCTACAGCTCTTAAAGTATCCAAACAGATTTAAAAAAAAAATCAGGACACATAAATATTTTAGAGTAAAGTAGGAAGTTTTCAGCTTCTCATAAATGTAGACTCTCCTGTTACATGATTCCCCACCCCCACTCTGGTAGTTGTGTTTTGTTTCTGCTACCCAGGCAGTCCAAAAGATGTACAAAGTTGCATTTAAATAAACACTGACAATGATCATTCTATAGTCTCTATGGAACAATGGAACTGGGAATATTATTCACCCAAATAAGGTTTCCAACATATTTTTATTCTTTTCAGTTGGATTTAGTGAGAATTTCTCATTTTAATAGTAAGCTGCTAGCAACACCTAGATATAATGGACAATTTTATCCTTCATTTCTTACACAGAAAAGAACATCCTAATGAGCGAAAAAAGCAAACTATATAATTTACAAAATGCTTTCATAACTGTTGCTGATAGTACCAAACAATTATTCAAAAACAGAGGCTTTGAAAACATGCTATTGTGGCTCCTGTCCTCCCCACCTTACAGCAGTTATATCTTATGCAAAATATGAAAATGCACCTCAAAACCTTATTCTAGTGCACGACTTCTTGTCAGATGAGAAATTAGCATTTAAAGTAGGATTTCGCTATAACTAATGTACTCACAGTACTGAAAAATGTCTCCCCTTTGGGTGACTTTTTGGCATTCCTTGCAAAAATGTTCAATTTACATTGTACTTGTTTGCCCATGAGGCCAAAGCTGACTGGCTATCCCATGTGGTAGGGTCATCCTCTTCACTATGTGATCACTGATTGACTGCATAATTGTTCAGGGCAGTGGAGGAAGGATTACCACATAAAAAGCAACTGGAAAAAAACAACCAGTACAGGTACATATAGAGTTTAGTTGCCTTCCTTGTCCAGTAAAATATTGGGAGCCAGGATAGATTGTGAGGCTTAAAAAACACCTCTCTTCTCACTGGAGAGAAGGGAGGATTCTCTGACAGTCACCCTGGCAACTCACTGAGACATGCCTTCCACAAGCTTATGTGGTTTCCAGAGCTGAAGTGCTTCTGCCCCATCTTCTCCTGGAAGTACTTTAGTAGGGTCCCGGAGGGATGATGTGACTCAGCAGACAAGTATTGGCCAGCAGTAGCAGTGCATCAGCTGCTGCTGCCAATCTGCCTCCCTTAGCTCATTGTAGCCTAAATACTCAGGCCCAGTGGTCATTACCCTTGTTTGGTGGGAGGTTCATCAGCTGAGTCTATTAAGGCTGGTCAGGCAAGGTTGGGCCAACAATACTGTCTCAACCAAGCAGGGCACTGTGGAAGCTGCTACCTGCCTTCCATTCTCAGCTGCTACCTGTCTTCCATCCTCGGAAGAGGGGTGATTGCTGATGAGGCCACTGGTAAGGATGACCCAAGGGAGCTGAGGCAGTGAGATAGGCAGACAGCAGTGATATTGCTATTTCATTCTTGCCCTGTTGGCCTCATTGCCTTCCTTGGGCTTGGGAAGGGGTGCTCAGAAGGAGAGGCTCCGCAGGTCACTGACCAACCAGGAATTTTTCTGGTGGCCATCATGACCAGTCTGTCTGGAAGCAGTTTTCCATATGTGAAACAAATACTGAGACTAGGAGAAGCTATTGAAGATACTAGAATTTCGCACAGACAAGGAGCATTGACATTAAGATTAACAACGAATTGAAATTCCTTTTATCCCTTAGAAGCTCCTTGATCAATTGATCTTGAGCAGCATATATCTAGTGTTGGAGGGATATAAGGATTGAAACAAATCTTGCCACTGACAATGTAGCCTTGGGGTCCCTATCACTTAGTAAAAAAGGCATTATGTCAGTCACAGAGGCATTGGATTTGTATATTAAAAGGGGGGAAATATAATGCGGAAGTTCCTCGTAAAAGCGGCATTCCAAAAGGGCATGGGCTAATGAGTCAGTAGAGCCAGAAAAGCAAGGGCAGATCCTGTCTGAGTATGGTATATTCAGAATTCTGCCCTGCATTACCATAGAAGAGTTAGCATTCAATCTAGCCAAGCAAAAAGCTCTACAGAGACGAGGAGTTGTCAGATAATATGTATAGGCAGGCAGATCATGTGGAGGGGGTATTCCGAAGAACTGGGATGAACAGACGCAACGAGCACGAAAAGTAGTGCTGTTATAATCGAGCTCTTTAATGTGCTTTTTAATTTTGGTAAAAGCTTCAGTTTTCCCAAGATCTAATAACATATCCTGCGAGAAGCCCAACAACAACAGTTTCTCATCTAAGATTTTTTGCCATGAGGATTTAAAAGGGTCATGCTTCAGAGAAGCTAGGAACCCCTCAGTGCTAAAGCACAGTTTAAGGTGTAGTTTAAAGGCGGCCAACCACGCCCTAGCTTCAAGTGACATTTGACCAAACTCGGAACGTAGAGTAACGCCAGCAACACATCGAGGGGCATTTTGGAGCTTTTGTACGAACTGAAGCAGTGGACGATCTATAGATACATTGATGACTGTTATCCAGATGGCAACACCAAAGAGGATAATTGGGGTAAACGAATTGAAATAGCAAAGACAAAATGACAGAAAATTATAGAATTTATCTGGGTACTGAATTTTTTTAAAATAAAAAAATGGCTTTAAAATCTGACCAGACTTGACTGGACATGACACTTTTCAAGTCTAGTTGGAAAACATTTGTTTAAAGCAAGGGTTGAGTGGGGCAGGATTGCTTCACTGTATAGTTCTGTTTAAAGTTGTAATATAGACTCATTTCTCAGTGTGGCAGCTAGAGTAGCTCACTTTCCATTTTAGATGCACACCCCAGCTCTAACTATAGAGTCTCAAATGAAACAAAATATATAATACTTCCAGTTCCAAATGTACAGAGCAAGGACTTAGCACAACCCAAACTGGGTGTGCAGTGGGTTTCTCCCTTCCGTATTACACACCTGCCCTGTGTATATGGAAACTAGAAGTGAAAATTGTATATCACTGTTTACTTTTTAAAATCTCAATTATTATTACTTAGGACAGCAGGGACAAAGAAGGGTGTGCTATTGCCTGGGAAATTAAGCATCTTTGTTTAAGAGACTTCAAAGCTGGTCACGACCAGAAAGGAGAGCAGAAGTTTATTAACTAGACAGATTGAGGGCCAAACTACACATGACATTTTTAAAGAGGTGGGTCCGGGAGCCAAGATTCTGTCTCCCTGCAGCCACATAGCAGGTTCAGGGTGTTGGCAGAGTGCCTATGCAGCAGTCAGGACACTGAACTGATTAAAGAGTAACAAAAGCTTTATTTGTGGAATTAACAAAACTGGACAGGAAAAAAAAAAGAGAGAAACCTAACAGCCTTGCTAGGTTAGGTTGTTTTAAGATTGTTATAGAAGAGAAGCCTGAGAGCACCATCCTGCAGACAACCAGCAGCCCATTAGAAAGAAAGTACTCCTCTGCAGACTGGTCTTCTTAAAGCTTGCAGCCTTGTCCCGCATCTCCAGTCCTCCAGCTGAGGATGAAAGTTCTGACTCCCCCTCTGAATGGTCTGAGGCTGAGCTTGAATAGAGAAGGCTTTGGCAAGTGCCCCCCCCCAGGAAAAAGGGGTCTCCCAGGACCCCAGAGACCCTCCGCCAAACACCGAGCACCACATGTCTCGTGCAGGATCTTCATTCTTCTACTTCTTTGTATATGATACATTGCTATATTCCAACACAGAGAACATGTTTTTTTTAAAAAAACGGGAGAGCCCAACTGGGCTCAGAACGCCACTTCAGGGGGGAAGAGGGGTTCCTGCTCTCCTCCCTTGCTGTTTTTCTGCACTGAAAGGGTAAGAAACCTTGTGTGTGTGTGTGGCCAAAGTGCCACCCCCCAATGCAACATTTACCTCTGAAACTACTGGTGTGCAAGCAATCAAATGTGTGGAGGGTTGCAAACTGCTGATTGTCAGCAATGCTGATTCTATGACCTTAAGCAGATGATGAGAGGGAGGGCATCTTCTGGGCATGGAGTAGGGGTCACTGTGGGGGTGTGTGGGAGGTAGTTGTGCATTTCCTGCATCGTGCAGGGGGTTGGATTAGATGACCCTGGTGGTCCCTTCCAACTCTATGATTCTATGACCAGATATCCTTGGAGCATGCCAAGCCCACAGCACTGCCAGCATCTCAGGAATTCACCTTTATCTTGGCTGGTGGCTGTACACATCTGGGAGGCATACGTCATCCCTGTTGCCTTCTCCTGTGCCATGGGTCTTGCTAGTGCTTTGGTTGTGTGGGTGAAGATTTGACCCTAGGTGCCAAGCAAAATGGTCTGGCATGCCTTAGTTGGCATGGTTGCATGCACTTGACCACTGTGGGGGAAAGATGCTGGACTTGATAGTCTGGTCTTCACTTTGAATACTTATCAGACAATATATTTCACAGCTTCACGCAGCTCAACTAGAATCACAGTTCTATTATATGAAGCTTTCGTATAATTGTGTTCATGAAACCAGTTGTGAAAACCAACTAGAATGTTGAAAGTGTTTTTTTTAATAAAGCAAAGCAAAGACATCCACAGCTGTATCATATCAGAAACCATATAATACATATCAATAGCGTCCTCAAGCAACTGCCAAATGCCAGACACCTGGCATATGAGAGAAATTCATAGTAGCTTAAATACTGCATTTTAATTCACTTTCAAGCGATCCAGAATGTGTAATTACTAACTCATAAACATAAAAATATGACAGCGTTAACAATTTCCCTTGGAAATACCTAGCAGAATGTGCAGGTAGTTCTTAAACACTTGTACTTGATGTCTTCCAGCTAGCATATGCCCCATTCACATGTTTAATTAATCTTTTCAGATCCTTCATCCAGAAGCTTCACTCTTTTGCATGCATCTTTTAGTACATTGTGGCGCTACATTGCCTTGCATTGTAGAAAGGCTGGGATGTTTCGAGTGCTTCATCATTTTATTTCTGCTTTCATATTTGCCCTTTCATTTCCTTGCTTTTAGTCAACTTGATACAGATTTCTAATGTGTACTTGCCTGCAAATAAGTTCATGATTCTCCAGTTCCTGGTGCACAAAGGTATTAGAGCTCCTGTATCCTTCTGAGGCATAGCTTTAGAACTCTTTAAATTGCCTAGGCCTGGGTGATAACAAATAGTCAAAACAGCTTATATTGTTCAATGAAATGGGCAAAAAGAGTGAAAGCAAGGGGCAGATTCTCGCTTCATAGAGAAAAATAATTGTGTCACCTGAATCATTAAGAGAGATTTTGGCTTAATGTGAACAAAATAGCATCCAGATAACTTTCAATAAGACTAAATGTATATGCAATTTCTCCCCAGAACTCTGCATGGACCAGAGTGAAATAATTACATGGATTTTCAACTTGTATGAAGAGAACATCTGTTTCCTATATGCCAGTGACCCAATTTCTATTCAGATGTTTTAAGAAAAGCAGCTGATTTCATTGCATCTGCACTATTTTGTTTCTCCTGCCAGGTAGGGTTGCCAGCTCCATGTTGGGAAATACCTGGAGATTTTGGGGGCAGAGCCTGAGGAGGGCAGAGTTTAGGGAGGGTAGGGACTACAATGCCATTGAGGGACTTCTCACCATTGTAAACCAATGGGCTTTTTTTGCAAAAAAAAAAAAAAATGCCCCCGCAGGAGCTGCGGAAACCCTAAAAAAGCCGGATTTTCGGGAATGGCAAATTCGGCTTTGCCAACCTCCCGGATTTTGTGGACTCGGTAAACCCGAACCAGAAATTTACCGAATTTGCATTTTTCCAGTTCGGTTTTTACCGAATCAACAGCTCTAATTGAATAAACATGCAAATGTGCCACTTAGTTGAACCAACTCTCATGGCAAAGGCATTCATATGCACCTCCCAATGCGTGCATTCTGTATTGGGAAAGATTTTTTAAAATAGCAACCACAGGAGGTAAGTAATGTGTAAATTGCTCTAAGAATATCTTTGCACATTTGTTTCCAGGCTCCCCCTACCCCCGTGTGGTGTTATTTTTATAACTGTCATAAACAGTGACCACCAACTATTTTCATTGGTGTTGTAAACCAGAAACATTGATCTTAAGAAGAAAGCTATGATATTCCACCTAGCTCAGCATTGCTCTGTGTGGAGTGGAACACAGTTCCCTCTTTCACATATGAAGTTGACCTAACTGAGACACCCTTCTAAATCATTGAAGTCAATAGGGCTAGAATGGTATAACTCTGCTTACGACTGCACTGTAAAATTTATTTACTAGATACTTATGCCTTTATTTTCTCAAGGCTATTACATTTACCTTCATGTGCGGGGTTATGATATTGGTCAGGTCTGAGAGAGAAAGAGAGCCAGCATGTTGTAGTGGTTAACAGCGGTGGTTTGGGGTGGTGGCGTCTGATCTGGAGAACCAGCCAAAAGAAAAATTACCACAGTATATAAGAACGAACAATTGACAAGTAAAGAAGAAGATATCCAAGAAATCTTTAAAGAATATTACGCACAGTCAGTTACATCAAAACAATGACCCAGCACAGATAGACCTACAATCCTACATACAAACAGCAAATCTTAAAAAAAATTGAAGAAGAAGACCGCAAAATATTGAATCAAAAAGTCACTGTACAAGAAATATCTGATGCTTTAAGAAACTTAAAATTAGACAAGGCACCAGGTCCAGATGGAATTACAGCGAGTTACTACAAGAAGATGGACAACATTCTAACTCTTCAACTACAAAAGGTTTTCAATTACTTACTACTTGAAGGCAAAGTTCCAGAAACATGGAAAGAGGCACACATCTCCTTAATTCCAAAGGACGAAAAGGAGAGCCACCTCCCAAAAGCATACAGACCAATTTCACTTTTAAATGTTGATTATAAATTTTTTGCTTAAGTATTAACTCAAAGGTTGAAGAGATGTATCACGAAGATCATACATCCTGACCAAACCAGCTTTATCCCAAAGAGGCAACTAAAAGATAATGTCAGAGTGGTTCTGGTGGCAATTAACTACATCAAGAATAAAAAAATAAAAAGTGGCAATGATATATTTGGATGCTGAGAAAGCCTTTGATAATGTCTCATGGAACTTTTTGGTGGAAACGTTACAACAAATAGTCTGTGGTGCACAATTTTTGAAAACCAGTAAGGCTATATATACTAATCAAAGTGCAAGATTATTGATCAACGGGACATTAACAAAACAACTGAAAATACAAAAGGGGACAAGACAAGGCTGTCCTTTGTCTCCTTTATTGTTTAATTTGGCAATGGAGATACTTGCAAATAAGATAAGAGCTGACACTAAAATAGAAGGAATAAAATATGAAGACCGAGCATATAAAATAAGCAGTTACGCAGATGACATGGTTTTAATATGTCAAAAACCAGTAGCTTCACTGATGGAAATAAGAAAACAAATTGATCAATTTAGTTATTATTCTGGATATAAACTCAATAAAACCAAAACTAACATGATTCTTTACAATGTCACAGCTGAAGAAAGACTTGATATACATAACAAATTACAATGGTCAACGACAAAGAGTGTGAAATATCTGGGTGTCAAGATACCAGTGGGATTAGATACACTTTTTGACTTAAACTACAAAGTAGTCAGGGGAAAAATAGAAGAAGATCTTCAAAGATGGATTAGACTACAAATAGCATGGTTGGGCCGTATAGCGGTGCTGAAAATGAACATTATGCCAAGACTTAATTTTCTTTTCCAAACAATTCCAATTCATATAAACTCAATTTATATAAACTCAACTGAACTCCAAATGGCAGAGAAATTGAACAACTTCATTTGGAATGGCAAGAAACCTAGAGTAAAATTTGCAGTCTTACAGGGTGAGAAAAGTAGAGGTGAACTGAATCTACCTAATCTTAAACTTTACCACCAGGCAGCTACTCTGGCTGCATTGACAGATTGGATTATACGCCCAGAAGACCGAATGATCAGATTAGAAAAAGGGGATCTTGGACATGGTTTTCACCAAATGGCTTTGGACAAAAAAAGCCACCACAAGACTTAAGAGTGTAAATACAGAGAATCTACCAGTGCAGATGATAAAAGTATGGAACTCATTAAAGAGATTTCTCAGTCCATCACCACCTAGATTGATGTCTCCAATAGAAGCATACACAGACTATGTAAGTAGGAGTAAAAACGATTTACTTACTTATAATGATTTAATTAAGAAAGATGGACAAGTGAAAACATTACAGGAACTTCAAGGAGAGAACATCAAGATTTCCTGGTTTGTATATCATCAAATAATACATGCTTTAAGAAAAGACTATGTACAAGAAGGCAGACAAAGGAAACTGACAGAATTTGAAACTCTGATTACCAAAACACAAGATCATCTTTGGTCAAAAATTTACAAAATATTGTTGACCATAGAAATCACATCTGAGCAAGTTAAGATATGTATGGTGAAGTGGATGCAGAACCTTGGGGAGATGATTCCAATGCAAACCTGGGAGAAATTGTGGAAAACAGATATTAAGTTTACCAGATCACAAGCTGTAAAAGAAAACTGGTATAAGATGTTCTACAGATGGCATTATGCACTGAAAGATCTTCAGAAGATGTACAAAGCAAATCAGGCAAATTGTTGGAAATGCTCTGATATAGAAGGGACATATTTCCACCAATGGTGGACATGCAAGAAAGTACAAACTTTTTGGGAAATGATACATAAAGAAATACAAGATTTAACTAAAACCAGTTTTCAACTAGAAGCTAAATATTTCCTATTGGGTATTTTTCCAACTCAAATTTCACCCAATCAAGTAGAGCTGTAACAATACGCAACAACAGCGGCAAGATTGTTATTGGCGCAAAAATGGAAAGACAAAGAGATACCAGACTTAAAGATGTGGATTACAAAAATGCACGAATATGCAATGATGTCAAAACTCTCCACCATGCTACATTATGAGATGATTGAAGAGCACAAGCAGAAATGGCAACCTTTTTATGATAAATATGATAGTTCATAAGTATATACTTTAGTTAGTGTTGTTATGAAATTAGTTATTGTTATTTTCAATAGATTAAAGGGTAACATTAGAAATACCAAAAATAATAGTAGAGAATTGATGTACGAATGATATAATAGTAATAATAGAAGAAGAAAAAATAAGATTATGATAGAGATAATGATGAAGAAAGCCCGTACGCCGGTGAAATGAAAATGAAAATGATGTAGTCCAATTACCCCTTCCCCTTTTCCCACTTTCCCATGTCTTGTAATAAAAACAATAAAAAAAAGAGAGAACCAGGTTTGATTCCCCACTCTTCCACATGAGCGGCGGAGGCTAATCTGGTTAACTGGGTCGGTTTCCCCAGTCCTACACATGAAGCCTGCTGGGTGACCTTGGGCTAGTCACACTTTCTCAGCCCCACCTACCTCACAGGGTGTCTGTTGTGGGGAGGGGAAGGAAAGGTGATTGTAAGCTGGTTTGATTGTTCTTTAAGTGGCAGAGAAAGTCAATATATAAAAAACCCAGCTCTTCTTCTCTTCAGTTTTTCCACCTCAAAGCAATGATCTTTCTTCCTCTAAATCCTCTTCAAAAATTCACTTCTTGCTAAAAACCTTTTGTAATGTTTTGTAAGCTCCCCTGCTTTGTGCTGCTATCCCTCAAGTAGGTTTCTCTTGTTCCCATCATTACTTCCCGTCACCCAGCCTTTGGTATTCTCTGTCTTCTGTCTCATCCATAATAAATGCAGATTGAGGGAGTGGGAAGGGGCATTTTAACTCTGAACTTGGTGTTCTGTACTTCATACAGTTGGCACCGGCTAGATATTATGATCATTCCTTAAACTGCATGAGCTCTTATGCAACAAAGATTTATTTTCTGGTATAAAAAGAGAGGTTGGGAACAAGAATTGTGGGGTCAATTTCTGAAATACTGTGTGTTTCAGAACAGCACTTGCTTTACCCACTTTCATTCCATCATTTCCACTTGGTGTATTCTTTTTGATATCCACATTCAAGCACCATCTACATATTACAAAGTCCTTATGTTCATTGGGGGAACAATACAAGGACTTTGCATCACATGCTTTGTGTCTTCTAGATGCTCACTGTTTTCTGTTTGCAACCTAAGCAGGCAGGGGCAGCCAGTTTTAGTCTCTCCCCCTCCTATTTTTGCATCTGCAAAACAGCCAGTGGAGCTGCTACTGGCTCTGCTGTAAAAATCATGTTACTTGCATGGCAACAGCTAAGTTTCACGATGGATGCAAAAACAGCAGGCGAGGGAAGCTAAAGCTCCTTTTCCCTGCCTGCTTCAGTCGCAAATACAAAAGAGTTGATGTGTGCCAGGGAGGCACAAAACTCCTGTCACAGTGTGATGGAACATCCTCATGTTGTTCCCCAACAAACATAGGGACTTTGTAATGTGCAGATAGAACCTCAGCTATTACCGTTTGCACTCCCAAACGTGGCTGTTCAGGCATAGTCAATTGGTCCTGTTCTGTAATCTCAGTGTGGGATGTGGGATGTATATATGTGTATGCCTTTAAGTGAGCCTTCACAAACTGGTTTCTGTGCCAGCCATCAAGGCCTTTACGGGAGGGTTGTTGTTCCTAGTCTGTGTGAAGCCATTAAAAAGCCTAGTGTTGAAGATGCCAATCTCCTGCATGCTATCTGGATAGGTAAACTTAATCCTATACACCAAACTCCAGATTAGGGCTGCCAATTTCCAGGTGGTGGATGGAGATCTCCCGCTATTACAACTGATCTCCAGGTGACAGAGGTCAGTTCCCCTGGAGAAAATGGTATTGAAGTCCTACCCCTTTCTAAACCCCACCCTCCTCAGGTTCCACCCCCAAAATCTCCAGGTATTTCCCATCCTGGAGCTGGCAACACTGCTCCAGAGGATACACTGCTCCAGAAGATACTACTGGGTGGAATCAGTTGCAAAGGTTAGCAGGACAGAAGTTCAAGCACAAAGGGGTGGAACTTCTCCTATTTTTCTAGTTAAGCTTTCCTTGCAAGAGGAAAAAAGATGGTGGTGGGGATCAATGTGACAGCTGGGGAGACAGCTGTTCTGGAACGGCAGAACTGTGGACAGAGACTCTCAGGGAAGACAGTATACTCGGGTGAAACCAGCAGAGATGTTCTAACATCTTTCTAACGTTTGTTTGGGATGTTTTGGGAGCATTCCATTCCAAACCCAGCCAGCTTGACTGCAGCCCCTAGAAGGGATCTGCCATATTGCCCTGTGAAGCCTGATTATAAGGAAGTTCTCTTTATACTTCCCCTAAGAGGGAGGGAACCTGGTTCACCAGCATATTTTATTAGATCCTTTGTATTTTTGTTGGCCAGTTATATGTACATGCATTTGCTGGGGGACCCAGTTCCGGAGGACTAAGGTAGAGACCTGCCTGAATGGGATCTTGAAATATTTTCCCCACATTAAGGTCCACAATATACTTGTTGACTTCATATTATTCCATGGACTGAATCCCGGGACACCAGGCCCGCTCTGCTTATTCAGCACACAGACGAGTGAAAATTCCTTTTTTTGGCCTGTCAGGCAATCTGTTCATTTTATATCATAGAGTGGTTTGAGGCAAATTACATTTGTTTTAATACCTCTGAGTTCAGGTATTCAGATAAATTGTCGTAATACTATTTCCATTGCATTTTAAGTGGCATATTCTAATAAATTGGTTTGAGACATCCTCCCCCCTCCCCCATAGAGCTATGTTATTTTGTAATGGGGATTATCCCCCATTAAAATAATGAAATAAATCACTGAAAGTGTACTGGAGTTTATGGCTGTGTTTCTCTATTGCCTATTTGAATTTGTATGCTATGGCGACCAAAGAAAGAATGTAGTTATGAAAATGGGCCATTTGGGTGATTAAGCAGATGTGCACTTTTGCCCTATATTGGGACAAATTTCAGAAATGAGTAATCATCTGCTTCTGCAGCTGGAAAGCTCCACAGGGAGGATTAGCACTTCCCCATTGCTCACTGTAAACAACTTTAACACTACTGAGTAGCACAGCACACAACCATTTCTAGCTGGTAATGATAACCCAAGGAGCAACTGAAAAAGACAGGAAATGCACCTTCATACTGCTGGCCGATACAAGAAAATGTACTTGAAATTATTTTTATGTAAAAATGCAGTAGGATGATTTCATTAATGTCTTGTACCAAAGAGTAAACTAAATCAAGGTAATCTTTGGAAATGAATTACTTGATTAAAGAAAGAGAAAATTAAGCCCTTATAATTAGGGAGTTTAAGACTATTACAAATGCAGGAATGTATTTAGCTTAACAAAAGGCATTGTTATGCAGCCAAGGAAATGTATTTTGTAATCACAGAAGGGTTTTTTTAAAGCAAGAAGACTGTTTATTTGTAGATTCTGTATTTTTCATGTAGAATACAACATGCAAATATACCAAGCTGATGAATATAGTGAATTGTTGAAATACTTTCATGCCGTTGAAGTGTTTTTTAATGTTTATTCTGCCTATGATTTTCATTTCTTAAATGCTCATTTTTAAGAGTGTTTTTGGAGACTCTTGATGCATTTGTAGATTTCATTCTTTAGAATGCCAAACTATGGATTAGGGGATAGTGTGCTTTAATCCTGGAGGAGTTTAAAATATGTTTTCTGTAAATTGTAGTACTGGCTTTCTTTCTCTAGCTACAGCCCCTCTGCTACCAGCTGGGCTGAAAATTACAAAAACCCAAAACTGCTGCTGGAACCCTTTGCTAGAATACACACGCAGAAATGGAAGACTGATGGTTTTCCAGAAACCCTGGGGAATATGTTAACATTGTTGTTGTAGCAGAATCAAAAGAGGTACTGAATATTTTAGTCTTGCAATGGCCAACCTTATCAAATTTAGTGCAGAATGGCACTGTTAGGTGAATGACTAGAATGGAAAATATGAAATAAATATATTTTGTCATGTTCTTACATTCAAATTACTGGATGTCAGCTCAGTATGTAAAAGATATAAGTCTGTAAATATTATATTAATTAGGATTGTTGCGCCCAAAAAATCTCATCTGAGTGGCTACCTCTATCCATCAAAAAGTTGCTTTTGGTTTTGTGATATAAAATTATATATGTGTTTAAACACACACACACACACACACACACATATAGTAGAAGTAAACACACATATATTTTCTATACTTTTCCAGAACTACCACACAACCAATGGTTATATAAACATATAGCATTGGTCTCATTTTCTGGGTTTTGCTGTTGTCAGATCACATACATAATGATTACCCCAGCGCCCCTCAAATGAAGATTCAAGACAACTATATGGGTGCAACTAGTTTTATTTATTTAAATGGCTGATCTATGTAATTGCTTAATTAAGCTATTAATTCAAGGGTGGGCTGCACTTACAGTTACCAGCTCTGGCTGGGGAAATACCTGGAGATTTTGAGGGGGGAGCCTGTGGAGGGGACAAAGCCAAAGAGTCCACTCTCCAAAGCAGCCACTTTATCCAGGGGAACTGATCTCTATTGCCTGGAGAGCAATTGTGATAGCAGGAGAACTCCAGGCTCCACCTGGAGGTTGGCAACCCTAGCTGCCTTAAGCAACCAATCATGACTGTCTTCTATGGTACGTCCACACCCTGGCTCAAAACCTGGCCAGTGGTTCTGCTGGCCTTGTTTATCATTGTATGACCATCCACTATATGCTGAATGGTGCTAAGCCTCAGTACTGTGCTGTCAGCCTCCTAACAAGTATGAAATGATGCTGCTCAGCTCTAAGGGCACTAATTCCCAGTAAATCTCACCATAAGGCATGTGATGGCATGTCCTGAACACACAATTCTATCACAATTGTTGTCTCAGGGTGTTTGCTAATTATTCCTACCTATCTTGAGCAACTCACCCTATTCCTGCCGACATTGTAGCCTAGCCAGTCTACGACCAGGAGTAGTTTACGAAACACTGTTCTTTTTGGACACTGTGAAGCAGGCAAAAAAGTTTCCTCAAACTAAGTCCCCCAGTGAAACCGACAAAAGTCCTGCTTGGCCCTATAAAAGTGTCTAGCTAATCCGGTGATATCCCATGGGAAGGTGGGTGAGCGCAAAAAGTCTGTGTGGGAGTGGTTTAGCTCTTTATATAGCCACTTGTAAATATGTAGCCACTATATAACCGTCCACATTGGCTGGAGATTCTCCAGCATGGATCAATGCTGCCTCATGCCCCCCTTTGAAAGAAGGGCCGGGGCAGACAAAGCCACAATACTAATGAAATGAATGGCCTGCTACCCAAATTAGGCAGTCTCCACTTTAAGTGGGGGGAATTAGCTACACAGGCAGAACGAGAGGTGGGTAACTGGGATCTGTAACCTATGTATACCAGGATTAATCCTGGAGAAAACTATCAAAAAAATGAAGCAGTTGAACAATGAAATGTATTTTTGTTAAAGAAGACAATAATAAAGAATGCAATTCTTAAGCAAAAGGGTAAACACACACACAATTTATACAAGAACTAAGGAAACAAGTATGGACAATTGATATCGTTCAGGGTTGGGTGATATTTACCGCTCCAGAAGATGTCCAGGGAAAGCAGCACTGAAAAGAGAAAAAGCCACCATTAATTGTTGGCTCAAAGTGCTGATGGACATATGGACTCTGTCCCAGACCAGCTGGAGGCTGTGGCTGGTTGGTTGAAATAGAGGCGCCCATCAGATGGAGGTCCTATGGCTGGGCTTGGAGAGGGTGAAGATGGGGAAATTCAGCTCTCCACCCTTGATGGGGTACAGCTGGTGCCAGCTTCTGCCGTCAAGAGTTTGGGGGTGACTTTGAATGCCTCTCTTTCATTGCAGTCCCAAGTCATGAATATGGCTCAGTTGGCATTTTTTCCCAATCTACCTTTGAGGCTGACCTGGAAACTTCAACTGGTCCAGAATGTTAAGGGCACACATACAACCAGTGCTCTGCCAGCTGCGCTGGCTCTAGATTGAGTAATGGATTAGGTTCAAGTTTGTGGTGCTGACCTTTAAAGTCCTAAAATGTCTGAGACCATCATACCTGTAGGCCCACCTCTCCTGATATACCTCCCTTAAAGCTCTATGCTTGACTAAAAAAAACCTTACTGGTAGTTCCTTGCCCTAGAACCATCTGGCTTCCCTTGACCAGGGCCAAGGCTTTTTTGGCCCTGGCCCCAGCCAGGTGGAACTCTCTGTCGAATGAGACCCATGTCCTGCAGGACTTTGATCAGATCCACAGAGCATGTAAGACAGAGATGTTCCACCAAGCATATGGTTGAGGACAGCGACAGTGTGTACATCTGTTGTCTTCCTTCCCTTTCCTCCCTGACTCCTCCCTCCCTTTCCCATCTCCCCCCCTTCTATTCCCTCGCCCTACCCTTTTTGACCTTTTCCTTCCTTTCAACTTTCCTTTCCTTCTCTATCCCTATTACTGTTTGTCTTCTGGGCCGTCGGCCAGTGGGCTCCTTGGAGGTATTGGCCAAGCTCCTTGGAGGTTGTTTTCCATCTTGGCCAACCTCCTTGGCAAATTCTTTTAGAGAGGCTTTTGAATTAGGGTACTATCTCTGTTCAACTTGAGTTAGTTTTATCATTTTTAACCACATGTATTAATTCTGAAGGATCTTTTTGTTTGTTTTGCTAAACCGAAAAAAACTAGTCGCTTGTTAATGCGTTTCCTGAACATACTTTCTGTGTCCCAATGCGTTCACTTTCCCGTCCCTGTACTACTTACCCATCCCTGTATTTCATCCACATTGGTGAACCACATTATTTGGTGTGGGGGGGGGGGAAGCTGGTGTATATGTAGTTTATGATTAAGTATCAGATTAAATGATTAAATAGATGAATGCAGAGAAATAATAGCAGGATGCCCATTGTAAACAACCCTATGTTTCTGGACGCTTGTATAGAAAGTCTTTTATTTTTATAGCATGGCAATACTAAAATCGCTTGAGTAGCATACAGCACAGTCCTAAGGGGGGTAGTTGCACTGCCTCCTGAGCAGCTTGCTAAGCCAGCAAGCTGAAGAGGATCACTATACCTTAGGCAGGTGATGAGAGGGAGGGCATCTTGGCCATCTTCTGGTCACTACGGGTGTGGAGGGGGGATGTAGTTCTGAATTTCCTGCATTGTGCAGGGGGTTGGACTTGATGCCCCTGGTGGTCCCTTCCAACTCTATGATTCTATGTTTCTATGACTCCTACCATGGCATAAGTTCATGTCGGCAAAAGGGGGCATTCCCAGAGCGAAATGACTCAGAAAGTTGACTAATGTCTGCCCTGCCTCTGTGAACACCTCCTTTGGTGTTGGTGCAAGTTCCTGTGCCAGAGGTGGCTGTGCTAGCGCCCATGCATGGTGCTGCTGCTGCATTGCTCCCCAGTGCCGGCATAAGTGGCCCAATGGCAGTGTAACTGCCCATTTCAATGGTGCAAGTGGCATTTACGCCAGCACCGAGGTCACCCGCCTCTTAAGCCCTTCAACACCCCCCTCCACAATTGCACTGATAGTGTACCAAATGGTAGCTGTGGATATGAAATTATACTGAAAAAGATTCTCTCGCTACTTTACCTGGACAGATAAGGAACTATTCTACCCTGACACTATGGACTTACACCAGGACTTTGTTTGGCTGAAAGTGTTTTAGGGCTTCAAAAGAGAATGACCCACCTTTCCTGGCATTTATACTATTGTGCAGTCATGCATGACTTTCTTCTCTTCTGGAAGTCTTTTGAACGTGTTTAAAGTTGCTGTTCCCAAATGATTACTTCCCTCATCAATTGATGCAACAAAAGATCATCATGGGGGGAAAAATGCCCCACCGTGCCTTTTCTTTTCAGCGGGCAGGAAGTGCTGAATACATAGATGTGTGTGTGCAAAAGCTGTCATCTCATGCCCATTTCTGAAATCTATTAGCTCCACAGGAAACCTGAGGAAAAAAGAACATGTTAAAGCTTTCTGCATTGCAAGGGTGAAGAACTTCCTTTCTACTATTGTTGTAAAGATGCCATTGATAACCAAAGAGAAGGAGGAGGCAGAAGTGTAGTTTTTTAAATTGTTATTTTTTAAGGTAAAGACCAAAAAACAATTTTAAAAGGAAATATCCCACTTGCTTTGAGTGGGTGTTTCCCCCCTACTTTGCTGCCCTCCTACTTCAGAAAGGAAAGCTATCCCTCTCCCCAGTTTTTTTTTTCCTTGAAGATTTCTCCTAACTATTAATTCCAGGGTGATTTGACCTAGAAAAAAGTATTTATGAAATATTCATGGAAACGACTACAGCTTGCTTAGAACAAAAGTAAAATTAAGTTTTAGTTGTTTACAAGTAAGCAGTGGGAATGCAGCTTCCATTTTAAATCATCTTTTTTGCTCTGTATCCTCCAATATGATAGAATTCTTTCTTTTTATTTCAAGCCATCATGAGCCAGGATGATGACATGAAAGAGAAATAAAATAACCTTAAGGTTTTGCAGTGTGGGCCGAAGTGCATCAGTGGTAAACACTGATGGAGGCTAAGCATATCACTTAGATTTTATATCAAAGAATGGTCACAAAATTCCCTACCATAATATGGGATCTGAGCTGCTATTTTTCACTTTCTCCATTCACTGCATGCAAAAATGATTATTTAATTTTGTGGTATTCCATTTAAATATTTTTATGTGAAGCCACACTCTCACAGATTGTCCACTCTTGGGAGCAACCAGTGATCAGTGATCTTCCCAAAATCCCACAAACTGCCCATTCACATAGGGTTGAGAGCCAGCATGGTGTAGTGGTTAAGAGCAATGGACTATAATCTGGAGAACTGGGTTTGATTCCCCATTCCTACACATGAAGCCAGCTGGGTTACCTTGGGATAGTCACAGTTCTCTCAGAACTCTCTCAGCCTTCACCTACCTCACAAGGTGTCTGTTGTGGGAAGAGGAAGGGAAGGAGATTATAAACTGGTTTGATTCTTCTTAAAAGGTAGAGAAAATCAGCATATAGAAACCAACTGCTTAGAACTTTTTAGAACAAAAGTAAAATTGGAGGGGCTATGGCTCAGTGGTAGAGTATCTGTTCGGCATGCAGAAGGTCCCAGGTTCAATTCCAGGCATCTCCAGTTAAAGGGACCAGGCAGGTAGGTGATGTGAAAGACCCCTGCCTGAGATCCTGGAGAGCCACTGCTGGCCTGAGTAGACAATACTGACTTTGATGGACCAAGGGTCTGATTCAGTATAAGGCAGTTTCATGTGTTCAACTCTTCTTCTTCTTGCCAAGTTCCAGGTGGGGGCTGGAGATCTCCTGGAATTATAACTGATCTCCAGATTACAGAAGTAAATTCCCCTGAAGAAATTGGCAGCTTTGCAGGGTGGACTCTATGGCTTTATACCCTTCCCCAAACCTGCCCTCCCCAGTATCTACCCCCAAAGCTTTAGGAATTTCCCATTCTAGGGATGGCAACCCTACCCTCACATGTAATCTTGGGGAGTATTCTAGGAGTACAAGAATCATTCCACTGAATAAATATGAAATGTCATATCAAACAGCAAAGTAACATCCATCTCTAATTATACATAATAGACATAATCAATTTTCCTCCAGGAGTAAAATGGAAAAAAAAAATACTAGAGAGGAGTGAGAGGTCAGAGGAAATGAATGCCAATGTGAAATTAATCAGAGCTATAATAATGGAATAGAGCTTGGAAGATTTACTTATCCTTATTGTATTGTAATTAAATCCCAATAAGACAACACAGCTCAAAAACTAGTAGCAACAACAACAAAGTTTCTAGAGTAGGTTTGGCAGACATTTGAACTTATACAAAACCCAGTACAGATTGTACCAAAATGTTGCTTTGCTCCAACTGTTTCACTCACTTCTTACACATCTCCCATCTTTTCTTTATTTGTGATCACAATTTATTGATAACCTCCCATCCCTCTCTGCTTTTTGCCCACTGCTTTATGACATGTTCTCAACATTTGGGATTTGATTTCAGCATTTTATCTTGTTAGCAAACTGGTTGCAATCTCCCGGACTGGTCATGGCAACCCCAAACAGACGTGTGCCGCCACTGTTCCAGACGTGCACCTAGCCCCGAAAGCTACGGGGAAGACTCCCGAGCCAGCCAGTGAAACTGACACAGAGGCTCCCATGCATTCCGCGAAGCCGGCAGCCGAGAAACCAAGGCCAGGTCTACCCCTCCAGCAAACCAGAGGGAATTCATTTTCCTGTGTGCCTTCAGAAAAGCAGAAGCCATCTCGAAAGAAGCTGTCTCTCACATAGTCTGCACCAACACCCCCCCTCCCCAGCCTCATCAGCATGATTGATGACCCATCAGAAGACATCCTGATACCAATGATGAGTCGTTCCTCTGGCTATGCAAAGTGACAAACCCCGGACATAGCGATGGCGAGCCTTTGTATTAGATCATTAAGCCAATCTGCGAGAGACTCTCGGTTCTCCCAGAATTGCACAAATCACTGGAATTAGAATAGTTTACTAAATCACCCTCTTGCCTCACCCTGGTAGCCGACCATTAAGGTCTTTGTCACCTTTTGTCACACGGGAACCACGAAGGGGTAATCCAATCACCCCGCCCTCAGAAAACAGTATATTTGGGGTCCCCCCAGTCCATAATGTTACCTTAGGCCTTTCCCTGACATATTTGCCCTCCCTCTGTGAGTTGGGTTTTGCGCAGCCCGGTCGCACTTCCCTCCCGCCTCGCTGGCCAAGTGCACGGGAACCCTTATTCCTTGCCCCTTTCTCCCGGAACCCTAGCCTATGGAACTCAGGACAACTCCACTCCAAGACAGGTGAAGTATTTCCCATCATCGTAAGCCTGCCACATTGGCATTTGGCAAACATCTCTTTCTACCACCTTTTGCTCCTAGACTCTTTGTAAGTTTGTATTGCTACATTAAATGCTTGAATTACATAAACTCTCTTAATTTGGAATCCCTTGCCCTTGTCATTTTTCTAAGGTCACAGATTCCGGCTCTGGTATAAATTGTGTCGTACTCAGGCAGGAGTGTAGCGTGCAGGCAGTAACCAGGCCCGAGGCTTGGCCTCTGGTTTCAACAACAGCAATGGGAGTACTGCTTTGACCAGAGCCTGACGCAGGCTTTTCTCTTCCCGTGGACCGGGCTAGACCAAGGTAATTAGCAGGTAAAGGAGTAGAGGCACTTACCAGTCCAGTCTCCTTGTTTCTCAGATCAGGCGTCAGTTTGCACGCCGGGGTTGACTGGGATAGCTTCAGTTGCTGGAGCTTCTGTTTGCTTCTCTCAGTCAGTGGCCTTCAACATGTGTCGAACCCACAAGAACTCTGGCAACCTGCCTGACCTTTTATCAGCCTTGCGGTTCCAGCGTTTTCCACTCCTCCCTGATTAGGCTTGATTGTCTTTGCTCTATCTCTCAAGGCCCACCTGGCCTTTTGCCTTAGTTCCCTTAATTGAAGCCGGGCCCTGATTCTCTGCTTCTCAGCCAGCTTGGGAGAACTTGCAGGCGAGGAGTCCTGCTCTTCTTGCTGTTCTGTTTGCTGCCAGAATGAGCAGCCCTCATCCCCTGCCATGGATCTTGGTGGCTCTGATGCCTGTTTCTGCTGTTCCAGTGCAGACCTTGGAGGAACGGGCCCAGGTTCCCACTCCTCCTCTTCCTCAGAGGAGGAGGGCAGCTCAGGTTGGCCACGACATATTGGTTGTATCCCGCTATATAAATATTATAGTTACCGTATGCACACTAATTCCCCAATCAAAGCGCATTTCGGCTAAAAATCTGTTCCTGCTTATTAGGAAGCCCATGCTCTTACTGAATATAGCTCATCTTTTTATAAAGCAAGGTTGTTTTTCTCAGGCAAAAATGTCATCACAAATATACAAAACATTTGGATGGGAGAAACAGAATTAGCCTCCCTCCCCCCCGCCACTTTCTCATCACACCTATTATTTGGAAAGGAACAAGCTAAACTGGAACAGGAAGACCTCTGTGATTTGTAGACCTTCCGTTTTTAATGTGATTTTCATTGTGAAACTTGAGGACCAAGAGCTATTTTACAAAGCTAGACTGTTAAGCTGAATTACATCAGTTCCAATAGCCCTGTCTGCCGCCTCCAGGAAAGCAGAAGTATGCTAATCGAGTTCATGTAAGCAGTCCACACCTCTTCTGAAGGAACCAACTCAGTCCTAGCAGTCTTATGAGTTATGACCCTCTATCGTTCCCTTTATGAAAGGTGATTGAGAAGTGTTCATGAGACAGCTGTTCAGCCATCTGGAGGCCTAGACTTCCATGACCTGCTTCAATATGGCTGGAAGCCTGAGTATGGTACAGAGATGTCTGCGTTTAATTGGTCTGTGAACTCCTCCTGGCAAAGTACAGAGGGCAGGTTTCCATGCTGATTACTTCCATTCTGCCATCAGCTTTTGTTCACATTAAGCGTGATGCTTTGTTGAATCATCTGCGGATCCTGGAAAGAAAGGCCAGAACGATGGCTGTGACTTCATAGCTTTCATTTTGAGAAAGGTCTCTGAGGGTGATGTTTGGACAAGAGCTCATTTGCCCTGAAGGCTATGTAGTGCAGGTGCTGCGAAGTTACACTCCGTCACCTCTGTTGTTTGACATTTATGTGAAAAAATAGTCAGGGACACAGTCAGATGATTTAATTCGGTTGCATCAAAACACACACAACTGCGGGGGTGGGGGTGGTCCAGATCGTGTAGCTGGCCCAATATTTTCATTGTTCATAGCAAGAGAAGAGACCATCATATCTTGATCTAGCGAAGACAATTTACATACATAAACAAGCTTCTACACACAAATTGTACCAAGTATACCAGTAGTGGCATATCACGTCGGTCATAATATCAGTATTGTAGTCACCTGAATTACTTGATATGCAGAATCTCCACATAGCGGCCTGTGCAGAAATGTGTGTACCGAATGCTGCTTTCTCCATGGGTCACAGCTGTAAAAGTACAAAGAAGTATAACCCCCACCCCAACAACACCAAAACAACCCTGAGTTGACCAGCTACTCTTGTACTGTTTATTTTAGGGTGGGTGAAAAGGTATCTCAGAGATCCAAAAGCTGGTTGTAGAGGCAGAACTGCTCTTTTATGGAAAATTGGTAGCTCATGGCCCAATTCCCAGCCTTACAAGCCTCCCAACTGTTTGCTTCTTAGGAAAGCCCACTCACCCTCGACTATAGGTTTGTGTGTGTGGGGGGGAGGGGCATGCTAGAACATGCATGGCTGGAATGAATGTGCTGCTGTCCAACAGCTGTTAGGCAGCAAAACAGCTCAGCTGATGCTCCCGCTTTGCATTGCCTGAAGTTTTTTTTTTTTTTTTTTTTTTTTTTTTTACAAACACCAAACGTACACAGCAAGTGGTAAGCGATGGGGGTGGAGCAGGAGGAGGAGAGTGGGAGGGAAGGGGGTAGAAAGGGGATGGAAATTAACTCTTGGCCCTAGTCCCCCAAAATATAAGAATTCAAATTTTCTTGTTCTTTTTTACTCTTGCATTCACACTCACTCACACCCCCACACAGACACCAGTTAGCCACACTGCTGCCAAACTGTACCTAAAGCTCCTTTGCCAGCCAATGCTGGTGGAACTGAAAGTTCCACCAGCCTTCCTTTGCAGCAGCCAGCAGCAAAAGCCGGCTCTGAAGAGACGCCAAGATATATAGGAACCAAATGTGCCTCCCCAATGGCTGCCAATCCATTTTAATTACCCAGTGAGGCTTTGTGCCCCCTCTGAATTTTAGTGGACTGGGGCAAACTGCTCCCCAGCAACAATGTCAGGAGTTCTACATTCTAGATTTCTAATTACAAGTTATTATTTATATAAAGACCATAATCTTTCTCCAAAAAGTTTAGGTTTTCTTATCCCCGTCTTTTAGAATTCTATATGACTTCATTTATACCCCACCTTTCTCCT
This sequence comes from Euleptes europaea, assembly GCF_029931775.1. Lineage (NCBI taxonomy): Eukaryota > Metazoa > Chordata > Lepidosauria > Squamata > Sphaerodactylidae > Euleptes > Euleptes europaea. The sequence continues at coordinate 37,580,606 of NC_079320.1, read as the reverse complement.
CAATGAGAACTCAAAGTAGCTTACATCATTCTCCTCCCCTCTAACCTCTCAACAGCCCTGTGAGAGAAGTTAGGCTGAGAGTATACGATTGCCCCAAAATCAGCAACCAAGCTTCCATGGCAGTGTGCAGATTCGAAACTGGTTCTCCCAAGTCCTAATCCAACACACTGACCACCGTGCCACACTGGCTCTCAGTACTTTGGATGAAACAGAAGTTTATACTATTTGGAATAGTGTAGATATTCTATTATACTAAGTATTCTTTTCAAGTATAGCAGAAGGAAGACTCAATTGTGACTCAATAATGATATCAGCTGATGGATGTGCCATCAAATGCTGCAAGAATCATAACAGGAAAATTAAGATTTAGCATTTTGGTTGAGATGAACCAGTTTTCCTGACTTTCCAAAATAAAATGTTAATCTATTACGGGATATGACTCACCAGGCTGAACACAGTCCACCAATCAATTATGACAGACCATCAAATTCTGATGAAATCTTTTGGATTTGCTTCTTCCTAGGACATCAAAAACAGGTAGGTTGGTAGGGAATGCCAATCTAACATTGGCTTCAGCAAACCCTATATCCGTGTTGGCGAACCTATGGCACGCGTGCCGGACTTGGCACGCCAAGCCCTCTCTGTGGGCACCCACAGGTAAGTTGAGCAGCCATCACGTCTGCCTTCCCTGGACTCCCCGCCGCCCAGCTGGGAGTAACCCCCCGCCCCCCCTTCCCTGGACTCCCCGCCGCCCAGCTGGGGGAAACCTCAGTATTCAGATTAAATTGCCGTGTTGGCACTTTGCCATAAATAAGTGGGTTTTGGGTTGCAGTTTGGGCACTCGGTCTCTAAAAGGTTCACCATCACTGCCCTATATGCATATTAATAGTACCCATGAAGGTTTCAGCATGTAGTTGGTTGGTCTGTGTTTGGCTTGATGGATCACAAGTTCTGCAGGTCTGATCTATCAAGTATTCAGCATATGTTTCACTTTATTTCCATCATTAGTTAACTATTTACAAGTTGGCAGGGAATACTGGTTACTAGAAGCATGCAGCTTATTTACATTTGCAAGTCATTGCATCATGCTGTGGTTATCAAGTAATGAGTGTAGAGACTACAGCCCTAATCAAGCATAGAATGAATGTGCACATGGACTGCCCCCCCTCCAGATTATGCATGGTCAATCTTCTTTGTAGGCTTTATACAATAGATGTGATTGAGGAATTGGGGTCCCTGATTATGTGGTCAAGCCTTCACATATACCATTGGCTAGCATGCAGGGTCTGTGCCATAGCAAACTAGTACAGTTTGTGATGGAGCTTGCTTCCTTCTTCCTTATCACCTCCAGCCAACTACACATTCAATCTGTGAAATGAATTTAGGACACCAAACAGGTAAGAATTCACACAGATGCTGGGAAGCTAGACACATTCATAGGGGGAAATCAACAAAAGATCTCTATGACACATTAACAATGAAACATTTAATTCTGGAATGAGCTTTTGTTGAACCCACATCACCACCTGCAGACTTTATTCTGCAGAAATCTGCCATATCACTCCCCCAAAAAAGCCCCCTTCATGGTGAACAGACAATAACCAGATATGTGGCTCTTTTATTTGAACTTGAACTTGAAAAACCTTTAATGGCATAAGAGCTCTTTTATTTGATTCTCTCTCTTCCCAATGCTGATCTAGTTTGCATACATGTAAGTTTTACAATAATAATGACTTGGAGCTCTGAGTGGAACTTGTGTAGGATATAATACCTACTAGACCTTTAACAGGAGAACATGATCACACCAAAACAAGCCCTGTAAAAAAGGAGCTTTGAAAATCCAGTGCTCCAACAACAGGGGTTTTACTCTAAATGATATGAGATTTATTTTTGACCTCTAACCTGAGAGTCAGATGTTTGGGAATACAAGAAATTTTTCAAAGCTAAACCAGAGAAGCTTGTCCAACAAAGCCTGGCTTTGGCAGCAGCTCACTACTAAAATAAAGTACTTCTCTCACAAAGCCTTGCCACTGATAGCATAAAAAATGGATTTTATTGGAAAGGGCACAGAGCTGTTTTCCCATCCCAGACTAACTCTCTCTTTTTTTTGTCATCTATGAAATATTTCTTCTTTTTAGCAGAGTCAGTATTTGGTGACTTCTTTTAAAGAGGAGTTTCATATTCAATACAAAATAAAAAACACCACTGACACTGCAATCCTAAGCAGAGTCATTCCTTTCTAATACCTTTCATTTCAATGAACTTAGAAGAATGTTACTCTGCTTAGGGTGCACTGTAAGTTGCTTACACAAAAAGTTCTTCCATAGGAAAAAAATAAATCAAGCTTTCTGATCAACAGGGGTGCTTCAGAACTCTCATTGGTTGCGATTTGATATCAGATTCATTCTTGCATTGCTCTAAAGTGGAATAAACATGATGAAAACCAATTTTTCTACTTTGTAGTCACTTACTGAATATTTTTCCATCAGGAAATGTGCATCTTAAAAAAAAATCTTGTCATGATTCCATGTCATCAGGTAACATATAAAATGCCTATAGAATTCGGGGGGGGGGGGACAAATCAGAAATGAAACACTATGTTGAAAACAACCCGAAAGACAAACAAACACATTGCAAAATAATCAACAGTGGACAAAACAGAATCCACATTCAAACCCTATTATTCAGTCAGTATGCCATACAAACAGGGGAGCAAAACTGTGTGATTTGTGTTGGCTTAGACTTAACCAGGGGTGGTTTTAATCAGATTTTTTAAAAGAAGCAATAAAATAAAACACTGTTTTTTATCAACTGGGCAAGTTTAGTTAGTCCCTCTTTAAGGTATTAACTTTACATTTTAAATCTCTTCTATCAATATATAACATAGTTCATTGGATTGAGTTCAGTTTTAGTTGAATATCAAACTATGATTACATAGAATAGTAGATCCATAAGATAACCCTACAAGATTTAGGCTTTTGAAAAAAAAAAAGATAATATAGTTAGTTGAATATTGAAAACCTCCATCTTTAAACATATTGGTTTGGTATTTTCAACTAATCATAAAATATTTAAAATAGAAACCTCTTAGTATAAGTGTGTACAATATTCAAATGACTACTTGGCTATACAGTATTACACAGCCACAGATTAAAACTATGGAGCACTTCAGAATTAGAGGGCATACAATATATATTTGTGTTGCTCTTCAGAGATGTCATGCATGAACAATATGTGTTTGTTTCCAGCTCTTTGGCTGACTTGATTATAGAATGACAATTTATGATAATAACACCTGAACATTTAGTATTATTCTCATTAAAAATGTTTTCCATATATTCCATGGTGGTGATTATTTTCTTATCAAAAATCTTTGACATTTGTATTATGTAGTATAGCTTTGACATATCACCGAGCATAAGAATATACTGAGGACCAATAACCTACCTTGCATCCAATGATTTTGACTGCAACAGCCATTCAAACTGTCCCTCTGAAACAGACAACAGAGCTCATTCAGGCTAGTCAAAGAATCAGTATTGTGAGTTTGTATGTGTTAGCCTGTGTATGTTTCTTGTACATTTTTTTTTGTCTGAAGAAGCATTTAGTGGCTGGAATTAGGGCTGTCGATTCTGTTCCATCCGACAAGAAAAACAGCTGAATTTTCCCTGATTCGGTGGTTTCTACTTCGGATAGAACCGAAGTAAAAAAAGGCAGGAAAATGACGAACCGAACTCAGCCGGATAAATTCGTACAAGTTCGGAGCCCCCAAAGCAGCATTCTCCCGTGGCCAATCGGTGGCCAAGCTGAGTCTTCTTCTGGCCAATCAGTCATGAATGAGTGTGTGACCCCAGCTGCTGCATGGCCTGGGGAGAGAAAGAGAGACTAGGAGTGTCTGTTTGTGTGAGAGAGAGATCCCCGTGGGTGGGGGGATGCGTGTGCACATTCAGTGTAGCTTGAGGGTACACTTCTTGCGAGAACCCCTGAATTTTGTAAAGATCGGGTCAGGGGGTCCCGAGATATGGGGCCTGGAAGGGATCCCCCCAAAAAATTGCCCATTGGAATAAAGCCAGTGCAAACACATTTGCAGCTTTCCACGGCTCTGGGGGGGGTTTTTTGAGGTAGAGATCCCAAACTTTCAGTGTAGCTTGAGGAGACCATTCTTGCAAGAATTCCCAAGTTTTGTAAAGATTGGGTCAGGGGGTCACGAGATATGGGGCCCGGAATGGGTCTCCCCCCAAAATTACCCATTGGAATAAAGCTATTAAAAACACATTTGTGGTTTCCACGGCTCCAGGGGGGGGCATTTTTGGAGGTAGAGGTCCCAAACTTTCAATGTAGCTTGAGGAGACCCTTCTTGCAAGAACCCCAAAGTTTTGTAAAGATTGGGTCAGGGGGTCTTGAGATATGGGGCCCGAAAGCCCCCCCCAATTGCCCAAACACATTCGCGGCTTTCCACGGCTCCGGGGGGCATTTTTGGAGGTAGAGGTCCCAAACCTTTAGTGTAGCTTGAGGGGACCATCCTCGCAAGAACTTCCAAGTTTTGTGAAAATTGGGTCAGGGGCCCCCGAGTTATGCGGTCCCCCCCATCCACCCATTGGAATGAATGGGAGCGGGTGATCCTTAATGTGCATCTAGAGAGTGGCAAATCCAAGGCAAAACTTCCCGTGCATAAATGGCCAGAGAGAGTCTGTGTGTGTGAGTCTGCTAGAATCATATTGGATTACTCCTGACTACCAGTCCCTGCTCCTGATGGAAGAGAAGAAGACATCCACAGTATGACCTGTATGCTTCACCAGGTTGATATCTGCACACAAAATATACGAGAGACTTATACTAACCAGTACTACAACAACAACCCAATATACCAGTTGTTTGAATAATTAAGAATAAACTTTACAACATATTCACTTACCTGGTTGGGTTTTAAACTGTTTGTATTTGCATTTGTTTACATCACTGTATTTCTATATATGTGTGCAGACTTAAGAAAAGGTTTTAACTAACCACTGATGAAGGCCCTAGAGGCCAAAACGCGTTTGGGTTTGTGGTTATAGATATCAACCTAAGTTTTGCCATTGTGCTATTTTAATGCTTTTAAAGAATTTTACATTTTGCATAGCACTTCTAATAAATTATATTTGTAATATTTCTACATAGACTTATATAAATCTTCCTCTCACCCAACCTCTGGTATCCAGCTTTTGTTTTTAGGTTGGGTTTCATTCCCCTTTTTTTCTTCCACTTCCGTTAACTGTGGGTTAACAGAGTCTCTCTCTGGCTGGCTCCTATTGTTTCCAATGGGCTGTGCAGCCGCTCCTGTTGTTTATAATGGGCTAGCCTGTTATTCGTATTAGTACATCTCATGTCAGTGAGTCTCTCACTCTCTCTCTGTCTGGCCTGTTCTTCTCCTTCATTTGGAATTTGCATCTTCTGGTTTGGGGGGGGCTGTTCTGCTGGGGGGGCTTGATTGGCTCTGTGGAGTGTGATTTGGGGGGGTTACCTGTCCTGGGGGAGGGGCTTGATCTCTTTGCTAGTGTGATTGTTGCTGTGGAAGATTTGAATCCAGCAGCATGAAATCAATACTGAAGATACGCAATATGCGCAGGTCGCACTTATGCAAGTAGCGTTATAAAATGCACTTTTGCTGTGTTGAAATGAAAAGATACGTATGTTACCCATGATACTTAAGCTGTTTACTTACGCTTTGAGCTGGATGCACTTTCGTCGTAGTTACATTGGCTCTTAGAAGCCACGGACTGGCTTCTACTGTGTGTGTGTGGGGTGGGAAGCCAAAGGGGGGGGTGGCCTGTCCTGGTGGGGGGGGCTTGTTCTCTTTGCAAGTGTGATTGTTTCTGTTTTCACTGGTTGCCACCTTCGCCTGGAGGTCAGTGTGGGTCGGTGGTGAGTCTGTCTCTGGCTACCCCAGAAACAATGGGAGGTTTTGCTTTGGATTTGCCGCTCTCTAGATGCACATTACGGATTGCCTGCTCCCATTAATTCCAATGGGCAGATGGGGAGGACCGCATATCTCGGGACCCCCGACCCAATCTTCACAAAACTTGGAAGTTCTTGCAAGAAGGGTCCCCTCAAGCTACACTGAAAGTTTGGGATCTCTACCTCCAAAAATGCCCCCCCCCCCCCGGAGCCGTGGAAAGCCACAAATGTGTTTTAATGGCTTTATTCCAATGGGCATAATTTTTTTGGGGGGAACCCTTCCGGGCGCCATATCTCAGGACCCCCTGAGTTAATCTTTACAAAACTTGGGGGTTCTTGCAAGAAGGGTCCCCTGAAGCTACACTGAAAGTTTGGGACCTCTACCTCCAAAAATGCCCCCCTGGAGCCGTGGAAAGCCGGAAAAGTGTTTTAATGACTTTATTCCAATGGGCGATTTGGGGGGACCCCTTCCGGGCCCCATATCTTGGGACCCCCTGACCCAATCTTTACAAAACTTGGGGGTTCTTGCAAGAAGGATCCCCTCAAGCTACACTGAAAGTCTGGGACCTCTACCTCCAAACATGCCCCCCCGGATCCTCGGAAAGGTGCAAATGTGTTTTTAATGGCTTTAAATGGCCAAATTTATTTGCGAACTCCGAATTGCGTGCCGAATTCCACGGATCCGTATCAGGGGAGTTCGGACTTCAGCATTTCCCGAATAAAAACGGGCCGAATTTTGCTGGATCTGAATTTTACCGAATTTTTTTTCAACAGCCCTAGCTGGAATAAGGAAGAATTATTTTAAAATGCAGCTCTTATATTTGTAACCATTGCATTCATTTTTCCCTTATAAAGCCTGCTTTATAAAAACATTTTTGCTTTAGATTTTACATTTTCATTGCAGGAAATGCTGCTTCCAGACTACATCTCAGTCAATGTCATACAAGTAAGTAAGAACCATTTGCTTTTAGACACTCAAGTTGAATTACTATCTCTAGGTCAGATGAAAGTGAAGGAAGGAAGGGTTTGAGCAATGCCATGTTCTGGATATCCCAGGTATAGTAAAAATCCACGGATGCTCACTTGAAGAGCATTGTATGACTCAACCTTTACCCTATGAACTGGCCAGTCTAAGAAAAATGTAAACTTAAAATAATCTTTTGATTCCTATTCTTCTCTTATCAAAGTTGCTAACCAGTTCTTCTGTTTCTTCCTGTTCAACATTTCAGAACACTCTTTCTTCTCCACACTTTTTTTACATGTTCTGGACACATCTGACCTAGAGCAGTGATTTTTTTCTCCATTGGCAGCCTTACCTCCTGCTAGTTGGCTTTTTAATCAGTTCAGAAACCTTCCGCTAAATTAATGTTTCTCTCCCCCCGCCTCTCTCCCCCAAAACTTTCATCCATACTGTATCACTGTTTTTATGACCTCATCCATGTTTCCCACCATCCTCTGAATGAACTGGTTTTAGTCACTGCTTGTTAAACCTGTTCACCATTTCTGTCCTTGGCATTATTTTCTCCCTGCCTTATTACTCCACCATTCTACACAAGCTTGTTCCTATTTGATACATTGTCATCTCTGCCCTGCTGCTCCCTATGGATGAAACAAATATCCCACTCTAGTTGTCCCTTCACACCTGAATATGACACAAAATATTTGGATTAAAGTAGGATTTTATTTATACCTGATCATGGGAAGTAATATTTCTACCTGTTCAGGTCCCATATCCAGTTCTGGGCACCATTTTAAGAAGAATATCATCAGCTAACTGGACCATGTCCAGAAATGGGAGACCAGGATGGTATAACGTGTGGGAACCAATTTCTATAAAAAAACTTTGTAAAAGCCAAAGGATAGACATGATTTTGGTCTACAAATATCTGAAAGTTGTCACATGGAAGATGGAGCAGACTTGGTCTTTCTTGCCCCAGAATGTAGTACAATTAGAATCAAATTACAAGGGGAAAGATTTTGGCTAAATATCTGGAGAAATTTCCTAATGGTAAGAGCTATGCAACTAGGGAACAGACTCCCTCAGGTGGTGACAGAATCTCTTTCATTGTGGTCTTTATGAAGGGGCTAGATGGCCATCTATTGTGAATGCTGTAGTTGTGTATCCCTGAATTGATCATGAGAGTGTTCCAAGATCACTCTACCTCTAATCCTTTGGCCACTTATACTCAGTCAAACAGATCTTTGGTGAGGATAAAACAGATCTTTGGTGAGGAGGGAGACCATGTATGATAGTCTGAGCTACCTGAAGGATAGGGAGGATCAAACATACTAGACAGACATCACCAGAACCCACTTAAAATGAAATTCAGAATGAGTTTGTAGGTTCCACTACTCTAAAGTGTCCGAGGAAGTTTGCTGGGAGCTACAATGGTCATATATGAGTGTATGTAGTTGCCATATTAGACTATTGATCCACCCTGTTGTCTACTGTGTCATCAACTCTCCAGGGCATCGGACAAGAAAGGTATTTCCCAGGACCTGCTAACTGAGATCCTTTTGATGCCAGGGATTTAACCTAGGACCTTCTGTATGTAAAACACATGCTCTGCTCCTGAATCACACCATCTTTCATAAGTATTTTGTCCGAATATGCAATTGAACACAGACTTTTAGATCTTGGGAAGACTACCAAAATTTTCAGAGGATGTATACATTTCCAGACTGAACACATTTAGAAGTAATCTGTTTTGCATTTAGAATTTAACTCATTGCTTACTAAATAATTTTCTAAAGCATGTTTACTGCATTTTTCATTTACCAGTTGAGAAGAGATATAATTTGTACAGTACATTGAATTTAACAGAAATCTTAGATGGAACATAAGTTGCTGTTGTTGGTTTGTTTTTTAACCTGAGACATTGTTGGCATTATTCTGACCCACAAATATCATCTCTGAAAGCATGTGGTTGATGGGATAATGCATGCCTTTGATGTAATGATGGTCTGAAGAGTTTAGAAGTATTTGTTCGAAATACAGAAGAAATGGTAAAGGGTTCTATGCAAGAGTGTTTGGGGAACAAGATTCTTCTGGGCAGTTGATCCCTAATCTGCAAGTAAATTGAGATGGGCAACAGTATAAAAAATAGTCAATGCAAACTAGGTTGTTTTGGATCACATTTTGTGGCACTGTTGTAAAGGGTATTACAAATATGCATGGGACTTGCTGTCCAGCAGAATATCAAGTTTCTACAAATCCTCAGAAAGGCAAAGGCACAAAATGTGCTCCATGCCCCTGATATAAATTCTTTTTGGCTTTAAAAAAAGAGAGAAATTCTACCAATTGACAGATGCTGCTTTTGGATAAGAACCAGCATTCCACTCCTGGATTCTCCCTGCAGCCAAGTGAGCAATGTATCACATACAGCTTCTTAGCCACATTAATCATATGCTTGTAAATGTTAGAAATACTTGAAAGCTTAATTTAATTCAGATTTTTCATTTATTCCTGAAACAGTGCATATTTTAAGGCTCTCTTCAATGTTAGTGACATTAATTGACATATCACCCCATATTTAGAGGATTGGCTAATTCAGGATTTGATACGCATTTCTCTAGTAAGAGGTACCAAAGAGAAGCAGGCTTCAAGTGTCCGAAGGGAAGACTAAGTGTCCGAAGAGGAAGGACATCATTCTGACGTGTTCTTGTGAGATTTTTGAAACAAACTAGAATAGAGGGGAGAATAGGGAGGAATTTGGACTCTACTGATACTCAAAGGTTGGCTTAACCCTCTCTAAATATCACAAAGGCTATTCACGAGATTCTGTTGGTTTGGAATGCTGCTGCTAAGCTGCTGATAGGTATGGATGATTGATAACATACTATTTAATTATTAAATATATGGAAGCTGAAACATATGCTGGTTTAGCTTACACCCTGTTCATTATTCACAGACAGGGAGCTGATTTTTGAACAGATTTTTGACTGTTTGTAGACCCATTCATAGCTGTTTAGCAGGTTGTTTCACCCTGTTCCTACCTAACAGTTCAGTACAGCTCAACTGACGTTCCAGGGCAGTTTTGGCCTTTGAGTGAGGACTTATCAGGCCAGGTCCACCACTGAAACCACTGGGTAGCTTAATACTACATATCTTGCACATGTCACCCAGGCCCAGTTCCTTGCTACAGTTAACAGTAGTCACCTCTCAATAGCCATTTTGGTATAATGGTAGAATTTCAAGTTAGGATCTGGGAGACCCATGTTTGAATCACTGCTCTGCTGTGGAAGCTCATTGGGTGACCTCGGGCCAGTTACATGCTATCTGTTTAGGCTACGTCACAGGGTAATTGTGAGGATAAAATGGAGGAGAGGAGAATGATGTAAGCTGCTTTGCCCCTTTCTGTGTAAAGAAAAGCAGAGCATAAATGCTTAAGATGGAAACAGATAAAAGATAGATGGTGGGTGGGTGGGAAGGAGAGAAAGAAGCAGGGAAACTTGAAGGTATAGAGGCTACCAGAAGGAGAGAAAGATAAAATTGTGTAGGAAGGGGGATACAGAGGAAAGTGAGGTACCCCTCCACAAGTCTGTGCTGGTTCCCCACCATGCAACTGGGCCTGGCCTCAACATCCAGGTAGTAGCAAGAGATCTCCTGCTATTTTGACTGATCTCTAGCAGATAGAGATCAGTTCAGCTGAGAAAATGGCCGCTTTGACAATTGGATTCTATGACATTGAAGTCCCTCCCCTCCCCAAACCCCACCCCCCTCAGACTCTGTCCCAAAAACCTCCCGCCAGTGGCAAAGAGGCACCTGGCAACCCTACTGCTGTGGGGGAGGAGGGAAAGAGGAAGATGGGGGACAGGTAAAGGTAGGTTGGCTGGTGGGTGGAAAGGAGACACAGAAGCAGAGGGTGTGGTAACTTTCAGGAAAGGGAAGAGGAAATGGTGGGGGAGTGAAAAATGAGAGGCCCTCCAGGTCCTTGTCAGCCCTATGCTCATATGTATTTACTTCTAGGGATTCTTATATGGTGGAATGAATGAATGAATGGTTAATTATATCACTAAACAGACACATATGAATTTCATTTATGTACCCAATCACATACCACTGTCAATGCCATGCTAAAGCTATTTGTTAGTAATTGCGGAGGGAGTGTTTTTAAAGATGGTGGGAAAGAAAATCTCATATAATCTTTTGCAAAAACTTGCATGTGTGAAAGCCCTTCTAAACCTCACATACAGGTGGTGATAATCAGAATTCATTAACAAGAAGAGCAAAAGACAGGATTCCCTTTAAAACAATCAGGATATGGACCAAACCTGCAGAAGTCTGAGCATCCCTAATGCAAACCTGTTCAGCAGTTGAGTCATTTGGTGCTGAATCAAACAGACCCAGTGGACAGCCAATGTCCAACTGTCAGAGTCAAACAAGGTAAGTGGCATTCCTAATTAAAAGATCTAGACTGGCTACCTATTCCCTAATGGGTAAAATATAAAGTACTGGTGATTACATTTAAAATCCCAAACACTCTGGTACCAGGATACTTAATAACATATTTCTCCAAGGACTGAGGTTGTCTCCCAAGTAGGGCTGTTGAATTAAAAAAAATTCGGTATAGTTTGGATTCGGCTGAATTCAGCCCGTTTAGATTCGGGATATGCCGAAGTCCGAGCTCCCCCGCTTCGGGTCCGTGCAATTCGGCGGGAATTCAAAGTTCGGGAAAAAATTTGGCCGAATAAAGCCATTAAAAACACAACAGCGCCTTTCCGCGGCTCTGGGGGGGCATTTTGGGGGGTAGAGGTCCCAAACTTTGAGCGGAGCTTCAAAGGACGCTTCTTGAAAGACCCCCCAAGTTTTGTAAAGATTGGGTCAGGGGGGGCTGAGATATGTGCCCCGAAAGGGGTCCCCCCACCCTTAATGTGCATCTCTGAGCAGAGCTTGCCGCCCACGCACAAAGCTCCCAGCCCCGACAAACAGCTGATAAGTTTGCAAAGCGTTGCAACACAACTGCAAGCAACACGACTGCAAAAGCAATACAACCTTGTAAGCAACACCTTTGCAACTGTGCAAAGCAACACCTGACACCTGGGAGTTTGCAAACCATGGAAAGAGACAGAGGCAGCTAGCTATGCATAATGAGCAGGGGTGGAATTTCCCCTTTTGCATGGGACTCCAAATGCATTCTTTAAGTCACCATTTGAAAACAAGTTTTGAGCAAGCATCCAAATAGACCTAACCGCTCTTATGAATGAGGGAAAACCTGAATACACACAACTGAAACCCCCCCTCAAACCAGGGAGAGAGAGACTCGAGGGGGAACACACACCCCAGGCAGAACCGGCAAAAGCCCCCTTTGGCTTCCCCCACCCACCCACAGAAACTGCTCCCTCCCCCCCCCACACACAGACTCTGCTTTCCCCCACACACACACACAGGAGAAAAAATATAGATTAAAGCCCCCAAAGGGGTCTTACTGTGGCTGTCTTCTGTTCCAGCAGGAGGGGCTGGGAGGAGGACTGGGTAATCCAAGACGTTTCCATTTAGGCACGGGATGTTTTGCTCTGGAGGAGATGCATACAGGATCCCATTCATCCCAATAGGGAAAAAGGGGAAGGGGAAAGCCCATATCTCGGGACCCCCTGACCCAATGTTTACAAAACTTGGGGGGTATCTTAAGAAGGCTCATCTGAAGCTCCACTGAAAGTTTGGGGTCTGTGTCCCCCAAAAAGCGCCCCCTGCAGCCACGGAAATGGAAAAGGGGGGAGGGAAAAGGGGTGGAGCCCATATCTCAAGACCCCCTGACCCAATGTTTACAAAACTTGGGGGGTATCTTAAGAAGGCTCATCTGAAGCTCCACTGAAAGTTTGGGGTCTGTACCCCCAAAAATGCGCCCCCTGCAGCCATGGAAAGAAAAAGGGGGGAGCCCATATCTCGGGACCCCCTGACCCAATGTTTACAAAACTTGTGTGGTCTCTTAAGAAGGCTTGTCTGAATCTCTGCTGAGAGTTTTGTGTCTGTACCCAAAATAATACGCTCCCTGCAGCCACAGAAAGGAGCGAATGTGCACAAGCACCCCCACACACACACATAAAGATTTCCCTCTCTCTCTCTCTCCCCAGCCGGGCCGCACATCAGCTGATTCCTCCAATACTCAATCCTGACTGATTGGCCAGAAGAAGACCCATCTTGGCCACCGATTGGCCGGGGGAGGAGAATGCTGCTTACTGACGGTTATGCTGCTTACTGATGGCTGAATTTGCCGTATTTATTCGTGAACTCCCGAACTCGCTGAATTCGCCCCCCCCCCCGGTTGCCCTCCATTTTTGAGTTTGGTTCGTCCCGAACTAAAAACCACCGAATCAGGGGAAATTCGGCTGTTTTTCAGTTCGGGCCGAACCGAATCAACAGCCCTACTCCCAAGTACACCCATCTTTCCCCAAGTAAACCCACCTTCAAATTTCAAGTGTATGGTTAATTTAGAGAGGATATTTTTTGTAGTGGCTCCTTCTTGTAGAATACTGCTCACCTGGCACCTGATTGCCACCTCTCAAGGTACCATTTCAAACTATTCTTATTTATCCAGGGTGTGTTTGATCCCCACCCCCTTTTTACTAGGATGGCATATCTTTACACTGTGTTATTGAATCTGTTTCTTAAGAAGTAGTTTCCCCCCACATTCTATTTGGTGCTGAGAATCTGTCATTTTTATGAAGTTTTATATTTGTGACATTGTGTCTTGCTGTTCTCCATCCTGGAAGCCTATGGTTGAAGCATATACATTTTCTCAAAAAAATAAATAAAAATAAAGCAAGGTTCTTAAGTGAGATGCCTGTTCTGGAAAAAAAAAGCCTTGATAAGTTGATAGAGGGCTGGGGAGAGAGGAAAGACATGTATAGTCAAGCCTCAGGTAAAGAGTCAGAAGATTCTTAAAATTATAAACACTGTAGCAGAAAGATGAAAAATAAAAGGATGTGTAATCCCTTTGTTAAACTTTGTAGGGAGAAGGTGTTATGGGGTGTGCTGGAAAGCATTTTGAGAATCAGGAATTAATGTGGTACCTTTTTACCAGGTTGAATTCCATCTCAGGGAAAGACAATTTTTAGGGACAGATTTATTTTCTATTTTAATTTTCCATTTCTAAAACTTACAGATGAAATGGTTGAGGTCCTTTCATCATCGATAACTCAAGGTGTTCACCAATTATTCCCCAGTTACATAGCAGGCCCTTACCAGTAATTTTGATTACTGTAGGTTACCACTATATAACTGGGGAATCAACATTTCTTGATCTTTTTTCCCCCCTTACAGGTATCTTCCATATAAAAACTATTGTTGTTCTTTTGAACCCACATACAAAAGCTTCCCTTGGTCCATACTGACTATAAGTTTTTATTTGAAGTTTCACTCTCCTTCACCCCTCCAATGACTTTGTGTCTTTGGATTCTGCATGCCATTTCTGTCAGAGGCCGCCTCGCTCTCCCACTGCATTTCCCTGCATTTTGCCCACATTTTGAGAAACCTGTTTTATCTCAAATATGAAAACACAAATTGTCAGAGATGAGTGAAACAGCCATACGTAAAACAGCACAGAGAGACTGGTGCTGCCACAGTGGAATCAAGGCAGAACTAGCTATTTCTGCTGTATTCTGCTCCTCAGGCTACTGCTGCATTTGAACTTGTCACCGATTATGCCATCTCATCCATGGAATTGGGCAGCCTGACATAGATGCTGCCAGCAAGAGACCACACTGTTAACAATTATTGTGTTTTCACTGCTTCACCTTAAAAATGCATCAGATCTGTTGCAGATTTCCATCAACCTCTTCAAAAGTTCTTTTATTCAGTGTTTTGTAGATGATTGCCAGGTTTTTATAAAGCTTAATTGCAGGAAAACCATGCTTACTATGAAGAGTTAATAAAAGTTTTCTGCCAGGCTTAGTCATGACTGCTGCTGTGTTCAAGTCATTCCTTGCAGAGAAGTAGCATGAACTCTACTCATAGGAAAAAAAGCGATAATTAAGCAATTAACTACCTTCTCCCATTTCATTTCATGATCGGCTTGAGGTACTCAACGTAGTTATCTCTAGGTTACAATATGTGTCATATACAGGTTCACAAAGGGACCCAGGTTAATAATATTGCCTGGATAGGGCTTAGGTACCTTCAAATGCAGAGGGTGAAGAAGTGTTAATTGTAAACTCAACTGGAAGATAATTTCAGATAGTTAGTTATCCCTGTTAAGTCCCAGCTGAAAAGGACACCTCTCATTGTCTTCAAGCAGTTCAGGAGATGCTCTATTTTCCAGCATTTGCTCACTGATAATTTTTAAAGACTGAAATCAGACTTTCCTCAGGCAAGGGAATTTTAATACAATATTATATTTACTGGGGTTTTAATTCAAAATGGCCAAGATGATGTAAAACTCATAGAATACAAAGGTAACAGGAACGCTATTTCACTGCACAACTGTTGTTTTCCCCCTCATTTCTCATAATTATATTCTGCTTTTTCATTCACATTTTGAAGTTCCTGGTAGGTTATAAGGACTTACTATATTTATTAATTTAAAATACTTCATCCCAGGGGTTCCCAACCTTTTTGAGCCTGTGGGCACCTTTGGAATTCTGACACAGCATAGTGGGCACAGACACAAGATAGCTGCCATAGCTTACCTTCAGGCACACAGTGACAATCTTTGTGCTGATGTGGAGATGGTGCTAAAACAATATTTTAAAAAATCTGCACAGACAATCAAATCTCCAATGGTCAATCAGAAGCTTTGCTTAACAAAAGCCCCACCTGGTACCACCCACTTTCTAAAAACGCTTGCTGGGCACAAGGAAAGGGGTACCATGGATCCCATGGGAACCACGTTGAGGAATACTGCTTTATTCTTTTAAAATGCTATATTTATTGCATTTGTATCCCACACTTCCTCTAAGAAGATCACTATTTTAGCCTGACAACAACCCTGAAAGATTTCTACTCTACTCTATTAAACTTCTGGACTTATCAAGGATTTGGCTTCAAATACTCAGAGCAAACAGTCTAGTCATGGCACTATCCTTTAGTCCGCATGTAGAGTATATGCATGTGGGGGACTTCCTTATCCTCTTTGTTGAGTTTGTGAATGCTTGGAGGATTAGTGCAAAATCATCCTCCCCATTATGAAAGAGTATGGTATTTTAAGGGAGATTAAAAGATTCAGAATTCTGTTGGTAGTGAAGTGGCAGGAGAGGGCAGTCCCTTTGTAGCTAGGGCCCCAAGGTTGTGGAATGTGATTCATAATCAAGTATTAGGGTTGTGCAAAAAAAAAAATCAGTAAATTTCAGGTTTGGGTTTATTAAGCCCGATTTTTTTTGGGTAAACCCAGAATAAGCCGAATACCCATACCGGTACATATCATCACTTGGGACCATTATAGTCTATGGGGATTTTTTTGAAGCTCCAGGGGGCATTTTTGGAGATAGAGTCCCCAGATTTGCAGAGTGGCTGCAAAGGACTCTCCTTAGATGGTGACCAGTTTGGTGAACATTGGGACAGGGGATCCAGTTTTATGGGCCTGCAAAGGGGTCACCCCCATCCTCCAGGCATTTGTAAGCCAAGCTGTCCATTAATTTTCAGGTTGAGAAGTTCAGCATTGCTGAGGACTGGTGGAAAGAGCTAATTGCCAGGCTGGTGCCTCAAAGTCTGGGGGCTGCCTTCATATCTGGGGTGCATAGCATGATGTCCATGCAAATCAGCTTCCAAACTGAAGAAAAAGTCTTAAATGCAATAAAAATAAGGCACAGAAAACAGAAAGAAAGAAAGAAAGAAAGAAAGAAAGAAAGAAAGAAAGAAAGAAAGAAAGAAAGAAAGAAAGAAAGAAAGAAAGAAAAAGAAAAATGGGAGAAAGCACAGAGCCATGCCTCTGAGCAAAGGCGAATACCTGACTTTGAAAAAGCAGAATAATTATTTGGCTTTTTCAGGAATTGCCTATTCGGCTTTGGGGAGATCCCCAGATTTTGATGTTCGGTAAACCCAAACTGAACGAAGCCAAAACTGCTAATTTTGGGTTTATCTTCAGTTCAGGTTTATTGATATGCACAACCCTATCAAGTATACCAGTCTTCTTCCTAGTGAGGGCTTGTCTCCTACCACTCTGCTCAGCAAAGTCTGTAGCTTTCTCCAGACAGAACTGGTTCTTCTATCAAGCCATTTTAAGGGATGAATGTTAGGCAAACTGATTGCAATCAACTTTCCGGTGAATGGCGATCCTGTGGCTTAAAATCTTGCTGAAGTTTTATAAAGGTTGCTCTTTATTAATTTTATTGTTCTTGTATGATTTCATGTGTTACAAGCTGCCATGGAGTTTGTAAGTAGAAAATGGGGACCATCATATAAGGCAGCATCATTTTCTAGAGTGAAGACTGGCAAAAACAAACAAACAAACAAAAAAAAAACCACACACACACAAACAAAACAAAACAAGGAAGCCTAAAATAACGGGCACACTGGATGTTCCCTCTCCCCCAAAGAAGCATTATTTTGCTTATGAGTAGCAATGAGCAAGACAAATAACAAAAAAATGAGAGAGCCAATATAGTAAAGTGGTGAGAGTGCTGGAGACCAGGGAAATCTGAGTAAAAACCCTGCTCTGCCACAAAGTTTCCTGTGTGACCTTGGGCTGCTCACAATCTCTCAGTCTAACCTGTCTCACTGTCTGGATGTGAGAATTTTCTTATGTCCCTGGATGTATTTAAGAGAAAAGAAGGTGACCTTTGCACCTAGATACTGAAGTTCATGAGTACTGTTGACAATAGATTCAGATACCTTTATTGGCATAGTAAAATAGCAACAAGGGAGCATAAATACAGGCACTCGCATGGATTCACAAACAACAACTGACCAAAACAGCCATCAAGTTAAAACACTTCAATCTAAATACCATAGCAGTACATTCATCCAGCCAGCGGATATGAACTGCAGCAAACACCGGCACTTTTCTTTTCTTTTCTTTTTTATATATAAATTTTATTGGTTTTTATAATAGAAAATTTCCATAACAATCAAGAACATATAAACATTTCACAAAAAAACAAAAAAACAAGGGAAATTTCTCAGACTTCCCCGCCACCTCTATCCGCCTCTTAATAAAGTATTATTATCCCAACGTGATATGTTCTGATCTTAATTGTTCTTAAACCCATTTAAAATTCAAATAACTTTCATATAACATACTCTATTAATATAAATGGTTATAGCTCTTAATATTAAAAGTGTCATCTAGATCAGATTGAAAAATATGCTTGCATTTTTCCCAGTTTTAATTCATATTCACAATATTTCATCCAAGCCTCCCATTCCCCCAACACTTTTCCAGTTGATGTTGCCCAGTGCCTACAAATTACCTTGGTTGGTTTTAAATTTTATTTATTCTTTACCCTCTTATTTTTATTTTTGATGACAATCATCAGAAACTCTGCCACATGTTTGGTGACTATAGAAGGAGGCAGCCCAAGGCTCAAACAACCTAACCAAATAAATATAAGACAAAGCTTATTATAAGTAAATGGACATTTTCTGGTAACTCAAGGAGAGCAACAAAAAGCAACAAAAATATTCACAATTATTATGTGTTAATCCACACATTCAAATGCCTCATAGGGCTTAAACTGAAACTTACCACACTAGGTTGAAAATACAAGACATAGCCCACAAGGGGCTTGCAAAGTTACAACTGTGGCGACTGTACTAATATTCAAATTGAAGAGATTGTGCTGCCACGTATTACTAATCACAAAGAAACTAAAAGGAACAGCAGGTCCAAAATAAAGGTCCGTGGCAAGAACGCATTTCGAATGACCTTCCTCAGCTTGCCGACCCGATGATTGGTGTGGAGAACACCTTTTATAAATTGTTGTCAATTTCTAAAGTATAACAGACAGAATACTATATAATCAACCTTAAGCAAATGACAATATGGAGAAACCACTTTAAAAATAAAGTTTCAGTTTAAGCCCTAGGAGGCATTTGAACATGTGGATTAACACACGTGTGGGGTGGAGACCGCCGTTTATAAATTGTTGTCAATTTCTAAAGTATAGCAGCAGAATACTATATAACCAACCTTAAGCAAATGTCAATATGGAGAAACCACTTTAAACTTAAAGTTTCAGTTTAAGACCTATGAGGCATTTGAACGTGTGGATTAACACACACCAATTGGGTACTCTCAGTTTAAGCCCTGTGAGGCATTTGAATGTGTGGATTAACACGTACTAATTGTGAATATTTTTGTTGCTTTTTGTTGTTCTCCTTGAGTTACTAGTAAATGTCCATTTACTTAGGGCTGTCAATTCGGTTCGGTCCGAACTGAAAATCAACCAAATTTCCCCTGATTCGGTGATTTTCTGTTCGGACGGATCCGAACTCAAAACTGGCGGGCAACCGGGGCCCCCGAATTCAGCGAGTTCGGGAGTTCGTGAATAAATTCGGCAAATTCGGCCCCCCTTCAGGGGAGCCCGCTGAAAGGCGCGGGCTGCCCTTTAAACTGATCTGAGCCTCCCAGCTGGGAGGCGCAGATGAGTTTAAAGGGCAGCCCGAGCCTCTCCAGCGGAGCCCGCTGAAGGGGGGCGGGCTGCCCTTTAAACTGATCTGAGCCTCCCAGCTGGGAGGCGCAGATGAGTTTAAATGACAGCCCGCGCCTCTCCAGTGGAGCCCGCTGAAGGGGGGCGGGCTGCCCTTTAAACTGATCTGCGCCTCCCAGCTGGGAGGCTCAGATCAGTTTAAAGGCCCCCGCGCGCCTTCAGGGAATCCCTCTGAAGGCGCGCTGGGGCCGAATTTTCCCCCGAACTCCGGATCCCCCCGAATTACCGGGGATCCGAAGCGGGGGAGTTCGGACTTCGGCACGTACCGAACCCACAAGGGTCAAATTCGGCCGAATCCGAACTGTACCGAATTTTTTTTTTTGACAGCCCTACATTTACTTATAATAAGCTTTGTCTTATATTTATTTGGTTAGGTTGTTTGAGCCTCATGCTGCCTCCTCCTATAGTCTATACTCATTCAGCACAGGTTACATGTTCGGTGACAGCAGATGTCTTGTTCTCTAATAAAAATTTGATGCCATCATGTGTTAAGTTTTTTAAGGGTGTAATGTGAGGATTGATTAATTCTAGACGTTGTTTATGACACAGGGGACAGTACAAAAGGATATGCTCAACTGATTCTGGCTCTGTCATCTGACAGCTGCAAATTATTTTGTTCCAGGGGATACCCCTGTATCTGCCAGAAACTATAGCTGATGGGAATATGTTTAATCTGGCTAACATAAAGGCTCTGCGCTGTGAAGGGTGGGTTAAGTTGAAAAAATAATTGGCCATTGATCTTTTTGGGAAGGAAAGGCCAAAAGATGTAGGTGAGCAGATCTTGTTTGCTCCAGCATTTATTTTCTGCAATTCCATATCCCAAATTCTCCTTGTAATTGTCCGAAGAATATAAGCATCCCCGGAGTTTGCCAACCCCTCTATATCAATGCCAAAAGTATTGATTTTCCTTTGTATGAATTCAGACCATTTAAATACATAAGGGTCAGCAACCAAACTAGCTATAAGGTTATTTGAGGGAGCACGAAAGTGTAAGCGCAGCGAGAACTTAATAATAGAGATCCAGGCTCTACTTTCAATAAGATGAAGGCCTAACTCTGCTCAAAGTGTATGGTAACCAACTGAGTTGGGTATACCAAGTATGCGCCGCAAGAAAGACATATTTATCCGTTCCACCCCCTTGTTAAAAGCCTGGATCCACACCGGGGCTCATTACAATAAATGTGGAATTATTGTGGCCTGAAAGATTCTTATAGCTGCAGGGACAAATTGGTTTCCTTTTCTGTAGAAAAATTGGGTTGACAATATATTTTTACCGTTCTTTTTTTCTTTTAGCGAATAGCCTGTTAGCCTTTCACTGTCCCTCACAAAACCTTTGCCCTTCTGCCATTTGCAATGTATCCTTCAAAAATTTTCTTCTCCCATCCTTCCTCCTTCTCAAACACAAATTGCTACCCTGAGCGCTTTCCGGGAAAGGGCGGGGTACAAATCAATCAATCAATCAATTAAATATGTATTTTGCTTTAACAAAAAGGGCATTTGATATTGAAAGAATGTTGCCTTCATCCTGTTCTTGTTTGAAAGGAGGTAACATACACTCTGCACTCACTAATAGCTCTTTACAAGAGTTAAATATATTTTTCATGAACAAATATTATTAGGACAATACATTCTTGACATTTTGCCATATTTCTTTAACTTTGTCATGCCATATTTATGTGAAATCCTGCTTTTCACATATAAGAAAAATTGCTCCTTTGTATTCTCCAGTTTCTGATTAACAGTTGTAGTTAGTAAAAATTACTGATTCCCACAAAACTAATGTTAAAATCTATGGGTGAGATTCATACGATTGAACTCTTCAAGTCCCACTCATTTCTTTTCCAGTGAAATAAATGGGATTTCACAGTAATGTAAATGGATCCTGTTCATTATAAAAAAACAGGATTGTATAATATTGTTTTACTGACACTCAGAAAATAATCTATAGTGTTAGCTGTGTCTTGATAAAATATTCAAAGTTTTTTGGAAAAATGTGTTATATGTTTTGACTGGGGTTCTTCTCTCTGGAATCCAAATTGTGCCTTGACTATTGGAGCAGTCACAAAAAAAGAAAAGAAAAGAAAAGAAAAGAAAGGGGAGGAGAACAGGGATCATTTATGACAAGATGAAACTGGTCCTTTAAGTAATAAAGTTAAGGTTATGGGCCAGTCAGTACAGGGACTGTGTAAATTAGGCAAAGAAAAATGGTGGTATATTCAATGCACAGACATTTATACTTCCATGGGTGTTAATAATGTAAAAGTCTATCTTGTAAAGGTGTTTATGTGTGATGGTGCTTGTTGCAATGATTGATCAAGAGATGTGTTATAGCAAAGCATATATTCAAGTCTGCACAAGCCTTCAGAACTCAGTATTGGCTCATTACCTAAAGCTCTTACTTATATGAATGAGAACTTCATAAAACTCTATTTGGAAAGGGTACATAATAGAAGTTCCACTCCGTTCCATTTGATTTTCCCTATAGCACTGTCAGATGCCTATGCTAAGTATGGATTGTGTAGAGTAATATTTTCTTCTTTATATCACATCACTTGTAAGGATTGAGGATAAAACCAGCATGAACTTGTCCATTGAAAATCATGTTTCTTCTGTGAGCACAGCTTGTACAGAGGGCCATTATTTGTAACGCACTGTGTATTTGTAGATTCTATTGTATTTTTTTTTAATGGTGTGCTACATTTTTCTATTCCTGGGATCTGTACTTGGATTTCTGTAATCTTGTCATGCAAATCTTTGACTAAGAGATTAAAAAGGTAGACCAGTTGTTAATCGAGATGTGATAGCCTGCTCCTGGGTTGCAATTTCCCAACAACGCACATTGCAGAGCAATAAGATGGGTTTATATTTTACCTTTGTCAAATTGACATGAATGAGTAATCCTCAAGCTACACTCTGAATCACTGTGGATTTAAAGATTATCTCTTTATCTTGTCAGAGCCCCAGGTTTACATCTCATTGGAAAGATGGCACTAGTGGCTTCCATTTTATTTTCTTAATGCAGTATTAGCATAAAACGTGACAGCTCCAACCTGCATTGAGCATTGAAGTAGGTCCCTTTTGCACTTCTCTCTCATCATCAAGTGACTGTGCCATGCTAGTTTGTCTCTTCTTCCTGCAAATGCTTTCCTGACAGTTTTGTCAATGAATCTTTTTTGAAAACGAAGGAATCCAATGCTGTAAAACATGGTGTCACCCTGGCAGAAGAGATATTTGCATGGTTTACCTTTTGCTTCCACTTGATATTTTGCTTCAGCTTCCACTTAAGACCTGGCAATGTGACGCTGTGTTTGCTAACATCATTACTGACAGTAGCAGGCTTTTCCTGACTCTCTCCTATAGCACTGTTGGTGAAAAGCTGAAATGTAATTATAGATTGCAAATTATCACCTAAAGACTTCGTCTCCTACTTGTTACCAAAAGAGGGGCTCAATATATCAATATCATGAATAATGAATAAAAACGGTTGGCCTTGGATAGAACCTTGGTTTCAAAGCTCTTGCTGGAGTTCAGTCCTCACAGTTTTCCTGAGAATGGGAATGATTTATTATTACATTTTATAAATATGGATTGTGAACCAAAGGCCCCTTTCAAACTGCCCTTATAAGCCATTTGAACAGCCAATTGTGAATATTTTTTTTGTGTGTCATTTCAGACACAACCATTTTGCTTCCCAGCTGCTAGTAGATTTTTTTACCTTTTCAGACAAAGCCACTTGTGTCCCATTGGCATCCCAGGACTCGGTCAGTTTTTATGAAAACTACTTTCTCCCATTTTCACTTTTTCCTTGCACTTCTGAATTGCTGCAGTGTGCTGTTAAAAATATTTGGTGCACCTCTGAAAGGACCACTCCCCCCCTTTTTCCATGGCTCATTCTTTTTTGCCCTTTTTTAACGTTCCGAGATTTGTTTTATAGTGCTATAGCAAAATAATCAGTGCATCCCAATGCTGGTGATGTAGCAATCCGGATTCATTGGATTGCTATGGATTGCTATGGTGCTACAGCACTATAGCGCAAATCTCAAAATGTTTTTATAAAGGGAGCAAAAAAGAATGTGCCTTGGGGGAAAAAGGTGGGAAGGAGCACTGTGTGAAATGGCCAGAGCACTTCAGAGTGTTTTAGAGACGGCTCATAGACAGATTAAAATGAGCTGTATGAAACTCCTGTCTCTGTATCGCTTTACTCTGAAACGTTCCAACAACGGATGATATCCGGTTTAGAATGGTAATCTGAAAGGGACCAAAGATTCCCTATAGATTAGCTCAAGGGCTTGTGTAGGCCCAACAAAGTTTTTCCCCTGGCAATAGTGCCCAACAGAGCATTAAAGGCTATCTCTAAAGTTCTCCTGAGACCCAGGAGGGGCCTGGTACATCCTGAAGTGGTCCTAAGAAGTTCTGCTGCCTGCATAGAGTTCACAGTACAATTCTTTGTGCTGGGTCTATAAATGTCAGTTCAGCAGTTCTAAAGCCACACTTAAAGATTCCAACATGTGCATGGAGTTCTGTTATTAGCAGAGTTCTCCTCCTTAACTTTCATGTCAGGGACAGCAATGTGTTAACATTTATGTTATGTTATACAGAGTTGCCCCAACAGGTAGAAGCTTCATGTCCACAATGGGAATTTGGATTGAAATAACAGAGATAGGGCTGTTGAATTAAAAAAAAATTCGGTATAGTTCAGATTCGGCTGAATTTGGCCCGTTTAGATTCGGCATATGCCGAAGTCCGAACTCCCCCACTTCAGGTCCGTGCAATTCGGCAGGAATTCAAAGTTTGGGAAAAAATTTCGGCAGAATAAAGCCATTAAAAACACTACCGCGCCTTTCCGTGGCTCTGGGGGGGCATTTTTGGGGGTAGAGGTCCCAAATTTTCAGCAGAGCTTCAAAGGACGTCTCTTGAAAGACCCCCCCAAGTTTTGTAAAGATTGGGTCAGGGGGGGCTGAGATATGGGCCCCGAAAGGGGTCCCCCCACCCTTAATGTGCATCTCTGAGCAGAGCTTGCCGCCCACGCACAAAGCTCCCAGCCCCGACAAACAGCTTAGAAGTTTTTTATGAATGAGGGAAAACCTGAAGACACACAACTGAAACCCCCCCTGAAACCAGGGAGAGAGAGACTCGAGGGGGAACACACACCCCAGGCAGAACCGGCAAAAGCCCCCTTTGGATTCCCCCTCACCCACAGAAACTGCTCCCTCCCCACACACACACAGACTCTGCTTCCCCCCCACACACACACACACAGGAGAAAAATTATAGATTAAAGCCCCCAAAGGGGTTTTACTGTGGCTGTCTTCTGTTCCATCAGGAGGGGCTGGGGAGGACTTGTAATCCAAGACGTTTCCATTTAGGCATGGGACGTTTTGCTCTGGAGGAGATGCATACAGGATCCCATTCATCCCAATAGAGAAAAGGGGAAAGGGGAAAGCCCATATCTCGGGACCCCCTGACCCAATGTTTACAAAACTTGGGGGGTATCTTAAGAAGCTTCATCTGAAGCTCCAGTGAAAGTTTTGTGTCTGTACTGCTTACTGATGGTTATGCTGCTTACTGACGGCCCCGAATTTGCCGAATTTATTTGCGAACTCCCGAACTCGCTGAATTCAGCCCCCCCGGTTGCCCGCTGATTGCCCGGGAAATTCGGCTGATTTTCAGTTCGGGCCGAACTGAATCAACAGCCCTACTGGTCACTACATGGCTAAGCAGGAATTTTTAATGTTTCCTATAACTGGCTTTATAGGAGATAAATTTTCATCTGGGAAGTGAGATAAATAGGGCTGGTCCTTGGACTGCTTAGGCTATATCTAGTAATGGCAGCATTAGGCCAGGTTGCTCAACATAGGTAGATCTAATTGAGGAGCAACCTGAGGCATCATGTGATGAAGAACCATTCCTGTAAAAACCATCATTCATTGCACATTGGGGTGTGTAGGGAAGGGATACCCTTGGTGTCGAGCAGCATCAACTAAAACCTTAGTTGTCTGTGTGACTTGGTGGGATGTGTGTGTCATGAACAGACAAGGATACACAAGGCCTTCAGAATTGCTGGCCAAGTTTGGAGCCAGCAAAGGTTGCCCAAATGTTCTATTAATAAGTGTATGGCGTAGATCAGCTATTTAAATAAATTAGATAAACCTGTTAAACCAAAGTATGATTGCTTCATTTGGAAGAGCTGCTGTGGAAAAATATATAATTCCCTTGTATAATACATTTGTTCATCTTGTCAGAAAACATTTTTGCCGCCTTGTATTTGCAGTTCTTTACTTAATGAGCTACCAAGATTTAACCTAGTCTCCAATTAAGCTCCCTTATTGCACAGTGATAAAGAAAATCTGTTGCAATTTTATCATTTAATACAGTTATGTTAGATCTTTTGTGTTTTGCTATCAGTGTCTGAAGAAGATTTCTGGGTAACTTTTTATTCATCACTACGTAGTCCAGTCAAAGTTATCACCTCAATATTCTATGTCTTTTGTTCCGTAGGATCAACACAAAGACAAGATTTTTCAATCACTTCCTATTCAGATATTGGAGAAACTCCTGCTACTATGAGGGGTTGCATTTTTCTTACAAAGTATAACTGGTCCCCGAATTGTAAGTATCTTTATCTACTACCTTGTAACATTGTATTAAGATCTTCACACACAAGGTTGTCTTTGGAGTAAAGACAAGCATTCTTGTAAGAATCACTGAATCCATGCTTATAGTTTGTATTTTTCATACAATACTTTTTTATTTTTCCATTGAACAAAATCTATATAAAATGAGTGCTGCTTGTGCTGTCCCATAAGTCACGACTCCTCATGTCAGTGTTATATCCCTTGATAAGCAGTATTTTGTTTGCTCATATTTGTACTTTTTAATGGAGTTTCTTCCTCTCTTTCTTTTCAGAAATATGGCAGTTCTAACAGCATATATAGTGGCAATCCAAGCATAACAAAATATATGTCCTCTTCCTGAAATCACTTGTGGTTCTTTCGTATTCCCTAGCTTGTTGGTTACTATGAGTAGTTTCAAAAGTTGGGGCCAGACTGTTCAGTGAAACCCTGTCTACTCCACATTC
Source organism: Euleptes europaea (assembly GCF_029931775.1). Lineage (NCBI taxonomy): Eukaryota > Metazoa > Chordata > Lepidosauria > Squamata > Sphaerodactylidae > Euleptes > Euleptes europaea. The sequence goes on along the minus strand of NC_079320.1, from coordinate 37,554,007 downwards.
AAAAATAAGCCTAGACAATGTTAAGATGAATCAGACGAATAAAGTCTAGTGTTCCTCCATTCCTGTAACGTTAATTACAATCATTGAGTGTCATCTCCTTTGACATTTATGGGAATTTATTAAACATAGACGAAATAAGATAAGTCATTACATTTTGTCTTCTTCGGTTACCACGTCAGCCAGACAAGAGACAGCAGTAAGCATATCTAGCTAGGCTTATTGGCGATTGGTTTCTGCCGTTTCTGTTGCTGGGCTGGTTGTAATGCTCAGCAGGGAGCATGTGTTCCCACATGCTCTCTGAAATATTAATACACAAAATCGCACTGAGGTTTCTGATAGCAGCAGATTGGCTGCTCTGCGGTTTTCTGATTAGAGGTGTATTGGTGATTCCGAGAACCCAGTGGCGCCTGAATGGGCTCTGCCTAATAAGGTTTTGAAAACTGATAGCATAATTTAAGAGGCCTCAGACTCACAATGCTACAGACCTGACTGACCCTGGCAAATTACACTGTTTGTTAATGCTTCTGGTATAGACCTCTTTTAGTCAACCAAAAGCAGCTATATTAAGTGAAAAATTGACTTGTGGTTCACAAAGAAATGCTAGCATCTTGGCTTAGAGTTGACAGGCAGAGTCTATTCATGTTTAAATTAGAATGCTTTGCTCACATTTTGAGGCGGCAGCCTTCTGAAGGGTCCCCCTTAACTTTCCTTCACAAGAAAAATTACCTCCTTGAAAACTTCAAGTATCATAATATTGCACAACATGTGTCTCTTGGGAAATCTGGATAACAATTTAAGGGAGAGAAAAGTCAGAGCACAGTGATTATAATCATACAGGCTTTAGACTTGGGGGAAATGGTATAAAAAAGAAAGAGTGATTAAAACAGGCAGTAAAATTTATATTGTGTTTTCACAATCAATTTTAATTAAATGAGGTGGTGGCTATCTAATAGTGCTTTTAAAATGAATGTCCTTACTGAATGTTTAATGACAATATGTCTGCTAGGGAACATCCCCTGTAATCTTTCCAGGAGGATATTACTGAAATACACAAATGTTCAGAAATAAAGTTGCTAGCTTGAAAGCTTTGGGGGAAGGAGAAACGTTTCTCTCTATTGGTGGCAGTGTTTTAGACATGACAATCTCCAGAAGCCATATGTCAATGGATTTGATTTTTCAAGTATTTGAGAAAAGAATATTCTTTGTCTTAAATTCCAGAGATGGAAACAACAGAAGAAAGTACCTTGCACATTAAATTTAGAATTGAGTGAAGAGAGTTGGTATCGCTAAAGATCTAAAAAGTTGTCGTTTGCTTCTAAAGTTTCAAATTCATATTTTCATCTAGCAATTTTACACACACACACATTTCTCCTATGACACAGGGGACACAAAGTGTATTTATTTATTTAAATGTATAGCCTGCCCTCATTCCCAGACCAGGCTCAGGTTGTGTAACAACACTTAAAACAACATAAAACTTCAGCTTAAAAAAACAATGATCATTAAAATTACTATAAAAATCCAGATGGCATTTGCATAGAAGGATAATATTAGCTACTGTTTATGGAACTGTGTACTTTAAAACATTCAACTTATAATCAATGAAGTACAATATGCCCTGCTAAAAGCCAGAAAGGTGGAGGGATTTCCATTTACTTATAGGACAACTGTGTAATGTCATCATGCCCCAAGTGAGAAGACTATTTTTTCTCTACACTTTTGTATACTTGAAAGCAACAGATATTATTAATGGATATTGGTATTTTGTTTTGTTTTTTTAATTACTGTTGACTATTAGGTACGGATTGGTGGAGATGCAGGGGAAATGATTAGATAGCTGGAACTTGACAAAGGAGACAGAAATGTCAGTTTTGGAGCTGACTAGAAAGAGAATGCTCTGGGGAATCCCAAGCCAATGATGTTTGCTTTGGGGAACATTTATGCTTCTTCAAAGACCAGCACTGTTTATCTCATACCTGCCTGCTCTGTCATGCTCAACTTGAATATCTGAAAATAAATACTACAGCACCACCACGAACCTTTAGGATTCTATCGTAAAAAGAAAGAGCTCTTCAAAAACACAGCTTCTGAAACTTTCTACTCTTCCGGGAAATGGTGAGCTGCAGAACTATTCTTAGTTTTTTCAGGGATTTTGTTTCCTTCCATGTAGTTCACTATTTGCTTCATTTCTTCTTTTAGTCCAGTGTTTAGGGACTGCATTTTGTTCCTTTTCCAGAACACCACCCACCCACCCTTGGCTTATCATTAATGCTCTTTTCCTCTCTTTTGGACCTCTAAAGCTGTCCTGTCCCAATATCTTCTACTTTTATAAGAACAAACTGTAACACATGCCCAACACAGTGTTCTCCTCACCAGTGAGCTTTCCTAAGGCTTTTTTCAATTAGGATCTTCAGCTGGGTCAGGCTATTGGGTTTCTATTGCCAAAGCCACCTCTTTCCAAGTCAGAAAGTTAACCCATTCTCAGCTGCTCAGGGAATGATGACTATAACACTTGCATAAAATTAGGAAGAATGCAATCTGCTATAAGGTATTAGTACAGAGTGTGTTCAAAAGCAAGAAAAGAAGAGAGCAAACAACAGTCTGATGAATCAAAACTAAATAGAAACTCCTACCTTTTTGCCAGGTTTCCTAGAATTCTCATTATGAACATACCAACATGAACATTTGAGCATAATATTTACCCTTTCAGCTCAAAAAGAACTATAAGAAATTTGGTTTGTGTCAGCCAGTAGCTGATATGCTTGCCGCTAACTTTCTGCACATCATATATACAAACAGAAAGAGAGGAATTAAAAAGAGGTCAAGACAGTGTGCAAATCTGATGTGCTACCATTTCATATGGTAGATTATTGTAATTTTTTAAAAATGTATTCCAGGGGTCCAAACTATTTTGAGTCTGTGAGAACTTTTGAAAATGTGAACAGGGTGATGGGTGCATCCACAAAATGGCTGCTGCTGCAGGAGGCAGAGCTTACCACAAAATGTCAGGGAGGGAGGTTATGCATTACTCTAATAGTAACTAGTCAGTATTTCAGACAGAAGCTCTGTTTAATGGAATGCTTTTAAAATATTATTGTTTAAAAATATTTTCTTGCATGTACACAAAATAAGTATAAAAAAGAAGAAACTCAGAAGGACTTGAGGGGATGTCTCTTCCCCCACCATTTCTGCTTTCCATTCCCAAAACATCTCCAGAGTTTCTCACATTTTTCCTTTTTCCTTCTCTTCTTCATACCCACCAGCCAAACTACATTTACCTGTCCCCCTGTCTTCAGCTTTCCCTCCTTCCCTGCTCCTGGCATCCTGTATTAAAAAAATGGCCCAGGTGTTACACCAAGCACAGGGGGTCTCTGTTTATTGTGGGAAATAGCTGGAGACTAGATAGAGCTATGCAAGAGGCTGGCGTGGGGGTCTTTTGACCAATTCTGCTGCGGGTGCGTGAATCAATGGAAAGCAACCCAATAACGAGGAGGCTTTTTATGAATTTTATTAAAAGTAATCAAATTTGTTGCACACACACACAATTTCCAACACATAAATAGCTTAGAAAATAAAGGGTTGAGAGTCCCAAGTGGGTTTATAGTTACCTTCCTGAAGAGCAAGGTCCAGAATGGCAGCAGCAAAGAAAGCAAGTACTGGCCAGCAATACTTAGCTAGGAAAATGATTGACACAAGTATCATGGATCACACTTTGGATCCAGTAAGTGGTAGCAATTTTACTACAGCCAATGCGGCTATACTTATACCCCAAAATGTTGCTGGAGGCTATGGCTGGCAATGTCTGGGAATGGCTAGACATTTGCTAGTGACAAAGGTTTGATTGCTCGGGATAGGATTAACAGCATGCAGGGAACAAGAACATTAGAAAATGCTGGCTGGAACACATGAGATTAAGTGTCCAGACTTGGAAGTGTCCAGACTTGGAATTAAGGTGGGGTCTGGAAGGTGACTCAGAGAGAGGGCTTGGCTGGTGGCAGGATGGATTAAGACCATCTGAATAGGGGTGAAGCGTTCTGGCAGGATGCTTGTGTTCTGCTACAGGAAGGCTATGGAAATGCAAACGGCTTATCTTGGTCTTCTTTGGTCTTCTTGGAGAAGCTGACACATTCCTTTCAGGGGAGGATATGGCACACTGGATCAGCCCGGACAGCTTGCTTCAGCTTTGGCACAAACAAGATGGCTGCCATGAGACCCATGTTTGTCTCCATCCTTTGCACATTAGTTTCATTCCTGTACACCATGCAGGGTGTCCCAGGATTGCTTAGGTCTATTCAGATACCATAACACAGGGGCACTCTGCCAGTTGCCAGGCTGGGTCCAGTTGCACAGTGAGGAACCTGCAAGGACTTGTAAGGGCAACTGTATTTCCCCCTTTATCACCTTCCCCACACTATTTGTTCTTTCCCTCCTGGCAAACCCCAAATCCTCACCTTTCTCTGCTTCCTTCTCTCCTTTCACTCACCCCCAAACTATTTTATCTGTCCTCCTTCAGCTTTATTTATTGACTTAATTTATAATTCATCTTTCTCTACACGGGTGATCCAAAGCAGCTTACATAATTCTCCTCTCCTCTCCTCCATTTTTTTTTTTTTTTTTTTTGCCATCAAGTCACAACTGTATTATGGCAATCCCAATCAAGGCAAGAGATGTTTGGAGGTAGTTTGCCATTGCCTGCCACAACCCTGGTATTTCTTGGAGGTCTTCCATCCAAATGGTGGCCAGGGTTAGGGCTCCTCTACATTACCCTCAGAATAATCCTGTGAGCATGGGTCGACTGGGAGCAAAAAAAAAAAAAAAACCTGGAAAAGGGCTCCCTGGATGAACTTGGCTACCCTGGCCTTGCCCCCAAAAAGAAAAAGGGAGGGAGAGAAGAAGACCTTCTCTCTACTTGCCCCTGTCACACCCTCCCAAAGAGGGGAGGGGGTAAGGAAAAAGCAGACAGCCTAAACAATGTACCAGGTGTTGCTTCCCTCAGCCATCTTATCTGGGGCTTGGGTGGGCTAGGGAGCACTTTTGTTGCCTATCCTGAGTGGTGCTTAGGCAGCCTGAAGGTTTCCTCCCTCACCCACCTTGCCTGGGGCTGCCTTTCTCATCTACCTCACAAACGACTTGGATGGGCCAAGGGCCAGTTCCCTCATTTGCCTTGGGTGGGGCTTGGGTGGGCCACCTCTCTTGCCTGCCTCCTGCAATGTTCTTCCAGGCACACTTTCCCTTGACCACCTTGTATGAGTCCAGGATGTGCTGGGTGCCACCGCCCTCACCCAACTCACACTGGGACATGCCATGCTGGACCAAACAAGCCCTGAAAAGGGTCATGCTCCTTCCTAGTGTTTTGCTGACAGAAAGCAATCCTAGCAATACCACTGTCGTTTCTTTCCAATCGCTACTGAGGTCATCTGTTTCTTAAAGCTACAGGTGTCCTTTTTATCAGTTTAGGGTTTTTTTATTCCCATTTTTAAATGTTGGATTTTTCAGCAAAAAAAAAAAAAAGGGGGGATTTTTCCAGATATGTAGAAAGATCTGTCTCATATATTCACAGCTCAGTTCTCTGGGTTTAAATATCCTTAGACTGGTCCGGATTGAGAACTAGAACATACAAATGGAAACCTGCAATGATTTGCAGGGTGAATTTCCCTATCCACCACTGTTTCCTCTTTCCTTTCCTTGAAAGCCCCTGATGCCTCTTCCCTTTCCTGCCTCCCCGGCATCCCAAGCACCAGCCAACTTTCTTTTATTTTCTCCCTATCTTCAGTTTTATGCCCTACCCTACCCATGGCACCCTCTACCCACAGGAAATTTGGCCCAGTTGTGCAGTGCCGGTTGTCAGGACAGGCTGAGTTGCACATTGGGAAAACTGCTCAGCTTCCCCACACCAGTTCATCTTTCCCTCCATCCAGCAACTCACATATCCTTAGTCTTATTTTCTTACTCCTCTCCTTCCCACCACCCACCTTTTATCTGTTCATCCATCTTCAGCTATGTTTATTATTTATTTACATCACTTATAGCCCACCTTTTCCCACAATGGGGAATCAAACCACCTTACTCCATTCTCCATTCCTCCACTTTATCCTCAGAACAACCTTGTGAACAGTGGGGGACTGGTAGTGAAAAACCCTGGGAAAGGGCTGGCTAGTTGCCATTTCTCCTGCCTTGCATGGGGCTTGGATACGGTTGCCAATCTTCAGGTACTAGCTGGAGATCTCCTGCTATTACAACTGATCTCCAGCCGATAGAGATCAGTTCACCTGGAGAAAATGGCTACTTTGGCGATTGGACTCTATGACATTGAAGTCCCTCCCCTCCCCAAACCCTGCCCTCCTCAGGCTCTGCCTCAAAAATCTCCCACCGATGGCGAAGAGGGACCTGGCAAACCTAGGCTCAGGTGAGTTGGGCTCATCCCTTCTGTGAGAAGGCTGGCCAGCCCAGTTGTAGGTGGAAAGTCATCAGCCCTGTGGGAGGTATCTGGGTGTTCTTAATGGTAAGTTAGGCTGAGAATATAACTTTCACTAGGTCACCTAGAGAGTTTCAAAGGCAGAATGGGCATTTGAGGTCCTAGACCAAAACTTTAACCACTGCAAAATACTGTTGTTCATGTGTTGGCTGCTGTTGAACATTAGCAAGTAGCCAGACCAAGGTGAGACCTGCAAATCATGTGGTGGCAAGTTGTCCAGTAGTTCCTGCTTGGCATGACCCAATGAATCCTCCCTCAAATGCAAAAGTTGCCCAAGAAAGTGCCCCTCCCTGCCTTTTACTGACAAACCAAGCCCACTGTGGCTGCCTAGCAACAGCCACTGACAGTATCTGTTTCTTAAAGCTACAGGTGCTCCTTTAATCATTTTGAGTTATCTTAATCCCCGAGTGTGTGTGTGTGTGTGTTTTTCTCCCTGCAAACCTGGGGGTATTTTTAAGGTTTGTAGGAAGATCTGCCTTTTCCATTCACCTCTCCAGTTTCTGGGTTTAAGTATCCAAGGATTTGGCTGAGGATTTGGATATTATAATATAGGCAACTGGGAACCCACAAAGGTTTACAGGGTAAATATTTCCTTCTCCCCTCTATTTCCTCTTCCCCTGTCTTGAAAACCCCAAATCCTATCCTGCCTACTTCTCTCCTTCCCATCCACCAACCAACCTACCTTTATCTGCTTGTCATCTTCAGTTTTCTGCCCTTTCCTACACCTGGAATCCTCTACCCAGGAAAATTAAGGTCCTTGTGTGGGGCTTGTCAGGCTGGGCACCTCCATCTGCCTCACCTAACACATGGCACCACTGTCTCCCTTGCTTCATATGGTGCTCTGCTGGGCACTTCTGTCTGCCTCACCTTACATGGGGCTTGACTGGGTGCCACCATCTGTCCTGCCTCATGGAGGCACCAGCCTCTTCCTTACCTTGTGTGGGGCTTGGCCAGGCTCTGCCACCTGTCTTGCCTTGCCTCATGTGGCACTGGACTAGGCACCACTATCTCCCTTGATTCACACAGGGCTCTGCAAGGCCAGGCACTGCCATCAGCTTCACCTAGTGTGGGGCTTTGCTGGGGTGCTGTCACCTGCATTGCCTTGTGCAAGGATTGACTAGGCTGGGTGTCAATGTTCGACTTGACTTGAGTAACTATTTCCCCTGTAACTGGCCTGATCATTATTTACCTTCCATGATTCTCAGCTGAACATCAACCTCAGGAGACTGTCAGATACCTGAATGTTTGGCTGATGTACTATAGCATACCAAAATCCTAAACCCACTTTACAAATAAATGCTGGACTTTCCTGGATCCAAAGTCATGGACAGCACAGAATAAAATTTCCTGAATCATTTGGGAGGGTTTGGATCTCACTGGACCAGTAAGTTGTGTTGTTGAATAGATTCTTAGTATGAAGTGACCTGATAGTTCATCCAGTTACAGATAATGACCACAGTGTAGTCCACTTACAATGCATATGACTGTTTCTTATATGTACATATTCCAGGGAGTGGGAGTGTTATTTTCTCTGTAGGGATTCATCATGTGCAAGCATTCAGTTCATGTGCTGGTTCCCAATAGATCAAATAGCGCTCAGCCACCAAAAACAGCATAGGGAAAAAGGCAGAATTTCCTCCTTCTTCCATACAGCAATCCTGATCTGAATTGTGCCCTGCTGCAGGTTTACTCATGAGTTGCTACTGGGAACTAGCAGCTGCAATGTACCTGCCAGTCCCTGTGGCAAACGTATGCATTTATAATGTCTAGTTAGGCTCACAAATTTCCTTCTACCTAGTGGAAACAGAATAGTGCATGCAAAGAAGATCCATGCTTATATGGCGAAAACACATGGTCGTTTTAGCCTCCTTTATTCCGTTTCAGCCAGGATTCAGCCAGGATCAAACACATGCATTTCACTGAACGTGCATTCGATCCTGGCTGAACCCTGGCTGAAACAGGGAATAAAGGCAGCTAAAGCGACCATGCATTTTTGCCCATATAGAATCAGAAAGTACTTCCAAACCACTGGGACAGTGCAATAATTTGTGGAAAGTAAAAACTGTGTACAGAATTGCCTATCAGGATGATCCGGTTTAATGAGAACATCAAATAATTCTTCTAGATGAATGACATCTCTACCATACACGTATCGGTCGAGTCATGGTCTCCCATCATACTGAGATATCTATAATAAATTACTTAAGAATCATATAGGTTTTACATTAAAATGTCACCTATTGGTTAATTTCACCCTATTGGTTAATTTTGTTTACAGTCACTTTTGGACAAAGAAGAAAAGAAAATGGCTGGAATCAAATTATGGCTTCTGCAGCTTCCTGCTTTTGATGACAACGTATCACTGTTAGCGTAAATCTCTGAATGAATAAATAGAAAACGTAACACAACACCTTTGTTTGTACATAGAGTACGAGAGCTGCTGTGAAATTTGACTTATTATGTTAAGGATATTACCCAAAGATTATCACCAACACAAGAATCAGCAGAATCTAAACACAGAGATGCACGTTGGTGGGGGAAAAACAACAACAGTGTGGTGTTTCTTAAAACCAAGCATGATGGGAATTTATAGCAGTCGAAGAGGTAAGAAAAGTATGCAAAGTTTTTTTTTTAATTATAGGTTCTAATATTTCCTGGTCTATTTTCTGCAGTTCCACAAATCCCTCCTCTACTGAATTGCCTTATGCTTAATAGATATTGGTTTGAGTGATTTTAATCACATCTTAGCATAATATTTAATTTCAGATGATGAATAATGTCTGTTTAAATGTACCTGAGGATCACTGAAAGAGAGTGAGCAACCTTCTGAAGAACAATTTTCACCCAAGTCCATAGATTCAGTCTTAAATGCAGATTGCAGCCATTTTCTTCTGATCTCTATGAAACACACTACTGCCATCCTCTGCTTTTCATTCATGCACGCTCATTTAGCACTCCTATACATCTCTCACTGAAGAGGTACCCTCGGCAACCATTTTTTTTAAAGAACTACTCGTATAACAATACAGCGACTGTTAGCAGCATTGTATGACTTTTTAAAAAGATAGCAGAAGAAGTGAGAAATGCAACCAGGGTTGCTTGCGAGAACAGCTGATATTGTTATTATCTGATGAAAAAATAATAATACTGGATCGTGAACTCAGTATTAGAGTGGTAAAATCAAAACACATGTTTAGTTAATTTAGAAGACAATGCCAGAAATCTGAACCCCAAATTTCATAAATCAGCATGTCCTGGCATCACACAGAATGTCATCATTAGCATTTTGAGAAGTTTACTGTCAGAATGATTAACAAAGTTGCCATGGATACATTGAAACATGCTTTATATAATGATGCCAGTTTATTATTTTAATAAAATTAAGGCTGCGTCTTAAGAGAGGGGGAAACAAAGAAAAGTAGCTTTGTATAATGTATATTTCTCATGCAAAAAATTATCCCAATCTGAACACATCTTAACAAATGCTTCAGAAAGACAGATATTTTGGTCATCCAGGAGTTAAAAGATTATTGCTAATGGTTTTTTGAAGCAGAAAGAAAATTTTCTAATTGATTTAGAAAATATTATGGCATTGGCAAAACTCATGGAAACATTGATTGCTGATACATAGTTACTCACCTTTCCAGTAGATGGTGGTGCAGATGTGTTTAAAAGACGATTGTACTGCAAAGTGAAAGAAAACAGTATGCAGGCATTTTTTGCCACATATAGATTATCAAAGAATTTTTACATGTTTCAGCATTTTAATTAAATTGTGGGAGGCTGTAGAGTATGGGGAAATGCACAATGTGAGAGTTTTATTCTAGAAACAAATCCTTCGAAACCACCTCTAGAGCTTCTATTTTTAGAGAAAACCTCTGCTGATTTATACAAGTGTTCATAAATGAAAGACAAGGATATGCACAAATCAATAGTGCCTATAATTATGGAGCATTGTAAATTTGAGTGATGGCACAACCTCTTAAATTCTTTGGCAGTACATAAAGCTTCAGCAGCAAGCCTGTAGTAAATTTTAATTCATTTCCTTAACCATGCTTGACCTATTTATATCACTAGTGACAGGGAACAAATCCTGCTTTTTCCAATACATTCCCCTTTGTAAATTTGTAGTATTGAAATGTGGGTTGCATCTTGGCATTCGTATCTGTTATGAAGTACAATCCCAACTCTGTTTATTCTGAAGTAAACCCTACTGAGTTCAAGTCAAGGGAACACTTATTGTGAACATGTTAATGTTTAATCCTGGTTTAGTATCCTGGTTTGAAGAAAAGAGAATAGATGAAAGAACAAACTACAGTTTGATGTAAAAGTAGAAGTGTTTATTGAGGAATAAGGGAGGGATACGTGGAAAGAAGCACACAGACCTAAGGATTCATTCATATAATGACGGTTATGATTCACCATTACATCTAACAGCTCATTCCTGAGCCTTTCGGTGGCCGGGGACAGCGTGCCTGCGGTGCTGCCGTGGCACCTCCAAAATCATTCTCCGGCCACCGAAAGGCTTTAAAAAGCCTTTTAATTATTATTTTTGTGTGTGTGGAAAATGGGGAATTTCCACCATTGAAAACAGCAAGACTGCACCAGGAAAACCCTGGGGATTTGCTCCGTCGGGACACTGTTGGAAGGCTGAGCCAGCATGCCAGGGCTGTGCTGCCACACCAGTGCAGGGAGGCCAGCATGCGTGGTCCAACGCCGGTGTCCCTGCCTCTCTCTGCAGAGCAAGTGCCCTGGGGCTGGCACAAGCAGCCCAGATGCCGGCGCAGCCACTTGTGCACCTCCTGAGCTATTTTGGCCCCAGAGCTCAGGAATGGGCTGTAAATCAAGTTAAAATGGGGCATACATCTGTGCATACATCTTTTCAATGAACTGATTTTGCACTGATTTATCAGGTTTTAATGAATATTTTTTTTAAAAAAAATAGTGAGGTGGATTGCTATTTTTACTATTAATTAACTGATTAGGCTCACAAAATAAAACTAGGCAAAATCATATCTATACTATTAAAAACTCTGCCAATAGAAACTCAGGGTATAAAACTCACATAAAAACCCAGAGCACAAATCTAAAATCAAAATGTTAAAACAGCTAAAAGATCCAAACCCCTAGTTAAAAGCCTGGGTAAAGAGCTGTTTTGATTGGCACTTAAAAGATTGAAGGGTACGTACCAGATAAGCCTCAAAAGGGAGTGTGTTCCACAGGTGACGTGTTCTACAGGAGAGGGGAGGGACTTCAATTCCATAGAGTCCAATTGCCAAAGCAGCCATTTTCTCCAGGGGAACTGATCTCTATCACCTGGAGATCAGTTGTAATAGTGGGAGATCTCCAGACACCACCTGGAGGTTGGCAACCCTGCATAAGGAAGCTTGGCAGAGAAACTCCCATCGTTGGCCAAACCCAAGGAGCTAAAGGAGCTAAACCAGATGTTATTCTGCAGAACCTTTCTTTGGATGATATACAAAAATGTTTTAAGGACAGAGAAGACAAATCTAGGAGCTCTTGTTTCAAATCTAACAAGAACAAGTAATCCAGACCAAACAAAGGTAGCATAGATCAGTAAATGTTAAAGGAATTACCTCCTGAATTGCTAGCAGAAATTGAATCCACCATGCTTCTTTGCAAATGAGTGAAAATGAACAAATGTAAATGTAGCACTGTAAACAAGAAACCAAAATATGCTGAAATCAGTTCAGATGAAGACACCCTCCGTGCATCCACAGGCTATCCCATGGATGAGGCTGGTAGCATTCCCATCTCTCTTATGCTGGCTTGGGCCAGGGTGGAGGCCCTTTAAGTTAGTAGGGGAGGGAGGTGCATAGGAAGGGAAGGCCTGGGCCAGGAGTCCAACCACCTCTATTTTCCATAATCAGCAGGGCCACGCCCCTTTTCATTAAGGTATAAATGAACGCTGGGTGTCCCACCACAGGAAATCCTTTAAAAGGCAGGAAGCATGGTAGCCAAGGAGGATGAGCAAGACCTTTACCTTGCAGTCAGAGAAGAGGTGTGGAACAAGGGAGAGACAGACTAGGATGAGATAGAATTCCCCTCCTCCCCCAAAGACTGAGGCTCTGTCTCTATCCTGCTGCTAAAGGACGCTGGGAGGATATAGCAGCCCTAGGCGCTATCCCTTGGGAGTTGGAGCCTGACATTAACAATAGTAAAAAAAAAATCCATATATCTATCTATATGTACTTTAGTGCTGATGTGAAAACTTAGCCAGTATTTAAGCAAGGTGTTATGAAGGAGAAGAGAGGAAGGGAGAAGGCTGTAGTCTTCATAGAAATCAACTTCCTGCTTTGCTTGTGCTTTTCTAGTGAAAACCAAACAAAATATCACCTTAAGATTGTTATTGTTTCTTAAGTACATTGTTTAGTTATCTATGTTCCAGACAAGATTCTCATTGTTGCAATATCTACTGTCATAGCATAGGCCATGCATTGTTATTGTTAGGGTTGCCAACCTCCAAATAGTAGCTGGAGATCTCCTGTTATTACAACTGATCTCCTGCTGATAGAGATCAGTTCATCTGCAAAAAATGGCCACTTTAGCAAATGGACTCTATGGCACTGAAGTCCTTCCCCTCCCTAAACCCCGCCCTCCTCAGGTTCCGCCCCCCAAAATCTCCTGCCGGTGGCAAAGAAGGACCTGGCAACCCTATTTATTGTGGGTGGCATTGATAGAGGTGGGCTTTGACACATACTGATACAAATACAATCAAACATTTATTTTTATTCTTGTTCTCTGCAGTCAACATAGCATCTCCTGACACGAACCACTACATTTTCTATTTCTATTTCAGTGATGACTTGAATTGAAATAATTATTTAAAAAAATTTCAAGACTTATGAATTTATATGGCTAAATTTCAGGCTGAGTAATGACAGGCTGCTTATTTAATTCTGCAGGTTGTCTCAAATAGGAAAACAAAACTATTACTTTAGATCTTAGGTTCTTGACTAGCTCAGCAGTGTTTCTGCTATTGTTACACAGCTATGGGATTTCCTTCAAAGAAGCCAAATATCTTGGTTCCCATTCAGGAGCAAATTGATATTAAGTAAAGGTAAAGGTCCCCTGTGCAAGCACCAGGTCATTCCTGACCCATGGAATGATGTCACATCCCGATGTTTACTAGGCAGACTTTGTTTATGGGGTGGTTTGCCAGTGCCTTCCCCAGTCATCTTCCCTTTACCCCCAGCAAGCTGGGTACTCATTTCACTGACCTTGGAAGGATGGAAGGCTGAGTCAACCTTGAGCTGGCTACCTGAAACCGACTTCTGTCGGGATCGAACTCAGGTCGTGAGCAGAGCTTTTGACTGCAGTACTCTGCGCCACAGGGCTCCTAAAATTGATATTAGTGAGAGCTAATAAACTATTAGTATATGTAAGAAAGAGGCAATTCTTCATTTATATAATGTGCCTCAGCATTCCATGACAACAACATTTTAAAATGGGGTCAGTTCATATGTGATGGTGGCTTCTGTGTCTTAGGATATACAGGTTTGCCATTAGGCTTGAGGTTTGGGATTACTTACATGGATACAACATTTGTATGAACTGCTGATTCCATCTGAATACTATGCATGTGACTGCCATTCAGAAGTCATCATAGAAATTATGGTAGTTGTATGCACAGCACCTTAGTGGAGCCTCAGTTCGAACAAATGGGCTCCTCCGTGTGACTGCAGCTAAGTCATAGCATTTCCAGCAAAGCAGCCCTCCACAGATTTACCAGACTGCTCACCAAGAGAAACTTCCCTTAGACTTTGATGAGGTCTCAGTGCCTCAGAAGAAACCTCTCTCCTTAATCAAGAAGGGAAAAAGAGGTTTTCTATGTTGTGAGCTTTGATGTGTGAAGGACTTCCTTCTTCAAGAACCATGGCATGAGATACTCTCCCATACCTGAAATACCCAACAAGTGCTGAAAGCAAACCTGTACATTCTAAAAACTGAGATTTAAAACATCTGTCATTCTTCAGCAAAAAATATAATGCACCTATTCATATTCAGATTTTCTTTCGATAATATCATGGCCATTTTCTTCTGTCCATTTTAATCCAAGTATAACTTGCACCAATAATATTTACACTCTGTTGGAAGGGCATTTGTGTTCTTCGTATTATTCTGTCAAAAAATCAGTTATGATTACTCTTTGTCTGCTGGTAGCCTAAAAAAAGAGGACCAAAATGCTAACCTTGATTTCATTTATTCTTTAATTTTTCCTTCCGTGTAAAGAGAGCCAATGTAAATTAACAGGTCAGAATGATAATGAAAATGGGACTGGAAATTTCATGCTATTTCCTGCCACGGTCTACTCAACAAAGTAAATAAAAAGGAATTAGTTTTAGAAATCATTAATCAAATGTGAGAATGTATTTTTCCTTTAAAAACGTTCAACTTCATGATGAGCTAGTGTGAAAAGCCTGTCAGATTCAAAATGAGCACTTTCTTTCCTTCTAGCATTCAGGTTTGGAAAAGAGGTTCCAATATAAACTATGGACTGGATCCAAAGGTGTATTCACTGGCGTAAGTTCTCTTCCGCTAATATATTATGCTATGAAAACTTTTTCAGATTCAGAGTAGTTCTTCCACTAGTGTAAAGCATGACTAAAAGCACAGTTGACTGTTTGGAGCAATGCCCCAATTCCGCCAACAGGAGAAAAAACTGCAGCAGCAGCCTACCTCAGGTCAGTTAGGGCTCAACTAAGTAGAGACCTCCCCTAAAGGCCCCCCAAATGACTCTTCTCCTCCACATGCATGCTAACCTCACAAAGCTGACCTTTCCCTCTTTAACAGCTGTGGGGAACTAAATTCCTCAGGATACACTGTTTTCCATATTACTTTCATGAGGGGATACTAGTCAGCTGCTGCGCTAAAGTATTTCATCTTCCCTGAATGATTGACATAGGAAAGGGAGAAGGAGTTGAATTCAGGCTGAAGGAAATGATCATCACATCAATGCCATGCAAACAAGTACATCACACGAAGTGAGAATAGTTATCATGTCATTTACAGCATGACTACTAAATGTGAGTAGCATGTTTGAGGGAATGGGAGATTTTTGGGGTGACAGAAGGATTAATTACTTTACATACTGGGTGAAAATGCATGGTCACTTTAGCCTCCTTTATTCCCTGTTTCAGCCAGAATTCAGCCAGGATCTAACGCACACGTTTTACCAAACATGTGTATGATCCTGGCTGAGTCCTGGCTGAAACAGGGAATAAAGGAGGCTAAAGCGCCGTGCGTTTTCGCCCACTGCGTCATTTTTATATTCTTCTTTCCATGTCCACCTCTCTGCTAGTAAAAGAAACAACAACTGACACAGCAGGGAGCAGGCTGAGTTAGAACCTTTGCTTGACTGAAAAAAAAAAACTTATAGGAAATTATATATGTAGGGGAATCTAAAAAAATGGCATCCCTGATCTGACATCTGAAGTGATACAGTCCAGCCTATTACTTCAGGTTTCTGTCATCCCATTCTGCTGCATGCACCAACTGGCCCTGAACATTGTCTCATGATAATAAAAGCCTCTTTACAATGCTTCTGTATGGAAGAGTGGGGGTGACCCCTTCAGGACCCCATAAAATTGTACCCCCTGACTCAATCTTCACCAAACTTCGGGATTCATGCAAGGAGAGTCACTTGAAGCTACCCTGAAAATTTGGGAACTCTACCTCCAAAAAATGCCTCCCCCAGAGCTCATTAAAAAAATTCCCATAGGAAAAAGCTTTGGCAAAGATGAAAAAAGCCATATACCTATTCAGCTGATTCAGCGATCAGCTATCCGGCTTTGGCTTTATTCTCAGTTTTAATACTCACCTTTAATTAAATCCAAAAGAAGCCGCAAAGACCTTTTTCGGATTTATTTTCAGTTCGGGTTTATCACTATGTACAGCCCTGCACGCCGTTGCGCAGGCGCCACCGGTCCCCACTGCCAGCGCAGCCACACCGGCAGGGCTTTCCTGGAAGGCATGGAGGGGGAATTCCAAGGGGTGGAGCTGCCTTTAGTCAGCTTCCACAGCCCTTTTGCCCTGGGGACACACAGCTGCTGGGCTATGCCACTTTTTTTTTGGTGGCTCCGCCTTGCTGTTTTCAATGGGGCATTTCCCCCGTTTTTTCCTTTTAAAATTTTTAACCATGCTTCCCCTTACCCTCTGTGGCAGCCAGGAAGCTTCTGAGGAGGTGGCACAGCTCTGCTGCTCCTGGCCATCGTGGGTCTACCTTCCCTTCAGAATTGCGCTCAAAGATTAAAAATTACATTCAAACATGCAGCCAATATGATAACGCATTTGGGTTTATATCCTTTTATTCTCTGTGATTTTTGTAAGGTTCTTTGATGACCTCTGAAGGTGTAAATAATTCACAGCCATAGGCATGACCATAAACAACAAATAAACATTTACTGTATTGTAAGAACAGCACATGTATCTCTCCTTCCTCTTCTAAGAATCAAGTGTCATCTTTAGCAGCCTCAAGGTCTTTTGTATACAAAGAATTCCTTGGTTGCCTCAGTAACCATTATGCTTTACATACTGGTTTCCACATTATCAAATCCACCTTTACTAAAAGAAAACATCCAATGGAGAACCCACCAGTTCATTTTCCTCTCACAAGTAATAACACATCTACTTGTTGGTTATAAGAAAGAAAAATCCAAAAAAGTTTTTCCTTGACAAATGTGAAACATTATACAGTACATATCAGTGGATGCATTCTTCAAAAGTATAGACGGTTCCTATTTTCATGTTTGGTGGACTTGTCCAAAGTTGCAAGCGTATTGGAAGAAGATTCAAGGTGAAATACAGAATATGCTTAAACAAAAAATAAGCCTAGACCCAAAATACTTTCCGTTAAGCATAACATCATCTAATCTACCTGTGAGATTTAAAGATCTGTTTAAATACGCTACAACGGCAGCAAGAGTTGTTTGGCAAGAACTTGGAAACAAACGACTATACCTGATGTAGAAGAATGGAAAGATAAGATGTTTGAATAACCAAATTTGGCTAAAATGACCTTCATGATGAACCTAGCAGACAATGAATCTGTGGAACAGTTTAATTAGAAATGGCAGCCGTTTCATACCTATATATCAACCAATATATATATACACATAATGTAAGAAATTAGATAATATAATTAGCTATATGAAAATGCAAAATGTTATTGAATATACTAATGACCAATAAGAATGCTCCTCTATTGCAGATGGATTGCTTTTACTCTTCCCTTTTTTCCCTTCCTGTACCCCATATTCACAATAAAATCTGGGGGGGGGAGTATACTTTTGACAGAGAAGGTACACATTTCTGAGCCCACCTCACCTTATAACCTGTATTCTGCTGGATCAGACTTAGCATACATCAGGCCCAGAATGTTCTTTTTGTTGGTGGCCAGGAAAATGTCTCTGGGTAGGATACAAACATGTCATAAATTCAAGCCCCCCCCGCCCCGCTATTTGAGCTCCCAGCAACTGATATTCAGAGGCATACTACCTGAGAACCATTATCATGTTTAATAGTATTGATAGATGTATCATGCATAAATTTATTTAATCTATTTTTAAAGTCATTTAAACCAGTGACCATCGCCACATCAAAATTAATTCCATATGTTATTAAAACATTGTGAGATCTACTATGTATTAATTTTTTTCCAAAAATATTTTTAATCAGTTTCATTGGGTGGGTTTTTTATCAAAGTGCAATGAATAAGAGAGCAAATGTCTAACAGCCAGTTCCTCATCACCATTCATAATTTTATAAATCTCTATCATCTCCCATGTTTCCCTTGTCACATATTATATAAACTAAAAATCCAAATGTAGGGAAGATTTCCCAACCACTTTACCAAATTCGGTAGCATTTAATACATCTTTTCCAACTCTATTATGCTCTTTTTTGAGATGGCATAATCAGAACTGTACACAGCATTCTAAATATAGCTGCACACTGGATTTATATGCATTATGATATCAGCAGTTTTATACCCTGTTTCTCCCCTAACTGTTCCTAACTTGAAATTTGCTTTCCACTGCTTCAGACTGAGTTGACTTTGGCATTGAGCTATCTGCCATGATCCCAAGAATTCATTCTTGTATTATCACCTTCATATGAGAGTCCATTATAGTATTTGTGAAGCTGATAGGTGAAATTTATCTTATACCATGATTTCTGTGTTTACTTAGTATCTTTGGTTGGGGACCATCAAAATGTTTTTCCCCCAGAACTCTAAGTGTATACAGTCTACCAGATTATTTTTATTTTACATTCTCACAGGGCTCTTCTACATTCTCATTTTTGTCGCTTGTCTATCCCTGTTGCTTCAAGTTTTCCCCCCCTTTTCCACATGTGTTTGCTCCCTCTACTCAATATTACATTGTTGTATGTCCGACATATTCCCTGTACTTTACATCTGCAAAACACTTGCAGAAAAGACACCCCCTCCCCAAGCAATAGGGGCACACAAATAGGGGTATGCACATACAAAAAATCAGTATATTTCAGATTCGGGTTTAATAGACCTGAAATTTGTTGGAAAATCTGAAAAAAGCCAAATCCCCATACCAATACGGGTTTTCCCCAACTTTATTTGATTATCTGAAAATTTTTGGGTCCATTCAAATGTGGAAAATTTGCGGGCCTCGGGGGGCAGTTTTAAGGTGGAGCTACCAAATTTGCAGTGTAGGTGCAGATGACTCTCCTTACAAGAACCCCCAAGTTTGGTGAAGATTGGGTCAGGGGGAACAATTTTATGGGCCCCCAAATAGGGTGCCCCATCTATCCTCCATTGGTGTCCATGACTCGGTTTCCAGAGTGGATATTCTACAGGGTTCCCTGACACATCTTTTTTTCCCCCTCTAAGCCTCTAGCCATGTTTTCCTTTCCACTGTCCTTTGTGCAGTAACATGCCTCTTTCAATAAATTTTATGTTTTCTAATAATTCTAATATATTATGTTATAAAAATGCATGCAACAATATACCAAGGATTCTTCCTCTATACACAAAACTTGAAGCCTGCTACAAAAACACTCCATGTATAGACGTTTTTGTTATGTTTATTGTTTATGACTATGTGTAGCAATATTACTTTAGTAATACAATCCTTGTTATATTGGAAATCTGGGGTGTTTTTGTATTGGGAGGGGGGATGAAAAAGTTGAAGCCAGTTGTTTGTATTGTACAGAAGGAGTCTGAATGGTAAATGCTTTGACATATTTGTAAACTAGCAATTATGGCACGTACCCAACAATTTGGAATATTTCTGAATTGTTCAGTGCATCCCCAAATTGAACATTTAATGAAAGCACACAAGAATGTTATTATCATTGCTTCTGGTTGTCTTCCATTTCCCACTGGAGATCTTTTGTCAGCTTAACACATTTGTGTTTGTTTTCAGCTCCTGCTTTATTCGGTTGTGAACCTAAAATGGAAATCAGCTAATGATACCTCTTGTTACCATGTACAGGCTTTTGCTGTCTAGTCACACTGGTGCATGAACCCAGAGTTAAACTCACTGTAAATCTCCCCCCTCCCTGACAAGCACCAAGGAAAGAAGGACTGCATTATGAACTTATTAAAGTTAGCTTTTGTCTCGCCTTGTTTAACACACAATAGAGTCTATACCTCAGGCTAATTTTTGCAGAATAAACAGAAGAGTTGGTACCAAACTTAGTTTGAAGGGCCAGGATAATTTTATTTTCAGAAATTGGTCAGCTAGAGCAAGGATTTCATTGTATCTACTGGCTGAAAGAAGACGCTATACAGACTGGAATGGAATAGAGACAATTGTTGAGGCTTTGTCCCTCTCCACTACTGATTAGGGAATTAGAAGGTAAATACTTTGGTTGTATTAGCTTAAAGAGGGCTGGAAGCAGAGACCAAGTGTTTGCCCTGCCCACCAACAAAGATAGCTTGCTTTGCACCATGGGGGAGGGAAATTGATATGGCGGTTAAGGCTTTGCCCCACTACAGTAAACACTTGCACACATACCGAAGCAGAAGAGACCAAATCAGATCAACGATGAAGATCAATGATGAGAAAGAATCAAATCACTGCTCTAGTCCTGTTGACATATTACAGTGGACACATGTACAACTCCATGGATGTGTGTGAACCTGTTTGTAAGAAAGAGTCAACATATGTTCACTTTACAAATGAAACCGGGGACCTGTCTCTGTATAAATGTAGAATTTCAGTCACACATTCAGCTGTATATGCACTGATTATAATGTAATGCAATGAGAATTACTCAACACATGAATAAAGACAAATCAAATGGACACCGTACATGAATTGCACATGCATTCTCTATAACTTGTGATGAGGCCTTCTTGAACCACTGATTCATGATTAGAGATCTCACAATGTCATCTAAAAGGGATAAGGACAAAACAAGATGTTGTATTTTTGGTGGTGAGTGGTACCTATGTTTCACTGACCCAACTCACTTTCCCTGCAGCCACACAGCTGCTGCTGGAGTTATTATCTTAAAGATCAGAGGGAGCTGTTTTGTGCATGGAGGAAAGAAGGGCTTCTGTCTGCCCCATGCCATTTTGAGAAATGAAAACAGCTCAGGAAGTTACTTATATAACTGTGGAGTGGAACGTGGATATTATATTTTATATAATATAAATTATAATGGGATAGGATCATCTGTAGGAAGATATGTTAAAGCACTTGTTTAGTTTAGAAAAACACAACAAATGGGGATCATGATGGAGGCTATAATAGTGTGTAGAGAGAGAATTCTCCCACCCACACACACACACACTCATAATATTAGAATTTAAGGTCACTCCATGATTGGCAGTAGGTTCAGAATGAATAAAAAAAAGGCAGTTCTTCACATGACACATAATTAACATGGCATTCATTACTACAAGATGCAACCATCACTAGCACAGATTGTTCATGTTTTCAGGGTTTAAAAATTGAAAAATAAAATCCAAAACCCAAAATAGTTTAAAAGGTGAACGTATGAATTAAAGCAGGAGCATATTTAATAACTGAACTTTATGTAAAATGAGGGTATCTTGGCAAGCAGGTAGCCAGACATCCTCAGCATGAAAAACAATCCACACAATTGACATAAATCACCAGCATCCAGAAAACTGGGAATTCCCAATATTTGAAGAAAAGCAAACCAGTCTAGCTTCTCCTTAATTATCTTTCTGTTTCACAAGCTCTCTTGTAATTCTCCCAGAATACTGATGATGATAAATGAATTTCACCATTGACAGAGACCTTTTGCCAGAAAGACAAGCTTGACATGGGCAATTGAAAGTTAGCTAATGGAGAACGCTGAATGTACCTTTGAGGAATTTTAAGTTTCTAGAGTACTTTTTTGGGAATTTTATTCTTGTTCCATATAAAGTATCCATTCTTTGTACATAAAGTATTAGATTACCTTCACATTTTCATCTTCCTGAGTTTGTCCATAACAGCATTTATAGACTGACAGAATCTTCATAAATTAATAAGGATGTTTGATACAAAATATAATCAGTCTGCAGCCTGATCACATCTTGTTCAGAGTCATATATTTTACAAGCAGAAGTCACAAAATACATGATAGTGATGAACAAGATGCATATTTCTACATGTGCATGTCATTAAGATGAGGACCATGGCTCAGTGGTAGAGCATCCACTTGGCAAGCAAAAATCCCAGGCTTAGTCTCAACATTATCAGTTAAAAGGCCATGTACTAGCTGCTGACATTCAGAACAGACACTTCTGACCTTGATAGACCATTTGTCTGATTCAGTATATGGCAGTTTCATGTGTATTTATTAATAAATTATATGCATGAGTATTTTATTGTTGTAAATTGGTTCTAGAGTACAAAATGCAACATGTGAAATGACTCCCAACAGCTTTCTGATGCAAAAGGGAGAAGGGATTACATGTGCAGCCATCAGCAGAGCAAATAACATCCCACAGGGGAGGTTTGGGGTTGGGGAAACAGCAGAAAGAGGAGCAAAAGCCAATTTTCCATGTACACAGTAGTCCTGATATGAATTGGGGCCCCAGTTGCTTGAGAAATGAGTACCCAGTGGATACTATATAGCATGTAGGTCCCTGCATCTCTGGCCAAAAGCAACCTTCTGGATTGTTCAGTGTATGGGGTGGCAGGGTATCATTGGGTTACTGTAGAATTAAATTCCTCATCATTTGCATTTTTGAATACTCTTGGACACCTGCATTCTACACACATGAGGGCCATTTAGATGACAGTATAATTTCAAAGATTTCTAAAGTTAGAGGGTAGTGTTGCTTCTCATTATTCAGATTTGCTAAAAAGGCTAAGCAGATAAGGGTGTCTTTGAAGGCAGATTCTTTTATTAAATGTCTGCTATCTCTTTTGGCATCAGCTCCTACATGATAGCCTCAATTATTTACTATGAGGCAGTAGTAAAAAAGTGTTAATTAGCAAAGATGAAAAGGGGACACTCTATGGAAGCATGTTCATATACACCCTTTTTACTTCAAGTTGCTGAGATGACCAGTAATTTACAGTTTATAATAAGACTATATAGCATATGCTTTTGTCTCACATTGTCAGAGTTCTGAGACAGAGGTTGTCTGTAATCCTGGCTTCATTTGGACAACCCAGTACATAGGGTAATTAGGGTACAGATCAATGCATGTGTCATTACACTTAATTAGGAAGAAGTTTTGTGCTCTTCCTTTTCCATAAAACAAACCTTACACTGTTTTATTCTGGTGATGTCAGTTATGATATTGAGTGGGATCATACCAGCTTTCTGCTTGTGGAGGTACATTTTCCCCTGCCTTCCCATTCCTCCAGTAGCCTCACGTGACTCCTTCCCCAAAATTTGCTGCTAGAGGGGGCTCAGGAACAGCATAACAAACAGCACAAATAGCTTCAGTAAGGGCAAGGAATTGGATGACAATGATGGCCTTATCTTCTTGCACTAGCATAAAGCTCATAGATTCTAATTTATAGATTTTTTTAAAAGGCTAATGATATCAAAGGCTAACATTTGCAAAGCACAAGACACATTTGTTTGTACCACATATAATTGTGATCCCCCGCCCCATAAAGCACTTCATTTATTTAAACATTAGAACTCTACTTTTTGGAAGAAAATACCCCTAAACTATCTTACATCATAATAAAACCTCAGAGATATATATCATTAAAACATGGTCAAAATATACATCACTGCAACCACAATCAACAAATAAATAAGCACATCCCCATGCAAGCCCAACAGAAATTGAGGGAATAATAAAGCAAAATGACCCCCCCCTTTAAAAAACAAACAGAGACCACATAAAACTACTTAGGTAACTCTTGATGGAAGGGGAAGGGCCATGGTTCAGTGGCAGAGCATATGTATTGTATACAGAAGGTCCCTGGTCCAGTCTCTGGAATTTCCAGGTAGTAAGTGATGTAAAAGGCCTCTCTACTAGAGACTCATGGCCTGTCAGAGCAAAGCTTGATAGACTCATGGTATGACTCAGTGCAAACCAGCTTCGTGTATTTGAATCCACGTTATAAGGCACTAGTGAAACAATCCTAAGAAGATTTATTCAGAAGCCAGTCCCATTTTATTTAATGAGAAGTGTTCTTAAGATATTTTTTTGAAGGTGGGAACAAGGTAGTCTCTCATAGTGACCCTCTAAAGTTCCCTAATGTCACAGGGGAATAGGGTTGCCAACTCTAGATAGGGAAATTCCTGGAGCTTTGGGGGAGAGCCTGTGGAGGACAGGGTTTAGGAGGGAAGGGACCTCAGCAGCGCATAGCACCATACACTCCACCTTCCAAAGCAAACATTTTTTATGGTGAAACGGGCACCTACGTGCCACAAAAAAGGAGGGTCCAGTTAGAATGGTCCGCCAACAGAAGTTCAGGGATCCTTCTGCATTCCAAAAATGCTCTGGGAGAAATTGGGATTCTAAAATACTTGCCCTGTTGAGGTTAAATGGGAACCTGGAACATGAAGTACCTCGAAGCTATTGACAAGATTGCTCCTCATCAACCTCTCCCAACCTTGGGAAGAAAGGCAGCCTTGTTTACTGTGGAGCTGGGTTACCTAAAAAGGCCATTAAGATATCTGGAAAGACTCTGGCAGAAAACTCTTACTGACAGAGCTATACTGGAAAACCTTACAAAAGTGGCAGTGATAGTGTCAAATAAATGTTATTTTCTGTAACTATTGTATCAGCTGTCTCATGACCCTCCCAACTGTTTATGGTATCACGTCACCTGCTGTCTCGTAAATCTGTACCTTTATGTTCTCAGGAACTGACAATTATTTGTAACACCTTTGCGAGGTTGTTTGCTGATAAAATAACACAAGTACTTTCTGACCTGGATGCTTCTTGTAAGACAGGCCTGGCAGAAGAAATGCTTAATACATAAACTGGTCTGCTTCTTAACCATTTTGACCCATTTACTGTGATGAATATTGACACAATCCTGGGACCTGTGAAGGCAACAACAGGTACACTGTACCCTTGCTCATCCTGGCTGCTAAAATAATGTAAGAACCACATAAATGAACCCTTGATTACTATCATGAATCAGTCACTAACTTACGGCACCCTTCCTCAAGCACTCAAATAGGTTATCCATTCACTACTTTAAAAAAACAACAACTATCCCTAGACAAAAATGACAATGCTAATTATTGTCCAGTCTCTAATCTACCATTTCCAGCCAAAGTGATTGAGAACAGTAGTGGACCCCCTCCAGGTCTTCTTGAATAACAAGCTCTAAACCCTTTTCAGTCTGGTTTCAGGCTAGGTGTTTACAGGACAGAGACAACTCTGTTGGCTTTAGTTGATGACCTCCTATCTGAATGTAGACAAAGGTCATGCTTCTTTGTTACTCCTCCTGGATCTATCTACAACCCTTGATACAGTAGATCATGCCATTATATTGAAACATTTGGAGGCAGAAGTATGTATCAGGAGATGTTCCTTGGACTGAGTTAAATAGTTCCTCATGGATTGGATTTAAAGAGTTGCCATTGGAGATCAGCTATCTTCAGTTTGGGAGTTGTCTTGTGGAGTTCCACAGGGTAGAGTCCTATCCCCCATGTTATTCAACCATTACAAAAAGCCTTTAGCAGAAATCATTTGTAGCTTTAGAATTGGATATCATCAGTATGTGGATGACATCCAGCTTTACATCTCTCTATTAAAATCCCCTAATGATGCAGACAAGGTCCTGAGACACTGCCTGATTGTTGTGGTCAAATGGCTGAAAATAAATAAAGTGAAACTGAACCCAGGTAAGACAGAAGTTATGCTGTTTGGGAACGCAGATGTAGGGCATTTGATAAAGTTCCCCATGATGTTTTGATTGGCAAGTTGGATGGCTTTGGATTAGATTTTAGGGTGGTTAGGTGGATAAGGAATTTGTTAGATAATCGCACCCAAAAAGTGGTAGTTAACAGTTCACTGTCTGATTAGTGGGTAGTATCTTGTGGGTACTGCAGGGCAAATGCAGAGTTTTCAGTGGAAAGGTAAGAATTTTTTATTGTCAGCCAGTCTCTGAAGGAGTAGAATACAGCAGATAGGAGCTATCCTGCTGCTTGGATGCCATTTTAGGAATCGGGAGAGGTCTGTACCAAGAGGTATTTACTTCAGAGCTTTGTAAAATTGAGCTTCTTGGTACAATGCTCTTGAAACTTGGGGGATTAGCAGGAGTATGTTCTGGCAAATTTGGTGCCATTATTTTATAAACAGCTGCTCCAGACATTATATAGTTTCCCCAATGAAAATAATGGTTCCTAAATCTGAAATGACATGGATTAGATCACAGAAATGATAATTTCCTACCAAGAAATAAGCAATCACAGTGAACCACCCCCAACCAAGCCTGGATCTGAAATTAATTTATAACTATTTTTTCCCTTAATGCACATCCCTAATGTAAACCATGCAAACTTTCATTTTAGAACATAAGAACATTTTCTTCTCCTGGTGGGAAAAACAAAACAAAACTATTCTATCCATATTATTGTTAGTTAACCATTGGTAGCAGTTAAGATTTTTTGTAAAAAAAATATTTCTTAGGAGGAAAAATACTCTTTGTTTGCAATAGATGAAGGTGGACATAGATTTGGATGGACAAATAACTACTTCCAACCTATAGTTCTTTCCTGCCTTCTTCATAATTGTCTATTTGTCTATTACTCCATGGTGTAAACAATCATGGATGGGAAAGCATTTTTATTTATTTTTTGGCTTACCAGTTGGTACACATTTTGAGAACTTACTGCCTCCCTAATTTATCATGTTAACATCTTGTAAGCATTTCAGATGTCTTTCAATTAACACCTTTCTGCTTAGCCTAATTTCCCTGCTTTTGCATGTTTATTTGTTCATTTCGTTGTTGCCTTCTTTATTAATGAGGTATTCAGTGATATTTGTTGTGCTTCAGTTCCTCCCCCATCTCCTGACTGAGCCTCACATAGCATGTGGTCATGCCAACAAATAAAAGTCAGTGTGACTTTATTTCACAGCTACAGGTTTAAGATACATGTGACGATTCTACCGTCAGGACTTCATTTGTACCAAACTCCCTGGCAGCGACAATGTGCGAAATGACAGGATGGAAAATAATATTTGAAATGTCATTCAGTATGAAAGTAAGAGAAAAACTGGCAAATTGTGCTAAATTACTGTGAACCTGCAGGGCAACTTAAGCATCGTTAGCACCTACCAACTTAAGCATCATTAGCTACAAACAGACCTGTGCTTTTGGGTGGACAGAGTTATTATTGCCTAACTGCAGGGCAACTGTTGGCCTTCAACAGGTTCTTTCCTAAGCAGTGTTCAGTGTTCACTTACCGTATATACTCGCGTATAAGCCGAGTTTTTCAGCCCCAAAAAAGGGCTGAAATAGCTTGAGCTGTAGATTATTCTCATTTAGTATCATTTAGCATTTTCTCCACAGTATTAACAGCTACCCACCATAGCAAAAGACACTTTTGTGGTTATTTGGTCATGCAAGGTTGAACCATGATCTCTATTAATTATATCAAAGGCTTATAATAAATCAACAGAACAGTCTATAGAAGTATTTTTCAGCAAACTAACCATTTGGAACAAGGGCATAAGACAGACAAGCCAGACTGACCAGAATGCCTAAACCTTAGCATAACGGACAAAACTGATCATCTGAGACCCAGCATGGTGTAGTGATTAAGAGTGGTGGACTCTAATCTGGACAACCCAGTTTGATTCCCCACCCCTCCACATGAGCAGCAGACTCTAATCTGGTGAACCAGATTGGTTTTCCCACTCCTACACATGAAGCCTGCTGGGTGACCTTGGGCTAGTCACAGTTTTCTCTAAATTCCTCTCAGCCCCACCTACCTCTCAAGGTGTCTGTTGTGGGGAGAAGAAGGTAAGGCAATTGTAAGCAGGTCTGAGTCTCCTTAAAAAGGGAGAGAAAATGGTGTCTTTGTCTTCTTCTGATAGTGCTGAAAAGTAGGCACCTTTCTGTGGTGAACCTTGGTCATCTACTCCTGGCACAATCTTGCCTGGATGATTGTCTGTATGTGGCACATTATTGATTGAATGCCTGGAAATGTTTCTGTTGCATTGACAAGCTAAGAGTTAGTGACACTTTTATATCTCCCAGATTTATGATTATATCTATCTATCACATTTTAGCCCATTACAAGGAGCTCAGTGGAGCATACATTTATTTGTTTATGTATGTATGTATGTATGTATGTATGTATGTATGTATGCATTTATTTATTTATTTATTTATTTATTTATTTATTTATTAAAAAGTATACTCTGACTTATTTCCATGGACTCAAGGTGGTTCTCAAAGAAGCAAAAACTGTGAGGACTTGTAAGGTTTTCTCATATAAACATACATCATGCTGTATTATACTGAGTCAAACAAGTGATCTGTTAGGGCTATTATTGTCTACTTTGACTGTCAGCAGCTCTCCGTAGTATCCCACAGATACTATCTGATATTTTAAAATGGAGATGTAAGGGATGACACCTGCTTCATGCAGAGCGGATGTTCTGCCATTGAGCTATGACCTCACCCTTTCGCTTGCTGTTTTATCCTCACAGCAATTCTGTGATAGATTAAGCGGAGAGACATGACTGGTCTAAATGATAACACCAGTCCTAACAATAATAAGCAAGTTTATATACCCTTCTAAGTTCATTTAGTTCAATGGACTTAGCAGAATGTAACTGTGCTTGGTGTTGGTACTCTTTAGTTCTATTGTTTTTCCATATATATTCCTTGTGTGTGTGAAGTGCCATCAAGTCACAGCCAACTGATGGAGACCCTGTAGGACTAACAGAGATTAACAGAGGTGGTTTGCCATTGCCTTGCTGTGCATAGCGACCCTGGACTTGCTTGGTGTATTCCCATTCAAATACTACCCAGGGCTGACCCTGCTTAACTTCTGGGATCTGATGAGATCAGGCCAGCCTTATCCATCCAGGTCAGGGTATGCATGTGTGTGTTTGACAGTGACAAATTTTATTAATTATACCAAATGCTGATGAAAAACCAACAAAAAAGAATACTACTGTAAAGGAGTACTACTGTATAAAGGAAATATTTTTGGAATAGGTGCATAACATTAAAGTTGTTCCATCATTTTAGAACAGTGACATAAAAATACATCATTTCAGTGTAAAAGAAAATGTAAGGGATACTATACAACTTTTTCGAGTATGATGGCCTTCAGGATTTCTTACAAAACCACCTAAAATAACTTGAGTAGCCAAGAAAACTAGGTCAGTCATATGTGACCTGAATTACTGAGCTAATGATATTCTTAGACCTGGCTGTCCTCTGGGCACTGCCATTGAGAAGTGAAGCTGATGTGTTGCAAGCTGAAGCATGGCAGGAAAGAGATATTGCCATGTTGCTTCACATTCTTCTAGCAAGACCATTGTGTACATCCCTCAGATAAAGCATATTTCTTTGCATTTAAAATAAGACATAATGCCAGAGCTACCGCTACCTCCCAGCAACCTAGCCAACAAAAAAGGCTATTCTTTCTCATCATCTACATTTTGGCCAATACACTGTTTGTTTTTCCAGGTGATATCGGACAATATTTATTTGGAGATCTGGGGGATTGTGGCTCTTGTATAAGCAGGGCAGTTTAAACAGGCAATATACTGAGGCTGCTAACATAGGGTTGGATAGTTTGGGTGGAGTACATCAGAATTTAACTTCTCTCAGGGCCCGTATCCATCTTGCTATCTTAAAATTATTGAAAAAACCAAAATGGATGTCTGCACAAAAAATAAAAGGTGGATGGCCAAGGGTGGAGGGAAGAGGGACAGGCAGTTGGTGGGTAAAGAAGGGGAAATGGAAGGCAGAGGTTCCACACAGTCAGAAATAGAAGAAGGTGGTGATAGTGCTTATGAGATTCAGCAAGAGGGTGGTAAGTAGGGGCCAGCAGAGGAAATAGATTTTTCCTCCCACAGAAATTCTTTATAGCTCCCTTGCTTGTATATAATATACCTGTACATGTGGATATGTTGCAACTTAAAGAAAAAATGAGATAACATGATATAGTATAGTGAGATCTCATAAACTGGTGTTATCTAGCAGACCCAATATGTATTGGGTGAGGGAGAAAAAGTTGGCCAGAAATGGAAACCATGAGGATGGGGAAAAGGTGGAAAAAGGCAGAGGGTAGTACTGTGTATGTGGAGGAGAAGAAGATGACTGGTGACAGTGGTTGAGGAAGAGACAGTGGCTACAGTTAGGGGTGGGGTGGGCAGTGGTGGCTGGGGAAGAATGGAGAAAAATATGGAAACAGCATCAGGTGGACAGGGCTCAACAAGAGGGTCGAACATGAGAACCTGTGAAGGATATGATTTCCCTCTCCAATAAGATCCTTCCAGATCTCCTACTTGCACATGTGTGTTAAGTGACATCAAATTGCTTCCAACTCATGGTGATCCTATGAATCAATGTCCTCCAGAACATCCTATCATTAACAGCCTTGCTCAGATCTTGCAGACTGAGGGCCATGGCTTCCTTTGTAGTCAATCCATCTCACGTTGGGTCTTCCTCTTTTCCTGCTGTCTTCCACTTTTCCTAGTATTATTGTCTTTTCCAGGGAGTCTCGTCTTTTCACAATGTGACCAAAGTACAATAGCCTTAGTTTAGTTCAGGCTTGATTTGATCTAGAACCCACTGATTTGTCTTTTTGGTAGTCCAAAGTATCCCTAAAACTCTCCTCCAACACCGTACATATATAATACATCTCAAATGTATGGAATACATTGTAATATAAATACCATGTAAACTCTTTATAAAATACGCAACAAGTAAATACATGGGGACAAGAATCTACAAAAACAACAGTTAAAAACAGACCTGACACAATATATATACATATATATATATATATACACAGAATATCAAACTTTAGCATTCTTAATTTACCAACTCTGACAAGAGCTTATATTGACATTATTATTGTTTGTAGATTATATTTCCTTAATTCTTCAAGTGCATCAGCATTCTAAGGGAATCCTGAAGAAATAAATACTTCCAAAGCCTATATCTACACCTCCCTTTAACTAATGACAAGTTCAAGGATTTTAATAGGAAAAAATACACAATGGTACAAGCTAATATTTAATAAAACTATGCATTTCAAGAATAAGGTTCTTCTTCAGGGAAATGTGTGCTGTGATAAAAATATCTTTTTTCATACTCTTTTTATAGGCATTTAGATTCTACTGAGAGTGCACCTCCATCCATTCCTCAGATGAGTGCGACATCAAAAAATATTCTAGTCATTTACAAGCCCAGTAAACAAAACAAGCTGAAGCGCTCCTGTTTAGAAGAGTCAGTTGCATCATTCTGAATTGCTAAGCCATTGCATTTGCGTTTCCCCACTGAATCTTGGAGTCCCTATTCACATCTTTCCCTACATTTCTACAGGGGATACAAGCTGATATTTCCCAACAGTTCCCCACTTCATGAGTGTTAGGAAAGGAAAACAAATAGTTTTCATTGGACATCTGCTTTTTCTTAACTGCGAGGCCATAAATTGGCATTTCACGGAGACACAATTTAGATACGAATCTAAAAACACAGGGGTTGGGAACCAGGGTCACTGACTCTTCATGGGGTCCTACCGATGGGAGGTTTGGGGGGCAGAGCCTGAGGAGGGCGGGGTTTGGGGAGGGGAGGGACTTCAATGCCATCGAGTCCAATTGCCAAAGTGGCCATTTTCTCCAGGTGAACTGATCTCTATTGGCTGGAGATCAGTTGTAATAGCAGGAGATCTCCAGCTAGGACCTGGAGGTTGGTGACCCTATTGGGAACTGATCAAAATTTCACAGTTTTGAATATCATTGTTCCATATTTCTAATGATTCCTGATTTTGTGAGTACCTTATTGCTATGTATGAGTAGACAAATGAATCTGTAGCATGCAGAAGTCCTATCTGCTCATCTAGTTCCATGAAGAGACAGCTAAGTCTGGATACTAGAGACAGCTAAGTCTGGGATAACCCAGTATTCCCTGGTTTTCCAAGGCATTGTATTCTAATGTCTTAGTTTAGCTTCTGCAATGCTTCACCTAATTCTATCAGTGATGATAAATCTAATCAGTCTACTTATTTGACAAAAAATGCACATTAGTTACTAAATCTGAACGATGGATGATTTTGATTTTCTTATCCTGCTGTTTCAGCCCCTAAATCTCTGCTTTAATTTCACTTTTCTGTGAATTAAAACCTGTTAGCTTCATTTTCATGCAATTTCCCTGTAAAACGCATACTTTGTTAAATGTTAGTCGTGCATTTATAAATCATCATTATGGGTTGGATCCCATGGAGGATTTTCATGGGCAAAAGGGATTTCTGCCTACATAGCAGGACTTTCTCATTCCCTCCCCCCTGGAGCACCGTGAATTGTCTCCTGAAATGCTGCTTCTAGGGGAGAGGGGATCCCAGGAACAGCATTGGGATCCAAGCCACTATAAATGGTGGGCTGGCAGTGAAGGCCCTTCTAACCACATGAGGGAATCATGATTGTTGCAGATATCCCACTAAAACTGCACTCCCAACACACACTCAGTGCAGATTACACTCCATGCAGGAATCCAAAGCAGAATGGTCCATTTGATTATGCCATTGTCAGCAATGACCTGTAGTCATATTCCATGTAACACTGGTATCCATCACAGTACTTGCATGCCTTATAAGAGCTTAGATTTCATTGAAATCACAACTTAGTGAATCATTGACATGTAGCTCCGTTCTTGTGACCTACACTTACATTGCTTTGATCTCAACATGGCTTTCTTCTCGTCTGTATGATGTGCAGGCAATATTATTGCAATTTCATGGCTCCCAGGTGCAATATTAGTGCACAGCTTTGTATAAAGGCTTTAACTAGGAAACATAATGCATTCCTCTATCTTGTCTGTATAGATTTTCTGTATTTATATGCAAGCCTGTGGAGAATGGAAGAGTACTTTAGTGTCAAAATAAGCTATGCTCAATGACAAAGTTTACTGCTATAACCATGTATTAACCTGGTGGTGAAATTTAAGAATTTTAGAGAAATGTTCACAGTGCTGCTTTATGCAGGTTTTTGTCTAAGATGGATGCAAAGAAATAATGTTGACTGACCTTAATGCCCTATTTTTTTCCACCAGGAAGCTAACTAGCCTAAATATTACTGCTGTCTTAGTTAATTTTCTCTTAATTGGATTACCAATGAACATGACAATATTTTCTTATGACAGAATGTCTATAAAGAAGCAATTTCAATCAAGCTAAGCGGGAAAGTCACAAATAGTTAAACTCAGCAATTATGCATGAAATGTTCCAAAAAATTGGCATGGATAGACTTTTTAAAAATTATACCTAAATGAGTTTTCTTCTAATAATGAAATATTCAGATGCTACTACTGACTTTAAGTTTGCCCCTTTTGATACTCCCCTCCCTTCCTGTTTCACATTTGGTTGTGTAATGCTGATGAGTGATGACAGACAAACCTTAGTGATTTTTCTAGGGTTTTTCCCCCCTCTGTAGGATTGAGCTGTAGGTTTTTATGGGGTTGTTTGCTCACTGGTAAAGCTGCTGAACTATACACAGAATAAGGAAAATGTAAAGCAGAGGGAGGGAAACAGAGTTTCCATTAAGTTGTGCAGTAGAAATTATGTAGTAGTATATTCTACACAGATGTACATTATAAGCTGATTGTGTGCGTGTGTGTGTGTGTGTGTGTGTGCGTGTGTAAAGTGCCATCAAGTTGCAGCCGACTTATGGAGACCTCTTATGGGATTTGCAAGGAAAGATACTAACAGAGGTGGTTTGCCAGTGCTGTCCTCTGCACAGCAACCCTTTAGTGCTCTTGCATTTAGAATACTGTGTGTGCTGTCTGATAGTGCAGCCCATAAGACTGGAGAAGATATAGGAAAAGACTGCTATATTGATGAGGGGAAGAAGGTTTCAAAATATTAGGGCTGTTTAATAGAAAGATGGCTTAAGCAAAGAGAAACCCAACCAACTTTCAAAGAAAAAGACTAAAAAAGTGGCAACAAAAATATTCACTTCTAAGCATATATATAAAAAAATCCTGAATCTGTTTTTCAGGCAGATGGAAAGCTTTGGAACAGATACCTAAGGCAATTGGATCTAGCTTGATTCATACCTCTTCCAGGATGGCATACACATCTCTAGCTAATGGCTTTCTAGCATTTGGTACATTGGAGGTAGTGCCAATCAGCTTTTCAGGTGGCAAAGAGATGAGAGAGCTGGGACCAATGAGAACTGCGTGAGAGAATACTGAAAAGCACAGTGGGAATAGCTACCCTTTCAGCTTGGCTTACCTTGATCTGAAGAGAACAGTGTATATATGAAAAGCAACTTTAGCTGGTACATTTAAACAAAGACTCCTAAACCCACACTGTAGTCTGATCTTGAAAGATACGACAAAATCTTACCTTTTACTTAATGATGCCCTATAGATGCAAATGCCAGGATAATACTTAGCTGTTGCAAATAAAGAAAAATAAAATAAAAAGTTTTTCTATCATTACATATGAACAGCAGGTCATGACTTACCAGATTCTTCTCTCATGTGGTATCTGAATAATTTTACCGAAGCAGATCAGCTTGTGAAACAATTCCTCTTGCCTAGATAAGAGCAAAGTATTTAAAAACATTTTGCAGTTGTCATATTGAATGAGAATAGCCTACCACAAATTTCCTTGCAAGGGTGTCTGACCAGGAAAAAACAGTTGTGTTAGAAGAGAAGCAAGTGGCAGTGCCTTTTTAGCTCTGCAAAACCAGATCTAGTGTGGTAACTTTAAGGGAACAGGAGGCCCCACCCTTTGTGATATATCCATGGGTTGGATCGAGCCAGCTCCCCCCTCCCAATCTTGGGCAATTCTTCCCATTACTACTGTGCTTTAATTGCTACTGCATTTTTTTTTTAAATTGCAATTGTAAGTCAACATGAGCAACAAAGGAAAGCAGGGGTATTAAAACTTAAATAGTCTTCATAGGAAATAATATTAAGATAATCCAGTTTGTTAATTTGAACAATTTTTAAATGTACAGAGCATGAGCTAAATTTACCTACAAAATTCATGATATGGAGATTTATTAAAAGCCAGATGTGTCTGGCTTTTAATGGCCGCATCGCATGGTCATTCAAGGACTGCAGGAAAACTATGCTGTGGTAAAGGGTTAGCCTTCTCGCCCTGTGCCACAGACCCCGTGTGAATCGGAGCCCTGCTACTTAAAGAGACAAAATGGTTGGGAAAGCACATATAATATGGCCCTTACTGACAACATAGGAAACATTTTCTCTTGATAAGAATTTGCAAATGTATCTCAGCATCTTATTTTTGTGAATTTTGGTATCAAGAAGCATTCATCTTAAGCAAGATTCTGGATTTTGTGCCAGTATTTTGTGCTTCCAAGCAAGACAGTCAACTTATTTTTTTTATTTTAACTTCTATTTGAAAAAGGTCTTATGCATAAATGTATGTATGTATGTAGTGTTACCCGAATTGCTCTTTAATTGGGGAAGTTAGCTGAGCAATCAGTAACTATGTATTTATATAGCGAGATCGCAGCCAACTCTACCAGAGTCCATATTCTGTAACCTTGGAATGAAGACAGAGGCAAATGGACACCAAATTAATAGTGTTTATGTATTCAAGCATTCAGTGATGCACACAAACATAGAGAGAAATCTAAGAAATAAGAGAGAGGAGTACAGAGATATGTGCCGTAAGGCAGGTAGGAATATTTTTACGGGAATAGATGATGCCTTCCTGTAATCCAGAGTTCCATAGGATCAAGATGAATATATTGGGGGGGGGCGCGCATGGGGAATTAAATAGAGGGCAGGGGTAGCCCCCTGCGTACTCTAGCATGGCTGCTCACTCCGGCAGAGTGGCAGGCTGTATGAAATGGGAAGCCCTAAGGTAAGGTTATGGGTGTGGGCTACCCCAGTTATACTGTTTCTCTGGGGGTGGGATGATTGGATTAACCCTGCTAGGTTCCCAGGTGACAAAAGGGTGACAAAAGACTTAATGGCTAGCTGCCGGGGCGGGGTGGGTGAGAATTTGGAAATCTATTCTAATTCCAGTGGCTTTTGCAACCTGGGAGGAACTGGAAAATCTCTGCTGAAGTGATTATTGCTCAGGAACAATAAGTGTGCTTTTCTGCAAATGTCCGGGGATCGCTGCTGCTGAGCTGGAGGAACGACTCATCTTGATATCAGGATTGCTGCTGATGGCCCATTAAGCTGATGTTGCAATGGGAAGGGGGGATGTTGGCACTGACTACGTGGTTGTCTGCTTTCCACGAAATGGCTGCGGCTGGAACAGGCTTTGCAAAAGAGCATGGATGCTCTCAGGTTCACTGGAGGCTGCCCTTGCTTCTGGTTCCCAGCTGCTGGCTGCACGAAGCTCGCAAGAACGGCCGTGTCAGTTTCAAAACAGACCACGCAGCGACTGCCCAGTAGCGTTTGGAGAGGATGCACGGCTGGAAAGTAGTCATGTGCCTGCATAGCGGGTTGCCAGGTCCAGTCCAGGAGGTTTAGGCAGGCCCGTACGCTATCAATTGTCAGTGATCTCTTGACCATTGTTTATCATTAAGAAGAAACAGTGTGGCTGCAAAGAAGTGCAGATTTTGTGGTAACATACTACTGACTGCATATATGAATCTTGATCTGAATTTCCTATTAGTTCTTTGCTGGCAGTAGTGTGCACTAAATATTGGGCTTGTTATGAAAGAAGAGGGAACTTCCAACAAAATGTATCTTTGCTTATCACTTTCAGAGAGCTTTCTTTTTTTTCTTTCTTTATTTAATGGAAAGACTGGGTTCTTCTAGAGGTGACTAGGTATACCCCAGAGTTTCCTTTTAAGTAATCACAGAACATGCACCTTAATTATACGGAGCGCCAGAACCTCTAGTATGAAAAAACTACAAGCAGACGGTGAAATAGACGGTGAAATAGAGAGACATGTTTTACAAATCCCTAGAAGAGAATGAGGGTAATATCTAGGGCAGCTCAACCCCACTGTCAAGTTTTGTGTATTCAGGTCTAACGTGGGGGGGGGGGGAATCCTACTGAGATTTAATAGGTGATCAGATCAGACTACTTTGTAATGCTGGGAGGGACGGGTGCTACCATGCAGAGGAAGAAGCCACAGGCTCCTTGATTCTAAATATTCAATCTAGGTCTGCCTGCCTGCCTGCTATTGTTTATTCTGCATGAGACAGAACAATGAAACACAGATGTGCTTAGCATCTGGTCGTCTCACTCTGAGGATCCTCCCTCACTCCATCACATAATGGAAAAAAAACAGCAAAATTTTTGTCCACTCCAGCAATGCTAGTCTGTAAAATATTCCCATTCCCTTTCTCTTTTTCTGTGGCCTTAGCCTTCTAAAGGAGAAATTGACAAACTAGAGGACTTATTGTTTGAGACAGAGAACTGCCATACACAACGGACATTAATGTTAATACAATTTGAATCTCTTATCTAACATCTGTAAACAATTTAACATTTGCTTTATTTAAGCAGATTCTTGCAATGATAAAATATCACCACAGCTCCTGCTCCATAGTATCATGTTCCAAATCATAAGCCATAGTTGGGACACCTCCGTTGTGTGAATCCAGGTTAAACAAGGAATTATTGAGTTACTGTCAAGAAAATTGCTTATGTGGTAATACAATTATTGACTTAATCACAAAATGCAAAATGGCTGTGCTTTATAACACTTAGTGCATCATTAGACTCTGTATCTCCCTTCTGACACATTAACCTTCCTGCAATTATGGCAATTTATAAATGTCAGAGTAATTTTTTTAAGGGATATGAAGTTGTAAAACCTAAAGTTGGCTCACAATGATGCTATGTAGATATTTGTTGCTTGTGTTCCAATATCTTTTTAAACTCAAGAATTAAATGCTTTTCTCCTCATGTCCATCTCACCATTTCCTCCATCTGTCTTCTTAAGCACTCCAATTTCTATTAGGACAAGGATGCCCATGCATGAAGTGCAAGTCTAGAACTTTAAAGTTATTTTTAATTTCCTGTAAAGGCAGGGTTATCTGGATTAATGGGTTATTAGTTTTTCCTTCCCTGAATGCAAGTTATTTCTGGCATTGTACAGGAAGATTTCCTTGCAAGTAAATTATTAAAGGGGTAGTTTTTGAGTTGCCTAGGGAAACATCATTTTTGGAATCAATAGTTTGTCCCTCCTATAAACTGTGCTTCAGATTAATCAGGAGATGCTGATCGCTAAATTGGTCTCAAAGGACAGGTGACACAAAGTAGGTAAGTGATATTGTTTATTGGATTGTAAACATTTCCTCATTCTGGCTTCTTCATGAAGTCCTTAACCACGATAGGTACTGCTGCAGTGGATTTTCTATTCATTTAAATGGGCCTGTTCCCACTGTAATATTGCTAGCCATGATAATACCCCTGGAGACAGTATGGTAGATGTACTTGGTGAATTTCCGCTGGATTTCTCAGCTTAAACCATTTTTTTTTTGTTAGCATTTAGATGCTTGGTTAAATCCATACTCTTTAAGAGAGCTTTTGGGTCTCCCAGGTAGATTTACTGCTAGTTCGCAGGTTTTGCATTTATATTGCTCTCTGTTTTATATATGCCCATAGTTGCTTCTGCTGATTTCTCAGCTATTGCCCCAGTACCCAATAAAGCCACGAGACCACAACATGGGTTTAACTAGTTTATTTAAAACAGCTGATTTGCATCATCAACTAACTATGATAATATTTAATTGAGAGTGGGCTGCTCTAGGCAGCCTAGCCATGGCTGCCTTTTGTTTTGGCAAATCCACCCTGGCTCCAAACTCGGCCAGCGGCTGCCACCAGCCTTGTTTGTCATTGCTTGCACATACTGTGCGAAGAAGTGCCCAGACCCAGCCCTGATCCCTGATGTGCCGTGAAGCCACTACCAGGTTTGGAAAGATGTTGCTGAGCACCAAAGGTGCTCCTTCACATGCCCCATTGCACTGTAAATCAAGTGATGGTCTGTTCAGAACACGCCCTCCATCATGCCCGATGGCTCAAGGTGCTCACCACTGCTCCCTACTTATCCATAAGCAACCCGTCCTATCCCTGCCAAACTAGTTATGACCTAAACAGTCAATGACCAGGCCTAGTTAAGCTATTAATAACTGCCCAACCTGAACCTCACAAAGCAGGCAACAAAGCCTCGCCCCAAAGCCAATCAGGGAAGAAGCCCAAAAATCCCAGCTTGTCTCCAACAGCGACCACTAATCCCGTGCTCTTCAAGGGAGGGTGGATGAGTCTGCAACAGGCTGCAAAAGCTGCCTCACAAGGGAGAAACAACAGTAAAGCTTCTCCTTCCAGCCTTCCCATTAGATAGCAGCTTTTGACTTATAGCTAATCTGTCAGCATGTTTTACTCACATTGGACTGGGGCAAATCAATCCTTGGCTTGCAAGCCAGGAATGCCTCTTTTTAAAATTTTATTTTCATTGTCATGAGGAGTTTTAATGTGGATCGATTAGCTCCCTTGTGCACTCTTCCAGTTGAAAGTTGGGATATCAGTATTTTAAAGAATAACGTTCTTCAGGATCAACAGCAATGCTAATGTGAGAGAAGTGGAAGACTGGTTGAGCAAGAGAGAAAAAATACAAAGCAAGGAACAAGAGGGGCTGTATGATTTAGGAAGCGGCGGAGGGAGTAGGGCTACTTGCATTTCATATTAATGAGAAATAACTGGACAAGTCTACATCCCCAATCAGTAAATCAGAATCTCTTGATCAGAAAAACATCCCAGGAATACCTCCCAGGAGTCCGGTGCGAGGTCTTACGCTGGGAGGATGCTGGCAAGAGGTCATGCTGGCATCCTAGGGCTGTGCTGCCATGGCCATCCAGGGGGGGCGGTGTAAATGGCACTATGCCGGCATTTGTGCTAGTTTGCATGGCACAAGTGGCATGGATGCTGGTGTAGGGGTCATGGTGCCTCCTAAGGCAATTTCGCTCTCAAGCTCAGGAATGCACTATTAGGCATGTGGATTTCTGGGGGCAGAGTCAACTTCATGAGATGCTAAATGTATTTTTCCCCTACAGAGCTACTGGCAATGTCCAGGAATGGGGTAATTTAGAGCTGTGAAAAGGTGCCAAAGGAAGTGGACAAGTAAACTCTTACAAGCACAGCTTCTGTGAATAAATCTATGGCTGCTTGGAAGCATTTTTGAGGTCCTAATCATGGGATTCCTGATACATATCTAGTTTGTCCAAAGACACAAGTCCCACTGAACCAAATATTTATTTATGTATTATGGATAAAGAGCATCATGTTTGAAGTACCACCTCGCAAATGCTTCACCACATTTATGCATACAATTTTCAGTCAGTGTGGCCCTGATCCACAGATTTAAGTATCCACAAAATGGCCCACACTTGACTATTAGAATATAAGATAGAATAGATACATGTAGCTACTTTGAACATGATGGTGTGCATATGGTGTACATACATTAGGGTTGTACAGTGTTCTTCTCTGTGTCAGCTAAATAAAGTGTTTTCTGGGGGGTTAAAATGGTTCCTAAATTATGTGACATTCACCATTTTTTCATTCTAGTTCACTGCTTCATTATCCACTTTACTCATGCTTCTGTTCTATTTTTCTTAGTTTTTCTGCTTTCTGTTTATAGTAATGTAGGTGATTCCAAACAATCAGGAATAACTCATTGAATCTGATAATGCCACATTCATATTCGGCTGTGAGGGTAACTTCAGGTAGGGCAAACAAAGCCAACTGAGGATGAGGACAACAATTCCTCAATCAGCATCTTCCCAGTCTAAATGATCAAACATGGTGCCAAAGATGAATAAAGGGAAGGGGGCTCTTATTACTTCCAGGATCTTTGCACAAAGGCCCCTTCTTTTGACTATTAATTTGCAGAGTGTGAAATGGTCTTTGGTGGGCCTTACTTCAAAATACTTCCAAGTAAATACATTTAAAATTGGATTGTAAATATACTTGTTCTCCATCCCTGCACAGGCTCTCAGGTCCCATTGATTGGGAAGTTAATAGACTCTAATTCTTGGTAGGCATGCTGACAGGCGATGCAGCACCATTGGACCATTACCTTCATCCATGAGTAACTTCTACCCTGCTTGGAGGTTTTAAGCAATTATCTGTAGTTTGAAGGTAGCAGCAAGCTAGGATACAGACATAAACTCCATCCAATCAGGGTTAGACTGAAACTGTTTCGGGTGGGGGGGGGAGCACACACACTCTTTTAAACACACACATTCCAACTGCCCCCAAAACATTAATATCTGTGATCCCATTTGTTGAGTTTCTCAATGAGAGTGTTACCTGTTGCCTCCCTACTATTATGGTCATTGGAATAAATTTCAGAATGGGATTTTGCATTTCCTTTGTGACACGTGATTGAGTATTTCATATTTCTAGAAGTGCATTCTATCACATCTATAATTTCAATGGTCTATGTAATCCTTTCAAACACAAAAAACAACAACAACATTACTTGTCATTTACCCAGTATAGTCAAATAATATACTATCAAATACCGTTCCATGTCAGATGTCAACTATTAAGTACCATTTGTATGCCAAGTGTCAAATACTTACAAATATCAACTGTCACATGGAAATCAAATTATCATTGAATGACAAATAGACTCCTCGTCTCTGTAGAGCTTTTTGCTTGGCTAGATTGAATGATAACCCTTCTATGGTAATGCAGGGCAGAATTCTGAATATACCATACTCAGACAGAATCTGCCCTTGCTCTTCTGGCTCTATTGACACATTAGCCCATGCCCTTTTGGAATGCCGCTTTTACGAGGAACTTTGATCCCACTATATTTCTCCCTTTTTAATATACAAATCCAATGCCTCTGTGACTGACATAATGCCTTTTTTACTAAGCGACAGGGACCCCAAGGCTACGTTGTCAGTGGCAAGATTTGTTTCAGTCCTTATATCCCTCCAACACTAGATATATGCTGCTCAAGATCAATTGATCAAGGAGCTTCTAAGGGATAAAAGGAAAGAAAAAGGAATGACAAATAGTTAAATGTTTTCTATTTTGGGAAGACATCAGCATTCACAGAAGAGAACTTTGGGGTGCAATGTTATCTCCTGTCTTCTCTAGAGTGGGCAACATGTTTAAAACAAATGTTACATAATAGTACTGATTTTATTTTAGTTATTTGTTAGTATTTTAAATTGCTAACTTTCAATGTTTTGACTGGATTAAAGGCATGGGAAAACAGGCCAGTGGGTAAAATTAAAATGAAATACATAGCTGCACTTGAATCCCCTAATTTGTGTTTTTTTTTTCTTTAAAAAATCCAGCACATTCTGGAAGTTGAAATGTACAGTGTTCACTTAGAGAGGCAAATAATGTTTTGTTTTAGTTAGAAATTTCTCCTAATTCCTAAGAAATATATATCTACAGTAAATATCTAATGCAGGGGTGGGGAACCTCCGCCCCCCGGGCCAGATCCGGCCCGCGAGATCATTTTGTCCGGCCCCTGGCCCGCCTGCCGAGGCTGGGAGCTCCACAGCCCACCTGCCGAGGCCAGGAGCTCCACGGAGCTAGCTATCACTAGCCAGGCCCTCCTCTCGGCATTTCAGGCTTCACTGGGAAGCGGGAGCGCATGCACAAAATACTGAAGGCGGATTGGATGATTGTGGGGGCATTTCCCCTAAGTCTCCCGGCTTCCTTTTCCTTGCTTTCGGTTCCTCGTGAGAGAGAACACATGAATCTGGCCGGCTCTCTCAGCACCCCTCCCCTTTGCTGCCAGCTTTTTCCAGGTGAGTGGGTGGTAGGCCACCCCCTTCCACCAGATCGGTGGGCCCCTACGAGGCCCTCACCTTGCTCTCCCCTGAGGCCAACAGCTCTCCAGCCTTTGAACCTTCCTCCCCCTCCTAGCTTGTTTGTGACCCGAGCAGCCGGGCGCTCCCCCAGCCGCAACCCCGTACCATGGCCTGAAGCAGCTGGGGCGGCCGAAGCTCCTGCCTCCTTCTCCCCCCCCCGTGTGCTTGCCGCGCCGTGGCTTAAAGTTCCCCGGGTGGCCAAAGCTTCCGTCTCCATTCTTCCCCCCCCCTGTGTGCTTGCCGCGCCCAACCCTCCCCGTGATCCATTCCCCCTGGCCCGCGCGCTAGTCGTGCCACCGCTGGAGGGTCCCCGCCGAGCCCTCCCCGTGCTCTGTTCTTCCCAGCTCCCACGCTTGCTGCGCCGCCGCCAGAGGGTCTCCCCGTGCTCCGTTCTTCCTGCCCCCATGCTTGCCGCGCTGCCGCCAGAGGGTCTCTGCCTAACCCTCCCCATGCTCCATTCTTCCTGCCCCCGCGCTTGCCGTGCCGCCGCCAGAGGGTCCCTGCCTAACCCTCCCCGTGCTCCGTTCTTCCTGCTTGCCGCGCCGCTGCCAGAGGGTCCCAACCCTCCCCGTGCTCCATTCCCCCTGGCCTGTGTGCTAGTCATGCCACCACCGGAGGGTCCCCGCCCAGCCCTCGCCGTGCTCCATTCTTCCTGGCCGGCATGCTTGCGTTTGTGTGTGTGTGTGTGAGAGAGAGATCCCTGTGCGGGGGAAGGGGTGCTTCCCCCTATCGCGTGGGTGTGTGTGCGTGATCCTGGGCTGCTGGATGGCCCGGGGGGGGGGAGAGAGAGAGAGCCCCATGAGGGGGGGTGTTGGGGAGGGGA
The DNA here is from genome assembly GCF_029931775.1 of Euleptes europaea. NCBI lineage: Eukaryota > Metazoa > Chordata > Lepidosauria > Squamata > Sphaerodactylidae > Euleptes > Euleptes europaea. Next base: position 37,510,290 of record NC_079320.1, on the reverse strand, counting down.
AGCCTCCCTTTCCTTCCTTCCTTCCTTCCTTCCTTCCTTCCTTCCTTCCTTCCTTCCTTCTTTCCTTCGTTCTTTCTTTCCTTCCTTCTTTCCTTCCTTCCTTCCTTCCTTCCTTCCTTCCTTCCTTCCTTCCTTCCTTCCTTCCTTCCTTCCTTCCTTCTTTCCTTCGTTCTTTCTTTCCTTCCTTCTTTCCTTCCTTCCTTCTTTCCTTCCTTCCTTCCTTCTTTCCTTCCTTCCTTCCTTCTTTCCTTCCTTCTTTCTTTCCTTCCTTCTTTCTGTCTTTCCTTCTTTCCTTCCTTCTTTCTTTCCTTCCTTCTTTCCTTCCTTCTTTCCTTCCTTCTTTTTCTTTCTTTCTTTCCTTCCTTCTTTCCTTCCTTCTTTCTTTCTTTCCTTCCTTCTTTTTCTTTCTTTCCTTCCTTCCTTCTTTGCTTCCTTCCCTCCCTACTCTGCATAGCCTCTGCTAGGGTTGCCAATCTCCAGGTGGTGGCTGGAGACCTGGCAACCCTAGCTTCTACCCCCCTCTCCGCCGGGAGAGCTACGCCTGGTATGGCCCCCAAATGATGTTATAAATACGCAAATGGCCCTTGGCAAGAAAAAGTTTCCCCACCCCTGATCTAATGAAACTCATTAAAATATAAGTTAACATTGATACCTATGTTTATTAGTTTCACATACTGTAAGATGCATTTTAAGTGATTTTATTCATCTTCTATTTTTATTTGTTGCCTACTTATCTCATTTTAATCATCTAATTGGGAGCATTATTATATCTCTAATTGACCAACAGCCACCACTATATCTTGTTTGGTTAATTAAATGCTTGCTTAGAAGTAGGCTTAATTTGAAGTGTTAAAATATTTTTCTTGGCAAGGCAAGTTCATATAACATTATTATTATTCTGTCTGTATAAGCAGTGCATGCAAAGCTGCTAAGCAGATTATGTATAACACCTTATATCTGCTATAAACTGGCTCAAATGGAGCTTATGTTATTGTTAAATGGCTTGTAAAAGGAATCTTTAACAAAGTTTGGGTTATGATATGTAAAGCCCTCCAGTACAGGAGAAACTTAGTTTTAGCAAATACATTTCTACTGGCAAAAAAAATCCAAAATCAGTATGCATGCCTTTAATGGAATCCTAAAAGCAATGTCATGCAAACACAGAAAGTGAATTCTTTATGTAGATTGCTACTGCTGCTTTACATGAAAACCCTTTTCCAGATGTACACTGTAGACCAGGGCTGTTGCAGCTTCTGCCTGCCCATGCTTCCTGGGGTGTCTCCTGAATGATAGCTAATCACATCACTAAAGTAAATTATGTAGACAGAAGCCTTAAGACACTCTTTCCAGCATAGGAACAACTGCAGGAAAAGCTGCAACTATGCAGTCAAGTCAATGTCTAAGGTTCAAACTAGATGTTACATCTTACACGAGTCAAGAAACTGATGCCCAGAGGATAGACCCCAAAACATGGGAACCCCCAGACATGCTACAGGTGTACTACTGATTTGGTCTCCTCCAAGACTTGGAGAGCTTATGTACTGTAATATTAAAGCCAGTATTCCAGTCAAATTCCAGAAGCCTAATGGAAACTTGTTGGTAAAATATGGTCTGGGAAGGAAGCTGAAAGCTTCTTTCCCCCCTTTTTCTGACTCCACGTGTCCTAGAAAAGACATTTGGAGCAAGAGAAAGGAATAAACAGCCCCCCATGGATGCTTCCACTGGTGACAATGGTGAGGGAGGGAAGGTGGAAACCCCTCTTCCACTCAGGCAGTGCTCCACACAGAGCAATCACTCTGAGAGTTTATATACCTACATGATGTGATGCTAATGGTGAAACAGAATCTTCATTTCCGACTCAACACCATCATTTCTCTGGGTGGAGGCTGAACGATAGCAAATATTTGCAAATAGATCTTTCAGCCAAAATTAAACTGCCAACTTGTATTTGCTATTTTCCCCAAAGTACTTTTTCATATAGATTTCTTATATTTCTTATATTTGGCATAAAACTGGTTACTAAAGTATAAAAAAACTTTATTCCACTGAAGGCTTTGGGAGTAAAATGGCATGACTTCTTGTGGCCTTTCTCAAAGGCATTGAGAACTCTCATCTGTCTGAAACAGATGTGTATAGATTTTAACCTTCTAAAGTTATTTTTTAAAGGAAAAGATTCAGAAACTTGATGTGATTTCTAATAAAAGCTCTTTACACATGATTACCTTTTTAGGAAGATCCAGGATTTGAAGAAGCCTTGGATTCCTGATGGGATGGCTCTTTCTTCTCTATATATGTGCCACGGTTATTCTCAGCATTGGTACTTTGCAAGTGGACCGGTGTACTTTGCCTTCCCCCTGTGGCCATCCTGAAATAAGTATAAGTGTTGGTGATCTTTTCCCCTGACGATGTGTGTTTAAGGAAAAGAAATAAAAACACAAATATTACAAAACCAAGGTTGATATTTTCCTGGTTTTGTTTTGTATTTTTACGTATTTTTAACATGTTAACATTTAACAGGGAAACTAGATACAGTTTTTTGAAGAGTCAAAAGAAATGTATCTGTACCTAGGGAGAAAAACTTACCCTGCATTGACTCCCAAGTGAACCCAGGGGAAATGATACCAAATTCAGTCAGTGGTGCTACATTTCTTCTAAAAAACATGCCTGGGGACCTGTGGTGTCTCTTTCTGGCCTGGCAAAGCGTTCATTGCACAGCCACATAGCTTCAGAAATTTTTCCAGGGCTTGTCTCTCTTAAAAGGTAGGTGACATGCTTATGATACAACTCTATTCACTTTTTATGATGTAGAGGCTTGGTAAAATGGGGGCAGTGTGAGTTAATGATTTCTTCATAACCCCCCAAATATTTTTCAAGTCATCTATCAATTGATCTTACTCCGTGTAATATTTTACAGTATGCCCTCCTTAGTATTCATAATCCAATTTATAAATTAGGAACACAAATGTGATGGTAGAACATTTATTCTTATTTCTCATTGTTTTGCAAATTATCTAATCATTTACATGTATTCAAAGCTGTTGCAAACAGAGATGGGAAACCTGGAATTATAAAGCAAAAACTGGTGGTGGCAATTCTGGTTCTAATTGTGAAGAGGTCTTGGGACTTTAGCTACATAATTGAAGGGAGGCCACAAATCTCCCATTCATTGTTTGGTTTATGATGACTGTGTTGGCCATCAAGTGACATATTTTCCTGAGGCAAAGCTGATAGATATCTCAATATGTCAAAATAATCGATTAAGAATATTGAGGAGACAAGGTACACAATAGTACAGACTACACTAGGAAATATATTGGATCAACAGAGGGACAATCCAATCCACAAAGAGAACATCGAGCCCAGGTGAAATATTTGTTGGATTTTTTGGAGGTACTAATATAACATTTAGTGTTTTTTTCAGGCACCTTTTCTACCTGTTGGCATCCACCTTAACCCAAAGGGAGATTTATAGGAAATTTCTAAGGCCTAAAAATAAACTGTATAGAAATGTAGGGAGAAGATAAATTTAAGATAAATTTAGGTCGCTGGGAGTTGGAAATCCTAATTTTAATAGAAGGTTAGGAGCATGTTTTATCTATGACTATGGATTGGAACGCTGAATAATATTGAGATAAGATAAAGCAACCCCAAGTTACTAAACAAAAGAAAAGGCCAACCCAAATGAATGAGAAGCAGTGAAATGTCACATTGTATGGCTCTGCTATGTAGTGGGAGGTTTCTAGGTTCTGTTAGCACCAGCATATCACTTGACTAGTGCTCATAAAAGAGTAATTCGCACCATGGGCTTACACCATTAACTGGCAAGCAGTTAGCAGGAGACTTTCTACTTGAATAACAAGCTTCCCTGTTCCTCAAGCTTTAATAGTTTCCTTTTCTCACTTGTGCTCTCACACATAATATGATTGGCAGGTGTTTCAGTTTATTTCAGAGTCTGTCAAGAAATATTTCATATGAAAACTGGAAAAAAAATCCTTAAATGAAAACAAAATTTTCACTAAAGTATACTGGAAAGCAGGTATTTTTGCTTTGACAAAGGAAGTACTACAAGACATCGATGTTATAGAAGGTGTAACAACATTGAGTTTCCTGAGAACTGTTTTTTTTTTCCTTATGTAACTCCTGAAACGGTCCATCTTTCCCTGTTCTCCAGGAACTTTCCCCCCCTTTTTTTCCCTTTTTTTTTGCTTTCTGAAAACCTAATTTTGTTTTCATTTCTTTGATGAGGCCTCTTCTTCCACTATCACTTTCACATCCACTTCTTGGTTCTTATCACTTTCTCCTTAGTTTTCTTTTGATAATTTTATATCTGAAATATTTCATGGGTAGAAAGGAATGCCAACATTGAAATGCCACTTGAATTAAGGGCATTCTTGTTGAACTAGAATTCTTCTTACCATTTGAACTAGTGGCCTTAAGACTTTACTAATAAGGCTAAAGGCACAGAGCACAAATGTACACAGGATTCCCCATTTACATTGTTATTAAGGAATGGACTCCAGGCATTAAAAGCTTTCTTGCTTTGTAACCATGATGGCACAAGCAGGTTATTTCTGCTGGTTCATATAAGCCTGCCTAAGAAGACATTATCTGGAATGATCTGGGTAATTAACTCCATTAAGAATAATTAATTTTGTTTGTTTGTTTTTTAAACTTGAGTTCATTTCTGGAAAAAAGGGATGTTTTAATAGATAAATAACAAGAATAGAGGAATGCAAACTTCAAATACTGAGGCAGGGCATAAAATAGAAATGTAAACAAAGCATACTGCTTCAGAAGGCTGTTTCAGCAATATATTATGAGTTTAAACACATATTATGACCTATTACAAAGTACATATTCCTAATTATATAATAATAATGTTACATCTGGGGTACTTAATGAAACCAAAAATTGAATATGGCATAGGAGGTGTTATATATTTGGTCAGCTCCTATCGCCAAATGTTATCCCATTTTTACCATCCAACACTGCAAGAGCTGATCTTTCAACTGTGGTAATGTCTGTGCTGTTGGAAGTCTTAAAGTTTATTAGATGATTTATTGGGTTTTGAGATTCTGTTATTTAAGGATTGGCAGCCCAATCATGAAGGGCAGATCCATGGCAGCTGGGAGTGGCAAAGCCACGCCACCTACCCAGAGGCTTCCCAGCCACAAAAAGGAATTTTAATGTAATTAAATCACAAAATGGATGGAAATCCCCCATTGCCTCCAATGAGGCTGTGCCACAAAAATGGTGGTGCAGCACCACCAAAGTGCAAGGGGTCATTCCTGGGGCAAAATGGTGAGGAAGCTGCCCAATAGCAACTCCTCCCCCAGGCATGCCCTGGGAATGCCCCCATGCCGGCATCTGGTGGGGGCACTTGCCCTGGGTACAAGGAGAGGGAGGGCGCCAATGTGGGCATGGAGAGTATGGGCGTGGGGAAAAGGAGTGCTGCCATGCCTCAGCATGGGTGCAGCGGCCCGCCTGCAGCCCGGTTGGTGCAAGCACCGCCTGGCCTCAGCTCATACCAGCCGCTGTTCTCCCTCTCTTGGTTTCTGTGGGGGCGGCCACTGTATGCCCCACCTTGCACATTTCTCTCCACTCCTGGGGCCACCAGCACCTGGTTCCAGAGTGCACGTGTGTGCATGCCACACCCCCTCCCTCTCTCCCCCCCTGCCCTAGGCACTCCTTCCCCCAGCTCTGTGCATGCTGCTCATTAATTTATTTAAACTTTTTTATCTTGCTTTTATCTTATTTTTAACTCAAAGCACACAATAAAATGCACAACTTACTATTTTTAAAAAATACATACATGTACACCCTCAGCCCCTCCACTATACTCAATTTAGAAGTCTCTTATAAAACAAGAAGTCTCAGGCAGAATGGGTGTCAAGCCTTTCCCAAGAAGGAGTTTTTATAGTCCATCAGGCAGGGAAACAGTGAGGTTGAATAGCTGGTCTTCCTCGGCCCTTGCTGGAACACACTCTGTCCTAGTATTCTTATGGGGAGTGGAATTTCTTTTTCTGAATTTTACTTTTTCAGAGATATACGTTCATTCTTCTCATTCTCTTTTTCTTTTTCAAATGGGAGTTTAATTTCTCTTTGACTTATCTTCGTAGTTTTCTTTACACATGTAGGCACCTTTTTTGTAAATTCAGCTCTCACAGGGTGGTTTTTTTTTTAATGTTACAATCAAAGGGTGGTACTCTAAATGATGACAGGGAGGTCTGGGAAGACACTGCCTGTCTCTGAGCATCTGTGGAGTGAAATTCTAAGTAGAACTTCCCTTCCTGCCCCTTGTCTCTTTGAATTTCTGTTTTAAACAAAATTGAAATGATTCTACACATAATTCAAAAGAGGAGTCTAAACATACCCCTAAAAAGAGGGGAAGAAATGGCTTGTTGGATTTCAGGGAAAAATTAGTTAAACAGAATTTTTCTTACCGATAATATTCTCTCCCCAGCAGGGCAGGGGTGTTTTGAAATCTGCTCATGATACAAGAAGAGACTGAACATTTATCATGAATGATTTATCTTAGGACCATTATAAGGAATTGAACTAAGTGACCTTTAAAGTCCCTTCAACTTTATGATTCTGGGATTGTTGCCATGTCTCCTCTTACATTTCGGCTTCCAAGCAACAAGCATCTAGTACCTATAATTATGTATAAATTGATCCACATGGCTCTCCACTCGCCTAACTATTGATCTACAGCAAACTTAAAACTGCAATCACCCTTGATAGGGGTTCATGCTCTACAAATACACATTTCAGGCTTGGAGAGAAATGTAATAAATTTAATATTGGCGGTGTTATCATCAGTAAATACCAACTGTTCCACGTGCTTGATTGAATAGAGGCTACCACGACCAATCACATGAAGCTGATAAACTGCTTGGGACATGGATCTGTACGTTCCAAACAGTACTCATGAATATTTGCATATCAAAATGATTTTTTCTCCTGTAGAAGACATCAATGCATAGTGCTCTACAACTATTTGGAGGGGGGATGCCTTAGTATGTATGAAGCAGTTTGCAGATTTGCTTCAGGTATTGAAGTTGAAGACATTAGCATCCTTGCTCTTTAGATAACACTTTACATGGGAATTGGCTTGATGTTATCATTTCTCACTCTCAATTCAGGAAAGTAACATTACTATTTTGAGAACTACTTATTCATATAAAATAGGTTTCAGAATACCAAGCATCTCCCCATCTCATTCTCAGTTGGATCATAATGGTATTTATCTTCTGGTCAGGCTATTATCCCTTTAAAGCATGCTATGATGCTAGATGGAAAAAAGCCAGATCCTCCAGCTCAAAATGACTGTCTTAGCTCTGTTTTGAATACTGTTGCGTCTATTAAGTTAACTTATCAACAAAGAACTATAAGAAACTTGGATATTTTAAATAAATGTATGGAATGCTGGGCCATGTTCAACATGTTCTGGAATGACAAAGCCATATTCTATGAGCTCTGAACAATATCTGAGTGGTATTTATTTGTTGCTATAAGTAATAAGCTATTGTGATGTAGTGGTTAAGAGTGGTGGACTGTAAACTGCAGAGCCGGGTTAGATTCCCCTTTCTTCCACATGAAGCCTGCTGGGTGACCTTGGGCCAGTCACAGTTCTGTCAGAATTCTCTCAGCCCATACGGAGACAGGCAATGACAAACCACTTCCAAACATTTCTTGCCTTGAAAAACGTATGAGGTTGCCATAAGTCAGCTGACACTTGATGACACTTTCTACCTCCGTAAGTAATAATGCCCTGACCTGGATAGCCCCAGGCTAGTCTGATCTCGTCAGATCTCAAAAGCTAAGCAGGGTCGGCCCTAGTTAGTGTTTGGATGGATGACCTCCAAGGAATATCAGGGTCGTGACGCAGAGGCAGGCAATGGCAAACCGCCTCTGAATGTCGATTGCCTTGAAAACCTCGTGGGGTCGACATAAATCATTGTGACTTTTTTGCCATAAGTCATTGTCACTTTTGTGCCTTTTTTGAAGGCACAAAAAAAGTTATGATGGAGTTTCGGAGTTAAGAATAAATATTAATCGATATTGTGGACATACAAAATGTGTGGATATTTTCCATTTGCCTACAACTGGATGAAGCCATAGGTTTTCACTTCATTTGTAGTTCATTATGAGGTACAGGATGTGGAATGGTATTGTATAGCCCAATCTCTTCAGAGAATGGCAGTGCCACTACAGCTAACCCTGGTTAGGACTGCGCCGAAAAAGGCACTGGTAAACCTCTTCTGACCATCCCTTACCTTGAAACCCCTATGATGAGACATTTTGGGGGTCTATATTTGGATCTGTTATATCCAAGCACCCACTACTGCTGTCACTAACTTGCTCCTTTGCTTAAGGTACCACCTCTTCCTCCCGTCCCTCACCCGCAAAACCACCAGTGCCTACCTGGCTCTAGTGGCCAACACCTCCTGTTCCTCCCTAACCCTCTGCTTCACCTGCCTGCATTGCTGCCAATAGCAGCTCCTGCCTGCCAGGTTCACTCACTCGTAGTGGTGGCACTGTCAATTCCCTTGGTCACTCCCTCTTTGGCACTGCTGTCACCTCCCTTCCCCTCTCACTCCTAGCACTATTGTCTCCTCATGGTGTTGCTAAGCTACTTTCAAAATGGTGACCACTTGTATTTATGTTGTATTTAGAGGATGAAAAAAAATATGCCACTGTTTTTCTCACTTTCGATTTTGCTGTGTGACCTTTGATCCACATATTTATTTATATAAATAAATTAATAAGAGCTTTTTGTTTACACTTTTATGCTCTGATCCTGATTCATTTATAACATAATAGGATTAAGTGGAACATGTATTGAAGAAGAGTTGGTTTTTATACCCCATGTTTCTCTACCTTTAAGGAGTCTCAAAGTGGCTTACAATCACCTTCCCTCCCACAACAGACACCTTGTGAAGTAGGTGGAGCCAAGAGAGTTCTGAGAGAACTGTGACTAGCCCAAGATCATCCATCAGGCTTCATGTGGAAGAATGGGCAAACCAACCCAGTTCACCAGATTAGAGTCCGCTGCTCATGTGGAGGAGTGGGGAATCAAACCCGGTTCTCCAAATCAGTCTCTTGTCTGTATTAGCCTAAGATGTCTTTTTCCATATCTCTCTGCTAAGCTATGTCATACAGAGCTCATGTATTGATCTATCTAATCAAGAATTACAAGTATTATTTGACACCCTTGCTTGAAGATGCTTGGACGTGAACCAGGGGACCTTCAAGTTGCAGGTCATATGCACTACCACCGAGGTTTGCCTCCTCCACTAAATCCACTATTTCTTTACAAACTGGACAATTGTTGCCTCAGTCTTCAACAAGGTTCATCCGTATATTTGTTATGCTTTCTCAATTTATCAAAGGAGTGCTTCAAATGTAATTAATTAAATTATTTGTCATCTATTTCAAACCTTTCATGTGTTCACTGACTTGCATGTTATTCCTATTAGTGTTTTTTAGAGATTATCAACAGATGAAACTCCCTTCATTTGCTAAATTTGTGAAAACTATTTTCTAAAGACTTTGGAAATTGTGAGTCTATTGCTCAATAAGGAAGATGAGTGTTTGACTGATGATTCAAGAAGAGCCCAACTGTATAACACCTTCTTGGCTTGGCTTTTGTCAAGAGAATATAGTTTTAAACAAGTGATTAGCATAATATAGCTACTGAAGAAGTAGCAAAAGTTGGCTTTAGAAAAAGGGTAGCCAAAGAATGTTTGGCTATTCTGAAAGTCAGCAGTATCTGGCAGGCCTGTTGAAACCATAAGTGCTAAGGAACGAGATGGAAGAAGAGCACCAATATTTGTTGAGAGATTAGAAAATGTGGAAATGAATTTCTAAAAACTGCTGCATGTTCTCAGAAATATATAGTGCCTAAGAGAAACTCATCCTCCCCCCCCTCCCATAGCTTTGCTTATAAAGGTGTCTGTAAAATCATGATGCACTTCTATGCATCTGATGAAGCAAGTTTGCCTCATTAAGGCATATGTTGGAATATTTTTGGTTATTCTCTAAGGTTCCCCAAACATATGCTTTATTTTGCATCCTAAATTGTGCAGGTTCTAGGAATCCAGTGTCTCATCCTTCCTATTTAAAATTCTGCCCCATTTATATATACATATATTCCTTTCACAATGATGGATTAATGAATCTTTGGCTGTCTAACTTTGTAATCTTAATATTGCAGGATCATTATATGTTGTTCAGTGTTACCCTCAGGGGAAAACAATGCTATTTTCAAAAATCTCCAATTATAGATAAGTAACATAGTTTGTATTTTCTGTATTCCATTCTGACTAAGAATATAAAATTAAACAGTTTTTTTTTACATGCACCTTCTTCTGTGAAAGGTAAAACAAGTAAAAGAGAGATACCAATTTTATGTATTACTTACTAGAATTTTGCAAGTCTTCATGTAGTCAGAAGCATGCAAGGATTATGTTAATAAAAATACAGAGTTTGCCTCTGAACCACACTGGGAATGATTTTTTTTCTTTGTCGCTTACACTAAGGAAGGCTGATGAAATGTCAGGGAGACTATCTCTGTCTCCACATCTTAACACAAAGCTCTTGACAACGGGGACCTCCTGAGATGGATTATCATCAGTTTGCTTGAAGTTTATGTTCTATGAATTTCTAAAAAAAATTCAGCATACTTTATTCATGCAGACTGAATATGAACTATATCAGAATATCAAAATAAGTTTGCTGTATAAAGCTACCCCTATCCACCCTCTTTCTGCTAGGCACATTTATCCCCATATGTATTATTTGTTCCCTTTTAAATAATTATGGATATTTCTAATAAACAGGCTTGCAGTTTGCATGCTGATAGCAGGGAACTCCCAGCTCCAGCTCCAGTTGTCCACCAGCATTCCAGAAGTCAGCAGGAAGGTGGGAGGATCACTGTTGGACAACAATGTTGTATCACTTCTGAGGAAAACCCAGAAGTGTGATGACATGCCTCTTTAGGAAAGTGAGATCACTTTTGAGTTTTCACTGGAAGTGATATAACAACAATGGCACCCCCCCCCCCATGTCCCCACCCTCCTGGACTCTTGCCAGTTGCCAACTGCTGGAAATACTGCTAATAAAGTAAGCAAATTAATAAACATTATTAAAGAATCTGTTGCTTCTAACATTTGGAATGCTACCCAAATCAGAAATCAACCAATCCTGTCATGAATTTGCCAGATCTGATAAAAAATTCAGTGTCCTAGGAGCCTTAGGCATCGGTGGTTATTTTTAGACAGTGTAAATGTATACTGCATTTGGAGCGGAAAAGCAGGGTAAGGTACAATAAGTAAAATAAATAAGGTATGGTATGAACTTCAGGATGATTCTCTTATTGTGATGTTCAGACCTTTCTGACCAAATTTTCCAAATCTCATCAGATATAATAAGCCCTTCATCTGTAACTTGCACACTATTGCAGGATCACTTCTTCTTTCTCTCCAGTTACACCTCATCACCAATGTTTAGTCCCTGGTTTAGTTGTATTTCCATTTCTCTGCAATTTCTAAATCTCACCACTATGTCTAGGTAACCTACACAGTTTATGGGAAGGCCCAGAGGGAGAGAAAAAGGAAGAAATAAGGTTTGAGGACAATTAACTCAGTCAACAGTGGGACATTCTGCAAAATAACCCAGTAAACTTGTATCAAATATAATCAGAACGAATCTAGTTTTCTCATATTAACTGACCAGCATTCCAATCCCTACTGCCAGCAAATGACCAACTGGCAAAGACAGATGTGTTCCTGTTTGAGATCCATGAGAGAGAGTTGTCTGTGCAAAATTTAAAAAAAAATCCAAGGGAGTCTTGAATGAGATGTGTTACCCACAAACTCTATACATTCAGGGCCATATATTCCACAAGGGCATAGGGGAGATTAATCATGCTAAGAGCCTGTTAGTAGTCCAATAGGAAATAAAATTGAATGCAGTGCCAATTTTATGATGGAGTAATTGTCATGGACCAGAGTACAGACTCCTCTTCATCTGGCAGAAAGACCTAAGAATCAGATGAGGATGGGGCTTAACATCTGCCACCTCCACAGAAGGAAGACACCTCCAGGAATCCCCCTTTGATATGCAAGAGGAGCTCCAGGAGTGTGAGCCAGCAGGGCATTTCTTACACTATTATGCCCTATAGTGGTGATGGAGGTAGTATCCACACAGAAGTTTCCCCACAGCCACTCTGAAGATTCCTCTTTATAGCAGAGCAAACAAAGGTTTTGTTCTTTGGATTAAAAGGGCAAACCCTAAAGATGCTATAGGTCATGCTTAAACCCAGAAGCTTCCTACATTCTATTACAAAATGTGTTATGAAATGTTGCTGCAGTTATGCTTGTTTGAATTTGTGGAACTATGTCTTACAATCTGTTGAAAACTTGAAATAGCCCTAAGGCTATAGTTCCTACATGTGCCTCTCAAAGTATCGACTACATGGTGAATGATCAGTAATTGACTAGAATTTCTTAGGAAAAGTCAGTGATTTTGTTAGATTGGGTCTCAATTAGTTTTTCTGACATTGTCTGCCATCCCAATCAATGGTATTGCTTCTGGGTTGAATTTGAGCAAATACACACCTTTCTTTTATTGACAATCTGACAAATTCAATTTTCCTTTATGAAGTAAAAAAACTGCTGGGGCTGCATCCCATGAATAATGCCAGATATGATACACATCCATTGCATATCTTTCAGCAAGACCGCCTGTAAGATAAGCAGTTGTGGCTTCCCGCCATAGGACAGATAGATATACTTTGTTTTAATATACTATTGATAGCTCCAATTCTATCATTCCAATTGTATAGCATTTTCTGAGCAGTGCGAAGGCAATATTCTGTCTTCAGCCAGAACAAATTGTTGTTATGGAGCCATGCAATTTTGATTTCTTGCTTGCATTGAAGTTACCCGCTAAGATGATTGTGTGAATGTGTGTGTGTTAAGTGCCATCTGGGAACTCTCTAATTTGACCCTTCTTAGGTACAATTTCAACAATATTTCCTTCCACTAATGCTGCCTCTTAAGTCTTCATGTATGCTTTGTCTTTGTCTGCTTACCTCTACTATTGCTTTTAATCGAGTTGGGGCTACTCTCACGTACCTCTTAGTTTACCTTCAGTGTCCTTATCTTTAGATCAATCCACATTTTTAGTTCCATTTTTTAAATGTTAAACATTTTAAGTAATTTATATGAAAAACCACAGCATGGAAAAAAGATCAAAGACAGGGTGAATGACAAGTTGAAATTTAGTTTGAACACACATGAAGTTGTCTTCGTTGAAGTGAGTCAGACTATTTGTCAATTTAGCAGCAGCTCTAGGGCCTCTATCAGAGAAAAGCCTTTCATATGCGGTATGAGAACTTTTAACTGGGGATGCCTGTGATTGGCCCTGGGACCTTTTTCATACAAATCACATGCTCAACTATGAGCCACAGTGCCTCCACAAAGTAAGATCCAGATAAGGCAGGTTCTGGTTTTAGAACTGGTTCATGTCCATATTCATAATCCACAATTTTTCCTTCCTCTACCTCAACATGTTTACAATTTGCAATTTTACAGAGTGCTGTGTCAATTGTACTGACCACCTATTTGCTTCTGGGCTCAATCTGAAGTGCCAGTTATTACCTTTAAAACAATTCCTAGGGCCCCCGTACTTATCAAATCATACCTCCCAGTATACTCCCATACTCCAGCTGCATTCCTTATACAGCTGTCTCCTTATAGTGCTCTCTTGTAGAGCCAAATGGGATGTTACTTTTTATAAATAATTTATTATTAGGTCTATGACAGCAGTCTTGGACCAAGGGAGGAAGAAAGGAAGGAAGGGGAAGACGAGGGAGGATGGGAAGCATAATACATAGTATAATACAATCTTAAGTTAACAATGCTAAAAATTAGGCGTCAGCCCAATAGGTAAAATTCCTAACTAAAATAAACTGGGGGCTGAGCAAACTGACTAAAAGTTGCCAGAGGTAGGCATTGAGAGTTCTTTCTTCTTAAGAGCAGCCACTCTGGCCAAAAAGCGGGCAACATTCAATGTGGTTGCACCATTAGTTGAGTCGCCAAGCAAAAAAGGCAACACCCACGCATGTAGAGGGAGGTTCAAGCTGGTGAGGATTGGAGCAATAAGAGCATCTCTATCTTGAGACCAGCGAGGACAGCGGAGCATCAAATGGTCCAACATTTCAATTTCGCCCTTGTTACATGGGCGGAGGCAGTCCGGAAAAGGTTACTTTTTATATGAATTCCCCATGGGGGCTTGCCACTGTAGTATAGTTAGGGTTACCAACTTCCAGGTACTAGCTGGAGATCTGCTGCTATTACAACTTATCTCCAGCTGATAGAGATCAGTTCACCTGGAGAAAATGGCCACTTTGGCAATAGGACTCTATGGCATTATCCCCCTTGAAGTCCCTCCCCTCCCCAAACCATATCCATCTCAGGCTCCGCCTTAAAAGTTTCCATGTAGGAAAGGGTCACTAGAGCTGAGCATTGACTCATCACTTCCTGCCCTCCCTCTCATGATGTGCCTAAGTTCATGGAATCAGCAATGCTGTCAGAGGACTCTTTCTTATACATGGGGACAGTACAAGTTAAGGAATATTAAAGGTAGCAGACATCCAAGGAATTTCAAGTGGTTGATAATGAGTTTTAAATAAGAGTAGTAAACATTTTAACATTAATAACTGTGTTGAATTTCATTGGGTGGGGAAAACAATTACTGCAATTCCATGCTGAGTGAGGAGAATCTATATCAAAAATTGATTTTCACATCAGTACATTCAGTTTGTAACATCTGTAGTTTAGTAGCATCTTCCTTAACATTCCATCATGGTACACATCCTCTAGCCTTCTATACCTTTAACATCTTACTTGTATGTAGCTGCTTTGGGGGATTTAATAATGGATAAGAATGTGGCTGTTCTATACATGTACTTTAGCAAACCTCAGCAGTCACATTTTCTCCTTCAGGACATAAGCAGCTGGCATAAATCTACAAAACTGTACATAATTGCATGGGAAGGATAAGGCTAGAGTAGGTCATCACAGGATCAGGGAAAGACACAAAGGTGCCAAGGGCCATTTCCACACTTACCTTTATTAATCCATCTTCACCCGAACTAGTGCGAGACTAGACTCATTATTTCAGTTGTCTAACCAGCCACACTATGACGGGTCATATTGTGCATGCAGTAAATAGCCGTTATTTTTTTCAAGAAGCTGGAAAATGGATTGGAAACTAATCATTTATGCTTCAACCCTAACCACCAGCACTTTCAGCTACATTGTTACTCTGCTGGTTTCCATGGAAGCAGGGTTGGGATCTTATTTAACATGTGCATAGGGGAAATCCTGTGATAGTTTGCTGGAAGGAGGAAGATCTGCTAACTTGCCTTTAAATTGTGCATTAGAACAATTATGATTCTTGGTGAATTTGTTAAGTATAATATTGAAAACTCACTTTTCTTATAAATGTACTAGCCTATGGGAGTTTGGTTTTGTAAATCTACTGATGCTCATGATAAAAGGGGGGAGATGCTGCATTGCTCAGTAGATATGTCAGGGTGGGATAGAGGACAAATGTATTTGTGTCCAAGGATAACAGGAAAAATCTCCTTGCCATATTTCATTTTTCACTCTTTTCACCTGCCTGCCTTCTTTTAAACAGCTCTGTGTAATGGATTGCATTTATGATGTATTTGGGCAATCCTATGCATTTTAATTGAGAAGCAAGTTCTTCTTAAGTCATCGGGCCTTACTCTCCAGCAAGTGTTCCTAAGCCTGCAATTCTATGAAGATCTACTTGATGCCTAATGCCATTAATGGGGATTAATTCATTCTATGTGTATTAAAAAATCAATTCTACTTATATATTCACAGTAGGGCTGTTGATTCGGTTCGGCCCGAACTGAAAATCAGCCGAATTCCCCCTGATTCGGTGGTTTTTAGTTCGGGAGGAACCAAACTCAAAACTGGCGGGCAACCGGGGGGGCCGAATTCAGCGAGTTCTGGAGTTCGTGAATAAATTCGGCAAATTCGGGGCAGTCAGTAAGCAGCATAACCGTCAGTAAGCAGCATTCTCCTCCCCCGGCCAATCGGTGGGCAAGCTGGGTCTTCTTCTGGCCAATCAGTCAGGATTGAGTACTGGAGGAATCAGCTGATGTGCGGCCCGGCCAGGGAGAGAGACAGCGAGAGCGAAATCCTCGTGTGTGTGTGTGGGGGTGCTTGTGCACATTCGCTCCTTTCTGTGGCTGCAGGGCGTGTATTTTTTGGGGTACAGACACAAAACTTTCACTGGAGCTTCAGATGAAGCTTCTTAAGATACCCCCCAAGTTTTGTAAACATTGGGTCAGGGGGTCTCGAGATATGGGCTCCCCCTTTTTCTTTCCATGGCTGCAGGGGGCACATTTTTGGGGGTACAGACCCCAAACTTTGAGCGGAGTTTCAGACCAGTGTTCTTAAGATACCCCCCAAGTTTTGTAAACATTGGGTCAGGGGGTCTCGAGATATGGGCTCCCCCTTTTTCTTTCCATGGCTGCAGGGGGCACATTTTTGGGGGTACAGACCCCAAACTTTGAGCGGAGTTTCAGACCAGTGTTCTTAAGATACCCCCCAAGTTTTGTAAACATTGGGTCAGGGGGTCTCGAGATATGGGCTCTCCCCCTTTTCCCTCCCCCCTTTTTCCATTTATGTGGCTGCAGGGGGCACTTTTTTGGGGATATAGCCCCCAAACTTTTAGCATAGCTTCAGACAATTACTCTTAAGACACTACCCAAGTTTTGTAAAGATGGGTTCAGTGGGGGCAGAAATATCGCCTCCCCCCTTTTCTCTTTCCATGGCTGCAGGGGGCGCATTTTTGGGGGTGCAGATCCCAAACTTTGAGCGGAGTTTCAGACTAGTGTTCTTAAGATACCCCCCAAGTTTTGTGAACATTGGGTCAGGGGGTCCCGAGATATGGGCTTTCCCCTTTCCCCTTTTCCCTATTGGGATGAATGGATTAGCCGATCCTGTGCATCTTCTCCAGAGCAAAACGTCCCATGCCTAATTGGAATCATCTTGGATTACAAGTCCTCTTCAGCCCCTCTTGATGGAACAGAAGACAGCCACAGTAAGACCCCTTTGGGGGCTTTAATCTATAATTTTTCTCCTGTGTATG
Organism: Euleptes europaea; assembly: GCF_029931775.1. Lineage (NCBI taxonomy): Eukaryota > Metazoa > Chordata > Lepidosauria > Squamata > Sphaerodactylidae > Euleptes > Euleptes europaea. The sequence goes on along the minus strand of NC_079320.1, from coordinate 37,493,091 downwards.
TGTGTGTGTGGGGGGGGAAAGCAGAGTCTGTGTGTGTGTGGGGAGGGAGCAGTTTCTGTGGGTGGGGGGGAAGCCAAAGGGGGCTTTCGTCGGTTCTGCCTGGGGTGTGTGTTCCCCCTCGAGTCTCTCGCTCCCTGGTTTGAGGGGGGAGGTTTCAGTTGTGTGTTGCAAAGGTGTTGTTTAACAAGGTTGTGTTGTTTTGCAGTTGTTTTGCAGTTGCTTTGCAAATTTCTCAGCTGTTGTCGGGGCTGGGAGCTTTGTGCGTGGGCGGCAAGCTCTGCTGAGAGATGCACATTAAGGGTGGGGGGACCCCTTTCAGGGCCCACATCTCAGCCCCCCTGACCCAATCTTTACAAAACTTGGGGAGTCTTTCAATAAACGTCCTTTGAAGCTCTGCCGAAAGTTTGGGACCTCTAACCCCAAAAATGCCCCCCCAAGAGCCGCGGAAAGGCGCGATTGTGTTTTTAATGGCTTTATTCGGCCGAATTTTTTTCCGAACTTTGAATTCCCGCCGAATTGAACGGATCTGAAGTGGGGGAGTTCGGACTTCGGCATATCCCGAATCTAAACGGGCTGAATTCGGCCGAATCCGAACTATACCGAATTTTTTTTAATTCAACAGCCCTAATTCACAGTATTCAACTGCCTAACATCATAGGAAACACAGGTAATCACTAGGATTAAAGGTAGACATTAGAGTTGTCTAGTTGCAAGACATTTAGGTTTGCAAGAATAAGATCTAGAACATTACAGAGGCTGTAGTGGTGAACTTTCATTTCCTTCAGCCTTGCATCTGCTTTTGTATCTACATATTAGGTGAAACTGATTCTTTGCCAGGGTCATGGGGGGTTTGGTCAGGTAATTAAATGATAGGGATTTCCATAAGGTTGTGCAAAAATATGCATGCGCACAGTAATGTTGATAACCTAGATGAGCACAGAACATGGGTAAGTCTTTAAAAGAAAAAGTGTATATTTTTAAATAACTGACTGGTTTGTTCACTCTGTGTGTAAACAATTAGCTTCAGTCATCACACAGTGATGACTGAAGGGGGAAGCCAGGACTCCCTTGAGGCTGTGGGAGGGTACACATACATGCAAGACCACTGATTCACTTTCCTGCTTATTTTAAAAAAAGGAATCAGGTGGCAACAGCTGACACTCTTAGCTGCTGCCAATCACTGATTGCCTAAGCAGGTTATCAAATCAAAGTTATTGCAGGAGGAGGAGCAGCAGTTGTCATCAGTAGCTTGCTTATCTCTTGCCTTCATGATGGTGGTGTTGGTGGCTGCTGTTGTTTCTTATAGCCAAGTGAACAGGCTATTTCATCAAGAGTTGATTCACATATGCACATTCAACATATGCATATGCATGTGCAACTGTAACATCAAATTGTGACCTACCTGCTCAAATGGGCCATTTTTTCTGTTCTAAGAAGGCTTCTTCAGTTGGACAAAAGTCTTCTTTCTTCAGTCAAAAGAGTCTTCTTCCAAAGGAAGCAGAATGGAACCACTGGATATGTCATAACACTTCATTGGATCAGTTCACCCACTCAGCAATAAGTCTAAATTGATGAAAAGTCAGTACTGTCTACTCAGACTGGCAACAGCTCTCCAGGGTCTCTGGCAGAAGTCTTTCACATCACCTTCTGCCAGGTCCTTTAACTGGAAATGCCAAGGATTAAACCTGCATGTCAAGCAGATGCTCTACCACTGAGCCACAGCCCCTCCCTAATCAACCTAGCCTGAGGCCAAGGCAACAGACACTCACCAAAGGGGCCTATGCTCCAAAGACGTCAGTGGGAGAGAAGCTGGTGGCAGCAGAGATGTGGCCAGAGCCTAGTACTGGGAACACCCAGCACTAGGGTTGCCATCCTCTAGGTAATAGCAGAAAATCTCCTGCTATTACAACTGATCTCCAGCCTATAGAGATCAGTTCACCTGGAGAAAATGGACACTTTGGCAATTGGACTCTATGACATTGAAATCCCTCCCCTCCCCAAACCCCACCCTCCTCAGGCTCCACCCCAAAAACCTACTGCCAATAGTGAAGAGGGACCTGGCAACCCTACCCAGCACACAAGGGCAAGCCTGGAGGTATAGCTATGAGGGTTGTGGTGAGTGCTGAAAGGCCACAAGTAGCGTCCCTGTAAAGAACTGGGCAGAGCTTCAGAGAGAGGACCAAAGATAAAAGGGTGAGTGGAGGGAGCTGGGGAGGCAAAGCAAAGAAGGAAGGAGAAAGAACTGGACAGACTGAATGGGAACAAGGAGGAAAACAGCAACAAAAGTCAGGGGCCAACATGAGCTCAGCCAAGAGAGGAAGGAGTAAGAAACACCCCCCACCCACTCACCCCACAGAAAATAGGCTGCCGGGCAGCCAACACAGTGCAGTCGACCACAAACTACTATACAAAGAACCTCAATAAAGCAAAGTAAAGGGGTGGGGGAGCCTGTCCTGTGAGTTGGTTTGTTCTGGGAAGAAATGCACTATTGATGGGCCATTTCTGGCCCACCATGTGGGGGTGGGGGCTTTGATTCTTACAAATGCTGACTTTCATTCATTTATCCATTTACATTCTTAGGTGCTGCTTATTAGGCACAGAGTGTAGAAAATGCTTGTTTCTATTCTCCAAACACAGAGGCAACAAACAGATGGGGAGGCAGAGACCTTATCTCCCCTGTTAGATGACATGGAGTACTACAGTCAGACAGGGAACAGACAGATGCAAATATTTTGCTTCCATCTCCCTGACAGTATAGAAGCAAACACTGCACACACATGCACACAATGCCAGGTACCAAGATATTTGGTTGGAAGTGGCTTTGTGTCCCTCTTTGCGGAGAAAAGTATTTAAAATATTGAAATTGTAATCCAAAATGTGGTAGTGTGATGGTATTATCCTCTTCCAACACATTTATACTTATTTTGACCTCCGAATGTTGATTGCCTATTTTTCTTCTGACTGTGACGGTCTGGCTCACAACAGGACCTCAGACTACCAGCCTCCCGCTCTCCCTGGGCAGGGCCACACCCATCTATAACTCAAAGACATCATACATATGGGATTGCCAGGTGTTCTAGTACTGACCACACTAAGTCCCTCTTAGCTTCAACAAGATGCATGTGTTTGAGGACCATGTCCCAGGCTTTGCTCATGAATATTTCAATAGTACTAACATTTGCAAATAACCTTCATGTAAGAAATTAAATCCTTGCTTGTTTAACAATACAATTTGTGCTAAATGTACTGGTGTGGAGAATAAATGTGTTCATTTCCCATAAAGACCTAAATACAACTTCCCAGTAGGAGTGTATTACAGATAATGGCTATATTATCCCACTTTCAAGTAAGCTTCGTTTTACAAGGGAACTATCCCATTGTGTTTGTCAGATCCACTTATCATTTTTAGTGGTTAAATCTTACCCAGTGAGCCTGGGATCTCCAATTCACTTGTGTGCATGTTTAGTATTACTATCAAAGACAACATTCCACTCTTTTGCATTCTCCATAATCATAATTCTAGTATAACAAGGTAAGCAAGCATAAAGCACAACAGCCATTAACTTGTTTTTCTTTTGTTAGTAAACTGGCATTTACAAGAACAAAGCATTAAGAGATTAACCTGGAATTAATAATACCCATGGGTCTAGTCTTGTTCTATGCATCACGAATTAAAATAAATATTCCCTAGTGCACCTAACCAAGATTATTCACCATTAGCACATTTTAACAGCACTTTTCCACAAAAAATTCTAGATATAGTTAAAATCCTTAATTTGTACTTCAATTAAAAGGGGATTATGAAGACAATCTTAGTTTTGTTTTACTTATGAAGTAATGAAAATTGCCAACATGGATTTAGACTACACTTTATCATTCTTTGAAGCAACAGAGAAATATATGTTGTTGTGGTACTCTATCCATTCTTTGATTTATGTTCATGATTGTTAATTGTACTTTATGCTTGCATACCTTGTTCCAATCCACTTAAAATTGATTTGCTCAGCTATTCTCTAAAATAAATACATCATTTATTTTTTTCTCAAATATTTGAATCAGTCAAAAGGCAAAGAATGTACTTATTTTAGGGAAAAGCAAATCCAATATAACTGATTCTGTGAGTGCTTACTTGGAATGGATTTATAAATGTTACATGTTCAAACGAATTTAGATAAATATGCATAGGATTATAGCCACAGATACTGTAAATATTCATTCCATGAAGTGGTGACATGTCAGTCTTGGGGGAGAAATTGATCCCTTCTTCCTAGAAGGCCCCCTGATGGGGAGGGCTCTGGGTTAGTGGTTTAGTAGGTTCTGGGTTCAACAGTTTACATCTCCAGTTAAAAATACTCAGTTTGTAGGAATTGTAAAAAATCTTTTAGTTCTTATGGTCTTCAATGGTTGTGCAAAATTTAGTGCAGTTGCAAGAGAGTTACACTCTTATAGGCCCATTGACTTCAATCAATTTAGAAAGTTACAAATCTGTTCAAAATACTTTAATAAAAAATACACATTTTCAATGGAGACTTACATCAATAACACATGCAATTTATTATTCAGTTTGACGTAAACCTTAAGTAAGCTGCCAATGGAAGGTTATAGTCTGACACATAATTAAAATAAAATAAACCTTGATTACCTATGTAGGCCATGAGAAATGCAAAGACATCTTTGATCTCTGAGTGTCAAAGGGCATAATTTATTAGATTACATCAGCTGAAAATGTGTTTGATAAACTATAATTGATTAAGATGATCCGCCCCTGCTGTCCAATGGATCTGACTGGTTTTCAGATGGCATTAAGGTATTTTCCAGCTGATATGGTTGGCACTCCTGTCAATGTTTTTGTTGACCTGTGGAATGAGGAAATGACTTTGGCAACTGACACAATAACTCCTAGGCTCCTTCCCTCAGGTCCAAGAGTTCAGGCAGCTCTTGGTTTGCTAAGAGGCTGCACATACTGAACAGACAGCTAGTATGTCAGTGGAGGAAGACTCAGTACAAATCCGACAAGGCACAAGCTAAAGCTCATTTTAAAGCTTTCTCCATGGTAGTGATTGCAGTTAAGAAACAACATTTCTCTGCCATCATGGCCCCCACACCATGTAGGCCTGCAGAACTCTTCTGGGTAGTCAGGGGCCTATTGGTAGGGTTGCCAGGTCCCTCTTTGCCACCAGTGGGAGGTTTTTGGGGTAGAGCCTGAGGAGGGCAAGGTTTGGGGAGGGACTTCAGTGTCATAGAGTCCAATTGCCAAAGTGGTCATTTTCTCCAGGAGAACTGCTCTCTATCGAAGATCAGTTGTAATAGCAGGAGATCTCCAGCTACTACCTAGAGGTTGTGCTAAGGTCCCAGTTTGTCCAGTTGTGTGGGATACCTTTCAGCTTGTGCAGTCTGAGGATGTGGACAGGATCCTTGGAAGTTTAAGACCTACCACTTGCTTGTATGACTTTTGTCCCTCTTAGCTGCTTAAATCTGCTGGGAGGGGTATGGCAGACTGAACCCAGGAGACAGTAAATGCCTCCCTAAAAAGTGGTGCCTTGAAGTGGGCAGTGGTGCTTTCACTCCTAAAAAAAACTACTCTGGACTAGGGCTGTTGGAAGCAATGGGAGAGACTGCCCAGCCTATTGAAGATAATGGGAGAGGGGAATGTCGGTTGACTTGCATTGACTCCACTAAAATACATTACAGGGAATGTACTAAAACGAATGACAGGCTAGCCCATTCGAAACAAGAGGAGTGGCTGCGCAGCCCATTGGAAACAATAGGAACCAGCCAGAGAGAGACTCACTGACCCACAGTTAACTCCACACGAAGTTGGCAACCAGTGAAAACAGTACAAAGCACAGTCCCACACAGAAGCAATCAAGCCCACCACCCAGCAGAACAGGTAAACCCATCCCCCTTTGGCTTCCCCCCTCACACCACACACACACACACAGAGAGAGAGAGAGAGAGAGAGAGAGAAAATCTCCCCCACCACATACACACACACAGGGAAAAAATGATAGAAAATTATAGAGAAAAGCCCCCAAATGGGTCTTACTGTGGATGTCCTCTTCTCTTCTATCAGGAGCAGGGACTGGGAGGACTCAGGAGTAATCCAATACGATTCTAGCAGACTCACACACATACTCTCTAGCACGGGAGGTTTTGCCGTGGATTTGCCGCTCTCTAGATGCACATTAAGGATTGCCTGCTCCCATTCATTCCAATGTGTGGATGGGGGGGAACCCCATAACTCAGGATTAATTGCCTTTTAGTTAGACCCCCGGGCTGGGGTAATGGTATGGCCCAACTGCCAAGGCAACCACCAGACCAGAACCCTGGGCCGGGGTAATGGTACGGCCCAACTCAAATGTGTTTTTAAAGGCTGTAATGGGCAGATGGGTGGGGGAACCCCTTCCGGGCTCCATAACTCAGGACCCCCTGCCTGAATCGTCACCAAACTTGGCGGTTCTTGCCAGAAGCGTCACCTCAAGCTATGCTGAATGTTTGGGGCCTCTACATTTAAAAATGCCCCCCGGAGCCGCGGAAAGGTGCAAATGTGTTTTTAATGCCTTTATTCCTGTGGGCGATTTTGGGGGGACCCCTTCCGGGCCCTATATCTCGGGAAGCCCTGACCCAATCTTAACAAAACTTGGGGGGTTTATTCCTGTGGGCAATTTTTGGGGCTGTTTTCAGTTCAGGACAAACCGAATTGACAGCCCTACTCTGGATCCAGGGAAGTTAAATAACTACCATCCAGTCTGAAAAGTACCATTCTTGAGCAAGGTGGTTGAAAGAGTGGTGGTGGGGAGCTTCAGAGAATCCTGAATGAAGCAGATTGTTTGAATCCATTCCAATCTGGTTTCAGGCCTCCCCCTCACTCTTCTCAATGGGGTGAAAAGCCCCATTTAAAAAGAAAAAAGCCTGTAAAAGGCTTTTTTCAAGCTTTCGGCAGCTGTGGAACAGCTTAGGAGGTGCCACAGTGGAACCTCCTCCCCGCTGACCCCGCACGCAGAAAGTTCAGGAGTGGGCTGTAAGTGAGAAAGGCAGATTATAAATAACATAAATGAATAAAAAATAGTCACTTTGGTAACACACTTGTAATCTGCATATCCCCCTTATAAATGTTCTTTTGCAGACTTCCTGTTTTTGTTCATATTTATCTGTGGCCCTTAATACTCCTGTAGCCAATTCTCTGTGTGTGTGTTTTCCCAACCTACTCTGTCTACTGGCTTTGGGAAATGGTCAAAGTGCCATGCATTGATATAGTAGTATATCATCTCCTCCCTATTATATGAATCTCTATAGACTTTTGGCAAGCACATAAAATAATCCAAGCATATCTGATATCCTTAACCACACAGATTTTAGGGAGTGTTGGTTTTCTCAGAAACGTTAGCTGTTCATTATTCTTCATGCATTTGTGTTAAAGAATCTAAGGACTTACAGTCCATTCTTAGGGAATTGTCCTAATGAGGAGTGTAATAGTCTTCAACCTCTCAGTGAAGGTGAAAAATCTATCATTTGAAACACTGCTGAATTTTTCATTCATTGCTAAGCCAAATCCTCTGCAGCATATGAAGTTTGTGCTCATTAGGTACCATTTTTAAAGCACTCAAGTTCTCTCTTTCTCTCTCGCTCTCTTTTCCCCCATCAATGTGTTTCTTAGGTGTCTCATCCATTTATGCGGTCTAGATGTTTCGGCCCGTAGAGGAATTCATGATTAAAATTCTGCATAGACGTTAACCATGCACAGTCACAATTATGTTTATTAAATGTATTCTCCCATCCTAAAGAATCAAAGTTCACCTTCATTCCTGAAATCCAGGGGGAAACAAACAAAACCAACATCAAGCACCTCACCAAACATATAACCCATTCTGACAGAGGTCTGATTATTAAAACTGCCATGCTGTCACACAGGACACAGAACTTCTTGTGGAGTTTCTCCTGCCAAACATAGATATGACTTGGAAGAGCTTGAAAGATAAGATACATTATGATTCCCCATTAGGCCCATTGAAGTGGCTTTTCAGAGTACCAGCCGACCTGAAGATCCCAAAATCCTTTCCTTCACCACCGAGTTAACTCCACTCAACTATTCAGCTAACATCAGTCTGGCCAAGCAGGAGATCTGGCAGTGGTTGTCAGCATTGCTTATCAAGCAATTGAGTGGTGGGTTCTCCTAAAAAACTCCCCAACTAGACATAATGGGGTTTATTTTTGCCTTTGGAAACAATGGCTGTTACCGCACTAGGTATTCCCAGCGATGTATCAAGAGTTTGGAAATGTTATAAAAAAATTCTGTTCGCACTTTCAATGTATTCCCAGCAATGTATCAAGAGTTTGAAACTGTTATAAAAAATACTGTTAGCACTTTGTTTGGCCCCTTTAGCTGTGAAGGTGTCTTCCAACCATTTTTTAGCCGTGGCATCCAAAAACCCTTTTAAAGCGATGTTTTTTATAACATTTCCAAACTCTTGATACATCGCTGGGAATACCTAGTGCGGTAACAGCCAATGCCTCGGCACTTCTGAACGTCTTCATTAGAAGCCAACCTTGCTGGGCACAAGATCTAGTATCCTCCATTAGTGGGCGTTTGCATACCTTGTCGGCAGCTTACATGACTGGATGAGTGGAATTAGAACATCTGTTCCAGAAGGGTTCCATGTGGTGGATTTGGAGTTTGGAGACACTGACTCTTGAAGAATGTGTTTGTTTGCATGGTATTGCACTGTCACTCCCTGTCAGTCCTGCTTTGGTCAGCGAAAGGCTCCCAAAGAGGCAAGGGAAGAGGCTGGCCCTCTTTAACAAGCCACAGTGTAGAAAACAATCCTGTGTGTGATGTGCCCATGATTTTTAGGGGTTCAAAGATTGCTCAGTTGCTCCCTGAAACTGTCAATCTGTGCAGGCAGAGGGACATGGTAGGAGTATTCTTTCACAATAATCAATAAGACAGTCTCATTCCCCGCATCACTAGACTCATTTTTAGAGATAATCTGCTCGAACTTTCCCCTTCTTAATCTCCTAAAAGGCAGACTGCAAAAATACAGAATGTCTGTCTCCTGACCACAAGAGAGAGAAGACTTGAGAGTGCTCCTTGCAGCACTATAGATCCTATAGCAAGCAGGCAGCACATGTAGGTTGAATCTTGCTATGGCAGCCTTCTAAGCAGCTGAAGCACAGGAACCTCACTGGCCATAGAATCTGCTGGTTTCTTGCTTTAGGCCCCTTGGTGCCTGGTGCTGAGGCAGATCTCCCACCCCACCCTGCTGCTTTCTCAGCTCTTTTAAGGTTGGCTGCTGCAGGCTGCCTCATTAGTTTTCATCTGAGCTCCATCACTTTGGGCACATCCATATTTTTACAAAATCGTCCCCCACAAGTTTTCAGATTGAAAAATTGGGAAATTTGATACAGCACTAAAAAATTCTCTTATGAAATATTTTCTCTGATATTTATTGCTTTATCTTATATGAAAAATACCTCAAAAGCACTGTGCTGGGAATATGAAGTGCAAATGTTTCCATTTATGTTTATTTTGCTATACAGTTCCGACTTACTGATATAGTCATCGTTTTGAATATAAAAGAATGTGTTGCTTTGAGAAAAGAGAACAAAAGTCTGGTTGTGTTGGATTTTGTAAATTCCTTTTCTTTAATATATTTTTTTTAAAGTCTGGTCTTTCTTAGCCATATTTTCTCCTTACAGATTCATAATACTTGCCTGTAACTTTCCCCCCTCAAAACAACACAAATAAACTGTCAGCCTGGTACAGTTCATATTATATTTTGTCCATGAAAGATAAACATTTGGGTTACTATGGACTTTGTCTAACACCAAGATATCTGCTTCCCAGATAGATTGAGTGCTAGAAAATGACACTTAAGAACTTCTTTTCACTATGTGGAAAGATTAACCGTGAAGGCCCTGAGTTAAATTGCAGTGTTCGGCAATCCATGGTGCCACATTGCTTTTTTTGTGTTTTTTTATCAGTAAAACAGTGCTGATTAATAGACTTTACTCCACCAATGATTTTTTTTTCTATTTTAATGTAGTGGGAAGGGAGCAAATTGGAGGATTTAATGATGGGGATTAGAGAGTGATGGCTTTTCTTTTAATGAACCAGTGCTAGAGGGTGGGGGAGGGACCCTCCCCCAATTTGAATAGGATTCAGTGGAATTCCTGCTCTGGAACACTGCCAGGTAAAATGCTCTTTTTTCCCATGGTCAATTTCAATAGCAGATGTAGCAAAAAACAGAAAGATTCTTTGTTGTGATTTCTCTTTCTGTGATGTTTCATTCCACTCTCATATTCTCAAGCTCTTGAACAACAATAATAATTGTTTTATGGGTACACAGCATATTGTTTAGTATCATACATATCACCATTTATTTAGATGGCTTTTGCTACGCAAGGTTTTGAAGAATGCATGATATTTATAGCAGGTGTAACTCTGAAGAGCTCCTCAATAAACAAGCATCAATTTCTCATAAATACACCTTTTCAGAGATAAATAAGTTAGTTCAGTTTAAGCATATTGAGTGCCAATTTTTTTTAAAAAAAGGTGTTTGTCCACATTTTGTTCTGATAGATGGACCTTGTTCTATTTGAAAGTACAGGAATATGGATAAGAAAACCTCTGTTTCATTATCTCCATCTGAAATAACATTAGTATAGAACTTAAACATGTCCAGGGTGCTTCACATTCATTAAGCCAGTAATCACAACAACCCTGTAAGGCAGAGTTGCTGCAGATAGGCTGAGAGATTATTGTTTGCTTAAGGAAATTCAGTGAGTTCAAATTAGTCAGTTAGTCAGTCTTTATTACAGCCTACAACCCATACAGAAGCTGAAAAAAACACTGTTACTGAACAAATTATGTAATGTTGTCTGAGCAGAAGACTCTCAAAAGTTTATTGGTGGGGGTCGACTAAAGAATCACTGCATCTGTAGCTAAATTTTAGTTCTCTGGTATGAAAACACAGGCAAAGATAATGTCCTGTGGATAGTTTATGTAGATTCTAACCCTTAAACTTCTAGATATACTAGAATGAATGGTGTATGCACATATTTTATGTAATCAACCAATGCAGGTTCCAATAAATCCAAGTGTGCCTGTACATAAAATCTACAATGAAATAACATGTGAACCAGTGACTCCATCGAGTTAGCAGTGCAAGGACAAAATCTACGATTATATGGGATGTTTTTTATATCTTCCTGTCATCAATGCAGATGGTAGCACATTAAATCTAGCTGCATAAGCACGGCAATATCTTGGAACAGTTAATAGTGACAAGTAACGTGATTACTGATGTGGGCACATTGGAGATAAATTCAAAACACATGAACACATGGGAAACTACCTTATACTTAATCAGACCATCAGTCCATCAAATTCAGTATTGTTTACTCAGACTGCCAGCTGCTTGCCAGGGTCTCAGGTTGAGCTCTTTCACATCACCTACTGCCTGATGCTTTAATTGGAGATGATAAGGACTGAACCTGGAACCGTCTGCATTCCAAACAGATGCTCTGCCTCTGAGCCACAGCCCCTTCCCAAAAGAAGAGAACACACTCCTTGGACTCAAATCCAAGACTGCTTTTCCCCATCTTCAGTTTTATGTGGAATTACACCCGTCTATGCCACTGAAATCAACAGGTATAGACTGAAGTAATTATTGGTAGGGTGGCATTGTTTCTTAGCATTAAACTATATTGGCTCTATAAATGTCTACCTCTTCACAGATGCAGACAATAGATTGCATCTAGCCAGCCTTTCTGCTAGGACAAGAGGGAATTGGGGCTGCATTTGACTATCCTCCCAAAGGCTATGCCAGGTGTTCTGGGAGCTGAATGGACAAAACATCTCATGGAATGGAGGTTGCACTGCACTGAGGAAGGGTATCAGATGGGATTATTCCTCTGCCTTACTACAGATGGTAGAACACAATCCATTCCTTCAGTTAGGATTATGACATCCTACATGTCAGCGTGGTCTAGTGGTTAAGAGCGGTGGACTCTAATCTGGAGAACTGGGTTCAATTCCCCCACTCCTCTACTTGAAGCCTGCTGGCTGACCTTGGGCTAGTCACAGTTCTCAGAACTCTCTCACCCCACACAGAGGCAGGCAATGGCAAACCACCTCCAAACATCTCTTGCCTTGAAAACTGGGGTCACCATAAATCATCTGTGACTTGTCGGCACTCACACACACATGCACATGCATGTTTTCCCTTAGTAGGTTTGACTGCATGGCTTTATAGCACACTGACACTAATCCTGAGTAGGAAGTCATTTTCATAAAAATCAATGGAATTTCAGCAGCAAAATACAGACATCATCCAACCTACACTTAGGGGAAACTAATTTCTTATTCCTATGATATCTGGGCCTTTATCAAAAATGGTTTAAGAGTGGGCTAAAAGGTTTTCTTTTAAGGAAGGAAGGAAGGAAGGAAGGAAGGAAGGAAGGAAGGAAGGAAGGAAGGAAGGAAGGAAGGAAGGAAGGAAGGAAGGAAGGAAGAAGAAAGAAAGAAAGAAAGAAAGAAAGAAAGAAAGAAAGAAAGAAAGAAAGAAAGAAAGAAAGAAAGAAAGAAAGAAAGAAAGAAAGAAAATGAGATCTGTCAACATTAATCAATTTGTTACTATATGAACCAGAGGGTCTGGAGATCACATCATTATCGCCATATGAATACCATCTTCTCCATTCAATCAAGTCTGAAATTCTACCCCTAGACAAGTCAGAAGGGGGTGCCCAAGCATAGGGCAACTCTCTCAACTTCCTTACTGCACACTGCCAAACACATGTAATATATTAACAGCACTTCAGCTTCTGCCACTTCAATAATGAATGAAAATTCTGGCTCACACAATGTAATTTGCGGTCACTGGGCCAGCCTTTTTTCATATTAATCCTCTGACCCTCACTTCAGTTATGAACAATGGAGCTGGGAACACATGTAGAAGATTGAGGTCAACTGAATCCAGATTTATTGTATTCACTCTCCTGATGTTTTCATAGACCTGTCTAAGGTTTTGCTTTTATCCTCACCAGATATGGTCAGTTCTTTTGTGGTACTTACATTATAATTTATTCATTTAACATGAGCTTGTCTGAAACATTTGTTGTGGCTGTAAACTTTAAAGAAACCATTTGCTTAATTCTAAATATTGATAGAACAGCGTAAAGATATAGAAATATTTAAGATTTGTAGAATCAGAATACCATATTAAAAAGCATTGTTAGCAATCAAGTTTGATTACTCAAGACTGTATGAGGAAACTGCTTTAGCAAGGGAGGTTTCTATAGAAATTTCAAAACTGCCAATCCTTCCCACAAAGAAGCTTCCTCACAAATTTGCAGGATAGTATTTTTAAAATGTCAAAAGGAAGAAAACCACTTCTTTTAAATTAAAAAAATTGGGTTCCTTTGCTGACAGGAATGCAGACTTTTTTAAAAAAAATTAATAGGATCCCAAGAACCAGATTTTCATTCTTCTCTCCCCTGGGAGGTACTTTATTGTTTGCTTCCTTTCTCTTGCCTGTTTGGTGTGTAATTCAAGACTGATGCCTCCCTGTGGGAAACAAAACTTGATCAGAGAACAGCCTGCACTGCCACCTAAACAAATTATGTTTTAGTCACTGCTGATGTTGGCTCTGTCATAATGGAAATGCATAATTAATGCATTTGATTCAAGTGCTTTGGAAATACAGCTACCTGAAACTAATTCAAGTCGGGGAAGGTTTAACTGGAGAACTGGTCGAGAAAGGGCCAATCCTGAAAATAAGCAGTCTTTGATAGTGGTGCTTGGAGACAGCCACATCTCATAGGTTTTGCTTTACTCCACCCCCAAGTCATATTATTGTAGTATCATTCAGTTCCCCATATTGCAGACAGGGTATACAAGGTTACAGAAGATGTGCTTCAAATATGATTAGAATTGCCACAGGGGAAACTTTTTTAAATGGTGATGATACACTTAAGTTTTTGTTTGTTTGTTGTTGCTGTTTGTTTGTTTCTACCCCTGATTTGTTTGAGATGTGTAATGATGCTCTACAACATGGATGGCAACCACAGTTCCATGGAATGAGTGTGGTCCACAATGTTGACAGGGACTGCTCCTGTTGCTTTGATATCTGTAAAGGTATATATACCCATAATTTGATGGTCTTTATTTCCTTAAATTCCCACTAAAGCCCACAAACAGCAACTACTTCGAGAAGATAGGAGAAAGGGCACCCTGCTTGGCTAACCCCTAAGTCTTGTCTTAATCTTCTGTTGAGAAAGCCTGGTTATATTATTATTATTATCATTATTATTATTATTATTATTATTATTATTACAGCTACATGTCTCTGTTTAAGGAACTCAGAAATATGTAAAGAGGAGTGTAGTGTAAGGTGTTTTCACTCAGCAATTTAACTCCATGAAACTATATGTACCTTTCCCAGCATGGAGGAGAATGCAGTTGCCCTTGCTCTCCCTGATCTCCGCATGTGAACATAGGAACTGTTGGGTCTGATTGAACAAATTTGGCCATGACATCAAAGAAAAAGTACATTTCATAACTGTGCAGGTGATTTCTTCATTTTTTTTCCTTTTCAGAGGAGCCTGATAAAGATTAAGCCATTTTCCATTAACTACCTGCAGAGCTGCAAGCAGTGATAATAGACATGTGCTAATTTCTCTAGTGCACACTGCTATGAAGTAGCACACTAGTTTGTCTTTTACCTGCTCCATGACTCCAAATATTCTCAATTAACAGCTCATTTTTTGGGGGTAGTGTTCACAGCAGCAGCTAAACATCTGGTGCTATGCCTGAAAATACTCTCTATCTTGTCACTTCTGGGATACAGGAGAACTTTGGACTATTTATCCTTGGATATGAAATTCTAAATGACCAAATTATTCTGCTATAATAGGCCCTAAGTGACATGAAATGAATAGCCTAAGCTTTTTTCTTTTTCTAAGACGGACCTCTCTCACACCTCTGCCACTGCGCTGCATGAAAAGCAATCAAAGTTGAGTATGCTGAAATGGCAGCATCTTCATTTTAAACAAAAAAATTGCCTCTGATTTCTGAACAAGGCCAGGCAAAAAAGCAAAGTGTTCTGGTATCATAAGTAACACACTACTTTCTTATCTATGAACTCAATAGGGACTTGTCATCAAGAGAGAGAGAGAGAGAGAGAGAGAGAGAGAGAGAGAGAGAGAGAGAGAGAGAGAGAGAGAGAGAGAGAGAGAGAGAGCACTTAGAAAGCAAGCCCCCCAGTTTAATTCTTTGATGAAACCAACCTTTCCTTTATGTATGACCTTGTGTTTAATCACATAGTGACCTTGCATTGTGATTCTGTAAAATAAGAATAAGAAGAATGGGAGTGGGTTAAAGATAAATATATTACATGATTGTATCTCCCAACAGTAGGATAATGGAGTTCTTGCTAGTACCTACATGCTATTTTTGCTTCCTGTCCTCCTCAGTAGCATACAATTGTCAACAGGGGGAAAATAGGATTTTTTTTTACTATTGACATGGTACCTGTTATTGCTGTAGAGACAACTCAGAATTTACATTAGAAAGTTGCTTTCTGAAGCTCTCCAACTGAAAGTTGTGTTTGCACTACTGGTCCAGTTGCCATTTATGTTAATGAATGATACTCAGTTCATACCCAGTGGTCTAAGTGGTTGTGAATTCTGCTCTAGATTTTGAGACATCACATTCTTTGCATACAGTTACAGGAATACAAGAACTATAAAGCCTTTGGAGGAAACTGTACTGTTTGGATTTCCCTATATTAACCTATGCCTCAGGCATGTTGAATGCTCTTGATTTTTGTATTTAAGACAATATGGATGCAATTTAATTATTTAATTTTGAAGTAGCCTGGTTATGGTTAAGAAATATTGTCTGTGAGAAAGTCATGGTATAGGACAACTTACAGGAAAGGGAAGGGGGAAATCACTGATGTTCACATTTAGTGTGTTTCACTGAGCCTATTTTACAAAGAATAATGCTTCTACTGTATTTTTAAAAGGAGAACGCATCCATCAATCTATCATAGAAAATTACCTTAGAAACAACTTAAGATGCTGATCTCTCCATAGACCACATACGAAGCACAGAGTAATAGAAGCAGGTAGAAAGAGTAATAGCACATTTATCATTTATACAGATTGCAAGGTTAGGACCCTTAGCTTTCCTTTGAAGGTTCCACTTGAGTGGAGTAAGGATAAATGTAAGACACTATTACTTAGCCTTCACTTTTATGTGTCTTTGGAATGCTTTTTTGCACCATCCCTCTTAACCAGCAGGCCAACACAGGAGTGAAAAAAAAATTCAGTAGCAGATTATTAACACCTTGAAAATTACCGTATTTTTCGCTCCATAAGATGCACTTTTTTCCTCCTCAAAAGTGAGGGGAAATGTCTGTGCGTCTTATGGAGTGAATGTGTGTGTGTGTGTGTTACCATAACTGGAGCTGAGTCGCTGAGAGCAGCGGTCGGCAAATCGCGGCTCCCAAGTGCGGCTCTGCCACAAATCCCCCCCACTGCCCAACAAACAGCTGATGGGTGGGTGGGAGGTTCAAACTGGATGCACCGCCGGAGGTTTCCTGCTCTGCCCTCCCCCCCATGGATCATCCGGCCTGCGCGCTGGGCGTGCCGCCGGGGAGCCCCTGCCCTGCCCTCTCCCCATGGATCACCCAGCCTGCGCGCTGGAAGCATCACCGGGGAGCCCCTGCCCTCCCCTCTCCCCATGGACCACCCAGCCTGCGCACTGGAAGCGTCGCCGGGGAGCCCCTGCCATCCCCCCTGATTCCCCAGCTTCTGCACTGGATGCGCAGTCAGAGGTTTCCTACCCTGCCCTCCCCCCCATGGATTACCTGGCCTGCGTGCTGGACGCGCCGCCAGGGAGCCCCTGCCCTGCCCTCCCCCCGATCCCCCAGCCTCCGTGCTGGACGCACCGCCGGAGGTTTCCTGCCCTGCCCTCCCCCCCATGGATCACCCAGCCTGCACGCTGGACGTGATTATTATTACCGCCCACAGGAAAGCATTACTCAATGTGATTTTCGCATTGAGCATCGCAGAAGCGCCTCTAGTAGCTATCAGGGAGACAGCCACTAGAGGCTGGATTAACCCTGCTATGTTTACAGCTGCAGGGTTAAAACTAGGGGGACCTGGCACCCAGACCACTAGGTGCGTCTTATTGTCAGGTGCGTCTTATGGAGTGAAAAATACTGTATTTTCTTACTAAACTTCCATAAATATTTCCACATTTTCATACTACCTATGCATCTGTGTCATACACTCCAAAATTTGCCTGGTTTTCCAGTAACAAATAAGGAAGGGAAAATATATTAGCTATATTCATCATTAGTAATGAGATGGTGGAGATAAGAATAGTTTCTAAGGTGCTGTTCAAGTCACTGGTCCTACTGTGCCTACTGGCAATTATCAGTGTGTTACCTGTACATTGGCCAACTTACACAAGGCACACACAAGAGTAATAGGAATTTTTTACTTGAGGGACAATTGAATGTCCAAACCCCTCAAAACCAAATTCATAGTTTCAGTAATAACAGATATACTTTGTGAGGGGAAAGAAATCTGAATTCTTTTATCTTTCTGTTGCAAATTTTTATGCTTTGGGATCTGTATGGCTTTCATATAGTCCTTGTATCTCTTTTACAAATTTATAACATTTATGTCAAGATTTCAACAACTTTTGGTCATTAGCTAAAAACAGACGATTATGGTGATCACGATCATGCTGATCACCATCATGATGACGATGGTAGTAGTGCTGGTGGTGACGGTGAGAATGATGATATTTTATGAGGGGTGAAACTCTACGATCCTTGATCCTGCCTTTTCATTTGAAGTGAAAAATACATCCGTGAATGGAATGGTAGGAACCAACCTTGGTTACTTCTAGTCATTCACAATTACATGGCATGGTTGAAATTCCCATCTTGATTTTAATGAGCGTAATTGACAGAAAAATGCAAAGTAGTAGCAATTAGACTAACAGACATATGTTGCAGAGATAATATTTATATTACACACATACATACACACACACAAAAGTGTATTCCAGTTATGGAAAAAACCAGTTTCCAGGATAGCCAAGCTTGCTTCCTGTGACTGAACAAGGCTTCTGGGGGCCTCTCACCCTATCTGGATCAATCCCAAACATTATATGAAAAAAACTGCATAACTTCCCCAGCTGCACAGGGCCTCAGGAAGACCAGGGTCCTTAGAATCCCCTCCCCCCCCCACACACACACAGTTTCTCATCTCCACAGAACTATTAGGAGTAATTCTATGTTCTTCAAATTGTACTTTAAAAATGGTGGGAAAACACATGAAATGTATGTTGGGCTTGATCTGGTTATAGTTAATTTTACCTTTATGAAGATGGAGATGTTGTGTTACTTCAGAGGTCCATTATTCTTTGTCAGTGTTCCTAAAAACCATTAAATCAAATGTTATATATCCTGCTTGACAGATATAACTCTAGTTTGAGAGACATGGTCTCAATATCATATACAAGGTATGCCGTTGTCCAGCATTCAAACAGAATGCCCATGGCAGTGCTGGAAATAACAAGCAGATTTTTGAAACGATGTTCTGCATTCTATCTGCCAGACCATACTTTTATTTCATATCATGTCAGGAGCATTGTATTGAGTTGGCAGTTAACCAAACTTGCAGAATACATTTGCAAAAATAAACAAACAGTTGTCCTGAATGTGAAACCTGAATTCAACACTGACTTCAGAGTCAATGGAAATTAGGTGAGATTGAGCAAAAAATGCTGGTTGTATCTAACTGTGAATAAAATAAATAATTATTTCTGGTCCCCATGGGATGGGGAAACACAATTCATTTTCAAACTGATTTACTGTGACTGAACATTTTAATTAATTGGTTTATTTAAAACATTTGAATTCCACCTTTCTGTCAAATTATGGCTCTCAAGGCAGTAAACAGTTAATGGCATTAAATAATATAATATAGCAATTAAAACTATAATATAATATAATATAATATAATATAATATAATATAATATAATATAATATAATATAATATAATATAATATAATATAATATAATATAATATAATATAATAATTAAAACAAACAGGAAGAAGGGTGAATAAGGGATAGGGTTGCCAACCTCCAGGTGGTAGCTAAAGATCTCCCGCTAATGGTTAGATAAGTTAATATGGGAGGAGGCCATCATTAAATTACGCTGGCCACAAGACACAGAGAGCTTCAAAGGTCAATGTGCACCTTGAATTACACTAGGGTTGCCAACTCCAAGCAAGAAATTCCTGAAGATTTTAGCAGTGAACCCTGGGGAGGGAGGGCTTGGGGAGGAAAGGATGCTCAGCAGGATACAATGCCATAGAGTTCACCCTTCAAAGCAGCTTTTTTTTCCAGGGGAACTGATCTCTGTAGTTGTAATTTCAGGAGATCTCCAGGCCCTGTCTGGATGTTGACAACTAGGGCTGTGTATATCAATAAACCCGAACAGGGTTTAATTTAATTTAAGCTGAATATTAAAACAGGGAATTAAGCCTAAACTGGATAGCCGATCACCAAAAAAGCCGAATACCTATTTTTTCAGCTTTACTCAGGATTTTCCTTATGGGAATATTTATGAGCCCTGGGAGAGACATTTTTCTAGGTAGAGTCACCAAATTAGCAGTATAGCTGCGAGTGACTCTCCTTGCATGGATCCCAAATTTTGGTAAAGTTTAGGACAGGGTCACCCCCATTCTCCATAGGAAAGCATGGTAAAGTTTACAATGCTTTTCTATGGAGGAGAGGGTTGACTCCTTTGGGACCAAATGACACTGAACCCCCTTTCCCAAACTTTACCAAACTTTGGGGTTCATGCAAGGAGAGTCCCATGCAGCTACACTATGAATTTGGTGACTCTATCTTGAAAAATGCCCTCCAGGAAGAATTTTAAAAATACTTACTTTTCATAATCTGTAATGGCCACCTCAGTACCAAAGAATCATGGGAAAACTCAGTTTCCGATGAATGCCTGAAATGGGCCCGCATACACATCTCATGATGTCACTAGGGCTGTTGAAAATTTTTTGGTAAAATTCGGATTCGGCAAAATTCAGCCAGTTTTTATTCGGGAAATGCCAAAGTCCGAACTCCCCTGCTTCGGGTCCATGCAATTCGGCATGAGATCCGGAATTCAGGGAAAAATTCGGCCGAATGAAGCCATTAAAAACACAATTGCGCCTTTCCGTGGCTCCGGGGGGCATTTGTGGGGGTAGAGGTCCAAAACTTTCAGCGTAGCTTGAGGGGACCCTTCTTGCAAGAACCCCCAAGTTTTGTAAAGATTGGGTCAGGGGGGGGCTGAGATATGGGCCCTGAAAGGGGTCCCCCTCCTTAATGTGCTTGCCGCCCACTCCTGAAGCTCCCAGCCCTGACAAACAGCTGAGCTGCGGGGAGCAAAGGTGGTGCAGGTGCAAAGAAGTTTGCAAACCATGCAAAGCAACACATTTGCAGCCATGCAAACCATGCAAAGCAACACATTTGCAGCCATGCAAACCATGCAAAGCAACACATTTGCAACCATGCAAACCATGCAAAGCAACACATTTGCAACCATGCAAAGCAACACCTGACACCTGGGAGTTTGCAAACCATGGAAAGGTACAGAGGCAGCTAGCTATGCATAAGGAGCAGGAGGGGGTGGAATTTCCCCTTTTGCATCAGACGCAGGACCAGACAAATGCATTCTTTAAGTCACAATTTGAAAACCAGTTTTGAGCAAGCATCAAAACCCCCCTTTGGCTTCCCCCCCACCCACAGAAACTGCTCCCTCCCCCCCCCACACACAGAGACTCTGCTCCCCCCCCCCACACACACACAGGAGAAAAATTATAGAGAAAAGCCCCAAAATGGGTCTTACTGTGGATGTCTTCTGTTCCATCTTCTTTGCACCTGCCCCACCCTTGCTCCCCACAGCTCAGCTGTTTGTCGGGGCTGGGAGCTTTGGGCTTGGGGGGCAAGCTCTGCTAATTGCAAACCCCCATTGTCAGAGATGAACGTTAAGGGTGGGGAAGAAGACCCAGCTTGGCCACAGGAGAATGCTGCTTACTAACTGACGGTTATGCTGCTGCACCGAACCCCGAATTTGCTGAATTTATTCGCTGAACACCCCGAACTTGCTGAATTCGGCTCCCCGTTTTCCTGCCTTTTTGAGTTCAGTTCCATCCGAACCAAAAACCGCCGAATCAGGGGAAATTTGGCTGTTTTTCAGTTCAGGCCGAACCGAATCGACAGCCCTAGATGTCACCAAAGTACTATAGTCTCAGTTTGGTCATTTTAGCTTCTGAATAGATAGTCTTACTCAAATTACTGTTTATTGCAGTTTGTATTGCAAATTGTATTTTCAAATGCCCCTGTTTATGGAAATGGAGATCCAGTCTTGATAACACTCTTCTTCTCTAACATTACACTGACAACATGAGTGGACCATTTGTGTTTGTAACTGACATGATTAAAAGTATCTAAACCAGCTCTGAGTGAATAATGCTATAACAAGTGTATACGAAGATTCCTGTGTCCCTTAATCATATAAGCACCTCTTTAAGCAGGTCCATAACTAGAATTATCTTCATGGAATCATATCATTTCATATGGTAATGGGAATAACAGGATGTTGTTTTAACAAAGCCCATCACAAATAACATTCCCCCCTCCATTCACAGATTATTATTTCAAGATGAACATAAAAACTGTTGGCTGATGCTAAGCAACATATATTAAGGGTTCTATGAACTTCTGCCTTTTTGCATTTTAGCTTTAAATATTTTAAGCAGAAGAATGTCAAGGTGTTCCTTTTTATGTAATGTCAATAAAGCCACTACTTCTAATACTGTGTATTTAGAATGTTAACAGGATATGTAGACAATATAAGAAAGGAATACTTAATGCATTATGCAATTTTCATAGGAAGTGGAAAGATCTGAAAAAAGTAAGTGGTAATTAAA
Organism: Euleptes europaea; assembly: GCF_029931775.1. NCBI lineage: Eukaryota > Metazoa > Chordata > Lepidosauria > Squamata > Sphaerodactylidae > Euleptes > Euleptes europaea. The sequence continues at coordinate 37,471,076 of NC_079320.1, read as the reverse complement.
GGCTTTTTTCAAACACTAGCTAAATAACAACCTTTCATGAAAACAATGCAAACATATTTAGGGGAAAGACTGAATGAAGTATAATTTCATCAGTGAAACTTGTATACAATATTGTAGGCAATGTGCATTTATTAGCTTCCTATTTATTATTTCAAAAATAATCTTGTGTAGATGAATGGTATTTTAAATTTATTTTTATCTCAAAAACAAAACAAAACTTTATAACATATTTTAAGTCACATTGACATTTGTTTATAAATTCCTTTCTAGCTAAACCCTACCAGGGTCCATTTTTACTATTTCACCAACATGAATCCAGGGACTAGGCGTTCCTCTGGTATTCAGCAAACTGTGTCCATAGAATTCCTAGCTCTAATCAGTTGGTAAGCCTTCTGTGCTCTGTCATTTCCAACTGTAGGTGGGATGCATGTGATTGACAGCTTCTTCATGCAGTTTTTTTCAGTACCAAAAAAATAAGAAAGCTATGCTGGAGTCTACTCCCTGAGAGAAGAAAAATAGGGCTACACCAAGCATCATGTCAGAAAACCAAAATGGGGGGGGGAATGCAAGGTGAATAGTGCAATGTACAATTAATTAATATTAATAGTCTTTAATATTTTAAAGATGTGGTTCTTCTATTAGTTATATTGCAGAAGTTTCCACATCTGATAAATCATTGCATCGGCCAGGTGATCATGGAAAGTGGGGATGGGGTGTTGTGATGGGTGCTCTGATACTCACCCTTCTTGAAAGGAGAGTTCTCCCCCTTGCCACTCTGTGTGGTGCATTGGCTAAAGTGTCAAATTAGGAACTGGGAGACCCAGGTTTGAATCCCCATTTTGCCATGGAAGCCTGCTGTGTGACCTTAGGCCAGTCATACACTGGGAGCCTAACCTACCTCACAGGTTTGTTCTGAGGAGAGGAAAATGATGCAAACCACTTTGGGCTCCCATTGGGGAGAAAGGCAGGGAATACGAAAAGTAAATAAATAAATAAATAAATAAATAAAGGGAAAAGGAAGAACAAAAAGAGAAGAGGCTATGGGGGCTCTCAGAGAAGGAAAAGAGGATATAGTGGGGGAAGGGATATGGGGGGAATGAGATGCCCCCTCCATAAATCCTTGTGTTACATTTGCAGGTCCCCTGTTTTTAAAATCTATTTCTTTTACACTGATATAAGATCTAACTAGCATGTAACCATGCAACTGAGGTTCAGACTTTCTATTCCAATGTGCTTCATAGCCCCTTACTAATGTAAGTTTTCTGTTCGGTCACTGGGGACCGTCTATTAAGTTGTCCCACCCATAGATTTCCCATAGCAATACTATGGTTACAACAACCAAACAGACCTGGAACAGGATATTTAGGTAACTGTTATCATGATGGATACATTTATCAATCCAGAAATGTAATTTATGTATTCATGGTAACTTACATCATGCAGATTTCTATGATTAAACTTGTGTCCACTGTAAATTAATTACACAGATAATGCCAGCATGGAAAGGATTGCCATAGACAAGACTGCCAGCACATTCAATTCTACAGCCAGCACATGATGAGGACAGATTGTTGTGTACCAACTGCCAACAGGCATCATAAGGTGCCAAATACTAAGCAGGAGGGGGGAGGGGGAAAACTGCCAAAAAAGCCCTATGTAAGTTAGCCAAAAACTATGTCCAGAGCAAAGGGCTTGGAATCTATTTCCCATGGTGTTTTAGCTAGTTGGACAAATGCAGAAGGGAATTCTCATGTCCATATCAAAGACTGATAGTGTACTGGATGACTTGCAAGCGCTCTCTCCTTACTATTGTTGTTAGATCACTAGCATTATTGTGTTGCTTTGTTTCACATCTGTAGTTAGCTCAAATCAGTTTGTTCTGCCATGTATGTCCTGCTGTTGGTATCTCAAGACTTGTAATAGCTCCAGATACTGTTTGTTGATTATTCAGTGTTCTTGTCATGGTGACTTTTAATAGGATGAAGGTTAAGATAACCTGCTTTTATGCTGTGATCTAGCACAAGAAGGTCTTACCATATACACCTTTCTTATTACCTATGCAAACAGAAATTCTGGGGCACCCAAAAATAGTCAAAATTGATATAGCTGTTGATCACCCCTGTTATTTATTTCCCCTGACTTTCTTACTGTAATTAATGGATTTGGAGTATTGAGGCAGAATATTGTAGGGTCAAAAGTATTGAACATGAACTCTAGAACAAAATGAATAAACTTTTAAACAAATAGCTTTCTAATTAATATACTGGGTGTTATGTACAAGGGTTAACTAGTCTTTGCTAGAAAGCCAAGTCCGGCTCTTAAACAATGGGATGGTATTCAGTTTTGTTAAGTAAGTATGGATGAGCTGATCCATCAAAACAAAGATATATGGTTAGTAAACATTCATGACCTCCCTTGGATTGATTCAGAATTGGGCTGACTGAGCTATGTAAACCCAATTCCAGATCTGAAACCCTGCAGAGCTACTAATTAGGTAACTGGGAGTGTGACAAGTGTAAATACCCTTCCCTGTTCACTGTTCTCCTTTCCACCTAACTGACAATGGAGTCAGGGGTCTTGCTAAAGGCCTCTCTGTTGTGCTTCCCTCAGTTTCCCCAGGGTACCTCAGTTTTTCATATGGCCATCAGGCCTCCTGGAAAGTACTTGTCCCAGGTGCAACTGTGGTGCTGATGCCAGTACTAAAGACCCTAAGAAAACTACTTATCCCAAGGTAGAAAGGAGGGAAGGGAAGTTATAATCTTCATTTATAATTTAATCCAGGAAAGGACTTTTGGAATAATTTTCTGTCCATTCATAATGTAAACCATTGCAAACTGTTCGCTGTGTCTTCTAAGCCTGGCAACTACAAAGGTCACCAAATTTTATAAATATTATTTCCTTTCTAAGGAAGGAATCTCTTAGAATAATTGCACAAACTACATGGGTTTTGAGTCTTGCTTTCCTTTTTCAAAGCAAAGCGCTCACCGTAAATGAAGTTTCTAGTTTAACACTGAGCTCATTAATAATACTTCCATTAGAAAGGTAAGGTGGCCAGGAAGTTTGAAGCATTTGTTATCAACACTAGTCAAGGATGTCAGGATACTGACATATTCTATAGTAGAATCTCCTACACTGTTGTATGGATTATTTATATCTATGTTAGCTTTGACAACAAGGCATACACTATTGAAAGATTAAGAACATAAGAGGTGCCCCTCAGGATCAGACCAGTGGTCCATCTAGTTCAACATCCTGATTCACACAGTGGCCAACATGGACAGCCAACAAGCAGAGCATACAGGATAAAGCCTTCTCCTGATCTTGCCCCCTGAACAAATATTTAACAGATCATAATAGCTGATATTTAAGCCTACAAAGCAACTCAAAGCAATTGGACAGAATTGTATCAGACTGTCTTCTCACTTTGAAAAAAACCTGTTGAATCTGTGGCTCATTTCCCTCCTTAAAGGAAGCTCCTAACATATCCTGCTCTCTAGCCCTGCAGGCTTCCTGACTTCAGTGATGAATGGTATTAGCTATCCTAAATCGGCTTACCCACCACCCAAGAATTATTACCAGGAATGGAAGTTCTGTGTCTAGGATTTATTTTGATCAATGGATGGTAAAAGCTTTGGGATTTGGGACCCCTTGATCACAGTTCAACAGTAGCACACCTGCTAACTGAAGCAATGAGGAAAAATAAATAACCATAAAAAGTCAATTGAGACCAGAACAACCATTTGAATTTTTCAACCGTAACACTGTGCAAGGAAAATAATGGCTGAATGAAAGGGGGGAGGGGAGTGCAATGCTGCCTGCAAATCCAAACAGACAAGATTAGAGAGTAAATGCTAAATTTATTACAAGCTACGAGATTGCTGAGTATGCTTAATGGGAAAGGGATAGCCGGCAAATATGAAATAGCTTGGCCCAAACTACTAAAAAACTAATTGCTAAGGACAATCTGAGCTACATGTTTCTTTCTACTAATGTTGCAAGGCATATCTTTTTTCCAAGGGAATGGGAAAAAAAATCCACCATTTATTGTTCTAAAACTGCAATTTTGAACACATACTGTTCAATCATTCTGCTCAAATTTAGACCTTAGGAAAAAAGAACATCTACAGGTTGAAAAAAGCTATTAACTTGTCAGATAACATCACAATAACTTTTTATTTATTCAGATTTGTAACCAGTTTTGCCCAGGGGCATGAGGCAAGTTATCATAACTAAAGTACCACTGCTAGTAAAACAAATGAGACAATGAGAAAACACAATATGTTAAATTAAAATTACAAAAACCCACTATTTTATCATCCATCCTATTTAAACTAAAATAATTGTAAAGCTCTCCTATCTTCAAAGACTATTGCTCAAACATGACTTTGCATGTGTTTTGTGTGAGCTTGTGCACCTATGCAGTCTGTAGGTAAAATAATTTATTCTGAACTGATCACATTCAAACATAGAGTTGGATGAATGTCAATTGCTCTTTTCAGCAGTTGCACTGTGCTCTGTGTCCTAGTCTGCATCTTTTCAGTGACCTCCTGGACCAATCTGCACTTTACAAGGTTATCATGTTTTTTGAACTATGACACAAGAACTTTGTATCTGATGGGCAATGGGAGTTTTCTGCCTCCCAGACGTACAGAACCTCCATTGCAAAAATTAGATATAGCCATGAAAGTAACATGATTTTTGCAATGGAACGATTAGTATCTCGATCAGGTGGTTTGAGGATTTGGAGATAGTGTGGGGTGGGTGAGGAGGTTGGAGCCACTTCTCCACATATGATGGGTCATGAGCGTAAAAAGATTTGCATGCATCTAGGAGGTAGAAAATTTCCCTTACGTGTCTGATACCAAGTCTTTCTGTCATTCTGGGAAGGGGCCATGTCTCAGTGGTAGAGCATCTGCTTGCCAGGTTTAATCCCTGGCATCTCCAGTTAAAGGATATGCCTTTAGTGATGTGAGATTTGGGTCATGCAAAAAAACAAATTCGGTAAATTTCGGGTTTATTGGGCCTGGTGTTTTTTTTTGGGGGGGAGGGTTGTTTTTTTGGTAAACCCAAAATTAGCTGAATACCCATACCGGTAAATATGGGTATTCAGCTTATTTCAGGATTCATCAAAAAAAAAAAAAAATCAGTCCCATTATAGTCAATGGGGATTTTTTTTTCAAAGTTCCTGTGAGGACATTTTTGGAAGTAGAGTCACCAAATTTGCAGCATGGCTGCAAAGGACTCTCCTTACATGGTCACCAAAGTTTGGTGAACTTTGGGACATGGGGTCCAATTTTACGGGCTAGCAAAGGAGTGGCAGGCTGAGCTGTTCATCGGTTTTTAGGTTCAGAAGTTCAGCATTGCCAAGGACTAGCAGAAAGAGCCGATTGCCAGACTGGTGCCTCAAAGCTCCCTTTCATATCTGGGGTACATAGCATGATGTCCATGCAAATTAGCATCCAAACTGAGGAAAATGGTTTAAATGCAAGAAAAATAAGGCACAGAAAACATTTATTTTGGTGGTAAATGTCATTTTGTGAATAGTCCTTTATTATAGTCATAAAAAATCTAATTTCAAAGGATGGTCATGGTGTGGGGAAAATGAAGCTTCTATTTGGGGCGACCTTCAGTTTGACAGAAGGTTTTTTTGGGGGTGATATCGGAGCTAGCGAAAGTCTTGACCACGGGAGCTGTTCTGAAGGAGACTGCTCACCCGTGCGGGTAAGGAAGTGTCCTTCAGAAGCCTGGTGGTCAGCAGCTGTAGAAGCTGGAGTTTTTTAGTTGGAGGGTATATCCCTTCAAATGGGACTGGGTGAGCCCCATCTTTTAAAACAGACCTTCCAGACTACTTGGGTCTGACCAAGTTGGCACCGATTATACAACCCCCCCTAACAAATCCAGTCAAAGATAGAAAAATGGGAGAAAGCACAGAGCCATGCATCTGAGAAAAGGTGAATAGCCGAACCAGAAAAAACCAAATAATTATTCAGCTTTTTCAGGTATCACTCATTCAGCTTTGGGCAGAATCCCAGTCTTTGGTATTCAGTCAACCCGAAACCTGAATATTGCTGAAATGGCTAATTTGGGGCTTATTTTCTGTTCGAGTATATCAATATGCACAACCCTATGTGAGATCCACCAGAGAGCTGCTGCCAGTCTTAGACAATATTAACTTTGATGGATCAATGGTCTGATTTGTATAAGGCAGCTTCATGTGTTCATTCTCCCAACAAACAAGGGAACTTTGCAACTATGCAAAGAGTCATCAAGCCTCATCTCTTTCCCCCAATACACCACTAAGAAACTAAAGGTTTGGTTGCTGCTGCTCAGCACCTGGGGTGTTTTCTCCCTAACCCACCCTACCACTCCAGCAAATTATGGGCGGTTTTATGAATGGCCTTTCATCCTTGGATCTTCAGAGTGCTTGTCAGTTATCTCAAACTATCTTGAACAACCAGCACTATTTCTGCCATTCCTAGCTATAAATTAACCAGTCAGAAAACTAGGCCTATTTATATACCATTTCCTAAGAAACCATCCCTTTCTAACACAAACTGGAGGAGGTCTAAAAATTCTTACTTACTCCTATGTCATTCCAGCTGAAGGGTAAATGGATCATCAGCACATGAGAAATGAGGAAGGTGCATGTCCACTTTTCCATCAGGTCCTCCTATTGACTGTGCACCAACCCAGCACTGCCAATACCCCCTCATGCTACATTTTCTAATTCCAGGTCAATTTTCAGCCAATACATATGTCAACTCAAGTTAAGCATTTTAAAGTTTTTAAAAAGAGGAGATTAATTTGTCAATTAAAGTGCTTCACTGTAACTACATTGTACCCATTATGTGTACATGGATATTTTTCTTTGAAAATGCCCAAGCACTTGAGAAAACTTTGTGTAGCAAATAGAGAAATCTGGATCTACAGAGTAAACCACCAAGTGTGCACTGTTTCATGATGCTGTAAAATAGATTTGGTCTCATATTTGAGGTCACATTTCTTCTCACTTCAGATGCCGATTCTACTATTCAGTTTCTATTATTCTGCTCTTATGCCATAACTACAGATGTTATTTTCCAACAATATCAAAACTAACGATCTATGCAAAAATGTAATTACATAAAAATTGTCCAGGAAATATCTATTGTGTATACACAAAAACACTGTTGCATACAATGCACAAATTTAATGACTTTGTTACATAGCATGAAAAATAGATGGTACTCACACATTATGGAATATCCAAACTGGCCAATACAATAAATTTGCCATTGGCAGATTCATATACATCATCAAAATAAGGAACAGTGGTAAAGGGGCATATTCTAGAAACTTAAAAAAAATTGTATGCTGAGAAAAGGGTTTACTCTGAATAGTACTTTACCAAGAGACAGCAACTAACTGGTTCATGCACATTTGAGTGGGGGCCAAACTAGACTTTATAAGAGTTGTGTGTAACATTTTTCTCAAAATGAAAAACTTAAAAACTTTTTTTTAAAATGAAAAACTTATTCTATAGGGGGAATAGGGGGCTGGGGAGGGTGGGCTAGAAGTATGGAAAATGTATCTCTATAAGAAATTGTAGCTGGGAGTAAGAATACGAAAGTGGGCTAACACGGGCACGGACATGGAATGCATAGAATGTATCGATATTTTCCCCCATATCTAATTTTCTTTTTTCTCTTTTCTGTACTTTTTAAATATGAAAACTAAAAATAAAATTTAAATAAAAATTAAAAAAGAAGTATGAAAAATAAATACATTAAATAATTTTTCCACTCAAAATTGTTCAACCCCTAAGCTGTTTTTCCAGCCATAGTGAAATAGACATGCATAGCCTCAAGCCTTTTCTATGGACATGGAAAGCCCATGGTCAGGATTATTTTGAGTGGAAATATAGATGGAAAACACATGGTTCAGAAACACCTCTCATACTTCCATTACACTCCTGATTGAATTCTCTCAAGTTTATGTTGCTGCTGTTGTCAAAACACAAACAACTGGGTGAATGTGTGCACTTTGTAGCTTTGCCAAGACTGTGCAGCATCCAATTCAATGTCTTGAGCTTTCCAAAGGCCTTGAGCTTTCCAGAACTTTCACTTTATTCAGTTTAATAGCCCATAAGCCATATACCAAGAAAATGTTTAAGAATTAAAAACAAAGAATTAAAAGCAAAGAATAATTTAGCCATATCAACTGTACAGGCTTTACAAAAGAAGTGGCTGAATGTTTCACAAAAGAAGTATCAGAAGTGGCTGAATATTTCAATAACCATTTCACAAGAAATTTCTCCCTGGCAATAGTGTGTTTGGAACAATAAATGAAAACATGCATCAATGAATCAATCACTGACCAGGAGCAATCACAAAAAAAGTTGTTCTGAAGGAATCCCCACAAAATGCCCCTTCATCTGTGCTTTGGGGAGCACTTTACAGCATGCAAGTAAATATGATAGTTTATGTATCGTCAACATATAAAGATAGGATGGGAACTCAACTTCACCGACGGTAAGTATTTGATTCCCGGATTGAGCAGGGAGCATTTCTGTCTGGCATCTTGAACTAATAGATTCCAGTCTTGTTTAAAAAGCTTCTTAATAATTAACACTCTTTCCTTCTCACCAAAGAGGCCAAAGACCTCAAAGGAGCCAGTTGCGTGATGTCAAAATCTATGGTTTTATTGCACAAAGACCAACAGCACTCTGAAGCTGCCAATCGATTAAGCACTGGAACAGGGGTCTTCAAACTACGGCCCGAGGGCCGGATCCGGCCCCCGGAGGGCTTTTGTCCGGCCCGGGGACCGAGAAAGCCAGTCCCCCCTTGCCCCCCTCCCCAGAGCTTTTCTGGGCTTCCTGGCTGCATGCGCCCAGCCGGAAGCCTCCCTCCCGCCCCAGTCGCCCCCTTCCCTGCTCCCTCTCCAGCCCAAAACCCCCTTTCCTGGTGGGAGGAAGAGGGCGAAGGGGGCGACTGGGCGGCGCAAGGCGGCAAGACGCCTTGTGCGCCGCCCAGTCGCCCCCTTCGCCCTCTTCCTCCCACCCTCCCCGGCCCAAAACCCCCTTTCCTGGGCACATGAGGCATCTTGCTGCCTCGCGCGCCGCCCAGTCACCCCCTTCCCCCTCTCCCTCCCAGCCTCCCCAACCCAAAACCCCCTTTCCTAGGCGCATGAGGCATCTTGCTGCCTCGCGCGCCGCCCAGTCGCCCCCTTTCCCCTCTCCCTCCCAGCCTCCCGTGGCCCTGGCGTTCCTGTTTTGGCCGCAGTCGGGCAGCGTTCTCACTGCTCGGGGCTCTCTCTCCTCCCGGGAGTATTCTTGTGGCCTGGAGGTAATTGTAGGGGCCCCTTGGGGGGGGGTGGGCATATCTCCAGGGAGAAGAAGAAAAAGACTTGTGGCCATTTATGCACAGGAGGTTTTGCCTTGGATTTGCCGCTCTCCAGATGCACATTTTCCCCATCCGAATTCTCAGAACTCAAAAGTAAGCTCCCCCACCCCCGGGCAGAGTTTGGAGAATTCGGATGGGGAAAATGTTCATCTGGAGAGCGGCAAATCCAAGGCAAAACCTCCCGTGCATAAATGGCCTTGGTTTTTACATGCCGACTTTCCGTACCACTAAAGGGAGACTCAAATTGCCTTACAATCCCCTTCCCATACTTTCCCACAACAGACGCCCTGTGAGGCAGGTGGGGCTGAGAGAGCTCTAACAGAGCTGTAACTTGCCCAAGGTCAGCCAGCTGGCTTCGTGTGTAGAGGTGAGGAAACCAACCAGGTTCACCAGATTAGCCTCCGCTTCTCACGTGGAGTGGGGAATCAAACCCAGTTCTCCAGATCAGAGTCCCCGCTCCAAAACGCCACTCTTAACCACTACAGGGGGAAGGTCCGGGCTTGCGAGGAGGATGCTTTTCCGGAGAGCCCCCTCGGCCGCCACCTCCTCCACCGCACACGTGGGGAATTTGTTCATATTTTTTTCAAACTATTGTCCAGCCCCCAACAGTGTTTGAGGGACAGTGAACCGGCCCCCTGTTTAAAAAGTTTGAGGACCCCTGCACTGGAAGGTTCTCAGCATTAAGTAGCCTATACTTCAAATTAATTATGGCTTTCCAAATCAAAGTGGAAATTTTTGGAAGACCCAGTTCCAAATGCACAACTGAAGATGCTATACATGGAGGTAAGGCAAGAATTTTACAACAACAACAAAAATCTGATACTTGTCAAGTAATTCAACTGGACCTAATAACTAGATTTGAGCACCATATAGCACACAAGGTAAAACTAGTGCTGGTATGAACAGAGTGCCTTGGGGGTGGGGGGAATTAAGTGCTAACAATGACAATTCAATTATATGTTTAACATACTGAATATGCTTAGACCAGGATGGATCTGACCTGAAGACACTCTCCAAATATCTAAATTCATTGACCATTTGCATCGAGCATGTGCTAGTTATCCACCTATTGATTAGTAACTTTTCAGATTTTGTAAATTTTTTAGATTTGTCATAATTGATCTCTAAAAGTTTGTTGCTGCAGTAGGTCATAAAAACTTTTGCAGCTCTCTTCAGACCAATCTGAGACCTAGAAAGTACTACTAGGTTATCCACATATAATAAGCCAGGAACTGAACAACCTTCCAGACAAGGTACATGGGCAGGATTCCAAATACAATATGTTTCTAAAACAGTTTTGGACATTTGGAACCATTTACTAGTAATCTCCATGCCTCTTTTTTACCCAGAAGATAATAACAGCAGGGCAAACTGACAGTTCTGCATTATGTACATGTGTGCCAATGGCTTTAAGTAACAGAGGTACAATTACAGAAATTTGCCACAGTGCACAGCCCTAACAGGAACCCATCCAAGAACAGCCCATTGAGCTGGACACACATCAAACTATTTGCATCAGTCACCGACCACATGGGAAATCTCTGATAACATCAACCTAAGGCATCAAAGATCACACAAAACACTTTCTTGTATGTGTGTGTATGGGGGGTAGACTGAATGCAAATGTAATTTTCCCCTTCTTCTTAAAACTGAGAAAAACCATTGGATGGGAACATTATTTGAAAAAGAATAAAGCTATCAAGGGGAGAGATGGAGTTATAAGCTTGGATCCAGACATGTTCATATGTGAATGGTAAATGTTGGACTTAATTTTTCCCTGATAACAGCTCCTTCTGCATCAAGATGTTCTTGTGGAAGGCCCCTGGCCTCCAGTGATGCTGAGTCTGTCACTAGAAGGGTGCTGAAAATCCTGTGTGCCAGAAGTAGCTTCTGCATGATCCTCTGGATCTAAGCCATAGTTTACAATATAGTTTTGTAGAAGCCAAGGTTGTGCTAAGTAATTGAGGTCAGAGATACACAGGCACAGACATATTGCTATATCTAGTGAATACATATAGGAAAGAAAGACAATAAAGCATCCTTTATGCTTTGTGAGAATGTGATTGCTAAAGCTTCTTTTATTTGTTTCTGTCACTTTGTGTTAAGTCATCGATGAAGTAAAAGCAAACAATCTGTTGTATTTACTTCATAAATATAATTATAAACTCGCTAGAACCAGGTTAACTACAAATTAACATGACAGCAACATTCACTTTCGCATGGATTATTTATGAACAAACTTCTGTAGCACAGAACTACTGATATGACCAGGTGTTGCTGCATGAGCCAGCCGAGTTGCCATAGTGACAGCCAGGCCACAAGGGTGGTCTAAAAGATATGATAAACTGCAGACATCTTGTAACTCAGCAAGCTAGCAAAGTTTGGCATTTAAGAAATATTGGGTACATCTGCAGATCTGTTCTCCCCTCTAGGGAAGAAATAGGTACACTATGCTGAGGTCACAGATTTTAGAGTAGCTACATTTTCTTTCCTGTGTAAACAGTGGGTTGCTCTCGAATGCTTGATTCCAGGGTCCCTTTTCCTGTCTTTTATTTTTTTCTCATTTTAACAACATACTTTCTCTTAAATATAAATCGCGACAACCTACCGAAGAATTACTGTTGCCCATATATGTAAAAGACCCATTTTAGTAAACCGTTTCTTTACAATGAAATGTTTTACACTCTTAGCTGTTGGAGCTACTACCATGGAAACTGACAGCAGAATTTTCCAGTTTAACAATGTAGCGTCAAACCCATCAGTTTGCACTTCCAGCAAAAACAACAATGGCAGTAATTATAACAACAAAACAAGTAAGAGAGGAAATGTATTCATATACAAATCTAGAGGGACAAATCTAGATAGCTGAGGATTCAGTGTTCTGTACAGCATCAGAAAATGAGCAGCACGGACTTGGTTGCTTTCCATTTACCAAATAATATTTTGGGTTGTTGCAGTGATTAAAGGCTTGTAGACCATAACTAGTCAGCAAAACTAGCTGGAGAAGGTCATTTTAATGGGAGACAAATTTAAAATAACAGGGCAATGAAAACTCAGCTCTTGACAAATAGTATTTTATAGTTGCCAGCTCCGGGTTGGAAAATACCTGGAGATTTTTGGGGTGGAGCCTGAGGAGGGAGGGGTTTAGGGAGGGGAGGGACTTCAATGCCATAAAGTACAATTCCCAAAGCAGCCATTTTCTCCAGTTGAGCCGATCTATATCAGCTGGAGATTAGTTGTAATAGCAGGAGATCTCCAGCTAGTACCTGGAGGTTGTCACAAAATATAGACACCTCTGTGCAATTCATGATGGAAAAAAAGCACACAGAAAAAATAACTAGAATCTCTAACTCTCTATAGTGTATCCTCAATGTAACAAAACTGTCACATATAGTATGAACATCCCAAAACCACAAAGAAAGTGCCCATTAGTAGGTACAAAACTGTATAACAAATGTCTTTCAAATTAGTAGGAGTCACAGGTGAGTCTCAAGGAAGAAGAGGAATGGATTGTAACACTTTCTTTGTGGTTTTTGGATGTTCATACTGCATGCGGCCGTTTTGTTACATTGAATACCTGGAGGTTGGCAACCCTATAGTATCTTCACGTGCAGATGGGATCCACTCAATTGGGATTCCAATCACATGGGAATTTTATATGAACATACAAATATAGCATCTAGATTCCATTCCAGCTGTGGTTCCTAGTATCCATAAGCACATCCATGGTTCCTAGTATCCATAAGTTAAAAAGGTGTGTGAAGGCCCCTGAGATTGAATTTCTAGTCACAATATCAAGGTTCCAAGACTTAGCTCTGTATGTCCAATGGGACTTTCGATTTGCATCGGTTGAAAAGCCGGTAAACCATTATTCTGCCTTACCTATTTTGAAACTGGGAGACATTTCAAAAACAGGCTGTGATTTGGACTATCATCAACAATACGAGCTTAAGCAGGTCTTTATGTTCTGGACAATATCAAACTGACTAGCTAGCAAAAAGGTGTCATTTGCCTGAAAGGGTGAGTATTCATGTGTAACATTCATGTTCAAATAATCTGCAATATTGCTAGTTTTCTGTAATTGACAAATATCAATGTACAATTGCTACCTTTCATCTTATTCATTTCAACACAATCCTGCTGCAGCCCTAATAATTCCCAAAACCTCCATCTGAGAAGACATTAAAGAACATAGAATGTGAGGGGGGAAAACCTCATTTCATGGGTCCAATTGAGCCTGGGGTGCCATTGTGCCTGTACCTATACTTCAAAAAATGCACAAGAGACATTCATGGCAGACTAGTTTGGAACCCAGACAATGCACGCATGGCTTGTGGGAGCTGCTTATAGGATGTGCCTTTTTGGCACAGGTGCTTGCCATGTGCTTCCGAACTGCATCAGAACAGAGCTAGCTGGTCTCCTAGCAGCTGAACAGGTATTCTCTTAAATTTTATTTTATTTTTTGCTTTCCTTATGCATATCCTGGGATTTGATTCTATAAACACGCCTAGTCTTTTGACTGGTTAGTCCATAACTAGGGATGGAAGGAATATGGTAGGTTGCTAGAAGTCAGGGAGGGCTAATTGGCTAGCACTGTAAGGCATCTAAAGATGAAGGACTGTCCTCCAACCAAGCTCTCATTCACTGAAATGACAGGGTGATTTGTGAAGGGGACATCCTTGTGTTGAGCAGCATTAGTCAAACCTTTCATTGGTCAATCTGCATATTGGGGAAGGGGCTGAGTCTTAGTGCTCTCACCACAGTTTATATGCAGGCTAGAATAGACAAAGTCAACAATAGTGTGGGGCGAGTTTGAAGCCTGGGTGAAATTCTCCTAGGGTTGCAAACTCCAGGTTGGAATATTCCTGGAGATTTGGGGGTGGAGTCTAGGAAGGGTGGATTTGGGGGAGGAACGGGCCTCAGTGGGGTATAATACTGACATCGGAGCCAGCGGATTAAGCAGGTTGTCCAGGAAAACACCACCAGAACTTCTTGCTACTAGAAAAGCAGTGCTTGTTTATTTTACAATGCACAGGTATAATACAAACTCCTCTTCCACTCTTCCACTCATAGCATCACGACACATAAGCTTCCATTCTATACAGCTTTATACAATATGCCATCTCAGGCAACCAATCACAGTAAATGCTAAGTCATTCACCTGTTGCTAGTGAATGCATCAGCCATCTGGCCCAAACCTGTTCTGGCCAGATCCCTCAGGCTATCCAGGGACTTCCCAGACTTATGATATCATTACAGATCTACTTGATCTCAGTGCAACCTGTCAAACTAATCTGACAGCCTTGCATCTCTGACAAATACTATAGAGTATACCTTCTTAAGCAGCCATTTTCTCCAGGGAAACTTGTCTCTGTAGTCTGGAAATCAGTTGTAATTCCAGGAGATCTCCAGGCCCTACCTGGCAAGCCTAAATTATCCAACTGATGCTATCTAGTTGCAACCCATTCTATAAAGCTAAGCACATAGGTTTATAAGAGTGATCAGAATAGTTTAATTCATACATTTTGTTGTCTTATATTGTCATTGGGGACAAAAAAATATCAAAGTGTGCAGAATATATATCTGCTAGTTTTCTGGCACCCATACAAATAAACAAGCAACAATTTAAATGTAATGATACCCAGCATGATGGCCATATCCCCAGCATTATGTCTAAACCAAATTGCCAACTCCTGTACGTGTAACGTTATCACACCACACAGCATCTACCTAGGCCCTGGTTTCTTGGCATGCTAATTCCACACCCTCTGCTTTAGGGCACCCTTGTACAGATATGATGCTCAGTGTGAAGAATATTGAATGGTTAAGGGTGTGTGTGTGTTCATTCCTGTGTCATATTTAAATCAGGCCACACTTCATAAATTACAATGGACACCTGAATTCCAACAGCGCAGATGAAAAAGGTCTCTTTTGCCGGTTTAGTGCTTAGCTGTGCGGTGCACTCCCAGCCGGAGACCTGACCCCCCCAAGACAAACCATGTGACGTAAGCCCAACCTGAACAAAATGCATAGAGAACAGTTTGGATGAAATGGCACAACTGTATTGATTGCAGCAGCATGGCATTGGCATGGCATGGGGGCGTATCCCCTCATTGACCTGCCACCCTGCAGGCCGATGCACAGCTCCCAGCACCCCTGCTGGGAAGGCAAGAGATGGCAGTTCAGGGACACACGAGGGCGGCAGCCAGCTGCGTGGTCCCCTGCCACTTGGAGGGAGGCCAACTTGACAGCCCATGGCAGGGTATGCCCCCCGGACAGCCTTCAGTGAGGCTCGTCCCTGGCATCCCTCCATCTTGGAATGTCCCCGTCTGGCCTTCCCCCAAAATCCCATACTGGGATCCTCTACATGGGAAAATAGGCACGCAGGCCGTTTCCCCCCAAAACCGGATGCTGCCCCAATGCCAAACCGCCAAAGTTGTGCGGAGCAATAAAACAAAACACCAATTGTAACAGTGGAGGGTGGGTGGGTCAACAGGAAGCGAACAGGAAGGGTCAAACGGCAACCCTTCCTTATAAGGAGTGGAGGCGGACCAGAGTGAAAACACCCCGGTCCGACTTCGGGAGGGCCCGCCCCCCTGAAGGAGCCTCGAGCCCCATTGGCTCATTCAAACTGGGGCTCCTGGCCCCCAGGTGGTCACGAGGCGGTCCAGCTGGGAGGCGGGCGGAACACCGCCATTTGCTGCCCCGCCGCCATTCCGGGCGGACATGGGAGCCCTCAGCCCGGCAAGCAGCCCAAGCTCCAGGCTCTGCTGCCCCCGCCGCCCCCCAAAAGAAACTCCGGCGTGTCTGTGCCCGCCCTGCACAACCCGGCAACCTCGGGCTTATCGGTGAGTCGTGGCCACGTTTGCTGGTTTTGTGCTTAGCTGTGCAGTGCACTCCCAGCCGGAGACCTGACCCCCCCAAGACAAACCATGTGACGTAAGCCCAACCTGAACAAAATGCACAGAGAACAGTTTGGATGAAATGGCACAACTTTATTGATTGCAGCAGCAAGGCATTGGCATGGCATGGGGGCGTATCCCCTCATTGACCTGCCACCCTGCAGGCCGATGCACAGCTCCCAGCACCCCTGCTGGGAAGGCAAGAGATGGCAGTTCAGGGACACACGAGGGCGGCAGCCAGCTGTGTGGTCCCCTGCCACTTGGAGGGAGGCCAACTTGACAGCCCATGGCAGGGTATGCCCCCCGGACAGCCTTCAGTGAGGCTCGTCCCTGACATCCCTCCACCTTGGCATGTCCCCGTCCGGCCTTCCCCCAAAATCCCATACTGGGATCCTCTACAAGGGAAAATAGGCACGCAGGCTGTTTCCCCCCAAAACCGGATGCTGCCCCAATGCCAAACTGCCACTAGAGCCGGCTGGAGTCCCCCCAGACCCCATCCGACTCCCGCCAATGCCTAGTGCTGCAACCAAGTATGTATGCCATGGCGGATGCCGTGCAACCAAATGTCCAAACCCCAAGAAGACAAATGGACCCCATCAGCCCGGAATAAGGCACTGACGCGGTGTGTAATGTCCATGTGCTGGATCACCAACCCGCCCAGCTCGCGGGTCACCCTCCCTACAGCCGATGTGACTCTCTGCCTGGCTCTGTCCACCCTCTCAGGATCCACCGCCCCTCGCCAGGACCGCCTTTCCAGCAGATCCGACCACAGGATGCCGGTGTGCCGCCATTCTGCTGCCAGGCTTCTCAGGTCATCAGATGCCGCTGCTCGAAGGTCCATACTGCGCACCTTCGCCAAGTCGTTCTCGCCCAATTGTATGACCAGCACATCCGGGGGCCCGCAAGACGCAGCTCGCCTCAGAAGCGTAGGGACCAGTGCTCCCCATCTCATGCCCCGGCAGCCCTGCCAGGACACACAGACTGCGCTGTCCAACCCCAAGTGCTGACCCCATCCTGATGATATCGCATATTTCCCAGCCCAATGTACAATTCTGTGGCCACATATCCAAATGGGAAGCCTCCGTGCTGTAGCTGTAGAAAGGGCTGGAACTGAAGAGAGGGCTGCAACTTAAACACAAACAGTTAGCCCACCCCCCCAACCTTACGGCCGGATATACACCTTGTATGCACCAGAACACCATCTGCCAATGGACTTAATATCCGGCTCTGGCAGCCCTTCGCCAGCTGCGGTTGTGGCCGCCCCAATTCTGAATGAGTGTGTATTGTACATCCCGGGGGGGACCCCAATCCTAGCCAGGGCCAACAGCAGCACGCTAGCAAATTGATACCTGGTCAAAGGAAACCCATTGGCATGCAACAACAGTGCCCCCCCTTTTTTGGGCGCCTCGCAAGGAAGGTTGACGAAGCTCGGACAGGGCACAATGACTTCACATGTGCTGTGCCCAGTTTGACTACTGCCCCCCGACCCCGCTGGTCCGTTTTGGACTGCTGGATGCTGAGGTGGATCTCCCCCTCCCCAAAGGAGACGTCTGACAAACCCAGGGCCCGGCCCGAATTGTCATGCTTTGATCTGGCCACCAGTTCCCCCACCCGCAGCGCCCCAAAAAAGGCCAACAAAAATGCTGTCTCAAACAATGATGCCTCATAGCGCGACCGGCATACTGCCCGAAGGGAACTGATTATCTTAGATAGCAGGCGGGGGGGTGATAGGCCGGCGTGAATCAGGCTGGCGTGGGGAGACCCGCCGCCAACCTTCCACGGCTTTCTTTGCGACAAAAGATGCGCAAGGGTCGGGGTGCCCATAGGCTCTACTAAAGAAGGAAATAGCCGCCATGTGGCAACTTATAGTTCTGGGCGCGGCCCCCCATTCCCGGAGACTGACCATGTACCACAGAACCATTTCTTCTGAAGTTGGCCACGTGACCGGCCCTTTGGATCCGGCTGAGAATGTCAAAAATGCCGAGGCTGCTGAGGTATATGCCAGCAGCGTGGACGGGGCAATTGACTGGAAGACCCCAGCCATTAATGTTTGTCGCCAATGGTCCAGAGCTCCACCGGGAAAGGGTCTGCGTGCTTGTTTGCCCCTGGGGCGAGCCTGCGAAACCTCTCCTCCTGGAGGCGGGATAAAGCATCCGCTAGGTCATTTTGGACTCCCGCAACGTGCCTGGCCCTGAAAGATATGTTAGCCTCCAAGCAGGTAAGCACGAACCTCCGTATTAGGTGCATTACCCTGGGCAATTTAGATGACTGCTTATTAAGGACATGTACCGCTGCCAAGTTGTCGCACAAAAACAACACCCTCCTGTTGCAAAACTCAGAGCTCCAGATAACCACCGCCACCAGAATAGGGAACAGCTCCAGGAAGGTCAAGTCCCGTGCGACCCCCGTTGTTGAACAATGCTTAGGCCAGGGTTGTGCACACCAACGCCCGTTATAATATACTCCGAAACCCACACCCCCGGCTGCGTCAGACTGGACTTGTAGGGCCCCTCCACCTACATCCAGGGGAGTCTGCCATAAAGAAACCCCGTTGTACGTGCTGAGAAATACCCTCCAGACCTCTAAGTCCTCCTTCATGCCCGGCGTGACCCTGATTTTGTGGTGCGGCCTGGATGCCTGGGCAGTGGCCCTGGCCAAACGAGGGCAAAAGGGGCGCCCAGGGGCTACCACCCGGCAGGCAAAGTTTAAATGACCCACCAAGGACTGCAGCTCCCTGAGCGTGCACTTCTTGCGAACCAAGAAGAGTGATACCAGTGCCTGCAGTGCGAGCAACTTATCCGTGGGGAGGCTGGACACCCCATGCACCGAGTCAAGCTCAATTCCCAAATAAACCAATTTTGTAATGGGACCCTCAGTTTTCTCTTGTGCCAATGGGACCCCTAGCTCCTCTGCCAGTTCACAAAAGGACTGTAAAATTGCAGCGCAGGCGCCAGTACCCGCCTCCCCCCAAAATAAGAAGTCATCAAGGTAATGGGTGACGTGTATAGAGCCGGTCCTATACTTGACCACCCATTCCAGGAAGCTGCTAAACTTTTCAAAGGCAGCGCAGGCCACAGAACACCCCATCGGCATGGCCTTATCCACATACCAATCATTGCCCACTCTAAAACCCAGCAGGTTAAAGTCATCTGGATGCACTGGGAGAAGACGGAATGCCGACTGGATGTCGCATTTGGCCATAAGGGCGCCCCGCCCACAGGACAACGCCAAACGGACTGCTTGATCAAAGGAAGCATACCGCACTGAACAAAATTCAGGCGGTATTCCGTCATTCACTGAGCCCCCAGGCGGATAGGACAGGTGGTGAATTAACCGGAATTCACCAGGGGACTTCTTTGGGACCACCCCCAGAGGTGACACTCTCAGGTTGGGCAGTGGAGGGGCATTAAAGGGACCTGCCACCCTACCCGCAGTACATTCCTTTTTTACCTTATCGCTCACGACCGCAGGCATGTCCTGGGCGGATTTTAAATTGCCTGCAGCCATCGCTACTCTCTAGGGCTGTCAATTCGGTTCGGTCCGAACTGAAAATCAACCGAATTTCCCCTGATTCGGTGATTTTCTGTTCGGACGGATCCGAACTCAAAACTGGCGGGCAACCGGGGGGGGGCGAATTCAGCGAGTTCGGGAGTTCGCGAATAAATTCGGCAAATTCGGCCCCCCTTCAGGGGAGCCCGCTGAAAGGCGCGGGCTGCCCTTTAAACTGATCTGAGCCTCCCAGCTGGGAGGCGCAGGTCAGTTTAAAGGGCAGCCCGTTCCCCTTCAGCGGGCTCCGGCTGGGAGGCGCAGATGAGTTTAAAGGGCAGCCCCCCCCTTCAGCGGGCTCCGCTGGAGAGGCGCGGGCTGTCATTTAAACTCATCTGCGCCTCCCAGCTGGGAGGCTCAGATCAGTTTAAAGGGCAGCCCGCCCCCCGCCCTTCAGCGGGCTCCGCTGGAGAGGCGCGGGCTGTCTTTTAAACTCATCTGTGCCTCCCGGCCGGGAGGCACAGATGAGTTTAAAGGGCAGCCCGCCCCCCTTCAGCGGAGCCCGGATCAGCTGGGAGGCTCAGATCAGTTTAAAGGGCCCCCGCGCGCCTTCAGGGAATCCCTCTGAAGGCTCGCTGGGGCCGAATTTTCCCCCGAACTCCGGATCCCCCCGAATTACCGGGGATCCGAAGCGGGGGAGTTCGGACATCGGCATACCGAACCCACAAGGGTCAAATTCGGCCGAATCCGATCTGTACCGAATTTTTTTTTTTGACAGCCCTACTACTCTCTGACCCACAAAAGGTATCCGGAACCCTAGTGTGAACCCATCCCATAAATACTTGGCAGCCTCCCTGTACGGGTATCGTTCCACCCACCATTTTAAGGCCTGCACTTTGACCGGAGTCTTTGCCAAGCCCCCCAAAGGAGGGTCCTCATTTACCATCACCTGCAGCTCCGCCAGCCCCCCCATCTTTTCTTGTGGAGGGCCGCCCGCCGCGAAAGGGCTGGGCGCCCCCTGTAGACCTGGGGCAAGACACCTTTGAGTGTTGGCCTGCGCACAGCTCACACACGTGTTCATATTTGCATTTGGCCCGGGAGCACGACCCCTTATTTAACTCCCAACACACCCTCCTGGTCACTTCCCTCCTGGGACCCCATTTTGCCGGTCTCGTGGCATCCCCCTTGCCCCTGATGTGTGGGTTGACGACCATGCTCCAAATGTCATGGTTCACCAGGTCCCAACGAGCCCTAGAGTTATATGAAGCCCTCTTTCTAAACTCCTCGTCGTAATCAAGGGCAGCGGCATCACCGGCCACTTCCGCCGCCCTTTCTACATATGAGGCGTAATTCCAAAGGTGCCACCCCCGCATCGGGTAGGCCATGGTCACGACACCGGCATACACCCCAAAACCTTTTCGGCACTTCTTGAGAGATTTCTCTCCAGCCTCGGCCTTCTGCTCCTTACTGGCCGAGCTGGCACCCCTCCCCTTAACTGAATCGGGCTTAACAAGGGCAAAGATGTCTACGTAACATCCTTCAAGTATTTTTTTCTGTATCTTGCGGGAAAG
Organism: Euleptes europaea; assembly: GCF_029931775.1. Taxonomy (NCBI): domain Eukaryota; kingdom Metazoa; phylum Chordata; class Lepidosauria; order Squamata; family Sphaerodactylidae; genus Euleptes; species Euleptes europaea. The sequence goes on along the minus strand of NC_079320.1, from coordinate 37,449,737 downwards.
GTGTAACCCTGGAGGGTTCTCCTTCTCAGTATAAGTGGATTGGATGCTGGGCCTCTTTCCCTTAGTTCCTGAGTCCCAAACAGCCTTGACCCCACTATCAGGGGCTGAGCCCTCCTCCAACCTCCTGCGCCAAGCCCAAGCCGGTAGGCCAGGCAAATCAGCATGTGTGCGCCAGTAACCCTCAGGTACGCCCTCGGATTCATCCCCTGAAGAAGACTCACCAGTCGAGGCCCCTTCTCCCGCTCTCTTGCCAGACCTCCTCCTGTTCTTCGCACGCCGCCGTCCCTTCTTGCTTCCTGTCGTGCGCCGTCGCTTATTCTTCCCCTTGGACCAGGACCCACTGGAACTACTATGCCCACTGGAGGTGCTGCCAGAACTGCAGGCACTGCTGGAGCTGGAGGACACGTCGACCCTCTTCCTGCGCTGTTTCTGTTGCTTTCTGCCTCTGGGTGCCCCGTCGCTGGCCCCTGTTGGCCCCGCAGCTCCACCCCCGATGACTGGGACTTCAATTGGCCCACTTCGCTGACCAGCTGCTGGACCACTTTAGTGAGCCCCTGTATGATTTTATCAAGTGCAGCCACAGAGGTCACTACTTCACTTGGAGCAGCCTCCCTTGGTTGCTGTCTAGCCCTGGGGGCCAATGCCACCCATGACTTTCTGGGGCCACCCCCCCCGTCCCCGAGTGCGAGGAGGTGAAGAGTCTTGCCTGCTCATTCCTGCGGCATTCCTTGCTCCTTTCCTCTGTTTCGAAGCGGCAGGCTTCCTGGACGGCATGGTGTCCAACTCTCAGCAGGGCCCCTTGCTCGCGGCTTCCTGCCGTGAGAAGCAGGCTCCTCCGGATGCAACGGGGGTGTGTGAATCCTCCCCTCCCCACACGCCGCTTCGTAGGAGGCCCCAACCGTCTCAGCCCTGCCTCCGTCAATTCGCCGTCTGCTCCCGGGCGCTGCAACTGGCAACCCCTTCCCGGCCGGTTCCCTGTCCTTAAAAGGACAGCAGCAGCAGCCGCCTCCCCCGCTCTCCGGAGTGAATTCAGCTGCTAGGCGGGGAGAGTGAAAGTGGGGGGGGTGTAACGCTCCCTTGCCGCTCCTTGCCTTCCGCGCCGACTGTTCTCCAACAAGAAGCGAACAGGAAGGGTCAAACGGCGACCCTTCCTTATAAGGAGTGGAGGCGGACCAGAGTGAAAACACCCCGGTCCGACTTCGGGAGGGCCCGTCCCCCCGAAGGAGCCTCGAGCCCCATTGGCTCATTCAAACTGGGGCTCCCGGCCCCCAGGTGGTCACGAGGCGGCCCAGCTGGGAGGCGGGCGGAACGCCGCCATTTGCTGCCCCGCCGCCATTCCGGGCGGACATGGGAGCCCTCAGCCCGGCAAGCAGCCCTAGCTCCAGGCTCTGCTGCCCCCGCCGCCCCCCAAAAGAAACTCCGGGGTGTCTGTGCCCGCCCTGCACAACCCGGCAACCTCCTGCTTATCGGTGAGTCGTGGCCGCGTTTCTGTTTAGAAAAATATCTACATGGGGTTTTATTTGTTTCACCTAGTTCGTCCATATTGTATAACACATTTCTTTTTCTCAGCACAAGCAAAAAGGTACAATTAACGTTGAAAAGCAATTTCATTTAAAATACAAAACAAAACCAACATTCAAGAGAAAAGCTATATTCCTGTTTGGCAAACTTCTAAGAGATATCAAGCTGGGTTCTTTTTTTTCTCTGTACATGCCCTTTTACTCAATTATTTGCAAATATATATTAAAATGTATACAAACTTATTTACTTGTTGTAGTTGTTACAATTGCTGCCTATCATAGCAAATAATAGTTTTGCACCATTCACAGAAGCATTTCAAGGCACTAATTTTCCTCTCAGATTCTGTCATAGATACAAATACCATTAGGTATTTTTTATTTCCTTGTAATTATTCTAAACATGTAACGTATTTCAAAAGGTAATGCAATACAAATACATACATTGAGATGAATTTAGCCTGAAATAAAGGAAATGGCCAGCGTGATTTAGTGGTTTGGGTGTTGTTCTAGGATCCCTCAGATCCAGGTCTGAATCCCCATTCTGCTCTGGAAGCTTACTGACTTTTGTCCAGTCTCTCTCTCTTAAGCCTAAAATACCTACCAGTGTTGTTTCTACTAGGATAAAATGAAAGAGGGGGCAATGATGTTGTAAGCTACTTTGGGTCCCCGTTTGGGATAAAAGTGGGATGTGCATAACTAAAATAAATAAATAACATGATATGATATAATCCAAGAAAAAACCAAGACTTGGCCATTTTTCATGACTTTCCATTCCGGCTTTAGCATAAGCATTTTGAAATCTATGAATGGCATTTGTTTATTTATGAAAATAGTGGGTTGTATCCTTCTACCCGGCTCAATTAATGGTGGTATGTTTCTCCAGCACAAGGAGCCTTCTCTGACATGAGAGGCTCTCCTGCCAGTGGAATAGCCTCTTCAGTCCTTGTGGTAGAGAAAGGAGTTGTCATTAGCTGAATCAAGTGGGAGGATATAACCCCCCCATTCTGAATGCAGATTCATGGGAGAGCAGGAGGATCATGTCATCTATTTAACATTTACTGAGCAGTGAGACCAAGAGTTGTTTTGCACATTGAAGTTACAGAATCTATGAAAATACAGTGACACTTCCGGTTCCCACTTAATCATTGGTAGGCAAAAACATTATGAAGAATGGGGGAGGCATGCATATATTTTCCCACTTTTGGAAACTAGAAGTGTAGGTATAGTTTGATTGATTCTGCAACCTTTGGTTGAACCAGCTGGTGTGTCTATGTAAATTGTGTAGCTGATATCTCTATGTAAATTGTAAAGCCAGGTTCACACTGTGCAGGGTGGTTGTGAAAAATCTACAGCCACTTCTGCTTGAATATTAAAGTTGCAGTAACTATACAGTTGTCTTCACCCTAAGAAAACATTCTACAAAGTAAAAAAATCTTGGAAATGTGTGCAGAGACTGACTTATTACAGTACAGTCTAAAGCTAAGCAACATATAGAAACACAGGTCTGATTTTAGCTGCTAAGCGTGGTTTACCGGCTCAACGGTAGCCTCGTTTGCCGGCCGGGGAGGAAGAAAGGGCAGGAAGTGAAAGGGGGGTGGTCAGAGCGAGCGATGCAGGCACATGTAGGCGAGGGCTAGGCAAGTGCCAGTGCCTCGTGCCTGCCGGTTGCCAACCCCCGGGCCAATGGAGGGTGCTCTTTGGCTCAAATGAGCCAATAGAGGGCCATGCTAAGGCCGGATGGGCAGGGCTGGGTGAGGAGGATCGGGGGGAGAGCTTCCCTTCCAGCCCAGTCGGTCTCTGAATTTGTCCCACCCACCCTCCTTAGTTATGGAGTTATGAGTTAATAGCATGTCACAACTTGGGCGGGTGAGCATGGAGATGTTGTCAGTTTGGGGGAAAGCAGCCTGCATGCCCCTTTCCCCCAGGTTGGGGTTTTGGGGAGAGGCTTCAAGGACATGCCCGGGTAGGGGGGGCTGTCTGCCTCTACCCCGAGTGGCAGGGGAAGAGACCCAGTGGCCAGCGCCCTGATGTCATCCCGGCACCACCATCCCAGTTGCCCACAGTGGGACCACTCTGGGTGGGCGCGTACATCAGGCCGCATTGGGGTCGGCCCATGTACCTGACACTTCTCCCATGCTGCGCCAGGGCTATCGCAGATGTCGCCAATCAAGTTGTGGCCTAAAAATATCTCCGCTAATATCTAATCCTTAAGAATTAATCAATATCCAATAAGTTGAAGTTTAATAAAGTTAATGTTGTAATAAGGTTGTTGTTCAAAGTTATAGTTGTATGGGTTGGTTGATTAAGCGCTGACTGAATTCCCTCCATATAGCCCCTGACCCGGCAAATGAAATGCTAACATCATCAATTGATGCAGCCAACCCCAAAGTAGCAATCCTTCTTCAGCTATCATTCACCTGCCATCCTTTCCACCAAACTGCTTGATGCCTTTCCCTAAAATCTTTGGACATCTCCCTTCCAACTTTGAGTTGTGACATAACTTCCCTGGAGTGTGACAGTTTTCCATTATGATAAATGTCAACAACACTTATTCCTAGGGTTTTCAGGTCCCTCTTTGCCAACGGCCTGAGGAGGGCAGGGTTTGGGGAGGGGAGGGACTTCAATGCCATAGAGTTCAATTGCCAAAGCAGCCATTTTTCTCCAGGTGATCTAATCTCTGTCGGCTGGAGATCAGTTGAATTAGCAGAAGATCTCCTGCTACTACCTGGCAGTTGGAGAAAGAAAGGCTCAGTGCTGTATGGATAATGGGAAGAATCCAGACAGCCCTCTATATATATATATATATATATATATATATATATATATATATATATATATTATATTATATATTAAAGTACTAATTTATAAGGTGAAAGAAGGTGCAAAAGTGAACAATATATACAACAAGGTAACAACAAGATACACATATAGATATCAATAGCAGTCCAGCAGAAAAAACAAGTTCAATATATAAATAAATAAATGTCAATTCCTGAGTATCCTGAGTGACAGGTAAGTCAATTTTTATACTCAAATATAGACTTCTTTATGTGTTGTAGATTCCTGGAAAGCGGAGTCCCAGGCAAGAGCCACAGAGGGAAGCTGTCAGGACGTGTTGTCTAGATCCAAATCACGTTTCGCTCATGGCTTCATCAGCTATCTGTATCTGTGTATCGAAGTAATCAATTATCCAACTAATAAAACATGATTTAAACACTCATAAAAATCATTATTTATTATCATTGTGTTAAAAATAATCACGAAGGAAATATATAGAAATATAAAGCCATCACATAAAAGATTAAAAATGTATATTTATAGCTTACCAATGAAGTGCAAAGAGGAAACACAGTCTCAAATAGGACCAGAATGATTTTACATTCTGTGTTTTATGGCAGTACCATGGCCGCCCTTATGATTCCCAGAATATCCAAAAAATACTACACCAAATGGAGACCAAACTGATTTTTCTTATGGGAACGTTATCCCCTAATGGCTTGAACAATGAATGGACTATTCATGTTTTTTATAGGACCCTTTTCCTTTAAGAGATCTGCTGCTGCTTCTTCTTCATACCTACCTTACAGCTGTTTTCTATCACCCGCTAATTATATCTGAGGCTTTACTTGCTAGCTTTTTTTATGCACTTGTCCACTTTGAGACCTACATGAATTTGACCTACATGAGGTTGACTCTATGGCATTGTTCTATGCTGAGGTCCCTCTCCTCCCAAAACCTCCCCCCCCCAAAAAAAAAAAAAAAACTCCAGGTATTTTCCCACCCAGAACTGGCAACTCTATTAAAATTTAGCAATGCCTAACCACTGCAAACTCCCAGGCTCAAAACTAGGCTCAGTTATTATCATCTTGTGTCTGCCGATGAAGGACTGATGCTGAGAGAGATCAACTTTAGCTGAGCTATAGGTAGTTCTCTAATTACAACAAGTGCTGTAGTCCAAGAATCTTAAATGGGAGATGAACAGTAAACAGGATCAGGCTGCACACACCTTTAACACCAATCCTATAATCTAGACATCCCCCATTGCATGTAAAGAGAATACAGTGTCTCTCTGAGTAGAGAGGAGACATCTCTTTTTATCATAGATGTTTGTGATAATAACCTCCTGGGACTATCCTCTAAGCCAAGTCTTATTAAGAGGTTCTTTTTTGTTTAATTGGTGACACAGCATAGTTAATCTATTTAGCAAATCATTAACTGGCATACCTGACATCCTGATGATATTGCTAAGTCACTTCTCCATTACCTCCCATTTTTTTACAAGGTTCCTCATTTCACATGTAGGTTAATTAAAGAGTCCTACTTGAACATTCACTTTTGATGGACTTTAAGCTCACTAGCTTATTCCACTCAAATATATTATATTCCACTTCTGGAGAAAGCCTCACAGACCTTCTTTCAGTATTTAATAATGGTCAGGGTGGAACAAATTTTTTTGTTCTTCCCAGTCATAAGAACCTGCCCACTTTTTTATTGATCCTGGCAGACTTATTTTTAATATTTGATTATCAGAAGGCTAAATACTAAAGTTATGTCTGTAGTTTGAGAGGGCAGAAAAAAAAAACTTTTATCAGTTAGAGAGACTGCATTACCGCAAAGTATTAAATATTATGGAAAGTCTACATAGCTAATTTTTCTCCCATAATAAACCTTTAAACTGAGCTTGTCAGGGAAGCTCTAGGAGTGTTTTCAGTCTTGCATATGTCTTCTTAACTTTCAGATCAGAGAACAGAAGTACTGTTCTGTTGCAGCCACTTCTCTGAATTAAAATCAACACATCAATAAGTAATAAAAAGCGGCCATTTTCTCCAGGCAAACTGATCTCTATCAGCTGGAGATCAGTTGTAATAGCAAGAGATCTCCAGCTAGTACCTGGAGGTTGGCAACCCTAAATTCAACCCCCTGCCGAATGCAGGAAATTCACAACTACTTCTCACCCACATATAGTGTTCTGTCTTTACTACCCCCACACAGATTTTTATGGAAGAGAAAAAAATATTTTCTTTGCTATATAATCTTCAAAGTATAGCATTATAACATTGGTTATGTAAAACCATAACTTATAATTTTAAAAATTAAGCATATTAATGATTGTTATGAAGGATGCCTAATTTTGCTGAGAAGTCACTCAGCATTTTGGTTGTGTTTAGATAACCTTTGTGGTAAAACTAAATAAATAAAGGATTAATTGAACCCCTATCATTACCTTGGCAGACTGAAGTATTAGTTTTGTTAATTCAGTGCATCACCATCAGTGGAAGACTACACTGATAGGAATACATTGCACTAATGCTTGTGGGAAATTTTCCGGTTTGCATAATAACAAACAAGACAATCATAAATTGTTACTGGATGAACAAGGCTGAAGTGAAACTACACTCAAGTAAGGCCTCCTTCATACATAACAGATTTTTTGCATCAACACACACAGTCAGAAGCAATGATTCATGGCAGGTTCTTGTGGAGCAGTAACCAATTTCCTGTATAGAAGTGATATCAATATTGGTAGTCAATGTGAAGCAGCCCAAAGACACCTTTGCATAACCCCATACACCGGTGAAGAATTGTGTACTCTGTAACAGGAAATGAACAACATACATTAGATCATGGAAAGGCAGTTGTTCTTGGTCATCTCGATGAGCTATTAAAAAAAAAAAAAAACATATACAGTACCTCTACTGTAAACTTGACAAGCTGCTCTATTTTAATTTATGGAAATTGTATTAAAGGTGATCCGAACAAAGGAGTAGAGCAATTGGACTGTTAATTAGTGGAAGCAAGCAAGTGTGCAAAGATTAGGGATAAACAAAAGCAGGCAATTTTCTGGTAGAAGGTGTCAGTGAAGGTTCTTAAGGAGAATTTTAAATTGCCTCTCTGAAAATGCGAGATTATTATATGGATTAATGATCCATTAATGCCTATCATTTATAATCATAATAATGTTTACTACTTGAAGCAGTAAACATTTTCTTCCGCATGCAGTAACAGTCGGGAACAAACTGTGATATTCATTGCAATCCTAAGCATATATGTGTGTGTGTAAAGTGCCGTCAAGTCTCAGCCGACTTATGGAGACCCCTTTTCGGGGTTTTCATGGCAAGAGACTAGCAGAGGTGGTTTGCCAGTGCCTTCCTCTGCACAGCAACCCTGGTATTCCTTGGTGGTCTCCCATCCAAATACTAACCAGGGCTGACCCTGCTTAGCTTCTGCGATCTGACAAGATCAGGCTAGCCTGGGCCATCAAGGTCAGGGCATATATACTTAGATTTAAATCCCATCGAGTGCAACAGGAGTTACTCACTAGGAAGTGTGTTTATGACTGCAGTCATTCTTAGCCAGCTAAAATATTTCCTGGGTAAAAAAAAAGAAAAAAAAAGGCCACTGTGGTGCATGCCCTGGTGACACCTAGAATCAGAAATGTTTCAAGTTAAACTGGGAAGTAAGTGAAATAGAATGCAGGTCAGATCAAACCCACAGAACAATAATAGCAATGAATGATGAATCTCTTCTTCTCTTGTTGCTAATAATTTGTGTTCTATTTGATTGGTTGCATTGGGCACAATGTCGGCTGTACCAGTGCACTGTCACAACCTGGTATTGTTCCAGGGACTTGTCCAAGGCATCAAACTGATACAACTTGAGTTGACATTGCTATGACAACAATTGTTGAGGTTGCCAAAGGCCACCATACAAAGTCATTGGGCAGACAAAAGTAGTAGAATGCAGTGAGTTAATTTTGGTATGACTCACCTAAGGAAAGTTTTCATATCTGGAGGCAAAAGAGTAACTCATCTTCACATATTGTTGACCTTTTCTACTACTTCACATAACATTGGGTGCTCAGTTTAGCTTCTCACCTTTCTCGCACTTAGCTATGATTAAGTACAAATGTTTGGGCAGCAGTGAATTGATTTGTGTGACTAGGAGCATAGTGTCTCAGCAGAAAAATAGGAAGTAATAGGCTGGAGAGATGGTAAATATTCACAGCAATAAGTCCTCATGTCTTCAGGAATAAATCTGCAATGTATCATGCCAGCTTTTTCCAGTGCTGTAAAATACATTTCTCGGCACCATAATAAGCAGTATGTCATGATGCTCAATAGGGTTGTCAACCTCCAGGTAATGGCTGGAGATCTCCCACTATTACAACTGATCTCCAGGCAACAGAGATCAGTTCACCTGGAGAACGTGGCCACTCTGGACTGTAGAATCTATGGTATTATACTGTATTGAAATTTCTCCCCAAACCCCACCCTCCTTAGGCTCCATCCCCCAAATCTCCAGATGTTTTTCAACCTGGAGCTGGAAAACCTAATGCTCAAACGTATAATTGGTGCTACAAAGTAAAGACAAATGTAGCAGTGGTTAGTGAGGTGGCTCTCTGGTGGGAACCAACTTCTGCTATTATGCAGAAGGGAAAGCCAGTCTTTACTGGTAATCACCAGGATGGTGACAGTTGGTCAGCAGTGTGAAAGCCTATGAAAGTAAATTGTTGAAGCACCTTCAGACATTAGTAGCATGCATCCATGCCTGGGGCAATACTAGCCAGTCAGTCACTTGCTTACACAATGCTGCTTGACCTGCCCCCAGCCTCTGCCTAATGACAATTACACGTAAGGATGGCTCTTGACAGGCCCATACTGGTGGCTTATGATTCCTACCAGCAAATGTCTTCACTAGCAGTTGCTGGATTGGATCCATACAAATGGGGCATCAGAATAGCACAAGTCAAAAAATTAGTAAGGGAGGCTCATTTTCATCCATCCTGCTTTTAGTACCATTTTTATTCTGTTCTGTTAGGACCATGCTTGTTCTGCTTTTAGGACCATTTTTGTCCTGCATTGACTCCAAAAACGTTTAGCAAACTTAGAAAATGATGGTTTTGCAGTTGTAATTTTTACCTCTAGTTGCATTTAAAGTATTTATTTTCTCCTATTATTTGTTGACTGAGGGACACACAGGGGCTAAAAATCATAGTTTCAATTTGCCTTTGTTCTTGGAAAGTTGGTTTATGTATGTTATTGAGCACAGGAGGCAATGGGGGAAACAGAAAAATTAAATCAAAGCAATATAAAAGGAAGGCAGTTTTCTGATTTGCTCAATAAATGTGCTATTCCACGTAAGTGGAAACCTGTATATCTTATCATTCTTTTCAATATATGCATCTCTCTCACTCACTCTGTATTATACTGCAGTAGGACATAGTCTTAAACCCTGGCCCACAAATTTTCTGTACAACTTTTGGTGAATTTCAGTCTTTTCTTCTTCAGGAAAATGTTTTTTCACCAACCAACATTTTATTATGCTCCCCCTTCCTGTTATTTTAAAAGCCTTATAATTCTGCCAAACTTCCCGCCTGTTGCCCTCATGCAGAATACTGAAATTTACAATTGAACAAGACGGTGCTACGTTTGGTGACATGCAAGGCTTGCTGAATACTGTGCTTAACAGAAAATATGTGAAGAGGGGAAGGGCAGGGTTGTGCCCACTTGCCCTGCCTTCCTGCCTATGTACGTTCATCATGAAATAGGCACAGAACCTCTGTGCAAAGCCTCCATCCATGCTGTAATTTTCAAACCAAGATCCTGTTGTCCCCCCTTGTGAATTGTCTGTACATGCAGCAGTAGAGGGCTATGCAGACACACAGCATTACAACAACATTCTCATCCCAGTTCCTCCCTGGGCTTTAAATTCTATCCCTCCTGGCTTCTGAAGCACAACCTGTGCATTAGGAATCCCCCATCCCCCCCACATTTTATACAGAATACCACTCAATTCCCTCCCTTGCACAGAGCAAGGGAAAGGGAGAGGGAGCCAGTCAGCAATACAGTCGCCAGCTCTGAGTTGGGAAATTCCTGGAGATTTGGGGGTAGAGCCTGGGAAGGGTGGGATTTGGGGAGGGGAGGGATCACCCAGCTGGCCTCATGTGTAGGAGTGGAGAAATCAACCCAGTTCACCAGATTAGCATCTGCCGCTCACTTGGAGGAGTGGGAAATCAGACCCAGTTCTCCTGATTAGAGTCCACCTCTCCAAACCACCGCTCTTGCCCACTATACCACACTGTAGCATAGCGTAGAGATATGGAAGCATAGAGATATGGAAGCATGTACTGGGCTTACAGTCTCTTTATCAGTGTGGTGTGGTGCCTGCATGAGCTTCCTTGAAGAGAAGAATTAGTTTCCAACCTGTCCTATCAAACAAGCTGCAGCCAGTGAGATCATGAACTATATGTGCATATTCACCTGCATGAATCCTTAGAAGAACCAGTATTTTCCAACAGTTATCCATGTAGTAATTTTTAAAAAAAATCAGATTCTCATCACAGACCAGAAGTCATAGAAGTCTATTATTTTCTTAGTTTATACAAGTGTTAATCTTACATGCATAAATATATCACCTAAAAAAAATGGAGCGTAGATTGATTTATATATTGAGTATATTTTTAACGATGGGAAAAACAAGCTCCGCTGTAACAAACTCTCCTATAACCTACACCATCTATTTAAATTAAAATATAAAAATTTTCCTTGATCTGGGTAAAAAAAAAATCACAAAAACAAATTATATGTGTAGGGATTAATCAAAATATTTCCAGAGGAAATTAAGGTAAACGAGTAATTAATTGGAGTAATTAGGAAATAATTAAGTAAATTGAAGGATTTGGGATGTACATCAGAATACATGCTAGTCAGAAAATGGTTCTAGTTTTAAACATACAGCTATTAAGCATTTTTAAGGAGGCAAAAGATCGTTTTTAGATGATGAAATTTTGCAGGGTACATGCCCCAGTGGAAATACCTCGGAAGTAATATACCTAGTTCATTCAACATTCAGGTAAAGGCAAAAAAAAAAAAACTCTAAAGATGAATGTCAGACTTCATTAAGTATTAAATAGGTTAGAAATTAAGCATGTATTTCATTTTTATTTTTCATTTTATCATTACTTTTATTATTGCATTTTTCTTTTTTACTTTTTTGCAAAACCCCGGTGTGCACCTGTTTGGTAGGCATTCATGACTGTTCAGCATGAACCAATAGGCTGGGTGATTGGCTCATGTCTGATCATTACTTTCAAACATGGCAAATTTGACCGTACAACATGTTCATGGCAAATTTTGCAGTACTCCTAGGCAATATATAAAGCAACATGTTCTTAAATATGTCAAAATCACAGGAGCAAATTTGTTATATTTTTTCTTATTCATTAGCCTGTTCCTTTTGTCATGCATGACAATACTGTGGGAGGGATCAACATTTTGGTTTGAATTTGAAGGTATTGTTGTAAGAGCCATACAGTTGAAAAATCTCGGAAGCTAAGCAGGGTCAGCCCTGGTTAGTATTTGGATGGGAGACCACCAAGGAATAAAAGGGTTGCTGTGCAGAGGAAGGCACTGGCAAACCACCTCTGTTAGTCTCTTGCCATGAAAACCCCAAAAGGGGTCGCCATAAGTCGGCTGCGACTTGACGGCACTTTACACACACAGATAGAGGATATGGAGAGTTGGATAAAAAGCTATATAGATATCACAGGTGTATTTGCGCACAGTCATACCATTTATCAGGACCAACCAACATGTTACAAAACACCATGTATGCTTTCAAATCTACAGAACCATTTTTTGGGCTATAGGTTTAAAAAGGGAGGGATAAGGAGAGAGAAAATGTTCATGCTCTGCATTGTGTGGAGGATGTGTGACAAAGAAACAGAGTTGCTGGGTAGAGCTTGTTTCAACTAGCAGCCCATTCCTGAGCTCTGGGGCCCAAAGAGCTCAGGAGGCACACATGTGGCTGCTCCTGCATTTGGGTTACTTGCGCCGGCATCTGGGCCACTTGAGCCGCCAAGAGAGGCAGGGACGCCAGTGTTGGGGCGCTCATGCTGGCCTCCCTATACTGGCGCGGCAGCATTGCCCTGGGAAGCCAGCTTGGCCTCCCGACGGCAGCCTGACAGTGTGAATCCCCACGCCATCGTCCCAGGGAGCGTTCCCGGGGGCAGAGCTGGCAGTAGGCAGCTTCCTGACTCCTTTCAGGCCCGGAATGCCCCTCCAATAATGGCTTTTTTAAGCCTATTGGCGGCCGGGGAATAGTTTTGGAGGCCTCGGCCGCGCTGTCCCCAGCCACCGAAAGGCTCAGGAATGAGCTGTATATCTTCTGGGAAGAAGAAGGAAAAGGCCAGTTTCCATTTGAGAATATAAAGTGGTTAATCAAATGCCTCTTTTGCACTAAACAGAATACACAGGTCCCATAAAAGACTGAGAACAGAAGAAAAACATGGGACTCCTTATACAATATAATATGTTATATATTCAGTGTATAACTGTTTAGATATGAGGCTGACAAACTAGCTTCTGACAGCTCAAACCCCTATGGCAGTCCTGCTCTGAGAAGCAGCCTCCATGCAAGAAGCCAGCTGGCTGTTTATGAGAGTTGTGCATGGGTGTCCCATTTCAGGATTGATCACCCAACGAAGAGCAAACACTCATGTTAATTGTCACATTCTGCACACTTTCAGAGAAAGTATGTAAGTGATCATGCACTACACAGCTCTTTTCCTTAAGATGGATGCAGTATAAGAATCTTAAATATTTTTTTAAAAAAAGTTCATTGTCGAAGGCTGCATTTCATCGTTTTGCACATTAATTTAGGAATGGAAGTAATGAACAATCTATTTAATTGCAATGATTGTGTGAGGGGTGTTTAGGCGGGTATGATGTAATGATCTCAGTAGTAATTTAGCCATGACATTGAGGTTAAGTGAGTACCATTTCACAGAGTGAATTGCTGACTATGAACACGCAGCTCCTTTTTTATATAGGAAAGGTCCAAGATTATTAGCAGAGTGATACATTTGGAAATATTACAAGTGTTTCAGATGCCTTTTGTGTTCTTTATGTAATATGAATGAACACTAGTAATTAATTTTGAAATGACAGCAATTTACATAATTTACACTTTGTATTATCAAACACTGAGAACACTTAATTATTCAGTCAAAAATGTTGCCCAGTATAAATTCCATGGCTATGACTATATAACCCATTTTATTATTAAAGGAAAAGATTAAAAGCAGGTTTAAAACTTTAGCACAGGCATCGTGGTGGAAGACAGGGGGACATGAAGAGATGGCACTGGAAGGAAAAGGAAAGTGTTAGTTGTAGGTGACTCCCTGCTGAGAGATATGGAACGTCATATGTCCAGGCCGGATCCCATGACCTGAGAGGTGTGTTGCTTGCCAGGGGCAAAAATTAAAGATATTGTAGACCAGATACCAAGACTGGTCAAACCTAAAGATCACTACCCAGTTGTGATGGTCCATGTGGGAACCAATGAGACAGCCGTGAACAACACTGAAAACATTAAAGCTGACTATGAAGTTCTCCGGAGGTAGCTGAAGGGAATGGGGGCACAGGTGGTGTTCTTCTCTTCATTCCTTGCTGTCAGAGGAAGGGGAATGCAATGGGAACAAAAGATAATGGAGGTGAACCACTGGCTGCATTGGTGGTTCCAGAAGGAACGATTTGGATTCTGGAATCACGGGCTAGGTTTTCTGGATGATGACCTACTAGTGCATGATGGAATTCACCTTTCAAGGTTGGGGAAGAATGTTTTTGGAGGAAATCTGGAGAGATTCATAAGGAGGGCTTTAAACTAATACCGCAAGGGGAAGGAGATGACCAATGTAGGGATTTAAATGAAAGTGATCAAACAGCAGAGGCCCACCTGGGAGTGCCACACCTTGAGTACTGTGTGCAGTTCTGGAGGCCTCACTTCAAAAAGGATGTGGCCAGAATCGAGCGGGTGCAGAGGAGAGCGATGAGGATGATCAGGGGCCTGGAGACCAAGCCCTATGAGGAAAGGCTGAGGGAATTGGGAATGTTTAGTCTGGAGAAGAGGAGGTTCAGGGGGGACATGATTGGTCTCTTTAAGTATTTGAAGAGCTGTCACTTAGAGGAGGGAACTGTTCCTGTTTGCAGCAGAGGATAGGTCTTACAATAATGAGTTTAAGTTACAGGTGGAAAGATACCAGCTGGATATTAGGGAAACTTTTTACAGTGAGAATTGTTTGACAGTAGAGTCAGCTACCTAGGGAGGTAGTGAGCTCCCCCTCACTGGCAGTCTTTAAAGAGAGGCTGGACAAGCACTCATCAGAGATGCTCTAGGCTGATCCTGCATTAAGCAGGGGGTTTGATTAGGTGGCCTGTATGGCCCCTTCCAACTCTATGATTCTATGAAGTCACTCTATGACTCTAAGAAGTCACATTCTTGCACAAGCAGAATCTGACCTTGCAGAAACTCCCTTGTCATGTAAATATGAGTGGAAATCACAGCCTGTTCTCCCTTCTTGGTGCAGCCCCCCTGCCCATGTCATATGCCATAGAGCTCTGAAGAGGTTCCCAACTCTCAGCAGTGGCAATTTAGGATACAGGGGGCTGCTGGGAAAAGGAGGACAGGATCTACAAACTAACAGCCCATTCCTGAGCTGACGGCGTGTGGAGTCGGTGGGGAAGAGGCACAGCAGCGCCTCTTCCTAAGCCGACTCACTCATGCCACGAGAAAGAAAAAAGCCTTGAAAAGGCTTTTTTTTCCAACAGGGCTTAAAGCCCCATTGAAAACAGCCCCATTGAAAACAATGTCGTTCCCACTGTGGCGGCCAGGGCCGAAACGGGATAGGAAGCCGCCTAACCAGCGGCTCCTCCCCCTGGCCTGCCCCTGGCCCGCCCCCCTGCATCGGCGAGGCCTCTCTATGCCATGGCCTGCACCATGGAGAGGCCGCGCCGGCAGAGGGGCAAGGCGCAGTCCTGTGGTGCTTGGCTGCCGGCGGGACTGGCCTCCCCACCAGCGTAAGTGTGTGTAATCACGCGATTAACGCACTTATGCTGGCGGTGGGGTCACGCCTCCTCCTAAGAGGTCTCCCCCCTTCAGGAATGGGCTGTTAATCAATTTTCAGGAGCTTGGCTGTAAACCCAAAACAAATGGAAGGTAGGGTAGATGCAAATTCTATTCAGAAACCACATTTGGTATTGTAGTCATATCCTATAGGTGCTAGTACATTTGATAAAAAAAAATATGGGGAAAGGCACAGAGGATACAGATCACAGGAATCTGTATATTCCTTCTCCCCTTCTCTCAGCAGATTTGCATTTGTTTAAAATTCTAAATTCAAGATTTGAAGAAACAAAGAAAATGTCTATTCTGAATTACCTTTTCATTTTTTTGTTTTTGTTTAAAGAATTAAAAGCTTCTCCTCCTAATCGTCTGCCTACAACTTAAACCGGAGATTGGTGGGGAGGAGATGTTTTAAGCATTCATTAAAATTCTTACAAAATAGATGAAAAGACATAAATATTTTGTGTTAAGGAAACCAAAGGATTGTTTTGACAAGACAGAAACCCAGTCTCCATGGGCAGAGAAAGGCACTGAGATGTGTTTTAAGGTTTCTCTAGTCTTATCTTCACTTCATGATCAAAGCAGCTTGACAAACATTTTTCACAAAACTATCACTCTATAAAGGACGAACACGGCCTTTTTTATGGGGCAAGGTTATTACTATTTAGAAGCTGCTGAATGCTCTTATTCAAAACATAAAGGGCGTTTGAATGCAATCGTGTTTTGGACTTGGCTGTTTGTTTTCCACGTCCTGCACAGCAGTTAATCCACAGCTGCAGAAAACCTTCTCTGTTGGATGTTTCAGTTTCCACAGCTGTTGACGTTAGTTTCCTCCCTGGTCAATATGATAGCAGAGGGATCTCCTCCCTGTCAAAATAGCAACACTACATTCCTTCTTCCAAATCTAATCCTGCACAGGAGTCTGTTTTAATTTTAAAGGAATGTTCTCAGGATATAATCTTTCAAGGATTATTACAGATTTCCTGCCAATACTAACAAGTGATGTATCTCTTTGCATCTATATCAATATCACATGGGAGCACAGGGAGAAGAAGATGCAGTGAAGATTGTGAAGAACACAAAATCAATTAGCAGGACCATCTGTGAGTAGTATCAGAATACTGCTTTTTACATGTCCCATTCTAAAATAGGTGATTGAACTAGGGTATTGCTGATATGACCAAACCATTCCTTATTCATATCCCAAAGCATGTTACTATCCATCAAGGGTCTCAATGCATAAATTACATGGTGGTGAAGGGTTAAGATTTTTTTTAGATGTTGTGGGATGCTTTTGGATAAGGCCTATACTAAAGAGAGTCTTAACCAAAATTGAGCCAGACTGCTTGTGCTTAATATGGAAGAAGAAGAAGAAGAAGAAGAAGAAGAATTGGTTTTTATCTGTTGACTTTCTTTACCTTTTAAGGAGACTCAAACCCTTCCTCTCCCCACAACAGACACCTTGTGAGTTAGGTGGGGCTGAGAGAGTTCGGAGAGAACTATGACTAGCCCAAGGTCACCCAGCTGGTCAGCTGGTCTTCTTGCGGCCTTTGGCAAAGCTAAGCATAACAGAGATCCCAGTTTTAAAGCAGCAGGGGGGAGCCTGTCCTTTCTTCCTCCACCCCATTCAACTCCAGGCTGCTCCAGGTTTGCAGCGGCTCAGCAGAGCACAAGGCGTGGGGGGGGGGGGCAGGAAAGAAGTGTGTATCAGACATTCTAAATTGTTAATGGTCACCAGCCCCCCCAAATTCTACTCCCCTGTGAGTGTTTAGAATGTGCCGTAAGCCCCCCCCCCCAAGTCTCACTGCCCAAAGCCTACCATGGCCACCGTCGATGTGCGGTCCTTGAAAGGGGGGCAGGAAGACAAGGAATTGGAAGGTCCTGCAGGTGGAAGAGTGGAGGGTGCCTCGGCTGGGGAAAAGAGAGAGATTAGCAAGGCCAAGGAGCGTTAACTGAGGGTCTATGTCTTCCACTGCATAGAATTTGACATCTTTGAACATCTCAGCTACCCCTCCTCTTTGCTCACCATAGCATGACTAGTAGCTGTAGCTTCTGCCTTACCAATGGCTGCAACTTCCCTCTGAGGCCTGGGGTCTCCCTCTCCCTCCCCCCCACCTCCTAACAGAAACCTAATTGAGGGAATGGGGTATGTGCACTGCAGAATGAGCCATCTCTGCTAGCCAATTGAGCCACGCCCCTCTCCTAGCAGCAGCTTGATCAGGGGAAGGGGATGCATGTGCTGCAGAATGAGCCATCTCTGCTGGATAATTGAACTTCCCCCACCTCCTAGCAGCAGCCTAATCAGGGGAATGGGGCATGCACACTACAGAATGAGCCATATTTTCCAGGCAATTGAGGCTCCCCCACTTCCTGTCACAGCCCCCTCTCTGCCTGCTGCCTGGGGCACTTGCCCTCCCCCATCCGATCCAGCCCTAGTGATAAGAACCTTCCTAAAAATCCTTCTCAACAAGGTGTCCCAAGGAGCAGATGTCACAATAGAGAAAGCCCCTGGCTAATTGCCAGCTATGAAATCTCAGAAACAGAGGTGCCCAGAACAACTAAGATGGAGTAGATCAGAAAATGCATTCATGTTCTGGAAATGAAAGGACATGCTGTTATTCGTCTAGGGACACAGGTGAGTAGTTCTTCACACTGAATACTAGTAAGAATATGAGTAATTTCATCCCATATCACTTACAGGTGGAAGATTATAATCATGAGTTTTGAAGATATTTATTTATGGAAAAGAAAACCTGTACCGTCCACATCTCCTTCCCTTTCAACTCTCACCCACAGAAATAACGACACATAACCATGACCTTGAAATCTAAGACTGATATAAGCCAACTTTTAGTCTAGCACTTGATTCCATTTTACCCCATTATAATCCTGACCCTAATTAACCCTCTTAGCAAAATGGAATTCATTGGCTCTCAAGGACAGTCTGCTTGAAAAACAATGTCGCAGTGCCATTCAAATGCTTAAGTAATGCTGCTTTTATAAAGGGATTTGTGGTAACATCCCTTGAATATTAATAACTTCTTATGCTATGCTTTGACAATCATGTTAATGTAAAGTCAAAAGATGGAGCTCTGTCATTCACTGTATGTTAACTTATACAAGGAATTTTTGCGAGTTGAGTTGGATAAGTATGCCACTTCTCCAGAATTTTTGGAACACACCCAGAAGTGAGATTTCATAATTGTAAATGGTTAGACTAGGAGTAGCAGGGATAGTGTGAGTGACTGGACCAGCAGAAGGAGGGGGCATGGGGGTGTAAGTAACAGTGTGAGATCTCTTCAGGGATAACCCAGAAGTGGCATCATGCCTGTCTAGGAATCACCAGAAATGGCATGGTAAAACTATAGAGTTTCCAGTGATTCCTAAAGAGGACTGCCATTGGCCTGATGGCAATTAAAAACAAAATTCTCTAAGAGTGGCAGCTGGCAGTCTCCAACCATAGAGGGAGACCTGGCAACACTAAATAGAGAGGGCTAATTGGCAAGCTCCCTTACACATTTGAGACTGCTTAGGAAACTGATATTTCCACTGTAGGTTCCATGAATCACCAAGCCAGCCTGTTGTGGGCCACCCAGGATTTATGAGCTGGGGCAGGCAGAAGCCTCCTCTGATGAAGAAGGCTGCACCAAGTTTACAACAAGCAATGGGTGATACACCAGAGGAAGTGGCTTCTTCGGTATTAGAAGGAGATCTTCAGCCCAAGGCCAGCATACCCCTTTTGCAGCCACTGAGTTTGGGACCTGTTAGCAGCACCCCTGTCATCAGTTTGAGTCCTTGGAACATGGGAGAAGCCGAGCTAGA
Source organism: Euleptes europaea (assembly GCF_029931775.1). Lineage (NCBI taxonomy): Eukaryota > Metazoa > Chordata > Lepidosauria > Squamata > Sphaerodactylidae > Euleptes > Euleptes europaea. The sequence goes on along the minus strand of NC_079320.1, from coordinate 37,430,493 downwards.
AGGACGTGCAGGCCAAGTGCTGTAGTGTCTGGCTGGCAGCTCAGTGACGTTCAACTCCGGCTAGTGAGGATGAGTCCACAAAGGAGCAGAGCTAAGGAAATTTCTGTTGGTTGTGTACTCTGCTTTGTTTTAATTGTCTGCATCTGCTTGAGTGTGGATCGATAGATATAAGCAACAGATGAGAGGCTGATTGGCATGGAAGCAATGCATCTGTTACCTGCTGATTACACCATCACTGCTACCCATTGTGTTTGCTACCTGCTGACTGCGCTACTGGCGTGACTCATTGTGTCTGCCTTTTCCTTGTTCCTGGACTGTGCCTCAGCTCTGGATTTCACGCTTACTCTTTTGGACTTGCACTTTGGAACACTGACTGTGTTTTGGACTAGAAGTTCTGTTCTATTTTCCATCTGATGAAGCTTTTGACAAAATAGATGGGCATTGTGCTACCATTTGTAACCCATTTATTTAGAGTTTACTGGGGGTGGGACACAGCCCATCATTGATTTGGGCCACCAGGAGATTTGAAGAAGGAGCTCTTTTGGTGCTGAGTCACATCAACAAGCCCCTAGTTGCTTGAGTGGCACATAGGGGACCAGACAAGCACAGTTCAGATGTACAAACTGAGATAAACAAAGCTGATAGTAACATGAGACAAATAGGGAGACAGGGACAGGTGGATTTGTCCAAAATGCTGGAAGCCAGCAGGCTGCTTGTTAATTGCAACCACAACTAAAATGTTAGAGTGAAACTTTTATCATGCAAATCATCAATTAATAAAGCCTAGTTTTAACCCATATGTTGGTGTGTTGTGACACTTTTGAGGGTGGCATTCTTCAGATACTTCTTTTTTCACACCCAATGAGTTAAATATCTTTTATATTTTTTGAAACTATTGAACAATATTAGCAGTACATTCCTGAGCCTGAAGGGCAAAAGCCCTTAGAAGGCCAGGAAGGCCCCCACATCAGGGTCTGGCCAATTTACACCGGCGGTAGTGGCCCCAACGCCAGTGGGAAGGCCCAGATGCTAATTGCCAGTTGCTGCCACTGCAGTGCCACCCCGGGATGCCAATGGAGCCTTCTGCCAGCGTCCCACTGGTGTAAAAGCCCACGCCAGTGTCCCAGGAGGCATTACGGCATCCTGGAAAGCATTCCCGGGGTGTTCCGGTGCCAGGCTGGGGGAGGAGCCGCCTTTAGGTGGCCTCCAAAGTCCTTTCAGGCCAGGAATGCCCCTTTTTTATTTTCGCAAGATATGCCACCTTTTTAGGTGGCGTATCTCCCGTGCAACCTTTTTTTTTTTTTTTGCGAAGTGAAAGGTTTCGGCCTCAGTGCGGGGGGGGGGGGAATCTCCTTTGGAGGCAGTGCAGCTGTGCTGCTTCCTGAAACCAGCACAGCCATTCCTCTCAGGAATGCGCTAGGACACTTATACTACCACCTTAAACTTAACAGGACAAACTTTTTACAAAGTCCTCTCCTCTAGACCATGTCAGGCTTCAGCAAATGCACGGCGTTTCAGGCAATAGAACTCAAATCTAGACAGAGCAGCGATTCAAGGATTTATTCCGAAAGTCAGTGATTTCAGTAAAGAGACGAGCAAGGCTGGAATACATGACTGGGGGAGTATGGATACATATATAGGGCTGATACAATAGGGTTACAAGAACAAAGAGACAATGTAGTCGTTTCCTGCCGGTAACAACTTAAGTAAAACTGAAACAAACAATTGTGAGCAATCAGTGGAGGAGATGGCGGGGCTCTCGGCTTTGTGCGCGGGACCCGATATCAGATCAGAGATTTACATGGGCGGGTCCCAATACAATTGTAAATCCCTGGCCGGAGCTCGTGTGCAAAACGGGGGGGGAGTGCACGGAGAACTCCATCTTGTTCGCGGAGAAACCATCTTGTTTGGGGACGGAGCTGTTAGAAGCGCTATCTGACAGACCATTGTGATACAATTATAGTGATGGCCAAAAGACAGTTGCATATCTCCAAAAATATCAAGATGACACCATCTCAATGAGTGAAATAAAGTTTTGGGACAGAGAATAAGAAGCAGAATGGTTTCAAATGGGTGACTATTACAAAAATTCAGTAGCCACACTTAAATTCACAATTCTGATCCTTGTATAAAAATTTATTTCTATAGCATTCCTTAGCTGCTGGTTCTGATCCTCAGAGGTCACATATCTCCACAACATTTTGATTCAAGAGAGGTATGCTATTTTAGACCAGTTTGTAGTCTGTAGCATTAACCACAGAAAGAATTTGTACTATATTGTATGTAGCAAATCTGACACAGTGTAATTTAGCAGTACCAAGTCTCTTAAAATTCTTTGTATAAGGCAATAAATGCAGGGCACAAGAACAGAATCAAGAGTACTTAAAAGTAAATTATTTTGTTTGCCCACATTCTAAAAGTACAAACTGCAGTGTTAATGGCAGCATTCTTTGATCAAACCAACATGAGCCAGTCTTTACTTTGGTGGACTAACATGTAAGGCCATAATTATGGCTCATGCCATTTTAAAACTGAACAAAGATTATGAATTTACTTAACAATGAAAAAAGCCCTACAAAGTATATAGCTGGCTGCAGTGATAAGCATGTAAGCTAGTATTTTCCCAAATGATATTTGAATTTTAAAGGATTTTGTGAAGTTATAAACCCCAAGTACTTCATAATACCATAGAACATGTATTATCCTGCATTAAAAACATTTGTGTTCTTCTAAAAAATCTTGTTATGTACTTCTAACTATAAAGCATTGGAATAACAAGCATAGTATCATTTATAAACCAGGGTGCCATTGAAGAATTTAGCATGCAATCTTGTTCTCTCATGCCATATCTGTGCCTCAGAACATTGCAGATTTTCATTCTCAGATCTTACACATTTGCTGAATTGTTACATGGCTGGAATATACTAGAGTAGATCCACACTAAATTGGCAATTTTCACCAATCCTGCCTTTTTGATGCAGACACCCCTCCTGTCATTCTTCAGGGTCGCCTATATCTCTGGAATGGTATTTTGTGGACAGCAGTGGGGTGCATTGGGAGGAGGGAGGCCGGAAGCTTATGTTATTGAAGAATTTAGTTTGGATCCAACCCACTAATATTACATTTATCTTTATCTGCTCCTCTGTCTTCGGCTTTTCCTCCTTCCCCGACAGCCTCTCTTTGGGAAGAGTCTGGCCCAGGTGCATGGTAGCCAGTGACTGCTAGGCCAGGTGATATGGGTAGCATGTTTCCAGTAGTCACCACTGGGTCTGTCCCTAGTGAGTCTTCTTCCCTCAGGGGACATAACAGCAGAGTACGGAGGTGCTTTTTCGGCCTATTAGTCTACCCCTGCTCCGCACCCTAGCTTTGATTTACACAAACCAAGGCTTGGAAGGCTCAGCAAGATTGTTGTGGTTGCCAGCCACTTCCAAATGGCCATAGAGGACTCAGCTGGTCACTTTTTAAGATACAGGTTTTGTATCTATTATTTCAATACGGTTGCCAACCTCCAGGTCTAGCTGGAAATCTGTTATTACAAATGATCTCCAGCCAACAGAGATCAGTTCACCTGGAAAAAATGGCCGCTTTGGCAACTGGACTCTATGGCATTGAAGTCCCTCCCCTCCCCAAACGCCACCCTCCTCAGGCTCCACCCAAAAGCCTCCCATGGTAGCAAAGAGGGACCAGGCAACCCTATGTTTCAAGGAGTTTTAATACCCCTGCTTTTTTTAAGAGTTCAGATTTTTCTGCAAAGTTGGGGCTTCCTTCAGGTTTATGGAGAAATTCCCCTATCTGTTCATAGTTCCATTTTGTTGATCTATTAATCCTTATATTGTTGTATGTGTGTTTTTGATTAGCTTTGTAAAGCAGCCTGTCACGATGTGGCAATTCCAGGGGTAAACTGGAAGGGACATAATCGCATTGTGCGCGGCCGTGCTCATGCAATCCCCCCCAGCTACACCCCAAAAAACCTCCTGTTGGAGTAGAGGGCGACTCTACTATGGCCCTTTTGTTGTAGAGATGTAAGGGGTAAAGCATATCTATTTACTTTGTAAAAAAGATGGGAATTCAGAGAACCTAATACCCAGATTATTCTAATATTATAATGATATAACAATATTTGAATGGCAAAAGCCCCATCAGCCTCAGGAGCAGGGAATATATGGCTATCTAACGATGTTGATCCAGTTGAAATATTTTGTTATTTATATACTTGCACTGACTGAATTGACTACTTTGGAAAAGAATGACAAAATTATCTACCTAAGAGGAGAAAAGCAGCATTTGAAATATGACTTGTCAGATAGTATTAGGGGGAATGAAAGACAACTTCATTGTTTCATGGCAGTATGAGGTTAAAAATTAGGATAAACTTCTAATTTAATCAAAGTGAAGTCATTACTAGCTACCAGAAAATGTTTTCAGTCCCTTCTAGTCGACCTGATGAGTTTCACTGAACCAACAAATCTGTCACTTTGAATGGTTTTCATTTCTGATTACTCTCTGAACTGAATTTAACATTCAAAATGTGTCTCAGAACAGATATTCAAATTGTAACTACTGGAGTAAAAACAAGAAGGCAACAGTTCAGATCCCACACTGAAAATGGCAGAAATTGCATATACCATAGGCTCTTAACAGACTGACACTTTGGTGCAAACTAAACTATTTGGAGGTAAATGGACAGACGCATGGCATTTGCTGTATATGATGATATATCATTATCTTCATGCCTATGGAAAACTTTTGTTTTTGATGGCCAGAAATATTATATTGGTGTTTGTTTGTTTTCATTGTTAATGGTTTTCATTTTTTGTATATCTCTGCATGGGTATTTATTTAGAAAATTTCTATGCTGCCTTTCTAGAGGCTTTCTCAGATGTGATTAGCATTGAAAGCACTGGTGCTTATTCCTAAAAATGGATTTTAAAAAACAAAACCCCCAATGATTTGTTTTCCTTGCTAATATTTTCTTATTTGGATCCACAGTGGCACAATACCTGCTTTTCATTATTCCTGAAATGTCCAATTGTAGTTTAATTTTGTCTTTATTAATATATTCTAGTATGAGATATAGTGGGGGCACAAAGTTGAGTAGTTTATACATCCAAGTAAAGATTTATTTTCTTTACTACCTTCATTTGCCATTCTGGCATATGTATAACATGGGTTCTCCCTCCACCCTAACAAATAACCTTTAGAAACTAGGACTCAATTTTTCAAACATGTCAGATTCTTAACAAAGTTTCTTATAAGGTAACTATGCTATTGGTGGAATGTGAACCATTTTGATATATTTGTGTCCTTTTGAAAATTTAATGAAACTGGAAAGCCTTCAAAAGGTGGGTTGTTCATGCAGCCTTATGAGGGAAATGGAAATGATGCAAAACTGATGATATTTAGTGTCACGGTCAAGAGACATGATGACTTGACTTTTTATCACTCTCAGAACCTCTCTAGGATGACTGTCACACAGCTGTAGGCCAGCCAGATTTTATTCTCTGCTCCACTTCAGGTAGCTGCTACAATACACCAATTTCTTGACTTCTAATGGGCAAGAATTCTCTGAGATTTAGAAAATACTCAGGAAAATATAACGATCACAGAGAGCACCCCCTATTCACACACACAAACACACACACATGAAGAGATAGCCACAGTTCCACATAGACAGTAGTGTGAAGTTCATGTTTACATAATTCGATCTAACAGGTTTTCATGACATTTTATTTCTGCTACAGGAACTATACAACATCTCTGCAAAAAATCAGCATGGATACCTCAGGTTCTTTAATGGAAGAATTCCCAATTACCAGAGGAGTAAAGCAGAGGTGTGTTTGCCCCACACATACTGTTTAATTTACATTTAAACAACCATCCTGGGGTTATCTGGTTGTGAATTCATTTCTCCCTCTCTTAAGTTCTCAGAAAATATCAGTCCTTTTATACACTGATAATATGGTTCTAGTATCCCTTACACGCATAGGTCTTAGAAGGTTGTTGCACAAACTAGGTGATTATTGTAAGGAAGAGGCGTTAAATATCAACTATGCCAAGACAAAAGTAATGGACTTTAGGAAAAGGTCTCACAAGTTTAAATGGACCATAGATGGAATCCCTGTAGATCACTGCAACAACTTTAAATAACTTGGGGTAATCTTCAGTGAAACTTTATCCTGGAGGGCTAAGTTGGCAATTCCTAGATCTAAAATTTTAGGAACTATAGGGGCTATTCTGAAATTTTACTACACAAAATGAGGTTTACTGATTGACCCAGCTCTGAAGCTATATCAAAGCAAAGCTGTCCTTCAACTCTTATATGGTGTATAGGTTTGGGGTTGGAATGATCGTCTGGTCACAAAACTGGAATCTATTCAAAATCCTTTTAAAAAGAAAATTCTGGCTTTACCCAGAGGCCCCCCTGAAGTCTTGATGTGAGCAGAACTTAGTTTGCCCTAAATCAGGGCTCGTGTCAACATAGCCTTGTTAAGATTTTGGAGAAAGCAAAGCAATGATACCACCAATCTACATGGCCGGCAACATCTTAACATGATGATACATAATGATGCTGCCCTGTTAGCCTGCTATAACAACATCCTGCATTGCTACTCCATATTGGCTGGTATCAACATGTGTGTTTGGGTGTTTAAGTATGACACAACATCAGACAGGCAATCAATCTCCAATCAAACTCTTCCTATGGTTTAAACCATTAAAAAGGGATTGTCAGAGTAGGGTTGCCAGATACCAGGTAATAGCGGGCAACTGCCCGACAATTAAGGGACTGCCTACCACCCCTCAGCTGGCCAGTGGGCAGAAGCAGCCCAGAAGAAGGGGGGTGATTAATGTCATAATCCCAGAAGTAACAGAGATGCTCCAGCACATTCCTCCAAAAACTCTATGGTTTCCATAGAGGTTTTGGAGGAATGCACTAGAGCATCCCCATCAGTTCAGGGATAAACCTGGAAGTGACATTGTTGCACTGATCACCACCCGCCCAGCCCCACCACAACAAAGCTCCCACTGGTGGCAAGGGGGGACCTGGCAACCCTATGTCAGAGCCTCATATATGGTCAGTATCTCCTTCCATAATCTCAGAATAACTTTCACCTCAATCTGATTCCTAACTATGCCAACAGCTTTAAACGCTGTGGGAGTATGCATCTGTGGAGCCACAGTTCCAGAGGACCTATTGAACTACATTTTATTCTGCCCACTTTATACAGAGCCCAGAACTAAATTTCTTACAGCACTGTTATTTGGCTTAAATCTCTTTTCAGCAGCTCTTTCTTCTCTGAGATGTCAATCCATTTGTTTCCTATAGAGTGTCACTCTTTGCCTTAGCAGCCAAGAAAATCTGGGCTACAATTGTATCTAATGAGGGTAATGTTTTTATTTGACTAACATCTTTTGGTCAGACTGTTCTAATGTTATCATTTATGACTTGGTTTTATGTGATAGAGTGTAATGGCCTTCAGCTGCAGAGATTAAATTTATCTATCTATGACATTTTATCCATATTATATTGGAAAAAAATAACAGTGCAATCTAAAACCTGGTGGACATAGCAATAAATATTTATCCAACAAAGTTGACCTGCTTGGGAAAGATAGTATAGGGAACTATTTCTCAAGAAAAGTTAGAATATTTGACTCTTTTGAAGAATATCATGGTTACAAAGTTAATGAACTGTGCAAGGAGGTTTCATATTAGATTAGACATTTACATTTGCAATTGCCCTTACTGTAGACAGATTATTTGCCATTTAAATCTATTTTTTAAGAATCCTTCTATGCACATTTATTGTTTATAAAGTATATTTTCTAAATGCACACTTGACTTGAATATTTTATACAAGTTTTACATAAATGATTAATTGTCCATTTTAATGATATTTGGGATTTTAAAAAATGGAAAAAAAATCATAACTAATCATCCTCTGGACAGTAGCATTGGCACCAGCTTCCCATTCTAATAAAGGTTTATTATTTCTGTGGCAATGTAGTGCGTGCAATTGTGTGATGCATCATTGTTTTTGACAATCTGTGCCCTATTTTCAAATGTTTACAACTCAACAAATTTTATTTCAATGAATATACAAATACAGGTTTACTGGAATTTTTTTTAAATTAAAAATGCAGTTCACTTTTTTCAAAAGTACTAATAACATTTAATTCTTATTGCACCATCAATATGTAAATAGCAATAGGAAGAAAAATCTATGTTGGATAGATTTTCCTTCAAGAATGTTTTATAGAAAATATGTTGATCAATAATTTCCACAAAAAGAAAAAAAGAAAGAAAAAAGCCCTCCTGCAGATATATATTATTCTTTTCCCACACAGAATAAGTTGTTGTGAAACATATGTGAAATTGCCAATGACTGTTTGACTGACAGCACATTCCTGAGATGTGCTGGTGGCTGGGACCAAAGGCTTTTGGAAACCAGCGAAGGCCTGCGCTGGCGCAAGGGCCCACAGGGTCGGCATCCAGGCAGCACACGCCAGCATTTGTGGCATCCCGGGAGGCATTTCCGGGGCATCCCGGCATCCCAGGAGGCGTTCCCGAGGCATCACAGTACTGGCCGGGGGTAGGGGCCGCCATTATGGCTCACTGGCACCCCTTATTTTTGACCTATATATATATATATATATATATATATATATATATATATATATATATATAAGAAAAAAATGGGACCCTGACTAAGAATGGGAGAGCGCTACTGTACCATGTACCCTATTCAGATTCCGGCTTGACCTTTAATATCTGATAGTTTAGGTAAGATACCTGTTGTTGGTTGAGAGATCTGATCAGAGCCCCACATTTGTAAAATTATTGTTTTTGAGGCTAGTTTACATAATCTGTAACCAGGGGGGAAAATACATCACATGTATTGTAACCCCTCTTAAGTCCCACAATCAACCCCAAGTGTTAATGACCAGTCCTCATATGAATAATCAAAAGCAGCATTCTGAGGCCCTGCAGATTGGGGAAATTGCTTTGGTGTTCAATGACCAGTATTTCTAAAGGTTATCTTAGCCAGTAATATCCCAACCAATAATGGATTTTCTTAAAAGAGGAATCTAAGACTGGTGTGACAAAGAACAGAGTCTGGAAGAAGGAAACTTGCAAACTGTTGATATATTTTGCCAAGGTACCTCTAACTCATGGAAATATAATTTGGACAATCTGACAAAGTACAGGGAAGTACACTTTACCCAAACTTTGGGTTTTGATTATAGTTTTACTTTGCTTATGTTTTTTAAAAGATACATCTGTTACACATGTTAAGCCATTTAAATTCACATTTGACTGTCAAATAATTTTGATACCTAATGTAACTACTAAAGGACAAAAATTAGAACAGGAATGTTATTCATGTTCATCTATAGGAATAAAAAAAAACATTTTAAAAAATCCATCTTTACTTTAAATTAGGGCATGCTGGGTGGAGAGAATGCCATTACTGAATTTTGCAATCCACATCTAGAAAATTTAATTGTACATTATATTGGCAACACTCCTGTACTTTTAATATTTAACATACAATTATTGCAAAGCTTGCAAAATGCTATCTTTGCTGAAGAGTGATTTCTAAGTTATTTTATGAAAAGATTCATTGTGGTTGGGGGGAAAAGTTAACATTTAATTGATCATGCTTAAATTTATATTGTTCCTATATTTGTAGGCTGGTGCATTTGTTCATATAAAGCAAATGTTAATGAATTTGAAGTATAATTATACTCCATTTGCTCTTTCTTAGTTTCCTTATTGTTGCTGCATAAGAGAAAGGAGAATTAATCAACTCTCTTGCATGTAAATGGAGTCATTTGGTCTCGATTTCTTTTTATTCTGTAAAGCAAAAGGTTTTGTATGAATATGTTAAGCAAGGGTAGCGGATAAAATACTTTCTTGAAGCATAAATGTAGCATTAACGATACAGCAAGGTAAGTTTGGAAGCATTTGATTATACTTTTCCTTGTTGACCAAAAGACACCAGTTACTCAAAAAACAAAAACAAGTATGCATTCTGAAACCAATAGATTAAAAGTGTGCTTTTCCCAGAAAAAAAGAGTCCAAGTTGCTTTATTCAGTACCTCTGAAACTTCAAATCATTTTGCATATGCATACAGATTATTCACATTCTTCTTTATTCCCAGTAGGTGAAAAAATTATGACTTTTTAAAATGCCAATTAAGAAGTTTATCTGCTAATACATACCTCCTTTTTGACTGTCATACCAAAATATGTGGCTATTTCCTAACAATGTGATCCTATGCAGTCTAAATTAATTGATTTCAGTGGGCTTACACTGAAGTAATTCTGCAAAGGATTGCATTGCAAGAGTACTACAAATCTTAAAACTTTAAAAATGATATAGTCTAGAATCTAATGGATCATGGTCCAGTTCAGGCAATGAACTGGGGAGAACATGAACCTAGTATTAGGCTTTCTCCCATATTTCCTTTTTTTTTTTTTATCTCCCATATTTCCTGATCACCATTAGACATAATAAGACCTGTTCTCAACAGTCTTTTTTGAACATATAGACACACTAAACATTCAATCTGTCCTAGTAAAGACTGGGGCCTAAGAATTTGGTGGGTAATGAGTTATTGCATACAAATACATATCTTAGGAGATATTTTCCCTGCCAGAGGAAAATGCAGAAGTGTATTGCATCTGAAACTAACATTGAGTTGAGAATTTTTCCTTGGACTGTAATGTCTCAATAGGCCTTGTACCATTTTTTTTTTAAAAAATTGAAGGACTGCATCATTACGGTTGCCAACCTCCAGGTGGTGGCTGGAGATCTCCTAGTATTACAACTGATCTCCAGGCAAAAGAGATCAGTTCCCCTGTAGAAAATGGCCTTTTTGGCAATTGGACTCTATTGCATTGAAGTCCCCCCCTCTCCAAACCCCACCCTCCTCAGGGTCCACCCTCAAAATCTCCAGGCATTTCCCAACCCCCATGCATCATGAATTTCATACCGCTGTGTAACATTTATTTTTAAAATCATATCTTGAGCTATACGTGGAAGTCATAATGTTTTTAATGGTTCAGTCTGCATTCCTGATTTTCTGGCACTGAAAATTTCCCCTGGATTATAATGGCTTAATAGGCCTTATACCAAAATTTAAGAAATGGAAGGACTGCAGCATGAATTTCATATGACTATGGAACATTTATTATTAAAATCACATTGTGAGCTATAGCTGGAAATCATAATGTTTCTAATGGTTCGGTCTGCATACCTGATTTTCTGGCATTGCCATGTTTGTACCTGTTACAGTTAGGGACCAGCATCCCTTGAAGAACACTGCACATATACCTTCTGTACGTGCAACAGCTGATCTGCATTGCAGCCCCAGGGATTTCCCTAGCATTCTGAGTTGATCACAGTCACTTACATTTATTCTTTTCCCCCTTTTCTTTATCCTCCAGGGTCCCTTAGAACTCAGCTATGCTTGGGCATTCTGATTCATATGTATGGTCTGCATAAATTTACTAGAATTTATCAGTGGCTCTGAATTACCTACTTATGTTTAATTATAGTCGCTGATAAATAGCTATGAATAAATACTATAGAAACACTTTCAATCATATTACCATAGCTGAGTCAGAAAGCAGGTCCTAATGGTAGCCTAGGAGATATATATATATATATATATATATATATATATATATATATATATATATATATATATATATATATATATATATATATATATAGACCTACATTATTAATGCAGATTCCCCCCCCCCCTTGTTAAATACCCTACTTCCATTTGGGAAGAATAACTACCTAGTGGCTAATTTAAATTGATTGAAACACTCATGTGATATATAGCATTAATTGTGGTTCTCCTCCATGTTATGAATATTCTGAAATAGCTGTGAGGCATTTACCAACCTGGCTGTAACTGGTTGATATGAAATGGTTACCTTGATTGTCAAGTGTGATGACATGCACTGTGCTGTATGTGTTCCTGATGGGATAAATAGAATGTATGTTGAATAAATAGGGCTGGTCTGCTATTAGTCCAAACCTGCTTTTAAATGCAGGCTTGCCTTTCCCTGCACCATTATAATGGATGGTGATGATGATACAGAGAGATCCTGACAATCAAAGGAAAGAAGGCAGAGAATGAAGGACTGAACAAGGCTGCACCTACATCAGTCATGCTAACAATGTGCCCCAGGCCAAGCCTGGAAGAAGAAGAAAAATCCCTGGAATAGTGCCTCACCACTAGACCCATAGACAATCAGACCACAATTAGGAACCTTCATTAATTTAATCAGTGTGCCTTTTGCCACAAAAGATTCTACCTGGAGTCATTCACATATTGTTTATGTGAATATTTACCACTTTGGTCAAACCTATGTAGTCACCATTAGCCTATTACTATCAGACCAAGTCCCATCAAGCCCAGCAGTCTGTTCACACAGTGGCCAACCAGGTGCCACCATATGTCCACATCTGAAACCATTTTGTGATGATGAGTTTATGTAAATAGGCTATTGTCAATAAAGTGGCATATAGAAGAAGCACAGTCTCATTTCTAAATGTATAGTATATGCTTTAGCTGCAACAGAGGGGTACAGGACCATAAATATAGGGCTAAAGTAGCTTTAAAATGCTATTATATATCTCAAGGGGAGCTCTATTCTGCCTCTCAAACAAAAAATGTCCCTTGCCACCAAAAAAGGGGGGACCCACAATCCAGCTGTCTGTTTACCTTGCAGAGTTAATTTGAAGTCAAACATAATTGAAAGTCAAAGATCCAGCTAAGAACATAAGAAGAAGAACAATGCTGCTGGGTAAGACTGGTGGTCCAGCTAGTCCAGCATCCTATCTCACAAAGTGTCCAATCAGTCTGGAGGTCCAGCAGCAGGACCTAGAGGCTGAGACTTCCCCCTGATGTTTTCTTGTGACAGTGGTATTCAGAGGTGGACCGCCTCTGAACATGGAGGTTCCCTTTAGTCACCAATGCCATGGCTAGTAGCCACTGATAGACTCCATGATTCTGCCCAATCCCCTTCCAAAGCTGCCTATGCCTGTGCTGCCCCTGGCAGCAAATTCCACATTTTAATCATTTATTGTATAAAGAATTTGTTTTTCTCCATCCTGAACCTAGTGCCCATCAACTTTATTGTATGCCCTTGAGTGCTAGTATTTTGGCACAGGGAGAAAAAGTTTTCTCTGGCCACTGTCTCTACTTTGTGCATAATTTTATAAACGTCTGCCAACGTCCCAGACTCTTCAGGTTTTCCCCATAGGAAAACCTTTCCTTCATTGGTAGGTGTCTGAAGACACAATACAATACTTCTCACTGTTGGGTAAGATACAGATCTTGGAAAAGAGCTTCCACAGAAGTAGTGCATCCCTGTTAACTTTTAACTTATGTTTTCTACCCTTTCTTCTCTCTGCACTTACAAAAGCATATGATCACACACAAACCCAAGACAAATATGCTTCTTCCCTCATCTAATTGCACACTGCAGTGTATCAAGGATTGTTCCTTGTGCAGCACAAGCCAATGGCTTTATATTTCTTGAGTTTAAGGTCTTAGTCAAATCACAGCTTCTTGTTAAACCACTTCACTCAAATGACTTGCCACATTGTTGCATTTTAAGCAGCCACATGCTGTTGTGTGTGTGTGTCTTTTTGTAATGTTTAAATTCTGTTGCCAATATGTAACTTTCCGTCTTTTTAAGTAACTATTGCCTTCTCTATATAAAACTATTTGAACCATATCACTCTTAGGGCGACAATAATTTAAAAAGTGGAGCATATGGAGGGGCAGGGGTTATTGTTGTTTTTCCCATGACAAAATCTAATTAACTCTTTTTGACACCATATCAGACAATTCCAGAGGTGGGGAGGAGAAAAGTCAATGTGACTGCTGTAGTTTCTTGAGGTGTTAGCATACATTTTTTTCCAACTAAGCTTACATTGTTAATCTCTTCTGAGGGATAGGAGAAGTGACTCATGACCTAATCACTATAATTAAGTTTGATCTTTATTTTCTGGTGTTTGCATTATATTGTAAATACGCTGGGTGTGTCCCCAGTGTAAACGAGACAGCAGTGGAACCAAGGGTCCCATAAGAGGGTGTTTCCTTGCAGAAGAAATAGGCTCATAGGCATCATCTCTTGTTTATTATTAGCCATGGATGATGCTCTCAGTTGTATCTCCTGGTGTTTCCCCTGTGAAAAGCTATTTGTCTCCATGGCAGGGCACCTGACTCTGTGTCACCGTTAAACTGGAAATCGTTGTTGTGATAGTCCCACATTATCACTCAGCTGCCACTGATATTTGCAACGATAGAGTGAACCTTCTGTTTCCTCATTAAGCAAACATGCACCATTCAGGTCCCTAAGCATTTCATATTGTCTCTAGAGTTTTTGCTGAGGGAGATTAAAAAGAGTATGCTTTTTCCTATTGGGAGTCATCTTTAGCCAGTACAGATGAAGAAACCATTATTTTAAAAAGGCTTTATGTATCAGATGAGGGAGTAGTTTAGCTACATTATCCACCAATTGGATTCCTTAATGGTTGCTCTTTTCAATATCCTAAAGTACATGTATAGGGATTTTGCTGCCTTCAAAACACATCCTTATCAATACTGTTGTATTTCTATAAAATCCATATTCACAACACAATGTCATGTAACTATTCAGCCAAACCTAAATAATGTAAAATACTTAGAAAGATATTGTCGAAGGCTTTCACGGTCAGAGTTCATTGGTTCTTGTAGGTTATCCGGGCTGTGTAACCGTGGTCTTGGAATTTTCTTTCCTGACGTTTCGCCAGCAACTGTGGCAGGCATCTTCAGAGTAGTAACACTGAAGGACAGTGTCTCTCAGTGTCAAGGGTGTAGGAAGAGTAATATATAGTCAGAAAGGGGTTGGGTTTGAGCTGAGTATTGTCCTGCAAAAGTATTGTCCTGTAAGTATCAAGATAATGTGCTAATGAGGGTATGGTATGTTAATATGGAACCATTGTATCCTGAAGTGATCTGTTAATGTGTGTAATCCAAAACTAATCTGTATGGCTATTGTTGAATGTTGTCTTTGTCTGGAGGTTTTTCAGGGCAGGAAGCCAAGCCTTATTCATTCTTAAACTCTCCTCTTTTCTGTTAAAGTTGTGCTGATGTTTATGAATTTCAATGGCTTCTCTGTGCAATCTGACAAAATAGTTGGTAGAATTGTCCAGTCTTTCAGTGTCTTGGAATAAGACCCTGTGTCCTGTTTGTGTCAGTCCATGTTCAGCCACTGCTGATTTCTCAGGTTGACCAAGTCTGCAGTATCTTTCATGTTCTTTTATCCTTGTTTGTATGCTGCGTTTTGTGGTCCCAATGTAAACTTCTCCACAGCTGCAAGGTATACGATATACTCCTGCAGAGGTGAGGGGGTCTCTTTTGTCTTTTGCTGATCGTAGCATTTGTTGTATTTTCTTGGTGGGTTTAAACACTGTTTGTAGGTTATGTTTTTTCAAAAGTTTCTCCATCCTATCAGTGACTCCTTTAATAAATGGCAAGAATACCTTTCCTATGGGAGACTGTTTTTCTTGAGTTTTCTGATTTTTGTTTGGTTCAATGGCCCTTCTGATTTCATTCTTGGAGTAGCCGTTTGCTAGCAGTGCGTGATTTAGATGGTTAGTTTCTTCCTTGAGAAACTGTGGTTCACAGATCCGTCTTGCACGGTCCATTAATGTTTTGATTATTCCTCTTTTCTGTCGGGGGTGGTGGTTGGAGTTTTTGTGTAAGTAGCGATCTGTGTGAGTTGGTTTCCGGTAGACCTTGTGACCTAACTGAAGGTTTGATTTACGGATGACAAGGGTATCAAGAAATGGGAGTTTACCCTCAATTTCCTTTTCCATGGTAAACTGAATGTTTGGATGGATATTATTAAGATGGTTTAGAAAGTCCATTAATTTTTCTTCACCATGGCTCCAAATGGTAAATGTATCATCTACGAACCTGAACCAGACTGTAGGTTTGTAAGGTGCTGATTCTAATGCTGTCTTTTCAAAATATTCCATGTAAAAGTTTGCTATTACTGGACTGAGTGGACTTCCCATAGCTACTCCATCAATCTGTTCATAAAATTCTTGATCCCATAGGAAATAACTTGTTGTCAAACAATGGTGAAATAAGGCTGTTATATCTTCTGGAAAAATCTGGTTAATCAATGAGATTGTGTCTTTATTTCCTATGGGATCAAGAATTTTATGAACAGATTGATGGAGTAGCTATGGGAAGTCCACTCAGTCCAGTAATAGCAAACTTTTACATGGAATATTTTGAAAAGACAGCATTAGAATCAGCACCTTACAAACCTACAGTCTGGTTCAGGTTCGTAGATGATACATTTACCATTTGGAGCCATGGTGAAGAAAAATTAATGGACTTTCTAAACCATCTTAATAATATCCATCCAAACATTCAGTTTACCATGGAAAAGGAAATTGAGGGTAAACTCCCATTTCTTGATACCCTTGTCATCCGTAAATCAAACCTTCAGTTAGGTCACAAGGTCTACCGGAAACCAACTCACACAGATCGCTACTTACACAAAAACTCCAACCACCACCCCCGACAGAAAAGAGGAATAATCAAAACATTAATGGACCGTGCAAGACGGATCTGTGAACCACAGTTTCTCAAGGAAGAAACTAACCATCTAAATCACGCACTGCTAGCAAACGGCTACTCCAAGAATGAAATCAGAAGGGCCATTGAACCAAACAAAAATCAGAAAACTCAAGAAAAACAGTCTCCCATAGGAAAGGTATTCTTGCCATTTATTAAAGGAGTCACTGATAGGATGGAGAAACTTTTGAAAAAACATAACCTACAAACAGTGTTTAAACCCACCAAGAAAATACAACAAATGCTACGATCAGCAAAAGACAAAAGAGACCCCCTCACCTCTGCAGGAGTATATCGTATACCTTGCAGCTGTGGAGAAGTTTACATTGGGACCACAAAATGCAGCATACAAACAAGGATAAAAGAACATGAAAGATACTGCAGACTTGGCCAACCTGAGAAATCAGCAGTGGCTGAACATGGACTGACACAAACAGGACACAGGGTCTTATTCCAAGACACTGAAAGACTGGACAATTCTACCAACTATTTTGTCAGATTGCACAGAGAAGTCATTGAAATTCATAAACATCAGCACAACTTTAACAGAAAAGAGGAGAGTTTAAGAATGAATAAGGCTTGGCTTCCTGCCCTGAAAAACCTCCAGACAAAGACAACATTCAACAATAGCCATACAGATTAGTTTTGGATTACACACATTAACAGATCACTTCAGGATACAATGGTTCCATATTAACATACCATACCCTCATTAGCACATTATCTTGATACTTACAGGACAATACTTTTGCAGGACAATACTCAGCTCAAACCCAACCCCTTTCTGACTATATATTACTCTTCCTACACCCTTGACACTGAGAGACACTGTCCTTCAGTGTTACTACTCTGAAGATGCCTGCCACAGTTGCTGGCGAAACGTCAGGAAAGAAAATTCCAAGACCACGGTTACACAGCCCGGATAACCTACAAGAACTTAGAAAGATAAATTGCTGGTCTCTTTCATCATGAAATAGTGATGAAATGGTGACCCCCCCACATCTTGATTGTCTTTATACACAATGCAATAAGCCATAGTAAATTAATCCTAGAAACTGATATGAAAGTAGAATGATACGCAGAACCTTCTATGCAGTATTTTAACACTGTATATGTATCAAGATGCCTTGCTGTTCCACTAGCAGTGTATGCTTTTCAGTTCTCCAAATCCAGGTAAAAGAAAAGAAATCGTCCAATCAAGCATTGTAGTAAGTTCAGTGATCTTCCTTTGGGATTTGCAAGAGTGAAGACCCACAAATAAAGTTATCCTGTGATGACAGTAGATACATAGTAGACAGGTATATACTTTTCTTTTCTTTTTTTCTCTTTTTTTTTGCTGACATAGGAATTTTCAATTGAAAAGTAGTTTATACACTTCCATAACCCATGGCGAGAAGGCAAGAGAAAGTAAATAATGTAAACAAATTTACCCATGTGCTTAGACTATGAGCCTGCTTGTCAGGTATTGAGACCTGTATCTAGAAGAGGCCTGGATTTTGTCTTTTGCCACTTTTTTACCCTTGCAGTTTGCAACTTTCTCTACCTTTTAAGGAGAATCAAACTGGCTCACAATCTCCTTCCTTTACTCTCACCACAACAGGCACCTTGTGAGGTAGGTGAGGCTGAGAGCTCAAAGAGAACTGTGACTAGCCCAAGGTCACCCAGTTGGCTTCATGTGTAGGAGTGGGGAAACCAACTTGGTTCATCTGATCAGAGTCTGCTGCTTATGTAGAGGAGTGGGAAATCAAACCTGGTTCTCCAGATTAGAGTCCACCACTCTTAACCAGTACACCATGCTGGCTCTCCATGTTCACTACACCAGAGGTACAACCCTTTGTGTATAGTATAATGAAGAACAGCCAATTTCCTTTGCATCATCCACCAGTTTTTAGATAGTGCTGCTGTTTCATTACAGGGACAGTGTGATTTTTAAGAGAGAAAAAAAACAATTTTATTGTATTTCATGGGAATACAGTTGGAAAAGAGGGAAGGGAAATAATAATAATAATAATAATAAATTATATATAACAGTTTCATTCTTAATCTCTTTTACCCCCTCACATTTTGTCAGCTTTTGATTCATATTCTTTGGTTATTTGTATCTACATCTGTTTGTATCTAAAGCATTAGTATCATACTCCACAGTTTTCTATTTGCCTTATATCTGTAGCTGTGTATTTGTAACATCACTTGTCTTACTTGTCTTACTAGTTAGATTCTCTTAATAAACTCATAAAAAGGTTTCAATTTCTCTTGATGGTATTCTAATGTTCTATCTTAAATATTCTGTTAATTGTGTCGATGTTATGTATTCCAGAGATTTTCCAACCCATGTTTGAATATCTGGAACGTTTATGGTTTTCCAAATTGCCAGTGTTACCCGTGCTGCAGTTATTACATACTTTATTATATCTTGTTGGTCCTTCTTCACATTGTCCGGGACTATATTTAAGAGGTATAGTTTGGGGTCATAGTCTACATGTTGTTCAAAGATGTTCTCAATGTTATTGTGGATTTTTTCCCCAACATTTCTGGACTTTTTTGCATGACGACCAGCAATGGTAAAAGGTACCTCTGGCTTGTTGACATTTCCAGCCCAGTCCTGATGATGATTTGTTCATATGTTGAATGTTGTTGGACGTTATGTGCCACCTATGGAGCATTTTGAACCAGTTTTTATGGATGTCTTGACAAAGGGTGAATTTCAGGCCTTTTCGGAAGAGATGTTCCCATTGCTCTAGAGACAGGGACAGTGTGATTGAAGGATACTTCTTCATCTAGCTGGAAAACAGCAGAACCAGAAATAATCTAGTGATGAATATGGGATTGTTTGTAGACTAGTAGCTTTCTGTGACTGTAGAGTTCTAAGCATAGACCCAAGCATAGGAATCTTTGGTGTCTTTCCCAAGCACCTGATCAGGGAGCATTTAAAATGTGAAAAACATATTTAAAATAGGAATCCAGGGAATTGAACTTTATTCCCCACTGGCCAAAACTTATGTATAGTTTCCAAGTCGTGCCCCCCCCAATCTTGCAAAATTGTTCTTTCATATGCATTACAAGTAAAGCACATTGTGATATTTTTTTAACCATTTTAATGTCTAGACAGTGGTGTTTCTAATTGGAGAATGCTGAAACCCATTGTAGGCAGCATTCTATCTTTGAAAAGTGTGGTGCAGTTACTGTCCCTAATTGATCTTTCAGTTAAGCTGTTGACTGCGGAGAGATATGAAGAAGAGCACTATTTAGGGCTGTCAATTCGGTTCGGTCCGAACTGAAAATCAACCGAATTTCCCCTGATTCGGTGATTTTCTGTTCGGACGGATCCGAACTCAAAACTGACGGGCAACCGGGGGGGGGGGGCGAATTCAGCGAGTTCGGGAGTTCGCGAATAAATTCGGCAAATTCGGCCCCCCTTCAGGGTATAGTTTGGAGCGGCGTGGGCTGTCATTTAAACTCATCTGTGCCTCCCGGCCGGGAGGCGCAAATTAGTTTAAAGGGCAGCCTGCCCCCCTTCAGCGGGCTCCGCTGGAGAGGCGCGGGCTGCCCTTTAAACTCATCTGAGCCTCCCAGCTGGGAGGCGCAGATGAGTTTAAATGACAGCCCACGCCTCTCCAGCAGAGCCCGCTGAAGGGGGGCGGGCTGCCCTTTAAACTCATCTGAGCCTCCCAGCTGGGAGGCGCAGATGAGTTTAAAGGGCAGCCCGCCCCCCTTTAAACTGATCTGCGCCTCCCAGCTGGGAGGCTCAGATCAGTTTAAAGGGCCCCCACGCGCCTTCAGGGAATCCCTCTGAAGGCGCGCTGGGGCCGAATTTTCCCCCGAACTCCGGATCCCCCCGAATTACCGGGGATCCGAAGCGGGGGAGTTCGGACTTCGGCTCGTACCGAACCCACAAGGGTCAAATTCGGCCGAATCCGAACTGTACCGAATTTCTTTTTCTTTTTTTTGACAGCCCTAGCACTATTAATAAGGATTAATTGGAATGAAAGTCAATTTGATTTGCAACAATATGCAAGGCCTTTCCATGATTTTATCATATGTTTAGAAAGTCTGAGCATCATCAGTACTTGAATGGCTCATTTTTAAGAATTTCTCCTAATTTAGTTAACTACTGTCAAGGATAAGTGATAAATTAGACGTTGTTTGGAATTTTGTCCATGGCTTGTTTCATTTGTTCTAAAAATTAATGCTCTGTTGTTATATTTGTGTAGTTTGTTTGCTGTCCCCCCCTGGAATATTCTTTCTTCTGGCTGACTTTTATTGTACTGTGTTTATTTGTTAAAATGGACTTTTGAAAAAAAATACTCAAAAGGTTATCAGTTGGTGACTTCCGGTGGTGCCGTTGGAGAGAGCACTCCATTTCCCCAGGTTGTCCTGGGAGAAATCCAAGTTTGCATTATTTTTGGGGTACATAGATACCCCAATCCGACCCTTGCAAGTGGGTTGGAAAGCAGGAACTCCCTGCAGCCCGCAAACGCGGTTTGACCTCCTAGGTACTCTGAGGGGGCTTTTTTAAGCCCCTCGGAGTCCTAGACGCCGGTCCTGCGAGGGCACTAGGGAAGGACATCGCCAAAACGCAACTTTGGCAGCAAGCTCTACCCTCCACCGCCTTAATACCAACATAAGGACTACATAAAGAAAAGAACCTCACCTCTTGACACCCAAGTGAGTACAAAAGAACTCTTCGTCTACTTACTAGAAATTTGAACAGACGGGAGGCTGATAAGAATATTTCTGGGACCCCCACCCCTCCATAATCCGAACTGAAAAAGTTTGATCTGAGTTAGTCATCGGGATTAGCGACAGGAGCCTTATCGGATCGATCAGCCTAAACCATAACAAAGAGTCGGAAGGATACCTTTTAGACTGACAAGAACTATCACCAATGAGAAGGTCCGAAGGAAGGGGAGGGTGATTTCTCTTCCTGATTTTCCGGCGAATTCCTGCCACGTTTGCAGTAAGGGAGTGCCTGGAACGGAAGACTCTCTATAACACCCTCTCTATCATTGGAACTAAAACAACAGGAAGTAGCCGCGGGACTGAATATCCGTCGCACTCGAGTTACTTTCAAATCATTCCTGAAGGAATAACCATCGAGAAGAGGCGATAGAAGGTCTGCAGCACTAGTAACTTCCTGTTTACTTCCTGATTAATCCGATCTAGAGCGACCGAAAAAACTCACTGGTATTTTAAAACTTTAAAATGCAATTTTAAAGCCAATTTCGACTCTTTTCAACCCGAAAAAATTATTAGGCTGATCTTTGAACTATCATCTTATAACCAGCACCTTAAAGGCCCTGTCGGTGGACATGTATTTTACCAGCTTTTTTTGAATGTAAATGTCTCGACCCCGCTCTGGCTCACTACATAGCCCTGCCTATACTAAACTAAGGGACTCTTTACAAACCTCGACCATGGAAAAAAAGTTACAGGATATGCTAACTAAACAAACTGAGGCAACAAATAAACAGTTTGAACAGATGTCTACACAGATGGCACAGTTGACTTCTATGATGACAAATCTTGGTCAAGCATCCCAAGCTATTAATCAGAAGTTGGATGTGGTCACTGGAGACTTGAAAGAAGTAAAAACTCAAATGATTGTTATGAAGACAGATATGCAAGCGATGGATGTATCAATTAAGAAAGTGATGGATGAGCACAAGGACACAAAGAAAAAATTAACAAGCCAAGAAAAACAGATTGAAACAATACAAGCGGATCAGATGGCGGCAAAAAATCAAATGGCAATGATGGAGATGAGAGTGAAAGAGACCAACCTTCGTATACGCAATTTTCCAGATATGATGGGAGATAATAAAGAATCTGCAATACCAAATTTGGCCTACTTATTTCAGATAGATGAACAAGAATTAAAACAAGCCATTAATAGAATATACAGGATACCACTACCTGCTAGAATGAGAAGATCTAAGCCAAGAGATTTGATGATAGTGTTCTATGACACCAGAGTTAAAGACAAGATTATGAAGATTCATTATGAAAATCCAGTGTCAGCAGGAGACTCCTCTCTTATACTACTGAAGGATATTCCAAGGCATCTACTTTCACAGAGGAATAACTACAAAGACTTTGTGTCTATACTGAAAGCTAATGGCATCAAATATCGTTGGATTATGCCACAAGGTTTGGCTTTCACCTATAAGGAAGTGAAAACGACAATTCTATCCCAAGCAGATGTGGGGAAATTTTTGAGAAAATATAAAATGGACCTTAAAGAATTACCTGGAGAGAAGGAGGAAGAAGAAGAGGAAGAAGAAGAGGTACAGGGTGCAGAAGGTGGTACTAAACTATAGATTTTTTATTTTGCTAAAAAATACTACATTATGGCAAAAGCAATTTCTTGGAATGTAAATGGACTGAATGAGAAAACTAAAAGGGCCAGAATCTTCAAATATCTACAGAAATATAAATACTCCCTAATTTGCCTACAAGAAACCCATATAGCTTCAAAGCATAAAAAATACTTGGAGAAACAGGTGCTTGGACAAGCATTTGTTGCTTCTGCTAAAACTAAAACAAAGGGAGTGGTAATCTATGCCCACCCCAGTCTCTGTCCAGAACTAGTATATAAAGACAATGAAGGAAGAATTGTAATTATCAGAACTAAAATATTGGGACAAAGGACAATAGTGGTTGGAATCTATGCACCCAATGAAGGGAAAAAATCCTTCTATGAAAAATTACATGACCTGATAACCCAGTACACACAAGACCAAATTTTATTGATGGGCGACTTCAATGGAATTATTCTCCCATCTCTGGACAAAAAATCAAAAGCAAAAGATATCAATGATGGATGCTTGCCTAAAACTTTCTTTGCCATGGCTTCAGAATTAGAATTACAAGACATTTGGAGAACAATGAATACAACAGCTAAAGAATACACCTTTTATTCAGCAAGACACGATTCACACTCCAGAATCGATATGATATGGGCCAGTAAATCAATTTTCACGCAACTACGTAAAATTCATATTTTACCTAGAACTTTTTCTGATCACAATCCTGTTACCTTTGATTGGAACAATAAACAAGCATTTAGATGGCGAATGAACGATAAACTTTTAAAAGACAACAAGATACAAAAGGAATTACAGGTTTTAATGAAAGACTTTTTTGAAATTAACCTTAATGGGGAAACTTCTTTAAATACAGTTTGGGATGCATTCAAAGCTGTTCTGAGAGGTTTTATGATACAGAAACACTCGGCCTGGAAGAAGACTCAATTGCAATTTACAAACAACATACTTTGGAATTTACAAAATTTGGAGCAGAAATTGGTAATGGTAACACAGGAAGAGGAGAGAAGAGAAATTCAAATACAGATTTCTGCATCTAAACACCAATTAAATTTGGTAATAATGGAGGAAATGAATAAAAATCTGAAAATTGCTAAACAAAAGTATTTTGAATATGCAAATAAACCAGGAAAATTTTTAGCAACACAACTGAAGGACTCATTTCAAAAGAAGATTATAACAAAAATCCAAACTGCTAAAGGACCAGTTTATTCAACTTCAGAAATTCAGAAAGAATTTGTTTCATTTTACTCTAAGTTATATCAGAAAGAAAATACTCCAAAACAGAAAATAGATAAATTTCTAAACTCAATACAGATGAAAGCTTTGTCAATGACCCAGAGAGAATGTATTGAAGCTCCAGTAACAAGGGAAGAAATACAAGAAGCAATACTGAGACAAAAAACGGATAAAACACCTGGACCAGATGGAATTACTGCACTATTTTATAGAACATTTAGTGACAATTTAGTTGGATTTTTTGGTTCACTTTACAATGCAATTTTGGACGAGGGAACATCCCCGGAGACTTGGTCACACGCATTTATATCACTGATACCCAAAGAAGGAAGAGATCCAGAAAAAACATCTAATTACAGACCTATATCGCTCTTAAATGTGGATTACAAAATTTTTGCTTCGGTTTTGGCATGTAGGATAAAGCAATTTATTAAGGATCTTATACATGAGGACCAAGCAGGTTTTATACCAGGAAGGCAAATAAAAGACAATGTAAGAATTTTACTAGATTCGCTGGAATATTATGACCATAATATTCAACAAACTGCGGCTTTTGTATTTTTGGATGCAGAAAAAGCCTTTGATATGGTCTCTTGGAACTTTTTGAAACGGATTTTGGATAAATTGAATTTTGGAGATCGTTTTCAGAAAGGTATATCGGCTATTTATACCTCCCAACAAGCTAAAATTTTGGTTAATGAATCAATGTCAGATAACTGCCAAATCACGAAAGGGACTAGACAGGGATGTCCCTTGTCTCCACTTTTATTTTTGTTGGTGTTGGAACCGCTATGTGTGAAACTAAGAAGTATGGAGGACATCCGCGGGCTAAGAATTAAAAAACATGAATTTAAGTTGAGAGCATTCGCGGATGACCTACTGCTAATTTTGGAAAACCCAACACAGTCAATGAATATACTTCAGGAGACTTTGGATGATTTTGGAAAAGTATCAGGCTTTAAAGTGAATCAAGAAAAAACAAAGATAATATTTAAAAATTTATCGGAAATACAACAACAGGAATTTATATCATATACTGGCTGGGAGAAAGCTAACAAAGTTAAATACCTGGGAATTTGGATCACTGCAAAGAATAAAGATCTGTTAACCAACAATTACCTCAAGTTATGGGGTAAGATTAAAACTGATATGATTATATGGTCAAACAAAAAATTGTCATTAATGGGACGTATCTCAACGATCTTACCGAGGATGCTCTTCTTATTCCAAAATTTACCAATAATATCACAAACAAAATATTTTGAAACTTGGAGGAAAGACATTTCAAACTTCATCTGGCAAGGAAAAAAAACCAAGGACTGCTTATAAATACTTGGTGGATCTAAAAACTAGAGGAGGTTTAGCACTGCCTAACTTTCAACTCTATGCTGAAGCAGTAGCTTTAGTATGGCTAAAAGACTGGATGAATTTGTCAAATGTACGTTTGCTAGACTTGGAAGGTTATAATAACTTAAGTGGATGGCATGGTTATTTGTGGTATGATAAAATTAAATTACAAGCAACATTCCGTAATCATATAATCAGGTCCTCTCTACTTCGTATTTGGATGAGATATAAACACATTTTGGAACCAGAAACACCGATGTGGATATCGCCCCAAGAAATGCTAACTTTGCGCCCACTTAGACCAGACAAATTTATTACTTATCAAGATCTAATTAATTGGGAAGGAAAGAAATGCTCACTAAAAGACTTTCAACTGCTTAAGGATGATTTACAATGGCTTCAATATTACCAAATCAAATCAGTTTTTGTACAAGATGCAAAAAAAGGTTTCTCTAAAGAAAAATCTCCTTTTCAAAGGATTCTACTAGACAATAATACAAAGCTGATTTCTAAAATGTATAATCTCCTTTTAACAATATACTGTGAGCAGGACACGATTAAACCAACTATGATCGATTGGGCTCAAAATGTGGGACATTATATTGTTTTAAATAAATGGGAAAGATTATGGTCTAAAGATTTAAAAGGAATAAAAGCACAGTCAGTGCGAGAAAACATCTATAAAATGATGTATAGATGGTATCTAACACCCAAGAAAATTGCAAAGATTTATAAAACGATGTCCCCTACTTGTTGGAAATGTAACAAAGAAATTGGTTCCTTTTATCACATGTGGTGGACCTGTGACAAAGCCAAAGACTTCTGGGACATGATTTATAACGAACTGAGATTAATACTACAAAAGAATATATCCAAAACACCAGAAATGATGTTATTGAGTATGATTCCAGACGACTTAGCAACACAAAGAACCTTTTTGATATATGCCACAACAGCTGCGAGACTGCTTTATGCAGCGAAATGGAAAGGGCTAGAAACTCCAGAGAAAAAAGACTGGATTGTTAAAATGTTTGAAGTGGCAGAAATGGCAAAACTCACAGCTATTCTAAATGAAGAAAATGACGTTCGGTTTTTGGGGGAATGGGGGGCGTGGATGCATTATTGTGAATATGAGTTAAAATTGGGAAGAATGGAAGAATATTTTCTAATCTGATCCAGAGGATTATTTTTGATTTTTTTTATATTGAATAAGCATAATTATATTTACTAACAGATTATGGTTTTTTATATATGGTATTGATATTTTATCAAGATTAGATTACCTATGATGGGAGGAACTTTTTAATAAGAGGCAGATAGAGGTGATGGGGAAGTCAAAAAATTTTCCATTTCTTTTTTTCTTTTTTCTTTTCTCTTTTTTATTATATGATATGGAATTATAACAACTTTAGGTTAGAATTGAAATTCGATATTGTTATAGATGTTGTTTAATGCAATGGAAAATTTCTATCATAAAACCCAATAAAATTTATATATATATAAAAAAAGGTTATCAGTTGGTTGTGGGATTGGAGAAACAACAATACTGTCATCTGAGATGGGGAATAGCTGGACACTAATAAAGATGGACTGGCTCCTGAATGGAATTATTGTCTGTGGTGATTAAAATTTGGTACCAGTGGATATAATGGGAAAAGCATCTCACACCTGTCACTGTAAAGAGAAATTATTTGATTTATCATGTGCAGCTTCTGGTTCACTTGAATTGTGCTAGAGACATTGGTCAGTTGTTCATGCAAGTTTCACTGAACATCTCAATGTATTGCCTGTTGTACTCTTGAGCTAGCTTGGCAGTCATGGGATAAGAGGATGGGGTTCAATCGTGGATTATTATTTTTTAAAAAATTAAACAACAGGCAGCAGATAGTAGGAATAAATGGATGGTTCTTGTAATAGAGGGAAGTAAGCAGTGGGGACCCACATTATCCATAGGGAGAGTGGGTGAGCCAGCTCACAGCAAAAGCTTGCTGCAGAGAGCAGAGCAGAGCCCGTAGCTTTTCCAGAACCTTCCTTATTGGCTACTCCACACAAGGCAGCACCCTGACCTGGGTAGCCCAGGCTAGCCCAATCTCATCAGATCTCAGAAGCTAAGCAGGGTAAAACCTGGTTAGTATTTGGATGGGAGACCACCAAGGAAGACCAGGGTTGCTATGCAGAGGCAGGCAATGGCAAACCACTTCTGAACATCTCTTGCCTTACAGGGTTGCCATGAATTGTCTCCAACTTGATGGGAAAATAAAAAGGCAGCTAATGGCTCATCAAGAGCCAATAGCGCTCTCATTCTTTACATAAAATCGGGAGTGCCACAAATCAGTTCCCCAGCTTTACAGGCTGGGAACTACATTATGCTATGCTCTTTTAATAACATTGTGGCTAGTTTTAATCCCAGCTATCAGTGTCAGTATTTCCCCTCACAAAATCTCTGTTTTCCTTGAATGTTGTTTTAGGCTTGTCAGCAACTTTAATCACACCCATTAGCCTTTGTTGTTTGGCTGTGTAAAAATCCATAATGAAATAAACTATCAGTATATCTGTTTTGTGACCATAGGGACTGATCTTTTTTAATGTGTATTGGTAACTGTCACCTTCTGTCTGTCCCTGTATAAGGGTGCCCAGTTGATATCTACCAGAGCCCATTCCTTTTCAATTAAAACTTTGTGGGATGTGCTCCCTGAGGAGATGGTGATGGTGGCATTCTTGGATGTTTTTAGGAGATAGTGTAAGGCTGTTACTTTTGATGGTGTTTGAGCTGCAGCCATTTCCTTGGGCAGAGGATTAATGGGATTTTGTTTTATTATGGATGGTTTTAATTTAGAATTCTAAGTCATCTTGAGTCACTAGGGAAAGGTGCGGTATAAACATTTTCAATAAATAACTGCATACATGGAGAGAGATGGATGAGATTGATGGACTTTTGATTAAGCTCTGTTTTAAAAGTCAACTTCAGGATTTACCCATTGTCTAACATACTTTCTTCCACAATAATCTGACATCACTGGACTCTACCTTGGAAGTTCCATGTCATAAAAGGGAAAATATAATTGTTCACTGACAGAAAACACAAGTCATTTGGTGCATTTTGTTTACACAGAAGTTTAATTATTCTTTAATATAAAATAACTTCTAAAACCTTGGCAGTCACAATACGTACATTAAAAAGCTTTGACTGTAATATCCCTACAAGAAAACTTCTGCTACAAGAATGAAGTTGCAATATGTAGTCCAGGCAAATGTACATAGTTTTTCATCAATTCTTCATTACATCCTGTTGAGAATTCTGACTGCAGAACGGGAAATTTTTATGTGGGCTCAGTTGATTTCAGTGAGAGATTACAGTGGTTGAAATTGGGTAATGAATGACTGAGATGTGTGAAACTCCCCTGAGAAACTTTGCTAGTCTTATTGAAACTCCTTAGGCTTCCTCAGAAATTCCTCAGATGTTTCAACCCCAAAGGAGCCTCCTCATTCCCCTCAAATTTTGTGTTTGACAAAAATTGGTTAAAACTCTATGAATGAGGCATTAGAAGTCTAAGAACAGAAAGGAAGGGCCAGTGCACACCATATACGGCATGTCTTCCAAATATACACTTGTACCTCTCTGTGAATGCTGTGAAATGTTAAGGGAAGACGACTGCCTCAAAAATACTACGATGCATGGAGCACATGCTATAGTTGGTGGTGCATTTATACTGTGGGCACTTTCACACATCCTGAATAATGCACTTTCAATCCACTTTCATTCCACTTTAACAATCGTTTGCAAGTGGATTTTGCCGATTCACGCACAGTAAAATCCAGCGGCAAAGTGGATTGAAAGTGCATTATTCAGGATGCGTGAAAGCGCCCTATGTGTTTTGCATGCACTTGTCTTCACATGGGAAGGAGTTTACCGTGGGAAATCATTAGGTAAAAAAAGTGTCATGGGCCTTAAATGTTAAGACATCTGTAGACCGCAGACATCTTCGTATATAACCACTTGAATGTCCATAGAAATTCCTTCCGTTTTCTGAGAGTTGAACAGAACTACACACTCTTTGTGCTGTGATAACTAAAAATACCCTCCTTTTAAACCTTAAAGCTGTGTGTTCCAACATACTGTCACCCATATCACTATATTACTTAGGATTAAGGATAACAAACTAATAATAGAAGCATGGTTGCTGTTTTTCCTTTAGCCTCTGTAATCAGTAACATTACTGAATACTGTCTGACAATAAAATGCTAACTTTAAAGAACTAATTATCACAGAATTCAATTTTTCATTTCTTGTTTGTTTCTTCTTTTTGATTGAAAAAACTGAACAAATATACATAGATTAGATGAGATTCAGTAGTTATACAATAACATGCACAAAGACAAAATCTCACCTCCTTTATAATACCTAAAAAAAACCATGAGGTTCTACATCCCAATGGATTTGTAATTTAACAACTTGTAACTATTAATTACTATAGCATGATTGACCTTCATTAGTCTTGGCTAAATTAATTTGGAGTCTCATCCCATTTTAATGAACATGGGTCTGCTGCGCCAGGCGTTAGTGGCGATGTCAAATGCACAGCAAGATACTGAGCCAACTAAACATATCTGAATCCCGGCAGGTCGAGGCTTAATCACAGAACATGCAGTGTTCTTGGCCTGTGGAAACAGTAGTGAAATCCATGGCAGAGTATTCTATGTTATTCCTGTCTTTCTACGTGTCATTAACAATGATATAGCACAATGTTTTTTTGTACTTGTTGAAGAACTTATGAAATAGAGTCAAAATTAACTGACTTTTTTAACTGAATGCTCAAATGTTTAAGTCATTTTCTGAAAACTTCAGCATATGTCTGAAACACAATTCACTATTATCTGCATCTGGAATATATAGATTAAGTTGTAGATTGCCAAAGATCCTAATTTAGGGAGTAAATTTGGATCTTCTGAAACCAGTTTAATAAACAATGTTTATTGAATCCCATTTAATATTATTGTCCTAGCTGCAGCCTTTATATATATGTATTAAACATAGTTGTGAATGCCATGATTTAATAATGGATAAATAAACAAACTGCCTTGGCATATATTAATGAGACATGGCTTGAGGAAGGGTTGGATTGGAACTGTCTTAACTATCTTATGGCTCCCACATTTCTGTCATTCCTCAAACTATGTAAAACAGAATTGTTCAGGAGGGCATTTTTTTTATAAGGCTAATAGGTCTTTATAACAAACTGGTTCAGATTTCATATGGTATATTGAACACTTGGATATCCTGGACAATTATATTCTGGCTACAGTAGATGTTACATCACTCTATACGAATGTGCCCATTGAAGAGACACGCAACATCCTTCAGGGACTCCTAGAGTCACGTGTCGATCCCAATCCAGATTCAACATTCCTTTTAAATCTTTTGGACATTGTTCTGGAGCACAACTACTTTAGATTTGATGATCAACTAAACTTACAAATTGATGGAATAGCCATGGGCTCTGCCAGTGCTCCCACTATCGCAAACATTTTTTATGGTAGACTTTGAACACCGTTTCATATATGATAACAACCCTTTCAAAGATTTCATCATAGGATATCGGCGTTTTATAGATGATCTGATCTTCATTCTCTCTGCTGATATTAATTTTGATATTTTTTTTGAATGGCTCAATACATGCTCTTCTATTAGATTTACTGGCACAAGTGATGCTAATTGCATACCCTTTTTAGATACTGTGGTATACCATAATGCATTAAATAAACTTGCAGTCAGGGTGTATAAAAAACCTACGGACCGCAATGCATTACTACATTTCAATTCTTTTCATCCCAAACATCTGAGAGAGAATCTACCCTTTGGCCAATATATCAGATTAAAAAGGAATTCCACCAATGATCAGGATTACCAACAAGCTGCAGGAAGATTGTCTAATGCACTTGCCAGGAGAGGGTATCTGGATAGGATAATTCAGAATGCTCGGTCACGAGCTCAAAAAATAAATAGACAAGAACTGCTATATGGTAACTCTAATAGGACTGACAACACACAAAGATTGACTTTTGCATTTCAACGTACACATCTATCAGGTTAAATCAGTCAGATTATTAATAAACACTGGCATCTACTAACAGGAATACCCGGATGTGAAAATCCACCCCGTTTTGGATACAGGAAAACTACATCTATTAGAGATAAAATAGTACACACAGATATAAACAATAATGTTGATCAAAGTAATAAATGTAGAGGTCATTTTAAATGCCATGGGTGTTTGGCTTGTAGCCTCAGTTTAGAAGTCAAGGAATTCAAACGAATGGACACTCAGTTTACTTTTCGACTGTATAATTTTACAAATTGTGAAACTAAGAACACGGTTTGTTGTCTTTTATGCCCATGTGGATTATTATATATAGGATCCAGTATTAGACCTATTAAAAATAGCATCTTTGAACACCGTGTGCTCTGGTAGTCGACCATTTCCTGGAAGCTCGCCATTCTGAAAACGATCTCCGTTTTTTTGTTATTTGGAACCTAAAGGGTAGGCGTTTTGATAGAAGAGATACAGAGAGGATCCTAAGACACAAAGAGGCATTTTTCATACACCTCTTTGATACAATAAAACCCAACGGTTTAAATTTAGAAAATGTTCTTTCCTGTTACATATAATTTAGGCTTAATACGGTAATTTTGACTGCAGCGTAGTAGCTTCCTCTTTCATTGGATAGAATACGGTAGTTTCCCAGGGAACCTTTAGGCATAGTTCTCCTCGCTAAACACCTGTTTTATATTTAGCATGTAGAGAAACAGAGGAGTTTGTTGCCACACTTTGGAGTATCCTTCGAGGAACCAGTGAACTAACCTAATGATGCATTAGGTAGAGAATGTATTTAGAAACATGAAAGTTGTAAGTATGATTTTTATTAATATATGCTTTCTTGGTATTACATGACATTATGGTCGTTACATCAATTTATGTCATATTTGATATAGGATTGAATTTGGGGCTGAAGAAAAGACTGTGAAAGGGCCATCCCCCCTTTTTCTCCCATTAATTGTCTTATTGGGACTGTATACCATTTATTGGATCTTTTGAGAACTTAATTGTCACTCTCAAAAAAGAATACACACCAAGAAGATTTCACTACTTTCTTGCATAGAGACTGCATCATACTTGTTTTGTACATATTGTATACAGTAGTTCATGTATTGTATTGTTGTTCTGTCACTTATGTTAAGCACTCAATTAGATTTTTGCTACTCTTGTAAACTTGTTCTCCTATGCTGTTTTCCTAACCTTTTCAGTACAGGCACAGAGGTGCCTCCTATTTTGGTACAGTACCTGGAGGTTGGCAACCCTACTTCTGGAAGTGATGTCAACATGCTGACAGTAACCAGGCCTAGGCCTCAGTTTGTGACTGGTAAGACCACTGCCAGCTTCCTGAACAATGCCAGAAGAGGGCCCACAAAGTGGGGGATCCCCTCCCCCAGTGGTGGTCTGGCAACACTATCCATCCACCAGTTGTTCTAAAAGGTAGCAAGTGTATAGGCTTTGGTTTTGCTGCTGTGAGGTAAATTTTGCAGTGCACAAGAGACTATTGAGATCACTGAGGCAGGATTAGTATATAAACTAAGATTTATTTATTTACAGGTTGGTTTATAGGAACAAATCAGCAGCACAGGTCTCCAGGTAGACAAAGGAGAAACCTGGCTGAGACACATCAATTTAAACTAGTTATGGCTTCAGAGAGTAGTTAGAGGTTTCTTTAAAGTTTTCAGGCACAAACAGGCTTTTGCTGACTAGCCACTAGGTTGGATCCTCTCTCACACACAGGATTCTACCCACACCAACCTACTCTTTCCCAAGAATCAGACTAAAGTGTACAGTATCTGCTCATCCCCAGAGTCAGGTCTAACTATTGGGTACTCTATTATCTCCTAGAGATAGAGCAAAACCACTCTACAACAATATCAGGCAGAGCTATCCTTCACCCTATCTGCTCTTTTTCCTGAGCCAGCCCTGAGCTGTCACTGCTCTCTCTGTGATGCAGATCTCGACTCCTCTTGTCTCCTCTGTTTCCTCCAACATTCCACCCCCATTCTCAAGGGTGATTGCATGCTGCAGCAACACTCCTATAGGTGCAGCTGAGTGGCTGTTTATCTCTTCAGAGGCAGGACAGCCCCCTGTCCATCACAGGGACCCAAAGCAGGGGATCCCCCTCCCCTGGTGGGGGTCTGGCAACCCTATCTGAGATCCACCACAGAAGCTTTCTTTGGGAACATACATTGCCGGGGTTATGTTTGGTCTTCTTAGCTGCCATTTCGAAGCTTTGGCTCTCTCTCTTTCCCAGAAGGTTTGCTTACTTCCTTTGTTGCAGACTTTCAAGAGCAAACTGAAAATGCATTCATTCCATAAAGTCTCTGAAGAAGAGTGAGATTTAATCCCAGACTTAGCTCTTTTAGCTGCTCTGGTTTTACAACTTGCCGGATCTGATTTGTCTGTTTTATTGATTTTAATTGTTCATTAAATTTTATGGTTTTAGGGTTATATGGTGATTTTATTCGATTTTATGATGTTTATTTGTATGCTATCTTGAACAGGAATTATGACTGGAAAGATGGGTATATAAATCAACTACATTGATCAATAGTCTCCACTCACTTAGGAAAGGATCATACAATACACTTAAAAATAATATCCAACACAAAAAGCTGTTTTATACTGCTCTATCAAGGTCAGTACTGTCTACTCTGATTGGCAGCGGTTCTCCAGAGTCTCAGGTAAAGAACTTTCTCATCACCTATTATCTGATAATTTTAACTGGAGATTGAACTAGAGACCTTCTGTATGCAAAGCAGATGCTTCAGCACTGAACCATAGCCTTGTCCATAAATAACTTGGTTGCCTTGGATGCTAATTTATTATTCAATAAAAGAAAGAAGTAATTGCATTAGAATGCCTACCATTTTCAGTTATGAAATGTAGAAGCTATTTAAAAACAATCCCTTCACACTACTAACATCAGAGCAGCTATTAAGTGTGGGATTTCAAGAACTGTTAGGTACTGAAATTCCCTTGTGCCATATCCAACATATGTGAGACAGGTGGTATCCCAGTAAAATGGCTGATTCATTTTAGCATGCCACTTTTTTATTATCTTTGGAAATAAATATGATAATTCTATGAGAGACACTATAAAAAGTGTTATATATAGGTTTTTCAAAATGTCTCACAATACCTGTATCTATAGACAGCCCAAAGTTTTTCATCCTGGTGTAACTTGGTCCTCAGTATCATTGTATCAAATAGTAAATAGAATTTTCAAATGCAGAGATGTGTTAAAATGTGTGGCAAATTGCTGTTTAGACTCTGTGTAACCTTCCTCTCTTTCAAAACATGTGTGAGAGAGAAAAAGAGGAAAGAAATGTGAAATTTGGGTTTGATCAGGACAGATGTGAAAGAACAGGAAGCTTAAGGCATCGAACAATTTCTGCTATGTTTCTGTACAACACAATCAAATCTGGATCTATCTTAAACATATTGTAAAATGCAGTGTCATGCTGACATTTTTATAAAAACTTAGGTGTTCTGACTTGATGGCACCTTGCTTGATCATCCATTATGCAAGAAAAGTCTTCATCCTATAATAGTGTGGCTGTTCCACCTCGGTTTGCAAAGGCAACTACAAAATGGCACTAACAAGGAACAACAAAATTAATTTATTGATACAATTCTAGCTCAGTATTTTCGCCATGCTGTGCACTATCAGGTTTCCTCATTTCCAGCAGTAAAATTACTCTTATTTAGCCATAACTGCAGGCTTCATGGTTCCAGAATGAAAATGGAATTGTATTTCTTTTATCTGATCCTGCTGATAATTTACACGAGCTGCAGACTGTGACCTAAAGTCAAATTAGTCAATATAATCTGTTTGCCACTGACTATTAAATGAAATAACTAGAAGATCATGGTCATAGTCCTGAATAGCATGATTAGTTCTAATAAGGAACTAATCATAACAAGATGCAGACCTGACTGACAGTGAAAGATCACTGTGACATTAAATATGATAGCTGTTAGTGTTGAATTTTCACTGTTAAGTGAGGAAAGATGAAAAAAAAAGGACTAGAAAAACAAAAGTTTCAGAGGTGTTCATTTAATCTGATTTCAGCTACAACCACTATTTCTGTTCTTCTGGAAGTCCTGTAGCATTTTCTACATACTAAATTACTGTTCATAGCATGAAATAATGAGAAGAAACATGAGAAGAAAGTATTCTAAGCAATACTGAACATTGCTGGGCTACTGTAACTACCCTCTGTCAGCAATTTACATGGACACATTGGCTCAAAAAATGCACCTTGTGAAAATCACAGCCCAAGAGATGCAACCACTGCTATAGTGGAAGATATACTAGGCCTAAGGTCACCTTTTCCACATGGTGCATCCCTCTAGGCTCACAATGATCCCTATCAAACTACTTCCAATCATCTGAACAACCCCTGAGATACAAGGTACAACAGGTCAGCATGAGGGTGGTAGTGATTTCCACCAATAAATTAAGAGCAGTGCGACAAAGTCTATTTGTTCTGTTACTTTATGTAAACTATATCCTATACTTCTGGCACATAAACTCTCAGAGTGACTAAACTTATTTCCATAACTTACCTACTAGTTCTACTATGGCACAAAACGAACGCTGTGTCTTATTTGTTTCAATTATCTGTTTTCATTATTTTGATTATTTGGTCATCTTATATGGAAGTACATGGTTCCTAAGTAGTTCACACTCTTTCAAATCACAGTTAGAACTATCTGTTTACTCCAAGTTAAGTTGCCAATGCCCAATAAGTGTGTGTTAGAATTTTGGAAGATCAGAAAATGCCACTTTTGAAAACTACATAAAAATTCATTTCCTTCACAAATGTTTGTGAAGGCAAGGTAAACAGATTTTTTTCTGCACAGATTAATGTTAATGTTTGTTGCTCAATGGAAATGCTTCAGGAATACCATGAATGGCCATTATATCACACAGACATTAAAGCCTGTCTTTCTCTAAACCAGATGCCTGAATTAATAAGGGCCCTTTCTCATTCAACACTGCCATATTGGTAAATACTTTCTGACTGGCTAAAAACTAAAGTGCAAAAAAGTGCCTTCCCAGCTGTCATGTACAGTCAAGATCAAAGAATGGCACGCAGGTTTCTGATATTTCACATTAGGCTGAGCATTCCCTGGAGTCCTCCACATCTCTTGCAAACGATGAGTTCCCTGAAAACCTTTGGCTCAGAGAAACAAGTAATATATGGGCTTAGACTATAATAACAATATTTATTTCAAGAGAAAATGTCTATTTTCTGCGCATTGTCAGAATCACTTTATATGGTATCGTGTATATAAAAAAGAATAAATCCATTACACATCTTCAAATGTTCAGCAATACGCAAAAGAAAGAATGTTGCTGCAAGAGAATGAAGGAAGAATGTTGTTGCAAGAGAATGAAGGAAGAGACAGAAATCTTGGTAGAAGAGACTGCACATTTTTGGATAGGTCTTGCAACTAACAGTCCATTCCTGGGGGGCGGGGGATAAGCAATCCGTGGCGGCTGGGATGGCACAGAGGGAAATAAGCCTTTTTTCTGAAAGGGATTTGGAAGCTGATTAAAGGCAGCTCCACCCCTTGGAACACCTGCTGGGATCCCAGTGCAGGGACTTGCACTGGGAGAATTAGGGCTGTTGAATTTTAAAAAAATCGGTATAGTTCGGATTCAGCCGAATTCGGCCCGTTTAGATTCGGGATATGCCGAAGTCTGAACTCCCCCACTTCGGATCCGTTCAATTCGGCGGGAATTCAAAGTTCGGAAAAAAATTCGGCCGAATAAAGCCATTAAAAACACAATCGCGCCTTTCCGTGGCTCTGGGGGGGGGGCATTTTGGGGGTTAGAGGTCCCAAACTTTTAGCAGAGCTTCAAAGGATGTTTATTGAAAGACTCCCCAAGTTTTGTAAAGATTGGGTCAGGGGGGGCTGAGATATGGGCCCTGAAAGGGGTCCTCCCCACCCTTAATGTGCATCTCTCAGCAGAGCTTGCCGCCCATGCACAAAGCTCCCAGCCCTGACAACAGTTTGCAAAGCAACACAACCTTGTAAAACAACACCTTTGCAACAGGGAAAACCAGAAGACACACAACTGAAACCTCCCCCCTCAAACCAGGGAGCGAGAGACTCGAGGGGGAACACACACCCCAGGCAGAACCGACAAAAGCCCCCTTTGGCTTCCCCCCACCCACAGAAACTGCTCCCTCCCTACACACACACAGACTCTGCTTTCCCCCCCCACACACACACATACACAGGAGAAAAATTATAGATTAAAGCCCCCAAAGGGGTCTTACTGTGGCTGTCTTCTGTTCCATCAGGAGGGGCTGGGGAGGACTTGTAATCCAAGATGATTCCAATTAGGCACGGGACGTTTTGCTCTGGAGAAGATGCACACAGGATCGGCTGATCCATTCATCCCAATGGGGAAAAGGGGAAAGGGGAAAGCCCATATCTCGGGACCCCCTGACCCAATGTTCACAAAACTTGGGTGGTCTCTTAAGAACACTGGTCTGAAACTCCGCTCAAAGTTTGGGATCTGCACCCCCAAAAATGCGCCCCCTGCAGCCACGGAAAGAGAAAAGGGGGAGGCGATATTTCTGCCCCCACTGAACCCATCTTTACAAAACTTGGGCTGTATCTTAAGAATAATTGTCTGAAGCTATGCTAAAAGTTTGGGGGCTATATCCCCCAAAAAGCACCCCCTGCAGCCACATAAATGGAAAAAGGGGGGAGGGAAAAGTGGGAGAGCCCATATCTCGAGACCTCCTGACCCAATGTTTACAAAACTTGGGGGGTATCTTAAGAAGCTTCATCTGAAGCTCCACTGAAAGTTTGGGGTCTGTACCCCCAAAAGTGCGCCCCTGCAGCCATGGAAAGAAAAAGGGGGGAGCCCATATCTCGGGACCCCCTGACCCAATGTTTACAAAACTTGGGGGGTATCTTAAGAAGCTTCATCTGAAGCTCCACTGAAAGTTTTGTGTCTGTACCCCAAAAAATACGTCCCCTGCAGCCACAAAAAGGAGCAAATGTGCACAAGCACCCCCACACACACACACGAGGATTTTGCTCTCTCTCTCTCTCTCTCTCTCTCCCTGGCCGGGCCGCACATCAGCTGATTCCTCCAGTACTCAATCCTGACTGATTGGCCAGAAGAAGACCCAGCTTGGCCACCGATTGGCCGGGGGAGGAGAATGCTGCTTATTGACGGTTATGCTGCTTACTGACGGCCCCGAATTTGCTGGATTTATTCGCAAACTCCCGAACTCGCTGAATTCGCCCCCCCCGGTTGCCCGCCAGTTTTGAGTTCAGTTCCTCCCGAACTAAAAACCACCGAATCAGGGGAAATTCGGCTGATTTTCAGTTCGGGTCGAACCGAATCAACAGCCCTAGGGAGAATGCCAGTGGGGAGCCACACTGGGTCTGAGGGCTACACTGCCACCGCAATCCAAGGGGGCAGGCATAGGGGTCACACCACCTCCTAAGGCAATTCAGCCCCCAGCTCAGGAATGAGCTGTTAAGATGCTATTTTTGATATTAACTACAGGTTTGCCTTTTGGAATTCCCAAGCCAAAATATAAATGGGGAAAAAAAAAACTGCTTCAGGTTGTTACCATGATTTACTCAAATAGTTACACAAATCCAGGATTCTCAGGCATCATCATCATCATCTTTTATTTATATCCCACCCTCCCCTGGCAATGCTGGGCTCAGGGCGGCTAACATCATATCAATATACATTTCTATACACATTAAAATTCATTCAATCATACACAGGTTAAAACATTTTACACACTGAGCTTAAATTCATTTATGCATCAATGGTACCAATGCACTAAAGGTACAATGTACAATTACCAAAAAATACCCTCTCAAAAATCCATGCAGGGTTTTTTTTGTATTCTGGTGCTTACCATCAGCAGCAGCCGGTGTCTTGTATTTCGTTGATTCTCTGAAT
Organism: Euleptes europaea; assembly: GCF_029931775.1. Lineage (NCBI taxonomy): Eukaryota > Metazoa > Chordata > Lepidosauria > Squamata > Sphaerodactylidae > Euleptes > Euleptes europaea. Next base: position 37,390,868 of record NC_079320.1, on the reverse strand, counting down.
TTTCCAGGCAGTGTACCAGAGAAGGCGGCTCTTGGCCAGTACATGTCAGGCCCAGGGCCCAGCAGAGCTGCAGTTCTGGTAGGCTCTCTCTCTCTTCCCCTCCTTCCTTTGTGGGGGTAAACCCTTTTTGCCTCTACAAGTAGGATGGCTGAGAACCCCTCATTCAGGGGCCCTTAGAATTAGATACCTTGATCCAGTTTTCTTGAAACTTCAAGGGTCTTTAGTGGACAGACCCAGTAAACATCACAATAAATCACAGTAAAAAAAAAAAAAAAACACCCACAAATCCAGTATCCAAAATTATAATGAATTTTTTCTTGGAGTACGCCCCTACTTTACATTACATGAGTCCCAGCTGAATCTGAAGTAGCACATTTCCAATTCAGGTCTTCATTCTCATTGACACTGAGAAATAGACCTATAGCTCTGGCTGCATTTAGATATCATGAATAAACCACACTTTATTTGTGGCAAAAAGAAGCAGAACCCCTCAAAAACAACAACAACAACAACAACGCCGTTCAGGTTTATCCAAGGAGAAGAGAAACTCTAATGTAGATTTTCAGCTTGAAATAACGAGGATAAGATTTTCAAATTCATTCTTATCCACTGTACTTGCTGCTGGTGCAACCACAATTTCTGTCGCTGTTCTTTTTCCCTGGTTGTGCATCTCTGACCACTGAGCACCATGGCCATTGAAGCCTCAGGTTCTGGTAGCTAGCCTATTTATTTGTGCTCCCCCCAAAAAAAACCTGGGATATAAACTGGCTAACAATTTAAACACAGTACAGTATACAAATGTATCTGGGTTGACCTGGGAATTACCCAAAGTCCTGTTGTTCAACAAATTAAAATCTATGGTTGTTTCTTTACAGCTTAGCAGCCTTTTGCCACTCTATCAGGAACTGAATAATGAGTACACACCACTGCTTATACTTTCCCCCCTTGTAACTGATCAGTCAGTGCCTGATAACATCACATCATCAACAGGAGGGAGGAGACAGATGTCTAGCACTAACACTTTATGATCTTATCTTTCTCAGGTAATTGCGCTAAAATGAGATGTGAGCAGTTTTCAAGATGAACAGAGGTAGCCCAATACGTAAGCAGGTTGTGTGGGTAGCATTTATGAACTTGTTGCCTTTGTATGATGTGTGCTTATTCTCTTGTAAAAAATGCTGTTTGGGATGGGAGCTTCAAGAAGTAAGCTCACAGTGCTAGAAAATTGGGTGTTAGAATGTCAAATTGACTGACAACTGGGCAGATTTAAGAGCAGAATAAACAAAATAGTGATAGCAATTCTGTGATCTTAATATTGGGGACGTGAGAGCCATGGGAAGCCTGGGATCAAGTCAGATGTAGTCAACTGTTATAATGTTCCTGGCTGTGAAAGCCACCAGAGTGGTTTCTTTTTTTAAGTGGCTAGGAAAACAGGGGAATGAAAATGCATGGCTATTATTGGCTTAAGTGCAGAGTTCTAAAGACTCTAATATGTTGGGAAATGGATACAGTTTGGATATTTTAGTGGATTGCAGCATATGACCTCAAAGAGTTGATTTAAACTAGCGGTGTGCACACACACAAAAATTGGCATTTTTCCGATTCAGGTATAGCAGACTTTAAATTTTTCAGCATTTCTGAGAAAAAGCCGAATTCCCATACTAGAATGGGTTTTTCGTCTTTTTTGGATATCCAAAACAGTTTCAGTTCCATTATGCCCTATGGGGAATCTTTGTGGGGCTCTGGGGGCTTTTTTAAAGGTAGAGGCACCAAATATGCAGTGTAGGTGCTGGTGACTTTCCTTACAAGAACCCTTGAGTTCAGTAAAGATTGGGTCAGGAGGTCCAATTTTATTGGCCCACAAATGGAGGAAAAATGGGAGCCAATAAAATTTCCTTTTCTGTTAGCTATATCACAATAGGATGAAAAGGATACCTAAATAATTTTTTGGGAAAAAAATATGACACTAGAATTTGACCCATCATTAACATATTATGCAGTACTCTAAGAGAAGGACTATGACAGCACAGATATCATTAACGATAAAGGTGAAACCTCTGAATGAATGTTTCATACCTCTGTCAATAACCCGCAGATTTAATTCAGTTGTTCTTGACTTTCTAATATTCTTTCCTGAGTGTTATGTTATCGTAGTTCATAGCTGTAACCTGTAAAAGTGACAGGCATACTTAGACATGCCTCCATATTGTTGCACGTGATTTCTGAGAGAAAACAAATTCATTATTGCTGGGCAAATTTTATTAAAGCCATCCTAATTGTCTGAGAAAATAGACTAGCTAATACTAGAGATGAATTCCTAGTAAAATTTGTTAAGACAATTTTACTAATTCAGGGGCCAGTTTTTACTACTTAACAAATTTATACATATCAAGTTCTGATAGACAGAGAAGGCACGCAGAACTATTTTTTTTCTTTTCTTTTTTAAGACGGACTGCATTCTAGATACAATTACAACAGCCAGATACTGACTTCAAAGACTTGGTAGCTGCTGGCATATAAAAGTAGAACTTGGTCGGTGTTACATAACTCATAACTTAATACAAGTCATTAGTCAGCTCTGGACTAGTCACATAAAAGCAAACTCACTTGGCAGATATATTCTATTGAGAAAACTTTTTTTTGTTTTGTTTCCAGCCTGCAAATTGCTGGTGACATTTCTCCTTTTTTTAAAGAAAAGTACCAGATTTTAGTTTTCTTCCTAATTAGGAAAAAATGTGATAGGTTTCACTGACCCTCAAAGAAACTAAATAACTGTGAAATCTTTTGTAGCTGTTGATTTCAGCTGTTGTTGAGTTCAGAGTACAGAGCATTAAATGGCATCCTGCTAGTTATGCTGCAGCACAAAGAGGAGGCTAAGGGGAAGTATCTAAAAGGAGTCCTCAGGTGCATCTTTTATGATCTTATAACCTGCACAGTACACTTTTCTATTTGTTGTACCAGTTAACTGTGCAAGGTAGAATTTCAGAGGTGAAATCTTGAAATACATCCTTGCAGCCAGACCTTCAAGAATATTTTACTAACATAGGAGATAAATCATTGCAAAGACTGCTAGTCATGTTTTCCCCTCTCCACAGCAAAACTGGTACCTTCCCCACACCCATTGCTGTATGAAATTATTTGCAAAAAGGTATGATATAAGACAGAAAATGCCTCTCCTTATTGTTAAAAGTGTGGCTGGGGAAAAAAATTAGAGTTGTCTTTCTTTTAATGAGCGTAAAGAAGATATGTTTAGAACAGGTAACCTGACAAATAATGGTGGAATACCCTTTGAATTTCCCCTTTACATAGGGTTGCCAGGTCCCTCTTCACCACTGGCGGGAGGTTTTTGGGGCGGAGCTTGAGGAAGGTGGAGTTTGAGGAGGGGAGGGACTTCAATGCCATAGAGTCCAATTGCCAAAGCGGCCATTTCCTCCAGGTCAACTGAACTCTATCGGCTGGAGATCAGTTGTAATAGCAGGAGATTTCCAGCTAGTACCTAGAGGTTGGCAACCCTACCTTTACATTTTGTTTATTTACATTTTGATTTACATTGTGTTACTCCAAAACTGTTATTTTTTTTTCTGACTAGAGAAGAAAACTTGCTTGTCCTTCCTAATTTACAGCACAATTTGTGTGTGTGGTGGTGATGGTGGTGGTGGTGGGGGGGTTCTACTGTGAAAATTCTGATTTATTCTCTGACCAGATCTAGTTTATGCAACATTCAAAAGCTTGAGAGTTTTTTTCAAATGTCTTTTGATCTGAAATTATGCTGATATTTAAAACATTTTAAAACTCATTAAAACATATCCCTGCCCTATTCTAAGTGCAAAGCCTCCTTCCTGTTCATCATATCAGCAACCAAAACTGTCACCATCCATTGCTCACAACTGATAATTTCCTGGAACATCTGGTTGCTGTTCTATGAAGCGGGTGTTCCAAAAATGTTTTGGCCCAATATATCTTAGTAAATTTTAACAAGAGTTGGTTTTTTTAAAAGAAACCAACAGCTTGTTTGTTGTACTGTTGCCAAATTGTAATGCATTGGCATGCTGTCTTGGTTCTATTTGCTGACACTCAGCAATACTATGACAATTTGGTAGAGCACTTAAGCATTTTCCCTTTACTAAGTGGCTCAGCATGCTGCCCTCTGTTTCAGGAGCCGAAGGTCATTCGTTTCAATCCTATTTTCTTGTATCGTTTTAACAGTAATGATGCTGTTAAAACTGTGGCATGGAATAAGATTGTGCTTAATGCTATTATTTTGCTGAACTTTGTTCAACAAGTGTCACTGTCTGTGAGATATTATTTGCCTAATTAAAGCACATCCATGATTTCGATCTTATTTCTTCCACCACAACCCCGCCACTTTATAATGAAATCTGGGGATAAGTAAGCACAGAAAACTGAAACCAACACCTTTAACTAAATTCATGCTCAAGGGCTTTTTTCAAACAAAAAAAATTAAGGGACTTTAAGAGATATTAATAATCACCTGCATTTCAGCTTTATTTATCAGGAACTTACGCATTTTAGTCAAAGTTCGATTCAGTGCTCCTGGTATCAAAAATACATACCCTAATGATGTGTCCTAGTTCTAAACAACAGCTAAATACTGCTGGAGATATGTATTTTCTTTCTTTTTTTCATGTCTTTTTTTTTGTTAAAAGGTGGGTGGTTATATGAAATCACATATAACTTTTAAATATACTAGGTTCTTGATGTGAATGAAAAGAATCTTGATGTTACTTCATAAGCCTAAAAGGAGTCTAGTGGCATCTTCGGCATTAAAAAAATGTATTCCAGCATAAGTTTTTATGTTTCTTTCAACAGAACCATAGGAGTGCAAACTGAGTGTAACTGAGTGTAAACTCCCATGCTTCTAATGAGGTGAGCTCTGGACTCATGAAAGCTTGTGCTGGAATAATTTTTGTTAGTCATCATCATCATCATCATTACCTTTATTAGGAATTTACATCAGTATACCATAAACAGAATTACAAAATCGGTTAAAACAGATTACATTAAAAGGACATTACTTAGAAGTACGTACAAACTGCTTGTGAATCCTTTGTGCAGACAGGAGAAAACTAGCTACCTGTTGGGTAACGGTAGGGTTTCTATCAGATAAAAGGTGCATCACCGACTGCTGATCTGAAAGACTGTTCACTAGGCAGTAGGGGTTTAATGTAAGTATTCCTCGGCCTCATGTAAAGCTGGCAGTACAGCAGCATGTGAGTTAAGTGTTCAGGATCCCCAGTCTTACATGGACAATATCTATCAATAAAAGAGATTCCTTTGTATCTTCCTTGTAGGATAGCTGAGGGAAGAATGCTAAGTCTAGTGAGCATGAAAGCTCTGCGAATGTCCGGTGACTCCAGATAAGATAAGTAGGAAGCAGCAGCTCCATAAGCCAGAGTAATGCCATAAAACATGGGGGAACAGTGTCTATTAGCTAGGGAGGTTAGGGTCTGCATTTCTATATCTAGTATATATCTAGCTGACATATCAATCTAAATGCTTGCTCTTTCCCAAGCATCAAAAGAGAATCAAATGGGATACCGACAGACTTGATTTTCCTGATAATTATTTTCGACCACTGGCCTATGTAAGAATCTCCCAGCAATGCAGGAATATAGCCAGGATATTCAGTTAGAAAGTGCAGAAGTAACCAGAACTTAATGGTCTGGATCCAAGCTCTGGTCTCCAAAAAACCCTGTCCCGCCTCAAGGCACAGAGCTGCAAACACTACACAATTGGGGACACCAAGAATGCGGCGTAAGAAGGTGGACTGAATCCTCTCAGTGTCCTGATTAAAGGTACTTACCCAAATAGGAACTCCATATAGGAGTTGGGAGATGGATTTAGCCTTAAACACTCATAAGGCAGAAGGAAATAATTGGCCACGATAAACATAAAAAAAACGAATTGTGGCCTCGTTGATACGTTTAGCTGAGGACACAGCATAGTTCCTGTGAGTTGTCCAATTGCTGTTGTATTGGAAATTCAGGCCCAAGTATCTAAATTGTTTCACTTGTTCAATTACGTGCCCTTTAATTGTCCAACTGTGACATCGCCAAGATTTAGAGAAGACTAGGATCTTAGATTTCTTGTAATTGATAGATAATAAGTTGGCATTGCAATAGCTTACAAACATGGGCAGCAGCCGCCTTAGCCCCTTCTGTGTTAGTGATAATACCACAGCATCATTGGCATACAATAGTAGAGGGATGGAGGAAGGGCCCAGCTTGGGGAAATGGCCATCTACTGTTCTCAACGTTGGGTCAAGGTCATTTATAAAGAGGTTAAAGAGATAGGGGGCCAACACACACCCCTGGTTTCACTCCCTGGTTGGTAGGAATCTCTCTGGTTAGCTCACCACGTGAGCCATAGCAAACCTGGCAACTAGTTGTTAAGTGCCATTTTTGGACAAGGAAAAGGAGTCTCTTGTCTCTTGAGGTTTTGCTCAGCTTGTCCCACAGGAGTTTCCTGGGTATAGAATCAAAAGCGCTCTTTAAATCAAGGAAGGCTGCATAAAGTTTCTTCCCACCAGGGCCATTGTATTTCTCAGCCAAATGGGTTATGGTAACACAGTGGTCTAAAGTAGAACGACCAGAGCAAAACACAATCTGTTCCCTACCCAAGATTTTAAAACTAGTCATCCATAAAGAGAGTTTATCTAAACTTGCGTATAATTTGCCAAAAATGGACAGGAGGCTAATGGGGCGATAGTTATCTGCCAGATGTGAGTCACCTTTTTTTATAAATGGGGACTATTATAGCCCTAGTCCACGTTTCAGGCATTCTCCCTGTTGTATCAATAAGAGTAAAAAGAGTGGCAAGGGGGAGGCCCACCATATCAGATTTTCTAAACAATTCAGGGGGGAGACCATCAGGTCCTGGAGCCTTCCCCATTTTGAGCTGGTTAATCAGGGAAATAATTTCACTGCGGCTCACAGGAGGCCATTGAGGGAGGTCTAAAAGACCAGGGTCTGGTAAATCAGAACAGCTGTCTGTAACAGTGGAAAAGATTTTAGTAAAATGGTCCTCCCAGTCTTTAAGGAGCTGCTGGACTCCAGTTTTATTTTGCTGCTAGCCTACAGACTAATATGACTGCCACAAATCTGGATTTAACTTTATAAATGTGTTTCTCTAAAGCTTTAGTTGCAAGCAAGTCATGTTACCCAAATCTGGATGAAGTATCATTCATTACAGTTTACCCAGAAAGCCACATTAATTGTTCCTTATAAAATCCAGAGAATACAAAGAGTATTTTTTTTTTAAAAAATAATTTGTTTAAAAACATTAGCATCACAGACTAGGAGCTTCAGACATAACATAAATGGCCACATGATAGAGTGAATGGTTAAAGAGCTATTACTTACCCCAAAATATTAGTAGCCTATTTAGGCAGCATTGTTACCACTCACTACCATTCCATATAGGGTCGTGCAAAAAATAATAATTATTAGGCCTAGGTTTTTTTTTTTTGGGGGGGGGGTGTTAAACCCAGAATAAGCCAAATACCCATACAGGTAAAGGGGTATTTTGGCTTTATTTCTGGGTTTAACAAAATAAAATTTGGGACTAATATAGTCTATGGGGATTTTTTCCAAAGCTCCTGTGGGGACATTTTTGGATGTAGGGTCCCCAAATTTGCAGCGTGGCTGCAAGGGACTCTCTTTAGACAGACACCGATGTTTGGTGAACTTTGGGACAGGAAGTCCATCTGTGAGCCAAGCTGTCCATTGGTTTTCAGGTTCAGAAGTTCTAGCCCACAACGACCTTTAGGGGCTAGAAACTTTGCTGGAGGAGGCCGGTTGGCGCAAGAGGACTTTGCTCTCCTAACTCAGTTGTTGGCTAAGCTTGTGCTCCGCGGGACGCAACAGGAGTCGAAGGCCCCATTTCTGGGGCCTGAGTTCTGTTTCCCAATGGACGGGGCTCAGGGGGGAGACGTTCCGCAAACTGTTCCGGATCCCACCCTATGCTGCCGGGAAGCCCAGAATGCTGCCGCCAGGACAGTCCTGGTTCTTGTGGATTTCACTCCGACCACGGCGATGGCGGCCGACGTCAAGAAGATACTAACTCCTGAATTCGGTCCTGCTTCTATGGATCTGGCTCAACAGGTCCAACCACTGTTGGGCCAGCACAAGGAAATCCAAATGCTCTTGGAGCAAGCGGCCGAACCAATTGTGATGGCTGCCGCCGCCACCAAAATCGAGGCAGACCGAGCGCTCGCTGACCGGAGGCGGGCAGAGGAGCAACTGTTGGTGGATGCGGCCACCGCTCGGGCGCAGGCGATGGCAGGAACTGGAGCGCGGTCAAATGTTAGCGGGGGACTGGAGTGGTCTTTCCCCTTGTTTTCTTTGGGCTTCCCGGAACCTGGCCTGCCCGGAAAGTGGCGCGCAGGCAACAGCTCGCCTTTGCTCCTGATGTGCAAGAGTATTTGGAGGAGGAGGACTTGTATGCAGAGGAGGGCGACTGGAATACGAACTACCGAGTCAGCCAAGCCTGACGGACTGGGGGGGCTGAGGAGGAGATCCATGCCTTGAGGTTTCAAAACTGAGAGCTGTTGGATCGTATGGTCCGTATGCAGGACCAAATGGATGTGTTGATGTGTGAGTACGGTCGCCTACAGCAAGCTCAAGGGGCACCTGCGCAGGCACCGGTCCCAGGCCAACAACCACCGGGCAATAGCCTGGTACAACCGGCTCCCTGGCAGCTGGCCCCTGGTCGACCACCGGCACCACCACCAGTGGGACCGGTCCAGCCTGTGGTCCTGGTCGTGCAGTAGAAGCAACCCCGTTTGCGAGTGACATTTGATGGCTCCGTGGACGCTTTGCCCTGTTTCCTACACCAAGTGGACAGTTACATGAGAGAACAAGGACATACCTTTCCCACGGAAGACAGCTGAGTAAGATTCGTTTCCTCACTTTTGACTGGAAAGGCTGCAGAATGGATGGTCCTCCAGTTTGATACCCGGGCCCGCTCCATATGGTCGTTTAATGAATTCATGCAAGCGTTGAAAAGATGTTTTGAGGATCCATTTCAAGGGGAGAAGGCCAAAACAGCCCTCCTACAACTCCGTCAAGGATCCTCCTCAGTCCGAGAGTTTGCGGATGAGTTCCAAAGACTCGCTAATAAAATAGTGGATTGGACTGAAGCTACCCGGGTGCATTACTTCAGAGCAACGTTGCATCCTGAGATTCTAAACTGGGCATACATGCAGCGAGACCCAGCCACTTTGGAAGAGTGGATTTTACTGGGGGAGGAAGTGGAAAGCCGCCGCCAGTTTATTTCCCTTGCCCGACGGCAGGCCAGGGAGGGGGAAAGCCCCTCCCAAACCTGCCACTCCTCAGGCCCCGCGGAGGCCAGCTCGACCTCCGCAAGACCGAGCGTTGCGGTTTCAAAGGGGAGCCTGCCTCATTTGCGGTGCCATGGGTCACTTCGCTGCCACTTGTCTGTCATGTCCGGGCCTGCCGAGTCCCACTCCCCAGCCAGAGGGGACTCCTCGCGGGAGAGGATGCACTCGGGGGAGAGGCACCGCAGCCGAGCAGAGCATCGCTCCAAGATGAAAAGCGCCCACAGCTCTGCATGCCAGAGAAGTGACAACGGACCTTTGGCCAGCGGACCTGTCGGAGTCTAGGATTACAGTTACTACTCCTGGGGAGGGTAGCTCCGCTTCTTCAGAGGAGGGTGACCACTGGAACTCCCCAGCCCTTAACTTGGAGTCTCCCCTCGAACAGCCAAAATACTGACTGGGTCTGCGGTAGAAGGAGCAATACCGCAGACCTCTGCAGGTGTTCCTGCGAAACCCGAGGCTCCTTTCATGGTGAGTGAAGTAGAAAAGACTGTGTATGTAGATGTGATATTATGACATTATAGAAAAGGCCCTAAATTACAAGTTAAGGCCTAAATAGACTGGATTTGCCCGCTCGTTAATTAACAAAACCACCTTTAAGGCGCTCCAAGTGAAATCAGTCCCTTTGCCGGCACCTGTTCAATTTGCTCAAATGGAGGGCAGTGATTTCGGGGGGGGGGGGGCAGTCGACCATCGCACTGACAGAGTGGTGATGGGAATTGGCTACCATTCGGAACAAATCAACTTTACTATTGTGCCTATTGTTCGATATGCTGTGGTGTTAGGAGCAAATTGGCTCAAAGGACACAGTCCCATCATAGACTGGGAAGCTGAGACTTTAACGTTCAATAGCCCGCTGTGTGAGTTACACCGATATGAAGTGGCCATTAAAACCATAATCAAACCAACTCCTGCCCTGGCCTCAGACACCTCCAGTCCGACCCAAGTGCTGCCCGAACTGTGCTATTGAAGTGGGGGGAATGGAAAACTGCCAAAGAGTAAGATCTACCCAATGAGTCCTACGGAACGGACAGTGCTCCGCGAATTCTTAGACAAGAACTTGGCTCGCGGTTTCATCCGACCCTCTACTGCACCCTATTCGGCACCGGCTTTCTTCGTGCGTAAGAAAACAGGAGATTTGTGTTTGTGTATTGACTTTTGAAAACTCAATGCTGTTACTCAAACAAATGCTTATCCCATTCCCCTCATTTCTGATCTCTTGGGACAATTGAAGGGAGACACATTTTCACTAAATTGGACTTAGTCGAGGCTTATTACAGAGTCAGAATATTCTGCCCAAGGCCAGTCTAAGCCCCATGTTTAGTCTTCATAGATTCCCATACTGTGGGAATCGCCGAGTGCTCCTTCCTGCCTGTTGGAGGGGGGGTTGCCTGGGTAACCGGTTATCTCCTTTTGCTCTCCCATATATGCTATGTGCCTTGCCTTTGACCCTTACTAGTGTCCTTTTGAATATGGCTTCTGAAACCTGTCGATTCTAACCAATAAAACTGCTTTCGTGGATTTGCCGTCTGCTGAAATCTGTTTATGGGTTTGCCACAGGGCTAGAGCTTACAGATTTCTAGAGATGGTCACAGTGCAGGGAAATAAAGCCACTACTTGGGGCGACCTGCTTTTTGAAAGCAGGTTTTCATGGGGGGGGGGGTGTTGTGATATCTAAGCCAGCCAAAGTCTTGACCATGGAGGCTGTTCTGAAGGAGACTGCTCATCCATACGGGTGAGGAAGTCTCCTTCAGATGCCTGGTGGTGTGAGCAGCTGTCAAAGTTGGTTCTTTTTAGTTGAAGGGTATATCCCTCCAAAGGGACTGGGTGAGCCCCATCTTTTAAATAACCCTTATGCTTGATCCAGATTAACCCACTGAATGGTGATGGTTGGTCAGACCAAGTTGGCTCCGATTACACAACCCCTGCCTCAAAAGGGCCCCAAGTATGGGGCCCTGACAAAACCAGTCAAAGTTAGAAAAATGGGAGTAAGCACAAAGCCATGCATCTGAGCAAAGGCGAATAGCCAAATTATTCAGCTTTTTCGTGAATTGCCTATTTTCTTCGGGCAGATTCTCAGGTTTTGGTATTTGGTATACCCCAAACCAGAATATTGCCAAAATGGCTAATTTCAGGTTTGTTTTTGGTTCAGGTGTATTGATATGAACAACCCTAATTCAATATAAGTGTATAAGCTAAGGCAATATCAACATTAATCTCAATTATCATACATAGATACAAGGTCAAGCCAATGCCATAAAGGCATAGCATACTTGGAAAAGGGCATCCAAGGTCTAGATTTACCTTGATATTGAGTTCTCCATTGCTGAACAATTGCCCCCCCCCATTCAAAATCTGTTGTTGGATGTCTTGCTGTACTGAAACAGAAATCAATTCCACCACCACGTGGTTTGCCCACTTATACTTACTATCTGACAACTCCTAGTCTTTCTAGAGCCTTCTGTTTAGCTAGACTAAATGCTATCCCCTCTACGGTTATGCAGGGCAGGATTTTGAATATACCATACCCAGACAGGACCTGTCTTTGCTTTTCTGGCTCTATTGATTCATTAGCTCATGCCCTCTTGGAATACTGCTTTTATGAGGAACTTCGATCACATTATATCTCTCCCCTTTTAACATATAAATCTAATGCCTCTATCTCTGACATAATGCCTTTTTTATTAAGTGACAGGGATCCCAAGGCTACATTGTTAGTGGCAAGATTTATTTCAGCCCATATATCCCTCAAACATTCGACTTATGCTGCTCAAGATCAATGGATCAAGGAGCTTCTAAGGCAGGGGTCGGCAAACTCATTAGTCAAAAGTGCCAAATATCAACAGTACAACAATTGAGATTTCTTTTGAGAGCCAAATTTTGTAAACTTAAACTATATAGGTAGGTACACTGTTTATTAACTCAATAAAGACTTAAAGTTTTAAGTCTTAATTAAACTATAGGTACACGGAATAAAACTTGATATCATACTTAATAGTGATCTTATCTATTGATAAAAATTACATTGTAAGTCCCTGCCATTTCCCCCTCCCCATCTGGAGTCCTCATCTGGAGGCCTGGTCTACCGCCATAAAAGCCTATTGGTAGACCTGGCCTCCGGCTGAGTCCCATTGGGAGGCCAGGTCTACCCATTGGCTTTCTTGGCAGTAGACCTGGCCTCCAGAGGCCCATAGAAGCCAATTGGTAGACCTGGCCTCTGAAGGGGGACTTTTCCCCCTCCTCGGAGTCCAGGTCTACCGCCAAGAAAGCCAGTGGGTAGACATGGCCTCCCAATGGGACTCAGCCGGAGGCCAGGTCTACCAAAGGAAGCCCGCCCAGCCCAACAGCTGATAGGCGGGGGGGGGCAGGAACCGCCGAGCCGCCCGCCCAGAAATCGTGCGGCTAGAGGGGAGGGGAGGCTTTAGCCTCCCAATCATTGAGGGCAAGGGAAAGGGGGACCTGGCCATTCTCCACGGCGGGGGGGGGGGAGAGAAAGCACTCGCCTGCTCTCTCACACTCATTCACTCGCTCTCTTTCTCAGGCGTGCTGGCTCCGCAACCCGGCTGCTGGCGCGAGCAGGCGCGAGAGCAGGGGCTCCGAACCAAGTTCGGAGAGCCGCACTCAACGGGCCAAAGAGCCGCATGCGACTCGGGAGTCGCAGTTTGCAGACCCCTGTTCTAAGGGATAAAGGAAACAGAAATCTGAACTGGCCAGAGAATATTATAGTCATTTACCATAAATATACATACAGACCTCACAAAGCCCAACCTTATGATATCACCATTATCATTAAGCATTGTTCCTGCCACTGGCAGTGTGCATTACATTGTTCAAACAGAATTAAAAACAGGTCCATACTAAAAAAAGAAAGTTTTCAGGCTAGATCAGATATTCAAAGAGGGACAATATCAAAGGGACAGAGGCCCATATTAATACAATACAATGAAACTGCAAAAGAGCAGGATAGAGCAATGATAGAAACAAAATATACATATTAAAATAGTTTGGAAAAGAGTGTTGCAAAAGTGATGTGAAAGTAAGCAAATAGCACTAAGGAAGAATAAGCAGAATGGAATTCTCCAGCCAACATAGGTTGATAGAAGATGATGACTGACGGTTATGGAAAGAGAAATAATGAGGAGAAAAGAGAAGTAAGCAAGGTCATCGCTACTACACAGAACCAGAAGTCTTTGATTGAAATTTTACCTCTTCAGGCAAGTTATTTCAGCTTCAGATCTTCATCTGCTATTCACCTGCCTTACAATGTTGCTGCAGGAATCACTAACACAATTCAAATAAGACATGCAGCTGTGGTGGAGCCAGCGTGGTGTAGTGGTTAAGAGCAGTAGTTTGGAGCGGTGGACTCTGACCTGGAGAACCAGGTTTGATTCCCCACTCCTCCACATGAGCGGCGGAGGCTAATCTGGTGAAATGGATTTGTTTCCCCACTCCTGCACACAAAGCCAGCTGGGTGACCTTGGGCAAGTTACAGCTCTGTTAGAGCTCTCTCAGCCTCACCTACATCACAGGGTGTCTGTTGTGGGGAAGGGAAGGTGATTGTAAGCCAGTTTTAGTCTCTCTTAAGTGGTAGAGAAAGTCGGCATTTAAAAACCAACTCTTCTTCTCTTGTCTTGATTTTATTTATTTATTTATGCCATCAAGTCACAGCTGATTTATGGTGGTCCCATAGGGCTTTCAAGGCAAGAGAAATTCAGAGGTGGTTTGCCATTGCCTGCCTCCACATCATGAACCTGGTATTCCTTGGAGGTCTCCCATCCAAATACTAGCCAGGGTTGGGGCTAAGAGTTTGTAACTAGCCCAAGGTCACAAAGCAAGCTTCCATGGTGCGAGTAGGGATTTGAACCTGGATTACTCAGGTCCTTAACCACTACACCATGCTGGAGAGGTCTATGAAGAGGCAGCATATACATTTGCTAAATAGAGAAGTAAATTATACTGAGCCAGACCACTGATCTGGCTAGTTCAGTATTGTCTACTCTGACAACAGTAGGTCTCCAGGGCCTTAGGAAGAGAAAGATCTTTTCCAGCCCTTTCTACCAGATCCTTTAACTGGGAGCTGAACTTGGGACTTTCTGTATACAAAGTTTACACTCTACTACAGAAGTATGGCTCCTTCCATGGTAAGTGTATTTTACCTTTTCATGTGTTAAATCTGAATGATTTTGAATTGGTAATTAGTGTATTTTAATGTTGCTAACTTATGCCTTTACAACTTGGTTGCTAAATTGTGTACTGAATTGAGTCAACGGAGTTAAGGTAGGATAGAAACATTTTAAATGAATACATTTGAAGTGCTTTGAATTCTCTGAATTACTGTCTTGTTCCTCCTCATATTAATAACAATAACAAGCTATGGGAACACACATTTTCCCAATTGGACTTGGAAATAGGGTTGCCGACCTCCAGACAGAGGCTGGAGATCACCCGGGATTGCTTTGAAGGGTGGTATCTATGGCATTTTATCTAGCTGTGGTCTCTCCCATCCCCAAACCCAGATCTTCCCAGGCTCCACCCCCAAATCTCCAGGAGTTTCCCAACCCAAATTTGGCAACCCTAACAAATCTAATTCCTCACATTTTCACAAGCCTCTGACTTTCCCCTTATTAGACACCGAGAAACTTAAGCTTCTGGGTTAGAACAAGATGTTGTTTACCTTCTTTCTTACATAGCAGTGAACCCATAAATGTAAGGCAGGCCTTGCCTTTTCACTGAGGAGAGAGAAAGTCAACTGTAATGAGAAGTACACTCTTGTCTTAGTGCCAGCCTTTCATGGGCAGTTACACAGAAGGCAGATTCCTGTCTCACTGGTTCTTTTGTTTGCTGCCTCAGACTGTTAAGCAGAGCAAGGGCACCCCTGTCTCCAAGCACCTGTGTTTAATTGCAGTTTATTGGATTCCCCACAGGGACGCATGAACAGCTGGCCAAAGCACACTGTACTGATGCAAAAGAAGAAAATATTCTCTGGCTAGAAAAAGACATGTAGGCTTTATTTTTTATGTTCTGGGAAGAACATGACAACAAAGCAAAGCTGATATAACGGAAGGAGTATTAGATTTTCCCCTGTGGTATTCCTTTCCTTTTACCATCCTTTTCTCGAGCAGGTTAATACACTGTCTAGAACTACCTTGATCTGGAAGGGACTAAGTTCAAAAGATCTATTAAAAGCTCACCTTTACAGAGAAATAATGCCATTGTCTGAGCTTTCAGCCTGCTGTTTGTTCATTAGCTGAAAGATTTCCCACACAGTCTTGGCTGGCCATGAAAACCTGCATTTATCTGTTTATAAATGCAGTTCATTCTAAGAGAAGGGAGGGGCAACGCTGCCTTCTTGAGGAATTGCTTATTTGGGGCACAAAGAAATTTAAAAATGAAAAGGAGAGGATGCATTTTTTATCCTGCTGTCTATGGTGGTGAGCTGTGATTGGTTATTTATGGAAGGGCATGTAATAAAACTGTACACAGACTGGCCCATTTTTAGCTTCATAATAACAGCTTTCAGTTTTTGCCTTTTTCAAGAGGTGAGTTCTGTTAAAAAAACAACTGTAAATGGAGCATTAAAAATTACAGTGCATACACCAAGATATTTCCTTGCTCTATTTCTTACATTATTCTTTTCTCTAAGCCCTCTCCTCTATGTAAACCTTTCACCATCAGCAATAAAGCCACAATCCCAACCTGAAACTTATCCCATAGACTTCAGATACAAACCAATCAACATGAAGGGTGTCATGTAGCAAATACACTATGCATACAAATATTCCCAGGTTCAGTAATCCCAGTTATTTCCAATGCTAAAAATGTTTTAAGTCAGAGACTTAGAGAGAACCATTTCTGAAAGGAATATAAGGTAATCCTATATCTAAATATTATTCATTTTCACCCTCCAAAAGTTGATAACAGACCTCTAAATTATATCAGATTTGTTTTAATGGTCTAGTGCACATTTGCTTCACGGCATCTTTCTGACATTACAAAGTAAAACATATTATGAGGTCAGCACTAGCTTTCCTGGATGGTTAACTTAAGAGAGGGTAGTAGGCATGTCTACTACCTTGTAAATTGTATTGTTGCTACAGATTGTAAATTGTATTGTTGCTATATATTCACAGCATAGTCTTTGTTTTCAAAATCATATGGTACTCCAAGTACTCATTTTAATAAATATAACCAATATCCCAGGTAGGTTTGCCAACCTCCAGGTGGGACCTGGAGATCTCCTGGAATTATACTAGATCTCTAGAGTACAGAGATCAGGAAGATATGGTAGCTTCAGAGGGTGGACTCTATGGTTAATAGCGTTTGAATGTTCTGTTTCCAATTCCTGAACTGGAGCAGGAATTTCTTTTGTGTGTGGGAAAGAGGTTTTTTTTTTTTTTTTTTTTTTACCTACTCTAAGTTGTCATGGTGTCTTGATTCTTTAATTAGGGTTGTTGTTGTTTGCACTGAAGCCTTTTCTTAGATCACAACAGACAAGTTCAAATCAGTTAAGACAAAATGAGCAAGATGGGGTAAGAATAATTTCAAATGTCTCATCTCTGCTGTTTTGACTACAAAGATTGAGTTTCAAGCTCTTCTCCCTTGGGCAAATGAGCCCATTATTCCTTAGTTTTGGACTATTTGTACATACAATGACCATATATATTGTGGTACACAATCATATGATATGCAGTAACAGGAAAACCAAATCTATAGAACAAACAGCAAAAAGCAGTGAACCAAAGCCATCAATAAAAATAGAAACAGTGTGGTATAGTGGCTAGCCTTCTGGACTAGGATCTGGGAGACCCAGTTTTGAATCTCCACTCTGCTGTGGAAGCTTGCTGAATGACCTTGAGCCAGTCAGACACCTACCTCGCAGGGTTGTTGCGAGGATAAAATGGAGGAGAGGGGAATCGTTATAAGCTGCTTTGGGTTCCCATTGGGAGGAAAGGCAGGGTATAAACGAAGTAAATTATAGGGAATGGTGGGAATAACCCAAAACATACAAGTGCTGAATGGAAATTTATACAAACTAGCCAGTATAAGATGACAGGCTAGAGGGGACCTGAAAATGCTTCTTTAGGAGCCCCAATGGTCTTAGTGACTTCAACGGGATATGATGACACTGACAGGTCCTCCTTGGCACACCTTAAAATGTATGGGTAGTTAAGGGCAAAGAGCTGGGTTATTACTAAAATTTAGACTGATGAGGAATTCCCTAACCAAGAAGAATGGCAGGTGTGATGTTTCATAGTTCCAGCAGCACCCTGTGATCACTAAAAAGGCAATGGGAGAGAACTACATGACGACTTACATGGGAAGAGGTCACATACTACAATTTGCTGCAATGGGGATGAGTAAGCCAGGAAAATTGTCCCATTAGCCTCTCCTGCCAGTGGTGCTTCTGCAGATCAAAGAACCTCTGCTGATATCAGATATACAATACCTAAGTTTGGGGACATTTGATTTAAAAAGTCAATAGTGTTGCGGATCAGACATATAATTAATAACATCGTGCCCTATAGTTCAGCCCAATTCGGATGTCTTGTGTCTTCATTCCTGAGCTATGGTTGGAATGCACATGATGCAGCAACTTGGCTGAAGTGAAGTAGCTCTGGGTCTGGTCATTGCCTTCTGGGAAGTCTATGTATGCTGGTTAAAATTCAGGAATGGAAAATAGATCAGATGTATATCTAGTAAATACATTTCAGGAATGTGGGGGAATGAGCCCTAGCCATGCTCTGGAAAATGTTCATTTTAAATCCTAGGCAATTCAAAACCTATGTACACAAAGAAAGGCAGATCCAATTTCATTTACTATTTTTACTCCTCTTTTTATCATGCAAAACTCTGAATTCTTTCATTATATTGTACTATGCATAACATTTTTATGACACTGATAATCTGATGTGATATTTGTTTTGTGCAGTTAGCTGCTGCTGTTGAGAAAGGTGATTTCTTTTTACTGGACCGGCTTTTGTTGTGGTAAGGGTGTGCAGTTACAGAGTGAACATTTAAGCAAAATTGCAATTGGATTATGATTGTAATAAACCACTACATGTCATTTGTATATATGGAGTACATTATCAGCTGCCATGGAGCTCATTATAGCAAAGATAAATATCACTTGAATGGCAAGATAAATACTATGGGACATCAAATAGGTGCAGGAGAGTAACATATTTCATGAATTCTCTGGTGCCTATTGGCAGAAGCTCATGAAATATTGTCACTATTCCACATTTTTGCACAAGTATCATTATCTTCTGTTTTTTTTGTGCTAATTACAATTATCTAGGGATTTGCCAGTCATTGCAGCTGTTCTACTTATTTTGCATTAGAATTGGTCAAATATCTTCTGGCAGGGATTCAAGAGAGAGGAATGGTAGTATATGTAGGAGATGGAATGAGTATCAATGACCCTGCCTCCATGAAATGGGCTCGATGAAACGAACCTTTCCAGGACTACAGTTTTAATAAGCGTGATATCTGATGGGATAATATTTCTTTTTTCCCCCCAGTCATCTCCCAACATATGGTAGGTACTTTGGCAAGGTTCATCGCATTGTAATGTTAATTAGGCATGCTGGGATTTTGTAGCCATAATCATTCAATGGGGCCTTTATCACATGTATGATTCAGAGCATTTCTGACCCCTGGAGAAGGACAAAGGGTGGAAGAACATTCTCTTGGCAATCCTGGGGTTATTACTGTAAGACACTTGCATGGATTGTCACTAAAACAGAATGTGAGTGGTAGCCATTATGTGTAAGAACTTGCGGGGATCAAGATATTCTTTTTGCTAGATCAATAGGTAGCTATACAGTATAAGAGTGCATGATAGATTTCCTGTTCCCTGGATCATTATCCTACTAGGTCAGAAAGGATACATTTCAGAGCAACATTTCAGGTATACTCCTTCCAAAGTCACATTTTTGGTCTTGTTAACAAAAATGTGCTAACAAGAAAAAGGCAATTTTATATTCCTATTCTAGATCTAGCAAGGAATGGCAAGTATTCTGTTAAGCTTCTGGGAAAGCTTTTCTACTTATCCTGATGCTTTACAGTTTCACCCGGGTCATCTCTGAGTAGAATCTCATTCTTCATTGGATGGGAATGTCTCTTTGATGCAAATTTAGCTTATTACATCCTCAAGGAAAGAGCATATAAGGGAGAAAACTACAAGTACACAGAGTAAGTGTATGCATTTCTTTTTGGACTGAGCTAGAATCGGTGTTGAATACTGAGTGAGCATGTAGGAAACAACGTTTATTCTGAGAACTAGATGGATCTGTGCGGCTGTGATAAAGGAGCTGAATAACCTCAGAGATAGACCTCTGTATTGCTCCTGAATTCTAAGTATTTTTAATCTCTTATTCATGTTTCTTTCTACAAACCTCCTGACAACTTGACCAAGCAGGGCTCAGGGTCTTACTTTCTCAGATAATCTTGCAATATATTATGCTCAAACTGTTTTGAAGACTAACCCCCCCCCCAATTTGTCAGCAGAGGCAAATAAACTTCCTACTACTATTTTAGCACATCTTCTTTTGGAGACTGAACATCTGTGTACAAAATTTACTACAATAGGGAAGAATGGGGAGGGGAGATTTCTACTAAAGCATACCAAGATTATCTGGATCTGAAGCATCTGAAGGTGGTAAAATTGAAAATGTACTAATGTGTCTAGATTTTGAGATGACATGTCAAATTATAGCAAAAAAAGAAAGGATTGCATAAGTAAAAGTAAGGCATATGAGCCAGCCATGTTAAACCTCACAAGATCTCAGTGACCATTACTTTGGCAACCACAGACACCATCATCAATATGCTTTGTGATTGCCTAGGAAATCCAAAATGGTTGCTGGGATCATTGGATAATCTCTTGAGAGTTCAGTAGTCATTACTCCATGAAACTGGAAAAAAATGTTCAGGGGGAGAAGAGAGGCAGTGGCAGGCATGCAGATTGGGGAATGAGAAGTGTGTCTGACGTGGAAGCAGAGAGAGGGAGGAAAGAAAACAGAGCAAAAAGATGGGAAACAAAGATTAGAGGGAAGGGAATTTCCCTGTCAAGTCTTCTTCTTGTATTATGTACAATACAAGTTTCACCATATCCCACATATGATGTGGAATTTGTCAGAATTTGTCACCAAAGGATTTGTAATCAAAGAATTTGTCAGCAACCATCAAAGAATTTGTCAGCAACCATTTTCTTTCTAAGGCAACTCTCAATATTTTACCATATATGAAATCTTAGGGCTGGCCATTGTGTTCTCAGCCCCATTGGACTGGTTATCTGTAATTAAATACAAGCCTCCTTGAAGCTGGTGGTGATTTGATGGATAGTTGCTTACCTACGTGGCAGCACTTAGAGAAATGGAGGTCCTTGAAAGTGAACTGCATCAGAGCGTAAATCAGCCAGAATGAAGACAGGAGTAAATATAGATTTTGTGGTAAGAATACCCAAGAGATTGTTCTTAGAAATCCACAGATTGGAGATTACACTGTATTGATTTATAGTCAGGCGTATATTGATCATTGGCTAAATGACTGTGCAGATAATTATATGGATTGTTCCCATGTTACCATGAGCCTTAACCCTACTGACTGCAGCACTAAACTAAAACGCATACTTAACCTAAAATCATAGCTATTATCCGTCCATTTAGATCTGCAACATAAAAGGATTTGCTCAGCACAGACTGCCTGAAATAGAACACAGAAAATCACTGTGCCATAACAGGGAAGATAAAAAGCAAGATGAGAATATTCCAGAGTTATTTCCAGCCTTGTGGGTCGGAATATAAGATCCTCTTGATTGCTTCTAATTGCGCTGCTTTATTTGTTGAACGGCATCGCTTCTTCAGCGAAGAATGAAATTTACAGGATAATCTCAAGAATGGGGAAAATATCGGTTTCAAAGCCCTGACTTTAAAAGGCACTTGTAAGGGCCAGCTCTGACCTAGTAACATGCAGGGATCTGCAACCAAATTCCAATTTTAATCTTCCACATCTTGAGACGTACAGTGGGTACCCAGGCGAGGCAGTGGCTTTATATAGCTACAGCACAAAGGTAGCACCTGCTGGTTAATTCAAGAAGCAGGTGATTGTCTATTGTTTTGTTCAAGAGATGCTGAGACAAGGCAGAGAGCAGAGGACAAAAAAAATGGGATGCTTGTCTGGAGAACTGGAGGCTGGCAGGCTATTTTCATTGTGATTTTCAAGCAACTGTGATCTCTTTTAAGTACCATTTCTGGGACCCCAAGTTGGATTTTTGTATTTTTTTTAAAAAACACACACTTCCACATTTTTAATGTGTGGAAAAGATTCTGAACTGCAAAATTCACACCAAAGCTTATTCCTCAGAAGTTTCAATTGGTTTATCTTTTGACTGGATAATGGACATTAGCATTTAATCTGGGTCAGTGGAACAATACAGCCAGGATCATTTGATTTTGTGTTTAGAACAAAGCTTCTTAAACTGTGGGTCACGACCCCATATGGGGTCACATAACTGAATGTGGGGGTGGCAAAAAAAATGGCAACATTAAAAGGTTTATTTATGATTTATTATCAGTAAATGTTTGCTTTGTATCTCTATTTTATTTACCTATATACCCAGGGTCGCATAAAAATTTCTCGGGCAAAAAGGGGTCATGAGTGGAAAAAGTTTAAGAAGACCTGATTTAGAACATGTCAAGCTTCAAAACCTAAATTCTCCATGCAAAAAAGAATATGTAGACTCAATAACAAATGCTTACATTAAGCAATTTTTTTTCTCAAAATAGCAAGGAGAGGATATCACAATGCCTGAGGTAATCATCAGACAGGAAAAATGGTTTCTCTCAACACTTTCCAAAGGAGGCAATCATGCCCACCCTAAAATCATACAACATGCTACCCATATGTTGATACTGAATTCTGGAAGAGGAAGGGCAGAAATTAAGGGCAGTGATCCTAAATGAAAGGAAGCCTTTTTTTCCATTTCATGTATAATCCAAAGGTGAAAGGAAATTAGGGGCCCTAACCATTCTCCCTGAGCTTATGCTGAGATACAGTGAGGCTTGCAAAGCATGAAGTCTTTTGATTGCTTTTCAAGCTTCTTTCTGGATTAGTATGAGGTAGTGGATAAGAGCAGTGGACTCTAATCGGGAGAACCAGATTTGATTCTCCACTCTTCCACATGAAGCCTGCTAGATGACTTTGGGCTAGTCACAGTTCTCTCAGAACTCTCTCAGCACCACCTACCTCACAAGGTGCCTGTAGTGGGCGGGGGAGGGAATACAATTGTAAGCCGCTTTGAGATTCCTTTTAGTAAAGTGGAGTATAAAAAACAACTCTTCTCCTTCTCCTCCTCTTCTATGGATGAACATCTCAGGAGGATATAGGGTGGTCATCCACCAGGTGGGGCCTGGAGATTTTCTAGAATGATTTACAAGTGCCTGACTACAGAAATCAGTTCCCCTGGAGAAAATGGCAGCTTCAAAGGGTGGACTCTATGGCATTATACTCTACTTCCCCTTCCCCTTCCCAGACCCCACCCTCTCCAGGCTCCACCCTCAAATCTCCAGGAATTTCTCACCCTGTACCTGGCAACCATAGGGGAAAAACAGCGCATTCCTGACTGGAATGCCTGCACCGGGCTTAGGAGGCAACGCAGCGGCGCTGCCTCCTAAGGAGGTTTCAGCCCAGCCGAAACCTCCACCCAGCACCAAAAATCTGTGCAACCCTATGAGGGTACCGAAAAGGTGGTGTATCTCGGCCAAAAAAAGGGGGCGTTCCCAAGCCGTAACGGCTCAGGAGGCCGCCTAACAGTGGCCCTGCCCCCCCCAGCTGCCGCCATAACACCCCGGGAAACCTCCCAGGATGCCGTTACGCCCCGGGAATGCCTCCCGGGTCACTGGTGTGGCCTTTGAAGGTGTCCAGACGCTGGCGCTGTGGGCCCTTGTGCCGTCGTAGGCCTTCACCAACCTACAAAGGCCTTTCGGCGCTGCCACCGGCGCACCTCAGGAATGCACTATAAGACATGAAAAAATGACCTGTTGTTTCTCTCTCTCCTGTATTAGCATCCAAACAGTAATACAGCATAACTCTACGAGGCTCCTTTTGCAGACTGGCTAAAGCCTGAACAGGAGCACTTCCATGTTCAGATCTGTGCCCCAGATGCAGTGCAGAACTTTGCTATTTGGTGGTTGTGAATATAAGGAGCCAGACTACCACAGCACTGCCACCTTCCATCCTCTACTCATCAAGATTATTGAAGCAATTATGTAGTGCTCTCTCTCTGCTGAACGTGATTTGTTTGCATTATTTATTCCAGTTGCAAAATTCCACTTTTTAAACAGTCATTTCACACTGCAGATGTAAGTTAGCATCTGCCCATAGTCAATTTTCAGTCACTTAGGCCCCTAACCAACAAGAGATCCAATGTGTAGAAGATGTTATAGCAGACCCAAGAAGTCCTTCATATAGTTATTAAGAGGATAAAATGAGAAGACAAACCATGAATGTCACCCTGTGCTTCTTGGAACAAAGGCAGGTTTAACATAAATAATAACACTTATTGGTCAATCTGTTCTGTTCAGGTTGTCTTGGCTGCAGAGGCACGATCAAATACTATTCATAAAGATCGGGAAAGCGTAAATGAATGTCTGACAACCACAGCATGACATTTTGGAAAGGCTTTAGGAACTGTGAGAAAAAAATCATTTTGAATTCACATGTGCGGCGTTATTTTGTAACTTTCATGTTCCTCGTTATTCTATTAAATATACCAGTTCTTCCATTTTGAGTTTGTAGTCTCCATTCCTAACTCAATGATAACAGCTGGCAGCACTAGTGTATTTTAAGCTGTCAGTCATTCAGAAAGCGGCATTTGTGGCTATTAAGTATCACTTATTAAAATTATGTCCTTGATGTGCTGGGAAGGCTGTGTTTACATTTAGATTACTAGCAAAGCTGTTGTGTGCGAGGCTGATTTACACTGTGTGTCCCTTCTTGTTGTCTGTATGAAAAAAGCACTTGAAGTAGGCAAGAGTATCTGTGCTATAATCGGAGCATAATGAATTATAAAAAGACAATGGCAGGCTTATTTTTTGTTGGGGTGTTCACAGATTTCAAAATTAAAATGTCTGTGTGGAGGGGTGAGGGATGTATAATGATTTTAACCCTGATCCTATGAAGGTTGGTTGCCAGATTGCATCTTGGAGATTTGTTCACTCAGTATCTTTCAAACAAATGATGACTTGAAAGATAAAACAGCCCAAACTGCACTCTATTCTTTCTGTGGTTCTTTCATGCACTGCTTCCTAGTTATTATTCAGAGACCCAGTCATTAAAGAATGTGGGGGAGGAAGGAGGATGAGGAAAGGAATGAGGACAGGAAAACAATGTATCATTTGGATGCAAACCGTTTTTCCACAGGAGAAAAACGGAGGATGGTAACCACCAGAAAGGGTATGCTGGGGTTCATAGGACCTCCATGAGCAAAAAGCCACGTGGGATGGGGGCTGTAGACCAACCTCATGCTCAGGTTGTACCTGACAGCCCTATATAAAGAATCTGCCTAGGTGAGTTGGGTTGTCTCTTCAGTTCTGTCCCATTTTAGGAAAGTTTGAGCTTTTTTTTTTTTTTTTTTAAGGAGAATTCCTCAGCCTTGTAGAAATTGTATGTAGATGTGAAACTAGACTAGTCTCAACAATATGGTGTTTGTATCTCCCCACTTCCAAGATTAACAGCCATTCAGGAAAAGAATTGGTTTCATGCAATAAAACTGTGAGCAGGAGGAAGGAATTAAACCATCCTTTTTGCACCATAGCCTAATCCAAACTGGAACATTGCACAATACCTATTGTTAATGACATAAAAAAAAAAATCCCACTAGGTCTCCCAGCATCTAATCTAGTTTGGTGGTCTGTTGACTTTCATGTCAGGGATCGTTAACAGCTGAGAAGAAAAGCAAAGGGTCCTTTGCTGAATCTCAGGTCTTACCTTTCACCCTGCCTTGACAGTTTGTTTGATTTTAACTCTATCTGCAGACAAGATGGGATGGTTGCAGATATCTGTGATACAGAGTATCCTTGGGTCCTCTACACAGCTTTCTTTCTCAACTCCCAGCATCTACCTTCTTTTACATTTGCAGACCCCATCCTTTTCTCCCATCTATCATAATATTAGAATGCAGGGTCATCTTCTGAAGGTGGAGGGTGAGAGATTCAAAACAGATAAAAGGAACACAACACACAACACATAGTTAAATTGTGGAACTCCCTGCCCCAGGATGGGGTGATGGTTGTCAACTTGGAAGGCTTTAAGAGGGGAGTGGATATGTTCATGGAGGAGAGGGCTATTCTATGGAGATGGCTAGGGCTACTTGTAAAAATGGATACTCGTCTTGATGCCTACCTATTCTCTCCAGGATCAGAGGAGCATGCCTATTATATTAGGTGCTTTCGAACACAGGCAAGATAACTCTGCTGCAGCTGTCTTGTGTGTGGGCTTCCTAGAGGCACCTGGTTGGCCACTGTATGAACAGACTGCTGGACTCCTGGACTTGGTCTGATCCAGCATGGCCTTTCTTATGTTATGTTCTTATATTATATCTTATTCTTTGAATATCCCTTCTCTAAATATATATAAAAATAATCTCTTAACTCTTTAACTAGATGCCAGAGCTTGGAAAAGTCTAAGGAGTTGCTGAGTGGAATGTGACCTTGATTTCTCCACATACAAAACAATTGGTACTAGAAACAAAATGTGCCTGTTATCACAAGGCACTTTAATTCAAAAAAGATGTGAGTCATTTTTTTTTACTTTTTGTTTGAAATGTTGGACATGTTTCATATATATGTTCCTTGAACTCTTTGAGAACAATCAGGAGAGAGAAAATTCTAAGAGACAGTATGAAGGAGCTTTAATGCCCTCTAAAAAGACCTGATTGTATTCTAGGCCACAAAGAGGGATAGGATTGCCACTTAGTAACTCTTGGAGGACATCTTTATCACATTTTTTAAAAAAAATTGGAAAATTAATAAGCTGCCTCTCCAGGCAACTTATCTTAAGCAGCTGACAAAATAAAACATAATACAAACATACAACACCATAAAAACATTAAAAATACGACCAGAACATAACACAACATAAAACAGGAAACAGCTTAAAATGATTTAAAACATTTCTCAGGGTATAAGCAGTCATGGGAAGCAATGTTTGAAAAATCAATCCCTCTAGTTAAAAGTCTGCATAAGCGGAAATATTTTGTATTGGTTCCTAAAAGAGAATAGTGTACTAAGAGAGTACTGTAGGGGATTGATGGAAGGCATTATTAAAGATAAAATTGGCAAACATATAGAAGAACAAGCTCTGATTAAGAAAAACCAACATGGCTTCGGCAAAGGTAAGTCCTCTCTCACTAAACTTTTAGAGTTCTCTGAAATAAACATGTGGTCAGGAATGACAGGGTAAACACTGAAGGTTTTTTAAACTTCTTTCTGGAAGTCCCTCACCAGACTCCTGAGCAAACTTCAGAGTCATGAAATAAGAGGACAAATCCTCTCATGAGTTGGAAATTGCTATGAAGCAGAGAGTAGGAATAAATTGTTAGTTCTTGCAATGGAGGGGTCTGAGGGATCAGTGGGGAGTTGTGAGGTGAGTAGTAAGGTGGCTAAATTTGCAAATTACAACAAATTATTTTGGGTGGTTAAGACAAAAATGGACAGCAAAGAGCTCCAAAAGGATCCCTTCAAACTGTGGAAATGGGCATTAAAATGGCAAATGAGATTCCATGTGAGCAAGTGATGCATATTGAAGCAAATAATCCCAGTTTTGCATATGCACAGATGGGATTTGAGCTGGCAACAATAGACAAAGACAGAGTCCTTGGGGTGGTAGTGGATAGGTCGATGAAAATGTTGATTCACTGTGCAGCTGCTGTGAAAAAAGGCAAATTATATGCTGGCCATCATTAGAACAGGAATAGAGAAGAAAAATGCAACTATCATATGGCCTTTATACAAATCTATAGTGAGACCACAATTTTTCAAATTTTGTAAATAACTCACACAATAATTAATGTAAACGATCCTTTTTTCTGTTCGCTATTTCATCTTTTTCAGGTGTTAAAGCTGAGGTCAGAAATGTTGTATTTTGAATAATGTTACTTTATGGTATATATTTTAATAATTTGTACCACTGAGGAAGGACTAGACAGTATGGCAGCCTTTGGTCCCAAGCCATTTAGTGCCTTCAGGTTAAGAATAACCACATGGCATTAGACCAGAAACAGATGGGCAGTCGATGCAGTTCTGATAACCAACTACGGATAATAGCTGGGCTGCTGCAGTTTGGACCAGCTGATGTTTCTAGACCATTTCAAAAGCAGCCCCAACTGGAGTGTATTACAATAATCTACCCTGGATGTATTCAGAGTATAGATTACCATGGACAACTCATGCTTTTTGTGGGAGGGTCACAGCTGGTATAACAGCCAAACCTGAGAGAAAGAACTACATTTCATGGAGTAAACGTAAGTGTCCAGGTATAGGCCAGGATCCAGTAGCACTCTCAAGCTACAAACCTGCTTCTTCAGAGGGAGTGCAAATCCCTCAAATCAAAGGCTGACTCTGAAATCCGCAGGCAGATTCTCCATTGCCCAATAGAACCTCAGTCTTATCTGGACTAAGTTGCAGTTTATTGACTGTCATCTATCTCATTACCGTCTCCAGGCACCTGTTCAGTATTTCAATGAGAAACAGAACTGAGTGCCTCCCACATATTGGTGGCACCTTAATTCAAGCCCCCTAATTATCTTTCTCAGCAGTTTAATGCAGATGTTAAACATCAGCAGGGACAAGATGGGTCCCTGAGGGATGCTATGCCACAGGACTGGCAGCAGTGTCCCAGGACCACCTTCTGGAATCTAATAGTCAAGTAAGAGCAGACCCACCATAGCATGTCACCCTGCTCCGTACCCAGCTAGCCTCTCCAGAGGGATACCATGATCAATCGTATTGAAAGCTGTTGAGTGGTCCAAGACAATGAATAGGCATGCACTGCCCCGTCACTCTTTTGATGGAGATCATCAGTCAGGACCAGCATGGCCATTTTTGTTCCAAACAGAGACCTGAATCCAGACTGAAATGGTTCTCCTCTAAGCCTGCCTGGGCCTGTGTAGTCACTACCCACTCAAACACCTTGTCCTAAAAAAGGAATACTGGCCACTGGGCAGTAGTTGTTTAGGTCAGTGGGTCCCAGGGATGCCTTACACAGGATTGGTTTCATAACGTCCTCTTTCGGGGTCATTGCATGCATTTGCATTTGCATTTCTCTCTTTCTCTCTTTCTCTCTTTCTCTCTTTCTCTCTTTCTCTCTTTCTCTCTCTCTTTCTTTCTTTCTTTCTTTCTTTCTTTCTTTCTTTCTTTCTTTCTTTCTTTCTTTCTTTCTTTCTTTCTATACCTTTTTCCCCTCAAAGCAGTTTAGAACATCATTCCTCCATTCTCTCACAGCACTAACCCAGTAAGGTAAGTTAGGCTGAGAGAATGTGATTGGCCCAAGATCAGTGAGCTTCAATGGGAGAAGTGGGAATTCAAAACCAGGTCTTTCAGGATCCTAGTCTGACACTCTATCTATTATGCTATGCCAGCTCTCACTGGGACAACACCCTCTCACTGAGAAGTATTAATTACTTCCTGGACTCACTTGACCAACCCAACCTGGTTTGACACCAACAGCCATGAACAAGGGTCAAGTTTAGACATGGTGGTCCACACACTTCTAAGCAGCTTGTCTACTTCATCAGGCCTCACTAACTGAAAGTCATCCATATAACTAGGACCAGTTGGGTCCAGTGGCATCCTGAGACTGAACCGAACCAGATTATCACAAGTGAGGTAATTTAACATGTTGAATGCATTCTTTCCCCCATCTTTTTGTCTGTGTTAGTGTATTATTGTTCTTAATAGCCCAATTAATTTGTATACCTTAATTGTAGTATTCATGGATTTGTATCTTTCTCAATTGGAAATGTAAAAGAGCCTGGTAAACGCCATGACTAATTCTTAGAAGGAAGTTATGGTGTAACACCATTATCAGCTGTTCTACTTTCCATCATGCATTCATATTTGGGAGGTGAAACATAATTAAAGCACAAGCCATCTATTTGACCAAAAATTGTGATAGGTACAGAATAATGCCTCAGACAAGTCCTATATATGACTGAGAACAGCACAACAGCTCATAATTCCCCTGCTCTTCTCCATTCCTGGTTTAAGCATTCATATAACAGCTTTTACGCTTCATGGATTTAAGTAAGCATAGCTGGATTTATCCAGTTATATTATTTTTCTGAGCTTAAAAAAAAAGATATCCATACACATGGAAGCACGAGTAAAGCTCACAACATGCGGCCCTGGCTGAATGTCCTGTTTTGCCTGAAGAAAGCCATGTTGACCAATACCTGTTCCTCGTAACTTGGAGTATCTTTTTTGATCTTTCTGAACTAGTTATCAAAACAACTTCCCTGTGTTAGTGATTCAGACAAAGAAAATTTGTGCAGAAATTCTGAAGCAATTCCAAGGAGGCAGACAGCAAGAGGAAAAGAAAAAAAACATTTCCATATGGAACAGCTATTGCTAGGTTTTCTGTACAGAAGAAATATATTATTAGCATCTGGACTGAAAGAAATAATTAACTGCAGCAATTAATCACCAAATTTACTGATCTCATAATACAATATTAATAAAGAAAGATTTTATAGTAGCAAAAATACCCAAGAAAACAGTTATGTCAAGCCAAGCTGAAACAAAAGAAAAGATCCTTCAGTCAGCAAGACTGTTAGGGATGGGGACAAAGATATTGAACTCTCCCATGAATCCCTGTAATGTGTGCATGGACTCTCTTTGTATCTGCCTTAACACCAATATATAAAGTACAGCAGAACAGGGAATAGATTTTAACTTCCCTCACCCATATACTCCCTCCCGCCCCTCAGTCCCTGCTCTACACATCAACATGTGGACCTGTGAACAAAAGCACTTGGATCACCACATTACATGTCTAGTTTGACCTTTAGTGTTTTACTAACTTGGGTACCATGGTAGCTATTTCTTCAGAGGCTATGAGAAGAGCACTTTGCTTGGCACGCAGAAGGTCCCAGATTCAACTTCCAGCATCTTCTGTTAAGAGAATCAGGTGGTAAATGGTGTGCAAACAAACAACCAATTAAACCAATTAGCAGAGATTTTTGAAAATTCTTGGTTCAGTGCAAAAAGATGGTGCCAGGCACAGGAAAAGGGGGGAAGCATCCCACAGTATAGAGGCAAACAATGCAGAGGCCCTATGCTTTGGTAAGATCCGGTATAACCCTGAAACGGTGGAACATGAAATAGAGCATCAGCTGGTACTTTAAGTACCCTTCTCCTAGGCCATATATGGATTTAAAGGTCAAATCTAATGTGTTGGTGGTAGGACATGAGCAGGCAATACATGAAGCGCTGGCATAGAGTGCTGCAACTTGTCCACACCGGCTAGCAATCTTGTGGATTCCATCTGAACTTAGTGATGCATCTGGACTATCTTCAACAGCAGCACCATATTGGGAATATCACAGTAGCCTACTGGTGGTGATGACAGCATGGCTCACTGTGGCGGGATGATGTTTCTCCAGAAAGAGCCAAAGCTGGTGAATCAGCTGAAACTGGTTAAAGGTGCACTGTAATAAAAAAATGAAGTCTGAGTGCTCAAGTGTAGACCCAGACCCCACAGCATCACCAGGTTATGAATACGCTTCTTCGGGGGAGAGGGGGGTACAACCTTACCCAGATTAGGCAGACTCCCAGTTCCATAATCAGCACCACCTCCAGTCAATAGCAACTTGATCTTGTCTGGATTGTTGCCGAGTTCATATTACTTAGATATTACACCCACATAGAATTATTTTTAGTATATATAAACAGTGGCATCATTGAAACAATTTAAACTTAATGTATTAAGAATTCTAACACTATAAAGTAGCATCCTCTAAATACTGTTTATTAAGGGACAATATTCTATGCACTTTCTCCCATTCATGTAAATAATCTCCATTGTCTTCACTGATAAACGTCTAGTTTATACTGATGACATTTTTTCTAATTTAAATGGAGATAAATAAATGAAATTATAATACATAATTCTATTCATTTTTTAAAAAAAAATCTGAGGGCAATACTATTCATATTGAAAATGGAATACAAAATACTCCCTTTTCAATGTTACTGAACATGATAACATGTTCTTATAGCAGGAAAATGTATTGGTATCTTATATATCTTATTCATGAGCATACCCAGGAAGGATGAATAGATGACTGATTGTAATGAGGAATACCAAATGATGCAGATTTTCATTACACATCATTTCATTGCATTATGCCATACTATCTGAATGGTGATTTAGCATTAGCTTGAATATTTGGGGGATGTGGATAAAGTTTTAGCAGTTTCAGTAGTACACACCAAATCTCTTGATTTTCAGATATATATAAATTGTATAGGGGTTTGCTAATTTTCTGGGTTCTTCAAAGTGTGAAAAATAATTTTTTCCCCCAAGTCTACCATTTTTCCTTCAAGAACCAGAGTATGATGTAACAAGACTATGAGCTACAATCATTCTGTTCTTTAACTGAATTGAAAACCTTCTATATACTTCTTTATACTACTGCTTAGGATAAGCTGTGCTATAACTAACAAACCTATGAAAAGACCAAGTAATCAAATGCTACAGATAAAAATTTCCTATCAGTTCACATAGCATCCTTCCACTCAAACACAAATGCTTTCTTTAACTTTTATTTTCTTTCACACACTCAGTAGTGACTCATCAAGGCCTGAATGATCAGTTCCCATCTGTACAAGCATGTCAGCTTGCCCTTTGTGCTATCCGTTTTCAGTTGCTGTCCAAACTAACTCTACCTGACCAACTTTCCTGCTCATTAACCTCATCGAGTCAATCAGGACCCAGAATGGAGTGAGCTGCTGGTTCTACAGGGGTAGCAAAGGACCAGCCCAGTTTCATTCCCTCCACCAGACCAATCAAGTATCAGGATGCTACTATAGTAGGTGCTGTGGAACACAGGCAGGATAGTTCTCTTGTTTGTGGGCTTCCTAGAGGCACCTAGTTGGCCACTGTGTGAACAGACTGCTAGACTTGATGGACCTTAGTCTGATCCAGCATGGCTTTTCTTATGTTCTTATGCTGTACACAGTCTATAAGGCAATATCTGTTCCTTACAAGGCCTTCTATTAAAATGATGTATGAACCATGAGGAGGGTCCACCATATAGTGGTTCCTTAAGTGTTCAGATATGCCTCTTTCATGCTTTTGCTATTTGCACAAAGGCACAGACAGTACTGCCAATCCATGAACTGTCACAAAAAAAGATGTTTTTCATGCTTCATATATCTGCATTTTCAGGTTGTCTTTCTTTCTGTAGACATAACACCTAGGAGAACTAAACCTTGTTAATGTGCTATTGCATATTTAATGAAGAATAATAAACTGTTAAATTGTATATCAATCATTCTGTAATGTTTTTAATTTCATGCATTACTAAAAACCACCCGACAATGTGCTCAAACTATAGAGTGTTATAAAGTTAGTAAGATATGGTTAATACAATTGGAACACCCAATGCTAAATATGATTAAGGTGGTTAAATTATGTATCTGCAAAATAACTTAAGCTGGGCTTATTATTTTCTCCCTTGAGTGAAGAATTACATTATTTTCCCCATGAAGATCATTTCAGAAGGTAGCTATGTTGGTCTGCAGTAGAACATTTAGATTATATTCCAGTCACACCTTAGAGAGCAACAAGAGGGTAGCTATGTTGGTCTGCAGTAGAACATTTAGATTAGATTCCAGTCACACCTTAGAGAGCAACAAGATTTTGGGGGTATAAGCTTTCAAGAGTTAAAGCTTCCTATCTGACGAAGCAAGCTTTGGCTCTCGAAAGCTTATACACTGAAAATCTGGTTGGTCTCTAAAGAACTTCTTAACTCAAATATAATTATTTTCCCCACCTCTTTAACTCTTCCTTCCATCTAATTTGTCATTGCTGAGCAAGTGCATTCCTATTCTGTTTCAGTTAGCATGGCAATTTCCATGAGGGATAAGATAGTGAGACCCCATAGCATAAATGTTATGGGGACAAGCAGCAGTCCCTGGGTGCTACCTTCTGAAATCAGTTGGAGTTTGCAAAAGAAGAACCACCTAAGCACAGTGCCCTCTACTCCCAGCCTGGCCAGCGTCTCCTGAAGGAGTGGTAGAAATCTGAAGATACCTATACTAATGTATATATAACAGGATTATTTCTTTCTGGTTTCCCTCATTATTTATCTTACTAACATTGGAAACACTTTTGTATTTTCGGAACTTGTAGTTTTTTTTTCTTTATTCTTTATTCCTAGTTTGCTATTTTTAACTAATTTTGCTTAAATCGCTTTTAGAGTATTCCCCCAGTGTTACAAATCTTACAACAATCCTGTAAGGTACATATTACTATTCCTGTAATGCAGATGAGGCTAAGACCATGCAGTAAAATGGAAGAGGTATCTGAGCCAAGGGGGTCTAGATCCATAGTCCAGACTCTTTAGCCACTGTGCTAGACCAGGGGTAGTCAATCCCTGGCATGTGTGCTAAACAATAGCCCACTAAACCATTTTATTTGGCATACACGGTCAGTTCTTCACCCAAGCAACAGAAGCAAATCCCTGTGGCATAAGCAACATTCCTTGGCTGGAAGTGTGGGAGGATTATGGGAATGGAGTATGGCCATTGTTGTTTCTCAGACCATCCAAGTCCAAGGTTAATTTTGTAGGTCTTTTTGTTTTCTGGCACTCAGAAGGGAAAGGATGCCTACTCTATGTCTGTATTCTCTGTTCTCAATTCATGTAAAGCTTTCTTCACTATTTCCATTAAAGCCAGAGACAATTTTGGGGTGCCATCCAGCCATCTAACAACTTGTTTTAGTGGTAGAAATTTAAAAAATATATTTTAAAACTAAATCAGTGGGGCATGGGAGAGCTTAATTGTGTCTGCTGCATGTCATTGACTTCCATGGTAGGTTTATACCCCCACAACCATTCAGTGCCATAACACCTATTTACATATTTAAGCAAGAGAATATGTGTGCCTAAAAATAACATTCAGCATAAATAATAATAAAAAAGTAGGGATTATTCCATCTATATTCTTGCACTCCTCTCATTTATTTCTGATGGTGCCTTGAGCTAATGCTACTCAAAAGACAAGCCCAGCAGAAAGAGGAGTGTTTTGCACAGAAATGAAGTGAGTGATAAGAAATGTAATGCGCTTGTAAGCAGGCTGCTGGATGCGATAGCAGGCTGTGATGAGCAGAAGCAATGTCTGTCAGGGGAGGACAGCTCAGAACTTGGGCTTGACCTGTAGCTACCTTGTGGCCAAAATGTCAATGGTTCAGATACTCCAGTTTGCAGATGTACTACCTTTTGGATAAAGGGTATGTGTGTGTTATTGCAGATTCTTTTGACCCTGGAGCATGCTCATTAAAATCTATTTGTGATTTGCAGGAGGGATTGCTTGCATTATGCGCTGTGTTCTGTTATTTGTTTTGGGCCTTGTAAAAGCAACCCTGTAATGCAACTGGCAGTTCAGTAGATAGGTATTTTATGGCCTGTTCTTTATAAATGCTGTTGGGGCGGGGGAACAGGACACAACACTGTGCATTAGAGAGGGTTGTGCAAAATCTTCAGGAGGGGTCAGTGCTCCTGGCTCAGCTAGATGGCTTTTCAAGGGACACAACACTTGCCTTTCAGATTTCAGTTTGCCTTGATTGCCATGTTTACCTGAGTTACTTTCAAGTTCCAGATATTTTCCCATATCCATCCATAGCTCACAGTAGCAATATATCACGGATTTTGTTTTCTTTGGACTGCATAAATGTTAACTTCTGTGAATATTTTGCTCCCAAAATGTAATCCAGTATAGGTTTTCAGTTCTTCAAGTGTATAAACAATAGAGTTATATTTGAAGTACTGTCTCTTTCTGTACTGTCCAGCCCATCAGTTAAGATATTCTTCTCAAGCCCCGCTATCTCTGCTCTACCTGCAGGGGTGGCAGGTGTTGAGAAAAGGTAGGCAAATAAACAGCTCTGTATGCTAAGCACAAGGTCTGGCTTGCTGTTGTTTGATACATGTGCTATAGATTGCCCATGGTAAGTACTCCTTACCAATACTTGTAGGTTTCCTTCTTTTCCAGCCCCAGCAGGGAATTCTCCAGCCACAATTCTCTACCCTTGAGAAATTGAGGAGCAAGGGAAAATGGCCTCCATAGTGACACTCAAGTCATTTCCTGTAGTCTCTATTGGCTTCATCATAGAGATGATCTTGAGCATCAGCTGGAAGGGACATTTCATCCTTCCTCAACTTGACCCTACCCAGCACCCTTCCAAATCCTTTGGCATCAACCTAGGAAGTGTTAGGAACCCTAGATATGTATGAGTCCCTCAGAGAATTTTTATCAAGTTGTACCCTTTGCATAAAAATATCTAATTCAAAACATGGCCCCATTTGTTGATACTTAAATCTGGAGATTGGGGTCATGGACAGACAAGACAGAACTTTCTACAAAGCTGAGAAAAGCCCCAAATTTGCAGAAAAAACTGATCAGCAACAATTGTGGAGGTTGAAGCCTTCCAAAATGACAAAAGCAGCACCTGTAGCTTTAAGAAACAAGCAGCACCTGTAGCATTAAGAAACAAGGTAGTGTATAAAAGAAGTAAATAAATAATAAATACACATGAAGAATGGGGGCAGATAAAAGAAAGTTTGGTCGGTGAGTAGAAAGCAGAGAAGCAAGGAAATGGGAGAGGATAAGGGGACTGCCAGAATTTTCAAAAAAATGGACATTATGTGGGGAAGGGGATACAGGGGGAAATGATGTGACTTCTCACAAGTCCTTGTGGGTTCCCCATCACACTATTGGGCTCAGCAGCCAGCAATGTGTAACTGGGCTTGGCCTGGTAGCTAGCACTGTGCAACTTGACCATAGTTTCCTGGGTAGAGGCTGCCATGGGGAGGGAAGGATGGCAAGCTGAAGACAGGGTCCAGATAAGAGTTGGTTTGCTGGTAGGTGGGAGGGAGAGAAGTAAGCAGGAAAAGGGGAAAGGCTTTGGGACCTTTCTGGGAAGAAACAGAGAAAATAGTAGGGGAGGAGAAAATAAGATGCCCTCAAGTCCTTGTGGGTCCTTTGTTATACTGTACTATTTCATACCGCAGGAGAAAAATCCACTAGTTTGGTCATCTGAAAGTTGGAGCTCCATCTGTTTATAGGATAACCAAAATGTAGGTGGTGATTCTTGAAGACAGCATGGGTAGGCAGAGAGGAAAAGTACTTTTGTGGAAATGAGGTGCAATCATTTAAACACCAGCCTGCCTTTTTTGGTCAGAAGAGGTTTTAGGTACATCTATTCAGTCATTGTGTGTGTGTGTGAAGTACCAATTTACAGAGACCCCATAGGGTTTTCAAGGCAAGAAACTAACAGAGGTGGTTTGCCATTGGCTTCTTCTTCTCACCTTTTTAGTTCTCTGAGTGATTTTTTCTAGACTGTAGAAAGCAGGACAATCTTGTATCCAGTGCTTTACATGCTATCAATTTGGTAAGTAACAGTCTAGTAATAAGAGAAGAGCAACTGTATTACAAGCTGTGGGGAGTCTCGGAACAAACATACTCTCAGATAATTACATGACAGCGGGAACCTTGATATCACTGGGATTCATATTGAGAATTGCTAGGAATCATATTTAGCATTGTTTTTAGCCCACTTTGCTAAGTTCCTCTATAAGGAACCTACAGAAAATGCTTTCTTCTCACTGTTTTTGTGAACTGCAACCTGACTTCATACTGGAGGTGAGCATCAGATATTAACCAATCAAAACTTGAATCTAAAATATCCGTTTGTTAGTTTAAATATATCTAAGCTAAATAAAAAATAGAAGTCACTAATCAAACTTACTTGGATCTAGATGTTATTCTGAGGCCTTTCTGTCAGAGTTCAAAAGGGACCCAGGGAGGAATAGGATGACTCAGCAGATATATAGCTGACAAACAGACCTAAGCATATTTGCCACATAAGAGGATGGCATAGATACACCTGTTGTTGCTGTTTTCCAAAATGTTTGTTTATTGAGGGTGTGCTTTGGAGAGAAACTAATTTTAAAAATGAGTCAAGCATGTCCTGTGCATTAAACCTGGAATGTTATGTAATCACAATGAAATTTCCTCTTTCAGGCTGGAATTAGGACTGGCGAGAGTCACCAAGGGCCCCTGGCAGATTCCACCTGGGCTCTCTTTTATGACCCTGATCCAAACCATGTGTCTAATTTCATAATTTTATATTGGTACACACATATATGTGTGTACCAATGTAACACACACATCTTACAACTGATGTACTCTGTAGTCCCACCCCCAACAAAACCCTTCATATTACAATAAATCTTTAGTAAGTAAATCAGTAGAAAAATCTATTTAAGTTTACCCTTGTATCATTACCTAGCACAAAAGCAGAGACAAACTGGGTTATGCAGTGGTGCTGGGTGAGAAGTACTGGGATTGCTGGGACTGAGTTTGCTGGCATACTTTCTAAAACAATTTGTCATGTGTCATATAACATGAAGCTTAAAGGTGAAAAAAAGGAAGAGAAATGAAGAAAAGAGGAAGATCTGGTTAAATAGACAAAACTATGGAATTGGGTAGAAGAAACATAAGAGGGAAACAGACTGCTGGAAACAACAACCTTGTCAAGAGGCTGCAGAGTGGCAATGATCATAGCAGCCATGATGAGTTGAGCTGGTTGGTCTCTAGTAAAAAGGGCCAGGTGATGTGAAAGACTTCCACCCAAGACACTGGAGAGCCACCGCCAGCCTGAGTAGACAATACTGATCTTGATGAACCAACGTTCTGATGCAGTATAATGTGGTTTCATGTATTCATGCACCTTTCGTTGTTTCTATTTAAAATAAGGCCTCCATCCCCTGCCATTATCATGATCTTGGTGATGGGAAGGACAGAGGGAAAATAAATGCTCATTCCATGTGCCTGGTCTGCAAGGCAAAAATATAATAGCCTGTAAAACAAAACGTCTTTCTTTTCTTCATCTGCAATCTAGAATGGAGAATCCTGCGGCTATGAACAAAAATCCCTGAGAATGTCACTCAGTGACTACAGTGGTTTGCAATGACTATATTCTTGATTTTCTCACCTTCATGTGATTGCATTCATCATTTGCAGGCAATTGTTTTGAATAATTTTGCATCTGTTTTTGATGCTAAATCTCAAACCTGGATCCCACAAAGTAAAAGTGGTTAAAAAGTACACCTGAACTGTCCATTACTGAGAAACTATAGGGAATCATTACACATTAAGGATCGCAGGGAAGGACATATAGACAATAGAATGGTGTTTCCAATCTGGCTTGAATACTATTAAAGTTTGCCTAAACATGCCTCGTGCTAAACTTTCACCTTGCTGTTCCTTGTTATGACATTTTATTCATTACTTAAAACATTTGTGGGCCATCTCTTAATTAGTTTATTCCCTACCCAAACTGTTTGGGAGCCAGCATGGTGTAGTGGTAAAGAGCGGTGGTTTGGAGTGGTGGAATTTCATCTGGAGAACCAGGTTTGATTCCCCAATCCTCCACATGAGCAGTGGAGGCTAATCTGGTGAACTGGATTTGTTTCCCCACTCCTGCACATGAAGCCAGCTGGGTGACCTTGGGCAAGTTACAGCTCTGTTAGAGCTCTCTCAGCCCCACCTACCTCACAGGGTGTCTGTTGTGGGGAGGGGAAGGGAAAGTGATTGTAAGCCGGTTTGAGTCTCCCTTAAGTGGTAAAGAAAGTTGGCATATAAAAACCAACTCTTCTTCTTGATTAGTCTATTTCCTGCCCCATTAGTCCATTTGGAATACAGCTCATTGCTCTGCAGAGCTGGGCTGCCCTGAGCAACTCCTGTATCCCATCCTGCATAAGGAAGTAGGTAGCAGCTATTGAAGCCACTTCCTGATGTCTGCATGCAGGATTTTTACTATGGCAGCTGCGTAACAGGCAATCTGGGAGTATCTGGTAGCCATTGGGGCCAAGCAGTCTTCAAACTGATTTGGAAAGGAGCTTTCTTTTTTGTCTCTTTAATTTCCTAATTCCGAATCCCATTACATTACTTATTGTATGTCTCATCCCGTTGACTGCATTAACTTAACACTGTGTAATCCACTTTGAGTCTCAGTGATAAAGGCATATAAATATTATAAATAAATATATAAATGGTTTAACTAAATGGCTGAGGGCATTAAAAAGGTATCTGGAGGGTACCTGTTTATGCCCTAGTTTAACCATTGTGGGAAGGGTATTCCACAAACAGAGTACTGTTAGGAGAGGAGAAATGTGGTTTTAGAATAACATAAACTTACCTGTGGATGAGGATCTGTTTTTCCTGAAGACTGCTTGGAAAGAAACTCACATTTCACCTCATGCTGCTCAGCTACGCTACTAAGAGGGAGCCAGTGCTGAAGAACAGCTCCTGGCTGGGAAAATACGAAGGAAAACCAAAAGAGTGAGGGAGGGCAGTGCCCATGAGTCTCCTTTTCACACTGAAAAAAGGAGACATGCACATGCACACACTGAGACTGAGACATGATGTAATGATCACAGTGTCAGACTTGGATGTGGCTTGAATCTCCACTTTGCCATGGAGACTTGCTGAGTGACCTTTGACCAGTTACATACTCTCATGCCAACCTTCCTCACAGAATTGTGGTGAGGATAAAATGGAGATAGGGAGGATGTTGTTAGCCACTTTGGTAGTGGAAAAAGTGGGGTATAAATGAAGTAAATACATAAGTATAGACTTCTGTTCTTCAAAGAATCCAGAATCATAGGTAATGACACCCAGACAGGGAGGAGGGAGTCCCTTGTTCTCTGGAAGGGCATAGTAAATTAAATTTTTAAACAGCAGACTCCCTTGGTTCTCAGCCAACTGTGGCTTGTGAGTCTGTAGCCCAAGCAGTGAGACAGAGTGGGGTGGCCATGGGACACCAAGAACCATGATGGGTTTGTGACAAGTTCTACTGCAGAAGAGGTATTGGGCTGGACCCAGTTTAAATTGGCAATTTATACTTATTCTGCCTTTCTACTACAGACCCACCACATATTGTTCCTCAGGGTCCACTATCCCCCCAAATCAGCCTTTTGTGGAGATCAGTGGGCTTCAGTGGGAAGAGGAAGTAGGAAACTTTCTTTCTGGTGATGGAAAACCACATGTATCTGATTGCTGCCAGACATAACTCCAAAGTTGGGGGCACATAGTGTGGGGCCTCTGATCTTAATATTGACTGCCAGTCAGGCTCATGTTGGAGCAGGTGGTCTTTCAAGATATGACCACCATGCAACAATGTTACAGTTGCAGTGTACCATGTCACTGTCAAGGAGTTCCAGCCCTCAATGCCTAGCACCGAGGAATGGGAGGCTCCTATCTGGGTCAGAATGCAGACAACCTTGCCACTTGTAGGGCACCTTGCCAGCCTCCGCCAGGCAAAGGGGCCCAAATAGGCAAAAAGACAAAAGTTGCTGCTCACACAAGACACTTCATTCAGAGAGCTTCCCCTAGATCTAGCGGATAGATCTGCCACCAGCCCTTCAAAAGAATTACACTTAGCAGAGCCTAAGGGCAAAGCTTCTGCCAGCTATTTAGCACCACAATAGCAAACTCGCCCTGCAAGGTAGAGACCCAGCAGGGGGATGCTTTACCTTCAAAGGAGATTACAAAATGTGGTAGCAGGCCGAAGGCTTCAGACACTCAGATTTAGCTTGGAACCACCAAAAGCAAAATTCCAATATTACACAGTATTTATTTACATTATTTATAGTCTGCCTTTCTCACTGGGACTCAAGGCAAGGGTTGCCTGGTCCTCCCTTGGCCACTGTCATGGATGGCGGGGAGGGGGGGAGTTGAGTTGCCAGATCGAGGTTGGAAAACTCCTAGAGATTTTATTATGGAGCCGGTGGGGGGGAAGGGACCTCATTAGGGTAAAATGCCATACAGTCTACCCTCCAAAACATCCATTTTCTCCAGGGGAAGTGATATATGTAGTTGGATGATGAGCTGTAGTTCTGGGGCGGGGGGGGGGGGTCCCCAGGACCTACCTGGAGGCTGGTATCAAGGCAGATTACAGAGAGTGAGTCAATACAATCTACAAGATGGGATAGTCAGTAAATAATGCAATAGGATTTGGGTTGAAGATTCAACCAGAAGTCCAAAAAACAGAAATGAAACAAAGCATAATTGTTAGTGTGACATGCTAAATGATGCAAAATTACACAATGGGATCTAGCCCACAGCAAACTATACACAGTAGTACAGCCCACAGTCTCTAATAATATATCCAAATACCTTTATGAAGCCTCATGTACAATGCAACTCTTGCCTGCATAGAAAAGCCCTCTTGAATAATTCAGTTTTGCTTAGTTTGCAGAAAGCCAGGAGAGTGGGAACCCTCCTCAGGCAGGCCATTCCACAAGATGGGGGCCACAACAGACAGAGCACGTTACATAACATGCAACTTCTATGGATCTACTTTGGAATGGCATGACTGTAGCAAAATAACTGTACTTGCAGATGCACTTTTAATTCTTTTTTTCAGGTGATGTGTTGAAATGATCCAATATGATGCATGAATTTGGGTGTGCATTGGTTTGCTTTGCTTTTTATTTATTTATTTTCTTTGTTTTGATTTTCCACTCATCTTACTGGATCCCTTACTTTAATATATACAAGCAGCAAGTGCCTATTGGGTCAACTAGAATATAATTAATTATCGATTAGATGTTACAACCTGGTGCTGAGACTCATTTGAAAGCCAGAATGCTTCTTTGATGTCCATACTTGCCTTTATTAAATATGCATTATTAATCTGAATTAGGCAGTGTTCAAATAAAAGCCCTTAGAGCAAAGATAATGATTGTGGTATTAGTATTTTTAAAACAGAATTGATTTTTCCAACCTTTCCAAATCAGTTGAAAAATGGGGTGTACTGTTGTTATTGACAAATGAGTACTTAGGGGCCAAGTGGACTAGTAATGTGACTACAGAATTCCCAGCACTGCAGATTCTAAACCAGTTTCCCTTTGGACTAGAGATCCAATTCTTTTCTTTCTCTTTATTTTGAGATTATCTTGATGGTGGGTTCCTATCCATGTATCATGCTGTTTCTTTTATTACATTGTTTTGCCTATGGTT
The DNA here is from genome assembly GCF_029931775.1 of Euleptes europaea. NCBI lineage: Eukaryota > Metazoa > Chordata > Lepidosauria > Squamata > Sphaerodactylidae > Euleptes > Euleptes europaea. The sequence continues at coordinate 37,348,205 of NC_079320.1, read as the reverse complement.
TGTTAACTTCACACAAACCTTGGATGACAACATGGATTCTTTAAAGGCCAACTTTCTGAAGGACAAATTATATTTGATGGAGGTGAATGAAGTGGGGCCTGGAGTTCTCCTGGTATTACAACTGATCTCCATGCTTCAGAAACGTTCCTCTGGAAGAAATGGCAACTTCACGGGTGGGATCTATGGTACGCCATACAGTCTATTCAAAATGGAAAGCTTTATGTAGCTTCTGATGAAGGTGTCAGAGTAACAAGTTGCCCATAATAATCTGACAGAGACAGCCGACAGGTAGCTGTCAGATCAGAGGAATCTAAGCTGATGCAAGAGGCAGCAATAGCCTTGCAGGTTCTAGGGTGAACTGCAACTAACCAGTTGAAGCAGTAGGGATGATGTAATACTGTGGCCAGGTCTGCAGGTGGCCTAATTGGTTTCAGGTGCAGTTCTGTATATAAGCCTATGTAACTGTAACTCTGTTGGGAAGTTTGGTGGAGAGAAGTGTACGTGACGCTTTGTCTTTTATCTGTGCACTGTAAATTAAAGAACACTGTTTTCTATAAAGCAAGGAGTTCTGGTGGTGTGTCCTGGATAACTGCTAATCCACCTGCTTCCACGTCAGAAGGATGATCCAGAACTTCCATGTCCCCTATGGGTAGAACCTAGGGGCTAGAAGAAACTGATTGTCACCTGTAAAGGCACTAAAAGCCAGTGGTCAGTTGAGGATTAAGAAGAATGGGATTCTTGTTGGCTGGCATAATCCTATGGGCCTTCAGAGTGTATTTTTCTCCTTAACACTAAGAAACACTTGAAGAGTTGGAAAATTAAAATTTGAATTTTGGTGAGAAGACATGAACTTATAAGAAGGGGAGAACTTGGTCAGATGACCTTTGGCCTAGATATGACATCACAGGATGTGACATCATATCCATGCTGAGCTCCTTCTCCCCCCCCCACCCCCATTCTCTACCATCCACTCTCCCTAGGCACCACCCTCAAACCTCCAGGAAGTTCCAAAGGTGAATATTTCATATACTTTTTTGTTCAAGAGGGAACTGGTTGTGATGTTAACATCTCTGGATCTAAGTGCACATCCAGAGGGGATACTTAGGCTTAGGGTTTTTTTTACCAGTTTAAAATGGTGGCAATTAAAGGGAGTCAAAAAACCAGATCCTGAAAAATGCTGAATTTTTTTCCATGTATTTTTCAAGTTTGGGTTTAATGAACCAATTTTTTTTGTAAAAGCTGATTTCCCCCAAAAAAATGTCTGGGTTTATTAAACCCAAACCCAAAAAAATTCAGCGGGGAAAGGTGCACAGCCCTACTTAGGCTCTTCAGTCCATGCCAACACTTCCTTGGGCAAACCCACTGCTAGAACAGTTAGAATAACTTATTTAAGTTATGGTTGCTAAATGATTGTTTTTAAATCCCAGTTTGTGATGCTCTGTTTTCCACTTAACACTTAAATCCACCTCCATGGAAAGACTGGTAATAGCTATAAATAATAAATATGAACAGTAATAAATATACCTATCAAGATTTATGGTCATGTATGTCTACATATATTTTTAGTAAATTTCAGAAATAATTACCCCAGATTAGAGATCCTTAGTGCGTGCAGGTGTCATGGTGAGAATGCCAAGGGTAACCCTCATGTAAGCTTGTGTGAGTTCTTCCCCCTACACTGCAAATCATGCACAGATCTGTTTCTATTTCTGGGAGTGGGCACACTATCCAGGCTGTCTCCTCATCATTCTGGCTTGGGCTGCAGTAGCTTTTACAATCTCATATAATTTCTCTTCTAACTAGATTTTCAGATAAATGTATAATTGAGCAGTCATGATGCTGTAAGAAATGGTGAAATATGCTGAAAATTATGTGGCTGGAGCTCCAAAGCATTCCCCCCCTCAAAATAAATAACAGCTGTGCCAGAGCCTAATTTAGATTGGGAGCATGGTACAGGAGTAGTATGGGGTTAACCAGTAACCCCTGTGCCTTTTTCCCCGACTTGAAATTATTCCATGAAGATACAAGAAAGAAAGAAAGAAAGAAAGAAAGAAAGAAAGAAAGAAAGAAAGAAAGAAAGAAAGAAAGAAAGAAAGAAAGAAAGAAAGAAAGAAAGAAAGAAAGAAAGAAAGAAAGCCTACAAAAAATCCCAGTGTCACATATGGTATATTTTTACCCTAAACAAAACATTATCCAATACATTAGGACTATATTAAAATTTTTGATGTGCATGGTAGATGGACACATATTGCAGGTAATATGTCAATATCTGTAAGTTTACCATAAATAAATATATCTACCAGATTATTCTATATTCATTCCCTACAAACTCACACAGATACTGACTTGTTTATCTTTCTGTGATGAGATTCCCCCCACCCACCCCCGTTCCTCTTCTCTGTTCTTTCGATCAGACAGCATCGCTCTCTTGATTTTACTCTTGCTTGCCAATGATCACAGAGGAGAATAAAAAAGAGGAAGGGGGTGATGATGTGACTTGGGGCAAATTCAGAAAAGAAGAAAGCAGGTGAGCATTCTCTGATGCTAAATTCAATCAACCCATACATTTTTCTCAAGTACCAACTGGGGATGTGGATAGAAGCAATGAGAAAAGATGCTGAACTTTTTATCAAGGCACATAAATAATCATTGATATCATTGTCTGACATCATCATCTACACAGAAGAAGCAGGTCAGACTACCAAATGGTTTCAGTGTAAATGTTAGCAGGGATCTGTGAAAATGCTTACTTTTCATTTGGTTTTTATTTGGTTATGCGTGTAAACTTACCAAAACCAAATGGGAAAGCACAAAAGCAAGTTTGGTGCTCCAAACAAGGCAGCCTTTTCAGTTTACAGATCCTGACTCCAAAAGATATGCCTGGCATATTCTCACAATAGTGATTATGATGTGACAGCTGTAATTATCACCACTTTGTTATGCAAAAGATTCACCATATATTAGTGAACCATGGTAGAACATTCCTATACCAACAACGTAGCATTTGCTAGTGCAGATGATTCTATTATTGCTTGATAACGACCACTTCAGGTCATCAGAGTGTTTCAACCATAAATTTCTTGTCATGCAAAGATGTTGATTTAGTTAAATACTGTCAGTCTTCTGCTCCATGCTTATTGAAAGGAACTTTTTAAGGACTAGCCACTAATTTCACAAAATACCCTAAGGCTGCAAACCTGCACAGAGTGACACTTCTTAAATTGCACTTAAATGAGTGTTTCAAGTAACCTACATGACTCAGAGGGTTTCCCCAGTCTTACATACTAACACCTAACAGCTATGTCAGATTGGCTCTGAGCACGGTCTTGGTTCGGAGCTGGAAGATGCTGACTTAACATTTCTCTCAGTCATTTCTAGACTGGTGTGAGAGATGTTCCACCAGCATCTTATGGCAGTTTCTAGATTGCCTGAAAAATTCAGCGTTAGCAGCTTGAATCCCAGGATAATTTCTTCTCAGCAATATACCTCTTATGACCATATTTCTGTCAGAATGATTAGTTTTAGCACACATGTCATGTGAATTTTGTGGAGGTAATAAATGTGGTTAATGTAATAAGCTATTGTGCTGCATCTTATTTGGCAAACGATCCCTCTGAAGAAACACAATTTAATACCATACCAAAAGTTTGCTTTCAGACACTTTGGGCTTTGCAAGACTTTTGCAATTTTATCCCATGCTTACCACTATTGTACTGCATCCATAACACTTGAAGGCATACTTTAGCTCATAGGATTTAATTACATTTACCATGCCTTCAAAGCATATTCTTTTTTCCCCAGCATTTCCCTAAAAATGCTTGAGAAAACATATATTGATTTCAAGTTGGATTAGTCTGTGAGATTTACAACTTCCTGCACCCAGCCATTAAGCTAGAATCTCACTAATTTGCTATTTATTTTATTAAAGTATAATATGTGTATTTATCATTATGATGGTTTGCCACTGTCACCTTCTGCAACAGAGTTTTTTTAAGGAAGTAAAATGCTGGTTTCTTCCATTTTGATTTGGGTAAGACTGTCAGTGACTGTGAAAAATACATCAGAGTAAGGACCAAATAGAGACTTCGGGGTCTCTAATACCACTAGAAACTGTACAAATCAGTATTAGTAACCCTACTAATGACTGCTATTTGTACTGATACGAGGTTGAATCCAAGAAACTGTAAGCAGAAAACAAATGATCACTACTGCTGTTCTGAAACATTCATTTAAGAGCTTGTGCAAGAGTTCACACATGCTATTGTGGGCTCCGAAGCAGCTCTTGCAAAAGAGGTTGTGGGAACAGAACTTTGAATTCAGTGTCCCTACACACTCCATTCAAGAAACCTTGAATTTAACTCCTGATTTCCTAATTGACAGAGTGCACGGTAACCACTTGTTAGCCAAATTGCTCGGTTATGAATATTTATATGGGGGAATTAGCAAATCAATAACCGGCAATGGGCATAACTGCAGGATCTAAACCTGGGTCTACCAGAGTCCATTCCGAGGTTCAAAGAATAAGACGGAGGCAATGGAATTAAAATTAAAAGGTGTTTCCTTGATTATATGTTCACACACAAACAAAACAGATTTTTACAAAACACACACAGAGCCTAGAGAATAAAAGGTGGCTGAGTGGAGACGTTCGCCAATGTGGCAGATTTCCCTTTGAAGAGGGGCAATAATCACCTGATCCTGTAGAGGGGACTCCAAGGTTCCGTGCAGCAGAGAGGGATGAAAAGGGGGCGGGGGGGTCCCCTGCGTGTTCGAGCATCGCTGCCCACACCGACAGAGTGACAGCGAGTATGAGAGGGGAAAAGGGAAGGTAGTTTTATGGCTGAGAGCAACCCCAGTTATACTCTTTTTGGGGTGGGAGATAATGGGAATATCCCCTCGTGCTTCCCATGGTGAACAAAAGGTGAATGAAGCCTTAATGGTCGGCTGCTAAGGTGTGACAGGGGGCAACTGAGACAGGCTAACTAAAAATCTATGGCTTGCACAGTTCCAGGAGGGTCAGGAGACGATTGTTGATGGGCTTATTTGACAGGCGACAAAGGCATGAATGGTTGTGTCCCGGGGTGAGTCCTTTCACAATGCTGGAGGGGCGATCTTTCACTGTTGATATCAGGGAGTCTTCTGATGAGTCATTAATCATGCAGATGGCTGGGTGAGTGCTGGCTACGTGTCTGGTTGTTCCTTGCAAAATGGCCTCTACTGGACATTCGAACGGGGTCACAGGAAAATTGATTCCCTCTGGTTCACTTGGAGGGCTGTCCTGCCCGTGGTTCCTTCATGCCTGTTTCACGGAACGATGTGTGAGCCCTTTCCTTAGCATTTGGGGCTTGCTGCAAGTCTGGAAAGGTGGCAACACATAGCTCTGGGTGTTGCCATGCATCCAGTCCAGGACATGGGAACCGTTTGGCTACACACTATCTCTTTTTATTTAATGAATGCTAGTCACATTGAAACCCTTTTAGCATCCCTCATAATTCACACGAGCAGGAACTTCAAACTTTGCCTCAAAACACTGCTTTAGGCAAAATCTGGAAGCAACTCTATTATCCTCCTGATTTCCAAAATTTGAATACATTATCGTTGTGATTCAAATTAAAGACCTAATGGCCTGAAGGGAACTCTTGTACGGTGACGGTGAGCTAGTAGACACTGGTTTCAGCTTCTTTTGTATGATGGTTAGACTTTGTTCACACTACAAAGCTGACAAAGTAAAGTTCTGTGATACTGACAGATCAGGTAAATTTTACTGAAGCAAGCATCAAGCTGGAAAACCCGACAAATATGGACAAGCAAAGTCATCCAGAAACAAAATAGGACAGTGTCATCTCCTTGTTTTAGAATCTTCTTTCTCAGGAGATTCAATGGTTATTTCTACCTGAAATGACAAAACATTAAGGAGAAGAAAAGCCGAGATCAGCTAATGGGTAAATTGTCAAGGGCTGGTTTAATTTTAACAAAATGAGTGAAAAATAAACAGGAAAAGAGATCATGTGATTTTTAAATATATAGAGAGATAGAGAGATAGATAGATAGACATTATAATAACTATCTGTACCAAATCAGTTTCTTAATGAATAAAAGATCAAATATTTTATAACTTTTCAGCAATACATGCAATTGTAGTTCCTACCTCTCATAGTGAGAGTTTTCTTTGCCCCCTTCCTTCTCCCCCCCCCCCAAAAAAAAGGCACCGGGCATCTGCTCAAGGGGGGGGGGTATGAGGATAAGTACTGAGATAAATCTTCAGAGGCCCTGTGTCAAGTGCCCCCTCCTTCTGAGGTTACTAAGATTGCCAGCCAGCAGCTGGACACCAGTGGGTCTCCAGAAAGGAGTAGGCATGGATGGGTGCTGTTGGCATGACTGTGTTACATCAGTTTAGGGGAAACCCAAAAGTGACATCATCCTCTTTAAGAATCACAGGGAAACAATGGCTTTTAAAAACTTTATTCTTCTCTTGTTGGCTGCCATAGCAGCGGCAGGCAACAGGAGCTGGGAGTGGAGATGATTTGCCCCAGCAGGAATCTGGCAACCCTACAGGTTATATGGGTAGCAACTCAAGAGAGGGCCTTCTTGGTAGTGACACCAGTGCTGTGGAACTCCCTCCCAAGGATATTTGTTTGTCCCCTTCTATCCACCACAAGCAGATGAAGACTTTTGTTTTGGTTTTTCTGGTGTTCTCCCAATGACTTCTCTTTCCTAACCTATGTTTGGGTCTGTGTTTTTATATATGCATTTCATTTTTGGTTGTAATTTGTTTTACAGTTGTTTTATGATATCCTGCTTTTAATTCAATCAATCAATCAACATTTATTAAATCATATGATTAGATAAAATCAGTTTAGCAGCAAAATTTACATACTAATATAAAATTAATATACAGACTAAAATTCATAATCTTAGAGGCAGAAAACTTCTGAATACCAGCACTAGAGGGCAGCATCAGGGAAAGGCCTTATACTCTATTCCCTGTTTGTTGGCACTCCAAAATTGGCCATTGTATGACCCAGGATAGACACACACTGCTCTGATCTGATAGGACTCTTCTTTGTCTGCATTCTTAGGATGCAGTCAGAGAACTTGGAGAGATAGTGTCCACCACCTCTTTGCTCTCCTTGCTTTTCTGCTGCCATTTTTATTTGGTATATTGTAATTGCTGTTCTTATGTTCTGCTATTATTAGTTGATTTATTATTATTTTGATTTTTTGTTTTTACTGTTGTAAACCATATTGAAGATGAGGAGGCTCAGTGACAGTCCATGACACTTAAAAGATTTTAGAAGTTGCCAAAGTCCTGTTTGTACCTGAAGCTCTGGAGAGCAGACTGCTGTCAGTCATATATTGAGCTGTGTGGAATGTAATAAGGCATGAGAATGTGAAATGAATGGTTTGATCATTGTAAGTTTTAATGTTAATCATGTTGGTTACAAAATTCTCGGAATCCCTGCTTTTTGTGAACATTTTCAGCAATTTATAAGTGCTATAAATCTCCCCCCCCCCCCCCGCCCATCATAAGAACATAAGAAAAGCCATGCTGGATCAGACCAAGATCCATCAAGTCCAGCAGTCTGTTCAAAGTGGCCAACCAGGTACCTTTAGGAATCCCACAAAGAAGGCAAGTGCAGTTGCATTATCCTGCCTGTGTTCCCCAGCAATTAATATAACAGGCATGGTCCTCTGATCCTGAAGAGAATATGTATGCCTCATGACTAGTAGCCATTTTTAATAGTAGCCATGGATAGTCCTATCCTTCATGAACATGTCCAATCCCCTCTTAAAGCCTTCCAGGTTGGCAGCCAGTGCCACATCCTGGGGCAGGGAGTTCCACAATTTAACTATGTGTTGTGTGAAGAAATGCTTCCTTTTGAATCTCTCACCCTCCAGCTTCAGCAGATGACCCTGCGTTCTAGTATTATGATAGTAGTTGTACTGTTAATATCTACTGACTGAGAAAATACACAGTGACAGATAGATCCAAATGACAATGCTTAGTGGTCATATGAATTTATGGCCCCTATGCCATAACTCCATGGCACCCAAGGGGTCCCCAGCCACTAGGCTGGGAACCACTAGTCTGAGTGGTGTTAACCTCTGATATCTTCCCTGTTTTCCTCAAGGTCCTGTAATAAGAAATAAAAAAAGTTACAGAAACAATTAGAAATGGTGGGGGACAAAAAAAAAAGGTAGGATGACTGGTGGTTGGAATTGGTAAAAGGGAGTAACTATGGGGACTGCCAGGCAAGGGAAAGGAAAGGGAAAAGAAGGATAAAGATGAAAATGCATCACCCCCTGAAATTCCTTGTGGTTCATCTTCTTGTTATTATATAAAAAGAATCTATAAATTGAATCTCCCACAGTAACTATGTTCAGGGTTTATTACACTTGGTTTCAGGAATGTTGACTAAAAAGTTCCAAGGCATTGCACTGTCTTTTGTTATGAAAGACATAGCATAATACAGGAATGTTGAAGACAAGGGAAAATCAATTTGTTCCACTATCCTTTTGTGTAAAAGCTATTCACAAAGTTATGCTCCAAATTTCCAGTCACTTTAATATTTTCCACTAACAGCACTAAAGAAAAAGAATCTGATAAAAGGGTGATTTAAGTGTGTAAAGAGACTCATATTGATATAAATGTTAATCTGTTATCATGATAACGTGTGTGTGTGTGTTAAGTGCCGTCAAGTCGCTTTCGACTCATGGCGACCCTATGAATGAAAGTCCTCCAAAATGTCCTATCTTTGACAGCCTAGCATGACTGTCTTTTCCAGTGACTCTTGTCGTCTCATGACGTGACCAAACTATGACAGCCTCAGTTTAGTCATTTTAGCTTCTAGGGTCAGTTCAGGCTTGATTTGATCTATATCATGATAACTTACCAATGGAATTCATAGCATTTTTAAGTGAATGCTTCCTGTATGGGAAAAAGCTATTATACAACAGGAGCCAAAACAGAAATACATTTCCCTCTTTGCAGGGTTCCTCTCATTTGTACAAAAATTGTCTATGTTCATAAGTCATATAGAATGCACGTTGATGGGGGCAAGGCCTGCAGACATATTTCTGTTCCTCCTATTTGTACGGCCAGTCTAGGGATATGCAACACATATACAGGGTTTCTGATAAGAAAGCAAATGCATTTTTCCCCTTTGACTGCTTAATCAGCTTGCTTACAAATGGTTGGAATACGGAGATGGCTGGTGTGGGTGAGCGTGTTTCAGATCACGCATGAGGAACAAGGGGATTGCTAGTAACTAGCTGTGATAGCAACCCTTCATGCCTAATGGAATACCACATTAGAAGGTCTCCAATTTCCCATTCAGTTTTCTGTAGATAGAAAGTATTGCTGAAAAATATCGTAAGCACATATGGAAATCACATAGCTTTTCAAATCATGGTCAGTGTACTTATCTTCTATGTAGGCATCCTATTGAACTTTTTATCCCTGATTTATCTTGAAAAATCTCCTTTTCAGTTTCAATGGGCAGAATGACAACATGCCATGATTGTTAAAACAACCACTAATGTGGCTTGCCTCATGTTCATTGGTAGATATAACTGGAGCTGAACATTTGGCACAATTTTCAGGTGTGTCCAAATAGCTCAAACACATTTTTTTAAAAATTATTTGTTAGGTCTAGTCAGAGCCAGTCCAAGAAGTCAGGATACCAGGAATCCAAAGGATAGCAGGGAAATAAGGCAGGTAAACAAGGCAGGTACTCAAGGAGGTTGGTGACAAGTTGCTTGCACAACAGCCAAGCCTAACTGATGGCTTAAATCCCTTCCCCTGCTGCTGTAGCAGCCAGCTGATGCTGATGAAGCTGAGTTCACAGGTTGTGCTTCAGCCCTGCTCTTCCTCATCACTGCTACTGGGGAGGTTCCTCTGTAAAGCCTTCAGCCTAGCACTTTGCCGTCTCTGCTGCATTGCCAGACGGACCTGTTTTCTTCTCTGCTCCAGTGGCCCTGGCGAGGCCTCTGGAGACACTGCATGTTGCAAGGTGTCAGGTCCAACTGGAGTCCTTGAGCTGGCTGGCTGCAGACATGGTGAGTCATCTCCTGACCTTGGCTGATCCTCCACTCCAGCAGGCTGTAGGCCCTGTGGTTGTTCCTGTGGGACTTCTGCCTGAGGATGTCCCTCTTCGTCAGAGGAGGCCTCTGCAGGCTGACTCATGACAGGACCCTAGGTGAATAACTGAGCCCCCTTTCCCTTTGGTATGCCCCCTTTGCCTTTAACCACACCTGTTTGGCCCTGCCCCTTTGACTCTACCATTTCTCTTTTCCACTCTCTTTTCTATTTCAATTTGCTTACTGTGACAAAGAGATCATACATATTTGTTTGTATAAAACCAGAGAGAAGAAAATATGCTTTCTATGATTTTATCAGAATATTATTCAATAAAATTTGCATAATTTGTGCAAAAACAAAATAAATATTATTCTGAAGGAGCCTCGGTCTAATATTATGCGGAAAGGTTTCTCCAGGCCAGTCCACATCCCTCCAAAATGCTTAAGCAGCTGAACAATCCCATCATGTTGAAGATTTTCCTTTAGAACTAGGGCTGTTGAATTAAAAAAAATTCGGTATAGATCGGATTCGGCTGAATTCGGCCCGTTTAGATTTGGGATATGCCGAAGTCCGAACTCCCCCGCTTCGGGTCCGTGCAATTGGGCGGGAATTCAAAGTTCGGGAAAAAAATTCGGCCGAATAAAGCCATTAAAAACACAACTGTGCCTTTCCGCGGCTCTGGGGGGGGGCATTTTTTGGGGTAGAGGTCCCAAACTTTCAGCGGAGCTTCAAAGGATGTTTCTTGAAAGACCCCCCAAGTTTTGTAAAGATTGGGTCGGGGGGGCTGAGATATGGGCCCCAAAAGGGGTCACCCCACCCTTAATGTGCATCTCTGAGCAGAGCTTGCCGCCCACACACAAAGCTCCCAGCACCGACAAACAGCTGAGAAGTTTGCAAAGCATTGCAACAGACTGCAGAGCAACACAACCTTGTAAGCAACACCTTTGCAATTGTGCAAAGCAACATCTGACATCTGGGAGTTTGCATACCATGGAAAGGGACAGAGGCAGCTAGCTATGCATAATGAGCAGGAGGGGTGGAATTTCCCCTTTTGCATGGGACTCCAAATGCATTCTTTAAGTCACCATTTGAAAACCAGTTTTGAGCAAGCATCCAAATAGACCTAACCGCTCTTATGAATGAGGGTAAACCTGAAGACACACAACTGAAACCCCCCCTCAAACCAGGGAGAGAGAGACTCGAGGGGGAACACACCCCCAGGCAGAACCGGCAAAAGCCCCCTTTGGCTTCCCCCCGACCCACAGAAACTGCTCCCTCCCCACACACACACAGACTCTGCTTCCCCCCCCCCCACACACACACAGGAGAAAAAATTATAGATTAAAGCCCCCAAAGGGATCTTACTGTGGCTGTCTTCTGTTCCATCAGGAGGGGCTGGGGAGGACTTGTAATCCAAGACGATTCCAATTAGGCACGGGACGTTTTGCTCTGGAGATGCACACAGGATCAGCTGATCCATTCATCCCAATAGGGAAAAGGGGAAAGGGGAAAGCCCATATCTCGGGACCCCCTGACCCAATGTTTACAAAACTTGGGTGGTCTCTTAAGAAGGCTTGTCTGAAGCTCTGCTCAAAGTTTGGGATCTGCACCCCCCAAAATGCGCCCCCTGCAGCCACGGAAAGAGAAAAGGGGGGAGCCGATATTTCTGCCCCCACTGAACCCATCTTTACAAAACTTGGGTGGTATCTTAAGAAGGATTGTCTGAAGCTATGCTGAAAGTTTGGGGCTGTATCCCCAAAAAAGTGCCCCCTGCAGCCACATAAATGGAAAAGAGGTGGAGGGAAAAGGGGTGGAGCCCATATCTCGAGATCCTCTGACCCAATGTTTACAAAACTTGGGGGGTATCTTAAGAAGGCTCATCTGAAGCTCCACTGAAAGTTTGGGGTCTGTACCCCCAAAAATGCACCCCCTGCAGCCATGGAAAGAAAAAAGGGGGGAGCCCATATCTCGGGACCCCCTGACCCAATGTTTACAAAACTTGGATGTTCTCTTAAGAAGGCTTGTCTGAATCTTTGCTGAAAGTTTGGGGTCTGTACCCTAAAAAATACGCCCCCTGCAGCCACAGAAAGGAGCGAATGTGCACAAGCACCCACACACACACACGAGGATTTCCCTCTCTCTCTCCCCGGCCGGGCCGCACATCAGCTGATTCCTCCAGTACTCAATCCTGACTGATTGGCCAGAAGAAGACCCAGCTTGGCCACTGATTGGCCGGGGAAGGAGAATGCTGCTTACTGACGGTTATGCTGCTTACTGCCACCCCGAATTGGCCGGATTTATTCGTGAACTCCCGAACTCGCTGAATTCGGCTCCCCCGGTTGCCCGCCATTTTTGAGTTCGGTTCGTCCCAAACTAAAAACCACCGAATCAGAGGAAATTCTGCTGTTTTTCAGTTCGGGCCGAACCGAATCAACAGCCCTATTTAGAACCATCCAGTATAGAAAAAGAATGTCTGGACTTGTATTTGTTTTCACATTCTCTATACTTGACACTCCTCCACATGAAGCCTGCTGGGTGACCTTTGTCCAGTCACAGTTCTCTCAGAACTCTTTCAGCCCATGTGGAGGCAGGTAATGGCAAACCACCTCCAAATGTCTCTTGCTTTGAAAATCCTATAGGGTCACCATAAGTCAGCTGAGACTTGACAGCACTTTCCACCACTATACTGGACAATAGGGCTGTCAATTCGGTTCGGTCCGAACTGAAAATCAACCGAATTTCCCCTGATTCGGTGATTTTCTGTTCGGACGGATCCGAACTCAAAACTGGCGGGCAACCGGGGGGGCCGAATTCAGCGAGTTCGGGAGTTCGCGAATAAATTTGGCAAATTCGGCCCCCCTTCAGGGGAGCCCGCTGAAAGGCGTGGGCTGCCCTTTAAACTGATCTGAGCCTCCCAGCTGGGAGGCGCAGGTCAGTTTAAAGGGCAGCCCGCCCCCCTTCAGCAGGGTCTGCTGGAGAGGCGCGGGCTGCCCTTTAAACTGACCTGCGCCTCCCAGCTGGGAGGCTCAGATCAGTTTAAAGGGCAGCCCGAGCCTCTCCAGCAGAGCCCGCTGAAGGGGGGCGGGCTGCCCTTTAAACTCATCTGCGCCTCCCAGCTGGGAGAGATCAGTTTAAAGGGCCCCCGCGCGCCTTCAGGGAATCCCTCTGAAGGCGCACTGGGGCCGAATTTTCCCCCAAACTCCGGATCCCCCCGAATTACCGGGGATCCGAAGCGGGGGAGTTCGGACTTCGGCACGTACTGAACCCACAAGGGTCAAATTCGGCCGATCCGAACTGTACCGAATTTTTTTTTTGACAGCCCTACTGGACAAGCAGGTCACCCTAAAGACCTGACTATGACCTGGGAGTATGTGTTTTCCTCATGACAGAGAGATTCAAAACAGATAAAAGGAATTATTTTTTCACACAACAAATAGTTAAATTGTGGAACTCCCTGCCCCAGGATGGCTGCCAGACTGGAGGGCTTTAAGAGGGGAGTGGACATATTCATGGAGGAAAGGGGTATTCATGGCTATTAGTTAGAATGGATACTAGTCATGCTGCATACCTATTCTCTCTAATATCAGAGGAGCATGCCTATTATTTTGGGTGCGAAGGAACACAGGCAGGATGGTGCTGCTGCAGTCATCTTGTTTGTGGCTTCCTAGAGGCACCATTGGCCACTGTGTGAACAGACTGCTGGACTTGATGGGCCCTGGTCTGATCCAGCAGGACCTTTCTTATGTTCTTATGATAGAGAAAATTTAGTTTGTGGAATGTGCAAAGGCAAAAGTAGGCACAAGCTGCAACACAGAAATAAATTGTCAGCGTAACTTATTTGTCTTGGCCATGACCATGCAGCACAGCCTCTGCACAGGGGCAAAGCTGCTTAGTGTGGTATTCAAAATGAACATTGATCATCAATATCACTGTGGTCTGGCTAGCAAGGAATTTTGACTAATGTATAAATGGAGAGTTTGACTGAGATAAATTCAGCTGGTCATCACATTTGCATCAAAGGTCGTCATTTTTTTAAAAAAAAGAAAACAAAAAAATACATGAAGAGGGTCATAGATATGCATGCTTCCTTATACCCAGACATGCCAATTGGTTGTCTACTTTGCATTTAATTTTAACAAAATGTTTTTTTTTTTTAAAAAAAGCATTGCTTTTGAAAAGTAATGGGGTCACTCTAAAGCATGTGTTTTGTAGATGGCTGACATTGTGTGGGAAACAAAGCAATACAGTTTATTTAGGACAAACCAGTGTTCTGCTGACCCACTGAAAAAAGTTTGCTGGCTTTTTTTTTCTATTCAGCATTTTTCTATGATGCAGGTCCTGGCTCCCTCTAGCCTTTGATATCAGCTTTTGTTATCTCATCTATAATGCCAAGGGACAGCAACTAACCCCTAGAAATCCTATTTTGCTTATTGTTCCCCATTAAATACAAATATGGATAATGAGCGGAATCAATGACTTCCAAGTCTTGGGGTTAGGCCTTACAAGTCCCACAATGAGTGCAGAACATGATGATGGTTATAAAAAAATAAAGCTACTTATAAAAGTTGAAGAAAGTCGACTATCCCATACAGAAGAACAGGAAGACTGAATGGTTAATTCAGGAGCTCATAAAACCGAAAGTAAAATTTAAGCTCTAAACCTTAGGACATATAAAAGAAAAGGAGATAAAAGCAGAGAAGAAGTCTACAATAAAAATATATCATATTCAGAAATAATTAAAATTTCTGAAAATAAATTATGAGGAGAGTAAAACCACACAATGTAGAAATGTAACGTCAAGAGAAACTTTCCAAAGTATGAATGTGACTTTGGTTCTAAAAGGCTTTGGTGATTTTATTCCTTCTTCTGAAAGTTCTCCACTGCAGGGCCCACGCATACAAGGTAGAGCAATGATTGCTCTACTAGGTTAATAACTGCACACAAACCAGTATTACAACTAGAACCAATCTGACCAGATGTTTGAGTAATTAGTAATAGGTTTTACAACCTATACACATGCCTGGTTTGATTTAAACTGTTTGTATATGTATTTATTTCTGTAAATGTGTGCAGGCTTAACGTGGGTTTTAATTGACCACTGATGAAGGCCCAATAGGCCGAAACACATCTGGTTTGTGGTTTCAGATATCAATCCTAGGAAATGCCATTTTGCTATTTTAATGTTTTTAAATGTTTTTAACCTTTACACACACACACACAGACACACACACACACACACACACACATGCATATATATGTGTGTGTGTGTGTACAAACCAGTATATATATATATATGTGTGTGTGTGTGTGTGTGTGTGTGTGTGTGTGTGTGTGTGTGTGTGTGTGTGTGTTGGGGTTTATTCCCCCTTTTTTCTTCCCCTACACACACAAGGGACATGGATTTTGTAAGTTTTTTGGTTTGACTGGAACTTTGTTCATTTGTATCGTGTTTTTTTTAGGCTGAAGATTACTTCACAGAAAAACTTCTTCAGAAGACCAGATATCAGTACTGATTAATGTTTCTCAAGGGTTTGGGAATAAAAGTAGCTTCTTTTCGAACCTGCAGGTCTGTCGGTTGTTTATTCCGATGTTTTATTGATCACTCAGAATGTTGCCTAATATTTCACAATGGGTGTTGTCGGGAGAGAGAAACCCCTGATAACTGAGGCAAAGGGTAATTTTAGAAAATGCTTGAAGTTTCAGAAAGTTTTATTTTATTTATACCTGCCCTCCCCTGGCAAGTTTGTAAAGACTGGTTTAAAGGAAATCACTTTGGAGTCAGTTTGGGATTTTCTATCTTCATAAATAATGTGTTGCTACCTGCAAAATTCGTCTCTTTCCTGTTTTCTGACTCCAGACTGTATATGGAAAAAAGTGATGAATGCTGTCCCTAGTACAAATATAGGGGGTCTTACCAAATTTCTTTCCTTCACTGGGTAAAACTATCCATTTATTTCTCTCTTTTTTTTTTTACCAGCTTTCTGACTATAACAGGTTTACTTTTATCCCTAAATTGCTAACTTTTGTTAGATACCTTTTGACAACGAGAAACTTTGACCTCAATACTCTGTGCATAATAAGCAAGTACATGTACATAAACATTAGAGCTTAGAAGTTTTAAAAGTAGAATTTTCTAATATGCCACTCACTTGGCTACATTCCTTTATTTTGTTGATGACTTAAAATGTCTACCAATGGGTGTTAACTGGTAGGAGATAGAACATCTTCCCCTGTAAGATTGGAGGGAATTGCTTAATGATTCAGTAGGAGACATTATAATCCATTGGAAAAATGCTAAACACTCAAAATGAGAAGTGCAAAACAGTCACAAAACCATAAAACAATTAAAATTCAGTTAACAAACAAATTAATTTTAAAAAATCAGGTGGGAAGAATTGGGAGTCCATTGAACTAAGCAAACTGTAAAAGAACCAAAACTTTACAGGTTTTTAAATTCTTATATAATTTGAAAGAGCTGAAGAACCTCAGAAATTTTTTTAGGGGACTTCTCAAGAAACCAGAAGTTCAACAGCTCCAGATTCTTGTAGCCAAACAGCTAAACCTCATGATAGATTCTGTTTGCAGACAGATAAAAGCTGATGAAAATAGTAAAGACACACCAGCATTGATAATTCAGCCTTGCAAATGAAATTCTACCTGGTACTGAGAAATGTACCAGGTCCTGAAATGTGATAAAATGGCTTGTCTGACAGCTTTGGCCCAGCTGAATCTGGAATAACGAAAGTGATAGAATGGTGCAAAGAAATGGTGTGGCTAAGAGGTAGGTGATGATAATGTGAAATCAGATGAGGCTTGCCGAGTTTTTTAGGCTTTCATTTACTCCATTTCAAAGTCAAAAAAGCAACTTTCTGTTATATATTTCAGCTGTCAGTTATACTGCAACTTCCCTTCTGTAAACAGATGGCTATGTCTGTCAGAATTCCCAAGGTATTCACAATGAAATATGCCAAAAAGAATGTTGAAATAATTTTAACCAAAACAAACAAACAAAAAGTTACTGCTATATAAAAAATGCATCGTTATGAACTGAAGAACATATAATACTGTTTCAAATACTGAGTGATCCTGAAAATATAAA
The DNA here is from genome assembly GCF_029931775.1 of Euleptes europaea. NCBI lineage: Eukaryota > Metazoa > Chordata > Lepidosauria > Squamata > Sphaerodactylidae > Euleptes > Euleptes europaea. Next base: position 37,331,025 of record NC_079320.1, on the reverse strand, counting down.
CTGTATCACCCTGATATTCCTCTCTCTGTGTAATTATAAATTTGAGAAAATTTGGTATCTCTGTTTAGCAAGGTTGTGAATTGCATTTGCAGGAATGTTCCAGGAGCAGTCTAACAATGCAATCCCAAACAGAATTATACCCTTCTAGGTCCATTGAAGCTGACGAGCATAGAAGGGCATAATGATGTTTAGGATTATACTGGGGCTGCCCATTCCTGACCTTTCGGTGGCGGACAGCATGGCCGAGGCACCGCCGAGTTGCCTCCAAACCCATTTCCTGGCCACCGAAAAAGCCTTTCAGAGGCTTTTTAAATTTTAAATGGGGCAAAATGCCCCACTGAGAACAGCGATGCTGTGCCTGCAAAAAAAACAGGCACAGCAACGCTGTTCATCCCACCAGCATGCCACACCAAAAAGGGACAGGAAGCTGCCCATCAGCAGCTCCGCCCCCTGGCACACCCCGGGAACACCCCTGGGATGCCGGTGTGGGGCTTTGTGCTGGTGGCATGCCGGTAGAAGGTGTCCCCGGGTGGCGCTGCCATGGCCGTGCCTGTAGGCCAGCATCCGGGCCTCCCTGCCGGTGTTGGGTCCATCCTGGCCGGCACAAGTAATGCTAGTGCTGGTGCAGGGGGCCTGAATGCCAGAACCCCCTTCCTGGCCTCCATAGGACTTTTGTCCTGGAGGCTCAGGAATGGGCTGTAAGTCTACTAACCTGTTCTGCTGGGGGTGGGGGAATGGTTGTTTGGATCAGTCCTTCTGTGGCAATGAAAGATAAGGATGGGACTCAACTATTGGAACTCAAAATAACTATTGGTAATGGAGTTTCTGGTAGATCATACCCACTGTGAATGATCCTGAGCTTTCTGGATTAGTGGAGTACAAATTTAAATAGACATACATGAAGTTTTTCACCAAAAGACAAACACCTTTCATCTACCTTCATGTGTAGCTGTTGTACTGATAAGAAAAGGAAAGAGCAGCTATCCTGAACAGCTTTTACCTAGCAGCTTCCTTTGCCTAATGCATATTTGAATTGCCTAAGATGCAATTTCCTTTATGAATAATTCGGCTACAGCTGGCTTTTTTTGACTAAGCAAGTTTCCTTCACAACTTAAATGATGTGTGCCCTATGAAATATGGGAAACCATGTGGCATGTTGCAATCAGATTAATGGAAGTATGTTATTAAGTTTCATGTCAGTTAAGAAAAGGCTTTTGCTTATGTTTTTCTGTAAATAAGGGGGGAATAAAACAGAGATGGTAAAATTCATCCATCAAAACCCAGCCCATCCTCCACTGGATTAGCATCACTATCAGCATCCATGGTCTTCATTACATTCTGCAGTTCAAATATTGCAGATTTTACAGCAACCTTGCAAACATGTCAGTTGTAAACATAAATGTTTTTAAGATGCATTTCTTCAGAAATATTCCTGGAATCATAATCTATGATCACTAGAACTGGAACTTCCAGCAAATGTCTGTTACTTAACTGAGCATATGTAAAGCAAAGCAGGGTGAACTTTATCGGTACACTCTGTTCTTGCCCAAATCTCCCAGGCAGCTGATATGTGCATATAATCTCATTTTCCTGTCAACTATTTATTCTTTTTTTTTCTAGGTTGTGTAATTTTTTTGAAAACAGCCATCTTTACAAACCAGAATTAGACCCTAACCAATTAATTCTGGCAAAATAACTTTCTGAGCATACTTTTATATTTAAGCTTATTGAGTAAGGAGAGTCCTTCTTATTACTTTTCTGTGGATGCTGGTAATGGACTCTTCTCAGGGTGTAATGAACAGAAGGAGCTGTCGATCAAAAAGTAGTTTAATGAAATGATGAAATTTCGAGAAAAGAAATAAAGTGAATCCCTAGCAAGTTTTGATTTCATTAGACACAGCCTTTTGATGGAAGTTCCAGCTCAGATTATAAGAAAAGAGAATTCCAAGATAAGCAAAAACCTTAACTTAGTCAACATCAATGTCATATATTACCCAATGGAAAAAGGGCAGTTTTATTTTTCTCTAGAGAAGATCATAATATTTGTTTTATAGTGATTTATTGGAAGACCTTTCCTAAAACAATACTCAGAAAAAATTTGTAATGATAAACTAGTTTTCCAGCTCCAACTGCTTTACTCAAAAAATCACTCTTATCTGTGCATGTGTGTTTTGAGGAACTAGTTGCACATTCTTTTTCTTGGGTATGGATTCTGACCATAGGATTTAAAATCATAGACCAATTTGTCACATCTTACCTGTGGTTTGGAAGCCATTATCAGCACCTTTACATTCTACTCCAATAACATAGAATTGCAAGTTCGTGTGAGAGCCAGCATGGTGTAGTGGTTAAGAGCGGTGATTTGAAGCAGTGAACTCTACTCTGAAGAACCGGGTTTGAGTCCCCACTCCTCCACATGAGTGGTGGCGGATAGTCTGGTGAACTGGATTTGTTTCCCCACTCCTACACATGAAGCCAGCTGGGTGACCTTGGGCTAGTCACACTCTCGCAGCCCCACCTACCTCACAGGGTGTCTGTTGTGGAGAGGGGAAAGGAAGGTGATTGATTCTTCCATAAGTGGCAGAGAAAGTTGGCATATAAAAACCAACTCTTCTGAGGTCATCCTCACCTGTCTCAGGGCCAGACATAGCACTGGCGTGGAAAGGGAAATTTCCCTACTGTCCATCCATGTGATTGGTCATTCCTACCTTACCCCAGCAGTGTAGAAGGAACCAGTCTCCTCTTGAAAAGAAGTTTCCTTCTGATAAAAATGCATCAGATGGGAAGAGTACTTTAAAAAAGGAACTAGAGTCAATTAGAAGTCAGCGTGGTTTTTTTTAAATAGAGAAGTTCAACAAAAAGGAAGCAAAAGAAAAATGAAGTGTCAAACACTCAGCTATTAATCATTAATGTCCTTTCTTTGATCCCTGAATGCACTCTTTTCTCCTGATGCATCTCATGGTCTATTCTAGCATATCATTGTGGCAAGCTGTTCTTTCCTTCTGTTCATCCTACGATACTGTTATTTATTCCACAATTATTCCCATTCCTTCTCCATAGTGTGACACTGCCGACATTTGTGCATGTATCGTGCTCCTCTCCTTCATTTTTGGTTAGGCTGAGAATGTATAATTAGCCCAAGGTCACACACTAAGCTTCCACAGCAGAATGGGGATTTGAACCTGGGTCTTCCAGATCCTAGTGCAAAACTCTAACCACTATACCATGCTTGTTTTCATGGGGTGGCTGCTGTTGAACAATAGCCAGCAGCCAGGCCTGGGTAAGATTTTTCTGCAAACCTGGAGCTTTTTTTAGGTTTGTAAGAAGATTTATCTTGTATTTCCATGGCTGCAGTCACTGGATGGAAGTATCAACAGATGGTGTTATGCTGAGAATTAGATGTATAGGGCTTGTGTGGCCTTAACAGCATTGTCATTCTGTGTGGGAGAGCTACATCTGTAAAACTTCTGTCCATTAGGCAGTGGCACAAAAGCACAATCAGGGAAAAGAAACAATCCTCAACAGTAGCACCAGGCTGGAGAAATAAATTATGCAGCTCAAAGCATCATCTATTTATTAATAAAAAATACAGCACAAATCCCAGTAGCTAAATTGTGATTATCCAATCCACTTGACTATTCAGTCATAATGCCATGTCATCTCTGTAGCCTCATATCAAAACAGCTATGTAAAACATAGTCTGGAGTCAAATAATTGTCTCTGAAAGTTCTAATAGGTAGGGAAGAGATAAGAGCTCTATATTTTTCTCAACTTAAAATCAGCCTAGCTGACTTGACCTTCAGCACTGAACTCAGTGGATGCACATAGGTGACATATACAACTCCCCCTGAAAAGGTCAGGGAATCTGCTAGCACACTTTTCCTACTGAGACACCTGTGGGAGGCAGCTGAATATATTCATTTTGTCAAGAGTCAAATGCATTTATGGCACGAGGGACTTCATGGCCAGAGTGGGGGGTGTTTTGAAATCTGTTATATGTCACTTCTGAAGGCTGCAAAGTGGGGGCGATGTGAGTTTCCTTATGGGAACTTAACAGAAATCTCAGAGAAACTTGCTCTGTGGCTCAGGCTGGAGCCTTGAGAAGCTTTTTACAGGTTTGCAACTGTGATGGATTTCAGAACACATTACTGCCAATCTAGTACATTTCTCCCAACACTTTTTCTTTAAAAAAAAAAAAAAACGAGACCTGAAAAAGTCAAAACCATTTCAAAACATTATTTTTGATTGTATATGTCACATTTCATTACCACATTCAAGGGAGTAACACTATGCCATTTGATAGAAGAGGAAGAGGAGGATTTTTCCCCCTCCATGATCTGAAACAGAAATATAGTGGTCAAGAAGAGGGAAAAAATTATGTTACTGTTCCAATAAGGATCCATGTCCAGTTCACAGTATCTTTTGACTATTAAAGGTAAGAATGCATATTTTGCATTTCACTTGTCTAATGAAAATCTTGTACTTTACCTTTAACTATTAAATCCCCATATTTTTTTCTGGAATTACGGTATATAAGAAGGATTGAATTGAAAGAAGATTAGTGGAACTGAGGTATTTCAATGGTTATAAGCATGATGGCTAAATGCAAGAGCCAAAGACATACAGTAAGAGAGTGAATCAGGGGCTTATAGCTATCTATCCATGAAGGTTCCAGGCAGAGGTCCAGTTCCCTTTGCAGGGAGCCAGAGCAGTAAATAATCCAACAATAAATCCTGGTTCAGAGATGATACACCTGGATGTACCAGTCTGCAGTGGGGAAAGAACACTCTGTTCTTGAAGGCCTTCTGGAGGCATCTAATTTGCCACTTTGGGAAATGGTTTGTTGGACCAGATCATCCAAATAGACTATCCCAGTGGTCTGATCCAACAAGGCTTTTATTATGAAACTTATCATTTTATAGGCATATGATCATTATAGATGCAACCCTGAGAGTTTTTTTTTAGTAATTAACTTTTAATTTAATTCCTTTTGAGTGTTGGATTATACCCTAAACACATGCCAGTGTTATTTGCCAAAATCAAGCACAACTGAAGGCTATATAATAGATATGTCCACAAGCTTACAATTCTTGCTGAGAACTCAGGGTGTAATCAGAAACAAGAATTATTCAAAGGTATGATACAAGTAGTTGGACAAGAGATAGGAAGAGCAATACACAAGGAGGGGTTTAAATGCCCTTAGGAGCCAGCATGACCCCTGGGCAAGCATTAGTACCACTTGCACCGGCTAAACTGGCACTGATGGTGTAGGGCCACTTATGCCAGCACCAGGGAGCGGCACACCAGTGCCCTGCTTGACCGCCAGAGCAGCGGTGGCGGCAGTGTATCTCTGCCACAAAGGCTCATGCCAGCACCAAATGGGAAGTTCCCAGGGGTGGGGCTGACTTTAGTCAGCTCCCTAAGCCCTTTTGCCCTGGGAATGCCCCTTTTGCAGGCACAAACTTGTACCTGCAAAATACATGGCGTAGCCCCCTTAAACTCTATGGAGCAGTTTCACAGGGTGTTTTTTTTTTTGGGGGGGATTTACTTTGGGCATATGTGGCTAGCCTGTGGCACAGCCTGCACCGAATATCCAGGCACATCTTCAAGCTACCCTTTCATAGGATAGTCTCTGTTAGCAATGTTAGCAACTTCAAGAGGCCTGTGCAGATGTTACATTTATGTTAACCAAGAGCCTGCCAGCCCTGCAAATCTGGAGCCTGTAGCATATATTCGGTGCAGGGTGCCCAGGTAGCAAATAACCCAACAGTAAATCCAAAGGAAAAAAAATAGTGGGCACAATGAAGATTGGACACTATGATGAGTGTCAATCAGGACACAGGAACAAAGCTAGCAGGATTTGGGGGAATATTCTGGCTCCAGTTATAAGACCAGATACTTCAGTTCAGAAAGAAGGGCTTGGAAAATGGGGAGTGACAAAGTGAGCTAACAGGTGAGTCATCTAATGAGTACTGGCCTGAGTATTGCATTTGTCTCTTCCATCACATTTCCTTGTTCTATCTATATAGAATAGAAAGTCTCTTCTAACACAGGATGCCCAATCTCACTGAAACAATTGCTTGTGAAAGAGGCAGATAGATAAGCTATGGGACAGTTTAAGTAGAGAGTAACTGAGTCAGTTATTATTTGTGCTTAATCAGGTATTATTTTATACATGGATAGAGTAGGTGTAAGATGTACATGACTGTATGTAGAGAGATTACTGTGACCGAGACTGTACTTAGCCCCATAATCAAGGGTGACCACAGAAACTGCTTTTGGGTCACTGCATTTACAGAGAAGTTAATACTATTTTTAGCATATGTTGTTTACTAATATTCTGCACTGCATGAATGCATTTAGCAATGTGAACCACCCATTCACAGCCTAATTTAAATTTCATTGAAGTTGTTCCATTCTATACAACAGAGCACAGTTCTGCAACTTCCAGTTTTAACTATACCATGATTGTACAAACACGAAGTATCTTCTAAAACAATATCTGAACCCCTGAGCACATGAAGAAGCTCACAGGCAGGTAAAAATTTGTATTGCAGAAGAAAACTCCCTAATGATCAGTTCTACAGGATCAGCCTTACAAGGTCACAAGCAAACATTCTCCAGAAATCAGTCCAATTTGACTGCAAATTGGTTTTGAATGTCATGTTATAGGAAGTGTGAACAACTCATAGGCTTTAAAAACAGGTAGGGATAGTAACTGGAGATACAAGTTTCTCATGAAGAGTGTCCTAATGCTTCTGCCCATTCATATTTTAGATTTTTTTAAACTATGCTAAATAAGTATTGAGAGCCAGCATGGTGAAGTGGTTACGAGCATTGGTTGGGAGTGGTGGACTCTGATCTGGAGAATCGGGTTTGATTCCACACTCCTCCACATGAGCGGCGGAGGCTAATCTGGTGAATTGGATTTGTTTCCCCTTTCCTACACATGAAGCCAGCTGGGTGACCTTGGGCCAGTCACACTCTCTCAGCCCCACCTACTTCACAGGGTTTCTGTTGCGGGGAGGGGAAGGGAAAGTGATTGTAAGCCGGTTTGAGTCTCCCTTAAGTGGTAGAGAAAGTCGACATATAAAAACCAACTCTCCTTCTCCTTCTCCTTCTCCTTCTTCTATTAGGGATTGTTGTCATCTGTTTGGCATTTTGTTGCCCTTTCTCTGTATGCCTCCATTTTTGCAACCAAGACTAGCTCTTTCTGCCAAATTATATCAGACATAGAGAATGAGTTTTGGGTTATCTGCAATTCAAAGACAGAGAGCAAGTACAGAGAGGGCAGGACCAGCTGTCATACCAACATGATCTCATCACTCTCAGTGGTAATTATGTCAGCCCCCGAGAAAATACAAGAATTTGCTTTTACCTAGCCCACAAGTCAGTAGTAAGGTCGTTTCAGTAATTAATATAGAGTATGTTACTTCAAGGTTTTAGCCACTTTGGCACTGAAGCCATAGGGGGGAAAAATTAAGACTACATTCACAGTTCCCTAAAAGAAGTTCTTGGTCAACAGTGATCTATTTAATCAATTCCAAGAATCTCCAGTAAAAAGGATCAGGTAGTAGATGATGCGAAACACCTCTGCATAACACCCTGGAATGCCACTGTCAGTCTGAGTTGAGAATATTGAGTTGAGAATATTGACCAATGTGTTCCTGTGGCCCAATAATTAGAAACAGAATTGAACTCCTAAAGTGTGCCTTTGACCTGCTCCAAATCAGTAGGGTTGCCAACTTCCAAGTACTAGCTGGAGATCTCCTGCTATTACAACTGATCTCCAGCCAATAGAGATCAGTTCACCTGGAGAAAATGGCCGCTTTGGCAATTTGACTCCATGGCATTGAAGTCCCTCCCCTCCCAAACTCCACACTCTTCTGGCTCCACCCCAAAAACCTCCCACCGGTGCCGAAGAGGGACCTGGCAACCCTAAAAACCACCCATGTTTATGCAGCAGTTTACGTCCCCATCTCCCACAACATCATATAGGTATTGCCTTTCCCTCAAATACCTGTTTTACTATTGCTTTCCTGATATCTGGGACCACTACATACTTCTTTGGCTCCTGCCTTCCCTTCTTAAATTATATATGTTGCAAAGAGTATGTGGACATTTGGAATATTTGTACCTTATCATGGATGTCATAGGTGTTGAAGTCTGTTGTTATATGCTTGATATTATTGTGAGTGTTTGAGTCTGCCAATTATTCACAGCAATTAAACTATTTTGATTCTACCATACCCAAGGCCTTGATACGTCATCCTTTTGTGAAGGATCTCTTGGTTGCCATTTGTATGGGTTATTACCTAGATTAGGTACATCCTTGATTTCATTTCTTTTCATATTCATTTGTATTCCTTATCAGTGGCTTTGTTTCTCGACTTTTTGCTGTTGGTTTTGTGGATTCATTTGCATTATGTACCTGTCATACAGATTTTAGACACCATTTATCTGTTACTTATACATACATTGTACATCATTTCTATAGATAATAAATGTATAATGTATTGATTCACATAATAACATTTAAATATGTACATTTTACAAAAAATGTGCCCCAAAAAAAGGAACTAGAAGAAAATTAATATTTAGATGGGTTTAATTCACACAAAGAGTGAAATCAAAACAAAAATTTTGGGGGATGTGAAGGATGCAAAAATCAAAATTATTCCTAATTTTATTTGCAATACTATCATAAATATTTAGCCATTTTCTAAGATTGTTATATTATTCTTCACAAAGAAGATGAACAAAAATTAGCATTTTTCTCACATTTCTGTCATTGTATATTAGCAAAAAAAATAATAGAAATAGCTAGGCACTGAGCATTCAAAATGCCATCTGCATTCTCCAAACGTTTGGTTTTCTTATGTCTGAGGCATTGATTTAGGGCCAACAAAGGAAACAATAAGAAATCAGTTTCCATTCACAACCAAACTGTCGAACCCAGGCAGATTCTTCTTCAGTTCACTTCAGTGGCAAAAAGCTCTTTGAGTTCAGTAGAGCAGAATCATTTTAAACTGAGAGCAAAGAGCACTCACATTATATTTTAACTTCTGCTGCTTCCAGGATGAAATTCTATTCTGCATAAAAAGTGGTCACATTAATCAGCGTAAGAGTCAGGTTTTGAATAGTGAAAAATGGTACTGCTCTTGTCTCCCCTTTTAATAACCATTAAGGTCCTGTATTTATTTTCTAGCTATGAAGCCAAATTATCTCACTTCTACATAGCTTCCTTCAGTAAAACATATGGTCAGAAATAATAAAGTTAATAATATTCAGGGAAGAAGTGTATGTCAAGAAAGTCTGTTAACCATTAAAAAGCAGTTTTAACTCCTTAGACTTCACCATCTGTTACTAATGCATCTTACTCTTGTTCTGAGAACCATCCATGAAGCTGCCTTATACTGAATCAGACCATCGGTCCATCATGGATAGAATTGTCTACTCTTACTGGCTGAGGCTCTTGGGCAGATCTCTTTCACATCACCTACTGCCTGATCCTTTTAAATGGAGATGCCATAGATCATAGTCATGTTGAAAGAAGGAAGATCTTTCTTCAAATCTAGGATACCCTCCAGGTTTGCAGAAAAATCCCAAACTATAATTGGTTAAAACAAAAACTCAAAAAAGGAAACAGTTGTCTGCATTTGCACAGTGCAATGGCGTGGGCAGATAGGAGAGGAGGACCAGGAGGCTCCTCCACCAACCCCCCCCCCCCCGCACATCCCTCATGTGCCTCCAACCCACTTACCTCCACCACTACTTTAGAGGTGGGCAAGAAGGAGTAGAAGCTTCTGCTGCCACTGCCACAACCTCAGTTAAATGGCTGGACAGAAAAGTAAAGCATGTGACTTGGAGGCCAAAACAGTGGAGTGGGGGAGGGCTGGACAGCCAGGCACAGTGGAGGAAGGGGGTGAGTGAGTGAACTGACTCCTCCCCCCCCAAAAAAAAAACACTGCAGAAATAATGCTGTGGGGGAGTAGAACAGGAAGCTTCCACTGCCACCTTCCCTACATCCCAAACTTACCTCTGTCTTGCCTACCTCTCACTGACTCAGATGGTGAATGAGAAGGACTAGGAGCCTCTGTTGCATCCCCAATGATCTCCCTCCACTGCTGTCCCACGGGCATGGCAGTTGGCGCCAGCACCACAACTTGAGTAGCCATAGCAGTGGAGATGGGGTATCTGGGCACAGTGGAGGTGGTGGACAATCAAGTCCAATATGCCTCCTCCGCTAAATTGGAGTATGGGTGAGGAGGAGCAGGAACCTTTGCCCCCTCAATACCCTTGTTTGGTGCAGCACACCAGTGGGGCAGCTGCTGCTGCTGCAAAATAAGTCAGACTGTTGGGACACTGGGCAGTGGAGTACAGCAGTGGAGGGGCATGCAGCTGGGCACTTAGAGCCACAAGGGGGATGGCCAGGCAGGGCTAGCCAGGCTGGCAAAACAGAAAAGAGGGGTAGGGTGAGCAAGCCATCCCCATCCCACCCCAAATGAGTTTCATGAGGAGGAATACAGAGAGAAAGACTGCCCAAGAAGGAGTTGGAAAGAAAGAGAGAGAGAGGATTACAGAGAAGGGTAGGGGAGGCAGGAAGAGAGAAAGTGACTGAGAGGAGGGGTAGGGGAGATGGAAGGAAGCAAAGGCAGGGGGAATAGGATGCCCCATCCCTGCAAGCTCTTTGGGAGTCCCTGCTTGTAAGTTTTTTAAATGCTGCTATAGGCATGTGAAGCATTTCTGTGTGCCTAAGCAGAAAATCTTACTTTTCCATGTAGAAGTGCAACTCTACACATGCTACCATACACTTCCCTCAAGTTCAAAAACAGTTTTCTTATGTTGTCACGAGTCCACCCCCTCTCCCCTTCCTGGGGCAGAGCAGGGCCCAAGCTTCAGTTCCCAGTGCCCATTACAAACCTGTAACACACATGTATACACAATCCTATCCTGTAATACAATTTTATAAGAAAAAATCCATTTTATTTCTTCATAGTGTAGTGGTTAAGAGCCCTGTGGTGCAGAGTGGTAAGCTGCAGTACTGCAGTCCAAGCTCTGCTCACGACCTTAGTTCGATTCCAACGGAAGTTGGTTTCAGGTAGCCGGCTCAAGGTTGACTCAGCCTTCCATCATTCCGAGATCGGTAAAATGAGTACCCAGCTTGCTGGGGGTAAAGGGAAGATGACTGGGGAAGGCACTGGCAAACCACCCCATAAAACAAAGTCTGCCTAGTAAACGTCGGAATGTGATGTCACCCCATGGGTCAGGAATGACCCAATGCTTGCACAGGGGACCTTTACCTAGTGTTTAAGAGCCAGCATGGTGTAGTGGTTAAGAGCAGTTGTTTGGATTGGTGGACTCTAATCTGGAGAACCAGATTTGATTCCCCATTCCTACCCATAGAGCCAGCTGGGTGACATTGGACTAGTCACAACCATCTTTGAGCTCTCTCAGCCCCACCTACTTCACAGGGTGTCTGTTGTAGGGAGGGGAAGGTGATTGTAAGCTGGTTTGATTATTCCTTAAGTGGTTGAGGAAGTTGGAATATAAAAACCAACTCTTCTTCTTCTTCTTCTTCTTCTTCTTCTTCTTCTTCTTCTTCTTCTTCTTCTTCTTCTTCCACAATATTATGACAATAGGCTTATAGCCCAGGATGGGTTTCTTTGGACTTCTTAAAGTGTAGACATCCCCTCTCTGTGTCAGGAATCTACATGGGAACCAGTTACCCAGTTCCCAGTTGGGAATTAGTGGGAACTAGTTGCCCAATTTTATTTCAATTTATATGGATATGCTGATTTGCCACTAAGACCCTCCCCCAGTGACTTACAGTATCATTAAGCTGGCATTGTGATCGGATTCTGCCCATAACCTTGGCTGTTCGACACTATCATTCTATGACACAGGAAACAGCCACTATTTTCCCAGGATGCAGCAGCAGCTGCAGCAGTATGTCATGCTGTTCTGCACATAAAAGTGGGTGGAAAAGAAACAAAGTAGCACAGGGAATGATGCACCCTGCAGACTCAAACTGCTAAAGCACAGATGATAACTATAGTCCTCGGCTACCTCCTTTAAAAAAAAAAAAACAGCCTTCTAATGAAGCCCTGTTCTTTTGTTGAACCTTTTTACTCAGAGAGCCATTTGAGTTGGGAGCATAATGAAAGCAGAAGCTGGGGATATAGCGCTCCTTTTTACCAATTCCTTCCACATTAAACTGTGCCGTTTTGCATTATTTCATTCCTGAGCCAAAGCATTCAGCTGACTAACGGAGTGCGGGTTCTTTTCTGTAAGGAGGTTTACTGTGGCACCGTAGTCAGCCATCACTGAAAATTACTAACCTAGCATTACAGCAAGAGAGGGGGAAGGAAATGGAAGGGGAAAGCTGCGCTTTGCATTCATTACACTTGCATGTCGCTGTTCTTGATTTGCGAATGATTCCCAGCAGGTATTTCAGGCTGCAGGTTTCTAGTGCAGCAATCGGTGACTTTAAAAAAGGTAGCTTGCACGACACTCCGTACTTTTAATCTCTCTGTGTGTGCAGGCGTGCTGTTGGCCTTCCCTTTTTATTATTTTTCCCACATTCTTCTCTTTTCTGTATAAACTTTTCCTTCCAACACAAAGCCATATAATTTCTCAAGGAATACAACGTCTAGTGATTTGTCAATGGCTGAAAGAATACATACATTACTGGGCCACAGTGTGTGCTGTGTAATTTAATCTTCATTCCAATTCAATGCTACATCTGGGAAGTGGACCAAAAGTGCACAGTACATTGCAATGAACTTCTCAATAATACATTTTTTTACATTTACTATATTTAATTTTTTCCCCTAATTGTACTCCTTCCAGGAAAGCTAAAATGGATAGTTTAAGAATTATAAAATGGCATCTGTTAAACTAATTTCATGTGTAAAGATAGTTAGGTCTTCAAAAAGCAGGAAAAGGCATGAAAACAGGGAGAGTAATAAAAAAAAAGATTAATGTACAATCGGAGAAGCTATGCTTTGGGTATTTGTTGCGAGCTGCAGTTTCCATTATAGGCTTAATTCTCACAGAGATGATGAACCTGTATCTCGGCTGTACTACATCAGAATCTATGGCTCAGTTCAGACAGCACACAAAATCCTGCCTTATTTCAACTATGGTTAGTATATGAAACTATGATTCAGATGATCACTCAGATCCTGGTTTCACTGTCCTCAACCTTTATGTTAGGAATGTGCTGCTAATGAAGAGGCTAGGAGGTCTGTGTTGGTACATCACCAAAAACATAGTAAAAGTTACATAGAGGTAATAAACCAGCATCAGATCTTAGCTTTAGATCCTGGTTTGACCCATAGTTAGTGGAATGGCCTACATTCAGAAAACCACATTATCTATAATTTAATTAAGCCATGGTTTCATGTGATAGCTGAACTGAGCCCATATGTGGCTTCAGATGAATCCTCTTCCCTGTGTAATTTCCCTCCACAACAGGAGTGTCAGAAAGCCTAACAGCCTTCTCTTGGATGTGCTAGTTTTGAATATGAATTGTTCTATGAGCTCCCACACAGTCATGACACAAACTTGCCACCTCAGTAAGAATGAAACTGTGGTCTCACAGTAAAAAGATGGCAGGGGTGGGAATTAACTTGCATACGTGACTGTAGCCAGCAGACTGGTCCCACAGTCCCCAAGCAGCAGCTGGAAGCCTCCAATGGCCTGGGCAGAAATAAACATGACCAGGTTGGAAATGGCAAACTGCTGCCGATGGGAGGGCGCGGGCAGGTCAGACATTCAGGAAGAATAAATGGAGAGAATGGAGCAACAGCATCAGAGGAAGAAAAGCAATCCAAGGCTGACCTCAAGGGGGCACCAGGACTGGATGAGACAGTTGGGGAGAGCTTAGGGTTCCCTCCCCTGACTGCCATCAAGAGCACCACTTGAATTATTGGTTTCAACTGTTAAATCTTTCGATATGACCAACTTTATTGTGTAGCTTTATTGTATTTTATGCATGATGTTTTAATTGAGATGTCTTGAACGATGTGACATGATGTGAGCCACCGTGAGCTGGGCCTCGGCTGGGATACAAAGGGATAGATATCCAATAGAAAAAATAAACCTCCAGGTGGTGGCTGGAGATCTCCTGGGATTACAACAGATCTCCAGTGACACCCAGGAGGGCCAGGACTCTGCAAGTTCCCCAGCAAAGGAGTGCAGCTGTGACTGAAAGGCAGCCAGGAGCAGCTCCAGCATGGCAGGTGAGGTCAACACTAAGGGGCCTCCAAGGGACTTCACAGTGGGAACCAGGAGCAGAGAGGCTGGTAACTAGTTACCAGGTGATTGGGAATTGTAGCCAGCTGAATGACACCCCCGGGAAGAAGAATAGGGGAGAAGGCATGGCACTGTAGGGTTGAAGAGCCACAGGGTTGAACTGGGGACTCCTGGTGTTTGGGGGTGTGGGGGGGGGAGATAGTTGTGAATTTCCTGCATTGTGCAGGGGGTTGGACTAGATGACCCTGGTGATCCCTTCCAACTCTATGATTCTGTGATCTACAATATTAGCTGTAATAAATAAAGGAGATGGCTAAGAAAGAACATGGGATGGAAATTCTCACAGTATTGTAAGGCACCGTGGTCTGAGGCTGTAGTAAGAAAGGTCACAGTGACATTGCAAGGGCGGCTTGTTTAAGCTGGGCTGCTATGCAAGCAATACCACTATATGTGCAAAGTTAGCACACCAGTGTAATAACTGCTCAGATTACAGATCTCTGGTGTGTTAACATTGTATGCACAGACCTAGTTTAAACATGATACTGGGTGGGTGCATACATTGTTGCCTGCGTTCCTATTTTCAACGCCATTGCTGTGAGTTGTTCTATATACTGATGCACATTGTAAGTTTTTTTAACGCCCCTCCAATTGTTGTGTACTAATGGGTGTAAATGCCAGAATTAAAAAAAAAAATCTGTGAAGTCCCACTGTGAATAGTTTTGAGCTTTTCAGCTTCCTGCAAATTACCAGAAATGGAGGCACTGTTCAAGGAGCTGAGAAATCTTTGCATCCTCATTCTGCTTGCAGAGACCACATTATACTCATTCCCATGTTTTTCTTGAGAATTGTTCTCAGGTAAGCATTCATAGATTTGCAGTGTGCAGCTTTTATCAGCAACATTTATTAATATTATGTGTGGGAAAGAAAAGTACAACATTAAGATCGAAGGCTAAATGAGTGGTATGAGCAATAGGGTTGGTTGCCAGCTCCAGGATCGGAAATACTTGGAGATTTTTTGGGTGGAGCCTGAGGAGGGTGGGGTTTGGGGGAGGGGAGGGACTTCAATGCCATGGAGTCTAATTGCCAAAGTGGCCATTTTCTCCAGGTGAACTGATCTCCAGGTGAACTGATCTTGGTTGGAGATCAGTTGTAATAGCAGGAGATCTCCAGTTAGTACCTTAGGGTTGCCAGGTCCCTCTTCACCACTGGCGGGAGGTTTTTTGGGAAAAGACTGAGGTTTGGGGAGGGGAGGGACTTCAATGCCATAGAGTCCAATTGCCAAAGTGGCTATTTTTTCCCAAGGGAACTGATCTCTGTCGGCTGGAGATCAGTTGTAATAGCAGGAGATCTCCAGCTAGTACCTGGAGGTTGGCAACCCTAATGATCAAGTGGTTGGAGGGTATTGTCCTGAGGAACATGGGATTGTGGCTGGAGGAGGGGTTGGATCATTCCAGGGGCATTTAGGCCTCCCAGTACATCTTTAAGCAGGTCAGCTTAGATAAAGGACCCAGCCTCATTCTACTAGACCATGTTAAACCCCTTGTTCTTACAGATCAGCTCCTGGGTTTAGGGGTAATTGTACCACCTCTGCTGCACTCCTTTTCAAAACAGCTAAATTGCAAGCAATAAAACCAAGCTGGCTGGCTATACTCAGAATTAATTAATGAAATCAACAAAAGGCAGAATCTACTTGAAAACTAATTCATTCTGGAAGAGAGATTTAGCCATAGTTGCAGAGAAATAATTATGTCTGTTTAGTAGTACTGTCCGTATGTAAGAGACAACATGCATGTCTGAAAACTGAGTGTGTGTATGTACTGTTGTACAGCTACAAACACACCCCAGTGAACTCTGGCAAGTGGCTCCCCAATCAGTCCATAGATCAGTGACATATTCACATTTGGTGTTTATAAGGCCATCTGAACTCACAGGAGTTCAACCATCCCTAGTATTTCTCTTGAGGTTAGGAAGTCTGGCAAGCACCCTAAGGCATCTGATGGAGGGTTGGTTTTCCAAATCAGTATGTCGTGTTTTGCTGATCAGGTGTGTTAGGGCCAATTCCATGTTTTTGTTGGCTCTGGGCCTAACTGGGGCCCCTTTCTCACTTTGAGTTAAGGTTGCCAGATCACTCCTTGCCACCGGTTGGAGCTTTGTGGGGGCATGGCTGGTGGCCATGATCGGGGCATGCACGACCCGTGTGATAGGTTGACGTCACTTATGGGTTTACCCAGAAGCAATGTGGATGCTCGAGCAGACACTTCTGAAATTCTATGGTTTCCATAAAGTTTTGAAGGTGATTGCTAGAGTGGCCACATTGCTTCTGGGTAAACCCAGAAGCGATCTCAGCATGTCACAGGGATTACATGTGCACTGATCATGCCTTCCTCCACTGGCCCTCTTCTGCCCACCAACCAGCTGAAGGGTGGCAGGCAGCCCGGTGGATTGGTAGGCTTTTGCTTGCCCACCCCACCCCCCGGCTTTTGGTAAGCCTGCTTTGAGTCCCTGTTGGGAAAAATGACAGGGTGCAAATTAAGCAAGTATCTCAAAAGAACCCTGAGAAATAAGTTGTTTACTATCCATCACCATATAGTGGGTTAATCTAGATCAGGATAGTCAGCATAAGGGTCATTTAAAATATGGGTCTCACCCAGTCCCATCCAGAGGGATATACCCTCCAACTAAAAAATGGCCAATTCTACAGCTACTTATTGGTCTTTTGAAGAAGATTCCTCACCATCGTGGATGAGCAATCTCCTTCACAAGATCTGCCTTGGTCGTGACTTCGGCTGGCTTCGATATCACCCCCTTCCAAAAAACGTGCTCTCAAACTGAAGGTTGCCCCAAGTAGAGGCTTCATTTCCCCGCACTGTGGCCATCTCTTGAAACTAGATTCTTGATGACTATGATAAAGGACTGTTCACAGGATGTCATTTGCCACCAAAGAAAATGTTTTTCATGCCTTATTTTTCTTGCATTTAAGTGGTTTTACCCAGTTTGGAGCAAGCAACCTCTGACGATCAGGAAAGGCATGCATAATCAAAAGGAAGCCCTGAAGCAGTTGGCAGGGTGACTGTGAGGGAAACAGCCTTGCATAAATGCCCAAAGAGATAGTAACTTGGCAAGAGTCACTAAGCTTCATAGCTGTCTGAGTTGTGAACCAAGCTCTCCCATTCCTTGTCTGATGCTGACTCATGGCATCACACTGTAGTAATTCAGCTGGGATCTGAATGAATGGTGTTGTGATCTTGTACGTCAACTTGTATTCTGATATTTCAACTTTCAAGATCGTCTCAAATTACATGTTTTGCATTTCTCTCTTGCCTTCTGAAAACTGGTGTGAAAAGTTCCCCCATTTGGTGTTGAAATATAGCATTGTGTGAGTATGTCAAAGGTCATGTTGATTTCTCCATGTAAAAATAGTTAAGAGTAAACAACCAAATCGGCTAATTAAACCAAAGATCTTGGCATTTTTCTACAGTTTTGATATTAACCAGAAATAAAGGGAGAAGAGGATATCATAAATCTCTTTTGCCAGAGACCATTAGAAGCTGGCCCTCCAGTCTATTACTTCCTGGTAAATCAGCGTGTCGGTAATAGTAGCTGACAAATATGATAGGCTTGGTGAATACCTTTGGCCTCCCAGCTTACTGAGTAAACTACTGAGGGTTCCTAAAATATTGTCATACTAATGAGAATGAAAATACCTTGCAGGTGTTATGCATAAAAGCCACTGTGAACAACACTCATCCAAGCAGTCTAATTCAAACTAAAGCACTCTCCCACTCATTTCAACAGCAAAGGAGAGAATCTCGCAGTGACTCAGAATGGAGTGGGAAGGATGCTTAAATGGAGCTGAAAGCTGGGGAAAAGGCACTGTGAGAGGAAGATTGGTTGATTGCTTGAACATCTTTTCGATAAAATGTATTGCTGATTCTTTTTGTAACCTGGCTTTTGGGTGGCTTGCTAGATAAATGTGTGTGCCAGGAAAGAGATGAATTGGTGCCACTTTATATCACATCAGATGTCTTAATTTGAAGATGATGATATGGAATCATCAAGCGTTTTAGCAAACAGCAAAGCCTATTACACAAGTAAGTTGTATTCTCTTTTTAGTAGCACAATGAGGCATGTTTCTCTTGACAATGAGGAACTGGTGACACCCATTTCTCCTTTCAGGAGATTTTGGAAGAGATTGCATGCTTGAATAAAAGTTCTTATGAATTCCTGTTGAGATTCTGAGAGGTCACCCAAATTACAGCTTTACCAGTCATCGATTTTAAAACACATTTCTGAAATTATGCAGCTCCAGCCTACCTACATGAAATGAAGGTATCCATTCTTTAGCACTGTGAAGCAAGCTGAAAGGCTGAGGAACAACCCCATTGAAATGAATTGCTGCTTATTGTACTGTACACTGGACTCAGAGCTCCTATTATGGAGAGGCAAAGTGGCCTTTGAAAGACAGAAAGAAACTTAGCATGCTTGACTTTCTCACATGTTTCTGCAGTGGTTTGACTGTTCTTTTTATTTCACATAGCCTGGTTAGATCAAGATTAGAATACTGCAGTGTGTTCTAGGTGGGGTTGCCTTTCAAAAATATCCAGGAACCTCCATTGGTACAGCATGCTGCAGCTAAAATGTTGACTGGAGTGGATCACTCAAGTCTTGGCCCATGTGCACTGGCTCCCAATCTGTTTCCAGGCACAATCCATGGTGCTGGTGCTGACATTTAAAGCCCTATATGCTTGGGACCAGCATACCTGAAGGACCCCCTACTCCCTTATGAACCTACCTGACTGTTACAATCACCTTCTGATTGCTTCAGGTGCCCCTTCCTTCCAAGATTTGGCAGGTGGCAATCCAGGAGTGGACCTTCTTGGTTGTGGCACCCTGAAACTCTCCTCCCAGGGACACTCGTCTGCCCCTTCTTGTGCCATCTTCCACCAGCGGATAAAAACCTTTTTGTTTCATTTGGCATTCCCTCAGTTATCCCTCCTTCCTGACCAATGTTTTAATTCCTTTTAAATATGTGTGTGTATTTTAGCTTAAGTTTAATTGTCATGATGTGTTTTTCTTTGGTTTTAATGTGTGTGTTTTTAAGATGTGCTTTTATTGTGTATGGAGAAGGGGAGAAAGATGTAAGCTGTGTTAGGTCCCATTGATCAGAAAGGTGAAATATAAATTAAGTAAATTAAATAAATATTCATAATGAAAGTACCAAATATTTTAAAACAAATATATTGTTCCCCTTCCTAATCCTCCAGATCAGATGAAATGTAGGCCCTATACATAAATAGAAGATCCTAAATAGCTGACAACATGAATCAGAGATGATTCAGAGAAATATTATGAAACCCTTGTTGCTTATGATCCAAGTTGTGTCTGCTAAAAGAACTAACATCTGTTACTGTGAACTGGCTGCCATTTTCTGAGAGGAGAGCCACCTTGCTTTATCAATTGTAGATGTCACAAAATGGAAAATCAGAAATATGCCATTATTTTTTCACATCCTAGAACACTGTACTTCCAGTGATGGAAGGCTTCAGGCATAAGTAAGTCCCTTGCACCGAATGAAAGGTACATCCTTCATCACAATTAATGGCTTATTGTTGTGTATTGTTAGTGCAGGCAGGCAGGAGCTTTACCATGAGGTTTTATTCTTCTGTTCTTCTTACAGCCACCTTTTCCTTTCGGTATTGAGGGATCTGTTCCACCCAGCAACAGACTCCAGTTTCCCGACTAGGATACACTTCTAAACATCAACAATGAAACAAACTACTAGTATTAAAACACTGCTATTGTTAATGTTCTCCATATTGTTAAAATGTTATCACATTCAGCTTTCCTTTGGGAGCGCTAGGATAAACTGGAAGCTTATAGTAAATTATTTCTGACTATTTTTATTATTCAAAATGGCTATGACTTGTGGACATATTATGGCATAACCTTGTACTTTTGTAATCACAATAATATTTTTCTTCAATTTCTATCATATTTCATAATTTTTGAATTATACATACTCACACATGCACGTTCTTGTGTTTTTGATGCTTCTATAATTATTTTTAGACCTCCTTGTTTTTGTGACTTTATTAGCACACAGTCATATGGCACCATATGTATATATGTTGCTTTCCAAAGCTAAAAGTACTGGATCTACTTCCAAGGCATATGCATGTGGAGATAACATTGATAATATAATTAGTTCATGATTCTATATGTTTACCAGTTTCGGGAGCAATATCTTCCATCATAATCCAGTTCTGACAAGAAACATGTAAATTTGTTACATATAGGGTTGCCAGCTCTGGGTTGGGAAATACCTGGAGATTTTTTTTTGGGGGGGGGGGAGCCTGAGAAAGGTGGGATTTGAGGACGAGAGGGATTTCAAGTTCACCTTCCAAATTGGCCATTGTCTCCAGGTGAACTGAACTCTGTCGCCTGGAGATCAGTTGTAATAGCGGGAGATCTCCAGCCACCACCTGGAGGTTGGCAACCCTAGTTATGTAAGACTTTTAGATCCTGGAGATGGCAACCAAGAATGGATTGGACTGCCCTTTGAAAAACTATAAAGAGATATACACTGGCTTTTATATATTTTCACCTTTACCATTGACAAAATGTGCATGTATATACTCAGGAAAGAAAATACCAAGACCACGGTCACACAGCCCGGATAACCTACAAGAACCAATGAACTCTGACCTTGAAAGCCTTCGACAATATTTTATACTTTGATTTTCATATCTGAACACAAAATATAAAGTGAGAATTAGACCTCTGTGTGCTATGGATTGATGTGCCTTTGCAACATGCTTAAGCTGCTTACTTGCTAACCAGATCTGCATAAAAGTATCAGTTTAAAAGTATAGCAGAGAATACTATCATGATGTATTCAACAGGCACACATATCAAGAAATGCAAGGGGTCTAAAGCCTAGGACAACTTTAATCAATTTCTGTTCTACTCTTTGATTCTAAGACAGTGGTGTAAGGAAAGTACCACTGCCACAAGCATTTGACGGCTTTGCAGTGCTTGCTTGATGCACCAACGAACTTAAAATGATAATAAATAAATACAATATTCATGCAAAGTCACCTGTCACCACAATATCAAAAGCTAAACTTATTCAGACATATCTTTCTAGCAAAGCAGTTGTGCTGATATTTATCACAATGCTGAAGTTGGGAAATCAGAAAAAGTATTGGGATCCAGACTAATCCTATTTATTTATCAACAGTTTCAGTAAAGTCATGCTTATTATTCTATGGGAAGAGAGTAAAATGGTTGTTGCAATTTTTTTAAAAATCTAATAGAGGGAGCCTTTGACAATACCAAATTGCTTGTGTACTTGCTGTCTAGCAGGCCAAACCAATTTTGTGTTCCATCAAGGAGGAGGAGAAGGAGAAGGAGGAGAAGAAGAAGAGCTGGTTTTTATACGCCAACTTCCTCTACCTTTTAAGGAGAATCAAACTGGCTACAATCTCCTTCCCTTCCTCTCTCCACAACACATACCTTGTGAGGTAGGTGGGGCTGAAAGAGTTCAGAGAATACTGTGACTAGCCCAAGGTCACCCAACAGGCTTCATGTGTAGGAGTGGGGAAACCAACCCAGTTCAACAGATTAGAGTCCACTGCTCTTAACCACTATACACTGATGGCTCTCTTTGCTAAATACAGACCACCAGACACACATAGTGGCCCATAAGAGGCTCATTCTTTTTTTCTGCTTCAGACTACAAAAAGGTGAGCAGGAACAATGGTGCAGTTAAGTAATTTTAGAGTCTGGACTTTATGATCTTCTGGGCTCTCCCCTTTAGATGGTAATGCATACTTTAAATGTGAAGTGATAACCTACTTTTGACGACTGCAGCAGAGGCCCAAATTCCATCCATGACCACCCACTAGAGGAGAGTTTGTCAGGCATCCATAAAGCCACAATAGTTTGCTGGTGACTAAATTATTCTTGGTGGTTCCTACATTTGCCAACCTCCAGTTGGGACCTAGAGATCTTTCAGAATTACAACTGATCTTCAGACTACATAGATGAATTCGCCTGGAGAAAATGACTGCTTTGGAGTGTGGACTCTATGTCCTTATACCCTGCTGAGGTCTCTCCCACTCTTAAACCCCAACCTCCCCAGGCTTCAGTCCCAAATCTCTAGGAATTTTCCAACCCAGAGTTGGCAACCCTATGGGTCACCAATCACATGGGTCTGTTGTAGGCTACAACTAAAGCATTCATTTTCAATCAGTAGATCAAAACCTACAACTGAGTTACAGTCTGGCCTAAACAGAACAACACCAGCAGTACTTTCATACATGTGTTTGAACTAAACATGAATCTCAAGGTTTACTAATCTAATAAAATAACTATAGCCCTACAACTGGACATTACTAGGTGGAAAGGGAAACCCTTCATGCTAAGTTTGGGAGAACTTCATTCCTTTTTTTTTTTTTTTTTTTTTTTGGCAGAAAGCTACAACCATTAAAGTTCATTAAGGTGAAATCCATGCAAAGCAACCAAGTAGTTTATATTCATATGGGCTAGAGAGACCAACACTGTCCTTTGCCTTCTTGAAAACAAATGTGCTTTGCTCTGTATCATGAAATATGTATAAGCTAAGCTAATGGGACACAGATCCCCCTCGTGTTGCTTAGGGCAGAGAGAGTGTCAGAGAGGAAGAATAAGATTTAAAGACCAACTAATTTGTCTCCTTTGAAAAACCATTGCAAAATGTTATAAATAAGTCAGTACTGCCTTTATTATCGTTTGACTTTATGGGGCTACCAGTGTGACCAAAGTACCGAAGAAAGCGAGCCCACTAGGACATCTGAGAGAGCAAATTCCCAACAGCAGACATGCAATTTCTGGAAACAGGTAGTGCATCAAGTGCTCATTGATAACAATTATGTGTTATTTGAGATTCAAAAAACAATGGAGATAGAGCTCTCTCAATATGAAACTTTAATGAGCAGCATGTTTTGTTGGAAGTGTCATAAAACTTTCATCAAAGTTCAGAATATTCCCATACAAACAGCTCTGTCTTTGACAAGAAGAACAGAAATGTGCAGTTCAGATCAAACAGTGAGAAGGGGAAGAGAAATGTCTTCTGTTATAATTATTAGGATACAATAATTATACCTTTACAAGCTCAGAAAACTTTGAACAAGTCATTTTTGTTGGTTCCCCCCCAACTTTTAAAGAATGTAAATAAAACTGCAGTTGTTTTAAGAAAAGGATCGCTGTTATAAAAATAGTGCCAGCTTTAGTATGCTTATAAAAAGATTTACTTCACCTCAAACCTCTTCACAGTTTAAATAGCTGATCCTCAGCAACCTGTCAGAGAGGCTATTCCGGACCCAGATTAAAATATCTGTTCATGAATGACTGGGAGATAACTGGGCCACTCAAACCTGAACCTCGCATTTTTACCAGATGGAACTGGGATATTCTTTGCCATTTCTATGATGCAATGCTCTAAACGGAATGCTAGATCTAGGCGAAGCCTGCAAGCCTGTTCTCCTTGGGAAGCCTCTCCAACAAACGTCATAGGAACTGTCAACTATTCCCTCTGGTTTTTGTTTTGTGTGTGTGTGTTTTCTGGGTTAGTCCTTCACAGACCCACTTCCATTCACCATGTCTGGGTGAATGAGATGTGGAGGGGGGGAGATGGGCATTATCTGCACAATGCTACCACCTTGTCCCAGATTTTACAGTGTTCGTCCAAATATCGTTTGTAGTATCATATGCACGATGAATCAAGGAAAGCACCTCTTTTGCAAATTAGTTTTTTTTTTTTTTTTTAGTTTTCTGGTCTGGGCATAGGGAAAATAGATGGAGTGGGGAACAGCTAAAAAGAAAGCAGTACAAGAATGCACACATGAGAAGTGTTTTGTAATTGGATCGGAACACTTAAATGAACTAGCACTAACAGTGCATTCCTAAAGAGAGTTACTCCAGTCTGAGCCTATTGAAATGAATGGGTTTAGGCTGGAGTAACTCTCCTTGGGTATGCACTGCAAATCATCTAGGTCAAATGAGCAAGGCTGGAATAAAGAAACAAGGCTTGCAGCTCCCCCCCCTTCACATACAAAAAAACCATACCAACAGTACAAAAGATCTCTTTTTAGTGTATTGATTTTTCAAAATGTAATAAAGAATGGATAAGGAATAAAAATGGTTAAAGCACTGGGAGAATGCATTGTTCAGAGCCTTTGCAATCTGATTTTGAACATTTGAAAAAGTGGTCTTTTTCTAGTATTTGAGAGTGCTGTTTGCAACATATGAACAGAAAAGTGATCAAGCATACTTGAATCAAGCTATAGTTGTCAGGTGGCAATGAAAACATGGTCAAAGTATCCATGATCCAGTTTGCAGTCCTCAATCCACATAACAGACAGGAAGGGAAAACAACATGGCCTGGATAGAGAAACAAACCAAACTCCTCCAACTTCATCATCATGACTACCTTGAAAAGGACAATTTTTGAAGAATTTCTTTTTAAATAAAGGAGGAAATTTAACCCCCTGAAAATGAAAAAAGGTTACATTTAGATTATATTACATATCAATTAGATTACTGCAATCCACTGTGTGAGGGGCTGCCATTGAAAAGTGTTCAGAAATTTTATTGGTACAGAATGCTGCAGCCAGGATGTTGACATTGCAGGGGCCATCTCACTCAGTTTTGGCCTACTTACAAAGGCTCCCAATCTGTTTCTGGACACAATTTAAGCGCTGGTGTTGGCCTTGAAGGCCTTATATGGAACACTGGAACTTGTTCCCTAGGGAGACTCATCTGTCCCCTTCTGTTGCCATCTTCCGCCAGTTGGTGAAGAAGTTGGGTTTTGTTTTTTTAATTTGATGTTTGCTCAGCAATGTTTTAATTGTTTTTTTATGTTTTTGTATGTATTTTAGCTCTCATTTTAATGACTTTTCTGTTGGCTTTAATGGTTTTTAGGATGTGGTTTTATTATGTATCTTTTTAATTTGTTGGCCACCGTGGTGGCCCTTATTAGGGCAGAAAGGTAGGATATAAATATTATAAAATAAAAAAGAGAAAATTTAAATGTGTCAGGTGTTATTTCACTAATATGTTATTAAGTATTGTAACTGTAAGAAAAGAGTCATGGCATTCATGCTAACTTTTCACTCATCAAAGTTTGTAACCTTGCTCCAGAGCCTTCTTCCAACTTAGGTGGATCTTCTGCTGGCGGAAGAGCCACAAGTTGGAGGAAGGTTCCTTGAACTGGAAGGAGTGATGGGCTACTGCATTTTTAAAACTCACTAGGTTTTCTGGATCACCTGAAAGGAAACACTCAAGTACTAGATATACAAATGTGTTTTGCTTCCATTTTCAACTTCTTCCTTTTCCTTCCACTAATCGCTTTGAAACACTGAGCTGTTTGCTATACCAAAGTTGCACATGTATTGAAGATATAGAGTGCAATCCTGAAGGGGGGCACGTGAACCGGCAGAGCAGCTGGCATGACCCCATGCTGCTGACCTAAGTGCCCATTTATCCCAGGATAAGGGGCACTTACACTGGCATGGGGGCATTCACACCAGCACCAGTAAGCCATGCCATTGTGCAGGGCTCCGCCATTGGCGTAGCCATGCTGGGAGCAAAATCTGGAAGTGGAAGCCCATGGCAGCATGTAGGGGGCATTTCAGGGGGCAGAGATGCCTTTAGGCAGCATCCTAACCCCTTTTGCCCCAGGAACACCCCCTCGAGTTACCGTGTTGCTATACCACCTTTTTTGGTGGCGTAGCCTCGCTGTTTTCTATGGGGACATTTTCCCCATTTTCCATTTTAAATTTTTTTATTTTCTCTGTGGCTCCTGGCCACCACACATCCTCTTTCTATTTGGTCAGATAATAATCTGCATTTTTTTTTATTTATACAGTTTTTGACATCAATCACTGCATCTTTGTTTAACATACTGGAACTATTTTGCTGTTTCTAGAAAAGAGAAACAAATATTAAAAGGCTTAGAATTCTAATGAGAAATATGCACTTCCTTCTTTTATACCCCCAATTGTGTAATTGCCTAAATCCATTATCATTTCATTATTGACTTAACTAGACATTATTTCACAATACACTATCTCAGTTCCCCTTCCTGATTTTACTAGACCTCTGTGAATTGCTATCATACCTATGTACTTTCTCAGACTCTCTAAATCTTTAACATACAGTTTCAGTTCCTTTAATATGTGCATACAGGTAGCATTCAATATATCAATGGTTTTTGCACTGCTGTTCAAAACCAGGCATTTTCATCACAGTATTGGGGTTGGATCAGGGTTGCCAATCCCCAGGTATTAGCTGGAAATCTCCTGCTATTACAACTGATCTCCGGCTGATAGAGGAAATGGCCACTTTGGCAATTGGACTCTATGGCATTGAAGTCCCTCCCCTCCCCAAACCCCACCCTCCTCAGGCACCTCCCTAAAAACCTCCCACCAGTGGCGAAGAGGGACCTGGCAACCCTATGAGTGACTGTATTTTGGGGACACTGTTTACTTTACATTTACATTTATTGTTACGGCCATAGGCCAGCATAGACTTTGTTTAGTAAAGTACAGTTGACAATGTTCTGTGAGAGAAAAGTTATAGATCTACTTCTCTACATGTTCTGACAAAAACTGCAACTGGGGTGGGAACTTACCCCACACCACAAAGCCGAAGGTATAATCCTATACATGGCACATTTGGAAATGCCTATAGACAATTTATCCAAAGTTTATAAATAAATATTTCTGCTTCCAGACATTTTACCAAGATCTCTCACATCATACCTTGTTCATGCAGGCAATTGTGCGGTCACTGATGAAGTACAGCTATCCCCAGAGCCTTTCAACATAAAATGTGAGACTGTTCCTTGTTATTGCTGTTCTGTGATCCCTAAGATAATTATGTTATCCACCTCCTATCCTAGATAAATCTTTCATATATTCCTCTCCCTAGGTTTTCAGAGGTGTCTTTATATTAGGTACGAAAGAACAATCAGGCATTTATGTGAGGTCAAATGGACCCTAATTTCTTGCTGAGACCCTGATACACCATGGAAAATGTACCACTATTAAAATAGTTTTAGAAAAGTCTTTGTTGGGTACAAGATGTGAGAAGCTAGTAGTGTGGTTTCCAACAATCTCTAGCCTGCTGGTTTCTGAACAATATTCACAGAATGCATTCAGAAAACTCTATGAGAAACCAAAACTCAGTGTAAGAGTTAATGATGTGAATCTTTCTCATTACAAAAGGGCACCTGGCAGGGGTGTCCTCTTTCCTCCATTATTTCCTATGATGACTGAATTACCAGCAGTAATTATTAGAGGTGAACCAGATATCAAAGGTTTTGTGATGGATTTCCACAGCAAATACAATTTCATTATAAGCAGCCAATGCCTAGCTGTACAGCATTTTATTCTAACACCACCAGATGTTGCTTTCTCTGACCTTTCCTCACCCCTCTCTGTCACAGCTCCTCTGCTGTCAACCTTATTCTTTCCATCACCCATTACCTTCATTGTACATCACTCCTATACTTTGTAATTTACCTCCCAATCCGTCCTCTCCCACTGCCCTAGTTTTCTCTTATCTCACTCCCATTCTCTTTCTAAATGAACTCCTCTTTTAATTCCAATTTGCCCCCCACTGTTCCCTATGTCATTTTCTTAGACATCTCGCTCGGTATCATTGCAGCTATTTTCATACACCGAATAACAGTTTTGTAAGGTTGGATGAGGAACGCAGCAGGTTATCCAGCTTAACTTTCCACTTTGAGGCAGGGCTCTTTATGTCTAAAATATTTCTGAGAGATGCCCACCTTTACTTGAACCTGCAGATGTTTTGCTGCTAGAGAGGAGAGGAGGCACTCAGGAGTGAGGTGGAGAGAGGGAAAAATAACTTTTCCTCACTTGAACACACCCAGCAATCAAGCTTCTTCCTCCCATCCCATCAGGCTTTTAAAAAGATGGGAGGACACCTCTTTGTATTGGTCAATATTTTTCATCCGGCAGGGTGGACAGGGGCTGGCGATGGAGACAGCTGTGGGAAAGCAATATGGAAACGCATGTATACAATACATTTGCAACACAATTTAGAACAATCCTCAGTGTACAGTAAAAAACAAACTCCCTACCATTGTCTGAAGGTGGAGGTAAGATTACATAGTAATTCAAGTGGAAAGTGTATTGCATACCACTAGTGTAACATCTGAGAATTTCATCCAAATTGGGTGCACACAAAGTAAAAATAGTACCCGGAATTGTGTTTCCCATGGAAATCTATGGAAACAATTATCAGTGATTTTTTTTTTTAACTATGTGTGGGTGTATTACCCATTTACACACCAAAATAGCCAAGTGTAAGAAATAAGCATTTCTTCTGCCATCCTTCTTTCCTGTCCTAGCAGGAGCTGTGGATATGTTTTAATCCATGGCTTGGTGGGGGAATGTTAAAATTTGGACTCAAACTGCCACAACTTGTTCTATGGATCTGACGGGCAGCCCATTCCTGAAGGGGGTGGTGAATCTGTGGTGGCCAGGGGTGGCGCTACCGTGCCACCTCCTAAAAGGCTTCCTGGCTGCCATGGAGGCTAAAAAATGCTTTTAGTAAAATTTAAAATGTAAAATAGGGGGGAAATGCCCTATAGAGAACAGCAAGGCTGCACCACCGAAAAAAGTGGTGCAGCCCCACCATTGCTCAAGGGGGTGTTCCCAGGGCAAAAAGGCTGAGGATGCTGCTTAAAGGCAACTCCACCCCCGGGAACTCCACCCCCCCACACACACACCTGTGTGGACTTTCCCTTTTGGGAAAGCCCTGCCAGTGTGGCTGCGCTGGCAGCGGTGGCCAGTGGTGCCTGGATGCCAGTGTGTTTGCCCCACACCGACATAGGTGCCACCTTATTCTGTGATACGGTGGCACCTACACTGGCATAGAGTCATGGCAGCTCATAAGGAGCTTCACACACCCCCTTCAGGAATGGGCTCAGAGCCCCTAAACAATTTTGGAAGAAAAACTGAGAACTAGGAATAGCAAAAAATAAAACAGAGATATTGGTTCTTGTAGGCTATCCGGGCTGTGTAACCATGGTCTTGGTATTTTCTTTCCTGACGTTTCGCCAGCAGCTGTGGCCGGCATCTTCAGAGGAGTAACACTGAAGGACAGTGTCTCTCAACTGTGTTACTGCTCTGAAGATGCCTGCCACAGCTGCTGGCGAAACATCAGGAAAGAAAATACCAAGACCACGGTTACACAGCCCGGATAATCTACAAGAACCAATGAACTCTGACCATGAAAGCCTTCGACAAAACAGAGATAGTTTGCATGAGAAGAATAAAATACGCTCACACACTCTTTATAATATCAAAGTACAAATAGAGCACCAAAAGCAAGTATTAGAATACCGAGACAAACTGTGCCATGACTAAGCTCAAAAGAGAGAACTGAACATTATTAATTTGTTTAATACATTTTACCCCACTTTTCCTCCAAAGAACTCAGGGAGACATACATAATTCTTCCCTCCTCCATTTTATACTCACAACTACCTTGTGGTGTGGGTTACACTGAGAAAGATTGATTGTCTCTCTACTTTATAGCAGCATTGAGATTTGTACCTGAGCCTAATCCTGCACTCTAGCCAATATACCACACTGGCTTTTGGAGAATAAGACAGAAGAGGCAGTGGGAAAGTGGGGGGTTATAGTACCTATTGTGGTATAACTTCTGTGTGGGAAACGTTGCCTGAAATGGTTTCAAATTTTAGGGGTCAGCTGATAGTCCACGTGGACCTGAGGCATAAACCAGGAAGCTTGCTGGAGTCAGAGCAGGGAAGACCAAAGCAAAGTTCTGGAAGAGGAAAAATACATCTCCCCTACAAGGCAGCTCTGAGGGAGATGAAATGGGGGTACACATCACAGCAGAGTGCCCCAAGGTCCACTTATACTGAGCAAATATTGGGAGGAGGGGGCTATTTCAGATATATGAAGAGAGCATGTGAATAAAAGGAAACAAAGCATTTGATTTTTCCCAAACTTGAAAAAGGGAGGGGGACATTGATAATTTCAGAGTCAAGCCACCTGCTTGGATGGGAGGTGTAGGAGGTAGTTCCTGGGCGAGAGAAATGCCTCCAAATAAAGAAAGAGACAATAGCTTGAATGGGGAAGGAGTTGTGTTCAAAGTGGACTTGTTATCAGAATGCTGGTTTATTTATTTTGTTTCACTTATACTGCACTTTCCCAATGGGGACCCAAAGTGGCTTACAACATTCTCCCCTTGTTTTATCCTCACAACAATCCCGTGAGTTAGGTTAGTCTGAGAGTGTGTGACTGGCCCAAGGTCACCCAGCAAGCTTCTATGGCAGAATCCTAGTCCAACACAGTAACCACCAAACCATTCCGACTCTCTTATATGTCATAGGAGAGGAGGAAATACCACTATTTAGAGATTGATACCAAGGTCACCCAGCAAGCTTCTATGGCAGAATCCTAGTCCAACACAGTAACCACCAAACCATTCTGACTCTCTTATATGTCATAGGAGAGGAGGAAATACCACTATTTAGAGATTGATACCACTGGGATCTCCTTTGTATGTATGAAGAACAAATGAGGAATAGTGCTATGAGCACTTTGTCTGAGCCAAAATGCATTAAAAATAATCTACGTATTTTAGTGCATGAAATGATAAAATTGTCTATGAGTTTCCATTGTGCCAGTTCATTTCTCTCTCACTTCATCATGCTTCCAATGAATTCCTCTCTTGGTTTGCCATTGTGCCATCATGGCTATAATATAAACAGATCAGGTGTTTTATCTCTGCCAGTTATCCTGCCATTTCACTTCCTTTGTGCTATGGGGGAAAAAAAGTATCTCCTAGGCCCCATGTGTGTGTGTAGCATCCTCATCCTGTACTGATCACTTTCAGATACTTCCTATTGAAATATATGAAGCATCCTAGCAACTGGGGTGCCTAGAAGCTTCCTAGAGTAGTCCTTGGTGCTCCTCCTATGGAGACAATTTAAAGTGGCTCGCAAGTTCTGGGAAACTGGATAATTGGCAAGTCCCTTATAAGGACTTGCCTATGTATCTCTTTTAAAATTCTCATATAGTAGGTTACAGTTACTCCCACCTTATTCTTCCCCTTGTCCCCTCATCCACCCTCCTGCCCTATTTGCTGCACAGTAAACATGGAATCCTACTTGTAACAGAGTACTAGGACAGCAAGAAAAAAACCCCTAAATGAATGAAAATCTGGCATTAACTATGATAGTAGGTTCATGTGTTCATGTTTTCAAGTGGAATCTGCCATTACCAAGAGCAAAAAGTAACATTTGTGCCTACTCTGGGAGTAATTTAAATCCAGATTGGCCAAACAGTTAAGCGATGCTATGTAGGCATGTATCTTACAATTTATAAGAAAAGAAAGTGGCTTAACAGGCATTTCCCTTTTTTGTGGTTCAATGATAATTTAATACATCATTCTGAAACATCAGCAGTCACTGCAGAAAACCAAGCTACAGCAATGTGAGAAAAATACATTCTAAACTCATTAAACTGTCAAGTTCCTTTTTTGAAAGGAAAATTGTCTAACATATGATTATGAAGATCATTCCCTCTTTTTAGTGTCAGTCTGATAAAAGAAGATCGTATTGTCCCAGGACTTGTGCCATGAATGGCTGAAATAAAAACTTGTTCAGGAGTACCGTAATTCACATGTGACTTTTTTGCATGTAGAGCTAGGGACGTGTGAAACCAGACTCTTTTTCCCCCATAGAGTTTACTAGGCTAGCAAAGGGTAAAATCCCCAAGATTTGATTCAGCATCAGCTCAGTAATGGTGAGCTTTCGCAGGGAGGCTTGAATATCTGGGGGAAAGGGACCTCATTTTTTTCTGAGAGTCCTCTCCTGTCTTGTAATTTTGGTGTATGTGCACAGATGGTGCCACGTGTGAACTTTATTATATAGCTGCTGAGAATCGTAGCTCCCAGCGCCAACTATAGTAGAATGCTGCCTGGAAATTCAATGCTCCCCTTCTGCCTAAATGAACATTTTAGAGCTGGGGAGAGGCAATAACCGCATAATACATTTGCAAGAAACAATTCAGACTTGATATAAATATGAAAGATGCTAAACAAAAGACTGCTTGGTAAGACACCATGGTCACATAGCCTACAATAATCAACGAGAGTTTTGGATAAATCAGTTATCCTTCATCCCATGAGTCAAGAACCTCATGGGGGGTTAGGGAGCACCATCTGTTGGGTGATGAATACACATGTGCAAGATCAAACTACATGTTATGCCTAACTGCATTTGATCTGTTCTTCCTTTTTTAATTTTTTTAATTTTTATTGCTTTTTTATAATAAAACAAAAACAAAACAAAAATAAAATCATAATACAATACAAAAAATACATAAAAAATACAAAATCACACAAAGGGCACTATTACATCTGTAACTAATGCATTCTATGCTATCCTTTATAAAATATATAGTGCCCAAACCTCCACCACCCACCATTGTGCCCTCCACCCTTGGACTTCTGGAGCAGTGTTATGACAGTCTTTAAAAACCTATTATTATATTCCTTTATCAAAAACACATTAATCTATAGTTCATTAACTATACCTGTAAGATCCATTTTTGCCAATTTATCCCAATATGCAGCAGCCTTGGACCATGTTTTTTTTTAAATTCATCCATATCTTTACCATGTAAAGAGTCTAAGTTTGGCCATCCACATATACATCCATAACTTTTCTCTCCAGTCTTTAATTGAAGGTTTATTTATTTGCTTCCAGTTCTAAGCAATTATAATTCTGGCTGCAGCAAAGCTATATTGGCATATGACTCTATCACCTTTATCTAAATTCTTTCTAGGAATACCCAATAGACAAAAGGCGGGGTCTTTTTTTAATTTTTGAATTAATCAAATGGTTAGTTTACTTTACAACTGATCTGTTCTTCCTTGGTGTCCTTCCCTTCCTCTTTGGACTCATCATATCTTTTCTATGTTAACTCCCCAAGTCAAATTGAACATTGCATGCGCCTTGTGTCACCGTCATGTTCCTTTTGGATCATGCTAATTTATAAACCATCGCTGATAATTATCTTGTATGTATGAAGGGCAGCCCATTCGGGGGGGGGGGGTATTTCTGTGGCGTCCAGGAGCAGTGCGTCCATGCCATCTCCTCAGAGGCTTCCCGGCCATTGTGGGGATCCCCGTTTTATGCCATGGTAAATATTAGGCCCAGACTAGCCTGATCTCGTCAGATCTCAGAAGCTAAGCAGGGTCAGCCCTGGTTGGTACTTGGATGGGAGACCACCAAGGAATACTAGGGTTGCTGTGCAGAGGAAGGCACTGGCAAACCACCTTTGTTAGTGTCTTGCCATGAAAACCCTAAAAAAAGGGGTCGCCATAAGTCGGCTGCAACTTGACGGTACTTTACACACAAAAAAATATTAGGCACGTCACATAGTTTCATCATGGGCATTATCCTATTGACAGTCTCAATCTAAGAGAAATTACTGTAATTTTCATACAGGACTAGCACTATCCAAATCTGTCAAAAAGTAAACCCATTTTGCAAGCATATTACAAGCAACTGTACTGTATTCCAACTATACTGAGAAATAGAAATAGCCCTCTTTTACAAGTTATCAAAGCCTAGTGTGATGAAAGGAAACTGAATTTGTTACTGTGGCTGTTTTGGCATTGTAGACTATATTTCCCCATGACTATACTTAATGCTGGCATTTTCTAGAAAAAGTACATAAAACTCTTTTAAATCTGCTGAGCTACTACGATTATGCAGTGAAAATGAACAAGTTTAAATACATTGAATATGAAATTTTTGAGGGGTACAAGGAAGTTGTAGGATTATATTTGATTTTTTTATTATTTTGGAAATGTTTTCTTGCCATCTAAGAATGTTCAGGAAATGCTACAGGAAGGATGAAGTCTAAAAGCTTTAAAAAGATGTGTCATCCATTGTTTCAATATATTCTTTCATGTGTTGCTTTTTCACTTTGGCAATTAAATTACATTTGAAACTATTTAGCATTGAATTAAACTCACAGAGCATAAATAGATGCCATTCCACACAAATAAAAGCACAAGGGTTAAAAAACAAAAAAACAAATTGAGTACCACTTTTCAAATGTATAAACTTGCCTTAACTACTTTCAACGTACCTTTGCCCTTAATAAAGGGTCTTAATGCTATGACCTGATGCTATGTTATGGATTTTATTCTAAAGAATGGAAGCTTTTGTCATTAGAGATGCCACAGATTTCACAGAAAGTACATTTAATAGTCAAACATACCTTGCATGATAGCCATGATTGCCTGTGAGTTAAATCTGTTCACCTGTCCATCAGCCACCTTAAATGACTGGCAGACAGTTTGCCCCTGTGCAGTTGATATTGTGATGGAGTTTCATTTCCTTGTGTTAGAGGAATTTCATTTCTTTGCCTTTCAGGGGCTTTTGCATCTACATAGTAGGTAAGATTGACTGTACCCATGGTCATGTATGGTCAAGTTCAGTGGAAAACAACACCTCATAAAGCTTGAAAAAGTGCATGCACGAAATAATATAGATAACACCTTATACAAATATCAAATAGACTTTCAAAAGCTTATACCTTTTAAAGTGCTACTGGACTTGAATCAAACTATCAAACCATGTGCCTTCAAAAAGTTTACTTATAATGGTTGGCTGATGGATTGATTTGAAACACAGACAGGACTGTGAAGGAGGAGGCTGGGAGAAAGTACAACTGCCATTGGTCGGAGATGTGTTTGCATGCAATACTCCTGGTTGCCCTGCATATTGTTCGGATACTTGAAAAGTAACCAAAATATCAGGCTCAAACTACCTGTGAAAGCGAATTGACTGGTGGATATTTCACTTCTTGTTCACAGTCAGTGAACAAATGGGTGAGTTGAATCAGTGGGTATTCAAGCATTGGCAATCCTAATGCACACTTAATAGTGTAAATAAAATCCTGCTGTATCAGACTATTGGTCATCTAGTCCAACATCCTGTTTCTCATATTGACCAATACAATGACCAAGACTCACAAGAAGGGACAGTGAAGGCTTCCCCTCTTGTCTCCCTCTCCAAAGTGGTATTCAGAGTTATATTGCTTCTGAATACTGAGATTCCATTATAGCTAATAGTCACTGATGGATCAATTTTCCATTAATTTTTCTAATCCTCTTTTAAAGCTACCTGTGCCATCACTAGATTTCTTCAGACTATGACAAATCAGACTCAGTGAGATTTATTTCAAAGCAAACTGTACTAATTGGGGCAACTCATGACTCCCAATAGGGGTAGAGCTGAGCTACAGGAGGGCACAGCTGGTTACCCGACTAGGTGACAGTATTCTGGCCATGGCAGAAACCCTATTGACCACTCAGCTAGGGGCCAAAAATATAGACATGGCCAAGTGGAGTGACATGTATGAGGCTGGAGATGCCAGCCAATCAGCACTCCAGCTTTCAGGGGAAGGTCCATTTTGCTTCCTTCAAAATTCCTTAGATGTTTCACTGAACTGGAAGCTACAAATTTATTACATTCAGTAATGGTTTATAGATATTATGCACTGATAACGTAAGATACTGTCAAATTGGATTTTTCCTGTCTTCCAGCAGCTTTGAGTGTCCAAAAAATAGTGCTAGGAGGGAGGAACACACACAAACAAAATACTATGGGCAGTTGCATTGAGGAGGAGGAGGATCCAGACAAAAGCACTTTTGCTTACATTGGCAAAAGAAAGTCCACTGGCATGAGTGGAAAAGAGGAGCAATTTAACCTGCTTCCCTGTCCTTGTTGCAGCTATCCATGTTGCATGGGTTGTTTGTTTGTTTGTGTGTGTTTCTCTGTGTGTGGCCATATGTTTTCTCCAACCCATGACTTTGCCTTTTCTATGCTTACCGGGGCTCCTAGGGAAAGGAGAAGGCAGGAAACATCTGTCTCTGCCAGTGCCTTCCACTAGTGATGCATAGGATCCAACCCTCTGTTGGTTTTATCAAAAGTATCAGATATATTTCAATAAGCAATGGGCTCCCTGGTTGGTTGGTGTGTTTTTTTTTTTTTAAATGAGTATTCCTATCAAGCAAATAATAATTTTTGTAGACCTTCAGATGTCTTTATTTCAGAACTCAATGAAAAGAAGTAGGGGAGGAACTGTGGCTCAGTGGTAGAGCATCTGCTTGGCATGCAGAAGGTCCCAACTTCAATCCCTGGCATCTCCAGTTAAAAGGACTAGGCAGGTAGGTTATGTGAAAGACCCCTGCCTGAGACCCTGGAGAACCGCTGCCGGTCTGAGTAGACAATACTGACTTTGATGGACCAAGGGTCTGATTCAGTAGAAGGCAGCTTCATGTGTTCATGTGTTCAAGTACTTCAGATATCATATTGTATAGTTATAATGGACAAGATACATCAACTATTAAAGAAAATTCTAAAGACAGTAGCACAAATAGAAGTGATGCTTATTAGAGCAAAAGTACATTCACGTGTGCTAAATATATGTTCAAAAATAGTCTATCATAAACAAATCTGGTATACTGTCCTGTTTTGAAATGCAGGATGGAAAACCATAAAATGGATTTTCAAGCAGTAAATTTCCATTCCTGGACAATAGGCAAAACAACTGTAAGAAGCTCTGCCTCTCCCACATGACCAAAGTCTAAAGAGTATCTTTAAAGAGTTTAAAGAATGTCTTCAATTTCCTTAACTTTGCTAAGAAAACTTAACTGCTGCAGCTGATTCCATTGAATCTATGATGGTCAACATAGCCTTTTCAGCACTCAGAAGGCACACCTTCCTTCCTTTTAATCAGCGAAAAAACTGGTTGGATCCAACCGTGTATATGTTGCTAATTTGCCATAACTATGGTTTTATTTGATTCTGCTCCTTTTCCTCTGGATGGAAAGAGTAAGATCTGGGACACTGCAAATGAAACAAAGCTTATATCACTGGTATCTGTCTCAAAATGGTTATGAAATGTTTATGATTTCATGAAAGAAAAGGAAACTATATCATGAACAGGGTCATGGCAAAATATTTTTTGTATGTAATCAAAGATTTTACATTTGGGCATAATCTTGTAGGATAGATCTGTAAATCTTGCCAGCTCTCAAGCATCACAGCAGTTGTGTACTGTAGTCAACTAGGTGCACAATTTCCCCTTCCCAACAATCGACAACGCAGTGGGTTGTTAAACCTCTGGCGGGCCACTGTCCTTGGCAGGTAGGTTGGATTGAACTTGACAAGTCACAAGTATGCCCTTTGTGTGCTCATTTGCTTTACAATTCCATTGCAATCCTATGCAGATTTATCCCTGTCTCTAACTCCATTGAAATTAACCGAGTTAGACTGGATTTACTCTGTATAGCAGTACATTGACAGTCTCCTTAATAACAGACTTCTGTATTTTAGCAGCTGTTAACGGTAATGTTCTAAATTGGATTTTACTAGAAATATGCTGATGTGGCCATTTTAATTTCTTTTTTTTGTGAAAGCCAGTGTGATGTAGTAGCTTGAGTGTTGGCTTAGAATATAGGAAACCCAGACTGCATCCAGATGGTTATTCAAACCAAGCAGCATTTACACTATAACATAGTTCAGTGAGGAAATGGAAAAAAGTCCTTTAAAGGACCAAAAAGAGAGAAGAAATATGCAAAGCGGCAAACAACACCAAGCAATTATAAAGGCAGAACTTAGCTGTACCTCCCTCCTTGTGATGTCTATGGGTAGAACATCCAGGCGAATGCCCACAGTTTTTCTTCTCCCAAAGTTTTTCTCCAGATTAAAGAGGAAAGCCCCAGGAAAACCATCAGCCATGCTTGGAATGAAAAGAGTGTCACATGGATGTTCCCAACAAATATGGCGGAATTCTGAATTCCATGCAAGAAATTCCTGTGTGGAAGCAGCCTCAGGTTCCAAACGCCACTTGGCCACAAAGCTTGCTGAGTGATTTTCTGCTAATTACTTTTTCTTAGCCAAACATATTTCACAAGGTTGTTGTAGGTGCAAAACAGAGTAGGAGAGAACTGTGAGTGCTTTCCTGTCCAGGTTGCTGTTTGAGCTCAGGCTAGGCAGTAGCTAGCTGTTCTGAAGCTATTGATCTGACAATCACCCAGGCAGGAGTGAGACGATTTATGAAAGCCAGTGCATTCACCTGGAACCAGGACTGTTATGTATGCATGGGTGTGTGTGATGGAATCAAGGGAATAACGATCCTTGTTGTTATGTATGCATGGGTGTGTGTGATTGAATCAAGGGAATAACGATCCTTGTAATTGCATCAGGGGAAACCCTGGGCAGCTTGGTGTTCCCCAAGGCTCCTGAACTGTATGTTCCCATTGGCTACTAAGTCCCCCCCAATCACAGACTTAGTTCTGTTCTCGTTCACCTAATAAAGCGGTTGCTGTTGGAACTCCGTCTCTGACCTCGTGTGTTCCCCCACGCGGACTTAACAAGGACCATAACCCTGCAGGTATTTATAGCTCGGTTTAGTACATCGTCCTGCAAAAATCTCATGATAGATCTTGAATATCACAAGCCTCATGGATACAGGAGAGGTACTGAGTAGCCAGTTGGGCACCCCACCACCAGAATTAAGCCTCTACCCAGGCTCTCAGTCTCCTCTACTCCAGGAGCACTGAGTGTGTGTCCATGGAATCTCTGGTGAATGGCAAGTTTCACTGATGGGCTCTTCTGTGGTGCTGGCATCCTGAATGTGGCATCCTGAATGTGGTGTCTGAAAAGGGCCTAAGATATTGCTTCCACTGGACCATCCCTGGTTCACAGCCCAGTCTTTTAGCTGTTGTACGACCCTAGCTCTTTCTTGCATTCACCAATCTCAAGCAGTAAATGAGTTGGAAAAGTATTTTTGTTCTGGAAAGAAACTTAGAACTAGAAACTAATCTTAAATGTAGAATTGCCTGTTTTTAGCTCTGCACCAAAATCACCTTATTGAAGAGTTCATTTCTCTACCCCCCCTCCATTCTCAAGGCTTTCAAATTAGTAATATAATACTTTAGGTAGATCAATAGCATAGGGCCCCTAGCTGAGATTAATTTTGTTCCAGTGGGATTTTTCGCCTAATTCATCAAAAATCATTGTGCCTCATGCCATAATAGTCTTAAAAAAAAAAGAAGAGCCAATACTTAAATTATCTTTAATGTATTTGCTGTTAAAGTTATACTCCATCTATTTATTCTTAACTAAAATCTCTCTTCTTTGTTCATTGATGTGGAGCTAAATTTATTTGCTTGCAATTGAACTGCACCCTGCATTTACAAGCAATCTCTGTTACGCTTGCCTGTGAAGAAATCACATTTTAACATTTGGCAACAAAATCTATCCATAAATATTAGTTCCTACCTTGTTGGCCATAGCCCAACCTTCTTCTAAGTTCACCAGCAGCATCTGACCAATAACTGTGCATAGCACCCGCCTCAAATGTGAGAACCTTTAAAAAATGTGTTATGAACCAACATACACTGTTCAGAGCCGAATTGGCTGTATGAGCAGTATCATTAAAGTATTAACCAACATGGATATGATTACAAATAATATCATTTTCACCCTGACCTGGGTGGCCAGGCTAGCCTGATCTCATCAGATCTCAGAAGCTAAGTTAAGTCGGTCCTGGCTAGTACTTAGATAGGAGACTACCAAGGAATACAGAAGAAGCCAATGGCAAACCACCTCGGTTAGTCTCTTGCCTTGAAAACCCTACTGGGTTGTCAGCTATGACTTGGCAGCACTTTACACACACACAATATCATTTTCTGCCCTGAACTGGGGCTGGGGGGGATGCTTTAGCCAACACCTCCCCCTCTCAATGGAATAAAGAAGCAAGGCAAATTGGGAGTTGTGGTCATTTGGAGCTCATTCTCTGCTCAGTTTTACTTGGTGTTTCCCTCCCTCCTGTCCACTGTTCAGCACTGTAGACTAGCTGATCACATCTGGCCCAAGAAAGATTTTTTTAGAGGCCACTTCCAATTTTTTTTTTTTTTTTGCCTGTTTCATGCTTTTGGCTTGTGGTGGGTTATAGGCCTGTTTTCTGCTGATTAGACCCAAGCTAGGTGTCTAGAATGTGAAGTTTAAGTAAGTTAGGCAAGGAAAATCAGCAAACAGTTTGAAGCTCCTATGATTAAGGGAGTTAACTCAAGCTAGCCACTTACTGGCTGCGTATCCAGAGACATGTGGAGAGGGGACTGAACTCTAGCTGCTATATGAAGGAAAGGGAAAGGGTGAAGTTCAGCAGCTCTGGGCACAGATTCTGTACAGACTATGAAAATCAAGGCATAGGAGCAATAGCTGAGCTGAGTTTTGAGCCAGATTGGGGTTGCCCATAATCAAGCAGCCTTTTAAGGGATGTAGTTAACCTGCACAAGTTAGGGAGTGAGTTAATTAGGTAAGCAAAGCTAATTCATTCTGCACATCAGTTTAATTTTTAAAAATAACCCAGTTTTCTATCTAGTGATTTCATTCTGGGGCATTGGGACATGTTTTAAGGGTTTGTTAATGAAGTCATTCTAGATCCACTGGAACAAATATATCTTCAGTCATCACGTCTCTTATTTGCTCAACTCATGAGTATACTTAACAGGTAGAATCATAGAGTTGGAAGGGACCACCAGAGTCATCTAGTCCAACCCCCTGCACAATGCAGGAAATTCACAACTACTTCCCCCCACACACACCCCAGTGACCCCTGCATTATGAGGTAGCCACATGATGACCAATTGTTAAGTGAAGTTACATTCCTTTCGGTGTATATTTCTTCTTCCAATGCAATTATCATATTATTGAGCACTCATTCAAAAATACTTCAAATGTTTTATCAAAATAGAAACAATGTTGGCACTTTTCCCACATGGATGTGTATTTCCAGCTCACATTTCAGAGTCTAGTGTATTCTTGGTTAGCCTGTGGAACTTGCTATGCACAGGCACAGTTATGCAGTGTTGTACACAATTTGTGCTAGCACTTGTACAGTGGCAGAAACTTCCACACAGGACTGCAAAGGTTTTCTCATGGCAGGAAGATAAGCTGAAGAAGCATTAGGCTCCACTATGTCTGGATGAAGGCCCCCACAGTGCATTCCAATATCACAGCTAACCTGTTTTATGTATTACTTCTGAGCCCAAACCCCAAACTATATAACAAGCTTGATATGTAAGGATACACTGTCAGTTTTTTCAATTTCCATTAAAAATATTTTCCCCAGGTCTTAACCTTTTCAAAAGATTTTATACTTCTCAAACATTCTTGAGCCCCACAATATTTTATAAACAGCAGAAAATGGAAATGTATGTGATCAAATTACCTGGCTTATGACAGTCACCAAAGGCTAATTCCCCCCGCCCCCGATTTGCCATAATTAACTCCACCTGGTTGCACAACATTTTCCAACATCAACTATTTTCGGAAGCACAGCAGGAGAGATCAACCAATCAAATGAAAAGATAGTCCACAGCTGTCTCTTGTTCAGGGTTTCCTCGAGTAGCTAACAATTTGGATTACAATGTCCTGGATCTTCCTGTTTTAGAGGACTTTTGGCAAGTGCTTTTCCTGACACATGTTTCTAATGATGAATTGCCCAAATGATACATTGAATACATTAACTCTTCATTCCTGTATTTGTGTTTCACATAGTTTTATACAATATCCAAGGAGTCAATGATGAGAAAGTTCAAAGAGCTTGACAACACGTGAACATATTGTTATGACCAAACCGCCAAGCTGAAAAGGTCCCTTTCTTGGTAGTCTTCTACATGCACAGCATTGGTTCTGCAGTCCCACACTGCTATCATAGAAGAGGAAGTAGATGTCAGTACTGGAGCAAGTGGAAGGGAAATTCCTGATGTAATGGGTTTATTTCCTGATTACGTGCTTTCTTGCTATTAATTTATTGGTGATTTCTTCAACAAAGCAAAGAAATGGAATATTTAATTGTTATGCTACTTAGAAGGACCATATACTTTTTGTGACAATTTGAATGTATGAATAATAAAACAATGTTTAAAGGTAATAAGTAGTTGCTTAAGCATTGGTGTGTGTGTGTTAAATGCCATCAAGTCGCTTCCGACTCATGGTGACCCTATGAATCAATGACCTCCAAAATGTCCTATCTTTGACAGCCTTGCTCATATTTAGCAAATTGAGGGCTGTGGCTTCCTTTATTGAAGCTGTTACTGCACTAGGTATTCCCAGCAATGTATTAAGAGTTTGAAAATGTTATAAAAAATACTGTTTGCACTTTCTGTGTATTCCCACCGATGTATTAAGGGTTTGAAACTGTTATAAAAAATACTGTTCACACTTTGTTTGGCCCCTTTAGCTGTGAAGACGTCTTTCAACCATTTTTTAGCCGTTGCATCCAAAAATCCTTTTAAAGCTATGTTTTTTATAACATTTGCAAACTCTTGATTCATCGCTGGGAATACCTAGTGTGGTAACAGCCAATGTCAATCCATCTCTTGTTGGGTCTTCCTCTTTTCCTGCTGCCCTCAACTTTTCCTAGCATGACTGTCTTTTCTAGTGATTCTTGTCTTCTCATAATGTGACCAAAATATGATAGACTCAGTTTAGTCATTTTAGCTTCTAGGGTCAGTTTGGGCTTGATTTGATCTAAAACCCACTGATTTGTTTTTTTGGTGGTCCAGGGTATCCGTAACACTTTCCTCCAACACCACATTTCAAAGGAATCTACTTTCTTCCTATCAGCTTTCTTCATTGTACAGCTTTCACACCCATACATAGTAATAGGGAATACGATGGCATGAATCAACCTGATCTTGGTTGCCAGTATCACATACTTACACTTAAGTAACCCACTGTTTTTTTTTTTTTTTTTGGCAATCCGCGGTGTCATGGCATTGGTACCATGTCATAAGATTTCTTCAGGGAAAAGAACAACAGTTAAAGAAAGTTATCTTTAAAAGAAAGTCCCAAGTTTTATCTATATGATAAGCTGAAATAGCTGATTTTTTAAACTTTTAAAATGATTTTCAAAACTTGATATACAATTTTTTTGGTCTTTTTTCAGTACAATAGTGTTAACTCTAATGTTCAGGACAAATTCAAAACAGAACACATGATAGATTCTACTTGCTATTCTCTCACTCTAGTTTCTGTCGAAGGTGTTATTTTTCCTGTCCTGAAATATTCTATGATCTATAGTGTTGCTATGCACTAATAAGCATTTTCATGGCACTGTTTAAATATGTGTTTTATCTATGTTTTTTTTTTTTAATCCTTGAGTTGTAAAAAGTTTTGGTCACAGTTCTGCCAAAGTTTAACCACTTACATGCTTAATTCTTTTCCACTAAAATCAGTGATGTTTAAAAAGACTTAACTTTGGCTGAACTGCATTCATTTGGCTGAACTCTACAGAATGTAACATGTTTAACCATCCCATTGTGACTCAGTGGGGCATAGGAGTTTGGCGGGCTTGCCCCATTCTTCTCTGTCCCTTTATTATATTTATAGTTGCCAACGCAAGTGATTAATTGTACTGATGAATTGTTGGATTTGGATATTGGGCATAATTAAATAGGCATTGTGTCTATGTCACAAGTCATCTATCAAGCTGGGCTTCAATTTTAAGTCTTCATGGTTTTGAGTCTTGACCTTACTTGCCTTGACTGGCCTAATATCTGTTAGCTAGCTTTGAGGATCATGGCAGCTGGCAATCATGGGGGAAAGTCCTATGGATAGTGGACTTGCCTCTGAGGCAAGATTAGTTATTAAGAAAGTGAGAAGGATGAGGTAGCAGGGTGCTGGCTATAGAAGACACAAGTGAGAGGCCCGTAAGACTTTCAGGGGGCGGGAATCCTATATTTCCCTCCCCATCACTCATCAGGCCCCACCACTCATCTTAACAGCAACACTGCCTAGGAGCCACTCTGAACCCCTAGCAGCTTCTGGCATCCTTCACTGCTGTGGCGGGGCCCAGAACCTCTTCCAGAATGCTCCACCATGGCAACCTGAGCAGCTCCCACAGTGCTCTACCTCAGCAGATGGGCCCAGAGCCTTTAAAAAAATGGGTAGAATATAAGCCCCTAATTGATTTTTTAACCTTTTCACTATTTTCTACAAACCTGGGGAGCACCCCAAGTTAAAGAAAAATCTGTTTAGCATCAATGTGGTCCCAATACGCAGATTTAGGTGTTCGTAGATAGGGGCCACATGTTGCTAGTAGATATATAGATAACTACAGGGGCAGAAAGAGTAACACATGTCACTTGCTTTACCATTTTATATGGGATCACCACTTTATTTATTTATTCATTTTATATCCTGCCTTCCTCACTGAGACTCAAGGCAGATTACAAAATATAAAAACCAGTTCAAATAACAGCAAAGACTTCCAGCAAACAATGCAGTAGGACTAGGATTACAGAACTAGGCAACAATGCAAAGAAGAAATTGACTAAGGGAAGGTACGAATGCAGAAAGCAGGTTACAAAAGCAGAATGCAGTAAAAAGAAGGTGATACATACTATAGGTGCTCAAGACTGTTGTCATGAAAGAAAGAAAGAAAGAAAGAAAGAAAGAAAGAAAGAAAGAAAGAAAGAAAGAAAGAAAGAAAGAAAGAAAGAAAGAA
Organism: Euleptes europaea; assembly: GCF_029931775.1. Classification (NCBI taxonomy): domain Eukaryota; kingdom Metazoa; phylum Chordata; class Lepidosauria; order Squamata; family Sphaerodactylidae; genus Euleptes; species Euleptes europaea. Next base: position 37,286,116 of record NC_079320.1, on the reverse strand, counting down.
AGAAAGAAACTATAGACACCACAACAGGTAACAATCCTATCCTTAGCAAAATGACCTCCTGAGTTGTCCCATTCTGTTACATTTCTAAAAACTTTACAAAAATGTCCTCCTGAACATTTCTGTTTTGCACCTTTTGCAATGACAGAAATGACAGTAGTGTGGGAGCCTTCTTGACCTCTTTATGATATTTGAATGATAAAAAATGCAATGTGTCTGCATGAAAGTGCATAAAATACAACACCAGTTGCAAGGCGGCTAAGGGGAGACATGATAGAGGCCTATAAAATTATGCAAGTTTGGAGAGTGTGGACAGGGAGAAGTTTTTCTCCCTCTCCCATAACACTAGAACACGGGGTCATCTGCTAAAGCTGGAGGGTGAGAGATTCAAAACAGATAAAAGGAAGTATTTTTTTCACACAACGCATAGTTAAATTGTGGAACTCTCTGCCCCAGGATGTGGTGATTGCTGACAGATTGGAGGGCTTTAAGAGGGGAGTGGACATATTCATGGAGGAAAGGGGTATTTATGGCTATTATTTAGAATGGATACTAGTCATGCTGCATACCTATTCTCTCTAGTATCAGAGGAGCATGCCTATTATTTTGGGTGCGGTGGAACACTGGCAGGATGGTGCTGCTGCAGTCATCTTGTTTGTGGCTTCCTAGAGGCACCTGGTTGGCCACTGTGTGAATGGACTGCTGGACTTGATGGGCCTTTGTCTGATCCAGCAGGGCCTTTCTTATGTTCTTATGTTCTTAACAAATAAACAGGACTCCCATAATTCTTGAAAGGAAATGCTGGCTAGGATTTTTCATTGCCAGCGAAAAAGATGGCCCACAAGGGCTTCTGTGTATTCTGCGTACACTCTTTGTTGCCTGGAAGAGGAGAACTGTCAGGAAGCACTGGCTAGTAGTATCCAAAGCAGCGACCTTTTCAAACTGGAATATATATATATATATATGAAATTGTCTAATATATGAAATTGTCTGAGGCTTTCTGAACTAGGAGATTTCATGGACCTCTAACTCAAAATTTGCCATCATCACTAATATAGAATCTGTACTAAGGTTGTGCATATCGATAAACCCGAACCGAAAATAAACCCAAAATTAGCAATTTTGGCAATATTCAGGTTTTGGTTTTACTGAATACCCAAACCTGGGAATCTGCCCAAAGCCAAATAGGCAATCATCAAATCAGCCAAATAGGTATTCAGCTTTTTTCAGCTTCAGCTTTCGCCATGCTTTTCTTTATGGGAATTTTTTTAATGACCTCTGCGGGAGGCATTTTTGGAGGTAGTGTTCCCAACTTTTCAGGATGGCTTCAAGGGACTCTCCTTTCATGACCCCAAAGTTTGATGAAGATTGGGTCAGGGGGTCTGGTTTTATGGGGTCCAGAAGGGGCTGCCCCCTCCTCCATAGAGAAACAGTTTACAATGTGTGTCTATGGAGAAGGGGGTCGATCCTTTCGAGACCCCATAAAATCAGACCCCCATTCCAAACTTTACCAAACTTTGGGGTTCATACAAGAGTTCTTTGCAGCTACACTGAGAATTTGGTGACGCTAACTCGAAAAATGCCCCCCCGAGAATTTTAAAAGTACTTCCTTTTCATAGTCTGTAATGCCTGCCTGCTTCCTCACCCAAGAGAAAACTTTCAGCAATTTAAATATTTTTACAATAAACTAATTTGTTCAAACCAGTCAATGGTCTTCTCCAGGCAGGCAGGCAGGTTGCAATGCATCTCGTCGCAAACTTGCAGGCAGCAGCAGCACACCTCCAGAGGCTCATAGCAGCAGCTAAAGCTTAGCAGTGCCCACTCCAGAAACCTCTCACTGTAATGGAGTCATCAACATTTTTCTCCGTGTCAGATCAGGGTCTTTCAGCATGTTGTAATTTTGGCATAAAAACAGACCAACAAACACAAATGGGGCTTATTTGCTACATCTATTGCTTCGTTTCTTTTGTCTTGTTTCATCTCACAGTTCTCACATGGAGCAGCTAATGAATAACAACAGAAAACTATCTTTAGTTGAATATGATTCTCAATTTATTTTCATATTTTTAGGGATCCATCATGGGATGGAGTTTCTGTCACATACAAGGAACATATTTTGAAGGCCTGTGCAACCTGGAAGGCTATTTATTTTCCTAATAATGAAAAATACAAGAATAGGATAGAAATTCAATGAGTGATTTTTTATTTATTCTGCCACCTACTTTAAATATGCCATTTAGCTGCCAAGAAAGAAACACAAACAACCTTTCTTTCCCCTCTCTTCTTATTCAGAGTCCCAACCATTATATGCCCAAGTGGCACTAACCAGCTCATGATGTGTGTGCATATACCCTGCATTTGGAATTCTTGAAAACACACAGCCATTGTGCAAACATTGTTGAAAGAAGAGGTTAAAAAAATACCGCACAGTTTCAAACTGTTAATAATATATTAAAGATTTAAGGCTGAATGAAAAACTGTATGCACAAAGTCACACAGCTGGGATAATAGGGAAAAGAAAGTGAATGCATAAATAAATTACTTGGGCAGGCAAAGAACAAATCCACAGAGATTGGTGGCAACATATTGTCAGAAGACAGCTTCAGGCAGAATAGGTGAAATCACAAAGAATAGACATGAAACACAGAAAGAGAAACAAAATTTCAGGAGAGTCACAAAAGCAGAAGCCTAATAGTTATTCTGATGGGGATAGGTTGACAGTGCACCAGAAGAATTGGGATCTAATCAATCTAGAGGGCTGTGAGTGTTTGGAAGGGGTGAATCAGATAAATGGAGTGTATGAAAAAAAATTCGAGGGACAAACTGATTTTGAAGAGAATATTATGTTCCTGCCAAAAGTCTCTTGACACAGAAAGTGGAAGACAGGCAATTTGGATTTGTACATGACAGTTGGGTCATACTCTCTTCTGTATGCAGAGATAAGGGTGGCCCTCTTTTAAAGACAACCTATTGAAAATATGGTAGAGGACTGTGAAGTGTAATTCAGAACAAATGATGAGAAACCTGTTTTAGAAAGACAAGATAACACGAGTAATTATGGGGAGCACTGATCTGTAAAACCGTCCAATAAGTTAAATACTTTAAATGGAATCTGTATTATCCATCGCATAAAAACTGGCACAAAAATGTCATAGATTACTTCACTCTTTAATTTGTTATGGGATTAAAGAGCAAGGTAGCTTTCAAATGTTTCTCCCTTTGTACCATTTCAGTCTCTTCAGTGTGATCCTGAATCCTCTGATTTTCCTCCTATACTGTTGAAAAATCAGACTAAGAGTCATAGACATGTTACAAGCAAATTCAAAAAGAGAATCAATTAAGCCTCAATGAAAAGATACATTGGGTTTCTCGATATGCATCTGGGCAATATGGGGGTGGGTGAAATCTGTGCCTTTATTTCTCTGGATAGTTCTGCCTTCTTTCATATTGCCTTTGCACTTATTACCCACAATGGAGGCAAGATTTTCAACAATGCAATATGTAGTTTCAAAGGCAATTTATAATAAGGCATGTGGAATTATTTTCAAAGGGGAAAAGGTCACAGTCCACATACCTATTACAAATACTTCCAAACATATGCCCTTGTAAGTATTGGAAGTTGTTCCTTGGGTTTTGGCCATTATGAGCCTTTTCTATGCCACATTTCTATGAAAAGATGTCTTACTCATGTATCATATTTCATATATGTGGTTAGCTGATTTGTAGTTGGATTTGGTGAACTTATTCCTCTTACAAAAAGAAACCAGGAAAATCTCTTACAAAAAGAAACCAGGACCATGCTATAATACCAATGTTGTTACTAGATGTATGATGATAATGAGATCTGGAGACCTCCCCAATATGCCTGTTTTCTGAGGGCCACCTTTACCTAACCGGCGGCTTCCTATCCCAGTTTGGCCTGGTGCGTCAGCGCCAGAAACGGAGGTGCTGCGCCTGCTTTTTATCACGTACAGCCTCGCTGTTCCCTATGGGGTGAAAAGCCCTGGTTAAACTGAAAAAAGCCACGAAACAGCTTTTTTTTTAATGGCGTACGCGAAACAGCTTAGGAGGAGGCGCAGCTGCGCCTCTTCCCCGCCATCTCCATGCATCAGGAATGGAATGTACGTGACCTGAAACAGAGAGAAGCCCAAGAGCAAACCCTTAGGCTGTCTGAAAGCCTCTTAGAATTAGTTTGGTGGTGATGATGTTACCCTGAGAGAGAAGTGGGAGAGTGGAGGAAGAGTATCCCTGTTCAGATTTTAGAGACTGATGACCTGGGTTGGCTGAGTAACTTCCTTATTCCTGTGATGCAGAAATGGGTGCTTGTGAAGCTTGTCTGACCACAGGCACCACTAACAGTGAATTCTGCAGTTATCAGATACTGCTGAGTTGGATGTCAAAGAAACATCCTTTGTTTGTTTACAGTCCGCCTTTCTCACTGGGACTCCAGGTGGATTGCACACAGTGAGTCAATACAATCAACACAACTGGACAATAAATAAGCAATGAAATAGGATTTAAGTTGTAGAACCAACCATACACCTAAAAAAAAGAAACAGAACTGAAGTAAAGCATAAGTGTTAACATGGCACTTAAAATTATGCAAAATTACATAATCAGATCCAATTTACAGCAAACTATACACAGTAGTATAGATCATAGTCCCTAATACTTTATCTAAGTAATTTTGTGAAGCATTTTTACAGTGCTACCCTATTGCCTGTGTAGTAAAGCTGCCTTGAATAATTCAGTTTTGTATTAGAGCTAACTGCTTTTTGACATCAAGATAACAGCAGTGCAATCCTAAATAGAGTCCCAGCCTTCTAACCCCATTGACTTCAATTTATTTAGAAAACGGTAAATTTTCATAGAGTCCAACAGTTCTCCTCCCCATTCCCTTTGACTTTGGAAAGCTTACTCTGATGAAATTTGAGAGCCCCTGTATTAGCAGATTTTTTTTTTTAAAAAAAGAAATTTAGATTGATACAGAATTCAAAATGAAGAAAATATCGAGAAAATTATTATCCATCTTACTCACAGCAGGAACAGCAATCCTCAAATCACTTGCTTTGGAATAATCTCAGTGATGTCTGTTTATTTGAAGGTCAAAGCTAAAAACTGCTGAAAAGCTTCATTTTTCCATCTGGTATTTTGAACAAAATAAGTATGTAAATAGTCACCCATCAGAAAAGTTATTAAGGAGGATCATGGCTGAGTGAAAGGCTTGTCATTCTCTTTTCTCTGAGAGACTGAGCATTTACGCAGAAGGAAGGCATACATGCCTACACAGAGACAATGTTCTTAATTTCAGGCTCTGTTTTGCTCAAGGTAGGTTAAGGTCAGAGGGAATGCTCATCAAGGCTGGGTGTAGAGAAGGGTTGGACTGCAAACAGTTTGCAAAGGACCTATCAATGTGTAAAGTATATTGGAAAAGCAACTGCAGTAGATCACACTACAAAAAGGGGAGAGGCATTTCGAGGGTTAACTTAGACTGGGTATGTTACCTACTATAGAGCCCAGTGGCGCAGAGTGGTAAAGCTCCAGTACTGCAGTCCAAACTCTGTTCACGACCTGAGTTCAATCCCAACGGAAGTTGGTTTCAGGTAGCCGGTTCAAGGTTGACTCAGTCTTCCATCCTTCTGAGGTCGGTAAAATGAGTACCCAGCTTGCTGGGGGTAAAGGGAAGATGACTGGGGAAGGCACTGGCAAACCACCCCATAAACAAAATCTGCCTAGAAAACATTGGGATGTGACATCACCCCATGGGTCAGGAATGACCCGGTGCTTGCACAGGGGACCTTTACCTTTTTATGTTACCTACTAACTAGTTGGATAAATAAAATGTGATGTTGGAGGACAATTTTACAGATACTGTGGACCACCAAAAAGATAAATCAGTGGGTTCTAGATTAAATCAAACCAGATCTCTCCCTAGAAGCTAAAATGACTAAACTAAGGCTATTATACTCTGGTAACATTATGAGAAGGCAAGAGTCACTGGAAAAGACAATAATGCTAGGAAAAGTCAAAGGCAGGAAGAAAAGAGGATGACCCAACTAAAGATGGATTGACTATAAAGGAAGCCATGGCCCTTGGTTTTCAAGACTTGAGCAAGGCTGTTAATGATAGGACATTTTGGAGGACATGAAGTCATAAGGTCACCATGAGTTGGAAGCGATGGCACTTAGAACACTCAGTTGGGCCTATAGGTTTCTCTTCTAGTTTCTGTTTTACTTATCACTCTTGCTGTTTCTGCCACAGACTAGGAGGAGAGAGCTATGCACTGTTCCTTATCCAAATGTGGTCCCATGTAATTATCTGTTCTCTGTGTTTAAAAGCTACATAAAGGTTTTTACTTCTTGAGAAAGGTCTTCAGCCAGGACTGAGTCACTTGTTAACGGCCATGCCCATCAAAGTCGCGAAACAGGAACTAAAGTCTGAAGAACCCTTAAGAGCTTCCTTTCCCAAAATGTAAACAGGTTCTATTCCCCATTATAGAGAATACCCAATGATTCCATTAATAGCAAAGTCACGCCATGACATGTGGAAAAACCCTAGAAGTCCAATTCCTGTGTGTGTGGAAAGAGAACCTAAAAGGAAAACAGACAGCTTCTTCATAATTAAATCCAAGAGGTTCCCATCCTTACAGGTAAAGACTTTCACTTGGTACACTTCCTGAATTCTTGTGACCAACTCTGTTTCCATGCGGCACAGCAATTAGTTATTTCCACTTTACATGATATGTAGACAGCACTTTACGACATGAGAGATCATCGCTTACCTCTGGTGAATTATCTCAAGCTATTTAGTAAAGGGATGCTTACTGATCCTTAAAGTGTATTTAGCATCAATGGTGTTGGGCTTACAGCTGCCTAGAGGTAAACAGAGCAGTTTCTGGAAACAAGGGATAAATTTCATGTATACACAAGCTCAGAGAACTAGAGAGAATTACTACAGGAAAGGGATCTGAGTAATTTTCACTCAGCAAGTGAGCATAAATATCAGGCTTGATTAGCAGAGCCTTTGGGTGCATCTGGTCACGTTTCACATTATCCTTTTAAAGAAAAAAACCTTTTAAGGTAGAAAGAAGATTCTAAATATTTTTTTTTCACTTTCAAAGTCACTCTGCAGTCCAGCACACATTACATTATAAAATCCCTATGAATCATTTATTAATCTACATTCTTCTTATTTTGATTTGGAATGACAATATTTGTTTTGCTGTTTAATTTTGGTCCTGGTATCTTAACAAATCATTCCTGAACAGATTTGGTGCAATCATGCTTCGTCCTTAGGAAAATGCATATACAATCTCCACCTTTTTAACTGTTTACTCATATTTTGGATTAGTACTGTAATCCTGAACAGTCTAGTCATATTTAAATGCAAAAGGGAGGTTCACAAATAACAGAATTCGGCATTAAAGGTGATATTGTGTCTTCGTACAAAGGTAATGTCATCATACTCACTTCTCTTCTTCTTTTTTTCTTTTTTTTTTTTGCCTGATGAGCTGTATTATATTTCTGGATTCAAATCTGTAACACATTAGCATACTGCAACAGTTTTTTATGAGCACCTATGACTGTGTTAATGTTTTAATTTATTGCCATTTAAAAATGAAGCCAAATGAATAGTTTGCAAACACTTGATGGATAAACATCCTGTGTGTGACCCTTATAATTAACCTGGATGGGTCACCAACACTAATGTCCCCAAGTAGCAGTGAAACATGTATGAGTTAAAGCTTAAGATACTTGAGAAGGTTAAATCTAATTGGTTATTTTAGTCTTTCGTACCTCTCCATGCCCTTTCCTATCAGCAACAGACGTCTGCATGCTGAGGCACTCTCTCAAGTAATCTTTAATAATATAAGTCATCATGAGGCAATATAGACACCACTGAAAAAGGTGCACCCCTCATGGGGACTGGAATTCCAATGGTTGCTGTGGCAGTGGCAGCCAGCCACTGGTATCCTAGGCAGGAACCATTATGCTGTACATCACATGAAACTAGCCTGTTGAGGTAGTAGGACTAGTACCTATCTTATAGGTGACTGTACCAGCCTAAAGGCTGCAGGCCACAGGTACTAGTCTAAGAATGAATATATGTAATTGAAGAGGAACTGATGAAGACATAAGAACAGAAATGGCTGTCTTCCTCTTCAACCTGGAAACCTGAAGGAAAAAAAACTCATATTGGTAATAAAATTCAGAAATATTCAGGAATCCAGAAAATTTTCGGGTCCAGTATACCCAAACCCGAATTTTACTGAATCGTTTTCACACTCCTAATGGTCTTGTTCTGTGATGTTGCCATGCTGGGTCTCAGCTGGGGCACAATGTTGCCAGGACACTCCACCAGCACATCTCAGAGATATACCAGTGGAGTGTCCTTGTGTTCTTTCAACCACCACCCCCCGCCGCCGCACACACAAACTGCAGTGTGAGTCCTTTTCTTGCCTGTACACATTACTTTCTAACACCAGTTGGTCCTTTCTCTGTCCAGATCTTATTACTGCCAGACTATTCCCAAAGAGTCAAAAGGTTTGTAAACATAATGGGGTAATATAGCAGTTCTGCCAGTGTACATTTGCTTAATGTAATAAAACCAGTCCCTGTGCAGAGCAGACCTTCAGATTCCTTTGACTTCACAGCAGCTACATTGGTGAGCTGGGGGGGGGGGGGGGCCTTGGGGATTGTTAGCTAATCATAAAATCTATAATGTATGTTTTATCTTTTTATTTCAAGTTTTTTTCTGGAATCTGGAAGGAAACGAGGATGAAATTTTCTAGGGCTCATGACTGTTCTTAACAAAAGAATTCTTTATTCTTTTTGACCCTTCAAGATGCTTCAAGATGCTCTCCTCTCCCCTTTTAAAAAACAGAGTTTCTTTATTCTTTGTGACCCTTCATTTTCCAAGACTCTCATATGTTTAGATGTTGTTTATTCGGAATCCTTCACTTCCTGGATGTTCCTGTCCAGGAGGTAATATTCAACGGTATATACATCCTAAACTTTCCTTTCATGAAAGCAGTGATCTTCAAAGCATAGTCATTGGCTTCATGAATTTTCATCTTCAGAACTTTCTCTTTGCTGGGTTACAGTGACTCCTCAAAGATATGAAGTGGTGATTAAGATGGCTGGGAACTGGATGTAATTTGACGCTCATTTCCCATCTCTCTCCCTCCTGAAACTGAAGGGTTTTATTTATTTATTTTTGGTATAAAATAGAACAACAACCAACTAGGCTTGGTAAGATCCTGCTCAGCTGGGCAGCAAGAGAAAAATAGGAGGGGGAACAGTAGAAATGCTCATCAGCAACCCAATACAATGATGTCACTTCTGGCATGACCAAAAGTGATATCAGCACATTGCCAGTGAAATCATTACATCACTGGTGAGGTTCCTTCCACACATGGTGATTCTCCTGCAGGATGCCAACTTCATGATAGCAACCCTACAACAAGCTCCGGGTAGGTAAATACCTGGAGATTTTGGGGGTGTAGCCTGAGGAGGGGGAAGTTTTGGGAGGGGAGGGACTTCAATGAGGTATAACGCCATAGAGTCCACCTTCCAAAGTAGCCATTTTCTCCAGGTGAACTTTGCTCTGTGTCACCTGGAGATCAGCTGTGATCCCAGGAGATCTCCAGCCACCACCTGAAGGTTGGTAACCCTACATGAGATCTCTAATGGCCATTACATCTCTAATGGCCAGTCAGAAGCCCTGCTGGGCAAAAGCCCCCCCTGGCCCTGCCCACTTTCTAAAAATACTTGGCTGGCACCAGGAAAGGTGTAGGCAGGCACTATGGTGCCCATGGGTACCACACTGGGGATGCCTGGGGTAATGAATCCCCCCAGCACCAGACCGGTTGCTGAATATGGTGTCCTCCAACTCTGGGACTTTTTATCTCTATTATACATTGTGTCTATAACTATGACTATCATCATTTATTTCCAAGATTCAGTGATCTTAAAATTTAGAAGAGATTTGTTTTCTGAATACACTTTTTAATTATACAACATGCTTCAGTTACTTTAGGTAATCAACAAGTGCTGTCATGAAATCACTAGACTATGGAATGCTGGCCATCTGGTAAGACAACACTGCATGTGCTTTTGAGTTGGTGATGGTTCTTGATTCCTTAAGGTACAGCGGCCCTAAAAGATGAGAGTGCAACTATGGCTTATTTCACTTGCTGAATGCAGAACTGTCAGATATTGTAACTTGAACATAGAAAGGTGTCATAGCTGGGCTGGTGTGACAGAAAAAATTGGGTGAGCTTTTCCCTCTCCATGGTGAATTGTCATAGGATCACATACGAAGTTAAGATGCAATATGCAGACTCAATTCAGCAAAAAAAAAAAAAAAACCTCCAGTTTGACTAATGAGCAGAACAGCATAAAGAAAACAAGGTTTGACAGTTGCTTGATTTTAAGTGGTATGACCTAAGCCCATAGCTGTCAAGCTCTTTGCACTGCCAGGAGGGAAATTTGGGGAGTTTGTAACTGTAGAAGCAGCTCTAATGATTTTGGCTTAACCCCAACAGTGCCCTGAACTGCTTTTTAATATAATGACTCACCTTGGAGCTTTCCTGTTAAAATATATTTTGATAAATAGGAAGAAATAAAAGGTAGTATACACAATTTTTCCAATGTGCATATAAAAAAGACAATATTGACAAAACTGTAGTAAATTCCACCTTAAATTATTACCTTGCTAGCATGTGATTTCCCCAAACAGAACTGGGCAAGACAGAAGAAGTGAGCTGTGTATCTGAAGGAGTGAGCTGTGACGCACGAAAGCTCATACCCTGCCAGAAATTTTGTTACTCTTTAATGAGCTACTGGACTCTTGCTCTTTTGTGCTGGGGCAAGATAGGATACTTTCGCTAACTGGTTTCCACAGCTCCTAAATGTTATACTTTCTTTGTGACTCTTATCTCTAAATGAGAGATAGGAAGCTTTGCATAGGCAGAAATTTATATCCTGGTTCAATATGCTAAAGGCATGCATTTTCTGAGTGCCCTATCCCAAGATAAACATTCTTGAAACAAAGATGAATGGTGCTTATAAGACAGAATCATAGGAGGAAGGGTAGAGTGTCATGTAACTGTCATAGCCAGGAAATAGCTATTTAATTACCTCCTAAAAATGCCTTCATCTTTTGCCCAGACAACTGGTTCCTTTGTCCAAAAGGTATTGGCATTTTTAATCTACTTATGACCACGCCACAGGAGGCACTGGAGATCTGTGCTCAGACACCCCCAGTGTAACTGAGTTGCAAAAAGCAAATCCACAATACGTATCAGAAATGTGACACTGGGGATTTCAAATAAATTCGTCCTTGTGTCTCTGCTTGGATATGCTCCCCCTTGCCCTGCCTTAAGTGCTGGTAGAAAGAGACAAGTATTCATATTGTACCTCCCCTTTTCATTACTGGTGTTAAAATCATCTGGAACAGTTAATGCCCCTTTTAATATCACTATGTCCCTGATACATATCTGCCTCTCCACATTCAATTTAGCAGCTCAGCTACACACCTGAGAATCCAAATATGGATGATCACATGTGATTTGGCCCTTAGAAACGTGGTGGCCAAAAAATGAGCACCCAAATGAATTCCTCTATCATTCTTTAAACATGCCATCCTTTTTGACATGCTTGGGGTGCAAACTCTGATTCTTCCTCTTCATGACAGCCCATATAATCAAAGAGCTCCAAGATAAAGCACTAATTATTCCATTTAAAAAAAATTCTCCTAAAAGACAGAGCTACTCCCACCTGTCCGTACAGCACAAAATCCACTCAAACAGGTGTTGTGCATTGAATCAGAAAATAGTGTCAATTAAGTGTACACAGATTCATTGTGATATTGTTAGGAACCCGAATATTTAAAATATACATTTATTTATTTGTTTGTTTTTTGGCATGAAAGAGAATACTGAAACAAGATGGTAATTGGCATCGATCCATAATATTAGATTAGATCCTACAACTTTCAAGAAGGTATTAAAGAATGTTTAGTGAAGCCCTAGAATTTAAGATATTAATAGCCTTATATTTCGTTTTATCATATTGTTTGGGTGTAAAATTGTCAGGGTATAAAATTTTGGCACTTTATAAGGTATCTATGTGGGGGGGGGACAAGATCACCTGGTGCAACAACAGCATGGGTCTGATCAGGATTGGGTCCTCACGACAATATTTAAACAGTTAAGTTGTCCTCTAAAATGGCATCGGGGCCATGAGTTTGATCCGTGTCCACCATAATGTGTAGTTATGGCCCTAATTCACTTGCTGGTTGCCTCAATAGTTATATTTGCTATGCACCTTGAGTCCCAGCGAGAGAGAGAGATTATAAATGATGATGATGATGATTTATTCCTCAAAAGCTGACCCTGTACTAGTTTCTGAAATAGTTGTGTTAGTTAAAACAACAACAACAACACATTTTCCTTTTCATGACTGGATTGCTGTAATGCTCTCTCTGTGGAGCTACGTTTAAAGACCTCTACGGAAATTCAGCTGGTCAAAAATGTTACAGATTGGTTGTTGACAGAGACGTCCCACAACAAACATATTGCCATCCATTTTGTTTCCAGGTGCAACAGCAAACATATTCCATGTTTGTTTCAGTGTCCTTGTTCTCAGCAATAAAATTCTAAATAGTTTGAGGCCAGAGTACCTCAAGGATTACCTGTTCCCATAAGAACCTGCTTATTTATCAAATTGTGTCCTAGAAGCCGTGTGCTGGATTACTGCTACTTAAGTGAGGCACATAATGGCCAGGGATACCTTCTTAGTAGTGGTTCTGCACCTGTCTTACACAATCTCTTCTCCTTTTTCTTTTGTTACAATCATTTAGGGTTGTCAGCTTCCAACTGGGGCCTGGAATTCTTACACAGTTACAATTGATCTCTGGACTGGAAGAAATGACAACTTCAGCAGGGTGACTATGGAATTACATCTCTGCTAAGCTCCCTCCCTTCTCTAAACTCCGCCCTCTTCAGGAACTGCCCCCAAATCTCTAGGAATTTTCCAAAGTCAGAGTTGGCAACCCTCCCTTTGTTAGGCATTTAGGCATCTTTTGTTTTTTGATCAGACATTTGCTTGAGATAGTTTTGAACATGAGTGGAAACATTCTGGATCAGACCAGTGGTCCAGCATACTGTTTCATAGAGTGCAATTTTAAAATTTATTTTTATTGGTTTACTTTTTCCCTTTCCTCTTTTGTTCTCACTAGGTTTGTGGGGTCCAGAAAGGAAATATCCTCCAAAATTGGGGTTACCTAACAGACAGTTCTTCAGGGACGTATAAGGTAGATAGCACAGCATGACAGTTTTGCGTAGTGGACTATTCCTTATAGGGCTGCCAGGTCTTCCTCTGGCAGCCTTTGCAGAGGTTTCGGAAAAATGAGGGCATGATGGCATGACATCACTTCCAGCACCAACCCAGAAGTGACATCATCAAGTCCCATACCTGCTCATTTTCTGCTGTGTTTCAGGAATGTGCATTACTCCCATTGCGACCAGCCAGAGTTCTTTCAGACTCCAACACTGTCGCAGATGGAAGGGAAGTGATAAGTAATTAATAACATACTTGTTACCCAGTTAAAATATACATTAGCCTCTGAAGCAACAGGAACTCTTGGGAGGTGGGTGACAAGAGATTCTGATAGACAGCAAGGAGTATCTGGCCAAAGTAAGTGGGTGGAGGGAAGGGGCAGACAAGTCTCCAGCTGTCTATATAGAGATCCTGCCTAGGATGTTAAAATGGATGAAACTAGAGACAGTCAACAGATTAATGCTCTCCTCAGCCAGGCTGATGGCCTCACAGAGTCACAGTGGAGATCTAAGCAGGGTATCATGGGGACCCTTAAAAAGAAATGCGGGAGGGGAACACGCTCTTCCCAGAGCCTTCTAAAGCAGGGGTAAGGAACGTCAGGCCCGGAGGCTGTTTAAGTCCCGCGAAATCATTTGGTCTGGCCCTCCGTGGGTCCTGGCAGATCTCTAGCTCAGAAGGATCTAAGACTGGTGATCCGCCCCCTCCCGCAGACAGGAATAGCCTCTATTCAAGGAAGATGTGAGTTTGTTTTGCTGAAAAGGAACCCTTTTCCCCCCTTGCAGAAGAGTCATTAGTTATGGAGCTGCTAGGACCACCCAAGAAACTGTGTTAACACTTTCCCACCTGTGCCATGGAGAACCATATTCCCTCTGTACTACAAGAGGGCTGGGGGCAGAAGTGGCGACAATGGAGGGGTTAAAGGGAGCAGGGCCAGAATGTGTGAGTTCTTAGCCCGTGTGTCCTCATTTCACCCCTGCAGGTGGAGGTAGCGGGAGCCGGCTGTAGAATCTGGCCCTGACCATGTGGAGCAGGAGCAACTCCGGCGTGTGGCTGGACGGCTACACCCGGCTGGTACAACAGACCATCCTGCGTGCCTTCGTGGGGGGGGGGTCATCTGGGGCAGCTGCCTGCTTGGGGTTTGGTCGGCTAATTTTTAAGTTGATACATTTGTATGGCCCATGAATGATGTTATAAATATCCAAAGGTCCCTTGGCGGAAAAAAGGTTCCCCAACCCTGTTCTAAAGCAACAGCTAAGAGACCCCATTGAAAGAGAGTGGAGATGTGTGGGACTGCCCCCTGCAATTAGAGAACTGCTTGCATGTCATCCCTATAGGTCTCTTTATCATGAGAACAGTGCAAAAAGACAAAAAGGGAATTGCAGCTCACTCCTCCTTAGTGATATGGTAATGTGTTGAGCACTCATTCTTACTTAGTGTTTACTTCTCTGTAAGTGCTTAAGCATTGTTTCTGAGGAAAAGAAGTATATGGCAAAAACCAGTTCTCATTAAACACAGAATTTGATGGCCAGGGGGAGGAAAACTGCTTTCTTGTTTGTGCACCTGCCTTTGGGAGGTGGGAGAAAGAAAGAAACGGCTTGCCTGTAGGGAAGTAAGTTCACTACAGGCTGGAAGGGAATTTAATTGCCTGAAAGGAAAAAATGTGCCTGTTAGACAAAAGTTGCCTTGGGAGAAGGAGGTTTACTCAAAGCTTCAAAGGAATTTGGTCATCTCAAACATAAGAATTTGCCTTCAATAAATATGTTCTCCCTCATGCCTTTCTGTGCTGGATAGTAAAGACCTAGGCAGATGTCTACAAGAGTTCTTTATATCAGTATAAATAATGCTGCATATCTTTTGGCTCCTAGCCCATGGTTTGGTCCCACATAAGAAAACCAGAAGCATGTGAGATGGACAGTAATACTGTTGCACACTTCACTATTGTGAAGCTGGAACTGCAGTATAATGTAATAGCTCAGGATGATTCTTTTGTAAGGGACAGGACTGTAACCTATTGCAAGGTTTATTTTATGTATCAACTTTTTAGTACATTGTATTCTAGCTATGTTAGCCTCTTTTTATATGACCAGTATTTTGTTTGAATTGTATTCCCATTCTGTAATCCTAATCCTACTGCATTGTTTATTGAAAGTCTTTGCTGCCTGACTGAATTTTTTTTTTAAAAAAATATTGTAATTCTCCTTGAGTGCCAGTGAGAAGGGAAAGTTATCAATTAAGTAAGTAAGTAAGTAAAATACTGTGCAACCCTAAGGGTAGATATAATTCATGAAATCATGGTTGTACCATAGAGTTCATCTTTTCATATTACCGAAATGGCAGATATCAGCTGGTTTGGAAGCTGTTTCAATGCTGCAAATAGTTTTCATTAAATTCTTTAAATTCATTAAATTCTTCGGTGAAAAAAGAAGTTTAGTGTTAGATCCTTTAGTTGTATTTTATAAGAGAATTATGGCTGGAAAAGAGCAGTACTGAAGGAATTACAGGCATGTTGATCCCATTTTTCAATATATTTTGTCCTTCAAAAAAAAGAGGAAAGTTAGACAGGTGTGTACCATTTTTACCCAGCATGCTATCTACTGAGATGGGAAATAAGAAAAATGAATTGTTGCTTTTTTATTTGCTTTTAGTTTTGCTAAATTCAGAAAGAGAGGAAGATATTGGAGTATGTGACAACACTGGAGTACATGGGACAGTCCTTCAATGGCTGGTCTCATTTCTCCAGGTTGGAGACAGAGGGTGGTGCTAGGGGAGAGAGTTTTAACATGACACCCTTTGGTGTGTGGAGTCCAGCAAGGGGTGATATCCGGCAAGGGGTGTTATCTCTCCAATATTGCCTCTCACCCAGCTAGTCAGGAGTTTTGGGCTGGGTTGCCATCAATATGCAGATGGCACCCAGCTATATCTGTTGATGGATGGCCAACCAGATGGTGTCCCAGAAGATCTGACCAAATCTTTGGAGGCTGTGGTGGGATGGCTGAAGCAGGGCTGCCTGAAATTAAACCCATCAAGGACAGAGGTCCTGTGGCTGAGTCGGGGAGGGGCAGGTGGGGAGATACAGCTCCCAACTCTTGACGGAGTGCAATTAGTTCCAGCTGCCTCCATCAGGAGTTTGGGTGTCACTCTGGACGCCTCCTTGTAATTAGAGGCCCAAGTCACAGATACGGCAAGGACGGCATTTTTTTTCATCTCTGTCAAGTCCAGCAGTTAACCTCTTACTCGTCCCAAGTGGACCCAGGCCCCAGTGATTCATGCAATGGTCACCTCTAGACTGGACTACTGTTACTCACTGCATGTAGGGCCACCCCTGAAGCTGCTCCGGAAACTGCACCTAGTCCAGAACACAGCAGCACAGGTCCTTACTGGGACCCTTTAAAGAATGCATATACAACCTGTGCTCCGCCAGCTGCACTGGCTCCAGATTGAACCAGTTCAAGATCAGGTTCAAGGTTTTGGTAGATTAATCTCTTGGAAACTTTATTTAAAGCCCTAAATGGTCTGGGACCACTGTAGCTGCAGGTCCACTTCTCCCTATATTCCCCTCAGAGAGCATTGCACTCATACCATAAGAACCTTTTAGAGCTCCCTGGCCCCAAAATTGTCCTTGACCAGGGCCAGTTTGGTAGAACTCTGTCTAATGAGACCCAGGCCCTGTGGGACTTCGCTCAGTTCTGCAGGGCCTGTAAGACAGAGATGTTCCACCAAGCATATGGTTGAGGATAGCAGCAGTTATATAGATCAGTTGGGCTACCCTTTTTCCTCCTTCCCTTTCTCCCCCCCATTCTTCTTACTTGAACCTTTCCCCTTCTTTTCTTCCCTTTTTTACTTCCTTTTTCTCCCTTTCTCCCTTCCCTAACTTTCCTCTTCCCATTCCCCTGTGTACTCTTTGGGCCTTTGAGCTCAGATAGGTTGGTTGTCCCCACTTTCTTGTCATCATCTTCAGACCATCCTCATCTATAAAAGATAGTCCTCCCATATAAGATGGTTGTGTAGTATAAGACCCTAACCTGGATGGCCCAGGCTAGCCTGATCTTGTCAGATCTCAAAAGCTAAGCAGGGTTGACCCTAGTTAGTGCTAGGATGGGAGACCACCAAGGAATACCAGGGTCTCTATGCAAAGGCAGGCAAATCACCTCTGTTAGTATTTTGCCTTAAAAACCCTACTGGGTTGCCTTAAGTCAGCTGCAACTTGACGACACTTTACACACATACATGTAGTATAGAGCACCATGTGAATCTGTAAATTATAAACTGGGATTTTTAAAAATATTAGACGAATTATGCTTTTAAGCGTATGTGGTTATTGGATGTACTGACTGTCGGAAGCTGCTCTGAGCCCAGCTTTGCCGAGAAAGGTGTGGAGTAGAAATCAAATCAAAATAAAATAAAATAAGAGAAGAAAAAGAGAGAGAGTCATGGAGTGTATATAGGTACCATTTCTGAAGCCACCTCAGTAGACAAATGGGATTTTCACAGGCAAAAGCCAATTTAAAATGATTTAGAACTTTTCTTGCACACAAAGTACTTGATACTTTCTCTTATTTATTTATATCCTTTTTGGCATTACCTTATCTATTCATAGTTCAGCAGGTAGGCCATGCTCATCAGTTTCCAAATTATTTGCTTCCTTCCTGGCACACCTCTTAGCTATTTTTATCTGATATTTCAAATAAATTACAAAATGCTTTGAATTGCATGATTAGTCCATTATGTATTCTGTTTATTACAATTATATGAACTTTTGATTAACCTCCCAAACTTTCATGAATAAATTATTTGGATCATGGGAAATGCCACTTAATGTAAGAAAGCTCAAGCAGAAAGTTTCCAAGAGATTAATCTACCTGGTTTAGAAATCTTTTCTTCAGCTTCACTTTCTTACACAGTTCTTGATGCTATAAGGAGAAAGAGAAGAGACAGAGGGAAGCAGCGGGACTTTATATCCCAGTCCACTCTGTGTAGGTAAGAGATTTATTCACAGAACCAAATCTGTACAAAGATTACTTTGCCATTTTCAGAGTTATTGGCGAAATAAGTTCACTATGATATAGATAAATGGTAAGACTTTGGAGGCAAAACTCCCATTTGTAAACGGGGCAAAGGCTCTGTTCTCCTTTCTCTCCTATAACCATGGTCTGTTCATTTTAGTAATTAGCTGAATGCCCAGGGTAATAAATAGCCATGTAACATTTATCAAAATCCCAGGACTTTTCTTTAAACAATTGGAACTATTTCCTGTTAGCGCTTCTCCAGTCCATAGGGTTGCCAACCTCCAGGTAGTAATTATGCAAAAATCCCTAAGGAAAAAAGGTTACAACATAGTTAAGATTTTGATCTGCAAACGGCACAGGACTGCAATGGTACAGGATCTCATTGATCTCAGAGGACTCTGTGCATACTGTATACAATCAACACCCATTTGTTATATACTGTGTAATTGTATGAGAAATAGCTCACTGTATCATTATTTTGTATGTTGGCACTATTGTATTGTATAAATAAGAAAGTACCTCAAGAGTAGTAAATTAATTTGCATTGTAGTGGTTGCGTACTGATGATTTTTTCCTTAGGGATTTTTGCATAACCTCCAGGTAGTAGCTGGAGATCTCCTGCTATTACAACTGATCTCCAGCTGATAGAGATCAGTTCATCAGGAGAAAATGGCCGCTTTGGCAATTGGACTCTATGGCATTGAAGTCCCTCCCCTCCCCAAACCCCGCCCTTCTTTAGGCTCTGCCCTATAAACCTCCCACTGGTGGCAAAGAGGGACCTGGCAATTCTACCAGTCCATCATCACATGCTCGAACTACACATTTATTTATTTAGCTAGTTAATACTAGTTAATATCCTACCCTTCTTCAGGGAGCTCAGGGCAACTTGAAACATAAAAAAAGATATTGCAAGAATACGTTTGAACAAGAGGTTCTGTGACAATAGAGATGGCATTAATAACAAGAAGACCCAATAAACCAGTAGAAAAAAATCCACAACCCCAAATCCATCAAAACTTAAAACTGTAGTAGCAATAATACCCCAATGGGGAGCATTCAGACCTTTGGAGGGAAAATGGGAGTACTGAGAATTGCAGGATTTTAGGGAGCTCCCTTCCTTCCATGAAATGGCTTCTGCCAGCAAATAAAAGATTTTTTTTTTTTTTTACTGCTCACTCTTCCTAGATTCCCCGCCCTGGTCTTAAAAGAGTGGCACAGAATCAATACAAATCAGACCTAAAAAGAAGGTACTGGCTGATGGACACAAGAAAGAAGGCCTAAACCTGAGATCTGTATACATAAATGTGCGAAGTAAGCTTTCAGGATTTTTTTCTTCTAGAACATCCCACCTTTTTTTCAGCTCCTCATTAAGGTCAACAGTTAGGTAAATGACAGAAAATTCACAAATCCACTACCTTCATAGCTAACGTTTTTTTCACACTAGTTAACCAACTGTGAAACATTTTATGGTTATGTGCCAAATTAGCAGGTTCTCCTTAAATGATCCCTTCCTCATGATCAGGTTCAAAAGGAAATAACAGGAATAATTGTATTTAAAGTTATCCATCCATCTTTTGTTCTTTTCTTTTTTTTTAAACCAAGTTTTGGAATGAACCAGGGGGGAAAGAGAATATTAGAAATATGATTGTGTGTTACTTCCCCCTAATAAATTCCAGCTATATAATCAAATAAAAGGAAGTGTTTCTCCAAGGAATGCTAAGAAAAAACAGATGTTGAGGTCATTGTGATGTCTTCTGCATGATAAGGACTGGGACATTTAATAGGCATATATTCGAATAAGGGGTTGTGCATTAGAAAAATACATAATGTATGTAGCTGGAGCTCATTTTTAAGCACAATATTAGCAAATGGCAAAATGAAAAGGCATGTTGCTAAAATGCATTGAGTCATGTCAGGTTCCCCCTCCCTTTTTATGAAAAAAATAATATTGAAACCCAAGCCTTTTCATTTTCTTCAGTGCAGTGACATTTTCAGAATGGTAAAACTGTGCAATGCCATCTGACTCCTTTGTCTATTTACAAAGGGAAATGTCATCAAGCATTCAAAATAACACTACCTGCTGGGATGACGTCACAAAAAAACTGCTGTGGCAAGGCAGTTTCCCCCTCTTTCCCAAATAGGGATGCTTTGTATGGATGGATATAATCTAATTATGATAATCTGATTTTGATAGTCAAATAATATTGAGCGTAATACCTACAAAATGAAGTGAGGGGCAAACACATTTCAGCAAACTGAAGGGATTTTCCTAAGAACACAGGTGCCTGCTAACATTGTCTGCTGCTTAAGCCTATTATTATTGGTGTGCAGACCAATGTGTGCTGCTAACACACAGTGTTTCTCCTTCCTAAGCCTTTTTATTGCAGTCCTTTTTGAAAGTGTCAGGCGCACATAAACCTGCATATGAGTAATCTTTATACTAAGCACACTTCACCTTAATTGCTTTGCCTCATGAAATAATGCAAATGTAAGCCTTTTGTATTTGTGCTAGAGATTTTCTCACTTCAGAGAACAGATATTTGCTGTTGCATTACTCATGCTGTAATGGCACATTTTCATTATAGCAACCCCCCTAGGGCTGCCAACCTCCAGGTACTAGCTGGAGATCTCCTGCTATTACAATTGATCTCCAGCCGATAGTGATCAGTTCGCCTGGAGAAAATGGCCACTTTGGCAATTGGACTCTATGGCATCAAAGTCCCTCCCCTCCCCAAACCATGCTCTCCTCAGGCTCCGCCCCAAAAACCTCCTGCCAGTGGCAAAGAGGGACCTGGCAACCCTACACCCCCCTTTATTCCTTGCCTAAAGGTGGTAGCCAAAGTCTGTCCCAAAGAATGGCTCAGAACCTCTACATCTGAAGCATGCTGTCCCAATCTTCAAAAAAGGGAGGAAGAATGACATAGAAAATTACAGGGGAAGGGAGGCCAGCAAGATGGAAACAGTTGTTGCCATTCACCATATGCCTGGCAGAATAGCTCAGTCTTACAGATCCTGTGGAATTGTTTCAAGTCCCAAAGGGCCCTGATTTCACTAGGCGTGGCATTCCACTAGGCCAGGGCCAGAGCCGAAAAGGCCATGGCCCTGGTTGCAAATAGCCAGATACTTTTCAGGCCAGGTATCACCATTAAGTTCTCTCCTGCTGGGCGAAGTGCTCTTTGAGTGGTGTCTTGGGAGAGGCGGTCCAGGTGGTACTATGGACCCAGACCGTTTAGGACTTTACTGGATCATGGGAATGCCATTGATGTTGTTTACCTGGATTTCAGTAAAGCTTTTGACAGGGTTCCCCATGATGTACTGATGGGTAAACTGGTCCACTGTAGACAAGACTCTAGGATAGATTCTATGATTCTATCTATCTGTTGGAGCAAGAAACTAAACACTTCAATAGGTATTGATACCAGTCATCTAAGACTTCCTAGGGCAAAGTAAAACATTTGCATTCCAGCCTTTGCAAGTACATGGCAACAAAGCAATTCTCTTATTTGCATGCTAACTGATCTGCACAGGAACTACCCTGTGTCTCAAAGGGCAAGAGGTGCCTTGCATGTAAGTAGGGTTGCCAAGCATGCCTGGCAACCAGTGGGAGGTTTGAGAATGGGGATATGAGGGGCCTGATGTCCAGTATGCCGCTAAGTCACTTCCAGGGAACCCCACCCCTGCATCCCCACACACACACACACAAACAAATCAACTTGCAGTAGACAGGCAGGCAGGTGTAAGCCAAGTCCCAATGACATGTCGGTGACCTTGATTATGCTGCTTCAAGTAGCTGTTTGGGTAGTGTCAAGTAGAGAACCATTCTTGGACTTTAGGTTTGGGTTTCTTTAACAGCAGTCCCCAAGACCTCATGGAAAGCTGCTATTGAAACTAAATGGAAATTGAAAAGTAATCTGTAATATGAAGAGGTAATTGGCTCTAAAAAATCTTTTTAATAAGTTGCAAAAATTCCACTAGGTTTATGCACACATAAGACTTGCCCAAAGTAACTCTTTTAGTCTTGGCCCTTGAAAACAAAGCTTGTGGAAAGCAAATTTGAGGCCCAAACTATATATTATATGTAAAAAAGATGAATAATAAGAAAGAATAACCTACATAGGAGCTAAGAAAAAAAATGTCTGGAAGCAAAAAAGTAGGCACCCCCTGAGCTGGTTCTTGGCTGATGTTTATAGCCTCTAGTGCCAGATTATGGCTTTAAATGCAGAACTACACAGAATGTATAGTTTGTCCCTTAGGCCTTGGGATATAATAAGTTAACAAAACCTGATGCTTCTCACAATAAACTACATACGGTATCAGGATAACTCTATTTGGACACCACACAAGATATACACAGGAAAACAGAAGAACAAAGGAACTCAGCATGGATACAGATCACTGCCAGGTGCAGCACACACAAAAGAGTTTGTGTCATAGGCTGAACAGCGAGGAAATTCTTTCTTACATTTTGTGATATATGCCACCAATGTGATAGCAAGCTCAGTGGATACAGTATGTGAGGAGCATTTGCAGGGGAAATGTCTGTAAACATGCAGGACATGTAGCATGACAGGACCTAAGATACCAGAGTTGTGCCCTGCACTGGGGTGCCAGGTCCCTCTTTGCCACCAGCGGGAGATTTTTGGGTGCAGCCTGAGGAGGGTGGGGTTTGAGAAGGGGAGGGACTTCAATGCCATATAGTCCAATTGCCAAAGCAGCCATTTTCTCTGAGTGAACTGATCTCTATCACCTGGAGATCAGTTACAGTCCATTCCTGAGCTGGCGGCGTACGGAAACGGCAGGGAAGCAGCGCCTCTTCCTAAGCTGCTTCGCGTACGCCGTAAAAAAAAAAATGCTGTCTCGCGACTTTTTGGTTTTTGTTTTTACAGGGCCTTTCGCTCATTGAAAATTTCAGATTTTTCTGCAAAAAAAAATGTGTCTTGTTTCCAATCTCTGGATTTAAGTATCCACAGAGCAGGCCACTTTGAGAATTAGATAAACTGATATTTGGCTCCAACTGAATCCTAACACAACTGATATTTTTGCATCCTTCCTGGTGTCTCATTAAATCGTAGTAATGATCTATTTTAAGTTGCCTTGATGCCTCTGATTGTGTAGAATGTATTTGTAGACTTTCATATTCAAAGGGTATAATGGAACAAATAGGTATTATATAGTATTCCTCCTCAAGGTAAACTAGGATAGGTAATTTAATTTCCAAGGTGACAAATTATCTTATCATGGGTGAGCAGGCAATTTTGTTCCTACAATAAACTAAGCAGGCACAGACAGTTCCAACCAGATGAAATCATTATCCTTTTAAAAAGCAAAAGCACTGAATAAAGGTAATTTTCGCAGCATTGGTTTTTCAGCCTATAGAAGGATTTTGTAAACATGGCATATTGCATCCCCAGATAAAATCAACATATTTAACCCCTTCTCTCAGACAAGAAAACAGAAATCCTGGTAGGTCCTGATTAACAAAGTATCAAGATTTCATATATCAAAGATATATAGAACCAATTCAATCACTGGTGGATTAATTTTGGAACAGACTTGCATATTTTTATATATCAAATTATAGTTTATTCCATGATAGAAGTGTATCAGTTATCTGGCTGTGGATTTCTTTTGACTGTAAGAAAACCCTGTGCTGTGTCTTTTAAGGCTGTGGAAAACCCTTGAGCCATTGAACTGAATAAGCCTGAATTTATAAGGAGTGGCTGGATGCTATGGCTGGCAGGGTTTTAAAAGCTCTTTAAACCACAGTGTGTGATTTTTTGAAAAAAAATCTTATAAGTAGAAAGCTGTGGGGTGGTCATTGTCGTTTGTTCAAGCATAAACCAACATATTAAGTCTGCAATAAAGGTTGCTGGAGTTCTGTGCAGAATTTATCTCACGGTGAGGATCTTTTAAAATCAGCTACAGCTTTTGAAACAGGTTGGGGAAGAGCGGAGGCTTAATGGTAGAACAATTGTTTGCATGCAGAGGTGCAAAGATCAGCCCCTGGCATCTCTAGTTAAAGCATCTTTGTTAGCATTGCTGGGGTTTGGAAAGGTCTTCGTTGGCGTGAGATTCTGGAGAACCCATGGCAGTCAGAACAGACACTGCTGAGCTAGATGGACCAATCGTCTGTCTCAGTGTCACATGGTCTCATTCATGAGCATGCGCATGGCCACATGGCCTGAGAAGATGGAGCCCAGAGACGAAATGTCAGCGTTCCAGCCCCCACCCCACCCCCAAGTGTTGAGGGGGGAAAGTAAGGAGCCTGACAAGTGGCACACTTTGTAATTTCAGCAGTAGGTCAAAGGAGAAGTCTTTATTGCGGTCTGCTCCCAGTTTGGTTCTGTCCTGTCCTATGCTAAGGGATTGTGGCTATCTTTGCAAAGAATTCCTTTGTCACTGGTGATGCCTGTGATGTGCACCGATAATGTGTTGGGAAATCAAATGTGCCCTGTACTCAGTACACATTTGCTCTCAAGTGGAGCATCCCTTACACTTTATGGATGACTGCTTCACAATTTCAAATGAGCAGGAGATTCAACATTTTTCTGTCAGCGCAACTTGTGGCGTACCTCATTAGATATGCTTGAACATCCATGGGCTTGGCTCATATTCTGGTCGCTAGTTGTGAACAGGGAGCCTCTCATTCAGCAAGCTGTTTGTGTTGCAGACTACTATAACACACGCTGAACAGGACTGGCAAGGAAGTTAACCCAGAAACTACAGCTGGCACACAATGCAGGAGTTTGCTTCCCAGCTGAGGAAAACAGTCGTGCACATGTGACAATAGTCTCCAAAAGAGCTGCCCTAACTGACAGTGTATTTCTGGGAACTATTCAAAGGGAGGGCTTTGACCAAGTTCTTCATGGCCCCAGATCAAGGACCCTCTCTCCAGATATACAGCCACTGAATACTTGGCAGTGTCACCTCTTGGTGATTCCCGCTTTCTGAGAGGAATGTTTGTTCTCCATTAGAGCCACAGCATTGTCCTTAATTGATGGGATGACTTGCCAGAGGAGGTGTCCAGATCACCGTCTCTGGAAAGATTTAGCAAACTGTGCTGGGTTGTATGGTTTTCGTGGGCCTTCTGAAATGGAAACCAGGTATTGCTAGATTTATTTCTTGGTCTGGGCATAAGCAGCTGCAAGCTGCAACAACCAGGCGGCGGCTCTACAGGAGCAAAGCTGCTCAGTGTGGTGCTATGCTTGAGAAGAGGTTTGTCCAGGAACACGAAGGGAATCCACTCGGGAGCTCACCTGCCATGTAAGCAAGGAAGTTAAACATGGTTAGTTTGGTCCTGATATTGTGTTTGTGTTATATTCCAATCAGGGGGAAAGGTAGGATATGTAGAAAATGTTGATTTGTACTTCATAAGAACATGGTAAGTAAGTAAGTGAGTAATTTACAGGGAAAACTGGCCCAAGTCTGAGCCTATACTCCTTTTTATTATCTGTCCTCTATGGTACATTGCTTCCCCTCTCCCACCTTTCAGAAAAGTAATTTGTATGGTTTGTGGGGAAACTGGTGGGGGAGAGGACTGTGTTTGTGTTTGTGTGTGTTGCAAGCATCCATTGGTGTTCTCATACATGCTCACTGCAATTTTTTTAGTGTTCAACATAGTCATTAGTAAAAAATATGGTAGTTGCTCCTGCAGCAGCCATCTTGAAATGAACTACTTTTGGAACAAGCAACTGTTAGGAATTAAGACAGATTGATGGGTTGAGTACAGCAGTAAGATCACCCCCCTTTTACCTTTAGATGGAGCTCCAGGTAGGTACAGATCACAATGCTATTTACAGTTACATGAAAGTAAGCCCAACTGAGCTAATTGCAACTTATCTTCTGACTAAGGCTACATAGAATGAAACTGTAAGTAAATGTCTCTCCCAGTCTTCTTGTCTGTGGCTCCCTCTTTTCAGCTAATGCATGCACCATTTGTGCAAATGTTCACTGCCACAAGTGCCATAGAGGATATATTTCTTGATTGTTTGTAATAATAACACATAGCATATTTCACTTTATGCTAACACTTTACAGCAGAGGCGTCAAATGTAAATGTGTGAAGGGCCAAATTCTTCACCCAACAGGCATGCTCTGAACCACAGCTCTTCCTATCCTAGGTTTGCCAACTTCCAGGTACTAGCTGGAGATCTGTTATTACAACTGATCTCCAGCCGATAAGAGTTCAGTTCACCTGGAAAAAAATGGTAGTTTGGCAATTGGACTGTATGGCATTGAAGTCCCTCCCCTCTCCAAACCCACCCTCATCAAGCTGCATCCCCCAAATCTCCAGGTATTTCTCAACCCGGAACTGGCAACCCTAGCAGCAGGTCTAGCCAGAGCAGCTTTCTTACAGACATAAGAGACCTGAGGTCCTGAGACCTCCCCACAAACCACTAGAGCCGACGCAAAGATTTTTGGCACACTAGGCAAATTACTTTGCTGTCCCCCCATCCTGCATAGCAGGGTGATCCATCATCCTATGTATTCTCTATATATCCATCTCCAGGTATTCTTTTTTTTTTCCTGTAGTAAATGCCCCCCATCCTTAACATTCTGAAATGTTCTCAAGGTTTACATTCTATTCATATCATAACTTTGTCAGATAGGCTATTTTTCCCATTTTATATTCAGATACATTTTATATAGAATGTGTACGTTATTTCTCTTTTACTTTTGCTATTTACAGCTTTTACCAAATGCTAGTAGATTGCTGGTAACTATATTTCTAAACTTTAGGGTTTGGCATTGCTGCACAAGAGGAATCTGGATTAGGACATCAGTGTTAAGAAAATATCCCTTGGCTGCAGATATTTTTATGACAGCCAATGATTTTTAGTAACTCCAATCCAATGATTTTTAGTAACATAGCCATAACTTTAAAAAAAAAATAAACTTGATTGCAAGTCCCTACAGATTCATGGTTGCCAGGCCTTAAAAGCTTCCCAGGAGCCATTTGTTAAAAATAGCTGTTTTCTTGAAAGCACTTTTAGATATGTGGGCATTGAAAACATTGCTATAAAGCCATATTCAGCTTTCCATTCACCCCACCTCCAAACCCAACCCATTCCCCAAAGAACCTTGGCCTGCTATTTCCAAATGCACTAACAAATACTCTATATTCCACAGCTAAAAATAAAACTGGGCACTATTATCGATGAGCCTTGCATAGGTAGGCTGACAGCTTCATTCCGTGGTGAGGGCTGGGAGTGATACTGCTGTTGAAATGAAAGCTACACTGCCTTGGTGGGATGTTTATGACTACATTATGTATTTTTTTCCCAAATTGGAAAGGAAAAGTAAACTATTTGGTACAGAGCAATTTCTGCCATTCACTTGCAATACATGATTCTTTAATCTAAAAAAAAAAAATCCTTAGATTTAGGCCCACCCATGTTTTCATTCGAATGGGTGAGAAATATGTGCTGCCAAGGGATTATGAGAAGATAGGGGACGCCAGCAAAATTACATGGCTACCTACTATTTCTAGCAAAATCAAATTCTAGCAAAATCAAATCCTTGCTTAGGGCTGTACTACTTTTTTTTTTGTTCCCCTTTAGAACTCTATTACTTCCCAGGATGTGCATTAACTTTGAAGGGCAGAGAGCAACACAAAGCAGGGGGTTATTTCTGCTTTATAGCAGATTTCCCAATTTTTCAACCTAAAACAAAACAAAAAAACCCCCTGAAACACCCAATTCACTTTCTTCCTGTGCCTCTGAAGTATTACTTTCAGATAGCAACTTCCATAAAACTCAGTGCTTGAAAGCAACAACTGGACTCAGTTTTCTCCTTTGTATAGCTGTTGATGAATTAATGGCATTAAAAATTAATGGTACCATGATGAACCCTTAACCCTTCATTGTGTTCAGAAATCATTATAACTTTATAATGTATCTAGAAAAAACTTTAAGCACCTAAAACCTTAAATGAACTTAGCTTGGTTCCTTACTGTGAGGGCAAGTCCCCAGTTTCCACAACATTTCCATTTGATCTGAGTCTCATGCTGTTCCCAAGGACCCCCAGACTCACACGACCACCTTTTGGAGTGGTGCAAGGTTGCTGTTGATAATGGAGATGCAGGAAAGATCCATGAGTGGAACTCCACTGTGGTTCATTAGATCCAACCCAATGTTTGCCTCCATTGGTTGAAAAAAACCCCCATTAGATTATTTAATTAGAGTGGTTGTACAGTGAGGTAAGAAAGTATTTGATCCCCTGCTAAATTTGCCTGTTTGCCCTCTGACGAAGAAATGACCAGTCCATTATTTTAATGGTAGGTTTATTTTAATGGTAGGTTTAATGTAGGTTAATGGTAGTATAACAACAGGAAAAACCCCAGAAACCCAGAAGACAAAAGTCAGAGATTTATGTGCATTATAATGAGTGAAATATGTATTTGATCCCCTATCAACCAGCCGGGTTAGGGTTAGGGTTAGGGTTAGGGTTCTGCTGTCGACAGAAGCAATCAATCCATCAGATTCCAAACTAGCCACCATGACCAAGACCAAAGAGCTGTCCAAGGACAAGACTGTAGACCTGCACAAGGCTGGACTGGGCTACAAGACTATTGCCAAGCAGCTTGGTGAGAAGGTGACAACCCTAACCCTAATCCTATCAACCTCCCTCAGTCTGGGGCTCCACACAAGATCTCATCTCGTGGAGTTGCAATGATCATGAGAACAGTGATGAAGCAGCCCAGAACTACACGGGGGGAACTTGTCAATGATCTCAGGGCAGCTGGGACCATAGTCACCATGAAAACAGTTGGTAACACACTATGCCGTGAAGGACTGAGATCTGGCAGAGCCCACAAGGTCCCGTTGCTCAAGACAGCACATGTACAGGCCCGTCTGCAGTTTGCCAATGCACATCTGAATGACCCAGAGCAGAACTGGGTGAAAATGTTTGGGGTCAGATGAGACCAAAATCGAGCTCTTTGGCATCAACTCAACTCGCCATGTTTGGAGGAGGAGGAATGCTGCCTACGACCCCAAGAACACCATCCCCACCGTCAAACATGGAGGGGGACATATTATGCTTTGGGGGTGTTTTTCTGCTAAGGGGACAGGACACCTTCACCTCATCGAAGGGACGATGGACGGGACCATATATCGTCAAATCTTGGGTGAGCACCTCCTTCCCTCAGCCAGGGCATTGAAAATGGGTCGAGGATGGGTATTCCAGCATGACAATGGCCCAAAACACACGTCCAAGACAACAAAGGAGTGGCTCAAGAAGAAGCACATTAAGGTCCTGGAGTGGCCTAGCCAGTCTCCAGACCTTAATCCCATCAAAAATCTGTGGAGGGAGCTGAAGGTTCGAGTAGCTACACATCAGCCTCGAAATCTTACTGACTTGGAGAGGATCTGCAAATAGGAGTGGGACAAAATACCTTCTGAGATGTGTGCAAACCTGGTGGCCACCTACAAGAAACATCTCACCTCTGTAATTGCCAACAAGGGTTTTGCCACCAAGTACTAAGTCATCTTTTGCAAAGGGATCAAATACTTATTTCACTCATTATAAAGCAGATCAATCTCTGACTTTTGTCTTCTGGGGGTTTTCCTGTTGTTATTCTGTCTCTCACAGCTACAATAGACCTACCATTAAAATTATGGACTGGTCAATTCTTCGTCAGAGGGCAAATGGGCAAATTCAGCAGGGGATCAAATACTTTTTTCCCTTACTGTATATAACCATATGTGGAGAAACACCCTCCAGCCAAGAATTTACCCACATGTTTCAGTTATTACTGTTCTCTGTCCATGCTGCAGAATGATAGCTGGCAGAAGGGAGGGCTTTGGAGAAAGGGGCTGTCAAGCTCCCAGCACAAACACTCAAGCTCTTTGTTATGCTAATGGATTACTACTTCATCCCTTGTTAGTTTGTCACACTGAGAACCATAAAGTTGGGGACAGTAAAGTGATAGAAGGAAAACCATTCATTTGGGACAGGGGGGAAGAGATTATAAAAAGACAGACAAGAGGACTAGGGGCTCTTCCATTTTGGGTAACTCCTCAGAGGGGCACAAGCCATGATGGACGAAGCTTTCACCAAGGGACTCCATCTTGTCCATGAGGCTTGGGATAATGGAAAGGAGTGCCAACCTGGAGATCTAAGGTAATTATGAACTCTACCTTATTGCAATGTCAGCTAATCTGTGTGTGTATGTTAAGTGCTGTCAAGTCGTTTCCGACTTATGGCAACCCTATGAATCAGTGTCCTCCAAAGTGTCCTATCCTTAACAGCCTTTCTCAGATCTTGCAAATTGAGGGCCGTGGCTTCCTTTATAGAGTCAATCCATCTCTTGTTGGGTCTTCCTCTTTTCCTGCTGCCTTCAACTTTTCCTAGCATGATTGTCTTTTCCAGTGACTCTTGTCTTCTCATAATATGTCAAAAGTATGACAGCCTCAGTTTAGTCATTTTAACTTCTAGGGTCAGTTTGGGCTTGATTTGATCTATGGCGGTCCAGGGTATCTGTAACACTCTCCTCCAACACCACATTTCAAAGGAATCTACTTTCTTCCTATCAGCTTTCTTCATTGTCCAGCTTTCACACCCATACATAGTAATAGGGAATATGATGGCATGAATCAACCTGATCTTGGTTGCCAGTGTCACATACTTACACTTAAGAATCTTTTCCAGCTCCTTCATGGCTGCCCTTCCCAGTAGGGTTGTCGATTCGGTTCGGCCCGAACCGAAAAACAGCCTAATTTCCCCCAATTCGGCGGTTTTTTGGTTCAGATTGAACCGAACTCAAAAAAGGGGGGGAACGGGGAGCCGAATTTGGCAAGTTCTGCTTTGGGTCTTAGCAAAGGAACAAAGAAAAGGTGATAATACAATACACAGTCCTTTCTCCCTTCTCTAGGTACTTTCTACATGATGGTTGATTTAGAACCAGGTAGCTTAGCTGACCAAACCAAAAGGGAGACTGCAGCCAAGAAATCATAAGGAGATTGAGACTGGGAAGTAGGGCTGTTGAAAAAAAAATTGGTATAATTCGGATTCGGCAAAATTCAGCCCGTTTTGATTCGGGCCATGCCAAAGTCCAAACTTCCCCGCTTCGGATCCCTGAAATTCGGGTGAGATCCGGAGTTCGGGGGAAAATTCGGGCCCCCCACGCACCTTCAGGGGGCTTCCCTGAAGGCTCATGGGGGGCCCTTTAAATAGATTTGTGCCTCCTGGCCGGGAGACACAGATCTGTTTAAAGACCCCCCAGCGCCTTTAGGGGGCTTCCCTGAAGTCCTGGGAAGAGGGGCGGGGGTCTTTAAATCCCTCTGCCCTGCCTGCGCAGACAGCACAGAGGGGCTTGACAACCCATCCCCCCTCTTCCCGGGAGTCCCGGGAAGAGGGGCGGGGGTCTTTAAACCCCTCTGCCCTGCCTGTGCAGACAGAGCAGAGGGGCTTGACAACCCACCGCCCCTCATCCCGGGAAGAGGGGTCGGGGGTCTTTAAACCCCTCTGCCCCCCCGGCCAGGAGGCGCAGATCTATTTAAAGGGCCCCCCACGCGCCTTCAGGGGATACCCGGGAAGAGGGGGGATGGGTTGTCAAGTCCCTCTGCTCTGTCTGTGCAGGCAGGGCAGAGGGGTTTAAAGACCCCCTGCCCCTCTTCCCGGGACTCCTGGCTGTAAAAGTATGCCGATATGGCAGGATAAGGTTTTTCACAGCTGTGATGTCACCCAAATGCTGGGCTTAAACCCTATTTGGAATACCCTGTATAAGATCAAGAACACCACCCCCATCGCCTCCTATTCAGGATATAGAAGTCATACACTATCTTACACTCTGCATATCTTTGGATCAAGCCCTGATAATATGTAGTAGCACAAGACCTAATGAAATCCACACTCAGAGTACAATAATAATATTTGTACAAGACACACTCTTAGTTCTTCATTCTTTCTTTTTTTAAAAAAAGTTCTTTCTTAGTTCTTTTTAAAAAATCTAATATGTAATAAAAAATCAATTTTGGTAGTTAATGTTGCAAACTTTTTTTTCATTTTAGTAGCCATTTAAAGAGATGCTTCACAAGATCAGCAAGAGTATATTTAATATACAAATAAAGTCAAGATCAGGCACAGTGAATTAAAGAAATTATATAGAGGTTCACACTGCAGGTGATTTTCCTAGAAACCTATCCCCTCTGGGCAAAAAGACAGCCGATCAAACTGAAATAGGTAATCTGGTCAGAGTGCAGAGCAAGGATCCTTCTATAGTGTACCCTAATGATGGCCTGAAAAGAGCATGAGGAAAAGGGAAATAATAAGTGTGCTGATCTTGGAAAGAGCAAAGTGGCAATTTGGCTTGAGATCATAGCCTGGCAGTTACAACTTATCTTTAGCCAGATAGACCTGCAGGATTCCACCAGTTCAAAGTAAGGTGAGAGTGGTGATAGA
Source organism: Euleptes europaea (assembly GCF_029931775.1). NCBI lineage: Eukaryota > Metazoa > Chordata > Lepidosauria > Squamata > Sphaerodactylidae > Euleptes > Euleptes europaea. Next base: position 37,253,367 of record NC_079320.1, on the reverse strand, counting down.
AAAAGAGTGAGAGATGAAACTTCCCTAGCAGCAAGGCAACATGAAACCATTATCCTCTTCAGACATACAGGGAGTGACATCCACTGCCTGTTATCCATTCCATGTGTGAAAAGTGAGTCGTTTTTAGATTGTTATAATAAGCTTCGGCGACACAAGAACAATTCAGTAATATTCAGTATTTCATACAAAAGACCAAGTAGAGCATCAGGGCTTGATCCAATGATATGCAGAGTGTGAGATGGTGTAAGAATGTCATATCCCGAATAGGAGGTGATGGGGGGGAAAGGGAATCTTGATCGAATACAGGGTATTCCAAATATGGTTTAAGCCCATTTTTAATCTCTTTTGCTAGGACTAGGCATAGACTGTTATTAACCTTCAAATGATGGTTAAAAGATGAATGTCCATCTGTTTTCTTTTTCTTTAGATTACTGATAGAGTCTGTGCTGGTCATTGACTGTAATAAAATTTCTATTCTACTGATAGAGTGGAGGACAGTTTTAATTAGTATAATCATATGGGGAGTAGAATGATTAAATGGCCTTTCCTCTCCCACCTTGTCCCTACTCTGAAACTGATTTGTGCGGTACAATGAAAACACATAAAAAAGAAAACAAATGAAAGCAAGAGCACCCTGATCCTTCTGGGCAAATAATCTGCTAGAAGGTCCCTGTAATGGAGGATGGGCTGTTCTGGCAAAGCTCTTCCTTGCACTTTCTACTAGGCAGCCAAAAGCATCATGAGCAAGAACTGTTCTGAGTGGCTTCATTCATATGCTCAAGCAATTAAACAGTTAGTTTGCAACCACCAACCCATCTGCAAGTTGTTCGAGCTGAATCAAACCAATCTGGAATCAGCTTATTCTCGTTGAACCATTGAACCAGTTAAATTAAATTGTTGAATGCACTTGCCACAAAATTCACAGCACTCCAAACTAATCATACTTTCCTTGAATCGGTGTGCCGCCATTCATCTCAGAGGCATCCAATCAAGCTGAAGTAGATGTTAGGATGGTTAGTCATATTCCCAATTATCTGAAAAGGGCTCAGTCATAGGGTTGCCAGGTCCCTCTTTGCCACCAGTGGGAGATTTTTGGGGTGGAGCCTGAGGAGGACAGGGTTTGGGGAGGGACTTCATTGCCATAGAGTCCAATTGACAAAGCGGCCATTTTCTCCAGGTGAACTGATCTCTATTGGCTGGAGATCAGTGGTAATAGCAGGAGATCTCCAGCTAGTATCTGGAGGTTGGCAACCCTACTCAGTAACCAGTTAGCCTAATGGGGTCTCTCTCTCTCTCTCTCGCTTGCTATCTATCTATATCTATATCTAATCTAATCTATCTATCTATCTATCTATCTATCTATCTATCTATCTATCTATCTTCTAAACCTAAAAAGTGCAGAATAGTTCAGTACAGTCTGGTTGGCCTTTAAACCTTACACAAGTCCTGAACTAAAAGCACTGCAGATTTCACAAGAGAATACCGTAACACATGAAGGACATTTGTTTTCTTTTGTAACTTAAGTGCAAGCATTCTGTTTCCAGGCGTTTCTGTATATCATAAAGTAGCACATGACTAGTATAACAGAAAGAGCTCTTTAAACTGTTCAGAATACATAGAAAAACTAAACATTGCATAAAAGACTCTTAAAGTTTGATTCTGGCCTGCATTTTTAACTGGGTAAAAAGGGGTTCTGTCCAGGATAGAGAGCAGGGGTTATATTTTCTGCAGTTCTGGCACTCAAATGTCAAGGATGGTAGGGAGGATGCTCTGAAGATCTCCCCATACTGCTGCTTATACTGTAGAAACTGAGTTTTTAAAATCCCACCAATCACATTTAAACTGCTCAGGAAAGAGCCATCCAAGTCACTGTTCACGTGACTTATATATTTATATGTTGAATCATTTTGTTATTTATCCCTTATATTCCACTCACATAATTTGCCTTTAAAGGTGAAACATTTTGCTACACCCTGAAAAATGGGCGTTTATTAGGCATGGGATAGACAGACACAAATAGCCCATTCCTGAGGTTGGGGGCTGAATGGGCTTAGGAGGCGGTGTCACCCCTACGCCGGTGTCCGTCCGTGCCACTTGTGCTGTCTAAACTGGCACAGACGCTAGCGTAGTGCTACTTGTGTTGCCCCCTGCCCTGGACTGTAGCTGCAGCGCAGCCCTCAGACAAACAAAACCTAATGTTAAAATGTTGATTGAAGAATGGATTATTAAAGTGTATGTATAGTATTGTTATTTACTTTAACATTTGTAATGAATTGACACCTTCTTATTGATTTCCTGAAACATACTGTTCCAGTTTTCTCCCTTAATGAACTTTAAATTGCTAATTTCCCTGTGTCCTGATCCACCTCCACATCTTGCCTAACTTCCTAAGTTCCAACAGGCTCTGAGAGGATGGGGGATCAGTGTGTGTGTAAGGGTCTTGAACCCACCTTTAGGGAATCCCCCTCCCTTTTTACCCCTGGTAACTTTCTGCCACCATCTGGTCTCACCCCCCCCCCACAACTCCCTCTCAGTGGCCCATCTCTGAAAGTGTGGTTCTGTGTGTATGCAGGCATGTGAAATATTTATCCCCTTCTTTCCCTGCCTGCTAACCCTCTAGCTCTGCCAGGTGTTTGGCTAGACCCATGGGTGAGCAGTTTACATACAGTTTGGGATCTTTAAAGGGAACAAAAAGATCTTTATATAACTAGAAAATACTCCAAACAACTAAAGAACACAGGTGCAATGGGGATACACAGAAGAACAAGGCTACAGATGTTACAGAATATAAGAAATTAATCAAAACCAACCACTAACTAGATTTCTTTGGTCACTGATTTTACCTTGGCATTTCTCCCTGAGAAATGGGCACAAGATAGCTGGAACATACAAAAACAGAGGATGGTCGTTGCACACTTCACTCAGCTTTCCTTTAAGTTTCTGGCCCTTGGATTGCATAGTTTACTGTGAATGAGCTGAATCTTTTAAACCTGGGCAGCGAAAGGTAGAAGGTAAGCCTCTGTACCCTACTATCATCCACCAGTTGCCAACCACAGTCTGGCAATCTATAAATCATGTCTTATTCCATTTGAGGATAATCACAGCATGGATAGGACTTTGGCTAGTAAAACTGGACAAATTGTTAAGCACCCTCTTCCCCACAGTCACCCTGGCCAACTGCTTTGTGGCTTCCTTTCGATTATGCATGCCTTTCCCAACTGTCAGAGGGCGCCTTGCACTCCCCACACATTCCTGCACGTTTTGCCTGCGTTTTCCGGATGCTGGCTAAAACAGCATCCGGAAAACATGGGCAAAACATGTGCAAATGCACGGGGAGAGCAGGGAAACCTCTGACAGTCAGGAAAGGCATGCATAATCAAAAGGAAGCCCCAAACCAGTCCAGTCGGCAGGGTGACTGTGAGGGAAACAGCCCTGCATAAATGGGTATTGTGTGTGAGTGTCAGTGTACCTTTCTTCTGAATGCCTCACTGCAATGGCATGAGATGAAACATTTACCAAAGAACACACAGGAGTGTCTTCAGTCTTCAAAGGAAGTTGAGAGAAAATAAGCTTGAATTACATTAAAGGGGAAAAAAAGGAAGATGCACATTCTCCCAAGGGGCAGGAGGAAGACTGTATATATCTCCTTCTAGTCAGACCTAAAAGTGATGAAATAACAATTGTGAATCACTCATGTTTCCCTGCTTTCTGCTTTACAAGTATGTATGATTGGATATAAAACAGGAAGATATGTTCATTGATTTGAAAGTATGTAAATTTTTGCCTTCTGGAAGTCTACAGTAGCTTTGATGACTAGAAATAGTACAAGTGTAACACTCTAAAAATGAAGAAAAATGCACCCCCCCACACACACACACATTAATATTAAACATGAACTTAATGTGTGGGTGATTTAATTTTAAAACAGTTCTTCTGAACTAATTAATTTTGTCTAGAATTTTTTTTTGTCATCTGCAATGTACAGAGTCCTGTAATTACACAGAAGATGTCAAAGGCCATTAAAAAAGTCTAAACAATCAGATATTATCTCTCATAACAAGAGTTTTGTGAGCTTCAGTTTCCCAAGAGACCACATCTGTGCAGGCACTTAAAAAATAAAATTACTCACAACTGTGTTTTCATCAGAGTAGCTCTAACAACATTGTGGGCAGTCATTACATGAACTGGGAAGAGAAGTAGGGAGATATTTCTTCTTTAAAAAACACCAGCAAAGGCCCTGAAAGGGATATTTCCTTTAAGTATAACACTTATTTTGTGTATTTCTTTTAAAATATGACACACTACTTCTAACTTGAAGCAGCTTACAACACATATGGGGTTGGATCCAGAGCAAGAACTGCGTGAGGTGCCTGCAATGATCTTTGAATTTCTTGGCTTTCCCCTCCATCAGTGGCTATTTCAAACCCCGCAAAAGTTCCCCCCTCCCCCGGAATCACAGGACCCATGAGTAATAAAAACATGGGTCGGGAAGTCACAGTGAGAAGCGGGCAAAAATTGTTCCTTTCTTTCTCTTCTATCAGCAGACCTCTGCTCATACCGTAAACAGAAGAGAGGGAATTTGCTCACTTCCCCCCTCTCGAGGCAGGTCCTGTAACCCCAGGAATAAATATTCTGAAAATACCCTTTTGTTCATGGCTATTGGGGGGAGGGAAAAGCTGGGAAGATGGATGGATATCAACACCTTCTGATGACAGGTCATGGGATTCAGCCGAATGTATTGTTACTGAGGATTGTCAGGAAGACGTTTCTACTAGGACAGAGTGTGAATGAGGCCCAGTTTCCAATCGAATCCTCAATTAATTACTGAAGGTAAAGGTAAAAGTAGTTCCCTGTGCAAGTACCGGGTCATTACTTACATCATGATGTTTACAGGTGGTTTGCCATTGCCTTCCCCAGTTGTCTACACTTTACCCCTAGCAAGCTGGGTAATTGCTGAGACATTCTATTGATCTGTCCCCCCAATGGGTCACATTAGTATGCTTCATTAACCCTGGGTTAAGTAATGGCAGTGCACTATAGTGCTTAAAGCAGTGCACCAAGGCTGGTAAGATCCATATTCAAATCCCACTCTGCCATGGATCTCACTGGGCACCACTAGGGCTGTCAATTCGGTTCGTCCGAACCAAAAAAACAGCCGAATTTTCCGCAACTCAGGGGTTTTCAGTTTGGATGGAACCGAACTGAAAAAAGGCAGGAAAACGATGCCCCGAATTCAGCAAATTCAGGGTGATTGCCGAATAAATTCGGCAGGTTCGGAGTTCCTGAACCTGCCTTTTCCCACCTTTAAAGACCCACTGCCCACTTTCCCGGGACTCCGGGCAACCGGGCGGGGGGTCTTTAAACTCCCCACTTAGGCTCCAGGGACTCTTGCTTTCCAGCAAGGCGCTTTAAAAAGATCAGCGCCTTCTAGCTGGAAGGCGCAGAACTGTCCCCCCCCCCCACGCCTTCACAGGGCTTCCCTGAAGGCATGCGGGGGGGGGGCTTTAAACAGATCTGCGTCTTCCAGCTGGAAGGCGCAGATCTGTTTAAAGAACCCCCTGCGCACCTTCATGGAAGCCCCGTGAAGGCACGTGGGGGGGACAGATCTTCCTTCATGGAAGCCCCTGTGAAGGCCCATGGGGGGGCTCTTTAAAGACCCCCACCCCCTTTGCTTGCACATGGACTCTGCCAAGAACAGCTAAGCCTCATCCCCCAGCCCTAGTGTGCAGCAAAGCTAATGATGGTTTTGGGTGATGATAACAAGTGCTAAGGACATTCCTTCCCAACCCCAACATATGACAAATGATAGGCTATTTCAGGAATGGCTCTGCCTCATAAGATGCCTCAGAATTCTCACTGATTTGCTCTACCTCTGTTGAGCAAATGCCCCTATTCCTGTCATCACAAGTTATGGCCTAACCAGTCCAGAGACCAGAACTTTTTATAGCTCTCCTGAAAGCAAAAGGAAGCAGGTGAAAAAGGATCTCTTAAAAGGCCAATGATATTGGTCCCTGACATTCCTGCTTAACTGCAAGGCAACTGGAAAATCCCATGTCACCTCACAGGCAGGCTGGCAGATCAGCAACATGTAGCAAATGTCTGCTCAGGAAAGGAAGACAGCCGCTATGAAGGCTTCCTTTGCTGTCCTCCTGTTGACTAGACAATTACCAATCCTGGCAATATTGTCCTATGTAACATTTAAGTTTTGAAGGGGTTGAGACAGCACCATTTCTGTCCTTAATGGGCATGAATGCATCTGTGATGGTAAAATAGAGGAGATGAAAACTACCTGTGCTGTCCTGAGTTTCTTAGGGGGAAGGATGAGGTAGAACTACAAGAAATTGTCTTAACTACCTTTAAGAAAATACATAGTCTTAACTAAGTTTAACAAGCTATATTTCTAGAAGAGAAATAGCTCCTAAAGCTCCTGGTAAACGTATGCTGCAGAAAATTGAATATATGTATTCCAACATCACAAGAAGCTCTGATTAAACTGAGATGTGCACAAACACAGCATGTCACCATGCTCATGTATACTCTCCCTGCTCCTAAAGTGCAATTAAAGAATCCTGGTTTGAAACAAACTATGGTTTCTCATGACATATGGGTTCACACAGCTGCATGAATCAGAGTTTGTTTACTCCTCAGAAGCCAGTTTTTATACCTGGACTAAACCATAATTTAGAATTGTGACTTGTTGGGCAGTAAAACAGCTACATTAATATATCATAGAGGTATATTTCAAACCAAGAATTCTTAATCATATTCCACACAGGAATAGAGAGAGGAGTGTGGATGCACATGTGTATGGCAACAGCCCATACATCTTTCAACTTCACTGACGTTTATTGTGATGTCTAAATACAGCCTAAGAAGTTTAGTAATTGGAAGAACTTGCTGTACAGATATTAGATCTCTTTAGTTCTGCTATCTTCAAGGCATGGTGAGAACTTCTCATCCAACATGGTCACCAGGTGAACATACCTTGTTCATAATCTGTGCCTTACCTGTGAGTTGGGCCATTAATCATTTCATCTTGCTCCCATTTTGCTTGCATCATCACTATTCAAATTTTTGCTCCATCTGCTTCTTTGGAGAACAAATGCCAAATTTCAGCAAGCACTTCTGTAGACCCAAGGGATACGGGGAAAACCTTTAGTAATTTCAGTTTCCCCCCAGTAACCAATTCTGTCTTTTAAATCAGATGAAATCAGATAGTAATACGGACTTCTTCCTAACATAATAATTATTGCCCACATTAAGCAGTAGATTTACATGTAAAACAGTCCCAAGAATCTCAGAAAAGCTTACTTCCAAGCTAGCGTTTATTAAGAATGGTTTTTTGCAGATTTTTTCAGCATGATCATCTGAATTGCTCTCTGTCAAGCGGATGCTGTATTTTACCTAAAGTGAAATTTCAGGATTTTCAATTTGAAAGGTTCTGCTTTGCCAAGGCTTCTGAGTCTTTGGGGGGAATCTCAATGGGTTTTAATAAGAACACCAACATTTCCGTTCCAAAACGGAGACCATATTTTTCCTAATGCAAAATTCTGGGCACGTGAAGTTGTCCCTCAAGCAAGCGATATGTGGAAATTTGACAAAAAGCTAAAAGGGTTTAAACAGGAGTAGCAATATTTCTTGGAAGGGATTGTGTGCACATCTTGAGTTATCTCCATACAAAAAGGAATCATTCAGGAAATGCTTACATTAGATACTGTATTATTATTTTTTGCACCCAGATATAAGAATATAGAAATAATCTGGCTTATCCTTCACTATACTATATTCTTCACAGTACATTTCTTCTGACTGATGAAGTGGCTTGTCATCTAGGGAAGTTCACACTATCATAATGCAGTCTCTAAGGTGCCAAAGTATTTCTTAGATTTGTCTGTATTAAGTGAGGTTGTAAAATCTCTCGCTAGTGCTGATCTCACTAGAGACATATTTAACCCATCTGACCTATTTTAACTTTCCCCCATTTTCTTTCCCAGATAAATCTCCCATCTTTTCATTTCGGCTTTTCAATCAGAATATTTTTCTTTGCTTGAATTCCCATTTCACATACAACACCCCACAATTCTGCTGTCACTGAATTTATTCAACAAAAAGAACCATTGCCATTATTCTTTCTCTCATCCCCATAGCACCATGCTTGATTAAATTTGAAGTACATTAGAAATTTTGGAGGAATGATAGGATGTATGTTTACTGATGGTCAGCTACTCCCAAGTCCTTTGAATGGAGTATTTCTTTTTTTTTTTTTTTGAAGGTACTATAAAGATCCACAAGAATTGCTGTAGGCTCTAAATATAGGTGAGATTAAAAACGACAGGTATTGAGGGCTAAGGATACCCCAAGGGATTTCAGCTGAGTATTTTCTGGCATCTATCGAGCCATTCTGGCAATATTAAATTCAACATCCCATTGTTGTCAAAACAGAAGAATAGAGCTGGCGACTTGTGGACCAAACTAGGACTATGGGCAACTATGGTGTCAGTGAGAATGTTTTGGTTGAACAGTCAAATTACATGGTTAAATCCCCACTCTGCAGTAAAGCTAACTGATGTCCTTAAATCACTGCTTCTCAGCCTCACCCACCTCACAAGATTGTTGTGAGAATAAAATGAGGAAGTGGAGAGTGATGAATTTTAGAACTCCCTGGAAGAAGTTAAGGTAAAAACATGATAGAGTATGACCATCTGTCATTATCTTTATGGGGAGTGACTGAAATTTAGTGACAGAATATATGAAGAGGGTCCTAGGTCCCATCCCTGGCATATTCCACTATAGAATATCAGGCAGAAGGTGATGGAAAAGTTACTTCTTTGTCCAAGACCCGGGACAGCTGCTTGTAAAAGTATTCCTTACTTTGTGTTTTTAGGAATTGACTGGGGCCAGATAGGGCTTTTGCCCAGCAAGTCTTCTGATTGACTATTGGAGATTTGATTGGCTGTGCAGACATTTGAAAATGTTGCTTTCCCACCAGCTGCCAGCATAGCACAAGGATCCATGCTGTGTTACTGAAGTTAATCTGTGGCAATAATTTTGTGGCTGGCTTTTTTTCCTGAGGCAGCCATTTTGTGGCAGCCATTTTATTGATGTGCCCACAATGCCTGTCAGAATTCCAAATGTGCCTGCAAGCTCAAAAAGGTTGAGAACACCTGGTGATGGGTGTGCATTTGGATATGCCAAACTGAAAAAAAAATGACTGTAGCTGAATAAAGCCACATATATATGGCTTTCCAGGATTCCTGGGAGGCCTGTTTTTGTTGGTTACTCTTCTTACAAAAGACCCTGAGATTGGTTAAGTTTGGGTCAAGGGGTCCAATTTTATGGGCCTTTATTTTCCATCCAATGAAGAATGGATGGGGGTACCCTATTTGGGGGCCCATAAAATTGGACTGCCTGACCCAGTCTTTACCAAACTCGGGAGTTCTTCTAAGGAGAGTCACCAGCAGCTATGCAGCAAATGTGATGCCTCTGCTTTAAAAAAAAAAACCTGTCTCCTAGAGCCTCACAAAGTTTCCCCATAGAGTATAATGGACCACCAATTTTTCAGATATCCAGAAAAATCTGGGGGGAGGGGATCCACATCAGTATGGGGATTCTGCTTTTTTCAGATTTACCAAAAATGTTCAGGTTCGTTACACCTGAATCGGAAAAATATTGACCAGTTCACAAATGCAATCAAGAGGAAGGGAAACATGGGATTTGTGTTCTCTTGTAGGAAGGTAATGTGGGAGGAAGAGGCAATTTATTTTGCCCCATTTATTGCAGTTTGTAGATGAAGTAAGAAATTGGTTTTAAAATATGCACCAAGTATTTGACTATAAAGTAGGGAGCATACACATTGCAATACTTATTTCATTCCTATTAGTTGCTTCAAAATTAGGAATCAATTTGATTATTGCTTACAAATGAATAAGTTTGCTGTACTATACTTATGCCTCAATGAATTTTTTAGTAGTGGATTAAACCATTTCAGATTGTTCAGTTTGATGGAATTAATTATGCTGTAGAAGTTATTGAAGGAATCTATCAAAAATCATTTGGGGACTGCTTACTGATTCTAAAAAGGAGAAGTTATTTCTTGAGGGGTACATTCAAGTACATATATGTGCTTACTGAGAGGTAGTAGGATGTTTTATAAAAGCACATCACACATCATAATCACAGATTTGCAGGAAAATGTTTTCAGAAAGAAAGCAAAAAAAGGCTATGCATTCAGTTTATTAGCAAAAAAACTATCTGAAACCCAAAACAATAATGCTACTAATAATAACTAATAAAGACAAAGCAGTGCAGCGGGAAAAAATACTCCCAGAAAAACAACAAAGCAGAACTCTTTTTACTCGCTCATGAAATGGTGACACAGAAGCGCTGTGCTTATGGCCCCTCCGTGTGTTGACTGAATGTGCAGTAAGGGAGAGTGGACATCAGCATGATCACCAGTTTGTGAGTACATCAACTGCACACAGAGCAAGTGTCTGCACATCTGTTCCCTCACCACAATTGGCAATGTTTGGAAAGCAGTGTCCCCTATCATGGGGAAGAAGTATACGTGCTGACGCTTCCTCTGCATATTCACACTTCTCAGATAACCCAGCAATTATGCAGAGTCAGGGAGAAGGCCAGGGGTCATGTTTAGAAGGTTAGAAAGAGAAATGAACAGCACATGAAATAATGTTATACCATTTCAGGGCTATAGCAGAAAAAGTCCTTGAGAGCCAGCATGGTGTAGTGGCTAAGAGCAGGGGTTTGGAGAGGTGGACTCTAATCTGGTGAACTGGGTTGGATTCCCCACTCCTCCACATGAAGCCAGCTGGTGACCTTGGGCTAGTCACAACTCTCTTAGAGCTCTCTTAGCCCCACCAGCCTCACAGGGTGTCTGTTGTGGGGAGGGGGAGGGAAGGTGATTGTAAGCAGGTTTGATTCTTCCTTGAGTGGTAGAGAAAGTTGGCATATAACAACCAACTCTTCTTCTTCTTCTTCTTCGATGATCTTAGACTTTATTATTTATTTACATTGTTTATAGACCACCTTTCCCACTGGGACTCAAGGTGAATTACAGAAAATGAGACAGTACAACCAACAGGATGGGACATTCAATAAACAATGCAATGGGATTTGCATTGCAGAAATCTGGAACCAATCAGAAAACAGAACTGGGAAAAAAGTATTGACTTGACACATTAACAGCCCATTCCTAAGAATGGGGCTGAAAGTAGATAGGAGGGGGTGTGACCTCGCTGCTGGCGTAAATGCATGTAATCATGTGTTTACATGCATTCACGCCGGAGGCAAGGCCAGTCCCGCCGGCGGCCGAGCGCTGCAGGACTACACCTCCCCCCTTTGCCGGCGCGGCCTCTCCGTGGCTCTGGCAATGGCATGGAGAGGCCACGCCGGCGCAGGGGGTGGGCCGGGGGTGGGCTGGGGGGAGGAGTCGCCGCTTGGTCAGCTTCCTACCCACTTTCGGCCACTTGCGCCGGCGGCCGGAACAGCATTGCTGTGCCCGCTATTTAGCAGGTGCAGCCTTGATGTTTTCAATTGGGCGAGAAGCCCGTTAAATGAAAAAAAGCCACGAAACGGCTTTTTTGTGTTTAACGGCATCGGGGAAACGGCTTGGGAAGAGGCACCACTGCGCCTCTTTCCTGCTGTTCCCATACGCCTCAGCTCAGGAATGGGCTATAAATCATGCAAAACATACACAGTAGGATCCTACTTACAGAAACAGACAGAACAAGCTATACACTGTGGTATAGATCACAGTCCCTATTTATCCAAGAAACATTATATGTAGACTCATCAAATTGTAGATTTTAGTGACAATCTATGGGCCTGTTACCCAGGCAAATAACAGGGGTGAAACTTTCCTCCACAAAGAAAGAATTCTCCCTTAGTCATCTCGCTAGAGGCCAAATGTGATACAATCCTTCCTGGATCCAAGCCAATTTTCTCCATGAAAGTCAGGTAGACAACATGAGTCGTAGAGAATAAAGAACTCAAATCAGATGTTATTTCAACTCACAGATGATGGAAACAGGATTTTGTGAACTATCCTTCTCTCAACCACAACATAATGATTACAAAAATGGAATGAAATATATGCATGCACAGCTCTAAAAATTGATAGGGGATACTTTACATGATCAAGAACTCTGAATGAGAATTACAATTAGGAATACTGCTGATTTTATTACTTTTTCAAATTCAAATCTTTCTTTCATTGTTTCTCTACACTAGGGAATAATTTGTAGTCTTTTTAGTGTCATAATAACTAAATTAGATGTAAATATTGCCACTAAAATGGGCACATATTTTGCATCAAGTGCATATAAATATAACATACAAATGATGAGAAATGTGGTTAATATTACATTACATTACATGTAAAGAAATAAACAAAAATGGGAAATATGCCAAGGAAAACCAACAGTACAAAGATAACCTTCCAAACTAGGCATGAATTAATTAAAAGAAGCAAAATATATATACCACGTTCCTATGGAGCACTCACGTTCACCCCAGCGTGACTTCAGGCTTCCGGGCTATCAGAACAGGATGCCGTCAGATCGCACTCCATAGATAAGCTTTATTTTATTCCATTTTTAAATGCCTTTTCAGTTTGTCTTGGTTTTAATTACATGGATTTGACGGCGGATTGAGGTGTCTGCTGTAGATATACCACGTTCCTATTTCAAATCAATAGATTGGATCCAGTTAGCTTTTTCACTCAAACTTGACCAGTTTCCCTCCTTATTATAGTCCCTATCTCGTATGGTTTTTGCCAGTCTCATGATCCACAAGATAGCCTTCCTGGTGGTCAAAGGAGATCCTTCCCCCTTTTTTTCCTGTTTAAAAGCTGGTTGGGTTCAACCAACATGGAGAGGTCAGGAGCTAGGACAGCCCATGCAATCCCAATCACTCTCTGCTTCAAATAACATGTAAAGAATTACAAAATTACAAAACACTAGTAAAGGAACTGGGGATTCTGACATTGTCATATATTCTACCCCACACACACACATACATCTTTCCTAGAAGAAATTCAATACTACTGTAGAAAGAATGGGGAGAACATTTTTTACATTAATTAGATTTTATCCCGCCCTTTTCTTTTTTAATTTTTTTTATTATTTCAAACCTAACAACATAACAACACACACAGCAATGCAACATACACTCCATATTCATAAACGTGGCCCCTTATCTAAAACATATCTAACACAAGATCTTCGTCTACATCTCTATGAGCATAAGTACTACATTCTGTAATATTATATCCCCCTCATACAAAGTTAATCATGTCAAGCTTAATTATTAGTACTTTGAGTTTTATCAACTACTGTATCATCTGCTATAATGTCTATCAAATAATTAATTGTACAAGTATAATATTCTTAAATAAAAAACACATCACTACTTTCTGCTTTAACAGATTACAATTAATAAACTACTTAGCATCTTTATGTCACAACAAAAACTTCGCCTCCAAAAGCTTGTTTCACAGAGGTTAATTATTCACATATTCATAATATAATTTCCAATTCTCCCAAAATTCTTCCATCGGCCTTTTATTGACAATGTTCATCAGTTTGTCCATCACTGCTTATTCAGCTAGTTTCTCCAGCCAGTTATCTGTTGATGGATTTACTTCTGATTTCCAAAGTGATGCAGTTGTCACTCTTGCTGCTGTAATCATATATCCAAACAAATCTTCTTTGTTTGTTTTTTTCAACTGCTGTTGGAATAATACCTAAAAGCATGTTTTTTGAGTCTAATGGAAATTTAACTTTCAGTATTTCAGTTTCAGGGTGGGTAACATTCAACAGGAATTGACAATACTAAATTCAAATAAATACAACATATCAATACATTAACTATGATTAAAAGCCTATAGTATATACTAAAAATTAATCAATTTAAAACCAGAAAATCCAAATGACTCTAGATGACACCTTACACATTAGTGTTAGTGGCAGAACCTTCAGGTGAAAGACGAGGCAGGCATAAAAAGGGTGGAACAAGATGGAACAGGGAGGCCAGCTTATCAAACTGTAATTTTGCTGTGAGATATTGAGTAGTGTGTGTGGCTGAGAAGTTGGCATGTACATGTCTGTATGTACCTAGATTAGCTAGGATTTGTATATGAAAGAATGAGATATGTCTTGGAGTAAAATGGACTGGGTGTTTGTGTGTGTCTGTGTTTCATCAGTGGCCACCCATGGGTTAATGAACTAGGTACATACTGCATGTATGCATTAATGATTGGTGTAGCTATATGTATGCCTATGTTTGTATATATGTGTGTGCATATGAGAGAGAGAGAGAGAGAGAGAGAGAGAGAGAGAGCTGTATGCTGTGTTTGAGTTTAAATGAATGGGGTTATGCATAGGTTTAAATGAGTATAGTAAATGGATGAGGAGAAGGTTGTAAAATGAAAAAATATTATTGGGAAAAGATATAACAATATTCATATGTTTTTCAATGAATTTCTGTGTGTGGTAAAAATGAAGATTTTCAGACCAAAAGCAATGTTTTCTAAAAAAAAAAAAAAAAAAAAAAAAAAAGGAACACATTTGAAAGGCAGAAATAGGAACTGAATAGCAAAACATATCACATTTTTATTTAAATTAGTCCTTCCATTAACAGTAAAACAGAGGAGGAGGTCAGAATATAAATTACTCCTTCTCGATAAATAGCAAGGAAACAGCTCAGCAGATTTGCTGGTGATTTGGAATAGTAGCTGTCACTATTTTTTTCTTTCTTTCTTCAGCTAGTTCTATCCAGTTAATTCTGAAACCTAAAGGGTTTTACACACTACAGCCAAGATCTTGTTCTATATACAGTCTATTTGTCTGTTGGAATATGAAACCTCAGTTGTTGTTCCTGGAAAAGCACCATCAGCCCTTATGTGCAAGACCAATAATTATCATAGCAACTTCTGTCATTGGTCGCTTCCTATCTTAGTCATAAAACGGTGGATGTGTGTCCCTTGATCCATTCTCCCTCTTATAACAAGATCCAGAATTGGCAAAATAATGGGTTGTGCTACCAAAACAAAAAACAAACAAAAGACAAAACCAAAAACCTATTTCCTTTCTTCTCTCCCTCTCCTAGCATCTTTGCTTGTAAAAGTAGATATTCATATGCTCTATGTACCGATCTTATGGAAATGAAGTGTTCCTCCCTCTCTCAACTCAAAAACAAAGAATGTAATTTCAGTCCTTTAGATTCTGTGCATATAGCAATCAGCAACCTAAATTATAACCTAGATGTCAGCTTTCCCTTAAGATGTTAAAGTTGCCCATAATACTTTGTATTGTGCTTCTTAGAGAGCAGGAGTGATTTGGAGCTTTTGTGTGAAATTTGACATGGTTAATGCAATTTGAAAGTAAGTTAACTGAATTAACCTCCTCCTCCAAAGCCACGTCAAACTAAAGAACACTTTCTTCCCAGCAAAACAAGCATTTGGTTGAATATGGGCTTTCTTCTTCAGCATAACTGCCAAAGAACATGTTGTTAACCACACAGCAGGAATTATGCAAACCAGCTATCACCATTTCATTATTCTAGGAAAGGAGACCATACTGTAGAAAATACTCCCTCCTCTTATTTCTGTAATTATGGACTAGTTTCTCTTTTTAAGGGCATATATCTGCCAATAAACACTATTTGCTCTAAAGTATTCTTGCTGTACACTCTAAGAACACAGGCTCATTAGGTTTGATGTAGAAGGTGCAGCTTTTCCCTCTGCAGTAGGATGAAGAAAACCTATACAGCTTGAAAACTGTTGTGAAGTGTACACTAAGATAACCCAGGTGAACAATCTTTAATTGAGTCTTCTTGTGAAATATGGAACATAAATCTTGTGAAGTAAAATTAAATTAAAACTGAAACAGTAGTTTATCCTATGATATCTCTCACAATAAGTGTTTGTTTTGTTTCTTTTTAATAGCATCAAACACCTTGGAATGATATAACTTCAATTTGTAGCTACAGGTGTCAGTATCTAAATTGGTACTTATTTTTGGTGCAGTAAGTGGATTGGCTGGCAAACCACCTCTGTTAATCTCTTGCCATGAAACGCCTCCCCAAAAGGGGTCTCCATAAATTGGCTGCGACTTGACAGAACTTTATACACACAAGTGGATTGGAGCCCCGAGGTGCAGAGTGGTAAGATGCAGTACTGCAGTCCAAACTCTGCTCACGACCTGAGTTCGATCATAACGGAAGTTGATTTCAGGTAGCTGGCTCAAGGTTGACTCAGCCTTCCATCCTTCCGAGGTCGGTCAAATGAGTACCCAGCTTGCTGGGGGTAAAGGGAAGATGACTGGGGAAGGCACTGGCAAACCACCCTGTAAACAAAGTCTGCCTAGGAAACATCAGGATATGACGTCAATCCATGGGTCAGGAATGACCCGGTGCTTGCACAGGGGACCTTTACCTTTAAGTGGATTGGGCCCGGATCTGGATGGCCCAGGCTATCTTCATCACTTCAAGTCTCAGAAACTAAGCAAGATTTGCCCTGGCTAGTACTTATATGGGAGACCACCAAGGAATACCAGAGTCACTATGCAGAGGAAGGCAATGGCAAATTCCTCTGTTAGGATGCTTTCACACATCCGGAATAATGCACTTTCAATGCACTTTCAATGCACTTTGCAGCTGGATTTTACTGTGTGAAATGGCAAAATCCACTTGCAAACAATCATTAAAGTGCATTGAAAGTGGATTGAACGTGCATTATTCCGGTTGTCTTGACTTGAAAACCTTGCTAGGTTGACATAAATCAGCTGTGACTGGTTGGCACTTTACATACACACATGGGGGGACTGGGTGTTATGCAATCTACCGAACACAGAGAGCTGGAAGGGGGAAAGAGCCTAGTATCACAATCCAGTTGCCTTCCCCACACATATTGAATAAACCTACATTTATTATGTGAAAAGGGCCAAAGCATTTGATGTTATATCTGTTGTTCTATCTTCAGAAGAAAGGGATAAGAAAAGGAGATAACAACACTGCAAGGATATATCAGCTACTTTAGAATCAAACTATGTTATGGGTACATGCAGGAAAATCAGTGGCAGTTTATGCCATTTTTACATGAGAATTTAGCAGTTTAAAAATTGCTGAGGCACCATGCAGCCTAGTTTCCCTCCTCATGTTTTTTCAAGTGCTGAAACAGTCCCCCTACAACTATTTTGGCACTTTAAAAGGCACCCAGGGAAAGGATAAGATCGCATGGCACTACTGCACCATAGCCCAATCAGAACTCAGCTCTTTAAGCGATTTTTAAACTGCTAAATTCTCATCACAGCTGTGGGTTATTCTGGCCCATGCCTGCCCATAATGTGTAGTTTGGCTCTTAGTTACATCTGGTTGATTCCTGGATTAATTATCCATTTTAAATTTTCACATTTTCAAAAAATATCAGTTACCACTGATGATTCTGGTCTGGTCATTAATGTAGGATATAAAACCACACATACATTTTAAATTTAGGGGAAAAAACTAGGGGGGGGGGGGTTGAAAGAAACCCACAAGAATCCAAGAGTCTTGAAAAAAAACACTTCATTTTCTTCATAAAAGCTAACCCGGCATTTTAATTAAACAACCCTCCTGACTTAAATACACATTGTCTTTCATAAAATACAGTTACAAATATACACAGAAAACACTGCTGTAACTTCATACCAACTTTATACTCAGTTCCCAGACATAAAAATCTGAATTCCTTTGAACTGGAATTTATGTCCCTCTCTCCTCATAAAATGTCTCCTTCTAGGTTTCATTTATAACAGACAACTCCTCAGTCTTCTCAATTGTTACAGACTCTGCTTCTCAGCCTTCATGTCCTCTTGGCTCTCTGTAGTTCTGCTCTCACCAGCTCGTGTGTTGCTAGATGATTTTTTACTCCTCTATCCATCACACCTGGGCTTGACAAGAGATGCAGGTCTTTGGTGCAAGCTGAAGGGCAGAAGCCAAAGGAAACTTGGCCCTTGTCTCTTAGTCAACTGTTTGCCACTTGTGGTCCTCTGTGAACCATGTTTATGGAACCAGCACCAGCTGGGATGCCCTTGTGGTTTATCACCAGTGTTAACTTTGAGTGGGTGAGGTTCTGTATATTTTTATGTTTCTGTTGTTTGTATATATTTTACTTTCCATGCTTTTTTGAGTTCCCAGTATTGGGGAAAAATCAGAAGAAACATATTTTATAACTAAATATTTAAATTAAAAAACACCAAAAAAAGAACATTATCTTTGTTATTTTCTTTCTCTTTTCATTCAGCAATGGTCTAAAACAAAATTATCCCACTTCAACTCATGCATATAATTCCCAGGCAACAGCCAATGTTGAATGGAGAATGGATTTCCCCCTATAAAAGAAACATGCCAATCCTGGTTTATCATCCAGCAAAGAAACAGTCAGAATGCCTTTAATGGTAACTGTGATGCACTTTGTTAATTTTTTCTTCTACCCTTGTAATAAGCACACAGCTCACTATGTGCAATCTGGTTGGAAAAGTGCGCCCCAGAGGGTTGTTACATTGCTACATTATTTGGAAATGCAGGGACAACACTTTATTGTCAATTGGAATTCTTTCAGAGTAGTTTCACACATTTCTAATCTAACTGAGAAAACAAATCAGACTTAGTAAAAACCATTTGGAGATGTTTCTAACTTACTGTAAAATGCCATACAAAGTTGCACATTGTTACAAAGGCTCGTGTGATTTTGCCTAGCACATCTCTCTAAAGAAGGAAATATACAACACAGGGATCATCGTCTTCACCTGCACAGTGGAGTCTTCATGCGTATCTGCAAACTCTATGAAATTAATAAGCATGTCAGTGCTGAGCACCTTCTTTCCACTGACCTCTGAACAGCTGGTTGATGATTCCATTCATGTGTTCTACAGGAAGTAGGAAAACAAAACTGGCATATGTGCATATATGCTTTTAGGATACAACTAAATGAGTTTGCCTCTCCAGTCTCTTTACACTATTATAAATAGCAGCCATGGAGGGCATCTGTTTAGATCCGGACTGTGGTGCTGAGGAATAGCACTCTACAGATGCTATGTGTCTCACCAGATTTAGAGGGAATACTGAAACAGCCTTAAGTTCCTGTTTACTTGTTACTTAATGGCAAATGGCAAATATGAAAGACAACAGCAAAAAATGTCCACAGCTAGTGCATGGCTATGGTTGAAGTTAGGCTCAGGAGTCCTTACCCACCGCATGCTCCATGGGCAGAGCCTTGACAATGCAAGCTTCTACAGCCAAAGCTAGTGGTGTGTTTGTATGGAGGGGTGTCAACGTGAGGTAGCTGCACAGCTGTATGCCCCATGTCATGTGATGGGGCATGCCCCAGGAAAGTGTACCTGGATATGATGCCAGGACGGGGGTAGGATGGCAGGGATGCTGGCTGTCCCATATTGCTGTCCCATATGTTGGCATCGTCTCTTGCCAGGGTGTCCCACCTTCCCAAGTAAGGGATGAGGCACAACTGGAATTTGGGAAGGGGGTAAATGACAGCTGCCCCATTGTTCTCTGTGGTACTGCTGGCCAAGCAACCAGGATTGAAGGTCTATTCAGCAGCAGCAGATGGAGTAGATATAGTTGAGGTAGATGGGTAACAGTAGATGGGTAACTGCAATTTGGATGGCTATGGCATGAGCTTCCGGGGGGGGGGGGAACTGACAAATGGAGCCCCCCTCCATTAGGGGAAACCACAATCCCCATTGGTGTGGCTGCAGTGGTAATAACCACTATGTTGTTTGTAATCATGGTATATATCTATGCAGGCAGTGGTTCAATAGGGAGAAGATCTGGGATTATTCCCGGTGCAGTATGAGCTGGCTGCAGTGACCAGTGTGTATCCTTCCACTGTGCCATCTGGCACTGTCTGCCATCTCACTGGCTCCCAACTCAGGCAGCCATCTGTCCAACAAATTCACCATCTCACAAGTATGTTGTCAATAGGGAGGCAAGCCTATCTCCCTGTGGTTTCCTGAAGCAGTTTGGAAAGGCATGGAGGCCATGTTGGATACCATGTTACAATTTCACTGCTTCTAGTCAATAATATCCAGCATGATCTACAACTCTGTCCATCTGTTAGTTGTTGAACAGATATTTCTTGCTTCCAGACCCCTAACACCCCACCACCTCACACCTAAGGTTGCCAGGTCCCTCTTTGCCACCAGCGGGAGGTTTTGGGGTAGAGCCTGAGAAGGACAGGGTTTGGGGAGGAGGGGGACTTCAATGCCATACAGTCCAATTGCCAAAGTGGCCATTTTGTGCAGGTGATCTGATCTCTATCGGCTGGATATCAGCTTTTATCTGGAGGTTGGCAACCCTACTCACATCACACCTCTCTCTTCCTCCTTTATGTGATCTTTCCATAGTGCTTTCCAGAATGATCCCCCCTTCATGCATCTGAGGGGTTGAGCTCTGAATCAGGAAAACCCATGCAGGGATTGATGCTATTGGTCTCCATGGTGCCACTTAACCTCTGTCTTATTTTGCTGTGAAATATAACACAGGTGCAGTGGCACTTTAACGATGGATGACATGTAGTCCATTATGAGCTTTGATGTGTTGCAGCCCAACTCTTCAACAGACTGACATGGCCACCCCTCTGCAGTCCCCATCTCCTTCCCAGACATGCACTCTGCTGGCTGCTGTATGTGGCACAGAGAGCAGGCTGGGGGTGGATGTGTCTACTCTAACAAGGGGGCAGGTCTCTGGATCTCACACTACTCCACAGCACTTCTGGCATCTGATAAGCCATTCAGGTTGGAAGTGCAGGCCCATGGGGAGGATCAAGGTGGATGGGGAGCAAGGATGTGGTATGGAGGGCTCATGAAAGGGTGTCTCAGCCAAAATGAGAGATATTCAGTATGACTTATCAGCTGTGCCATCTTGCACCTTCTTTTGCAGTTTGCAGGGGCAAAATATCAGCCACAACACTTTTGCCTGCCTCTGGCCTCTTCCCATTTGAGGACTGAGTTCTGTCCATGCTATCCCAATGTCTTTCCACCAAACCAGGTCTGTCTTTGCAATGTTTTCTGCCCAGTCCTATATAACTGGTGGTGACGTTAGGGCTGCAGTAGAGTTCCTAATGGCCGATATCATGCATCCTTTGTATGTGCCTTCTTAGCCCAGATGTCAGATTGGTAGTCTTAGGTTTGAATCTGGCCTCCTTCTTCTTCTTTTTCTTCCCCCCTTTTTTCTGGGAAAGAGGGTATGAGGCATGTAGCATGGATGGTTGTGCATGGGCAGCACTTTTGCTGCCAGTCAGATCCTTGCTAGGGGCACGGGGTGTGTGCTGTCCCCTGTGGGCTATGGGGGGGGGGGAGACTCAAGCCATGTGCCTCAGTCAGGGTTGCTCTGCCACTGGGCCTTTCCTCCCTGTTCTCTGGCACTCCATGGGGGGTGACATCATGATGCAGTGGCCACATTGGCAGCTGGTGGTTGGCTGAGCCTGTGTGTGTCACTCAGTGGAATGTTATTGGGTGCTGTTGCCTGATTGGTGGGTGTTTCCTGGGTTTCTATGGTCTCTGGTGCACTGTCTGTGACTCATAGAGGCACATGTTGTCTTTCTGCCCTGCAGAATATCTATCAGGATCCAACCTACAGTGCTTCTATTATGCTATTACATGGGCAGCTGGATGCCACCACTGCCACCACTGAAGTGACCCTCAGGATAGGGCTGCAAGTGTATCTTCTCTGTGAAAGATTGACCCTAGAGGTAAAGCACCAAAAATGGCTAGGATGTAACCTCTCTAGTGTCCAGAGTAGCTGCGCACATTCTTCCACCCCTTGGGACACTTGCCTAAGAAGAGATGCTTATATATGAAGATATTCCTCTTCTAGGGAAAAGAGTTGACTGAACAGAATGAGATTGGACATTGCTTCTTGAATACAAATAGCCATATCTAGACATTTGTCCTATTCTACCATTATTCTGAAACCCATTGCCCTATGACCACTACACAGTGAAGGCTCAGCTGTGACAGATTTGATGTCCTCATGGACTAAAAATCCTCCAGCTGTTCTTAGTAAATCAAGAGTAAAACGAAAGAAATCATTCTGTGGAAAAGTAATTTGATGGGGGCACTGTTTCCTCCCAATGTGTTCAATTCTATGTTAATAATTAATAAATATACTTATCTGGCCCCAGAAATCTCAAAGGATTATAAGAATGAGTTAATAGGCTCTTTCAAAATGCCTGTGCAGAAAATAGCATAATTGTCCAAATTCTTCTGGTACAGAAATAGAAGGAGAGATAAAAAACGAATGCATCTGAGAGGAAAATTAGAATTAGATCCCCCCTCCCTCCCACATTTTAGAGCAGCATTTCTGACCTTTCCATCAATTGTCTACAGTCTTATTTTTTACAGGTATTCAGCTCATATGTTGCATTTTCTCTTTTTAATGCATTATGATTATCCAGTTCAAGATACACTCAAGTTGAAAGGACTATGGAAAAGATTAATGAATTGCTCAATCAGATGGAACAACTTTATCACTTATTAAAAGCAGTAAGGTCTCAGTCTTTAATGGTTTTGGTTTGTTTAATTAAACTTTTGCCGTATAGTCAACTATTTAATGGCCATATATGAAAACTGGGGGGGAAAAGACTTGTTTCAGCTAAAGGTCAGACAACAAAGAAGCCCACAAACAAAATATCCAAATTTACTGCCAAATGTCTCAGCAATGATATCCTACCAAAAGTAAATTGCTTAGTACTGAAGCAAGAAATTGTTAGTGGATTAACAGGGAGAGGTTTGTGGTAGAACACATATTTTGCATGTAGAAAGTCTCTTGCAGGTGCCTAGCAACCTCTAAAATGGCAACCAAGATCTCAGAACCTAATGTTGAGAGAGCTCTGAGGGCATTCAACTCTTAAAGTTATAGATGCCATTTCTATTACTTTGGGTAATTTTAATCCTCAGTGTTGTTTTCTGTTTGTTTGTTTGTTTGAGATTTCAGATTTCCCTTCAAACCTGGGGCTTTCCTCAGATTTATAGTTAAAGCCCGCTTCTCTGTTCCTGGTTCCATTGTTTGGATTTTGTTATTCACACTCTGTGGCCCAGTTCAGATATAGGATAGTGAATCTTTTTTGCACCCGTGTAGTTGGCACAGTTTATTGTGTTGGTGCAGGAACCTTCTTTATTTTTCAGTGTGGCTATTGCAATATAAGAATACTATGGTAGAGCCAGCACCAACACATTTGTTTTATTTATCTAAGTTTTACAAACAATTTTGGGGGGGTTGGAAGGGGAGAGTAATTAAAATTTCATGAGATACTACAGGAGTGCCCGTGCACACATTTATGCAGATACAGACAGCTCAGTGGTCATTAACAAAACTACGACCAAGTGCCACTGTGGTAAAGTACACAGAGGGAGCGATCCTAAGCAGGTATACTCAGACCCATTAAATGAGGCTTACTCTCAAGAAAGTACTTGTTTGGCATGCAGCCAGTCACCTAATTATTGTTTCATCTAAGAATGTAAAAGCTAGATCCATTGTGGTCTAGTGGTTAAAGTATTGGACCCATGTCCATATTGGACCCATGTCCATATTCAGGAGACCCAGGTTCAGATTCCTACTCTGCCATGGAAACTTGCTGGGCGACCTTGGGCCAGTTAAACACCTTCAGCCTAACTTACCTCACAGGGTTGTTTGTGATTATAAAATCACAGTTCATGATTTAAATTTTGCCCCCAAATCACATTCATTAAACTGCCACTATAATTCCTTGCACACCATTGGAAGCCACATCTAGCAAACGCTCTCAGTGAAGGAATGAAAACATCAGATATACTTTATGTATATAGGTTTTCTTGAGTTTTTATCTGATATAGATTTTTGTTGGTTTGAGAATGTTGGTTTTCTGTATTCCGGATTTATCCAAAGTCTACACAATTGCTAGGGAAGATATAGGCTCTTCTTTGACCTCTCCAAGCTCCTCTGATATTTTGTATATTTTATTACCACAAGAATTAAAGTATGCCTCCCTTCTTATTAAACTGCCTTCTTCCTAACTATCCAAATCAGTTTACATAAACCAACTTTGCACTTCCAACTTATTACTGGTGGCTAATTCAATAACTGTAACTAAAATCACATAGCTACCAATAATATTAATAGAATACATTAATTACTGAAGTCAACAGGCTAAAAAATATGGACATTGTGGAACAGAACTGAGCAAGTGCCTGAATGAATAGAAATATTTGTACCTGGTGTCTAAAACTAGATAGAAAAGGCAACTGCAGAAAGGGAGTTACAGAAGTAAGAGCCACCACAGAAAGGGCCTATGCCCAGGTAGCCATCAATCTTGACTCCCGTCATTCAGTGTCATCAACTCAGTTAATTTCGATGACTTTCAGCCCATTCCTGAGGTTGAGGGCCGGATGGGCTAAGGAGGCGGCGTGACCTCTATGCCAGCATCCGTGATACTTGCACCATGCAAATTGGCAGCATCACTGTGTATGGGGTTTTCCCACCTTTTTCTAAATTTTATTTTTAAAAGCTCCCTCCCTCCCACACCAGCCACAAAACCTCTTTGGAGGTGCTGTCCCGGTGCCACGGCCATACCGTCCCCAGCCGCTGCGGCTTTGATGAATGGGCTGTTAGCCAATTCCCATACTTTATTTATCCAAGCCTTAACATTTAAACTGATTTCCCTTTTCCAATGTTTAGCTAACAGCAGTTTAGCTGCCACCAAAAGATCAAGAATCATACTTTTGTGTATTATAGGTACATCTATAGGCATCCTTGCATAGAAGCTGCTGCTGTTAGTCGATACTGACCCTGCTATTACTTTGGCTGTGGCTAAATTTGTGGCAGGGAAGACACAGAAACAAGGGAAACCTTGGAAACTATCACTGGCTGTATGCACAGATCTCTCAAAGGGGCAGTCAACACCCACTCAAAGAAAACTTGTGATAAAGTTTCGATTATCCCAGGCGAACATGCAGATCATCTATCTCCTTGGAATCTACCCACTAAAACAGCAGAGGGGAAACATTTAGCCTAGCCAAAAGAAAAGCCCACCAATATTCGGGGACTGTCACATGATGAAAATAAGATAGCAGGATAAGAGAGAGCACAATAGCAAGCAAACAAAATACCCAGAACATAGCCTATGAGCCTTACCAAGAACCAACTGATGGTCTAATGTCTCCAGTGTTCTAAGGACAGTCTAGCAGCCCATGGGCAAATAGACAGGAGGGACGCAGGGGACAGCCTTAAAAAAAGGAAAGTTTGGATTCAAGATTGGAAGCTGTTTTTTCACTTATTTGAAGGTCTTGTTTTCTTAAGATATTCATAGTTTTCTTTCTCTTTTATGGTCACATCTCTAGGCATAATTCCCAATAATAAACATTTAGGGCTGTGTACTAAGTTAATACCTAACATTCATTTAATTTCCCTAATTAAGTACTTCCACAACTTTATGACTACTTCAATCTTGTCTGGATTAAACAAAGTAGGATGATCAAATGAAGATTTTTTTATCTTCTTGTCAGCCCAGGCAGGTTGCGGATTCCCACTTGTGCTTTTGTTTTGATAACATGATAATCAATTAAAATAAAAATCTCTTAGATAGCAGGTAGCAAAGGTGATAGAAATTGTAGTTTTGCATATAACAACAGATTGGAGTTCAGCATTTGAAATGTAGACATTTTATATTGATGACACTACTGGCATCAAGCCCAAATTTGTTATTTATCCTGAGGCTTGCAAAAGGCCCTGTGCAACCTAATTAGAAAATACAAAGAGGCTAGGATAAACAACCCTTGTAAAATGAATCATTATAACATGAAAATGCACAGAAACATCAGGCATTTATAATGAAGGTAAAATGTGAGAAGTATCATATTTTGAACATTAGGATCACTTTGTCCCAATTAAATTAAATACCAAATAGCAGCATTGCCCAAAACAAGAGTATAGGATAAAATGTACTGGTTGCTGTATTACTCAACTAAATCAAGGATTTTTATTGGAACTGCTGGGAGATGTGTTGTTGAAAATATTTAGAATTAGCTTTATTTGTTTGTTTGTTAAGCATTTTTAGGCTACCTTTCTCCCTGGAGGAATCCAATGTGTTTTACAAAAGGTAAAGGTTCCAAATTACAAACAAATGAACAAAGACAACAGCTGGGTCTAGCAAGATAATTTTCACAGATCCTAGCCTGCAAGCCAAAAGGTCTTAAACTCTTGCCCTTTGGCTCGCAACAAACCCACCCAGATTAAATACCAGCAGAAAGAAGAAGGAGAAAGTCAGTCTTTACTGAATAAATATGTGTGTGTGGGATTAATACTGCCCTAAATGTGCTGGTGATTTACTCACTTTTATGTTGTGTAACTTTGCCCAATAAACCCAAACCCAAAATTTACTGATTTTTTTTTTTTGCACAACACTAAGTTAGACAATTGGTGTATCAAAGTCAGAACTGTCTACTCAGAGTGACAGCAACTCTTTAGGATCTCAGGCAGCAGTCCACATCATCTACTACCTAATCCTTTTTAACTGGAGATGCCAGGGATTGAATCTAGGGCCTTCTGCATGCCAAGTACATGCTCTGCCACTAAGCCATGGACCCTGTCCTTGGTTCACTATTGTGGTAATCAGCAATCCATCGCTACAAACAAATTGCCAAATGTAAAGAGAGGATTTGGGTATCAGAGATCACCAGTGTGGCACCTAATGAGTGTCAAGCCACCTTCCGATTTGTGTCCTAGTGCCCAATTCCTTCTTTCTCAGAGCACATTCCTCCTAGGGCTGTTGATCCGGTTCGTCCCGAACTGAAAAACAGCCTAATTTCCCCCGATTCGGCGGTTTTTCGGTTCGGATTGAACCAAACTCAAAAAAGGGGGAAAACAGGGAGCCGAATTCAGCGCAATCGGGGTGTTCCTGAATAAATTTGGCGAATTTGGGCCCTTTAAACAGATCTGTGCCTTCCAGCTGGAAGGCGTTGATCTGTTTCCCCCCCCCCCCGCGCGCCTTCAGGGAGCTTCCCTGAAGGCGCGCAGGGGCCCCTTTAAATAGATCTGTGCCTCCTGGCCGGGGGTCTTTAAACCCCTCTGCCCTGCCTGTGCAGACAGCGTAGAGGGGCTTGACAACCCACCACCCCTCTTCCCGGGAGTCTCTATTTAAATAGAGATCTATTTAAAGCCCCCCCCCGCACATCTTCAGGGGAGTCCCCTGAAGGCGCACGGGGGGCTTGGAATAGATTTGTGCATCCTGGCCGGGAGGCGCAGATATATTTAAAGGCCCCCCTCGTGCCTTCAGGGGACTCCCCTGAAGGCGCGCAGGGGGAAGGTAGAACAGATCTGTGCCTCCTGGCCAGGAGGTGCAGATCTGTTTAAAGGGCCCCCCACGCACCTTCAGGGAAGCCCCCTGAAGGTGCCCAGGGGGACGAATTTCCCCCCGAACTCCGGATCTCGCCCGGATTTTGGGGATCCGAAGCAGGGGAGTTCGGACTTTGGCATGGCCCGAATCAAAATGGGCCGTATTTTGCCGAATCCGAATTTTACTGAATTTTTTTTCAACAGCCCTAATTCCTCCACCAAAGCAAAGCGCCAATCCTGCCTTTCTTCTACTTCATTGAAATAGGAGATACTGTGGAAGAGTCCAGCAGAAGAACATCCATTTGGAAACAGCAGTATCCATCTTGGGAGGGCAATTAGCTTTGAACTAATCAATATTTTGTGATTTTCCCAACTCTCATGGCAGTCATTTTGTGGTGGTGTCCACTCACTGTTCTCAAAATTCCATAAGTGCCCATATGCTCAACAAGGTTAGGGACTCTTGGTGTATATAAATTGCTGTATGATCCAATTCCTCAGAATTGTAGAACACATATCATTTATAAACAGTACTAGCCCCTTTTTTTAAATATATATTTTTCCCACAATGGGTTCTGTTGTTAGCAGTCTCAGGGAAACAAAATACTAATGAACAATCTGGATATAGAAACTAAACTTTAAAAAAGTCTCAGAAGTAATACTAATGGGTATGGGTTACATTATGGAATATCAACAAGGTAATTTAAGGACAGAGTTTCTTCAACTGGAGGGCAGCTCTTCAGTTCATAAAGGAATAGACTCTGCTTTGATGCTGTCACTTCACTGTTTATCAAAAATATCTTATATAGTAGGTAGAGAAACAAATATTACACAGACTGGTTTAGGATTCATTCTTGTGCCATGTCGGTTGCTGTGTTGTAAGGAAGCATGATATTCAGCACTGACAGGTAGATGTAGCCTTCCAATTGAACAGTCAGTCAGCAACAACAAACTCAACATCAAATTCAAAGTGATTTTTGGGTCCCTTTAATAGCACTTCAATAACCACTGTCCTTTAATAATGCATTTAAAATATTTTAGTTGATTCTTAGGGTTATTTTTGGTCTTCTTTTAGTAGATATTGTTGACATCTTTCCCATCATTGACAGGTAAGCATCTCTGACTTCTTGACTTCAGGGAAAGAGATGAGAACAGACCATTTCGGAAGCACTTTTAAATCAATGAAACTCATTCTATGCAAGTTCAGATAACAGCTATTATTTATTTTGTTTGTCTTGGTCTGGTGTAGAAATATAGATACCTTGGTAACTAACAATATATTTATCTCTATTTCAATACGTAGCCTACTGTGTGTGTAAAATCCAATCAACATTGTGGGGTTGATAACCTGGGTTAAATCCAGTAACAATTGACATGTGCATGTTAAGTGAATGTCTGGGGTATCAGAGGTAAGAAGAAGCAGAAGCAGCAGCAGCAGCAGCTTTTCCATGACCCATATAAGGGCATTGGGGGGAAGTTTCTTTAAAAAAAATAAGCTAATTTGTGAGGCTGGCAATTGGGCTTTAAATTTCAACTTTCCCTTTTAAACTTACCTTGGCTGTTGTGCTGCTGGGGTTCCAGGTGGGTTCTGCTGGGCTGGCAAAGGTGCACCCCCTTTGCTGGATTGCTCTGGAAGGAACAATCTCCTGTTGCCCTTTTCCTGCCTTTTGGCTTGTTTCCAAGGCAACAGGAGGGAGGGGGAGAGGAATCTTGAAGGGACAAAAAACAGAGCTCTCTGGTGCTTTCCTACTTGGCCAATGGCTGCAATGCATTTTGCATTGCATTTTTGCTAATGTGCAATGTCCTAATGTAGATTGCAACAACCTATAGAGACGGGAGAGTGGAAGTGGAGGCAGAAAGTTAGAGTGGCCAATAGGATTTCAGGTTAGGGTTATTTCAATTTTTTATGTGCATGGCCAAAGAGCCAAAAAAAGAGATCTGGTTCTAGCAGTCCTCATTCAAGACAGAGGTTTGAGAAATGTCAGTGCAAAGCCTGGCTATAGCTGCTGCTCCTTCCTCTGAGTTTCTGGTGCTTCAACTGCTGCATCCCTTGGACTACTGCCTGCCTGTATTGGATTCCTGCTCCTGCCTGCAGCCTGGAGAAGACATTAAATGGTTTGAAATATTTGGTTTATTTTTAAATAATTTGGCTTATTTTATTTCTTTGTTAAGTGTGCCTGTTGCACCTCTTAGTCACTATTTTATCCTTTTAAATGGAGATGCAGGGGAGCACACATGAACCTTGAACCTTCGGCATGCAATGCAGATGCTCTACCACTGATCAATGGCCTCATCTCTATGCAACAGTTCTGTTCATATATCATTCACATTATGGAATAAGACCACATTCAATCATCCACGAGGCAGAATCCCCTAGTAAATTGGCAGTATAATCTTATGCAGAGTCATTTCATTCTAATCCCATTGACTAAAACCTTAAAAAGCATAGTGAAAATGGCACTTCAAAATTTTAATTATTGGTATGCATTTATTTGGATTTTTATGTGCAAGCCACATCCACAGGCTATTATATGGTATATGACCACATAGAAACACCTTAAAATCAGTTTCCAGTTTTCCTCATCAATAGAAAATTACATGAGTATCTATATTTTTACAAAGCAGAACAAGTTTCAATTAACTACCCTTTCTACTGAAGTAATTTACAAAATGTCCTGCTTGACCATACAAAGTTTACACCATGCAGAGAAAGAGGTTTCCAGTGCACTTGCATATAAAGCACATTGCAACAAATAATATTTTATAACCAAGTGTGGTAACTACATACTGAGTTATGACAGCATCCATGAACCAAAGAAAGTAAGATCCATCTACTTAGTTGGAAACTAGCCATGATGTTGAGGCTTACAACTTAGAGAATATTATTGTTTCAGCTACTAAAAGATGCTCAAGACCTCGTTCTTATAACATCAGTAATAAGTGGTGATCAACAAAATTTCTTCTTCCAGAAGAAGTAAGCTGTGACTCAAGAAAGCTTATACCCTGCCAGAAATTTTGTTAGTCTTTAAGGTGATACTGGACTCTTGCTCTTTTCTACTGCAGGTAGTGATCAAACAATGTCATAAAGGGTCACATATTTCACCACTGTTTTGTGAGATTTTACTGGGATAACAGGAAAAAAAGATATATCGCATCAAGTAAAGTTTAGGAAGAACAAATAACACCAGAACCGAGACGGGGGGGGGGGGAGGGGGATCAGGGATATGTACTTGAAAAAAATGGTATGTTTTTAAATTCAGATGTTGGGAACAGTTTCCCTACTGGTATTCCAGATTATTTGGGTCCAAATACAATTTTGGGAATCAGATTTGGGTTTTGGTTTGGGGGGGGATTCTAAATTTTGGAAGTATGTTGTTCTTTATGAGGGACAAGTTGGGGGGGGGAGCTAAAATGACAAGGAACTTAGTCCCACCTGTCTATTAAAGGTTCTGATGTTCCAAATTAGTTGGATCAATGGGTCTAGTTCTACAGACCCCCAAACAAGGTATGCCCAGCCATCCAACTTGTCTCCATTGTTTCCTATGGGAGGATTCTCTGGGGCAAAGAAGCCAATAGCCAAACACATAAGAGCAACCACTGGTCAAAAGCCTACAAATGAAAACAGAACCAACAAGCCAAAGAGAACCAACTTCAAACCAGATAATCCATGCAGAACCACAGAACAGTTCTGCAAGTGCAACATAATGGTTGTCAAATCAGTGAATCCATGCAAAGCCAAGCTAGCAAGCCAGTACCAAGGCAACCAATCAAACATGGCATGATACACAGATGCAGATATACACACACTAACATCATGTCTCCAAGAAAGAGCCAAGAGGGGCATGCTGCCCAAAAAAGGGAGGCATTGGGGGAAGAAGAAGAGCTGTGTTCCTCCTCCTCCCCCACTCCTGGAGGAAGTGTGCCCCTCTTGGCCTGCAAATGTCATACACATCCAGCAAATGAGCTGGCCAGCATGCTGGGCAAGGCTGCCCTTGATGTGTAAGATACACATAGTTGCCAAAGTGTAAACTTTCTCCTTGGTGAGAAGTTCCAGGTAGGACATGATGCCCTTTTGTAGCCTCTGTACCAGCACTCACACTGCTGAAACAATGTCTGCACATACAGTGCCTGGGTCCGGAAAGGTGGCCATCTCCCCCTAAAATTGTTTGGATGAAGAGACTAATGAGAACTAGGCTTGCCATGTCAGAGGTCAGCACCTCGGTAAACTCCTGAAGGGGCTAAAGGCCTTTACTGTTTGGGAGAGAGTGAGCCCCTCCTTATTGCTGAATGGTCCCTATCCGTGTACTATGTTGATCTTTGGGGCCACATTGTCCAGGTCTTTTGTTACTGTACAAGCATGTGCTTTTCAGTTGCTTTGTTGCAAACTGGTTCATTTTTACAGCAAGTTTCTAACCCCCCACCCTTCCTTGGAGTACTTTACCTTTTCTTTCATCATTATAGTCAAATAAACAACTTAATTCATTTCAGTTAAGCTACTGAGTCTATGTCTTTTCTACTAGTCCAATATTTGCCTGCTGAGGTTATGTTAGGATCTAATTTTCAGCAACTATGGTGTAGAAAGGGACACCTCTGCATCTCCCATTAACATAGGATACTCCACTCTCTTCTGTTATGCCCTTCATTTTTTATCGCAGCCTGTCTCCAAGGACCTCAGGGTGGTATACATACCTTTCCCCATGTTATCCTCATAAACATTTAAAGAGAGAATATAACTGGCACAAGGTCACTCAGAGATGGTAGATCAGCAATTTGAACTCAGATCTCCCAAATCGTAGTCTTAGTTCCTTGAACCACTGTTCGTAACTAGTTCTTTACAATCCATTCATTTCCATATATCTGATACTTAGCAATATTTATATTTGCATTGTAGTATATCCCACTTCCCAGAGCTCTTCAGGGCAGGCTATGTATTGAAAAAGCAGCAAATAAAGTGACTAATCTGTTACAAAGCATGTCACCTTTAGTCGTACCTTCGTCTTGTAGCTACAATGAAAAGTCTGCCACTTAAGCTTCGTCAGTGTCTTTCTCACAACAAGAAGAGCATCTATATAATATACGATTCTGTAATACTTGCATTCCACTGAATGTCAATTAAAGAAAAGGCATTCTGTGCTCATGTTAATGTATATCCTGACTCTGAAAGCCTCACTGAGGAATAAAGAACCCTGATGTGGTTAAAAGTACCGACATGCCTTGACTGCAGAACTGCCAGTTTTCTAGTGTTTTCAAGCTGCTCTTGTAAAATTCTTTCTAGTTAAGCACATTCTTTAGAGCATTCTAGAATAGAGGCAGTGTACATTAAGACTGCGAGTGCCCTGATGAAATACTGCCTGCATGGGGACATCTTTCTTTCTTTCTTTCTTTTGCCTTGGCTCCTCCTGTCTCTTTGTCTGTTCCTGACTCTCTTGAGGAAAAGTGCAGAGTGGAGAATGGCTGAAATATCTTTTTTTTTTTTTTTTGTTAGATAAACTTTAAGGACTGCCTTTTGTGGTACAATATGTTTCTATCTTAGCTTTCCTTTCGGTTCCTCTATGGGTTTCTATAGACATGGGGGGAAAAGCTTTTTACACATTTTGTTGTATCAGGTATCTATGATTTGATCCTCTTGACTTGTCTTAAGGTTTCTCTCATGACCAAAAGAAAAAAGAGACAGTTACTTGTGCTGTGGATAATCTCTCATTTTTAGGTTCACTCAGGAATTTTGCAAACTGGATTTCAGTTCACTATAAAAAAGAGTAACTTCCCTGAGCAACCCCCTTCCATTCTGCAATGCAGTGTAGTGAATCCTGCCTTGCATATCATAACAGCTGCTGTCTGATACACTACTTCCTATGCTGGAGTTGTAGCTATATGTTGTTATCATGAAAAACTTAATATTGTTCATGAACTTAAATACCTTTACTAGCAAAACAAAACTTTGTGTAACTAGCATACCTCGCAGGGCGGGGAGCTTCACTGAACCCTCAGATATTCTTCTGATATTCAATAGTTACAATTACCTTTTTTTTAAATAAAAGGAACTGCCACAAAATTTGTCTTGGTGATATCCACTGTTGTGAAACAGATAATTTACTGACTAGAAACCCTTTTCTTATATAGGAATAAACATTTTCCTCTGTTCAGCCTTCTGGCTAGTCTCTGAACTAGCACAACTCTTCTCTAAATGTTATACTCTTTTCCTTCCATAGTTAGCACCTCCTTTATTTGCACTCATCTCTTTCAAACCTATTATCTAATTAATACCATCCTCCTCAAAATGGTGTATCTTCAAACAGAACAAAAATGGCTGCAATCCTATATTCAGATGCTTGAGAGTAAATTCCAATAATCTCTTTGGGACTTACTTATGAGAAAGAATTGGATAGAAAGAAGTGATTGAAGGGGTGAATAACAATCCAATTCATCACCTCCCACCATCTTGAACAGACTCAAATTGCTGAACTAGCTAATAGTCATTTTTCAGTGTAGTCAATTCATGTAGTATGTTGTCATGTGACTTTGTGGCTGCAGATTGTCAAGATTGAGGGGGGAAAGGAATCCCGGAAGAAATGTGCTGATATGAATTTATGCGGAGCTTACTTCCTTGGATTAACTTCCATAAATATTGTTCCAGATGGATAAATTATTGTTAGCAGCATTGTAAAGCTAATTTTGATATTATGATTTTGTTTTATTGGCTGTTTGCTAAAGGAAATCAGTAAAGGAAATCAAGTTAATTTGATACAGAGAAGAAACAAAATTTGCACTTTGTGTTATATCTGTGGCATCTTTACCTCTTACACGTACAGTGTTATCTTGATGGATACTTTTCTTGAAAGTTTATTTTCAGAAAATTCCAGGGATAAGACATCTCCAAATAGCTGATATCCCCTTGCATTCTGCTTCTCTTCACACATTTCTGTTTATAACATGGCTTAGATGTCTTAAAATGCCTTTCAAAAGAAGATAGCTAGAATCCATCAGTGTGAGCCATGTTCCTTTCCCTTTTATAAATGCATTTTTCATGTTAGTATTTTCACAGAATAAATAATAGCACTTGAGAATGGAGGAATGTGTTTGAATAAAAGTTCATGCTGCTTCAAACTCTAAGGATAGATTTTATCTATTCAAAATTTCATGTTGTCAAATGGGAAGGCTGGAAGCGCTGGTATTCATGGCTGATTCATTTAACAGAGACTTAGCCTACTGAAGACTGCATTATAGTACTGAGTCTAGGTAATTTCTTATGTTCCCTTGGCATTCAAAGGGACTCTCTTTACCACTCATTGATACAAAACAAAAACATGACACTTCTCCACTGAGAAAAACAGAATAATTTATAGTCACCTCCAAGCAGGGTTGCCAACCTCCAGGTACTAGCTGGAGACCTCCTGTTTTACAACTGATCTCCAGCTGATAGAGATCAGTTCACCTGGAGAAAATGGCCGCTTTGGACACTGAAGTCCCTCCCCTCCCAACCCCCACCCTCCTCAGGCTCTGCCCCAAAAACCTCCCACCGGTGGCAAAGAGGGACCTGACAACCCTACCTCCAAGCTTCCTAGACCACAGGGCAGCATATGACATATCCAGTCATTAGGTATTACCCATGTGAGTTTTCTGACTACATAAACCACCTCTGAGTGATCAGCTGATTTTAATACTGTGGTACATCTGAAGGAGAATCACATGACACAACCATGTAAATTGGCTCTACTTCTATCCAATATGTCTGCTATGAACTCCAGATTTCACATAGTTGGCAATTAAAACAAAAACAAAACCCTCTCCTGGTGGTTCCTTGCAGCCTGTCCAGGAATTAAATTTGCACATAGACACCAAAAGAAGAGTTATAAATGAATAAGGGACCACATCTTTATTTAAACATACAGCAAGGGATCTGCAATGGGCAGAGTAAGTATTTAACTTTTCTATTCAGTCACCTGTACAGGTAACTAATATTTTACAGGTAAGGTGGTCTCAGCCTTTCTCCTGTGGGCATTTCTGATATCTGGGTGGCTTCATCTGGGCTTAGAGTGCTTTTTCCCCAGCAGGTCAGGTAAACAAAGAAAAGTTACTAGCACATGATTTACCAGTTTATATTTATTTACTTTCTTTCATTTATACCCCGCCTCTCTTCCCAATGGAGAGCAAAAGGAAGGGATAAACAATGTCTTTCAAACACGAGATGACTTTATATAGCCACATGACAGTGGATATGTCTGTGTGGTTCCATCTTGGGGATAGGTTAGGTGTATGCTAAACAATGCTAAAAAATGACAGGGAATAGCTCATACATATGCCCTGTGGAAGATGAGTGAAGTGATGAGTGAAGTGTATATTACAATGAAAGTGCAAAATGTGGGGGCACAACTCACGCTATTAATGCACTTCGACCTAACGTTCAGACTTGCTCTCTAGTATTCCAATTTGTAATGTAAAAGCTACCTTCCTTCTTGTTTGATCCACAAAGTGCATACATATCAGGTAGTTAGATTTTTGTGGGCAATGGATACATGATTCGAGGTGTTTTACTTTATCAAGTTATTTGCAGTCATAGGATTTCTGAATAATTTTGAGCTGCTTTGTAAGGAGAAACTGCTGAAGGCTTTCTCACAGCTCATTAAAAAGAAAGACAGGTCTTAGTGATAAACGAACAAGAAGCTAAACAATAGAGGGAGAAAAAAATAGAAAAAATGAACACTTTCAATAGAATTATTAATTAGAGGAACATCAAATAAAAAGAACTTCCTTAGTTACTTAGCATGGTCAAAAGATAAAATATAACCAAAAAAGGAAATGCCAAAGAAAGATATATTAATTGAAAATATAAAGCAATTACCTGATGGCCCTTACATTATTTTTTTAGCATTTGATAAAGTCACATCAGTCAGATGCATGCATGCAAACATTGTTCCTATTGGGATAAGGCCGTCTACGTCCATCTGAAGAGTCACCTGACATGACAAGTTCTATGCAGCCATTAATGCTACATAAATTGGATGCACTCATGTGACAACAGGACCAACTTATATGAAGTAAATATAAGGGCAGATTCACCATGCTACATTTATGAATGGTGTCCCTTTTAAATGGTTTATGGCTTTTTAAAATGGTGTGTATCTCAGGAGCAAATATGCTATGCCTGAGTATGTGCTGTCCTGTATAAGCATATAAGAAAAAGTGGTTTCAAAACCCACCAAAAAACAAAAACAGACAAAGGGGGTTACCGCACTTTGTATTCCCAGCGATGTATTAAGAGTTTGAAAACGTTATAAAAAACATCACTTTAAAAAGGGGTTTTGGATACCACGGCTTATAAATGGTTGGAAGATGTCTTCACAGCTAAAGGGGCCAAACAAAGTGCAAACAGTATTTTTTATAACATTTTCAAACTCTTAATACATCGGTGGGAATACAAGTGCGGTAACCCCCAAAGCCAAAACAACTTTAGCTCCAGAAGCAATCAGTCAAATGCTACCGGGATTGCTGTGTTACAGTAAACTATTTCTGTGTTACTGATGGGAATGAGATCTGAACATCAGATCTCATAGAAGAACCATGGAGCTGTTTGCATAAAAGATATAGGAAGATATAACTCTGCTTAGGATTGTACTTCAGACATCTTTCTTCTCCCTACTTTTTTTTTTTTTTTTTTTTTGCATTTATAGCAATATGTTCTCATAGGCTTACTGTCTTCTAATACATATTATTAGGATTGGAAATAATACTAGGCTGGAAAAACAAGAAAAGCTTTAAAATACATGAGAGTTCAAACAATCTATAATTAGGTACATGTACTTTCATTACTCAATTGATTCATTCTAGAGAAAATGACAATAAAATCAAACATAGGTCCAAATGGAAATGTGTTAAAATTCACTGTAGTTCCCATGCACTTTAAAGGTTATTCTTGAGTAGCTCTCTGATGAACGCACAGCAGCTTAGAAGGAGGATGTTAAAGTTATTGCTACTCTCTTTTCCCCAAGAGCCATTAAAATTAGTCAGGGGATGTTCATAGAATCTGGGAGGTATTATTTCATATTCCTATTCATCCATGATGGCTGACCTTATGTCAGTTACTCTCTTTCAACCCATCCTACCCACAGGGTTGTTGTGATGATAAAATGAGGAGGGGTAGAGAAAAGGTTCAGAATTTAGGGCCCAGGGAGAAAAAGGTCACAGAGCATGGGCAGTTAGTAAAGTAGCTCTCATATTACCAACTGCAAGAGCCCCACCCCTTCAATCAGTCTGGTCTGCAGCAGGAGAAAGCCCAGTGATTGACGGAGGGCAAGTGCTGATTTTTTTGCAAAAAGAATGCATCTGGAGCAGCAGCAGCCACTGAAGAGCATATGGGGAAGAAGAAGCTGACCCTTCTTTAAGTTAATATTTTGACCTTTCTCTTTTCCTTGTGTTACTGGGAGCTGTTTGCTAGGATTTGCCATTGTTCCAAGTGCCTTTCCTGAAGGCACTGAAGATTCTTTCTTCAAATGTTGCTATGTTCATAGCCATTATGATTAGGGCTGTTGATTCGGTAAAAACCAAACCAAAAAAATACTGAATAAATGCCAATTCGGTAAACTCCAGGAGGTTGGCAAAGCCAAATTTGCCATTCTCAAATATCCGGCTTTCTGAGGCTCCTGTGGGGACATTTTTGCAGGTAGAGGTCCCATATTTTCAGGGTAGCTAGAAGGGACTCTCTTTGCAAGAACCCCCAAGTTTGGTAAAGATTGGGTCAGGGGGTCCTGCGTTATGGGGTCTGGAAAGGGTCGCCCCCATCCTCCTCTATTGCAATGTATTGGAAAAGTGGCTGTGTTCAGACTCTTTAATGTGACCTTAGCAATGTATCTCAATGGGGAAGAAGGGCTTTAAAAGATGGAAAAGTTCACCCTGTACCTCCATAGAGACAAAGTGTATCACATAGTATCTCTATGAAGGCACCGGGCGAACTTTCCCACCCACCATTTAAAGCCAGGCTTACCCATTGAGATACATTAGATTAGATTAAAGAGTCACACAGCCACTTTTCCAATGCATTGCAATGGAGGATGGGACATCCCCTTCCAGACCCCATAACTTCAGACCCCCTGACCCAATCTTCACCGAATTTTGGGGTTCTTGCAAGGAGAGTCCCTTCAAGCTACCCTGAAAATTTGGGACCTCTACCTGCAAAAATGACCCCCCCCGAGCCACGGAAAGCCGCAAATGTGTTTAAATGGCTTTAAATGGCCGAATTATTCTGGAATCCCAAATTTAAACCAGAATTCCTACCTATACCGGTATAGGGGAATTCAGAATTTTCCAGGGGGGGGGGGAGGCCATTTAAACCCAAATCCGAATTATACCATTTTTTTAAAATTCAACAGCCCTAATTATGATTCAGTTTTACTTCTAGCTTTAAAGTTGTAAGGTTTGTGATAAATGTTTGTTACCATGAAAACAATAAGACCTTGAATGCTTTCCCCTCTCTTTTTAAAGCAATTTCACATGTGTTTGCCAAGTAGGGTTGCCAGTCTCCAGGTGGTGGAATTCAAAGGTATGCACTAATACAAAGCTCAATAAAGCACAAATACAACAAATTGCATTCAATTGTATTCAGAGGAGTAGTCTCACATGAACATTATCCCAAGGATATAATAACAGAGCAAGAAGATTAGTACAAAAAGAATACAAGGTGAGTATATACAAGGATACTTCAGGTGCGCAAAAATTAATAGTCCAGAATGGTAAATCCAGATCAAGCGCAGATAATATTCAGTCGTAATAAAGCACGGAACAATACTCAATCGCAATGGGCTTCCGGTAAAATCCCCATTTCAGAGCTTTCTTCAAGCTTCAAAAGGTTTCTACGTGCCAATAACACCACAATTGGGAAGAGACGTCTATTGTGCCATTCTGTCTGAGCTTAATTAGCGTCTCATTTGAGTATCCTTGTATATACTCACCTTGTATTCTTTTTGTACTAATCTTCTTGCTCTGTTATTATATCCTTGGGATAATGTTCATGTGAGACTACTCCTCTGAATACAATTGAATGCAATTTGTTGTATTAGTGCATACCTTTGAATTCCACTCTCCTACTTTGCACTTGTAGCCCGATTTTGAATACTAGTCTCCAGGTGGTAGCTGGAGATCTCCCACTATTACAACTGATCTCCAGGTGACAGAGATAAGTTTACCTGGAGAAAATGGCCTCTTTGGAAGGTGGGCTCTAGACATTATACCCTATTGAAGTTCCTCCCCTCCCCTAACCCTGGCCTCATGAAGCTCCACCCCCAAAACACTCTTTCATAGATACCCAACTTCTAAACAGTGCTATGCAATTTTGAACGCCCTATCTTAACATTCTCATTAGGTTTGTTCCAATGTATTATGAAAGGTTACCAGTTATGGCTACATTTTTCTCAAGTCATCACTTTCCCGTTATATGTGCCTGCCTTTATATGTTGTGATTTTTCCCATAAGCATAATGTGCCATATTTTTAATGAATCCAAGTCTTCACCAAACACAGTTTTATTGATCTACATTTTTAATTTTAATTTTGACCTAGGGCAATTCACTAACGTGAGAGACATGATAACTCCTCACTACTGCACAAGGGTGTGCCAGACTCAAAATCACTCCCCTGGAACTTGACAAAATTCTGAGCTCTGAGTTTGTTACTATGGTTGCTGGAAAAGGGGTTTTTGTTTGAAGTAGGAGGTAAAGGCATTCATTGTCTGAATCTATGCTATGCGTGTGTGTGTTAAGTGCTGTCAAGTTGCTTCCGACTCATGGCGACCCTATGAATCAATGTCCTCCAAAATGTCCTATCTTTGACAGCCTTGCTTAGGTCTTGCTATGTATGCTATGTAGACTCTTTATTCCTTGCATTGAAAACAGTAGGCAGTTGTGCCTCAGCTTTGACGGGAGAAAAGTCAACTTTTTTCTTCTGAAGCAATGTTTGCAAAAACATAGAGCTGGGACATTCACAACAAATAATTCCATGGATCGATAACATTGTGTGTGTGTGTGTGTGTGTGTGTGTGTGTGTGTGCGCGCGCGTGCATTTTTCTCCTGTTGCTCTTGTTACTTATTGGTTATTGATTTTATACATTTGAACATAAATAAAATAAAAAAAATAGATGAATGACCCTGAGGTTTTTTCTGTATTTGCAACTGAAAGTATGGTGTAATGTTCATATAAAGTAAAACATGCCTACCCTCTTCTATGATATACAATACGTTTGAGTAAAGACATGCTTTCTTGGTCATGATGCAGTCATGGGTCTTGGGTCAACCTTCAATATTGACTCAACACAGCGTTCAAGATGTTCTGTTGGTACAACAGCCATTGTTACCTTTTATATAACCTTATTTGCTAGTGCAGTGGCTCTTGGAATTAAATTCTGCTTTGATTACAAGACTATTCAAACAAAACCATCTAACCTCTGTGCACTCAATCTCTTTCTTCTGGCATCTGAAAGTATAATTTGATTTTCCTCCATATTGGCAATCTAATTCATGGTGATATAACAGGGAACCCTGAAAACACTGCCAGCATCTGATCTTGAGAAGAACTCAGCGGCAGAATATTAAATTGTCCCAGGATATGGTTGAAGGACTAACAGTGCAACAACCTTGCTGATGCTAAGCCAGGTCTAAGTCAGGTCATTGCCTCTGACCTTGAGGAAACCAACCTTGCCCATGATGAAAGAAAGGTAGCATACAAATATAATAACAGCATAATGAATTTTTTTTAATGGGACAATAAAATAAAAGGTAATGATGATCACTTTAGGAAAGAAAAAATGAACAAAATTATTTGTGGACATTTTATACGTAAAATTAAAAAAACCCAAGAAATCAATTATGTGAGGCATCTCTTTCGCAATAATGGCTCACCTCCTCTCTGCCATCCTGGATGGGTTTGGGGTGGCCTCCCTGCCAGCCTCAGTATGGGAAGGAGAGGGAGTTTAGGCACCCAGGATATTATTACCAGCAAGGGAACCAACCAGTGAAAGCAAGGACATATCTAACTTGTCCTGCAGTAGTTTATTGAGGGGGGGGGGAGAGTTATTAGTAGTCAAATTATCTTTCATGGAAGCTTGTCCACCACTACTGATATTCTCCCTGACCAACCCTTCAAGAAACTGTTGCCTAAACTTTCTTGATCTGTCATCTCCACCCAACGGTACTATGTCTTTCCTACCACTTTGATGTTATGTTTAGCAGTTCCACTTAGGTGAGAAATGACTACTTATAGTCAGGCCTACTATTTTTAACAAAGACATACTATTATATTCTTGTGTTAAATGTTTATCCAATATGCTTAGAAGAATAATACATTCCTTACCAAACATTTATTTGGTTCAGAATGCTAACTGGTTTTAATAGTCCCATAAGAGAATAACAATGATCACACACATAATGATCACACATAAATATGTGATACTACACTTATTCCATGAGTGTGTGTGTGTGTGTGTAAAATATATTTGTATATGTAGTGCAATATTATAAACTGAGCCTATTGTACATTGGTCACATTATGAGACCACTAGAAAAGAAAATAATGCTAGCAAAAGTTGAAGGCAGCAGGAAAAGAGGAAGATCCAACATGAGATGGAATTACCCTATAAAGGAAGCCACAATCTTCAGTTTGCAAGACCTGAGCAAGGCTGTCAATGATAGGACATTTTGGAGGACATTAATTCATAGGGTTGCCATAAATCAGGAGCAATTTGATGTCACTCACACACATGCACACACAGTTTCAATATAAGCAATGCTATTTCAAAATGGAGAAAAATCATTTGATTCATGATCAATTTGTTCGATTCATGATTCATTACCAAATATGCCTTTTTTATGGAACCTACTGTACCTGCACGCTGACTCTTCCAAGAAACTTTTTATCCTTTGCTTCACTAGTGAACTATTTTCAAAAGCTCTGACACAGATCCATAAAGGTCTGTCCTCCTTATTTGACAAAGATATTAAATATTAAGTTTGATTCAGTGAAGGCTAAATTAAGAAGTGACTTAGGGTCAGCAGCAATATTGAAATCCAATAAGATCATGCTCGACTTGGTGTCTCTTAAAAAGTAATATCAAGCATCCAGGAAATTCCACCTTGTATAGACTGCATATAGACTGCACTTTTTAAAAAGGGCTTGCCACAGTTTTTCCTACTTGAATGGAGGAGCTTGAAAAGAGCTCAGTTTCCCTTCCATCTTTACAATGCATTTGAAGGATGTACTTATCAGCATTTTCTATGCTGATTCAGCCTTCTGTCCTACTCCTCCATTCAGTATTCAGGTGGATGGTCTATATTTTCACTTTCTTTAAATATAACATGAACATTCAGCTACCTAGAGAGTAGTGTTCTGGTCTGTTGCAGCCAACACAGAGGATTGTGTGGCACCTTAAAGTCTAAGAAATGTATTGTTGCATGATTCTAGTATGAAGCAGCTAAGGGAATTCACATTCATAGGCAGATTGGCCACTAATTTGGTCTCAGTGGGGGTCTTGGACTGAGAGTGACAAGTTACTATAGAAAGTAATTATCCCTCTTTAAGTACACTATGCATCTTCCTTTGCCTGCTCAGCACATATCACTCTAGCAGGGGACAAAACTACATGAAACATTTTTTAACAAGGGGGGATCTGGCTTTCCTTGCAGCCACACGACAGCTGAGGGGAATGTCAGTTTTAAAGCCTGTGGGATCCTGAGTAAGTTTAAGATTACAGAATGGGGGAGGAAGGGCGAGTATTTGGGGTGAAGCTGTGAGGGAAGCAGTCTTAGGCCATTTATGCAGGGCAGTTTCCCTGTGGTCGCCCCTGCTGACTGCTTCGGGGCTTTCCTGACCATCAGAGATAGCCTCATGCTCCCCATGAGTTTCCACATTTTGGGCGAAAACGCATGGTCGCTTTATCCTCCTTTAATCCCTGTTTCAGCCAGGATTCAGCCTGGATCGAGCTCGTGCATTTCGCCTAATGTGCGTTCGATCCTGGCTAAAACAGGGATTAAAGGAGGATAAAGTGACCATGCGTTTTCGCCCTTTGTCTGTGTTCTCCAGATTCTGGCTAAAACAGCATCTGGAAAACAGTATCAGAGAAGCATGTCTATTATATTAGGTGCTGTGGAACAAAGGCAGGATAATGCTGCTGCGATTGTCTTGTTTGTGGGCTTCCTAGAGGCACCTGGTTGGCCACTGTGTGAACAGACTGCTGGAGTTGATGGGCCTTGATCTGATCCAGCATGGCTTTACTTATGTTCTTATTCTGTTCTCAATTTGCCTTTTTTAAAAAGTGAAAATAAAAGTTAAAAGTGGAGGGGTCAATGAAAAGTATTGGTTGCACTGGTAACCCAGAACAAAAATGTCAAGTTTCAAGCTTCAAGTTTCACATGGTATTATATAAGGTAGAAAAAAATGAGTACAATACTCAGTTTC
This sequence comes from Euleptes europaea, assembly GCF_029931775.1. Classification (NCBI taxonomy): domain Eukaryota; kingdom Metazoa; phylum Chordata; class Lepidosauria; order Squamata; family Sphaerodactylidae; genus Euleptes; species Euleptes europaea. The sequence goes on along the minus strand of NC_079320.1, from coordinate 37,209,556 downwards.
TCTGTTGCCTGAAATAGAAATAGTTTCATTGCACCTGACTGATTTTTATCCTGGCAGCATCTGGTCCATAATTACAATAAAAATCCAGACTTTTTTTTTTTTTTGTAAAAAAGTAATGTCTCCTTTAAAATAGCATGCAGTTTTACTATTCCACCTTCCTATAACATATGTTTCCAATACAAAAAACCCAACACAAAAAACCCATCTCTTAAAAATGAAATTTGAAAGTGGAAGGATACATTATAATACTCCAAAGAGATTCTAGGCTGTTTTTTATGGAGCCATTAAACATGGCCTGGTCAGATGAAGGCAATTGGAAATACCCTTAGTATATATTATTAACAGCCTTGTAAACTATGTCCTGTCCTCCGTAAACTGCAGTCTGGCTGCCTTTTAGTATATAGTATAAAAATACCTCACCAGATAGGATCATGAAGTTTTCATATATTCATTTTTATACATTCTGGAGCGGGTAATTCTGATATGTATTAAATGGACAAAGAGACTGCAGAGACTTCTTTTGCATTTATATCAGCAGCATATCAAGCAACAACAAACAAAACCCTTCTTTTAAAATATACAACTATCTGGGATAGGAAATGGCAATTTTCTGTACCACCTTAGCCCTTTGCTGATGACCAAAAATTGTAGAAATGATCATGGCATGTGAGGAAGAAAATTGCCTGCTGGCCACACCAACATTTAAAAAAAAAAAAAAACGGTAATCTGATAACAATTTACTGGTGGTCCCTGGCCCTAAGAGTGTGCGGCTGTCCTTGCCGAGAGCCAGGGCCTTTTTGGCCCTGGCGCCGGCCTGGTGGAATGCTCTGTCTGGTGACATCAGGGCCCTGTGGGACCTTAAAGAGTTCCGCAGGGCTTGCAAGACAGCTATTCCGCCAGGCCTATGGCTGAGGACAGCGGCAAATATCATCTGCTGGTCTCCCTATTACCCCTCTTTCATATTATATTATCAATGTCAATGGAGGGTTAACCTGCTGCAAATATCCAGCAATACAAGTGTGGTTATGCACCATTTGAAATTTTGTAATTTTGTGTTTTAAGTTTTAATTAGGATTTTATTATTTTAAATTTAGATTTTTATATTGATGTAGTAATGCTTTTATATGATGTTACCCGCTCTGAGCCGGCTTTGGCTGGGGAGGGCGGGTTATAAATCACAAAATAAATAAATAAAATTTTAAAAAATCTTCACATGCTGATTGACATTTGTATGCATACATCCCCATATACTTAAGCTCTAAGGAACTAATCCAAAGCAGATCTACTTGGTTATAAGCCACATTTTGTTCATTTGGGCTTACTTCTAGAAACGTGTTCTTAGTATTGCAGCCTAAATGTATGACAAGTATCCTGTAGTAACACAGGGTGAATGTGCCTTCAGAACCTATAGATGTAGGCCCTAGGGTTGCTAACCTCCAGGTACTAGCTGGAGATCTTCTATTACAGTAGGGATCATGGAGAAAATGGCCGCTTTGGCAATTGGACTCTATGGCATTGAAGTCTCTCCCTTCCCCAAACCCCACCCTCCTCAGGGACCTTCCCAAAAATCTCAAGGTATTTCCCAACCCGGAGCTGGCAATCCTAGTAGGCCCTGTGTAAAACTAGTAATAAATGCATGAAAGGCAGGGCAGCATCAGTAGGCTCTTCTATTACCCTTCCATGAATTTTCCCCCTATTTTACCAAATACACAGGATTACTGGGTTATATCTCCACATATAATTTGTTTCTAGGGATAGACAAATATACTCTGACTCATTTCCTTGTTTTTATATGTTGTCATCACTCATCATAAGTGTTTTCATCCTTCCAATTGTCATTGCTGGTGTTCCCAATTAGTTCAGTTTTACTATGCCATTTATAAATGTATGTAATTGATGCAACAATAATGTTAAAAATGTGTCAGCTTCATCAGAAAAATCTGGAATGAGGGAATAGAAAATGCCATGCAAACAGAAACCAGGGAAGAAGTGAAATAGAAATTACAGTATTCAAATTGAACATGCAGACATGAGAAATTTGATATCATCCCTTTCTTTGCAGTACACCACTGAACTCCATTTCTGTGTTCATCTTATCTATGCAGATAATGTAGGTGATTATTGGCATATATAAAGGGTATATTGCAAAAATATTGCTTCCAGATCACAATTCTGCAACACACATTGTATTCCTTTCCACTATTCAAAAATTAGGGAGGATGCCAGTGGCATGGTAGTAGAGTTTGCTTGTAGAAAATCCCAGCTTCAACCCTGCAAATCTCATGTTAAAAGGATCATGCAGTAGGAGGTATGAACCTCTGCCTGAGACCATCAGAGCCTCTGCCAGTCAGAATAGATTATGCTGACCTTGAAAGGTCAATGGTCTCCTCAGTAGCCCTGTTCACATGTTACAGTGAATGCATGTACAACCTGCATGTAGGTGTGTACACCTGTTTGGAAGAAAAAGACAGTGCACATTCACTTTACAAATGAAACTAGAAACAAGTACCTGGAAAAATCACACATAAAGCATGCATTGAGTGTAACATGAGAATTAGGGCCAAAACACACAATACATTTGTTGACTAGATAACTGCATTTCTCAGACCTAACTTGTTTTCATTACAGTCACACATGAACTGCAGGGATGTCATTTTAAAGATTAGACGAAATTCCAATTCATGTTTTTTAATTTTTAGTCCGCGAATGTCCTCCATACTCCTTAGCTTACAACATAGTGATTCCAACACCAACAAAAACAATAACGGAGATAGAGGGCAACCTTGTCTAGTTCCTTTCTTGATTGAGCAATTATCTGACATTGATTCATTCACCAAAATTTTTGCCTGTTGGGATGTGTATATGGCCGATATACCTCTCAAAAAACGGTCTCCAAAATTTAATTTTTCCAATATCTTTTTCATAAAATCCCAGGAGACCATATCAAAAGCTTTCTCTACGTCCAAGAATACAAAGGCCGCTGTTTGTTGGATATTCTGATCATAATATTCCATTGAATCTAATAAAATTCTTATATTGTCTTTAATTTGCCTTCCTGGAACAAAGCCTGCTTGGTCTTCGTGTACAAGGTTCTTAATAAAATGTTTCATCCTATTCGATAAGACCGAGGCATAAATCTTATAGTCCACATTTAACAGCGAAATAGATCTATAATTTGATGTTTTTTCTGGATCTCTTCCTTCCTTCAGTATCAACGATATAAATGCATGTGACCAAGTCTCTGGGGATACTCCCTTATCCAAAATTGTGTTACAAAGTAATACAAAAAAGTCTACTAAATTATCACTAAATGTTCTATAAAATAGTGCAGTAATTCCATCTGGTCCAGGTGTCTTGTCCGGTCTTTGTTTCATTATTGCTTCTTGTAATTCTTCCCTTGTAATTGGAGCATCTATCCATTCTCGTTGGGTTGTTGAAAGGATGTTCATCTGTATTGAATTTAAGAAGTTGTCCATTTTCTGTTTTGAAATATTTTCTTTCTGATATAGTTTAGTATAGAATGAAACAAATTCCTTTTGTATTTCCACAGTTGAATAGACTGGTCCTTTGGCAGATTGGATTTTTGTTATAATCTTCTTTTGAAATGAATCTTTCAATTGTGTTGCTAAAAATTTTCCAGGTTTATTAGCATGTTCAAAGTATTTTTGTTTGGCAAATTTTAAGTTTTTATTCATTTAAGTTTTTATTCATTCCCCTCCCCTGCTTGAACTGCTGCTGGAGGAATGTGGGGGGGCTCCTGCCTTCCCCCAAGCCATTTTCAGACACTGAAACAACCCCCCTCCACACACACACACATCAGAAGTGTGGCCAGTGGCAATGCGCCCAGTGGCAACCTCCATACAATTTACATGACTTGGCCAGACCTGGCAGTGGCCACCACACAAATCACCAGAGTGACTTTGCAACTTGGTCACACAACTTTGCAACTTGGTCAGAGAAGGGAAGGAGAGAAAGCTGAAAGCCAGCGTGGTATAGTGGTTACAGTATCAGACTAAGATCTGGGAGACCCAGGTTCAAATGCCCACTCTGCAATAGAAATTTGCTGGGTGACTTTGTGCCAATCACTTTCACTCAGCCTAATCTACCTCACAGAATTGTTGTGAGGATAAAATGGAGGAGAGGAGAATGACGTAAACTGCTTTGGGTCCCCACTGGGGGCGGGGGAAGATGGGGTATAAATAAATAATAAAGCTGAATACTGGGGGACAGATGAAAGAAGGGTTGGTTATGTGAGCGGGAAGGAGAGAAGCAAACAGGAAAAGGGGAGAGGGCATGGGGGCTGCTAAGAGGAAAGAAAGAGGAAATTGTGTGGATAAATGGATACAGAGGGAAATGAAGTGACCCTCACAAGTCCTTGAGGTTTCTCCACTTATTTGTGTGTGTGTGAGTGAGTGTGTGTGTGTGTGTCATACTGCACAAATCAGGAATTTAATATAAAGGTATATACCTATTACATTTAAGCTAACCATGTTACATTGAATTGTATTATTACTAATTGCAATAAATCTACAGCAGCAACTTTACATTACAGATTGAGAGATTCTTGTTGAGATTTATAAAAAAAGTCACTAATAATGCATTCAGAGCAGTACTTACTTGAAAAGACTCCCCTGGAAGACACACAGTGGTTATAATCCTTTTGTCCATTCAAAGATATTTAAAACTCATGAAGCATACACAACTGATGTCTCAGATTTTCTCATCTATTTCCTTCAATTACACCTAATTGTACTCATTAAAGTAATCTAGAAATCATTTTACTTGTCTACCTAAAGACCAAGGGGCATAATTATAAAAGTAACTTTCCCTTCATTTCCATTCAAAAAGATTTAAATGAGCTGAGGTAGCACTTTTGTTAAGTAAAAGGTAATAATAAAAATAAAGAAACTACAAATTAAGAAATAATGAATATATAGACTGTCATCTAACCCAAGAGATTTGAAGATCAGTGGCTCAGATCATTAATGCAACATGATAAATTGAGGTTATGAAGAGTTGTAGTCTGCAATAGGAATTTATGGTAAAAATAGAAGTTGAAGAAATCTCTAGACTCATTCCCAAACACACCTGTTCTTATGTAGGGTTATACCATATATAACATGTTCCTTGTCTAAAATCTCAGCTCATATTTCTTTTCCATGAATTACTGCCTGATTATTTAAAATGAGTAAACAATAAATTGTAAACAGCACATTTCCAAAATACTGTTCTGACAGAAGAAGAGACATACAATGAAAGAAGCAGATGGAAGAGGAAAGACAGGTGCTGGGGGAAATATCATGTTAGTTTTTGTCAATCATTCATTGCAACCATTAGAAAAACTAATGGTAGGAAATATTAAAGGGAGGTGGATTTCTAAGAAAGGAGTCTACAGTAGACAGTAAATGCCGATAAAATGAAATAAAAATAGAACGGAAAGCTGGAAGACATGAAAGTTGAAGACATTAAAACAAGTCTGTTGTGGTTCAAGAGGCAATGTGGTACAATGGAGATGGTATTGGTTTTACCAGCTTAGATGCCCAAATTCTCTTTTCTCCCTAGTTATAAAAGTAAGTATATTATCTTCTAGGCAATCATCCCCTCTCTGCCTAACTCACCAGAGGAGAGGCCAAGAGACTGGACTGGGAGGACATCATCCTACTGAACAGCTGAAATTAAGAAATAAGGACTGTCCTACATGACTACAATACAAAACAGAACAGCCGTTCTGGAATAGTGTTACTCCAGAAAAAAATATGTGTGTGAGTGCTGGGGGGAATCAAATATTTAAATATTTCCACAGCTCTCTAGCTTAAGTTTAAATTAGCATCCTCTCCTCTCCATGGTTAGCTTTCACAAGCAAGGATCCTGTTACTCTACCTTCATTCTCCAGTAGAATAATCCCAGGAGGGCTATACCAAATTACATTTTTGAATATGCAGATGGCTCTCAATAGGGCTGTTGAAATTTTTTTTGGTAAAATTCAGATTCGGCAAAATTCAGCCCATTTTTATTCGGGAAATGCCAAAATCTGAACTTCCCCGCTTCGGGTCCATCTGGAGTTCGGGAAAAAATTCGGCCGAATAAAGCCATTAAAATCACTACTGCAACTTTCCGCGGCATTTCTGGGGGTAGAGGTCCCAAACTTTCAGCGTAGCTTCAAAGGGCCCTTCTTGCAATAACCCCCAAGTTTTGTAAAGATTGGATCAGCGGGGGCTGAGATATGGCCCCCAAAAGGGGTTTCCCCTCCTTAATGTGCATTTGCAATTAGCAGAGCTTGCCGCCCACTCAAAGCTCCCAGCCCCAACAAACAGCTGAGCTGCGGGGAGCAAGTGCGGGGCAGCTGCGAAGAAGTTTGCAAACCATGAAAAGCAACACAGCCATGCAAACCATCACGTTTGCAGCCATGCAAAGCAACACCCTGACGCCTGGGAGTTTGCAAACCATGGAAAGGGACAGAAAAAGTTTGCAAACCATGAAAAGCAACACAACCATGCAAAGCAACATGTTTGCAACCATGCAAAGCAACACCTGACGCCTGGGAGTTTCAAACCATGGAAAGGGACCGAGGCATGCTAGCTAAGCATCAGGAGCAGGAGGGGGTGGAATTTCCCCTTTTGCATCGGACTCGGGACCAGGAAATGCATTCTTTAAGTCACAATTTGAAAACAATTTTTGAGCAAGCATCAAAATAGACCTAACCGATCTTATGAATGAGGGAAAACCTGAGGACACACAACTGAAGCCCCCCCTCAAACCAGGGAGAGAGAGACTCAAGGGGCACACACACCCCAGGCAGAACGGGCGAAAGCCCCCTTTGGCTTCCCTCCCCCACAGAAACTGCTCCCTCCCCACACACACACAGACTCTGCTTCCCCCCCACACACACACACAGGAGAAAAATTATAGATTAAAGCCCCCAAAGGGGTCTTACTGTGGATGTCTTCTGTTCCATCAGGAGGGACTGAGAGGAGGACTGGATAATCCAATACGATTCCATTTAAACACAGGAGGTTTTGCCTTGGATTTGCCGCTCTCGAGATGCACACAGGATTGGCTGATCCGATTCATCCCAATAGGGAAAAGGGGGGACACCATATCTCGGGACCCCCTGACCCAATGTTGACAAAACTTGGGGGGTCTTGCAAGAAGGGTCCTTTGAAGCTCTGCTGAAAGTTTGGGGTCTCTACCCCCAAAAATGCGCCCCCTGCAGCCACGGAAAGGAGCGAATGTGTGCTTTAAATGGAATAAAAATGCACATTAAGGGGAGGACCCCTTTTGGGCCCCAAATCTCGGAACCCCCTGACCCAATGTTGACAAAACTTGGGGGGTCTTGCAAGAAGGGTCCTTTGAAGCTCCGCTGAAAGTTAGGGGTCTCTACCCCCAAAAATGCGCCACAGAGGTATACGAACTAAGCTACACAATCACTTGTGAAAGTGCTTACGGTCAGATGTCTTACCTGCTTTCATATGCTCACTCTCAGCACTGCTGAAAAATAGAAAAGATGAAAAATGGAAGAAATTTGGAATATTCTTGAGTGATCAAGAATGTGATCAAAATTATACCATTTTGTTGCTGTGTTGAACAAAAACTACATATCTTAAATCACGAAATCATCTTCCACTGTCTAGACAAAGCTGGTTCTTTTTAAAAAAAAATGTGAATGGACTGGAATTCTATAACTGAAGACTTTAAAATGAATATTTTGAAGTTTTAAAAGAATACCTACACAAACACACACCGTTATGTTGGTAGCTATCATTTATTTTCCATTTCTGATAAGTTGGTTTAGGAAGACATTGTACAACCTTTCAACTGTAACAGAAATCTCACTAATGGCTGAATATCTATCCTGAATGAATCATTATTTTATTTTTCTAATAGCTTTCATTATTTATTTTCTTTAGCTGTTGAAAATTCTGTTCGATACTCTTAGTTCTAGATACCAATAGGGTTGTATGCCAGAGAATGGGCATCTGGGTCCTTTGATGCAATAGATTTTGAGATTATGCTTAAAGGATGTCCCCCCCCCCCATTTCAATTCTTCTTTCACTAGGTCAAACCTTGTTGGGCTGCCTTTAGTGCACTTTTTAGGTGTTCCATTTGTAAACAGAGTTCATGTTAAAACTGCCTAGGCACCTACTCTATTTACAATGGCCAAATCGGACTGTTTCTACACAAGATAATAATCAGGCTTAAAAAAACACACCCTAAAACCAGTGGGAAACCATTTCAACCTCCCAAAAAATTCAATAATAGACTCACAGTGCCATCCTAAGCAGAGTTATACTATTGTAATCCATTGACTTCAACCTGCTAAAGTTTCAATAATTTATCAGAAGAGCATCAAAATGATACTCCAAAGTGAAGTTGCTGATAGACAGATTTGACACTATCAGACTTGGACTCAATTGGGCCTGGGAGCAGCTAGCTCACTACAAAAAGTAATTGTCCTTCCTTACAAATGTATGTGAACTATTTATTTTTATTTGCCACTTCATCATCTGTTGAGAGTCATCCCTACCCATTATTATTCTATCATATACTCTTTAGACTTGCTTTCATCTGAGTGCTTAGAACATTGAACTTCTGGCTTCTGTCTGTAATAACCTCATCACCCCCATTATTCTTAGTACCTTTAATAATATAATATTCTTCTGCCCACTGAATGTAATACTTTATAATCTACTGAAGTGAGTTCTGGTTTATGAAAGCCTGAATAAATCCATTAGTCTTTTAAGGTGCTAAAAGACTCTGTTGTTCTAATTTGTTTTATACAACTCTGGGAACCACCAATTAATGCTGAATAATTCAAATAATACTTGGGAAATAATAGGTTAGAACTTCAAATTTTCAATTTGATTTTCCCCCAATATGAACCATAATTTACTGTCAATTGTCAAATCTCCTCAGATTAAGGCGATTTTACCAATTTAAGAGTATATTTGGGTCAGAACAAAATGAAGATTACCATTATCTGAATATTTAAATACCCCAACAAAATATTTCAGATCAATAAGAGGGACATTAATAAAGAAATCAATCATCAATAAAATAACACAGAATTTAGAGACCCAGAATACTGAAAATCCTAATTAACTCCATCACAGTCCATCTCATTACACCAGATAGCATACAGCACATAATTATTACCTCCAAGGTACACTTTAAATATTTAGCAGTTCAAAATCAAAATGTGGTTGTGGATTTCAATAGTTCTTTAAATTTATGAGGACAATAATATGGAGACTGTATATATATATTTCCTCATGTATAGTAAACAGTAAACTGTATTTAGTACTGAAAGAGGCTGTGAGTCAGCTGTGATTTATATATGTATATTAACTATACCCTAATTATCAGAGAAAATATTGCTGTATTTCAAATTCGACATCTGGGAAAGATAATCAAGAGGGTGGTAGATGTTAAGTCACAGGCATACTGACTTGGTCACTGTGTTGGCCACCTCTAGGACAAATTAGTGAAATGTGCTGAATGTTAGGCTTCCCTTGACCATAGTTGAAAGTACAGAAATTACAATTTTCTTCTGCTGATTATCCAAAAATGATTACCCAAACATTCCACCATGGAAAAGTGGGCTTTTGCATGGCAAGAACTTTTTGTGATAGATGTTTGATCCCTCCAAGAGATCCATTTTATCAAGGACCAAACTAACAATCTCAAAAGTATAGGTTGGCTTTAAGGTGACATTTGAATGCAACAATTCATTCATATAAAGGGGTGCCCTGAAGACCTCACATAAACACATGAAGCTACATTGTACTGAATCAGACGATTGGTCCATCAAGATCAGTATTGTCTACTCAGACTGGAAGCAGCTCTCCAGTGTCTCAGGTTAAGGTTTTTCACATCACCTATGACTGAACCCTTTTAACTGGAGATGCTGGGGATTGAACATGGGACCTTCTGCATGCCAAACAGATGCTCTACCACTCCCCCCCCTTGAGAAAGGCATTGTGGTGGTGATTAAACGTGCTCCCTGTCCTGATGACACATGACCTTACCATTAAGAATTAAGTATGTTCATAATCCCGCCTTTTCATCTCCATAGTTTTACCCTGTGTACCACATGAATGTGAAACAGTCTGATCCCAAAGTACCTTTTCATTCCTACACATTTATGTCTGCTCTTAAAAATTACCCTGAACATTTTATCCCAGGTTCCTTGTACTCATGTATAAGATAAATACAATAGCAATGCTTTCATTTTCTCAGTACACACTCAAAAATTGAACTTGCCCTGATATCACGAGTGTTCTTATTTTTTTTTCTGAAGTCAAATACCCTACCTGGTGATGATGATGATTTGTTCTCAGAATGTTGAGTAGCTTTGTGTCTGTGGAGTTGGTGGCACAAATCATGGTGCCTGGCTGCAGAGCCATTATTGGTTCATGCTCACAATTTACTGGGTTGGTTAGATTACATAGGCCCAAGGGTCACAAGTGTATGTGCAGTTTTTGAACCTACATGGTCAGTGGCATTAGTCATGTTGGCATATGCTCAGAATTGACTGGATTAAATTACTGTTCCCAAGTGACAGTGCAAGAATACACAAATCACCTGTGATCAAAAAAGAACATTAATTGAATATGAATACTGGAGTTGCCAACTTCCAGGTGGTGTCTGGAGATCTCCCACTATTGCAACTGATCTCCAGGTGAAAAAAAAATCAGTTCACCTGAAGAAATGGCCACTTTGGAAGGTGGACTCTATGACATTATACCTCATTGAAGTCCCTTTTCTCCCCAAACTCCACCTTCCTCTGGTTCCTCCCCCAAAATCTGCAGGTATTTTCCAATCCAGAGCTGGCAGTCCTAATGCATACCCTTGACTTTGGGAGTTCTGCTGGCAAAATGAGCAAGGTTGGAATACTAAAGCAAGCAATGCATCTCTTTCTGCTCCACACCCACTCCAGCATAGCAATCACCTCTTATTGTAATTTACTTAAGCTATTTTTTTTTCCTGTAGTGGGTTATGAGGATGCTGGTCATAGGAAGAGAAGAGGAACATTGACGGGAAAGCAGTGCAAAAATGTACATTGAGTAAAAATACTTGCAATGCAATCCAGAATGCTCGATAAAATTGGGAACTCTTTTTCAAGCATTTAATGGTTCCACTTGAAATTTGTGACCAAATTGCAATTTGAATACAGGAGTGTTTACACATCGTTGCTATCCAGTACTGAACTTCACAAAAGCTGTGTATGCTACAGGAAAATAGGTTCTTGAATGACAGATATTAAAAGAAAAGAAACAATCTTGAGCCATGTTTGACTTTTGCTGTGTGAGAATAATTGCTGAAGAGTCCCCCAAAGTGCAAAAGATCATGTCAACTGATTTGGTTTGTTAACACTGGAAGGAAAAAAAAAAGCTTCATGATATAGGATCATTCATTCAGAAAGCAAGTGTCTTTAATAAAGCCAAAAATAGATGTAAAAATCTTCTCTTTTTTGCCATTTTTTGGCTCTTCCATCTCACTCACAGATGGTATTCAGATAATGTAGAAAAATAAACCAACCCTGCTTTCTAAACTCTTCTTTAAAACAGGTGGAAAGTTTTAAAGTTTGAAGACATTTTCCTCTTTTGTAACATGTTTACTTGCCTAGGATTGTCTGTCACTACTTTTAAGTGAAACGGATAAGCAGATGTCTGATACCTCCAAAGAGGTGGAGAAAAAAAATCTCATTTTATCTGTCCAAATTACTGATATCAATTCAAACCTTTCTTTCTTTCTTTCTTTCTTTCTTTGCAATGCAATTGAATGCCAGAGGAACTAACTAAAGGAAGTGCCATATGTTAAAGATGAGCTTGGCTAGTTTATAGAGTACAGCAAACAGTTGAATTGTAAAGTCTAAGTCAAGCCTAGATACTTATATCCAACTAATTAGGGTAGTATCCATAAATGGTGAAAGGAAAAAAAATCCACTTGTATCTCAAGAAGTGTAAAAAAGTGGTTAACCTCTATCCTTTAAGTCAATTCAGTATTCCATTCACGTTTCTCTTTGAGTTGTATGTGAAATCCAGCAAGAGTATTCAGGAGGTTAGATTAGATAGACTTCATGTGTCAGCATAAGGTCAGCTAATTATTTCGGATTGTCTATGGTGCATAATTTGGGTTTAGTATCTTGGGGATGAGAGACAATATTTTTTATGTTCAGATGTATTTCTTTCTCGCCAAGAATAATTTAGAATATAATATGGGGATACTGAGATCTTCATTAGCCACTCTTAAGGAGGAGGGATTATTTTTCTAGTATCTTAACTAACCAAAATCTCAGACATTTAAGTTATTTGTTGTAACCAGGTCAATGGCAAGGAAGTGCTGCCCTTAAAAAAAAGTTGGATCCAGAGAATGTTACTAAAGAGCCAGAGATTAATGAGCATCACGATACACTAAGTTCTCTGCTCCTTTCTGCATTTTGTTTTTAAACATTTCATTCTCTTTTTTGTTTGCTTTTCTCAGCACGGTTGTTGCTTTTCTCAACATTGTCCCGCTTCACAAAATTGTGTAACTAGAATTATTGTATGACCTGGCACACTCATTAGCAGCATCTCCATCTGTGGTGCATTTTCTTGGAGGTAAATGGAGTTGATTCCAAATAACTGGAGACTTCTTTCTGCTCCTTTCTCTGGACAACACATCATCTAGTGTTTCAGTTGAGTGAAGGCTTTATTTCTGGTGAAGAAGGAATTATTCCTCAGGCCATACTTGGTTATAACCATGGATGTTCTCTGCCTACCTCTACAGCATGTGGCCTGAGTCACATTAATGTATTTCTTTGTAACCAAGAACAATTTAGAATATAATGGAGACATTGTTCGAGCACATTTTGTATTTGGATTGTGCTTGTTGATCTGCAGGCAGTTAGCTTGAGGGGTGAATACTCCACCCTTCAGGAAAAAGGAATAAAGGTGGAAGCTTTGGGTCCTATCCAATTGCATAATTGTATGAATTAGTTAGCACATGTAGATGACCCTTAAGGGGGCATCACATTTCCCCCTGTTTCTCCATTCCCACTATTTCTTCTTTCCTGTCTCTAAATCCCCAGACCCCATCATTTCTCTCTATTTCCTGTTTCCTTCTTTTATTCCTGCCCACCAGACAACCTACCTAAATTCCCCCAGGCTTTTCTTTCTTCCCTCCCTGGCAGCCTCTCCCTGGGAAAAGTTTGCTCAAGCTGTAAAGATAATGCAGGACCTGCAGCCACCACCAAGCCCAGCTGATTTATGTGGCTGCTGCTGCCAGGCCCAACTGAGTAATGCAATAGCTGCCACCACCAAGCCCATCTGAGTTGTATAGTGGATACCATTGGCCTGGGTGCAGTGAGAATGGCAAAGAGAAATATGAGTACTACTGGCATAAGGCAGTGCTGTTTGCCCATGCTCCTCTTTGGTGACATGAGCCACACTCCTCCTCATTGACCACAGAGTGTGCAGGCTGGCAAAGAGGAGCATGAGGACAGCAACGCCTGGCTTTAACTTGTGCTGGTTGAGTCATGATGTATTTGGAGAGAAGAAACATGGTGGTGCCTGCCTTTGTCTAACTGGTATGTGTGAGGTGCAACCAGCAAGGAGTGGCCCAGTGATGCCTCCTTTCTCTACAATAGGTTCTGTGGCCCTCAATCAAGTGAGGAGGTATGGTGGCTGGAGGGGTGGGCTGGCAGGAAGGGGCATGAATCTTTTTGACAGCTGTTTTGGTCTTCCAGTTGGCCCTGCCTCCTTGTCCATCCCTCTTCCCCCATGGTTTGCTTTAAAGACAATAAGGCTTGGAAGGCTTGGAAATATTGCTGTGGTTGCCTAGCCGCTTTGGCAATGGCCACTGAGATTTCATCATGCAGTGTCACAAGAGCTCAGTGTTGCCAAAGTGGCATTTGCATCTTAATATGGTGCCATGAAGCCAAAAGCTACTTTACTAGTACAAAATGTATTTATAATGAGCCTATGGGAGTATGATATAGTGTGTTTGTGCTTCTGTGTGATCATTGCTACAAGAGTAACATTTACAACCTCAGGGACAAGTAGACCATGCAGTGTGTTTCTCCTATGGCAGCACAATATGGTATTACTGGTGTGTGGGGGTTAACTATTAGGCATGGGGTTGGATCCAGCAAGATTCCTTCCTTTCCTTTTCACCAGTGAAAATGTTCTTTGGATCCAACCCATGGTTTTGCAATTCAAACTGAAAACTGCAATTGTAAGTACCATAAACAAGCAGCAGATTTGCTAACATTATTGTCACACTAACCTCCTTAAAGAACCACAGCCAGATTAGTTGGACAAATTATGCACAACAGTTATTCAGACCCACATTAATTCATACTGTATATGCTAAAAGTAATTCAACCAATTGTGCATACACTGAAAAAGAAAGATTTAGATTCTACTCCCCTCTTGACTAGGGACAAGAGTACAGTGATTTGCATAGTCTTTGCAAAAATGACATATCCATTTTTGTGCATAAATGTCCCAAACATGTGATGCCAGCATGTAAGAAAACAAAAAGAAAATGCCTACACAAATAAACAGGTTTAGCATATCCCTAGAAAGTATCATGTGATCTCCCCATCCCTGTTTTCCCAGGTGCAAATGTTACCAGGAAATACACCTTGTGAAAGTGTCATTTAGGCTGTATGGATATATATAAGAACTAAGCCAAAGTCGTTTCTTTGCAATGAAGGAGTAAGCAAGAGAGAAAACCATTCCCTTGTAGTTGTTGAGTTCTTTGTCAAAGAAACATTGTGAAAAAACATGGTATAATAAATGACTTTTGTGGTATGGGAAGCATATGTTCATTTCTCCTGCATCACAAAAAGTACATATGTCTAAACTACCATCATTTTCTATGATGCATTATAATCTCTGTGTTCTCTTTTACTAACACAGTGTTTGAGGATCAAAAGTATGAAAAGGTGTCTGGTTACAGCAATTTTTAATCATTTCCCCCAACTCAAAAAGAGAGAGAGAGAGCTCTTCTGGGAATAGTGGCCCTTTATATTTGCTTCCACAGAAGATAGGCTGGCAGCACAAAAATCTGCAATACACCATTCGCTCTGTTTAAACTTGTAACGGCAACTATGCTGGAGTTTCAGTAAATAAATGAATCTTGCAAGGCTAGTTTTTGTCAAATAGTATTTCTAAACTAGCAGTATTTTTTCTAACAAGTGGATTTAATGTGTTTTCTGGGGGATCTAGAGGGAAAGTATATGGGGAAACAATACAATCATATCACTTCATTGTTTAATCAAATGAATTAAATAAGTCTGGAGATGTAGGGCTGTCGTTTCGGTTCATCCTGAATTTCCCCCGATTCGGCGGTTTTTAGTTTGGATGGAACCAAACTCAAAAAAGGCTGGAAAACGGGGAGCCAAATTCGGCAAGTTCAGGGTGTTCGGCTAATAAATTCAGCAAATTCGGGGTTCGGCACAGCAGCATAACTGTCAGTTAGTAAGCAGCATTCTCCCGCGGCCAATCGGTGGCCAAGCAGGGTCTTCTTCTGGCCAATCAGTCGCGATTGAGCATGTGAGCCCAGCTGCTGCGTGGCCCGGGGAGAGAAAGGGAGTATCTGTTTGTGTGAGAGAGAAATCCCCGTGGGGGTGTGTGTGTGCACATTCACTCCTTTCCATGGCTGCAGGAGGCGCATTTTTTGGGGTACAGCCCCCAAACTTTCAGCGTAGCTTCAGATGAGGCTTCTTGCCAGAACCCCCAAGTTTTGTAAAGATTGGGTCAGGGGGTCTCGAGATATGGGGCCCGAAAGGGGTCCCCCCTTAATGTGCATTTTTATTCCATTTACAGCACACATTCGAGCCATTCCGTGGCTGCAGGGGGCGCATTTTTGGGGGTGCAGCCCCCAAACTTTCAGCATAGCTTCAGATGAGGCTTCTTGCAAGAACCCCCAAGTTTTGTAAAGATGGGATCAGGGGGTCCAGAGATATGGGTTCCCCCCTTTTCCCTATTGGGATGGATGGGATCAGCCGATCCTATGCATCTAGAGAGCGGCAAATCCAAGGCAAAACCTCCCATGCTTAAATGGAATCGTATTGGATTACCCAGTCCCTCCTGATGGAACAGAAGACATCCACAGTAAGACCCCTTTTGGGGCTTTAATCTATATTTTTTCCCGTGTGTATGTGTGGGGGGAGCAGAGTCTGTGTGGGGGGGGCAGTTTCTGTGGGGGGGAAGCCAAAGGAGGCTTTCGCCCATTCTGCCGAGGGGTGTGTGACTGCTCACCTCTGTGGGAGTGTGTGTACTGCTTTTTTTAAAGTTTAAAGTTGAGTCTGTGCCACGGCTAGTGAGTCTCAGCTTGGCACCCAGGCCGCGCCTCCTCCTTGGCATTTTTCACTGTTTTTGCCTCTAGCCTGGGGTTGAGTGCAATGGGGCGGCTTGCGTGAGATCCCCTGCATCTTGGATTTTTTCCCCATTTGGGGGGTGCACCGCAGCGCCGTATTGGTTGGAGAGGTGGGGGGTGGTGCTGGTGAGACTTGATTGAGTTTGGTGGGGTTGTTTGCATAAGGGGGGAGCGTCCCTCCACCATGAGAAGAAGGAGCAGGGCAGAAAATACAAACTCTGGGTTTTTTTTTCCACGGTATATTTTGCTGCTCACTCAAAAATGTTTTTGCAAAATCTGACTTTAACAATACATTAACTTACAAAAAGACTGTCTTTATCCCCAGCCATTTCGTGAACTAACAGAATTTGAGCAGATAACATCTAAAAATGACTCACACTTATTAGGAAAAATTTACAAGCTCCTCTTGAAATACGAAACAGAAGAAGAACAAGTGAAAATCAATATGATAAAATGGATGCAAAACTTTGGAGAAATGATTAATATGGATTTATGGGAAAAACTTTGTACTTCCGAAATGAAATATACTGTGTCCCAAGAAGTGAAAGAAAATTGTTATAAAACATTTTATAGATGGTATTTGACTCCTAATATGCTTTCCCAGATGACTACTTCCGGAAAAAGAGGCGCTTGCTGGAAATGTCAAGATACGGACGGTTCCTATTTTCATGTCTGGTGGACATGTCCAAAGTTACAAACATATTGGAAAAGAATTCATCAAGAACTTCAGTTGATGTTAAATACTAAGTTAACATTTGATCCTAAATTTTACTTACTTAGTATAGTGCCACCAAACTTGCCTTCGAAACTTCAGGACGTTTTTAAATATGCTACAACCGCAGCCAGAACGGTTCTGGCAAGAACTTGGAAACAAACTCATATACCCGAAATAGAAGACTGGAAAGAAAAACTGTTGGAATATGCCAGTATGGCCAAGATGACTTTCGAGATAAACTTAAAATCCAGTGAATCTACAGAGCAATTTGACGATAAGTGGGCGTCATTCTATACCTATATGAATTGCAGTTAACTGAATGAAATATGCTGGCTATGTATTATTTAACTTGTTTTGACTAACTGTTAAGTAAACTCTAGACTTTCATATAATAGAATATCAATATAAGTAGAATAATTGAATGACACCTTGTAATAATTTTTTCTGTGTAGAAAATGTTTCACAATATACAACTGAGCTTATTTTTTAATAGTGTATTGTTTTTATACTTATAAAGTTTTATCCCTCCCGCTTTTTTCCTGTACCCCCTCAATTATATAAATAAAATCTTAAAAAAAAACACAATACATTTTCACGGTCCAAGTCACCTGCTCCTTTTTTCCGTTTTGCTATAGATAGCCTAGTGCACCTCTGTTCCTTTCCATGGTCACTCGTGTGTTGCTTTGCATTGCAATGGTTAGCACGGGAGGTTTTGCCTTGGATTTGCCGCTCTCTTGATGCATAGGATCGGCTGATCCCATTCATCCCAATAGGGAAAAGGGGGGGGACCCATATCTCTGGACCCCCTGATCCCATCTTTACAAAGCTTGGGGGTTCTTGCAAGAAGCCTCATCTGAAGCTACGCTGAAAGTTTGGGGGCTGCACCCCCAAAAATGCGCCCCCTGCAGCCACAGAGTGGCTCGAATGTGTGCTGTAAATGGAATAAAAATGCACATTAAGGGGGGACCTCTTTCGGGCCACATATCTCAGGACCCCCTGACCCAATCTTTACAAAACTTGGGGGTTCTTGCAAGAAGGCTCATCTGAAGCTACCCTGAAACTTTGAGACCTCTACCCCCCAAAATGCCCCCCACCGGAGCCATGGATAAGCGCCAATGTGCTTTAAGTGGCTTTATTCCTGTCACTGTGGGCAATTTTTTTGGGTGGGCAACCTCTTCTGGGCCCCATATATCGGGACCCCCTGACCCAATCTTTACAAAACTTGGGAGTTCTTGCAAGAAGCGTCCCCTCAAGCTACCCTGAAAGTTTGAGACCTCTACCCCCCAAAATGCCCCCCCGGAGCCACGGAAAGGCGCGGGTGCATTTTTAATGACTTTATTCGGCCGAATTTCCCCCCGAACTCGAACTAGGCACCGAATTCCACGGATCCGAATCGGGGGAGTTCAGACTTCAGCATATCCCGAATTGAAACGGGCCGAATTCTGCCGAATCCGAACTATACTAATTTTTTTTTCAACAGCCCTATGGAGATGTGAAACAATGTAACATTTTTCCATTACTAGAGTCACAGGTGCAGATCAGAAGGTCAGTGTTGCTTTTTGTCTGCTTTCTGATGACCAAAACAATGGAGTTAGTTAATGCCAATTGATTCCTAATTAGCATATTAAAGAACAAAAATAGGAACTGCCAAATAGTACTACTTATGAGGGCATCCCTCAGAATCTCACTTGCGACCTGAGACTGCTTCTGTCTTAGTATTTTCTTAAGTGTCTGGCTGAGGTTGTGTCTGATCTATCAGTGCACTTTTCCCAGTTGCTGTTGCCCTCTGACTGTTATCACTGAGGTTGGCGCTGTGTCATTATACCACCCAACTTCCCTTACTTCGATCTTCCTCATATTTGTGTTTACATGTACAAGTGCAAAATATCAGCCATACATAATCAATAGGGTTGCCAACCTCCAGGTACTAGCTGGAGATCTCCTACTATTACAACTGATCTCCATCTAAACTGATCTGTTCACCTGGAGAAAATGGCCACTTTGGCAATTGGATTCTATGGCATTGAAGTCCCTCCCCTCCCCAAACCCTGCCCTCCTCAGGCTCCACCCCAAAAACCCTCCACCGGTGATGAAGAGGGACCTGGCAACCCTAATAATCAATCATGTTGGGCAGCCATCTTGAATAAAGCAACAGCACCTTCTTGACATGACAATGGCAGTAAATCACAAGTGGCAGCTGTGGCTAGCAATCATGGTGGTACAGGTATGAAGTGAGGTTAAGATAACCTGCTACAATGGGGCTTATTTTGGTCTTATTTCCAACACAACAGGCAATCTTGAACAAGAAAAATACCATAGGCTGTCAAGCCTGTGTTTAAATCCTGCAGGTTGAGTCTTGAAAATGGCAAATAGCACTTATCTTGGAACAATACAGAGTTCAAATGCACTATCTACAGACTTCTTAAAGCTTTTTGCATTATCTGACTTCATATTCAGACTGAATCTTTTGTACTCTGACAGATAAAGAGCACTCATTTTGCCCTTTGCTACTAGTTTATTATTGCTTTAAAAACTAATGTTGCTGGTTAAGTAGAAACAGTTCACTGTCTGTGTTCATCTACAGGAGTTGATCGGAAGACAAAGGAGGTTTTGAGGTGAAGCAATAGTAGCAGTTGTTTTCAGCATTTATCTATCAATATAGAAGAAAAAATGCTAAAGCTATAAAAGGCCTAGGAACCTTTTGGGCCTCTGGAGACATTCAACTGGGGAATAGCACAAACATTACAATAATGATACTAAACCCAGTGGAATTTACTTCTGAGTAGGGCAGATGAAGATTGGGCCTGTGCTGTGATGCTACCCTGAATTTTATTCTCAGTAACAAGTGATAACTCATGTAACTGATTCAGGTACTTTTGAATATATGCCAACTAAAATTAGAGGTCTTTAAAATGATTCATGAGAAAAAGAACAAGGACCAAGTTGAGAAAGGGATAAGAAAATGGTGTGAGCCAAATTGTGTATATTATGTTATGTTACACAGTTTTGCAATGGATGTCTGTGATTTTAATTTTGGAGAGTGTCAATTACATATTCTATAATGTGATTATAAATTACATAGGATTTGAAGAAAGTGCTGAAGTCATTTCAGAGCCTATAAGAAGCCTAGTAGGTTTCAGCAACCATACTGGTGAAAACAGTAAAGCAACAAGCACTTTAACGGGGCTATGTAAAGAAGGGGCTGAAACCTATGCATTCCCACTATTTAACTGGAAGCCACCAAAAGCCTAGTAAACGGGGTGCTCCAGTCATAAAATTATAAATGGGTTTAAGGGCAAATGTTTCATGAGGCTTTTGGTGGCTTCCAGTTAAATAATGGGAATGCATAGGTTTCAGCCCCTTCTTTACATAGCTCTCCTAAGGCTGCAATCCAGAAGGGTGGGGCAAGCTCCTTAGGAGCCAGCATGACCTTGTACCAGAGTAAATGCCCATTTAACCTGGGCACTTATGCCTTCCTGGGGGCAAACACGCCTGCGCAAGAGAGCCACGGATCTGCACTGGCTCCCTCAGCCATTGCAGCATTGTTTAAGGCTAGTCATGTATTGGGCAGGAGTCTTGGGGACAATGGGAGGCTTAGAGTTGGAAGTTACATACTGTCACAGGGCACTTAATGTCCTAATTGTGTTAATAGTCAGTGACTGCATATCATGTAAAAGACAATACAGGAACAGGCATCTTTGGCTTCTTGCCTGGTGTGGCTTAATTGCTGTCGCCCAGTTGGCACACGCTGATTTCTCCCAGAGAAGCTTCCTTGGGAGCATTGCTGTGGTCTTCTTTGTCCCAGGAGCCTCTGCTGTTTTCACTGCCGCATGGTTCCCTGTTCTGCAGGTGCCTCTTGGGACTTGCTCACGGTGTCACTCTGGCAGTCCATCCATTCAGGCTGGGAAGGAGGGTGTGCCGATGAAAGGGGTCTGGCAACACCGGCATGGAATTCCCAGAAGGCAACTTCCGAACCACTTCCCCCCGCAAAGGAATGCCCCCCTCACTCCACGGCATTGCTGTGCCACTTTTTTGGGTGGCGTAGCCTCACTTTGTTCCATGGGGGCATTTTCCCGTTTGACTTTTTAAAATGCCTTTTATTTTCTTTGCAACGTCTGAGAAGCTTCTGTGGTGGTGGCGGCACAGCGCCGCTCCTGGCCACCCCAGCCACCTTAGGAATGGGCTGCACCAGTCAATGTTAATCAAGGTATCTACCTTGAGCTTCAGTTTTGTAGTAGGACTCCTTTGATATCCTTCTAGCTCTCACAACCCTTATACTAGGCTGCATTAACTTTCTTTATTTTTTTCTCCTTCCCTTTCTCTACCCTCCCCCTCTCCCCCTCAGGCAAAGGCAACTATTGGGAGTCAGGGTCAGGAACTTTTGGGAAATGTAGCCCTTTTTTCCAAATTACCATTAAAATTCATAACTGGAAACAAGTGTCCTGAATACAGCAACACATTTCCAAAGGGTTGTCATGGATCTATGAAAGAGTAGCATGCTAGCTTGCACAGTAGCAAGCCAGGCAGAGTTTTTAAATGGTGAACAAAGGTCAGCAATAGCACAGTGCTCTGTGAAATTATCCTGCAAAAAAGACACTGAATAACTTTCTGCTGCATCTTTTCCATATTATCAAGAAATATGTATTTCAAATATAATATTTGCTGACACATTCATCACAGTGGACTTGTTTGTCTTGCTTAATGTACTATACCATCAGTAGTGCAACCAGGACCAGATTTTTGGGTGGAAATACAAGCTCACAGCTCACAGGCTTCGTAAATTCAGGCTCTGACTTCATATATATTCATTATTATATGGCCAGGCATAAGACAAATCCAGATTACATAACCTCACCACAATTGTCTTGCTCATATATGACATAATACACTGGGAAGTTTTCCAGTACAAACCACAGTGAAGTAAATTGAAGCCATGAAAAATAATTTAGCTTAATGCAGATTTTTACTGTACATAAGGTTTTTGATCTAAAAATAGCATTTTTTACCTAGTCCATGTTCCCAAGCATCCAGAGCAGGGATAGGCAACTTTTTTAGGTTTGAGTGTCAAGAAACCCAAACATCTACTTATGAAGATATTGGTGTGATGGCAAACAAAAGTGGGGGAGACATGGGTTGTTTGTGAGTAGACATACTGGGATCAAGCCCCAATGGCACTGCCAGTACTTCAAGCCGGGGTTCACCTTATACTTGGCTGGTGGCTATGTGGATATAGGAAGTGGTGATGGGTAAGCCATGCCACACTTCTTGCTTTCCAGAAGTGTGGCTAGCACCAAAGGGGCTCACTGTGTTTATTTAGGAAGAATGCTGAAAAAAAAATGGGCTGTTATACCATTTGTTCAATGAACATTGCCTCTACCAAAGTTATCTACCTCTGACCAAGACTTTGTGTGATTTATGCCATTCAAGCACATAGAAAGGTAGGATGGTGAAACCTGCGGTCCTGTGGGAGTTCCAAAAGTAATGAAGTGGGCTAGGGGTCTGGACTGCATTAGTTAATTCCAGTAAGGAACAAATGAGAGCTCTAAAGCTCACAAAACAGGGTGGTCATGGAACACACAAAAAGAATATTTAGGGAGAGTTTCTGCCCCTAGTTTAGGGCAAATTCTACCATAGCTTCAGATGAAAATAATAACCAAACTAAGGACAAATGGGGGATGGTTCTAGAAGTAAGGGAGCAGTTCCATGATTGAAATTCAAACCAGGACAAAGGCAGGAAATGAAATAAAGGCAGCTGCCCTAAATATGAGCATAGATCCTGGGTAAGAATCCTTTCAATATTGACAGTGTCTGTTATGGGAAAGGGTCACTGATGAGATTGGTGAATTGTTGATTAACAATCTGGTTGCCATTTACACCCTTTCCTCCGAGGACCATCCACAGGTTCCCTTGCCTGCTGTCCCCCAGCTGCCATGACTGAGTCTGGTTTGATTCAATTTCCTCTCTTTGGTTCTGTGACACCCTGAGGCTAGTTTGTTTGCTTTGAGTATAAAACACAGAGAAAAGTTGGTCTCCACAACTTACAAGTAGAGGACTGGGATAATAAGAAGGCAATAAGGGAACAGCCCACCTATTACAATAGTTACCAGTAGAAACAGAATAAGTACACATATTATGTTTGCTAGATTTGGATAATGATAATCAAATTAAAATGTTAATGAAAAGCATATGCACCTAAAACAAAAGATAAGATGTTGCCTTCTTGTTA
The DNA here is from genome assembly GCF_029931775.1 of Euleptes europaea. Taxonomy (NCBI): domain Eukaryota; kingdom Metazoa; phylum Chordata; class Lepidosauria; order Squamata; family Sphaerodactylidae; genus Euleptes; species Euleptes europaea. The sequence goes on along the minus strand of NC_079320.1, from coordinate 37,186,250 downwards.
TGAGTTACAATAATTTTTGACCAGCCTGGATTCACACTTGCTGTGAGAAGTATACTCTTAGTACAATACTTTCTGCTGCCACCTTTGAATCCGTGTGGCCTGGCAAAAGACTGAACCCCACTGAGTATTCCCATACTGTTTATCTAGCAGCTGTTTTGCTGGAATCCCTGGGTAGTGAGCTGTGACTAATAGTTAATGCTAAGAGCACAAGCTATGAGGTGTAATTCCATGCTTCAAATCTTAGCTCAGCCATGAATGAACTCACTGGGCGGCTTTAGGCAAGCTGCAATTCTCAGTTTCAATCCCCACCACTTACGAAGCTTTTTGGACTGAAAGGAATACAATGAATCAATCAATTAAATGGGGATTACAATTAAGGATAAACCAAAATGGTGGTGTTTTCCCTTTGTGAATGCCTTGTCCTTCAGCATTTTTTTAAAGGAAGGGTAGTTGCAAAGAGGGTTAAAAGTGTTCACAGCACAGCAGCCATGATCCTCATTATTTGCTATGTCTTTAAAATGAGGCATTGCTTCCTGTTTTGTTTTTGAATAGGGTTTTAATGGTGTAATTTTCTAAAAATCATCACATAACTAGAGCTGACTGGCTTCCTTGTGTCACGCCATCATCACACTCACTCTATGGTTGGAATTGTACAGCTGCCTTGAGTTCCTCAAGAGAGAAAGGCAGCAAACAAATGTTTTAAATAAAGGAAAGAAGATGGCATCGCCAGCACCAGAAACACAGTATGCTTCACTCCCTGTCTTTCTCTCCTCTCTTATCACTTCTGTGGTGGCCTCCATCCCTGGCAACTTGAATACTGTTATGATAGAATCTCAGACACCAGCTTTTACCAGGTTTCCTTATCTTCCTTTGTATTCAAATATTCTGGGGAAATTACAGGCCATAGAAGAAGAGTTTTAGATGATGGTACATTGGAATGGTAGGAAGGACAGGGGCTGGCAGCGAGAAGTCCTTCTTCAGGTTAGATTTAGGGGAGGGGTAGAGATCATGGTGAAGGCACTTTCTAGGGGAGTCCTATAAAAAAAAAAAGAACACTGCAAGGAGCTAAAACCCTAGACTCCATTCTGGCACAAATGAAACCTGACAACAATATTTATGGCTGATTTATATGATTTGTGACTGATTTAATTTACAAATTGCCCATTGAGAGGAACAATAACACAGAAAGAACCGGGCTGTGGAAGAGTGTGCATGCGCGTCAAGCCAATTGCACTGCAGACTCATCAAACTGGCCTTTACACCATTCCTGTAGCACAGTCTCCCATTCCCATGTTTCCCCCAAAATGCAAGTGAGAATGCCTTCTAGATGGAGAATTAGAAGAAAGGAGAGGGTTGGTAATCCTTCTGCTGCAGGTCAGTTCTTCCTCAGAAATGTCTAAGCATTTGTAAATGTGTTTTCTTCCCTCAAGTTTAGAGAGAAGTTGTGGGGGGGGGAGCACCAGGGCTATTTGAAGAGAGTATTGTCTAGTGTAGGAGGGACACAGTGCTTCTGCTCCTTTCACATAAGTGTCAATCCACTTTGTATACTTTCCCATTATCTTGGCAAACCTGCATATAGGAATGTGTGTTTGCCCAAATAACAGCAAATTCTGCCCTTAGCTTTTAGTTATATACAGAAAGATAGTAGTGCTCTTGTGATATTTGCACTTTGAAATAGTCTGTTTTGAAATTCTACTTTTAAGTGACTGTCCTAGAAAAGGTCTCAAAGCTTTTACTTCTGTTAGCATTATTGGACTTGACATCTCCATCTGTTATAACTGAATCAACCTGGCTATGAATTTCTGTACCCAGTTTATGCTTACCTTCTCATAACCTGTCTATTATACATAGTTGCATGCAAGCAATTACTTAAAGGGTCTACCATCCCTTTATGCATTGGGTACTGACTCCTCAAGTGATCCTTGCAAAGAAACTGCAATTTCTTCATAAGAGTTGTCAGTAGAAATCTGCAAAAAAGCAGCAGAGAGAGCACTGAGTAGCAATATTATGATCAGTCTACTCAGAATCAAATTAGGTAAAAAGAAGCACAACATGAGCAAGAACATGAACCTAAACTGCAAACAACTGAGTAGGAAACAGGCCTTGTTTTGCATGTACATTTTGCATGTACATTTTTCATGTACATCAGAACAAGTCCATTCTAGAGTTCTGATATGAACCATATTTTTAAATCAGATTGTCAGGGTTGCCAGCTCTGGGTTGGGAAATACCTGGAGATTTGGAGGGCCTGTGGATGGTGGGGTTTGATAAGGAAAAGGACTTCAATGTAGGGTTGCCAGGTCCCTCTTTGTGGTCAGCGGGAGGTTTTTTGGGGGGAGCCCGAGGAGGGCGGGGTTTGGTGAGGGGAGGGATTTCAATGCCATAGAGTCCAATTGTCAAAGCGGCCATTTTCTCCAGGTGAACTGATCTCTATCGGCTGGAGATCAGTAATAATAGCAGGAGATCTCCAGCTAGTACCTGGAGGTTGGCAACCCTACTTCAATGGGGTATAATGGCACAGAGTCCACCTTCCAAAGCTGCCATTTTCTCCAGGTGAACTGATCTTTGTCACCTGGAGATCAGTTGTAATAGCAGGAGATCTCCAGCCACCACCTGGAAGTTAGCAACCCTACATTGAAGGCTTAAAGCAAGAGACTGGTTTCTTAGGCAGTGCTTGATGCTGAGCCTGCTCCCACTAAACTGTATACCTAGTTCTTTGAAACATAACAACCTTGTTCATGCATTCTAATATGATCATGTAAGGGCTGAGTGTAATTTTATTTTCAAATGGGAAGCAATTTAAACAAATTACATTGCTAACATTAACGGTATCCTGAAAGAATTATACCCTTCACACATGCATTTTGCCATAGTTAACAATTTATCAGCAATCCAATATTTTATAATGCTGGTTTGTGATGCCTAAGCTGTTTGGTTACTGAAGCACAGAATTCTAATCTTGATTATTATTAGTTATATTAATTTTTAAAAGAAGGTTTCTTCTGTCTATGAAAGATGAAGTGTTAATTATTCATGTACTTGATTTTGTCTTTAAGACAAAAATATAAACTGTCAACTGAAGTTGGAAAATCAATGTCTTGGGGCCAATTTGTTTATTCTGAAGGATTCCCCCCCCCCCATGAGAAAGGATGCTCCTGAAATTGTCTTTATATTAAAATCTCCCAAGTTACTATAAAATGGCTCAGATTTTGACAAAGAGGACACATTTTTAAATATGCATTTGGAAGTTTAAAAACTTAATAACCTTTACTTCCTGAAATGATGTAAATGCATTTTTACTTCAGTAGTGTCAGAAGAAACCTGAGTGAATTTAGAAAAGGTTTCCAGGCTGCATTTAGATGTCACTACAAGCTCTAATTAAGCCATGATATGCACAGATATGGTTTACTGTCCTGCTTGCACATCCGTCACACTTCTCCCACCCTTTTCCTACGCAGTGCACTCATGAATTGTAAGCTTGGGGTTTGTGATCTGAAATGAATCCAATTCCCATTCCAAACCCCATTAATCTGAACTTTGTTGGCAAACTTTTGTTTGTGCTGGTCACAAATTTATTTCAAGACAATCAAAACCAGTACAGTATTACATGAAATTTGCTGCTAGCTTTGGAGGCACACAGGAATTTTGGGGCCCTCTAGGATTGGCAATTTAGAGAATAACTTTTCACCTGTTTTCATGTTGTCTCAGGATGGATGGGATAAGCAGAACTGGTCTTCTTACTGGTTAAAAATGTAAAGGTAAAGGTTCCCTGTGCAAGCACCGGGTCATTCCTGACCCATGGGGTGACATCACATCCCAACTAGGCCGACTTTGTTTGCGGGGTGGTTTGCCAGTGCCTTCCCCAGTCATCTTCCCTTTACCCCCAGCAAGCTGGGTACTCATTTTACTGACTTTGGAAGGATGGAAGGCTGAGTCAACCTTAAGCCGGCTACCTGAAACCAACTTCCGTCAGGATCGAACTCAGGTCGTGAGCAGAGCTTGGACTGCAGTACTGCAGCTTACCACTCTGTTCCACAGGGCTCTTTCATACTGGTTAGGGATGGTAGAAAAAAGTGGGTTGCTCAATACAGGCACAATGATTTGGTGAGCACCCTGCGACATCATATGACAAAGGTCTGTTCTATAATTTGTTTATGGTGGGTTGGGGAAGAAACAACCTTGGGGCTGAGTAGCACCATCTGAACCCTAGAATTGCAGGAAAGCACGCTTATTGTGGTGGTAAGATTTCATACATATGTTTATCCATTTCGTAAGACAGTAATACTGAGTACCATATGGCTCTCTAGCAGGCATGGATTTTTAACTCCCTGCAAATGTTCTCTTCAGCCAGCAAATCATTGTGAGAAACGAATCAGTGCCATTAAATCAAATTGTGGAAGGGATGCACTGCATTGTCAAGTTCAACCGCCAGCCCTATAGTAGGTTTTGAGGGACCGTCAACAGCAACCCCCCCCCAAAGAAACAGTAGCCCTGTTCACATGTTAAAATGTACACACATGCACTGTACTCTGTGTACAGGCTAAACTTGATTTTTGTTTATTTCTATGTTGCATAATTCTCGTTTTAAATTCATCACATATACATGTGACTTAAATCCCACATTAATCCAGGCACTGATCTCTGGTTTCATTTTTAAAGTGAACATATGTTGGCTCTTACAAACAGATGTAAATGCAGGATGTGCATTTATTCACCATAACTTTTGAACAGGGGTTTTCTTTAGCTTTATTAGTGAAAACCTCCAATAAACTATTACAAAAGTAAATCTCTCTCTCTCTCTCTCTCTCTCTCTCTCTCTCTCTCTCTCTCTCTCTCTCTCTCTCTCTCTCTCTCTCTCTCTCTCCATTTTACATTTTAAGTGTTCCATAAACTTAATGTTTCTTTTTACATGATCTAGGAAAAATAAGCACATTTTCATCTCATTTACCACAGTATTCATTGAGTAACCACAGACAAGGGTTCAGAATTGCTTTGAATCCACTCTGCTGCATTCATAACCAGAATTTATGATTTCCCTTTTTTTACGGCTCAGCCAATTAGCAGAAAATAGGACTGAAAATGGTGAGATACATTTTTAAATAAATGTATGTTGGGGCATATTACATTCTCCTTGAAAATGTTTCAGTTGTGCAATTACATTTAACAGATCCATGGCACAGGGAAAGAGAGGCTGCTGCATATACATTTTCCCAAGGTTATCACAAATAGCGAGATTAACAGCATTTGCAAAGCAAGGGATGTTTACAGAACTGTTGTTTCCATTGCAGGTAACCACATAACTCTATTGTCAACATAGTAATTGTGCCCATTCTCAACTCCTGTCACATGGATCCACTTATCCTGAATGATACTTAAGATGTCAATTATGGAAGCAATATTCATGGCCCTCACTGGTTCTCTGGGTATTGTTGCTGCTTTCTCTTCTTTGGGAAGAAGACAGGATGACTGATGGCTTAGAATTAATTGCAGCTCAGTGACAGATAAGCATTATATGCACTAATGTAGTGCTAGTTGAGATGTCAGCAAGAGACTGGACTCCTTCCCCTTGTCCTCCTTTGTAATTGAGATTCTGCTTTTGTTTCTGCACTTCTAAAACCTTGCTTGCAGTTGTGTGACTGAAGAGTTATTCTGTAGAGCAGAATATTAGCAGCATTCTTTTCATTTCCTCAATTATTGTTAAAAGTCTACATTTGCAGTCTAAAAGTCTATATTTATATGACTCCAAACAAATATTTCTATGGAGTACAAGATAATCGGTGATGGTTCACTCTAGCATTTTATTAATCGTAACCTATGATGAGATGGGATCACAGGGCGTGTTAGGAAAGAAATTGAAAGTTCTATTATTACATGTCTGAAAATTACCATATCTGTGGTTGTTTTTGCCTAACAATTTGCATAAATTTGGGAAGAAAGATTCAATGTCAGGAAAAATCAAAGCTCTCATATTTCTTAAATTTTATAAACTTGTAAATATGTGGTCAAAACTTGATTGAAAATGAGTTTAGGAATATTAAGTGGCTCACACATGAATATTTGATTCACTTGGGACCAAAACTCCTGGGATCTCCAAAATTTCCACATCCACTTATGCTATACAAAATATAGGTGTATTTCTCGTTTTCCCCCACTTCATTTATCCACCCTATGCTATAATGGAGGATTGCACTGATAAGTTTGTTTCTGGATTAAAAATGGAATTCCTGTTTAGCTGACTTGGAAAATAAAGGGTTAATAATGGTATAAGATGGTGGAACAATATTGGGTCATTGTGTAACCCAAATAGGTCACATATGCAGGACTCTTAACAACCAGAGCAACCCCCTTGCATGCAGGTTCCAACACATGCAATCCTGGGCAAACTTTATTTTGGGATCACCATCTGGTATATGCCAGGGTCCCAATTTGGGCACTGCTTTATAACAGGGGCACAAATGGATCTCAGAAATATGACAGGCAGAAAATAGGACAATTTAAATCTTTATTGGAAGGATGGTGTCTAGTTTCCCTACTCTGTCTTTCAGTCAGTTTATTTATTTGTTTGTTTATTAAATTTCTAACCCACCCTCCCCAGCCAAGGCCAGGCTCAGGGCAGGTAATAACATTAAAATCACAAATAGCCTTATAACAATAAGACATCTAAAACCATAAATACAATATCATACATTATGAAAACAGAGGGTCGTCGTTTAATACAGTTCCCACTGCAGCATAAGTGCCGGAACCAAGTTGGGACCAAGTTGGTAACTCTCCCTCCCCATAGCACCAGTTGTAAAAGTGAGGGGTGGGGGAGTAGGGAGGCCTTGTTTATCCTTTATCAAGGATAAACAAACATAAGTTTCCTCAAAAAGACAAATAGAACCCCCAAGAACCATTTCAGGTCAGTAAAATGTTGGTGGGGGGAGGCTGAAGCCCTTTTTCATGATCCATACTGGGCACACTACATGGGAATTAAAAAGAGATGGTAATTCATATCTTGGGACGCCTGGATACAATATGTGTAGACTGTAACATATGAATTGACAGAAGAGGTCAATGAATACTTAGCTTGCTGTTTCTCATGCAGAGTTATCATTTTTATATCTGGGTGGATTCCAACATACAACAATCCATAATCGAGTTAATAATAATAAAACCACTTTTCATTAATATGAAGTCAGTTCATTTAAAATTCTAGACTTTTGTTTCTTCTTTCCATAAAAGTATGGAGTCCCCAATATTGTCCAATGTAGATTGCAGAAGGGACAATGAAGGGAGACCCAAAAATGAATAACTGGGACCATATTTATTTGCTTGTTTGTGGGTCCCAAAAGTGAAAAAGCAAGAATAGGGGAAAGAGAGAAAGAGGAATGAGAAGAGAAAAGGAGAGAAAGAAAGGACACTGATGGGAAAATGCATGTGCATTTTCTGATGCAGGTTATCAGTATGTTTAATAGTTGGAAATTTGACTCAGTATTAAAGAAGGTGTGGATCAACTCATGATGTGGATGTGTAATAATAGTACAAAACTTCTGAACTGATTGCAGTGTCTTGGGATTCCATCAAAATTAATGGGATTATTTTTTGCTTTGTTTCATCAAATACCTATTTTTGTGTTTCTATGGCACAACAGGTGCTACAGTTGCTGGAATCAGGCAGGATATTTGATCTTTCCTCTCTCTCAAGAGTAAGTGACAGGCGGTAATTTGGGCAGAGAGATGACAGGAGAGAACTCCGAGATTCTTTGAGAAGTACATATGGAAAGAAGCAACAGATGTCTGATACAAGTGGCAGGTACTGCAGTAAGCTTACCGAAGAGGCAGCAGGCTTTCTAGGGAATAGACTGGAATAATAATCATGTTGAAAATGGCAGCATATGGCAGTGCCTAATAAGCTCTTGGTTCAAAATGGAGGGTAGTATACAAAGTGTTCTTCAGGTCTTTTAATCGGACTTCCTCTCAGGTCGGGCTAAATTCAGTATAATTGTTGATTGTCATACTGTTCATAGTGGCTATCTATAGGCATATTAATTCCGCATGTAATTGTTTTAAAAGAAGCCACATCCAAGAAATAGAATACAACTTAGCCTCAGGCTAGTGTTGTAGGAAGGAATACTGTTACAATAATTTGTATCAATCACATTGTTCTTATAGAATGAGATTTTGACTGTATGGTGGTGTTTCATTTCTGATTCAAGGCATTTTGCAAAACACACACTCTAGCTTTAGTTCATTCGTAGCCATGTTATTACTAGTAGTGACAGTTCTGGTGAGCTGTCAAAAGAGAAAATAAGGCTGAGCTGTAAGGTTCCTGTGGGACTGTCAGAATTGGAGACAGTGATTTGAGAAGGGGAATATTTCTTTGCCTCCCTCCTTCCTTTCTGAAAGTGGATGGAGTGTGTTCTAGCATATCTGCCTGGTTCTCTTTCAGACTTTTGGTCCATAAGAAAACCACCTGTGGGATTGTCAGAATTGGAGACAGTGATTTGAGAAGGGGAATATTTCTTTGCCTCCCTCCATCCTTTCTGAATGTGGATGGAGTGTGTTCTAGTATATCTGCCTGGTTGTCTTTCAGACTTTTGGTCCATAAGAAAACCAACCTTTCTGGTACAGCTGGATACAGACCTGGTTTGGTAATTTACAGATACCTGGACAAGAAGATCTGTTACAGTCAATTTTTCTGCTACTGATATTTCAGGTGATATTTGTTCCTTTGCATTCTCCGGTAATACAGAGCACCTTTGATGACATGACTGAAAACCATACCTGCAAATACTGCTTATACAACAGCTCATGGAAATTGGTTCAGATCATAATTCAACAACTGAATTACTGCAATCACGTTGAGGTTTCTCCCATGTTTACAATGGAGTTCCTCATGATGGTTGAACATTATCTCCCATAACCCAATTTTTTTTTTTTTTTACTCCACAGCCTTTAGGTCAGCGATTCTCAAACATTAGCAATCCAGGGAACTGCATTTGGCTTTATATTTTGTCTGTCTCCTAGCTCTCCCCTGCTCCCCTCTTCTCTTAGCCGTGCCCACATTGAACTGGCCAACCTTGCTGAAAAATTGCTGGAAGCCATACATAGATACCTCTTTTTTTTCTATTGTTCTCAGAATACTATAATGATAACTTGCCAATGTTTTATCTGTTGTTTTTATCTTTTGTACTTATTTTAAGATTTTCTTTCAACTTGTTTTAATTATGTATTTGTTTATTGGCTTTAATGGCTTTTAAGGTGATATTTAATGGGGAAGGAGCCTAAAAAAATCTAGAGCTTCTCACAGAAGTAGAAAAAGGCCAAGGTCACACAAAATGTGAAGTTATAGAATTTGGCTGTTATAGTTTACAGATGCAGACTCTATGGTGAAATCTTTTGCATTGTTTTCTTCCTGAAGTGACTTTGATGACCGTGTTGGACTGTTCCTCCTAGGTGCTACCCAGATAATTGGAGTTCCTAAGGCTGAACTATGGAATCCTAGCAATTAACCAGCATGATTTCTAGCTAGTGTTCTAAGAAAATATGGAAGTGCATGGGAATTTGTTTTATTTCTTTAGATGTTATTATTCAATCTTAAATGGACTGTTTTGATATTGGTTTATTTCATACGATTTTGTTTCATTATTATTTCTTTCATTTTTTTTTCATTTGTACAGATTATTTTGTTATTATTTCTCATTTATTTCCATGGAAGACCTCCATTCTTGGGTATGTACCTTCATGATTTTCTGTCTGAATTGGACGAAACTCATGGGGACTGCAGTACTCTCCAAAACATCTATACTGCCAAATATCAGACAGATAGAATAACACCCCCCCTTTTGAGGCAATGGAAGGTGCTCATGTTTAACAATAGGAGAATTTAACAAGTCTATGGGTGAATTGATACGAAACAGTAACACATAAAGCAGCTTGAAGAATTTGCACTGTGTTACTAAAAAAAAAAATTCTAAAGTATTCCCCTGAAGAAGCTGCACACAAAATGCATAGGGGTTGCAAGGATTATTAAAGAATTAGTTTTTCTCTGCACCATTTGTTTTCTTTAGTGTGCCCCCTTCTTTTCTTCATATAAGAAGCATACAAACACTAATACAACATTTTCTTGATATACAGTGCTTTTTTTGCAACAATACTGAATATAAAACAAGAAGAAATAGAAACAATCCATGAAATGTGTTCTTTGACTATCAAAGAAGTTAAAACGGCACAGTTCCATTTTGCTGAAAATAATAATATAATGATCAAGGGAAAACAGAAAACTCAAAGCATTAAAGTCAATTTGTGCACAAGTCATAAAGTCCCTTAAGAAATCCCCAACAAGGAATTGGTCAGTCTTTGGAATTTTAGAGAATGATGATAATAATAAAGCAGAATTGTTTTCAATTAAATATAACATATCAAAATTAGACATATATCACTATTTGAAATTATGTAGTGTGAAAAGAGAGGGTAAAGGAGTAGTTTGCTTGCATTGTTGTAATAATTCCAGATTCTGTTTCATGCATATTAAAGTAGAAGAGGCGGCTGTATTATTCATCAAAAGTGAAAGGAATTACATTAAAAATAATGTCATAATGCTTCTGATTGGTTCCAATCTGCAGTAATTTAGTGCATTAGCAAATAACTTTCCTTATAGATGAAGGGTGAGCATTATTATTTCAAATTATGTTTCACGAATCCTTTCAGAACATAAATTCTTTATTGTTCTAATCCCTTATCTATATTGTATATTAATGTTATATTTAGGTATAGTTTTAAAAATGTTGGATAGGATAAGACTATAATATGTAACATAATGTTGGGATTAGTTCCATTAGCAAAAGTTAATACAATTTATTTTTAGATGGAAGTGGGGGAGGGGGAAGCCGTCTTATTGTTAAATTAGCAATATTATTTAAAAAATTATTATTGTTATTATTTTTTAGTACTGGATATTGTTTTATATGCGGATATGTTATATGAAGAAAATAAAAAATATATATAAATAAAAAATAAAAAAAGAACATAAGTTCTTTGTATTTTCTAAAATGAATACTGTTAAAGATACAGGCTCAATTACAGGTTTTTGTTTGTTTGTTTGTTTTGCTGCAATTTTTCCAGTGCAATGATATCTTACTTCTACTGGAAAACAAACCACTAACAAATAATAATAATTGAAAAAAATCAATGTGGTGTGTATCAAAAATAATAAATTTTATTTGTACAATATGGTAAATATATTCTAGTTACTATTACTTACTGTGTCTAAGCATTCCATCTGTTGTGTTAATATAGTTTATATATAAATAGGCATAATGCTTTTAAGGATGAGGGAACTGCTTAGTTCAACTTTGAAAAAATAAAATAAAAACCAGTAAAGCCAGAAATATTGATTATAGCAAATTTTGGAGGCTTGCCTGTTTTATAATAATCCTCTTTTGTTTTCAGTCAGCTTTCAGGGGAAATTCCATTCTTCACTTAATTCACACAATTCACTTAATTCAGACAATTAGTAAAAATTTAATGGTGATTCTCTTTGTTAATGCTTATCCAACAGCTGCTGTCAGCAGATTTATAACTTTCTCCCAATCAAGTATTTCTCAAGATCTCCAATAGGATCCCACTTGAATCTGGCATGATAGAAGAACTTTGAGGTTTCATTTCCATAGCACAATTGTGTAGCATAAATAGACAATTGGTGTTTTAGCCAAACAGGGAGTACAACTACACCTTGCATAAAGCTGCCTCTAAAAGGTATACCCATGTCAAATTCCCCCTTCACATTGTATGTCTCCCCACCTGCCAATGGAAGTTACAACATGATGGTTTCACTATATGAGCCTACACATTATTGAGGAAAGAGAAGGAATCCACTATCTCATGGCAATCCTGTGTAACAGGTAGCTCTAAGTGTGCCCACCCCTATTGCTGAACTGTGGTATTAGGCTGGGCCCAGCTAATGGACAGAGGCAGTGGAGTAACTTCAGGATACACCATATTTTATGCAGGATTATACTGTAATTCATATGTTTTCTGGTTTGTTTTATCTCCATTTTCTTTTCACTTCTCCATTGTAGGAAAAGACTTTCTAGGCCTATTTTCACACCATTTTCTAATTCCATATGCTCCCCCTCCATAAACATGTACACTTCTTTGCAGTGTTGTTTGTGTATCAGTTGCATTAAACTAAATGGTATTAAAATGGCATGTACATACAAATGGTTTATAAATGATATAAAAGAAAAACTGACACGATGAAAATAAGCTGAACTGAAACTGGTGACCATGCAAGCATGGGAAATCAAAAAGAAATAAAAATGACCATATTAGCTCATCCCTAATTCTGTATTATGCTTTTTGTATCATGCTACTTGTGTGCCTTTTCCACCATGCATTTAGCTATTTTCGATATCCTGTGAAATAATTTGATCCAAATGACTCTTGTGCATCTGCCAAAATCCATTTTCTAATTGACACATTTTAGAATGTGATTGAGCTATAAACTACATTTTCATCTGTTCAGTGGAGGTTCTTGCAATAATCACCTTCAATTAAGCCAATCAATTAAGGAGTTACCTTTGGAGGCTTTTCAAGTATCATAGAAGTGATCGATTTGATCACTTTTACTGGAGAGTTATGATAATTGCAGAAGGACAATTGAAGAGCAAATATATGGCTCAAATAAAATGGCAGAAAGTGGTAGTAACTTTCATCTATAGATATGGAGTGCAATGTCATAAGTACATTGCTCCATTCCCCCAACTCAGGTAAAATAGTAGCTACTCCGAAGAAATTTCTGGAGATACTGCTGGTCATTAATATTACCAGCCAAGAACTGAACTATCAGCCTGATCAGGATGCAATGCCCCAGAAAAGAGCACATTACACTATTAGAGCTGTGATTATAGATGGAGGCTTGGCTCTTTTCTGTAGCATGCAGTGCCTTTGCAAAATTTCAGTTAGCGTGCCAGCTATGGCTCTTTCTGGATAAACAGGATCTCACCACAGTTATCCACCATCAGATTTGATTGCTACAATTATCTTTGTATGGGTCTACCTTTGAGGTTCTTCAGAAGCTTCAATTGCTACAGAATACTGTGGAAAGATTGCTTATGAATGGTAGGTAATGGTAACGAAACTCCTCAGTTTTAGAACTGGTGGTCTGTTCAGCTTCGGGCACAACTCTAAGTACTGATTATTATATTTAAAAACCTGAATGTTGTGGGATCATGTTACTTAAAGGATTACTTGCTCTCCTATGAGCCTGGCCATGATTTGAGATACTACTCTGTTGTATCCCTCAGAGGACATATGTAGTTTGTAGAACCCTGAACTCTCTCCCCACAGTTATCTGTGAGACACCCAATCTGTAAAGTTTGAGGCATCAGGTTAAAATTATTCTTCATCCAGGCTAACTTATTTTGTGACATGTTTGTATGCTTCTTTTTTTCCTGTCCCTCCCCACCTTTAATTAACAGTGCATAAGGAGCTTAGCACTGGTGAGACACGTATCTTCTTCTGGAAAAAAAATGTTCCTTGTATCAGAAAAAGCCTCTGACATTATAAGGAGCTAACCCTTATACAAAAAAACAAAACAAAACACTGTCTGCAAAGGGGGTTCCTTCAAATCAAACATTTCTTCCTGTAGACTTGAGTTCATATCTCCTAATTTATAGCCACTGTGAAAACATTGGTTGGGCGGGAGGGGGGGGGAAGCTACAGAATTCCAAATCAGTGGTCAATTGTAACATTTTTTTTGTTTAAAGCCCATCTTTAAGTCAAACATCTCTGACCGCTGCAATTTCATCCCTTGGCTTAGAAGAAGCCACTTGAAATAACAAAGGTATAGTAGAGCCAGTGTGTGTGCAAAATTGTTGGGCACCCTTGAAATAATCAGTTTAAAATATGGCTAATTTAGACCATTGTAATTTCAGATGATGTTCTGTTATCAGAAAAGGGCAAAAATTTAATTATGAAAATGCAAGGGAGAAAGAATATATGCTGCTTTGAGAGCAGAGATAGTATGGTTTTTACTTTTTTATGAGGGAGTTGAAGCTTTTTTCTTTTAGTGTGATGGGTGGATTATCAATGAAACTACCAACATTATAGCCAAGACAACAGGTATATAACTTCCTGCTGATGCTAACTATTAAATTTGTACAGATTAAACTATATTCTTATGGCGCCATGAAATAAAGGGTTACCGTAGTGCATCTTATTTCTGTACATCCTTTAAACATTGGTATCCAGTAACATTAATCATCCAAGTACTGGGAGAGCCAGCACGATGTAGTGCAGTATTAACAGAAATTAGAAAAAAAAACTTTAAGAGTATATAATGACCTGAGTTCGATCCCGGCAGAAGTCGGTTTCAGGTAGCCTGCTCAAGATCGACTCAGCCTTCCATCCTTCCGAGGTCGGTCAAATGAGTACCCAGCTTGCTGGGGGTAAAGGGAAGATGACTGGGGAAGGCACTGGCAAACCACCCCACAAACAAAGTCTGCCTAGGAAACGTCAGGATGTGACATCACCCCATGTGTCAGGAATGACCTGGTGCTTGCACAGGGGACCTTTACCTTTTTAATGAGTTTCTTCCACTGTATTTAATGTACGGCTTATTCTGTTACATCTAAACATCTGTTTAAAAGGAAAACCCCATCTAAAAATAATTTCACAATTAAATAATCTATCAGTATCAATCAATCAAGTTTTATTTCGATACAATATCAGCTCTGAATAAAAATCAAAAATCAAATCAGTAATCTATCAGTAAAGAATTTTAAATAACCTTCTGTAATGTGAGTGGTGAAATGTCAGGGAAGACTGAAATAGTTTCACCTCAGTATCTAGGGGTATCTTTTGCAAAGAGTCTAAGATCAGATCTTTTATTGTAATGTCTTGAAAGTAATAAAGAATCTCTACTAAACTCATGAGAGCAAACATTTTGACAAAAGTTTAGAGTCAATTCTCAATATTTACTGTCTCCCTAGCACTAGAACCTAATATGCCAGTAAATCGTTCTGCTAAATATTCCCATAGCTGACAGTATAAGATGCAAGTTGCAATCTCAGCCAAGGCTTTCTTCTTGGGAAAGGGGGTTACTGTTTTAAAAACAACAAATATCCCTAAATTTTGATGTTCATTCTGGAATGTATCAATAACCAGTGGCATGCTAGAAAACGTTTTGATATACAACCTTTTCTCCAAATTCACCTGGGGGCGGGGAGGCAAGAATTTAACTGAATGCTAACTTTTGGCTGGAGAGGTGATGAATGGAGAGTATGCAATCTCAAGCCTGAAACATTGTTACAAAGCAGTGAATTTAGCTTGCGCTGTTAATTGGTTTCAACTGGGGAAAAGGTGGCCATTGCTTAAAACTTATTGATCAAGCTTATCTGACAGTGCATTCCTGACCTTTAAGGGCAAAAGCCCTTAGAAGGCCAGGAAGGTGCTGCACCGGCATTGGGGCCCTCCACGCCAGCATCCGGGCTACTTACACCACCGTAAGTGGCCCCAATGCTGGCGGGGAGGTCTGGGCCCAACAACAGCACCACCCCAGGATGCCGGCGAGGTCTTCCGCCGGCATCCCACTGATGTAAAGGCCCATGCCAGCATCCCGGGGGGAACATCCCGGGAGGGATTCTCAGGGCATTCCGGGGGGGAGGAGCTGCCATTAGCTGCCTCCTGTCCCCGTTCACCCCAGGTACGACAGCGGTGAGAGGAGCGAGGCTCTGCCAGCTTTTTGCTGGCTCAGCCTCGCTTTTCTGAATGGGTTGAAAAGGACACATTTGACCAAAAAAAAAAAAAAAAGCATCTAAAAGGCCTTCTTCTTGCTGTCAGGGTCCCACTGAACACCCTGCTGTGGCTTAGAAAGAAAGAAAAAAGATGGAATTGCTTTTCAAGACAGCTCAATGTTAAAAGTAATTCTGATAACCTTTCCCCATGTCACCCTAATGGAGGAAGAGCAGGCAACCACCAGCTCCATCCTGCTCACTCCCTCTGGCATCACAGCAGCTTGGGTACAGCAGCCTACCTAGCCTGCCTTCTCCCAACCCACACCTGCGAAGGTGGGAAAGAAGAAAAGCAGGTAGCCACCAGCTCTACTGCACTCCCTTCAGCTTTGTGGTAATTTGGGGGTTTAAAATGTGGCTGTGCATACCTGGGGGCTGGCAACAGCAGGGGCTGGCCTAAAATCCCAAAAGCTCTTGGGCTGTCTTGAGACTAAATATGGACCCGATTCTGAGCAAAGTGATACAGCAAAGTGATACAGGGCATCCTAACAGTGCAAGTCCTCGCACCGGCAGGCTCAGGAATGGCTGTTAGTCTCTTAATACCATTTTTTGCAACATTGACATGGGATAGTATATTTGAATCACATATGGCACTTTTGTTTTTTGTTTTGTTTTTCTCCTCCAGAAGATGGGCAAACCAAAAGGACATTGTAGAATGAAGGGAAAGTAGAGAACCAGGGAGAAATGCTTAAAAACATTAAAGATACTGACCTCAGAGTGATTGTCCAGGGTAGCTGGCACACCTCATGCTGTTGTTTTGTTACCAATAGAACTTAACCCAGATTCATACAGCTTGAATTATTTATTGGCAAACAGCAAAGTATAGCAGACAGACAAGACGTTCAGACAATTTAAGTGGAGCAATATTATTCGATCATCATTGCAGGAAAGAAATACAATAAAATGTATTCTTTCTGGATCTTAGCTATCACATCCATAGCACTGAGTCTCATGATATGGAACTCAAAAGCTATCATGTCAAACATTATGGTACAGAACTACAGAATAAAAGAAATGGCAACATTAATTCAAATGACCAGTAAATAAATTTGCCATTATTATATGCTGCATTCTCATAATGTACCTCAGAAGATAAAGTATTGGTGCAGTATTGGATCAAGTATTTTGATCTTAAACACAAATATAGTTTGTTGATAAACAACTAAAACACAATGCATTTTATTTCATAATAATTTACAATGCTATCCTAAACACTAAGGCTGTTCAGGACTGCACTATTAATGGGTTTGGAGAGGATCAGCATAGTACTCAATGGATTCTGCTTTCTTTCCTCTTTTCTTAACAACACAGTTCTCCAGTCATTACTTTCAAAGGGTGACACATATTATAGGTATCAGCTTGCTGTTACTGCACTGCCCTATATCTTGTGATTGACTTTCTGTATTGTTTACAGTATACCTTAGTTTGTTGTGTGTATTTCTCTCTAATTCTGTAATCCTAGTCGTATGGAACTATTCATTGGTTGTTTTATACTGCCTGATTTCAGGATTGCTTTATCCTGTAACTGAGTCTTAGTGAGAAAGGCGAACTATACATAAAGTAAATAAATACATAAAATAATCTTGCTGGGTAAGACCAAAGGCCCATCTAGTCCAGTGTCCGATTTCAAACAACGGCTATCTAGATGTATTTAGGAAGCCCCTGACCAGGACATGAAGACAACAATATTCCCCACTATTCCCCCACCAGGCAATGGTATTGAAAAGCACACTGCATACTTATAGTATCTGGAAGTTCTGTTTCGCTCTTCTGGATAATCATAGTTGATAGGTCTTTGATGAATTTAACCAATCTTCTTCTATAGTAATCTAAGGCAGTGGCCTTCTTATACTTATTTATTTCACTTATACCTCATATTTCTTTCCCCTGGGGACCCAAAGCAGCTTATACTGTTGTCCTCTCCTGCATTTTATCCTCACAACAACCCTGTGAGCTGGTTAGGCAGAGAGTATCTGACTGGCTCAAAGTCACTCCGCAGCAAGCTTCCACTGCAGAGTGGAGAGTCAAATCTCAGTTTCCTAGATCCCAATCTGACACACTAACCACTACACCACACTGGCTCATTTTCCGATTGTCTCCTAACTATGCTAACCACATCCTCATCCCACCTGATACACACAATACAGAGGTAGCTGAGAAGGTGTGGATGTGGAGAGAAAGTATTCCATTCTGCTGATAGCCACTCATGAGCAAAATTGTTCCAATGGGGAAGATATATCATGTCCCTGACACCATCCTTACAATCAAATGTTTTGTCAACAATAATTATACAAAGTGCCTGTTAGGAAAGGAATTTAATGTAACTATTTTTTCACAGGAATGATAATAAAAAGCCACTAGGGAAAACAAACAAATAACAATGACCCATTGGAATTCTCTTTCAACAAAAAATCCTCTCTACATTACGTGGAATAAACTCACATGACCTGAATATGTTGTAGCTGCCAATTGGCAGTCATTGCTAAAAAGCACTAGGATAGAATTACTGAAGGAGCTGGCAGAAAACAGTTATAAATGAGATGTTGTGAATGACGTTTGAGACAAGTCTAACATGGAAAACATCTTTCAACTAAGAGAAGGGAAAAATATGAAAATGAATGTTATGTCCATTTATATTCATGGTAAATCCTTTGGGACTAACATAGAACTTTTTGACACACTTCTGACTGAGTTCCCCCCCCCCCTTCTAAATAAAATGCAGGACTTTTACTACTCTTTGTAAAGTTTAACTCTAATGGTATGCGGGACAACATTAGTGGTTTTATAATTTCCAGGGGTATACTTGCCTTTTTTCCTTTTAAAAACATTCTCATTTGTCTTGAAAGCAAACCCCATTCAAATAGTGATTCTTCTGTAATAGCTCACCTGGAATAAAATTAATTGCATATTATTTGAGAAGGAAAGTTTTCAATATCTTCAAAATCCTTAAATAAGGGCAGAAGTATAAGAAGCTATTCCACAAAAGAACCATTCTATTCCCCAACCGTTCTCAGGAAAACCTTTTCTATCTTTGCTGTTTGCCTTCCGGAAATGACCTGAAAACCTATCTCTGTCTTCAAGAATTATGAACCTCTGACTTAGCTGAAATGTTTTTGCCAGTCAACATTAAATATGTAAGCATAAAGAGGCAAAATAAGCTTATTGTGGTTGGGAAATTGATTTCATATATCACATTGATTTCATATATCACACATATATCACACATTGATTTCATATATCAACCAATACTTTAGGACTCTATCGCTTGTAACAATGTTCATCACCTGCTGAAATTCTGTTTGCACACATTGTTTTTGAGAAATATGTACCCACAATAGGCCCTAAGGTGACTCATAAAATGGAGCTGTTATGCATCTCAACAGTGTCTCTTTTCAGAAGCAGATAATACTGCTCATGCCAAAGGATGTAAAATTAGGTCTCAAAAAGCAACCAGATTTAACATTTTTATTAAATAACAGTTAGAGTAATGTAGAAAACAAACACATAATTTTAAATCGTGTGCAGCAAAAAGAAGAAATTGTGATAATACCTGCTGTATAATAGTATCCAGTACAAATTCAATTAGCTATATTATCAGTTACAATACCATTATATCAGGATATGCTTAATGCCATATATTAGGTTTGTTGAGATAGTCTAATGTAGTTGGCCTATAGTGGTTAAAACCTCTTTGGAATGTTGGCTATGTAAATCATTCCCAGTCTTATACCATTATCCTTTCTGACCCATTTATCCTCCTCTTTCTGTTGAGCATATGGACTTTTTTCTGTGCCACTGTGCTGTATTTGGTTGGTTATTACCATTGCAGCAATATTTTCCATTAAAATTATTGTAATTCTCCCCTCTGCCAGAGCGGCCTCTCCGGGGTGCCGGCAATGGCGTAGAGAGGCCGTGCCGGTGCAGGGGGCATTCCAGGGGCGGGGCAGGGGGAGGAGCCGCCAGTTAGGCGGCTTCCTACCCCTTTTGACCACTTGCGCTGGCAGCTGGAACGGCGTTGCTGCACCTGCTATTTTGCAGGAGCAGCCTCATTGTTTTCAATGGGGCAAAAAGCCCCAGTTAAACAAACAAACAAACAAAAAAAGCCGCAAAATGGCTTTTTTTGTTTAACGGCGTGCACGATTCGGCTTAGGAAGAGGCACCGCTGCGCCTCTTCCCGCTGACTCTGCAAGCAGTATTTTCTGGAATGGGCTGTTAGATACATAAAGTTGCTTCTCCTCTACTGCATCTGAGCTTTTTTTTCATTCACTACCGTCTGTGATATCTTATCAAAATTGACCAGAAAAGGAAATCAATAGAAAATGCATATATTAATGTATGTATGTATTGGAACATTTCTTTGTCAATTTGCACTGAAAGCTCCCAGAGAGGCTTGCAGGATATTCCAAAAAAATATGTTTAAACCAAGAAAACAAAACCAAGAAAACACATTTGTGTCTGAGTTGGTCTTGGTTCACTGGGCTGCTTATTACAGGCTACAGCTCTGAGCCAAATACCAAGAGTCCTTTGGCCATTATCCTTCAGTTCACACCTACCAGTTCACACCTACCAGTCGCATGACTGGGAGTGATGTCATATATAGCAAGCTCCTAAATCTGTATGGATCTTGGAAATTGCTACAGCATTGCAGTATTGTGTGATATCACTTCCAATTACCTGATTGGAAGTGGTGCTATGATGTCATGTAGCACCTCTCAACACCCAGCCCCACTCCCAGACGCTCTCAGGGATTGTCAGCCAAGGGCAAACCTATACCTAAGGTATCGTGGACTGGTAACCTTATACCTAAGGTATCATACCTTTGGTCATGCCTGAAGTATCTGCCAGGAGAGAACAAACTGAGCCCATATGGAACTCACAAACCAAGCCAGCAGGGTTTTCTTTACATTCTCTCCCGACAGTGAGGAATTATGAGAATGTGCTGTTAGGAAGTAAAAATGTCAATGTTGTTCAGGTCCCAAGTTAATAACATTAAGGAATCTATATGCAATTCAGCAAATGTTATGTGCTGTATGTGAATAAAAACAATGGATAAAGAGGGCAGCATAGACAAAACTTTAATTTAAGATTGAGTAATCACTTTCGAAGATAGAGGTATACCAAACTATTTGACCTGAGCATGCAAAATGCTGATAGATGTTGACGGAACTGAATGTGTTCTTCATTTGTCAAGTTAATCAGTGAACAGCACAATTTCCAAAGTCAGCACTGAAGGCTGATGTCCTCGATGATGGAATGAAGAATTGGTATGCAAATATGCTTCTATTACTCAATCATAGTTTATGGAAGGTGACAAAAATGGTCTTTCTATTCAGCAAGCATTTATCCCTGCTCAGTTCGCCTATGACAGAAGATACTATTTAAATAAATGTGAGTATGTATGTGTGCTTATGGTGAAAAATATGTTTGTAACTTACCCCAAAGTCAGGAAAAATCCCAGCTTTTGTTTCTAGCTGGGCCAAAACTACTTGCCTTTTTGAACTTCATTGTTCTGAGTGTCAAAAGGTGGCTTCCATTTTCAGCATGTGAAAGTACAAAATGTGCTGATATTGTGTTGGATTCTTCCTAAAAGTTCCACCAACTTAAGGATTTCCATCTGTGGAAGAGGGTCTCCCTTAGCGTTGGCAGGTCCCTCTATGCCACCTGTGGGAGGTTTTGGGGGCAGAGCCTGAGAAAGGCGGGGTTTGGGGAGGGGAGGGACTTCAATGCCATACAGTCCAATGGCCAAAGCGGCTATTTTCTCCAGGTGAACTGATCTCAATCAGCTGGAGATCAGTTGTAATAGCAGGAGATCTCCAGCTAGTACCTGGAGGTTGGCAATCCTAGTCTCCCTTCTCCTTCCGCCTCTTGCTGCAGCCCAAAATACTCCTTAGAATTCTGCTCTTGTGGTACTGCAGAGGGGCAGAAATAGCTTGGGGGGGTTGAAGTATGCCACAGAATGGGGCTATTGGCACAAAAATCCCACCCCTTTTGTTTGCAGCAATATTGGCGGGATACAACCCACTGTGTTGTGTCAGTGTTTTTCTTCTTAGTGGCATTTTTATTCTTTTGTAATATCAATACAAATTGGTAGTGTGGCTAAGTAAAAAAAAAGACTTGAGGCAAGTGCTGAAGGCTCTTCAAGACTAGTAATTTTTTTCTCAAATGCATCAGGTTCCAGCAACTGGGCTGACACACAATAATTACTTTATTGTGGTAAATATATAGGAAAGATTACAGCCCGATCCTGACAGCTGCTGCGGTGGAGGTAGGCATCCTGCAGTGCAGCAGTGATGCTGCTGGACCTTTCCCTGAGGCATACTGCAGAGGCCATGGACCAGACAAATGCCCCACTGCATGGGCCATGTCAGTGCCAACACCCCCTGAAACCATGTCAGCACATTCATTAGATGTCACAGGGGTGCAATAGCATAGCCATGACAGACATGGTGAGCCAATCAACCACAGAGTGACAGCCACAGGGAACAGGCTTGAGGAGAGGGACAGGGAGGGGCATGGGCCATGCCTGTGGCCCCACCCACCCCCTTAAAGGCACAGGCCTGCACCAAACATACAGAAGTAGCAACATGAGGAGGAGAGGGGGCCCGGGCAACCTGCACACCATTACTCAAAGCTCACCTGCACTCCAGGGCCACTCTGTACCTATCCTACCTCACACTGACTCATGAACATGGGACCAGCCATGGGCGCCTGGGGATGAACGGCAGGGGTGCCTCCCAGAACCAGTGTCATGTTGGTTTCTCTGACCCCAGGGGCTGACACTAGGACTCCAGCCACTACCACCACCTAAGTGGGACGGCTGCACAACACCAGTAGAGAAGGCCAGGGTAACAGAGGATGGGGGGAGGGAAACAGTGAGCAACAGATTGGTTGGTGGAACTGGCCCATGCAATGTGCAAACCATCAGCCAGATCTCACTCCAACAGGTGCCTCACCTCCATCCTTGTCCACCACAGTAGCTGCTGTAGTGAAGGTAGCCACTCCATTGCTAACCTCCATCTCTTTTTGGCTCACAACCATGGGATGGCTGGCTAGGATGTGTGACAGAGGGTCACCTAGTGGGGCCAATGAGCCTCCAACAATACCAATGTCCTGAGGCTCCACCACCAAAATCTCCAGGTAATTTCCAATTTGGAGTTGGCTGCCCTACTTTCAAGGATGAGTCTTTCACTAGGCTTTATGTACTTGCCTGTAAAGTAGTAACAGATCACTGGGTCTAGGTCCTTTTCCCCAAGGCTTCCTGACACAGTTAAATGTAAACAAGGTCTGTACTTGGAGATTTAGTCTTGTAGCAGGCCTCAGAGATATTATTAATTCCAAGTTATAGTCTTCACTAGTGTCCCTTCAGGTCTAATAGGCCTGTTACTGGCTCTCAGACTGCCTCTCTCCATTTTCTTTCCTCTATTTCCCTCCTCCCCTCAGAAAAAAAGCTACTGTTTCAGTCAGGGTCTGTTGTATAGTTGCCAACCTCCAGGTGATGGCTAGAGATCTCCCACTATTACAACTGATCTCCAGGGGAAAGAGATCAGTTTTCCTTGAGAAAATGGCCACTTTGGCAATTGAACTCAATGATATTGAAGTCCCTCCCCTCTCCAAATCCCACCCTTCTCAGGCTCCACCCCCAAAATCTCCAGGTATTTCCCAACCTGGAGGTGGCAACAAGATGCAATCTTTCAGAAATTCCATTACACTTCACTTTTGTGCTTCATATGAATATACTGCCTTTTAATCTTATAATCTAAGGTTACTGGTATTTTGGCTAAGTTTACTAGCTATGATCATATGGACAACCCATGTGATGTTATTAACATGATCATGTAATGAACATTTTTTTAAAAAATAATAATAATAATGTGGGACAGAAGAGCCAATGATATGGCACACGAAGCTGAAGTCTTGGAGGGTAAAAAAGACAGAGGGAATTGGTGCTAAAAAGAAGAAACATTGCCTAACCCGGGAGGGGGGGGGGTGTCACAGCAGCAAGAGAGAGGTTAGTGGGGTTTTGGATGGTGTGTGTGTGTGTTATTTGTTTTGTTGCACTGAATGAGTTAATTTCAAAGCAAGTATCATGCCCTGACCTGGATTGCCCAGGCTAGCCTTATCTCATCAGATCTCAGAAGCTAAGCAGGGACAGCCCTGGTTAGTATTTGGATGGGAGACCACCAAGGAATATCAGGGTTGCTGTGCAGAGGAAGGCACTGGCAAACCACCTCTGTTAGTCTCTGGCCATGAAGACCCCAAATGGAGTCGCCATAAGTCAGCTGCGACTTGACGGCACTTTACACACACACATTACCATCACAGAATTATTGGCATAATGCTACAATTGTTTGCTTATGAACAGTGATTGCGAGGAACATTTTGACCCAGCAGGCTGTAGTGTTTAGGTTGTTGGTCCAGGATCTCGAAGACCCAGATTCAAATCACAGATCTGCCAGGCATGCTCACTGGGTCAATCTCACCTAAAAGGTTGTTGTTATGGGAATAAAATGGAGATAATAAAATGGGGGTAAAGGTGGGGTATAAAGAAATACATAAATAAATACAATTTCATTGCTAATAAACCATGCAAGAGTAAAACTGCTTTTCTCAATGATGAGAAGGCCAACTTTTGAGACAGGCAATCTTCATAAGCACTTAAATCTCTGCATCTACACCAGCTTTCTAAATTGTGGCATGCATCTCTGTAATGAATTATGGACCTAATGTAATCGATGCATTACCCTAAGCTCACTGAGTAAAATATTTCCTAAAAGGGGCAAAGAGTTCCATGCACAAAGAAGGCTTGGACATGTGTTTCTCAAACCACTGCACCGCCTCTGTATGATGTGTATCAAACTGCTTTTGATATTGGTGGAAACTTAAGAAAGCAGTTTTTGATACTAGGTTGAAGTCTGCTGTTCACAGGAAAAAGTAAAAAAAAATGATGTGCATAAGCCCTTATAGAAAATAGAGATAACATTTAGATCTTTATAAGCTGGTACCACCAATTTCAAAAGAAGATATGCCCAAGCTTACTTAGGTCTCTGGCTTTTCTTTTTGATAAAGAAACAGTTTGTTTAAAAAAACCTTTTCTGACAAATGATAGATGATTTCAATATCTACATTCATTGTCTACGCCGACAGTTACTTTGCATAGAAGTACTATGGCCTACCTTTGCAACAAGTTGCTATTTTACACCTTAATTCATAATAGCTATGAGATTTATAGGTTAACCTTGCATGAGTATGTTTTAAAATAATTTCAGAAAATACTACCTTGATCTTTACTTGTTCCTAGATGCAAATAGGCACCCATGTTTTCAGCTTAGCAATTATTTGCTTTTATCCTTTTCCCTTGGTCAAATTCACTTATTATAGTCAAAGCAAAGAAAGCAACTCCCACTCTATCTCCCCCATGCTCATTTAATTAGTTTCTCCCTCAGGCACTTAGGGATTGTAGGATATTATTCCTGGCCTATATCCCTTTGAACCAAATCCCCCTTCAAGGCTCTGGTGCCCTAGAAAAATTGTTAGTGTATATTGAGTGAGTTTCTGTACCAGTGGCTTCAATTCATATGGAGCAAAATTGAAGTTTTTCTTCCTGGCAAGTGCATGTTTCTCTGCAGTTCATCACTGCTGAAGAAATATTACTTGTTAGCAGTCAAAACCCACTTCATTCTCCAACACTGTTACTTACAATGGCAGAAAGCCATGTCACAATACAAAATCATGCCTCCTTGGACGGCAATGCTGTGTGCATTGAACCTTATATTTCAAGGACCAATGAGACTGAAGAATGCTCAACTGAGATCCATTGAAAAGTTTATCTCTATCTCTCTATCTCTCTATCACAGTGGTTCTCAACCTTTTTTGCTCCATTCCCCGCTTTCACCATTGTTCAGAATATAATTCCCCCCTTCCCCTGTCTACCTGAGCTGGTCATTGACTGTAATAAAGATCTAATCTAATCTTATCCCCCCTTCCCAAAATAGTCTAACTCAAAAAAACAAACTACAGTTTTACAGATTGTACATAATCTACAGGTCATCACACTTTGCTGAATAGTGGTCCCAATTCCCACCTTGGAACCCTAAAATTCCCCCCCGGGGGAATTCCCTCCTGTTGAGAACCCCCTGATCTATCGTCTATCAATGTTTAGTCAATTAATCTATCTTCATAAGTATTCCTGGGTGCAACTGAAGAGAGAAAACAAAAAGTAAACAGAACCAACAATTTTTCATTTAATACATTTAAATCCCCCAACTCTTAACCCATGTTACTTCAGAAGGTAGGTATCATTATACCTAAATATGAACATGGCTCCAGGGTGCAAAACAAGAAATCTGAATACCAAAGTCATATACAGAGGGAACATTTTTCTACACATGTAGGGAAAATACCAGGTTTACTGAAATGTCTATTTTTTTTTTAAGTGAGGGGATTAAAAAAACACCCTGAAGTTAAAGAAAAACGAGATCTCAAAATGTAACATCTCAAGATCTCAACTGCCATTAAGGGGATTGCCTAGCCACCTCTGTAAACTGTGCTGCAACATGTGACAGCAGCATCAGGTAAGGAGGAAGAGGAGACTGCAGTGGGATGAGGAAAGAAGACTGTGGCAACAGGAAGAGAGGAAGGAGGAGGCACAGGAGAGCTGAAGAGGGAGTGGAAGGGGAAGGAAACAAGTTCTCCCACCTCTGTCACTCTCTCTTTATTTCCTTCCCCAGTTTCCAAGCCTCTTGCTGCCATCACCAAAGCTGATAGGCTGAATACATTAGAAGTACTTTCCCATCCAACCCACCCCTACATCTGACTGGCAGGATGGAAGCTTCAGGAGATTTATAGTGGAAAGTATGTCCTGCACAATCCTCTTGCTATCGTTGCAGACCAGTTGCTAATGATGGATTGGAAAGGAAAGCTCACCTCATCAGTTGGGTGGTGGCAGTGGAGGAAAAGAAAGAAAAAATAATGAAGGGGGAGAAGAGAGAAAACAGTGATGGGATTGTGAGGGGAAGAAAGAAGAGAAGAAACAGGAGCTGCAGGATGGGATGCCCCCTCCCCTTGACAGTACTTATGGGTCCTGCTCTTGAAAAACTGTTAAATGCAATATAATAAAAATAAAATCTTTCAGAAGAGCACCACTGAATCAGTCCAAATATCTGTCTGAATTAAAATATTGTTTCCCACAGTGGCTAAGAAAGTTTTCCTCCATAATGCCTTCAAGCACATCATGCAGAAAATAACCCTCTGTGATGATTCCCCACTTCCTTTTTCAATTAACCAAGCATCTTCTTTGTCTTTTCCTTACAGGCCCTCTGGAACTGGGAAAGATCAGTCAGGGCCTGGGTCTCCTTGGGCAGAGAGTTCCACCAGGCAGGGACCATGGCTGAAAAAGCTGTGGCCCTGGTTGAAAACAGCTGGATGGTCTTTGGGCCAGGGAATGTGACCTAGCTAATATTCCTGAGATTTTGAACCTGCTGTTCTGCGGATGAGCCTCCAAACCCCGGCATCAGGTCAAATGCTAAGATTAGCAAACTGTGTGTAATGAGCATGAGTTCAGCCATTAAACTCCATATCTGAGCAAAAATACAAAATTTGGTTTCTCTGCTCACTCAAGCAACTGTATCACACACATTATCAAATCATTATGGATAAAATGCCCAGTAATTATCACCTGAACAGAAATTATGGTAATATGTAGTATATGCACAAACCCTGAATAGTAAGTGCATTTCTGAGACATAAGTCACAAGTGGGATTAAATTCTTGCTTCTGGTAAACCCTGATATAATAATAAAAATAATAATCCCTAAAAGAAAGCCTCAGGAGAAGTAAGATAATAGTGGCTGTAAACTGTGGATTTTTATACAGATGGAATAGTCATTCTTTATTTAGAAAGCATTTTTAGAAGCCTCTTTGTATGAACAATTAGTATACTTTACTTTCAGCTAATGTTTTGCTCTTTGCACAAATAATGTCATGTCCAGAGATTCTTAAACTCAGCTGATTTATTATGTCCAATTTCTTTTTTAATTTTCTCTTTCTTTCTTTCTTTCTTTCTTTCTTTCTTTCTTTCTTTCTTTCTTTCTTTCTTTCTTTCTTTCTTTCTTTCTTTCTCCCTGATCATAGACCAAGGTCTTGAACAATAAAACCATAAAACTTAAATAAGACCCATCTCTAAAAACACTTCTGTCTCTTCTCTGCAGCCTCCAAAACACGAGCAACAAAATAAGTACGCTGAGGGTCAGAGTCCTCTAAGAGGAACGAAACTTTTTGCTCCAAAGTAGTTTGGGAAGATGTGGACTAGGGCTGTCAAAAAAAAAAAAATTCGGTACAGTTCGGATTCGGCCGAATTTGACCGAAGTCCGAACTCCCCCGCTTCGGATCCCCGGTAATTCGGGGGGATCCGGAGTTCGGGGGAAAATTCGGCCCCCGCGCGCCTTCAGAGGGATTCCCTGAAGGCGCGCGGGGGCCCTTTAAACTGATCTGAGCCTCCCAGCTGGGAGGCTCAGATGAGTTTAAAGGGCAGCCCGAGCCTCTCCAGCGGAGCCCGCTGAAGGGGGGCGGGCTGCCCTTTAAACTCCCAGCTGGGAGGCTCAGATGAGTTTAAATGACAGCCCGCCTCCCTTCAGCGGGCTCCCCTGAAGGGGGGCGGGCTGTCATTTAAAGTCATCTGTGCCTCCCGGCCGGGAGGCGCAGATCAGTTTAAATGACAGCCCGCCTCCCTTCAGGGGAGCCCGCTGAAGGGAGGCGGGCTGCCCTTTAAACTCATCTGAGCCTCCCAGCTGGGAGGCGCAGATCAGTTTAAAGGGCAGTCCGCGCCTTTCAGCGGGCTCCCCTGAAGGGGGGGCCGAATTGGCCGAATTTATTCGCGAACTCCCGAACTCGCTGAATTCGCCCCCCCCCCCCGGTTGCCCGCCAGATTTGAGTTTGGATCCGTCCGAACTGAAAAATCACCGAATCAGGGGAAATTCGGTTGATTTTCAGTTCGGACCGACCGAATTGACAGCCCTAATGTGGACCATTTATTAAAACATGGTATAATCCATTTTAGCCAAATTGGTATATTTAAAATATATTTAAAGTTATCCTTGTGTTTAACTTCACTCCACCGTGCAACTTAGTCCCTCAGACCAGTCACCCATGTTCATCTAACTTACCTCACAGGATAAAACAGGAAAAAGAGAATCATATGCACTGCGCTGAGCTCCTTGGAAGAAAGGCAGGATACAAATGTAGTACATAATTATAATTAGAAATCAAAAGTAAGTCCTGTGTTATTAAATGGTACACACTCTGAGGAAAGTGTCCTTAAGATTGCAGCCACTCTTTCAGCCTCACGTCAGTGTTGTTGTGAGAAGGAAATGGAGAGTAATATGCTTCCCTGAGCTTTATGGAAGAAGGGTGCATTATAAATGTAACAGTATTAATATCCCAATTGCAGCAAATAGCTATGCTACTCCATGTAAGAATAATTTCTAACCTCAGTTGATTTCCAGACTCTGACATTCTGCTCTAATTTTTGAATCATCTCATAATGAGTTATAATGAGCCCTGGAAGAGTCACAAGGAGAATTTTTGATGTAAGATCAGGAACGTCCCAGAAAATTAAGGAGCCTTGAAAAGTCAGAATTTATCTAGCAATAAAGGAATATTCTGTAATTTATAATATGTGCTTTGATTGATCATCTGGAGTTTGTTTTCCTTGAGACTTTGATGATAGTTACCGTCAAAGTTATCCTTACCTCAGAAACTTCACCATTAAAACTTATTTAAAATAATGAGTGTTCAGTGTTGTAGAAATTATCATTAAGGTGATAAAGGAGGAAGATTTTTCTAAAGCTGAAGTTCTGTCTGCAAGTAAGAGGAAGCTCCAGTGACAAGCTTCTATACCAAGGGGGGGAGGAAGGAAAAAAACAAAACATTGCATTCAATGGGACAGGCAGCCCATTCCTAAAAGGGAGGGTAGAAAAATATTTTTTAAAAAATAAAAAAGTGAAAATGCCCCCATAGATCAATGTGAGGCTAAGCCACTGAAAAAGGTGGTGTTGTGACGCCGCAGCTCGAGGGGGTGTTCCTGGGGTGAAAGAGGTTAGGAAGCTGAGTAACATCAACTCCACCCCTTGAAATGCCCTGGGAACGCCCCCCCCCACACACACACAACACACCTGCATGAGCTTTCCCTTCTGAGAATTTCCTGCCGGCGTGTCTATGCTGGCAATGGGGTCTGGCGCAGCTCCACAGCTCCCCAATGCCGGCATGTTTGCCCCCAGGATGGCATAGGTACCACTTTATTCCACGATAAGGTGGCACCTATGCCAGGGTGGGGTCATGCCGGTTCCTAAGGAGCTTCGCCCCCTCTTCAGGAATGCAGCCTTAATCCCTGGTAAATGAGTTTAGGATTGCAACCTAAATATGCAATTCTAGACATGCTTCCTGGACTTACTTTTGAGTAAGCATGCTTAGGCTTGTCCTGGTAAGCACTCATTTAAAGAGAGTATGTGCTACTTGAATTAAATTAGCTCTGCTGTAGCAGTGGAGTCTGATCAACTGAGCTAAATCTAGACTTAGTAGGCCTGAAAAGGGCAAAGCTAGTGTGCTATTTTAAAGTCAAAAGGGTTTAACTGTGGGTTAAGCTGAGTAATAAAAACAAATTGTAGTCATGGTCCATGGAAGACCAAAGTGCAGTCAAGGTTTAGGTTAAAAAACCCAAACTGTAAATTAATCAAGCTCAGTTCACATCCTTGTACTTGCAGTTGGAGCCCAGGTGAATTTTAATGCATTTTCATCAAAATCAAGTGTTTAACAATCTGATGTAACAAGTAGGGGACTCGCAAGGACCTGCAGGAGTATCTAATTTTTCACCTCCTGCAGTATTTCTTATTTCCCATCCCTGAAATCCCCTATAGCCTTTCCCCTTTTCCGGACTTCTTCTATCCTTTTTACCCACCCAGCAGCCCTATCTACCTAAAAAAGAAAGTAGTAAAGATGGATAGAAAAGGTAGTTCTGCACAACCCATGTAGAAAGCCAGTGTAGTTTAGTTAGGGTTGCCAGCTCTGGATTGGGAAATACCTGGAGATTTTGGGGTGGAGCTTGAGGAGGGGAGGGACTTCCATGCCATAGAGTTCAATTGCCAATGCAGCCTTTTTCTCCAGGGGAACTGAATTCTGTCACCTGGAGATCAGTTGTAATAGCAGGAGATCTCCAGCTACAACCTGGAAGTTGGCAACCTTAAGTATAGTGGTTATATTATGCTTCATTAAATGCTTATATGTCAGCTTCTAAGTTGGCAGGACCCAGAAACAGCTATTTTGTAAAGTGTGACTCTGACATATCCTGTGCATTCAGCAACTTTAACTTAGTCATATTCAGAAATAGTGAATGCTTGCAAATGTTATAGGAAGGCAGAAGTGTTGCAAAAGCTGAAGATAAAGGCTTCTAACCTTTCTATCTGCCAACATGACACATGTGATATGTGCTTGAACCTCTCCATGTAGCCAAGCCTCTCCTTATGCCCTGCCCCCAGCTAGTGTATAAGATAAGGAGAAGTGGCTGTGAAATAGCAGAGAGTTGGATCTGAGGAGCCTAGCAAAAGGGCACCAAAGACTTCAAGAGGGATCATCTGGTACCAAGCAAGAACTGGGTGCATCCACATTTGGAAAGTAAGGGGGAAGGGAAGAAAAGAGGGAAAGAAAGACCAGAGAAGAGCCAGAGACACCGTGACATCATCAGCTCTACCAAGGATAAATTGAATATAGGCCAGGAAAGAGTTATACTTTGTCTGGCCAACTTTGAAGTGAATGTGCAGTGGGAACAAGGCTAGCCTAGGATGCAAGACTCTTTTCAGTAAAGCTTTATTTCATTTAAAGTATCCTTGCCTGGGACACTCAATCTGTTCATTGCTGGATACAAATCCTACAGGCCCAGAGCCCTGCCCTAGGGCCTGATCAATCTTGAGGTATGAGGGCAGGAGATCACAAAATTAAGGCAATTTTGTGCCTGAAATGTCACGATCAAATCCAGAGAAGTCAGGTGAGTTGTATATTGTACAGCTCTCATTGCAAACAACGTGTGGCAGAATTGACAGTTTTCCTTCATTTGGACTACGTAGGATACAGTTTCAACGGTGGTATTGCTCTGCAAGAGATACAGCTATGATAGTAGGGTTGCCAGGTCCCTCCTTGCAACCAGCGGGAGGTTTCAGGAGGCGGAGTTGCGGGCGGAGATCAGCGTCATTTACGTGATGACACACGTCCGGCGTGTAGGGCGGCTCCAACTGGAGCGGTGGAGGAAAAAAGCAGCCCCAGGGGACCACCGCAATGAGGGAAGGAACAAAAACGAAACAGGCTGCAAACTGCGCCCCATCCTTCTGCGAAACAGCTGATTGGGAAAAACACCTGATCATTGGCAAGGCTCTGGGAGGAGCGCGGAGGGTATCTGGAAGGGGGGAGATAAGGCGAGTCACCTTGTTTCCTCCCCTCCAACTGCCGTCCCCGCTCCTCTCTTTTTTGTTTTCATTTCTTCCCTCATTGCAGTGGCTTTTTTCTCATTTGCCCCAGTTCGACTCCTGACGTCATGACGTAGGTGACACCGATGGCTCCCTCTCCCTCCCCCCCGCCTGCTTCTTCCCGCCAGAACGGGAAACAGGAACAATGGGCAGTAGATTGCCCGCCAAGGGCGGGCAGTTGGGAACGCTATGTGACAGGATTGGGGCTGCATATTTAATGTGGGCTCGCCAAGCTATAGGACAAAGGCAAAAAACATGAAACAGCTGACAAACTCAAAACATGACTTCCTTCTGTCTTTGTGATTATTGTATTTTTCGAATTGACTCCTGTCGATGTTTGCCGAATTTCAAACCTGGAACTTTCCGTAGGGAAACTTATTCCTGGAGTTCTTCATGACAGAAATGAACTTGACGGACTTGAAAGAGTGAGGTGAGTTTCAAGGGACTTTAGGAGAGAAAATATGTATAATTAGTAGAATTCCAAATAGACTAAAGACTAACAGCAGTCATAGGCTTCGCTACAATCATTTGATTTAACACCTGCCATGTTAAGTGAAAACTAAATTGCAGAAGGGTTTTTAAAGGGCTTGTTGAACAGCAATAAAGCCTTTGGACATGTGGGCTGAAGTTGTCTGAAATTACAGGATACTGAAAGAATCCTGGCTAAAACATAAGTGGCTGCTCTTGTTATCACCACTTGGCGATCAATAACAGTAAAGCTGTTTTCTTTTTATACCTACTTTTAAACAGTATAATACCTCCTTGTTGTAAGAAATCTCCCTATAAAGAAAACATCGAGATAAATAAGGCTGCAATATAAACACAACTAAATCTGTCACACTTGTAGAAGTCCGTTCCAAGCTCCTCCTTATTTAACAATTAGATCTCTAATTGATTGGAAGAGCTGTGTGATTGAAAGGCTGTAGGCTTTTTGTTAAAACTGTAAAAAAAAAACCTTTAAAAACCCTGTAAAACAAGGAGTTGGACATTTCAAAGCTTAACGTTATTTGAACTGCTGAGAATAGCTTTTAGCAACATCTTTACTATTTTTCTGTTGACCTGCATCTTCTTTTAGGACCATTCAGAATGAAATAAGATCCTTTTGGAATGAAGATTCAGATCAACTTACTCAGGTTTTAATCCCATATGATTCTCAGAGTAGCTCACATAATTTTACTCTTCTTCTGTGGTCTCCTTTTATTTCTCCAAGAAGCCACATGATTCACCAATATATTTTCATTTACAAAGGAGAAGGAGGAAGAGGAAGAAGAGTTGATTTTTATATGCCTACTTTCTCCTACACTTAAGGGAGAATCAAACCAGCTTATAATCACCTTCCCTTCCCCTCACCACAACAGAAACCCTGTGAGGTAGGTGGGGCTGAGAGAGCTCTAAGAGCGTTGTGACTAGCCCAAGGTCACCAAGCTGGCTTCATGCGTAGGAGTGGGGAATCAAACCCAGTTCTCCAGATTAGAGTCCAAACTACTGCTCTTAACCACGCTGAGTGTAGACCCAGGGTATCTTTATCCTTAAGGCTCATTTGCATTAAGTGATCTTGACTACACAGTCTTACTTAAGAACCCTAGAACAAATGCACAGAAGTTAGCAATTGTACTGGAGTTCAGGGCAACCCTAATGCAAGCAATTAATCATGAAGTAGAGTCAGCGTGGTGTAGTGGTTAAGGTGTTAAGGTTCAAATCCCCACTTGCGCCATGGAAGCTTGTTGGGTGATCTTGGGCCAGTTACACACTCTCAGCCCTGATCCTGACTAGTATTTGGATCAACCCTAGCTATTATTTGGACCCCCAAGGAATACCACAGTGACCCAGAGGTAGGCAATGGCAAACCACCTCCCAACGTCTCTTGCCTTGAAAACCCTATGGGGTCCCCATAAGTCAGGATACTGCTGACTCACCATGAGAGACAGCCTTTGTGAATCAGATTAAAGTTCAACTCAAAATGTCAAGAAATAAATCCTTCTCGTGGAGTTTTTCCATGTACTCCAATTAGTTGCTTTATAAGTGGGGATTGTAACCACAGTTTAAATATAGCTAAGAATCCTAGTTACCTGCATTCAAATGCTACATTCAGAATCCTGTCCATTTTTAATGCAGGTTTTTGCATTTGGGCTGTGACTACCTGGAGTCAGTTGAAGTAATGAGTTAGGAAGAGAGTTAACAAGCAAAGACAGCATTTAACCAGACTCGTACTGGTCATCGATCCTCTGTTCATGACTTCTGAATGAGTCTGCGCTCCTGCTATTTCATCCCTTTTTTTTGTAAAAAAAAAAAAAAAAAATCCAGAAATTGGCCAGTGGACCTTTGTTGGGCTACTATCTTCCCTGCCTATTCTGATCAAATAAGCATGGCTGGTAAATTGCATTTACCTTGGTGGGCTACAGATTATGCAGATCTGATGACTGCTACAACAAAAATGGAGATGTCTTCACATTGATTTAGTGGCTACATCATAATGCGGTATAGCAAAACACGATGCAATCCTTCTTCAGTTATGCAAGTACCTAGGTCTTCCATTTTCAATCCATGAAAGGATCAAGAACTGGTTTAGCAACTCTGAGATTCTTTGACCTTCAGTGCCAGTGCAGTTACTTATAGGAGTAGACCATTAGGTTACATAGGCTGCAATCCTGAAAGGGGGGAACTCCTTAGGAGCTGGTGTGGCCCCATGCCTGCATAAGTGCCCCTTAAATCCAGGATAAGGGGCATTTACACTGTCCCAGGGGCAAACACGCTGGCATTGGGGAGACGTGGAGCTGTGCTGGCCCCCACCACCAGTGCAGCCATGCCAGCAGGGAATTCCAAGAAGAGAAAGCCTGTGCTGGCATGGGGGAGGGCATTCCTGGGGGCAGAGCTGCCTTTAGGCAGCTTTCCAACCCCTTCCACCCTGGGAATGCCCCCTTTCATTGTGGCATTGCTACACCACCTTTTTTTGGTGGTGCAGCCTTGCTGCGGTCAATGGAAGCATTTGCTTTTATTTATTTTTTTAAAAAAAACTGTTCATAATTTCTTTTTGGCAGCCCGGAGGCCTCTGTGCAGGTGGTGTGGCTGCGCTGCTCCCAGTCACTGCCTAACTGCCCCCCTTCAGGAATGGGCTGAAAATGTGCCAGCATATTTATTTCCCATGCATTTTATAAAAAAGCAACACATCAAAATGAACCTTTCCTATTGATTTGTTCTTGGAAATGTTAAGAAATCAGTGCTTGGACAATGCAGAAATTTAGACCAATTTCAAGCATAATTTTATGCAGAGGGCATATTAAAGTATATAAAACACAGAAAGGTCAAATGCAGGCCTTTTATTTTGTCCAAGTTGGATAAGCAATTTGGCCATGAAATGGATCTCATCTGTCATAGTTATTGCTTTAGATACCCAGTGCTTAAGGCCAATTCTTCTTCAGGCTAGTCTTATGGGAGTCTTTAAAATGGGTCAGTATCGAAGTAGAAGTTTCTCTTGTGTCACCAGATGCAATTGTTTTTTGGAAGATATTGGGACTGAGAGAATATGACCTTGGATCTTCCTTTGCTGATTCAATCAACAGTTGATGCATTTATCAGGAAAGAAGAAATAGATGAATTGGCTGGTCAAGTCAACATTACTGTAATAATAATTTCACAACACAATAATGCAATAAACCTATGAGCGAGACATGAGATTGGCATATTGCCCTCCGAAGCCTTGCTAATGTGAACTATTCATATCAAGAACTGTAATATTTTTTGCAAAATGTTCTCATTTAATTAAACAATGTATTAATAACATTTACAGGCCCACCTAAGGGACTACTAGCCAGCCTTGAGATGTATAAGGCATGAGATTTATAATGCAAACATTAATGAAAGAAACTCATTCCAATATCAAATGTGCAGAGGAACTGTGAGACAAGTGGAAATGCCAAAACAGACATAATGTGAGCCTCACAATCTCCAAGCGACTTCATTACTTGATTAACAAATTCCTTAAATGCTTCCTGAGTTGCATGTAAATTATTTTTATTTGAATGGGTCATACATTTCTGAGGTGACGCTAAATGTTGGAGAAAAAGTACATAGCTGATGTTGTCAGTCGGTATCCTAAGCTCACTTTGCAGAGGGGAAATGTATGATAGAGACACTCTAGATCAAATGCACAGAAGACAGCAGTTGTACTGGAGTTCAGAGCAACCCCAATGGAAGCAATTAATCATGAAGTAGGATGCTGCTGACTCACAGTGAGAGACAGACACAGCCAACTGGCACATGTTGACACACATGTCCCTCTGATATAAGGCTGCCACTGTCTAAATTCAGAACACACCAAAGGAAGGGGAAAGGGAACACAGCCATCTGTACTGCAAGGAGCTCCATGGCAAAACTGGGAAGATACCTGGCATTAACATACTGTAGGCAGCTTTGCAGATGTCGATTGTAGTACCTTACAGCATCAAGCTCCCTTTTACTTTGCACAAACTGAGGAAAGGAAGCATTTTCATGCTTCCGTAGCTCACACAGCAGAGGGGATGCCAATAAAATGAATGTCTCTTCAACACAAGGGTAGTCTTAGCCAATGGGAAAGAGGCATCTGCCTCAGGCTCTGACCCCCTCCCCCAAAGGAGGGGCGGAATGAAGAAGAGCAGGCTGCTGCAGTCACTTGTACCTGCGCTGTCTGGGGCTCGGAAAGCTAGCAGGAGCCATTCCTTTCTTATCTATGATGGGATGTCTAGTGGTAAAGTGGTAGTGATTCTGGGGCCCCATCCTGGACTTTTGTCCAGACTCCAGAATCACTAAGTTCACCCCTGCTGGGTAGGCAGGGCTCAAGACTACTAGCATTTTGCCAGGCAAAGGAAATACAGGAATTGTGGCAGGAACAAAGGAACACACAACAGCACCTGCACAATAGCAATCCTCCCAACTCCTCAAAAGCTCACTAGAGGACAGCACTCATGTCAAATAGAGGGACAGGTTTGGATCTCATAACTGGGACACTGGCAAGGAGCAACTCTCAGCATTTGGCCAAGCAATAAGCCTATCTGCGGCAAACCATCAGGCCATCCTTGGACCCACACCTACACACTAGGAGCAGTCCTCAAACCACTTACACAACTGGGTGCACAGTTGCAGGGCACAACATAGGATGTTAACAGTAAGACAGTGGAAAGCACACGTATAGCAGACTTAAGTCCTCAGATGCAAACCCTATATGGGGACAGCCCTAAGGCAGTATGGATGAAATCCTATAAACAGCTTAGATTTTGTCCCATTAACCAGAATCATGTGGACCCCATCTGTCTCCTTTCATGCAAGCTGCCTGGTTTTAAATTAGACACTAACAGTGGTATGGGGTGCAACTTGGAGGGCCTGTCCTCTTTCCTTTGCAAAAGTATACCTGTGCACACATTGGACCCCCCTCTCCTCCCAGAGTGAACTGAAGATAGCTGAGGTTAGTAACAAGCAGCGGAGGGGGGACTGATCCCTATCTATCAGTAGCGTTGCCAGGTCCCTCTTTGCCATTGGCGGGAGGTTTTTGGGGTGGAGCCTGGGGAGGGTAAGGTTTGGGTAGGGGAGAGACTTCAATGCTATAGAGTCCAATTGCCAAAACGGCCATTTTCTCCAGGTGAACTAATCTCTATTGGCTGGAGATCAGTTGTAATAGCAGGAGATCTCCAGATAGTACCTGGAGGTTGGCAACCCTATCTATCAAGCCCCAATAAACCAGAGACGTAGGCCTTTTATGCAGCGATATTTCCCTGTGGTCACCCTTGTTGACTGCTTTGGGACCTCCTTTTGAGTATGCATGCCTTTCCTGCCAGAAGTCGCCTCATTCTCCCCACGCATTTTGCCCATGTTTTCCGAGTGCTGTTTTAGCCAGAATCTGGAAAATGCAGGCAAAATGCATGGGGAGAGCAAGATGACCTCTGATAGGCAGAAAAGGCATGCATAATGAAAAGGAAGCTCCGAAGCAGTCTGCAGGGTTGACCACAGGGAAATGTCCCTACATAAAAGACCATAGCAG
This sequence comes from Euleptes europaea, assembly GCF_029931775.1. Classification (NCBI taxonomy): domain Eukaryota; kingdom Metazoa; phylum Chordata; class Lepidosauria; order Squamata; family Sphaerodactylidae; genus Euleptes; species Euleptes europaea. The sequence goes on along the minus strand of NC_079320.1, from coordinate 37,147,957 downwards.
TACAGAAATCCCCACATTTATTGAACAGATCAGGAATACTGAAAGCAAGTCAGCTTAATGGTGTTTCTAGCATTAAAGCATAGCAGTTCACTGCACACTGGTCTCTGCAGCTGTTGGTCTGTTTTAGATTCAAAAGACTGTTGACATTGGAATTGGAGGAACCTTCATGATTCTGTTTCTACAAGGCATCAAAGATGTTTGATCAGCAGTAGCACATATTAGAATGGAGTGGCAATTACAAAAGATGGAATCCAAAATAAATGGAAATGACCATAGAAACTCATTCTTAATTTTGGCCCAGCTTCATGGATATTGTTCCCAGAAAAATAGTTTTCAAGTGACTACGTAATGTTTAAAGATCCCCAATGACTCTGCAACTCATGTTTGATGTAAGCATGTGTCTTTTTTTTTAAGATGTAAAGAAAGTAAATCATAAACTGGAATTTTCAAAGGAGAGGGAGTATTTTGGTTATAGGAGCTTAAAATCTGACTGTAATTGAAATGTTGGGAATTCCATATTTGATTAAATCAGCAGATACTTTCTTTATAAAGTATCTAAACACTTTAAATGTTTGGTAAGATTTGCACTTTGTCTTTTATATGAAGACTGAAAAATAGTCCTAGTTCTTCTTCTCTTATTTTGTACCTTCTAGCTAATAAGTGAATTTATTCACTTTACTTTTGTTTTCTTTGAAGATTAAAGGCATGTCTTGCTTTGTACTAGAGCTGCCTGGACAGTTGACAGCCCATTAAACTAAAGCAGTACAAGCCATACATTTTAAGGTCTTGATTTCCAAAACACAACTCAAAATGACTTGCTGTAGTTGAAGAAGAGCAGCGCATTTCTGAATCCTGATAACACTTGCATCTGCAAAATAACTTTTAGAGATATGCTCAAAATTTCTTACATTTGGAACATACAGCTTTCTGAACAGAAGTGGTCAAAGGATCTTGCACTCCAAATAAAGCACTAAATAAAACACTAATTGGCATTCCTTTAAGAAGATGGGTTTATAATTTTATATGTGTAACACAACATCCATCGAGATTTTAACTCTTTTTTTTTTTTTTTGCAAGGTGGGGCTGCCACCGCAGAGGCATCTATGTAGGACTGGTCTCAGGAGTACGGTGTGGAATACCTGTCAAGCCCAATGATCTGGCAAAATAGGTCTATCACAAGGGTTGCCAGCTCCACGTGAGGAAATTCCTGGAGATTTGGGGGTAGAGCCTAGGGAAGGCAGAGTTTGGGGAGAGGAAGAAGTTAGCAGAAATGTGATATCATGGAGTTCCCCCCCCCCCCATAGCTGCCGTTTTCTCCAAGAGAGCTGATTGCTGTAATCTGGAGATCAGTTGTGGTCCTAGGGGAACTCCACAACTCCAGTTGTGATCCTAGGGGAACACTCACCTGGAGGGTGACAACCCTATTCACTGCTGACTAAACATGTTTGGTCCTCTACAACATGGTCTTCTAGCAATGTCAAAGGGACCTCTGAACAATCTCTCTCATTTCCTGACTGGAACTGTATTTGGATAAGGCTCAGAGAAAGCTATACTTTTACAAGACAACTGTGCTACAGTGCCTCTGTTACCAAGAAATGAGAGAGGTTCTTGGTGGTGTGGGGTTTTAGTGTATTTCTGTGCATATGCACCATCTATACGTATATGAAAGGGGGCGGCAGAGTGGAAAAGGATAAGCATAGTGATGCTTGGAGTAGTACACATCGGAGGGGGGCATTTTGCTCAGAGTCATCTAAAACCTGAAGGTGGCCCTGAATCTATATGACACTGCATAGCCAATCACAATCTTTAACAAACCGGAAGTGATGCCACCCTTAGGAGGTACAGAACACAAAATATGAATAAACCAATGTTGAAATACTGATCTGTGATATTATTCCATGTTTCTGTTGTCTATATTTGTGCTGATTCACACACTTCTCTTGTGCCATGTTTTAGATCTATCTATCTATCTATCTATCTATCTATCTATCTATCTATCTATCTATCTATCTATCTATCTATCTATCTATCTATCTATCTATCTATCTGAAAACATGCTCTCCAAAAGAGTCATCAAAAAAAAGAAAGGAAAGTCTGTGCATGAGTACAATCAGATGTACTCTGTGTTGCCATAGTTCTGTCATAATGCATTGCACTGAATGCATTGCATGGGAGTGGTGCATGCATGACCTCTGACCAAATCTGCTGGATCCCAGATGGGTATGTAAGCCAGCTCTTGCTGATCTACTGTGTTTTGGAAAAGGGAATATAATTAATTGAGTGTATTGTGTATTGCAATTCATGCACTTTTTCTTGCATTATATCTCAGGAATCAGGATCTATCTGCAACATTATCTGGAAAGTGTCGGTTGTTACACTTAAATCACCTTGCCTAGGGTGAGCAGTGACATTAATGGGCTTCATGAACCTGTTATTTTGATGAAAAAAATCCCAGACCCTGATAGGCTTTTACCTCTTCAGAACTAAATGACAATCCCCTTGTTATGCCAAACAAATTTTGACAGAAGTATTACTGTTAAAATTGATTATTGGTTTTGCATCAATTTCAAATAAATGCTGGAAAAGAAACAAATGAATTGAGAACACCACCAACAAAGCAAACTAAAAAAGTATTATGACAATATACAAAAACAAAATTAGTTTAAATGACTTTTGTTCATCTCTAGGGTGAAATTAATGGGGCATACAGCCTGAAGACCCTCCATGTGTATATCTGTCAATAACTGTAAGATGTAAAGTGACTGTAGAGCCTACTTGCCTTGAAAACCCTGTGAGGTTGCCATAAGTCAGCTGTGACTTGACGGCACTTTACACATACACAAGCAGAACTGAGCTTACTAGATCAAAGCAAAAAGCAGCTCAGCTGTTCTGCCAGCTGTGTTTCAATGTGTTTGCATGTGCACTGGAACAACTTCATCAAGTTTGAGCTGCAGTCCTTGCAAGACTTTAAAAATGAATTCTCCAGCTGCTCAGGTTTAACAACATTTCTTCATTTACTCTTCGTTAGTTCCTTAATTATTTCCAGCAAACTAAGCAGGAGGTGCTAGATTAGAATTTACAAATAGAGAACAATAATGTTTCATTCTATTATGCAATCTTAACATGCAGGTCTGTATTTTGCAAAGCAGACTCTTTGAGAATTAGCAGACTCCTAGAGAATTATGAGCCACATGATATTAAGAAACCTTCACATCTGGTTATTATTCAGGCACTTGGCTGTAGCTTAGATTTAACATAGGTCAGAAGTAGGGTTGCCAACCTCCAGGTAATAGTGGAAGATCTCCTGCTATTACAACTGATCTTCAGAGATCAGAGATCAGTTCGCCTGGAGAAAATGGGTGCTTTGGCAATTGGACTCTATGGCATTGAAGTCCCTCCCCACCCCAAACCCTGCCCTCCTCAGGCTCTGCCCCAAAAACCTCCCGCCAATGATGAAGAGGGACCTGGCAACCCTAGTCAGAAGTAAGGAGGGAAGTGAGGAGGGAGTGACTGATTACTCATGGTAAGACAGCCCCTCTTACCTTACAGTGTACCCAAACGAAGCCTTTCCATCTTTCCCCAAAGGTGAGAGGCATGCAGCAGCCTCCCAAGGAAGAGTAATTAGGCTGAATCCTCAGCCTATCTCCCCCCCACACTTTTTACAAGCAAGGTATTTGATTGTTCAGTCTCAGAACAAATAGTTAGAATGGCTAAGGCAATCGGGGGCCCTTGTTATAAGAGCCCTTCACTGAACCAGTAATATAACTGGAGAAAATACTGTGAACAAAAATTCCAGTACTTGTGGTCCACCAGAAATTGGCCAGTGGACCTTTGTTGGGCTACTATCTTCCCTGCCTATTCTGATCAAATAAGCATGGCTGGTAAATTGCATTTACCTTGGTGGGTCACAGATTATGCAGATCTGATGACTACTTCAACAAAAATGGAGATGTCTTCACATTGATTTAGTGGCTACAGGATGGCTGTATCATAATGCAGTATAGCAAAACACGGTGCAATCCTTCTTCAGTTATGCAAGTACCTAGGTCTTCCATTTTCAATCCATGAAAGGATCAAGAACTGGTTTAGCAAATCTGAGATTCTTTGACCTGCAGTGCCAGTGCAGTTACTTATAGGAGTAGACCATTAGTTACATAGGCTGTAATATGACAGGAGAAAATACTGTGAACAAATATTCCAGTCAGGGTTAACACAGTTTGAGATAAACACTGGTCAAGAGTTCTGATTGGCCTGTATACCTTTCATGCATGTGCCTACCGAGTTAGCCCCTCCCCTTTATGCCTCTTCCATCCCCCTCAACCATGGGAAAAATTAGAAATTGAAAGCCATGGGCATGACAGCATTAGCAGACAATGGGCATGTTGGACCTCGCCCCTTTGGGTCTGAAATTTGAAGGGGATTTAATTCAAATTAGCTAGCCTTCAATGAATGAAGAATAACTATTAATTAGTTCCTAATAGATAATGAAGAGGTTCTGCTCATTTTGGTCTTTGATATTATCTGAATTTGCATCCCTAGTAAGAAGGAGAGGAGCTCCTAAGGTCCCTAAGCTACCATGATAATGTTGGGAACCAGTTAATTAAGCACATATTTGTACTGCAGGTGAAACATAAAGAACTAAAATGGAATAACTGTTGAAAAGTTTCTGTGCATCGGTGTTACATTTTTTTTTAAATGAACAAAATAAAAGGTACATGAACAAGAACTAGATTCTGCTGGGGGTTGTTAAGGAGATGATAACTGAAATAAACAGGCTGGTGGATTAAAATATGAGATTGGCGTGATAGTTCATCAGTGATGTCAGAATGGGAGTAGATTAAGAAAGCAGGTGTCAGGATGGGAGTAGATTAAGAAAGAAGGTCACAAACAATTTATAGTTTGCCTGACAGCAAAAGTTGGTAAAATGGTACAACAAATTCATCCTGAATTGCATTTCAGTGTATAATTTTCAGCTTGCTTAGTTTTTTTTTGTTTTTTTTTTGCTCCCAGGTTAAAAAAGAAGCAGCTCACTTACCACATGCTGAATCCTCTAGGGAGAAAAACTCAACACAACCCTAATGGTAATTGAGCACAAATTTAATGTAGTGTAAGTGCTTCTCCCACAGTATGACTTTAAAAGCTGGAGGCAAATCATGTAATGTTTACCATTGTCAAGGTCTGCAGCTTGGTATGTGGGGCTGCTTGTAGTGTCAGGACTGGTAACAAGAACGTCTGGCAAACTTTGGTGGTAGAGAGCAATACCCTGAAGCCATTATCTGACGGTAGCCAACTGCACCATGAAATTAAAAGGCTGGCTTTTTCTTCTGGCTTTAACTACGAAGGCACATGGCCAGGTTTGAAACAGAATGCGATAGGAATAGGGTGGAACTGTTCTGGGGTGGTGAAACAGATGGTACCACTTCCGACTGCAGGTACAGTATCACTTGTGAATGTTTCCATGTTCTGTTTTTAATGTCCTACAAATAGGAAATGGTTCTAATATAACTCTTGGCTGTTTTTTTCTAGTTGCGAGGAGGTTTTGACAGCTGAAATTCCCTCCCTGTAATCTGAAGTGGTGACAAGTCCCCTTTCTACTGCCTTAACATTCTAGCACTGAAAGGCTTTAGTCCAGGCAAAAAATGTAGGGACTAGGGTTGCCAGGTCCCTCTTCACCACTTGTGGGAGGTTTTTGGGGCTGAGCCTGAGGAGGGCAGGGTTTGGGAAGGGGAGGGACTTTAATGCCATAGAGTCCAATTGCCAAAGCGGCCATTTGCTCCAGGTGAACTGATCTCTATCGGCTGGAGATCAGTTATAATAGCAGATCTCCGGCTAGTACCTGGAGGTTGGCAACCCTATTAGGGACAGGGTCAGCAGTCGGCAAGGTGGGGCAGTTGCCAGCTGCCCTGCAGGTGGGGCAGTTGCCAGCTGCCCTGTAGTCCCACCCAACTCTATGCCATGGGGAGTATATAGAGGGATGTCATATCACAGCAGATGAACGCTGCTGCCTGAACAGCAGGCTGAGCTACCAGGGGCTGTCTGATGGATTGTTGCTGCCTGAAACCAGCGAAGGATGCAGGTGCTGGCCAATTGCTGTGCATGCATAGCCAGCCAGCTAGCCACCCATCCCGTGTGAACCAGGCTGTAGCTGCAAGCTGCATCTGCACTGGCAGGACAGGTGCACTCCTCCTTTGCCTGAAGCAGCTGGCTTGTTCGTTGTCATTGTCATGCCCTGGAGCTGTAGGGCTGCAAAAGGAAAAGCGGAGGAGACCATGTGAAAGAGAGAATATTGAAGGGTGTTTAGCCACTAAGAAATGACAGGCAGGGTAGTGGAGGGAGGATACAGCTGTTGCAGCACAGAAGCAGCAGCAATGGAGTTATTAGTCCTCCGTGCTATTTAGTACAAATCAATGGCATTAACTTTCCAAGCTAAATGTATGTCTCCTCTGCCCAGTGGCAATCTATATTAATGCCCCATATAAAGATGAGTGTAGCCTGCCTTGTAACATATTGTCTCTTCCCTTGCCTTCAAGCACCAAAGAGAGGGGGAGGGGAGTCCCCTTCTCCATTTTATACTCACAAAAACCCTGTGAGGTAGGTTAAAAATGCGGGTTCAGGAATTATCCGGAGCCCCAAGTTGCTGACCTGCACGGGGGGTGGCTGGAGAGAGCTCTCGTGGAAGCGAGTCAGGGCGAGTCAGCCTGTTCTGGGTGACAGTGAGTGCATCTTGCTCCCCTGAGTCCGGTCAAGTGTCCATGCAATGGAAGCAGCTGACTTTGCACTGCTGCGGTTGCACAGGCTCTCGGGTGGGAACTTGCCTGATTGCCGCTTGCCTCCCTGCACAAGCCTTTATTCAAGTGGGCCAATCAGGGAGAGCCTGTGGGAGGGGGAGTGGTTGGTGGATCACAAGCCTGCGGACTTCACTCAGGTCCACCACCCGGATACAAATTTGGCCCCCTCTCACTCTCCTGCTGCTGTCCTCGCCCGCCTCCCTGCCCATTGTCATCTCAGCTTGTCCCACCCTCCCTCCCTTTACTGGGCATTGCAGTTTGTTCTATTTTGCTCTTTGCATGTCATAACTTATTGGCAGTGTGTGCATGGGGCTGGATCCAGTTGAGGGGAAAAGCCGGTCTGTGTGCTCCCTTTCCCCATTATGGGGATCCCATTAAGGGATTTTAGGGGAGGCCTGGCAGGGGACATGCCCAGCTCGGGGGCTATCGGGGTAGCCTCCCTCCAAGTGGCAGGGGATTCACATAGTGGCTCATGTCCAAGGGATGTCCCGCATACTGCCATCCCAGGCTATTCTCCAGCAGATGGGCTGAAAGTAGGAGGTATATCATCGGTCTGCAAATGGGCCAGCCAGTGCTCTGGATCCTGCCCCTATGCTACGCCAATGCCCTTATGCTGTAACCAATTAAAATTGTGGCCATTTTCATCCTAATACTTTGTCTGTGTTCTTATTTGCATTCTAGGGTTTTTGGGTGAGTTGGATTCTTTGTAGCTGGCTCCAGCTGCTCCCCAATTAAGCGCTGGGCCGGCAATTACAAGATGCTTTCCCACTGCCTGAGAAGTTCTGCCAGATGGAAGAGAGAAATGCATGTCTCACCTACAAATGACCTACATTTTAAAGGCTCTGGTTTGTGTTTTTGTCACTTCCTGTTCCCTCTGTGGCTGGCCCACTTCACATAAAAGTTATATGTGGTGGCATATTCTTGGAATAGCACTTCAGACTGCATAATTGACTGTTCCTCCATGTCAAAACAACAACTCCATGCACATAGAAAACTAAAGCACAGAGAGAACAGCTGTAGTGTAACCCTTCTTAAAGAATACTGGTCTTTGGAAACCTGTTACAGTGATCTACTTTCTGTACAGCTAGATTAACATGAGAGGTCCTTGGACATATTGGAAAAGCATACCTATCGCCCATGCCAATATCATTCTTCTGAGAAACTGTCGGAGGAATGTTACTAGAGGAACCATCCTTGTCATATAACCCTGGTGGTCAGAAAGACAATGTACTGTACCAGCTCCCATAATGTTAGAGTAGCGTAAGGAGAGTCCCTTAATTTTGGAGGGCATTCACATGCCTGAAAATGTATGATTGACATTGAACTGACCAATTGTATCCCACTGGAACATAGGTACTATCAATGTCCAGTCATATACTTCTGGTCTGAATAATCCAGAATACCAGAATGGGCAGCCTTCCCAAAATCCAAATCCAAAAAAATCTGATTTTTTTTCAACTACACACCCCTAATGGTTACCTTTTTTTTTCCAGTCATGACAACCTACAGATATTAGAGGAAGATTATGGTCACTCTGATAAAGGGATCTTCCTTTTCAACAATGTGTGAAGCAGTTCCCTCTCCCCTCATCACACACTCTGAGTTGGATCCAACCTTTTTTTTTTTTGGTCCTGGTGGAAAAGGAAGGAGGCATTCCCTTGATCACCCAAAAAGGGCTATGCTGGGGTCACGGGACCTGGATACAGAAAGTGATGTGGGATGGGGGCTGTAGTAAAAAGGGGAAGATTGATTGGAAAACCTGGCTGGATCCCATCCACTGACTGTCAAGCAAATCAACATCCAATTCACATTATTCAAAGTTTGTACATTATTCTTATTCTTCGTCCTGTGGTTTTACTCGGCAAAGCCTTGGATTTTAATCTGGGAATGGTTACTCTGATAACTAATAAATCTAACCTTTCCAGGAAGATGTATAAAGTTAAAGGGACTAATTGATCATGTTGGCACAAAGGTGTTGTTCATTCTGCAAAGGCCAAGTTAATTCACATTGATGTGATTCAAATTAACCTTAATCAGCTACTAGGCTGACTCTGATTTCATTACTGGATGTGCTGCAGTTAGACATCTCCTTTCTTTAAATGCCCCTCAGACTTATTTCAGTGTTGCTTTTTTAAATAATAAATACCCATTTCCACATCAGTTCTTATTAGTGTAATTGGCTTTAAGACCAACTTTTTTGTGTGTAGTCACTTTTTGGTTCTGTTTATTCTGAAAAGGTCACATAATACAGATTGATGTGATATAAATTAACCTCAAACTGTTCCTTCTGTCCTTAGAATGATAGGCTGTCATTGGGGAAAATATCACAGCTTTTTTTTTTTTCAGATGTAGTTTTATGTCAGAAATGATATGCATTTCATTTCTAAATAATGCTGTTAGAATCCTTTAAATTATATGTATGGGGAACATTTCTGAAAGGGGAAGTCAGATTGTGCAGAGTGGACATTATTTCTGGTTCCATTTAAAAAAAATTCTAAAGTTCTATTTTTGGGGTTTCACAATCAGTAGAATCCAGTGGACAGTGATTAAAACAGTTGAGATGCAGCTCAGCCAAATACTCCTTGGAGTATTTATGGCAACCCATAATCTGTTCCTCAATTTTCCATCACTAAGGAGATCATCTAGATTTTGTTTAACAAGGAAGGCTCTTTATTGAATTATATGTTCAGGACAGGATAGGTTGATCCATGGGCAAGAAAGGAGATGTGCTTTAGACAAATGGGGACTGAGCTAGCCACTTCATAGTCACCCTCCTTTCACAAGCATATTGTTGTAAGTTTGGACATTGAGTACTATGAATACATCTTTCCTATGGGCTTGGCTGAAAGTGGCAGGCCTGGTCAGGGAGAAGAGGTGATGACAAAGAACAATGGTGGGTGTTTTCTCGGGAGCTTTTAATTGTCAGGAGGACATGGTTCTGTCCAAACACCTGTGAGGGCTTGGATGAACTGACTCCCCTGCCAGCTGAGAGACGAGAGTATGTTTGTGTATGAGGAAATAACATTTTAGATTCTAGCAGAGACAGAGAGAGAAGCATACAGACACTGTTGTGAGTTGGTTTAAGCATTTTAGGAGTTCAGGATTTTTCTACAGGGATCGGATATGGGGTACCAGATCTTTACCTTCAACTGTACTCTGCTTGTATATTTTGTGCATAAAGCAAATACTATGTAGACATAAGTACATTTTATGCAAAAATACAACCAGTAATCACCTTTCATTAAAAAAATCTCACATCTCATGATAGTATGAACATAGGTACATATGTTTGGTGTCTCATTTAAAGCAATCTGAATGTCATGGAGCTGCTTATTAGTGTCAGTGGATAACTGGATGGATGATAATGTATTCTTATAACTACTCTGAATATGGGATCATGTTGTCAACATCCAGTGTGATGTCCTCTGAACTGTTAGAATGAGTCATTTGGCTAGTTTGTTTATTTGAGGAGCATTTCTATGGCATCACTAGCAGAAAAGTTCCAATTTCACAGTAAAAAAAAAATTCCATGGATTTAAGATAAGGTACTCTTAGCTATTCAGCTATTTGGAAAAAAATGAAACAGAAACTAGTTTGACAGCAATATGAAATGGGGAAATATGACTTGACATGCAAAATCACCACAACTGGCATATGATGTATTGATTACAATGAATGTTTAATTTTGTATTTAGTTGAGAGTATGTCATATGATGTACTACAATTAATTCATTTGCCAATTGTAATATTACATGTCAACTCATGTTTCTTACATGATAAATAACCATGCTTATTTATTAACCAAGCATAACTAGTGCTTGACTGGTTGAATATGTCACTTGATTAAAAAAAAAACCTATATCAAATTAACATATCTTCAACAAAGACTCACCTACAGATACCTTTCCATAACTAATAATCAGAAAAATATACTGATTTTACAGCATAATTATTTTTTACAACAAAAACAACAGTGTACAAATGAGTATTACTACATGATTTGTTAGGAATCTCTTTGATCCATGACAAAATGATAAAATGACTTATAATACCCAGTCCCTGAGATAACCCATAGATTGTATATTTCAAAGATGATACAGGTTGAGTATCCCTTATCTGGATGATCCGATATCCGGACTGATCTGAAAAGTGGATGTTTGGAGCCAGCATGCAGGCATTACTCACAGGCCCTCAGCAGTACTATTGATGGTTCAATGTACACTAAATTATTAAACAATATTGTTTAATAATTATTAAATAATATTGTTCGAAATTACATTAAGGCTATGTGTATAAAGTATATAATGTATATAATATAAATGAATTTTGCATATCTCATTATGTATATGCAAAAATTCCAAAATATTCCAAAATACGGAAAGATCCAGAATATGGACCACTTCTTGTCCCAAGCAGTCCAGATAAAGGATACTCAACCTCTATGGTCCAGGATCATTACACCCTGGATGAAGGAGGAGAAACAGGTCTGTCCAGCATAATGCATATCAGTTGATCCATCATAGGAGCATTGACCCAAAACTGCTAGTGTTACATCATAGATTGACCCGTCATAGGAGCATTGACCCAAAACTGCTAGTGTTACATCATAGATTGGTTCATAACAATGCAAGCTGTGATATTACATGGGCATAGTAATTGTTATTCCCCAGATGGACCATGTATGTATACAATGTGGCTTAGTAACTGGAATACTGGAACTTGGCCAGAGGTTTCTGGGTTCAAATATTTACTCTGCCATGAAGTTCTCTGCATATGTGATAGAGCCATCACTGTTAATCAGCAAAACTCTCTACTAAGATTCCTAAACAGAATTTATATCCTGCTAAATCCATTGAATTCAATAGTATTAAAATGTGTAACTCTGCTTAGGATTGCACTGTATGTGTGGATGGGGACAATGGTACACTGTTGGATCTTCAGAGGAAAAGTGAGACAAATATAAGAATAAATGAATAGAAATAATTAAATGCAATGTAACAAAATAAACACAATGTATCTAAAATTATTTGCTGCTTGCAATAAAAACTTAGTTTAGCTTAGTTCACTTAAGTGGAACCAACACAATCAACAGCCTAATTCTCATGTAAGGAAACAGAAAGGGTGATATGTGCTGCTGCGATTATTATGGTTTGCTGTAGCAGGACATTTTAACAATAAGAAATTTAAAATTTGTGATGCTTTGAAGTTTCACCTCTATATTCACTCCACTATGCTGGAATATATAAGATATGGACACTAACAGTACAGATATTTTATTAAAGTAATTTTAAAATATGTGCATTAAGAATACAGAATTTCTCAGAGGCTCACTTTCTTCATCTGAACTTTATAGTCAACTAGGATGCATGAAGCATCCATAAATATCAGACCGTCTTACTCACAGGTGTGAAATTGAAATCTATGAACTCTCCCAAAGATGATATCATTTCCTGATTTTCCCTTCAGGAGTCTTAGAGTTATATGAGTTTCCGAGAAGAAGGATCAGGGCCAAGGCAATAGATTGTAAAATTTCCTGCAATACAGATAAGAATATAAGGCCAACCTTCTGCTTTAGAGCAAAGCATGCCAAAATCACAATAAGTAGGGGAGGAAAAAAACCTAGCTTCAGATTACATCAGTGTGAAGGAGTTTCAGAAGAGATTGCTATACAGATGGTAATGATTCCCATAAAGACACTTACGTTAACTTCTCACTCAAGATTGTTCTTTAAATAGTCCCAAGATATTTCTCAGGCAGTTAAGTCACTTCAAACACTGCCTGAGCACAGTTAAATTGCAAAAAGAGGTTGTCATTGGCACCATATTCCAAAACCATTTCTCTGCTTGTAAGTTGTTTGGAAGTCCCACAGGATTATACCCAGCAGGATCTGTCCTTGGGGAAGATGTGGAATTGAGCTTTCCACATGGGAAATGTCTACCCTAGAGTAATTTAAAAAAGAGAGAGAAGACTATACCTATATGTAGCTTTTTCTACACTGCAGAAATCATAAAAAAGCTTCACAATCTCCGGTTTCCTCCCCAAAATATTCTTTTTCTTCATTTATTTGGGCCATTTATGCATGGGAGGTTTTGCCTTGAATTTGCCACTCTTTAGATGCACATTTTCCCCATCCGAATTCTCAAAACTCAACAATAAGCCCCATGCAGAGCTTTGAGAATTCGGATGGGGGGAAAACGCATCTAGAGAGCGGCAAATCCAAGGCAAAACCTTCTGTGCATAAATGGCGTTGGATAGACTCTGGATAGGTGTTTTGACTTATTGTAAATCATGTTGTCCTTTATGCTCATCCTTCTAGATTTCTAGTCACTGTTTCCTCTCATTGTATTTATTGGGGTGAAAAATTTGTGTTTGTGTTTTAACGTAGCAATACGTAAGCTTTCTATGATTTTGTTCCTGTTTATTGCTGTTCATCATTTATATAGTGCTTTGAGAACTAAACAAGATTTACACATCTCTTCTCATTCATCCCCAAAACAGCCCATGAGATAAGCTGTAATAGTTCTTAATTGCATAAATTCTCTAGGCACTTGCCTTAAGCCATGTGTGTCTTCTTAAATTATACTGAGAATTACCCATTGACGAACTACCCATTGAATGCCATCATGGCCAATTACTTATGTAGCACTGTGCAGTTTTTGCTGTCCACATGTCGATTAAACACTCCTGATGATGACAGTAAAACATGCTAAGTGCTTTTCTCCATTTCTTTTCTGTGAAGGTACCCATAGAGTTTAGTCAGACCTCTGCTCTGGTAAGCAACAGACAATTCTTCCTTTCAGTTGTGTAGTCAACCATTTTTTTTGTTAAACCACAGCTGACAACATGTTTATTTCAACTCCTTGAGGCTAAATCAATATATTGAATAATTCATAGAGTTTTCTCTAATATTTTATTTTATCCGATATGGACTATTAACATTTTAATGGTTGGCATTAGCTAATCTATGTTTGGCTACTTATCATTGTCTTATTTGACTTTACAGTGCTGTAGTAACTCACTTAACTTGTTTCTATTTTATACAGTTCATTACTTCTGAGTTGGGTTTATTAATAGAACACTTAACAAATCCAATAGGAAAGGTGGTTTTATATGAAGCCAGAGTCCTAAACCCATGTACTCCAGAAACATCAGCAAAACCTACTCAGTTTGAGAAATGTAGCATAGAGGACATTCTCCTTTTGTATATACATATTGTAATTAAATAAATCCTCCTTCTCTCAGAAGTCATTAAATAGTTCCTAGTTGCTAAGGGGCAGGCCTCCTCCTTTTGAAGATGTGCTGCCTTCTGTTTCAGCTCTGTTTCAGGAAGTTTGGGGAATGCAAGATAGATTCAGATAGGGGTATAGCGGGATGTTACCATAGGCATCCACACAATTCCAGGGTCATGGATGCCAAGCATGTGGGAAACCCTGTTTTCAAAGTAACTTTGGCCATTTATGCAGGGCTGTTTCCCCGGCGTCACCCCCATCAACTGCTTCAGGGCTTCTTTTTGATTATGCATGCCTTTCCCAACCATAGAGGTCTCCTCACGCTCCCCACATATTTTCACGCATTTTGCCTGCATTGTCCGGATTCTGGCAAAAACAGCATCCAGAAAACACAAGCAAAATGCATGGAAACACATGGGGAGAGCAAGGCAACCTCTGATGGCCAGAAAAGGCATGCATAATCAAAAGGGAGCCCCGAAGCAGACAGTGGGGTGACTACAAGGACAACAACCCTGCATAAATGGCCTGACTGAACCCTAAAAATGGTTGAATCTAAGAAGCAGTGCATTGAAAATTGTCCTCATGCAAAAGTTTTCATATTTCTGTAACCCTGCTGCCCCCAGAAACCTGGTGCACACAAGACATATAATATCTACATGTTTCATGAAAGTAGATATCCACCACAGTTGGAATTGAAGCATAACTCCCATGAATATGAGATAACCCACCAACCAGTTAGACCAATTGCAGTCCACTTATATGCTTTTTTCCTTCTTAATCCTTATTCTCCACTCTGTACTGGTCTTTAGTGTCAGTCTCCTGTACAAAGAAGACAATACGTCTACATGTTAGGCATTTCAAATTTGTTTTTCTGGTTGGGAAAAAGAGAAATGAGAGAGCTAGCATGGTGCAGTGGTTAAGGTTTCTGATTAGGACTTGGGAAACCCAGGTTCAAATCTCCACTCATGCCATGGAAGCTTGCTGGGTGACCTTGGGCCAGTCACACACACTCAGCCCTGACCCTGGCTAGTATTTGGATGGCAGACCTCCAAGGAAAACCAGGGTTGTGATGCGGAGGCAGGCAATGGCAGCCACCTCCAAAGGTCTCTTGCCTTGAAAACCCTATGGGATTATCATAAATCAGCTGTGACTTTATGGCAACTGGACCTATCGGAGAAGGCAAGCCTATAGTCAAAGCCACTCCTGACATGTCCTGGTACATTGATTAGAACAGTTGAGCCTGTTTCTCTTTGCCAATTACAAGCCACTATCTGAGCCAACCTTTGGGAAAGTGTACTAAGGGAGTACTAAATCTTATGGAATGAAATTTGGGGGGTGGGTAATAATCTGAGACACAATCTGAGGCTGTCCCTGTGTGTCCCATTGGGGTTAATTTGGCAGCTTGTCCTGTTATCCTATTGCCATAGCCAAATTGGGCCATGATCTACTTGAAGTTGGATGAGCCCAGTTGCTTACAATCACTTTGATTCTCTAGTGTGTCCAGGTATTCTGTAATAGCAGATCACATTTTGTCTCTGCTTTTATTCTTCCTGTGGGAGAAACTAATAGCCTTCCAGATGTTGTACCTACACCTTGCTGTTTGTCAGATTTATGACCCCCAAGCTTTCACCAGGCCATTGAAGTACTCCAGAATTTTTTGCAAATTGAGTTTGCTGGTAATAATCATCAAAAGATGATTCAGACTGGCATGTGGCCACTTAGCAAAGCTGACAAGGCATGGCAAGGCAGACCAGGAGATGGAAGCTGCTGCTTCCTCTTGCAGCCTCTGTAGAGACAAAGGCAGGGGTCAGTATAATCATACAACCAGCTTTCCTCCTATTTAGTTAAAGCATGCATGAATATGCCAGCACTGTGCTCCTTTTTCTATGTGCCACCTGCAAGCTCTGCCCCCGTTTCCAAACTCTGGCATGAAGGGGCGAGAGTGGCACTCTCATGACAAAGTGAAAAAAGGTACTCCCGCTGAAACATCCTCTGTAACATTCTCTTGCCTTCATTTATATCCAGTCCCCTGAAGGTGGCTCTGATTTTGCCAGCTAAAGCAGTGAGGAAAGAAACTTGCATTGAGTGAAAGGCAGGGTGAATCACTGACTGAGGCATCTGTATGTCTCAGTATTACGTACTGCTGTGGCAGGATATGATTTACATTTTATTCAATTAGGAGCAGATATACTCTTAAAGAGGAGTACAGTGTTCACCCTAGAATCCAAACTTCTCTAAGAATAAGGCAGCTTACTATGAGTTTTCATCTTAATTACTTTTATGTATGCAATCATGATAGGAAAAGTTGAGGGAAGCACTGCAGGAAAAGAGGAAGACCCAACAAGAGATGGATTGACTCAATAAAGGAAGCCACAGCCCTCAATCTGCCAGATCTGAGCAAGGCTGTCAAAGATAGGACATTTTGGAGGACATTGATTCATAGGGTCACCATGAGTTGGAGGTGACTTGACGGCACTTAACACACACACACATGCATGCTATTTAAGAAAAGGAATCTGATACTAGCAATGGCAATGAGAAAGCAGGAATCCAGTCAAGGAATGCAAATAAAGACACTCTAGGGTGAGGTCTGTGAGTCCTTTAGGAACCAAGTTGAATGATGAAATACAAAGTTCAGTGTGTCAAGAAGATTTTGGGAGGCCAAAAGTAATGTCTTATGATACCCACACTGCTTTTCCTGGAATAAAAACAGAAAACTCTATATAAATACAGTTCAGCTACTGTTGCCAGAGAAGGACTTAAAAACACTTTTAGGGGAATATAAATTTCATTGTGAGTCATATCAGTTATGGGCTTTGGTTATCATATTAATCAAACGAAGGTTCTGCTGGGTGAAGTTGTAGGAAAATACATTAGCTACAGCTAAAACAGGATGATCACTAAAGGTAGTTGTACTATACTATACTTGCCAAAGATAATGAAGGTGTAATAAGTTCTCTGGGTTTGGTAATGAATCTTGGTTGTATAACTACTTTTTGAAGACACATTGTAAGGTTTTATAATTTATTTTGAAATCTACCTCATAATACATGGAGAGTGCAGTAGTTTTCACCAAAGTATTCAGTATGGGTAGAATCCACAGAGAACTTTCCTGCATAATTCTCATTGGAATGAACAAGAACTACACAAGAGCTATTAGGATGAGTGTATTTCCGCCATTATTTTTCTTTATTGGTTTAGAATTTCATTACATGCAACATTTCACACAATACTGGTTTAACTAGAATTTCAAAAACTAATTCCAGATCTGGAGTATCACAGTTTGCCACAGCTTGGAGTTGCTTTAGTTTTGTGGTCCTTGTTTCCCTTCCTCTTTTACATTAACCACGTACATGTGTGTACTGATAAAACAGTTAAAAAAACACAATGCAATCATTGAATTAAGATTCTTTTGTGCAGTATTTTTAATTGATGTGTGCACACATTCCTATGCTTCAATAAAATCATGGGAAATCCTGATGAGATCATAAATATGAAGATAGGGATTCTTCTGCAGTGTATTGCCTGTACATGCATGTATATCAGTAATGTAATAAAGGAACAAATATGAACATGATTTGAAGGGAAGGAAATGAAATGTCTAGCAAAGCATCTAGTTAAAGTAATTTGCACAAAATTTGGGAACAACAACAAAGGAATTTCTTATACGTTGATTCATTTTTGGTATCCCACTGAGGTTTCTGTTCTCCCTAGGCTCCACCCCCAAATCTCCAGGAGTTTTATAACCTGGGGCTGGCAACCCTATGCCCCTATTCCCTTACCCCCCGCCAGTGGCCTGGAGGGATCTGGCAACCCTAGGAAATGTTCTGTGTAGTCTGAAGATCAGTTGTAATTCTAGGAGCTCTCCAGGCTCCCTAGGGCCTGAGCATTAGTGTCATGAATGCCCCTTTTTTCATGAACATCAAGCTATTGAATAAAAAGCAAGAAAGAAAATAAGGTGAACTCAAGGTTTTAGGACCAAAAAGTATGACTGTAAATGAAGCAGATACAATATACAGGAGAAAAGAACTGTTTTCTTAAAGCAGACCCTCTGTGAGATTGTGTTGCCTTGGCAGTTGAAGACATATGATGTACGTTTACCCATATCAGGTAAATTGTAAAAATTAGCAGTGACTCTTTTTATAGCTTCATTTTTCTTGTGCTTAGTATTCTACTGCCACAGCAGCACTTACAGTTATAACTCAAAAGACCAGGATGTAATTTACAAACGTTACAAGATGTTGCATCAGCACTCAGGTATTATAAACTAGCCTGTTCTTGCCAGACCCTGATAACCATTCTTCTGAAAGCCTTTTATGGGTACAAAACTGCATCAGGCCATTTCTGTTACATTTTTAATGTAATTTTCTGGTTTCATGACATGAGAATAAGCAAGCTTAGTGTGGTGTCCAGGAATGTCAGCAACATACCTTTAAGGGAGTTAATCTGTTTGATTAGCTATATTACAAACTGGGAGAACCATTTAGTGGTTTGCCTTATTATTTGGTCTGTGTACGCAATACTCTTGCTCTTTGTTCAGCAGCTGGCTGGAAAGAAGCACAAGTTGTTTTTCATGCTGTGTCCTACATACCATACCCATTGGCAGAGAGGTAGCTTAGCAATGATTAGTGAATATGAAAGAGATGTAAATAAGACAAACAGAGCAGTTGTGTTTATAGCAGTTTGTAGAGATACTACGGATAAATAGAACAGACACGTTTGTCTGAAACAAAACACAACAAAACAGTTTCTGTGGCTAAGAAGTGCTCAGAACTGAGCTTTGAACATATGCTGGAGAGCATCAGAATTATTGTGGGGTAGCCTTCTTCTTCTACTACTGGTTCATCTGGTTCAAGTCATTGTACATGGAAGAGCCCAAGTAGCTCCAGAGATGTAACCAATGGAAGAAGAAACATCTGATTGGACATGTCCATGTTACAGCTTTCTATTAGTATGAATCCAGCAGCAAACTATTTAGTTAGTTTCATTTCAATGTGAAGAGGCTGACCAGATGAGATCTATTCCTTCTGACTAAATCTTAACGTTGTTTCATATGAAGCAGGCTAAGCTGGTAAGGATGAAGCATTTTTGTTTCTTATTTCCTTGTTTATTTTGTCATTCTAACTTAGTTCCCAGCTGATATGGCTGGGGTACTGCTTTGTGCTAATTCCCATTTGTTGCCTTTGTGGAGCAGCAAATCAGAAGGGTGCTAGATAAGCTATTGTCCTCAGCCCTGCTTTTTGAGGGGCCAAGCAGGATTTTTGTTTTCTTTAACTTATTTTTTTTTACTGTTGTTGATGATTATTCTTTTTTTTCTTCAAAGCCATGGTTTTGTCATGTATAAGTCATATGTTCTTACTCTACATTGAGAATGGGAGGATGGAGGCATTTGTCCAAAAACCCATGGATTCACAAATAGCTCCAGTTTGTGTGTGTGGTTTCTTTCTTTCTTTTTTATGTGTGTGTGTAAAGTGCCTTCAAGTCGCAGCCAACTTATGGTGACCCCTTTTGGGGTTTTCATGGCAAGAGACTAACAGAGGTGGTTTGCCAGTGCCTTCCTCTGCACAGCAACCCTGGTATTTCTTGGTGGTCTCCTATCCAAATACTAACCAGGGCTGACCCTGCTTAGCTTCTGAGATCTGACGAGTAGATCTTATTTACCAGACGATATTACAATCAAATGATTATATATAATATTTAAGTGAAACATTTATATAGTCACCATGCATATAGAAAGTAGTAGCAGTAGCAGTAACAGTAGTAGTAGTAGTAGAAGAAGAAGAAGTTGGTTTTTATATGCCAATTTTCTCTACTTTTCAAGGAGAATCAAACCGATTTACAATCTCCTTCCCTTCCTCTCCCTGCAACAGACACCTTGTGAGGTAAGTGAGGCTGAGAGAGCTCTAAGAGAACTGTGACTATTTCAAGGTCACCCAAATGACTTCATTTGTAGGAGTAGGGAAACCAACTTGGTTAACCAGAGTCCACCGCTCATGTGGAGGAGTGGGGAATCAAACCCAGTTCTCCAAATTAGAGTTCATAGCTCGTAACCACTACACCATGCCGGCTCATCTCATACACATGTATGAGATACCATGTACTGGGAATCCCTTTTTGTGGATCTTTAAAATAAATTTTAAAACCCCAACAAAACCCTGCATAATATTTTGTTATAGCACTGCAACATGAACTATCTGAAGTCTTTTGAGGAGGGAGACTGTCAATCCAGCACAATATTTATCAATCAGTCACTTTTATTATGATCCTAGATCAGCCAACCACCATGTTTATTCCCAATGCAATAATTCACCCTACTATGATACTTCAAACAAAGTTGTGAAGAGACTACCTGTGCTGAGGGCTTGGCCATTTGTTTATCTTATCAGGAAGAAAGCTACTCTATACCTCGCAAATCAAAGGATGAAAGCAGAGGCTGATAGCAAACTGACATCTCTACTCTAGTGTTTTTAAAAGTGTCTGGTAGTTGTAGATCTCTTAGCACTCCAACTTGACAAGGGAACATGTTCCTTTGTAAACTGTTGAGGATGGTGATTTGGACAAAGTATTTTTAAGACAACCACAAAATCTGTTTTCCTATTGACTGATGTTCCTCTCCTTCCTGTTTTCCTCCTTTTCCCTCAGACCTCTGTGCGATGGTGCTTAAAAGTTGACAGTGATGTAAACCACACAAGCGTGTCTAATGGGTGTTCACTTGGAAAATGTATCCCTTATTGTATTTTAACCTTCCTTTTGATACACTGATGAAACAAGAGTGATTTGAATTACTCTTGGGTAACTCGAGAATGATAAAAGGAAAGATTTTCCTAAGATTCTAAATCCTTGCTGTGTCCAGTTGCTTAAATGCAGTTGAATTCAATGTGACATGTATGTATATCTGTGCACTGATTAGCAGACTTGTTTCTTCTCACAATTAAATCAATCTCCAGGTTATATCAATACAGAGATTTCACTGGCAGTTTCGTGTTAAATTTATTCATATATATGTCACATGTTCCTGGCTATAATGGTGAGATTGTGGACAAGTATGGGTGATAAGTTTTTTCAACCACAGTCTCATCTCTTTCATTGGTTTATATGTGCTAGCTACTTGGGGATTTGTATTTAGAAGAAACTTTTTTTTTCTGGTGCACCTTACGTGAATAACTGCATGGGAGACAAATTCAAAATGTGAATATTTCACCTTTAGTGTCAGTAAACTACATACACTGAATTTCTGCCTTCATAAAACTGTGAGGGTGGGGCCATAACATTGACAGAGCACATTATTTGCATGTAGACGTCTGTCTTCAATCTCTGGAACCTCCTGGTGGAATACCTCAAGTAGCAGGTACTAAAATGTCTCTCCCTGAGATTCTGTTACACCCCCGCCATACAGAGTAGACACTACTAAGATAAACAAACCAATAGTAGGACTTGCTGTATGAATAGGTTTGTTAAAGGCATGAGAGGTAATCATAAACATAATCATAATTTTGTCAGAATACCACTACCATGGCCAAACACAACAAAATGCATCTTAGTGAAATTCTAGTAGTTTCTGGGAAGAATTTAAAATGTTTATAAATGGTTTATAGTAAATATTGGCTGTAACAACAGTTGTTTTCATATATTTAATTGCCTAGTCAAAACAAAAGTTCTCTGCCAATGTTAACTTAAAAAAAATACTATTCATTTCATTTCAGTCATGGAAATTTCCTTTTTAAAATGTTTGCCTGGGCAGGGAGAATGAAGCATAAAGTCTACTTAGGTGAGCAGGTAGTTAGGTAATAATACTGTAAAATATCAAAGGGAGAGACAATTTTCTGAGATGGCATAAAACCAATAAAACTACAAGCACAGTGCAATTTTAAGTTACGAAGTAACAGCAGTTTTAAAGCCCTAATAATGGGTGACACATTGATTTCCTTTGGCAATACATTCTAGTGGAAGGAGAAGACAAAAACGGAAGACCAATACACACAACAAGATATCCCTAAGTGAGATTTACAAGAGATTCCTTGGCACAGCCTCTACTTGGAGGTTTCCAACCAAGGACAGTCTTTTCTTTTTATTTTCTGCATCAATAGTGTGAGTATCTGCATAAGGGACTTTTTCAGGTAGCACCAATATGGCTGGCAATTGTAGCAGGAGACATGGGATTGTGTGTGTGTGTGTGTGTGTGTGTGTGTGTGTGTGTGTGTGTGTGAGAGAGAGAGAGAGAGAGAGAGATGGAAAAATCCAGCAGTAAAGCCGCTAAATATACTGACTGTCCTGTTGCATGGCAGCTGAAGAATTAAATGCATGGATGCAGCAGAGACAAAACAGTTTAGCAGACATGCCATGCATTAATCTTCTATCTCCCTTAGCTGGGTCTTCATGTTGCTACTGATGCAGCTCACAAAATTCATGTTCATACAATTATCTCAGGAGTCCTTTAAAAAAATAGTGGTATGTAAGGGGCAACATTCTATCAAAGTTCATGCTAAAACCCCGTGAAAGTGAACACACAAAGGAATGTATTTTGTTTCCCTGCTCCTGCTACCATTACATTTTTATAGCCTTCCTCCAAAGAGCTCAGGGCAGCATTTTCCATCTCATTCTTGTTATCTAAATAACAGTTCTGTAAGGTACATTAAACCAGGTGGTGGCTGGAGATTTCCCAGAATTACATCTGATCTCCAGATAACATAGATCAGTTCTCCTGGAGAAAATGGCTGCCTTGGAAGGTGGATTCTATGGCATTATATTCCCTGAGGTCCTTCCCTCACCAAACCTCACCCTTCCCAGGCTCTAGCACCAAAATCTCCAGGAATTTCCAACCCAGAGCTGGCCCCAAACATACAGCGAGTTTCTTGACTTAGACATGTAAAACTGGATTGCCACAATTCTAGACCAGCACTCTAACCATGATATAACATTGGCTTCCCTTTGGATTGAATTGCCCTACTGTAATTCCCAAATTAACCCTCAATCACTGTCATGAATAACTTCCATTTGTCATATCCAATTGGTACCTTATCTTGATTCTAAGAAATGCAAATGGAAAAAATCACACTGAATATCATTTTGCACTGTATTATTCCTGAAAGGCTTGGAGAAATTTGAGAACTTAATCAGGCCCATTTAAAGACTCTAAAGTGGGTATTTTCCCAGGTGCTTCTTCAGTGTTCTTTCTTGGGGGAAAAAATTGTATGTCTTTTGTATGTATGTCTTTTGGCCGTTCCACTATCGAAATGTTGAGAAGACCTTGTTGAGACATTTTGCTAACTACCAACCAACAGTGGGAAAGCTAGCATTTACAAAACAGGCAAATCCAACACAGTTAATCTAGCCTTGTTTGTTTGTTTGTTTGTTTGTTTTTTGTTTAATAGCCTGCCTTTCTTCATGAGACTGGAAATGGATTAAACAATATAAAAGATGGAATCAGACACCATAAAGTAATGAATGAAAAATGCAATCACTCTAGGATTACAGAATTAGAAAACAATGCAAACAATAAATCATCTAAGCCAAGGTATACTATAAAGAATGCAGAAAGGGAATTACAAAGGTAGAACACAAGGCAGCAAAAACAAGATGATTCTTATAATAACCATAGCAGCAGACTACAAACTGATTCCATTATAAAGATGCCCTTCTGAACTGTTCCATTTTTCTGCAGTTCTAATGTCTTTACAGAAATGCTCTCCTGAACATTTGTTTTGCACATTCTGCAAAATGATAGAAGAACGGGAGCCCTCCTGACCTCCTCAGGCAGGCCATTCCACAAGGTTGAAGCCATACAAAGAATGTGCAGGAATGAGCAGTTGCCAATCTTACCATTTACAAGGTGGCACCTTCAAAAGGCTTTGCTCGGGTGCACAGGCAGTCTTGCAGGTATGTGGGTCCAAGAGCTTTGTGGATGATAACCAGTACCTTGAATTGAATCTGGCAACTGTTTGGTGACCAATGGAAAGACTGCAAAAAGGGTGTGACATTCATGCTCCACCTAGTGCCTAACCAAGCAGCAGCAACATGAGTCTATGAGTTGACTTCAAGGGCAGACCACATAGAGTTCATTACAATAATCTAGTCTTCATGTAACCAAGATGTGGATCCAGGTGGCTACATCAGCTGAGTCAAGGTAGGGGGTTATCTTCAATGAACCTGGATGAGTGCATTTTTTACAGCTGCATTAACTTGCTTCATCAATAGTGATGGATCCAGTATAAACACTAGGTTCTTAATTCAGTCTGTGAATTTCAGATAGACTCTATAAAAAGTGAGAGGAATGATATCCTCCTAGATTTCAGTCTTCTCAATAGGGCTGTCAAAAAAAAAAATTCAGTACAGTTCGGATTCGGCCGAATTTGGCCCTTGTGGGTTCGGTACGTGCCGAAGTCCGAACTCCCCCACTTCGGATCCGTTCAATTCCGCGGGAATTCAAAGTTTGGAAAAAAAAATTCGGCCGAATAAAGCCATTAAAAACACAACCGCGCCTTTCCGCGGCTCTGGGGGCGGCATTTTTGGGCTTAGAGGTCCCAAACTTTCAGCAGAGCTTCAAAGGACGTATATTGAAAGACTCCCTGAGTTTTGTAAAGATTGGGTCAGGGGGGGCTGAGATATGGGCCCTGAAAGGGGTCCCCCCACCCTTAATGTGTATCTCTCAGCAGAGCTTGCCGCCCATGCACAAAGCTCCCAGCCCCGACAAACAGCTGATGAGAGCAAGGGCGGGGCAGGTGCTAAGAACTTTGCAAAGCAACACAACTGAAAAGCAACACCTTTGCAAACATGCAAAGGGCGGGGCAGGTGTGAAGAATTTTGCAAAACAATACAACTGCAAAGCAACACAAGCACGCAATGCAACACCTTTGCAACAGTGCAAAGCAACACCTGACACCTGGGAGTTTGCAAACCATGGAAAGGGACAGAGGCAGCTAGCTATGCATAATGAGCAGGAGGGGGTGGAATTTCTCCTTTTGCATTGGACTTGGGACCAGGCAGATGCATTCTTTAAGTCACCATTTGAAAACCAGTTTTGAGCAAGCATCAAAATAACCTAACTGATCTTATGAATGAGGAAAAACCTGAAGAATAAAAATGAAGCCCCCTCTCAAACCAGGGAGAGAGAGACTGGAGGGGGAACACACACCCCAGGCAGAACCGGCAAAAGCCCCCTTTGGCTCCCCCACCCACCCACAGAAACTGCTCCCTCCCCACACACACACACACACAGACTCTGCTTTCCCCCCCACACACACACAGAAAAGAAAAATTATAGATTAAAGCCCCCAAAGGGGTCTTACTGTGGCTGTCTTCTGTTCCAGCAGGAGGGGCTGGGAGGCTGGGTAATCCAATATGATTCCATTTGTATCCAATATAAGATCCATATGTATGCATCTCTCGAGGGTGATCCATTCATCCCAATAGGGAAAAGGGGAAAGCCCATATCTCGGGGGGCCCTGACCCAATGTTTACAAAACTTGGGTGGTCTCTTAAAAAGCCTTGACTGAAGCTCCGCTGAAAGTCTGGGGTCGGCACACCCAAAAATGCACCCCTTGCAGCCACGGAAAGAGAAAAGGGGGGGAGCCGATATTTCAGTCCCCACTGAACCCATCTTTACAAAACTTGGGTGGTCTCTTAAGAGGGATTCTCTGAAGCTATGATAAAAGTTTGGGGGCTGAACCCCCCCAAAAGCGCCCCCTGCAGCCACGAAAATGGAAAAGGGGGGAGAGGAAAAAGGGGTGGAGCCCATATCTCGGAACCCCCTGAACCAATGTTTACAAAACTTGGGGGGTATCTTAAGAAGCCTTGTCTGATGCTCCGCTGAAAGTTTGGGTTCGGCACACCCAAAAATGCGCCCTCTGCAGCCATGGAAAGGAAAAGGGGGGAGCCCATATCTCGGGACCCCCTGACCCAATGTTTACAAAACTTGGGTGGTCTCTTAAGAAAACCTGTCTGAATATCCCCTGAAAGTTTGGGGTCTGTACCCCAAAAAATGCACCCCCTGCAGCCACGGAAAGGAGCGAATGTGCACAAGCACCCCCTCACAC
The DNA here is from genome assembly GCF_029931775.1 of Euleptes europaea. NCBI lineage: Eukaryota > Metazoa > Chordata > Lepidosauria > Squamata > Sphaerodactylidae > Euleptes > Euleptes europaea. Next base: position 37,121,908 of record NC_079320.1, on the reverse strand, counting down.
ACACATGAGGATTTCCCTCTCTCTCTCTCTTTCCCCGGCCGGCCGCACATCAGCTGATTCCTCCAGTACTCAATCCTGACTGATTGGCCAGAAGAAGATCCAGCTTGGCCACCGATTGGCCAGGGGAGGAGAATGCTGCTTACTGAAGGTTATGCTGCTTACTGACGGCCCCGAATTGGCCGAATTTATTCGCGAACTCCCGAACTCGCTGAATTCGCCCCCCCTGGTTGCCCGCCAGTTTTGAGTTCGGTTCCTCCCGAACTAAAAACCGTTGAATCAAGGGAAATTCGGCTGATTTTCAGTTCGGGCTGAACCGAATTGACAGCCCTACTTCTCAACCAGAATTACCATTATTATCCAGGAAGGTAAGTCCTACTGTATCTCCCACCTCAATTAATACTCTGTTTCTCACTCTTAGGATGAACACCAATGATGGATACCATCAGTTGCATCTCTTGGAACACTGTGGCCTGTGCAGATCTTCCTCTGATAGAAGATCTGACTTTTGGCTCTAAGGTGCCAAGAGCAAAATTGCCCCAAAAATCTTTGATTTATAATTGTGAATATTATTGGTAAATAGGTTTGCAGTGCAACCTGGAGACTAAGACACCAAATTGTCATTGGTCCAATCAGGAAGATATTTCTATGGGGTATTTTTCACGGTGGATTTTGCTTCGGTTTCGAATCGGAGCAAACAATAAACCGATTTAAATAGCTTTTTCATGGCAGCGCAGATTCTCCCCCCATCCCGAGGCATTTTAAATTTTTCACGGGAGAAACAGCGCACTTCTCTGAGCTGCTTACGTCTGCTGCCGCTCATGACTCACCGCTCCAAATCTGCCTAATCCCGCCCACTCTTCTCATGATCCTATGTATGTGTGTTGGGGGGGGAATCCTGAGAGCAGCAAATCCAAGCCAAAACTCCCGTCACCCTTCTGAAGAGAGGCAGCCAGTCTGCTCTGGGTCTCCCTCCAGCTGGTGCGATCCTATGTGTGTGTGTGTGTTGGGGGGGGGGCATCCTGAGAGTGGCAAATCCAAGCCAAAACTCCCATCACCCTTCTGAAGAGGGGCAGCCAGTCTGCTCTGGGTCTCCCTCCAGCTGGTGCGATCCTATGTGTGTGTGTGTTGGGGGGGTATCCTGAGAGCGGCAAATCCAAGCCAAAACCCCCATCACCCTTCTGAAGAGGGGCAACCAGTCTGCTCTGGGTCTCCCTCCAGCCGGTGTGATCCTATGTGTGTGTGTGTTGGGGGGGGCATCCTGAGAGTGGCAAATCCAAGCCAAACCCCCCATCACCCTTCTGAAGAGGGGCAGCCAGTCTGCTCTGGGTCTCCCTTCAGCTGGTGCGATCCTATGTGTGTGTGTGTGTGTGTGTGTGTGTGTGTTGGGGGGGCATCCTGAGAGCAGCAAATCCAAGCCAAAACCCCCAATCACCCTTCTGAAGAGGGGCAGCCAGTCTGCTCTGGGTCTCATTGAGATGTGGGGCAGAGTCTGACTCATCTCTAAACATCAAAAGGATAGGGAATGTTCAGTGGATTTAAGTTAAGAGCTAGCACTGTTTTTCTCTAGCTAGTTCTCCTATATTTTCCTTTGCTGTACAATACTTCCTAACTATTTAATTAGACATTTAGTGGAATGAAGCTCTTTTCAAAACTAAAATATTTGATCCTTGGGAGAGAGTGAACTCCTTGCAGAAATGACTCCAGTGCCAGTAAGCCTTTAAACCAGTAAGCCACACAAAGACACATTCCTGGATGGACAGCTCCATCTTGACTTGAAAGGGGAACTTAGAAAGAAGGGAGAAGGAAGCAAGAAACTAAGAAAGGGTGAGCCCAGCCTCCTCTCTCTTAGGTACACCTAACTGAGGTGGACCAGAGATAATATCTTCCAGTAATATGCTGGGGAATGGATGGCCCAGGCTAGCCTGATCTCGTCAGATCTCAGAAGCTAAGCAGGGTCAGCCCTGGTTAGTATTTGGATGGGAGACCACCAAGGAATACCAGGGTTGCTGTGCAGAGGAAGGCACTGGCAAACCACCTCTGTTAGTTTCTTGCCATGAAAACCCCAAAAAGGGGTCGCCATAAGTCGGCTGTGACTTGACGGCACTTTACACACACACACAATATGCTAGGGAAATTAAAAAAATATAATCAGAACATCTCTGGTGGGGGCATGCTACCTGGTTCAGGTCTACTTTGGATGGGAGGAGTCCAAATGTATAAAGTTTGACTCATGAATCAAATCTCTTAAGTGATTTATGTCAGGTGCAGAGCCAAGGCAGCAGGAGGAAAAGAGTGATCTGAGAGCAAGGGGATCATGGTAGTTAGTATGGCACAACAAAATAAATCATTTGGTATCGTCTGATTTGGAGGGGTAACATGGCTGCAATTACTCAAAGCACAAGTAGCAAAGTCTAACTCTTAGCTTTCCTGTTTCCAATTTCTTCATCTCAGTAACAGCTGACTGAACAGTGCTGGTAATAGCTATTTTTCTATCCTCTTTCTGGCCTAGGTGAGAGGGTACAACACCTACCCCATATATGTCAACAACCTGTCATGCCTGTATTGGCCCTCTATTGTTTAAAATTATGGCTCTGTTTAACAAGCGGTGCCTCTGCTTTGTTAACCTCTTCATTGTTATTTTTTCTTCCTTTTCTCTCTCTTTCTCCTCTGCACCAAGGAGGCTTTTATTCTTCAAAATCAGGTCTGCAAGGCATTTCTGTCTTGTCATTCTTGAGTTGAAATGCTCCAAGGGGCCTGTCAGTCTGACTAGCTTCTTTGGTGCCTGGTAACAGGTGTCGAAGGATAGTAAATCCAACCTAGCAGCAGCACTCATGAACAATTTTCATTCAAAGCAGAAAACCTTTCCCATTGTTGAACATCAGTCTGAAGGCAGCAGAAGTATGTTAAAATTGGAACACTCTAGAGACAAAGGTCAGTTCCAGACACCTCTCTCCTAAGCAGAACTGAGTCTTTGATTTAAAAAGGAAAATACTGATAAAAGTATTTGTGCCCCAATATTTTAAAACACAGTTCATGGGAATATCTCCCACACCGGTTCTGTGAAAATTAATGTTAGTTGTCTGAGTGCTTATTTCATTGTGACCGGCATGGTATTAATTTCTCTTAGACTGAATCCCCCCCCCCAATATACGTCAAGCAAATCTGATTTCTGTTGTTCCAGTGGCAGGTTCTACTATGCATTTAGTAATAGATGCTCACCCAGTGCAGTAGGCATACTTTTAATCATAACAGACATAATACTGCACAGGTTACCTTGGAGATACATGGGAGGAAACTTTTAAAAATCCCCTTTTTTCACGCCCCACATTTCAAAGGGGCTTCTCAGAAGCTGCCAGTGCATTCTGCTACTCCCCCCCCCCCCCACCCAATACACCTCAAAACAAATGTGTTCTCTTGTTGTTCCAGTAGCAGATTCTACTTTGCATTTCCTGGTAGATATTCAACTAATACGTTTATTGGCATGCAAAGATTTTGAGCATTTTAAAAAGGCAGATATTTCATAGTTTGGCAGGCATTTTCATACTATGTGCTTGACAGGCAAAACATGCTGTTCTGGGAGCTTCAGCAAGAGTAAATCACAGCAACAATGAATAATCAGAATATGATTGAATTTATGGTCACTGTCTTCTCTTTGGTAAATTCTAAATTCATGAACCTTTAAGTGCTTCATATATTTTTGAGGCTTTCATCATCACAAATTCAGAAAGAAATAAAGCTGAGTGTGGTTTTAAATATACGGCTACTGAATATTCCAGAACAATGAAAACCTAATTTATTTTGGGTTTGAATAGTTGAATAGTTTCATGTAACTCTTGCTAGAACATTACAGAAACAGGATATTACTTGAATTGTTAACAGATCCCAAGTAAGATGATTAAAAAAACACACCTTCCGTCATGAATGTTGTTGGTGTTTGTTTTAAAATGTATTTTTCCTTTGTTTTTCATATCCACCAATGACATTTATGTAATCTAATTTGTGGTAACCAAGTTAACCATTTTCTTGACCACAGTCCTGAAAGACACTTCGGAAGTGATCCAGCAGACTGCGGAAAGGATGTGCCGGGCAGTGTGTGAGTTTATTTAAGGAAAGCTTTGCCAGGTGGCTGATCCAACAGGCAAGGTCTAAGGAATATTCAGAAGACAACCTACAAAACTGACTGAAATCTCAGACAATTCATTTAGGCAATGAGTCATTTAGAAGAATGTTATACAAGCAAAATAAATTACCTGATTGGCTATAAAGAAGTCAGCTGATGGCAGATACTCCATATGTAGAATGATTCCATATGTAGAAATGTAGCCTTCATTTAACCTGGTAAAATTAAATTCATACTTAGGTTATTTTTTTTATGTTACCCTTGAAAACAAGCAGCTCTGAATTCAAAATGACCCAGGCCAATTCCTAGAAATGACACCAGTCTTCTATGACATCAAATTATTTTTCTTTTTGGTTTTACTGTGAATTTTTCTGTGTAGCTCTCTTGTTTTGGGACTGTCCGCCCATTCATTGTATCATTGAAGCAAAGTTAAAAAGAATTATGTGGATTCATTACAGTCACAGTATGTAACTGGTATCTTGGGAAAGACAGATTCAAATTTTCCATGACTGAGGCTTTTATCAAGAAAAAAATATTGTTCTCTTTAGAAAAAAAATGTGCTTCTATTTTCCTGCATCAAGGACAATTTCTCTGTCAAGCAATGCTGCGTCATGAGTGCATAACAATATAGACTGAACTTTATCTAGAAAGGACATATTGATTGAGTTGGTCTATGAAGGTTGTGAATACATCACTACTAATTTGTCATCCCTGTGAAATTTATTTTAGCCCATTAGAATTTTGTATATGAGAAATAATTCTCAAATTCCTCTGTGCAAAATTAAAATATTTATAAGATTTTTCTATTTATTATGGAGAGAGATTCCAATAAAAATGATTAACTGAAGATAATTCTAAGTAACTGTGACTGTAGCTCCCCTTCTTGCCTCAAAAATACATCCATCCATCCATTTTAGATCCACTGCATGGACTGCAGGCTTATCTCAGACAGGAGTAGGGTTGCCAACCTCCAGGTACTATGGAAAATTGACAGCACTACGACCACTTAGAAAGTATTTACAGTGAGCCACTTATAAACAGGCACACTTTGCAACAGTATATATAAATTTAATTCAATTATGAAACTAAAGCCTGTACTAAACCTAACTAGCTAACTAACAAAAGCTGCAAATGTAAACAACCACAATTGAATACACAGTCTTTAAGGGTCACCTTATGACATTTGGCTGTACAGTGTTACATCAACGTATTTACATCTTTGACCCCAAAAGTAAACATGTGTAACAAATAAATCTTGGAAGACTAGTTTAACAACGCTGAAAACATTCAAGGTATTTCAGTTGGTGATCTTGAAAATATATAAATCACTGCAATGCCTTCACTGTGAAGGCAACATCAGGCTCTGTACTGCCGATCCTTGTAAGTTTTAAAGAGACATGCTACACTGAGATTTACAGCAAGGGATGGCTTTTTCTGCAAACCTGTAGGGGAGTCCCCCAAACCTTTCAAGAATATCTCCTTTCTCTCTTCATGGATCTCATCTTGCACACTGCTCCTTGTTGATAATTAGGTATACTGATGTTGTTTGCACAACAGAAAAAAATAGAATTAGCTTAGTTCATGTATAATATAACCTGCTAGGACTTGGGGCCGAGTCTAGAATTCATTTCACTAACCCTGAGTTTAGAAACTTTCTGTCTCTCTACCCACCCATTTATCCTTCCCTTCCTCCTTCAAGGAATTTAGGGCTTTGTACCTGGTTACTTTTTCCACTTTATCTTACAACAACCATATGAGATAAGCTTAGAGAATGACCCGTTTAAGGTCACCCAGCTTCATCACTTAATAGGGATTTGACCCTGGGTCTCCTCTGTCCTAATCTGACACTCTTGACCATTACACTACACTTGCTGTTTCATATTAAGATGAGTGGTTCTTTTCCACATTGATGGATTCTGTTCTTATATAAACAGAGCCTTCTTTCATTGGTAAGATGAAGGTGCCCCATACATTTCAGCTTTCAGGACAAGCCTGAGAACTGACACCAGTTTTTGTTTTTTGTTTTTTGTTTTTTTAATAAACCAACTACCATAAATTAGGCAGATAGTTTATTTGTGGCCCTTGGCCAGACAAAACAAGATACATGGACTAAAATGGTCTTACTGACAAAGGTTTACAGTCCGAGTCTTAAATCACTTAAATAAATAAAGAAATAAATAACATTCAAGTTACATCTGTCATTTGGACTAAGAGACTACTCTGTGGCAACGAATTTTCATTGCAGCCATACAAAATTTTGCTACCTGAGAGGTGACTGAGGGATTATCTCCTTGTAGGAGCTTTTCTATCTTTTATCCTTCCCTGTCAGGTCCCATTCTCAGTATGAAGGGCTCAATAAACTTAGAACAGGGTACAGTATAAAATAAATTAGGTATATCTGATTTTGTTAAATTGTGAAGACAAATTACTCTAAATACAATCCTAAACAAGGGGGTGTTTGTGACTGTAATGAGTATGCACTTGTCTTGTTATGAATCATTTTCTTAAACACTGTCAGTAACTCTATAGTTCATCTGTCATTGGCCAAAGACTGATCAATCATATGCCTGAAGCTTGGATGGATGAATACATGTATAGCCTTAACTCATCAAGGTGATGTCTTATATTAAAACAAAGTCAAATGTCAAGAATTAGACAAGATCTGCAAGATAGTTTCAGAAAGTGGCCGTGTTGGACTGCAGTAGAACAGTTAGACTCGAATCCACTCTTGTGTGGCACACTTTGCAAAAGGAAAGTAAAACAATATCAAATGATGCTCATATAATGAAAAGAATAGCTAGAAGAGCAAAACAAAAGTGAGCACTAATGTTTAATTTACTTCAATATAAACTTCAGCGGTACTAAGAAAACTATCAATAGAAGTACAAAGTACTTTAGAAAGTAAACTGTGAGCAAGGTCATCTCTCTCAGTATGGTATAGTGGTGTAAGTGTCAAACTAGGATCTAGGGGACCCAGGTTTGTATCTCCATGCTGCCATAGAATCTTGGGTAAATCACGCTCTCAGCCTAACCTATGTCATAGGGTAGCTGTGATGATAAAATGGAGGATAGGAGAATGATGTAAGCTGTTTAGAAAGTTGGGCAGAAAGTTGGGGTATAAGTGAAGTAAATAAACAAATAAATAGAACACCTTTTATACAAGAAAATGTCACTTGTGATATTTTTCTAGTTGATTGCAATCTGTTTTGTGCTCTGGTAACAACCAAACCACATCACTTCAGAAAATGGGTTTATTATTAATTATCAATGACAGTTCCTATATTTAGAGAACAGAAGTACTCACATACTAGAAGTATAATACAAAAACAACAATAAAGAAAGGATAAAAAAGATGCAATATCTTAGCTCAAAAATATCAACACACACATAACTGCATAAATGGATAAGGACAAAATACAGCGTGTAGGCAAAAATAGAAGAAAAAGAAGAAGAAGAAGTGGTTTTATACCCTGTTTTTCTCTACCTTAAGGAGTCTCAGAGTGGTTTTACAATCACAATCCTGTCCTCTCCCCACAACAGGCACCTTGCGAAGTAGGTAATGCTGAGAGAGAACTATGACTGGCCCAAGGTCACCCAGCAGGTTTCATGTGGAGGAATGGGGAATTGAACCTGGTTCTCCAAATTAGAGTCCACCACTCTTAACCACTATACCATGCTGGCTCTCAATAACAATGTTGTCAGCCAATTATACAATGATGGACATGTTCATCAAAATGTCAAAGCACATATTAAATTTAACATTCAGCTGATAACCCAGTGATGATTGATAGCTAGCTGAAATCCATTTTGAGGCTGATCTTCTTTAGAAAAACTCCCAAGTTGTTTGTAGTCTCTTGCCTGCTTATTCAGTGACCTTAAGTCATTGCAACAATTATTGAGAGGCAAACAATCAACAGTTCTGTGTGTGCATAGTTACACCAATAATAGAGATAGACTTTGAATTCTTACAAAGATGAGGCAGCCATAGTTTCCCCTAGCTTCTGGCCCTGGGTAAAGCGATAGCTAAGGAGGTAGCTATGGGTGACAGCATCTGTCACCTGAAAGGGGTAGAAGGGGAAAAATGGAATCTGGCTTCTGCTATGTATGTGTTAATTGGTAGAGAAGAGACTAATTGGTAGAGAACAAGTGTGGGAGGAATCCACAAGTGATACTTCATTTACTGTGTGTGGGGTAGCAATAGTTTACTTATCAAGAAACTACTGTATGTGATGTAATTTTATTTTCATCTTCAGAGGGATGTATACCAGGAAACTAGTAAATATAATTTTGTTTGTGTGTGTGTAAGTAAGAAAGGGGGAAAGAAGTGAGTGGAGGATATTATGGTTAAATTGCTAGTGATACACCACTATCAATAGCTCCCTTTGTTGTCAACCACCCAGCATAAAACTGGCCTCTTTTCATTTTACCAGGAAACAAGAGTTACACCATTCTCAATCCATTGACTTCAATAGAAAAATGTAATTCTGCTTGGAATTCCATTGAAAGCCAGGCCTCTCTTCCAACAAGCCTTTTTTTAAAAGTCGTATATATTATGTCAACAAACTCTTTTGTGCTGGGCACACTAAAAACTATGGGGCTGTGCTCCTTGTCAAGGGTTGTCAATTTCTAGGTGGTGGCTGGAGATCTCCTGCTATTACAACTGCTCTCCAGGCAACAGAGATCAGTTCACCAGGAGAAAATAGCTGCTTTGGAAGGTAGACTCTATGGCATTATTCCTCAGGCTCCATCCCAAAAATCTCCAGGTATTCCCCAACCCAGAACTGAAACCCTACCCTTGCCCCAGGTTTGCCACCACTCCCTTGTGTGCTCTCCTATAAGCAGTGCCCAGATCCCAGAAGTTGTTGTTGTTATTTCAAGAGCTGGCAACACTGGAAGCCATGAAGATGACAGTAAGATCTCAGACGTCAGTAAAATCTCAGATGACACTTAGATCTGTGTTGGTCATTCAGGTTAACAAATTGCATTCAAAGTATCACCATGAACCTCTGCATAATGACAGCCCATACCCAAATGCAATGTTAAACTAGGATATAATAACAACAAACAGCACAAGATACCAATCAATTGGATCATGGCACTACTGCAGGACCACTGGAATCGAACACCGGATCAAGCAGAAAAATGGGATGAAGATGACTGGTCTCTCTCTAAGAACGTCTGGCTCGAAAGCTTAGAAAGATTTAATGTTTTTTTTTTCCTTTTCTGTCCAACTCTGTACTGAACAGCTTGCCTTCGTTCCAATAAATAGGAAATTAATTACTGATGAGGGTGATGGCTTTCTTTTCCAATTTACAGCAAATGAGTAGGAAAAAAATGAGTATTCTTTAGTGATTACTGAGTGGAGTGCAAAGGAAAGGGAATGCATGCAGGCCAAAGTGTCTGTTTCTGCTGGAATATGATTGATATCCTACCATGGAAGAAATTATTTAGCTCTTGGACCCCTGTGAAGTGTCAGAAATTGTCTGTGGATTTTTCTCGCCCTCCCTTACCCTGGAATAATAACGATCCCCCTGAAATGTTCTGAACCAATTTAAGTCTTTCTATAGCCTTTGTATGTCAGTCTGATGAGCGGCTGCATTCTTGATCCTGAACCCATTATTCTGCCCTTTCATTATAATATGACTTGTTATTGCAATGACTTCTTTGACGGAATTGAAGAATTTGGGTCTGCAGGAGCACTGCAGTGAAGTTCATAATTGAGATGCTTACCTAGACTTTGTATTTTTGATCAGGCTTAACTTCAGAAGGGCAATAGCCGAGTTAGCTTAATAATAGCCGGAAGAAATGCCTCTAATCTAATTGGTCACAGGGCATATATCACCCAAACCAATTTATTTAGAATTAAAAGGTGCTTGTGGGTACAGTAGAATCTTGGAACTGGTCCAGGGATTTGAGATGTGTGTGCGTGCCTGTTTGTGCGTGTGTGTCAAGGGAGAGAAAGTGTTTGAATGTTTCCCCTTCTATAGGCAGCAACCACACTGAAGTAATTTCTGAAACACACTGATAAGCTTTGCCTTTGAATTTACATTAAAGAGCTCAATAGTTGCTACCTGTGAGAACAGCTCATGATTCTAAACGGACTTGTGTCCTGTAGAGATTAAGGACACAGGCCTCCGGGAGATTAGCACGTCACTTGGTTTAAGTGACACCCAATCCATTTTATTGACATCAGCTCCATCCTGCAAAACAAGCACTTTTTTGAGGGAAACATAATGAAAATTTTGTGTGGCTTTATGGGCCAGCATATAATGGCTTTTCACAAGTGGTTGCTAGCTGCTGTTGGCAGGGTCTGTAAATGAAACCAACAGCATTTGTTTTAGATGCCAGGCTGGCACATGCCACTGCATACTAATAGGGTCAAGAATGCCCCAAGAAGCATTACATTACTTTTTAATTTTACTGAAGTCATGCTGTGGACTGAGGACATTAAGCTTCATTCATTGCATTGGGCAGGCTATTACTCTGTATTGTTGCCATTCCTATTTCTCCATGGTATTCAATTGCAAGGCCACGCAGGTCTCTGATTTGATTTCTAATTGTTTGGTTTTCAATAACCTGCACCGGGGACCAGAGTCTGAGGAAGGGGAATCAGCTGGCAGGTGAAGAGTTCTCTCCTAGTTCTTTTAATGCCAGTCTAATCACAGAAACTGATGTAGATGCCCACTGGCTGCATTCTGGCAATGAGAAGAACTGAGGAGAAAATAAGCTTTTCTTAAGACCTTGGGAAATAAATTTGCCATTGTTTGTTTTTGATGTGTTGCATAAAATGCTGTGTATCTTGAGGTTGCTATAATACATAAAGATGGGATTTATTGGTATGAAAGCAAAAATGAACTCTAATATACATGAAATCCTTAAAAAAAAGTCACACCCATAATCTGGTTCATTTCAAAAACTCTTGGCTGAAACTTAAATTTATGGAATATGTCTTCCGTCACAAAAAACTAAAATGTAAATACATTAGGGATTTTTATGCCAAGTGTTTTCACTTGAGCATCAATAAAAATATTTAAAAGGGAGGTTAGGAACTGAATCTACTATTACTGGGGTGGAACTTTGATTTGCTTCTTTAAGTACATCAAAATTACTCCCCTAATCTTTCATTTCATATAAGCTGTTAAATACAAAATAGGCTTACAGCAGGATTGCAGCAGGGACAAAAAATTCTGGATACCCAAAATGGTTGTCTTGGAAGAGCTGGTCATGGAGAGAGACCAGGTGACCCTAGACTTCGTCCTGGATGGTGGTTAAGATATGGTGTGAGATGCCAGTGTTGCTGAACCAGTAAGGAATGGAGCTTACACTGCTAAGGACTTCAACATTTCTGTAAATGGAAAGTTGCTGCAGAAGTCCAAGATAATCACATTTGATTTCAGAAAATAAAAATATTTGATTTGAAAAATGAAGGTATTAGTCCAAAGGAAGCTGAGCAAGTGTTAGAGATGTAAATGAATTAAATAAATGGAAAGACATAGTAACTCTGCATGCTAGAATTCATTTTGGAACTCTTCCTAGTTATTTCAGAGCAGAGAAAAAGTATGAAACAATAATATAACTAAATGGGGAAGATCTTGTCATCCCATATTTTTGTTGGAACTAGGGCTGTTGAATTAAAAAAAAATTGGTATAGTTCGGCTTCAGCTGAATCCGGCCTGTTTAGATTCGGGATATGCCAAAGTCCGAACTCCCCCACTTCGGGTCCATGCAATTCGGCGGGAATTCAAAGTTCGGGGAAAAAATTTGGCCGAATAAAGCCATTAAAAACACAACCGCGCCTTTCTGCAGCTCTGGGGGGGGCATTTTTGGGGGTAGAGGTCCCAAACTTTCAGCGGAGCTTCAAAGGACCCTTATTGCCAGATCCCCCAAGTTTTGTAAAGATTGGGTCAGGGGGGGCTGAGATATGGGCCCCGAAAGGGGTCCCCCCACCCTTAATGTGCACCTCTGAGCAGAGCTTGCCGCCCAAGCATAAAGCTCCCAGCCCCGACAAACAGCTGATGAGAGCAAGGGCCGGGCAGGTGCAAAGAAGTTTGCAAAGCAACACAACTGCAAAGCAACACGGCAAAGCAACACAACTGCAAAGCAACACCTTTGCAAACATGCAAAGGCGGGGCAGGTGCTAAGAAGTTTGCAAAGCAACACAACTGCAAAGCAACACTGCAAAGCAACACGACTGCAAAGCAATATCTTTGCAAACATGCAAAGGATGGGGCAGGTGCTAAGAAGTTTGCAAAGCAACACAATTGCAAAGCAACACCCTGGGAGTTTGAAAACCATGGAAAGGGACAGAGACAGCTAGCTATGCATAATGAGCAGGAGGGGGTGGAATTTCCCCTTTTGCATGGGACTTGGGACCAGGCAAAGCATCAAAATAGACCTAACCGTCGTATGAATGAGGGAAAACCTGAGGACATACAACTGAAGCCCCCCCCTCAAACCAGGGAGAGAGAGACTCAAGGGGACACACACACCCCAGGCAGAATGGGCGAAAGCCCCCTTTGGCTTCCCCCCCCACCTACAGAAACTGCTCCCTCCACACACACACAGACCCTGCTTCCCCCCCCACACACACACACACAGGAGAAAAAGTATAGATTAAAACCCCCAAAGGGGTCTTAATGTGGATGTCTTCTGTTCCATCAAGAGGGGCTGGGAGGAGGACTGGGTAATCCAAGACGATTCCATTTAAGCATGGGACGTTTTGCTCTGGAGGTGCATACAGGCTCGGGTGATCCATTCATACCAATAGGGAAAAGGGGAAAGGGGAAAGCCCATATCTCGGGACCCCCTGACCCAATGTTTACAAAACTTGGGGAGGTCTCTTAAGAAGGCTTGTCTGAAGCTCCGCTGAAAGTTTGGAGTCTGTACCCCCCAAAATGTATCCCCTGCAGCCACGGAAAGAGAAAAGGGGGGAGCCGATATTTCTGCCCCCACTGAACCCATCTTTACAAAACTTGGGGAGGTCTCTTAAAAAGGCTCGTCTGAAGATATCCTGAAGGTTTGGGGGCTGCACCGCCAAAAAAGCACCCCCTGCAGCCACGGAAATGGAAAAGGGGGAGGGAAAAGGGGTGGATCCCATATCTCGGGACCCCCTGACCCAAAGTCTACAAAACTTGGGGGGTCTCTTAATAAGGCTCGTCTAAAGCTCCGCTGAAAGTTTGGGGTCTGTATCCCCAAAAATGCACCCCCTGCAGCCACGAAAAGATAAAAGGGGGGAGCCCATATCTCGGGACCCCCTGACCCAATGTTTACAAAACTTCGGGGGTCTCTTAAGAAGGCTTGTCTGAAGCTCCACTGAAAGTTTGGGGTCTGTACCCCCAAAAATGCGCCCCCTGCAGCCACAGAAAGGAGTGAATGTGCACAAGCACCCCCCACACACACACACGAGGATTTCTCTCACTCTCTCTCTCTCCCCGGCCCGGCCGCGCAGCAGCTGATTCCTCCAGTACTCAGTCCTGACTGATTGGCCAGAAGAAGACCCAGTTGGCCACCGATTGGCCGGGGGAGAATGATGCTTACTGACGGCCCCGAATTAGCCGGATTTATTCGTGAACTCCTGAACTCTCTGAATTCGGCTCCCCCGGTTTCCCGCCATTTTTGAGTTCAGTTCGTCCTGAACTAAAAACCGCCGAATCAGGGGAAATTCGGCTGTTTTTCAGTTCGGGCTGAACCGAATCGACAGCCCTAGTTGGAACCTTATTCTGTTGTTACTTAAATATAACTATATATGATGGTGAAAAGTGCTGGCAAGTCACAGCTAATTTATGGTCACCTAGTGGTGTTTTTAAAAAAATAATAATTTTATTAACAGATATAGATACAATCACTGTTCGAAAACACACGAACACATAAATACATAAAGCAACAATACAAAAACAGAAAAAAGAAAAAAAGAAAAATAGTGCAACTATAATTACAGCGCTATTGGTCAAGTGCTCAATATTTGTTATAAATTCTTACAAGACCTCATGAGGTTTTCAAGGCAAAAGACAAACAGAGGTGGTTTGCCATTGCCTGCCTCTGTGTATCAACCCTGGTCTTCCTTGGAGGTCTCCCAACCAAGTACTAACGGGGCCAACCTTACTTATTTTCCAAGATCACATGAGATTATGCTAGCCTGGGCCCTCCAGGTCAGGGCATACCTATATATAACTATAACTATATAACTCTGTGTGTGTGTGTGTGTGTGTAAATAAGGATGATTCAGTTGTATTAGCTCCTTTGTCAGGAGCTAATCACATCACATAGAAAAGAAGTCTGTTTGTTAGTAATACAAAATCTAAGTCACTGTGCTAAAATTAGTAACTTGTGCAGTGAACTAGCTACTGCAGACCCTGAGGAGGGATATGATTTTGAAGACAAAAATTCCTATTAAGAACCAGGTGGCTATATTCGACAGTAGTTGCCATTTTTGAGAACTACTAAACCCTCCACAAAACTATTCAGCCCCTTCCCCTCAATTGCAGCCATCTTACTAAATCTTCAAAAACACTCCTGACTATCGGGTTGCCAGGTGGGTGGTTTCAGCAGACAATTGCCTGCCTATCCACCCAGCTGCTCAAGAGCAGGGATCGCATGCACACATGGCTGCGTGCGACACGATCACTTCACTTTCAGTTTTACCCCCGGAAGCGCCGCATCGCCGTGGCTGCTTTAGCACTCAAACCCCTTGATTGCTCCAGCCCTGCCCCCCCAAACCTCCCAACCATTGAGAGGGGGCACCTGGCAACCCTACCTGACTTCCAGCCAGAAAACAGTGGATGTCTTCATATTTTAATGTTTAGGGGAGGCTGAATCCCACCAGTAGGGCTGCAGGTCCCCCTTTGCAACCAGAAGGAGTTTTTTGGGTCAGAGTCTGAGGAGGGTGGGGTTTGGGGAGGGAAGGGTCTTCAATACCATAGAGTCCAATGGCCAAAGCAGCCATTTTCTCCAAGGGAACTGATCTCTGTCAGCTGGAGATCAGGTGTAATAGCAGGAGATTTCCAGGTAGTACCTGGAGGTTGGCAGCCCTACCCACCGGTGATGATAATTTCCATTCCATACTCCCTGATGCCAACTGCTTTCATGTTACAAGGCAGGCTGGATAACAAATATGTAGTCTGGTCTGGAATCTGTTTCAACAGCCTCTTGCACATCTAATCCTTAGTTAGGATTAGCCATGGTGCACTGGGATGATGGAATCACTGTTGTGATACATATGTTTAGACTTTTGTACCTCAGCAGTTCCCCCCCACCCCCACCGCCATCTCCCACACAGGAAAAAACAACAACCTAAACTACATTTAACCTCCCTTGTTTAAAAATCAAGTAAGGAATGGGTGGCTGCAGAAACAAAACCCACTCAATTAGAACAGGAGCTATGGGGACCTTATATACCTGTAGACAGATGGATTGCTATGTCTATATAGTTCACTATATGTGTTGAGATTGCTCGTTAATACATATTATTTCCATTTGGCTTAAAATATTCATAATTCACCATGGAAATATGCCATTATTATTATGAAAATTGAATTGCGTCTGTGATAGAACATCTCCTATTTGAAAGTAAGATATAGAGATATTTGGTTATTACCAGTAGAGAATTCCTCATCTGACGCACATCTTACTTTACATATCCATCTAATGTAAACTATTCCAAAATGCAATCTTAGATTCATTTACAGGCCAATTCATTTTAATGCCAGAACTCAAAGTGTTAAATTACAGTAGCATACACAAGCACAGAACTGACAGAAGCCTACATAGTTTTGAAGAATCCGTCAAAGGAAAAGCTCCCCTGATGAATTCTGACATTATCCGAAGGAAACAGAGAGTAGAAGTAAGAGTAAAAGAGTATCAAAAGATAGCAGCATTGAATTGTTGAGTGTGGAAAAACGTAATAAGCACAGTGAGACAAACCTCTACTTTTATTTCTGTTTTTCCAGATCTAGAATTTTTGATTGTCCAAATCCAATCATATTGTGCCTTAGAAAGATGAGAAAGCATTTGTACTACAGCTTTAAGTCCACAGAACTATAGCCCCAGTTTTGAAGAGAAGCACTTGGTGTTATGCACAATGCCTTCCACAATATACAGTCTGACAACATTTATTTACTGTGTTGGGCCAAATGCACTTTTCAGACCTGGATTGTTTATTAATTACATCAATATAAGAAAAAGGAGGGGGAAACTGAAATGATAGCATGATCCACAGATACTAACTAAGCTAACCACACACATATATAATATGGTTGAATGATAGCAGTATTAAATAGGGTTGTGCATATTGATAAACTGAAACCGAAAATAAACCCGAAATTAGCCATTTAGGTAAATTTTGGGATTTGGGTTGACCGAATGCCAAAACCTGGGGATAAAGCTGAAGTCGAATAGGGGATTCCCAAAAAAGCCAAATAAATATTCAGCTTTTTGGGTTTGGCTATTCACCTTTGCTCAGAGGCATGGCTCTGTGCTTTCTCCCCTTTTACTTCCTTTTTTTTTTATTGGTTTTGTAACCCTTTTGAGATAGCGTTATTTAAAAGAAGGGACTCACCCAGTCCCATCTGCAGGGATAAATCCCCCAACTAAAAAGAGCTAGACAGCTGCAAACCAGGCTTTTCAATGGAGGAGGAAGGGGCAACCCCTTCCAGACCCCATAACTCCTGACCCCCTGACCCAATCTTTACCAAACTTGGGAGCTCTTTCAAGGAGAGTCTCTTCTAGCCACCCAGAAAATCTGGGACCTCTACCTGCAAAAATGACCCGCAGGAGCCACGGAAAGCTTTGTTGGACTCAATTTTGGGGGGAAACCCAGAAAAAAGCTGGATTCGCATATTTACCAGTATGGGAAAATTGGCTTTTTGGGTCCCCCCCCCCCGCAAAAAAAAATCAGGACCAATAAACCCAAACCCAAATTTTAATGAATGTTTTGGGGTTTTTTTGTTTTGTTTTGTTTTGTTTTTTGCACAGCTCTAGTTTCATGATCTCCAGCATATTCTTTTTAATAGTCAAAGGAGCTCCCTTGCTTTTTCAATAGTGTAAAAACTCATTATAAGTAAGAACATTTTCTAGTTGTCAGGGAACCCAAAGCAAAATGCTCAGGTTGTCACAGGAAAATAAAGATAGTTTAAAAGTAGAAACAGTTGAACATTTCAATTTTCGGTAAATTTCCTATCATTTATTAATTTTAAGAGTCCTTATTTCATCCCTTCCATGGATCAAAAATCCCAATTGAGATGATATTTTTTTTATGCTGGGATGTAGTTGTTTTTTATGTTTATGGAAGGGTTGACATCTGTTAGTTTGTTTTAAATTAATTAAAATGTATTGTTCAGTTTGCTTTCCCCTATTCTTTACATTTTCCTCCTTAGGACAAATTAGGAGAAGGAAATCCATGATGTCTACATTTTTGGAGGGACTAGACATGGCTTCTGTCATATAAACGGTCTCTCCTCCCACCCAGAATGAGTTTATCCATGCTATTCCTTTTTCTTTTAGGAAAAAGTCCCACTTATTCAACTGTTAATCTGCTATTGGAGGTGATGCTCTTAGGGTGACTGGCGAGCAGGGACATTTATGTTTTACCGAGAAATTTACATTCTAGAATTACAGCTTAACAAAGTAGAATACTTTGTGTTTCAAAAGACATGTTTCTTGCAATGTAAGGGCATGTAAATAATTAACAGTGGCCACTGCCACTGAAGGATCTGCATAACTTCATTACACAAATAGCATATGTGACTTGTCACTGCTAACTTCATTAAGAAAAAAAGAAAAAAAGAAACATTTGTTAAGTGAAAGTATGGCCTATATTATGAAACTAACTATAATGAATAGTATTGAATATAATAGTTCATTTTAAAAATTCTGTTGCAGATCACAAGGGTCTGAACTCTTGAAAGAAGACAAAACCAGACAAGGTTGGTTACTGGCCATTAGTACATCTGTTATAATGTCAGATATGTAAAACAATTAAAATAATTGCCAATTAAGGCAAGAAGCAACCACTTTCTGGTACAGCTGTCTTAAAAAAAAAACCAGCCTGATAACTCTTTTTTGAAATAATTATTTATACGTCAGTGTGGTATAGTGGTTAAGAGCGGTGGACTTTAATCTGGAGAACCAGGGTTGATTCCCCAACCCTCCACATAAGCGGCAGACTCTAATCTGGTGAACCAGGTTTGTTTCCCCACTCCTACACATGAAGCCAGCTGGGTAACCTTGGGCTAGTCACAGTTCTCACAGAACTCTCTCAGCCCCACTTACCTCACAAGGTGTCTGTTGTGGGGAGAGGAAGGGAAGGAGATTGTAAGCCGATTTGATTCTCCTTAAAAATGGTAGAGAAAGTCAGCATATAAAAACCAACTCTTCTTCCTTTTCCTCTTACTCTTTTCTGCTGAAATTGACAAAGAAATAATCATATTTGATGGACAGGCTTCAGCCTCACTATAAAAGAACCCATTCAAAATACAGTTAAAGTAGAACTGATGGTCTTATTCATCCCTAACCATCAAGGGTCGTTCCTTATAGTGTCAATGGGTTTATGAGTGACAGTGTGGTATAATGGCAACAAGAATGAATTCTGTTCTGAGAGATGTGGATTGAAATCCAAGCATACGTAGGGACTAACAAAAAGATCTGCAGCATATCAGCTTGGTAAGAAATAGTGGAAAGGAATGAGGATGCCATGGCATGTGACAGTTTATCAAGAAAATTTGGTGCAATTGTTCCATTCCACCTACTAGAACAGTGATGGCCAATTTTTGCATTCTAGCTGTATTTAAAGGGAAAGGAAACAAAAATGTCTACAGAGATGTAATGATTCAACACTGATCACTATAACATCTATATAGAGGCTCAGATATCCCAAACAGCGATCAGCTCTCATTATGTAAAGACTGAGTAGCTGTGTAGCATTTTCTGGTGATGATGCATAGGGTGAAATACTACAATCCAGGCAAACATAAGTACTCTTAAATCCCATTCAGTGAGAGAAAATGCTGGGAGTTGTGCTTAACCTTCCCACTGAAATCAATTGGAAAAAAAGGATTAATTTTGGTCAGATCGTGTCTATAATGTCAAAATGAGCAAATTCTTTGTTGAATCCTGTATGCAGCTCTAGCTACATTATCATTTGACTAGAAGGATGTGGCATATGAGACTGTTCAGATTTCACTGAAATAAATGGAATGAATGATTTCAGGAACAGAAAGCATTTTAGAACTAAAAAAGACTTTGTGAATGCATGTAAAGTTCTCATGCAAGTGAATCAGTGTACACAAGATCAAAGATTTTACTACTCATCATCACATCTCAGTTTGGCTGTTCGTACAGGTACGTATGTGCTATACATCACTATCATGTGCTCTTGAAGGCTGGAATTATATTCTGGGATCAAGTTGTTAGGCCAGGTAGGGATGTATTTGATGAGGCACTAGTGTAACATTCTAGTTTCACAGATAGAAAGTTGTCTATCCTGAGTGATTTGGTCACATTATCTGTCTGCTAAAACAACTAGATGTTCAGAGGAAAACCATGCTGACCTCTTTGTTGTGTTAATTATCACAATGAAAAGAAGGATGCATGCTGTGAGCAGCATACACTTTTAATGCTATTGCTGTCATGAATACTGTGAGTTCAAAATAATTGTCTAAACAACTGCTTCATGAAGCACTTACTTTTTTTAAAAAAATGTCTGGCTTGCTACAAAGATAGGAAAGGTGGCAGATAGCCTGTCAGATAACCAGGAATAGAGGTTATAAAGCAATGAACATACCATTAAGAGAAAATGTCACCTCTTCAAATTAAGTGGGGCTATAGAACAAGATCAAGCAATGGGAGCATATTTCATATGAATAAGTAGGGCTGTCAATTCGGTTCGGTCCGAACTGAAAATCAACCGAATTTCCCCTGATTCGGTGATTTTCTGTTCGGACGGATCCGAACTCAAAACTGGCGGGCAACCTGGGGGGCCGAATTCAGCGAGTTCGGGAGTTCGCGAATAAATTCGGCAAATTCAGCCCCCCTTCAGGGGAGCCCGCTGAAAGGCGCGGGCTGCCCTTTAAACTGATCTGAGCCTCCCAGCTGGAAGGCGCAGGTCAGTTTAAAGGGCAGCCCGCCCCCCTTCAGCGGGCTCCGCTGGAGAGGCGCGGGCTGCCCTTTAAACTGACCTGCGCCTCCCAGCTGGGAGGCTCAGATCAGTTTAAAGGGCAGCCCGAGCCTCTCCAGCGGAGCTCGCTGAAGGGGGGCGGGCTGCCCTTTAAACTCATTTGCGCCTCCCAGCTGGGAGGCGCAGATGAGTTTAAATGACAGCCCGCGCCTCTCCAGCGGAGCCCGCTGAAGGGGGGTGGGCTGTCATTTAAACTCATTTGCGCCTCCCAGCTGGGAGGCTCAGATCAGTTTAAAGGGCCCACGCGCGCCTTCAGGGAATCCCTCTGAAGACGCGCTGGGGCCGTATTTTCCCCCGAACTCCGGATCCCCCCGAATTACCGGGGATCCGAAGCGGGGGAGTTCGGACTTCGGCACGTACCGAACCCACAAGGGTCAAATTCGGCCGAATCCGAACTGTACCGAATTTTTTTTTTTGACAGCCCTATGAATAAGTATGAGGAAGAGGAGGTGGAGGAGGCGGGAATGTGTGATGTGAATGCCCAGCCAGATGATATGAGGGATAAAAAAAGAAAAAAATTTGTTATCAGATGTATGTTTAAAATAAAATAAAATACGAATTCTAAAAGTATAAGAGGAAGGGTGTTTTGAATAAGCAAGTTATAGCTACAAAAGTCACTGACCAATGGTCACATATCCTTTGCATGTATTGCTTGTTCAGTTACTGTGCACAATTAGAGTTATGTTTAGATCCAAGGAGATTTGTACAATAGAAAAGTAGTCTGTGAGTTAAATCTAAGCATGAAGGCTTCAGACAGACTTGTCAAAGTGACAAGGACAAACTAATAGGTACCTCTAAATTTCCACCAGCAAGTAAGGAGGTGGAAGAGAATAAACTAATGAACTGAGTCGTTGTAAGGCTGTATAATCTGGACCCATTAGTTAGGGTTGCCAATGTCCAGGTTGGGCCTGGAGCATTCCCAAAATTACTATTGATCCCCAGACACTTGGAATACTGTGTACAGTTCTGATCGCCACACCTAAAAATGATATTGCAGAGCTTGAGAACATGCAGAAAAAACCAACCAAAATTATTGGGGGGCTACAGCAACTGCTCTATGAGGAGTGGTTAAAACCCTTAGGGCTGTTTAGCTTAGAGCTGTTTAGCTTAGAAAAAAAGGTAGGTAAGGGGAGACAGGTCGATAAAATTATGCATGGTGTGGAGAAAGTAGACAGTGAGAGCTTTTCTCCTTCTCCATAATGCTAGAATGTGGTGTCATCTGCTGAAGCTGAAGAGTGAGCGATTCAAAACAGACAAAAGGAAGTATTTCTTCACATAATGCATAGATAAATTGTGAAACTCCCTTCCCCAGGATGTGGTGATGGCTACCAACTTGGAAGGCTTTGAGGGGAGTGGACATGTTCATGGAGGATAAGGCTATTCATGGCTACTAGTCAAAATGGATACTAGTGATGATGCATACCTGTTCTCTCCAGTATCAGAGGAGCACGCCTATTATGGGCTTCCTGAAGGCACCTGGTTGGCCCCTCTGTGAATAGACTGCTGGACTTGATGGGCCTTGGTCTGATCCAGCATGGCTTTTCTTATGTTCTTATGACTACAGAGATCAGTTCCCCTGGAGAAAATGGTTGCTTTGGAAGGTGGGCTCTATGGCATCATACCGCATTGGGGTCCCTCCCCTCCAAAACTGTGTCCTCTCTAGGAGGTAAGAGAGCCAGCGTGGTGTAGTGGTTAAGACCAGTGGTTTGGAGCGGTGGAGTCTGATCTGGAGAACCTGGTTTGATTCCCCACTCCTCCACATGAGCAGCAGAGGCTAATCCGGTGAACTGGATTTGTTTCTCCACGAAGCCAGCTGGGTGACCTTGGGCCAGTCACACTCTCTCAGCCTCACCTACCTCACAGGGTGTCTGTTGTGGGGAGGGGAAGGGAAGGTGATTGTAAGCCGGTTTGATTCTGCCTTAAGTGGTAGAGCAAGTCGGCATATAAAAAACAACTCTTCTTCTTCTCTCTCCTACCCAGGAGATATAAGATTCTTGGAAGCTCGTCCAAGGTACCCAATAGGTTTGTCAGACCCCTGCCAGGGGCAGGGGATTACCTGCTTTGAGCCACCTCCCTCAGTGCCATTCAGCCAGCTGCCAGGGGTCTTACCAGCTGCAAATGGCCATTGGCACATTGATGTCACTCCTGTGACACCATCATGTCACTGACAACATGGGAAATACTCTGGTATTTGGGCAAAACTCTATGGTAAAAACAGCTTCTACCACAGAATTTTTGCCCAAATACCAGAGTGTCTCCCATGTCATCAACATGATGATATGATTTATTAAAGTGACGTCAATGTGTCAATGGTGATAAGGCCTAGGCTTCAATTTGTGGCTGGTAAGAACCCCATACCCTTCCTCGCCAGTTGCCAGGGGGTACCTGGCCACTCATGTACCCAAAGCTCTGGAAACAACATTCTTTTCAAAAGAAAAGGGCCATAAAATTCTCAAATTGCCAGTATAGCAGAGATGAATGTCTTGCAAAGTGACAGCCATTTGCTCAACTTCCAGGAAGGTTGCAAGATGTATGCCTATTGCAAAGCATGAGCTGAGCAATAAAACCTGTGTCAGGTGCACTCTAAGTTGATTGGGAAGGAGTGCCAAGATCCCACAAAGGCATCAGTTCCTAAACTCAGGATTGGGTAAGAGACTTTCATCCAGTGGGGGCAGGAAGGGTTAAAAGATGTGAACACCCTGGTAATGATGTTGAAAGTTTGTTCAAGTGTTTGCTTCAGTTATGAAGGAGAGCCATTGTTCAAGTTCTGTGGAGCACATGGCTCTTGTTCCCATCTTATTCCCTCTTTCTGAGAGAGATGCTGGGGAAATGACAGGAATACTAAAGTTAGACTAGAAAGGTGGTTTTATTTTGTTTCTCAGATCTGCAATAGTCCTTTGTGTATGGTATCCATTTCCCTTGTGTAATGTGTTCTGGATTGTTAAACTGTAGTTAACGTCCTTTTTCTTTTAAGAAAACAGACTGTGTTCAAAGTGCCTCCGACATGCCTAGCTGCTCTCTCATGCACACACTCATCAAGAAAGAGGAGTTGCAGTTGAGGGCCTCTGCACTCTGCCTGTGCACAGAGAGCCTTTACCAATGCCAAAACCGCTGATAAACAAGACCGGTTTTGTTCAGTTTGAGGTGGCAGAACAAAAGACTGTTTGGGCTGAGGGAAGAAAGAGTGAAAGTGCCCTCTCAGACACATGCATGCACATGCAAGCCCCTGACCTAACATGACCATGTCATGCCTGGAACTGGCAATCCTTGTCTTCAGTCTCGTTACTACTTCTTTAACTGAGTTTCCAGATTTGGAAAGAAAGTGTCCTCATAAATGTATTTCTTTTATTTATTCATTCATTCATTTACTCTTTCATTCATTTAAAAAGATGTCTGGCTCCACAGTGTTAAATGTAAAAAGACTGAAATGTTTGCAGCATTGTTTATTATATCCCACTGTTTTTAAAGAAAATAATAAGATTCAAGATGGTAGACATACAAATCCCCAGAGGTCTCACATTTAGGCACTGACCAGCAAGGTTATGGAGCCCTGTACCTTACTAGAACACCCTGAGACAGTGCTGAGAACAGGGAACCAGAAGAAATGCATAGGGTATCTACTGTCACTTTCAACAGATCCTGCCAGTAGGTTGGAAGTAGGGCTGTGCACAATTTCCCCCCAGTATTTTTCAAGTTTGGATTTAATAAATCCAGACATTTTCAAAAAATTTTTTGAAAAAGTCGAATATAAGTATTTAGCTTTTTTGAATAATTGAAAATTTTCAGGTTCATGTGGACTTCGAAGTCAGCAGGTGTCAAGGACTCAGCCAGGAGGTAAGTAAGGGGGGAGGGGGAAATGGGGATGGGGCTAAAGTGACCTCAAATAATGCCCCCAAAATTGGATATTATTCAGGATCTGCTTTTTCTGCTCCCTTTAATTGCTGCCATTTTTTTAAAACCAGTAACCCCCCCCCTCAAAAAATACTGAAAAAATGTATTTTGGTTTTTTTTTCCCAGTTCAGCTTTAGTCACATGCACACCACTAATTGGAGAAGCACCCAATTTCACAGTACTGTTAAAACTGAGCAGGAGCTGTTCTGATATATAGTGGGATGGGAGCCTCATGTAACTTATACTCCAACTTGTGTTTTCTACAGAAAGAATCAATTATAAGCATAACAAGCAAATGAAAGCATATTTGTACAGAGGTTCTATTAAATAGTTGTTGACTTAAACATATTGTGGTTATATTAGCTGCATTTACAGATTGAAATTTGGGAGATGAAGCTTTCTTGTCACTGCATCTCCAGACTTTCAACATCTTCTGTTAAAGGTACAGAATCCTCCCCCCCCCCAAACATTTCTGGACTCCCATTAGCCTTTGGATAATGCTAATGTTGGATATGCTTTGTCCTGGATGGCCCAAGCTAGTCTGATCTTGTCAGATCTCAGAAGCTAAGCAGGGTTAGGTCTGGTTCCTACTTGGATCGGAGACCATCAAGGAAGTCCACGGTTGCTACGCAGAGGCAGGCAATGGCAAACCACCTCTGAATGTCTCTTGACTTGAAAACCCTACAGGGTCGCCATAAGTCAGTTGAGACTTGACAGCATTTTCCACCACCAATGTGAGTACATATGCAGTATTTCACCTTGGTTGGTACATGCACTGCATTCGGTGAATTGCACTCTTTGTGGTAGGGTTCTGGTGGTGGAGAAAACACTTTTAGGATGATCTATCACTATAGAATTTGGCAAATTAGGTATTCAGTTAATCCCAGTTAAACAACGTAAAAGATTTAAACAGGACTCAGATCATCCTTGAATGGAACCTCTATCTTAAAAGCAAGCACAGCCAATGGAATGCACTGTATGAGAGCTTGCTAAACAACCTCATGTCCTTTGATAAGACTACTAGGTCTCTCTCTGTGTTGCATATCTTAAAACCCAGGCAGCAGCTTCATTTGCATTAAATTGCTCCCCACGGTAGATTCTGAACAAGTGGCAGTTTCTATTAAGAATAATTATTTTTTGCCTGCAGTTTGCATTATGATGAAATCTCACACAAAGCTGCAATTGCCAGTGGAGTGCAACTATTTAAAACCACATGATTGAAATAAGCAAGGGTACTTTTAATAAATGGGAACATCTCAATTCATGTAAGTGGGCCAAACTGGATGTTCCATGTGCTATATGCATATGTCATGACCTATTTGCACAATTAGATGTAATAGGTGAATATTCACAGTTTGAGAAGCTAGTGATTGCTCCTTCAACAGACTAATTTTCATGGTTAAGATGTATTTGTCACACTCCTGTTCATTACATAATGCTTTGATGGATTTTTACAGAGATGCTTCTGAATTTTCCCTATACAATTTCTCCATGGATTGTGTACTTGGCTTTGTTTCCAATTGGGAAATTTGGGGTCCTCCATTGTGTCATTTAAAAAAATCAAGATTTTGCATAAATCATGGTGCATGCATGATTTGCTACCATTTCAATTCTTTCTGTTCCTTCGTGCATTTTCTTCCTTTGTGCAGTACAAGACACACATATATATATAAAACAATGCAAAAAACAACAACAACCTTGACATGATTGTATGTTTGACTATGGCAAGATTATTTGCTTGTGTTTTCTAATGTACACATCAGTAAAACACTACACAGAAAGAACCATATACAATTGCATGAAGTTTTTTTTTTTTTTTTGCAGTGTTTTAGCAAACTATATGTGTGCACTGTAGGGCTGTTGATTCGGTTGGGCCCGAACAGAAAAACAGCCGAATTTCTCTCAATTCGGCGGTTTTTCGGTTCGGACGAACCAAACTCAAAAAGGGGGGAACCAGGGAGCCGAATTGGCCAAGTTCGGGGTGTTCCCGAATAAATTCAGCTGATTCGGGCCCTTTCCCCCACCCCACGAGCCTTCAGGGAGCTTCCCTGGAGACGCGCGGGGTGCCCTTTAAACAGATCTCTGTTTAAAGGTCACCCCGTGCCTCTCCAGGGAAGCCCTCTGAAGGGGGGTGCGGTGCCCTTTAAAGAGATCTGTGCCTCCTGGCCAGGAGGCGCAGATCTGTTTAAAGGGCACCCCGCGCCTCTCCAGGGGAGCCCCCTGAAGGGGGCGGGTGCCCTTTAAAGAGATCTGTGCCTCCCGGCCGGGAGGCGCAGATCTGTTTAAAGGGCACCCTGTGCCTCTCCAGGGGAGACCCCTGAAGGGGGCGGGATGCCCTTTAAACAGATCTGTGCCTCCCGGCCAGGAGGCACAGATCTGTTTAAAGGGCACCCCGCGCCTCTCCAGGGGAGCTCCCTGAAGGGGCGCGGGGTGCCCTTTAAACAGATATGTGCCTCCCGGCCGGGAGGCACAGATCTATTTAAAGCCCCCCCAGTCCTGCCAGGAGTCCCGGCAGGGCTGGGGGGGGGTCTGGAAACCCTCTGCGCTGCCTGCGCAGACAGCACAGAGGGTCTTGCCAGCCCCCCGCCAGCCCTGCCTGGAGTCCAGGCAGGGCTGGGGGGGGTGTCTGGAAACCCTCTGCGCTCTCTGCGCAGAGAGCGCAGAGGTGCTTGACAGCCCCCCGCCTGCCTTCCCAGGAGTCCCGGGAGGGGGGTAGGGGGGTCTTTAAACCTCTATGCGCTGCCTGCGCAGACAGCGCAGAGGGGCTTGTTTAAAGGGGCCCCCATGTGCCTTCAGGGTGCTTCCCTGAAGGCGCGTGGGGGGCCCTTTAAACAGATCTGCGCCTCCCAGCTGGGAGGCGCAGATCTGTTTAAAGGGCCCCCGTGCGCCTTCAGGGAATCCCCCTGAAGGGGCACGGGGGGGCGAATTTTTTTTCGAACTCTGGATCCCCCAGAATTTCCGGGGATCCGAAGCGGGGGAGTTCAGACTTCGGCACGGCCCGAATAAAAACGGGCCGGATTTTGCCGAAGCCAAACTATACCGAATTTTTTTTTTCCAACAGCCCTAGTGCACTGATAACATAAAGTGGAGGGAAATATACAAATGAACTGAAGGAACTGAAAGCTGCAGTATATTTGAGATGTGCCATAAGTCGGCTAAAACTTGATGGCACACGCACATAGAATTAATTTTAGAAATTCTCCTAGTTAAATTAAAATAAAAGAGGAATGGAACACAGCCTTGAGTGAACCTCCAAACAAAAAATGAATGGAACTGAGGAAATCCACTCACTCCCAATTCTGAGCTCAGTCCATTTCATACAATGTCTCAAAGGAAAGACTATTTAAATGTTCTATTCCAAGCCTCTTTCAAGCAATTCCCAGTGACTTACTAATTCCACAGAAGACAACATAAACGTCATTAAAACATTATCTAACACATGAAGGGTCAAGCATAAATTCCAATATCAGCATGCATAGCACAATAAAATAGAATAAAAACCAAAACTGCATTATCAGCCGTCCCCTCCATGACGGCAGCATCACAGAACTAACGAAAAAACAAACAAACAAAAATAACATCATGAGGAGTCGCTATAAACATCGAATCAACCTGGAAGTCTTTGTTAAATTGTTCGATCTTTACCTGGCACCTGAAGCTAAGAAAATTGAGCCCTACTACAAAATGGTTGAGGTTACGGCATTCCACATTTGAGATGCCACCACTGAAGAGACCCTACTTCTTGTGTTGTAATGCTTCACCCCCCAATAAGGGAGGATATGTAGTGGGACCTCAGAAGTTGATCTCAGCACAGACAAGTATATATGAGCAAGTGACCCCTGGCTCCAAACTGTGTGAAATAAAGTTTCAAAGAATCAGCAATCTGAGCTGAATCAGATTCTCTGGACAGGCAGCACACACGTTTTCTAAATAAATAAACTGAGCCCAAAAACAAATAGACAATACCATTGTTTTCACTAACAAGATTTGCCCTTGAAATTAAGTACAAATCAGCAACCTGGCTTGCCCCGTTTTTGTACCAATTACAGCTTCCAACATGTCAGCCTCCCTACAGAGTGTGCATTTCAAGGAAAGGCTACAGCTGGTGAACCAGCCAAAATAGGTAAAAAGTAAAATGTAGGAGATTTGTGATTTAGATCTGTAGATGCTCTTGACCAACAGCACCTCAGTCTGCCCTTATTGGTCAAACAATTTGCAAGGCATGCTGGTAAAATACTATAGTGATGCCTCCAGGTCCCTTCAGCTTGTATTTATATTCTGTAGTTTAGTTAGTTATGAAGAAGAAGAAGAAGAGTTGTTTTTTATATGCCGACTTTCTCTACCACTTAATATTCAAACTGACTTACAATCACCTTCCCTTTCCCTCCTCACAACAGACACCCTGTGAGATGGGTGGGGCTGAGAGTGACCAGCCCAAGGTCACCCAGCTGGCTTCATGTGCAGGAATGGGGAAACAAATCCAGTTCACCAGATTAGGCTCCGCCACTCATGTGGAGGAGAGGGGAATCAAACCCGGTTCTCCAGATCAAACTCCACCATTCCAAACCACCGCTCTTAACCACTGCACCACGCTGGCTAAGTTATGCTATGTTATGTTATGCAATACAACTTGCAATGAATAGAATGCTGCTAGCCATTGAATAAAACAAGAAAAGAAAAAAAATCCTTTGTGGCATTTGTCCTGCTGTGTGTGTGTGGGGAATACTTCCCTTGTGGAGGATATTGGCAGTTTGGGTAAATAATATCGAACAGGATTTTGGGTTAACCAGTTTAGCTTGACATGACCAAATATATTAAATATATGCTCATTGAGAAGAGCTGTCAGGCAATATCTGATCTTACATCAGTTTTTGAAAGCAATGTCATTGAAATGTTATTCCTAAGTTTTGAAATTTTAGCATTCAGCGATTATTGATCATGATTCATACTAAATGGGGAAAAACAGCATTTGCAATAGGATTTTCTTATCTCTCCAAAGCATATCGGACACGCAGTAGTGCATCACAGTTTTGATTTACATCCTCTTTTGGAACGTATGCCATCTGCATGCAAAATGTTGCAAGTTCTTATATATTGCTAGTCACTGCTGCTTAAAGGGAAAGCAAATGAAGCAGGTTGCCCTGTTTATTAGCAATTCTAATAAAGCAGCAACACCTCAGCTGATGCCAATCCAGAATCATGCTCAATTGAAGACAAAAAAGAGAGTAAGACTTCAACTACAAACAGCACTGCTAATGCACACATATACTCAGAAAATCATCTTCTTTGAGACTGTAATTAAACAACAGCCAACTTGGGGTAACACCACAGAAATGTACCAGAATGCCTTGCAGCTGTTTTGAATAAAGCTTTTCCCTTTTGACGATATCACATGTCTTTGCAGTTCTTTGATTATCCCAGATAGCAAAACAGGTTTACTATTATTGTTTGTTAATTTTCACTTTTTTTAAAAAAAATAATTTTTTACTTCTAAGCACTATATTATGGGTAGTTTTGCCTTAGCGATGAATCCACAGAGTGCCACCATGTGGATGTGTTTTTCAGAAGTATTCACGTTCTAACCTGTTCTTAGATTCCTTAGATCATAACACATAGGTATTCTTCAATGGCTGGCTGATATTTTCCTGTGACGGCTTAGATCCAATGGTGTGTTTCCAGGGGTGAGATGATTTCAGAGCATGAGCTTCTTGCCTCTCTGCCCCATAGCAGCCCCAAATGCCCCTCAAACTCCTGTTACTGGGGGACAGGGGATTTCAGGGGGCATTTGAGGCTGCAACATTAAATTAAACTGGGATTTTTTCCTTAGTTTTCTATAGGATAATTGTGCAAGATTTCTTCATCTGGAAATACAAGTTCAACTGTTCTTCTCTTGAGAATGAACTGTACAGCTGCCAACTACTTCTGTAAGTGCTGGAGAGTGAAATGACCTGCACTAGAGGCTAGCTAAAAAATGCACAGGGAGACTTGGCAAATAAGTGATGATGGGCCAACACCATTAGCGAACTTTGGCTTGATTCAAACGTTGCACAAAAGCATGGTTTAATTGAACTAATTATGGTTAGTATGATTCTCTAAATGTTGTCTACTCTATTAGGTTAGGTTAGTTAAGGTATTTCAAACCAGGATCTGGAACTATGATTTGAAGAAAGCTAATCAACCACAGATAGTCTTAACTATGGTTTTGGAAGAGGTATGAATGTGTAAATCTTGTGTTAATCCTCACCCACCCACCCCAGCACCCTGAGTAGCACATTACTGGGTCTCTGCAGAAGAGGTGGGGGAAAATGAAACCAGCATTTGCAGCCTAGTTTCTCAAACTAGCCAAGCTCAGTAAAGACATAAAATGAAAACATGTTTTATTTTAACCATACTTATCTATAATGGGATGTAGATATTTCATGAATGTCACTCAGCTAACGGTAAAGACATAATAAGAAACCAGGGTTTATTTTCTGTGCTAAGTGGCATTGCTTTCTTCATGAAATATCAACATAGTCCCACTATGGTACTGTGAATGGAGAGTACAGATAATAAATAAGCCTGCTGCCCTCACTGCCTTGTGTATTAATCTCTGCTGAAATGACAGCTAAGGGACTTTACGCTGACAAAATCCTGGAGTGAGGCCATGTCAGGCAGCAGATGGACAGTATGCTTATCTTCATACAAACTCCTGCAGCCACGTTCACTGTAGAGGAACTGGAAGCCACCTTTGTTCTGGATTTAGCTCCAGAGTGAGGCTCAGATTCTGACCAGTTGCTTTCTATAGCCAGGCCTATGTGCTAGATGAATTGAAGAGTTGGTTTTTATACCCTGCTTTTCTGTACTTTAAGTAGTATCAAAGTGGTTTACAATCACAGTCCCATCCTCTCCCCACAACAGGTACCTTGTGAAGTAGGTGGGGCTGAGAGTTCTGTGAGAAAAGTGACTGGCCCAAGGTCACCCAACAGGCTTCATGTGGAGGAGTGGGGAATTGAACCCGGTTCTCCAAATTAGAGAACACTGCTCTTAATCACTACACCATGCTGGATCTCTTTATTGAAAGAATAACCTTGTTTCCCCATGGATTAAAAATTCAATCTCATAACCTTTTTGAAGACAGATTGCAGGAATCAGTGCACCATTTTGTAATTCTTGTCAGAAGAGTAACTTATCTCTTTAATATGCATAAACACCTTTTAGTTTCTTGAAATGAAGTACAGAATGAAACATAGTGCCTTTTTTTTTTTTTTTGTTAAGGAGAGCCTTGCGGTAGTTTGCACTGGTAATCATGGAGGCACGTTGCTATCTTGAAAAGTTCAAAGAGAATTGAATGTGTTGGTTGTAACCTTAAGGTCTCTAATTGGTTTGGGACCTAGCCTTAAAACATCTTCTCTCATGTGATACGTGTATACCTTAGGTCAGCAAAGGTGTGGAGAAAGCTGGAGTTATGTTGATTCAAGTGATAAAAGGATCAAGGCAGAACGTGTATAGAAAAGCTTAAAGTCCCCTTGTTCCATCAGGATCTCAGAAACAATGAACATCTTCTAGACACTTCTGCACTCTGAAGTGGATGGAAAGTTAAGGTTATTTTATTTATAGATTAATCTGGAAATCTTATTATGCATATCAAACACACATCTATTCTGAATAGACATGTTGAGAACTTCACAGCAAACATGTTCAGCAGGCAAACATAACATTTTCAATATGGGCGATCACCCTGTCTTGGATTGTTTTTGCTGCCTAATTTGAGCACTATGTCAAGAAGGTTTGCAGCTGTACAATAGCCATGGTAGTATACCAATACCAGAACATTTAATGGCATAAAACATACAAGTCAAACCGTAAAAAAAAAAAAAAAAAAAAAAAAGCATAAGCCAAACTATTACAGTCTTCACCTCGGAGTTTTATCAAAGCACACTTTTATAACACTCTGCAAGAATTTGGCCACTCTCACCGTTATACTGTGGTGGTATATTTTCATTTTTCCTGCCTTTCAGCCACTTTTGAAGCTGCATATCATGTGAAATTGACCCCCCCTTGCCCCAGATAATGGTTGTGTCAGCAACTAAATGATGCCAAGGCTGTAAAAAAGCCTCACTATTATTGTCATGGAGTTCTGCAAAAACATGCATTGCATACTGCTGCAGATCTGGACAGATCAGCAGCTGTAAACATGGATCAAACACCAAAAGGTAAGATTTTTTTTTTTAACCCAGTGTTTATTTCTATATGGCTGCTTTTTTATTCATTCTTCATTTAAACAATTGATGACAGAGTGTGGCAAAACAGCAGCAATGGGTGGGAAGGGCTATGTGCAGTTTATATGACTATATTCCCCGAAGGCTCAACTTGCTTGTGAACCAAACTCCCCACCAAGCAATTGTTTCCCTGCTCTCACTGGATGAACAGGACATGAGCCAAACAGGTGGGTGCTCAAACATCTCTAATACTGACCTGCCACTTTTGCGGTTGTGAGTGGTTGAGATGCAGGGCTTTGAACAAATGAAACATTCATTTCTGCCCACACCTCCCTTCCATACATCTGGTTAGACCTCACCTAGAGTACTGTGTTCAGTTTTGGGCACCACAATTTAAGAAAGATGTAGACAAGCTGGAACGTGTCCAGAGGAGGGCAACAAAGATGGTGAGGGGTCTGGAGACCAAGTCCTATGACAGTGATGGCGAACCTTTTAGAGACCGAGTGCCCAAACTGCAACCCAAAACCTACTTATTTATCGCAAAGTGCCAACACGGCAATTTAACCCATCAGGGCTAGTAACCCGTGATGGACTTTTCCTCCAGAAATTTGTCCAACCCCCTCTTAAAGGCATCTAGGCTAGATGCCATCACCACATCCTGTGGCAAGGAGTTCCACAGGTTAATTACATGCTGGGTAAATGGGTGTTCCTCTTTTAGTAGGGGATTTCACTGAAAGGTGGGAGGCGCCACAAAGCCCGCACTGTGGCCTGAGCGCTCTGCTCCCCTCTAGCTATGTCACGCTGTGAGCTATGCTCCCCTCCAACCCCACCACAGGAATCACCTTCGCCACAGACTCAACAGGCTGCCATCCACACCGCACCCTCATGCCACATGTGAGCCACCCAGCATGTGAGCTGCCCTGCCGCATGTGACAGGGGAAGGAGGAAGCGCTCCCATTGGGCTGCTGGGCAGAGGGGCGGGTGATGTGAGAAATGCCCTCAAGCACGGGTGGAGAGGGGGAGGGGAGCAGCCCGTCCCCCCGTCCCTCTGGCTTTCTAGTAACAAACTCAGGCAAACTCTGTGCTGGGGTGACAGTGCACGTGCCCACAGAGAGGGCTCTGAGTGCCCTCACTGGCACGCGTGCCATAGGTTCACCACCACTAACCTAGGCAAATGCCTGGATATTTGGACTTCGGGAGAGTGGAGTTTGGACAATGTGATGTCACTTCTGGGTGATGCTCTAGGAGTTTCCTCTAATTTCCATGGTAAAGACCATAGAGACTAAGTGAAAATTCTAGAGCATCACTATGGAGGTCATTTTTCCTCTCTTGCGCCTCATTTTCTCAAGGATGGGAAATGTGTGTGTGTAGGGGGGGAGGTAGCAATGAACAGCATTGAGCTGATGCTGCAACATCACTTCTGGTGCTGATGCTGGAGCCTGGAAGTGACATTGGTGTGACACTCTAGGATCCACCAAACTTTCCCTGATAAAATGATAGAGTTCACACTGACATGGCGATATCACTTCCAGGTAGGGTTGCCAGGTGCCCGGTGGTGGAGGGCAAACACCCAGCAATTTGCCCCTCTGCCCGCCAACCACCTGAGGGTCAGCAAGCAAATGTGCACATGCGCTCACACACAGGCTGGAGATGTGGAATTCCCACACTGGGCCCAGGCAGTTGGGAAGCCTAATAAATATGTTGCCAAATTTAATACAGGAACCTGTTATCCTCTGCACCTAGTGTGTGTGTGGGAGTGTTCGTCCTTCTGTCCATAGAAAATAGAGAGTGAGACACTGATGAGAGAAGAAGCTGCTCGGAACTTAATGTGTCTGGGTAATCAGTAGGGTTTGGAAAGTGTGAGCCAGTGTGGTGTAGTGGTTAGAAAGTTTCCATTGGAAAGAATGTGTGAAAACTTATATAGCTGCACAAAGACACTTATGACTGTAGTGATCCAGCCCCCACTTTCCTAGCATGCAAGTGTCCCTAAGGTGGTGGTGTGTGGGTGGTGGTGAATCTGCATGTGTGTGAGAGGTCTTCGACTCCCCCTAGCCCTTTCCTGTTGCTGATATTCAGGTAGGTTGCCACCATGCAAACTCTGCCCTTTCCTCACTATCATTGGCTTGAGGTACTGACAAAAGAGATGTGTGTGTGTGTGTTAGCTATATAGCTGTACGCAGTCCTCTGTTCCCTCTGCCTGCTAACTAACTGTAGTCCAGTCAGGAGTTTTGGTCCATCCATAAGCAGCAAGGAACTTGGGTAAAACCTTTGAACACAGACTTATCTTTAACAAAGATAAGATCTTTATTTACATCTTTTTTTTCTAGGAGCATAGGAAGCTAGTATCAGAACATTAGCAGAAGTGTTACAGAAACTGATCAAAAGAAACAAAACCATGTAGTTAGCTAGATTGTACAAGTCAGTGCTTTTACCCTGACATTACTTTCCAGGGATTGGGCATAAGCAAAGTTGGAACAATGAAACAGAGGCTGGTCAAGACAGATTTCATTCCATTTCTCCCCATTTCCCAGTTCTTGGTTTGCCCACCTTCATGTGCTAAACCCTTTGACTCTTTCTCTCCCAGCTGGGAAGGTTCCTGTCTGACCTCTCCTGAATTGGGATTTGACCCTTTAGCTATTCATAAGGTCTGCCTTTATTGCCCTCAAACAGGATATCCAAAAAGTGATCTATCTTGCCTCTTCCTGGCAGGTAAGCAAACGGCTATCACTTCTCTATCTGCCCCTATAAATCATTTCCTCTCAGCTTGAAACCTGAGGATGTTGAGGTTCCTAGGCTAGAGTTATTTCTCTGAGGTCAGGAGCCAGTGTGGTGTAGTGGTTAAGAATGGTGGACTCTAATCTGAAGAACCAGGTTTAATTCCCCACTCCTCCACATGAAGCCAGCTGGGTGACCTTGGGCTAGTCACAGTTCTCTTTGAGCTAGGGCTGTTGAATTTTAAAAAAATCGGTATAGTTCGGATTTGGCTGAATTCGGCCCGTTTGGATTTGGGATATGCCGAAGTCCGAACTCCCCCACTTTGGGTCCGTGCAATTCGGCGGGAATTCAAAGTTCGGGGGAAAAATTCGGCCGAATAAAGCCATTAAAAACACAACCGCGCCTTTCCGCGGCTCTGGGGGGGCATTTTGGGGGGTAGAGGTCCCAAACTTTCAGCAGAGCTTCAAAGGACGTTTCTTGAAAGACCCCCCACGTTTTGTAAAGATTGGGTCGGGGGGGGGGCTGAGATATGGGCCCCGAAAGGGGTCCCCCCACCCTTAATGTGCATGTCTGAGCAGAGCTTGCCGCCCATGCACAAAGCTCCCAGCCCCGACAAACAGCTGAGAAGTTTGCAAAGCATTGCAACACAACTGCAAAGCAACACAACCTTGTAAGCAACACCTTTGCAACTGTGCAACGCAACACCTGACACCTGGGAGTTTGCAAACCATGGAAAGGGACAGAGGCAGCTAGCTATGCATAATGAGCAGGAGGGGTGGAATTTCCCCTTTTGCATGGGACTCCAAATGCATTCTTTAAGTCACCATTTGAAAAACAGTTTTGAGCAAGCATCCAAATAGACCTAACCGCTCTTATGAATGAGGGAAAACCTGAAGACACACAACTGAAACCCCCCCTCAAACCAGGGAGAGAGAGAGTCGATGGGGAAAACACACCCCAGGCAGAACCAGCAAAAGCCCCCTTTGGCTTCCCCCCCACCTACAGAAACTGCTCCCTCCCCCCACACACACAGACTCTGTTCCCCCCCCCACACACACACAGGAGAAAAATTATAGATTAAAGCCCCCAAAGGAGTCTTACTGTGGCTGTCTTCTGTTCCATCAGGAGGGGCTGGGGAGGACTGGGTAATCCAAGACGATTCCATTTAGGCACGGGACGTTTCACTCTGGAGATGCATACAGGATCCCATTCATCCCAATAGGGAAAAGGGGAAAGGGGAAAGCCCATATCTCAGGACCCCCGACCCAATGTTTACAAAACTTGGGTGGTCTCTTAAGAAGGCTTGTCTGAAGCTCCGCTCAAAGTTTGGGATCTGCACCCCCAAAAATGCGCCCCCTGCAGCCACAGAAAGAGAAAAGGGGGGAGCCGATATTTCTGCCCCCACTGAACCCATCTTTACAAAACTTGGGTGGTATCTTAAGAAGGATTGTCTGAAGCTATGCTGAAAGTTTGGGGGCTGTATCCCCAAAAAAGTGCCCCCTGCAGCCACGGAAATGGAAAAGGGGGAGGGAAAAGGGGTGGAGCCCATATCTTGAGACCCCCTGGCCCAATGTTTACAAAACTTGGGGGGTATCTTAAGAAGGCTCATCTGAAGCTCCACTGAAAGTTTGGGGTCTGTACCCTCAAAAATGCGCCCCCTGCAGCCATGGAAAGAAAAAAGGGGGGAGCCCATATCTCGGGACCCCCTGACCCAATGTTTACAAAACATGGGTGGACTCTTAAGAAGGCTTGTCTGAATCTCTGCTGAAAGTTTGGGGTCTGTACCCCCAAAAATACGCCCCCTGTAGCCACAGAAAGGAGCGAATGTGCACAAGCACCCCCCAACACACACGAGGATTTCCCCCTCTCTCTCTCCCCGGCCGGGCCGCACATCAGCTGATTCCTCCAGTACTCAATCCTGACTGATTGGTCAGAAGAAGACCCAGCTTGGCCACCAATTGGCCGGGGGAGGAGAATGCTGCTTACTGACGGTCATGCTGCTTACTGCCACCCCGAATTGGCCGGATTTATTCGTGAACTCACTGAATTCGGCTCCCCGGTTGCCTGCCATTTTTGAGTTTGGTTCGTCCCGAAGTAAAAACCACCGAATCAGGGGAAATTCGGCTGTTTTTCAGTTCGGGACGAACCGAATCAACAGCCCTACTTCGAGCTGTCTCAGACTCACCTACCTCACAAGGTGTCTGTTGTGGGGAGAGGAAGGGAAGGAGATTGTAAACTGGTTTGATTCTCCTTAAAAGGTAGAGAAAATCGGGATATAAAAACCAACTCTTCTTC
This sequence comes from Euleptes europaea, assembly GCF_029931775.1. Classification (NCBI taxonomy): domain Eukaryota; kingdom Metazoa; phylum Chordata; class Lepidosauria; order Squamata; family Sphaerodactylidae; genus Euleptes; species Euleptes europaea. The sequence continues at coordinate 37,084,518 of NC_079320.1, read as the reverse complement.
TTCTTCTAATGTCTCTTGGCTTGAAAACCCTATGGAGTTGCCATATGCTGGCTGTGACTTGATGACACTCACACACAGGAGCCTCCCAGGTTGTTAATCCAGTCATCCTGCATTTCCCAGTACTAAGAGCTCCATCTGTCCAAACTCAAGTAGTGCAGCTGAGACAAGCTTCCTCTTTTCCTGTATCCAGGTGATATGCAAAGCTGCACTGAGCCAAAGTAATTCCCCACCCTATCATATGCAATCATGTATGTTTGGTATGCAAGGATGTCTTCCCATTAATAGTACTTCTTTGCTAACCCTGACAACATGCAGCCTCTGTGGCCATACTTTCCTTTAAATGAAAGAACTTTCTCTAAAGAAACTGAGCTATATCCAGTCGAATGTCCTTCGACATGCCCTTGTCCTGCCTAAAACCTTAGTGTGTTGTTGTTTTTTTGTCTCAGACACTAAGGAGCAGACTGTAAATGCCACAGGGCTGTAAAAACAGATTCTTCCTTCTGTGAGAATTCTTTACAAAAGATGGAAGCTGATGTTTCCATGCTATGAGACAGCTGTTCCACCAGTGGTTTGTCCTCTAATGCTTCCCTTGGCAAATTAAAGACTCTGGTTACTGAAGTGAAATGTATTAGGAGGCGTAATGCATTTGGACTGCTTTGAAATGAACAGGAGACAAAGTTTTCAAAAGATTTCTCCCCTTTTCCTGTCTGCCAATACTTGGTATCCTTTCAAATTGTAAGCAAGACTAATTGAAAAAGCAAGTAGCCGCCTTCTGATCTTTGCATATATAAACTTTTTAACTAATCGAGGTCCAGCTTTTTAAAAGCATATGGCATGTGTGCAATCAATAGCACATGTGCTACTGCCAGATAAATCACTTAAAAATATAAAAAAGTTTATTATCAGTAAGCAAAAGGATCCATTAAACATGCTCCATGTTCATACATAGTATGCCATATAGTTCTGGGGTAATGTTTAGCAAGTTAGATTTTGTGTTTTAAATGACCCATGTGACACTTAGGATTCTAGTGGGAAATATTCTAGATTGATTAATAACATACAACTCTAAATGAAGAAAAGATGCAGGTATAAATGCTGCAAATTATGAGACTTTTATATATTTTATGCAGTTCAGATAAATGTGACCTATACCTTGATGATTATAAACACTGTAGAGTACTGTGAATTTATATGTATTCTTATTCTATGCTTAATATTTTATTTTAACCTTAATTGCAGTGATATAAATAAGGCAAATATAAACAAATACAAAGTTTCAAAAAGCTATGCATAAAAAATTAACCAAGTGTCAAACCATAAAAACACTTAAAACTGTAAATAGTCTTTACATGGTTATATCAGAAGTATTAAAAATTAATTTAGAAAATTTGCTTCCACAAACAATCCCCACATTTTGCCAGTTACCCAAGGTATTTCCACAACATTTTTCTGACAGCAAATATCCAATAACAAAGGAGTAAAAAAACATGACTCTGAGTTATAAAGTAGCCAATGCATAGACAGATGAATTAACATTCAACTGTTGTTTCATATTGTACTCTTGCTGTGCTATAGCCATCATTTGCAACTGGATTTACCTGCGTGGAAAGACAAGCTAATTGTGAATAACTGCTATTTCACAATGTTGTGGTGCAGTCTGTGTGCATGTAAAACTTGTAACAAGTTACAAATCACACTCACACATGGTATCATAATCTACACCAGTGTGGTGTCGTGGTTAGGAGCAGTGGTTTGGAGCGGTGGACTCTGATCTGAAGAACCAGGTTTGATTCCCCACTTCTCCACATGAAGCCAGCTGGGTGACCGTGGGCTAGTCACACTCTCTCAGCCCCACCTACCTCACAGGGTGTCTGTTGTGGGGAGGGGAAGGGAAGGCGATTGTAAACCGGTTTGATTCTCGTTTAAGTGGCAGAGAAAGTCAGAATATAAAAACCACCACCACCACTACTACTACGTCTCCTCCTCCTCTAATACTGAAGTTGGCTAAATCTGAGGATACTTAAATCTGGTGACTGGAGCTATGAACAGGCAAGACCAGTCTTTCTACAAACCTGAAAAGGGTCCCAGATTTGCAGAAAAATGTAAAATCTAAAACAAAAACATTGGGGAGTTTTTAAAAAATCCAAAAATGATCGAAGGAGCACTTGTAGCTATAAGCAACAGATTCCCTCAGTGCTCTTGCTGGGGAAATACTGTATTCCAGGCTGATTTTCTGTGAATAAAAAGGCAGGGAAGAAGCATAGTCATTTCCAGGCCTATTTTGGACTGAGAGAGGCCAGGCCTGACTAGGGTTGCTAGCTCCAGGTTGGGAAATTCCTGGAGATTTTGTGGTGGAGTTTGAAGAGAGCAGTGTTTGGGAAGAGGCCTCAGAAGGGTATAATACCACAGAGTCCGCCATCCAAAGCAGCCATTTCCCCTGGTTCCCCTTGGTGATTCTGGTAAGGAGAGGCACATGCAGCTCTGCTGAAAATTTAGTGCTTCTACCTTGAAAAACAGCTCCCCGGAAAGATCCGTCATAGGGTAACCTGGAGCCATTCTCTTTAAAAGATAAAGGGAATTGCTTCTGTGTTAGTTAATTAGAAAATTGTGTGGGGCTCCAGGAGGGCTATTTTTAAAGGTAGAGACATCAAATTTGCAGTGTAGATGCTGGTGCCTCTCCTCACAAGACTTCTGAGTTTGGTAAAGATTGGGTTCTGCATGGCCAAATTCTAACCATGAAGCAGGTCAGTGCCTTTCGAGAGACTAGGCTCTTAGAACTGACCCCTTCCTGAATAGGGATATGTTATCTTATTTAGCCAGTCACCTACTAAGCAGGACTCAACTACTTTACCTACTTTTAAAAACCAAGTCTTTTTATTGATATACTTCCAGTATATATGTGTAAATGCAAGTTATAAAATATTTATGTTCAACAACAATGCATTTAACAATGTTTGTATATGCAGCAACAATGTATGTAACAATGTATACTGTTGAGCAAGCAAGTTTTACGTACTATTCAAAATCTTAATCCAACATTTCAAATATAACAGTCAAAAACCACTGATTTAGGTTAAAGTATCTAATTCAAATTCTAGAATAATATATTAGTAAAGCCATACATACCAATCAGCCTTTTCTGAGACTAAGAGAGAAGTCTGAAGTACCATTCTTACTGGGTCTATATTTATACTGTTTCAGTTACCTTGAGGCTGTGCGTTACTGCTCTATTTTAAGCAGCCTTCAATATTTCAAGTCACTTATTCCCTAAACATGCTGGAATTTCTCAAGGCAGGAGACTGTATTGCTAACTATAAACAATCAGTTTTAAGCTTTATCATTACTCTATATATTCATATTTAGTATCATTCTCATCTATAGAAAAATAGCTTTCATTTGAGCCTATGCATTAATTTCTAGGAGCCTAGTATCCATATGCAAATCATAAAACATAATATAGTTCACATTACAATGTTTGTATAATTTGGACAGTGCACTTGTACACCTGTCTATGATGTCATAACATTCAACATCTGTGATCCTGCTGGAATTCTAGCAGTATGCTATTAATGGATATTCCAGTAGCCAGTACTGATTCTGATGTCCTAGCTAGAATTTCTCCAGTAGGCCATTGGTAATGATAGACTGGAATTTCTCCAGTAGGTCATGACAGACTGGAAGTTCTCCAGTAGGTCATGATAGACTGGAAGTTCTCCAGTAGGCAGTGAATATTACTTGATAAGTTACTTGAACTTATTAGGGTGTCTGTAAGAATGTGAACAGTGAAATGTAAATGTAAGACAGAAAGCCTTTTGCATAAGAGTATTCTTCTTCCTTTTAAAAGGAAATACATTTAAGTATTTTAAAAGGAAATATATTTTCTGTATGTTGTGTTTGTGGTGCTATATACCATGTTCATGTACTCTATATGTCAAAGCCTGTGACAACCAGATCACCAATTATGAGTGGTGTCTGTGAACACTTGAAAAACACTTCGTTCTTGGAATAGGCTTGTATTGTCCATATGTTTTGTGTGTCTATGTGTGTGTGCACACTGCTGAAACCGACTGAAACATAAGTGAGACAGACATGCAGGTTTGTCAGGTATGGCCTGGCAAACAATGGGAGATGGGGGGAGGCTGGTGATTACCGGAGGGCAGTGATCATCACCAACACACAATGGCATCACTTCTAGAATGATCCGGAAGTGCCATCATTGTGCCGGGGAGATGCTCTAGCACTGTTTCTGCCCATAACCAGGTGGATCACAATGCTTGGACTTGGGGGAGAAAAGGATGACTGTCTCACCTCCTCCTTTCTGCTGCAACCCCAAATATCCCTGAAATGTGATATATTGATAGACTGAGGTTGTCCTACTTTCAGACTCTAATGGCAGCAGCACAGTATAGTTGGCTGTTGAACGTGATTGATGTGAAAATCATGTCATCCCTAATATAGTGGGTTGCATTCAGACAACCAGTTACATATGCTAGTTTAATTAAACCTTGTGTTTATGTTAATAGGGTTGCCAGGTCCCCTCTCTTGATCAGCGGGAGGTTTTAGGGGGCAGGGCTGGGGCGGCTGGATGTGCGCACAGCCATGCACACACAATGACGTCACTTTTGGGTTTACTTCCAGAATCACCACATCACTCATTTAGCACTCAAACCTTTAATTTTTGGGTAAACCCAGAAGTGACATCATCGTGTGCATGCAGCCGCATGCGCAAGCAATTGCCACTCTGGTGCAGCTGAGTAGATTGGTGAGCAATTGCCTGCCAAAACCACCCACCTGGCAACCCTATATGTTAGGCCTGAACTGGAACTTCTGTCATCTCCAACACGTAACAGTGGCATGAATAAGAACTATGAAAGGCCAGATCCCTGCCTGTAGTCTTGCTGTTCTGTAGCTCATTCTGAAAATGTCTCGCTGCAGTCTATCAAAATCATACTCTCAGCTCCAGCAAATTGTCTAAGTGAAAAAAACAAAAAGAAACAACAACAACCCCCAAATACTTAATTTCCTCAGCTGAGAGTCCCTTAGAAAGAGTGATGGCTTTCATGCAAACAAGACACACAGTCACAGTTTAGCTTAGTGGGCAAAGGCTCAGAGAGCGCTCATTAAGATGACTCTGCACTGCTGTGGGCCTCCCTCTCAGGGATGACAGGTTAATTACAAATAAAGTGATTTATGTCATAGATAGCTAAATCTTAAATATTAACAGTGCCATATAGCCTTTTAAAGCCTAATTTATGTAGTTTAACAGGCATTCAAACACATTTGAGTTTTATTCCGTATCGTCTATAACAGTCACTCATTTTTATGTGAATGTCTCAAACATTATTGGCATCATTTTTTAAAAAAATAAATAAACAAACATTATGGACAGGAGTTTAGTACAAAGGAAAATGAGGAAGCCAAAACAATGAAAAGAGGAGGCAGACCTCCACCATGGGCCAAGGAAAAAGCTCATTTAGCAGAGAGGGCTAAATGTCTATATCCTATTTTGCTTTTGCTATATTAATTTATATTTTTGCCAACCATTTCAGTTCATTGCTTTTCACTTTGGTGTTATACATCAATTTGTGTACACATTTTGCGCTTTTGAACAGTTATTCTGCATGGTTGATATGGTATTGATATATTGTGAGACATTTACATGTCTAATATCCTATATAAACAGGAGACCTGCACGACTTACAGGAGAGGAATCATATCCTCCCCCCTCTCCACTCGCTTTATCAGCTGCCACTTGTTGGCCATTTTGCCTGCCTTCAATGCCACTGATTCTACTTGACTGGGTCATGCAACTGCTGCAGAGGCAGGTAGGGGTGGGGGCAGGTCTCACTCCCTCTCTCCACCACCCTGCTTGCTTGCCTGCCTTCTTGCCATGCTGCTTTCCTCCTACCTAGTTTACAAAGAGGCAGGGAGCAGTAGCTCATCAGCAGCAGTGGGCAGTGATGACAGTTCCCACTCCTCCTCTTATCCACAGCTCTCACTCCTCCTCACCTGCCTTCCTTTCTGCAGTGCTGGTCAAGGGGGCAGCAGAATTAGATATGTAATTATATAAGCGTGATCTACCCATATGTAGTATTAAGAAATGTGTATATTTAGCAAGGAAGCTCTGATGAAAAGCAACAGAAAACAGAGCAAAGTAACAACCAGGTTGGAATCTCACAAGGGGGAAATAAAATTGAAATGTGGATTTTGGAATCAAAGCAGCAAAAAGGAGGAATTCAAAACTATATCCATTAATAAGTAGCTATTAATACAATTACTATCAAAATATCTCACTCTCGATGCTGCTAAAGCTGTGGATACTTAAATCCATAGACTAGATCTATGAACAGACAAGACAAATCTTTCTACAAACCCGAGAAAAGCCCCGGGTTTGCAGAAAAATCTGAATCCTTAAAAAAAAATGCATTGGAGAGTTAACTCCCTCCCTCAAAGAACAGAACCAAAGCCTACAGATTTACCAAACAAATGTCCTCTAAGTGGCTGTTGTAGCCATTGCTAGGCAACCCCAACAGCATTGCTAGCCTTCAAGCCTCCGTTTCTGTCAGCAAAAGTCACGGAGAGGGTGAGGGGTGGCTAGGCAAAGTGGTAAGAGAGGGATGGATGGTGAGGAGGGGGCAAACAGGGCAGACTAAATAAAGAGGTAGAAAAGAGCAAGAGTCCAGTAGCACCTTAAAGACTACCAAAAATATTTTCTGGCAGGGTATGAGCTTTCGTGAGCCACAGCTCACTTCTTCAGATACCTGTATCTGAAGAAGTGAGCTGTGGCTCACGAAAGCTCATACCCTGCCAGAAAATATTTTTGGTAGTCTTTAAGGTGCTACTGGACTCTTGCTCTTTTCTACTACTGCAGACAGACTAACACGGCTACCCACTGTGAATTATCTTCACCTAAAGAAAGAGGGGCAGTGAGAGCACAATGGGGAGGTAGGGACCATTGTCAGGGGCAAGGCGAGGAGAAGAAGGGTATGAATGGAAAAAGATGGAAGGAGGAGGTGGCAGTGGGAGGAAAGGGTATAGAAAGTGGCTGGCGATGAGTGTCAGAAGTAAGAGGTCAGTGAGGGAATTTTCTCATGAGTTTGGCTCTATTATGCATCATGATACATTTTTATTTCTGTTACATACGTATTTTATCTGAATGTTGCAGCAGTCCTTCTATTGGTGCCAAACCAGATTAATATTTATGTGGGTACAAGGACTTCTACCTATGTAGTACAATTTCCCCTCATTCCAAGGACACCTGAAATGCACCTCAAAACCCCACAGAATTTGGTGGAATTTCTGAGAGAGGCATTTCAGGCTGCCATGGGAGGGGAAAGAGTCCAGTAGCACCTTAAAGACTAACAAAAATATTTTCTGGTAGGGTATGAGCTTTCGTGAGCCACAGCTCACTTCTTCAGATACAGCTAGCTAGCTGTATCTGAAGAAGTGAGCTGTGGCTCACGAAAGCTCATACCCTACCAGAAAATATTTTTGTTAGTCTTTAAGGTGCTACTGGACTCTTGCCCTTTTTGACTACTGCAAACAGACTAACACGGCTACCCACTGTGAATTATCTTCATGGGAGGGGAAAGACAGGTAAAATCACACTCCCCAGAAAGAGTGTGATTTTGCACCCACAGAAAAATTAGTCTTGATTCAAGACACTGATTTTATGTTTTCATGATATTTATAGTCACCCTTATGAAGTCTTGAAATGCATTGGGCGTCTTCATAAAGCTTTCTCTTGGCATTTGGTTGAGGTTCACCTCCTCTCTTCATTTTGTTTTATTTTCCCTCTAGGAATTTAAAGGCTCAGACATAGGAAAATTACATCAGTTCTGAAGATCTCAAAGTAAAATGAACTCCACTGTGTCACTCAACCTAATTTTTGCTTAGAAAAAATTCCTCTAAAAACTGAAATGTTTAGCTGTTACTTTGCTGCAATATGTTACATTGTTAGAACAAGTGCTGAGCTTTGTAGCACTACCCATCTTTAGCAAAGCAGAAAATTACATGGAAATAACTAAAACAGCAAAGCAGTGAGTGCTGGGTGATATTCTCTCAAAAAAATCCTATAAAAACATCAACTTCATTCTTGGTCTGAACTGCAAGAGAGACCTTATGCTACATTCCCTATAAAAGGTGGGGGTTCTTTTTGTCCCTTTGCCTTCACCTCTGCTTGCCTAAGGAAACAGAGTGTAAGATATGTACATAATCAGTTGGTAGAAAACAGATGTTGTTTTTAATTCCAAGGCATGAGGAATGGGAATCAGAACAGAGGGAACAAATGCTGCATTAATATGCTTTAAATATAATGGAGAAATGGAGCTGGAGAAGATAAATGTTAGGGTTTCAGAATGTAAAACTTTATTTTGCATTTTAAAGGGGGGTATTGTTTTTAAGTGACAAATGATCCCTCCCGGCTTCCAGGCATGAGTCCTTGAATGTTGTACCTCTACTTTTTTTTACCGCAGAAAATTTACTGGCTGGTGACATTACAATGTAGTGGTGACAGAGAGATCATCAAAATACCAGTACTAAAGCCAGCAGAAAGGTTAAAACCAAGTAAAAGAAGCGGAGCAGGAAAAATAGCAATGACATAGAACAATGACTTAAAAACAATGTTGCAGTAATCTTTAGAAGGGTCAGTGCAGACAAAATATCAGCTACCCTCTAGGGTAGACAAGTCTTTAAATTATACCTGAGGCCAGTTTTAACCACGCTTCTAGTGGAAGGGAGTTCCACAACGTGAAGGCAACAGCTGAAAAAGCCTAATAATGTTTCTAATACTGCAGGGCACCACTGCTTCTGGGATTCCCCCACATCAGTGACTCAGTGCATTCTTGTTCCCTCCTTTAGCATAATGCCATTTGTATTGTAAGAGGGGAAACTATAGGGCTGAAAGAGCTTCCTTGCTTAATAAGTATAGTATACATGCAACAGGGTGGGTGATATGTGGAGTTACCTCCAGACTAAGCTCATTGAAATCACTATATATTATTAAAGGCATACTTTTGCCCCTCTTACAGCACACAGTTTGGAAATTACTGGTTTGTACACCACAAGTGATAAGATTTGGGTCTGCCATTTACTTTTGCTGTACATGTGGAATTGGAATTTTTCTGATGGCGATTTTCATACATGAAACAAGCATACTCCACATGTCCTGTAAAGCATTCAGCAGAACTACCAAGTCATATTAGTTCTACAAGCTGTGTTACTTCGAATGGGGGAAAAAACCTGCCATCAGAACTAATAGGGAGTAGGTTAATGGCTAAACAATGGGTGAGAAAAATCCCATTACAGGTATTTAAAGTACAACAGATGCATTTATTGGAGATGTATTTACCTGGGAGAGCTGTTTTCAGTTTGCATTGGAAGCTTCCTGGGCTGAAACGACATTAGTGAGTGCAATATGAAGCCAGAAGTTCTGGAAGGTTTTTAAATGTTAAATGTAGCAACAGGCATTCTTTACTTACTTAGCAGTGCTTTAGTGATCTCTTAGCAGTTGGGAAGGGAGAACTGTGGCTGGAAACAGACTGTGATTGTTAGAAAAGACCCTTTAATTGAATGCTAAGTTCCTGGCCATCTACTCAGAACTATGGCTCAAGGTTGACATAATGTATTGCTGAAGCTAGCACTAAGCTCATTATATAAAAAGGCAGGAGCTGCAAGTTGGCCACAAATGCCCCCCAAATTCCTTGGCTCCCAGTTTGCCATAAATGGATGGCATGATTGATATTCTTAAAAGGGAGCAATTCATGAAACTACCTTGACTGCTACTTTTTTTGACAAATTACCCCAAGGTTAGCCATTAGGAAATAGTGCCCTAGTTCCCCCACCCCCCCACCCCGACTCTACTAGCTCTCAAGAAATCATTATAAATAAATTGAGAGTAAGAATTTAGTGTGAGAGCAATTTATGAGCCACTGAAGTTAGGAAACACAACTGTCTGCTTTTAAATTGGGAAGCAGCCAAGAAGGGAAGAAATCTGCATCTTAGGAAAAAAATGAAGACAATTATAATACAAGACAGCATTAAAAAGAAACAACAACAACTCAGCGTGTCAAATGTTTTCCTCAGTCATTTTGCCAAGGAGCTGTCACTCAAGCATTCATTTACTTCTTTCTGGACTCCTCTAAAAAAATTAGGAGCAGATAGAGAAAACCTTTGGCTTTTGCAATACACCTGTGGTTTTCAAACTGTGTTCAAGGGATTCCTTAAAAGCTTACTTAGAGGACCTGTAGTAGAAAAGAGCAAGAATCCAGTAGCACCTTGAAGACTAACAAAAATATTTTCTGGCAGGGTATGAGCTTTCGTGAGCCACAGCTCACTTCTTCAGATACAGCTAGAATGTGAATCCATCTGTCTTTAAGTAGAGTGAATTCAGACAAGCATTAGTATGTAAATGTTAACAGTATGTAAATGTGAATAGCAGGCGTGATGGGATTAGGTGTGGTATGCAGAAGAGTCTGTGATGTCCAGGGGAGAGATGGGTGTGGAGAAATCAGCATTGGTAATGAGCCATGAATGCAAGGCTACCCACTGTGAATTATCTTAGAGGACCTGCAAACCAATGAACAATCTTCTCTTTGTTGTATTTAGGCATTGTGCATTAACTGTCCACTGTCCCACTAAACACAGCACAATGCAGCTTCACAACTTTCCCCACAACCTTCAGCTCAGGAAAGCTATAGCAATTTTTAAACAATGTGTCCTTGTCGAGAAACCGGGTGTAACTCTTAATAAAGCACTTAAGTTTAACTAGCTCAATTACAGAGTCTTCGACTCAAACTAGATGGGACACTGGAGGATCGGTGCAGGCTCTGATTTAATCTGGGATTATGGAACAAAAGAAGGGGATTTAACACTGCATGTTCTTTCCCAAACAAAACTGACTATCCAGTTTCAGGGGCATAAACTTTTCAAATTTTCCAGGGGTGGGGGGCACAGGGCTGAACCTGGTCCAGGCCCATACATAGTATCTATATTACATTATTTCATTATGAAATTATTTGTATTTCCTGACACAATTTCCTAAAACAATTGTCATCAACAATTGATCATGTGGTATTAAAAATATAATTTTCCACTCGTAAGAGTCTGAATCTCAGTCAAAGAAAGAGGACCCTGTAAGACAATTTGAGTAAATGTTTCATTCATGTATGAAAGGAAATGCTTCCCCCCTCTTTTCCTTTTTAAAAAAAAGATTGTATTAGTGTTTCATCGTTCAAATAACAGTTAATCAGTTTAACATTTATATACAGAACTTCTCTAAAGCTGCAAGACCCAGGATACCAAAATCACCTTAACTTCCAGCATGTGTCTCCTAGAAACTTGTTAAGTTGCTACAAAGAGAAACAGGACTGGTTGAACTTGAGAACCTGACATCCTGAGCAGCTCCATGATGCTACCTGGCAGTCCTGAGGGGGTATTGCCCCTACTGGGAAATCTGCTGCCCCCCCCCCCGTACTTTATGCCCCTGCCCAGTTACTTTATCTGCCTTGGAGGGGGGGTGATGCATAAAGAGAAGGTGCTTCCTGCTCTTTCCCGATAGTAATAACAACTAGGGAGGGGGAGAGTGGTTTTAACAGGTGAGACTGCACAGGGGGGACGGGACACAAAATGGGATTTCACATTCTGTGCTTTCCTTTTCAAATATTCATCAGTCCCTAATGGAACAAAGTTTGAAAAAACACATTTTATTAAACATCAGGAGTCAAGCTGAACTTTACCAAGTGACATGATAACATACACCTTGCTTCTTAGGAGATGAAAAATGTTCATCCCTGACCTCTGCTTTTCTCTCAGGTAAATAAAACCACAGAGAAAGCGGGGGAGAGTTATTTTTATTTGCAAGTTTAGTGAACTACAAAAATGACTAAAAAGGGGTATGAAACAATAGAATAAAAGCTATTGTTCTTGGTTTAAAATTAAATATTTACACTAGCCAGCACTTTAGTTTATAGTTTCTTAAAATAAAACAACTTTCCAGCCCAGTTAAAGTTTGTTAGCAAGCAGCTCAAAATGAAAGTTATATAGGTCCCTGTTTGGGGATACCACACATAGTTTGGGGGGGGGGGGGTATCATGCATAGTTTTTACAGGTCTTGTGATTTCTCTCAGGTATTCTGCCTGAAGGGCAGATATGACACAAACTGGGGATACATATAGGTTGGTGGGGGGGGGTTACCTTTAGAACTTACTGTTGGTGGCCGTTCTTACTAAAGATGTTAGACAAACTATTAGTTCCACTTGAAGTGAGTAGTGCAATAAGCTCACTTTTCTAAGTCACAAAATCTCTGTATGTTAACTACAAAGGCAGCTATGCAGCTATTGATTAAATAAAACATCAAATGATAATATTATAAAAGGAATGCAAACAAATTTACTGCAGAAATATGCATGCACAAGGGAGAACCCAGAAGAACTTGTGGGAGGCATCTCGTTTTCCCTTTCCACCACTATTTCCCTTTCCTGAAAGCCCCATAGCCTCTCTACTTTCTCTGCTACTTTCTCTCCATCCTGCCCAACAGTTAACCTACATGTATCTTGCCCCTCTGTGTTCAGCTTTCCCTCTTCCCACCCCCCAGCAACCTCTACCTAGGAAGACTATGCCCCCCAAAATGTGGTGCTTGTCATCTGTGATCAGCTGTGATCATCAACTCCACCAGGAGGTTGACAACCTTAGTTCTCATGGAGGAAAAGGATGCTTTGGTGGGTGGAGTCTATGACATCATAGCCTTCTGAGGTCCCTCCCCTCCTCAAGCCCCACCTTCCCCAAGCTCCAACCACAAATCTGCAGGTGTTTCCTAACCTGCAGTTGGTAACCATATCTCCTTCCCACCCAACAGTCATCCTACCTTTATCTGTCCCTTTGTCTTAAGTTTCTCCCTCCCCCTGCACCCAGCAACCTCGACCTAGGAAAATTGTGGCCCAGTTTTGTGGTTTCAGCCATTGGGCCATACCCTCTTGCATGGCAGGGAATCCTCAAGGATTGTGGGATGGCACCTCACTTTCCCCTGTATCCCCTTCCCCACACTATTAACTCTTTCCCTCCCCCTGGCAACCCCCATAGGGTTGCCAGGTCCCACTTTGCCACCGGTGGGAGGTTTTTGAGGTGCAGCCTGAGGAGGGCGGGGTTTTGAAAGGGGAGGGACTTCAATGTCATAGAATCCAATTGCCAAAGTGGCCATTTTCTCCAGGTGAACTGATCTCTGTCACCTGGAGATTAGTTTTAATAGCAGGAGATCTCCAGCAAGTTCCTGGAGGTTGGCAACCCTATTCTTTCTTCTTCCCTGCCTCATTCTCTTTCTCAGCCATTCACCAACCTCCTATCATCAGCTATATTTATTATTATTTACTTTGTTTTACTCCACCTTTCTCCACAGTGGGGACCAAAGCAGCTTACATTAGTCTCCTCTCCTTTGTATCTGCCCAAGAACCCTGTGAGGTTGGTTAGGCTGAAAGTGTATGACTGGTCCAAAATCACCCAGCAAGCTTCTACAGCAAGATGGGAATTTGAACCTAGGTCTCCCAGACCCTGCTCTGAAGCTGGCTTTCATAGGGTGGCTGCTGTTGAACAGTAGTAAGTAGTGAGGCCTAGTTGAGTCATGCAAGTCAGATGGTATTAAGTCACCCAAAGGTTGCTGCCAGGTCTTAGGTAGCCAACCTCCAGGTGGGTCCTGGGGATCTCCTGGAATTACAACTGAACTCCAGACAACAGAAATCTGTTCCTCGGGAGAAAATGGCTGCTTTGGAGGGTGGACTCTATGGCATTATACCCTGCTGAGACTTCTTCCCTCCCCAAGCCCTGCTCTCCTCAGACTTCACCACAGAATGTCCAAGAATTCTCCAACTTAGAGCTGGCAACCCTAGGGCTGGCCCCAATGAGTCCTCACTCAAAGGCCGAAATAGACCTGGAAAGAATACTGCCCCCTAGGGCTGTCGAATTAAAAAAAATTCGGTATAGTTCGGATTCGGCTGAATTCGGCCCGTTTAGATTCAGGTAATGCCGAAGTCCGAACTCCCCCACTTCGGGTCCGTGCAATTCAGCGGGAATTCAAAGTTCGGGGGAAAAATTCAGCCGAATAAAGCCATTAAAAACACAACCGCGCCTTTCCGCGGCTCTGGGGGGCATTTTTGGGGGTAGAGGTCCCAAACTTTCAGCAGAGCTTCAAAGGACGTTTCTTGAAAGACCCCCCAAGTTTTGTAAAGATTGGGTCAGGGGGTGCTGAGATATGTGCCCCGAAAGGGGTCCCCCCCACCCTTAATGTGCATGTCTGAGCAGAGCTTGGCGCCCACGCACAAAGCTCCCAGCCCCGACAAACAGCTGAGAAGTTTGCAAAGCATTGCAACACAACTGCAAAGCAACACAACCTTGTAAGCAACACCTTTGCAACTGTGCAAAGCAACACCTGACACCTGGGAGTTTGCAAACCATGGAAAGGGACAGAGGCAGCTAGCTATGCATAATGAGCAGGAGGGGTGGAATTTCCCCTTTTGCATGGGACTCCAAATGCATTCTTTAAGTCACCATTTGAAAACTAGTTTTGAGCAAGCATCCAAATAGACCTAACCGCTCTTATGAATGAGGGAAAACCTGAAGACACACAACTGAAACCCCCCCTCAAACCAGGGAGAGAGAGACTCGAGGGGGAACACCCCCCCAGGCAGAACCGGCAAAAGCCCCCTTTGGCTTCCCCCCCACCCACAGAAACTGCTCCCTCCCCCCCCCCGCACAAAGACTCTGCTTCCCCCCCCACACACACACACAGGAGAAAAAGTATAGATTAAAGCCCCCAAAGGGGTCTTACTGTGGCTGTCTTCTGTTCCATCAGGAGGGGCTGGGGAGGACTTGCAATCCAAGACGATTCCAATTAGGCACGGGACGTTTTGCTCTGGAGATGCATACAGGATCAGCTGATCCATTCATCCCAATAGGGAAAAGGGGAAAGCCCATATCTTGGGACCCCCTGACCCAATGTTTACAAAACTTGGGTGGTCTCTTAAGAAGGCTTGTCTGAAGCTCCACTCAAAGTTTGGGATCTGCACCCCCAAAAATGCGCCCCCTGCAGCCACGGAAAGAAAAAAGGGGGGAGCCAATATTTCTGCCCCACTGAACCCATCTTTACGAAACTTGGGTGGTATCTTAAGAAGGATTGTCTGAAGCTATACTGAAAGTTTGGGGGCTGTATCCCCAAAAAAGCGCCCCCTGCAGCCACGTAAATGGAAAAGGGGGGAGGAAAAAGGGGTGGAGCCCATATCTCGAGACCCCCTGACCCAATGTTTACAAAACTTGGGGGTATCTTAAGAAGGCTCATCTGAAGCTCCACTGAAAGTTTGGGGTCTGTACCCCCAAAAATGTGCCCCCTGCAGCCATGGGAAAAAAAGGGGGGAGCCCTTATCTCGAGACCCCCTGACCCAATGTTTACAAAACTTGGGTGGTCTCTTAAGAAGGCTTGTCTGAATCTCTGCTGAACGTTTGGGGTCTGTACTCCAAAAATACGCCCCCTGCAGCCACAGAAAGGAGTGAATGTGCACAAGCACCCCACACACACACACACACGAGGATTTCCCTCTCTCTCTCTCTCCCTGGCCGGGTCGCACATCAGCTGATTCCTCCAGTACTCAATCCTGACTGATTGGCCAGAAGAAGACCCAGCTTGCCACCGATTGGCCGGGGAAGGAGAATGCTGCTTACTGACGGTTATGCTGCTTACTGCCGCCCCGAATTGGCCGGATTTATTCGTGAACTCCCGAACTCGCTGAATTCGGCTCCCCCGGTTGCCCTCCATTTTTGAGTTCGGTTCGTCCCGAACTAAAAACCACCGAATCAGGGGAAATTCGGCTGTTTTTCAGTTCGGGCCGAACCGAATCAACAGCCCTACTGCCCCCTACCCCTGCCTTTTACTCAAAGCAACTGAAGCCTAGAATGCTGTGATTTCCTAGCAACAGCCATTTATCTTTTTTTTTTTTTTTTTTTTTTTTTTTAGATTTGACATTTTTCTCAATCCTGGGGCCCTGTTCAGGTTTGTCGAAAGATCTGTCTTGCTTGTTCACAGCTCCAGTCACCAGATTTAAATATCCAAAGATATACTGGAATATAAGATAAGGCACCAGTGTGGCCAATCATGTGAACATAAAGAAACACTACCCCTTACCATAAACAAGGACATATAAAATAATATTTATAAATATATCTGTCATCTTTTTAATTGAAAGAATGTGCTTCTATCCTTCGTTAAATGTATTTAATGTGCCACTACAGTCTGTCCTTTCTAGTTTCTGCCCTATTCCACCCTTATCCTGATTTATCAAATCCTATTTTTGCTTTGCTCCATCAACCTGGCCATCTAAATTATACTATAATCCTTCTGAGCACATATGGGCTCACTGTTGGATTCTGTACAAAGCTTAACACACAATTGGTATAAAAGGAACGTCAAATACTAGCAATGGTCAAAGGAAGGCCAATTGGCAAATTACAATGCTCCTGCTCTATTTATGTTTCTTGAATGGCCACAAACCAGACACATGGAAGTACTACTGAAATCATTTGACTCTGCAAGCTATGGAATGTGATCTGTGTCTATTGTGAATGTGGTCTGTGTCTATTGTGAACTGCCTGTATATATAGCAAATTGTTTTGTTAGCTATCTGAATGAAGGCTCAAAACCTTCAAGTACATGCTGTTATAATTATAGCTCCAGGCTTGAGCTGGGACATCATTTGTGCCTGGGTGGGGTGGGGGGACATAAAGGATGAATTTGGGCAACTGTAGGGTTGCCAACCTCCATGGCCTAGCTGGAAATCTCTGGTTATTAAAACTGATCTCCACCCGACAGAGATCAGTTCACCTGGAGAAAATGGCCGCTTTGGCAATTGGACTCGATGGTATTAAAGTCCCTCCCCTCCCCAAACCCCACCCTCCTCAGGCTCTGCCCCAAAAACCTCCCACCAATGGCAAAGAGGGACCTGGCAACTAGGGCTGCCAACTGCCAGGTAGTAGCAGGAGATCTCCTGCTAATTCAAATGATCTCCAGTCGCTAGAGATCAGATCACCTGGAGAAAATGGCCGCTTTGGCAATTGGACTCTATGGCATTGAAGTCCCTCCCCTCCCCAAACCCTGCCCTCCTCAGACTCCGCCCCAAAAATCTCCCGCTGGTGGCGAAGAGGGACCTGGCAACCCTACTGTCAAACCTAGGCAACTGGGCCCATCACTTGCTGTAAGCCAGTCAGCCTGCAACTTGCTCCCAGAGGTCACCTCACTGTAGGAGGGGTGGGGCATGGAGACCTGTGGACTGCCGGCTTCTGTCTGGTCCATGGTTCAGATTGAAAGGAGCAGGCTGAAGAGACATGGGACATTCAGCAACTCTCTCTTTGCAAAGAGAGGGTCTTATTGGGACTCATCGCTAAAAAAGAGGTCAAAAGGTGCCATCTGCCAGCATCCTTTCCATGTGCTGCTCCTGGCAGATGGTATCCCCCAGGAATACCCCAGGAAGAGAGGAGGCTCAGAGCCTGAGGCTCCTGTGAGGTTAAGTATCCCAATTGGGGATAGAAGTTGATGCCAGAGTTGCCTTTATTGAAGGGGGTAGAAAAGCAGCCATTCATCCCAGTGCCTCTTATGGCTGCTCTTTCCAGATCACTGCAATTATGGTCTTTTATACATGGATGTTTCACTCGCTGTCACCCCTCCAATGACTTTGGGACTTTGTGTTAATTATGCATGCTATTTCCAACCATCAGAGGTAACCCTGCTCTCCCCCGTGTTTTCCTGCGTTTTGCCCCCTTTTTCAAACTTGAGATAAAACTAGTCTCTGAAAACGCAAGCAAAACGCAGGGAAATGCAGTGGGAAACTGAGGCAACCTTTGACAGTCAGAAACAGCATGCATAATCAACACAAAGACCCAAAGTCATTGGAGGGGTGACGGCAAACATCTTGTACAGCTTTAAAAAAAAAAAAAATTCCCTTTATCTTTTGAAACAAGAGTTATTCCATATAAAAGGATCAGCGAACTTTTGATTTTCCAAATTGCCGAAAAGCACAATCAAGACCTTAAACTGCCAGCGCCTAGTCTTCAGAGCAGGGGTCCCCAATATGGTACCTACCCACACCTTTCCTGGAGCTTGCTAAGTGTTTTTAGAAATTGGGCAGGGCCAGGTAAGGCTTTTGCCCAGCAAGTCTTCTGATTGGTTAGGGCATTGTAGATCTGATTGGCTGTGCAATTTTTAAACAACAACAACATTGCTTTGGCATCAGCTGCCACTATAGCACACTATCTTTGCCTGTTTGTAAGCAAGAAAATACTTCTACACATTATAGTCTTTAAAAGACATGCTGTTAAACGGAGCATCTGCTTGAAATGTTGAAGAGTTACTATTAGTGTTATGCATAACCTCAGTCCTTGACATTTTGTTGTAGGCTCTACCTCATGAGGCAGCCATTTCGTGGTTGGCTCTACCTCCTTTGGTGCCATTTTATGTTTTGCTCCATGTTCTGTGGCAGCCATTTTATGGATGTCCCCACCACCCTGTGTCAGAATTCCAAAGGTGCCTACAAGCTTAAAAAGTTTGGGGATCCCTGATTTAGAGTAATTTACAGAAAACTGTTGTATGGTGACACTCTTCAACATGAATGATACTTGAAGTTTTGATTTCTTCAGTTTCCCCTAAGAGAGTTGTGAATGAGATGAATGATAAATAGTGCATAAATAGTGAAACTCCCCATTATACCAAACTTGCCCTTTTCCATATAGTTTAGTTCCCTTATTCACACTAACCTGTTTTCCAATTAAAAGAACCCTGTGCCCACTATTGCCAAGCATTTCATTCACCCTTTTGTCTTTGATTATCTTATGGGCAGTGGGTTATTATTTTTTGCTGTCAAGTCACAGATGACTTATGGCAGCCCCATGGGGTTTTCAAGGCAAGAGATGTTTACAGGTAATTTGTCATTGCCTGCCTCTGTGTAACACCCCTGGACTACCTTGGTGGTCTCCCACCCAAATACTAACCAGGGCTGACCCTGCTTAGCTTCTGAGATCTGATGAGATCAGGCTAGCCTGGGCTATCTAGGTCATGGCAATGGATCAGAAGATAAAAAGAACAGAAAATTGGTTGCACATAAATTCTAAAGTGGAAGTTGTTCTAGCGGTCAGTAGAAACCTGGTAAATACATGGGGGGGGGGTCTTCACAAGCTTTACTTTCTTCACAGCTCAGCACTATTTTTGATCTGCTAAGCTGAATGAAGCTTACCAGCCATCTATGGTGACCCACCAGGGACTCAGTAAGCTTCCAGCACTGCTATTTGCCTGGAATTCACCATGCTCTACTCCTTTACCAATGATCCAAGGGATCTCTCTTCTAGGTGCTCCTAATGTTTCACTATTCTTTACTGTCCTTTCACACATTACATTTTAAATTAAAACTATATTTAAATAGAGTAAAATTGGAAACAGCACAACACAACGAACCTTGACAATTTGGTGGTTTGACAGATATTGACCCTCTGTTGTTTATGGTGTTTAAAAATCTGGAAGATATGTTGCAAAGCATGCTAATTAAGAACATAAGAAAAGCCTGCTGGATCAGACCAGTGGTCCTTCTAGTTAAGCATACCATTTAACATACTGGCCAACCAGCTGCCCTGTAGGGCCAAACAAAAACAGGGCATAGAGACCAAGCATCCCCTGATGCTGCCACCCAGTACTGGTATTCAAAGGCTTGTTGCCTCTATAGACAGAGGCTCCTTTTAGCCACTATGGCTATTAGCCATTGATGGTCCTCTCTTCTATGAATCTGACTATGTTATTGACCATCACTACCTCCAATGGCAGAGAATTCATTAATTAAATTTAAGGGTAGTATTTTGGTTGAACAGACTTTTAAACTCTTGAGGGTAAGGGCAATGGGTTCTGCACATGACACAAGAACTGTGTTGGTGTATCCTAGGATCCTGTGATCTGCATGAGGCTGGGCATGTATATGTCTGTATCATGAGAGCAGTCATCAATAGCAGTATAGGGGTCCAGAAGAATTGGAAAAGGGGATCCGCAAAGAGGAAAGAGAAAGTGTTTACATGTCTTATGAAAGTCCTCTGAAATAATTTGCACTGGAGTAGAGAAGCCATAACAGGCAGGTGGTGGAGCATGCATCGGAGAAGAGTCATTGGGAGTCAGGTGGCAGGCAGTGATGGTGATGAGTCTATAGGGGAGAGTATAGGCACAAGGGACACAAGGCGGTTGTCGAGGACCTGACCCTGTTTATCAGGGCTTTTCTTGTTTGTAGTACAGTGAGCACAGTTCAACCTGCACTGTACAGTACCATGTTACAAGAGAAGAGTGTCCTGTTGGACAGGGTTGGATAGCTTGTGTGCAGCTGAACAGTAGGGTTGCCAACCTCCAGGTACTAGCTGGAGATCTCCTGCTTTTAAAACTGATCTCCAGGCGACAGAGATCAGTTCACCTTGAGAAAATGGCTGCTTTGGCAATTGGACTCTATGACATTGAAGTCCCTCCCCAAACCCTGCCCTCCTCTGGGTACACCCCAGACCGACCTGGCAAAGAGGGACCTGGAGACCCTACTGAACAGCCAATCAAGGGTTTGGCTTCCTGCTTGCAAGAAACTGAAAGTGAGCTGAACTGGCTGGTGCTCAAGTGTGTCTATTTTTAACTAGATATTATTTGCAACACCTTAATGAGTGTCTCTTTATCCACACATACACACAAGCATGACATTTCTTCTTGAAACAGTCTTCAAACTGATAGCTCAATACACAGAAACATTCAGTGCAGGACAGATGATCCTGTGTAAGAGTTTCAGAATAAGTTGAGGGAAAGAAAATGGTTTCCTATACAGTGCCTTCATGAGGCTTGTGAAGGAAGGTCATAAGTGCCAATAAGGTTTTAATATTAATGCAGCTCTTTACTACTGCATATTAGACTCTTTGGTTTTACTCATGTGTTGAGCCAAATGCCTGTTGTAATCAAAACATCTTTAAGAGGATGCATAGGTTAGTTGTCCCACTGCTTACCAATCTGCCACTTCAACTATAACCTCTTACACTGTATTGCAATAGAATGCTTTAATTATGACTATACAGCTCAGTTATTTTAAAAGTGCATTTTAATTATTTTGAATTATATTCTTAATCTGCTGCTTTATAGTTGTTAACTGCATTTCTCATTGCATTTTATTATTTATTTTCTGCTTTTAGCATTTTAATAGGAATCTGTCCTTTATGCTATTGTTAGTTTTTATTTAAATTGTATTCTATATTTTTATCTTCTTTTTTAGGCCACTCTGTCTTTGGAGTAGAAAGTCAGAATAACAATTACCAATCTAAACTAAACAATGAGATAAATTTCAGTATCTGTGCCACGTAACAGCTTTTTTGCAAGTTGCATCTAGTAGTAATTGTGATCCCAGTGTTGTGCTTTGAATGTCTATTTTTATGCTTGCATGATGCATGAGATCAGCCAGCATGATGCAGAATGTTGTTGGTTATGACTTTAATATCATAGCCATTCTATACAACCCTAAACCTCATATTCCTGGTGCAGCTGTCTATAGGGTTTAAATTAGGGTTGCCAGCTCTGGGTTGGGAAATACCTGGAGATTTTGGAGGCAGTGCCTGAGGAGGGGAGGGGAGGGACTTCAATGCCATAAAGTCCGATTGCCAAAGCAGCCATTTTCTCCAGGTGAACTGATCGCTATCGGCTGAAGATCGATTGTACTAGCAGGAGATCTCCAGCAAGTACCTGGAGGTTGGCAACCCTAGCTTAAATACAAACAGCACAACACAGCTTATTCTTTGTCCTCACTTCCCTTAGCTGTACCTTCTATGTTATCGCTCCAGAAATCTCAATACTGTGCATAAGGATAATTTTGATATATATCCTTGATATGGCCCACGCTGTGCCTGGGTAATGCAGAACAGCTTCAGCATGAACAAAAAGAGCTTGCAAGCTAGTTGAAAAGTGGCTTTGTTGATCAGTGTTCATAACTGCATTTGTAATATGCAGACATGAGTAAGCTTAGATGATCCAGGACAGGAACACTTCCAAGGTCTTTGCCATTTTTAATGTCTATTTTTATACAGTTGTTTATCAGATATGTTAAGTATTTCGGTCTGATTTGCATTTCTGTTTTCCTTTCCCACAGAAAACAACACTTTTCCTCTGGTTTATTTTATTTTTTCTAAATCAACAGCATTTAACACTTATTTCATCTCATATGTGTGTTGCTTGCCTTTCCTAAGGCGATTGTTAGATGTAGAAAAGACAGACATTTTAGAAATGCTGGTGAACTGAAATTCTTTATTGCCTTGGTGTGCCAGGTTAAAATAATTTGTTCTAGGTACCACCCTTCATGTATTAACAACAACAAAAAAAGTTCTGAAGAATTATTAAATGTCTATGAATTCCATACAAACTAGAGACATGCAAAAACACCTGATCATAACTGCAAATCATCTGCCTTCCTACACATTGCCATTGCATGTCAAAGAATGTGTGTGTGTATATACAATTGTCACAATGAAGCTCTGAATCATCGTTGCACATAGCATGAATGTGTGTCGGCGTCATCATCCATAATTGGCTTAATTATGCATTCTATTCCTTCACTGAAATCTCTGAGCAGCATAAAGTGGATCAAAATAATTGTGAATTGCACAACCACTTTACTCTCATAGGTTTATTTTTCCATGGATCCAAAAATCATATTTTCAAACCTGCAGTCGGTAGAGTTATATTTACAGTCTTCAGATTGTGCATCAGGGAGTGGGGAAAACATGGATAGTTGTGAAATTCAGCTTGCTGTGACCTATTTACAAAAGGATTTTACAGATAACATTGCTCTTCCGTCCACAGCTTGGACATTACACTTGGTTCAGTTGAATCTCAGAACGCTTTCAAAACGCAGTCTGATCTACTTGTATGAATGACTTTCAGTTGGGGAGGATTGATGATGACAGTCTTTAACTGAAATTTTATCCCTTTGCTTAGCTGGCTGATGTTTTACATTACAAACTGCATTTCTCCTAGTTGTTGTTTTTATGACTCGCTCTAAAAATGCTTAGGAATAATTTTATGCTATTCTGCTTTACATTGTCTTATGATGCTTTCATTGGCCAGTGATTTTTATGACTGCTAGATGGTTTTATTGCTGGGAAGACTGTTGTTACTGTGTGTTTTATTATTTTTACTTTTTATTGTTAGCTACTTCAGATGTGTGTGTGTGTGTGCGCGCGCGCTCTCAAGTCACCTGACTTATGGCAACCTCATATGGTTTTCCGGGCAAGAGACATTTGAAGGTGGTTTGCCACTGCTTGCCTCCGCATGGGCTGAGAGAATTCTGAGAGAACTTTGACTGGCCCAAGATCACCCAGCAGGCTTCCTGTGGAAGAGTGGGGAATCAAACCCGGTTTACCAGTTTAGAGTCCACTATTATTAACCACTACACCACCCTGGTTCTCTACTTCATAAGTATATCCAAACCTTGAATTAAATAGCTTGTTGCGGACATACTTCAAAAATAAGATCAATTCCTTTCCCTACATTTATCAGATTATGAAATATGCTGTCAGTAGGGTTGGCAACCTCCAAGTACTAGCTGGAGATCTCCTGCTATTACAACTGATCTCCAGCCGACAGAGATCAGTTCATCTGGAAAAAATGGCTGCTTTGGCAATTGGACTATGACATTGAAGTCCCTCCCTTCCCCAAACCCCACCCTCCTCAGGATCTGCCCCAAAAACCTCCTGCCAGTGGCAAAGAGGGACCTAATAACCCTAAGCATGGATCACAGTGGATAGTTCAGCGGTATCAAAGGGAGGATAATTTCTGAATCAGATGCAGATTATAGAAAGGGTTCCTAGTAAAAATTCCAACCTGTTTCTCCATTAATTCCCGGCCTTGGTTGGGAATGAGTGCAGGCTATAAATCCAAACAAACAAATAAATAAATAATAAGACTGGGTCAAAGAACACTCCAAGACTCTTCACTCTGGAAATGAGCCTGAACTGTTTCCCAAAGCATTTCAGAATTAGCATGGTTATATCACTATTACCCACTCTCCCATCATTTTCTATTATGGAAGGAGAGATAAGGGGTAAGCTGCAGTACTGCAGTCAAAAGCTCTGCTCACGACCTGAGTTCGATCCCAACGGAAGTTGGTTTCAGGTAGCCGGCTCAAGGTTGACTCAGCCTTCCATCCTTCCGAGGTTGGTAAAATGAGTACCAAGCTTGCTGGGGGTAAAGGGAAGATGACTGGGGAAGGCACTGGCAAACCACCCCATAAACAAAGTCTGTGTAGTAAACGTCGGGATGCGACGTCACCTCATGGGTCAGGAATGACCCGGTGCTTGCACAGGGGACCTTTATATATATTATAATTGCTTACAGAAAAATTCCACTTATTTCTTGTGACCTTTGGGACAAGTTATGTTGCACATGGATTGGCTGGCAAGATATTTGTCCTTCATCTCTTTTCCTGCATCCTGTGAATACTTATGAAGGCACGTTGACCTTTGCATGAATAATGTTAAGCCTTGATTCAATCATTCTGAAAACTAAAAGCTAATTATCAGTTTCTCCTTGCAACAAAAGTTAGCTCTGATTTTTTTTCTTTTTTTCAGAAGAGGAGTGTTAGTTGACAGAATCAACTAGGTTATTAGCAGTGGAATCAGAAACACTTGCGATAAGAAAGAAAGATGCTAAATTAAACATTCATATTTTATCTTGGTTTCTGAAATATATGTTCTTAAGTCTACTTTGAAGTACGTGATTAAATTCTCTGAAGCCTTTTTATCTTCCCCTTGATTGCTAAAGTTTCCTATCAGTGCCAAATGCATAGTTGATATTATATATAATCAAACTTGTTTCTTTATCTTCAAAAGTAACATCTAACTTGTTATGAATAAACAAACAGTGTGCCTGTTTCTCGTTCATTAAATATAAGTTTTAATAGAGGCAGGACAATCTCTGTAATGGCGCATACTGTTGGGCTTAAAGTGGAAATGGGGAGTCATTTGTGGACTGGCCATTAACTGGGTAAGGTCAGATTCCAGAAGACCACTGACATGTAATGGGCTGCATTCACAAACTGTTTCATATTTTCTATTATTGTGCTGTAGCAATAATTCATAACTGGATTCTCCTGTGAGGACAGGAGGATCCAGAAAGTCCATTATTGCAATGGTGAAGCAATAGTGAAATATTTAGTCAAATCTGTATGAAGCCATGCATAGACTATTTGCCCTGTTTCTTATGTATCATAAAGAGGATTCAATATCTAGGTGATGGAACATGGGCACTAATTCTGCCTCACATACAAAATAGTAAACTTCAGACAGTGCACATACAGAAAACCAGCTCTTGATATCTCTGGTTAATAACAGTCCACTTAGGGTTTCATATCCATATTGATAGGTGTTAAAACTATCACTTCACCCATGAGCATGAATAAAAAAAGGGAGGGGTACCATCTTTCTGTTATTCTTGGGCATTGTATATATGAGAACTTCCAAAATTACCATGGGAAATAGAGTACCAGTAGGTGCTAAGTGATAGTTTAACATGCAGTCTAGAACCCTTATTCAGTGCAGTTCTATTAACTATTAAATAATTAATCATTCATTGCACTTCTATTAAATTCAGTGGACTATTCTTCCAAATAAGTATATTTAGGTATACAGCATCTTTATCCCAAATGCTATATTTTATCCGCTCTCCTTATAGCCTTACCTGTAACACCTGCCATGGAAGACGAGAAGCCCAATGGGAATAAATGTTATGGTAAAGTGAACTCAGGTCAGATGACCCACAATGCACAATCAGAGTAGACTCTAGGGAGAAGTCTCTAGATGGTTCAAGCTGGTTTGAGCTGGAATAGGGTTCTCAGGAGAAAAGAGTGATCTCATCCCTTCCCATCTTCTTACAAATGTGTTGGTTCAACTAATTAAGATGGTATGAGCTGGTTACCTTGATGAGTCTGCCCATTAGTGTAACAAGCTGCAGGGTGTTGTTTGTTAGGACAAAGTGAGCCAGGGCTCTGAGAAACTACAGAAGCTAAAACGTAGGCACACACAATATGGAGAATAATAGTGATGTCAAGAACAAAATGGTTTCCATGTCTTCACAGTCATGCTGCATATGCATAGTTTAGCAAAGGGGCATGGAGCTTGTATTTTCCTCATGGCTGCTTTCACAATGAGGATTTCCTTTCCATTTTGCAGCTCTGTTCCTGCAGTGGAAAGCCCCCCCCCCCAATGAATTTGAAGGCTCTGTTTCTGCAGCTTTCCCCTCACTCTCCTGTGCATCAGTACATTGTGAAGTTCTTCACATTTGGTGGTTCCATTTCTGCAGCCCCTCCCCACCCACCGTGCATCACTTCATTATGAAAATGTACCAAAAAAGCCACTGTGTGCCTCACAACCAGTTTGATAGGGAGTTTGTGACATCTGGTGAACAGGAAAAGAAATCCCATGATTGGCTCACCACAGCCTCTCCTCATAAAAAAATGGTAAGTCCTTCGGACAAGAATAACTTGTGGCAAAGTTCACAACATCCCTAACACACATAATCCACTGATGTGATACTTCTCCTCTTGTGCCATTGCCAACCTAGGAAATCCAGGCATTCCTGAAATATGGGATACCAGATGCATCAGTTACCATGCTATATCTGCCATGATGGTTATCACTCAATGCATTTGTAAATGCTCTCAGTCAGGACATTTATACCTTCAACAGTTCCAGATTTCCAGGATGCAAGTAGGCAGCTGTTGTCCAAATACAGTCATAGTGAGGCATGTATGTGGTGCTAAAGCATATGTGGTGTTTTCCAGTTGAGATTGAATGGTATAATATAGTGATTAGACATGAGAATTAAGAAAAGAATCAGAAATATAGGGAAGAATATAAACCATAAAGCAATGCATGAAGCAAAGTGACAGTAAAAAAACCCATGTAATAAACAAGTTAAAATTACTGGTATATCAATGTGATTTACAGAGTTGCCATAAGATAATAGTTTTGGAGAGTCTGCCAAAGGAATGGCAATTTGCATGTAATTTCCAGTAATGCTTTTCCATTTTCTTGATGGAGTTTTTTTGTATTTCACATGTTAGAGTTATTGGAATTCAATTTGCAGTCGTTTTGTTTTCCTTGCCTATATAGCACTGTCTCACTGAGAAATAAACATGGGATTTTCATTTTCACTGTGATATCAGATGTGCTAAGACGACATAAGAGCACCATTATCCTATTGACTGTCAGCATATAGTTAGAAACCAAAATTAAAATAAAGAACGAAACGCTTAACTTTCTTTTCAGCTTTTATATTTTTAATCCCATCTGTTCATAATGTTTTCATAATACTGTTATTTTGTTACATATTGGGTACAAGGAATTGTGGTTGTGTGGTAATATAATACTGCTGAAGTACAGTATCACAGGGATATTCCCAACTTTGGTTTAGCGAATGTTTGTATTAGTCATGCAATAGCAATGTGTGTATAATTTACTATACTTCCTGACATTTATTTAATGACAACAGAGTGCTAAACACTACACATAATGAGCCTAAAAGACCACTGGAAGGCAACAAATGCAGGACCAATTCACACTTATGTTCCTCAAGTTAGCATTTAAACATACAAACTGTGCTGCTTTTTTACTGAACGATTGAATACAATGCCTTATATTCAATTGTTTACTGAAGCAATGTGGGGAAAAGTGACAGGAATCCCACTCCAGTGCACAGTGGTGTGGATATGGTTGCATCAAAGAAAAGCAACATGTTAAATTCAGGTGACTACTTAAAAAAAAGATAGGATAGTTTGACGTGATAGATGATAACAAGGCATGTTCAAGTTTCCAGGCGTATTCCCAAGTTTTTTCTTTCTTTCCTGCTTTCCCCCACAAAATGGTCCCAGGAAGGTTTACAAGTGTACATGATATTACAAAAATCAATATATCTAATTCTCAACATGACTTAATGTGTGGATACTTAAATCCAGAGATTGAAGCAGAAAGATCTATCTACAAAACAAGAGAAAAGCCCCAGGTTTCTCCACCATTTGAAAAAGGAAGTTATCTACCAAGTAGGTCAGGAAGTTATGTGACTCTGGAAGCTTAGCAAAGTTTGTCTCCCAGCACACATCTGGGAAGAAGAACTATAAGGTCATGTTGTTTTGATATACTGTTCAATAGTTTATTTGCTTTAATTTATTCTTTTACATTTGTTTCCTTCGAATCATAATTTGTACAAAATTCATGGGGGACCAATGTCAGGGAATTCAAATTGATTGATTGATTGATTGATTGATTGATTGATTGTGTGTGTGTGTGTGTGTGTGTGTATTAAATGGCAAAAACACTGTGATTGTGGGAAAATACACCTGCCAGTCTAGTAGGGTACAGATAAATCTTCTTTGGTAGCTTGTTCCTACACAATACATGACCACACAATACCTCTGTAGTTCCCAGAAAGGTGCAGTGTAAATACCTAGTTTCTCAAAT
Organism: Euleptes europaea; assembly: GCF_029931775.1. NCBI lineage: Eukaryota > Metazoa > Chordata > Lepidosauria > Squamata > Sphaerodactylidae > Euleptes > Euleptes europaea. Next base: position 37,055,991 of record NC_079320.1, on the reverse strand, counting down.
AAATGTCTGAGTGCAGTGTATGATGATTCTCAAGAAAAAAAGGGGGATATTAGCTGCCGAAAAGGTCAAGTCACGCACTGTCTTTTTAAGATGAGCTGAACGTTGCCTCTGAATGAAAAGATTTAATACCAGTGTGGGCACCCAACTAGATAAAACTACAGTAAGTAGAATATAACCCTTAGCTCTTTCATCAAGGTTTCACCTTTGTTTAATATTCTTCTTCTTGAGTTTGTGAGGGGTAAAAAAATATAGAAGCCTGACCCTGTAGAAATTTTATGATTGTACAATATTTCTTTCATAAGCAATATGGCTATGCTCAGCAGTGCTCTTTGATGTATCAAATGCTACTTGGGCTGCATCCTTTAATTCTTTAATCAATCATTTATTGCATGCACTGAAAGAAAGAAGCAGATCATTCAAAGACAAAGCTGTGTGTGGTATATATGATATATGGACCTTCTTTTCAGATGGCTTATATAACATATCCTATGACACCATAATGAAATCTATTTAATTTTCATTCATCTTCTTTGACATGATAAGGCCCGGAGGACACACAGTTCTAACATGTTCTCTACATCTTGTACAAAGGATGAGGTCGTGCAACTCTGTCTCCTATGATCTCATCAGAAGCCTGCACTGTTTCTTCCTAGTATTTTCCTCAAATGAGCTTCTTTGAGGATACAGAAGATCAGACATTTGCTCAAAATGTCTTAACACATACAGGTCCCTTTAACTCACTGGTTCCCAACCAGGGGTCCGTGGACCCCCAGGGGTCCGCGAGAACTAAATTAAGGTCCGTGAAACAAAGTTATAAACCCATAATAAATTAATATTTTCAATTAAAAGTTCTCTATTATAAAAATATTCAAATATTATTCTAAATTTAATAACCCTTATGATTAAAGTTTATTTTCAAATTCTCTGAATTTTTATTTTGAACCTTGGGGTCCCTGCACCGAGCAAAAAAGTCCTAGTGGTCCCTGGTCAAAAAAAGGTTGGGAACCACTGCTTTAACTGCAGGCTTGCTTGTTACCCCGGCTACCTCTGCCTATCTTTGAAAAAAAGGGTTTCTACTAGAACTTCCTGTCTCCTTTCCAGAGAACTATTGCTAACCTCTTTAAAAAGTTATGACTTGTATTGGGATTAACAGAACTACAGGACAAAGCTTCTGTGAAGAGAGTTAGTGTGACACAGTGCCTAATTATATGTGATGCTCTAACTGGATCCACCAATATGAAAGTAAGTACAAAGAGAAGCTGGGATCAGCAATAAGGATTAGGACAAGGGTGCTGGTGTGGTGGTGAAGACCATAAGAACATAAGAAGAGCCTGCTGGCTCAGACCAGTGGTTCATCCAGCGTCAAATCCTGTTGCAAACAGTGGCCAATCAATTGGTCAGGAGGGCCAAATGAAGAGGTCATAGAGTCTGAGGCTCTCCCCTGCTGCTGCCCCCCAGCACAGATATTCAGAGGTCTGCTGCCTCTGTAGATGTAGGCTCCTTTCAGTCACCATAGCTAGTAGTCATTGATAAACCTCTTTATCCAACCCCCCTTTAAAGCTGTTGATGCTCATGACTATCACTATCCCCACTGGCAGAGAATTCCAGAGTTTGATTAATCGTTGAGTAAATAAGTATTTCCCTTTGTCTGTCCTGAACCTATTTCCCAACAAGTTCATTGGATGTCCTCAAGTATTACTGGGAGAGAGAAAGAAGAAAAAAGCTTCTATCCACTTTCTGCACCCCATTATGTAATTTTATAAACCCCTTATCAGGTCTCCATCAGCTGTCTTTTTCTAGACTGAAAAGTCTAGAAAACTCCAGCCTTTCCGCTAACCCTCTGATCACCCTGGTTGCCTTCCTTTGTACATTGTCCAACACTGCACAATCCCTTTAGAGATTCAGCAACCAGAACTGCACACAGCATTCCAAATGGTTAACTCTTTCCCTGTCCTACTTCCCTAGTTTGTATGTGGTCAGAGTAATCTCCCCAAAAATAGTTATGAAGATGACTCTGAATGCCTGGAAGAAGGGCAGGATAGAAATGCGATGAATGAATGAATAAAACGCTTTGATGCATGGAGTTGCCAGTGGCCATCACATGATTACATTTCAAGTGGCCAGCAGTGTTGCTGTTTGGATGTTTGAATGCAATTCCCTAGTCATCTAAGGCACAGCCACCTTCTACAGTTGTAAATTTGTCAAACAGCAAAGTCATTTGGAGAAGGGGGCTTTCTTTTATTTTGCTTAGAGAAATGGAATATTAATTTCTTGCTCTCAGAGAATACCTTCACATTGATTTGAAGAATTCCTGCTGTTCTCCTTGTGCTTTGGATCTCATAAGGAGGGGTGCTCTCAAAAAGAACATTTTGGAGTATATACATTATAGGCAGGATCTATAGCTGACCTACTTCCCTTTGTTTTGTGTACCCTCACAACAGCATTATCATATTGCTATTGGGTTGTAGTTTTTAAAAGAGATATAGCACCTCATCCCATCCTACCCTTCCATTATTAAGTCAAATTCTTATTCACCTCTTTCCTTTTCAAAATTACTAATACAAAAAATTGTGCCCAGACATTTTTCTTTGGCAGCTTATAATGTCTGAATGGATGCAATCAATTTCCAGTAGTCACACCTAGGGATGTTTGATCGCCTGTTGGTTCAGTTTGCAAGTTGTGATCAGGACCATCAAATATTTGGGAGGGGAAACCTACTTGCTTGTGCCTGTACCATTTGCAAATGCAAAGGTTAACTTGTGCCAGAACATATGTGTGAGATCCAGGCATGTACATTGTTGTTCTGCCTCATAGGAACCGTAGCTGTTTTTCAGAGGAAATACCTAGTGTTCTCTAGGCAACTATGTAACTCCTTTTCTATATCTCGCAAAGTGCTCCTCTAATTGGTTGTTTCATATGCTACAAACATAGCTTCTACACACAGCCACACTCTGCCTATGACCCTGTTGCATATAAAACAACTCAGGCAGAAAAGGATGCATGTGTCTACACAGCTGCAGCAGCTGAATGCCAGAAACTGCACAGGCACAAAGCCAATTGACCCAGCATCTGGTTCAATCTTCTAACAAAATACGTAGGCAACCTGATGAGGGCTTCAGCTCGTGCATAAATGAGTGGTTCGATCATTAGTTCAAATGATGGTACTATTTCTTGTGAAGTTTCATGGTGTTCCCTGTCAGAAGAAGGAGATGAAGAGTTGGTTTTAATACCCTGATTTTCTCTGCCTTCCCTTCCTCTCCCCACAGCAGACACCTTGTAAGTTGGTGGGGCTGAGAGAGTTCAGAGAGAACTGTGACTAGCCTAAGGTCACCCAGCAGGCTTCATGTGGAGGAGGGGGAGTTAAAAACTGGTTCTCCAGATTAGAGTCTGCCTCTCTTAACCACTACATCACACTGGCTCTCAACTCAAAGAAGAACAAGCAGTTTCCTCAGAAAGAAACTACAAGAATCTTGGACAGCAAAATGAAGCAAGGCTGTTGAACTGTAACATCCTGACTATATTCCTGAAAGAAACTGGTACATTTAGCTTGAACTGAGGGACATGATGATTAAATGCAACAACTAGAACTAATGAACCTAGGAGGAAAATAAGTATGATGAGATTATTACAATTAGTTTGTCATGCAATAGAAGGGACCCTGGCCTCCTTGCAGGTTTCCACAGGAGGACAGCTAAAGGTCCTACATCTTTGCAAGGCTAGTTCTTTCCACTTAAGTAGTCATTCTGTGATATTTCCTGTTCCTCTTTCAAAATCAGAATGCCTATGTGCCCAAAAGCACCTTGGAGAAATGAATAAAACAACAGCCCCGCTAACACTTAACCCTAGGGATGTTTTTAACATATGCCTGTCTAATTCTAAGGGCACAAAATATAAATTTTACCATAACCAAAGTAACACACCTGTCATTACCAGCCAAAAGACATAACAGATGAAAATCATGTGAACAGCATAGGAACCTGTTCAGTAAAGGCAATATATAGTTAGCGCTCTCTCTCTCTCTCTCTCTCTCTCTCTCTCTCTCTCTCTCTCTCTCTCTCGCTCTCCCTCTCCCTCTCTCTCCCCCCCCACCCTGTCAAGACACAGCTGATTTATGGTGACCCTATCAGGTTTTCAAGGCAGGAGACGTTCAGAGGTGGTTTGCCATTGCCTGCCTCCACATCATGACCCTGGTATTCTTTGGAGGTCTCCCATCCAAACACTAGCCAGGGTCAACCATGCTTAGCTTCTGAGATTTTATGACAAGATCAGGCTAGCCTGGGCTATCTAGGTCAGGGCTAGCTCTTATAGATGAACACAAATGACAGCTAAATACAAAATGAGGTAAAGTTTCAATTACAGCTCTACCACAAGGGCAGAATCTCTGGGGATGGGTACTACTCTAGTAGTGATTTGACAGTTCTACAAGTGGTAAGGCATTACTCTTGCTAAAAAAAAAAGTTAATGAAAATTTGGGGAAATGTTATGTATGCAATAAACCTAGGGAGTAAAAGTGGGAACAGCAGAAACCTCGAACGATAACCCACCCAATAGTCGTGGGAAGCGTGGTTTGAACCCACCAATTAGAGCACGAGAAGGGAGATAGAGCGCAAACATCTGAGGGCATAAAAGTAAGGCGAGTGGGCTTTGTTCCCACTTTCGCCATGCCATTCCTGTAATAAAGATGTTGTACCCAGACTCTTTGTGCATCTCTTTGCATCGCCCTTGCGACATAAAAGGAAATAAAACAGCAAAACAGGAAAAAGAGGGGATGAAAAAAACAACCCAAAAGGGGGAACAATATCTCATAGAAACTAAATTAATAAGTTCCTGATTGAATCTTCTCACTGATTCCAAAGCTTTAGAAGAGAAGGACAAATTAAATCCTAAACTCAAACGCTTATCATCCATTAATTCAGCACAAGATGAGTCAAACTGAGTTCATCTTAAGAGCTCTGGTACAGACTCACAATCTAACAAAAGGAGTTTAAGTTTTACTGCAGCTGCCCAAACCATAAGAGAAATTTGACTACAACCAGTTTCCAGCAGTAAGTAAGAATTAGAAATGCATTTAGGAGCTCACAGAAGAGTACTCAAGAATGAAACCTCCAGCCTAAAGCTGCTGAGATTCTAACAGGGGCTCCATATAGATTGGCCCCCTCAACTAAAACAAGAACCTCATGTAGCTGCTAAATGAGCTTTAATTCCTTCTGAAACATGATTAAGATGAGTAGACCAGGTATTAGAAGCTATAAAATGAAATCCAAGATAGCAAAATGAGTGCACTTGCTCACTCAGATAATCTTTAATTATCAATGACTAATTTTTCTATATATACCCGCCTTCTGAAAAACTAACATCTTCAATTTACTATAATTAATAACCAACTGGTTATCCTGCCAAAAATTCACCATAGTACAAAGTACACAATTCAGTCCTCCTCTTGCACAAGATAATAGCACAGTATCATCCGCATCATCCGCACAGAGTAAAATCAGCAGATGATGAGCATTCAATTTAGGAAGATGGAAATTACTGTGATTTAACTTGAGAGGGAGATTGTATAAATACAAATTTAAAAGATATGTAGCCAAAATACAGCCCTGTCATACTTTCCAGTGATGGGACATCTAACCTTAACAAAAGATGTAAAAAAACCCAAAGATTTAATTAAAAATAGTAGTCTTGGCAGTATGTGTAACTGTTCCAACTTACGCCACAGACATGAACAACAAATTGAATTGAATGCAGCACATAAATCAATAAAAGCGGCATATAGCTTTATACAAAGTGTATAAGCATGATGGAGCATAGAGGAACCTTCCTGAAAACCAATTTGCTCTGAACTAATTACGGAAACATTTTTCATCCATTGATGCAGTCTTAATTTAGGATGGGCTGCTTATAATGTCCCAGGAATTGAAAGTAAACTAATGGAGTGATAATTAGATCACAGGTTAAACTGTCCCATTTTATCAACATGACCTATTATGGCTTGATTCCATATATTTTCCCTGAATTATCAATGACAGTGAATACAGCTGCTAAAACAGGAGCCTACCGATTGGTATCTAACTTAAAAAGCTCAGTAGGAACCCACTCAGGGCCAGAAGCCTTCCTTACTTTCAGTTCTGCCAGAAGGGTAGAGATTTCCTCAATAGCAACAGGATCCCATCTTAGTAAGTTGACATTTAGCCTGTAAATATCTCAGAAGTGTAGAATTAGAATTTCTTCTACAAAAACTTGATAACAGTTGGCATTTCCTTCTCTTGAAAACTTTACAGAACCTGTCGAATTAGGGTGGTCCATATACTTTTTACAACTGATCTTGAAATTACAAAACAGCCTGTAATATTTCCAGTAACTGGGAATAAAATTAAGAATACTATGTAGAGGTCTCAAAAGAATCCTATTCCTTATGTTCATCAATGTTAGAGAGTTTAACACCAACTGGAGTTATTGAGTCAATTTTTGGTGCCATTTCTTGGCCCTAACACTGGGAAAACATCCTTTCCACTGGGAAAACCTTTGTAGTGGAACAAACTTTTATTTCCAAATTCAGCTCCATCTGCATACCTATTCTCTCTAGTATCAGAGGAGCATGCCTATTATATTAGGTGCTGTGGAACACAGGCAGGATGGTGCTGCTGCAGTTGTCTTGTTTGTGACTTCCTAGAGACACCTGGTTGGCCACTGTGTGAACAGACTGCTGGACTTGATGGGCCTTGGTCTGATCCAGCAGGGCCTTTCTTATGTTCTTAGATGCTAATGACCAGAAACCTCTGTTTTTGGCCTCTCATGACTATCAGACAGGAGCTGATCTCATGGCTTCAAGATGGAAGGCAAAAGAAGAAGAGTTGGTTTTTATACCCCACTTTTCTCAACCTTTTTAAGGAGTCTCAAAGCAATTTACAATCGCCTTCTCTTCCCCTCCCTACAACAGACACCTTATGAGGTGGGTGAGGCTGAGAGAGTTCAGAGAGGACTGTGACTTGCCCAGTGTTACCCAGCAGGCTTCATGTAGAGGAGTAGGAAAATAAACCCAGTTCACCAGATTAGAATCTGCCACTTTTAACCACTACACCACACAGGCTCAAGCTTTCTCAAAAAAAAAAAAAAAAAAAAAAAAAAACAGAAGGTCAATAAAAAATAAAGATTTGATGGCAACAGGTGTTACATGTCTTTTCTACCTTCTGGGGTTAATACTCATCTTCAGGGAAAGGGAGCTCTTATACATTAAATTTTATATAAAATTACAGACATTGAAATATTTCACAACCGGAATTAGCAATTCTTTCTCATATAAAGACAAAATCTAATTATTTCTCATTATTAATCTCTTTCATTCCCTATGATTTGGTATCTGTGTGATGGTTGAGTTGGGGAAGGGCAAAGCTTTGTCTTTATTTGCCTCTACCCTGTGAACTTCATTAACAATATAGTCTGTAAGTATATAAAATAAATAAAATATTATCCCATCAGTTTACTGACAGGATTGTTGCCTTTTGGGACAAATCATGGTCATCTGCTTCTATTCCATTTTGGTTCTGTAGCTCAGTCTGCCTACAAGTAGGTACAAATAGTTTCCCTCGCTCCTGTATGACATGTAGGCTGTATGGTGCTACCTGTCATGAGGGAGGGTTAAGCCATAGAGCCAGAGGTGCGGTGGTTAAGAGCGATGGACTCTAATTTTTGATTTCCCAGTCCTCTACATGAGTAGCAGAGTCTAATCTGGTGAACCAGGTTGGTTTCCCCACTCCTCCACATGAAGCCTGTTGGGTGACCTTGGGCCAGTCACAGTTCTCTTCGGGCTTTCTCAGCCTCACCTACTTCACAAGGTGTCTGTTGTGGGGAGAGGAAGGGAAGGAGACTGTAAGCTGGTTTGATTCTCCATAGAGGGTATAGAAAATCAGCATATAAAAACCCAGTCTTTATCTTCTTTGTATCAGTCTCCTGCACCATCTTCACTGCCTATCTACCAGCATGTAAAAGTAAAGCCTTTCTTCTTCCTGTCCAGCGAACAGCAAACAGGGCCCATAGATATATAGAATGAGAAAACTGCCCACGAGCCATAGGAATGTTGTAATGTTCAGCAGAAAGTAGAAATACTGAGCACACAAAAGCCAATTGGGGTTAATCTATTCCTGACACCCCTGCTAAATCGCTTTTCCCCTTGCTTCCACTACTACTTCCTGTTGGCTGGGAAATCAAAACTGGACAGTGAAATGCAAGAATAGTTGTTGAATCAGAAGGCTTCTGCTTAATTTTTGAAACAATTTTGCTTGTATACATCCCATGCTACTGAACAAAGCAATCTCCAAACCCACAGGCTCTTCAGAAGTGGTTTCTGATGCAACCTGAAGAATTGAAGAAGAAAAATGACATAGTATCATGAGGCATGGATGAAAGCATATGTGACTATCTAAGGTGATTGGTTCTTGTAGGTTGTCCGGGCTGTGCGACCGTGGTCTTGGTATTTTCTTTCCTGACGTTTCACCAGCAGCTGTGGCCTGCCACAGCTGCTGGCGAAACATCAGGAAAGAAAATACCAAGACCACGGTCACACAGCCCGGATAACCTACTAAAACCAATGAACTCTGACCGTGAAAGCCTTCGACAATATATCTAAGGTGAGTTTATATCATGGCTTCTGCAAGTGTTTGGGTGAGTCCACCCAATCCATTTGCAAACAGCACTTCTTTGGGGAGAACTTATATAAATTGTGATGGTTAAAAAAAAGAAAAAAAAAGCTTTCCAGAGAGTGATGCTTAAAATATTCAAAGATGAAAGTTTGTTTTATCAGTATTCAGCAACCATTTGAAATGGTTTAAAATATTGATAAAAGGACTGTGATTAAAGTGGGACTTTTCAGTGTTGTGATTAAAGAGCTGTTGAGTCTAGAAAGGTTATCCTTGTGAAGAAGGAAAGTACCCTGATACAAAGAGATAGTAACAAGCTGCTCGAGCGACAGGTTTGAATAGGTACTTATTAAACCCCTAGGTGCTCTAAATATACCCCTGGTAGAAGCTCACTTATGGATCCACTGGAAATACATATGCAGAGTTTCTTTGTTCCAGTGGTTCTTCAGCTTAAGAAACTGAGCTTATACTGAGCTTCCCTACTCCTCCACATGAAGCCTGCTGGGTGACCTTGGGCTAGTCACAGTTCTTTCGCAACTCTCTCAGCCCCACCTACCTACAAGGTGCTTGTTGTGAGGAGGGAAAGAGAAGGTGATTGTTAGCCACCTTATGACTCCTTAAAAGGTATAGAAAAGTGGGGTATAAAAACCAACTCTTCTTCTTCTGCTATAGGGATAATTTTCACATGCCTGTGTTTTCTAACATTTTGCATAATAAGGAGAACTATTCTCTTTTTTTTTCAATAAAAGTTAAAAGTCTCTGAAGGTTTTCAGACTCAGTAGCTAGTTTTAGTTCCAAGAACAGAACTCACATCTAACTTGTTTGTATTATCACATTTAAGGTTGATAGAGAGCCTTTAATAGATAAATGCTGGAGATATCTGCCGCTAAATGTTCTGAACAGGCATGTAGGAACTAATTGTTCTGAAAGTCATGTAGGAACTGTTTAATCCAGATTCTCTAACTGAATGCAAGAGTAAAACATCATGTTACATGTTCATGACAAAGGAACCATCATCAGTTCCTCTACCCTCAGATCAGATTCATCCCACTCAGAACAAAATAACAGATCAAGACTGTGACCTCCATAATATGTAGGATCGGTTATTATCTGAGACAGGCCCATGGTTGTCATGGAGGCCATGAAATCCTGAGCCATTCCTGACAGGACAGCATCAGCATGAACGTTGAACTTCCCCCGGAAACCAGCCTAGGGGTCCTCAGCATCACTCCTTAGACCATATCTGCCAATTCAGGGAAGAAGACTGTAAGTCAACAGGATGAGTGGTATACCAACAGAATTGCAGTCCCTAATTGAGAAGCACACCCTCAGGCAAGCTGTAGAGAAGCACATTAATTGCACTGGAGTCCATAGCAATCTTGCCAACATCCACCACACAGAGAAGCATGCCTCCTATGAAAGGCAGATGGGGATAGCCAATCAGTGCATGCACCAATACACTTCTGATATCAGCCACCCCGTTTATATACACAATGTACAAAGGGAGGGAAGAAAGCACCCTTTCCAGTAAAGAATTCTATTGAGCAAACTTATCCCAAGTTCTGCAAATGTGGATTCGAGTTCCCTTCTGTAGCCAAGTTCCCTCTTTCCAGGCATACACACAGGAAGTAAATGTAGCCACTCCAGCACCAGCATTTGCATGCTTCTGTAGCTCACTCAGCAGATCCAAGCCAACATCTACAGAATATCCAGCACAAGGATTTGGACATTGGACAGGATGGGGCTTAAAAGTACCAGTCTTTTGCCAGCCAAGAGAATGCAAAACACAGTTAAGACCACACAAAAGACACCCCTCTCGACCCCCTGATTATTCACTGCAGAAAGAAATCCACATGTCAAACAGTTCATTTTCTCATGGGCTGCTAGTCAAAAGGCAACATTTCTTTTTTTTGTCCAGCAACAGGCACAACAGCAGCAAAAGAAAGAAAGAAAACAGACAGACAGAAGTCAGACTTGATGCCATCCTTCACACACTTGGGAGCAGTTCTGTAACTTGGCATACAGGAAGGAACCAGACACAACATAGGGTCTTAGGTATCCTCCCATATCCTGGCCATCGACACCAACCATGTAAAACAGCCTGGAGAATAAAGGCCTAGTATCATGGGAGAGCACAGGTATAGTATACCTGGATCCCGGATGTCAAGTATTCCGCAGCAGGTTGGACAGAGTCTCAAGGACAACTACAGCTGGGTTAAAATGGAACTGTAAGGCTATAATCCTATAACACTTTACTACTAGTCAGTTCTATGAACTTTATTTGAAAGTAAGCATACAAGGATTGTACTGCGTGCCCCCTTTCCCCCATTCTGGGAACCCCAATAAGGGGTTTTGGGGGAGGCCTGGAATAGGGACATGCCCAGTCAGGGGCTGTCAGGTTGGGACATGCCCAGTTGGGGGCTGTCCGGGTGGTGGCCTCCCGCCAAGTGTCAGGGGACTACACAGCAGGCTTCCGCCCAAGTAGGTCCCATATACTGCCATCTCAGGCTACTCCCAGCAAGTGGGCTGGGAGTCGGATGCATCAGTCGGCAGGCGAGTCAAGCCGATGCCTTGGATCCAGCCCCTATGCAACACCAATGCCTGATGCTGTAACCAATAAAGTTGTGGTCATTTCCATTCCAGCTACTGTCTGATTGTATGCTAAGGTCATCCATTTTAATCCAGGTGATTAATATGGCTAAAATACTGTCACATGATACTTTTTTTAAAAATGCAGACAATATAGCAATTGAAACTTCTATAAATTTGCTGTGAGGGTGATTAAGTCAGATTGTTTGATCTCCATCCTATCATAATGAAGCGGTTTGTAGGTTTGCTGAAAGTATTTGTTAAAAGGAGGCAGATTTGAGCCATGATAATATAACAGCAGTTGTTTTGGTTTATCCAGTATCATCAGATGCTACTAACAGATTGGGGAGAAAATCCATGTACGATTAAGGTCTATTGAATTAGCCTGATAGAGATAATTATAAATCTGTAGCAAAGAAAAGTGGTTGAGTACCTTATCCTAATCCTTGATTTAAATGGGCTGAAATGAAAGACATGCAGTGAAGTACTCTAGCTTCCACACCACTAGCTTCCATTAGCAGCATGCAACCACTACCTTAGGAATTAGCCCAAATAAGTGCTTTTCATGGATCTTCAAAATAAAATATAATATTTTCATGTTGTTGTGCATCAGTGAGTCAGCACTATACGTGTAGTGTAGAGTCCAGTAGCACTTTAGAGACTAACAAGCATTATACATATCCAAGTGGGGACCCTCAAGAAATTAATGGGAAAATCCCCCTGCTGCTGCCTGGAGAACAAGAAGAGAGCAGCTTGGACTAGCTTCAGGCTCCCTCCCAGCCCAAACACTGCTGGTGCTCAATTCCCAAGATCAATTTAAAGTGGCGGTGGTGGTGGAAGGTGCTGCCAAGACGTGAGGGCTAACCAAGAATGCCTGAGCTTCCTCCCAGCCAAAACACCAGTTGCGCTCAGTGCCCACCATTTCCAACCTTCCTCTTCTCCCCCCACACTGGGGTAGCTAGGAAGTGGTGGGAAGGAGGGGGAAGAGGAATGGGAGGGCAGCTAGTTCTCAACACCTATCTTTCCTGGCCATCCTCCTCTTTCTTTCCTAGCAGTGAGGAGGTGAAGGTTGTTTGGCCTCTCCCAAGATGGACATTATCATAACGTACCACTGCAAGCCTCTCTCTCTCTCTCTCTCTCTCTCTCTCTCTCTCTCTCTCTCTCTCTCTCTCTCTCTCTCTCTCTCTCTCTCTCTCAAATCCCTATACACCCTCCCCCCACCCAGTTTTTAGATTTTTCATAAGTCTACATCCTATTTTGTGGATTTTTTTATCAGCATTCTAGGGCCATTATTCAGAATTGTGTAGATGATATCTAAATAACATACATTGCATGTGTAACTCCTCTATCAATTATGAAACAGAATCAAATGAATTATTGCTGTCAGCAACAGGAATGGAAAGGTGGAAGCTATTTACAATAGCTACATATAGAAACAAAGCACAAAGAAAATGGCCTATTTATCCAACCTTGTACAGTACTTGCACTTCATGAGAAGTAAGTGGCAAAGGGAAATGATTATTTTTAGAGGCAATGAGAAGGCTGAGAAGCAGAGAAAGGAGAACAGAAATTAGGTGCAGTAATGTGTAGATGCCAATTAATCCAGCCATAGAAAATCAAACTGTAAGTAGGAGTTTAAATATAGTGGAGTAGAAATGACTTAATTATCAGATCCTTTCTGCATCCCTGCTCCTGAAAAACCAACACCAGTTTGATGTCCAGGTAGGATCTGTTTTTCAACACACTTTTGCTATAATTTCTAGGCATTCAAGCTGGAGAACCATTCAAACAGAAAAGAGTCTACTGAGGTGAAGAAACATGTACAATGCATAGTCAAATCCTACCTCAAGCCGTGGCTCTTTATATTTCTGAATTCCATTCCCTCTATTATGTGTGATTAGCCACAAATTGATTCTTGCGCATCTTCCTCTGTGGCATTGCCCTTCTCATGAACGGGCCACGGTGTTGTACAATAAATGCTACTTGCTTGTTTGTCAGAGTATTCATTCCTTGGAATTAAGGACTTTGTTGGAATTGAAATGTCACACACGGTGCTGTTCCCTGGTTCATATAAATGTTCTGGGCACTTCAGAATGGTTTATTTCATGAGCTTTGGAATGTATTTAGCTGCTGCAAATTACCATCTGATGGGCAATTTACTACTGTTCTTGCTTGCCTGTGTCACCTGTCCCTGTGGCATTGCTTTCCCTGTGAACGTAAGCACTTTAAATTGAGGAGTGGGTGTGAGTAACCTGGTGGATGATAATAGAGGTCATGACATTTAGTGGGATTGCATTCTTTCTCCCCCCCCTTTTTTTTTGAAATCCTCATTCAGTTTCTGGTTTTTCTTCTCTCCCGCTGTTTGTCTCCTGCAACCTTGGTGGTCTGATGAGTACCAAATAGCAGATGTTGTTACTTTGGTACTACATACCGAGTTACAAAGTCTAGAATGCACATCCTTGCATGTGGCACACCATTCCCCTGCTCTTTGCCTGCCATTAATTTGCTTAGCCTTCTGTTCTTCTGGTCATGAAGCACTTACAATTTCACAAATATATAAAGAGTGCCAGTGTTCTTGTGGGTATCTTTTTAGCAATAGATGCAAGGAAATTGTCCATAAATTCATGGGCCTTTTGAAAGCATTATTTAGCCATAGATCCAGATGTCGAAATCTAGTTTATAGTGCAATCCTAAACTAGTTTATAGTGCAATCCCACTGACTTCAGTGGGCTTACAAGGGAGTAACTCTGCTTCGGATTGCATGATCAGAGTTCCTGTTACATCTGAAATAGATCCTGAAACTGCTGTGTAAAGAGGAACTACAATCAGCTAAATTGTGGTAAAACTGAGGGCAGCAGAGCTTATAGAAGTTAGAAGTATTTGCTCTTTAGACCGATGAGCAACTGTAGCAGCCTAGAAGGGAATGGTTCGATTCATTAGATAGTTCATGCAAATCTTTCCTTCTCTATTTATTGACATGGCTTCACAAACAGCACATTTCTACAAAGGTAACATCAAAACCATACACTTTCTCTTACCTCGAAACATAGTATTTACACATTTCATTCAATGGCTGTATTAAAAATTAAAAAACAAACAAACCACGTGTTTCAGTGATTTACCATACAGTAGGGCTGTCAATTTGGTTCGGCCCGAACTGAAAATCAGCCGAATTTCCCCTGATTCAGTGGTTTTTAGTTTGGGAGGAACTGAACTCAAAACTGGCGGGCAACCGGGGGGGCCGAATTCAGCGAGTTTGGGAGTTCTCGAATAAATTCGGCAAATTCGGGGCCGTCAGTAAGCAGCATAACCGTCAGTAAGCAGCATTCTCCTCCCCGGCCAATCGGTGGGCAAGCTGGGTCTTCTTCTGGCCAATCAGTCAGGATTGAGTACTGGAGGAATCAGCTGATGTGCGGCCCGGCCAGGGAGAGAGAGAGAGAGAGAGCGAAATCCTTGTGTGTGTGTGTGTGTGTGTGGGTGGGTGCTTGTGCACATTTGCTCCTTTCTGTGGCTGCAGGGGGTGTATTTTTTGGGGTACAGACACAAAACTTTCACTGGAGCTTCAGATGAAGCTTCTTAAGATACCCCCCAAGTTTTGTAAACATTGGGTCGGGAGGTCCCGAGATATGGGCTCCCCCCTTTTTCTTTCCATGGCTGCAGGGGGCGCATTTTTGGGGGTACAGATCCCAAACTTTGAGCGGAGTTTCAGACCAGTGTTCTTAAGATACCCCCCAAGTTTTGTAAACATTGGGTCAGAGGGTCTCGAGATATGGGCTCTCCCCCTTTTCCCTCCCCCCTTTTTCCATTTATGTGGCTGCAGGGGGCGCTTTTTTGGGGATATAGCCCCCAAACTTTTAGCATAGCTTCAGTCAATTATTCTTAAGATACTACCCAAGTTTTGTAAAGATGGGTTCAGTGGGGGCAGAAATATCGCCTCCCCCCTTTTCTCTTTCCATGGCTGCAGGGGGCGCATTTTTGGGGGTGCAGATCCCAAACTTTGAGCGGAGTTTCAGACCAGTGTTCTTAAGATACCCCCCATGTTTTGTGAACATTGGGTCAGGGGGTCCCGAGATATGGGCTTTCCCCTTTCCCCTTTCCCCTTTCCCCTTTTCCCTATTGGGATGAATGGATCAGCCGATCCTGTGAATCTCCAGAGCAAAACGTTCCGTGCCTAATTGGAATCATCTTGGATTACAAGTCCTCTTCAGCCCCTCTTGATGGAACAGAAGACAGCCGCAGTAAGACCCCTTTGGGGGCTTTAATCTATAATTTTTCTCCTGTGTATGTGTGTGTGTGTGGGGGGAAAGCAGAGTCTGTGTGTGTGTGGGGAGGGAGCAGTTTCTGTGGGTGGGGGGAATCCAAAGGGGGCTTTCGTCGGTTCTGCCTGGGGTGTGTGTTCCCCCTCGAGTCTCTCGCTCCCTGGTTTGAGGGGGGAGGTTTCAGTTGTGTGTTGCAAAGGTGTTGTTTAACAAGGTTGTGTTGTTTTGCAGTTGTTTTGCAAATTTCTCAGCTGTTGTCGGGGCTGGGAGCTTTGTGCGTGGGCGGCAAGCTCTGCTGAGAGATGCACATTAAGGGTGGGGGGACCCCTTTCAGGGCCCATATCTCAGCCCCCCCCTGACCCAATCTTTACAAAACTTGGGGCGTCTTTCAATAAACGTCCTTTGAAGCTCTGCCGAAAGTTTGGGACCTCTAACCCCAAAAATGCCCCCCCAGAGCCGCGGAAAGGCGCGATTGTGTTTTTAATGGCTTTATTCGGCCGAATTTTTTTTCCGAACTTTGAATTCCCGCCGAATTGAACGGATCCGAAGTGGGGGAGTTCGGACTTCGGCATGTACCGAACCCACAAGGGCCAAATTCGGCCGAATCCGAACTGTACCGAATTTTTTTCCCGACAGCCCTATCATACAGTTCTATATCTAGTCTCCACAACTCTCCAAACTGAAATGTTAATCTGGCAAGTCCTATTCTGCTGCTTTTCAGTTCAAAGCCATTAACTGTCTTCAGAGGTCATTTACTCTTTCAAAAGGGTGGGATGGAAAATAGAGTCTGGGGATCCACGGCAATTTCACCAAGAACCCCGCTTATCTCCTCTGCAAAGTATATAAAGGGACGGCTTGATAACATTAATACTTGAATGCTGAAAAGGAGGTGAAATAGTGAGCAAGAGACATTATTCCCTGTTATAATTTCAAAAATTGCAGCCAACACCATGCAATTGCCACTCATTGATGTTGCTTTTAATTTGAGCACAACACTGGAGATTCCATAGGGGTTCAAAGCAAGTATAATTCCTCGGTCCTTGCCATTTTGTTTGCTACTATATGACTGCTTCTTTAGGTCAAGGAAATGAAGCTTCTCTAATCACGTCAACTGCTGTGATTCCCTGTTGTTCACAGAGTTCCACAGTGCAAAAGAAAGAACATTCCACAATACTCGCCTTTTATTTTGTCCCGGTTTTCTCTTGCTTATGGGAAATAAATAATACTTTTTAAAAATAGGTTTCAAGCCATGCTGTATCTAAGTCCCAAATAAAAAGTGCATTCTTTAAGAGGAAAAAAGAACCTGTGTCTACCCCAAGAGAAACACTCATCAGTAAGTGGTACCTTTCTTTCTATCTCCTCAGCGCGATTGCAAAAGTGATGAGTTGGGCAAAAGGCCAAGAAAAACAATTATTTTGTTTCTCTTCCTCTCAAAAGGATTTAATACAGAAGCAGTCAATGTTAGTGGGTGAAATTTTTCACAGCACCAGCAGAAGGTGCTGGCAGAAGCAGATTTCCCCTCACTTCCTTTCTGCCTCTGAGCTTTCTGCCTGTGAGCTGAAGAACCCTCATAAATCCAAACCCCCACAACACAGGCAGCTGTACCGAGGAGGGAAAAACAGGCAAAATTGCCCCTTCTGCTCATGCTGCCAGTGCATCTTCCATTGGCACAAGTGTCTGTTTATATGATTCAAAGAGGTAGGGTTGCCAACCTCCATGTAGTGAAGGAAAAATCAGACACCTCTGTACAATTACCAAAAGATGAGAAATTCAGTACAGGAATCCAGCCATAAATGATGCCAAATATATTCTGGCTAAATCTTTACAGTATGTGGTAATGTAACCACCAACACCATATATTGCCAACAAACAAGTGTATTTTTTCTTATTTACAGGATATTTCAACAGGTAAGTTCACAATTAATCCCTTTAACAAGTAAGTTCTTGAACGCCACGGGAGTCCTTACCTGGAGTGGAAGGAATCCAATATCTTACCCCTTTTGGGGAAGAATTTTGCACTTTAATCTTGAATATGGTATTCAGCTGAAACCTGATATTATGAATGGTGATGTATAACTTCACGCAGTATATATTTTTGAAGAACTGAGGAAGAATTGGGCTTTGTGCTCCGAAACGATCGTTTTCTCCTTCAATAGCCTGCTGTGCTGCAAAGAAAGAAATACACCTTAAAAGAACATTTTTAAGTGAACTTTGCTTCAATACTTACTTGTTAAAGGAATTAATTGTGAACTTACCTGTTGAAATATCCTGTAAATAAGAAAAAATACACTTGTTTGTTGGCAATATATGGTGTTGGTGGTTACATTACCACATACTGTAAAGATATAGCCAGAATATATTTGGCATCATTTATGGCTGGATTCCTGTACTGAACCTCCATGTAGTAGCTGGAGATCTCCTGCTATTACAACTGATCTCCAGCCGATAAAGATCAGTTCACCTGGAGAAAATGGCTGCTTTGGCAATTGGACTCTATGGAATTGAAGTCCCTCTCATCTCCAAACCCCACCCTACTCAGGCTACGCCCCCAAAACCTCTCACCGGTGGCAAAGAGGGACCTGACAACCCTACAAAGAGGGGTGATTATTCTTGCAGTCTGCCCTTCACCATAGCTGCCCATGCTCCAAACTTTCCATCTCTGTGGGTTTGCCAACCCAAAGGAGCACATGAACACACACAAGAAGCTTCCTTATATTGGGTCTAACATTTGTCGATCAAGGTCATTATAGTTTCAGGTGGGTAGTCATGTTGATCTGCAGCAGAAAAGCAAGATTCAAGTCCAGAAGCACCTTAGAAACCAAGGAGACTTTCTGGGCTATAAGCTTTTGAGAGTCAAAGCTCTCTCTACCCTGTCTGGCAATGGCTGTTCAGGGTCTCAAGCAGAGAGATGTCTTTTACATCAGCTACTACCTAGGGTTGCCAACCTCCAGATCTCCAGCCGATAGAGATCAGTTCACCTGGAGAAAATGACTGCTTTGCCAATTGGACTCTATGGCATTGAAGTCCCTCCCCTCCCCGAACCCCACCCTCTCAGGCACGACCCCAAAATCTCCTGCCAGTGGCGAAGAGGGACCTGGCAATCCTACTATTACCTGATCCTTTTAACAGAAGACTGTGTGTGAATTGAACCTGGAGTATTATGCATGCAAAGCAGATGCTTTATTCCTGAGCCATAGTCCCTCCCTGAGCCTCTCATCCTTTTGAGGATGACAGGCAGAAAAGAGATAGAGTGGGAAATTTGAATTTATTTTTATCAACTGAAAACTGAAAACTTATTTTTATCAACTGAAAAATTTACCAAAAAAACCCCCTTCTTTACATCATAACTTTTACAAATATACTGCAAAGAATTATAAAGACTGCTATGAACGTATAAGCATACTTTTTGCTTCTGCCAGTGTTTTTCACTGGTGCTGCATAGAATCCAGCCCAGTACATACTAATGTACCGGTATTCGTTTCTGTCATCAGTGGGGGTTTACCCCTTATCCCCCCCCCCCACTCAATTGAGATGGCAGAGGCAAAACACTTTCACTTGGAAATTGGGGGATTTTAGGCCTGACTTGAAATCGTACACGGTTTTGAAATAGAGGGCTACACAACAGGTTTCCTAATACAAATTCATTGGCAATACTACTCAGAGACCGAGTCAGTTTTTATTGAACAGATCCAGGTGGATACAAAGCCATTGTTTTTATCCAATACAAGCCATCCCAAAGACATCCCCTCTTTCATTCCCAAGGGCCAATTCGTATGCAATTTCTGAAGTGGAAATGAGATTGTTATATCTTCACCAAAGGTTATACCTGCCCATCAAACCTAAGAGACAAAAGACATAGCCACCATGGCATCCCCTGTCCTTTTGCCATTCCTGGTGTGTGAAGGATAAAAGTAGAATCTTCCAAACTCTAATTATGACTCTCACAGTGCAATTTTATGCAGTTCCTCTAGTATAAGTAACTCTGCGTTGGATTATACTGTAAAGCTTGCAAAATCATCATCTGCGCTAAATAAATGTGTGTTATCCTGCTTTTTAATCCCCTATTATGTGGGGCATACAGTGACCTATGCAGTGTTTAAAGGGGAAAATTCTATAACAGCAGGAGGAAAAGCAGAAAATATGCATGTCAAAAATATTCTATTTTTCTGAAGGAAGTGAGATTTTGTGTTACAGGGACAAAAAAAACCCCAAGCCTGTTAATTAAATTCATAAGAGGTACATATGTAGACTAATTGTATATTAAAACAAAACTCATTTACCAAGATAGTATAGATCCAGGTTATTTGAATGAAGTCAAGGTGGGAAAGACTTACGATTTTTTTTAAAGTAATTTGTTCTCTAATCCGCCCCTCAAAAATAAAAGGCAATTGACTTAGATTTTAAAGGATGGAAATGAGGTTGCATATCTTTGATTATTTAGACGTCTAATAGTTCTAAGGAAACCCACTGAGTTCACACATCCCATTTTCCTGTCAATGCATGCCCATTCTTCCATATTCCATGATGAGATTCCAGCACAAATGTGTGAAGAAAAATGACCCAGCATCTGATAATATTTGCATTTTATTTTTGCTAATGACCTCATTTTTCACTGCCATAGATAAGCTTCAGGACAGTCTCAGCCCTGTGATTCATCAACACAGGCCTGCTTTATCACACAGTTGTATTTAAGTAGGGGGGGAACTCTGGTAACGCTTCATAGCTTAGTGATTTCAAGAGATCAGCATTCATCATTCTGTATCTTGTTGGGCAAGACTTCTCTGAGAAAACCTTGGGACTGAATTGATCTAACTTTATTAAAGTATTGGTACAGTGGCAAAGTGTTATTGGTCATGCTTGTCATGCTTTCTGCTTTCAATTGTAGGTCTTATTGTCAGTGTACACATACATTGACTGTGAACACAAACAATGTAGAAAGGACAACTGAAAATCACTTTCCAGAGCAATGAAAGCTCTGTTTTGGCCCTTCGAGAAATATTTCTTTCACACTATGATTGCATCTTCAGGGCTTTTTTTATAGACTTTGTTTTCTGATTGAAACACAGAAAACATTTCTTTTACGGGAAATGCTCACAAAAACTCACCTGCTTTTGAATAACGACATTTTCTAGTCAATCATGCAACCAATCAATCAAATGCTATATTATACTTAATTTCTGACTGTCATGAGGCTCAAGCTAGAAACACCCCTCTCTTCTCGCAAATGTTTTGTGGTTTGTTGTGATTACTCAGTGGTTGATGGAGGAATGCATTTTGCACATGCTTAGAAGAATGGTCATCTTTTTATCGTTTTAGAAGCACTGAAACCTGGCAAAATCCGTTCTAGAGCTGGCTTGTATTTAACATGGTAACATTTTGAAAGAGAAGCAAAACAAATCATATACACCACTCAGAGTTCACCGTTGTTTGGGTTGCACCTAGGATTTCAAATAATTGAAATCAGAATGCTGAAGTAATGGAAAGTTTCATTAAAGTGCATTATGATCTAAACCATCCTTGTGCCAATTTTGCCCTGCAAGCACAAAATGTTGTGCAAGCTATTTAGAAGTAGGACAAGATGCCTGCACCTCATGTGCAAGCTGCTTGGGAAATGAAAAATTATCATGCAATGTGCATTTGGGTGTACATCAAAAGTACATCAAATAGACATTCAAATGTTTATAGTATTGAAAGCAATGAGTAGAAAGATAGCACCTACATTTGTATGCATTCTTTCCATTGAAAGCAAAGCTGTAGCTAGACAATATCTGCATTTGCAGGCTCATCTGACTCACACTGGTGGGACACATCTGTGGTGTTCTAAAGAACAAGGATATCAGAGACACTAATGAATTTCCACAGATATTTCAGAAAATTCAGTGAAAATAAATTATGGGTTTTATGTGTCACAAAGGCAATTGGGGACAAAATAAGTCAGAATAATTATATAATTGAACTCCTAAGTATACTTCAGTATAAACCCAACAGAGTGTGCTGCAGGGTCTAATACTAAACAGGTCTACTCCCATTTATTCAATAGGGCTTACTCCCAGGAAAGTATTCTTTGGCATGCAGCCTTAGAGAGCAATTCTAAACAGATCTACTCAGAATCTTATTCAGGTCTATTCAATGGAGCTTACTTCCAGGGAAGCATCGTTAGGACTGCACTGTTAACACATGCATTATGCAGGAAGACACTGATTCTAAACGCAACTGCCTGGAAGCAAGTTCTTTTAAAATGAATAGGATTTTTGTTCGAATGCATATGATTTTGGAGTGGTAAATTTTCTGACCTCCAACTACCCCTCTTCCCAGAATGACCTACACATACCAAATGTTTGAATCTTAAATGTCTTTGTTTATAAATTGGTGATCTGTTTTCTCTGTTCCTGTAAACCAGGATGTCATCTCCGATGGATTCCCGGACTTCCTTATCACTTCTTGGCAAAGTTCTGAAAAATACCTAGAAGGGTAGAAAATAAGAATAGGGGAGTTTTCTGGGGTGGGGAGTATTTAGCACAAAAGAATCTTAAGGGGGGGGGGGAACCAGCCAGAGCATACTCTGTGATGTGCAAAGAATCAGAACTTTTTGAATTGTATCTGTTTTAAGGGAGTCCAGGCTGTTCCTATAAGAGTCACAGCTAAGTAAGTTTAAATAAATATTTGGGCAGATGGAGCGTTTAGCTTTGAGAATAGCCTTTTGTATAACATGGTTAAAGAATTGTTTTTTTAAAAAAAACCAAAAACCTTTTTCAGAGCTTGTAGGTTTTAAATCTCCCTATTAATCTCAATTAATTTGGATTTATAACAAAGAGATAAACTGTAATTATAAAGTTGGTTGGTGTGATTGAATCAATTCACAGGGCAATGCCTGAGGTTCCTGCTGCATTATCAAAATGGAGTGCCTGACTCTTGAATTTTCAGGAGCTGTGAAAGGTGTCTCAGAAGGACAACAAAGGAATTGGAAGGTAGGGTGTTTGCTACAACTGAAAGGAATGCAAATGCCATCTCCTATTCATTTGATTTGCAGCAATCTGTCACCTTTTCATTTCAGTCTCACACAAAAACCAGGGGATAATATGGGAAATAGTAATGGTAAAATGGACAGAATCTGACCATTAAAATGTTTACCATTCCAGAATGGTGCCTGCAAATGTTACAAAATTGAAACTAGAAAGGTGTTAGAATTGCTGCCGGTTTCTATTCATTTGAATGGCAGCAACCCAGAGCTCGGCTTTATGGTTTCATGTAGAGGGTCAATCCATTATCTCTCTCTCTCTCTCTCTCTCTCTCTCTCTCTCTCTCTCTCTCTCTCTCTCTCTCCTCCCCTCCCCCTTCTCCCCCCCAAGAGATCAAAAAGCATTTTTGTGAGGATTATATCCCTGTGGTACAGTGAAGTATAACCCATTCCAAGAGGGCTGAATACTGAATTTATTGCAAAATCAAGCTACTTTTTTTTTTTTTTTTACAAATACCGAGCTGATTTAAAAATTGGACTTTAATAGATTTTCAGAGTTCAGTACATGGACATTTCCCAACATGCAGACTGATAAACACTCTCAAGACTACACAATTCAACCTCAAATTTGTATCACTGGGCCCTAATAGTCAGGAGGGTCCTCAGCTACAACAGTATAAACTGTAGTGTACATTTAAACCAAGATTTTGTGGCACCTTAAAGACCAACATCATTTTA
Source organism: Euleptes europaea (assembly GCF_029931775.1). Lineage (NCBI taxonomy): Eukaryota > Metazoa > Chordata > Lepidosauria > Squamata > Sphaerodactylidae > Euleptes > Euleptes europaea. The sequence continues at coordinate 37,032,811 of NC_079320.1, read as the reverse complement.
TTCTACTTTAGTCTTCTGTGGACTACAGCCTGCTTAACATCACCACTAATTTTGTATCTGATTTCATATCCGTTGGATATAAATGGCATAACATGATATAAAAGAAACAAATCAGGTCAGCCAGAAATGAAAATGGGCACAACAGCAGCATATGAAACCCAACAAGACACATTTGTATAGATTAGGGTTGCCAACCTCCAGGTAGTAGCAGGAGATCTCCTGCTATTATAATTGATCTCCAGCCGATAGAGATCAGTTCACCTGGAGAAAATGTCTGCCTTTGGCAATTGGACTCTATGGCATTGAAGTCCCTCCCCTCCCCAAACCCCGCCCTCCTCAGGCTCCATCCCAAAAATCTCCCGCCGGTTGTGAAGAGGGACCTGGCAACCCTAGTATAGATAGACACCCTTCACATGTACTGCCAACACCATGTACTGTGTAGTGTATCTATGCTGCATAGGCACTTGTGAAAACAATGAAAAATGGTTAAATAGCCTCTCTCTCTTTCTTTGTATTGGGAGGAATGGTGTCAGCCAGAAGAGGAAGACATATTTGAGCATGCTTCTCCTCACATATCCATTCCACACACAAATGTCTCCCATATGGTGGGAATCTTATTCCAGACAGCACTTCTTAAAAAAGAAAAAAAAAAGAAAAGAAAAGAAAGAGAGAGAGAGAGAGGAAGGAAGGGAGTCTTATTTCTAGTTTTAGGGTACAGTTATTGTTCTCAGATTGTAAAGGAGAAAAAATGTAATTGATGTTGAAATAGCTGAGTTAAAAGACCAAGAGTACAATTATGGTACACAATATTTTTGATTAGTCCTCCTATAACTTTTTTGTGTGTCCTTGCTAAGGATAAAGACTTACTGCATTAGACTTTTAAAAGAAAAAAAATTCATGGTGCATATCCACAGTAAAGGGAGGACTGCAAAACTGCATCTGAATTATTTTCTGTAAAGATGTCAGCATGCACACTGCTTACTTAAAAACAAGGGCTTCTTTATTCATCAAGGTTACTGCAATTATGCCTATAATCAAAGGGGAAGGCGCGCAACAGAGCAGTGCTGAATTATCATCACTTCAGGCTTGATAAGGAACATAAATATCTTCGTATTGCTATATCAGTTTACATATTTTAAATCTGGGTAGCTAAAAAGTGGTATCGGGAGTATCAATGAGAGTCGCTACATAAATACTGATGTTCAGTAATCTATGTAGGGTGCAATCCTGCATGCTCTGTGCACTAAGAATAGGGTGCAGTGTGACTGAAAGACAATGCAGCTCTGCCTTATTCCACCATGGTGTCTTTGTGTAGAACCTCCCTACAAAAGCTATATTATGAACAGAAGATTTCTTTAAAGAGATGCTCTCCCAAATCTCATGTTGAAGCATTCCACAAGTGACTCCTCCCCAGAACCCCATTTCACCTTGGCTGCAATTGGCATAGGCTGACCTTTTTCTGTAGTCATCAACAAAGAGAGAGGCTGTGGCTCAAGGGGAGGGGCTGTGGCTCAAGGGGAGGGGCTGTGGCTCAGTGGTAGAGCATCTGCTTGGCATGCAGAAGGTCCCAGGTTCCATCCCCGGCATCTCCAGTTAAAGGGACTAGGCAGGTAGGTGATGTGAAAGACCCCTGCTTGAGACCCTGGAGAGCCACTGCCAGTCTGAGTAGACAATACTTACTGACTTTGATGGACCAAAAGTCTTATTCAGTATAAGGCAAATTCATGTGTTCATGTGTGATGATAACAGATCCCTAATTTTGAACTCACAACATATCACTTGTCCTTCTGGCAGCGTGTCGGCCTCCTACTAGGGATGAGATCATAGGGACAAAGAAGATCAAGTCCTACAGTGATGCCATGTCTAACAGAATATGGTGTAACTGCCAACTTTCCTCCTTACCAAGAGGTATGACACAAATACACCTGGAGCTCCTTAAAATCCCAGGTCCCTGTGCAGCCAGAGGTATGTAGAGTCTCAATCTTGTATCATGAACAGGCCTATCTGAAATTAAGGTGCACCTCTGGATGATACAACTAGCTTCCTATGAGAAAGCTGCTGCACACCAATCAGGGCTTTGTTCTGTGACTCTCACAAACCCAGGCCATGCTAGATGACCATTGTTTACAGGACAATATCCTCCCACATGACCTTACTCAAGAGCATCCCTTACAATGTAGGCCTGCCTGGTAGCCATGATCAGGCCATTATTTTGGCTGAAAGCTTCATCATTTGCTTTATTAGCGTTCCTTGCGTAAGCCCTAAATTGTTGACTGCTTACTCCTCAGTTTGCATGCTTTGTGTTATTATTTATTTACTTACTTCATTTATAGCCCTCCTTTCTCTCCAGTGGGGGTCCAAACCTGCTTGCATCATTCTTCTCTCTTTCACTTTATCCTCACAACAACCCTGTGAATTAGGTTAGGCTGAGCGTGTGTAACTGGACTAAGGTCCCTTCAGCAAGCTTCTATGGCATGAGTGGGGATTTGAACATGGGTATCCCAAAGCCTTGTCCAACACTCTGATATCACACTGGCTCTGATGAGATTTATAGATATTAGTATATTTCCCAGTCTTGGTGTACATTATCCCTTCATAATTTCACTTATAATATCAATCCCCAAAATTAAGCCTTAACAAGCAAGGACATAGATCCATTGCCTTTGAGTCAGGGGATGCACATGTAAAAGCCACACACATATGGCCCACTATGACCCTTGTTAATAGGTCCACTAACACTTCTGTAGTTGCCCATGCAACAGAAGCAGGGGGTAAGCGACCGAGACAGCTGGTTAGAAGCTTCGGTCCCACTGGCAAGGCAATGGGGATATGGTTTCTGATGCTCTAAGACCCAGAAGTTGTGAGGAAAGGCACAATAGCTGTAATGCTTTCTGGTAGGCATGAATAATTTCATAAATAAGAAAGTAAGGAATAGTTATAGTGCTAGTTGTTCTGTGGCAGTCTGCTTCCCCCGAAATTAACCTCAATGTGTGTTTCTAAACAGCAAATTGCCCTGGGGTGATTTATTCATCTGCATAGGCTAGTAAGAAAGGTTTAAAGGGCATTGCCAGCATTAGAACGAAGGTTAACCCCATGAAGAATCCACCAAGGTTAGTTGCAGGTCATCAGCAGACATTCACAAGTTCAGCTGCCGCAATCCCATAGAGATTCCTTCAGTGTGTTTGTTCTGCCCTATTAACTGAGGACAGAATTATCTGGCAGAAAATAACAGAAGTGGAGAACAGAAGGCATCCCTGCTAAGCATCACTATGCAAATGGCTGTTAACCATTGGTGGCCTTTTGCTACCTTTGATGAAGACAAAAATGGTGATTAGCTAGCCAAGACAGCCCTTGAAAAGTACTACACTTGTACATGTTCCTCTTTATTTTTATATGAATACAGTGCAGCACAGTATACAGAAAACTGACCAACAGGTATCTGTTTTCTTCAATAATAAAGAACTAAATGAATATAACTGGTTAACAACTTGTTTCCCTTACGCCACTTACTGATGCTATTTATTGCCATCTATTTTAGCAATAAAAAAGCAAACCTTGACCAAAAAAAGTCCCAGAAGCTATCAGTACACATGGATATACTCTGTAGCTTAATTACGCTTTAATAACATTCTAAAAATAATTGATCATGCCTTTAATGATGTTTTGTGAAATTACAGGCACATGATTAAAAGCCATAGGACATAAATGCAATCTGATCATACATTCTATGACTGGTGCAAAAACGGAATGGGAATTAAACCTGCAAAAAAGGCAGGTTGTTTTAACCCTGAGCTTAATATGAAAACATTCCATACTTCAAAACTTTACTATCTCTTTGATTTGTGACCATTCCAGCTAGGAATTTTTTTTTTTAAATGAAGGAAATAATGCTGTTCTTGTTTAACTGTGGTTCTCCTCCTTGTCAAAGCCCCACTGCCCTTGTTCCTCCAAGTCCTTCCCTGCAGCAGAGGATGCACAAAGCCTCAGATTGGAGCGGGTTTTTTTTACCAGATTTCCTCCTCCTCTCTGTACCCTCTGCTCTCACTCGCTGACTGCATGTACAGTTTCCATCATCCTTGCTCTCCTGCAGATCCTCCTTTGGCCATCTTTCCAGTCCCCTCTCAGAGTTGGTTCCTCCCCTCAACCCCTGCACCCAATCAGCTGTAGCTGCCTCCTAGGTCACTCCATCCACCCATGTAGAGATTGCTGATCTGATGGGCTCCGCCTGGCTGTCAAACTTGGTTACTGAACCCAAAGTCTCTTTCAGGCACATGCTGGCAGGGCCAACATGGCTGCTGGCTGTATATGGCTTGCTTCAGCCGAGGCGAGTTGCACCTGCAAGTACAGGGCAGGTCCTGTCACTGGACACGAACATGTTATTTGCACCCATGAGCAGGGAGCTGTACAGCACATCGAAGGGAAACAAGATTCCTTATCCGAGAAATAGTTATATTAGCTACGTTTGACACCAGGTTTTTTCATTCCATGCCTCCCTCCAAAGATTTCCCAACTGCTGAGTATAAAAGACTTACTTTGTCTCCTGCATGCCATACATTGATAGAGGCTTCTGAATTCTTCTTGATAGGGTTGTCAGGTCCCCCCTTGCCACCAGCAGGAACTTTGGTGGGGGGAACAATTTGCACATGCATACAAAAATGTCCCAGGTTTACCCTGGAAGCAACGGGGATGCTCTAGCACGTCCCTCAAAAAACTTTGTGTGGAAAGCCCAGCTATTGATTCTGACCAGTAGATTCCTTTTATTCTAGTTTCTCTGCATGTTCATGAGTTAGAATTCAGGCTAGTCCCTGCTGCACTCTTGCAACTCATGCTATCCTGTCTTTATTTATTTAAATGTTTATATCTGTTTTTTGCCTCTATGAATTGTCGTTCAGAGCAATACACAAAAATCATGTCCTGCAGAACAGGCACAGCCCAGAACCATTAAAGCAAGGAGAATGATTAAAATATATATAGTACGGTCCACAGAATTCATATCTCCCCACCCCCCGGTCCACCAAACAACCATGCCACAAAAATATCAATTTCCTTTTCAACAATATACTTTTGCAGTGACTTCCAAACCAAGTCAGAGACCCTCCTCTGGGATGCCATTCCACAGAAATATCAAAGCTCCAAAAGCTTGTTGTTGTTGTTTTTAACTGTCCAATCTTGCAAACTTGACAGGAATATTTCGTAGGATATTTCACAGGAAGAATATGAAAAGTCACTTTAAAACTCTGAATCCATCTACATGCAGGTAAGAAACACTTGTCTGCCTCAACCTGGCTCATTAGTTATGGGAATAATCCATAACAATACAATGCTAGCAGAGGTCCTGGGATCACACAGAAGATATGAAGACTTTAATTAACAGGAATGCATCCTCAGTACATTGTCAAAGACAATATTATATATTGTATATTGCTTAAAATCCACAGTTAACTACAAGCAGAAGATACAAAGCACTAATTGTTTTAGCTATCAAAAATCCTTGTTAAATGAAGAGGTAGATTGTAGTTCAATGATACATTTTTTTTTAAAAAAGGATCCATACTCCACAGTGGTATGTGGATTTGACATGAAGCATTTATATGGTGAATGTTGGGCTCATCTTACTACACATATATGTAGAACATGGGTAGCTTGATTCTAAATACTTAAGTATGCCCCACTAGATTCCATCTTGGATCCACATTACCTATTGTTAGTATTGTAGCCAAGCTGCCTGATCAGATGTAAATTAATTTGTAAGTCCCAAAGGATGTAATTCCCAACTAAAGTTGAAATTATGCATTTCCATGTAAATATGTGGTCATCACCAACCAGCTTCTCCTTTCTATAACCCCAGTAACATTTACAGCGCATTCCTGAAAGGAATGCCTGCACCGGGCTTAGGAGGCAACCCAGCGGCCAGGCCCAGTGCTGCCGTGGTGGCGTCCGGAGACCAGCATCCAGGCCTGCACACCAGCGCTGGAGCCACTCACACTGTCCACCCACAGGCGTTGTGGGCCCCTGCGCCGGCAGAGGCCTTAGTTGGCCTCCAAAGGCCTTTCGGTCGAGCCGCCGGCACATTTCAGGAATGGACTGTCAGTGAAAGAGGATGCATGATATGACATTGACACACTCAACTTTCCCTTTCCCATTCCCTTTAATTGGCTGCCACTGGCAAAGATCAGGTAAGTGATGACTGTAACTTATTTTATATCAAAAATCTACTTCAAACAAACAATACTGGGAAATCTGAGGGGGCACATATATTAAGCAACATGTAGTATATATTTAATTGCAGCCTCAGTTTTGACCAAGACACACATACATGCATGTGTCATATAATATCTGGTTTGGTTTGTGTTTTGTCATTGTTGTTTTTGTTGTTTTTAAAGGATGGATGGATTGAGGAGCCGGAAGGGCAGGATTTAAAAGGACTGGCAGAAAAGCATTGTGATCCCTGAAGTGAATCTGAAGAGCACAGCATTTGGTAGGTTTCCTCTTCCTATCTTGTTGGTATCAGTGGAAATGAAAGAAAACAATAGCCTGTGGTGATAAAATAGCAGTTGGTCAAATGTGTACACAGTTTTCTTTTGGTTTCCAGTTCTTTTTTATGAGATTAAATAAATATGTTTGTTGTTGTTCTAAAAACAATCCTCTTTCACTGCATGGCTCCAGTTAGGCAGGGTTATGAACAGAATTGTTCCCATGCCACAGCCGTTCAAATGCCTTGATGTGGAATGGGGTTGAGGGGTTTAAGTGGACTGAGGAAATGCTCAATTTCCTCACAAAAAGGTGCCCTCAGTAGAAGAGTCATAAATCAATATAAAGTTGTATTAAGAAAGATTATGTTAGAGCCACTGATACTATACATGCAAATAAGGACATGATTTTTCTCTTGGATATACAGTAAGGACATTTGTGCAATGGATTTGTTGGGGAGGGTATCTACTTTTTCTTTCCACATTGTTGTTCTGCTTCTGGGGATATTTTCAATTATTTCCTGTTGTATTATAGATTCTCTCTGTTCTTTCTCCCAATCTTGTTGATTTGTATACATTATGATGTACACCTTAAAAAATCTGAGCTTGAGGAGGGCGGGGTTGGGGGAGGGGAGGGACCATAGCATAACAAAATTGTATTAACTAACTACAAGCAACAAGTGAAAGATATATACAGTGCCAATTAAATAAAGTATGCACAATATTTATGAAGAAGTCCCTATAAGTGGTATCCAATATCAATCTGTCCAAAAATGGTATCTTCAAATTGAAGAGTAAAAAGGGATACGATCGTTTCGCAGTCTTCCTCAGTCCCACTTATATCAACAGCAGTGCATACACTTGTTCAAAATTCAACTTACGCATATTTTCACAATTTTCCATAAAATCCCCATAGGGATACTTAATATAACTGCATATATAACTCTCCAATATTCCCAATTTGGGATATTATATCATTTAATCCTAGTAGTTTTTCAGCAATAGTTTCAGGGGATCCCCGGTCCCACCTGGACGTTGGCATCCCTAATTTGAGTCCCCAATTTGTGTTTGTTGCACAGGCCAAACAGTCCTTTTGTTCCCCCATGGCTCTGAGTAGACTTATGTGGATAAAGACATATGGGAATGAAAGAGGGAGTTAAAGAAAACAAACCTAAGACAGTCTACTCAGAAGAAACTTTTATTTTATTCACTGACACCTAGTGTGAGGTGTGTGTGTGTGTGTGTGTGTGTGTGTAAAGTACCGTCAAGTTTCAGCCAATTTATGGCAACCCCTTTTGGGGTTTTCATGGCAAGAGAGGTGATTTACCAGTGCCTTCCTCTGCACAGCAACCCTGGTATTCCTTGGTGGTCTCCCATCCAAATACTAACCAGGGCTGACCCTGCTTAGCTTCTGAGAACTGACGAGACCAGGCTAGCCTGGGCCATCCAGGTCAGGGCAGTGTGAGATAGGGATGACTGAACAGTTTTTACACTGGTCTATATTTTTGTCAACTGTTTTGGCTTTTTACTTTTCATTGCTGCTCTTGTAGATTCATTTTATTGTGTGTTTGTTCAATGCAATTTATACGACATAAGTCGGCTGCGACTTGATGGCACTTTACACACACACATACATGATAGTTATAAAGTGTCCATTGTGTATTTATGTTTATTGTATCATGCAGATGTATTTATGCACAAATAATTGTGAAAACTCTAAAAAAAATTTTTTTTGGGGGGGGGGGAATGTGGCTTGAGAAAATAGAAAACGACAAAACAATAAAAATGAGTTAAATGTGTTTATGGTGGAAGTAAAATTGATTTTTAATTCAAAACAGTAGGGATAAAAAAAAATCAAAATCTTTCCCATTAAATTCCTTGCTTATCTTGAGACACTCACAAAATTCTTCACGACATATGTATGACCCCTGTCTTATCACCACAATGCTGCTTTAGAGAGCCTTATTTCCTCCAACTCAAATAAACAGATGTATACCCATGTCACATTCCACATATTCATGTATTTAAACCTTTTGCTTTATTTAATTTTTTTCCTGAAGCTGTGAAATAGCTCTCCAGTCTTCTCCATTACACTGCAATGTCATTTATTTATCTCATAATAAATGTATGGTTTCCTTTCTAATAGGATTACCTGAAATCATTTACGTTTCAGGAAATACATTCAGTATCAGTCATTCTGTCTTGTGGGTAATATGGTATGTAACGAATCAAGATGAATGCAAAAATGTTTTATTATTAGATATTCATTTTAAATTATCTGACATTTATTTGTTTGAATTCTCAATGCAGTATTTTTTTTTAAAATAAGCTTAATGTGAAAAGTCTCTTTTGATGTTGTGCAGCAGATTTTAAAAGCCATTTCCTGCAAAAAAAATAGTCTCGTTTGTATGCTTTTTAGCAAGTAATCAAATTATTGAAATATACACTTTCACCAGAAATATAGAACATTTTAATAACAGGTGATTATCATTTTATTAACTTTGTGATTACAGATTATTTTAGTTGCAATGAAAGGAAGCGCGAGAACTCTGTAGTCTACAATCATCTCTATATATGCCTCATTAAAAAAAGGGCAGCTAGAAAAAAAAATGGAAGAATCTAAGATTAAAATAGGAATGTCAAAAGAGGTCACTTGCCATATACAATTTTTATTTTCTTGAAGCAAAGGAACATAGAAGTGAAAAACCATTATTGTGGTTATGCTTGAACTTTGTCCACATGCCATCACTTCAACATTTGACTGGTGTATAATCATGTTGAGAAGAGGGGGGAACTGAAATGACACAGAGCTCTTGATCTAACCTCTTCACCTCCCTCTCCTGCCTCAGAGTGGGCTCTATTCCATTATTATGGGCAATATTTTTGTATTCCAATAGGATCATGTTCCTAAACATGAGGACTGTAGGATCCAGATGGATAATAATATACATTATGTAACACTTGTACAAAATGCTGAACACTATCTTAGCTGTCTTCATAACAACCATGTAAAACAGGTCAGCATTATATTCCCTCCCACCATTTTGCAGATAAGCTTGTGAGAAAAAAAAGATAGCTATCAAATGTCTAGTCAATGTATGAAGTGAAGGCTGAACTGGACTCTTCTTAGATCACAGTTCATACTTTTATTAACAGCACATTGTCAATAAATACTACAATCACAAATAAAATCAAAACTTGTGCTGCACAAGTAAGGTTATACACAATTCGCAGTCACTATGGCCAAAATATCTTATGCAATATTATGGTTCGATGTAACTACAATAATAAACACTATTTCCCCCCCCCAAAAAAAACCATAACATCAAAGACCTCCAAGTTGTGTATCTATTTTATTATATATGGTAACGTATTCACAACCTATACAAAAAACTAAACATCAAAATATAGCAATCCCACAGTCAAATTAGAGAGTACAACTCTCACCACTAATCCTTAAAGTGCTATAAAGTCAAATGGCTATTCAATGTATGAAGTGAAGGTTGAACTGGACTGTTCTTAGATCATAGTTCATACTTGTATTAACAGCACATTGTCAATAAATACTACAAAGCAGATGACCCATTCCCTCTCCAGATCCATGCTTTTCCACGTGCAAAGAAATTACCATGCGGGCAGCCTCAATTCCTCTAATTCAAAGCTGTGTGTGCAAATTGGCACAGACAGGGAAGAACTAGTTTGTCCCCTGAGTTTACATTATTTTAGTGTCTAAAAACCATTCAGAGTCCATATTCTTTCACATTTGACACATGCTTTTGGAGCTGAGTTATATACACAGGCCATTTGCAGTAATGTCTTTTTGTTGCTTTTGAATGCTGTTCAACACCACTCTTCAATCATAAAACCAATCAACAAAAATGTATTTTAGGTATTTCTTGCAGTACTTTCTAATGGTTCTGGACTGCAGCCTAAGATCATAATTTTGCATTGAGGTGGAAATATATTTCCAGGGTATTTGCTGCAGCTTAATTAGCCCTCACTTATTGAATTAGCATATTGCCAGATATTTAGTGGTAAGAGGTAACTGAGAGTCCAAAAGAATGCAAGATTACATTAGGAGATATTGGCAGTATATAATTGCCAAGGAGCTTTAAAAGTAAATCAATGAAGGGTAAGGCTGATGGAGGAAATTATATGCTTGTGTAGTTATGTAGCTGGGAGAACTGAGCTACTGACAAATGTTGGAAACACACATTTCCATTAATATTGTACTAAGATGCATGCATCATACAAGGATACACAGTTTCCAAACGGGTAATCAAAGATTTTGCATAATTATGTTGGAAACTATGCACTATGACTATAAAGAAATGCATGTTACTAAGAACAATGATAATGTACCGTATGCACTGTGGGGTATTTCCAATAATTTGTCAAAAGAACTATTCACATTTTTAAACATCTTCCCACTCACCCAGAATGATCCTATCCTGGAAGCAATTTCACAACCAGTCATCCTATCTACATTTTCAACAGGTTCTTGATCGTACCTTACTGAAACTACATTGTCCAAGAAAATGGAAGAATATACTTTTTAAAATAGCAATAATAATGAAAGAGCAGAGAATTTCAACAAGTTGACAGCATAACTGAGAGGCATGAGATGAAAGTGATGAAAGAGAAAAAGTTGTAATCAAGGAAAGGACAAAAATATGAGAGGGTGTGGGTGTGTGTGTGTGTGTGTGTGTGTGTGTGTGTGTGCCATGTGTGAACGCACATAATCAATTAACAGAAGTCAAAAGGAGGACAAGACAATAAAAGAGAAGTAGCTGATTCTACACCTTCAGCAATTTTCTTCAATGCAATCAGAGAGTGAGAATGACATATAGATACTAGAATATTTTAGCAAGGGCTGAGATAGTAAAAATAGATTTCTAAGAATTACAGTTTTCCTTTTGAGATAATTAAAGGTGAAAGTAGGCCACCCTTTTAATTTTATCTTGGCGGTGGTTGCTTTTAGTGTCCTAATTGTAATGATTATTATATTAGGGGGAGCTCATGTTAACACCCTCAGTTTATGCATTATGAATTATGATTAGATTATTACACAAAGAATTGTGTTTAATAACATCTTTATTCTAGACATGTCTTTATGGATTCTCCTTTGCAAGGCAACTGATGATAGGATCTGCAACTAAAATGGCTAGCAAAATGGCCCAAATGGCAGCTGTTTCAGACAGATTTGTCCTTCTGTGGGGCAATGCACAGGTTAGTAGTGCTGTTCCAGTAATCCTCGCTTTCAGCAACCTATTATGGTCACCTCTTGTCTGTTGTGTAACATCAGAAGTATTCTCAGCACAAACCCTGGGTATTTACAAGACAGAATTCTAAACATCAAAGTGGCTTTAGGAGTCTGACAAGTGGATACTTGAGTACTCTCACAGTTTTCCTTTTTGTGTGAAATATCAATGCATAGTGATGTATATACAGGCTACATTTGCAGCTGTGGCTTTGGTATCTCACCCATGCATGTTACCTTCAGACATTACAACAGAAAGTCCTCCCCCCACCCAAAAAATTGAGACCTTGCACATCTATTTGTTGGTGGTCCTCATCACAGCCAAAGCCACTAACAGATTCAAGCTGTTAGAGTTAAGCAGCAATGGGGATATTGCTCCCCTGAGAAAACTAATTGCAGTGTAATAGTTAAGTAACAACAGCATTTCTAAGTGTTTGGAGTGTCCAGAGCATTTCACATACATTACCTTAGTAAGCATTACAACAAACCTGTAAGGCTTATTGCCACATTGAATATGATACTGAAGATTATGTAACCAGGAGGTTAGCATTGACTCTCAAAAGCTCATACCCCTGAAATCTTGTTGGTACCTAAGGTGCTACTGGACTTGAATCTAGTGATGATAATGTAATTATTCTGTCATTGTTATGCTTTGTTGTGTTTAGTTCTCATCACCCTATTTCCTAGCCTATAAGAAAGGTTATGCATTAGGGATGTACTGCCCTGTAAATTGACAGCTCATTTACAGCTATTTGTTTTAGGGATGTGCATTAGGGTATTTCCAGTCCAATTATATAACAAACAAAAAAAACACTTATCATTATTTTTTGGGTATATTTGGGTATCTAGATTGTCCTAAAAATATTCAGGAATATTCAGGAGTATCTGGGACCAGGATTTTAAGACTCCTAGGCCTGGTTCCCCCCTTTTTTTTTTCATTTTACAGGATGCCAGGATGCCAGGAGGGAGGGGAGGGAGCTCTCCCAGGCAATGGGATCAGACATTAGGTGGAGCACTAGAACTGTCTGCCCAATCATGACAATTCTCTCATAGTCCTCACAGCTCTCTGAGCATGGGCAATGAAGGAGAAAGCTTGCAGGCCAGGCTGCAACTTGACTTCATTTTATGGCAAGATTTTTTTTTTTTTTTGGAGTGTGTGTGTCTGGCTGCTTTGGTACTGGCTTGGATTCTCTGGTTTGACACTGCTTCTGCTGGGATTGTTGGTTCTGTTTGCATTTGGATATTTTTGGCCCGTGGTTGCTCTTCTGTATTGGTTTCTTTGCACTGAAAAAGCATTCCCGTAGAATTGGAATCCCAGGTTCAAATCCCCACTTGTGCCATGGAAGCTTTCTGGGTGGCCTTTGGGCTGGTCACATGCTCACAGGCCTGACCTGTTAGTATTTGGAATACCAGGGTCATGACATGGAGGCAGGCAATGGCAAACCACCTCCAAATGTCTCTTGCCTTGAAAACCCTATGGGGTCGCCAAACGTCAGCAGTGACTTGTTGGTAAAAACCTCCCAGTGTGTGCAGTTGTGATCTATGATCTCCTAGGGTGAAGTGCCATTATCACTAACTTGTTGACTGAGGAATTCTGAGAATTTGAATCCTTAGAAGTGCTGCTATTTGTTATTTTTATTAAGTTTGTCAATTGTCACTATTTGTATTTCATTCTGATGATAAATAGCTGCATTATATTTCAGCATTAAAAAGTAGTTAGGGTTGTAATGAGCATCATTAGGAAGTATAATGGGAATCAGTACTTGATCTTATTTACTCTCCCTTTTAAGAAATATGTGTTTCCCAGGTGCAATTTTCATTTTTTGTTGGTTTGTTTCCTTGACTGCTTCAAAAATATGATCATGCTATCTTATCTATGCTGCTTTCTACCTTCACAAACCTTTTCCAGTCCAATTGCGTGTGCAATGTTTTCTTGTTAATTTGCATACTTTATTTCTAATTTCAGTCTTGTAACTTAATGCCTCTAATGAGCATAAATTTTATAATGAATATGAGTCATTTTTACACAGAAATCTGAATAAATTAAATTAATTTTTACAGAAATGAATAGCTCATTTCTTTGAGGTTAGCCATGTAAGAAACATATTGTCAAATACAGGTCCTTTGAATTCCAGCTGAGTGATCAGTATGTATTTGTATTTGCAAAATGGCAATGTTACCTTCTCTGGCTCAGAAGCTCAGGATCCTTTACAAGATATATTAGCACTCACTAGTTTATCCCTCTGGGAAGCTGGCTCTATAAGCAGTGATGAGATGTGGCTCTTAACAGATTAAATATGGATTAAAATCCACGGTCCCAAGATTTTTCATTTGAAGTTGTATTAAATCCTTGTATGTGTGCTTACCTTTAGTTAAGCAGTTTAAAAGTTAACAGGACCTATTCAGATACATTTAAAATTGACTCTTTTTCTTCCCACTCAGGTTATACTCTTGCCATTCCCTCCCTCCCCCATTTTCCACTGTAAAACATAAGTACAGTCTGGCCGTTTATGCTTGGTAATTAGCAGCACATTCCAGGCTGAAGTGCCCCGCATATATTTTTTATTTCTTCACGCTGAACCATCATTCTAGCCATCACTGTGAAGCTGGCACATAGAGCCCCTTTAACACGACCTTTTGTGTTTGCTCCGCCCCCGCATCGAAGCATTCACTGAATGAAGCATTCAGAATCTCAGCCGCGGCTTAACTATGCAAACGACTATTGCTAAGGCTATACAAACGAGGGAATGAAGGAGCCGGTGATGGGTGGTGGAATTTGTTTGACTTCTCCTCTTGCATCGGGACCATGAATAGTCATTTTAAAGGTTGCATTTTAAAAAGTAGCTTTGAGTGAGCATCAAAATCGCCCCTGCATAAATGGTTTCTGTGTTCTTTGAATAATATTGTTTGGCATATGTCTATTTAGATAATAATGTTGCTTTAAAATTATGAAATCGATTAATTGTAATCCCATTTTCTTCTACTTCCTGTCATCTCTCTAATGTAGGTCCCTCTTTGCTATCAGTGGGAGGTTTTTGGGGTGGAGCTTGAGGAGGGCATGGTTTGGAGAGGGAAAGGACTTTGTTGCCTTACAGCGCATTCCTCAGAATTGGCGTAGAGGAACGGCGGGGAGAAGGTGCAGTCGAGCTGCCTCCTAAAGCCGTTCTGCCTTTGCCAATAAACAAAAAAAGCCTTTTCGCGGCTTTTTGTGTGTTAAACAGGGCCTTTCGCCCCATAGAGAATGGCAAGGCTGCGCCTGCTAAAAAGCAGGTGCAGCAATGCTGTTCTCGGCACCGGCATAATGGGGCGAAAGGGGACAGGAAGCTGCCTACCGGTGGCTCCTCCCCCCAGCCCACCCCGGGAACTCCCTGGGAACACCCCCCATGCTGGCTCCGCAAGTTTCCACTATGGTCTGTGATACAGGGAGACTGGGCCGGCGGCGGAGTGGCATGCAGCTCCATGGCACTCAGGCGCTGACGGAACTGCCCTCGCCGCCAGTGTAAGTGCATCTTGTGCTGTGATTAGACACACTTACACTGGCGGCGAGGTCATGCTTCCTCCTAAGGGGAATTGCCAAAATTCTCAGGAATGCACGGATAGAGTCCAATTGCCAAAGCGACCATTTTCTCCAGGTGAAGTGATCTCTATTGTCTGGAGATCAGTTGCAATAGCAGGAGATCTCCAGCTAGTACCTGGAAGTTGGCAACCCTACTTTAATGACACCAATGGCATTTGGAAGCTGGAGGGGTGCTTGGCTTCTATCCCCTTCTCCCACCACCTTGCATGGCCTCATTTGCAGTAACTGGAAGCCAAAATGAATGGGGCTGTCAGATAGAGCTGGATATAGGTATGATGAAAAGAGGTGTGGCAGCTTCCTTTTCTACTTCTGATGCCCTCATCAGTTGTCATTGAAAGCTGGAGAGAAGAAGGGAGGTTATCCACACGATCTTGATCTACCCATGATTCAGGTGCCTGGCAACTTCCTGTTCTTTTTTTCTCTGATGTCCCCACCAATCAAATGATTGAAAATGGCAGAGTTTGCAGAAAACCAGCTAGTTTTGCAACTTACCTATTCGAAATAGATGAAGAAAATAAATATAACTTAGCTCAATCTATTTGTGCTTACTTCTGTATCAAGACTATATTGAAGGAAAAATTTAACACTTCTGTCTTGATCAAACAATCCCTTTCAATTACTGAAGCATTCAAGGAACCTCCCTATTCTGATTAACCTCCCTATTCTCCATTCACTTCAAAGGTTCATATGCAAGCAAAAACATGATCAGAGTACTGAAGAGGGGGTGATGAGAATGTTTTCATGTTTGAAGGGTAGGGAATTCTACTGCAGAATTCACAACAGGATGAGAAACCAGATTTGTCTGGAAGTAATCTGAATTTTATTTCAGAGCCTCCTGAAAAAGAATCCAAGTATTTACTGGGGTTCTTCAGGGTACAGTCCTATTACCCATGCTATTCAATCTCTATGTAAAACCCTTAGGAGATACCATTCATAATTTTGGAACTAGATGTCACCAGTGGGCTGTCAACACCGAGCTCTATATCTCTCCGGCAATAGAAATCTTGAGCCAGTGCCTAACTGCTGTGGTTAAATGGAAAAGAGTGAATAAATTCAAAACTGAACTCTGACAAAACAGATGTCATTCTCGTTGGAAAGGCTGAGGTCTTGAAGGACATTGTGCTTCCCACTTGTGATGGGATTAAGCTGACCCTTTTAGTGTATCCAGCATTACTTCTGGAGAAGCAAGTTAATGCAGCGGGTTTTTTGTTTTTTTTTAAATGCTTCTTCTAACTTTATTTAGCCTGGAAGATTGTTCCCTACCTTTATTTGGCTGATTTGATCACCTGAATCTATGTCATGGTACCATTGAAACTAGACTATTGTAATGCACTCCACATAGATCTGCCCTTGGAGTCAACTCAGAGTCTTTAGTTGGTACAGATTGCTACAGTTTGGCTATCAACAAGAACTAGCCAGAACTTAAATATTACATCCATTCTGCAGTCACTGCCCGTTACTGAGTTCAATTCAAAGTACTGGTTATCAATATACAAAGCCATTCATGGCCTTGGAACTTGTATGTGTGTGTGTGTTAAGTGCCGTTAAGCTGCTTCCGACTCATGGCGACCCTATGAATGAAAATCCTCCAAAATGTCCTATCTTTGACAGCCTTGCTCAGATCTTGCAAATTGAAGGCTGTGGCTTCCTTTATTGAGTCAATCCATCTCTTGCTGGGTCTTCCTCTTTTCCTGCTGCCCTCAAATTTTCCTAGCATGACTGTCTTTTCCAGTGACTCTTGTCATCTCATGATGTGACCAAAATACGATAGCCTCAGCTTAGTCGTTTTAGCTTCTAGGGTCAGTTCAGGCTTGATTTGATCTATAACGCACTGATTTGTTTTTTGGCAGTCCACGGTATCCGTAACACTCTCCTCCAACACCACATTTCAAAGGAATCTATTTTCTTCCTATCAGCTTTCTTCACTGTCCAGCTTTCACACCCATGCATAGTAATAGGGAATACGATGGCATGAATTAATCTAGTCGTGGTGGCCAGTGACACATCCTTATACTTCAAAATCTTTTCTAGCTCCTTCATGGCTGCTCTTCCTAGTCTCAATCTCCTTCTGATTTCTTGGCTGCAGTCTCCCTTTTGGTTGATGGTGGAGCCAAGGAATAGAAAGTCTTCAACAATTTCAATTTCCTCATTGTCAACCTTAAAGTTGTGTAATTCTCCTGTAGTCATTACTTTTGTTTTCTTGATGTTCAGCTGTAGTCCTGCTTTGGCACTTTCTCTTTTAACTTTCACCAGTAGTCATTTCAAACTTGTATGTACAGGACTGTTTCTGCTGCTATGTCCAGCCACAACTGCTCTGCTCATCTGAGAAGGCCCTTCTGTGGTGCCCCGAGGGTTGCCAGGTCTCCCCTCTCCATCGGTGGGTGGTTTTAGGGGCTGGGGTGATTGTGCGCACGTGCGGCCATGTGCAAAGTGATTATGTCACTTCCGGGTTTACCCCTGGAAGTGGTGCATTGCTGCGGCCACTTTAGCACTCAAACCCCCAGAGTGCCGAAACCTCCCACCTGGCAACCCTAGGTGCCATGCTGCAAAAAGGCAAGATCAACAACTGCCTGTATATGCACATTCTCTGTTGTGGCCCTCACCTTATGGAATGGCCTGCCTGAGGCGATCAGGAATGCTCCCGCACGTCTATAATTCCACAAGCTATGCAAAGCAGAGCAGTTCAGGAATGGCATTTTTATAAAAGTAAAAGGGCTGAGGAGCCCCATGGCGCAGAGTGGTAAGCTGCAGTACTGCAGTCAAAAGCTCTGCTCATGACCTGAGTTCGATCCCGACGGAAGTTGGTTTCAGGTAGCCGGCCCAAGGTTGACTTATCCTTACATCCTTCCGAGGTCAGTAAAATGAGTATCCATCTTGCTGGGGGTAAAGGGAAGATGACTTGGGAAGGCACTGGCAAACCACCCCATAAACAAAAGTCTGCCTTGGAAACGTCGGGATGTGACGTCACCCTATGGGTCAGGAATGACCCGGTGCTTGCACAGGGGGCCTTAACCTTTACCTTACAAGGGCTCTATTGTAACCAAATGATTCAGGATGGCTCTTTTATAAAAGGAAAACAACAATGAACTATACTACTTTGTGTAGTATGTATTATCTCTATGCTGTAAGTATTATTCTACTTTCACTGCTTTGTTTTTATACTTCACAGTGGGTAGCCGTGTTAGTCTGTCTGCAGCAGTAGAAAAGGGCAAGAGTCCAGTAGCACCTTAAAGACTAACAAAAATATTTTCTGATAGGTTATGAGCTTTCGTGAGCCACAGCTGTGGCTCACAAAAGCTCATACCTTACCAGAAAATATTTTTGTTAGTCTTTAAGGTGCTACTGGACTCTTGCCCTTGTTTTTATACTTATGTGGTACCATTTTCTGTACTGTTTAATATATCATGTCTAATCCTTCGCGCTTTGCTTCAGACTAGTGCAATCCAAGTCGTATTACATTGCTTATTAGGTATCTCATCCTACTGAGAGACTGACTTAAACTGTGAATTCAACTTGAGTCTCAGCAAGAAAGGCAGACTATAAATAAAGTAAACAAATAAATCCATTGTTTTCATCAGGAGGAAGCCACATTTAGCCCAGTAATTCTTAACAGGGAAATATATAAATCTTGGGCCATCCAGAATTTAAGGGTGATGGGGGCATTTGGGACTTTAGGATTTTAAGAAGTCCATTCTCCCCATTTTTTAATAACTTCTGTCAGCCAGCAGAAAACTAATATGTTTCTCATCCTGCCTCAGGATAAAATTCCAGATCCTAGATATAAAAAGTGGCTTATAGTAAACAGAAGTCAAACACATCATTCAGGATCTGGCTGCTGGTCAGTAGGTTCAGGGGTGTCACTGAATTTATGCCTGACATCTGTGTATCATATTCATTGATCACATATCACTTGAGTTAACTTGCCTGCAGTGGTGTTTTTAGGACCTTTTTTTTAACTTGTAGTTTGGGGACTATCCAGTGATAGTGTAGATGGTAGTGGATTAATGGTTAGAAACCTTAAATCCAGCAGTCAGGAGAAATGTACCTCTTCATCTACAGATTTATTTAGATATTTCTATGCTGCTTCTGTGATGTCCTGTTCAAGGCAATTTACAATTAATATAATATGACAATATAAAACAAGCCATTAAAAACAAACTATTGGACAATAGCAGCATTAAAAAAAACAGACTTCAGACCAGATACAGACCGTTTTTTAAAAAGTTGGTAAAATAAAATCTTCCTGCTTGACTGGGCAGTAGATCTGATAAGGATAAATATGTAAACAAAATAACCATAACACTGTAATGGATATTAAGGGGTACCTTAATTTCAGACATGGACTTGTTGGGGTTAGGAGAAACTGAGCACCAATGAGAAATAAATATGGGCTTCAGATCAGTCATAGCAATACTTCCTCCTATATATGTAAACATGACTTTTACATTCATGAACAACAATATTCATATGCATTGTTCTGAAAACTCTCACTGTTTCCCATTAGTGGACACTTTATATTACTCCCAACAAACCTATGGGTCAAATGAGGGACAATAGGTTTTGCATCAACAGAAATACAGGAATATGCAGGAGCTCACAGAAACAATGACAGCATCTGTAGTCTCGCCAAAAGCACAAGAAACCATCCAGTTTTGCAACATGCCTATTCATATTAGACAAGCATTGTTGTTAACTAGTATAGGTGACAGTCAACACAGCATTGTGTTCTCACCCATCTGTCACTTTATATCAAACAACAGGAGTCCACATCAGTGCACCAAATACAAGAGATTGCACTATAAAATCTTTGCTTCCAGAAATTAGATGCCTGTATGAAAGAAGAGCAGGAATGCATAGAATCCCAGAAGGAATATCATACTTAACATTGACATTGCAAGTCCTATTGCTGTGTTTGGAGCACAGAAGTGAAAATCAATGTCTATTAAAGTGCCAGATGCAAGTTACAGCTTGCAGGCAGCTTATTGCTAGAGGCGCCATAGAAACACAATACATGGATGATGTAACAGATCCATGATGAGTACTAAATGTTTTTAGAGACTTCAGATTTGAAAGCCTATGAAGAGTGAATAAAAGAGATTTGTGGTGTAATAAAAAAGCCCAATTGCTAGTTGAATATGAGGAGGCTGAGAGGAAATAAAATTAAATGGTTTTACAACTTGTAGTCCTAGGGTCTTCTTAGCCCCAACCTGTAGAGGGGAAAGCAGGGGGTTAAACAATAGACTGGGAAGGGGTTGGCCCTCCATAGCTTTCATAAATGGACAGGTGCCAAGTTACCTTGCAACTCACATTTGTTGGGAACATTTCCCCAGCATCTCTTATGCAGGAGATATGCCTCACTTTCTGCTCCAGCCACCTGTTTCCTATTTGTCTCTGTGCCATCATAGCTCTCCTCTCACATGTTCCACCATCTCCTCTCCATGACTGTTGAAGTCATGCCTCAGTAATTGTCGTTGCTCCGGGAACTGGGGGAGGGGTTCTGACCTCTGCCACCCACACTGCCCTCACCAGCCCAATGGGGTACTTTCTCCATTAAGGACCACAGCCAACCCAATTACCCAGCTGCGCCCAAGACTGTGACCATCTGGACACATCTGGGCCACTGGTTTAACCCTTGCTAGGTCACCACAGCCATGCCCTTAACCCTTCCCCCTGGTCCCAGTGTCTCCCCATCGGTCACACAGCCATGTTCCTGCAAATACTGAGGTTCCTTGAAAGATTATTAGAAGTTTGCCAATGAGATAATAATGGCAACTAAGTTTCTTTAAAACAAGATTGCTTCTACAAGTTATATTCTCTCACAATGGATGACCTTCATGTTCTGTTATGATTCACTGTCCATTTATGCAGGGCATTGGTGGAACCCAATAGATCTGGTCAGTTTTCTATATTAACTAAAAATCATCTGCAATGCAGAAGGGTTCCAAAATAGACATGTGAAGGTTTCTTGGCAGGAAAGTTGATGCAGAAAGGGATCCATGAAGGCAGAATGTTTTGAAACAGTGATGTAGGCCACTAGAGAATTCTTGTCCAAAAAAGTCCTTTTCAATATATTTTTGGCTCCATCATTCTTTGAGGACCCTCTATCACTTCACTATAATAATTTATCCTGTTCTCATACCAGTTGATTAATGATTTGCAATTAGATCAAACTACAATGTAAATAGGAATGCTCTCCAAGCCATAACATTATAAAAGAAAGAATTATCCCGAATGCTATCTCCCCCCAACATTTAGCTAATATCAGCTTTTGTTTACTTGTTTAGTTCACCAGTTGAATTCATTTGATCGGATTTCAGGGCTGAAAATCTGTCACAAATATTTAACTTCCTTAAAAAATATCTGTTCAAATGAAAACGAAAAGTAAGTCTGGTTTCTGCTCAAGAAATAATATAATCTGGAAACCACTGTAAGTGTTATAATTACAGGCAGTTTGCATGGAACTGGATCCTAACTAGGAAGATTAGAAGCCTATTGTTCACTGAAAGAATGTCCATCCTCTGTTAAAACAGCACATTTTAAATGTGTAAAAGTCAAGATGCATGCTGAAAATTGAGTCTACTAATCTTTAGACTACAATTGGCATTTGCCTATCACTGGCTGACTTTGGTCTTTATTTTATCAGAGTTTAACAGCTATGCATAATTCCATTTTCCAAGAATAACCAATATGAACCCACCAGCAGCAGCAGCCTAATGTTTGTTAGAAGCAAAACAGCAAACACACAACTTAGTTACAGTCATTGCATTTCCTGTTCCTGTTGTAGATTTTGGTTTAGAACTCTCTAAACACACAAGGTATGGCATTTGACTGGCAATCTAAGCTGGGAGAAAATGTTGATTGTACCTGTACTTCACTGCTATTACCCCATGTACAGAGAGGTTGTGAAATATGATATGCCTCAGTTTCTAGGATAAAGTGTGTGGAGCAATATAAACAGATATTGTATGCTTTACATTGAAAAGAAGCAATCTTCTGTAAGAAAAACAAGAAATCAAACCTTCATATATGAAGCAATTAGACTAACCAAACACTGAGACTCATCTTTTTAGTCATAACTCCGAGAGAAAAATCTCACTGGAGCTATTTAAATGAGCACAAGGATTGTTCGGGTGAGTCAGTGCCGCAAGATTAGCTTGCCTTTTTTACTTCTTCATCTTCTTGTTTGCAGTTCTTCCATTGTGCTATCCCTTCCCTTATTCTAAGATTAACCCTCAAGTGGTAAGGTTAAGCCCTTAATATCTTGAACTTCATAAATGCTGTGCAGCTCTGTGGAAATGAAGGAGATGCCACCAGTCTGGCACCACAGTTTAATGAAGTATTAAGGAAATCTAAGTTGGGGATGAATGAGATATTAACTTCTTTTGTCAAAACAGAATAATAAAGATTTAAATCTGTATCAGCACATGAACTGATTTAAGCTGAACCAGCCCATCAGTCTATCTTATCCAGCATTGTCCATTCCTGTTGACCGTGGCATCTCCAACTCTAAGGAAGAAGTCTTCTCCTGGCCTTCTTTTTGTTTTCAAAATTGTAAATGCCAGAGACTGAATGTGAATCATCATCATGAAAAACACCTCCATATCTTTTGTGACTGGAGAGAGAGAGAGAGAGAGAGAGAGAGAGAGAGAGAGAGAGAGAGAGAGAGAGAGAGAGAGAGAGAGAGAGAGAGAGAGAGAGAGAGAGAGCGCATATCTTGCATCAGCCAGGGGCTCAAGCAGCAAACAAGTGAAGGGTAGTTTTGGGGCACTCAAAAGCAAATTTGGGGCCCCAGACCAAGGCCATGTGCCAGCGTGGCTCTTCTGTGACAGTGAAATAGAATTGGATAAGTTCTGCAGGTGGAGGGGACTAGGTCAAATTAAAACCACATGAAAGGAGAGGAACAACATTTGAAGATTGCTGGTTCAGATGTGAGCATGACTTCTATGTAGTATAATGACTATGTTAATTACTATAAGGGAAGTTTAGCCGAAGTGATAAACAAACAGAGCTGTAAATGATGGCAGGTAGGATCTTATGAGGCAAAAAAACAACATCTGGAGGTTTCTTATTGTGGTCTGATCCTTTCAGTTCCTGGCCTTGAGATGACATATTATCCCAGGTTTATTTTTTTCCCCAGGTTAATCCCAGAGCACTCCTGGTAGGGTTGCCAGGTTCCTCTTCACCACCAGTGGGAGGTTTTTTGAGCAGAGCCTGAGGTGGGCAGGGTTTGCGGAGAGGAGGGACTTCAATGCCATAGAGTCCAATTGCCAAAGTGGCCATTTTCTTCAGGTGAACTGCTCTCTATCAGCAGGAGATCAGTTGTAATAGCAGGAGATCTCCAGCTAATACCTGGAGGCTGGCAACCCTAACTCCTGGCCAGTGTTATTATTGTGTGGTTCTTCTCATCTGCTGTTCTATATGGAAGCCTCACATTACCTCAGGGGAGATAATGTTCATGGCTGGGAAATAAAAACATACTTTACACAAAGGGAGATTGTTACCCCAGGTATACTCCCAATCTCAGGGTATTAGATATCAAGGATGGGTAAGAACACTTTTTTAAAAGGTGAGTTCACTGAACCCTAAAAAACTCCTAGGTCTATGTGATGTCACTTGACAGTTTGCTGTACATTTACAGCTTAGTGGCTCCCATGTTGCCACTTAAGGATTAAAGGTGAGTCCAAGATTTGAAAAGGCCGAAGACCCCTGCATTAAAGAATTGCTCTGAGGCAGGATATTCTAGGCCTTTCTCTTTACTTGAAACATCAGACAAAAAAATAGCTTCCAGTGCTCCAGTCTTTTATCTCAAATTGAGCAAAATGTCCTCCTTTTGCCCTGCATTCCTAATCTTAAATTGACAGTAGCACAGTGTACTACACTGAGCTTATTTAAAAAGTGTTATTGTGTATGGAATTTATTCCAGTTCATTTCATGTTTTTGGAGGGCTTGGGGAACGGGATTGACAGGGCAGGATTTGAGATTCACTGTGCTATAGGAGAAACATTGAATACCCTCTTGTTAGCCAGTTAATACATCCAGTGGTCGACAAAGGATAACTTCCATAAAATTCTGCGAGTGGAATGAAACATTGCCTTGTTATTTGATAACTCAGAACATTGAGAAGACCATCTGATGAAATATTTACCCAGTGATTACAGGAGAGATTGCCCAAAAATTGAATAGTTTGACCCATCTTTGTGATTTTTTCCTTTATTTGAATAAAGTGCCAGAACAAAAGATAGGAGTCTCTTATGAGATAGCAGACACAGAATTATCTTATCACAAACATAGTGCTCTGAAGCTAGTATCCATGACATGCATTTTTTATGAAAATCCAGTTCCTGCCTGGGGTTGCCAGTTGCCCACTTCTAGTGGGGGAACTCCCACTGACCTTCCCTGTCCCCCCACAAGTGTTCAGTGGGGCAATGGGAGGAAAGGGGGCAAACAGCATTGTGTTACACCACAACATTATTTCTAGACAAAACACTAGAAGTGACGTAATCATGTCATGCAGCATTACAGGAATCCTCCCAAACACATGAACACATGTGCAGCTGCTTTATCAGACTATCAATCCATCAAGGTCAGCAGCTCCCCAGGTTCTCAGACAGAGGTGTTCCACATCACCTACCACCCAATCCTTTTAACCGGAGATGCTGAGGATAAAATCTAGGACTTTCTGCATGCCAAGCAGATGCTCTTCCATAGGCCTGTTGAAAAAAAAATGTGGTAAAATTCAGATTTGGCAAAATTCAGCCTGTTTTGATTTGGGAAATGCCAAAGTCCAAACTCCCCAATTCGGATCCGTGCAATTCGGCACGAGATTCGGAGTTCGGGGAAAAATTCGGCCGTTTAAAGCCATTAAAAACACATTCAAGCCTTTCCGCGGCCCTGGGGGGCATGTTTGGAGGTAAAGGTCCCAAACTTTCAGCGTACCTTGAGGGGACCCTTCTTTCAAGAACCCCCATGTTTTGTGAAGATTGGGTCAGGGCCCCACAAGATATGAGGCCCGGAAAGGGTCCCCCCAATCTGCCCATTGCAATAAAGCCATTACAAACACAATTGCGGCTTCCCGCGGCTCCAGGGGGGGATTTTTGGAGTTAAAGGCCCCAAACTTTCAGCGTAGCTTGAGGGGACCCTTCTTGCAAGAACCCCCAAGTTTGGTGATGATTGGGGCAGGGGGGTCCGAGTTATGGGGCCCGGAAGGGGTCCCCTCCTTCCGGAATGAATAGAAATAAATAGACCATTTGGACTTGGAGTTTGCAAAACCATGCAAAGCAACACGTGATGCAACCTTGGGAGTTTGCAAACCATGGAAAGGACAGAGGCATGCTAGCTATGCATAAGGAGCAGGTGGGGTGGAATTTCCGCTTTTGCTTTGGACTCAGGAGTTGGGAGTCTCAGGACTGGGCAAATGCATTGTTTAAGTCACAATTCGAAAACCAGTTTTGAGCGAGCACCAAAATAGACCATGCAAAAATGGCCCCAGAGTATTTTCTGCCCTGCTCCTTTTGTCATGGTAGAGGGAAGCCCCCCCTCAAACCAGGGAGAGAGAGACGCGAGCAGGCACACACCCCCAGGCAGAACAGGCAAACCCCCCCTTTCAAACCAGTACAGCTCGTCCCCAAACGGGGGAAAAACCAAAGAGGAGGAGGCGCGGGTGCCAAGCAGCGCCGGGGAGAGACTCATGCAAGCCTCACTGTCGCACTCAACCCCAGGCTAGGGGCAAAAAACAAAAGCACAGCACACACTCCCGCAGAGGCGAGCGGGCACACACCCTCTGCAGAATAGGCAAAGCCCCCCTCAAACCAGTACAGCTCGGCTCAACCCCAAACAGGAAAAAACCAAGGAGGAGGAGGCGCAGCCAGAGTGCCGAGTGGAGAGAGACTCGCTAGCTGCCGCACAGACTCAACTTTGAAACTTTAAAAGCAGAACACATGCTCCTGCAGAGGCGAGTGGGCACACACCCCTCGGCAGAATGGGTGAAAGCCCCCTTTGGCTTTTCTCTCACCCACAGAAACTGCTCACCCCCACACACACACACACACAGAGAGACCCTGCTTCCCCCCCACACACACACACAGGAGAAAAGGTATAGAGAAAAAAACCCAAAATCAAACTGTGTGGATGTCTTCCAGCAGGAGCACGGAGGAGAAGTAAATCCAATCCTATTCTGGTAAGCACCAGCAGCTCGGCCCAGTCAGGAATGGGATCTCTCAACAGCACCACCACCAAATTGGAAGGCAATGAATACAGTCAGGATGGGAGGGGAGGGACGGGAGTTTTTAGACTCTTCTCCTGGCCATTTCAAAAGTGAGAATCCCTGCTCTTATTGGCCAGGAGAAGACCCAGCTTGGCCACCATTGGCCACGGGAGAATGCTGCTTACTAACTGATGGTTATGCTGCTGATTCTGAGCCCCCGAATTTGCCAAATTTATTTGGCGTGCCCCAAACTCGCCAAATTCAGCTCGTCGTTTTCCCACCTTTGTTTGAATTTGGTTCCATCCGAACTGAAAACCGCCAAATTGGGGGAAATTCAGCTGTTTTTTGGTTCAGGATGAGCCGAATTGACAGCTCTACTCTTCCATTGAGCAATGGCCCCTCCCAAAGTGGTCATGTCGCTTCTAGTTTCTTTTTGTAGCTATTCCAAAGTGGTCATGTCGCTTCTAGTTTCTTTTTTTTTAGCTAGAAATTATGTTGCAGTGTTGTACAAAACCATTCCATTGTGTTTTTTGCCTGCTCTGCAAACTTGTCAAGAGTTGGATAACTTGCATTTAATCAGGCCTGGTTTTGAGCCCTGATTGGGGTTGGCTGGAACAATGTTGGCTTTTGCTTAAGTTGGGAATGCTTTGGCAAACACCCTGAGACATTTTTGATTGGGGCAGAGGTTCCCCAAACTGGCCTGTCATGGTTTACCTGTCAGGGGTTTACCAGTGTAGTCAGGGTTGAGGCTTCAACAGTTTGATCCCTAGTGTTTGCCTGCATGGGAGGAAGATAGTTGAGTTGTAGTTTTCCTCAGCACATTATTGTATTCAGTCTAGGATAAGCTACGGGTGGTTTTAGCCACCTTGCACTTGGAGCCAGGGAGGAATTGCTCTTAATACTGACATGTTTCTGGCAGTTTACTAGATCAAGGAGTCTGGAGTGCCCACATTTATGGATAGCTCTTTAATCTGATCAGTTGTTAATGAACACAAGTCACAGTTGAACCCATGTATCTTGTGTAGCATCTGTATTTTAAGATGGGAGGGCACATGGCTGAGAGGTTGCCTTTCATGAACATTGTTTTTCAAAAGAGGGATTTCTCTTTCATTCCTCTTTTTAGGGGTGAATGCACTCTTTTATAATTTCAGCCCTTCCAGTTGTTTTATGTTCCACACCACAGAGTGGTGCTGCAGCCTCTTCACATCTTCAGAGTAAAATTTTGAAATTTTACAGAACCTCCTTTCCTCCTCCTTGTCTCTTCACATATCTCTTTGATAAAAATGGAATTGATTAGAAGAGGTACATACCATCGAGTCGCAACCGACTCATGGTGACCCCATCCACAGGGCATTCCATGCAAGAGATAAACACAGGTGGTTTGCCATTGCCTTCTTCTTAGTAGCAACCCCAGTCTTTCATTATAGTTTCCCATCCAAGTACCTTAAAATTAAAATGAACTCAGAAGCATACAGGCAACCAGAGAAAATGTTTCAGAAAATGTATAACAGTGGGTGCCTCAGTCAGAAGACGTGCTGTATTCACTAAACCTTCTGAGTTGTCTTAAAGGGAAATTCTGTGTAGAGTGAATTACTGTAGCTCACCCCAAAGGCATAGATCAGCAGGGTCAGGTCAGCTTGGCAGAGAAGGGAAGATAATCTTAGAGCAAGATTCAACTGGTAGGCAAGTATGCCAACCTGTATTCTGTACCTCCTAGAGCATGATCACTAATCTAAATATCCAAGATTTATTTTTGGATGGAGAGATCCTTCTGTAAATTTACAAATTAATATTTTTGCATACCTGGGGAGTTCCCTGAGAATGCATAATTAACTACCTTGTCTGTAAGTGGTACAGTTTCACTTCCTTACTGATAACTATTTAACAATCCAGTTTGCTATTTCAAAGAGTGATATTGAGCAGATGTGAATCACTTAATCATCAGTAAATGTACTTTGTATACAGTGTTAGAGCAGCTCAAATTCTACTTGTTTAACTATCAACTAAAATGTGGTTACAATTCTTCACTATCTCTACAATTTTTCTTTTTTCATGCAGCTTTAACTAGCTGTGCATCTTTATCACTGTGAATGTTCATTGCCTGACTTTCTCTTTGTTAATTCATGCCATAATGCATCATCTGAGTAAAATTATAACCTCAAGAAAAAAATGAAATAGTATTTTTCCTGTCTAAACTCAAAAGGCTTCAAGCCTATTAAAACACACATTTCCCTTTGAGTAACACAAACACCAACGCCGAAGGGGAAAAAAGAATACCTTTTGTAGTTGTTTGCAATGAAAATCAGGACTTTGAACTAGACAGTTAATTACAAAATGTCCACTGGCTGCTTAACAAGCACGTACTGGATGCAATTAATTCAGAGCATGACATGTTGGATGCATGGGTGTGAGGAAGACAAACTGTCAGTGGTTCAAATGGGAGCCTTTCTTAGTTTTCCCCCATGATAGCGCCAAGCACCCTCATGTCAACTGTATACTGAGAAGTCATGTCAGCTGTATTCTCCAATGGCCACTTTTTCACCAACATGAGAGGCATTCTAATTTCATTCTGTAGCAAGATCTAGCCCTTTCAAGCTATGGCTGACAATGTACAAGCTTTCTTCAGTATTATGACTGTTCCCCCAGGAAAGGTGGTATTTTATTTATTTCACATTTGACCTTTTCGTGTTGCTGTTTTTTTTTTTTTTTTAAGGATGTTAATTGACGATCTTGTTACCAAAGAACAGTGCTAAGTGGGAAAAGGCAGTAGTTATGAAATGCATTATCATCTCTGTATTGTAGCTCTTTATCCTACCCACAATACAACATTCCTGTATAACTTCAATTGATTGTTGTTGTTTTTTAATGTGGAAAAAGTTGGAAGGAATTTATAATTAGAAAACACAAGCTCTTGTTTTCTTTACTGCATTGTACCAGACTGTACTGCACCACAATGTCCCTTCGAGGAAAAAAGATAGTTATAAATAATATGTTGTTTGGAAATATATTTTATCCACACAGAAGTCAGTCAGACCCTGATGCTCCTTCATCTAGTAAGGCACCATTGCTAGTACTGTGGGTTCTTGTAGACATCTGTTGGCTTTAATATTTTCATGCTTATGCCAGAATGAAAAAATACTTGAATGTCAAATGGCACCAGCAATGTTCCTATCTAATTTTCATGCAAGGGGCATGCAAATAAGACAATAACAGCCCATTCCTGAAAAATCCTGAAAAGGCTTATTTTGTTCCCGCGGCATGCACAAATCGCCACTGCGCCTCTTCCCCGCCGACTCCACATGCCAACTTTTCAGGAATGGGCTGTAACAGATGACCAGCAGCAGGTAATAATATCTGAGCATCTTTGTGTGTGTGTCTCTCTCTGTGTGTATGTTCATTTATCTATTGATAATGTTGTAAAGGTTTCCTCCATTGGAAGGTATATATCTGGTCTATGGCAATTCCACTGTATCACATTGTCATTACTTGTTTACCTGAAAGAGGAATAGATAGAAACTAACATGGTCTAAATTCAGTTCATATTGGAATGCTAGTTGTTGAACAAATGAACCCTTAACAGTGGTTGCACTTTTGGGATGTTGTGATTCAACGCTGACATCATAACCCTTCTTGTTGGTAGGCATGGAACTTTTAAAGTAAACAGTGCCATTGTTGTTTCATTGAACAGTAAAACTGCATCAGTCAGCTGTAGCATTTTTTGCAAGATTTGACAGGTATACAGACTACATATTATAATGTTATTTTATTTCTATTATTTCTACTATTCTGTTTCTGGTATGTAATTATTGGTTATCAGCTTCACAGGGTCTTCTCATCAAGTGGCTATAGTTCAGCTTTTGTACTGGAAGATCAGTTTAAATCAGTAGTTCCCAAACATTTTGGGCCACCACCCCATTGGTTCCACAAATTCAACCCCAGTGCCCCCATCGTATCCAACAACACAGTTGAAGGGGCCCACCTCTAGCACCCCCTGCTGCCTCCTGCCTCTTAGTGCCCCCCTAGATAATCCCACCGCCCCCCAGGGGGTGGTACTGCCCACTAAATGATTAACTTTAAGGGACATGTTAGCTGTCCTTTAACCACTGACACTACTGACACTACTAGTACTAGGTTATGCTACCTTTGCCCAGTTAGAATTCTGCAGAAACTGAAACTGTCACTGGGTAGACAGACCCTTAATAGTGAGTGCTATGTCACTTTGTTCAAGAATACTGTAGTCACTTGCTGTGATCCAGGGTCTTCAATGTGTTGCAATATACCCAGCTGCAAACAGATCTCTTCTGTTCTATTCATTTTAATGTGACATTCAACTTCATATGAGCACACAGAGATGCCCTCCCTGCTGAAGTGAACACATCAGCTCTTAAATGCATGTATCCATTGAAGGCTCGTGTGACCATGGTGAATGATGAACACTGCAGTCTTAAACAGAGGGTTTTTTGAGGGAGTTGCCATCAAGTCACAACTGATTTATAGAGACCCTGTAGGGTTTTCAAGGTGGGACACATTCAGAGGTGGTTTGTCATTGCCTGCCTCTGTAGCAACATTGGTATTCCTTGGTGGTGTCCCACCCAATTACTAACTAGCACCAACCCTGCTTAGCTTCCGAGATTTGATGAGATCAAGCTAGCCTGGGCTATCCAGGCCAGGGCAGTTACACTGTCCTAAATACATCCATCAATGGGATTAGAAGGGTATAACTGCTGAGAATTGTACTGTATAATCACTAAATCCTGCAGCTTTATAAAAACAAATAGTTTATATTAAATATACTCAATGCAATTTGCTAACATTAAATTGTGCGGTATTTGCATGAGTATGTATAAAGCGAAAAGGCATGCAAGGTCATGTATATATATACATATGTGTGTGTGCGTGTATATATATATATATATATATATATATATATATATATATATATATATATATATATATATATATACACACACACACACACACACACAAAGATGCTGATCAGATTTTGGATCACAAGTGTTTAAATGGGGGGGAGCATCACTGTCCTCTTTTTTTTTTAGTTCTCAAAGAAAGTGAAGATTTCTTTGTTCCTCCTGCCTTTCTTTCCAGTTCAGAAATTAAATTATAACCATACATTAAATGGTGATACTTACTTTCTTCCAGAGCGGCTATAAAAAAGCATCATATAGTGACAATCAATCTGAAATTCAGACATCAAATTTTGCTGCTTCAGTTCTTTTCTGGCTCTGTCATTATCTTGAAATAACTCCCTAAGGCTTATTTACACTTTAAAATTTTTTGCATGTGCCTAAAAAGAGTATTTTCTTTTTTAAAAAGACACAATTGCAAAAGTTATGAACTTATTTGAATTTTTTTTCTGCCTTTGTTTCTCTGAAATATTCTGCTCAGAGTATTCAATATGTAGAAAGATCTTACGCAGTATAAAGCTTGGGAGCTACACTGAAAACGTGATACCCTATTGCCAAAATATACTGCATTCAAAACAATAATTAGTTTGGAAGTTCATAAACCCCAATCCTATGATCAAAAGGCCCCTAGCATTGAGCAAGTTGCAGATTTTGGAGAGAATTAGGAGTGAGCAGATATTCCATATCTTGTCCATTTTCCTATTCAGTTATATTTTTGTAAACGATTCCTCCTTTTTGGGGAGATTTGTTTGAATGGAGTATGCATTTTGGTACACTTTCTATATACAACGGATATAGATATAAAATATGCATCATTTATAAATATATGTACAATGTATAATGTTATTGATGATCAAATAATTGTGAAGCATTGTACATTTCACAGGAATAAATGGTGCGAGGAAACAAAATGGGCTGAAAATAGAGAATCAAGTTAAATCTGTGCAAGAGAGAACTGAAATTTGGGGAATTTGAATCACCAACAATAAGAAATTTGAAATAATCCCTAGGTAGATTTCCAGTATCATATCTGCAGGAATGGAGATTGTTCATCATTTCTACATTATTTAGGAAGACGGTGTTCTTTCTCTGAAGCTCTGAATACCTATCAATCACCTTTCAATCTACTAGTTTCATACCCCAAGGAACCCACTTTCTCATAATTTTGAATCAGACTGGTTGATTATAGCACACCTTGAAATCGGGTTTCTGTATCCAAGACCTTAGAATTAAATAACATACTTTGTGCATTATGTTAATAAAAAAGCCAATTAATGCAAATCAAATCCAGTACATTTAGCAAGCTTGCTTTATGCAGTTTCATGCAGGTACTTTATTTATGTCTTAGAAAATGGAGTCTACATGGGAAATGTCACCTCATGGTGACTTCCCCATCAAGAATAATATGGATAACATTCTTCATATACTTGTTTAAAATGAAACAGTTTGAGAAAGGAAAGTCTGAATTGTCCAACGAGAGCTTGCATTTTGACTCTTCCTACCAAAGGGGTTGTGGATCCTAGTTCTTCACCATTTTTGATCAATATTGTTGTATCACCTACTTGCGCTCAGGTTATATCCACATTCTTACAATGATCATGAATTTTTTGCAGTTGGGTCTGCTCCCAAGTCTTCTTCCATCATGG
Source organism: Euleptes europaea (assembly GCF_029931775.1). NCBI lineage: Eukaryota > Metazoa > Chordata > Lepidosauria > Squamata > Sphaerodactylidae > Euleptes > Euleptes europaea. The sequence goes on along the minus strand of NC_079320.1, from coordinate 36,999,730 downwards.
CTAATGTGGAAATCACTGGACCTACGCAGGGTATGCTTTTTCCTTCTGTTCTGCTTCTCCTCCTGAAATTTACCCTCCATGTCTTTTTAACCATTCCCATCTCTTAGTTTTTCCCTTCTCCTTCTCAGCCTCCCCACCCAACAGCTAGCTGGTCTTCCCCCATTGTATCCTCACCTGGCTAAGGAATCCTTCCCTTCCTGTCCCCAAAACTCACACACACCCCCATCACTTTGAATCTTTTTGTCCTTTTTTGGTCAACCCATACACTTTTCTCTCTGGACTAGCTAGATGGGAGGAACATAATTTGGGTATTAGCTTAAAATAATGTAACTGGACACTAAAATTGTATAAAATGCTATTTGCTGGATTGTCATAAGTATATTTGGTATTGTAATATTGCCAGTAAATAGCTCAGTCTCGCTGTCTTATAAGGCTGCCGTTCTGCTTCATCTTTATTCTATATCTTTGTTAGGTCAGTAAAAGTTATTTTCTGGCTAGGTATCTGTTTCCCTTTCTTTATTTTCTTCCCTCAGAGACTTATTTTGGCATTATGGGAACTGTGTACACTGTAGACTCAAATAAAATAATCCTTATATCAGTATCCATGTTATAGTTACATGCAGAGGATACTCTTCACTGACACAGGGACCATTGTGGCCAACACACCTGTAGCTTTCCCCACAGGTATTTCTACCCAGTATAAGCTCTTGATTTGGGATTACTATTTTTGCTGGCTACCAATCATGCTGTGTCTCTGTGCAGACAACCACCTCTTATGCATGGCTGTTTTCCTCGTGGTCACCCTTCTAATGACTTTGGGTCTTTGTTTTGATTATGCATGCTGTTTCCAACTGTCAGAGGTCACCCCACTCTCCCCCTGCATTTCCCTGCGTTTTGCCCATGTTTTCAAATTTGAGATAAAACAGTTCCCTGAAAATGCAGGCAAAATGCAGGGAGGGAGCGAAGCGACCTCTGACGGTTGGAAACATCATGCATAAGGTTGCCATGCCCCTTTGCCACCGGCGGGAGATTTTTGGGGCAGAGCCTGAGAAGGGCGAGGATTGGGGAGGGGAGGGACTTCAATGCCATAGAGTCCAATTGCCAAAGTGGCCATTTTCTCCAGGTGAACTGATTTCTGTCAGCTGGAGATCAGTTGTAATAGCAGATTTCCAGGTAGTATCTGGAGGTTGGTAACCCTAGTAATGCATAATCAAAACAAAGACCCGAAGTTGTCAGAGGAGTGACCATGAGGGAAACAGCCATGCATAAAAGGTCAACATCTGCAGGTGAAAATACACTACAGTAGCTTTGTCATGTGATCACTGTACTGCTTTTGTAAATTGTGGAACTACCTTAATCTGTTATGAAATCCTTAATATTATGTATGCGTGGGTGATACACGAGACCGGAGACGGAGTTACAACAACAACCACTTTATTAACGCTCTGCACCGAACTGTGCTGAACTCTTGAACTACTTGGAACTGAACTGTAAGTGCACAACACCCTGGCTTATATGACAATCCCAACCACCCGGAGCCATGCCCCCCCCCCCATGTCCGCAATTGGCCGGGTGTAGTCCATTGTCCAATGGGAACACAGGCGCAAACCAAGTCCATGATTGTGCGGCTATAGTCCATTGTCCAATAGTAATTACAGGCATAGGAGCCTGGAGAGAATAACAAGCTCAACGTGAGCCTTGCTTCCACTGCATACATAACACTTAACTATAGAGCTCAGCTTGCAGTGTACTTTATGAAGAAGGAAGAACAGAGGACAAGTCCTCTGAGGGGAAGTTGAAGGAACTAGGCGTGTTTAGCCTAGGGAAAAGAAGAATGGTGGGAGACATAACTGTACTTTTCAAATACCCAAAGGGCTGTCACATGAGGAGAGCAATTATTTGTTCTCTAATGCTTCAGAGAGCAGGACTAGATCTACTGGGCTTACATTACAAAAGGATACAGTTTAACTGAACATTAGAAAAACTCTGAAATGCTATTTATTTATTTTAAACATTCACAAGTCTAACTTTTCCCCAGAAAACTGGTATGAGTTTCCAAATAATGGCACTGATTATCAGGGTGAGGACTTTTCCCCACTGGAGGTTTCAAGCAGAGGCTGAGCAACCGATTGTTAGGAAAGCCATAGTGCTGGGTTTCCTTCAATCAATGTCCAGGGCTGCTGAACTATATGGCCTTTAAGGCCCTTTCTAATTTTAGGACTCTTTGATGCTGTGACTTTGCGAACAATATGTTTGACATTCAATTTTTCCTTATTCATTTAACTCTAGTATTGGAAGCCAGCAGCATGTGCTGCCCTTTAAGGCTTCAAGCAGCAAAGGGGCATGGAATGTAGCTGCATATGCTTCAAAGAGGCCATCTTCTGAATAGAAACTGGAGGATCTTGTGAAGCAACTTCCCAAAGAACTCTCAAGGCACAGGTCAATGTAGAATAAAGAGACATTTTCAGAATTTGCAAGAGGTAGTTTTGGTTGTATTCTTTGTTATGTGATTTATCTACAACAGGGTTTTATGTTGGGCCTACATTTCACCTCAGTTCAGGAAGCTACATCAAAAATAATCTCTGGACTGTACAACAGTACAACAGTAAAACCAACTGTATAATCAACTACTCAAGGGTTACAGAATTGTGCCATTTTTGTAAACATAATATTGTTTATACAATTCAGAGTATTTGGGGGGGGGTAACTTGTCTTTCATTTTCTTTGATATAAGTATCCTCTAGAGGCTACATGTCACAATATTCCTTTTACATTATTTACATATGATCACCTTGGTGATTTGTTCACAGTTCAAAATGTCTTGCATCTGTGCAGAAATGGCACGGTAGCTTACTAAGAAGCTGTTGCTGACACACTTTCACAACTTACTGGTTTGCTTGGATTTAAAGATGCCCCAGGTTGATTATAGGTATGTCATGCACCATTTAAAATCAACTACATTAGAGTGTACTTGCTGCCTTTGTGCCCACACAGTTGGAGACATTCATCAGTTGGTAGCATTCACTGAGCTGGTGCATACTGAGAACTGAGTAGTCTGAACTGGGGATTACGAACAGGAATTCAAGAACATGTTGAAACAGGTTTTTTATTATTATTGTGGTTTTGTTGTTGTTATCATTATTGTTTGCTAACTTTCTACCCAATAGAGGGTCCCGAAAATGGCAAACATCGGAAGATTAAAAACATTTCAGAATATTACAAATATCTATAAATTTAAAAAACATTAATAAACCATATAAACACATAATCAGGGTCAAGGGCTAGTAAGAGTTAATGAGGAAATGCTGAACAAAACACACACAAAAAGTCTTCACAAGCTCATGAAAGAACAATAGAGGAAGGATTCTGAACAGTCTTCAATGGCAGCCCTAAGTAGAACACTTTACAATAACATAATCTGGTTGTTACCAGGGCATGTACCACAGTGGCAAGATATTTCCTGCCCAGGAAAAGCCACAGCTGGCTCACTAGACCATGCTGGTGAAAGGGGCTTCTGGCCACCCCTGCCACCTATTTATCCAACAGGAGACTTTGGTCCACCAGTACCCCCAGGCTATAAAACTGCTCTTTAGGGGGAACACAACCCCATCCAGAAGAGAAGACATTCTAATTTCTGGATCAAAACTTCCTCCCACCTGTGATGAAGGAAAGTGCCATCAAGTCACAGCCAACTCATGGCAACCCCTTAGGGTTTCCAAGACAAGAGATATTCAGAGATGGTTCGCCATTGCCTGTCTCTGTGTAGTGATCCCAGAATTCCTTGGTACTCTCCCACCAAATACTATCCAGGGCTGACCCTACTTAGCCTCTGAGATCTGGAAAGATTGGGATAGCCTGGGCTCCTCCCACCTGTAGCACCTCTCTTTTACAGGATTAAATTTCAGCTTGTTAGCACTCATGTATCCCAAAACTGCCTCCAGGCACTTTGAGAGGGTATCCACTTCTTGGGATCTGATGGAAGTGCAAGGTATCGCTGAATGTCATTCACATATCCTGCATTGTGCAGGGGTTTGGACTTGACGACCCTGGTGGTCCCTTCCAACTCTGTGATTCTATGATTCTATCAATGACATATCAGCTTAAATCTCCAGATGACCTTTCCCTGCAGTTTCATGTAGATGTTAAAAAGCATGGGGGACAAGATGGAACTTTGTGAGACACCATAGGCCAGAGGTGAAAGACTCGAGTAGCAGTCCCCCAGCACCACACTCAAATTACTTTCAAAGAAGGACCAAAACCACCACAAATGAGGGCCTCCCAGAGCCAGTGTTGTATCAGGAGGGCTAGGAGTGAAACACTAGAGCTGCTTTTCTCACTCACACAGAGTGCCTACCGGCCTCTACAACCTCCCTCCCTCTCTCTCTCTCATTCTGGGTTACAAGTAGGTCAGGATGTCACACTCAAGTCTCGCCACTGTTCTCCTCTCTTTTAAAATATGTAGAGAGCCATGATCATTTCACAACTCAGGTCCTCTTTCTCACTCACATAGATATCAGCAGACAGGGTAGCCCAGCCCCCCTTTAACATCAGGCCCTCACTCACACAGAGTTATTGGGGTCGGGGCTCAAACACTGTTCCATTCACACACTGCCACCATTTATTCATATCCTATAATATATATCTTGACCAAGATATTAAAGTATGTGTGTTTCCTTTAGACTAAGCAGCCCATAGAGTTAAAACAAGTAGTTACCTTTTATTTATGGTATGAACATACCATATGGTATGAAGAAAGTCAGGTAGAGGTAACAATGTGTAGTCCTATTCCGCAATTGGGATCCTTCGGTTACAAATTGACTATTTTCAGCCCACTCTAAGCAGCTCTTCTCCACAGTTTCACTCAGTCAAACATCCTCCTTTTCCCACTCCCTTGCTGCCAACTCCCTCTCAACTGCTGTTCTTAACTGCTGTTTTCCAACTGACTCTAACATTCTGTTAGCTCTCATTCATCACTCTTAGGGAGAGGCAGATCCTAACCTGTCTGACACAGCTTGCAACACACAAGACCCACAGTCCACAGAGTGTGCTTGGAACCAGCGAAGGCAGTGGTGAGAGTGTGGAGTTGGGAGCTGCCAAGGGAAGAGTTTAGGAGCTCCGTGGCACAGAGTGGTAAGCTGCAGTACTGCAGTCCAAGCTCTGCTCACGACCTGAGTTCAATCCCAACGGAAGTTGTTTTCAGGTAGCCGGCTCAAGGTTGACTCAGCCTGCCATCCTTCTGAGGTTGGTAAAACGAGTACCCAGCTTTCTGGGGGTAAAGGGAATATGACAGGGAAGGCACTGGCAAACCACCCTTTAAACAAAGTCTGTGTAGTAAATGTCGGGATGGGACATCACCCCATGGGTCAGGCATGACCTGGTGCTTGCACAGGGGACCTTTACCTTTTAAGGGAAGAGTTTACCTGGCTCTCTGCAGTACAGAAAGGGTTGGACTTGGGGAATGTACCAACCCTAGTGAAGGTGCAAGTGGGTGAGACAAAGAAAATCTGGAGAAATTAGAGAGGTATTCCTTGGGAGGATGGAAGGACTTAAAGCTCCCGTGGCAAAGGCCTCCAGAGGGCTGCAAGGAAGGGCACTAAACTGAAGACAGTCTCCAGGGAAAAAGCAGGACTGAGATCGGAGAGAGACTGTAACCTTGGTGGAAGGGTACTAAAGTGTAATGAGGGATCAGAAAAGTCAATATCTTGGTATGTAAAGAAATTTGGCCAAGGAGGAGCAAAGGAGGGCCTTTGCCAGCACAGTGGCAACCTCTGATCTGAGGCCACTTTAAGTAGCAATGTTTGTTTGTTTGTTTGTTTAAAAACCTGATACACAGAGAACAAGATCAGTGAATCTCCAGCATTTCTTTGCATGTGAAACAAGAAATAGGAGGATAGCAATATGAGGTCACTCAGTGATGGAGAGGATTACTTTAACTGAGGGAGATTCAAAGACACCTCCCCTCCAACAAAAGCTGCCCTTTGCCTTTTGTCTCTTGCTCCTGCCTTTCACAACCTAGTCTTCCCCTCCCCTCACCCCCATCAGCCTTTCTCCAGTACATTGCTTGCTTTCCTCTCCCTGAGAAAGCTGACATATCATGCACCGGAGTAGCTCCATGATGCAAACATAGGTAAGGGGCATTGGATGACTGGCAGGAGAGGGAAGAAAGAGAAGACAAGGTAAAGCTTTGGCAGCTTTGCACTTTGAACTTGCCTGTGCTGTTATGCTGTTCAAGATAATGGCCATTAAACTGGAGACGCTCTGCCTTTTCCTGTCATATGAGGTTTACGTCACATGACTGGGATGCTTTGTGACTGCCTGTGATGCCATTTGACCGTTTGTCACACACTCTCAGCCCAGTGGCTCCCATTCTGCCCCTTAAGGATTAAAGGCGAGTCCCAGAATTGGAAAGGTTAACGACCACTGCAATAAAAGATAGCTCTGAGCATGCTATTCTAAGCCTTTCTCTTTAGTTAACAGATCAGATAAAAGTTGACTTCCAGTGCTTCAGTCTTTTATCTCAAATTCATCAAAATGCCCTCCTTTTGCTCTGCATTCTTAATCTCAAATTGACAATATCACAGTGTACTACATTGATCTTGTTCAAAAAAAAGTGTGTTGTTATATATGGCATTTACTCCAGCTTATAACATGTTTTGGGAGACAGAATGATAGACATCTGCATGTATGATTTCCTCTCCAGTTTAAGAAACCCATTGGCGCACATTAGTCCTCTAGTTGAACTGGGGGGGGGGGGATCTCGGTATATACAGTACTACAATTTTAATAGTTAATGCAAAATGTATTCTTGATTATAGGAAGTAAATCACTACACAGTATGTGTATATTTAGCAATAAAAATGTGTTGAATATCCAGGTGTGGGTCTTCCAACATCCCATCTGGCTGACCTTAATGAAAAATTATAAGAAACTTACAAGTGATGCATTAATGTAATGCTATTCCATGTGATCAAAATGGTCATTTTGCCTTTTCAGTACAAGTGCATTTTATATTGATTGTAGGCCAGATGCAGAATATTGGTCTTCATCCAGCAGCTCTGATGAGGGTAATTTCCATTAAGAAAATACCAGCAGGCATAGTGCTTTGGATCACATCTAACCAGGGTGGGGTGAGGTGGGTGAACAAGAAGCACTATCATAAGGGGCTAGAAGGCAGTCCCAAGTAGAGGGGTGAAACGCTGCAAAATTACTCAAGTCTATTGTCTAAAACCCTTGACTTCAAATCACTTAAACTGGAGTGACTCTCCATAGGATTGTACCGTATGAAACTCTGATGCATGCCCCTGAACTGCAGCAATTGTATTTCATTTGCGATGTATTTTAGCTTTTTTCCTTTGTGCTCTCAAGAGGACCAATGAACTCAGTTAGTACCGAGATAGAAGCAAAACAGCATCTAATTTAGCACCCTGCATCCCTTAGAGCTGTCTCAGCTTATACCTCAAGATCACCTCCGAAAATGGATTTTGTAGACTGGCATGCTCTAGCGATGCCCTTTTATGCCCCTAGCATTTATCTTACAGTAATAGCTGGGAGGAAACAGCTAAGGTTCATCTAGGTGTACTGTGTGCTACCTGGAGATTCACCCTTCAGTGAGTTTTCTCTCCTATCATGCACCACCTATCTGCCCCTCCACAAGTTATAGCTGATAGTTCATCTAGGTCATGGCCTACTCAAAGTAGTAAGTGGGGGAACAGAAAATCCTGCTCTAAGCACCCGTTTCATAGTCTCAGATCATTGCACTAAATCGTTCTTCAACAATCTTGATTCGTTTTTCAGACTACCTGGATTTAGAGTGAAAAAGAATAGAGTATTTTCCCTCAAATTTAGAAACTGAACATGAACTTTCTTGCTACAAGAGGGGTTCACTCTGAATCAGTATGATACACATCTACAAAGCACTTTTTATCAATAAGAAGATTGATATGGGTTCTTTTTCCCAGATATATTCTGATTCACAACACACCACTGTGTGGTGAAATGACACTGCATTCTTAGGCATATGTGTAAACAAGTACAAGTTGGTAAGGTACATGTTCACGTTGTACTCTGTGAACACTCAGAAGATAAGCTATCTTTCCATGCCAGCAAAAGTTCAGTTTTTCTTTTCTATGTAGACTTCAGTCTGCCAGGCTAGGAAGCTGCCAATTCATACATTAATGTGGTAGCGAAAAGAACAGAGCTTTCCCTGTGACAAGACAACCGGCACATAATCAGGGATGTCTCCTAGAAGTGAGTAACTTTGTTTAGCTGGTAATGATGGAGAAGCTTTTTAAAGTGTTTTTTAAGAGGAACTAGTTGATGTTGGAAATTGACTTGGATGGAAAAACCCCAGAATAGTGGGGGGAAGAGAACACCTAACCATAGCCTGGGACAGAAATATGGTAAAATTATAGTAACATTAACAGAGCAACCCTAAGGGGGGGTGGTTAAGAAGCACCTGGGGAAGGTGGCTTCCCAGCCCAAAAAAGAAAGGCAAAAAGGTAATTTTAACAAAACCCCATAACGCTCCTCCCTAGCAGTGTCGGATTTACGTATAAGCTAAACAAGCTATAGCTTAGGGACCCACTCTCTTGGGGCCCCCCGACAAATTTAAAGGAAAAAAAATCTGGATGTACATTTCCAAAATATAAGATAAAAAACAAATAAAATAAAACCTACATAACAGTGTTTTGTGTTGTGTAGGCTCCTATGATGTAAGTAATGGGCCCCGCCTGCTAGCCTGCTCACTAAAAGATCACTGGTTTGCTCATTTCTATATATAGGGTGCCTACATTCTGCATGGACTGGTTGCAAATGGCTTTAGATACCTATTAGGTCCATAAATTACCATATAGCATATATTCAACACAAAAAAACAGCGGCAATTTGTTGTTGACAAAGGACAGCTGGACATATAAAGGGCCCCATTACCTTCAATAGCTTAGGGCCTCATCAAACCTAAATCCAGGCCTGCTCCCTAGGTTTCATGGTACCGGCTAAAGTGGGTGTTCCTGGGCTGCAAGGGTTTTGCGAGCTGACCAAAGCCAGCTCTGCCTCCGGGAATGGCCCCTTTGACAGCAGGTCAAGCCCTTGCAACAAGAAAACATCGCCGGTGAGGCTGCACTGGTGCCTGCAGCTCGCGCTGCTGCGCTGCTCCCCATAGCCAGATTAAGTGGCCCCGTGCCAGCATTTGTGCCAGTTTAGCCGGTGCAAGTGGCACTAACACTGGAGCTGGGGTCATGCCGGCTCCTAAACTGGTTCGCCCTCCCCGGTTAGGATTGGGCTGCCCGATTATTCTGCAAACCTCTTAATTCATTGTCAATGGGGGTGACTTTTAGACATAGGAACAGAAGATTTCCCCTTACTGCTCAGTTTATTTTTTCTTTGCTCAGTAGCTGTTAGACTGCAAATACAATGAATGCTAATTTTATTCATTTCTGAAATTGGTGTCATGGTGGTTTGTGTGTACCCAATTGAAAGTCTAACGTGTTTCACGCTTACCAAGGGACAAAGACAATGCAGAAGATAACAGCTTGAATCTGAATTACTCTAAGATATATTGTCAAGGCTTTCCCTACATCCATGCAATTGGAAGTAGGTATCCAGCTCGTAATTTGTCAAAAATAGAGTGTCTGAGACCAGATAACTAGACAAACGTATCTCTAATTCCTAATCTGAAGGTGGCAGTGAAAAAGAATCCTAAATAAATCGTGAGGTTGTGGAATAAAGCTGGAGAGGTGAATGCCTCATTAGGGTCTATGGCTTGAGATCTGGGCCAGTTGAGCAAATCCTATATTCCATTGGAAGAATGAGGGGCTTGTGGAGCCTGTTTTGCCCCATGCTAAACTTTCAGGAATCTGCTAGGAGAAAATGGCATATTCTGCTTGCCTCTCTGATGTTGTGTCTACAACTGTATACATCTATGGCCTTACTATATTATCTATACCTGAGGCAATTGGAAACATCACCCTTTTTGTAATCACTTAACACAAAAACATGTTATGACTGATAGGAGAATTAATTTTCTCTCTTTAAGAAGTCCCTCCAGATTCATAAGGTCTTAAGTGTTTAACAAAAATCACAATACTGAAAAAGAGTGTTTGTACTTGTTTGTTTAATATTTTTCTATCGTAAAATGAATCATTGTGCAGATCCTTTAGATATTAAATATTTTGTAATATAATCTCTCCCGCCCCCTCCTCAGTATATAAAACATCTACTGTTATCTTTCCATTGAAATCTCTCTCTCTCTCTCTCTCTTTCTCTGTAAAAGGAAAAAAATATTTCATGAGCTGCAGCCCTAGCCTTAAAAAGTGTCTGAAGATATAATAAAAAGCACACATCTCTTTGTGGCAGACTTCCTGTGAACTAAGGCAAACAAACCTTTATGAGCTCTCATCTAAAATTCTTCTATAAAGGATAATCTCCAAAGGAATTTTAAAAAGAAAACCAGGCTCCGGGATTGCCTAGCAGAACGCAGCTTCATAGGCTTGAGTGCCTCCCAGAGTCTCCATTTGCACAGAAAGTAATTTTCACAAGTCTCTGCGCTGCTCCTAAGTTATCTATTAATCAATTTGAGCCAGTCCTTTAGTGTTGCCTCCTTTCAATAGATCGCCTTAACATCATTATGTTTGTCTCACTTTGTTACCTCTGTATTTGTTCTCTGTGTTCTCTGTGGCCTCTTAATCATTGGAGGTTTCCACTAATTGAATATAGCCATCATTAGTTCCCCTTAGAGTTTTGTTGTCTTCTAACATTCTGTGGGGTTTTTTCTCTCTCTCTGACTTCCAGTTAAAAGCTGTGATCACTAATTGTCTCGCCTCTTGCACAAGTGTTGCTTGATTGTCCAGCTAAAGGAATTGATGACAAGCTTCCATTATTTCTGTGTCCTCATGAAATTACTATAGGTAAGAATTTGTCCTTTGATAACTGTGAAGCCTTTCCCTTTCTGGGACAGTAAAGTGACTGCTTGCCAGGAGGTTTTTGTGTAAGCAAAATGCCCAATTATAGTTCATTCTTCAGGGTGCAGAAAATCAGCATCTATATAGTATGATGGCTTGGCCCAGACAAAAAACAACAACACCCTGATGTTGGGGATTTTGACTTGGAAAAATCTTTAATGATGCTTTTTAGAAATTTATCTGAAACAGAATCTAGGATGATAGGTTTGCAATTTCTCACCTGGATTTTTTTTTTCAAAGTAGTACCTTAAAAATTGCATTGTCCATCTTTCAGAACTGGTATTATCAAAAATCACATGGAGTGTTTATTTGTATGAACTTGTACTTTTGATATTTGCTAAGCCTTCCACACTCCAGGACACTGTTGATTCTATGCATTTCTAGTTTTCTTCCTTTGTTCCTGTTAGGATGCTCGGATGCCAAAAATGTTGTGCATTGTAGATAGAAGTATATCTTTCCAATGCTTAAATATGACATCTTGGCTTCTTTTGTGTTTGAAGTATACAGTAGTTGCCAGTGAATTTCACCTGAAGTAAAATATTTGGATATTCCTGCTAGAGCAGGGGTGGGGGACCTTTTTCCCCGCCAATGGCCATTTGGATATTTATAACATCATTTGCGGGCCATACAAAATTATCAACTTAAAAATTAGCCGACCAAGCCCCAAGTAGGCAGCTGCCCCAGATGACACCCCCCCCCCGCGTGCGCGGGGGCAAGCAGGCAGGCATGCAACTGGAGGTGCTCTCGCCCACCTGATGGCACAGGAATATTTGCCGCACGCTGGAGTTGCTCCTACTCTGTATGGTCTGGGCCGGATTCTGCAGCTAGCTCCTGCTACCTCTGCCTGCAGGGATGAAATGAGGACACACTGGCTAAGAACTCGCCCCTGCATATTCTGGCCCTGCCCTATTTAACTCCTCCATTGACACCACTTCTGTCCCATGCCCTCTTGTAGTACAGAGGGAATACGTTTCTCCATGGCATGGGTGGGAAAGGGTTAACACAGTTTCTTGGGTGGTCCTAGCAGCTCCATAGTTAATGACTCTTCTTCAAGGGGAAAAAAAGGTTCCTTTTCTCAGCAAAACAAGCTCACATCCGCCTTGAATAGAGGCTATTCCTGTCTGTGGGTGGGGGTGGATTGCCAGTCTTATAGCCTTCTGAGCTAGAGAGCTGCCAGGATCCACAAAGGGCCAGGCCAAATGATTTCATGGGCCTTAAATGGTCCCTGGGCCTGACGTTCCCCACCCCTGTGCTAGGGCATAAGAAATTTAAAAAATGCTGAATGGCAGGATAAGATTAGGCATATCTCCAAGAGGTATTTTATATACTATGACATTGCCACTGAAGTCTACCTCATAACATCTGAGACAAATCTGGTAGTTTATTCTGCGGCAAAATATGTGAGAAGTGGGGGGGGCATGAAAATAGTCTTAATAAACCTAGTGATATTTCTAATTTAAATGTCATCATTGTACCGATGATGCATTCTGATGATACTTGTGTCTTTATTTGCTCATAGTCCAGCTGGGCCTGCCCCTGGACATTGTATAGTACATACAGACAACTGTCTGCACATCACACACAATTTGTATGTGTGATTGCATTTATTTATTTAATGAATTTAAAATTTTCTCCTCAAGGAAGCTCGCAAGAAAATATAATTTATGCGACAGACAGATAGATACCCAGAACAAAGAAAGCAAATATATCTCTCTCAGGCTTTTTGGGATTCAGTAACTGGTTCGTTCCACTGGCAAAATACCTATTCAATTAGCACCCCACAGCTTGTGCCTGTGGCCACACCCAAGCTTTATAGTATGCAAAGAGAGAAAGACAAAGTAGCTCAGGTGGAACTCATCTGCTCGCTTGCTCCTGCAAGATTTTCCACATTTCCACTAAACCTTTTGGGAACACTACAAAATATGCATTTTTGAAAGGCAGATTTAAGCTTAGATATTGTAGCTGCTTATCACCCTAACCCGTACAACCTGGACTAGCCTGATCTTGTCAGATCTAGGAAGCTAAGCAGTGTCAGCCCTCATTAATAATTGGATAGGAGACCACCTAGGAGATCCAGGGTTGCTATACAGAGGCAGGCAGTAGCAAACCACCTTAGAACGTCTTTTGCCTTAAAAACCCTGTGAGGGGTTTCCATAAGTCAGCTGTGACTTGACAGCCAGAAAAAAAGGGGGGGCGCGTATCTGCTTTGAGGGGAAAGGGTCTCTTTCTTTGACTTGCAATGTCTTTCATCATCCAGTTCATTGTCAGCATAACAACTGGCTATGTCCTTGTTTACTCATGTAATTCCCCTGGAACTGCCAGTGAGTTGAATGTTATCAATCACTTTGTATTCAAGGTTGTCATACAATGACAACAACATTTGTAAATTTGGGTGGTGTTAAAAATGGGCAAATATATTTTCAGAACAATCTTCTACGAATGCTGTCAAACAGTTCTGAAAAGGAGTACAAAGAATATGTCCACTTTAAAAAAAACCTATAGGTGTTTAGTTGATCGTTAAATGAAATCACCAGGTATGCCAAAAATATTAAAGTATTCATTATTTTACTGTCTCTACTTTTCACTTAAAAATGTAGAATGCATTGTTTGCTAATTTTCTGATGGTAACCATCAATAAAAATTAGCATTTAGGGCTCTTGGAAGCTGATGCTACTTAGTTTAGGGATTAGTGTAAAGGGAGCTGGGGAATATCTAATATAAATTGATGATGCTTTTACTATGCATCTCATTAAAGTCATAAAGAGACTTGGAATTTATATCAAGGGTAAATAACAAAGTGGTATTGTATACGGACAGCTCATTAAAATCTAAAGTTGAAGGACTCTGTGCAGAAAGCCATTAGATAACTGTGTGAACTGATTTCTATAACATCTTCTAAGTGGGAAGAAAATAGAATGCAAATTAAGTATACCCTTAACACACTTCTCAAATAAGGATTTAATATCCTGCAAGTTGTGGCCATGACATGTTATAGGCCATCCTAATTTAATGAAGTGCAAGTGGCAGGAAATGCAGGAACGAAAAGTGCCATGAAAGAGATAGACTTGGATAGCATAATTGGCCAAAATACTGCTTGACAGCACAAAGTTCTGTGGATTAAAAAAGAGGGGAGAGGAGGAGTATCCTACAAGGTCTAATTTTTCATTGAAAGAATGTGTTAAAGTTGGAACATAACTTAAACCTTGTAACAGTCTATTTCTACCTAAGGTATTGTGGCATGGATCTGGTGAACAGAACTTATACTTGATATTGTTAGACTTCCAGCACTGCATAGATAATAGTTTTGGGTGCCACCAGCAGCCAAATCTGCAACCGCATTCAGCTGCATCTGTCAGAGCAGTTGTGATGCTCAGAACAATGAGCAGCTGGGAAGGCATTCCAGGCCCTACTGGATAGTGCACTGCCCCAGCAAACTTCCCTGATTGTGAAGTGTGGAGCTAGACAAAGCATTATGGGATTCCATGTCTAAATGCCTGAAGTCCTGGTGCCCTACTTCTCCAGTTTCTTGTTGTCCATGATTATTTAGAGTTTCCCAAAGAGGTAACAGTGAGAATAGTTTCCCAATGCAGGATTGTATCATAGTCTCTAGTACAGAAAATAATTTCTTTTGAAACATTTTGTAATTTAAAGATGCCAATCCAAATCTCAGGAAAGTGTGTTACATATTTTCGGGAAGAAATTATATCAGTTATATATCAACCTGGAAGAAACTTCAAGCTTTCTGGCATATAGGTGTTTAGTTCAGTTGCCCCAATATTTTGCCTGGATTTAATTGGACATGACATTTGATGGCCCTGCTCAGATGAAAATCTGTCAAAATTTCATGAGAATTTTTTTTATAAAGTCAGCAACAAACCCGAGGAGAAGGGCTTTAATTTCTTTCTTTTTACGTTGGTGTAAATAATTTACAGATGGATGCCTCTCACTGTTTGTTTTCTGGCTTTTGAACAGATTGCAGCTTCAGCCTACCTTGGGATTATCACAAGAAACACAAATGTAACATAGTTAGGACACTGTCATATTTAAGCCACAGGGACATAAAAGTATTTGCACTAGTTGCTTAATCCTTAGATCTTGATTAATTTGATATTCCCACTCACATTGCAGCCCCTTTGCTGCATCCTGTTCCCACCCAGAACATACCCCAGCCCCTATCAATGGTTTCTCAGGGGGTGCAGGGGCATCAGAGGAAACCAGGGATCACCAGATATCCTCTCCATGAAACCTGCTATATCTGTGAAGGTGCAGGTTCAAGCCCTTCTTATTAGCCAGTTTGGTACCAGAAGATATATGATTTCAGCATCCCCCTGGAGTACAATTGTTGGTTTCATTCTTCAAAGGGTAAGTACATGGGCAGTTCTCTGTGTTTTATTTGGACAGTGGTTGAATCCTTCTGGACATGGAACAGAAAAGGGAAAGGGGCAAGGAAGAACATGACAGGATGGCCTGGCTTTTTCCTCTTTGTCTCCTCCTTCTTGTGGTCATATCCAGAGTCATAAATTATCCCCTACAAACTCCCTCAGGGGAGAAGCAGCACAGAGTCATTGTGAAGATTCACCCTTAAAAGGTTGTTTTGTCTGAGTACATTCCCATGCACATTTGGTCCTTTGAAGCAACCTGAGCCATCCCCCCCCCCTAAAATCTATTAATCTTTGATAGCAACATTGGAATAATCATAGAATGAAAACAGGTATTTGTAAAATTATATTTGATTACTACCTACTCTCTGCTCTCTATGCAGAAAGTCATGTTTACATAGATTTACAACTGGGCTCAGTAGAACACATTCTACATCAAAGACTGTTCCATCAGTACTATTTCAGCAGAAGTGTAAAATCATTTTAAGTAAATGAGGCTGACTAATAAGCATGTAACATATGCACTTTTGACAACAAACAGCAAGTAGGTTGTATTAAATTTTAATACCCCTAATAAAATTAGCAGCGGCCTAACCCGTTTTTATTAAAGACAAGTTTTTACTCAAAAAATTAAGCTACTGCAGCTCTAGAGTTCTAACAGCATACAACCCAATTTTTGTACTTAAACTGAGCAAATAATATGCAGATCATTACATGAACTATGTATGTTGCAAATGTACTGTAATGCTACCTGCCCAATGCATAGTGGGAGACCCCACTCTGGTAAGTCGTAATGCACTTGTTGGAGTGTGGAAACCCATAGCCCTCAACATAACCACATGCATTGCCTATTATACTTGGTCAAACAATGTTCAGATATATCATGCTGGTATCCACAATGATACTGATATGTACCCAAGGTGTTTTGTACTCAGTAGTAGTGGTGTGCATTCAGCTTTGCTGAACCTGGAAAAAAGCACCCTTTGACAGCAGCCAAAAATAACAAGGCTGAAAAAATCAGCTTTCTTCCCTGCTTTTTGGGATTCCCCATAGGCATCAATAAAGTTCTTAAAATTCCAAAACTCCAAAGTTGAGTTTTTTTTAAAAAAGGTAGAGGCAGCAAATTTGCAGCATAGCTACAGGTGACTCTCCTTAGACGAACCCCCTAAGTTTGGTAAAGATTGGGTCAGGAGATCCAATTTTATTTGCCCCCAAATGGAGGACAAATTGGGGTGGGCAATAAAATTGGACCTCTGACCCAATCTTTACCAAACTTGTGGGTTCTTGTAAGGACAATCACCAGCAGCTCCTCTGCAAATTTGGTACCTATCCCTTAAAAACAGCCCTACAAAGATTCCCCACAGAGTATAATGGAGCTGAAAATTTTTGGATTTCCGGGAAAAACCTATGCTAGTATGGGGATTCAGCTTTTTTCAGAAATAATGAAAAAAGGGTCTAATACCCAAACCTGAAAAATAACAATTTTGGGGTGGTCACCCTTAGTTATTAGGTTATGAGAGACCACCAAGGAACACCAGGGTCACTATGCAGAGGCACACAATGACAAACCACCTCTGAAAGTCTCTTGCCTTGAATACACTACAGGGTTGCCATAAATCAGTTGTGATAGCACTTTCTACCAAGAGAAGAGGAAGGGACAGGAAGCAGGATCTTAGTGAATTACAGGCTACTTCATTAATGAATAGGAATCAATAATGCAAAATATAATCAAATAAAGTAAATAAAATTCTAGCTCCTGCCAATAGTGCTGTTTAAATTCATGAATCATATTTGCATATTCATTTCCTTTGACAAATACTCATCTGAACCCCACTTTCTTGGAGGTTCTGTTTAGTTCAATTTAGCAACTTCACTATGCATTAATTCCATTAATGCAGACATCAAACTAGATATTTTTATTCCACAGCAGAGCAAGTAATACACTCACAGGACTGCAAGTTGATTGCCCCATATGCAGATTTTGGCTCTGGTCACAGGGAATCTGGTTACGGTTAAACAGAGCAGACATGGCTTAGTGACTCTATATGGGCGTCACATAGAAAAATCTGCCATCTCCAGTTAAAGGATCTTGGGTAGCTGTTACTCAGAAAGAGCCTGGAACGATGCTTCTGGCTGGAGCACACAATTCAAAATTAGTTGGATCAATGTTCTGACTTGGTATAAGGCAGCTTTATATGTTTCGAATGCTGCTATCTATACAGCACCATTTTTTTCCTAGGGATAAAAATGAACAAATGATTGCCCTACAGCAGGGATGTCAAACATACGGCCCTGGAGCTGGAGCTGGCCCTTTGAGAGCCAACCGAGGCAGCCACCCCCCGCAGTCTCAATGTGGACTGCTGAGGCATGGCCTGACCCGAACAAGTGACATTTATGTCATATCTGGCCCTCGAAACAAATGAGTTCAACACCCCTGCTCTAGAGTGTTCATGGCAGAGGTAAGATTTGCATTGGGACCTTCTGATTGTGTAGCTCAATCTCTTAGATTCTATGCTGTGTGCTAATAGCTCACAAAAACCCGTTGGAGAGTGGAGCTTTAGAGCAGCAGTTCCCTTGCGTTATGAAATGCCCAAGCATTAAGCTTATGAGAACTCTGCTGTCATCAGCCAGCTCTCCTTGCCACTAATCCCCTTTCCCTTCACAAGGGGAAATATGCTTGAAGACAGATGATAGAGAGACCTCCTGGTCTATGCTTTTTTTAAAAAAAAATAATAATAATAATGGAAAGATTCCAAGCATGTTCAGAATTGTCTTAGAGAGCTCAGAAAACAGACTAGTTATGAAGCAACAGGGGGAGGAACACGTTTTAGGGGGGCGGAACTACATACCGACTTCTTTATTAGCCTTTCTGTGGTAGCTGCTCCCCACATAACCCTAACATTTAGAAGTACATGAAGGATTTGCTCACCATATCACACTGTATTCAGTACCTGCCAAAATGAGATATGACAAAAAAACTCAAACCAAAACTCCACTTGGTAAGTACTTCTAAATATTATGGGATGGACAAGGTTTACTCATCGCAATAACCTGTTTTCAGCAGCATCCTCATAGCAACTCTAAGGCCGTTTATGCTTGGTAATTAGCAGCTCGTTCCAGGCTGAAGTGCCCCACATATATATATTTTTTCTTCATGCTGAACCATCATTCTAGACATCATTGGGAAGCATGCTTTGCATTTCTTAAGAGCCCCTTTAATGCGACCTTTGGTATTTGCTCCACCCCTGCATCAAAGCATTCACTGAAGGAAGCATGCAGAATCCCAACCACAGCTTAGCTATGCAAACAGCTATTGCTAATGGCTATGCAAATGAAGGAACAGAGGATCAGGCAAGTGGGGGTGGAATTTGTTTGACTTTCTCCTTTTTTATCCGGACCATGAACAGTCATTTTAGAGGTTGGATTTAAAAAATCAGCATTGAGCGAGGAGCAGAATCGACCCTGCATAAATGGCCTAATATGTGATGTAGTCGTTAAGGGCCCCAAGAGGGAACAGTAACATTGGAACAGCCCTTTTTGTAGCCCAGTTTTGATTATATTTTTGATAAACGTACCAAAATGTACTTCTTCGTTTTATTTTGCACGCAGCAATTTTTTCTATAACAGTGATTCTCAAACTGTGGATCAGGACTCCAAAGTTGATTGGTTGCAACTCTCTTGCAGGTGGGTCATGAGTCCAGGAGAAGATGAACAAGGTGAATTGGAGGAGGAGCAGCTGAAATGTACAGTACATTTTGAAGTGGGTCTCAAACATTACAGTATGTTTAGAAGTGGAAACTATTTCAAAAAGTTTGAGAACCACTGCTTGAGAAGAATATAGAAGCTGCAAAGAATTTGACTCAAGAAATAAACTGTTAGGGTACAGAAGACATGCATTAAAAATAAACAGAAAGCTGAATTATAAGAATTATTTGTTCAGTAAGCTTAATGAATTCAATATCAGCACTTGCTACCTTGGGCCAAATTAAAGGCAATTAAAATTTTAATAACTTAATCAGAAAAGTTTTGAATATTAGGTATTTTGTTCGATCATACATATTCCTTGATATTTTGAGCTATAGCTAGAAAACTTTCAAAGATAAAGTGAGTTTGTCCTTGATGTGAACTAAATAAAAAGATCACTTTATTATTATATTGATGCGAGAGTTTTCTTATGTTCCCTTACTGTAGGATTATTCGTTTAGAATCAAGTTACCTACTTCTGTTATTGCTTTGTAGAATTCTAATTAAAATGCAGGGAATTTGGTGGAGTAATATGCTTTGCAAAGCGGTGATATCTCCTAGATAACACTAATGTTGCTCAGTTTGTTTACATATTTTATTAAAGACAGCAGAATAAAGACGCATTTAACAATCTTACATGTTTGTTTTTAGTACAAAGTTTAATGTGCTGTAATAGGAATAGAGTAATAAGGAATGCATATATAACTTGTTGGACTCAGTGTCACAGGATGTGAATGGCCTCTAGCTTAGGTGTCTACATTAGACAAATTCATGATATATAGGTCCACACATGTAGCTGCCACACATGAATCAGACCCTTGGTCCATCACAGTCAGTATTGTCTACTCAGATGGGCGGCAGCTCTCCAGGGTCTCAGGCCTCTAGAGGTCTTTCAAATCACCTACTGCCTAGTTCCTTTAAGGGGAGATGCCAGGGATTGAACCTGAGACCTTCTGCATGCCAAGCAGATGCTCTACCCTGAGCCACAGCCCCTCCCCATGTGTTCATTAACTATGATGGTTAATGAAAGCTCCATGTTTGGGGAAGTATATCTCTAAATGCTAGCTCTAAATGCAGGGCTGTACACGGCAGTGGGAGGCTTTGCCCTCTGTCCCCCTGCCTTTGGCATTCTGTGTAATTTTATTGTGGGAAACAAAATGCTGGACTAGATGAACCACTGGTCTGATCCAGCAGAGCTCTTCTTGTGTCCTTATGAGGGCTTCTCATTTTTCAAATATAACCTCAGCTAGAATGGTTAATGCAGGTGAACATGCACACACTCAAAAGTACACTCTTCAATCGCTTATGATGCTATCCTATGCAGACTTACTTCAGTCTAAACTCACTGAAATCCATGAGCGTAGACTGATTTCAGTGTGCTTACGCTACAGTGATTCTATTTAAGATTGCACTGCTAGTCTCTCAGATTCATCGAATTGTGTTTATTGAAAGGGACCATTTAGACTATTACCCACTCCTTTACATACCGTATATACCTGTGTATAAGCCGACCCGCGTATAAGCCGAGGTGCCTAATTTCTCCCCAAAAATGGGGAAAAATTAGGCACCCACGTATAAGTCGAGGGTCGGCTTAGAACCCCTCCCCCCCCCGCAGGCTTACCTGACCGGGCTCCTGGCGGCAGGAAGCAGCGGATCCGGCGGGGGCGGCCTTCCTGCAGCTGCAGGAGGCCCCCCCTAGGCCGCTCCTGGCGGCGGGAAGTGGCGTGGGCCCAGCGGGGGCGGCGGAGCGGCCTCCCTGCGGCCGCAGGGGGCCTCTGGAGGCTGCTCCCGGCTGGGAAAAGGCGGCGGCGGTAAGTTCCCCCCTCCCTCCTCCCTCCCCCCTCTACCGTATTGACCAGCGTATAAGCCGAGTTCGGCTTTTTCAGTCCTTTTTTTGGGCTGAAAAACATGTCTTATACGCGAGTATATACGGTAAGTAGGAATATTTCCTTTATGTGTCTTGATCCTTCATGCATTGTTTTTTTTCCCCTCTCTCTTTAATTCCGATATTTCTGGTGCTTTTATTACCACAACTGGGACACTTTTCAGTTTTTTAAATGTAAGAATGGAAGCCTAGTTAGTGTTTGGGAAATGCTTTCGCTCCAGTGTACAATTTCTTGCTAATCCAGAAATAATATGCAAATACATTTATAGACAATTATGTTTTATTAATGATGATGGTTTGTATCCATCACCCACAGTGGTTGCTTAATAAAGCTATGCGTGGATAACTGTGCGGTGGATTGCAGCTGAGCCAACCAATCAACAAATAGGTTAAAGGAAGGTCTTGAGGCGGGCTGGAACAAAGCATTCTCTCTGCAGTCATCACTCTTAACCACCCACAGGTGCAGGCCTTGTGCAGAGAACTGTATTGCATAAAGTGACACTCCATGGATACACTTCCACTATGATTTACATGGTTGGCACAGGGTTTTTTGGGGCACGTTACACTTTTCTATAAGTTCCTTCTGCCCATCAGTGGCTTGGACATTTGGGAGGAGTCGTTTGTTTCTGTGACCAAATTGGTTGTGAACCAGGGAGAGCATCCATAGCGAATCAGGTAACTCATGTCCATTAATGGAATGGAAAACAAATCCATATGTTTTCAGCAATGAGAGCATCTAGTCATGAGAGGCTTTGAATCACAGTTGTTGACATCAGTTGGACTATATCTATTAAAGCTTAATTGAAATGCTCGTCAAACTGGACCTTTATATTGCTCTCAGTCCTTGAACATTACAGCTGCTTAGACACTGCATATTCGGTTGGTGTTTGTTCAAAGCCTCAGGCTTGATGGTGGGGGAAGTTTTTTGGCTCTGTATGGAAACACAAAGTGAAATGGATTAATTATAATTGAAAATCCCAGCATGGTTAGGCTCATACAGACTTGAAAGATATATTTTTTAACCTTCCGCACTAATGCTTGATCATTCTTTCCCTACAATGTCTGATGAGATGGTAAAATGGCATATGCTTCAGGTGAAAAGCAGAAAATCCCTTAACCTCCCAAGGTCATGTAGGCCAGAGAAGAGTACACAAAACCCAACCCAGAAACCTCAACTGAGAGCTAAATCAGATATTAAATGGGCAGCTGTGTGAATGGAGTTTTTGGTGTTATTTTCCCCTTTAATTAGCAGGCTTGCATGGGTCTAATTTGGATTGGGACCATGGTGAGTGGGAAGGCAGGATTGACAGCGCAATCCTAAAATGGGGTAGTTGCGGGGCATCTGGGGATGGTGCAGATGTGCTGGCTCTTGAGTGGATTGCTGACCCAAAATTGCAAGCTGGATAAGAAATTGTTACAAAACCCTGTGAAACTGCTCCATTGAGTTTCATGGGACTACACCTCCTTTTTTGCCGGCATAAGTTCCTGGGGGTGTTCCTGGGAGCGGAAGGCCTCAGGGAGCTGACTAAAGCCAGCAACACCCCCTTTGGTGCTGGCATGAGCCCTCGCTCTGGGAAATGCTGCTGTGGCAGCTGTACCTGGCGCCCATATGTGATGCTCTCACAGGGCACAAAGTGGCCCTATACTGGCATTAATGCCAATTTAGCTGGCACCAGTGGCACTAAAGCTGGTGCAGGGGTCATGCTGGCTCCAAAGACCTTTCACCCCAGCCTTCAGGATTGCTCTGCCCACCTTCTTCCCAGGCCATTTCCCTGACCTATAATGGATCTATAATTGACCTACAACACTACTGTTTGTCCTGTTAGGGCAAGCATATCCATATTGATTCCTTTATGCTTTCTGAATGAGACTAATAATAGTTCTGCAGAGTCTTCTCACATCATGAAAATGGCATAGAGAGAGGAACATCACGAAAATGGCATAGAGAGAGGAGGCTTAAAACCTTTCTCACACTGAAGTCCTAATGTGAATCGTGCTCTCATTTCTCTCAGTCAATAGAACTTCACCTACTATTGATAGAAAAAAAGAGGGGAAGGAAGGGAAATCAAAGCCATAGATTTTTAAAAATATGCTAACAGTGCAATCTTAAGGAGAGTTAGACCCTTCTAAGCACATTGACTTCAGCAGACTTAGGTGGGCATAAGTCTGCTTAGAACTGAATGTTATAAAATTCCTTCAAGTGTTTGGAAATGGCCTCCAAATTAATTACACTAGAAATTTCACCCTTTCAGGGGGGAAAAAACCTGGATAAACGTGTTCCCCAATTCATTTACTTAATTTTTATATATGCTTGCCTAGGCTCAAGACAGTTCAAAATGTATCAAAATGAAACAAATTTACAATTCAACATAAAACAAAATTAGAAAATAAGACTCTATCCTATAACATAACATTTTTACTTCTAAGTGGCAACTCAATTCTACTCTGGACTGCAATCATCATCACCATCATGCATAAAATTGTCAAATAGCTAAAAAATAAATTCAGTGTCTGCTAGGGTTGCCAACCTCCAGGTAGTGGAAATCAAAGTTACAGCCTAAAGCATCAATAATACAATAAGTTCAATATTTCCAAAAAGGCAAAGTTTACTTAATTGGTGGCTGGAGATCTCCTGCTATTACAACTGATCTCCAGCCGATATAGATCAGTTCACCTGGAGAAAATGGCCACTTCGGCCATTGGACTAGAATCTCTCCCCTCCCAAACCCTCCCCTTCTCAGGCTCCACCCCCAAAATCTACCGCCAGTAGCAAAGAGGGACCTGGCATCCCTAGTGTCTGCTAGACTTCACTCCAAGGAAACTTCTAGCCTGCAGCCACGATCTGGTTTTCCCTACCTTTGTGGTGCTTCTGATCATAGCACGATCAGGGCAATCATTCCACACTGCCAGTTTTTATGTGAAACTTTCCAGTATGAGTGTTAGGGCTGTCAAAAAAAAAATTCGGTACAGTTCGGATTCGGCCGAATTTGACCCTTGTGGGTTCGGTACGTGCCGAAGTCCGAACTCCCCCGCTTCGGATCCCCGGTAATTCGGGGGGATCCGGAGTTCGGGGGAAAATTCGGCCCCAGCGCGCCTTCAGAGGGATTCCCTGAAGGCGCGCGGGGGCCCTTTAAACTGACCTGTGCCTCCCGGCCGGGAGACGCAGATCAGTTTAAATGACAGCCCGAGCCTCTCCAGCGGAGCCCGCTGAAAGGTGCGGGCTGCCCTTTAAACTGACCTGCGCCTCCCAGCTGGGAGGCTCAGATCAGTTTAAAGGGCAGCCTGCGCCTTTCAGCGGGCTCCCCTGAAGGGGGGCCAAATTGGCCGAATTTATTCGCAAACTCCCGAACTCGCTGAATTCGGCCCTCCCGGTTGCCCGCCAGTTTTGAGTTCGGATCCATCCGAACAGAAAATCACTGAATCAGGGGAAATTCGGTTGATTTTCAGTTCGGACCGAACCGAATTGACAGCCCTAATGAGTGTCATAATTCCTTTGCAGACCATTCAGTTTTCTGTGTGTTTGTTTGTTTGTTTGTTTGTACTTTGTGCTTTTGTGATGAGTGATGGGGCAATTTAACATCCCTATTGGTCTCCATCAGCTTATGCAAATACTGCCCCAAAGCCCACAGGCATATAGTAGCTTGCCTACCTGCCTGTCCTTTTGATTGGTTAGTGGCATTCCCATGCTAGACTGGTTGTTTTGATTGGCTGTGCTGCCCTTCCTTCCTCTTTTGAATTATGGACAGTAGCTAAAGAAATCAGCATAGCTATTATCTTGGTTGATTTCAGGGCTAAGGAAATGTGGCTTTGGAAGGTTATGGTTGAGGTTCTTCAAAGCATCCTATTCTGTTCATCAACAAATAATGTTGCTGTGTTTATGCTCCATTCATTATTACTGTGCAACAATTTTGTTCACAGCTATCGTATACCCTTGACCGAAGAATGGTACACTCCTTCTATCTAGGATGGTCGTCTTCATCCACCGAGCATGCAGCTTCATGAGGGACGCACATGGAGTGGTGAGGGAAGTAGAGGACACCTGCCTAGCCAGCCAGATCAGCTGAATCAACCCTGGCGATCAATGGGGTGACAGATGTTGCAGCCAGATCACCCTCACATCCAATTTTGTTCACAGAAAGTGTGTGTATTGGGGGGGGGACACCATATAGGGACCTGTTTTGGCCAGGAGATATTGGGCCAGTCTTGGCTTGCCTGCCCACCCAGGGCTTGCCAGGCTGCTGGTTCTCTTGCTACCACCTTACATTGCCTGCCTGCAAGGGGCTCATCAGGCTGTGGGCTCTCTTGCTCATGCCTTGGCCTGCTCTGCACACAGCATTTGAAAATGGCACCCAGCCACTGTGTTCAAATGTGCCATAAGGAATGTTCCATGAGGCAGCAAGGCAGTTATTGGCTGCTTATTTTAGGTCTTCTGTTTGGTCATGATAATTTGTTGAGTGCATGCATGGTCTACTGCTGGTCTTCTGTAATGGTAGAATGTGTGAGGGTCTGTAAGCTTTTGCTTTGTGTGCTCCCCCCCTGGGCTCGTAAAAGCAGTCCAGGCCTTTTGCTTTTCTTTGGTTCAGGCGCTGCATCCAGCAGGCCCCAGGTTGGAATGTCTCTTCCCATCATCCACCTCCCTTGCTCTCTCCGACTCCCTCCCACCAGCTATGGCCTTGGTGTGTAGATAGCAATAACGAGCTTCCTGAGATATTTGATGTTCCTGTACCATGCACAATTATCTCGTAGATTCCCATAACATGTATTTGACATCTGCTTCCCTGTAGGGGTTATAATTCTGTCTTTGTGAAATTGCTAGCACTTGCAACTTTGCTCTTGTAGGGCCTATACTAACCTGAAGCTTCCAATAAAGTTCCTTGTTTCTACATGACCGTCTGAGCAAGTGATTTTATGGAGTTTGCACAGGGAGGTTGGGAACCCTAACATTAAGTTGCAAGTCCTCTGCCTCGTTGTCCTGCACCTGTACCGTTCTTGGACAGCTATGGCAGGCAACGGGGATGACAACGACAAGAAGGACAGCACCGTACCCAAGCAGCCCGATCCGCCCAGTGGAGCTGACTCGGGATTGGGCCTGGGTACAAAGCCCAAGTCCACCCGCTTGAATACCTGGCTGGAGTCTCCCCGGGGTTGGTCGCTCCCGCAGAGCGACACGCGGTCACGACGGACTGCGGTTCACAGGTTGGGGTTCGAGGACGATCCCGCCTGAAAGGAAGCCCTGCTGCTTCACCAGATGGATGAGGAGCGGCAGCGCTGGCAGGAGGAGCGCCAGGAATTACTGGACCGGATGGATGCCATGAACGCGGTGATTCTGGACATGGCTCAAGCCATGGACGACCTGAAGGTCCCGACACCACCCGTGGCTCCGGCGGACGGAGGGCAGCAACCAGGCCCACCTGTGGCTCCCGCACCTCCCATCCATCCCGCTCCACCGGCCCGCCGAGACCTGAAGATCACGTATGACGGGTCGAGTGACCAGCTGACGTTTTTTATGGTACAAGTGGACATTTTTATGCGGGAACAGGCCCGGACCTTCACCTCGGAAGAATCCCGGGTCCAATACGTGGCGTCTCTTCTACAAGGTGAGGCGGCCGCCTGGATGGTACTGCAGTATGAGCTCCGCTCCCCGGTCTTGCGAAGTCTTGATGACTTCATGATCGCCCTTCGACACCGTTTCGAGGACCCACATTTGGGTGAGGGAGCAAAAATCGCCTTGCTACAACTGCATCAAGGGACTAAGTCGGTCACGCAGTATGCAAGCGAATTTCAGTCGCTCTCGAGTAAAATTTTGGACTGGAGTGAAGCTACCAGGGTGCAGTATTTCCGCGAAGGTTTGAACCCGGAATTGCAACACTGGGCTTTCATGCAAGGTAACCCTCCTGATGTTGAAGGGTGGGTTCGTCACGCCGCTGACATCGAGAACCGAAAGCAGCTGCTGCTCCTGTCCCAGCAACGCACCGGACGGGAGACCAAGACCCGTGGAGACAAGCCCGGCGGTCCGAAGGACTCTCGTCCCCCCTCGGGGAGAGGACCATCTGTGACCGAACTCCACAAATGCTTTGAGAGCGGGGCCTGTCTCGTTTGCAGGGGAAGAGGACACTTTGCCTCTCAATGCCCTTCCCGACCCGGACGTCCGGGACCGTCTCGTCCGGCAACGACCGAACCTGAGAAGCCCCCTCCCGAGGGGCAACCTTGCCGCCGTAGCGGCGCACCGAGCCGACGGGGCGCACCCTCGGCCTTGCACGCACGCCCCGAGGTCGAAGCCTTGGGCACTTCTGGCCCATCGGGGCCACGGATTACAAATGAAACCTTTGACTCATCGGAGTCACGGATTACAAATACTGTGTCTGCTTCCTCCAGCGAGGAGGAGGACTGGGACATGCCGGCAAAAAACGCTGTCGGTCTGCTGTAAAGGGGGCTCCTCAGCAGACCGCTCCGAACGTTGTGCAAGGAGCTCCACTGATGGTAAGCGCTCAGGAAGAGAATGTGTATGTAAAGGTCAATCTCTCGTTGCCAAAAGGGGGGCCCATGTTAGAATTTACGGCCCTAGTTGATTCGGGTTGTGCCCGCACCCTGATAAGCGAAGAGGCTGCCCGACAATTGCGAGTTAAGCGAAAGCGGCTACCTGAACCCATCCGCTTTTCCCAGATGGATGGCAGTGACTTTAAAAAGGGGCCGGTTACTCACCGCACCGCCGCGGTCGTCATGGCCATAGGGGAGCATTGGGAACGGCTTTATTTTACCATCGCTCCCATTGCCGCGCCCATTGTTTTAGGGATGAACTGGTTGCTGGTGCACAATCCTTCCATAGACTGGATCGAGCGGACGCTCACCTTTCCCCGCAACCTGTGTGAATTCCATGATAAAGACCGAGTGCTTAAAACTCCCACAGCCGCCCTCGTGGGGGCCCCTTCTATCAAGGCTTCCCTGCCCCAGCTCCCCAGTGAGTATTCCCAGTTTGCCGATGTGTTTGACGTGAGGGAATGCAACGAATTGCCCCCCCACCGGGAGACGGACTGTGCTATTGAAATAGTGGGGGATGGCAAATTATCCAAAGGGAAGGTCTACCCCATGAGTCCTAATGAAAAGGCGGTGTTGCGAGAATATTTGGACACCAATTTAGCGTGGGGCTTTATCCGCCCGTCAAAGGCACCATACTCGGCCCCCGCCTTCTTTGTCAAGAAAAAGACGGGAGACTTAAGACTGTGTATTGATTACCGTAGACTGAATGCTATCACTCAGTCTAATGCATACCCCCTCCCTCTCATTCCAGACCTTCTCGCACAATTGAAGGAGGGCCGAATCTTCACCAAATTGGATTTGGTGGAGGCTTACCACCGTGTCCGCATACGAGAAGGGGACGAACCAAAGACTGCCTTCTCAAATTGTTTTGGAATGTTTGAGTATTTAGTGATGCCGTTCGGACTTTTGGGGGCTCCGAGTGTATTCATGCAATTGATTAATGAAGTACTTCATGATTTATTGTTTCGCGGGGTAGTGGTTTTCTTGGACGATATCCTCATTTATACGAAAACCATGAAGGAGCACGTACAACTGGTGCGCGAGGTGCTGCAGCGGCTGCGTGAGCACAAACTGTTTGCTAAGGTTTCTAAATGTGATTTCCATCAACCCTCCATCACTTTTCTGGGGTATGTGATTTCCCACCAAGGCTTAGAGATGGATCGGACGGTAATGGAGTGGGATCCCCCCACCACGCGCAGACATTTGCAGCAGTTTTTGGGCTTTGCTAACTTTTACCGAAACTTCATCCCTAACTTTGCCCAGGTAGCACTCCCTCTCACTTCGCTCCTGCGTACAAAAGGGAAAGGGGCGGGAGCCGCCTTGCCCTCTGCTAGGTTGCAATGGACTTCGGACTGCCAGCAGGCTTTCGATACGCTCAAGCGGCTTTTCTTGTCCGAACCCGTTCTTGCTCACCCTGATTGTGAAAAACCTTTTGTGGTCCAGGTCGATGCTTCTGACGTTGCCATGGGGGGGGGGGCTCTTGCAACAGGACGAGAACGGTCAGCTGAAACCTTGTGCCTATTTTTCTAAAAAGATCTCCCAATCCGAAATCAACTGGGCCATTTGGGAGAAGGAAGCCGCAGCTGTTAAACATGCCCTCACCATTTGGAGGCATTTCCTGGAGGGGGCAGAGATCCCTTTTGAAGTTTGCAGCGATCACAAAAACCTGGAGGCCTTAAAGGGGGCTAGAAAGCTCACCGCGAAACAGATTCGTTGGGCGCAGTTTTTTGCCAAATTCCGCTTTGTCCTGAAACATGTGCCAGGAAAGGACAATGCGTTAGCGGATGCTCTTTCTAGGCTCCCCCAATACCGCAATGACTTTGACCGGCCGGTAGATTCCTTGTTTACCCCTGAACAGAAAGGGGAAGTCTCGGGACTTGCAGTAACCACCCGGTCCCAGTCCCACCGCCAGGATTTTCCTCCCCTCAAAGGAGTCCCGGAGGCTTTTCAACAGTGGCTCCGGGACGCTTCTCTGAGGGAGGCGGATCAGCAGGTTCTCCCCGCAAATCTCGACCGACAGGGCTCCTTTTGGTTGCAGGGGGGTAGGCTTTATGTCACCGAAGTACTCCGAAAAGAAGTGCTGGGAATGGTCCACGGGGCCAAACTTGCGGGGCATTTTGGGTTTGTAAAGACTTTGCATTTATTGCGGCGTCAATTTTGGTGGCCAGGTATGAGAGCCGATGTGGAGTTATACGTGCGCAGCTGCCCCATTTGTGCCACTGCCAAAAAATGAATGGGAAAGCCCCCTGGACTCTTAAAGCCTCTGGAGACCCCGACCATGCCCTGGGAAGTAATCGCCATGGATTTTATCACTGATTTGCCCCCAAGTCAGGGAAAAACCGTACTGTGGGTGATAACAGACTTATTCTCTAAACAGGTTCACTTTGTTCCTTGTGCGGGGCTACCATCGGCCCAAAAGTTGGCTAAACTGTTTATTAATCACGTGGTGAAGTATCATTCGATCCCGAGGAAGATCCTCTCCGACAGAGGGGCCCAATTCGTTGCCAAATTCTGGAGGGCCTTCCTAAAAGTCATGGGGGTGGAGGAACAAGGACTCTCTTCAGCCTACCACCCCCAGACCGATGGTCAGACCGAACGTGTCAATGCTGTGGTAGAATGCTATCTAAGGTGTTATGTCAATTACCACCAGGACGACTGGGTAGACCTACTGCCTTTTGCTGAATATGCCTATAATAATGCCCCCCATTCCTCCACAGGTTTCAGTCCGTTTCATGTGGTTTATGGAAAAGACTTTGGGCCCTTTGGTTCTCCTACCATCACTCCTGAACTTGAAGGGGTGCAGGAGGTCCAGGATTGGGTACAGGTGGTGCAGACCACTTGGCCCTGGCTGCAGAAAAACCTGGAAAGGGCCAAGCGCAAGTACAAAGACCAGGCCGATAAACATCGGTCCCCGGGGTGGGAACTCAAGGTGGGAGGGCAGGTTTACCTTTCCCCAAAGAACCTACGTTCACTTCGGCCTTGCAAAAAGCTTAGTGACAAGTATGTAGGTCCTTTTCCCATCACCCGAGTGATCAACGACGTCACGGTGGAGTTGGAACTCCCCAAGTCTCTCCGAGGGGTACATCCGGTGTTCCACATCAGCCTACTTAAACCGTATGTCACTGCCCCTCACTTCCACCCCCTCCCTAAGTCTGAAATTCCTACGGTTGTGGGAAGGGAATCGCATCTTGAAGTTTCTAAAGTGTTGGACTCTAAGCTGAAAAAGGGAAAATTGTGCTATCTGATCCGCTGGAAGTACCTGGGGCCCGCCCATGACGAATGGGTGGCCGCTCCCCATGTGGCGGCTCCCCGCCTGGTTCGGGAGTTTCACTCTGCCTATCCTGACAAGCCTCGTCCACCCGGACTCGGGGGAGGGGGGTCTTAAGGGGGGCAGAATGTGAGGGTCTGTAAGCTTTTGCTTTGTGTGCTCCCCCCCTGGGCTCGTAAAAGCAGTCCAGGCCTTTTGCTTTTCTTTGGTTCAGGCGCTGCATCCAGCAGGCCCCAGGTTGGAATGTCTCTTCCCACCATCCACCTCCCTTGCTCTCTCCGACTCCCTCCCACCAGCTATGGCCTTGGTGTGTAGATAGCAATAATGAGCTTCCTGAGATCTTTGATGTTCCTGTACCATGCACAATTATCTCGTAGATTCCCATAACATGTATTTTGACATCTGCTTCCCTGTAGGGGTTATAATTCTGTCTTTGTGAAATTGCTAGCACTTGCAACTTTGCTCTTGTAGGGCCTATACTAACCTGAAGCTTCCAATAAAGTTCCTTGTTTCTACATGACCGTCTGAGCAAGTGATTTTATGGAGTTTGCACAGGGAGGTTGGGAACCCTAACAGAATGCAAGTAAAAAACAAAACAAAACATCCGCCCCACACCAACAAAAGTGGCACAAACATTTCAGACTGGCAAAAAAACTGAAATCAGGCTGTTTCAGAAGAAAAGACTGGGGGAAACAGGTTTCAGAAAGAGCAGGGGGGACGAAGAAAAATTAGGTCAGCAAGGGATTGTTAACAAAGCTGTGTGGAAATGAGGGGGTAAAAAAAATGTGGTAACAAAGGAAAATGAAACTGTAATATTATGGCTGTCTGGAAGATAACCAAGTGGGTTTTCTCAAGTCATGTTAAGGATGTCTTCTCTTAATTTATGCTTTTTTTGCCCATGCTGGCATATAGAGAGAGCTCTATTGCTATTGGTTCACTTTTTGACTCCCTTTGGAAAATGCAAAAGAGAAAATTGTCCTGAATAATGTACATATCAGTCCACTAAGCAAATGTGCTGCTATTTGAGACAATAATTTCCCCCCATAAGGTACATGAATTCTGCTGACAAGGTCTCCAGAAAGTCAGCTTCAGAGGTTGTGTAGCTTAGTTGCACATGCTTTTGCATGCAGAATGGTTTGGTTTAAATCTCTGACATTTTCAGTTAAAGAACAACAGCAGGAGTAGAAAAGAGGAGTAGACCACACTGACTTGGATGGGCCAGTTTCTTATGTTTGTTCAACCCTGGCTTCTTCACTACTATGATATGCTTTGTAGTAATCTGTGAAAAATCTTGGGAAATAACACTGGCATTTTTAACAAGCTGATTTTATTGACCCAATTGCAGACACTATGGGATATCTGTGTTAAACTGACTAGAATGGGGTTTGCTTTCTTTTATATATTTTTTCTGTCTTAATCACAGAAAAGACACACAGTTTATTTTTGCTGGTCCTCAGATGAAGGAATTTATGCTGATCCAAGCAATGTCCCATGCCAATTGGTTCAAACCATGGAGGGGAAAAAACAAAGGCTACTTAATTGGTACTAGAAATGACTTAGGTGTTTTCGCACAATTATCTCTCATTTAATGATGTATGCTTCTTCACTTGGAAGATGGGTCTTGGTGTCTAAAACCTTGTTCAGGAAAAAAAAAATCAATAGGAAAACTTACCGTGCTGTACTTCAAAAGTCTCTACTACAGAAGAAAAATTAATGAGTTCCTTAATGTCCTTCAGAAAATAAAAGCAGCAGAAGGCATGCTTAAAACATCCCAATGGTATGTATTAGGAATGAACTTCCTAAAATGGACACTGAATTCTCCACTCAAAGGGCTGTTCTTATTATGCATATGCAGACATTTAAAGAAGAACGGGTTCACCTTAAATGCATTAGGGGTTAATTAGGTTTTTAGTAAGCGCTTCTTTCCTCATTCCTCTTCCATGCATAACATTTACACTAGACCATCAGGGGATGGTTGGCAGCTGTAAACATGAATCATAACAACCACGTATAATATTGGCAGCGTACAAGTTTAAGGTTAAGGCCATCCAAAGCTGGGGCTTTCTTTCAATTCATATGGTCTTAACTCATCACTTAATGCAATTCATGTTATTTTTGTTTTAATTTGACTGTAGTTTAACCCTGATGGCTCTGTTTCATAATTTTTGTGTTCTTAGAATTTTAAATACTGAAGGGAATCGGTTATCCTAGATATTGTTACCATTCAGTTTCAATAGGAATGTTCATAAACTTTGTTGGAAGGAATGTTGGGTTGACCATGCACAGAGCAAAGGATTAGAAGAGGTGATATTTTCAAAGCAAAATTCAGTTTCAAGTCAATAGCCTTGCAAACTGTTTTCTGCAGATCATACACTGAATTTTACAAATGCACAAAATAATAACATACCATTTCACCCGTATGTTTCTCCAAGAGCTAATAAAAATTAAGTAGGAAAAAAATCAGCGCAAGAAAGAACTAAAGAAAAACAAGCTGGTGTGAAAGCAAAAAGAAAAGAAAAGAAAAGAAAAGAAAAGGCAGGCAGGCAAGAAGATCAGAAAGTCGCTGAGTAAATGATTTTCAGTACCAAAACAAACCAAGAACTTTGTGTCAGAGAAGAGTAAATTTCAGGAGACTTTATCCAAATAATACACTTTTATCCTTGTACACAGAGCTCTAACATTCCTCCTATACATTCCTCAGTAGGATGAGGTTGATGAAACTTTCAGTGATTCCTGATTCAGATTTCTGAAAATGTGCAGAGGTTGGTGTGAATTTTGCTGCTATAAGTTGTTGCTGGCATGATAAAGGCGTTAGCATGATTCACTTATTCACTCCTACACTGGCCAGATGATGATCACTTGACAAAAGTGGTTTTTACCTCAAAAGCCAGATTCTCAAATTAGATTTTAAAAGTGGGAACCCACAAGGACTGGAGGGAAGCATTTCCCCCTCCCCACTATTTCCTCTTTCCCTTTCCCGAAAGCCCCCATAGTCTCTCCATTTTCCTGCCTGCTTCTCGCCTGTAAAGCTGTTGATTCGGTTCATCCCGAACCAAAAAACAGCTGAATTTCCCCCGATTCGGCTGTTTTTCGGTTCAGGACAAACCGAATCTGTTCCACCCCCCCCCCTTTAAACAGATGTGCGCCTCCCAGCTGGGAAGCGCAGATCTGTTTAAAGGGCCCCTCGCGCAGAGAGCACAGAGGGGCTTGACAACCCCCCGCCCGCCTTCCCGGGAGTCCCGGGAAGAGGGGGGTCTTTAAACCCCTCTGCTCTGCCTGCGCAGACAGCGTGGAGGGGCTTGACAACCCACCGCCCGCCTTCCTGGGACTCCCAGGAAGAGGGGCGGGGGTCTTTAAAACCCTCTGCTCTGCCTGCGCAGGCAGAGCAGAGGGGCTTGACAACCCATCCCCCCTCTTCCCGGGAGGGGAAGGCGCACGGGGGGGGGGCGTGGAATAGATCTGCGCCTAACAGCTGTTAGGCACAGATCTGTTTAAAGCCCCCCCCCGCGTGCCTTCAGGGGGCTCCCAGCTGGGAGGCGCAGATTTGTTTAAAGGGCCCCCTGCGCACCTTCAGGAAAGCCCCCTGAAGGCTCATGGGGGGGCGAATTTCCCCCCGAACTCCGGATCTCGCCCGAATTTTGGGGATCCAAAGCAGGGCAGTTTGGACTTCGGCACGGCCCAAATTTAAAAGGGCCGAATTTTGCCGAAGCCGAACTGTACTGAATTTTTTTTTCAACAGCCCTACTTTCCTGACAGCCAGCCAACATGTATCTTCCTCTCTGCCTTAAGCTTTCCCTGTACCCTCCCCAGCAGCCTCTACCTAAGAAAATTATGGCCTAGTTGTGTGGTACCAGCCACTGGGTCAGGGCCACTTGCTCGGTAGGAAACACTCAAGAACTTGCGGGGAGAACTCACTTTCCCCTATATCCCCCTCCCCACATTATTTCCTCTTTCCCTGCTTCTGGCAACCCCAAAATCCTCTCATTTTTCCCTGCCTTACTCTCCCCTTCTCAGCAATTCACCAACCTACTTTTTATCTGCTTCCCATCTCCAGATATATTTATTCTTTTTTTTACTTCATTTATACTCCATTTTTCTTCACAATGGGGACCAAAGCAACTTACATTATCCCCCTCTCATCCTTTTTTACTCACAACAACCCTGTGAAGTAGATTAGGCTGCATGTATATATGCCCTGATGATTCTTCCCTCAAAGGTCAAAACTGCCCTGGAAAGGGCCCTGCCTCCTGCCCCTGCCCCCTTCCCCTGCCTTCCCCTGGAATGCTGTGGTTGCCTGCAATAGCCACTGAGGGAATCTTTTTCTTAAAGTTAAAGATGATCCCTGTATTATTTGGGGTTTTTATTATTGGGGGATCCTATAACAGTCACTGTTCTTCCAGCCAAATATGTGCAGTCTCATCCCCACTGCTGTCTCAGAGGCTGCTAACTCTGCTTTTCTTTCTCTGTTACCTTAGGGCATTTTATTGCTTCACAAGAGTATGCCGCTTGTGCCTTATCTTCTCATGATTTCCTTGGGACCTTTGGAAGCTTTGCCTAAAGATCCCCTACATTGAATCTCTGGATCATTTAAACAGATGTGCTCTACCCAGCTCAGCATACTGAGGATAGATAAGCTCCTTCTCTGTTCAATCCTTTCCTCTTAAAGCCTTTCTTTTCTTTTTCTTTAAATCCCTCCCTCCCATTTCTCCATTCCCTGGTGCAGAATTCTCACTCAGCCAGAGCCTTGAGTCTCTTTTACTTCCTCTTTTTCTCATGCCACTCTTCATATGAACATCCTTCTGGACACACCAATTTCACTCTTATGCTTGAGTGCCTTTTCAATTCCTGTACCCCTTTATTACTCTCAATAAATTCTAAACCTTACTTTGGAAACGATCTGGTTGTTTCATGGTTACTGGAAGCATATGAGAGGCACTTTGAGCTTACTTGCCTACTATCCAGGTAAAGATCCTTAAATCTCATGTTCTGCTCCCCCCTAATTGGCAAGTGTCTCAGTTTCCCAGGCTACAGAAGCAAGAAGAAGTTTCTTCCTGACACTGAGGTTAATTCCTCCAAATTGGCTGAGGTTCTGGGTGAGTGGCCTGAACCCACACAAGTTAGAGAGTCCATACGTGTCTAAGAACACATGTGAAATAGAGCACATGTAGTAATAACACACTTTAAAAGAAATAAAACCCATCATTTGTAAATATGTAAACAGTATCTGTAACCATTCTGGGTGACTTCCAATGTGATCTTCAGTCTGATTTTAAGGGATTAAAGTTGTTCCCATAGTAGCCATTGAATCTGCAGTTGGTTTGCGTTATTTGTTTAGAGTTTACAGACCATTAAGATGATGTTGTAGTCATCATTGCATTCTAGTATTTTGTGTGGTTTTCCTCAGACTTTTTTAGATTGTTTAAAATTTAACATAGGGTTGCAATGCCAGGCTTTCCTGTGTATGCAATAAAAACACAACAGAGACTTTCCAAGGCTACTGTTGCTTTACGTTTTCAATCTCTTTCCAGCCTGATTACTAATTTTCTGTTTTCCTTGCCTGGCCCTCTGGTATTCATGAATCAATGGTATATTATGAGCTGTTGTACCCTTCCTAGGAGTGTGAGATTATGGAGTAGGATGAAACTTAAGTATTTGTTTTACTCTATGTAGATTTCCAAAATCTCTGAACTTTTGAAGAAACATTATTATTTTGTAATTGTAGTGTTGCAGGGAAGGCAGCATGGTATAGCCTGATCTTGTCAGATCTTGGAAACTAAGCAAGTACTTGGAAGGGAGACCACCAAAGAAGACTCTTCAGAGGAAGGCAATGGTGAACCACCTCTGTTTCTCACTTGACTTGAAAGACCCTTTATGGAGTCACATAAATCAGTTGCATCTTGATGGCACTCCACACACACATACATAATTGCAGCATTTTAAGCATTATTTTTACCTGCCACCACTCGGAGCAGTAGCAGGCAACAGGACCTGTGGGCAGGGGATTACCCCCCCACTAGGGGGTTGGGCAGCCCTATCTGGTAAAAAGGGACAGCTGAAACATGTGGTAGATTGCATTGCATTATTACAAGCATAAGTGATATGAAAATGTAATCAAAAGCTGATTAGATGTGTATCTGAATAATGAATAGGTATGTGCTTCTATGTAAACTATAGGTCTACAGATGTGTAATGGGATCCACATTTCATGATTAGTTAATAGAATCTCTAACTTGATGGAGTTGTACATCTCTAAAATTGATAGTGAATTGTATTCATAGATAATCTTGGCCATTTCCGTATGTAAAAGTGAGTTGTCCACTCTGCCCTTCCGTTTAATGAGTTGAAAGCAAGATAGGTGTTTATCTTCTAATCACCTTCTAATGACCTTTCTATGATAAAGAGAGAAGATCCATAACGGCTGAAGCCCTACCGAGAGCTGATGGGCAAGTCTCTAGTGGCACAGCTATCTTCATCTCCTGTAACATACAGCAGGAATAAAAGCCCTTGAGAGTTATCTTATTATGCCTGAAGCTCATTATTCTGGCTGGGAATGAGCAACCTTTGGTTTGCCTAGAAGTGAGCTCTTCCATCTTCTATTCTCTGCCCTTGCCAACTTTGCATCAACCTTCTGAGTTTGCAGTAATCTGAATGGCAGCATTATGGATGATAGTTGCAAAGTAAGCATATAACCCCTGTGAAGGTCTTTGGACCACAGTGCAAAATTAATGCAATCTGCTGTCACCACCACTAACCACATCACCCTCTGCAAAGGCAAAAGGAAGCTTAGGGGTCTGGCTTCCCATAAATTCCTAACTTTAATGAGGTACAACTGCACATTGAGATCTTGCTTTCATTTACATCAATATCATAAAGATGCCTTATGTAAATTCGTATTTTAATAAGATGTATATTGGTAGTATGTAAGCTATTTTACTTATGGATTAATTGTGTTCTTATTTATATTCTGGTTTATGACTGTTTTAAATAAACTTGACTTATCAGAGAGCATCTTTTGTTTATTTCACAACAAAAAGTAGACTATGTTTGTTTGAACTTACAACCTTGTATCTCAATCATTTTAGATGTAACTGATGCTTACTATTTACTCATTTCTGTAAAACCACTTTCAGTGACTACCTGATAAAAGGATGAAGTCACTGTGTCAACAGAAAGCAAAATTAAATAGCTGATTGAGCTGATAAATAAACATGCGGATCAAAGAAAAGATCTTTTAAATTATTTAATTTTTTTAGTACAGCAGACAATAGTATATTTTTTATCAAATGCTCTTTTCACTTAAACAAATGTGTGTGTGTGTAAGGTCTGTCAAGTCACAGCCGATTTATGGTGACTCCTTTTTTGGAGTTTTCATGGCAAGAGACTAACAGAGGTGGTTTGCCAGTGCCTTCCTCTGCACAACAACCCTGGACTTCTTAAAAGTCATTAAAACCAACACACAAATACAACATTGAAACAAGGTAAAGCAAAACTTAAAATAAGAACAAAAGATAAAAACAACTGTTGAAACATAGGGAAGGAAGGACAGATCACAAAGGGAACGCCAAGCCAAAAAAAAAAAAAAATTCACCCTCTGGCAGAAGATGGAAACAGAAGGGGACAGGTGAATCTCCCTGGGGAGAGAGTTCCAGAGTTTTGATGCCACTACTGAGAGGCACTCTGACAGATTGCCACCCACCTAATCTCAGAAGGCATGGGCGCCCAAAGCAGGCCTTTGATGACTGTAGTGGGCAAGTAGGTTCATAAGGGAGTAGGGGGTCCTTCAGGTATATTGGTCCCAGATCATATAGGACTTTACATGTCAGCACCAGCACCTTGAATTGTGCCCAGAAACAAATTGGCAACCAGTGTAGATGGAACAAGACTGGAAGGATACGGTCCCTACAACCCACTCAAGTCAACATCCTGGCTACATCATTCTGCACTGATTGAAGTTTCTGAACACTTCTCATGGGCAGCACCATGTAGAGTGCATTGTAGTAATCTACTCAAGATGGTAGCATAAGGGAAGCAGTTCTGCAGACTTTGTCTATGATCATTATTTCTCTTGCACAGAAGTAGCAGGAACAGGATGCAATACTCTCCAAGTTATTAGAGATATGGGTCTTAGAAGTTTCATGTGAGAAGCAGGGATCAGTGGCTTTCTCTGGTTCTACTTTGTCATATAAATTTTTTCCAAAATACTCCTCCCCCATGTTGACAGGGAGACAGGTCTGTCATGGGGGGAGGAGGGGAACCGGCAAAAATCCCCCCACTGCCTTTGCCTGTGGAAATCTGTGAAGGACCCAAGACTTGGTTAAGCATTTATCTGTGTAGGAATAAATGCACAGGGAGCACATTAAAACTTTCCCCCCTAAAGTGCTATGGGCATCCTTTTGTTGAGGGGCTCAACAAGGACAGCCTCACCACAGGCATTAGGGGTGAGACTGCCCTTGCCGAAGATGTCAGAGTCAGCCACTTCTGATTAATGCTCTAGAGAGGTGAAT
Source organism: Euleptes europaea (assembly GCF_029931775.1). Lineage (NCBI taxonomy): Eukaryota > Metazoa > Chordata > Lepidosauria > Squamata > Sphaerodactylidae > Euleptes > Euleptes europaea. The sequence goes on along the minus strand of NC_079320.1, from coordinate 36,960,455 downwards.
AGGAGGAGGAGGCACACTACTGCTTTCTGGGTCCACAACGGGCTGCAAAGGTTCTGCCACCTGTCTGGAACCAGCAAGAGAACTATGGGAAGAGATGCCTGCCACCCCACTCCTACCATAGCCAGAATCCAGACCACTTCTGCATCCCGCTGTCACTGCTGTGTCCCCCAAGTCTGAAAGAGCAGGTAGAGCTGGGGCTGCTTGTGGTGGGAAAACATGTTAGGCTGGCCCTTACCAAATGTCCAACAGAAGTATTGAAATAATGTGTGTGTATAAAGTGTCATCTTGGCCAATTTATGGTCTCCCTATTGGGTTTTCAAGGCAAGTGATTAAGCACAAGTGGTTTGCCATGGCCTTCCTCTGCAAAGTCTACCTTGGCGCCCTTCCATCCAAGTACCAGCCCTGCTTAGCTTCCAAGATCTGATGAGATTGGGCTATATTATAAAATTCCACATCCCCATTGAAATAATAATGCCTGCATTATTCCTTTTCCCACCTGCTCTCTCCTACAGACCATCAAGCTATTTTCCTGTTTACACATTTTTCTTGCATGCTTTTTTTTTCTTTTGCATTTTCTCCAGAGCCAATCAGTGATCATTTTACTGACTAAGCTCTCTTGCCTTTTCATGTTAAATATATTTCAGGTAACAAACACATTTTGCTTCAGCTGCTGTTCATAAATTCAGCAGAATATCTACAAATATAAAATAGTTTTGTGGAACATTTTTCATCTGTTATCTTAATGTATCTATATCAGCATGATGCTATAAATATAATGACCCACTGAAAAGCTCAGAACATGAATGATTACATGAAATTCCCAGGAACAATTCTGCCATGTCAACTTCCCTGGCCCAGGCAGATGGGTTTTCACTAAAAACCCTTCCACTGTTCAACAGAGTAGCTATCCAACATTGAGATGTTACCCTGCTGACTTCAGTTACTGGTTTCAATTAGGAACATTTTTGAATTTCGTGTCTTTGCTCTTTCATCCCTATTTTAATTTTGCTTTTCTCTTTCATCCCTATTTCAATTTTGCTTTTCCCCTGTGCAAATTTGAATCTTTGATTCTTTATTTTAATGTCTTGTTCTGTTTCCTTACACACTCCCCCTCCATAAAACCTCCACTTTTTCAGTGTTCATTGTGAAAATTAGTTGGCATTACAAAATTTAAATATAATATCAATCAATCAAAATATTAAAACTTAAGTAAGAGCTGGCTTCGGCCAGGGCGGGCGGGTTATAAATCACTAAATAAATAAATAAATAAATAAGAACATTGACTTATCCCTAGCTTCAATGGATTCACATAAGAATGCTTCACTTGAAGTCACAGTCATGATTTTTTTCCTGACGACTGTATAACCAACAGAGAATGCTCAGAAGATCTGTTAAAACTGCGCAGAGTGTCCATTAATAGAACCCCAATTTACAAATTTTGTTACAGCATTCTTTTAAAGGCAGAATGCTCTTGCTCATATGGAATGGCTCTAAGAATCTCTATGCTGAGGTAGCAGTTCATAAGATCACTCATTCCAGACATATTTCCAGGGCAAGCAGAACAACTGGAACAGAGTCTAATCTCTTGCTCTTGTACCACTTCTTTCTCACATTAAAGCTATTATGTGTCAATGTGTGTACTTTCAGAGTAAAATGAAGATAGGGCATATAGGCTGAGAATGAAGAAACACTTGTGTTTTCTGTAGTGGAAAATAGAAGACAGCATAATGGAAATGCAAAGCAAAGAAGAAATAATGCAGTGGTCATCCAAGAATCTAATGAAAGGGAGCGTTATTCAGTCCTAACTATTGTTATGTAGTGTTATTTTTATATATTGTTGTTATATTATTATTATTTATCAGGCTGAAAGTGAATCGCTTCTGGCATTCTGTTGTTCAATGAAGGGAGCAGAGATGTAACACCTCCTTTAAACCCATATGTTGTTGACAAAGTTATGCTTAAAATATAATGTATAAAAACAGTTCTTATTAATTTTATTAGTATTCTGGAAAATAGAAACAGCAAAAGCAATATGGATACATTCTGTCAGCATTAAAGGGTTTAACAGTCCTAAAGAGCAATCCAAAACAGAATTATATCTTTCTTAGTGTCATCCCAAGCCCATTGCTTTCAATAGATTTAGAAGGGTGTAATTCTACTTGGGACTATGCTATTGAAGATTGACTTCAATGAGAAGAATGTAACTCTGCCTAGGAAAGCACTGTTACAAGACATAAATCTGCCTTACAGGATTCAGTAAGATTTTTGAAGGTAATTGTCAATGTTTTGAAAGTTAAAATGTAGATGTTTCCCCCATAAATGCTTTTCTCTCATCTAAAGCTATGTAAGACAAGCTGTATTTCTTTTCTGCTCAAAAAAGATTGGAAAGTTTTTTGTAAATGGGCAGCTTGAGTTACTGGAACATGATCAAACTCCCTAATGGATATAACTATTTCTACAACTCCTATCCAACACATCATGTTCATCTTCTGTCCTGGGGTGGCTGTAAAATGCCAAATGTTTAATTAAACGTTTCCTCCAACCAGTCATAAAAGACCCGGTATTGTGCTTGTGTCTTTTCCGCTTTCACCCATGAGCAGCACTACACTTTCAAATGTTTAAAGAGTCCCCTCTGATTCTCTTCTGAGTTCCCTCAAAAGGCTTTTCACAACATATATACACAGTAATGCAAAAATTTCTATTAGAATCCAGTGTATACTGGATCAGTGCTCAAATCAATGCAAAGGAAAAATTATCTCTTCCTTGGAAGAAATGTGCGATTAAAAAAAATCAGAACAGCTGTACTGTAGTTATTGTTCATTCATTGTTCTCTACAGACAAGAAAAAACATTTACCAGAAAGGATTCCTGCATTTATTCCATGTTACAAAACCTGTTCTTGGCTCTCTTGGTGTATTAGGATATCAAAATGTTTTCCCGTCTTTTAAGCTCAAGCAAATGTCTTCAGTTTTGAGAGACTGTTTGGTGGTTAATCCCACAGGAGCCTCTGGGTTATTCACCTCAAGTAAGCCTCAATTTGGGAGGGGAAAAAGTTAAGATTGACTCAATTTAACTTCCTTCCAGCTGTTGGACAAACGATGAGCACTCATTTATCCCACCAACTGTTCCTCACAGGTCTAGGCTCTGATCTGAATTATAGGCCCACACAGAGCACTCATGTTGCCAATCCAGATGGAAATGTTGTCTTTTCCTGCCTTGGCAGCTACATCAGGATTGCCAATTTGGCCAGAATGAAGCATCCATTCTCAGGAGTGAATTGGCCATTTATTTCGCAAGGAAAAATCGTAATGGATTCCTGCCCTAATCCTCTCCCTGTATTTATTGGGCAGCTGGCAATAGTTGCCAACCTCCAGTTGGGCCTGGAGTTGTCCCAAATTAAAACTGATCTCCAGACTACCTAGATCGTTTGCCCTGGAGAAAATGACAGTTTTGGAGGGTGGACTCTATAACATCACCTCCCCTCTGAGCTCTCTCCACTCACCCAAACTCCACCACCCACAAATCTTCAGGAATTTCCCAACCCACAGTTGGCAACCATAACTGGCAAGGAGAACAGAGGAGTCTGCTTCCTCTCCTGCCCTCTATCGATTTGATGGTATGGCAGTGGGAAGTGGTAGAGCCCTTTTCAAGGGCCATTTTGTCCTTCCAGTCCATCCCTGTACATTCTTGCAACCAGTTGAAGAAGCGACAAAATCGGCAAATGTCATCCCAAAAGACACGTTGTGAGGGCTTTTACCACACTGAAAATTAACATGAGCTTCAGCAAGGGGATGATGTTGTTATTATAATTATTAAGAATCTCCCAAGGGTTGCAATGTATTTTTTTTAACCAAACTTTTTGAGGGATCATAGAAACATATAGTATCATTATAGTAAATATAATATTTTTATTCTTCCTTGTTACCTTTGATTAAAGGGAAGTGCATTACAGTCTTTTGAAGATGTTTCGTCACCCACCTAATTACTTTTTGTTGGGGTCTGAGTCTCACAATAATTTTTATTTTCTTTGAAAGTCTCCACAATGTCTGCTAAGAAACCCATTGCTTCTGTATTTAGAGTTCAAACATAGTACACGTGGCAGGACATTATTAACCAGCCTTCTTCAATAACAGCACTTTTGAGGAGCCCTTATGCTATGCTGTTGAGGCAAATGGCATTCCCCCCCCACCGCTGAATTTCATTATCCATTGAAATGTTAATTGCTTGCTAACACTTAGCATTAAAATGAAAGCATTATTCCATGATTTACTTTGTTTTGTTGTGTCTTAAATCCCTACCTTTCATGTAATTTTTGCTTTTGATGTGTTTATGCAATGTTCCTCTAGGCTGAAAAAGAAAGAAGAAAGGGAAAGGGAGGAGGGAGAGTTTCCACCAGCTGGCTTTGTAAAATAAAGCTTTTAAGTATGATAAACGTCACAAAAGGCTGTAGTCGGATTCCAGTGTGTTACAAATACAGATGGAAGTGTACTGACAATCTTCTCACAGATCTACATACAGTAGATTTCTTAAGGAGAGTAGATTTCCTGATTGCTCAAATTGTCTGTTAGCTCAAGCCATATCTCCTATATCTTCAGCAGTGATTAAGGGCAAAGCAGAAATTGGCAAGGCAAGCAGTAGCAGTGCCACTCAGTCTCAGCTGGTCTTTGCTTACCAAGAAACAGCCCTACCCCACTCATATATTTTGTGAGATGAAATAGCATTGTTAGATAGGACAGAGATATCCTCTACAATTTGCTTTATCTTTCATACTGCACCAAGCTATTCTTCTGTTTTCTTCTTTCACTCCTGTTGTCTCTCAATAATATAAAACACAACAGATCTCTAGGATCAGGAGGTGATATTTCTAGTCACTGTGAAACCAGATGCAACCCGAAAATGCTGAAACGTCTCTTACTGTGTCTGTCTTGACAGCATTAACACTGCAGATTATGTTTTGTAAATGTGATTTATTACAGCTATTTCCACAGGCAGCATGTGTAACTGACCAACCAGAACCGCAGGCTTCAATTGATGGCAGGGGGCCTCTTGCAGTTCGGTCGGAAATAAACACAACCAAGCCAGAAGTGGCAGGCCGATTGGAGGGCAGGAGCAGGTCAGCCAGCCAGGATGGAGGTTGGCTGGGAGGACGATCAGGCTAAGGCTGGAAGGCATGATGGCTACATATACAGGAGCCATGGCCAGAGATGACGGGGCAGCAACCACAAATGCCATGGTGGTGCCAGGAGCAGGCCCAGGATGGCCCAAGACACCCTGGATGATGGGTAGGGTTGCCAACCTCCAGGTACTGGTAAATAAAGGTTAGCCTGCTATATAGTTAGTTAGCAAATCCAAAATAGCAGAAAATCAAGCATTCATTAAATGCAAAATAGGTCTTTGTTCAATTCAAGGAAGGTAGTGATCATACAACATACAATTATATAATCATTGTTTGTGCAGTATTATGCAAAATAAATCATAAGCAACTTGTAGTCACAAGCATCTAAATTGAATTCAAAAAGTCTTATGCGAATATATTGCCAAATTTGCACCAAGAAGACGTGGATGTAATCCCAATACCGTCCAGGCTTGGTGATGGGAATAGCAGGTATCTTCTGTTGCTGCTGTTTAGAGTATAATAACTCATAGGTGAGACGAGTGGCAATAGTAGATCACATATACATAATACAGGGTGCCAGATGTTCCCAGTTTCGACCACAAGGGGGTCTTCTTCAGCTGCCAACTCGGGCTGTATAATAACGCACTCCTCCGTTGGGTGGGATCAAATGTCCTTACTGCTCAACCCAGAACTTGGGTATAATATGATTATATAATTGTATGTTGTATGATGACTACATGCCTGAATTGAATAAAGACCTATTTTGCATTCAATGAATGCTTGATTTTCTGCTATTTTGGATTTGCTAACCTCCAGGTACTAGCTGGAGATCTCCTGCTGTTACAACTGATCTCCAGCCGATAGAGATCAGTTCACCTGGAGAAAATGGCTGCTTTGGCAATTGGACTCTATGGCCCTCAATTGGACTCTCCCTCCCCTCCCCAAATCCTGTCCTCCTCAGGCTCTCCCCAAACCCTGTCCTCCTCAGGTTCTACCCTCAAAAAACCCCGACTCCAGTTGGTATAGAATGCCGCAGCTTGACTATTTTTGGGAGCTAGGCAGAGTGTGCATATTATACACATTCTGCAGTCACTCCATTGGCTGCCCATCAGTTACCAGGCTCAATACTAGGCATTGCCTATCACATACAAAGTCCTTCATAGCTTTGGACCCTCATATCTTCAAGAGTGCCTCTCCACATATGTCCCACCACAACAACTTTGCTCATCTGAGAAGGGCTTTCTGCAGGTGCCAGCCTATAAATGAACAAGATCAACAACCAATGTACATGTGCCTTCTCTATAGTGGCTCCCACCCTGTGGGATGGCCTGCTGAGGAGGTCAGGAGGGCTCCTGCACTTATGGAATTTTGTAAACCATGTGTAGCAGAATTGCTCAGGAGGGCATTTTTATAAAGGAAACAGGGCTACATGATAACAGATTGCTCCATTAAAATGCACTGTGTTTCTACTTACAAAATACCACATTCTGCATTGTTTAACATGTCATCATTTTTAATACTTAAGTGTTATTCAGGCAGCAGTTCCTTCCATTTCAAATTTCTGCAACTCTTGGCCTATTACGTTACTTATAAATTGTATCATCCTGTTGATTACATTGATCTACACTGTGTAATCCACCTGGAGTCTCAGTGACAAAGGTTAAGTTTCTTCTGTATGTTATTTGTGAATGGTACAAAGAGAAAGAGAGTGTTACAAATATGTATTACGGTAGTTAATCCCCATTTATGATATACAATTGAGTACTGACAGAGCCATAATGAATTTTAGTATAATTAAAAAAGATTATAAAATGGAAAAAAAAAACATCCATCCATTGATATTGTCAATTATGCCATTTATAGATCACAAGATCAGGAGTTTTTTGTATTATTTTATTACTTACCATATATATTGGTTATTATTTAATGTACATCATAATGGCCTGACATTGTATGAAATAAAATAAAGACTACATAAAACATGCTCAACTGCTGGAAGCTGAAAGTGAGGGCATTTCAGAATCTTTCCATCCATGCTTTCAGTACTTATAGCAATTCAACTGCAGAGCTTTTTGCATGTGTGTGCCACTGACATGAAAAAATAGATGGCTGAAAGGTTAGCAAGGAAACCCTAAAAACGTGGCAATTTGCTGTGTTAAGTGTAGACAAGGAAACTGGTATTGATTAGCAACTTTTGATGTCAGTAGTCCTGCAGCTCTGTAAATGGAGCATTTTTATTCAATAATTCCAAAGCTGAGGTTCTATGAACTGCAGGATAAAAGGTTTAAAATAATCCACATGCCCAGTGACCCAAGGTGGGTTTTTTTTTTTTTTGGCTGCCTTAGACCAGTTAGTGACCAGCCCCACCCAGGTACCTGAATAGGGTTGCCAGGTCTGGGTTGGGAAATACCTGGAGATTTTGGGAGCAGAGCCTGAGGAGGGCGGGGTTTGGAGAGGGGAGGAACTTCAGTGCCATAGAGACCAATTGCCAAAGCGGCTATTTTCTCCAGGTGAACTGATCTCTATCGGCTGGAGATCAGTTGTAATAGCAGGAGATCTCCACCTAGTACCTGGAGGTTGGCAACCCACTTGGTGTTGTGTCTTGCTGCCTCTGGCATCCCCTTGCCCTCTGATGCTCTCAGCAATCGCCTAGGCCTGCCTAGTGTGTGAGCCGCCCCTGCATGTGTTTGTGTCCCTTTGAAAGTTTAGCGCCATCAGCTGCATTCAATAATATGAAAAATAAAAACCCCTTCAGTTAAAAGGATCTTGGAATTATATTTATCATAGAGTTCTGCCTGTCAACCAACCACTCGAGGAAAGGAGATTAACTGACATACCAATGTCATAGCATGGGTACAGGAGTTGGGTGATGGCTATGCCAGTTGCATACTTCACCACCACTCTCTGTATGTCTAGTGTATAGACACCACCATGTTCTGGTTAAATGTTGTCTGGTGCCTGGTGGCATTTGCTATTTATATATTTGTTATCTATATATTATCTACCATGCTACCTCCTATTGAAACAAATGGAAACTGAATTATTACTACTGTAATAATGAAATTAAATTTTAAATATATATACATATATATATATTTAAAAAGGAAACAAAACATGGCACATCTCAAGGAGACAAATCAAGTGTGATTTGCACCAGCTGCCTCACATATGGTCTAATTCAAAATGTGTTTGCTCAGAAAAAAATACTCCTCTGCATTAGATGGAAAAATTGACAGCATGCTTAAAACTGGGCCAGACTAGATTTTATGTGGCAATTGTGCATGTTTAACCAAAGATATGTGGACTCAATCATATATGTGGCAGCTCAGTTTTAAAAGCAAAATTTATTATTCATTTATTTACGTTATATATAATAGCAGGAGATCTCCAGTTAGTACCTGGAGGTTGGCAACCCACTTGGTGATGTTGAGTTTCCACATTTGCACTCCCTGGGGCTAATTTTCACCCATATTAACAATTATTCCTTCCATTTTGATTAGGTTGAATTATATACAAGAGGGAATCGTTATTTGGGCATCATTTTAAATTAGTTAGGTTTTTAGAATTAATATTAATATATATAAATTTATGTATATGTTTTATTGTGTTGATAAATTATGTAAATTTACACTGTTGTAGCTGCCCTGAGCCTGGCTTATGCCTAGGGTTGCCAACCTCCAGGTACTAGTTTGAGATCTCCCACTATTACAACTGATCTCCAGCTGATAGAGATCAGTTCACCTGGAGAAAATGGCCGCTTTGGCCATTGGACTCTATGGCATTGAAGTCCCTCCTCTCCAAACCCCGCCCTTGTCAAGCTCCGCCCCAAAAACCTCCCGCAGGTGGCGAAGAGGGGCCTGGCAACCCTACTTATGCCAGGAAAGGGTGGGGTAGAAATTGAATAAAATAATCAGTTTCAGTTATTAACTGAATAATCAATTTTGGAACCTGACTATAGACATTCTAATTTTTAGCAAACCATAGCTAGATCAATTTTGTGAATATAGTGCCCCTCAGGAAAAACTGCCTGATATAATTATAAGGCTTAGCTAGACCACTGCCTTACATACGCAAGGCCTCCAGGATATGCCCTCCAAAATCACTGCCCAATCCCTTCACCAGAGCCTTCCTATATTTTCACAGTAGATTTGGTACCACCAGAAAGCAGCAGATGCAGAGTCCTTCTCATAATTATTCCTGTTGTATCCTACATTCAAAGATAGGACATTTTGGAGGACTTTCATTCATAGGGTCGCCTCGAGTCAGAAGCGATTTGACGACACTTAACACACACACATCCTACATTCCACTGGGGACAGTACTTTGCCACACCCCTAACAAACATGTACAGTTGAGAACAGGAGAAAAGCAAAGGTGGATCTGTAAGCGCAATCCAAAGAACATCCTGAAAAATGACTGTAGAGAAGCCGACTAAGTTTTATTTATCCTATAAGCATTGCACATTTGATACTGCTCATGTACATCCTGATCCCACTTTAGCTGTTCATAGTTATGGGCAACTAGCTTTGGGTAAAAAATGTGCATTAAAATGCTCATTAGAATTCACATCCCATATCCACTTTGACATGCAGATATGGTTTGGATGAAAATGCACATTAAAATGCTCATTAGAATGCAAATCCCATATGCAGATTTGGTACAATGTGATGTGCCTTAATTTCTGCCCCCTGGTACATTTTCACCTACTTTGAACAGGGCTTTGGTACATTCAACTCTTGAGTATTTTTACCCTGATAGAATCCAGTATAGCGGAGTTATGGGATAATTATCTGCAACAGCAGAACAATTGCTACTTCCGAAATGAAATTTAGCAGATTACCACAGCATCTCTAAGTAAACGAATCATTATATGAATATGCTCACCTTATGAGTTTCCTGTGAATAAGACAGACAATTAACATTGACTCTATTTAAAGATATAGACATAAACATAGGGTTACCCTAGAAATTGATTTCATACATTCATTAATTGATTGTGGGAAATGATTAAATTAGACAAATGTTTCTGTACATATTTATGAATTTCACCCTCTACACAGTTTCATGCATGATGCAGAACAGCATCACTATATAGTTAGATATGAACCCAAAAGAACATTATATTTGGGGCACAACAGGACAAAATAAGAGTCCATCTGATCAGGTGAATAGTTTGTATTGCCCAGTATCTTTTTTCCAGTAGTTACCAACCAAATGCCCCCTTTTGTTGCCACCCAGTAGGGGTACATTGTTTCTGACCAATGGCTATTAGCCATGAGGGATTGGATTGGCTTCTTCTTCATTAATTTCTCTGATCCCCATCTAAAGCCATCTAAGCTAATTATGTGTTGAACTTTTTTTTGTGGGTACTTAATCTATTGGCCATAGATTGGGTGCCCCCAAGTTCTACTATGTGAGAAGAAGGGGGGAAATGTTCATTCTCTCCACTTTGTTCATAACATGTATAAATATCTCTGACTCCCCTTAGTCTTCTTTTTTTCTAAACTGAAATCATCCAAAATTTTACTTCATGTCCAGAATTATATATCTATATAAAGAGTTAGCGCAGAATCAGAAAATGGAGTAATGAAGCATAAAGCACAAATTTTAACATCCTTTCTAGGGAATGCACATTTTTTTCAGTTTATGGCCCAGTTTCTGAAAAACATCTGTCTCCTTTTATGTTCTCTTGTAGTTCCATCAAATGTAAAGACAAGCTATGAAGCTCCTGGAGCACTTAGGGTGAAGTTGGTCTCCTGAATCCATCTTCTCTCTCTCTGTTTTTTTTTTTTTTGGGGGGGGGGGCTTGGAATTATGCAGGCTTATTTTCATGATATTTTATGACATTTAAAAGTCCTACATAAGGTTTATAATAGCCTACCTATGCTTCAGAGCCAGTCATTTGTTGGAAAACTATGGGAGAAAGTTTTGCTCTGTTCTTTGAAGTGTTGCCTCATGATTTGGTTTCCTAGCAGCAGACTTGAGAGCTGTGGAGTATGTTTTCCCTCCTCTTGTTTCTACCAACCCACAGAGAAGTACTGATATCATCTGGGAGGCTCATCAGTAACCCAAAGAGCACATTCTTTCCCTCTCTATATAAACCTACTTTCTACATTTGGAGTGGTGGGAACTTTTCCCGATTGTGAGGTTCCAGTTTCTGGCAGGATAGAATACTTCCAGAGTCACTAAAGCTAAACCTCCTTAGGAGGCAACGCCGCTGGGTTTCTTCCTAAGCCTGGCCCGAGCATTCCTTTCAGGAATGTGCTGTAAATCTCTTTTAGACCAGATGGCAACCTTAACAGTGGCCAGTGTATGGGAACAGTTTATGAACATCTCTTGGCACCGTTTTGGTGTTCGGGCAAAGAAAAGCAAGATATGGTTATAGTATCACTCCAAGCATTGAGACATGCCCCTTGGTTAGCCTTAGAGAATCTGTATTAATAAATAGGGTTAATAATTGAAGTTCTATTACCAATAAGTAAAAACAAAAATGATTAACCCGTCTATTGTCTGGCATTTTCATTTCATAATGTGTGGTAGCTAATGACAGCCTGCTTTTGCCTTTGCTCCTCTTTCAATGCCTAGAGTTCTGGGTCAGAAATCCCTGTTTGTATATCTGTGGATAAAGCAGCCCCTTAAAATAGGGCAGCTGATATTGGCATTTTTTTGTCATAATGCTTCAGGAAATGGTAAATGTCTAAATGGAGGTAATGAAAGCACTAAGACAGTGTACAAATGCAGCGATGCAGTGCATATCAATTATACCCACTGGATATGCTGACCTTTGTTGCATAGATCCCCCCCCCCACACACACACACACCAAAATGGAACTGGAGTGGATGGGATGAGTTTTAAGTACCATGTGTCCACTGTGAATGGAAAAAAGGGGGGAGGTTGTGTTTGTATATTCTGTGTGGATTTTGTTGTGTATTGTGTATCAGCAACTAAAATGTTAGCTTCTGTATAAGATACAGAGCTGTCAGTTTTCTTCATACATTCCCAAGAATGCACAATTAAAGCAGCATTTCATCACTTCCTTTTAGTATAAAATGTTTAATTTACCATTTCAGTTTTTGCACCCAGTTCTCAAAAATGTGCAGTTAGAAGTTAATTGCTTGAATACATTTGTTGCAGCATAATGCAAAATGTAATTTACTGTTTAAACCATACATTGTACCATGGGGCTTTTATGTTAATAATAATATATTTTTTTGCATTCTTTGACCTCTCCAAAATATTTGTTTTTGTTATTTGATATAAGGAAACAACACCTACATCATTTCCATTGTATGTCAGTCAAAGCTAACTGAAAGCTAAATTATACATACTCATTATATAAACAGATGTAGACAGAAATATGAATAAATACCAACAAGTTGTAAAAGCAAAAACAGCTATAGTTATCAGTTCTGTTTACACTTCTAGAAATACGGTTTTTTGAAATGTTCTGAAAGACTAATGCATTTTTTAAATGCAGAGATTGGATGGAGAGGAGAAGAGAAAGCAGTTCAAAGAAGGTGCAAGTTAATGACGGGATATCTACTGTTCAGCCAAACTAATTATAATACCTCCAGTGCATTAACTTACATTTGAGACCATTTGATCAGGGTTTTAGTAGTGCAATATATATATATATATATATATATATATATATATATATATATATATATATATATATATATATACACATATATATATATATATATATATATATATATATATATATATATATATATATATATATATACACACACACACACATACACACACACTCACACACATACATATATACATACACAGTGAGGGAATTTGCCCGTTTGCCCTCTGACGAAGAAATGACCAGTCCATAATTATAATGGTAGGTTTATTGTAGCTGTGAGAGACAGAATAACAACAGGAAAACCCCCAGAAACCCAGAAGACAAAAGTCAGAGATTGATGTGTATTATAATGAGTGAAATAAGTATTTGATCCCCTATCAACCAGCCAGATTAGGGTTAGGGTAGAGTTCTGCTGTCGACAGAAGCAATCAATCCATCAGATTCCAAACTAGCCACCATGACCAAGACCAAAGAGCTGTCCAAGGATGTCAGGGACAAGATTGTAGACCTGCACAAGGCTCGACTGGGCTACAAGACTATTGCCAAGCAGCTTGGTGAGAAGGTGACAACCCTAACCCTAACTGTCAACCTCCCTCGGTTTATGCTCCATGCAAGATCTCATCTCGTGGAGTTGCAATGATCATGAGAATGGTGATGAAGCAGCCCAGAACTACACGGGGGGAACTTGTCAATGATCCCAGGGCAGCTGGGACCATAGTCACCATGAAAACAGTTGGTAACACACTACGCCGTGAAGGACTGAGATCTTGCAGAGCCCGCAAGGTCCCCTTGCTCAAGACAGCACATGTACAGGCCCGTCTGCAGTTGGCCAATGCACATCTGAATGACCCAGAGCAGAACTGGGTGAAAGTGTTGTGGTCAGATGAGACCAAAATCGAGCTCTTTGGCATCAACTCAACTCGCCGTGTTTGGAAGAGGAGGAATGCTGCCTACGACCCCAAGAACACCATCCCCACCATCAAATAGGGAGGGGGACATATTATGCTTTGGGGGTGTTTTTCTGCTAAGGGGACAGGACACCTTTACCTCATCGAAGGGACGATGGACGGGACCATGTATCGTCAAATCTTGGGTGAGCACCTCCTTCCCTCAGCCAGGGCATTGAAAATGGGTCGAGGATGGGTATTACAGCATGACAATGACCCAAAACACACGGCCAAGGCTACAAAGGAGTGGCTCAAGAAGAAGCACATTAAGGTCCTGGTGTGGCCTAGCCAGTTTCCAGACCTTAATCCCATCGAAAATTTGTGGAGGGAGCTGAAGGTTCGAGTAGCTACACATCAGCCTCGAAATCTTACTGACTTGGAGAGGATCTGCAAAGAGGAGTGAGACAAAATACCTCCTGATATGTGTGCAAACCTGGTGGCCACCTACAAGAAACGTCTGACCTCTGTAATTGCCAACAAGGGTTTTGCCACCAAGTACTAAGTCATCTTTTGCAAAGGGATCAAATACTTATTTCACTCATTATAATGCACATCAATCTCTGACTTTTGTCTTCTGGGGGGAATTTTTCACAGAGATTTGCTGCTCTTTCGAATCTTATTTGTGTCGGTGCAAATTTTTGGTTATTCATTGCAGGTCCGCATTTTCCCAGAATGAGCAATAAAAGCCACATTATAACTGTGGCAACTGAAACCACTTTTGAGTCATCCTTTCCTGTTGGCGCGTGTTTTTTTGCTCAGAGGCCCATGAAGAATTGTTTGCTTCGGTTCCGCTGCCCCTGCCCATGATGTCTACTTTCTCCTCCCCCAAGAACGGTGATTGGCTGAGGGAGTTTCGTGCTCGGACAAGAATAACGCCCCTTTTGCTGCCTGCCTGCCTGCCTAGAGTCCTGACACTTCTCTCCCTCCATCCTGGAGGCTGGCGGGCAGGTAGGTGGCACGCCTTCCCTGCCCCTCACCCAGTATGGGCCTTGGAGCTGGGCCCACACCTCCAAGCCCAGGGGGACATCGGATGGACTGCTCCAGGGGGAGACCGGCGGGGCCACGCCATGTGCCCCTCTCATGCTGGGGGTGGTGGTGGCGGCAGGTCAGTCTAGAGCAGCTGGATCCATGGGGGGATGTTCAAGGGAAGGGGCTGTTGGCCCCTCTACCCCAGCGGGGAGGGGGGATTTTTAAGATTTCGGATGGGAAAAATGTGCATTCTGAGAGCGGAAAACCCAAGGCAAAACTCCCTCCTATCACTCTTCTGAAGAGGGGCAGCCAGTCTGCTCTGGTCTCCCTCCTCTCTCTCAATGCACTGGGGCTGTATCAGGGCCGGCGTGCAAGCCAGGGGCCTTCTTTCCTCTCCCCCCCCATGCACACTGGCTGGATCGGGGCCGGTGCGCAAGCCAGGAGCCCTCCTCTTTCTCACGATGCACTGGGGCTGGATCATGGCCACCGCGCAAGCCAGGGGCCTTCTTTCCTTCCCCCCCCCTGCCATGCATACTGGCTGGATCGGGGCCGGCGAGCAAGCCAGGAGCCCTCCTCTCTCTCCCAATGCACTGGCTTTAATGCAAGAGGTTTACAGTGGCCATTTATGCACAGGAGGTTTTCCCTTGGATTTGCTGGTCTCTAGATGCACCCTTTTCCCATCCAAATTCTCAAAACTCAACAATCAGCCCCCAAGAAGAGTTTTGAGAATTAGGATTGGGAAAATGTGCATCTAGAGAGCGGCAAATCCAAGGCACACCTCTTGGCACATGGATGCAATTCCTGCCCCCCCATCCTGTCTTTCATTAAAGGGCAATGGGTTCCACACCTATAGAAAATAGAGGGAAGCTTTGAAGAAAGTGCTGCCTTGCCCCCCCCCCCCATTTGGAATCTGACTGTTCCAAAAGCAGAACAGAGCGAGGGTGGAAGAAAAATGGAGGAAACCAGAGGGACTGGTGCTTGTTTTTTGTGCTGGGACTGGTGAACCGCACGAGATAATCTGCTGGGCGGAGTTGGGGCGGAGCTGGGGGCAGGCATAAACAATGAGCTTGTTGGAAGGGGAGGCCTCCTGCAAAAGGGACAGACCAAACTGTTGTCAAATACAGCGTGCTTTGTTCCCATGAAAAACCAAAACTACAGATAATTGACGGGGATAAATCGCCATCATGAAAAAAACATTTAAATCGGGTTTTTTATTGGTCCGTGGCAAAAGAGAAGCAAAATCTACCGTGAAAAATGCCCCTGGGTTTCTGGGGGTTTTCCTGTTGTTATTCTGTCTCTCACAGCTACAATAGACCTACCATTAAAATTATGGACTGGTCATTTCTTCGTCAGAGGGCAAACGGGCAAATTAAGCAGGGGATCAAATACTTTTCCCCCTCACTGTATGTATATATGTGTGTGTGTGTATATGTGTGTGTGTGTGTGTGTGTATATATATATATATATATATATATATATATATATATATATATATATATATATATATATATATATATATATATATATATATATATATTCAACTTGTACTATATAGATATAGATATATAGTACAAGTTGAAATTCTGTGTTGGATCAAACCAATGGGCCTAATAATGCCGCCTCTTTGTGAGAACAGTAGCTTAATATTTAACTACATTTCATAAGATCATGTAGTATGTGTTCTAAGGCCAGGGGAGAGGAGGACAGGTAAGGTTTTTATTCTGATATACTCACTGACTATCAGTCTGCTAATTGGAAAACTCTGCCATATTTCAGCAATTAGGCAGACAAAGTAATGTCCATGTAGGTTTGAATCGGTACTACTCCTACATGACATCAATTGTCATGCAGCATTTACTGATTAACACTGTAGATAAAGCATTATAGGAGAGCAAGGGAGCAGCACACACTGAATTAGCACCCATCAGGAAGCAATAACCTGCCAGATGTTATTATGCTGACATTTTGGTATCATGAAGATCATGCTTGTGGGGGGTGGGGGAGAATGATCAGGACATTTGCAGTATGAGAAGTAGATGCTACTGATTAGTTTTGGAGCTTGAGTAGGTGGAACAGCAAATAATAGCAGACATTATTTCTCTATACATTACTACAGAATCTTATTCAGCACTGATGATAGTTGCTGAAATAATGTCACAATGAGGAGTTGCATGGAAAAGAATAAGCTGAGCTTAGGATGTTCCTCTTCTGTGTTGCATTTTAAAACTGGTTATGACCCAACACAAACTCGGAATGATTGTATTGTATTGCAAAATGTTAAATACCCTGAAAGCCGAGTGTATTATTTGTGGGAATAGCGTGAGTCAAAATTGCTTGCTTTCACTAAGCATGGTTAAATCAAAGATGGAATTGGATATGCGGTCTCATTGAATTAACAGAAATGTATGCATTGTTGCTCTCTATTGAGCTACTTGAACACAGCATGGTGAAGAGCGGCAGAACTATGAGATGGAAACCCATGTGGTTTCCATTTTTAGGTGATTCAACAGATGCCCAACAGACCAAGCCTTTGTGGGTCTACTCAAACGCAAATTGTTTGACGTT
Source organism: Euleptes europaea (assembly GCF_029931775.1). Lineage (NCBI taxonomy): Eukaryota > Metazoa > Chordata > Lepidosauria > Squamata > Sphaerodactylidae > Euleptes > Euleptes europaea. The sequence continues at coordinate 36,943,258 of NC_079320.1, read as the reverse complement.
CAGTGGGATAGACTCCCAAGTACCTGTGCCAGTTGACAGTAATCACTGGTCTGTAATATAATACTACATTGGTGGTGGAAAGTGCCATCAAGTTGCAGCTCAGTTATGGTAACCCTATAGGGTTTTCAAGGCAGGAGACAAGCAGAGGTGGTTTGCCATTGCCAGCCTCTGCATAGTAACCCTGGAGATCCTTGATGGTCTCCCATACAAGCACTAACCAGGACTGACCCTGCTTAGCTTCCAACGTCTGATGAGATCAGGCTAGCCAGGGCCATCAAGGTCAGGGAAATATTACATTCCAAGGTTGCAAGCTTAAGCTTTGATTTAGTTAGATAGTACTTGTTATCATATATTCAATTTGGAAGAGTCTTCTCACATTCAGTGGCTAGATTCTTGCATCCTAAGCATGCATGGAAGCAATGAACAGTGAAAGAGCAGGTCCAGCTTTCATGTTTTCCTACTTCAGGAGACCCGAGTTGTTACACATGTGCGTACAATTCTTAATCGATGGTACTGTGCATGTATTTTGCCAAAACAATGTATTTTTAATTGGAATCAAGAAGGAGGGTGATTTGGCATTTCTGAGAACGTATACCCAGTTGACAACTGAGGTTAAAATACATGGCAGCTTTTCGCTAGATTCAGCTGTAGTGTAACTCAGCAAGCAGAAAAACCATCAGACAATCTGACACTATTTATCACAACTGTAGCCTATTGAGAGAGGCCCTACAGTGAATCAGAGAACAGTGGCAGGTCAGGATTAAAGTACACTGACAGCTGCATGTAGGGAACATGTACAGTGTCTGTGTATACCTGGATCAGACTGACATCAACTGTCTGCTGCTTCAGGAACTGTCCTCTGTTTAAAGAAACAACATAAATAAAGGAAATATTCTGAAAGGTGTGGAGTACTAATAACATTTTGGAGAAAAGGTCACGGTAGCAATGTTTCTGAAATGAAAACCTATAATGGTTTGCAACTTAAGGCGTTTTTCAAAAAGTTAATTCATGGTAAATATACACTCTTCTGGTAGTGGCATTAAAACAGCAATGGAATGCTTTGCTTACCCCAGGATGCCTTTTTTCTTTTGAAATTGGCTTTAATAAACTATCAAAAGAAAGGATTATTACAGTTCTGAATAACAATAAATAAGAGTAATATGCTTCAGGGTAGGACGCGTTTTTGTTCTACTTAGATATGCAGTATTAGCAACTACAAAGCCATTCCATATTTCATTATTTTTGCAAAGCTATGGATCGAAGAGAGGGACAAAATGACAGAGGAATCTGCTGGAAAACTTTCAAAATCCATGGCAAAATCTAGTCACAATGGTAATGGCCTGGATGTCAAACACTTAAAAAAAAAAATCACTCAAAATATTGTTTGGGCTCATGTTTCCCACATCCTAATATTCTTCTGTTTGACAATCTCATCAGTGACTGTGGTGCACTACATTTAGTGTGCCCCCACTGTACGTATTTATTTGGTGGCACAACCCATGCTAAAACTAGTAGTTTCTTGGTACTGAATCTGTGTGCACAAATTTATCCTTTAGTCAGAACCAATTTTAGATTTTGTTTCTTTCACGGTAAAGTTAATGAGACTTTCCTTGGGTACAGTCGGGCAAAAAGGTCAATCTTTACAGATTCTGTTCCTGAATTCCCATCCCACCACAACCATAACCTGAATATAATTTTGATAGGTTTGTGAAACTAAATGTTGATTGATCTTATTCTGACAAAAAAAAATCTGATTAGTAGACCTATTCAAGATGCATGTCAAAGTTATCCTGTGGCAAATAATGTCAGTTCTGAATGGTGTCTTGTTTGGAAGTGACATCTGCCATGGTCTTGAGAAGTTCTTCAATAGATTCCTGTCATGTATCTGTGGGTTCTTCGTTCCAGAAGGTGAGGCTGAGAAAGAATAAATAAGACAATACTTTGTCAGCTCGTTGAGCTGGTTCACACATATGTATGCATTGTTTGATTTTTTGACACACTGTTATTGTACACTTGACATCTGACAGATGAAAGTGTGTGAACTGACTCCACTGAAATATGTGTGTGTGTGTGTGTGTGTGATGGTGGAGCTATATAACGTCTTATTCCACAAGCAAGCAGACTATAAAACCACATTAATTAACAAGAATATTCTGTGCTCCCATCAGCAAAGTCTGAAGCCTTCCTCCAGCCTAAATGTCTTGCTGTGACTTAAGCAGATCTTCTTCCAGTGTAAGAAAGACCCTGAGCACATAATCACTATAGTTTGTAAAGCCTATCGCACTATGCCCCGTCTCTCTCACTCACACACACATACAAACTTAGCACCAAAACTTTGAGTAAACAGGACTTTTTCTAGAGCTTGAACAGTACTGAAATTTTAGAGATGCTATCCATGATGTTTGATCATTTGTGATAGCTTATTTATTCATGCCATTCACTTGATGCTGCAGTTAGATATGAAGTTATGATTCATCAGTAGATCGTGTGCATTGGATTGGATTCAGCAACCTTTTTCATTCATTCTCATACAATTCACATCTGTATTACAGGCCCTGTCCCACATGACATTGGTCAGTGCAGTTCCCATAATCTCCAGTGTGCCCTGTGACAGGGACCACACACACACACACACGGGATCAAATGGGTGGAAATTGGAGGTCTCTAGAAGGAGGGGAGAATCAGTAAAAATACTCCCGCTTCCATCAGTGGAAACTTTCCACTGTATCCAACATAAATAGATAAAATAGATAAATCAAGTAAGGTTACAATGCCATTCAGAATGAGCCTCAGCTAAGTTCAGAATGGAATGTGAGATCCCCCATGCCACAATGCTTTTCTCTGGAAACAAATGCTGAACAACGTCTACCCAGAGAGTTTAAATGTTCCTAATTTGAATATGCACAACACATCTTTAAATGAGACATTAATTTGGTCGTTAGGCTTATGAGTAGACAGGTTTGAGTGCATTATTATTTCAGTGTGCGGTGCGTTCAAATCTGAAACAGCCATGCACACAAGCAGTTTCAATGATCACGGAATAAGGGCAACTCATATAGATAAGTGCTGTCGCCTCAGGCTGCCTTTAGAATAAACAGCAACCAGAGCTTTATTCAGTATCAAAGTGCTTGTTTCTGAAAATTACTCAGCAGCATTCTGCAATCAGAGCTGGAACGTTAGAAGCTGGAATCATACAACGTGAAAGAAAGACAATAGTTAATTCTTTTTCTTGGTGCTTCCTTTGTAAGATAAGTCTACAGCTAATCCGTACTGTGAGGCTTAAAAGTGGTTATCTTGTACCCGCATACTATTGCTTTGATTGTGTTTGGTAACACCCCCCCTCCTCCCCAAGTTGTTAGTATTTTATATATGCAAATCCAAAACTGCTGCTTTTGTTCAGCAATGTCCTGCTTTGGAAACTATGTTGCTAAATGTTACTTGTGTTTCAAAATGAAATGTGTTTTTAAAGGGTTTTTAAAAAAAGAAAAGAAAGCACACTATATTTTACTCCAAGATTCTCAGTCTCTACAATTACAAAAAAGAAAAAGAAAAAAAGAAATTGGAATTTCTAACAAATTCTGGAAATGGAAGAGTGATTGTCTGTCTACACTGAACTACTACTCCCAATGGGATGCACTGATGAGCATTCACATCCGCAATAAATGTTCCTCTGCATGTGCTAGCCTGCCACAATAATGCACGCCAATTTTGCATACATCAAAGGCATATCGAACATCAAAGACATTTCACAAAATGCAAATATTGCAAGGACATATCTGTATGCAGAATTCAGTGTTGAATTCTGTAAACAGTCGTGAATTCCAGGGAGAAATCCTATGGCGGCATGTTGGAAATCGTTGCTGATTCATTAGGATTGTGCTGAGGATTGATCTGTTAAATTATGTCGGGCACATCAGGCCCAAGATTTCCACCCCCACCCCACTGTCTCAGCAACTGGGGATTGTCTTCCCATCTAATGCATCTATAGTGAATACAATGCTATACCAGATGTGCTAGGCATGAAACATTGCTCCACTGTCACTGTCATGCCAAAGCTGTTGTCTCCCCACTTCTCTTAATGCATAGAGTTAACCAATGGGGAGGTGGCTGACTCAATGTTAAACTAATAATTAAGCAAACTGGTATATCCAAGCCCGCTCATCCCCCAGTTCCATAACTGATGAAATTTGCATTGGCTTTGTATATCTTCCCTTGAACAGAAAAGGAACAGAGAGTTGGCAAGCTTCATTACCTTCCCCAATATGCCAAATAGACTTTTGATTGATACTGCTCAGCACAAACAGTGGTCCCTCCTACCCCAATCCATCATAAAATGAATTATAGGTTGTTACAGAAATGGCCCTCCATGCCCAACGCTGATAAGTGCTTGCTAGTTATCCCCACCTATCCTGAGCAACCACCTTAGCATTAGACCTACCAAACTAGTTATGGCTAGGCAGTCAAAGATCAGGACTAACTATTCTATCCCCATACTAGTCCAATCATAGGGGAATCTCAAGAAGTCCTAGTTGGCCCTGAAACAAGTGGCTAATCCCATAATGACTCCTGAGAGCATGGATGGGTGAAGAGTGGACAAAAGAAAGCATTGGAATAGCTAATATCTATCTATCTATCTATCTGTCTGTCTGTCTGTCTGTCTGTCTGTCTGTCTGTCTATCTATCTATCTATCTATCTATCTATCTATCTATCTATCTATCTATCTATCTATCTATCTGACTTATTGGTAAGAATTGGAGGACATACCCACCAAAGATGTGGGGGGGGGGAGGAAAAGATTTTGTCTAAAATACTGAAGTTTGTAAATAAAAGCAACATTAAATGGACTTTGTAGAGTTAAAACTGAAATGATTGCAGTGTGCATTAAAGGCGCAGAAATCCAAGGACACTGTTTTTATTACTTGATTATGAAATGGTGGGGTGGGACAGTTTGAAGGAAAGGTTTTGATGAAAGAGATTTAGGAAGTGGCTAATGATGAATGGCTATGGTTTAAGACATTTTAAGAAAATGCCAAATGACTTTGAAATTTCAATAACTTTTTCTTTTGACAGAAGTGTGAGGAGAGGTGTTCCATTTCTCTGTGATCCAAGGAACAGACCTGGCTGTTACTCCTGTGTGGAAGGCGGTTCTATGAAAAAAAAATGCACAAGAAAAAAGCCCACACGGAAGAAAGCCCACACGGAAAAAGCCCACACAGAAAGAAGCCCACATGGAAAAATACTCAAAGTAGAAAAATTTTTGTATTCACAATATGTTTTGAAGCAAAAATCTTATTTGTTTAAAATGATTAGTACCTTCATAGTCAACTCATACTTCACGATTCAGGTGTGGAGAATCCAGACAGAATTCTGGTTTTAGGTGATAGAGATCTTATGCTTGAATTGAACAAAGATACCATCTATGGAGATGGCACATTTGATAAAGTGCCAAATATGTTTTACCAACTGTACACGTGGCATGGCAAGGTGGGTAATTCATATCCGCCATGTATTTACATTTTACTCCAAAAACAGAACACAGACACCTATAATTGAATGTTTCAAATAATGAAGCTATTGATTCCAAATCTGGCACCTCAAAAGGTTTTAGTCGATTTTGAGAAGGCTTGTATGAATGCAGTGAAGATTGCCTTTCCACATGCTGAGGTCAAAGGGTGTTATTTTCATTTGTGTCAGAGTCTCATTAGGAAAATCACAAATGTTGGCTTGAAGACTGAATATAAAACTAATATGAACATAAAAATTACACTGAAGTCTCTTGCTGCATTAGCCTTTGTCCCAATAGATGATGTAAGAAGTGTTTTTGAAAAGCTTGCTGCCACATTTCCAGATGAAGACAGCTATAATGAGGTGTTCACGTACTTCTTTTCTACATATATCGAGGGTACAGCATGTAGAGATCCTCAGTTTCCTATAAGAATATGGAATCATCATGATGCAGCCCTTGAATGGTCACCAAAAACTACTCTGTTGTGAAGGATTTCAGAACGCTCTTAATTCCCTGTTCCACTGAAGTCATCCCAGTGTGTGGTTTCTATTTGATGGACTGCAGAGGGACCTAGCTTGCCACAAATTAACATTGGCTAATGCACCTCCCTTTGGGGCTCCACCTGGTCTAGACAGTCCCATACTGGGTCTTCATGCCTCACCTCTCCAGCCCTCCCCTGCCCTTTTCTCCTTGGTTCTGGTGCCCTGCTCCTTGGCTTCTGCCTGGCTTCAAGGGAGGGGCCTAGAGACTGGGAAAGGGAGAAGCAGCAAGCTCTGCCCTCCAAAATTCTGGTACTTCATAGCTCATTGATCACCAAGCCTGCCAAGTGGTGTCTCCATGGTTCCCCTGGTCAAGCAGCTGCTTGGCTTGCAGAAGGTCCTGGGGTCACTCCCCAGCAGTGTGTCCCCTAAAAGGGATCAGGTAGCAGCTGGGATGAGAAACTGCTCTCTACCTGAGGTTCTGCAGAGCCGCTGCCATTCAGAGGAAAAAGGCGTGACCTGGACTGGGGCTGGGGCTGGCTTGGCTGAAGCCTAGAGGCCACCTCTGAGTCTTTGGTGGCCAAAATGCTGCCCTGGGAAAACCTGTAATTCACTGATGCTGGTCTGGTCCCCAACCGCCCCATCTTCTGCACAGCCTCACTCTTTCCAGGTTCCCAGCACAGCTACTGCCCACAAAGGGACCCACGGGGCCTGCTTCTCAGCACCATCATTTACCCAGTAAGGCCATCCCAGCTCATGGAGCACACAGCAGCTGGGCTGGCAGCAGCTGCCCCCTCTCTGCCTGGCACCTAGGGCAGCTGCTCCCCTTGCCCCTCCCTAGATCCAGCCCTGAATGGGTCAGCAACACACAGCAAAAGCTGTGGGAGATAGGATTGTCAAGTCTCCACTTGAGTGGGAAACCTCCTCCCAACAGCATTTGTTCCCTGCCGCTGTTTGGTAGGACAGAAGGGGGAAAATGGAGGGGAATCATATTGTTCCAGTGTTGCAAAGTCACATCCTTACCTAGCTTTTGAAAAGTTGCTGCAGCCTGATTTGCAAGCAACTACCTGCAATTGTCCATGGGATGATTTCCTACAAGCTGTTTACTGCCTTCAGTGTTATCTCTATTAGAGATGAAGCCACTTGGCTGGAAATTGGCAGTGCAGGCCTGAAGACTGAGGTAAAGTAGAAGAGAACAAACAAAGAGAATGTATGGGTTTTTGTAAAGTTTCACCATACAATAGTCTTCCATGTGTAAACCCAATACAAATACACAGATTCACATGCATGTGTGAGCTGCTTCTGCTTCTGTCTTATTGACTTTGGCCAAAAAAAGTAGATGCGCTACTCATTAGGCCTGCCCAGCTTTTTCGTTTTCCATTATTTGCCTTACGCTTTAGACTTGCAGAGGTTAATTGTTTAAACTTTAAATAAGGACAAAGAAAATGTAAATTTAACCTTTTCTGTTTAACAGTTGTCAGGCCTCAGCAAGTCGATGGGTTCCAGGCAATAACTTTCCTCCAGCCGAAGCAGCGAGTTAAAAGTTTATTTCAGAAGAACAGCGATTTCAGCAGGTGAAAGACTTAAGGCTAGCATACAGGTATGGGGAATACAGAGACATATATAGGGTGGATACAATGGGGTTGATTGGATTGTTGGAAACAAAGGCACAATACCGAAGCAAACTATCGGTAACGACTTGAGCAAAAAGTATTCAGAGTAAAATGTGTGCGTTAAGTGGCTGATCTTCCCTGGCTCCCAGTATTGTTTTGCGGGACCTGGTATCAGATCAGCCATTACCGGGTCGGGTCTCCATTGAGCTGCAGATCTTGGGCAGGAGACCAGGTGCAAACGGAGAGGGACGGAGTGCAAAAGGACACCATTTTTTCCGTGGGGGAAACCATCTTGTTTCTCTCCGGGGCTGGCGGAGAGCCTATCTGACAACAGTAATAGCTCTTGAGATCTATGGATTTAGGTATATATGCTCAGATAAAGGTGTCCATTACTGGCAATTTTAAGTGCTTTTTCTGCACTTGTGGAATTCCAACCTACAATAGCTGGCGATGGACCATGCATTCATGGAGGTCTGGATCACAACCAATTGGTACACGCATGGTGTGGTGATGTGTATTGTGTATAGTTTAGAATGATGGAATGAATTGGATTTGTATTGCTGGACTTGAATAAATAAAAGAGAAACAAAATGCCGAGGTAGATTGATGGGTCTTAAATATTTAATCATCCACATCAGTAGAAAAATTAGTACATACAATGAGGGAACAAACTATGCACCAACCTTCAATAAACAAATAGAGGCACAACCATAATATAATATCAGCTGAAGCAAGTTAAATTTCCTCATATCTCACAAAGCTGAAACAAACTGATTTAAGTATTATTGATAACAGATCAATTCCAGTGGCAAATTAGGAATTCAGGTATATAATGCAATTTTAAAATAATAAAGATTAAAAAGAACACAATGTTACAGATAACTTAATTCCAGCAAGCCAAAAATTGAAAGAAATAATATGGAAAAATATATATATTGTATCTTTTTGTTTTGTACCAATACAATGAAATGTAAAAAAAAAAAAATACAATCAGAAGTGGAAAAATACTGAACAAACACTGCATTAAAATGTGTGCACAATGAATATGAATAGGGATGGCTTTTACATCAAGGAAGCTGTAATTAATTGGGGAAATTAACTTGGATCATGGCCACAAGTCAGGAGAATTCAGGGGATAAAATTGGTCAACAGGAAATATGTTTTCATGTTTGAAGTGTGTCTGGGTGCTGCAAGGTCAGGTAAAATCATGGTCTGGATATCTGTGGTGGCTCTTAGTAACCCTGACTGGAACTGTCTAAACTAGCACTCAGTTCAAAACTGTATTCAAAGCTAAGTAAGATCCATATCTTTTCTTTTTAGGAAAAAAATGGTTAGCATCTCAAAAACTATACATTTTGCCTTCATGGCTAATTTTGTGAGCTGTAACTATAGGGGAATAGAGTTACAGAAGGGCATTATGGTAGAGAGAGGGCTTGAGAAATGAGTTGGGAAATTAAGAGAGAACACATTATGAAGTGTTTTAAAATGCTTGTTTTTTAATTATGCATTATGTAGCTAGGCCCCATTTTCCATGTTAATCCTTGTTGCATGCAGGCCAAAACTGATAACATGAAATATAATTTCAAATAAGTATGTGAGGGAGGCTTGCACATTTAAAACAATGGCTCTTGGCTGTCCTACTATAATGATGATAACCCTTAAGTACAAACTTATAAAGAGACTGTTGATAATATGTTTAGCTGGTTTTAGTCACTAAATTTTATTAATAAGCCATGAATACCAAGTTTCATAAATAAGCACTAATAAGCCATGGAGAAATGCTTAACAAACATATTTTAGTAGAATGTTGAAGTCAAATGTTGCCAAAGGAGAAATATAATCCATTTTTAATGTAAATTGTATGATAAATATTTACTTCCCTGTACACTACTTATTAATATTTAATGTAAAAAATGCAGGGGGTAGAACTGCCTCCCTCGTATCTGTTTCATGAGAAGTTACTCTTGAAGCTGGACATACCCGTGACTCTTCTTATTCCAAACATTGTTTTTCCACACAGAAGAAACTTATGGGGTGGAAAAATTGTCGTGGACGGGTGGATCACTGCTGGAGACGTAGGTCTTTCTACCTCCATTCTTGCTTAATTAAATCCTGCCATTTTCGTTCACTAATGTTTCGCTTCACTCCTGAGGCTGTATCATATTACTTTGGTGCCTTGTATAGGTGTGATGCTACTGATTTTACATTAAATAGGAGGAAAATTTGGCATGGGACACTAGGAGCCTAAACCACATGGCAAAATATATGAATAGGAAATGTCCACTGAGGGTCAAACTAGATGTGACAGTGGCCATGGGGCTAACCCATAGTCGCCGACACCATTATAGAGGAGAATTTAGCCATTTAAAATTGTTATGAGACCCAATACTGATTGACAGCATGGTGCCAACAGGAGCAGTAAGGAATGAGCACTCTCCCTGCCCCATCACACGCTCCTTTGGGCAGGAAATGCCAGTGCAAAGCAGAGGGGGAGGGAGCACTCCCTGTTCAATTAATCTTCTAGAAAGCTTTGGAAAGTCCTTCTCTGTGGCAGGCCTGTGCCTACTCAGTCCCATGTGGGACTGCACAGAGACCACGACAATGAACTGGGCTAATACTGAGGACACCTGGCTTCAGCCAGGAAGCCCATTGATGCCTAGGGTTGCCAGGTCCCTCTTCGCCACTGGGGGGAGGTTTTTGGAACAAAGCCTGAGGAGGGTGGGGTTTGGGGACGGGAGGGACTTCAATCCACAGAGTCCAATTGCCAAAGCGGCCATTTTCTTCAGGTTGGGTTGCCAGCTCCGAGCTGGGAAATACCTGGAGATTTTTGGGGGTGGAGCCTGAGAAGGGCAGGGTTTGGGGGGAGGGACTTCAATGCCATAGAGTCCAATTGCCAAAATGACCATTTTCTCCAGGTGAACTGATCTCTATTGTCTGGAGATCAGTTGTAATAGCAGGAGATCTCCAGCTAGTACCTGGAGGTTGGCAACCCTATCTTCTGGTGAACTGATCTCTATTGTCTGGAGATCATTTGTAATAGCAGGATATCTCCAACTAGTACCTGGAGGTTGGCAACCCTATGGATGTCCCTTTGGTGGGCACCTTCTCTCAGTCAAACTTACTTCATTGGGGTGTTCTTATGATGACATATTGAAGGAGGGGAGAATCTTGTAAGCCACTTTGAACTTCTTGAAAAAAAGGTAGGATTAAAATGTATAGTTGAATAAATGAATGGGGGAATACATAATGGGAGGAGGTGCCAAACTATCCTGGGAACTAAAATGTATCCTATGAGCCACAAAAGAGCTAGTAAAGAAATCTGGGCTAGCTGGAAAACTCCAGTGTCAGGGAAGCACATAGGACTGCGATGATCTTCAACTAGATGTATGAAGCAACATATGGGCCAATTTCCTCTATAGGACAGCAGGCTCAGGAAAGTCCAATACCTGCATCCATTGGAATGAGGTAGATCTGTGGGATGTGGTCAAGTCTGAGGAGAGGGCCTTTGTGGTCCAGCAAGTTGTATACCAAGGCTGTGCCCTCTAAAGGCAGACAAAAGCAAGTCACATAGCATTGCACCTATAACATTTTGAGTCCTTGCATGGAAAATAGCAATTCACGCTGTTTAATTTTTCAGTTGTTTTAAATAAATAGATTTAGTGCCTTTAATAATCAAGGCATTTGATTATACCTTTGTTTTGTTATGCTCTTTGTGTCTCTTGTGTCATGTTGTTGACTATTTTTAAAATAAATAGGTTACAGTGAAAGAAAAATGTCCTCCCTGCCATGGCTTTTCAGAAGGAGATATTTGTTTCCCATTTAGGAATTGGCAATTAGTTAACCTGCAAAGTTAAAGTTGTTTCACCTCAGGCTTACATGCTGAAAACCAAATTAACTTGTACATATTTACATTGAGCCTTTATTCAAAGATACAATTGTGCTGATTTCTTACACCTAGCAGCAAGTAATTATTTTACCCAGCTTCAATTAAGCATGATAGGTGGGTATTTGAGAATGACATTGTGTGTTAGGTGGCCAGTTTCCCTATTGCATTAAAAAAAAACTTAAATGTATAAGAGGTTTTTATACCAGTGAATTCCAATGCAAGCTTGAAAAATGTATATTGCATTTTTATTGGGTTTTCTTATACTGATTTTGATGTATATCCCAAAGCAGACCTTAGCTAAAAGATTCCAAATCTTGAAATTTATTATTGTCAATAGTCTGCATGACCTTTAGTTTAACTGCATCTCGGCTGTCAGTAATAATCCAAGGCTGTACTTTCAATGATAGAAGGAGAGATTTTGCATATTGTGTCTCTAGGTCTCCTTGAAATTGTTCAGAAATCATAGTCATTTATTCCTATTGTCAGGGCAAGGTCTACTATAAGAGCCCATTTATCTTCACTTGAAGATGAGTAAAGAAACTCCAGTTTTGCTTTGATTCAAGTACTAACTACTATACTTTTTCAAATAAATCAACAAGCTAACACTAAGCCTGTAATGTGCCTCTTCTTATTCAGGACTCCTCTTTTTATGGTTCCCTTCACCAATTCAGTGCACATTTTGACTCCTAATAAAGACCCATAGTTTTACAATATAATCTTTTTAAAATATTCTACCTAACTGGATCCAATGCCACCCTACAAATGTCTATTCATAGAGGGTCCAAAGTGACACTCTTGAGTAGGGATGCCATCAGATTTCTGGTTTAACTTGAAAAATCCTCATTTTTATTTCTTTCCTGTTCTTTGTATGACTCAAATCCATGTTACATTATTTTTTTTCCAATGGAGGAAAGAAGCAGCCTTTTTTCCTCCAGGGGAAAAGCAAAGAGGCATTCCTGTGAACACTCAATGAGTCCCACCCCAAGAACCAACACAAGCCCAACAGAACCAATCCAGAACTCAGGAATCCAGCAGAACCACAAGCCAATGTGGCAAAGGCTAACAGAACCAATGTCAAACCAGAGAATCACAGCACAGAAAAATCAACCTGGGGGCACTTTTGCCAGCTCAAGCAAACCAAATGCATGTACAGGTGTCCACCAGAACCCAGACCCACTCTGGCAGTAAAAGTTTAATAGAACCATTTTCAAACTACAGAATGACAGCATTTTTAAGATAGATGACCTTCTATGCACCCACACTGCCTCCATGGAGCTGGTCAACAATGACATAAGCTGGGAGTAAGCATGCACCTCAATGTTTTGCTGGAAAAGTAAAATTACAGTAGAGTTTGTGTCAATAAAGGAATGCTAAATGAAACCAAAAAAAGCCCTTACTGAAAACATGCACTTGTCAAATTGATGTAATTATCTGGATATTTATTAGCAGATCTAAATTTGTGAACTAGCATACATAGATGGACTTATGTCTTCCACATTACTTGGGCAACCATTAGAGGGCTGCTAAGAAATGGCTACATGCTCAAAGACAATATTATGGGTCAAGAACCTATCCTTCAAATATTTTCGCCCCATAAATAAGCCTCATGTTTGTTTGTTTGTTTTATTATTAATATTGTGACTAATTAGCATTTGCTTAAGTAGAATACGAATGTACCTAAGTGCTTCTTTGCTGCTCAATTCACCTCATTGTGCTCACATAGTTAAAGAAATTGTGTGTGCTACCAGCTCAAGACATGTATGCTGTACAGGCATAAGCTGCAAGGCCAAAAAAGGAAGGGAGGAATGTAGCCATTTTGGAGTACGTTGGCATTCGATTAATACATCCTGGCATTCTTAACCAATGAATTGCCATATATGCTCTTGTCATTTTTAGTATAGGGTCTCTGCCCAAATTCATTAATTCAGAGACAAAATCATTCTTGAGATAGGAACATTTCAAATTTCTGCCCTTGTTTCCCTGTATAATTTTTGACCTAGCCTTTAAAAAAAAACAAAAAAAAAACCCAGTTATAGCATGTTTGCTGCTGGGAGAAACTCAAGCGTTTCTACCAAGTCTATTGAACTTTAAAAAATGTCAGTTAAAGGTTCACTGCCTTTTTTGCTCATTCCTTTCAGAATCCATGGATACCTGGCATTATGTCTTGCTGTTTTGTATGCTTCATGTGCATCACCTTTTATAACCAATTTTCTTTTTATCTCTACCTGTCTAACTTTGTCTTTGATTTCTCTGAAATGTTGAAACCATAGTTATTGCATAGAACCAGATGTAAGTACAAACAATAGAGAACTATACTTATGCCTTTGTACCAACCCCAGTCATGTTGGCATAGTATACCATCTTGGAGACTTTTTCAATAGGTGTAGATGAAGCTGAGCAGGGTCAGCCCTGGTTAGTATCTGGATGGGAGACCACCAAGGAAGTCCAGGGTTGCTATACAGAGGAAGGCACTGGCAAACCACCTCTGTTAGTCTCTTGCCTTGAAAACCCCATAAGGGGTCGCCATAAGTCAGCTGCAGCTTGACGGCAATTTACACACAGAGAGATGAAGTAGAACAGATGCAAGTATTGCACTTATCCTTGCATGGAACTCCTTTTTGTGTTGGGAATGTGTGATATTTGATGCTTCTGTTACTTTTAAGGGAACACTGTTTTGCAAGGCTTAGCATGGAATATCACATGGTTGAAACTGACAGCCATCCCAAAATAGAGGATATTACCTCATAGGCATAATCCAATTCAGTCATTATGTTAATTCCTCACTGACTTCAGTGTAAGAGCAGAACAGGCTCTTAACTCTGTTAGGATACCATTTCCTAATGACAATTTCCAGGGAATATGTACCACTGGATAACATGGGACTTAGTTCTGAGCAGACTGTTTAGGATTACTCTCGCAGTAAGTGTTACAGATGTATAGACTCAGCTGTATGGTGCTTGCATGTGATCTGTTAATAAGCCACGTTCCCCGTATTTATATATTGTATCCAGTGCTTACAGCAAAATCATATTTGACAAGATGCTAATGTTTGGGAAATATGTAAAACTTCAATCTGGGCTTCTTTATCAGAAGAAAAAAGTAAAATAGGACCTGGTACTCAGGGTCAGAGGTAGGGGGGCAAGGGGGCACCTGCCCTGGGTGGTGGGCAGATGGGACGGCAGCTTCATGGGTGTGTGAGGCACCAAGCAGTGGGTCCTGCACAGCAGCAGTGGCAGCAGGGACACACACACACTTCAGCAAATTGTATTCATTGAAAAGTCAGTCTCCTTGATAGCCTCGGAAACATCTTCTTTCACACACACCAAAAAAACACTTTCTTTTTTTGACACAATCCCAGAGAAGGGATTTGTCATTGTGTGGCTCAGGCACACAGTACAACACTCCCCAGTCTTTCCTTTTGGCTTCTAAGGAAGTTTCTTTGATTCCCATGGCACTTGATTGGATGCTGGTGGAAACCCCGTTGGATCTGGGTAGTGGTTCTGAGACTCCACTGAAACCAGAAAGACAGGCTTTCAAGGAATACTGAGTTGTGAAACAGTTGCATGTCAAGTACTTCCATTCCAGGCTGTTAATTGGGGGGGGGGGTCACAGAAAACAACTTATTTTGTATTTATTTTCTAAGTTGGCTGATTTGGTGCCATTGCCGTGAACTGGGCTGGAGCATCCCTGCGGAAACTCTATGAAGACCAACCCTTTAACCAACTGTTCTTCTCCCAATTACAAATTGTAAGTAGATCTCTGATGCTCCGTTCAGGACGTCTGTGGCAAAGAGCGATAAAATATGACATTCATAGAACAGAACAAAGCCATCGTGAAAGTTTTTTGAAAGAGGAAAACTGTAAACCTTCGAGGCTTCATTTTCCGTAATTTCTGATCCCTGCATGTTTTCCATATCTTGGACTGTAATGATATGCATGCTTTACTTAGGAGGAAGCCTATGGTGCCAGTAAAACTTACTGCTGATTAAACATGTATAGATTTAGTTTGTGGAAACAGAGACTCAAAAGCCCAGTCCACTTGTATTATAGATAATGCTAATCCTCTGAGTCCTGACTCCACTTCCTGAAAGCCATCATTTCAGTCAAAACAAGGACAGAAAATATGTTAATTGCTCTGACCAGCCTGGTATCTGCATACGAGAGGACAGCATTCAGAAGACATTTTAGCATTGACTTAAAAGTAGCTTTGCTTTAACTTTCTTCTTAGGAACTGAAAGCATTTAAACCCCTTAAACAAATATGCAGACACATACAAAAATACATAAACAGGGAAAATTAAAAGCAGTTGATCGGGCAGCAGTGTCATTTGGAACTCTTGAGCCTCCCTCTGGCAGCACAAACAGGAAAAAAAAAACCACCCGGCTAGGAGACATAGTTATGAGAAGCTGAGGAAAAGGAAAGGACAACATTTCCATATTAATGAAGTTGCTTCAAACAGTATGAAAATAATAACAGAACTCCTTGCAAGTGAAGGACAAATGGATAGCTATAATTTTAACACAAGAGGCAGAGAGGTTGGTTCTACAATAAAAAAAAGGAATACTTCGGCATCTAAATCCAATTGAAAAGAAATGAGGCTTTTCAACAACTTTTGCCTTTGAAACTTCAGTATTGAAAAAAAATATAACAGGAGAGGCAATTTAAACGTACAAATGAAACCCTGTTCTTAATATCTTCGTTTCGTTTTTATGGAAATATCTTTAGTTATAATGGCAATGCCACTGAATGCCACAACAGTTTTATTAATGCAAACATACATTTTAAGTGCTAGTAACAACAGCTGCCTCCACTCTGAATCCAAGCGAAAAACCAGGAGAAAAAGCCAAAGTTAAACAGCAGCAATACAATCACTGCATTTTACCAATGATTTGTTCCACAGCTGATAGAACTGAGTTTTAAACTTTAGACAAATTGTATCTTTGACAGTTCTCAGCTTTGCATCTTCTGCCATACAATTCCACAAAGTTTTTTTCTGGCATCCTTGAAACCTGAGCCTACCAAAGTATTTTGTGATCTTGAGGCAATTGCATAAATCATCATATTGATTCTGTTTTCTTTGTTGCATGTTGCTTCGTCAATGCGCGCAAGAGTCATTGAGCACTGGTAACATGGGCGAGGGTAGAAAGATGTGGTTGAACAGAAGGAACAGAGAGCTGCGGCAGACTGCACATGTGCAGCCCTTTGTTCAGTCAGTTTCCAGAAATCACAAATGTGACAATAGTGAATTGCACAATGTTTGTTGTTGCTCTGCAAATAAGAGCAGATAATTTGTAACTCCAAACTCCAGGTGGGAAATCTGATTACAGAAATTTGTAAGCCTGGCAAAATGGAATCAAGTTGGGAAAATTAGGCTTCAGAGTGGGAAGAAGAATAAGTAGTCACTTGTAAGCATAGGGATGCCAGGTCCCTCTTCGCCACCGGCGGGAGATTTTTGGGGTGGAGCCTGAGGAGGGCAGGGTTTGGGGAGGAAAGGGATTCAGTGCCATAGAGTCCAATTGCCAAAGCAGCCATTTTCTCCAGGTGAACTGATCTCTATTGGCTGGAGATCATTTGTAATAGCAGGAGATCTCCAGCTAGAACCTGGAGGTTTGCTACAATAACAAACACACCTGTGCCGTATTTAACTGCGTTAAAGAAAATGGCGGCACGAGGGCTCAAATGCAAAACGGTTGGCAACCCTACGTAAGAGGTCAGGAGCGCAGGTCTTCACTTCATGCAATAGGGCAGGAATTCCCAGTGGTGTCATAGGTGTCCAAAGGTGTCCATAGGTGCCCGTAGGTGTCATGATGCCTGTGAACAACTTTCCTGGCATCTGTGAAGTGTTTTTAGAAAGTGGGCGGGGTAAGGGACTTTTGTCCAGCCGTGTTTCTGATTGGCCATTGGAGATCTGATTGGCTATGCAGATCCGCCACCATAGTACAAGGATCTTCACTGTATGGCTGAAGATAAACTGTGTGTTTGCAAGAAAATGTTTTTAAACATGTTCATTTTAAAAGGCATCCTGTTTAACAGTGCTGCCACCTGAAAAGTTGAAGAGTTACTATTAGAGTTATGCACGACCTCATTCCCTAAGATTTTGTAGTTAGCTCTGCCTTTGGTGGCAGCCATTTTGCAGTTTGCTTGTGGCAGCTATTTTGTGATTGTACTCACCATTCATGGGCTCAAATGTTTGGGGACCCTTGCTGTTGGGTGAAGAGAAAAGATTACAACAGAATGAGGATGCAGAATTGTGAGGCAGTAGGATGCCACTTCAGACTGCAATTGAGAAGAGTCTGATTTTAATGCTCCATGATCTACCAACTCCTTGCAAGTTTAAACAAAAGTAGCCTATCAAGAAGAAAGGTCATAGCCCAGCCTATGCAAGGAGACTTCAAAAATGTAAATGCTTTCCTGCAGCAATCCATTCTACCTTGTCAGCACACTGTCACCCCATGCCCACCTTATTTTGCCTCAAAGGTAGGTCAGTCCTTTGGTTTAACATTCATGATACATTTTTGAGGTGGCGTAAGCAGTATTCATTTGGCATGTCTGTTTGGTGTGCATTTTGCCCCACTGTAATTTGAGCATTGTCATGCATCCACAAATTTTAAAAGTTCCTTAGTCATTTGTGTGTGTCCTGTCTGTATGAAGTTTTGTTTCTCAGTTCAAACATGTATATGTGGTCACATGGTGATTAGTCTACCCGATGATCTACTTCTTATTTTAGAACAGTGGCATACATTCATTCTACAGTCTTCTCCCCAATTTCCTGCCCAATGCAGACAGGCGTAATTTTCACAATAGGAGACTATTTCGTTGCTGCCCCAAATCGTTTCATTTTCATAAATGTCATAGCAAAAGGGAAGGGAAGAACTTTAACCCACACTGAAAGAACTGATCAATAAGTCGTGCAACTCACTTACATGATACATAAAGAGAAAATGTATGCAGTTTCCACATCATGACTATTGGACTTGAGGAACGAATTGCATCCAGAGTGGAAAGGTGTTGTGCAGAAAAAGGGACCTTTTATAAAAATTACACCTTGCTCTCATTTTCAAGAGATATTATTTTTAAAGTTGCTATCAAGGTCACACACACAAAAAAACTTTATAACTATAAATGCATATTTAAGCTCTTTATGCAGCTGTAGCATGCAAAAGAAAAAGCTTATACAAATACAAGGAATAAGATGACAAAAACATAAACATGGATGAAGGAGAAAAGGAATGAACATGATTAAAGAAAAAAACCATTAAGCAAAAAAGAAAAGATGGGCACAAAATGAAACAACAACAACTGAACAAGCCCAAGAATGAGGAACAATGGCAAGTTGGTGCTGAATAAGAACAAAGAGATATAAAATATATTTTTACATACGGAAAAACTCCTATGGCCAAAAAACATGGCATTGTGTTAGCTATCCCCTGAAAAATTGGCATGTAGCTGCTTCCCATTGTCAACTAAGGAAGGCAAAGCATTTGGCTGCCAACTGTGAGAGTGCTCCAGATGAGCTCACACTGTATCACAGTTAACATTGCCTAGTAGAGGCTCACAAAAGTGTAGTGGATTATTATTATTTAGCTTGCTGCTCACTTTCTATTTAGTAATATAAGGAAACCGCACTTTTGGGTATGAAGTATGGAGCAGATGAGGGGAATCTTTTCAAAATGATCCACAACACTTCTGGGTAAGCATCCCATCTATCTACTCAGGGTGGGGAAATTCAGCCCCCAGCCCCAAATTTTTCACCCCCAAGGAACTGAGGAGCAGGAGAAAAAAATGGCCGTCAGGTAGTGACACTAAGAATTTCCCATTGAGACTATGGGATGCATCCTAGACTCAGAAGGGACTTCACATTCTTCCCAGACTCTGCCTTTCCCAGGCACTGCCCCTCAAATCTCCTGGCATTTTGCAAGGCAGTGTTGGGAACCCTACTTATGGGACTGAATTTGAGAACCTTTTCAGGGTTAAACAATTGTGCTGCTGCTTTTGAAGTAGGGATACAACATCATAGTTCTTCATACATCAGATTTCTCAAATTCATCTCATTATAAAATTCAGCAACTATTGGGCTGGGGTTAGAAGGCAGGAAAAGGGCTCGGTCCTTACCTGCCCCTCAACTCCAGTTCTATAATGCAGCTTCTGTAGGGGGCAGGATTAAAATGTTGTGGTTTAAAGGTCCACCTTTCTATTTCCTGACTCACAAACAAAGAGCTACACAAACGCAAGGTCTGTCCTTATGTAGAATGAGAAATGCCTCCCATATCTGCTGACAGAGTACAATGGATGCTTGGAAGTAGGCATGCAGAAGAATTCAATTAGTTCATATCAAATTTGAAGTTAGTTGAGTGGAACACTGAGAAAGGGCCTCCTAGGCTGTATCACCAAAATTATGGAACTGCTTCCCCAGGGATATTCATCTGTCCCCTTATTTCACTAGCCTTGTCCATGCATTGACTCACCATGTGGGCAAGGAGAGCAGGCACATAAATGTTGGCTCTCCCTTGACTCTGGCAATTGGCAGATTGTCTGGAATGTGAGAACGTGAGGAAAATACCCATGTGTACACCTCCTCCCTGTGATCAGTGACATTGCTTTTTGAACGTTGCTGACCATGGGGGGTGTCACATGGACACTTTCTCGATGTGTTCACACTGGGCAAATGACTGGGCAATCACATGAATTTGGGGGTGGTGTCAGGGTGCCCATGCCTGCTGTCTCTCCCCACGTGTTGAGTCAACATGCAGACAGGTCTTCTACTGTCTTCTGCCAACAGGTAAAGATTATTCTGTTTCATGTGGCATTCTTTAATGACCCCTCTTTCCTGCCCTATGTTTAAATGGCTGGCTTTGGTTTTATGATATGTTTATTGATGTTTCACTTTTCATTGTTAACCTTGGTGGGCCTGTCTGGGCAGGAAGGTGGTATATAAATTGTGTAAATAAATAAATATTGGCAACTCTCTCTCTGTATATGCTTTACCTATTGACCAAAATTACAGATTCTATTTCACACCTTCCTTTCTATTCATTCAGTCAATTTCACATGGTTCCTGTCTATCCATTCAGCAGAGTACATAGTAGTTCATCTGTACCTGATCTGGCACCAGTTTATCTGATATCCAGTTTCTGGAGAAGGACTTATTTGAGTACAAATCATCAACAAAAAAATTGGGACTATCATTGCTGTAGTTTGTTTTTGAATTATTTATTTTCATGGCCAATAAGCTATTCAGTCAAGCTAAATTTCCTTAACATAAGTCTTTGTGAACCTCCTCATTAGAGGATCATGTTTTATGAACAGTTTTACATGCCATGCTGCATACATTTATGCTGCATACATTCGCTCATGTGTCAGCTCCTCAGCCAGGCCTGAATTCATATCAGGAAGAGACAAAAGCTCAACACATGGGATGTAAAACTGTTCATAAAATATTATGCCACGATACAGAAGGTTACTGGCTGGGCATCCTGCTTGCTATTTAAACTAATTAGAAAATTTAGTTTGGACATGGCCACAGATGTTCCAAGCTCATGATGTTCAGACCTCTTCCCCCCCCCCAACAATGTGTTCAGTCCAGCGTTCAGCTTTATCATCAAATACACCCACCACATCACCAGGAAACAACATTTATAGTAGGATTTAAATTTTCCAGAGTGAGTCCAGCTGATACAAAGGGTCAGGAAGGAGAGTCTGTGAAACAGTAGCTTCTGACATATTTGTTGCTGTTCACAATAGGTTCTTGGATGGTACTGATCTCAGCATGTAGACAACTGAACCCATCTTCAGTGTGTAGACAAGTTGAATGTTTGACGCTGATGCAGTGATACTGAGACTTTCATATTCCTGTTCTGTAGTTACAGGAAAGGTTTTATTCTATTAATTTTCATTTTCATTAATTTGCATTTCCTTATATCACAGGATGACATGATTGTATTAAATCGCAAGTGTTTAGTTACTTCCTTTTAATTCTTTAATTTCTGTTTACTAAGGACAAATCAACCCCAACAAACTCTAGATAAACCTCATTTGCAAACTTGATATTGTATGCAGGACAGTCTTTCAAAAATTTAGGGAGGAAGCTATTGTTTGGCATTGAAGCTAGATTAGCCATGACAATTCAAATAAAGACATCTTTGAATACCAGGTGGTGTGTGTGTGTGTGACTGTGTGCACTGTCAAGTCACACTTATGGCAACCTCATAAAGTTTTCAAGGCAAGAGACATTCAGAGGTGGAATGCCATTGCCTGTCTCTGAGTGGGCTGAGAGTATTCCAAGAGAACTGTGACTGGCCCATGGTCACCCAGCAGGCTTCATGTGGAGGAGTGGGGAATCGAACCTGGTTCTCCAGATTTGAATTTGCTGCTCTTAACCACTACACCATGCTAGCTCTCTACCAAGTGGTAGACAACACAAATGGGGGAATGTTCTTGATTTCTTGCCTTGCTTGTTGGCTTCTTGCAGGCATCCTGGTCTTCCTCTTGTGAACTGTGGATTGAGCTATAGCACAAAAATGGACACCACCCCCCCAAAAAAAGAGCACCTTGCACCTGCCTTACAAGATAAGAACATAGAAATCTCTAGTTAGAGAACTGAAATAGTTAATGGTCAGAGGTAACTTTCTTCCTTGTATTCTGTCACTTCATATTCTGCAAGTAGACCTTTCTGTGTGTGACATGTTACTGCTTGTAAAAAATATAGTATGCTTATCACAGTCTGTCAAAGCCATTTCTAGTTCCCTTGGCATCATATAAGAAAAGCATCTCTAAGGACCCACAGGAAGAGGAATTCCCCTCTTCTGCCTCCTGTTCTATTTTACTCCACTTTGTCTCCCCTGACTGCAGCTTTGTTTTTCCTTCTTCCACTCATTCTTTTCTTCCTTGGGCTCCTACCAACTCTTTCCCTGCTAACTCACCTCATTCCATGTCTGTCCCCTCATAATTCTTCCTCAAACTTTTCTTACATTTTCCCCTTCAAAATAGTGGGGAATTTACCATTGGTTTGATCAGTGTTTTCCCTTGGCAATCTATAGTAATATTGAAAATGTATGACTTCCTCGCTATAGACGTAATGTTTGTTTGTCACAGCTGGTACCACTCTCAATAAGTAGACGAGTGGTAGCCCTTTTGCAACAGAGGAGAGAAGCTCAGAATACATAATTCTTAATTATAAAATCATCCCTGCTAAGGTAAATCAGGACAAACAGCATGGAGTTTATTTATTAGGTAAGACAGGAATAAATGTATGATAAAGGCAGTCAGAATGCACATTGAGCTTAACTGGTTTTATAACAAGCCCTCTGGCAGAATAAAATAGTATTGATTGGCCTGATAGGACAGTGGACTTAAGGATTTTGAAAACATGAACCTATGGTAAAGGTAATACTAGCATGAACGGGCATTTCATAGGAACCTGATTCTGACAAAAATGTTTAAAAGGTTTACTTTCCCTTGATATACACATATCAATACATATTCATATTCTGCCACAATGTTTAATATGTATGGTCTAACACTGTGTATGGATCTATGTTGTGTGGTGCTGTAATTTTACAGCTGACATTGACACTTGACAGCTACTTCTTCCTCTTCTGAGTGACACATCTGTCTGTCTTATTTAGGAATTAGCACTGCCATCCTAAGCAATCCATTGACTTAAATGAATTTAGAAGGATGTAACTCCACTTAATAGGACACTGTCAGTCTCCTAACTGGGATGAGGTGCTGGAAATTTTGAACAATTTAGTTTTAAATGTATCAAGTAGAAGTAAAGGACAGCAAAAACATGCCACTGTATGGCAGCTAATCATAAACATACATTTTGTGATGTAGGAACCCTGGTGGTCCCTTCCGACTCTATGATTCTATGAATACAGAAGTAACTTGTTTGCTGTCATGTGTGTTCCCCTTGTTCACTTGGAATAAGTGTTCTAGATTTCCTCAGTGAGATTTGGGAGAGTATGTATGCATTCAATACACTGACCAGTGTCTGGATGGGTGCCTACCTTGTGAATATGATGTATGGTTCTCTAAGCTCTGTACAAGAACAAAGAGGTGCAAAAGTAACCAACAGTTCTTTAGTCTAAGTGGCAGTAAAATGTCTTGTACTTTACACTCAATGGATTGAGAAGACTGAACAATTATTACTGATGGGCATAAACCAGCAATGAAAAAGGTTCCTCTGTTTTATTAGACAAAAGCCATTCCATCCATATAAGAGCACTTCTTATGCCAACTTTATTTTAAATATTAAAATGCATATGATAAAGAATATTAGGATTTCCTTTATGAAACATATGCAAAAATAAAATTTCATATGAAACATTGAAAATGTGTAAGATAAGAATTTTAATCCCTCAGGATAATGGAAGTATTTTCCAATGTACCAGAAGATCTCTAGTCAGGTAGATTTTTCAGTGAATCATTTTCACTGAGATGACACAGGTAACATTATGCAGAACTCAATGAGGAATGAATTTTCTTACTATGATTACAAAACCAGGAAGTCAACAAATGCATTTATAAGCAACAGCTTATAAACAAATGTATCAGGAGGTGACCAGATTAATATTAGTACAGACATAGGCAAGCACATTATTAAAACGCCTTCACTTCTTTCTTTTAGTATTCTGAGTAAGAACTGAGCATATGGGCTTTGTACAGCTCTGGGTGGAAATTGTAAATTGCACAAAACAGTAAGATGTTCTGCAGATCAATACCAATGCAGCTTATGATGTATTGGGTTCATCTGTGTTCTCTTGTATTATCAGTGCAGTCATGCAATATACCTACAGCAGAATGGATGATTTTCAGCAACATTTTTTAAAAAGGTCTCCTAAGGAATCAAATGGAATTCTTTATGATGTCATATATATATATATATATATATATATATATATATATATATATATATATATATATATATATATATATATATATAAAATCCAAAAGGTATATGATATCAAATACATATAAACAAAACCATTATTTATGGAAATTGATTGTTTTACTGAAAACTATTATACTTTCAGTCGTATACATTCTGTCTCATTTGCTGATGCTGAATCTCAACTTGTTATAAAAACTGTTTCTCATATGCAGTTTAAGTATTATTCAGAACTCCTGTAGACCCTGATTCCATTGCCAGCAGCACATTTTCAGCCCCATCAAATGGTCTAGGTCTAGATTTGTTGCAGGGAGTCTTATATTGTGGTGGAGATTGCAGTATGTGTATGAAAGCTCAAGTTAGTATTTATTTTGCAGAGAAAAGAGGAGTCATACGTGAGTGCCCTTTCTCCACAAGCTAATTCCTTTGCTTGCATCAACTTGTGGAGATGCAAGCAAAGGAACTAGCTTGGGGAGAAGCTAGACTTGTTCTTGTGTATCATGAAAGGGGGGAATATGATATTGGGGAAATGTTCTCCCCCCCCCCTTGGTTTGATAGTATAATTCTGAAATGAGGTCCTGTCCAGAAGAGCAGTATTGTTTAAAATTAGGGTTGCCAACCTCCAGGTACTAGCTGGAGATCTCCTGCTATTCCAACAGATCTCCAGCTGATAGAGATCAGTTCACCTGAAGAAAATGGCTGCTTTGGCAATTGGACTCTATGGCATTGAAGTCCCTCCCCTCCCCAAACTGCCCTCCTTGGGCTCTGCCCCAAAAACCTCCCATTGGTGGTTAAGAGGGACCTGGCAACCCTATTTAAAATATTTTGCATGGTCATAACATCCAGCTGGTAATCTCAGTATGTAGAGAAAGACTGGAGGAGGCATTTCAGATGATGTGTCAAAGGTAATTTTTTTAATCAGCTCAAGTAGACACTTCATGTCTGTTCATAAGAAAGTGCCTCCAGATTATGTCACCTACTCCAATTTCTCCAAGGCTCCTGTACACCCATTCTATTAAAGAAGGAGAAAATTGCAACTTTCTTGGTATTGATAGAGTTTTAATTGATGCATTTAGTGGACTGAATCCCATGGATATGTTCTACTGATGTAATGCCTTTGTAGTGTACAGGGCACCTTCCTCTGATACAAGTGATTGTTCCATTAGTACTTATTGTACTTTGCAAAGGATACTTAAGGGAGGGTGGAACTGTTAGCAGAACTGATCCATGGAAGCCAACCCAGTATTAATTCGTTATATCCGTAGATCAAAACCATATTTAGAGTTTGCCATAAAGTTGCTGACCAAGAGGATCACAAAGTAGGAATACTGATAGACCCAACATTTTTGGACTATGTTATAGATGTATCTGAATATGAGCTGAAGCCACAGAATGAATTCTGAAGTGTTTTAATTAATTATTTGACCTCTTTTAATTTGTTGTATTTTTCCTAGCATGCAGTTACTATGCAAGACTACACAGAAGAAAATAAATCCTGCCCAACTAATATATTTTAAAGCACTCATGATTTCTCTTCTGTTTTCATTCCTGCCTCTTTCTCTCTCCACTCCACCCCACAAAAAAAAAAAAAAAACAACACTTTAAAATGTATCCATGACATTTTGAAGGGAATGGCAATACATGAACTTTTCACAAAAGGGGATGACTACTTCTCTGTGAAAGGAGAGCAGTCATTTGCTCAGAAACAGGATTGTATCTCCCCCATTTTTAAGACCTTCCATTAAATTAAAAGTGAAAAAGTCAAGTGTAGTACTTGCACTTTATTCTGCATTGTGATTGAGAGCTGGTCATTCACATTTGAAGGGCTAGAAAAGATTATAAAGATGGTTCCCTGAGAAGTGCCTATTTCATCTAAAGTATATCTGTTCTTTTGTGTTATACATTATACATCAGAGTGATATTTGAAGGGAGATTTATTATAATCTCTGGCGGGATGCTTTGTACATTTATAATGCAAAGCTTTTATCTCAAATTCAGAGCATTATTTTAGAATGAATATGCAGTTTCAGTGAGATGGGGTCTTTCTCTCGCCACAAGTGGCTATATGGAGTGAAAGTCTAGACATACACTGATGGGATGAGCACAAAGGATGCTGGAATAAGGTCTTTTTCTTGACACTGTATTTCTTAAGACATGACATTACATTTTCTATGGTCCATAAGCCTCAATTCCATAATGACGGGATCCAGAAATGGTGCCTGCTTTTGGGATCTCTCTCTTTGTTGGGCATAAATCAAGGGCAAACTAGGCAGTTTTCAACAACCAACATTCTAAACAAGAAACCTTGCACTTTAATTCAGTAAGTTAACTTGACTTCCTTCTCCTCTAGGAAATATACCACATGTGAATTAGGCATTATCCCAGATCTAGTAGCATTGCTCTTTTATGCATGGCTGTTTCACTCGCCATCACCCCTCCAACAACTTCGAGTATTTGTTTGGATTATGCATGTTATTTCTGACCATCAGAGATCGCCTCGCTCTCCACCTGCATTTCCCCGTGTTTTGCCCATGTTTTCAAATTTGAGATAAACCAGGTCCCTCAAAACATGGGCAAAATGTGGGGAAACACAGGCAACCTGCGTGGCAACCTCTGATGGTCAGAAATGGCATGCATTATCCAAACAAAGACCTGAAGTCTTCAGAGGGGTGACGGTGAGTGAAACAACCATGCATAAAAGACCATTGTGTGCATGGGTATGGATAATACTGAGACAGCAAGAGAATGCTCAAATCGTATTTGTTTAAGTAAGACAACTATTTTTGCATGATGTGCATGAATGTGTAAGCATAATATCCCTAGCACGATGGTGGATAGATAGATGAGGTGTAGCATAAATTATTATAAGGCAAGTGAAAACAATGGAGAGTAAGGCAGCAGGGGAAGCTGGTGGTCCTGGATCTATCTGGCAAACAGATGTGTGATGTTGAACTCCCCTTGATTTAATTGGGGAAAATATTGGAATTTTTCCCCAAATAGAAAATTACTCATTTTTTCCTGACCCATTCTGAAATCCAGAAACTCAGTCTTAGTCTCAACAGCACCACCAGCTGCGTGAGTGTTTTGAAATACCTCTTCAATCTTTTGAAGCCCCACTAAACCTAACTGGAAACAGTGATGGCATCCAGAAGTGTCTATCACTCCTTGGGACATGAGACACTTCAATATTAGTATTCTATGTGCAATT
Organism: Euleptes europaea; assembly: GCF_029931775.1. Classification (NCBI taxonomy): domain Eukaryota; kingdom Metazoa; phylum Chordata; class Lepidosauria; order Squamata; family Sphaerodactylidae; genus Euleptes; species Euleptes europaea. The sequence continues at coordinate 36,915,677 of NC_079320.1, read as the reverse complement.
TTCCAGGGTACCTGACTACTTAGTAGTGATATCAAGTGCTGTCTAATATACATGTGACAGAACTCCTTTGATGCTGTTGGATATGCTTACAGTCATGTCTTATGTCCAAGGAATGCAGTCATTTGTTTTTGTTTTGTTTTAACTTTTTCCTAAGCCATCTGTTTGTACAATATTATGAGCTGATGTCCCTTTTACCTGATGTAAAATTTCTAGGGACTTTAAGTGGAAAACCTACAAATGATTCTTCTAACCCCCTGACAATTCAATGTCTACTTAACTCCAAAAGAGATTGAAACATTGGTAATTAATATCCTGGGAGGTTTAAGAAGGCATATGTACATATTTGTAGATGCATTAGTATTTGCTGGCACAGTTCAAACATTTCCAATAAAGTGAAATGTGATTTGAGCCATATGTTTCCTGGTTCCTTAATTGGTAATCAGTCTCATTGTGGATGAGATTTATATTCTGGAAAGTAGGTAGGGGATAGTAAGGTAAAATACTGATTAAGGGACACATTAGAGAGAGGGTTTCTGGTTTCCTGAGGGGGAAACTCTTGATGATACATGTGTGCTCGATCCTGAGAGGCTGTAATTCATGGGATTATCAAGAACAGATGGTGTGTCAGGACTGCTGTCATATGTTTTTCCCATACAACCTGTCACCGGAATTCTTGTAGGGACTCCCCTGTGTATGTGAAAGGTGTTTGGAGATGGCGCGCATAATCATAAACGGCACGGCACCTTTCAACATCTACATTGCTCCTGCTGTCTCTCTCTATGTGACTGCTCTAGCAATGGGGAACTTGTTTTGTTAGAAGGGGTGACAAAGAGTTCTTTGTACAATAGGGAGGCTTGGCAAGTGGGTCAGGCAATGTACTAGCCCCAAAAGAATCATTGCTCATCTTTGACAAGTGGGTGACTTGTGCCTTAACTTTAAGGCAAAGCTCAGAATAATAGATCTCATTGTTCCAATGCCAGTCATCAACTGCAGGTTCTCCACTTCTATGACAGAGGGGGGTGGAGTACAATGTATGTAATGTATAGGGTGGGGGGGAGAGAATAACTTTTATTTCATACAGTTTGTTCCCACAAGGGAAAGAGAAACACATGAGTAACTCATTCAGTGTTCTCCATCACCTCCACATGAAGGAAAGCAAACCTAGGAAGACAGGGTGCTAAGTCTAGTGCAGACCTGCTAAACTTGCAGTCTGCCAAACACAAACATGGCGACCAGCTTTGTATTGCATCCTTCAGAGTTGTAGTCCCAGACTAGTACATCAGGACCAGGAAGTTTATTTTTAACTCTTGACGAGCTGCCATGTGTGGCTGATGGTATTTCTATAACATGATATTCCTTAAGATGTTCCAACCTTATATAGTGCTTTCTTATATTTATATAGATAGTAGTTTGGGGGCATAAAATAATGTTCATGTTTGTTTTAAGTACATAGAGGGTCTCAACTGTAAAACTGTAACTGTGTAATCCAGTTCTATCGCATTGCTTAATGTATACATTATGCTGGTCTTATTGCATTGTTTTCTAATTCTGTGTATGTGTCCAGATGGACTTCCAACTCATGGCGACCCTATGAATCTATGTCCTCCAAAATGTCATATCGTTAACAGCCTTGTTCAGGTCTTGCAAACTGAGGGCAGTGGCTTCCTTTATAGAGTCAATTCATCTCAGGTCTGTAATAATTATGTAATCCTTTTCAATTCACAATAACAAAGACAAACGATAAATAAAGTTAATACAGTTTATTCATTTATTTACTACATTTATATCCCACCTGCTGTTTCTTACATCATTCTCATTCCATCCATTTTATCTTCACTAATCTCTGTGTCATAGGTTAGGCTAAGAGTGTGGCCCTGGTCACCCAGCAAACTTCCATGGCAGAGTGGGGAATCAAATCTGGAATCTGAACAAAATAAAATAAAATAATAAACATTAGCAATAAAAAAGCCTAAGTGTGTACTGCAAGCTGTGTATGGCTTATGGAGACTTAATTCCTTTTGCATCCTCAAAAACTGAAGTGAGATGCATATCAGCTACATTTTAAAAGCAAACTTAAGGGATCAAAAAGCTTTTACTCAGCTGTGTATGTCTTACGGAGACTTAATTCCTTTTACATCCTCAAAAACTAAAGTGAGACTCATATCAGCCACATTTTAAAAGAAAACTTAAGGGATCAAAAAGCTTTTATTTCCTACATGGGCTATATTTCCAAAATGGGTAATTGATTCTCTATGGCCACAACTCAATGGGCCCCAACCCAAGTTCTATTCAATCTTATCCCTTGATTTGAAGAGACTTCATAAGAAACTTTCCTAATGGTTAATAATCTCCAGATGGACTCCAGCTGAACAGAGGTGGGAAGTGGCCTAAAAAAGGTTTCAGAGCTGCTCATAGAAATAGAAAAAAATATATTAATGGAAATAAGCAGTGAACTTTCAAACTATAAAACAATAGAACTGGGGGAGCAAATGCCTAAATGGAAGAGGCAAAGATTGTATTTATGGCTTCCCTGAGCCATAGCCCCACAGATCAGGCAATCAATGGCTCCAGCCAATGTGGTATCATGCCTCATTTGAAACAAGAAGGGGCCAGGAAAACAACATCCCTGACACTAACAGTTATTAATAGATTTGCAGAACCATCTCAGAAAAATATATATGAGGCCATGTTTTGTTAAAAGGCACCAACAACCCATATTCTTACCTTATCAGCCATTCTTGAGTGTGACATACTATGTAGCTCTTTAATGCAAATGCTTCATACTAGTCCCTAGGACGAAGTTCAGACTCAAGTTCAGTGAGCAACGTTAAGCTGAAACCTAACCTTAAACTTGAGAATAGCTGTTAGATTTTCACATTGTTAATATGGTAAAGGTACTTTCAAAAGTAACTAGTTATTACTGACAATGAGTCGTATCACAAAATTTCATTCCTATAATATTAACAGAAAGTCAGTAACAATAGCTGAGCTCCTATCATTGTATGAAATTTCCATGTGTACCATTTATGGGATCCCCCCCCTTTGCATAAAAGGAGGTGACAATCATTGGTGCTCTGTTTATAAGCGATTTCCATCACTATTTCCTTCACTTTCTCATCATAATGTGATATGAAAGTGGCAAATACCAAGTAAAAGTAATATATATGGCATGACATTTCCCAGTATCTTTATCAGCATGGCTTCAATAGCTTATTTTTGCAGATTTTATTAAAGGTACTATAATTCAGGTCGCCCACAATTTTATTCTGTACTTACGCTACTATAGGCATTTTCTTGGCTGTGTTTTTTAACATTTCTTTTGCCCTTCCAAATAAGAAATACCGTGTATACTCGCGTATAGGCCGAGTTTTTCAGCCCCAAAAATGGGCTGAAAAAGCCGGCCTCGGCTTATACGCGGGTCAATACGGGGGGAGGGAGGGAGGAGGGAGGGGGGAAACTTACCGCCGCTGCCGGGCCCGTGCCGCTTCCTGCCCCCGGGAGCGGCCTGGGGCAGCCTCCTGCAGCTGCAGGATGGCTGCCCCGGCCCCCCGGCCCCCGCCGCCATTTTTCCCGGGCGGGAGGGGCCTTGGGCAGCCTCCTGCAGCCGCAGAATGGCTGCCCAAGGCCCCCCCGCCCCCCGCCGCCATTTTTCCCGGGCGGGAGGGGCCTTGGGCAGCCTCCTGCAGCTGCAGGATGGCTGCCCCGGCCCTTCCCGCCCCCCCGCCATTTTTCCCGGGCAGGAGGGGCCTTGAGCAGCCTCCTGCAGCTGCAGGATGGCTGCCCGGCCCCTCCCGCCCCCCCGCCATTTTTCCCGGGCGGGAGGGGCCTTGGGCAGCCTGGGCCTCGCCGCCGCTTCCTCCCGCCGGGAGCGGCCTGGGGCAGCCTCCTGCAGCAGCAAGAAGGCTGCCCAGGCCCCCCGGGCCACGCCGCCGCCGGACCCTCGCCGCTGGAGAGCCCTGTCAGGTAAGCCTGCGGGGGAGGAGGGGTTATAAGCCGACCCTGGGCTTATACGCGGGTGCCTAATTTTTCCCCATTTTTGGGAAGAAATTAGGCACCTCGGCTTATACGCGGGTCGGCTTATACATGGGTATATACGGTAACTATCCCACAAAGTAGAAGAACTTCATAACTATGGTTTACTCCTACCGCCTTTCTGCATACCAAGGCAGATCTTTCCTATCTTCTCCTTTCTCTTTCTCAATACTCTCAAAAATCCTCTACTGAGATCTGGGAGGGCCCTTACAAATTAATTTTTAAAAATACAATGGTATAGGGGTGTTGGGAATTGGATGCAACAAGTCACTTCCCCGTTGCACAAGCAGAAGTATCCACTATCCAGCCCAATGTTAGCAAGTATAACCAATCAAAAAGGAAACTAAATTCCCAAAGAGCCTCTATATCCTTAGATATACCAATCAATTCAACTAAAAAAGAGAGAGATAATATACTGAAATCCTCCCTCCTTTTAAGATGAAAACACAAAAATCTATTGTGAAGGAACAGAATTTGCAATCACAAGGATTGCCCTCTTCCTTTTGGTTGGGCTCCATGAGACTGAAAAACCCCTGCAGACATTCCAGGTCTCCTCCTGGTGACTTGACCTCCTTACTTCCCAGAGATGCCAAAAACAAACTGGTTTCCACTCACTGCCTCCAATGACTCTGATATTCATACATTCAGTACTCTGTACCTGCATTACTGTTTAAAGACTCTGTCTAGTTGCTGCATTGGCCCACTGTGTTCCACAAGCTATCACAGGGGGAATCTACCACAATTTTGCAAATGTTTGAGATATTCTGCTCCAGGGATGGTGAGCTGACCTGCTCCCTCCCCCACCCCCAAATACCATACTTCAGATAGCAAGACTGAATAGGCATGATGTTTTTCTCCAGGGATCAGACTTAAAGTATTCAAAATATAAGGAAATACAATAAATAAATATGAAGATTACATATGTTCTCTTCAAGCATTTCAGGCTGAGCAAGGGAGAAATGAAACAGAGAAAAAACACAGGTTTTTTTCCCTTACCCTACACTAGGTTTTTATTCTGATGATATTTAAATAAGACTGGCTAGGTTTCCTTGAAGTTGCAGTAGTTTAAAATTAATCTTACCATAGTTCTCATGGATGAGTCTTCCCTCCATTGTCCCTTGCCTTGTGGATGGGATGGATTCCCTAGGTAAAAGCTTAGTCCATCATGGTTTGTGCTCTCAAGTTAAGAGCATGATGCAAGAGAGAAACCTTTATGTCCTGAGTTTAAATAACCTCTGTGCCCATTGGGATGACCTTACTGTTTGTTCCAAAGAAAGAGTTTGCCTTCTATCATTTTTGGCCTTTTATGCAGGGACGTTTTCCCGTGGTCACCCCCACCGACTGTTTCAGGGCTTGCTTTTGATTATGCATGCCTTTTTCACCCATCAGAAGTCGCTTTGCTCTCCCCTCATATTTTGCCTGCATTTTTACAGAATCTGGCTAAAACAGCATCTGAAAAACATGGGCAAAATGTGCAGGGAGAGCAAAGTGACCTTTGATGGTCAGAAAAGGCATGCATAATCAAAAGGAAGCCCAAAGCAGTTAGCAGGGTGACTGTGGGGAAATGTCCCTGCATAAAAGGCCTTAATCTTCCCAGTTTTATGGTTATGGGTGTGATTTACTAGCAGGCTGTGGGGTAGAAGAAGAAGAGTTGGTTTTTATATGCCGACTTTCTCTACCACTCAAACCAGCTTACAATCACCTTCCCTTCCCCTCCCCACAACAGACACCCTGTGAGGTAGGTGGGGCTGAGAGAGCTCTAACAGAGCTGTAACTTGCCCAAGGTCACCCAGCTGGCTTTGTGTGTAGGAGTGGGGAAACAAAACCAATTAATCAGATTAGCCTCCACCGCTTATGTGGAGGAATGAGGAATCAAACCGGGTTCTCCAGATCAGACTCCACCGCTCCAAACCATTGCACTTAACCACTACACCATGCTGGTGTCCTGCTTCAGCTGGTACAATTAGCATAGCCAAGAGCTTGAGTGCTCTGTAGGGTTGCCAACCTCCAGGTACTAGCTGGAGATCTCCTGCTATTACAACTGATCTCCAGCTGATAGAGATCAGTTCACCTGGAAGAAATGGCTGCTTTGGCAATTGGACTCTATGGCATTGAAGTCCCTCCCCAAACCCCGCCCTCCTCAGGCTCTGCCCCAAAAACCTCCCACAAATGCCGAAGAGGGACCTGACAACCCTAGTGCTCTGTGCTGGGAGCCTGATGGCTCTTTTATTCACCTGGCTGTGTAAAAGCTCACTTCAATAATGATCACTTGGACCAATGATGTAATGCCCATAAGTAGCATTGAAATGGGCAGGTACTGTAGAGATACATATTTTTCTCTTACCAATGATTATCAGCACAATATGTTAAGGGAAGCTCTTGTGTACTTCCCATAAAACCATCCCCCAACATCACAGCTGTAAATTGCTTAAGCATTTTGGAAGAAATGGAGGGGTGAACAGGAATTTGGGAAATGCTCACATACCTCTCATTCTTCACTATGTCCTGCTTCACTGCTTGTGGGTATGCCCAATCACACGCAGATGAGAAAGCAGGGTACTACTGAGCCCTACTGGTATATCTGACCATCAATTCTTGCAGAGTGAGTAGATTGAAGCTGTAGCGGGGAAGAAAGGATCAGACCAATGATTTGCTGTTCCGCAAAGCAAATTTGCAATCCTTTCTGCAGTTCCTAAGTATCACGGGAAACAAACATTCCTGCTGATACCGAACAGAGACATTTATGTATTTCTAAGCGAATATGCTCTCATCTTGGAAAGGAGACCCCCTGGCTTTGATTTTTCTAATATTTATCTGTCTGTAGGAAAGCAGATGGTGGGAGGTAAGTCAGGGTATTTCACAATTCTTGTGATGTGCTTAGTGGCAGAGGCCCAGCTAGCGTGGTATGAAGCAAAGTACCTATCCCACTGTCAGCCAAATCTTTTCCACTTGAGTCATTTTTCTCCTTGGAGTCGAGCCAGCCCAGTTCAGCTCTTTTGTAGGGAATGAGGAACCAGTATTGATTTCCCATTTAAGCCAATCTTGTGTGAGCCTACTGCTGCCTCCCTCACTATGAATGCAGGGAGGGGGAAGCATTGGAGGAAACCAGCTGCAGCACTTCCAGCAGAGAATTGCTTCTTTGAGACAGACCTGCACAGAATTGCAAATCAGGCAAATAAAAGGAGAAAATGGAAGGGCAGATAGGCTTTCCTTTCAAGCCACATATACAGACAGGACTCCCTTTCTGTAAGAGGGAAACAGGGAATTTGCTTGTTAGAGCAAGTGAAGGGGATTCTTATTATGGGCTTCAGTGCAGTTGTCAGCCACAATAATGAATTCTTATACTGTAAGTAGCCTTGGAACGGGCAGGTACTATAGAGATACATATTTGCAATGTGAAATTGTAATTGCGGATATTTTAAAAGCACATGGAAATCTGCTGTGGCAGTACATTTCTATGGAGTTTAACGTGAGATTTTAATGAGCTATGAAGATTAGCAAACTTCATGTAATGACAGTAAGGTTACTGAAATCAATGTGTGTTCAGCAGACATCCATTTCCAATTGATTTCACATTATTGTCAGTGAATCTGAGTATTTGGAACTCTCCTACCATGAATGATTTCCCCCCCCCATAAACCTCAAATATTACTTTTAATGTTCCCCCAGCTGAGCTGATCTCCTCCCGTAGCTGCTGCCGTCCAAGCAGATGTTTGCGCTGCAACAGCTGCTGCTATATCCTGCCTAAGGCAGACGAGACAGAGCATTGCAACTTCAAGCTGCTCCTCTAAGAAAGAGGAGTCCATGCTATGTTTCTTAGCCAGTGCAAAGCTTTTGTAAAATGTCAGTGTTTGTAAAATGGGGTGCAAAGGGCAGATGGGGATTAAACACCAATCTCCACTCCCTCCTTGTCCTGAAAGAGGCCCTTGTATTGTAAAGACAAACACTCTGAATTATTAGCAGCATCAATGGCTTCTCTGCAGGGCTATGGATCGCTCCCAGTGCAAGAACAAGGAGACAGGGAACTAGGGTTGCCAGGTCTTTCTTCACCACCAGCGGGAGGTTTTTGGGGAGGAGCCTGAGGATGGCGGGGTTTGGGGAGTGGAGGGACTTCAATGCCAAATAGTCCAATTGCCAAAGCAGCAATTTTCTCCAGGTGAACTGATCTCTATTGGCTGGAGATCAGTTGTAATAGCAGGAGATCTCCAGCTATTACCTGGAGGTTGACAACCCTGCAGGGAACCCCTTCCACTATCTGGAGAAAATCTTGATCCCATGCATTTTGCAGTTAACACAACTAGAATACTCTGTGGAGAAAAGCAGGATAAAAAATACGCTAAATAAAAATACAATAATTTTCCTCGGACAACCCCATTGAATAATATGGCACTTACTTCTGAATACACTTGTTTAGGTAAATCCTCCTAGATAATGAATAATACTGGCTTATCAGTTTTGGAAACCCTGCATTGTATTCTGCCTCCACATAATTTGAAGTGGCAGTTGACTACATGAGCTAGGGCCCTCTCTTGGGGTGCCTCGATTATGGAATGTCTTCCCTAGAAAGGCTAACTGGTTCCTTCATTAAGTAGGTTCGCACAAGACCAGCTTGTCAGGCCTAGCCTGTACAGGAAATGCCAGGAGAGGTCTGACCGAAGATGTTTATGCTTACTGCAGGTGCTGGCCATGGTCAACTGTAGCAACTGCCAACTTGTGTTTTGACTCTGAATTCTGTGTGAATCTTACCTCAAGGGGAGGGGGGTTCTCATGGCATCCAAGGCTTTTGATTTCATATATACCCTGTACCATGCTCTTAGTTCTCATTAGTGCCATCTTGAATATCAGCTGCTGTTAACCTGTAGATTTTCCAATAAATCAACTCTCTTTTGGACAATTCGTCTGTGGATGTTGTTTATGGGATTGTCACGGGGCTAGTGCTTACACAGCTATTCCAGTGGACATTGGCATAACAAATAACTATTTGTCAAGATTGGCTAGTTTGATAGGCATTTGGCATAATAGGCAACCAGTTGTCTTTCTATCCATGTGGGTTTTTTCATTGAACAAAAACATTTAGCTCTGTTGTTTTATTTTTGCTGATTATGTTGTGCTTGTAGTAGAAAAGGGCAAGAGTCCAGAATCACCTTAAAGACTAACACAATTTCTGGCAGGAATGAGCTTTTGTGAGCCACAACGGAAGTGAACAGTGGCTCACGAAAGCTCATACCCTGCCAGAAATGTTGTTATTCTTTAAGGTGCTACTGAATGCTTGCTCTTTTCTACTGCTACAGACAGACTAACACGGCTACCCAACATGTTGTGATTGTGGTGCTGTTTTAGTATGCTTTTCATATGTTGTATTTTCCCACTGCCATTCAACCACCATGTTAGTCTTTGGGGATGGAAAGGGAGGATAGAAATATATTAAATGAACAAAGTAGTAAGTTAATATGGTAAAATTACTGGTTGTCAATGTATTTCTTTAAAATATTTGTAATACCATCTATCCACCTGAATGCTTAAGGTGGTTAGCAGCAATAAAAATCAAAGTAACGACCCAATAACAAATCAAATACAACATAATCCTTAATAAAGTACCATTCACAAAATGTACTAACATTTTCAAGTTTTAAAACAAATTTTAAAACAGCAGCACAACAATGATAATTAAACTCACATACAACATCCAAGTAGGGCTGTAAAAAAAAAACAATTCGGTACAGTTCGGATTCGGCCGAATTTGGCCCTTGTGGGTTCGGTACGTGCCGAAGTCCGAACTCCCCCACTTCGGATCCGTTCAATTCGGCGGGAATTCAAAGTTCGGAAAAAAATTCGGCCGAATAAAGCCATTAAAAACACAATCGCGCCTTTCCGCGGCTCTGGGGGGGCATTTTTGGGGTTAGAGGTCCCAAACTTTCGGCAGAGCTTCAAAGGACGTTTATTGAAAGACTCCCCAAGTTTTGTAAAGATTGGGTCAGGGGGGGCTGAGATATGGGCCCTGAAAGGGGTCCCCCCCACCCTTAATGTGCATCTCTCAGCAGAGCTTGCCACCCACGCACAAAGCTCCCAGCCCCGACAACAGCTGAGACGTTTGCAAACCAACTGCAAAACAACTGCAAAACAACACAACCTTGTTAAACAACACCTTTGCAACACACAACTGAAACCTCCCCCCTCAAACCAGGGAACGAGAGACTCGAGGGGGAACACACATCCCAGGCAGAACCGACGAAAGCCCCCTTTGGCTTCCCCCCCCACCCACAGAAACTGCTCCCTCCCCACACACACACAGACTCTGCTTTCCCCCCCACACACACACATACACAGGAGAAAAATTATAGATTAAAGCCCCCAAAGGGGTCTTACTGTGGCTGTCTTCTGTTCCATCAAGAGGGGTTGAAGAGGACTTGTAATCCAAGATGATTCCAATTAGGCACGGAACGTTTTGCTCTGGAGATGCACAGGATCGGCTGATCCATTCATCCCAATAGGGGAAAGGGGAAAGCCCATATCTCGGGACCCCCTGACCCAATGTTCACAAATCTTGAGGGGTATCTTAAGAACACTGGTCTGAAACTCAGCTCAAAGTTTGGGATCTGCACCCCCCAAAATGCGCCCCCTGCAGCCATGGAAAGAGAAAAGGGGGAGGCGATATGTCTGCCCCCACTGAACCCATCTTTACAAAACTTGGGTAGTATCTTAAGAATAATTGACTGAAGCTATGCTAAAGGTTTGGGGGCTATATCCCCAAAAAAGCGCCCCCTGCAGCCACATAAATGGAAAAAGGGGGGAGGGAAAAGGGGGAGAGCCCATATCTTGAGACCCCCTGACCCAATGTTTACAAAACTTGGGGGGTATCTTAAGAACACTGGTCTGAAACTCCGCTCAAAGTTTGGGATCTGTACCCCCAAAAATGCGCCCCCTGCAGCCATGGAAAGAAAAAGGGGGGGAGCCCATATCTCGGGACCCCCTGACCCAATGTTTACAAAACTTGGGGGGTATCTTAAGAAGCTTCATCTGAAGCTCCAGTGAAAGTTTTGTGCCTGTACCCCAAAAAATACGCCCCCTGCAGCCACAGAAAGGAGCGAATGTGCACAAGCACCCCCCACACACACACACGAGGATTTCGCTCTCTCGCTCTCTCTCCCTGGCCGGGCCGCACATCAGCTGATTCCTCCAGTACTCAATCCTGACTGATTGGCCAGAAGAAGACCCAGCTTGCCCACCGATTGGCCGGGGGAGGAGAATGCTGCTTACTGACGGTTATGCTGCTTACTGACGGCCGAATTTGCCGAATTTATTCGCGAACTCCCGAACTCGCTGAATTCGGGGCCCCCGGTTGCCCGCCAGTTTTGAGTTCGGTTCCTCCCGAACTAAAAACCACAGAATCGGGAAATTCGGCTGATTTTCAGTTCGGGCCGAACCGAATTGACAGCCCTACATCCAAGTGAAACCTGAAATGCAACCAACTAGAAGAAAAATAAATGGAGGGGATTGGGGAATAGAAAATACAAACTATTCAAATAAACCAGTGGATACAATAAAGTCTTCCCATGGCTTTGTATAGCACCAAGTAAAGGCATTAGATGCAGAAACAGTAAGGTGGGAGCCTATACTACCTCAGGCCAACAGCTCATGCCCCCAAACATGTGGACAGATGCAAAACAGGTGGGAATCACTGCAGCAGCAAGTACGTGGTGCCTACCCTGCCCAAAGTGGGCAAGTATTAGCGTTGCCAGGTCCGTCTTTGCCACTGGTGGGAGGTTTTGGGGGCAGAGCTTGAGGAGGGCAGGGTTTGGGGAGGGGAGGGATTTCAATGCCATATACTCCAATTGCCAAAGTGGCCATTTTCTAAAGGTGAACTGATCTCTACCGGCTGGAGGTCAGTTGTAATAGCAGGAGATCTCCAGCTGCTACCTGGAGGTTGGCAACCCTAGCAAGTATGAGCTAGGCACAAGCTGTGGTGAGTCTGCTCCTTCCTTCCCCTCTGTTGGGGGAGGGGCTTGGAGTGGGGCCAGGACATCTTCCTCCTTCGTTGTGGGGCAGGGTCACAGGTGGGCTGATAGCAGGGCCCTTTTTGCCTTCCAGTCTGCTCCTAGTCTTGCTGACTTAGGGAAGGCTCAAAGACACAACTGACACAAATTAACTGGAGACTGGATAATGCTAGTAAGAAATTGGTGTCCCCGTGTATGTATTCCAAGAAAAGGAAACACACTGTGAATGGTGCTATGTCTTTGCCAGGAAAAGAACGTTATGAAAATGGTGGCACACCTCCAGACTTTATGTAGTAGTCTGGAGAAGAGAGAAATAAGGAACCACAAATGTCAACAGGTACAAAGCAGCCTTTTTATTTTAACACACAGTCATAAAAATATCATGTTCAGATGAGGAATGCTGAAAAAAATGTACTTCGGATTCAAAATGTCACTCACAACCGTGTGGGAAAAAAAGTTTGCTGCCTAAGGCTATACTAATTCTTTAATGTGATGGCATTCCTGTTCACAGAGGCCTGCAAGCTTTCCAGGCTGCCACACATGGTTGGTGTCCATGTCTTTATGCAGCTTTTTCTGCAAGGATCTTGAGTACATTTTCATTTTAATGGGTTCCCAAGTCAAGCATATCTGGCAAAGTCGCTCTGCAGAAAAATGAGTGAGATCTCAAGCAAAAGGACAGTGACTTCCCTTTGCATCAGCTGCACTAAAAATAGGTTTTAAGCAAGGCTGCCCAGAATACAAAATACTCCCATGACTGAGAAGCTGACATTTTTAATTGTACACTGCAAATGCAGTGGGTCCTTGGTAAGTACAGTTAATATTGTCTTCCCATTTATTCTTTTGAGGACTAAAGAGAAAATTGCTTAATAAGTAATCTTGAGTAAATTTGTCTCTACTCGTATTCACTTTTAATTCCTGATATGCTTTAATCCTGCCTGAGCAGATTCCAATTCCCACCACTGCTGCAGTCTCCCACTTTAACATTGTCAGCAGGCTGGATTTATGACCCTCTGAAGCCCAAGAACAGAAGCATCTTTTCCTGCAACCATCCGCACTGGTGAACATATTGAGTAGCTGATGGAGTATTGAATGATAATCATACGAAAAGGAGGAGGAGGAAGGGAAACAGTAGCCTTTAATTTCACCTCTATCTTCGGGGGTGGGGGATAAACCTGAGGGAGAGACAGACAGAGAGTGAACTCTTGATTTGTTTCATTTTTCTTTGGGATGCCATTTCAACCACCATGAATGACAGTGTAAATGATCAAACAACAGTTTGCTAATGCATTATAGATAGCCATACACAATATGGCAGCTTTATACTTGTGTATTTACCCACTATGAATACAAAATATAGTCAGAGTGACAGGTAATGTAGCCAAAGCTTCTACTCTCTGTTAGCATCTGTGTACGATGAATTATAAATGAGAATCTTGTGTCCAAAAGGTAGCAAGTAATGCAGATAATGCCATTGGAGTACAAGAATAAAAGGGAAACAGCTGCTTTTTGCATTAGGGGCACACGGGTGCATTCAGGAAGCCACCAGTACAGATTGTAGATGCTGGCAAAACAGCTGTGCTTGGCATTGAGAGCCAGGTGCAGACCTATGTAGGCTATCTTCAGAAGGTAAGAAGAGCCTTTCTCATCTCCATTTTTGACACGTTTCCAGAAGAGGTGAGTCGCACTTGCATGACAGTTCTTGATCTGACTGAAGTACCATCTGGTGTCCTCAATGCTTTGCCGAACCTTCAAAGCAGCATAGCTGTTGAAACAGTGTTTTCTTCGCATTTTAGAGTGTGCAAGATGCAACAAAGCTACTTACAAGACTGCATGTTTTCTGATCCCTGAATCATCCTGACTTTTGACATTTTCTAGGTAGCCATTGTTTCAGATCTTTTAAAATTCAGCATTCCAAGACTTGTGGAAAAGAACAGAATCATCCTTGATTTTACCATCATCTTCCCCACAATTAACCTAAGAAGGAAACTTTGGGGTTTTAAAACACTATTTTGGCTTTCATTTTTGAAATCTTAGACTAAGCTGTAAATCATCATACTAATTCAAGCAGATTAGGTGGTTGATAAATAGACATTTTACCTGAAGAGATCTGGACACTGATGTTATTTTTTGCCTTTGGAATGGGGTAATTTAAGAAATGTTAATCTTGATGTCTTTTATATTGCTTCTTAAACACTCAGTTTTCCTTATTGTCCTATCCTTTTCCCTGTATGTCTTCACTGAAGAGTGGTACTAAATAGGACAGTACTCCCCGTTTCAGTTATTACATGTAACCCAATTAGGTGTGTTATGAAAGTCTATTTGCTACGCACTTGTAAAATAATCTTGATTTTAGAATGTGATCACTATCACTTGATCCTCCTCCTACTTTAATGTAACAACTCTTCAGGCAGAAAGTTTTCAATGCCAGTGCTCTTGCTATTCTTTTTACCAGACTGGGAATCACCACTACAAGTACTGTTCCAGCAGTTGCCTGTGCTGTGGCAAATCTGTGACAAGAAGAGTTGGTTTTTATATGCTGACTTTACCACTTAAGGGAGAATCAAACCGGCTTACAATCACCTTCCCTTCCTCTCCCCACAACGGACACCCTCCTGTGAGGTAGGTGGGGCTGAAAGAGTGTGACTAGTCCAAGGTCACCCAGCTGGCTTCATGTGTAGGAGTGGGGAAACAAACCCAGTTCACCAGATTAGTCTCCTCCGCTCATGAGGAAGAGTGGGGAATCAAACCCAGTTCTCCAGATCAGACTCCACCGCTCCAAACCTCCGCTCTTAACCACTACACCACACTGGCTCACTGGCAAGAACACCTGGTGAACAGATGTAGAGAGAGAGACTTTCGGGACATTATAGTCCAACTTGCAAAAATGTAGCAACTTCCAGGTCACTAAAATCAATAGATACCAATATGTTTCAGTAGTGTACTCTCATGGTATTCCATAGAAGTGGTAGCAATATAAAAGCTCAGTTTCTCATAGATGGCAAGCAAGCAAGCCTAGCACACAGGCCAGATAGATGGGTATGCTGCAGTGATCTCTTCTCTCACTTGGGTTCATTGGGTACATGGTTGGTCCAACTACATCAAGGACAGGAAGGTCAGTCCCTTCTAGAACATCAGATTTGCCATCCAACCTTAGTTCCATTTGGTTGGGATTCAGTTCCAGCTTTTCCTCTCTCATCCATTACAACAGCTCAAAAGTTGCAGTTATTTAGCCACAACACTGTTTGGAATATAAAATCCTGGGAGAACAGTCTGCATCCCTTTCCAGGCAAACATTTATTATAACTTGCGAATGAGTGACTCTGCATATACAAATGTATGGGCATAGGGTTTGTTTGCACAATCAGGATGTGTACAGAACTTATGTGCATATAAGGATACATATGTAGACTTCTGCATGAGGAAGGTGCAGGTCCAGGGTGTGTTTTTCTTCCCCATGGGCTTTCCTTCTCTTGGGCTATTTATGCTTGGTAATTAGCAGTGCGTTCCAAGCTGAAATGCCCCACATTTTCTTTAAAAAATTCTTTACGCTGAACCGTCATTCGAGATGTCACCGCGAAGCTGGCACATACCTGCTTCGCATTTCTTAAGAGCCCCTTTAACGCGACATTTTTATTTGCTCCACCCCCTCATAGAAGCATTCACTGAAAGAAGCATGCAGAATCCCAGCCGCAGCTTAGCAGTGCAAACAACTATTGCTAATGGCTATGCGAACGAAGGAAAGAAGGAGCAGGCAAGTGTGGGGGGGTTGAATTTGTTTGACTTTCTCCTCTCCATGAATAGTCATTTTAAAGGTTG
Organism: Euleptes europaea; assembly: GCF_029931775.1. NCBI lineage: Eukaryota > Metazoa > Chordata > Lepidosauria > Squamata > Sphaerodactylidae > Euleptes > Euleptes europaea. Next base: position 36,899,835 of record NC_079320.1, on the reverse strand, counting down.
GATTTAAAAAGTCAGCATTGAGCGAGGAGCAGAATCGACCCTGCATAAATGGCCTTGGGGTGTAACTTCTGAACACTCCTTTTAATCTTATTAGAAGGCCTTGGAATTCCCTTGCATTTTTTCAGCTTCAGTTTATGTGTACTCCTTTTTGTCATTCCCTTGGTGACAGCAGGGAATGATTCTCCACACTGAAAAATGTAGGAGGTTGAAAACCAGGATGCCTCCTATAATAGGATGCAAAAGAGAGATGAACAGTGGAATTTGAAGGTCACTATGGTTCTGCTATGGAAGGGCTGAGTATATCACAAGAAGAAAGATTCCCAAGAGTGTGTGAGCTTCAGACATTCACAGCCTGTCTGCAAGTTGATGCTGTGTTAGACTCTCTAGCCAGAAATAAGAAGGCTCCAAAGTAATGTCAGACCAATTACTCATCCATGGGAAGCCTTTCTGGTTTCACTTAAGCATAATTCCATAGCTTCTTACAGTTAATGCAAATGTAAAAATCAACTTTTGCCCTCTATTATCATCATTAATTGGATGTGGCATCCAATGTGACACATAGATGAAATAGCATGATGTAATGTACCAGGAGAAATCAGTCTGCCATGATTCATCCCAGCATGAAATGCAATGGAAACATTAATTCACAAAACCTAGCTGTTTAGAAAAGCATATCCTGGAAATCTGAATGGGGGGAAGAGGTGGAATGGAATTTGAAACAATTTTGACCTTCACGATGCCTGAGCTGGTAAGCTCTTTCTGTTCTCCTCTCTCTTCCATCTGTACTCATTGGATTGCAAATTTTTGAAAAAGTCTGCAACATAAAGTTTTTTGGGAAGCAATTTTTAAAGTGCCCACTCTTGATAATGAAAGTATTGCTACCTTTGCCCAAGTGTCTCAGTGTGATAAAACTGATTCAGGATGTTACTTATTGAATAATCATATACCTTTCAAATATGGAACTTTCCCCCATTTACATTTGAGCTCTTGTGCCATCAATTTAACAGCAATTCTAAAGGAGCTCATGTACTGAATTGCTAAAAACACACAGCTGAGGCACTTAACTCGAGCTGCAGTTGTGACCGTGTGTGTGTGAAGGTTCCTCCCAAGAAATGGGGAGAAAGCTGCTGGGAATGCATGCTCCCAAGCGCACCTTACAGCCGCATAGCCAGGCGTTCCTGCTTGCCTCTGCTGGGTAATTAGCCAGTTGCTGGCTGGGGTGGGCTGCTGTGGGGGTGGGGGTTGGTGCCAGGTGATTATGTGTGTGCACCGGCATCTCCCCACCCCTAGTCTGCTATATAAAGGCCCCCTCGCCCGGCCATTCAGCCTTGCTTTTCGTAACCGGCCCCCTCATCCTCCCTACAATTTTTTTTGTTAAATTTTTTTCATCACAGCTTGGCGGTTTTGGCATTGGGTTGGATCCAGTTTGGGGAAGATGCACCTGTGTGCCTGCTTTCCCCTTTTGGGGATCCCCATAAAGGGTCTTGGGGAGGAGTCCTACCATGGATGCACAGCTTGGGGGCTATTGTGTGGCTTCACTCCCAGGTGGCAAAGGAACCACTCAGAGATTTATGTCCTAGTGGAACCACTGGTTTTGTCACACCAGTTTGTCCCCCAACATTGGGGCTAGGGAACGTTCATCAGCCAACAAGGTGGTTGCCTGCTGTGGAATCCATGCCCTATACCTTGCCAATGCTCCCATCTGCTGTAAGCAATAAAGTTATGGATGTTTTTGTTCCCATCTTAGTTGTGTTGTGTTGTATTTCTGTTGTCATTTCCGTGGTGGGATTGCTTATGCCCCTTGGACCGCAATCAGAGGAGATAGGACTATGGGAAAGTCCTAATCTGTGACATGAAAGTCTGTGTCCTTGCACTGGGGCCACACTAATCATGGAGAAGGATCCCTGGTTCAGTCTCCGTGATCTCAGATTAAAATGCCTGATGGAAAAATCTTGGAAACTCTTCCAGCCACAGTTGAAAATGGTCCAACAGAGGGCCAGTTCCATGTGACACTATAGCCCTGTGCAGATGATGACTCATCTGCATGTTGACTCGCCATGGAGGGAGAGATAACAGCACAAGTATGCTGGCCCTGCCCGCCACTTCCATAGAATAACCAAATCATCTGAATGGTGTGAACACCAGAGGATGTCTCAGCACACATTCCCTCTTCCTGTGATTGGCGAATCAGGCCATTTATGCATGGGAGGTTTTGCCCTGGATTTCTCTTTCTCTAGATGCACTTTTTCCCCATTCAAATTCTCAAAAAACTGAATAGGGGCTTATTTTTGAGTTTTGAGAATTCAGATGGGAGAAATGTGCAGCTAGAGAGCTGCAAACCCAAGGCAAAACCTCCTGTGCATAAATGGACTCAGTTTTCTGAATGCTGCTGATCATGGAGATAGGGCATGCACACAGACATTTCCTCTGCACCTTTACACTATTCAAATTTCTTGTTAATTACATGGAGGCACAGGGTGGGGCCAGCATGGTTGTGTTCATTCTCTCTCCCCAATGCAGTGAGTAAACACACAGACAGGTAGTCTGCACAGGGCTTAAGAGCTCCATGCTTGGAGTTGCCAAGCATTTTTACCAGCCACAGCATTGCTATATTGTGGAAGACATCGGTATTCCAAAAAATCATTTCAGTCCAGAAAAATATTCCTTCCCTGTGCCCCTGTTCACCTGCACCATAGGCTCAGTCTGAGCTCTGAGTCAGAACATATGGAGCTGATATTTACCAAGAAAAAAATTCTTGACAGTTCCATCCATGGAAATAGCACATGTTACACCAGATGTGTGCTGGTTTGAGTTAATTTGGGGGGGGGGTCAATGTAATCTGAACATGCTTATAGGCATTCTTTTGTTTTTCGAGCTATTGCTTAAGGGTCTATTCTGGTGTTGAAATCAAGTACTTGAACTTCACCATAGAAATCTCTGGCTCAAATTCCACACCAAAAAAATAAAAACTAAATGTAAAAAAAGGAAATGTGGCCACGGTCTTTAACTAGAGTCCATCGAGAAATGAGTTAGAAAAACAAAACCCTGCTCTGTTTTTCAATGATTACTGCTCTCCACTTTTTAAGGCAATAAAAGAAACAACCTGGCATATTATACTCCCTGCCAGCATGCAAAACTGGCCTTTTTGACATTCTGGCAATTGAAACATCGAGAAAGAAATTAAGGTAGGAAGAACCTAAAAATATTACCCAGACACATTTGCTATAATCATCCTCGAAGTTAATAAAGATGCCTTTTTCATCCTTCTATTCAGAACATTAGCATTTTTAAAAACCCATATACTAATAGCGAAGTCAGCCATATCTGAGTATACTTAAATCCAGTGACTAGAGCTGTGAGCGGGCAAGACAGATCTTTCTACAAACCTGAAAAAACCTCAGGTTTGCACAAAAATGTGAAATCTTACATTGGACGGTTTTAAATAAACTTGAAAATGATAAAAGGAAAACCTGTAGCTTTAAGCAATGGATTCTCTCAATGGCTGTTGTTAGGCAACCATGGTATTCCAGGCTTGGTTGTGTCAGTAAAAGGCAGGGGAGGGGGCAGGGTGTTTTCCAGGCCTGTTTGGAGAGACTGATTGGGGCCATACCTGGCTACACTTGCCAGTTCCAAGTTGGGAAATTCCTGGAGATTTTGTGGTGCAGTCTGAGGAGGGCAGGGCTTGAAGAGGGGAGAGGCTTCAGACAAATATAATGCCATAGAGTCCATCCTCCAAAGTAGTCATTTTCTCCAGAAGGTCAGACCTCTGTCATCTGGAGTTCAGTTATTATTCCAGGAGATTTCCAGGTCCCACCCGGAAGTTGGAAACCCTAGGCATGGAAGCAACCTCTGATTGGCTTCATACCACCTGACGTCCATACAGTTAGACCTGGCTGCTTGCTACTGTTCAATGCCAGCCACCCTATGAAAACCAGTGTGTGTAGTGGTTAGAGCTTCACAGTAGGATCTAGGAGACTCAGGTTCTAATCCCCATCTTACTGTGGAAGCCTAACCTACCTCACAGGGTTGTTGTGCAGATAAAAAAGAGTAGAGCAGAATAATGTAAGCTTGTTTTGGTCCCCACTGTGAAGAAAGGTAGGATATAAATTAAGTAAATCAATAATAAATATACCTGAAGATGGGAGACAGATTAAAATTATGTTGGTGAATGGTTGAGAAGGAGAGAATGAGGCAGGGAAAGGGGAGAGGATATCGGAGTTGACAGGAGGAGGCCAAGAGGGTATAGTGTAGAGAGGGGGATACAGGGGAAAATAAGTTTCTACACCACGAGTCCTTGAGGGTTCCCTATGATGTAAGTGGCCCTGGCTCAGTGGCTGGAACCATAAAATTGGGCCATAGTTTTCCAAGGCAGAGACTGCTTTTTTTGGGGGGGGGAAGACAGAGGGGCAGATAAAGGTAGGTTGGCTGTTGGGTGGAAGGAGATAGAGATACTATGGATCCTTATATGCATGGCTACAGAAAATTCAATGTGTTATGCCATATTAGAAATGAGTGTGGGCAGGTGCCTTCCAAGTATGAAAGTCTGCCAGAGAGCCCACATTAACTAGAGATGCCATTTCTAAATGGAAAAATTGCGTGGTAGATTTGAGGAAGCAGAACTCAAAGTAAATGTGCTTTGCAAATTCTTTTGGGTATCCGTCTCAATGGGAATTAGCCTTAGTTCAGGGTCCTCTGCAGTGTATTCTGATGGAACCCTGCAACATGCCCTGGTATAAGCAGAAATGTTGTGCTTTTGTGCTCCATTTAGACTCACTGGTACCAATGAGTAGGGTTGCCAGGTCCCTCTTTGCCACTGGAGGGAGGTTTTTGGGGTTGAGTCTGAGGAGGGCAGGGTTTGGCGAGGGGAGGGACTTCAATGCCATAGAGTCCAATTGCCAAAGCTGCCAGGTGAACTGATCTCTATCCCATAAATGTTCCTCTCCACGGAAATCTTTAGTAAAAGACGAAAGATTTATACGATCTGAAGAGAAACCAGAGTATAACTGATCTCTATCAGCTGGAGATCAGTTGTAATCGCAGGAGATCTTCAGCTAGTACCTGGAGGTTGGCAACCCTACCAATGAGGCTAAAAGTCTACAAAAAAGTCATGCTGTAGTCCTTCCAGCATAGCCAAGATTGGGGGAGGCTGAAGAAAAAGAGCCATGACAAAGTAAAAAAGAAAGGAGCTATGACTAGGGATAACATGGACACCTTGTGTTCCCAAACCCACACAAACATGTGGCTGGTCTTGCACATCTCTTTGTGGAGTGAGCATAGAATCATACTGATTCACAAAGACAGCATCACAGGACTACTGAGCTTTCTCTCACATGCTCTAAAAATGCTTTCGATGGAGTACTTGGAAACAGGCAAAAGAATCTCTTGAATAAACCACCAGTGGGGAATAAACTTGCAATCACGAAGGAGAGCCTGCTGTTCAGTATATCAACAAAAATACATTGGGCCTGAGGCAAACCTGAAAGCAAACATATCCCAGATGGATCAGAGAGGCCTAAATACCTTCAAAGATAAAAATTTAATTAGAAGGAATGTCACTGTAGTAAATAAAAGGGTTCTTTGGTGATTGTTAAAACACATTGTTTCCTGCTAGTATGGTGCATTTTTGAAGCGATGGGGCACGCTATATTCAACAGTGCACTTAAAAAAGAGAGAGAAAAAACCCACTAGAGATTAAAAGAGTTCAGAAGGCCAGGAACCTTCCTTTGTTTAATGATCAAGATCAGAAAGCTATCAAAATGCCATTCAGTAGCAATGTTTGTTTCTTCAGCATCAAAAGAAAGGGAGTGGCAAAGGGGAGCATTACTTGCTGCTACACACTTGCTGCTACACAGTCTCCTGTTAGTCTTATACAAATGGAAGGCAGGATCCTCAGAAGTATATTCAAAGGCTATCAAGGAGGTTCTTGGCTTAACCTTGAGTTACTTGCTCCTGTTCTTCTTTTGTTCTCCAAGTGAAGACAGCAATGTAGGCTGAACCAAGGCCACAATTTTAAGTGGAAGAACAGCAGTGTGAACTGTGATATCCTAACATGAGTGAAAATTTCATCTGTGTAGTCCCTTGGGTTGTCAACCTCTTGGTGGGGCCAGGATATCAACTGGTATTACAACTGATTTCCCGATTACAAATCACCAGGAGAAAATGGCTGCTTTGGAGGGTGGCTTCTATAGCACTCCCTTCCCAAACCTTGCCCTTCCCAAGCTCCACCCACAAATTTCCAGGAATTTCCTAGCCTAGAGTTGGCTACCCTAAGTCCCAATTCTGACTGTCCTGGAGATGCCCACTTGATTCAGGTACTCCAAATGGCATCAATGGATAGGCCTGACATCCCATACTGGGTTCCAAGCCCACATTTCTCTAAAAGATAAGGGGTTCTTTGAGGTCATCACTTCTTCTCAAATAGGCAGTATTCAAATACATGATGCTTCTGTGGCTCCCACGGAATCAAACAGAACCCTAACCTGTAAATGGCTCCAGCATGGGGTGGTGACAGAAAAAAAGTTCCTTTTTCCCCCCCAAGGCCCACAGGTTCACTGGGGTCTGGCACAAGCAGCAAGCCCATTGTCATTTTATAATGTTTCAGAAATAGAACTAACAAAAGGGGACCCACAAGACACAACATTATTGGACAAAGGGCATCTCATTCTCCTGCTAGCTCTTGTTTCCTTTTCTCTTGCTTGTCCCCACACACACCCCATCACTGCTTTGTCTCTCCCCAGTACTCCCATCATCACTTTTTCACGGCTTCTGACACCACCCTATTGCCGTGTCTTTCTGCTCCTTTGCTACATTTTCTCTCACCAACCCTCCCATCTCTGCTTTTCTTCTCCCTTCCATTGCTACTTTCTCCCCTTAGTTATTCTATTTTAGGGCTGATAGACAAGCCTTTAAGAGCCCCGTGGCGCAGAGTGGTAAGCTGCAGTACTGCAGTCCAAGCTCTGCTCACGACCTGAGTTCGATCCCAACGGAAGTTGGTTTCAGGTAGCCGGCTCAAGGTTGACTCAGCCTTCCGAGGTTGGTGAAATGAGTACCCAGCTTGCTGTGGGTAAAGGGAAGATGACTGGGGAAGGCACTGGCAAACCACCCCGTAAACAAAGTCTGCCTAGTAATTGTCGGGATGTGACATCACCCCATGGGTCAGGAATGACCAGGTGCTTGCACAGGGGACCTTTACCTTTACCTTTTAGACAAGCCTTTAATGCTTATATGGCTATTTCAAGATATCAGCTGATAGTAACAGGCGTGCCTGGGTGCACATATTGTTCCTCCGTTAGGGGTAGGGTTGCCAGGTTCCTCTTCGCAACTGGCGGGAGGTTTTTGGGGCAGAGCCTGAGGAGGGTGGGGTTTGGGGAGGGGAGGGACTTCAATGCCTTGGAGTCCAATGGCCAAAGCAGCCATTTTCTCCAGGTGAACTGATCTCTATCGGCTGGATATCAGTTGTAATAGCAGGAGATTTCCAGCTAGTGCCTGGAGGTCGGCAACCCTAATGGAGGGTATTTTTGAATCTGGGATTTGTTTTCTCAACAAAATATTTTCAAGCTGTCCCTATGCAGCAGGCCATCAGTGTTTTGAGCATTTGGCTCCTTTATTGCTATCTGCAAGCAGGATGTGAGCCAAACAGGCAGGACTGGCAACCCTGTTCTCAGCATGATGCTCTAAGTTTCTCACCTGCTTCTGTGAATCATTGACCTCAGTTTTTATCTAGTCCTTGCTCATACTATGTGAAAACCATTTTCAAAAGTGTAATATTCATTGAAGCTCACATGCATGGCAAAAGTACAAAAGCAGTACTTATGAATAGGTACAAATCATGTGACCATTTCTTCAGGTTGCTTCTCCTGTGCTTACTCATGAAAACCTTGAGGTCTCAGTTCTTATTATGCCCCATGATATGTAAAATCCATACACCTGAGCTGTGAGTCTAACCATGGGCCCCTGCAGCTCTTAAATAAAAAGCATAATTAAGTCCAAGTGTCTGCTTCAAGGCTGGGTCATGTACATACGAGTCTTCTAACAATCAGTTGGCATAATCCAGTATGCCACAGAGAGCAAGATGTCTGCAGAGCTGCAGTTGACTCAGACATTTAAGACATGCCACAAACTGCAGGGCAAGTCAAAAACCAAATTGCAAGGAAGGAATATGGCAGGGTGGGGAATAGAATTTGAGGATATTCCCACTAGCACACTCTGAAAACTTTATGAGACTCTCATAGAACAAGACTGAAAATCCATTTGAGAGACATTATTATAATAGAGTACATAGGTTTAGATTTGTCTGCATTGTAATCTTGCAAAAGAAGCTTGCAGAATTGTTTGATTCTCAGTCGTTTTTTTCCTTGCAGTCTGCTTTTCTTTACACTATGCACTGTCCAAGGATATTGCAACTATTGGCTTCCAAAAGATTCCATCTTCGTAATGATATTGTCAGTGTCAGAAAATGCAATTTCAAAGGGATGCTTAGGCACAATTTCTATTAATATCAAGGAGGAACTTTTCCTGAACAGTATGTCCTCTTTTGCTGGGACCATGTGGCACATTTTTATTTATTTATCTAATTTTTGTCCAGCATGATCAGCTATGCTTGCTTTCAAGATGTTCTTTCCCTTTTTGTCTTTTTGTGTGTGTGTGTGTGGGGGGGGGGTGCTTCTCACGGTGTTGCACAATTTTATTTTATTTTACTTTTTTACATTATTTTGGAGCAAAAAATCAAATGCAAGGGGGAGGGGAATTACAACTTCCGCGGTGTTAGGAATGAAGTCTAATGGAGGCCTGGAAGAGGTGATTAAATGATACCCGCCTCTTTGCCAACTTACTGTGAGATTTCTTTCAAGCCTCAGATACCAAGGAAGAGCCAGGACTCCAGTATGCTTTGAAAACATATCTGCTGCTTCTTTGATTACAGAGTCTGTCCTAGCAACAAGCAGGCAGTCGCAGACTCATGCTCATACACTCACCAAAATGCCTGTCCAGGCCCTCTGGTGTTGATAGATCTCAACAGGTCTCTGCTTCACCTCAAGGGTCCTTTGATCTTATATTCCATTCTTCTTTCTCTCTGCTTTGCCTTTCTGCCAGGAGAGTTTTGCCATGTATGTTCATCATGACACCCATCAATATAGTTCCTGCAGTTTGGTGGGGTGATCTTGCCTCACAGTCTGGTAATCTAATGGGGTGATCTTGACTCACAGATTATCTGAAACTTTGCTGCAATGCATCTTTATTTATGGTCTCTAGGATGTCCCTTTTCTCCCGGTAGGGGGTGATAACAACCCTTTTCAATCATCAGGGTGTAGGTCATCTGGGGCCTTCCAGCTTGTGGTCTCTGCACTCCTGTTGTTCCAGGTCTTCTCTGGCCTAGGATCTTCACCCCACAGTTTTCATCCATTTCATTCTCTCACTCACTCAGCTCCTGTCCACACCTGGACAGGTCAAATGTAGTTATAAGGTGCTTTATTATGAGGTTACACAGAGCCTTTTCTGCCTTAGGCCTTCGCTGTACATTGGTGGTGAGCTCTCAGTCTTGCCCTGTCAGCAGGAAGCTTGAAGCAGACAGCCAGTTTAGGCCATCATGAGTATGGAGACTCTTGGCAGCTCTGAGTGGCAGAGTGGGAGTCTGAACCCAAGCCTTCCCAATCATCGCTTGGCATTCTAGCCACAGTAACAAATCTGGGCTGCTGCCACTTAAAAGATAACAATGTTATTTAGAGAACTCGACAGATTTAGATGTGCTGTACCCCTGCAAGCAACTCCTAGAATAAGATTTACATGTCAATGCTCTCACACAGAATGCACTCAGAGAGGAAGCCTAAACAAATCTACTCAGAATCTTATTGAGGTCTATTCAGTAGGTCTTATTACAAGTTAAGTGTTTGTTTAGGATTGCACTGTAAGTCTTCCATATAGAAGCCCTGGGTTGCTTTGTTTTTGTTTTGGCTTTTCAGGTCAATATAATGACTGCTTAGGGTTGCCATCCTCCAGGTACTAGCTGGAGATCTTCTGCTATTACAACTGATCTCCAGCCAATAGAGATCAGTTCACCTGGAGAAAATGGCCGCTTTGGCAATTGGACTCTATGGCATTGAAGTCCCTCCCCTCCCCAAACCTCATCCTCCTCAGGCTCTGCCCCAAAAACCTCCTGCTGGTGGCAGAGAGGGACCTGGCAACCCTATGACTGCTTCTTTCAACAAAAAGATACAGATTATATGTTTACTGGAAATGACATCATTTTTGACAAATCTGCATGAGGATTTGAACATTTCAGAGAAATATCGTCTTTTTGTCCTGTTGATTTATTCTATTGCCGCTTACAATTTATTTTCTTATTGTGGTTGTATCATGATAGCTTGATACCCCAGACCAACTAACCTTTCTTTTTCTTCGACAGACTACAGATTGCTGCATTACCCTTTTTGCTATCTGGTCCATTAGCACTTGCATATTAGCATAAGATGGTGTGCAGAAGAAGTCTGCAGTAGAGCTTCCAGGCTTGCCTGGAGGAAGACTCGGAACATATTATTTCTTGAAATCTCTGACCTAGAGGAAGAGGCCAACCACCTTCTCATTAGGAATAACTCCATGTGAGCCACTTTCAACAAATTTTGGCAGCCATACAAAGAACTCCGAGTCCCCCCTCCACAGAGCTAGTTATCTGATGCCATCCAGACAAAATGAACATACCATATGTACAGCAGTCTTCCCTTTTTATATTTTGTTTCACACACTTTGGAGTTAGGATTTTGAAGATAGACATTCAAAGATGACTAAACACAATGAAGCCTAAAAGTATCTCAACTACAAAGGATTATAAAGGCCAATATAAAGATTTAGGATACTATGCTAAGAGATTATCATCTCTACAGGGGATTTATGAATATTCCGGAAGAGGCTTTTTCTTAAAACTATAATACCTAACTTCAAAGTTTGGTTTTTATTTGCACCCATAGTTACAAATACCTCTGCATACATAAAAGAATAATAAGCCTTCATGAAAAACAGAATATGGATCAACAGGACTCTGGGTTATATCCCACGCTTCACCAGTAGAACTAAGTAGTACTAGGATTGATTGTTCCATTACCAATTGGTTATAAAATCAACAGAGGACCGTTTCAGCAGAGAGACCCTCCTCACAGAAGCTTGGATGGGAGTGAGGAAGAACAGTATTTCTGTCCATTGTTATAATGAGAAATGTAGCAGATGACCATCACTGTTATTGCAATGTAAAGAAATGCTACAGGTGCTGCATTTTCCCATCAAATATTGCTGCTAATAATATTGAAGCTTAAAAATTGCCAATTCTGTTCAAGAGAACCCCTTTGCCTAACCACACTTCTCCTCTTAGAGACTTCCTTGTGTTAGTATAGCTTGAAACTGTCATGGTTGATCAGGGATAAGCCTATTTTCCAAGCACTGAACCTGGAAAATAACTTTTCCCTTCTTTTATCTTCTGAGAGGACTTTGTTAAAATGTTGTAAGTGTGAGTTACTAGTGCTGTCATTCTTTGGTGTACAATTTCCTCCCCAGGGAAGCTGTGTGTCTGACTGGGTGGGTAGGTGGAGATATTATGTGTCCTTAGCACATCTCTTGATGCACATGAACACTAAGGCATCATGCAGTGCACAGCCTGTTTTTTTTCCCACACAGCAGCTGCCAAGTTATATTTTGAACTTTTGACAACAAATTATGGGAGTATAATGTTTTTCTAATACATCTTTAACCAAAAAACTATCAGCAGAGAGCACGAAACTGCAGAAAAAATCAGAGCACCCAGCCAGGCAGTGGAGAGGAGTAACAGGAGAGGTGGCAGCCCGTGAAGTGATCCTTCATGTGATAATAAAGGGTATGAAATGTTGGAGTCAGTCCCTTTCTTTGTCTCTTTGGCACCATTTCCATTTGACAGCCCCTGGTGAGAGATTTAGGGCATGGGCAAAAATGCTGAAACCCAATTAATTAGAACCACAGGTGTTTTAGAAGGCTATGTGGAGAGCCAGCATTGGGTAGTGGTTAGGAGCAGTAGACTCTAACCTGGAGAATCGGGTTTGTTTCCCCACTCCTCCACATGAAGCCTGCTGGGTGACCATGGGCTAGTCACAGTTCTCTTCAAGCTCTCTCAGCCTCACCTACCTCACAAGGTGTCTGTTGTGGGGAGAGGAAGGGAAAGAGATTGTAAGCCAATTTGATTTTCCTTAAAAAAGGTAGAGAAAGTCAGCATATAAAAAATTCTTCTTCTTCTTCGATAGTGGTCCAGTGCTGTTCAGCCCTGCTATACATGAAATCACTTCTAATCTCTGTCTGTCTGTCTGTCTGTCTATCTATCTAATATCTGTGTATTAAAATAGTAGGAAAGAAGACTAAAATCCAGCCTATATAAATAAAAATAATAATAAAAAATACTTGAAACTGCCATCTGATTCCACCTGACTGATTCTTGTTCCACACAGCAAAAAAAAGTGGCTTTCCACATCCAATGATCCAATGTAAATGGCAAAAGTATCATCCATCTGTTTGCGGTTCATGCATTCTGCTTAGATAAATTTAATAAAACTCACAAGCCTCTAGGCCTCTCAGACATGCCCAGTATTGCCATAAAGTTTCATGTTGATCTTTGTTAGCTAGCAGTCACTGATAATCGGAGGTTGGAGAGGGATATGAAATGAAAAATATACCCCTTGGAGACTACATGAATAATTTGATATGCACCTAAGCTTTTGAAGGCATGAACAAGCATTCTGTTTCTGTAGCTTGCTTATTAAGGGATGGTGAATGAACTAAAGCACATAGTCTGTTTTATCCAGGACAGATGGGAAATTAGCATGTCATAAAATCCATGAAAAACTGCCTGTTGATGCTGTCGGTCTCAAGCAAATAAGTACATAATGATTAGCTCTCCTGAGAATTTCAGTGGACTACGGAGTGACAGGCATACATACTCACAGTTACAGCACATCCAGACAAGGCTGGATTCAGTGTTCTAACCAGCAAGATGTTTTAAATATCTCTTTCATTTTTCCCCCTTTCTGCTTATTAGCAAAAATTATTTGTCTTCATGGTATTGCCTTCTTGGCCAAATGATGGACCTGGAAACCACAAGTGTTCCTTGACTGTTCATATGTGGATTGCCAAAGGAAAGTAGATGCTTGTAAAGTAAGGTGTGCGTTGGGGCAGAAAGATCTGAAATAGAAGCATCTATGCAGCAGAAACCTTTTGACAGTCTCTCAGGCCTTATTCAGACCAACCCTGGGCTTCTTCTCTGGATGCAGTTTAGCTTTTGGGGGGAGTTTCCAAAGCAGTTCTGGCCTAGTGAATGGCCTGGGAGCCACTGATATCATCATTTGTGGCTATGGACCTGACCAGTGTCTAGCAGAAAAACAACAACAAGCATCATATAAACTGCTCTGATTTTTTTTAAGTGGGGGTAATATATGCATAATAAATATTCTCCTTTAAGACCAGTCAAATAAAATACTCCATTAAACCCTTGTACAAACTCGTGCATGTGTTCTTCTTCAAATCACAATCTGACAGAAATGCTTTTGGCAAACAGTTAGAGCACTGTTCAAAACTGACATTTTCCTGAATGGTAAAAAGGGGTCGCCATAAGTCGGCTGCGACTTGACGGCACTTTACACACACACAAACTGCATTGCAAATGTTTCCTGCATTCACATTCTTCCACTGCTTTCCTATGACTTTCCCTGTCCCACTTTTTTTTTTTAGGAGCTCTAGGGGGCATTTTTTGAGGTAAAGTTGCCAAATTTTCAGGGTAGCTGCAAGGGACTCCCCTTGCATACACCCAAAAGTTTGGCAAACTGTGGGACAGGGGGTCCAATTTTATGGGGCTCTGAAGGGGTCACCCCCCTTCTTCATAGAAAAGCATTGCTTTCTTATACTCCAAGGTATGTGTAACTGGCCAAATCAGATTTCTCCAGGAAGGGGGACATTCCTCAGGTATGCAAACTTGCAGAAAGCATCAGCTAAAACTCACTTTTTGGATGAGGATGTCATACACACATATCTCCTTCAGATGTCATGGAAAAGATGTGATTCATATTCTATGGAAATACAAAAAAATATTCTGCAATGTGTGAAATTTTACACCCAATAGCATTTTCTTAGTATTAGCATATCATATTTATTTACAGGAAATATGCATTTATGTAAAGAAAATTCTTTGCCAGTTTCTACTAGTATCACATTCTTGATTTCTCCCTGATTGTATTTACCTTTCTATAAAGGTTCACCTTGCTCTGACCTTCCACATCTGCTGAACCAGGGAGTTCTTGCTTTGTCAGTCCAGTTCAGAATCATCTCTTTGAAACACAACACTGGGCTGCACTGAGGCCTTCACAGTGTGAAAAATTAAAATGTGTCTGCTATGTGAGGCGTTGCTTTCAACCTCCGTAGAGTGCATACTGAAGGGCAAAGAAGAGTATAGCCAGATTATTTGCTCATGGACAGTCCCTGTGCTTTGGTAATGCCATCCTAAGGCCAAGTTACATTTAGTACTGCCACTGAAAATTCATAATTACTTGGTTTATGAGCTCTGGTGGCTCATAAAGTTTATGTTCAATATGAGGGAAGCATTATAGCCCTGTGAGTTCTTCTTCAGTGTGGATTTTAATCTGGGGGGGGGGACTTCCCCCTACCTTCTGACTTACCTATCTGACAGAGATAGTGATAGGACGTTTGTCTCACTCCTGGGCACTTTAAACAATAGTATATTAGGTACCAGGAACCATGATAAAACTCCAGAGAGAGTGCCACCACTGGCAGGCAAATGGGGGAAGAATGGGAGCAGTAGGTAGTACTCATAGCTCACATCTCAACCTCTTGAGGAAAGCTGGGGAGAGGTTTTTGGAACCCTTCATGCTAATTATGTCATTGGAAGCACAATTAGTTGCAAGATCTGAAATTATGTTAAGAAGAAAAATAGACACTGTATTTTTGTATTTGTTTGGGGAAGGAATTATCTTATATTCTAATGCAAAGTTGTCCAAATCTTTAGATGCTTAAATCCAATGACAGGAACAGTGAATGGGCAAGACAGATCTTTCTACAATCTGAAAAGGCCCCAGGTTTGCAGAAAACTGTGAAATAAAAAAAAATACATTGGGGGTTTGAAAAACCTGAAAATGAAAGAAGGAAGACCTGTAGCTTTAAGCAATGGATTCCCTCAGTTGCTGTTGCTAGGCAACCACAGCATTCCAACCTTCAGTTTCTGTGAGTAAAAAGTAGGGGGAAGGGGCAGGGCCCTTTGCAGGCCTATTTAAACCTTTGAGGGACTCATTGGGGCCAAGCCTGGCTATGTTTGCCAACTCCAGGTTGGGAAATTCCTAGAGATTTTATAGTGGAGTTTGTTGAGGGCAGGATTTGGGAAGGGAAAAGGCCTCAGCAGGGTATAATGCCATAGAGGCCACCCTTCAAAGCAACCATTTTCTCCAGGGGAACAGATCTCTGAGGCCTGTAGATCAGTTATAATTCTGAGGGATCTCCAGGTCCCACCTGGAAGATGGCAACCTTAGGTCTGGAAGCTTCATACCATCCAACTTGCATAATTCAACTAGGCCTATGCTATATGGTGTGGTATAGTGGTTAGAGGTTCAGCATAGGGTCTGGGATACCCAGGTTAAATCTCCATCTTCCTGAGGAAGCTAACTGGGTAATTTTTGGACCAGTCATATACTTTCATCCTAATGTATCTCACAAGGTTGTTGTGCAGATAAAAAGGAGAAAAGGAGTCTAATGTAAGTTGCTTTGGTCCCCACAGTAGAGAAAGACTGTAGTTTTCCAAGGTAGGGGCTTCTGGAGGGGTAGGGAGAGACAGAAAAGGGGCAGATAAAAGTAGGTTGGCTGTTTGGGTGGGAAGGAGATAGAGTTGCCAACTCCAGGTTGGGAAATTCCTGGACATTTGACATGTGGATGGGGAGAGTGGGGTTGGAGAAAGAATGGGTCTCAGTATAATGTAAGCTGCTTTGTTCCCCACTGTGGAGAAAGGGGGTATAAATGAATATAGCTGAAGATGGGAGGAAAATAAAAGGTAGGTTGGTGAATGGCTGAACAGGAGACAATGAGGCAGAGAAAGGGGAGAGGGTATGGGGGTTACCAGGAGGAGGGAAAGGTGGGGAGGGAAGAGAGAGGGGAAGTGAGGTACCACCTCACAAGTCCTTGAGGATTCCCTACCATACAAGTGGGCCTGGCCCAGTGGCTGGTGCAACAGGAAAGGACATATTTTGCCTAGGCTGTTGGGGTGAGAGAGGGAAAGCTTAAGACAGAGGGGAAGATAAAGGTACGTTGGCAGTTTGGTGGGAAGGAAGTAGTGTTACTAACTCAAGATTAGGAAATACCTGGAGATTTGGGGAGTGGAGCCTGGAGAGGGTGGGGTTTGAGAATGGGAGGGACCTCAGATGGGTATAATGCTGTAGAGTCCACCCAAAGCAGCCATTTCCTCCAGAGGACTTAGGGCTGCCAACCTCCAGGTGGGGGCTGAGCTGATCTCTAGATGACAGAGATCAATTCCCCTGGTGCAAATGGCTGCTTTAAAGTGTGGACTCCATGGCATTATACCCTGCTGAGGTCACTTCACTCTCCAAAATTCACACTCCGAGGCTCCGCCCCAAAATCTACAGGAATTTCCCAACCTGTAGATGGCAACCTGGAGCAGGGGGAACTGATCTCTGTAGTTGGGAGATCTATTGTGATTCCAGGAGATCTCATGGCCCCACCTGGAGGTTGGCAACTGTAGAAGGACAGAAGGCAGCAGGAAAAAGAGGAGAGGCTATGGGGACTTTCAGGAGAGGGAAGGAGGAAATAGTGGGGGAGGGGAAATGAGATGCTCCCACAAATGCTTGCAGTTCCCACTTGAGTATTTCAATTTGCCAGATCTAATTCTGAATCTACTTGTTGTGGAGGAGGGTGTTGCTGATTACTGGTTTTAAATGTAAATCAAATTGCAACTATAACATAAAAAAACAATATCAGACTCCAATTCAACTTCCCTCTGTATCTAACTGGAACCCTGGTGGTTGATAAACAACAGACAGGAATGGATAGTTCTTATCATTAAAGGTAACTAATCCATTCTGGTGCTGATTCGATAGGGAAAAAAATGTCTAAAACACAATACTACCACACTTTCTCCCAACTAATGCAGCCATATTCGCCCCCCCTCCCCAAGACAATGCAGTCTTTGGGCAAGCCCAACATTTCTGATGGATTCCTCACTGTCTGACCAGGCCCGTAAACGCACTAGCAACTTACCTTGCAAATTACATGCATCCAATAGACGAAGAATCCAAACCGCCTTTAAATTCCTGTTCCCACCGCGCCTCCTTTCCCCGCTGCACTTGAAAATCCCCAGACCGGCACGCTCCCACGCATGCCCAGTCGGCGCTCCAACCAAGGGCGGCGATTGGTCCAGCGTTAGTAAGGGAGGCGGGGGGAGTGCAGGGGTTGGCTGGCAGCAGGAAGTGGATTGAGGACACATTGCATGTTCCCACTTTAAGGCACCGAGTGTGGAAGACATTTTATTTTTTTAACTCACCTTATCAGCGGATCCTCTTACCGCAAAGAAACTGCGCTCTGGAGACGTCCTGGGAATCCTTTGGGTGAGATGAAGTGGGAACATGCAAGGAAACCCCGCAGAAATCGGAGCTGCAAATGGTAAGTGCAGACAGGTGACAGAGTATGCTCCCTTTAATGGACATTTCAGCCAACAGACCCTTTGTTCTAATGGAATTTTCAATCTCAGTTCATTTTTAACTCCTCCATGTTCTTTTTGGAAGCCTTTTCAGGGTGCTGACCGAATGACCAATTGTCCTGCAATGTGATTTTCATATCTTCACGTTCTTCTATTATTCCCTGTGATTTGAGTTTCTTTGAACGATGCTTCCACTTCTTGCATTTTAGGAGTATAATGTGTAGCACAATAAATCCATAGTACTTTACAGAATAATATAAAAAGAAAAGAAATAATTTCAGTTCTAAGAATTTTATAGCACAAGCAGGGGACACACAAGGATTTGTGGAGAAAGTGTCTAGTTTCCCCCTCCCTATGTCCTCTTTCTTTTTCCTGAAAACCCCCAGAGACTCTCTCTTTTTCCTACTTCCTTCTCGCCTTCCCACACACCAACAAACCTACCTTTAGCTGCTCCCCTTCTCTCTCTCTTTTTCCTCCTTCCCCTGGCAGCGTCTATCTGGGGAAACTATGATCTACTTGCACTGTGCCAACCTCCAGGGCAGGCCCAGTCAATGTGGAACCCATAATGACTTGCAGGGGGCACCTCATTCCCCCACTGTATTTCTCTTTCCCTCTTCCTGGCAACCCCATGCCCCCACTTACCCTGATCCTTCTCTCCTTACCACCCACCCACCAAACAAACCTTTTATCTGCCTCCATTTTCAGCTAGATTTATTATTTCACTTATACCCCACCTTCCCCCACATGAGGACCCAAAGCAGCTTACATCATTCTTCTTTCCCCCTGTTATCCTCATAACAACCCTGTAAAGTAAATTAGTCTGAGCATGTATACCTGGCCCAAGATAACCCAGTGAACTTCCACAGCAAAGTGATGATTTGAACCTAGGTCTCCCAGTCTGAAACTTTAACCACTACACTATACTGGCTTTTGTGAGGTGGCTGCTGTTGAACAGTAGAAAGCCAGGCCTGGGTGAGTCATGCAAGTCATGTGGTAGCAAGTTGCCTGGTGGTTGCTATCAGGCCTGGCCCTGGTAAGTCCACCATTAACGGTCAAAACAGCCCTGTAAAGGGGCCTACCCCCTCCACATGCCTTTTGATGACAGAAACCAAGCCTTGAAGGGTGGCACTATTGTTGTGGTTGCCTAGCAATGGCAACTGAGCATATTCCTTTCTTAAAGCTACAGGTGTTGCTTCTATTATTTGGGGAGGGGGTTAATCCCTCATGTATTTTTTTGTTTAGATTTCCACTTTTTCTGCAAAGCTTGGACATTTTTCATGGCTGTTATTGGCTTCAGTCTCTGGGTTTTCAGCATCCACAAATTTGGCTTCATTGAGAATTAGACACTCTGATATATTTTAATAGCCAGAAGAAACCACAGAGGCTTTTGCCTGGTTCTTCTTGCATTCCTTAGTGGTTACATTATAGTATTGATCCATCATAGTGTCTAAGAGCTATGAATCAAAAATTCCCTGGATTTAATCAAGTGTTGAACATTTCTACAACTGAAACCACTATATAAATACTCATTATCAATAACATCCCAAACTCAGCAATTTCCAAAATATGAAGAAGAAAAGAAAGTAAACTAAAGCAAGAAGACTGCCAGCCACTAAAATGGGAACAAGGACTCAATTCACATAATGTTTCTTTGTCCCCTAGGTTAAAGTCAATATATTGATGCTTTCTGTGGATTTACAGACAATGCTAAACACAGTCACACAGTCAATGTAATTAGAACATTGGCACCAATAGGCTTAGAAGAGCATCACTCTGTTTAGGACATGTTGAATGTCTCAACATATGTCAACATAAAATTACAAGAAATCTATATCTGAACCCAAATCTACCAAACATCAGCTCCTGTTGCTATCAATTACGGAAAACAAATGATTTTCATAAAGCAGTCATAAGCACAAAAATGATTATTAAGTACATCGGATACAACAAGATATTGATCTTAAGCCCTTTTGCTAGTGTGAGCAAAATACAGAGTCTTGCTGGTACCTACCTGAGCCCAACAATGTAAATTTCTCGGATATTTATTTATTGGAAATTACATTTCTTGAATATTTATCTCTATGCAGTAATGCAGGTACTGAGCGGGTGTCCATTGGGTTCTTCACGTTCTCTGCCCTTTACCATCAACTGAATTTGTAATAGCGGCTGTGAGATTCCAAGGTACATTCTTGTTTCTGAGCCTTTTGTTCAATCTTCAGACTTGTTCACATTAGAACTTTTAAAACCGTACCATATTTCTGATTAGCAGAGCTTTTGAATTACTGAAAGGCTGTGTAACATTTAATTAGTCTTTATCTTTACAAGTAATAAAACGAGTACCTTTTGCAGTACTCTCCGGAGTGCTGCTGAAAAACAGCACATTTCTGATTCTCTATTCAAATAGCTATCAAACAGATTGTAATTTTAGCTTCATTATTTGGCTAATTCACATTTCTTTAAAAGACACATGAAAAGAATCTTATAAATATTGCAACAAAGCAAGTTGGGAGTCAACACTTTAAAGGGGTTTCTAAGCTGACAGAATGGGATAATACTTTTTAAAAACACACAAAGCTCGTACAAGCTGAAAAATACTCAGGGGCATCACATTTATATCTTAATAAAAAGAATGTTAATAAAAAGGATGGAACTTAATCAATACTAAACTTAATCCCGACAAAACAGCGATGCTACTGGTGGGGGAAAGGTCTGACCCAGGAACAGGGATACCTCCTGTTCTGGATGGGGTTGCGCTCCCCGTAAAGCAGGTTTGTAGCTTGGGGGTGCTCCTGTACCTGGGCCTCCTGTTGGATAAACAGATGGCAGCAGTGGCTGGGGCAATCTTCACCAGCTACAACTGGTCATGAAGTGCCTGTGTTATAATATTAATTCCGAATTACCATAACACAGTAGGAGGTTGATAGTTCAAAGCAGTTGTTTATTAGGCCTAATATACATACCGGATTAAACTGCCCAAATGCGCAGGACAGTCCTCACACAGAACAAAGGAGTACAACAACTTTTATAACTTTGGATTAGGGATGTTACAATCACGTCAATTCACTGCACATTGGCTGTCTAATTCATTTTAATTAGCATAGCGTGTACACATTGGCCGGAGCTGTTTCTAGGCAAGCACCAGGTCTTGTGACCACATTCCTAAGACATTGCTTTTCTCTACAGGTGCATGGCTGTGCCAGGCATGTGATGCAGTCTTTTGTTCTGGCAGCTCATAATGGTGTCTGCCAGACTTATGCTAACTTAAATGATTATACATTAGGGCATCTGTTTCAAGGATCAATACTTTACCCCTTATACCTAGGGCTGCATGTCTATTACATATGTGTGCTCTTCACATGGTATTGTGCCAGATGCTAAGTCTTATATTTTGGGCTTAGCATCTTTATAAGTGCAAGTATTTGAACTGGAGCATAAAAGCATACATTTACAATACATTTCCCATAGTATATAATGATTTCAGGCATTACAGTCATGGCTTCCCCAACCCCAAACTCCCCACTGGTTGCCCTCCAAAGCAGCCTTCCTACTACTCAGCTTTAGGGAGTGAACACTCTTCCTCTCTGTGTAGGGTCTTATATGCTCTTTGTCCAATCTCTGTCTCCTCACCAGTGATCAGCTTCTGCTTTCCCCTCAATTTTTTCCTAGCCCAATCACAAGAATTAGAGGGTGTTTGGGGGAATTGTAGGCCTACTGGAAAATTTACACAGAAATCTCAGGAGAGGAGGAGGAGAAGCTTCCTTGAGGCCTAGGATCATGACATATATTAAATTAAATTCTCTTTAATTTAGGGTAACCAACCTAGAGAAGCAGAGGGACACAAGAGAGGTATGCTAATGAGACTTTCAGGGACGTGCTAGAACTGTTCTGCTCCTGAGTAGACTGCTCCTGTTACTATTACAGAACTTGAAGTTCTCGAGGTAGGAAGGTGTCAGGTGGGAGAAAATGATCCCTAGAAGAGATTTGTTCCTTGGATGACATACTGATATCCTCTTGTGAGGTTACCCTTCTGGGCTTTGGGGTTAGGGTTGCCAGCTCCAGGTTAAGAAATTCCTGGAAATTTGGGAGTGGAGCCTGGGGAGGGTGGGGTTTGGGGCAGTGGGGGACCTCAGTGGGACATATTTACATACAATACACTCTTTGAAGCTGTCATTCTCTCCAAGGGAACTGATCTCTGTAGTCTGGAGATCCGTTATAATTCCAGGAGATCTCTAGGCTCCACCTGGAGGCTGGCAACCCTCTTTGGGGGGAGGTGGGTTTTGGGTCCTAGAAGATAATATCATTATGAATATAGAGAGTGAGAACTGTGATGAGTGTTTTGACTGCATTGAGATTTGCCTGAATAGTGTAAAGCTTGTGGACACTGCATACCATCTAGATAGGCTGATAGCTAGTCTTGGGAGGAATCGGTGGTCATGGAGCACACTGGCATCAATGACACTGGTAAATTTATTAATGTGATCTTGTTGACAAAAAATAGATCACTATGCAAAAAGTTAAAGTACAGGTCCTCCAAGATAGCATTCCCATAATTTCTACCTGTTCCATATAGGGATAACTAGACAATCAAGGATCAGGGTTCCCAATGCATGGATGAGAAAATGGTGATGGAAGGCAGGTTTAGAGTTATTAAGTACTGGAGGACTTTCTGGGACAAGCCAAACCTGTACAAGAGAAACGAGCTTCATTTGAGCTGAAAGGGAAGCAGGCTGCTTGTCAGGCCTTTGCCTTTTAGCTGAAGCAAAGGCTCTTGACATGAGTTAGGCCAGGTTCTGGCTACAAGTCAAGTCCTTGGTTCTCATGCCTATGAACGTCTGTGTACAGTTTCGCTCATCCTGTTTTCTGCAGCTTTGGTAATGTTTAGGCTATCTTCCTGGGAACTGCTTATCTCGGGGTTGCTTAGCAATATTTATCTTTTCTGTCCATAGTGTTTTAAGCATGTAACCTGCCTGTGTTCCCCATTACTGGCCTCATCTGCCTGCAGGCAGTCAGCCCTTTAATCTGTCTTTTTGCTGCTAATAAAGTATTACTGCTTCAGAGCTACCTGCCTGGATGAGTTTGCTTATGGGATGCTAGGGACAGACGCTTTGTATTTTTTTAAAAAAAGGTAGAGCAGCATTTAAATTAAATCCTGGGGGAAAGGTGACAAGAGATGCTACACTGATTTTTAAAAAGGAAAACTGTGGAATTAACTGCCAGTGGATGATGGCCATAAGTATGTATGGCTTCAGAAGGGAGTTAGAGACATTTGTGGATGATAGGGTGCTAACCATGATGACTAAAGGGAACCCCATAGTCAGAGGCACCAAACTTCTGTATACCAGTGCTAGGAGCATCAGGGAAAAGCCTTGGCCTTTATGCAATGTTTGTTAGCCTTCCAGGGAAAGTGGCTGGCTGCTGTGTGAAAAAGGTTGCTGGACTAGATGGATCACCGGTCTGAGCCAATGAGGTTCTTATGTTGTTATGCTGCACATTCGCTCCTTTCTGTGGCTGCAGGGGGTGCATTTTGGGGGGTAGAGGCCCCAAACTTTCAGCGGAGCTTCAGATGAGCCTTCTTAAGAGACCCCCCAAGTTTTGTAAACATTGGGTCAGGGGGTCCCGAGATATGGGCTCCACCCCTTTTCCCTCCCCCCTTTTCCATTTCTGTGGCTGCAGGGGGCGCTTTTTTGGGGATGCAGCCCCCAAACTTTCAGCATAGCTTCAGATGAGCCTTCTTAAGAAACCCCCCAAGTTTTGTAAAGATGGGTTCAGTGGGGGCAGAAATATGGGCTCCCCCCTTTTCTTTTTCCGTGGCTGCAGGGATGCATTTTTGGGGGTGCAGCCCCCAAACATTCAGCATAGCTTCAGACGAGCCTTCGTAAGAGACCCCCCAAGTTTTGTAAACATTGGGTCAGGGGGTCCCGAGATATGGGCTTTCCCCTTTTCCCTATTGGGATGAATGGATCACCCGATCCTGTATGCATCTCCAGAGCGGCAAATCCAAGGCAAAACCTCCCGTGCTTAAATAGAATTGTATTGGATTACCCAGTCCTCCCAGCCCCTCCTGATGGAACAGAAGACAGCCACAGTAAGACCCCTTTGGGGGCTTTAATCTATAATTTTTCTCCTGTGTGTGTGGGGGGGAAGCAGAGACTGTGTGTGTGTGTGTGTGGAGAGGGAGCAGTTTCTGTGGGTGCGGGGGAGCCAAAGGGGGCTTTCACCTGTTCTGCCTGGGGTGTGTGTGCCCCCTCGAGTCTCTCTCTCCCTGGTTTGAGGGGGGGCTTCAGTTGTGTGTCCTCAGGTTTTCCCTCATTCATAAGATCGGTTAGGTCTATTTTGATGCTTGCTCAAAACTGGTTTTCAAATGGTGACTTAAAGAATGCATTTGCCTGGTCCTGAGTCCAAAGCAAAAGGGTAAATTCCACCCCCTCCTGCTCATTATGCATAGCTAGCTGCCTCTGTCCCTTTCCATGGTTTGCAAACTCCCAGGTGTCAGGTGTTGATTTGCATGGTTGCAAACGTGTTGCTTTGCATGGTTGTGTTGCTTTGCAGTTGTGTTGCTTTGCAAACTTCTTCGCACCTGCCCCGCCCATTATGCATAGCTAGCTGCCTCTGTCCCTTTCCATGGTTTGCAAACTCCCAGGTGTCAGGTGTTGCTTTGCATGGTTGCAAACATGTTGCTTTGCATGGTTGTGTTGATTTGCAGTTGTGTTGCTTTGCAGTTGTGTTGCTTTGCAAACTTCTTCACACCTGCCCCGCCCTTGCTCCCCGCAGCTCAGCTGTTTGTCGGGGCTGGGAGCTTTGTGCGTGGGTGTCAAGCTCTGCTCAGAGATGCACATTAAGGGTGGGGGGACCCCTTTCGGGGCCCATATCTCAGCTCCCCGACCCAATCTTTACAAAACTTGGGGGGTCTTGCAAGAAGGGTCCTTTGAAGCTCCACTGAAAAAAAATGCCCCCCAAAATGCTCCCCCCGGAGCAGCGGAAAGGCACTGTTGTGTTTTTAATGGCTTTATTCGGCTGAATTTTTTTCCCGAACTTTGAATTCACGCCGAATTGCACGGACCCGAAGCGGGGGAGTTTGGTCGTCGGCATATCCTGAATCCAGATGGGCCGAATTCGGCCGAATCCGAACTACACCGATTTTTTTTTCAACAGCCCTAATCCATATACTACTGATTTCATTTTCATTTCTTATATCTTGTTCATCTTGATAAAATTAGATCTAGTTTTTTCTGATGTAAGTGGAAAAGGAATTAAAGTTCTTGGTTATTAAGCAGAAAAGTAATCCTCAATATAATTGACAAGCCAAATGACAGGAGAAACAGAAGGGACAATCAAATAAATCAAATGGTAAATATTCCATTGCATCCAAACCACATTCATTGGAGGTTTTGCACAGTAGCCATAAAATACTTATCTTATTTGCATGTATGTGTGTATGTGAGAGAGAGACTGGATGGAAGTGGCAGGACTCTTGAGAACCAAAATCAGAGAGTAAAGAAAAAGCTATGATTTTGTTACAGCTTTCTGCCAATCAATAGCTACTTCTTTGAGCAAAGAATCTTCATCACTGCTACTTCCATCAATCATTTTCAAAATTATGTATCCAAATACACTTCCTTAAATGACATATTCTGTGACTGTCATGATCTGATGCAATCAGGAGCATTTACTCTTTGAGAAGCAAGAAGCATGATGTTACAACAGCGTGAAGCATACGTTAAGGAGATGCTGAAACATATTGCCAAACTATAAAATATTTGACTAATACCAACATGTTCTACATCTTGAATAGGCAGTAGTAGAAACCATATCTACTATCCCAGAACAATGGTATGGTAAAATATGATCTGCAGATGCCTCCATTGTACCAGAGGAATGGGGAATTTACCCATTTGGCTCAGATCCCAAGTTACTAAGTTTTCCTGAGGAGTATATCTCTCCACCCTTATTCATAAAGGGAGATATGTGGGATATAATTATTTTAAATAAATTAAGTGGGGGTAAATCCACACACCCCTAAAAGAAATAAGATTGTTTCACCACATTAATCCTATGCAGAGATGCCAATTTAGTCCTTCTGGAAAGCAAACCATATTTTAAAACTCTTTCAATAAAGTCTTCAAACAAAGACTTCGGGTTTTGAGTGGTCACATTCTTTTTCCTTGGTTAGTTGATATGAACCAGATTTAGGTTTAGTTTCCTTTCATGTAGGGTCTTTAATTTAGCTTTGGGAGGCAAAACAGATTTAAAAAAAAAAAACGTTTCAGTCACCTTAAGGATAAAATGCTGTCCTTCTGCATTTAATGAAGCTTTAATCCAGGTTTTCCAAAACCTATTCTGATCTCTCTTTTTTGTGCTTTACCCTATGAGGTCAAAGAAAAAACTCCCACGCCACTACAGTGATCCATACCATGGGTCCCACAGCTTCTTTTTGAGGCTAAATTATACATCAGGGAACAATACAATGAAGAACTATACAGGAGAGATAAAAGTATGACAGGTTCCTCCAAAAAAGAAACTTTTGAAGAAGAACCTGCAGTTTTAGAAAGTGAAGTGAAAGTTGCAATGAGAGCAATTGGGAGAAACAAATCACCAGGAAGAGATGGGATAGCAATAGAGTTATTTCTAGCCACAGAAATGGAGTCCATCAATATCTTCACAAGAATATGCCAACAAATATGGAAAACAAAACAATGACCACAGACTGGAAATGCTCAATTTACATCCCAATTTTGAAAAAAAAGAAGACACCAAAGACTGCAGCCACTATCTGACCATTGCATTAATTTCTCACACAAGCAAAGTGATACTCAAAATCTTACAACAAAAACTTACCATATATGGAATAAGAAATGCCTGATGTTCAAGCTCAATTCAGAAAACGAAGAGGCACTAGAGATAATATTGCAAATTTATGTTGGTTACTGGAGCATACCAGAGAATTTCAGAAGAAAATCAGCTTGTGTTTCATAGATTACAGCAAAGATTTTGACTGTGGATGATGAGAAGGTATGGTTGGGTTTAAAAGAAATGATTGTAACATCTGATTGTTTTGATGTGCAACCTGTCCTCTGGATAAAGGCTACTGTTAGGACAGAATATAGAGAAGCAGAATGGTTTCTAATTGGCAAAGGTGTCAGACAAGGATGTATTTTATCTCCCTATCTGTTCAATATATATGCAGAACAAATCATAAGGAAAACCAAATTAGATTAAGATGAATGTGGAGTGAAAACAGGAGGAAGGAACATTAACAGTCTGAGATATGTTGATGACACCATTTTACTGACAGAAAATAGTGAAGACCTGAAATGCCTACTGATGAAGATTAAAGCAGAAAGTGCCAAAGCAGGATTACAACTAAACATCAAGAAGACAAAAGTAGTGACTGCTGGAGAATTACACAACTTTAAGGCTGATGATGAAGAAATTGAAATTTTCTATTCCTTGTCTCCATCATCATCCAAAAGGACACTGCAACCACGAAATCAGATTAAGACTGGGAAGGGCAGCCATGAAAGAGCTAAAAAAGCGTAAACATGTGTGACTGGTGACCAAGTTCAAGGTAATTCATACCATACTATCCCCTATTACTATGAATGGGTATGAAAGTTGGACAATGAAAAAAGCTGACAGGAAGAAATTTGATTCCTTTGAAATGTGGTGTTGGATGAGAGTTTTACAGATACGATGGACTTCCAAAAAGACAAATAAATGGGTTTTAGATCAAATCAAGCCTGAACTCTTCCTAGAAGCTAAAATGACTAAATTGAGCTATCGTACTTTTGTCACATTATGAGATGACAAGAGTCATTGGAAAAGACAGCAATGGTAAGAAAAGTTGAAGGCAGCAGGAAAAGAGGAAGACCCACCATGAGATGGATTGACTCAATAAAGGAAGCCAGAGCCCCCAGTTTGCAAAACCTGAGCAAGGCTGTTAACAATAGGTCATTAATTTATAGGGTCACCATAAGTCAGAAGTGACTTGATGGCCCAGGCACTTAACACATATATTTATTTAATTAAAATATTTATATCCTGCTTTTCGCCCAATTAGGACAAATCAGCATGCCTTATGTCAAATTAAATAGGAATACAAATACAACATCACTTCAGCAGAAATACTATTAATAGGAAGAAAACTAACCTTTGCCCATGACTCACCGAAAGTGTGACAGAAGATTTGTGCCTCTGGAAGCTGGGCAAGGGTATTGAACCCTAGATTCCCATTATCCAATATAGCTTAACCTTAAAAACAGCATTTTCTTTGGCTGGTAGGAGGAGATAGGAGAGGATTTTGTACTGCCTTTGTATTTGATTGACCCCTTTAATATTATCGTTGGTACCTTTGACTCCAAGGAAGGGGTAAATAAAAGCACAATCACTGGTATTTCATTAGAAAGATAAAAAAGAAATAACTACATTTGCAATAAAGCAAAATGCATGTGATTAGGTCCAGCAAATAAGAAATCACCCAATTTACAGGAACAAAAATAGAAAGGTTATAAATGAGCTAATTAAATTTGCTCTTTAAAAACTGCAGATTAATTCAGCTTTAAACTGAATGACTTCTTGACACAAAAGCAAGTAATTATTGTTTAATGTGTATATGAGGCAAAAGCCAGTGAATATACTTAATGCCAGTCAGAAGGAGGCAAACAATACCAAGGACTGACACCAATGTCACCATTATTACTTATCATTTGATAGAATGAGTTTACATACTAAATGATGGTGCCTCTGTTTCCCTTTGTATAGCACAGAGCAATGGATGGCATCTAACACAGCTGCTTACACATTTTCGGGGGGGAATCCTTTGAAGACTACAAT
Source organism: Euleptes europaea (assembly GCF_029931775.1). Lineage (NCBI taxonomy): Eukaryota > Metazoa > Chordata > Lepidosauria > Squamata > Sphaerodactylidae > Euleptes > Euleptes europaea. The sequence goes on along the minus strand of NC_079320.1, from coordinate 36,871,295 downwards.
CCTTGCTTATGAATAAGTCGTTTGGAAATTTGTGACAGTGAGTTAAGGATATAAGAAAAGTAGTAGGGGCTGTAGGATCAGACCAGTGGCCTATCTAGTCCAGCATACTATTTCACACAGTGGCCAACCAGTTGCCCTGAAGGACTAAGCAAACAGGGCACAGAGGCCGAGGATTTCCCTGATGCTGCCTCCCAGCATTGGTATTCAAAGGTTTGCTTTCTTTGTAGATGGAGTCTCCCGTCAGTTCCATGGCTAGTAGCCATTGATGGACCTCTCCTCTATTAATCTGTCTAAACTTCATTAAAAGCAATCTATACTTGTGACCATTATGACCTATATTTAGGGTTGCCAGGTCCCTCTTCACCACCGGTGGGAGATTTTTGGGGCGGAGCCTGAGGAGGGTAGAGTTTGGGGAGGGACTTCAATACCATAGAGTTCAATTGCCAAAGCGGCCATTTTTCTCCAGGTGATCTGATCTCTATAAGCTGGAGATCAGTAGAATTAGCAGGAGATCTCCTACTACTACCTGGCAGTTGGCAACCCTACCTATACTGGCAGTGGATTCCATCATTTAATTACTTGTTGAATAAAGAAGTATCTCCTTTTGTATCTCCGGAACCTATTTCCCAACAGCTTCACTGGGTATCCCCAAGGGGTCTAGTATTATGGAGGGGAGAAAAGCTTCCTCTGTCTGATTTCTCCACACCATGCATAATTTTATAAACCTCTCCACTAGCCATCTTTTTTCTAGACTGAAAAGTCCAAGACTGCCCAGCCTTTCCTCATAAAAAAGGTGTCCCAACCACTTAATCAACTTGGTTGCCTTCTGCTGTACTTTTTTCAGGCTCTTCAGTATCCTTTTGGAGATACAGTGACCAGAACTGCACAGAGTATCCCAAATGAGTCCATGCCCTAACTCCATTCAAGGACATTACAATATTGACTATTTTATTTTCCACCCCTTTCCTAATAATTTTTAGAATGGAATTTGCCTTATGCACTTCTGCACACTGGGTCGGCATTGTCATTGAGCTTTCCATTACAACCCCAAGATCTCTTTTCATCTCAGCCAGTTCAGTTCAGTATATGTCAAATTAGGATTTTTTTGTTCCATTATGAATAACCTTACACTTACCCACAATGAATTGCCTAGTCGCCCAATTTAGAAAGATCCTCTTGCAGCTCTTCACAATCCATCTTGGTTTTCACCATCCTGAATAATCTGGTATCCTCTGCAAGCTTGGCCACTATACTACTCTCCCCAAATCAAAATAATTTATGAACAAATTATGTAGCACATATCACAATACTGATCTTTGTGGAACCCCTCTGCTCACTTACTGACATTGTGAGAACTGCCAGTATATTCTTACTCTCTGCTTCCTACCTTTTAATCAACTTTTTATCCATCAGAAAATCAGACCTCTTATCCCATGACTCCTAAGCTTATTCAGGGTTCTTTGGTGAGGTACCTTGTCAGAAGCCTTTTGGAAGTTCAACCACATGATGTCTACCAGATTATTCTTATCCACATTCATGTAAACCTGCTCAAAGAACTCCAAAAGTTGGAGTAACTGAATATATCAAGTTCTGACCTCTGTGTAAAGATATATAAGGTTGAGCAGCAGATCTTTTAAATGTCTTTTAAAGATCTTAAAAAAACAGCTCTTTTATTTTAAATCTTTCTTTTAAATAAAAATAAAAATGTGCCTATTTAGACACATTCAGGAAGCAGATCAGTAATTAAGGGGAATTTTTCACGGAGATTTGCTGCTGTTTCGACGCTGATTTGTGTCGGAGTCAAATTTTGGTTATTCACTGCAAATCCGGCTTTTCCCTAATAGAGGTATAAAAGCCGCATTATGTCAGCAGCAAACCAAACCACTTCTGAGCCGTACTTTCCAGTAGAAGCGCGTTTTGTTGCTTGGATGCCCATGAAAAAATGTTTGCTTCGCATCTCCTTTCTCCTCCCCCAAGAACGGTGATTGGCTGGGGGAGTTTCGCGCTCAGACAAGAATACCACCCCTTTTGCTGCCTGCCTGCCTGCCTAGAGTCCTGGCACTTCTCTCCCTCCATCCCGGAGGCTGGCAGGCGGGCAGGCAGTACGCCTTCCCCGCCCCTCACCCGGGATGGGCCTTAGAGCTGGGCCCACACCTCCAAGCCCAGGGGGACGTCGGATGGACGGCTTCAGGGGGAGACCGGCGGGGCCACGCCATGTGCGCCTCGCGCGCTGGGGGTGGTGGGGGTGGGGGTGGCAGCTCGGTCTAGGGCAGCTGGACCCATGGGGGGGATGTTCAAGGGAAGGGGCTGTTGGCCCCTCTACCCCAGCGGGGATTTTTGAGAAATCGGATGGGAAAAATGTGCATCCTGAGAGCGGAAAACCCAAGGCAAAACTCCCTCCCATCACTCTTCTGAAGAGGGGCGGCCAGCCTGCTCTTATCTCCCTCCTCTCTCTCTCGATGCACTGTGGCCTGATCATGGCCGGTGCGCAAGCCAGGGGCCTTCTTTCCTCTCCCCCCCCCCCTGCCATTCCCACTTTCAGCTAAACACTTCTCTGGGCACATGGATGCAATTCCTGCCCTCCCCCCAATCCTGTCTATTATTAAAGGGCAATGGGTTCTACATCTATAGAAAATAGAGGGAAGCTTTGAGGAAAGTGCTGCCTTGCCCCCCCCAATTTGGAATCTGACTGTTCCAAAAGCAGAACAGAGCGAGGGTGGAAGAAAAATGGAGGAGACCAGAGGGACTGGTGCTTGTTTTTTGCACTGGGGCTGGTGAACCACACGAGGTAATCTACTGGGAGGAGTTGGGGCGGAGCTGGAGGCAGGCATAAACAATGAGCCTGTTGGAAGGGGAGGCCTCCTGCAAAAGGGACAGACCAAACCATTGTCAAATACAGCGTGCTTTGTTCCCATGAAAAACCAAAACTACATCGAGATTGACAGGGATAAATCGCTGCCATGAAAAAAACATTTAAATCATGTGTTTTTTTCTTTAGTCCGTGGCAAAACAGAAGCAAAATCTACTGTGAAAAATGTCCCCAAGAGTGCAATCCTATTTAAAAGGTATGCCAGTCTAAGCCCATTGAAATCAGTTGGTTTAGACTGTTTTGGATTGTACTTTAAGTATCAGAATGATGGCTGCAACATTCTGTTCTTTATTCCCTCTTGTTCAACATATTCTTGAATCTGTATTATCAACTGTTTCGCACAAATTTGTTTTTACCAGATTATTTGCAGGAACAACCAGCTTCTGGCATGGCTGGTTTATCTACTATGCTAACTGTGCTGTAGAACTACTAACATCTCAATAGAGAGATTGACCTATCATGCTACATCTACAAATATTCCCTCCTTTTAAGTTTATGGTGCTGCTTTTTCCCTTGCATGCTAGGAAGAAGCATCCCCAATCCATTTCAAATACTATTAACCTGGATATCATGAGGGCCAAGTCTTGCTATTATCAAGACTTGATGTGGATCCTAATATGAGATCTATACTATTGCCCCTCATCCTGTGAAAACTCAAGCCACTGACACATATGGGTTGCAAAGATACTAGGCTCAAGAACAGGGCCCTCTTTTTAGTGTAATGCAGTTTCATGCAACTAATTTGAGTGTCGGTGTTGTTAATGTGAGTTGGGAAAACACACACCTTGAACTGGCACACTACTGGACCTATAGCAAATGTAGACAAGTATTTTCACAAGGTTATGGTGGACAGTGCCATGAAGTCACAGGCGACTTATGGCAGACCAGTAGGGTTTTCAAGGCAAGAGATGTTCAGAGGCGGCTTTCCATTGCCATTAGCTGAGCTCAAACAAAAAAGACTCATTAGTGATACAGGATTTTTCATGACATTCATTAGGCGGACAAAGGTCAAAATAAAAACTGATGAAAAACTAAAGGCAATAAAACATACAAAATGTTTGTCAATCTGCGCCTAAACAATATTTTGCCCCCTCTAAAGCTAATTTAAGTAAAAGATATAGGCAGGTTATCCTCCTCTTCCACTAATATTGTTTTGAAGCTGTTTAAAGCTTTTATAAATCAGGATTCCAGTGCTGTTTCCACATTGCAGAAAGCAGATAAAGTAGCAAGGAAAAATGTAATGAAATAGAAAACCAGTTCTGGCAAGGCAATTTAAAGCAGACAAATACATCAGAATGTTGGCTTAAGATGTACTGAGCAAGTATGCACAAAAGGCTTTGGTAATCTACCTTTTTCAGTTATTTCTCCTTAAATTATAGCCCATAGCTGAACAGGGAAGGGGGGGGGGGGAACAGAGTTCCCTGGAAGAGGAAAACTGCAGTTTAATTTTTCAATGAATTACATTTTAAAGAAAAAGAACTTGGGTAAAGGTATTATTGCTCCTTACCATTTTTTGGGAGATCATTACTACTAGTGTAGAAAGGCAGCCCATTCCTGAAAGAAGGGGTAGATATGTGGCTGCTTAGAGCAGCAAAGCCGCACCACCTCCTCAGAGGCTTCCCGGGTGCCAAAAAAAAATCAAACCATTTAAAATACTGAAAATAGGGAAAATCCCCCATTGCAAACAACAGGGTTACACCACAAAAAAAGGTGGTGTAGCCACGCCGCTGTGAGAGAGGGCATTCCCAGGGTGAAAGGGGTTAGGAAGCTGCCTAAAGGCAGCTCCACCCCCACCCTGGGAACCCCTACACACATACGGGTATGGGCTTTCCCTTCTGGGAATTCCATGCTAGCATGGCGGCACTGTAGGGTGGGGCCAGTGCAGCTCCGCGGCTCCCCAGCGCTGGCGTGTTTGCCCCCAGGATGCCGCAAGTACCCATTATCCCAGATTAAATGGGGATTTATACTGGCATGAGGTCAAGCCAGCTCCTAAGGAGTTTCACCCCTCTCTTCAGGATTACAGCCTAAGACTGCAATGACTTCAATAAGTTTGTATTTTGCTAAATTCAGATGAATAATTGTATATACAACTATAAGCACAAAACACTGAAATGGACTGTTTTTTTAGTTGATTATTTTAACTAGGTAGTTTGGTTAGCTTAAGGTGGTCAAGATATATTTCACAAGCAAGCCATACAGGTATAACTCCTGACTCTGTATAAAGGCAAGGGAAGAGCAATCCTGAAGGGGGGGAAATGCCCTTAGGAGCCAGTGTGACCCCTGCACCGGCGTTAGTGCCACTTGTACCACCTTAACAAGCCCTAATGCTGGTACAGGGCCACTTATGCCAGCGCTGAGGAGCCATGTGGCAGTGCCATGCATGGGTACTGGTGCAGCCACTGCAGCAGCATTTCCCCAGTGCAAGGCTCATGCCAGTGCCAAAGGGGGCATTACCAGGGTGGAATTGATTTTAGTCAGCTCCCTGAGCCTTTTTGCCCCAGGGATGCCCCCTTTTGCTGGTGAGAAACTGCATGGAGCAGTTTCACAGGTTTAGGGGAAATTCTCATTTTTAGCTTGCTGCACCAGCCAGCAAGCAGCTCAGGAGGCGGCATGGCTGGCCATCCCCAGGCCGTCTGCAAATACCCCCCTTAGGATTGCACTGTTAGAAAAAGACAGCCTAGAATCTTCTTGGTAATAAAAATAAATGGTTGCACTAAAAGTAAAGGGTTTCATTCAACAACTCCCTTTTGGTATATGAGCAGTCTTCATCTGATGGAGGGGGGAAAAAAAACTACCTTCCCTGAAACAAAGCTTTTTGCTTAGTGGGATTTTATTTACCGTATTTTCCGGCGTACAAGACGACTGGGCGTATAAGACGACCCCCCCCCCCATATTTACAGTTAAAATATAGAGTTTGGGATTGTCCCGAGTCCGCGGCCTAGGGCCAGCCCTCAGGACTGCGCCCCAACCCCGCGGCCACCCCCAGACCTCCTGGAGTGGCCCAACCCGAGTCCACAGCCTGGGGCCTGCCCTCGGGACTGCGCCCCAACTCCGCGGCCACCCCCGGTCCTCCTGGGGCGGCTCAACCCCCGGGGACACAACACCACTTAGCAGGGCGGGAGAAAGAGGGGGCGGGGGCGGCCGGACGAGCTGGCAGCGCGCCAGGAGGCGGGGCTGGCGGGAGAAACAGGAGGAGGCCGGAAGCCAACCTCCCGGCATGGAAGAGTGTGTGCCGACCCGGCCTGGCCGGAGCAAATCCTGGAGGCGAGGCGGGGAGGGAGCCTCCCCGGGCAGCGGGAGCCCCACAGCCAGAGATGCCAGCTGTAGCCAAGGCTCAGCCCCGGGCTCTGGCGGGAGGGTGGGAGCCCGAAGCGGCGGGACGTGGCTCTCGGGGGGAGTCGGCAAGGGGAGAAGGGAGCGGGGAAGAAGAGGGGGACAGGGGCGAGAGTAAGGGCCCTCGAGAAGGGCGAGGATAAAGGCGAGGGGAGGACTGAGCCGACGGCCCGCGGAAGACGGAGCTAAAGGAGGGTTTGGAGGGGAGGGAAGCCCATAAAGACAGAAGCTGAAGTGGAGGCCAGGGAGGAAAGGGGGCATGTTGGGTGTGCTAGGCGGCAGCCAAAACACCCTGTGCCGGGAGAAGAGAGTGGCCACCCCAGCCCCGGCCAGCCGGCCAGCCAGCCAGCCGCCTGCCTGCCTTGCGCTGCCGCTGGAGCGCAGCCGAGCACTTCCCTCCGTGCACCCCGGCGCGCCTGGCTCCGACTCCGAGCCGGGCAGTGAGCACCCTCGCCGGGCTCGCCTCCCCTCCCTCCTCCGGTGGACATGGACAGAGCGGAGGCGGCTCCCCAGGCAGATTCTCCAGTCTGGCTCGGAATTCAGCATCCGGCGTATAAGACGACACCCGGCGTATAAGATGACACCCGACTTTTGAGAAGATTTTCCTGGGTTAAAAAGTAGTCTTATACGCCAGAAAATACAGTATTTAAAATATTTATATCCTTCTTTTCTCTTGATCAACAGAACTCAAAGCAGCTTACATAAAGAAAACTCAAAACAGCTTGGAGTCCTGGATAAAATATCCAGTTTGATATCAAAGCAGGAGCCCCTAAAACTGGTAGGAATTCTCTTGGGCCCCATTACATAGGAGTAGCACAACAGCTGGAATGCCACAAGGAGCACACTGAGTAATGGCCTTTTGTCTAAAACCTATAACTTCCTCCCTCCCATGGCCACAAGTAGTCGATTTAAAGTTTGCTGGACAATAACCTGGGACCCCAGAGCCCTCTCCATAATGCAGTCATCTGCAGTAATTCAGTCACAAGCCCAAGGAATGTCATCAAGCTGCTGTTCAGCTTCAGTCGAACTAGCCTGAATTGGTTATTCACTTGGGTAACCCAGTCATGCTACCTATTCGCCTGCTCTTTGGCATCCTACCTACCATGGCCATATTTGGACTTCCACCCTAAATGTTAATCTGTCTGCACTCACCCAAATTGAAACATCTATAGGAAACAAGACCCAGTGCCGCTGATTCGGATCCTAATGGAACCCATTGGGCCAATAGAGTAATTGCAGAAGCCTAGTTACTTTAAAACCTATCAATAGGGTATCTCCGCCTCTCCAGCTTTGTAGTTGGTTCTGTACCTGTACCTCCTTCTTCACGGTTTTACTCCTGGACCTTCTTCCATCTTCACAGAAATCACTGTACCCATTTTTCCTGATTATTTTTATCCATCATCGAATCTCCAAATCCTTAATTGGTTCTGGCTATGGACCCCTTCCATCCCAAGAGCCTCCATTTTGGATCAGCTTTCCTTTTGCTGCCCGGGATGACATTGTATCAGACTCTTCAGGACAGACAACTTATGATTTTCCTTTCTCCCTTCATTTCCCCTTAGATTACCATACACACTCTGATTAGGCAGCAACTAAGGGCAGCGTAGCTAGAATTGCATTACTGTCTTGCAGCATCATTTTATGCTTTTGTTTTCCCTTGCACTTTGTATTCTATTCCTGAATCTTGGTAAGGGAATAAAGGTTTTCTTGTTTAAAACCTTCTCTCTAGTCTGTAAAAGATGACAGCCCCATGCATTCAATGAATGTGTGGGGAGACAGAGAGAGTTCAAGTGAGCTCAGCTGAACCTCCCCCAGCCTCTGTAAGATCACCTCGTTGTCCACAGAGCAACCATGGGGAGGAAGTCTTTTTGCAAACTCTCCTTCCCCATAATTAGCAATGCTTTCGGCTTCTATCTCCTCTTTCTAAGGGAAGGGATCCATGTATAAAATAGACTGAAACCATCCCAAACAATTACCACAGAACACATGTATGGTGCATAGAGGATGCTTTGCACATGACAGGCATCACGGGTATCAATTTGGGTAACATATAGGGTAACTTTATGACTGGAAAGTAAGCTGTGATATAAACAAGGTACATTTGTGGCAGTACATTTTTAATTGCTTTATAAACGTGTGTCTAAATAATAGGGTTGCCAGGTTCCTCTTTGCCATTAGCGGGAGATTTTGGGGGTGGAGCCTGAGGAGGGTGGGGTTTTGGGAGGGGAGGGGCTTCAATGCCATAGAGTCCAATGGCCAAAGGGGCCATTTTCTCCAGGGGAGCTGATCTCTATCGGCTGGAGATCAGTTGTAATAGCAGGAGATCTTCTGCTATTACCTGGAGGTTGGCAACCCTACTAAATAAAGAGGTACAGTTTAGCATAAAATGCTTATTCTCAGAATGTTGGGGTTTATACATTTGTTTGTCTTAAGCTAATATTCCTTTTGGGGAGCATGTCACCTATTTTTATTTACTTATTTTTTTCACATGTGTGGATTTCTTCATTTATAGTTTGCCACGGTCCAGAGGGACGTCATTTGCATATGTATTGATGCTATTTTGTGAAGTTTCTCTTTCAACTGTCCTCCCCAGATCTCCATATTGCTTTGTAACTCCCCCTGATTTAAAGAACAATTTAGAGTTTGGGCATGAAACTTATTAAAAGGAAATTTTGCAAGGGAAAAAATTGATACAAGTACACAGGTGATAATTTTCTTTTCAGCTACGCTGTGCTAAATTTCCAAACTAGTTTGTTAAACTTAAGCAAATTCTGAAAGCAATGTTGAGGTTTGGAGGGAGATATTTCGGTGAGGAAAACAAATGATTTGTCTTAATATATGTCCCACTGGATAGTAGCCTATGAAGGACTAGGAGTCTACAGCTTTCCATCTTACATGTTCTATTGCCTTTACCTTTTGAGGTTTAAACACATACCTTATAATACTGAGACAGGCATTATCTCCACACCGAAACACTTGCTTCACAATTGCGCGACATCATAAGCTTCAGTTTGGCTGGGCCCTCATGCCAAGCATTCATAAAAATGCAATTTTTCACCTTGTTGTAAGAAATTCTACTGAAGAAGTCAGGCTTGGGGGTGGTTCTTTCTTATGCAAATTAAAGCAGGTGTTGAGAAAGTGCCCCAGGAGTACAGGAAACATCCATCAATATGATAGTTATTGGCCAATTTGGAAGGAGAGATTGTATCTCAATATAAGGGAACCTTCTGCCATCGCAACATATTCTTTTAACGCTAGTAATTTAGCTATGGAAAGAATGTACACACCCTGCATGGAATTTAAAAAATTCATAAAACTCTTTAACAACTCAAGTCCATTCATGTTTACTCTAAATAAATCTCTTTGAGTTTGATGGGACTTCCAAGTATGAGTTTTAGGGTTGGACCCAGACTAAATTTCCCACTGACTGAAGACACCTTTCAGCAGAACAGAATTCACCTACCTCTCCCCTCACACTGTAACCAATGGATTTCCAAAATGCTAAAACTGAGAGACATGGAACACTCAAGAACAGCATGAAGGGTGATTTGAGGTTGTGCAGGAGGTTATGGGATCTGGTAGAAACTGATCCACTTCTTTCAGTATAAAATTTACTCTGATTCTACCCTTAGATTGCATCCTAAATGTACTTTGTGACCTGTTAGGAAATGTTGCCCCATGTCCCTTAATGAGACCCATGTTGTTTTTACATCCCCAAATCCTCTGGCATTCCAAAGCCAGGGACCCAATCGATATCCATTCAGGGTCTCTTAATTAAGTCATGCAGTCACAGAGGGACGATACATATTCCAAGTTTCCTTTTAAAGGCATCTAAGGCCCATCATTATTATGGCCTGAATCCCATTGTGAATGGATTGTTAAACTTACTTCAAAGAGTGGATGAAGCCTATTTGTTATCATTGCTGTCAACAAAATACTGTGTTTACCATCAATATGACCTTCTCTGATAACGTTAGCAGGATTCTACAAACCCTCTCATCACCTTCCCATCGACTAGCCTTCTGCTCAAAACCCATCCTCCATATTGCAGAGAATATGGGAGAATAGAAGGTATATCTCTTTTAATTCCAACTTTCAGTGGGAAAGATTTATTATTTTCTGAGAAGCTTCACTACCTTCCTACTGCAGCGGGCTTAACTATCATATAATGAACTATTAGCTACCATATAATAAAATATACTTCTAATCAAGGGAACGTGTATGCTTTTTTCAAGCCATTATTTTGTAGAGCTTTATGCTTGTATAGTTGGGTGTAGAGCTTTGTCTTAGGAATGTGCATTTGGTTTGACATCATTGTGGAAATACTTACACAGCAAAGTATAGATCAAATTATATAAAGAAGCCAGCACTAAATCCCCAGCTAATATAAGCAGGCAAATCTGACCTAGCTAACAGACAGCCCCTTCCGGGGGTGGGGGTGGATGCGCAGCAGCCAGGAGTGGCACAGCCATGGCACCTCCACAGAGGCTTCCCAGCCACTGCAGAGTAAATAAAACAATTTAAAATGTAGAATGGGGGTAATGCCCCCATAGAAAACAGCAAGGCCACACCACCAAAAAAGATGGTGTAGCAAAGCTGCAACTCTAGAAGGCATTTCCAAGGCAAAAGTGGTTAGGATGCTGCCAGCTCCACCCCCTGGAATGCCCCCCCCCCATGCTGGCAAGGGCTCCCACATCTATGATTTCACTCCCGGCATGGCTGTGACAGCTGCAGACCCCCCACAGCGGCATGGCTTACTGGTGCCAGCATGAATGCCCACCATACCAGCATAAGTGCCCCTTATCCCAGGATAAATGTGCACTTTTGTCAATGTGGGGTCACACCATCTCCTATGCTAATCTGACCCCCCCTTTCAGGATTGCACTCAAAATGTATTTTTATTTACAAAAAAAATTATATCCTGCCTTTCTGCCCTCACAAAGGCCACCAAGGTAGCAGACAATTTAAAATATATGTGATAAAATCATTAAAACAAATTAAAACATACTTAAAATATGGAAGGAGGGAACACTGAGGGAATGCCAAAAGAAGCAAAAAAGTCTTCACCCAGTTTTGGAAGATGGCAAAAGAAAGGGAGAGATGAATTTCCCTGTGGAGAGAGTTCCAGAGTTTTGGTGCTGTGACTGAGAAGGCCCTCTCCTGGGTTGTCACCCACCTAATCTAAGAAGTCAGGGGCACCCACAGCAGGGCCTTTGAAGATAATTCTAGTGGTCAGGTGGGTTCATAATGGAGTATGTGAGTCCCAAATAGGGTTGACAACCTCCATGTACTAGCTGGAGATCTCCTGCTATTACATCTGATCTCAAGCCGATAGAGGTCAGTTCACCTGGAGAAAATGGCTGCTTTGGCAATTGGACGCTATGGCATTGATGTCCCTCCCCTCCCCAAACCCCACCTTCCTCAGGCTCCGCCACAAAAACCTCCCACTGGTGGCAAAGAGGGACCTGGCAACCCTAGTCCCAAATTATTTAGCACTTTAAAGCACCTTGAATTGTGCTTGGAAACAAACTGGAAGCCAGTGTAGATGGGCCATGACTGGAGTAATATGGTACCTGCAACCCACTCAAGTCTCCAAACACTTTTCAATAGCAGCCCTACATAGAGTGCATTACAGTACTCTAATCTATGTAAGCCCTTGGCCCGAAGCATCCCCCAAAGCAACAACCCAGACAGGTAGTCCTAAGGCGAGTTGACTTTATTGGAAAATCAAACGTGTTAACAGTGCTTGCAAACTAACTAAGCCAAGAATGGCTGGCTGGCGCAAATCAGTAATATATATTAGCATAGCTGATATGGCAGGTTGGCATAGTAACTCAGTTTCCCACGGGAGAGGAATGCACGAGATAAAGTGTCCGTTAGAACAACAAAGCGAGGCAGCTGCGAGAAGCCGCGAGAAAGTCATAACACCTCAGAGAAGCCGAGGAGACGAACAGGCCCGCTCCTGACAATCTAGATGTAACCAGGACATGCACCACAGTGCCCAAATCTTTTCTGTCCAGGAAAGGCCACAGCTGGCTAAGCAGTTGAAGATGGTAAAAGAACTCCTGGCCATAGCTGCCATCTGCTTATCCAGAAATTGCCCAGGACCCAAGAGAATATTATGGTTATGGGTAATATAGGATGATCCCAGATGTAGGACTTTTTGAACTCAGGTATATTAATTCAGTACTCCAGCCATCCACCAATACATACTGATTGCTACTGAAAAATACTGAAGTGTTTAATGTGTAAAATTCTACCACAAACACATTAATTTCACATTTCACTGGCTGCTTCTCTGTAAAGTATTAATCAGCTATAGGGGAATTTGCCATCTGGGTACTGCCAGTTCAATCACAGTACAAAGAATTATGCTCTAAAAGTATCCTTTCCTTTTTTTTAATAAGCTCTTTTGACCAGATGTCTTAAGCATAAAAATCAATGCAATAAAACACATAACGGAATAAAACATTTCAGTACCCATATACAATTTTCACAGGACACATAAATGAATTAAAATCCATCTTGATAAACCAAAAGTGTTGTACAACCTCCTACATGTCAGAACCCACTGCTCATCATTCTCTTCCTTCCCTATTCAACCGGTTCAAACTACAGATAAAACTATGAAGCTGAAGATCTACGAAACAAGACAACCATTTGATATAATACTCTGTTTCTCATTCCATATGTTTCCAGGATGGCTTTTTAAATGACTCACTGGTAGTGATAGCCCATAAAACCGATAACCTGTAAAGGTCATGACTCATGACACATTGTTGACAGAAATATGAACTCATGGCCCAGAGTAATGGAGGCAGTTTTTGACTGACCATGCCTGTTGTCTACAAGTGAAGTCATAACCATTAGTAGGTAATATGACAGCTATGAAAAAAACTCTGTAGTGTTAGCTATCATCTCCAATTGAATGAGGAAAGAAGATCAAATACAGCAGTTAGCGAACAGTAGAAATGTGATGCATTTTTGCTATAACATCCTGTACCTGAATCCTGCTATTTGCATTTCCTGTCTCTGAAGAACAACTATGTGGGTGGCTTGAAGACTAAGGTTTAATCAATGAGGAGTTACCTTTTCTGGAGGATTTAACTTTAAAACTTCACCTAAGCAAGGAAAAGGCATCCTACGCATATAATTTTCTATTATGAGCTCATAATGCACTTTATGTCATATTGTATACAAAGGAACGCATATGCAACAAGACCCTTTCTTGACCACTTTCAAAATGTAGGTAACCAATATAAAACGGAGTTTGACTTAGGATGATTTTCATGTAATACGTGGATCAGATGTCCATGATATCCCATTCATCGCTATAATTCCATGTTTTGCTCTGATTTCGAATGAGGTGGCTCATGAGGTCCTTTAGCTTGAGTTCTTTCTAATCTATTTTTTTTAAAAAACAAAAACTTTATTGATATAACATATCATACAATACAATTCAACACATACTGCCCTTACAACAACCGGTCAACTATACTCAACCTTACATTTCCCATTCAAAAATACAATATGATATATTAAATTTGAAGGAAGTTTATCAAGGTCAGTCAAATATTGAACTATCGAAAACCAATTTTCTACAAAACTGGAAGGGCTATCCTTATTTAAGGAGTCAAAACCATTTTGGATTTTTCCCATTACAAATAAATGCCATATTTTATCAAACCAATTCTGTATAGAAGGTGGTTTAACATCCTTCCATTTAGCTGCAATAACCATTTGGGCTGCTGACAGAAGTGTTAAAATCATCGCTAATTTCGACTTAGACAATTTACAATTAGGCCAATAACCGAGTAGAGCAATCTCAGGGTTATTTGGGATCTTACAATTCATCATTTTTTCTTCATGTCCAAATACCTCTGACCAAAAATTCCTGATTACACCACATGACCACCAGCAATGTAAATATGTACCAGGCTGTCCACATTTTTTCCAACAGAGAGGACTATACTGCTGATTAAACTTAGAGAGCCTACATGGAGTAAGATACCAACGAGTAACTACCTTAAAAGTCTGGAATTGAATCTGAAAAACCTTAGACCTAAGCCCTGGAGAATTCCATATCTGTTCCCATTGATCTTCCAAGATCTCTATATTACAATCTTGTTGCCATAATTGTTGATATTTCAAAGATTTTTGTTCTTGAGTTTTACTCAAAATCTTATACAATTTAGTCAAAGTTCCCCTGGTCTGATCATCATATGATTTCAAAAGGAATTCAAACTCTGTCAACTGCTTCGAAATTCATCCCTTGATTTTCGATAAGCTGGCAAGATGACTTAATTGTAAGAATTCGAATGAGGTGGCTCATGAGGTCCTTTAGCTTGGGTTCTTTCTAATCTAGATGATAAATTGGATCCCACGAATCTGTGCTGCTAATGGTAACATCTTCCTTGTTGGAGCAGAGGTGACTCAGTATGCTTGGACACTGGGGGGTGGGACTCGGGTACAAGGTGCCTTCCCCTGACACTGCATAGTCTTCTGCTTATAGAGGAGCCTCTTATATCAGAGGCAGGTGCCTTCTGCTGGAGCATTCTGGAAATGTTAGCAGACAGGTCCATAAGATCCATAGGATGCAACCCTGTATTTATTATGGATAAAGATTGAGCAGCGTCTGATTGTTCATGTATTTGTGCACAAATAAGAAACTGAGAAGTAATGTTTGTGCCAGCAGGAAAAGCAGCTCAATTAATCTTGCTGCATTTTGTTCCTGGCCTTGTATAATAATGTTGTCCTTCTCCCCCACCCCCACGCAGAGACACAATTCCCCCTCCTGTTTCTTCCCCTCTGCCCTTATTGTTTGCCATTTGCCCTTTTTAAATAATCAACTGCCCTTAGGGCTCTTCATGCTGCTAAAATTAAAACACAGACTTATTTCCAGCACCTCGGGGGCTGGAAGGCAACATGAAAAATTAGTGAATTGTTTGAGCTTCCAACCCTTTCCCTCATGATGAAGTAGAGATGCGTTTTGGGGGTGGCTCCTAATTAGTTCTTAACATCAATGACAGATTGGCCTTTTAAGCACCTGCTGAGTTACTTGCCTTGATGATGCCCCTACAATACCTGTGGGGAGCCTACAAGCAAAAAAAGGAAGTACTTTTGAGTGTAATGCATCTATCTTGTAGTACGCCATGACGCAGCGGTCGACTGATGCAGCCCTGACAGTCCCCAAGGAAACATTATTCATTATGTATTTACAGTTATTGGATTAAAACTTTGTAATGTGCTCTATTCAATTAATAATCATACTGAGCAGGCTGAGCTACGAAATGCATTGTGCCTTTTAAAAGCTCTAATATAGGAAAAGACAAGCAGTTTGTCCTAATGAATGCATCTAATTGGTGCACTTTATTATAAAACACTGGAACAGCATTTTTCACCAGGCAGATCTATTTGTAACAGGCTGTCTCCAGTATGTCAGGGTGTAATAAATGTGCTGCAGACTAGAACTGCTGATTTGAATTTCTGGAATGGTAGGGACTTTGTGTTAGCTGTTTGCCATCACAGGAAGATCTTTGAACCTTGGAGATGAACTCTGAAAACCATTACCTACCAGTGTCAATCAAAAGGGATGCATCTTTAAAATTTCCAGTCTCTACTCAGGATTTGCATGGGGGCTAAATGAACCACATATTCTGTGGTAGTTACATTTAACTATTTTAAACTTTGTAATTTAGGTAGCTTTAAAAAAAGGTAAAGGTCCCCTGTGCAAGCACCGGGTCATTGCTGACCCATGGGGTGACGTCACATCCCGACATTTACTAGGCAGACTTTGTTTACAGGGTAGTTTGCCAGTGTCTTCCCCAGTCATCTTCCCTTTACCCCCAGCAAGCTGGGTACTCATTTTACCGATCTCAGAAGGATGGAAGGCTGAGTCAACCTTGAGCCGGCTACCTGAAACCAACTTCCGTTGGGATTGAACTCAAGTCGTGAGCAGAGCTTGGACTGCAGTTCTGCAGCTTACCACTCTGCAGCACGGGGCTCCTTTTAGGAAATTCAGCTTAGGAAATTCAAAGCCATTTAAGGGGGAAAGAGCCCCTGAGTGGTCACTCTTGTTTTACTGTGCTGTAGCAGATGATCTAAATGGTATACTTGTTGATACAAACTAAAGTGAGGAACAATTCAAAAACACATTTTAATATGGTATTTATGAGGCTGTGTGAGCCTTTTTCTTCTTCACAGAAACCAGTCTTTGAATGATCTGAATTGTCCCTGATAAGCACAGAAACGTTACCACATTTTATGATGACTCAGGTTCCATTTAGAAGTTGGTGTTTCTTATGACTTCTCAGCACTCAGAATGACATTGTAGTCATCTTGCTTAATGATCAAAATAAAGACATTCATTAATATGGATGCCTTTTTTTTGCATATAAATAGTAGCCGAATTTATAGAATGCATAGCTGGCATATAAAATGTGTATAGTAAAAATGGCCTACAAATGTCATAAAAGAACATGAGTCAAATGAGAAAGCAAGCAAAGAGAACAAGTGAGACAAAATATTCCCATGTTCTATAAAAATTAAAAGAAAGGGGAGGAAATGAATACTTGTACATCCCTAGATATGTACTAATATCATGAATCACCACCACTTGTTGAAGATCCATTCATAAATCTGTAGGGCTGTCAATTCGGTTCGTCCCGAACTGAAAAACAGCCGAATTTTCCCCAATTCGGCAGTTTTTAGTTCTGATGGAACCGAACTCAAAAAAGGCTGGAAAACGGGGAGCCAAATTCGGCGAGTTCGGGGTGTTCAGCGAATAAATTCGGCAAATTTGGGGTTCAGCATAACCGTTGGTTAGTAAGCAGCATTTTCCCGTGGCCAATCGGTGGCCAAGCAGGGTCTTCTTCTGGCCAATCAGTCGCAATTGAGCACGTGAGCCCAGCTGCTGCATGGCCTGGGGAGAGAAAGAGAGTATCTGTTTGTGTGAGAGAGAAATCCCCGTGGGGGGGGGTGCGTGTGCACATTCGCTCCTTTCCGTGGCTGCAGGGGGCGCATTTTTGGGGGTACAGCCCCCAAACTTTCAGCATAACTTCAGATGAAGCTTCTTGCAAGAACCCCCAAGTTTTGTAAAGATTGGATCAGAGAGTCCCAAGATATGGGGCCCAAAAGGGGTCCCCCCTTAATGTGCATTTTTATTCCATTTACAGCACACATTCGAGCCATTCCGTGGCTGCAGGGGGTGCAGGCATTTTTGGGGGTGCAGCCCCAAAACATTCAGCATAGCTTCAGATGAGGCTTCTTGCAAGAACCCCCAAGTTTTGTAAAAAATAGGTCAGGGGGTCTCAAGATATGGGGCCCGAAAGGGGTCCCCCCTTAATGTGCATTTTTATTCCATTTACAGCACACATTAGAGCCATTCCGGGGCTGCAGGGGGTGCATTTTTGGGGGTGCAGCTCCCAAACTTTCAGCATAGCTTCAGATGAGACTTCTTGCAAGAACCCCCAAGTTTTGTAAAGATGGGATCAGGGGGTCCAGAGATATGGGTTCCCCCCTTTTCCCTATTGAGATGAAAGGGATCAGCCGATCCTATGCATCTAGAGAGTGGCAAATCCAAGGCATAACCTCCCATGCTTAAATGGAATTGTATTGGATTACCCAGTCCCTCCTGATGGAACAGAAGACATCCACAGTAAGACCCCTTTTGGGGCTTTAATCTATAATTTTTTCTCGTGTGTATGTGGGGGCGGGGGAAGCAGAGTCTGTGTGGGGGGCAGTTTCTGTGGGGGGGGAACCAAAGGAGGCTTTCGCCCATTCTGCCGAGGGGTGTGTGACCGCTCACCTCTGTGGGAGTGTGTGTACTGCTTTTTTAAAGTTTAAAGTTGAGTCTGTGCGGCGGCTAGCGAGTCTCTCTCCTCTCGGAACCCAGGCCGCGCCTCCTCCTTGGTGTTTTTCACTGTTTTTGCCTCTAGCCTGGGGTTGAGTGCAACGGGGCTGCTTGCGTAAGCTCCCCTGCGTCTTGGATTTTTTCCCTGTTTGGGGGGTGCACCGCGGTGCTGTATTGGTTGGAGAGGTGGGGGTGGTGCTGGTGAGACTTGCTTGAGTTTGGTGGGGTCGTTTGCATAAGGGGGGAGTGTCCCTCCACCATGAGAAGAAGGAGCAGGGCAGAAAATACAAACTCTGGTTTTTTTTTTTGCACCGTCTGTTTTGCTGCTCACTCAAAAATGTTTTTGCAAAATCTGACTTTCACAATACATTTTCACGGTCCAAGTCACCTGCTCCTTTTTTCCTTTTTGCTATAGCTAGCCTAGTGCGCCTCTGTTCCTTTCTATGGTCGCTCACTTGTTGCTTTGCATTGCAATGGTTAGCACGGGAGGTTTTGCCTTGGATTTGCCGCTCTCTAGATGCATAGGATCGGCTGATCCCATTCATCCCAATAGGGAAAGGGGGGAATCCATATCTCTGGACCCCCTGATCCCATCTTTACAAAACTTGGGGGTTCTTGCAAGAAGCCTCATCTGGAGCTACGCTGAAAGTTTGGGGGCTGCACCCCCAAAAATGCACCCCCTGCAGCCACGGAGTGGCTCGAATGTGTGCTGTAAATGGAATAAAAATGCACATTAAGGGGGGACCCCTTTCGGGCCCCATATCTCGAGACCCCCTGACCCAATCTTTACAAAACTGGGGGTTCTTGCAAGAAGGCTCATCTGAAGCTACCCTGAAAGTTTGAGACCTCTACCCCCAAAAATGCCCCCCCCCGGAGCCACAGAAAAGCGCCAATGTGCTTTAAGTGGCTTTATTCCTGTCACTGTGGGCGATTTTGGGGGGGGGCAACCTCTTCCGGGCCCCATATCTCGAGACCCCCTGACCCAATCTTTACAAAACTTGGGGGTTCTTGCAAGAAGCGTTCCCTCAAGCTACCCTGAAAGTTTGAGACCTCTACCCCCAAAAATGCCCCCCCGGAGCCATGAAAAGGCGCGAATGCGTTTTTAATGACTTTATTCGGCTGAATTTCCCCCCGAACTCGAACTAGGCACCGAATTCCATGGATCTGAATCGCGGGAGTTCAGACTTCAGCATATCCCAAATCGAAATGGGCTGAATTCTGCCGAATCCGAACTATACCGAATTTTTTTTCAACAGCCCTATAAATCGGTAACTCATCAGCAAGCAAATATTCAGTGGCATTATTAATAGCTATGGGTCTTCTAAATCAGCAAAATGATTTAAGAATTTGTCACCACTCTAGCATGCAATGCATTTAATGACTGTTGTTTTTTAAATCAATAAAATAGAAAGAATTAGATAAGCAGTTACAAACAATCCCAAACAGACTAGCCTAACATCATCTAAACAAAAAGGGTGCCATCAGTTGACAGGTGGGTCATCCAATGTTGGGATCCATGCCCTATGCTGCACCAATACTCCAGTGGCTGTAATCAATACAGCTATGGCCTGTTTTTCTCCAGTTGCCTTGCTGATCTGTTTGTTACTCCTTTACCTTTGCTCCCTTCCCTGTCTCTAGGACCACAATGGGAGGGGATGCCCGAATCAACAAAAAGTATAAAAAGTACAGAGCAAGACATAATTTAAGAAGTCTTTTCTCCCTCAACACAAAATTCTTATGCCTGAGCTATAAGAATTTTCCTTCTAGCCTACCAACCCTCCTTTTTTCTCTTTCTCACCACCCTCTCTACTTTAACAGGCCTCTCTTCTACTTCCTTTTCAAACTTGATCTCTCTTTTGTCCCTTTTACTCCCAACTCTACACCCCTCAAAGCCAATAGACTCTTGAACTTCTATGAATTTCTTACAACTGGCATAACTTACAGGACTCAGCAAAAAGACTGAAGGTGAGAGGGAGCGACAGGGCAAAATGGCCAGCTGCCTTCACCTGATTGGCTGCTCTGCTTTCCCCACAGCCAATGGAGATTAGTGCTTCATTTGAATCAAGGTGGCAGCCAGGGCAAATCAACCTGGCATAATTTGGTGTGAATTCTCCTTCTTACAACTTGCATAATTTACAGGATTTAACAGATTTCCACTAGATCATAATTAAGAGGGTAGCTATTGCATGTCTTACTGCTATGTAATCATTTGTTACATGTTGTTATGATTTCTTTTCACCATCAATGTGCCGTATTTCTTTCTTCTTGTAATTATGCTTGTTTATATGTTTCTTTTATTTGATTATTATTTATGCTGTGCATACTAAACTGGTCTGACTCGCTTTAGTCCCAGTGTATTCCTTACTGGCCAATGTTCATCCACAGAAGCAAATCAGCTCTCAGATTTTCAGGTTCCAGATGATGAATGTCTTTAAATATCAACATCAGCACCTGCAGTTAAAATGGAAGCACACTAGTGACTAGGACAGCTGATGTAATCCTACTTGAAGAAGGCTATAGTTCCCACTGCCAGAGAAAATGTTGCACCTTCACTAAGTAAAAATCAAAATTCTGTGTTTTCTTCAAGGGAAGACACACAAAGAATATATTGCAATAGTCAAACCTGAATGTTACGAAAGCATTGATTAGTGCAGAAATGTTAGACTTCTCCAGAAGTAATGAGAACTTGTAAAAAAACATTGATAAAATAGTCCTAAAATAAAGGTCCAGCCTGCTTTTCAAATAGCAGGCCTGGATCTAAGAAAAGACATGCTCTTAAGTTGATCAGAAGTAGCCCCATCAATCAATTCTTCCCTTTCCGAACACTACTATCCCTTCTAGCATTCTCTCTGGTTCAGGACAGGGATAGATGTCTCTGGATGTTTTGTTAATGAAATACAGAGCTATTTTTCATCAGCAAATTGACAATGTCCAATTTCATAATTATGGATGATCTCACTAAGTGGTTTCATTCATATGTTCAACTCTTAATTATACTGCCATGCCAACTTTGTGAATAATCCTTCACAGCTCAAACATGTCAGGTAGAACTTTGATATAACCTCACATAGAGTGCCAAGAATACAGTCATCCATGTTATGTGAATGCAGGAATGGACCACCCATATTTTATCGATTTATTGTATTTACCTGGCATTCCTTATTAGAATATCCCTGATGCTCATTCATCCACAAAGGAACCCAGTTGTCAAATGAGACCACTTGAACTTTCCAAACTGGTATAACTTACCCAACGTCTCAGGTATGAAAAATCATCATTTACTAATGGCTTTAAGCAAAACCTGAATTCTTTGTGACTTACCCCATCCTGTCATATGAGTATAACATAAATGACATTATTACAGGATTGTTGAAAAAATTATTGAGTTAACAGTTGCAAAACATTTTGCATCATTTAAACCAGTGTTATTCACTCCATGGCTTCACATTCACGATTACCATTAATCAAAAGTGCCACATTTACTTCCCTCCCTTGCATGAGGCCTACATGGCAGGTAGTCTCACAACTTACCAGTTCTTTTGGTAGTACATGTTTCAAGGTGGGGACCATTTGCCATCCACAGCCCCACTAGACAAGGGCAAGTGCCACATTGGGGAGCAGAGCTCAGAAGAGTCACAGGTGACATGTCAAAGGGCTACATGTGGCTTCTGAACCACTGAGTGATTATAACTGCTGTAAACCTTTTATTAATACTGTTGTAAACACGACAAAATATCAAACAACCTGAAAAATACAAAAAAGTATGAATTTTTAAAATCAATAGTGCAATCTCAAACAGAGTTATTTTCAGATATTTATGTGTAATTTCTCACTTTCAATTGCAGGGTTTTCAAAATGTTAATGATTTTGGGCAATATTAATGTCCGGTGATTTTCAGGTGCCTAATAACTCAACGTCCACAGAATACTTTCCATTTTTTATTCAGAACAAAGAAAGAGATTCATGTAGAAAACCTTGTGAAATGTAATAAGAAAATATTGTGACTCCTTTAAATACATATCCAGGACTCACAGAGCAAATAGTTGTGGTCAATATTATCTTCCTTCCCCCCCCCCTCTAAGGCCACAAAGGAGATGAAATGGCAGCTTTCAACTGCAATACGCTTGATGCTCTAATAATCTTATACACAGAAGAAAAGAATGTGAACCTTGAACTGAGATTCTTTTATGTGTGTTTTTCAGTAAGTAGGAGATAGTCTTCATGTTTCTCTTTGTAACAGCATTGTATCAGCAAGCATAATCATCTTTTTTTCCACTTTGAAACTCATATACAAAAGATGAGGACTCCCCTTAGAGAAACTTTAATCTTTTCGGATGCTGGAGGAAAGCTCCAATCCCAAGAGAAGCACACTCAAGTTTTATTGCTCTTCATTTTTTCCCCTCACACCTCACATTGAAAGTCAAAGCTGTTTCACATTCCTCACTGGCATTTGAAGTTAAAATTATATCAGGATATTAGGAAGCTAGGAAACCCTTTCCCTTATCCTAATAGATTGTGTGTGTGCTATATGCGTACAGATAGCCCCACCCCCCCTTCCCTGATGTACGTTAAAGCCACAACCAGTTTTGGAAACATGTTGCTTAGAACCAAGGGCACACTTTCCCAAGCCCCATCCCTCTGTAAAGCCAGTGATGATAAGTTCACGACCTACCTTTCACTTTGCTCAATGGCTCATGGTGCTTGCCACTCATCTCTACCTATTGTGAGCAACCCATCCTAACCCTGCCAATCAAAGGCCAAGCCTACTTATTTTTTTTAAAACCCTCCTTTTAGTGACAGTGTGAAGCAGGAAAAAAAAAAAAAGGTCCCCTCACTAGCCAATCTGGGGAAACCTAAAAATTTCCTGCTTGGTCATTTAAAAGTGACTAGCTAATCCTGCAGTATCTCACAGGAGGGTGGGCCAGCAGCACACAGCAAACACCTACTTGGAATCATAAGAACATAAGAAAGGCCATGTTGGATCAGACTAAGGTCCATCAAGTCCAGCAGTCTGTTCACACAGTGGCCAACCAGGTGCTTCTAGGACAACTGCAGCAGCATTATCCTGCCGGTGTTCCAATGCACCTAATATAATAGGCATACTCCTCTAATCCTGGAGAGAATAGGCATGCATCATTTTTACTAATAGCCATGAATAGCCCTCTCCTCCATGAACATGTCCACTCCCCTCTTAAAGCCTTAAAGTTGGCAGCCATCACCACATCCTAGGGCAGGGAGTTCCACAATTTAACTATGTGTTGTGTGAAGAAATACTTCCTTTTATACATAGTTTGTCTAAATAGCTACACTGCTGCCTCTCCCCTTGACTGGAATATTTCCAGCCCTGACCAAGGCTGCCTCGTGCCTCGTTTGGCAGAAAGGAGCCAGGACAAACACATCCATGGCTGCTAATACTGTGAATGCAACTTGTTTTCATATTTGTCATTCAGGACACATTCGCCATACATTCCAGTCATCTACAAGAGGTCCTGCTTCAGTTGTCTCCACCATCTGAAACTATATGTTGCTGCCTTTGGACACTGTGTGTGTGTAAAGTGCCATCAAGCTGCAGCCAACTCGTGGCAACCCAGTAGGGTTTTCTCTCCAAGGGAGGTCACCAGTTAGGTACTCCCAGCATTGTTTGTTTGGATGCTTTATCCTGTGACACCCTCCATTTATCACCTCCTCGCCAGTTTTGGCTGTACTAATTTACTGACATTGTATGCACAGAAAGGGTTATGTGAGCAAGGGGAGAGCTATTATTGGTTGGGAGGCAGGCAGAGCTAGGAATCTTCCCCCTCCCCTTTTTGTCGCTTTGTATTGTCATAAAACCAATGACCTTCTATGAATTTCTTTATGCTGCAGTAGTCCTGTGAACATATTTCTTAAGGAACAGTTGGTTGCATGATAGCCCTTGTAGGCATTGTGGTGGTTCAGTTTGTCAGGAGAAAAGATCTTACGACAGGTATGTATTTGTACAGATGACCTCCAGAAGTCTTGATGAACCTTCACCATAACAGTTGTGTGTGTGTGTGTGTGTGTGTGTATGTGTGTGGATAGACAGACAGACAGACAGACAGACAGACAGACAGACAGACAGACAGACAGACAGACAGACAGACAGACAGACAGATAGATAGATAGATAGATAGATAGATAGATAGATAGATAGATAGATAGATAGATAGATAGATAGATAGATAGATAGTATCTGGGGTGGTTGCCAACGCTTGTTCTTCAGACAAAGGAAGCTCAACTTCCTTCTTACTCTTTGGGAAAAAAAGGATTCAGTTTTAAGTCATAGAATTCCCTATAATTGTTTTCTGCAGAAGGCAAATGGTGATATAGTTAATTAGCAGCATCTTCAGAAACAATGAGAACACAAATTCAGGTTACCCATGTTTGATTTGAACTCTAAATAGATGTGTGTTTCTTGAAAAGAAAATTGTGTCATCAGAAAGCATCTTTTTTGCTCTTCCATATTCTGCTTTTTCAATTGATTAAACCTGAACTGGAATGTTCCCTTTTGGGTCACAAGCTGCTATTGCCCTTTTAACTTGCTTTGTAATGCTTCCAGGCCCGAACTTTGTCAAGCATAAATGTCAATACAGTAGTCAAAGCATATTGCCATATATACAGTAAAACTTTTATTATTACAAGCAAAATACATGAACTGAGTCCACCCAGTTCTGTTCTACACATTATGTCTTGCAATATAATCTCACGGCACATATAGTACTTCAAAATAAGAGTCCGTGCATCTGATACACACAACACCCCCAACACTTGATTGAAAACAAATATTGTTTCGTATATTCAGAGCCTGTTTTAGATGCACAGTACTTTTACATCCATCTTGAAATCCATACTCATTTTTTTAAAATTCCCTGGCATTTAACATAGGTATAAATCAGGAATGCATGTGAACAACTTGAGCATAAGACATCATGGAGGGGGTATCCAAAACATACAAAATATTACTGAAGTATCTCATAAAAAAATAAAATTCAGTCAATCAGCAAAATATGTTAAATTCCCCCCAGTCCTTCTTCAGCTAATTTCCATTTGTAAGAAAATAAGCCCCCCAAAAGTATTTAATGGGTTTTACATTTCATTTTAATTTAGAAAACAATAAAATGGACTGGTGGTTCATTTACTTGGATTGTTCTTTTACAAGTTCAAAGATTTTAACCCTCAATAATTCATTATATTTCTGTATAGATTAGTACTTCAGACTTAAATATACATATATATCATATCATAATATATTTTATTATGTCAGCCGCTCAAAGTTGTGGTTATTCATCCACTACTTAAAAAAATCCAAGATTTATCAAAAAAGACTGGCCTTTCTATTGAACATAAAATAAAATATTTGGGTATATGGTTAACATCAAACAATCTTAATTTATTTAAAAACAATTATACTAAGCCATGGCAACAAATTGTTTTAGACTTAAAAAATTGGGGGGAAATACCCTTATCGCTATGGGGTAGAATTTCGGTAATTAAAATGATGGTATTACCTAAGATGCTCTTTTGGTTTCAAAACTTACCAATTATAAAGGGGATCCAAATATTTAAAACTTGGGAAAAAAGATATTTTAAATTTTCTATGGGGTAAAGAAAGACACAGAATAGCATATAATAATTTAATTGAATTAAAAGAAACAGGAGGTCTGGGGTTACCAGATCTGAGAATGTATTATGAAGCATCTTGTTTTGTGTAGTTAAAGACCTGGATTTTGTTAGAGAACCCCAAAATATTAGAAATAGAAGGTTTTAACTTACGCTTTGGATGGCATGCATATTTGTGGTATGAAAAAGAAAAGGTAAACAAAGATTTTAATTTTCATATTATTAGATTCGGTTTATTTCAAATATGGAAAAATATAAAAGGTTTTTGGAAAATAAAACACTGGGATGGATCAGAATCAGAGGGTTGCCACTGGAGACCTGTTATCTTCAGCATGGGAGTAATCATGTGGGGTTCCACAGGCCTCAGTCTTATCCCCCATGTTATTCAACCTTTATGTAAAGCCCTTAGAGGAAATAATTTGTAGCTTTGTAAGTGGATGTTTTCAATATGTTAATCATATGCAACTCTATATCTCTTTTTCCAAATCCCCTTGTCATGCTGTAATGGTCATGAGCCACTGTCTGACTGCTATGGTCAAATGGCGAAAAGTTAACAAATTAAAACCGAACCCAGAGAAGGAGAAGAAGAAGAAGGAGAAGAAGAAGAAGAAGAAGAAGGAGAAGAAGAAGAAGAAGAGGAGGAGGAGGAGGAGGAGGAGGAGGAGAGGGAGAAGGAGAAGAGAAGAATTGTTTTTTATATGCTGACTTTCTCTAGCACTTAAGGAAGAAGCAAACCGGCTTAAAATCACCTTCCCTTCCCCTTCCACAACAGACACCCTGTGAGGTAGATGAGGCTGAGAGAGTGTGACTAGCTCAAGGTCACCCAGCTGGCTTCATGTGTAGGAGTGGGGAAACAAATCCAGTTCACCAGATTAGTATCCACTGCTCAGGTGGAGGAGTGGGGAATCAAAGCCGATTCTCCAGATCAGAGTCTACCACTTCAAACCACTGCTCTTAACCACTACACCACTACGCTAATGTTGGTTATGAGGTCTTCAACAACATTGTGCTTCCCACTTTTGTTCTAATTCAGCTGACTGTTGATGACTTGTTTAAGGGTCTAGGTGTTATATGAGACTCTATTGCTGGAGTCTGTCTTCCAGGTTTTTTTTCCTGTCTCTCCCTCCCTCCTACCAGTTCAGCTTTCCTGTCCAGCCAAGAGCAATGAAGCCATGAAGATGCTAGTCTAAAGGACTGGCAAGCTGTGGTTTTCTGTGTTCTCCTCCATCAACTGTTTGAGGGTGGCCATTGCCGCCATATTTTCATGCTAAATTTTGAGTTGCTATACAATTCTGTAATGCAAGAACATAGGCTATTAACCAAATTTCATGGGTGTAAGCTCCAATAGTCATCTTAGACCAGACCAAAGGATCACTGTTGTGAATTAATATTTCAGTAAATATAAAAAATCTGGATGATATATCTCACATAAAGAATAGTGTGTATTTATATCAACATTGAATTTCACAAATCACTACATCTAACCTTATGCTCAGGAACAAAATTCATTAAAAAAATATATTGTGCTATGTAGAAAAATGAAATGCATCAGCAAATCTGATGGACTTTTCAGTTGTTTGTTAACAGCTACAAAACTGAAATCATTAGAAGGTGTCTAGTTAGAGTGTTTATTTGTGATAAAGCTTTATCTCCATGAGCATGGATGTGACGTTACCCAGACTTTTATTTTTCAGTAATTATTTCATCACACACTCATACTTCAAGTCATAATACAGATGACAATTCATGGAGACTTGTAATAAGCTTATTAAAATGGGCCATTACAATTTTATCATGGATCAGTATTGGTATCAGTACTAGATAGTAATAAAAAGGATGTTGCAAAAATTAGATAATAAAAAGTAAAAATGTTGTCAAAATAATATTATGCACTCAAAACAATTTTAAGAAGTTTGAAAACTGAAACTGCCTTAAATTGTGATGAAATGTATGAAGGCAATCAGTCAGTCAGTCAGGCAGTCAGGCAGTGAAAGAAAGAAAGAAAGAAAGAAAGAAAGAAAGAAAGAAAGAAAGAAAGAAAGAAAGAAAGAAAGAAAGAAAGAAAGAAAGAAAGAAAGAAAGAAAGAAAGAAAGAAAGAAAGAAAGAAAGAAAGAAAGAAAATTATGAAGAATGGCCATGACTTATTTTATACTAAATAATATATACTTTGTACTAAATAATATATACCACATTACACTGTGTGTATGGTAAAAGTGATTAAGAAGCCTCACCAGCACAAAGTTGCCTGAGACTCATGTCAGGAACTATGAAAACATGTCCGAAAATATAAGCTGGAGTTACAATGTCTTTATAACTAGCCATGCTAGTTCACATGAGAATGATGCAGGGATGTGTTTTCATAGTTCCTGATATGAGTCTCAGGCAACTTTATGCTGTGGAGGCTTCTTAATCACTTTTACCATACACACAGTGTAATGTGGCATCAAAAACCAGTTGTTTTCTTTGAATAACAGTGCCAGACTTCTTTGAACTTGATGAGAAAGACTGCTTTTATTTTAAGAGAACTTCATCTTGATTGACTAGACATCAAAGAATATTGGTTGGATCCATTGGGTTGGATCCCATGGCAGGGAAAGCAGAAGGTGATCATGGTGAAAGAACTTCCTCCACTTTTTCTTTCTCATAGCATCTGTCTATAACCTCCTGGAGATAATAGGGCCTTCATAACAAAACCCACCTGGCAAATGGCAGCTTTAGCAGGAAGAAAGGATTGGTCAAATCACTGCCATTTTGATATTACACCAACCTAACTTTTTTATCCATGCTTCAATTCACCTTTGCACCACTCAGTTTTCCATTGGAACAAGAGCAAAGTGGGGACATTTTTACCCCATTCCCCCTTGTGTAATCATAGCATACAATCCTGTGCCTTAAAATGTTTGGTGATTTTTAATTTTTTTAGGCTGAACTGATGCAGATGCATCCTGGAGGGTTTTTTTCTCCCATTCTAAGAATAAGCCCTCTACAGCTATTATGCTCTGTTGTGTTCATACAAAATGGTTGCCCCTCCAGCTGAATATTTGGGGACTGTGATATGTGCAGTTGCTGTCTCAAGTGAATTGGATAACCTGTTCCAATTTGTATGAATGGAAGCTGTACCTGCAAAGGAAACCCATACATTGCCGAAGTCACACAAGACCGTGTCCATTATATAGTAGATGTATCAGAGGTATCCACATGCACATTGCTGGCAGACTCCCATTTTGTGTGAACGGAATGCCAGCACAACATCTGCAGAGGACTATATTAAGTATTCCATTGTCCATCTTTTTGATTTCACCAGCACAAACATGTGATCCACCCTGCGTGTTTTCAATTATTATTCATTCTAAATTGTGAGATTCTTTTGACATTTTGTTTTAGCTAAACATTTGGGGAGGGGGGATGAGTATTTCAGATTGTACAAATAAGCTATCAGTGTAGTTATTTTTCCACATGTAATTGACAATATTTTACAGGATTTCTGAAGACAATCTTATTTACAGTGCTGAATGCAGAAATGTTTGTGCCCTCCCACATTTCATTCACTATGACTCACTGCAAGAGAATCCAAAATGATACCAACATAGCTCTGTCATATTAAAAACAGATATCTTCAAAAGATTTATGGATAAACAAAATCCTTTGCTCCTGCAAGCTTTGAACAAATCTTTGAGTTTCTAGAGTTTAAGAGTGAGTATTGGTAGAAAAATGTGTAATCTGGGATGGAGAAAGTTTGAGAATCTTTGTCTATTAAATATATATCATTTTCATTGCCATGCTATTTGAGGTTTTCTTGTTGTCTACAGATATTTGATCTTCTCTTGTATGTCCAATTACTCATTGATGTGCCTGAGTTATCAGTACAGTGAAAAACACTTGGAGTGCCATGCATGAGACCTAAGGCTGCCAATTTTCAGGTGGAGCCTGGAATTCTCCTGGAATTATAACTGACCTTCAGGCTACAGGGATCAGCTCTCTTGGAGGAAATGGTGGCTTTGAAGAGCAGATTCTTTAGCATCACATCCCTGCTGAGTTCCCTCCCCTCCCCAAACTCCTCCCTCCCCAGGCACTCTCTCTCCCCACCCCAATCTCCAGGAATTTCCCAAGCTGGAGCTATCATACCCTAATGTGACCTGGTGTGTGTGTGTGTGTATGTGTCTGACAATATAATGGATATGGATGTTTCAAGCAAATTGTTTATACTTTACTATTTTAAATACCAATCATTCTATTGCTTGTCATCTTCTGGATCACATCAGCAGAATCCAGTAAACTACTGTGTTTTCGTTTATTATTCATTCTAAGTTATGAACTTCTTTTTTGCTCAAAATGCAACTACAAACATTTTCTATATAAAAACCCCTGACACTGGATACTATTTAGATGGGAGACCTCCAAGAAATACCAGGGTCATGATGTGGAGGCAGGGAATGGCAAACCACCTCCAAACATCTCTTGCCTTGAAAACCCTATAGGGTTTCCATTATGGGCACCTGAGTAAATTTCTTGAATTACTGTAAGAATGAGTTTATTATACCGCTATTGTGCAGTCAGGGTGCCATGCTGACAAAATGTGACATAAAGTTTGATTTTCATTTGCTCCCGATGCACCCATGAGATTTTGAACTCTTAGGTTTTCCATTTGAGGTCCAGTATAATTTTAATAAAGTGCGGCCTATGGGGTGTTCTATCTCCTGCATCCCTTTTGAGAGCTTTTCCACAATGCTTGAATGGGCTTTTTGCAAGCCCAGTGGCTGTGAGCAGCTCCCATGCGAGCCCTTCTTTTATGCAAGGAAGCCAGACCTGAGTGAAAACACACCAGTCCGGCTTCCCAAAGGCCCGTCCCTGACCTGCTTGCAAGGGCCTGATTGGTCTGTTTAAACAGGGTCCTGCAATCCTGTTTAAAGCACTGCCCACACCAGCACAACCCAAAAGCACTGCCCACACCAGCACACCTCCAAACCCGGCTCTCCACACTCTACTCAGACCTGGCCCGGCAAACTAGGCTCGTTGGGGTGAGTCGGAGCCATGCTTCTCAAAAGGCTGGGTCCAGCAAGCTTACCCACTGTTAGATGATTTTCTGTTTGCTGGTCCAGTAACGACTGGGGAATGTGCTAGGTTATTGGTTGCTTTTAAGGAATTAGCTGTGGAACTGGGTGTGCCGCTCACCACCAGATTCTGAGACAGGGCAGCTGTCCTGAGATTCTGGTATTGTACTTGGATGAGAACAACCTAGTGCAAACCTGAGGATTTACACTGAGACACAGGGTAATTAGAGATTTGGAAAAGGTGAAAGAATTGTGCCCTGGTGTTGTAGTGATGTGGACGGAGCTTTTGCAAAGCTGAGTTTAGAGGGGGGCAGTCAAGCTTGCTCAGGGAAGTTTTGGCTGGTGTGTGTGGGGGTCATGTATTTCTCACCAAGTGATCAGGTATGATATGCCTCACCTGCACAGAGGCAATGGTGTCTGTATCTCTACTGAGGGACATGATGCTTCTTTAGCTCATCTACATCAAGGCCTGTGTGACGTTATTATCAGCAGGTGGGGCAAGAGGTGTTAAGCTAGGCTAACCCCCTTGTTTAGCGGGGATAGGGCAGGTTGCTCATGACAGGTAGGGAGAGCGGCGAGCACCCTGAACCATTGGACATGATGGAGGGGGCACCCTGTACAGACCATCATTGGCTTTATGGCTGGATGAGGCTTGGGGAGGAGCACCTTTGATGCTGAGCAACGTATTTCTGAACCCGGTAGCGGCTTTACGGTGCATCAGGGAAGGGGGATGGGGCTTGGCATCTTTCAGCACATTATGTGCAGGTGAGGATAAACAAGGCTGGTGGTAGCTGCTGGCCATGTTTGGAGCCAGGATGGATTTGCCAGAACAACAGCAGCCATGGATAGAGCAGCCTACCTCCATATAAATATTAGCATAGTTAATTGATGACATAGATCAACCAATTTTTTAAGCTAGTTAAATCTGAACTGTGGTCTTGTTTCTTTATTTGGGGTACTGGGGCAAATGACAGTTGTCTTCATTTGTAGTATTACAGGACCATTTTGTGAACTGCATTAACCAGAATTCTTCAAAATGTTTTGAAAATGCAAGTGTGATGAATTAAGTTGTGAATTGCACAACTTGTGAGTAAAAGTTGGACAGTGCATTAAGAGCCTTTTATTAATGTTAGCGTGGTATTTGTTATTTCCCTGACTTTTGGAAAATTATAGCTTGCACCTGCTGTTTTATTATATGCTTATTCATGTGTATTGCAGTGGTGCTTACCAAAGAATTAATAATTTATGGACTAATTGAATGCAGCCTATAAAGGAAAGTGATCACAATTTATATAATCTTATTAATTAAAGCACTATTTGTACTGGAGAGGGGGCAAGAGTATCTTTTACACAAAGTGTGGCTTATGTCTTCTGCTGTTGTCATCTCCCCCTCCCTTCTATCCATGCCCTTTGCACAAGATTGCCTTTAGCTCCTGGGTCTCTGTCTTTAATATTTGATTCATTTCAACTCTATAGCCTCCCATAAATCCTCTAAAGTAATAGGAAGCAGAAGTATCTACAAGAGGAAAATTGCTTCACCAATAAAAAGGATATTAATGGCCAGAGTCTGTAATGTCTTTGAGTACTCATGATGCTCATCAAAGCTGTGCCCTGTAGATCTACATAAAGGAAGCATGAACTGTGAATAAAGTTCACTATCTATTTGCAGTTGAGCATTATATTTTAATTAGTGTTCTTACACACTCCGTCCTGGAGTTCAGCTAAGCTATGGGTGTTCCCAAAACAAAAAGGATGCATAGCAGGGTACAGGACTGCAAGGATGAGTATATATTTTACCATGATGCATGAAATGGCTGCCAACACTGCTGAGTTTCTGTAGTTTATACACACAGAGAGAGAGACAGACATTCACATTCTATTCATCTTTCACTTACATTTATAATATAAATTGAATACTTCTAGCAGCTCTAGTTTTCTGCATTTGTTTACTGATTTCCTATTCATGTACATTAGTTTGCATTCCTAGCCGGTCATCTTAAAATACTTAAGTTGCTGGCTTTTCATTCTCAACTGAGGAGGTCATTGTCTTTTCAGGATCAACAAACCATCATGAGTGAATCATGAACTGTGTTGGAAGTAAATGGGGGGTCTTTTAAATGATAAAC
The DNA here is from genome assembly GCF_029931775.1 of Euleptes europaea. Classification (NCBI taxonomy): domain Eukaryota; kingdom Metazoa; phylum Chordata; class Lepidosauria; order Squamata; family Sphaerodactylidae; genus Euleptes; species Euleptes europaea. The sequence continues at coordinate 36,838,426 of NC_079320.1, read as the reverse complement.
CTCTGTGTCATTCATGAAGTCAAATGACTCAGTGAAGAAAGATCTTTTTCTTTCATGATCAGCCTTCCAGACGCCAAATTTTCATACGTCACTTATATACCCTGAAGACAAAGACAGTGAAGAAGAGTTGGTTTTTATATGCCGACTTTCTCTACCACTTAAGGAAGAATCAAACTGGATTACACTCACCTTCCCTTCCCCTCCCCACAACAGTCACCCTATAAGGTAGGTGGGGCTGACAGCTCTAAGAGAGCTGTGACCAGCCCAAGGTCACCCAGCTGGCTTCAGGTGCAGGAGTGGGGAAACCAACCCAGTTCACCAGATTAGCACCTGCCGCTCATGTGGAGGAGTGGGCAATCAAACCCAGTTCTCCAGATTAGAGTCCATCACTCCTAACCACCGCTCTTAGCCACTACACCACACTGGCTAAATGTAGACTAGCAAAGAAAACCAGTTTTAGTCCTTTCTTTATACATATAGTTCTTTATTTTTGTTTAAAAAATGCTTGCAGGTCCCCCACTTGTTACAGATCAGTGAAATGTCTTGCAAAAACAGAACCAGACATCATTGGCTGGGGATTGGGAAGTGGGAACCTGAGTCAGCTCATTGCATGATTAGGCTTTTCTGAGTTCGTACAACAATATCAAAACATATGAAAGGTGGACCTTTTGGTAAAACACCTTATTCAGCATGATGAAAGGCCAGTCTCTCTTTCCTCATACTCCTTTTTCCTTTGTTTCACAATAGGAAGAAGAACAGCCAGATGAAAGCCTAGGATTCAATCCTCCCCCCTAGAGCGGCTTGCCAGTCAGTGCCAGCCATTTGATGTTCTGAATATAGGTTTCTTTTCCAGTATCAAGATACAACAATCCGGTCCTGAGGAATCACAAAGACAATTCCATTTTGCATGTCTGTTCCCTGATCCATCTGGGGATGTACCCCCACCCCCACTTGGTTGGGATGAACGTGTGATCCCAGAACATGTTTAACCATGCAGCCTGAATTGGAGCATAGGAGCTACTGAATACTAAACACAGTGCAAATGTCTAGAATGCCAAGTTTGGGGTACAGGGTATCTTAAGTACAAAGAATTCAGGTTGGCAGAAATTATTACCGACTCTGATCGACAGCCTGGACAGCAGGTGATCCAGTGGAGAGACGGAGGGCTTGTCCAGTACTGCTTCACTGGCTGTGTGGCGAGGTATGGCCAGGAAGCAGTGGCCCTTGGTGCTGAGCAACATCTCTCTGAACCTAGACGTGGCTGTGGGGTTCATTAGGTGAGGGGCTGGGGGTGGGTTCCTCCCAGTACATTGTGCATGCAATGACAACAATGATAAACAAAGCCAGGAGAAGATGCTAGCTGTGTTTTGAGTCAGGGTGGGTCTACCAGAAGAGGCAGCCATGGGTAGGCTGTCAGAATAGCCTGCCTATTTAAATATGGTGCAGATCAGTTTAATTAATTAAATGAACTAGTTAAACCAAAGCTGTTGTCTCCTGTCTTCATTGGAGGGGTGCCTGGGGCAAGTAACTTGCAACTATGCTTGACAACAATACTGGTCAAGGTAGTGTGTAATAGTGGAGGAGTGGTTAATATTTACCCCCCCCCATTTCATCTGTCATCACTACCCCTTTCCACATGATCAGCAGCCTTAGAAAGAAAGGAAAAAAAGATGGAGAGTGCCCGTAGCACTTCCTTAGAGCTTACTTTGATTTCGTTTCCTGTTAGGATGCTAAGCATCTCTGTACATGGGCCAATCCATGTAGGAGTTGGATGGTTCATAAGGAATCCTAGTGGGTTGTTGTCATTACTGTTGTCATTACTGCTGTCATTATGGTTGTTATCATTATCGATACTATTGTTTTGTTACTGTTTGCAAACAACTTTAAAGATGCAAAGTGTAGTGCAGACTTCTAGGTGGTTTGCCTGCACAGCAACAATCTGAAGTAGATCACTGTTGTTCCTAGATGAGGAAATGAGGCATCATGCTAAGAGTATTTCTGCATGATCAGTTTATTGTGAAATAAATGTGCACTTGTTTCTCATTTTTGCATACTTTTTATACCCAGTATAAACAAAAGGCACTACACAATCTTCTCTCAATAAACACATGAACAGAGAACACAATAAGAGAATTGATGTTTAGCTCTCCCTTCCCCCTGTATCTGATTCAAAATTGAAGTAAAACTCAAATTTGTTTTATTCCATTGTGTTGTGAATCTACGACCATCAGCTTATGAGATCTTTTCTACAGTCTTCAATGAAAACAGAATCAAAACTATATCGTTCCCACTGTTATTTGTTTCCACTGTATCCATTCATTTGTTAAATGGCTTGTAAATGATACACACATTAGCATCTCAGCAAACAAAGCTGGTGGCAAATGGCATTTTTTCTTTCCAGTCTCTTCTGATTCTCTTTTAAATCTTGCAATGCCCAGGGAGAGTAATGCTGGTGATTCAGATTAATGCTTTTTGGGCTTTAGCCAGAATACTAGCTAATTTTGTCAGTTGACTAATTTAGCGATGTTCCAGCAGAATTCATCATTGAAGCTCAAAAGTATTTGTACCTCTTGTACTGTGTAAACAAAGCTAGGGCAGCTACACTGGAGACACATAATTCTACTTTCTTTTTGCACAGGTGGTTGCTGAAAAGCATACAATGTGCAGAATCAATTGTCCATTTTTGCTAGCAAGAAGTAGACTATTTCCCTAAAGTTAAATGCTAGGGGTGTACAAAAAAAAATGGGGGGGTAAATTTTGGGTTCAGGTTTATTGGGCCTGATTTTTTTCAGTAAACTAAGCTGACTACCCATACCGGTAAATTTTGGCATTCAGATTATTTTTGGGTTTACCGAAAAATTCAGGCCCATTATAGTCTATGGGGATTTTTTCAAAGTTCCTGGGGGGCATTTTTTGAGGTAGTCCCCCCAAATTTGCAGCATGGCAAATTTGTCCTTAGACTGTCCTTAGACAGTCACCAAAGTTTGGTGAACTTTGGGACAGGGGGTCCAATTCTATGGGCACCCAAAGGAGTCACCCCATCTTCCAGGCATTTGCAAGCCGAGCTGTCCATCGGTTTTCAGGTTCAAAAGTTCAGTGTTGCCGAGGACTGATGGAAAGAGCTGATTGCCTGGCTGACACCTCAAAGTCTGGGGGCTGCCTTTGTTTCAGGGTTGCTTTGCATGATGTCCATGCAAATTAGCTTCCAAACGGAGGAAAAATGCTTAAATGCAAGAGAAATAAGTAATGGAAAACATTCCTTTTGGTGGCAAATGACATCCTGTGAACAGTCCTTTATTGTGGTCATGAAAAATCTGATTCCAAGAGATTATCACGGTGCAGGGAAACAAAGCCTCTACTCGGGGTTACCTTCTTTTGGAAAATGGGTTTTCACAGGGAGGGTGAGATCAGAGCCAGCCGAAGTCTTGACTACGGAGGCTGTCTGAAGGAGATTGCTCATCCAAGTGGATGAAGAAATCTCCTTTGGAAGCCTGGTGGTCAGCAGCTGTTGAAGCTGGCTCTTTTTAGTTGGAGGGTATATCCCTCCAGACAGGACTTGGTGAGCCCCATCTTTTAAAAAATCCTTATTCTGGATCCAGATCAACCTGGTGAAAGGTTGGTCAAACCAAGCTGGCTCTGATTACATGATCCCCATCTCAAAAGGGCCCCAACTATGGGGCCCTAACAAAACCTGTCGAAAGAAAGAAAGAAAGAAAGAAAGAAAGAAAGAAAGAAAGAAAGAAAGAAAGAAAGAAAGAAAGAAAGAAAGAAAGAAAGAAAGAAAGAGGGAAGAAAGTACAGAGCCATGCCTTTGAGCAAAGGTAAATAGCCAAACCCGAAAAGCATCAGGTTTTGGCATTTGGTAAACCTGAAACCCGAAATTTACCAAAATGGCTAGTTTTGGGTTTATTTTTGGTTTGGGTTTATCAATATGCACAACCCTATTAAACAGTCTTCTCCCATACAAATCAACCCATCCATTCTGGTAATCTTCAGGTGTCCTCCCTATCTTAGGCGAAATGGGTATCAACCCAAGAAGGGGCTTTCTCAGTCATGGTGCCCAAATTTTGGAATTCCCTTCCTAGGGAGATTCGTCTGTCTCCCTCTAAAATTGTCTACTGCCAGATAATTTGTTTTGTTTGGCTTTTCCCCAGTAACTCTTATTGGCCAACCTTCATGGTTGTGTTTGTATGGTTATATGTTTTTATTGGATTGTTTAAATATTGCATATATACATTTAAAGTGCCATTTTGAAGCTTCGTAGCACAGAGTGGTAAGCTGCAGTATTGCAGTCAAAGCTCTACTCACAACCTGAGTTTGATCCCAAGGGAAGTTGGTTTAAGGCTGATTCAAGGTTAACTCAGCCTTCCATCCTTCCAAGGTTGGTAAAATTAGTACCCAGCTTGTTGGGGGTACAGTGTAGATGACTGGGGAAGAAAATGGCAAACCACCCTGTAAACATAGTCTGCCTAATAAAGGTCCGTATGTGACATCATGCCATGAGTCAGTAATGACTTAATTCTTGCACAGGGGACTACCTTTACCTTTACTTTAATGTTTTTAATGTTTTACTGTTTTGATGTTCACCACCTTGGGGACTGTATTTAGGTGGAAAGGCACTATAGAAATTCTATAAGTAAATAGATAAACAGATACATACATATATACATACATACATACATACATACATACATACATACAAGCAACAGCACCATTGTGTGTGTATAAAGTACTGTCAAGTCACAGCCAACTTATGCCGACCCCAGGAAGGGGCCTTCAAGGCAATTAAGAAGCAGAGGTGGTTTGCCATTGCCTTCCTTTGCAGAGTCTTCCTTGGAGGTCTCCTGCCCAAGTACTGACCCTGCTTAGCTTTTGAGATCTGATGACATCAGGCTACATCATGTTGCCCTTTTTACCAGCAGTGCCATTACCACATTGGAAAATATCTGTTTCCAGGATGGGGGTGGGGGGTGATGCCATTTCTGCTATTGTAACTAAGAGTGACACAAATTTCATGTCTAGCATATTCAACAACAACCATGTTTGAAGGTGTTGCTGAGACATGAACCAATCACCCAGTTTGTTCAGTACATGCTGAACAGCCATGAATGCCTGCTAACAAATAGGTTAGCGTTTGTTTCAAAGCTGAACATGCACCAAAATACTGCTAATCCAAATAGATTAGCAGCCAATAACATCACTAAGGACTGCTTAGATAAATACCAAATGGTGAGATTGTTTAAAAACATAGCATTTGTTTATATGATTTGTGACTGATATAAGTGTTTATGACTGCATCCAAGACAGTGAGTCACAATTCCACCTGCATTTTCCCTTGCCACACCACCAGAGAGCTTTAAAATAGTAATTGCTTAACAAATTGGTAATTGCTATCAATTTACCCCTTATAACTCTGCATGGAAAGGTTCCAGAAACTTACTTTTAAAAAGAAAGCTGGAAATACAGAAATTGTGGCAATACATTATTAAGCATTAGTACTTTTGTTCACAATAGCAATTCCCATTTTTTAAAGTCATCGAAAAGCCCTCTGGTGGCACAGCAAAGAAAGTGTTGGCCATGCTGCAGGAAAAAGCCAGTTGCCTTGCATTGCACTGTTAGGATGGAATCAAGTGAAGCAATGGGCTAAACAGCCATGAACAGGTCAATAGGCAGTTGAACTGACCACCGAAAAATCAGCTCACTGTTTGCAACCAGCAAACAGGATATGAGCTCAACTGGCAGGTGTTCAAGCATCTCTAATTAGGGAAGCTATCCTCTTTCACCCTCAGTAATCCTCAGGACAGCTGGAGTCCTACATGGTGATCACACAAGACCTTTTCAGACATTATGTCTGTGTTGTACCAGAAGCCGAGAAACCATGCATATCAGGAAATCTGGGACATTTCCACACCCTGAAAGGTTATACTTGTTCTTAATTCAGGATATCAATTAGTAACAACTTCTTTGCAAAAAAACAAACAAATCAATGTTCGAACAATTTGGAGGAAATAAAACTTAGAAATAAAGCTTAAAAGTTTTCTTAATATTTTTAATGTATCTGGGTCTCCTGGTTAACCTGTATCCTATAATGAAGATGGACAAACAGTGAATTGCATAAAGTAAAAAAGCAGCCAAGTAATGAAACTTGTCCAACTTTGCACCAATTCTGGATTTAAATTTGTGTGGTCTTTGAACCACATAAATACCAGTATCTGATCTATATACATAAACTTTCCAATTTGTTTCAGCTATTGTAACCCTGTTAGGGTAATATCCTAGATATGTGAATTTCATTTTATGGGTGCACAAACTAACCAGCTTCACAACATTAATAACTTCTTCACAAATTGCATTCCGAATAAAGAAGTGGTTCATGCTTTGTTGGACTGTTTTAAAAGATGTCTTCCTGAATTTTGATGTGCTGGCTCACTTGACTCAGGATAGACACACATGCTAATTAAGAAGCCAAGTAAAACCGAACTGTTCATAGGGAGCCACACAGGTAGATACGGGGTAAACAGATACATGGACACCAGATCCTGCTTGTTTCTATTCTATTCTTCTGTCAGATGTTTGGTTCTTCTGTATGGATGAGCTAATTGTCAAAGGACATCACTATTGATCCTAAGGCATGTTCTGATGGTATACACACACACACACGGGTTGCCAACTGCCAGGTAGTAGCAGGAGATCTTCAGCTAATTCAACCGATCTCCAACCGATAGAGATCAGATCATCTGGAGAAAAAAGCTTTGGCAATTAAACTCAATGGCATTGAAGTCCCTCCCCTTCCCAAACCCCGCCCTCTTCAGACTCCGCCCCCAAAATCTCCCACCGGTTGCGAAGAGGGACCTGGCAGCCCTAACACACACTCACTCACACATACACATGAGAAGGAAGGTCAGCAAGGGAGACAGATAAATCCAGTTGGGGAGGGAATTCCATAATTTTAGTGCAGTGCCTATGAAGATATTTGTCATGATTGAGTAGGGTGTATGGGAGTTAGGAGTGCTTAAGGTATGCAGGTTAGAAGTTAAATAGAGTTAATATTTTGCTGCAGATAATGAACTTAGTCTAACTGATACATTTGTCTTGTGTCTTCATCCCAGGGTGTGTGGGCAAAACACTGTGTCCGCCCATCAAAAAACAGCTTTTCAAGCTAATTACTAATGGGGTTCTACAGGGTATGCTTTCTTGAAAATTAACTCAGAATCCCATACTGAGTGAAAATGCATACAACTGTTTTCTGTAACTATTCTTTCACTGTTTATCCCTTTAGTAATTTTATTATGGCCAATGGCAGTTATGGAAAGAGAATGAGAAATAGTTTTCTACAGACTAAGCAATCTTCTAGACCTTTGAGAAAAAGCTAATAGAGCCTTAAGAAAATTAAGCCTCATCTTGTTTTGAATCATGTCTTTGATTTCTTGTATTTTTAGCTCTGTGTTGATCCAAGAAAACATTTCTAATGGTCATGCCACAATACTTTCAATTATTTTACATTTGCTACAGGGGAGGGGTGATGTTCCTTAAGTTAGGTTGCAACCGTAAAGACACTTCCCTGGAATTAAGCACCATTGGATACCATGGGAATTTCTTTTGAGCAGTCCTGTTTAGGCTTTTTTTTTAATAATAATAATTTTATTGGTTTTTATAATACAAATTTTCCATGATAGTAAACAACAATAAAAGCAATATGAAATTCAAAATTCTAACTCTATGTTGTTATGGTTTCTTGAATTCATAACAAAAAAAAACAAATTAAAGGAAAATTTACGACTTCCCCATCACCTCTCTCCGCCTCTTAATAAAGTATTCATCCCATCGTAATTGGTCTGATCTTAACTATCATAAATTCATTTAGCTTTCATAAAACATCTTCTGTTAATATAAATGATTATAACTCTTGATATTAATTGTGTCCTCTAGATCAGATTAATAAGTATTCTTCCATTTTCCCCAGTTTTAATTCATATTCACAATATTTCATCCAATCCTCCCATTCCCCTAAAAATCGAACATTGTCTTTTTCATTTAAAATGGCTGTAAGTTTTGCCATTTCCACCAATTCAAACATTTTCCCAATCCAGTCTTTTTTCTCGGGAATTTCTGCCCCTTTCCATTTTGCTGCATAAAGCAGTCTCGCAGCTGTTGTAGCATAGATCAAAAAAGTTCTTTGTATTAGCAAATCATCAGGTATCATACTTAATAGCATCATTTCTGGTGTTTTGGGTATGTTTTTTTGTACTATTAATCTCAATTCATTGTAGATCATATCCCAAAAATCTTTAGCTTTATCACAAGTCCACCACATATGATAGAAGGAACCAATTTCCTTATTACATTTCCAACACTTAGGGGATGTCACTTTATATATCTTTGCAATCTTCTTAGGTGTTAAATGCCATCTATACATCATTTTATAAATGTTTTCTCGAATTGATTGCGCATTTATTCCTTTCAAATCTTTTGACCATAGTCTTTCCCATTTATTTAAAGCAATATCATGTCCCATGTTTTGAGCCCAGTCGATCATAGTTGGTTTAATTGTCTCCTGCTCACAATATATTGTTAAAAGTAGATTATACATTTTCGAGATCAATTTCAAATTGTTATCTAATAACATCTTGTGGAAAGGGGACTTTTCTTTAGAAAATCCATTTTTCATATCTTGTACAAAAACTGATTTAATCTGACAGTATTGCAACCATTGTAGATCCTCTTTAAAAAATTGAAATTCCTTTAATGAACATTTTTTCCCTTCCCATTTAATTAATTCCTGGTAGATTATAAATTTGTCTGGTCTAAGTGGACGTAGTGTTAACATTTCTTGCGGTGAAATCCACATCGGTGTTGCTTGTTCCAAAATATGTTTATATTTCATCCAAATACGCAATAAAGAGGACCTGATTATATGATTCCTAAATGATGCTTGTATCTTGATTTTGTCATACCATAAATAGCCATGCCATCCACTAATATTATTAAAGCCTTCAAGCTCCAGTAAACGTGTATTTGATAAGGTAATCCAGTCTTTTAGCCATGTTAAGGCTACCGCTTCAGCGTAAAGTTGAAAGTTTGGTAATGCTAAACCTCCTCTGACTTTAAGGTCCACCAAATATTTATAAGCAATCCTCGGTTTTTTCCCTTGCCAGATGAAGTTTAAAATGTCCTTCCTCCAAATATCAAAGTATTTAACATGTGATATTATAGGCAAGTTTTGGAATAAGAAGAGCATCCTTGGTAACACATTCATTTGAATTATTGAAATACGTCCCAGTAGTGACAACTTTTTATTTGACCAAATGATCATATCAGTTTTTATTTTACCCCATAGTTTAAAGTAGTTGTTAATTAACAATTCTTTGTTCTTCGCTGAGATCCAGATTCCCAAATATTTAACTTTGTTGGCCTTCTCCCAACCTGTAAACGAGATGAATTCCTGTTGCTCTATTTCTGGTAAATTCTTGAATATTGTCTTTGTTTTTTCTTGATTAACTTTAAATCCCGATATCTCCCCAAAGTCGTCCAGAGTTTCTTGTAGTATCTTCATTGATTGTGTTGGGTTTTCTAGAATTAACAGGAGGTCATCCGCGAATGCTCTCAATTTAAATTCATGTTTTTTAATTTTTAGACCGCGAATGTCCTCCATGCTCCTTAGTTTACAACATAATGTTTCCAACACCAACAAAAATAATAACGGAGACAAAGGACAACCTTGTCTAGTTCCTTTCTTAATTTGACAATTTTCCGACATTGATTCATTCACCAAGATTTTCGCTTGTTGGGATGTGTAAATAGCCGATATACCTTTCAAAAAACGGTCTCCAAAATTTAATTTTTCCAATGTTTTTTCCATAAAATCCCATGAGACCATATCAAAGGCTTTTTCCGCATCCAAAAATACAAAGGCGGCTGATCGTTGAATATTCTGATCATAATATTCTAATGAGTCCAATAAGATTCTTATATTGTCTTCAATTTGCCTTCCTGGAACAAAGCCTGCCTGATCTTCATGTATAAGGTCTTTAATAAATTTTCTTATCCTATTCGATAAGACCGAAGCATAAATCTTATAGTCCACATTTAACAACGAAATAGGTCTATAGTTTGATGTTTTTTCTGGATCTCTTCCTTCCTTGGGTATCAACGATATATATGCATGCGACCAAGTCTCTGGGGCTACTCCCTTATCCAAAATTGTATTGCAAAGTAATACAAAAAAGTCTGCTAGGTTGTCACTAAATGTTCTATAAAATAGTGCAGTAATTCCATCTGGTCCAGGTGTCTTGTCCGGTTTTTGTTTCATTATTGCTTCTTGTATTTCTTCCCTTGTAATTGGAGCATCTATCCATTCTCGTTGGTCTATTGAAAGAATATTCATCTGTATTGAATTTAAGAACTTATCTATTTTCTGTTTTGAAATATTTTCTTTCTGATACAGCTTAGTGTAAAATGAAACAAATTCTTTTTGTATATCTGTAGTTGAATGAACTGGTCCTTTAGCAGTTTGAATTTTTGTTATAATCTTCTTCTGAAATGAGTCTTTCAGTTGTGTTGCTAAAAATTTCCCAGGTTTATTAGCATGTTCAAAATATTTTTGTTTGGCAAATTTTAAGTTTTTATTCATTTCCTCCATCATGACCAAATTTAATTGGTGTTTAGATACAGAGATCTTCATTTGTATTTCGTTTTTCTCTTCTTCTTGTAACGCCATAACAAGTTTTTGTTCCAAATTTTGTAAATCCCAAAGTATATTATTGGTAAATTGTAGTTGAGTTTTCCTCCACGCTGCATGTTTCTGTATCATAAATCCTCTTAGAACTGCTTTAAATGCATCCCACACTATATTCAGCGTAGTTTCTCCATTAAGATTAACTTCAAAAAAGTCTTTAATCAAATCATATAATTCTTTTTGAATCTTATTTTCCTTTAAAAGTTTATCATTCAATCGCCATCTAAATGCTTGTTTATTGTTCCACTCAAATGTAACCGGATTGTGATCAGAAAAAGTTCTTGGTAAAATATGTATTTTACGTAGTTGCGTGAAAATTGATTTACTAGCCCAAATCATGTCTATTCTGGAGTGTGAATCATGTCTCGCTGAATAAAAGGTATATTCTTTGGCTGTAGTATTCATTGTTCTCCAGATGTCTTGTAATTCCAATTCTGTAACCATGGTGAAGAAGGTTTTGGGTAAACATCCTTCATTTTTGTCTTTTGCTTTTGATTTTTTGTCCAAAATTGGGAGGATAACGCCATTTAAGTCACCCATCAATAGAATCTGGTCATTGGCATACTGAGAGATCAGTTCATGCAATTGTCCATAAAATTTTGTTTTTCCTTCATTGGGAGCATATATTCCTACCACAATCGTCTTTTGCCCCAATATTTTGGTTTTTATAATTACAATTCTCCCTTCGTTGTCTTTATATGGTAATTCAGGACTAAGGCTAGAATGAGTATATATTACTACTCCCTTAGTTTTTGTTTTGGCCGATGCCACAAATGCTTGTCCAAGCATTTGCCTATCCAAATATTTTTTGTGTTTTTTTGCTATATGAGTCTCTTGTAAACAAATTAGGGAGTATTTGTATTTCTGTAGATATTTGAAAATTCTAGCCCTTTTAGTTTTTTCATTCAAACCGTTCACATTCCAAGAAATTACTTTTGCCATGGTACAATGATTATTGAAGCAAAATATGCAGTCTATAATTTAGTTCCTCCTGCTGCTCCCTGTGATTCTTCTTCTTCTTGTTGTTCTTCTTCCTCTTCCTTTTGATCCCCAGTTAATCCTTTAAGATCTGATTTATATTTCCTCAGAAATTTTCCCACATCTGCTGTAAATGTAATTGTCATTTTCATTTCTTTGTAGGTAAAAGCCAAGCCTTGTGGCATAATCCAGCGATATTTGATACCATTAGCTTTCAAAACAGACACGAATTCTTTATAATTATTCCTCTGTGAGAGTAGATGTCTTGGTATGTCCTTTAATAAAATTAGAGGAGTGTCTCCTGCTGACACCGGATTGTCATAATGCATCTTCATGATCTTATCCTTAATCCTAGTGTCATAGAACACTATCATCAGGTCTCTTGGCTTAGACCTTTTCATTCTAGCAGGTAATGGTATTCTGTATACTCTGTTAATAGCTTGGTTCAATTCTTGTTCGTCCATTTGAAACAGGTAGGCCAGATTTGGAACTGCCGTTACTTTGTTATCTCCCATCATATCTGGAAAATTGCGCAGACGAAGGTTGGTCTCTCTCACTCTCATCTCCATCATGGCTATTTGATCTTTTACAGCAGTCTGATTTAATTGTATTGTTTCAATCTGTTTTTCTTGGCTTGCTAATTTTTTCTTTGTATCCTTATGCTCTTCCATCACTTTCTTTACTGATGAGTCCATTGCTTGCATATCTGACTGCATAGTGCTCATTTGAGTTTTTACTTCTTTAAGGTCTCCTGTTACCACATCCAATTTGTGGTTAATAGCTTGAGATGCTTTTCCAAGATTTGTCATCATAGAAGTTAGCTGTGCCATCTGTGTAGACATCTGTTCAAACTGTTTGGTTGTTGCCTCTGTTTGTTTGGCTAACATATCCTGTAATTTCTTTTCCATAGCTGAAACTTGTGCTGACTCCTTCAGTTTAGTATAGGCAGGGCTATGCAGTGAGCCAGAACGGGGCCGGGTTCCAGACATTTACATTGGAATAAAGCTGGTAAAAGTCATGTCCTCAGACAGGGCCCTCCAGATGGTGATTGATAGAGGGTAATTCAATGATCAGCTTAATAATTTTTTCGGGTTGAAAAGAGCCAAATTTGGCTTTAAAACAGCTTAATAAAGTTTTGAAATACCAACGAGTTTTACTGGACGCTCTAGGTCGGATCTACCAGGAAGTATTCCGGAAGTTGAATTTGCCATGGACCTTCTACTGCCTCATCTCGATGGTTGTTTCCTTCAGGAATTGTTTCTGTGTTACTCAAGTGCGACGCGTATCCGGTCCTACGACTTGTTTCCTGTTGTTGTGACTCAGATGATAGAGAGGGTGGTATAGAGGGGCTTCAGGTCTGATGAATCCCTTGCTGCTAACGTGGCAGGAAATTCTTTTTCACCAGAGAATCAGGAAGAAATTCACCCTCCCCTTCCCTCAAAGTTGCTTCTCATTGGTGGAGATTTTAGTCCGTCATCTAAGTGTCCTTCCAACTCTTTGTTTTGATTTAAGCTGATCTATTTGATAAGGCTCCTGCCGCTAATCCTGATGGAATTTACGAATCAAACTTTCCCGATTGAAATAAGGGAGGAGCAGAGATACTGGGAATATCTTCATCTACCCCCCGGTTATTCGGTAATGCCAGTAAAAGATGAAGGTTTCTTTGTACTCACTTAGGCATCGAGAGGTGAGGTTCTTTTCTTAAAATAGTCCTTATGTTGGTGTTAAGGTGGTGGAGGGTAGAGCCTTATGCCAAAGTTGCGTTATGGCGATTCCTTTCCCTAATTGCCCTTGCAGGACCGGCGTCCAAAGCTCTGGGGGACTTATAAAAAGCTCCCTCAGAGTCTTTGGGAGGTCAAACTGCGTTTGCGGGCTGCAGGGAATTCCTGCTGTCCGACCCACTTGCAAGGGTCGGATTGGGGTGCATATATCACCCCTAATTTAGCACAAACTTGGATTTCCCCCAGGACAACCTGAGGGAACGTCGTACTCTTCCCAGCACACCACCGGAAGCCTCAGCAGTCCTGTTTAGGCTTGTTCCCTTAGTGTTGGTTTTCATGTGGCACAATGTGCCTTTAAGGGCTGCAAGACAGACAGAAATTTAACAGATGATGCTTTGCTCAATATGATGATGCATTAATGGAGAAGAAGACGAGTTCCCATTTAACTGTTAAAGGCAATGAAATCCTAATAAAATGAGGGTGGCAGTCACCTTCTTATAAAGATTATTATCAATTAGATACTTCCCAATCAAAGGGAAAGTAGAGAGAAAGGGAACTGAAATCAGTGGCAGCCTTTCCCTTTACTTACATCAGAAGTAGGGAAAATGATGCTTTTAAATACCTCTCCATGGAGCAGTTCACACAGGCAGCCTAGCAGTTCACTGTAGCCTGACTTATGCATGACACCTGACTCCTATGGATGACTGTTTAAGCTACAAATATATTATGCAGCTCATTGACCAGGGGGGAAAAGAAGACAGTTTTTGTGTTTGTGTGTTTAGCAGCCATCAGCTGTTTTTTAGCATGCATATAAATGTTATACCTGCTAATCTGACCACTGTACAAGGTATTACTACAGCAGCTGGTTACAAACTGGTAACCTAGCAGCACATCATTTATGTGAATAGGCTCTTCATGTTGTTACAGCAGTTTCAGCCACAGCTGTCCATCTCACCAATGCATGAGAGCTGGTGTTGCATAGTGGACCAAGTGACCAATCAGGAAATAGTCAGTTGGAATCAGTCCTAGATGGTCTCAAACAAACTGCTATCTTTACCTAAACTGCAGTGTGGTTCCAGTAATACTGACCTATCTTACATAGGGATTCTCCCAGATAATGCATGTGAAGGATTTTTAACATACACTGTCTAACTCCACACATTGTTGGACATAACACTGTTGGATATTGTTCTGTTGAATGTTGCACTTGCATTAAAGCAATCATTTGCCTCCTGGATTATCTTGTCTGCACAGGAAAATGCTGTTGCATATGATTGCTATATCATAATTTTGCAATATCCAAATATGTGGATTCAATCTAAAATTCTCTGTGAATGCTAACTAGTTGTTTCTGAATAGGATGAGTCATGGACACCAAAGGGAATTCTTAGACTTCTTCCTAGTTCATCTTAATGTCATTTTATACTTCATGGAGGCTGCTCAATTACGCTGTTCAGTTAGGCTGGTGAGACAGTGTCTAACCAATTCAGGCTACCCTTACAATAGAATGAATCTAGTGTTATTGCTTTTATCTTTTAAGAGAGGTGTAATAATACAGGTGTCACTAATTCACTAATAATACAGGTGTCACTCTTCAGATGGGGCCTAGAGATCTGCCAGAATTACAACTGATCTCCAGACTACAGAGATCAGTTCCCCTGGAGAAATTGGCTTCTTTGGAGGTGGACTGTATGGCATTATACCCTTCAGAGGTCTCTCCTCTTCCAAACCCACCCTCTTCAGGCTCCACCACCCAAATCTCTAAGAATTCCCCAATCCAGAGTTGACAACCCTACTCAGAAACTCAGATACTGAATAGAAAGCTAGAGCTCCAACACCCCCCAACACCCCCATAAAGATCCTTTCCCAAAGAAAAACAAACTTTCTTCAGTTCTCATACACACTAGCTTGAGAATGAATCCTACTGAATATAGGTCACGATGGGAGCCGTGTCCGTCTGTCTGTAGCAGTAGAAAAAAGCAAGAGACCAGTAGCACCTTAAAGATTAATAAAATTTCTGTCAAAGCATGAGCTTTTTGTTAGTGCTCTGGACTTTTGCTCTTTTCTACTCCTACTGAATATAGTTGGACTTCTGATAAACCATGCATTAATTGCACCATTACTGCAAAAAAAAAAAAAAAAAAAAACTTTGCACATGTTCTCCATCATTATGATACCAGAACTTCTAAAAAAAGTTATCTCTTGAAAGGAAAGATGGAGGGGTTCCTAAAAGTCTCTTTTCTGAAACCAACAAGTCTTGAATGTGGGTTGGTTGAATGTAATAAAATGTCCCATGATAAGAGAATGCCTTCATCTTCTACATGTGGCTAAATCCCTCCTTGCTTTATGTTCTTTTGCTTGGAGGGCCCATAATAGGGAACTCCTTAAAAGGACTCTTGCTTCTTCCAGATGGTTGCCTTGTGGGTGCCCTGGGTTTAAAAGGTTTTCCGTTCCTGACAACTGTTTCAATTTTATTGGTTTTAAATGTTATGCTTTGTCTTTTTTGTTTTTAAAAAATTATGTTATCTACTTAGGGTCTCAATTATCTGGGATAAAGGTGAGTTTATTTTTTAAATAATAAATACTTATGGGAAATTGCAGTCTTTATTGCATCAGCAGATAAGCCATAGCAACAACACAATGATTCACCCAAAATAAAACAAGATTTTTAATAAGATGGAAAATGAATTCTTGAGGTAGGGTTTTGTTGTCTTCTGGATCAAATTGAGATCTGCAGTGCTCATACCCTTCTGCTATCCTTGTCTCAACAAAGCTTAATATTCTGACTAATGTGTTGCTCAGGAGTAAGCTATTGTTGTTGTTGTTTTTAAAAAGGTGGTTGCAGGATTTTTTCCTCTCAGCACTGGATATGTCTAGTGTTGCAAAACAATAGTAAAAGGAGAAATTGCATTAGATTGGCATCTGTGTAAGGATCTGTTAAGTATTAAGAAACTGTACTGTAATGCTTATTTTGTTAGCATGATTGCAAGGCAAGAGGCTGGGGTCAAAAACATAACTGGTTGGCTCCTGTTGACTGTCTAGCCATCCACCCCACCAGCCTTAATGGGTACCAGTTGCTGCTGTGCTTACTAGGGCTGTGCAATGTGCATATCAGGTTTACCGAACCAAGAATAAACCCGAAAAAGCTGTTTCTGCTTTTTCAGGTTTAATTTCAGCTGAATAGCAAAACTGGGAATCTTGGCAAAGCTTTTGGCTATTCTTCTTTGCTCAGATTTTCAGCTCTGCCTTCTCCCATTTTTCTATATTTTACTGGTTTTGCAGGACCCCATAGTTGTGTCCCTTTTGAGATAGGAGTTGTGCCAACTTGGTCAGACCAAACCTTCAGCGGGGTAATCTGGATAGCAGAAGGGTCATTTAAAAGACAGGGCTCACCGAGTCCAGTCCAGAGGGATGTACCCTCCAAGTAAAAACACCAGCTTTAGCAGCTGCTTATTGGGCTTCTGAAGAAGACTTTCTCACCTGCACAGATGAGTAGTCTCCTTCAGAAGAGCTGCCTCGGTCATGACTTTGGCTGGCTCCAGTATCGCCATCTGAATAGTGGCTTCATTTCCCCTTACCATAACCATCTCTTGAAATCAGATTTTTGATGACTATATTAAAGGACTGTTTACAGGATGTCATTGCTTTCTGTGCCTTATTTTTCTTGCTTTTAAGCCATTTTCCTTAGTTTGCTACAATTATGCTATGTGACCCAGATACGAATGGAGCCCCTAGACACAGAGGCGCCAGCCTGCCTCATCTCTTTCTGACAGTCCTCAGCCATGCTTACCTTCTGAACCACAAAAATGATTAACAGCTCAGCTCTCACAAACAGCTCTGGAGGATGGAGGTGACCCCTTTGCAGGCCCATAAAGTTGGCACCCCCAAACCAAACTGAAGCAAACTTTGGTGTTTGTCTAAGGAGAGTCCCTCACAGTTATGCTACAAATTTGGTGACTCTACCTTGAAAAATACCCCCCTGAAGCCTCAAAAAATTCCCATAGACTATAATGGACCCAATTTTAGGGAGGTGAAATACCCATTTACCGATATGGGTATTCAGCTTATTTCAGGTTTCCCCCCAAAATGGGACCAATAAACCAAAACGCTAAATTTACCAGAATTTTTTTTGCACCCCCCCTAGTCCTTACTCTCCAAGCCCTGCATGGTCCCCTCCCCAAGTCATAAATCCTTACAATCTGTTGAGATTATCCAGTGCTTTAAAAAAAACAAAAAAACACCTGCCTTCTATTCATGTTTTTCCTCCAGACCCACACCTTTGGGATGGCCTTGCCCAAACAACTCCTTACTACCTCCTCAGCTTGTTCCTAATTCATTTGCCATATATAACTGTTTTTTTACACACTACTGTCTTGTCTACCAGATACAAATTATCCAGGAAGATTACCCCATCTATGTTATATATAACTGTTAGCACAGCGATGCCACTAAAGATTGTTAAACAGTAACAGTATAGATTGGAAAGACTGTGTTTGCATTTACAATTCAAGTTTGACAGTACAATCCTAAGGAGAGTTACTCTAGTCTAAACTCATTCATTTCAATGAGCGTAGACTGGTGTAACTCTGAATAGGATTGCACTGTAAGCCCTATGAATGCTAATGTTATGGAAAACGTATTCCAGAAAACTTCTGCAAAAGTTTTAGTTTTAGTTTTTTTGGTGCTTCTGAACTTTCAGTAATTGCTTCCATTGTTTATGTTGATTCATGCCACTGAACAGTACAATGTCTGCATATTAAATTAACTAAAACATATGTCACAAAAAGGTGAAATAAAAATGAAATAAAACTTAATTAATTCCAAAGTAATTCCACCATGAAGGCAAAATGTCATATCATATGACTGGCGACATATCTAAATTATAGGCAACAAACAACAAAGATGCTCAAATCAAATATTACTTAAACACACACACACACACACAGAATCATGGTTAATGCTCGACAGCCTGATCATAAAGCCTTTCTTTTACTCTTTTAATGGATGAAAATAATTGTGGCAGTAAAATACAGGGATGTAAACATTTGTTGTTTTAGTGTTTTTTGGGGGGCGCAAGTAATGTATAATATTGCGACACTAATCCATATATTCACCTCTAAACAAAGAGTCATCAAATGATTATTTTAAATTAATGAAAACCAGAGCATTCTTATCTATTCTCATGTGTGATGTCACTGTGTTCTAGTGAGGCATTTTCCTCCTCATCCTGCTCCAATAGTGGAAGTGAGCAGGACTGGGAGAAAAATGGTTTAAGCACTGGAGAGCAAGGCATGTGAACCGCAGTGTAATTTTTCAGATGGAAAATTACCTGATGATTCAATAATTTGTCTAAGAACAATTTGTAGCTCCTTCATATTGTTTTGATTCTGTACTAGCTAATCTTCTACAGCAGCTCATTTCCTTTCCCTACATTCGTCTTCTTGGTATTCCCATATGACCTTCATATGATTTCAGAGCAGCCTCATCTATCTATTTATCTGTCTTTTTGTCTGCCTGCTGGCCTTTTAGTCCATACATCTTTATCCTGTCCTGCTTCCAAGGATCTGAGAATGGTATACATGTCCCCCCCTCTCTACTGTACCCTTTTGACTATTTCCTCTTCTTCTCTTGAACTCTCACTTGGTCCTATGAAGACTTTCTTGCCCCCTGCTCCATTTCATTTTACTTGTACCTCCATATTCACCTGCCTACTCTCTTCTTCAGACCTCCCACTCATTTGTCAATCCCTAACTTCATGTTCCCCACTGTAATTTGTCTTGACCTTATAATGTACACCTTGGACTTCCTGGAAAAGCTTCTGCCACTTCAGTGGTTTGGTCAACACACAGCAGCTGCTTGTACTAAGCAAATATTGAAACATACCTACTAGCAGTAGTTTGAATGGCATGAAATCTGGATAATAAAAGGCATGCTTGAAATAATGGGCTGTAAAGAATTCAGGTAGAAGCTTGTTGGTAAAGATAAAGTCTTCAAAATGACAGAAAGGAATTGCCTAATAAAGAGCAATTGTACTGCCCTGAGCTACAGAATGAAACAATTACATTTTTATGTAGCTCATGGTTTTAGAAAGCTTTTTTGGGGGTTTTTTTGTTTTATTTTTTTTGATCTGTTTATTTACTGGCATATTCCTCCCCACTCCCAAGGTGGATACTGTGGAATGTTTTCTTGCAACTCATTTCTGTGGAAGTGTCACCTTGCTGGTTGTAACATCATTTCATGCACTTACTACTACAGAAACCACCTGCTGTCTACCACATTTGACATATCACCCCCCCCCCCAATTATCCTCTTCTTTACCCATCACATGTTGGGTCAGTGTAGGTCACTGCTTGTGATAAATGATGCAAATATAGCAAAATTTGGAACAGATAATGATGAATGAAGTTTCAAGCAGAATCATGCTAATTCTTTAATATAATTAATGCAACTAAATTTGACAACTATTATAGTTGGATTAATTATGGGCCCCCATTTCCCCTCTATTGGAAACAATGGAGAATAGATGGGATGCCCTCTTTGGGGACCTATAAAATTGGACCCCCCTGACCCAATCTTTACCAAACTTGACAGTTCTTCTGAGGAGATTCACCAGCAGCTACGCTGAAAATTTGGTGCCTCTACCTTGAAAAGCAGCCCCCAAGCTGGAAAGATTCTCCATAGGGTATAATAGACTTTTTTTCAAACTCTCAAAAAAAAAAAAAATCCATACCAATATAGGGATTCAGGATCTTTTGGGAATCCCAACATTTTTCTGGTACAATGTACCCAAATCAGAATTTTACCATTTTTTTGAATGCACACTCCTAATGAGATAACCCACAAGAGCTGTATCTGCTGTACCAGAACCACATATACACCGTTAGTTGTTACAAAACATAAAATACAACATCTATTGAACAATATATAGTGAACAATTTAGTAAATATATAAATGTTTATCAAAATAGTCTTTTAACAGTAGGTAATTTTTGCAGTTATTGTTCTTTTACAATCAAATTAGTAGGTTTTTAAACCTGTTTCCTTTGGAATAACCTTGCCTTGACAGGATGTAACACTTGGGAAAGAAAAATAGGTAAAAAACAGGTGGTAGATCTGCTTCTTTTCAGCTGCACAGGCTATTATGCTTACCTAAGAGGGGGGAGACATGTGTTTTGCTTCTAGCATATTTTTGGACTTGTACCTTATTAACAATAAACCTGCCATCAGGTATAACTGTGTATGACTTCATCTGAGAAAGAATGACCTAATGAGTCTTTCCAAACTTGCAAATTAAGAAGATGCAAAGTGGAGATTAGTGTGTGTGCGCACACACACACACATATATGCTGTTGATGCCATTGAACTGTGTCTCAGATTGTTTTCCAGCACCTTTAGTAAGACAAACCCTCCTCAGACATGAGAGCCAAGGATGTTGCAAGATAACAAGAAGAACAAACATCTTCGTTCTTCACATTTCATAACCTTCAGCATTTCACACTACAAAACAGGCATTAATTTTTTCCATTAAATGAACATTTTATAATACCGCTGTAAACAAGCCAAATTTAACATCTTCTTCCCATGAGACTTCAACATATCATGAAAAGAGGTTTATTTAAAAACAAACAAATAAACGAAACCCCATTAAACTGAAAATATTAGACTTGAGCTGAAATTTTGATTGGGCAAATAGAAGAGCAAATTAGTTTATCTTTAGTCCAACCAATCTCCTGAGCCCCTATGATTTCCAGGCTTTGGAGAGAGGCCATGTTTCAGAGACAATGCAGCAAATAAGAGAAAGGCAAAGAAAATATGCTGTAAATGGGAATGGGTATGCAGAAAGAGGGGGGATGCTCTTCCTTAAGTAGCAATTCCAAACAAATAATTTATCTGCAAATTTCTGTTTCTTCCTCTCACACTACAGTACTTACATGATTAACAGTGCAATCCAAAACAGAGTTACACTCTTCTAAGCCCACTGAAGTAAATGGGCTTAGAAGGGTGGCTTAGAAGCCACCCACATGAGCAGTTAAACTGAAGAAAGACAAAGTCATGAACTACTTCTCAGATGGTTGTGCAGATTACCTCAGGTTTTGATTTTTTGTGGACCATGTCCTTTCACATCAGAATCTGTAACTGAACATTCAAATTATAGTTGAATCAAAAGCATTTGGAGGTGCAGCATTTCCTCTAGGTAGTGTTTCTTTCCAAAATTATTCTTATAGCCTTGAAATTGAACTATTTTAATAGTGTTTACATGAGGCAGCACCTGAAAATCTTTCAAAAGCTCTGCCAAATGGGGTATGCAGCTTGCAAAACATTTGGTTGTTGGCTGGAAGGAGCACACATAACGTGATTTACAAACGTGAGTTTGCTATTTGCAGTATTTTTGAGTGAAATATATATGTTATTTCTATTTTAAAACCTGGTTATCTCCAAGATGGTCTCTACACATCTTTGAAACCTCAGACCAAATTCATTCGACAATGGTTCTCTGCTTCATCTTTGAATTTTATGGACTTCCTGTTCTCTATTACTATGTACGGGTGTGAAAGCTGGACAGTGAAGAAAGCTGATAGGAAGAAAATAGATTCCTTTGAAATGTGGTGTTGGAGGAGAGTGTTACAGATTCCGTGGACTGCCAAAAAAACAAACCAGTGGGTTATAGATCAAATCAGGCCTGAACTGACCCTAGAAGCTAAAATGACTAAACTGAGACTATCGTATTTTGGTCACGTCATGAGACGACAAGAGTCACTGGAAAAGACCATCATGATAGGAAAAGTTGAGGGCAGCAGGAAAAGAGGAAGACCCAACAAGAGATGGATTGACTCAATAAAGGAAGCCACAGACTTCAATTTGCAAGATCTGAGCAAGGCTGTCAAAGATAGGACATTTTGGAGGACTTTCATTCATAGGGTCGCCATGAGTCGGAAGCGACTTGACGGCACTTAACACACACACCTGTTTGGAAGCTGCCACATACCATGGCCCAGAGAGATCAGTTTCAACAAACAAGAAAAGACCAGATATTTTAGGTTGGCATATGTGCATCTAGAAGAGCATTTGTGGCCTGCCTATTTTAACAGCTATTTTAAATGTGCTCAGAGGGATTTTGCCTTGTTTTCCTTTATGATAAACCCCATGTCATACCACAAACTGCTTCTGCAACTGCCCAGTTTCAAAACATATTTGTCATTTAGCATTGGGCTGTTAAGGCAACACTACACAAACGGTTTGTTGCATCAAGCAGTTCTTTGGTTCTAAACATCTGAATTCTTTGAAAAATCATTCATTTGTTTAGAATTGTTTACTGCATCATTTAATAATGGCTAAAATTATTTAGCAAAAACTGTAACATGGGTCATGGGCCCTCTCTTATTTATCCTTATTTTAGACATCAAACACTTCTTAGTTAGTTTGTAATGTATGTGTCATCATTTAGCATTACTATATAAAAATAAAGAGTGAGATCATCCATTAAGATAAAGATCCTAAGCTGGTCTCTTCAGAGTAAGTCTCATTTTGTTTAATGGAGATTTTTCTCAGGAGAGTGGTTTTTTTTTTGGGGGGGGGGAGAGGATATCAATGAAGAGACTTCCCTCTGACTGAAGGAGGAAGCCTTCCTACGAAGCTTCCTAAATGAGTAGAAGAAAGTCCTTGGATTCCACCCAAAGTGTTAAATTAGGACAAGAGAAATAGCAGGGACCCTTCTATGAATAATTTGGAATACAGCTGAGAAGATGAGAAAAGAAGTCCTGGTGAAAGTCTGTACTTACACTCAAAGCAACGAGTGTTCTAAACATTCAAACAATCTTATTTAGAAGTATCTTTCTGGAAAGTGCAAATGCAATGGTGAGTTTTCACAGAGGGCTATCCTTCTAACAGCGTACTGCCTTTCAAAATATTTGCTGGGTGCTCTTAGAGAGAATAGTGGGGGACATAATCGCAATCGTGATGCTAACCAATGCTATTAAGGGGTCCTTTCAGACACACCATCACTTGGGCTCTGACACATAGCCTTACTAATGATGCAGTAGAATTTAAGCGGGATCATTTAAATAATGATAAAGCTGTCAGGACTGTGATGTGATTTCTTTCTGGAGCAATTCACCTTCTATTACAGGTTTTATTGTACTTTACAGTGGGCATCTGTAAATGTGTAGATCAGCTTTGGTCTCTCATTGACATCCATTGCACGTACTCTACAGTTTTAACTGACTTATTTTGGAAGGATTCACAGTAGTTGCTAGGAAACCTTCTGTGTTCTTTTCACTTCTTATATAGCATTAGCTTTTCAATTGATAAGGCTGTACCTTTAGGTACAGAGGGATTTAAGCAGAATCAAACAATGACAGTGGGACTGCAGAATTGATAAGCAAAGGGGAGAAAAAAGCACAAATCCTTGTTCTTTATACAGGTAATACATAGGATTAGAGAGAAAAAGAAAAGGGTGAGGGAGAAAACATATTTTGTCTTGAATATTTCTCAAAGTAGTTTGCATTGTTTTTAAAGATGGGCAGCAAAAAGTATTATTAGAGCCAGGCTAAATCATATATTTTAATCTATGGTTATTTTTCTCATATTTAAAGGCTTGATTAGCTTGTAAGGAGTGAAAAGTAATACAAAAATGACTAGAAGATTTATGGACAAAATTAATCAAGTCATATGTTTATGTTTATTATATTTATATCCTGCCCTCCCCCCACCAAGGCAGGCCTCAGGACGGAATACAATATAGAGGTAAAACAATTTCATATACAATTTACAATATAAACATACTAAAAATTTGCTTACATAAAAGCATGCTTTACTATTAGTCCAAAAATATGGTGCCCAAAAAACAACAGCTCCCCATGACTAAAACATAGTCTAGTATTTAGATGAAATATTCCTACACAGTATGGGGAGATAAACCTACATACATACACAGCCCATTTAAAGTCAAACCAAGGGGGCTGCAAAGAAGAACTTAAGGAGAAAAAGAGCAGGAGGGTTCAGGTTTTCTTATAGAGAAAGTTAGATAAGAGAGCCAATGTGCTGTAGTGGTAAAGGTGTAGGACTAGGATTAGGGTTGCCAACTGCCAGGTAGTAGCAGGAGATCTGCTAATTCAACTGATCTCCAGCCGATAGAGATCAGATCACCTGGAGAAAAATGGCCACTTTGGCAATTGAACTCCATGGCATTGAAGTCCCTCCCCTCCCCAAACCCTGCCCTCCTCAGGCTCTGCCCCAAAAATCTCCCGCCAGTGGGGAAGAGGGACCTGGCAACCCTAACTAGGATCTTCGAAACCCAGGTTCAAATCCCCACTCTTCCATGGAAACTTGCTGGGCAACCTTGGGCCAGGCACACTCTCAGCCTCAACCCTGTCAAGTATTTGGATGGGAGTTCTCCAAGGAATACCAGGGGCATGACACAGAGGCAGGCAATGGCAAACCACCTCTGAACATCTCTTGCCTTGAAAACCCCACCGGGCTCTGCATAAGTCAGCTATTACTTGATTGGGGGCAGGGGGAGTTAAGAACTTTAAGCACATACAATCCCCACCCAAAAGCCATTTCTGAACTGGAAGATGAAAATACCTTGTACATATGTGCTCTAAAGTGAACTTCAAAGAGAATAGTGGTGGTTTTCAATTGTATATGAACAGCAATTCCACACATATCCTGACCAAATATCTTCAGCCAGAGCTAAACACAATGGCCTGTATATTACCTCTCAGCAAAGTTTGAAAACCTCCTCCTATTTAAGTGACTCTTCTGCCAGAGGGGAAACCACCTAAGTTAGAAAAAAGGCTCTTTAGGCTGGGGGAAGTCTTCAGACTTAGCTGAGTGTGAGTGGAGTGGCAGGATACATGCTGATCTTTCTACAAAAGCTCACATAAGGTTCTCTTAGCTTGTTATCGCCAGTGTTTTGAAAAGAGCTGTCGATACTGGGTTGCACACTGACCTATTCAAAAATGCACTCTACAACATCCAAATGAAACTAAACTATCCTGGATATGTTGCCATAAAAGTTTTTTTTAAGTATTTTAAATTGAAGTAATTGAATAAATCTTTATTTTTGCTACCCAAGAATCATGAATTTTGTATAATCCATCCATGGTAAGAGAACATGTGAATGAAATGGTGCTTCTCATGCCATAACATTTTGTGTTGGATAATGTTATGAAACTATCCAACATATGGAAAAATTGTGCAGGAAAAAAATTAACTATTTGAATTTTCTGAAAAGGAGTCAGTGAAAATGCCTCAGCTGGTATCTCTTTGTTAATTAATTAGTATTTTATTCAAAAAACAAGCAAGTAAACATTACAAACTCAAGAAATATCACCACATCTTGCCCACAATATGCTAATATTTCATATCTCAGCCATAATGTTGTACCCACTGATTAGGCTTGCAAGGCCCCCACCGGGGGCAGGGGATCCCCCACTCAGGGTCCCTCCTCCCATGGAAAAGAAGGCCTAGGCTGGCATTGTCGGCAGCGCTAAGAAGTTATGCTTGCTAGAACCATATACACACTACAACTCTCACATACCTAAGGAGACCTGACTCAAAATGGCTGCTAGTGTTAAAATCAGATTCTCATTGTAATCTTTCAGATTGTGACAGAAATATTTCATTTGTGTTTCAGTCCCTACTGATGCAAGGAATATTCAAGCATACCTGAGATACCATCTAGTGCCATTACAAAAGCATATTCTATAATATGGCATTCTCTCTCTCTCTCTCTCTCTCTCTCTCTCTCTCTCTCTCTCTCTCTCTCTGTCTGTCTCAAACTATTGACTTTTTTGATAGCCTGAAATGGCATTTTTAAAGGTTAAATACACTGGCACTTTTGAATCCCTTCCAGCAGCAAGCCTGATATTACATTGCTGGGAAGATTTTGTAGTCTCCATGTCACATTGCTGTAACTCCGTATCCACAATTGCATATCTATGAAATCATTGTCTTGAACGATGGATAATGTTCCTATAAATACAGTCTGCATTAATTATTCTTGAGACAATGGAAGCATTCATTTGTTTTTGTGAAGAAAAATATGAGGATTGCCAAAATGGCAGTGCAAATGTGACATAATATGTTGACAGTGTGTTCTATCTGCCCATTCTTTCCTTGGTATTACTACGTATGTCCAGGAGACCATATAGCATAAACACTTGACAGCATGAATGTGACTCACTTATCTGTCCAAGTGCAAATCCACACTAAAACAGCCCAAATGTAAGAGCACGCCTAATATATTAGGTGCTGTGGAACACAGGCAGGATGGTGCTGCTGTAGTCGTCTTGTTTGGGGGCTTCCTAGAGGCACCTAGTTGGCCACTGTGTGAACAGACTGCTGGACTTGATGGGCCTTGGTCTGATCCAGCAGGGCTTTTCTTATGTTGTTAAGTAATCTACCCTCCTTCCACTGCTTCTCCCGCCCAAACATATGAAGCGGCTAGTTTAGGTTCTAAATCCAGCCACAAGAATCCCTCGAATCTAGGCAAATTTACACAAAATTCCAGTAGCACCTTAAAGACTAATAAAATTTATTTCAGCATTAACTTTTATGAGGCAGAGCTCACTTCATCAGATGCATAGATGTATACATCCACTCCATTAGGCCTGTTTTAATATACACAGAAGAAGGTTTCAAAGAGAGGCTGGTATATAACAAAATCCAGTCAAAAGAATTAGCAGTTCACTAAGAGTGGGTGTGAGATATTCCTAACTAACAACCTAAAAGTTATATATATAAAATTTAATGTAGGATGAAAGGAGATTGTGGTACAAATTGTCATCTGTAAGGGGAGGTATGAGATATTAGTGCTCACAGACAGATAGGAATCTAAGGTCTATGTTAAGCTGCAGAGGTGGGGATACAATATCTTGAAGATAATGAATTCTAATTCAGCACTTTCACATTGAATCTTATATGTGAAGGTCCCCCCCCCCCGCAAAAAGAACAATAGTCTAAGCAAATCTAGGCTGTAACTCATACATCAGTAATAAAGGATCTGTGGATGGCCCTTACAAATCCATTAAAGGGTGCAAATCTGCTTAGGGAATGCACTGTAAATGGATAGACTGAATACCAGAAGCAGATTTTATTATGAGGAATAATACATACATCTGGGCTAGGGAATTAGCAGTTTTATCTGTTTCATTTTTATCAGGTGCTTGACCTGACTGGTCTTGCTGGTATAGTCCCAAGAATAATTACAAACAAAGGGAGGAATGGTTTCAGCAGTGTGTCCATGAGGGGCACACCAGAGCTTGATCAGAGAGGTGAACAATTTATACTGCATATACTGTACCTCCTGGACAAATAGTCTAAGATGTGAAATGAAACAGAGACTTATCTGTATATGGGCATAGATCATGTGTTAAAGTAATGGAAATGCTAATGCCATCAGATTCTGCTAGTAGCTAAAGGCACACTGATTAATTGCTGGGGTTCCTTGATTAATGGCCTGAATGCCAAGCACTAAGCAAGCTGATGTCTGAGATACTATTCCTTTCCCATTAGCGTGATTGAATTATGTGAAGTCCTGCTTACTTTGTTCGCTTCCTCTATGATGGCCTGATGCAAAAACATAGATTCAAGCTGCTCCCAATAAATGTATCTGCTTCATTTATGCCTCACCATTCTCCCCAGTGGGGACCCAATGCTTCTTACACATTCACCTCTACTCTAACATCACAACAACCCTGTGAGGTAGGTTAGACTGACACTGTGTGACTGCGGCCCAAGGTCACCCAGCAAGTTTCCATGGCAGAGTAGGGATTCAGACCTAGATTCTTGTCCAAAACTATAACCATTGTACAACACTGTGCCTGCCATTAAAAACAGCTTGCTTTAAATTGATTAGGGCTGTTGATTCGGTTCGGCCCGAACTGAAAAACAGCCGAATTTCTCTCAATTCGGCGGTTTTTCGGTTCAGACGAACCGAACTCAAAAAGGGGGGGAACCGGGGAGCTGAATTGGCCGAGTTCGGGGTGTTCCCGAATAAATTCGGCCGATTCGGGCCCTTTCCCCCACCCCACACACCTTCAGGGAGCTTCCCTGGAGACGCGCGGGGTGCTCTTTAAACAGATCTGTGCCTCCCAGCTGGGAGGCACAGATCTGTTTAAAGGGCACCCCGTGCCTCTCCAGGGAAGCCCCCTGAAGGGGGGCGGGGTGCCCTTTAAACAGATCTGGTCCTCCCGGCCGGGAGGTGCAGATCTGTTTAAAGGGCACCCCACGCCTCTCCAGGGAAGCCCCCTGAAGGGGGCGGGGTGCCCTTTAAACAGATCTGCGCCTCCCGGCTGGGAGGCACAGATCTATTTAAAGCCCCCCCCCCAGTCCTGCCAGGAGTCCCGGCAGGGCTGGGGGGGGTCTGGAAACCCTCTGCGCTCTCTGCGCAGAGAGCGCAGAGGTGCTTGCCAGCCCCCCGCCAGCCGTGCTGGGAGCCCAGGCAGGGCTGGGGGGTCTGGAAACCCTCTGCGCTCTCTGCGCAGAGAGCGCAGAGGTGCTTGACAGCCCCCCGCCTGCCTTCCTGGGAGTCCCGGGAGGGGGGGTCTTTAAACCTCTCTGCGCTGTATGCGCAGACAGCGCAGAGGGGCTTGTTTAAAGGGCCCCCCATGCGCCTTCAGGGTGCTTCCCTGAAGGCGCGTGGGGGGCCCTTTAAACAGATCTGCGCCTCCCAGCTGAAAGGCGCAGATCTGTTTAAAGGGCCCCCGTGCGCCTTCAGGGAATTCCCCTAAAGGCGCGCGGGGGGGCGAATTTTCCCTCGAACTCCGGATCCCCCCAAATTTCCAGGGATCCGAAGTGGGGGAGTTCGGACTTAACGGGCCGAATTTTGCCGAAGCCGAACTATACCGAATTTTTTCCCAACAGCCCTAAAATTGATACCCCACTGTAGCAGACAACCATAAAAGGAGGGTTTTTGGGGGGTGGGGGTCTTGTCTTGCAATAGAGCAGTATGCTTAGCTATTAAATTTCCATTTATCTCTTTAATGTGCTAAGTGCTAATGGACAACTCCAAGCTGATCTGAGAAAGGGGTATTTGTGAGTTACCAAGCATGAGGGGGAGGAGAACTCCGTTACATACTTGTCTTCTCTTTCATTTACACAGAAACATGGTTCCTGATTCTTATGGTGGAAAGCAGGGGAGTAAGTTGGGATCCTGGCTACTGGAACATAGCATTTCAACCCAAGGGGCTGGGGAAGGCTTTCCCATACCTGGGGACTAGGGGCTTGGAAGATGAGGCAGAAGGGAAGGGTTGTGTGTGTGAGAGAGAAATAAAGAGAGAAGCATGGAGGGAATCATGGAGCGAGTTCCTCCGCCCCCCCTTAAACAGGAGTTCCAATAAGCCTGCAACGTTTTCTTGGGTCTTTTGAAGGGGGGCTGGGCTGTTTAAAACCGCAGCCTCTGGTCTAGAAAAGGTTAAACTATCTGTCACTCTAGGAACACCGTGTTCCATTATCCCGTTATTTCGAATTACTGTACGTGCAAAAGGAAAAAGAAGAAGAAGAAGAAGAAGGCAGCACATTGCTGCTTGTGTGGTGACGAAAGTGCTGACAGAACTAAAATGTGATCCATCATCGGATCTGACATGCAGAGCACAGCCCAGCTTGCCAACTAAGAAGCAATGGAGAAAGGGCAGAGGAAGACAACCAGTCCAGAAGGAACTTTCACAAGTGCTTCAGTTGAAAGCTCAGTGGCAAATGAGAAAATATAGAACAAGTGTTTAGTGTGGAAGGAGTCGCTGTCGTATATCTGAGTTACAGTGATGGTCCAAACTGAGAAGACTGTTGACACTCACAAGGGGATGCTAACAGTCCCACATTTGTCTGATGAATATTGACTATTGTGAAATTATACTTGACGGTGACCATTGTGACTCTCTTCATTGACTGGTCAGTCTCTGACTTTATATAATTTAAAAACTTGTGATATTCATGAAGCCTGTCAACATAATTTTGCAGCCAGTTTAGGCACCTGAAATGTTCAGAACCCTTAAATAATTTAGAATTATTTCACCCAATTAGGGCCAGTCTTGTGTGTATGTGTATACGTGTGTGCAAATCAAAACTGCAGGGGAATTTAAGAATAGTTGGATTAGAATCCAATTCTGTTTAGGATTTTGTTCCCCCAGTAGCCAGCCAGCTGCATCTGCAAATTAAGAACCAAGACAATGTTGATCCCCTGCTGTTTGTCCCTGTTTGGCATTTCAAGGTATCCTGCCTAGGGTTGCCAGGTCCCTCTTCACCACCAGTGGGAGATTTTGGGGGGGCGGAGCCTGAAGAGG
The DNA here is from genome assembly GCF_029931775.1 of Euleptes europaea. Taxonomy (NCBI): domain Eukaryota; kingdom Metazoa; phylum Chordata; class Lepidosauria; order Squamata; family Sphaerodactylidae; genus Euleptes; species Euleptes europaea. Next base: position 36,807,711 of record NC_079320.1, on the reverse strand, counting down.
GCAGGGTTTGGGGAGGGGAGGGACTTCAATACCATAGAGTTCAATTGCCAAAGTGGCCATTTTTCTCCAGGTGATCTGATCTGTATTGGCTGCAGATCAGTTGTATTAGCAGGAGATCTCCTGCTACTACCTGGCAGTTGGCAACCCTAATCCTGCCCCTTTACATAGAGGCTCCATTAGGCTGTCATAGCTGCTGGTAGATTTGTCCTCCGTATAAATGTCTTATTATTTTAAATGTCATTTATGCTAGTGATTATCACTGAAACTGATAACAGTGAATTTTGTTAACACAGATATTTGGCTTCTTTCTTCCTATAGTTATACGGCTACCCCTTTGGATAGCTAATCTCATCATGTCATCCTAAACAGAGTTACTCCCTTCTAAACTCATTGACTTGCACTGTCAGTGTGCTACAGAGGAAGTAGAAACGGGGAAAGTATGTGAAAGTCGAAAAGAGTTTAATACGGTCCGAGACCAGCATAAAAACATACCAGATATACATACATAACATAACACATATAAAAGAGTATCAGGTGCGAGCCCCTATAACTTCTTACAATCTCTCACTCATAAAAGCCGTTAAGCGCATAATTTTAAAATATTACATAATTGGAATTAGCATAAATATAAATCTAAAATCGCTCAACCATTAAGTTCGACCCATGGACACCTGATCCTCATAGCTTGCCACCCAAATTTGGCCACTTTAAAAGTTATCTCCATATCCTTGTCTGAGAGCATGTTAGAAAGACTAAAAGCTCTGGATCACCCTTGGAGACCCGATAATACAGAAAGAACGGCTTCTCGTATCTTGTTATAGATTTTGCATTCGAACACAATGTGCTCAAGGGTCTCAGTACTCCCATCAGAGCAGGGGCATAATCGTCCTGTGTATGGTATCTTTTTGTATCTCCCTTCCAAAACGGCTGAAGGGAGTGCATTACAACGCATCAGGGTGAAGGCCCTCCTGTAGTCTGGACTATCTAAGTGTGAAAGGTAAGACATCGGGACCACGCTGGTAAGAGAGCTGCAATTGTAGCACATGTTTTTGATTCTACTTAGGTCATGCTGTCTTTCCACGTCCAGTATTCTTTGCCTGATCAGGGCTCTGGCCTGTGGATAGTCCATTGATAGGAGCAGATGTTGTAAGAGACCATAGTAGCCTAGTTTATTCATCAGATTTCTCAACCAGGGGGAAACAAAAGTGTCATACAAAATTAGGTTAACAAGTCCTTTGGGACGTGAAGCTATTAGGTTAACAAGTCCTTTGGGACGTGAAGCTATTTTGAGCCAATAGGAGATCGAGACAATCCATATCCTTGCTTCAATCGTTACTTCCCCTCTCTCCATTTGAATTGCAGCATTGGAGACACTGGGAGGGACTTGTAGTACAGCTCTCAGGAATTTGGATTGGATCTTCTCCAACCTGGAGTAATTTGCTGTGTTAATAAGTGGCCCCCCATATAACATTTGGGAAAGGTTTTTGGCTTTATATAACTTAACAGCAGCTGTAACCAAACATCCTCCCTTATTCCAAATTTTTTTTTAATATAGCTGCGGCACTTTTTTGGGCATTGGCGGAGACATGGGCTATGTGAGAATTCCTTAAACCTGTTGCCTGAAAGACCACACCCAGGTATTTATAGCAGTGTACCTGCTCTATCTCAATCCCATTCAGACTCCAGGAGTGAAGTTTTGGCTTATTGGCAAAGACCATTACTTTAGTTTTTGAGTGATTAACCTCAAGTTGATTATCAGTGCAATACATCGCAAGCAGGGGCAATGCCCTCCTGATGCCAATAGGTGTTCTAGAAAGAAGAACGGCATTGTTCGCATATAGTAACAGAGGAATGTGCCTATCCACCAGTTTTTTGGGGGTGCAGCTCTTGCTTGTTTAAACATGCTACCATATCATTGATGTAAAAAATGAACAATAGTGGCACTAGTATGCAGCCCTGTTTGACCGCCTTTCTTGTTACAATGGGGTCGGTAAGCTGCCCTTGATGGTTACATCTTACCCATATTGTGGTTCTTTCATATAGGGCGGGGAAAGTATGTGTTATGGACTGCTGTTTGCACAAATACTAAAATTGAATTTTTTACCTTTCACCTGACCCTTTCAAAAATAATTCAGAATTTGTGATTTTGCAGTTCTTTGCTTTAATATTTAACAAATTATTAATAACACACAACTCACCTTTCTCCCCAATGGGGATCCAAAGCAGCTTGTATCATTTTCCTCTCTCCATTTTATCTTCACAACAACCATGTGAGGTAGATTACTCTAAGTGTGTGTGACTTTCCCATGATCACCCAGCAGAGTGCGGATCTGAACCATGATCTCCCAGATCCTAGTCCAACACTCTAACCGTTACACCACATTGGCTCATTAGGAACTTTACAAACAATATATTTTGATTTTTGTTCAGTATCAAATCGACACATTGGAAGCAGTCTAGAACGGAATTGATATCTTGCTTGTGCACATTATTTGATGGTTGTTGTTGTGCAAGCATGGGTTTATTTTTTTTCAATGAAGGGAGTCAGACAAGTATGGCCACTGTCACAATACTACAAGGGTTTTGCTGGTATAATATATGGTGATTCCTCTTCTACTCTTGCCAATCAATTGGTTCATTATGATCTTTCTTAAGTTATAGCCTAGTGTTCTTCAGCTAGTGTCACACCAAAACCCAAGATCAATCTATACTTAAATCACTTTCCCTAAGGGCTGCTTCGAACAAGACAAATTTCTCACATGGAAATTGAAAATGACTATATTTTTTCCCCTTTAAAGTGTGCTAGAGTATAGGAAATTTACCTTATATTAAGCAGCCTAAGTCAATATGTCTTTTAAAGAGGACCACTTGGCCTTAATGGTAAGGCTTCACACAGCAGAAGGATAAAGCATACACACACAAACAGCCACAGAGAGAGAGAGAGAGAGAGCGATGGCTCAAAACAGGTTTTGGAAAACCTGTATTAAGGAGGACAGCATTTTGTCCTTAAGTTCTGTGAAACCTTGAAAAAATCTGTTTGTGTTCAGCAGGCAAAGTGGGTTAAAGACACCATGTGAGAGGGATTTCTGAACGGCACAGCCAAGTGCATCATTGAACTTTACAGAGCCACAGTCTACAAAATAAAGTCAACAACATTTGCTGGGGGAAGAGTGCAGAAATGGCAGCCATTTCAAACAGAAAAATGCATCATTGTCTGCTCAAGTAAACGTTGTGTTTGTCATAGAATCCCCAACTAATCTTGTTCCTTTACTTGCAATATTTGGATATGATTATCTTACGCCTCACTGGTGTGCTTCTATCAAGCACAAAGTTCTGAATGCTGGCAGCTTTAGGCCCCAATGGCTGGAGTACCTGGAAACACAGAAGTAGGTCTGGAATGGTGATGAATTAGGGTTGCCAATCTCCAGGTTCTAGCTGGAGATCTCCTGCTATTACAACTGGTCTCCAGCCGATAGGGATCAGTTCACCTGGAATAAATGGCCACTTCGGCAATTCGACTCTAAGGGATTGAAGTCCCTCCCTTCCCCAAACCCCACCCTCTTCAGGCTCCACCCCAAAAACCTTCCACCGGTGACAAAGAGGGACCTGGATAGAAGAACAAGCCTGTTGTGTTTTGGTTAAAAGTGAAAGTTTGGGCAGGGGGGAGAATACAGCAGAGGAATGTATGGAAAATATGAGAAGGAAGTATGAGATGTTAAAATGTTGCTGTTTTTATTCAGTTGGATGCATCAGAATATAAGGAGATGTGTGATATGTAAATAGATCTAGGCATTCTAGATACTTATATAGTTGCAGTTAAAGAAAAAAGCCAATAGGAAACTTTCAGTAAGCAAGCTTTTATAACTGGGTGTTCAAGTCCACTTTTAACACTGGCAGTCCACTGGCAGATGGCTATGTAGCATCAAGATTAAGTGAGTGCATTTATGATTAGAATATAAAAAGCTGTTGTGCAAAATCGCTAAAATATAGTTTCTACTCAGCATAAAGAGCAATCCAAGGCACCTTTTGAGAAGAAAATCTAAACCAAAATTGGACAGTTTTAAAGTTCAAAGCAGCTATGAAAGGGGTGGAGAGTGAATTTGGTTCTAGTAATGTTGCCAGCTGCAGCTGGTGGGGCAGTCATGCCAGTGTCATGCTGGACATGTCTCATGCAAAACCTGAAGGGATGCCACTGCACCAAGGAGATGCTCCAGTATTCACCCAAAAACTCTGTAGTTAATCCATAGAGTTTTAGGTGCATCTTAGAGTGTCACTCCAATGCAATGATCTTACTTACAGTTTTGCACTGGAAGTAATGTCGCACAATAGTGTGATGCTAGTTAGGGCTGTTGAATTAAAAAAAATTCGGTATAGTTCGGATTCGGCTGAATTTGGCCCGTTTAGATTTGGGATATGCCGAAGTCCGAACTCCCCCACTTCGGGTCCGTGCAATTCGGCGGGAATTCAAAGTTCGGGGAAAGCATGCAATGCAACAGTGCAAAGCAACACAATACAACTGCAAAGCAACACAAGCACGCAATGCAACAGTGCAAAGCAACACAAGCACCTTTGCAACAGTGCAAAGCAACACCTGACACCTGGGAGTTTGCAAACCATGGAACGGGACAGAGGCAGCTAGCTATGCATAATGAGCAGGAGGGGGTGGAATTTCTCCTTTTGCATTGGACTTGGGACCAGGCAGATGCATTCTTTAAGTCACCATTTGAAAACCAGTTTTGAGCAAGCATCAAAAATAACCTAACTGATCTTATGAATGAGGGAAAACCTGAAGACATAAAAATGAAGCCCCCCCCCTCAAACCAGGGAGAGAGAGACTGGAGGGGGAACACACACCCCAGGCAGAACAGGCAAAAGCCCCCTTTGGCTTCCCCCCCACCCACAGAAACTGCTCCCTCCCCACACACACACAGACTCTGCTTTCCCCCCCCACATACACACACAGAGAAAAGAAAAATTACAGATTAAAGCCCCCAAAGGGGTCTTACTGTGGCTGTCTTCTGTTCCATCAGGAGCGGCTGGGAGGCTGGGTAATCCAATATGATTCCATTTGTATCCAATATGAGATCCATATGTATGCATCTCTCGAGGGTGATCCATTCATCCCAATAGGGAAAAGGGGAAAGCCCATATCTCGGGGGGCCCAATGTTTACAAAACTTGGGTGGTCTCTTATGAAGCCTTGTCTGAAGCTCCGCTGAAAGTTTGGGATCGGCACACCCAAAAATGCGCCCCCTGCAGCCACGGAAAGAGAAAAGGGGGGAGCCGATATTTCTGCCCCCACTGAACCCATCTTTACAAAACTTGGGTGGTCTCTTAAGAAGGATTGTCTGAAGCTATGATAAAAGTTTGGGGGCTGCACCCCCAAAAAAGCGCCCCCTGCAGCCACGGAAATGGAAAAGGGGGAGAGGAAAAAGGGGTGGAGCCCATATCTCGGGACCCCTTGACCGAATGTTTACAAAACTTGGGGGGTCTCTTAAGAAGCCTTGTCTGATGCTCCGCTGAAAGTTTGGGGTCGGCACACCCAAAAATGCGCCCCCTGCAGCCATGGAAAGAAAAAGAGGGGAGCCCATATCTCGGGACCCCCTGACCCAATGTTTACAAAACTTGGGTGGTCTCTTAAGAAGGCTTGTCTGAATATCCCCTGAAAGTTTGGAGTTTGTACCCCAAAAAATGCGCCCCCTGCAGCCACGGAAAGGAGTGAATGTGAACAAGCACACACACACGAAGATTTCCCTCTCTCTCTCTCTCTCTCTCTCTCACCGGCCGGGCCGCACATCAGCTGATTCCTCCAGTACTCAATCCTGACTGATTGGCTAGAAGAAGACCCAGCTTGACCACCGATTGGCCGGGGGAGGAGAATGCTGCTTACTGAAGGTTATGCTGCTTACTGACGGCCGAATTTGCCGGATTTATTCGCGAACTCGCGAACTCGCTGAATTCGGGGGCCCCGGTTGCCCGCCATTTTTGAGTTCGGTTCGTCCCGAACAAAAAACCACCGAATCAAGGGAAATTTGGCTGATTTTCAGTTCGGGCCGAACCGAATCAACAGCCCTTATGCTAGTGATCCCCCCTCCCATTTTTCTCCCACTGGCCTGTGGAGTTGGGGTGGGGAATGGGGGTGTCAATCTCTGGGAGGTCTCCCAATACAGCAGACCTGACTCCTCTAGGTTGAAGTGTTATGGGAGGAGGGTATGTTTAACTCTTTCCACTAAGTTATTTTCCTGATTTAAATCATCCACCCCTCCCAACTGTTATTTTCCTAGTGGGGAAAAACATACAGGCACTCCTTATGATACTCTATCTAAATCAAGAAAATGGCATGAGGGAAGAGGTTTACTCCTTTTTTAAAAAAGATTAATTTTATCGTGGATTTCATGTTGTCTCGTGCAGTTTGGTCCTGAGAGGTGTTTATGGTATGATGGTTTATGACTGGTATGCCTCAAATCTGATACCTTAGCAACTGAAACAAGATTTGGAGATAGGGTGGTGAACTTCTTTTATTTCAGAAAAAGCAATCTATGTGTGGGGTCAGGGATTGGTGCCTGGGTAGAATCTCATGTGTATAGGAATCTGTCATTTCAGGATGGAACTAAAGATGGAATCAGGGCAGAATCAACCAGATTATGGGTGGAGCACAACCTACCAGGGAATTACCACAGCAAAATCTTAAACTGAGTTGCTGCTCAGTACTAGTTACCTAACAGAGTGTGGTTTCATTTGTTAGGCCGATAAAATGAGACTGGCAAAAGAAAGAAAGCCTATACAATGTCTTGCAGCAAGTCCTCAAATATTATTGCAACATGTACAGCAATCATTTGAAAACTAATTATTCAACAAGTTTGTTTTCTTTCTCCTGGTTAAATGTAGGCCCAGACCCAGTGAGGAAGAAAGCAGCTTTTTCAAGCAGCAGTGTTTGTTTTGGATCCATATGCAGCAGATTGTCCAATGCTGATCATTTGAAGCACATGGCTAAGTCTACGGGATGTGCTAAAAACCTGGCTGTCCTTTGCTCTTCATGTTAACTCATAACTTTAGTCGGCAGTGGGGGAAAACCATTTCTCCATCCAAAGAAAATTAAATCCCTCCCCAGGTGGAAAGCAATAATTTTTCAGCCAAGAGACACTAACGTCTAAGAGGAGCTGATAATGGGAAGGCTTTGTCAGCAGTCTAAACATGTTTTAAAAGCGGCTAGCAGTAGAATCTCCCTGACAGAAATGTGTGTCTGAGACGATGCCAATGATACTTAGCGCAGCTGCTCGTGGATGGTTGCCTAATTGAATGTTGTTTGTCTCAAGATTTTCCAGTGGACCATTTCAAGTGGCAGCCTGCAGCTGATGTGCCATATAGCCCGCATTAACATCTCACCTGCAAAATACATAATTACACACAAATCTGCTGATCAGATGCAAAATGTGAACAAATGCCAGTGGTTGAGTTTCAAGAAGCATCCAAGCATGTCCATAGCAAAATACTGGGAATGTTGTTATCCCATGCTATATCCATTTGCTGCCTCTCCACATGGAATCTCTATTAATGAGAGCCAGCTTAAAAAACAACACAAAATAATTATAAATGGCATCTTACTGGCAGTTTGTGTTAATTCTGTTTGGTGTTGGTCTAACATATTGTGTTATCCTAATAGCTATGTAGCATGTCTGTCTCTTATTTTTATCAGTTTTCTTTTGAAGACTGCTCAGCTGGATCTTTTATACATAACCGTAATGTCATGCTATTGGCCCACTACATCAGCAGCCAGCTGATGCCTGTGTACTGTTAAAATAATGCAATTGATATCTTATGGTTCTCCACCCAGTTTAAATGAAGCATAGTTTGGCACCACAGATCCATTTACTTACTTTATTTATATAGCTCACCTTTCTCACTGAAATTCAAGGTGGGTTACAAAATATAAAAATAATGCAGTCAGAGAGCATACATAAGACATCCGATGAACAATGCAAAGGACAAGGATTACATGATCAGAAGACAATGTAGACAAAAAAAACTGTCTTAGACAAATGATTATAAAAGTAGAAGACAATGTAAACATGATTAGAAGACAATGTAGACAAAAAAACTGTCTTAGACAAATGATTATAAAAGTAGAAGACAAAGCAACAGATGCAAGTTACTGCACACATTAAACTGTGCAGTAGACCAGGGCTTCTTAAGCTTGGGTTTGGGCAACTATTTTTTTTCCCATCTGCAGGGTGGCACTTTCAAAAGGTTTTGCTGAGAAGGATGTCACTACCTTGGTGGAGCACAGCAAAAGAAGAAGTCCTGAAGATATGTGAGTCTGAGGCCACGAAGGACTTTGAATGTGAGAACCAGTGCCTTGAATTGAACCTGGTAACTGATCAGTCTTGCTTACAATAAATTTTGGATCTTGTTAACTTGCTGGGCTTCAGCATGAATTGCTAGCAATGAGATCATTGCCTTGATATTTATATATAAATGTAGGCTGTGAATCCCTCTTTTCTTGCACTTGCAATTAAACTGCAATTGAAACACTTTAGTGATGTTAGAGTGAAACAGAGTTCTATCACTCTGCAAACAAACCTTTTCTGTGACCAGGTAATATAATAATTACAGAGCACTATTATTGTAATTCATTATTTCTTAGCGCTAGTACCAATATGTGTAGCCTTATAAAAAGTGCTGAATTCAAACCATGTTAGCTTCACTAGAATGCAGATCAGTCTCTCTCTCTCTCTCTCTCTCTCTCTCTCTCTCTCTCTGTGTGTGTGTGTGTGTGTGTGTGCGCGCGCGCGTGCATGTGTGTAGTTATGTCTTCAGATGATAAAATGTGATGGATGGTATGACGGGTTCCCCAGTTAATGGGAATGAAAGGGCATGCTGACTACCTTGCCAGCTGAGTTAACAGCTAACTACCCTAAGGTAGCAGTTAAAAAAATGCTAGAAGGGATTTTTTTTTTCTAAACAAGATAGATTTGTATATTTGATCTCATAGACGCTCATTCACAGCGAGACCGTAAAAAAGAAAGAACAAAAATAAATGCTTTTCTAGCTATGGTTCGCTGTTCGTTAAACAACCTTGCTAATTCTGATACAAAGGGGCTCCCTGAAAGAAAGGCAAGGCAATGAGAGTTTTACTGATAAGGCTTTTTAAGCTCTCAATAGACCAGACTAACACTGGATTGTTCAGGTATCTCAAGAGCTTGTATAAATTGCATGCTACAGCCTTTGTATAATCAAGGTCATCAAGAGTCAAAAGGCAGCTGATAATTGCCTGTGCGCTGTGCTAGCACACATCCCACTGAACTAAAAGCTTCCTCTAGTGTGGTGCTTTAATGGGACCTAAAAACCTATCATGCTGTAACCACTTATGAGAAAGCATACAATGAATACTAGGCGATCACAACATTATGCTCCTCTCTCCTGAGGTGATATTTGGGAAAGCAGGATATGATTGCAGAGCTGCAACAGAACAGAAACAGTGTCACGCTCGTCCATTGACAGCTGACAGGAGAGCCAATCCATACCACACCAACAATAAAAGTGGCAATAGAAAATATGATGGAGCAAATATCAACAGCAGGGGCAGACGGGACATTTTACTTACAGAGAAATTTCCAGGTGAGCCTCTGGTAGTCACGAGCAAGCAGAGACAAGCCCCAGCCATCTGTCAGTGTTGTCGGGCTTGGACCCTCCAATGGCAATTCTGATTGGTGTCAGCTCATCAATTGCCTCCTTCCAAACTACTGCCAGTTTATGGGGCAAGGCAATGAGTGAGTCGATGCCCCCTTTTTGGCATGGCTGAGCTGAGTGGCTTGGCTTGCTCCAAGGCCATTCTCACTTCCAGTCCTTGCTGATCAGCAAGGACTTCAAACAGGGGGACCCCATTTGAGCACTAGCAAGTCGGCAGACTCAGTCCAAAGGATGGTGAAGGTTGTTCAAATTGCAGGAAAGGGCATACCAAGCTGCTTAGCTCTCTCTGCTCACTCTTCTCCAAGCATATGGATGCAAAACTGGGAGTACAGGGATTATGAAGTTGCAATTTTGCAATGGAAGAATTCTTTCAAGGGCAAGGACTAGAACTGTGTTTTAGGTAAACATGGTCACAAAAAGAAAAAAAAGACTACATGTATTTGGGCTAAAATTCTTATGGATTTATGCTACAATACATCAGTTACCCATCTAGAATGGATGCACAATGTATATTCTTGACATTTCCTTCCCTTATTAGGAATCTGACTGCTGCTTAAGGTTGCACAATATTTTCCAAACAGGCACTTAGCAACTGAAGAATTTTGTCACCTGCTTTTATAATATCCATATCAGAATTCTGCCCTCTCCCTAAGTAACTATCTATAAACCAGGGCTGGAGATATAGATGACAGCCACTAGTGACTGTGTGCCAAAAAATTAAACAAACCCAAACAATTATCTTAAACATCAAGGCATGAAGATTCTTATCTTGATGCCATGGTGTGAACTTTGTAATTTAGAAAAGCTGGAAACATATACAAGAAATTATACCTGGAATCATTCCCTTGTAGAAATCAATGTGGTTCCATGGAAGCCAAAGCATCTAGTCCAAGTTATAATGGACCTATCCCATCATTAGCTAATTTTACTCCATCTGCTCTTCCATGCCTTTTCAGAACAAATGGAGTTTTAATTAGATATATGGAGAAGAAACTGGGGCTAGGACTTGCTCAACATCACCCAATTAGTTCACTGCTCTGCCTGTTCCTTGTACCTACATAATTATTTTGCCTCTGTCCACTCTAGTGAAATGTACGAGCATCTAATGTGATAACAGCTTCAGCCCCTCACAGCCACACAGATGTAGAAGTGTTTCAAACAATACTGAAAAGTATGGGGAAAAAACCAAACAGGCACTTGTGTTGGGTGACTATTGAAGTGACTGGTGCAGTAGAAACCCTTCTGCTGCACTGGGGATCAAAAACAACCAACAAGAGATGTGCAGCTCTGTAAGAGGAGGTGTCACTGTCCATCCTATGGACTTGGCTTTCATCAATGAGAGAGGGTTTGGTGTTTCTGGGTTTGGTTTGGTGCAAAGTATAGAGGATAGAGAGCAAGGACGGAGACAGAACCTCTAGATAACAATGCCTGTTATCTGTTTGATTTGGGAAATCCAGAGATTTCTGCCTGCTGGGTAGGGTCAGCCCCACTACAAGAAGCAATGGCAATATGGTGGATGGGTCCAGCTTGACACTATGCAAACTTTGTAGTGCAATGACATTACTGTGCTCTATCAGGACAACATACAGAGATAGAGATGGGATATGGGCTGTTTCGGGGTTCTGTTAAAATACAGACATATGCATACCAGACCTTTCCTACCCATTTCAAGTTTTCTCACATTACCAACACATTACTGCTGTCCAGGCTTCAAGGGCCCTGCCTCTCCTCTAGCAAGCTAACTTGTATCAGTAAATCATTGAGGTAAGGGCATTATATTTCTTTTCAATATGTCTTTTTTTTTTTTTTTTTTTTTTGGTTTTCCTTCCAGTAATATTGATAAAAAATAAAATGGTAAAAGAACAGCTGAAAGTTTTCATGCCTCCAGTTTAAATTCAATATGAAACCATAGCATGTTCCCTCCGTCAGTTGTGACAGAGGATAAATTTACTATCTGCAGGGCTTCAAAAGAAAGCACCTGGTATCAGAGGTCAGAAGAAAAACATATTGTCTTTCTCAAGCCGTATTTCAGCAATGACAACTCTGAAGCAACAAAACCAGTAAAAGAGGATTTGCTAAAACTTCTCTTCCTTTTCATTCTCCCTCTTCAAAAAATACTATTCACAAAACAATGTGTGATTGACATGACGTGAGAAAAACATACTGCGCATAGAAGACACTTGTTTATGCAATGAGAGCAGGAGGGCTTTACTCATCCCATCCATCATTTGCCACTTATATTTGTCACTATATTTGCCACTTGTGTGATGCCCTAAAATGTCTTATTGTAAGGGTTTTCAAGCTTGGAATGCTTCCTTCTGTCCTACAGATTGTGCCCTACTGGAATCTGGTCAATGTTTTAAAATATGGGTAAGGGTTATGAGGCTAAGAGTAGTACAACCTGAAATCAGAAAAAATCATCCCTTAGGGGGATTGCCTTCTTAAATACTCTGAATAATGCTGATGACAACATTGTGTGCCAGCTGAACTGGAACAAAGGAAAAAGAGGGGGTACGATATGGCAGAAGAGTAGCTGAACCAAAATGCCATTATACAAATCATCCATAAAAGCTGACTTGGCGCCTGTCAACCAAACCTGCCTCATGTGGTAAGATAATGGTTGGGAGGGAGAAAATTATGTACATCACTTGAGGTCTTTAGTGGAAAGGTGGGGAAAATGGAGAGAGCTTCTTTCCAGGGTAATCTATTTGGTAATTAAACCGACACATTATTTTATGTTGATTTATTATTTTTAAAATTACACCCCAATTTTTAAATATATTTTAAAGTCCTGTATTTCTAGTGTGTGTGTCTGTGTTAAGCATAACCAATGTTCCCAGCCCTCGGCTTAAAAAACTTGAAAAATCAGAAATCTGATTAAGACTCTTTCTCAAATTGGTCTTGACTAATGTGTCTTACTTTTAAAATGTCAGTTTAAACTTTCATAACTAAACACTTTGCTTGCCAGACATCTTTGGAACCTAACAGAAAACTCCTTGAATTTGTGAAGAATGGGTTGAGCGTGGGTTGTCTCGGTCACATTTTGACATCTTGCAAGTCAGCCCAGAACTGGCGTGGAAGTCTGAAATATTGTCAGCTCTTGTCATAATTTTGTTCAGTGTTCATATTCTCAGCATTAATTGTATGCAACTCGTGCATGGCATTATACGATCTATTGTTTTGGGTAAAAGTTTTTTTTTAATGGACATAATCAAAAAGTTGGAAAATTCAAGGCATTAAAAAAACTAACACTGTTTTCAAATTTCATTATTCTTAGTCAAACATTGGATCATTATAAATGCACATTTCTCTTCAAATAAACTTCAGCATTAACATTGCACTCTTAAGAGAGTTACACCATTCTAAGTCCATTGAAGTCAGTGGAGCTAGAAGGGTATAACTCTTCTGTTTAGGATTATCCCTGAAACAGTACTGATCCTAAGAACATTTTCCTGGGAGTAACTGTTGAATTAAATGGGACTTACTTCTGAGCAAAGACACTTAGAATTGTTCTGCTGGTTTTCCTTTAAAATTTTACAAAGAAAGAAAAAGAAAGATAACCAAGACTTTTTTGGGGGGTGGTAATCACCGTTACTGAGTACTGGCACCTTTGGGGGGGTCACCCAAGTCCCGAACGGGAAAGATGGGAATAGGTACAAACTTATATATGATTTTTTAACCCCAAAAAAATCACTGCAAAGGTGTTGGAAGGGCTTCATCATTTAAGTATTTAAAAGATATCTTCCTTTTCAAGAGGTGGTACAAGTTAATAGAAACAGATGGTTCTGAATAAAGCTTTGTCAGCTTAAACCTGAATTTGGTCCATGCTGGAATTAAGGCTAATTATTCTAAAGGAGAAATGCCAAGCATATATTTGTATAGGGTTTTTTTGTTTTGTTTTGTTTTTTTGCATCTTGCCTAGTGATATGGGATCTTAAATTAATTGTGGCAAAAAACCCTCTTTAAATTAGGCAACTCAATAGTTTGATTCTTGATTTTGCTACACAAGGCAAATATGGCTAGAGTTTGGTGCAAGGGCTCCTCCAGCAAGGCATTGTCAAAGGTGATGTTGTATTAGTTATGCAAAATATGACTGGTTTCTGCCTTCAGTGGGAGCTATTACTGGGAAGTCACCAGACAGTTGGGCAGGCTGAGCAATCTTGGCTGCCCAGCCAATCAGTTGGGTTGAATAATGGACTATATAAACTACAAGTACCATCTTTGCACCAACCTTTGCTGGAAGAGCTTCTTCATCCATTCTTCCTTTATAGGATTTGCTGGCCACATCTGGGCCAGAGATGATTTCTGGAGACTGTCTTTAGTTGGGTGTGAGATGGTCCTTTTTCACTTGCCTTACACTGTAGGGAAGGTGTGGGGTCATATTTAAACAGGGCTAGTCAGAGTAGACTGGTAAGACCCAAACTAAGGTGGCAGATTTAGTGTAGACTTGTTGTTAAGTTAATTGGCTCAGAAAGCAAGCCATCTTTAGGTAACAAAACCAGACACTTTGGGCTGCCTGGAACCAGTTCCTGAAGAGTGAACTCTCTCAGTGCTTGATGTCAGTGCCTCATGTTGACTGGCAAAGGTGAATGGTGTTGATAGGCAGCCTCTCTTGGCACAACTTGTATGCAGGTAAGGAAAATCAAAGAATAACTTTGCCACTACTCTGCTTTTTTTCAGTCAAAGGATGCCCAAATGATGGTGAATCTATTGGACACCCTCCTAGTGTGCCTGCACCAAGAGATGCTAGTTTACCATACACAGTTCAGCTGTTAAAAAAACCAATAATAAAGCCTTAGCTTAATTTAACATTGGTGTCAGCCATTTTGGTATGGGAAACTAAACTAACACTTCCCTTAATGCAGCAACCCAGAATTAGGCAAATTCCATTGCATATGGCATTGTCTAAGTCAGAGGCAAAACTAATGGAGCCAAGACATGAGTGTGGCAACGTTAAATATAACCCTATGCATGTTGTCAGGATTAAGGACATATCTTGAAATGGTGCAATAGTGAGAGCATAAAAGTTGAGCACCAACTTAAAAAAATATGAGCAGATCATGAGGAATAGACTTGAACTAAGAACTGGCTAAAAAATACCTATCACAGTCAGCGGTACAGGAGTTCAGATGTTTACTTAGACTGGACGTGTATGTATTTGTGACATTGTTCTTTGAGGTAAGATCTCCAGTGGTGGAACTCCCTCATTATGATTCATATGTACTATGGAGGCAGCTACTTGTAACTTTTCTTGTTAATTACCAGGGAGGGGAGACAACTCTAGTAAGAACACAAGAATGAAAAATTGTGAGGGAAACAGAAAAGAATGAGAAAAGACTGATTACCTATTAAGGCTCAAAAGTTTCTACTTTCTCACCCATCCTCACAAGGCATTGTGCCTTGTCATAGGGTGCCACAACAGCTGTAAAGACAGAAACACAGTTCAGGAAGCCCATAAACAAAAAATTTCTCTCTTCTTCCAGGATGCTTTTGCTGTCATTTTCACTGACAGTTGAGAACCACAGACCTCTTTTACCACATATTAGGATTAGGGCAATGACTTTACTATTCCCCCAGAGTTAATTCCTAGATCCACTGCTTCCTAGAATTTAAGAAAAAAAAATAAAAAAAAAATTGTTTGAGTCCATATGTTCACCACTGGTTTTCTTCAAATATACACATACAGCCATCATGTAATGATGTAACGGTGTGATTAATCTTTAGTGGAGTCACAGCAGCTCAAGAGCCTCTATAAATGATTCCTGCTTCTCATTATAAGTAATGGAAATGTAACTTGGTTTATGAACTCTCTCATCTTGAAACCTGTCTGTTGGTTTCAAATTGACTCAGGGTTGCAGATATGGCAGTTATTAGCCTTTGTCAGAGTCTTGCTATCTTTAAATTAGCCCTTCAGTGACCCTCTTTGTAATAAATGAGAGATAGTAAGGAGGAGATGCAAGAAAAATGCCAAAGGTGTTTTTAAAAAGGAAGTTCTGAAATGAAATACACTTCCAGTTATGGATGCAAAAGACATTGTTGATTTGGTAAAGTTCTAACTATAGATTATGACAGCTATAGATAAATCATATCTATAATGTATGGAAATGCAGAGTTTATGCAGTATATATTCTTGAAATGCTTGTCTTATTTTCTCCCCTATTTTATGCAGCTCTGTGCTAGCTGATGTCAGGGGAGCTATTTGTCTGTATGTGTGTGTTCGTTATGGAGAGGGTGGAGATTATATTGAGGCTTGGAAGGAGAAAAAATGAAAGGGAAAAAAAGGAGAAAGGAAGGAAGCAAGAGAGAACAAATCATAAATAGAAGCAGAGACACTTCACAATGTCATTATTTGCTGTCTTTTATATTCCTCTTCTAATAGAATGATAAATCATTGAGCACTTTCACAGTTCACTGTATGACTAGTCAACTAATCTTATGATCCACATGTGATAAAACGGGCACAGCAGCTGCCCAACTTTGTACCACAGTGAATGTACAATTTACTTAGCTGGCCCAGATCTTGTTGCTAGATCCTAATGAAGCTGCATTCCAACACGCCCAGCACTTCTTGGGTTTATTATCTGCTGCTGATAGTTAGAGGCCAATAGTTAGAGTCTGTGTCTGTCTATTAACCTGAGTCCTGTTCACAAGTTAAAGCAAACAGTCATATAATCCATGTACAATGTACACATCATTTTTCCTTTACATATCTGTTGAATAATTCTCATGTTATATTCAATGCATGTACAGCTGAATGTGTGATTTAAACCACACATTTATTCAGGTGCTGGTGCCCAGTTTCATTTGTAAAGTAATACATGTTAGCTCTTTCTTACAAACAGATATGTGCAGATGCATGTAGGATGAGCATGCATTCACTGTAACATGTGAACAGGGCTATGGTAGCCACAACCTCTGTTCAAATTCAGAATCCCCTCTCTTCTTCAACTACCATGGAGGTAAGGGAAATCTATTGAAAATGTCACTTGTTAGAGAGATTTCCAAATAGGCAAACTGTCCCTGTTTTTCCCCTTTGCTTGTTAAGTGAGTGCCAAGTTTGGGGCTTATATGTGGGAACAAAGACCAAATAACACAAATTTCAGAAAAGAAAATCTTAACTTTAGTTGAAATCAAATTTAAAAAAATACATTGGGGGATTAAAACTCCCCAAAATAGTAGAAAAATGCCTGTACCATTAAAAAAGAATGTATGTTGAGATCTCAGTTGCCATGCTGGAGGTTGCTAGGCAACCACAATATTGCTGAGCCTTCCAGGTCTTGGTTTCTGTAAAGCAAAGCTGGGGGAGAACTAAGGGTGAACTTGAACAAAACCACCCTTGAAAGGGTCCCATCTCCTTCCCCTGTCCTGTACCCTGATGGAGGAGAATTTGCTGGGACAGGGCCAGCAGTGATCTCTTCAGACACATTACCCACACCATGTGGCTAAGTGTCACTGTCCACCATGCAACTTAGCCAAGTTACTAAGCATCTGTATGGAAAATGGATGGAGCAATCAACCCAAATAGTGAATTAAGGAACAGGAGACCTAGCCAAACCAGACAGGCAGTGGAAGCTGCAAAGGCAGCAGTGAGGAAAGGAGGAGAAAGTGGTGACACAGGAAGATGGGACAATGAACAAGGTAAGGGAGGAAGGGCTGGGAGAGCAATGGAGTTAACAATGACACTACAGGCAGTGGGAAATGGAGGTCTCAAAGATGGTGCAGGTGGGTTGGCAAGCAAGCAAGGCAAAGGAGAAGGGGGAAGGTGAGGAGGAGGTGACAGTGGTGGGGCAATGGAGATAAAGCCAGTGGGGAGCAGGAAGATACAGCAGGATGCAGAAAGGACTACTGGGTGGGGGATAATTGACCTAAACCCTGAAATCTTAAAATTGTGAATGCCATTCACCCAATTAGAACTAGTGATACGTCTTTTTTCCTCCATTCATTTATCATCTCATCAATGTTGGATTTTTGAACTCTCATAATTATCACACATCTCAGAAAGCATGCAAATTTGTGCGTTAAATAATCCCTTTTTTTAGAATGGCAAGGTTCTTTTCCTGCCCCAGACCCTTCCTCCTCACTACAACAACCGAAAGCACACTTCAGGGACAGGCAACGCATTATTCGACTCTCCTGTTTTCTTTCTCTCTGTGTCATGCTCAGTCTTTCTCAACTCTTTCCTCTACGCCCTCCCCTCATCTGTGTTCCCCATAATGACCATGCAGCCCTGCCGGGCTGTCCTGCCTTTTTCTGCAGCCACTAAAACTAAGCATCTTCTTCTCCCCCCTTTTCATCCGCCACTTTCCTAACCCACTCTTCTCCTTTCTCATCTCCCTTTTTTCTTAGCCCCAATCAGATGGTTCCCTACCTGCCTACAGCAGCCTCTCTCTTTTCTTCATAAAGCCACTGTACGCACCTACACAATGGATTCTATTTTGGACTTTAGAGATATACTGAATATGGTAATTATAGCCACAAGCATATCTTAAGGCACTGAGCTTTATACTGCAGATGTTTGTTATCATTCCTCTCTCTTGCCTTTTCTGTCTTCTTTTATATCAAGTAAGGTTGACCTTGTTACTTAGAAGTGTCTCTCTCTTGCTTCTTAAGTACTACTCTAGCCGTACCTGTGCATATCCATAGACTAAACCAGGCTTGAATAGGTACACATGAAGGGACATTTACATGTGGTGTCCCTGTTTCCGGGGTAACAAGTTCTGAGTGAACTCTCTTGTCCTGTACTAGCTGGATCATTTGAATAATCCTGCCTGATGGTGAGAAGGCTTGAGATGCACATCAAGTGCTGCTTTGTGATAGATTTACAGGAAAATGGTTATTCGTATCCATCCGCTGAGGGAAAAGGCAGCGTTTAGAAAATGGCAAGTGACTTCCAGAATGGTAAATATAAAAACTGACCCAGAGCTACAGTTCAAAACTGAAATGAGATTTTTAAAAAGAAGCAAGAGGACGTACAGTCAGGAAATTGCTACAATGAAATTCAAAGTCGTGAAAAATTGGGGTCAAGGACTGGAAAGATATAAAAAGGAGAGCAGACCATTCAGAATTGCAGTGAGAAAGAATGTCTAGGAAATGTGAATAGCACCAAGTGTTTGATACTGGAAAATGTATTTTAATCTTCTTAGACTATCAAAGAAAAAATCTTGCTGCAGATATATCAATAACTTAGTAATCAGCACTCTTTCATGCCTACCCTTTACTTTTCTCTCTCTCTATTATGTGTCAAACACTTCAGCATAGTATCAAAGTGCAGTCCCTTTGATATCTTTTAAGTTATTGTTATTAATCCAACTCACCCATAAAGTTCTGGGTCAGTTGTTTGGAAAAGAACAACTTCAGCTTCCTTGACAGAACAGATATGATCCAGTAGTACCAACATCTCATTTTAGAGTCTCTCAAAAGATCATCAGGTCAAAATGTGCCTCAAAATGTAAGCTCCTTTAGAGGGAGCAATTACAAAATCTTCTCCCAGCTTTAGATTCTGAGGTAATACTTCGTCTTTTAAGTGATGGAAGTAACTTATAGTGCAATCCTAACTAGAATTATACCCTTTTAAAGCCACTGAACTTAATGGGCTTAAAATGGTGCAATTGTTCAGGATGGTGAGATTAGAGTCCAGGTAGCACCTTAGAGACCAACAAGATTTTCAGGGTGTAACTCTGGGAGAGTCAAAGCTCCCTTCAGGAAAGTTCAGGATGGCACTGTCAAGCTTCTTACTGGTACTATCTCTTGGGGGAAGGCTGAAGCAGAACATGGGAGGTAGCAGTTTGGCCTCTTTCTTACTGGCAATCTGTACCAACATGGGTCACCTTACTTCCCCCCCCCCACACACACACACCTTCTTTTTTTGCAGTGGTAACAACTAAAATTCCCCATAGCTAATAATGTTTGTGAATAATGCAAGTTGAAATCCAGGCTTGGATTTTCAGCATTATCAAAGGTTAAAAAAACCAAATATGAAACTAGCTCATGTATAAAGTAAAAGGCAAATACATTTTCCTCCCCCCCTGCATGTTGGATGGTTATTTTTGTATGACATCATGACTTTCTGCAGAGCAGATCCAATCAACAGACCAACCCCAAGGGCTGCCATGGCAGAAGCAGCTGGCCACTGGTACATCTGAGGCCCCACTGGTCCATTCCATATGGGCATTCCAGAGCCAGCATGGCATAGTGGTTAAGAGCAGTGGACTCTAATCTGGAGAGCTGGATTTGAATCCCCACTCCTCCACATAAGCAGACATCTCTAATCTGGTGAACCGGGTTTGTTTCCCCACTCCTCCACTTGAAGCCTGCTGGGTGACCTTGAGCTAGTCACAGTTCTCTCAGAACTCTCTCAGCCCCAGCTACCTCACAAGGTGTCTGTTGTGGGGAACTCTCTCAGCCCCACCAACCTCACAAGGTGCCTGTGTGGGGAGAGAAAGGGAAAATGATTGTAAGCCACTTTGAGACTCCTTAAAGGTAGAGAAAAGTGGGGTATAAAAACTAACACTTCTTCTTTTTCATAGGGTTTGTATTCATTAAATCTGAACTGGGGGGAAAACCCTGAAAAATAACTTTTCATTATTTTGGGTTTGTTTGGTTTGTACTGGTAAATAGAGCCTTGGATACTCATCTTTCTCAGAGAGGAGGTCGTCCTCTCTAACTCTAATGGTGTCGGCCATTTTAGACCTTGCCAGAAATAATAGCCTTGGAGAAAGATAGAGGAAAGGAGGATCAAAAGGCTAGGGAGGAACAGAACTAGTAGGAAGGTAGAGGAAATAGAAGAAACACAATAAACTGACAGGGAGAAAGAAAGAAAAATGCAGCCGTGGTGGCGGCTATTCTATCCTCTATTCCTAATCTGTGGCACAGAGCTGTGCGAAGATGCCTGCTCTACCCGACTAGGCAGGACGGAAACTGGCTTCCTGTAGGCTGTTTTCCCGCCAAGGGAGACAGGAAGTCAAAGTTTTGGTCCTGCCTACCCGGATGGACAGGAAAACAACCCACAGCTCAGGATGCCCTTGCCTCAGTAGAGAAAAAATAGTGGCAATAAAAGGGAACCAAAAAAGCAGATCCCAAATAATGCCAGATTTGGCCCCATCGCCATTTCCCCCTCTCTCCTTTCCTCCCCCTTTACTTACTTGCTGGCTGAGTTGATCCGAAAATTTTTGAATAATCAGAAAAGCTGAAATCCCCCCCCCCATACCAGTATGTGGATTCAGCTTTTTTCCCCAAATTTTTTTTTCCAGGTCTATTAAACCCAAGCCCCAAAAATACCAGAAAAAAATGGTGTACACTCCTGCCACACACATGTTGTATCTATCAACAATCATGAAAATCAGCTGTGTTTTTTAACTTGATTCATTATTATCCTTCTGACAACCCACCTACATCTTTCTTCCAACCTGAACTTGTTGCTAGCAGCAGACACTGAACTAGAACTGCAAAATAAAACTCCACTTGCTAAAGGGCTGAATTCCAATGTTCCCTTGTATGGCAAGCCGGGAGAGCCAATTTCCTATAAGAATGTTTATCCTTTATTCAATTATTTCATGTGAGAATTTCCTAAATGACATTCTAACACAGCATTGTCATGAAATGTAGTTAGTGTATCCACTTTCTTCGACTACACTCGTGGACACACAAAAGTAACTGATTGTCACGATAATGTAAAAGGTCACAAGAGAAACTCCAGTGGTTCAGCCCACCTGTTATCTGCCTAGCATAATAGGAAGAAGAAAGACTTGGTTGATCTTTGAACACTATGAACTTTTCTTAAGAGTACAAAAGTTACAAAATAGCCAATGCTAAAAAACACTTCTATGAGAATTCCTGTGCTCAACTGCCCTCAAAATTTCTCATTTCTTACCTGTAGTGTACTGATTGCACACTGGACCTGCAGATTACACCATGTAAACAAACTTTCAGAACAATTTAGAAATACATCTATTCTATACTTGGTCTAAGCACAAAACCCTTATTGATTTCTATTTGTATTACCCAAACAACTGCATTTTCAGAAAATTCAAATGACAGCAATGAGAGGCACACAACTTGCAATCCAGTTTCAAATCATGGAAAAACTACAACCCTCTTCCATCAAGAGACTCGCAAACAGATGTGTGATACCTCAACTTTCTGTGCATGTTAGAACACGGGTATATGAAACCAGGAAATATAGCTAAATACATTTGTGAAGATAGAAAATCAAGTTTGCTTCATTTCTGTGGCATGTCATTGGGTGTCACATTTCTTCTTTTATGAGCTGAAAGAACTATGGGTGACATTGCCATGTAGGATAAACATAATCACGAATATTACAGCCATGGCCCAAAGAACTGTAAGCAGTGTGCATTGATAGGTTATCTCATTTTTATCTAGTGCATCAGCAAACTTCATAACTCCTTCTTTCGGAGCACACACATGGTGGCTTGTAAGGCTCACTTCCAAGACTCAGTTCTAGTTGCAGAGTTGGATGCTCCAGTCATGAACAGAAAATGAGGCAGATCCCATGACAATGATAATAACTGATAGGCAAAAACATATAGAAGTGGGCAATTCTTCAGATATCCTAGTCCTCAGCCATTTAGGAAATTATACGTCAAAACCAACAGTTTGAAGCAGAAGTGTTATCATGTATCTGGTGTTGCCCTGAAGCCGGTTAAAGTAATTTAGGGTTGCCAAATGCCAACTCCAGGTTGGGAAATTCCTAGAGATTTGCGGAGGTGGAAACCAGGGAGGGTGAAGCTTGTAGAGGGGAGGGCATTCAGCAGGGATATGAAGCTGCCATTTTCTCTCGGGGAACTGATTTATGCAGTCTGGAGATCAGCTGTAATTCTGGGAGAACTTCAGGCCTTATCTGGAGGTTGGCAATCCTAAAGTAATTATATGTCCCTAGTTCTGACATAAAATAGGTAGACAACAAATTATTGTTCTCTTTACCTCAGGATTCAGTTTTTCATGCAGTTATCAAGTACTTATCCCTCTATGCCTTTGTCTTCTAAAGGTTCAGTTTCACAACTATCAGGTGGAAGAGCCACCATAGCTGTAGATACACCATATATAGAGTTGCCAGGTCCCTCTTTGGCACCAGTGGGAGGTTTTGGGGCAGAGCCTGAGGAGGGTGGGGTTTGGAGAGAAGAGGGACTTCAATGTCATAGAGTCCAATTGCCAAAGTGGCCATTTTCTCCAAGTGAACTGATCTCTATCAGCTGGAGATCAGCTGTAATAGCAGGAGATCTCCAGATAGTACCTGGAAGTTGGCAACCCTATACATACACCCAAAATGGTATGGTGGTTAAGAGTGACATACTCTAATCTGGAGATTAATCTTGAGATGATTCTATGATTCTATGAACCATGTTCAATTCCTCGCTCCTCCACAAGAAGCCTGCTGGGTGAACTTGGACCAGTCACAGTTCTCTCAGAACTCTCTCAGCCCCACCAACCTCACAAGGTGCCTGTGTGGGGAGAGAAAGGGAACGTGATTGTAAGCTGCTTTGAGACTCCTTAAGGTAGATGAAAGCAGGGTATAAAAACCTTCTCTTCTTTATCATCATGTTTTCTGACTTTCTTTAGTAAAATAGATTACTTGAGTCCCAGAAGTCTGTAGGGACAAATGGGTCTTCAGGTAAAGGAGCAATAGAAACTGGAAAAATGGTTAAAACTGAGCTTTTGTTCCAAGTTGCAAGAAATCTTGGGAAAACAGTGGAAACGAGAGGGAAACTGTTATGCCTAATTGCTCTGGGTTTATCAAAAGGCCTTCAAATCTCTAGAAAGGTTCATGTAGAGAGCTAAAACTGTACTCAGTCTTATGTTGCTTAATAAGTTTTACAAGGGCTCAAGAACCTGAAATCAAACAAAGCTGGTTCTACCTCTTCCCTCTTTTTCCTTAGTGTCTTCTTTTTCTGACCTCTATCCCTAATACCATTATTCTACTGTACACAATTTGCAAGATTCCCTGATCATTGTAAGTGGTACCGTACATGACCTAACCAATCTGAGCATTAGTACACACAGCATGAGTTCATACTTTGAATATGCACTATTGTACCAGCTTTAATTACTTGAAAGGACCAGGCTTTTAATAATAGAGGTGTACAATTAGTAATAATGAACAAATTTCCTTCTTTGCTACCTAAGCATTCTGTACTGCACTCATTCTACTAGGGGTATTACATCTCAGTAAAAATTGTGACAGGGTTAAGCTCTGTACAGAACAGAACATCCCGTGATAGGGGAGAAAAAAGAACAAACAGTGACAGCAATATTATAATTACTAAATATCATTAAACTATTATATCCAACTCGCCAGCCACAGGGAAAACAGTGTTGTGTATTCTTGTCTTCCAGAACAGTCCACTGCAGGTAATTTTAATGGGGTAGTTAATAACCTGGCACAGGTCCCAGCCAGATGTAGCACATTTAAACACTGTCCTTACAGCTATGTTGGAACTGTTGACATTGCGTGTCAGTAATGGAAAATTGTCACTGCACCAAACAAACATCTTCATTATATTGAATCACATTGTTAATCTACAGCCAAATGCAACTAGAGGAGGAAAGAGAGTTTAGATTGCACCCATCTGTATACTATCACTCCAGGTGACAGGTCATTCTTCAGAATTAGAGATTGAACCAGTCTTTCCATCATCAATAAGCCCTCCTTCTCAACAAGTGCCTGTCAATCCAATGTTTTACTTTCAGCCCCACAAGGACCACACAGAATGGTAATGAAATTTAGCTGCTAGATATGTACCACAGGGATATATTTCATAGAGAGCTGAGAGGAATCAGAGAGTCTGCAGCATTTAGTGTCTGCAAGTAACTCAGTTTCAGACAGAAGTCTGTTTCTTTTATCTGTTTAAAGAAACATATCTGCTCACTACAAATATAGTCGAATACTGAGCTTTCTATTTTTAGTACAAAAAATTAATTGCATTTGGAAAACATTCCTTGCTAGTATTAAGGATCAGTTCTCCTACTCCAATAAGACTTTTGTTGAAATCAGTTTGTTTAGTTTCCATCTAAACCAACTCTGGAATAAAAGACTATCAAAATGTATTTAAAAAGAAGAACCTGTAAGTAGAATTTTTGGTACCATTATTGCTTCTTGGGGTTCAGACTATGGATGTATCTTTGAATTTTCAAGACTCTCTCTTTCTATGGTAACAGAAAATGATCATGCTGTAGTTCTACACTCCAAATATATGTGAATTGAAGAGATATATGAGCAAGACTGTTAATGATAGAACATTGTGGAGGACATTAATTCATAGGATCACCATGAGACAAAAGCAACTTGACAGCATTTAACACACACACGTGTGTAGTGGTTAAGGTGTCGGACTGGGATCTGGAAAACCCAGGTTTGAATCCCCACTCTGCCATGGAAACATGTTGGGCCAGTCACACATTCACCTTGGGCCAGTCATACATTCTCAGCCTCGACCCTGGCAAATACTTGAATGGGAGACATCCAAAGAATAAAAGGGATGTGACATGGCGGCAGGCAATGGCAAACCACTTCTTAATGTCTCTTGCCTTGAAAACCCTATGGGGTCACCATAAGTCAACTGTGACTTGACGGCAAAAAAGAAGGAGATTTAATTCTTATCCTGATCTCTTCACCGGTGCTGAAAACTTCTCGTGTTCTTGTAAATTGTTGAAGCTACTTTTAGCCCAGGCAGAATTCTGCTGCTGGTTTCCTAGCCATTCCTTCTTGACCAAGAATCCATAGAAGCAGCTGTGTTTTCTGTAGCTTTTCCATATCAATCTTTCTTTGCTGCCTCCCTAAGCATTAGACGTTTGCATTAGAAGCTAACAAAATCAAAATAATGTACTGAATATGACTGCTAAAAATAAAGACAATTGGTAATCTGTGCAAATCTTTGGAAATGATCATTATTCTGGAGCCTCACTGGCTGCTTTTCATAGTGGCACAAAACAAGGGAAGCAGCAAGGGCAGCAAGGGCAAAGACTGGCTCAGCAAAATATCTCACTTACAGGTGGGTCTTTCAGACAGAAGTGATAGCAGATGTTTCCACTAAAGACGATAATCCCAATAGGATTTCTGTGTTCAGCATTTCCACTTTGCACCAATCACAGCACTGCCAGGGCTTGCAGCGAGCTTTCCTGATTCTACATGAGCAGAAGTAGGCCTTGTTCTCTTGTTGTTTTATTCTCTGTTCTGTGCCTACAGGCAATGCTTCAGATGAGGAGGCAGAAGCTACATTCCCAATCCCAGCTCTCTCAAACATTTAGGGATCAGGTGGCTGTGTGTCTAGAGAGAACAGGGATAGCATTCAGTGACTGCTCCAACCTAAGTGCTATGGCAGAATTACACAGAAAGGTTTCACCTAATTAGCAGAATTAATATAGTATGGGTAACTAGGCCTGACCTGGATTGCCCAGGCTAGCCTGATCTCGTCAGAGCTCAGAAGCTAAGCAGGGTCAGCCCTGGTTAGTATTTGGATGGGATACCACCAAGGAAGTCCAGGTTTCTGTGCAGAGGAAGGCACTGGCAAACCACCTCTGTTAGTCTCTTGCCTTGAAAACCCCATAAGGGGTTGCCATAAGTCGGCTGCAACTTGACGGCACTTTACATACACACACATGGGTAACTAGACACATAATCATTCCATTTGAATCATTAAACTACTGGCATTCAAGACCAGGGTATGAGGTTGAAAGTATCTCCCCGAGATGTACTTGGATGGTATTTGATGATGTAGAATTAGATTATCTTTTTGCAGAAGTTAGGTTTTATCATTTTATCTCAGACACATCTGAAAGTGATCCAAAAGTAAATGGGGAAAATATGGGTACCTTGCTCGGCATACTTAGCAGTGAAATACAAAGAGATGTATGCAATAATAATTGAATGTTTAAATTATTTATATGTTAATTATTTTAATTGTAATTCTGTGTTGTTAGCCACCCTGAGCCCGGCATTAGTCGGGAAGGGCAGGATAAAAAAAATCATCATCATCATCATTAAAGAGGTTTAAGGGCATGTGAAAGGAGGTGATCCAGGTTCAAGGCATCAGATCCATTAAAAAAATATATTAACATCATCTTGATTGTCATGAGACAGTTAATTTGATATCTTTTGTGTCTAGATCTTTGTTCCTATTTACTAGTGTGTATGGCAATATAGAGTCATTTCTTCTATGTGCTAACTAAACAAAAAAGCAATTGGTACACACAGAACTGTGATTTCTACTAATGTATAAATAAATATCAGCCTTGTTAAAGGTGTTCAATGATTGCCTTAATGAAAACATCAGCATTATACTGACATTTTCTTATTTTCATTTAATTCTTGCATTTTCCTTTCATCTAGCTGACCTTTCCATGCACATGGTAGTTTGCCTGTGGTGCTTTCACATCTACAATGCTATTCTCTAATGATGTCCATTTCCTGCCAGACAGGGCTTTAGACAAATAGTTGGAAGATCTTGTTCTGCAGAGAATACATGTGATTTCAGAGTGAATGTGAGTTGAATGGAGAAGGTATTACTGTGCATATGAATGTCACCAATCCTGTCAATATAGGAGGATGATCACTAAACAGTGTACATTTGTTTACCAATACATGCATCATCCAAGTGATATACAATGCATATTGACCAGTAACTGAGCAATTGTTTCCAGTAGGGGAGAACACATGTACAAATCAAGGCAATATACCTTTCCCTCTTTCCTCAGTTGTTACCACTCATCTGATCTGGTCACTTTGAAGGATGAAGTTCCAGAAATTGTTTTTTTTTTTTTTTTTTTTTTTACCATTCCTTAGTGCACATTACTTCAATGAATTCTCATTATGGTAGTCAGTCATAATAGCTTTCTTGGTATGTTGAGATTGTTTAGCTTAGCATTTTCATACTTTACAGTAATAATCAATGTAACTAGGTCTCAATGTGGCCCCATCTTTAGATAATTAAATCTGGAGATTGGGGACATGGAGAGGCAAGACAGAGCTTTCTACAAACCTGAGAAAAGCTTCAGATTTGCAGAAAAATCTGAAATTAAAAAATGGGGGTTTAAACTCACACTATGATAAAAGGAGCACATGTAGCTTTAAGAAACAGATGCCCTCAGTGGCTGTTGCTAGGCAACCATAACAGTATTGCAGGCTTTCAAGTTTGGTTTCTCTCAGGAAACCATGTGGCGGTTTTTGGCTTTGATAGAAGACTCATTGGGGCCAGGCCCAACAGCAGCAGCTACCGGGTAACTTGCTACTAAGGCTGTAGAAATAAAGAAAAAAAAATCGTTAAAATTTGGGTTCGGGTTTATTGGCCATTTTTTTTTATTTTGGAAAACCCGAATGCCAAATTCCCCTATAAAGGTACGAATTCGGCTTTAAATTCAGGTTTCCCTAATAATTTGGCCATTTAAGCCCATTAAACCCATTGTTGGATTTTTGCGGCTCCTGGGGAGCATTTTTGCAGGTGGAGGTCCCAACCTTTCAGGGTAGCTAGAAGGGACTCTCCTTGAAAGAACCTCCAAGTTTAGTAAAGATTGGGTCAGGGGGTCCGGAGTTATGGGGTCTGGAAGGGGTCGTCCCATCCTCCTCCATATAAATAGAGATACAATTTAATACACTTTGTCTCTATGGAGGTTTGGGGGGAACATTCCTACCATTTAAAGCCCAGCTTCTCCATTTAATACATTGAAAAGATCAGATTAAAGAGTCTGAACACAGCCACTTTGCCAATGCATTGCTATGGAGGAAGATGGGGCAACCCCTTCCAGACCCCATAACTCTGGATCCCCTTACCCAATCTTTACCAAATGTGGGGTTCTCGCAAAGAGAGCCCCTTCTAGCTACCCTGAAAATTTGGGACCTCTACCTGGAAAAATGCCCCCACAGGAGCCACGGAAATCCATTGCTAAAAAAGCCGGATATTCGGGAATGGCAAAATTCGGATTTGCCAGCCTCCCGGATTTTGTGGACTCAGTAAACCTGAACCAGAAATTTACCAAATTTGCATTTATTTGGTATTTTTCTGGTTTGGTTTTTACCGAATCAACAGCCCTACTTGCTACCATGCATCTTGCATGACTCACCCAGGCTCTGCTGCTTGCTACTGTTCAGTGGCAGCCACACCACAAGAACTAGTTTAGTGTTAGAGTTTCAGAATACGATATGCTGTGGAAGCTCCCAGGGTAACTTTGGGCCAGTCACACATTCCTAGCCTAATCATTTTCTAATGTTGCTAGCTTTATTGCCAAATAAGACTGGATTGTCAATCCTGCAATGATGATATTAGAGGTCAGCAAGAAATGGCCAGAGTCCAGCCTCCTTCAACAGCTATTCTTCTCACTCTGCCCCTCAGTCAGAAAGCTCTATGGTTGTTCAAGGTTACGCTAATATCTGTGCTCTCAAAATCATTTTATTGCTTCTACTTTGCCTTTCTTTGGCATTCTAGGATTTGATATTTTCAGAATCAGTTGTGTTAATGGCCCAATTATGATTCCTGAAGAATAATAGTTAGGCCAGTCATCTATTTAATGCATTTATGCTAGATATAGTAGTTTGATATATTATCAAATATATGCATTCTTAGCACACAATAAATATGTAGAAAAAAGGGGACAAACAACTGGGAAAACATATCTGGGAATAAGACCAATCTTAACTCCTATCAGTACTGTCCCAAGAACATTTGATGCCTGATGCAGCAATTCTAAAGAAACAATCCTAAGTATGTTACTCAGAAGTAAGTTCTGTTTTATTCAATGGGACTTACTCCTAGGACAGCATTCCTAGGACTGCAGCCCAAATAATTCTCTCCTGGGATGGAAAAATAAATTGAACTAACAATTTGAGACTCTTTTAATAATATGCCCAGATGTGCTGCCTGAAGTGAGTGCCTTAACATGCCTATTGATCCAGGCCTAGTTCTGATACATTTAGTAGCATGAATAACACTTGTCTAGGCTGAGAAAGTGAAAAATTGTTGGTGTATGGCAGTTCTCCATTGACAGGAGTGATGGATCTTTGACTGGGCCAGGTTATTGGGTCACCAAGTTTGCTTACTCTCTATCTATTCACAAGAGAACTGCAGAAGTATTGGCCATGCTCTAACATTTTACAAGGTCAGTGAATGTAGAGACCTGGCAGTTCAGGAAATTCAACAGTATAGTTTAAGAAAGATGTCAATCTTTGCCCTAACACAGTGGAGGGTCTTCAGATCAGTAGTCTTATTCATCTCAATTCAACACTTCCTTTCCTAGGTTTCAACAGAAATGGCATTCTGAAGACTTGGCCAAAAAACAACAACAACAACTTTAGGTATTTTTTTAGTTTTTAAAAAAAAAAAGATTTCCAGCAAATTGGTTGTCACTCATTTGTAAAAGATCCTGCTCCCGTCAACCTATACTACCTTGAATTAGTCTAAGATGTTACATGGGGGAAAGACTGAGGTTCAGAAATGTTGAAAGGCAATAAATGTTTAATAAGTCTTCTAAAATGTCAAGCATTGTCACAGAGGTCTGCCTTTCTGTATGCCATGGCTTTGATATGAATTGTCCACTAACTCCCTAATGCATTATCAATGGACGGGAATAATCCAAGACAAATTCATTCAGGTAAAAATAATGCTTCGCGTTAACTTTGCAAAGAGTTAATTGGAACGGAGCACTGACCTATTTGAGGCGAAGATTGATCTGTTATTAAAATCTATCTTCTACATAGCATAACAAAACATGTTTAATAAAACAACTAGGTTATTCATTTGACAGGCTTTTCCTGTATCACAATGCCTTTTAGAGTTCTTGGCTTGTTACCTGTAGCACCTGTAACCATTTTTTTTCATGCAACCATGGATCTAAGTCAGTTGAAATATGGCATATGAAAATGCATTCAGCATGATAAGTAGGTTAAAGTAATTAAATATTTAAATAACAAATATTACTTTTATAAGATAGTGAAGTTTTGAAAATAGGAACACGCAAGTGGGAGACCAACAAGGATTTGCAGGGGGCATCTCATTTTCCCCACCCCCAAATTTTTTCTCTGTCTCTTCCCAGAAAGCCCCCATACTCTCTTTTCCTGCTTCCATCTGTCCTTCCCACTGACTAGCTAATCTAACTTTATCTGCATCCTTCTCTTCAGATTTTTCTTCCGTTGGTAGTCTCTCCCTAGGAAATTTTTGTCTAAGTCGTGCAGTGCTGGCTAAACTGAGCCCAGCTGCATGATGAGGAACCTGCAAGGACTTCAGGGGGAACCTCACTTTCCTATGTATTCCCACACAACACTGTTTCCTCTTTCCCTCCTTCCTCATTTCTGCATATCCTCACTCTCCTCTCCTTCATTCTCTCCTTCCCACCCACCAACAAACCTACCTTTTATCTGCCCCTCTAGCTTCAGCAAGATAGTTTTTATTTACTTCATTTACATCCTGCTTTCCTCCAAAATTGGAACCCAATGCAGCTTACATCATTCTCTATTTTGTCCTCACAACACCCCTGTGAGGTAAATTAGGCTGAGCGTGTGTGACTGGCCAAACGTTACCCCCTGAGCTTCCACAGGAAAATGGAGATGGTAATTGGGGTCTCCCCAATCCTAGCCTGTAACTTTAACTACTACACCACACTCGTTTTCACGGGTTGGTGTCTGTTAAATAGTAACAAGCAGACAGACTTCTTTAGATTTCAGATTTTTCTGCAAACCTGGGGCATTTCTCTGATTTGTAGAAATAACTGTCTAGTCTGTTCATGCTCCAGTCTCCCAATTTAAATATCCACATTCTTGGCCATGGCCACATTAAGAATTGTATATATATTGATGCCACATTGAACAGATCATTGGATGTGGGATACCTAGATCCAAACTTCAACTCAGTCTTAAGCTTGCTAGGTGTGTAATCCATTTACTCAGAAGTAAGTCACATTGAGCTCAGTGAGGTTCCCGTTCTAGTAAGTGTTGTTAAGATTGAAGCTTTATTTTGGAGTTTCTCAGATACACTACCCTGAGCCCATTAGAGGACATTTTGGTATAGAAACATGATAAATGATAGATATATGGGTGTATTTAAAAAGCTTCTATATCATATTTAATGTGGACTATCAGGATGCAAAAAGTTTTTAAATGCTATATTCCTTAATAGGAATTCCTCTTCTTTCAAGCATTTTCAATGGGTTATAATTAAGGGTTGTCTTCTCCTTATTTTCTGGTCAGTGCTTTTAATTTGTTGAATTTAAATTCCTTGTGACTTTTGTTAAAATATTCTACTAATAAGAAAGTCTTATTTTAGATAATGATTAAAAAAGTACACTTTTGCTGTCTTAATATGACAAATATACTACTATAATTGGCTTGTCATTTTGAGTGGAAACAAAACAGAATTTGTTATTAATTTGAAGTGAAATGTTATTTTTATTAGATAATTATATTTGACTCGATATTCATTACAATGATAAAGACAATAATGTGATTTCTGTGTTGCACCCCCCCAATACCTCCCAGGGTCTGGATACATAGTAGTAACATCAGTTACTTAGGTAAATGGATATAGCAAACTAGGAATTTTCTGGAAGAAAATGAATCAGTTCTTTTCAAAACAAACAAACAAAAAGTTTCAGCAAGAGTTTGAAAATTCCAATATAATTTCCTGCCAACAGAATGTGCTATTTTATTGAAATCACAGTTGCTTCATCTCGGGTTATGTTTTTGGACTGCTCTCGAAAAGAAGTTTTGATTGGATCAAGTTAAGGTCAAGAAGAAGTGATTGACTAAAGTTAAGAGCAGCAAACCTGCACACAGTTAGACTGCTTAAATCAACAAAATTGCTTCTGGGAGTGAAATGGATAGTGCAGTTTCAAGGGGCAGTTTATAATACAGCATGTGGACTATTCCTCCTGAACAGAACTTTAGCATCATACTGAACAAGGACGAGTAATCAGCCTCAAGATAACTCTTCATGATGAAGTATAAGTAACCTACTGAAAGCAGGTCAGTTTTGATCGTAAATAACTTCCCCTGCTATGTTTTATAGAGACATAAACAATGCTATACAAAATCTGACCATTCATCCATCAAATCCTGCCTATCAGTAAAGGACCAATGAATCACGCTGTTAAGGAAAGCCTTCAATACTTAAATGAATGGAACAAAAAAGAAAATGTAACCCACCTCTGACCTATGCAATAACATCTGCAGAGAAATAATTTCTTGGGCTCAATAATTATCTGTGGAACTGCCTACTCTTTGTATAGTTCTGCGATAATTTTGAAGATTGTTTTTTTTTTCCTTTTACTGACTACAGCCCCTAGGGTTCAGATTTCTAGAGGGATATTACTAGCCCTTCCCATGAGCTATTTCTCAGCCCCCATCATCCAAAATCACCGCCTCCAAGCTGCTTTAACATTTGCTGGGTAAACATATCCCACCCACCCCCCATACCCCAAGTAGGAGTAAGCGGCTCTGGGAAGTAGCCATTTATGGAGTCAGAGCAGCACAGGGGATATTTTTAAAGATCTTTCCCTCCCTGCTGCTAGTCTCCTGGAATTTCCTGCCTGAGTAGGTGCTATTTCTAAGAAGGAAAAAAGTCATGGTTGCCCTGAAAAACAACAACTGCTCCACTAGGTTGATCCCTGCACACATAGTATATGAGAGACATATACTAACCAGTATTACAACTAGAACCAATCTGATCAGATGTTTGAGTAATTGGTAATAGATTTTACAACCTATACACATGCCTGGTTGGGTTTGAACTGTTTGTATATCTATGTATTAATTTATTTCTGTAAACGTGTGCAGGCTAACATGGGTTTTAATTAACCACTGATGAAGGCCCAATAGGCTGAAACGCGTTTGGTTGTGGTTACAGATGTCAACTTTGGATATGCCATTGTGCTATTTTAATGTTTTTAAAATATTTTTAACCTTTACATAGTGCTTCTAATAAATTGTATTTACAGTGTGTGTGTGTGTGTGTGTGTGTGTGTGTGTGTGTGTGTACCCGAGGTTGGGTAAAAGGAATATATATTTTCCTTTTACCCAACCTCGGGCACCCAGCTTCTGTTTTTAGGTTGGGTCTTATTCCCCTCTTTTTTCTTCCACAATCAAAGTCATATCCAGATTCCAGAAGGCTCTTACCACCCAATTCCTACTCAGCAGTGAACTAGCCAGTCAGGGGAGTGTGGGGGAAACAGAAGTTGAAAGACAGTTACATAGCCAGATAGGGCTGGGTAAAAAGAGAGTAAGATGGATTTATAAAATCAGGACGTATCATAAAATTACTTATGCTGATGAATTAGGGCTTTTCTTTGGAGAAGGGAAAATCATAACCCCATTCAAATAAACATCAAGCACTTACTGAGATGCTTGACTGAAAGCCAGGTTTGAAAGCAAAAGTTTCTGAATTGTTAAAAGAAACATTGTACCTGTTCAAATTGTGTTGTTCAGTTCTGAGCCCAGTATGAGCGAACCACTATATTTTCCAACCTCTCTGGGTGCATCAAAATAAAACTTCTTCAGGAATAAGCTGTGTCCCAACCTACGTTTTACCCACTAAGCAAAATATACCAAGTTCATATGAGCTGATTGTTAAAAAATAAATCCTCTCTTACCATGATACCACTTCTTCTACAACCACCTTAATAAAACAAAAAGGGGCACAGAAATTATCCTGGCATTTCAGCCTTACCCCACTCTCATCCTTATAAGAAACTTAACAGGCTCCTCCTAGGTAAACATGCATTTAATTGTAGTCTTTCTCAAACTGTATCTTTTCTCACAGCAGAGAGTATGTTTTCCTAGGCAAAGCAAAGGGAAATAGACAGGTTCCAGTACTAGACAGACAAGCCTTGTTCTCAATACATACTAAACAGACACGCACAAATTGAAAAGTGACCTCTAAATTCAGAAGAGCTCTTGGCTAAATTTAAGTTCTTCTGGTAATCTTTCTGGAGATTATGAGTGTGGCATAGCTTGATTCTAAGCTCCAGGCTAGAGAAGGACAGGAGCCTATAGAGCCTTGACTCTCTCTCTCTCTCTCTACACACACGCATACGTACATATATGCATACATATGTATACACACAGTATGTTAGACTTTTAAAAGCCTATGCTGCAAGATAACACTGAACACAAGAAAATTCTGATGTCATTTTAGTGTCAGTGCATGTGATAAACTTGTATTTAGCTAGACTTACAACCCATTCCTGACCTTTTGGCGGCTGGGGACAGCATGGCCGAGGCGCCGCGGCGGCACCTCCAAAACCTTTTCCCGGCCGTCAAAAGGCTTTAAAAAGCTTTTTGCTGCCTTTTAAATTTTTAAAAGGAGGTATTTTGCCCCATTGAGAACAGCAAGGCTGCATCTGCAAAAAAAAAAAAAAAAAAAGGCACAGCATACCATTCTCCCCGTTAGCATGCCAGGCCGAAAAGGGACCTACTGGTGGCTTCCCCCAGCCAGCAGTAAGAAAGTTGCCTACTGGTGGCTCCACCCAGCCAGCATCCCTGGGCGGCGCTGTCATGGTAACACCAGGAAACCGGCACCTGGGCCTTCCCACTGGCATTGGGGCAAACTCTGCACAGCGTAAGTAGCCTGGGTGTCGGCGCAGGAGGTTCCGCCTAAGGACTTTCATTCTTGGAGGTCAGCAACTCCTTAAATAGCAGTAGTAATTAAGGCAACCATACAGTGGATGCCCAGCATGAACCTATCAGCCCCATAGTCATTGGATTATTGATTAATTACATGCAATTACACTGTTTTTTTAAACTGCTAGCTATTTTTAGACTGCATTTCCCGGGGAGGGGGAGCAGTTTTTTTTTGCAAACAAAGTCTTTCTTACTTTGTGAAAGACAACAATTGACCACAACAAGGAAAGATGGCAATTGCAGAGTTTTCAACAGAAAGGTTTTTTTTTTTTTAAGTCAGTCACTTTAAAAATGTATTATAAAATTGGATGCAGACATGATTTTCCCCCCTTTTTAATAAATGCCAGCAGACGGTGCTCTCATACCAGGCCACCACCCCCCATTCTCCCTCCATAGGAAACAGTGGAAAGAAGTGCTCGGGGGGGGGGGGGGCACCAACTTCAGGGATCTGCAAAACCAAACTCCTTTCTGCACCCTCCCCCCATATTACGGGTAGGGGTGTGCCCAGCTGATTCAGTATAACTGCAAAACTCCTGGGATAGGGTTGCCAACCTCCAAGGACTAGCTGGAGATCTCCTGCTATTACAACTGATCTCCAGCCAATAGAGATCAGTTCACCTGGAGAAAATGGCTGCTTTGGCAATTAGACTCTACGCCATTGAAGTCCCTCCCCTCCCCAAACCCCGCCTTCCTCAGGCCCTGCCCCAAAAAACCTCCCACAGTAGTGTAGACGGACCTGGCAACCCTCTCCTGGGTGTTCTGTAGATGGGGAGTTTGAATTTTACTCATTTTGTTATTTTTTTAATAACTGTAATTCATTTATTTGTTATTTTAATTTATTTGATATTATTATTTTATTCTTTCCAAAGGGCAGGATATAATTATAAATAAATAACATTAGAGGTGAATAGGGATTATGAAAGTAAAGATTATTGGGGTGTGGGCAGCACATTTCTTGTGCAGTTACCCAGACAGACTCTTCATATTATAATATTGGTTGCATTCCTAAAATCATATGCCTGTACTAGAGGTCTGCAGCGTTTTGACTCAGAAAACCAGCAATTATTCCATTAAAAGTTTATCATGCAGGTTGTTAAAAATCTCATTATTAATTTTCCGCCCACAGAAATGACATTGCTTCAGTGTGGTTCAGATGTAACAGGACTAGTAACTTGCCAAATGGCAACAAGACTTTTTAATGATCTGGAGCCAAGTAAACTAGAATTTCTCTTTGGTCAAGGTTGGCATTTCACACCATCAACTGCAATAAGTAACTCAGTGAAGAAGCTTCCATTGTATTGTATCTATTACATGATGCAGCCATTTTCATACTCTGAATTAGGCTCTGTATTAGGGTAGTTCATTTGCTGCCCTGGGGTGTAAATGTGGGGCTGGGGGAAGATGTGTAGAATTAACTTTTGGCAAATGTATTAGCACACTGACATATGAGATAGTTTGATCAAAAGTCTGTACTTACAGAATTGGGCTTGTGCACAAAAGCTGAAACAACTGAGGGCTGTGCAAAACCTGTTCCTTTATTTCATTTGCCACGGAGTTTTCTGTGGTTCTTTCCCATGGTGTCAGATATCCATGGAAACTCTGCTGAGTTTCTCAGATATCCACAGACTTTCTAAACAACTTCCATGCATTTCTCCTCCCTCTGAAAAGCTTTATTTCCCCTTCTGTCTTGCTTACACATCCATCCTCCAGTCATGGGAAGTTCTGTACTAATTGTACATTAGCTACTCACCATCCAGAGCCCAAAGAAGAGCAGTGGTAATGCTGGCAAACTTCCTACCACTAAGAGGAGTGCTGAAATTTCTTTACACTACAGAAGTAAACTTGACAAGGGCCTGAAATTCTTTTTACTTCGATATTTGGTTCTCTGAACAGTAAGACCAACAAATATTTTCTTCCAGAAAAATTAAACCGGATATAATAATATGTTAGAGGAAATAAGATACTTGTCTGTACCAGCTAGCCTAGATATATCCCCATCAGAAATGGAATCTTCTATACTGCTGGAACATCTGTAGCTCATTCTAATCCAGATTTTAAAGTTTTTACTTTATAAGCATATTTATGTTGATTTTTGTGCTTGTTTCTATTGTTGGCCTGCTTGTGTCTTTTCTTTATTGCATATTGTGCTTTATTGTATATGGGAATCCCTTAAACAGATTAGGAGAGTGGCATATAAATATTTTAAATAAGCAAATAAAGGCATCGCTAGCTGAAACAAATCCCACAACAATCCCACAACAATAGTGTCTTTTAATTAAAGTTTCAGAAGTTATCAAAAGCAAGGGGAAAGCTATCCATGATCTTTTAATTTTTTACAAATACTCTGCCAAAAGTAATCCCCACACTAAGTACAATTAAAATTTTAAATTGAGAAGTAGTCACCATCTAAATGTATTCAAATCATGCAAAAAATCCAAAGAATATCTGAATCTGAAATCTGTGAATATATCAGAATGATGGAAAATTCCAATCCAACCATCTTTAGAGCGTCAACTATACATCTTTAGTGTGTTTGTTAAGTGCTGACAAGTCACTTCTGACTTGTGAAGACCCTGTGGATTAATGCCCTTCAAAATGTTCTATGTTAATAGTCTTGCTCAGGTCTTGTAGACTGAGGACCGTGGCTTCAATAATTGTGTCAATCTATCTCATCTTGGGTCTTCCTTTTTCCTGCTGCCTTCAACTTTTCCTAGCATGATTGTCTTTTCCAGTGACTCTTGTCTTCTCATAATGTGACCAAAGCATGATGGACTCACCTTAGTCATTTTAGCTTCTAGAGAAAGTTCAAGCTTGATTTGATCTAGAATTCACTGATTTGTCTTTTTGGTGGTCCACAGTAACCTAAACTCTCCTCCAACACCGCATTTCAAAGGAATCTACTTTCTTCCTGTCCGCTTTCTTTATTGTCCCACTTTCACACACACATATATATTGTAATGGGGAATTCTATGAAATGAAGTAACTTGATCTTGGTTGCCAGAAACACATCCTTACACTTAAGAATATTTTCTAGCTCTTTCTACAACTATCTACGTATTTAGTTATTTTTTTTTTTGTGCCATCAAGTCACAGCTGACTTATGGTGACCTCGCAGGGCTTTCAAGGCAAGAAAGGTTCGGAGGTGGTTTGCCATTGCCTGCCTCCGCGACATGACTCTGGTGTTCCTTGGAGGTTGCCCATCTAAATACTATCCAGGGCCGACCTTGCTTAGCTTCTGAGATCTAATGAGATCAGGCTAGCCTGGGGCTATCCAGGTCAGTGCACATATTATTTAGCGCATACATGCAATTCACTGGAGGAAGAAGCATCACTAATATGCAAAGCTGATTCCACACTAGGTTACTACATGAGAGAGAGAGAGAATAATAAATAGTCATTACATTATGGTGTTGTATCACAGCAACTATTAAAGGCCAACTTGAATCTCCATTATCTCTTTAGAGGCATCCACCCACATCATGTTTTCATTCAAGCAATATGGCTTCAGACTGTGTGCACACAGTGAATTTACTAGCTAAAAAGCAAATTTTAGCATATAAGCACCTCTGGCACAGCACTGCAAGTTTTCAAAACTAATTGAATCAGCATACAAAAAATGTTTTCCCTGTGCAATAAATCTCATTACAAGCAACCTCTTTATGACACCCACCTCCCTATAATATGCAAATTTCAATTACTTATTTAGTGTGCCTTCCATATTTCTATGTGAATTCCATTTTACACTGAAACTTTTAATAAAACTCCAGATCGGCTTCTGAAAATTGTTATTAGCAGTGACCTATGCCAGCATAATAATGAAGTGTTAAGGAACACTTGGATTGGGAATATAATTGAGAAAGCATGAGACTTTACTATTTCACTGAAGCACTATCCAAAGT
The DNA here is from genome assembly GCF_029931775.1 of Euleptes europaea. Lineage (NCBI taxonomy): Eukaryota > Metazoa > Chordata > Lepidosauria > Squamata > Sphaerodactylidae > Euleptes > Euleptes europaea. Next base: position 36,768,511 of record NC_079320.1, on the reverse strand, counting down.
GATTTTCATCATAGCAGAAGTTCTTGATTTCTATGCAGGAAGGAAAATTAAGGAGTCTTGTCAGAACAGCAAAGAATGCTGAAGAGAGGCAGAGAGAACACTTCAGTTCTGGAACAACAGACGGTGCCAGGCCTGTTGCTCAGCTCCTGTAGCCCTTCAACCAAGAAATGGACAGGGTTTTTGGGGGGACAGCTTCAGTCACTTAAACATTTGAAAACATTTTAATTGCTGTTATAAACAAATATAATAAACAAGAGGGAACCCACAAAGACTTGTGAGAGGCAAACCATTTCCCCCTCCTTCAGTATTTACTCTTTCCCTTTCCAGAAAGCCCCCATAGGCTCACCCCCTTTCCTGATTCCTTCTTTATGGTTGGCAAGTCCAGGTTGGGAAATTCCTGGATACTGGGGGGTGGGAGAGCAAAGTTTGAGGAGCGGAGCAACCTCAGCAAGGTATAATGCCATAGAGACCACCCTCCAAAGCAACCATTTTCTCCAGGGGATCTGATCTCTGTCGTCTGGAGAGTGGGTGTAATTCCAGGTGATTGCCAGCCTGGAGGTTGGTAATGCTAGTTCCCCTGAAGGACATGGCTGCCTTGGAGGGTGGAGTCTATAACATTATACCCCTCTGAGGTCCCTCCACTCCTCAAATTCCACCCTCCCCAGACCCCCCAAATCTCTAGGAATTTCCTAACCTGGAGAAGGCAACCCTATCACTTTCCCACCCAAGAGACAACCTGCCTTTATCTGCCACTTTGTCCTAAGCTTTCCCTGCCCCACCAGCAGCCTCTGCCTTGGAAAACTATAATCTTTCTCCACAATGGAGACCAAAACAGCTTACATTAGTCTCATCTCCTTCTCTTTATCCACACACCAACCCTAAGATATAGGTTAGGCTGAAAGTATGTGACTGGTCCAAAATCACCCGGTGAGCTTCCATAGGACAATGGAGATTTGAACCTGGTTATTGCAGAGCCTCCTCTTAAGGTCTAACCACTGCACCACTGGCTTTCATAGGGTGGCTGTTGTTGAACAGTAGCAAGCAGCCAGGCCTTGTTAAGTCATGCAAGACAGGTCAACCTCCAGGTGGATCCTGGAGATCCCCCAGAATTGCAACTGAACTCCAGACAACAGAGATCTGTCCCCCTGGAGAAAATGTCTGCTTTGGAGGGTGGACACAGCATTATATCCAGCTGAGGCCTCTCCCCTCCCCAAATCCTGCCCTCCTCAGACTTTACCACAAAATCTCCAGGAATTTTCCAACATGGGGCTGGCAACCCTAGTCAGGCTTGGCCCCAATGATTCCTCCATCAAATGTCCAAAAGGCCTAGAAAGGGCCCTGCCCCTCCTCCTGCCTTTTACTCACCAAAAATGAAGCCTGGAATGCTGTGGGTGCCTAGCAGCAGCCACTGAGGGAATCCTTTTTTAAAGCTAGAGGTGCTCCTATTATCATTTTCAGGTTTTTTTAAACACCTCAATGTATTTTTTTTTTAGATTTCACATTTTTCTGCAAGCATAGGGCTCTTTTCAGTTTTGTAGAAAGATTAGGAGTGAACACAATTAGGCAGATCCCTCCCCTTCACATGCATCCTCTTAAAGGCATGGAACTCCCTTTTTTTCTGTTTGTGAGTGAAAGATGCAATGGAAATGAGCTTGCCAGTGTTTTTATGTTCTTATAAATCCTGTATTGAGCTAGCCTGAAATAAATTGGTTGGTTGGGGGGATGTTTTTCCAGACCCACCTCTGCTTTGGCTGTAAAATGGCAACACAGTTAATTACAAATGCAAGAATCCCACTACAGGGCTGGCGGGGCTACAGCCAATTACAAAGCAGTGTTGTCAGGAGGGAGGGACTCAGAAGTGCTATATTTTACTGGAGATGAATGAATGAGTTCAGGGAACTCCTGGAATATCCTCAGAGCAAAAGGCCCCATGCATATAGTTTTGAGAGTTCCGATCAGAAAAATGTGTGTCTGCTGAGCAGCAACCCAATGCACATTTCCCCTGCATAAATGGCCTTTAAGTCTTACTCAAACTTGAGTTTGTTTCTAGAAAAAGCCCTTGCAAAGGAGCTCTGAAACAAAAAAGATCTACTGCAGAAAATGTCAAGAGAATGAAGTTCTACATCAAATCTATATTAGCAAGGATCTGAGTTCTTGTTTTGTCTGAAAGGAATGGATTTTAGCAAATAGCAGAGAATAACCTGGGAGCTACAACACATCTAATCATATATATTTTAAAAGTCTTTACAAAGTCATCTACAGAGAATTTAGAGTTGTTCTATGTTTCTATTAAGAATCTTCAAATTATACTAATGAAATACAAAAACATATGTGTAGCATTATAGAATCATACTTTTTTTTTCTTATGCAGACTCACCAATTAATCTTAATATCAATGAAATGTCCCAGGTCACTGTATTAAGGGAGAGTTGGTGGCGGCATTGTAATATTCAAGGCAAATCGTTAAGGATTTCTTGGTCTCTTGCATGCGGCATAAATAATAATGTCATCAGCCCAAGGTGTGTGGGTTCTATTGCTTTCATACATCAGAGCTAGGAAGCTACAGAATATAAGATATATGGGTCTGCTCCAACTGAGAGAGACAGTAACTTAGTGAGTATATTTCTTTTTGGAGTATTTAATTTCTTCGATGTCTGTAATAGATTTAGTGCTCCTGGGGTACATGAGAATGGTCTCACATATGCCACTGAGAAGGACAGTGCAACTGAGATACAGCCAACCAAATGTTTGTATGACTCATGTTTGATGCATTGTTGTAAAGACATCATAAATAAAAACACAGAGCAAAGGCAGTGCTGTATGAAACAATGGAAACCCACAGTGCTGTAGAGTGGAGATGTTTCTGCCATTGCAGCTGCCAGTCTGTAAAATCCAAAAATTATGAGGAAAAAAATATAAAGTGAATTACATGTGTTCAGAGTGGATTCTGGTGATAGTACAGAACATTATCATCTCAGAGATATCTGCTTTTAAGCTTCAGGATGAGTGATCTAACTAGAAGTTGAAGATTAATCCCCAGATAACCTATCACTGGAGGCATTAGCTAGAAACCTGCAGTAAGACAATTTTGCAACTTCATTATTAGCAGTCCCGTTACATTGCAGGAGAGCAGGAATAGAACAAACAGGTTTAAAACCATAAAAAAGAAAGGAGTATTTTAGTGAACTTGAAAGAAATGTGCCACCATCAATCAGAAAGCTATTGTTATCACTTTGAAGTCACTGCCTAGTCCAGTTCAAGATTCTTTGCTCTGTTCTACTGAGGCAGTCGCTTCCAGGATCTGGCATGAGACTTCCACCTCTGGCAATTTAAAAATAATGTTTTGTTGGTGCAATGACTATTACACTGGATGGTAGAAAAGAGCTAGAGTCCAATAGCACCTTAAAAACTAACAAAATTTCTGGTAGGTTATGAGCTTTCGTGAGCCACAGCTCACTTCTTCAGAAAGCTCATACCCTGCCAGAAATTTTGTTAGTCTTAAAGGTGCTACTAGACTCTTGTTCTTTTCTACTGCTAGTGACAGTAACACAGCTACCCATCATGATCTATTGCACTGGGTGAATCAGTAGAAGTCATTTTCTAACAGTTAAAGCAGGCTTCCTCGGGAGGTGGTAGGCTCTCCTTCCCTGGAGGTTTTTTAAGAAGAGGTTGGATGGCCATCTGTCAGCAGTGCTGATTCTATGACCTTAGGCAGATCATGACAGGGAGGGCATCTTGGCCATCTTCTGGGCATGAAGTAGGGGCCACTGGAGGTGTGTGTGGGGGGAGATAGTTCAGAATTTCCTGTGTTGTACAGAGGGTTGGACTAGATGACCCTGGTGGTCCCTTCCAACTCTATGATTCTATGATCAGTGTGCCAAAACTCCAACCAAGATGTAATGAGGCATCAGGATGTCCGTATAGAATGGCACAGTTATAAAAGGACTAGCTTCAGTTTGCTAATTGATATAATCTGCAACAGAATCACTGCAATTCAGGGCTTTATTTTGAAAATGACAGTACAAAGTGGATCGTGTTTCTCAACATTTACAATTTTATGATGACAGCATTGCTCTGGGAACTTAATGAAAGCTGGATGATTGCTTATAGTTCCATGTATGTTTCAGACAACAGAAGGAAAAGTCATATAAAGCCTCTAAAAGGCACACAGAAAGATGGGAAATTGTCTATATGCTTAAAATACCTGGAAAATGGACAATATGGAACTATTTATAAGGACAAGGGCAAATGAATAAGTGCTTCACAATTTCACATCAAAGAGCTACTAAGGGAGTAAGACTGCAGAATGAAAAGGAAGATCTGCAAACTCATTTTTTATTTTGCTTTGCTACAAGACAGAAATTGAACAGAAAAAAAATAAAGTTGGATTGGGATGTAAAAATGTTAGGGATCAATTTCAGTCTTTAATATATAGAAATGTGGTCTCTGAAATGAACAGCCTAGAATGTAAAAGTTACTGAGACAATGATCCATTCTGGAATGCCACAAACCTTTCCAGATTCTAAATGAAGAAGGCAGAAAAATCAAAGATGTCATTTTATGGTCAAAGGTCCACAAAGTAGCTGAGGATCAATGGATAATTATAAATATCAGACTCTACAAAATCTGTCCTAGAAGCCCTGTGGTCTGATCTTTTTTTAAAAGACAGGGGGCAGGCCATATAGTATGGGGAACATGCTCTTCATGTTCTCAGTGACATTTTGTATTATTACACAACTCAATCTTTTCTGATACTGGTTGGTGTAACTATGTGCCATGGGCCTGTCTCAGGTAATAACAGCCCCCCCCCCCCCACACACACACACATACGTTATAGATCTCACTCTTGATCTGGTGTCCTGTTCTGGCGCAAAGGAGGTGGTCTAAAGATGGGGAAATGAAAGATGTCCCCTTTTTCACAGACAGATCACTACTTGCTGGGGTTTAGACTTACAGGGATACCAAGAATCCATGAGATGGGGGATCAATTAAAATGATCCACCCCTGTAGCTTCATGGATCTGACCACTTTTCAGATGGCATTAGAGGGTTTTCCTGCAGATATGCTCCTGTTGATGCCTGGTTGACCTCAGGAATGACTTGGGCAGTTGACACAATCATTCCAAGGTTTCCCTCTCTAAGGTTTAAGAACCCAGGAAGCCCCTTGATTTACTGAAGGGCTGCAGATGATGACAAGACAAGGGAGACCACTAAAATGAAAATTGAGAAATATATTGTCGAAGGCTTTCACGGTCAGAGTTCATTGGTTCTTATAGGTTATCCGGGCTGTGTAACCGTGGTCTTGGTATTTTCTTTCCTGACATTTCGCCAGCAGCTGTGGCAGGCATCTTCAGAGGAGTAACACTGAAGGACAGTGTCTCTCAGTGTCAAGTGTGTAGGAAGAGTAATATATAGTCAGAAAGGGGTTGGGTTTGAGCTGAATTGAGAAAGACTTTGGGCAAATCTGACAAGAGCTCATGATGATAAAGACTACCCTGTGGCAGTGATGGCAGCAAATAAACAATATTTTCCCACTACCAATGCATCTACATAGTTTAGATTTTCTGAACTCTTCCAAATGGTTGGGACCTATTGGTTCCAGCCTACAAGAGGAATTGAACTGCTCCACAGCCCACTGAAATAATTTTGCTAAACAGTTTACAGATAAAATCGCTCCCATCAATTCCAGTTTGGAATCTAAATTAGCAGTAACAGGATCAGATGGTCCCAGGGTGCCAATTTGTGGGGGATGCCTTTCACCTCATATAGTCTAAGCATATGGACAGGATTCTTGGATATTTGAAGTCTACCCCCTGCTTGTACAATCTTTGCTCCTCCTTGGCTGCTTAAATGTACTGGGGGGGGGGGCTGGTGGACTGGGTCCATGGGACAGTAAATGCCTCCCTGGGGGGGGGGGTGTCTTCCCTGCTTACTCTGGACCCAGGAGAGTTGAAGAACTACTGTTCAGTCTCAAATGTACAATTCTTGAGCAAGCTGATTAAATGAGTGGTGGCAGGCCAACTTCAGGGATTCTTAATAAAGAGGGTTATTTAGATCTGTTCCACTCTGGTTTCAGGCCAGGGATGTGTGTATGGATATTCCTGAGCTGAAAATATACCAGGAATGTCCCCCTCACCCCATGTTACTGTGTCTCCTGAGATTTGGTATTGGCTTGCCAGGCTGCTTTAGGTAAGATTCTGTGAGTTTCGAGTTGTTGTTTTTAAAGTTTGTTCTTTGCTGAGTTGGTTTGTGTCAAGTTGACAGTGTTTAACATTGAGATGTTCATGTTTTATGTAGGTTGAGAGTCTCACATTTTAAATAGGTTCATATTCTTGTATTTCACATAGATTAGGCCTAGCAATAGTTTCCCATTGGGGGATTCTTGAGTTTTACATTTTTCATAGGTCCTGCCCCTCCCCCATGGTCCTGCTGCTACCCAGTACCTCCCTGCTGCATCTCCACATTGGCATGCCTAGAGAGGTGTTACGTGTCACTATGTTTTTAAAACTGCCATTTCACCAACATGTGTAATGGGAAATGCCTTGTTTTATAACCTTTAAGTTTCTGCCAGAATGTTCAGATGATTCAGAGCAAATTTACTAGCTGGTAGGATTTCAGGGCACAGTACAAATAGAGATCTCTGTGTTTAGAAGAAAATAAATACCACCATAATCTCGGGGTGGGGGTGGGGGTGGGTAATCCTTTATGAAGGACATGCCAGTTGTTAGAACAACAGCTGCACCAACTATACAAATTCTTCTAGAAGAGTAAAAGCTATTTCTTTACAGCCCCCTGGCCTATACAGCCTCAATAAATTACTATCTGCAGTTTTATAAGCAAAGATGCATTTTTCTAGAGTTTCTGGATTTAGAACAGTGTGTTTGGGGAACTACACCCAGTGGACTGGATTTTGTTAATCTTGCTCTAGTGGATACTGTGCCATTATGTTTTCAAGATTTTCTTCACAACCACAACAACTTAAAAATCCTTTTTAAATTGAATAGCATGTATGTCGTTATCAGGATTTTTACACTCAGCCACCCCACAAATGGGTACTGCATATCCAAAAGCAAGCACATATTATTTCCAGGGAATCTAGTCCTGTGTAAATCCTCTGATTATATTCTCATTGGAATTTTACTCAGTGTTACTGCTATTTCTTTCTGCAGGTAGTTTTCATATACTATTTTCATAGCATTTATTGTCAAAGGAATTTGTGTTGGAAATGTAGATATTGCATTAGAAATGCAGAAACACTGCAAAAACAGTAGCTCCATTCTGAAGTTTCTTGAGAACTTTTGGTTGGATCCACAGAAAACCTTGTGCAAGTGTAACCCTGCACAACCCCGGTGACACAAATCCCCACTAGAGGATAAAGGGGGGGGGGTTTCTAAATTCAATAAAATGACAGCACTCCTTGTGGACAGGTGTGAAATTGCCTACAAGAGAATAGCAAAACATTTAATATAACAGCACAACCTATACAACTTCAAGTAACCAAACAATTACAAACACAAGCACAGTACACAAAATCTTCAGTGCCCTTCAGGAAGGGCACTCTGTACATTGGTAAACAACACCAAGTGCAATAACAAGGAAAGAAAGAAAAGTCCATAACTTAAAGTCTAAATGCAGGGTTGTTTCTTCCTTTGACATTCTCGATGTATGCTGCTGAGGATGCTGAAGGCCTTCTCTCTTCCCAGTCTGAACTGTAAAGGGAAATGATTAATCCCCTCCGTTTAACTCTGGCTTCCCTCTTCCTAGCCAGCCCAACTGACTGAGGGGTGTGGCAGTTGCAGTTAGTAATGAAGTGCCCCAAATAAAGGTATAGTAATGTACCTAACTGCCCATGCTCAGTGAGCCCCCTGGGTCCCAAAGCCCACAATATTGGCAGGGTTACACAAGCAGGGGGCTCTTCCATTAAATATAACAAGAACAGACCTGCAGTATCAGACCAGTTTTCCACCCAGTCCAGCATCCTCACACAACGGCCAACAAACAGAACATAGATCCAATGTCTTTCCCTTGCCTCCTAGTATTCAATATTTTTGCCTCTAAATATGGAGGTTTCCCTGAGTCACCACAGCCAGTAGCTATTGATGGACTTATCACCCATCTATCCCCTTTTAAAGCAATCTGTGCTTGTGGCCATCTCTATATCCACTGGCAATAAATGTCATCATTTAATTTGCTCACTGAGTATAGGATATTTCCTTTGTCTGTTCTGGATGTATTTCCGATCAACTTCAAAGTGCTCTCTATTCACTTTCTCCACCCCATGCACAGTTTTATAAACCTCTGCCATGTCCAGCTTTAGTAGTCTTTTTTTCCCCTAAAGTGAAAATTCACAGACCATTTAGCCATTCCTCATAGGAAAGGTGTTCCAATCACTTCATCTTTTTGGTTGCCCTCCTTTGCATTTTTCCCGGCTCTGTAATTTCCTTCTTGAGATACAGTGATCAGACGTTACACAGTATTCCCAATAAGGGTGTACTATAGATCTACACAAGGGCAATACAATAACAGTCCATTTATTTTCAATTCCATTCTTAATAATCCCCACTGGATGGAGTTTGTTTTTTTCACTGCTGCCTCACACTGCGTTCAGATCCAGTATTCCCTACTAGAGTTGCAGCCATGCTGCATCTTTTTCTATTGTTGAGTGCCCTTAACTATGAGGATCAGCTTTGGGAATGGTGCAAATGATTGTAGAAAACAGAGGCAGATAGGAACATTCATTCCACAAGTGGAGGTTCATGCGCTATTCATTGTACCCAGCCCATTAATGTGACTATGTTTCTTGAAAACCAAAGCAAAAAGGTATTTTTTCCCTGGAATTTTTTAAAAGATGATGGCAGATACTGGACTGTTCATTACTGTGCTCCTAGCAAGAGAAATGTGATGAAAGGCAAGCATAAACAGAGCAGGAGAGGCCACCAAGGAGTGAGGAACAGGGGCTGAATATTCATGACCTGCAAATCTCTGACTAAAATTGGAAATCACTGAGCTGCCCAAGTAGCTTTTATAGGGGCATTTGTGTGTTCTTTTCCTCTGGAATCACTCATTGTTTTACCATTAAGTCCCTTTAAATAGAAATGGTCCACAAAAAGATACTTGCAATACACTAATTGAGCAAACTGAGCAGAATCCTAAGACAACATGAGGCAAATAAAATTAGCTCTTCACTGAAACTCCTCACCATTCTAGGATAAGTTTCAAAGTTATTACTAATGCTTCAGCTAGCTAAAAGACCATTGGGGTTAGAAGTATACTACAGATCAAAATTAACATCTTACCGGTAACTCTCTGAAGACTTAAATACCTGGTGTGAAACAGGGCTCAAAACATCAGAAATGTTACCAATAGATGATACTTGTGTGTGTAAAGTCATCTAGTCACAGCCAACCTATGGTGACCCCAAAAAGGGGTTTTCAAGGCAAGTGAGAAGCAGAGGTGGTTTGCCATTGCTTTTCTCTGCAGAATCTTTTTTGGAGGTCTCCCTTCCAAGCACTAACCTTGCTTAGCTTCTGAGATCTAATGAGATCAGGCTATACCACTCTGCCTTTCCTCCCAGATGATACCTATAACTCCAGTTTTCAGGACAAGTTGATCTGGAGATAGTAAACTAACAGGCTTGACCATTTGCAGAGATTTAAGTACTAAATGCTGCTCAATCAGCAAACTTTCTGCAGAAGTGAAAACTATGTGTCACAGATAAGGGTTGGGCTTATTCTAGCTTTAGGTAGACTAATTTCCATGTGGTATACATTTTTTAAAGTTTAGAATCATTTAGTCCCCCCACTTTCAAGTGGTAGAGCCCAGACACAGTTAGACTCATAGAATCATAGAGTTGGAAGGGAGCTTGAGGTTGACTTCCATCCTTCCAAGGTCGGTAAAATGAGTACCCAGCTTGCTGGGGGTAAAGGGGAGATGACTGGGGAAGGCACTGGCAAACCACCCCATAAACAAAGTCTGCCTTGGAAATGTTAAACAACATCAGGGAGAGAATCACCCTCTGATGGACTCCACACACTAAAGGGTGTTGTGGTGAAACTGTCTCCCCTAGCACCACCCTCTGTCCCCAATAGGGCTGTCAATTCGGTTCGGTCCGAACTGAAAATCAACCGAATTTCCCCTGATTCAGTGATTTTCTGTTCGGACGGATCCGAACTCAAAACTGGCGGGTAACCGGGGGCCCCGAATTCAGCGAGTTCGGGAGTTTGTGAATAAATTTGGCAAATTCGGCCCCCCTTCAGGGGAGCCCGCTGAAAGGCGCGGGCTGCCCTTTAAACTGATCTGAGCCTCCCAGCTGGGAGGCGCAGGTCAGTTTAAAGGGCAGCCCGCCCCCCTTCAGCGGGCTCCGCTGAAGGGGGGCCGAATTTGCCGAATTTATTCGCGAACTCCCGAACTCGCTGAAGGGGGGCGGGCTGCCCTTTAAACTCATCTGAGCCTCCCGGCCGGGAGGCACAGATGAGTTTAAATGACAGCCCGCGCCTCTCCAGCGGAGCCCGCTGAAGGGGGGCGGGCTGCCCTTTAAACTCACCTGAGCCTCCCAGCTGGGAGGCGCAGATGAGTTTAAATGACAGCCCGCCCCCCTTCAGCGGGCTCCGCTGGAGAGGCGCGGGCTGTCGTTTAAACTCATCTGTGCCTCCCGGCCGGGAGGCACAGATGAGTTTAAATGACAGCCCGCGCCTCTCCAGCGGAGCCCGCTGAAGGGGGGCGGGCTGCCCTTTAAACTGATCTGCGCCTCCCAGCTGGGAGGCTCAGATCAGTTTAAAGGGCCCCCGCGCGCCTTCAGGGAATCCCTCTGAAGGCGTGCTGGGGCCGAATTTTCCCCCGAACTCCGGATCCCCCTGAATTACCGGGGATCCGAAGCGGGGGAGTTCGGACTTCGGCACGTACCGAACCCACAAGGGTCAAATTCGGCCGAATCCGAACTGTACCGAATTTTTTTTTTGACAGCCCTAGTTCCCAATCCTAGAGAAATGAAGGGCTGTCCCATGTATCACAACATCGGAAAAGTGGTGGGTCAACAGATTACAGCTGACAATGTCGAATGCTGCTGTAAGATCTAACAGTAACAGCAGCGCCAACCCACCTCAGTCCAACTGCCTGCAGAGATCATCTGTGAGGGCAACCAGTGCCATCTCCATCCCATGGCCAGGCAGGAAGTCCAGAGTAAAATGCCCTTCAGGAAAGCTTCAGATTTACTCTTGGGGCTTTACTAAACTGAAAATTATCTAAATTCTATGTGCTTGTAGAACTTACTGCTCAGTGGCAAAGCACATACTTGAATATAAAAAGGTATTGAGTTCAATCTGTGTCATCACCTGTAAGTCATCTTATTAAACAGGTGAAAAGAAGCTTTTCCTGCCTAAGGCCTTGAGTAATCCTACTGCCAATCTACTGTGCAATCTTAAACAGGGTTATACCTTTTCCAAGCCCATTGACTTCAAAGGATTTAGAAGGGTTTAACTCTGCTTAACTCTGGATGGAGCAGGCTAACCTGATCTTGAAACATTTTGGGAACTGAGCAGGATTGGCTATGGTTATTATTTGAATGGGAGACCACCAAGGAAGTCCAGGGTCGCTGTGAAGAGGCAGGCAATGCCAAACCACCTCTGAAGTTTTTTGCCTTGAAAACAGTATAGGGTCACCATAAGTTGGCTGCAGCTTGACAGCACTTTCATCCACAAGCTCTGTTTAAGACTGTACTGACAGAAACAATACTACATTAGTTGAAACAATAGTCGGACTCAGGATAAACCAGCATGGTGTAGTGATTAAGAGCGGTGGTTTGGAGCAGTGGACTCTAATCTGAAGAATCGGGGTTGATTCCCCACTCTTCCATATGAGCAGCCGACTCTAATCAGGTGAACCAGGTTGGTTTCCCCACTCCTACACATGAAGCCAGCTGGGTGACCTTGGGCTAGTCACAGCTCTTTTAGAGCTCTTTCAGCCCCACCTACCTCACAGGGTGTCTGTTGTGGGGAGGGGAAGCGAAGGTGATTGTAAGCCAGTTTGATTCTTTCTTAAGTGGTAGAGAAAGTCAGCATATAAAAGCCCAAAACCTCCTCCTCCTCCTCCTCCTTCATCATCATCAATACAGGAATCTAGATAAAACCAATATGATGCCACCATGCATTTATAGCAGGTCTGTTCCATAATGCTGCATACTGTGATTCTGCTGTGTTTAATTAAGTGTCTCAGGGAAAGAGTGCTTTTATCATAAACATCGACTGACAAAAGAGTGTGACATTTAGTTGGATAAACAGTACGAGGATTAACTCACAGAATGTGAGAAGTGTTTTAATACCAAGCTGTTAGCCCTGCACCCCATCCCATACCTTTATGAATCTGCACATTTAGCATCATTTTAATTTGGATTAGAAAACAGGAAAATGGCTGATAAATATTTCTAAGTATACTTAATCCTATTTCATACTAAATCCTTTATTACATTATGCATTTCTATCTATACTTCCAGGAAGTGAAGGAAAAGGCATACTGAATTAGTTTTATAAAGAAATTAAAAGCCTTCTTCAAAAGTTAATTATTTGCAATTAGCCTACATCAATTAGTTATGAAACTATAATTGCACTCTCCAGGAAAACAAAATATATTCTATTTGCTGATTTTAAAGGAAGAGCCTACTACCAATGCACCAGCAGAGTAGTTTCAAAATTTGTTCATTTTTAATTGTAGCTTGGCATGCATACAATAGGTATTCAATTGAACATGACTTCATTTGAACTTCAGCTATTCATTTAAACATAAGGAGGGAGGTGTAAGAACTGATCTGCAGGCCCAACCTATCATCTTCATACATGGCGCCCATATTTGTACATATGTATTTGCATAAATTCCTGCTTATGTGATTTAAGAGCTTCAATTTTTCATGCTACCAGATTATATCTACAGAAGCCTATGCAAATCTGGTGTATATATGTGAGTTCTGTGGAAATGTGAACCTTGGATGCATGGTAATTGGAGGCAGGACAAACAGGCATAATCCCAGTCACCTCCCTGAACATGTTCAAATGACCTCCTGAACAAGGATAGTGTCTGGGTGTAAACTGTATTATTTAAAGTAGTAGTTTCCATTATTATAGCGGAAACAAAACCCAAATAAACCATTCAGAATTAGAGCGGACCACGTATAGTGAGAATCCATAGGGAGGCCACCAAATATATGGTTTTACTACAGAAGAAGAAGAAGAAGAAGAAGAAGAAGAAGAAGAAGAAGAAGAAGAAGAAGAAGAAGAAGAAGAAGGGTTTTATATATCGACATTCTCTACCTTTTAAGCAGAATCAAACTTTCCCTTCCTCTCCCCACAACAGATGCCTTGTGAGGTAGGTGGGGCAGAGAGAGTTTGCAGAGAACTTTGAATAGTCCAAGATCACCCAGCTGGCTTCATGTGGAGGAGTGGGGAAACAAATCCATTTCTCCAGATTTGAATCCACTGCTCTTAACTACTACACCATGCTGGCTCTCCAACATTTAGTCACACCCATATTCTGCCCCAGTAGCTTGTGGGAACATGTGACCAACATAATGGGTATTAGTTACTCAGTGAATACTTGGCAATAATGCCACATAAACAGGATTTCGAACTACAAGGAGGTCATTTTGGCACCTATATTCTATGCTCCAGGCTATACTTGGTTCCAATATTGAAAACACGGGGTTGGGTACAACAATGTTCTTCTACTAAATGAGCATCCTTGCTCAAATGAAAGAAGTCTTTCTCCACTGGAGGAAGGCTTATACCATTAGAGGAATCCAGCAGTTATTTGCTAACATTATTTGCATGTGGGGATTTGATCCACCAAATGTTAGTTTATAGTCTTTTTAGAATATGGGCCACACGTTGGCCTTCTGACCTAATTCTGAGTTTTAAGAAAAGGTACCGTATATACTCGGGTATAAGCCGACCCGAGTATAAGCCAGCCCCCCAAATTTGAGGCCAGAAAAGGGAATTTCTTATTGACCCGCGTATAAGCCGAGGGTCAATAAGAAATTCCCTTTACCGGTAATGCTGCGCTCTAAAATGGCGGCCGCCATTTTAGAGCGCAGGGATGATCTCGCCCCTGCCCCAGGTCGCCCTCCCGCCGGCCTCCCGGGCCCTCCCGACCCACCCCGACCCCAGTGCCATCCAAGGGGGGAGGGGGAAGAGCCCCTGAACCCCCTACTCACCGGGAGAGGCAGCGAATTGGCACTCTAAAATGGCGGCCGCCATTTTAGAGCGGGAGGAAGAGGCCCAGAGAAGGCCCACTGGAGACCCGCAGATCAGCTCTAGAGCGGGAGGACCAGCCCCGGTGAGGTGGGTGGGGTGGGGGGGAAAGAAATTGCCGCTGCCACCACACAGCAGAAGGTGTGGTGCGGTGGGGGTGGGCTGGGGGGAATCAGCTGGCCGGGGGGAGTGCGCTGGGGGGGTGGGGGTGAAACCAGCTGGTCGGCTGGAGCGCGCTGGGGGGGTGGGGTGGGGAATCAGCTGGTCGGCTGGAGCGCGCTGGGGGTTGGGGGGGAATCAGCTGGCCGGCGGGGAACGCACTGGGGGGGATGGGGTGGGGAATCAGCTGGCCGGGGGGAGCACGCTGGGGGGGTGGGGGTGGAATCAGCTGGCCCGGGGGAGCGTGCTGGGGGTTGGGGGGGAATCAGCTGGCCGGCGGGAGCACGATTCAGGCGGCTCCGAAGGAGAAACCGCCCAATTACCATATTGACCCGTGTATAAGCCGAGTTGGGATTTTTCAGCCTTTTTTGGGGGCTGAAAAACTCGGCTTATACACGAGTATATATGGTATATAAATAGAACAGATGCTAACAGAATATCCCACAATCCTCAGATAGGTACAGCTTTCTGTAATCTGGTGTTTTGGAATTGGTGAGGACTGCAATCCAACTCTAGCTGTGTGCAAAAAAACTAGCGAACCTGGATGAAGACACATATCCCCATATGTATCCAGACAGTTAATTGAGGCCAAGATAGGTACCATTATACAGTTACATATCCATGTGTGCACCAATTTTCATCATTTTCATTTATGGAAATCTGCTTCTACACATGGATTTTTTTTGGAGGAGTGAGGTGATTTGTTTTGATGTCCTTGAGATTTTTATTGTAACTAAATTTTACAATTAGTTTTTGCTCCATATTCCAGGTTATTTAGATCATATCCAACATCCAGTTGATCAAATGTTTACATATGTTTAAGATATAAAATATAGTGAAGTGGTTTCACATTGTTTCTTCCCTGGGATCTACAACTTCTTAGGGGTACATTCCCATTCCATAAAAATCATGCAAGGTTCTAATACTGATTCCAGTGGAAGAGAGAGTATACTCTCAGCACACACATTGTAACAAGAAAAACAAGGGAAAAAATAAGAATATTACATACATTTTACCACCTTTTGACTGACAGAGAATGATCTTTGAGTTCTTTTACTTTCACTGTCTGACAGATGTGCGCAGGTTTCCACCCGCTCAGGTAACTCATTTCTTTGTCACGAGCTCCATTAATAAAATATTACATTGTGATGAATTCATAGCAGTTCACAAACACCGCATAAGATCTGAAGAATCAGCAAGATCCCGTACGATGTCAGTGCAAGCATCTCTTTGATTTCAAACTGTATCAGTTCTGATGACAACCAAATGCCTCTAGATGAGCTGCCAAGTGAAACAATAGGATAAAAATTAGCTCTCAGTGGTATTGTCTTGTAAATTTATTTCAAGTAGACAATCCATTATAACAGGGCAAATGTGATTATAAAACGAATACAGGATTCATTTCTATTTTTTTTCCTGCAAATGTCTACTGGCATTTTAGCTATAGTGTGTGATCCTTAATAGAAGGAGTTACAGACCCTCAAGAAGACAAAATTAACCTGGAGGATCAAGGACTTGATACTTGAAGAATTGCATCTGCAGATCAACCACTGGAGGCCTGACCTATTGAAAAAGTGAAACTCATCCATACTGCTATGCCAATGACCTTGTCTATGGCCTGTGGGTTATGGATCATGAGTTTGACAGATAATTTAGTGTCAATGTCAGCTCATTACCATGCTTTTCTTTAAAGGAGATTACAAATTATCGATATTAGTAATTATGCACAAATGAAAAAATCACTTCCTAAGAGTCATTCCATTCACCATCCATAAAAACCTGGGCACTTTGCCTTTAGAAAATCAAACGGGAAGGTACTTAGCAAAACCAATCTATTCTGATTCACAGTTGCAGCACAGCAACAATCATATGATTTGCGGCATTAATCCTGTCCTAGAGAATATGTGTGTGTGTGTTAAGTGCCATCAAGTCGCTTCCGACTCATGGCGACCCTATGAATGAAAGTCCTCCAAAATGTCCTGACTTTGACAGCTCAGATCTTGCAAATTGAAGGCTGTGGCTTCCTTTATTGAGTCAATCCACCTCTTGTTGGGTCTTCCTCTTTTCCTGCTGTGCTGCCCTCAACTTTTCCTATCATGACTGTCTTTTCCAGTGACTCTTGTCGTCTCGTGACGTGACCAAA
Organism: Euleptes europaea; assembly: GCF_029931775.1. NCBI lineage: Eukaryota > Metazoa > Chordata > Lepidosauria > Squamata > Sphaerodactylidae > Euleptes > Euleptes europaea. The sequence goes on along the minus strand of NC_079320.1, from coordinate 36,751,976 downwards.
ATACGATAGCCTCAGTTTAGTCATTTTAGCTTCTAGGGTCAGTTCAGGCTTGATTTGATCTATAACCCACTGATTTGTTTTTTTGGCAGTCCACGGAATCTGTAACACTCTCCTCCACATTTCAAAGGAATCTATTTTCTTCCTATCAGCTTTCTTCACTGTCCAGCTTTCATACCCATACATAGAAATAGGGAATACGATGGCATGAATTAATCTAGTCTTGGTGGCCAGTGACACATCCTTACACTTCAAAATCTTTTCTAGCTCCTTCATGGCTGCCCTTCCCAGTCTCAATCTCCTTCTGATTTCTTGGCTGCAGTCTCCCTTTTGGTTGATGGTGGAGCCAAGGAATAGAAAGTCTTGAACAATTTCAATTTCCTCATTGTCAACCTTAAAGTTGTGTAATTCTCCTGTAGTCATTACTTTTGTTTTCTTGATGTTCAGCTGTAGTCCTGCTTTGGCACTTTCTCTTTTAACTTTCAGCAGTAGTCGTTTCAAATCTTCACTATTTTCTGCCAATAATGTAGTGTTATCAGCATATCTCAAATCATTAATGTTCCTCCCTCCAATTTTCACTCCACCTTCATCTAAATGTAATCCAGCTTTCCTAATTATATGTTCTGCATATAGATTGAAGAGATAGGGAGATAAAATACATCCTTGTCTGACACCTTTGCCAATTGGAAACCATTCTGTTTCTCCATATTCTGTTCTAACTGTGGCCTCTTGTCCAGAGTACAGGTTGCGCATCAAAACGATCAGATGTAGTGGGACACCCATTTCCTTTAAAACCAGCCATAGCTTTTCATGATCCACACAGTCAAAAGCTTTGCTGTAATCTATGAAACACAAGCTGATTTTCTTCTGAAATTCTCTCGTATGCTCCAGTAACCAGCGTATGTTTGCAATATGATCTCTAGTGCCTCTTCCTTTTCTGAAACCAGCTTGAACATCAGGCATTTCTCGTTCCATATATGGTAACAGCCTTTGCTGTAAGATTTTGAGCATCACTTTACTTGCATGAGAAATTAATGCGATGGTCCGATAGTTGCTGCAGTCTTTGATTTCTCCTTTCTTGGGAATTGGAATGTAAATGGATCATTTCCAGTCTGTGGGCCATTGTTTTGTTTTCCATATCTGTTGGCATATTCTTGTCAAAACTTTGATGGACTCTGTTTCTGTGGCTTGGAATAGCTCTATTGATATCCCATCTGCTTCTGGTGATTTGTATCTCCCAATTGCTCTCAATGCAGCTTTCACTTCAATTTCTAAAACTATAGGTTCTTCTTCAAAAGATTCTTCTTGGAAAGAATCTTTTATCCTTTCATCTCTTCTGTATAGTTCTTCAGTGTATTGTTCCCACCTTTTCTTTATTTTGTCCTGTTCAGTTAATGTATTTCCATGCTGATCTTTCAGCATGCCTAGCCGTGCTTTAAATATCCCTTTGATTTCTTGGATCTTGTGGAACAGATCTCTTGTTCTTCCTTTTTTGTTGTTCTCTTCTATTTCTTTACACTGGTTATTATAATAGGTCTCTTTGTCTCTACGTGCGAATTGCTGGAACGTTGCACTTAGACTTTTGATTCTATTTCTGTCACCTTCTACTTTAGCTTTTCGTATATCTCTGGAAATTTTAAGAGTTTCCTCAGACATCTATCGAGGTTTTTCTTTTCTTTTGGCTACAGGAATAGTCTTTGCACATTCTTCCTTGATAATATCTCTAGTTTCCAACCATAGTTCTTCAGGTTTACATTCACTTGAACTCAGTAATGCAAATCCAAGCTCCCTCTTATACAGAGAGGATAGAAGGCAAGATCCCCTTTAAAAGAACCCAGTTCCTCCCTTTGTCTTTTAAAGTTGTTCTTGTTTTGCATGCGGGTGGGAGAGATTTTGCTGGAGGCAAAGGAATAATGCTGCTGCGTTTTAAAAAGCCCTCCACGGGGCTCGAGAGGCGAGGGGATCGGGGAGCGTGTGGAAGCAAGATACTTGCGATAGAGATCAGCTGTCCACCTCCAAAATCTCCGTTGCCTCCTCCGGCCCCAGGAAAAACGCAAGCCCAGCACAGGAAGAAGAAAAAACAAAAAACAAAAAAACAACAACACCAGCCTCTTAAGGGGCCAGGCGCCGCAATAGAAAAGGAGCGAGGAGTCCGTCGAAAATGCAGCTGCTGCCGCTCTCAGCCACGTGCCAGACTCGCTCCTCTGCGCCATCGCGCGCTTTGCCTTGGCCCCGCATGGAAAACCTCGCCGTCCTGCAGCAAAACAGGATGGCTGCTGGTCTACGCCGGCTTAAATTGTCACGGGAAAGGGTGACGTCAGGACGCCTCGCCCAACCGCTGGGAAGGGCGGGGGAGGGGGAGAAACCCCCAGGCAAGTGTAGTCTCGCGAGACGGCGACGGGCTGCAGTCCAGCCTGGTGGAGACCTTTTCCCCTTTCTTGCATCCTGTCCGGTAAGTCCACAATGGGGGGACCTGATTAGTCAGGTCCCCCTTTTTTTTGGTGCTATGAATGTTTTGGTGTTTTTCTTAAGCTTTATCTTGATTTTTGATATTAGCAATTCATGATCTGTACCGCAGTCGGCTCCTGTTCTTGTTTTGGCTGAGAGAATAGAGCTTCTCCATCTTCTGCTTCCAATTATATAATCTATTTGATTTCTATACTGGCCGTCTGGTGATGTCCATGTATACAATCGTCTGTTTGGTTGCCTGAAACATGTGTTTGCAATGAACAGATTGTTGTCTTCACAGAATTCTACGAGGTGTTCTCCTGCTTCATTCCGTGCTCCTAGCCCAAATCTGCCAGCAACATTTGATTCTTTGTTTCCTACTTTTGCATTCCAATCACCTATGATTATCAGCATATCTTGTTTAGGTGTGTGATCAATTTCTTCCTGAACATTGGCATAAAAACTTTCAATTTCTTCCTCATCAGCATCTGTAGTTGGGGCATAAACTTGAATGATGCTTATGTTGATAGGCTTTCCCTGAAGTCTGATTGATATTATTCAGTCAGATTTTGCATTATAGCTCCTGACTGCCTTTGCTACATCTCGCCTAATATACAACAGAAATGGTTCTCTGTTGTTGATGTAGTGGTGGTGTTTTTTTTAACTACTTTAAAAAATCAAAGCATCTCTTACTACAATTTGTGTTGAGCACCTCTGGATTCTTTGTATCTCACAATACTTCCCTAGACATGTTACTCTCAAAACATGTCCTGCACAACCTCCGCAGAAACTGAAATGTATTCATACAGTTTTCATTCACTTGAATGATAAATATTGTTCATAGATTGTGCGAGATGTAGCAACTCGGTTTCTTCTCTTTTTGTCATTCCCTGAATAAAACACTTTGTAATTTTCTGATTGAAAATGTCCTAATCCAGTCCACTTTAATTCACTTACCCCCAGGACTGAAACGTCCATATGTTCCATTCCCAGTTTAACAATTTCAAGCTTACCCTGATTCATGCTTCTCACATTCCATGTTCCTATTATATGCATCGAACAGCTTCGGACTTTCCTTTTGCAACTATTTATGTCAACCACTGAACGTCCTTTTGGCTTTAGTCCAATTGCATCATTAAGAGCAGCGCTACTCATACTTGTCCTCTGCTCTACCCCAGTAGCAGATTGAGTGCCATCCAACCTGGGGGTCCCATCTTCCAGCACTATAGCTTTTTTTTTTTTTCATTTTGGATTGTCTCATCATAGGGTTTTCAAGGTAAAGGTTGGTCAGAAGTGGTTTACCAGTGCCTTCTTCTGTGCAGTACTAACCAGGGTTAGCCATAGTGGCACTGCCGTTGTCTATGAAAGCTCCTCCGCCAGTGTCACCTTCCACTACTGCTGCTGCCCAGTAGCTAACCTTCAGGGATTCCTCTGCCCCAATCCCCATTGGAACTGCCTGTTCTCTTCTGTGGATATGGCCATTGATCCCTTAAGGGGGTGGATGCATCTTCGTCTGGTGTCTCAGCTGTGACCATTCCGCTTGAGTGACTCTGCTAGGAGTTTAGTCTCTTGATAGAGTCTAGACCCCTTACAGTATTGCTCTCAGCTTCCCTGACACACATAAACCCCCTCACCACGTTAAGGTGTGCATCCAGAAGGGGGCCTAGAGAATATGCACATATAAAAATTAACAAGGAAATTCAGACAACTAGACTGGGTTGTGATTCTAAGCACATCTATTTAGAGGTAAATGAAACTCAGCTCAAGGTAAATATTTGAGGATCAAGTGGTTGTTTCTTGGATGTAAGTAGGACTCACTTTCAAGTAAGAGCACATGAGATTGAAACCTTATTTTTAATATCATTTACTGGATATTCATATAGCTGCATTCTCTTTTTTTGCAGGAAAATCTTAATAAAATCACCAAGTATTATCTCTCAAGATAAGCTTATTGATTATAAGGATAGGACATCAGAATATAAAATACACTGCATTACTGCATTACTTTCCACAAATAAATAAAGAATAATTTGGAAAGAGGAAATAAAGTTATCTACCAACTACATTTAGTATAATTTGATACCAGTATAGGAAATGGAAATTGACTGCATAAATGCATGTTGAATTTTATAAGTTACAATGAATCAACAGTAGAAAGAGCAAGAGTCCAGCAGCACATTAAAGACCAAAAAAGATTTTTGGCAGGGTATGATCTTTTGTGAGGGTTTCCCTGATCCTAATCTGACACTTTAACCACTACACCATGAAACAAAGCATCTAACAGCCCATTCCTGAGCCAAAAGGTCTAAAGTCTTTAGGAGGCCAGGGAGGGGCTGAGCCAGTGTCTGGGTCCCCTGAGCTGGCTCCCATGCCACTTACGCCACCCAGGATGGCAATGGCAGAGTTGCTGGTTCTGGCTTGGGAAATTCCTGGAAAGTTGGAGGTGGTGCCTTAGGAGGAGGAATGTGATGCCATAGAGTGGCATCCAAAGCTGCAATTTCCTTCAGGGGAAGTGTTCTCTGTAGTTTGGAGCTTGGTTGTAATTCTGGGAGAACATCATGCTTCACTTAGAAGTTGGCCACCCAAATACCATGTCAGCAGTGCAGTAGGTACATAGCACTGATATAATCATTCCTCAGAGTTCTGACAGGATTCCTTGTATGTTCCCTTTCTATATAACCCTTTATATCCTACTATTAGTAACCACTGTGTGGATACTACCATAAAAAGGACTGTTTTATCAAAATTGTGTGCCATTCAAGTTAACTGTGTGTTGCCATAGGAACAGCACTGAGTTTATAGAAATATGATGGGAAAATGATCCCAGAGTATTAAACACTGAGTGTGGTTTATTGCAGCATAATCTCATATTGATATTTGTGAAGAGATTCACAAAAACATAATATTGTAGCACTTGCCTGCATAATAGGAAGCAAGGTTGCAAGTTGAAGAATACCACAAACTCTGAGAGCCAGCATGGTGTAGTGATTAAGAGTGGTGGACTCTAATATAGAGAACCAGGTTTGATTCCCCATTGCTTCACACGTGTGGTGGACTCTAATCTGATGAACCAGATTAGTTTCCCCACTCCTACACATGAAACCTGCTGAGTGACCTTGGGCGAGTCACAGTTCTCTCAGAATTCTCTCAACTTCACCTACCTCACAAGGTATTTGTTGTGGGGAGAGGAAGGGAAGGCAATTGTAAGCTGCTTTGAGACTCCTTAAAGATAGAGAAAATCGGGTATAAAAACCAACTCTTCTTCTTCTTCTCTTTCTCCTTCTTCTAACAATTTCAAACACTTCCACATAATACAACTTTGCTGCGGTAATTATGTAAATGCATGGTGGATCACAACTCAGTTTTATATAGGAGTCAACAAACTTGCTTGTCAGCTTCCCAGTAGCTTATTCTCCTGCTTCTGAGGTACACATTGTGATTCATTGACTAAAGGTCTGCTATCTGATCAAGCCAACTAACCAAATTATATGAAATTCTAAGTACCTTGAAGCAACAGAAGAAGTATGTCCAGAAGACAACGCACCAGAGGCATCTCTTTCAAGTGTTCATGATTTTATGGTGCATTCCATATTTTGCACTGAATTATTCACCATCTTCAATGCATTTCTACATCTGGCAATGTTCCACAGGTTTTGGAGACCAGTCTTGGGAAATATGTACTTGCTGAGAGCCAGGGGATCATGAGGCCTGGCTTCACCTCAGTTGACTGAACAAATCCATAATGACACCTTCGAAGGCAAGACAAGTGTACTTTTTTTCTATTTTACAGTTAAGTCAAGACTAACTTGAATTTTTACATAAAGTCAGAAAAAGAACTCAGGTTGGCATCAACATAGTTTTTTCAGGGCCCTGTTTTACATTTCCAGCAATGTGATTGTTGCCAAACAAACTTCTCCTTCACAGTGGCTCTGTGGGCTGCCATAAAACAGGAATGGCTTAGAACGCTCATTGCCTTGATGAATGGACTTAGAAGCAAATCCTGGAATCCTGAATAAGTTTGCCACATGGGCTCATCTGGGTTGAGCATGACCCTCTCGTATGAGAGCTACAAGCTATTAGTTGGTTTTTATATGCTGACTTTCTCTACCACTTAAAGAAGAATCAAATCACCTTCCCTTCCCCTCCCCACAACAGACATCCTGTGAAGTAGGTAGGGCTGAGAGAGTTCAGAGAGAACTGTAACTAGTCCAAGGTCACCCAGCTGGTTTCATGTGGAGGAGTGGGGAATCAAACCCGGTTCTCCAGATTAGAGTCTACCGCTCCAAACCACCGCTCTTAACCACTACACCATGCTGGCTCCAAGTTGGCAGCTCCGAGTTGGGAAATACCTGGAGTTTGGAGGGGGGAAGCCTGAGGAGGGCAGGGTTTAAGAAGGGGAGGGACTTTAATGGGGTATAATGCCATACAGTCCACTTCCAAAGCAGCCATTTTCTCCAGGGGAACTGATCTATGTTGCCTGGAGATTAGATGTAATAGCAGGAGATCTCCAGTCACCACATGGAAGTTGGCAACCCTAACCACAAGTCATGAAGGACTGTAAAGGTGAATACCGGTATCTTGAATTGAACAAGGAAGCAAATCAGTGCCAGTATAATGACTTCAAACTCAGGATAAAGATTCTTGAAGATTAGATACAAATGTCCTAAAATAATATACACATTATCACATAAACCAATCATCCAGATTCTAGGCCTCCATTTTTTTTAAGAACTTTGTTCTTTTATGGGTCTTTCCAAAGCTTTCTAAGGAGGCTAAAAATACAAGCAATACCATTAAAATATAAAATAAAACATTAAAAGACAGTTAATCCCAACAGATCACAGTTTACAAGGAAAATAAAATAAATTTAATAAATAAATAAACGTGAGATAAAGAAATCCCATATAGCAACATAAATAGAACAGCCAAAAGCCAGGGAGAACATGAATGTGTTAAACCTGACACCTACCTTAAACAGATACCTTTTAAAATTTAGTATCATTCATAAGCATGTAATTCTGTTTTTCAAATAACAGTTTTAAATGATTCCTCTATTTCAACCTTGCAGGATTTCTTTTTTCCAAACTCAAAAACAAACAGAATACAATTACACTGAAAAATAATAAGCCATAAACATCTGCAAGTGATGACCTGCAAGCAAAGGATCATCTCCCAGAATGCAGACGCTGTGCTTGCTCATGGCTTTGTTTATTGACATTAAATCACACTCTATTTTCCAACCATGTTTTCTAGCAATTTCAGGGTCAAAAGAGAAAGATTTTTAACCTCTCATGGAAATGATTGTCAATGTTAATTATACGTTTGTTGTCTCGTAGGATTGCTAGCTTACCATAAGCCAATGGCAACAGGGACTTCATGTTTACTTCTACAACATTTGGTTTTACAAAGTTCAGAAAATCTTCATGAAAGAAGTGAGTATCTTTGGGGGCATGTAGGTGCCAGTGTCAAAGTAAATGTAAGTCTTCATGTCAAATCTGGTTCCATAGATGTTATTGTTTTGAGTATGTGGTACAAGAACTAATTTTATATTGGGTTACCAACCTCAAGGTGGGATGTGTCATTGTCCTGGAGTGGTAACTGGTCCACAGAAATGTCAGCTTTGGAGGGTGGGCTCCATAGCTTCACATTAGGGTTGTCTGGTGGTGGCTATTACAACTGATCTCCAGGTGGAGAAAATGGCTGCTTTGGCAATTGGACTCTATGGCATTGAAGTCCCTCCCTTCTCCAAACCCTACCCTACTCAGGCTCCACCCCCCAAATCTCCAGGTATTTCTCAACCCAGAGCTAGCAACCCTACTTCACATCCCTGCTGAGCTCTGTCTCCAAACTCTTCCTTCCATAGTAATTGTCCCCAAATCTCCAGGAATTACCCCAGCCTGAGTTGGCAATCCGGATTTTCTATCAAATAAAAATAGAAGGCATGTTACTATGACTATATATTATTATTACATTCAAAACAATAAGACACTCATAATAAAAGGTACATTATGAGAGAGTAATTGTGCATATGAGGATCTGGATAATGGCTGCTGAACAGGGCCATAATAAGCAGACTCATACTCTTCTAAGCCTATTGAAGTCAATTGGGTTAGAAAGGTGTAAATGGAGAAAAAGGGCTTAAATGCAAGAGAAATAAGGCATGGAAAACATTTCTTTTGGTGGCAAATAACATCCTGTGAGCAGTCCTTTAGTGTAGTCATGAAAAATCTGATTCAAAGAGATGGTCACCGTGCGGGGAAATGAACCCTCCACTCAGGGCAACCTTCTTTTGGAAAGCAGGTTTTCATGGCGGCGGTGGGTGATATCAGAGCTGACTGAAGTCATGGCCACGGGGGCTGTCTGAAGGAGATTGCTCATCCATGTGGATGAAGAAATATCCTTCGGATGCCTGGTGATTTGCAGGTGTCTGGCTCTTTTTAGTTGGGGGGGGGGGTTATCCCTTCCAGCTGGGATTAAGTGAGCCCCATCTTTTCAATAACCCTGTCTCAAAAGGGCCCCAACTAAGGGGCCCTAAGAAAACCAGTCCCAAAAAATGAAGAAAAGAGGAGAAAGCACAGAGCCATGCCTCTGAGCGAAGGCGAATAGCTGAACCTAAAAAGCCGAATATCTATTCAGCTTTTTTGGGAATTGCCTATTCGGCTTTGGCTTTATCCCCAGATTTTGGCATTCGGTAAACACAAATCCAAAAATTTATTGGAATGGCTAATTTTGGGTTTATTTTCACTTTGAGTTTATCAAGATGCCCAACCCTACTACTGACAAACCATTACAGCTGACATTAGGGAAACTCACATTTAATAATAATAAGGGCTATTGTCCATTTAACATACAGGTAGGGCTGCTCGGGCATTTAAAGAGTGGCACAGTGGGGTAGTGACTGATAAAAGATGACCTTACAGCTTGTAATGGCTCATTTGCTGGGGTGGACCAAGATATTGTTGTTTTACAGATACCTTCATGTAGGTCATCTGCTTCCTTGTTGCAGGGGTCTAATATCTAGATGGCCTTGCTGTGCAGCAAGAATAGAGCTTGATTGCTTTTGTCTCTTCCAGTTACAGCATTCTATACATATGCAATACTTAAATAAAAGCCTTCTGGTGTACACAGTGTAGAATGGGTGGAATCCCCCCCCCAAAAAAAGCAGTATGAATATTTGAAAGATTCTCTAATCCATGCAAAACCCACAAATCACTACTTACACTACCACATTAGATGATGAAGTGATTACACACACTTAGGTGGCTAGATATAGATCTATGGCATTTGGGGAGGGAAGAGGGACACATGGAATATCAATGAGAAGCTCCAAAGCCATGCATTTAATGTCTTAGGATTTTTTTGAAAGTTTGTATAATGACAGTGGAAATACATTTTTTCAGTTTTAATAATAAGTGGAGCAATTCCATCAAAAGTCTGATCATGCTTCTAAAAGAAGAAAAGATTTATAGTGCGTCTGTGCGCGCGCACACACGTTTAAGAAAAAGCCCATACAGTTTTGTGTCACTCAGGATCATCGTGTTCTTTGATAACAGAATACCAACCAAGCTTGAGATCTGCATCTACACTTCAAATTTCTCACTCTTAAACTTCTTTCTGCCTTATCAATGCAGCTACCAAAAAGGCTTAGGAAAGTCTGCTAAAGCTGCATTTTTCACTGTTGCTCCAAGTGAAAACTTAATTGTTCATGGCCATTTCTAGCATCAAGCCATGCCTGTGGGTTGGTGATAAATTCTGCTGCAGAGCCAGGCAAAGTAGGAAATATATGCAAATAGTATCATCTGGAAGAGTAAAGTGCCAAATTATATTATACATATTATGCACATAACTTAATTTCATTTATGTCTTAAATGGAATGGCCTCATCAAAACGAGAAATACTCTACCTGAATTTGAAGCAATATGGGTCAATTTAAAGATTCTTAATACTAACCGTGTCCCTAGTAAATTTCTTTCTGTCATTTGGATCAAAGGCATGTATTTGAAGCATTTTCCATGGCTGTTCTTCAGAAAGAACAGCCATGTTTTCATAGGAACCAAGTGCTAATGCCATGGTAATTGTTCAGGGGGGAAAATGTACTACAATCTCAGAATTAAATTTGGTGAACTATTCTTTCGTATGTTCTTGTGGCTGTGCTTTTATTTATTGATTTGTACAATTCTAAAGTATTTGACAACACAACCAATTACAAAGGTACAAAACAAAACTGTAGCATGAATGATGAGTACTGGGAGTTACATCCAAAGTTCTGAATTATTCAAATTAAAAGTTATTAAAGGTGTCAATAATAATTGTAAATGCAATCTTCAAAGAAGGAAACAAGCAACAAGGGGGTTGGTGACTGATATTTGTTTTAATATCAGTAATTAGCTTCATATTTTTGGTATTTTTTAACCTCTCAGCGTTATAACAGGCAATTAGTGGTGACTTGCAAGGAGGAAATTATTTATGCCACAACACTAAAATCATGCTTTTCCTCCTAACTAGTTACACTCAATTTTATAGATGTTTTAAGGTGAAATTCCATGGTGGCTCTACCTCCAGGAAAATGTTGATGTTTAGCTCATATAATCAAGATCTTTTGAGAGTTATGAGTACCATCTGTCTATTGCAGATGGTTGGTTCAGATAGCCAATCTCAAACTCAAGGTTTCTCTCTCTCTTTTTTTATGGCTTACTTTGAAATCTAGTGGGTAAAATATGTGTTTGGACAATTGTTATTATATCTGGGTCTGGCCAGTTCCTTGATGGGTGACCTCCTTGCAACTCTACATACATTGCCTTGAGGTCCATGAATAAAGAAAGGCAGGATATAAATGTGTTAAATGAAATAAAAATAGGAAGGATTGAACAAGACAAGATGCTCAGAAGTCCATTGTTGGATCTCATTAGCAATATTTAGAAGTAAACTGTTGCTGTGCATTGTTCCAATTTGAATCGAGACCATGGTTTGTGTGTATGTTAATTATTCTAACCCTACATAATTTCTCCTATCAAAACGGATACTCCCTCTCCCATACTCCCAGGAAAGGGGGGAAGGCAGTGACTCCCCCACCCCTGCTACGAATAAAAATAGGAATGGGAGAAAGAGACCAAAGGACTAATAATAAATCAGCATGAACACAACAAAAGAAGCAGGAAAGGTTTTACCATAGAGTTTTTGGGGATTGCTAGAATGCTGCAATGTCATGCGATGTCCTTTATGGTAATGTGGTCAGAAGGGGCATTCCGATATCACAGGATGCCAAGTGATGCTTTGCCTTACCCCCACCCACAAGCTCCTGGGAATTGCCAAAGATTGGCTGGTAGCGCTAGGCTAAGGCATCACTTTGCAGCCTTCCTGCCTGAAGAATACTGTGTAGCAATAAAACCTTTTTTTTCTTTAAATCATTACATTCTTTAAATCATGATATTTCTATGTGATAAGTAAGTGGAACAAATTAAATGCGATTTTGTTATTAACCTGTGAAAGGAAGAAAGAGCAAAGTAAATTTTAGCACAGTATTTACTACTGCAAATTGGAGGAGCGGCAACGCCAGCCAACTTCCTTACCTTAATGGTTTATTTTTAACAACACTGAAAACTTCAGGGCAGGCAACTTGGCAAACTGATCAATGAGAGGCAGGACTCAGCAAAGGCAGGGAGATGATTGCACTGCTCCATATTTATGTGAGATCCAAACATTCCCCAACAGAGCAATGTTTGGTTGAAACAATATGCTCCAAAAACTGTCAGCATAATTCTTCTGGGTAGTGAAATGGATATGTACAGGTTGGTCAATATGTCTGTTTGCCTTTGCTATTTTCTGTTGACTTACTCGCTGCCTTTCCCTCCATCTCTCACCATCCTGCTCTGCTCATAGAGCTGAAGCAGAAACAGCAAAGTGACAGAATGCAGAAAATCACAACCTTCCCTCAGTATGGCTGCATACTATTAAATTTTCAGTTTCAATTGTGTCCAGTAACTGGGTTTTTTTTTAAATTAGATGCATTTTATTTTGATTTTAATTAGTTTCAATCCAAGCATTTGTGTCCTGTTTTTGTTTGCCTGTAAATGAAAATGTAACAAGTTTTTGTTACATGATATATTGCAATATTTATTTATCGATTTAAAATTCTTAAGTACTTTTGAGATGTTTTAGAATGAGGTGTCTAACTTAATAACTAGGTCTCAGATCTAGCACGGGCTAGGTCTCAGATCTAGCACAAGAGGACAGATCATCCCAATTCCACTTGCATGTATTAGACAGCTCATACGGTTAGGGTGACAGACAAGCAGCCCATTTCTAACCTTTTGGCGGCCGGGGATGGTGTGGCTGTGGCACTGCCGCAGCACCTCCAAAGCCTTTTCATGGCCACCAAAAGGTTAAAAAAAGCCTTTTAAAGGTTTTTTAAAAATGGGGCTTTTTGTACCATAGAGAACAGTGATGCTTCACCAGTTAAAAAGCAGTTGCAGCAACACCATTCTCAATGCAGACGTACTGGGCAGGATAAAATGTAATAAATAAACAATCCAAACTGTTTCCTTAGCACAATTTATATGGCCTTAAGATTGAGCTGAACATATAAAACCTTTTCTAAAACTTGTATCCATGATAGTTCGTGTGCCCCAGAAGATGAAAATCAATATATTGTCGAAGGCTTTCACGGCCAGAGTTCATTGGTTCTTGTAGGTTATCCATGCTGTGTAACCGTGGTCTTGGTATTTTCTTTCCTGACATTTCGCCAGCAGCTGTGGCAGGCATCTTCAGAGGAGTAACACTGAAGGACAGTGTCTCTCAGTGTCAAGTGTGTAGGAAGAGTAATATATAGTCAGAAAGGGGTTGAGTTGAGCTGAATTGTCCTGCAAAAAGTATCAAAGGTAATGTGCTAATCATTGTCCTGTAAGTATCAAGATAATGTGCTAATGAGGGTGTGGTATGTTAATATGGAACCATTGTATCCTGAAGTGATCTGTTAATGTGTGAAATCCAATATCTTGATACTTACAGGACAATGATTAGCACATTACCTTTGATAGTTTTTGCAGGACAATGATTCAGCTCAAACCCAGCCCCTTTCTGACTATATATTACTCTTCCTACACACTTGACACTGAGAGACACTGTCCTTCAGTATTACTCCTCTGAAGATGCCTGCCACAGCTGCTGGCGAAACGTCAGGAAAGAAAATACCAAGACAACAGTTACACAGCCCAGATAACCTACAAGAACCAATGAAAATCAATATTTACCACGCATTATTATTGTAATATATAACAAGCAGTTAAAATCTCTCTCTCTGATTTTAGATTAAATCTTTTGCATGAAACATTTAGAAAATGCTCAAGAGAAACAGTTGTTGCTGTTTTTCTTCGATGGGCATTCAATAAGCAGTGACCCTAGAGCAGAATTTGTATCATAAATTATTATAATTCTGGAAGAGAATAATGAGGGGAAACCCTAGTTCTCTTCATCACTTATCTTCACCTCACAAAAAGAATTAAAAGGAGGCAATAGTACAACAATATTAGGATTAAAAGTTACATGAGTTGCATTCCTTTATTCACTATTTTGTTGACTTCGAGAAAACCTTGATAATGTGGATCATAACAATGGACATATATGCTTTAATGAAAAAGGCTATCATTGGATAGGTTTCTTGTAATTTCCACCGGCAAATGAATCCTTGCGCACTCCTGATATTTTCAGCCTTGCTGGACGCTTTGCTACTGAACTCACTATATGTTTCAACTGAGAAAAGAAAAGATGAAATATTTGTAATTGACTGAAATAACTGAAAAATTCACAGGCTTCACCTGCTGATGCTTTAAAGGTTGTATATGTACAAAGCAGCCTCAAGACTCAAGTGCAACTAGAAGGAAGAAGGCATTAAGATACTGAAGGGGCAAAGTGGATAGTGGTGACAACAATATATATTGACTGTATAAAGAAAAAGAAGAGAAGAATAGTTGGTTTTTATATGCCGACTTTCTCTACCTTTTTAAGGAGAATCAAACTGGCTTACAATCTCCTTCCCTTCCTCTCCCCAAAACCTTGTGAGTTAGGTGGGTCTGAGAGAGTTCAGAGAGCTGTGACTAGCCCAAGATCACCCAGCTGGCTTCATGTGTAGGAGTGGGGAAACCAACTTGGTTCATCGCTCATGGTTGAAGAGTAGGAATCAAACTCAGTTCTCCAGATTAGAGTCCATCAATCTTAAACAATATACCATGCTGGCCAGGGCTTCTTCTTTTTATAGTGCTTTAAAGGTTTATCTTAGCAATATGGTCATTATCATTTCTTTTATAGGCAATATCTGAAATTATCAGAAATCAAAAACATGGAGCAGTCCAATAGGACCCCCCCTCCAACATACAAAAGCCCAGTATACACGACAGCCCCACACATTCACTGCATGTGCAGGGAGGGAAACTGTGCATGAGCACACCATCCCCGTCCTCTGCTTCTGTGTAATCACCTGGTCATCACGGTATGCCATTGCATGGAGGAAACCAACATGCATAAGCCCCCCCCCCACCGGATCGGCTTTCTGAACATTGCTGATCATGTGGAGGAAGGGATTGCACAGCCACTTTGTGTGGTTGCCACTGCAGACAACCAGGTGATCATGTGGAGGTGGGGGGGGGGCAGAGCCAGCATGCTCATGCCCACTCTCCCTCCCTGCACATTAAGTGAACATGTGGGGCCCTCTAGACTACCGTGCAGAAAATAGAAGTAGTAAGTGGAAGATACCACCATCCATTTGCTAAACTTTATTTGAGAGACACTGTCCTTCAGTGTTACTACTCTGAAGATGCCTGCCACAGTTGCTGGCGAAACGTCAGGAAAGAAAATTCCAAGACCATGGTTACACAGCCCGGATAACCTACAAGAACCAATGAATTCTGACCGTGAAAGCCTTCGACAATATTTTATTTGAAAGATTTGTAACGTGGAAAAATGTAGAAATGGTTTCAGCTCCAATCCTCAGACATTCTGTTGAAAACCACTAAGGCAGCAGTTCCCAAACTGTGCTCCACGAAGCACTTGGTGCCCCGTGAAACATCTCCTAGTTCTCCATGAAAGAGATTTGAAAGAAAAATAAATAAAACAAACATGACAAGATCCCAACTGTGATTTTTGCGGCCACAAACTGTGGGTAGGTACTGAGCAGAAATTATTATGTCCAAATGGTTAAACTACCTTCCACCATCAATACTACTGTCACTCAGTTTACACATTACCCCATTCTAAGTTTATTGAGCCCCCTTATTGAGAATGGGACCTGACAGGGCAGGAGAAAAGACTGAGATGCTCCTACAAGGGGATAATCCTTCAATCACTTTACAGGTTGCGAAGTTTTGCTCGGTAGCAATGAAAATTCGTCGCCATAGAACAGTCTCTTAGCCCATTTGGCAGATGTGTCTCGGCTGTTATTTCTCTTTTTAAGTGTTATAAGACTCGGACTGTAATTCTTTGTCTGTAAGAATATTTTAGTCCATGTTTCTTGTTTTATCTGGCTAAGGGCTGTAAATAAACAATCTATCACTTGGTTTAGTATATAGGTCTTAGGTGAAAATTAGTGCGCCGTGATGAGTGCACTAAGGAGTACACCCATGGATAGAAAGGAAACAAATAATCATCCTAAGTGACCCACTGAGCCCCTGATCATTCCCATTCTGAGAATCACTCATTTAGGATGAGTTTCTATTATTGATTTCTTATGGGAAACATAAGCAATAGATAACACTTTCTTCCCATTAATACAACACTTCAATGGAACTGGGCAGAAGAGAGGAAGAAGAGAGGAATATGGGGCAAAAACAGATTTATTGGAACTAACCTCCTGGCTTCCACTGTGCTGAGAATATGTGCTAATAGCAGATTTATAACAGCTTGGAGCACCATCTAACTGCCAGTGTACCTTTCCCAGTGATCATGAGGTCAGAGAAACAGTCACGCAAAATGCTTCAGTAGCTTGAACTTCTTTCAAAAGCTTGCTGGAATAGGACTGTGTGTGTGCGTTAAGTGCCGTCAAGTCGCTTCCGACTCATGGCGACCCTATGAATGAAAGTCTTCCAAAATGTCCTATCTTTGACAGCCTTGCTCAGATCTTGCAAATTGAAGGCTGTGGCTTCCTTTATTGAGTCAATCCATCTTTTGTTGGGTCTTCCTCTTTTCCTGCTGCCCTCAACTTTTCCTAGCATGACTGTCTTTTCCAGTGACTCTTGTCGTCTCATGACGTGACCAAAATACGATAGCCTCAGTTTAGTCATTTTAGCTTCTAGGGTCAGTTCAGGCTTGATTTGATCTATAGGAATAGGACTTCACAACCTTTATACAGCATGTTTAATGTGTTCAAAATACTTAACATAGATACTCTCAGCAATCCTTACACCAGCCTTAAAGGTGGACCAGAATTATTATCCCCATATAATAATAATGGAAAGAAAGAGGAAAAAGAAAGAAAGGGGTGAGCATCAGTAAAGAGGAATAAATAGATGATAATATTTTGAATAAACTTAGTATTTACTCATATGCATAGACCTCTGCCTGCCTCCTCCTACGTCTCACCCCAGATTGTTGCAGGGTTCATCATGGAAGACAGGTGAGACACTAATGATGAAACAATACACAAGAAATGCTCTATATCAGTACTTCTGAGAAGAGATCAAGTCTGTCTTTTATACTGAATAATACAAATTTGTTTTAAATTATTTATTAACATATATCAATTATACAGAAACATATAAATAAATAATTGTACAGCGTCATAATAATGTCATTTATCACATCCTCTATATTATACATTTACGAGCTCCAAAAAACATACTATCAATACTCCAAAAATTAATAATTCATTATATAATATTCCCCTTATCTTCTGCCTACAAATATTAATCTATTTAATCTCATCTCATTAATTCTATTCATAGGTAATGAATCTTTCCCTTTCCCTCCCAGTATTGCAGGAATTCCACCATTGTATCCATTCCCTGCATATATATATTGATATAAATATATTGATATATATATTCCTTCATTCCTTCTTTAAACTTTAAAATATGCTCAAGTAAAGTGATATACTCTTGGCTTCTAACTCCCCATGCACAGTGGGTAATTTTTGTCTTTTCTGATATTAACCTATTAACACCTTTCCAGGCATTATTAAATAATGTATTAATTCTCTTTCTTGCCTTCTTCCAAAATTCATTAAAAATCCTCAAATAATGATATGGATCTGAAGCAACAATTATCTCTTATGTTATTATCTTCAAGTCTAAAATTATTTTCTGCCAAAATACTTGAACATGTGAACATATATGTTCCAAATATGTTCAAGGTTCCTGATATAGATCACATAACCACAAGAAAAACTGAAGTTGAAAGCTAAATAATTCTGCTCATTCATATCATCATCATCATATACATTCTGATAGTCAACTTGGCCCAATCTGTGGATATTTATATCCATGCTTCAGGACCAGGTGGAGAGAAGGAAGATTTTTCTCCAAAGTTGCCCCCTCTCCCCAGTTTGCAGAAAAATCCAACCCCATCAGGAAACTGGAGTGTGGGCTGTAAAACAAAAACACCCAAACAGAGGTGCATGGGCTATCCCAAATGCCATCAAGACATCCATTTGAGGCAATAGCACTATCAGTGGTCACATGGGTGAGCAGGACCAATCCTCTGCTACTGCCATTTGGAATAAGAACATAAGAAAGGCCATGCTAGATCAAACCAAGGTCCATCAAGTCCAGTAGTCTGTTCACACAATGGTCAACCAGGTGCCTCTAGGAAGCCCACAAACAAGACAACTGCAGTGGCATTATCCTGCCTGTTTTCCAAAGCACCTAATGTACTAGCATGCTCCTCTGATCCTGGAGAGAACAGATAAGCATCATGACTAGTATTAATTTTTACTAGTAGCCATGAATAGCCCTCTCCTCCATGCACATGTCCACTTCTCTCTTAAAGCATTCCAAGTTGGCAGCCTTTGCCACATCCTGGGGAAGGGAGTTCTACAATTTAACTATGCATTGTGTTAAGAAATGCTTCCTTTTATCTGTTTTGAATCTCTCATCCTCCAGCTTCCACATTCTAGTATTATGAGAGAAGGAGAAAAGCTTCTCCCTGACCCCTCTCTCCATACCATGCATAATTTTATAGAGTTCTATTATGTGTCCCCTTAACCATCTTCTTTCCAAGCTAAACAGCCCTAAGTGTTTTATGGAGAGGAGGAGAGGAAAGCCCTGAACTATGGAACAGGTCAGGCTCAGTAACAGAGCTTGGAAGCTGTGCCAGCTGATGGAAGGTCCTGGCAGTGAAACCAGTGAGTCATGCTGGGCCTGATGGCAGAGCCCAACCCTGGAAGTGAAGTGCCTATAAACTTCATTTATGGGAAAACATATATTCTGTCATATGTATAAACATTAATAGGTTCATGAGGTGCTATGCTCAAGAATAGAGCATAGCATCAGGCAGATATATTCTGCCCACACATGGAAGCTTTGGGAATGTTGGCGTCCATAACTATAAGAGGCCAACAGAACACATTGCCTGGTACAGGCTTTCCCCAGTAGAGAAAAACAGTGTCTTACCTTCACTGTTAGGAATGTGAATCACAAGACCAAGTGCTTGCTTAGAGACAGCTTCTACCAATCTCTATATACTATGTTAATTAAAGTAAGGTAGGCAACCAATGTCTAGTGAGTCAACGTAATTGGAACATCCCTAACCAGAAGTTATAATTGGGGTTGCAATCCTTTGTTCTGTGTGAAGACTGTCCTGCGCATTAGGGCAGTTTCACCCGGTATGTATATTGGGCTCAATAAACTGCTTTGAACTATCAACCTCCCACTGTGTTATATTGATTTGAAATTAATATTATGACACAGGCATTTCAGAAGCAAAGCTGCAGAGCTGTGCAAGGTAGTGTTGCCAGCTCCAGGTTAGGAAATATCTGGAAAATTTATGGGTGGAGACTGAGGGGGTTTGAAGAGGTGAGGGACTCCAATGCCATAGAGTCCAATTGCTAAAGCAGCCATTTTTCTCCAAGGGAACTGGTCTCTGTTGCCTGGAGATCAGTTGTAATAGAGGGAGATCTCCAGCCACTACCTGGAGGTAGGCAACCTTAGTGTAGTGTCTGGCAGCAGAGCCTGAGAACCACACCATACATGGTGGAAGAGGGGGTGTCCAGCCTGGGGTGAGACAGGGGAGGCAGAGCCCAGCCCACCAGGCCCTGCACAACATGTGAGATGAGGGAGGTGGTAATGCCTGGCTCAGACTCCTCAAGACAAGGCAGACACTGTCACCTGGCCAACCCCTGTGTTAAACGAGGCAGATGGAGGGACTAGCCCAGCCAAGCCCTGTGCAAGTCAATGCAAATTAGGGTTGAAAACCTCCACGTGGTGGCTGAAGATCCCCAGCTATTACAACTGATCTCCAGGCAACAACGATCAGTTCACCTGGAGAAAATGGCTGCTTTGGAAGGTGGATTCTATGGCATTATACCCCACTGAAGTCCCTCTCCTCACCAAATCCCGCCCTCCTCGGTCATTACCCTCAAAATCTCCAGGTATTTCCCAATCCAGAGCTGGCAACCCTTATGAAAATGGTGGCACCTGAGCCAATCCCCCCCATGAGGTGAGATTAGGGTTGCCAACCTCCAGGTGGTGGCTGGAGATCTTCTGCTACTACATCTGATCTCCAAGCGACAGAAATAAGTACACCTGGAGAAAATGGCAGCTTTGAAAGGTGTACTCTATGTAGGGTTGCCCTGGGTTGGGAAATACCTGGAGATTTTTGGGGTGGAGCCAGAGGAGGGCATGGTTTGGAGAAGGGAGGGTCTTCAATGCCATAGACTCCAATTGCCAAAGTGGCCATTTTCTCCAGGGAACTGATCTCTATTGGCTGGACATCAGTTGTAATAGCAGAAGATCTCTGGCCTGGCCAAGCCCCACACAAGAGCCATAGTTTTCCTGGGTAGAGGGTGCCAGAGGCAGGGAAAGTCAGAAAACTGAAGAAAGGGAGGAGATAAAGGTAGGTAGATTGGCGGATGAGAAGGAAAGAGAGAGGTAGAAGAGAGGGACAGGCTATGGGGGCTTTCAAGGAAAGGAGATGAAATAATGGGGAAGAGGGAAATAGGATTTACTTTGCAAGTCCTTGTGAGATCCTGCTTGTAACGGTATATAAATGTCAAGAAAACTACAGAAAACGATTACTACAATAGATACTGAAGTGGAAAGAAAATGGCAGGCATTTTTTATACAAGGCACTTTTAACAGTATATATTAACAACAAGAATTTCAAAAGTAGAAACTTTGTAAGGTAGGCATTTCTAATACTGTGTCTAAGAGGCCAAAGAACAGTCGAAATCATGTATGCTGTGAACAGACAGACCATCTCCGCCCCCAAAATAAGAAACATATGCTAGAAAGGTGAATATTCTAAAAAAACATTGTCATTATTTTTTAAAATAAAATAAAATTTTAAATTTTATTTGTGGCTAGCATGCCAGATAAAACAGGTAAAACAGGTATTATTATTATTTTATTTACATCAATTATAGTCGACCTTTCTCACTTGGTTAGAGTGAGTCAATACAAACAAAAGGATGGAGTATTAAAAAAATTCAATAGAATTAGGGTTGTACAACCAATCAGAAATCTAAAAACAGAACTGAAGCAAAGCATAAGCATAAGTCTTACCATGACACATTAAAAGATACCAAAATTACATAGTGGTATCCTAGTTTCAGTAAATTAAACACAGTAGCATAGATCACATTCCCTAATAATAATAACTTATCTAAGCAACTTTGTGAACTGCTCATTTAGTACAGTGCAACTCTCTCTCTCTATAAGAAAGAACTTGGACTTAAGGAAAAGCCAGTGTCTGGCTGAGCAGCTGACATTTTTTTCAGTGATGAAATAAGAGGTAAAATGATGTCTAGAAAGCTCTCGGAAAACAGTGCTAAATTTGGCTTGGCTCCATTTGAAAGAGCAGGAAAGCCATGTTTGCAAACTGTTGATTAACAACTGTCAAGAACAAACAGGCTCATATTAACATAACGATGAGCTACCCTTTCATTTACCATTGAACCTTTAAAAATACTATTACAAAAAACACAAAACAAAACAAAAATGTCAGATATCACACTTTGGTTTGGTTATCATAGCTTTAGCCCTACATAGAATGAGATGTGCTAACTGAAGGCAACTTCTCCCACACATCCCCTGCCACTTCAGCTTTCTGCCACTTACACAGGTCTGTAGACCCCCAGGGACAGTGTGTGTATGGGTAAAGCAGGGGGCTGGGTCTTCCTTCAATGAAGCTGTCATTTGGCAAGTGGCAGCACTGTTACTATAACAACAGGAATACAACCGAGGTTCCAGCTCAGTGATGCGTTACAAAATTGCAGCATGTTCTTTAATGTTGGAATCAAAATTAAACCTCTTCATTTATATGTATCCTTAGTCAATTGTAATTTCACATTCAAACACATGAGAGGTTCAAGTCAGGGCTTATTTAGTTCTCAGTTTCTGTTCCATTATTGTTCAGGCTTTATAAGACATTCAACTGTCACATGTGAGGTCTTTAAATGTCAATATTACAAGGTTGTCAGATTAGTTTGACAGGGGCAAGTTAGATCAGATGGATCTAGTAATGATGCAATCAGCCTGGAAAGTCTCTGGAGAGCTAGAGGAAGCTGGCCTAATCCAGATATAGCCAGGTGGCTGATGCAATACAGTAGCCATGTCAGGATGACTAAGCATCTACTGTGATTGGTGGCTGCGTCCACCAGGTGTATATAATGGAGTGAAACTGAAGCTCTGTGTGGGATGCTATGAGCGGACAGTGTGAAAGAAGTATTTGTATTATATCTTTGCACTGTGAAATAAACTACACTTTTCTAAGTAGCAGAGGACTTTTTCTTTCTTTTTTAATAATTTTTTATTGCTTTTTCCATAAAGTTGATACAATAATCCCATTCGATATGCCATCTAGCTTATTTTTCCATATATAAACAATAATAATACAATGCTAAATGGATATCTTCATAGTAAAATACATATAACAATTTGACCTCCCCCCGCAACTTCCTCTAACCCATTCTTAATCCTTCTTTGTATCATTCTTTGTCTATCCTTCTAAAACATTATATATATATATATATATATATATATATATATATATATATATATATATATATATATATATATATATATATCTATTTCTTTCTAATATCCATACAACCTCCATAACTTTGTAACCCTATTTGATATGATTAGTTAACATTAAAAATAATTAAAAATGTTAATGGGGTATAAATTATTCCAAAAACTAGGATAGAACTACACATACATTATCATGTAAATTAAAATTTTATTATTATTATTTCCCTACACCTCCCGTTATTCCCACTATTTTAATACCCTCCAACCCTTCATCCCTTCTTTTTAAAAGACTTTTTCTGTCGAGGGTTTCTATTGTTCTTTTCTTGCTTTCTTGGTGTAGTCTCTTGAAGTCCATGGTGTCCAGTTGCTACATCTTGCCCAGTTGAGTCTTCATCCCGTCGCATTTCTTCTTGGTCTCTTCCTTTAATTGGATCTGTCAGTTCTTTGTGGCTTAATAGAAATCTTTCAGCCTCAACTGGTGAATTGACTGCACATCTGCTTTGTTTATAGATGAACGTGAGTCCTTGTGGTATTAACCAGGCATACTTTATTCCATTTCTCCTCAATATCATTGTGAAGTCTTTGTAAGCATTTCTCATTGCAACCAAGTGGCGAGATATATCTTTCAGCATTATTAATGGTAATCCATCTACCAAAAGAGGACTATCATATTGGATTTGCATGATTGTATTCCTCATTTTGAGATCAAAAAAGGCAATCACAATCTCTCTAGGTGCTGATTTCTGTATTTTTGGTGACAGGGGAACTCTGTATATTTTGTCTATTGCATAGTTTAATTTTTGATCATTTAAATGGAAAATGTCAGCAAGTGATTTTATCATAGTCTCTCTGGTGTCCCCATATTTTTCTGCGAGATTGCATAATCGTAGATTTGATTCTCTCGATTTCATATCCAAAAGTGCTATCTGGTCCTTCAGAATCTCTCCTTGTATTTGTAGGTCTCCAATTTGTTTCTCATTATTTTTGGTTTCCTTGTAAATTTCCTTTTGTTCCTCCTCCACTTTTGTTATGGTAATTTACATCTTATTCATGTCTATTTTTAATACCTTCACTTGTTCTTTAATTGACTTAATCTCATTCATAAGATTGTCAAGTTTCTGGTCAAGTAGTTGAGTCATATGCTGTGTTTGATGTTGGATTTGCTTGTTAAGTGTTTCTGTTTGCTGCATCAAAAGTTCCTCCACTCTTTTGTAATCCATGGTTCCCTGTAGAATTAGTTGTATAGGCGGTCAGTATTGATGTAACACTCACCATCAAGTTTCAAAAGTCTTCTAGTTACATCCGGTATTTCTCACTGAGTCTCCTCGTTCTCACAATGAAACGTGGCAGGAAGGCTCAAAAGCGAAAGTATTTCAAATCGGAGATAAAACTTCTTCCCTCCCCCTTCTGCCTTGGGAGTCTTCAGTTGCTGTGTGGAATGTCACTCAAATCCTTAGTTGTTATGTCTACCCGCAAGAAAGATTTATAATCTTCAGTCCGGTTGGTGATTTTACTTGCTTATTATCAAGTTATCTCATGGTCTTGGGAGGGGGGGATGCAGGTGTACAGCTAATTTAAAGAAACTCCTCCATCTCTCTCTTTTTTTTTAAAGCAAACAAAAGACGTTCTTGGCACTTACAGGTCTCAGATGTTGGGGTTTCTGATGATTAAAATAATTCAATAGGTGGTATTTGGTAGAGGAGATCTGGTCCCGATTCCATTAGAGGCGCTCGCAGCGATGGTCCTCCCTCAGCCGAGCGGGACAGCATCCAAACTCCCCCGGGATTCGTTCCCGGGGGAGAGTTTGGGAGTCAAACCGCACCGGTCGGCAGCAGGAATTGCCTGCTCCACATTCCACCTTTTAAGTACGTGGTTGAGTCACTGAAAGTGACTTGTTTCCAAAGCACCTCCTGGTTCTCCCAAGAGCTCTTGAGAGAAGTTGCGATCAGATCAGCCATCTTGCCGGAAGTTCAGCAGAGGACTTTTTCTGATGGTGTTATCCTGGACAGCCAATCCGCTTGGCTTCCGCGTCAAAATTCACCAAGAATTCAAGACCAGCCCATGTCCACCAGTTTATATCCTCAAAACTCCTCTGCTCAGCAACCATGGAAAATTATCTTCTCTGTCTCCTGTCACCTTCTCTCATCAAACACCCTGATTGACTCAAGGGATGGAATTATGCAGCCAGGCAAGAACACTGTCCACCAATAAAATCCTCTGGCTTCTAAAAAAAAAAACACCTCAGATCTCCCAGATCACTTTATGTATTTATCTTCTTTTCATTTATTTTTATATTTATGTATTTGCTTGCCAATTGTTTTTATACTTTGCTTTTTTCTGTTGGTTTAGAAGATTCATTTGTATTTTCTCTGTGTGTAAGTTTTATACAGAATTTATATAGTATACATGCAATGTATGTCATTTACAGTAATGGACATACAAAGTATAGTGATGATTTATTGACTGACATGAAATATTGCAAAATATGTACATTTTAAAGAAAAAAAATTGATGCAAGGGAATAGAAATTGCTATTTCACCCCATAATGTATACATGACACAATGAGAAAAGGGGTTAATTCAGGTTTTTATTATTGCTGATCTGCCACAAATACCTTTTATTGCAGCTAACCTAACTCAGGGTAGTCTTTGTGAGTAACAGTAATTGGAAAATACCACCTTGATTCAAATCTCAACCTAGCAGCATTTCTGTGTCCTGTTCCTCATACACTGAATAGAAAAAAATGCTTGCTGAAAGAAGCCAGGCATCATCAGCATCCTCTTAGGCCAAATCAGCACTGAGGTCTATTTATGCTATCCAGTCCCCAATTTCCCTTCATATGGGTTCTTCCGGAACTCACCATTTTATCTTATGCTTTTGGCCAAAGCCCCCACTATTCTGCCATGAGGAGGTTAACTTTGAATAAAATGTCAAGGTGGCATGGTACCTATTTATGAAAATAAATAACAATGACCTTTTTACTCAATGTCACCCAATTACACTACTTACTAAAGCCTCCATCCCATATGGCTTTTGTCCATTCAGGTCTCATGATCTCCATGATTCACAACACACCATTTTCAGTGGTCTTGAGAAATCTTTTTTTCATCAGCAAAAAAGTTGGTTTGATCCAATTCAATAGGTTTTTCCACAAGTCAGAAGCATAACCAAATCTGGAATTTACAAGTCAAAACAAGGGAGGTGAGAAATTAAAAATCATCCCTAGAGACAAGATTCCTCTGAATAATAAATCCTGAGGACTGACTACAGACAATATTGCCCTGCTTTTAAACTGATTTATGGCATCTGACACAGCATCACAGTATTTTTATACAAAGGCATTTGGGTCATTTTCGTTGCTCCTCAGATATATCTCATACTTTAGTCTAGAACATATTTCAGTTAAAGGCTTTCTCTTTTACATTTAGCAATAAATGTTTGCAGCTAATGTATAACTTTTAGTACCAACTGTATTTTAAAACTATATACATCGTTTTGAATTCTGGTAGATAATTAATTATAAAGGCAACCCTCGCCCACAGTTTGTGGAACAATTAAATAAAATACAATCAGCACAATTCTTTTTCTATACTTCTACAGCTAATAAATTTCCTTCCCATTGCTCTGTAGAAACTCTTGCCTAGGGGCTTAATCCTGTTCTGTTCTTATTGACTTTGTCCTCATGTCTGCAAAACAAGCAATCACAATCACAAACATCTTATGCTGGGACTTTCCATTGTGTTCCTATGAGTGTCCATCTCTTGCTGTCCCAGGGAACTTACATAATATCAGGTCAATAGGTTGTCAAGTTATGAACTAGCTGCTTTAGATGAGCCTTTACTGGCAATTTGAATGCAGCAATTAGCAGACCAAAATGATTCTTTCCATCTGCTAACTTCAGCATAAATGGCAGCTGTGAAAGACACAAGACCAGGCAAATCTGTTTTTAAAAATATTGTCGAAGGTTTTTAAAAATATTGTCGAGACACTGTCCTTCAGTGTTACTCCTCTGAAAACGCCTGCCACAGCTGCTGGCGAAACGTCAGGAAAGAAAATATCAAGACCACGGTCACACAGCCCAGATAGCCTACATGAACCGATGAAATCTGTTTGTTTGTTTTTTGGCAACCCTACAGACCAATGCCCTTTAAGCAAGCTACTATAGGGCCAAACTACATGATACCTTTTTGGTCAGTCGAGCCCTGGGCCCAGCACACTTTCCCTGCAGCCACACAGCAGCTTCATGGAAAAATTGTTGGGAGCCCAGTTTGGCTCGGGATTGTACTGTGAGGGGAGGGAGGTCTCCCCATCCCTGTGCCATTTTTCCAAGCTGAAGCAGCCATGGTAGGGAGTGCTTTACATAACTTTGGAGCTGCACTGGAGTATTCTGAGCACGTGCCCTTAGTTATCTAGGTATAGAAAAGACTAGAGAAGTGGATATTGAATAGCAGAATCCCTGCTCCATACCACAATGTATTTCTGTTTACTGAGTTGGATCCAGCCAAGTGTTTGTTCAATCTCACCTATAGTTTGCATCCTTATCATATCCCCTGTCTCACATGGCTTTTGTTCATGTGTTCATGCAAATCTTGTAATCCCCAGCATTGCCCTTTGGGTGGTCCCTCTGGAGAGCCATCCAACCCCTACAACCCCTTCATAGGTGGGAAATGAATTGTCCAATCATGGCAGACTTGAAGGAGCGGAGTTGGCATGGCACTGCCATGTGGCAAAAATGTGGCATCAAATGTAAGGTAAAGAGAGTTAGAAGAATGCCACAGGAACAAGAACAGATAGAGGGACAGTATGGAAGCCCCATTGCTATAGTACGTCATCAAGAACTGAAGTGGTAATGAAAATACCACTGCATACCATTGGTATCACCATGTGGAAGACCCCTTTATCTATGCATCATTTAATCAGCATCATACATATAAATGCCATACAAGGTACATCAGGATGGACCGATGCATCGATTTTTGTTTTGTTTAATCTGAATATTGCTGTTGATTATAGTTCTTGAGGGGGTGGCATTTTTAACACACATTGTTCAATTTTTTACACAATTGATGCACAAATAATGTTGCAAAATGCACACATTTTTGCAGCAAAAAATAGTACCAGAAAAGATAAATGATACCCCCCCCAAAGATTAATGAGTTTGTTTTATAAAAGGAGAACTGAAATAAAAATGTTATTATTTGAATCAAACCAGCAACTTTTTTGAAACCATCTCATAGCTAGCATAAATACCATATAAAATGTGTAGCAAAACCTTACAATATGCATATGAAATACAAACAGGCAAAAGCAAAGAACCAAAACCATGGCCAACAATTTAAATGAATATAAAATAGAAGAAAATAACCGTGCATTCCTGAGGTTGGGGGCCAATTCCCCTTAGGAGGTGGCGTGACCTCGCCACCAGTGTGTGTCTAATCATGGCCCAAGACACACTTACTCTGGCGGTGAGGGCAATTCTGTCGGTGCCTGAGCGCCGCGGAGCTGCGCGCCACTCCTCTGCCGGCGCAGTCTCCCCGTGGCGCAGATCACAGTGGAAACTTGCGGCGCCAGCATTGGGGGGGGGTCGTTCCTGGGGCATTCCCGGGGTGGGCCAGGAAGAGGAGCTGCTGGTAGGAGGCTTCCTTTCACCTTTCACCACGTAACGCCGGCGCTGAGAACAGAGTTGCTGCGCCTGCTTTTTAGCAGGAGCACCCTCGCTGTCCTCTATGGGGTGAAAAGACCCCATTTAACAACAAAAAAGCCATGAAACAGCTTTTATTTGTTTCTCAGCGTAGGTGGAACTGCTTAGGAGTTGGCTCAACTGTGCCTTCTCCCCGCCATTCCCCTACGCTGATTCTCAGGAATGCACGGTAAGTCACCTCCACTCATCCCTAGACTGAAGCAAAAACTCTGGAGATACTGTAGAACCCAAAGGATGTAAGATTGGATCATCCAGACTAAATTTTCTGTTGACCCAAAACACTTCTATCAATGGAGTGGACCTTCTCTACTTCACTCCTCTTTGTGTAGTCCTCGGAGCTCCCATAAATGCTGCTTCCATGGGAAAGGGGGCCCCTTTTGTGGGCTGCAGCGGGACAGGGGAGACAGAGAAGTTCTGTTCTAATGATGGAAGAGCCTTCCATTAACAGAAATTGAACTTGGGTTCTAACCTCACAGAAAGAATTGAAAAGATATTCACGTCCTCAAATAAATGCAGATTTTTAAAAAATTAGCTTGAAAAAAGGCCTGCCACTGAACATGTGGGGACTTAAATCAAAACCACCAGAAATCTCCCATACCAGCTATTCCCTTAGTTACTCATCATTAAATAGACCGCATGCTGTAATGCAGACTACACTGATTTTGCACAAGATTACAGATTCTTCTTATTTTGCAATAACAACTAAAAGATCATTTACATTTCCCCCCTCTTTCTGACTTTTCAATACTATTGGTTGGGCAGATTATTTAAAATGGTTCAGGGACCTTACAGTCGCATTGCTCAGCGCCTTTGACAACAAAAGCATTTCTTTAGGGCTACATTTAGTGCTCGCAGGGAGCGAATCTTCAACAAGAACTCTTGCATCCTAAACTCGTTGCCTAAGAAGTAGGTTCCGCTGATTTCAATGGGCTTACTTTCAAATAGACAGGCTTAGCTTTGTCACCTAAAGGGGATAATCACTGTGCAGCTGACACTTGCTAGTACATTTCCTTTGTCCTTTGTAAACTGTAGAGTATAGGAACAACAAGCTGGATCTCTCTCATCATATCTCTGCAAGAAGAAAAGGTTATCTCAACTGCCACTTGGACAGTGGCGCAGTGACAGCAAGGAGCCATCAGCTCTCTTTCTGTGTCAGGCTGGCGGATCAGAAATGGAGCTGTCAAACATCAAAACTGGAGACCATTGTCTTGACACACCAGATTAAAAGAAGTACAGGTAGGAGGGCTGGAATTACTCATAAATAGGTCAGACTTCACATTTGGATCAGATAATTTTGAATTTCACAAGAAATCACTGGCTGGAGTATTCTATGAGCATCCAAATACAACGTCTCTATAGCAAGGATGAGTCTTTTGCTATTATAGAGAAAGTCATACTGGCAAAAGTGGGGGGGAAAGGGAATTCAAGTGAATAAGCTAAGGAGAAGTTTTATGGAGATTCACGGTGCAATCCAGAGGGGGGAGATAGCTGCACCATGGCAGGGGACAGCACAGCCGAGCACAGCACCTCCTAAGCAGCTTGATGCACTGAGGCCAGCAACCCAACAGGGACATTCTCCCCCCCCTTCACCCCACCCCCATGGAACCAATGTATGCAGATCAATGGGCTGCACCTACGATTTTGCCAGCATATGTTTGTGCCAGCAAATGTGAGTGTTCCCGTGCCAAAGGGCTCAGGGGGTTGACTAATGCCAGCCCTGCCCCCAGGAATGCCCCTTTAGTGCTGGCCCAAGCCCCTGCACTGGAGGTGTGCTGGTGTGCACATCTGTGCTAGCACCATGTGTGGGTCCATCGTAAGTGCGCCGGAGCCATTGTGATGCTCCTTACACTGGCACAAGTGACATTTACACTGGCACCGGGGTCATGCCGCCTCCTCAGTGCTTTCACCCCTCCTTGGGGATTGCGCTGTCAGAGATTATAGTCCTTCTGTAAGAAATAATTAAAAGGAAAGGAAGCTTAATTTCTATAATGCCTAAAATGTAACAGGACAAAATAAAATATATGCTTTTTGTTTGCTATACAAATGAATGCTATCATGTGGTTTGGCTAGTGGAGTATTAGTGTTACTTTGAATTAATATGCAAAAACAGTAGAGATATTGGTTCTTGTAGGTTATCCAGGTTGTGTGACCGTGGTCTTGGTATTTTCTTTCCTGACGTTTCGCCATCAGCTGTGGCAGGCATCTTCAGAGGAGTAACACTGAAGGACAGTGTCTCTCAGTGTCAAGTGTGTAGGAAGAGTAATATATAGTCAGAAAGTGGTGGGTTTGAGCTGAATCATTGTCCTGCAAAAAGTATCAAAGGTAATGTGCTAATCATTGTCCTGTAAGTATTAAGATAATGTGCTAATGAGGGTGTGGTATGTTAATATGGAACCATTGTATCCTGAAGTGATCTGTTAATGTGTGAAATCCAAAGATAATCTGCATGGCTATTATTGAATGTTGTCTTTGTTAGTCTGGAGGTTTTCAGGACAGGAAGCCAAGCCTTATTCATTCTTAAACTCTCTTCTTTTCTGTGTGCTGATGTTTATGAATTTCAATGGCTTCTCTGCGTAATCTGACAAAATAGTTGGTAGAATTGTCCAGTCTTTTAGTGTCTTGGAATAAGACCCTGTGTCCTGTTTTTGTCAGTCCATGTTCAGCCACTGCTGATTTCTCAGGTTGGCCAAGTCTGCAGTATCTTTCATGTTCTTTTATCCTTGTTTGTATGCTGCCTTTTGTGGTCCCGATGTAAACTTGTCCACAACTGCAAGGTATACGGTATACTCCTGCAGAGGTGAGGGGGTCTCTTTTGTCTTTTGCTGATCGTAGCATCTGTTGTATTTTCTTGGTGGGTTTAAACACTGTTTGTAGGTTATGTTTTTTCAAAAGTTTCTTCATCCTATCAGTGACTCCTTTAATAAATGGCAAGAATACCTTTCCTATGGGAGACTGTTTTTCCTGAGTTTTCTGATTTTTGTTTGGTTTAATGGCCCTTCTGATTTCATTTCTGGAATAGCCGTTTGCTAGCAGTGCATGATTTAGATGATTAATTTCTTCCTTGAGAAACTGTGGTTCACAGGTCCGTCTTGCACAGTCCATTAATGTTTTGATTATTCCTCTTTTCTGTCGGAGGTGGTGGTTGGAGTTTTTGTGTAAGTAGCGGTCTGTGTGAATTGGTTTCCGGTAGACCTTGTGACCTAACTGAAAGTTTGTTTTACGGATGACAAGGGTATCAAGAAATGGGAGTTTACCCTCAATTTCCTTTTGCATGGTAAACTGAATGTTTGGATGGATATTATTAAGATGGTTTAGAAAGTCCATTAATTTTTCTTCACCATGGCTCTAAATAGTAAATGTATCATCTACGAACCTGAACCAGACTGTAGGTTTGTAAGGTGCCGATTCTAATGCTGTCTTTTCAAAATATTCCATGTAAAAGTTTGCTATTACTGGACTGAGTGGACTTCCCATAGCTACTCTATCAATCTGTTCATAAAATTCTTTATCCCATAGGAAATAACTTGTTGTCAAACAATGGTGAAATAAGGCTGTTATATCTTCTGGAAAAATCTGGTTAATCAATGAGATTGTGTCTTTTACTGGAACCTTGGTAAAGAGGGATACAACATCAAAACTGAGATATTATTTGGTGACTGTCAAGGTACATATTCTAGCCTGGTTTGTTGCTTAGTAAAAGAAGGCATAATTTCTCCCCCCTCCCAAAATGAATTCTATGTGCAATCAAACTCTTTTGCAATGATACCAACATTAAGACTCTTAGCAATTTTTACAGGCAGTAGATTTGTGACATATTTTCACTTTTTAAAAAATTGAATCTGAATCCCAGCCATAGATTTGTAAATGCATTATGTCCTCTGTTAATTTCTACTGTATGGTAACACTGAAATGACCATAACAATAGTATCACATGTGAAATAAAACATATCCACTATCAGCCAAACAGCTAATCTTATGAGTCACCCAGGACATTTGCTTCTTGTTCTCTAGCGGTGAGAGGCAAATTAGACAAGTATATATAATTTAGCAATTTTAAGAAGCAATAATACTTCAAACTCTGGCCTTCAGGAAGAATATCATGCCAGGAAGATTTTTTTAAAAATCAGCTATGATGTAACAACTTCCATTTAATTCAAAAATGCATCCTTCTCATGGTGGATAGTTCTGCACAATAGGAGGTTATGATATTTATTTAGGAATTAGGAGCTAAAACTTTTCATGATAGCAATACATCATCCTGAGATTTCTGTTGTCACCACTACTAAGACAAATATCTGTGCTTGGATTGACATTATGTAAAATATTTATGTTCCACCTTATTTCTTTAGGCCCAAGGTGGCTAACAATGCAACAGGTTGCAAGGACACAAAAACTTCGCAGTCTATTAATAGTAGGGGGTGTGCATTCAGCTAAAGTCAAACCGAACCCCCCCCCCCAAATACCTCCAATGTGCACTTCCTGCTGGAGAGGATTTGAGCGATGAGGACCCTTAAGGTGGACAGCTTATTGTCTGACAGCCAGGAAGGGCAGTGGACAGAATATATATTTAAATGCACATATTTAAAAATGCACAGATTAAACATAGCAAGATCCAACCAAAGGGGTAAACCATTGTAGCCTGTAATATAAAACGTGATGGAAAAATTCAACCTAGATATGTGGGAGACCTTGAATAAAAGGAAAATCATCTTCCCCTGGAGCCTAGTAAAACAATAGCTAATGGGGGGGAGGGTGTGGAATCACATGAGATAGTGGGAGGGAGCTGGCACCACTGTAATTTGAACACTACACTACTGTGGCATTTTGGAACTGAGCAGGCGATAAATTAAAATGAAACAATGACACTCTAGGGAAGCAATCAACTAATAAAATATTTAGACTGAAAACAAAGCTTGGCAAAATGTATATGCAAATAGCAAATAATAAAAATTTAGGGGCAGTTCAAAAGCGATATAATTCAGAAAATAAAGCTCTACAGTTAAGGCAGCACATTTGTTTTATACTTAATCTTGCCGGTACATGCAGCCAACCACGAAAGAAGCCATCAAAACTGCAGGCTAATGGACTAGATCAAGCATTAGAGCTGAATGGATGGAGCACCTGCTATCCCTGTAGATTGTACAACCAATGGACAGTACTCTAGTGCTTAGTAGAGCTAATACTAAAGCTCCAGCAATATAGTAAAAGCAGCAGGAAGCCCATCAGTTGGGATGTTCATAGCAAAATACAGCAAAAATTGCTGCAATGGAAAAAATGGCCAGGGTCCAGAACAAACAAAGGATGCTAGAAAACCAAACAATATGAAAGGTGGAAACAAAGCAATAGCAATTTAGGAAGCAAGCCTGTCACTGTACTAGACAATGCTTGAAACAGCAAGAAAAGATAAACATAACCCCTAAAGAAATTAAAGTAAAGGAATTAGTTCAAGATTTTCTATACATAATGTTCCCAAGCTCTAAGAAATACACCAAACTTCAAAACCAAGTAAGTGGTACTTGTTTGCCAAAATTAGTATCAGCTACTCAAACATTTTTTGAAATGGAACTGGAAATGGTTCTTCCATTCTTCTTATGCTTAAAAAAAGGTTGGAGTATGTATGCATGTATGTATGTAAAACATTTATTAACTGCCTTTCTTCCTTATGTAGCTCTAGGCAGCTTACAACACATAAAATAAAATACATTAAAAAATAAAAAATAAAAAGTTTAAAATCACAACTCAGGACTACTAGTAAATTTAAATAAATGCAATGCTAAATAAAACCATCTTCAAATTTGTCCTAAAAACTGAAAGTGAGGGGGCCATGCACACCTCCCTGGGGAAGTTGTTCCACAACTGTCGGATCGCCACTGAAAAAAATCCTCTCCCCTGTGCCCACCAAATGAGCTTCTTTGATTGATGAGACAGTCAGAAGTAGGGGTGTGCATTTGGCTAAAGTCAAACCGAACCTCCCCCCCCCAATACCTCCAATGTGCACTTCCTGCTGGAGAGGATTTGAGCAACGAGCACCCTTAAGGTGGACAGCTGTCTGACAGCCAGGAAGTGCAGTGGACAGAATTCAGTAAGATCCACAGGTAGGTTAGGATGGTGGGGGAGACCTGGGCAAATGGCACCAAAGGTTCAGCCTCTAGGTCCTGGAAGGCAGTGAACTGGGAACTGCAAATGGGACTTCCAGGAGGCTGGCAAAGAGAAAGTCATCAAGGTTGTGTGTGATATGAGGGCACTGGATGCGGTCCTTGAGTACCCATTCGAAAAATGTGCTCAAGTGTCTCAAAAACCGTACAAGCCACTAAGCAGCCCAAAGGCTTAGCCTTGTCCACATATCACTGACAACTAAAGCCCAGTAGCCTATCCCTGGAATAGACAGTGGGGGCTGGAGATTATCTGGAATTACAACTGATCTCCAGATGACAGAGATCAGTTACCCTGGAGAAAGTGGCCAAGCTGGAGGGTGGAGTCTATGGCATTATACCCTCCTGAGGTTGCTTCCTTCCCCAAACCTCACCTTCCCAAGGCTCCACCCTCAAATCTCCAGGAATTTCCCAACCTGGACCTGTCAACCCTAAGACAAACCGATCTCTGTAGTTGGGAGATCTGTTGTGATTCTTCACCTTGATATGTGCCAGGAGAGTGACTCAGGACTCTTGCACGGGTAGCTGGTCTGGGGAGAGCCCTATCAGCCTTTGCTGCTCCTGGGTGACACCTAATGCCCAGACTAGGCAGTGATTCCAGTCTCTCTACTGATAACGGGTGTGTGGGTTGCAACCCCAAGGGGCAAGCAAGGGAATAGCCTCTCCAAAAGAGAAGGGAATTGTCCCAGCCCCACCCCTTGAAGTACTGCCAAGCCACCCTGGATTTGGGCCCAGAAGAGGAGGGTGAAGGTGGCTTTAAGATGGGGTGGGGAATGCTGCCACCAATGAAAGCCCCAAGAAAGCCACTGAAGAAATCACTGAAGTTGTTGGGAGCATGTGTTGCCAATACTCTTCTCCATCACCACAGTTCCCGCTCACCACCTTCCACAACCATCATTGAAGATCGTCACTGAATAATGCTTACCACCAAATCCCTGCCACTCCTCCTGGCTGATTTTTAAAGATCCTCCAATCTTCATGCTGCAGAAGCTGGAGCTGACTGACAATGTGGTCCCAGCTTCACCTGACTATATATGGGAGAGGTGGATCAGAGTTAAAAGTCTGGCTTCCAGATCCTCCTGGAAGCCCCACCCTTCCAAGCCAGCCCAAGCACCTCATTGGCTGGTATGAACTGCATTCAGGGCCAGTCACTAAGGCCTCCTGCTGCTGCCATGGACCCATAAAGGGAATTCTCCCCCTTTGCCTGCTCCCAGCCCTGCAGCCACAAAAGCAGCCCAGATAAGTCCAGGAGTCAGGACCACTGCTTATGCACGAGAAGTCCCAACATTCAGGATTTCCGTCATATTTCACTTCTGCTGTTCTCCCATTGGGAAGTGAGGCTAAACATGAACTCTAATCCTGCTGAACATCCAAAACTATGATATTTTATGTGTTCCAAAGCTTGTTTTTTTTTTTTTTGAAGAGGAGACAGGAAAGGAGGTTATAGCCTGCTGAGAATTTAGCAGCATGAGATTTCTCCTACTGCCACTGCTTCTTCCCACAGGACAGAAAATCATCATGGGAGGAGATGAACCGCTGATACTTTGGATAACTTCAAAATGAGTAACACACACCTTTTCCCAGATCTACTTTAAGAGCAGTTTGACACATAAGAATGTATTCCTATCCACCTTCTCCTGACGTTCTCCAGGAAAAGCTAGGGCTGTTGAAAAAAAAAATTCGGTAAAATTTGGATTAGGCAAAATTTGGCCCGTTTTTATTCGGGGAAATGCCGAAGTCTGAACTCCCCCGCTTTGGGTCCATGCAATTCGGCATGAGATCCAGAGTTCGGGGGAAAATTCGGCTGAATAAAGCCATTAAAAACACTATCGTGCCTTTCCACGGCTCTGGGGGGCATTTTGGGGGGTAGAGGTCCCAAACTTTCAGCGTAGCTTTAGGGGACCCTTCTTGCCAGAACCCCCAAGTTTTGTAAAGATTGGGTCATGGGGGGCTGAGATATGGGCCCCGAAAGGGGTCCCCCCTCCTTAATGTGCATCTCTGACAATGGGGTTTGCAATTAGCAGAGCTTGCCGCCCATGACCAAAGCTCCCATCCCCTACAAACAGCTGAGCTGCGGGGAGCAAGGGAGGGGCAGGTGCAAAGAAGTTTGCAAACCATGCAAAGCAACACATTTGCAGCCATGCAAACCATGCAAAGCAACACATTTGCAACCATGCAAAGCAACACCTGACACCTGGGAGTTTGCAAACCATGGAAAGGGACAGAGGCAGCTAGCTATGCATAAGGAGCAGGAGGGGTGGAATTTCCCCTTTTGCATAGGACTCAGGACCAGGAAAATGCATTCTTTAAGTCACAATTTGAAAACCAGTTTTGAGCAAGCATCAAAATAGACCTAACCGATCTTATGAATGAGGGCACACAACTGAAGCCCCCCCTCAAAACAGGGAGAGAGAGACTCAGGGGGCACCCCCCCCCGCAGAACAGGCAAAAGCCCCCTTTGGCTTCCCCCCCACCCACAGAAACCGCTCCCTCCCCCCCACACACACACAGAGGAGAAAAATTATAGAGAAAAGCCCCCAAATGGGTCTTACTGTGGATGTCTTCTGATCAGGGGGCACCCCCCCCTGCAGAACAGGCAAAAGCCCCCTTTGGCTTCCCCCCACCCACAGAAACTGCTCCCTCCCCACACACACACAGACTCTGCTTCCCCCCCACACACACACACAGGAGAAAAATTATAGAGAAAAGCCCCAAAATGGGTCTTACTGTGGATGTCTTCTGTTCCATCTTCTTCGCACCTGCCCCGCCCTTGCTCCCCGCAGCTCAGCTGTTTGTCGGGGCTGGGAGCTTTGGGCGTGGGAGGGCAAACTCTGCTAATTGCAAACCCCCATTGTCAGAGATGCACATTAAGGGTGGGGAAGAAGACCCAGCTTGGCCATCAATTGGCCGCGGGAGAATGCTGCTTACTAACTGACGGTTATGCTGCTGCGCTGAACCCCAAATTTGCTGAATTTTTCGCCGAACACCCCAAACTCGGTGAATTCAGCTCCCCGTTTTCCCGCCTTTTTTGAGTTCGGTTCCATCTGAACTAAAAACCACCAAATCAGGGGAAATTCGGCTGTTTTTCAGTTCGGGATGAATTGAATCGACAGCCCTAGGAAAAGCTTCTATTTTGAACATCTTGCTCCTATTAACAACATAGGACCCAAGTACAAAGAGCTCCGCAGTGCAGAGTGGTAAGGTGCAGTATTGCAATCCAAGCTCTGCTCAGAACCTGAGTTTGATACCAATGGAAGTTGGTTTCAGGTAGCTGGCTCAAGGTTTACTCAGTCTTCCATCCTTCCGAAGTCAGTAAAATGAGTACCCAGCTTACTGGGGGTAAAGCGTAGATGGCTTTGGAAGGCAATGACAAACCACCCCGTAAACATAGTCTGCCTAGTAAACATTGGGATGTGATGTCACCCCATGGTTCAGTAATGACCTGGTGCATGCACCTTTACCTCTACCTTTACAAAGAGAAGGGGGAAAAAACACCACTGTTGATCAGGTCAAACTTATGTACATTTTAATTTAACTATTCTATAACATTGTGGGAGTTTTGGTGTTTGTGAGCTGGGGAGCAAGGAACAAACACTTTAAAAAACATCACTAAATGCAGTAAACCCATAGAACTAGGAAGCTGGGAGTGGGCATTCTTCCTAGAACTTTCCATCCATTCATTTACAGACAAACAGCTGAACAGACTACTAGTCACATTTGATGACCTGCAAATAGTTTGACAGAATCTATTTTACAGTCATTTTGATCATTTCCCTGAAGGTACAAAATAGAGGGGCTGCTTTTATTTAACATGTCAATTCCCCTTTAATTGTGTTCATTCTCCAACAATCTGCAAATAGATACCAGTAAAGTATAGTTCAGTAATGCCAGATCTCTTGCCTTAAGACTGAATCAAATGCTGCACATTCAGCAATAGAATGCTATTATTATTTTGAAGCCAGAATGACATCCTCACATTAACACAGTGTGAAATCATGGCGGCAGTCTTCATGCTGTGTTATTTAGTTTGTGTCAGGTCACTGGTTTTCAATTTCATCAATACTATATAAAGCTAAAGATGGAATAAAACACATACACACACACACACTTAGAGAGCAATGCTAAAACTAGACTTGCATCGTTGTATCTGTGATTGTGAAATAGCCCACGACAAGCAACATGTAATGAAACAATGAAGCTATCCAAGGTCA
The DNA here is from genome assembly GCF_029931775.1 of Euleptes europaea. NCBI lineage: Eukaryota > Metazoa > Chordata > Lepidosauria > Squamata > Sphaerodactylidae > Euleptes > Euleptes europaea. Next base: position 36,713,292 of record NC_079320.1, on the reverse strand, counting down.
ATCATAACAGCATATAGTCAAACACAATTAACTTAAATCCCACCTTCTACAGAACATTCAGGGCGGCTTACAAAAGGAAACACTAAAAAGACAAAATACTGATAAGTACACTCCAAACACTACCAGCAGTCCCAAAAGTATAAAATTCCAAGATCCATATAAAGAAAGCAAAACATACAATAATCCTCAAATAAAAACTAATAACCTACCAATAAAGATTCAGATATAATAAATCCAATTAACACAGCAGTAGTAGAGGAGGAAAAGGGATTGATACTTGATTTTCTGGCAGGAAATGTCTTTCCCTTGCCTGCCCCTGTCTTTCAGACATGTGAAGATGAGATAAATTGCAATTAATTGATACATGCTTTCTTGAGATCATGCCCCATGTCACATAAAGATTTGTTTCTAAGTAAACAGGCATAGGATCATGCTAAAGAAAGCAGGAATAGGAGAATAAAGTGGGAATAGGAGAAGAAAAAGGATTAAAGCTTGACTTTGAAAGACAATATGATTATCCCACTTTCCTTTGCCTGCCTAGCCTCTCTGGTGTGTGCTTCAGTTCAAGGTGCTGGTTCTTATTTTTGAAGTACATCTTCATCTGGGACCCACACAACTGAGGGAATGTCTTTCCATGTGGGTTCCTGATCCAGTTCTCCCAGCAGTTTCTGCGGTCTATTCCCTCCTGCCGACAGGTGAGAATTGCCTGAAATCAAGTTAAAAGGTAAAGGTAGTTGCCTGTGCAAGCACCAGATCATTACTGACCCATGGGGTGAAGTCACATCCCGATGTTTACTAGGCAGACTGTGTTTACGGGGTGGTTTGCCACTGCCTTCCCCAGTCATCTACACTTGACCCCCAATCAAGCTGGGTACTCATTTTACCAGCCTGGGAAGGATGGAAGGCTGAGTCAACCTTGATCTGGCTACTAGGGCTGTTGAAATAAAAAAAATTCGGTATAGTTCGGATTCGGCTGAATTTGGCCCGTTTAGATTCGGCATATGCCGAAGTCCAAACTCCCCCGCTTCGGGTCTGTGTAATTCGGCGGGAATTCAAAGTTCGGGGGAAAAGATTGGCCGAATAAAGCCATTAAAAACACAACCGTGCCTTTCCGTGGCTCTGCAGGGGGCATTTTTGGGGGTAGAGGTCCCAAACTTTCAGAGGAGCTTCAAAGGACCCTTCTTGCCAGACCCCCCAAGTTTTGTAAAGATTGGGTCAGGGGGGGCTGAGATATGGGCCCCGAAAGTGGTCCCCCCACCCTTAATGTGCATCTCTGAGCAGAGCTTGCCGCCCATGCACAAAGCTCCCAGCCCCGACAAACAGCTGATGAGAGCAAGGGCGGGGCATGTGCTAAGAACTTTGCAAAGCAACACAACTGCAAAGCAACACCTTTGCAAACATGCAAAGGGCGGGGCAGGTGTGAAGAATTTTGCAAAACAATACAACTGCAAAGCAACACAAGCACGCAATGCAACACCTTTGCAACAGTGCAAAGCAACACCTGACACCTGGGAGTATGCAAACCATGGAAAGGGACAGAGGCAGCTAGCTATGCATAATGAGCAGGAGGGGTGGAATTTCTCCTTTTGCATTGGACTTGGGACCAGGCAGATGCATTCTTTAAGTCACCATTTGAAAACCAGTTTTGAGCAAGCATCAAAATAACCTAACTGATCTTATGAATGAGGGAAAACCTGAAGACATAAAAATGAAGGCCCCCCCTCAAACCAGGGAGAGAGACTGGAGGGGGAACACACACCCCAGGCAGAACCGGCAAAAGCCCCCTTTGGCTTCCCCCCCACCCACAGAAACTGCTCCCTCCCCACACACACACAGACTCTGCTTCCCCCCCCACACACACACAGAAAAGAAAAATTACAGATTAAAGCCCCCAAAGGGGTCTTACTGTGGCTGTCTTCTGTTCCATCAGGAGGGGCTGGGAGGCTGGGTAATCCAATATGATTCCATTTGTATCCAATATGAGATCCATATGTATGCATCTCTCGAGGGTGATCCATTCATCCCAATAGGGAAAAGGGGAAAGCCCATATCTCGGGGGCCCCTGACCCAATGTTTACAAAACTTGGGTGGTCTCTTAAGAAGCCTTGTCTGAAGCTCCGCTGAAAGTTTGGGGTCGGCACATCCAAAAATGTGCCCCCTGCAGCCACGGAAAGAGAAAAGGGGGGAGCCGATATTTCTGCCCCCACTGAACCCATCTTTACAAAACTTGGGTGGTCTCTTAAGAAGGATTGTCTGAAGCTATGATAAAAGTTTGGGGGCTGCACCCCCAAAAAAGCGCCCCCTGCAGCCACGGAAATGGAAAAGGGGGGAGAGGAAAAAGGGGTGGAGCCCATATCTCGGGACCCCCTGACCCAATGTTTACAAAACTTGGGGGGTCCCTTAAGAAGCCTTGTCTGATGCTCCGCTGAAAGTTTGGGGTTGGCACACCCAAAAAATGCGCCCCCTGCAGCCATGGAAAGAAAAAGGGGGGAGCCCATATCTCGGGACCCCCTGACCCAATGTTTACAAAACTTGGGTGGTCTCTTAAGAAGGCTTGTCTGAATATCCCCTGAAAGTTTGGGGTCTGTACCCCCAAAAATGCGCCCCCTGCAGCCACGGAAAGGAGCGAATGTGCACAAGCACCCCCGCACACACACACAAGGATTTCCCTCTCTCTCTCTCTCTCTCCCCGGCCGGGCTGCACATCAGCGGAATCCTCCAGTACTCAATCCTGACTGATTGGCTAGAAGAAGACCCAGCTTGGCCACCGATTGGCCGGGGGAGGAGAATGCTGCTTACTGACGGTTATGCTGCTTACTGACGGCCGAATTTGCCGGGTTTATTCGTGAACTCCCGAACTCGCTGAATTCGGGGGCCCCGGTTGCCCGCCATTTTGAGTTCGGTTCGTCCCGAACTAAAAACCACCGAATCAAGGGAAATTCGGCTGATTTTCAGTTCGGGCCGAACCGAATCAACAGCCTTACTGGCTACCTGAAACAGACTTCTGTCAAGATCGAACTGAGGTTGTGAGCAGAGCTTTTCACTGCAGTACTGCAGCTTACCCCTCTGCACCACAGGGCTCTATTTTCACTCAGTGGCAGTCTTCATATTGTGGAATGGTTTCTCTGAGACTGTTATGAATGCATCTACCTTCACAGCCTTCAGAAAGATGTGCAAACTGAGCACAGCATTTGAAGATGGATAGTTTCAATGACAACAGCCACTGTTGTGTTCCTGGCTCTTCGTGTTTTAAATGATTTTATTTTTATGGAGTGTTGTGTTTAAAATTTTTAGTTGTTTCTTCTTGATTTTATGTCTAATTACACATCAATTAACATTATTACATATTCACAAATCACAACAAAACAAGACACATCCAAAGGCAAATGCAAGCCAAAATAAGAAACCAAGAATAAGGAAAGGAAAAATAAAATAGGATGTTTACAATTATTGTGATACATGTTGTTTAAAAGCTTCAACAAGATGTTTCTATAGCTCTGCCACTTATGGCTGCATTATGTGTCAAAACACATCTTTCCATAAATTCCTAGTTTTGAGTAGAGGATGGAGAGTTACTGAGTGTTGTTGACTAGCAAAACATATAAGTGGATTCTACTTATATCTTTTTTGTTAATATCTAACTTGATCAGTTACTTTCCCCATTAGAGCTATTCCTACCACATCGTAAAGTCTGTGTAAATTTTCCTTGGGTCCCATTCCAGGGGTAGTGGGTCTGTCCCCAACTCACAAATTGTGTTTTTCCCACTTGAAAATTGCTTTTCCACCTCAGCATCAGCATCACCAAATGGTACAGATAGCATCTAAGCACGACATCTTATAATGATTGCGGTACCTGTGTTTAAAGCTAGTTGAGGAATTTGGCACTGAGAATAACAAAATCAGATGCTCTGTAACACCTCTTTGTACTAGCACCTGGGCTATTGTGAATGATGGCTGATGACCATAACAGATGCTGCAATGGCACGGTGGCTCTGGATGAGAATGTTTCAGAATCTACTGTTTACATCTCATGCATTTAGGTCAAACTGAACATCTCCCTTTGGAACCAATGGGAATCTTGCCACGGGCTTAAATAAGAAAGTGCCTGGGTACAAATGCAATATAAGGGGAGCTCCGAGGTTTTCCTTAGCAGAATTACTCCATGTTGTAAAACCACTGTTCTTGGTAAATTGCAACAAAAAACCCGTCCTCATTTTATCCCCCTTGGCATATTGTGTATGATAGAATTTTAATGGATATTGTTTTCCCTGAGAGGGAAAAATGTTTAAATGCTGTTTAAAAAATCATTGCTTAAGGGTGTGCTCAGTTTTTTCTCCTTTTTGTCTTGAAGGAGCTGAGGGGAATTATCCATAGTGATAGCACATGTAAGATATAAGTTGTTGTTTTTTAAAAAAAAAATGTGGGACATACCACAATTTCATAGAACTGAGTGTTTCATTCACTTAGGGTGCAAATGAATAAATGCAGGATAACTTAATGTTAGGCCTGCAGGCCAAGTTGTTCACCAAGACTTCGTCTCAAGAAAAGCTTCCTCCTTCTTTCTTCCAGACTTACCTGCCTGAAAGTGAGCCTTAGCTTATTCATTTGGAGTATTCATATATTTTCCTACCACTTCAGAAGAGTGATCTGTCTGTATGTGACAGTAAGAAGAACTTCTTCATTATTAATTGCAACAGTAAGCCCACAAAAATGGTGGGAATGTGTATGGAAAAGTGGCTGAAGTATGATCAAAAGTTACTACAGCTCCTGTCCCACATGACTTTTGTCCATGCCGTGTTATGGGGAATGCTGGGGTCTCCAACTTTTATTGGGGGAATTAGTCAGTTTGGAGACAAATTTAGAGCACTAACGAGAGGCTTTAGCGGGGTCTATTCCTGTGTCTACGCAAGGTGAGCAAAACCAGTAACAAACAAATGGCTAAAATTTAGGGGGGAAAGGGGGTACAAATCACACAAATGCAATTGCACGCAATATTCACTCACACACACAAGAGTTCTAAAAGGGATAGCAATGAGGAGAGTCAATAGCTACCTGTCCTGCGAGGTTCCAAGGAGGGAAGCTGTTGAGGGGGGGAGCTATTACACGAACCAGCGTGTTATAGCCAAGAAGCCGTGCAGAGATACGGGGCGCTCTTTTTGGATCCGAAGGAGAAGGCACGGACATGTGCCAGGGTTCTTTGCTTTATAGTAAAATTCTGCCCTCAGGGCAGACTGACTCACAGGGCATGTGAGCAGTGGGGCACAAAGGTAACATTGCTTTAAAATTGGAGAAAGATTGAGAGTGAAAGAGGTGTGGGTCAGGGTGATTGGAATATGAGGAGGATATTGATGACTGTCAATCACTCATTGATTGCGTTTTGACAGCTGGCAGGAACTGAGGGCAGAGTGGGGAATGAAAAGATGGGGTTAGCCTGTCCTGAGAAGGAATGTAAGGCATGGAAGGGGGAAACGCTATTGTTCTGAGTCTGAAGTCGTCAGGCAGATCTTGATATGTCGGCCGTGCCTTTGATTATGCAAAGGTGTCCAGGTGGGCAGTGGCAGGTCTCTGGCGGGGAGGCTCAGGAGCAGATTTTGAAGTTCTCTGTTCTGCTCTGCATTCAGTTCCAAGATGGAGTCCAGGTCCACTTCCCTTCTCCAGGCCCAGGTGCTGTGTGCCATTCGCAGGTCCCTGCTGGCTCCATACAGCGATGTCCGGTGGGGTGCCTGGGATTCTCCTGTGTCTTGGAGTGCGGTGCTGTCTCTCTCCATGCCTCTCCTGCCATTCAGCAACAGTCCCAATGTACAGACATGAGAGTCCAAGGGTGTCCATATTACAGGGGGTATAGAAGGGTATCGTTACAGCAGATCCAATGATCCTCAGCATAGCATTTTGGTGGTCATAGCCTTTCTTTCCACCAGTGGAAAATGGGTTGGATCCAACCCAATGGGTTTGGCCTAGCCCTCCCTACTATTAGTTTTCTCCTTACCTCAAGTTTTTTTCTTGGAAGAAGGATTTGCACTGGTCTAGACTGATGTAAGGGGCTTCAAGCAGGTCAGGACCTCATATTCATATTTCAGACTTGAATTTTGTGTGTACAGAAGTCTCCATTCCTGTTCAATTCATGCACTTGATTTCCTTTCAAGGAGGGCAATGCCAGTGCCCAAATTTGAAAGAGTCTAGGTCCAACTTGAAGTTAGGTGATGCTTTTCAGATTATGAGGGGAATTTTACATTGTGGTTATCACCCCATTTGAACCTTTTCCACATCACACTTAACTACACACATTCCTAGAATGGTGTGAGGCCATACTACAGTTCAACTGCTCCTCTACCACTGAAGGTAAATTAGAGTTAGTTTTCACTCAGTGGAAGGAATGGAGGGCAATATGCCATAGGTAGCACAAAATAATGAATACAATAGGCTAATGCCTGACTCCTTATTTTGTGCTACGTATGGCATAATGCCTGACTCTTTAAGCTACCTTTATAAATGAGATATATGTAAAGAGTTAAAAATTGTACATGTTACAGTGTGAGCTAGGATGAGTTGTTTCCCTCCCCAACAGGATCTATAAAATATCTTATTGTGCAAAAATATAAAAAAGTACTGTACATCAATATTTTATTGAAATTCTTTCACAGAAGAGTCACATGTATTATGCTTTCAAGATGAGATGCAGGCTATTTTAGTAACAAGAGACAGAAATATATTGGATAATAGATGACATTTGACTTCATAGGCTTTGCTTTTATGAATCAAAATTCATTTAGAGATACTGAAGTATAGGGTACAAGACTACAAAATCAATACATGAATTTCTACATTCTTGCCAAGGGAAGTAGAGGTACGATGCACTAAGTCAACACTGCTGGTGTTGGGCTATTACATTAACATGGCACTGCCAATGTTGAAGATATTATTTTAGATATTAAACTACTACGGACTAATGATCAAGATACAACATGATTGAGACATACAATACTAATATACTCCTTATTTAGTTTCAGGTACTTCACTTCATCTACATTGCAGACATTTTACAGATGCAAAAAAACAGCAATAGAAGATGCACAAATGGAAACTTAATTAATATCCCTCTTTTTTTAAAAGCGAGCCAGTGAAAGTAGTGAAAGGTTTGTCCTGAATCAGCCAGTTGAAATAAGAAACACTGTTTCTGAAAAACAGGACAAAGTACAAGATAGCATAGAGTTGTACACCAAAAATACTATGCTCACCGGTTTAGAGTCTGCCACTCATGTGGAGTGGGGAATCAAACCCAGTTCTCCAGATTAGAGTACACCACTCCTGACCACCACTCTTAACCACTCCACCACATAATTGGGCAGTCCAATCCTGACTGTTACTGCAACAGCTCCACTGATCAGCTCTCTATGGGCATTCTGCAGGGGTGAATGACACAGACCTTACTGCCAGGCCCAGACTCCTAGTGAGCAAACCAGAGTCCCTTGCAACCCCAGCAACACCCAGTCAGCATGGATCAGTGGCCAGTTATGTACATCTGAGTAGCACAAACAGGCTCAGCCAAGTAGTGCCTGCCAATGCAGCTACAGATTCTCAACCAGAGTACAGAGACGTGTGTGTGTAGGGTTGCCAACTTCCAGATACTGGAAAGAATCCAGACAGCACTCACACAATATATATTAAAGTACTAATTTATAAAGGTGAAGGAAGGTGCAAAAGTGAACAATATATACAACAAGGTAACAACCAGATACACATATAGATATCAATAGCAGTCCAGCAGAAATAAAGTTCAATATATAAATATCCTGGGAGTCAGGTAAGTCAATGTCAATTCCTGAGTATCCTGAGTAACAGGTAAGTCAATTTTTATACTCAAATATAGACTTCTTTAAGTGTTGTAAATTGCTGGAAAGCGGAGTCCCAGGCAGGAGCCATGGAGGGAAGCTGTCAGGACGTGTTGTCTAGATCCAAATCACGTTTCGCTCATGGCTTCATCAGCTATCTGTATCTGTGTATCGAAATAATCAAATATCCAACTAATAAAACATGATTTTCACAGAAATTACAACACTCATAAAAATTCATTATTTATTATCATAGTGTTAAAAATGATCAGGAAGGAAATATATATATAGAAGAAAATATATATAGAAATATAAAGCCATCATATAAAAGATTAAAAATGTATATTTATAGCTTACCAATAAAGTGCAAGGAAGAAACACAGTCTCAAATAGGACCAGAAGAAATTCATGTAGGTCTCAAAGTGGACAAGTGCATAAGAAAAGCCAGCAAGTGGAGCCTCAGATATAATTAGCAGATGATAGAAAACAGCTGTAAGGTAGGTATGAAGAAGCAGAAGCAGCAGATCTCTTAAAGGAAAAGGGTCCTATAAAAAACATGAATAGTCCAATTCATTGTTCAAGCCATTAGGGGATAACGTTCCCATAACAAAAATCAGTTTGGTCTCCATTTGGTGTAGTATTTTTTGGATATTCTGGGAATCATAAGGGCGATCATGGTACTGCCATAAAACACAGAATGTAAAATCATTGTCCCCATGCCCTTTTTCTAAAAAGTGCGGTGTGAGTGGGGCTTCCAAAGTCTTGGCATGAATTCTGGACCGATGCTCAGCAATTCTAGTCCTTACGGGTCTAATTGTGCTTCCAATGTAGGAAAATCCACATTTACATGTGATAAAATATATGACCTGTTTGGAGGCACAATTGAAAAAATGCCTAAGAGTGAACTTAAATCCAGTAACTGGAGAAACAATTTCTTTGGCTGTAAGGCATAAATTACAAACTGCACAAGAGCCACAGGGATAATGGCCAAGGACCGGTGGTAAGGAATGAGCGGAAGGAGAAGGCAGTAATAATGGAGTATCGGTATGCACCAGCTGGTCGCGAATAACGTGGGGACGGCGAAGTCCACATAATGGTGGAGTTTGACAGCCTGGTATACTTTTTAACAAATGCCAGTGTTTTTTTACTATCTTATTAATAAGATGTGACTTAGTGCTGAATTGCAAGGACCAAGTGACTACAGACTGGGGAGTCGGGGAATTTTTTGCAGTTAACAAGGATTTTCTATCCTGGGAGTCGGCTCTCACTTTGGCTGACTGTAAAACATGGTCAGGATAACCTTTCGCTGACAATGCATGATGGAGTTGATCAGCAGAATGATGGTAATCTGTGTGTAAAGTAGAGTTCCGTTTTAAATGTAGAAAATGGCTATATGGAAGATTTTTAATGAGATGGGGGGTGGGATGATATGAATGAAAATCCAAGCCAGCATGTTTGGAAGATGGTTTTCCATATGGTTTCACTGCAAGGGTTGAATCAAGAGTCCTAAAGATTTGGACATCCAGAAAAGGAATGCAAGTATCATGAATGGTTCCTGTAAAGGATAAGCAAGGATGAAGAGTGTTGATCCATTGTAAAAATTGAGTATAAATGGAAATAGATTGAAAATTGAAAAAAAGGTCATCCACAAAACGTTTATAAATGAGAATATCTTGGGAAAAAGGATTATTGTTAAACAAAAAGCATTGCTCAAAATGAATCATAAAAATATTAGCTATAGATGGTGCACAGGCTGCCCCCATGGAAACGCCATTGATCTGTAAATAAAATTGATTCTTGTATCTAAAGAAATTGTGTTCAAATAAAATGTCAAGCAACTGTAACAAAAAATCAGTAGGGGGGAGAGCTCATTTCTGGTGTCCAGAAGATCCTGTATAATTAAGTGAACTTCGGTGAGAGGAATATTGGTGTAAAGGGAAACTACATCAAGGGTGGCAAAAACGCTGTTGGCTGGTATATTGGTGCCTTCTAGTTGAAAAATAAAATCTCTGGAGTCAAGTATAAACGAGGAGGTCTGGGAAGCAAAAGGTTTTAAATGAAAATCAAGAAACTGAGCTATAGGTTCTAAAAGAGAACCAGAACCGGAGTGTTTCTTCCTTGCACTTTATTGGTAAGCTATAAATATACATTTTTAATCTTTTATATGATGGCTTTATATTTCTATATATATTTTCTTCTATATATATATTTCCTTCCTGATCATTTTTAACACTATGATAATAAATAATGAATTTTTATGAGTGTTGTAATTTCTGTGAAAATCATGTTTTATTAGTTGGATATTTGATTATTTCGATACACAGATACAGATAGCTGATGAAGCCATGAGCGAAACGTGATTTGGATCTAGACAACACGTCCTGACAGCTTCCCTCCATGGCTCCTGCCTGGGACTTCGCTTTCCAGCAATTTACAACACTTAAAGAAGTCTATATTTGAGTATAAAAATTGACTTACCTGTTACTCAGGATACTCAGGAATTGACATTGACTTATCTGACTCCCAGGATATTTATATATTGAACTTTATTTCTGCTGGACTGCTATTGATATCTATATGTGTATCTGGTTGTTACCTTGTTGTATATATTGTTCACTTTTGCACCTTCCTTCACCTTTATAAATTAGTACTTTAATATATATTGTGTGAGTGCTGTCTGGATTCTTTCCAATTGCCAGGTAGTAGCAGGAGATGTCCTGCTAATTAAACTGATCTCCAGCCGATAGAGATCAGATCACCTGGAGAAAAATGGCCGCTTTGACAATTGAAGTCTATGGCATTGAAGTCCCTCCCCTCCCCAAACCCCACCCTCTTCAGGCTCCACCCTCAAAATCTCCCACTGGTTGTGAAGAGGGACCTGGCAACCCTATGGACCACCCACCCTCCATGAGATCTGCACAAAGCAGCCAGTAGAGTATGTGAGGGGGAAGAAGGTGGAGACTGTGGAACAGTGACTGTGTCATCCTGTTGTGATAGAATACAACACTTCCAGTGGCACCATAAGGACTAAAATAATGCACCTGAGCATGAGCCTCCCATGAATCAAAGCCCACCCTCCTCAGATGTGTGCAGAGGAAATCATGGGCAAAAGGAGTTGAGGCAGAGGGTGGCATGGCATGAGGGAGTGGTGGTGGGAGGGGTCAGGGGCAAGGCTAAACTGCCCAGTACCAAACATACTGGGACACAGCTTTTGAACACTCTAGATTTTATTGAAGAACAGTAGGTAAACAGTAAACACACTCTGTCCAGTTGAGCCCTTGTGTGTTTGTAAACGGCTCTGGAGAACCATGGGGAGATAGGACTTCTAGGTTTCTATTTTAATTCTTGAATTTTATACACTGGAATGTTCTGCTTTTTTTTTTTTTTTGCTCTTGTTATTTGTATCATTGAAGTTTTATATTATAGCTTGAAACAAAGTACCTACTTTTATTGTAAATAACTTTGTGCTTATTTTTGCAGAAAAGTGGGGTACAGATATTTTAAGAAAATGAATTGTGAGCTCCAGACATTACTGTAGCTGCTGCATCTTGTACCAGTTGAACTTCTTTGAAGCTCTTCATATTCACATACCCAGTGATCAGGTACAAGTTACTACATGGTGACTATTTGATTTAGAACCATATGACTTACAACCACATGACAAGCAACATGGGTTAAGCAGCTTTGTTATAATTCAGTATGTTGTCACCATGCCATCAAAGCTTCTTCTGGGGAAGCTTTGATTGTGTGGTATAAATGCTGGGAACCATTCACAGGAAAAGCTGCCTCAACTTGGTTGCATTTCATAAATGCTTGCATGTGTGATTTGGCTGTATAAACTGCCTGAAGTAGAAACCCACACATTCCTGGGTAGATCATATATCTGATATCATACCAGATAATTAAATTCTTCCATTACTTCCTTTGGCTTGAAATAATGTGTCGCCATAACCTTTAGACATCCAAGTTCTTTTAAGATGCTTTTCATTCCAAGCTGAAATTATCCTCTTCCTATTTATTTGTGAAAGAAATATCATCTGAAGAGTCTATCCATTATATTTCTTGGTATATTTAAAGGGCCTTTTTCTTTCTATTTTTTTTTAAGTTCCATCTGGCTAGATACAACACACACACACAAAATCAGTATCTTCTTAACATTATGGATATATTTTCTGATTATTGATTTTGTTAATGTACACCATAGCTCAGATGCAAAAGGCAAATCAATAGGTACTCCTCAGTGACATACCACCGAAACAGCCATTAGACAAGAGGAATTAAAATGCCAAATAAATTGGTAAACTCATTTAAGTTACTTATGGTCAAATATTCCTCTTGTGGAAGCTGAAACTGTATCCACTATTATAGTTAGCACATCAACATAACCCACAGAGGGGTCAATCAAATAATGACGGAACTAGTGGTGGCTTATTAATCTTAGTGTTGATTTCTTATAGCAAAATAAATCAGTGTAAAATGTGCACACCAAATTTGAACTTTGTTTCTCTTGACAAAACAAAATGCATTTCTCAGGTGTTCTTCATTAGGAAGAACTGACATTTGGTCATACTTCCACCATTTTCCGAGTGTAGTCAAAGATCACAGTTCTATGACCATGAAAGATGTGGGAATGCTTCTTCCTCCTTCCTTCTCCGGCTGTGGAGTTAGATTTAAAATACCTGGTTTGGGGAGCCTTCAAACTCTTGTAACATTTGAATGTGGGCTTCTGGGCAAACTGGAATATGTTTCATCCCCTAAATCAATATTCCAAAATACAGTATTATCCCAATTTGAATCCCCATTTGAATGAAGGCTTTGCAAACTAGGAAGCTTTCAGTTGCATTAGGAGTGGTCTTAGCTAATGGGTAAACAGGGCTGGGCACTGTGCTGGGGAGACTGACTGCCCATAGCCCTGCACCCAATGAAGGGGGGGAACAAGTAAGATCCTGCTTTCATGCATGCTCAACTCATTCAGGGCTCAGGCAGCTAGCTCCACAGTGCCGGCCATTTGTGCCTGTTTTGTATGGAGTTCGGACAACTAGCTCCATGGTAGCTACTCACAGCTGCCTTATCTGGGGCTCAGGAGGACAGCCCCATGGTGGCGGCCATTCACATCTGCCCCACCCAGGGTTTTGTGTAGCTGGCTCTGTAGCTGCCACTTGTACCCACTCCACCTGGGGCTGAGGCAGCCAGCTTCCAGTTTTGGCAGTGGCTCCCACTTATCTTCCATGGAGCAAGGTAGGTGGCCTCCCAAAAGTAGCTCATTTCTATCATGCATACATACCACATTCCCTCTCTCCAGATTCACTGCAAAGGTGATTGATTGGGTGCTCTAGCCCCTTGCCAGGATCCTGCTGAGTGAAAGAATGTCATTGCCTGGGTAAACAAGCAGAATCAAAGAACACTGCGAGCACATGCTCCTGCTGACTGAAGCACCTGAACTCAAAACAAAACAGGTTTTTGGGGAGGGTAGTTTTATTTCAGTAAGAATCCCAGATTCCTAATACCATTCTGGGAACCCAAAGTAATAACCTCAAACAGCATTTTTTTGTGTGTAGTTTCAGCTTGGGAGTTCCATTTTTCCCCAAATGACTTATAGTGACCTGTAGGGTTTTCAAGGCAAGAGACGTTTGGAGGTAGTTAGTCATTGCCTGCCTCTGCGTCAGGAGCCTGGTGTTCCTTGGAGGTTGCCCATCCAAATACTAACCAGGGTCGACTCTGCTTAGCTTCTGAGATCTGATGAGATCAGGCTAGTTTGGGGCTACCCAGGTCAGGCAAGTGCCATTATGCACATCCTTAATTTCCAGGGTTTTGTGCAGAAAGATTCCAAAATATGAACTCCCCATCTGAAATGGTACAGTCCAAAATCATACTGCTTCATCCAAATATCTCATCCTGAATAATGTGCACACTGGCTTGAAGGGCCCTTTTTGTATGTTGCCTTCATGGGGTAGCAGTTGCTACAACATGAATCCACCCAACGCTTTAGCCCCTAGCCATATGGGACAAGCATCCACAGTATTTACCCAACTCTCCAATACACACTGCAGTGACCTCTTTGAGAAACTAGGATGATGCTGGACAAAGGGAAAAGCCACAGGACTTCATTTTACTCAAAGAGCCACTTTATAGGGCCTCATGAGGAGGGGTTGTTGGATGAAATTGTCTGTCCCCCCAAAAAAAAGGCTATCTAGTTCAGGTATATGAAATACTTGCTTTACATGAAAAATCAAAGGTATTAATTCCAAAATATTTCAGGATAGAAGGGAATATCTCCCCCACATATTTATCCCATAGCATTCTGGCAGCTACTTGTTTTCTTTGTGTTAGTGGAAGGAAGGGAAAGTGGCGAGAGAAACATGGACATTTTCTTTTCTTGCTAAAGAGAATAGCTCAATAAAGAGTGATTTTTAAAGAACTATTTCACAAGGCTTTTCAATTTTATTTTTTCAACAACAATTGCCTCAGGAGTAATAAGTTCACAACTGCCAGGGGACAGAACAAAGTGTCTGAGTTTGATGCAAGAGGTTGTACAATTGTTTAAAAAATAGAGTCTTAGAATGTGTTTCTTGCAGCCATAAGGAGAGAAGAATTTTATTCATGATATGTTGTGATCCCCTAAACAACAAAGGGATTTAGACCAATTTGGAGCATATAGGTGGATCAAATACCTTTATTGCACACTGATATATTTTCAAGCCAACCAGCAAAAGTAATTCAATACTCCAAAGAAAAGAATGCTGCTGGAATAGATGCTCATACAGAGAACTAATACACACATGTTTCGATTTTTCTTCAGGCAACAAACAGGAACAAGAATATTCCAATAGTCACTAATTTCCCTTTGTTCACAACAAAGGTCTTAGCCATACCAATGTAACTGCATGCTTCTGTCTGCCACTGGGTCTCTAGAAAGCAGACTCCAGGGCACATTGATCTAGAAAATTACTTTGAATTCTCTGTTGCACCAATGAAACACGAAACTCTTTAAAAACTGTGATTTGTGTACAATGAAAATAATCGTATCCCACATCATATCCCTTTAATTTTGAACATCTACTTTTTTGAAGAAGTTAAAACACTTTAACATCAATGTAACGTACCCAAATCCAATATACTGCTTAAGAAAAGATCTGTATTGCAAAGCTTACAGTTCTGTCCTAAACAGATTGACATGCTCCTAAATCCAATCAAGTCAGTGGGATTAGAAGTGTGTAACTCTGGTTAGGATTGCACTGTAACAGAATTGCAGAATTACTCAAGTCTTTAAATCACTGTGTTTCGACTTGGAATAACTCTGCACAGGTTTGCATTGTAAATATATGAGAAAGCTTCTTAAAGTGCCATGGTGAGAGAGCCAATGTGATTTTAATCATGCTGAACGCAGCTAATGAGAATTTTCCCCCGAAAGAATTTTCTAGTTTAAAATGGCAGAATTCTACCTCTGTTGTATTCTTTTGGTAAACATGAATGCATGTGAAGTCAAGGAAAAATGCAGTTCAGTAAAGTAATATCAGCTGCAAATAATCAACACCTCAGGGGTGGTAGAAGAAAAAAATGTCAGAAAGTCAGTGTCACACTGACGCCGTGATGTCACTTCTGGGTGTTCACTGATGTGATGCCAAAGTGACACTCTAGGATGCAGAAAAAGCTTTCTGGCATGACATCATTTCCTCCCATTCCTTCTTTTCCCCCTCTCACTGGTTACCAGCCAATAGCCAGCAACCCTAGAAGTTCCCCATACAATGAAATGAATGGGGGGGCATTTATAAGTACAGAATTGATTTATGTTCTGATATTTATTTGAGGATTCATAAATAAGCTTCATGCAAAAAGGAAGCATTGATCAGAATCCTATCAGAGAACATAGGAACGCCATGACACATTGTTATGGAGAATCCTTTCCTCAACAGGATTGTTGGTCTTTAGGACAGGCACAAGAATGGTTGTATTTATGCTTTAAGGTAGGTCTTGGGGGGTTTGAGAATTGTATAATTTCTATTGGATCTAATTTCCCGTATACCAGTTTTTACCGTCTTACCTGGTGGGGGGAATGTGTTCATACATTTACAGTTTTATTGCACGTTCTTTCTGGTTTAGTTTTTTTTTTAGTGGTTTTCCCTCATTTGAAGTCAAAGTTGCATCTTTGGCTGCTATGCAATCAGGCACCGTTTTCCTTCAGGTCAATCAGTTTTCTAGAATTGGTTTTTCATCATATGTACTACCTCACAGTTGCTGCTTTTCAGGCCACAATCTATAATGACAATTTAGCAGTTTCTAAATTTGGATGCACATGATTCACAGCCCTTATTCAGAAGCCTGCAGGTTTGTGTTCATCCTTGAAAAAAAATGCTGGCCTGTTAATGAAATCTTTGTCATTGGCCATCTGAACCCAACACTATGTTATCAATCTGTGAGCACTTGCATATGGGTCCATTTATCCCTTTCACATTTTCATTAGAAGAGAGGGAAAGCCTAGTGATAGCCATCATATAAAAAAGAGACCAGTTGTCTTAGATTAGAATATGCTATCACAACTGTTGAGTCACAAATATGAATAGACACAAAGTGACTTCCCCAACTGCAGGACCTTTCCGCTATGAAATCCCTAACAATAGTGCACTTTAAACAGAAAGAAAGTTGTAAAGCAATTTAAGTAAATAATTACAGAGGACTCAAGAATAGGGTTGTGCAAATCGTTATACATGAACTGAAAATAAACCAGAAATAAGTAATTTCAGCAATATTCAGGTTTTGGGCCGACCGAATACTCAAACATGGGAATCTGTCCAAAGCTGAATATGCGATTCCCCAAAAAAAAGCTGAATAGATATCGAAGCCAGCTTGGTCAGACCAAACTAGTCTGGAAGGGTCATTTTAAAAGACAGGGCTCACCCAGTCCCGTCCAGAGGGATATACCCTCCAACTAAAAAACACCACCTTCTACAGTTGCTTACCAGGCTTCTGAAGAAGACTCCTCACCCGCATGGATGAGCAATAATCCTCACAAGAACTGCCTTGGTCAGGACTTGGGCTGGCTGTGATATCAACCCCCACCTGAAAACCTGCTCTCAAACTGAAGGTCGCCCCAAGTAGAGGCTTCATTTCCCCACACCGTGACCATCTATTGAAATCAGATTTTAATAATAACAAATAAAGGGCAGTTCACAGGATGTCATTTGCCACCAAAAGAAATGTTTTCCATGCCTTTTTTCCCTTGCATTTAAGCCATTTAATTTGTTTGTAAGCTCATTTGCATGGACATCATGCTATGTGTCTCAGAGTTTGTAAGCTCATTTGCATGGACATCATGCTATGTGCCTCAGATACAAAGGGAGCCTCCATATTTTGAGGCACCAGCCTGCCAATTGGCCCTTTCTGACAGACCTCAGCCACACTGAACTTCTGAACCTGAAAACCAATGGACAGCTCCGCTCACAAATGCCTGGAGGATGAGGGTGACCCCTTTGTGGGCCCATAAAATTGGACCCCCTGCCCCAATGTTCACCAAACTTCGGTGTCCGTCTAAGGAGTGTCCCTTGCAGCTACGCTACATATTTGGCGACTCTACCTCCAAAAATGTCCCCCAGGAGCTTTGAAGAAAACCCCCCTTTAGTATGATGGGCCTGCATTTTTCAGGAAACCCGAAAATAAGATGAATACCCATATTTACCAGTTATTTCAGGTTTACTGAAAAAAGCGGGCCCAATAAACCCAAACCCGAAATGTTGTTGTTGTTGTTGTTGTTTTGCATGACCCTACTCAAGAAGAGAGCTAATTAATAAGCTACCAAATTGCCATAGGGTCCAAGACACTTCCCACCTTTTTTTTTTTTTACTTTGCTGAGCAGCTCCTTAATTGTTTTTTTCTTTCTTTCTTTTCTTCTGGTTCTTTTTGTTCTTCTTTTTGTATTCTGCAGAGGTTAAAATATATATAGATAATATTATGACCCAGACCAGGATGCAGAGAAACTGAAAAATCTTTTGTTGGTATGTGTCTGAATATGGCACACATGAGGCTGATGTGAATTCAAAACACATAAACTATTTTATTTCACTCCCACAGGGAAATAGAGAAGTGAAACTGTCAGGGAGGTTTCAAACTTGGCAGGTGAAAAGGCAACAGGAATGAGGGGAACTTTGTATAACTAAATACTGTAGATAGTTTGTCGCAAAACTGTAGCTGTTTTGTTCTACAGGCAGGTGTTTGTAGCTGTTGAAAGAGATCACTTTGCTGTCTTAGATAAACATGCAAAACTTAGCTGAAACAAAACTGCTAGTGTCTAAGCAGGAATATTTACAGAAGAACATTAGACTTATATACAGTCTATATATACAGAAGAACACAGCTGACTTATGGCTGCAACCCCATAGGGTTTTCAAGGCAAGAGATGTTGGGAGGTGGTTTGCTATTGCCTGCCTCTGCATCATGGCCTGGTAGTCCTTGGAGGTTGCCCATCCAAATTCTAACCAGGCCTGACTCTGCTTAGCTTCTGAGATCTGATGAGATCAGACTAGCCTGGGGCTATCCAGGACAGGGCAATATACTAAGTATAGCAATATGTTAAACCATGTTTCCATTGACAGCCAAGCATTTATTGCAACATCCACAGGGTGACAATGTTCAGTGTTGCTTTCATGAAATGAAAAGGGATATGGTTAAAGAAGAAAGGGCAGAGCCAAAGCGGAGCAGCCAAATGGAAGGGGTAATGGTTACAGGAGAATGGGGCAGTACCAAAAGGGAAAGGGGAACAGATATATCCTATCACTTAGAATCTATGAAAACTTGGAATTGGCCCTCATTCAAACCACTGATTTGTGGTCTACAGTAGGGCTGTTGAAAAAAAAATTCGGTATAGTTTGGCTTTGGCAAAATTCGGCCCGTTTTTATTCGGGCCGTGCCGAAGTCTGAACTCCCCCATTTCGGATCCCTGGAAATTCGGGGGGATCCAGAGTTTGGGGGAAAATTCGGCCCCCCGCGAGCCTTCAGGGGGATTCCCTGAAGGGGAAGCTCCCTGGAAGCTCAGGGAAGCTCCCTGGAGGCACACGGGGGGACTTCAAACAGATTTGTGCCTCCTGGCTGGGAGGCACAAATCTATTTAAAGCCCCCCCAGCCCTGCTGGGACTCGCAGACAGTGCAGAGGGTCTTGCCAGCCCCCCGCCAGCCCTGCTGGGACTCCCGGCAGGGCTGGCAGGGGGCTGGCAAGACCCTCTGCACTGTCTGCGCAGGCAGCACAGAGGGTTTCCATACCCCCCCAGCCCTGCCGGGACTCCCAGCAGGGCTGGCGGGGGGCTGGCAAGACCCTCTGTGCTGTCTGTGCAGACAGCGCAGAGGGGCTTGCCAGCCCCCCACCAGCCCTGCCGGGAGTCCCGGCAAGGCTGGGGGGGGGCTTTAAATAGATGTACACCTCCCGGCCGGGAGGCACAGATCTATTTAAAGGGCCCGTCGCGCGCCTCCAGGGAAGCTCCCAGGAGGCGCGCGGGGGCGGGGAACAGATCTGGCCCTTCCAGCTGGAAGGCGCAGATCTGTTTAAAGGGGCCGAATTCGCCGAATTTATTCAGGAACACCCCGAACTCGGTGAATTTGGCTCCCCACTTTCCCCCCCTTTTTGAGTTTGGTTCGTCCAAACCGAAAAACCGCCGAATTGCAGGAAATTCGGCTGTTTTTTGGTTCGGACCGAACCGAATCAACAGCCCTAGTCTACAGCAACTTCTGAGAATTTTTTATGGGAGGGTTTTTCATAGCATCATTCCAGTAACCAGGGATCACACACTGATGGTTATAATGCTATGGGCCAACATATCTAACAATATTAGGTTAAGTGATAATGCCACTGAAGGCAAATGAAGCTGCACTTTTTATTGGACATTGCTTTATGTTCACATGTATAAATGTCTGGATGTAAGCAATTGTACACTGATACTTATAAATATCTGTCTGTTAAAAAACATACATAAATCCTCCATGAACTTTTTCATTCCTCTTTGAGGAGCTCCTAAAACTTGGCCAAATTGGGGGGGGGGGGAGTTTTAATGGATATGAAAATGTTTGTGAGGTGGGTCTGCCAATTCTGTTCTCATGAATCAGAGAGTTGTACTGCATACCCTCGTAACATGTTCGATAGCATCGACATCTTCCCAAACATGTGCCTAGATCCCTTTATAAGCAATTAATTGTGAAATATATAAATTGTACTTTAAAAAAAAGATTTAATTTCATTTTGCAAAAGTCAAAAGGCAATGGGCTTCTTTGTACTCCACACTCTGCATTATTTAGAAGTAATCTATTTTTCATATCTTTAACCACCCAGCCAGAATAAATATGGTTGCTGACTCTAAACAGAGAAGCTTTGTTCTTGTTCATTGGCTTATTTATGACTATACTCCTTGACTAATTAACATTTTCAAGTACCTTTTCTATGAGACAATGACTCCTTTCCTCAACTTTGCTTTCAGTCACACTATGTAATAAATCACTGAGGGGGAAAATCTTTATTTCTAATATTCCCATTAATGTATTTAATGAGCATTATTGAATTTTTGCCAAGCAGTTATTGGAAGTGTAGAAGAAATATTTGTGAACTCTCTGTTAGAATGCCATGTTCTGTTGGCCCTGGAATTTTAATATTTAGACCTTTATTGGAAATTTTATTTGTGTTTTCTGTGAGAGATTAGGTTACTAGAGTAAGGTAAAAGAAGGTTCACACAGAAGAAATTTGTGCAAAAGAAACTTTCTTTTTCTCAGATTCAGAGTTCTAACAACAACTTCATTTTTTTGTTCCGTGGCACAGTGTTAAGCTGCAGTACTGCAGTCAAAAGCTCTGCAGTACTGCAGTCAAAAGCTCTGCTATTGACCTGAGTTCAATCCCGACGTAAGTTGGTTTCAGGTAGCCGGCTCAAGATTGACTCAGCCTTCCATCCTTCTGAGGTCGGTGAAATGAGTACCCAGCTTGCTGGGGATAAAGGGAAGATGACTGGGGAAGGCACTGGCAAACCACCCCACAAACAAAGTCTGCCTTGGAAACGTCGGGATGTGACGTCACCCCATGGGTCAGGAATGACCCAGTGCTTGCACAGGGTACCTTTACTTTTTTATAGGTTCTCTCCACTTTGGGACCTATTCAGAGAAGTATCCACTCTTTCATGTATAAAATTCCTTGTACACGTCTTTTGAACTTGATTTCAGTGTTTTGCAGATTCAGCTCAACTCTTCCTGAGACATCTCTGTTGCTAGTTTGCTTGTCTTCAGCACTAATTTAGTATTGTGTGTCCTCCTGCTCTCTGCTCACGTTCCTTCCTCCATTAAAGTGACAACTATTCTTTGTATCTCATTTATGTTCGGTATAATATAGTTCAGCTTTAATTCTCAGAGGCTGTCAAAATCAAGAGAAGGGTATAAATGTTTATGATACACATATAATGCAAATGCCAGATTCCACCCACTATCTCAGCACCCACACCTAATATACAAAGCAACACTTGGGCCGGCTGAAAAGCTGGGACTCGATCTACATATTCATGAGTGCCATCTACTGTCGAGCTATTTATTTATACATACAATAAAATATCAAACATGGCTCATTTTCAAAATAATAATAATAACTACTCCCACCCACCAGCGACTTGTTCAAGACACTGGGGTCATCTCAAGCTTCTATGAGTAGAGAGAGGGGTAATGAATCCATTTTAAATGATTTATTGTATGGCCTTTAGTAATAAAAAGTACAAAATAAAATTGCACCTTAAAAAAAATCAAGTCCCTCCAACTTTCATGCTTCATGTTTGAAATGAATTCAAGAATTCTTCGTGGAAGTTCAAAGTCCACCACATGGATTACTTGACAGAATGAAAATGTTAAAACGTAGCTCTTAATATTCGGTCCTACCCACCACCCTTACATAAGATAACACAATTCTCTGACATTGTTGATATTTAGCAGTAGAAAAGAAATGCACACACAGCATCCATTATAAATCAAAGCATTGTGTATTCAATAGAGTTTATAATATGAATGTCCTTGATCATATTTCATCTTACAGCTACTTTGACTAATCATAGGACTATAATTCTGAAAAAAATAAACCTAATTTTTACTAAATAATTTGATACATAATTTTTCTGTTTTTCCTATACAAAGACAGTCTACAGGCTTTCATCTTTTAAGCTAAGCAGCCCGAACCTATCAATTACAGTGCCAACAAAGAGGATAAGAAAGCGGGTGGCACATGATTCAGTGATCTACTTTGCATGCTGAAGATTCCAGGTTCACTCCTCAACATCTCTAGTTAAAAGGAACAGTTAGTGTGTGTCTGTGTCCTGTCAAGTTAAAGCTGACATGGCAGTCCCGAAGGGTTCTCAAGGCAGGAAATTTTCAGAGGTAGTTTGCCATTGCCTATCTCTGAGTGAGTTGAGAGAGTTTTGAGAGAACTGTGACCAGCCCAAGGTCATCCAGCAGGTTTCATGTAGTGGAGTGGGGAATCGAACCTGGTTCTCAAGATTAGAGTCTGCCACTCTTAACCACTACACCACACTGGCTCTCAGCTGGTAGGTGATATGATCAGTTAGTAGGTGATGTGAAACCCTTCTACCTGTGAACCTGGAGAATCATTGCCAATCAGGGTAGACTTTGATAAACCAAGGGTCTGACTTGGTAGCTCTCCATAGATGGTACTACACATGTTGAAGTCAACATGTATGAGGAGGGAGTGAATATGAGCATCCTGGCCCCGCCCTTCACCATCATTGCAAGTAAGGAGTGTGTACATGTTGTGGTGCCATCCCCATGACTGGAAATGTTTGGAAAAGGAGTCTTCCCAATCACAGCAACAGTGCCTATGTTTGTACACTTTGTCTGAACATAGACTACTTGGCCAGAAATTATCAATTACACATATATAGGAGCAGGGCCAACACAATCATACCTGCTCCCCTATCATGCATGTTTATTTCAATCTGTGAAATGCTGTCTGCTGAGGGATAGTATAAGATCGCTTCATCTCTTCATATTAGGGTTGCCAACCTCCAGGTGGTGGTTGGAGATCTCCCGCTATTACAACTGATCTTCAGGCGACAGAGACCAGTTCCCGTGATGAAAATGGCCACTTTGGCAACTGGAGTCTATGGCATTGAAGTCCCTCCCCTCCCCAAATCCCGCCCTCCTTAGGCTCCACCCTAAAAAGCTCCCACCAGTGGTGAAGAGGGACCTGGCAGCCCTATTTCATATGTTCTGTGCAGACCTTTGCCTGAATGTGTTTAGGTCAGGAATGGTGAAAAGAGGTGTGACCCCCTCATGCATTCAGCCTCTCCACATTTGATGTCTGAATATAAATTCTCCAGGTCATCATTCTTACCAGTAACAAACACTACTGCGTTCACTATAATGTTGGAAGAGGAGCAAAAATGTATATGCAGCTATTAATAACTTCAGCAAAGTCTATGTGCTGTTTCATATTCTCATGTAACAGACTGAGAAGGTTCTCAAATTCTGTAATCTTAGCAGACATATCTACTTAGTAGATGAATTCAATAAATTCCATTGACATAAGTTCACTCATAGGTTTGGTCAGTATCTAAAGAAGCAGACATTGATTTCTGCCTTCCTCAATATCCAGATTTATTGATTCAAGTGATTAATATTGAATGAGGCCAAGCTGCAAGTCAGCAGTTTATTTCTAGGAAAATCAGTCTTAACGTCATCAATACAAAAACATTTGAGATATATACGTATGGGTATGTGTGTATTGTTTTATGCAGAAATATTCTTTACAGGAATTATGTAAATACAAGTGGGAACCCACAAGGCCTTGCAGGAGGCATCTCTTTTCCCTTTCTCCCACTATTTCTTCTTCCCTTTCTCTGAAAGCTCCCATAGCCTCCCCAATTTCCTGCTTCCTTTTCTCCTTCTCATGAACAGCAAAACTATCTTTATCTGTCCCTCTGTCTTCAGCTTTCTCCTCCCCCCACCCCCATGGCAGCCTCTGCTAGGAGAACTAGGCCCACTTGCATGTCAGGGAACCCCCAAGAACTTGTCAGGGGGGCACTTCACTTTCTCCTGTATCCCCCTCTACACAATATTTCCTTTCCCCCTCCTCCTGGCAAACACCTATATTCTCTTCCCTTTCCCTGCCTCATTCTCTCCTCCTCAATCATTCACCAGCCTATTGTCTCCCATCTTCAGCTATGTATTATTGACTAATACCCCTCTTTTTAACACAATGGGTACCAAAGCAGCTTACATTATTCTCCTCTCCTCCTTTTTAACTGCACAACAATTCTTTGAGTAGGTTAGGATGAGCCAGCGTGGTGTAGTGGTTAAGAGTAGTGGTCTCTAATCTGGAGAACCAGGTTTGTTTCCACACTCCTGCACATTTTAGATTTCACATTTTTCTGCTAACCTGGGCCCTTTTCAGATTTGAAGAAAAGTCTGTCTTGCCTTTTCACAGCTCTAGTCACCAGATCTAAGTATCCAAAGTAGGGCTGTTGAAAAAAAAATCGGTAAAGTTTGGCTTCAGCAAAATTTGGCCCTTTTTAATTCGGGACGTGCCGAAGTCCGAATGCCCCTGCTTCGGATCCGCGAAATTTGGCACGAGATCCGGAGTTCGGGGAAAAATTCGGCCGGGTCTTTGAAGTGCTGGGCGCTGCCTGCCCAGGCGGTGCCCACCACTTCAAACCGAGAGTTGGGAAGGGGGCGGGGGTCTTTAAAGAGCCCCCCCGCGGGCCTTCACGGGGCTTCCCTGAAGACGCAAGGGGGGCACTTTAAACAGATCTGCGCCTTCCAGCTGGAAGGCGCAGATCTGTTTAAAGTGCCCCTGAGAGCCTTCAGGGAAGCCCCGTGAAGGCGCTCGGGGGGGGGGGGAACAGATCTGCGCCTCCCAGATGGAAGGCGCAGATCTGTTTAAAGCACCTTGCTGGAAGGCAAGAGTCCCTGGAGCCTAAGTGGGGAGTTTAAAGACCCCCCGCCCGGTTTCCCGGGAGTCCCGGGAAAGTGGGCGGTGGGTCTTTAAAGGCAGGAAAAGACAGGTTTGGGAACGCCGAACCTGCCGAATTTATTTGGCGATCGCCCCGAATTTGCTGAATTCGGGGCGTCGTTTTCCCGCCTTTTTTCAGTTTGGTTCCATCGGAACTGAAAACCCCCGAATTGCGGAAAATTCGGCTGTGTTTTTTTTTGGGTTCGGACGAACCAAATCGACAGCCCTAATCCAAAGATTTAGCCGACTTCGCTATTAGAATATATCTCTATAAGACCACTTGATTTTCTGAGAAATAAGCCTTGTGTAATAAATATTGTCTTCCTGATCTGTCAGTAAACTTAGTAATTTATATTTATTATTTAGTTAAGCTTTGTTTTCCAGAGATTTTATACAAACTCTAAACAGCTTATGGTATCACTCCTTCTAACAGCAACCTTATTAAGAGGCAGCTGGGAATGAGGGTTCAAGGTTAGGAGGTTTCCCACTATACCAGAGACTTGGGTTGCCTAGCAGAAATTAAGGTGCTATTCACACAGCCCAAATAATGCACTTTCAATGCACTTTGAAGGTGGATTTTACTGTGTAAACTGGCAAAATCCACTTGCAAATGACCGTTAAGGTGCAGTGAAAATAGATTGAAGGTGCATTATTTGGGCTGTGTGAATAGCACGCAAGATTTGGATGTACACCCAACTGTTGTCCCAGTTGGTATGGCCAGCAGAGCCTTAGGCTCTTGAATGGGAGCTTGAAGCAATCTAAGAAGTGTGTGAGCATTCATTCTCTGGCCTCCCAGGAAGTAAACACAGCAGTTAAGTGGATGGCAATAAATGCCACTTTATTGTCATCAAAAATTCAATCTTGCCTTCAAGTCTCAATTGGAAAGTTCCATGTCACTCCCCCATATTCTCTACTTGGTGGTCAGTCTTCCCTTTCACCAGACACTCCCCCCAGCTTCTGCATACCACCTCCCTTAAGGCTAGGGTTGCCAGCTCCAGGTTGGGAAATACCTGGAGATTTTGGAGGTGGAGCCTGAGGAGGGCAGGGTTTGGAGAGGGGAGGGACTTCAATGCCATAGAGTCCAGTTGCCAAAGCAGCCAGTTTCTCCAGGGGAACTGAGCTCTGTTGCCTGCAGATCAGTTGTAATAGTGGGAGATCTCCAGCCACAACCTGGAGGTTGGCAACCCTATTTAAGGTCCACCCAAATAGCTGGACCTGACCCAGGAGGCATGTTTGCATTTCTCCTTACCTCTCCCAGCAGCTTCCTCGCAATCCTAAGGATACACCCTTCCCACCCAGAGATGCCGATACAACCAACCATCCCAGGCCATGAATTCTTGTCCACACCCAGCCAATGTGTTTATCCTCAGGTATTTCACCTGCATGCACCCATTGTCCTGAGTCTGGCCAGTCTCCTGAGCTGGAATTGCCACCTCCCAGGTGGGAATTCTAGCCCCACATGAGGCCAGGTCACACCCACTTTTATTTATACTGCCCCAAACTCCCTCTCTGTTCAGCAAAGTTTGAAGCCTTTTTTCAGCCTAAAGCACACTTCACATGTTACAAAGTTCTTATGCTTCATATTAGCCTTACCATATGCCTGGTTCTGGCGGGCAATTGCCCACCAATTAACTGGGCTGGATGCGGATGTAGGGTTGCCAACAATCAGATACTAGCTGGAGATCTCCTTCTATTACAACTGATCTCCAGCTGATAGAGATCAGTTCACCAGAAGAAAATGGCTGCTTTGGCAATTGGACTCTATGGCATTGAAGTCCCTCCCCTCCCCAAACCCCGCCCTCCTCAGGTTCTGCCACATAAACCTCCCACCAGTTGCAAAGAGGGACCTGGCAACCCTATGCAGAAGTCAGGCTACTTCTGGTCAGCAGCAATCCCATGCAAGCAAGGTGTGATGACGTCACTTCCGGGTTTATCCCACAAGCGCTGGCATTGCGCATGGGGGAGATCACCGCTCTCAGCCCCACTCCCAAAAAGCTCCCACCGATGTCGAGAGGGGACCTGGCAATGCTTTTGTTTATGGATTACAAAAGACTTTGTATCAGCCATTCAATAGGGGCTTCGTGCCTCTCCATATGACAAAGGCACATGAGAAGAAGCATTTTTACCCTTCCACTGCTCCGTTTTCACTTCTTCATACTGCCCTGTGAAACTACTATTGGCTCCATTTGCAAAATCACATTTCCTACATAGCTGCATGTATGTTTTGCAATGGAGTCAATAGTGGCTCCATGCAGTATTTCCAGGAAGAGAAAACTGCATGGAGGGGAGGCTGAAATCACTTCTGTCTGTGCACCATAGTCACAAGGAGACAAATGCTCAGGCAACACTGGGAGGCTAAAAGCTCCCATTGAATGGCTGATCCAAAGTCCTCTTTCATCCACAAACAAACATGAGGACTTCATAATGTATAAAGTGGCCCTTATGAGCCTTCCTCCAGCGTAAGTGGCTCTTCCACAGAAGAGGCACTTACATTAGAGGAAGGATCCTTAGTCTGAAGGAAGGCTTCATATTTCCTGGACAGAGTGGAAGGATACCTGACAGTTCCTTAATGTACTGTACTGCTTGGGTTCAGGGCTAGTTAGTCAGGGCTTGCTGCTCTCCTAGTTCTGACCAACAGTGGGCAGAGCAATTGTGCTACAGCACTAGATTGCTGAGCTTTGGGACTATCAAGAAGCTACTTATTTAGCCCCAAACATTAGCAGTACCACAGTATTGCACTAATCTCTCATTCTTTACTTCCATAGTTCCCCAGGGGGTCTTTAACTTAACCATTACAGTGCCTATCAACTGGGCAGGAAAGTGCAGCGTGTAAGGAGAGAATATGCAGAAAAATATTAGTTTTTTATAAATGTTTAAAAGTCAAACATGCTTAAAGCTGTCTAGGATGCTGACAGCATTTGAGTCTATGTGAAAGAACAGGAAATGAATTTCATGGGATCAAATTAATGTGTGTGTATGTGTCCATGTGTGTGAGCGAGAAATCCTTAGCATGAATGATTTTGGATTTTTTTTTTTTTTTACAATTTGATGTCATTTCAATGTGAATATCTTATAATTTAGGCTTTTGCTCCTTCTGACATTCCTAAAATGGCATGATCAATGTCTACATTCTAAAATATCTTCTGATAATGAAGGCACCTCCAATTGAACTATCAAAATGTTGGGAATGGGTATTTTGTCTGTGAATCAGCACAACAAGGCCCTTGGGACAGTTAGACTCTAATGACTCAATAATCATTAACAGCCTACATAGTACGGAGACTTTTTTAAAGCAGCTTACCAAGTAACAGGGTTTCAATTAGAATAACTGTTTATTCTGATTTGTGATTACTGGCAGGTAATCGAGTTCCTTGGAGCAGGATATATGCCAAACGAAGCTAGATGAATGCAGGATGGTCAGTGCATCTCTAAGTATCAAAGACAATATGGCCAGAATTTGGATTATGTTCTCTGTATAGAGTAAAAAAAATGAGATTTTATGTGCACACGGTATTGTGTGTTCAAAACCACATGTGTATGACACACAGTGTGTGTGTGAGTGTGTGTGTGTGTAGGACTGAGATATTTAAATAAGGCACAAGAGTCCTATTTACTCCTGATGAGCCATTAGCTGCCTTTCATTGTGCATAGGATCGCCAACCTCCATGTACCAAAGCAACCAAAGCAATCACTGTTTATACAACTTAATTCATTATTTGAGTTCGTCAACCTCCACGTACTAGCTGGAGATCTCCTGCTATTACAACTGATCTCCAGCCCACAGAGATCAGTTCACCTGGAAAAAAAATGGCTGCTTTGGCAATTGGATTCTATGGCACTGAAGTCCCTCCCCAAACCCTGCCCTCCTCAGGCTCCACCCCGAAAACCTCCTGCCAGTGGTGAAGAGGGACCTGGCAACCCTAATTGAGCATCCAAACAGAATAATAGAGAAGAAATTCTTATACTCACTCCTGCTCTCTACAGCAGGTAGAGTTGCCAATTGTCAAAGCAGCCATTTTCTCCAGGTGAATTGATCTCTATCAGCTGGAGATCAGTTGTAATAGCAGGAGATCTCCAGCTAGTACCTGGAGGTTGGCAACCCTAACAGCAGGGAGGGCCAACTTACAGCAGGTTTTTGCTGTAGGAGGCATTTTTATCCTGCTCCAGTGTCCTGGTGCGTAGTGGTGTTCTGTTAATTAAGCCTGGTCTTTTGACTGATTGGGTCACTATTAGTTTGGGCAGGAATAGTGCAAGTTGTTACAGTATGGGTAGGGATAATTGGCAAGCAACCTGAGCCACCTAAGGAGGAGAGTGATTGTAAACACAAACAAATAACTTTATTGGGCACAAAATAAAATAAAAAATATAAAAATGTTAAGACTCTCCACTAAGCAATTCACATGCACACACACACACACACACCCAACAAGAAGGAACACTTTGGGCGAAAAAGCATGGTCGCTTTATCCTCCTTTAATCCCTGTTTTAGCCAGGATCGAACACACATTAGGCGAAATGCATGCGTTTGATCCAGGCTGAATCCTGGCTGAAACAGGCAGAGGCAGATCTACTGTGAAACTAATGAAGCTTAAGCTTCAGGGCCCCCAATCCTGGAGGGGCCCCGAAAGCAACATTTTTTTAATGAGTGAATTTCTCTACAATATTGATGGAGTTTTTTAGTGATAGAATCATAAGCCAATGGGTTGAAGTATTTAATATTGACTTTAGAATATGCTCTAATACCCATTTCACATGGCCTCAAAATGTTCCTGTAATTGGTCAAATTTCAAAATTTTCTTGGGGGCTTGCAATGCTCGAACCCCCAGCTGTAAGGGCTTACTGAGCTCACCAGAATCTATTCATAGCCTACATTTTGGCAGCTGGATCCTCAAATCCTTCGTTGGTGCACGGCTTAATAATTCTATAGTTCAGCTCTTAGGCTAGAGCCAATCAGCACCATAAAAAGACATCTGAATTCTCAATTCAGGCTGCATTCATCTCACTTGTGCATTTTAACACCAAAAGATCAGATTTTCACCTCTTTATCCTAACGTGCCCCCTCTGATGACCCCTCCCTATTATTATTATTTATTAGTTAAATTTGTAGCCCACCCTCATTCCCGGTCAAAGCTGGGCTCAGGGTGGGTGTCATGATCCTAGGCCTGAAGTGCAGCCTACAGGCCCTAGGGAGGCCTATATTAAAGTAGTCACCAGGCCTACATCGCCCAGGTACCCTCTGGGCCTTGTGATTGGTGGAAGAGGATTTGGAGGGAAGGCTAGGGCCAATCAGGGGTAAGGGAGTGGTGCCTGGGGAGAAGGAATAAAATGCCTTGCCTGAAAAGGGAGGGGGTCACTCCTAGGGAGCAGGGCTGGGAAGAGGCTGTTGCAGATGGAGGGATCCCTCATCCAGGAAGGGGTGAGTTAGCCTGAGGCCTAGTGCCAGGAGATGGCTAGGGACAGTATAGATGTGTTAGGGTTTTTATTTGTTTGATTGCCTGCCTTTACTGGTTTCATCATCCTATTGTGGCTTGAGTTATCATTATTATTAGACCTTTTAAATAAACTGTTTGTTACTCTGCCTGGGTCCTCACACCTCATTTGGTCACCTCGAAAGTACACCCTGTTGGGAGAAGAAGCAGCCAGGGGCAGGGAGGGTGCTCTGGGCCTTCTTGAGTTAGGCTCACACCAGAGTGGTGGCAGCTACTGAAGATCCCCATTCCTCTCTCTTACCTGGCAGCAGGTAACAACAATCATAATAAAATCATATATATCTAAAATTCATAAGTAATCAATAAAATTCATAAAACCATTCAATACAGTTAACAAGATGGTAATCATATAATTACAGGGCCACTGGAGGCCCAGTCAAGCAGCCAAATCCTCATGTCAGAAGCCCCGAGGGAGTGGAGAGGGAGGCCAGTAAAAATGACAACCTGTGGTTGCCCTCATTTGTAGGCCTGGTGGAAAAGCTCTGTTTTACAGGTCCTGCAGAACTTCTGAAGGTCCCATAGGGCCCTGATGTTACTTGGAAGAACATTCCATCAGGCTGGGGCCAAGTCCTTGTTGGGTGTTGCCCTATTGTTGCTGGTTGCAAAGGGGCCCCCATAACAGTTCAAGCTTCAGAGCCCCAAAAATGTAGGTCCGCCACTGGAAACAGGGATTAAAGGAGGATAAAGCAACCATGCATTTTTGCCCAAAAAGGAGATGGGAGGAGATTGGGAAATTTTGGGGAAGGGACATACAGCCTTGCATCTGGGGCTTGGGGTGGTCAGGAGAGGTCCAGAGGAGGACACAGCTGAGGTCAAAAGAGTAGATCAAGGAGCCAGCAAAGCAAGGAGGAAAAGCCTGCAGATTGCAGCAGGGGTTCTCAGAATGAAACTAGAGTTCTAACCAGCAGAGATCTGGACTAGAGATCTGAGGAACGATTTGCTGGATCTGGGTTTTTTTCTTTTATGGATATAAGATGCCCAGAGTATGTTGGGGGGGTGGTTTGACCATTCCGATTTTGGACCAGGTCAAGATAAAAAGTTTAAATCTCACTGGCTGGTTTAACGTTAAGTGCTGTCAAACCTCAGCAGGAAAAATTGGGGGGAGACCTTGATTAGGCTATTGTGAACCAAATCTGCCTGGGCTCAAAGAGCTTGGGTGAGGCAAGATGATTAACATACTTTAATTAGTATGATGCGGGCCAGGTCTGCATGGACATAAAAGTCTGGATGAGGAAAGATAACTCCTGAAACAGGATGGAAGGCAAATTAATGATTTGTGTGCCCTTCATGATTGAGTTAAAAAAAAAAAAGGAGGAAGAGGAACTGGGAGTAGGTTAATGAAATAGCAGTGTCCTTGGGCTGGGCAGACACCTCTGAGGTATGTCAGGATATTAGGTCATATCTCCAGTACTAAAAAGTCTTTTGTTATTGAGAACGATATGTCACTGAGCTGGGGGAGATTGCACTTGTTCTGCTTTCCTTGCAGCGACACTAGGGGTAGGCTTTTAGATGTGCTGAACAGAAAAAAGCAATTTTTGGCTGAAAAAAAGAGACACCATTTTAATGGAGCCAAAAAGCCAAATCCAGAAAAAGCCGAAATTTTCAGATTTTTTAAAAAAGCACCAGGTCCATTTTACCCTAAGGGAATCTTTCCAGGGCTCTGGGGAGGCTGTGTTTTAAGGTAGAGGCACAAAATATGCAAGGTAGCTTCAGGTGACTCTTTAGAAGAATCCCTAAATTTGGTAAAGGCTGGGTTAGGGGGTCCAATTATCTGGACCCCCAAAGAGGGTGCTCCATCCATTCTCCATTGTTTCCAATAGAGAAAAAATGGGCCCCCATAAAATTGGACTCCCTGATATTGCAGTAGACTGTTCCTCTTTTTCTCCCCTGCCATATGAAATTAATTTGCCAAGTCTTCACATCTGCACATATACTCTAAAAGTTTCCCTAGAAAATAGTGGGGAAGCTATTTTACTGTGCAAAGGGTAGTTAGAAAAAAAGCAGCTCTATCACTGCAGACTAGAAGATAGTACATTTATAAAGTTTTCCTAGTAAAACAGTCAATGGTGTGTAATGATTTTCTATGCATCATAAATCAGGTGCATTTTATCAGTCTGCAGTATTCATCTTAATACTGTCAGCAAAATTAACTCTATTCTGCAGTTTCAAGGTGTCCAAGTGTATGTGTGTGTGTATTTATTCATGTATTAAAGACCATATTTATTGTATGTAGAATTCCAGGCAATGCAGATTTCAGCACAAATATATTTCTATATGAACACAGGACAGCCAACAAAGTAACAGGTCAATCATAGTACATTTGTGCAAAGGGTAGTTAGACTTGTGCATGTAGAAACAGATTCTATCATGTGCAAGTAGACTTGTTAACTTCATGGAACAGTTGAATGAGCAGATGAATAGGAATCAGATCTTTGAACATGATCCAGGTATCAGTCCCAAATTTCCAGAAGCAAGACCTGCTAAACTGTTGGCATACATTAGTGAGTTTCAGTTTGTGAATTAAAAAATGTTTATTTTTTTTAAATCCAGTTTCCAGGGAACCAAAGTCACTGACAACAACATGCCAGAGAAATCAATTTCTTTATAAATATTTGAAAACCACATTTTGCCAGGGAGGTTCATCTTTTTCATTTGATGTAATGCCTGGCCTTTAGAAAATGCCATACAAAGCTATTAGGGTAGCTTCACCAGTGTTAAATGGTAGAAGAAAATGGTGATTGCTGAGAATAATATGCTTTGCCTGTAGCCTAAGTGACAAAAAGGCTGAATAACTTCATTACCTTTAATAGTAGTCACAGCTATGCAAGTATGAGCAATCAAACCTCACTGCTATGAAATGACTACCTGTGGCTGTTAGAAAGGAAGACAGAGTGCTTGGTTTCAAGTTCCATTGGAGTTGCTGTGTTAGTCCATTCCAGCAAAATCAAAAAAAAGTCTTGTGGCACCTTAAAGACTAACAGATTTATTGAAACATAAGCTCTCATGGGCTGGAGCCTATTTTATCAGATGTATGAAGTGAGTCTTTAGTCAGCAAACGTAAAATGTAAAATATATTCAGATACGCAGACAGGGATTTTAAAAAATGAACAGCATATGAAAAAGTCTTGAGATGCAAGTATAATTTGGGACAATTCTAGGCAAAACTTAGAAGTATAAAGATAAGCACAGTGAAGAATTCACAATTTGGGCGTTGTGTATAATACACCATGTAGCCTCACATCTAAAATAGATGCACTTTTGGTGGAAGTGAACACTACAAAGAGCTATGGGAACACCTTTCCATGAACAGAATAATTCTACTTCCATGAAAAATATGGGAATGTCCTGTATGCTGGCAACCAGTTCCTTATTTCAAGAAGTAGTTCATTATCTTGTATTTTTACAAATACGCATGGGAAGTAAAAGATGTATCGTAACTAGGGTTGCCAGGTCCCTTTTTGCCACCAGTGGGAGGTTTTTGGAGCAGAGCCTGAGGAGGGCAGGGTTTGGGGAGGGGAGGGATTTAAATGCCATAGAGTCCAATTGCCAAAGGAGCCACTTTCTCCAGGTGAAGGAACCTATATCAGTTGTAATAGTGGGAGATCTCCAGCTAGTACCTGGAGGTTGGCAACCCTAAACTGCAAAAAGCAACTATAATATAATATAGGACAAAGAGAATGTGTTCTAATTAAGATGCTCATATTCAGGCATTCATAAAATGTCATTTTCTTATGGTCTCAAAATAGTTTCTTAACACATGGCAAATCCACAAGAACTCAATGGGGTCACTTAATATTCCCCTGTATCCCCTTCTCCATTCTTTCTCAGCCCCCATATCCTCTCCCCATCCCTGTTTCCTTCCCTCCTGCCTACTCATCAACCAACCCTTTCTTTTATCTGCCCTTTTAACAATCTTTAGCATTATGTATTATTTATTTTGTTCATTTATATCCCACCTTTCTCCCCAATGCAGATCCAAAAAAGCTTATATCCTTGCCAGCATTTTATCCTCAAAAGAACCTTGTGAAGTAAATTAGGCTGAGGGAGAGTTACTGGCCCAAGGCATCCAGCAAGTTTCTGTGGAAGAATGGAAATTCAAACATGGGTCTCCGAGATCCTAGTCTGACACTCGAACCACTGCATCATGCTTGCTTTCAGCTTCTCTTCCCTGGCAGCCTCTGCCTGGGAAAAGTCTGGCCAAGTTGTAAAAGTTACATGGTAGCAATTTGTTCGAGTAAGTAGTATGGTGAAGAGCCCGGTGGCGCAGAGTGTTAAGCTGCAGTACTGCAGTCCAAGCTGTGCTCACGACCTGAGTTCGATCCCAACAGAAGTTGGTTTCAGGTAGCCAGCTCAAGGTTGACTCAGCCTTCCATCCTTCCGAGGTCGGTAAAATGAGTACCCAGCTTGCTGGGGGTAAAGGGAAGATGACTGAGGAAGGCACTGGCAAACCACCCTGTAAACAGTCTGCCTAGTAAACGTCGGGATGTGACATCACCCCATGGGTCAAGAATGACCCAGTGCTTGCACAGGGGACTACCTTTACCTTTTTTTAAAAAGTAGTATGGTGGCCACTAGGGGTAGGTGAAATCCCTGGCCTGAAAATATATACAACTGTTCTTGTTTGTTACTGTGATTTCCAGAACAGTAGACACAAATATGGGTGTCTCAAGCTTTATGAAACCCACCCCACCCCAAAAAAAGGTTTCATGCTGTTTTCATGTTTGGGTGCTTACTGCTGTCAGCAGCAGCAGGCCTCTTGTTTTTCTTTGATTCTCCTGATTTCCCCAGGCAATGGCATTCTCTCTTCCAACTGGATCCTTGCAAGAGGTCAAGCATGCTCCCAGCCAGTCACCATTGGGTAAAGGTTCCAGAGAAAGAATTTTAAGTCCCATAGATGCTTCTCTGAGCCAGACAACATTTTCAGAGGAATGAGAGACCCCACCTACCAGGAATTCCTTAAATAGTAGTAGTAATTACAGTACCCCTACAATGGATACCCAGCAGAAAGACATGTGTCTCATAGCAACTGGATGAGTTTTCATCATTTGCACTGACACACACATGTGCTCTCTCACTCTCTTTGGAAAAATTCAAATTATTTTAAAAGATTGCAATGACGGGGCGGGGATGCAGCTTTCTGCAAAAGAAGCCTTCCTTGTCAGTAGTCACTGCAAGATTATGTAAAGAAATGGGATGCAACCATGATTTTTTAAAAATAAACACCAGTGGCAAGCGCTCTCCTGCCAGGCTGCCACCAGTTCCCCTCATAGAAAACAGTTCAGAGAAGTGTGCAAAGGGGCATCTATTTCAGAGGTCTTTAAAATCAAACCA
The DNA here is from genome assembly GCF_029931775.1 of Euleptes europaea. Taxonomy (NCBI): domain Eukaryota; kingdom Metazoa; phylum Chordata; class Lepidosauria; order Squamata; family Sphaerodactylidae; genus Euleptes; species Euleptes europaea. The sequence goes on along the minus strand of NC_079320.1, from coordinate 36,677,677 downwards.
CTTTCTTTATTCTCCTTGAAATTGGGGGACGCCGACTATGTTAACCTGAAGGGACTAGCTTAAGAGAGACCTGCCACAGTGGCAATGCTGTTGTTTTATCCGGGGGGAGAAGGGAGGGTGAAGGAAGCCAGGCTATTTGGCATGTTGATTTGGTAGCTCACTGCCTCAGGGATCTACCTCTATAATTCCATAATGGCTTCTCATGATCTTTTTGGCCTGTGGCATTCTGAACATTTGTATTGTATTCCTAGGGAAAGAGGCCTTCAGTATCAGCAGGCGACAGAGTTCTCATTCCATACCTTTTGAAAGAACAGGGACTAATAGCTGTCTGTGACTAAGGTTCTTCTTCCAAAGTACTGACTTCTACATTTTGTTTTAGGAAGCTTGCAATGATGTATAGGATACGAAACCTCTGGAGCTCTGAGGAAAGCTATTGATTTTTTTATGCCATGCAATTCAAATTAACATTTGCAAAAATCAATACTCATGGCAAGTATCCTTGCCAAACATCACATTACCAGCCAAGAGCATGGTAAGTTTTCTTTTTTTCTTTTTTTAGACCAAACCTAAAACATTCCATAATCCTTTCTTTGGTTGATACCTTTGTTTTGTTCTTTTAGTGTCTGCAAATCCTTAAATTTCCCCCCAATCTCAAACTTTGGGGGCTATTCAAAGGATTGCTCCATTACACTATCTGTGCTTATAAAGGAAAGGCCAGGAGGTGAAATTCCATACCATATAGAGTCCCTTATAAACATGAGTTTACGTTTTCATTTTTTCCCCAAGTTGCTTCTTGATGCTGGCACAAACTGTCAGGTTAATAAACCTTGAGCTTTAGGCCTAGCAGCAATATGCATTAAACCAGATAAAATGAAATATCAGTAAACAGGTAACTGACAGGGCAGATATATTCCGACTATGAAATTAGAAAACATGAACGGAACTCTTTGTTTATGATGTACTCAATTCCAAGAACACTGCATTGCAGAAAGCATTTAGCTTGTCTTGTACTTCTATTATTTTATTTTCCACTTCATTTGTTTCTATTACACAGCCTTGCACTTTATTATTATTATGGTTTTGTGTTGTTGCAAACATTGACATTGTATTCTGATCTGGTTATTTCAGCAGAACTTTTTGTCATCTTTTAAATACAAGTTTGATCCAAGTTACAATCAATGGATGGACAATGAAATCTACAAATCACTTGTCTGTTTCATCTTGACTCATTGGAAGTATTGGGTGTTTTCCAATTCCTTATTTTTTGTCCACATTGCTTTTTTGCCCCTGAGGACAAATCACCTTGTACCCTGTCACAATTTCCTGCACCTTCCCTGTGCACTGAAGGAGAATCAGGGCGCGGGAACTGTAGCTTGGATGTACTGACTGAACTTCTCAACCTGAAGAAGTCTCCATACAGAAGTTTGTTTTGTGTACAATTTGTTATCAGCCTGAATAAGTAGGGGACCCACAATAACATTTTGCAAATTGTTTTTATCTTTTTCCTCATTTGTCCCTTAAATTCAGCCATGTATAGAAACTGTAACAATGTAAATGAATTATGGAGTTGATGGGGAGCAATGTCCCCACATCACTCCTTCCTTCTTTCTCCTCTCTTAGTCCCCACTCTATTTAACTCCCCCTTCCATCTTCAACTGCCTCTGCAGTCAAATTTGAGTCCAGTAGCACCTTAGAGAACAACAAGATGTTCTGGTATAAGTCGTTGTTGCAGGAAAACGGCGGTTCAAGGGGGAGAGAGACCCGAGACCGATAGTCGAGAAAACAGTTTTATTGCAGCTGCGGCTCAGCCCGCATTAACAAGCACAAAGACTGAGCTCGATTGTACTGGGGCATCAGCTTTTATCCTAGTTCCAAGTTAAGACGTGGCACCTCAACATTCGGTGTCTGCATAGCTTATCTGGCAGTTTCACAGAGTCAGGAGCACAGCGCTTTACCCGCTTGACCCGGTTCTCTTATCATTCACCATGACTTTTCCCCTACTGTCTCAGCAAATGAAGCTGTCTTATACTGAATCAGACCTTTCCCCTGCTGTCTCATTCCCCTCTTTGATACAAGTCCCTGCACAGGACTTGATTATCACTCCTGCCCCTCTGAGCCTCCGTACCCATGCAGGGTTGCCGTTTTCTGCTCCACCATACCTTCCATCGCGGACTGCCATGCTTTGCTTATTGATGGCAGTATGCATGGTAACAGTGCATATCCTAGGACCAAAAGGGCTACCGTTATGACCAAAGTTTTCAACCCTCCTATCCCAGCAAACCACTCACCCAGCCAACCTTCCAATTCCCATCCTCCTCCCTCAGTTCACTCCCGGGCTTGATCAGCGGTAGCTCGGGCCATGCTATGCACAGTTTTATTAATGTCCACCTGAAAATCCTGTATGTACACACAACATTGTCCTTTCACCACTGCACATACCCCGCCCTGGGCAGCGAACACCATGTCCAATGCTTCTTCTTGCATCAGAACAACATTTCTGATTTGGCCTGTTCTTCATTAAGTTTATTCAGGGCTTTGATGCTCTTGTTGAATATCCATTCTGTCCAGTTGCTCAGCTTTTGCAACTCCTGATAGTTCAACCCCGCCCCCACCCAAAGGGATAAATCCCTGCATGAACCCTTCTCCAACCTTGTGACTTAAAGGAGACAAGCCGGGGGATCGCCGGGCTTGGCGCATGGGTCGCGGGCAATGATATGGCACGTGGTCGGTGTCATGGAACTGGAGGGCAGGGGATACCCTCCCAATGGTGCAGGTACCAGTTGTATGAGGGGGGATTGTCTTGTAGGCTTTTCGCCCACATAACACCCAGAGTCCCCGTAGGGGTATGGGCAGGACCTTCTCTTTTGACATCCCTGTCGTGAAGAAACCTTCGGGGTCCACGACCATTTTTATCCAGGTACTGATCAAATTACATGGGGACCTGTTACCTGTGCGATTTCCATTAATTCTATGATTACATTCTTAATTGGTAATATTCTTCTCAGGAATATTAGTCTGGTTGACTGGCCAGATTAAAGTGGTATCGATGTATTCCGTACATTTCAAGCAAGGACAAATATACCCTTTGGCAATGCTGTGCTGAATACTTTATTCTCCTAGATGAACCAGTACCTTCCTCCAGTTAGGTTTGCTTGCTACTAGGGCTGTCGATTCAGTTCCATCTGAACTGAAAAAGAGCCAAATTTCCCCCGATCCAGCGGTTTTCAGTTCGTATGGAACCGAACTAAAAAAAAAAAAGGCGGGAAAACAACGCGCCGAATTCGGTGAGGTCTGGTGATCGCTGGATAAATTCGGTGAGTCCGGGGGCTCCGAAGCAGCGGCATAACCGTCACTTAGTAAGCAGCATTCTCCCATGGCCAATGGTGGCCAAGCTGGGTCTTCTCCTGGCCAATCAGAGCAAGGATTCTCACTTTTGAAATGGCCAGGGAAGAGTCTAAAAACTCCCGTCCCTCCCCTCCCGTCCTGACTGTATTCATTGCCTTCCATTTTGGTGCTGCTGCTGAGACTCTGATTCCTGATTGGGCTGAGCAGCTACTGCTTACCAGAATAGGATTGTATTGACTTGTCCTCCGTGCTCTTGCTTGAAGAAGACATCATACAGTTTGATTTTTTGGGGTTTTCCTCTATACCTTTTCTCATGTGTGTGTGTGTGTGGGGGGAAAGCAGAGGCTGTGTGTGTATGTGGGTGGAGGGAGCAGTTTCTGTGGGTGGGGGGGAGAATCCAAAGGGGGGCTTTCACCCGTTCTGCCAAGAGGGTTGTATGCCCGCTCACCTCTGTTTTGTGCCCCTGGGCTGGGGTTGAGTGCGACGACGTGGTGGTTTTTTGCCCTGGCCACCCTCGCCTGGAGTTGAGAGCAGGTTTTCTTTCCCGTTTGGGGGCGAGAGCAGCGGTGCATTTTGCGTGAGTCTCTCCATCCGCTTTGCAAACACGCCTCGTGTGCTTTGGATTTTTTCCCCATTTGGGGTGTGGTGCGGCGCTGTACTGGTTGGAGAGGTGTGTGAGGGGGTGAGACTTGCGTGAGTCTCTCTGTCGGCTTTGCAAGCGGCAAGCGCAGCTTGTGCGCTTTGGATTTTTTTCCCCGTTTGGGGTGCGGCGCGGCGCCGTATTGGTTGGAGAGGTGGGGGGTGAGACTTGCGTGAGTCTCTCCGTTGGCTTTGCAAGCGGCAAGCACACCTTGTGCACTTTGGCTTTTTTCCCCATTTGGGGTGTGGCGAGGCTCCATATTGGTTGGAGAGGTGGGGGGTGAGACTTGCTTCAGTCTCTCCGTCAGTTTTGCAAGCGGCAAGCGTGCCACATGTTGCTTTGCATGGTTTTCCAAATTGTTTTGTTAGTAGCTAATTAAAATAAGAATTGCTGACATGTTGCAAAGATGTACAGATGCTTAATAAATTGCATTCGAACAAACCAATATGAATTAATTAAAATTAACATGAAGTAACAGAATGTGAACATGGGGCTAATTCCTTTCACACAAAATGCCCAGCAAGTGATTCAGTAAAACTGCTGTTAAAGAAGGCTTTTAGGATAGATTGATGTATCTGCTGTTTTACTGGCTTTTATCTGATTGTTATCAGACTCTGGTCCTACTATGATTTTGATAGCTTCTGCCACATTGTGAGTATAATTCTTTTCCATTTTTTTAAATATAATGCTTGTTTTTGCTTGATTTTACAGTGTGCCTCCTCAAAGCCCCTGTGAAGATAAAAAAACAACAACAGCCTATTTATACCACACCCTCATTAGCACATTATCTTGATACTTACAATGATTAGCACATTACCTTTGATAGTTTTTGCAGGACAATGATTCAGCTCAAACCCAACCCCTTTCTGACTATATATTACTCTTCCTACACCCTTGACACTGAGAGACACTGTCCTTCAGTGTTACTCCTCTGAAGATGCCTGCCACAGCTGCTGGCGAAACGTCAGGAAAGAAAATACCAAGACCACGGTCACACAGCCCGGATAACCTACAAGAGCCTATATGTTCTTAAACAAATAAATGAGAGGAAAACAAGTCACCTGAAGATTAGATGGTAAAAATTAAATGTTTTGAGCTGATTATTTAAGTTTTGTTCAATGCTAATCCACTTCTAGTACCCTTATTTGTATGTTGTTATTAGAGATGAAGAATTCTATGGCTGTCACAAACAGCTTTATCAACTGTCAAAATGACTTTTAGACACATGCCAGACTGAAAGCAGATTGGTTTGTGCGTTGTTTTCAGCCAAGTACAACAGTAGGGTTGCCATACTTCAGGTGGGTCCTAGAGTTTTCCTGGAATTACAAGTGATCTCCAGACTACAGAGATCAGTTCACCTGGAAGAAGTTGCCGTTTTGGAGGGTAGCCTCTATAGAATCATATCCCTTCTGAGCTCCCTCCCCTCCCCTTACATCACCTCCCCTGGCTCCATCCACAAATATCCAGGAATGTCCCAAATTGGAATTGGCAACCATATGGCACAGTGACATTTGTAGGACACAAATGGAGGCATCTCCTTTGTCAGTTAAGAGGTCCTGGTTAGATCTCACAAGATAGGAGAGTCCATTACCCTGTCATGTGGGGCTAAAATCCATTGAGTTGCAGTTTCTGCCTAATCTGTTTATGTCAGTCTAGGCTTAAGTGGAACCATGAACTTTGTAACATGAACTTTGAAGGGCAAGTGATGCCACTGAGGAGTTGTTTTCTGAGTAGAAATGTATATTCTTCTAAGGATCTATATATTGACACCTGGAAAAAAAAACAGACTCAGGAAATGTGCAGTTGTGGTCATTTGCTACTATGTCAGATGATTCATAGACCACCATCACTTCCATATAATGAGGGTAACATTTCCCTCCCCCACTTCGCTGGATCTCCCTGTCTCACTTCCAAACCCTTCACAAGTCTCTGGTGCCAAGGTAATTTGTGCTGGTAGGATAGCTCCTGACAATAAAAGCTGTTGGAATGTGTTCAAGGATTACAAACACTTCCAATTGCTGAATATTCTAGTTTGGCCAAAGCAGTTTGTTCAATCATCCACTCTTAAGTTTTCAGGTCGTCAAAGGTTACAGACTTACCCTCTCTGATCCCTGCTCTAAAAATGAAATATTGGTTTTGCCTGCCATAAGGTGATTTTTCTCATAGCAAGACTACTACCATGACACATGCATCAGCTATCGTACTACTGCATGGATTGGGCCTAGCACAAAGATTTCCACTGAAATACCTGTTTTCTTTAATTACTATGCATTACATAGTATTCCTTATGTTTCTGGTATATAAGATTTCATAATTGTATCAAATCAGAAAAAAAAAAGTTCTGGTCTATGCTGAACCTGAGTATAGAGCTGGCTGGAATCCTCTCATTCTTTTTTATTTAGTATGCCAAATGTATTGGTTGGATGGAAGGAAAGAAGGAAGAAGAAGAATTGGTTTTTATATGTCGACTTTCTCTACCACTTAAGGGAGACTCAAACCGGCTTACAATCACCTTCCTTTCCCCTTCCCACAACAGACACCCTATGAGGTAGGTGGGGCTGAAAGAGAGTGACTTGCCCAAGGTCACCCAGCTGGCTTCATGTGTAGGAGTGGGAAAACAAATCCAGTTCATGTGGACTAGTGGGGAATCAAACCCGGTTCTCCAGATCAGTGTCCACCCTGCATCCTGGATCCTACCCTGCAGGCAGCAAAAATCTCAGTTGCTTTCAAGAAACAAGAATTATCAGAGCACAGATGATTAATTTCAATAGCTTCCCAAGTCTTCAACATGTGGATTGGGATAATAAAGCAGCCTCGTCCAAGTGATGGAGTACAACAGTTAAGAAAATCTTTAAGGCAGGGGGAACAACTTTCACAGGCATCCCATAAATTAAGCTCAGTAGGAATATCACATCTCTGCCACTGATCACCAGTGAAAGGGGAAGTGGATTCAGTGCCGGAGGGTTTCAGGAGGCAGAGATGGAAAGGAGGTTGCTGAGTGTCCAGCAGTATCTGGCATGGATGCAGGTGATGACATCATTTGCTGGCACTGGGTTTGGCAATCATCAGCCATCTGCTTGCATATCAGCTGCAGGAGCAGCAAACCACCATTCTATCTCCCTGTGAATCATCCCTGGAACCATCCCATCAACAGAATTAGCTATTGACAGAATTTTAAACCAGAAGTCTTCCAACATCTTGTTTTGTTTTGTTTTTAAATGTGCACAAATAGAAGTGGGTGACATCTTTTCTTTTAAACGATTTTTTCTTCTGCAGTTACAACAAATGAATGCAGAGATGCAGACTCGGTTATTCCAGTCAAGTCCTTTTTTTTTCCCCTCAGACAGATGACTCTAAGGTAAGCAGTGGGAGGATTGTAACAACCAAGGAAAATATATTTGTTGTGTGAACGCGCACTTGGAAAACTGTCACCAACCAGATACCTGGTCAATATTACTATGGACAGACAATTACCTATGAACTTCCCCAGGAAGATAGGTCAAATCTAATTGCTTTCTGTTATTAATACAGCTGTCTACATGCACAGTTGGTTTTAATATTGCCACATTCAATCACAAGATTGAGAGACTGATACATTTTTAGAGTCAGAAACAGTGAAATACTCTAAAGCCAAAAAACCATCTCAGCTATTTCACTTATTAATGTTTCTCTGCATAATAGACTTTCTAATGTAGCTATTAAACATAATATCCCTGCATTTCAGGGTGATCTTTTTTTTAAAAAAAAAAAAGTGAAATGTGCTTAGCATTGTTGGCTGATGTGAAGAATGGGTGAATATATGTACAGGAATTCATCAGTGTGTGCATATGATGTTACTGTAAACAAGAGTAGGTACATACGAATAAACTACCACAAGAAGTCCTATTTAAATAATTTCATGTGTTAGATGACTTTATGCAGAAATCCATTCATATGAATATTTTATTAAAATTAAGTTTTTTATATGGTCAAGAGACCTTTAAGAAAAGGATGAGGCTTGAATAAAACTGCCTTTCATGTGCTTACAAGGCAAAATAGAAGCATATCTGCTAGGGTTGCCAGGTCCCTCCTTGCCACTGGCAGGAGGTTTTGGGGGCAGAGCCTGAGGAAGGCGAGGTTTGGGGAGGGGAGGGACTTCAATGCCATGGAGTCCAATTGCCAAAGCAGCCATTTTCTCCAGGTGAACTTATCTCTATTGGCTGGAGATCAGTTGCAATAGCAGGAGCTCTCCAGCTACTACCTGGAGGTTGGCAACCCTAATATCTGCAGAACACCCAGAGTGTATTATGGGAAGGCTGGCAGTGGTGTGGAGAAAACATGATCATGGTAAGAAGCTGCTCACCAGTAGTTTGCAGCATAGAAATTGCTTCAGTAAGAATGATTTAAAGTGGCATACAGATGCGCTAACCTGTCTGGTTCTCAGTATAAGCCTACACTGCAAGAGGGACATTTGAATCTTATGCAGGAAATAGCACTTCCAGGAAAAAGGAATCTGAACACCAAGTTATATAGTTTTATGGGATTTCATTGGTACCCAAGCTTAACCAGAATTTGTCTCCCTTTAATTACATGAGGACATTTCCAGAATATACCTCAATATAGGTTTCCAGAGGATACAATTAGACTCAACCTAGCAGCTAATGTCTATGTAGTACATAATCATAACACAATAATCTAACCAGCACCAAAGCAGACGGTCAGTTAAATAAGCAGTCCTCCCTGGAAGAACCTTCACGTTCAGCAAGTTTGCTTTCCTCAGAAGGATGGAGGATTTTCCTGAAAGAGAGGAGATCAGGAAGAGGCTTTGGAACCACTCTCTGATTTCCTTTGGGCATCCTTCACTCTTTTTATACTTTGTCCAGCTCAACTCCCACCTAGCTTTTGATATCTGCTGATCCAATCCCTAATCCCTAACACAATTTTGGATTTTTACCAACTTGCTGGCAGGGGGTTTCACATGGATCTTGGGATAAAAAGTACATTAACGGGGCAGTCTTTCACATGCTGGGAGGATTCCACCCGTCAGAACAATTGACACAGGAAAATGTGGTAAGTGAGCCTTACATAGTCAGTATGTAATTATGTAAAAATTATTTTATAATATGTAAATATTAGAAAGGTGTTTATTCTTACAGAGCAGCAGCCAGACTAGCAGCACAATGCGTGATTGTACAGAACGACTAAGTTAAATTGACTCAGAGCGTGCAGTCTCATTCCCAAGGAAAAATAAATTCTAACTGACAAGCTGAAGAAAGTTTGAAACCTGTAAACTGGGATCGACCACATGTCCTTGCCATCTCCAGCCCAGGAGGTTCCCTTCCCATATCTTGGACCATATGGGCAAGTGCTGATTCGCACTGAGTAATTTTCTCCAGCTTGGGAGATGTTTACTTTATAGGACTATGTCCTTGGTTTCATTTCTTAATGGACTTTCATTTTTGCTGCATTTGCATGCAGAACTCGTTTCTACTATTTTTTAATGTTTGTATCAATCCTTTATAACTTTTGTATCAATCTTGAGCTGTATCAATTTTGATGTCACAATACATTTAGGTTTAGTCAGATGTTGTGATTGATTCTGTTTAAATAAAATTGAATACACAGTAAGTGGTTGATGTTATTGAATGAGCCTACGTGCTAACATATTTTTGATAACCTCCAGGTACTAGCTGGAGATCTCCAGCCGATAGAGACCAGTTCACCTGGAGAAAATAGCCATTTTGACAATTGGACTATGGCATAGAAGTCCCTCCCCATCCCAAACCCCACCCTCCTCAGGTTCTGCCCCAAAAACCTCCCACCAGTGGCAAAGAGAGACCTGGCAACCTACAGATTGTCCATATTCACCTGCCTGAACATTTATTCTTCCAGTGTTTATTGCCTTGTTCTTCAGACTATTGGCTCAAGAACCCATGACTGGGAACTGCTGCTAACATTTTGAAATGAGACCGAATGATTTCATATTAGGGTTTTCACTTTGCAAACTTCTAGGTTTCAAGTAGGGCTGTTGAAAAAAAAAAATCGGTAAAATTCAGATTCGGCAAAATTTGGCCCATTTTTATTCGGGAAATGCCGAAGTCTGAACTCCCCCGCTTCGGGTCCATGCAATTCGGCATGAGATCCAGAGTTCGGGGAAAAATTTGGATGAATAAAGCCATTAAAAACACAATTGCGCCTTTCTGTGGCTCCGGGGGGGGCATTTTGGGGGGTAGAGGTCCTAAACTTTCAGCGTAGCTTGAGGGGACCCTTCTTGCAAGAACCCCCAAGTTTTGTAAAGATTGGGTCGTGGGGGGGGGGCTGAGATATGGGCCCCGAAAGGGGTCCCCCCTCCTTAATGTGCATCTCTGACAATGGGTGTTTGCAGTTAGCAGAGCTTGCCGCCTACTCCCAAAGCTCCCAGCCCCGACAAACAGCTGAGCTGGGGGGAGCAAGGGTGGGGCAAGTGCAAAGAAGTTTGCAAACCATGCAAAGCAACACATTTGCAACCATGCAACCCATGCAAAGCAACATGTGACGCCTGGGAGTTTGCAAACCATGGAAAGGGACAGAGGCATGCTAGCTATGCATAAGGAGCAGGAGGGGGTGGAATTTCCCCTTTTGCATCAGACTCTGGACCAGGAAAATGCATTCTTTAAGTCACAATTTGAAAACCAGTTTTGAGCAAGCATCAAAATAGACCTAACCGATCTTATGAATGAGGGAAAACCTGAGAACACACAACTGAAGCCCCCCCCCCCTAAAACCAGGCAGAGACTCGAGGGGGCACACAACCCCAGGCAAAACTGGCGAAAGCCCCCTTTGGCTTCCCCACCCACCCACAGAAACTGCTCCCTCCCCCCCCCACACACAGACTCTGCCCCCCCACACACACAGGAGAAAAAGTATAGAGAAAAGCCCCCAAATGGGTCTTACTGGAGATGTCTTCTGGTCCATCTTCTTCGCACCTGCCCCGCCCTTGCTCCCCACAGCTCAGCTGTTTGTTGGGGCTGGGAGCTTTGGGCGTGGGAGGGCAAACTGCTAATTGCAAACCCCCATTGTCAGAGATGCACATTAAGCCCCATATTTCGCCCCCCGATCCAATCTTTACAAAACCTGGGGGTTATTGCAAGAAGGGTCCTCTGAAGCTATGCTGAAAGTTTTGGGGGCTCTACCCCCAAAAATGCGCTCCCTGCAGCCACGGAATGGCTGGAATATGCACACGCCCCCCCCAAGGGGGATCTCTCTCACACAGAAACAGATACTCTCTCTTTCTCTCCCCGGGCCACGCAACAACTGGGCTCATGCACTCAATCATGACTGATTGGCCAGAAGAAGACCCAGCTTGGCCACCGATTGGCCGCGGGAGAATGCTGCTTACTAACTGACGGTTATGCTGCTGCACCAAACCCCGAATTTGCTGAATTAACTGGCTGAATTCGTCTCCCCGTTTTCCTGCCTTTTTTTTAGTTCGGTTCAATCCGAACTAAAAACCGCCGAATCAGGGGAAATTCGGCTGTTTTTCGGTTCGGGACGAACCTAATTGACAGCCTTGTTTCAAGCCCAGATTTCAAATCTGGAAGCCTGGAGCCTATAATGGCCGCCTTTCTGCATTCTGGTCTAATAAATGGCAGCTGTTTGCTGTGTACTGGAAGCTTCCTAAAATATCAGTATTATTGAATAAATGACCTCAATATTTTTTTGGTAGGAAACATTCCTTATCTAAATATATGATGTATGATATATTCACTTCAGGCTATGTTAGGTTATTTCATTTAGATTGTATTTATTAATTACAGCTGTCAACCAGAAGGCCATCTTTCCCGGAGTCCAATAATAAATATCTTAGTACCTTCTTAGCAGGAAGAGAATAACCCAAAGAGGAATGGTAGGTTGCTGTGATCTTTGTGCTTCCCCCCCCCCCAAGGAATAAATTATTTGTTGAGGGATAAATCAAACACAAGCCAGATTCTACTGAGTTCATATTAGTATGCATGTTGATAATTTGGAAATCAATTTATAAAAAGGTGGTCTCTTTTATTTGAAATGTTTTGAAATGAAAAGGCAGAATGATGTCAGCCCACACACTTTGTTCACATTGATTTCAGGTATATGAAATCTATGTTAACAGTGGTTTCATAATATTCAGGCAGCCCAATCCAGAAGGGGGGGCGGAAGTGTCACAGCCGCACCACCTCCTCAGAGGTTTCCAGACTGCCGCAAAGGAACAAAAATGAACAAAAAGGAGAAAAATGAGGAAATCCCCCATTGTCTCCAACTGGGCTTTGCCATGGAAAAAGGTGGCGCAGCACCACCGCAGCGCAAGAGGGCATTCCCGGCTGAAAGGAGAGAGGAAGCTGCCTAATGGCAGCTCCTCCCCCAGGAATGCCTCACCATGCCAGCACAGGCTTTCCTTTCTAGGAGAGCCCTGCCAGTGTGGCTGCACTAGTGGCGGGGGCCAGCAGTGCCCGAACACCATCATTTTTGTCCCCATGCCAGTGTAGGTTCCACCTTATTCCATGATAAGATGGCACCTACACCAGCACAGGGTTATGCTGGCTCCTAAGGAGCTTCGTCCCCCCCCTTCAGGAATGGGCTCGCAGACTTGGATCCATTGGAGTGTTTTCAAGGGCAGAAGGATTTTTACCTGCAAAATGCAGCTTCTGTGTCTCCCTCTCGTGCTGAACCCCAAATGCTCCTACAAAATATTGTTTGCTTTTTTGTTTTTTAATCACTAAAACAGTAGTTTACCATGTTACCATCCTCTATGGATTCATGTATGGGCTTTTAAGCATTCTCATTTTCCTCAGTTGTAAGTTCTTGTTTCTTGAGGGGGTGGGGAGTCTGTTCCACACTTGTTTTGCTCCCTCTAGTGGTCGATTCAATATCACACTGGTTCATTCCAGCATATCTCCCTGTACATTTAAATTCCCTGCACATTCAATAAGTGAAAAAAAATCCAGATCTGCCCCCTTCTTCTTCTTCTTTTTTAAAGGTTTATTTTTTATAATTAAAGGGATACAAAAAGGAAAAAAGGGAAGGGTAAACCGTTTGGTATACAAAAACAATATGACAATTTCAGTTGGGAAATATACTTAGTCGAGTACAGTGACATATAACAAGCCTAAGTACTGATCAAATGCGATATAGTATGTCTAAAAAAGTGATTATAAAAATATAAAAATCATTCAAACTATCTAACTGAGATCTGCCCCCTTCTTTAATGATCTAGCAATTTAATGATCTAGCACACACACACACTTCTTTAATGATCTCGCACACACATGCACACACATAAAATCAGTTGTGAAACTTGAAGACTACAATCCTATTATGGACTAATATTTCTTTTTACATTTTTTCTGTTTTGAACTATTGCTAAATTCCATAATCAGCTTCAGTTACTCCTAGATTTTCCACATCCTATTATTTTGTGTCTTTAGCTGGAATAAGAACCTCTCAGCAGGTTTGTTTCATTTTCTCTTTATACAGTGCCTAGTATGGCCATCGAGTTGGGGCCCATGAAGAATTGTGGAGGAGGGAATAGATAATTGGGAGCCCCACCCAAACCAAATTTCTCCTCCAGGAAGGAAAAGCCCTTGGGGCCTCAGCAGACCAATTTCCCCATCTCCCAGTGAGAGACACTGTCCTTCAGTGTTACTCCTCTGAAGATGCCTGCCACAGCTGCTGGCAAAACGTCAGGAAAGAAAATACCAAGACCACGGTCACACGGCCCGGATAACCTACAAGAACCAATTCCCCATCTCCCTTTGCTTTTTTTCCCTTTAATGGAATCTCAGCTGCTTCATTATGATTATGTTCAGTCATTATCAGGCTGCTTGAGGAGAGGCCTCCATTTTAATTTAAAAAGTAACAAGTTTCTACATGCTTGGAGCCAACTCGCTCCCATTATGCAGAAAGCCACCATTACAACTTTTTCTGTGGTAGGTCCCATTTTGCTTCCCTAGCGATAAGCACCCCACTGGCAAGGTTGCAAAACAAGCTGGAAGACCATAGGGTGGTGAAACAATACCTAATACATTTACCCTTTCTCAAATGGCTGCCTCTGCAGGATTCAATGAGCTCTTGTGGCTTGAGCAGACCAATTTCCCAATCTCCCCCTTTTTCATTTACTGATTCCCTCTATTTGTGCTTTCTTCTCTTGCTCAGTCCTCATTGCACTGTTTTTGGGAAACCCCCCCCCTTTTTGGCTAATTTTTTTTATACCTCAGGAGTGCCCCAAATATGTAGAAACCCTTATGTTTTATATGGGTGGTCTGATTTCGCTACTTTCATGATTGTTGTTTTAGTATTCGATGGAGTAAATGATTAATTATTTCACTAGAAGATCATACTACTTTTTACATGGAGGATGTACATTCGCAACAAAGGTGACCTCCTTTCTCTCATGGTTTCTTAATATAATTAAGCAGGGAACCTAATATATCACACTGTATATATATTTATTCAGCTGCTCTGTCAGAATGATATTTACCTTCAATTCTGTTTTTGTACTTTCAAAGCATTGCCTTAACATTTAGCATGCAGAAAAATGTGTTTATTAGCATAAACTTGTACTTAACATTTATTCTATAGGCCTCTAGACAAAAATCAGAATTTTCTTATAAGGTCAAAAATATAGAAGATGTAAATGTTACAGCAGAAAGCCAGGAGGTTCAAAAGAGTCTCACATAACTGGGCACATTTTCAAATATGTTTGAACCTATGAATGACTATATTTTTTAAAAAAAAACCAATAAGAAGTGAGTGATTTATATCATGGTTCATTTTTGTTCTTGAGAAGGACATGTACACCATTAACAAAACATGTTTTACAGTTAACCAGATAGTGGCAAAATATTCTAGATATTAATCTAGTTCAAGCCCACACACTTTGTGATGTACCAATCTCTTCATAGCCTACCAAACATTAATTGTTCTCTGCTACAAACTCTTCTGTCATTGCGATGGAAGGGATACCCACAAGTGTACATTTGTTTCTTTAATAGTTTTGCCGAGTTGGCAAGACCATTTTCATCTTGTGATTTTTTTTTGCTTCTTTAACGACATTTTAATGCCTTTTTTGTAATTTTTACAATACAGATGAATCTACAAAATCAGCAGTGAAATGGAGAATGAAAATTGTTGACAAAACAAAAGGTGAAAGACATGACATAGGGAACATTCATTCATCTCTACTAGTATGCTGTGTTTGGGCTGATAACGCTCAGATTATAGAGACCTGCTATAACACCTGGGTTATAAGGTCAACAAAGAACACAGGCATAAGCCAAATTCCAGAAATAGCTTTTGAGACTGCCTTCATTCCTCCATTATAGAGATGTCTGTTATCACTCTGATCCTGGGTCATGGACAAATGGTTGTGATCCCTCTCATGGCCCTATTGGCACCTGAACTCAGATACATAAAAATCAATGAGTTTTCCCCTCCCAACTCTGTAAAGTAGGGGCACAATTCAAACAAGCTAAAGTGTTTTCCAATGCCATTAATTTCAGTGGGAAAGTTAAGCATGGATTTACATTTCTCCCACTGAAGTTGGAGTGTGAAAGCGCATAATTTTGGACAGAGCTAGAGCCTTTAATTCTCTCTTTTTTAATTGAAGAGTTATAAAAGAAGCTTTAATTCTAAAATAACATATCCAGTGAAAACAAGACAATGTATGTATAGTAGGAGTGTGTAGAATATTGTCTAAAATGATATCAGGATATATTTGAGATCTGCGATAAGCCAAACCTTTTTAAAAAGCTTGCATATACCTTCCTGTACATGAATGGAATAAGAGGTTGTGCAAGAAGGTGATTTTTAGTTACTTCCCCCTTTTATTTCATCAATTCCTACATTTTTGTCCTCCTTCCATAGGTTTGATTTTTATATAATGCATTTCCATGGAAATCTTTCTACGAAAGAAAAATGTTACATGTGAAACAGACTCCCAAAAGGTATGCTGAGAATCTGATGCCCATAATGAAAATTTAACTTCATTTCTATAGAAAGACTACATCTACTTGAGACCTGTACTGCTGAAAACATGCCACTCATATCCTTCAGAGTATTCTTATAAAGCTATTGAGATACAAATATAAATAGCTTTAAAACCACTGTGGAAATATGAATGACACTTTCAGAGCCCTAGAGATATCAGAAAGCTTCTTCAGGCTCCAACTTCAAGTGTCTTCAAATGCAGGACGGATACATGTTTACTCGACAAGCCCCAAGATTTAGGCTTCTGCAGGCATCCTTTGTGATAACATGCTGAATTAATCATACCTAATACACAATAGGCAGAAATGGAAATGCACCTGTTTATTATAATACAAAAGAAATGGGCTGCATATTCATACTCAATTCTTTTCTTACTTTCGATTGCACAAGGAGCATTACTGATTATTGCAGAAAATAATTGTCGCAAATTAGTGCAGGGAGGTGGAGTGAATAATAATAATAATTGACATTGTATTTCATTGACTTCAATACCATATTGTATGTCATACTATTTTTAACCGTCATCTGCATAAACTAATAATCACTTTTCAAAGAATACCGGTAGTACTTTGTACATTTACTTTTGACATGTAGTTGAACGTATATCTAAATATTCCTTTTCTTTTCTTTGTGGTGGCAAATATTTGTGCCAGAGGCAAGCCTATCATCTCCTTTCTAATATGGGGCTTTGGAAGAGCCAGAACACAGTCATTCATATCAGCAAGGGACAACACTAAACGCAAGCTTCATTTACAAAAAGAAAAAGAAAAAAAGTTTATCCGTTGAAGTGGATAGTGCTTCATGTTGACACAGCACATTTTGTTAGAGGCCATTAAGCGAAAGGGGAAAAATCATTCCCATTGACACTAAAAGGTTCAGAGCCTGTTCTCTCTGAGGTTAGAGGCCACCCTGCTACTGACCTTGAAGGCTACCACTCAATGGGCGAGACACCAATTTTATTAAAACTAACCTAACTGTATTAAAACAAGAGGACTCTGTCCATGAGGAAATGGTAGATTCCAACAGAGGTTTCACATACCGGTAACTAAAGCTGACTCTAATTAGCTCAACATAGTCGTCTTCAGTTCTTCTTGTTAACTGCCCATCCCATGGAAAATGAAGGGGGGGAAGTAACTAAATGTCAAATAGCTAGATTTGAGTCCAGTAGCACCTTAGAGACCAACAAGATTTGGTTGGGAGGTATAAGGTTTTGAGAGTCACTTTGTCAGGTAGCTAAATGTCAAATAGATGTGGATGATTTCTCAACATGCTTTTGGATAAGTTGCCTGTTCTCATTCATCAATATATTCTCAATCTTGGCATGTTTGCCGTACTATTAATGAGTTAGTATGGAATGAAATCCACAAGGACTTTTGCCCGTATGAATGTTTTTTTTGTTATCTTGGGAATACAGTGAAAGAAGAGGGAGGCTAAGGAGACATGGAACTGGATCCCATGAACTACAAGTAGAAGGCACTCATTGTCATGGATCTTTCCTGTCTCTCCCTTTCCACAGCAGCCTCTTATCATCCCTCCCCAATAGGCTGGTGTTAAGGGTAAGGGGAGCCTTGAGAACAAAGGAGCAGTGAAGAGGACAGTTAAAAAATTACCAAGGGTGGTCTTAGTGATTCTGGAGACCAACTTCGGTCCTCATGCTAACCTCCTCCACTGCAGGATAACCCTTTCCCCTAAAGCTGCCAACCGCCAGGTACTAGCTGGAGATTTTCTGCTATTACAACTGATCTCCAGTCGATAGAGATCAGTTCACCTGGAGAAAATGGCTGCTTTGGCAATAGGACTCTATGGCATTGAAGTTCCTCCCCTTCCTAAACCCTGCCCTCCTCAGGCTCCACCCCCAATACCTCCTGCCAGCAGTGAAGAGGGACCTGGCAACTCTACTTTCCCCCCATCAGGGTGACCTTAGGCCAAAGAGGCCCTTTTCCAATGCAACATGGGTGGGAGCCAAAACCACCAATAGATGCCAGCTGCTCAAGCCCTCCACTAGATTGGTGCAAGTGGCAGCAGCTGCCATCAAGCCAGCTGCCTGAGTGGGAGTCTTTGCTTTTCCCTCCCTTCTGTTGTGGACGACAGGGCTGGAGTTAGTCAGGCCCACCTGCAGTGTGGGACCTGGGGTAGCTGCTCATTGGTTACGACTGTCAAGCCCATGAGATGGAAGGTGCTCTAAAGGTCTCCAAGTGTCCTCAACACTCTGGGAAACAACACTGTTTCTCAGTGTTCCCAGAAAAGGGCCATCAAATGCTCAAATTGCCAGCAATGCAGAGATGAGTTTCTGTGAAGAGATAACCATTTCCCCAAATTGCCAGGAATGGCAAGATGGATGGCTGTTGCCAAAACATGAGTGGGACAATAAAACATGCCAGACATGTGCTCTATACTGACTATTGATAGGAGCCTCCCAAGATCTGGATTGGGCAAGGAAATTTAGAGCCAACCAGGGCAGGAAAGATTAAAAGATGTGAGCAACCTACTAATGTTGTTCAGACACCTGGTCAGTGTTTGTTCAAACTATATGTCCAAAGAAGGGATGCTGAGGTAATGACTGCAACTCGCTTAGACCAGTGAGACTATTTCCTTTTGGGCTTTTTGGGGGGGATCTGCTATAGCCATTGTGCATGATATTCATTGATCCCTGTGTAAGGCTCTCTAGAATGTTAAGCTGCAGTAAATAAATATCCTTTTCCTTTTAAAGAAAGTAGACTGTGTTCAGATACCTCCCACATACCTGGCTGCTCATAAGCATGCAAGCACACAGAGAGAGGGGAGTAGGAGTTGCGGAATTCTGCACACACACACACACAGCCTTTTACTGGTGCCCCAAGCCACTAGTAAATATGATAGGCTGAGTTAACTTTGGGTGGTGATGTAACTGAAAACAAGGGCAGGAAAGTGCCCATTCAGACACAAGGCCACACACACAAACTCCTGGCCTAAAAGGACTGTGTCCTGACCAAGACTGCCCCTAAATATTGGACCTCCTCCTTCTTGCAGAAATGGAAATCTTACTGTGTTTCATTTCCTCCACCAACAGAAGAGGAAGGTGGGAGCAGTTTCATCTACTTCATGTAGCCCCCCCCCCCCGGTACCCTGTGGCATTTTGTCTATGAGATTCTATAGCCTCTACCATCAGATTGGGGGTGGGAGGTGTCACAGGAAGTTATTGGAAAGGGAATGAGATGTGAAAAACCCACAACCACACAAACCTTCTGCTTGTGTTTCTCACATTCAAACCATAGTTCCCTCTTAAACAGAGAGAGGGATGCTAGTGTACTTGGACTGCCTCTTACCCATGATGTCTCATTTCTAACTGATCTCATCACATCCCATAGTAGGATCCTAGTTTCAGGAAGCTAAACACAGTATACTGTAATGACACTGTAATTACACAACTTTAAGGTTGACAATGAGGAAATTGAAATTGTTGAAGACTTTCTATTCCTTGGCTCTATCATCAACCAAAAGGGAGATTGCACCCAAGAAATCAGAAGGTGATTGAGACTGGGAAGGGTTGCCATGAAGGAGCTAGAAAAGATTCTTAAGTGTAAGGATGTGTCACTGGCCACCAAGATTAGGTTAATTTATGCCATCGTATTCCCTATTACTATGTATGGGTGTGAAAGCTGGACAATGAAGAAAGCTGACAGGAAGAAAGTAGACTCCTTTGAAATGTGGTGTTGGTGGAGAGTGTTATGGATACCATGGACTGCCAAAAAACAACAACAAATCAGTGGGTTCTAGATCAAATCAAGCCTGAACTGACCCTAGAAGCTAAAACGACTAAACTGAGGCTGTCGTATTTTGGTCACATTATGAGAAGGCAAGAGTCACTAGAGAAGACAGTCATGCTAGAAAAAGTTGAGGGCAGCAGGAAAAGAGGAAGACCCAACAAGAGATGGATTGACTCAATAAAGGAAGCCACAGCCCTCAATTTGCAAGACCTGAGCAAGGCTGTCAAAGATAGGACATTTTGGAGGACTTTCACTCACAGGGTCGCCATGAGTCACAAGCAACTTGACTGCACTTAACACACACACACACAAACACAGTAACATAGACCACAGTCTCTAATAACTACTGAAGTAACTTTGCAAATGATTTAGTACAGTGCAATTCTATTGCCTGCATAGAAAAACTAGAATAGTTCAGTTTTGCATAGTTTGTGAAAAGTCATGAGAGTGGGAACCTTCCTGACCTCCTCAGGCAGGCCATTCCATAAGGTGCGGGCCACAATGGAGAAGGCACATGTATGTTCCGTAGTTGGTTCTGCCCATTTGCTGGTTGGCACCTGCAGAAGACCTTGCTCAGATGAGTGAAGCAATGCATAGGGGGAGAGGTGGTCTCACAAATGTGAAGGGCCAAAGCCATGAAGAGGTTTGTATGTGATAGCCAGTACTTTAAATTGAGCCCGGTAACTGATGGGCAGCCAGTGGAGTGCAGAATGGGAGTAATATGCATGTTCAATAATAGCCAAGTCGAGGCGTTCTACACTAATCCTAAATGCAATTACTCCAGTCTAAGTTCATTTAAGTCAACTGGCTTAGACGGAAGTGACTCTGCATAGTACTGAAATGCCAGTGTGCATCCTATGGCTCTCCAGCTGGGGTAGAGGGGTTGTGGGATAGGCTGGTGCTGTAAGGATTGAAGCATGAGATTTATTTCTGACGAGTGCCAGCAACTGAATTAAATTGGGCGGGGGGGGGGGGGAGAGAAAAAAAGCAGCAGAATGATTGTAGTTTTCTATGATGGAGAAGAGGTCAGATATGTTTTGACAGAAGCTGAGGTTCATGCTAACTGCTATATGAATCAATGTTAATGAAGTGAACTGACAGAGCAGTGATTGTCAAATTGGACAAGCAGCTGGTTTCCCAATCTTGGAAACAGCTTTTTATAGCTCAACTGCCATTACCACTTTTTGCTTCTTTCTTTAAAGGCCAGACTGTGAAATTGGGAAAGGGGTAGAAAGTGAGAGAAAGGAAAGAGGTAGCGAAGACAGGGATGGATTGGTTCATATAACTTTCAAAGTGATATTGGCAATAATATATTGACCGACATGGCCTTCTGAGTGATATCATTACATTCAAATCCTGTAGCCCCCATGCATATCATTGTTTAGGAACAGGCTAACAAAGATCCAAAGACTATCTTCTCTTAAGTATTCATATTTCATGCTGCGTCACATGGAAGTATTTGTCATGCCGTTTAGTCATATATTCGCAAATCAATCATTTGTAACTGTGCTTCCAAGAGGATGTAACATTTATCCACATCTTGGACATCTCTTGGTTGGAGACATGGCAGCTGTAACAAGGAAAAGGAAATTATTCTAGTGCAAATGATTTAAGAACTTCAACCTTATATTTTACTATTAGCATGAGAGGAGAAAGAATGTAATTGCTTTTCTGTAATTACAGGAAAATCATTATCCGGATCATCCATCCGCTCACTGATTGGAAATGCTATGTATCTTTCAATTACTTAATATTGTTGTATTTGTGTTTCTCTTTGCTGCAGATAAATTTAGCATCCCCCCCAAGATGCATACATAACTGATGTCGTGCTATAATGAGGGAAAAACCCAGTTGGTCACTTTCAGTGATTCACTAGGATTCTTTTTTTTTGTATTGCAGTCAAATGGCTAATTATTAAATTCATTCCCAGGCCACCACTAAAATGCTGCTAATGGATCTATTTCAGAATTACTTACGCACATCAAGATCAAGGATAAACAGCAGTTTCTACACTAGATACAATATCCTTTGACCCATGCTTTTAATACAAGGCAAAAAGGAACTGTTATTGATAAACGATATCTGATTTAGTGGCTACTTCTAATGGCAACTTACAAAGACATAGCTACATATTGTAATTTTCAGTATCAATTCATGCTTTTGCCCTTTTACCTAAGGCACTTTTAATAGCAGCATGCATGTCATTAATAAAACAATTTAAACTGTATTTACTTTAGTTCTGGGGAGGGGACAGTCTGATCAGCATACCTATTTCAGACTACATTATAACACATATAAGCTGAGCTTTCAAAGACAGGCAGTGAAGTGTAACATCTGAAATAGCCCTCAGATGTGCATTGTCAAGGTTGTTCTGCTTCTGCTTACTTCATCTTTTGATTTTTAATTAAAAACATGCTTTCTGTTTCTTTTGGCTTCATAGGGTTGCCAAGTGGCCAGAATTTTAAAAACGTGGAAAACTGCCAGAACTGGAGGATGCAAAGCCAAGAAAAATGTCACATAGAATTTTGTTTTTATTGTTAGCAAGCTGCAGCGCTACTCCAAGAGAGAATCTTTGAGGACTGTAGTACAAAACTGCTTACATGTACGTTCTTCCCTCAGCAAAGCCGAATCAGAGTTTCTTGCCTTTTAGTTGACTGAATACATATCACCTTCTACCAGGCCTCTCTCAACCACTACTAAGAGTGTCTGCTCCCTATAATCAAAGACAAAATGGGAGTGAGCAAATACCACACAAATATTCCCGAGGCCGAAGTGTGTGCAGGGTGTGTGTGTCTTCCAAAAGAAATATACTTTGTGACAGAGTATTCCTGAGCCTCCAGG
This sequence comes from Euleptes europaea, assembly GCF_029931775.1. NCBI lineage: Eukaryota > Metazoa > Chordata > Lepidosauria > Squamata > Sphaerodactylidae > Euleptes > Euleptes europaea. The sequence continues at coordinate 36,655,126 of NC_079320.1, read as the reverse complement.
GCAAAAGCACTTAGGAGGCCAGGAAGGCGACGCTGCGGCATCGCCCCCCCCCACGCTGGCGCCCGTGCAGCTAACACCGTTGTTAGTGGCCCAAATGCCGGTAGGAATGCCTGGACACCGGTCACAGGGCACTGCCATGGCAACGCTGGCCCGGGATGCCGATGGAGCCTTCTGCCGGCGTCCAAACACTGTCAAAGGCTGTGCCAGCATCCCGGGAGGCATTCCCGGAGTAAAACGGCGTCCCGAGAGGTGCTCCCGGGGTGTTCAGGCTCCGGGCTGGGGGCAGGGCCGCCTTTAGGTGGCCTCCAAAGCCCCTTTAGCCCGGGAACGCCCCTTTTTATTTTTGGCAAGATACGACACCTATCTCCCGTGCAACCCTATGAGGGTTGCATGGATTTTTTTTGTGCCGGGAGGAGGTTCAGCCGCCTTATGCAACCCCACCCTCCTCAGGCTCCACCCTAAAATCCTCCCGCCAGTGGCAAAGAGGGACCTGGCAACCCTATCAAACATTGATATTTACTATTTTCTGGATTTAAAAAAACCTTTATTTGACGATGCCAGACCAGAGCACCCATTGCATGCTCCCCCGAAGAAGATAGTTTTCTGATATTTGAGATACCTGTTTATTTTCAGCTGTCTATATTGGGAAGTGATGATGAATTAGAATTTAACAGCAGTTACCGTGCAAAGAATCACTACAGACATCAGGGACCAACATAATCAATGTTCAGACTCCAAGCCCAAGAAGCAAGGGGAATTCCAGATCTCCCTGTATCTAAAACAGCTACTTCAGAGCTATCCTCTTCCCCACCCTCAGGCTCACACTTGTGCACTCTTATGTGATTTCTTGGAAGCATTATAGAGCCCATTCAATTCTGGAGGAATTCTTGTCACAAAGTAGCCAGATGATTGCTCCCATAGTGGATTCTCTGTAAATAGCTTCAGGTCAATCACAGCCAACAAATCTTCTGTATGTAGGCTTGCCAACCTCCAGGTACTAGCTGGCTATCTCCTGCTATTGCAATGGATCTCCAGCCAACAGAGAGCAGTTCACCTGGAGAAAATGGCCACTTTGGCAATTGGACTCTATGGCATTGAAGTCTCTCCCTACGTCCCTATGTGAGATCCTGCCCATACAATATGTACTGAGCCTTGCAATACAAAAAGAAAATTGCAAAAGAAAATTGGACTTTTAAAAAAAAAAAGTTTTGTTCTGGCCAGTACAAACTCTTTACCCTTCAATAATTAAATTTCAGTTCTCAGGCACGATTGTTCTCCCCTGCCCCCCGCCGCCCCAGGATTTTCATTTCATGTTGTCACAATGCATTCAGTGCAATCTGTAGAAGATTTCAAAACAACAGAATTAAAAAACAAAACAAAAAAACAACCCACCATTCATTTACTGGAAAATGAAAAGAAAATAATGTCAAATGTTATAGAATGGTGCTACCTTAATCAAGACACAGAGATGGCTTATGCATATAAAACTCATTCAGTTGCATGGGAGAAGCCAAACCAGCAAATATATATATATATATATGTTGTTCTACACCGAGTAATCACAGTTGCAGACTAGAGGTCTTCACAGTGGAACTTTGGATCAGTTTGAGTGGGACCACATAAAAGCATGGCAACTGAATAAAGATTTCAGAGTTTTGACTGTCAAAATGCTTTGCCCTTCCCATGATTAACAAACCAGAACAAAACATGTAAGGGAAAATAATCACACACATCTGTTTGTATACTTTATCCAGGCTGCAGACTTTGGCTTTGGGGAGGGGGGCTTTAATGTGCGCAGCGCATACAATCCACAGTGAGAAGTAATACAGTCTCTCAATAGCACACAAACATAGGGAAGGATATGGAAAGCCCTCCTGAGAAATTCCGCTGGTTTTAGAGCCAATTTATACATTCAGAAAACATGGTTACTGTCCCACATGTATCCCTGAGGATCTCTCAGGCACAGTTTATTGTTTAAAGATTTTTTGTTCTTTCTTCTTTCCCATGGGTTGTACTGTTTTATTCCCTTTTTTTCCTCCAACAGTCATAGTCTGGTCACACTTTCTCTTTCATTTTCTCTTAACCCTTTCCTCAACTCCTGTCTCTTTGCTTTCTTCTCCTCTCCCATTTCAGGGCATCTGCATCACCTTAAAGGCAGGCAGTGGAATGAAGCAGTCTTACAGTTCTCCGACAGAAACCCGGGGAGGTTGTAATATACAATATTAAACACACATGAATTCAATCTCTCCCATGCACCCTGTCCAGAAGAGGTAGCTTGAAGGAAACCTCTGCAGACATTTCGAAGACAGTGGACAAATCACAATTTACACAAAGACCTTTACCACACAAAAATAAATTGATCCAAAGATTAGGCACTTTTTGCTAGTCTTATCAGAATATTATGAGAGAGATAATTTTTTTCTGAAGTTTTGTTTTCAAAATATGTGACGAGTTTTGCTTCTGGCAAATTTGCTGGTAATTCAAGCCTTCAAGTCTGTAGCTGCTTTGCTATGATTTTTTGCTTTTGCAGCATCCATCCAGTATCTCTGTTACAGATCACCATACACTATCCACACATTGATGAGAGCTGATGAGCACTCAGATGCTTGCAAAGCGAGGGTATTGTCACAAAAAGTGTCTTATTGTTTCTCATGCTACCATTCTCAGAAACAGAACTTCAGATCCTGCATTATGTACCTTTAAACTATACATTTGGCTAACTAAACTGATACTACATTACTAGCAGAAAATAGTGAAGACTTGAAATGACTACTGCTGAAAGTCAAATGAGAAAGTGCCAAAGCAGGACAACAGATGAACATCAAGAAGACAGAATTAATGACTACTGGAGAATTACTCAATGAGGTGGACAATGAGGAAACGGAAATTGTTCAAGACTTTTTATTCATTGGCTCCATCATCAACCAAAAGGGAGACTGCAAACAAGAAATCAGAAGGAGATTGAGACTGGGAAGGGCAGCCATGAAGGAGCTACAGAAGATTCTTAAGAGTAAGGATGTGTCATGACTCACTGACAACCAAGATCAAGTTAATTCATGCCATAGTATTCCCAATGTCTATGTATGAACAATGAAGAAAGCTGACAGGAAGAAAGTAAATTCCTTTGAAATATGGTGTTGGAAGAGAGTGTTACAGATACCATGGACCGCCAAAAACTGCACAAAAATAAGTAGGTTCTAGGTCAACTCAAGACTGAACTGCCCCTAGAAATTAAAATGACTAAGCTGAGGCTATTGTACTTTGGTTACATTATGAGTCACTGGAAAAGACAATAATACTAGGAAAAGTTGAAGGCAGCAGGAAAAGAGAAAGACCCAGCATGAGATGGATTGACTCTTTAAAGGAAGCCATAGCCTGAGCAAGGCTGGTAAGGATGTTTTGGAGGACATTGATTCATAGGGTTTTCATGAGTCAAAAGTGACTTGATGACACTTAACACACACACACACACAACTGTAAAGTGAGTCCAATTCTGAATGGTATGAGACCAGAGCAAAAGAAGATGGAGACATGACTAAAGTATTTGTTCAAGGCCAGCAAGCCCATGTTTATAGATGAGGGGTACATGATGCAGAATCTGAAATGTTACAGCAGTAACATTTCAAATTCGGCATCATGATGCAGCTGATTCTGCATCAGATTCTGCTGGTACAATAAATAATCAATGGAGAAAACTTAACTGTTAGAGTTGCCAACGTTCAGATGGGGCCTGGAGCTTTTCCAGAATTGCAATCAACCTCCAGACTCCAAAGATTAGTTCCCCTGGAGAAAATGGCAGCTCTGGAGGGTGAACTGTATGGCATAACATCCCTGCTGAGCTTCTTCACCAAATTCCATTTTTATCAGTCTCTACCCTGAAACCTCCAAGAATTTCCAAATCCATACCTGTCAACCATAACTGACAGCAACATTTCATGGAAAGTGAGGAACACATGAAAGGAGAGAAATATGGGTGCATGGGTGAAGGGATAGTCCTGTTCTAGAAATTCAGCATAATGACATCACAGAATGCAGGTATGTTTATCACTTATCATAACAAACATCCTTTGTGAAACAATATTTGAAAAAAAGAAACTAGCAAACCAGGACATAGGGTTATAATTTATTACTCAGCCTAATCTGGCTGACCACTGAATATTGTGATCCCTCCTATTACATTCTTAAGTAAAAGGTAAAGGTCCCTTGTGCAAGCACCGGGTTATTACTGACCCATGGGGTGACGTCACATCTCGACGATTACTAGGCAGACTTTTTTATGGGGTGGTTTGCCAGTGCCTTCCCCAGTCATCTTCCGGGTACTCATTTTTACCGACCTCAGAATGATGGAAGGCTGAGTCAACCTTGAGCCGGCTACCTGAAACCAACTTCTGTTGGGATCGAACCCAGGTCATGAGCAGAGCTTTGACTGCAGTACTGCAGATTACCACTCTGCGCCATGGGGCTGATTCTTACATCCTTAAGGGGGGCTAATATAGTCTACCTCCTCAGCAATTTTCTATTTTATTCTGCAGCAGGTGCAGAGCCAACCAGTGCAGTTTTTTTCTTCCTAATAGCTGCTCATTTCTACCCTATTTGCTGGCCTTTCCCCCCTTTTAAAAAGATCTAATCGTTTTTGGGTATCTGCCTGGCCTTGGTATTCTGTGGATGCTGGCATCTGAGCATAATTATATGCTATGTAAAAATGGTTTCTGCTTTATTACTTTTTAAATCCACTGCCATTTAGTTCCTTTGAATTATTTCTTGTTCTCCTATTAAGAGATAAGATAAACAGGAGCACTCAATTTACCTTCTTGGTTTGATTCATTACAATTCACTTCTCTATACTGACCCCCTTTCCTTCCTTCCTTCCTTCCTTCCTTCCTTTGTCTCCTTTTTAAACTATAAACATTCTCAGTCCCTTAGCTGTTTGCTCATACCAAAGTCTCTCTGGGTCTGTAGTTATATTCATTGCTCCTCTCTTAACCTCCTTTCTTTGTGCTATGTCATTTTTAAGATAGGGATTCCTTAGCACTCTGTAAAGGCAAAAGCCTTGTTTCTCCTCTCTCCAGGGGGATTTGGTAGTGCCGGAGAGGAGAAAGATAAAGTGCTCTCAGGGAGAATTCATTTTTAATTTGAAAATTCTCGCTAAATGGTTTGTTTTCCCCTTGTGTATTTGGACATTTGTAAGGAAGCCCTGGCTCTACTGTGACTAGAGAAAGGACTGGAACTCTCTATGCATCTGATAATCAGTTTACTTTAAGCTTGCAAGTAGTAATCGATTAATCAGTGTGACAGCTGAAATGGCTTCATTAAAAAATCAAAAGAATAATAGTTGAATACAATTAGAAAGGCAGAAGGGACAGGCTTGAAGAGAAGCTCACACGATTCAATTAATTATCAGTGGGAGTCACATGGGGTTATAAAATAAAAAAGTGCAGAAGCTTGTTATTGAGTTTTTTATATACTCCAAGTAATAGTTGGGTAGGAAAAAAGGATAGGCACGTCTCCACTATGTCTTTTAGTGCTTGTTTTATTAATAAATGAATGAAAACAAGTACAATGAATAATTTTCTACAATAATTATGAGAACCTAACCTGTGCTAGAACTGTGCTGGGGCTCTAACATGGCTGTCTATAGAAACTTCTCACCCTCAATGATAAACTACTTAACAGTAGAATGGACTCTGGTACCAAGGCCTGCAACAAACCAAGGTGCCAGCTTTACTCTCATATAGATCCTAACACCATCACTGGGCCCAGCAACATCAGCCATACTATCACAGGTTCATACTCTAATGTGATTTATGCCATCACATGCCAGCAGTGCCCTTCCACTCTCTACATTGGACAAACAAGCCAGTTGCTGTGACAAAGATTAAATGGACATAAGTCTGACATCAGAAACCACAACATTCAAAAACTAGTGGGGGAACATTTTAACATTCCAGGACATACAGTTGCTGACTTTAGAGTAGCATTTCTCTTACAAAGGGATGTCAAAGAGAGATTAGAAAGAGAGACTGCTGAATAACATTGTTAAGTGAGTCCAATTGCCAAAGCGGCCATTTTCTTCAGGTGAACTGATCTCTATTAGCTGGAGATCAGTTGTAAAAGCAGGAGATCTCCAGCAAGTATCTGGAGGTTGGCAACCCTATCTTTGAACCAAACATGATCTTCAGTGAGTTTTGCTCTTACTGAACTTTAAAGATATTTCACAAGCATGGCAAAGCTTTGTTCATTAATGAATTTGTCAGTATTTTTTTATACAAATTTCAATTCATTGTTGCTATTAGGGCTGGATTTCGGGGTGGAAGTGTGGGATTCAGCAGATGCCCCCCTCAATCAGACTGTAATTTTACTAATCATTGCCAACCTCCAGGTGGCGCCTGGATATCTCCCAGAATTACAACTGATCTGCATCCTACAGGGATCAGTACTTAATGGTACCACAATTAAAACTCTAAACAATTGAATTGTATATGTTAGGAAACATAGAAAGGTGGCGTATAAATATTTTAAATCAATCGGTATTATTTATTATTTGAGGCATTGTGAGAAATGGGATAATCACACAATAAAATGTATTTAAATAATTAATTTTAAAAGGTTTTTACTAGCCTTTCTAATTAGCTCAAGGCAGCTTATAACAATATCAATATTACAGCCAAATACAATAAGACATTAAAAAAAATATCCAACAGTGACACTGACAACAGTAACATACTGGTCAGCATGGAATAAATTAATAAAATTGTTTTTTTTTTTAAAGGGGGGGCAAGAAAACAGTTTTTGAAAGAAAATTGCCTTACAGTTCTTTTGAAAAAGCAGTGGAGATGGTGGCCTGCCAACATATGGTTGCCAGCTTGCAACCCTGGAAAAGAGGAGGGCAGAGTCCTGATTATTGGCATTGTGCCATTGCTGCAATATCACTTCCAGTGCAAACCCAGAAGTGCTGTCACAGCATCAGGGCAACACTCTAGGATTTGCCTGAAACCCTATGATTTTACCATAGATTTTCAGGAGAATCCTAGAGTGTCTCCCTGATGCAATGAAGTAACTTCCGGTTTGCACTAGCAATGATTTCACATCACTGGTGTGATTCTGATCGTCCTCCCAGTTTTGCTCCCACTTTCCTCCAAGCAGCAGCAGGAATGGCAGGGCCCAGGGCAGAAGGACCTGGCCTCCCTCTACAAACCACTTCTGGCAGCCCCTTCCACAAAATAAATTTTTTGGTGGGAAATATATGACAACACTAGGGTTGCCAACCTCCAGGTACTAGCTGGAGATCTCCTGCTATTACACCTGATCTCCAGCCAATAGAGATCATTTTACCTGGAGAAAATGGCTGCTTTGGCAGTTAGACTCTATAGCATTAAAGTCCCTCCCCAAACCTCGCCCTCCTCAGGTTACTCCCCTAAAACCTCTCACAGGTGGCAAAGAGGGACCTGGCAACCCTAGACAACAGGCTACCTGCATCAAGGACTGGACAACCTGGAATGAACATCTGGTGCACCGGTTCATGAAAAAGAGGCATCCTTTCACGTTTGTGAATCCCAAATCAGGAGGACTGAAAGTCAATAACCAGAAGAAAAGGAAGCATTCTCAGGCGAAAGTAGATAACTTTTATGTGGTAGAACTGGTTCTATTGTTTTTCCTTTTAACTTATGTGATGCTTTGTGACTTGGATGATATTTGTTCTCAAAGCCACCACTCTGTAGCAAAGAGTGAGGTAACAGGGAAAAAGCATCATTCAGCAGTATGTGAAGAAGGGCAGAAGTCAAGAGATTTAGAAATAAATCCCCAATGGCAGCCAATTAGTCATTACGTTTACTACTTGTCCACACACCTGTTGTTAAGTGAATGTTTTTGCTCTCACCCTCCCTAAGGGCCCAGTAGAACTTTATGAAATACAGTGACAAAGAGCACTGTGACACAGCTCTAGTAACAAAATATGCCTTCGATGGCAGTTAATCAAAGGATGCCATGAGCTCAACAATACCGTCAATAAATACAATGGGACCGAACCTCTACAGCTATTGTTTCAGCTATAAATCTTAGAAATGCTTTTTTCTAGCAACAGCAGTGCTTATAAATTTAGTGTGCACTCTCAGAAACATACAAAGGACGGGATATACTTCATGGTGCCTTTTCAGGGCTCACCGCAAGCATCTACTTGGGCTTTTTGTTATACAAATATTTTATTTCTGGAAATGACATTCTCTCTCTCTCTCTCTCTCTCTCTCTCTCTCTCTCTCTCTCTCTCTCTCTCTCTCTCTCTCTCTCTCTCTCATGTATATAAATAAATACATGCACACATGCACAATTGATGAGAAAGAGAAATGCATTGAGGCATTGTCTTTTGCCATGAACATAAGAACATAAAAAGAGCCCTGTTGGATCCGATCAGTGGTCCATCTAGTCCAGCATCCTGTTTCACACCAGCAGCCAACCAGTACCCCTGAAGGGCCAACAAGTAGGCACAGAGGTCAAGGCGTTCATCTAATGGTTGCTCCTATCTCTGGGTTTCAGACGTTTACTGCCTCAGATATGGTGGTTGTGATGGATAAGGGGTTAACCAGCAGCAAGAGCTGACCGGCGAAGAGTGGCCGGAGCCAGAGAGCTAACACTCTGAGCTGAGAGAGACAGAGAAAGCATTCGAAGTTTGGGACCCAGCCTGACAATGAGGGCTGTGAGAGGATTGGAAGCGTGGAACCAGCCTGAGAGGAGGCTGAGAAAGTAGTGGAAGCTTGAGACCAACCAGAGAGGGCTGTGTGAGATTCAGAGCTTGGTAGCAAGACCGAGCGGAAGCCAGACTAGACTCTGTGTGAACCTGAGGGGTTCTGTGAAAGCCAAAGCTATTGACACACACAACCTGTGGGAGTGACAAGAGTGAGAATTGGGTTAGAGAGGGCCCATTCTCAAGTCACAAGGGGAATTAGTCTCTGAGGTGGAGCTATTCCGGTATCAGGAAGGTGTGGAAGATTACAGCCACAAAGGTGGGGTAATCAGAGAGAGCGAGGCTGGGGACAGAGATGAGAGGCTGAAGCTGAAGGACAGTTTTGAAAGCTGAATCTGAATAGTAGTTCTAAGGGACAGAACTAAAGCTGAAGCTGAATGACAGACTGAGAGTCTGAACGTCTGAATAATAGTTCTGTGAGGCAGAACTAAGCTTGAGAACTGAGAACTGAAAGTAACTCGAGTAAAGGGAACATCTAAGCTATTTCTCTGAAGTAATCTTGCTTGTATCAATCTAACTCTGAGTTTTCCCTCCAAAATATTCTGCCTTTTCCTTGAAAACCTATCTCTGTGAGTTCTCTTTAATAAACTTCCCTGTTTTCTCTGTTTAAGTTGAAAAGCCTCTTGTCTCCTATTTCTCACTGAGGTAAATACAGGTGTGGGACTGGAGGAGAAGAAGGAAAGTAATTCTCCTCACAAATATACTCAGTATATATGGCCGGGCTGAGTGAGTGGGATATTGAAGTGGTTGGAAGGGTGTGTGTGCGTCATAATGGTTTACTAACCATGGCTAGTAGTCACTGATGGCTCTATCCTCTATGAATCTGCCTAACCATCTTTTAAATCTATCTATGCTCATGACCATCACTACCTCCACTGACCGTGAATTCCACAATTAAATCTTGTTGAAGTATTTCCTTTTCTTTGTCCTGTACCTATCACTCATCAGCTTCACTGGGTGCCCCTGAATGGAAAAGTATTTCTGAAGAGGGAGCTTTTTCTCCTTCTCCCATAATGTTAGAACTTAGGGGCACCCAATGAAGCTGATGGGTGCTAGAGCATCACCCAACATGTCACTTCCTGGTCACGCAGGTAGTGGTGTCATCACACCACACATGTGGAATATAGGGCTGCCACTTTCCCACTGGGGCTGGGACACCGCCTAGCCCCACCACTGCTGCACACAACCCTCCCCATTTTACCCGCCATTTTTCTCCCACTGCCAGGCTGAGCACAGGCAGGCGACAGTAGAGGGAAGAGGAGGTGTCCTGCCCTCAGCGGGCAAGTAGAAATTCTATATTCTTCAGATGGCATAATGGAATGATACTTCTGTTGGTGGAGAGGGGATTTGTTGTCCAGCTTCCACTTCAGACTGCCACTTTACCCCACATACTGTTTGTTAGGGTTCTCTGACCCACAGTAGCAGAATTTTGGAGGGTTCGGTGGGCTGCAGTGGGAAGAGGAGGCAGAAAGTTTCATTCTGTGCAAGTTGTTCTTTGAGGTTTATGCTATTGATGATACTTTGGGTCCTACACATGATTCCCATATATTTAACAATAAATAGCAACATCATTCTCACAGTCACAGGCATAATCTTTTGAATGTCTTAGTTACACACGCCTGACTGATAAGAGTTATAATGAAAAACATTACTAGGTAGGAAAATATTTTAAAATCCAGGTACTTATTTAATTTTAAATGAACATAAATATAAGCGAAGCAATTTCAAATATTTGCTACTGTGATTAACTAGAAACCATTTGAACTGATGACTTCTTGAATTTACGCCTTTTGAAATTATTGATGTGTCAACTTTCCAGGGCCTTCAGGGTGGATTCTGGGGCTGTACTACTCTCCAGGGTCTTCCTTCTGTGGCCATGACAGCCCCTCCAGAGCATTAGAAAAGCAAGAAGGAGGGTTGTTGCCTTCACCCAACTCCTTTGACAGCATTTGGACCTTCCACCTGCTTATTGGGGGCTCTGCCTCGAAAAATGACACACACACACCGGACCTGGAAAAATCTGAATAATTATTCGGCTTTTTCCGAAATTGCCTATTCGTCTTCAACTTTCTCCCCAGGTTTGTGCATTCGGTAAACCTGAACTGGAAATTTACCGAAATGGCTAATTTAGGGTTTATTTTTGGTTTGGGTTTATCAATATGCACACACCTAACCTGCAGGCCTTTAGTTGGCTTTGGTCAGATTCAGCAGGGTTCTTTTTATGTTACATGTTCTTCTATTAATGCAGAATGTTGCTGACATGTAATTATAGGCACAGAGAGGCAACACACTTCTTGAAAATAGCTACCTGCATATTAGTTTTATCATTATCTGTAATTGCCTATCATGTTAACATGCCAAAGTGTGACAAGAGTTCACTATATAGATCTACTTCATGCATCTGGCAAAATCTGCTGTTGCCCACAAAAGCTCATTCCACAATCTGAGCCAATTTCTGTCACCACACTTTTTGTCCTGTCATGTAAACTCTGTAATTTATGTTTCTACCCTTAGGCATAATTTATTTCCTTTATGGAGTGATTCTGCTATCCGTTAACATTTGTGATAAATTAGAGCAATGTATTTTCAAGCAATTTATGCCACTCAATGAGTACCATTGCAATTGCTTCCCACTTCAAGTGCATGCGATTCTAAAATAGCTCTCAGAGAAGATACTTCAGTTTTTGAGTGTGTCACAGTGCCAGCAGACTGGTATCTTGATTTGGTTGGCATTTACTAACTGAGAGTGGCTATCAGGTTAGTAGGTATGAAGGCCTGGTTCATGGGAGTTTAAGGAAAAGCTGCTTATTCTTTTAGAGACTAATCCTCCTTTCCTTCTGTTCAGCCACATAATAGTCTGCAGTTCACAAGTACCAACTACTAGCTACTATTGTAAAGATGGAATCAATAGTCTAATCCTATTAAATGTGACAAAGAAGGCTACTTTTCTGATATACAGTGGAATCCTCTTAATTTTTTAAAGTGAAAGGTATTTCTACATGAAACTAGAAACCCTAGAGGAAATTGTGTTTTTTAATTCTTCAGCATCATAGTCCTATCATTTACCTTTCTGCTCTGCCAGCTTCTAAAAGCTCAGGTAATCACACAATTATAAGCCTTGAAGTAAACTATGTATTGCTCTGCTACCACCACAATTTTATTAAATGGCAAAGCATCTACTGTTTGAATACAAGTGATCCTTCACCATTTGGAATTCTCAGAAAACAGAAGAATGCTTATAATTTCCGATTAAATGGCACAACAACCCACTGGTTGACAGAAGGGCTGTAATTTAGTAGTTTACAGCCCAATCCTAAGAACATTTTCCTGGGACTAATCCCTACTGAATAGACCTGAGTAGCGTTCAGAATAGTATTGCTCACTAAGAGAATAAGCTGTGATTCTAAGAGGTCACCAGTTCAAAAGTTGCATCAGTAGGTGACAGCCCCCCTGGATGGCTTTAGGCCTCAGCCTTTCATTTGTTATGTGTGTTAAGTGCTGTCAAGTCGCTTCCGACTCATGGCGACCCAATAATGAAAGTCCTCCAAAATGTCCTATCTTTGACAGCCCTGCTCAGATCCTGCAAATTGAAGGCCATGACTTCCTTTATTGAGTCAATCCATTCATTTGTTATATAAGGATAATAATATTGGTCTGCCTTACAGGGATGCAGTAATGGTTCCAAAGGTTACATGTGTGTGCAGCACTTTCAACCCAGTACTATTACAAATGCTTTGCCGTCCATGTATACTTTGCCATCCATGTATACAAGGAAGGCACACTCCTTCATATATTGAATGAACTTAGCACGGAAGGACTAAGAGCCTGAAAAAGTTTCTTATGAAATGGAATTATACCGGATTTCCATTGCACCACGTCTTGTCTCCGTTGCTTGAATTTTGCAATCTACATGCATGGACTTGAAATTATGATATGCATTAGGCACTTTTGCCTGTATTTATCTTTGTGTAAAGCTTGTATGCTGTTATATTGAATTCACTTTGAACCTTTTGTAAATTTCCTGTTTGCTCAACCAAGGTTGTGCCTGTTAGTAATTACCTTTAATATACATTTTAAGAGCAATTTTGTATTCTAGTTACCTTATTTTAGGTTTACTTTTGCTGGTGCTTGCACCTTGAATTCTAAACCATCTGGAAGTTGGCAACTAGGGTCACCAGGTCCTTCTTCTCCACCGGCGGGAGGTTTTTGGGGCACAGCCTGAGGAGGGTGGGGTTTGGGAAGGGGAGGGACTTTAATGCCATAGAGTCCATTTGCCAAAGTGGCCATTTTTTCCAGGTGAACTGATCTCTATCGACTGGAGATTAATTGTAATAGCAGGAGATCTCCAGCTAGTACCTGGAGGTTGGCAACCCTATTGGCAACCCTAGTTGTCCACCAAATGCTATATAATGTTATCATTTGGCACAATAATTGAATCTGTATGAAGAACACTAGGAGGGTGTTTTAAAAACAAATCAAGGAAAGGGGAGGAATCATTCTTTATCTTTGACTAGACAGCTAATGATAGAAAATCTAGGTCCAGATTGATCATGAAGCTATTTGGGTGGCTTTGTGTATGTCAATACTATCAGTGACACCTGCCTCCCAGGTCTGCAGAAAATGTAACTTTGTAAATTAACCAAAAGTCTCTCTGTGCATGTGTGTGGGAGGGGGAAATATTATCATGGCCTGAGTTGAAATAAATTTGCTGCAGAACACACATGACGCTGCCTTATACTGAACCAGATGCTCGGTTCATCAAAGTCAGTATTGTCTGCTCAGGCCAGCAGTGGCTCTCCAGGATCTCAGGCAGAGGTCTTTCACATCACCTACTTGAATGTTGAGAATGTTGAGAACAGAGAATGTTGAGACCGAATGTTGAGAACAGCTGAGCGTATTTAAAGGGGAAAGGAGAGGAGGAGAAATCAGCCTGCTGATGCTCCCTGAAAGCTTACAGAATTTTTACAGGGAAGGTTTGTGGGAATGATTTCCAAATTATTCTCTCTCACTTCACATCCATCAGAATGACTATGTGAGGATTGTGTGAGGCTGAGCAGGATAAATACATTGTACACTTTAGATTAACCACATCTGACCTTTCCATGCACCTATTCTTGTAGGAAATCTGTTCCATCGTTGCCTGTCAAGTGACCAAATTGGAAGGCCAAAATCTGTTTCCATTTTATCTCCTATCCTGTAAACGAGGTCTTTGTTGATAAAAGCTGCCATAATAAAATAAAACCCATGCATGCATGGTGACAGGTTCTGCAAATACTTAATCCTGCCCCAGTTAATATGTTACTGAAACCCACAGAGATTACTTATACTTGAATGAGAACAGAATTGCACCCCAGGGTGCCACCACAGTAATTGACAGAGTTTCTTCGTTTAGGGTACATTCTGAACAGATTTTCCGCAGAACTGATTCAAATGGAAAACAAAACACTGTAGCTACTTTGCACAGCAAAACCAAACACTGTGTTCGCATTCTGCTTGTTAATAACCAGTAATTAGAAATGAAGACAATGTCTTCTGATTAGTACATGATCCAGTGCTAGACCCATGCCTCCCATTCTGAGGGTTCTTTCGTCCAGAAAATGGGGCTTTATTTTACCAGCTCTGCCTCATAGGTTTTTCTTCCTTTAACACAGAGGAAGTTCACTCTTGTGATGTAGCAAGAAGTTGATAAAAACCGCTGACCCTGCTTGTGAATTGTGGAAGTCCAGAGTTTGGCCAAACAATAATTTCATCTGCCAGCTATTCCATGTGACTGAGCTGGGTATCTGAAATCATGGAAATGGCTGCAGCGATGGACTACAGAGGCCATTGGTGTGACACATGAACAGGTCTTTAAGATCCATTCAAATTAGTTCATTGCTTGCTGAGCTTTCTATGAAAGCCATGGCACTGCTGGGATTGCATGGTTGCAAATTATTCTTCTCTTCCAATGGATGAAAGCAGACTAAGAGAAGGAATTGTACTTCAGAAGGCTGTCTCCAAGATTACTCGTTGTGTGCTGCAATACCCTCCCACCTATCCCACAGGACTTTGCCTACGGCACAGCACGGTCCTTTCATAATGAATTACACAGCATGTTATTTAAAAGTCTCCAACAACAGGATTGTTTTTACCCAGTAGTCAACTTTTTGGGGTTTTCTTTTTGTCTGTTTGAAGTGTATCCTCCAGTGTGTTTCTCACTTGCTATTTCTCTCTATCACAAGTGAATCTCCAATGTCCAGCCATTACAGACCTTTGCCATGTTAACAATATTAGTGAATGGATTCAGACATTTGTTATTGTTCCAACGGGTCAAGGGCCATTCAGAAATCTATATCAGCTATTTGCAGCACAGAATCCAGAATGAGTGATTTTGTTGCCTCTATATCTCCACTGAAGTAATGTGCTGATATTGCAGAAATTGTATTTCATTGTCATTTTTTTCTTCGTTATTGTGCAGTAAGTATGTCCCATAACACTAAGCATATTTATTAAATAAAAGAAGAAGAGTTGTTTTTTACAAACTGATTTTCTCTACTGAAAGGTGTCTCAAACCAGCTTACAGTCACCTTCGCTTCATCTCCCCACCACAGACAGGTTGTGAGGTAGTTGAGACTGAGAGAGTTCGGAGAAAACTGTGACTAGCCCAAGGTCACTCAGCAGGCTTCATGTGTAGGAGTGGGGAAACCAACTTGGTTCTCCAGATTAGAGTCCACCGCTCCTAACCACTACACCACTCTGGGAAGGGCAATGTGTTAAATGAGGTTCTTCTCTAGGACTTAATTTGAGTGTTTAGTACTCAGTGCCACCTCCTATCCTATTAAAGCAAGTGTTTAAATTTAAATCAGTTTAAATACAGTGCAATCCTAAACTGAGCGACAATCTTCGAAACCCATTAAATTAAATGGATTTAGAAGGTTGCAACTCTGTTTAAGATTACATTGTTAGACATTTTGATTCTCATGGAACTTGTTTAGATTTGGTTCAAACACTCTATATGAACTCCTTGGTGAGTCCTGGTCTATGTACACCGCCACTTAAGTCCTATTGGGGAATCATTGAAGGCAACAGGTAAGTGCTACAGAAGGGAAAGACTTTTGTTGATTCATGATTAGTAGCCACTATTTTTAAAGCTATTACAACTGGAATTCCTGTGATGTATTTATTTATTTTGCTATTAAAAAAACAATTCTGTATTTACAAAAGGATTCAGAACGTCCTGATTAAAATCAGTTTACATTTTTGAAGGCATAGCAATGAACATTCCAGTCTAATTAGCAGTAGCTGTTGATGTGTAGGCAGAGGCTGAAAAAACTACATCAGTAGAATCACTTGAGTGCATATGGAATGTTTCTGTCAGTTTCTGCTCCACTTGCTTCTTATCTCCCATACTTTTCCCCTGTAGGGGGCAAAAGACAAGGACCAAGTTCAGCTCAGCTATTGGCTGTAAAATTTCTAAGCAAAATCTGAAGTATTGGCACTAACCTGTAAATCTCTACCATGGAATGGGTCTTCTGAACCTGAGTGAACACATGTACCAGTACGTTCCTACTCACTTTGAGCCCTAGTAGGAGAACCCCTGTTCTTAATTCCATCTCTTACCCAAGTAAATCTAAGATGGAGGAAAATAGGGCCTTCTCTACCAAGGCTCCCTCCTTGCAAATCTCCTTTCTCCCCAAAGAACAGGGTTGCCAACCTCCAGGTACTAGCTGGAGATCTCCTGCTAGTACAACTGATCTCTAGCTGATAGAGATCAGTTCACCTGGAGAAAATGGCTGCTTTGGCAATTGCACTCTATGACATTGAAGTTCCTCCCCTCCTCAAACCCCGCCCTCCTCAGACTCCACCCCAAAAACCTAGCAAGCCTACCAAAGAAGCTTGTATAGCCATACCCTTGACAAAGACGTTAGAAACAGAACAAAACACTAAAGCTTCCTCTCTGAGTGGAAAGCATGCTTGCTGAAGAAAATGAAATGTATTCTTGTACTTTCTTATTTGCTGTAGTTTATTAGTTAGATTGTATTTGTGAAGGTTTTTCATTTTGATTTGATTATTTTATTGGATTGCAGGCTATTTTACATTGTAGTCTGTGCTGGCCAATTTAAGTAGCAGAGCAGCTTAGAAATGTAATAAATCAACATACTCTGCCACACTGGATATGAGTAACTTTCCGTTCCCTTTGGATCCCACAGTCTAGCTAGAAGGTAGCTTGTTGTCAGCATGCAGCCACCTTTGAGAACCATGAGAGCTTTCAGCCTGATCCCTGAACTACCTAACCCACTCCTGAAAAGGAGTAGTAACTTCTTAAGAAACTTGGAAAGATAGCGTTCACCAGCATTTTCTTCTTCTTTTTGTATGTGTGTGTGTGTTATGTCTTTCCTATTCTCAGTCCTATCAAGCCCAAGCAGAATTTTGCTAAACCATCTGGTTTAGATTATTTTATAAAAACAGGTGCTTAAATTAGTTTGATGGAGTAGGACAGGGCAGCACTGATACAACTCTCTCCTGCCACAGCAAAACATAGAAAGATTTCTGAAATCTGCTGCCAAAAACCAAGGAATGACTTGACTCAGTAACTGCAGTACTAAGTTGCTAAATAAATGAATTGAGTCCAACCATCGGTTGAGCTAATGAAAATAGGCGGAGAGGTCTCCTTTGATCACTCGAAAATAAGGTTGCCAACTGCCTGGAGGGTAAAAAAAAACTCCTGTCCATTTAACAGAGACTTATTTCCAGGTGAAGTTATTTAATTCCATGCTATGAAAAGTTTCAGCTTCTCATTTCCACACAATAAGCTTCTGCTAAAGGGGCAAGGCATTTTTCTTTAGGTCTGCTGGCAACCCTACCAAAAAAGATTATGCTGAGCATCATGCGATCTATGTGGACAAACATTTATGGGATACAGTCTGTAGTAAAGAAACAATTGGCAAGACAGAGAAAAAAGTCTGGTGGGATACAACTAGGGTTGCCATACTCTAGTTGGTGGCTCCCTCTATTACAACTGACCTCCAGGCAATATAATTCAGTTCCCCTGGAGAAAATGGCTGCTTCGGCAATTGAGCTCTATGGCATTGAAGTCCCTCCCATCGCCAAACCCTGCCTTCTTCAGACTTCTCCTCCAAAATATCCAGGTATTTCTCAACCCAGAGCTGGGAACCCTAGATACAACCCAATGCCTTTTTTTCTCTGCATTCTCCCATTTTGCTTGTTTATTTGCTGTGATTAGCAGGGAGCATAGGGCAGCTATTTCCCTGCACACAGCTTCACTGACTTATGCTATAGTAAATAGACTGAAATTTTTAAGCAATGCTAACATGGGGTTGAAGGGCTTCAACCTTGGTACATAGGGAAAGAATGAAGAATGTGAGAATATTAATGCACTAGGCAGATAGAATATTAAAGACATAACATCTTAATTGACTTAACCATGGTGACACCGCTTGTAAAGCTCCGAACAAAATACAAGGCTTTTGAAATGTCATCCGGTGCTCCTGTAGCTTGCTGTACTCATAGCTCAGATGTATTTTTATCATTTCTTGTACAATGTCACTACATAGGTCACTACACAAAATTCTTCGGCATAGTTGACCTGAATTCGATCTCCGATTTGATTTGGTTTTTTTTTTTTAATTGTGAGTAAAAAAGCTGCTTAAATTAGTTCAATAGAAAACCCAAAATGTATATTAGGAAATTTATCTTGTTTCGTAAGTGATATTTACTCCTGTTCCCTATTTTTCATTTGCCTTAAAATCATGTCTAATGCCCTATACGTTAAGTACAACTGTGACGATCTGGATCTAGGGTTGTCAGGCCTGTGCCTGGCAACAGTGGGAGTTGGAGGGGGGTATGGGGTAAGCAGGGTTGCGCAACACATTGACATCCCTTCTGGATGAAGACCCAGAAGGGATGTCACCCCACAGAGTGCTGCTCAAGTAACATTTCTGACCAGGAAAATGCCTAAAGTGTTTCTCAACGCATCAATGACACTTCAGAATCTTCACCCGGAAGTGACATTGACATGCCATGTGATGTCCGTCCCATCCATTCCCCCCCCTCCATTGAGTGAGGGTGGGTAACAGGGAGCATTGGTGGGGGGTTGCTCACCACTGGCAAGAAAATGGCAACCCTGCTGGGATCACAGTTAGGTAACCCCAGCACATGTTTCAAGCAACAAGAGCTCCACACTTTCTCTAAATGTGTCTGGTCAAGTAACCAATACAAACCTTCATTTCTCCTCCTCTTTTGTGGACACAAGGACATCTTCATAAGCAGAGGTACTTGGGATGAGCTGCCTGAGCTGCCATAATAGAAATGCTGTCATTATAGAAATGTACTCTGTATATACTCAGAAGCAATTGGTTTATTAATGCTTCAAGTTTTGCAAGGTTAAAACCTACATATTAAATCAGGAGCCTATTACTGAATCAAATGGCAATGAGATGACAGTATGCTGAGGTGGTAGAATGTATCACTTTAGATTGCAGGTACACAAAAGACTTACGAGAAGTACAAAACCAGCATAGCAAGGAGCAGGCTGCATTAGCAACTTTCTCCCAGAGGTGTGTGTTTTGACTATAATTGGGAAGCCTTAAAATGCTTTATCTACCTGCAGCCTGAAGTGATATTGCTCACTCTACCATCTCATAAGTAATAAATAGACTGTAACACACTTGTTAAGGAACAAACTTTAATAAAAGGTTTCCAAGTGGTCTCCAGCACAGACCTTTAAAAACAATCTACCGTTTAACAGTCAACTTCCAAAAATCAACAACTGTAACCAATACAGAACCAATCCAAATGCGCAACAGCACCACCCACTGGGAAGGATAATTGTATAACCATTATGACAGCCTGCTAGATCAGACCATTGGTCCATCTAGTCCAGCATACTGTTTCACACAGCTGCCAACCAGTTGCCCTGGGGACCAAACAAACAATGGGTAGAGGCCGAGACCTTTCCCAATTCTGCCTCCAAGCACTGGTATTCAGAGGTTTGCTACCTCTGTAGATGAAAATTTCTTTTACAATACTCATTGTTTTATTTTCATTCCTTTTCTTAATAATTCTTTTTTTCACCACTGCTGCATACTGTATCGACATTTTCAATGTGCTTACCACTATAACCGATAGATAGCTTGAAAGAGTTCAGCCAGTTCAGCTAGATTTAAGTCCAGTAGCACCTTAGAGATCAACAAGATTTTCAGGATACCGTATACGCTTTTGAGAGTCAAAGCACTCTTTGTCAGATATCTGATGGCTACTACATACAGTTCTTCCTCAACTCCAAATCATTTATGAACAAATTAAATAGCACCGGTCCCGATACTGATCCTTATGGGAGACTACTGCTCAAATCCTTCCATTGTGAGAATGGCTCATTTATTCCCAGTCTCTGCTTCTTTCCATTTCAGCAGTTATTAATCTCAGGATTTGACCAACTCTTTCAGCTATATTAGTTCTTGGCCTTATTCTTTTCATATTATTTATTGAATCAGAATCATATAAGGTCCATGAGAAAACCCCAGGAGAGACACCACAACATTATGTGGAAGGCGAGTGAAAACCATAAGTGGTTGGAGGCATGTGGTCATCTTTGTCAGATGCAGCATTATGGCCTGCAGCGTTATAAAAGAGATGACTGAAAATAACTCCAGGGACTCTTGCCGGGAGTTTAAAGCTGCATTTGAAGATTCTCCCTCAACTATGTTCAAAGAAGAGGAAAAGACCAACAGCTAAAATATTGTGAACAACGTGTACTTACTGCCTTATGAAAGCAAGCAGTGCAAAGAGTATCAGTCTGTTAGTGTATCATAGAACTTGTATAACTGCTGTACTCATTCCACAGGGATCCACATTGCAGTTCTGGTCCAGTCAAAATCCAGGAGCTATCCAGAGTTAACCTATAGGACAGATCCAGCCAGGTTGGCCATGACAATGACATATGATGGGTTATAAAATCTTCAGTTCTTCCTTTGAAAATGTTATAGAAGTTACCAGTGAGAAAGTCAGGCTATAAACAGAAAACAAATAAATATTTCAAAATGACATAGAGGTATTTTAAGGGACTTCTGATAACAAGGAAACATTTTTGTATTCGGGGGAATCCGTTGAATATATTATGAAAATAAGCCATAGAAAGTAAACTTGATTACTACAGATCTGTTTCTAGTTTCTTCAACATAAAAGGAGTGTTTGGGGGAAAACATGTCACATTCACATATTATTCAGTACAGTTTCCTGGCTGGATAAGTCATTAAAATATTTCCAATCCCAAGAATATTTTGTTCTCATTTAGACCTATTTATATTACACTGCTACATATTTAAGAGGAATTACTATAAGCTATGCATGGCAAAAAAAAAGCACATTTGTCTTCTGATTCATGCCAGAGTAATGTTATGTATATATCATGTGCGAACAGTAAGCCATTGTCATTGGAACAGTTGTAGTTTGATTCATAGGAGCCAAATAATCAAAGCGATATTCAGATTTTGCAAAAAAAAAAAAAAAAAAAAACATCCTGCATTGTATGAGTCACCATGCGTCAATTCTCACTTTACATTCTTGTCCATACATGCTGATATTCATTTATGGGAACACATTCATTTTATAATATTGGCTGTACCCGTGTGTGTGTGTGTGTTTCATCCTGAGATGGACAGGAGGCTGTCTGGCCCCTAGTTGTCAAACAACCAATCCTATGTAAATGCTTGAGCCAATTTGAAGGCGGCAGCCACATCCAATCAGCTTTCAGAGAGCTGACAGAATGTTGGGGGAATTAATAATTGGGGGAATTAAAGGCAGTTAATAATCTGTGATCTGACTCCAGGGTAGAGCAGACTGGATAGATTGGAACCCCTATCTAATTCTGAAGCAGGCCATAGAGGATGTGATCAACAGATGATGCCCACAAGGCCCTCAGCCAAGGGGACCCCCTTTGTTTGTTTTCCTTCTGAGTGTGGGCCCAGGAGAGCTTGAAGGAGCCTGAATTAAATTAATATCAAGAAGTACACAGTCATGCCAAGGAGAAAAGGAATGCAGAGATCAGTCATACTTGTAAGCCCACCCTAGGAGGAATTCAATCAAGAGCCATTTCCCAAGGACCCCAGCTAATCTTATCATAACCAATAACTCAGATTTCCTAAACAATAAGCAACATTCTGGCCCCAGCAATCTCTTTCCTAATCTAAACCACTGGGAAGGAAGATTCCAGCAGCCCCACTCAAAGCAAATGCCTGGTTCATAGGTGCAAACATATCTAATTTACAGATCTCCTCACAGGAACGTTTTCGACTCTCTAAATTAGGGTTGCCATCCACCAGGTTGTAGCTGGAGATCTCCCTCAATTACAACTGCTCTCCAGCCAACAGAGATCAGTTCACCTGGAGAAAATGGCTGCTTTGGCTATTGGACTCTATGGCATTGAAGTCCCTCACCTCCCCAAACCCCGCCCTCATCAGGCTCCGCCCCAAAA
This sequence comes from Euleptes europaea, assembly GCF_029931775.1. Lineage (NCBI taxonomy): Eukaryota > Metazoa > Chordata > Lepidosauria > Squamata > Sphaerodactylidae > Euleptes > Euleptes europaea. The sequence continues at coordinate 36,632,918 of NC_079320.1, read as the reverse complement.
ATCTCCCAGCAGTGGAGAAGAGAGACCTGGCAACCCTGCTCTAAATGCAGAAAGGGAAACTCCCCTTTACAAAAAAGACAAAGGCTTCATATGCTTGCACCTCTCCCCCCAAAGATTACATTTTTAAATTATTATTACATTCCAATGGCAAGACACCCCTTCCCTGCCACATCACATGCAAAATTGTACTAAAAGTTGCCTCTCAGTCACAGCTATTGGTAACTGTTTGGAAACATCATGTTACCCCCAGCCTCATGGTCTTTCTCTCATTTCTTCTGGAACCCAAACCTCCGCTTCACTGAACTGGCGCTGAGCCTTCTGCCTTTACCTTGTCAGTTTCACCTCCTGATGCAGCTTCTTTGCCACTGTTGATGTACCTCTCTCTCCTTGCCAGATCAAGCTTGAATGTTTTATTTCCATCTCTTACAGATCTATTTCCTTAAGTAGGCAGCTATTTAGGGAAAGGTGTTTCGTTATTGCTGTTTCGCCAAATTGCAATTTTATTCTGTATTTTTCATTCATTACTGCTTTATCACTTTGCATTGATTATTCTGTTTTCTGTCAATAAAATAAAAACCCTTTTTGTTGCAGATTCTTTTCTCCCCTCACTTCTCCGAGTGCTGATCTCAATCTGCACCGGTGTATACATAGGCAATACAGTCCCAAGTGTTTAAATGCCCCAAATACATGTGTATAGTCTGTGTGGGTGGGGGGATACCTCTGTATGTTATTGTCCTGACACATGTTCACCAATTTAGCTAACACATGTCTACAAAATGGAGCTATGAACAGATACAGAGATATCTCTGCAAGTCTGAAAGAAGTCCAAGGCTTGCAGAAAAAAATGAAATCTAAAAAGAATGGGGGAAGGATTAAAACTCCCCAAAATAACAGAAACTACACCTGCAGATTTAAGAGGGGGAAAAAACCCACGGAGTTTTCAGTCACAATACTGGAGGCTGCTGGGCAACCAAAGCAGGCTTTTCTGAGCTTTCCAAGCCTTGGTTTCTGTAAAGCAAAGCCAGAGGGAGAGGGACAGTGATAGACTTGGAAACCAACACAGCCCTGAAAAAGTTCTCATCCCCCTCCCAGATAATGTCCCCTAATGGAGGAGGACTCACTGGATTCAGGCCCGTTGGCAACCACTGAAGACTCACTACCCACACAGTTTGGCCTGGCCCAGAGGCCACCACAATAACTAATCCCAGTGGTAGTGCCCACCACACAACTGGACCCAGTCCCTGAATGTGGGGGGAGCATTTGGGGTGGAATCTGGGGAGCGAAAGATGGCACAGATGCTGTGACATCACTTCTGGCCATCACAAACTAAAAATTTCCCCAGTCTCTATAACAAAAGCCATAGCTATTTGTGGAAGTTCCTAGAGTGTTGTGAATGCTGTGGTGTAGCCTCCAGATGTGCATTGGAAGTGATATCATGTCATCTGTGTAGTTGTTCCCTCATTTTTCTCCAATTGCTCCATCAAGGAAGCCAGAGGTTGAGAGCATGGTGGGTGGGTCTACTATGGGTGGTAAACTGGCAGGCTTATGGCTGTTGAGCAACTTGGGCAACTTTTACCAGAAAGAAGCTGCCAGGGGAGGGAAGAGAAAGCTGAAGACAGGGGTACAGGAAGGTTGGCTGATGGATGGGAAGAAGAGAAGGAATAATCAAGGCAAATCAAGTGCCTGTGTCCACTTCCTGAAGCATATATATGCTTCAGGAAGTGGACACAGGCAATTTCTCAATTCATTGTAGGAACAACAAACATAGTGTTATGGCCCTTTCATTTTAAAAAAACAGACATAAATCCATCATTTATAGTGGACCTTTATGTATAAAAATTGATATGGCAATTGGCCTTTGAGGGTCTAACTAGATGAGAAGTTGGGGGATGTATAAAAGGAGTTTTTCAAAGTTTTTAAAGGTCAATAGCAGCCACATCAGTCCTCAGTTTAGATAAGAACTGCAGAGTAAGAGAAAAAAGCATTGAAGATCTACACAGAGAAAGGGTTTATGCTCCCCTTTCCCCTACATGGTGTTATTAGCTCAGGAAAAGAACAACAATACAAAATTGGGGGGAAAGGTTGGTGTTAAACTTTAAATAGGGATGTTGACCTTTAAATGGGATGGTCAAGTCACAAATCTCTTATATCTCTTCCATGAAGGACATGAACTCTGACCACAATCTATCATTAGTACCATTAAAAACATTGAGTTAGTTAGAACTAAGAAGGACAAGACTGAGAATGGTTTTGGTGGCATACCTCAGGTGTCTTGGGCCCACTTTGATCAGCTTCAAGTGTTCTAAGAAGAAGAAGAAGAAGAAGAAGAAGAAGAAGAAGAAGAAGAAGAAGAAGAAGAAGAAGAAGAAGAAGAAGAAGAAGAAGAAGAAGAAGAAGAGAGGTGGCTTTTATATGCCGACTTTCTCTACCACTTAGGGAAGAATCAAACAATCACTTCCCTCCCCCTCCCCACAACAGACTCCCTGTGTGGTAGATGAGGCTGAGAGAGCTCTAAGAGAGCTGTGACTAGCCCAAGGTCACCCAGCTGGCTTTGTGTGTAGGAGTGGGGAAACAAATCCAGTTCACCAGATTAGCGTCTGCTGTTCATGTGGAGGAGTGGAGAATCAAACCCAGTTCTCCAGATTAGAGTCCACCACTCCAAACTAACGCACTTAACCACTACACCACATTGGCTCTTTATTTTCTAGATATGAATGGCAATCACAGTCATGAAAAAGGATGAAAACAGATGCATTTGCAACCGTCAAAAGTGATGATCTAATTCACCCCTCCCTTCTTGTGTGTGAATGTTTGCCAGGTTGGAAATGTTTGAAGTGGGAGCTCCTCACAGGGAGTGGAGTTGTAAAATTGTGCATAGCCTAATGTGTGGGCTGTGGCTGCTGGTGATGCTGAATGCTGAATAAAATCAAAACAATGTGTCTGGTGCCATGAGTCGGGACATGTCTGCCCAACTCGCTGTCACATGTATGAATGCTTGAAAGTACACCATTGCTCCATTTGACTTTGGAGCACTGCAAGGGGGAACAAGGGACTTCCTGTTTCCTTCTCACACAAAGGGAGCTTTGTCTCTTGAAAGCTAATACCCCCAAAATCTTGTTGGTCTCAAAGGTGCTATTGGACTCAAATCTAGCCCTGCCCACACCATTTCTAGCTTCCCTCCCACACCATTTTCCTTCCCATTCTCAGTGCTCTGGAGCCAAATGAAGCAGCAGAGCACATTCAAGGTGAGTTCCACCTTTCATACATGTGACAATGATTCAAGCTTGGCCCCTGACTTGTGTCACCTGTAATGTCTAGTTTGGGTCTTAAGTAACCAAGTTTGGAGAAAAAAGTTGAAAAAATGAAGATCGAAACAAACAACAGATGAGCAAGGTTTGTCAGAGAGTGTTTAAAAGTGAAGAAATGGGCGTTGAGAAACTTCTAATATTGCAAGAGTAGCCATTATTGCAAAAAATAAGCAAGAGTTTTTTTGACGTTTTACAGACTAACAAGTTTTATTCTAGCATCAGCTTTTGTGAACTACAGCCCACAATTTTTTATTCTAACATAAGCTTTCATGGACTGGAGCTGACAGCTGTAGCCCATGAAAGCTTATGTTAGAATAAAAATTTGTTAGCCTTTAAGATGCCCCAAGACTCCCATTAATGTATACTAATATTTCCTGGAATGGTTCAAAATGCATCCAAAGAATAAACAAGACTTGAGCAGGATTTAAATTGCTGCTCAGCTATGGAAGTATAGGTTTTTGGAAGACATAATCTCTCAGTTCCACTTATCTATCACGAAAGTAGAAATAATAACGATGGGCCTCCCAGAAGTCATGAGATGAATTAAGTGAAAAGTGTGAGATGCTTTATGCATTACATTGGTACACAAACAGTTTTAACTACTGTAATGTGCTTACAAAAGCCTGACTTTGAAGACTACACGAAACATTGGGAGATGTAAACACCTGCAAACATTTCAACAGCATTCACTTTCTGTTTCTTTCCAATTCAATGTGCTATCAGTAACTTTTAAAATCCTTCACAGCCTGAGCCCACAGATCTCAGGAGTCACCTCAATCTACAGTGAATATATGTAAAGCTTCTTTATACGGGCCTATTCCAAATGTATTTATTTATTGTTTAATTCATTTATACCCCACCTTTCTGCCCAATGGGGACCCATTACATCATTCTCCTCTCTCCATTTTATCCTCACAACAATCCTGTGAGATAGGTTAGGCTGAGAGAGTGTGACTAGTAGGGTTGCCAACTCCAGGTTGTGAAGTACCTGGAGATTTTTGGGGCAGAGCCTGAGGAGGACGGGGTTTGTGGAGAAGAGGGACTTAAATGCCATAGAGTCCAATTGCGAAAGTGGCCATTTTCTCCAGGTGAACTGATCTCTAAGGCCTTTGTTAGACATCCAGAGCAACACCCAAAATATTTTCCTACCTCTAAATTTTGTTCAGCTTACTATCTCCTGCAATCTTTCTCTTTCCTTTAAAATACTGCCCTGAAAAATAAAAAGTTTTGGTTGAGATTGCATCATTTCCAAAGCATCTGTCTTTTTTAGAGTCACTGTTGGCTGCTGTGATTGGCTGTCCCTGCTTCTGCATCTATTTACGCCTAAAGGTCTAGTGCCTCAGTGAGAGCTGTCTGTTCCTGAATCACAAGAGAGGTGGAAATTTTTGTGCTTTTGATTTCCTGAAATTCAGGGAGAAAGAAGATAACAAATTTTTTTTTTTACTAGTTTTAAAAGAAGGGAATAAGAGGAAATGAAGATCTGTGATGATTCCCATTATCGCTCTCTCTGCCCTTCCTTTCTGCCTCCAAATCTCACTCATCCTCCTACAACTTAGCTGGTTGTTGAAAAATAATTTCTCTAGACTCATACAAGTTAATCAGTTTGAAAATCTCTTTTAGACTGCAGTGCTATGTATACTTATTTCAGAGCAAGCCCCAAGAACTCAGGAATTATTGATTTATTGGTGAGTAAACTCGTATAGGATTGGGCTACATGGTGATAATCCTCTTTACATTCAGTTGGAAGTAAGTCTGATAGAACTCCAGCAGGGTTCCTGTCCAAGAAAGCATATATGGAGTTGTGATGTATGAGTCTACCTGCCATGGTAAGACTATGGCACCAAACTAGGATTTAAATCGCTGCTCAACCAAACCAACTTATTGAGGTCTATGCTGTAACAGGCTAGAAACAAGTCACCCCATCTTGAAAATGTTCCTCATCTTCATAGCAAAGTCAGGCATATCAGCTGCCTGAAGCTCATTCTCCATTCATCTGATGAGATTTTGTGGAATAAATCAATTCCTTGCAAACTGCATTGTTCACTTGTTACTATAGCAGTGAAACTGGAGTAACGAAACACAGGGTGCAGGCAGTCGACAATCGTGGAGCAAAACACACCATTCCCCTTCATGTTTGAATTAGGGTCCCCCTCTTCAAAAGATGAGAAAGACCTGCAGCGAGTGTGTGTGTGCATTTTGGACCCAAATCTTGACAAGCTGCTGCTTTTCACCATGTGCCACATAGGATGCTAATAACCTTTTCTCAGCCACTTCACCATCCCTGTGGCTCCTTAGAAGCCATAACTTGTAACAAGACCTTCCTTGCCTCTCTAGGGCTCTTCCTCCACTCTTGGATGTTCTTAGGAAGCAAAAGTCTACATACTGGGCTGGGAAAGAACCTTCTATGTACAGCTGTTGTCAAGGATCTTTGTTTAACAAAGTACCCAAACATACAGAGGATGCTCTGCATGAGACTGCCTTTGAAGATTGTCCAGAAACATCAGTTATTTCAAATGCAACAGCCAGGCTGCTGACAGGTTTGAACTATCGACATCTCTTTTAAGTGTTCAAAGAGCTACACTTGCTGACAACTTCAAGGCTCAGTTAAAAGGATTGGTCCGTACCATAAATTCTTAAATGCTCTGGAATCTAAAGGGCTACCTGCTTCCATATAAGTCTGCAGGAGTGTTATTGTCTGCAAAGGAAGCTCTGCTACACATGTGAGTGGCCATAGGTGGGTGGCCAATATGGACTTCTCCACTGCGGTGTCTCAATTATGGATATTCCATTACCCTCAACATTGTACTTCCTGGTGTCTTTTCAGTTGAGATTTTTTTCTGTTTGACGAAGGCTTCTTACGTGGCCAATTGTTTTTCTCTGTGCTATTATTCTCACTAACGATGTTGATTTTTTTATTTTTAATTAGCAATGACAAAGGATTTTAAATATTTTATCTACTTGCTAGCAGATACATATGATATTACATTTTAGCGCAACTGATTCGTATTAAAGTTGTTTACATGATGCATTTTTATGGACTGTATAATTTCATGTTGGAATCCACTGAGATTACAGTATATAAATACATTAAATAAACATACATTCTAGGGTTTTAAAAGACCCTGCAGTTTAATAAGATAGTCAGTCGTGGATCTCCTTTCATCTCATTTAGTTGAAACCTTGCAATATATCCCTGTAAATTCTAAACTCCCCAACTTCTCCCGAAGTTTATTGTGCGCTGCAGTGCTCAGTCTTGTGCATGCTGAGCACAATCAGCAAATAAATTATTCAGGCTTTATCAAAACATCAGATTTGTTCTGGTCCGGTCCTATATTGTAAATAATTCATCCATTTTAAAAGAACTAACCTGCCACAAAGGTCAGTCCTATATGTGCAACACAGAGGCCAGATTGCCTTGACAACCATTTTAAGCTTTGGATCATAAACCCCTCCCCCCTCCCAAAAGCAAATAGATGTGGCATTTGTTTTCATTTTTCCCTCGCTGACCAGTGTGCCTCTCCATAATAATACAGATAATTCTATGTATACCTACTGGGCTGTCCCCACTTTTGAGTGCCTCTCTACATCCTGCATCTGTCACTCGTGTCCCTGTCCAGTTACTGCTAATTTGTTAGCAGTAGATTGTCTCAATGCAATTGAAAGTGTATCGGAAAAGCAGTGGTTAGTGTCTAGCTAGGTGGCCCCTGTTCACACAGTGTAATTGGGTGCTTTTCACATGGCTTTTGTGCTTTCTCCATTCCTGATGCAGCTGCCGATAAAGCTCAGCAGCAATGGGGCTTCCACATGGCATGTTTCCCCACAATCTCCTAGCAACAGACAATCCCCCTCCGACATGGCATGTTTGCCTGTGGTTTTTCTACCCCAGTTCCTCAGCAACAGGCAGCCCACCTCATCTTGTAAGAATATGAGCAACAGGTTCTGTGAATCCTCAGCTTTCTTTTTTTTTAAAGTAACAGCGCATTCCTGAGGTACGCCGGCGGCCAGGACCAAAGGACTTTGGAGGCCAGCGAAGGCCTGCGGCAGTGCAATAGACCATTGCGCCGGTGTCCGGGTGGCGCAAGGCGGAGTTTGTGGACCCAGCGCCGGCGTGAAGGGCCTGACACCGGCGTCTGGACGCCAGCAAAGGACACGGTGGTGTCCTGGGAGGCATTCCCGGGGCGTCATGGCATCCCAAGAGGCATTCCCAGGGTGTTATGGTGCCGGCCGAGGGGGTGGGGGCGCTGTTAGGTGGCCTCCTGAGCCATTACAGCTTGGGAACGCCCCATATTTAAATGCCATTTGTTATATTTGATATAGACTGAGGTTAAAAAAATTCCTAATTTCTACTTACCGCCCCTTCCTAAAGGGGGTTAGATCTGCAGCAGCAGGGAACAGCAGAGCCACACCGCCTCCGCTGAGGCTTCCTGGCCACCGTGGAGGAAAAAAAGTATTTAAAATTTTTAAAAAGGAAAAATAGAGGGAAATGCCCCATTGAAAACTGTAAGGGTGCACCACCCCAAAAAGGTGGTGCAGCCCCGCCACAGCTCAAGGGGGTGTTCCCAGAGCGAATAGTGTTAGGAAGCTGCCTAAAAGCAGCTCTGCCCCCAGGAATGCCTCCCCCATGCCAGCGCAGCAAATTTCTTCCGGGACTTATTTCCCGGACCGGCTGTGCTGGCGGCAGGGGCCAGCAAAGCTCCGTAGCCCCTGGACACCAACGTGTTTGCCCCCGTGCTGGCATGTTTGCCACTTCATACCTACACCGGCGCGGGGTCACACACGCCCTCAGGATTGTAGTCTTAGTGCCTTACAGTCATCTTGTGCTTCCTTAAGCCTGTGTGTATAATTACAAAAATCTCCAAAATGTATAAGGAAATGCCCAAACTCCTTAAACAATTACAAGTTGCTTCCATGGCATTAATGGATTGGATAACAGTGGAGAACTATTTAAGTTCTCAGTTTGAGCTATTTATATACAAAGTCATATTATAATAATGCTCTTACTATAAAATTTAAGAGAAAAATGGTGAAATAAAAATGTTTTCCCTTTACACATAACCACTGTTGTTAAGGGTGAATCCATGTAAGATGCTGGTGGATCCATTTCAGTCTCTATTGCATTTTTTTTCATGGAAAGTCCCTACAACAGAAGGCCCTGATTCAGATTATTGTTAGCAGGAATTAACTCTCTATTGTAAACTACATCTAGATTAAGGAGTATGTGTGGACCACAGACTAAATGCAGCCTTCTAGCAGGCACCAAGTTTGTGTGTGTGTGTGTGTGTGTGTGTGTGTGTGTAAAGTGCCATCAAGTCGCAGCCGACTTATGGTGACCGCTTTTGGGGTTTTCATGACAAGAGACTAACAGAGATGGTTTGCCAGTGCCTTCCTCTGCACAGCAACCCTGGTGTTCCTTGATGGTCTCCCATCCAAATACTAACTAGGACTGACCCTGCTTAGCTTCTGAGATCTGACGAGATCAGGCTAGCCTGAGCCATCCAAGTCAGGGCGGCACCAAGTTTAATAACACTTAAATACACTCTGAGAAAATTTATCTCCTGCAGAACAGGAGATTCACCTTTAGGTTACCTCACTTCCCTTCCTACCACATCTGACATTTTCCCTCCTGACCTAATATGGCCTCCACATCAGCAATTTGACAAAATTGGGGGGGGGGGGTTTGTTGCATACAGGCAGGGACCAGGCAGAGGTGCTTGGCTTCTGACTCCACTCCCAGCAATGGAGAGTACTGGGGGGAGCAGAACCTGTCGCGGTTTACTCTTCCCGGTAGTGTGGGTGGACTGAGTGTGTAACCAAGGCAGCACTCTAAACAAGGAACAGGTCTACTCACCAGAACGAGCTCCTTTGAATCAAGGACTAGGCTCGGTCCTCCCAGGTTCTGCAGGGATACCAGAAGGGCACGAGCTGGTAGCTGGCACCTACGCGAGATAATACTGAGCACAGAGATCTCAGCAAGAGCAGCAGCGCTTGCAGTAATTAGCAAAGTTGTTCCCACACTGACTGACTGGCCAGCCTAAGATTTATGGCTGTTCCTCCTCACTCCCTTCCCGGACCAGCTGTTCTGCATCACTCGCTGGTGTTGACTCCTGCAAACACCTACGACCAATTGCCTGCAATCTCGCGCTGCGACGCCTCTCCTGCAAACTGAGCCGAACCTTTGATCTTTGCCGGCTAACTGGGCTGGGCGAGTCTGGAGGTGATAACCTTCTCTGTTCCTCTGCTCCTTCCCAATATGTACCACCTTCTTCTGCAACTGCCGTCTTTGCTGGTTCAGACCTATGGTCCAGTCGCCGTGGTAAGACTTCCACTGGTGCATCACCCTGCTCTGCCACTCCTTCCTCCTCTTCTTCCGAGGAGAGTTCAGGCTGACTCATGACAGGGTTGCACATACCTGTATGCTTCCACCAGGGGGTTCTTAGCTCAGTAGTTCAGTTCTTAGTAGTTCAGGGGTTCTTAGAGGTTAGGAATATGGTACAGAAGAAAAATATAAATCCCTCTTCTTCTGTACCACATCCCAAGCTAAATCAAGACGGCCTGCAATAGCCCATTACCAAGGTAAAAATTACCTGGTTATCGTATCCCGGATTGTTCAGCGTCTTGTCAGATTTGTCACTGTTGAAGTTTTTTAGACCATAGGCCTGAAAATCCAAACAAAAGGTTGATAAAGATGTAGTAATCTTGATATGTGTTCAGCGTACGGTAAAGCATATATTTAAAGTAAATATATCTGAGATCTGCCTCAGTCCTGATTCTGAGCAGTAGTAAATGCTATGTGGATCCACTGTCTCTAGAAATTTTAATAAACTGAAGCACAATCCAGACAAGACTGAGGTGCTGTTGGTTAACGGGACTGCAGGGCCAGCCTGTCCTGGATGGGGATGCAGCCTGTCCTGGATGGGGATGCACTCCCCCTGAAAAGCAGGTCTGTTGCTTGGGAGTGCTACTGGCATCAGGCCTACAGTTGGAGGCTCAGGTTTCCTCTTTAATTGGCTCCAGCTGGCTCGCCAGCTATGGCCATTTGTCAAAAAGCATGAACTGGCTGCAGTGATCCATGCTCTGATAACATCCAAGTTAGATTACTGTAATACTCTGTGTGGGGCTGCCTTTGAAAGTGGTCCAGAACTTTAATTATCCAAAATGCAACAGCCAGGCTACTGTCAGGGGTTTGGTTACAGGGATCGGATCATCACTTTGAGGAAAGATCTTCACTGGTTATCCATTTGTTTTCAGGTATAATTCAAAGTGCTGGTTCTGGTCTTTAAAGCCCTAAATTGCTTGGGACCAGCAAGGACTATCTCCTAAATTGAAGGACTATCTCCTCCCATACTATCCAGCCCACCCTGCTCTCTGTAGCCCCACCTTCAGTTGTGAGTAGGGTTGCCAACCTCCAGGTAGTAGCTGGATATCTCCCGCTATTACAACTGATCTCCAGCCAATAGAGATCAGTTCACCTGGAGAAAATGGCCGCTTTGGCCATTGAACTCTATGGCATTGAAGTCCCCCCCTCCCCAAACCCCGCCATTCTCAGGCTCCACCCCAAAAACTTCCCACCGGTGGTGAAAAGGGACCTGGCAATCCTAGTTGTGAGGCAGGTGACAACTAGAGACAGGGCATTTTCTGTGGTGGCACCTTGCCTTTAGAACGTCCTCCCCTGGCACCCACTTTATTTTTTGTGCCAGGCCAAAACACAGCTTTTTTTACCCAGACGTTTAATTAGGGGGTTATCTTATATTTTAATTGTCTGCTTCTATTATTTTTTTTTAGAAAAATGCTATTCACATCTTATGGCTTCTTTTAAATATCGTGACATGGTTTTAATTGTAAGCTGCCTCGAGCAGAACTCTAAAGAGGCAGCCTAGAAATGATCCTAACTAAATAAGCAAGCATGTTCCTATTTTGTGCAACTGAGAATAAATTCTTGCTCTGCTGCACATCAGACTATAAATTCTTGCTTATAGCTGAGACCTTCAGACATAGTGAACATCTTTCAACATTTTCTGGCCTGGAAACTGACCTTCAGCCATAAACAGGGCTGCCAATCAGCCACTGTTTTTAACCAATGCAGCCAGTTATGGAACATCTGAGCCAGATGTCAGATAAATGTTGGCTTCAAAACCATTTCCATTTTTTCCCATTTCCATTTTATTTACTGCTCAAAGACCAAGAAGTCACAAGCAAAAAAAATAGTATACAAATTAACAACTAAATGGCTAAAATCATATGTAACATTTCATTTCAACTTTCTTATTTTAACCATATAAGAATACATTTTAAAATTTAAAAAATAATACCATTTAATGCCATAGACAAGAATTTTGCAACCACCAAGAATACATTTGGATCAACATCTGCTAAGAACATGCCTACAAGCTCTTGCTTTGTATTGGGGCTTCATTTTCTAATATACCTATAGATCCATATTTCACGGGCCACAACAACCGATTAAAAAGTGCCAAGTGGTCTCCAGGTCCCCTGAGTTACATTCACAAAATCAGCTTGAGAAACGGCTTCAAAAGAGAATCGCTGGTTGGCTTTCCCCCATTGCAAAGCCTTCATTTTCTTTATTTGTTTAATGTAGGTGTCCTCACACTGGAAACACGTAGAGCATTTATCGGATGAAGCGGGCTCTAGACAATGACTAATTATGCTGGAACAAAAACTTATTAATCCTTAAGATGCCACAAGATCCTGTCCATTTGTGTGGAACATGAATGGGTGTAGTTTAGCTCAGCACATATATGCAACATTTGGAATGGCTGTTGTGCTCAGCGTAGCCCCTGCATCTTCTTCAGGGCTGCTAATGACAAGTGGCAATGAGGAGTCTGGCTGGCTGGCAGACACCTGGCTGGAGACGAAGTTCATTTCTTACCTACAACCAGTGGATTGTGGCCATGTCTGGGCTTTTACACATTCTCAGTTTCCTCACATCTAATTTCCTGTTTCTTCTGGGGTGGGGATGGGAATTCAGTTCTGCATGCGTTTTGCTCCTTCTAGTGGTCAATTTGATATAACACCAATTTTTATCAACTGCAAAAAGCTGCTGATTTAAACTGCAGAGAGAAACACTTCATTTACAGCTGAGTGATGTCAAATTGACCTTCAGAGGGAGAACAGAACCCCCTTTCCCTGAAGAAACAGGAAGTTAGACGCAAGAAAACTGAGAATGTGTAAAAGCCCTCTTTAAAGTTCTAGGCCAACAGAAGCTGTTGTAGCTCCTATCCTGTTCTTTTACTGGTTCCTTCATCTCCACTGCTCCCCAGTTAGGTGGAGCAACCAGGAAACAAAACATGGCAGGCTGAGGAGCAAGTGGAAGAATGGGGTTGAAAACACAGAGGCTGCTTCTCTATCGGAACCCCTAGGTTACTGGCTGGTGGGATACCAAAAGGGGAAATGTGTGGTTGATTGTGATGGCTGCTGGCAACCGCGAATCCATGTCTCAAGGTGAAAAAAGCTGTGTGGGAGAATAATGTGCTTTAAAGAGAACCCTTTTAAAATGATCAGGATTGTGTGATTACCCACCCCCCAGTTCAGTTTGCTGTGTTTTTGCCATTGTATGTTTAATCACACATTCACCTGTGTTTAATTGTGCGAATAAATATTATTGGGTGTGAACTATTTCCCTATAACTTTGCAAGTCTTCCCCCTGTTCACCACCATGGCTCACTACTTGTTTGTCACATTCTTTAAGAGCACAAAAGATTAATAGTTCACGGATAGTGATTTACAATTATAAGGCACCTCTCTGTGTCTCTTATTGCTGCCTGACTCAGGGATAATTAACAACAAAAGGCAGGTGAACACTCTGGATCAGGATCAATTTGCACATGTATATTTTTACCCTTCCTCATGGAAACCATAGGTTCTTTTCTTTAAACAAGCACACACGCTCCATGTCTGCCAAATTCTTCTTATTAAAATTTGTTTGACTAAAAAGAGAGATGTGCTGCATTGTCTCTTTGTTCTTGTCTGCTGTATTCTTGGTTCATCATGCCTATCCAGTGTTTGTTAAAAGGCACACAAAAAAAAAATCAGATTATGTATGCATGAATTATATCCATTCTTGCATTACCTATCATTTGCCAAGTAATTGCATGAGTCTTGTCATGAATCATGACAAAGAACTGCTCTGATTGGCTGCTTTAATGTGCTCATGACCCTGTAACATATAAAGGAACCTATGTCAAAATAGTTACTGAATAGACACAAAGCTGTTTAACATGGAATTTGATTCAACCTTTGAACAAGAATGTCTAGGCGATTTGGCGCAGGGTGCAACTCACATATAATTAAATGGTTGAATTCTGGTAAATTAGAATATTAATATTTTGAAGCTCTCAGCATCTCTGAAAATTATATAGTTTTATTCACTGACAACTTCCCTACATATTGAGAAGTTTGATGCTTTTGGATGAGAAAACACTAGCCTCTTTTGGTGATTTTGTAATGTTTCTGTTATTTACGTACAACCAGAATATAATGAAGTTAACAAGCTCCTTCAGCAGACAGCACAATTGCTAGTCCTGCATCTGGCTCCCCAAACAAGCAACTACATGGGTGCTTCAGATTTAGCTAACTGACCACTCTCCAGTCTCAGCCTTCCTACAGTCAACTCAAAAACCAGCTCCAACCCATTTCTCAGCCCTCCTTCTCCAAGCCAAAGAATTTCACCTTCCCCAATTGCCTGAACGTTGCATTCTAAAATCTGAAGACCTTCTGAAATATCAGAAATACTTCCTCCCATAAACTCATATTGATGAAACTTCATACATTATAACAAAAGATGCTTTCCCAGCATTTGTAAAAATGCAGTTCCTGACTTAAATGTATTACTTCTTCTATCTTTAAGGAAAATATACAGCACACAGTGAGGGCTGCCTTTCTCCTTAAAGATTAGTCTCACTTAATCTGAACAACATGCATAGTCTTCTCTGCCAATGAATGGTAAAGCATCAGCTGATGAGATCCATGCATTCCTATACTATCACACAGTGTAATGTAGTAATCCCAGCATCTGCAACTCTTCTTATCCCAAGCTAAGGAAAACAAAAACATATCTCAAGAGGCACACAGAAAGCCTCTTGTCTAAGAATGTTCAGAGACAAAATGTCTTTCTTTACAAACAAAGTCCCCCATTATAGTGAACTTTAATATAATTGTTCCATGAATGTTCACATGTTTCCTGAGGAACTGGATGAAATACCAAACATTTACCTAAGATTGTGCCAAAGTTCAGCTCACTGTTGCACAAAGTGTATTGATTTTCAGAGACTAGGGCTGCACTCCTATGCATACGTCCTTGGGAGTCACTGAACACTGTGAGCCTTTCTGCCAAGCATATAAAGGATTAAACTGGAAGAGACTACAGCCTTTTCTCATCTTTTATCTTCTAGAAAATAGTATTGCTCAGCAACTGCTTTTTAAAGTATTATTCAACTTACAGATGAGTCTTTGACTAAAACTTATGCTCAAAATGAAGTCCTTCTGGGTTCAATTAGTTGACCAGAAACTGGTACTCAGTAGGGGAGTAGTCTCATTATCACTACAGTACTAAGGTTCTTTGTCTGAAACTATATACTGTTGAAATCAGTGTAGATGAACATTATTTAGATGGCGATACACTTTTCCTGCTCATGATTTGAAGATATTCCATAAAACGTAAGATACTGACATAAAATGTTTGTAGCTCTTTTAATGGAAACTGCTTTCTCCATTATTTACTGCAGAGTCCACAGCATTCTCAGTTCTCTCACTGTCTGTCAATTGGAAATCATTCTCTTTTGGGTGAGAAGCATGGGCTGTCACTTACCTGGAAGCCCCCAGTTTACTGGCTCATGCTGGGAGAGCTGGAGAAGGTGCCAGGGGAGGCCAGGCTGGCCTGGCCGGCCCCAGGCCCTGCAGAAGTGGCAGGGGCTAAGCTGGGCTGGTTAGCAGGCCGTTGCAAAATGGTGGCTGGCTGAGGAGGCTCATCACGGCCTTTGGATTGTTTCACCCTCCCTCCCTATATTTTGGCTGTTGGTTGTGTTCTTTTTCTATCATCACAACTTTCAGCAATGTTTGTTTGAGGCTGGATCCATGTTGAGGGGGTAAAGCCAGCCTGCATGCCTCCTTTTCCCCACTCTGAGGGTCCTGATAAGGGATTTGGGGGGAGGTCTGGAAAGGGATATGCCCAGCTTGGGGGGTGTCAGAGCGGCCTCCCGCCAAGTGACAGGGGAACCACACAGCAAGCCTAAATCCAAGTGGGTCCAGAATACTGCCATCCCAGGCTACTCTCCAGCTGGCAGGCTGGGAGTAGGAGATGCATGTCAACAGGTGGGTCAGTAGGGTTGCCAACCATCAGGTACTAGCTGGAGATCTCCTGCTATTACAACTGATCTCCAGTCAAGAGATCAGTTCACCTGGAGAAAATAGCTGCTTTGGCCATTGGACTCTATGGCACTGAAGTCCCTCCCCTCCCCAAACCCCGGCCTCCTCAGGCTCCTCCCCAAAAATGCCCCACCGGTGGCGAAGAGGGACCTGGCAACCCTATGGGTCGGTCAATGCCCTGGATCCAGCCCCTGTGCTACGCCAATGCCCTTAGGTCATACCCAATAAAAGTTGTGGCCATTTTCCCTCCCAGCAAGTTGTGTCTTTAATTGCATGCCAGGGTCATTCCAGCAATTTGTCTGTGTTTGTAATATTGCATGCCAGGGGTTTTTGTTGTCGTCGGGGAACATGTTCGGTGTAGTTGGCTCCAGCCACTCCCCAGTTAAGTTCTGGGTCATAATCCCACATGCATTGCAGAGAAGGTGGGAAGCAGCCTGTTTCCTTTTGAGCTGACTTTGTGAATGGCTCACATGAAATAAAGCAAGACTCAATCCCCATCACCACCACACACACAAAAGGTTTCATTTTATATAAGGTTTCTGAAAAGGAAACCTACATGAGCCCCTTTCTCAGATTCCTTGTCCCCATTGCCTCCACAAGCATTCTTGGCTTGTTGTAGGAGATTAAAGACCTTGTCCCTTCCCAAGTCCTTAGTGCATGATAGAAAGCTTGAAGGAAAACACTGAGACTTATTTCAGGTCATGTGGGGCTTCTGCAGGATTTCTTGAACACTCTTGATGCTTACAAAAGCTGAGCTGACATAATGTGAGCTATTAGAGGACACAAGGGAAAGGGATTGGTGGGAAACACATATATGGTTAGCTACTAAAGGCCAAACTACATGTTACAACATATGCAACTCCACCTTGAATCTGACAATAGAATCAAGTCTGCCATAGGGACTAACAACCATATTGCAATTATGAGCTTCTGGTGGGAAGTCCATTTAAAAGCACCACAAGAAGAAGAAGAGTTGGTTTTTATATGCCGACTTTCTCTACCACTTAAGGGAGACTCAAACCGGCTTACAATCACCTTCCCTTCCCCTCCCCACAACAGACACCCTGTGAGGTAGGTGGGGCTGTGAGAGCTCTAACAGAGCTGTAACTTGCCCAAGGTACCCAGCTGGCTTTGTGTGTAGGAGTGGGGAAACAAATCCAGTTCACCAGATTAGCCTCTGCTGCTCATGTGGAGGAGTGGGGAATCAAACCCAGTTCTCCAGATCAGACTCCACCGCTCCAAACCACTGCTCTTAACCACTACACCACGCTGGCACCATGCACAAGGCCTGATTCAGACCAGGACAGTGCAGCAGGGGGGAGTAAGAGCTCCTGCCTTCCCCTCCACAAAATTGTCTCATGCCAAAACTGCATTTGGGGGGGATATTATAGCTACAATGTGTGGACCCTCCACAGGAATACAGTTTTATAAATACCTTAGCATCAGACATTTTGACTTGGCAGTGCTTGCTGTAACACAAAATGTTTTGTTCATAAATCCACCCTGTCTCCATTAATGAACTCCAGTTGCTCCACACCAGAAATGCTCACCACCGCCCTGCATGCACATCAATTTATTATATAACCCTGTATACCCTCTCACAGCCTTATTTATTGCCTCGGGCATTGATCAGAGAGCAACAAGCAGATACGGAACGGAAACTCATGATGGAGGTCAGTTGACTGGTCTTACATCTATGAGATTGCACTGGACTTGAACTTTCGTAAACAATCCTTCTTACAGATCCGTCGTTTAAGGCACTTTGTGTTTGCCTTTCATCTCCTGGTACAGATTAGCTCTGGTGTTATAAAGCTACTGTACTCTAGATCTTGAAGACCTACCCCATATACTGTCAACACAAGGTGAGTTACACAATCAGTTTCTTTCCCACTTTCAGCTCTTCATGCCCATTCCCCTGCCCATCATATACACACCGAACCGGAGTTGTTTGTGCTGTAATGCTTGTGGTCTGCCACTAAATGCTGTCATAATGTTGCTTGTTTCAGCATTCATTTCAGACACTGAAGTGCCCTTTGAGAAAAAAGAATAACAAACATCAGTCACTCTGTGCATTTTCTGTGATGGAGTGGGGAAACTTCTGCAGCTCAAGGGGACAAGAGCACACATAATCTCCATAAAAATAACCAGTGGTAAAAGAAATCTGAAACTAATTGATGATCTTGTGGGGGAGGAGGATTAGTATGATATATGGTATGAAGAAATCCCAGTATGAAAATACCCATGTAGGATACAGATAAACAAATCCACATGACTTTGAGCATATAAACTCACTTCTATGTGCAATGCTTGGTCCACTTGTGACAACGGAGAATAGAAGCAAAGCAAAATTTAAAGGTCATGGAAGGACTTTACATCCGTTTTGTTTGCACTAA
Organism: Euleptes europaea; assembly: GCF_029931775.1. Taxonomy (NCBI): domain Eukaryota; kingdom Metazoa; phylum Chordata; class Lepidosauria; order Squamata; family Sphaerodactylidae; genus Euleptes; species Euleptes europaea. Next base: position 36,614,836 of record NC_079320.1, on the reverse strand, counting down.
CTTTCTGGCTGAAAGAGGTCAAAATGTATTTTAAGAATTAATGATCCAGAGCTAGTAAAGCTTTACAGTAGATGAACAATCAGATCTGTGATAAAGAAATCTTTGTATTGGGTGGTAAATATTCGATAGTGTTTTACTTATTCAGAGTGGATTTTTTTTCTTGTTCTCTTTCTTGTTTGAATTTAACAGAAGGCTTGATACCACCGCTATTATCATAACTTTTCCTCATTTAGATAGCTAACAGCATGTCTGTGTAAAAAGAATTGTGACATGAAATAACTTTTTGTTCCGATGTGTCACATCAAATGCTTTGAATATTTCAGGGGTTTATTTCCCCAAAGCACAAGTCAAGTAATGTAACCAGAATTTACAGTTCTGCTTTAAAGTGCAGTTATTTATGATCTTTCCATAACTACTACCTCTACCATAACAAGAGCATCATAACGTGGTTTTCTTCAAAGCCTCTTTTCCCCTCACCAACAGTCTACAATAAATAATGTCATGGAGTCACTTGGTGGGTGGATACAACTGAAGCCAGGAATAGGGCTGTTGGAAAAAAAATTCGGAAAAGTTCGGCTTCGGCAAAATTCGGCCCGTTTAAATTCGGGACGTGCCGAAATCCGAACTCCCCCGCTTCGGATCCGGAAACTTTGGCGCGAGATCCAGAGTTCGGAGGGAAATTCAGCCCCCCCGCGGGCCTTCACAGGGCTTCCATGAAGGCGCACGGGGGGCGAACCCCCAAATCTGCCAAATTTATTCACCGAACACCCCAAAGTTGGCGAATTCGGATCCCCTGTTTCCCGCCTTTTTTTGAGTTTGGTTCGTCCTGAACTAAAAGTTGCCGAATCGGGGGAAATTCGGCTGTTTTTCGGTTCGGGACGAACAGAATCGACAGCCCTAGCCAGGAAGTGTTTTCATTGATTGTCATAGACTGCTTGTTGAAAGTGGTCCAGACAGCTGTGACATTTATACATGCCTCCAGAGATTTACTGATATAGGGGGTGGCAGGCCCTTTGCATTGGTGGTTTAGGAAGGTTAATAGGAAGGTTAGTTGAATGCAAGAGGAAGATTATGGCTTTCGTTTTTCTCACCACATGACCACACAAATGGCTCAGTTATACAGCAGCATTGCTAAAACAGTGAAGCCCTTTAATAACACTCTCCTTGATGTGGTCTTAGTTAAGCCTCAAACACAAAGTGTGGTCAAGCCTAGAGAGATGCTGAATTCATATTTGAACAGCTGATGGTTTTACAAGATGTCCCAATTTTTAACCCTCCCTTTTGGTTCATGTTAGGTATACATGGCCATTTATGATAAATTCTTAAAACATTTATCTATATTTTATATTTAGACCTAGCCTTATCACAGAGACCTAGAGATACGTACAGGTCTTTCTTTAATATATTAATGTCCTCAAGACTTCCACAAACTATTCCCATTGGCAACAGAGATAGATACTAGTTCCAAGGATGAATAACATACTTTCTGTCTTTATTTCTATGTGGCATTTTTTTCATAATCACATTGGGGGGAAATTGCAGAAAGGATGAAATTTTAGAGTGAACAGCAATTAAATATTGGCTTTGCCATTGTCTAGGACAGAGGTATGTTTCCTCTAGATCCCATTCCCCATTTGGAAATACAGAACTGTTACTACCACCACCTCAAGTCACCTAGTCTCCTAGAGGCTATGCTGCCAGGGGCACTGGAAGAATCCATCTTGGATTTAAACCAGAAAATCATGATAGGAATTAAGTGCAATGAAATGCCAGGTCTCCATGAGAAACAGTCACACACACACACACACACACACACACACACACACACACACATCCTTAATCGGAGCCTTGTCTTGTAACTTCTTAGAATCTCCCTATACCCAGGCCAAAATTAATAACCGGTATTTTCAGGGCAATAAACTTATATTACATTCTCATCAAGAGTTACCCTTACAATACAGATCTGTCCAGTAACCTAATCAAGTCCATCATCAACAAGATTACTTCATCCTCTATCCCATTAGCATCCTCCATGGAGTGATTCAAGTATCCTGGAAAGATGTCTCCTGCCACCAGCTTTTAAAAGGCTATGAATTTTAAGTATAAAAGGACTGCTTCAACCTGAAATTTTAGGTTCGTTCTCATCCTGAGACTATTCCTTAACAAGACACATTTAGGTCCAGCCTCTCACTGGACTGCACCTTTTCCACTGGCATTTCAGGATCTTCCTTCAAGAACTCTTGACTGTGCTCACATTTGGGATCAAGCAACTCATGGGTCTTTCTTCTTGTCTCTGTCCTTCTCGTTCACTTTCTGTCTCCCAATTCAGTTACCTCATGTCCCTATCTCCAGTTCTCCCTCATTCTTCTCCACTCACCTAGAGCCTCACAAACAACTCTTCCTCTCTTAGTCTAAATAATTTTATTGTACTCCTCAATTTGTGTTAATTGTTTTCTGTTATGTCCCTTGACTTTGCCTTATTTCAAAGCATTGTCTCTGCCTGCCTCCCCCACCCCACTTATATCTTTTAAATAAAGACCAAATTGGGTTCAATTAAAGATTGCCTCATCCTCTCTCCTTCTCATCTTCCTCCAAATACAGACTCAGGATTGTCCATATGTATATACAGACATACCAGGTTTGGAGCTCTACTCAGTCATATCCAGCTCTTCTTTAGGTAAATTGCAGATCCTGGATAAACAATTTCCAGAATCCACAGCACTCAAATATCTTTTTGCTCCCCTATGGTCACTTTCCTTTCCTCATGTAACAGCTATTACCTAGTGCATACCCTTTCTATGCCTTGCTGCCTCCTGTTTTGTATGTGGGACTGAAGGAAGAGTGGATGTGTGAAGTAGGGTTGCCAGCCTCCAGGTACTAGCTGGAGATCTCCTGCTATTACAACAGATTACCAGCCGATAGGGATCAGTTCACCGGAGAAAATGGCTGTTTTGGCAATTGGACTCTATGGCATTGAAGTCCCTCCCCTCCCCAAACCCTGCCCTCCTCAGTCTCCATCCCAAAAACCTCCCGCCGGTAGCAAAGAGGGACCTGGCAACCCTAGTGTGAAGATTTCCCCCCTTTCTATTGTTGTGTGGCTGTGGAGATGAAAGGTGTGGTGAAGTGAATGAAGAAACCTGGTGAGCACTGTGTGGTTAACATATTCTGTTCTTGCATTAATCTCCTATCCACCTCTTTCACTACTATGACTATCCAAATCATCCTTCCCAGAATCATCAACTTTTATTATTATATTTTATTATTTTAACCTAACTTTGATTTTTATTCAGAGCTGATATTGTATCGAAATAAAACTTGATTGATTGATACCATGAGTATCCAAACAAAGGAAAAGCCCAGAGCTCCTTGTCAAGTGTAGTCTCTTTACCCATTTTCCCTTGCTTAACTTTCTTGCCCAGTTGGTCTCTGGGGGATCCTACTTTTCCTCTGCCTTCCCTGATGGCTGTTGCTATCTGTGAAAAAGAGTGAACAGATTTGCCAAGAGAGGAAATTTTCTCAGAACCCAATCATGTGCATACTCACTCAGAAGTAAATCCCAGCATGTTCAGTGGGGCTTACTTCCAAGCAGTAACGCATAAAATTGCAGCCTGGGCCTATGTAACTTTATTCAGCCATAAATCCTACTGATTTCTGTAGGGCTTACTCAAAAGTAAGAGTGAATAGGATTCTACCCTAGGGTTGCAAGGTCCCTCTTTGCCACCGGTGGGAGATTTTTGGGGCGGAGCCTCAGGAGGGCAGGGTTTGGGAAGGGGAGGGACTTCAATGCCATAGAGTTCAATTGCCAAAGCAGCCATTTTTCTCCAGGTGATCTGATCTCTATCTGCTGGAGATCAGTTGTATTAGCAGGATTTCTCCTGCTACTACCTGGCAGTTGGCTACCCTATTCTACTCCTACAGCTAAAACCTGGTCACTTTGAAATGTGTGAATAGAGTTGCATTCTGAGCCTATGTGTGCTTACTCAAAGATAAGTCTCACTGTGTTAAATTGAGCTTACTTCCAAGTAACTGTAAATGATTGCAGCCTCAGGAACCTAAGGTGCCTACATTGGAGGAGGAGGGGTGAGAGAGCTTGAAGGGAGAGAGACTGAACTTCAGAACATCATATCAGTAAGGGTTTATTGCTCAGATCAGTTACTTCTGTGGCAGCAGATAAACAAGAGCAAAACACTTGCCTCTTTGGCTGCCAATAGACCCAGGAACTTGGATTTGCATTAACTGAAATTCTGTATCACTTAAAAAAATATAACTTATTGGTAGGGTTGTCAGGTCCCTCTTCGCCACTGGCAGGAGGTTTTTGGAGTGGAGCCTGAGGAAGGCGGGGTTTGGGGAAGGGAGGCATTTCAATGCCATAGAGCCCAGTTGCCAAAGCGGCCATTTTCTCCAGGAGAACTGATCTCTATCGGCTGGAAATCAGTTGTAATAGCAGGAGATCTCCAGCTAGTACCTGGAGGTTGGCAACCCGACTTATTGTCGTTCTTTCTTGGCTCCCTCCCCACTTCTGAACTGAGGGGACCTCTGAGATCGCTCCTCCTACACACAACTAAATGGTTTTTTTTTTCTGTGTGAGGTACATTGTGCACATGGTTGAAATGTGTATTTCTGGTCTTGACTGGCCCAGTACTTAAAGATACAACAATTGCTTTTGGGTAGTGTGGTTTTTCTGTGGGTTACATAAAATAACCAGTGTTGTGTTTTGGATGTGCACGATGCATGGCATAGCGTGCCATATATACAAAATATCTGGTCATATCAACAATGTTAAACACACATACAGAGTCATCCAAAAATGTATCTGATTTCAAATGCAGTTCCACTTGAGCAATTAAACTCTGTCATAATGTATTCCTTCAGTGATGATTACCATTTTCATATATATACCTATCATATGTAAAGATGCCTTCTAAGCACTCTTGTTTCCATAAGAGCTAACAGCTAAAGCAGAATGAAACAAAGATATACATTTGTTACGTTTTCCTCACAATAGACAGAACAATTTACAGTTGCTAGGAGATCAGGTGCAAGACAAACACTTGCTTAAGACAGTACCTTCAAAAGTGCCTCAGCTTTCATCAGTTTAGCAATGATGGGCGAATAGTTTAAACTGGTGAGGAGGAGGTGTCTCCTTTGCTCTTCTCACATGTTACTTGCATTATAGACCCAGGATTACCTCTATTCCCATGTCTGAAAAGGGCCTGGTAGGAGCACAGGAAAAGAGCCCCTACATTCATCCCGTCACTCAGATATTTCTGAAATTCTCCTCAGCTGTGGGCTGTGCGGTTGATAGGTGCGTAGGGAGCGGAACTACTTCTCCTTGTACCCTTTTTCGTCAGAACGTATTCAGCAACTTGTAGTTTTCCCGAGTGCTAGAGAAAGCAACCTACAGGTAGTGGTTTGGTGCAGAGAAGAATGTGAAGGGAAAGAGTTACATTTCCCCTTTCTGCCACCATTCTCCCACTTTGGGTTGCAGAGTGCAGACTCCACAACTGCATTTAGATGTGCGTTTTTTAAAGTGGAAAAACCCCCATCTCAGAGCTAGCTAGTAGTGTAGTTCTGCCCTTACATTTCCCCCCTTGGTTTAGGAGTTCTAAATTAGCTGGTCTTGTTTTTGAAATGGCAACAGTGCATAAATACTTTTCCATCAATCTTTTTTTTAATTTTTTTTTAATTTTACAGTGTTTTGTTCTTGCAGCTTTCAATGTCTTCCATAGTTTTCAGTTCCTTCCATGTATTTGTGTCTTCCCTTTCCCTTCTACATTACTGATGTGCAGGTGCCCACAGATAAATCATTGCATACATTTGGTTCTTGACTATCAGCCAGTGACCTACTTAATATGACAAGGGCCTCCACATGGAAAGTGGAGAGGGGGTGTTAAATGCCTTTTTAAAGAAAATACAAGAAAGTGAGACATCTGGATAAGGGGAGCAAAAGCTAAATTCAGTCAAGATTATTTTGGTGCCATTGTTCACCAATGCAAAGATGCATCAGCAAGACCTTACAATGAAAGTATTTGGGTGCCATTATAATTATCTAGGTTGCTTTTCCACTATTTTTTGCACAACTGAACTGAAGGAACTGAAATTTGCAGCAAGAATCCCCCCTCAAATTGCCTAGTTAAATCATAATTCAGGAGAAATGGAGCATCAGTCAGAGAAAACCCACAGAAAAATAAATCAATAAACCAAAATGGAAATAGAGCCATTCTTCATTTCATTCATTTAGGTCACAGAATTTCACATGCTTGGAATGGTTTTAACGCATTTTCAAAAGATGTACAGCATCTTTTCCTGAGCCAGCCATTTAATGCATTTTGCTGTGTTACAACTACTTAATGAATTTTTGAAGGGTGTTACAAGGTTCTTGTACATAACTGTATGTGCGTTAAGTGCCATCAAGTCACTTCCAACCTATGTCAACCCTATGAATTAACGACTTCCAAAACATCCTATCGTTAACAGCCTTGCTCAGGTCTTCCCTGATTGAGTCAATCCATCTCATGTTGGGTCTTTCTCTTTTCCGATTGCCTTCAACTTTTTCTAGGAGTATTGTCTTTTCCAGTGAGTCTTGTCTTCTCATAATGTGACCAAAGCATGATAGCCTCAGTTTGGTCATTTTAGCTTCTAGGAAGAGTTCAGGGTTCATTTGATCCAGAACCCACCGATTTTACTTTTTGGCTGTCCACAGGATACATGCTTTCAAAACGAGCCTGTGTGCTTCTCTTCTGTTGGTCTGTTATCTATCTTATAAGTGGAAGGAGCATGTAAGTACTGGGTTTTTGTGGTCTCTCTCTCAGGCTCTATCTGCTGCCTTGAATGGTCAGATTCTACCCCTTGGCTCTCTTTTTACGGGCATCAGCTACCACTAAATGGAACAGGATAAATCCTTTCAATGCTCAATGCAGAAGCTGTCTTTGCTGTGCTGGTGATTGCATTTGCCACCACCCTCTCCTATGTAGCAACACAGTGTTGTTCCTAGTGCTGCTCTGGAAATCCAATGCAAACTTGTGCCTGCCTGGCTAATATGAAGGAAGAGAGTACTATTTATCTTGACAAACAGGGCAGAACGTGTGTATCCCATTTGCCCAGCACAGAATTGTGCTTCATCTGCCGTTAGCACTTGGACCTTTGCTGTTGAAGCTGATCCATTAGATCAAAGTGCCATCTAATTCCACTTCTGCTCATGTCTTAAGATGTATGCTGTGCCCCTAAACTGTGCGCATTTCCTTCCATGCAGTTAATTGCTTCTATACAGTTAATTGCTTTTACTGTGTGTCTTTTCCCCATCTCTGCAAAATGCTTAGCTCTTTTTAGATGCTGTGTTGATTACTATATTCCAGGGTGGTAATTACTTGGTTAGGTTGTCAGTATGTCAGCGAGCACAGTACCTTCATTTCAAAGTCTGTTCATTTCTTGCTACCTGGCAAGTTTTAATTCTTCTCAAGAACTTGACCACAATGCTTCTGTTTCAGGAGAGGCTTCCAGCATAAGTAGCATCCTTTGGAGATGGCTATAAAATGCTGATGGCTACAAAGGGTTCAGTACAATATAGAATTTCTGTTGATTTCATTGCATGCAATGCTTGTCATATGTACAGCATTATCCTATTCATTCCTATTGGGTAGAAATTTCTATGGGGTTCCATGGAATTTAAAATGGAACCAAATGTGATATGTAACACAGAGCTGCTGCTAAAAATAGTAGCGCGATGTCAAAATGTCAACAAAAATAACCACTAGTTAGATTTTACAACGAAATGCTATGGAATATGGCTCCATCCAATAGACAGGGCTTGAGACCAATGGGGCACCTGTGTGGCTCTCTCCTCTCCTTGCCACTCCCCTTGTTCTTCCCTAAGACTCTGTGCTCTAAGCCTGGCAGGGCCTAAGGAGGCTGCGACTGCTTGCTTCCTTCCCTGCCTGATCTCTCAGCATACCCTGGGCTGTGTGCCTGTCAGCCAGTCCTCCAGCTGCTGAGCTGGCTCCAGATGCATATCCTTGGCCATCACCATTTATCTGGTTGCTGAAGAGCCCCACAATACATTGGGAAAGCATCCCTGGAGCTGGACATCTTGCAACAGTCCCTCTGGCTGCTATATTGAGCCCAGCTGTGCTCTGCTACCTGGCTGCACTCCCAGTGCCATGTTTCCTGGAGTCTTCAGGCTTGTGGAGCCCTTTAACAGCCTGAACTATATTGCCTCCTGCCCTTTCCTTTGTCATCCTTTGCTGCCTGACCAGACAATCCTGCTTCTGTGGAGAGTGTGTGTGTGTGGGGGGGGATGGAGTAGGGTTGCCAGGTCCCTCTTCACCACTGGTGGGAGGTTTTTGGGGCAGAGCCTGAGGAGGGCAGGGTTTGGGGAGGGGGGACTTCAGTGCCATAGAATCCAATTGCCAACACAGCCATTTTCTCCAGGTGAACTGATCTATATAGGCTGGAGATCAGTTGTAATAGCAGGAGATCTCCAGCTAGTACCTGGAGGTTGGCAACCCTAGGATGGAAACTGTTGTCAGACACAATGCCATAAGGCCTACCATTTCACTCCACAATGCCTACTGTTTGATGATCTTTGTGTTCTTTGCAGGTTGAGCATAGAGTTGCATTCTGAGCCTATGTATGCTTACTCAAAGATAAGTCTCACTGTGTTAAATTGAGCTTACTTCCAAGTAACTGTAAATGATTGCAGCCTCAGGAACCTAAAGTGCCTGCATTGGAGGAGGAGGGGTGAGAGAGCTTGAAGGGAGAGAGACTGAACTTCAGAACATCATATCAGTAAGGGTTTATTGCTCAGATCAGTTACTTCTGTGGCAGCAGATAAACAAGAGCAAAACACTTGCCTCTTTGGCTGCCAATAGACCCAGGAACTTGGATTTGCATCAACTGAAATTTAGTATCACTTAAAAATTATAACTTATTGCTAGGGTTGTCAGGTTCCTCTTCACCACTGGCGGGAGGTTTTTGGGGTGGAGCCTGAGGAGGGTGGGGTTTGGGGAGGGGAGGGACTTCAATGCCATTGAATCCAATTGCCAAATAATAAGTACCTGGAAGTTGGCAACTGTTGTCAGACACAATACCATAAGGCTTACCATTTCACTCCACAATGCCTACTGTTTGATGATCTTTGTGTCCTTGCAGGTTGTATGGGTACACAAACACATTCATACCATACACATATTGATGAAGCAGAAATAGATTGGCCAGTCGTCGTCCCCCAAAAAAACTGATGCCAATTGGTCCAGTCACACTGTCCCATCACACTGAGGCTATATTAGTGCCCTGGTGGCAGGAGATAAATGTTGTAAAATAAAATAAAAATAAATCTAATGAAACAAAAGTTGGAGGTGATTTAAAATCTACGCATTGCTTCAGCTGTTTTTGTGAATCCTGAATAATGAATGTAGCAATGCCAGCTACCTTTTGATTGTATGTTAATGAATTAATTAAGCAAGGAAGGCTATGAGATAAAGAGGATGTCAACTAGTTCTGACAACAAAGAGGCCATTTCCTCCCTGCTAGAATACATTCTTTGCATCAGTGCTGCTTGCAGCATCGTCGGACATATCTGGACTGCAAGGACTAAGAGGTTCTGAGTAAATGTGATCCATATTAAATCAATAAACCTGTGGCCGGTGGCATGAAAATCCATAGCACTTGTCTCTGTGTTTATTTGATGCCATCATAAATGGCACCAGCAAAATCCATTATCTTTTGTGTCAAGCATTTCGAAATGAATGTAAGGCAACCCCAAGGGAATACACTTATTTACAGTCTTGCTGCTGATTTAATTGTCAGACCCTGTTTTGTAGTTCAGAAGGGGCCTGGAGACAGCAGACAAGGATGTTCTGGACCCATAGCCAGCAGAGAACACATGGCTCTCCCCAATTTTCAAATGATTGTTCTTCAGTGCTCTGTTTCTGGTGTCACTGCACACCAGCCTTGTGACACATATCATGCAGACAGTAACAATCAAACAAGTTATTTTCTGTCATGAATGTGAATCAGAACTTCATCTACATTCTCACAGATATAACTCCATTTTTCCTTATTTGCCCAGTCATCCATAATTAGTTTCAGGACTTATTGTTGTATAGCTTAAACTTTCTATCAGTCTATCAATCTGTCTAATTTATATCCTGTACTCTGTTTAAAAAGATTTTACAAGATAACTGCATTAGTACACATTTCTATGCCACCTGCTGCTCAGCGAAAAGGGTTCTTTTTCCCTGTCCATCGGCAGAAAGGTTGGCCATTGATGAAGTCCAAGCAGGAGGGCCCAAACTGCAGATTGCCAGCCAGGTTCATGACAGTAGTCTCTCTCTCTCTCCCTCCCTCCATCCATCCCGCCTCTTATACTCCTGGAATATTTTTCTCCCCTTTCTATAAAATGGGGGAATAAATGGTAAGGGGTGTCACCTCCCCCAGTGAGGCCAGTTGTGTACAACACTCTAATGGTCAGCAGGGCAAGAAGAGTCAAGAACCCTAAATGAAGGCTGCACTGATGGGGTTCCATTTGTAATTATACTGGTTCATAGAAGCAGAGAACATGGACACCAATGGGCAGGTCTTATCGACACATGAAGCTGCCTTATACTGAATCAAACCCTTGGTCCATGAAAGTCAGAATTTTGTCTATTCAGACTGGCAGCAGCTCTCCAGGGTCTCAGGCAGGGGTCTTTCACATCACCTACCTGCCTAATTCCTTTAACTGGAGATGCTGGGGATTGAACCCGAGACCTTCTGCCTACCAAGCAGATGCTCTACCACTGAGCCATGGCCCCTCCCTGGAGAGAAAACTTAATACTCAAGGCTCAAAACCTATACTTTATGTTTAAGCTGGGGACTTTCCTTGGGTGTTCATTAAGTAGAGGAGGCTGTGTCTTCCTTTAAGTTTCAGATAGACCTCTGTTAACTTTCAATATAATCAAGTCTTTTTATGTGCAGCTCATGAGCTTCACTGCCAAAGGGCAGATTCATCACTGTGTCAGTCTTGAGTGCTGGCTGCTACAATCATTAGCTTGTAAAGGGCTCAGCATACTTTTGTGTGTGGATATGGTTCACAGGAAGCAGCCTTATACTGAGTCAGACCATATGTCTATCATTGGTCTTTTCTGACAGGCAGTGGCTCTCCAGAGGTGCTTCACATCACCTACTACCTGCCTCATTTTACTGGAAATGCTAAGGACCAAACCTTAGACCATCTGAATTCAAGGGAGATGCTCTACAAATCACAGTCCCGGAGTTCCTCTGTCAATGGCCTTTTATGCATGGCTATTTACCTTGTGGTCTCCCCTCCGGTCTTTGTTTTGATTATGCATGCCATTTCTGACTATCAAATGTCACCTCGCTCTCCCCCTGAGTTTCCCCACATTATGCCTGCGTTTTCAAATTCGAGATAAAACAGGCCTCTGAAAACGAGGGCAAAACATGTAGAAATGCAAGGGGCAAGCAAAGCGACTTCTGACGGTCAAAAACAGCATGCATAATCAAAACAAAGACCCAAAGACCATTGAAGGGGGGACCACGAGGGAAACAGCCATGCATAAAGGGCCAAAATCTCAACACAGGGAACAAAATGGGAGTTGTTGGGCCCAATTCACACATTCTACCTAACTGTGCTTTTCATCCATTCTACTGTTGTTAGTTCACACATGTGAAAAACAAAAATGCAGTTCTAAATGCATGAGTATTGGGTTAAAAATGATACAGAATGATATACAAAATGATATATTCAAGTAATGAAAAATAATCCCTCTCAGATTAACAGTGAATTATATAACTGTCATACCGAATCTGCAGATTGATTTGAAGATTAAGTACCAGCAGCAAGACTTTTGATCCTTAGCACATTTATGTGGAATTTGCATTGAAATCAAGGGGAATTCTTGTAAGCACATGTGTTTAGAAACAAGCAGATGGTTTGAATCGTTTAGCTTCATCAGTTTTCATAGACGTTTTCCTAGCATGACATCTTGAGTTGGACCTTTTCAGGGTAAAGTATCATTTCATAATGGGAGGCATTAGCAGCATGGGATGTTCAGTTACAAAGAAGGAATAAAAAGAAAATGTGTATGTACTGAAAAGATCAAGGAGGAAAACAATGAGAGAAGTTGGAGGAGGGCTATGATTGGCTGAGATAGTTCCATTCGGTTAAAAGTAACCAGGCAGCCATTATGCAAATGCAAGTGCTCTGGTTGCATGATAATAAGTTCCAATTGAAAGGGGTTTGCATACCGCATAGGGGAATTTGCAATAATTGTAATGACATTAGGTTAATCAACCCCACACAGCCAATCAGGATGGAGAAATATATGAAGCAGAAATAGCTTTACAGCTGCCAAAGCTCAAACTCAACAGTTTTCCCACTGCTCAGACTTGTTGCCTTGCCTTTGCAAGAAAGAAATTATTTGATAGCATTCCTTATTTCCTTAAAGGTCTAGAGCCTCCACTTGCATCCTAATTAAGATTAATGTGAATGTGAAAAGTTGTTGACACTGTAAAAGTTAGTAACCCAAGGCATGTCTGGATAAAATGCTTTTCAAGTTAACTTAATTGAAATAATTGTAATACTATAAAAAAGAACAAAATGGAGTACATTGGCAGAGGCCAAAACAGCTTGGGGCTACTACTTGAATTGTATTAGCCTACTGAGTAATGATGTAGTATGGCAGTGCCATTAAAAACTCTACATATTACTACATAGGAAGACAGTATAATGATGGTTAATTCTAATACAGGAAGTGGAGTAAAACGAGGATTGTGATTGGAGGTGAGTTTGTTTTAATTATTCTTTCTAAATCCACAAAAACTCATTACAAAGCATCATCATCACATTTTCCATTTTTATACAATTTAGTTAGTCATCTGTTCCCATTATTTCTTCTAGGAAGCCTAAACCAGTATTCAACATATTGTACCATGTGGGTATAGAGGAAGAACTTGGTAATGTAGGAAGCATCCTAAATAAGAAGCTAGAATGTTTCTACTAATAATCCTTTTTAGTCTTGTAACTGAGAAGGGCATGTTAAACAGTAAATCCAGGCATTTTCATGGCCCTGACCTCAATAGTCCAGGCTAGCTCATCAGATCTCAGAAGCTAAGCAGGGTTGGCTGTGGTTAGTATGGGATGGGAGACCACCAAGAAAGTCCAGGGTTGCTATGCAGAAGCAGGCAATGGCAAATCACCTCTGAAAATCTCTTTCCTTGAAAACCTATGGGTTCACCATAAGTTGGCTAGAACTTAACAGCAGCAACAACAAAAAGTCCAAATTCAAATAAAGTTCTGGGCTAGCTCATGATGTCCTCTACTTCATTGTAGTGATACTTATTGTTATATTTGCCAGGTCTCACCTGGTCACTGGCAGGGGATGGGGCTGATTGGGAGCTCAGAGTCCTCAGAGCAATAGAGGTTTCAGGCTTAAGTGATGCATGGTTTCAGGATTCCTGAAGGTTTAATATACTTAGCCAGAAGGAACTGAGAAAACTATTATTTCCAGATTTCCTAGTACATTACAGGTTCCTGAACATGCTCAGAAGCATCTATTGCTGCTGATAATCTAGTACCGTGTGGATGAGAACCCACTGCCACTGCCTGTTGCCCCACATGCCCCCTCCCTGCTGGGAACCCCATTTTTCAAAACCTGCTCTGGGAAAATAAGGCCTTATGATACCAGAGGTTCAGAGGATCTTCACCTTTGATATCAAACCAGAAAATTATGCCCAGGCTTAGATCAGCCAAAGGACTATTGGAGAGGAAGTAGTCTGCTCTCATAAATACTGGGTATTCACAATCAAGACTCCTTTTGACTATGACTGTTGGAGACATCTCACACATTGGATGATGCTTGTAGGGTAACAACCCAGTTGGACAAATACTGTTTCTCTACATTAAAGGAGCTTCTAGACTCTTTTACTCAACTATTTGGCCAGGCCGGAATGCTCATGTCCTGACATGTTTATACTTTCCTAGGACCACAAAAACACTGAAAGGATATGTAAAGGGATCCCTGAGCACCATCATATGGGAAGTCAGCTCAGGCTAAGATAACCCTAATTGGCCATAAGTTTAAAATAACATAAATTCTACGACTGGGCGAAAGTGACTGTTTTTTTAATTGGCTTACCATTACCATTAAAATTCAACCACTGAACAGTTCAGTCTCACTGGTGCATACTGCTTTCATTGTATATTCTGTATCAAGGTTAGGTCAATAATATTACTCTATGAAGGAGCCCCGTGGCACAGTGGTAAACTGCAGTATTGCAGTCAAAGCTCTGCTCACAACCTGAGTTCAATCTCAAGTCGGTTTCAGGTAGCCGGCTCAAGGTTGACTCAGCTTTTCATCTTTCCAAGGTCAGTAAAATGAATACCCAGCTTGCTGGAGGTAAAGCGTTGATGACTGGGGAAGGCAATGGCAAACCACCCCACAAAGATAGTCTGCCTAATAATGTGATGTGACGTCACCCTATGGGTCAGTAATGACCCCGTGTTTCCACAGGAACTACCTTTACTTTTTTTATGGTTAAGCAGCCCTCTCTCTTCCCCTTTTCCTTCCTTGGGAGATTAATCCTCACTAGGCCTGAGTTGGTGACGTTCAAAAGATCTCATACAATATGTTTCTTGCTTTACATGTGTAGGGGGGACTCCCTTTACACATCATACGCTGACATGAGGACCAATTTGAATAACAATCACTGAAGGACTTTCCAAGACATACTCATCTACTACAAATACATGGGACAAGGGTTGAGGGAAAATCAGCATGAGCTATGTCATCAGCATGAACTATGCCCTCTGTAACAATGGCTTCCAGATTCTGAAAAGGATATACTTTGATGGGATACTTCCCCCAATTCAAATTTAACACCAAAGCACTGGTCAAAGAAACCTGTAAGCTGCCATAGAAATTCACCTGTATAGATAGGAAGTTTCCTTTTCTTAGCATCTTGCAGTCATACTTCTAAGCAATGATTCTGAAAGATCCTGGGGGATTTGTTTGTTTGTTGCTTTAGGTTTCTATCAGAACAGCAATATTCTGTGTCACCGCTGCATCTAACCTTGCTGCTGTGTCATAGACCCTTGCTCAGCATGTCAGTAGCAGTATCTGTCCAAAAGCAAAACTAGCAGTAACCAAGCCAATTTCATTTCTTCCATCCACGACATTTTAGAGTTTAGCAAGGTGAAATGAAGGTTGTAGATGGAAATATCCCTCTCCTTTGAGAGCAGATTTGTCATATTGTATGCATGTTACTTTAGAGCAAATTTCTAAATTCCTGATGCCAGTATAGAATTAAGAGTTTAAAATTTATGAAGTAAAATTCATTTATTTTATGTAAGGTTTAACAGCTTTCTTGGTTGAAAAGCTTCATATCCCATAAGCTATCAGCTATCAGAAATAAATTACCATTGCATGCTTTAGTCAAATGCAGAGGTGAAGTAACAGTAACAATCAAATATTGTAGACAAAAATAAATACTTTTGCATATATGACATTAAGTGGGTTTAATATGTTTTCTAGGAAACCCTAGCTTCATTGAAGTTTTCTTTTCTTTTCTTTTTTTGAATAATTTGGTTCTTCATGAGAAGACTGGAAATTACAGATACACAAACCTATACATTTTCTCATTTTTTAAACAAAATCCTTTGAGGAGTCCTGTTTTATCCTTCTCTGAGGTTCACTCTCCCCAAACTCTGAATGTGGATGATTATTTTAGGGTAGTTTCCCATTTGTTTAAAGCTTGTTTTCTAACTTCTACTGTTTAAACATTATTAACATCAAAGATTAAAAAAAATCCTATTTGGTAATTCACATGAGAAGTGGATAATGCTGGCATGGAGATGTTCTTATGGAAAGAAAGCATTTATATCAGTGCTATATGTTGCAGTCCAACAGTAACAAGTCACATTGTGTACATATTTCACATCATGTAAATATTTCTAAGTTGTAAGTTTTAAGTTGTAATTTTTAAGAGAGCCAGCATGGTATAGTGGTTAAGAGTGGTGGACTTTAATCTGGAGAACTGGCTTTGATTCCCCATCCCCACTCCTCCACATGAGCTGCGGACTCTAATCTGGTGAACAAGGTTGGTTTCTCCATTCCTGCACATGAAGCCAGCTGGGTGACCTTGGGTGAGTAGCAGTTCTCTTCAAACTCTCTCAGCCTCACCTACCTCACAAGGTGTTTGTTGTGGGAAGGGGAAGGGAAGGAGGTTGTAAGCCAGTTTGATTCTCCTTAAAAGGTATTGAAAATTGGCATATAAAAACAACTCTTTTCCTCCTCCTCCTCCTCCTTCTATAATGCAGAGAAGCTCTAAGACTGTTATAGGGGGTATCTGGTTCAGTGGTAAAGCATCTGCTTTGCAGGCAGAAGGTCTCCAGATCAATCTCTGGCATTTCTAGGTAAAAGTAAGGAATTCAGACTCTCTCAAGAGGCCAAACTCCTAGCAGAGTCACTCAAGATGGAATGGTCACAGCTGAGACAGTAGACTACGATGCATCCACCCCTTCCAGGAATTAACAGTCATATCATCAGAAGAGAATGGACAGTTCCAACAGTGATGGGGATGGAAGAATCCTTGAAGGGTCACTACTGGGCAGCAGCAATGGTGCAATGTGACACTGGTGGAGGATCTATCATAGACAACAGCACTGCCACTTCAGCTAATCCTAGTGAGTACTGGGCAGAAGGCAACGGTAAACCATTTGTGATCATCTCTTACCTAAAAAACCCTATGATGCGACAATCCAAACCAAAAATAAGGCTGTGCAAAAAAAACAATTGGTAAATTTCAGGTTAGGATTTATTGGGGCCAATTGTTTTTTTGTAAACCTGAAATAAGCTGAATTCCCATATTGGTAAATATGGGAATTTGGCTTATTTCGGGGTTTCCTAAAAAAATTCGGGCATTCATGGCTATGGGGATTTTTGCAAAGCTCCTGGGGGGCATTTTTTGAGGTAGAGCCTCCAAATTTGCAGTGTTCATGCCCCCAAGTTTGAACCCCCAAGTTTGGTGAAGATTGGGTTAGGGGGTCTGGTTTTATGGTGTCATAAGAACATAAGAAAAGCCCTGCTGGATCAGACCAAGGCCCATCAAGTCCAACAGTCTGTTCACACAGTGGCCAACCAGGTGCCTCTAGGAAGCCACTAACAAGACGAATGCAGCAGCACCATCTTGCCTGTGTTCCACCGCAACCAAAATAACAGGCATGCTCCTCAGATACTAGAGAGAATAGGTATGCAGCATGACTAATATCCATTATAACTAACAGCCTTGAATGCCCCTCTCCTCCATGAATATGTCCACTCCCCTCTTAAAGCGCTCCAAGCTGGCAGCCATCACCACATCCTGGGGCAGGGAGTTCCACAATTTAACTATGCGTTGTGTGAAAAAATTTCTTCCTTTTATCTGTCTTGAATCTCTCACCCTCCAGCTTTAGCAGATGACCCCGTGTTCTAGAATTATTGGAGAGAGAGAAAAACTTCTCCCTGTCCACTCTCTCCAAACCATGCATAATTTTATAGGCCTCTATCATGTCTCCCCTCAGCCGCCTTCTTTCCAAGCTAAACAGCCCTAAGCGTCTTAACCGCTCCCCATAGGACAGTTGCTCTAATCCCTTAATCATTTTGGTTGCTCTTTTCTGCACCTTCTCAAGCTCTGTAATATCCTTTTTTAGGTGTGGTGACCAGAACTGTACACAGTATTCCAAGTGTGGTCTCACCATAGATTTGTACAAGGGCAATATGATATCAGCAGTTTTATTCTCTATTCCTCGTCTAATTATAGCCAGCATGGAATTTGCCTTTTTTACAGCAGCCGCACACTGGGTTGACATCTTCATTGAGCTATCCACTACCACCCCAAGATCCCTTTCTTGGTCTGTTGCTGCCAGCACAGATCCCATCAGTGTATATGTGAAGTTGGGATTTTTTGTCCCAATATGCATCACTTTACACTTACTCACATTGAATCTCATTTGCCATTTTAATGCCCATTCTTCCAGTATGCAGAGATCCTTCTGGAGCTCTTCACAGTCCGATTTTGTTTTAACCACCCTAAATAATATGGTGTCATCTGCAAACTTGGCTACTTCACTGTTTAACCCCAACTCCAGGTCATTGATGAACAGGTTGAAAAGCACCAGTCCCAACACAGATCCCTGAGGCACCCCACCGCTCACATCCCGCCATTGTGAGAACTGACCATTGATTCCTACTCTCTGCTTCTATCTTTCAGCCAGCTCTCAATCCATAAGAGGACTTGTCCTCTTATCCCGTGACTATGAATCATGGGTCACCCCCCATCCTCCTCCATAGAGAAGAAATAGTGAAGTGGCCGCAGTCAGATTCTCTATTGCAAACTTCACTATGCTTGTCTATGGAGGAGTCCGGCAAATTTTCCCACCTTTGAAAGCAATGGGCCATTGTCCAACTTAATATGTCATGTTAATACTTATGTTACACTTCAGTTCTTTCTGGTGGTTCCAGACTTCTAAAATCCAATGCATTGGCTGTTGAATGTCCCATTTTGTTGATCTTCCTGACTCATAAGAACATAGGAAAGGCAATGCTGGATCAGACCAAAGTCCATAAAGTCCAGCAGTCCATTCACACAGTGGCCAACCAGGTGCCTCTAGGAAGCCCACAAACAAGACCACTGCAGCAGCATTGTCCTGCCTGTGTTCCAAAGCACCTAATATAAAAGGCAAGCTCATCTGATGCCGGAGAGACTCACTATGTATAATCTGCCTTGAGTCCCTGTGAGAAAGGCAGACTGTGAATAACGCAAATAAATAAATATTGGCATATAACAATAAATAATTGGACTTTGGATATCAGCAGCTCTTGAAAGTTTTCACACCATGATGTTAGTAACTTGGATTTCAGTCAAAAAGGCAAAGTCTCTGCTTATTGCTCAGCTATGTCATCTTCAGATTCCAAACACAGTAGGAATACATTTACCTATTATTTGGACATACCTTTTCTGTTTCTTTATTTTGTGATTCACTGAAAAGTATAAATCCATCAATAGAATTTCTTTTAAGTATCAGATTGATATAATAGCATATTATTTAAATAGGCAAGAGCACAGGCATAGTTAGAGTTTGAAAACAGTTCATTTCTTTGTTTTGTCAAGCAATAGCAGCAATTTTTGTTGATGTGTTGTTGCAGCCCATGCAGCCGAGGAGACAGATTCTTCAAAGTGTGCATCTAAATCTAACATCTGGATAGACATGAGGTATAAAATTGCCACTCTTTTCAATCATGAATACATGAACAACAATATTTCCTCACTAATTTCTTCAAATCATCTGTATTTTAAATATATTTGGTCTAGCTGATATTTGACTTGGAACGGAGAGAAGAAGAATGAAGAAAACTGGTATTCCTCATTTAACACAGAATTAATAAAATGAAGGTGGTCAATGCACATGAAGTATCCACATTACATTGCAATTCATCACTGGGTTGATCACAGTCCCCAAGAACATTTGGTATTGCTACAGACATTCAACACATAGATTATGGATACAACATGGAATAGGCCATATACAGAAGCTGTTTCAGCTAGTTTACATTTGCCTGGCATAAAATGGATATTGGCCCTGAGAATGTTTTTAAAAGGGGGAAATGACCCAAGGGGGAAAAGTCAACTTACATTAATAGAAATTTTTTTTGTGCAGTCATATTCACTGTTATTAAACAATAATAATAACCTGGTCCATATTCCAACCCATTTTTAGTGTTTTGGGAGAGTTATGAAAGATTTGTAATTTCGGTTCTTGTAGGTTATCCGGGCTGTGTGACCATGGTCTTGGTATTTTCTTTCCTGACGTTTCACCAGCAGCTGTGGCAGGCATCTTCAGAGGAGAAACACTGAAGGACAGTGTTTCTCAGTGTCAAGTGTGTAGGAAGAGTAATATATATTCAGAAGGGGGTTAGGTTTGAGCTGAGTCATTGTCCTGCAAAGTATTAAAGGTAATGTGCTAATCATTGTCCTTTGTAATTAAAGGTAATGTATTAAAGGTAATGTGCTATTAAAGGTAATGTTCAGAGTATTAAAGGTAATGTGCTAATCATAATCCGCATGGCTATTGTGGACTACAGTCCACAATAGCCATGCGGATTAGCTATGGATTCCACATGTTAACCGATCACTTCAGGATACAATGGTTCCACACCCTCATTAGTACATTATCTTGATACTAACAGGACAATGATTAGCACATTACCTTTAATACTTTGCAGGACAATGACTCAGCTCAAACCTAACCCCCTTCTGACTATATATTACTCTTATATATATATATTATCTGCTCCATGTTCAAGCTGTTGGGAAGCAGTCTTTTTTTCCTCCTTCTCCACAGCATCGTGGTGCATTCCTGCTTTTCTCCAATCTTTCTCAAATTTGCTTTGATGTGAAATTTTTGGGAAAGACTGCAGAAATGCTGAGGTGACTGCCCTGTGTGGGAAAGTTTGGAATTTTTATCAGCTATTTCATATTGTTATAGCCACATAAGGGAATATATAAGTGGAGAAGCGAGCTGTACAATCTCCAAGTTTGTATGATCAAACTCATCAAATAAACAACAGCATATTAAGCACAGAATGCAGTAAAAACCACTATTTTCTTCATTTTATGCTTCAACTAAAACCAAATGTTTTCCTCCCAAAAACCTCAAAGTTAAAGGCACATTAGAGGATAAAAATAGTTAGAAAAAGTGAGTTTACTAACTGATAGCAGAAGACACCTATGTATAGCACTCCATGGCTAGTGTGTAGTATCATGATTCCTTCAAGCAGTTTTGCTTCATTTTAAAATGTGACTGTCCCCTTAAAAAAAGACAATGAATGTAGTCTTAATTGCTTAAAGTCACAAGTGATGCTTTATCAACGCATGGAATCACTGGTAAGAATATGATTCAAAAACTTTGTGAACTCAAGGGGAAGCCAGGCTCCTATCACAAGACGAAAACCACTGAAATGTGGCTATCTTCTGTTCTGGCTTAAGTACTCTTCCTGTGAACTGAGATGTGAGATAGCATAGCATTTTATAGGCAAGCTACTTCAGGACAGAATCTGCCACAACAGCAGATCTTGAACAAGAAGAATGCCTTAAAGGCACAGCTGTTGCCCAAACTATGTCACGACTTGCAAACTTTTCCCTGTTGTGAATATATACAGTGTGGTTTTTATTGCCTATTAGAATATTCTACAAGTAAATTTGAGTGGATTTCTAAGCAGAAGCAGTAGTCTGTCTCTACTCTCTACTGCGGAAGAGAAATATGCTAGGAGAAAACGGAAAACAGGCTCAATTTCCAAGGAAACTGTGTTTTAATGTCTGATACATGCCAAGGGGGAAAGCAAGAAAAGCCTATGCATTTTAAAAAATACAGTTCTGAAGCACTGTGAGGGGAAGATCAGCAAGCGCTGTGGTGATTTGCTGAATAAATGCTAGTCATGCACATTAAAGCTGCCCAACTGCCACTTTCAATGTCACGTCCAGTTTCTGAATTTACAAGGTCTGAACTATTAAACCCTGCTGATATAAGCCTGTCCATGTCTCAATGCACAACTATTGAACCTTTCCAAATCCCAATACTACTTTTTGACGATATGTGCTGAAATACCAAATGGGGAGAGTATGGCCTTGGCAGAATGCACATCTTGAGAGAAATCCCACTCAGCAATGGAACTGGCTAGGTTGTAGATCAAAGGAATAATGTGAGGGAGGCCTTGCAGTGCGGTGTTCCCTCATAAATCAAAAGAGCTTATCATTTTGTGGGGGTGATTTCCTTGAAGAAAACAATGAAGAAGAGGAAACCACTATAAAAATTGTGGAGACCAAGCTTTTTTTCATCCCGAATTCCATCTATCTATTAATTAGTATTTTTTGCCTATTCTTCATCCAGGACCCAAAAAGAGAAGTTGCTTCTGGGTAGGCATTTACTAAGTTTCCAAGTGAAAATTCAACACAGCAGGGAATACAGGAAATGTACTCCGAAGAGTTTTCTTTTCTCCTCAGCATATCACGCTATGAAAAGCCAGTTCTGGGGCTCTGTTCCTCTCTTCCACAGAGGTATATATTATATGGATGGAAGCTTTTGTACATAGCCATTAGCAAGTGGGGAAAGCAACTGGGTCATGTATGGGGTTCTCTGCACATGGTGCTTCATGCGGTACAGCCAATGAGAGAAGGACTAGAGGCAGCTATAAATCCAGAGACTTCACCACCCTGGTATGTGACAATCACTTGCCACTTACTTATAATGTTGTCTAATTAATCTTATTATTTTTTTGTTTCAAGAGGTTTTCCCCCTAATCTTGGTCCCGCATCCCAAATTGTGGGGAGGGAGGGCAGGACACTTGAGCTGTCCTGCGAGGAGGTAATTGGCTTACGGGTTCATTTTTCAAATTTCAATACCTTTATTGGTCAAAAATTCACAACTATCTAATTCAGTACAAGTGAAATAGATGAGTGGTGAAGCAGGATATGTTTACGAGCATCCCAATGCATTACTTACCGACTGAAAGGATCTTCTTTAGACAAGTCTGAGTTCAGTGGGGCCTGTGATTGAAAATCTCCATGAGGCCTGTTTCTGAACCTGGTGGTGGCTGTGCAGTGCATCAGGTGAGGGGGCTGGGGCTGGCATCTCTTGGCACATTGTGATAAACAAGATGCTGGCTCTGTTTAGACTCAGGGTGGGTCTGCCAGAAAAGGCAGCCTAGGGCATACTGCCTTAGCACAGCGTGCCCATTCAGATATCTAGGATATTTATATTTGTGCAGATCAATTCAATAAACTAGTTAAACCCAAACTGTTGTTTCATAACTTCTTTGGACTGGTGTCTGGGCAAAATATGGTTGGATCTAACACTGAGCATGCCTGCTCCTATGTTTGCTGAATAGTGCAACATGTCTTTTCATGCCACATTGTCACAGCAAATATCTACCAGTTTGAAGCTGGTTTGAAACTGCTATGACTGTTACAATTTCCACAGATTCGGGGACTGTAGTTAGGTTCCGCTTGCACAATTACAATTTCCTGGTTTCCTGGTTTAGGAACTATGAATCCATTTAAAACTGATCACAGCATAGACATACCCTCAGGGCCGGTGTCAACATACCCAAAGCTGGGCAGTTGCCAGAGCCTGTGACTTCCTATAGGGGCCACAGCTGCCACTCCCGACCCCACCTATCTGCCCCCAACCCACATGTCCTCTCCACACCATTTGCTCAGAAGTTCTCCTGCCCGCTCTCCCACCGACGTGGACTGTCCAGCATTTCCCAGTGCTGCCAGGAGGAGGAGGGTGTGCGAGAGGTCCAATCAGATGGTAGCTTAGGTGGTGGGAAGGCTTGCAAGCAGAGGAAGGATGCATGGGTGGGCAGTGGGAGAGGGGCAAGCATGTTGGCAAGAACAGGGTGCAAGGGGAGTCTCTGCCCTGCCCACCAAAGCCTGGAACTGATCCTGCATAATCTTACTTGTTTGTCCTTGTATTTCAGATCTGGCATAGAAAATTATTCTATGATACTGGACTCCAGAAATTGATGTTGTGTGTAAATTGTATTCTTATGTGCATTTAATTTTCATCATCTAATGTCTACCATAGTATGTTTGGTTTCCATTGGATTTGGAAATAACACAACAGCAATATACTATTGCTTGTCTTCAGCAAATTATTTGAATCCCTTATTAGAAATAAATTAGATAATCATCAGAAAATAGGCAATAAGTGATATATGTTCAACTATGCCAAGAAGCTGACAGTTTCTTCGTATACCTTCTACCTATGTTGGAACTTCTAAACCAAGCTCATATTATTTACACCATCTATTGGCCTCCCCACCCTTTCCCCTTAGTGGGAACAACAAAAACAAAGGGTTAGCACCTGTACGGTCCCCTACAGCTTTTAAATTTGTGTGCCATAATTTTAGTTGTTTTTTTTTTAAAAGAATTTTATTGATGGTTTTATAATGGATTTTAGTGTTTATTTATATTGTATGTTATTGTATTTTTAAAATGATGTTACCCGCCCTGAGTCGGCTTGCTGAGGAGGGCGGATTATAAGTCTAATAAATAAATAAATAAACATCAAAAATATTGAATACCAACAGAATAGGCACAACAGCCTGTATCTAGTCACAGAATTCTAAGACTTAACGTCAATTTATTTTTCCTGTTTGTGAGTGGGGGGGGGGGGGTCACAATTGCTGCTAATTTCTCCTTATGCAGGCCAAATAGTCCTCCTATTTTGTTCATGATGGTCAACAGACCAACAGGAAAAGCATGGGGATCTGCAGTGGGAGCGGGAATCCGTAGAAATTGCCCTCCTACCAAGCACGTTTAAATTTTTGGAATGGGTCAGGAATGACCCTGTGCTTGCACAGGGGACTACCTTTACCTTTAATGTGTGGCTAGATGCAGGCCTATATTATCAGAAGCCTTTCATCTACTTCTAAACTGTTTCATGTAAGCAAAACAGTAAAAAGTCCTGTAGCAGAACAGCACATTTATTTGTGGCTCAGGAGCCTTTGCAAGCTATCTTCATGGATGCATAATGCTGCTTTATTTTTATTTATTTTTTTAAAAAAATGTAAAAGACTAACACACATTGTAAAATTTTAAAAGACTGAGCACAAACATTTTTACTTAGAACTAAATCCCCACTGTGTTCAAGGGGACTTCCTTTCTAGTAAATATGCTTAGGGTGGCAGCCTTAATGTGACTTCTAATAATATCCCCAGTACTCTAATGCCTTTGTCAGTTTCGGTGGGTAGTGAGGTAGAAATATCCCTGCAGATGGTCTTCACAAAGAATGCAAGCACTGAAGCATCTCTGAGGTGCTTGAGCTTCGTCAATTTCATACGTTGCCTGATTAGTGAGCGTATCTAACAGAGACACTTTCCAATATTTCCATTTATCCCGCCCCCCCGAGCTGTGCACTGAGCGCGAGACACCAATGGAGTCTCACACTTTCATCGCTTTAAGTGAGCAGAAAGGCAGCCACCATAATGCTTAGACCCCACAACAGTTTGTTGCCGTTAATCAGGCTGGTGGCAGTAGTACCTTTCCTCCTCCACTCTCACATCCAAATGTATCCTATAGTACCAAAGGTAAAGCAAAAAGTTAGCAGTGTTCAGAGGCAACGGACATTTCTTGGCATATGTCAGTGTGGTGTCGTGGTTAAGAGCGGTGGTTTGGAGTGGTGGAGTCTGATCTGGAAAACCGGGTTCGATTCCCCACTCCTCCACATGAGCTGCGGAGGCTAATCTGGTGAACCGGGTTGGTTTTCCCACTCCTACACACAAAGCCAGCTGGGTGACCTTGGGCAAGTCACAGCTCTGTTAGAGATCTCTCAGCCCCACCCACCTAACAGGGTGTCTGTTGTGGGGAGGGGAAGGGAAGGTGATTGTAAGCTGGTTTGCATCTCCCTTAAGTGGTAGAGAAAGTCGGTATATAAAAACCAACTCTTCTTCTTCTTGTTGTTCTCTCCGTCTAATGATCTGTTCTCTCCATCTAATGATCTGTTAATCAAAGAGCTAAGGCTGTTTCCACATCCCCCCTCCCCTGGTGGCACACAGCAACCTCTGCTTTATTTGAGAGTGTCCATAGGGTACCATGCTTTTCCAAAGTATGACTTTTGGGGATCCCAGGGCTTTGCCTTTTAAGCAGCAAAGAACCTCCTTTCTCTTGCTCTGACTTAAGGGGGAACCAGTGTGTGGGCTGCATGCAGAGCCTCCTTGAGAAATCTCCCCCTGCAGCCAATCCGAAGGTGCCCCAAACTTAGCATCACTTTCAAAATGGTGATGTCCAGCTCTGGTATCCCCTCCTCTTTTAGCCCTTTAATGGGCCTATCAAAAAGCAATTCAGTCAAAGCACAGCTGGGAGCCTTATTGGTGGGATGGGGGTTGCTGGCCTGTGGGGCAGAAGGCTGGTACGATAGCTGTCAGGTGGGCATTGCTGCACCAATGTGACAAACAGGAAGGGGGTGGGGAGGGGTGGTGCCAGTAGCAAGCAATAGGGGACGGGGCATGTGAATGCCATTTCTGTGCATCTCAACCCCACTCGCTGCCGCTTGTACAGCAGGGGCAGCTTTTCCCACCCTCTGTGAAAGCAGCCTAACAGAGAGCATACAGAACTTCATTTGAGCCAAGGGACACTAGAACTTGGCCCCAGAAGTGCCATACCCTCACCGGTGCAAACACAACCACCCTCTGGCAATAGATAGAATGGTTTTCAGGGTATAAGAAGACATGCAGTCTTGAATCCTGACACCTCTCGTTCTAATATTAAGCAACAGACAGAGAAACTGCATGCTTAAATTCAAATTTCCAGTCAATCAAGTAGCAGGGAACTCTGGATCAGGATAACGACTGCTTTAAAAAAACACACCAGATGTTGTTGTCAGGTTCTTACATTTTTCTTTATGGTTTGCCTGGCTGACCTGTAAAATAAGAGCCATATGTTAGCATGCATTTATTATTGGTCTCCAGCCGCATCCTGTTCTTAGCAGCTCTTCTAAGTGGGTACTTCCCCTGTGACCCATACGCAACTTCAGTTTGCAAACATAATAACAGAAAATTTGCACTGGAGGAGGGAGATGTACATGTTCATAATCTTGATGCTTAGGACTATATCTCTTAAGAAAAGCCAATTCGTTGGTTAGGAAAGAATGTATGATTCAAATGGATTTCAAGAGCTCTCTGTATCAACTCTCTATATAAATCCAAAAATACTCCAGTTGACAGTAATAGCGAGGTATTTTTATAGAAATAATGCACCAGAGCTTTGAGCATGCCACTTCCAGCAAATATAACTATACATTCTTAAGTAACTTCAAATTCGCATTACTGTTTAGGATTGCCAGGGGATATATGTACCAAATGAAAACATACTTTACAGCATGTGAAAGGTAACGTTTGCATTTTATTCATGGCAAACAGGAAGAAAAAAAACTACCATGAGATTTTGTTAAAAGCTTTGCCAAACCCATATCGAGTTGTTTATTTGTTAGAGCCTGAACAAAAGATAGCAGCGAGAATATCTGATGAAGACTGAATGTCTGCTGTAAATGTACTAGGAAATGCACTGTAGCTTACTGGAACAGCAGTAGTTCGAGGGTTAATCAACTCAGATACTACTTTTAGTTAAAAACAAATAATACCTCTGTATAATTTTAAAGCTTTCCCTGCCTTCAACCTCTATCTCTTTAGGGTTGTCATATCCTACCTGGCCTCCTGCAAGAGCTTGCTTTGCGTGGGACTCTGGATGAGCGATCCGCACATGGCACAATTCTGTCACTTCCGAGTTTGCCCCAGAAGTGCCAGCATCATCCAGGGATGCTCTAGAGATTCCCTCCCAAAAACTGTATGGAAACCATAGAGTTTTTGGGGGGACAGCATCACTGGCACTTCCGGGGTAAACCCAGAAGTGGTGTGTGTGTGGATCGCTGCCCCCCCCTCAGTTGGCCTACTTCCTCCCACAGCTGAGGGGCAGAAGGCAGCCCAGAGAGTTGGTGAGCAATTGCCCGTTATCACCAAGAAGTTGGGAACTTGTGTATTATTTTCAGAATATTTTAATCATACATATGTATGACATGGAACAGGGGTCCCCAAATTGGTCCCTTTGGTGCCATGGTGCCCTCTGACACCTTTTATGGTGCCTGCCAAGTGTTTTTAGAAAGTGGACAGGGCCAGGTGAGCCTTTTGCTCAGCAAGGCTTCTGATTGGCCACTGGAGACTTAATCAGCCTTGCAGATTTTTAAAAGCATTGCTTTGGCCGCAGCTCCCACCACAGCCCAAGGATTTTCACTGTGTGACTGAAGGGAAGCTGGGGCAACCATTTCGTAGCTGGCTCCACCTTCTGCTGCAGCCATTTTATGGCAACCATCAGGAAACAGCAGTTAGCTTGGACCTTGATGAAACATCTGACTATCCATTCACTACATTGAAACAATGAAACATTCTCTCAAGTAGGTGCCCTGTGCATTAGCCCGGTGTCCTGCTGCTCTGACTTGTAAGTATGTATGCAAGGAATGACCTTCATGCCCTGCGAGACCCATTATCTCTATTGTCAGATCTCTCTATGGTCCCATATAATTGTTTCAGTTGCAAGTCAATGCCAGTGTTATGTCTTAACAGTAAGCAGTGGAGGGTTTTCAGCTACAACTGCTTAAATGTTTGGCATTTTTAGATAAGGAAGAACAACCAGGGATACAGTATATTTCTTACTCAATGACCCAAATAGCTATAGCTTGTACGTCCATAAGCAAAAGAGTAAAATAATATTTTGCTGTATGAGTGTGCCTACTCCCTACAAATGGATTCCAGTGAAAGACTGATATGAATTGTCTTTCTTTTGTCCATTACATCAGAAATAGCACACCACCTAATGCCATAAGGTGTACCAAATCAGATGTATCACAGCAGCAAACTTTTCATCATGAAAGGAAGATTGAAAGTGTACATGGTACTTTTCCAAAATGGTATGGTCCTCCTACAGTACCATCCCCAGCAAAGTTACAAGGCGGTATTTTTAAATGTGTGTGTGTGTGTGTGTGGAGGCAGCAAAAATTATATCAAATAAAATATTATAATCCTTCATTGTTTTTATGACCGCACACTGTCCCTTTCTGTAAAGACAATTCCTTTCTATTATGCCTTCCTACTTGTCAAAATAGAATGGGGCTGTCATTTCCATCAGAACAATGGCGGTAGTTTGTCGTATACAGTATCTCCTTCAGGAAAGACAGGGCCAAAGGTGAGAACTGGTTCTTTCTTCCTCATGGCTCTCCTTACTCCATTATCACCTTTCCTGCTTCTCTTTCAGCTGCTTACTGAGCCCCTAATATTAGATTTTGGGAGGGAAGGTGTCATGGTATAGCCTGATCTCATCAGATCTAGGAAGCTAAGCAGGATCAGTACTTGGAAAGGAGACCACCAAGGAAAGCTCTGCAGAGGAAGGCAATGGCAAGCCACCTCTGCTTCCCACTTGCCTTGAAAGCCCCTTGTTGGGGTCGACTTGACAGCACTTTACACACCCACACACACACACACTGTTAGTTTTTATAATGATAATGAATAATGCAAAATATATCCTCATTATTTACTATTTTGAAGGAAAACAGACACTTTCTTATAGTAATTACATATTGAACCACACTACTATTACTTGCATTGTGTGTTATGTCTTAGGATGTCTTAGGATGGGAGGTGAGGGAGAGACACTTTCAAGACCCCCCCAAAAAGGCAACACAGTGAGTACATAAATTTACTAGGGGTTTCCCCCCTGATATAATATTTTGATTTAGCTTTTGGAGCCTCCTTGACTCTCTTTAAAGTGTCTGCTGCTTCTAGATTTCAATATTTTCTTTACAGCTAATAATTAGCATGCCAGTGTATAACAGAAGTGACAGGTTAAATTATCCTTAAAAACATTAAAATATTGTATTTTTTTTAATGGACACAATACATTCTTTGAACAAACAAAATCCTTTAAAATTAAGAAAAGTCATTTGCCCTTTTGTATACCACCCAAGATTCAAAATATCAATCAGCAGCATGTGATTGGGAGCGGAAAATGCTTTGCTTTTAAAGACTTCCCATTTGTCCTGGACAGTCAACAAACAGCATAGAGGTCAAGGCCTTCCCCTGGCATTGCCTCTTAGAACTGGTATTCAGAGCTTCATTGTCTCGGAATGTGGAAGTTCTCTTTAGTTGCCATTGCTAGTCACAATTGATAAATCTATTGTTCATTTATCTGTCTAACCCTGTGTTAAAGCCATCTATGTTCATGGTCATTTCTATATCCACTGGAAATGAATCCTACAGTTTAATTATTGAATAAAGAAGTACTTTATTTTTTCCATCCTTAATTTATTGCCCATCAACTTTATAGGATGCCCTTGAGTTCTAGTATTATAGGGAAGTGGGGAAAAGCTCTCTCTATCCACTTTCTCCGCCCCATTCATAATTTTATAATCCTCTGTCTTGTTTTCCTTCAATGTCTCTTTAGACTTTCCATGGGCCTTGAATTTGTTTTATTTGCTCACAGTTGAAGCAGTTTTGATAAGCAGGAGTCAGCCTTTAGAATGTGAAAAACAATTATGAGACATAAAACCTTTGGTCCATCAAGCACTATTTCATCTGCTCTGACTGACATTCGCTCTCTGCATATCGAACTGGGGATCTTTAAATATGTAAAACTCTGTCTCAGAGCTTTGGTGAAACATTTGCATATGATTCAAGGCTGAAACACTTGTGACTAAGTAGTTACATCCCAGGACACCTGGAAAGGGTTTCTAGCTCTGAGAAAGTGACAGCTAAATAAGCTCATAAGTCCTTTGTGCCTTTCATTTTGGTCAATCAATTGTGCTGTGCAATTATGATTTGAAGCTATTTTAGCTATTTATTTCTACACACCGAATATTGGACACTGACACACTTTCCATTTGAGACTGCGGCATTTGAAGGCATCCTGGTAATTGGAAAGACATAGCCTAAGATTAGATTTTTGGCTGTAATATGCCTTTGCCTAGGTGGCAGGGTCACAAAATAGCATGAAGTGCCTTTCAGAGGCATTGCCATACATCAAAAAACGCTACTGACTTTTTTGCTGGCTTGCAGTACATGCAGGTTGGGGGGGTTTTGTTCTACATTGCACTTTTATGCCCTGATAGCCCTGAAAATGCTACTAACATTTAATTAGGTAAGTAAATGATTACTACAGGAAATAGCAGTGCTGATAAAGAACATCTGTGACCAAGATGATGGCTTTAAAATGAACTTGTTACTGAAATAGATTTATTTTAATGTTAAAAATTGCCAGTGTCTTTAGAACAAATATTGCATCATATGAACTACAGTTAACCAGTAATCAACCTAAACTAGTTGTTTAGTTGCCTCATTGCAAACAGACAATTGGTACTTCAGTATTTCACGTCATCCATATTTTTAACTGCAAATGTACATAAGAACATAACAACATAAGAGAAGCCATGTTGGATCAGATCAAGGCCCATCAAGTCTAGCAGTCTGATCACAAAGTGGCCAACCAGGTGCCTCTAGGAAGCCCACAAACAAGACGACTTGCAGCAGCATTCTGCCTGTGTTCCACAGCACCTAATACACAGAACAAAGGATATAGTACAGAGGAACAAGACAGCACAGAATTAAGAAGTTCTTGAATAAGAACTCACCAAAGGAATAGTTTCCAGTTCAGCCTTTTAAGGATGCAATATGTGTACACCTGTGAAGCAAGGGAGGAGGATTACCTTCCCTCTGAGCAGTTAGCACTAGAGCTATTGGGGGGAAAAAATTCGGGAAAATTTGTGTTCGGGTTTAAATGCCCTTTTTTTATTCGGGAAAACCCGAATGCCTAATTCCCCTATACCGGTATAGGTGGAAATTCGGCTTTAAATTTGAGATTCCCAAATAATTCGGCCATTTAAACCCATTAAATGCATTTTGCGGCTTTTCGCGGCTCTTGGGGGGGGGGGCATTCCAATGCATTCCAATGGGGGAATGGGGTTGACTCCTTCTAGACCCCATAACTTCGGACCCCCTGACCCAATCTTCACCAAACCTGGGGGTTCTTGCAAGGAGAGTCCCTTCAAGCTACCCTGAAAGTTTGGAACCTCTATCTTCAAAAATGCCCTCCCAGGAGCTGTGCAGGAGCCCCGAAAAGACTTCGCTAAACAAGACGGATATTCAGGAATGGCAAATTCGGCTTTGCCAACCTCCCGGATTTTGCGGAGTCAGTAAACCTGAACCAGAAATTTACCAAATTTGCATTCATCCCGTATTTTTCCATTTCGGTTTTTACCAAATCAACAGCCCTAGTTAGCACTTTTGCCCTCTTGTGAAAGAGGTAGTTGAGATTTCTGCACAACTTCAGGCTCTTTTGCTTCTGGCTGAACATATGGATGTTGAGTTAAAGTACACACATGAAGCTGACCTTATAGTGAGCCAGACTATTGGCCTATCAGAGTCTACTCTGACTGGCAGCAGTTCTCCAGAGTCTCAGGTAGAGATCCTTCACAATGCCTAAGTACCGGTTCCTTATATGTTGAGAACTTTCTGCGTCCAACACAAACGTTCTACCATAAAGTCATGATCTTGACATGCTACAGAAAATGCTGAAAGTGCCAGATGTGTGTGTACCAATGGCAACATCCTCTTTGCTATGCATTGTAAGCAAGCATAGGTTTACTATGCTTTACTGCAGGCCCTGGTGCTGTCCTCTTTCTCTGCAGTTGAAGTGGGAGAAATGAAAGTCATGACACCTCTGTGGCTTCTCCCATCCTTTGCTTCCTCATCCTGTTATATGCTGTCTTCCTTCACCTGCTGTGCAGTGCATCTTCTCCCCATAGCAAGTCAGTGTAAATGAGCCAAGACTGCAGAGGAAATGGACAGGAGGACTCATGGGTGGTTTTTCTTCACCACCAAGAGGATGCTGTACAGGAGTGTTAAATGCACAGGGAGATTTTGATGGGTAACTCCGCCAGATGGATTTTGAGGTGTTTCTGGTTCACTTTGGGGATCTGTGCAGTCTGACTTCCTTGATATAGATGTGAGTGTAGCAAAACTGTCAGGAAGGGCAGCAATAAAATGTTAAGACAGCAGAAAGGGATGAGAACAAGCCATCACAAACAAACAAGCAAGGTGGGGTCTAGCAAGGCAGAGGAGACTGATGGACAAATAAAGAGAACAAGCAGGCCCAGGGAATATCTAGTAAGTATTAAGGACACAGGGGCCATTTATGCAGGGGTATTTACTTCGAAGTCCCTGCTGAACTGCTTTGAGGCTTCTTTTGCATTATTCATGATTTTACCAACCTTCAGACGAGTGACTTCACTGTGGCCTCATTCTTTCCCCACAGTTTTAGATCCTGTATTAGAATGAATTTAAATACTGCTTTGAGGCAAGAGCGATGCAAATTTGCCCCATTTCCATGCATATCTCTTAACTTTGGGTTTCTCTCCCCACACCCATTTTGGCTTCTTCCTTCCAAGTGTCTGTCCCTGCCATCCAACCTCTTCCCTCAAAGCAAAGCACAAAAGAGGGGGTTAAACCATCATGAAATGTGCAGGAAGACACTGAAGAGAGGCTGCAAAGGTTGGAAGGCAGTTCCTGGGAGCTGTTGAAGAAAGGTGGGGAGGAATAACCAGCAAAAGCACATGTAGTCCCTTTAAGAGCCGACCCTCCCCCTCCAAGTTAAGTGCAACAAGGCTGCATTTTCTAAAAGAAAAAAGAATATATTCGAAAAGAAAAAAGTATATTTACCTATCAATGAAAAATAATAAAAAAAGAATAATTAAAAAAAAAGCTGCATTTTCAAAGGGAGGGACTCAGAAGGTCAGTGATTCACTGGGGATGCCTCATTAATCAAAAAGTAGCCCTGTGGCGCAGAGTGGTAATGCTGCAGTACTGCAGACCAAGCTCTGCTCACGACCTGAATTTGATCCCAGTGGAAGTTGGTTTCAGGTAGCCAACTCAAGGTTGACTCAGCCTTCCATCCTTCCAAGGTCGCTCAAATGGGTACCCAGCTTGCTGGGGGTAAAGGGAGGATGACTGGGGAAGGCACTGGCAAACCACCCCGTAAACAAAGTCTGCCTTGGAAACCTCGGGATGTGATGTCACCCCACGGGTCAGGAATGACCTGGTGCTTGCACAGGGGACCTCTACCTTTTTACTCCTGGAATGGGTGGGGGGAGCTCTCATGCATATGATGTTTGAGAATTCAGAGCAGAAAACTGTGCAGCAAACCAAACACACATTTCCCTTGCTTAAATGACCAGGGAGTGGCTGATTTGGTAGCAGGATCTTCTAACTCAAATACAGCCACAAGTGCTAAACATTATATTGAAATTCTAGACATTAAGTGGTTTGTTTCCTGACTTTTTTGCATAGCATGATTTTGCCCAGACTGAAGTTTATTTCTCGGACCTGGTACTACAGTCAATAAAGAAACAGTGCTGGGGCCTCAAAGTGATCATACAACAGGTCTATCATGAGGGGAGAAATATGATTCACCACATTACCCCCTTAGACAGATAGCGAAAGCTGGCCTGCCACATGCCTAAGGATTGTGCACATTTCACCCTCAGCTAGCTTTTGGTGCCTGCCTGTAGTAGTCATCTGCCGGTTTCACCA
The DNA here is from genome assembly GCF_029931775.1 of Euleptes europaea. Taxonomy (NCBI): domain Eukaryota; kingdom Metazoa; phylum Chordata; class Lepidosauria; order Squamata; family Sphaerodactylidae; genus Euleptes; species Euleptes europaea. The sequence continues at coordinate 36,580,676 of NC_079320.1, read as the reverse complement.
TTCAGCTTTCTTTATTACCATACTACCCTGCTGGCTTAGTTATATGATAAATATGGGGTGAGTTGCATGCTGGATATATGGTGCAGCAAAGACATTGCTTCTGTAGAACAACTCCACCTACATTTTCTATTACTTCAATGTTAATTTTAAAAGCAGAGTCAGGATGGATTTATAGAGATAAGAAAATTTGTACGGACTCCTCTACATACGGTGACCTACAAATCAGATCAGCATCTACAGCTTCCTCTTACTATTTATCTGCAAGTGACAGCATGCATTGTTTATTATATAGCCAGCTCTTGAGGTATATTACATTTATGAATTATACCCTCAATTAGCCAAAGCTGTATAAAGTGAGCCAATAACTTATGCATGGTTAACACTCCTAACCTTCAGCCATGCAGCTGCACAGTATCTTTCAGGTCATGCTTAAAACTGGAAATGCAATAGCTACGAAAGAATGCTATTTAAATTGGCCAATTCAAGGCCTTTCAGGCAACCGCTGGGAATACAGTCGTTTATGAATCCCAGCAAATATCCAGTCAGCTATGCGTACCTGCTGCTGGGCAGAAACTCCAGCTTTAGAGACAGAAGAAATGCAGTGGGACTGATGAGAACCCACCTACCTAGGAAACAAATCCAAAATAGAGGGTAAAGAGAGAGAAAAAGGCGAAAGCTAAGAGAGGAGATAACTCAGAGGAGAGAACGATTTGCAGGGCTACTCACATGAAGAACACATGAAGCTGCCTTATACTGAATCAGACCCTTGGTCCATCAAAGTCAGTATTGTCTACTCAAACTGGCAGCAGCTCAGCAGACTGGCAGCAGCTCAGGCAGAGGTCTTTCATATCACCTTCTTGTCTAGTCCCTTTAAATGGAGATGCCAGGGATTGAACCTGAGACCTTTTGCATGCCAAACAGAGGCTCTACCACTGAGCCACAGCCCCTCCGAGTGGTCCTGTGTGCCCCTTTTCCCCATTCTGGGGATCCCATTAAGGGATTTTGGGGGAGGCCTGGCAGGGGACATGCCCAGCTCGGGAACTGTCGGGGCGGCCTCCTCCAAGGGGATTCACTTAGTGGCTCAAGTCCAAGTGATGTCCAGCATACTGCCATCCCAGGCTACTCCCAGCAGGCAGGGTGGGAGTAGGTGGTCCTCCCAGGCTAATCTCCAGCAGACGGGCTGAGAGTAGGAGGTATATCATCGGTTGGCAAATGGGCCAGCAGATGCTCTGGATCCTGCCCCTATGCTACGCCAATGCCCTTATGCTGTAACCAATAAAAGTTGTGGCCATTTTCATCCCAATAATTTGTCTGTGTTCTTATTTGCATGCTAGGGTTTTGGGTGGAGTTGGATTCTGTGTAGCCAGCTCTGGCTACTCCCCAGTTAAGCACTGGGTCAGCAATGAGCCCTGCTTTTAGGAATGCAGTAACTGTTTCCAGCCCCATAGCTCAAGTACTTCACTGCTTTTTTTTTTTTAATTTGATTGTCCAATAGCCTTGTCTTGGTGAATGTGGCCCTGCAACCTCCAATATATCAAGTATTTCCATATGTCCAGGGTGCTTCACTATTATGAGTGATAGGTCATAATTTCTCACTTGAGAAACTTCAACAACGTTAAGTAGGATTCACCGATCTTTATCTAGAGAAAATGATCTACAAACTTTTCTTGATGGCCCACTATAAATGATGCATCTCCCTTGAAAATGTTCATAAGCTTTGAAATGTTCCCTTGTTGTGTCACCACTAATGAGCTCCTGTCCAGTGGCTTCATAGCAATACAATGGGGCATGCCGCCTGCCTCTCAAGAACAGTCCTGCAAACACTCACCCTTGCTGTTGCTTTCCACCTGTACCTGAGCAGCCAGGCATGCACTACGCCTTTGGGTCTGCAGTTCTGATCTCAGTCATCTTCTTTGGGATTCCAAGGGTGCCAGTGATCCTGGAGAGCTGGGATCTGGGGCCTGACCTACTGCCTCAGGGTCAGGCGGAGGAGGTGCCTTTGAGCCAACTGTCAGCTGCACCTCCGGGAGTGCCTCCACTTGGTCTCCCTGCTGGTTGTCTGTTGTCAGCTGTGGGCTTGCTGCACAGGGTCCCTCCTCCTCTGTGGAGTCCTCACTGTCGCTGAGCTCAGGTTGGGCCATGACAGGGGAGTACGGTTTAAATACATTGCAATTACACACAAATGCAATGTGTAAATGCACTTCAGCCACCTATTTCCTATTTCTCAGGATACAGACCTTGCCAAAAATCACTCCCTGCATTACTCATCACAAACAGCAAGGATCTCAGACCTGATTCAAGGACAATATAGCTCTTACTCTAGGACTTAGTCCAGCAAGAGCTTCAGCTATATAGGTGCAGCTCATGAGCAGTATTTAGTGGATTGCACCCATGGAGTCATTCCCAGTACATTATTTCTTAGCAAGTACACAATTTGTCAATGAAGAAATGAAAAGACTCCCTGTCACTGTGCCCAACATGGAATGAAGAATCTTATTGGCTTCCTGGAGGCTTCCTCTTTATGGCATTGATTCATAAGCCTTTTCCAATCACAACCCTTTCTATTGCTTTTGCCTCAAACAGATTCTTTCATCTTGTTAATTAGAATTTAATATGCACAAGTGCAAAGTGGGTTTTCATACAGAGGGAACACTGAAAAACTGCAGTTACATTTATTTCTTTTTTTAATGCCAATTCTGAATTTTCGGTGCTATTCTCGCTGTGTTAACACTTGGCAGAAATTCTGCCATGTTCAAATAAAGTTTAAGTCAAATATCTAGAAACAACTGAAAGCTAGAGATGAGCAAACATCCTACTGTTTGCCTTAATGGTTCAGCTGCTTTTCAAATGATAAATGGTTATTCATGGCCTAATAATAATTCTCTGAGCATCAGATTCATTTCGGAGGGAGGGGGTGGAACAGGAATGATTTTATATTAACTCTGAAGCAGATTTTGTTTCATCTGTTTCACTTGCCAAGATATCTGGATGTGTAGAATCAATGTCATACTACTGGGGCAGAAGAAGTTGCTTCCTTCTTTTGCATGGTGGCCTTTCGTACCAATTGGAGCATGACAACAACTCTTGATTGGTGAGGATGTAACAATATCATTAGGGAGGGCTTCACTGGGAATGGGGTGAATGAACATCTGCAAGGAAAACAGGATCATGGGTGTAATCCCTTCCTCCAACCTCTACATGTTCATCTGAACATGAATAGAGCTTCTGTGCATATAATTGTTTAGGCACAGGAGTGAAGAGGAGGAGGGAGGTGCAATACACAGGATTCCATCCCCACTTTTTCCCCATTCTTATCCTACCCTCCCAAAGGATGGCTGAAAAGTGCTAATGTCAACTAAGGAAGTCTTCTTAGAGGTATTCTCTGCATTCAATTGTATCAACATATGCAAGGACATGCTCGCAAAGAGCAAGAAGGAAGAAGCAGGGCAAAGAGATTTCAGTAGAGGGGCAGGGTTTTCACACAAAGATCAAAGGCCTGCTCCTGAATATATTCAAGACTTTATCCACCATATTTTCCTTAAAGAAATAAAGGCTCCCCTTTTACTGCTCAAGATCTTTGGGTCAAGGAAGCTTGAAAGGAGATAAAAAAATATTCAAGACTGAAGTGGGAAAAACATTTTGTAAGACTTTATATATATATATATATATGATTGTTTATATTGTTTATATATATATGATTGTTTACCATGGGCCATCAGGAATTGGGTGGCTGAACAGTCTAGGAAGCATTCATAGAAGGAAATATGCAGAACTGAGAAAGACCAAAGGGTACAGACAGTGTCTGGAGTGCCTAGAGTAATAGGAAGATGTGGATGTGCAATTCAGAAGGAAGATATCCAATGACAATATAAAGCAAGGTTCTGTGACATTTCCATGATGCAAAGTGGTTGTGTTTATCTGGGAGTAATGCAAAGCTTCCTGTACAGATCAAGGAGGAAAATAGTTTGAACACACATTCTGTAACCTGAAAGTAAATGCTTCTGATGAATGCAGCCAATGTATGTTCTTCAAACCACTTCAGCCATACTTTGGAATCTCAGGCCTGACCTACACAAGACATTTCTCCGTGAGTCGGGTCTGGGTTTTCCCCACCTGATTTCCATTCCCCTCAGCTGCACAGTATAGCAGCTGCAGGGATCTTATTTTCCCAAGTACTTCATAGCCCAGTTTGGATTGAGACCATGATACAGAGGGAGAAGGGATTTCAGCACACACACCCGGGCTATTTTCCTAACCCAGAATAGTTCAGGGGCACTTTTTGCCCTTTAGGGCTGCACGTGCAATATTTGGTGTATATGCAACCCAGCAATGGGGCAAATAGATCAGCCATGATAGCTAAATGGACCCTACACATCCAGAGCCAATTTTCCTCAGAATGCTATAAAACAAACAGCAGAGATCACCATGTTTTCTTTCAGGGCTTAGAATCATAGAATCACAGAGTTGGAAGAATCACAGAGTCTCTCTTAAGTGGTAGAGAAAGTCAGCATATAAAAACCAACTCTTCTTCTTCTCCTCCTCCTTCTCCTTCTCCTTCTCCTCCTCCTCCTCCACAGTTATAGCAAGAGAAGGACTGTACAAACAAGCATAACTTCACAGAAGCAGTAAGACAGTATATGAAGTGTGAGTTGCCTTCTGACCTTTATCTTCATAAGTGATAACTTTCAGAAAATGACCAAAAGGTTAGTTAAAAACTGAAAAGGTCACCTGTCTTTAGTCTAACTCTATAGATTCCTTTCCCCAATGTTCAGTTACTGTTCATTAAATGCCATTTCACCATTCCGTGATTGTTTCCCACAGGTTTCTGCAAAGAAAACAGTATTCTGAAATACTAGAATGTTTCTTCATAAGATATGCAGTGGATTGCTTTTAGAATTATGCTTAGAGCTGGAATCATACTGTAGCATTATGATAAGGCCTGCTTTTTAAGACATCCATTACCAAATAGATTAAAACCCTAACCCATAATGCCTAGTTCTTTTAATTCATTATGGGAATTAAAACCGAAGGAAAATACCTAACAAACAAATGTTATTTGGTCATTCATTTTCCCTCCCTCCTTACCTCTTACTCCTCTCCCTCCATCTCTCGACACCAGCTGCAAGATGACTTACTGTAGTGGCAGCTACTGCTTGTCATGGCAGAAGCAACTGGCCAGGAAAGCAGGCAATGTAGCTGGGTCAAGCAAGTAGGGAAATATGAGATGCACTGAGGCACAGCACATGAAACTACATCTAAGGTACCAGAGGTGGGAAAGTGGAGGTTTCTCTTGCCTGGTAGCCACATGGCTACCTGGTTTTTACTGCTGTCACCACTAGCTTGGTCAGCTTGCTGCACTAGGGAATGAATAAGTTGCACAATTCATATTTTAATCAATAAACCCACCCATGCATTGTATCTGGTATCTTCCTTTTGGAGTATGAGATGTATTTTCCCCCTAAAAGATGTTTTAAAAAGGTTTTTGGTATATGGAAAGGAAAGGATCCCCCCAGTGGCAATATAAAAAGCCCTCCAAAAGGATATAGAGTCAAATAATCATTTAGAAGAAACAATCATTTAGAAGAGACAATCAGAACAAAACAGGGAACTTGGCTGAAAAAGAGTGGGAGATTCTCTGAACGCAGGTTATGAAAAGGAGTGGATAAACCCTCAGGGATAAATCAGAGCTATACATGCTAAACAACATTCCAGTAAATAATTGGACATTGAAATAATTTGCTGATGCCGGGATTAAGAACTGTTAGATGACTACAGATGGTTTAAATTGTCTGGTTTAATGGGCCAAATGTTGCCAGATGGCCAAAGAGATCCATGAAGTGAGACAAATACTTGCTAACAGGAGAGCTCCACCCATTCTCACCATAGCAGTAGGGCATGTGCTATTCAAACTTAAAGCAGGAACCAACTAGCTTAATTAGTGCTGCATATAGAAAGCATTCAAGGAAACGTGGCATAAACTGGAGTTGTGTTACATATATAGCTAGTAGATGTTAATTAGTTCTTTCCCAAGGAAGAACAATAATTGTATTAATTGTTCAGTTAGCAGTAACAAGCAACACCAGTTGATTTCAAAATGGCAAGTTGTGCCTTCTACATTCTTCAGTAGCTGAACGGAGACTCCACAGTGAGCAACAGTTTACCTGTCTACCAACTGTTGGGTACAAACAATAGAAGATGTTCATCCCTCCTTCTTGGAAGTTTCCAGGAACATCTGGCTGGCTACTTTTGGAAACAGAATGCTGGTGTAGATGTACTCTTAGTCTTTCCAGCAGCAGTCTTATTAAGCAAACTGGAAAGACAGTATGAACATACATGAACACATGAAGCTGCCTTGCAATGAATCAAATCCTTGGTCCATCAAAATCAGTATTGTCTACTCAGACTTGCAGCAGCTCTCTGGGATCTCAGAGTGTTTCACATCTCCTACCAGATCCTTTTAGCTTGAGATGTCGGGGATTGAACCTGGAACCTTCTGCATGGTGAGCAGATGCTCTGCCACTGAGACATAGCCCTTCCCTGTGCCAAAGTGATGGTGGACAAGCAGCCCAAATTGGTCTTGTTACGTTTTAAAAGCTTGGAAGCAATTGTAAATGGTGTATACAAAACATCTGGCATAATGGAATGTGTTGGTGGTGATTTGGAAATACTGCCTAGTCAGTCCCAAAAATACTATCTATTGTACTTCATTTATTCATCTTTATAATATGCAATTTAATTTTCCTTCTCTCTGGAATATTGATAATATCTCAAATGAAAAAAAAATGCAGGATAAGAAGCTCATCTGATCTATGTAGCAGATTAAGTTCAGAAGCAGAAGGGTGATATATGTTATGGTATGTTGTCTAGCAACAACAAAGATGACTAAAGGGCCACTTTTTATTTATTTAATACGAACAAATTAAAAACCTACTTAATAAAATCACATCTTAAAAATATTAAAATTAAAAAAAAACACCACTTCATTAAAACAAGTAAAGCCAGACTAAAATGTACATACGAAAACATTTCTAAACATTTCTAAAGAACCAAAACATTGGGCAGGAAGGAAGGATTACTGACAGAATGCCAAATGAAACAAAAATAAGTCTTCACTCACAGGCAGAAGATGGCAACAGAAGGGGACAGATGAGTCTCTCTGGGGAGAGAGTTCCAGAGGTTTGCTGCCATAACCAAGAAGATCCTTTCCTGTCCTGTACTCTCAGAAAGCAGGGGCAACTAAACCAGGGCCATGGAAGATGGTTGGGTAGGTAGTTAATAGGGTTAATAGGGTTGCCTGCTTTTACAACTGATCTCCTGCCAATGGAGATCAGTTAACCTGGAGAAAATGACTGCTTTGGCAATTGGACTCTGGCATTGAAGTCCCTCCCCACCCAAACCCCACCCTCCTCAGGCTCTGCTCCAAAAACCTCCCGTCAGTGGCAAAGAGGGACCTGGAAAACCTACTCCCAGCGTATGTGGAAGTGACATCAGCATGTCACGGGAGACACTCTGGCATTTGGGGAAAACTCTATGCTGACATCCCCCTCACCTCCAGAGGCTAGTAAGCCAGCATGTTTCAAGAGTGGGGCCACCACCCCTGATCAAGAAAGCATTAACTACCTCGTGGACCCAGTCAGCCAGCTCCCCCCCACCCAGCAGATTAACTAGTCATACAAGAAGGTGGTAGGCCTCAAATTTCCAGACTGAATAAACTGTACCCCCAACAACTGGACAAGTCAGCACTGCTAATATAGAGTTGAAGTCAAAATGAATGTGAGAGATTTTATCAGCAAAGTGCTGAGCAAAAGGGATACAATAAGCACTGAGCTATCCACTTTCTCCTGCAGGCCTCTGACCACCTGGATCTGCTCCACTGGCCTACGCTATGTAAACAAAATGGTGGCAGAAAAGCATTGCTTCTTTGCTGCCATCAGCACCATGAAGTATTCTTTAAAATGAGCTTTCGCCCATGTCTTATCGGATTTGTCCCAAGTCTTCCTCCACTGTTGCTCTAACTGTCTCCCTTGTCTTTTCATCACCTACAGTAGGAGACAATTTATCCTCCAATATACCAAACATGACTGGGATGATTTCTAGCAACTATGAAGATTATAAAAGGGTTAGTTCCATGTTCAATTTAACAAAGATCCAGCACCAAGATATCTTTCTTTCATAGTCGCAACCAGCTAAGATCTTATCAATGGATATATGAAATTGCCGGGGGGGGGGGGGGGGCGGGCGGTCAGGGAAAAGGCTTGCATGGAAAAGTACTGCCACTCCATTGGTCAATTGAATCACATGAAAATGTTGAGTCAGCAAGCTCAATGCCACTTTACTATGACTACTGTATACTCTGGATACCACCCTAAGAGACACGATTGCTGGCTTTGTGTACTCTTAGTTTATTTTAAGGTCTTGGTAGATAAAGTTGCCGGAACATTCTGTCCCTGTGTGGAAACAGCCTTTTGCTTAGACCCTGCCTTGAAAAATATGTCTCTTATTATAATTTATATATTCCTTGCAGCTTCTTTTGCACCAACAGCATTGCCATGAACAGAACCTTCTCAGTCACCAATGAAGGCACATATCCCTCAGGGGCATGTTTAAAGTGATCTACTTGTCAACAAACTTGCAGTTCGCCCCCTCCTTCCACCTCCACAGTCAGATGCATCGTTTAAATGACTTACAGTGGATGTGTTGCCTGTAAGGACACATATGCACAAATTTATCCTGATCAGAACAGTTTGATGACTTTCTTTTTAGTTTATAGGGCAAGCAATGTTGCACCAGCAATAATGTTATTCACTTGTGCTGTATTATTTTCACTGGGATGAATATTTGACTATGTATCCAATTGCTTATCCTTAATCAAATGTGGTACAACTAGTCAAATATCCAATAGGATAACAGCCCCATAGCTAGGGTTGCCAATCTTCAGGTACTAGCTGGAGATGTCCTGCTATTACAACTGATCTCCAACCGATAGAGATCAGTTCACCTGGAGAAAATGGCCACTTTGGCAATTGGAATCTATGGCACTGAAGTCCTTCCTCTCCCCAAACCCCGCCCTCCTCAGGCTTCACCCCCAAAATCTCCAGAGTTGGCAACCCAGAGTTGACAACCCTACCCCTAACCGTGGCAATGGGACATGTCTTCTTCCACACTATAGAGCTTTGTACCTATTGTAAAGGAGTGGGAAATCATCAAGAAGAGAACATGGGTGAAACATTTTCTTAAAATAAGCTCCCCGATTTTAATCAGCACTAACAATATTCACACTGTGTGTTCAAATGGCCCTGATTTTAGTAACTCAAATTTTCCAGATTAGTACTTTCAGTTTCTGCAATTCAGCTTGCAAGGCTATTTCAGCTTGCATTGCCACCTGTTAATCAATGTAGCTTGCAGGACTAGCAAGGAGTCAGCCCCAAATGTGTAGGCTTTGCAGCTGTGCTGTCAACGTGAGTGTGAAGGTATCTCAGAAAGAAAACTTTCTCCCACAATACTCCCTGCACTCCAGGCTGTTCACTTCAAATCTTAAAGAATGTGGGAAGGCGTGGTCCAGATATAACCGTAGCCTCCATTTTGAGATAATAAGCACAAAGGGACAGGTTTGCATCAAGAGCTCCATTTAAAATGGCAACAAATGGGCACACTAAAAATACACACATAGGTTGATGTGACCTAACGGCAACATTCATTGAACACCTTTTTGAAGAGCATGTTTGTTTGTTTTGTTGGACCCCTCACCCCCGCTTTATAGAGAGCAGCCCTAAGACAAGTCATAAACAACGAATTCCCTAACAGCCAGGGATCACAAATATGTTGTAAACATCGGGTCATTTCTGAGCTGTTCTCCAGCTGCCATTGTGTTTTAGGTGTCTTAGGTTCACAAACATTGTTGGCGGAAAGAAGACACACATTCCCAACATGAAGGTACTTTAGTGAAAGGGATTTTTTTCTTGGTGTGATTAAGGGACTTTTAGTCCCAATAGAAGCCACTTTACAGGTAGCTGCCTTATTGTGTGCAACAACATAACCATTTTCTGTAAAAATAGAAGCCTGCAGAGCAACCTCTTTAAAGTTATTAAGTGAAGTTACTTTGATCAAACAATTTCAGAATGTTTTGCGAGACAGTGCGGCAAGTGGGGAGTCCTGTTTCTCTCGACAAACTGATGTGTGCCTTCCTTTTCCTTTGTGCATTCCAGAACTTTTTCTTCTGTCTTCAATCAAAGAAAAATATTAGGGGGAGGGATAAATTTGGGCTGTTTTTTTGTTTTGTTTTTTAAACTAAGATTCCAACACTCAAGCAGCCAAGCAGTTGCAGTCATGAAGACACCTAATAATTAGGGCTGACAGTCAAGTAAAGATATTTTTGCTGATAATCATCTGTGTTTCAGTGGATTAAAGAATTAATCAACTGAATTTGAATATGAGGGGAAACAATAGGTCTGAAGAAAAATCTTGCCATTTTTATTAGATGATACACAGCTATATTACAGTATGCATCATCTTTCAAGAAGCCAGATTCAAGTTTCAGAGAACCCCTTGGGTAAGGTGTCCTCCAATCCTCCTTCCCCAATAAAGGCCATATCCTTACTATCTCCTTCTCCTCCTCTAGGGCTGTGCATGTGGCAAAGCTAAACCCAACCCCCCCCCCTGCAAAAATGCCTTATCAGTATTTGGGGGGGGGGTTTCCTACCAAAAAAAAGTGGTGATTAAAGGGAGTCGAAAAGCAGGTCCTGAATAAGGCTGAATTGTTTTGGCATGATTTGGGCCACTTTGGCTCCACCAACATTTTTTAAAGGAAAATAAAACCACAAAATCCCCTCTCCTCCTCATTTACCTGCTGGCTGGGTCTCAGAGGTAGCAGCCAGTGCAGAGCTGGATGCTGGGTTTGGCCAGGCCCAGCATTCATCTCTGCCCCACCTGCCACCTCTGAGATCCATTTGGAATTCAGAGGTGGCTTGAATTTTTTGGGTTTGGGTTTAATCAACCCGAAAAATTTAAATTATCCAAAACAAAAAAAAGCCAGTATGGGGATTCGGCTTTTGGGGGATTTTTTCAAAATTTTCGGGTCTATTAAACCTGAACCCGAAAAATACCAGGGGAAATGGTGCACATCCCTATCCTCTTGTCTTTCTTCATGCAAACAGAAGCAGGCAGGAAGTATTAGGGTTGCCAGTCTCCAGGTGGTGGCCGGAGATCTCCTGGAATTACAACCAGTCTCCAGGTAAAAGGGATCAGTTCCCCTGGAGAAAATGGCTGTTTGGGAAGGTGGAGTCTATGGCATTATAATTTATACCTCATTAAGGCATCTCCCTTCCTCAAACCCTGCCCTCTACCCCCCAAACCTCCAGGAATTTCACAATCTAGAACTTGCAACCCTACAAAGTATACAGTGGTAGGAGCATTTGTGAAGCTACCTTATACAGAGTCAGACCATTTGTTTATCAGGGTAAGTGTGAGGCAGTGTATCCACTCTGACCTAGCAGTGGCTCTCCAGTATCTCAGGCAGAGATCTTTCACATCATTTACTGTATGTTCCTTTTAATTGGAGATGCTGGGAATTGAACTTTGGACCTTCCGCATGCAAAACAAATGCTCTGTCACTGAGCCAAAGCTTATTCCAAACAGCTGCTCCTGCTTGCTACCACCATTGTTGATGGTTCTTCTAGCAAACAAATAGCTGTGGCTGGTAGAAGTAATAGCAGTAGCTATGAAGATGAAAGGGGCACAGGGCTTGCTGCTGCTTTTATTTCTTGCTGTAATTACCACTGATCTGTTCCATCTTCTGAGGTCAATGAGTGAGTGAGAGATCAGCAATTGTCACTTGCCCTCTTCATCTTTAACCCCGGAAAGGAAGAGGCATCTGTGGAGGCACTGCATAAGACCATGGACAGGGAGGGCCCAGAGGATGCACAATTGTACTGCTATTGCCACACACAAAATATGTAGGTGGTTGTAGCTGAGGCTGTGCTACAGTAGGTCAGGGGTTAAATGTGGGTGGTCCCTTTTGATCAGCTACAAAGATGAGCCTAATTAATCAGCCAGCAGCATCTTTAAATATATAATTTTAATACAATATCATTTCTCTCACACAAGAGAATATTCTTCTTGCAGGATTAGTGTCAAAGGTCACCATCATTGGCAGCTGTGATAAATTAGTAGCATCAGTTTTAGTTGAATAAAAGTTTCTAAACTGACTGATTGTTGGAGTACAATTAACAATAAACCAGATTTTGTGTGTGTGTGTACCTGCATCTAATGAAGTAGACTCTAGACTTCAAAGGTTATGCTAGATTTTTTTTAAGTCAGTCTCTAAGATGCCAAAAGATACCTGGTTTTTCTCTGCTGCAATGGTTCCCCACTGGATTCAAACCTTTTGTCTGCTTCTCTGTTATCAACATCACAATAATACTTTGTACCAAAGCCTTAACAATGTGTTCCCTCTTTCATGATATGAGTCATCACTGGACCAATTCTCTTTCAAGCTTTAGCAGCCACCAATTGGAAGGCTAGTCTTAAATGTGAAATGTAAAGCAAGATCTTTTGTAACTAGGTCATGCAAGGCTCAGAATTGAAAAGTGCTTTCAAGAAGGACCACTGATGTAATAAGCAATATGTTTTACTCTCCACAACAATGTGGTGATCAGCTCATACAGTGTTATCTTCAGCTATATAAAGAAGAGGGCTTCTTTTATGTTATTAGGTTCCCATGCTATAACTTAAAAAGACAACAAGAAGTATTGTTACCACATCTATCTAGTATTATGATAATTTCTGAAACAATGGGTCCTGTCCAAGTCAAGTAGTTTCTCTTACTAGCCTTTTCAATCAGTTTTGGTGGCCAGTCCTATGCTCTTAATTTGGTGGTGCAACAAAAATTAAAAACAAAACAAAAATGAGATGTTGAAATCTGATAACTGTTAGTTTCTACCTGACCTGCCTGATGGCCTGACCTCAGAAGCAAGAGAGAGAGAAAGAAGGAAGAGAAAGAAAATTCAGTATGGTGGGTGGTATGGTTGGCTATGGTTGTCTTGATATGGTTTGTGGTGCAGACTGTAGACTTGGTAATGCAAGGACACTGCTGGGCACCTTTGACACTACACCTATGTGCTCAAGTACATACTGGGAGTAGCACATATGATGCAATATTAAGCATGCAGCACTGGTGTAATCCAAGACTAATGAGGGAACTGAAAGATATCTCATACCAGTATCCTCTGCAAATTTGACAAATATCATCCCCAGCCCTGCATCCAAGTCATTGGTATTGAAAATGTTGAAGAGACTGGCCCTTTAACTTACCAGGAAAGCTTCTACTAGACTGCTACCCTTGAGAGCTGCTAGTGGCCAGGATCACACTAAGTTGAACCCCAGCAGTGCTGAAGGAATGACCAGGCTGCTTGGCTTGGACCAGCCGACAGCTCTGACAACAGCCATAGGATTTCCCATTGTTTTCTTCAACACTGCCTCCATCAGGATCTGAGCCAATCAGCTCTGGCTCCCCAGCTTGAACCTAGCTGGTTATGGTGTCCTAAAGCTAGGTTGACCCCCAAGCCATTTTAATTTCCTAATCTGCAGATCCAAAACAGAACCCTGCATCACCCCTATCCTCCTCGGCTCTGACTGAGTCACTTAATCAAAGACTTGGATGAAAGGGTGGAGGGAATCCTTACAAGCCCTTTCCCCCTGCTGAGATGTGAATTATATCAGCTGCCCCTTTACTACCCATTTGTCTCTCTAGAAGGACTCTTTTCAAAGCTTCGTTTTAAAAAAAAAAAAGTCCCAGAAGAATCACTATCCTTTTGCTATTCTTTTGAGTTTTTTAAAATGATATGTACATCAATCATAAGAAAATAATTAGATGAGTATAAAGTAGACTTAAAAGGAAAAAGAAAGTGATAGGACCAGGAGCTGGCAATTTGTGACATGAGAAAAGCCAAAGGTTTTGATCCTGGTGGTTCTTCTTAATTTTGTCATTCCCCTCCCCAACATTTTAAACCCTTAAACTACAGTGTAAAAAACTACATATATTGCCTTTGGGGCAGGGCAGGTCCCAGGTTTCCATAGGTCCTGGGCAAGACTGTAACTGGGGTCCTTTTCCCACTTGGAGTCTCCACTGGGAAGAAAGACAGGAGTAAATGGAGTAAATAAACAAGTATCTTAAAAGAACACTTGGAAGTAGGTTAGAAAAAGCTGTAGTGAATCACAATGCAATCCTAAGGAAAGTTACACCAGTCTAAGTCCGTTAATTTCAATTGACTCAGACTGGAGTAAATCTGCATAGAATTGCAATGTCTGTCAATATTACACAGTGAGATTAGATTAAGGGTGAGTGATTAATTCTTAAAACTTACCGGTAGCCTCAAAGGTCCATGTCTAACAGTATCATCAAGTGGTTCTCACTAATCATTTTTCAATTGCAATAGAGCACATGTTGTAGATAAACCAATGCAAAGGCTGGTAATTGCTGGACAGTATTTTGTTATGACATGGAAAAATAATGTGATTGCATGGTGTTTTGTTCATACTTAGAATCTAAAAAAAATTAGATTTTGTGGGCCAAGCTAGATTATTAAAAACATTAAACAGAAGCAATATAAAAATGCCCAGTTCATTAGGACAAGAAGTCATGATTAGATTTTTAATTTTATTTTAAAAAATAATGTCCTCATAATTTGATCATAGATCTGCAATTTAAAATGACCTCAGAATGTTTTGTTAATTCTAAGAAGTACAACGTGTCAGAAAATCTCCATCTTTTTTGTGTACAAATCTTGGAGCTTCACCAAATAGCACCAAGCCATCTCAGCTCAAAAGGTACAGGGAGAGGTACCTGAATTCCTGGTCCTTACCAGCACATCCTGAACATGCCAGGTCCCAGAGTGGCATGATGACCTCTGGGAGTAGCAGAAGTGTTCTGGGACTAGCATGACAGGTCCAAGGGTGGAATGATGGCCATTGTGATTGAAATTAGTATTCTGCACCTGTAATCACAAATCTTACAGTGAAATGAAGTACCTTACACTGATTTCAACGGCAGGGGACATGCCACTCTGGGAGCTGTCATCTGCTCTCCCAGGGCCCATCATTCCACTCTGGGAGCTTTCATTCCAGTTCCAGAGCACTTCTGCTGTTCACAGGGACTGTCATTCCACTTCAGGGGCTGTTATCCCTATTCTAGAACATTCATACTACTCCCAGGGACTGTCATTCCTCTCCGTGGGCTATCATTCAGGCCCCAAAACACTTCTGCTGTTCCCAGGGACTGTCATTCCATTATGGGGACTGTCATTCCAGTACCACAACACTCATTTTACTTTCAAGGACCATCATTCTGTTCTGCAGCCATCTTCTCAGTCCTAGAGTCTATCTAGGCCCCTTCATCCAAAATCCATTCTGCATTTTCATTGCTACTTTTTTTGAGCTGTAATGTAATGCTAGAAAATATTTTGAAGTGTAAGGATGTGTCACTGGCCACCAAGAGTAGATTAATTCATGCCATCGTATTCCCTATTACTATGTATGGGTGTGAAAGCTGGACAGTGAAGAAAGCTGATAGGAAGAAAATAGATTCCTTTGAAACGTGGTGTTGGAGGAGAGTGTTACAGATTCCGTGGACTGCCAAAAAAACAAATCAGTGGGTTATAGATCAAATCAAGCCTGAACTGACCCTAGAAGCTAAAATGACTAAACTGAGGCTATAGTATTTTGGTCACGTCATGAGACAACAAGAGTCACTGGAAAAGACAGTCATGCTAGGAAAAGTTGAGGGCAGCAGGAAAAGAGGAAGACCCAACAAGAGATGGATTGACTCAATAAAGGAAGCCACAGCCTTCAGTTTGCAGGATCTGAGCAAGGCTGTCAAAGATAGGACATTTTGGAAGACTTTCATTCAAAGGGTCGCCATGAGTTGGAAGTGACTTGACGGCACTTAACACACACAGTGCATTTCAGTGGAGCCCATACATGTCAATTGTTATTCCTGGGTCTTCAAGCCTCTCCCATTTTTCCCAATAGGGAATCCTGTCATTTTAGTACATCCTGCAGCTAACACACCAAATCCTCCCAAGTGAGCAAGAGCAAATACTGCAAGGGAAAAGCGGGTAGAAGGGAGGGTGGAGGGAGGGGAGTGGTAAGGAGGCACCCCTCTAGGGTTGCCAACTGCCAGGTAGTAGCAGGAGATCTCCAGCTATTTCAACTGATCTCCAGCTGATAGAGATCAGTTCAGCTGGAGAAAATGGCCGCTTTGGCCATTGGACTCTATGGCATTGAAGTCCCTCCCCTCCCCAAACCCTGCCCTCCTCAGGTTCCGCCCCAAAAACCTCCTGCCTATTGTGAAGAGTGACCTGGCAACCCTAATTCCCTCCCTTGCCTTTTCCTGATTCCTACAGACTCCCTCCATCAGTTGCAAGAAGCCACCTCTGTGAGTGGACCCATTTGCAGATCTCATTGGTCGGTGAGTGCTTTGGGGTTATATTACTCCCTCTAGCCAAATTCCAGTAATGCGGGGGGGGGGGGGGGAGAGAAGCAATGTATTAAACCTAATATTAGAAAACTAACATAAATCCCCATGAATTTTAAAGAAAAGCATCTGAAAACATCTGGAAGTAATGATTTCTAACACTTTTGTAACTTGGGGTATATTTTCTACTCCAAGAATATATCTCTCTGTGGCAAGGTAAATAGGGGCATCAGGTTGTCATAAAGGGTTTTATCTCACCAAAACACCTTAAAAGGCTTTCCTTAGGGTTGCCAGGTTCCTCTTCGCCACTGGCAGGAGGTTTTTGGGGTGGAGCCTGAGGAGGGCGGGGTTTGGGGAGGGGAGAGACTTCAATGCCATAGAGTTCAATGCCCAAAGCAGCCATTTTCTCCAGGTGAACTGATCTCTATCAGCTGGAGATCAGTAGTAATAGCAGGAGAACTCCAGCTAGTACCTGGAGGTTGGCAACCCTAGCTTTCCTCGATCAGTGTTTCACAGTCAATCAGTCAACCCCTGATGGAGTACCTTACAAAAAGTCAACAAGTACCATAATGTAAAATGAATGTTGGAGTTCTTTTTCTACTTCCAGGTGCTTTATTTGTTTATAGAAAGAAAACTGTAATTAAGTTGCTGCACTTTGAGGATATTATTGACTATCATACAGGTGGCAATTTCCTAAGGTTCTGGATCCTTTTTTCTCTGCATTCTGTCAAAAAAAGTGCATCCAGGGTAGCTATTTCAACACCAAGGGTTGTTTAAATTAAACATCAACAGTATCTTCAGGAGTCATTGTGAGGGTAATAAATAATTGGAAGAATCCTTCCCCCAGCATAATACAGTAGTACTGCTGAGCTCCAGGACTACATGAACAGATTCCTGATCATCTAGACCTGAATCTTGTTTTACTGGATCAGTTTGTATAGACACCGTAGAGCAACTTCTTAAAAACAGAACACAATATAGTGAAGAGCGACACTGACATGTATTACAAAATATTGCACTAAATAACCACTTACCTCCTTAACCCAGGAAATTAGATTTCACCCCACATTCTTATCCCAGGTATCTTCAGAAAGACATGTTTTTATAGTCATGTACTCGTGCACAGGATCAATAATACAAGACAAGCCGTGATGGATCAGACTAGTGTCTGTCTTGTCCATCATCCTCTTTCCCACAGTGGTTGACCAGTTGTTCCAGAAGGCTCCTGGCAGGGGCAGAGAGATCAAAGCTTCTTTCTGCTGCTGCCCTTGAGCAACAGATATTCAGAGGTGTATTGTCTGTACATGGAGGTTTCATAGATGTCAACTAATTGTAGCTTTTACGCTCTAAAGAAAAAAGTTTAACATCTTCACATATTACATCTTCAGTATCTACACCCTATGCACATACAAAGGCATATCATATGAAGTTGCCATCATATTTCATCCACTGATTACTGTGTAGGTTTCATCAAAATATTCTAAACTTCAACCATCCCATTCATGCATACATTAAAAGTGCATATCACTTGTCTTGCCAAGCTAAACATGCAGCCACATGTCTCGACTTGCCAAGTACTTTTCAAACCACTCTCTCCCATTTTTGTAAAATCAACAAAACCAGGAGGTTTATTAAACCACAGATATGCCACCATTTACAGCTTGTGATCTGTATTCATCTCTGAGGATCACTATTTGTTTAGGTCTCTCATAGACTTAAACAGATTGTGCTGATTTTATATGAGTCAGGTCAGAACATATCATAGAACATTCCTTTCTGATACAAATATTGCTAGCATCCCCCCCCCCAAAAAAAGAGTAAGATAATATATACACCAATTCATTCCATAATTCTCTTTGCTTTGTTGCAAGGGTTGCAAGGGTTTTCAGCTGAATTTTATATTTCCTATCTGATTCTTATTGGGATTCTTTCTTTTTTTAAGCAAAAAAATGATTTTTCCTGGGAAATAATTAACATCAAAGTGTCTTTTTCTCCAGTTTTTTGGGGGAGGACAAACTGTAAGAGGAGTGTCTAGCACAGAGAAGGGATAAGGAATTTAAACAGATGGCATCGTTGGACTACATAAAATAACACCTTCAGACTAGGTTTGTGAATATGACACTCAAAGTGTGGATGCAGAAGAGAGTGGGGGGCTAATGGTGCAACTGGGAGAGACATGGTGACTATGTAAATGGATCTCTCAATGTAAGAAACACCTTTGTGGATCAGACAGTGGACCATCTAGCCCAGCATCCTGTTTCACACAGTGGCCAACCAAACCGGGCATGGAGACCAAAGCCTTCCCCTCCTGTTACTTCCTAGCACTGGCATTCAGAAGTTTGCTAGCTGTGAAAATTAAATTCCCTTTAGTCACGGTGGACAGTAACCACTGATCAACCTATCCTCCATTAATCTATCTAATCCTCTTTTAGTCTTCCATGCTCATGGCCATCCCTCCATCCATTGGCAATAAATTCCACAATTTAATTACTTATTGAGTAAAGAAGTATTTCCTTTGGTCTGTCCTGACTCAATTACCCATAAACTTCCTATGGTATCCCCAAGTTTTAGTTTTATAGAAGAGGGAGAGAAAATGTTCTTTCTATCCACTTTCCGCACTCCATACATAATTTTATAAACCTCTATCATTACCCCACCTTGGTCTAAACTGAAAAGTCCTACTTTTCCCTTCCTCATAGGAAAAGGGCCCAATCCTTTTGGTCACCTTGGTTGCCTTCTTCTGCACTTTTTTTTCACCAGCTCTGCCAATACCTTTTTTTGAGATGTGGTAACTAGAACAGTGCACAATATTTCAAATGTCTTTAATTTTATTTTAAAGTCATCACTTTTTGGTTTAAACATACAGGCACTATATAGTTTCACCAAGGGGGCAAGTAGCTGCATCAAGGGGGTGGGGTTCTTAGGTTCAGAAAAATGGTATGGGGCAAAGAGTCAACCGTTCCCCCATCCCCAGACCTGTGGCCCCAATTTAATTTGGATCACTCATGGCTGCTTTTAAATAGCATCAAACAGGCTGACGGAACTGATAATAGATCACCTACATTTCATCTAGATGCAACCTGGGAACTGAGATGGAGTTCAACTGCCGCTGAGGAACTGGTAGTCACAACTGCTCTCTGGGAATCCAATGCAGAATCAGCAGGTGTGCTATATGTGAAATGGAGTCTATTCGCCTCCCCTGTGTTTGGCATAAATTTCTGTAAAAAGAAGTCAAAACCACAAAATCTCCATAGATCTCCAGTGTTCCCTCACCAAAGGGAAACAAAACCCTGAACTTTGTATAGTATGAGAATTATTAAAAATATCATAACCTGATATAATATCTGTTCGGGAGCATCTCACACTCTTGCATCATTACCAAGGGCAGCTGATTAAGTGGTAGGTTCAATTTAAATGATTGATAATGCATCAGGCTAAGACATTGTTTGCAGTGAAAGCAGAGTCTGACCTTAAATGTAGTTGTCTCCCAAG
This sequence comes from Euleptes europaea, assembly GCF_029931775.1. NCBI lineage: Eukaryota > Metazoa > Chordata > Lepidosauria > Squamata > Sphaerodactylidae > Euleptes > Euleptes europaea. The sequence continues at coordinate 36,560,716 of NC_079320.1, read as the reverse complement.
ACCCAAAGCCTTCAAAAGCCATTTCTGTATGCCATCTCAGCCATGCTGTTGAAGTCAGGTAACGTTTCCTATTTCCTTAGGTGCCCTACGGACACCCTTTGCATAGCATGCATTACTTGTTTCTGCTAAAAGATGAAAGAGGAACATAGTTTCAACAAGAGGGGCTTGTGTCTGTCTAGTTAATGCAGGACCCTTTGCTTGCCAAGGCTATGTGTCCACACAACCTGTTGAAACACAGTAGCATCAATCCCCTCGTGTAACATCACCACTTATGATGTTGTGATGGTGAAACAGGGCATGTGCCCTGTTTTCGTATGAGCATTGGGCTATACATTGACTGTTCTTTGGTTGGAATGCATTCATGCCCCATTTCTGACAAATTGCTCTATTAGGGTTGATGATGAAATAATTCTGAGAACAAATTGTCTGGGATATTTTAGAGGACTCCTTGCTATTCCTACTTGATAGCTTGGCTCCCCTGAGGCATTTTGTCTGACTCTGAAGTAACCTCTATGTCCCATAAGATTTTCAAGAAAAAGGAAAGCTACATGTTAAGGGTGTTTTACAAATTACAGTAAATAGCAGGACGGTGGTTTCTCACCCAAATCCCAAGACAGACAGATTTTTTTTTCCTTTGGGAAAAACCCACATTGTCAGAAATACTGACTGCTGTGAGAACTAAACAGGGTCTGCAAGGAGCAGGATACAGTGCAATCCTAAACAGAGTTTTAACATTCTAAGTCCTTTGACTTCAACAGGTATAACTCTGCTTAAGATTGCACTGTGCTTTGGCCCTATGTGCAGTGTAATGTTAAGCAGAGTTACTCCAGGTTTAACTGTCTTAGGCTGGAATAACTCCATAAGATTGCAGTGTCAATCAACGAATTGTATTACCTGAATGAAAACACTCTGATTGTCTAACAGGTTTTTTTTTTTTTTACTATTATTATTTTAATGCAAACGTTTGTTTTCAATGCAGGTGGCAAGCATCCACATATAAGAGGCATCCCTTCCTGAGAAGAAAGAATGCCTCAATAAGGTGCCACCCATGCACAGAACATCTAAATAACTTCTTTTTTCCTTTAGACTTATTTGTTTTTCTATGTGCAAATGTATGCAGACTTAATTAATTAATCTGTGAATTGGCTAACACTTGGATGATTAATCATCTAAGCTTTCTTTAATCAGGTGACAGCATATTTAAACTTACTGACTTCTTGATTTTTTTATTCCATCCAAGAAGACCCTATGGGGTGAACATAAAAATGCTAGGACGGCTAACTTCCTTAATTATATTTACAGAGTAAACACAAGTGATCCTTCCCTGATGGAGAATGAAGTCTTAGTGTGCTTCGGTTCCAAATCCATGGGGTAGAACTCCATTGAATGTTCATACAGTTCAGGCAATCTGCATTCTGCCCCACACTCACCTGCAGTACAAAAACATGTGACTGAGGAATCATCAGGATTATTTTTAATTTGTTCAGTTTAATTACCCTTAGAGCGCTATTGTTAGAAGAGAATGATCAATAGAAAGACAAAGAATTCTGCATTCTATTTAATCAGTTGCTTTCATATAAATCTGATTTCTCCTCCACTATCGTAACAATGCAGAACAATTCATAGCATATTTATGCCTTTCTTTTGCTTGTTTACTGCTCTTAGTTGTGAAACCTGTATGGGTACTCAGTATGCTTTGACATGAATGGCTATTTTTAATTGGCATTTATTCACCTCTCTCTCTTTAACACTTCCCATTTATAAGCTTGTATTAATAATTATATTCCTTGCATTCAAAACAGTTGACTGTGCTATCATGCTGATATGCTCTGAATTAATCAGATTGTTCTCCACTCAGTCAGGACTCTGTGGTCTGGATATCATGGGGATTAATAATAAGCAGTATAATAACTTCATTCTTCATCCAAAAATGAAATTTGCAACAATGAAATGATCAGATTGTTCCTATTTGAGTCCCTATGATACAAGCAGATATAATGTACTGACCCCAGCAAAATATTTTATGAGCACTTTCATTTATTCAGATTAGGTTACTGAATCTGATGATTTTTTGAATAAGGCAAGTTTACACAGACCTTTGGAATGTAGCCTCCATAGATAGGACATGTGGGAAAAATCTGATTTGAATAATCTACCACCAATGAGTGTGAAACATCAAATGTAAACCATGGCATATATTTGTGAGCATGGACCTCTGCCATCCATCCATCCATCCATTGTGGTGCATGTGTATATGGATATGTGCATGTAAGCCTCAGTTTTCATGCTATAAGGAGTCCTGCTGCTTAGAAATTAATTATTATATGATTTCCCATCATGTCCATGTAAAAATCTCAAACAAATAGATTCCAGTAAAGAGATCTTTTGCCATGGTCTCTTGCAACTTCTACCAAAGAGTAGTCACAATGTATAAAACTAATGGTCAATATAAATCCAGCATCCCATTTCCAACAAGGTCCAGTCAGATGCTACTGGGAAGTCCACAAACAAAGTTAAATGGTAACCAGCTCTCCCCTGCCAACTGCCCCATAGTATCTGACAATCAAAGGCATTCTACCATTGAACCCAGAGTTCTAATTTAGCTATCATGACTAAAAAACAATGGCAGACCTACCCTCAGTCCAAATCCCCTTTAAAGGCATCTAATCCAGTGACCCTCTCCATGTCTTGTGGCAGTGAGTTGTACAAGTCAACTACCTGTTGTGTAAGTAGTACTAGGGAAGGATGGCAGCATAGTATAGCCCAATCTCGTCATATCTCAGAAGCTAAGCATGGTTGCCAATAGGAAGGGAGACAACCAAGGAAGACTCTGCAGAGGAAAGCAATGGCAAACCACCTCTGCTTCTCACTTGCCTTGAAAGCCCCTTCTGGGATCACCATAAGTTTGCTATGACTTGACAGCACATTACACACATACAAGTAGTACTTCTTGGTATACCCCATTCACAATCGTCAAATCTTCCCTGACTCTGCTCCTACACAGCCTATGTGAGAGCCAGAACATCCTCCTTGCCCCTTTTCTCTCCTGAAGCTGCTTCCTGGGGTTGCCTGTTTGTTCCTCTCTACTACCAATAGCTAATACCAATTGAAATTGTTCAAGACTTTCTATTCTTTGGCTCCACCATCAACCAAAAGGGAGATTGCAGCCAAGAAATCAGAAGGAGGGTGAGACTAGGAAGGGCAGCCATGAAGGAGCTAGAAAAGATTTTGAAGTGTAAGGATGTGTCACTGGCCACCAAGACTAGATTAATTCATGCCATTGTATTCCCTATAACTATGTATGGGTGTGAAAGCTGGACAGTGAAGAAAGCTGATAGGAAGAAAATAGATTCCTTTGAAATGTGGTGTTGGAGGAGAGTGTTACGGATTCCGTGGACTGCCAAAAAAACAAATCAGAGGGTTATAGATCAAATCAAGCCTGAACTGACCCTAGAAGCTAAAATGACTAAACTGAGGCTATTGTATTTTGGTCACGTCATGAGACAACAAGAGTCACTGGAAAAGACAGTCATGCTAGGAAAAGTTGAGGGCAGCAGGAAAAGAGGAAGACCCAACAAGAGATGGATTGACTCAATAAAGGAAGCCACAGCCTTCAATTTGCAAGATCTGAGCAAGGCTGTCAAAGATAGGACATTTTGGAGGACTTTCATTCATAGGGTCGCCATGAGTCAGAAGTGACTTGACGGCACTTAACACACACACACACAAACACACACACACACACACCAATAGCTGTCGAACAGCTGGTCAACAGGGGAGGATACTTAAAGGATCCAGTACACTAGCTCAGCAGTGAATCTGAGAGTGCTTTAAAGGTGACTTCCCAAACAGGTGTTGTCATGGCTTCCCAACTGCTGCAGCACGTGTTTGGAGTTAAGGTCTAGCCTGCCTCCCCCACCAGTCAACAATATCATATGCATTGTCAATGCCTTCTTTAACATCTTTAAATGTTAAACATTTCTGGTTTGGGGCTTATAAATCTGAAGGACAAATTCCACATAATCCCCAAAACAGATTTGCTTATTCTTCACTGCAACCTGCATCCTAAGATATTAACATCTTTGCTCTCAACACAAACCATTTGATCACAGTGACTCTCTAAATCAGTAGTGCTGGGGGAGAAATGTTTGCCAAAAGGAACTTCATTTTTTATTTTTATGCTTCTTAATTTGCAATGTTTTTGAGATTCAGATGTTGATAGATGTACAAAACAAGGTGTCACATGCACATTTTTGGAGAAGTTCGAGTGGCACTCAACCATCACTTTATTACCCTAAATGCTTTTAACTTAGTTCTATCATTTATCTCTCAACACTTCAGTTGAGAGGAACGTGACATTAGCCTCAGCTAACTTAAATTGTCAGAGCTATTTATGGTTTAAAGAGACAAGATTCAGCTCTGTTTTCTTATATTCCCCTTTCATGTTGTGAGTCTGGATACATTAAAGAGATGCCTGATATGTCTGACAGCAGGACAACCATCTCTCCTCCTGGGCTGGGGAGCCAGACACCTATCATCTGAGTCTCAGTAGACAAATAGGTTTGGCTCTGGACCTTCTATCTTCAGTCCTAAATGGAGATCCTGGTGTAGATGTCATTCCTTGATTGACAGTTTAGCTAGATGATTCTATCATCAGACTGCATCCTGCCTTACCACTGGGGCAGGGGGGCAGGTACCATTCTTAAGGGGAGAGAGCTCAAGGGTCTTTTTGTGGGGAGTTATGGCGTATTTGCCTTGTTTCACTTAACACTGATTCACCTTTTGGTATTTAAAAGAAAAACATGAACTGATAAGACCATCCCCAAGCAAATTTTCTTTTTTGTATATGTGTGTCAATCTTTCAATAATCTGTCAAAAGCTGCCATCACTGTGTAAAGAGCTGTTCAGACTAAATCTCGTTTTTGGATTGATGTATGTGCCACATTTTCTATCCTTCAGCTCAGGATAACACTTGCCCTTTCATGTTCTCTGTTTAAGCCACTGGGAATTGAGAGTATTTCAAAGAATAATTATATCAATCTGCATATAAAAGGCTGGATGTCCTACAGAGGGTTCAGCCGAAAAGCAAACTCTTCCCAAAGATGAAAATGAGAAATGAAAAGTAAATCCCAAAACTAACGATTCAATAAAGTTAATGCATTTTTCATCTACTGGGGTGAATGTGGGTTTGTAAAGTGACTGGAAGATTTCTGAAGCCACTGCTTTGCATGTTTCCCTCCCCCTGCCCCCCACAGAAAGAAGCTGTTACAGGGCCCCTTCAGCTTTGGAACTAACTCTCTCCCTTGGCTTTGAAAAGTGCTAGTTTATTGACCTTCGGGGCATGCTGCAAGGCTTATTTGTTTGCATTAGCTGAGCAGGAGAATGGAAGGCTCTGTTAGAAGATCCTAAGTGGATTCTTTTGCTGCTGGGTTATCGTTGGGTGTTGTGAAGTGAGGCTGAAGGAATGATGTGAGTCAGCTCTGCTTAGTTAACAATTGCCAAAAGCACCCATATTGAGAGAGATGCATTTATAATTAAGACCTGCTTATAAACATTTTAATAAAGAACGTGTTGTAATTAATAGTCTGGAATTGCTTTTATATTTGACACTATCAGAAATGCTGGTATGTTCCATCTGTTGCAGCAGCAGTTGCACACTGCAGTCCTGACTTTTTCTGCTTTTAATTCAAGGAAGTGTGTGTGCATGCCTGACTTTTGAAGCAGGACTGTGTCCTCACTCCAAAATCTCCATGCATTTGTTTGACTATCTGAACAGAACTTCTACAAGGTTGGTTGTGTCTTGTATAGCAGAATTGGTGGAGGAGTATGCTGGGGTCAATCGTCCCTGGAGGGGATTGCACTCCACCTGAGAAGTAGGTTCATATCTAGGGGGTCCTGCTGTATCCTGACCCATGTTTGGAGGCTTAGGTCTCCAATGTGGCATGTAATGCCTTTTGCTATCTTTGGCTGACATGTGTCCCATTCTGTATCTGGCCGGCTGATGGTGAAGGCACAGGGTCTCAGGCAGCCAGCCAAGATTAAGTTGAGATGGAGCTTTCTTTCGGTTCATCAGCAACAGCAGGACATTGCGGATCTCCAGGAGAGGCAGCAAAACTGGGAGAGCTGGAGCCCTTACATCAGGGTGCTTTCCAATACAATACTTGAGCTGGTTTATAGGAAATGTTGAACCAGCAAATACTAAAGCTCAGCTAAAGGGTTATAAAGGGATCTGATGGCACACAGTTTTCTGTATCCACAGTTAGGTCCCTCACCCCACCAAGATCTACGGCACTTTCACATATACTGAATAATGCACTTTAAATCCACTTTCAATGCACTTTAACAATAGTTTGCAAGTGAATGTTGCTGTTTAACACAACAAAATCCAGTTGCATAGTACATTGAAAGTGGATTGAAAGTGTGTTATTTGGAATGTGTGAAAGTGCCCGAGACAGTTGCATCTTCATCCCGAGTAAAACTAGAGGTTGGAACTGCTGCAGATAATACAGAATGAGTCAGGAATAGCAGACTGAAAAGAACTCAGTGGTAGCATTAATTAATTAATTTAGAATATTTCTATGCTGCCTCTTGAAAGTCCTACTCAAAGTGGCTTACCATTAAAAACCAGTGTGTGTGTGTGCACACACATGTATGCACGCATAAACAAGCCATCAAAAAATAAGCCTTCGACGTTAGCAACATAAAAACTATCCATGAAACAGAAGCAGACCATTCGTAACCTGAAGTCATGCAGTCCAGTCTTGAATGTCAGGGATTCTCAATTCCGATGCATGGGTAGACCAAGAATGACCCAAATATAATAGAAGGCCCATGATAGTAACTATGGAAATGGTGGGTGGTACAGGCTTAAAAACAAGGCACCAAGCTTGTAACAGCAAATGATCAAGAACAATGGATTCTAACCAGCGTTGCAAATTGTTCAAGGTCTCACTACAACCCTAGTAAGGACATTTGGCAGGGATCACAACAAATAAGGAGGGGAGGAAGAAAAGGAAGGAAGGAAGGGGGTGCCGGCAATTTCTCTATAGATGTCTGTTGGTTCTGTCTAATTGGGGAGTGATTTTATGACCAAGATCTGGATCTATTTCTGGCATTGAAAAGAACTTGGCAAATTTGTCCTCCAATATTAATTAAGCCTTTGGGGTACATTATCGTTTAAAGCTATTAACCTTTAAACAAGCTTTAAAATGCTAAAATGGACAAAAGCAAAGCCAAGCAAAAATAATCTAGTACTCAGGAAATGTTTATGAGACTTTCCTTTCTCATGGGATGCTTAGAATTGTTTAGTCTGACTATTCCAAAGGCAGGCTTTTGCAAATGTGATGTGTTTATATCTCACAAATTGTGTATATTCTGGGAAGTACATAACTGAAGGCTGTTAGCACAAAAGTGAAGCAGCACATGGTAATCCCAGTTTCCAACATGAAAATGTGCCTGTCTGTGCCAGCTCTTAATTACTAGCTCATTAACACTCAGGTGTCAATTGCTGGTGGCAAAGGCAATACCCAAATGGCATGGTTGCTGTCATGCACAATGTAATTAAATTGACCTCAGCAAGAGGAGCCCAGCAGTTTCCTAATACCAGTTGGACACTGGTTTCAGGCACTAATCACAATAGTGTAATTTGGTGAATCACAGAGTGTAATGAGGGAATGACTCGAGAGAGTCGAAAATTGTACTTTCATATGTAATAATGACTTTAAGGACAATTAAAGGAATATAATCACTGCTCTGTTTTATTCCAAGCTAATAATGGCAGGAGCTTGTTGCTTTTGCATTGTTGATTTAATACTTTAGCTGCTGCTTGGAAAGGACATTTTAAAGGATTGGTAACAGATTAACAATCTATGGTTTGGAGAAGATGCTCATCAATTTCGATGTTTCACATGCAAATGGTGGTAAGAGTGTATCATCCTGCAAGTAGGTTTGCTGCAGTTATCGATGATTGTTTGAAAACTAACTGCATTATACCACATATATTTCTACATCCTTGAGAATTTTTTTAATGGTAAAACTTGGGACAGTTTGTTTAGACTTCTGGAAAGGTTGCAAGTTAATTCAGACCACATTCCAGCTAGGTGCATGGAGAATTGTCCTCCATGATGTGACGGATATATATATCATGTGGGGGAACCAGTACTGGGCTATCTGGCTAGGTGCCAAATTCAGTTCCCTTAATGCTGGCAGAAGGAAGAAGCTCTGAAAGTGAGAGCTGTCTGCATATGTCAATAATGCCCTTCTGTTCTTTACATGGGACAAACAGGTCACTTGATATGCAAAAAGGTAAATAGATGGAAATCTGATATTCAAGAGTGGAGAAACATTTCAGTTTCTCAGGATACATCATTGTTGATCTAAATGTCACCATTGTGTAGCAATAGAACTTCAAAGAGAAACTTGACCACAAAACTGCTGAGAGAATCCATCAAGAAGTTGGCACCATCTCTTGAAGTCTTAACAAGGACTTGGGATTTCTCAGCCATTACGTGTTAACTAGTTTAGCAAAACTAGGGAGACTGCTAATTACCATTATTGTGAAGGATCTCAGAGATTTTCTTGATTATATTTGAATTTTACATAATTACATTTCACCATGTCATTCTTACGTTTCATGACCCTTTGACCCTGCTGTTTACATTTCCCTCTCCCCCTCTCTATATGTCTGTCTAGTCAGAACCCACTGCACAAATCTGATGAAATGGGCTCCAGCCAGCAAACGTTAATACTAGAATAAAAACATAGTATTTAAGGTGTCTTTTTATTTTTGCTGCAGTAGACTAACATGGTTACTCTTCCGGAATTAATCACTTGGTAAGGTGATCGTTTATAAAGGTTATTTGTAGAGATGGCCGAGAAGAATGGAGGGCTCCAGCTAATGGCCTTGAAAGATATTGCCCTTAGCTCTTAGGAGGCAGCGTGAAGGACATACTACATCTTTTCACACAGTTAATTTGTCTTTGCTTTCATGAACCAATTAGGCAGATGGGTGTTAGTAACCCGACTGGCTATTTCATAACAATAAGAAGCAATCTTTTGATTACAGCACCACAAACTCATCTATAACAAAGGGGGGGGGGTAATTACCATTGGTAATTATGACCAATTTACTGTCAAAACTAGTGCTGACTCAAAGTTGGGGGACAAAATGGTATTTTGCCAACCACATTTGGCTATTTAGCGTTATCATGACGGACAAAAAAAAAAAAGGCAACATTGTCCTCACTCAAAGGAGAGGGAGAGAGAGAGAAAGCAAGCCTCCCTGTGATGCTGATGCAAACAGCAGATGCTTCCTTTCTTCTAGTTGTGCTGTGAGGGTGGTTCATTGTCTGCCATCACAGCACAGGGTGGGAAGAAGGAAGGTATTGCCAGTTGCCTCAGCAATGTTCTCTATGCCAGTAGATACCACTGTTTTTGACATGATGACACATAAGTCCACATTTACTTGGTATGGTGGCCATCTTAAAAAAAAAAAACAGAGCATGCACAAATCAATAATACTGAAAAAGCCTGGGACTCACTTTCATAGGCCTTGTGACCCAGCTTGGGCCGGCTGGGACTCACAAGCTGGGAAATGTTGCTCTATGCTACCATACTGTGCCGTGTAGTGTAATGAAACTACCTTGTAATGCAGCGTGGAAAGATTAAGCGAGTTGCGCATTGTCTAAAGAATATGGGACATGTTTCCATCTTCTTGCCCCTGAAAAAACAGGCAAACAAATTGCTGGGGGAAAGACCCCTCCTTTTCATGGCTGTGAAAGGTTTCACAATAAGCTCACTCCCCATGTTGGTTCAGCTACAGCTGGAAATACTGCTGGGTGTGCCTGAGCTACTGCAGAGTTTCCACTTGACCAGCAGGATGAAGGCACTACATTCCTGTTGGAAAACCCAGTAGCTTACTTCTCTTTTTACTGATGTGATTGAATGAACCATTTCAGATGGTTTGAGAATGGTGTAACAGTCTTTCTCCGTGGGCAGAGGTAGTTGCATAGAGAGCCTTGATCCATTATGGTGACTCTTTTGATCCATTCTGGTGACTCTGCTATTGCTGAACAGCCCTGACCTGGATGACCCTGACTTGGATGGCCCAGGCTTGTCTGATCTCATCAGATCTCAGAAGCTAAGCAGGGTCGGTCCTGGCTAGTACTTGGATGGGAGGCCACCAAGGAATACGAGGGTTGCTATGTAGAAAAAGGCAATGGCAAACCACCTCTGTTAGCCTCTGTTAGCCTCTTGCCTTGAAAACCCTATTGGGTTGCCATAAGTTGGCTGCGACTTGATGGCACTTTACTCACACACATTACTGGACAGCAGGGGAGGGGCTATGGCTCAGTGGTAGAGCATCTGCTCGGCATGCAGAAGGTTTCAGGTTCAATCCCTGGCATCTCCAGTTAAAGGGACTAGGCAAGTAGGTGATGTGAAAGACCTCTGCCTGAGACCCTGGAGAGCCACTGCTGGTAGGGCTGTCAAAAAAAAAAAATTCGGTACAGTTCGGATTCGGCCAAATTTGACCCTTGTGGGTTCGGTACGTGCCGAAGTCCGAACTCCCCCGCTTCGGATCCCCAGTAATTCAGGGGGATCCGGAGTTCGGGGGGAAATTCGGCCCCAGCGCGCCTTCAGAGGGATTCCCTGAAGGCGCGCGGGGGCCCTTTAAACTGATCTGAGCCTCCCAGCTGGGAGGCTCAGATCAGTTTAAAGGGCAGCCCGCGCCTTTCAGCGGGCTCCCCTGAAGGGAGGCCGAATTTGCCGAATTTATTCGTGAACTCCCGAACTCGCTGAATTCGGGCCCCCCGGTTGCCCGCCAGTTTTGAGTTCGGATCCGTCCGAACAGAAAATCACCGAATCAGGGGAAATTCGGTTGATTTTCAGTTCGGACCGAACCGAATTGACAGCCCTAACTGCCGGTTTGAGCAGACAATACTGACTTTGCTTTCTTCTCTATAAAACTTAATAGAAATCTTTGCTGAAGCAGAGACCCCCATGTGCACTCTGAAGCTCATATAGGACTGTCAGTTGGCAGATTGGACTACAATTTACACAGTTAAGAATGCAGTCTGTTGATTTGAGTGAGCTCCTTTTGTCTGTAACAGTGCAAAGGTCCTGACTCTGAATGGTGCCTGAATCATATAGTAAATTATTATCTGATTCTTTATATTGATATTTTAGTTGTCTTAAAATATCATTTCTTATTATCAGTAATAATATTACCAAACACTTACATAATACTCAGAGCTATAACAATAATACTGTATGGTAAGCCAGAATAATTCTTTCCATATTGCCGATGGGTAACTGAGAGAGTATGGCCTTAACAGAGCTACCTTGAGAGGTGAAGGCTGAGATAAGTTTTGAACTGGCAATACCATAAGCTCTAGAGGTATGGCAAATAGGAAATCTGTTACCTATGGCGAAGTACAAACTACCTTACATAGTTACTGAGCAGGGAAAGGAACAAAGATAATCTTTTCCCCCTTTCTCATGAATGATGTAAACAGATTTGCTGACAAGCTTAGGCAACAGGAAAAAACCAATTCTAGAGGCAGTACAAAAATCTAATGAATAGATGAAAGCATGTTGTTGATTACATATTTATTAAAGATTGAGAAATCCCAGGGAAAGGATCTAAAAGAGAGAAAGCAGTGAAGAAAAGGAAATATGCTCCCTTGAAGAGTGACAAGCAATCAAGGAAAGATGGTTTCCAGTGAGGTGCTAACAGCTCCTGCAGGTGGGAATGAGCAAGCTGAAAGGAACCAAGTCTGAAAACAGGAGGAAATCAACACCTTTTGGTTTCTTTGTGGAGAAAAGCTGTGAAGGTTAACCTGAATAAACAGTGTTATGAGAATATAGGAAAGGAGAAAAAAAGAGCAGAAAGGGATGAAGAAAACTCAAACAATTATAGCTTGGGTTTTCGCAAAAATGTCTACTGTTCAAGTTAGTTATTAATTATCAGTTCTCTGTCTTGCTCATACATACACATATATGCATGAGGTGGTTTAAAGTACAAAACCGGACTGCCATACTTCTGCTTTTACATATGCTGCTGTCTTATACTGAATCAGACCATTTAGCTCAATACAATTTCTGACTTTGTAGGTGAAGAATGGCCTTTCCCATCAACTGATAATTCAGATCCCTTAAATGGAAGTGCTGACGTAAGTGTAGCATCCGTAATGTATGGCAGTGACCTTGTACTTCCCAGTTTACAATGTGCACCACCAATCATGGCCAGCCCACTTACCAGGCTGTACCACTTCCATTTTAAAGTGTGTTGCTGCTGGAAGCAGGGCCAGCCCTGCCCAGCAGACCAATCAGATGAAGATTAACGGATTCCCTAAATCAAGCCAGAAGCCAGTGGCAGTATGCTACTTTTCTGTCTCAGTGCTTACTCCTACATGTTGGGCCCAACCCCTGCCATGAACCTCAGAAACATTTCTCATTATTGTCAGACAGTTCAGCAGACATCCCATTTTTGTTTTTATTTCCAGCCACAATGCAGCAGAAAATATAACATAAGCCGTCCCACCATATGTTCATGGATATCAAGGATTGAACCTGGGACCATCTGAATGCAAATCACATACTCTACCACTGAGTCTTGGCTTCTACTCATAAGGATGTGAAGATTGGGGGAAATTATTCAACAGCGTCTTAAGTATATACTTACAGATAAACAGACAAGCACAGAAACATAGAGCTGGAAAGTACCTCAAGGGTCATCTAGTCTAACTCCCTTCACAGTGCAGGAAATTCACAACTACCCCCCACAGACTCCCGCAGTGACCCCTGCTCTATGCCCAGAGGAAGGCAAAAAACCTCCAGGACCACTGGCCAATCTGGCCTGGAGGAAAATTCTTTCCTGCCTCCAAAATGGTGATTGCCATTACGCTAGGCATGGAGGAAAGGGCCACGAAAGCCAAGCACTGACCTATTCCTTCCTGCCCTCCCACTCATGATCTGCCTCACAGAATCAGCAATGTTGTCAGATGGCCATCTAACCTCTGCTTAAAAATCTCCAAAGAAGGAGAAACATAAACTATTGTTTTGCTTTTCTCTTTTGGAGATTCCTTCATTTAAAACACTATCTGTTTCATCTTTTATATTTAATATGAATGTATTTTAGCTTAATATCCCAGTTTTGATTACCAGGATCACAAACATCATAATAACACCATTCAATTAAAAACAAACAAACATGAATTTAATAACGAAGTAGAAAATAAATGGACTCACAAAGGACTGCCTTACCCCCCAAAAGAACTACCCAAAGAATAATGAAAATAACAGGATAAGAACTTCAAAACCACTTGGCGGTGCAATTAGGAGAAATTTAAAATTATAAACATGAAATAGAAAAAAATGATGAACTATTAATAACAACAAACATTGAGGTGGGATTTAAAAGGAATACTGAAGAATGGTCTATTGGGGATTAGTAAAATAGAGGTTGGAATATGTTGATGATGAAACTAACTTTTTATAATATTTAAAGAGGGAAGAGAATCTATACATTTATATACAGGCAATTGATAGGTATTTATAAATACCTGAATTTTTTTTTATATGTGAAAAAAAGTTATATTAACTGTGTAATAGTGTATTCTAAGGAGAAGTGTGAGAATAATGTAACTGAGAAATGATGGTGTTGCATTTTCAAAAGTTACTATTTTCCTTTAAACATAAAGAGTAAAACAATAGTTTTAGGAGGGTTTCCCTCCCCCAATTTCAAACTCTTCTGTTATTACCCCAGCTTCTGGCATGTTGAGGGGCAGATACTAGTAAGAAAATAATCTTTTACACTCCCCATTTTCAGCAGCTGCACCACACTCAGCAAATGGGTTGATTGGTCTGTCAGCTTTTTTTATCATCACAGGATTTAGGCTAATAAGCAAAAGTAGTATTAGCATTATGCGGTACTGAGTGGCACCCTCAAAAACCATCTAACTTTTTTAAAAAACGCTCCGTTCCATTTGTTACTATACACTATGGCAACATATAGTTCCTTGGCCTGTGCAGCAAGATGATAAATAGAGTTCTGCTGTACAAATGTGTGTATATATTGTAACATTAAGCAGAATTTTGTCCATTGAATTCATCTCAATCATAAGCCATTTGTTTTATTATGAGCCATAACTGCACTACTAGAAGAGAAGCAATATCTTTGTTTAGGTAAGCACAGATTTACTTCCCCAACAACACAAGCTTAAGCCAGCAACTGGAAAAAAAAAAGGACATTTGTCAGAAATACACATTTGCAGGACCCAAATCACAGGTTAGTTTCTTTAAGTTACTGGGCCATTAGACAACAAAAAAGGGGGGGCAGATACAGTTACCATGTATGCTACCTGGGTCAGCCAACCAGTCTTCCAAACAACCATATTGTTTTTGTACATCATTACCTGAGTCAAATAAATCTTCATTCTCCAAAGCTTTGAGACCATAAGCTTATCCATCTCTGTGTTGTTTGACCTTGTCAAAAATCTACTTTTCAACACGCTTCTTTTCATATATGAAATAAAGTACTAGGGTAATTCTTAACCAGATGGAGCTTCTGCATCTGCCCAGAAGCCATTTAGAACCAGCTGTCCTGTCAGCAGGTCAAGCAAGTGAGGTGAACTATTACCTCTTCTAATGTGTGAAGCTGGAGCTGGGTCACTCTTCCCCTCACAGCAGTTATTTAGAATCAACTGCCCTGTGACACAAGCAGAAGAGAGCAAGGTGAACTGGCCTCATTATCATCTTGATCTTGCTTCACCAGTTAGACTAGTGTTCTGTAACAAGGGCTGTGTGTTCAAATACACCTGAACCGAAAATATACTCCAAAAGTACCTTATCAGTATTCTTTGGTTATATTTGGCAGCCCAAATATATATATATATGGGAATTTTTCAGGATACTGAAAAAAATGGTCCTGAAAAATCTCGGAAATGTTTGGGATTTACCGGGAAGATTGGGAGCCAAAGTTTGCAGGCTCTCAGGGACTGTATTTTCTCTCCCCACCCCCCATGTCCCCTTTGTTTCTGTGTCTCATTGTATTTCTATTGACTGCCAGGCAGCTTGCATCAGTTTCAAGCATGTTTGTCAGTTTCCAGAGGGTAATTTTGCTTCTTTACCTGAGTTGCTTTGTGTCCCCTTCTGGGTTTTTACAGTGTTGTGCAGCACTTGCAAAATCACTCTTCCACTTGGATTTGTTCTGCTGTGGTTTCACTTTGGTTCTGTTGAGCTTGCACTGCCACAGTGGCACTGGGTTCTCTTGCACATTGTAAACATTGCCATTTGTTCTGTGGGCTTGCAAAATTCCCCCCCCCCACACACACACTTGGATTAGTTCTGTTGTGATTCTCTGGTTTGACATTAGTCCTGATGAGCTTACACTGCCACAGTGGCCCTGGGTTGTGCTGGGCTTCTACACACTGCAGTTGGTTCTGCTGGGCTTGCAAAAGTGCCCCCACCTAGGGCAGTTGAAAAAAATATTCGGTAAAATTTGGATCCGGCAAAATTTGGCCCGTTTTTATTTGGGAAATGCTGAAGTCTGAACTCCCCCGATTCAGATCCGTGGAATTCGGCACTCAATTCGGAGTTCGCAAATAAATTCGGCCATTTAAAGCCATTAAAAATACATTTGTGCCTTTCCGCGGCTCCGGGGGGGGCATGTTTGGAGGTAGAGGTCCCAAACGTGCAGTGTAGCTTGAGGAGACCCTTCTTGCAAGAACCCCCAAGTTTTGTAAAGATTGGTTCAGGGGGTCCAGAGATATGGGGGCCGGAAGGGGTCCCCCCAAATCGCCCATTGGAATAAAGCCATTAAAAACACATTTGTGGCTTTCCACAGCTCCGGGGGGGGGAGTATTTTTGGAGGTAGAGGTCCCAAACTTTCAGTGTAGCTTGAGGGGACCCTTATTGCAAGAACCCCCAAGTTTTGTGAAGATTGGGTCAGGGGGTCCCAAGTTATGCGGTCCCCCCATCCACCCATTGGAATGAATGGGAGCAGGCGATCCGTAATGTGCATCTAGAGAGCGGCAAATCCAAAGCAAAACCTCCCATTGTTTCTGGGGCAGCCAGAGAGAGACTCACCACCGACCCACACTGACCTCCAGGCAAAGGTGGCAACCAATGAAAACAGCAACAATCACACTCGTGAATAGATCAAGCACCCCCCCAGAGCAGGTAACCCCCCTTTGGCTCCCCCACACACACAGTAGAAGCCAGTCTGTGGCTTCTAAGAGCCAATGTAACTACGCCGAAAGTGCATCCCGCTCAAAGAGTAAGTAAACAGCGTAAGTATCATGGGTAATGTACATATCTTTTCATTTCAACACAGCCAAAGTGCATCTTATAACGCTACTTGTGTAAGTGCGACCTGCACATATTGCGTTTCTTCAGTATTGACAGATTTCATGCTGCTGGATTCAAATCTTCCACAGCAACAATCACACTCACAAAGAGATCAAGCCCCCCCTAGGACAGGTAACCCCCCCAAATAAGACTCCACAGAGGCAATCAAGCCCCCCCCAGCAGAACAGCCCCCCCCCAGCCAGAAGACGCAAATTCCAAACGAAGGAGAAGAACGGGCCATACAGAGAGAGAGTCTCACTGACATGGGATGTACTAAAACGAATGACAGGCTAGCCTATTATAAACAACAGAAAACAATAGGAGCCAGCCAGAGAGAGACTATGTTAACCCACAGTTAACTCCAGACGAAGTTGGCAACCGGTGAAAACAACAGAAGCACAGTCCCACACAGAGGCAATCAAGCCCACCCCCCAGCAGAACAGGTAAACCCCCTCCCTTTGGCTTCCCCCCTCACACACACACACACACCCACACCCCCACACACAGAATCTCTCCCCCCCCCACTTACACACACACAGGAAAAAAGGTATAGAGAAAAAAGCCCCAAATTGGGTCATACTGTGGATGTCTTCTTCTCTTCCATCAGGAGCAGGGACTGGGAGTCAGGACTCAGGAGTAATCCAATACAATTCTAGCAGACTCATACACACAGACTCTGTCTGGCCATTTATGCACGGGAGGTTTTGCCTAGGATTTGCCGCTCTCTAGATGCACATTAATAATTGAGGGTGGCTGGGGGTACCATGTTCAGGGGTCCATAGAATTGGACCCCATGGTCCAATCTACTTGAAATTTGGGGTTTATTTAAAGAGTGGGTACTAGCAGCTCCACTGTAATTTTGGTGCCTGTACTTTTTTTTTAAACCTCCTCCAGCCATCTGAAAATTTTACCCATAGGGAATAATGGACCTGAAAAATTTGGAAACCTGAAAAAACCATATTGGTATTTGGTATTCTGGAATATTTGGAATACTGTTATTTTTGAGTCCAATATGCCACCTCATGCTGGTATGGGCTTTCATTTCTGCGCTTGGAGCAGGGGCTGACGGCACTTGGCCGCCAGCGTGTTTACCCTTGTGCTGGCATTGGTACCACCTTATATAAGGTGGCACCTATGCCGCCGCAGGGTCACTCTGGCTCCTAAGGAGCTTTGCCCCCACTTCTTGAATTGGCTCTAAGTGTTCCTTGCTGTTATTAGATTATTCTCTTAACTATTATTTTTTTCTACTTTGATGTTTGTTATAATGATCCTTATTTTTAACAAATGTAAATGGTATGATGATGGAGTTTTTTGTTTGTTTCTGTTATAATTTTTTTTAAATGGCTTCTTTAAACTCACACTGCAGCCTAAATCCATATTTTGCATCAGTTCTCCTGTCTGACATCCTGACAGTAGCATCATATAACACCCCTTTATCCAACAGGATTAGAAGAACAATAAAATGCCACACAGTGTTATTCAGCTTGTATCTGGCTATGGCTGTTCTCAGTCTGAAGAGCATGTGGTCACAGATTAGCGATGTCTAAAGTAGAAAATGTTCTTATATTTTGAATAACTGGGAATGCAGAATTGTTCTAGTTTAGTCCTATTTCAGGAGAAGAGAAGTGAATATTAATAAAATATGGTTGTGGGAATTGCATACTAGATTCAAGTTTATGAATGTTAAACATGTCCCAGATTCCATGAAGAATTCATTAGCAAGTCCCTCTTCCTTTCAAATAACTTAAAAGCTCCCCTGCAGGAGCTTGAGAACTGCATAAAGGTGAACACCTACAGGGAAACATAAATGTTATTCTGTTCCTCGTCATATTAAGAGGTGCTTACACGTTACCATCAGTCATTTGAACAAACCAATCTAAGCAAAAGCTAAAACTATACAATCAGTCATACCCAGCAATATAGTTAAAGATGACGTGACCACAATACATTCAGCTATACACTCGTTTAGAAGACTACATCCTTCTTTAAGAAAGCAAACTAATTGTACTGAGTAAAGCCAGGGTCCTAGTTGATGTAAACAGCCTGTCAGAGTAGATAATGTATTTTTCCAGTTGTTCTAAGTAGAGTAATGCATTATGTAGCCCTCAGTTTTTGCATATACTGATAATGTAGTTCAAAATGCTGACATAACCAAGCATCCACACGGAATCAGCACTTACAAAATAAAACAAGGCTCGGAAGAGAGTTATTTTGTTTCTTTTTCATTAAAGGTATTGCTCTAGACAATCTGAAAACTCAGGCAGACACGCCGGGATTGGTTGGAATTTACACACCTAACATTTTGCATGCACCTGAAATGTCAGCCTTATAGTGTCAGCATAATATGATTAGCAGGACTGTTCTGGTGCCGTGGTCACACTAAAACAACTCAGGGATGTATTTGCTATCATCCGGTTTAAGTGCAATGCTGGCTCGAATTTTCCTGGCTGCTAAGGCAAAAAGAGACATATTGTAAGTGACAGCAGAGTCAGTATCGGACAGGAGAAAAGAGAGCTTCTCCTGATCATTAAAACAGCTAATCCTGGATAAAAATGACCCAAGAAATTTAGATCTGGGTTCAGCACATAATGGGGGAGGTCCTCGTGTTCTCAGGATCCGCAGATACCTACATGAGAGGCCATCGGGATTTGGGCATAGCGTCCAGCTAACATCGCTGTTGGCATGGTCTGAAATCTTAATGACATAATATTATGGAATAGGGGGGAAATCTGTGGCTTCCCTTCCTGCTCCCTGTGCTTCCTTATATCATGAGAAAGTATCAGAACAAAGTTCTAATGGTATGTAATGAAGAGCAACAGAGGTACTTACACTTCTGTCCCCACTCCTGCTGTGCCTCATAAGATACAAAGAAACTCTTAATCACAGCACAGCCCTCAGCACTGATCTGAATCTTTCACAAGTGAGCACATTTGTTCACATCATTAGCCATAAAATGTTGACAGGTTTGATCCCTGAGACCACTTCATGTCAGCTGTTTAGTATCTGAAATGTCTTTCAAATTGTTCACTGGGTTCCAGTTCATATGTGTCAAGAAACTGAGTCCCTTAGTGCAGTTTCTTGTTCTCTTACACATTGCTTCAGGCCTACAAAAGAAAAGTTTAAGTTGGAAAATAACTGCACTGTTGCTTTAGATTCAGCAAGCTGTGACCTTTTGCAACTGAGACAAGAGTCCAGATGCTGGGGGGGAGACAGTTCTAGCCTGATTCCCCTTTAGTCTCCAAGGCTGAGAATAGCGGCACCACGTCCCATCCAATTAGGGAAGATGAAATCATGAGCCTCAACATGTGAAAAATGGGAGGGCTTAGCTGCAGATAAGCCCCACTGCTTCATTTCACTCTGACTCCCCTGCCCAGGGTTACATGGCTAGAAACAGCGCAGTTAATTGACATCACTGGCCACAGATCTGATTGGTCAAATGAGCTCAGGCCAATTCAGACCCTTAGCCATAAAGTTTAGCATTTTCAGTCTACTTTTGTTCATGGTACCTTATTCATGGCTCCTTGATCCAACCTTGGACCTTTTCATTTCATACCTGCATTATGGGTCAGACATGCTGCCTGTCCATGTTGACTCTTGGAAACAGCGGACTTTGACTGCTGGAGGATTGCAGCTGGAAGAGTAACATCTGGTAATCTGAATGGGCAGCCCATTCCTAAAGGGGGGGGTAGATCAGCAGTGGCCAGGATTTAGGTTCTGGTGCTGAAGCTGCGGTGGCCTGCACTGCTCAAGGGCACTGGAGTGTGTGCCACCCAGGACAGTGTAAGTGCCTGTTATCGCAGGTTCAACAGGCACTTATGCCAGTTCAGGGTCACACCGGCTTTTATGGAGCTTTGCCCCCCCCCCTTAGGAATGCACTCTAATGTTATAACTGTGTAGTTAGTCCTTCTGATTTAACCTTTGTTGTTTTAATCCTCACTGCTCACCGTTCTTTTGGGAATACTCTTGCACAATTTTAATAAATCGCTTTAATGATATCTTCTGGTGTTTTGTCTTCAGGTGGCTTCAATCTAATTCCAGTATCTAGGCCTACATGGGTAATTGTTTTGTGAAACTCACACTGCAAGTGGTTTACCTTGCAAGGGTGACTTTATTAACTTTAATCTCAGGAAGGTTGGATGCTTGCCCCTTGGCTTCTGGCTGTTTGGGTAGTGAAAAGGGGCTGGTGGCAGCCACTAAGACTGAGATTTGAGGACTCACACCCCAGGCTTTTGTAATTTTGTATGTTGCTGGCCCATCACGGGAATCCTTTGAACTAGAGGTTCTTGACAATATGGAATAAAACCTTGACTTTGTTGAACCATGATCATTTCTTCCCTGTAAGATTTCTCATTCAACTATGTTTTCTGAAGATCTTAGTTTTGTTTTGTTAACTTGCAGTCTAAAAAAAATACACATACCTAAATGAAGAATTCCAGGGTTGACAACATTGTGCTAGATTAACTGGCAAATGTTGCCAAAAGTTGAAATATAGGTGGGGCAGAAATGAGCATAACATTTGTCTACAGTCATTTCTAATGCTTTTTGCCACCTTTTCCCCCTTAGCCTTGTTAACATTAAATATGTAATATTTCTTCAGGCTGCTTTGTTGCCGTTATATTTTTTTTCCCTAGGAGAACTGTATCCACAAAACTTTGACTTTTCCTGACTTTTCAGTCAATGCACAGTATTGTGAACTTTATTAACAAATTCAAATTCCAAAACAATTTCAGTTCAAGAAAGCTGTCAAAAATTGTTCTTGAGTATGACACAGAAATATATCTACAAAGACACACATTTTCAGTAATGAATTTGGACTGTGTGTGAGGGAGACAGTGTTTATGTACATGTATCCATTTTATTCTCAAACTTATTAGCAGATTAGTAAGAACATTAAGATGGAAGAGCTCTTTAAGAAGCTTTCTGGCCTTGGTTGAAAATTCCATGGTGGTAATATAATGTTGAAGTCTTATTGGATTCTTTGTATTATACACAAACACTTTTCTTCATCATCCTATCAGTAGCTGCCAGTGTTGTTTGGTCAGACTACGGTGACAAAATATGTTTTAAAAAGTTTATCACGAGTTTTAGGATTGTGAACACAAGCCATCAGGAATTGTACTAGGGAAAACCACATTGAAATGAATGGGAATTGTGCTGGAGTAGCTGGCTGGAATGCAATCCATTATTTCCCATGAGACTTGCACAGACCCAGTCACAGATACTGAGTCCCTTTCAGTACAATCCTGAAGGGCCCCCCGAAAAGGGTTTGGAGGTGGTGTGACCCCTGCAGCAGCATGTGCCACTTGCATCATCCAAATGGACACTTATGCCACTGCAGGGTCTGGCACGGACTCTGGGACAGTCTAGGCAGCAGTGTTTCTCTGGCACAAGGGCTCGTGCTGGAGCCAAAGGGGGCATGCCCGGGGTCGGGGCTGACTTTCGTCAGCTCCCTAAGCCCTTTCGCCCTGGGAACAGCCATTTTTGCCAACGTTGAGTTACGTCAGCAGAAATGGTGATGTAGCACCATGAAAATGAATGGAGCAATTTCATGGGGCTTCGAGGAAATTACCTTTTGGGCTTGCAGCGGCTGGCCAGCAAGCCACTCACTGCCTGTGTGCAAACCTCCCCATTTTCATCAATGAGAGTAAATTGGGGCATCTCTTCCTGCTTTTGGGGAAGTCTTTGCAGCTGAAGAAGTCTATGTGTCCCTCCTTTGTTGAAGGACTGAGGAATCATTGCTCTGAAACCTATTCCAAACATCCATTAACAAACCCAAGTGAGAGCAGCAGCATGAAACAATGGCAAAGGACAGCTGACGGCTTTATGGAACTCTATGGAAGCAGGACAGCTCTTGAGGTGTGCCCATCTCTAAGCAATAGAAGGGATACTGTTTATCATTCATGTTAATAAACAGGTGGCTGCTGGTCACAGTGGGCTGGATCCAACCAGTATTTCTGCAGCTGAAAAGGGAAGGAGGGGCCACCCAAAGAGGCCACTCTTTGACCACCCACAGAAAGCTATACTGAGAATCATGAGACCTAAATGTACAAAAGCCAAGTGAGGCGGAAGATGTAGCATGAAGGGAAACTGGGCAAGATTCAGTGAAAAAGCTGACTGGGTCCAACCCAGTATCTGCCGGAAAGTTTAAATGCATGCAATAAAGGGATGAAATCTTGCTTTAATTAAAGAACACTCACTTCCCATTTCATTAAAAAGCTGTTAGTTGAACCTTTATACTATATTTTCCCCTTGCACTGCTGGGTAAGTCCATATATTTGTTTTGGACAGAAAGCAAAGATTGAAAAAAAAACGGTAATTAAAACCCAAATTATATTTTAACAACTAAAACACCAGGCTTTATTTACAATTCCCGAGAGGTATAAGCCAAAATAATTATAATTATGTTGGTCTGGATTATGAAATTACTTTAGACCTGCAGCTTAAGCTGTCACTGCTAAAAACACAGCAGTGCCTAAACTGATTCATGATTCAGCTTGCCAAGGAAAGCCAATCAGAGCACAGAGCTGTTGTTGGAGGAAGGGGACCCAGAAGCCCCGCTGTTGTGTGTGCTCAACTCAGTAGAGCCTTGTGGACTCTGGTTATAATAGTCACCCAACATTTCACATACTTCTTTGATATTAGAAAATATTCTCCCTCAGAAGGTAATTTTTAATATTTTATCCTTCTAAATATGGTTTGAGAAAGCAAAACAAAAAACAAAACAAAAAAACACCACCTTAAATGCTTCATTTTTTGCTTCAGGGAAGAAGAAAAAATCAAACAACCCAACAGCTGAAAAATCCAGTCTACTGGCTTTAAAAAACAACCCTGAAGACTTTTATTATATTATGAGATTCTGGCACATATATACGATTTTGATGAAAGTCAGATGCAAAGGCAACATATTCTCCAATGTTATTTGTTTTGGATGTGATGAAAATTGTTTAAAAATATATGCATTAAATAAATCTTTTTTCTGTCCACAGGGCTGCATATTGTTTCTTCCTTTTTGGAACATTTTTTTATAAACCTACTAATAATATCTGTACTCTGCTCTTTTTTCAAAGAGGTCCGAATGGTGTAATGAAATTGATGGTGTCTAATACTGGAAGCGTTCAAATACAATCCTACTTAGATTCAGGTACAGAACTGCATCACACACCTTTGGATGATTCTACCAGTGCAAACATTTAGCATTCAGAAAGCTATGAAGATCAGTTCTCCGGAAGTGGATTATGTTGGCTGGGATCAAGAGAACTCCTTTAAGCTTGTACCTGCAGGGTCACAATTATTTTATTGGTAAAGATTCCAACCAACTCCTCTTGCAACCAATGCCGCTATGCAGCCACCACCAAGATTCATGGGAGAATGGCAGTGCAAGGGCTTGTGAGTCTTGAAATAACTCCACCCCAGATTTCCAGTTCCATTTCATACCTGCAGCAACAGTAGTACAAGCATGTCAAGCCAATGAAGTTAAAACCTAAACAGTTAAATCTGGTAGAAGTTTGGATTCAATTTTTTTTGCAGTAGGAAGTGCAAGGCGGGATGATTCTTACTATATCCAACATGTAAAGGAGGCCTGATACAAGTTTCTTTAAAAAATATTTAGTCCATGAAGTGGTTTTCTTACATCAGTTTTGGGTAGCAAACTATTTGATTTCAGACCTCTGATAGTCAGGAAACACCCTAATTTTAAATGGTTTCAATTGGATTGCAAATATCAGAAATTACCATATGAGATAGGGTGGCTATCTCTGGCTCGGGAAATACCAGGAGATTTTGGGCGTGGAGCCTGGGGAGGGTGGGGTTTGGGGGTAGAGACCTTAGCATAGTATAATGCTCTAGTGTCCATCATCCAAAGCAGCCATTTTCTCTAGGTGAACTGATCTTGGTCATCTGGGGATCAACTGTAATAGCAGGAGATCGCCAGGTTCCACCTGAAGGTTGACAAACTATTGAGGACACATTTAAATGAAATATTCACCAAGTGATACTGGCATCATGAAGTCACATAGTAGTGACTTTCCCACAAGCATTTTTCATCCTACTTAAGTCGGAGAATGAGAAAGTATGGGTCCCCCTCTAGTAATGTAATTGCACACTGTCTTCTTGGATAGGCTACTTCTCCATCCAAAAGCCCAAGTCAATCTCTTTTTTCCCCCTGTATGCAAGTCTCCCATTGAGTCCCATTGTGTTGTTCATATTAAGTGATGGGAAGATAAGGAATGGCTAAAGCATGAAATGAACAAATGTATATGTATGCCTATTACACATAGTTATTATACACAGAGAAATGGAATAAATGCACTAGCGAAGACAGATGATATTGTAGCAACATAACTATTTTCCCCCAAAAAGTTGCATGCAAAATGTGAGGGAGATTTCAGTAAATCAAAACACTTTAATAGTCTATAAAAAAGAAAAGGTTATTCTTTTTTTCTCCACAGGACTAGAAACAACCCTAATTTACAGTATACACCTCTATTCAGAGAGGCTATACAAATAAAGCAAAACCAATTCCAGGAGGGGCATTCCATTTCTTGCCTTAAAAGCAGCAACAGGTTGACAGACTTCTTCAAATGAAATATTCTTCACACAATTCATTACTAAAATAGCCCATTTTTCATAAAACTAACAAGGCATAGAGGTGACCAAAACTTCCATTACCTAAAGCTAAAGATTTCATGGTTGTGTTCCCCCCCCCCCCAATGTATGGTCATTTTCTGTGCTTTTTCTGTGATTCATATATAATATACATCGTTAAAAGGATCTCAAGAAATCCCTGTAGATATACAAAGAGTTTAGAAATACGCATTAAAAGTATTTAGCTGGAATATTTTGTTAAGACTTTGGAAACTACTGTAACCTCACAGTACAACATTTGAAACCTTACCTACACACAACTCCCATTCACGTTAATGGGAACACAGTGGAGAATGATTGATGAGATAAACTTCAAAGGGTCTATTAGTCTCATCTAGAAATTTTTTGCAGGCACAGGGTCATTTGACGCACGTGCACCCACAAGTGTAAAGGGGTGCAAGCACAGAGCTCTCCCATCCACTGAGGTAAATAGGGAAGCCTGCATACACAAAAGTTCCATGTGTGCATCATTGGGGCTCTGGATCAGTGTCACAGTCTTTTAATTTAT
Organism: Euleptes europaea; assembly: GCF_029931775.1. Lineage (NCBI taxonomy): Eukaryota > Metazoa > Chordata > Lepidosauria > Squamata > Sphaerodactylidae > Euleptes > Euleptes europaea. The sequence goes on along the minus strand of NC_079320.1, from coordinate 36,535,218 downwards.
TAAAAAAAAAAATAAGAGCCAGTTTCTCCTCCCTTGCTAACACCGACTCATTTTTTTTCTTACCCTGTGAACAGTACTGAGAGAGAGCAAGGATGCAAATTTATCGTCCTTGGATATGATCCAAAACCCTCTGAAAGAAAGAGCATGTTTCCCCCTAGTTCAAAGGGCTGTTGTATCTAAGCACCGTCAACTGAAACAGTTGCTGTTATCACATTCAGAATTTTATGGTTTCTTTTGAACACTTGACAGGTAGTCATCAGAAAAAAAGACAGCAGAGTATGTAACAAAATAAAAAACCCCACACACCTTACTATATATCACTTTTTTCAATGGTACTTATAATCAGAGAACATGACAGTAAAGGTTCAACTTTACTTTGCCAGTTTTGAGTTTTAGAACAATTTATTTATTTTTCTAATAAAAATACCCTTTCTTAGATTTGTCAAGTCACGAAATTACTACAAAAATAACACAAGAGGGACCAACCTGATTACCAGTGAAGTTGGTAAAGTCTATTCCTAACTTCAAATTGCTTTTTCTTTTCTTTTTTTGTAAAAGAGACCAATTCAAATGAATGGCTTGGCAACATGAATGTCTTTGAGAATGGTCTTTCTTTCAAAAACTACTGCAAGCCAGCATGAAAAGATATATTTTCACAAAACTATGTCAAAGGACCATGTATGTTAGCTATGAGTTGTGGGCAGGGGGGGAAAGGATATTACCTTAAAATAGTTATCTTCGCTTACATTATATCTTACATTGCAAAATGTACAGACACCCAGTGTACGTTTTAACAACATATACATGTGAGTTTATAGAGCCTTTATAAAAAGTTTTTTTTGATTCCAAATTAAAAGCCATAGAAATAGAATTAAATAATGGAGGTTGATATATATATACTTTTGATAGTACATAATCAGTGCTCATTTTCATAATTATTGACAGCTGCATCTTTGGCATTGAAAATTCAGTACAACTTTCAGGAAAAAAAACTTGTTGCTTACAGCTCTTTTTTTTTTTTTTTTTTAAACAAGGACAAACAGGATTGACCAAAGTACAAAAATGGGGAAGTATTATTAAAATTTATTTTATTGTTTAGGCAAGGATAATTTAAGGACCCTGAATTACCTTCTCACTTTAGTGTATGGTGTGGACTGTATGAATTCATTTTAAAAATCAACTAAATGGTACCACGTTTCCCAGAAAATTATATGTAATATAATATATATATTTTATATTTATTTAGAAGCTTTGAAATAGTACAGTAAACACTTTGCAACACGGTGTATAAACTACAGAATGTCTTTGATATTTTGTGGGTCTGCAGATTAACAACATTTTCATGACCCACAGGTGAAAAGAACATGATTCACAATTTCTTTTGTAAAGTTGGAATAGTTTGGGGGACACTTGATCACACAAAAATAATATAAAACAGTCAAGTTTAAAACAGTGATATTGCATTTATAATGCACGTTTCCTTTTTTTAAATCTGTACGATTGGCTTCTTGTGGCGAATATAAACATCTAAAGGGCTCAGTGACATTTTAGAGAGAGAAAGAGAAAGAGAGAGCTATATAGTGCTGTAAACAGGCACACACTGATCAGAGAGGCAAAAATCAGTCGCCTCTTGAAGTTTCTACAGTTCCATACATTTCAACTCATTTCTCAGGCCTGCTGAGAGCAGTTAGGTCCTATTGTTGGCCATGATGTCTCCAACAGCACAGTAATTCTTCAGTTAACACAGAATTGGATGGCCAAGATAATGAAGTTGAAAAGTTGATGCTTTTGTTGGTCGACTTTTGTGCAAATCATGCTGCTTCAGGTAAGTCCCGTAGAATTGACTAGCATATCCTTTTCAGTGCTGTTGGGGAAAAGAAAGAAACTTCAGGTATTATCTGAGATAACAGAAAAAAAATCTATATTCAGTATGAAACTTGACATACTGTTGCCACTCTAAATTAAATCATAGAAACAGTAATGATTGTGGTTCAGCTCTCCATTTTAGTACACCTGATAGGAAAACCATCCAATGGTAATGAACAATTGTGAATGATTCATTCAAAGGTAGGCACTTTTAAATCTAATTTACTTCAGGTGGAGAGAATTAAGCACATGCTTAATGCTCTCCAATGAAATCAGCTGGAGGTACATGTCATTTTGTGCATGATTTCTTAGAACTAAGTCCCTCTGATTTCAATGACTATTACTCGAGTCCTAAATGAATGTAAGGATTGCAGCTTGCAGTGGCTGGAGTGTGTACCTGCAGTCACTAGAGCTAAGAATTGCTGTGATTTGCAATGGGTTTTTTTTAAACCTACACATATATTATCTCCATATGTATTATAGAGTTTAACTACTATTTTCCAGCCTGGCTAGCCTCAAAAATCAAGGGTCATCTACACAATAACTTTGTTCTGCAACAACTCATTTGTCCACCATGATTCTCTTCACCCTGTCTAGCTGTTCATTGCTAGGGTTGGCTATTCCACTGTTGGCGATGAAACTCCCAATGTAATCTGGATGATTCATGCAGCAACCCTCACTAGATAATCATCTTCCTTATGAAAATGAGACAATAGGCAGACAGACTTCAATGATAAGCAATTGAGATATTTAAAGCTAAACTAGAAAAAAAAGGGGGGGGTGCATGCCGTCAAGTCTCAATTGACTTATGGTGACCCTCGTAGAGTTTTCAAGGCAAGAGACGTTCAGAGGTGGTTTGCCATTGCCTTCCTCCACGTGGGCTGAGAGAGTGCTGAGAGAACTGTGATTGGCCCAAGGTCACCCAGCAGGTTTCATGTGGAGGAATGGGGAATCAAACCCAATTCTCCAGATTAGAGTCCACTGCTCTTAACCACTACACCATGCTGGCTAAAAGCCCCTTCCCTCTGTGTCACTTTCCTGACCAAATTACAACCCCAATTCTCTGCCAGCTGATTCTACTTAAAAACAAATATGCTCCAAATAAGATCATGGATCATCTGCCATCTCATCTCATTTGTCCCTATCCTAAAATAAAATTAACAGAACTCCCTATACCTCCAATAATACATTAAATTCTATTTAATATCTACTTTTTTATCACAGACCATTACTCTCAAAACATGATAGAAAGCTCCTCTTCATCCATTTATCTGAAAGTGAAACCACTATTCTTGTTCCATTTCTTTCATGAACATTATGTGTGAAACAGTCAACCCAGAATGGACATTAAAGCAATAGTGCTTTTGTATTATATTTCTTCCATCAGCTCCGCCCCCAGGAACAACATCCCCCCCCCCCAATGCCGGCACCGCATTTCTCTTCCGAGGTTTAGGTCTTGGAGAGACTGCGGCATTAGAGGAGCAGCTCCGTGGCACCCAGCTCCGCGGCACCCAGGCACCGATGGAATTGCCCCCACCGCCAATGTAAGTGCCTCTTATTCCGTGATAAGAGGCCACTTATGCTGGCGGCAACGTCAAGCCACCTCCAGATCACTTTCAGCCCCGCTCCCACTTCAAGAATGCACTGTTTGTGGTCATGAATTATGATTAAAATTTGGTTCTAAATAGATTAAAGGCACTATTGGATGAAAGCAGAAGTTCTATTTGGGGTCCCAAGGAGTGATATTAGCATTTTTACACTGAATTGTGCACATTCAGATTTGTTGTAAAGTATCAGTTTCCTAAAATGTAGAAAACTACATTGACTATGATCCAAAGAACTATAAAAATAGTTATATGACTCCAATAGTGATTTACAGGACATGGGAACATGCCCCTGCCAAAGGTGCCAGCACTCAGCATTGGTGAGTATTGAGCACCACACAGAAAAAAGCCCTGAGAAAAACAATTTCTATTTTTTAAAAAGGAACAGTATCCTTTCATTTTTTTATGGGAACAAACATTATGATCTGAATTAAGATAGTTTCTCCTTCGTTGTGGTTTTACTTTATGCATTAAAGACGACTTTCCTTGAAATATTATTTTTGCAATTTTCTCTTAAAAGTTTTGACATAAAAGTAGCAAAAGCTATTTGGAGAAAAGGGGTTGAGGAGATTTTGTGGGAGGGAACTGTTGGAATCAAAGTAAAATGAGGTTTTCTAACTTGCTACTGAGTTTAGTCATGTAAATCATAGCAAAAAAATCTAAAAACTTAAGGTAATTTCCCACAAGGCATTAACAGGAGAACATTTTAAGTATCTAAAAAGCGGTAGCTTAAGAGTAAATTAAAATTTAAATAAAATAAATAAATAATATAAACATGCTATTTACTGTTTGGAAAAACCCCTCTAAAGTACTGATAAAAGCTAGCAAAACACACAGTTCTGTTACAGCAATATCATCACAGAGCTTTACACCCCTTCACAGGGGACACCTTCAATTAAAAACCAATTAAAATATACATTAGATTTGTGATTATTAAATTAATAGACCAAGACCCTGTTTACACAATCCGTTTTCCAGGGAGAACAATCCCTGAACTCACTCCAACCTATTTAATGTATAAAGTTTGAAGTGAATTTATAGGAAACAGTAACTCCAGCAGGTACAGTCTCTAGAGTTGCCAACTCTGGGTTGGGAAATTCATGAAGATTTGAGGGTGGACCTTGGAGAACCCAGGTTTGGTGAGGGGCCTCAGTTGGGTGTAAGACCATAGACTCTACCCTCCACAGCAAACATTAACTCCAGGAGAACTGCTATTGGTAGCCTGGAGATCAGATGTAATTCTGAAAGATCTCCAGACCCCACCTGGAGGCTGGCAACCAAGAATGCCAACCTCCATGTGTGGGCTGGAGACCACCCAGAATTACAATTCATCTTCAGACTACACAGATCAGTACCATGGGAGAAAATGGCTGTTTTGAAGGTAGACTCTATGACTTTATACCCTGTTGAGGTCCCTCCCCTTACCAGGCCCCACCCCTAAATCTCCAAGTAGTCCCTAACCCAGAGTTGGCAACCCTACTGGCAATCCTAAGAGTCTCTTGAAATGCTGCCTCAAAAGTTAGGTAATAGTGTCAACAACAGTGTAACATCACTGGTATTGGAGAAATACATAGATATGAATAAACCAAGATATTCAGTAAGGAAGCATGCCCCAAACATCTGCAATATAGAATTCCTTGCTCATACAAACAGAGACAATGGATGCCTTTAGACTGTATGGGAGCTGCTCATTTATAAACAGCCCATGAATGGTCAGTAGGTTGTTTAAATGACCCAACTCTGTAGATGAAAACTTCTTTTTGTAGAACTGCCACTTCGTGAGGTAGGAAGGTTTTACGAATTCTGTGAGGAAAGCCCATGAGATTAGGCCCCCCACACATGGTTGGGATATTTAAATGTTGTGCCTGATAAGCCCAACATGACTGCCACATGACTGGGATAATATATAAAGGATGGCACAAAGAGAAAGAAGCATATAAATCTTGTATAAAATAAACCCTGACTTATTGCACTAATTAATAAAAAAATGTTTTCTTTAAAATGGAATGCCTATAAGCACAGATATTTTTGCACTGTATATTCTAAGTTAGCATTCAACAATACACTGATGCTGTGTAGTCTTCTTGAATTTAATTGAAACAAGAATCGCTCAATGCTTCCATAGAAATAGTGGTTATATAAGTAGTGATGCTGCTGAAATTCAGCACTGAAGGTTCAGAAGAGTTTGGAATACCTGAAGCTATTATAAGCCAACTCCAAACCCCTCTGAAGGTTAAGTTCAACTCATAATGGGCTCATCTCACCATGTACCTACTCACCACTCCTCTTTCCATCTAAGTTTACCATCAGGAGGAGTAAACTGGTGGAATGCTCAATTCAGTCTTTTTTAGGGCCTGGAGGTTCATGCACAACATCCAGGGTCACCAGAAACTGTGGAAGGCATAGTTTCTATTGTCCTTAGCAGGGCCTGTGGAGATCCTCTTAATCCAAGAGACTATCACACCCATAACCAGGCAATAGTGGAAAGGGAGGATAAACGGGGGCAGGGGTGAGGATGGATTGCAGGTTGGGAGTGGACGCACAGAGTTCCCTCATGTCTGATCTATTTGTTTGTTTAGTTCAATTGTACTTCACCTTTCTCCCCAATGGCTTGCATTTTGCTCTTCCCCTCCATATTATCCTCACAACAACCCTGTGGAGCAGGTTAGGCTGAGAGAGCGTGACTTGGCCAAGGTCATCCAACAAGCTTCCATAGCACGAGTAGGGATTCAAACCCAGGTCTCCCAGAAACTAGTCTGATACTCTTAACTACCACACCCCACTTTTAAGCTGAACCCTGGACAGGTTTCCCATTGTTTAGATGATAACAAATGTGATGTTTAGGGTACAGTTCTAAGAACACTTTCATGAGAGAAAGCCCCACTGAATAAAATGGAACTTACTTCTGAGCAGACATGTTTAGAACTACTCTCTTTACAGAGCAATCCTAAGCAGAATTTCACCATTCTAAACCCACTGAAGTCAATGGGCTTGTGTGTGTGTAACTCTGTTAGTGTATTTACACATACCTTTATCATCAGCTAAATTAAACAATATGCAAGACCTTGTAATCATCAATATACCTATTTCTCAAGTGAGGGCGGATCTGCAGATATCTAAATACGTGGCATGAGACCACACTGCGAGAAAGATTGTTCTTCAAACTTGGGATAACCCCATGGTTTGCAGAAAAATCTGAAAACACAAACAAGTTACATTGGGGGTTTAAATCCCCCCAAAACACAAGCGTTGTTTGTGCATTCATAAACAATGCCCCTACCTCTGTCGCTGGTGGTGACTTGGAGGCAGGAGCCATGCTGGACTGAGCGAGGGAGGCCGGGAGCCCGGAAGCCACACTGACCTCACTGGCAGCAGCTGTGAGGGGGAAGGGGTTGGGGAGCCACACCCGGCCCAGTGGTAGAGGACAGGAGCCACGCTGGACTCACCGGCATCGATATCAGGGGGTTGGGAGGGCAGAAGCCGCGCCAGGCTTGCTGGCATCAGCTGCGAGGGTTGGGGGTTTCAAGAGTTGCACTGGCCTCACCAGCTTCAGTTCAGCGAGGGGTGTTGGGGTGTGTGGGAGCATAGCAGGCCTGGCGGCAGAGGCCATGGAGTCCCAGTTACGTAAGGGGGCAGGAGCGCTGGTAAGTGAACTCCTTCTCTATCAGTTCAACTGCTAATGGAATTATACTGAATGGGTAAAATAGAGAGCTGCAAAATCTATTTTTAGAAGACTTCCTGTGATGGAAATTAACAGCTACCTTGTACCATGAGTCCTCTTCCCAACTATTTCTAAAATCACCCTACCCAAAAGATCAATTATTCTGAAACTTGGATATTTGCCATACCAAGAAAGCTAGCCAATATCCTGCCAATTAGTTCATTTCTACAAAATGTAAGAGGAAACTAAAAAAATAAAACAAAAAACCTGAGAAAGAATATGATGGGTTTCTAAAGTGGGGTCAGCACTAATCTTCTCCTCACTTTTCTGCAGGCACACAAGTGTGCCTGACAGAATTCTGTATTATTATCCTTGCTTTACAGCTGGGGAAATAGAGTCAGAGAGGTTACATTGAAAGAAGGATGGCAATGTGCTTAAAGCAGAAGCTATGAAGACAATATAGCCGAGCTCTATTTCTGGTTTTGCCTTGGCGGGGATGGGGGGAGGGAGGGAAAACAATCACTTAACCTCTCTGTCCATGATTCCCCTATCTGTAAAATGAGAATAATAATGCTTACCTATCTCACAGAGGATCTGCGGGTCTTACATCACTATTCTTTTATAATCCATTCTGATATCCACAAATGGCAAGGCCTAGAGAGGTGAAAAGCATCATGGTCATTATGGTAGTTATGTTTTTAAAAAAACCTATAGGCTTTGAGCTCATGTTTTTAGCCAAGTTTGCTCATTAAGGGTGGCTGAAATCACATCCATTAATTACTCATTAGCAATGTTAAACAAAACTGCTACTATATTTGCACAACAAAATTTGTCCCTATAATAAAAGTATAGAGAAGGAAAGGATCAGCAACCAGTGAAAAGGCAGAAAACAAAACAAAATTAAAATATGCTAGGTTATTTCAATTTGTCACATTCATAGAATCACAGAGTTGGAAGGGATCACCAGGGTCATCTAGTCCAACCCCCTGTACAATGCAGGAAATTCACAACTGCTTCCTCCCTTCACCCCCAGTGACCCTTACTCCATGCAACTACTGACCTCTACTCCATTCTTTCCTTCAGAGGGAAACACAGACAGTTCTTAACATCATGAATTATGCAACTGATTCAAAAGCAATATTTGGCCAATGTGCTTCATAGGGTTGCCAACCTCCTGGTGGGGCCTGGAAATCTCCCATAATTACAATGAATCTTCAGATGACATAAATCAGTTCCCCTGGAGAAAAGGGTGGACTGTATGGTATTTTACACCACTGAGGTCTCTCTCCTCCCCAAACTTACCCTTCCCAGACTCCACCCCCAAATTTCCATGAATTTCCTAACCTGGAGTTGGCAACCCTATAGTCCCAAGAGGAACAGATTTTAAGAATTACTCTTTTACACATTACAAAGGACAGAGGTTGGGTTCAGGGTACCCACCCTGTGTCAGACATGAGTTGTGGATTATCCTCACTTCCCACGTGTATGACACCTGATTCAGATTGTGACTGTGGCACACATGGAGAAGGGGCTTCAGTATTTTCTCCTGCTTGGGGGTATTCTTCATGGAGATTTGCTGCTGTTTCGACGCTGATTTGCGTCGGAGTCAAATTTTGGTTATTCACTGGAGATCCGCATTTTTCCCCACTGAGCAAAATAAGCCGCATTAAAAGAGAGGCAATCCAAACCACTTTTGAGACGATCTTTCCTGTGGACGCGTGTTTTGTTTCTCGGATGCCCATGAAAAAATGTTTGCTTCGCTCCCCGGGACGTCTCCTTTCTCCTCCCCCAAGAACGGTGATTGGCTGGGGGAGTTTCGCGCTCGGACAAGAATACTACCCCTTTTGCTGCCTGCCTGCCTGCCTAGAATCCTGGCACTTCTCTCCCTCTGTCCCCGCACACCTTCCCCGTGGGGGTGGCAGCTCAGTCTAGGGCAGCTGGACCCGTGGGAGGGATGTTCAAGGGAAGGGGCTGTTGGCCCCTCTACTCCAGCGGGGAGGGGGGATTTTTGAGAATTCGGATGGGAAAAATGTGCATCCTGAGAGCGGAAAACCCAAGGCAAAACTTCCTCCCATCACTCTTCTGAAGAGGGGCGGCCAGCCTGCTCTTATCTCCCTCCTCTCTCTCGATGCACTGTAGCCGGATCATGGTCGGCGCGCAATCCAGGGGCCTTCTTTCCTCTCCCCCCCACCATGCACACTGGCTGGATCGGGGCTGGTGCGCAAGCTAGGAGCCCTCCTGTCTCTTACGATGCAATGTGGCCGGATCATGGCCGGCGCGCAATCCAGGGCCCTTCTTTCCTCTCCCCCCCCCCCGCCATGTACACTGGCTGGATCGGGGCTGGTGCGCAAGCTAGGAGCCCTCCTGTCTCTCACAATGCAATGTGGCCGGATCATGGCTGGATTGCAATCCAGGGGCCTTCTTTCCTCTCCCCCCCCCCCGCCATTCCCACTTTCAGCTAAACACTTCTGGGCACATGGATTCCCTGCCCCCCCCCATCCTGTCTTTCATTAAAGGGCAATGGGTTCCACACCTCTAGAAAATAGAGGGAAGCTTTGAGGAAAGCGCTGCCTTGCCCCCCCCCAATTTAGAATCTGACTGTTCCAAAAGCAGAACAGAGCGAGGGTGGAAGAAAAATGGAGGAGACCAGAGGGACTGGGGCTTGTTTTTTGCGCTGGGGCTGGTGAACCGCACGAGGTAATCTGCTGGGCAGAGTTGGGGCGGAGCTGGGGGCAGGCATAAACAATGAGCCTGTTGGAAGGGGAGGCCTCCTGCAAAAGGGACAGACCAAATCGTTGTCAAATACAGCGTGCTTTGTTCCCATGAAAAACCAAAACTACAGATAATTGACGGGGATAAATCGCGGCCATGAAAAAAACATTTAAATCGTGTTTTTTTTTAGTCCGTGGCAAAACAGAAGCAAAATCTACCGTGAAAAATGCCCCCTGCAGAGTAGAAGGGCACAAAAATTGTAATCCAAATCAGAAATTGAGGAGAACCTGCAAGTCATCCACGACTATTACACAGGACACAGGGTGGAGACCCCAGACCCAGGCTGCGTACACTATAATGTATAAAGAAGCCTCTGAATGTAACAGACTTCAATACAATTCAGAAACAAAGCACAGGGCATATTTATAATTCTCTCTCTCTCTTTTTCTCTCTCTCTGTATTCTTTTGTAGATACATGTAACTCCCATGAATATCAGTAACAAGCATATAGTTATACACATAAGATGATGCTTTTAAAACAGGAAAGAAGAAAAATAATGAAAACTATAATAAACTGAAGGTTTTTTTTAAAAAAATGCAAGTATATAGTGATATGCTAGATATTTTACAGAAACAAACAGATAGACAAAAACTGAAAGTATCACATTTATTACAAACCTCTACCCATTTACCCTGATTCAAAGATGTTGTGACCCTAAAAGTGCAATCCTAAGGATAGTTACTCCAATATAAGCCCATTCATTTCAATGGCCTTAGACTGGAGTAACTCTGCATAAGATTGTGCTATAGGAATGAAGGCAATTCCTTCGCATATTGCTTCCTCACTCATTGCAACGCCAAGGACAGTTCTAAATGTACCCTCCAAAGCTTATGCTGATACTGCCCACGTTTCAGTGGATGAATGTGCACTATGTACATTCCATGTACACACTAGAAAGCCTCTACAGCTTTGGAGCCGAGACCTTAAAATCTGAACCGTTATTGCACTTTACCACGAGTATTACAAAATGCTGGTATACATTACAAACATGCATTTTCCCACGGTAATTACTTATTTTTGACAAAGCATATGCACATTTCTCTGTGTGGGACAGACTATCATAAACCATTGCCAGGTTGATCCCAGAAAAAAATAAAAGACAAAGAGGACATACAGGATACCTTAGTTAAACTGACTTTTGTTGGGTAAAGAGAGGCTTCTTTTGGGCCTCACATGCAGTAGCAGGGGAGCACGGGGTATGAACCTATACTGCTGAATTATACATGTCAGAGTACTAGAAGCACATGGGTGAGCAATCCCATAGGCTGTTCCTGCCCTTCCAGTCTCATGACTACCAGGTAGGAAAGGACCACATAATTCACCCTGACTATGTAGTTTCAGCTGCATGGGCTCATGCCAGGGATAAACGATTTCCATGTCATTTGACGGTACATCTTCAGGAAAGATGTATTTAACACGTGTTTAACATGGAATCCAAAATACAAATACTTTTTAACATGCTATCCACAACATAAATTAAATATATATATAAAAGTTAAAGCAATGAATGGATTTTATGAAAATCAATGAACCCTCAAAAATTGCAACCATAGTTATGATGATACTCGCTCAGGTTATGGCTGATCTCAAGTGAGTAAACTATGAAAGGGATTCCTTCTTACTCACACGATTCTTGTTCCATGTAGGGCTAACATCAGAGTGACCTACTGAAGGTTAAGGGATGAAGCACTTACAATACAATCATATGCATTGTGATGCCTACTGAAATAAATTAGCTTAGACCAGAGTAATTTTGCACAGGACTATACCATTAGTCGTGTAACACTTCTGTAAAAATCTGACACTCCTGTAAAGGCACAGTTCTATTATTATCCAAGGACCTCTGTACCATGCTAGCATAAAGGAAGTCTGCAACTATCTCCTCAACAAGCAGCATAGAGAGGCTACTCCTCCAACGAGTGGGGAACTTGTGGGGGGCATTTCATTTCCCCTCCCCCACTATTTCCTCTTTCACTTCCCTGAAAGGCCCCATAACCTCCCACCTTTCCCTGCTTCCTTCCCACCCAGCATTCAGCATACCTGTCCCCTGTGTCAGCTTTCCCTTGTTTTACAGCCTCCACCTAGGAAGACTATGGCCAAAGTGCATGTATGGGCTCAGCTGCCCAGTGGGGAACCTGCAAGGAGTTACGGGGCACCTCATTTTCGCCTGAATCGCCCCCACCCCTCACTATTTCCTCTTTCCCTCTAACTGGCAACCTCTATATCCGCTCCCCTTTCCCTGCTTTCTTCTCCCCTTCCCACCCACCAACAAACCTACTTTTTTCTGTGCCTCCTATCTTCAGCTATATTTATTATTTATTTACTTTATTTATACCCTGTCTTTCTCCACAATGGAGACCCAAAGCAGCATACACCATTCTCCTTTTGTCCATTTTATCCCCACAAAAACCCTGTGAGGTAGGTTAGACTGAGAACGTGCGACTGACCCAAGATTACCCAGTGAGCTTCCAGAGATCCCAGCCTGAAATTCTAACCACTTCACCACGTGGACTTTTGTGCAATAGCTGCTATTGAACAGTAGCAAGCAGCCAGTCTTGGGGAAATCATGCAAATCATGTGGTATCAAGCCATGACTCCGGAAAGAGTTCTGCCCCCTCCCCTTGCCTTTTACTAAAAGAAACCAAGGCTTTGACACTGGCAATACCATTGTGACTGCCTAGCACAGATACTGAGCACATTCATTTCTGAATTACTGTTTTGGAAAGTTTTTTGTTTTTTAAGATTTCAGAGTTTTCTGCAAACGTGGAGCTTTCCTCAGGTTTGTAGAAAGATTGGCTTGTCTGTTCATGACCCCAAACTCTGGATTTAAGTATCCTCAGATTTGACCATGTTGAGAATTAGATACATTGATAAAAATAAAAGTTGAACATATGCAAAAGGTAAGAGGAAAAGTGAAGCTTGTGGGAGTTCTTGTTCTCAGGTGGGGGAGAAGGATATTCAACCACAAATAGAGGTTCAAGCGTTTCTGAAATCCTGCCTATGTAGAAAGTACAGAGATTTTGCAGCCCTGAATGATTTTGCAGTCATTCAATGGTATGTGAAAGTATACATTAAAAGGGGGAATTTGATAAGATGTTATCAAAAATATAACTAGGGAAAAAGAAGATTCCAATCAGGAATCTAAAGGAAAACATCATTGGGAAGAACTAGGATTTTAGAGTTATGAGAAGCCCCCAAATAAAGCTCTTTTCAAATTAAAACAATACACAACACACACACACACACACACATATTCAAAAGCTCAAAAGAATCGTCTCATCCTCCTTTTTATTTACTATTTCCCTTCTGTTTTTAGAGGACTAATTATAATTACACTTCCTTTGTTTTAACACATATGTGTGGAGGTTTCCTGAATCTGAACAGAAAAATTATTCTAGAGATTTGTAGAGAATACACATAGGAATGCCTGGCTTCAGCGTGATTCATGCTGTAACATTAACTACTAGCTATATCAAGAACCCAAGGCAGTAAGCAAGCCTATGCAAATACGTTTTTCGGACAGAGTAGCAAACTTCAGTTTCCATACTAACCTATGTTGATTTACTGGAAGATGCCCCTTTAACTACATTATAATTAAAGTTCATTGCAATCAACTGCTAGGTCCGTTATTTTCCCCTTTGCCATTCCAGCATGATATCCTGAACTATATGTCCCTGACCTCCCCATTAGGAACAATTCTCAAGACTACAGAGCTCTTCAAATGCAGCTAATTCCGGCATCACAGACAGTCAGAAGCGGACTCACATCAGCTGAGCTCAGCTTACTAGGAGTAGTGAATCAATTGAAGGGCTGGATCAAATTTTCATCCATGAAAACTGAGAAGAGGGCAAAAGCAAGGCTGGGTAGTTGCCATGATTCCCCCTAACTGCTTACTTTTGATATGCACTGGGATGATGTCATATAAGCAATTGTATCTAGATAGAGTCATATGTCAATATAGCTTTGCTGCAGAAAGAATTATAATAGCTAAATCCTGGAAGCAAGTAAATAGACCTCTAATTAAAGACTGGAGAGAAAAATTATGGATATATATGCGGACGGCCAAACTAACTGATTCCCTTCATGGGAAGGATCTGGAAGAATTTAAAACTACTTGGTCAAAGGCCTTTGCATATTGGGATAAAATGGCAAAAATGAATTTTACTAATATAGTGAACGAGTTATAGATACAATAGAACAATTGAATTGATGATTATATTTTTAATTTTAAACTGCTTAGACACTTCTACGGAAGTCTCTTACACTGGTGATGGGACACTTAATAAGGTGGGTGGTGAGTTGTTATGATACCTTCATTATTTGTATTTTATCATATAATGTAGTTATATTTTGTATTTTGAAGGTATCGATTTGTATTTTTCTTTTCTGTTTTGTTTTATGTTATAAAAATAATAAAAAAAAATTATATAAAAAAAGCAATTGCATCTGTATATATGACAAAATCACAAAGCCAAATCAGAGTGAGGGCAGTAAATATTGTCCTCATTTTGAACAGGTCTGACAATGCTACATAGTCAACCAAATTTGTCTGCATGATCACACCAAAGCTAATCCCAGCGATGTATTAAGAGTTTGAAAATGTTGTTAAAAACATCGCTTTAAAAGGGTTTTTGTATACCACGGCTTATAAATGGTTGGAAGACGTCTTCACAGCTAAAGGGGCCAAACAAAGTGCAAACAGTATTTTTTATAACGTTTTCAAACTCTTAATACATCGCTGAGAATACAGAGAAAGTGCGAACAGTATTTTTTATAACGTTTTCAAACTCTTAATACATTGCTGGGAATACAAGTGTGGTAACAGCCATTGTGACAAGCAGAACAAATATAGCAAAATGACACACAGCCTTATATGCTTTCTGGCCAAATATCTGTTCCTTAACGGAAGAACCAGCTTTTTCACAAAGAGCAGCTCTCTTCTTTGAGAAAATCACTCACATTCTTGTGACGAAAACTAGGCCATACCAATAATCCCATATTTAGATATACAGGCCCTTGCACAAGCTGAATATACAATTTAGCTAGTTGTACAAGGAGCTCATTTTAGTTCTTGCACATATTTTGCATGCACAACTGCATGAGTTGTATTTATCCTTAAACTCACCATTTGCTTAATGTGTTTCTGCCTGATACACCATTCCTAAAGGCACAAGAGTCCTGCTGGGAAAAAAAAATACAGATGGCAATGTTGTAGGTTATGGAAGACTGCTGAGCATTTGAGAAATTATTTGTTCATATTAAGATTAATTCTTCAGAAATATTTGGGCTCCAGTTCCTTATAAAGGTGCTTTCCCCCCTTGAGCACCTCTTTAAAAAAAAATTAATGGAGAAACCTTTCCAGTGGAGAAATTGGACAATTTAGGATTGCGGTGGGGGAAAATAAACCTATGAAATATTTATCTTTGGGAATGAGTGAAATGGTTTTTAAGGCATGGAGGTTTTACTTTGAAAATGTGTAGTATGAGCCCCATTATGTAATACAGTCAAAGACTTGAAAGAATAATGAGCCACTTAGTTGCAACTGACTCATGGCAATCCCATTCGTGGGGTGTTCAAGGCAAGGGATGAACAGAAGCGGTTTGCCATTGACTTCCCCTACACAGCAACCCGTCTTCTGTGGTGGTCTTCCATCCAAGTACTAACTATGGCCCATGATGGTTAGTTTTCCCTGGCCAAAGCTGGGTTATGCAGGCTTCTAATCAACAACAAATGATTTCTATTACAGAAGACCCCAAAATAATTAGGAAAAGCAAAATTTCCCCGATGTTTAAGACTCCGGGGAGTGGGGGTTGGAACACACTTTCTAGTATCATTAGTGTAGAGGGGTGTCTGCAGCCTGGTGATGGTATTATTATGGCAGAGCTTAGCCCCTGAAGAGGCTGGCTGGGGAATACTGGCTATTGTTGTTATAGGACAATTATGTTTTTCTAATGGACCCTTAAGCAAAAGAATAAGCACAATCTTTGCTTTTCAACCAGGAAGGCTTTTGCAGAGTAAATAAATGCAAGAGGCAGCAGGCAAAGAGCCTTCAGCAATACGCAGTGCTGGGGGAAGCTCCCAGGCTGTGATCCTTGATGTAAGAATAGAGGTGTCAACTACACCACGGCATTCCTATTTTTATCTGTGAAATGCTGGAGGTGATGTAGAGAAAAAGAGAGCCTGAGCCAGATCAGGATTGCTTCCTCCCAGATGCTTTGCTCCAGTTTGAAATTCAAACGGGATTTTTTTTTTTTTTTAGCATCCAGGATGACATTGTCCCCTAATCTTCTACTTTTCGGGTTTCCCCATTTTGCTCTGATCTTTCTCAGACTTGGTTTGAAATATTTTTTTTAGATTGCAGCCAAAGTGTGTTTGCACACTGTGGTGATAGGAAAGTGCTATTTTGTTTAGGTTCCATCAACATCAGCACAACGTGCCTTGCCTTAGCCCCCTACAGTCACCATATCCTCCTCACCCCAATTGGGGAGAGGGGTAAAAATCAGTAATTGTTACTGCACTGTAACAATTTATTGCCAGAATTACTAATTTCTGAATTCCCAGCTTTCATTTTTTTAAAAAAGTAAATTTCTAGCCCTTTGCAGTGTGAAGATGTATATCTGCAACGAAAAGGGTTAAAAGGCATGAATAAAGCCCTCCAGGGGTACTGGAGGGAAAAAAAATCAGGGAAAGAGGTGACTGAGGGAGGAAACTCCTGTGTGGATGCTTCATTGCCAATGTGATTGCATTTACACTGCAATGACAGGGAAACCCAGAATCCTTACCATGTGGTTAAAGCCTACATTGAACCAATTTATCTGCCTAAAATGATACACAAAATCACACCATTTTATTTTGTATTAAATTTGTATATACCACACCTTGGTTCTGTTTCCACAATCCCCAAGACAGTTTGGATTCTTCCTTCTACTTCACCTGTCAGCATGCACTGAGTGTAGAAAGTATCCTTGGGCTACTACAGAACTCTACTTTCCTCTTTCAAGCACCTATGTTAAATAATAATGACTTTGGAAAAGACCTCAATTACTGCACTTGACCTCAGCCACAGAAGAAATCTCCCATGTTATATAATAATATTATTTATGGGTATATGGAACAATCACGTTATTTTATGGCTACTGGTATCAGTGCAGTGTTCAGTTTTACCTTCAGCCATTCAAAACTCAGTGTATTTCCCCTCTAAAGAGTTTTACATTTTATTTCAATATGTGGGGAAAGTACGGTTGCCAGCTCTGGGTTGAGAAATACCTGGAGATTTTGAAGGTGGAGCCTGGGGAGTGTGGCGTCTGGGGAGGAAAGGGACCTCAGCAAGGTATAATGCTATACAGCCCATCCTCCAAAGCAGCCATTTTCTCCAGGGAAATTGGTCTTGGTCATCTGTAGATCAATTATAATAGCGGAAGATCTCCAGGTACCACCTGGAGGTTGGCAACCCTAGAGGAAAGAGTGGATCGTATTATTGTCTCTAATCTTGATTTCACTATACTTTGATTTGAAGACCTGACTGCATATAGCACTCAGTACATGGGGAGGGTCTCCTTCATTTGGTTGGAACCCTTAACTTTCCAGATAACCAACAGGTGGAGAGTCCCTCCCCAAGATGTGTGTTCAGTTGTACAAGCAGTTGTATAAGCAGACTCCAGCGTGGTGTAGTGGTTAAGAATGGTGGTTTGGAGCAGTGGACTCTGATCTGGAGAACCAGGTTGGATTCCCCACTCCTCGATAAAAGCGGCAGAGGCTAATCTGGTGAACTGGATTTGTTTCCCCACTCCTCCACATGAAGCCAGCAGGGTGACCTTGGGCTAGTCACATTCTCCCAGCCCCACCTACCCCACAGGGTGTCTGTTGTGGGGAGGGGAAGGGGATTGTAAGCCAGTTTGAGTCTCCCTTAAGTGGTAGAGAAAGTTGGCATATAAAAAACCAACTCCTCTTCTTCTATTCTGACTTTCATATCAATACATATAGGTTGGGATAACCAATAATGTGCATGATCCTGCTTGCTCTCTCCCACACACGGAAATAACATCTGGAAAACATCTGAAAAAGCCTTGTGTCTCCTAGCTTTGAAAGGAATCAACTAGCCTTCCATTAAAAGGCTGTGCTTACTGTTCTGCATATAGCAGGTTTGGTCTCCTGGATAATGCATTTCTTAGCCAACACGGCACTTGTTCTGCTCTGTTTGCTACCTTACTTTAGAGGCAGCACATCTTCCAAAGTAGCTGAGAACAAAAAGAATCTGCTTGCTCATGTCCAAGGGCAGCACCTCTCCTTAACTTTTGCAAAACTTGTTCTGAAGTAGAGAGAGACAGAAGGCTCCTTCCCACAAAGACTTCAAACCTAGTCTAAATTTGACCCTGTGTTTGAATTCTAATAGGGCTCTGTTTGTTCTCTCTCCATTCTGCAATATCCAGGCTTCACATACAATTTCTAAAATAAGCTGACAATGCTCAGCCTGGCATGTACAATTTATTCAGAAGCTGTGTAAAATCAAAACGGAACGTGAGCATCAGGTCTCTCCAGGCTGTGAATTAAATAACGAATTTAATAATTGCTGTGTTCTCCCTTTTGCAGACAAGCACCTTTTTATCTAAGTAAATACAAAAGATCATTAAATGTCTTTCACAATACTGAGAGTTTTGCCCATATGTAAGGGTCAAAAAAAAAGAAAGAAAAAAGATGAACTAGAGCATCCAAGAGCTAACTTGCTCACAGCAGGAATAAAATTACCAAGTATACCAGCTTTTCAGGGTGCTGCACATAAGTGGATGTATAATATCACTGTTCAACTCAAGTCAAATCCATTCTAGTGACACTGACTCAGAGGCAACCGGGGATGAATATGGCGCTGATGGACATGGCCCTAACCCCTCACTGCTTTCAATCCACTTGGAATGACTTTGATGCTGACGCTGTTACCTCCACCATCAAAAGGGGACAGATGGCTCATCTAAATGCAAATAGGTCACTTTTTCTGTCAAAGCATATTTCTGAGTACTGGACCTGCAATCAAGTGAATTTGTTTAAAAGGTTTAAGAACCAAATATTGCAAACACACATACACAGCTTCATTTGTTTCAACCCTGAATGGGATTACATGTGTCAGGCAATGTAATTCTGTTCATTTGAAGAAGATCCATGCAATAAAAGAGAAGGAGATAAGACTATTTTTCATTTGAGCCATTTTTGGAGGTTCTGAATATATTTGACTTTTAAGGTACACCTTTCTGCTTAGTGCCTCAAAGAGAGATATCAGATGAAAGTAGATGGGACTGGAATTGTGGATCTCTCGGTATCATTTAAGGGAGCTGTATCCTCAACTGGAGGAGCTGTTCATTGCGGTAGTTTCAGTGCTATTAACCTCAAAATGTGGGGGGGGGGGGGATGAGCAGCCTCTTTCTCCCTGTTCAGCCATCAACCTCAATGCAGAAAAGAACCCTCATGAAACATCTGCTCACATTTTTAAAATGCTGGGAAGACCCAGTCATGGATTCCCCCCGATATATTATCTTTTCAAACCCCTAAACAAGCATGCAAGAGTTTTTTATATTCCTCAAAACATTACAAACAACATGCTATTCATCTTCTTAAAGTAACATAAAACCTTTAGATGCATTCAAACATTTTCCATGGCCCGAAACAAGAAATGTTCTTAAATGTTCATGATCAAGTACCTTCAGACATTTTTTTAAAAAATGTAGATAAGTAAATATTGTGCATAATGCCCACATTGTATATTTAACACCGTTTTTAAGTAATTATGGATACTGTGGTATAGTACTGCACATAAGTACTGAAATGTGGCCTATGATGCTTGATTGTCCTGTCCCATGATGCTTGATTGTCCACTATTCTATACATTCAAAAAAATTAACAGTTTATTCCATTATTTATTTTCAATGCTTGGGAGTAATAACTACTCAGTTTTACACTTATTATAAGTGTGTTTGTCTTAAAGCTATATTAACAGTTCTCCTAGAAATGCAACTGATGAAATAGCTGATAAAGAGGAAATTATTAAGGAACAATTTTTCCAGAAGTGTGATTGTGGTTAGCAAAATGCATAATGCAGTGTTTACATGACTTGATAAAAGCACATCCTTTCCCTTGCTATATCTGCAGTCTTTATCCCAGCCTAAAGTCCCGAGGGTACACACACCTTACTCATGGCACATTTACCTCCGTCACTACAACTTTCACATTTACTCCCCTCTTGCAATCCCAGCTGTGCAATTTCACATCCTTGCACAGTTTCTAAATATTCCCCCCTGGTTCCTCCATATCCTCTCTTCTCATGCCACTTTATCTCCAGTGGAGATAATGGGCCTGAATTAGTTTGGCACTTGCAAACTCAATCTTCCCTTCTGGAGATCCCAGAAGTGCAACCCATACTTTGGGTCAATACTCAGGTTTACAGTTACATGTGCAAAACTGCTCATCTAACTAGCTATTCACCACCCCTGAATTTCAGAAATACTAGTATTGGGTTGGATCCAGCCTAAATTTTCCAACAGCAGGACAGAACTTTCCTATCTCCCTCCTTCCACTGTACTCCGTTGATCTCAACAAAATCCTGCTCCCAAGGGAGACGGGACCCTCAGGAATGACATGAAGGGGGACTGTGGCGGGAAAGGGGTATAAAGGGAAAATACCAGTCTGGTCAGGATTCAAGTCATACGGCTGGACCAGCACAAAACTTCCACTTGCAGTACAGCCCTTGCACAAGCAGAAACACAATAAAAAAGATCCCAGTAGCCACTTGCACTAGGTCAACCACTGTATCTCCATTTGTGTTTCTACTTGTGCAAGGCCTAGTGCAACTCATTTTCACATTTCATGGTATTAATGCCTAATAATTGTTCAAATATCCCAATAATGGTGATGCATTTAAAAAGGCTAATCTCTTCTTTTTGTAATATCGGTCCTTTCTATCACTGGATGTGGGCCACTGTAATTGAAGTTAAATACTCAAGCCAAAGCATATTTCATTATTAACTTCAAAAGCAATTTCTGAAATACACAATCATCCTTTTATTAGTGAAGAAGGGCTGATTTATATATGCAGGAGGAAGAGATGGGAGTGAGATGGTAGAATGCCAGGGTGGCGGAAAAGATGTCAGGTTGTAGGTTGAGGATCACATTTTGGAATACTCACCTATGTTAAAATCTCCCTGTAACAGAAAACCAGCAGAGCAAGCAGAGAGAAGTGGTGGATGATTTTCCTGTGCTTTGCTAGTTTCCCATTTGCATTGATTTTTTTTAATGTGAAAAAGCATTGAAAAATGAAATCCATCCATCTGCTGCAGGACAATCTATTCTATCACCTTGTTTCCCCACATTAAGATCGGGGAGGGGAAATAAGGGAAGGTCTACACATTCATAAACAAACAAAGATGAATAGTACTCCTAGTCCCATAACACTTTTGAACACAGATGTCTGGTATTAATTGATGCAATGTTGAAACTTTACACCTATGCCTGTCAAGGAGAAATACACCCTTTGGTTGGACATGCTAGTTTTCTAGATGCTGGGAATTTCTTCTTTTGTGCACTGAAACATACAATTCTCTACCTGTATTCTATAAAATTCACCAATTTTTTTCCTGACATAAAGCCCAGCTATTAGTCCAATGCTCTGAAGTACAAAGGTTACACCATGCCAGACTGTGTCGACAAGTTTATCTAACATCACAGTGCGGTTATCAGTCTATTTCGCTCTTCTTTATTATAGCGGAGATAGTCAGATATTAGAGCCAATATGTATTCATCATACGCCTTCCTCAGCCAAGCTTCCTTAACCATCCACCCCCCCACCCCCGCCCCATATTTCTTTACCCGCTTAGGTCTTTTATTTTGTGTTCAGAGGCAAAGCAATTATGTTTTGTTTTGAAGTACTATCCTATCAAATTCCAGCCCGTCCTTCCAATTTATCAAGATTATAGAGTACTTAATTGCATTCTGCGAGAGATTTGCAATCCTCTCCAAGCCTGTATTGTTTAAATATGTGATTAGCATACTCTTCACTGCAATGGCGAAGTCACTGATGAGTCATATTATGCCTGAAATAGGCCACTTTGTTATCCTCTTCATCACTGACACCAGGCCATCATAACAACAATTAGTGTGCTTTGTGACTGTGAGCTGCATTTTTGAGCCCTTGTTTTATTTAACAAGAACGGGATACTGGCACCATGACTTTTATTTTGATTGGGCCAACAAAATCTTACTGCATATTTGCACATCCCACACAGGCATGACTTAAAAAAAAAAAATTATCATTAATTGAGTTGAAGGACACAACGAGGAGGGGGAAGGCTATGCTAAACTAGGGTTGCCAATCTCCAAGTGGGGCCTAGAGATCTCCTGGAATTACAGCTGATCTCCAGACTACAGATATCAATTCCCCTGGAGAAAATGGCTGCTTTGGAAAGCGGACTCTATGGAATCATATCCCTGCTGAGCTCACTCCCAAATCCCACCTTCCACAGGGTCCACCATCCACCATCTTCAGGAGTTTCTCAATTTAGAATTGGCAATCCTATGCAAAACTGTACAATTAGTTTTCTTTTATTACAGTGAAAAATGAAGAAAAAGGGTATGGAAGACAATCCTAAAATGTCTACAGCAGACTTCCTTCGGCCATCTATTGTGGTAGCATATTCTGTACGGGCAGCCCATTCCTGAGGGGGAGATAGATCCACAGTGGCTGGGAGCAGCGCAGCTACAGTAACTCCTCGATGGCTTCCTGGCCACCAGAGAATTAAAAAAGCAAAAACGGGTAAAATGCCCCTCGGAAAAAAAGTGTCACAGCTCCGCTGAAGCAGTGAGGGTGTTCCTGGGCTGGAAATGGAAGTCAGCTCCGCCCCGGGACTGCCCCGGGACTGCCCCCCACTCCTGCAGGCACTACTGTTCTCTTCCAGGATTTAGTTCCTGGAGAGGCTGCATTGGCAGGGGAGCCTCATGCAGCTCTGCAGAGCCCAGGCTCCGACAGGAATGCCCCCCGCACCAGCGTCAGTGACCCTTATACTGTGTTAAGTGGGCAATTAAGCTGGCACGGGTCATGCCGTTTCCAAATGAATTTCGGGTCTCCCCTTTTAGTAATGCGCTCTAAATTAAGAAAAGATGGGTGAAAGATCCTTGATGGGTCACATGCAAGTGGTACCCAGTCATTTCTTTGTGCTTCATTGTCATCTGCACAAAGACAAACTCTACTAAAGGGATGACTGTATGAAATAGGTGACTGCAACAAATATGTGTGATAAGGAATGTATCATCTGAGAGGTTGTGTGGTTGAAGCAAGCTCAGAAATGAAGAGTTGGTTTTTATATGCCAACTTTCTCTACCACTTAAGGGATAATCAAACTAGCTTACAATCACCTTCCCTTCCCCTCCCCACAACAGATGCCCTATGAGGTAGGTGGGGCTGGGAGTTCTTTTGAACTGAATATGGAGATTGCAAATTTTCTATATTTACCATACACATACATTGGAATGCATTGCAAAAAGCTTCAGAAAAATTACCCTTAGTAACTAATTTTGTTTGTGGTGCTGAGTTTTTCCTTTTTTTTCTTTTTTCCCCCAAAATAACCATTAAAGCAGAGATCTTTTTATGGCTATAATTAAAATTTATTGGTAATTAGCCTGCTTGAGCTAAAAAACAAAGGTGGGATACAAGAAGATGATCTGCAAGCTTTTTGTGACCATTTAGATATGTTGCATGAACATATGTTCTTTTGATGGAAATTCCAGATTGGGTGATAAATCCATTTTCAGATACTGAGGAAGTTGGGGTAGTAGAGAAGAAGAACTAGCTGAACTACAAAATGGCACTGAGCAGAAGCCAAGGTTTAAGAAGTTGTACCAAGAGTTTTGGTTACAGAAGGAAATTTCTGATCGCTATCCTGCACTATGGACAGAGGCTAAGAAGTTCCTTGTTGCATTTTCAACATTATATCTGGTGGAACGTGGTTTTAGCGTGGTCATCCAATTTCTCTCCAAGCAAAGAAATTGACTCCAGGTTACTAAACGTGATGATTTAAAACTCCTGTTCAGTGACTTTAAACCAAACATTGGGAAACTGGTATCACTTCATCAAGCCCATCCATCACATTAAGAATTTACTGAACAGTGAAGAAGTTATTAAATGTGATATCTAAGATTCTTGCTAAATGACTATTAGACTTTGAAAAGCTGGTTATCATTCGATCAAGTTCATCAGTTTTGTTCAATAAATTAAACTGAAAAGTTTAATTGGATTTTGAATAAATGTGTAATTAATCATTACTGTTTGGAATGTTATTGTTATTATCTTCCTTAGTGGGTTATGCAAACTGCTATTCTGAATATTGCTTTTTATAGGGTTGGAGACAGTGGGGATGAGTCTATGGAACGAAAGGAACAGTGGCCCCAAAAAGCATGGGAACCACCATTGTAGAGATGCACATTTTCATTTTGTGGTATGATTATTACTAAATTAAATTTGTGAACACACACACACACACATATTGGAAACACAATGGCAAACCTGACAAGGGGGTTAATCAAAAAGCCTCTGTTCCGGAGTTGAGATTCTATAGATTCCAAATTTAATACCATCACAGTTGGCTTATATCATTGTGTCAGAAATGCATCTGTATGTGCCAGAAAAAGGGATTTATATTTACATTGTGTTTTCCCAACTCAAATATATTGAAATGTTCCATTCCTGCTAACTACGTATCTGAGAGAACATGTGCACCAACATCCCAAGAATATAGAAAAAGCCTTTCCATAACAGGCAGTACAGGCTTCAGCTGAAAATAGATTTTGCAGCATTTCTTTTTTCCCTTGTCTTGCCCTGCACTCCTGACACAAAAGGAACTTCTATCCATCCTCGGCAGCAGCATCAAACTGTTTCCTGCAGCAGTGTTTCACTGTAGCATTTCGGATCCTTGTTTTCCCTGGCTGGTGGCAAGTGTTCTTGCCCTGAAGAAATGGGCAACTACCTTCCTTTCAATTATCCAGGGAAGATCAGCTGTCACTAGGCAGAACACAGTCAGCACAGCAAAGCGCTCTGACCAAAGCAGCTACATGTAGCTGCCAATGGTGTGAAAGCAGTGGAGGAGAGCAAATGCTGATAGGAAGAGCCTGAGTCATCACCAGAGCCGACAGCAGATAGAGAGGAGCTTTATTATGCGTTCTCTCATTAAGAAGTTAACATATGAATCAACTGTTTATTTCGATATAATTTATTTGGATGCTCCGAAGCTGAGCACAGATGATTGGGAAGCAATCTTTTTTTGATGTCAGTGGAATTCAAATCCAAGTAATTGTATTTTACTATCATGGGATGTGGTCATTTAGTCTAGACAAGTACTACTACAGTCTAATGCAGTCACATATGTGTTCTTGACACTATCCACAGAGATTATCTACCAGATTTCCAAGTCTTCCCTATCTTCTCTCAAGCTATGAATCTTCTAAAGCCAAAGGTTCTGCAAATGGAGGCAGAATTTTCCTGCTGGAGCTGCCACTCCTGCACACACTATTTCTCCCAGTTTTTTTTAAAAAAAAAATTAATGGAAGCATAAGAGGAGACAACTAAAGCCACCCCTGCGAGTGTTGTAGGGGAACATAAAGCAAGTTACCTTAAGATAACTGAAATTTACCACCAATCAGGGGAAATTGGAAGACTGAATGTACAGCATACACCATTTTTGTTAGGGAAGGAGGAATCACATACTTGCAATTGCGGAATGCTGTTAAGGAGGACACATCTTTATGGACCACGGTCAGAAAAGGACAAAGAAATGTAACATTGTTTAATCAGGCATTTTCAACAACACTCCAGCACATGGGAAAACACGACAAGATATTATAATAACCTGCATATTATTAGTGCAATTATGGACTCGCTGTGGATGAGGAGCAAGGTTCCAACCGGAAAGTGCAGAGATATTCTAAATGTAAGTCATGTTAAGTATAACTACATTCATATAAAGTAGTTGTGAAGATAAAATGTGGAGCGTAGAGCCCTCAAACCTCCATTTTGTTTGGTCTTTCTTTCTAACCCTCTCCCTAACATGGCAACCATGACAAGCCCTTCTCTGTCAGTCACATAAGCCCCATAAAATGAATGTTGTGCTTTTCTACAATACAAAGGTAGAAAGTCAAAGAAGGGCACGATCAGGCTCAGTTCCACACTATCTCATCCCACTGACTAGAAACAAAGGCAGCTTAAGAGGGACACACAGCCCCCTCCTTTGCCTAGTCTCAGATTCCAATTGGGAGCACACGGTAATTAATCAACATATATTTAGATCCAAAAGATCCTGTGCATTACTATTCCAGTTGACAAAAACCTAGTATCATATTGGCATTCTCAGCTAAAACTATGTTAATTCACAGTGACCCAACAGGCCAGTTGTAACTTCCTTCATTGCTTCTCCATCCATTTTGATGACTAGCAACCCATCCAAGCAGGTTCCAGACAGAAAGCCACACCTGCAGGCTAGTATCCCAAATGTCTGGGTTGTGGAAGCTCTAATCCCCATCTTTACCCTCCTGTTCTACCTTTTTCAGCTTCTTGCCTCCCCTTCCTCAATGATGCACACTGCAGTGTGTGCAGGCACCTGGAATATCGTATCTTAATGTAGGCATTATGAAGCTTTATGAAGGGTTGCAATCCTGGGTTGTGAAACTCCTGGAGATTTGGGGAGGGGGGTGGAGCCTTGGGAGGGAAGTGTCTGGAAGGAAAATTAGTGGAGTATAATGCCATAGAGTCCACCCTCCAAAGCAGCCCTTTTCTCCAGGTAAACTGATCTCTATGTAGTCTGGAGATCAGTTGAAATTCAAAGAGATCTCCAGGTCCCACGTGAAGGTTGCCAACCCCAAGAGCTTGACAGTAATGTGACAGCTTGGCTGTACTAGCGATCCATCTCAAGCTAGCTCCAATATCACCACATTGAAGATGTCAACACATCTTTCAACCGTGTGTAAAGAGTCTCATCACTTTGTCAAAAACCTTGATTGGTGCTTGTAGTAGCCTTGGCCCAGTTAGGCATATTTCTTCAAGCCATGGGTAGAAACTAAGCCAGGAGTTCATTGGATGGAGAGGAAGCAGAAGGAAGGTTTTCTTCCTTTTATACTCAGGCTACCCTAGTATGAATTTGGGACAAAATGGAAGGGCACATGTCTAAGGCACACCCGCCCTTACCTCACACAGAAACAGCTGCCTAAAACATCAAACCATTATTAGATGCCACAAGAATGAATCTAGAAGATGCTTGCAGCTTACTCATACAATCCTTCAACTTCCTATATTCTCGTCTTTTGTGCTATGAGCAAATTAATTACTTCTTGGTTTGTAAGAAACCAGTTAACTGTCACAAGTTGTGTTTGCACATAGCATTTCTACACTTGGGCAGTTAGTTGAAAACCTGGAAGAAATTAAGTAGCTCACAGTGCACAACAGAAAGGACAAGAAATAATGTACATTTTCAGTTTTCATTAAGGCCTACTATTGATTACATTGCATTACCCTTGCCTCCTGTTCAGGTCACCGTGAGAGCTTTATTTTCCCATTTTTCTTACATTTGTTTTCAAAAC
Organism: Euleptes europaea; assembly: GCF_029931775.1. Classification (NCBI taxonomy): domain Eukaryota; kingdom Metazoa; phylum Chordata; class Lepidosauria; order Squamata; family Sphaerodactylidae; genus Euleptes; species Euleptes europaea. The sequence continues at coordinate 36,507,713 of NC_079320.1, read as the reverse complement.
TTACACTTGTTGTGAAATGGTAAGATGAAGGATATGTTCACATGGAAAGTGGCACATTTTTCAGTTTGCATTCCTCTCCTATGAGAACACCCCCTTAACTTCCTCCCCTTTCCTCTAATGACTTTTTTTTTTTTGTTAGTGCTGCATGGAATGGCATGATTTAAGCACAGAATAGTATTACCCAAAATTAGTATGCCTTTTTGGGGGGCAAAACTATTGAGATTGCTCAACCATTTTCTGTGGCATACATCCCCAAGATTTCCACTGCTGTGGATCTGAAACGGCCGTATCCATCGATGATTGTGGCTCTATATGAACTTTACACAAGGATTACAATATTAGCATTCATTTGGTACTCAGTTGAGACCTTTGGAACTTCTCTATATATTTTTGGTACTCAGTTGAGACCTTTGGAAATTTCTCTACATTTTTTGTGTGAACTGTACATATTGTATATAATTGTGTTGTATATATGTCACGTATATGGTCTATGTTTCACCTCAGTAGCTTATAAATATTTGCACTTTGTGTATATACAGTTTCCTGTACTGTTTTTCTAAACCTTTTGGTACGGGTACAGAGGTGCCGTTTTTCTCCCCAGTACCTGGAGGTTGGCAACCTTAATATGCTGATGCACTTAAAGTGGGGGCTTCTTAGAGACCCAATTTAATTTTCTGCTGTTCTTCTGGTTTCTTCTCGTGTGTAAGAAGGCACTTGAAATTAAGTCTTCTTGAGTCAAAACTGATGCTTTGGAACCAGGGAACTTAGGGTATTAATGATAAGGTAAAAGAAAAAAAATGTAGTTAGAATACTAAGGAAAATGTTTTTGAAACAAATTAGCAAAGAATATTTTCATTCTTCTTCAATGTGCAGATCCAGAAATGAAGCACTCAGAAATGCAATGGGTAACTATTTATGTGTGCTTAATAAGGAAATAAATTCCACCCCCTTCCCCCCAAAAAAAGATGTTCCCCACAGACTGCAGATACTTGGCATTCAGAAAGAAAATCAATCAGTAATTCTAATACTTAAAATGCATTGATAAATATAAATCTTATTAACATACACCAAGTTTTTCCCATATTGTTAACTGCTGTGTATCCTCTGTTGGTTGAATTACCTTGAGTAAATAGATTAAATTTGACATCAGTTTTAGCATACTATAGAATTTTACCACTCTGTTGTAAGAATTTTAGTTTTATAGTTTGTGGAAAGACAGCACTGAAACACTGACAATATCTCAGGATATAACTAAAACAAGCATATGAGAAAAATAGCATTCTTACACAAACTCTTTTATGCCAAGCTATTATTAGCACCATGTTGTTAGCATCTGCAGCATTTCTTTGAGGAAGGCTGCCTTTCTTTGGTGGGACAACATTACCTTTATTTTGTGCAGGTTTAAAAAGAGATTTATAAGTTTTACTGATTAAAGATACTATGTAAATATAAATCAGTGGCACTATATCATTAACCTCCTTAAATGCTTTTACCATAGAAAGAGATTTGGGCAATTACTGTACCTAACTGCTGCTTTGAAAAGCATGTGACTGACATAAAAGGGGAAAAAAAAGGTGGGACTATTTCCGTCATGCTGTTCAGGGTTCAGAATGTAACTAAGCAAAATTGGGAATGTCAGACCACATATGATTGATCGATAATAAAAATGACGATGCTCATATTATCAACTTTACTCTGATTTACAATGTATTGATTTATTCTTCTGCTTTTTAAAAAATATAGTAGCTGATGCTGTTGTGGAACATTAGTAATCTCGTAAAATGAAGGTCATTGATTTTTCAGTAGTCCTAATTTTCTAAACACTTGCCTGCTAGGCAGACTCATTTCTTTTCTACCCATCATTTCAAGAATCACTGTGTTGTCTCTCTTACGTAAGAGCACATACCCACCACCAAAGACCCTAGCTTTCTAAAAACTGGTGAAAGCAAGATGGAGAAGCAACTTTTGATGAATAAAGAGCAACCAACTTCTGTAAGAACCCACTGCCTACCATTAAAAATACAAACCTAGTATGCTTTTGTATAGTGTCAGTTTGTCATTTTATCCACTTACAAAAATTATAGCTCAGTATAACACAGATTTACAAAATTCACATGGTCTCAATGTGGCCAACTGTAGAATGTGTCTCTTTTGCACTGGTCAGGGTTGCCAGTTCCCCATGGTCACCGGTGGGGAATAGCCACCGGCAGAGGGAATTTTTTTTCTTGAAAACCATAGCTAGCTAGCACCTAGGTAGCAGGACTTTCCCATTTTCACTTCCAATCATAGTCCTTTATTTTAAATTGGATGCCCGTGTAGAGGGTCTCCTGACCTTGAGGAGTGGCTTTTCAGAAGGGTGATGGGATGTTGAAGGAACGCAGGGGAGGGTTGCTTTAAAAGCATAGTGAATACACAGGAACTCACCTTTGGCCCTTTGAGTATAAAACATTACTATTTTCTAACCTTCCTTACAGCTTTTCATCACCTGAAAATAATGGCTTTTAAATATACGGTAGAAAAGAGCAAGAGTCCAGTAGCACCTTAAAGACTAACAAAATTTCTGGCAGGGTATGAGCTTTAAATATACAATTACACTTCTGCTAACCAGAACCCAGGCAATCATATCAAACATAGCATTGACACAGCCAGCACACATGCAAGTGTTGAGGAATTTGAAAGGGTGACATGGTAAATCTTATCAGTAATACTTTGCTTTTTTTTTCCCCCAAAGGCCCTACAACTGGAGGAAATTAAGTAGTAATGATATTGCAAGTCCCCCTTTAAAAAAAAAAAGATTTCTTAGCTAACCATTAAGGCATCTAGTTTACAGGATGATTCACGATTCATTTCAACATCTTTAGGACCTAGGCTGTTAATCTCATCAACCAAAATTCCCTAGCCCCAGAGCTGAACACAAGGAAGGTAATATTTCTTCTTTAAAGAATCACACCAATCTGTTTTTTAATATTCAGTGGACCCAAATTACCCAGAATTAAATCTAGGGCTAAAACGTTTAAATCACTTGATTCCTTGCCTGTGGTGCTTAATGCAGAGCAGCTCTGAAAATGTATCAGAGCTCAAAGTGGATGTGTGGGAGAAGAGGCTGCTTACCTTTTTCCTTCCTTCAGGATCTCCACTCAGCTCCCTCCCCCCTACCCCCGCTGCTTTCCCACTCAAAGGGAAAGAAAGCCAATAACTTGTAAGTACATCAGGAAGAAAGAATCAAGGACTTTTCCTAACAAGAAAGAAATGGTGTTTTGACACCCCATTCTACGCAACTTTTCTACGGGCAGCCCATTCCTTAAGGGGGTTGGGGGTTGACGAAGCTCCTTTGGTTCTGGCATGACCCCACACCGGTGTAGATGACACCATATAATGGAATAAGGTGGCATCTACACCAGCGTGGGGGCAAACATGCTGGTGTCCTGGTGCCACAAGCACAGCCCACGCCAGCGTGGGGGGGGGCATTCCCAGGGGTGGAGGTGCCTTTAGGTAGCTTCCACAGCCCTTTCGCTCCAGGAAAGCCCCCTTGAGTGGTGGTGGGGCTGTGCCACCTTTTTTGGTGATGCAGCCTCACTGTTTTCAATGGGGCATTTCACCCTTCATTTGTAATTTTATTTTCTAAAATGCTTTTTTAGGCTTTGTGGCGGCCGGGAAGCCTCTGAGAAGGCAGTGCGGCTCTACTGCTCCCAGCCGCAGATCTACCCCCCCTTTAGGATTGCACTCTTAGTCATACTTTGTAATTACAATTATCACCAGATACAAAAATTGAAGGATCACATCTTCCTAGATAGGCCTGGTTATGTTTGTTTAATGATTCCTTCTAGAGGAAACCCTTCTTTCAGGAGGCGCATTTGGACTCTAATACCAGCAACATTCTCTGTGCAGCACCCAGGCTCTTGGGAATGGCCTACCAGAGCATAAGATTCCTTTCTCTGCCTAGACTCCAGACCAGACCATGGTGACCTTTGTTGAGGTCTATTAAAGATAAAGGTAGTCCCCTATGCAAGCACCGGGTCATTCCTGACCCATGGGGTGATGTCACATCCCAACATTTACTAGGCAGACTATGTTTACAGGGTGGTTTGCCATTGCCTTCCCCAGTCATCTACACTTTACCCCCAGCAAGCTGGGTAATTTTACCAACCTCAGAAGGATGGAAGGCTGTGTCAACCTTGAGCCAGCTACCTAAAACTGACTTCTGTTAGGATCGAACAGGTCGTGAGCAGAGCTTGGACTGCAGTACTGTAGCTTACCACTCTGCGCCACAGGACTCCTGTCTGAGGGGCTATTACTCCAATTTAATTTATTTTGCTATTCAAAGGTTCTATCTGATGGGTACTACTTGATATATTATTTGGGCAAACCTTTCTGATCAAGTAGTAGAAAAGAGCAAGAGTCCAGTAGCACCTTAAAGACTAACAAAATATTTTTTGGCAGGGTATGAGCTTTCGTGAGCCACAGCTCACTTCTTCAGATACAGCTAGAATGTGAATCCATCTGTCTTTAAGTAGAGGAGAGTGAATTCAGACAAGCATTAGTATGTAAATGTTAACAGTATGTAAATGTGAATAGCAGGTGTGATGGGATTAGGTGTGGTATGCAGAAGAGTCTGTGATGTCTAGGGGAGAGATGGGTGTGGAGAAATCAGCATTGGTAATGAGCCATGAATGCAAGGTCTTTATTCAGCCCAGGTAAATGCATTATTGTCTTTAGTTTGAATATCAACTGTAATTCAGCAGTTTCTCTTTCCAATCTCCCTTTGAAATTCCTTTGTAAGAGAACTGCTGCTCTTAAATCTGCAACAGAATGTCCTGGAAGGTTGAAATGTTCTCCCACTGTTTTTTGAATATTGTGGTTTCTGATGTCAGACTTATGTCCATTCAATCTTTGTCTAAGAGACTGACCTGTTTGTCCAATGTAGATTGTGGAAGGGCATTGCTGGCATGTGATGGCATAAATCACATTAGAAGATGAGCAGGAGTATGAACCTGAGATAGTATGGCTGACATTGGTGGGTCCAGAGATGATGTTCCTAGAATCTATATGAGGGCAAAGTTGGCACCTTGGTTTGCTGCAGGCCTTGGTGCCAGAGTCCATGTTCCTGTTCACTACTTGTTTATCATCATGGGTGAGAAGTTGTTTTAGGTTAGCCGGCTGTCTATAAGCAAGAAAGGGATGCCCCTCCAGTGCTTCAGCGAGGGAAGTGTCACAATCCAGCATTGGTTGTAGGTCCTTAATAATACGTTGGACTGGTTTTAGTTGGGAGCTATAAGTGACAACCAGAGGTGTTTTGTTGTCATTCTCTCTGGGCTTATCTTGTAGTAAGTTGTGCCTGGGTATCATTCTGGCCTTCTCAATCATCTTTCTCACCATATCAGCAGGATATTGTAGTTGCAAAAATGTTTGCTGTAGGTCTCTCAAGTGTGTATCTCTGTCTGAAGGATTGGAGCAGATGCGACTATAGCGTAGAGCTTGGCTATAGACAATGGATTGTCTGATATGGTTGGGGTGGTGGCTGGACGCATGTAGATGTTTGCCAATCCGTCGGTTTCCGGTACAATGTGGTGCTTGTGTGTCCCCCATGGATCCGTACTGTGGTGTCTAGGAAGCTGATTTCTTGTTCGGAGTAATTCATAGTTAGATTGATGGTGGGGTGGAAGTCGTTGAAAGCCTGGTGAAATCTTTCAAGGGCTTCTTTGCCATGAGTCCAGACAAAGAAAATGTCATCAATGAATCTCAAGTAAAGGAGAGGTGCCAGTGGGTATGAGTTCAGAAAACGTTGTTCTAGATCTGCCATGAAAATGTTGGCATATTGTGGAGCCATGCGAGTGCCCATGGCAGTGCCATTGATTTGAAGGTATAAGTCCTTACCAAACCGGAAGTAGTTGTGAGTGAGAACAAACCTGCAGAGTTGTGTAGCCAGATCTGCTGTGTTGTTGTCAGGGATGGTATTTCTAATGGCTTGTAGCCCGTCGTCATGGGGGATGTTGGTGTATAGAGACTCCACATCCATGGTGACTAGAATGCTGTTTTCTGGGAGATGGTTGATGGACTGTAGTTTCCTTAGGAAGTCTGTGGTGTCTCGGGCGTAGCTGGGGGTATTAATGATATATGGTCTCAGAAGGGAGTCCATATATCCTGATACTCCTACGGTGATGGTTCCAATGCTCGAAACAATGGGGCGTCCAGGGTTGCCAGGTTTATGTATCTTAGGTAGGAGGTAGAAAGTGCCTGGTTGAGGTTCTTGAGGTGAATCCATATCAATTCGTTCCTGTATGTGTTTTGGTAATTTCTTCATGATTTTGTTGAGTATTTTTTGCTGGTATTCTTGAGTGGGGTCTGTGGATAGCAGCCTGTAGAAACTGGTGGTTGAGAGCTGTCGTTCAGCTTCTTGTATATATTTAGTTTTGTCCATTATGACAATGGCTCCTCCCTTGTCAGCTTATTTATTATAATATTTGGATTGTTTCTCAGGCTGCTTATGGCATTCTTCTCTGTACGGCTGAGATTGGAACTTGAGTGGTGTTTTCTGTTGATTATTTCAGTTTGGGCTCGGCGGCGAAAACATTCAATATACATGTCCAGTGTAGTGTTGCGGCCTTCAGGTGGAGTCCACATGGAGTTCTTCTTTCTATGGTGTTGGGTGGGAGCCAATTGATCATCCTTATATGGTTCAATGGTGGAAATGTGAGGAGGTTGTTCAGGAGTAGATTGTTGAAGCTGTGAGGTCTGTTCCTGTGTATTCTGTTCTGTATTGTGGTAGAAAACGTAGACGGCGAAAAAATGCTTCCAGGTCTCCACAGAGTTGTACTGTCTCTGTGGACTTGGTGGGGCAGAAGGATAGGCCTCTTGAAAGGACAGATTCCTCTGCCAAGCAGAGGGTATGTTGGGAAAGGTTGACAATATTGTTGGTGGAGTTGTTGTGTCCAGAAGTGTCTTGTAAAAGGTTGGAGAGTTTCTTATCTTTCTGTTTTTGTAGAGAAGTCAGTTGCAATTTGTAGGTGTCCTTTCTTCTGTTATGAAAGGTTTCTGAAACAGGTTGATTATGTAGGGAAGAGTCAAGTTCAGCAAGCTTTTCCTTGATCTGTTTCTGTTTCTGGTATAAGATGCTGATCAAATATTTTAGTAGATTCTTGGAGAAAGCATGACACAATCTTTCACCTTGGTTAGTGGGGTAAGTAGACTGCAGTGGATTCATTATTCTTAGTCCCTTAGGTATGATGTTGAGTCTTCGGCATTTGGTGAGAAAAATGATGTCTGTCTGTACCTGTGCAAGTTTCTTTCTGATCAAGATGAGTTTATATTTTCATTGTCAGTGTTACTGTTTTGCTTTAATTATTAATTTATTATTGTTTTGGAGGCTACTTCATGAATAGCAGAATCACTACACAAATTATTAAAATTGAATGACTTTTTCTCAGATGTTTTATTTCTATTCCTACTGCGTCTTTCTTATTGCATCTGTCTAAATTGCCATGATCATTAGATTCAAATCATTATTCTAACATTTCTAAATTTAATTTATTTAGAACATGGGACTTAGTACACTGAAACTATTTTTGTTAGAAATAACTCAACTTTTCTCTTAGCATCATTTTCTAACTGTTGGATGAATACCATCTGGTATAATCAACTTATTTTTATTTAAAGTGTTAGTTTGTTCCTTCACTCTGTCACTTGACTTCTCATTCCCAGATATGGCCTCTTAATTATTACCTGACAAGAACTGATATATACACATCTGTCATATGAGCTACTTCAGAACCTACTTCATTCCACAAGCTGGTCCCTGGTAAACCAGCTCATTTTTAAGCAGTTTTCCTAACACTCTGAAATACTCCTAACATGATTCCTTTTTCTGTTGCTGGCTACAGACACAGGAAACCATCCACTAGGCTGCCTTCTATTATCTATCACTTTCATTAGCCTCCCTTAGAATTGCCCCTACTCGTTTTACTTTCATAGAATCACAGAGTTGGGAGGGACCACCAGGGTCATCTAGTCCAATCTCCTGCTTGGTGAAGCTATTGCTATATTTGGCATCCAACTGTCTTGTCTGCATCATGCAGTTTCACCATGCAGAATGTACACCTTGGCTGTTCATTTTTTATGATGCTTAGGTATATGTTCTGCAGCTATTATGATTTGATTACATCTGCAGCTAAAAGAGTGAGCATAGTGGGGCCCTGCCCTCCTCTTGCAGTTTGTTTTAAAGGCTCACTTTTGATACTGAAGGGGCCCAATGAAAGAAGCACCTTTTAAAGCACAGCAACACACTTGTGCATATTATGGCATTATATCCCTGTCACCATCAAGAATTACCCTAGGTTGCATCATAAATTGCTTCTGACACTTGCCCCTGCAGATTTCAGAAGCACCTACTGATACACAGCTGGAGGAGGGCTATTAAAACAAATAGAGTCAAAAATGCAGTTCAGATGCAGTTATTTCCATGTATTTCTAATTATCCCGATGTGGGTCAATGTGAGTTCCAGATGGCTCCGCTCTTTTGGGGGTTTCTTTTGTAGTTCTAATCCTTTGTATTTTGAGAGGTAAATGTTTGTCATTTTCCCCCTCAGAACCAAGAACAAAGCTGCAATAAAAAGGTGGTTTTATTTCTGGAGGCAAATGTGCCTTCCTCTTCTACCCCAGTATCCTGGCTTAGAGGTGTGATAGCAGAATGCTTACTCTACATATTATACCCCTTCAGGGTTTTCTCAATTAGCTTTTTGTCTAATTCCCTTTGTAGAGCTCAATGTTTGCTTAATGGTTTTTGGTACAATCTGCCCCTGGAGGATGTTAAACTTAATTATGCTGTGGTCACTATTACTTAGCAGTTCTGCTATAGTTACCTCTTGAATAAACTTTGCTGCTTCCCTTCGAATTGAATTGAGAATAAGCCTCTTCCTTTGTAGTGTTCAAAGAAGAAATTATTCACCAGGAAATTTTTATCAGCTCTACAGAACATCATGGTTCTAAGCAACTGCTTTCTTTTCTCCCCACCCCCAAGAAACTTTTAACTTTGTAATAACTAAGATAATATTAAAGAAAAAATTCATTACAGGTAAGTAAAATCAGCCATGTAATTTCATATTTAATACAGATTCCCATCTTGAATATAAAAAAGAGTGCAAAAATCAGTTTGTTGGTTCCCATCTCCCCAAAAAATCATTTACCACTTCTTTACAATATAGCACTTACTTCTAATATAGGTTTTAGGTGCAAAAGATCACAGCTCACGAGAAAATATATAATGGAACTGACTAGCAAAGCATCCATGTTAAAATGACAAATTAACAGGAAATAGGTTTGTTTTCTAACTAAAAGCCACTCACAGATTCAAACAACCCAATTCAGACACCAATTTGCCATCATAAGAGTGATGACTGGATTCAGCCACCAACAAAGGCATGTTACCTACACTGAAGAAACCAGTTATTATCCTAAGCAGACACTGAACTGAAACTCTCAGATTAAAACCATAAAGAAACACGTAGCTAAAAGGTTGTTACAGAGTAAAAGGATGTACTCATGAGACTAGATGGGTCATGAAGGGAGGTATAACAAACAAACAAAACCAAAACCATCCTCCTCTACAGACTTAAATTCAAAGGCAACATATACAAGAAAGATTGCCATTCTGAAATAAATTGTGTGCTTTACATCAATAACTAAATATACACTTTACAAACCTGATATTAGAAACTTATGCATGTTCAGTCAGTTAAGAGGTAAAATTGGCATAAAGACTGAATGTCTGGCATAAAGACTGCATTCCTGGTGGGCAACTGCCAAGACAAAACTGAGGGAAAAGACAATGAAGCACTCCGATATTCAATGTGCATTTCAGAACTCTCCTGGACTCCCGTAGCGACATCACTGTTATGCCACTGTCTTCACACAGGTTTCCTTTTTCTCTAAGAAGGATTCCTGCAGCATTTGCAGCCATTTCACTTACTGAATCAAAGCTCTGCTTTTGCTGATGCAACACTGCTTCCCTCCATTCCAGTCACACAGACTGTAAGAATTATCACAAGCACTTCTAATCAAAGGAAGACGTTACGGCCATGTAATAAAACATAACGTGATGGAAGGAGATGGGTACATTTGGTGTCTTGGGCCAAAAAATGACTTCATGTGGCATAAGATCTGAAATTAATAAGGAAGTAACTTTCCTAAGCCTACACACTATCCTCTGTGTCACACAAATATCATACTGATGACTATCAGAAGAATTCAAAGAGCATTAGAGCAGAACATTAAAGTTCTTCCCTTGAAAGATGGTCAAGGGAACAAAAGCAGTCGAATTGGCAGTGAACCATGACTCAGAAGATGAGCTCCAAGTGTTCAATGGGAACAAAGCAACTGTGGTACAAAACCTTTTGGTGCAGCAGACATCTCGGCAAAGAAGTACCACAAATAGCTAAAAAGATGAAGAAATACTTGTCTTCCTAATTATTTACTCAAAAAAATTCCACTAGGGTATTGGTTCCAAAAAACAGAATATGCATTTTTTTTTTTTACAAATCCATCTTCAACATGATCCTAGAAGTTACAAACAAAAAAATGCCACAGGCATTTAAAAAAAACACACAAAAAACAAAAAAGCCACCAACATTTCTCTCTTCAGTGATTCTCAATCCAAAGGGATTCAAGTTTTGTTTTGTTTTGCTTCCTATTGCCTCTGGTACACTGTTCTATTCCTAGCAAGCACACTGAGGGAATGGAGATTTAATTCCACAAAGGGAACACTGTCTAGCAGCCTTTTGAACAGTACTTACTCAAATATGGTGGTTTGTAAGGCGCTCGTGTATTAGACAGCAGTCCATCCAGTTCCTTCCTCTCCAGAGTGCTGTGAAGGGCCTTCTCTTTGCCAAAGGTGGAGAAGGACCTCTCTGCCCCGGGCTGGGCTTCTGGTGTTTCAAACACTTCAGTGTCTGGAACAGAGTCCATACCAGGAACGTGAAGATTGCTGCGATAATCCGCAGCCTGGCGTCCATCAGAAGGGACAAAAGAGGGCATCCAGCACCGATCCGAGTGGCCCAATGCTTTACATTCTTCCGTACAATTAGAGAAGAGATCCATGCCTACATGCAGGAAAGAGAAGAAAAAAACTGCAGATATAATCTTCAGAACACGACCAGCTGCTGATTGAGGCAGCCAAAAAGAAAAAGAAAGATTTTTGTCCATCACCTTCATCCTATCAATAAAGAATGTGATCAACTTAGCTTTAAAAAGTCAAAAAGAAAGGAAGTGCTCAAAAGCCCATAGTTGGCAAAACAGTCATAAAAAAGCAGTATTAATTTTTTTTTTCTGAAGCTACTCGATCAAGCTTATTGAGGAGTAAGCCCCATTCTATTAGAAAGTGTTGGCAACAACATGTTGCCTAGAATCAGTACGGAAGGTAAATGTGACACAAAAGTGGTGACAAAATGAGGTTAAAAAAATGGATCTTACGAAGTTGCTGTTCATTTAGATTTCACCAGTAGAAAATAAATGTAGAATGTTTCTGAAAATATCAAAAGGCTAAAAATTAAGCATCCTACTTTAGAAGAAAGAACTTGACTTAGGTGAACTAGCCTTCTCATCATTTCTTCCAAGATACTTTTCGTAGGCATCTCCCTTACAATCCTATAAGCCACATTAAAACTGGAGAAAAGCTTTGATTGAAATTACACTAATTACCGGCACTAAGGGTAACTGTTGTCCGATGTGACACAGATCCAGATACTATTGACAAACAAGTTAATGCTTACTCTATACCAGCGAAGAGTTGTCCTTGCCAACATAAAACGGTTTGCTTACAAATCCTTTAAAGCCATTACAATTCAGAATGACAAGCAGAGTTTCTACTGACAAAGTTCAAATTGACATTTCCATAGACTCACTGAATTTTAAGTCATCAGACCAGGTTTCCTGAAAAACAGTCATGCCTGAAGTCTTTTAGAATGGAATGAAATAACCAGCAGTAACTCAAGTGATATTGAGCAGCATGAATTAAGTCTTCGATTATCAGAAATTACTCCTTAAGATCTTGCTTGGGAAAGCTAAATATTTTAGATATGCTTAATGTCCATGTAACCTGGTCAAAATCCCTTCCTGATTTGGCCTTATGTTGACTGCATTAAAATTACTCCATGAGCACACCACTGGTACCCAAAATGCTATAGCTCACTGATATAACCTTCAAGGTGTTTTTTAATATGAATAATAGCCAGGACACCACAAGTTGTTCATTACTGTAAGCCATAGATCATCAGTTCCCAAAATCATGAGCCAGGACTCACAGGTAAGGCATCCGGGCAGATTTACAAGTTGATTGGCAGGATCTGATTGTAAAGGATAGCAATAATTTGCTGCAAGATCTGTAAACTATATGGTTCTTTCACATCAATATTTGAGAATGGCAGATGGTTCTCAGACAGGAACCTCGTGAGGAATGCCTGCTTTTTGATAAAAAGGATTAGGAACCACGGCCATAAAAGAAATAATTAGCTATCTCCCCCAAGCACAGAGGAGAGTTTAAAATTCTGCAATGGCTCTGAATTTTAATTTGGGACATATAACTAGAAGCAATGTGTCAGTAAATATTCTGCAAACAAGAAATCCCACTGATTTATCAACAAGTATTTGTGAAAGTTAAAAAAAATGCAAGGGGATTTGTCTCAGATTAATCTTGCTTTATAATGACAATTTTATTTTAAATTAAGCTACGTGCAGTACAAAGTCTGGCTTTGTTTGTAACCTTCTACTGATAATTGGTATGCAGAAGTCTGGAAGTAAATTACTAATCGGTGAGCTGTTGAGGAATGCAAACGTGAACGGCAGCAGGGATTAAAGATTTAGGGGGGAAACAACATGCAAGACATACAAAGGGTTTCAATGAAATAAATGGCTTGCTCTCTGTCTGAAAGGAGTAGGAAGGATGAAAGGTATACCAATGTATTGCCAACATTTCTCCAGCTTTTGCATTCAATGATTTTACTAGCTGATCACCAGGTATCATAGCACCAAAACTGGTTTTAAAAATTACAATTTAACATTTAAAATGAATAAAAACAGGCAAATGTTAATATATTATAGTCATCATCTTCTTTAGAAGGAATCCAAGTAACAATAATCATGTCTATTAAACATTTTCTGAAACTGAACCCAATGAATTAAAGGGAGAAATTGCACAGAGAAAGGTTTTAATTTATTCAACAAACAGGCCCTCTGTTCTTTCCCCTTTCCCAATTTAGCTTTCTGGTAAAAACCGTCTTACTGTTTTCAATTGCATGTTAAGTTCTGAGCTACAAACTCACTGTAGCTTCCTATGATTTCTGCCTGCCAAGTGGCAACTGAAGGAACCAAGCAAGTAATGTTATATAACAGTGTGATATAAAACATGAAAACAGAGCTACGACGACTGGAAATTAGTCATGACCCAGCACTCTAAGTTCAACTGATTCCATGCGCTTGTGCTTAGCTCTCTCCCACTGAAATCAATGGAGATTTGAAGTATGAAAATCTAGCTGGGTTGTATTTTTTTTTAAATGACAATTTGGGATTGCCAACCTACAGCTGGAGATCTCCTGCTAACATCCAGCTGATAGAGATCAGGTCACCTGGAGAAAATGGCCGCTTTGGCGATTGGACTCTATAGCATTGAAGTCCCTCCCTGCCCGAAACCCCGCTCTCCTCAGGCTCCGCACCAAAAACCTCCTGCCGGTGGCAAAGAGAGACCTGACAACCCTATGACAATCCTAAGCTGGGAGTATTTTACATAATGTAATTTTGTTGAAATAAAGAAGAAATTTCTGAAATCACAGGACTACAAAAATATAGATGGTATTATTGGTATAAAAGACTAGATGTATACATTTGCAGTGGAAATATATGTTCAGGAACAATGGTGCATCTAAGGAGATGGCGTGAAATATTTCTATTGGCTGAGCAGCTGTTCAGCAAAGTGTACTAATCACTGAAACCCTGACATGGAAAACTAACATAAGAAATACTCTTTTAAAATAGTTTCCATTAAGTTAACGTCAACTATTAGCCAATTGTTATAGCTTCTGGCCATCATGCAATTGTACCTTACGATACGATATGCCTTACTGGATTGGTTTGGAAACAACACTAGCACATATGCAGGCTTCAATTCCAATTCTCCATTTTTTAAGTACTCTGCAATAGGGTGATATTTTACCAAATGGTTTCTAACAGGTGGTTTTTTTTTTTTTTCATGGCATCATAATGGCTTAGAATTGTAGCAATAGAAGCACAGCTGGAGATACAGACATGTACTAAACTGGGTAAAGGTGAATGGCTAGGGGTCTGGTAGCTTAATTTGCTGTGAATTTTTATCGAGTAAAGTTAAAAACACATCTAATACATCTCTCTAGCCACGCTACAGTGCTCACTTTGATCACTCTTACAATGTCAAATAACAGACTTCAAACCCTTCCTTCCCTTTTTCGGTCATTTCTCTATTTGCTTTCTGCAAATTTAAACCCAACTTTTAAAAAACAAGTAAGTTCGATTTATCAAGCGCATTTCAAGTCATGCCTGGCATGGGGTGCCCAAAAGTGTATTTAAGATAGAGGACTCTTATCAATGAGTTAGCTTGGCTCCAAACATTATTTACGTATTTAGATATGTATCCTGTACCATCTTGAAGGTTAGGATGGCTCCCAAAAGCTTCCACCACCACAAAAGCAACCAGAACAGAAACCAGTTTATGGCATGTGGCATTTTGTGAATTAAAGCAGTTACCTCTGTCATTATATTTTCTAATTCAGCGAGACTCACTCTGGAGCCAGATGTGGCTCTTTGACATGCCATCTGAGCCTTTGAGCACTATTTCCCGATTTGACATCTGCCCTATGTTCCAGGCAAGTGGGCAAGACCATTGCCCCAGTAAAGCTTGTGTCAGGTAGGAGATTCCAACCTTGAACACATGAACACATGAAGCTGCCTTATCCTGAATCAGACCCTTGGCCCATCAAAATCAGTATTGTCTACTCAGACTGGCAGCAGCTCTCCAAGGTCTCAGGCAGAGAAAGGTGTTTCACATCACCTACTACCTGATCCTTTGAACTGGAGATGCCAGAGATTGAACCTGGGACCTTCTGCATACCAAGCAGATGTTCTACCACTGAGCCACAGCCCCTCCCTTTGAAATGCTGAAAGGATTGGAGGATGGGTAAGATGCAAGCGGCAGCCTCCCTGAGCTGTGGGCCTTGTGGAAGGGCCCATCCTCTTCAACACTCCCCACCTTCTGTGCAGCCTTCACATTCTTATCCCAGCACCTGGGCAGCCACCTAGGAAAAGAGCAAGTTGGCCACAGTGGAGTGGTGCTGATTTTACTCCCTTTTTCTGCCAGCCTACGCTCCTACAAGTGCCTCGGCAATCTCGCTCTCTCTACTGAGCTGCTATGCCTCATGCTGAGGATAGGGTGAGGAAGGAGAGAGGGAAGTCTTTCCCCTCAACGAAGAGAAAAAAGAAGTGGGAGAGGAGGAAGAAGAAGAGGAAGAAGAGTTGGTTTTCATTTGCCGACTTTCTCTACCACTTAAGGAACAATCAAACTGGATTACAAATCCCCTTCCCTCCCCACAACAGACATCCTGCGAGGTAGGTGGGGCTGAGTGTGATTAGCCCAAGGTCATCCAGCTGGCTTCATGTGTAGGAGTGGGGAAACAATCCAGTTCACCAGATTAGGCTCTGCCACTCACAGCTCCAAACCACCGCTCTTAACCACTATACCATGCTGCACTAGCTAAGGTTCAAAAGTGGTTGAGAGAAACAACCCTACCTGCTCAGATGCACTATGGTTGTTTAATATTAATATCTATATCTTATTGCATGCATGCGTTTTTGGTGGGGTGATGCACAGGGCTCACAGTAGTCATGTGGCTCTTTTGGTTGATGGTAAATGTAAACGTGGCTCCCCGTGCACCTTGGAGTGAATATGACTGTCCTCAAACAAAGGAAGTGTCCAGTGGTTAATGTCATTGTTAACATACTCATTCTGTTGATTTAAAACTAGAAGCAGAGCTTCTGATGCTATTCCGTAAGCCACCTGACTGTACTACTAGTATTCTGCCAATAAGATCTGAAAAGGAGGCTTCCAATTCCTTACTCTTCCATAAACAGATAGTCATATTTTTGATTTATAGTTTAAAGAAATGTTCAGTCACTCAAACACTTCCATCTCCATTCTGTCATATATCTCACTTGATGAGCTGTCTTTTTGGGCTAGCCTATCCATTATCACTGTCAATCTGAAGTGGGGGGAAAAACATTTAGAACTATAATTGAATTTGAAAAAAATGGTAAAAGCCTCAATTATAGAGTTACACTGGTTCTTTAAAAGTGAATGCAAGTCATGAATGTTCAATGGCTTTGCTGAAAGGATTTAAAAAACCAATACAGAGAACTGCTCAATAATATTCATCACTATATCTAATATATGCATTTTAAAATCGTATCAGGCAACCATGGTTCTCAGCTTCTCTGTCTAGATCCCTCAACTTTCCCCTAATCACATCATCCACCATAATTAAGGAAACCACAAAAATCGTTCTTTTAAATATAAGCCCTATGAGAAGAGGGGGGGAAAATGATTGTAGTACCAAAGACATTTTCTTGGGAAGAAAAGACAGGCAACAGCAGCATAATCCATGTTAATAAATGTATTTTCTTCAAAGTTTAACACAGAGTTGCAATCCTGTCTAGGGGTTAGGCGGCTTCATTCCCATTGAGTTCTAAGGGAAATAAGAAGCTTAAAAATACACTGGACTACAGCCATGGGAGTTAGCATGAAATCACTAATTTTGCTCTGCAATGTTATGCATTTTTTAGATTTGTTTCTTCTTGATTAAATTAAGGAGAAAAAACTACACACACAAAGCCTCCAGAGATTTTGAATAATCTTCAAAGTATCATCCTTTAATTATCCAATTAAAAATTGCAACTGTAAAGTAAGGTACTAATATCTGCCAGATCCCCCCATTGCATCTACTTTCATCAAAATGCGGTATGTTTTATTAATAAAGCTGCCTGCCATTTCTTCAGTTGTAAAGATAGTCTTCACAAGTTTGCTTTCAGTAATCTATGTGCTCCCCGCCCCGCTTCCCATGAGCTTTACAAAACATTAACATCATAGCTGAATCTGGACTAGTAAATTGCATTATTAATCACAGCAACCATAGTGAAAGACACCAAAATAAAATACTTGGCCACTGTCAAAGAACTGCCTTAAACCCTTTTCCCTCATGTTCAATCCTATTTTTCTCCAAGACTAGCTAAATGCCAAAATGATATTCAAAGCAGGATTGAACTATAACACTACAGAAGCTGAGAGGAGAAAAAAGCATTCTGTGCCCCATTGGGATTTTTGTCTTTCCATTGGTCATTCTCCACACATGAACTCAAGTGTAATTCTCTTTCTCGTTTCTATCACCAAAGCCTACTGGCTCTTTTAATGGCTGCTACAAACTATTTCCCAAAACACTTGACAACAAAATCCTGTGAAATTGCATGCATACGCTCCTAAAAATCTTAGTAGTTAACTTTTTAGTAGCCAATCTGTTATAAATGGGGGTTTTTTTGGGGGGTGACTCCCCCAAACAGTCATAAGCTAGAAAATAATGCCTTAATCAGTATGGTGGTGAACAACAGTAATCTGTAATTACTAGTACAACCATCAACTCTTGTCAAAGATCAAAGTCTATGCACTTTTCATTGCTAAATAAGCTAGAAATTGAGTTTAGAAGACCCTTCCCTCAATTCAAAATCTAGTTTTCCAAAATCAGCTTCCTCATATATAGAGGAAATGAGGTGATGGCTTTAGTCCAACTCCTGGCAGACAGGTGTTTGTATCACACAGCATAAAATACAAACAGTGATACTTAGCACCTATGCTGGAAATCTTCAAGGGAAGTCTAAAGCTTAATTATCCACAGAGGTGGTGGCAATCCTCCAGCTTAGAAACCACATCTTGCAAAATTTCTCCAATATATTCTACATGTAGAAAGGCCATTGGTTCTAAAAGGCATTATGAAAAAACACACACGCCTGGACACACACATTCTTTTCCTATTTTAAGTTGGCTGTGATTTATTTCAGTCGGAAAACCTGGCCTACAATATTTCAGTGAATCACAACTGGTGATGTTCACATACAAGTCCAAGCATGGTCATGAATAGGCAGCTCTACTCCCCCAGATCTCAGGAGCAAAGGTGGATGGTTCTTGTGCACACAATAAATACATATTTGATACCATCTCTGCAAAGAAAAAAAAGTCCTTATTCACCATTTTCACCAGAAATGCCCAGCAATAATTTACCAACACTGAGTACAGTAGTTATTAATGTAGGCCATAGTTGAACTTCAAAATGTTAATCCTAATTAGACTGTAAAACTGTTCTTCTCACTTTTATTTGTAGAAGCCTGTAATTCAGATTAACAGGCAGGCCTACAAGCCAAAGACCAAAGCTTTGAAGTCACTAGATCTTAATCAGCGAGGGAATTATTCAGCTACTTTGATTTGGTGTTCAACCTATACGTCAACAGATGAAAACAAATGTATGCCTTCAAACCTTGGCCCCTATTTAGTGAAGGAAAAACAGCACCAATACTTGGCTGCAGATAAGAATTGGTGCCAAGCATCGAGAGATCACAAATGCTCTAATTCCAGACAAGCCTTTAAAAACAACAGCAATAAGTAAGCTAAGGATAGCAACACTACTGGATGCTTCTGAAATAAAATGGCTTTTTGCTTGATGTGCAGCACAATTTTATTCCCACATTCTGCCTTTCCATTCCAGCTCCTTGTGCAGATGTTTATTCTTTCCTCTCCTATTTGGTTATTATGGTTCATTATGTTGAGAGAATAAACTGATTGAAATGTTCAGGGAGATGAGTACTGCAATAAAACGTGTTAAAAAAAACAGGAGACTAAAAAGAAAAAAAACAGATGGGGAGAGAAGGCAAGGGAGGCTTGTTATAACATCTCAACTGCTGAGTGTGGCCTCCACATGGAAGGCTGAGGAGGAAGGAGGAAGCAACAAGCACAGATCTGGGCAGGCCACAAGAAATCATATGCCAAATATAGGGCACCCCCCCCCCATGTAAACTTCTGGCAAGAGCTGGTTTGTTGTCAAGTTCCCAGACACAAAAGAGAGGCTCTGTTAACCGAGCATGAAGCCCTGCAAAGAGCAGAGAGCTCAGAAGCTCTTGGCTCTCCTCAAGTCTCATTAGGACTGCATATTAATGACTTGCAGAAATATAAAGCAGCCCTTGAGCGGACTTTTCCCCTGCGTGCTCAGGCTTTCCCCAGCAACACACGGGAAGAGCAAAAGGCTGGAATACCCAACCTCTCCGCTAACGCTCCTAATTCAGTAGCTGGTCAAGGGGGTTTATGGGGACAATTCAAAAGAGAAGGGAAATATCTGCCTCTCTGCAGTGTCACTTTCTATATTCTTTTTGGGGTTTTTTTTGTTGGGGGGGGGAGTGAGAAAAGTGATTTTTCAACTGATTGTGGATTCCGAGACCTTGGGTGCCTTTGCTCTAGAGATCTGATACCTGCTAAACTGCAAGGGGTGTTCCAGCCATGCAAACATCAGAACCAAAACTTATTTCAAACAGGTGTGGTGGCAGCAATGCAAGAGCAGATACTTTCACTTTCCTTCTGCAGCATATAAAGAACAAAATCGCCTCCGACACGATTATTGAACCAAAGATTGCCCGTAGTCCTGTTGTTAGTTTAGAAATAAGTCGCCAAAAGAACCAGAATCATGCAAACATAACCCGTATTCCCAGTGTTCTACGAGAGACACTACTGATCTCAAAACAAATAAGCAAAAAAACCCAAAATCCACCATCCAGCTGTCACTCAATTTCATCTCTCACTCCTTCACCCCTGCACATTACTTTACTAAGCCAGCTGGAGTCCTCGCAAAGAACTTGGGTATCTTTCCAACAGCTTTTCCAAAGATCTTTTTTGCCTGCAACCAAATCGACCAGTTTATCTTTGCATCTTTGCTACAGAAGATGACGACACGCAAGGAGCATCAACCGTGCAGGATTAACATCGCTAAAGTCTTGCAAGCCTGGGTTTAAAACGAACTCTCCTTCCTTGTGTATTAAGAATGGGACTGCTTTAAGGCCATTCAGTTATGCAGGCGCATAAGACGATAAACACTCTGTATCACATTACTGCTGGTTTATTATTTATTTATCTACCTGTAATTGCCCTTGCTGTCTCTCTTATTAAAAGATCAAATATTTAGATTTCCCTCTTATCAGACTTACCAGAGGATTGACCTCGATTAGTGGCGTCATGATCGCTGTCTCCTTGCTCACTGTCTCCATGACCACTGTCCTTAGAGCTTACTATGTCTGCTTCCTGGAATGCAGAACTAGAAACATTAAAAAAAGAGAGTCTTAATACTTGAACACCCAGGAACAGGAGAACTCATAAAACATTCTTCTGCCATCCCATGGCCACACGTGGTGCTGCACTCAGCCAAACCTCCCACTCACAGCACTACTTCCTTTCCATCACAAACAAAACTTGTAGTTCCAGGCATTAATAACCCAACTGGAACAGACAGCGGCCATTATGACACCGCCTGTGTTACACACAGTTGTTATAAATAATTTGGTTGAATTTGCTTAAGCTGGGAAGCTAAATCTGCAACCAGAGAAATCAATATTATCTGCCAATTCTCATAAAGGGGCTCATAGGTATTTGGAGCACGTTGCAGACAAGCACAAAATTAGTTTTGGCTCTCTTTTTCAGGTAATTTCAGCAAGATCCACCACAGCCATAATTCAAAGATGCTCGTTCAGCGCCGATTCATTTTGCTTAATGGTACTGTCTGAACGGATTCATTTTTATATTCCTCAGCTATTATTCTACAGCTGCAGTAAACATATTTCCGCATCCCTAGCTGTACTTGCTGAAATATATCTCGGGCTGTGTGAAAATCAGGGCCATCATTTAGGAAATCAGGAATGAGGAGGTCCTACCTGTTAACCCGCCGTGGTCTATCAACTAGATAACTGAGCTCTGCACGCTGGTGTTTAGTCTAGAAAAATAATTAGGAAAAAAAATGAACTCCCAGTATGGTTTGCTGGCAACCAATTTATGCAGCTGCAGTTGTAGTAATGGAAATATGTATATTCAGAGTTAGGCCATTCAACATCTAGAGGAACATGTATTACTAGCGTGTCTCAAATATATTTTCCTCTTTACTCGCACAGCAAGGTGCCAACAGGATTGGCCCTCAGGTTGATCAACAGGGATTAAGGCTGGATTTGAATTCCTAGCCTATGCTGAACAACAATTTACACCATGAATGACAAGTATAAAAGGAGCTATCATTCAAGTCTGAATAATGGACCCACAATCCAGTCTCCAGCGTGTATTTCAATGCAACATACGAAAAGGGAGAATGTAATAAAATCAACAGCACCAGCAAGAAAATACACTTCAATCTATGTTTTAAATCCTTACAAATGTTAACATTTTAAAAAGTGGTTGTAGGTTTTGTAAGTCTCAAACTGATTTTTTTCTCTCCCAGCAATAGAGTGTACACTCAATGTAACACCCTGCTGACCAAAATTTAGTAGAAGAATGTTAAGTCTAGATTATATGATCCATAGGGATTCTTTGTGCACCAGGATAACATAAAACACGCATAAAAGGGTAGACTGTAAAGGTCTAACAGAGGATTCCAAAAACATTCATTTCAAATGCTCTCTTTATAAAAGCATGCTTCAATATAGAGATGACTCTGCCAGAGTCATTAAAAGTTAATTAATAAAGTCTTAATTCTTGAATTAATTAGAAGTTCCAACTGGTAGTACATCAACCCCACAAGGGAATTCTTTCACAGCCTTAATCATAAAAGCAAGATTCCTAGATGTGAATATACTGGGGGGAAAGTTGCTGTATTAAATACAGAGATTATCATAGGGAGACATTCAGCTCCTGAATGGAACAATACTCAGATTGCACTCAGATGCATTAATGGGTTTAACCCCAGGAGAAAACAAATAAAAGTACTTAACCTAAGGCTATGTTGTTTTTTTATATAGAAACGGATGAAGCTAGGCCAGCTTCATTTAAATTCATACAGCGTGGGTGTTTGGTTACAATAATATCAGAGCTAGTCTCTAGTGTACACATGCTTCTGCTTTTAAAATTGGGAAGGGGGGGGCAAAAGTACCGCAGAAAATAGCAGTGCTGTCAAACTAGCAGATAGCATCAAAATGCTGAAATGGTGCCAGAGAGATATCATGCTCGGGGTGGGCTGTGGCATGCAGATGCTCCCAGGTTTAATCCCCGGCATCTCCAGTTAAAGGGACTAGGCAAGTGGGTGATGTGAAAGACCTCTGCCTGACAGCCGCTGCTGGTCTGAGCAGACAATACTGACTTTGATGGCCCAAGGGTCATTCAGTAGAAGGCAGCTTCATGTACATTAGGAAGCTCAAGAGAAGGGAAGGAATCAGATGGCATAGAAGATGGAGGAGAAGTGGCACTGGGTGAGGTATATACATGCTAGGAAAAGTCAGCACACAAGTCCCTTGACTATCCATCTACTGCTTGCAACGGCTGAAGCAGAAGAGACAGCAAAAGAAACCTCCAATCTAGTCAAAGGAGAGTGAGAACTGATGTATAATCTAAGAAAGTGCAGGTTACAGATCTGTCATCCTTTGAAGGGAGATCACAAGGCAACTGGCCTACCCCCAGCGCACTACTACGAGGTGTTGGCAACACTAATACAGAGAGCAACGCTAATTACAGAGCAACATGTGATGCCATAAAGGCTGTATGTAACCTGTGCACTTGCTTGGGAGGGAGTCGCCTGGTGATGACCCTGGTGGTCCCTTCCAACTCTATGATTCTCTGAGAGGGAGGGCACCTTGGCCATCCTCTGGGCATGAAGTATAGGTCACTGGGGGTGTGGGGGGAGGTAGTTGTGAGTTTCCTGCATTGTGCAGGGGTTGGACTAGATGACCCTGGTGGTCCCGTCCAACACTATGATTCTATGAGGGAGGGCACCTTGACCATCTTCAGGGCATGAACTATGGATCACTGGGGATGTGGGGGAGGGGAGGTAGTTCAGAATGTCCTGCATTGAGCAGGGGGTTGGACTAGATGGCCCTGGTGGTCCCGTCCAACTAATGATTCTATGATTGTAAGCCCCTGGGACCGACTGTGAAGAAGGCACATGTCTCCTTCGGCCAGAATAATGCATCAGGGTCGCCCCTCCAGCGGGCTACAGGGGCGGGGAGGGGCGGGGCGGAGCAGGGCCTTACCTCGCTGGACAAGATGCTGCCGTTGGAGATGATGTCGGGCTGCTGGTCGGCGTAGCCGGCGACGATGGTCCCGCAGGGGTTGTGCTCGGCGTCGGCGCTGCGGGCGGGGCTGCAGGGCTTGAGGAACATCAGGTCGGTCTTGGCCGACTCGGGGGTGAGGCAGACCTGGTAGCAGTAGTTCTGGCTGTGGTGGTGGGAGCCGAAGGCGGCCGCCTCCTCGGCGGGGCCCGGGGGCGGGTGGCTGGGGGCGGCGGCGGCGCTCTGCACCAGCATGATGTCGGACTTGCTGAGCTTCTTCTTGCGGGCCCGCGCCTGGCGGCCGCAGCAGGGGCCGCAGCAGCAGCAGCAGCAGCCCAGGCAGCAGTCGCTGGCCAGGCAGGTGTAGACGCTGAGCTTCTTCTCCTTCTGGCAGCGGACGGCCAGCACGATCATGGCCAGCAGGAAGACGAAGGAGACGGAGCCCAGGGCGACGATGAGGATCAGCGTCAGGTCCAGGGAGGTCTCGCCGCCGCCGCTGCCGCCGCCCGCCCCCGAGCGGCTGGGCCGGTGCTCTCCGCCCGGCCCGCCCGCCCCGCCGGGGCTCAGCCCGCCCGCGCCCCCGCCGCCGCCGCCCCCGCCGCCCGGGCCGGCCCCCTGGCGCTCGACGGCGCTGTCCACCAGCAGCACGTGGAGGGCGGCGGTGGAGGAGAGGGGCGGCTGCCCGTGGTCGCGCACCTCGACGACCAGCTCGTAGGGGCGCTGCGCGTCGCGGCGGGCGGGCACCTTGCGCGCCGTGCGCAGCTCGCCGGTGCGCCAGTCCATGCGGAAGAGGCCGGCCTCGTTGCCCCTTGCCAGGCTGTAGGTGAGGCGGGCGTTCTCGCCGTCGTCGGCGTCCACCGCCGCCACGCGGGCCACCAGGTAGCCCGGCTCGGCGCCGCGGGGCAGCACCTCCCGGGCCGGCGTGCCGTTGCGGCCGGGCAGGGGGCTGACGATGGCCGGGGCGTTGTCGTTCTGGTCCAGCACCACGACGTGGACGGTGGCGTTGCCGGCCAGCGCCTCCTCGGCGGCGGCGGCGGCGGCCGCCTCCTCCCCGCCGCCGCCGCCGCCGCCGCCGTCGCGGGCCTCCACCTGGAAGCGGAACTCCTTGAGCTGCTCGTAGTCGAAGGAGCGCAGGGCGTAGAGGAAGCCGTTCTCGGCGTTGATGGAGACGTAGGTGAAGACCGACATGCCCTGGATCTGGCCGTCGAGGATGGAGTAGGCCAGCTGCGCGTTGGCGCCCTGGTCGCGGTCGGCGGCGCTGACGGCGTAGATGTAGGCGCCCGGCACGTTGTTCTCGCTGACGTGCACCTGGTAGACGGGCTGCGAGAAGCGGGGCGCGTTGTCGTTCACGTCGGCGACGCGCACCTGGATGGACTGGCTGGCGCTGAGCGGCGGCTCGCCGCGGTCCCGCGCCACCACCGTGAGGGTGTAGGCGTCGCCGCCGGGCCGCTCGCGGTCCAGCGGCCCCTCGGTGACGACGGTGTAGTAGTTCTTGAAGGAGCTCTTGAGGCGGAAGGGCGCGTCGCCCGGCAGCAGCTCGCAGCGCACCTGCCCGTTCTCGTCGCCGTCGCGGTCCGAGACGCTGAAGAGGGCCACCACCGTGCCGGGCGCCGCCGCCTCGCTCACCGCCTCCTTGACGGTGGAGAAGCTGATCTCGGGCGCGTTGTCGTTGGCGTCGAGGACGCGCACGAGCACCTTGCAGTGGGCCGGCACGGCGTTGGGCCCCAGGTCCTTGGCCTGCACGTACACCTGGTGCACGGCGCTCTCCTCGAAGTCCAGCTCGCCGCTCACCTCCAGGCGGCCGGTGCGCGGCGAGATGGCGAAGAGCTCGCGGGCGCGGGCCGAGATGTGGCTGCTGAACGAGTAGATGACCTCGCCGTTGGGGCCCTCGTCCGGGTCGCTGGCGTTGAGCTGCAGCACCAGCGTGCCGGGCGGCGCGTTCTCCGGCAGCGCCACCGTGTACACGGGCTGCTCGAAGGCGGGCACGTTGTCGTTGGAGTCCAGCACGCGGACGCTGAGCAGGGCCGTGCCGGTGCGCGCCTGCGGCTGCCCGCCGTCCAGGGCCGTGAGCACGTAGCGGTGCAGCGCCTGCTGCTCGCGGTCCAGCGCCTTGGAGAGCACCAGCTCGGCGAAGCGGGTGCCGTCGGGCTGCGTCTGCACGTCCAGCGCGAAGTAGGCGTTGGGGGTGATCTCGTAGGTGCGCAGCGCGTTGGTGCCCACGTCCGGGTCGAAGGCGCTCTCCAGGGGGAAGCGGGTGCCCGGCGTGGCGCTCTCCGAGATCTCCACCGTCAGGTCGGGCTCCGGGAAGGCGGGCGGGTTGTCGTTGAGGTCCAGCACCTCGATCTCCACGCGGAAGAGCTCCAGCGGGTTCTCCAGGAAGACCTCCAGGTGCAGCTGGCACGAGGGGCTCTGCTTGCACACCTGCTCGCGGTCGATGGGCTCGTTCACGTGCAGCACGCCCGTCTCCAGGTCGAGGGCCAGGTAAGGGCTCCGCGAGCTGGGCACCGTCTGGAAGCGGCGGGCCGAAAGTTTTGTAATGTCCAAGCCCAGGTCCTCGGCGATGTTCCCCACGAAAGTGCCATGCTCCTGCTCCTCCTGCACGGTGTAGTGGAGCTGCGCCAGGGCCCCCTCCGCCATCCAGATGAAGGCAAGGAGGGCTAGCACGACCATCTCCAAAAGGGGAAAGAGATCCCCCCTCCCCGACGCGCTCCTGCCTCCTTCTCCGAAAAAGCCACCTCCTCCTCCTCCTCCTCCTCTTCTGAGAAACGCGGGGTCTGCGAGCGGAGGGAGGGGGCGGAGGGGCAGAGATGGATGGGGGGCTTTAAAAAGGATTTATGGTCACTCCTTTTCCGTCATTTTCGCCTTTCTCCCCCAGGGCTTTCCTTTGGGAAAACAAAATCGATGAATTACCACTACAAAAAAAAAAAGAAAGAAAGAAAAGGAAAAAAAAAAGAAAGGGGGGAAAAATCACCCGCGATGGGTCTGGCAGAGCTCCCGCCTCATCGGTGATCTTCGCCAGGAATGACCCGCTAGAGGCAATAGGTAGCTGGCTATATAGGCACCGGAGCCCGCTTTAATTTATCCCGAGTCTTGGCGCTGCACCGCGGCAGCCGGAGAGGCGGCGGAGGCGGCAGCAGCAGCAGCAGCAAATCCCGGCGAGCGGGGCTCTTTCACGGCTGTCCTCGGTTCGGCTCCCCGGCGACGGCGGGAGGGGGGAAGGCTGCAGGAGGAACCGATGGGCATGCCCTCTTCAGACGGAGGAAGGGAAACCATGAAAGACGGGGTGGGGGGGGGAGGCACGATCGTTTGGAAAGACAAAAAAAAATAAAATCGGATGTGCCCCCAAAAGGTTACGACCAGCCAAAGGATGCCATCGGGGAGAAAAGGCAGAGGGGCAGGCTTGGCAGCCCCAAACTTTGCTCCCCCGAATTTCTCTGGGGTTCGGCTCAGGTCTCCGTCGCCGCTCCTCCCTCCGCCCCGAGCGCCCTCATCTTCCCCCGGACTCCCGCGGCTCCGGCTCAGCGCTTCTCCTCTCTGCCGCCCCGGCTGCTGGGCTCCCGGCCGGCCGTGTCTGCGCTCGGAGCGCTCGGCTCGTCGGTTTTTGCGCAGCGGCCCGCTCCTGCCAACCAATCGCCGCGCCGTCCCGGCCTCCGAACGGCCGCCCATTGGCTGCGGCGCGCGTCGGGCAGGAGCCGTCACGGGGCGGAGAGGAGGCGAGGGGAGGGCGAGCGAGCCGGGGAGAACCCGGCGCTGGATCCCCGGCGCGCGCGCGCGCGGCTGTGGCAAAGGGAATAACCCTGCCGCTCCCGGAGCGCCTGCTGGGGAAATCTCCCTGCATCGGAAAGTGACTATTCCCCTGTCGCCGTTGCCGAGCGAGGAGATCACCTTCTTGCCATGCATGAAAACCATGACGCTAATAACCACGCTGCTCCGCCGAGACGGAGTTTCCACCTGCGGCCGGCTTTCCCTTTCGTCTTTTGCCTGTTCCTATACCTGTTTTGTTTGTTTGGAAACTCGACAGCGAGGGGAACTTGAGATCGCATTTTCCTTCTTCGTTTTCCTCGGGGTTTGATCTTCCGCCTCTCTCTCCCCCCCCCCTTTTTTTTTTAAGAGCCAGCTTGGTGTGATGGTTAAGAGGGGCAGTTGGGAGCGGTGGGCTCCGATCGGGTGAACTGGGTTTGTTTCCCCACTCCTCCACATGAAGCCAGCTGGGTGCCCTTGGGCTAGTCACGCTCTCTCAGCCCCACCTACCTCACAGGGTGTCTGTTGTGGGGAGACGACGGGAAGGTGAAGGGAAGTCGGTTTGAGTCTCCCTTAAGTGGTAGAGAAAGTTGGCATATAAAAACCATTTCTTCTTCTTCCTCTTCTTCCTCCTCCTCCATGTGCAGTGGAGAATGTCCAGTTTTCCACCAAGCTTTAGGGGTCTTGCTGGTCATAAAAGCTTGGCTGCACTTATCCCTTACTCCTAAACCAATTTCAATAAAGGAGCATCTGGGCAAACACGGCAAACAAATAAAGATTTGGGAAAGGGTGTTTGTTGACTGGCCGTGCCTAGGTTATTTGAAAACAGCACGCTGACATTTTGAAAACGACCCAGCGCTGGCTGGGGTGAGCTTCACCGGTTTGTGAATAACCCCAGATTCGGTGAAGTCCCTTCTTCCCACACCTTTACCCAGAAGTAAAGTTCACTGAGTCTAACTTCGGAGTAAACAGGTTTCTGGACATGCAAAGGAAGGAGTTAGTGTTAAAAGCAAACTGGTTACACGATTCATTAGACCACCAAGAACAGAACCAATAGATGTGGTTGCCAACCTCCAGGTGACACCTGGAGATCTCCCGCTATGTCAGTTGATCTCCGAACATCCAAGATTGGTTTCCCTGGTGAAAATGGCTGTTTTGGAGCGTGGCATGAGACCCTGCTGAGGTCCCTCTCTTCCCCAAACCTCACCCTCCCCAGGTTCCACCCCTAGGGTTGCCAACCTCCAGGTACTAGCTGGAGATCTCCTGCTATTATAACTGATCTCCAGCTGATAGAGATCACTAGGAGAAAATGGCCGCTTTGGTAATTGGATTCCATGGCACTGAAGTCCCTCCCCTACCCAAACCCCGCCCTCCTCAGGCTCCACCCAAAAAACCTCCCGCCAGGGGTGAAGAGGGACCTGGCAACCCTATCCACCCCCCCTCAAATCTCCAGGTGCTTCCCAACCCAGAGCTGGCGACCCTACCGACAGAGTGTTTACTGCTGGCTCACCCGCCCTAATAGGGCGACTTCAGGCTCCTTTACGCAGAGGAGTTGTACTGTATAGCAACTGAAGAGCCGCGCTTGGTGAGCCGCTACCTGGCGCCTTCTTGCGTCTTAAGCCTGCCCTTTCTCCTCTGAGCAGCGGACCGGAGGGGCGATGCTCGCAACCTCGCTCGAGGCTCGGCGGGAAAGCCTTCCCCGGGTCATGGTATCGAGCACAAACGCCCCCCCCCCCTCGCCTCCCCTCTCCACCGACTCTCGCGCAACGTGCCCGATCTGAGCATTTTGAACGGTGGCATCGGAGGGGAAAGCGGCCATCGGCATAAGAGGGAGTTGAGGAGGGAGTAAAACATGAGACCAGGGAAACCTTAGGGACGCACATCCAAGAGGACCCGGTAGTTTCCGGGGCTCGGCCGGCGAGCAAGGGGGCTGGAGAATGTGGGGGCTGTTTTGTGGTCCCCCCAGTGTAGGTACTCTGGAGACGCGCGCACGCACACTTTCCTGGAAAACCAATGCCGATTGTATCGGAAATGGCTACTACAAGCCCTATGATACAGCGGACTACTACAGGGTTGCTCGGGAGTAACCGGTTCGTATATGGCAGCCTTGGCGGGCGGTCTGATGGCGCTGGCCAGACGTGGCAACCCACATTGGTGGGTGGGGTGGGGTGGGGGGGAGGCCGAGATGGACGTGCCTTCAGGTCCGACGTCGGGGAGGTCCTCAGCCAAGCCCGCGGCTGTACCGCCAAATGAGCAGGATGAGGACCCCAGCCGCTTAGAAACGCATGCTCTACGTGCCGCTCCTGCGAGTTGCGTGTTGGGGCTTTCACAAAAGCAATCGTGAGCCGGCTCGCCCCTGGGGGGTGGCATTTCGATCCTCAGCCTGTTAAGCCTTGGCACGGAGCCCATTCGGTCTCCGGAGAGACAGTGTTTGTGCGTGCAGGTGGGGGGGGGGGGGGAATGGGGATGTCGTTCGCCGGTGTTTCTGGGGCGTAAGTGTCATCCAGATTTCCGGAGGGGAGATTTACAGAGCAACGGCGAGACCAAAGCTTTGGCACCGATCCCTAAACCCGTTTTTAAAAAAGAAAGCAAGCGAGCAAGCGCGATTCTCCTGAGCGGCGCTTCATCCGCTCCGCCTGCGGCGGCAAGAAAACGGGCACCCCTTTTCGACCCGCCCGTCGTTTGCAAAGGATGCCCCCGCTCGATCCCCAAGCACCCTCGCCGGTCTCTCTCCTCCTCGCCGCCGGCTCGCCCTCGCCGGCTTCTTTCGCGCGCGTTCACGTCTCGTCTCCGAGCCAGAGGGAGGAAAGGGGGGGGAGGCGCGGTGGTGGGGGTGGGCGGGGGGGGGGCTGACGGTGGAAATGGCTGGTCCTTTCGCAGCTGCAGTAAATTCACGGCCGGGCAGGCAGAGCGAGCCCGGGCGAGAGGCGCCGCAGCGTCAAACCGCCGGCTGCAGGGGGGGGGTAGGGTTGCCAACGTCCAGGTGTCAGCTGGAGTTCTCCTGCTACTACAACTGATCTCCAGCCGATAGAGATCCGTTCCCCTGGAGAAAAGGGCCACTTTGGCAATTGGACTCTATGGCGTTGAAGTCCCTCCCCTCCTCAAACCCCGCCCTCTTCAGGCTCCGCCCCAAAACCTCCCGCCCGTAGCGAAGAGGGACCTGGCAACCCTGGAGGGAGGGAGGGAGGGACGGCGAGGCCCGCCACAGGGACCTGTGGCTCCCGGCGGCGGGATGAACTAAAACGAATGACAAGTCAGCCCATTGGAAGCAATGGGAGAGGCTGCCCACCCCATTGAAGATAATGGGAGAGGAGAGTGTCGGTTGACCGTTTTAGTATATCCCCCCGGCGCCTGAAATATCCCCCACCTGCCCATCGGATTGCGGAACGCCGTCACATCCTCCCATTGATGCCCTACATAAACAAGAGCCCTTCATGGCCACGGCTGGGCCGAGCTGGGAGGGGGCGCACCGAGACGCTTGCTTCCCCCGCTCGGATTGAGCTGCGGGCCATTTACGCACGGGAGGTTTGGCCTTGGGTTTGCCGCTCTCCAGATGCGCATTTCCCCCCACCCCAATTCTCAAAACGTTTCACGGGGGCTCGTTGCTGAGTTTGGAGAATTCGGATGGGCAAAATGTGCATCTGGAGAGCTGCCAATCCAAGGCCAAACCTCCCGCGCATAAGTGGCCAACGCGACCCGAAGGGCAGAACCGATTGCCTGTTCGAGAATCCCCTTCTAAAGGGAACTTTAGACGGCCAGGTTTGCGCCGACGAGGGGGCCGCTTCAAAGGAAAGGGATGGGGGCTGGCAAAGAGGGATGGATCCGGGAGTCCGGGGCGGATTGGGGAGGGGGCGGCCCTAGAGAGGGAGGGAACGCGCACCCCTGCCAGGCCAGCCCGGAGCAGGAGGTTTCTGGCCAAGGCGGATGGGCGGGGGGAGGCCGGACAGCCCCATCCCTCCTCGAAGAGGGCCGGGTCGGGCGGCCCTGTCCCATCCCTCGCAGTATCGGCCGCCCTTCTTTTTGGTTAGAGCGACCCTGCCGTGCGGGGGGGGGTACCCCCCAGGCCATCGGCCCACCGGGATTCTCCCCGGTGGCCTTAATGGCCTATCAGCCCCTGCTGGCTGTAAATCAACCCTGGCAACCCGCTCTAAGGAGCCCCGTGGCGCAGAGTGTTAAGCTGCAGTACTGCAGTCAAAAGCTCTGCTCACGACCTGAGTTCGATCCCAACAGAAGTTGGTTTCAGGTAGCCGGCTCAAGGTGGACTCAGCCTTCCAAGGACGGTAAAAGGAGTACCCAGCTTGCTGGGGGTAAAGTGTGGATGACTGGGGAAGGCACTGGCAAACCACTCCGCAAAGTCTGCCTTGGAAACCTCGGGATGTGACGTCACCCCATGGGTCAGGAATGACCCGGTGTTGCACACAGGGGACCTTTACCTTACACTTAACCCGCTCTAAGGCCATTGACGCATGGGAGGCTTTGCCTTGCATTTGCCAGTCTCTAGAGGCCCATTTCCCCCATCCAAATTTTCAGAACTCTGCATGGGGGTTTATTGCTGGGTTTGGATAATTCGGATGGGGGGAGAACGGCAACCCCAAGGCAAAACCTCCCGTGCACGGATGCGCGATCCTCTCCCGCCGGAGAGCGGCGGCTCGGCTCCGGCAAATGTAAGCCGCAGGCTCCCCCTAGCGGCCAGTGGGAGGCTTCGCAGGACGCGTCGCGCGCGCGCACTGTCGAATCGCCGCTCTCCCCCCGGGAAGGTTGGGCCGGGCTGGCTCGAGCGCGGCCGGAGATGCGATTCCCCAAACGCCTTTACGCAAGGGACGTTCGCGGGCCCCCCGCGGTTCGGGCGCCGCCGCCGCCCGTCGATCGGAGCTTGATCCCTCCCTCCCTGCCGGGGTTCCTCTCCAAGGCGGCTGTCTTTGCAGCGGGCGGGCGGCTTGTTCTTCGCAAGGCGGAGGGAGCGGCGCCAGTGGTTCCCCCCATCAGTCGCTACGCCGCAGGAGGGTCACCCTACAAAAGCCATCTCAGCCTCTCAGGCCCCAAAGGTGTGACTTTATGGGGTGGGGGGAGGTGTGAGCCTCATGCAATTCCGGATCGCTTTTTTGTTTTTGGTTTTTTTTGTTTTTTTGCTGCCGTTTGCTTGTTAGGTCATTTATGCACGGGAGGTTTTGCCTTGGATTGGACCTCTTTAGATGCACGTTTTCCCCATCCAAATGCTCAAAACTCGTTGGCCCTTTACGCACAGGAGATTTTGCCTTGGGTTTGCTTCTCTCTCTCTCTCTCTCTCTCTCTCTCTATCTATCTATCTATCTCTCTATCTATCTCTCTATCTCTCTATCTCTATCTCTATCTCTATCTCTATCTCTCTATCTATAAAATTTTATTAGGTTTTGTAAGAAAAACATAACAAATTATTGGTTCTTGTAGGTTATCCGGGCTGTGTGACCGTGGTCTTGATATTTTCTTTCCTGTCGTTTCGCCAGCAGCTGTGGCAGGCATCTTCAGAGAAGTCACACTGAATCATTTTGCAGGACAATGATTCAGCTCAAACCCAACCCCTTTCTGACTATATATTACTCTTCCTACACACTTGACACTGAGAGACACTGTCCTTCAGTGTTACTGCTCTGAAGATGCTGGCCACAGCTGCTGGCGAAACGTCAGGAAAGAAAATACCAAGACCACGGTCACACAGCCCGGATAACCTACAGGAACCAATGAACTCTGACCGTGAAAGCCTTCGACAATAACAAATTATAATCACATTAAAAAAAAAATACAAAAATACATAAAGAGCACTTATACTACAGTTTTACATCATCTGTTATAATATTATAGAATAAACAGTGCCCAAATACCCACCACCCACCTTAAATGTGTATCCCACCACCAATAGACTTCCGGAGAAGTATTCTGACAGTATTTTAAAATTACCTTGTACAATTATTATATAAACAACATTACACTTTATAATTCATTAACTATACTTGTAAAATTCATTTTTGCCAGTTCATCCCAAAATGCGATGGCCTTTAACCAAGTTTTTTTGAACTCTTCCATATCTTTACCATGTAAAGAATCTGTAAGTTTGGCCATCTGCATGTACATCCACAGTTTCTCTCTCCAGTCCTTAATTGAAGGTTTATTTACTTGTTTCCAATTTTTTGCTATTGTAATTCTTGCTGCTGCAAAGCTATATTGGCATATAACTCTATCAGGTTTGCCGCTCTCTAGATTCCCATTTCCCCCATCCAAATTCTCAAAACTTGAAAATAAGCCTCCCAGGCAGAGTTTTGAGAATTCGGATGGGGGGAATGGGCATCTAGAGAGCGGCAAATCCAAGGCAAAACCTCCCAAGCCTAAAGAGCCAACAAGCCCCCATGCAGAGTTTTGAGATTTCAGGCAGGGGAAATGTGTATCTAGAGAGCTGCAAATCCAAGGCAAAACCTCCCATGCATAAATGGCCTTAGATAGACATTTGACCTCTCTCCCCCACTCCCAAATTACAACCAACGCCCCCCATACATTTAACAAAAATTTCCTAGAATAAAATAGATCAGGCGAGAGAAAGCGGGCTTTCAGTTTTCGCTACCCTTTGGGAATGGGGAAGGGGCTGGGGGAGGGTTGTTAACATCTGGATAAATGACTGCTTGTGGTGATTTAACAGGACTTGAAAGCAATCTGTTTCTACATCCTCTTAATATCGTGGCATGCTTGGAGCTTGGCGAGAGGCATTTTCTCCCTCAAGTAATTGAGAAAAAATGGGAATTCCAGATGGGGTAATAAAAAGACATCCTCAAAAGTAAAAAAGATGGCCTAACGAAGATAATTAACCAATAAACAACGGAGAACAAGAGACAGGAGCAGAAGCGTCTCTGAGAGAAATCTATGTGGGTGAAGAAAATAAGGAACACTAAAATAAACGTATTGGTGACATTTACCACCAAAAGGCTGGCTTGGAGGCTACACCAATAATCCAACTAGCTTAGTGATCAGAGTGAGATATCAAATGACAACACCATGAATTCCAAAAGACTCCCCACCTATAATTAATAAATGTGCATACTTTTTTAGGGAGAAGGATGTACCAGTGCTCACACACATGAGATCTAGTCCTTAGAGATGAGGCCTAAAAGTGAGCACACCCAGCCTGGGGAAGAGTTCTGGGGAACTTGAAAGCTCGCTCACTACCTTGTGTGTTTTAGATCCTAATAGTAACACTATTAACCTATTATCCTAATAGTAACGCTGCTTCATGGGCAGCCATGAAGGAGCTAGAAAAGATTCTGAAGTGTAAGGATATGTCACTGGCCAAAATGATTAAGTTAATTCGTGCCATCGTATTCCCCATTATTATGTATGGGTGTGAAAGCTGTACAATGAAGAAAGCTGATAGGAAGAAAGTAGATTCCTTTTAAATGTGGTGTTGGAGGAGAGTGTTATGAATACTGTGGACTGCAGCAACAACAAAAATAATCAGTGGGTTATAGATCAAATCAAGCCTGAACTGATCCTAGAAGCTAAAATGACTAA
Source organism: Euleptes europaea (assembly GCF_029931775.1). Lineage (NCBI taxonomy): Eukaryota > Metazoa > Chordata > Lepidosauria > Squamata > Sphaerodactylidae > Euleptes > Euleptes europaea. The sequence continues at coordinate 36,473,105 of NC_079320.1, read as the reverse complement.
ACTGAGGCTATCGTATTTTGGTCCCATTATGAGAAGACAAGAGTCACTGGAAAAGACAGTCATGCTATGAAAAGTTGCAGGCAGCAGGAAAAGAGGAAGACCCAACAGGAGATGGATTGGCTCAATAAAGGAAGCCACAGCCCTCAGTTTGCAAGATCTGAGCAAGGCTATCAAAGATAGGACATTTTGGAGGCCTTTGATTCATAGGGTCGCCATGAGTTGGAAGTGACTTGACGGCACTTAACACACACTACTGTACTGCAGCTATGGGATATTTTCTGTGGGCCAACAGAGCTTTGAGAAAATGTTGTCTGCTTTGGAGGATACCAAATGTTCAGTGTGAGTCTAAGTGGCATTCTGTCCTGCTAAGCCCATTGCTCTGTCCACCATCCAGGAGTCCTAGATCTGGAGGCCTACGACCTTTGTCTTTGCTGATGAGATGTTCTGCCAACATTTGAGCAACATTTTATGCTGTTTGGCTTCTGTTCACTGTTTACATAATGCACCACCTGTGGTTAATGTCCCGGTTTGTCAGGACTATGTTAAAAAAAAAGTTCTTTCATCTGCCTTAGAAAGGACTTACGTGTTCTATGAAGCTTTGGAGACAGATCATAATTACTGTTTTGTGTTTTGGTGTGTGCAGGGAAAGCACCCACAGCATCTTTGTGCCTGTCTCCTATGGTGCAACCTGACTTCACATCTTCATTGCACCCGGTGTGGTCTGATCTAATTAATCAAGGGAAATACTTCCTCTTCACCATTTAAAGACTATTACAATCTGCAGATTTACAGTGGAGACCTAAACATAGTTACACCCTTCAAAGACCTTTGACTTCAATAGACAAAAGGGTGTAACTCTGTTTAGGATTGCACTGTTTATCAAGCCTAACATCGTTCTTTTCTTTTAACATAATTTAAAATTCAGTCTGGGGAAAACTTTTGGTTCTCAGAAAAGTGCTTGTGTTGTTCTAGTTTGCCCTGATTAAGTCATTTCGTATTCTTCCCCCACCCCCCATGGATCAACGTGACTCCCAGCAATTTCAACCTACTCAAGGTGATTATGATCCTGAGCTCACTGTTGACAGTTGTTGTCTGGAAAGTGGGATTTGGCCCAGATGGGTTTGTGGAACCTTTCCCTCTGTACTTGCTCTTACATAGAAGAAGGAGCGCAAGAGGCTACAGTGCAGGTGTACGTTTCATTTGGGACAGTCTAGGCTGACTCATATGTGCATGTTAATGACTGAAGCATCAAGTGTTGCATAGCCTGCCTCAATAGGCCACCACATTTCCAACTATAGTTCCTGTCATTCCACATTAACATAGGTACAGTGCTTTTCAACTGGGACACAGTGCATTCATTTACAGATCATCTTGTTGAATAATGAAGCAATCAGCAGTCACATAAGAACCAGCCCCAAAGGCTGATGAATAGTGCAATCCTATGCAGAGTTACTCCAGTCTAAGCCCATTGAAGTGAATGGGTTTAGACTAGAGTAACGCTCCATACGATTGCACTGACAGACTCTAAACTGGGGAGACAGTTACATACGTGCATGTTAAAAACACCCGCATAAGTCATTGCATGATGTGGGGATGAAATGATGGGTGCCACCTTTTGATTTCTGCATTTAATGTCACCTGGTACAGGCAACAATACCTGGCTATGAAAACTTTACATCTGTCTGGGGGTTTTCTGAACCCTGTTTTGGTGCACAGATGGATGTATGGAAGCCACTCTTAGAAAAGGATATGCGTGTATTCCTTGCACTGGCCCGGTGGACTATCACATGAAGAGGAGGAGAATCAGCTGAAGCTGTTCTTAGGTGTCTTGTGGCCTGTAGGGGCTGGATCTACTGGACCAACAAAAACACTTTTCAGAAGTGTACAGGTCTGGTGGCCCTGACCTGAATAGCCCAGGCTACCCTGATCTCACCATATCTTATAAGCTAAGCAGGATCGGTCCTAGTTAATAAGTGGGTGGGAGACCACCAAGAAAAACCAGAGTCGCTATGCAGAGGAAGGCAATAGCAAACCACCTCTGAAAATCTCTTGCCTTGAAAACCTATGGGGTTACCGTAAGTCGGCTGCAACCTAACGGCACTTTACACACATACACAGGTCTGGGGAGGATGGGCTGTGGCTCAGTGGTAGAGCATCTGCTGGCATGCAGAAGGTCCCAGGTTCAATCCCCGGCATCTCCAGTTAAAGGGACTAGGCGAGTAGGGGATGTGAAAGACCTCTGTCTGAGACCCTGGAGAGCCGCTGCTGCTCTGAGTAGACAATACTGACTTTGATGGACCAAGGGTCTGATTCAGTATAAGGTAGCTTCATGTGTTCATGAGGAGTACAGTAGCCTTATGTGTCCAAATCTTTCAATAGATGGTTAATTCAGTGGTTGCATTATTGTGATATTCCACACACACACACACACACACACACACACACACACACACTTGTTTGTTAGAGTCTAGCAGCCAAGAATAGCTACCATTCAAAGGGGGGGGGGTAATGATTTTAAAAAGTTGTTGGTAAAAATGCTAACCAAGGCAAAAAGGCAGCAACTCCATGTTTTTTGTGGACATTTGAAGAATTGTATCCCCCTGCTTCTTCTCACTACGCGTGCATTTTTGTGGAAAGAATCTTGTTAATTCTTTATGCAGTAATGCAGTCTGGACCCAAATTTTGCAGAAGTCAAATTGGGCTTAAAAGCATGGATTAAAAATACCACAAGGCATTCCTCATATACAAGTAAAGGACTCAAGGTGCAAACCTAAGCAGAGTTACACCCTTCTAAAACAGGGCTCATGTTCATTTCCCTATCGTGTCCATTATCCCACAGTGACATACAGGACGCGTCCCGATAGATTGCTGCTAATATGCATAAGCAGTGCATCATGGTACAAGAACACTGTTAACCGCTAAGATCACCCTCCTTATCTCTTCTCTCTGTTTGTCCAAGCTCCCTGAGGGCGCTTCATTCTCATATAGTCTCAGTTGTCAGACAGGGCTGGGCAGTATTTTGTTAAACTCTAGAAAGTGAATTAAAAGCACTGATGATCTGAAGCAGCCCCCCTAATGCAAGATGACAAATTGCACTTAGGCAATACATGAACAAGAAAATGATTTATGGATTTTCACGATGGTCTGAGCAAATGAAGGCAATATGAATTATACATCCTAATGCACACTATATCATTTTCTAATAATACTGTTGCAGCCGTGATGCCATACATGGCTCTCTTCAAAAGGACATATTGATTAATAAGAAGGCCAGGCTTAGTTTTACACCAGCTGTGCTTCCCTCCTCCCCTGTTTTTTTTTTTTAATAAAAAAAATCTGACACCAAATGAGGTTTTCTATTTTATTTTATTTATTTCTTTGTTTTTGAAGCGAGTGACGAAAATCGACCCCAGTGCCACAGTTCCTGTCAGCTCTTCCATATGTCATCGTTTTAGGCAGCAATTACTTCGGCAAATGAAGACTAATCTTTTCCGAAACTGCATTGTGCTCCATGCTGCCACTTAGAAATGCAAATAAATGGTTCCAGGCGGGTAAATCCACCTTTCAGATTGAAATAGAAAATTAGCAACAGATTCCTCCCTCCTCTGTAAAGTGCCTTATTCTTGATCATCATTTGTTTCCTTTTCTCCCAGATTTTTTTTTCTTCACGCCTGAATCACATACAATTTTTTTGTTTGGGTCAGGAAAAGATACTTTCAACACTGCATCAATCTACAATAGATTTCTTCTGAAAGAATGTAAGAGAGGCCCTGGTGGATCACATCTGTGACCCCGCATCTTGTTTCACACAGTAGCCAACCAGTTGCCCTGGAAAGCCAACAAGTGGGGAATAAAGGCCAAGGCATTTCCTGATATCACCTCTCATCACTGGTAATATGAGACTTACTGGCTCTGGACATGGAGGTTCCCTTTAGCCATTTTGGCTAGGAGACATCTATGGACCTGTCCTCTATAAATCTGTCTAATCCTTTTAAAGCCATTTATGCTAGTGGCCATCACTATCTCCACTGGCAGTGAATTCTACAACTTAATGAATCATTGAGTAAAGACATTCTTCCTTATCTCTTTCCTGAATCTACTGCCCAAGATTTTCATTGGGTCCCCATAAGGTGTTGTATTACAGGAAAGGGAGAACAAAAGTCTCCCTACCTACTTTTTCTGCCCCATGTGTAACTTTATAAACCTTTATTATGTCCTCCTTAGTCATCTTTTCATATGCAATGTGAAACATGAAACAGCTAATAATATTCTTGTTTGCATGCCTGCCAAAACTCAATTTTCTGTTGGATGTGCCTCCTCCATAACCCTCATAGTGATTATTCTCTTGTACCCACAGTGGGGACCAAGACATGGGAAAGGCAGGAAAGGATGAGGAACCTCACATAGGTTTAGATGAAAGCAAAGCCAAAATGTTGTTCCTCTGCATCTTCCAGACACATTTTTGCATTAACTGATACAGGCACAGTACATGACATGAGCCAAATCCTGCCCCCTGGTCTGCCTGCTGGGGATCCCAGAGAAGTAAAGTGGCTCAGAGGGATGGTATATGTGTGTATTTGCCTTGCTGCCACTAGCAATTTTTTTGCCATCAAGTTACAACTCACTTATGGCAACGATGTGTGCAATGATAAAAACACTTCCAAACACAATCTTACAGTGACAAAATACATAACTATGGCACGATTCTTTTTGTGGAGTGCTTTAGTGATGCACACATGTGTCCCTGTTGGTTTCATACTACACAAAAATGATCTGTAATTATCTGTATATCCAGTTTGATTTTGATTTTTGCATGAACAAAAAAGCAAAGAAGGAAAAGTTGACTGATTTCACATGTGTAGGTCTGTAAGTAAAACAAAAATGGGAACTAACAATTTATTAACATTCTTACATCCTTTTGCTCACAACAAAGTTGTGTTATTGATACTGGATAATATCCTTGAATTGACAAATTATGTATTTCTCATCCTGACTGACGCATTACAGAGTTGTATGTTCTTCTCATTTCCCCTGTGTTTGGATTAGCACACATCTGCCTTCCCTCTGTGCCATTTTCCATATCCTAGGGAATACTTGGATCTCCCCAGTGGGCCAGATACCTCCTCCCCTCATACCGTTTCAGCTAGGAAAAATAGTGTGGGGAGAGGCTGAAGTGTGCCATGGTCCTGATTTGAACTGAGCGGCAACATATGGGAATCAAGGGGAACCTGCAACTCAAATCTGACAGTTACACAGAATGGAGACCCCAAGCCCAACCAATGTGCTCTGTCTTGTGTGAATTGTAGCCTTCCATGCCCCATACTCTATTTTTAATAACCATGCTATTACCAAGAACATATTAATCCAAACTATTGGAGAGAGGGAGAGAGAGCTAATCCACTCCCACCTCCCAAGAAACGAAATAACTCTTTGGAAGTCTGATGGGATATTCACGTGGAACCTGTCCTTGTGGCTGATTCAAAATAAACCCAGTAACCCGTTGTCATCTGTTTTGTAAACTGGATTTGAATCATTTTATGGTAAGAAAATGGTTGTGTGAACTGGCTATAAAATGTTACTGTTGTAATCAAATAAAACTCTCTTAAAAGCAGGGCTTATAACAAACTGTTTGTCTCTCTGCCATGGGAAAATCTAATTTGTATTCAATAATCTATATTGTAATCCCAGTTAAGACCAGGCAATAGTAATTTTTACTAGTATTAGTTAAAGAGCTGAAATCCCAGCATTCCTAAGAGACAAACAGACTGAAGCTTTATCAAATCTCTTTAAATAGATTTTGTTTAAATGGGAGAAAAAAACCCAGATAGCATTTTACACCTGTGTATCCTTTCCAAGTTTAGCTGAAGATTTCTTTTGAAGAAAGGGATTTATGGCAAATTGGAGCAAATTATATTCAGATGGTATAGTATCTACACAGGTATGTCTAGCATATTTTATTGAGGGTTACTACTTTTTTTCTGGCAGGATATCTGGCCTTGTGCTAGCAGAACAGACACATTCAGCAGAATAGAAATGTGCTCAGTTGTAGTGATGGAGAAAGCTTCATCTGTTGAATTTATGCTCATAATGCAAGTCTTAAAGTCAGGAGTAGACTGACTTCAGCTTTGCATGGATGATTATTTTTCTGTAATTCTCATGGTCCAGCAATGAGTTTCACATTTTAAAAGCAAGAATCTCTTAACCGATAACCATTTCTATGATTTTGGCCGTAACCATTTATATGATTTTGAATCTTCTTAAGAACTTAGTAAGTGTTTTGCTGGATAACATCAAGGTCTACCTAGTCCAACATTCTCTGCATGAATCCCAGCAACCAGCAGCTGTTTAGGAATTCACTGAAAATTGCCCAGTGGCCTACTGGTAGACCTCGGACTACCTTCTAGTTAAAGCTACAGTCATCCTGCTTGAGGAAAAAAGAGAGAAGCTTTTTTATATTTTGGATTTGACAATGTGTATCACTTGTACACTTTGACAATGAGTATCACTTGTAATGTCTTCAAAGGGTCCGTTTGCATGATTACTTTATGAGATCATTTCCCAATCTCAGGCAATTTACCTGTTCCCTAAGATTTAGTGTGCTCATAGAAAATTAGGCTCCGGAACCCACTCTCAGCCATTTGCCATGAGCAGAATCTTTCAGTGCAAACCTGTTGACATCCTTCTTTCTTTCATTTTAGGATGAAGAACCCTACTTAATTCCACTAAGTGTTTCTGGAAGTGGCTTTCACTACCAATTCAAAACATGGTTGATGCCTGGGGGGGGGAGTTACCATGTGTTTCAGGGAAAGCTCTGGTGTTTTTGCAAGTTAAACTTCCTGCTCATGTGGCAGCCATTTCCCCCAACTGTTTCCATGGTAGCCATTTTCTCTCTCCCACCCCCCATCACCAAGGGGCTTTTTTGTTTGAAATCATCAATTGAATATTGTTATAATGTTATAACAATGCAACATTGACGCTTTCCAGCAGCACTGAACCCATGCCAAATATCTCGGGTTGCCAACCTCCAGGTCATAGCTGGAGATCTCCTGCTATTACAACTGATCTCCAGCCTACAGAGATCAGTTCACCTGGAGAAAATGGCTGCTTTGGCAATTGGAGTCTATGGCATTGAAGTCCATCCCCTGGCAATCCTACAAATATCCCTTGTGGAAATGGCCCAATCCTAGTGGGAATCACTTTACATAACCGGACAGTATACCCACATTCCTGTCTCCTTTCATATCTTTCCCTCTGTACACCACTACTGTAGCTGGTTAGTAATACTTGTAACACCATTTTCTAGTCAAGAAGTAATTATCATTTAATTCAGTAATTTAATTCAGAGGTAACAGCAAGACTGCGAGACACATTCTTATTGCACAGTCTTCAGCAGCACACATGATATCAGTTACATTGGGAAATTCTGTGATAGATGTAGTTTCTCCATTAAAATTGCATGTGGTCTTTTAAACAGTTCTAAGAGAAATCTCAAGGGTGTCGTTCCTCAGCTTAATTTTAATTATCTAGGCTTACAAAACAAACAAACGAACACCCTGGTCCTGTTTGGAGAGGATTAATAACTGTTCTTAGTGCAGGAAAGATTACCAGAATCAATGATGTGATTAGGATTGTAAATAAGAAGAACAAGCTGTTGCCATATTTTTTAAAAAGAAGTCTTCATGTCTAAAGGCAAGATCTGTGCTTTGCTGATGAGGCCTTAAGCCAAAAGCTTTGCTTAAGACAGAGCGTATTAAACAAGATATGCTCTAAAAGTCCTTTTTTAGGTTAGTTGTGTGGGATGGGGGACATAATTTTTCCCGATGCAACTTCTTCTGAATATTCCTTCCTGGCTTAAACCTAAATGTTATGTGGAGCTCTCTGATCCTTTATAGAGACTGTTTAAAATGCCATGCAATAGAACTGCTGGAACAGTGATCCAAAACAGGAAGACTGATGAATAGGGCACTCTTAACCACTCATGCCCCCTTTCTGCTGTAAACCACAAGATATATCCCTGCTATGGCAAATGTACAGGAACCTTTAAGTTTTTTGCAGTGGGCCGAAAAAGCTGCCCATCATCTGTACCATGTACCTTTTGTTTAGGTTGTGCAAAGAATGGCAATCGATGAGACAAGAAAGAAAACTGGGACTATGATCCTGTGCACACTTAGTGGGAAATTAGCTCTACTGTAGAATTCTCCTTCTGAGTAAACATGTTGGACATTACTACACAGCTCTTCAATCAGTCAATAGGAACCAGAGTAGTTTAGCTACTTGGTATGAGTTCAGTCCACACCTCCCTTCCTGTCCGATAAAATCTGGAAGAGGTAAACTGATGGTCTTTATGGCCTTTTCAAGCAATAACGTCTCTTTCTGTTCAGGTCGCCAACTTTTAAAGAGGTCCCTTTTGTGCATGTGTTAAGTACCGACAAGTTGTTTCCCTAGCCGTCCCTTTAATATCAGTTTCATCTGCAAGCAATTACCAGCTGATGTTATTTAACCTCATGCCATGGAAAGCGTCATCTGTCCTTTCCCACTCATTATACCTCATTTATTTATTTATTTATAAAATCCCAACCTTTCTTGACTGGGGTCCAGCTCAGGGCACCTGCCAACAATTAAAATATACAGTTAAAATGAATACTCTACATAACTATGAGTTGCGTAGAGCAGGCAAGATGGCTGACAGTTAGCAGTGTTGTTGAGAGGCTCTCCCATAGCTTCTCCCACTTATTCTATGTTTTTTCTCCATATCAAGCTGCCGGGGCCTAATTGTGACTATCTAAGTTACTCTGAAAACTGAAAAGTTTGAGATTTTTGGCACCTGGTAGGAGACTGCTTTTGCAGAGCAGCGGGTTTGGCTGGGAGGAGCACCGAGGAGGTTTGAATGTTTGTGTTTGGCACCTGGCTTGTCGTTGATAACCTCCCTTGCTCTTTTGGTTTTGGAATTGCTCTTGGGTCAACAGGTGTTTAGCCTTTGGGTGCAGGTTTTTCCCTAGTGCTGAGAGATTGGGCTCGTCTTGATACTGGTGGAGACTCAAAGTCCTAAGCCTTAAAGGAGCCTTAAAAGAGCTTTAACCATTCTGAGCTCCTTGACAATGGGAGCCCGTAAAAGGACACGTGATGTGGAAGACGAAACCTTGCCCTTGACATGTAAACAGACCAAAATGGATGACTTTTGTACTCTAAACAAAAATTCAGTTTATGCCGTGCCAACTTCCAGCCATTTTGCCCCTTGGGATGACTACATGTCTGACTCACATTGTGAAGACGAGTGGGGCGATTTAACTGTTTGTTCTCAAGAGGGTGGTAAAGAAGAAAAGCCCAGGACTGCTAACACCATTTTAAATGATTTCTCCGACCTGATTGCTAAAACAGTGAATCTTATCTTTGAAAGATTAAAAGAAATTGATGCTAAAATTGATCAGTTTACTCAGTTGCTCTCAAAACATGTCAGCACCAATTCAATTTTGTTTAACATACTGCAAAAAAACAGGCTCCTAATTTAAGTAGGAGAAAAGGCGAAAAGCACCAGTGGTATGCAGAGGAGAGCTTTCATATCAAAGACAGCGCCCCAACTTCAGGTGGGGAAAATCCTGAAGATTTGGGGGGTGGAGCATGGGGAAGGCAAGCTTTGGGGAGGTGAGGGACCTCAGTGGGGTATAATGCTATAGAGTCCACCTTCCAAAGCAGTCATTTTCTCCAGGGAAAACTGATCTTTGTGGTCTGGAGATCAATTGTAATTCCAGAAGATCTCCAGGCTCCACCTGGAGGTTGCCAACCCTGTTGTGGAGTCAGGTGATGCATGGTTCATGAGTTATATGTTCCTGTCCATCCCATGACCTAATTAGAAAAACCTGCTAGGTCCAAATAATTTTGGATGATTTCAGCTTCTGCTGTTCTTTCTACTCCATCCTCCCCATTCAGACACAAGCAGACCATGACAGTGGGGAAAGTGACGAAATGTTCAGGTCATACTGCAACCTGATTAGAAAGGAATGAACTGGTTAATAACACACATTTTTAATGTTGGTGTATGTGTGCATGCACACATATGCATTCTACCCTGTTTGTGTGTGGGGGGGGGCATGAGAGAATGTTCTTGGATATGTGCATCAATGTGAATAAGTCACTTATGCATGGGAGTTTTATCTGAGGCTCGTTGCTTGCTGAACCCACACTTTCCTGTTGTGAATCTATGCAACAGCAGTCTCCAAGCGCAAATCAAGAAGCATTTTTTCTCTACCCCTTAAAATGCTGATTTGTAGTTGGCTGTAGTGCTTACTGTGAGAGAAAAGTCCCACCCCCCACGGAAATCCAATTGCCGTGTTAAAAAGCATTTTAAAAACAAAAACAAAATGGAGCTCTCTAAAAGGAATGGGAGGGAGGGAGAACCCAAGCCTTGTTTTTAAAATCCTTCTTCTGTTCAGAAAGAACTCCGAGAAAGCAAGGAACGGGAAGCATTTGAATCCCCACCCCTTGACACTCTGCTTTGTAATTGGCTGTCGTGCTTTCTGTGAGAGAAATGTCACTCCCCCAAGCTTCTGTGTCCCGCTCTTTGCCTTAGGCATGGGGGTTTCATTCAGGCTGATCTCAGGGGAGATCAAAGAATCGGGTTATTAAAGGAATGGAAAGGCCCAGGATTTGCAAGGGCTGGCCACAAGGTCATCTCTAATGGACGGAAAACTCATGCATAACTCCAAGGACCAACCAAGACAGACCAGGGCAGAATGTGAAAGTACCCATGCATAAACGACCTAAGAATGACAGAACTGGGTTATGTCTTTGGTATGCCAAATGGCAGTTTCACAATGCCTGATGACAAGGTGACAAAGGTTTTCCAAAGTGAAACTTGCACATTGTTTGAGTGCCTTGCTTGAGTTTGGCATTTGTAGGGATGTCAATGTTTGTCTTTTGGTGAATACCCAAATTCACAAACACTTAAGAAGCTATGGCTAAACTATACTAATAAAATCTCTCCTCTCTTTCACTGTACATAGGTAACATGAGTACAAGACTGTCATACTGAAGTGTCATCCTAAACAATCTCCCTTTTGGTGAAAATTGTGCTTCATTGTATGCATTTTTTTTAAAAAAATATATAGGGGACTTAATGTTGGGAGGAAGAGGAGAGTGCAAGGAGGAAAGAGGTTTATCATATAAGAAAATGTGGTCACTTGTTCTCTAGAACGATGTTTTTCGTGTCTGCTTTATTAATGATAATAAGCAATAAAGGAATTTGACTTAGAAATAAAGGAATTTAACTTACAGATAACACTGCCTAATTAATTTGGTTCCCCCTCCCCTTGAGCCTTGCCTGCCAATTCAATAAGTGGGCTGTTAATGCCAACCTTAGCCCCATCAATTGCAATCCATTTTTAATTTTTTTATTTTGATTCTGGGTAACTACAAACATCTTCACATCGTACCTGAACCCTTGCAATCTCAGTACATGTTATAGCTTGTTTCTTAGCACGCAATTAAGTTGATAATAGGCTAGACCTGGCTCCTGTGTTAGGGTGTGGGAAAGGAAAGGCAGCCGACAGAGCAGGTTTCTTTGATTCTCAGCTCGGTGAACTAATCTGATCCGCAGGCTGATCTCTGGACTGGGATCCTCAGATGTTCTGAGGCACTTTCCCGAGGAGTGTTTAGATTGGGCCTAAACGGAGAATGATAATTGTGACCAATGATGTAATTTAAGGGAGATGAGTGGGAGGGCTGCTTCCTGCAGGAGGGGAGGGCTGAGCTCCAGGCACCTCAATCAGCAGCACTTCATACTGCTCTGTGCTCAGCTAGACCATCTGCTGCTAGGAGTTACTGAAGGAGGACACAGAACAAGTCCCTGTATCCACAGGGATCAAGCTCCAGTGACAACAAAATTACAGCTGCTCCTGCAGCATTGTGATACTCTACCCAGGCCAATGATATAATTCATGCCAAATACTGAAGACCAGTCAGCAGCCCAGTGCCTGCACAGAACAGCCCTCATATCTCTGTCGTTGCCTGTCTATACTTGCTGAAGAGGGTGCCTATTCCATTCACCCACAGCAGTGAATTCTCTAAGGGCAGTGCTCCATGAGCTGAGTGGAAGGGGGCATACTACCCCTCCTGTTGCTGTTCCACCTGTCTCTCTGATCTGAGGTCGGGTTGCCAACCTCCAGGTACAAGCTGGAGATCGCCTGCTATTACAACTGATCTCCATCCGAAAGAGATCAGTTCCCCTGGCGAAAATGGCTGAGGCGTTGTGTACTGTTATGAACTGTTGTACACAACCAGCACAAATGTAGGAAATCGTGGTTGAGGATGAAAAGACACCTCCCATTTTTGTGAATTCCTTGTTTAAGAGATGTTGTAAAAGGCTTGCCCAGGGTCATGAAAACAATTATTTCCTATCATGCTGATTTACTTTCTGTTGCATGAGCCCAACATATGAATTTTTAATTAATATTAATTTAAAGGATTAGGAGTGCTATAGAATCTAAACAAGGATGCCCCTTCTCATTCTTCCTTTTTTCTTAAGATCACGTTTTTACTGTTCCCTGTGCCACTTCCAAAAATCTTTACGTTTCATTCTTAACGGTATATGGTTTACTAAAATATTAAAAGTGCCCTATTTTAAATATCTGAGAAAAATTATACCAAAAAAACACCCCTCTCAGGAATCATCACGCATTACACTCTGCACCCCTAAAAAAAACAAGCAAAAAAATCCTACTGTTAATTCTACTTTTGGTACTAGGAAGACAAAGAAAAACAGGTCGAGGAAGTTACAGAAAGAACAAGAGATAAGTGAAAATTACAACAGATTATTACAGTACAGGTATTTCAAGCAGGGATGAGCAATAGAATAGACTTGGTGGCTGCTGCTTTGGAGTTTTGAGTGACAAGAGTCAGATAGGGCCCTTACTAGTCTTGCCTGGTGGAGAGAGAGGGTAAACAGGAAGATCTAGTAACTTGACAGGAGCGTTGTATAATGTCTTTGAAAGTGTGTTTGTTCAGCTCCCTAATCTGTTGTTACTATACAAGAGAAATAGTCCTATGGGCCTTTACTATTCTGAAACTAGAAAGAAAAAATATCATGATTTCATATTTCAATTCCTTTCCCATCCCCAGGTATTGAACAAATTAGGCTACATTGTAAAAAAAATGCTTAAAATAAATCTCTGAACAGTTTCCAAAGGAGCAGGGAAATATATATAATTTAAAAAGCAGGCATTACGGGGTCTGCTCTTTTCCCCAGAGATGTATCCAGAATTGTTTTCAGATAGCTTTAACAGAATTGTTTCCCTTCATTTGCTATTATTGGTGGTGGAGTTAATGTGACTGCTGTAGAGTGGATCCAAATCAATAGAAAACTCCCATTCACATCAATGGGCTTTTGATCAGCCTCTCATTCTTCTGCAAACTGCTGAGCATAACTGAAGTAGGCTTGCCTGGTGCTGACTTTGCAGGGTGTTTGTTCTTGTTAAATGGGAAGAAGGTGGAGACTTACTAACAGATTGTCTCTTTGGAAGTTTTCTTTTCCTTCATTGTCAGTCTCTTCCCCTCACAGTTGTTTATATAAAGATGATATTAAATGAAGTTCAAATATATTCTGTCAAAAATAAAATATGCTTCTTTATTAAGGTACTTAAAGCCTGAGGGTGGAGGATTTTGATTTTTTTTTTAAATTTACGTTCTTAATGAAAGATAATTTGTTAGGACTTGGGCTGTAGTAAATGTCCATTTTTCTTTTGCGAATGGGAAACTGGCAGAGAGTAGATGGAAGGTCACAAACCGGTGATAAACTGGGATTGATCTTCTCTTTCACATATGGGTCACATGTGTTAAGAAGCCATCTGACTGTTAGCATCCAACAGTTTCTCTTTTCGACTTCACAAATTGCTATTCTCTGCAAGCTGTTTTCTAATGGCTGAGCAATTAAGGGCACATGTTGTGCTATTGATTGGATGCTCTGGCATTAAGCCGGAAGTATGGGAAGAGTCCACCTTTAGTAACCTTTTCCCTGGAGGTTCTTTAGTTTGAAGTCCGGAAGTAAGTCAAATAGACTTCACAGAGAGTGCCAATAATTAGCAGACCCCTTCTGCAGTATGGACCACCATTGACTGGTGGGGGACCAGTACCGTATCAACAAGTTGATGTTGTGAACTAAGAGAATGCTGAAAAATGTATCCAATGTAGTTCCTTCCAATTATTTTCAGAAACAACAGTGCTAAAGCCACACTCCCACTGGGGTGTAAATCCCATTGAACTCAAGGGGACTTTAAATATCTTTAGGGTTAATATTATCCCCAGTTATAGCAGCAGATTTTCTCTTAGGCTCTCATGTACTTTCTACAACCATTACCACTGCAGAAGGGTTATTTTTTGCATTATCTGCTAGAATCAGCATTTGATCTATTAGGCCGATGCAATACTTAATACAGAACCATACCCCCCATAAATCCTCCCCTATGTCCACACCCATGGGCATTATCAGAAGTAAGTTCCATTCATTTCAATTGGCTTTAATGAAAGTAAGCTTAGGAGCTCAGAACACCAGTCCTTTATTTAATAGTTCTTGCATGTGTTCTAGCTATCAGCAAAAATAACAGCCCCTGTCCATCTTCTTTGTGCCTGTGTAGCACCTCCTTTCCAGCCTCCTGCTGTAAAGCCTTGGGCTGGCTTTAGAAAGAAGATGGTGAAGCCATCATCATGCACAGCTGTCCAGTTTACACAGTCCCATTGGTAGAGGAAAGATCAGACAGGAGCCCCCCCACACACACACACAATCGTCAGCATCCTCCAGTCATTCATCCTCTTTCCTCCAACTTTCACATTCATGGGCAAAATGGATGAGTTTTTTTAAAAAAATCCAGTTTAATTCTGTGACTGTGTCATTTCTGACCAAGGAAGCTCAAACTCCCACTGGACTGGGTCATGTCCTGCTTGCTACTCGCAAGCAGAGGGTGGATTTTTGTTTGTTTTGTCCAACTGCTCATAAATCTCTTGAGCAGATCTGGAGAGTAACTTTCTGTGAATTCAAGCACTACAATACAGTGCACTCAGCAGCATTCTGCGCATGCATCTCTCACAGAGCCCAACGGCAGGCCTAGTTTCCTTGTCCACACTGGGCATTGCTCTGCGACCAGCTGTTTAAATAGTGAGCAAACCACGCAAAATTTTACGGTCACTATTTTTTAAAGTATTGCTTTTGGGGCTATATTACTGACATGATTTCACATGTATGCTCGTATACACCATTATGGGAGTTGTTCCCAGGTCACTTAATGAAAAAAACAACTGATGATCCATGAGGCTGGAGGAGGAGAGTCAATCCACAGAAGCCACTTCAAGGCAGAAGAAAACGAAACTCCACAACCACAGCTACTGCACAGCCATGAAGTGATTTGGCAGCTGCTTGAGTGAGACAGCGGTGAGGTGAGGAGATCTGAGGTGTGGCTCATGAATGACTGTGTCTGTGGGAAATGATATGCTTACCCAGTGAACACGTTCCCTGTGAAGTTTGCGGCACTTCTATTCCTGACTGTCTCTTTAATTAGTTCTTGTTTGGTTGGGAGAAAGGGCTTTTTAATTGTTACTTTTGTTTTAGCAGCTGGAGAGGATTGCTAATTCATAATCTTATATTTTCTAGGATTGTAATTGCACAATTACTAAATGGCAATCATGAAAAATAAAAGAAAGAAAAATAAGAACGAGCCCTTTGGCTGTAAGGAAGAAAGCTGTAATTAAAGCTTCCTTCCCTCTAACACACGCATACAAGAACTGATTCAAGAATGTCAGCTACTGTGATTGAACAGGTAGTAATTAATTAAGCTGAGAAACAGAAGCAACAGAGAGGAAAGGAGGAACACTTAAAGGGACAGTAGCTAATGAAAGTCTCAGTAGTGTTTTGTCAGTCTACAGCTGATTGGTTACCAGTGCAATTTGCTTTTAATTTGACACATTGCAACAAATTAGACTTGAACAAATACAGAAAAACAGAGAAAACACTGCAATATAATAGATTGGCAACACTGTTTCTGGATTCTCCCCTCCCCACCCCCCCAAAAAAGAGTGATGGAATGACTTTGCATTGAATTGCTGGTATGGAAGCAACTGTGGGCCCAAGCCATCACCATCAGTGATAGCACTGGAGTGGGAACTTTCACAGTACGACATTGGCATGATATAATAATAAATAACAGGAAGCTAAACACTATGAAGGGGAAAGAAAAGAGCTTTGTTGATGACGATTCACTATTGGGGTATCTGCATAATTACGACTATGCTTAACCATGCAAGAAAACAACACACTATGGGCGAAAACGCATGGTCGCTTTAGCCTCCTTTATTCCCTGTTTCAGCCAGGATTCAGCCAGGATCGAACGCAGGTTCGGCGAAACACATGCCTCTTAAGTTCATTAAAGTCTGCCCTACTAAAATCTAACGTACACATCTGGCTATAAACTTCCTTGGCCCCTATAGCAAAAGGAATTCTAGGAGGACATGATCACTTCCTACTAAGGTCTTTACCACCTTCACCCCATCTACCAGTACTTGCTTGTTGGTTAATATTAAGCTGAGTATGGCCGAGCCCTTATAGCATCACCATCGTTTGAAAAATGTTGGCCAGACAGGTCAGGAAGTTGCATGACTCTGGATGCTTAGCAGAGTTTGTCTCCCAGTACACATCTGGGAAGTTGAAGTCACCCTTAACAACAAGGCCATGTTTGTCCTTCTTTCCCTTATCCTCATCCAGATACTTTCCACTAGCTGTTACCTACCGCCTCCAGTATTTCTAAACAAGCAAACCCATTCCTTACATACAATGCCATTCTGCCTCCTCTTCAACCCTTTTGGTTATTGTTGAATAACTCATATTTACCCATTACTACATTCCAGTCATGGGAATCATCCCATCAAATGTCTGTAATACTTATTTAATCATATCCCACAGTTTGCATTAGAAGCTCAAGCTCTTTCTTCTTATTGGCCGAGCTTTAGACATCGATATATATGTACCTGAAGCATCACACCATTTGCTCCATTTGACCGGGCCTTCTGCTGTTTGCTCTCCTTCACTGAAATCCCTACGTTGGTCATCTCTTTCCCCTGGTGGTGTCACTTTAAAGCCCTCCTGTTGAATCTCCCCAGGTTCCTATCAAACACATTCTTCCCCAATCTTGATAGGTGAAGTCCATCACGTGCTATTTGTGTGTGAAAATTCAATTTTTGGTTTCATTGCTCCATCCTAAAATCTTAAATAGCTCAGTTTTACTGAAGTATTTTAATATGCATGATGAATTTGATATTTGCTTGGAATGAAATTATGAAACTCAAATGATTATGCTCCAGAGACTATTCAGCATATAGAAATCAATTCATTCCAATAATTTGTTATAATTAATGAATAAAATTGATTTTAAATGATTATTTCATAATGTCTAACAGCAATGAAGATTTCTTACAGCTTTCATAATTCAAAGAGAGCTTCCTTAATGACATTAACTGATAGAATTTATTTTAATTCACTATGCATGATGACCTTGCGTGTTCCTGTTCCATAATCAAATTAAGGTCAAGATATTGTGGGAAGTCCTCATCCACTAACTCAATTGAAAAGAACAGAAATGGAACAAGAACAATGAACGGAAGCTGCGTGGCATCAATTCATTTCAGCGGAGCTTACACAGGACAATTTCCAACTGGGTTGTGTCTTTAACATCCAATTTGTTTGCTTTAAAGGCAATATCTGAAAGAGATTAAGGCTGCAATCCTGAAAGGAGGGGCAAAGCCCCTTAGGCCCCGGCATGTCCTCATACTGGCATAAGTGCCCAAATTTACCTAGGATAATAGGCACTTATGCTGGCATGGGTGGCATCCTCATGCCAGGATGCCCTGCAGCGGCGTGGAACTTGGGTGCTGGCTCCTGGCAGAGTTCCAGTGGCGCAGGTCCCCACACCAGTATCTTGGGAGGCATCCCAAGGGTGTTCCTGGGAACAGAGCTGCCTTTAGTCAGCTTCTTAACCCCTTTCACCCCGGGAATGCCTCCTCACGCTACAGCATTGCGATGCCACTGTTTTGGTTGGCGCAGACTCGCTGCAGTCAATGGGGGCATTTTCTTTTTATTTCTTTTTAAGATGTTTATGATTTCTTTTTTGCAGCCGGGAAGCCTCTGTGGAGATGGCATGGCTATCCTGCTCCCTGCCGCTGCCTAACACACACACCTTCAGGAATGGGCTGAGAGACAGCAAATAGTTTCTTTATTCCAACCTTAACCTTTCACTTTGTATTATTCTTATCTAAATATGTAAGTGCAAATTTTACTTGCAATGATAGTGACAGTAATATTGATTTGTCTGGAATATTTGGAAGTATGCAAAGAATTCTTCAAACAGAACACACAAGAAATAAGGACAACAGGTACCTGCAAATGTGTAAGATAATCTTGGTGTTTCTTACACATGCAAGTGACAGAACAAAGTAGGCAAATCATACCTGAAATAAAAGGTTTATGTGCGCAAGTGCTATTTTTGTAAAGCAGCCTGGGAATAAAATTTAGACATAGAGATTTGTGCAACTACCATTGTACTCAGAAGACACAGATAATTTTAGAATTATGCCACATGTGTCTTCTTCCAAGGGCCAATCTATTTGGAAGTATACAAGTGCATTTGAGATTACATGACTTCAAAATACAGGTATGTTATATATTTGACATTTCTTAGAGGTAGGGACTACTGATTGCACATCAGGGAGCAGGGCTTCATTGTATCTATATTGTTTTCCAGTCTATCTAGAGTGTGTTTTTTAACGCAGCAAGAATTCAATCAGGAGACCTTCCACCTTCAGCATTCTTAAGTTACACAATGTAAGGACAGTTTTCTTTTTTTATGAGTAGCTCTAAGAAAACAGCAACAAAAACAGTGAAAAGCAAGATTCCAATATTCAACAGAGATCTTCTCTGAGAACCTCTGGCATGTCAGAATAGGGAATGAAGTAAAAACAACATCTAAATGCCTAAAGGTCTAAATGTCTACAGGACTTTGAGCAGATATATGCTACTGATCTTTGCATGAGAAATCTACAAGATCATGTGTTCTGGGGTATGTGTGTCTATTTGTGTGTATAAATGACATGTGCTTTCCTGAATTTTCTGTTTGCATCTTGAAACATCACAAATGATCATGCACATACTTATGTGTGCTGTATCTTCAGATACAAGAGTGTTTCACAAATTTTCTCTGTTTTGTAAAATGCAGGACAAGATGCATTTAACAGTAATTTTAATATCTGAATTCTTTTCCAGCTAGCCTAGGAAATGGAAATGGCCACCATGTACTCCTATTTTTTAAAAACCCGCAGAAATGAACTCATTGATAGTGCAGGATCAATTTTTAATGATACTACAGATAGACAAATTATAGAACAGAAAATTAAGTGTTTTCAGTTGTACTCATTATGTCCTTGAGAAAATAATATTTTCAGTTTCTCGGTTGTAAATTTATGAAATCCACTGAAAATTAGCAATTGAAAATTGAGCAGACTTGAAATAATGATATACTTGAAGCTCACTGTGACAGTGAATATTACCCCAGGTATGCTATCCCCATCTTGTGACAGGAACATTGTAATTTATGAGGGAGAATATACGAGTTAATGGTAAGAACCTTGAGGCAACTGAGGGCTGAAGAAATGTTTTCCTAAACCTGCTTCTTGTTGCCGACTGATCC
Organism: Euleptes europaea; assembly: GCF_029931775.1. Classification (NCBI taxonomy): domain Eukaryota; kingdom Metazoa; phylum Chordata; class Lepidosauria; order Squamata; family Sphaerodactylidae; genus Euleptes; species Euleptes europaea. The sequence continues at coordinate 36,453,390 of NC_079320.1, read as the reverse complement.
AAGGGGAATGGGTGAGGGGATTTTCTTGAGGCACAATGGCATCACTGAACTCTAAAACTGTCTTGGGAAGGGGTCATGCTGCTTAACTCTTCACAACTGTTGCTGTACTGGCAGTGAAGGGTGATATATGATCTGTGCTATCGTTGGGACCAGAATAGAGTTGCCTATTTACAGTTATTTCTCGAGCAGCGTAATTGTAAGGATTCCCACATGAGAGTTAGGGGCAGCTCTCTTAATTAGATTTTGCTTCTGAGGTCAGCATACATGTATCCTGGTACTCTAGAAGCAAAAGAAAGCATACAGATATATATACAGGCAGTGCAATCCTAAGGGGCAGTAGGTGTATCGTGGCCGGGGACGGAGCATACATGGCACAGCCATGCTGCCTCCTGAGCAGCATGCTGCACCACAGCCGAACAGGAATGTTCTCCCAACACCCATGAAACTGCTGTATGCAGTTCCACAGGCTGCACCACCATTTTTGCTGGTGTAAATTTGCTCCAGCAAAAGGGGGTGTTCCCAGGGCGACAGTTCCCAGAGCTGACTAATGTCAGTCCCGCCCTGGAAATGCCCCCTTTGGCACCGGCACAACACCCTGTGCCAGAGGTGTGCTGCCACCGCAGCTGGGCCAGTGCCCATACATGGTGTTGCTGTGACGCTCTCCCGTGCCAACATCAATGCCGGTGCCGGGGTCACATCACCACCTGAACTCTTCACACACACCCCTTAGGATTGCACCAGGGTCACGTCACCTCCTAAACTCTTTCACGTGCACACACACACCCTTAGGATTGCACTGTAAAAATCACACCGCCTCATTGCCTTAAGTTGGACATGTAAACTTTTGGATATGTAAACTTTTACCAATGTTTTCAAGTTCTTTTGAAACCCACTCTTGTACTTCTGTAATAGATAACACCGCCAGAGCCTGGTATGAAATCTAACTGTGTTACTGATGAAGTTGGAAGTCAGTTTTATGCCAGTATTCAGGTCCTATTTGAACATAGCATGGCTTAGTTGTTTCTTTTTCCAGATCATCTATGCATATATTGACACGTATCTACTTTTATATGCATAACTTACTGTAGCTGTTATATGATCATGAATAAACAGCAAAGCACTCTGCATTTGGAATCAAGTCAGCCCACCTAAGATGTGGGTTTGTGTTTTAATAGTTTTAAAAATCTGAGCCTGGCCAGGGGCTGATCCTAACTATAATACTTCATATTTATGGACATGGAACCCTCTTTTTCCTTAATATTGAGGGAATATATATTTAAAAATCTAGAACTATTGTCATCTCAATAGGTTGATTTCTCATTAATGAACCTTTCTGTTCAGTTGTATCAAGTCTATTTATAGGTGATGTTAGTGGGACAGGACCTTATTTGTGTGACATTGCCTGAGTCCAATGTCTCATTGAAAAACATCAAGAAAACAAAAGTAATGACTACAGGAGAATTACACAACTTTAAGGTTGACAATGAGGAAATTGAAATTGTTCAAGACTTTCTATTCCTTGGCTCCACCATCAACCAAAAGGGAGACTGCAGCCAAGAAATCAGAAGGAGATTGAGACTGGGAAGGGCAGCCATGAAGGAGCTAGAAAAGATTTTGAAGCGTAAGGATGTGTCACTGGCCACCAAGACTAGATTAATTCATGCCATCGTATTCCCTATTACTATGCATGGGTGTGAAAGCTGGACAGTGAAGAAAGCTGATAGGAAGAAAATACCGTATTTTCCGGCGTACAAGACGACTGGGCGTATAAGACGACCCCCCCATTTTTACAGTTAAAATTTAGAGTTTGGGATTGTCCCGAGTCCACGGCCTAGGGTCGGCCCTCAGGACTGCGCCCCAACCCCGCGGCCGCCCCCAGACCTCCTGGAGTGGCCCAACCCGAGTCCGCGGCCTGGGGCCAGCCACCGGTCCTCCTGGGGCGGCTCAACCCCCGGGGACATGGACAGAGTGGAGGCGGCTCCCCAGGGAGATTCTCCAGTCGGGCTCGGAATTCAGCATCCGGCGTATAAGACGACACCCGGCGTATAAGACGACCCCCGACTTTTGAGAAGATTTTCCTGGGTTAAAAAGTAGTCTTATACGCCAGAAAATACAGTAGATTCCTTTGAACTGTGGAGAAGAGTGTTACAGATTCCATGGACTGCCAAAAAAACAAATCAGTGGGTTATAGATCAAATCAAGCCTGAACTGACCCTAGAAGCCAAAATGACTAAACTGAGGCTATCGTATTTTGGTCATGCCATGAGACGACAAGAGTCACTGGAAAAGACAGTCATGCTAGGAAAAGTTGAGGGCAGCAGGAAAAGAGGAAGACCCAACAGGAGATGGATTGACTCTATAAAGGACGCCGCAGCCTTCAATTTGCAAGATCTGAGCAAGGCTGTCAAGGATAGGACATTTTGGAGGACTTTCATTCATAGGGTCGCCATGAGTCGGAGGCGACTTGACGGCACTTAACACACACACACAATGTCTCATTTAAATTTGGCCATTCTCTCTGCAATCTTGTTGTTATGGTATGGGCAGTAACCTGAACCATGAGAGGGAGGGGAGATGAGCCCAAACAGCTTCTGTAGCCCACTTTCAATTTTTCTGTTCCAGTTGCCTTATCACTGCTCCGGGGAAAGTCGACTTTTCCCTTGTCTGCTTTAACTCAACAGTTTTTTTAAATAACTTTCTTATAGGACCCAACCAACTCACATTTATCAGGTAGCGCAGGATGGTTTGGGGTGGGTAATGAAGTTTCAGAAATGAACTAAGCACAACCACACACTTCTAAATTCTTTGTACTTTGTTAGGTTTGCACAAAAAAATCAAGATTTTAGTAAAGATTTTTAAAAACATTAAGAAATACATTAAAAATGTTAAGAAGCATACACAAAACATCTAAGAACACCTGGGGTAAGAAAATAACATGGGAAAATACACCCAGCTAAACCTAAGTAGACTATTCTCTATCCTAGCAAGTTCCAAGACAAAACAGTTTCTTTTAGCTCAACCTCAAACTGGTTTATCTTTCAGGTCAACTTGTTATTTTTCTTATAGCAGCCAGGTTTTCCAGCAAAGATTTCTTCTCAGTTATCTTCCATGGTACTCTGACATCATGCTGGCTCCTTGGTCTCTGGTCTCTGTTGGTTACATAGTGCAGACCACTCTCAAACTAAGAGACTAAACCAGAAGACCTTAGTGAAAGCAGGAGAGTGGGAGGGACACAGTTTCTGTTCCATACTGGGCTTAAACAAACTGTTGAGAATCAGGCCAGTACAACCATGGGCCTAATGGACAATAAATAAATAAAAGCTTATGGCTAAGTATTGTTTTATTCCCACCCCCTCCCCCCAGCCAAGTTGTCTGACCTGAAGTTTCAGTATTAATTAATAAGCCATTAAGTTAAAGGAAGCCACAGCTTCTTATGCTCTACTATGCAGTAACTTATATACAGGAAAATCAGTATAATTGGTTACTGTTCAGTGCTTTTTCTGTTTAACGTGACTTCATTTTGGACTTCAGACAAAAATATTGAGTTGATCCAGTAAGGCGTTGAACTTGATTCTAAACGAACAGTTCAGTCATGGTAAGCTCAAAAGTCAATTGTGTTTCTTTCAAAGTTCTCAGCATTCTTGATTGTGTTATGTCTTCCCAAGTGTTATGCAAGATGAAGGAAAGCCAGCAAAGTTAACTTTCAGTCTTGTCATATTATATGAAAAATATTCCATTCAAAACTCAGTCCAAGCATGTTGTCAATGTACAAGCTCTGAAAGACAATAATTAATATTGGCACTGGTTACTCTGTTTGAAAACCGTTGGAGGGGAAAATGGAAAGAATATGCAAAATAGCATTCCCTTTCAGACATATCTTGATAGATGAGACTGTAGCAACATGGGAATGTCTACATGCAAAAAGATTGGCAAAAATATTCTTCCCCTGTTTTTGTGCAAGTACTTTTGTACCCCTGACAGTAAAGTCATAATTATTCAGATTTCAGCATGTTGCCTGATGCTGAGGGGGAAAAAAGACAATTCCTCTACTTCTCTTTTGAAATTTTGAAGTGAGAATACATTTTTTAAGAGGAAAATTAAATCTGGGCATGTCACTTTACAACTGCGGGATGAAATGAACAGAGGCGAAGAACAGATGCCATTTCATTTCAATAGTCCCCAACCCACCTTGTGATATTATTTTGATCCTGCAGCCTAGGAAGAGTTTAAAGGTCTATTGTGAAAGGCTTGACATTCTGTTTATTAATTAGACTACTCAGAGGCTGCTTTGTTTCTCCGACAATGACTGCCCTTTATTCCAGTGGTATAGCTAAGCCCTTAAGCTAATTTGATTTCCTGCTTCCACATGCATTTAACAATATTTTGCCTTCATTTAGGTAGTGCTCTAGACTGAAATGTCAATGTTTAGATTCCGCTTTTGTGATACAATTTGTTTACACTTTGGGGAAGAAAAAGTTTATTATTGTAAAGGCATTAAATGTGTGGCTTCAGAGTGGTACTCTCTAGAGCATCATTCAATAAGCACATTATTAATGCTATGTTTATCTCAGAATACTAACGTGGGAGAAATTTGCAGGGAACAACTGGAATGCCTGAGGAGGCGCTAACCCTTCAACTAGCAGAGGAGGAAGGTGTCAGCAGTGTGCTGCAGTAGCTAAAAAGGCAAATGCGATCTTGGGCTGCATCAACAGAAGTATAGTGTCCAGATCACGCAAAGTGATGGTATTGCTTTATTCTGCTCTGGTTAGACCTCACCTAGAGTACTGTGTTCAGTTTGGGGCACCACAATTTAAGAAAGATGTAGATAAGCTGGAATGTGTCCAGAGGAGGGCAACAAAGATGGTGAGGGGTCTGAAGACCAAGTCCTATGAGGAAAGGTTGAGGGAGCTGGGTATGTTTAGCCTGAAAAGGAGAAGACTGAGAGGGGATATGATAACCATCTTCAAGTACTTGAAGGGCTGTCATATAGAGGATGGTGCCGAGTTGTTTTCTGTTACCCCAGAAGGTCGGACCAGAACCAACGGGTTAAAATTAAATCAGAAGAGTTTCCATCTAGACATTAGGAAGAATTTTCTAACAGAGTGGTTCCTCAGTGGAACAGGCTTCCTTGGGAGGTGGTAAGCTCCTTCCTTGGAGGTTTTTAAGCAGAGGCTAGATGGCCGTCTGTCAGCAATGCTGATTCTATGAACTTAGGCAGTTTATGAGAGGGAGGGCATCTTGGCCATCTTTTGGGCACTGGGTGTGTGTGGGGGAGGTAGTTGTGAATTCCCTACATTGTGCAGGGGGTTGGACGAGATGATCCTGTTGGTCCCTTCCAACTCTATGATTCTATGATTCTAAGGTGGGAACTTCTTGCTCGCAACAGCCGATCAAGATCTGGGTTCAATTGGTTTTACCTGGTTGTGGCCAGAGACACTTATAGAAGGGAGGGAGGGAGAAGTGGCAGTTTGTGGGTAAGATGTTGTTGGAGGAGGATATAAAGATGGGTGCAGCCTACCGTAGAACAACAGTTGATTCATGATAGACTAGAAGAAGAGGAATTTTAGAATACTTCTATGGAAATTCTTCATAAGCTATTATTATGTAATTTATGTGGAGGAGGTGTAAACCAGTTTACATTTTATGTTATATGCTAAATTCTTTTGTTTCTTCAATTATTGATTGATTTGATTTCTACCTTCCTTTTCAAGAAGCTCAAGATTATAAACAGGGTCCCCTCCCCCCTATTATCTTCACAACAATCCTGTAAAGTAGGCTGGCTGAAAGAATGACTGGCTTCAACACCATGAAATCTGAACTTGGGTCATCCCCAGTTATAGTCTAACATGTTAACCACTAGTAAGCTTTAAGAATTTGTGGAAGATAAGCAAGGTTTTTGTGGGTTGGGAAAAAAGGATATCATTGATCGATTGGACATCCCTAGGTTGAATGCAAAGGTACTTTTAATTGGTGGAAGTGGGGAGGGTGATTTTGTCCATTCCTTCTCTCATTGCAGACCCCCATTTAACTACCAGGAGCAGAATTTCAGGGGTGCTCAGTGAGCTGCAGCAGCAGGAAAGAAAGGCTGGAAATACCACTCTACTAGCTTCACTCCATTGGCAGTGCTGTGAATTGTACCATCTGCCCTACGCTCAGATCAGAAAGTGGGAAATATTTTCAAGATTGACATTATTGTAGATACTAATGCTCATTTACCTAGTGTGTAGTAAAATTCTCCTTATCACTTGGCAGGATGGTGCAGTGAGCTTAACAAGCAGCAATATACCGGTAGTAACTTGCCTCTTGGTAACTGATTGTTGATCTGCTAACTGACTTGAATATTTTCAGGATGTATTTCTGACTTAGCTTGTTTGGGTCAACTAAGAGGTGCTATTCCAAGCCACTGCACTATTATCCAAAGCTGTGCATTCCCAGGATGTACATTTGTGCCCTTTCCCTTCAAAGTTTTAGAAAGCTTGTCAAAGCCACTCTGGCTCTGGATTGGTTCTTAGACACCTCTGCTGCAATAGCCAGGTTGGAGGGGGCAGCTGGAGCCATTCAGAGCTTGGCAATGGAGGGGGGGAAGATTAGGGTTGCCAACCTCCAGGTAATAGCAGGAGATCTCCTGCTATTACAACTGATCTCCAGCCAATAGAGATCAGTTCACCTGGAGAAAATGGCCACTTTGGCAATTGGATTCTATGGCATTGAAGTCCCTCCCCTTCCCAAACCCCACCCTCCTCAGGCGCCACCCCCAAAATATCCCGCCGATGACAAAGAGGGACCTGGGAAACCTAGGGAAGATGGGCTCCCCCTGCTAATTTCACAGGGCTCCACTTGCCATTCCTAATTACAAACCTATTCTGAGCTTGACAGCTCTTCTTTTAACCTCCCCTTAGCAACTGTCACTTGTTTCACCAACTGAAAATACATCGGAAGCATTTGAAAATTTCTACTATCTCATTGAAGAACTTTTATACATAAACAAAACTACATATTCTAACATTATTCCAAACAGTTTTTCTTGGCGAGCAACTCATTTCCCCACAGAACACACATAAAATCAATTCCCTACAGATATGACCAGTCATTTTTATAGTTCCATATGCTGTAAAAACAAAATAACACGTTGTAAGTGAAATGAATAGAGAAATCAGAGAGTAATCCATTCATCAAGATCACATTGGTACTTAATGTGGATTAATCGTAACGAAAATTAACAGATAACAGAATGAAAGTGCGCTGAATAGCTTAATGGATGGTGCCTATTTCAAAAGTTTCAACTGTTGCAACAATGAGGATCTCTGCCAGGGTGACTTTTTAAGATTTTGTATTTTGCATACTATTGTGTTAACAGGCAAATAGTTACGCTGTGCGCTAAAAAGTGACAACTTGGCAAGACAAGACACTGAAACAAACCTAGAGTTTGATTTTAAAATGTAATTGCTCAGTTTCTGTTTACTATTTGATTTCTTCATCATCTCTGTTGCTTAACGGTGCCATATGACTGAATGTCATTTTTTGTGTGTTCTGTGCAATTCATACAAAATGCAATATGCTGTTCATTTTCACTTTCATTGTCTAAGAAAATAAAGGAAACCCCTTTGTGCCAATAATAATGTGCTGTCAGGGAAAGCATTGTCTTTTGAAAAGAAAATGTTTGGAGTTTCTGTTACAGTGAGCCATTTCAGGCAGCTTAGCTTTGTAGGGCCATGTGCTCTACCAGGTAACCCTGTAGCCGCATGCCTGATAGGGTCACTCTTCACTCCATGCCTGAATGAGCCCATTAGGCTTGAAGAGTCTACAGAGAATATTTCTTTCATTTTTTTAAAAAATGCACCAACTACTCAGCATAGAAAAGCATTGCACATATTTGCGAACGCAGGAGCTGTTTGAAAAAAGGAACTTTTAAAATAAGATTGACATGTCATCATGTCTGTGGAAAAACTATTTTTTATGGATGGAAGAAGAGGGGAAAAAAACACCACTCAGCATTCCCTTTAAAACCTAATATTGGCTGTTCTGGGGATGATAATTTCCAAGCCCTGCAGATGCTATGCATGCCAAGCGCTGGGTGGGGAATGGAAATCACCCAGAATTACTACTAATTTTCAGACTGTGTGTGTGTAAAGTGCCGTCAAGTCACAGCCGACTTATGGCGACCCCTTTTTGGGGTTTTCATGGCAAGAGACTAACAGAGAGGTGGTTTGCCAGTGCCTTCCTCTGCACAGCAACCCTGGTATTCCTTGGTGGTCTCCCATCCAAATACTAACCAGGGCTGATCCTGCTTAGCTTCTGAGATCTGACGAGATCAGGCTAGCCTGGGCCAATTTTCAGACTACAGAGATAATTTTCCCCAGAGAAAATGGCAACTTTGGAAGGTGGAGTCTATAGCATTCTACCCTACTGATGTCCTTTCCCTCCGCAAACTCCACCCTCCCCAGGTTCCACCCCCAAATCTCTAGGCATGTCCCATTCCAGGGTTGTCCACCCTAGCTGTATATCTAGAGTTGCCATGTCCCTCTTCGCCACTGGTGGGATGTTTTTGGGGTGGAGCCTGAGGAGGGCAGGTTTTGGGGAAGGGAGAGACATCAGTAGGATCGAATGCTATAGACTCCACCTTCCAAAAATGTCATGGAGTCCAACTGCCCAAGCGGCCCTTTTCACCAGGTGAACTGATCTCTATTGGCTGAAGATCAGTTGTAATAGCAGGAGATCTCCAGCTAGTACCTGGAGGTTGGCAACCTTATGTATATCCAAGACAGGAAAGGAAGAAAAGAAGGAAGGAGACAGGCAGGGAGAATTATTGAATTTCAGGCACACTGTCAGGATCTCTGACAATTATGCTCAACATGGTCATTCTGTTACCTTGTGTGATAGCAACAATATAGTGATTTGCATGGTTGTCAGCTGATTTGATCTTCTGTTTCACACTGTTGGATTTGTTCTTTCACCTCTATTGTGCACACATCATACATTTTAATATGCAAAGTATATATTAGGTTTAATGTTATGCCATTTATACAGGAAATATATGCAATGTATAATTAACACACAAATAATCTTGAAACATACATATAGGCATGATTCAGGGTAGGGAAACAAAATTGAGAGAAAGTAAAAAATTCACAAGCTTGATTTGCACATAACAGAATGAAAACAGAAATGAATTTTGGGGTGTAAACAACGATGAGATATTCCAAATTATTCCTAATCTGCAGTGTGTTTTTGCTATGTGTGAAATTTGTTTTCCTTAATTGAAACTTGGTGAGATCAAGGATTTAGGGATTCTTTTTACAAACAAGTTTGAGACATTATTGTAGTGGGTCCTGTTCAAACAAATAATTCCAGGATGTACATTTATGTGAAATTATGAGTTCCGACTAGAGATAAATCCTCCACCACTCGTTCACAAGCCTGTTTATCTAATGATGAAAAAGGTGTGTTTTCTTCCCAGAAATTCTTGACTCTCTGACAATTTACCTCAATTTTTTATTCATCATTGGAAAGTATAAATATGGTTCTTAGCCAGGACAAATGGTAAGGAAAGTGGAGAAAACCAAAGTATGCAGATCTTTCTTTTCAAGGATACATATGTACTTAGCGTTAGATTAGTCTACAGAAGTGTTCATGGAGACCAGGGTTTATTGGAGCATTTTATGGAAGCACATATAGCTGGCATTGTACAGGCAACAAATACTTGGCCTGGGACCAGTAGGAATGGCTAAATTAAAGCAAAAGACACTATTTAGCCCTAAGGATGTGTTCTTTTAGGTGTATCAGTTCCCCAGGATTGCCTGAGAGCAAAATAATTCTGACTCCAAGACACAGCCAATGGTAATCATATGGACTACAGTGTGGAACCTACAGCAGATCCAATAATAGAGGTGGAGACAGAGCCCCGCAGCTTATGGGGTGGGCTGGTCTATAGCAGGAGCTCAGTGCAAAAGTAGTTTATTCAACTATGGCATGGGAGGGGCTGTAGCTCATTAGTAGAGCATCTGCTTGACATGCAGAAAGTCCCAGGTTCAATCCCCGGCATCTCCAGTTAGGGATTAGGCAAGTAGGTGATGTGAAATACCTCTGCCTGAGACCCTGGAGAGCCACTGCTGGTCTAAATAGACAATACTGAATTTGATGGACCAAGGATCTGATTCAGTATAAGGCAGCTTCATGTGTTCATGTGTTCATATCTGCTGCAGGTGACTTCTCCCTCAGGTCAGTTGGCTACTCCAGCATCCATGTATTATTTTGAAATATATGTGTCATATTTTAAATGAATAGCTTTTTCAAACGAATAGCAAAAAAACAAATAGTGGATGTAACAGCTTATTCTTTTTATATTATTTGATTACCCCCCTATTTGTTCTGCTGATTGTGGTGTTCCTTCGACTCTTTAGAAATCAATTATGCTTCTTAGTTTAGAACAGCTGCTAGATTTATAAACTAGTTCAATCTAATAAGATTACAAAAACTTCTTACAAGCAGGCTTTAAGCTGAGCACACTGGACATAAAAGGTCACATGAATGCAGATTTGTTGTGTTACATTGAAACCATATGCTCCATTCCAGTCAAGAAGCCATATTCAAATTCTGTAGAATAAAATGCAGAGATGCTGAAAAAGTGCTATTTGTAATTAAATGTTCTTCTTGATCAAAGAGGAAGATATAGTGAGTATGATGATCAACTTGTTCTGCATACTTTTACTCTCCCTTGTGAATGGGAACAGTAATAACACCATGAGGAGGACCTTTCGCTCTTGTTCCCTTAATGAAACATGAAGCCTAAGCTCAACTAAGGCTTGTTTAACAGGAAGAGGACAATCCAATGCAAATTCCTTATTTACCTGAAAGGAATACTAGGCTTGTTTGTTTTTCACCAGTAATGTTATCAGCTGAAATAGGGACGGTCATCTTAAATTCATGTACAAGTTACAGGTATGAACAATAATAAAACTGTTTTGTGTATAACCCTGGGGGGTGTCGTCTTAAATTCAGAGTCTTTTTGCTTTCAGATAAATATGGTAGGTTCGGATCAGATCATGTGATTTTATCTGGGGAATTGGCTGCATGAAGTTACAAGCATTGGATTTGTCCCTATTTGAATATTATGTCTCATGTAAACAACTGAAGATAGTATGTAAACAGGATGGAAACTGCTCTTGCTCTCCTTCATCCCGTTCCTGGGTAGAAAAGAATCTGATCTGGTCTGTAATTTTTCATTTATGACATCTGGGGATGCATGTTTGATGCATGAAGACCCTTGGCTATAAGGGTATTTAAACTAAGGTCATTTATGGATGGGTACTTGGACTCACATTCGCCCCCTGTCTGACTTGTTGTTCCCTGGAGTTCTGCATGAGTTTTCTATCCACTAGAAATGACCTCGTGCCCAGCCCTCTCAATCCCTGGGTCTCCCCATTCCTCTGTTAACCCGACTCTCCCCTCTCCCCTGAGCTCAGCCCAGCTGCAATCTCTGTGCAGAAGGCAAAGCACTGGACACAGAAGCTGGGTTTCTCTCACAGCCAATCACAAAGCAGAGTGTAAAGAGGTGGGGATTCAAATGCTTCCTGCTTCCTGGGAGCTCTGTTTGAGCAAAAGAAAGGCTTTTTAATACCGAGGTTTGGATTTTTCCTCCCCTTCCTTTCAGATTGCTCCATTTTTTTAAAAATGCTTTTTTATGTGGCAGTTGGGTTTTGGTGGTGGTGGGGGGATTTTCTCTCACTGCAAAGTAAGCCAATTACAAAGAAGCATTTTAAGGGGCAGGCTTTGATTTGAACTTGGAGATTGTTGGTGCAGAGATTCCCAACTGGAAAGTGTGGGTCCAGCTAGCAACGAACCTCAGGTAAAACTCCCATGCATAAATGACCTAAGTATACTTGAACACCCTTCGGTTTACCTCACTTCCTCCTTGCCAGTCAGAAGCAGGAAGTGGATCATTCAGCAAGCTATTTGGATGCATCTGTGTTCAGATGTGTCAATTTGTGTGATAGTACTGTGATCCGATTGCTCTCTCACAGTGCCTTCTTCCATTTGTCTGCTGTGACTGTCCTGGCTGGCTTACCTGTGGCCCGAGTCAGGTTGCAGTGTCTCTCAGGCACAGGGCTGGGAAAAAGCACAAACGAAGTCAAAGCAGTCTGAGGTTCAGGAGTAAACCACCACAGTGGCAGTAGATTCTGTGTTTGGCGAACAAGTTGCAGCCACGCCCTGAAGCTCCTTTCTGGGAGCTTTATTGCTGACACCTGCCTCTAGGAATCATCCTGTCAACACTCTTCATCTGAGCTTCCCCCTTGTAGCTTATATCTGGCAGCCAATCTTGTGCTGCGACGGCGTTCCTGTAACTCAGCACGCCATCTTATGTGATGGCCTTCCATGGTGCCTGGTGACCCTGGAGGGCTGGAACCAGGGTCTGGGGTTGCTGCCTCTGGTGAGAGAGGTGCCCCTGAGCTACCTAGTGGCTGCACCTCCGAGGGTGCCTGGGTCTGGTCTTCCTGCTGGCCCTCTGCCTACAGCTGTGTGTGGCCCACCCATTGTCCCTCCTTCTCCGAGGAGTCCTCACTCTCATGGATCACAGGCTGGACCACAACAGTAACCTCTAATTAGGTACATAGTAAAAAAAAAGAGTTTGATATTTTGGAGCTAGGATTTGCAACGGTGTTGTGCCTTCAGTGTCTGTCCACGTTCCCAGACAATCTTTTTTCTTGCAAACACTTCTTGAGTCGATGCAGTTCACTGTCCGTGTTTAAAAAGCAGGCAATGCATTGTATCCAATGTTGGTAATTTGAAGGATCCAGACTGCTTGTGCATGTGCAAAGAGATCAGTTCATGCAATCACTTTGCGAATAGATGCCTCTACATGTGCAAGGCTCAACCAGTAGACAATGCATTCTATTTTATGATGGTTATTTAAAAGGTGCAGAACTGTGCAGGTGAAAAAAATGTAGATGAATTTTAAGCCATTTCATGTTTCATAGAAATCCATTAGTTTAATGAATCGTATGACCATGATCCTAGAGGATACGACCTTTTCTCTCAGAAATGCGGTGTTTTAGTTTGTGTAATAGACAAAGAATAGCTGTAAGCTGCGATGACCAAATGCCTATTGTATAAGTACAAAGCTGCTGCTATGCTCACAATGAAGTGCATAGGGAGCACTGGGATGAACGGATCATGGGCTCACCTCACATGTAATTGAGGGAGTTTGAACAAAGTATAATTCTCCTGGTGAGCAAACTGGCCACAAAGTTCTCAGCATGCCTCGTTTAAATACTGCAGTAATGTCATATCAGTAGAAAGGCAGGGACCTGTGTTTTGCAGCAAAATGTGACCCATTTCTCTGACATTGTTTTGGAATCTGTGTAATGTTAGCTATTAAAATTATGCTAAACTCTGCAGCCAAAATGGAAGACCCTGTTCAAAACGGAAGAACAGCTATGACAGTATGATCTGGGTCATTCCAAAGCCTTCATGAATCAGCCTATGGGAACACATGGGGCTGCCAATAGGCTTGTGACATGGCAGAGGTCAAGTGGAGATGCCACACCTCCATGAGCAAAGCATTATTTCAGCAGAATGGAAATGGCATCTTTGAACTAGGTGGCACTTCGGAACCTTTGGGCAATTGCCAACTGTTGTCAACTCTAGTTTAATTTATAGGAACATAATCCTCTGGAACATCTCCTCCAGAGGTCTTACTGAAATGAATGGGAACTGAGCTCTTGAACAAATCTAATTCCTTTCAGAGAGGCTTGCCCTGGGAGTACAAAAGCAGCATGGTGATGGATAATACCAATCTGTTGATAGGGTAGTAAGTATCTGTTGCCAACTAAACAAAATGATATTTTCAAAAGATTTGTGTTGAGGAAAAATACCTACTTTTTGATACTAAAGGAGGAGACAGCAAAATTACTTTAGATCCTAATGATTTGCGAGTTGGAGCCAGACAGAATTATCTTAATAAAGCTAAGTCCATATGCAAAACATAATACAAATGTATGTATAGGTGGTTTTTTTTGGGGGGGGGTTTCTCCATGAGGGAGTTTGTTGTATTACGTGTTTCCTGGTTAGCTGTTCAAAGGCCGAAACCACAATGAGGATCCTGTTTAGTACTGAGAATGTAAGAGCACTACAGATAGGAAATTGTTAGATGTTGCTTTCTAACACCACTAAAATCCATTTAACTCACTTGTTTCAGGATTTCGAGCTGCTTCCAAAAGGATTTTAAAGATGTGTCACAGGAAATGTGTGTGACAATTATTATATGATTAGATAAAGATCGTGAAAATATTAAGCAGAATAAAAAGCTGTTGTGCTTATAATAGCATTTTTTATTTGCAATTTGTTAAACATTTATTGTTTTCCATATACATGTATATAAAATTATGGATAGTATCATAAAGGAAACAGGAAAGTCAATGCACAAAAATTGATGGCAATTTGTTTGGTTTTTTATCACACAGGAATTAGATCACAGAGAAGTCAGAAGTTTGTAATTATACCCAAATGCTACGAACATGAGACTTTATATTTCCTTTTCTGAATAGGTATTTAAATGACTAACATATGTGAGAAAAATGAATGGAATAAATCAAAAATAAATATATATGAGACCTAAACATACTAGAGGCTTCTGTAGAAGCACTGAGCATGTATCATCTTAGCCAACAAAGAGAGTTTGATGAAACCAATATTGTTGCATTCAATATTGGCTAAATTCAAGTGGCACCACCTGGACCAACATGAGCATGCATAGTGCCTACTCTAATTTGGCATCCTCTGGGGAAAGGAAGGGGCAGATGCCCCTGACAGGCTATTAGTTGGCCATACTTTGGCACAAGAATGCTTCAAAGTTTTGAGTAATTCCTTTTAATTTCAGCAAGGCTTGTGCAGGATAATTTCATTTGCTTATTCATTTATTGTATTTATGACTAATCTTTCCATCAGACAAGTGCATGATGTTCAACAGAAACTCTAAGAATGCATATATCACTGGCACTCAAAAACTTGAGGTGATAGCCTCCTTAAATTGCATGGAAATTAGGCATCTGGCATGTGAGTATGTATAACTTTATTACAATGGCTGATGAATCATGGGTTCACTATTGTGAAGTAAATTTTATTGTTCATAGTCACAGGCACAGTGACAAGGCTACAGAATAATGTAATGTTACAGCCTTGGATAAGGTAAAAACACTTTTTTTCTCGACAGGTTATATAGTGTCAGCACACTTTATATAAAATTTAGCTGAATTATGCATAATGATTTTAAGTGTTCTTTCAGACTGACAGATATTTTTTTTCCAGTCAGAAGTCATTCATGGACTTCACCTCAAGACAGTTCACCTCTGTCAGATCCCCATAATCTTGACAAACAGTTTATAACTAGTTTTCTTCTGTCTGAAGAACAGACTTATGTGAGATTGGACCCACTTATACGCAGGGGTTGCCTGCTCCACCTTCAAAACAGACTCTTTTTTTTTTTTAATAATACATCTGTGTTCTCTCAGAGCCAAACTAAATGGGACAACAGCCACAGGTCCATCCCATAATTTCCAATGACATTTTAGAAGCAGCTATAGTTTTTGGAATATTGTCACAAGACCTCGATCTGGATCAAAAACACAGTGCGACAGCCCAAGAGCTCTTGTTTCTCTCTTGTGTGCCATTGCTAGTTCTGAAACAGTTGGCTTGAGGCCTTGTGGTAATTTTTAAAGAATGACAACTGCTTCTAAAATGGTGACAGTGGCCATAGAATGGATCCAGCATTAGGACTAAACTCTAATCCATTTGCTCTTTCCCAGAAAGGTCAACTGCTTGCTCTTCCCCCTAAATTTTGTTGGCTCTCTGAAAGTTGATGTTGCTGCAGTGTTCAGATCTACTCAGACTTTTGAATGGGACATCTTGTTTGATAGCTAGGGGCCATGAAGCCTCCTGTAATCCTTGGCAACACCCTTTTGCAAAACTGAAAGGGTTAATCACCAGTGTTTCCCCGCAATGGAATCCATCCATTTCAAAAAATGAAGAATTTCTCTGGAATCTACATTTTTTCTCTCCCCCCCGCCCGAAACTGAAAACACTTATCCATTACTCATACCAATAAAAAGAACAATGAAATGGCCATATTGTGTATGTGTTTGTTATTCTAGTATTAAATATTATCCTGCTGTCCTTGATTGTTATTCTAACATACCATATATACTTTTAAGTCCACGTGGGGGGTGGGAACACACTAGGTCAGAGATGGAGTTCCAACAGCAACCGCTTTATTAGGTGAACGGGAACAGAACTTACTACAGTCACCAGACCCCTGCTTATATGCCCACTTGGCCACCTGCGGCCACTCCCCCCACAACCTTGATTGGGGGGGGAACCCCAGTAGCCAATTGGAACATACCGGTCAGGAGCCTTGGGGAACTCCAAGCTGCCCAGAGTTCCCCCAGATGCAATTATAAGGAGCTCCTTCCCTTGATTCAATCACCCACACCCACATGCATACATAACACCCTTGATTCAATCACCCACACCCACATGCATACATAACATATACAGTCAGATTTTTTTTAGCAGCTCAAATTTTATCCCTCAATGTTGCACACCAATTTGCAGTCTGTAATTATGCTGAATCATCACAGTGCCAACTGGGAGGTTCTTTATCCTCGCTTTGTTATTTACTTTATGTAATTTACTTAACATTCATCTTATCTCCCCAAATACTTTCAGTGTTATTGTTCATTGGTAATTGTTTATTAATATTGCTGGAGATTGAAGAGAGATTACTTTGTTTTAAAGCCAGACTGCATAAGAAACAGAAAACAACTGCATTCTAGTGGGGATGTCTCCCTAAAGATAGAGATATGAGAGTGATTGATTAAATGTGGGAAGTTGGAATAATCTACTCCTTCTGTGTCTCCAGGAGTACAGCTCTGATCTTATTCCTGTTAAGAGGAAGTAAGTTGAAGCTGAGCTTGAAAATTAGTTCAGGTGGCCAAACTAACTATGTTCTAGTGTCTGCAAATGACATGTTTGAAAATCAAACTTCTCCATTGGCAGTGTTTGTTGTTTTTTTTTCAAATGTACACTTGCATTAATGATTTGTTTGCAATTTAAAACAAGCAGCATTTTGAATTTATTTTTTTTGTACAGTTTGCAGCATTCATCATACCATAGGTAGTCTACTGATCGCATCAGTTGGCCCATGTTCAGTATTTACTTAATAGACTGGTAAAGGTGGCTGGCTCAAGGTTGACTCAGCCTTCCATCCTTCCGAGGTCGCTAAAATGAGTACCCAGCTTGCTGGGGGTAAAGTGTAGATGACTGGGGAAGGCAATGGCAAACCAACCCGTTGTCAAATAACTCCAACCGTCCTCCCCCAGTTGGGCTGCTTAGGTTTGGTCAAAAGTTTCCCAAAAAGCAAAACTTTAAACTCCAGGCTTTCGCCCCAAGTCCAATGAGTAGCTGCCACCAGCCCTGAACCAAAAGTTAAGCCTCCAGGCAAGAGTTCAGGGCAACCCTTACCAAGCTTCAAATTCAATGCAACGCTTATCCTGCAAGGTAAAATTACACTCACAAAAAAGGTTTTAGGTTTGGGTAGGTGGTTTCACACACACACAAACACACAAGGCACTTAGATTTAGCCTTGGAATCCCAAAGGCAAAAGACACAGCCAATTTAAAAGGCTAATGATTTATTTTATAAGATTTATGCTGGTTACAGGAAAGAAAAGTCATGAACTTTTAATCAAGAAAATAACAAAATGATTTAGCATAGCTAACTCATACAATATTTCAGTTTCTAATATTCAAGAGATTGGCAAGGCTTCTCAAAAACAATGTTCCAATAGTTACCAGTTCTTTCAGCATACAAGAGTTTCAAAAGGTTGTCCAAAGGTTTCTCCAAAAGGTCAGCTTGACCAGAGTTTCCCCCTCAAGGGCCAAAATCAAATGGGTTCTGATGCCGCCAGCACAGCTCTCCTGCTGTACCCCAAAGCATGCATAATTAGGCTCAGAACTGATCAGGTTTTATGATCGTTTTCTCAATGGCATGAGCTCAAGCGCCAATGAGAAAATGAAAGTAATTTAATGGTTGATTAATTGCTTGGTCAGTATGCTGACTCACTAATTGACGTGTTCATGTGATGAAGCCTGCAGAACTCCCTGCACCTGGACATCGTCATGATGGCTGACCGATTAGTTACTGTGACAACGCACGGCCTTGCATTCCAAAAGGGAGAGGAGGCTTTAACAAGTAGCAGCTGGATGCCTGTCTGGCTCTCTCCCCAGAAGCAGCTTTCAAAATGTAACTATTTTACTGTTCTAAAGTCCCAACAGCACAAAATTCATAGGCCTCTAGGCCTGAACCAAGAAAATCATAAAATCCAAGAAATTGAGAAACCTCAACTTCTTGACACCCGTAAACATAGTCTGCCTAGTAAATGTTGGGATGTGATGTCACCCCGTCGGTCAGTAATGACCTGGTGCTTGCACAGGGGACTACCTTTACCTAAAGGTGAAGATAAATTGTAGCCCCCCACCTCAGTTTTCTTGACCTCATAAGAGGGTGTGTGTGTGTGTGTGTGTGTGAGTGTAAAGTACCGTCAAGTTGCAGCCAACTTATGGCAACCCAGTAGGGTTTTCAAGGCAAGAGACTAACAAAGGTGGTTTGCCATTGCCTTCCTCTGCATAGCGACCCTGGTATTCCTTGGTGGCCTCCCATCCAAGTACTAACCAGGGATGACCCTGCTTAAGAACATAGGAAACGCCATGCTGGATCAGACCAAGGCCCATCAAGTCCAGCAGTCTGTTCACACAGCGGCCAACCAGGTGCCTCTAGTAAGCCCACAAACAAGACAACTGCAGCAGCACCATCCTGCCTGTGTACCACAGCACCTAAGATAATAGGCATGCTCCTCTGATCCTGGAGAGAACAGGCATGCATCATGACTAGCATCCATTTTAACTGGTAGCCATGAATACCCCTCTCCTCCATGAACATGTCCACTCCCCTCTTTAAGCCTTCCAAGTTGGCAGCCATCACCGCATCCTGGGGCAGGGAGTTCCACAATTTAACTATGTGTTTTGTGAAAAAAGGTGCTACTGGACTCTCTTACTACTATAGGAAAGGTTGCTACTGGAATCTTGCTCTTTTCTACTACCATAGGAAAGGTTGCTTTACTGGCAACAAGGAACTTTACTGGTTCTTCTTCCTTGGATATAGAAGGTGTGTTCTTTGTCACACACACACACACACACACACTGTAACAGTGGTCTGTAACAGAACTGGTCAGGGGAAGTTTGTTAGTTGCAAAGAGTTCACACCCTCTCCATGATGGTATTTCTACCCATAACAAATGGTAAAGGTCCTCTGTGCAAGCACCGGGTCATTCCTGACCCATGGGGTGACGTCACATCCCGACATTTCCAAGGCAGACTTTGTTTGCAGGGTGGTTTGCCAGTTCCTTCCCCGGTCATCTTCCCTTTACCCCCAGCAAGCTGGGTACTTATTTCACCGACCTCGGAAGGATGGAAGGCTGAGTCAACCTTGAGCCGGCTACCTGAAACCGACTTCTGTCGGGATTGAACTCAGGTCGTGAGCAGAGCTTTTGACTGCAGTACTGCAGCTTAACACTCTGCGCCATGGGGCTCCTATTTCTACCCATAAGGGTCTGAAAATATTGTGGTTGTAAATAATGTCTCTTTAAACATGTGCACCCCACAATGGATTCTGCACTTCTTTACAAACTGAACTCCGGCTAGATTTCCTGTACATTGGGCAACATCTCAGAAAACCAGCTTTTCTCTCTTACTATTATACAAGAACCATTCCCCCCCCTTTCTCTGAGTTATTGGAAGACATCTGCACTTTTATACACAAAGCTTTAAAAAAGCAGAATGGCTTTCAGTAACGTCTCACTTTTATGCAATCTACTCTTTAGTGTCTTCCTAAATCTTTGTTGCCTTTCACACTGAAATAATGTTCCAACATCTAATTTTTAAAAGTTCTGCTTTTGTGGCTGAATGATTCATGGATACTTCGGTGTCGATATTGAGCACATCGTTAATACCGCATATTTTTCGGTCACACAAACAACCAGTTGGCAGTCTCTTAAAAATAGTTCTCATATATTTCCCATTTTCTTTTATTAGTCCTTCAAAAACTATAAGCAAACAGAATTAATCAGAATGGGAAAAACATTTCCAAACATACAGATATATAGTCAGCTAACCTAGAGCTGCTTATTGTGGAAGCTGGGTTTATTGTAAAAGTTCACAGGTTCACATTGCACAGACTTGTGACATTGCACAGTCCACATGGGTTGGACAGGATGAAGAATAGACATACTTGAGCAATAGTCCAAAGGAAACAAGATCCATGAGAAAGTTCAAAGCACAGCTAGTTCCTAGGTATATGTCCGGTTCTGGTACACTGGGTAGCAAAGCACAGAGGGAACTAACTGTCAGTGATAGATATCCAGAAGGAGTGACAGAAAGGACAGGGTCAATTCCACAGAACCTTAACTTGTTCCCTGAGAAGACAGACCCCCAAAGGCCCAAAGTTCTATCTAGCCCAAGCATGCCCTGATGATAGGATTGCCAAATATCAGGTAATGGTGGGCAATTGCCCGCCAATTAAGGGGGCTGCCTGCTGCCTCTCAGCTGGCAGGCAGGTGGAAGCAGGCCAGCTGAAGGGGGGTGATTAACACCATTTCTGGGTTTACCATAGAGTTTTTGTAGGAACGTGCTAGAGCGTCCCTGTCACTTCCAGGGCTCCACCCCTCATGTTCACCTTTTAGAAGATTGGCATTCTGACTTGGGACTGGCATTGAATCACCACTGAAAGACCTTGGATTGCACCTTCTGCCTTCTCCAATAGGGGATCTCCAGAAGAATAGAGAGCTTTAGGTGGTGGATGAGCATTGCAACATACAAAGATCTACTTCACAGTGTATATTTTTTTTCAGATCATTAACCTTGGCAGAAACTGAACTGATGGTGCAAAACAAAGGTTTTTTAGAAGATATTTGGTAGGCATACTATCCAAGTACAGAATTCTCTCCTCACAGTGAGTAGTAAATACATGCCCTCTCAGCAAGACAGCATAATAGAAATCCCTCTTCATAAATTATTTGAGGAATGACCATGACCCATTACTGAGCATATACTCCCTATGTCTTATAGAAAATATGGGAAATGTGACTGTCCTGGTCTACAAAAATTATCACCAAGAACTGGTAATTGCTCTGGGACAGTCCCTTCCCCCCATTTGCAAAACAGTGTGGAAAAGGTGACCTAAATCAAAAAGTTTTGCCAAGTTTGTATCTTAATGCAAGGACAGTCCCTTGCAACTATACTGTGAATTTGGTGACTTTACATTGAAAAATGCTCTCCCCAGAGCCCCTCAAAAAAATTCTATAGACTATAGTGGCCTTATTCACATCTGAGAACACATGGGAAAACTAACTTTCCCTTGGTTGCTTGCAATGGGCCTGCACAAAGCAATGGAAGACCAGGTCAACCCATTGCTTTGTATGGGTCCATTGTAAGCAATCATGGGAAAGTTAGTTTTCCGACGTATTCTCAGATGTGAATACAGCCACTATAGTCTATGGTATTTTTCCCCCTCAGTGCTTGGGGGGGGGGCATTTTTTGAAGTAGAGTCAGCAAATTTAAAGGGTGGCTGCAATGGACTCTCCTGGGAAGGATGCCATAGTTTGGTAAAGTTTGGGTCAGGGGGTCCAATTTTATGGGCCCCAGAAGGGGTTGTCCCCATTCTCCATAGGAGACCATTGTAAAGTTTATAATTTTTTTCAGGAAATTTTTGGGAACATTTTTTCAGGAAAACTGGAAAAAAGCTGAAATAGCCTCTGGTATGGGTATTCAGCTTATTTTGCTTTTCTTAAAAAAAAAAGGATGAATAAACCTGAACCCGAAATTTACAGGAAAAAAATGCACAGCCCTACACTATTAGGGATGTGTCTAATCAGGGCAAGATGGGTTGCATTTTGTTATTGTGTTCTCTGTCTTTTGTTCAGTCCTGCTCCCCATCAGTAATCTGATGTGTGTTCATGATTCTTTTATTTAACCATTTGTAAATATTAGAAGTCTGATTGCTGTATTCCACCAATACCATGTCCTGTTCTTAACCATGTTACCAAAGTTGAAGTAAGGGGAGTGGGCAAGCTGACTCCTTCATCCCCAAGGTTGCAAAAGTGTGTCTGCTTGTGACTGCTGGAGCTCTTCTGAATGAGGCAGTAAACAGAGTAAAGAAGTGGAGCCAGCACATGGCTCTGGAGACAGAGAGCTGGAATCCCACTCCTTCAGCTGGATATAATTTACCGAGCAAATAGGTGGTGGTGGTGACAAGAAAGGGTTAGTCTGGGAGTTGAGGGAAGTAGGTTCATCATTAATCGGTGACTTGGGACAGTCTAGAAACTTCTGAACTCCTGACAAGAAAGGAGCTTGGTGTGATATGGGGACTGGGGTTTCCCCTCACCATTTCAATATTTTAATAGGCAGTAAACTAGCAATATTTATTAGTGCCTTACAGCGTGGTTCCCAGACAATAGGAGTCCAGGACTGCAATTTTTTGTGGACCCTCATCCCTTCTATCCTCACTCACCAATGCCTGCCATGCAATGTTACTAACATAGAAGCAAGCTGCCAATAAAGGTATTGTATTGTACTAACATAGATTACACAGTCTTTTTAAAGCACAGGGATTTGTGGCCTTGATTAATAGTATGAAACATTGGCACAGGGATCAGTGCTCTCCCTTCAAGATCAAACATATTTAATATACAAACATAGAAATTGATATATAAATACTAAATCAAAATTCATATAAAATATCATAAGAAATATATTTGCAAAAAATCAGATGCCAGTCCTGTCCTGCTACCAGCCATGGTCTCCTTACGATGGATGATCTTTGTAGGAAAATCTTAAAATTTGCATTCCCAGTGGTCTGAATCTCTCTTGTTTTATGTATGAAAATGGCCAAGTTTTAATAATGAATAGAACTAGATGAGTGGAAGTCTTTAAAACCCTCCCTGAACATATATAGAGAAAAGATTTGTGGGCATTGTGCCTCTCTTTTATTTCAAGTGGCGTTCACACTGTAAATGTGTCTTACATTTTCTCCATGTTTGTTTTGCATGCCTGTTCTCCATTCTAACTCCTTCCTGTCTGAGATTCTTGTTTCTCACCGAGATGGCAAATGACTGAACAGTAGGAAAGTGCCTATACTCAGATGATGGCAAAAGTTCAGACTGATGATTCGGGGCTCAGCGGGTGAGCTTTTCATATACAGTTGCTGCTCTGTGACAATTGATACACTGGCTCAGGGATGAATTGCACTTTTCTTTATCATTGCCGGGCAATGAAGAGTTTTGTTTCAATGATTTTCTGCCACTATATGAGAGTAATAGGGTCTGTGACCGCTAGTTCAATAGGAGAATAAGGGTTTCCTCAATAAGTTTCCAGCAACAGAGAGTAGGTTCCACATTGCTCTCATTTCACATTTTGAAAGATGAACCTTCAGGGTTCAAGGAAGCCTAAAGCAACAAGCTTCTGCAGATTGTAAGGGTAATTTCTCCCATTAAAAAAACTTCAGCTTCAGCTTGGAATCATAGCCCATCAATGACCTACCCAAATGAAGAAAAGATCAGGTGAAATGTTCTGTAATAGACAGAATATTGAACACTATTTGCACTTAGCACAATGGCAGACACATTTTTATTTGAGATGGGTGTGGAGAGTGGGTGGGACCTTATTACAAGGCCATGGAATCAAATTTTAGTCTTTTTAACTCATTTTAAAATAGCTTTAGGACATATAGTTTTAACATGCCTTTCACAGTAGCAGTCAAACAAAAACCTGCAGTACCAGGTATAGGAAGTGCTTGTTTTACCACAGCAAAATCTTCAGCCTATCTGTGGACAATTACATGAGGAATTTGTGGTGTGTATACAAGAACACATATAGGTATGTAAGTGCCATCAAGTCACAACAATTTATAGCGACTCCAGCAAGGATCTATTTCAAGGCAGATGAGAAGCAGAAGTAGTTTGCCCTTGTTTTCCTCTGCAGACCATGATCTCCAAGTACCATCCAAGTACTCATCCAAGCCAGTGTGGTATAGTTGTTAAGAGTGATGGACTCTAATCTGGAGAACCAGGTTTGATTTCCCACTCCTCCACATGAGCGGTGGACTCTACTCTGAAGAACCAGATTAGATTCCCCACTCCTCCACATGCATCCTGCTGGGTGACCTTGGGCTAGTCACAGTTTTCTCAGAACTCTCTCACCCTCACCGACCTTACAAGGTGCCTGTTGGGGGGGGGGAGGTGATTCTAAGCCACTTTGATATGCCTTTACTTCCTGACTCTGCAGACTTCCTCACCTCTAAAAGTTTATTCCAGAGGAGTCCCTATTGCTTACATCCCTCTACTTTACCTGGTGTTTTTTTTGGTGGGGGAGGGGGCCTACTGGCTTGATTTTAATTGGTGCCAAGTCTCATGTGGAGAGAGACAGTCCTTCAAGTATATAGGTCCCAGGGCATTTTATTTATTTATTTAAAGGATTTTATAACATCTTGACACCCAACTAGGGCCCTCAAGGAGGCAAACAAGTATTTTTTAAAGAGCTTCAAACTAAGTCCCAACATCTTGAATTGAACTTGGAAGCAAAGTGGCAGCAATTGACTGAATATGGTAAAAACTGTCAATAAGGATACCGTTGCTGCTGTACCGTGAACTGAAATTCCCAATTGTCTTCAAGAGCCCTATATATTCAGGCCCAGAATTTGCTCAGACATGGAGCGTTGTAGCAAGGCCTGTTCAGAAGAAAGAAAAGCCTCTGAATAAGGTGTGAAAATGCATTTTGGGTGACAAGTCCCATCCACGGGTTTTCAGGAAGCAGGGCAGGTTGAAGAGTTTCATGTGATCAGAGAAGTTGTCTACCACCAATAAATCCACCTACTCTAGGATAGCTGAATTCCCTACCAAAATCTCTCCATCTTGTATGTCTTCAATGAACTCAGGCCACCTCTAATAATATCTGCAATATTACTACTGTGAAGCCAGGACTAGAACTTTCAGCCAGTACTGTGAGACCAAAGAAGACCAATCACATAGGCAGATAGGGAATTAGGAGTAAACTAACCATCCAAGCCAGTGAACGCACCAGCAACTTACCTCGCTGTTTATACATGTCAAGTACAAAAGGATCCAAAGCGAAATAATATTTCTGTTCCCACCGCGCCACATTTCTCCATTTTTTTAATAAAATCTGCAAGATTTCTGTCCCCACTGCACCGCCTTTCTCTTCTGTACTGAGGTCGAAGGAAGGGGAAGGCTGTTTAAAAAATGGCAGCAAAAAAGGGAAAAAAGGGGGGAAAAACCCAGAGAATTGTACTGCATGGCGGGAGTTCGAGGGGAAAGCGAAAGTGACTTGACGCCATCCCACCCTCTCGCATCTAAGCACTGCGGGGGGGGGGGGAGAGTGTGGGCAGTTAGGAAGGATGGGGCGGGGCGGTGAACTTTCAGCGGGGTTGCATGTTCGCACTTCAAAGCTCCGCGTGAGGAACACGTTTCATTTTAATACTTCACCGTATAAGCGGATCCTCTTACCACGGAGAAACTGTGCACTGAAGCCGTGTCCGGCATCCTTCGGGTGAGATGAAGTGCGAACGTGCAAGGAAAGCCCGCGGAAGTCGGCGCTGCAAATGGCAAGTGCAGACATGACCCATGGGACACAAGTAATTTTGCATTAAAAGTCCATTCATTATGAAACTTTACGTAAAAATCACTGGAATATTAAAGTTTGG
Organism: Euleptes europaea; assembly: GCF_029931775.1. Classification (NCBI taxonomy): domain Eukaryota; kingdom Metazoa; phylum Chordata; class Lepidosauria; order Squamata; family Sphaerodactylidae; genus Euleptes; species Euleptes europaea. The sequence continues at coordinate 36,427,569 of NC_079320.1, read as the reverse complement.
GGAATAAGAATTTGCTGCCCCACAAACTGCAAAATACTTTGTAAAGCAGGAGAGGAGAAAAGCAATGACCTTTGCAGTTAAAAATCATGAATACATTTTAGAAAGGTAATGGCATGTCTATCTATCACTGAAACAGGAGGCAGAACATGGGGACAAATTAATGATTATTTGTAAACCTAGTAACAGATTCTCAAGGACAGCTCATGTTACTACACACTTTTTGAATACGAATGGTGGAGGTTTAAATGGAACAGCCACTGAAGTTATGCCAAAATTACCATGGCATTTATGAGAATATATAATTAAGTAGGAAGAGCTTTTATGACTAACAGTGTGGTGAACCGTACATTGTTCCAGTTGTTATTTCCATGTTTATTGGGACCATTAATGACATAATTCAAGCCTCTGCACTCATATAGAAGTCATTTATAAGGAAGAACTTGTAGCTAATAAAAGGGAAAGATTGCAGACTTAAGCCTAGTCTTTATTTACAGTTGATATATTGATTCCCCCATCTACCCACCAATAATTTTCATTCAGAAGCAGTAGTCTTCTGATATGATACTCAGCATGTTTATTGAAAATCCCCAAGCAATCATACACAGAGTTGTGGCTGTAGGTGTACATCTGCTAGTTTTCTGGGATATTTATTTATTTAAAACATTTGCTATACTGCCTTTCAACCCAGTTCAGAGACCCCAAGGAGGCAAACATTAAAACAAAACATTAAAACAAAACATTAAGACATTTGAGACATTAAAAAGCATTTAAAAGCGCACACACAATATATATTTAAAACAATTAATAAAAACATAATGTGCACATCTAAAAGTATGAACACATAAAAACACACCAAAAGGGAGAAGAGCTAATAAGAATTAGGGACAGAATGCCAAACAAAACAAAAAGTCTTAACTTGCTTGCAGAAGATAATGATAGATGGAGACAGACAAATCTCTCTTGGGAGGAAGTTGCAAAGTTTAAGTGCCACAACCAAGAAGGCTTTTGGCTTGGGTTGCCAGTAGAGTTATGCATATTGATAAACCCAAACCGAAAATAAACCTGAAATTAGCCATTTTGACAATATTCGAGTTTTGGTCTTACCAAATACCAAAACCTGGGAATAAAGCTGAAGCCGGATAGCTGATCACCAAATCAGCTGAATAGGTACTCAGCTTTTTTCGACTTTGGCTTTCCCCAGGCTTTTCCCTGTGGGCATTTTTTTAATGAGCTCTGGGGAGGCATTTTTGGAGGCAGAGTTCCCAAAATTTCAGGGTAGCTTCAAGGGGCTCTCCTTGCATGAACACCAAAGTTTGGTAAAGATTGGGTCAGGGGGTCTGATTTTATGGGGTCCCAAAAAGGTTGCCCCTCTCCTCCATAGAGAAGCATGGTAAAGTTTACAATGCTTCTCTATGGAGGGTGTCAACCCCTTTGGGATCCCATAAAATCGAATCTTCCTGTTCCAAACTTTATCAAACTTTGAGGTTCATGCAAGGAGAGTCCCTTGCAGCTACTCTGCAGATCTGGTGACTCTACCTCAAAAAATGCCCCCCGGGAGAATTTTAAAAATACTTTTCATAGTCTTCTTCAACCCAGAGTGGTGGGAAAACTCAGTTTCCCATGAATGCTTGCAATAGGCCCTCACAAAGGAATTGCTGGGTTAATTCTAGTAAACCCAGTTTTCAGACCAATGGGCTATGTATCAACCCACAACTGGGTCTGTTTCACAACTGACCTCATGAAAGGTAAAGTATTTGCAATTTTGTAGTTACAAAATCTGCCACACAGAGCCTGACTTGAGTGCAGAACCATCACAAAAGTTATGTTCATATTGGTCAGGGAAGTAGCCATTGCCAGCACATAATCTGAGAGTTGTTTTCCTGTCAAGGCTGACTTTTGACCAAAGGGTGCTCCAGGTGATAAGTTTCTGTGACACTTCCTTTGTAATCAAGTGGCAGGTGTCCCTCTTGCTAGGCAATTTTTAAGATCAGCATCAAGACTGTTGTTTGCTCTGAAATTCTTTCCTGGGCCCTAATGGTTCCTTAGACTTGCCAGGGATTCTGAGTCATAGCTCTTTGGTTCTGTGCTCTTTTTGTTCCATTTTGTTTCTGCACGTAATTGCTCTGAGCCTTTTTGCTACATCCATTTTTGTTGCAGTTGTTTGTTTCTTTTATGGCATATATGCCATTTTTACATTATATGCCATTTATATGACCTATGCCATTTATAAGAAAATATGAAAATAACATTTGAATGCAATATGTTGTGGCAAAATATGAATATTGAACAGAAAATGGCATACAAGTAAAGACTTGAATCTTTGAGAGACAAATCGGAATAAGAATTTCTTGGGTCATTCTGTAAAATTTGATTGTCACCCTAATGGCTAATGGTGAGTGAGGTTTGCATCAGTGATTCAAGGTTACTTGGGATGTTCTTGTTCAAAAGGGGATTTTGACATATCCCTGTGTTGCTGGGTTAATTTTCAATTCCTTAAGATATCAGACAATGACTAACTGTCATGACCGGAAGATAATTAGTATTTATCAGATCTATCTATGATGCCTTCCACTAGTGTTTCAGGAGAATGGTGATGCAAGACCATTCTCCGCATGCAAAGTTTGAATTGCGCTAAGGGATCTATTCTACTTTGATCACTGTTGCATCATGACTAGTTCCTGATTTCATGAAGAAACAATATGTGAGCATGTATTTAATTCATTGTGGGGGGAGATGGAACAGGATTTCACATATGGCTTTTAGGAAGGGCTATTTTTTAGTGAAATCTTGACTCTTATGTCCTGTCATGGGCAGCTGCAGTGATTAATAGTTACTCAACAGAATTCAGTACACTAGGATGAATATTTGAGAGGCAATAGCATGTGGCTCTAATTGGCACCTAAACAAAACACATGCAGAAGGGAGGAAAGTTAAACAGGCTATAATAGGAAGTCATTTTTCACCCCTGCTGAAATATATAACAGCAGGGTTAAAACTCAAAACCTCCTGCATTGAAACACTGCTTCTCTGTGAAGTCATGGTAAAGAATGGCTTGCACTGTAAATTTAAAAAGAAAAAATAATGGCTGTCTGGTGGAATAAGCAGCTAGGAGGTCCCCTTTCAGGTACACCTCTTTATTTTATGTTCACTGACTCTGAAATGAAGTTATAGTTTTATGATTGTGATAAATGTTTGCAGATTTGGGGGGGAGGAGGAGTGTTTTCTGGGCCCACATATGTATGTGTGTGTGAGAGAGAGATGTCAAGTCGCAGCTGACTTATGGTAACCCCATAGGGTTTTCAAGGCAAGAGACATACAGAATCAAAAATCCCAAATGGCTAACAAGGAAAAAAAGAAAACCAAAGTCTCTCTCTCTTTGCAAAGACTAGTAGTGCTGAAAGATCCACATCACCTCTTGCCCTGCCAATTTTCCATTTCTACCTTTTTTAAAAATTATCACACAATACTTGAAGTTTATTTCAAGTTTCATGTTCTTCTGTGCTTATCTCACAAAAGCTTTGTCAATGATCTGTGAGGAAGGTAATTGAGGCTGTCAGTTTATCTAACAAATCCAGGAGAAAAGGACCACATCAAAAGATGAGTTTAAGCAATACATACTTTTCAGACAATCAATGCTGTGTCAGGTTGTCTACACCCCTATTATTTCTGCTTTATATGCTATTGCGCTGTGAGGCTCCATTATAATAAAGTACTTAACTCTTACCAGGTGGCAGTGAGGAAGAGCACAAAGATTTCTGAAGTCCTTTGGGTCCTGTTTTTGAACTGCCTATCCTGGAAACCCAGTTGGAAGCCATTAAGAGCAGCTTCAAGTTCAGCAATAATATTATTCTTAAACTTTGCACTGGGACTATTAATGGCTCCTTCTGCACTTTCAGGTTGTCTCTGGGATGAGAATAATATAATAAAATGCTAAAGAACCAAAGGTTTCTTTGAACAATTATAAATGTATCCACCTAAGCAGAAAGAATTTACACCCAGAGTGGAAACAGGCCCAGTTCTGATACTTGGTGGTCCCCAAGCATAACCTAAGAACATAAGAAAAGCCCTGCTGGATCAGACCAAGGCCCAGCAAGTCCAGCAGTCTGTTCACACAGTGGCCAACCAGGTGCCTCTAGGAAGCCCCCAAACAAGACAACTGCAGCAGCACCATCCTGCCTGTGTTCCACAGCACCTAAGATAATAGACATGCTCCTAAGGCAGCAGTTCCCAAACTTTTTGAGTCATGGAGCACTTTTCAGGAGAGACATTTGCCAAGGAGCACTCTTTTTCACCTATCACCTATATACTAAATAAATCCAATCACTTCTCAGAGCACTAGGAGATGTTTCGTGGAGCACCAAATACTCCATGGATCACAGTTTGAGAACTGCTGACCTAAGGGAATGAAAGCAACAGCATTTGTGCAAATTGTAGAGACCCTGTGTATCAGCTAGGAATGAACTAGCTTCTGTCTTCTTTGGACTTTCCTGTCACCCTCAGGTGTATTTTAGAGTTACAAAGTGAGAATGCAGGTTCAGTATCTCTTAATAGTTCTAGCATAACTGATCTGTGTAAAGTGACTCTAGATCTGCACTGTTGCTGGATAATTCCAATGTCCAGCATACTTTGCAACTGGCATGTGATTGGTGAATCATTGAAAATTGGCCAGTGGTTCCCTATCGCACCATGTTACAGCAGCTCTTCCCTTTGACCTACTGTAACTTTCATATGGAATACCTCTACAGGTTTCCTGATGAGTAACAGGCCTACTGATAAAATGAAATTGTCTTAGTGACTCTATCTATAGTATCTGCATTGTTTACATTTGTATTGTTGATTCAATAAAGTGTTTCACGATACATATAAAAATGTTATTTATTTGGCTTGAAAACCTGAAAATTCCAAAGTGTGAATTAGTCAAGAGGAAGAGTTTCAAAGCTGAATAACAACACTACCACTTAATTGCCCCAATAAAGAAAAAAAGGCCAAGCAAAGAAAAAAATGGATTTGCAAATTACTGTGCCTTCTGAATTTTACACCAAGTAATTAGATAGTTTAATAGATTTGTTGCTCAAAATGTGCTGGGTATCCAAAAAATATTATTTTGGAGTGTCATTTCTACAGCCACTTGAACACAGGGAGTGCATTCCAGGAACAAATATTTCATAAGAGTGCTGTAGTCATATAATACCTCCTTTGAAAATATTTTGAAAGGAACAAGTTGGCCTTCAAATGTGCATGTGAGAGCATGTTTTTATATGTGCTACAGATTTTATTTCAGTCCCTCTCGCTCAGTCCTTTCCTTTCCTGTTACAATAGAAGTAACCTGTTGAGTGATAGCTCTTGAAATCTGTTATTCTCTTAACTTTAAATTCATACATGGAAACAAAACTAACACTGCAGTATTAGGGAGAGTTATACCCTTTTAAGCCCTTTGACTTCAATGGATTTAGAAGGATGTAATTCTGCTTAGGATGGACCTGAATGGAAATGACTGCTGGAAAGTGCTTTTACCTAGCTGAAAACTGTTTCTGCACCTTTAACTGAGGCAGATATTTTCATAATTGGAAATGGAATACTGAGGAATGCAACCACATGCTGGAAACATGCAAGAAAGAGCTGAATAAAGAACATAAATATACTATTTGTTTGGAAGATTTGTTATTTGATTTCCACTTTGATTATAACTGTAGACTGACTTCCCCATTGGGCTAAAAAAAAATCCTTTACACATATGCTGATGAAATCTGAATTGGTTGTGAATGACCAGGAACAATATCTTGGAGTCATGGTTGGTATTAGGGCTGTTGAAAAAAAAATTCAGTTGAATTCGGATTCGGCAAAATTCGGCCCGTTTTTATTCGGGCCGTGCCGAAGTCCGAACTCCCCCGCTTCGGACCCCCGAAATTCGGGGGGATCCGGAGTTCAGGGAGAAATTTGGCCCCCCGCGGGCCTTCAGGGGGATTCCCTGAAGGCGCACGTGGGCCCTTTAAACAGATCTGCGCCTCCCAGCTGGGAGGCACAGATCTGTTTAAAGGGCCTCCCAACAAGCCCCTCTGCACTGTCTGCGCAGGCAGCGCAGAGGGGTTTAAAGACCCCCCCGCCCGCCTTGCTGGGACTCCCAGGAAGGCTGGCGGGGGGTTGTCCAGCTGGGAGGCACAGACCTGTTTAAAGGGCCCCCTCCCCGTGCCTTCATGGAAGCCCCGTGAAGGCGCGGGGGGGGGGCGAATCTGCTGAATTTATTCACCGAACCCCCGAAGTCGGCAAATTCGGCTCCCCCATTTCCCGCCTTTTTTGAGTTCGGTTCATCCGAACCGAAAAACAGCCGAATCGGGGGAAATTCGGCTGTTTTTTGGTTCGGCCCGAATTGAATCAACAGCCCTAGTTGGTATCTCAATGAAAATGTCTACTCACTGTGTTGCAATGGTGAAACAGACAAATCCTATATTGAGGGTGATTAGGAAATGGATTGAAAATAAAATAGTCACTATTGTAATAATCTTGCATTGTACTTCCCAGGTGAAGATGCATCTGGAAAAGTATGTACAGTTCTAGTTCCAACATTTCAAAAATGTTTCATAGAATTAAAAAGTACTGAAAAGAATCACAAAGACACTAGATCAAATTATGCATGGGGCATATAAAATGAATGTATTTTTCCTCCCTCTCCCATAATCCTAGATTCCAGGGCACTTAATACATTCAATGGACAATAGGTTCAAGAGAGACAAAACAAAATACTTCTTTTCATGACACATAATTAACTTGTAGAACGAACTGCCGTAGGAGTTAGGGGCTTTAAATGGGAATTAAAAAGGAGGGTAGGTTCATCAGTGGCTACTACCCTTGATGGCTACATGGAACCAGTGACTGTACCTCTGAATATCAGTTGCTGGAGATCAATAGCAAGGGAAGATTTCTGTCTCAGTATCATATCCCACAGCAGCTTGAATAGCCCAGACTAGTGTGAGCTTACAAGAGGTTGGAAGCCAAGCAGGATCAGCTATGGTTAATAAATGGATGGGAGGCCACCCAGGAAGAGCTAAGCGTCTATGCAGAGAAATACGATGGCAAACTACCTGTGCTCATCTTATGCCTTGAAAACCTCTTGAGGGATTGCGGCGAGTCACTTGACAACACTTTATTATTATCATATCCTACTTGCAGTCCTTCCCGAGGTCATTGTGGGAAATAAGAGGATGCTGGACTATTTGTTCTTTTAGAGCCATCAGGGCTGTCTTATGTTTTTTTTAAAAAACAGGTAGTATATTTGGGAGCCCCCAATTTTCTGTTTTCCTATGCCAATACTCCTATCAAAATCACCCCTCCCTTCCTCAGCTTTGTTTGTCCACATGGAATAAATACAAGAACTTTAAAAATACTTCTTTTAAAAGCAACCAGGAGATTCAATCACAGATCTCCCAAATAACATGTGGTTCACTTCTAAGTCACAAGAGGGGCAGAAACCCAGAAACAATTGAATTATTTCATTATCCAAAGACAGGACCCTGAAAAGTTTCAAGTATCCTCATGCGACCTTAGCTGCCTTAGAAGATAACGTGAACAGTAGGGGCCTAACAATTTTAAACTTTTAGTGGTTTCTAAGGTAGATGTCCTCTGAAGAAGAATGCTATGGTCAAATCATATTCTCCCTTTTGAGTCACAAATTGCGTAGTCTTTTTTTTTAAAAGGATGACTCTTGATATATGCACAATCAATGTGTAAAAAACACTTGCTTTTTAATGCTTCATAGTAATGGAGTCATCAGCAACGATGATTCATCCCCTTTTAAAAGCAGCAGAACTCCCATCTTTGATGTGCTTACTTACATACGCGTACATAAATTGAATAGTGATTCACTGATGTAGAACTGCTGAGCTAGACACAAATTTAGTTATTCTGATGAACGATAGCAAGTAGTGTGTGTCATGGTGGGAGAAGTAACATGTGTGCTTGTGAAAGGACTTGCCCTTAGGCTGTCGATTCGGTTCCATCTGAAAAGAAAAACAGCTGCATTTTCCCTGATTCGGCGGTTTCTACTTCGGATAGAACTGAAGTCAAAAAAAGGCGGGAAAACGAACTGAGTCCCCTCAAGCTACACTGAAAGTTTGGGACCTCTACCTCCAAAAATGCCCCCCAGAGCCGTGGAAAGCCGTGAATGTGTTTTTACTGGCTTTATTCCAATGGGCAATTTGGGGGGGGGGCTTCCGGGACCCATATCTCGGGACACCCTGACCCAATCTTTACAAAACTTAGGGGTTCTTGCAAGAAGGGCCGCCTCAAGCTACACTGAAAGTTTGGGACCTCTACCTCCAAAAATCCCCCCCTGGAGCCGTGGAAAGCCGCAAATGTGTTTTTAATGGCTTTATTCCAATGGACAATTTTTGGGGGCGGACTCCTTCTGGGCCCCATATCTCGGGATCCCCTGACCCAATCTTTACAAAATGTGGGGGTTCTTGCAAGAAGGGTCCCCTAAAGGTACACTGAAAGTTTGGGACCTCTACCTCCAGACATGCCCCCTCCGGAGCCACGGAAAGGCACAAATGTGTTTTTAATGCTTTAAATGGCCGAATTTATTCGCGAACTCTGAATTGCATGCCGAATTCCACAGATCTGAATCAGGGAAATTCGGACTTCGGCATTTTCTAAATAAAAACGGGCCAAATTTTGTGGGATCCGAATTTTACCGATTTTTTTCCCCAACAGCCCTACTTGCCCTATTTGCTCTTTTTCCCACCTACAGTGCGTGGTAGGGCCACCATTCAAACTCTTCCCTCTTCCCTCTCTAACTGCAGCGTGAGGCACAGAGAGGCTTGTGTGCTTATGTGTGGGATATGTGCTGTTTCTAGCTCCTGCCCCACTTTCTCCTCCCTGCTGTCCAACCTACCCCAGTCAGGAGTCATTAGCCTTTGAGTGAAAATAGCAGCCAGGCATGTAGGTGGGGATCTTTGAACACAGTCTGAGCTCTTTAAAGAAAAAGATCATTATTTACTGCAGCACAAATGGTAGCCATCAGAGCACAAGTACATAGGAAAAGTATAACACAGCACAACAGAGTATTGCAGAACCAAGGAAGAAAACATAGGAGGCTAATCTAAGCTTTACAGCCACTGTAACAGGAAAACAATTCTTCCTTTAGTCATATCACAAAGTACATGGAGAGCCACATATATGCGATAAAACAGTGGAAACTCATAAGGGTACACATAGATACTTAACAGATCAAGTTTCAGGCCTGTGTATTAGTAAAGAACAAGGTACATTTGGAAGAAAGTCACTGCAATGTGAACAGATGAAATATTACAATGGTATTAATAACTTAGCATGGGGTTATAAGCATGCATGCAGCTACATAGTAATTAGTTCTGCACACAAGAGATAATTATGCCATTTCCCCTGAAACTATGTGCAATGTCAGACAATATAAAGCAGGAAAGAACACACACAGTGTTAGGTGTGATCACGAGAAATACTTGTTGTATGAAATAGTCAAGTCCTCTATCTTACCTTTCATCCTTTTACTCTTGCTTGCTTTTAGAAAACATAATTGCTCAATAAGCCCTTCACTGTTCCTTCTGGATGTGCAAACATTCCTGTGAAATTTCAAGTGGCATGTTAAGGCGAATATACCTGTTGCCACCCATAAACCAATTATTTCCTATCCAGTTTTTTCATCTAAATGAGAAGCATTTGTTTTGCACAATGAATGATTTTATCTAAATCTGAAAGAATGTTACCTGAAACAATTTGATACTAATATTACTTTAAGTGTCTAATACCACTTTAAGTAAAAGTGGAAGAGGGGAATATGCTTTTGGATTTTGACTCTGCCTTTTACCTAGAAGGATGGGATTTTTGTGTACGACCACCTCAGAACTTGCTATTTTTAATGGAATTAAAAGTTGTTGACATGGATTTGAAGGCATGAATCCAGAGCCAGCAAGAGTGTGATCTTAGAAAACGACTTGCATGCACAGATCCCTGATCAAGTTCAGGTGCAAAAAGGTACTGCTTTGTCTTACCCAAACTAGTTCTGATGTCAGGTCTGTCACAGGACATGCCTTCCTGGGTAAAATCCAGGGACCATTCAGTCTAGTGTTCACAGGCCCAGTTTGACTCAACAGTCCTGTTTAGAAGGAAAAGACCAGGAGAGAGTCAACACTTAACAAGCAAACTTTATTAACCTATCAGAATTCAGAGCCAGAAGATGAATAATCAGGGAAATAGAATGAGACACTATTGTAACATGACAATGTGCAGAGGGTAAATCAATAAAATGATGTATATTTGAACTAATGTCTATTAGGGGCAGATATGGGTAGAAAAGACCAGCTAGCTATTGGGCAGACCTGTCTAGAACCAAAATTTGGAGAAGCTGAGCCTAGGGAGAAAACATGAAACTAGAGTTAAAAAATACATACATTTCTTGTCCTGAAAGAAATGGTTTGGAGCTGTTAGGTATGTGGTGTTGGAAAGTTTTGCAAGTGAATAGCCAGTAACTAGGAAATGTTCTTGTGATATTAGCAGTGGAAGAGGTTGGGTGCAGAACCAACTCCCAGGTAGAAGGTCCAGATGCAGAGCCAACTACAAAAATGGAGGTTTTTCTATGCCCCTTTATATATTGAGATTTACCTCCAATGGGGAAACCCTATTATTGCCTGAATTAGGTGCAAAACTAGGATCCTTGGGAGGATTGGGTCCAAATTCCAGAACTTTCGTTCCATTGGTGGTACTTGCATTATACTCTGATTGGGGTAGTATCAGGGTCTGGGTCCCCCTTGGCTCAGTCTGTCACAAGATAGTCTAAACATTTGATTCTGAAGAGAGTGGTAGACAGTGCATTGATGTGTCAGGAGACATATTTGATTACCAGTTACTGAGTTATGAGGGAAAGCAGGCATGACTCATTGTTCAAAAACAAGAAAAGAACCCATGTTAGAACCAACCAAATTGACACAAAACATTGTGTTGCCATCAACATCATGGGATGGGACTGTGGCCTTGCAAGGGTGTTATTATGTTATCCAGGAGACTTGTATTGTGGGAAATACATTGAGCACTAAGGTTATTGTCCTGCAAACACGGGTCTTTGTCTTAAGGACAAGGGAATGGAGGGCTCTGGAAGATTAGATGGTGTCATTGATTAATGGAGTCCTTGGAGCATTCAGGCAGTTAGTGGCTTCCTCCCAAGAAAGTATTGCTGCCGGTGTCTGGGTCCCTGTCTTTGATATTAAACTGGATATTTTACCCAGGCCTCTGGCATTCCATAGCAAGAGGATCTTAAGTTATGTGAATAGAGGGGTTCCCATGGACAGTGGTCCAATAGGTAACACTTGGATGAAGAAAGAAGGACATTTGGAACCTGATGTTCAAACATCAATGTGGAGGGACTGATTTCCACCGCAAATTCAGTGCCACAGTCAATGGGGTACAAGAGACACCATTTTACAGGGAGGATATAGCTCAGAGGTACGTCGCCTTAATGTACATCCTTAATCGGTGGAAATGTAAAATTGGGTGATTCCTAATTTTGTTGGCCTTGGCTGTAAACATCTACTCTGTATGGTCAGTTTCTGTTTTACCTGTTTTATCTGGCATACTACTCGCAAATAAAAATTATTTATTTATTTATATTTATTTATTTATTTATTCATAGCTCAGAGGACTCTCAAGAAAGCACCTCCAGATTTTTTCTTCTCACGAGAACAAGGCTCAGAAAATTCTGTTGGTGGTCTGCACCCTCCACAACTTTGGCAGAATATACCTTTCACACAAAGAAATGACAATATCTGGAAGGGAACTATGAACGCAAGTATGCTTCTTTTCTTTTCTTTTCTTTCTTTTTTTTTTGACAGCACTTCATTATTATGACACTGGTTTTACAAATGCATTTGTTCCCTGTAGAGAACATTAGCTTTACATAATTTCATCAAAATGCAACATCTGAGGTCACTAAAGACAGATATAACAAATGGTTTATACTCATGTATGAGATTAGACATGCTCACATTTAATTCTGAAACATTGTAGGCAATGGACATTTAAAAAAATCAAATTATTTCTACTATTAAATTTTATGATGATTAAAGATCAACATTCACTTTAACAAAAGTAAAAACAAACAACAAAAACACTTCTGGTTCAAGGAATGCTATTTTTATACATGTAAGGACAGCAGGCCTCTTTAGTAACAAGCATACAAAGATTCATTAGATTAAAGGTTAGAGATATAATTAATATTAGGTCTGGTTTAGGTTGTCTCTTTAGTGGTGCAATGAAATACTGAGGTTTTCTCTTGTAATAGGTCACATTTATTTTTGGAAGGACAAAGTTTAAGCTAATGACAAGGAATTGGGGGAGGGGTTCAAGCAGGCTTTCCACAGATGGAAAAAAAGAGGAGGAGGTGTTTATCACCAAAAAGGCTACACTAAAGATCATGTGTGGACAAAAGCACTGTGAAGCAGGGGCAGTAGTGAGGAGAATTAGATGAGACTGGTTGAAAAAACTTACTGGATCCAACCCAAATAGGTTTGTATATTTAGGCAAAATAAAGTTTACTTTAAGAGACTGTGCTTTCTTCAGTTATAATGATTTATCTTATATTTTAATAGTGAAGTTGGCCAAATTTTTGGATACTTGCATCTGGTGACTGGGGCTGTGAATGGGAAATACTGCTCTTCCTACAAACCTGAAAAGAGCCCCAGGTTCGCAGAAAAATGTGAAATCTAATATATATATATTGGGGGGTTAAAACCCAAAAATGATAAAAGGAGTGCCTGTAGCTTTAAGCAACAGATTCCCTCAGTGGTTCTTGCTAGACAACCACAGCATTCCAAGGCTTAGTTCTGTCAGTACAAGGCTGGGGAGGGGGCAGTGGCCTTTCCAGGCCTATTTTGGTCTTTGAGGGAGGTCTCATTTGGGCCAGGCCTGTCTGAGGTTGCCAGCAAGTTGGGAAAATCTTGGAGATTTTGTGGTTGATTCTGAGAAGAACAGGGTATGGGGAAGGCAGAGGTTTCAGCTGGATATAATGCCATAGAGGCCACCCTCCACAGCAGCCATTTTCTTCAAGAGGACAGATCTCTGCCGTCTGGAGTTCAGGCATTCTGCAGACTTCTACCACAGCGTAAATCTCTATGCCTAGGAAGGATAAGTTCCCAAAGTGAGACTGAAGTTGCCAGTGCCAAATGGATATGTTTCAATCTAAGGTTCTTCCCCTCCTGAAACCTCACAGGCCCGTCTGCTGCCACTACCTCATCATGACAGCCCCCCCCCACTTGGTACCCTGGCTTCAAACAGGTTAGTTGATCCATTTGTTATGTCCTTGGCCTGCTGATCTTTTAAAAAAAAATAATACTGTGACCTCAGTAGGGTTGCCAGCTCTGGGTGGGAAAAACCTGGATATTTTGGGGGAGGAGTCTGAAGAGGATGGGGTTTGGGGAGGAGAGGGACTTCAGTGGGGTATAATTCCATATAGTCCACCTTCCAAAGCAACCATTTTCTCCAGGTGAATTGATCCCTGTCACCTGGAGATCAGTTGTGATAGAAGGAGATCTCCAGCTACCACCTAGAGACCTTAGATCCCAGACTTAATGGATGCTGCTGCCCCTGCTTCTCTCCCCGCCCCACACAATTCTTTAGCCAGGCATCTCAGCAAACCTGATAAGTTACTAAGAAAAAGGAGTGGGGGGAGGGATGAAATTAAAGAAAAGAGGAAGGGGAAAAAAACAGAACAGCACCCAGAGGGGAAAAGGGGGGTTACGGGGGGGGGGAGACCTGCTTGCTCACTCAGCCTCCTTACAATCAAATGAAGAAAATACAAAACATGCAATCACATAAAACTCAGACAAAAGCACGCACATACTCTCCCCCTCAGTCAACACACACTCCAATACCAGAAAGCTCAGGATCAGTAAGACAGAAACATTTCCAAGTCTCGTCCTCGCAGCTCCAGGCGCCAGCACACTTTGTCTCTCTTGGAAGCAGGTGGCAAAAGTTGCAGCACGAGACCAAGGAATCAGTATATAGCATCTCCCTTCTGCCTTTTCCATTGGGTGGCTGCTTTTCCATTTTTTCCCAATCCAGCCTTGTGTTTCATCGGAAGAGTGCCTGGGGCAAATTAATCCCTGGCTCAATGGCCAGGAATGCCTCTTATATGAACATCAATTCTTTACTAAGTGAATAACTGTATTGAGAATGCTTCTAGCGAGGAAACCTTTTTTTTTTTTTAAAGGACACATTACCAAAACATTTTTTCTTAAGAAAACAGCATTATTGCAAACTATTTTGTTTCAAACTATTTTATTTCAATGTGCGTATTAATCATAATATTTCACTAAGCAAATAATTAATACGTTCATTTATAAAAAACGGCAGCGCTGAAGACAGCAAAATCCTGTCAAAAAGCCACCTATCTCACTCAGCACAGGAATTGTTACACATGGCTGCAATCTTAAAAGTAATTGTTCAGTTATGCTAAAGTAATATTAATGTGAGCGGCTCTGCTTCAGGTACCACAAGTACCAGGCACAGTGACTTTTTCTTACAACTTAAGTTAAAAATGGTTTACTGTTTTGGTCAGGGCCAAAGAGTTGTGTCCATCTCCTCTTCAGAAATCATGGGGCCAGCTCGCACATGTTTGATTCAGAAAATACAGTAGAAGGGATGGAGCAGCTGTCTGGATTAGCTGGGATCAGCATGACAACTGGCACCGTTTCTGTATGGCATTGTCAAATATAGTGCATCAGTGTGCCTGAAACACACAAAAAATCCTCCATCTGGAAGCACCTTTGAAGGTCACTTTCAAACCTGTATACAAGATAGGATTCTGCCAGCTTTTCATGAGTTTTGATTATTTATTCAGAAGATACATTTCTGGAAGGGTTGAGAAAGAGATGAAAGGGCCTAACAAAATACCCCCTCTTGTACCTTTCATGTTTTCATGTATTCCATGTGCCTCTTCATGGCCATTGTTTCTCTGGTCTGCTGTTCTTTGAGGTCCATTTTTAATCTGAAAGGACTTCTTCTCTGTATAATCCATGCCAGTCAGGGATTGTATAGTAAACTATAATGGTGTTACTGTGCCACATTTCCAAACAGTGTTAGCTATATAATGGTGCCACTGATGACAAACGAAGTATCTGATTGTCACTGCATTACAAAGGTAAGGTTAGGGTGGAAAAAGGGTATTCATCTCCATTATCTAGGTGACCAGGCAACACTCCCTGTCTTGTTATACATCATCAGTGATTCGCCACCCATGCTACATGGCTAAGGTTGCCAGCCTCCAGGTGGTGGCTTGAGATCTCCTGCTATTACAACTGATCTCCAGGCGACAGAGATCAGCTTCCCTGGAGAAAATGGCTGCTTTGGCAATGCCATTGAAGTTCTTGCCCTCCCCAAACCCCGTCCTCCTCAGGATCCACCCCCAATATTTTCAAGTATTTCCCAACCTGTAGCTGGCAACCCTACACATGGCAAGACTTTCTCCTGGCATGTCTTGTTGCCATATAGTTTCTGTGTGCTGTGGTAACTTATGCATTGGTATAATAAACCCAAACCCAAACAGACACCCAAATCTTATCTTTCATCTTTGGATGCTGAACCAACTCTGATGTATCAGCCAACGTGGTGTAGTGGTTAAAAGTGGTGGTTTGGAGTAGTGAAGTCTGATGTGGAGAATCAGGCTTGATTCCCCACTCCTACACATGAGAGGCAGAGGGTAATCTAGTGAACTAGATTTGTTTCCCCACTCCTACACATGAAGCCAGCTGGGTGACCTTGGGCTAGTCACACTCTCTCAGCCCCACCTACCTTACAGGGTGTCTGTTGTGGGGAGGCGAAGGGAAGGTGATTGTAAGAAGGTTTGATTCTACCTTAAGTGGTAGAGAAAGTTGGCATATAAAAACAAATTCTTCCTCCTGCTCCTGCTCCTCCTCCTCCTCCCCTTCTTCTTCTTCTTCTTCTTCTTCTTCTTCTTCTTCTTCTTCTTCTTCTTCTTCTTCTTCTTCTTCTTCTTCTTGCTTTGCCCTTGCCAAATCTATTTCTGTGTCTTGCTTTGCAGACTCTCCATTCCCACAACTGAGAGATACAGTAAGTCTTACATTGAAAATTTAGAATGTTATCTCAGTTACAAACTATGAATTGTGAATAAAGGTATTCAGTAATTTCATACAGTGCATTTCAGAAAACACTGGGAGAAACAATCCATATCTTGTCATGTGTCCTTGTTTCAGTTAGTACTTCTACTTCTTGAAGTATTACTGCCAGATCCTCCTATGCAGAGTTAAGGGTATGTCGATATTGCCATGTCTAATTCTGAAGTGCTAGCAACTGTGTGGATAACAAAATCCATACAAATGAGACCAGCCACGATAAAAAAAGAGTGTTCTGAAGATCAGGGGGGCAGGTTAAACATTTCTTAGGGTCATTGATCATAAGAAAATAATTGTACAATTGAAATCAGTGGGATTTGCAAAGGCTTAACTCTGGTGATTGGATGTCCAGTGAAGATAACATAAGATTAATATGTATTTCAGTTGTTCAACACTTTATACCTTTATTGTGTTTACTAATAAGTTTTCAAGAACATAAAAAACCATGCTAGATCAGACTAAGACTCATCATGTTCAGCTCGTAGTTTTCCCACCTTTTTTGACTTCGGTTCTATCTGAACTAGAAATTGCCGAACTGGGGCAAATTCGGCTGTTTTTCAGTTCGGATGGAACCGAATCGACAGTCCTAGTTTGAGTCTCCCTTAAGTGGTAGAGAAAGTTGGCATATAAAAACCAACTCTTCTTCTTCATTCAAATGTACTCAAGTCACTATATTCCTACAACTGCTCAAAAATCTATCAGATATGTGAAAGGAAACCCCTGAGATCTCTCAAAGTTAACTCTAGTATGTCATTTTCTAGATGAGAGCATGAGAGAGAGAGAGAGAGAGAGAGAGAGAGAGAGAGAGAGAGAGAGAGAGAGAGAGAGAGAGAGAGAGAATCTAAGCGTTTTCTGAAGTTATTACTTCCCTAGTATCACTTGCTTCTTACACAGGTGCTTCTAGAGCTTTGAATGAAATGAGCTGAAGAGTTATGAGATGATGTGCTTTTAGTATCTGTTTATAAATGGAAAACCATTTTAGTTGTGAACTAGAATTCACAGTGGCCATCAACCTGAATAAATGGGGGTATACATGTGTTCAAAGTTCTTGCTTGTATTTATATCAGCCCCCCCAAATTCCGTTTGGTGACTGACCCCTTAACTTTAGAGTATCAAAACATCTGCAAGCCTGCAACTTCCTCTTTATTGATGGAGGTTGTTTGCAGCATCTTTTTCCACTCCAGCAGGGCAAAGTACCAGTTGTATTTTCTTCTCTTTACTGTCTTGGAATACAAATAAAATTCTGGTTTCAAAATTTACAAGCATGAGGCAAAAGCATAGGAAGGCAAAAAAGAAGCCTTTTTTAAAAAAATCTGCAAGACACCAACTTTCTTCTAAGTTTCCAAGGGTTGCTTTGAATTCTTTCCAAAAACCAAAATATATATTTTTGAATACTTTCACCCATAGCAAAATCACCCCACCCCCCAGCAATTTTTGGTACACCTGAAAGTTGGTTTAAATATGTGTGAGGATTTTCTAGTTTCTGAAGTGACTATGTCCTTTCTGCCAACACAGCATGGTTGCTTCAGCACTGGGAATTGCATTCCAGTATACTGTGAGAACTGCGCTAAATATGTTCCTGCTTGTGCATTGCTGGATCAAAGCCATTCCCCGTATTTCCCCATTATTTTCTTTTCTCAACCCTTCCCTGCATCCTTCCTTCACACATATTCTGTGGAAAGTATCCTTCAACTGAGACATCAAATACTGAAATCAAATTGTACTCAAGGACTGGAAGGAAACGGAATTATACTCCTATTCTGAATAAAGAACATTACTCTTATTTACAGCCCAAACCTGAAAATCGGACTGAAGGGCCTTAAGATGCCAATGCCGGCCTCCGTTGGCGCAGGGGCCCACACCACCGGCACCCGGAAGGTGCACGCCAGTGTGAGTGGCCCCAGCGCCAGTGTGCCGGCCCGGCTACTGGTCCCCGGCTGCGGCAGTGCTGTGCTTGGATGCCGCTGCAGGGCGCAGTGGCAAGCCGGGAGGTGTTCCGGCGCCCCGGGAGGCATTACCGGGGCATCATGGCGCATCGGGAGATGTTCCCAGGTTGATCCAGCACCGGGCGGGGGGCGGGGCCGACATGAGGCAGCCTCCGTTTCGGCTCAGGAATGCCCCTTTTTGTTTTTTAAAAGAAACGCCAGCTTTTTGCCGGCGTTTCTCCTGTGCAACCCTATGAGGGTTGCATGGGTTTTTGGCGCCGGGTAGAGTTTTAAGCAGTGCCAAATCCTCTTTAGGAGGCAATGCCACTGGGTTGCCTCCTAAAACCGGTGCAGGCATTCCTTTCAGGAATGCACTGTTAGTTGCCTTAAACCAGAAAGAATTAAAGACTGATCAGAAAGCGAGAAGTGAACTCTTATCCTGTGCTTTCCATATTATTTTTCACAGATCAGAGAGCGAAAGCGAGATGGAGAGGTAACTGATACAGTTTTTACCTGCTATTACAAGACTTCACCAGGTCCTATTTCCAGTCCGGGAATTATTTGTGTCAACACTACCAGAACCATTAACCATCATGTAGTTTCTACTAGCTCAGTTCAGAGATCCTTGAGTGCAGCAGACATGTTTGCATGTTTCTTTGTTTTATTTATATCCCGCCTCTTTGTTTTATTTATATCCCGCCTTTCTCCCCAATGGGGACCCAAAACAGCTTACATCATTCTCTTCTCCTCCATTTTATCCTAACAAACCCCTGTGAGATCGGTTAGCCTGAGAGTGCATGATTGACCGGAGGTTAGTCAGCAAGCTTCCATGGCAGACTGGGGATTTGAACCTGGGACTCCCAGATCTGACACTCTAACCACTACATAATACTGCCTATCCTCTAACTCTGGCTAATGGTTGGCATTTTCAAAACTGGGATAATAAGAAAATTTATATTTGCCTGAGTAAATGTTTTGATTAAATGCATGGTTTGCATGAGGCAGAAAGCTATTTTTAATAAGGTGTACTTACAAATGAGTTTTCAGTAACTTTTGCAAGTAAACACTTTGCAGTATTAATATAAACGATGCCTCACAGAACCTTTAAAGAACTTTCTCTACAGGAAACATGTATTCTTCAGGGCACATTTATATGTTAAGGGAAGAGTAATTAAGTAGTAATTAACTCAAATAATAAATTATGATGACATATAGTGGAGAAGATTAATAAAAACTAATGAAAGCTGTTCAACTTATACGTTTGATTATTTGGATGCTTCTCATTCTCCCTCTCAAAATGCCTAATACTCATGAAAATGCTAGAAGTTATTATTGTTAAATAACCTCTCTAAATAAATTCTAGAGCAATTCACACTTATCAAAAATATAAACTGTTTCTGTAAAAAGATTTTCTGCTATAATATCACCCAGAAAGCAGGTATAGCTTAGTAGTGGAGGGAGTGTGCAGATCAGTGCATCACTGGCTGTGAGACAGGGTGTGGCTGGAAAGGAGCTGCCCTTGGTGCTGAGCAACATCTTTCTGAACTTGGTGGTGGCTGTGTGAAGGGGGACTGATAAGCACCACAGGCGGTGATAAACAAATCCGGCAGAAGATGCTGGCTGTGTTTGGAGTCAGGCTGGGTCTGCTGGAAAAGGCAGCCATGGGCACAGCCCACCCATTTACATATCTTAGCATATTTAAATATGATGCTGATCAATTTAATTAATTAAATAAACAAGTTAAACCCAAGCTGTTGTCTTGTGTCTTCTTAGGATGGGTGCCTGGGACAAAACCCCACTGAAGACTGACATTCACTCCTGAGTAAATGCATACAGGATCATGGATCATGATGTCAGTCTACATCCTCAAGATGAAGTGTTATCTTTTGATCGTGCTATTCATTTTTAACTGATGGCCTTACTGTTCAACTGATCATATGAGGTTTATCTGCAGCTGGAAATGTTAGACCTTAATAGCATAAGGACCCTGGGAAATAACAGATCTGTACTTTCAAATTACTCATACATTTTCAACAATTTGGACATGATCTTCATGACTAAACTTTCAACAAAAGGAATTATAAAAATAAATCTAGGTATCAGGCACCAAACTCCATTTGGCACGTGGATAAAAGGGCAAAATGAGGAAGACATCAATGAGAAGGTTGTTGTGATACTTCCAACATTTATGTGCTGAAGTTACTATGGTGATATGATTCTTGAAGTTCCCATTCCTGAAACTCATTATTACCTCACACAATGCATAATTCAGGTGACACAATAGAACTCAAAAAGAGCTGGTCTAGTGTTCCTGCACTTCAAACATAAGTACATAAGTTATTGAAGTAGTAATATCAATGGGATTTAATCCAGTTTAGGATCAAACTTAACATGACACAGAAGATCTGTCATCATGATCTCCTGCAGTTTATTAAAGGGCAATAAGCTGCCTTGGAAGCGAGGAGGGATTCAGTACAGAGTATTTTTTCTGTCAGGTTGCAGACAATTTATGGAGACACCCATGGAGTTTTCAAGACAAGAGACATTCAGAGATGTTTTGCCATTGCCTGCCTCTGTGTAGCGACCCTGGTATTCCTTGGTAGTCTTCCATCCAAATAATACCAGGCCCAACCTTGCTTAGCTTCTGAGATCTGATGAGATCGGGCTAGCCTGGACAATCCAGGTCAGCACACTGGGATACTAGGTACTACAGTTGGTATTTAACCCTTTCCTCATGCTGTTTTTATTTCCAGAGCTGCCATTTAACAATAGGATGAAAATACAAATACTACACCAACATGTAGTAGAAAAGAGCAAGAGTCCAGTAGCACCTTAAAGACTAACAAAAATATTTTCTGGCAGGGTATGAGCTTTCGTGAGCCACAGCTCACTTCTTCAGATACCAAACATGGTTGCCCATGTTGGACCAAATGGCAACTCCACAAAGACAACTGTTGAGGCAATAGCACATTGAGGCAATAGCACAGGAAAAGGATGAATCCCATTACTCAGCATCAGTTACCTGATTTGAATTTCTCTACCTTGCAGAGCCATGGAAGTCATGGAAGATGTTATTTATGGATCTCCTAGGTTAGGTCTATGTTGATTCTTCATTGTCGTAGTACTAGGTATGCTCTGATGCACACACACAAGGCTTTTAGTGTGAGAGATCTTAATTCATTTTCTTCAACAGATCTATCTGCATTCACAAAGGACTATCCATTTTTTCTATTGAAATTAATGGAGAAGCTGTATGATAAACAAATGTATGGATACGTAGAAACTTTTTAGGTCTGTAATAGACTGTTGTCGCAAGACAAATTTTGCATTGAAATCAATGACAATTTCCCCTCGATCAGCACGATCCAGTGACTTCTCATACATTGCTTCACAATTGGCATGGGAAGCACAATGCATACATTTCCATTGCACTAAACAAGAATCAGTAGTGAGTTCATTTATATGAAGCACCATGTGTAAATCCTTAAATAAGTGTCACTTTGGATCAAGCACATGTGTTTCATGCTGAGAAACTGCAGCCCTAAACAGATTTATGCTTTTCTAAGACCATTAAAGCCAATGGGCTTAGAAGGGTATAATTCTGATCAGGGCTCCACTATAAGAGCTGCAGAATAAAGCAACTTAATTATTTTAATGTATGGCTGCTTAATAAACTCATGAGAAATCCTACAGCAAAGGCATTGGAGGCTACAATATTTGGTGCAGCTGCAAGACCAGAGCCTATATATACCAGCTTTCTTTGGAGCCACCAACAGATATCACTGCTGCCAGTTTTCCCCCCAGACAATGACATATGTGGTTCCTTTGTTCTAGTCCAGGCAACATCCCAAAGGTTGATAATCCATGACTAGAGGGAGAAGCACTTGGCAGTGATTTCAACTGTGTGTGATTTTACTGCAGTGCTCATATGTTCAGATGCACAACATTTCTGAGAAAGAATGGACAATCATCTCTATGTTAAAGCAGAATGATGTAGTTCTCAGTCTATGTCAATAGCTAGCTTTTGGTTTAAATGACACTACAGCCATTACTAAAATTAACATACCGTATATACTCGGGTATAAGCCAACCCGAGTATAAGCCGAGGTGCCTAATTTCACCCCAAAAATGGGGAAAAATTAGACACCCACGTATAAGCTGAGGGGAAAATGCACCCCCTTCCCCCCTCAGGCTTACCTGACCGGGCTCCAGGCGCGCAGGCAGGCGGTGGCGG
The DNA here is from genome assembly GCF_029931775.1 of Euleptes europaea. NCBI lineage: Eukaryota > Metazoa > Chordata > Lepidosauria > Squamata > Sphaerodactylidae > Euleptes > Euleptes europaea. Next base: position 36,405,259 of record NC_079320.1, on the reverse strand, counting down.
CAGCCCCCTCCCTGCGCGCAGGAGGCTCCGCAGGGTCAGCTAGCAAGCGGGAGGACCGGCCTGGGGGGGGAGGTGTGGGGGGAAGAAACCGCCGCCACCCAGCAGAAGGTGGGGTGGGGGGTGAAGAAACTGCCGCCGCCGCGCAGAAGGCGTGATCGCGCAAAAGGTGCGGTGCGACGATCACACAAAAGGCGCGATCAGGTGGGGTGAGGGTGGGGGGAAAGAAACCGCTGCCACCGCTGCGCAGAAGGCGTGATCGAGTGGGGTGGGGGGGAGAAGGCGGGACAGCCCGCCCATCAGCTGGCCGGCGGGAGCACGCTGGGAGAGAGCCCGGCAGACGAATTACCGTATTGACCCGAGTATAAGCCAAGGTGAAATTTTTTTTTTTAAAATTTTACTGGTTTTTATAATATAAATTTTCCATGTTGACAAACAACAATAAAAGTAATATAAAAAATTAAATCATAAGTAATGTTGTTATAGTTATTTAAGTACTTAATAAAATAAAAAATAAAGGAAAATTTGTTGACTTCCCCATCACCTCCGTCCGCCTCTTCCCATCGTGATCTGATCTGATCTTAATTATTCTTATATCTCAGTTATGTTTCAATCACAATATTCTATTAATATAATTAATTACACTTCTTTATGTTAGCAATGTCATCTAGATCAGATTAAAAGGTACTCTTCCATTTCCCCCAGTCCTAGTTCATATTCACAATATTTCATCCAAGCCTCCCATTCCCCCATAAATTGAACATTGTCCTTTTGGTTTAAAGTAGCTGTAAGTTTTGCCATTTCCACCAGTTCAAACATTTTCATAATCCAGTCTTTTTTCCCAGGAGTGTCTGCCCCTTTCCATTTTGCTGCATAGAGCAATCTTGCAGCTGTTGTCGCATAGATCAAAAAAGTCCTTTGTATTAACAAGTCATCAGGTATCATACTTAATAGCATCATTTCTGGTGTTTTGGGCATATTTTTTGTACTATTAGTCTTAATTCATTATAAATCATATCCCAAAAATCCTTAGCTTTGTCACAAGTCCACCACATATGATAAAAAGAACCAACTTCTTTATTACATTTCCAACATTTAGGGGATGTCACTTTGTAAATCCTTGCAATCTTCTTAGGTATTAAATGCCATCTATACATCATTTTGTAGATATTTTCTTGAATTGACTCTGCATTTATTCCTTTCAGGTCCTTCGACCATAGTCTTTCCCATTTATTTAAAGCGATGTCGTGTCCCACAGTTTGAGCCCAATTGATCATTGTTGGTTTAATTGTTTCCTGCTCACAATATATTGTTAAAAGAAGATTATACATTTTGGAAATCAGTTGGGTATTATTATCTAATAGCATCCTGTGAAAAGGCAGCCGAGGTGAGTTTTTTTAAGCCAAAAATCATGGCTAAAAAACTCAGCTTATACTCGAGTATATACAGTAAGTAAAAGAGCAAATGCAATTTCTATTAGGAAAGTAGTTAAAAGAAGTATAAACTTAATTAGAATATATCATAATTCATCTAAAGTCTCCATAGAAATAGTATATTTGCTTTTAGAAATTATAATACAGAGGTTTAAAATAGTGCTCACAGAAAGGGTAGAGATCATTGCCAAGTCACCATAGACCTGTTCCCAAGTTACTTTGAATAAATGAATAATCTGTGTACCATACACTTGATTTTTTAATACATGTAGAGTAATTCTCATGTTACACACTGCATATACAGCCTAACATGTGATACAAACACTACATTTATCCAGGTACTGGTCCCTGGTTTCAGTTACAAAGTGAACATACATTGGTTCTTTTTTAACAAACAGATATACAAACATATGGTTGCCAACTCTAGGTATAGAAATTCCTGGAGATTTGGGGATGGATTCTGGGGACCGTTTGGGGAGAAGCAGTAGCTCAACAGGGATATGAGGCTATAGAATTTACTCTCTGAAGCTACCATTTTTTTCAGGGGAATTGATCTTTGTTGCCCAGAGATCAGTCATAATTCTGGAAGAACTCCAGGCCCCATCTGAAGGTTGGCAACCTTAGGAATGTACATGCATGCCCTGTAATGTGGACAGGGCTCATGTTTATAGAGTAGAGGCTGGTGTTTAACTGGAGAAATCAGAGGTACAAGCACTTTAAGGTGCAGGTTTTGCCTTGGGAACACCAAATAACTGTGCATTCATTCTTGAAATTCACAAACACAATCACAGATTGGTTCTTGTAGGTTATCCGGGCTGTGTAACCGTGGTCTTGGAATTTTCTTTCCTGACGTTTCGCCAGCAACTGTGGCAGGCATCTTCAGAGTAGTAACACTGAAGGACAGTGTCTGTCATCCTTCAGTGTTACTGCTCTGAAGATGCCTGCCACAGTTGCTGGCGAAACGTCAGGAAAGAAAATTCCAAGACCACGGTTACACAGCCTGGATAACCTACAAGAACCAATGAACTCTGACCGTGAAAGCCTTCGACAATACAATCACAGATTGATGAGAAGGAGGAACTCCTCCTGTAACTGGGCAGCTAGGGTCCCCGATAAAATTTACAGGAAAATTTCTAGTAGCTGGGGTTACGATACCCACAAGGACACTACAAAACAGGGATTTCTTATGCACTGCTCCAAGAGCCATACATAGGAAGGCCTAAGGTGCTTTAAAGAACCTGTGAGTTCAGCAAGAAAGCAAGACATTTCATTTTAGAGCCATGGCTTGGAAGCCACTGAGCTTCTCCCCTTTCAGACAGACTAGTGCTAGTTATTTTTGGTCCTGGCACGAGATTACGAGCTAAGCTTGAGCCTGCCACATTCCCCACATCTTGCCCTTTCTCTTTGAATTTGGCTGGAGAATGTTTCCCTTCTTGGGCTTCTCTCCAGTTTTTTAAATTGTATTTTTGCTGAAAGTGAACTGAACTATGATTCTTTTTTGTTTTTAATGGATAAAGACTGAACAGACCAAATGATAAGAAATACCAGCAATGACTTCGTCATTTGCAAAAAGCCAACTCTAAAACGGTTTGCAGAAATACCTGTGAAACAGTGATCCTCTAACCATTCAGTTGTAGACTTGTGCATTTCTTTCATTATTAATTACAATAATTATGAAAATTGAATGTTTCACAATCATCACGATTAATATGAAAATGAAAGAAATTCCCCATCTAAAGAGCTTATAATGGAAAAAAAATGATTTTCTTTCATTTTTTTCTGTTTCCACTCAGATTACAAACATGTGTGAGGCATTCCAGCTGTGAAGGATATGGTGTTGGACTTTGCCTTCCTCTCTCCTCCCAATGCCTGCTCTGCTTTGCCACATTTTCCCATACAGTCTGTGCTCCCCTGCTTGCCTGTTTCTTTCCCAACCCTATCCCTCATTGAAGCAAATGTACCTCAAGGTCCTCCTGTTGCTGCCTGCTACCCACCCAGATGCCCTACCCTCCAAATGCCCTCGCCTTGTCAGTCTGTCACATGACTGTTCTTCAAGCTAAGTAGCTTGCGTGCAGTCTGTGTAGCTGTTTGGAATCTTCCCTATCAATTCTCTGTGTATTTCAAGTCCATACTAGGTGGGAAAATATTTAATGAGTCAGGTCTGGGCTGCTTACAGTTTTAGAAACCAGTGGAAAATTTAATCAGGCTCTGATACTTCGGTCTTATACATCTGTCTGTTGTTAGAGGGGTTAACAACATGAAATGTTTGCCATTCCCATTAAGGAGTTGGACTGAATAGGAGTTCTCCATGCTGCAAAGGAATTGTATCTGTACTGAAGAACACATGAATGCACATTTCTGATTAACACTGTGCTAAAGAAGTGCAGGAGCAGATTTTTAAAATTCGGCAAATATGAATATATGCAAATCAGGTGTTTTGTGTGCATTTGGCCAGTTAACAAGCTGGCTCTTGGCCAGGCAGCTGTATGTTGAAAGAAACAAATGTACTAAATAACAATTGTTTTGGGGCTACCACTTTTGATATCTTTTTTTGCCACGAGAAGGAACAACAATATTGTCTCTCATAATGGCCATGAAATAAGGCAACAAGTGATGTACCCAGCATACCATCCATATGTCAGTAGGGAAGTGGCATGAGTTTGTGCTGGAAACTACTGTAAGGGCCACTACAGATCTGTGAACAAAATACAACAAAGCTATAAACTCTTTGTCATGTGAAGAAATGATAAATATGTGCTCCAATTCAAATGTTGTTATTCTATCACTCTCAAGGCCTTTGAAATGTATGTGAAAGTAAAAGTGAATTTTAATGGTGAATCACTTTTTGTTATATAATTCAAGAGTGGGCATTTCAAGGCAACCATTCATGAAACACATCCGCTTTTGCCAGAATCCTGACAGGGGCAAAAAAAAGACTATCGTATCAAGTCCATTGTATTTACAATTTCAAAGTCAGGGAGCTCTCTTCTCTCTATTCATGCCATTTGTCACATGCAGCTCTCCTGTGCACACCTTTGTATGCAAGTGGCAAGTGCTGGAATCTGCAGTAGGGTCTCCCACATGCCAGAAGCACAAATAGGGTGAGAGGGATGATGCAGCATTTTAAATGGTCCTTTAAATGTGCTTCAGCATTGTGCTTGATTATGTACAAGATGTTTTTTTCTTGGTGGGGTGTTATAGTCAATTTTACTTGGGAAAAGTATGTTACTTCTGTTGCAGATGAGAGTAAGGAAACCCGTTTCATCTTAGGAAGTGGTGACATTTATGGAGATGAACCGGTGGGATGGAGACAGCTAGTCTAGGAAGATCATCCCAGGTCAATATATTTCACATCCTGGGGTGAAAACAATGAATCTCTCTGATGTAACATCAGACCATTGCTTGGTATAGTCTGGCTGGTTCCTGGAACCAGGATTTCAGAGCCCAAAATGGCACTGCTGGTGCACCTGGGGAAGGGATATTGACAACGAGGTGTTTTTGTGTGTGTGTGTGTGTGTGTGTGTGTGTGTGTGTGTGTGTGTGTGGCAGCCAGGGAGCTTTCTCCACACATACACTCATTTGTTCCACCCTACAATGGATGGCAGGAGAAAGCAAGTGCCAGGTAACTGTAGTTTTCAAGTTAGGTTAGAAATCGTTCTATGTTTTCTTTATTTCTTAGAACCTGCACCATAGTACTGTAGCCTGTATACCTTCAAGAGATGTTGATAGTGAAATAAAGCTTTGGGTTGTTGAAGGAATAAAAAGCCTGCATTGATTCCTACTCACAAGTTTTGCCATTCCCCTCTCTGTTGTATGTTCTGTCATCATCAAATGGCGAGAGGGTCATGACTCAGGAGTTGATAGTGGCTACTGGAAAAAAAGCCCCTCCAAAGCTCTTAAGAGAGTTGGGGAGCAGTGAGGGATTCCCACAGTGAAGGTTGGGTTTCACTCAGACAAAAAACACCCCCCCCCCCAGCTTCTGGGTTGAGTTGTGTCTCCTTCTTCCACTTCCTAGGTAGTTGCAAGTGCACAGAGAGAGAAAGAATCCTGGGAGGGGTTGGGGTGAGATTATTACAACATCTAAATACTACAGCAGACTACCCTGAACTGGAAAAAAATGGCAGACAGAGTGCCATCAAATGACAATGGAGTAAGTGTTAATTTGGTGCCATCAGATGTAACAGTTAGAAACACCCACCTCATGTTGCCCCCCTTGTCCAAGTGTTGAGAAGTTTACTCGGCCTGGTTCCCTTTGAAAGAAAAAGCACTGGAGACTCATGGTGTCTTGGTAAAGGTAAAGGTCCCCTGTGCAAGCACCGGGTCATTCCTGACCCATGGGGTGACGTTACATCCCGACGTTTACAAGGCAGACTTTGTTTATGGGGTGGTTTGCAAGTGCCTTCCCCAGTCATATTCCCTTTACCTCCAGCAAGCTGGGTACTCATTTTACCAACCTCAGAAGGATGGAAGGCTGAGTCAACCTTGAGCCGGCTACCTGAAACCAACTTCCGTTGGGATCAAACTCAGGTCATGAGCAGAGCTTGGACTGCAGTACTGAAGCTTACCACTCTGCGCCATAAGGCTCCTTGAAAGGAAAAGCACTGGCGACTCATGGTGTCTTGGTAGTATTTGCTTTATTTACAAATACAGAAGTTAAGCACAGATGGAGAGGCACTCCTGCAGGCCATCAGATCTGCTACCAACATCAGATCTGCACGGACAGGTGGATCTGTACCTCCAAGGTGCTCAGCTAACTCTGAGCAGAATCTGTCTTTCTCTCACTGTCTCTTCTAGCATCCAAATTTGTGCTTACTTTTCACACAGACACGTTATCTGCCCATTCCCTTCAGCACAGAGGAAAGTCATCAAGCATTGATGGACTATATTGTCGAAGGCTTTCACGGTCAGAGTTCATTGGTTCTTGTAGGTTATCCGGGCTGTGTAACCGTGGTCTTGGAATTTTCTTTCCTGACGTTTCGCCAGCAACTGTGGCAGGCATCTTCAGAGTAGAGACACTGTCCTTCAGTGTTACTACTCTGAAGATGCCTGCCACAGTTGCTGGCGAAATGTCAGGAAAGAAAATTCCAAGACCACGGTTACACAGCCCGGATAACCTACAAGAACCATTGATGGACTGCTTCAGCAGCCAGTTTCCTAATGAAGCCAACTGAAGAGACACCCACAGTCATTAAGATACACTTTGTCATGTGGGAGAGATTGAGCCACAGTAAATAAATCTGTGTAATACCTTTTGATTACCAGCCAAAAGTTGTTGCAATCCAAATTGTTCCAGTCTTGCTGGTCTTCCTTGTTCCAGTTGAAAACATGCCTTCATTGTTTACTTCTTCTTCCCATGATGCAAGTGCTGGACTCTAGCACCTATAGCAATTGAACAAGTCTGTGTGTGCCTGTCAGTATCCAGTACCACCAGAGCTGGCATTTTTCCTCCTTAACTTTTTTTTTTAACATCTGCCTATTGAAGGGTTCTAATGTACCTGAAAGCTTGCCCACAAAACATCATGTCATTTTGGTTGCCCCTGAGCTGTTCAGTATGGTATTACATGGATTTGCTTCCTTGTTCTGGATTTGTTCTGTGTGGGTCAGTCCGGCTGTTTGCAATTTTTATTTTGAGTTACGGTAATCAGAGGTCAACCCTGTTAAGATAGCAAGGATAGTGTTAAAGACACAGAGTGTGATTTCTGAAACATGTTATTCATTTAAGACATTTTAACATGCTTTCCCCCTACAAAAGGACTTAAGGTGGGTGTGAACTATCCAGGGAGAGGGGCATTGCACCAGTTATACGTTAATATGATTTTAGGATAACGCTGTTAGGCTTATCTGTTTCACGTGAGCAATAAGATCCATTCCTGGAAAGGGGATGACAATTTTATTCTGATGGATGGAGGAGAGAACAACACGTACCAATTCTGACCATTTGGGCATCCTGTCCCCTGCCTTGATAAAGTATTCGTGATCTGGTGCTGAATGGACAGTTCAGTCAGAGAAGAGGGGAGGTGGGAAAATACAGCCTCCTCACTCCTGCAAGCACACAGGCACACCTTCAAATTAGGGAATCATATGGGCTGACCAGAAGCAGTCCGAGGTTCATGCAGGTACTGATCTGAACAAAACGTGTAGGGGCTGTACATGACAATAAAGCTGCCACCAGTCATCTTGCATCTTTCCCCCTTTTTTGGGAGGTAGACAATTGACATTTATCCTGAGACAAGAAAGTAAAAAAGGATTATGTTAAAGATCTTGCTCCTGGCAGCCTTAGTGTATAGAGCTGGGACCCAAAGATGCTAAGATGAGATGGGAGGAGCAAGTCTGTAATAGATTGTACTTTGAAAGCAAGAGGGGTGTGATGTTTTCCATTGTACGGCTTTCCAAGTACAATTCCTCTGACTTTACCCAAGCCTCACTCTATTCCAGGGCAGCCTTTTCCTTCTCAGCTTCCTGACCTCCTCTGCTTCCTGGCTCTCCTCTTCCATTGTCCCTCTCCCTGGATAGCTCACAAACACCTCAAGTTCTTTTGTAGGGGAAAGGCATGCTAAAATGTCTTAAATAAAAGAGAGTGATTCCTCGAGCCTAATAAAATTGCTTACCAAAAGTAGGGCAGATTACCGTTTATAACCCAGCTAACGATCTTAACTAGTTTATAAACTGGCACTGTAAGTAAGCCTTGATCAGTGGACTGGAAAATCCATGGAAAGGGAAATCACTGAACAGTACCATTCTAACAGCACCATTCTAGCAAAACCATTAACATATTATGAGTATGTTAGTAGACTAACACAGCCTACTTCCTTATGAGTAAGTAAGTAGCATATTCCATATGGCAGAATAATAAAACCACTCTATTTTCTACAAGTATTTTCAAACAGATGCTAATTTTTATGGGTCACCCTGATGGTGAGCTAGTCACATCTAACTGAAAAAACCACTATCCACCCCAAATTATGGAGGATAAAGTTGCATTTTGGTCATGCAAACCTGCACGGTTTCAATAAAGTACCTCATTCTATCTTAGTCCCCCCTTTAAAAAAATCAAGCTTATCTTCTAGTCTGATTTTGTACTTCATAGCCTCCTTTCTATTACTCATAGTCAGGTGGCTTGAAACAAGATCAGTAGCAAAGGGACCATGTTATGTTGCAGATGACATAGTGTATATGGAACAAAACATCTGATCTTGTGGATCTCTAGACGGTGGTGAAATTATTACAATTTCCAGAGGCCAAAAAGAGATGAACAGAGATTCTGTGACTTTTATAGAAAGTCAGAGAACATTATTTTCAAAACTGATTTGTAACCTTGTCACTTTCTCATGAATGACATTTTATTAGTTAAAAAAAACGCACCACATTTTTAGGCATATGCTTGTGTGTACATAACATTTGTTAGCACATGTGGGCTTGTATACAGAAACGTATAAACAATGGCTTGCCTGTGAATGATGGGGTAAGCTTTTACAAAGGTTTTATGAGCCCAGGTCTATGATTGATGAATCTTTCATGAGTGATGATGTGTAAGCTGCTCAAGTGATTCATTAATTTTAGTGGTAAAGAAAACCAGCATTTCCATAGGCAGATGGCACTGTTATTTTAGAAGAGAAAGCTGAAGTCAGAGACAAGAGTGTGTGATCTATTATCTGCGGTGCATTCAAAACTACAGGGAAAGGAATATGGAGAATGTCAGCATCTGCAGCACCCCAAACACCCACCACTTATTATACCAAGTCAAATGCTCAGAGAAGCCACATTCTGTGTGTTTCCATATTGTACTATACAGCTTTAACAGAGCTTAGAAAAGCAAATCCTCTCCAGGAAGTCAGAGGATAAAGAGAAAGAAACAGTGACTTACTCTTTCCATAACATACATACTTAAATGTAACATGCGAGTTTTTTATTTTTTCAGAAAGCAACAATGCTTTCTCACTTCACCATATTTAAAAAGAAACTAGCCTCAGTAGTCATGTTAATTACACACAAAATTTGCCAATTACTTTTTTCTTGTGTACAAGTCCTTTAGGAATGAGTGTACTCTTTTGCAGCTCCTTTCAGTGAGTACCCCCCTTTTACCCTCTTTAGTACCCACACTCTCAGCCTGACCGTGGATGCTGAGGGAAAGTGTTAGCCTGAGTGTATTGTGAGGAGATTATTTTTCTCCTTCTCCAGTCCCACACCGGTGTTGACCTCAGAGAGAAATTTGACACAAGAGGCTTCTTAACTCTAACAAACAAAACAGGGAAGTTTATTGAACAGTATTCACAAGATGGATTTTGGGGGGAAAGGCAGAATTGGAGGGAAACACCAAAGAACATATATACTCAAGATTACTTCAGAGAGATAGCTTAGTTCAGATGTTACTCAAGTTGTCTTTAGCTCGGATGTTTTCACAAGTTAAGTTCCTTCAGCTCTTAGTTTTCGAGCTTAGTTCTGTCCCTCAGAACTCAAACAGATTCAGTTCCACAGACTCTGTTCCCAGCCTGGCTAACAGGAATGAAGAGACTTTGAATCTCTTACTCCTCAGAGAACTTCCAAAAGTATGGGGAAATATCAAAATCTCTCTTCCAGTTCTCACTGACTACCCCACCCCGTGGCAGTAATCCTCCACACCACCCTGCAACCAGAATAGCTCTGCCCCAAAGACTTAATTCCCCTTAGTGACCTTAGAAAGGGCCCCTTTTCACCCAATTCTCAATCCTGTCACTCCACAGGTTGTGTGTTCTACTAACTTTGGCTATACAGAACCCGTAGGCTCACCGAGTTGTTCAATGATGCCTGTCACACAGGTTCACCAGCTTAGAATCTGTCACCTCTTCTCAGGGCGAAAATGCACGGTCGCTTTAGCCTCCTTTATTCCCTGTTTCAGCCAGGATTCAGCCAGGATCGAACGCATGCGTTTCGCTGAACGTGTGTTCGATCCTGGCTGAATCCTAGCTGAAACAGGGAATAAAGGAGGCTAAAGTGATCGGGCGTTTTTTGGCCTCAGTCTCGTTACCCAGCTCAGAGTCTATCACAGCCTCCTCTCAGGCCGGTTACAAATCATAGACTCCTTCGCAGCCTCCTCTCAGGCTGGTTACCAAGCTTAGAATCCTTGCATTCTCCCTCAGAGCTCAGAGTGACAGCTTTCTGGCTCTGCCCACTCTTGATTTGCTGCAGATTAACCCCTTGCCCGTCACACTCTACAAGAGAACTTCCTGGTGGACGGTTGTCTTAGGTACATCCTACATGTTATTAGGACCATGTAGCTGCTGTTAACCTAAATTTCTTCCTTGGGGGTCCCTGATAATACAGGAAGAAGACACGTGATGTGATACCGTGGTACTTAGATGCACTTCATCCTAGCAAGTAGCAGCAAATGAAAAAGTGGCAAGGATGGGGAAATAACATCCCAATAACATCATTATACATGTCTTCTTTAATTAAACATTACCTGAGAGATGTACAGAGCAGCTACAAGTCAGTGTCAGCCATGCATTCCTTCTAATATGGGTCTTACTGAATTTTTACTGTGTCAGCATTTTATGACCCTCTCTGCAGTGCTCACTTTATTGAACTGTTGTGGCTATCTTGTTTAAAACAACACTGTAAACTTTAATGTGTCTTCCTGGGTTTGTATACTCTTCTGTGCACTGAAGCACTTATAGTTTCAGCATTGGTTCCTAAAGACTTAATGCACACATCTGACAGTAGAGGGTATGAATTGTCTTGTTTAGAGTATAGGGGTTTTCCAAAAGAGAGTGTAGCTTGGCTAAGTTAATGCTGCAAGACAAATTACTGGCCATAAGATGTGATTATTGACATTAACTAGAGCGAGAGTAGTGCTAAAAAGAAAAAAGGTAATGTAGGCAATTTGCTTGCATGTTTAGTCTAGATGGATGTCACAACAGCACCACAGTTGACTAATATCTTAAACATTCTAAGGTGCGTCAAGATGGTTCTGGAAAAAACAATGGCCTTAAAAATGGTCCCTGGGTGACCAAAGGACCCAGAATTTTGTCTTTCCTGTTCCCCCATCTTCTTTTTCTTCTTGCTTCTCATAGCTATAGGGAGCATATAACTACACAAACCTGATATTGAGTGGGTTGGATCCAGCCAATTTTTTCAATCAGTCTCACTTAATTCTCCTTCAAACACTTCCCATTGCAAATGCAAGTCCCATGATTCCCTGTATAGATTTTTGGGTGGTCAAAGGGGACTCCCCTTCATCTTTTTTCACCATCTGAAAAGCTGGTAGGAGCCAACCCAGTATGTACTACATCTTCTGAAAATAGGGTCTGTGCATACTCTCTAAAGAGGGTGTTGTGAATTTTTAGCATGGGTGTTGTGAATTTTTAGCATGTTGCTTTCAGTTGTAGATATATAAATATTCATCCTAAATGCATACTTTTAATTATTTCTGATAATGTGAAAAGATTTGCTTTCCACTGAAAAGCTAACCCATGGGAAATGATGTGAGAAATGCTAACTGAAAGCTGAATCAAGTAGAAAAAACTTTTCAAGACTCCACAAGACGGAAAGCTTAACATGTCATAGCATTTGTCTATACTTTTGTCTATGACATGAGGAAGTCAGATCAACTGCACAGTGACATTTTCACGTATAGGTTGGAACAAGTTCCTTCTCAAGGCTCTCCTGAGACAGATATGTGATTGAAGGAGCATCTGGACAACTAGACACATTCATCCAATGACAAAACAGGCAGAGCTCCATTCCAGGTAGCCAGTTCCAAGAGGGTGGGAAACTAGTTTGTTTGGTAACAGTTTGGTAACAGCAATTCACAGCAATTCAGAGCACTACTGATAAGAAGTTGAAGAAATATAGGATCAAAGGTGAACCAGGACCAATTATGTAGAAGAAAGTGGAGCAAAAGGATCAGAATAAAACATGGCACGATGGTTATTAGAAATAAGTGTGGTTGTCAACTGTGTGGGGGGAAATCCTCTTGCTTTAATAGAGGTTTAATAGGTTGTCACCTACCTCCATGAGAAGCTTCAGCTGCCCATTTCCACACAGGCCTTTTATGTAGGGACGATTCCCCATGATCATGCCCACCGACTGCTTCAGGACTTCTTTCTGATTATGCATGCCTTTCCCACTTGTAGGAGGTCACCTTGCTCTCCTTGTGCATTTTGCCTGTGTTTTCCAGATGCTGTTTTAGCCAGAATCTGGAAAATGTGGCCAAAATGCACGGGGAGAGCGAGGCGACCTCTGACAGGTGAAAAAGGCATGCATAATGAAAAGAAAGCCCCAAAGCAGTCGTCAGCATGACTGGAGGGAAACAACCCTGCATAAAAGGCCACACTCTCTATTGAAGGGACAGGACTTTTTTTTTTCTCCAGACATGCTAGCAAACCTAAGGACACATAAAAGGAAGAATGGATAAGAGCAAGGGTGATTCCCTTCTCTCCCAATATGTTCGCATCTTTAAAATTAAATGTTCATTCTCTGGGTAGCAAACAGATTCCCTCATGCTAATAAAATCTATTCCAAAATATTGAAAACCCAGCTGGAACTAGCAAGCAGACATTTCACTTTGCTGCAATAGCTTTAAAGTATTCACAGCACTGTCAAAATAGAAAGAAAGAAAGAAATTGGCCATAAATCATTGTGAGAATAAATCACCATCAATCCCTGTGTTGTATTTTAACATATAGCCTACTTACATAAAGGGCAATAGAAAGGACTCTTCACTTGAATAGTTCATTTCTGTTTGTTAATATTTACAGTGTGACTGTGACAGTGAATGAGTGCACTGCTTGGAAATGGGCATGGTATATCCTTCTACAAGGAACCATATTCAAACCAAAGTTGCTAGTCATGCATATTTTGCTCTATTTCGAAGAGACAGCAGTATTTGTTCATTGAATAACCCTGTAAACCAGCTCCTACTCTGGTTGGTGTCGACTCTTGGTGTCTTCGAGGACATATAATAAAGAAATCTTTCCACCCTTTGGAATTTTCTGCCTGAGAATTTAGATGTCAGAAAGCATATGCAAGCACTTTGTTTTGTGAAAGGTGATGGAATACGAGGAACTGTTATTTGCTTCCTGCTTTCCCAGGTCTTAAAGAGATGTGCACAAGAGACTCTATTATGAAGGTCAATGCTCATCAATACTCCCAGAGAAGCAAGGGGATTGTCAAGATGAAGCCACAGAAAGATGAATTGTAGTGATCCAGGGAGGTAAAAATAAGTGCAGCTTTAAAGTGTACAACAGGGAGAAGTCATTGCTGGAGATAAACTGTTCCACCACAACGTGTTTTCTCCTGTTGATGTCCATATTAGCCTGGAGTCTATGATGCCTGTTGAAATCTCCTAACAACAAAGGCGATGGTCTCTGTTCAACTAACTTATCAAACCAAGCCTTGCCTCAGGCATTATTCTGCAGCAAAGAGAAAGAGACAGAAGGGGAGAGACAGAGGGAGAGAGGAATAAAGAGGTGCACCCATTTTTTAAATAACTGTATATGGTTGCATTGTGTCTTATGACAATTTAATGCAATACCCCTTATGTTAAGTGGTTCATGCCAGCATAGTTCAAGCTATTTTTTGTTGTTTCATTCAAGTAGAGCCTTACTGGTATTCTCCTGGACATTCACCTAAAAGCATACTAGTATTAGTTAAAAGTCCAAGTGCAAACGGGTGATTCTTAACTATGATCATTTTTCACTGTCTCTTTACTTTTAATCACCAAGTTGTTTGCCCTGAAGTTTGCAATATTGTGAAAAACAAACTGTTAAGTTAAAGGAAACTGGTTGTTTGTTATTGCTCCACTGTGTAACAAGGAGAAGAGCAAGTAACAGGCTTGGAAAAGCCAAAGAGCTGGGAGAAGAATAACAAAGTATGGGAATCAGGCAGTGGTGTGGTGAAGTGTTAAAGCTGAGTTACACTTAGGAGGTGTCTTGTTACATAGTCTTCTGGAAAGAACAGGAACAGAACAGGTTACTGGCCCTAAGTTCATTTTGTGTTATAAAACATGTCTCTAGCTGCAAAGAAAATTCAGGCCAGGCTGGCCCAATGCATTAAAATCGATTAGAACTGAACTGCAAATCCTATTTACATGTGGTTGGCATGGTAAGAAGAGAGATTCTCTATTCATAAAAGTGAGCTCTAACCAGGCAAGTGTTAAAAGCTATGACTCTAAGTTATGAGCGGCTGCGGTTTTTGATTATTAAATGTTAGATCATGTTGATTGTAAACAATGTTTTATGCTCAATACTTTGATAAGGTTTGGCTCTTTAGAGAATTGTCTTGTTTTTTCTTTGTGTTTTAATTTGGTACTAAAATGTAAACCTAAAGGTAAATGTTATCAAAGATTGTTACATGATTTTATAGTAATTTTAGTCCAATTTTTGTAATGACCTTTGGCCACACGCAATGAGCCTGAACCTTGAACCTTATAAAATATGTATTTTGCCTGCCCATTCTTTCTGATCTGACCAGTTTACATAATGCTGCATTAGCACCTTGTACTGGGACTGTAAGAGGAAGAAGAATGATCTCCCCCTCATGTGCATGCTTCCTAAAAAATTCCATTTTCAAATATTAACATTGCAGGCCATTCAGGAAGAGGAGTAAATATTGAATGTTTTACTTCTCCTCCTCAGCAGGAAATACCTGCTTGCATAGGATGTCTGAAAGTATATGCATAGGTTTATATTATTAGTGTCCTGAAAATTGAGCCCTGTACTATACATCAATGGTTGGTATAGTTTTCTGTTTGAGCATTCATGGTTCAATAGGTATAACATCTCCATATCTTAATGTCTTTAAACAGATCCCAACTTTAGGGTCCCAAGGTTGCCTGAATGGATGTATTAGAAAAAGAAAGAAAGAAATACAAGACACAATTGATAGGATTTATTTTAAAACGTACGGACGCTTGCTGATATAACATTGACTTTAGCTCAGAGAGGTAATTGCAAACAGCAGGAAAAAGTCTCACAAATAAACTTCAGCTCTAGATTTGATTTAGAATGTGCTAATAAATGTGAACATAGTGGATGCCATTAAAGAAAATAATCAGGAGGGATTTCTAAAAATATGAGCTTCTGTAAAGCAATTTCCTGCAGGGCACATAAAATCATAGTTTCTGAAGGGGCTATTTTCCAGGCATTTCCAGTTAGTTAATATCTAGTAACTAGCACAGACTTGCTTTCTGTTGTCAGACATTTGTCTTGAAAGCAATGATTGCTTCTAAATATGCAATGCTGCATATATTTGAGGTGATTTAAAGAGGTGAATAGCTCATCACACTAGAAGCAAAGGAAACAATGTCTGATGAGAAGCTCAATTTCAGAACACTTGAAAGTACATGAAAAAGTTCTTCTCCAGGACACAGTTGAAAGAAATTTCTGATCATGGAACATCAATTACTTTCTTCAAGTCTGAGGATTCCTATCATCATAAATGGCCTATTTATGGTACCCAGTAGGGTGACTGCTGCTAGAATTCTGAAATGGTTAAAAAAAACACACCAAAAAACCAAACCTCGAATCAGGTTCTTGATTATCAGAATTAAAGTAAGAAGCATTAAGAAATCAATTAGGTAGTAGTTTCCTTTGGTGTCAGCAGGAATCACATTTCTGTGTGTACCTTTCTCACCCCCAATTAGGATGAAATTCCCAAGAATTTTACTTCTAGTTCAAAGGCTCCTCCCTCCCATTTCAAGCATTAATGAGAAAGCATCTCCCATCTATTCTGTTGGCAATTAAAGTTATCTCTTAAGGAGCAGGCATAGGTAGCCACTCCAGATTTTCAAAATCCTTAGGCCTAGGCAATGAGCCTTCCAAAGATAGTTAAAGTAAGTTTATTTTGGAGGGACTTTTAAAACTAATTATTGTCCTAGTTTTATCAAACCATTGTTGTTCTTATGTGCCATAACTTGGTTTCAATAATCGATGCCAGTCTGTGCCAGTAAAGCTTTTACCTTTCAAAAGGTAATCCAATCCATGCAAAAACAGTCTTCAAATTTGTCTGGCCATTCTTGTCTTTTTCCAATGATGGGAAAAACAATATGTGCGGCAGAGATTGCATACAATAGAAATTCTCTGCCTTTATTTGGGTTTCTTCCTACATAATTCAGTAGAAACATGTTTGGAGTAGGCAGAATTAAAATCCAGTTCCATATGTTAAATAATCTGACATCATCTTCCAGAAAGACTTTGCCCTGGGACAGTTCCACCACATGTGAAAGAATGAAGTACCAGCTTCACCACAGAACCCTCAAGTTGTGGAATAATTATATATTCTAGCCAGTTGTTTGGGGACGGGGCAATGAGTTCCACTGAACTTAACAATGTCCTCTCTGACACCTAAAAAAGCTGACCCTTTTGAAAGTATAAATTTCTAAGTTTAAGATTCACAAAATATACTAAAGCTTTACTCCATTTCACAACAAGGCTTTTCTTTTGATTACTAATGGTAATCAAAAATCTCTGGATTTAACTATCCTCAGATTTGGTTGAATTCGCTATCAGTATATAGATGAGGCCTAGACAGAGCCCATTGTCTTTTCAAAGGACTATACCTCATGGACAACCAGGGTTGCTAGCTCTAGGTTGGGAAATACCTAGAAATTTTAGGGGTGGAGTCTAAGGTATGTAGGGTTTGAAGAGGAGAGGGGCTTCAATGGGGTATAATGCCATAGTCTATCTTCCAAAGCAGCCATTTTCTCCAGGTGAACTGATCTCTGTTGCCTGGAGATCAGTTGTAATAGCAGGAGATCTACAGTCACCATCTGGAGACTGGAAACCCTAGGTGCAGTTGTTACAGCCTCACTATAGGGCATGGTAGACCCAGGTTTGAATTCCCATCTTGCTGTGGAAGCTCACAGGGTGATTTTAGACCAGACACATACTTTCAGTCTAACCTACCTCATGGGGTTCTTGTGCAGATAAAAAGAAGGCAAGAGGAATAATGTAAGCTGTTTTGGTCTCCACTGCAGAGAAAGTCAGGGTATAACTGAAGTAAATAAATAATAAATATAGCTGAAGATGGGAGGCAGGTAAAAGGTAGGTTGGTGAAAGGCTGAGAGAGAATGAGGCAGGGAAAGGGTAAAGGGTATGGGGGTTTGAGGAAGGGAGGGACCTTAGAGGGATATAATGCCATAGACTTCACCGTCCAAAGCAGCCATATTTTCCAGTGGAAACAGGGTTGCCAGCCTCCAAGTAGGGGCTGAGGATCACCTGGAATTACAATTGGTCTCCAGATGACAGACATCAGTCCTCTGGAGAAAATGGCTGCTTTGGAGTGTGGACTCTATGGCATACCCTGGTGAGGTTGCTTCCCTCCCCAAACCCTTGCCCTCCCAAGGCTCCACCACAAAATCTCCAGGAATTTCCCATCCTGGAGCTGGCAACCCTAAGGGGAAATTGAACTCTGTAGTAGTGATATCTGTTGTGATTCCATGACATTGCCAGACTCCACCTGGAGGTTGGCAATCCCAGAAAAAGAAAGCAGGAAAAGGGGAAAAACTCTGGGAGCTTTCAGGAAAGGGAATGAGGTAATAGTGAGAGAGTGGGAAATGAGATGCCTCTCGCAAGTCCTTAGTGGGTTCCCACGTCATTCTATATTATTCTTCCAAGCATGACTTTTTAGCAAGCCTTATTGTAATATAATTTTAGAAGTTGCCAAATTGAATTAGAAAGCTGAGCAACTTACAAGGTCAGTTAACTCCCAACAATCCTATAAAGTCTGAATGTCCCCACCAGCAGCTATTGGCTGGCTGTTTATGTGACACTGAATACTACCAACTGTACCAACAAAAATCCATTCACAGTGTTACTGGCTTTTAAATAGCAAAGTGTGTCCATTAGGGTTACCAGCCCCCATGTACTAGCTGGAGGTCTCCTGCTATTACAACTGATCTCTAGACGGTAAAGATCAGTTCCCCTGGAGAAAATGGCCACTTTGGCAATTGGACTCTATGGCATTGAAGTCTCTCCTCAAACCCCTCCCTCCTCAGGCTCCGCTCCAAAAACCTCCCGCCATTGGCAAAGAGGGACCTGGCAACCGTAGTGTCCATGTGGCATGCTTGACTCAAGAGAAAAGGGCACCGTGTATAGGGGGAGTTCAATTTCTGAATGTTATCTCAGACTCACTAGAGTTATACTGGCCTTTCTGTTGAAGAACATCTCCCCCACAATTTACCTTTAGAATAATCTGTTTAAGGTTCTGTGAAAGCACCTCTATTGCAGGCTTCCCCCACTTATGTGCATGAAGGCACCCTATTAAAAACAGGGAGGGCAATACCATCACAACATTGAGTATATCCTCCCCAACTGTATTTTTTCCTATTGCCTTTGAATTGGGATTGCAGGACTATGTTGCAAATGGCCAAACAGTGGCAGAGCACAGTTTGAATTATTCATTTGGTTAAGTCCTTAATGATACACTTCGCAAAAAACAGCCTTGGAAATATGACAACTAAGTTTCATTTAGTAATGCATATGTGCATATTACAGCTTTCAGTAAGAAGCAATAATTTTTCCTTCTTTCCTACCAAACGACTGGATACTGGTAAACGGTAACAGTGAGAGTTACAAAGCAACACTAGAGGCAATTTAAAACATTGTAAATCTGTACATATAAAAACAAATGAATCTGCCTTCTACCAAGTCCAATTATTGCTCCATCTAGCTCAAAATGGTCCATTCTGATGGACGATAGCTTTGCAGAGTCTCTTGCAGGGAAGGATATTTCAAAATATTTACTGCCTGAGTTCCTTTAACTGGAAATACCAGGGACTGACTAGGGGCTTTGGCATAGCATGTGCTGTAGTACTGAGTCATGGTCCCTATTCATTGGCATGCATTCATTAGAAAGTCTGATGTGGATGCTGATTCTTATTTAAAGGCAAGACTAAATTACATGAGGAAAGGTCTGTGCTTAGCAACATTCCATGCAGATTTTCAAGGATGTGAGCCTAAGGCAAACACATGTCAGTAAAACAATATCCGAATGCTTTGTTGAAGAAGAAGAGTTGGTTTTTATATGCTGATTTTCTCTACCTTTTAAGGAGAATCAAACCAGCTTACAATCACCTTCCTTTCCTCTCCCAACAGATACCCTGTGAGATAGGTGAGGCTGAGAGAGCTCGAAGAAAACTGTGACCCAGATGGCTTCATGTGGAGGAGTGGGGAATCAAACCCAGTTCTCTAGATTAGAGTCCACTTCTCTTAACCACTATACCATGCTGGTGCTTTTTAACAAATCTTCTTGGAGATCCAGACAGGTTTCTAATGTGGTGGGACTGCTTGTTTAGGTCTCCAGGTCCTTCTTTCCCATATCTGCAACTTGGGTCCAGCTTTATTGTCTCTTGTTGTTGTTATTTACCTGGAATCCTGATTTTGCCCTCTTTGCTTAGAGTTTATAATGCATAATTATGCAAAGATTTGTGTAATAGGCTCAAAACTCAATTTTATGTTAGTTTGCTTTATAATATTCCATGGAACTAGCTTTGGCAGCCAGGATGTTGGAATCAATACTGCTGGATATTTGCCAAGACCCACACCTCTAGTAGTGAGTGCATTGCCTACCACAGTACCCCTAAGCTGCTGCTGCTGAATTATTACAGCAGCTTCTTTTGACATCAGTTCCATCTCCTTGCCTGCTTGTTTTCTCTTTGGATGCAGTCCAGAGACAGCAGAGGCCAGTAGTCTGCTGCCTCTATTCCCATTTTTATTCATTTCCCGCTTCTGTGTTCAATTATGTTGCAGTGGCTTCTGCAGTAGTGATTGTTGTGTCTCCTTGCTGATTCCGCTCCCCACCATTATGGCGGACCGTCACAGAGAGTGTGTGTGGGTGAATGAGCAAACAAAAAATGACAGCTGCTGATGGTCCTCCTCTTAGTATTTGCCAGAAAAGAAGAATGAATGAGCAAAGGCAGGTGGGGGAGAGCTGTCAATTATGATTGTTAAGAAGAGACATGGTGTAGCAGTTACCACTAGAAGTTACCTGCTCTACCTTCCATAAGTGTGCATGAAGGGACACTCTGGATTTCTTGCCCAATGCCCGCATAGATGCTGTAGTCATCTATATAGATGCTGTAGCTCTTGTTCATGGCTTCTGGACTGAGTCCCTTCGTATGCCACTAACAATAAGCATTGTTAGATGAATAAAACTGAACCAAGTCCACCAGCCTTACATTGTGGACTGCTGTTTATTACTATCCCAGGCAGGCAGCAATATCTAGCAAGTTTATTAAGCCTTTGGTCAGCCATCCTACATGGTTTGTAGCCTTGTTTAGCTTGGTTGACCACAAGGTGTGCACGCTCAGACTTGGAAATTCTCTCCAATTCTTGCAATATGCAGCTGGAAAGGATTAGTCATGTGTAAGAACCCTAGAGGGATGGCCTTGAATAACCCCTAATCCCAAATATTTCTCTGAAATATTCAAGACACCAAACTTCCAAGTAATTTCGTTATGCAAAAAAGGTGGGGAGCGTTTAAGTTTCACCTTGAATGTTTCCGTTTGCGTGAACTCTGAGACGACCTGAAAAGAAAATGGAGAGTGACAACGCGTGTTCTTTGAACCAGTCATTTAGCTCACTTTAATAGGTAATAAATGTGTCCTTTACATCTCCAAATACCAAGCATCTGTGCTTTTCATTTGGAAGTGATATTTGGTGCCCAAAGCTTAACTCTGTAATTCACTTAGTCCAATAGAAGTAACATTATGAACATTTTCAGGGACAAAAAAGACTTCTAGCTAGTTATATACTAAAGCTGCACAGCTTTCTTCAAAGACAGTGGCATTTAAATTCACTTTTATATTCTGTAATATTTCTAAGCACAGTTGCTCTTCTGTGCTGCGGCACTCTGCCAATTTTCATAAAATAAAAGCTTTAGTGCGGATGCTTCTGCAGGTCAGAAGTTTATTTTTTTTAAAAATTGGAATTTCTTTTCAAAGTGTTGCTTGCTTTCTTAAGGCTGGCATTCATTCCTGCATCTTAAAGAATAATACAAATCACCTGTTCAGTTCAATGTAATAGTCAGCTTTGAAACCTCTTGTTCCCATCTACTGCATTAATGAGATGCAGATGTTACCTTTAGGATTTTAAACTTTGTTTCTGCTTGTGGGAAAAAAAAGAGTTTCTGGCAGCATCACTCACTGAAACCCATAGAGGTTTTTCCTCTCATTATCCTTTATTTGAGGAACCATCATGTTTCCAGTGGTGAATAACTGGACCTTGCTTTTAGGAAGCCAATCAGTGCAGCTTATTAATCAATTTGAGTGACTTGCTGGGAAACAGCTTCTTTCTCCCCATGTTCTGTGCTTAGTTTACAACACTCCCAGATCCCCTTAGCGAGTCCAAAGAGCAAGCTGTAGAATCCTCATGCAAAGGTAGAACGGCGTGCCCAAGTCATAGTAAATTATGTCCTAATGCCTTTGTAATGAATCCCAGATTTGCAAAAACACAAACCACCCACTGTTTGCAATGCTCCGCAGTGATTGAATTGGCTAGCTAAGGATGCATCTCATTTGAAGAATGCTTTAAATAATATAGCCTTGATTTTATGAAGCCTTCTTGAGAAAAATGGCAAAAGAGAATGCAATTAATCAAGAGCAAGATTTTAAGACTTGATGGATTGAGCGGTAGCGGTTTTAAATGTAAAAGGCAGGCTCATTTTCAAGATGCTGCTAATTGTAAATCATACCCTGAGATGTTTTGTTGGAAGTGTGACTGCAGTTGAGTATCGTTGTTTTCAATTTGGTACTTGCATTTCAATAGAAAAACTATATAAAGCTTTTTTTCACATTTTATGTTTTACTCCGGTATTTACTATCATATCCTTGATTTTTTGTTATTTGACTGTTCTAGAAATGAGCCATTGAGTGGTTAGCCACTAGCAAGTGTAAAATCAAATGTTCTTAATGTCTATCACAATTTATTTCATGAAGATGTGGATACAAAATGATTATTCTAAAGGCCTTTTAAGAATTACTTCTACACCAGAGAAGAGATGAGCAGCAGTTATCTTCCCTGCAGTCCTCTGTTGAAGTGAATAGGTTTAACTAGTGCTGTACTTGGAATATAAGGCACAATTCTGTTATGTTTGCATAGGCTTGACTTAGATGTGGTTGAACCAAATTACATAGTGCTGTAATTTGATCCAACAAGTTCTGAGCATGTGCCAACATGCTAAATGCCAATTACTTACAGAATAATGGTGACTTTAAGTGGTGAGTGACTCTCCCTGGTAGACTCTGGGTCACTATGATCACCATTTGCCCAAGAATCCCTATCAGTGCTCCCCTCTCCCTCACCAGCACTCAGTGGAGTGATGGGGGGGGGGATGGAGGAGTGAAATGGCACCTTTGATGCTGTGGCATCACTTCCAGCCATGTAACTAGAAGTGATGTCACCACATTTCAGGATGTTCTAGGATTCTCATGAAAGCCTATGGTGGATCCTAAAGCATCCCTTGACATGGTGATGTCACTTCTGGTTGCAGCCAGAAGTGACATCACAGCATCGTGGGATTCCATCAGGCTAAGTCCCACCCCTGCCAGTCTCCCAGCCCTATGGGGCATATTTAATCCAAGCAAGCCAAGAAACTGTGAGTATGCACCAAGAAAGACTACCCAAGCCAGTTGCAATGTTGATACCTGTAAGTGTGAGCACAAATCAAACTGAAATACTACTAATTTTTAATTGCAATAGATTATCAAGTCCATCAATATGGGGTGCTCAATCTGAAAGAAAAATGGGCATTGTGATGAAAAAGGGTACAACTTTTGAAGGTGTTACCTGTGAGAACAGGATAATTCCTAGTTCTATTCTGCTGTGCATTCTTTCAGTCCTTTCTTTTATTGTGAAGCAGCAGCTGTTGCCACATTTAATATCCAAGCAATCTTTAAGCATCAACATTTCCCTACTAAACATTAAGTACCAAAAAAGTCTTATATAGGTAAATTAAATTTTATAATATAGCCAATATTACTGATGACAGGGTTTGGTATTGTTGCATTAACATTCTAAAAAAAATGAGATTTAATGGTCTATTTGCTACTTTTAATTTTTACAGTGAGCTCCAAAAATGTGTTAATAGTGTCAAATTCTTCTTTTGTTAAGAAGGTAGAAAGAGTATGAGACCAGAAATTTGAGAGATCAGAAATCCATAGATTGCTATGACTCTGCTCTTAATTTGTTTTTCTATTGAATTCTCCACTTGCCATTATACAGGGAAACATTAGACTGAAGACATCAATGAGCTCATTAGAATTTAACATGCTGTTTTATATCAAGTGTATTTTTTTTTAAGAAGGTAATCCATCCTTCACAAGCAGCAAATGGAACACCAGGATATAAATCCTGGGAAAACTGGCAAGCCTTTGGCTTTAAAGCTGGACTGCAAATTGGACTGCCTAGACTTTGACTTTGAAGAAAGCACATAAAGATTTCGCAGGTTTTCTTTTTTTTGCTATTGTAGAGTTTCACTGTGTGCTTTTAATCTGTGTCTATAGATGGGGATCTATAGGCGTTCCAAAGCAGTTTTGTGCTTTGTACTTTTCACACGACAAACAGTTGCGTTCTTTGCACCAGATCTAGACAATGCTGCCAATCACCTTCTAATCATCTTCAAGGCCATGTTTTAAGCTTCATGAAATATCAGTCACAGACAATTACTTTGCAGATATTTGAAGACTGCAGACAGAAGGCCAGGATTTTCAAACATGTATAGTTCCTGTTGATGTTAGTGGAGTTACTTGGTGCTCATTGCTTTTGAAAATGGAGCCATCAAGGCTTGCAAACTGGTATCTTCAGCTTCTATTATGCTTTTCTAGTTGAAAAGGAATAGTGATGCTTGAAGAAAGTTTTTATAAAACTAATATAATCAATTTACTGGAGAAAGTTCTGGGCAAGGAGTTGGCAGTATGTAATAGTTACCCAAAATTTTTTTCCCCAGAACTATGTCCACTAATGCCTACAGCACATCATCACCACATTTCAAAATCCAGTGATCAATGTATGCTTTCCTTTCTTGCAGAGATCTTTAAGAACATTATTGAGGTTGCTTTGTATTATTATGAAGCTGAAAAATTAACTTGCTGCCCCCCCAAAAAAACAAAAGGCCACGTCCTAATGTGCCTTAGATTCAAAATGTCCACATGTTCAACTTCCACCCAAAAGGGGAGACATGGGGAATGGAGACAGTGGTAATGGATAGGGAAAGTAACATCAAAATTAGAATTTTTGAGTAAAGATATGACTGCAGAGTTGAGATCAATTCATACTTTCCACTCCCTGAGGGAAACTGGATATCCACCAGAAACTGCCTTACAAGGGTATACATGCATCCAACTCACAAGTTGTTGCTCTTATTGTTGATGCTTTCTGTATTTGCAGATATCCCTCTTTTTGCCTCAAGTGATCACATATTCTGGTTCTGTAGTACATGTAGATTCCAACTTGAACCAAATGTGTAACTATTTAACTGTGATGAGTTGCTACTTAGAGGAAGGCAAAGGCAAACCACCTCTGCTCATCTCTTGCCTCGAAATCCCCACAATGTGGTTGCCATAAGTCAATTGTGACTAGATGGTTGACTTTATTGTATTTATCTGTGAAGTAAGTGAAAATTTCTTTATGAAGTGCAGAAAATTATTCAGCTTCTAGGTAGAGATGGCCAAGTTTTCCACATCCATTACCACCTAAAATTACTGTTTGTTTATATATTATGCAATGCAGTGCAAGAAGAAATATGTTTTCATACTGTCATTTCCATTGCAGGTTATTTTAGAATGTCCCATGTACATGAAATACTAATATAATGTATCTACTTATCTTTCCTCTAAGTTTTGCTACATCTGAGCTTATCTCATCACAGTCAAAGCTTTAGACTCTCAAAAGCTCCTGCCCTGGCAATCTTGTTGGTCTTTAAGGTGCTACTGTATTTGAATCATGCTCTTGAACTGCAGACCAACACATCTACCCACCTGAAAGTAGATTCCTAGAGAAGATCATAGATATTGCTGTGATCAGCATTGTGCTGGGTAAGAGCTTGACAGCAATATGAGTTAGGTGGATTGCTTGGCTAGTCAGTAGGGATGTGCACTGATTTTGTCGGTATTTTTGGCGTTTGGGTTTATTAAACCTGATTTTTTTGAAAAATTCTGGAAAACCCGGATTTTCTGAATTTTTTTGAGTTAATAAAACCAAACCTGAAAAATATCCCCCCAAAATAGCACCACTGCTTGCACACTTTGTGGAATCATAGCCCATAGGCAATGGGGAGTGGAGGCCCAATCTGGCAAACAGCTTGGAGAGGAAGGCAGGGATGTTCCTAGCCCCATGCCTGCACGCTCAATGGAATTGGAGCCCACAGGCAGCAGGGCCAGTAGGAACTCCCCTGCCTTCCTCTTCAAGCTCCTTACCAGATCAGGCCTCCATGTCCCACTGCCTATGGTCTCCGATTCCACGGAGCGTGCAAGCAGTGGTGCTATTTTTTTGGGGGTGTGTGTTCAGGTTCAGATGTATTAACCCAAACATTTTCAAAAAATCTGGGTTCCTATCCAGTCTCCAGAGAAGGCCGGTGGCATGGATCTGAGTCAGCAAATAGGTAAGGAAGGGGGATGGGGAGGGGAAAATGGCAGCGGGGTATAAAGGCCCCCAATAATGACGAATGAATTCAGAATTATTTGGGTCTGCTTTCTCGGCCCACTTTTTTTGCCGCCATTGTTTGCTGGTAACACTCTCCCCGAAAAATACCAAAAATGTATTTTTCGGTTTTTTAAATTCGACATATCAATATGCACAGCCCCACTGGTCAGTCCCCACATCCAAAGCATCTCACGCCTGGGTAATTGTATATTCTTACTAACCCTCCCACCTTTTAGCAACCTTGATGGTTGCAATTGAACATGGTCATATTGTGTGCGTGTGTGTGTTCTGTTTATGGCCATATTCCTGCAAAACTGCCCCTGCGAAGAACAGGATTATGAGTTGGTTTGGGCAGGGTTTCCCCCCCCCCCCATAGACAGGGATATCTGAAGTAAATATTTCCCAGCCAATATAACAATTTAACAGAGTTAGAAAGTTTCAGTGTCATTCCCATTCCAGTGACGTGGATCTAACAGAGCTCTCACCAGGCCTGGTTCTTGTTTCATATTTCTTGACCATTTCTATAAGGGTACAGTTGTTTTTATCTCCATCTTGCAAAGGGGACTGCTGTCTGAAGAGGAAGGTATGGAGGATTAGAGCTGCAGTGAAATGAAAAGTTGAACAACAAAAAGACCTACCAAATGGGTCATACCTGCCTTGAAAGAAATACAAGCAATGGCGGTTGTGTTGATAAGTGAGACCTTCTAAGGGTCATGGCCTTTACTAAATGTCAAATGCTGAGTTGATATAGTTACATTTTTCAGGGCAATATTGTCTCTGACAATAAGAAGCAATACAATAGCATTCATTAGAGCTGCTAAATTAAAAAAAAATGAAGAATACAACTGTCTGAATAGAAGGCAGAAAGTGGAGCTCCGCATAGGGAAAATCCGGAGACAATAAAAGGAATGTGCTTTTAATCCCACAGATATAGATTTGAATTTTGCATTGTAGAATATGAGGCCAAAGAACATTTTGTGCACACAGACTAGCTAATACCTAGGTGAATGGAAGGAAATGAAACATTCAAATAATCCTGTCACAGGGATAAATTTTCAGAAGAGTTATGATTCATTTGTATTCTCTAGCTACAGATCTCCCAGGTGGGCAGGGCAATGGAAATCAATCTGAGGAATCTGTTTTTATATCTGCATATGTACCACAGCACAGATCACATAGAAAGTAAATCAGTAGATGGAAAGAGTCAACAGTAAATAAATATCCAGTCAATTTAGCCCCATTCTAAGAGTTCTTCATTTATTTTTTGGTCCTACACCTGAGACTATATTAACTCATGTAAACTTCTTTTTATGAACTGTGATCCAAAATTCTCATTCAGTGTTTGTAATCAATCAAATTTTATTGGCCATAATACGTCACATCACCATTTAAACCCTCTCACTAGCAAGGAGACAAAGGTAGAAGTAACAATGAAAAATAAATTATCCCTTATAATTAGAAAAGAATGGCTGTTCCACATTAATGGTTGTTAATGAATAGTTTTACAATGTAATGTTTGGTTGCTGCAAATAATGCATACTGGAGATTAGAGTTAGGAGGTAATGTTTTTCTTTAAAAAAATAAACATAAGTTATATAACAATAAACACGTTTTTACTCAAGATTTTTTTTTACATCTAGAGTATTAATTAGAACTAACAATTAATGTATTTGCCCTCTTTCATTCCTTTATTACTACAGCATATTCAATAATTAATTTCAGTATGCCAACAATACTGGTTAAAACTTAGTTTAGAATGTGGATTTCCCTAGCTGGTAATGCTCATATATATTATAATTCAAACCTCAGTTCCCTGAAAAGTTCTAAATTATCTTACAGTATAAAAAAGGATAAATGAACTTTTGCACATGCACAAAATGTGTGATGGTCGAAAGGGCTGTCAAGTCACAGCTGACTTATGGTAACCCTGTAGGGTTTTCAACGCAAGAGATGAACAGAGGTGGTTTGCCATTGCCTGCCTCTATGTACAGTAGCAACCTTGTACTTCCTTGGAAGACTTCCATCCAAGTAGTAACTAGGTCTGACCCTGCTTAGCTTCCAAGATGAGATCAGGCCAGACTGGGCCACAAAACATGTGTGTGTGTAAAATGCTGCTAAGTTGCAGCCAACTTATAACTACCCCAGTAAGGTTTTAAAGGCAAGTGATTAAGCAGAAGTGGTTTGCCACTGCCTTCTTCTACAGAGTCTTCCTTGAAGGTCTCCCAAGTACCAATCAAGCTTCGTTTCCAAGATCTGACAAGATCAGGCTATACTATATAGGGGATTAATTTTTTTTGATACATTTGAGGTTCAGTTTTATTGGGCCCAATTTTGGTAAACCCAGAATAAGCTGAATACCCATACCAGTAAATGGGTATTTGTCCTTATTTCTGGTTCTCCTGAAAAAATCTGGGTCTATTATAGTGTATGGAATTTATTTTCAAGGCTCCCGGGGGGGGGGGGGCTGTTTTTCAAGGCAGAGTCCTCCAGGCATTGGTGAGAGGCTAGAGCAGAGCTGTTCATCGGTTTTCAGGTTCAGAAGTTCAGCATTGCCAAGGACTAGGGGAAAGAACTGATTGGCAGGCTGGCACCTCAAAGTCTGGGGGTTTGGTTTGTATCTGGGGCAAATAGCATGATGTCCATGACAATTAGCTTCCACATTGAGGGAAATGGCTTAAATACAAGAAAAAGAAGGCACAGAAAACATTTCTTGTTGGTGGCAAATGACATCCTGTGAGCAGTAGTTTATTATAGTAATTAAAAAGCTGAATTAGACTTTCAATTCCACTTATGAATACTAGTTGTACTTCCAACAGAGATACCCACACCATTCCAGTGGTAGATATTGAAAACTCTAGGGGATGGTCTGCAGTACAAGGGAAGGGGGGACAGAATCTCTGAGCTTTATTTATTGAACCCTGAACTGCTTTTCTATTCCCAGCCATTAATAATATTGAGGCATTAGTTTCTCAATTGCTCTCTTTCTCCTATAGCTTTCACTTCCTTGACTTTTAAAGTTTATGCTGAGAACCCCCCAACAAAGTTGTTTCCCCAATGCTGCAGGGTGAAATACATTTGTATTATGGAAGTTTCATTAACTCTCAGGAAATAATGTTTTCATCCCCATTTCTCTCCCAAACCCCAAGAGGATTGTATGGTGATCTATATCTAATGGTTATATTCCATTTGTGAGAGGCCTCATTTCCAATAGATCTCCCACAATGGCCTGAAATGGCCCCTTCACTGCTTTATTTAAAGGCATGGAAATTAATATATACTTGTGGCAGCTTCTGTTGATGACTTCATAATTCTGAGATGTTTGAATCTTGTAGCTTTCTCAGCACTAAACTGTGTTCAGGGACCAAGGAAAATTTCTTGGGATCCAGTATAAGGTTGGAATGATACCCACCTACCTCAAATCTACTCCCCCCCGACACAAAAACCTCATGGATCATGAATGGAAGAATTCTGTAATGATATAAACAGACGAACAGTGCAATCCTTTGCAGAGTTGCTTCAGTCTAAGATCTAACCTGGATGAGTTTAAACCTTCTTTGGAAGAACAAGTTAAGTGCTTGGGGGTGTTCTTAGATCCAACAGGTCAGTACTTTTGCTCTCTTTTGGTTATACCTTGCTCACAAGCTTGATTTAGATTCTGCACACCTAATCATACTGATCCATGCTACTGTAACCTCCTGATTGGACTATCTCAACATGCTTTATGTGAGGCTGCCTTTGAAGAAGGCTCATAAGTTTCAGCTGGACAAAAAAAAAGGCGTGAGACTCCAGTGTTGTGTCAGTTGTACTGGTTACTGGTTTGTTCTTGTCCCAATTTGAGGTCTTTATGAGATCTTTATGAGCTTGGGCCCTCACTTATGAAACTACGTCTCCTGGTATACTCTCATGCACCTGTAACATTCCTCACAAAAGCTTGTCCTTGCGTTGTTTTCTATAAGGCTAATCCATTGAGCAATAGCTAGGTTGTGGGCTGCCTCTGCTATAGGTCCAGTCTTCTGAGGTGGGTATAAAGTGGATACAGAGGGCATTTTAACTGGTTATTTATAGAGAACTGTGCAAGATAATCAGGGACAGAGTGGGTGAGGAAAATGGTTCTGGAAAGAGCCCTGCCTCCAGCTTGCCCTGACCCCACCCCCACAAAGGAGGGAGGAAGAGACAGGCACTTAATAATTAAGCCAACTAGTGTGTGTGTGTGTGTGTGTGTGTTAATTAAACCTCACATTAATTAAACATTATCAACTTAATGTGTTGTTGAAATATTTCTTGTTTTGTGTACTTTTAATATTCTTTGTTTTCAATGTGTACATTTGCTTTAGAGATTTTTTTAAAAAAAACAGAATGATGGCACACAAATCTTA
The DNA here is from genome assembly GCF_029931775.1 of Euleptes europaea. NCBI lineage: Eukaryota > Metazoa > Chordata > Lepidosauria > Squamata > Sphaerodactylidae > Euleptes > Euleptes europaea. The sequence goes on along the minus strand of NC_079320.1, from coordinate 36,374,839 downwards.
TAATCAGAATACATTTTAAAAAATGAATTTTGAGCATAAACATAATGTACAGCTATGAATGCTCACAACAGTTAAAGAATGAATCATGCAGTGAGCATTTATAAATATTATGGCAGAGAGAGATTGCTTGTCACAAGGAGGTTAGTTGTGTAGCAACAGTGTAAGTGCTCTACTCCTCACCATTGCTTTGGACATGCTATACAACCAAGGGTGAAAAGTACCACAAATGTATTGAGCGTCTCTTTTAGAGTGCCTGAAACTTGGCCTGCTTTTCATGTGCAGAAATTGCACATATATGCCTAATTTCTTTGGCTTTTTGTCCCCAGTTAGAATGAATAAGGTCCCTAGTATGTTCACAAGTTATAGTCCTCTGAGGTCCTATAACTGGAACACTAGATGTACAATTTTGGGTAGCATTATGTGGGTTGGAGTTAGAGGCTTTAACTTTTTTCTCCCAGCATTTCCCACTCCTCCATGCTTTAAGTCCTAGCAGGACTGAAACCCATATTGTGCCTGTCTTTTTTCTCTACTGGGGCTTAAATCAACAGGAAGGGGATTTTTGATGTTGCCATGTGTACTCTATACACATGGACATTAGTGCGGCAGGTTGCCTCTGGGTGGTTTGTGAAGCTCTATGACAAAGTAACAGAACTTCTAACCAAGTTAGAGCATATCATGAAGAAATAGAATAGTCTCATTGAAGGGAATGAAAATACATTCAGGCAGTCAAAATAATATCACACATACAATAGCAACAAATACAAGAATGTCCAGAATGAGATGCAACTTTTTCAAAGGTCCACACTCTTGGGTTACATCTCTCCCTCAAGGAAATGGGAGGCAGGAAAGTGGAGGTAGATTAGAAAGGGGGGGAAGAGACTGATAGTTACTGATCCAAATAGTATTCTAGAACAAGGATCTAAATTTATCGGTAGCCAATAATCCAAAGGTTACCCTGGAACTGCACCAAGCAGAAAGAAGAAGAGTTGTTTTTTATATGACAATTTTCTCCACCTTTTAAAGGAGAATAAAACTGGCTTACAGTTTCCTTCCCTTCCTCTCCCCACAATAGACACCTTGTGAGGTAAGTGGGGCTAAGAGAGTTGAAGAGAACTGTGACTAGCCCAAGGTCACCCAGCTGGCTTCATGCGGAGGAGTGGGGAATCAAACCCGGTTCTCCAGATTAGAGTCCTCTAGGGCTGTTGAACAAAAAATTCGGTATAGTTCGGATTCGGCCGAATTCAGCCTATCTGGATTCGGGATATGCCAAAGTCCGAACTCCCCCGCTTCGGGTCCATGCAATTCAGCGCGAATTCAAAGTTCGGGAAAAAAATTCAGCCGAATAAAGCCATTAAAAACACAATCGAGCCTTTCCACGGCTCCGGGGGGGCATTTTTGGGGGTAGAGGTCCCAAACTTTCAGCGGAGCTTCAAAGGACCCTTCTTGCCAGACCCCCCAAGTTTTGTAAAGATTGGGTCAGGGGGGGCTGAGATATGGGCCCTGAAAGGGGTCCCCCCACCCTTAATGTGCATCTCTGAGCAGAGCTTGCTGCCCACGCACAAAGCTCCCAGCCCCGACAAACAGCTGAGCTGCAGGAAGCAAGGGCGGGGCAGGTGCGAAGAAGTTTGCAAAGCAACACAACTGCAAAGCAACACAACCATGCAAAGCAACACGTTTGCAACCATGCAAAGCAACACCTGACACCTGGGAGTTTGCAAACCATGGAAAGAGACAGAGGCAGCTAGCTATGCATAATGAGCAGGAGGGGGTGGAATTTCCCCTTTTGCATTGGACTCGAGTCGGGACCAGGCAAATGCATTCTTTAAGTCACCATTGAAAACCAGTTTTGAGCAAGCATCAAAATAGAGACTCGAGGGGGCACATGCACCCCAGGCAGAACAGGCGAAAGCCCCCTTTGGCTCCCCCCCCACCCACAGAAACTGCTCCCTCCCCACACACACACAGACTCTGCTTCCCCCCCCACACACACACACAGGAGAAAAATTATAGATTAAAGCCCCCAAAGGGGTCTTACTGTGGCTGTCTTCTGTTCCATCAGGAGGGGCTGGGAGGAATGGGTAATCCAATACGATTCTATTTAAGCACAGGAGGTTTTGCCTTGGATTTGCCGCTCTGGAGATGCATACAGGATCGGGTGATCCATTCATCCCAATAGGGAAAAGGGGAAAGCCCATATCTCGGGACCCCCTGACCCAATGTTTAAAAAACTTGGGGGGTCTCTTAAGAAGGCTCATCTGAAGCTATGCTGAATGTTTGGGGGTTGCACCCCCAAAATGCGCCCCCTGCAGCCATGGAAAGAGAAAAGGGGGGAGCATATTTCTGCCCCCACTGAACCCATCTTTACAAAACTTGGGGGGTCTCTTAAGAAGGCTTGTCTGAAGCTATGCTGAAAGTTTGGGGGCTGCACCCCAAAAAAGCACCCCCTGCAGCCACGGAAATGGAAAAGGGGGGAGGAAAAGGGGGTGGAGCCCATATCTCATGACCCCCTGACCCAATGTTTACAAAACTTGGAGGGTCTCTTAAGAAGGCTTGTCTGAAGCACTGCTGAAAGTTTGGGGTCTCTACCCCCCAAAATGCACCCCCTGCAGCCACGGAAAGGAGCGAATGTTCACACACACACCCCACGAGGATTTCTCTCTCTTTCTCTCCCCAGCCGGGCCGCGCAGCAGCTGATTCCTCCAGTACTCAATCCTGACTGATTGGCCAGAAGAAGACCCAGCTTGGACACCGATTGGCTGGGGGAGAATGCTGCTTACTGATGGTTATGCTGCTGCGCCCTGAATTTGCCGAATTTATTCGTGAACTCCCGAACTTGCTGAATTCGGCTCCCCCGTTTTCCCGCCATTTTTGAGTTTGGTTCGTCCCGAACTAAAAACCGCCGAATCAGGGGAAATTCAGCTGTTTTTCGGTTCGGGCTGAACCGAATCGACAGCCCTAGAGTCCTCTGCTCCTAACTACTACACCATGCTTGCTGGAACCACTCATGGGAAGCTTGCTGGGATCACAGGCAAGAACCCAACATATAAGGCCAGCTAAAGGTTGATATAAGGAGGGTAGAAAAAAACAGAAAACATGTGATGGCTGCCAGAAATGTAGGGCATCAGTGATAACAGAAGTGCTGATAATAAGATCTGAAACTGAATAAGATACAAAAGACTCAATTTTACCATGTTTGACAGGAGAAAGAAAATCCAGGTGAGCTCAGAGGGCAGCTCCCTGAGCAGATGGAGGTATGGCAAAGGATGTTCCTGTATTGTGGGAAATGCTTCAAATAACGAAATGTAAGGCAGTGTGGAGGAGGTGTCTGCAGAGGAGCTGTAATAGAGACAGTCCTGGTTAAATAACTATAAAGTGTTATGTAAAGTCTTGATTAAATAGCCATAAACTGTAGTACAGAGAGTAGACATCAACTGTCTGGTACTGAGTCATAGGCAGAGAAAACCTTATTTATTAGAATGCTTATGTAACTGGATTCCTATTATTTGGGGGAAACGTCAAGGCAGCAAAAGTCTTTTTTTAACCAAGAATCACTTTCATTAATTTCTGAGACATAGAATCATAGAATCATAGAGTTGGAAGGGACCACCGGGGCCATCAAGTCCAACCCCCTGCACAATGCAGGGAATTCACAACTACCTCCCCCCTCCACACCCCTAGTGACCAGAAGATGGCCAAGATGTTCTCCCTCTCATCATCTGCCTAAGGTCACAGAATCAGCATTGCTGACAGATGGCCATCTAACCTCTTCTTAAAAACCTCCAGGGAAGGAGAGTTTACCACCTCCCGAGGAAGCCTGTTCCACTGAGGAACAGCTCTAACTGTTAGAAAATTCTTCCTAATGTCTAGACGGAAACTCTTTTGATTTAATTTCAACCCGTTGGTTCTGGTCTGACCTTCTTGAGCAACAGAAAACAACTCGGCACCCTCCTCTATATGACAGCCCTTCAAGTACTTGAACATGGTTATCATATCCCCTCAGTCTTCTCCTCTTCAGGCTAAACATACCCAGCTCCTTCAACCTTTCCTCATAGGACTTGGACTCCAGACCCCTCACCATCTTTGTTGCCCTTCTCTGGACACGTTCCAGCTTGTCTACATCTTTCTTAAATTGTGGTTTGATGATTTGTTTGAACACTTTTCCTGGTATAGAAGTCAAGCTGATGGGTCGGTAGTTACCTGGATCCTCCTTTTTCCCCTTCTTGAAGATGGGGACAACATTTGCCCGCCTCCAATCTTCTGGCACCTCACCTGTTTGCCAAGACTTTTCAAAAATAATGGACAGAGGTTCCGAAATTACATCTGCAAGTTCTTTGAGTACCCTTGGGTGCAATTCATCTGGCTCAGAGGATTTTGTTTCATTTAAAGAAACCAGGTGTTTGTGCTCTACCCCACTGCCAATTCTAGGCTGCAAATCCCTTCCCTCATCACTGTTCTGTTTATGCCATGTTGAGCACCACTTCCCTCATGAGAAAAAAAAAACTGAGGAAAAGTAGGAATTGAGGAGTTCTGCCCTCTCTTCATCTCCTGTTACAATTTCACTTTCCAGTCCATGCAATGGGCTTATCTTGTCCTTGTTCTTACTCTTACTCTGTACATAGGAAAATAACCCTTTTTTGTTGCGTTTAGCATCTCTCGCTAGCCTAAGTTCATACTGAGCTTTAGCTTTCCTAACACTCTCCCTACAACCACTAGTTATTTGCTTATATTCCTCTTTGGTTATAAGGCCCTCCTTACACTTCCCAAATGAGTCTTTTTTATTTCTCAACTCTTTAAAAAGCTGTTTATGGAGCCACCCTGGCCTCTTTAGGCTCCTCCCATTTTTCCTTCTCACAGGAATGGTTTGGGATTGTGCCTTCAGTATTTTATGTTTAAGAAATGCCCACACTTCTTGAACTCCCTTCTCCTTAAGTATTTCTGACCATGCAATTCTACCTAGCATATGTTTAAATTTGTTGAAATTTACTCTTTTGAAGTCCCACCTACATGTCTGACTACGTACAGGTTTTCCTCTCCCCAAGATTGTAAATTCCAAGAGTACATGGTCACTACTACCCAGGGTGCTTACTACTTTAACCTCATCGGCCAGTTCTTCCCTGTTGGTGATCTTGAGTATGTGTCTGGGATTGCCATTGTTTCCAGATAGACTCAAGCAGGCTGTGCCTTAATCCTACCCTTTGGGCTGCAAGTGGCCTAAACTCACTTCATAGACCTCACTGAGGTTGTTGTGTGCTGAAATGGAGGGCAGACAAATTTGTGATATGGCTGTGTGAGAGTTAAACCCATCCTTCCAGTCTAGATCCTTTTCCAGCTGCTTGTGTGGCCCAAATTACCCATTTGGAGTTCTAGTCATTAAATTCTAGCATAACTTGTAGTTTGACCCTTCATTGTGACTTACATGGAAGGCTGGCATGCGACTAGGGTTGCCAGGTACCTCTTCACCATTGTAAGGAGGTTTTTGGGGTGGAATCTGAGGAGGGTGGGGTTTGGAGAGGGGAGGGACTTCAATGCCATAGAGTCCAATTGCCAAAGCGGCCATTTTCTCCAGGTGAATTGATCTCTATCAGCTGGAGATCAGTTGTAATAGCAAGAGATCTCCAGTTACTACCTGGTGGTTCATCAGCAAAAAATACCAGTACTAGGCTCTATCTACAATCATTTATGTAACAAAGTAATTCTATCCATACATACAAAAACATACAGTGCAATAGTGTAAATCAACACTGCAACATTTAACCATAGAAGAACACAGGTAACATACAAAACTATACTACAACCTTACATACAAAACAGAAGTCATTCAAAATCTTCAATAGTCCATTGGACATTTCCTCCAAGTGTAGTCCAAAACGGACCTGATAAGGTAAGTTTTTTCTGTCTTCTTTCAACAATTTCTTCACACAAAATGAAGCCAGACAATGCTGACAGGCATGGAAACGTCCTCTGGATTAGTAAAACGTTTTCACCACTAGGTGGCTTCATCAGCCTTGGGAAACAGTATTGGTGATTATTTTGGTAGAGTACCTGGAGGTTGGCAAACCTACCTGTGACTCAGTGCTCTGCTACTGCAGAAGTTTCCAGGTTCAGTCTCTGCCATCTCCAGTTACAAGATTTCAGGCCTGCCTGAGACCCTGGAGATCTGCTACATCAGAGTAAATGGCACTACTGAGCTAGGTGCACCAATGGCAGTTTCGTATACCTCCTCCATATTATTTTTCATTCAATTGCACCAATGGGCATGTGATACTTTTTATGCATTTACTAGTTTCCTTTCAGGGTAGCTAGGAGAAAGGAATTGGTGTGTCTTCGAAATCCAGTTGCAAATAATTACAAAATCTACCACAACTGTGGACTTTCAAATCAGCATGTTGAGTACTTTGTGGTATAATGATGATCTTACAGGAATTTCCTTCACAGTATGGCTTCTAATCCATAAGTGGCACTCTATTGCTGAAACTTTTTCTTACATTTTTTTATTGATGAAAATGGTTGTCATCTCAGTGTTCATAGGTTGAAAGTCTTTCACATTTTTCTGTACTCTCATTCAGCAGCATTTTTTTTTAAAAAAACTACCTCTAGATTGTAACAAGGAAAAAAAATGGCATAGACTTCACACTTTTGGGTCTGCTACTGTGTAGCCAGTAACCGGTTTGAGAAACATGCTGTGTTTCTATTGCTCTTCCTGTGTCTTTTGCCATTAGTGTCTTAGAAAAAATTCTCCAGCACAAGAAGGTGTAATTGCAGCTACTTGGTAACCACCTGAGAAAATTACCTTTACTATTAAAAGTGAATGGATGAAAAAGGTTCAGCTCATCCTGCCTCTACAAAAACATATATCAAGCAGAGACAGAGCATTAAGGTGAACAGGGAAGCTATGAATGGGGTTGTACAGGGCATTTAGATATCTTTGTGCTTGTCAAGATTTTTCGGGGGAGGGGGGAAGGAGATCTGCCTTTAGAAATGATAAAATTTAATCTGGCTAAAACATATGGCATTTTTTTCAACAGAAAAAGGAGAATGCTATTATTGAAGGAAGAGATGGGAGGATTAAGGATGAGTTACACATCTGTGTCTAAAATGCTCACTAGCCCCTGCTGTTGCAAAACTATTTGAGGACATGTCTCTGTGTGACTCTTCACAGCTCAGAACATGCATCTTTCCTCTTACCACATGACCCAGAACACCAGCCAAGCTCCCAGTTGTGGGGAAACTCAAATATTGCTCATAACCTGGAAGGGCCACACACTTGAGCCCATAGAAGCTTTCAACTGTGCCAGGCAAAGGTGCCATACAACAGTCCTGTTCACAAATTACAGTGAGCACAAAATGCTTTTTTTTCTTTATTATATTGTGTTGGGTGATTCTCATGTTAATTTCAATGCATGTACAGCTGAAGATGTGATTCAAACCCCACATTTATCCAGGTACTGGCCCCTGGATTCATTTGCAAAGTGAACATACTTTGGCTCTTTCTTACAAACAGATGTACTCATACCCATTCAGGATGTACATGTGTTCACTGTAACTTGTGAGCAGGGCTCAAGTGAAGGCAATATGGCATATGGGTAGGGTTGGCAACAGTTGAAGAAAAAAACACAGCCTGGGTTGCACTGGCACCTTTTACAGATATTTGGACACCACTGGTGAAGCCTTTCATTAAGCAAACCAGAGGCCACATCTACACTTAGTGGACTACTGTGCTACAGCTGCACTATAGCAATAATAGCAACTAGATTGTTCTTTGTGAACAAGACAATCTGTTGCATATGACTGCAGTAGTACAACAACAGTGCCATATCCAACAACAGGTATGTACAGCCATAATCACCAGCTATCTGTTGCAAATCAAACTGCTGTTAAAGAAACAGATATTTGGGCTGGCATTAAGGTTGACAATCTAACATTTGAATCCTGCAATATGGATAATATTAAATGAACTTGCTTTGGCTCCCAGCTATAGTAGGAATGTACATGGTAAGAGAAATTATAACTTCCCAAACCTCTTACTTTCCCTTATCTTATCAACTTTCTTAATTACTCTGTAGGAAGTCTAGTATTTCCTGCCTGGCTATGCAAGATGAGCCTGTTGGCACACAAAGACAGTGCTGACAAACCCCATACAGCTGACTGAGAAAGGGAACATCTCGTGCTTTATGCAGGCCACTAAAGATAAAGGTAAAGGTCCCCTATGCAAGCACTGGGTCATTCCTGACCCATGGGGTGAAGTCACATCCCGACGTTTCTTAGGCAGACCTTGTTTACGAGGTGGTTTGCCAGTGCCTTCCCCAGTCATCTTCTCTTTACCCCCAGCAAGCTGGGTACTCATTTTACCGACCTCGGAAGGATGGAAGACTGAGTCGACCTTGAGCTGGCTATCTGAAACCAACTTCCATCGGGATCGAACTCAGGTCGTGAGCAGAGCTTGGACTGCAGTACTGCAGCTTACCACTCTGTGCCATGGGGCTGCTTGTGCCTATGCCTTTGCACCATGGGGCATAGTCTGCCTAGTAAACGTCAGGATGTGACATCACCCCATGGGTAAGGAATGACCCGGTGCTTGCACAGGGGACTAGTAAGGCCACTAGTAAGAAGAAAATCATCCCGGACTTTATAAACCCTGACTGAGAGCAATTAATTTCAATGGCAGCAAACCTGTGCAAGCTTTGATATGAAATCTTTTTTTCTCACAAAATGGTAACTTCTCTGAGAAAATACACTTCCTAGCAAATTTTATGTTTACTAAGAGCCCCATGGCGTAAGAGTGGTAAACTGCAGTTCTGCAGTCCAAGCTCTGCTTACGACCTGACTTCGATCATGTCGGAAGTTGGTTTCAGGTAGCTGGTTCAAGGTTGACTCAGCCTTCCATCCTTCCAAGGTCGGTAAAATGAGTAGCCAGCTTGCTGGGGGTAAAGAAAAAATGACTGGGGAAGGCACTGGCAAACCACCCAGTAAAACATAGTCTGCCTAGTAAACGTCGGGATGTGACGTCACCCCATGGGTTAGGAATGACCCGGTGCTTGCACAGGGTACCTTTACCTTTTTAAGATTCCTGCATTGAAATTTGAAACTTGTGGCAAATGGTGTATGTTAATGCTCTGTGCATTTTGAGAGCTCTGTACAAATCCCAAAATTTCTAATAATGGAGCAAGGAAATATTCATAATGCATACTCTTCTTTTTGAATGAAAAGGCTCAAAAACATAGCTCCAAATTATAAAGAATTTTGGTGAGAATTTTAGAAGCATCCCTGCCCAGTCCTAGAAGGTAAAAATATCCATAATAATTCCATGAGAAGTATGGTGATTATTTCATTCTCTTTATAGTCAATGAAGCTTACTGGTCAATGGTATGCCATCTGAAGGCAGATGAACACAGTCATTTATTTTACTCCTTCAACAGATTGGAAAAAATTGGTAATAATTCTTCAACAGTCAACACAATTTACTCAAAAGGAGATACTATAATCAGTTGGAAAAACCCTAAAGGGGAAAAAAATAAAATGAGCATGAAATAATCAGCTATATTTTGATAGACGGTGAAACTCAATTTTTTTGAGAAAAGAACTTATGGAGGGAAGAATTTGGGATCAGCAGCCGTATGAGCTTTTCCTTTCTGTGGAAACTCTGTTTGGCAAAGATGATGCTTGTACTAAGGACTTGCAAAATGTAGTTACAGAATCATCTTCATCTGGTCCATTGGTGTTTATCAGTTACATCTCAGAAACACTGTCACCCTTCCTGAATATCTCAAATGTTCATCTCAAATTGTATCCACCTGCCAGTTTCATCATATTCCATTTCATGGAAGCAAAGTGTTACTTCATGACAGAGGCAAACAAAATTATTATTTGTGTTTTACCTGAACAATTAATCAAATTATGCTTATCTTGAGATTCAACCTGGAATGAGTGCACCATTAGATTGCTGTTACTCAACCTTATGGCACATGTTAAAGAACGCAAAAAGAAAATAAATATCTTGAGAACAAACAAAGGAAATTCAAAAGTACACAATGAGCACAGATATTGTATATCACAAATTGCATTCATAGGTTTCTTAATTGGAAGCTTGCAACATTAAAATTTCACCACAGATACTTTTGGTATCTTCCATCTCTTACTTCTAATAGAATTCTGGAGGGTGATCACTGTAGACTAGGTCTACACTTGTGGTCCACTAAATTGAATGAAACTCAACTGTGATGTGTTTCCCCCTCAATAAAATTGGCACCTCCCCATTTTTGCCTTTTCAAACTGACAGCAAACCAAAACTAAGAGGTATGTCAAGCTGTGACAGGCAGCACACATAGCTATTGAATTGTATTTGACTTGATGGATCACAGTTCCTTCCGACACATTGTAGATTTCTGTAGACAGGCAGCCAAAGAATCACAGTATTTGTTTTCCTTTTTCATAATTGTCAAAGCAGAAAGAAGAAATGTTTTAGAGTCTGTGTCACATCACATTTTTATTGGCTTAATTGAATGAGGTGATGAGTTTGAACTTTTCTTCACCAAAACTTTCTTAAAAGACTATCTTTGTGAGTTAGGGGTTATACCCAGCCAGTTAATTCCACAGACACAGGCTCCTTGTGCCACCAAAAAGCTTCTCATGCCACACAAAAACTCCTGTTGAATGAAAATTCAGCACAAGATTGGATACAACCAGAGGAAAGAACCAGGAGAAACTTCTTCTACTAGAAAGTAACTATTAGCTGAATGGATCTGTTGGATCCCTATACATTTAACCTTGAGATGCTGCAAACTTTCCAATCTCTTCCCTTTTCATTGACTTCAAAGAATTTTAATAGAAATCCCAGTTTCTTGGAATGAGAATAAGAGCCAGCATTGTGTAGTGGTTAAGAGCAGTGGTTAAGAGTGGTGAACTCTAATCTGAAGAACTGGGTTTGATTCCCATCTCCTCCACATGAGCAGCAGATGCTAATCTGGTGAACCAGGTCTGTTTCCCCACTCCTACACATGAAGCCTGCTGTGTGACCTAGCCAATCATAGCTCTCTTAGAGCTCTCTCAGCCCCACCTACCTCACAGGGTTTCTGTTGTGGGGAAGGGAAGGTGATTGTAAGTCGGTTTGATTCTTACTTAAGCGGTAGAGAAAGTCGGCATATAAAAACTAACCTTCTTCTTCTTCTTCTTCTTCTTCTTCTTCTTCTTCTTCTTATTATTATTATTATTATTATTATTATTATTTCCATAATAACACAATCCATCTTATTCGGTATTTCATAAAGCTTATCTTTCCATATATTAGTAAGTAGCAATATATAGCTTAATGTATACCTTCAATGTTAAATACATCTAGTAATTTGGACTCCCCCCCAGCTTCCTCTAACCTATTCATAATCTAGTCACTCCTTTATATTGAATATTATCTATTCTTACTAGACTAGTATACGATTATTTATAATTTTCTATTTATTCCTAATGTCCTTTATATACCTATTGTCTTATATAACCTAATCACCAATATTATCCATTAAAATTAAAAGAATTAAAAATGCTAATAGGTTACATAATAATTCCCCAAAAAAACGATAGATCTATAAATTCTTTACATTAATAAGCAAATTAAAAACTCATTATTTCCCCACACCTCCCCTCTCTCCCATCATTTCAGTACCCTCCAACCCTTTAACCCTTCTTCTTGAACGCCTTTTTCTGTCTAGGATTTCTGTTGGTTTTTTCTTGCTTTCTTGATATAGTCTCTTGGTGACCATGAATTCCAGTTGCTGCTTCTTGCAAACTTGAGTTTTCATCCTGTCTTGCTTCATCTTGTTCTCTTCCTTGAATAGGATTTGCCAGTTCTTTATTTCTTGACAGAAATCTCTCCACCTCTGCCAATGAATTAACAGCACATCTGTTCTGTTTATAAGTGAAAGTAAGACCTTGTTGAATTAGCCAAGCATATTTTATTCCATTTTTTCTTAACATCATAGTGAAGTCTTTGTAAGCATTCCTCTTTGCAACCAAGTGGCGAGATATATCCTTTAGCAGTATTAATGATACTCCATCTACTGACAGAGAACTATCAAATTGGATTTGCATGATAGTATTCTTCATTCTGAGATCAAAAAAACCAATCACAATCTCTCTAGGCTTCGACTTCTGCATTTTTGGAGACAAGGGGACCCTGTAGATCTTATCTATTGCATAATTTAATTTTTGTTCATTTATTTGGAAAATATCAGCAAGTGACTTTATCATGGTCTCTCTGGTAGCTCCATACCGTTCCAGGAGATTGTGTATACGTAGGTTGGCCTCTCTTGATTTCATATCCAAAAGGGCGAGCTGGTCCTTCAAGGCCTCTTCTTGTGATTGTATTTCTCCAATTTGTTTCTTATAATCCTTAATTTCCATTTGGATTTCTTTTTGCTCATTCTCCACTTTTTTCACAGTGATTTCCATCTCATTCATGTCTGTTTTCAATTCCTTCACTTGGTTTTTAATTGTCTTAATCTCATTTAAAACATTGTCAAATTTCTGGTCTATAAGTTGAATCATTTGCTTTGTTTGTTTTTGAATTTTATTGTTGATTGTTTCAGTGTGCTTTGACAGCATTTCCTCCAGTCCTTTGTAGTCCATGGTTCCCTGCCGAGCTGATTGCTGTAGAGTCGGGTAGTTTTAGTGTAACACAGACCATAAAGTTCCTAGAATACTTCAGTTAGGCTTAAAGACACATCCGGTTCTTCCAGCAAAATCTCTTTCTCAAAGTGCAAACGTGGCTGGAGGACTTCTAAAAGTGAAAGAGCTTTGGATCGGAAGTAAGACTTCATCCCTCCCCCTTCCAATTCACAGTCTTTATTGTTGTGTCTACCCGTGAATGAAGGTATAATTCCTCAATAATTCCTCAATCAGGTTAGCAAATATTCCTTTTTTCCAGGTTATCTCATAATCTTGGGGGGGGGGTGCAGGCTCTGTAGCTGGTTTAAAAAGCTCCTCAGTCTTTCATGATTGAAAAGTAAACAAAAGGAGTTCTTGGCACTTACTCAGGTGTCGGATGCCGGGGTTTCTGTTCTTAAAATAGTTCAATGTTTGGTAATTGGTAGAGGAGATCCAAGCCAGGATCCTTGGAGACACTCATGGCGATGGTTTCTTCCTCGGCCGGCGGGACAAACATCCAAATCCCCTTGGGCTTCTTCCCGGGGGGGATTTGGGAGTCAGACCGCACTCTAAGGGCTGTAGGAATTTCCTGCTCCACGTTCCACCTTTTAGGTTCAGAGTGTCTCTAGGATCTCTCAAGAGCTCTTGAGAGACAATGTGCTCGGGTCAGCCATCTCTACCGGAAGTCGTCATCATCATCATCGTCGTCATCGTCTTCTTCTTCTTCTTCTTCTTCTTCTTCTTCTTCTTCTTCTTCTGTTTTCATTGCAGACCTAAAGACTACGTTTGTAGCACTAAGAGGTCTGTGTTTCCTGTAAGCACTCTCACCTGGAGTACCAGCAGACTAATGTTTGACTATTTTCCCATCTTGCCTGCTATAATAAGCAGGAGTCTAGTTTTGCTCTAAAATGGGCAGAAGAGAAGAACAGAAACAGGATCAAGCAATGGGCTGTAGATGGGGTTGCCAACCTCCAGGTGGTGGCTGGAGATCTCCCGCTATTACAACTGATCTCTAGATGACAGAGATCAGTTCACCTGGAGAAAATGGCCGCTTGGAAGGTGGACTCTGTAGGATTATACCCCATTGGTCCTTCCCCTCTCCAAACCCTGCCCTCCTCAGGGTTCCCAATCCAGAGCTGGCAACAATAGCTGTGATTATATCTCTACCGTAACAACTACAAGCATAGTTACTTTGTTAAGAACTTCTAAATAGCAGACTTTCCTTGTTTTGTCTCATGCTACATAAATGAGAATATATCTTTGTACTCTGTGTTAAACAAAACAATAATGCTCATTTCCTGTTTCCCCTAGTTCCTCTTCCCCTCTCCCAGACATCCCCTAGTTCCTCTTCCCCTCCCCCAGACAACAATGCTCTATGTGTACAGAAGTAGATGAACTGCTGTTTCCATATCAATGTGTGTCTGTGTGTCTATAAAGGAGGCTGGGATAATTCCAACAGCCAAGCATGTAGCACACAAGCAGAACCAGCCCACTGTTAACATGCCCACTTTATCTTTAAGCATGCATTGAGAGGTTGGCAATAAATTCGTTTGTCACCTGGACTTGGTTAAAGAATATGTCATGTTGGTTAAAGAATGTTAAAGAATAACTAAAGCTACACAAGATTAATCAGCAAAAATATATTATGTGTAAAACTGACACATGGGTGTGTAAAAGTTTTATGTCCCTGCTTGACAGCAAGGTCTAGCAGATTTTAAAATTACCAGCCTTCTTGATCATGTAGTTGATGTAGTGGCCCTTCTAGTCCATTTAATCTTATGCTACAATGGATTTGGTAGTCTAATAGTTCAGTCCTAAATGTAACTGCTGAGCGCTTAACTGTAAATGTCATGACATTCTTGGTTTTGCTCTAACAGACTAACACAGCTGCCTTTCTGATATGAGTCTGTTTTTGCATTAAACAGCAGAGTCTCTTCTTCCTTTCACACGCTGTGTTTCCCCACACTTTGCTTTTAATGGTAAAACACCACACTTACCACATGGAAGGATTCAAGACACTGGTATGTATGTATAGATGGGTGTGTCCCTAATAGAGTGTCAGGATAGCTAGAGACAGTGAAGTATAATTGTTGTAGTACTTTTGAAATAAAGCACTGAAGGGGGAGAAAATTGCTAACTGCTATAAAGCACATTTAAAAAGTAGTTTTCAAATAAACTGGAGTTTTCTTGAATGGAACAGATTTGCAAATGTTTCAGTCTTAATGTGCATAACAGACAGGATGAAGTCCTCAGCTGCAGTAAATGGGCATGAAGGTATGGCCATTTATACCAGCTGCCCATAATAAAATTGCCCTGTCAAATAATTTACCACCAAGATGACAAAACAACAACCATAGGTCCCCGATTCCCTCCTATTACAGGTAAATTGAACTGGGTCGTCTAAGGATTCTTTCATTTTATGTTGGTGACAGAAAGCCATGCTGCTAAACACAGTCTCTTGGCAGCTGATCCATAAAAGTCTTATTCCTTTGATGTCAATGGGGGGAAAATTCCACTGATTTTGCCAAGGAATCTTTCAGTAATGTTTGCAAGAGGGTGTGGCTGTGGGAAGTTCTCAGAGCTATTAGTAGCTGCTGGTACTTTTCCAAAAAAATTCAATGCAATAAGATCATATTTACCACCCACAGCTCTTCAACCTCTGTGCCAGCACCCAACTAACTCATAATAAATGAAGTCTAATTCCTTCCATTCAAAATGCTAATATCTTTACTGTAGATCCCTTACATTATAATAGGCCTCCTGAGAGTCTTTTTTTTTTTAATGACTGTGAGGCTTTGAGTAGGGACTTGTTCATTTTGGTTTTTTTTGTGTGGTACCTAAAATATTTGAAGTCCTTCTATAAATAATAAACCATCCAAGATTCATCTGGTAAATGCTGCATTTTATATCCTGACAATCATTGATTATTATTGTTGTTGTTTTGTGAAACAAATATTACTATGATGAGTGAATATTGGTCTAGTGCCAACAGGGTTTTCTGTACAGGTTGGCCATCCTGTGTAGACCTCCAGGTACTAGCTGGAGATCTCCTGCTATTACAACTGATCTCCAGTCAATAGAGATCAGTTCCCCTGGAGAAAATGACCGCTTTGGCAATTGGAGTCTATGGCATTGAAGTCCCTCCCCTCCCCAAACCCTGCCCTCCTCAGGCTCCGCCCCAAAAACCTCCCGCTGGTGGTGAAGAGGGACCTGGCAACCCTATGTGTAGATGGTTTACAGCTTATGCTAGATGAAGAAGACTGGTTTGGGATAGTCAGGGATTAACAAGAAGGAAGTGGCCAGAGGGTAGTGAAGGAGTAGGTGAAGGGTATATCAGCAAAAGTTTTATTGACAAGGAATTTAAAGGAAGAAGCCATGCCTGGAAGTAAAGATTTCCAAGTGCACATAATACCTTTGTAGAAAGGATTCCCCCATAAACGCATGATTCATTTGAGCTTACTTTTTGTCTATGCGGTATTTGTTACACCTTATTCAAAAAATTCAAATAGATAGGACAGAACACTAAGAGTTCCTTCTGAGTAAAAGGGCACAGAATAAGTATATTTTAGATAGTATATGACGATGACTGGAATTTTAAGACTACGGGACTATACAAAGATCCAAATAAAATATTTGTAGTTAAGATGACCTGACTTCAGGTACTCTCTTTCTTTGAACTGGTTCATACATGGTGACATTGAGAAACAGTGATTGTGCAGTCCTGTGAGGAGTTTCATTTGTGAGCGGGTTAGGCAGCTCCCTATCCCGTTTCGGCCCTGACCACTGCCGCTGAGAACGGCGTTGCTGAGCCTGCTTTTGAGACTACGGGACTATACAAAGATCCAAATAAAATATTTGTAGTTAAGATGACCTGACTTCAGGTACTCTCTTTCTTTGAACTGGTTCATACATGGTGACGCTGAGAAACAGTGATTGTGCAGTCCTGTGAGGAGTTTCATTTGTGAGCGGGTTAGGCAGCTCCCTATCCCGTTTCGGCCCTGACCACTGCCGCTGAGAACGGCGTTGCTGAGCCTGCTTTTGAGCAGGCACAGCCTCGCTGTTTTTAATGGGGCGAAAGGCTGCGAGACGGCTTTTTTTTTGTTTTCCAGTGTACGTGCCTCTTCCCCGCTGCCTCCTCACACCGTATTTTCAGGAATGGGCTGTAAGTCTGCATAGGATTTTCCCCATAAGATCATCCTTTCTTATTACTGGCTGCTTCCACACAAATCTGTTGAATGCAAAGGCGCTCACAGCATCAAGGAAGCATCCACTTTGGACTTTCTACCATACTTTCCTCAATCATCTCATTCCCTAGCAAGCACTGCTTCCCCCCATGACAACAGAGGGCGTTTTGCTAACTTAACCCCCCCCCCCAAAAAAAACCCAGTATGTAATGATCTAGCAACTACCAAAGTTAAAAAAGAAGCCCTCCACAGAAATGGGGGGAATTGCAGGAGGATAAAAGGAGTTAAACAGAGCTGATATAGGCTTAGGAGGGACGTTCATCCAACCACACGGCATGCAAACCTGCTTTGACAGTGATCTTTCCAGAAAGACTGTAAATTAGGACAGACTGCAGGAAAGCAGGGGGAAATCTGGAAAGTGCATGAACAGATGAAAATACAGGACAGATGCTTCCAAAAAAAGTCTGCTCTAGTTTGGGAGCCTAGGTGTAGCTAAACAGCTGCATGGAAGCAGCCACTGACGACAAATGTTAATTGGACCCTTGTGCAGCTATTTAACACCATTGTGCTCTTATCACATATTACTGTACAATAAATTGAGCGTATGTCTCATTTTCTGTGACTCTGATTCTTCATAATATATTCACATTCTCCAAACATTATCGGTAGGGGTTTCTTTTTTTCAGATGGTTTGTTAACTTTGTTTATCCAAATGGCACTGGTAATCGCAAAGACTTTTAAAATGGTGAGAACTCCATCTGTTCCAATGGAGTATGTGTAATGAAAATGCATGAGGGCTGAGCACCTCTACCACACATTTTGTTTTAGCCATTTAATTACACAGGTCATTAAAAATACCGTGCTAAATATTAGACCAATTAACACTGCCACTGAAATATTTTCCGATCTTCTGTTCTTACACCCACAGATTTATGAGCAGAGAAAACTGCTGTGTATAAATTGCATGTATACATAATGGTTCCAAATTCTGCTACCTCATCAAGTATTATCAGATTACTCAAGCACAGTTCAGCCTATAAATTCTTAATTTAGGTCCTGGGAGGCCCTGTTTTGTAACATGTTATTACTTATTTGTCTCCACAGAATTATGTTGTATAACTGGTACTGAAATTACCTTAAATCATCCCTTTTCACTTTACAGAGTGTGATATTTCCATATGAATTTGTAAATATTGCAGTCAGTGTACCACCTCTACAATGAAGTCGTTTCTAGGTCTCCATTGACAGAATACTCAGTAGATGGCACTGAAGATGGTATCACTGTATCATGAGTGAAATAGCACTAGCTGGGGTTTATCATCTCTCTGCACACTTTGAACATTTATATTCTGAGCGAAGCCACAGCGACTGAAAAGGGAGAAAGGATGTGAAGTAAACATTTTTCAAAATAAACCTGATATACTGAAGATGCAAATAATACATGTGCTGGTTTTTCTGGGCTATGCAGATGGAATGGGAACCAGCGGTACAAGGAATGCTTCTTTTGCCAAGGAAAGACACAATGCTATGTGCAGTGATACCATCACTGGATCTCAGCCAGCATGCTAAAATGCATACAGGATTTGAAGGGCAGTTAATTCAGAGCTGGCACTATGGGCATCTTGACTGCATGAAAAGGGAAACTCAAGGCTGTTGAACAGGTTGTACATTCAGGACATTCATTCTGATGCTACATTCATTTCTCCAATTAAATTTTCAAAGTGTCCTTGAGCCACAACCTTTAATCTTTCCAATTCTGGGACCCACCTTTAATCCTCATCTGAAACATGGGACCCATTTACTTTTAAGGCTTTCTGCTTCTGTCTCTGTTTTCCCAGAGTTTATTTGCATTGTGAACATACTAGTTTAACAGTTATTAGCAGCAGGGGGGAAATGGTGGGGGAAAACAGCAACGCACAATGCTGCAATGTCCCTTCCAGCTAGGAACCAGGAAGTAATGTTGCTGTGTTGTGTGATGCTCTGGAACAATTTGGGAGGAGGGATAGGGTAGCAAACTAGCTGTAAATCTCATGCTATTACAACTGATCACCAGTCAATAGAAATCAGTTCACCTGGAGAAAATAGCCGCTTTGGCATTGAAGTCCCTCCTCTCCCCAAACCCTACCCTCATCAGGCTCCACCCCAAAAATCTCCAGGTATTTCCCAACCCAGAGCTGGCAACCCTAAGCAGGGAACTCTGGAGACTGTGGTTAGAAAGGCAAGCATCTGTAACAGAGTATTATTAGCCCTCTTGTAAACTGTAACTGTCAGAGTTGTTGCTGCTATGGGTGGAGTGGGGGTGGGAGCCTTGATAATTAAACTGTTGTAGAACTGGTATAAATAGTAAAGACATAGAAATGAAAAATAGGGAAATCCCACTGAATTCAATGGGGCTTATTTCCTTCTTAATATTGTGTTTCTTTAACAGGATGAGCCCGAGGGAAGCTTTGCTGGGGCAGGACATAGTTTGTCTTGGCACTCCAGGTGGGGCCTGGAGTTCTCTCAGAATTACAAGGGCTCTCCAGAATACAGAAATCAGTTGTCATCAAGGAAGTGGAAGCTTTGGAGGGAGAATTCTAAGGCATCACGTCCCTGCTTACCTCCCTCCCCTCCCCAAACTCTGCCATTCTCAAACCCCAGATTTTCCAAGCTGGAGCTTGCAAGACTACTTGGCAGCCCTATATGGACTACATACCTATTGCCTGGACTCTTTCAGAGTGTTCTGGATTCCTTGAACTGCTTTGGTATCCCACTCATTTTGAAACACAGTTCCCTCTTGCAGCCAGACGAGATGTGATGGAGTCCTGGGGATGCCACCACAATATTAAAGCTTAAAATAGGCAATTAAAAATGGCTCAAAGGCTTGATCCTGATCAGGCTCTCAGTGCAGCAGGATGAGGCTCTTTTATTTCTCCCCCATGCCTTTCCAAGTGCCAAAATGGTTGCCCCCTCCCATGTGGTCGTTTCAGCACTTGAAAAGGTATGGGAGAGATGGAAATGAGACAACCACATCCCTCTGTGCTGTGGGCCTGATAAGGATCCCCTGAAAAATTATTAAATCACCCATTTTTGGCCTTAAAATGGTGGTGGACTTGCTGTGTTGGAAACAAGGATGCTGTCACGTGTAGTTTGGCCCTTGGGGGCCTTTGATTAGTGATATGCTGGAGTTAGGGCCATGGAGGAAGACACACATAATCAGTAGGGTATCCCTAGGGTTGCCAGATGGGTGGTTTTTGTGCTAAAGCAACCGTGGTGATGCGGTGCTTCTGGGGGTAAACCTGGAAGTGACATCATCATGTGCATGCAGCTTCCCTAGCCCCACCCCCTAAAAGCTCCCACTGATCAAGGGGGGGGGGGGCTGGCAACCCTAGACACCCCTGACCTCTTTACTCCTTTATAGGGCAATATTGTGCTATCCTTTTGAGCAATCTGTTTCCTAGTTATGCTGCTACTACACTTTCATTTTGTCTATGTCCTTTAATCCACTTTCCTTTTTTTGTCTTACTCTATGTTTAACTTTATCTCCTTTCTTCTCTCCTACTATAGCTGCCTGCTTATTCTTGTAGCTAATAGACTTCTTGTGTTTCTTCTGTTAGGTGGGGTGGGTGTGAGTCAGTAGTATGGGCCATCCCCAATGATGGTTTCCCAGTAAGGCTTGCAAGACTCTTAATTCAATAATAGGATATAATGATGTTGTGCATTAATTTGTAACATAAATAGAATGCATTAATTTGTAACATAAATATAATGTCATAAATATAATGCCAGGATTTACAAAGGTAACCTTGTAAATCCAGCTATCTTCAAGACTTCCACTCCCCCAGCTAATGCTAACTCAATATTTCTGAACACACATATAAATTCCCTATGAATTCCAGTCTTTGTAGGCATGATAATCCAGAAGCACAGATGGTTTGTTTTCCAAACCTAGTTCTCATTTCTCATGGGCTTTCTAGGTGCCCTAGGCTCATTTTCTTTATTCTATAACCAAAAGAAAAATCACAACTTTCTTTTCAATCTGCTACCTATTCTTACCTCCTGGGAACACTAGGTATGCCACTTAGAGTTCCATACTGGACAAAGGCAGTATATCACTGTAATTAAGAAGCAATCTTTTATCATCTAACAAGCTATGGTTTGATTACAATTGACAGCACTCTCTTGTATTTTATCCATTTAATTGGACCTGAAAATATGACCTACTGACTAACAATGAGTAACTTCGGTACAGGCAGATGTTTTTCTTCTGCTTGGAAGATTAGCAATTTAAGTGTTAAGCTTAGTATCCCTTTGAGAACTTCTCTGAGAACTTTGTCATTGCTTAATTTTTAGCGTAATTGTTTAATGAAGTTTGACTTTGAGTAGTTCAGTTGCTTTGCAATAGATTTTTGAATAGGTCATTAAGAGAATTAAGGCAGTGTTTTAAGCAAGTTACAACATTCAAGCCAGCTAGGCAATTTGCCTCCTATTGCCAGTGTCTTCTATCATCACTGTGAGTTCATTGCAATATCTAAACTTTACTTAACCCCTGCTATGAATACCAAAGATGAAAATAATAGCTCAGAATGGAAAGTTATCATGCTGAAACCAACAGATTATAAATTGTTGATTAACTGTGCATTAAAAAATAATAGTAATTGAATGTGTTGTATTGTAAGATGTTATAAACTGAGGGCAATGGGCCTTTCACCTTGCATGAGCAGCTTGCAGAGTTGTCTGTACTGGAAGTAATTCCATTAGTCTCAGTAGAAGCCTTTAGCTCCATATCCTTGAGTCATGATGCCAACCATGCTTAGTATACTGCAAAATGAAGGCTCCTGTTTGCTCTAAAGGTTCTTAGGTGGGATTGTCAGCCGATCACTGGCAACTGGCAGACGACTGGAATGCAATTACATGGAGGGGACAGTGATAGCATGATGTAATCCCCGGGCTGAACTGATTCAGCAGAAACTCTGTGGTTTTACCATTCAGTTTCTACTGATTTTGAGAGTGGTGTGACCACTTCTAGGTTTGGCCCGGAAATGATGCCATGCTGTCACTGCAATGACAATTTTTTTTTTTTTTAAATATGATTTCATTATTTTTACTCTCAGTGATCTACCAAGCAGTCATGGGAGGCAGCAGCTTGCAGAGGGAGGTGTCTTGCCTGGGAGGTGTCTTGCCAGGGAGGTGTCTTGCTTGGGAGACCAGGCAAGCCTATAGATGGGTATTTTGCTACACCCAATCTGCCATGTCAATTGAGTCATCTGTACCTATGTCAGGTGGCAAAGTATTTTATCCATTTCCAACATAACATGTTTCCAATTATAAATTATTTTGAATTTTGCAGTCATACTGTCTTGAACCCCAAATCCCTGTTTTAGTTTCACTTCTCCTTTACAGACTGAATATGTGACACCCCACACACTTTTTATGACATTTTCTTTTTCCTAACCATTGTCCTTATAAAATACACATACTTTTCAACATTTAAATTAACGTATGTAGTGTACATATGTATATATAAATTACATATGTGTATAAAATCACACATAAATACTGTATACAAGACAAACAAATGTACAAAACCCACAGCAAAAAGTGGTCAACTTTATAAATTTATAGTCAAGAAGTGTTAAAATTCACTCTGTGTGATAGCTATCTATGATGTCCCCTGGACCAGGTACTGGTTCTCCACACAGATCTGGCCAGCTGTCTAACTTCCTACCCAGCTAGCTCTTCCCATCCTGCCTCCTGCCACACCCATTTCCTGGTTCTGTTGAGTACGCCTTTACTCCCAAGAAGGTCTCTACCCCAAAGCTGGCTTTACCCCTGAGGAGGCTACTAGCCATCTTTTGCCCTGACCTTCAGGTGTCCTTTAGGCCCTGACCTGGCTTTCCTTCCTCCTGGTAACTAAAGTACCCCTATTTGGGGGGGCTATTCCTCGGTTGTCCCATTGCATACTTCAGCCTGGGTTACCATGGATGTGACACTCTCCTACACAGAATTATGGTGTTGTGTCTTTAAAGGAGGCAATATTTTCCACTTCTGCCACTAGAAGGGAGGCTAAGCTGCTCCAGGCCTATTAAAATCACTTAGTTTCTTATTAATTCTCCAACCAATATTGTCATTTCTTTTCCAATCTGTTATGCAGGTTTAATTACATTCACTCACACCTTTTAATAAAAACAAAATCTTCTGAGCAATCCCTTGTTATCAAAGTAGGTAGAATACCAAATTAATGGAGGTTAATAAAAATAATCCCCTAATGCCTGCGTCGAACCTTTACAGCCTTGAAGATGAAGAATTAATTGAAGGTTTGTTTGCTATAGATGAAGATAAACCTCATAAAAGACACAGTTTCATTTTTCTACCCCTGAATAAATTATTGGAAAGAGAACAAGTTGCACTAGGCATGATCAAGCTGAAGTTTAAACACTTTGATGGCCCACTGAGTTTAATGGGAGAAAGTGAGGTGTAGCCCAGTATCTCATGCACTGCAATCAGTGAGACTTAAGTGTTTAACTGGGCTGTATATATGGCTGCAAGCCTCCGTGCATTGATTAGGTTGTAAGTCCAAATACATAGAACTAGGTGGAAGAATGCAATCCAAAACAATCCATTAAACTCCATGGGCTTTTATCCTCCCACCCTCCTTATGACAACATGGGACTAGCTGATCTTGGGGGAGGGGCAAGGAAGAATGTCAGGGGTCTTCTATGATTGGTTTGTTAGGGAACTCTTTTTTGTTTGCTTCTTGTTTCAGGGGATGGAAAGAAATAATTAGGCCTGGTTTATGGACTAGTTAGGCCATTACTAAGTTCCAGATGACTCTGGTTAGCCTTATTCATATCTAGGCTTGCTCTTCAGAAGTCCTAGGGTATTTAGCTTTCTTATATCAGATCATTTAACTCCTAGCCAGAGTATACCACAATAATGCTTTAGGGTTGTTGTTGTTGTTGGTTTTTCTGGGTATAGTAAATAGTAAAATCTAGTAGAGAATCTCTGCTTCCATTTTGAGCTTTTATTTCACACTGACCTGGATAGCTCAGGCTAGCCCAATCTTGTCATATCTCGGATGCTAAGCAAGGTCAGCCCTGGTTAGTATTTGGATGGGAGACCACCAAGGAATATCAGAGTCACAACGTAGAGGCAGGCAATGGCAAACCACCTCTGAACGTCTCTTGCCTTGAAAACACCACGGGGTTGCCGTAAGTCAGCTGTGACTTGAAGGCAATTTTTTTTTATTCCTAATATTGACTAACTCAACAAAACATTATACCATTAATCATTGTTACACAGATAATTAAAGGAGAGCAATTACATGAGTGCAAAAGAGTATCTTATCTTAAAAGTAAGAAGGCCACAGGCAAGGAGCCCCTTCTGAGAAGTTTTTAGTCAATTCAATTTCCATATTTATAGAATTCTAACACAATCCCCTAACAATAGATAACTGTGCACAGATTCTTGGTTAACTCATTATCTTATAACTACAAGCATAGGTTATCTATACCTGAAATGTCTTCTTAAAATATATACAATTAACTCATTCTTGCTATGTTTTATCTTAACAGAATCTGTTCAAAAACAGCGATTTCAAATTTCTCATGCATATGAATATATTTTGGCTGTCAACCAACCCTTCTATCTTTGAATCATATGTTCATTTCTGTAAAGTTGGACATCTCCTGCTATTCCTGCTTTTTGCACCTGGGCCTCAACAAATTATATCTATTCATATGGGTTAGCTGGTTTCTATTCTATACAAGGCCATATAATTATGTTACTACTTTACTGCTTCTCATCCCTCTCCAAGGCTATTCTATTGTGAGTCTCCAGAATCCCTTTTTGGCATGCTTCACCAAGAGTTCAGGCTAGTTTTGTTTCTGTGTACAGAGATATGTTCTATTTTTTTTCAAAGTCAGCAATTGTTCCTCTACTTTTCTGGCGATATCTGTAACAACTAGTTTGGCAAGAATAGGCAGGTTGCTCATGGTAGACTTTGTGAATTGGCAAGCACTTTGAACTTAGATGGAAGGTCATTCCAGAACAGCCCATCATGCATCCCTATGGTAGGGTGGGTAGGGTGATGTTCAGCAGCAGCAACCTCCCCCCTCTGTTGTTCTGTTTATTTTACGAATTGGGGGGGGGGATGTCTGACTGCAGAGCCTTCCAGTAGTTACTATTTTAATCAAGCACCATCTGCTGTTTTATTATGTTTAGGTTGTTCAGCATGGTTTATTTATTGGCTTTAATGTATAAGTATTATGGCTTTTATATTATGGTTTTAATGTTGTTACCTGCCCTGAGCCTGGCTTTGGCTGGGGAGGGTGGGATAGAAATTTGAAGTATAATTTTAAAAACACACCCAAACACTTGGGACACTGTGTGATGGTGATGAAGTCTGGCACCTTTCAGCACAACCATCTGCAGGTTAGAATAAATGAAGCCAGCCTCAAATTAGTATGTTTAAAGCCAGAGTAGAGTTGCCCACATATTGTATCCTTGAAAGGGCTACCTAGTACAGCCAGCCCTAAGAATAGAATAGTTATGATATGGATCAGCCAATTAATATTAAGAAACTAGTTAAACCTGAAATATGGTTGACCTGTCTTTATTTGGGGAGTGCTGCACAGACAAACCTTTATAAACTTTAAATCTGGCATACAAGAAAGGTTTTGTTCATTGGGAATTTCTGGTTGCCATTCACCACCAGTCGTTCCCCCCCCCCACACAAAAAAAGTGAAGATGAAAAATAGTATAAAGGTATCATTCTGCTTCTGACTAAGAAAAAAAAGAGAGAGAGAAGGCTAACAACTTTGTTTCAGTGCAAATACATCCCAGTTCCAAGTTTAGTGGTGCTTTTATTCAATTCCTTGAAATATAGTGTTGTTCAGGATCATATTTTCTTATCCATCTCTGCCAAATTTGCATACAAGCTATTATGAAACCACTGCTACAGCCTTCGGGCTACCCTTTACGTGTTGCGTTTCCAGCGGATGGAGGATTGTGTTGGTGGGTGTTTGTTGCCTTAATTGCAGTTTCCAGTTCTCCAACTGAGTGCAGTTTTCTAGTGCAAACAGTATCATGCCTGGAGCTTTGGAAGAAAAACTGAGAAAAAATACAATACAAATGAAAGGCAGCTCATATTTAGTG
Source organism: Euleptes europaea (assembly GCF_029931775.1). Taxonomy (NCBI): domain Eukaryota; kingdom Metazoa; phylum Chordata; class Lepidosauria; order Squamata; family Sphaerodactylidae; genus Euleptes; species Euleptes europaea. The sequence goes on along the minus strand of NC_079320.1, from coordinate 36,348,887 downwards.
AACATGTCTTTCTGGAAAGCCTATGCATGTTACAGCTCCGAATCACTGAGCAAGGATGGGGAAAAGAAAACAGAACATTATCAAGCTGGGTTTAGCATGGCTTGGGAGACAGCAATTTAAGATGTTGTTTTGTGCATTATCTTCCATGTACAGAGGAAAAGTCAGGTCAGCCTTTATGCATACAGTTTCCTTTGGCAAAAGATTACTTGAGATTGTGTAGTTTCTTTTGCCTAATGTGCATATTCTGGTGTACATATAGCTGGAGCAGGAAACCACAAAGCAAGAAGAAGCCGATAAAAAATATTGCACCTAAGACCTAATTTCTCCCTCTCAAGACAACAATAACAGAATTCTGTTCCTGCCAGATAGGATTAGTTTGGTATTCACATATGAATACCTGTATAAAAAAATCACTTTTGTGGCAGCGTAGTAAAAATCTGAATCATAAACTGCTAAGAACAAATCGCCCACTCCATATTAACAGCTGTCATGTGAGTAATTTGAAATGAGGTTGAATATATCTATTTGAGAAGTGAAGGATGGATTTCAGAGCAGCATATTTTCTATGATGTGAGGTATGTGGAAATGGAATACCTTAGGAAACCTAGGATATGGAAAATGGGTTCTTATGAATAAGATATGTTGGAGTGTTTTCTGAGATGGAGAGTAGTTTGAGGATGGGGTGCTTGAGGGATGAGGCAGGGCTGAAAGAGCCTTTGAACTTAAGTGGCATGACAAAGAGCCCTTGGACAAATGGTAGGAGAAACAGTACCCTTGGCAAAAGTGTGTTAATTTGTTTTATAGGTAGGTACCCTACATTTTGCCTTTCACTTCAGTGGAAAAAAAACTTAAGGTTTTACTGCTGAAGGAGATGTTTATGTGAGGCAAATAAACAGAGTTCCCAGCTTTCTGCCACATGTTCTAAAATTCCTCAGTGCCCTTTATTTCACTTTTTTGCAACATGGTGTAGTGGTTAAGGTGTCGGACTAGGATCTGGCAAACCCAGGTTTGAATCCCAGCTCTGCCATGGAATCATGCTGGATGACTTTTGGCCAGTCACATACTCTCGACCTCGACCCTGGAAAGTATTTGGATGGGAGACCTCCAAGGAATACCAGGGGCATGACACAGAGGCAGGCAATGGCAAACCACCTCTGAATGTCTCTTGACTTGTCAACCCTACGGGGTTGCCATAAATCAGTTGTGACTTGATAGCAAAAAAAAAAAAAAAAAGCAACAGGTGCCAGTGCAAGGCATGGCAAAATTCTCATGGTGTAGTGCAGTCTATGTAACACCAGAATCCCAATTTTATCTTTACATTTACCCTACCCAGCAATGGTCTGTCCATGCATTGTTACAAAGGTAGAGGCTTCTCCCAAGCATTGGAAGTAGCTGTGGTGGTAGCTGTAATTGACCCAGTTCTGTTTATGAGGCTGGTTCCCACTTCAATCACTGGTAAGGGGAGTGCTAATATGACGACGAAGAAGAAGAGGAGGAGTAGGAGGAAGAGGAAGAAGAGGAGGAAGAAGAGGAGTTGGTTTTTATATGCCGAATTTCTCTACTACTTAAGGGAGAATCAAACCAGCTTACAGTCACCTTCCCCTCCCCACAACAGAACGCCCAAGGTCATCCAGCTGGCTTCATGTGGAGGAATGGGGAAACAAATCTAGTTCACCATATTAGCATCCACCACTCATGTGGAGGAGTGGGGAATCAAACCCAGTTCCCCAGATCAGAGTCCAACACTCCAAACCACCTTTCTTAACCACTACACCAGCCCTGCACTTGAGCCTGTATTCTGCTGCTTCTGATGTGCAATGTAATTTATTTCCTACTTAGAACCAACCAACCAATCCTATAGTATAGCTTCCTTCATCACACATGTGACTTCATAATAATAGCATTTGATAGAGACAGCTAGATTTATTTCTTCTACTCTTAATTTGTATTTTCTTTGTTCATACATGACAAAACAGATGTGAATCTTTGCCTGTCACTCCCCCCTTCTTTCATGACTCTTCATTATTTACTGAACCTCCTCAAACTACTCATTTATTTTCTCTCTCTTTCTAATTCCCAATGTCAACTTTTTTCTTATTCCATAGCTCTTGCCCTTTTCGACATTGTCATTAACCTCAGATATGGAACTTTGTCAAAAACATTTTCCAGACTGGAAACAACTTTGTCATTTCATTAAAAAATGTGATACTGTGCTCTGAAACATTACTTAGTTTAATTTTCAAGGTTATTGTATTGTTCTTCTGTGATTGCTTGGAACTTCAATGATATTTTTTTCTATTATCCATAATTCCTTTACTCTGTTGCAAAGAATTGGCGTTGGCCAGGGTGAACCAGAATATTCACCCATACTTGTGCAAGGCTTTTCAACTTTGGTTGTCAAGAATTATCTTCTAAGATTATCTAGCCAGATGCCAGGGACACAGAATTTTCTCACAGCTTTGTTAGGCCAGTTTTTTCAACTTGCTGTAACAAGCCTGAAGGTGTGATGATAACTCACCATTTCATTATCAGAACAACCTAGACAGCTTTTGTTTACTTGTTCAGGCCTTTTGCTGTTATTTTAATATTGAAACTTTTAAGTACACAAACATTCTGCAGACCTCCAGTCCTTTACGCCACTTTGTTTTCTGTTACTGAGCCCCAAAACAAGAATGTGGTACAATTTAAAAGAATCCATCTCTCTTTCTCCTTTTCCAATTTACATCTATGAGTACACAAAAAACCTACTGTTTATTGTTGTTACAGCCAATGGCCAACATAACAAAAAACCTACAAGAATCACGGTACTCATACCACATCAGTGGCTCATACGTGAGATTGGGGGCAAACTGACAGATTTTCACATGTACACTAAATGTGTAACTCTATTTTAAAAGTGGCCCACTTTCCATTCTGAGTACAAATCCACACTGAAATATCCTGAGCATAAGGAAGAAAATATTCTTTCCAATACCTGTCTCATTCCTATGGTTAAGGATCCACTAACTTAGGTTCTACACCCAGGTTCTAGGAATGCCTTCGAGTTATATAGTAGATGTAGATGTGGATAGTCTGCCAGAGAACTGAAGCATCAGCTGCTACTGGGTAGTGATTCTAGTATGTTTGCTCACCCTTCATTGATGAGTAAGAGAGAGAGAGAGATGGACTGATTCTCATAAGAGAGACGGAGTTCTCTTCAGTGTTCTTGAGAGGATGCAATGCAAAACAAATTGAAGTGAGGGACTGCAATATGTAGAGCTCAGCTGCAGAAGCTGGTGGTTTGGCAATAAAATGCTGCATGAGTCACTCCTGATGAGTTAGGGTTACCACCTCTGGGTTGAGACATACCTGCAGATTTTGGGGGTGGAGCCTGGGGAGGGGAGGCACCTCAACAGGGTATAATGCCATGGATTCCACCCTCCAAAGCAGCCACTGAATCCAAGGGAACTGATCTTGGTCATCTGGAAATCAATTGTAAAAGTGGGAGATCTGCAAGTGCCACCTGGAGGTTGACAACCATAGCTGATACCATGGTTTCAGAACTAATCGAACATTCTGTGGTGTGATTAATCAGAAATTTCTAAATGAACAAAAACCTGGTTTTGATCACAAATATTATATTTATTTTTTATCATTACTTTTAGCTAGCTCAAAGCCATGCAAAAGGTACGGACACTGGCACCTAATTATTGCTAAATCCCTCTGAAATAACTGAAACAAGTTATTCATAGCTAACACTCAAATAGGTCCTGGTTTTTCCTTTCTATATTTCTGTCTGTCTGTCCATGAGTACCCAGCTTGCTGGGGGTAAAGTAGATGACTGGGGAAGGCAATGGCAAACCACCCCATAAACAAAGTCTGCCTAGTAAATGTCAGGATGTGACGTCACCCCATGGGTCAGTAATGACCCAGGCTACCTTTACTTGTCCATCCATCCATGTGTTTTTACCCTGCTTTTCCTCCAAGAGGCTCCCCTTTCCTCCATTTTATCCACACAACAGAACTGTGTGGTAGGTTTGGCTGAGAGAGTTATTGGCCTGAGGTCACCAACTGAACTGTGTGGAAGAGTGGGGATTTGAACCTGCCTACTTCTCATTTGTTTTATGAGGTTTACTTCCCCGATTGAGGGTGCATCCTTAGTTTAAATTCATTTTAGCTGGTTCAGGGCTCATATATATGCATTCATTTCCCCTTAACACCTCTTCAAATGGTTTCCTTACACTTTTTCAGTATTCCTTTCAGATTACATTTCCTATGAGATCTCCTGCACTGGAATGTTAAATTAAAAAGTATAGCCTACTTCATCTCTTAAAATAGCCTTATTTATAATGCTGAAAAAGAAAATCATGAATACCTTTGGAAAATAAACAATTCTAAAGAAGAGTAAGAAAACAAATGAGAAAATATATGGAGAGGAACATATTAAATTTAACAAAAGCTTTAAAGTATGATAAAACTGTACATACTATTAAACAAAGAAAGTCAAATTTCTTCTCAATGTGTATTTATCTTTTTAAAATTGGTTTTTAATTGAATTCTAGGCATCCCTAATTTGCTAAAAATCTGGCAGCTGGGGACAAAATAATTTCAGTGGTAAATAGCTAGACTCATGCATAGTCAAAACTATTAAGATTAAACTTGCAACGTGCCCTTGTATAGGAATATTTTGAAAACACGGCTGTAAATGTGTGTTTCTGGTATTCCAGCCCCATATCCTTTGCCAGCTGGCTAACTTTCTCTTTGCCTCCCACCTCCTCCCTCTCCCAATCTTTTGGGACCCTTTCATCCATCCATTGCTTCACTGGCACTTTCACCTCAGCAGCTTCTTTCCTTCTTCTTTTTAATATATTTATATTTAAAATGCTATATTTTTATCTTCCCTTGCTCCATGGAGTTTAGGGCATTATACATGTTTCTTCCCTCCTTTTTTTACCTCACAACAACCTAGTAAGATAGGTTAATGTGAGAGAAATTCTTTGGACCAGGCTTATGCTCAAACATTTGAAAACGGGTTTCCCAAATCCAAGACTGACGCTCTAATTACAGAACTGGCTTTTAGTGTTGATCTATTCAGCTGTAGCCCTGTCAACAAGGTACCCATCTTTTCTTCTGAACTTTGTTCTGCTTTCCCAAGTCCTATACTGTCACACAGCAGTGTTTCCAGGTGACAGTTGTTGTTATCCACCTTTTTACAGGACTGTTCTTGTTTTGTTAGGACTTAACAGTGAGATCAAATTTTCCTGGTATTTAAGAGAATAGCAGCTGAGTTCGGGCTCTGGAGTGCTGCTGCATAGATGGGAGAGGAGGTAGACTGTGCCTAAGCAGAATTGGATCCTTCTAAGCACAATGAACTCTGCTCAGGATGACACTGTGGTACACACATGTACTCCCTTTCACGGGTATTCTTAGGCATGTGTGAACTGTCTAATTTGGGTTCAGGACATTTGCCCAGAGCCAGCTTGGGGAATTAAGCTCAGTGTCATGGGAAAACCTTTTCCTGTTTCCACACCCTGGCTAGCTTAGAAAACTCCACTCACACATTCACACTCATCAATTAGGGGGAGCAGAACATGTGATTTAGGGATCATTACCTGCATAGTGGGCAAGCAAGTTCAAAGTACTTCTAATACCAGTAACCACAAAACAACCAGATCTTTTTCAACACAAGGTTTAGAATTTACTGAGGGAAATATAGGGGTACAGAAATCGAAAAGGCACTCAAGTATAAGAGCAGCACAATTGCTGTGTTCATAAGGGTGTGCATGTGAAAAGAGAAGAGAGAAAGAGAAAGTAAAATATCCAAGGCTATGGCTGACTGGAACTTTTTTCTACTAACAAGATATCATTGTTTGTTTGATCTGCCATGAACCCAAGTGCCCATGTATACATTTCACTGTTTTGTTTTCATCTCTAAAGGGAATTGTGGAACAACAAAAAAAGATGCCTCCCCTGCAGCGTTTTTTCCCTCACCAAGTTTCCTCCCTCTCCCCACAGAAGAAATTATTGCACTCCATTCCCCACCCCAAATTATCCTTCAGAAACCATGTTAAGCAAGATTGTGTTACCCAGAAGGATGCTCATATGTGTGTCCTGCCATGGTCTATTTCCATGCTGACCTTTCCCCCTTTTCTCACAAAAGGAATGATTGTATGCCCCTTCCCCCCTTCCCCTCTACACCTTTCCATATGTTCTTCTTTGAGACCTGAGAGTCATTCAAAGTGTGAGTCACTTCTAATTTAGCCATAGAATGTAGTATCGTTAGTATGCACGCATAAAAAAGAACTAAATAAGGTGTTGGGTTTCTGATGCTGGTGAAAACAACATCACTGACATTTTGGTGATGCTCACAGCAAACCTGAGACCAATGCATGGGAAACAGGGAGGTTCACAGCAAAGCCGATCTTCAGGATTGCGGATTGACCCTGCACAAAATCAGGAGTGAGGGCAGCATGCAGAACTGGCCTTTGATTGAGTCAGGAAGGAGACTTCCCAGAAAAGTAACAAACAGTGATTGCATCTAGGCAGAGCTGACGAAAAGGATGGCAGGGTGGAGGCTTCTTATGCCTGAGTCAGGTTTGGAGAAGACATTCAGACAAGGTTGGTAAAAATAATCAAACCCACCTGGTTGCTTGGTTGTAATTAGATTTTGTACTCAGAAGGTGTCACCCTTGCCAATGAAATTACATTGATAGATCTAGGTGGGTACCTGGCTTTGCAAGCCTTGGGGACAATGAGTAGGCATGCAGACATCCTACCAGTGAACCAATCTCCTACCCTAAGTTTTGGGCATTCATTAGTATAGACTGAGGAGAACCTTGACCTCACTTTTTCCAAAGCATGGCATTACTGGGTCCTAAAATGGCTGCCAAAAGGAATTTAGCGAAGATGGAGTCAGAACAGACAGCACATATCTGAGAGTTCCCTGGTAAGAACTGTTAACTATTCTAATTCCATATTACACACAGAGAGACATCTTTATTAGAAGTAACAAAAATAGTGAAGACATTTAAACCAAATGCAAAATCATAACAAAAAGCAAATGAAATGGCATATGAAAAGAGGGGGAAAGTGATTATTTGTTGTAAATAGGTGAAAATTAGATAAGAGATTAATGTTCTAAAAACATTAATTAGATTTATCAGGTCTTTCTCATCTGTGATAAAACATCAACAGTGCTATGTTAGTATTTCAGCCAAGGCATAAATCCATTGCATACCCATAAATGAATAGAAATAATCATTGAGACAAATTATTTGAGATGGATGTGAAATTCTAATTTTACCTCTTTCTTTCCTCCATGAGATTCACTTTTGAGTACTTTTCAAAAAGATTTTTTCAGTACCGTTAGAATAACTGGTAAATATAGACCAAAACAGAGCTAAGTTGCAAAAGGTAAACAGGCCTTCCTAGGCATCTTTCAGTAGCTTAACAGGGCACTCTTGAACAGCGTTAAATCCTTCTTAGTCCACTGAAGTCAAGTGAGTTTAGAAGGGTGTAACTCTGACTAGGATTACAGTGCCAGTGACATAATTTTTGTACTGCCCACCTGTAAAGTGAGTTTAGGTTTAGCAATCCTAGGGAGCAAGGGCTTTTAAAAAAGCCCAGTTCCTAACACTTGATAATATTAAAGTGTAGATAAATATTAAAACTGGATGAATAAATCTACTTACATTCAGAGGAAACTGTATTGTTAGTTAATTTTAGGATAAAGAGACCATCTCATAAGTTTTTTTTGGTAGGATTGTAGATTATTAAGGTATAAATAAGTCTAGAAAGGACATTCAGTTTGAGTGTGATTACCTTGTCCCATAAACTTGTTGTTAAAGATCTATGCTGAGGTCAGTTGACATTTTTTCAAAGCACTGACATAAATTAAGTCTTACTACATCCTTAATGTCTCCAGAAATTAAGAGGCTTCTTTACTTAATATGAGTTGAAACCCATTTGAATTGCCAATTATTCCATGATTGGGCAGGACAACCTCAACCTAGCCTAAGAACCTCAGTTATGTTCCACTTGATTCTCTACCGAGACAGCTCTCCAAAATGATTGATCAATTGCATTAAAGAGATTATTGGTGTTTCTTGGGGAGAGAAAAATAGAAGAGTATCATCTGCATACAAAAACAGTTCATGTTCATGCCCACATATGGTAATTCCCTGAATATCCAGGAAATGCCCAAAACACAAGCTAAGGAAGAATTCAGTCACCAAAATAAATAATAAAGAGGGTAAGTACACTGCTCTAAAGTGAAGGTATCTTAACAGCCAATGTGATAGAAGAATGGTATTAATGTCATTTAACTGTAAACTTGTGAGAATTATGACCTTTGTAAATACTGCAATGCTTCAAGCCCTTCGTGTAGATTTTATAATGTAAAAATGCCTAGATTCTGGCAGTGATGGGAGAACAAAGCATACCTGTAAAATTCCACAAGAAAAGGAAAGAAGGTAGTGACAAGCTCCAGACTGGGGGGGGGGCACTTTCTTGGGATGGTAAATGTTTTCATTGCTTGGCGTGTACACATACATATACACATATGTATGCATGTATTTGTGTGTGTGTATTCACCAAACAATGTAAAGGTTTACCATATACCATATATGTGCGTGTGTGTACTTTCCTTTGTTTTTTGTAAATATTCATGTGTTTTTTGGCAAATAAGATATTGAAAATATAAGATGAGCAATATAAAGAAGTAGGGTTGTGCATATCAATATACCCGAACTGAAAATACAGTTGTTTTCTTTAAACAGATCTGTGCCTCCCAGCTGGAAGGCGCAGATCTGTTCCCCCCTCCGCGCGCCTTCACGGGGCTTCCATGAAGGTGCGCAGGGGGTTCTTTAAACAGATCTGCGCCTCCCAGCTGGGAGGCACAGATCTGTTTAAAGAACCTCCCGCGTGCCTTCACAGGGCTTCCATGAAGGCGCGTGGGGGCTCTTCCAGCTGGAAGGCGCAGATCTGTTTAAAGAGCCCCCTGCGCACCTTCACGGAAGCCCCGTAAAGGCGCAAGGGGGGGCTGGGCCGAATTTCCCCCTGAACTCCGGATCTCGCGCCGAATTTCGAGGATCTGAAGCGGGGGAGTTCGGACTTGGGCACGTCCCGAATTTAAAAGGGCCGAATTTTGCCGAAGCCGAACTTTAATGAATTTTTTTTCAACAGCCCTACCTGGACCTCTTGCTGATGTTGCAACTGTTGATGTTGAGCTTCAAGCATATGATCCCCCCATCAATCATCATGCAATGTCACTGCTTCTTTGAGTCTCTCAAAACAAAATCCAGTTAGATGGACACCTTTGTTCCTAAACCACCACATTGAATATCAGGGCAGTTCCTCAGCATGTTCATCACCCATCAACTCCAGGTCCACAGTTGCCCCAAAAAGTAAGCCTTAGTCTTTGATGAACATACTCAGAGTAGAAGGAAACCAAGAGCATGGGAAATATTGAGGAAGGTTTGAAAGTTGGGGAGATTTTTCAGCAGCCATAAATGTTGATTTTATGAGATTCTACGGTTGGATTGAGTTTTGCTGTGAGGTGCCCCAAGGGGAGCAAAGCACCTTCAGCACCACTCCTGGAGAACTCCAGGGGGCCCATGCTTGGGGTGTCCCTGGACATGTGCTAGAAGAACAAATGTTAGGGGAAAGTTCATACTTATAAAGAGTGTTTTTTGGCCCCCACAATTAACATCCACATGCAACTTCCCTGGAATTTACTCCAACTACCCCGGAAAGAGAACCAGATTCAAAATGAGTATTTGGAGTGGTAATGGTCACTACTGCCATCACATATATGAACAACAACCTTGATGCACCTTTTTTCTGATCCTGGTCTCATCCAAATTTTCATCCAAAACAAGATTGCTCTCACTGGTGTTAGATATGGCCTCTCCATTATCTGGAAGGGGAAAGAAAGTGAAAATTGGGAAATGAAGGTAAAGTATTCCAAGGCGGGAAATGGAGGATGAAGTGTAAAGGGTGGAACACTTACTTGCATCAACAGGTGTGGAACACCTTATGTCTACTTGGTTGATGGGCAGGAAGTCCACAAGCACGGAGTCAGATCCCCACCGCCTGCTGTCTCCAAAGTTTATGTGGATTTTGGAGGCGGCAGGCAGCAGGGATCTGCGTTCAGATCACTTCTGCCTGCAGCCTCCGAATTCCACATGGACTTCAGAGGTGGCAGTCAGGGGGATCTGCATTCAGATTATCACCTGCAGCCACCCAAATCCACGGACCTCAGAGACAGCAGCCAACGGCGATCTGAGTCAGATTCCTGCCACCTGTCATCTGAGTCATTTCCCTACCACCTGCTGGCTCTGTAGTCTACAGAGCAGTCTTTGGAGCAGTCAGGTGTCACAGACCTGAATGCTGCGCTCCACTGAGTGTTTCACACTGTGCCACATATTTTTCAAGTTTAGATTTAGTAAACTCAAAAATTTTCAATTATTTGAAAAAGCTGAATGCCTTATATTCGGGGGGTTTTCCCCCCAAAAATTTCCAGGTTTATTAAACCTGAACCTGAAAAAATACCAGAAAAAGCTGCACAGCCATATTTTCTATTGGACAGGTAACTCTCTCCACCAAAGGATTGGCCTGATGATGACCACAAGTTGATTGTCTGTTGTGTTATTGGCTGATCAACACACCTGCCGAAGAGTAGCAATTTCCCTCCATAAGAGAACAAAGAGCTCAACAAGATGGCTATTGATCAGTCGTTATCCAGAGCCATTTTGAATGACATGCGAAGGAAAATAATTTCCGTTGCAATATGACAGCAAAGTGCAGCATCATTTTCTATAAAACAACAAATCCTGGTGCTGGAGATAGAATTGCCATAAACACTCTATTGCTAGTGTAATCAATTCTAATTTTTTAAAGAAATAGAAGTAGCCTGGGATGAAGCAGAGAGGAAAGACGATAAGAGGGAGAAGGCAAGAAGGAAAGGAAATCAAGGGATCTGGGGAACACTTTTTAAAAGTAGGAGAAAATAAGTCCTTGGCCAATAGTGTTCCCATCAGTGACCTATCAATTGTGTGAAGGTTTTTTTTTTAATGGTAGCCACAAATGAAGGGAAGAGGTAAAGGGAGGGGTAACAGGACAGAAAGGTAACGAGATGAGGTTACATTTTTAACAATAGAAAAAAGGTAGGGGCCCCTTCATTGCTTTCAGATTAGCTCTCTATCACTAGTTCAAAAAGACTTCATGCACGGTTTGCATTTACATTCACGATGTATCACTAGTGCAATTATTTTTTTAAAAAAATAGCACGAGGCAAAGGGGAGGGGAAAGGTGGGAAAGATGGGGGTGTGGATTCTATGGGGGAGTTTACTAGGGAGCATGGATAACAGTCAATAAAAAATGAAAAAAAAATCAGTGAAAGCATTACTCATATCTGGTAAAGCCAACTTACAACCGGCTTGGAAGAAAACGTTGCAAAAGCGCTTGGAGAAAATACGGGAGAAAAAAATTATGAGTAACTGAAGTGACTCCTACAAGGAGCAAAACACATGCAGACCCCCCTCTCCAACACAGTACAGGCCCACAACCAATGGAAATTACACATGTGGAAAGGCCCTGAGTCTTGTCATTCATATAACTGTGGACAAGACTTTCACCAGTATACCTCATTTAATGCTGGGTTGGAGGAGGATTAAAACAGAATCTTAAAAAATCGTATCAGAGGGTAGCTGTGTTGGTCTGCAGTAGAACAGTTCGTTTTGAGTCCAGTCTAGGGTGCTACCAAGCTCAAATCTAAAAAAAAAAAATCATTGTAATACATGTGGGGGGAGGAGGAAGTGAACTGTGATTAAAAGGAGAGAAATGGGAAAGGGAAAGGCTTAACATTGTTTGAAAGCCATCTCTGTCTTTAATAGCCTCATTTCAACCATTCCATACTGCACCCCTGGCTCCTGTAAAATAGTTAAATATGTTTAGAGATTGCTGGACCTCTGCCAAGATATTTGGCAGCCATTTGAATTTTAAATGATATATTTGATGTGCCTTGGCAGTTGACGAGCAACGGTAATGGCTGTCTCGGATCCAATAGGGCTTTAGAATAAAGATAATTGATTTGTTTTTATAAAAATAAAAACAGGACTTTTTAAAACTTCTTGAGTGCTCCAGATATCCAATTAAGTCGCTTATGCTACCTTGTGGATATGTACTCTATGACCTAATGATTCACTGAGGAATAGTGAATTTATACTGTTTACAAAGGAGCAGACACACTGTCTGCAGCTTTTTACGAACAAGAAGGGTAGAGCCGAGAATTAAGGGACAATCTGGGAATTTATCTCTCTGGTGCCATATAGTGCATCTATACCCTCCTGAAGGCAGGGAAATTATGGCATTAGCCCTTCACAACTCGCTTTGCTTTGTCCCATTGATTCATGAATGCTTTTAAGTTACCGAGCAGACTTAGAACAGAGAAATGTATTATTGGTTTAGCATAAAAGTATGTTTTTTTAGCCCCCCCCACTTTAAATCTGTCAATATAGTCAAATAACATCTCACTTCTGATAGATCATAGCCAACATGTTGATTAAGATAGCTGGTAAAGAATTTATGTAGTCAAGAAGACGCTGCAAAATGTACCTTTTCTGCATTTTTTAAAAAGGAACAAAACATGCAGACACAGAAGCATTGTTCATTGCATGTGCTCTTTATCTTTCCACATATACTATGCATGTGATAAGTGTAGTAATTCTGCCCCAGCCTGTTTTGCTCTAGGCTGAGGTGCAGGAGTCAAGGCAGGAACCCAAGACATGATAGATGTTGTGTATGATAGATGTTGTGTATGATAGATGTTGTTCCAGCATAGGCTGTGTGTGAACAGAAGCCATAAATACTACTACAAGGAGGTGAGGATACAAGCCTTGCCCTCCAGGAGCAGGTTGCCAGTATTTAAAGATGCTGTGCCTGGTTATGGTGGTGACGGTGAGTATTGTGACTGGGCTGAGGTGGTTCAGGTCTTGGAAAGGCTTGAAGGGTCAGTTTGGGAAAGACCTCTGGTGCAGCAGCAAGCTCTGGGGTTAGGGTTGCCAACCTCCAGGTACTAGCTGGCAGGGCAGGATTTACGTATAAGCTACACAAGCTATAGCTTAGGGCCCCACTCTCATGGCCCCCCAAAAAATTTTTTAAAGGAAAAAAACCCTGGATGTACATTTCTAAAATATAAGATAAAAAACAAATAAAATAAAACCTACATATACTTCTTCTTAATTGTATTTCAGTTCAACAATTACTTTGATAAAATACATATTTTGTTATGTGCAAATGGCTTTAGATACCTATTAGGTCCATAAATTACCATGTAGCATATATTCAACACAAAAAACAGCGACAATTGACAAAGGACAGCTGGACATATAAAGGGCCCCATTACCTACAATAGGGCCTCATCAAACCTAAATCCAGCCCTGCTAGCTGGAGATCTCCTGCTGTTACAACTGACCTCCAGCCGATAGAGATCAGTTCACCTGGAGAAAATGGCTGCTTCAGCAATTGGACTCTATGCAATTGAAGTGCCTCCACTCCCCAAACTCCACCCTCCTCAGGCTCCGTCCCCAAAAAACCTCCCACCGGTAGTGAAGAGGGACCTGGCAACCCTATCTGGGGTGGAGGGTTCAGGGTCCGAGTCTGAGTCCAAAGGCAAAGCTATTTCCAAGGGTGAATAGGCTGATTCAGACTTTTGGGGCTCCTTCTGTACCTCAAAGGGGGCTCCTGGAGGTGTCCCAACTGCCTTCTCCTGTGGTAGTTAGGTGCCCTTCTCCTTGAAGTGTTCAGCCTCTTCATCTGACAAGGACGGGTCTGTATGCTGATCCATTACATAGTCCCTCCCAGGCCTCTCTCTCTCTTCTCCTCACCTACAGCTATCCAGCAAACAGGCAAGTGAAATGCAACTCTAGCCAGATGCAAGGGGGAATTTATTTGTCAAAGGAAACCCAATCTTTCCCACAGGAATCCCTTGCTTCTCCCCATCTCTCCTAAGAGACATAGGACATGTTTTTTCCTTGGGGAGTCACCACCACCTCCTGGCTCACACTCGTCTCATCAGTTTGGTGTCAGGAGGAGCATCAAACAGGGCTACCTGAGAGCACATGGGTGGGAATCAATACAGTCTTTTCATTCCTTTTGCTTTATATCCAGCCTTTTGTTTCAGTGGGGCCTCAAAGCAACTAACATCATTCTCTTCTCCATTTCATCCTTACAACAACCCTGTGAGACAGGAAAGGTTGAGAGTGTGCAACTGGCCCAGGGTCACCCAGCAAGCTTCCATGGCAGAGCAGGGAGGCGAACCTGGGTTTCCCAGATCGTAAGCAAGTTTTCGCTATTGCTATAACATCTCTTGAATACATACAGGATACAAAATCCATGTGCAGATTTTAAGAAATAAAAGTAAACGGAAAGATTTCTAACCTAACTGGAAACAAAAGTAACCTGGCATTTGCTCCCCATCCCAGGCTGCAGTGAATGTGTATAAGCACGGAGAATGCTCCCCAGCTGTCACACACACACACAAAGAGAAAGAAGCTCCTTTTCACTTTATCCTCCTCAGGTTTGTTGGAGGTGCTGGACCAATCTGGGCTGTGTAATCCTAATTCCCTGAGTTGTTTTTTTTAAAGACTGACAGAATCTATTAACCAATGGACTTGTGCTGCCTACATCAGAGGGATTCATTATTTTCACCCCAGGTTGTGAAAACATATTGATCCGGGGACCTGATGAGATCTTCCCAGTCTAGCTGTCTCCATCCCACTGGTTCATCACCATTAATGCCAGCACTTCCTAAAATGAAAGATTTCCCTTGCTCTTGTCCACAGTAGGTAGTAGTACTGCTGATGCTAATAGTTCCAGACAAGAATACTGATTTTTTTTTTAAAACTGCTACATTTTTGAAGTAGTACACTAAATAGAAAAACAGTGTCCTCCAGGTCAAGTAATACCATTAAACCAATAGTGGCAGGGGTGGTTTTGCCCCCATCCTCCTCAGAGAATTGGAGGCACCAGACACTAGGGGTGGCCAAAGAGGAAAGTCTGCCTTATGCGGTGCAACAAGAAGGCCGAGTAGAGAAAACTGTTCTCATTGTCTGGCACATTGCTTTGTTGCAGAGCTCTCCACCCTTCTCTTCCTGAGGCGATACCTTCTATAGTTTAAATCTGAATCTATTTCTAAAAGAGGATTTCCTTAAATGTTCCTTTTTTGAAACAAGTTATTGAAACTCCATATTTACCCAGGTACTGATCTCACTTTCATTTGTAAAGGGAATATCCTTTGTCTCTTTCTTACAAACAGGTGTACACGTGCCAGTTGTACATTCATTCACTGAAACACGTGAACTAAGCTAGAGAGAAGGGTTCTTACCTTTTATCCTAGCCCTCAGTGTTCTATGTATATGAGGGAGAAGCACTACTCTGACGTTTTTGCCCCATGATCTGCAGTAAAACCAAATACAAAATACGTGTACATCCCATCAAAAGGACACATGTCCTTTTAAAATACCTGAAATTGAGGGACTTGCTCTTTACTGATTGCTACTGGTTTTACATGTCCATATGACTCAGAACTGTTCAAGATCATGCGTGCATCCATTTTTAACTCAGATATTCCTGAATATTAGTGTAGCATGAGGAATGGTGTATGCCACAATAAAGCAACAAAATAACTGGTTACAGACAATCTGTAATAACCTTTTTTGTGGAAGCCTTGGATTTGCTTTTGAGAATACTAATGAGTGAGTGGCCTCCTTGTTTTTGTTTACATGTATTGAGGCGCTGTTTCCATATTTACAGGCTTATGAATCTTATAGTAAAGAACCATCTAGTTAGCAAATGAAGAGCAAAATTGAAAATGTCAAAGTTGTGGAGCAAGTACAATAATTACTAAAGTACATCAGGTATTATTAGAATTTTGATAGCTCCCTCTTTGACAACCATGGTAATAAGAACAAAAAAAGTACAAAATTAATTTATTTTATGACAAAAATAGCAATGAGGTGAGATGATGGCATACAGTCGGTATTCTTCAAATTGTAATCTCCTGGTGGAGTTCTTGATGTAACTAAATAAGTAGTTGGGTTTCTATGCTTCTAAGAGCATGATCTATAACCCAGTTAAGTTTACTGATCAGTCTACCTGCTTAATTCCTATGCATTTCAATGAGACTAAATCAGATTACCACAAAGTACATTCTGTCAACTGGATTGTGTATTGTTTTATCAGTCACAGAAATAGAAGTTCAATGTGGTCATCACTGTGAAAAGTGAACTGGAATTTAATCCTCATTTGTACAATGTCAACTGCAGTAGAAAATTTTGTTATTGCTGCTAATCTGGTGAACTGGATTTGTTTCCCCACTCCTACACATGAAGCCAGCTGGGTGACCTTGGGCTAGTTACAGCTCTGATAGGGCTCTTTCAGGGGCCCCCATCTCACAGGGTGTCTGTTGTGGGGAGGGGAAGGGAAGGTGATTGTACAACAGTTTGATTCTGCCTTAAGTGGTAGATAAAGTTGGCAAATAAAAACCAGCTCCTCTTCTTCCTCTTCTTCTTCTCATTTTCAGCCTGCATTTCCCCAGCTCACAAAGGAGTACCCAATAGTACCCATAGCAACAATAAAAACACAATTAAAAATCCCAATAACAGCAAAATACCACTTAATCCACCGTTTTAAAACAACCTTATACCACTGTCAAAAGCCTATCAGTGAAAGAACCCTTCTCATCTCCTCCAGCAGACTCTTCCACAGAAGTGGTGCTGACATTGATAGGGCACAGGGTCAGCCAGAGGAGGATTGTATCATCCCAGACTGAAGAGGAAAACTGCAAACATAGTTAATGAAGGCAAACACAACTGCCACATGAGGTGATAATGCTATTTACCCTCATCGTGAATGCTTAGATATTGTTACCGATATTAGTCTCAAGCCTGAGGCTTGCTAAGGCCATACTACAGAAACATGCATCTCTAAACAAATGCTAACATCTCCTGTTTCCAATTTAGCAGTGCCTTTTCTTGCATATATGATGTTATCCCCCACTAGGAACCATGTTCTTCAGCCCCCAGAGATCCTTACATAGCCAGACATAAAGAAAGTATCCAACTTTGATATCAAACATGATCAGGCTACTTACAATCCAGATTCCAGTGAATGAAGCACCCTGATTCCCACAGGAACACAGATACCCCTTAGTCAAGATTGTTTTCTTTAACTCTCCACCGCCCCACAACTCTGTCATGATCTTTTAATGTAAAGTGCCTAGATCCTAGCAGTGATTTTATGACTGATACATTAAGGGCAATAATGAGGCACTCCAAATGACTCAGGAATATCCCTGAAAATGCCAGTTTTCCTGGAAACCTAGTAAATAATCAGGCAGAATAGCTCATCTCCTGAATCAACCACGTTTCTCCAGACCAGACATTATATATGGTCTTTCCCCCCACTAAAGCAACATGCCCCCATTGGCTCATCAAGCCATTAGGTATCCCATGAGACTCTTATCCCATCTATATCTAGTAGCCAGGGGGAAAAAAGTTATAAGAAGGACACCTGAAGACCTCCCCAACTGGAACTGGTTTTCCCCTCCCAACACATTCTTCTACACAAGACAACAGGATCCCTTCCTCAGGACAGGCAGAGTATGGCTTAGCTTCTTCCATTCAACTTTTTAAAACAACCTTCTCTCCACATCCTTTTTCTCTTTTCCACTTCCTAACTGCAATCTTAGCTAATCTCCAGCCAGCTGGTGCCACCACCCACTACCTTTCCCCCAAACTCCTACGCTTTGTTCCAATACAAACCTCCTTCTACATTTTGGCATCCATGCTGGGACACCTAAATCTATTTTTAGTTTCTAGGACTATCCAATTGGAAGGAACAATTATCTTGGGTTAAAATAAATGCAATTGGACAGACTTTTTTTTTTTTTAGTTTTAGTATATTGCTACTGAATTTACCATTGAACTGACTTGTTTTTCTACTATCATTTTACTTTTCTTTCCTACTTCATATATTGGTTAAGACCTCTAAAGTTTCTGTTTAAGCTTCTGCCTCTTCCTTTTTTTCTCCTCTGGAAACATATGGTGCTTGGCCTGGAACTGTTCTCTTCTTCTCTGGAACAATGTTCCCTTTCTTCCAGTTATTCAACAGCACGGAAGGACTTGCTGCTCCTCAATTTGTGAATGTA
This sequence comes from Euleptes europaea, assembly GCF_029931775.1. Classification (NCBI taxonomy): domain Eukaryota; kingdom Metazoa; phylum Chordata; class Lepidosauria; order Squamata; family Sphaerodactylidae; genus Euleptes; species Euleptes europaea. The sequence continues at coordinate 36,330,700 of NC_079320.1, read as the reverse complement.
GGACCAAATGAATTTGTAGTTTGAATGAGATTTGAGCCAGGAAATTCAGTTAGGTACCATGCCACAGCAGATCTAAAATCCACAGGAAATCTACAGAACCGGTGAGAACATCATGCCTCTTGGTATTAACTTGTGAAGAGGTGGCTCTATGCTACAATAGTTGTAAGTTTTTTACTTAGGAGGGAAGAAGGACTATAGAGTTTATTTTCCCACTTGAAAAAAATTATCATCTAAATAAATACAACAGAAGTTGTGGGAATACATCAGAACTTTAATGAAAAACCATGTAGAGCTTCATCTTATCTATTAACTTTCCATTTTCCCTGGAGAAATTGTTTCTGTCAATATTTTATTATGACAGGGGATGAATAGGGGAAAGAAGTGAAGTCTAATCCAAGCAGATGTTGTCATAAACTGCACATCGCAATTGAGACCACGGAAAGAAATCAGGAAAAAGAATTTCCCCCTTATCCATATTTATGCTAGAAGTAGTAACATAATTCATTAGAAATAAATAAAAACTTCAAAAATGAGATGCAAAACAGTTGGGGAATAAATAAGGAACTGAAAATATATTGTAGACATTGTTTAGGACCATAATTACCACTGGAGCTTAAACAATCAATGCATTCATATCTAGAAACAAACAGTAGAAATCGGCATATTATTATAGTCCATGAATCGATTGTCTTGTCTTCTGAGATATTACAAGGTTGATTCATTCTGACAGGAATAAAGGAATGTTGTTCAAGCTGTTTCTCAGTTACTGATAGATCAAATAAGTTACAGCATGTTTCTTGTCAAAGTTTGGGATGAAAATACTAAGCTGCTATTGCAGCATGTGAAGCTATATTTGGCTTGGTAAGCAAAAAATGCAGCTCAGTAGTGATCACTCTTCTCTGATTAAAGATCCAAAGCTAAGATTTAATGCAAAGTTTCCGTTAGTTCTTGCCAGCAATGTTTTGTATTGTAGTTTTATAGAATACCAAAAGGGACATGCCTTTTCTTACTTAAAATTGTGCAGTAAATTGAATGGGAGGGTTTTCATTGCTTAATTGCATAAAGAATGTCAACTGAGTACACAATGAAAAAGTCCACTTGTTCACTTTGTCCAGTGGTGGTGATAGGGTAAAAACAAATGATACAGTAGCCTTCCATTCAATGTCACAAACAACAAGATCAGTTCATCGGTGACAGAAATTATCCAAGGCTGCATAATCTTCTTTTCCAAATCTTTTCATGGAACAGTTGAGCAGGAGCTTGTCAAAATGCTATAAGTAACTGATCCTTAAAGATGGATTGTAGATTGCTAGCAGTGCAGTCCTATACAGTTGTACTTATCTAATCTCACTTACCTCAACAGACTTAAAAGGGTGTGACTCTGGTTAGGCATGAGCTGCATATTCCTCCCCTCCCCCAGCTCAGATTACAAAGTGGACAAACATCCTGGCATATTTTAATTTTTCAGAAGTCATACTCATATGGGTCACTGTCAGAAGAAACCACTATTTCTGTGAATATGCTGGACAAGATTAGTTGTTCCATGTAGATATATTTCTGGGGCTATTCAGAATTGAGCAATTGACTATCTTTTGAGCCATCATAAATTTACTTTAATGGAGGTTCATTTTGCGACTGTGGTCAGATAATTGCCCTTTGAAGGGAATAAAATAGAAAAAAAGAGTGGAATAATTTACAGGAATGAGGCTGTCTAGTGTAGTCTGTAACATGCATTACACTACACTTACTCCTGCAACCTGTAGAGTAAGGCTTGTATCAGAACATGCTCAGATAACTCAAAGAAGCAATCTACATACTGGTCTGCTGTGGAACGCCATAACCATTCCCCATTTCTATCCTCAGCTAAGTTTTACAAAATCCTTCTTTGATCTGAAACATGATGATTAACTTGACAACGGCCATGGAAGCAAATGATACAATATTATGTTAAATTTCAGACTTGTACTGGTAAATTATTCTGATTTAAATTCAGAATCTTTTTCAATATCATGTAAACTACAATTTATTTAGTAGTTTATTTGCCAGCCTTCACTTCTGTCCTTCCTTGCAATAAGGATTTTCCTTTAAACCCACAGTGTGATATAATGAGACATTGTTTTCTAGCCAATACTTTACTTTCTACCAAAAAAAGACTGATAAGGGATTAAAGCATGTGCAGATTTTTGAATGCCTGACAGTTGTATCATTCATTTATTTGAACACAGCAACCATACACTCAGTGTCGACATTTCATCAGCTATTTTGATCCATTATAAACTAATTCATACAAGGTAGTAGAAGAAGAAGAGTTGGTTTTTATATGCCAACTTTCTCTACCACTAAAGGAAGAATCAAACCGGCTTACAATCACCTTCCCTTCCCTTCCCCACAACAGACACCCTGTGAAGTAGGTGAGGCTGAGAGTGTGTGACTAGCCCAAGGTCACCCAGCTGGCTTCATGTGTAGGAGTGGGGAAACAAATCCAGTTCACCAGATTAATGTCTGCCGCTCATGTGGAGGAGTGGGGAATCAAACCCAGTTCTCCAGATCAGAGTCCACCATTCCAAGCCACCACTCTTAACCACTACACCACACTGGTAGAATGACTCAGGGAATTGGGCTTGTGCCAAAAAAAAACTTTCAGTGAATTTCAGATTCAGGTTTGTTGGGCCCACTTTTTTCGGTAAACCCAGAGTAAGCCGAATACCCATACTGGGCCGTGTCCGCACTTACCATTTGCGGCGCTGGCTTCCGCGGGCTTTCCTTGCATGTTCGCACTTACTCTGTTCGAAGGATCTCTGAAGCGTCATCAGAGCGCACTTTCTCCGCAGTAAGAGGATCCGCTTATTAGGCGAAGTAAAAAAATAAAGCGACTTCCTCAAGGGGAGCCTTACAGTGGGATCATGCAATCAGTGTTGAATCCACTTCCTGCTGCCAGCCCACTTCCTGCTGCCAGCCAACCACCCCACTCCTCCCGCCTCCCTAAGGGAAGCTGGACCAATCGCCGTCCTCTTGCTTCCAGAGCCGACTGGGCATGTGTGGGAGCCCGTTGCTCCCAGCTTATCACATGCAGCGAAGAAAGGCAGAGCAGTGCGAGCAGAAATTTAAAAGCGAGTTGGATTCTTGTGTACTGGACACGTTGCAATTACGAAGTAAGTTGCTAGTGCGTAAACGGGCCTGGTAAAGGAGTGGGTATTTCGGCTTTATTTCTTGGTTTATCAAAAAAATTCAGGCCCATTATAGTCTATTGGGATTTTTTCAAAGCTCCTATGGGCGCATTTTTGAAGGTAGTGTCACCAAATTTGCAGCATAGCTGCAAGGGACTCTCCTTAGATGAACACTGAAGTTTGGTAAATGTTGAGAGAGGGAGTCCAATTTTATGGGCTTGCAAAGGGGTCACCCCCATCCTCCAGGCATTTGCGAGCCAAGCTGTCCATCTGTTTTCAGGTTCAGGAGTTCAGTATTGCCGAGGACTGGCAGAAAGGCAGATTGGCAGGCTGGCACCTCAAAGTCTGGGGGCTCACTTTCGTATCTGGGGCTCACAGAATGATGCCTATGCAAATTAGCTTTGAAACAGAGGAAAAAGGCTTAAATGCAAGAAAAATAAGGCACGGAAAACATTTCGTTTGGTGGCAAATGACATCCTGTGAACAGTCCTTTTTTATAGTAATAAAACAGCTGATTTCAAGAGATGTGGGGAAATGAAGTCTACTTGGGGTGACCTTCAGTTTCAGAGCAGGTATTCAGGAGGGGGTTGTGGTGTTATCGGAGCCAGCCAAAGTCATGACCAAGGCAGCTCTTGTGAAAGAGATTCCTCATCCACAAAGGTAAACAGTCTTCTTCAGAACAAAGCCTGTTCAGCAGATGTTGAAGCAGGTGCTTTTTAGTTGGAAGGCATATCCCTTTGGGTGGGACTTGTGAGCCCCGTCTTTTAAATGACCCTTCTGCCTCTAGTCTAGACTATCCTGATCCAGATCACTCTACTGAATGGTGGTGGATAGTTTGAGCAGACCAAATTGGCTCTGATTATATGATCCCTACCTCAAAGGGTTCGGGCCCTAACAAAACCTGTCAAAGATAGAAAAATGGGAGAAAGCACAGAGCTGTTCATCTAAGCAAAGGCGAATAGCTGAAACTCCAAAAAGTCAAATATCTAGTCAGCTTTTTCGGGAATTGCCTATTCGGCTTCAGGCAGATTCCCTGGTTTTGGTATTCAGACGACCCAAAACCAGAATATTGCTGAAATGGCTAATTTCTTGTTTATTTTCAGTTCGGATATATCAATATGCACAAACCTGTTGGGGACACTAATACTGATCTATCTTACAGAGCTACTTTGAGGGTTAGTGAGATAGTGCATATGAAGTACTTTTAACAACAACTGTTGTTATTGTTGTTTCAGGATTAAGTAGATTACTATGTCAGGACAGTGTAAACGCAACATAAACAGCTTGCTGCATGCTTCCCTAGAAATGTACCCTAAGGAGGATGGCTGTGATAAATTGGCATATATCTGCTTTGGTGTACATTTTTCATGAACACTGGTGATGATGTCAGATATTTTGATATTATTCTACAGTGTTCTCATTAAGTAAATGCTACCTTAAAATGTGCAAATCAAAATTTTAATAATTCTGATGACTGCATTTATAAATCATAAGAACTGAGGCATGTAAAGATTTGTGACTTCTTGAGTCCTTGACTATTACACCATCAAAACACAAGACCTGAATAATAGAAATGTCAGAATCCAGCTTTTTCATGGAAAATATGGCAGGAGAGGGGGAAATAAACAAAAGTTTACTTCCCTAGTCTATTACAGAAAGGCTCAACCTTGTGACTTGACACCGTATATATTTGCTGTCACTAAAGATATTTAAGTTCAGTATTAAACTGCTGTAAAGTTAACACAATGAAACACACACAAGTATTTAGTAGCTGGCTGTGTTAAGCTTTGAACATGAGATTCACAATCAGTGCACACAGAAATTGTTTAATACCATTGTCATGATTTACTGGGATTTCCAAGGAATTTCTCTTTGTTCTTACCCAAACTGGATTTTGTATGTCATTAAACTTCTCCAAATATCCATGGGCTCAGTCTGGATCAGGACTGCTGGGCCGGGTGAAGGAGTGTAGCCATGGCTTTTTTTCGTAATGGCAATCACTGGTACTGAGTATTGGCACCTTTTTCAGGGCTTTCCCTAGTCCTGAGGAGGGAATTGGTGGAAATTGGCACAACCTTATACATGAGTACTGGAACTTTATTTTTCCCAAAGAGTATTTGGTGTAACTGTAGTGAAATGTGATTCTCTACTAGGCTCAAGGAAAACAGGAGGTACCAGTAGTCCTAACAGTAGAGGGCAACAGAAACAACACACAGGAAAGGAACCCAGAGATGAAAGCTGCTATCTTTTACTTTTTTAAAAAAATAGTTATTGTTTAAAAGTCATGGAGTCTCTGGCATTAAACTGACAGTAACCCCTGCCCTTGCCTCAATGAAAATCAGCTCCCTAGTTGTGCAATTTGTCCTAGCAGGAAAATGATACTTTTCCTTAAGAAAACTCATTTGGAATCCTAACACTGTCAGGTCTCCTGGTTGATTTTGTTTGTCAGCATAATATTTTGTTCATGAGCTGACAATGGAAGGTGACAATGCCAACATAAATAATAAGTCATCTTGAGATATCTTAATGGCGAAGAAATTCCTTATTATATGGAATAAGTGTTTTGGCATTATTCGGCTATTGTAGATTAACATGGCTACCCCTCTGGTATTTGTCATTATGGAATGTTAGTTTATACTTCTCCTCACTGGTTAATTCATCACCCATATTAATCCCAGTAAAATTGGTAGAACTGAGTTTTGATGATCAGCTAAAATACAGAGAAGTTAAAGACAATGGGATATCACAGACCCATTTTTTTCCATCTACCTACATTTCAAGACCACAGAAAAATGAGAGAAAATATTCTCTTCAGTTTTTGTTTATGACCAGAAAAAACTCTGTGTAAGCCTGGTGATTTAAACTGAGGTAGAGAAGAAACACATGTAGCTACAGAAACATCTGACAGATGGGAAGTGCTTGAGGGAACTAAGGTCAGAGGATAACCTGTTCTTTGTACACAAGCAATGAAAGGAAATAAATAGCTGACACTTTACTCTCTAGCATATCCATGGAATGAATTATACAGGTCACTGGGTCTGGATACTGTTCAAATGCACAAACAATATTGTACAATAATTAAGAACAACAAGGGGACTAGAACATTAGCAAAGTATCATGTTTCAACACAGCTTCCTTGGTATAGCAATGGAATATACACCACCTATGGAACAAAGCAAATGAAAAATTCAGGCCACATTATGTGGCTTTCAGTGTGTGATCAACATTAGAGGATTATGAAACTGTAACAAAAAGAAAAAAAGATTATAATAAAGGATTTCTTAAAAATATGATGAATAACAACATGAGCATTTGAATGAGAGTATAGCTGATGTGCAGTGTTAGCCAGACCTTAACTCAGATACCTTGGCTGTAGATCAAGTAATGAACATATTTGCAGGAAAATGTAAAAAAAACCCAGCTAGTTACATTCCTTTTTTTCCCTGTCAAATGAACATCTTATCTAATAATTCATTCTCAAAGAAAGAGTGCATTACTAATGTAAAAAGGATTACTGAAAGCTTCCTCTTCAGTTTTAGAGAGATTCATCACTAAATCTACCATGAGGAAAGTTTGCAATCTGAAAACATAGAAAAATAATGGGGGGGAAAAACACCTAACATTTAGACCATTAAAATAGTGCCATTCATTCAAACGTGTGGTTTCAAAGACCTAGTGACATGTCATTGGGGGACAGTCAATCCCCCCTGCCACTGTCGATCTCCACTTTGTCCTTGATGCTCTCCAGTGAACAGAAGCAGGAAGGGAAGCAAGAAAGTCCTGATAGACTCATTTTTACGTATTGATTCCAGCAGCTTGCCAGCTTTCTATGACAGTAGGAGTTAGAGCTAGAGAAGTCCTTTTGAAATGCACAATGTCAACATCCATTGCCATCTTGAAATGGGGCTCCGACTTACCCGCAGAGCCCAAGGTTGCGTGGCTGGGCTGTGGCGGGTGCAAGCGAACCGGACCGCCCCCCCCCCCGCCCCGAGGGCAGGCGGGCGGCCGCTGAACAGGGGAGCACGGGGCTTCTGGCCGGCGCGGGCTCCTCCACTCCTCAGGCAGCTGGATGGGGGAAAGCGGCTTCGGACCGGTCCGACAGTAGGAGTTAGAGCTAGAGAAGCCCTTTTGAAATGCACAATGTCAACATCCATTGCCATCTTGAAAGCTATCTTCCCTAACCAGGGCTAGTTCCAAGTTTTAGGTGGCCCTGGGTAGAGAGTGCCTAGGGGCCTTCCCTGATGCTGTGTTCTGTCATGAAGGGGGTAGGAACATGTGTGCATGGGAGAGGACTTGCCCCACTTACTCCTCCTCCCACCTGCTATACAGGGACGTTGTCACCACTCAAGCTCTGCTTTTTTTCCCTCTTGCCAAAAGTGGCAATGGGCTCTGCGCATATGTGTAGGATATGTGCAATTCTAGTTCACACTCCATTTTCTCCTGTTCACCATACAACCTACTCCAGCCAAGAGGTTCTAGCCTATCGGTTGAAGAAGTGGCCAGTAATGAAAGTAAGACTCTTTGAACACAGTCTGAGCTTTTAAAAAAGAAATATCTTTATTTACTATAGCACTACTTCAGACTCTAGAGCACAAGTACACAGGGGAAAGTCTATCACAGCACTGCAGGGCTATTGCAGAAATAAGAAAGGAAATAACTCATATGAGGCCAATGTAAACTTTACATTCACTGGCATTACCTTGTCATCTCCTCCTTGGGTGAAGACAAGCCTACCAGACCACTGAAAATAGAGGCTGGTCAAGGCAGACACCACTTCATCCACACACACACTCCTTGTTCCCAGTCCTGACTTGAGTGCTCCTGACAGGATGCCCCATCTTTTAACCCTTCCTGATCCTGCTGGTGGGTTTCCCTTTGCCCTATTGTGATGTTGGAAGCGCAATCATAACTAGTCACTGCACCCCTTTCTCCAATAACCTAGGGTGCGCATCTCACACATTTATGGCTCTACTCAGGTCATCCAAATAGCCATCCATCTTGCCCTTTCCTGGCAGTTGGGCTGTCATATAGAGGATGGTGCGGAGTTGTTTTGGTGCATAGATGGTTGGTGGGAAGTTGGACCTTCACAACTGGCCAGGAAAAATCTCACATGTGGTTTATTTTCCCCTTCTCCCAACTTGAACAATATAACTGGCATAGAATTTGGTCTCTTGAAATAACCCTTAAATGTGTATTTAGTATGGGGCACTGAGTATTTGCAATTATTTTCTAAGACTTGTCCATGATTTATGACTTAATTTATTAATCCCCCTAATAACTTTATTTCTGTTTTTTTTTTACTTAATCCAAGTCTCAGTGTCCCTTCAAAATTTGTGATGGTGGTTTCCTTTTTGGCCACAGACTCTTGTCAGTGGCAAGTGGAGACATTTTGATAGAACTAATGCTTATTTGTTTTAGCCAGTGTTACAAATTAAGCCAACAGCTCTCCAGACAAGCAGTGAGAGTGGTAGATAGAATGTTGCTTCCTTTCAAGGGACTGTTTTGGTGTGGTTTGGGGCTCCCCTTGGAGAAATGGCCAATATTCACTCTAACACATCTAAGGTACATGAGTATTCTGTCTACACAGGATATATATTCCATTACATCCACCAAGGTATTGACACAATGGCAGTGCAGGCTATATATACTACAGTGGCCATCTTCTTACCGCATTAATTCATAACATTTCTACCCTAGATAGTTTATAATTTTAGGGTAGAAAACTGTTTAAAATACATATGGTTTTCTTTCAGAAAGATAAACAAAAGAGGAGGCTGTGATGAACCCAAACACTTCTGCATTTTTACATCACTGCTGAAGTTTTTGGGGAGACAAATTTGACAAAGTCCTCACCCCAGCCATCCGTTAATCCTGCTGCTGTCATGGTTGCTTTATCATAGGGGTGGAAATAACTTTTCCCTCAAAGTTGTTCAGACTAGAGAATGTAAACTGCCATCTGGACACAGAAGTTTCAACACAGCTCTTGGCCATTTCCTTGCTGAATTTTGAAAGAAGGCTCTCAAAGGAGTTTAGTATTTATGGGACAAAAATATTCCAAATGCCAAGAGCACAGAGTGGAAGAAGTTTGACAAAAATACAAGTAGCTCCACTAAAATCAACTGTGAGGAAGCATTTGTTTTTCACAGGGAGAGGAAAAACAATTATCCTATGCATTCATGGAGTGGCTGATTAAAAGCTCTTCAAGAGCCTGAAGTGGTGTAAAGTTTTAAATTCATTGATTAAATTTGCATCTCTTAATTTAGAAATGATCATCCACACAATGTGCAACCAAAACTGCAGAATCTCTTGCCACTCTATGGATTGATTTGGGGTGTGTCTAATGTGTTCATTTAAATGGATGTTTCTCATATTCGATTTTTAAATACTCAGGTGTATTGTATTTTAATGGCCCATAATTCTAAGTGTGGTGCAAATAAAATTCCTTCCTATGGAAAAGAAAAGAAATGTCAAATACTTGGCCTAATTTTATTATTCTAGGATAATGTTAAATGAAAACAATCTTAACAAGTTTCATGTTGTTTTTACTTAGGATCAATTTGTAGATAGCTAAAATGCAAAGATCATCCCACCCGGGAACACTACTTGAATTTATGAACCAACCTTTCCCCACTGTGCAAATAACTTTTAATAAATGTATAAAGTTGCCTTATACCAAGTACAATAGTCTAATTTAGTCATTTTAGTTTCTAGGCAGAGTTCAGGCTTGATTTGATCTAGAACCCACTGATTTGTCATTTTGGTGGTCCATGATATCCGTAAAACTCTCCTCCAACACCACATTTCACACAAATCAACTTTCTTCCTGTCAGCTTTCTTCATTGTCCAGCATTCACTCCCATACATAGTACTGGGGAATACTACGGTATGAATTAAATTGATTTTGGTTGCCAGCGGCATATCCTTACACTTAAGAATCTTTTCTAGGTCATTCATGACTGCCCTTCCCAGTCTCCATCTCCTTCTGATTGCTTGTTTGCAGTCTCCTTTTTGGTTGATGATCTTGAATAATTTCAGTTTCTTCAGTTTTGAAGTACTTGCTTTGATTGATCAATAAATCTATCTTTTTCTAGAATAAAGACTTGGCATCCGTGCTCTTATTGAATGGGGTTTTAGGCTCCCTTTTTTGGTGAATAATTTCCCCCATCAGTTCCTTCCACCAATTTGCACCCCACCTTCATCTAATCCAGGGGTGGGGACCCTTTTTTCCTCCAAGGGCCATTTGGATATTTATAACATCATTCACGGGCCATACAAAATTATCAACTTAAAAATTAGCCGACCAAGCCCCCAGCAAGCAGCTGCCCCAGATGCCCCCCCATGTGAGTAAGGAGGCAGGCATCCAACCAGTGGTGCACCCGCCCACCTGGTGTCACAGGATGGCCTGTTGCACCAGCCGGGCATAGCTGTCCAGCTGTACGCTGGAATTGCTCCTGCTCCGCATGGTCAGGGCCAGATTCTACAGTCGGCTCCTGCTACCTCCGCCTGCAGAGATGAAATGAGGACACACTGGCTAAGAACTCCTCCCCATGGCATTCTGCCCCTGCCCCCTTTAACCCCTCCATTTAACCCCTCCATTGTCGCCACTTCCACCCCCAGCCCTCTTGTAGTACAGAGAGAATACGTTTCTCCATGGCCCGGGTGAGAAAGGGTTAACACAGTTTCTTGGGTGGTCCTAGCAGCTCTATAGCTAACGACTCTTCTGCAAGGGGGGAAAAGGTTCCTTTTTTCGGCAAAACCAACTCACATCTGCCTTGAATAGGGGCTATTCCTGTTCGCGGGAGGGGGCGGATCACCAGTCTTAGATCCTTCTGAGCTAGAGATCTGCTAGGACCCACGAAGGGCCAGACCAAATGATTTCATGGGCCTTAAATGGCCCCCAGGTCTGACGTTCCCTACCCCTGATCTAATGTAATCTAGCTTTCCTTATGATGTCTTCTGCATATAGATTGAAGACATACAAAGATAAAATACATTTGACACCTTTGCCAATTGGAACCCATTCTGGTCTTCCTATTCTGTCCTAGCAGTAGCCTGTCCAGAGTATTGGTCATGCATCAAAACAATCAGATGCTATGGCAGACCCATTTTTTTAAACCAACTCAAGCTTTTAATGATCCACACAGTCAAATGTTTTGCTGTAATCTATGAAACAAAAGCTGATTTTCTTCTGAAATTCATGTGCTCCGGTAACCATTGTACATTTGTACACTGTACATTTAGTGCCTCTTCCTTTTCTGAATCCAACTTGAACATCAGGCATTTCCCATTCCGTATATGGTAACAGTCTTTGTTGTAAGATTTTGAGCATCACTTCACTCGCATGAGAAATCAATGTGATGTAATCCCAATAGTTGCTGCAGTCTTTGATGTCTCCTTTTTTGGAAATAGGCACCAGAAAACATTAGTGGTACCACAGTACTCACAGGTGCCACATTAGGGCCACTGGTCTACCCTGAGAAGTGATTCAGGCAGGAATCATTTCCAATTGTAACATTTTAGGTTCTGCAGAGTAAACATGGAAAACAAGTACTCTACAACTGTGTTGTGGCCTAACGGTTAAAAGAACTAAGGCTTTTGTATTATATTTGTCTACAAGAAAGCTCTACTATCACCATCTAGACCCCATGGAAGAAGATGTACAGAGAGGGCCTAGTTACACACTGAGACCCTGGTTTTCCTTAAAATGAGAGAGGATACATGACCCTGAAATTTTACATGACTTACATTGGAATAAGCATCACTGAAATTAGAAGGACTTGTTTTTTTTTCTTATAATTTCAAAGTCAATTGCTGTCACCAGCTAGACAAAGATAATTGTAGCTTTTAAATTAGCACATTTTTAAAAGTTGTTGCCTCAGATCCTTCAATTGAGTTGAGTAAATGAACAACAGATCCTTCGAAAATTCTCTACATCTGAACATTACATTGGATTTTGGAGTTGGTTGTAACTGGATCTTGATTTTAGGGTTGAACCAATGCATTAGGAATTTTCAGTGCTTCATTTTGGTTTCTTTTCCAAATTTTGTACATGGCCACCTGCATTGCATATGGACATTTTATCACAGCTTTCAGTTTCTTTAGTCCTTATGCCAATGTACACATTAAAGACAGTTTGAGATGGGGTTCTTTTATCCACTATATTGCATGCATAGAGATTTTAATACTCTCTTGAGTTTAAAAACATGGCATGACAGATGCAGCAGAAGGACTATTCCCTTGGCACCAACTCTAAGTCAAAAGTTTTCTGCTGTATGCAGATATTAAATGCCCTCCTCAGGATCATGCTATCATCTGGATCATATTTACTTGGAGCCTAGGGTTGACTTTTTGCTTTTTAAGTAGCTAGCTACCAGTTTCTAAATGCTGAAATCTGATAATGGTAGCCCAAAAGATACAGCAGGGTGAAGATCCACTTAACTTGGAAGTAATCTCCATAGACTAGAAGAAGTCTCCAAACTTTACTTAGTGGAGTGGTAGAATAGGGATAGGAACTACCACAGCATGCAAAACTTGTCAAAGCCATGTGTGCATGCCAACTGGAGGGGGGAAAGCTGACAATGCCATTTAATGTTTAGCCTATTAAATACTGTATGATTGAACCCAGTAACCCAGATAAAGACACAAACATGGTATAAATGCATAGCATGGGTTTAACTAGTTTATTTAAATAAGCTGATCTACATCATCAAATTTAAATATGCTAATATTTAAATGGATAGGCTGAGCTAGGCAGCCTAGCAGTGGCTCCCTTTTGTTTTGGCAAATCCACCCTGGCTCCAAACTTGACTAGCGGCTTCCACCAGCCTTGTTTATCCTTGCCTGCATATATTATGCTGAGAGGTGCCAAGCTCCATCTCTGTTCTCTGATGCACCATAAAGCCATGAGCAGGTTTGGAAAAATGTTGCTCAGCACCAAAGGAACTCCTTCCCAAGCCCCATCCCTCTATAAAGCCAATGATGGTCTGTTCAGGACAAGCCTTCCATCATGCCTGATGGTTCAGGGAGCTCACCACTCATCCCTACCTACCATGAGCAACCCACCCTATCCCTGCTAAACAAGGGGATTAGGTTAGCTTAACACCCCTTGCCCCACTCACTGCATATAACATCCCATGGAAACACAACCAATGGGGGAAGACTTAGTATAATAGAGTCATTGGACCCAACTTCAAAGAAGAGAGTTTGCCTCTGACACACACACCCCCCCAATGAAGTCTGAAGACATGGGACATCAGCTTGAGTTTATTGGGCAGATCCATTCTGACTCCAACTCAACCAGTGTCTTATGCCGGCTTTGCCTGTCATCGACTGCACAGAATGTGCCGAGGGGTGCCAAAGCCCATCTCCCTCCCTTGATGTGCCACACAGCCATTACCGGGTTCAGAAAAGATGTTTCTCAAGACCATAGCCCTCCTTTTCAGCCAGTGATGTGCTGTTCCAGACATGCCCTCCACTGCCAGTGCCTCAGCATGCTTGATGATCATACACTGCTGGCTTGGCTGTAACCAGGGAGTCTCAGGTTACATACAGTGAGAGAGCTCAACAGCAGGTCAAATGCAACCACCAGGTGCTGAAGTCTGGCAGGAATTTTGCCGGGAGCTGGGAACGGGGGTCAAGTCATCACACAGGGAGCAAGGTCAGTAGTCCAGTCCAAAGGTCAAAGTTCCATTGAGTGGGGTCAGTGGAGTGTCAGCAGCAAAAGTATAGGTGCTTTCTCAAAGTTGCTTTCGCAATGCTGGTGTGTCCTAGGCAAAGCTTTAAACTGGTTTCTGCTCATTGCAACCTTCATCCTCTGATGACTCGCAGTCTTCCAGCCAGCTCCTCAGTGCTTCTAAGTGGGCACTGTGTCTTTTAGCCTGAAGCTCTGCTCTGCCCTTTTGCCTGTGATATTTAACTGCTTCAGGCGAGCCGGGTGGGTTATGGCTCTGCTTAGTTACAGTTGGAGCTGAGTCATTGAAGTGAGCTGGTTCTGCAACTACTCTAGCATTCTCAGCAGGGCTGGTGTGTGGTTCTTCCTGTTGAGGTTCAACTTGGCCTGGACTCTCAGCCAACTGAGGTTCAGGGGGACTGGTTCTTCCTGGCATGGCTCTTCCTCTGATGATTCCTCACCTGGCGAGGACTGGGCCACAACACATACCTACCTATTGTCATCAGCCTGACCTATCCCTGCCAAACTCATTATGGCCTAAAGAGTCAACAATCAGGCCTATGTAAGCCAACCTCCGCTAATATAAAGCTGGCAAAAATAAATAAATAAATAAATAAATAAAGGATTTCCTCCATAGCCAATCTAGAGAAGCCCAAAAAATTCCTGCTCCACCCCAATGTTGATCAGCTAATCCCAAAATAAAGGGAGCAAGACTGGGCCAGCAGCCAGTGGCAAAAGCCTGTCTGGGGAAGCTGTAGCCAGAATATATGTTTGCAAGCCATACCTCTCCATTGGCAGGATCCTTGAGAATGGACCAAAGAGCCTCATGCTACATTTGGAATTAATGGGGCTGAGACAAAATTATCCCCAGCATTAATACTTGGAATTCTACTACTGGATATAATCCTTACAGTGCATTTCTAAGGAGAGTTACTCCAGTCTAACCCCATTCATTTCAATGGGCTTAGACAGGAGTAACTCTCCTTAGGAGTGCACTGTTAGTATTTAGTGGTAATAATTTTAAACTTCCGCTTTTAATTATTTGGCTATGGATGGGAAAGGAAGATGTAGAATTGAACTCACAATATATTTATGTAGGCTGCAATCCCATGCACACAAAATTACCAATATGAATTCATTTCAATTGAATTTACCACTATAGGGAATATTGAATTGTTGGCCTAATATGAATGATAGAAGATAGTGCAGTTGGTTTGAAATTGCATAAATATAAAACAACACTAGACAGTTACAATATTCATCCATTATAATAATCTTCTTAAAAATTCGTTTGCTTGATTAATTCTGTCTGACAAAGGTACAGGATTAAGACACAAGTAACAATAGGTTAGGGAATAAGGAATACATTTTCTGGAAATTGTCATTAGTAATTTGCTGGGGGATAGGAAGGGTAAAAAGACCTTACTGAAAATCAAATATGCTCTTTGCCTTTCAACCCATTTAGAAATGTGAAGCACTGTTGGGAGAAATACATTTTTTTTCAGGGAAGGAAAAACGTCAAAGAATCTCTAAGACTACCACACAACACAATTTGTAAAGAGATGAATTCTTGTCTTTAAGAGATCTCAGATTTCACATCTATAAGCTGAGATAAAATACAATAACTACCATGCCAGCACATTGACATATTTAATGATGTTGTATTGGCATTGCAATCTGATTTCGGAGGTCAGCCTGACTCAGTTGGCTGTATTAACGCAACCTCACTAGCAATTGTCCCTGTGCAAAATATGAATAAAATAGTGCCATATAATATCTTACATGACTTGAAAAATGGGCAGAATACAGGTGAAATGAGAAAATGGGAGTACCCTAGACATATGTTGATGTGAATGCAGCTCACTTTCCAGTTTGAGCTCAGAGTCACACTGCAGAAGCCCAAGCATTAGAAAGAAAGCTATCCTTCCACCATCTGTACTAAACAATTTACTGGTTTAAGTTCTACACCTGACTTAAAGGGATGCTCCAAAACTGAGCACTGAATTCCACAATGGCTACAAGAGATCTTTGATAAAATGAAAAATAATCTCTTCAAGGTTGGAAGGAGAATTCTGATAGAGTGAATTCTGAAAATACATAATTTTTTGATGGAAATGATACAAAAATCTGGAAGGACCAAATTATCTTTCAATACCAAAAGCCCACATTAAATGTCTGTTGCTCCAAGCAGCCAAACACTGTGCCGATTACTCCATTCGATGTCTGATGCTAAGAGGCCAAAGAGAGAGAGCAAAAAAAAATTATAGCTACCTATCCCTTGAAAGGTCCTAATGGATGTACACTTCCCATGGCAAGTATCCAGGGGTGTTGTGCAGCAAATTTGTCTTGTGCAGCAACCCCCCCTGCAAGGAAGCTGTTCCCAAGGCTAAGATGGAGTAGTAGGGGGCACACACAGAGAAATTAAGGCTCATATAGGAATCATGTAGGGGAGATATCAAACCTATGCAGTTGAACATGGGCATTTTAGCCTTCAAAAGCCTGAGTATGCATTTACACGCCCAACTTTATTTTAAAATGTGATTGAACCAGACACGAATTTATCATAATAGATTAATTATTAATATTTATATATTAATGTAAATGGTGTTTTATAGAGTAACTTGAGCATCAACAACAAAGAATAAACTCAGGTTTCCACAGATTTTACCAGGCCAGGCTCCTGATACAATGACTTCTCTTTGTTTGGTCAATGCCTGGAATGGAGAATTCCTTGAACACCACTCTTGAAATCCACAATGGAAGAAAGGCACAAAAGTAAATAAATGTCATTTAAATTTACAGTGAGATGATGGCGTATGGAAGGGACAGAAGGAGAGGCAAAGGAGCAAGGTGATAACAGGGTGATCCAAGAATAATGAGGGATGAATGTGACAAATAAGGTTGCTAGCTCTGGGCTGGGAAATATCTGGAGATTTTGGGGGTGGAACCTGGGGAGGGGAGGGTTTGAGGAGGGGAGGAATCTCAGTGTGGTATAATGCCACAGACTCTACCTTCCAAAGCAGCCATTTTCTCCAGGGGAACTGAGGCCTGTCATCTGGAGATTAACTGTAATACCGAGAGATTAGGGCTGTCGCTTCGGTTCGGCCTGAACTGAAAAACAGCCGAATTTCCCCTGATTCAATGGTTTTTAGTTCGGGACGAACCCAACTCAAAAATGGAGGGCAACCGGGGGGGGCTGAATTCAGCGAGTTCGGGAGTTCACGAATAAATCCGGCAAATTCGGCCGTCAGTAAGCAGCATAACCGTCAGTAAGCAGCATTCTCCTCCCCCGGCCAATCGGTGGCCAAGCTGGGTCTTCTTCTGGCCAATCAGTCAGGATTGAGTACTGGAGGAATCAGCTGATGTGCGGCCCGGCCAGGGGGAGAGAGAGAGAGAGGGAAATCCTTGTGTGTGTGTGTGTGTGGGGGGGTGCTTGTGCACATTCACTCCTTTCTGTGGCTGCAGGGGGCGTATTTTTTGGGGTACAGACACAAAACTTTCAGCAGAGATTCAGACAAGCCTTCTTAAGAGACCACCCAAGTTTTGTAAACATTGGGTCAGGGGGTCCCGAGATATGGGCTTTCCCCTTTCCCCTATTGGGATGAATGGATCAGCTGATCCTGTGCATCTCCAGAGCAAAACGTCCCGTGCCTAATTGGAATCGTCTTGGATTACAAGTCCTCCCCAGCCCCTCCTGATGGAACAGAAGACAGCCACAGTAAGACCCCTTTGGGGGCTTTAATCTATAATTTTTCTCCTGTGTGTGTGTGTGGGGGGGGGGAAGCAGAGTCTGTGTGTGTGTGGGGAGGGAGCAGTTTCTGTGGGTGGGGGGGAAGCCAAAGGGGGCTTTTGCCGGTTCTGCCTGGGGGTGTGTTCCCCCTCGAGTCTCTCTCTCTCCCTGTTTGAGGGGGGGTTTCAGTTGTGTGTCTTCAGGTTTTCCCTCATTCATAAGAGCGGTTAGGTCAATTTGGATGCTTGCTCAAAACTGGTTTTCAAATGGTGACTTAAAGAATGCATTTGGAGTCCGATGCAAAAGGGGAAATTCCACCCCTGCTCATTATGCATAGCTAGCTGCCTCTGTCTCTTTCCATGGTTTGCAAACTCCCAGGTGTTAGGTGTTGCTTTGCACAGTTGCAAAGGTGTTGCTTACAAGGTTGTGTTGCTTTTGCTGTCGTGTTGCTTGCAGTTGTGTTGCAATGCTTTGCAAATGTATCAGCTGTTTGTCGGGGCTGGGAGCTTTGTGCGTGGGCGGCAAGCTCTGCTCAGAGATGCACATTAAGGGTGGGGGGACCCCTTTCGGGGCCCATATCTCAGCCCCCCCCTGACCCAATCTTTACAAAACTTGGGGGGTCTTTCAAGAAGCGTCCTTTGAAGCTCCGCTCAAAGTTTGGGACCTCTACCCCCAAAATGCCCCCCCAGAGCCGCGGAAAGGCGCGGTTGTGTTTTTAATGGCTTTATTCGGCCGAATTTTTTCCCCGAACTTTGAATTCCCGCCGAATTGCACGGACCCGAAGCGGGGGAGTTCGGACTTCGGTATATCCCGAATCTAAATGGGCCGAATTCAGCCGAATCCGAACTATACCGAATTTCTTTTAATTCAACAGCCCTACAAGAGATCTCCAGGCCCCACATGGAGGTTGGCAACCCTAGTGACAAATGTAGTTGACTTTTATACAACCCCAGGGACAAATGAACTTGCCTTAAAACTTTGGTCCATTTTGATCAGTGTTGTCTGCACTTACTATCAGAGGGTTTCTCATGTCTCAGGGAAAAAGGCTTCTTCAGATGGCTGGGGATGGGTAGTGCTGTCTGACACTAGATGCATATTTAATATAGACATTTTATGCCTATAGCAATTTGCAAATCACCTGAAAAACACTGTTTATAATATCACAAATAGAGAAAAGAAGAAGAAGAAGTTGGTTTTTATATGCCGACTTTCTCTACCACTTAAGGGAGACTCAAACTGGCTTACAATCACCTTCCCTTTCCCTCCCCACAAAAGACACCCTGTGAGGTGAGTGAGGCTGAGAGAGTATGACTAGCCCAAGGTCACCCAGCTGGCTTTGTGTGTAGGAGTGGGAAAACAAATCCAGTTCACCAGATTAGCCTCCACTGCTCATGTGGAGGAGTGGGGAATCAAACCCGGTTCTCCAGATCAGACTTCACCACTCCAAACCACCTCTCTTAACCACTACACCACACTGGCTCTTTCATATGGAACACTTTCCAAAATGGTGCCTTATTCCAGTGCAGACGTTTGCCAGGAGGCCAGAAAGACATACAATCATATCTTCACTATCTATAATAACCTCCCCGCCCCACAATTTGGCTTGCCACAAATTATTCTCCATGTAATTTTGAAGTCAAAAAGCGATTTAATTGTTTGTTAAAAATTGCATTGCCTGAAAAATAGGGCTCTCCCTATCCCCAGCTAAGTTCTTGTCCTATATACTGCTTTGTTACCTGTTACAACACCATTCTGACCTGCCATTGAGCTATGGCCTCTATATTTGACCTAGGTTGAGATACTGAAACATAATTTCTGAAATGAGAAAATTATATAGAAAATAATGCAAGAGAGCAATATTTCCATATAAGAAAATAACACCCATGTTTCATTTGCAGAAAGCTTGCATTCCATCCAAGGGACAAATCCAACCTGTATAAAATATTTGATTTTTAAAAATAAACCTAAAGTATATAAGAAATTTGATCCCTGTGAATTGGTTGTGTGCATTTCTGAATATCAAAAATCTGGCTCAATTAGCTTCCACCTAAATAAATACATTCTATTTGGTGGCTTTAACCAATATAATTTATTTTTATTTTTAGGATATTTATTTTTAGGATACTCTGTTTCCTCCATCTGGAACCCAAAGCAGCTGACAGTATCATGCTCCCATCCTGCATTTCATCCTCACAACAACCCTGTGAGGTAGATTAGGCTGAGAGAGAGGGGCTGGTCCAAGGTTACCCAGTGAGTGTCCATCGTAGAGTAGAATCAGGTATGTATTCATCATTTTTCAGATTGCAAACAACGTATCACAGAAGTACAAAAGGGATGTAACAAAGTGTTAATTGAGAACTGTAGTGGTAGAAGGATGTCCCTAAATTACAGATATGAACCATATATGTGAAGTGGAGCAGGAAACATCAGTGATTTTCACTTAAGCAATTCATGCTAATAAGATTAATACAATACATTTAAAATGCCAGCAGCTAGATGGTAGTCATATACAACATATTTTCAGATATATCACTTTTTTGGATTTTAAAGGCGAAAAGAACACAAGCAATTGTCAGGAGAATAATACTTTAATAGTCTACCATGAAATGATAGGTTCATATACTGGTTTTCTCAAAGTGAGGCTAAATAAAGCTTTTCATGGAAAAGATGTATGAGATTCAGCAATATTTTTAGTTTTCATTTGAAAACTAGCAAGAAAGAGTCAGTGCTGTGTCATGGTTACAAAGTTACAGTGCCATCCTAAGAACACTCTCCCCCCCCCCCCGAGAATAAGCCCTGTTGAATAGACCTGAGTAGGATTTTGAATAACTAGGATTACTTTCTAGTAGGAATAAGGAGTTTCAAATGCCACAAGCTCTCTGGATCACCTTGGGCCGGTCACTCTCAACCAAACCTCCCTCAAAGGATAAATGGAGAAAACTAGAATCATGAAAACTGCTCTCAATTCTTTGGAGGAAGAGGAGAAGAAAAATGTGAAAGATAAATAGTTCTAGCTAATCCTAGGATAGCATGCTGAGTAGGGTTGCCAAGTGCCAGGTGGTGGCGGGCAAACCCCCGCCAATCCACCTGGCTGCCCACTGACTAGCTGACGGTCGGCGGGCAAACCCGTGCACACAGCGACACGTCACTTCCAGTTTACACCCGGAAGTGCTGCATTGCAAAGGGCCGGTTTCCACTCAAACTCCCAGTTTGAGTGGTAAAGGCCTGTTGCGATGCGGCACTTCCTGGTGTCAAACACGTCACAAGGGGCTGTTTTCCACTCAACCCTATTTCCACTATAGAAAAGGGAAGAATCGGGAAGGGAAGGAAGTTTATCAAATTTGCCCTAAGAAGGATTTCAGACAGGCAATGATGAAAAATCATAAGGGTTCTCAGCCACTCTGATCTTAAGAAAGATTCTTTCCTTCCTACCAGCTTAGCAAACAGCTAAGCCAATACCTATTCACAATTCCAGAAACAGACATTTGGAACTTCGGCTTATGCATAGAAAATGATTTCAGGAACCACAGCAGGAGTCGAGTGACAGCCTTTTACTCTCCAAGCCCAGCCCCCTCTGAAGGTTGGAACAATTTGATAAACTGCCAAACATTTAGCAGCTTTCCACCCAAAGTGAACCTCTCTAAACAAGCTGGGATTTTTTAAAAGTTTTTTTCTTTTGTTTTTTTGAAGCAGATATTCAAAGATACAAGTAAATCCTGTGGGCACCTGGCAATTGGTTTCTCTCTCTCTCTCTCTCTCTCTCTCTCTCTCTCTCTCTCTCTCTTCTCTCTCTTTAAATGTTAGATTGTTGTTTCAAGATCAAGAGTCACTTTCAAATAGAGTTGTTAGCAACACAACATGCTGCCTGTGAACAAGAAAGAGCAGGGGATCAGTTCCTGACAGCTTTGTAATGCTTGAAATAAGACAAGAAAATAAGCCCACCCAGGTTGCACAGATAAGCGTGCATCCTTTAATTATATTTTTACCCTTTTGCCTCTATGAATGTGTATTTTCAAAGTAATAATAAATATGTCCAGTGTCTTCTTCTGGAGCTTTTATCTTTAATAACAGCCATACAGTATTGTGTCAGATTGTTATTTCAAAGGTGCTCAAAACACGCACGTACACTGATTTAACATGTTCCTTGCATCACACTAGCAGCAATCTCAGAGAGGGCAGATAGTCGGTATTACTTTTTTATGGGGAGTTCCATGCAGGAGACTGTGATCTTTTATGCATGGGGTGGATCTTCTGCTTGGACCTGGGTTCATTGCTCATTAAAGTAACCCAGTTTTGGGGAAACTGTATGCATTGGCTTGAATGATCAGGGACCAAACTGTGTGCTAATCGAACCATGAATACAGAAAAGTAGTCCCCCAAGCTCAAATCAAGTCCCACCCCTTTAGATGCTGCTCTGTAATTGGCTTACCGTGAGAGATTTCCTCCCCTCAAACCCAACTGCCGCATAAAAAAGCATTTTAAGAACAAAAAAACAAAAAAAGGAGCAATCTGAAAGAATGGGGGGGGGGGAGAAATCCAAGCCTCGTTTTAAAAAAGCCTTTCTTTTGCTCAGAAAGAGCTCTGAGGTAGCAGGAAGCAGGAAGCACAGCTTTGTGATTGGCTGAGAGAAGCCAATCTTCTGTGTTTCCCCTAATGGAGTATGCATGCTCTGTGACTCCGGAATGAGCCACGATCAACGGTTTAATTCGGGCCAGAAGAGGAATGGGAAAAGCTGGGTTCATTTTGCGTTGAAACAGCATTGAGCTTCCAAGGAATGAGGTAGCATGCATACTGAAAAATTTTGATCCTGGCTGAAACAGGGAATAAAGGAGGTTAAAGTGACCATTCATAAACGACCTGTGATTTTCTTGATGCCAAATGCAAGTTCTCTTGTGTCTGCTTTGAGTCGGCAGACAGAATATTTTGTATAGGTTAAGCAGATTTCTCATTAACAATTCAACCCAGGTTCCGGCAACCCGAATATACTGCTGTATCCGCTAAAATGGGATTTATCATATCTGCAAGTTCAAAAATAGGTATAGCAGAAAGATGCTACCATCAGCCCATTCTGGTAGGGGAAACGTTGATTAAAATTATTTCCAACCTGTTATGCCCTGATTCTATTTAGTCCGGGAACAAAGTTGTCATAATTCTGAACATGCTTACATCCAAATGAAGTTCAGAGTACAATCCTATGCATATTTACTTGGGAATAAATCCCACTGAAATCAGTGAGCATTATTTTTGAGTGAGCGCTACTGGATAAGTTGCACACTGGGTTATAAGAACGGAGGGGGTCTTGTTCTGCAACAGAGAGAGGAAGATGCTTTTATGGAAAGGCAAATATCAAGGCTGCAGAATCACTCGCACCTTTCTCTGGTTTGTAGCTACACTTGTAGCCACAAGGAAAGCTAAAAAGAAATGGTTGTCAAGAATGTTCACAGAAGAAATGTTCCATTATTTTTTTCTTTCCCCCCCACACTTCTATCCATTGATGAAGGATTAGTGGCAGCTTCAAAAGGTCATCACTAAACATTCATTTGCTACATCCAAACAGGAAGGGTCATATGCATGAATCCCAAATAAGCTGTTCATAACAAAGGATTATCAGGCTTCCTTATGATAGGAGGCAAACAAAAACAAGGCTTTGCACAATTGGGCCAGATTGCTACATTCATAAATATTGAAATCTCTTCAGTCATGGGGAAGCAGAGGCTCTTAGGAGAAACAAGTCGTGTTACTTTCTTGATGATGTACAGCAGACTGCCCACAAAGAGGCACTCCTGGATCTAAAGAGCATTGCACATTCCCGGTTCAGTCCTGACAACAGACACACATTTGAATGGCAAAGTGACAAGCAAGCAGGGCAGCCATAAGTTACAAGATGTTGGACTCTCACAAATAAATATATGGATAGCAGCAGCCTGAATTTTAAAAGCTCAAGAGTCAAAGTGTGCCTCGGCTACTGCCACCCTATTTCTAAATCAACTGAACATGAATAATGCAAATAAGAAAAATGTTGTGCTGCTATGTTGATTCAGGGATGCTTTATATGCTCATTAGCAAATGCATATTATAACTGAACTGGAGAAGTCCATGTGACAGGCCCATGAATGCCAAATGAATATGTGATGATTAATAGTGTTTCAATGAATATCAAATGATTCCTTAATGACTGAACACTTAACATTTCACTGTTTATTCTTATGGAATGCAGAGGCTCTTGAGAGGTGGATCAGAAATGACAATAAAAATCGCTCCTTAAATTTAGAAGTGGGCATCCTTATCTGGAGAAAGGTTGTGGAACCAATGAGACTTTCTAATTTCATTTAGTAATTATAGTGTATAGCTAGAACGAAAAAGAGATCCCACAACATTTCAATGGTCATGTTTCAATTACAGAATAATGTTATGAACATTTTTAAAAAATTAAGGGGTTTGTGTTTCATGAGTTATTCCTTCTAGTACCTCATTGTGTTCTACTTGATGTGTTCATAATCTACTCATTTTTTCATATATACACCAGATACAATCTTTTCCATTGCCCTATAATGCTCAGTTTACCTAATTCATACCACAGTCCTAAGGAGGGGTTATTTATGATGGACTCAGGGATGGCACAGCCACACCGCCTCCTGAATGGCTTGGTGGCCTGGTGCAGAGGTGGGAAATGTATTTTTCCCAGAAACCCCTGTTACTGCCCCATTGAATTACATGGAGTGGCACCATGGTTTTTGCTGGTGCAAAAGGTGGTGTTCCTGGGGTGAAAGGCTTAGGGAGCTAAAATCAGCCTCGCCCCCAGAAATGCCTTCCTTTGGCACCAGCACGAGCCCTTGCACCAAAGAAACACTGTGACGGTGGATGCTCCGGTCCTGAGCATGGCACTGCTGGGCTGCTCCCTGGCACCAGCATGAGTGTCCCGCCACCAACGTAGATACCCATTTTCATACCGCAAGTGTCATGTATGCCGGTGCTAGGGTCACACCACCTTCAGAAGCCTCCCCCCTTTCAGGATTGTTTTGCCCATGACTTACTCTATTAATTATTTCTTTTACTTATTTTTTAAAAAGACACAGAATATGTTGATGAATTAGTGATTCATTTCCACTGCAAAAGGCAATTCCATTCTAATGCAGCATTACTTAATGCTTCTCTGTGTAGTAATTTCTGTAGCCTTTCACTGGTTTTCTTTTCATTTTTTTCCAAATTCCACTAGGAAATGTGTGTGTGTTACATGTCATCAAATCACTTCCAATTTATTGCAACAGTATGAATTAATGACCTCCAAAACATCCTATCTTTAACAGCCTTATTCAGGTCTTGCAAACTGAGGGCTGTGTTTTCCCTTATTGACTCAATCCATCTCATGCTGTCTTCCTCTCTTCTTGCTGCCTTCAAATTTCCCTAGCATTATTGTTTTTTCCACTGTATTTTGTCTTCTCATAAAGTGACCAAAGTATGATAGCCACAGGTTGGTCATTTTAGCTTCTAGGGAGAGTTCAGGCTTGATTTGAACCCACTTGCTTGTATTTTGGGAGGCCCATGGTATGTGTAAAACCATCTTCCAACACCACATTTCAAATGAATCTACTTTCCTCCTGTCTGTTTTCTTCATGGTCTACCTTTCACACCCATACATAGTAATGGGGAATACTATAGTATGAATTATCTTGATCTTGGTCACCATTAACAAATCCTTACACTTTTCTAGCTCCTTCATGGCTGCCCTTTCCAGTCTCAATATCCTTCTGATTTCACTTGGGTTGATGATGGAATGAAGAAATAGCAAATCTTGAACAATTTCAATTTCTTCATTGTCAACACTGAAGTTGTGTAGTTATGTTTTTTTCATATGCTAACCTCACATTAGTTTTTTGTACAGAGTACAGGTTGCGCATCAGAACAATCAGATGTTGTGGTGCACCCATTTCTTTTAAAACCAACCATAACTTTTCTCCATATTCTGTCCTAACAGTAGCCTAGCAACCCTAAATATCAAACAAGACTGGCCACAGCCTAGGGCTGTTGAAAAAAAAAATCAGTACAATTCGGATTTAGCAAAATTCAGCCCATTTTGATTCGGGAAATGCTGAAGTCTGAACTCCCCCGATTGGGATCCGTGGAATTCGGCACTAAGTTCGGAGTTGGGGGAAAAATTCAGCCGAATAAAGCCATTACAAACACATTTGCTGCTTTCCGCGGCTCCAGGGGGGCATATTTGGAGGTAGAGGTCCCAAGTTTTCAGTGTAGCTTTAGGGGACAATTCTTGCAAGAACCCCCAAGTTTTGTGAAGATTGGGTCAGGGCCCCCCGAGATATGGGGCCCGGAAGGGGTCCCCCCATCTGCCCATTGGAATAAAGCCATTAAAAGGGATGTACTAAAACAAATGACAAGTCAGCCCATTGGAAGCAATGGGAGAGGCTGCCCAGCCCATTGAAGATGATGGGAGAGGGGAATGTCGGTTGACTTGCATTGACTCCACTGAAATACATTACAGGGGATGTACTAAAACGAATGACAGGCTAGTCCATTCGAAACAACAGGAGCGGATGCACAGTCCATTGGAAACAATAGGAACCAGCCAGAGAGAGACTAACTGACCCACAGTTAACTCCCCATGAAGTTGGCAACTGGTGAAAACAGTAGAAAGCACAGTCCCACACAGAGGCAATCAAGCCCACCCCCCAGCAGAACAGGTAAACCCACCCCCCTTGGCTCCCTCTCTCTCTCTCTCTCTCTCTCACACACACACACACAGAATCTCCCCCACACACATACACACACACAGGAAAAAATTATAGAGAATTACAGAGAAAAGCCCCCAAATGGGTCTTACTGTGGATGTCTTCTTCCATCAGGAGCAGGGACTGGGAAGTAAGGACTCAGGAGTAATCCAATACGATTCCATTTATGCATGGGAGGTTTTGCCTTGGATTTGCCGCTCTCTAGATGCACATTAAGGATTGACTGCTCCCATTCATTCCAATAGGTGGATGGGGGGACCCCATAACTCGGGATTAACTGCCTTTTAGTCAGACCCCCGGGCTGGGGTAATGGTACGGCCCAACTGCTGAGGCAACCAGACCTCCGGGCCAGGGTAATGTTACGACCAAACTGCCGAGGCAACCAGACCCCCGGTCCGGGGTAATGGTACGGCCCAACATGAATGTGTTTTTAAAGGCTGTATTCCAATGGGGAGATGGGTGGGGGGACCCCTTCCAGGCCCCATAATTTGGGACCCCCTGACCCAATCTTCACAAAACTTGGGGGTTCTTGCAAGAAGGGTCCCCTCAAGCTACACAGAAAATTTGGGACCTCTACCTCCAACCATGCCCCCCAGAGCCGTGGAAAGGTGAGAATGTGTTTGTAATGGCTTTATTGCAATGGGCAGATGGAGGGGACCCCTTCTGAGGCCCATAACTCAGGACCCCCTCACCCAATCTTTACAAAATGTGGGGGTTCTTAAAAGAAGTGTCCCCTCAAGCTACACTGAAAATTTGGGACCTCTACCTCCAAACATGCCCCCTGGAGCCACGGAAAGCCATGAATGTGTTTGTAATGGCTTTACTGCTATGGGCAGATGGGGCACCTTCTGGGCACCATAACTTGGGCCCGCCGACCCAATATTCACAAAACTTGGGGGTTCTTGCAAGAAGGGTCCCCTGAAGCTACACTGAAAATTTGGGACCTCTACTTCCAAACATGCCCCCCCCAGAGCCGTGGAAAGGCGTGAATGGGCACACGCACCCACCCCACGGGAGAGATCTCTCTCACACACAAACAGACACTCTCTCTTTCTCTCCCTGGGCCATGCAGCAGCTGGGCTCATGCACTCAATTGTGACTGATTGGCCAGAAGAAGACCCAGCTTGGCCACCGATTGGCCACAGGAGAATGCGGCTAGTTGCTTACTAACTGACGGTTATGCTGCTGATTCGGAGCCCCCAAATTTGCTGAATTTATTCGGTGATTGCCCGAACTCGCTGAATTCAGATCGTCGTTTTCCCGCCTTTTTTGAATTTGATTCCATCCGAACTGAAAACCGCCGAATCAGGGGAAATTCAGCTGCTTTTCAGTTCGGGATGAACCAAATCGACAGCCCTACCACAGCCCCACTCATATGAATGTTTGGTCTATAATTTTGACACGGGATAACTATTTCACACAGGCAAATTACCTCTTGATGTTCCAGTCATCAGGCATTGGCTAAGCATGTGTGAACTCACACTAAAATAAATCATTCTTATCAGGAACAGTACAAAAGAAAGGTCTTGAGATCACAGAGTGTGAGAACCATGCCTTAAGAATTATGCAGACAAACTGAAACTGGTTCAACTAAGATCATTACAGATGACAAGGAGTTTGGAAAACAAATCCTATGGGAAGAGGTGAGTGAAGTGGATATGTTAATTCTGGCAAAAAAAAAACAAAGGCCCCAACGGGACAGTATCCTGGTGGGTGCCATGAGGATGAAAATGCTATTTTAAAGTGATTTAAAAATGCCACAAGGGCCTAATCTCACTCATGACCACAGTGCAATGCTCTTGTTTCCCCCCACACCTTTTCAAGTGCTGCTTTTCCTCTGCCTCTCTCAACTGCCCCTTATATATCCTTTTAACAAAATACTAAGACTTATTCAAGCCTTGTTCTGATTGGTTCTGGAATCCCAGACTTTAGGAGCATCTCTCTTAATTGAAACCTATTCTGAGCTTGAAAGCATTTCTTAGTGGCCTTTTCATCTCTTAGCAACAGTCACTTGCTTGACCATTTGAAAATACAATTTGACACTCTGAAACCGTCCTGCTACCCCTGACAAAATTTCTATACATGCACAAAACAAAGAGAACAATAAGATACATTCTGAAATTGTTGCAAATTATTTGTTTTCCTTTTTAGATAATTTGTTTGTCCACACATTACATCTGGTTTTCAGAATGAGTGCCTGACAATTTTGCTGATCTGTTGTTCTCAGCTATGTAGATTTCTCAAGGAAATCAGAGAATATTTCAAGCCTATAAAAAGTTAAGAAATTGATATGGGGTCCCTCTCATTTACAAAACCCATAGTTATAAATAAAGGTCCTAGTAACAGTGGTGGTTCTTCATCATCCAGGTGAGAGGATTTGTGTGGCTACAATCATGAGATGCAGCTATAAGATTCAGATTTATTATTATTAAAAGTTAATGAAAGTGAAAAGTAATGATAAAACTTATAACTGTATGTAAATATTCATCAATTGCCAACTTTTATTGTATGAAAAGATGAAGAACAAAAATGCACTGAATAGTTTAACCTTTATAATTAATTCTGAACATGGCCCCAGAGTGTGGCTTAATATATATAAGATATATATCATATGTGTGTGTGTGTGTATGTGTGTGTGTGTGTGTTAAGTGCCATCAAGTCGTTTCCAACTTGTGGCAACCCTATGAATCAATGTCCTCCAAAGTGTCCTATCCTTAACAGCCTTGCTCAGATCTTGCAAATTGAGGGCCATGGCTTCCTTTATAGAGTCAATCCATCTATACACACACACACACACACGTCCAGGTTTTCAGAAAAATCAGAAAATGTAAATGTTTTAAAAGAATATCAGATTAAATAAGATCTCACCGACCATTTTTTGGGGGGTGCCTAGCTACAGTGTGCTAAAGTGAGCGGTGATAGCAACAGCTGGGGAGGAAGAGGAGCAGACAGGATGGAGAGAAGAAAGAGAGTGAGAGTGCAAGAGACAGAAAAAGAGGCAATAGGGGAGAATGAGGGCAACACAGCAAAAAGGAAGAGAATGATACAGTGCTGGGAAGAAAGAGGTTGTGGTGGGGTAGACAGAGAAGATATGGTGGCTGGAGAGTGGGTGGAAGGTTTGGAGATGGTGGGGTGAGGAAGATGATGTGAAAGAAGGGAAAAAGCTGGATCAAGGAGAGAGGATGGGATTTCCCCACTCTCATGAGTTATTTGTGGGTCCCCTGCTTGTCTGCTACAATACCTTAATGTTAGTAGCCTTATTGATTCTGTTCTTTGACTATACAACAGGTTTGAGGATATATTTTGAATGACTAGATGGGATTGAATTTTTTTTTTTTAATAAGTAAAGGACAAATCTTTAAAAGCATAGGCAATAGGGAAAGGTCAGGAGTAAGCTGAGTATAAAGAAATTCTCCATGAACTTTAATATTCTTTCATGGCTAATTTTAATAAAATCAATAGGGTCTAAGGGGTATGTCAAACGGAAGATTTCACTTTCTCCCTTTGATTGGTAGACTCTCCACACAATATCACACTTTCTTTTAATGAAATTCCATTCAGTTTCTAAAATGGTTTGTTATATAGCAGCAAAGGGAAGGAACGCTTTTGAGAACACAAGTCCAATTCTCTTGTGACCAGGCAGAGTTTATTGTGTAGTTAGTTGGATTCAGGCCCATGCTTTTATATCTACATCTCATGGTAAACTGGAAAGCAGAAATGTGGAAATAATAAAATTGTTATTTAATATTGAAATCTCTTCATAAAAGACTGTGTCGAGAGAAGCATTTCAATGTTTTGTTAGAGACACTGAAGCCACAACAGCAGAAAGGAAAAAATGCAGAATAGGTTTCCTGTGACAAAACAGATAAAAACAATTGTATAAATTAGATTATGGCTAATAGTCTTGTCACTTGTTGCCTTGGGATCCCATAAATATATTAGGTCAGATCCAAGGAGCTGATAACATTGTTCTAGCAACAAAATGGAACTTTCCCACCTCACTCCCTTAAGCTTCTCAAAATGCTGCTGCTGGAGAGCTGGGTGGGTTGCAAGTGGAGGCAGAATCAGTGACGAGAATTCTCCCTTCTACTAATCGAAGTATCTTATATCAGCAGATCCAGCACATCATGAGTAAAGAAGGCAGGAAGAAAACCGATTACCTATTGCAGCTTGTTTGTGTCGTCTTGTTTGTGGCTTCCTAGAGGCACCTGTGTGAACAGACTGCTGGACTTGATGGGCCTTGGTCTGATCCAGCAGGGCCTTTCTTATGTTCTTATGTTCTAGCTAACCATCATAAGAACACAGCCATCAAAAGCTACACAGGTTTTCCTCCATCAGTTCCATAATTGTATAAGAAGTTCACCAGCGGCATGTTACACTACTCCTTTGATGTGGACCAGTCAAGAATTTCTAACACTAATTACAGATTTTTTGTTTTTAAAAAATGTGGAATTCGTTGCAAGTTTCAGTTCCTTCCATTCCTTCCATCTTTTCCCTCTCTGCATCCCAGTGCAGATGACTTGTCCACCTGTTGACCCACAGCATGGGTAGTAAGAGTAAGCATGCTGTGAGTCAACAGGTGGATAAGTCATCTGCACAGTGCAAACAGCGCGAGCATGCTGACACCATTCCCACCTCTGCACGATTGCCAAGTCATCTGCACAGTGCGAACATGTTTAGGAAGTGCCCACATGCATGCTTCCTCCCCATGATCAGCAACATTTGGAAAGCAGCATCACTGGTCCTGGGGAAGGAACGTGTGTTCATGCACTTCCTTCATGTATTTGCACCATGCAGACAATTCAGCAATCATGCAGAGATGAGTGGCAGAATCAGCACACTTTTGCCCACTCTCCCTCTCCATACAGTGAGTTAACATGCACGTGGGCTGTCTGCACAGGGCTTGTGTTACTAACATATATGTCTGCATTGATAAAACTCAAAAAAGAAATGTGGGTGTTATTTTCCCTATGACTGCATTAGGATTCTTATTTGCTTAGGTAATTATTGATGTGCACATGTACTCTTGATGCAATAACGTGTACAATTATGTCAAGACCCGTCCTTCCTTCCCTTCTTTTTTGCAGTGTTCTGTCAATGCTGATTTGAATGTTAGCACAAAACTCAGAAATAAAAAGAAAACAAAACAATGGTGGAGTATAATAAATCAGTTCCAGTTCAGAAAGAGGGCAAGGTACTTTGGAACTTCAAAATATGAAGAGAAATGCAGATGCAAACAAAGTTGGAAGCATCTGTAGTTAAATCTTAATCCAAAAAGCTGATCATATTTTGGTGTGTGATTGGCTCAGGAGAACTGAATCATGCTGTCTAAGATCAAACTGATACACAATATGAGATTTAGTGAAGGGAAAGATAATAATAATAAATGGAATTTATTTGTAGAGTATTGGAATATAAGATGTGGTCAAAATATAAATAACATTTTAAGTCTGTGGTGATGTGTAACACTGTATTTCTTTCCCTTTACTTAATGCAACAAAATGAAGTTGTGAATATTTATGTAATATGACGAAAGTCTTTCTTATCTAGTTATGCTACATATTTTAAATATCCAAATAGATGTTCATTATTATGATAACATCAAATAGGAGATATTAATATTGACTACCGAGACCACCCAGCATCTACCTTCTGTTCCACACTCTCACTTAGAAGTGTCTTGAATTTCCCAGTGTAATATTTGTTTTCACCAAGTATTGAATCTTGATAAACTCCTACTACATGCAGCTGAAGTACATGACTCTTCTTCAGCATGCTCATTTAAGGAATTCCCTCTGAAGACCTCTTTGGATTACAGCCTACATTTGTGAGACAATCAACTAAAGATGAATCTGTGACTATCTAAGCTTCAATTTACTCACTAGCAGTGTTCAGTCATGAAGATTTAAATGTTAAACTATCTGCAGCAGGGGTGGGGAACCTTTTTTCTGCCAAGGGCCATTTGGATATTTATAACATCATTCACGGGCCACGCATTCTGGCCCTGCCCCCTTAACCTCTCCATTGTCACCACTTCCACCCCCAGCCCTCTTGTAGTACAGAGGGAACGCGTTTCTCCATGGCCTGGGTGGGAAAGGGTTAACACAGTTTCTTGGGCAGTCCTAAAAGCTCCATAGCTAACAACTCTTCTGCAAGGGGGAAAGAAGGTTCCTTTTCTCGGCAAAACAAACTCACATCCGCCTTGAATAGAGGCTATTCCTGTCTGGGGGAGTAGACAGATTGCCAGTCTTAGATCCTTCTGAGCTAGAGATCTGCCAGGACCCATGACCAAATGATTTTGCGGTCCTTATATGGCCCCCAGGCCCGACGTTCCCCACCCCTGATCTACAGCCCTTCCTTATACACTACCATTACTTTTCCAACCTCCAAATGATTCCCAGGTGCAGTCAAAAGCCATCTAGAGTCTTAATTTACCTCAAAGTAAAAGTGAAATGCTATCTTGTTTTATGACATTGTCATCACATCAATTCATTCTAGACAGTTATTTACATAATAATGGGAACATTTCTATGAGTGATCTACAGGTAGTCATGTTTTCAGAGCATCCCCTAAAATTTGAAAATGGTTGGTGTACATAAACTAGACTTGCCAGCTCCAGGTTGGGAAATACCTGGGGATTTTTTGGGTGGAGCCTGAGGAGGGTGTAGTTTGGGGAGGAGAGGGACTTCAATGCCATAGAGTCTTAAGAACAGGAAATTACTTTTCCAAACATTTTCAGCATAGTTACCTTATAGATTTATTGTCATTCTAGTTTTCTCAACTTCACAAAGACTGTCAGGAGACCATGAAAACTACAGTTCCCATCAACCTCAGCAAGAAATCATGGGGGGAAATGAAGGAAAAGCAATTTTTAGGAATTATAGAATTATTGGGTATTAAAGCTCTTTTGTTGCCAGTCACTCCTTCTATTCAAAAATCAAGGAATTTTGCAAGCCATGTAACAAATTCAGCCATAGATTATAGAAAACTTGAGCTCTATTACAATTGCCATTTTCATTCCTCATATCTTATGGTAGTAATATCACTGTTTGAGAACATACTACAGCAAATAGATTAATAACAACAACAACAACAACAATGGTTTTTACGGCACTCTATTCCGACAAGTACTATTTAAAACCAACACAGTATACAATTTAAACTGAAATATTAATGAAGATCAACAGTGTCCTTCATTTATCACATCCCAACAACAGAGGATAAAGAATGGGAAGGAAAAGATGGAAGGACAGCAGGGTAGCAACTGTTGCTGTCTTCAACCATACACTTGGTGGATATATACTATCACTAGCTGTTTTAGGCAGGTGGCTAAATTGATAATTCTCTCCTTGTATTTCCTCATAGTTCAAGGAATGCGCAAAAAAGTACATGTCTCACTAACTACACAAATTCCTCAGTGTATTCATGAGTGACGAATCCTTGCTTAGTATTGTAATATAAATGTCAAAGATAGGACATTTTGGACGACATTGATTCATAGGGTCACCATGAGTCGGAAGTGACTTGATGGCACTTAACACACTCAGTTGTAATATAATCCAAAGCAATATGTTTCATGAGCACACTTGTAATACCACATAGCAACACCATCACAGTATAATGGTCATATTCATATGAGAATATGCATTGAGGAGCAAAATTTATAATTTATCAGATATCTCTACTTTGACCCACCTCCATTTTCCTCAGCAAATCAGTTCTGGAGCATATGGTAATCTTAGCTATGAAAAGCATAATAAGCTTCAATGTGGCATTTTTAATTACCTCCAATTTTTGTGCTCAGGTGCTAATTATATATACCAACAACTATGCCAACCCATTGCATCTGAGTAAAAATAGGCTGATGTTCATATGAAATATAATTATAGGGAGAGATAGCTAGTTTGTGTTATGAACAAAACTAGAAGGCCAACTGAACAATGGAGAAAAAAAAGTACTTACACGAAAAGACTGTGGATTGTAGAAAGTTACAATAGTTACAATAGTCTGGATTTCTATACGGATATTAGCACAAAAAAGTGTATTTGCATACCAGAAATAACAAGGGAAGATATAAGTAAAATAATTGAATAATTCAAACAACATATTGTCGAAGACTTTCACGGTCAGAGTTCATTGGTTCTTGTAGGTTATCCGGGCTGTGTAACCGTGGTCTTGGAATTTTCTTTCCTGACGTTTCGCCAGCAACTGTGGCAGGCATCTTCAGAGTAGTAACACTGAAGGACAGTGTCTCTCAGTGTCAAGGGTGTAGAAAGAGTAATATATAGTCAGAAAGGGGTTGGGTTTGAGCTGAGTATTGTCCTGCAAAAGTATTGTCCTGTAAGTATCCTGTAAGTATTGATACTTACAGGACAATACTTTTGCAGGACAATACTCAGCTCAAACCCAACCCCTTTCTGACTATATATTACTCTTTCTACACCCTTGACACTGAGAGACACTGTCCTTCAGTGTTACTACTCTGAAGATGCCTGCCACAGTTGCTGGCGAAACGTCAGGAAAGAAAATTCCAAGACCACGGTTACACAGCCCGGATAACCTACAAGAACCAATTCAAACAACGCTCAATTGGAAAAAAATGTTAACACTTAAATTACCTCCCCCCAATGCAGCTGTAACTGAGTTATGACTGAGATGCAGCTTCCCCATCTCATTGCCCAGCTTGGGAAATCCACCTATTCTCTGAGTCCCAGAGTGGTTATAAAAACTGCTTAGGGCTCAACTCAGTAAAAGTTAACTGTATTGAAGGAGGCTTTTCCAAGTCAACCCTTCTCCAAGCCCAAGAACTTTGGATGGTGGCCTCAGTGAGGCCACAAATTAGCATCTGTCTCAGCATTACTGACCCAACAGTCCTCTGAAACTGGTCTGAGGAAGCCATGTTCACCCTATAAGCGATGACTTGGAATTTTCACCAAGGTAACTGAACCTTACCTCCCCTTTAACTTGTACTGTCCCTGTCTGTTTGTGAATAATTAAATACATTAAAGTAGCTCGTTAAACATTAACATCCTGTTTGGGCTTCACCTAGTAGTGACTAACACTGCAAAGTGGAAGGAAAGATGGTTGAACAAAAGGCCTGTTTTTGACTGAGTCAGACACAGGTGTTTTATAAGCTAACCAAATGCCTGCTTCCAGAAGGTCAGTCAAGATTGGCAACCAAAATGCATCTGCTTCATTTCCATGTTCTTGTTAACCTGCTCAAAGAACTCCAAGGGGTTAGTGAAGTAAAGCTTCCCCTTGCAGAAGCCATGCTCATTTTCCCTCAGCAAGCTTGATTCCTCAATAGGCTTAATAACAGTTTCAGTTTATTTCCC
The DNA here is from genome assembly GCF_029931775.1 of Euleptes europaea. Taxonomy (NCBI): domain Eukaryota; kingdom Metazoa; phylum Chordata; class Lepidosauria; order Squamata; family Sphaerodactylidae; genus Euleptes; species Euleptes europaea. The sequence continues at coordinate 36,295,055 of NC_079320.1, read as the reverse complement.
ATATTCTACCAATGCTGGTAGAAACAACAACAGTCTTTTGAACTTTATTATAATGTCACTCATGTATGTGGATGGCGAAAGTGTGTCTACAAGTGGATTCCAAGTAGTGACATAAACAGTGTACTGAATTTTAACATGGGAGACCGGGATTCAAATCACTGATCAGTTGACTGGGCTTTGGCAAATCAGCATAACTTAATTTAACCTGCATCACATGTTTTAATGTATATGTCCCTGTAAATCATAATTTTATTTTCTTTCTGTTTTTAGGTTAACTTTGTAGTGTGATGCAAACAGCAACAACACCGAATAATTGTAAAGAATTCTTCAGGCTACTTGGAAGTTAGAGTTGCCATCTCATAACCTGAATACTGGATGTGCACCTTTAAGAGTTACAATACATGCGATTTTGAAATTTTGTAACTGTACAGACATGTTATTTAATCCTTTAAAAAAACTATGAAAGGAGGGGAACTGGATTGGGGCCATAGGACTCCCCAAGCCTTTTCCCAAATAATAAATGCCCTTCCTGGGCTTCTTTAAACCCTTGCAAGGAAAACAACAACTACAGCAGCCATGCTGGTGCTCTCTCTTGTCCCACCCTGTTTCCTAGGGCCAGATATCATACATAGAGTTTCAAACACATAACTCCAATGCTATGTTTGGTCCTCAGTCTCCCAATGTAACAGGAGACAAGGCAGCCATGTCTTCTTCCATCCATTGCATCCAAGGTCCGTCATCTGTCAGCCCACGTTGTATAGTGTTTAAGAGCAGTGGTTAGGAGCAGTGGAATCTAATCTGGAGAACCAGGTTTGATTCCCCACTTCTCCATATGAGTGGTGGATGCTGATCTGGTGAAGTGGGTTGGTTTCCCCACTCTTACACATGAAGCCACTCTTACACATGAAGCCAGCTGGGTGACCTTGGGGTAGTCATAACTTTGTCCGAGCTCTCTCAGCCCCACTTACCTCACAGGGTGTCTGTTGTGGGGAGGGGAAGGGAAGGTGATCATAAGCTGGTTTGATTCTTTCTGAAGTGGTAGAGAAAGTCAGTATATAAAAAACCAACTCTTCTTCTTCTCTGCTCATACCTTGAGTTCTGCTTGGTGTCGCAGTAAGGGATGCAATGGCTAGCCAGAATATCTTTTGCAACTGAGTTTAGTGTGTGAAACGAAGGTGGTGACCTTTAACTTTTTAAAGGTGGTGACCTTAATCTTTAAGAGTTTTGTAAACCAAAGTGTGAATTACTTGAAGCAAATGTAAAGTAGTGTATTGCCTCCCACTATGCTTTTTTTTTGGGGGGGGGGAACACAGATCACCAGGTGACAACCCTAAGGTGGAGAGAAGTATATTCAATGTGGTAATAACTGGAATATTCCATAAGTTTTGGTGCCAAAGAAAAGTTCCACCCTTACCCAGTCAATAAAGTTCATAGACAAATCTTTTTAGCTCTGTTTAATCTACATTACTCATAAAACACAGCATAGATGCATCCACTTCTTCTGTAAACAAAAGCAACAGGGATTAGTGTCTTCTGAAACTACTATGTCCCTAAGATTTATCAAGTGATAACAGAAAATACTTGCCTGGTGCTTCCTACAGAAATGGTTTCTCTCCTTTGACTGATGGGGCACACAGCTCAAAGAATAGTTCCTGATTGTTTCATATCTATATAAAGCATGCAGACATGAAACAAAAATATATTTCACTGGTAACAACATGGTTATAAAAGGACAGCTGCAGAACAAGGAAAACTGAGACGTCCCAATCCTGGGGATATGGTCATCTGCAGAATGCATAATGTGAGGTCATTTAATTTATAACACATTTTCAATTTTATGCTAATAAGAAGTGCTGCTATTTTCATGACTGAAATAAAGAAAAATCAGTTAGGGTTGAGCAAATATTCTGCCATGAATTATTTATTAGACAACTTTTGCCTCTTTGCATACTGGTGGGATATCCATAAACAAATTGTAATTTCCTCAAATTTCCCTATTGTTTAAAGTTATTCCATCAATTTACCCTTATTTTACTAAACTGTGTGTGGAGTGACTGTAATCTATTCCTCTCAGTGCCATTTACTTATTAATCAATATTCCGGCTTTGTGGGTAGCTGTGACTATATGGAAATCACATGATACTATAGCCAGAAAAGTCACATCATACCTTTTCCTTCTTCTCTGTAAGCAAAGAGCCAGATTAATTTCCCTGCCTGTTATAAAGGTTTGAAAACAAGAAGACATTCAAAAATATCCTGCTAAAGTTAAAAAGGTAAAGGTCCCCTGTGCAAGCACTGGGTCATTCCTGACCCATGGGGTGACATCACATCCCGACATTTACTAGGCAGACTTTGTTTACGGGGTGGTTTGCCAGTGCCTTCCCCAGTCATCTTCCCTTTACCCCCAGCTAGCTGGGTACTCATTTTACTGACCTTGGAAGGATGGAAGGCTGTGTCAACCTTGATCCGGCTACCTGAAACCAACTTCCGTTGGAATCGAACTCAGGTCGTGAGCAGAGCTTGGACTGCTGTACTGCAGCTTACCACTCTGCACCATGGGGCTCTTCCCTGCTAAAGTTACTGGATGGCTAAAGTTACTTAGAAGCTAAGCAGGGTCGACTCTGGTTAATACTCTAATGGGAGACTGCCAAGGAAATTCAGAGTTGCTGCACAAAGGTAGGCAATGACAAACCACCTCCGATGGTCTTTTGCCTTAAAAACCTATGGGGTTGTGATAAGTCAGAGTTGACTTGATCGCGCTTTCTACCACCAAAGTTACTGGATCCCATTCTCAGGTCCTTAACAAAGGCACATTCTGCAACCAGTGTTGCTGAGAGAGCCATCGTGTGTCCCTAGACAAAGTTTCATACTGCCCCCTTCAGGAGAACATATATAATACACTTCTTTGTCATAGTGTCAGACCAGACCCTGCGTAATCCTGGGACACCCCTACATGGTGTACAGGACCAAAGCTGGTGCGCAAGGATGGCACAGAGTCGTGGGCCAGGGATTACAGGAAACTCCTGGCATCCATCTTGGTTGTGCAAGGCTGAAGTGAAATGACAGGGCTGGAACAGCTAAAGGTGGGCTATACCCTCCTTGGAAAGGAATGTTGCAGCATCTCTATGAAGACAAAAGAGGACCAAGATAAGCCATTTACATTTCTATACCCCACCTTAATCTCCAAGTCTATCACTCAGTGCTTAGACTCTTAATGTCTCGTGCCCAGCCATGATTTTATGATGTTCTTATTCTCTGCACCCAATTAATCCTATCATGGGAAATCAAGCCTTTTGTCACTAGCAATGTGCAGACATTGCCAGTCATAGCCTCCAGCTACATTGAGCAGTATAAGTATAGCCCCATTGGCCACAGTAGGCTGCTGCCATTTTCCCCTTGTACAGCCCTGCACTTAACATGCAGTTCCTCTTCCCCCTTCCTGTCTTGCAGCTGCCATTCTGAATCTCGCTCTTCAGGAAGGTAACTATAAATCTGCTTGGGAATCTTAAACCTTTACTTTCTTAGCTCTCTCTGTGTTGGGAATTGTTTGTGTATGTGGGTTTTACCCTATTTGATTACCTTTTAAATAAAATACTGAAAATTAATAAAAGCCTCCTCATTATTGGGTTGCTGTCCACTGGCTTGCTCACCTGGAGTGGAACTGGTTAAAAGACCCCCATGCCCGTCTCTTGCATAGCTCTATCTGGTCTCCAGCTAATTTCCCCCAATAAATGGAGACCCCTGTGCTTGGTGTAACATCTTTTCCTTTTTGTTGTTGTTATGATTGTTATTCAATTTATACCCTGCTCTCCCCTAGCACGACTGGGCTCAGGGTGGTTTCCAACAGCAATACAATTAACATCAACATTAAAATATTAAAACAAACACCTTTAAAGCTATAATTCCTATACTAAAATTACAAGAAGGTGCCCTAAACTCATAAAGTAAGCTGTCCTCATCAGAGGAGGACAGTCCAAAAATGTAAAAGTGACAACAGAGAGCCCAACAGCCAAAGGCCCACAAGTCCAAAGAAAAAAACAGGAAGTGACAGGGGAAGGGCTAAAAGGAAAGTGAAGGGGGGAAAGAGGGACAGGGCAAAGGAAGGGGAGGAAAAGGGGGGAGGGAAGCCATCTGATCTGCATATATCTGTCTTCAACCATATCTCTGGAGGAACATCTCTGTCTTACAGAACCTGGAGCTAAGTCTCCCTCTTTGACATGTTGTCTAGAAGCCATAATAAAGTACTACATATTATTCCAGTTCAAGAGCTCCCTGATTGTTATGCCTGGCCATTTCTGAATGGTGGCATGTGTGTTTGTGTGTGTGTGTTTGGACTATGGCAGTTTCTTCTGTACATTTCAATTACCTAGACATTTTCTTTCTGTGTTAAATTGTGGTCAATTTTTGTGCTGCATAAAAACCTGCCCCTAATAATCATGTATTACTCTTTTTGTGTGAAATTGTCACCATGTGTAAAGTCCCTTTTACCATCTAGTTATGCTAATGGAGAAAAGGTTAAAAGGCTCTTGTTTATTCACAGAATGAATAAAAAACAAAGAAAAGTATAATATGCCTCACAAGGAAAAATAATTAACGCTGTTATTACTGGATGTTTCATTTTTCCTGTAAGACTGAGAAAGGTTGACAAAAGCACAATTTTACCACCACCCCAAAAAAACGGATGAAGTTACTGACCTTCGGTGCCAAAAATCCTAATAGGAATTGGGCCTATCCAATCTCAGAGAAAATATGTAGTTCGCAGATTAGAAATAGAAAAACTATGTGGTGCGAGTGACCCTATTGAATAGAATTCAATATCATTTATAATACTAAATTCCATTCCATATAAAACCATTACACACATTTTCAGATTTCTATTGTGAAATAGTTTTACTATTAAAAAGGGATTATCTAGCCAAATAATCAGTATGAGAGAGCACTGGGACAGACATCTGTTCACCTGAAAAAATGGCTGCTTTGGTCATTAGACTCTATGGCATTGAGGTCCCTCCCTTCCCCAAACCCCACCCTCCTCAGGCTCTGCCCCAAAAACTCCAGGTGTTTCCCAACGAAGAGCTGGCAACCCTAATCATCCAACTTTCATCAAATGAAAACAGCTACATTGCTATACATGTGTGGTGGTACTGTAGGCAAACCCTTGTGGTGTGTTCCAGTAGTAATATCAGAACCAACACATTCCAGACTCAGATGTTCCGCAAACAGAAGGCAGGAACCAAAACTACATGCAGGAGAAAAGCTCCATGTGACAAAAACAGCGAGGCAAGCCAAATACATATACATACAGGTTTCTACTATATTTCATTTATACCTTTCATTGATCCCATGTTTTACTAGATTTCCCATTTAATAAAACCAACCCGCCCATGCCAAATGGGATTTGTTTATAAGACTCTTTGACCCATTTATATCAAGTGCTCCCCATTTATCCAAGCAGTGGGAAGTTGGAGAGACAGAACTACCAACAGTGGTTATCTTTTGGAAGAGGGAGTTCTGAAATCTGATGTCATATCTGCTTTATTTGCATATACACAAGTACTGCATAGATAGAGAAGTACTGCAGCACAGTAACAGATGTGCTATCCCACATTTTGAATTCTGAAATCCAGAATTCAAAATCTGCTCTCGCACTCACTCACACAACTGTGGCTCACTCTCAGCAAGGAAGAGGCATTTCTTCGAGGTTTTGGTGGATACTTCACAGAGCCACCAGGAGATCATTTTCTAAAAAGTAATTTCACCACACCGTAAAATTGTGAGAGACTATGCGAAGCCTGTTCTGGGCTTTAATACATGCAAACTAAAGAGAAAATTATTTGTAGCTGTTGCTTTAAAATCAGTTGGTGAGGGAAAATTTGCCTGGATCAAGTGTAGAAACTGGAGGGTACGAAATAAATTGATGATATATTCTAATATATCTCAACAGACAGGGCGTGCCACAGTGGACTATCTTCTCTCCTCTGTGTCAAACTGAAGTGAATATTTCTTGGCCTAATTTTTAAATTGTTAATCCTCAACGCCATGGTTGCTTCAAAGCTTTTCAAAACCCTTAATTGGCAATCTTTATTTTTTAACCGTTGTTTAACCCCGCCAATGCAGCTCTGCCATAACAGTGGCATTGCATGTTTCAAGCTGTGTTTTGCTTTATGCTTTCTGGGCTTGCTACATTAATTTTCCAAAGTCAGTTGCTGCTAAGGAGATGGGACCACTTCCATGGACATCATGCTAAGTGTTCTGAGTTAGCAGGCCTTAGGAGTTCAGCTCATCTGTCTTCCTCAGCTGTTCTTCTGTCTCAACTCCTACTTACCAGAGAGCAAGAGGGATTAAAAAAACAAGAGAAGTGCCACTTTGGAAGGTGAGCTTTCTGTAGAAGACAATGGAATGGCACTAGGTAAGACAACTCAGAAAACCTTGTTAATGTTCCTAACACAACTGGATCAACTTTAGCCATTCCTTAAGCAAGAATCATAAGCTAGCATCTTGAATCCTTTGTCAGGCAAGCCCATTTTCAACTAAACTTGCATTCATACAAGTTGGTGAATTTAATATTCTATTTGTGTTTTTCATTCAGCTTCTTCTATTTCGTGCACCTTCACCAGCATTACTACTAATGACTTTCTCTCCTTTTCATCAATAAAAAGATGTGCTCCACAGTGACAGTCAGATCATCTGCTAGAAACCAATTCAAGGTTGATAAGACAATACAAAAGAAAAAAGAAATTTATTCCAGACCAGTGCCTGCCACAGCTGTTCATGGTGTAGGGGAATAAAGATTTCCTTCTGCCTCCCATTTTAGAAAGATAAAGTATCTTTTTCACTTGTTTGAACTAAGACAGCCATATTACCATAAGCCATAACTAGTTCATTCCTCTATAATAGCTATACCAAAATGCATGAAAAACTGAGACAGAGGATAATGCAAGGGTTTTGAAAGGCAGAATGAAATAGAGTCACTGATAAGTGAGCTTATCCTTCAACAATTGATTTCATGGCCATGCTTGTCCACTATGAATATCATTCTCCATCTCAACCACAGAACAAGACATTTATTTACAATAGAAGCATTTGATGTGAATAGCTTTGGCAAAAATCACACTGTACTGACATTCAGGATTGCAGTGATAATGGCTCTTCTGTTCCTTGGGATACCCAAATGTGCCTGAATATTCCTCTGCATATTCTTCACATGTATGAGATTTCACAAGCTCTTGTGTAATGATCAATGGCTATTTGGCAAAGAATAATGGGCTCCTTTCTGAAAACTAAATTAGATTTACCCCCTGCTCTAACTAAGACAATAACAGTGCAATTCTAAGAACACTTTCTTTTAGGGTTGTGAGCCACAAGGTGGGGTGTTGAGTTCTTATGGAATCAGCATTGATCTCCACATTAGTCCCCTGGAAGAAATGGCAGCTCCAGAAGGTGGACTCTATGATACCATTCTCCAAACTTCACCTGGCCCAGGCACGACTCCCAGATCTCCAGACATGTCCCAAGCTGGAACTGGCAACTGTACTATCATAAGAATAAGCCCCATTCAATAGACCTAAACAGGATTCTGAGTAGACCTGTTGGGTCCTTTATTTGGAAAAGCTACTGCAATCACTATATTTGGAAAACAAAGAGGGATCATAGGGTTGCCAGCTCCAGGTTGGGAAATACCTGGAGATTTTTGGGGTGCTGCCTGAGAGGCCAGGGCTTGGGCAATGGAGGGACTTCAATGCCATAGAGTCCAATTGCCAAGTGGCCATTTTCTCCAAGTGAACTGATCTCTTTTGGCTGGAGATCAGTTGTAATAGCAGGAGATCTCCAGCTAGTACCTGGAAATTGGCAACCCTAAGGGATCATGACTAGAAAAAGAGGTGGATAGGCAATACAAAATTTATCACCAGCAACATACATCTTGTCACATTTTCCTTAATTGTTCCAGTATGTCTATATATCCAATCCAGTTCATAGCATTTTGACTTAGTTCATCTCAGTACCTGAAAACAACTGTACAACTTTCCAGTTCTAGGGTTATGGAATTCCAGAGGCGCTGCCATGTTAGTTTAAAAAAAAAACCCACTGCTGCTCTTAGAAACATTCTAGTGAAATCTGATTTCCATCCTGAAAAAAACTACATCACACTCAATATAGGGACATTATAAATTCAAAGTTGCTCTGTTTGCCACCTATCCTTAGAATTAAAAAGGTTTGAGTCGACAAACACTGGTTTTACCCAGACTCTAAAACATTGCTCAAATTGTAATATCAAAGAAGTAGTGTATGTGATAATTTGCAAATAAAATCTGCTATATGTGGGGAAATCTTATGACTTATAAGAACCAGAATAGCTAAACATCACTCTAGAATTAGATGCAAAAATATGGACACTCTGCAGATGATTTCATGTTTTTTGTGATTTTTTTTATTTTCAGCCACATCAATACAATGGAGTGGATGTAGATAAAATTCTAAAACAATGAGAAGTAGCATACAATTACAAATTAAATTCAGTAGCTCCATATGGGTTAAACTCTGCATTAGATTTTTCTGCCTACTTGTAAAGAACACTTACGTACAATTATCTGTATTATGTGTGTGTGTATATGTGTGTGTGTGTGTGTGTATAAGTTTGAATAAAGATACAAGTTGTATCAGGATCACACACATCATGTTAGATTATTGTACAGCAGTTGTTCAGTATTCAGGGTATTATATGCAGACAGTAAAGAACCTTTGTGATGATTCCCAGCAAGAACAACCTAAAAAAGAATGAAAATACTGACGCCACAAAGCTGAGGGGTAGGTGAAATTATTTTGTTTTTAAATTAAATTATTATGTGTCATTACAGCTTAAATGCTGGCTTCCTTACTTAGAGTAAGAGTTATAACTTTAATTATTGGCTATCTCCTACAGAACAACAAAATTTAGAGACTCTGGGCAAACATGGCCAATTTATGAAGGTGAGCTGAACTCACATTACCAACAATCTTCTTATAACAATATATTTAACAAAAATAAATAAATAACACAGCTCTGTTTAAAATTCTTGCAGGGAATCAAACAAAACAAAAAAACATACAACTTGATAAAGCTTTCGTGGAAAGAGTACCAAACCCAGGCAGCTCGTCACAACTGTATCATTTAAAACAAGATTGTGTTTACAGGTGTATAATTTAAGACTAGATTGTGTGTATTTACATCATGTATTAGGTCATTTTTCCTGATATTCTTTCTGTTAAGTTCACACGACACCTTGCATTTGTTACTTTTAAATTTGATACAAAAAGTTATTGTGATTCTGAAATGTGGCACAAAACTTGTTTGTGCATGATATAACTCACAATAATAAGCTTGTTTAATTGGTAAGTCCAACTGGTTCATGTGCTTCATTACATGATGGCTTTGTATTTTCATTATGTTGGTTTTCTCCTACTGTGTACTCCCTTTACTTGTTAGCATGTTAGTAGGGTTGCTAGCCAGTGGTTAGTAACTGGAAGGAGTTGGGAGGGGGACATGGGGGAATACATGGGGCTTGTGTATAGCCAATTTTTGTGTGATAGGGAACCCTGAAAAGGCAAAGTTTGCAATTTGTGAAGAACACTGTATGCATGTATATTTCTATTTCTGTAGGACCTCAATGCTCCTTCCAGTGTATACATCTGGGGTACAGTAAAAAAAAAATCTGGGGTACAGAGTACCACCCTGATCTTGCTCCCACCCTTACATCATATGTGTGTATTATTCATTCTACTTAGAATATCATGCAAGAAGTGCTACCATTACTCATCCTTAGCTATCTTTGTTCACAGGATAATTAGGAAGATGAGTGAAGAAAGACCATACATATTTTAGTAAACAGAGCAATACATTAAATTATTAATACATGAATAAATAGTGTTCTTTAAGTAACATGTCATATAAATGGCAGGTATTACAGTTTGTAGGTGGGAACCCATATTAACAAATACCATACTTCTTTTTTTGTGTCAGAGAGACAACACACTATTTACATTTGTATCTATCATATTGTGATCACAAGTATGATGAGTGTGATGCATATGTCTACCACAGAGTCTATATAGGATTACCAGTGAAGACATTCACTTTTATCTGTTCCTATCTGCTGGACAATGATGTCTTTTGCACATACAAAAGCAGTTTCCACAATGTCCTGTTTCTAGATATAGCAAAGGTTGGGAAAAATAATATTTTTTTCTGGTTGTGTTTAAAAACTGCTGTAATTTCATCTTCCCACTGTACACTCAACATCATAGCCACTCCAAAATGACTTTTCAAATGAAAAGTGCTACCCAAAGAGATCCCCGGGGCTGTATACAACAACATTTTCTGACAAGAGTTATACTGTAGTTATATAGAATAACAGTAGTTGTACACAAGTGATATTGATTCCCCGCCAGAAAATTTACAAGACCAACACAGAAGCAATTCTTCTTTAGCAGTAATAAATTATATAGTGTACGGGTAAGTCTTTCCAACAGCATGCCACCAATGATAAGGCAAGAGCACTGGCAGCTGGTCCTTTCACAAGAAGGATGCTTATTTTGTTATTGTATTATGGAATAACTATGGTTCTTTCACCAGTGGTATTATGCCTGTAATGTACTTCTACTACAGGAAGCACAAAATATCTATTTTTTACTACTGACTGAATGCTTGGGTAACTGAACAAAAACAGCATGAGGTGAGTGTCTTTTCTTCATGTCATGTATATAGATAGCAGGTTAAGGAAAGTTCAGACTTAAGAGCATAAGAAGAGACCTGCTGGATCAGGCTAGTGGTCTGTAAGGTGGACTATAGGACTGCATTTTCCCCCAGTAAATCCGGGTTCGGGTTTATTGGTCACGGTTTTTTTGGGGGGAAACTGAGATAGGCCGAATACCCATGAAGCAGGCCAGTGCCTTTTGAATGACTATGCTCTTAGAAATGACACCTTCATGAAAAGTGGTATGTTATCTTATTCAGTTAGTCACCTACTAAGCAGGACTCAACTACTTTATTCACTTTAAAAAAGTAAGTCTTTTTATTGATGTGCTCCCAGTAATTATGTATATATATATGTGTATATACAAGTATTACAAAGTCTTAATATTCTGTAACAATGTATACAGTAAAGCAAGTAAGTTCTACATACTATTCAGTTTTAAAATCCAACACTTAAAATATAACAGTTAAAGAAGTCTGATTTTGTTCAAAGTATCTAATTCACACTCTAGAATAATATATTTGTAAAGCCATACATACCGACGCCATCTTCTGAGACCCTCTGAGAGAGGTCTGAATTCTAGCCCTTTCCCTGCCTGTATTTATACTGTTTCAATCACCTTGAAAAGGGGCTGTCTTAAAAAATCTCCATGCATTGGAGTAACAGCGCTGGTGCACTGTTTTAGGAATGTTACTGCACATGCTCAGTTGCTCTACTTTAGATGGCCATATATGGACATTCACTTCCTCTAGGCTAAGCATACTATTTCTTAAACAGTCAGTTTTGATTTTTGTTATACTCTATATAATCAATTTTATCATCATTCTCATCTCCAGAAAAATACGTTGAGATTGAACCCACTCATTAATTTCTAGGTTCTTGTTTTCATGTTTAAATCATAAAATACAATATATTGTTTACATTACATAATTTCATATTAGTCAGCATTGAATACCCTTGGAATGGCGAGCATTTCTGCACTTGGAGTCATTGAAAGGGCAGGAAGTGAAGCAAACATTCTGCTCTGTAGCTTAAAATTTATGAAAAGTGCTCCGAAGGCTTTGCTCTTCTCCATTGAAAAGGCTGGAGAAGGTCAGGAAAAAATAGGAAAAGTGTAGCAAGCAAATCTGCACTAACACTGAAATATCTGCCAGAATAATTCAGAAACATAAGCCTTTGGCAAGAATATCCAGGCTTTCTTTTCCTTTTAAAAGGAAATTAAAACCTCTGCTGTATATTTTGCTTTTACATGCAATATTTCTGCATATGTACACAACTAATTCCATAGTTCATGGGCTCTAATATGTCAAAGCCTGTAACACCCACACTGGTAAATGGGTATTTGGCTTTATTTCCATTCCCCCCTTCCCCCCCCCCCAAGTTGGGTCCCTATTATACTAAAAGTTAAAGGTAAATGTCCCCTGTGCAAGCACCGGGTCATTCCTGACCCATGGGGAGACGTCACATCCCGACGTTTTCTAGGCAGACTTTGTTTTGTGGGGTGGTTTGCCAGTGCCTTCCCCAGTCATCTTTCCTTTACCCCCAGCAAGCTGGGTACTCATTTGACCGACCTCGGAAGGATGGAAGGCTGAGTCAACCTTGAGCCGGCTACCTGAAACCGACTTCCGTCAGGATCGAACTCAGGTTGTGAGCAGAGCTTTTGACTGCAGTACTGCAGCTTAACACTCTGCGCCACGGGACTCCTCCCTATTATACTATGGAGATTTTTTCCTGAGGCTCGGGGGGGGGCATTTTTCAAGGTAGACTCTCCAAATTCACAGGATATCTACAAGGGACCCACCTCAAATGGGAAAGGTTGGGTCAGGGGGTCAAATTTTATGGACCCCCGAAGGGGTCACACCAGTCTTCCATAGGAAACTATTGCACCCTTCACAATAGTTTCCTAAGGAGGATGTGGGTGACCTCTTTGGGGGCCATAAAATTAGACCTCCTGACCCCAACTTTACCAAACTTTGGTGTCTGTCCAAGGAGAGTCCCTTGCAGCCACCCTGAGAATTTGGTGAGTCTACCTCAAAAAATGTCCCCCCCAAGCTCCGTGAAAAAAAATCTCCATAGGATAAAATGGCTGCATTCATATCCAAAAGTCGAGGGAAAACTCACTTTCCCATGTTTGCTTGCAGTGGGTCCATGACAAGCAATGGGTAGACCTGGCCTCCCATAGCTCTGTACTGCAAGCAATCATGGAAAAGTTAGTTATCCCACCACTTTTTGATGTGAATGTGGACATTACAGTCTATGTAAAAAAAAATTCATGGCACTCTGGGGGGTGTTTTTCAATGTATGGTCACCAAATTTGCAGCGTAGTTTCCCATGGAGGATTGAGATGACCTCTTTGGGGAACATAAAATTGGATCCCCTGACCCAAACTACCAAACTTTGTGGTTCATGCAAGGAGAGACCCTTGCAGCTATGCTATGAATTTGAAAAATGACACCCCCCCAGCTCCTAAAAAATGGTTCTATGAAAAAAGCCCACAAGAAAAAAGCCCACAAGAAAATTGCGCACACAGAAAAAAAACCCATGGTCATAAATGCACACAAGAAAAAAGTCCACATGGAAAAAAGCCCACACAGAAAAAAACCCACACGGAAAAAAGCCCACACAGAAAAAAGCCCACACGGAAAAAAAAACCCACACAGAAAAAAGCCCACATGGGGAAAAGCCCACACAGAAAAATACTCACATTTGAATACATAATATTATTTATTTGTTTTGTTTTTAAAAAATTACAGCCATAACATATTTTTTACAACCCATAACATAAATTTCACAACTATTAACATTAACAATTACTTAATAAAAAATAACTACCGTATATACTCGGGTATAAGCCGACCCGAGTATAAGCCGACCCCCCAAATTTGAGGCCAGAAAAGGGAATTTCTTATTGACCCGCGTATAAGCCGAGGGTCAATAAGAAATTCCCTTTACCGGCAATGCTGCGCTCTAAAATGGCGGCCGCCATTTTAGAGCGCAGGGCCCCTGCCCCAGGTCGCCCTCCCACCGGCCTCCGGGCCCTCCCAACCCACCCCAACCCACCCCGACCCCAGTGCCATCCAAGGGGGGGAGGGGGAAGAGCCCCTGAACCCCCTACTTACCTGAAGAGGCGGCGAATCGGCGGCGGCGCAGCCTTCCTGGGCTGGCAGGAGGCCCCTCCCGGCCGGAGGAAGGCAGCCAGGCGCGCGGTCCCCATTCATTCCGGGTTTGTTTTCAACAGCTGGCAGAGATATAAAAACAGTGAAATAGCTTCATTTTCATGTCAAATGAAAGAACTGGCAGGGATATTAAAACAGTGAAATGGCTATAATTTCATGTCAAATAATCACTTTAAAGGAATAAAGTATATAGTTAAATAACAAATAAGAGACTTTTACAGAAGTGTGAATAAAATTAATGTGAAATGTAAGAATAAAAATGAAAAATTATCAGGTATTATCATACAAGTACAAATAGTGGTTTTCATGATTTGGAAATAATAAAATACAGTTCTTTTTGATCTAGTTATTTTTTAATAAGTAATTGTTAATGTTAATAGTTGTGAAATTTATGTTCTGGGTTGTAAAAAATATGTTATGGCTGTAATTTTTAAAAAACAAAACAAATAAATAATATTATGTATTCAAATGTGAGTATTTTTCTGTGTGGGCTTTTCCCCATGTGGGTTTTTTCCCCGTGTGGGCTTTTTTCCATGTGGGCATATTTCAGTGTGGGTTTTTTTCCATGTGGAATTTTTTCTGTGTGGGCTTTTTTCCGTGTGGTTTTTTTTTGTGTGGGCTTTTTTCCATGTGGGCCGTGGGCTTTTTTTCTGTGGGCAATTTTCTTGTGGGCTTTTTTCTTGTGGGCTTTTTTCTGGTTACCCTAAAAAATATCCCCATAGGGAAAAGCCTTAGAAAAGCCAAAGCACAAAAAAGACCAATACCTATTTGGCTTTTCCGGAAATGGGCTATCCAGTTTAGGCTTCAGTTCCTGTTTTAATATTTGGCTTAAAATAATCCTGAATAAAGCCAAAATGGCTATTTTGGGGGTTATTTTCAGTTCAGTAAACCCAATATGCACAGCCCTAGTGGACTATAAACAAAAGCAATAAGGAAAGAATTAGTCCAGCATCCTCTCTCTCACAGTTGCCAACCAGTGACTATGGGAGGCCAACAACAGGGCACAAAGGCCAAGGCTTTCCCTTAGTGTTGCTTCCTAGAATTGGTATTCAGTGCTAGGAAGTTCCCTTTAGCCACTAGGGCTAGTATAGCCTCTGATTGACCTATCCTTGGTGAATTAGTCTGATCTCCCTTTAGAGCTATTTATCCTGATTACTGGGATAGGTGGGTTTCTCGCTAGACCTCTTGGCCCAGGCTTTCTGTTATCCACTGCTGCTTGACAGGGCAGTGGGGGAGGATGGGGTTCTTCAGCATAATATATTCAGGCACAAAGCCAGAAGTGATGTCATTTACACTATGCTTTGGGTGAATCCTAAAGAGTCACCCCAACACATGTACACATGGAAGCTACCTGATACTAAATCAGACCCTTGGCCCATCAAAGTCAGTATTGCCAATTCAGACTAGCAGCAGCTCTCCACATCACCTACTGCCAGATATTTTGACTGGAGATGCTGTGGATTCAACCTGGGACCTTCTGCATGCCAAGCAGATGCTCTACCTCTGAGCCACAGTCCCTCCCCAAGGGATGACATCACTTCTAGTTTTGTGGTGTAAGTGATGCCATTTATTGGTGTGATAATGACAACATTGTCTCTGGCCCCCATGTGCTACTGCAGGGCTGTAACGATACCCTTCTATACCCCCTGTAATATGGACACCCTTGGACTCTCATGTCTGTACATTGGGACTGTTGCTGAATGGCAGGAGAGGCATGGAGAGAGACAGCACCGCACTCCAAGACACAGGAGAATACCAGGCACCCCACCGGACATCGCTGTATGGAGCCAGCAGGGACCTGCGAATGGCACACAGCACCTGGGCCTGGAGAAGGGAAGTGGACCTGGACTCCATCTTGGAACTGAATGCAGAGCAGAACTGAGAACTTCAAAATCTGCTCCTGAGCCTCCCCGCTAGAGACCTGCCCCTGGAGCAGCTGCCCACCTGGACACCTTTGCATAATCAAAGGCACGGCCAACATATCAAGATCTGCCTGACGACTTCAGACTCAGAACAATAGCGTTTCCCCCTTCCACGCCTTACATTCCTTCTCAGGACAGGCTAATCCCATCTTCTCATTCCTCACTCTGTCCCCAGTTCCTGCCAGCTGTCAAAATGCAATCAGTGAGTGATTGACAGTCATCAATATCCCCCTCATACTCCAATCACCCTGGCCCACACCTCTTTCACTCTCTCTTTTTTTTTATATAATAATTTTATTGGTTTTTATAATACAAATTTTCCATGATAGTAAACAACAATAAAGGCAATATGAAATTCAAAATTCTAACTCTATGTTGTTATGGTTTCTTAAATTCATAACAAAAAAAAACAATTAAAGGAAAATTTATGACTTCCCCATCGCCTCTCTCCGCCTCTTAATAAAGTATTCATCCCATCGTAATTGGTCTGATCTTAACTATCATAAATTCATTTAACTTTCATAAAACATCTTCTATTAATATAAATGATTATAACTCTTAATATTAATTGTGTCCTCTAGATCAGATTAATAAGTATTCTTCCATTTTCCCCAGTTTTAATTCATATTCACAATATTTCATCCAATCCTCCCATTCCTTTAAAAATCGAACATTGTCTTTTTCATTTAAAATGACTGTAAGTTTTGCCATTTCCACCAATTCAAACATTTTCCCAATCCAGTCTTTTTTCTCGGGAATTTCTGCCCCTTTCCATTTTGCTGCATAAAGCAGTCTCGCAGCTCTTGTAGCATAGATCAAAAAAGTTCTTTGTATTAGCAAATCGTCAGGTATCATACTTAATAGCATCATTTCTGGTGTTTTGGGTATATTTTTTTGTACTATTAATCTCAATTCATTGTAGATCATATCCCAAAAATCTTTAGCTTTATCACAAGTCCACCACATATGATAAAAGGAACCAATTTCCTTATTACATTTCCAACATTTAGGGGATGTCACTTTATATATCTTTGCAATCTTCTTAGGTGTTAAATGCCATCTATACATCATTTTATAAATGTTTTCTCGAATTGATTGCGCATTTATTCCTTTCAAATCTTTTGACCATAGTCTTTCCCATTTATTTAAAGCAATATCATGTCCCATGTTTTGAGCCCAGTCGATCATAGTTGGTTTAATCGTCTCCTGCTCACAATATATTGTTAAAAGTAGATTATACATTTTCGAGATCAGTTTCAAATTGTTATCTAATAACATCTTGTGGAAAGGGGACTTTTCTTTAGAAAATCCATTTTTCATATCTTGTACAAAAACTGATTTAATCTGACAGTATTGCAACCATTGTACATCCTCTTTAAAAAATTGAAATTCCTTTAATGAACATTTTTCCCCCTCCCATTTAATTAATTCCTGGTAAATTATAAATTTGTCCGGTCTAAGTGGACGTAGCGTTAACATTTCTTGCGGTGAAATCCACATCGGTGTTGCTGGTTCCAAAATATGTTTATATTTCATCCAAATACGCAATAAAGAGGACCTGATTATATGATTCCTAAATGATGCTTGTATCTTGATTTTGTCATACCATAAATAGCCATGCCATCCACTAATATTATTGAAGCCTTCAAGCTCCAGTAAACGTGTATTTGATAAGGTTATCCAATCTTTTAGCCATGTTAAGGCTACCGCTTCAGCGTAAAGTTGAAAATTTGGTAATGCTAAACCTCCTCTGACTTTAAGTTCCACCAAATATTTAAAAGCAATCCTAGGTTTTTTCCCTTGCCAGATGAAGTTTAAAATGTCCTTCCTCCAAATATAAAAGTATTTAACATGTGATATTATAGGCAAGTTTTGGAATAAGAAGAGCATCCTTGGTAGCACATTCATTTGAATTATTGAAATACGTCCCAGTAGTGACAACTTTTTATTTGACCAAATGATCATATCAGTTTTTATTTTACCCCATAGTTTAAAGTAGTTGTTAATTAACAATTCTTTGTTCTTCGCTGAGGTCCAGATTCCCAAGTATTTAACTTTGTTGGCCTTCTCCCAACCTGTAAACGAAATGAATTCCTGTTGCTCTATTTCTGGTAAATTCTTGAATATTGTCTTTGTTTTTTCTTGATTAACTTTAAATCCCGATATCTCCCCAAAGTCGTCCAGAGTTTCTTGTAGTATCTTCATTGATTGTGTTGGACACCTCTTTCACTCTCAATCTTTCTCCAATGTTAAAGCAATGTTACCTTTGTGCCCCACTGCTCACATGCCCTGTGAGTCAGTCTGCCCCGAGGGCAGAATTTTACTATAAAGCAAAGAACCCTGGCACATGTCCGTGCCTTCTCCTTAGGATCCAAAAAGAGCGCCCCGTGTCTCTGCACAGCTTCTTGGCTATAACACGCTGGTTCGTGTAATAGCCCCCCCCCTCAACAGCTTCCCTCCTTGGAACCTCGCAGGACAGGTAGCTATTGACTCTCCTTATTGCTATCCCTTTTAGAACTCGTGTGTGTGTGTGAATATTGCATGCACTTGCATTTGTGTGATTTGTACCCCCTTTCCCCCTAAATAAAGTGCACCCTGTTTTGACTGCATTCAGTCTCTTTAGCCATTTGTCTGTTACTGGTTTTGCTCACCTTGCGTAGACACAGGAATAGACCCAGCTAAAAGCCTCTCGTTAGTGCTCTAAATTTGTCTCCAAACTGACTAATTCCCCCAATAAAAGTTGGAGACCCCAGCATTCCCGATAACAGGGCTGCTAACTATGTCTGGCGCCCACACATGTGACCATCATCACTACATTATCTGACAATAAATTCTACGTTTTAATCACTCATTGAGTGCAGAAGTTTTTTTTTTCTTTTTGTCAATCTGTTGTCTTACAGAAAACTGCCTTTATCAGAGAAGTAACCAGATCTGGAATCTACTTGATTCACAATGTGTCTCTTTTTCACAGTTTTTCATAATAGGAATATCCTGTGGTTAAATTGATATGACAGCAATTTGTTATTGCACAAATTTAAATAACCACTACCCAATATATTTAATTCAGCTGCCATAAGACAAGTTGGAGGACTGTTTATGACAGGAGAAGTACTTTTTTTTGGTCTTCATTCTCCCCACCATGAAATTTTCTCTTATGTCCCATCTGGTCAGATTTGCATTTTACGTGTAGAGGTATGGAGTCTACCAGCCCTTACCCAAAGACCATGTCTTCAGGGTGCTTGGTAGCAAAATTTGTATTTATTTATTTATTTACTTCATTTGATACCCCACTTTTCTCCCCAATGTGTACCCAAAGCAGCTTCCGTTGTTTTCATCTCTTCCATTTTATCCTGACAACAACCCTGTGAGGTAAGTTTGGCTGAGAGTATGTAACTGACCCAAGGTCATCCAGTGAGCTTCAAAACCTGTGTCTCCCAGATCCTAGTCCAACACTCTAACCAGTACACCACACTGACCAGAATGAATGTATCTGGAATACCATGTGATGGAAGATTTAGGTGTGAACATTTAGTCATGCACAAGTTGTGTGAAATTATTTTAGTCTTTATCTCATTCAGTGTCATCACAGTTCTCTGAGGTAGCTTCTTACTGTTCCCATTTTACTGACTGGGAATTATGGCAATGCAATGCAGCTTCTGCAGGACAGAATTTATTTATGAACCAAAGCCTCTATCATGTTCAAGTATAACACAGCACAAAGACTGCCAGTGCTAAAACCCTTTTACCTACACAAAAATAATTGTTTGCTGTACTTTGGTAAAAAATGCTCCATAAGATTTAAAAGGACACTCAACTATACTCCCCCACCGATATTTTATATTGGGTGGGGGGACACTAGACAACATATTTACAGTTTGATGTACTTCCAAATTAAGGGGTAAAAATCTATTGTGTTATCAAATCAATAAAGAATCTGATCCCTCTGGTCCTCTATTTCCTCAAGTTCTACTGAAGCAAAATAATAGTGCTTGAGTTGGCAAGGCACTTTGAGGACTGAGCCAAGGAGCACATTGATCTGCTAGCTCAGCACCTAAAAATAAACATTAAAGTCAATTTCAGGCTTGCTCATCCCACTGAATGGATAGAACTCATAAAAAAAAACTAGAATCAAAATAAAATAAATTGCTTATGTTACAAAGTGTAAACTGATTCTAAGCATCTTGAGCATTATCACCCAGCTGGGATAAGAGTGTATAAAATGTATTTGAATTTACTGCTCATGTCTATTACAAGGAGACAGACCAGTTAGATATGTGCTAACTACTGAAATTGCAAGCGAAGATTGCAGTCCTGAACTCTAGAAGTAGCACTTGTCCTACCATGAGGCAAGATCAAGCCGATCCCTTTGATAGTACATTTTGAGCACTGTAAAGGATGCTGTAAAGGATGCTGTTTCCTTTACTATAGCATTTTTAACTGGAGCAGGAGAGGGTTACTTTGCATTTTTCCACACAGGTATCTGGGATCATTGTTGGTTAAACTTACTTACTGGATCAGGTTTAAAAAGAGGCAAAAGACAGGGCCAAAGTTACTATATGCATCCAGCCAAAGGTTCCTTTCATACTGGCTTTTTAAGACTGCTTTGGCTTGTGGAGGCAAAGGGACTTAAAAAAATAATAATCACACACCTATAAGATAAAGTACAACAATAACAGCAACAAAATCTGGATCAAAACCTGGATTAAAGCTTCATTAACTGCGTAAAGACAGTGTTTTATTTTTAAGATATGTGAAACCTTAAAAAAAAAAAACTTTTAAAAAGTTTGCCTTCTGAAGCCAAAGTGGGTTAAAGAGCCTATATGAAAGCTCTCCTCCCTTATGCTACTGAAACCACCCCAAACATCATCTTAAAACAAAGTACATTACTTCCCTTACTTCTGGGAAGTGGTCATCCTAGTCCCTGCCTGTCAGTGACATATTTGTCATTCCCCTAATCCATGTTCTATTCATAGTACAAGAGTGAGAAAGTGTTCTGAGGGAAGGTAGATATTTTTATTCCAGAAATTATTTCCAAGGAATGCTTCCAAAATTCTCCTCTTCCAAATTCTTGATTGGATTTTAGAGTTTCAATTATTTGCTCTTTTTTGTGAAGTAGAACCAATTTTTGCATACAGCACTGGTAAACTATGATCTTACAGATGATGCTTTTATTTGGCTGCGGGGGGGGGGGGAAGGGAAAGAAAAGATGCCTCAAACATTTGCTAAATTAAAAAGACAAAAATTTGTTTCTCCAAGGCACCAATATTTGACCAAAGAATCAATCAATCACACCATACTGTCACATTTTACTTGAAAATTTAGTTTTAACACTGAGTTTTAACATACTGTCAGTCAGAACAGATGAAACAAATAAAACACTGCCTATTTTATACTAACATTCTTCTTGTTTTCAAAGTGTATTTTTCATTGGTGAATATTCTCATTTAACTAATAGAACTTTTGCCATACTAAATGCCAGATGATAAGATAGTTCTGTGTCTCCATGTACTGTGACGGGGGTGGGGGGGATTAGAATTCTTAACATTTGATGAAATGTTAGATCTGATGTAAGACAAGATCATTTTCATTTGGTGATGTTAGAGATGAGTTTAGGTTTCATCTTCAGAAAAGTGACATGCCATATGGAGAAAGAGATAAAATTGTGTACAATAGTATCTTCTACCCATTTGATATCATATACTGTAACCCTTTTCCTTCAGGGAGGGGTTGTGGCTCAGTGGTAGCTTCAGCTGCCCATTTCCACACTTAACCTTTACTAGAGGGATGAGACTTATTTTTTCCTCCAGGCAACTGGCAACCCTATATAGTAATTGGCCTAGTCCTTGGATTGCTTAAGACATTGCTATGGATGGTAGGAATAGGGTGGGTTGCTAGAACACAGGTAGGGGCCATCAGTGAGAACCCTGAGACATCCAGAGATGAAGGGCCATATCTTTATTTTCTTTTTCTTTCAAAATAATTCACTAGAGTTGTGGGGTGGTTTGCGGAGGAAATGCTCTTGGTGCTGAGCAACATTAATCAGACTCATAGTTGCTAGAATGACACACTGGGAGAAATACACAGGCTAAGGTAAACAATGGTAATGATGGCCAAGGTTGGAGCTAAGGTGGAGTTATTCAGCCTTGGTAGTAACCTGCGTAAAAAAAAAAAGAGTCATAGCTTGATGAGGCAGATCATCCATACTGACTCCTTTCTTTGCAACACCCATCCCACCTTCATACTGAGATATAAGGACTCAGGGATCCCCATTTCTATACATACCTGATGAAGGGAGCTTTGACTTTTGAAAGCTTATACCCTGAAAATCTTCTTGGTCTCTAAGGGACCACTGGAGTTGAATCTAGATCTCCTACTGCAGACCTACATGGCTACCATCTGAACCTAGAAAAAGGGGAGAGAGAGAGAGAGAGGGAGGGAAAGCGCGCGCGAGAGTTTGTTGTGGGGCTATTGTTTGAAACACGGTCCAAAGCCGCTTCAGTATGAAGAAGCCACTCAGTGTTTGGGATCCTGGCAATTGACTTCAAAATGTTCAGGTTCCCTGGATGATTTGTATTATCCATTTAACTGTTAAAGTTGCTTCATTACTATGCCTCATTTACTTTAGTTTGTTTTATTACTTTATTCGATCTGGGCTTCCCAAAACATGATATGGAAAAATCAACTTGTAAAAGCCCAGGAGTTTTAAAATTCATCACTCATCCAATTAAGCAATGTGCCCTGTAGCATGTGTTATGTTAAACAAACAATCATAAGTTTCGCACCATCCAATGAACACATTCATTGCTTCATTTCATGTAACAACGTTTGATGGAATCATGATTTATGACATGATGATTTCATTTCAGCAGTTATTGATTTTATGATAAATTTCATTACAGGATGATTGCATCTTGCCTGAATCTTATATTAGACATCAATATTTATAGCCACAAAATTAAAAAGAAATGAATCTTCACAAAATTTGTCTAATGTGAAGTTACCAATAAACAATGTCAATTCTGTATAGAATAAAAGTCAGTCATTTCAGCTCTTCTGCTGTTGGTTGCCATATATTGTACTGCATCTGAATTCTTGGTGATAAAATAGACCATGATTATTTCATACAGTGGGTGGAGCCAAAAAGTAGGAATAAGTGTAGTGGCACTTGTGGAAGTCAATTGTAATTCAAGGAGTTAGTGGTGAACCATGTAGATCCTCCATCTGTACCCAAGATGACCTGTGGGTCATACCTGAAGAGGTTATAGGCACTGGAGATGTTCTTTCCTAAAAACAGGTTTTTCTTTCTCAATGTTCATTCATCTTTTGTTATTGCAGTGTGAAAGAGGGTTGCTTTCACATTTATGCTGATTAGGGTTGCCAGGTCCCTCTTCGCCACCGGCAGGAGGTTTTTGGGGGCAGAGCCTGAGGAGGGCGGGGTTTGGGAAGGGGAGGGACTTCAGTGCCATAGAGTCCAACTGCCAAAGTGGCCATTTTCTCCAGGCGAAGTGATCTCTATTGGCTGGAGATCAGTGGTAATAGCAGGAGATCTCCAGCTATATATATTAGATTTCATATTTTTCTGCAAACCTGGAGCCCATTTCAGGTTTGTACAAAGATCTATCTTGCGTGTTCACAGTTCACAGTTTCATTCACCAAATTTAAGTATCCAAAGATTTGCCAACTTTGCTGTAAGATATGGGCTGTTGCGCTGGCTCCAGGTGGAGCACTGGATCAGTTTCTAGGTGCTGGTTTTAACCTTTAAAGGTTATATTCTTGTATATATTGTTGATGTTAGCTGCCCTGGACCTGGCTTCGGCCAGGGATTGGGGGGGGGGGGATAGCAATCTAATAAACAAACAAACAAATACAGAGAAAAATTGTCACTCTGAGGTTGCTCTTTCCCCTTTCTATTCAAATGTATGTATCCATATAATTTCTTCCACTTCAGTATACATAGGGTTGCCAACCTCCAGGTACTAGCTGGAGATCTCCTGCTATTACAACTGATCTCCAGCCGATAGAGATCAGTTCACCTGGAGAAAACAGCCGCTTGCCATTTATCACATTATTTACCTTTCAGTGCTTGTCTGTCACAGATGTGCACTTGTGCTTTCAATATTAGGTCTTTGAATAGACGGTACTGGTGTGATACAGATACAAGAAGTACAAAGGATGTATCTCTGCTTCAAGGTTTATAATCCCAATGGATATCTTTGGATCAAACCAGCTGGAGTCAGTTTAATGAAGTGCACTGATCACAAAACCAACCCATATCGAAATTACATTCAGGAACACAAAGGGTTTGACCACTTTAAGGTACAGAGGCTGGCATTTCTGACTTGATTTGTACATGGTTTGTGAACGCCTGTATGGCATCACCTTCCAATGACAGTTTATTTCATTAACTTTGACTCTCAGAACCACTCTGTGTCTAAATATCTATGAAATTATAGTATCAGAACTGCAATATATATACTATATGCATCAAGGAGAGATGCTCTTGGCGGAGCAAGGATTTTGAAGCATTTCTTTCTAGGATATGCATATTATACTGCCTCCTTTTTTTTTTTTTTACCTCTGTTGAAATCATTAAAACGCACAAAGGTACTTCTTGGAGTTGGGCCTAGGAATCCATTCCAAACACAAAGGTGCCCCCCCCCCCCAGAAATGCTTTCTTTTATCAGACTGCTTGGGCTGGAGAAACGTACTATTATCTTTAGCACAATGAATCTGCAGGATCCAATCCTATGTGTTTCAGTCATAGCCAGGAAGGGATCCAAGTATCTTTGTACTGGACTAGGTTAGGACCATTTCCCACAACAACAATGAAAGTAGGGCTGCCAACCTCCATGTGGTGGCTGGTGATCTCCTGCTATTATAACTGATATCCAGCCAATAGAGATCAGTTCACCTGGAGAAAATGGCCGCTTTGGCAATTGGACCTTATGGCATTGAAGTCCCTCCCCTCCCCAAACCCTGCCTTCCTCAGGCTCCACCCCAAAACCTCCCACCAGTGGCGAAGAGGGACCTGGCAACCCTAAACGAAAGTAAGATTATTTATTTTACAGAGTACCATTCAGTGCAAGTTTCCCACTTCATCTGCTGCTCCGGCAGATTTCCTCTCTATTTACCTTGCTTTTTAACTACCTTGTTTTATTCATCTTGTCTCCTTACAGGGTTTTTTATGTTTTGTTTGTTTGTTTTTCAGAGCTGTACAAAGTTAGAAGCGGAAACGCTTCCTGGTTACGTGCTGTATAATGACATGGTCTGTAGATGCTAATAAACCTTATTGGTATTTGTGCTAAGATTTACACAAACAAAGCCCAGTGCTCTCTGAATACAATTCTACACTTCATGGCATTTTGCATCTCTTGTTTGGTGACCCAATCCAATATTTCATCTACCAACTGCATAGTGAAAGCTCATTTCAGATAATTCCAAACAAATAAATGGTTGTTTATGTACAGATCTGGAATGCAAATGTAAAATAGAGACTAGAAATAAAACCACCGTCTCATATTCAGTTCTGCACATGCATGTCACAGTTATTATCATGGGACTTAAGCATATACAATTTTGTTCAGGATTGTGCCATAGTTTTAACAGGTTACCTGGCTGAAAGCAAACATTATTGTTTAACTTTAGCTGTAGAAAAAAAAGTCTTTAATGGAACTATATTAGAAATCCGATTCTGTATTAAAAAAGCTACTTCTATAATAAAGCCTGTTTGATGAAAATATCCTGTATAGACTTAGCGCTCCTAGATTCCCTCCCTCAATTCTCACTTTAATAAACAGTTTTTATTGCTGATTTATGAGGAATGCTTGATTCATGCACAAGAAAGAAACTCTTCATGCCCAAATCTCTAATATATTGCGTTCAGCACAATACTTGTGTCTCTTTCCTTTATTTATTTATTTCCAAATCAAAGAGATAATAAAACTATGCCAAGTAGCTCTGAGGCCAATCACAGTTGGATTTATTTCTCTCAAGTGAAAAAAAATAATTCTCTACATGACATATATTGCAGTTTCTGGATCTAATCCCCCATCCCCAGTTGGGTCTTGTTTTACTGCTGTTGCCCTTTGAGCCACTGGATGCACAGAAATTTATTGTACAGCAAAGTCACCCAAAGGCATTCCACAAGTTCTTCTTCCACTGACTTAATTCAAAATGATGCACTCCATCTAGTAGGTAGCCATATCAGAATACTTTAAACTAGTAAACACATTCCAATCACACTGAACAGTCTAACCTCATCAGACATCAGTTCTCAAATTCAACAGAATATATCTCGGCACCAGTTTGATGCACAACTGCCATCCCATACCAAGCATTATTGCTAAGGATTCAGTTCACATTCTATTAACCAGGGGCAATCAGACAGTCAATTAATCGACATACAGTTTGGCTGTTTTCAATCTCTTTGTGGCTATTCACAGGAACAGGCTCATTGCCATCATAAGAACCCGACTGGCAGCTGATAAGGGATCAGCTTCTGATCACCTGCTGGGGAAATTCTACGGTGTGCTCCACAAAGCACTCTTTTGGATGCTCACCTTAACGTGTTGGGCGGGGGGAGGTATGTGTGTGTCAGCAAAGCTGAAATCAATACCATAAGGAGTTAGACTCTGTCAAGAGGCTAAGCTCCTCGTAGAATCACTCATGTCAGAATGGTTGCAGCTGAGACACCAGACTTAGATGCATCCACCCCCTACAGTAATCAATGGCTACTTCAGCAGGAAAGAACGGACAGTGTCAGTGGTGATGGGAGCGGAGGAATCCTTGAAGAGTAGCTACTGGGTAACAGGTGTCATGGATGCTGACACAGGTGGAGGATCTATCATACACAGTGCCAGTGACCCTTCAGCTAAGCCTGGTTAGTACTGGGCAGTAAAAGGCAATGGTAAACCACTTCTAATCATCTCTTACCCTATGATGAAACAATCCAAAGTGGGGGGAAAAATAGTGCTGGAAGACAGGACCCCCAGGTCAGATAGCACTCAATCAGCTACTGGGAAAGAGCAGAGGACAAGTACAACAGTGCTATCCTTATTGATACAACTGGATTAAAGCTGAAAAGATGTTCATTTTTGTTAATGGATGCAAAAGGAATGTCCAAAGCTTTCAACACATAACAGGAACAGGGAATGTGAGAAGTATGAATCAACGGAAGCTCAAAATCATAAAATGAGAAATGGAACATTTAAATTTTGCAATCCTGGGAGTGAGTGAACTAAAGTGAACTGGTTTGGGGCATTTTCACTGTGGAAATGACAAACAAATAAGAAAGGGAATGGCTCTAATAGTGAGGAGAGAGGTAGCACAAGCAATCAGGGGCTATAATGCAGAGTCTGACAAAATAATATCAATCAGACTTCATGGAAAGCCTTTCAACATAATCATCATTGAAGTTTGTATTCCAACTATACATGCTGAAGAGGAAGAAATTGAAAGCTTTTATGCATGTATCTGGGAAGAAAGTGATCACACACCTAAACAAGATGTGTACTTATAATCATAGGTGACTGGAACACAAAAGTAGGAAGCAAAGTAGAATCAAATATTGTTGGAAGATTTGGGCTAGGAGCATGAAATGAAGCAAGAGAATGACTCAGAATTCTGTGAAGAGAATAACTGTTCATTGTGAATGCATGCTTCAGGCAAACAAACAGATAATAGTATATGTGGACATCACTGAATAGCCAATATAAAAATCAGATAGATTACCTAAATGGAAGCAGAAGATGGAGAAGCTCTATTCTTTCACAAGTTCACAAGGTTGGAAGAGACCACAAGGGCCATCCAGTCCAACCCCCTGCCATGCAGGATACCACAATCAAAGCAATTGATTCTGCTAAAACAAGATGAGTTGTTGAGTATGGGACAGACCATTAATTGCTAATATTGAAAATTAGAATAAAGCTGAAGAAAAACACCAGAACATTCATAGTAACAAAATACAAGCTAATGGGTTCCAGAATTAACTGGAGCCCGGTTTTGCCATGGCTAGGGGTATGGGGACGAGTAAAACGCAGGCAAAAAGCAAAGAAGGGCGGCTGCGCTCCTTGCTGCTTGCTTGGCTGGGCTCTCCGAGGGTGGCAGCAGCGTGGCCAATCAGCTCTCTCCCAGCTGTTAGAAGGGTGGGAGAGTGGTTGGGCGCGTGCAGAAACGGCAGCAGCATGAGCAGACTGAAGACAGTCTTCGTGGTCCTCCTGTGGGGAATAAAAGGAGAGCCCAGCCACCAGGAGGCTCAGTCTGTCCTCGGGTTTCATCCCACCCACCCTCCCTTTACTGGTTAAGACAAGAAATAGTTTATAGGTTAATGTTTGACTGTTGTATTGAACTATGTCACAACTTTGGAGGGATGAGCATTGGGCAGAATCCATTCTGGAAAAAGTGGTATGGAAACCCCCTTCCTAGGCACAGGAAACTAAATAAGGGGTTCAGGGAGAAGCATGGGTGAAAAGAGAGCCAGCGATTGAGCGGCAAAAGGCCTCTCCCCACGTGGCAGAGGAATTTACATAGTGGGTTACGCCCTGTTATTCCCAGGATCTGCCGTCCCTAGCCACTTCAGCAGGACCGCTGGAGTGGGATCAATATACAGTCGCATTGGGGTCGGCATATATTGTCAGCTTCTGCCCAGATGCCATGCCAATGCTCACAGCTGTTAGCTAAATTGTAAAAAGTTGTGGCCATTTTTTTATCCATAAACAAATTTTCTTCTGAACTAAGCGTGTTGGGTGGTTATTAAGTTAACAAAGGAAAGGGAGCTACTCCCACATAATAGCCCTGCAGTGGCAATCTAAACAACAGTGTTTAAAGACCATGTAAAGAATACATTTGCTTTATTAAGTTCAAGTAAACATGAACCAGAAGAACTATGAGTTGAAACCAGATATATTATCAAGGAAGAAAGCACAAAGACTATTTCTGTAGCCAAAAGAAATGAAATCCATTGATGGATGACTGATGAAACTCTTAAAATTGCTAAAGATAGACAAGAAGCAAAGTAAAAGGTGATAGAAATAGAATCATCAGTTTAAATGCAGTGTTCCAGAGACTGGCACATAGAGACAAAGAGAACTAATAATAATAACCAGTGCAAAGAAATAGAACAGAAGAACAGAAAGAAAGAACAAGAGATCTGTTCCACAAGATCCAAGAAATCAAGAGGAAATTTCAAGCACAGTTAGACATGCTGAAAGAGCAACATGGAAATACATTAACTGAACAGGACAACATAAAGAAAACATGGGAAGTATACACTGACAAACTATACAGAAGAGATGAGAGGATGACAGAAGAAATGAAGGATGAAGAAGAACCTGCAGTTTTAGAAAGTGAAGTGAAAGCTGCAGAAGAAGAAGAAGAAGGACAAGAAGAAGAAGAGTTGGTTTTTATATGCTGACTTTCTCTGCCACTTAAGGAACAATCAAACTGGCTTACAATCACCCCTCCCCTCCCCGCAACAGACATCCTGTGAGGTAGGTGGGGTTGAGAGAACTCTAAGAGAGCTGTGACTAGTCCAAGGTCACCCAGCTAGCTTCATGAGGAGAAGTGGGGAAACTAATCCAGTTCATCAGATTAGTGTCCGCCACTCATGTGGAAGAGTGGGGAACCAAACTCGGTTCTCCAAATCAGAGTCCACTGCTCCAAACCACTGTCCTTAACCACTACACCATGCACCAAAGCAATTGGGAGAAACAAAGCACTGCTATGGAGGTGCTAATGAGCAGAACAGAGCACAGAATCAGCAGTCCCCTTCCCTCTGGAAGCTGCCACAAAGGTATGAGGAGCTGCTTGATCTCCCAGCTGAAGATCCCGAACACCTCATGGTCCCCTTATACATGATCATTCTGATCAATGACGTCCTGCATATAGGAACAGCTCTACAACTTCTGATTATTGTGGCCCCACAGAAAGGAAAGAGGGTGTATGGAACAGAGCAGGATGTTTTTCAAACGTGTTTGCAGAGAAACTGCTTTAAATCAAGGGACAGCAGAAAGGTATTAACAGTGTTTTACAATGATGCAAAGCTTAGTAAAAAATATTTCCTGGAGTGTATCTACGATCAGCAGCGCTGCTGCAACCGCCTTTGTAATGAAGCAGCGATTGATACGGCCCATTCTATGCCTTCTACTGTGAAGTAACTCTTAGGATAGGTGTGTTAGTTATTCTGGAATCAACAATCTGCAGATGTCAAAAATAAAGACTTTACAAGAACAGCCCTAGGTGAAGCACTTGAGACAGCAGCTGTAACATTTCTGTTTTTCTCAAACTGTTTGCTTATAAAAGGCTCTCCACTGGCAGTTAATGCCTCATGGGGATTTCTGTGTTTGTTTAACACCACACTGTTGTATTGACAGCAAAGCTCCATTATAAACACTGTACCTGAATGTAAGTGGACTTCCTTGAACTATAGCATGTACAATTACCTGGTAGGGTAATTCTTCGACTTTAGGGATTTAGGAGAACAGGAAAGGTCAACAATAGGTGTTAGACCCAAAAAGTATATCCTAAAAAGTACTTTCTGGTTGGCAAAAGTCTGTAGGTTTTCAGTGACTGATGATTGTCCTCTTATATCCTTTCAGCAGAATATACAGATGAGTGACAGGATATGTTCTACTTTTTCACTTATTCTGTATTTCATTACAATCAGTTTAAGAAATTACAGTGAAAAAAAATTCTCAGCCAGTTTCACCGGTGCCATTGAATTACCTTTTCAGGTAACATTTGGGAAATATGTTTGAGCAGGTGATGATAATATAAATATAGACTTTGTTCAATTAGATGGATGATTAAGATCCCGTTTTGACTGGGGGGCAAGTGTGACCTTGTTGTTTCTCCAGGATTTCTCATAGCCTTTTGGTACTATCAATATGTTGTCCATCTCGATCAACTTTATTTTATTTAAGATATTTCTATGCTTCCTCTTCAGAGTCTACCACAATATAAAAAACAACAACAAGCCATTAAAAACAAGCAATTCAACATAACTAGCATAAAAACTATCCATAAAACAGAAACAGACCCTCAAAAAGCTGATAAGATCAAAAACCCTATTTAGAATCCTGAATTAAAAAAAGATGTATTTTGGCCTGGCACCTAAAAGAAAGCAGATGCCAGGTGAGCTTCAAGGGTGAGGGTGTTCCAAAGGTGAGGTACCCAACAGAAAATGCCTATCTCTAGCTTTCCTGGATAGGTTATTATTAGGGTCACTGTACTTTGGTGGTTTAATTTTTACCTGCCTAGTTCTAAAAAATGCATAACACATTTATATAGGAATGTTTTTGACTCTCAAGATCATCTGAAGAAGCAGTGTATAAGGTGAGGCAGGGAGCTAATGGAGATCATACCATCCTGGTTCTGGTACTCATCTGTGAAGTGCCCTCTGTCTCCATTAACCAGATGCTTTCTCTTTTGAGTTTGTGTGTGTGTGTAAAGTGCTGTCAAGTCGCAGCCGACTTATGGCAACCCCTTTTGGGGGGGTTTTCATGGCAAGAGACTAACAGAAGTGGTTTGCCAGTGCCTTCCTCTGCACAGCAACCCTGGTATTCCTTGGTGGTCTCCCAACCAAATACTAACCAGGGCTGACCCTGCTTAGCTTCTGAGATCTGACGAGACCAGGCTAGCTAGGGCCATCCAGGTCAGGGCCTTTTGAGTTTAGGCAACAGATAATAGTAATTATGTGGGTCTGATTACTGCGAATGGGCTTAACTCAAAGAGAGACTCTTGGAAGGAGAAGACTTTTGGGGAACAAGCCATAGGTTAGTTTGGTGCAGAAAAATAAACGGAAATCTTGGGGCACTTTAAAGATTAACAGATTTTTATTCTAGCATCACCTTTCATGGATCAAAGCCCACTTGTATTTTGCAATGGCTAATTGTTAGGAGATAATTCCCTGATGACTCTGTTAAAGCACCCATCAGAGCCTGAAAAAGGGAAACATGCTTACCTGAAAGTAAGACATGAACATATGTGTGTGAGAGAGAATAAATGGCAAGCCTGAGTTTGGAACAGAGGGAGAAGCATACAGGAACAGCTCTGACTTTACTTAAACACCTTGGGGGGTAGCATGTCTTTCTCTGGGGATCTGATCAGGCATAGTGGATCTGCTGCCTCTTTCCCTCCACCTTCACTGTACTAGTAAATTCATAAATAAAGCAAACATTACAAAAAATACTGTAAGTATCAAGTGCTTTATTCCCTAGAGAGAATCAGCTCAGGTAGCAATATTCACAACTCAATGAAGTGGGTATTGTGTAACAATGTGTTTTTGTTTTCCGTTTATTTCTCCCTTTTAATATTTGCATTGCTGCGATTATAATCTCAATTGTGTTTTAACTTTAATTTGGTTAATAGTGGATTTGAACTGATTATGTTGTTAGCCTGAGAACTATGATAACAGGTCATAGAAATGTTTTAAATGATGAAGAAATAAATGAATCCAGCTGGGATTTTTGCTCAATCTCACCCAATTTCCTTCCATACAAGCAGGTCCCATGAGCAGGTCCCATGAGCTCCAGCATGTTTGGTAGTCAAAGGAGATCCCCTTCCCCTCTCCCTTTTTTGTCAGTGAAAAAGCTGGTTGGATCCAACCCATGACCTGCAAGTGGTATATCTGTCAGTATCTGTTGCCAACCTCCAGGTACTGAAGGAATCTTAGGCAATGATTAATACGACACAAAACAGTGAAACATCAAGGTATATTCAGTGCATATATATGTGGAAAAAGACAAATATAGAATTATATACAAAATTACTTCAATAGTCCACAACAGTACGCATAAATATGTTTCAATAGTCCACAAAGGTACACTGATCCAAGAAGACTCTAATAGCTGGTCACATGAACTCAGCAGATGTGTAGAAAACTGTTTACAAAAAGGAAGACGATCGTTTCATTCTTCATCAGTTCCATTCCTATGTCAAAAATCATTACATTAAAATATTGCTAATATGCATAATGGATCAAAATATATCAAAATATCAAATGACTTTTGCTTTAAATCCAAAGCTCAATGAATCTATAGAACAATTTGACGAAAAGTGGGAGTCATTTTATACTTATATGATTTCTAGTTAAGTGAATGGATGACGTACTGACTAGTCTAAAATATAGAACAGGCAATACTTTTCTTAAAAGGATAATAGTTAGATAAATGAATGATATTTTTACTTTCATAATTATTTTCTATTTAGATAAACAGTATGGTACTTGACTGATATTTTGGTTGTATACGACTGAGCTTTATTTTCTAATGAAAATTGTAATATTGTTTTTATATATTGAATGATTTACCTTTTCCCTTTTTTCCTTTTTGTATCCCCCAAAATATAAATAAAATTAATATATATATATATTAATATTAATATTTTGATATATATATATATATATATATATATATATCAAAATATCTATATACTTACAATTCACGTAATACAAAATGCACACAATGAGTACAGGGAATTCATTTCTTCCCATTTGGGATAGATCCTTCAACTATATCCATTAGCAATTGCAGTAGTCCATATGACTTAAAATATATAAAGGATATAGATAGAATGAGCAGAAGTCATTGCAAAAGTAACCGTTCCACAAGGGATACAAAAGCTAAATAATGAGCTGCTGGTTTCAAAAGCTTAAATGAGTTACAGGTGGCGCATGTGGTGTCCAGTTTCTTAAAGGAACAGTGTCAAATAAAACAAGAAAGATCATTTTCAACATTTAATCCTTGGGGTTCTAGAGATTGAAATAAATTAATGAAATATGCCTCCTTCTGTCTTAGAAGTCATTCGTTGTTTCTTTTGTCAAAGAGTTTGCCCTTGAGTCGCCAAACTACAAAAAAACGAAGCTCATTTTCATTGTGCCGAGCTTTGAGGAAGTGATCTACAATGGGCGCAGAACGGATCCCTGCCCTAATTCTGGATTTATGTTCTAAGATCCTGGTTTTTATGGGTTGAATGCTAGAACCAACATAAATCAACTGGCACAGGCAGAGTAAGCAATACAAGTGAAAGAGTTCAAATGCACAGACAGCAATTTTATTTTCAAAATTAACAGCTTTTCCAACTGCAACACCAAATTTTGTGTTTATTGCTTACTCTGCCCGTGCCAGTTGATTTATGTTGGTTCTAGCGTGCATACTTTGCCCACCGACCTTCAGCTGGTCAGCAGGCAGCCAGGTGGACTGGCGGGGGTTTGCCCGCCACCACTTGGCACTTGGTAACCCTAATTCCAAGACTGTATTAGTAAATATGGGAGATAGGAAAATGCCCTTATTTTCTGCACTGCTTTAATCTTTCCCCAGAAAAGGAGAATGTGGTCTATGAAGCTGGAATGAGGCTAGTTGCCAACATCCCTCCCCCTCTGTTATTAAACAGGAGAAAAGGACAAGCAACTTTTTAGTTAAGGGCTAATCTAGACATTATGACATGGGGGGAGGTCCTTATGTATTGTGTATGTTTGCTGCTCATGCCCCCCCCTTAAAGTTTTACAGAGGGGGTAATAAGCATTAAGTTTAGGCACATACCTAAACCCCCAGAATGTGTCACTTCCATTACATGAACAGGCCCTATGAAGCATCACCCTAAATCACACACATCAAGTATTATTTTCCCCCAAGAAAAGCGCCTGAAAGAGAATGGCATTTATATATGAGGAGTAATTAGGGCAGGGGTCTCCAGTATGGTGCCAACACCTTTCCTGGCATTCTCCAAGTGTTTTTAGAAAGCGAGCAGGGCCAGATTGGGGTTTTGTTCAGCAGGGTTTCTGGTTGGCCACTGGAGAACTTTTTTTTTTTTTTAAAAGATGTTGCTTTGGCAGTAGCTGCCACCACAGCACAAGGCTCTTCACTGTGTAACTGAAGATAAGCTGTGTGTATGCAAGAAAATATTTTAAAATAATATGTTCATTATAAAAGGCATCTTGTTAAATGGAGCTTCTGCCTGAAATGTTGAAGAGTTACCACTAGAGTTAAGTGTAACCTCACTCCCTGCAATAGACTCTGCCTCGTGTGGCAACCATTTTGAGGTTGTGTCCACCACCATGTCAGTATTCCAAAAGTGCCCACAGCCTCAACAAGATTGAGGACCCCTAGATTAGGAACACAGAATTGCTAAATCCTTTCCCTACCTTCCTCTTCCCTCCACCTTTCAACTACCTTTGATGAGGCTCTCCAAGAATGCAGCAAGCCACCCTTCCCTGAACCCAGCTTCAGCCTCCCCCCTAGGAATGCATTATACACCACTGAAGTCCCTCTTTTCCCCAAACCCTGCCCTCCTCAGGCTCCACTTCGAAAATCTCCAGGTATTTCCCATCCTGGAGCTGGCAATCCTAGTGGGTTAATATGTGGGGAAGGCATGTATCTTGGTGTGGAATTTAGAGTTAAAATAAAGAAAAGTGTCCCCACTTTTATCTATGAAATGTTGGAGGATACAACTTGCAAAAAGGTGTTTTTTGGGGTGTTTTTTAACGTTTGTTTGCTTGTTTCTTTAAGCATTGAGGTCAATCTCTAAAGAACGCTACATGGTTTTCAATTACCATTATCATTTTTTTTTGTTCTCCTATTATCAATCTAGGCTTTGAATTATTCACAAATCATATAACCCTAATTAAACAGCTTTCCATTTCATAACTAGAACAAAGGTTGTCAAGAAATGAATCTGCACCAAGTGAAGAAAAGCTGGTTAAAACATATGTGTGTGAAGCGATTTTGGTGCCCGTTAAACAAATTAAAGGTTAATTCTTGCTTTCTCTGGTTTTGGGGCATGGTCTCTTAAGAAATATCATTGCATTTTATGAAGCATATAGCATGCCCTAAACTCATAAAAAGTAACATTGTTTTCATAGGCAATGGCGACTCTACCATTTGTATCAGTAAAGCCGGCAAAAACAGGAGGGAAAGCTTGTGTATACAATATTCTGACTTCACCAACAATCTCCAAGTATCTCTAAATCAGTTTACAGAATATTACCTTTAGTTTACATACAATACATGTGTTTTGATAGCTGGTGCTTATTTTGTGAAGGCAAGACAGTTTATTTCTAAACCCATTTCCAAATGTACTTCTCAAGCCTTTTCAGAAAACATTTCATTCGCTTCATTTTTGTTCAAAATTAGCATTTAATAGCTGTGTCTGAGAAACCCATTCTGGCTGTGTACTTTTTACATTTTGTCTCTTTAGCTATCAGCATACAGTGTGATTTTAAAAATAAAATTGCACATAAAACAAAATCTATTCCGACAGAACAAAACAACCCGCAGACACACAGGGCGGTAGCCTAAATATTATATCACCATACTATTCTCATCTGTGGCATTTCTTTCTGCAAGATAAGTACAATAATAAATTTGATCCCAGTCACATTTGTGGTTGAAAGAGCAACTTCTGAGTAGCTAATAGTGTTGCTACAGTCATAAAAAATGATATGGAAAAAAGGATAATGAATCACCACTGTAACCAGTAAGCCTGGACAGCCACAGGACACATGGAAATCAGCCTGGATAGGCCCACCCTCCTCAATGGCTATCATGACGTTGCTCTCCTCCCTTTCTAGCCAGGCAGGCTGTATATCTTAACTGGTAGGTGTCTGAATAGCTTCTCTGAAGGAACTCACACAGCAGCAAAGGAAGCTGGCAGAAGAATCACTGAAGGGGGGAAAAAGCACATAGACAGGATACACTGAGCATTAGAAATTGACTGTGATGAGTTTGAGTATTCGTTTGGTGCCGAACTGTTTTATTTGCATCAGGATGCATTATTGATGGTAAGCAGCTTTGAGTCTCTAAGCAAAGCCTGGCGAAAATGCACTAAATAAATAAGCAACTCCAAACTGATTTACCTACTAGTCTGTGTGCGAGCTCCAGGAACTGATCTAACTAAGTATAAAGTCAGGGATATTATTTGACTAGGATTAATGAGCAAGAATGTTTGCAGCTACATTTCACAATGGCAGGGAGCCATTTCTGTAGTTGTGGTGCAGTGGGTTACAGTGGTCTGCACTCCAGGAAACAGTGACTAGTTGTTGTGAGCTATAGCCATTCATAGCCTTTCAAAGATATGAGGCAGTGTTCAACAAACTTCCAAAAATGCTCAGGTTTTGGTCCCCCACCTGAAAAGGAAGGTACAGACACCAAGATTGGATTAAATTAAGGTTCATTAATTTAAAAGGCTGAACTGCAATAGGTGAATTATTTACCTTATTAGTCTTAGCACCTTAAAAGATTTCCTGATGGGTTCACCAGTGTTTGGGCAATCTCGCCCTGGCTCCAAATCCAAAGTGCTACATAGCTGCTCTTCACTTGTCCTTAAAGGTAAAAGGTAAAGGTCCCCTGTGTGAGCACCAGGTCATTCCTGACCCATGGAGTGATGTCACATCCTGCAGTTTACTAGGCAGACTTTGTTTATGGGGTGGTTTGTCATTGCCTTCCCCAGTCATCTTCCCTTTACCCCCAGCAAGCTGGGTACTCATTTTACTGACCTCGGAAGAATGGAAGCTGAGTCTACCTTGAGCCGACTACCTGAAATCAACTTCCATTGGGATCAAACTCAGGTCGTGAGCAGAGCTTGGACTTCAGTACTGCAGCTTACCACTCTGCGCCACAGGGCTCCTTTCACTTGTCCTTAGCTACACATTAAACTGGACAGAGAGATGTTTCCAATCAAGATCATTTTCCTATGCCAGTCAGCATAAAGGTCCATGTGCTAACTAGCAGTAATGTAATAGTTATCTCCCCAAGCATTTGGATTGGACAATCCAAATTGTTTGGTTTGTTTCCATATCCTAAAATACCTCAGGGCACTTGTCAATTTAACTAATTTACCAGTGACCCCCACTAAACCTACACAAGTGGGGATCAGCTTGGCTAAGAACCCCTCCTCTCATCTGTTTCAGCCAAATACCTGCCAAGGACAAGTGTGCCAAATCATCACTGTACACGTTCAGAAGAGCTGGTCTTATGTCAGGGTTGAAGCACCATCATTCTCCACTTGCCACAACAAAATTTCTGAAACATGCTCAGGTTTTACTGAATTTCCCAGAAAAGGGAGCATTGTAACTGAGGAGCAGTCACGAGTATTTCTACTACAAATATATCCATTTATTTTTTTCACATTTACAGCCATAAACTGCCATAACAGCCATGTACACACTATCTGTTACATTTGTTTTCTAGAAAAAATGTTGATACCTTTCTATGGCTATTTAAGTATATTTGGCTTCTTACCAACTATTATTTCATGCAATTTCCAAAGTTTTCATATTCATTTCTGAATGTTTCATTTTATTATAGGAGGTCTTTTGCTGTACAACATGTTGCAGAATAGGTAGTCTTGGCTCATTCTAATGAAAGAATTAGAATCATAGAATCACAGAGTTGAAAGGGACCACCAGGGTCATCTAGTCCAACCCCTTGCACAATGCAGGAAACTCACAACTACGTTCCCCCCCAAACACACCCCCAGTGACCAGAAGATGGCCAAGATGTTTTCCCTCTCATCATCTGCCTAAGGTCACAGAATCAGCATTGCTGACAAACGGCCATCTAACCTCCTCTTAAAAACCTCCAGGGAAGGAGAGCTCACTACCTTTCGAGGAAACCTGTTCCACTGAGGAACCGCTCTAATTGTTAGAAAATTCTTCATGTCTAGACGGAAACTCTTTTGATTTAATTTCAACCTGTTGATTCTGGTCCGACCCTCTGGGGCAACTCAGCACCATCCTCTATATGACAGACCTTCAAGTACTAGAAGATGGTTATTATATCCCCTCTCAGTCTTCTCCTCTTCAGGCTAAACATACCCAGCTCCTTCAACCTCCTTCCATTCAAATTGAATGGAAATGTTGTGTGTGTGTGTGTGTGTGTGTGTGTGTGTGTGTGTGTGTATGAGAGAAAGAGAGAGAGAGAGAGACAGAGACAGAGAGACCGAGAATGCATTAGACAGAGAGTTTGGGACCCAGTAATTATGGAAAATTAAAATATCTTCTGTTAATTATTTAGAATCTAAGATTTTTGTCCTGGAATTTTCCAAAGCTGTTGAAATGTCAGATTCTCAGATATATCATTTTCTTTGCTTCAGCCCATCTTCCAGTGCTCAAGCTTTCTTTCTGGTGAAAAAATGGAATGAAACAGCATCTGTCTTGGCTCTCAGAAGCTGAGTACTTACTGGAAAGCATGGCTGTTAATAATCTCCTGGTGCTTGAATCTCAGCAGGTTTAAAGTAGTGCAAGTCCACTGAAGCCCATTCCATGGAGCCACACTAATGAATGTAAACCAGGGTCGGTGCTTTGACTGCAGCTTCATTTCTTTGACTGCATTATTCAATACATGAGAACCATGAAGAGACTTGCTAACTAGATCCTTGTCACAGGACATGATGTAAAGAAATATACAACACAGAACATTTGCCTGAAGACAGTTATATCTTCCCAGACTAAGGAGTCTCAGGACATTGCCTGAGGACAAATCTTAATAGCTGCTGCAATACCACGAGAGGCTGGAATCAATTTCAGAAATAACTACATCAGTCAATGCTTATGAACACTATCATGTATTACCACTGCTAATCTGTTGGTCTTGGGAAAGTCCTCCTGTCTAGGTCAGTTGTGTATTATTACAAGCACCAGTAAAATTAATGACTTTTAAGATAGTGTATAAAGCCTTGGGGAGTAGCCCTGAGATTGGTACCTCAACAAAGACTAAAACCACAGAACAGTACTGTACAGCTGGCCATTTCCAGGGGGTCTGTCCATTTTTGTTCTCTAGGCAACTGAAGGTTCATAAGCACATTATTTTCTTGCACAGATTCTTATATAGATGTGATTTTCTTCTGTAGACTACATAACCTACTTAATGAAATCTACTTTCCTTCATCAGTGTGGTGCAGTGGTTAAGAGCGGGGGTTTGGAGAGGTGGACTCTGATCTGGAGAACCGGGTTGGTTTCCCCACTCCTCCACATGAAGCCAGCTGGGTTACATTAGGCTAGTCACAGCTTTCTTAGGGCTCTCTCAGCCCCACCTACCTCAGCTACCTTACAATCTCCTTCCCTCCCCCTCCCCTCAACAGACACTCTGTCTGTTGAGGGGAGGGGGAGGGAAGGAGATTGTAAGCCGGTTTGATTCTTCCTTAAGTGGTAGAGAAAGTCAGCATTAAAAACCAACTCTTCTTATTCATTTGCGTGTTCATTGCCTTTGTATCCCTTAGAGGAAAGGAAACATTGCCCATTGGGCGATACAACCTTGGAGTAACAGCTCAGAGTTTATGGATGAGAAATGTGAAGCAAATCATTGATTACCAAGGCTTTTTGCTATTCCAAAATTCCTCATTGGGGAAGCCAAAAGACACAATCTGAGACCATTAAACAGTGCCACAGGGTTTCACTCCAAATCAGAACCTTTAAACAGAGTTCAAACATTTTTGCAAAAAATATAGAAATACTAGAGAGTTTTGTGTATATGGCTTATCATCAGTCAAAGTATTAGGCGGATTTCTTTGGCCTGGCCTACCACTGTCCTAGTTGTAACCTCATGAAATTATATCACGATCAAAGAAGACATCATTGTGCAAGACAGTGGTTTTTATTCCATTTCCAATGCTAATACACAAATTTCCCTGTCCTTTTCCCCCTCTCATTCTGCATAATATCTGTAGCTATTCAACATGTAACTGTCTTTGCCTAATGACAAACATTAAAATTATACAAAGAGAATCCCCAGTCATTTTGCACAGAAAATGACAGTAATCCTCCAGTACATGATCCAACCCCCCTTCCTCCTGCTATTTTAATTGTTAATATCATTTCAGCATGCAGGAACAGTAATCTCCTCCTATGCTAAAGCAGTCAGACTAATTGAAAAGAAATACAAGTCATCTGGAGCACAACCAAAATATTTGGCTAGGATGCAATCTGTCATTATCTTTCCATTGCCAATTTTAAATAGGTATTAAAACAAATAGGGGGACCGTCTTTTCTTTTCTCCTGTGGCATCCCTTCTCTAATCCTCGAATGAAGATTCTGCCCGATACCCAAGAAAGCACTCAAGAGATGGCCTCAAGTGGCTCAGAAGCTGCTTCTAAAAATAGAGGAATACCTTTCCTATCACAAATTAATCTCATTTGAAAATGATTTTCAAAATACAGTTTATGCAATGCAAATCCCTGCTCCCAAAATAACCCGTAGTTGTGGTTGTTATGCCCAGCCAAGAGATAAATTACTGCTCAGTGAGCTGTTTCAGAATGGCAACGTGAACTGAAGCTAGGATTAAGAGAACTGATGAAGCATAACATACCATGAAAGAAATAAAAACATTTTATAGGACATAAGGGTATTATTGACAGGCTTCCACTGCCTTTTCAGATACGATGATTTCTCTCAGCGGGAGATCCTATTTGAAAAATGTCTCAGACGGAAAACAATGCAATGACACACTTAAAAGTGCATTTGGAGCCAAACATTTTACAATATGCAATGTTTTTCTGTTTAATTTGCAAAACCTACTTTCTCAGGTTGAGCATTTGTTTTCTCAGGAGATAGTATTTCAGTCCAAGGGCATAAATCAGACTAAATTAGCAGGGTAGGCATCATTGTTTTAGATTCTATGTTGATGCATAGGTAGATATTACACCATGGAATTATTATTGTAAATCCATATATTAAATGTGATATTTGGCTCTTTTGCCTGTTAGAAATTCCTTTCACTGGTTTTTATGTTATAAACCTTAACTTATAATGTATATTAGGTTTTATTCATAAAGCACATTCCTTGGTTCCTGAATGGAAGTGTCCAGATTTATTTTCAAGGAAAAATGGTTTTCATATTAATTGGAGCTAATCGATGATGATGTTTAATGATATTTGACATTCATTAACAGCGATAGCCTTGGTCATCTTTCCTAATAAGGTTTGTCACAGACAGGAATATAGGGACAGAGTTGCTGAACTTGACTAAAAAGATCTTGAAAAGAACTTGACTAAAAAGATCTGGATGTCAGAATCAGGGCTGGCCTGGTCTGTCAGCTAAACACTGAGACATTTCAAATGGGGAATCCAGAATAGCATCCTTGGAGAGTGACAATGAATAAAGGGGCTATAGAAAAGGATGCTCTGTAATAGAATAGAAATAGTAGAACACATATCAACAGATAATTGGGGCAAGACAAGGACAGAAGTAAAGATATTATTCAAAGATGGGCCATATTGATTGGGGGGCAACAGATACATCATACGATTGAGAAACTTGTAGTCACTATTTTTGATATTGTTTGCCACGCTTAAAAGTAGCAAGAATGAAAAGCTATAAACATGGGAGTCTGAACTGATTATCAGGTTCTTCTTGGAGGTGACTACTTGCCAGTGAACTTATTTATTTTTGGCAAGACATTTAATGGAC
Source organism: Euleptes europaea (assembly GCF_029931775.1). Classification (NCBI taxonomy): domain Eukaryota; kingdom Metazoa; phylum Chordata; class Lepidosauria; order Squamata; family Sphaerodactylidae; genus Euleptes; species Euleptes europaea. The sequence continues at coordinate 36,252,831 of NC_079320.1, read as the reverse complement.
TGAAGCAATATCTCTCTTATTGTTTAATTATGTATCCTCTCTTATCCATATATACATATGTACACACACACATGCTTGTATGATGACATCATTAGATCCTGTAGTATACCATGCTTTAGGTAATTTGTTCTTTGCATTGTTCTCTAATTCTGTGATCCTAGTCCTATTGCATTGTTCATTAGTTGTTTTATGCTGTCTGTCAGCACTGCTTTATATCCTGCAATCTGCCTTAAGTCTCAGCAAGAAAGGTGGGTCGTAAACAATGAACAAACAAACAAATAAACGTCAAGGATCCGCTGCTTAGAATAGCATGGACACTGGAGCCTGGTGTGTCTCTCTGTTGGGTGAACTGCTTCTGCTAAAGAACAGCATTTTAAACTTTAAACCAGGGCTTCTTTTCTACATTAAATCACTCAGCCCAGCATTATCCAATTCTTTGCTACATCCAAAGCAAACCAATCACCATGGGTAATATTTCTCCATATCATTCCATGTGGATCTCCAAATGCTTATCTAGAGGGATGATATGGCAGCAAGTAAGTGGCCTGTAACGAATGCTGCCTGCTCAGGACCTTGGGGGGATTGCTTGGCAAGCTTCTAACATCCCTATCTTGAAACAATTACACCAGTTCTCCTTTGACATAAGTAAGCTTCTCTTTGAAATGCCGTATGCCATATCACTTGTACACAATTTAAAGTAAAAACTAGCTATCTAAGGTTCTTTGCCACAGACACCACACAGGTATCTCTTTCCCCACAACCACACGATGTGTTCCAGCTGCAACCATTTATTGGCTCAGTCAAGAGCCCTACCATTTTGTTCGGAAATGTCAGCTTTGATACATCCTCAGGCTCCTTTGCTGTCAAACTGTATTAAACGGAACCAGAGCCAGTACTGCATCTAAGTTTCCATTAAGACAGAAATAAAATCAGCGCTGTTGATATGTTACATTTACTATTGAGTCAAACAGGGGCCTTGGTTGACCAAATACTTCTTTTAACATTACATTCTTGTGCCAAAAGGAACTCTAAACCAAATTTCAATCATTTGTTGAGTTATAGGCAAACTGCTTATAAAACTATTGTTGAAACTGGACTGGTTTCAGTTCAAGACTTATGAATTTCAGTTTATCTGATGTAGTGTATTGGCCCACCCAGCCAGCCATACTTCGAAGTAGGAAAGTTCAGTCTCTTAGCAATAGACGTTTTGCTTTCTGCTTCCAGTTCACTTTGATTATTGCTAGCAGCCAGTTCAATCCAAAGTTTCCTCCTGATGTACTTGTATGGTTACAATAAAGTTACTTTACCCATCCTATGTGACCACTTGGCTTTGGGAACACATATGGATTCCTTCTGACACTCCCAGCGAGGTTTATTGCGGACATGAGAAAGCACAAGTTACAGCAATTTGTCCTAAGCAGCAATCTAGGCAGCGTGGAAATCATTTGCCCTGTCACCCGCCCCCCCCCCAAATGATGACATAAGACATCAAAATGTGGTTTCAACTAGTTTTAATTTAACTGTTGATTGTTGTTAAATAATTATAAGGTTAATTAAAAGGCGGATCTGTGTCACTGCTAGGGTTGCCAACCTGCCGCTATTACAACTAAACTCCAGGTGATAGAAATCAGCTCCTCTGGAGAAAATGGCTGCTTTGGCAATTGGACTGTATGGCACTGAAGTCCCTCCCTTTCCAAAAACCCACCCTCCTCAGGCCCCGCCCCCCAAATCTCCAGGTATTTCCCAACCCAGAGCTGGCAACCCTAGCCACTGCTTATTCCATTAAGCTGATGATTTTGATGTGCTAGGCATCTGCCTGATCTGCCTTTTAGACAGATCCATCCTGGCTCCAAATTTGGCCAGCACTTCCACTGGCCTTGCTTATCACTGCCTGCACAGCTGTATGCTCAGAGAGGTGCTCAGCTTCATCCCTGATGTGCTGCAAAGCTCCTACCAGGTTCAAAAGATGCTGCTCAGCACCAAGGATGCTCCTTCACTGTGCACCTATCAGCAAGGCATGTTATGACCTGTTCTGGACCCAGTCCCATCATGCCAGATGTCTCAGGGTGCTTTCACATCTTAGCCCTCCAAGTTAGCACAACGTAATACCTTCTACTAGTATAGCCAGGGACCAACAGAAAGTATTTCTACATACTTTCCTAAATTACGGAATCTAGCAGAGCACTGAAATTTTCCAAAAATGGAGGAGATGCTGTGTCTGCATGATAATACCCTGCAGAGATTCCTGTCTGCAAAAGTTCACATTTCAAATGCATAAGAGGAAGCACTGGTTGCTCAGGCAGCAGCAGTAAGCACCAATGAAATCACTTTTAAATTGAGTTTCTTGTTCTGAGGCTCAGCTGGCCAGAATACAGCCACTGGATATTCATGGGATGGGGCCATGACTCAGTGGTAAAGCATATCTGATAGTGATAAAGAGGTAAAGCGGTAAAGCGTATCAGTGGCAAACTATATGATATATCTTGCAGGCAGAAGCTCTCAGGTTCAATCCTGGAACGTCCAATTACAAGGATGAGGTAGTATTTGAGGTTACAGTCCACAACTGGAAAGCCTGGAGAGCCGCTGCCAGTCAGAGTAGAGAAGATTAACCCTGACAGACCAATGCTCTCACTCACTGTAAGGCAGATTTCTTGATGTTTTCATATTCAATAACACTCTAGCCAAATTTATGCCTGCATATAATTAAAATGAAAGTGTAAGTCAGAAATATGCCACGTGGATAACGAATCAAGAATATCCAGCCTAAATTGTCTCTCTCACTATTATGGGGTTGTTGTGAAGCAAAATGAAATTCAAATCATAAAGCTCTTTGATGGTAGAAATCCTTCCTTAATATTAACATTGAAAAAAATACTTTAGAGCTACTACATCTATTTCATGAATTTAAAAAAGCACTATGGCATACATACAGTACAAAGTAAAGTTGGGTAGCTTGGCTAATATGTGTAATAGTACTAGCAGTTCTTCAAGGAAGGAAAAACTGAGCTGGCGTTGAAAGATGAAACAATAAAACAGTTTGGCAGGTAGGACAGATAAAAGTATAACTCCAGTTATCACTGGGTGAAAACACTGTGGAGGTCGTGTGTGGTCTAACACTAGGAGAGGTAACAATGTTTGACATGGCTGGGACACATCACCAAAGAAGAAGGGAGGACTCTGACAGGCAGGCACTGAAATGGAACCCCATAAGGAAAACGATTTAGCAGGCCTGCTGCCAGGTGGAAACTGCATTAGACAAGGAAAAGCCAGTCACTCTTGGGTCAAAGGAGAGGTGTTCTCAAGTGACCCAAAAAGAATCACAATGTATCACATAAGGAGTCAGCTGTAGAATAACACCTTTTTGCAGCAATTTCCCTCGTTCCTCCTTGAGGTAAAATTAGTTCAGATGTGAAATCTGAACACCAACACACATTAGCCACCTATAAATAAGTGACTTTTGCTCACAACAATTACCTCCCTTCATGGCCCTGCCTGCCACACGTGAACTCCTAACCTTTTTCTCCCCCAAACCTCTTTTGTTTCAAAAGAAGAAATGGACGTATGCACTTCAACAGTTACATGGTGAGAAGAGGTGAACAGGAAAGCTGAAATGGCAAAGATTTATGGTTGAATGCAATAAGTGTCCATGGATTCAATTCCTTCAATCAGATCAAAGGAGAATATAGTTCTTTAAGTTGACAAACTTTGTTATTTTTGTACTCATATTCCAAGGACTGCCATATTGGAAAAGCAACATTAATATACCACCTATGTACTTAATAAAACAGTTGCATGCTGGCATCCAGAAATACGTGTGATTGGATGGTAGAAATTCCATGATAATGCTCAAAGGTAGCATCCCCCTCCAAAGGTATTAGACAAATTCACATTTCTCCAAGGTGATACCATCTGTTAATATATGTTACCTTGTTTTTATCTTGCTGTAGGTTTTTGCTTCAAAAGCAATATTCAGAGATGAAATAATTAAAACCAACTAACAAAGAACTATTATCTGTCTAAATTATTACAGAACAGATTGCTGTCTAAAATATCTGAGTTTATAGAAAGTCCAAAATGAAGCAGGAAATAGTGGTTGCTTCACACATACATATTAATTTTGTTGAATGATCTGTATTTATGAATGAGGCATCAAAGATCACAAATACCATAGACACAGTTTTTTGGGTAACAGCACCCTTGAATGATTCTCAAGATCCAACAACTCTATAAATGCCACTTTGGAGTACTAGTTTCTGCTGAGGCATTGTCTCATACTTTTCTCAGCAATTTCCACTTATGGTTTAAAGAGGTAGGTAAGTAAACAAGCAAGGAATATGCCTGCATGTATCAGTGAAGCTTTCTTTATACACGTGGATTGTCACCACAAGATTACTTGGGCCATTTATTTACCTCATTTTCAGCCAAAGAACAGGAACACCAATGGCAGCTACTGATATGACTGTTAAGAATTGCAGCTGTAACCCAGATTATTATTACAACTGATGCTGTTTCAACCAAAGATGTCTCAGACTCCAGTGAATCACATTATGCCCCATATAGGGGTGTTCTTGAAAATGACCCCATGATGGCCTTTCTGCTTTTCCCCATAATGTATATGGAATTAACACATTATGTGTTTCCCCATCTTGCCAGTGACAGCCAATATTGATGCACAAGGGAAGGGAAATGTTTGCTGGAATGGGGGAAATGCTTAGGGAGGACATGAGAACCAAGGAGAGTAAATACTTTGAGCAAAATTTTATTTTCAAATACTTGAACTTGAGGTCACTCAATGAAGTTGATTTGCCCAACAGCAGGGCAGGGAAAAAAAGTCCATCTTCACACAATGCATATGGAATTAGCCAGCACAACATGAACTGGAAACCATATTTGCTCAGAACTTTTCTTTACATAGACTAAAGTAGGCTTTATTGAAAAGACATGCTGAATCCCATACATAATTAACAGGTTGGTGTTCCTTAAATCACAAATTCTATATTCATACTAGCCTCAGCTACAATAAACCACTGCCAATTCAAAGTCACCACAACTATCCTATATGTGTGTGTGTGTTATGTGCTGTCAAGACAGTTCCCACTTATGGTGACTGTATGAAATAATGAATGTCCTGTCATGAATGTCCTCCAGAATGTCTTGTCATTAACAGCCTTGCTCAGGTCTTGCAAATGGTCTTGCAAACAGTGGCTTCCTTTATGTAGTCAATTCATCTCATGTTGGGCCTTTTTCTTTTAGCAATTGAATGTACAATCATGGCTAGGATCAGAAGGACTCTGCTTAGCAAAGTGCAGTGTATAATACTCTCATCTTCTACTCCAAGGTCTGTTGATAGGGATTAGAGTAAAGCTTTTTCATGGGATTTTAAATATTTACCATGTATCTATTTGCACTGGCTCACTTAAAAGAGGTTAAACACTTGGCTAAATATCTGTGAATACTCTTAGTGGTTCATTAGAGGTCTACTGTAACAGTTAGCAAACAATTGGAAGGAATTATCAGTCATTACACCTGAGGGAGGAAAAGCATACCAATAATTATCTTCAGTACTGGAAAGCAGGGTAGAGTTCCAAGCTGTCATGTATGTATATTAATCTGAGGAAAGAGCAGATATACAAATACCATTTTCTTTGTGTTTAGGTAATCTTATGCTGGCTGCATGCATAAACCCACATGGCCAGAGATAATTAGTTTAGCCATACAAATACTGGTCAACTATGGGGATTGGAAAAGCTACACTGGACTGTGATGTGCTGAATCTGGGATGCACACCACATCCTTTTCAGTACCAAAGCATAGCCTGATGTTCTCCCAAAGTCAATGACAAAGCCAAGTACTAATACTAACCATGGGATTGAGCGATTGCCTCACTTTTATTATCCCCCATCCAAAAAGAAGCTCCGGGCAGTAATTCTCCCTCCATTTTGTCTGCCCAATGACACCACAAGGTAGGTTAGGCTGTGAGTCAGGTAAGCTACAAGACACAGTGGAGACTGGACTCCTAACACCTAGTTTGACATTTTAATAACTACCTCACAAAATTGCCTTCATTAGCTGCTTTAAAACAGAATTAGAATCTTAATATCATGACTCTAAGCCAAGATTCAAATCATGACAAATAAATCATGTTGTTTTGATTACCTACCTAGTGCTACAATAGCACACTGGTGATCCTTTACTCCATCAGAATTATCCGCATGGCATGATGGCCAGTTATTGGCATGCAGTGGCAGCTTTGTTAATGCAGCAGAATGCTCATCTCTATTCACAAGGGTTTGTATTAAAGGCAACCTTTCTTCTTTTGAGTTTTCAGAAAAGATTAGTCACCACAGTTAGCTCACTTTGGGCAAGCTGGGTGGGGGGAACTTGGTATTTGTATATTGCACTGTGATTCTCAGGCATCACATACACTGAAGTTTTCTGACATAATAATAAATAAGACTTGAATATATTTTTCTCCACTGCATCTTATTCTTAGATCAATATCTCAAGTCTGCATTGGCATCAAATGAACCCCTTAATCTCCCATTCAACCATGGGTTATAAACTCACTGGGGTGACAACTTTTGACACCAACCAAAACCAGAAGAACTAAAAGCAGAATTTTTCCCTGCACATTCTTTACTTGAATGTGTTTTATTGCAACCAAGGGCTAATATTAATAACATTTATCTAGCAATTTACATTTTTATTAACTAATTAATCTTTCCAGCACCACATTATGCAGATTAAATACTTACTTGCCATCCCTGTGTTCAGTCTTCCAGTTCACAATGCCTCAAGTGCACACAGCAGGGCCTTAGCTTACCTTCTTTGCTAGATGCTGCTGCCACATTTTCAGGTGGCACTTCAAAGAAATGAGTTGAAAGTCAGTAAATTACTCACAACCTGCAGAAACACCTTTCACCAACTTTCTGCTAGCAAGCCCATATATCTATATGGAGCCCCCCTACTGCAGTGGTCTCTGCAATTCCCAAGTACAGAATGCAACGAGTGATCAAAGCAGCAGGAATCAGCTAAAATTTGGGCAGATAAATATTCAGGATAAGCCAGGGTGGGCTGGGATATTAAAACAGCCCTGGAACAAGCTACAGTAAGTGGATCCTGTGGTGCTAGCCATGGCAACAATGATGACAGATCTCTGTCATTACTGCTTCAGCCGCTACCAGCACCACAAAAGCCACTGCCTCAGCTTGCAACTGGCCACAAATGGCCCAAGAGGGGAAACAGCTCACTAAGAGCTGTCCCAGTAAATTAAAAAGGTTGTTCACCCCTACGATCCAGCTAGTTCAGAATGCAACAGCGAGGGTCAATCTGTGCTCCAGCAACTGCACTGGCTCCAGGTAGAGTACCAGATAGGGTTGCAATTGCCCGCCAATCAACCGGACTGCCTGTTGACCAGCTGATAGTCAGTGGGAAGAAGCAGTAAGGGGGGAGCTATCCCCCCCCCCGCATGCTCCCGGGAAGGCTCTAGCCTCCTGTTCCAAACTGCATGCCAGATTGGTTGCAATCTGGCTTGCAGCATGGAAAGGGAGGCTGGAGCCTTCCCTTTAGCCCTGCTGTGTGCGCTCTCCACAGAGTGCATGCACAGCAGGGCTAGGAAACTGGAAGTAGAGCGCAGTTATCCCTCCACCCAGCCCCACCCATAAGAACCTCCCGCCAAAGGTAAGTGGGGACCTGGCAACCCTAGTACCAGACCACATTCAAGGTGTTGGTACTAATCTTTAAAGCCCTAAACAGTCTGGGATCTTTGTATCTGCAGGACCTCCTTTCCCAGTATGCCCCCCCCCCAAGAGTGTTACACTCAGCAAATAACAACTTACTGGTAGTCCTTGGCCTGAGAAATGTCCAGTTGTCTTCAACCAGAGCCAGGGCATTCTCAGCCCAGGCCCTGGCTCGGTGAGACCTGGGCTTGCGGTCAAGTGAGACCTGGGCCTGTGGAATTTAGTTCAGTTCCACAGGGCCTGTAAGAGGAAGATGTTCCACCTGGACTATGGTTGAGGCGACAACGGTTTTCATCATAGCTGGCCTCCCCCCCCCCCCCATTTAGTAGAGTTAACCTGGGGATTCTGGGGACCGTCCCCCCACGGCTGGCTGCTGATCAGTGTGCAATGAAACTGGGTGCCAGCTGGATTTTAGATTTTATGGATTATGTTTTAATTGTGAACTGTGTTTCTATTTTAATGTATAATGGATTATGTTAGAAATATTATACGTAAGCCACTCTGAGCCCAGCCTTGGCTGGGGTAGAGCAGGGTTTAAATTTAATAAATAAATAAATGACCCTATGGCAGAGCTTCTTTTAAAATGGTGATCATAATGATGGTAGAGAAGCTTCACCACTGCAGGGTCAGCCAGAAGTCTCACTTTTTAGGTCAGGCCTCCAAAAAAGAGTGGGTGATTGTTTGGGAGACATCTGTGACATATTTGATTTGCAAATAAAATATCATTTACTCAGCGTGTCTAATTTAGACTATGCATTGTCTGTAATGTAGTTCTATGAATGTGCTGAAGCATTTTTTTTTCTTTTTACAGGGTTTCCCCCCTTCTTCCAGGTTGTTGCTGGCAATCCCATAATGATCCCCCAAATGTCAATTTCCCCAACTTTTTCAGGATTGCTATTAGCAGCTACAATTTAAAAAGCCACTTTTTTTCGGCTCAACTTTACCGAATGCACACACCCAGTTCCGTCTCTCTGAGCTGTTATCTCAAAAATCTGTATTTGGATACTTCTTTTTCACTCATAATTGTTTATGCTTCTTTTTATAACATCTACTCTTTTAGCCATCTTGTTTACTGTAAGTGAAGAAGGAATATTTAAGTGTTTTTTCCCCCTTTATGTTTCTTTATACGAAGCGTTACATTCTTTCTACTTTCCAAGGGAATGAATAGACTGGAATTATACTCTATTGCTACTGTTTCCTCCTGGTGGCAAACAAGAAAAAAAAAACATTAGTCTTTTGAAATCATTGGGGCTTAAAAGAATCCTTTCTTTTCTCTTTTTATTATGTAGTGTCTTTCCTTATTGTATCTCCTTATTGGATGTTATTTCATACAAACTTTCTCTTCTGCTGACCCAGAATGAATGTTTCCATGTCATTCTTCTCTCTCTTTTCTTTTCTTTTTTTCTTTTTGAAGAAATCAAGCCATTTTTATTACAAACATTCAGCTCCTACTCCTTTTGGAATGGAAGCTGCTTCTTCTCCCATTTCTAAAGGAGGAGCACCAGATTTCAGAGGGTGGGTGCCACGCTGATCAGGGAAAGCTGACCTATCCTCTGCACCAGGCTTTTTCTGGTCAAGTTACCTCCTCTCTTTTTTGTCTGTGTCTCAGTCAATGAGACAGAGAGATTGTTGTCATGTGGGATAGAGTTAGTTGTTCTATTAAAGCCTTGGTGCATCTCCTTAAGTCATTACTCCAAGGACAGATTTTTTTTTTGTGGGGGGGAGCTGAACCACATCTGTACATATTACACTTTCCAAATTCACAATTTAGATAAGTGGGAATATTATATAAGGTACATGAACCTGGAACCCAGAAGACATTCCTACTATAGTCTGGTGTGGATGGCAGTACTGCTGGTGGTAGCCAGGGCAGAAACAGCAGGGGACCTTGGCTGGCATCTTTTTCATCTGGAAACACAACACCATCAAGGTGGCCATTAAAGCAATGGGAAGCCAAATGTGCATGGTAGCATTCTGGTGCCTTCATGAATGTTTGGCAGTACCCCTAAGGGGATTAAGTAGCAGGTTGGGCTGGAGCAAGGGTGCATTGCTGCACCTACCCTGGCATTTTAGGAACATGTTTTAGCACTCCCAAGCCAGGAAATGTGGCTGGGCTGTGGGATAGCACTTAACTCTTCCTTATTGCTCCTACAATGGAATGGTTCCTAAATCTGGGACCCCATTTGATAATATCTCTGTCAAGAGTTGGAGACTGAGTGCATGGACCATTTGAATTGTTTACAAGAAGCCAGAGATTAAGAACGTGGGCAATAATAATAAAAAAAGATGGAGAAGATGGAGAAGAACCTATCCAAATGGATCACTGCATTTAATAGGTGTGACAGTGTTTGCTCAAGTGCAGCCAAAGGGCCCCCAGCTTTGCTTAATCAGTAGGGTGTTATTCTTAAACAATAGGTGTGTGCGTAAAGCGCCATCAGGTCTCAGCCAATTTATGGCAACCCAGTAGGGTTTTCAAGGCAAGAGACTTAACAGAGGTGCTTTGCCATTGCCATCCTCTGCATAGAGACCCTGGTATTCCTCAGTGTCCCCCATCCAAGTACTAACAAGGGCCAACCCTGCCTAGCTTTTGAGATATGGTGAGATCAGGCTAGCCTGGCCCATCCAGGTCAGGGCTAAAACATAGAATGGATACATTAATAGGCATGACATAGTTGGATCAGGAGCAGCTGGAGAAGACCACTGAATTTTGTTCAACAAATCAGTTATTCCTAGAGCATATGCTAAACATGTGGGGTTTTCCTTGCTTCTTGCTTTCTAATAGATGCAATGTTAGGCCCAATAATTGGTTTAACTGTTTAGACCCTCCCTGCTCTTTGTTTGGGAGGTATGCCATTAAGTGATGTTTTATTTCAAAGGTGCTTCTGGATTATTCCCGACAGGAAATTGATTGCAGAGGTCCAGCCATGGCTGCCACTGGGGAATTCTATGGTACAAGAGATATCGCAGGAAGTAGGACCATTTAGACAGGCATGCGGTAGATTGAGGGAGTCATTTTCAGTGGATGTGCACAAGGTTCATAGATGGACATAGTGATGGTGACTGCATGGCAACACATGGACTGAATTTTTGAAGGGCACACAGGGGCAGCTTAAGTTGTTTTGATGTAGGCAATTCCCTGACTGGAGGGGTGGCATACTGGCCAAAGGCATAGTGTGTGTTTTAGCAGTCCTTGGTAAGGCTTGCTTAGGATTTGAACTCTGTGGGGGGTTGGCATGTGTGGTTCAAAGAAAATCCAGGATTGTGGTTCCTTTTTTTGTAAAAAGGCAACTTGAAGCCTTGTTGTGGGAACTGTCTGTTAGCTTTGACAAACAACCATTCCCCCCCTTGCTTGATTTCTACTTGTTGTTACACAAAAATAGTTGCTGCAGCCCTGTTTATTTGACATTCTTTTGCTAATCAGGTCCACCAACTATCAGAAGGAAAGATAGCAAAGCCATGACCTGAAGCTGAAAAAAAATTCTGCCCGCACAGTCCTCGGAAAACAGATGGAAAAGGTTGCCTTTTCTCAAATGGACGATCCAACTCGATTAATTTCAGTGGTCAATGCACTGTAAGATGCACAAATAAGGGAGCAAAAGCAAGTTCTTAGTATTTTACTATCTCACTATAGAGTGGAATAGATCACTCGATATATATATTTTTAATTGCATTTGGTTTTTTTTTAGAAGTATAGGATTCCTGTTTTCACATGCAGATCACAAGCCTCCCTGGGAGCTAGATAAACATTCTGTAAGCACTTGCATGGAAATACATTTAATGCTGCAGAGAGAATTCACTGAGCTGACTAATTAGTTTTGCATTTAATATGAATTCAAACAAGAATTGCTTTATGGGAACCACAGGGTGCACAGACGACATCTACAGCTTCACTCATGAGAATGGATGGCTGTATTGCATGCCTATTTCCCTGAAGGAATTATCATGGCCGCAGTTGCGCTAACAATATTCCCATATATTTCCAAACAAACAGGATTAGATAGAAATTTACAAATTTATCTTTCTCAAGCAACAGGGGTCAGGGCTTACAGCTTCCAAAGTACTTTTAGATGCTTCCTTCCTATGTTAAGCTAGTGACTAAACTGTCTCACTTCACAGATGGGCAAATTCAACAGAGACGTAATGCTGTGACTAGGACAAATCAATAATTGACCTATTGATGGTTCCATGGTGGTTTTCAGATAGCTTCTTATGTAGTAGTACCAGCTAGCCATCTCACACTAGGGAAGTAGTTCTCAAACTATAAATACATTAGTGTGTCATGTCTTTCTTACAGGTTGGTCATGACACTCAAATTCCTAAGCTGAGTGGGGAGAATCTATGACCATCCTCTAAGTGGCAGGAAAAGGAGAAGAGACCTGCCATATTTCTTAATCTTTGCTCTGCATCTTTGTTTGCAGATTGTAATGTGTGTAAAGTGCCATCAAGTCACAGCCAACTTATGTTGATCACAGCAAGGGGTTTCAAGGCAAGTGAGAAGCAGAGGTGGTTTGCCATTGTCTTCCTTTGCAGAATCTTCCTTGGTGGTCTCCCATTCAAGTACAGACCCTGCTTAGCTTCTGAGATCTGACGAGATTGGGCTACATCATGCTGTCTTACTTCCCATGGGAATTAATAGCTGTTGGTTATACCAGTTGTCTCCTGCACCACACCTGTAGGATTCTGGATTTATGCCAGAGGCACTGGATGTAAACTAAGCCTTGACAGTGGTACTATGATGGTGACTCTCAGAAGGCAGAATAAGTTCAGAAGAAGAAGAAGAATTGGTTTTTATATGCTGATTTTCTCTACCTTTTTTTAAAAAGGAGAATCAATACAGCTTACAATCTTCTTCCTCTCCTCACAACAGACACCTTATGAGGTAGGTGAGGCTGAGAGAGTTCAAAGAGAACAGTAACTAGCCCAAGGTCACACAGACAGATGGCTTCATGTGTCAATGTGGGGAAACCAACCCAGTTCACCAGATTAGAGTCCTCCACTCATATGGAAGAGTGGGGAATCAATCCCGGTTCTCCAGATTAGAGTCCACCACTCTTAACCACTACTCCATGCTGGCTTTTGTGGTGTCACTTCAGAAAGATTGAGAACTGCTGTACTAGTGTAAGGGCCAAAGTAGACATTACATTTTTTGGCAACATAGCTTTCAGTTCATGAAATTCAACTCATTATCCCTGCATGTGCTGCTCCAACATTACGCAAATAACTGCTGGTGCCATTTCTACTTGTGAAAACAAGAGCCCCTCTTTCCATGTCTTCTCATCTTTAAAAAGGCATTCCCTGCAGATGCTCTGTGGCAGCAGTGAAAACAAGCCAGTCAGTGAGACCTCTGTCCCAGGGAAGTTACTGGACCAGATTTTGGGGTATGGGTGGACTGTAAGTAAATATGTCAGTGTGATGCAGCTGCAAAAAAGGCTAATGTGGTCTTAGTATCAATGGGGTGTATCAACGGAGGCATAACATCCAAATTGCAAGATGTCAAAAGTCCTGTTGCATACCACATTGGTCAGGCCACAACTGGAGTACTTTGCCCATTTCTGGAAGCCTCACTTCAAAAAGGATGTTGACAGAATGGAGCAGGTGCAGAGGAGAGCCATAAGGATGATTAGGGGCCTGGAGACCAAACTCTATAAAGAAAGGCTGGGGGATTTAGGAATGTTTCATCTGGAAAAGAGGATGGAGGGCATGATTGCTCTCTTTAAGTTTTTAAAAGGTTGTCACTAAGAGGAGGGCAGGGGGCTGTTCCTTTTGGCATCAGAGGAGCGGACTCGCAATAATGGCTATAAATTATGAGCAGAAAGGAACTGGCTGGATAATAGGAATTTATTTTTAACAGTAAGATTAGTTCAGGAGTGCAATTGGCTGCCTAGGGAGGGGGTGAGCTCCCCCTCGCTGGCAGTCTTCAAGCAGCAGCTGGACAAACACTTGTCAGGGATGCTTTTGTCTAATCCTGCAATAAGCAGGGGGTTGAACTAGAATATTATAATGTTTGCCATGATGCTTTATCTTAAATGATCTCCCAAGGTAAATTTATTTGTGAGCTACCGTATTTTACATTTAGTTAGGCGATAAATGTTCAACGGGATACAAGGGAGCATATTTTATACAAGTGAAATGGTATTTATTGTAATTTCTAAGCAAAACTGAAGATGAAAACCAACAGCAAATCATGGCAGTGGAGTTGCTAGCATTGCTGAACTGACGTTGTAAAAATGCATGATCCCACCGTTGCAATTATGAGAGCAGAATAGGCTTCAGGAGAAAAACATTTGAGCTTCTCACCCAGCATTAGATATCTTTGAAAATGAACGTTTCCACTGTTGTAGTCGGGGGCTTTGCCAGTATGATACAGGTGTACACCCCATGCACGCATATATAAATAAAAATGGTATCTCAAACAACACGAAGGACTCCAGCTTTTATTTCTCATGTACAACCCCCCCCCCCCGCCCACATTTGTTCATGTTGTGGTACAAGCAGAATGTGACGGAAGCTTGATATAGAAAATCTCAGCAACATGGTGGAGACCACAAGGCTGGCCTCTGCTGCCAAAGAAACAGTACCCACTACTCATCGGCTTTGTCCTGATCAGTCTCTTCATAGAGTAGGCAGCATCATTGGCTTGCTGGCTGCGTTTGAGCTGCCAAGGCACTTTCAAGATAGGCTGTCTTCCTATGTCCCCATCCAGCCCGCAGATGAGTAATCACACTGTGTGGTGGGGGCGAGAAGGCTAAAGAAATCAGATGCAACCTGCTTTTGATAAATTGCCTACTCTAGCTGTACAATTCAATGGAAATATAATAACAGTAATCATTATATCCAAAAACAATGCTTTTGAAGAAGAGAAACCATTGAATATGCCCACAAAATTATGGAACGCTTGGATATTCCCAGCCCATTCTGTTTGTTGCTGTTGTTGCTTTGTCATTATTTTACCTCATATTCTGCTCTGCCTACCTTCTGATTTAACTTGTACAATTTTTAATGTTCATTTAAAAACTGGTAAATGCACAATGTTCAGTTTACATTTTCTCTCCTTTTACAAGCTACCAATTTCTACAGGTGCGCATATGCATTAATTTTTAAAAAGTTTGGTTGCATCACAATTATACCAATTGAACCTGTACACTGATGAAGTAACAGCTTAATAACAAATGTTGATGTGCTTATGAGTTGTGTCATACATCTGTATCTTCATTGGGGCAATATGTCAAAGTCTGTGGTGTTGGCGTTCTTTTGTTATTATCCAAAGGCAGATCTGTACAACTAGAGATTCAAGAGGACAAACAAAGCCCATCAGCCATGCATTGCTTAATGCCGCGCTTGACATTCCCACCTGTGCTGCATTCCTAGGTAATCAGTACAGTCATCGTTGATGTCCTAATATGGGGCTATATATTGCTGATAATTGTATTCAACTTGATGGATCTAATGTCTAGGCTTGAGCTAAGGAAATAAAAATATTGTACTTCCACCTAATATATCTAACTCCACCTAATTCACCTAAAAATCTCTACCTCCACCTAATTCACCACTTCACTGAGACTGGTCCTGCTTTTAGCAGCAGCAGCAGCAGCAAGAAAAAAGTGGTATAATATGGTGGGTGTGCAAAGCCAATATTTACCCTGTAAATCTGACAGTGCAAGAGCACACCCATGTCTAACCAGCAGGTCATGCGTTGGGGTCATAGCCTCTGTGAAATGGTATTTAAACAACAAGAATGTGGTGGAGTTCTACATGCAGTTATGGATGTGGCCCTGCTATGAAATGCTTTGAAAATTTGAGCCAATGGTGGCGGATCAACTGATCTCCTGGTGAATGCATTATTAAGGATGAGTTCAGAACTGATGCCCATCTGAAGTGACTCCTTGAAAGTCTTCTCTTCAAGGTGATTGGATCCACTTGTTAAGTATTTTGTGTATATCGTCTGATGCAGTGATAATACTTTCTTCATAATACTGGTCTGACAATTTTTTATGGGTGATCTTTATTGTTGTAAACTGATGGAAGTCCCTATTAGAAAGGCTGGCTTCCTCTAATGGAAGGGAAGGCAAAGACAAAGAGCAGTCAGAACAGTCTTAAGAGTCTGTATCCCAGTTACTTGTGAACAATTAAATATCATATTAACTCATTGGATACTATCTAAAGCATGATAGATACTGGTGTTCCCACTCAAAGATTAAATGCACTAGCATACCACTAGACTTCTGCTTAAGAGTTTGTTTTGTTTCTTTAGCTTTTGCCATCAGTTTTAGTTTTTGTTATTAATTCCAGAAGGGACTGTTTTGTTACTGAGTAATTTCATGTAGTTTTGTTTCATTATTGTTGTTTTATTTTTATAATCATAGTTAAACTGTGGAACTCCCTGCCCCAGGATGTGGTGATGGCTTCCAGCCTGGAGGGCTTTAAGAGGGGAGTGGACATATTCATGGAGAAAAGGGGTATTCATGGCTATTAGTTAGAATGGATACTAGTCATGCTGCATACCTATTCTCTCTAGTATCAGAGGAGCACGCCTATTATTTTGGGTGCGGTGGAACACAGGCAGGATGGTGCTGCTGCAGTCGTCTTGTGTGTGGCTTCCTAGAGACACCTAGTTGGCCACTGTGTGAACAGACTGCTGGACTTGATGGGCCTTGGTCTGATCCAGCAGGGCCTTTCTTATGTTCTTATAATCCTTTTTCTTTATAACCCTCCATTGTTTTGAATGGAAAAAATCCACCCATTTTCTTGGGTCTCCACCTGCATGGTGTTCCAACCATATTGGACAAAAATCGAAAAGATTGTAGTACACCTCTAAGATACCCACAGTTGTAAATTCCAGGTAGATGGAATAAAGGGGCTCCCTTTTAGAGGCAAGGAAGGCACCCATGTTTAACAGTAAAATCTGCAGCCATTTAGGTGACCTTGAGATACATTTGATTGGATGGGAGAGTAGCAGACAAGCAGGGATATGCAGACAGCAAGGGAAAATTTGGCACAGCATGGCAGGTATTAGAGGAGAGAGAAAGGCAAAGTTCCAATCCATTTCCTCCAGGACTGGAATACCTCAAAGATGTGGCAAAGTTTAATCTCTGCCCAGATTAAAAAAACACACACACACATGGGCTGCCTTGTGAAAGTAAAACCAATGGATGGCAGAGACTCCAATAATGAAGGAAACCAGAACAAAACAATACAAAATAAAATCTGCTTAATTTCATATTAATTACAATAATTAATCTTTTTCATTTCATATTAATTACAATAATTTCAAAACACTCAATTTTCATATTTATTGTAATTTACAAGAAAAAATTCACAAATCTTCATCCTATACATTTAAAAACAAGCACAGGCCAGGGATTTTTTAATTAAAATATGAGCTTTTTTTCCAAGTATGTCTTCTTCAAGCAATAAGTGCCATGATAGATAATTTTCAAAGCCCTTCAAGGTTCTGAAGTTACTTAGTGTTCTTACCTCATTCACCTCCTTTCCCCACTTTTAGTAGAACAAAATGTTTTTAATCTGTTTTTCAGTGTACTAATATGTATATCTTGTGGCATGGAAGTGATATTCCATAAAAGTACATACATCAAAGTATATACATGATGAAGTAGTATTAGGGAAATGTTTTCCCCCCCTATACCAGTAGTTTGAACACAAAATATTCTCAATCACTGCATTTCTGCGTATTATAACAGGGCACACATAAAGAATTTAATTGTGTTTTAAATTTCCTCCCTTGTGCCTAAACAATTACTAATCCACTGGGTTCAGAAGGAAAAGGAAATAGATTAAAGGACCAAATGCAAGTCATCTCCATTAAACAGTTTTGAAAGGTTATGCTTTGCAGCAATGCTAACCTCAATGGGAAACAAGAGTACAAGGCAAGCATATGTCTTTATGAGCATTGCCTACAGGTTACTCTGATGTTAAAAGGCTGATGGTATTCATAGCCATAAAGGATTTAACGCATTGCGATTCAATGCTGTAACTCATATTGAACTCTTAATTGAACATTAAGCTCCTGTAGCTATAGTAGGATTTACTTAACTTGCTAGCTGTTCTAGACAAAAATAAAGCCAACATATCCTATTGGGGAACATATCTAAACTGGTAATTGCATATTATTCTTCACTTTGGGGTGTTCAAATTTATTTCATTATATCGGGTCCAGTATACAAGCTGTAAAACATTGAATATTAGAACACAGATCAAGGATTAGGGCAAAGATACTTAAGGACCCCCTAGTGGAGCATTTCTGGAACTACATACATACGGAGAATGATCTCCAATATTTTGTGGATCTGGCACCTCGGGACTAAAATATATGATAGGTTAAATATTGAGAGAATCCTTAAACAGAAGGAGGCCTTCTTTATTCACCCCTTTCAGACAGTCACACCTCAGGGGCTAAATATGGAAAACAATCTGTCTTGCTATGTAGGTAACTAAGAGGTGAATTGTGGTAATATGACTTTAAATGTTGTAGAAAGATCCTTGAGAAGTGAACTATACACCTGAGCATAATTAAGAGCAGCATTTTATAATCTAACTAGTTGAATGGGAAAAGCAGGTATCCCTAAGGGGAACCCATATTTCTGATGAAGTCCTACTAGCCTCTAGAAGGCAGAAGTAATGTACCGTATATACTCGGGTATAAGCAGACCCGAGTATAAGCCGACCCCCCAAATTTGAGGCCAGAAAAGGGAATTTCTTATTGACCCGCGTATAAGCCGAAGGTCAATAAGAAATTCCCTTTACTGGCAATGCTGCGCTCTAAAATGGCGGCCGCCATTTTAGAGCGCAGGGCCCCTGCCCAGGTCGCCCTCCCGCCGGCCTCCCGGGCCCTCCCAACCCACCCCAACCCACCCTGACCCCAGTGCCATCCAAGGGGGGGAGGGGGAAGAACCCCTGAACCCCCTACGCACCCGGAGAGGTGGCGAAGCGGCGGCGGCGGCACAGCCTTCCTGGGCTGGCAGGAGGCCCCTCCAGGCCGCTGCTGGCCGGGGGAAGGCGCCTGGGTGCATGGGCGGCGGCGGCGCGGCGGACAGGGGCCTCCTGCCGGCCCAGGAAGGCCCCTGCCGGCTAAAGGAAGGCGCCCGGGCACGTGGGCGACAGCGGCGCGGCCAGCAGGGCCTCCTGCCGGCCCAGGAAGACTGCTGCCAGCCGGGGAAAGGTGCGCGGGCGATGGCGGCGGTGATGGCGGTAAGTTCCCCCCTCCATACTCCCCCCTCCCCCTCCCTTCCCCTACCGTATTGACCCGCGTATAAGCCGAGTTCGGCTTTTTCAGCCCTTTTTTTGGGCTGAAAAGCTCGGCTTATACGCGAGTATATACGGTAAGTAATATTACTAAAAGAATTACTTTTGAAAGTTGAAATTGAATTAAGATAGGCTATTGGAATTTAAATATAATATTTTATATTATAGGTATTTGGTACTACCCATGGGGAGCTTATGAAAAATAGTTTGAATAACATAAGGAGATAATACTGACTGGAGAGAAAAAAGGTAGTCTTTATTAATATTGTGATAATTGTAAAAATTTACTAGTCAGGTCGGAGATAATGTTGTTATTTGTGATAGGTGTCAGAGGAGGAACTGAAGAAGAACAGAAACTATCATTTTCCTCTTCTGCCTGACAGCTGAAATAGAGAGAGAGAGAGAGAGAGAGAGAGAGAAATTGAATATATTGAACTTATAGGGATTTATCCTATTATACTTAAGAACTACATGAGATGGATATTGTACTACTTAAAGGTAAAGGTCCCCTGTGCAAGCACCGGGTCATTCCTGACCCATGGGGTGACGTTACATTCCAACGTTTACTAGGCAGACTTTGTTTGCGGGATGGTTTGCCAGTGCCTTCCCCAGTCATCTTCCCTTTACCCCCAGCAAGCTGGGTACTCATTTACCGACCTCAGAAGGATGGAAGGCTGAGTCAACCTTAAGCCAGCTATCTGAAACCAACTTCTGTCGGGATCGAACTCAGGTCGTGAGCAGAGCTTGGACTGCAGTAGTGCAGCTTACC
Source organism: Euleptes europaea (assembly GCF_029931775.1). Classification (NCBI taxonomy): domain Eukaryota; kingdom Metazoa; phylum Chordata; class Lepidosauria; order Squamata; family Sphaerodactylidae; genus Euleptes; species Euleptes europaea. Next base: position 36,233,064 of record NC_079320.1, on the reverse strand, counting down.
ACTCTGCGCCACGGGACTCCTATTGTACTACTTACCTGATATTTATTACTTGTAATGAGAAAAGGAGTTGCTATCACTAGTTGGTGTTTTTGTTCCACTACAGTGGAAATTGTATTATTGTTATTATGAATAATAGTGTTAATATTAAGATTTGTTCTATTGTAACCACCTGGAGGTTGGCAATCCTGTCTGTCGCGTGGGGCTATCAGGAGGTCAAAGTATGTTGGAAGAGATTTAGATGTGATCTAGATGTGATTGTGAGTATAATTTGTCACAGTTCTAGCCAGGAATACAAAGGAATAGGTACTGGTGGTAGAAGATGATGGCAGTTGATTGTCCAGGCTGGAATCAGGGCTGGCCTGGTTTCTCAAATATGGCCCTAAGAATATAGAAACAGTCTAATTCATATCAATAGCAATACCTATGTATCTAAACCCAGGTGCAGAAATGCCCAAGAACTGCAAGAAGGCCAAGGCAGAAGTGAAGATATGGCTTAAGGATGGGGTGTATTGTTGAGGGCCAAAAGATATGTAAGAGAAACATGTCATAATCATTTCAGATGTCAATCATGATGATGGGTAAAGTAGCAAGAATCTATTAAATTATGCAACATTTATATCATTTTATGAGATATATATGAGTATAGCCAACTTTGCTTGTATTTGAAGTTATAAGATAATTAGACAAGAATGTGTGCCCTGCAAAGTCGGACAGCTATCATTAGAAAGATGATTCTGAAAGATGATAAATACGGGAATTTCAATTAATTATCAGCCTGGTCTTGGAGGAAACTACTTGCCTCATGATTTTGCTTAATTTGGGGTAGGATTTTTAATGTCCTCATGTAGTGACTCTCCTTACTTGATAACCTTCTGTGTTAAATTAATGCTAGTCAATGCTAAAGTTATTAATAGTCAGATCTTATTAAAGGAAATGGAGGCAAAGATTCGTTCCTTATACACTGGTTTGCAAAATAAGGTCATTGTTTGAAACTTAAATCCAGGATGTTAGAAAAGACATTAGAAGAGAAGGCATTTGGAACCTACTACTAGTTTATACATGTGTCTCTTTCATATATTTGAATTCTGCTTAATTTTCACTTACATATTTATTGAAGAAGTTAGTAATTTGAACAGAATCTCTCTCTCTCTCTCTCTCTCTCTCTCTCTCTCTCTCTCTCTCTCTCTCTCTCTCTCTCTCTCTCACACACACACACACACACACACACACACACACACACACACACACAATAACTTAATGTTCACAGGAGAAGGATATATTTCTCTAACCAAACTCACAGGTCCAGTCCTGTCATAGGAGGTCACTAGCCCCATACCACCTGCTTTTGCTGAAAAGAACTACTCAATAAATCATTAAAGTGTGCAATTTATGTACAGCGAGCTAACTGTTATGCTTAAAACGATTAATGGAAATCTTACAGAGCTGGAGCAGAATTAGTCTAGGAATTTAGCCTTTTGTCTTTGAATACTTGTCTTTTACAGTGTTTGAAGTTTGCTTGTAAATTATTTAATGCATCATGTTTTTTTTTAAATTCATGCCTAAAATCAAAAGCAGATTTGTATTGTTTAAAAACATGGAGCTAATGGATTCCTATAGAGGAAACACCTGTTACTAGTAAAGAATTAAAGTGATGTTCCATATCCCCATGAAACTGAATAAAGAGCTCAAGGCACCGCTTAGACAAAAATAACTTCAACCAAATTCAACAAAGACCATCAATCACACCAGAAAACCTTGATGAAATGTTTTCATTACTTTGTGCACAACAAAAGGTATCTTCTGTGGAGGGGAAGGGAAGAATCCTTGGGGATATTTTGACTGATTAATTATACAAATAGATTGCCTCTTTAGTAACAAAGAGGTTACAAAATCTCACAATGCAAACTTCTGCACGTCTCTCAAAGTTTGAAGGCATTGCTTTGCATGTAAATAGCAAAGATAGAGTCACTTCTCACTACAGAATATCGAGGGCTTTAATGACTTAGAATGGAAAGTGAGAGCAAATACATAGACATCACTCAAGGTTATTTATTTATCACACTGACAACCTTTCTTCCTCCACAGAATTCATGTTGGCTTATCTAAAGTTATTCTTTTTTATCCTCACAACATCCCACGAAAGTATAAAAAAGCCTTTTTTTTTTCCTTTTTAGAAAAAGGAGATTGGGTTAGGATCAGAAAGAGTCAATTACAGTGCATCGACCATAACTCTATTGGAGCAAAATGATAAGCTTCAGTACATATATGACGTGCTTCCTCCTACAATACATGGTGAGAATTTGCTCCCTTACTTTTTCCAGTGAAGTGACTGAGGATTCCAACCCTGGAGGTCCATGAATGGGTTGCAGTCTTTAATCTGAATGCACTTTTAAAACATCTAAACCTTTTACTTAAAAAAATGGGAAAGCTCAGCAATTTGTATATTGTTGAACTTGTTCTATATAGAAAATCACTACCGCATTAGTCTTAAGTCAAGTGCCTCATTGAACTTCCCGGTTAAAACATACTCACTGGGTTCTGAGTCCCAATGAAATTGTTATTTCTGAGAACCTAACTAGACATTAGAAACTACACATGTTCACCATAGGAACTTAACGCTGTATGGAAGCTGCTAGTTCCTGGTGACAACTCATGAGTAAATGTTCATCATGACCTGATTTAAATTGGGACCACTTCATGAAAGAAGGAGAAATTGCTGCCTTCTCTACTATACTGTTTTTGGCTGCTGAAACAGTCTTGGGGGCAAGGGAGGGAGCAATTTTCCTCCATTGGGAACCATCACACACTGAATGCTTGTACGTGCTGGCTCCCCACAGAGAAAATAATGCTTCCACCTATAGCCATTGAAGATTTACATTTCTTAAAGCTACAGTTGCTGCTTCTATTATTTTAGAGAATTTAACCGCTCAATGTTTTTTTCTTGGGGGGGAGGGGCACTCACTTCGGCAGCACATATACTAAAATTGGAACAATGCAGAGAAGATTAGCATGTTCCTTCTTTCGGGGGGGGGATAGATTTTTCAGTTTTCCCCCAGCAAATCTGAGCTTTTCTTAGGTTGTAGAAAGATCTCTTTTTGTCTGTTCATTACTCCAATCTTCAGATTTACATATCCCCAGATGGGGACATGTTGAGTACCATGTTGATATTCCATTGAACTATCAAATAGACCAGTACAGCTAGAAATATATCACATAAGTAATTTTAGGGAAATATTGGAAATTCAATGAAACAAAGTAATAAAATGTTTTGGAGACTTTTATCTAAATTATTAGAATAGTATTGAAGCGGGCCTTTCGAGTGACTAAGCTCTTAGAATTGACCTCTTCCTGAGAAGTGGTATGTTATCTTATTCAGCCAGTCACCTACTATGCAGGGACTCAACTACTTTACTCACTTAAAAAAGCAAGTCTTTTTATTGATATACTTCCAGTAAATATGTGTAAGTGCAAGTTACAAAGTCTTTATGTTCAGTAACAATGTATGTTTACAATGTATACTGTAAAGCAAGCATACTACATACTATTCAGTATTAAAATCCAATACTTTAAATATAACAGTCAAATAAGTCTGATTTAGTTCAAAGTATCTAATTCACACTCTAGAATAATATATTTGTAAAGCCATACATACCAACAGCCTCTTCTTGAGACCCTCTGAAAGAGGTCTGAAGTACTAGCTTTTCTGTGTCTGTATGTATATTATTTCAGTCACCTTGTGGCTGTTAAACTGTTTATCAAGGTATGTGAAACTGTTTCTCAAGGTAGGTTTCACTGTCCTTCTATCAAGAAGCTAAAGGTAGGTGAAGGATTGACTGTCCTTCAATCAAGCCTCCTATTCATTACCTTATTTGGTTTTCCCCTTACAGGAGACTCTGTTGCTAACTATAAACAATCCATTTTAAGCTTTATCCTTTATATATTCAATTTAAGTATCATTCTTATCTACAGAAAAAGACATTTCATTTGAACCCATTCATTAAGTTCTAGGACCTAGCATTCATGTTTAAATCATAAAACACAATTATAGTTTACATTACAACATCAGTATCACATGAGTAGATGGACAGCATATCTGTATGTGTAGTCATTGGAGTCTGACATTGGAGTCTGCTTTCAATAACTATAAAGGACTTGAGAAACCGATTCTTAGTCTAGAAGTCAGGTAAAGGACTATGAGAAACCGATTCTCAGTCTAGAGGACAATGAGAAACCGATTCTCAGTCTAGAGAACAATGAGAAACGGTTTCTCATCTGGGAAGGTCTTTTACAATGATATGTCACTTGAATGTTACTGAAGCCTCTTCTAGAGTAATAGAGACAAAAGCCTCTTGCATATAACATTCTTCTTCCTTTTAAAAGGACAATAAACTTCTTTATGTATTTTCTGCAGTTTGTATATGTAGTTGTGTTATGTTCTGAATAATTCTGCATATGTACAACATTAATACCATGTTTATGTGTTCTAATATGTCAAAGCCTGTAACAGTATGTACAATACAAAAGAAAACAAAAGCCTACAGACAAGGAATACAACCCTACAATTAAACCTCAGCTTTAAATGCTTTTTAGCTTGGGCATGCGGAAAGAGCTTATGTTACCCATGACTGGTTATAAAGGCATTATTATCATCACAAAAACCACTGTAACTCCAGATCTGTGTATGGACCTAATTATACAGCCCAAGACCTGAGGTACATCCTGGAGCTACTAATATATTAAAGCTAGCAGAAATAAATAACAACAGTTTAATGCTGTTCTTTAAAGAAAATATTAGCTTCTTAAGGTTAGGGGTCAGGACTTTTAAAGGCACTAGTCTTTATTAGCTGTCTAGACTATACTGTTTAAAAATACCTTCTATAGTAATTTGGTGGATAAAATCCATAGTGGGTCATTATCCTCCTGTAAAATAAATTCATAACAGCTGCTTTCTGGAAGGCAACTTCTTGCGCATATTTATATAGTGTGCTCTCCCTTCTGCTCCCTAATTTCTACAAATATTTTAAAGAAAATTCAACTCATTCAGTTTGCAAAGAAGCACTCTAACAGTGTCATCCTATGAACACTTTCCGGGACTACATCTGACTGAGTAAAGTGAGCAGGATTCTGAATATAGGGCTGCTCTTGAACTCTTTTCATCTTCTGGTTCTCCTCCCACTAATTGTTAACACTAATTGTTAACATTGTTAACACCGTGTTTCTGTTTTACTAGCAGACTACCACAAAACAAAAATAGAAACATCCCGAATATTAGTGACACCACAAGTCTGTAGTTGTGTTATATATTGTCGCATACCCTAATTAGATTGTCTCCCCCTTTTGGTTGGGGAATTAGCTGGGGAAACTTCATTTTGCAAGAGGCAGGGGTAACTGGGATATTTTACCCTTTGTATTCAGAGATCAAATCCCTGTGAAAAACTCTTAATAAAGAGAAGATTCATTTTAAGATAAATTTGTTTTTTTATTGTATAAGCACTTTTACACACACACACAACAAAACATTCAAAACCCGATATACTCAAGAACTAGGAAATAAAAGGTAGGAGGGGGGGTGGACATAAGTATGAGGTTCCCAGGGGGAAGTATATTTACCTATCAGAGGTGCAACATCCAGAATGGCAGCAGTAGGAAGGGAAAGGGAAGGGGACCAACAAGCAAATGGGGGTGTGCATGGGGTGCAACACACGCCTTGCCATTGTGATAGGCGGCTTGATTGTTTAGTTCAGACATTTGAGTAAGAAAAGGACAGGAGGTGAGACAGATTAGAAAAAAATGCCTGGGTTCTCGGGATTAAGTACCACTGAGTATCTGCTATAGATTTCTAGATGACGGGAGATATCTTGGGAAACGTTTTTCAGGAAGGAGGGGATGACTCATAGGGGCTTGGTTCCTGGCTATTTTGCAACTTGATGGGTTTTGTTTGGACCTCTGACTATGCTGAGTAAGGATTCCAGGTTCCCTGAATAGAGTTTAATTACTGAGGAGATTACTGGAGTTTCCTTATCAGCTGCAGGAGAAAGCTAAATATATGCTGAAGAAGGTATTTTTTTCTGTCTTATTGTTCTCCAGGTTACACCTGGCATAAGCCTGAGGGGAGGCAGGCAGACAAGGTTGAACTTGCCCAGTCGACTCTGGAGTTTGTCATAAAGATGGTTGCCAGAAAAATTCCATTTTGTCTCTGGCACACAGCAGTGCCTTGCTTCTTGTGCATTCTCTCCAGTCCTGTGCACCTCGCAGGGCTGTACTGAGAAAGCCTAGGGCATCCTGGTGGTGTAACCAGTACTGTGACGAAAGAGCCCAGCTGGGCTGAAAGGTGGAATATACTCAGTGAAAAAAAGACCCTTGGAAATTTTGGTTTAATATCACTGTACACCTTCCCAAGACATTTTGATGAGGTAAGCATTAAGGTATCAATGAAGCTCAGTTGTTAGTAAATACTATTTATGTAAGTGCAACAAATTATCAACAGGTATACACTGAAAGGTGAACACTTTTTTTTCTGTTTCATCTTCCCAGTCCTGTGTTTGTGTTTTATAAATGACAAATTATTTGCATGTTGTGATCAGAGAACTAAAGCGATATACACAGATATTCAAATGTCTCTTGCAGAAGGTGCTTAACATTCTCTTGTGCAGAAGAACAAACAAGAGGATTAAATGCAAGAAAAGAAAACATGATAAAAGTATTATGCACATATTGTTGGCAGTTTTCTGTTAGAGAAGCCTTCCTGCAAATTCCAAGCTGCTTTTCAAATGTATAGAGGTTTAAGAAGCATTGGTGGGAGGTTATGGGGGGTTGGTTCCTTTAATGTAAACAACAGGGGGGAAATTAAGTTGATAAGCCTATCTGCATTTCGACCTGCAAATGTATGCATGTTACTGTGAATATTGTTTATTTCCTTTGACATTATATGTGGGCACACTGCCAGGGCCACTGACAGGTACCATGGGCCCCATACAAAGATTTCCTATAAACTCCCTCCTACAAATTTAAAAAACATTTAAGACATATTAAATTAAGCAAAAAAGGAAGAAAGAGGGGAGAGAAAGTGTGTGTGTGCCACAATGGTAGTATTTACCAATCCTTCCCTGTTACCTTTCATCAGAGAGAGATTCTCTCTCTCTCTCTGAGAGAGAGAGAGAGAGAGAGAGAGAGAGTACTCATCAGTCCTTAAGCAACAGAGCAGGGAAAAGGCCTTCTTGCAATCCACTTTCTTCATCCCTTCATTTAGCTGGAAAACCTAGCAAGTAGTCTCTTGCTGCAACATTATACTTGCTATGATTTCAAGTTAAGCCCAGGGTTAAACTGAGTGTTTATGGATTCCTGGAGAAGCTTCTAAGATTTTGTAGAACCCCTAAGATTAAAACTATCTGCTGGTTGCTGCCTTGCTTTTGAATGAAATGCTCAGGGGGTGTTGCTTGGCTTATTGGGGAAGCCTGTGTGTATCTCAAGGGCTTCCCCAACAGGCTAAATAGTGCATCCCCTGTTTCCAGATGTGAAAACAATAAGGGGACAAGGCTGAATCCATTTGTCTACATATGCCACAGTCCCTGCCCAAATTGACCACCTGATGTGTGGGGACTGAAGATAATCCACAAGTCACGTCTGAGTATTACACAGAATGGGGCCCCAGATCCAAACTCCATAATATGTGAATCATCCCTTTTAGTGATCCTGTATATAGTAGGTGATAAAAGGTTAGCATGAACCAAGTTGTGCACAGAGAAAATTAGAAACTGTTTCTGTAATCATGGCTGCATTTTCCCTTGCAGCCATAGTCATAGCGTGTGGAAACTGTGCAACCTCTTTCACAGTATCCTTTCTCTAAATGAATGTGTGTGTCTCTGTGTGTGTGATCCCATGGAGGAGAACGACAATCCATGCACGTGATTGCATGAAAGAATTAAGAGTCTGAATTGACCCAAATACTATTGTCTATATCTATTCATTAGAAATATTGTTTTATAGTATCAACAATTAGCTCCCTATCACACAACATTCCATTTTTGACAGCATGGAACACCATCTGCCAGTGAGGATACTCATATTTTAAACTAGATGTGTAATTCAAGTATAAAATACAGTTCTGGGCATCTGTTTTTTTGTTTTTTTTAACCTAACAGCTGTAGATTTAAAGAAGCTATATTCTAAGAATCTTTTAAGGCAGTATGTATTAAATTAAAGAATCAATTAAAGAATCAATGAGATTCTTTATTTTGTACCACTATGATCATAGTTGGTTGGCTGTTGTTTTTTTTTTCCCTTCAAGTAATCAGAGTTAGGGAAATAAACAATCTGCAGCTTTCAAAACATGGTTTGAAATTTCACTAGTGAGTATGGGGTATCTGGTGTACTCATTTATCATTAATTTCAGGAAGCAAAGCCATTCATTCATTTAAATGAGAGGTTTCCATACATTATAGCGATGGAAATCATTAAGAAAGGAGATTCTGCTGCTAAATGGGGTGCGGAAGCTATTTTTTCACCTCCTTGTTTCAACTAAAAAAGAAGGGAGGAAAACTTAATTGTGTTATATAGCAATTAGAATCCATAGAAACAATGTACACAGAGACTTTAAAATGGAGACTAAATTGTCCACAGATATATTACAACTGTACATATCAAAACATCCAGGTCATCACCACATAAACAGATGAGAAGGCTGGAGGATGTTGTGATGGCCACAGGCATAGACAGCTTTGAAGGGGGATTAGACACGTTCATGGTGGATAGGTCTATTAATGGCTACTAGCCATTGTGACTAAAGAGAATGCCCATGTTCAGAGGCATTAAACCTCTGAATACCACTGTCACAAAGTAACATAAGGGGAAGGCTGTGGCCTCTATGCTCTGTTGATGGCCCTCCAGAATAACTGGTTGGCAACTGCATGAAACAAAATGCTGGACCAGATTGACCACTGGTCTAATCCAGCAGGGCCCTTCAAATGTTTTTAATACCATTTGGGTAGCTGATGTTCAAAATATAGACATCTAATTTATGTATTAATTGATTGATTTCTAACCCACCCTCTATCCCCAGCCGAAGCAGAGCTCAGGGAGGCTTACAACATTAAAACATATCAACTACATCAAACAACAACAACAAAAACTATACATAATAATCTATAACCATTAAAACACTTCAGCAGTTTATCAATTCTGAGAACTAACTGATTCCAATAAAGTGGTGCACTGTAGAGAACAGAGCCAAAAAACCTCAGAACCACAATCACCTCCCCCTGATAATATCATATTAACATGGAGGGTGGTACGAGGCAGAGCTGATGGAACTGTTGCTGCCCTCAATTATAGGCCTGCTGGAATATTTGTAGGAAGAGGAATTCTCTGAGGTCCCTCAGGGCCCTGGCCTTGTTAGAAAGAGCATTCCACCAGGCTGCAGCCAGGGCCAAACAAGCCCTGGCTCTAGTTGAGGACAGCCAGACAGTCTTAGGGCCGGGTCCACCAGTAAATTACTGTTTGCAAATCTTAACACTCTCGGGGGGGGGGGGGGGCGTACCAGGCCTGAATGACTCCAAGGACATTATGTTTCCCAAAGACTAAGAAAATAAACCAATACTACCATTTTGCTAGAAAAATCTCCAGGTATTTCCAGACCTGGAGCTGACAACCCTAGGCCTCAATATACTTCATTAAGTAGAGCTTGTCAACCTCCACATGGCGGCTGGAGGTCTCCCACTATTACAAGTAATCTCCAGCTGACAGAGATCAATTCACCTGGAGAAAATGGCTGCTTTGGAAGGTGGATTCTGTGGCATTATATCCCACTGAAGTCCCTCCCCACCCCAAACCCTGCCCTTCCAAGCTGCACTCCCAAAATCTCCAGTTTTTTCCTAACCCGTAGCTGGCAACCCTAGTAGACTGTCAGAATAGATCCTACACACAAAAGCACACACGCACACACACAAACAAAGGCTCTTCGGTTACAACTAGGAAACCTGAAATAAGCAAAGGCATTTGTGCTTTTGGCATTCATGCCTAATAACTAGACCTTTTAATTATACTTAAGATTATTCATAATGTGTGTAGAATCAGTAACCTTGCTAAAATTAGATGAACTCTGGATTCTAGTCATATAGAATCTGAAATGTGGATGGTGTATGGCACGGGAATTATTACTTTTTCTCCTCAAATGGTGCACTGTAAACAAAAGTATTTGCAGATAAACTAACAATTTAATCAAAACAAGCAGATACAATGCTTATATGCTATTCTATAGTAATACCCCTGCCCTTGATGAATGGATGGATACCTCTCATGTCTTGCTCTTGCTTTTCTGAATGCTACTTCATGGCAATAGGCTCAAAAGCATTTTTTGTGACTGTCCTAAGTGAATGTCTATTTTTTCCCATACACTAGCAGTTTCTTTATCTCCAGCTTGTGCTCCAGCCAACATTTAAGTTCAATACACATTTTTCTATGCAAGACTATCTTGATTTTAGCAGATCAGGAATTAGGTGCTTTGCCAGGAATGTCATTAAGACAAACCTAAACTTTATAATGAATAACCCAGTCTTAAATCCACATGACTCCATTAACTACTTGATATTGCCTTGAAAGGTATTAAGGCCTAACAATGACTGGACAGACTGTATAATATCTTTAAGACTGCAAGAATATTAGGAAGAGTGTCAACATGAACACACACCATGTGTTAAAGGTTATCCTGCCCTATGTCTTATTTAGATCACCAGCCTCATCACTACTATGTTATTTGCAATGGTGACTAATTGCAAACTTGTCCAAATCCCAAATCTATAGCTTTTCTTTTCTTACAACAAACTATTGAGTTTGTAATCAGGTGAAACCCATTAACTTGAAAATAAAATCATATTGAACTGTGTTGTTTTAGACAGTATGAGCAGCAGAAAGAGCTGTGGAGAGACAGCTGGATTCAAATTCCCACTCTTACATGATGTTCACTAGGTCACCTTCGGCCAGTCACACTCAGTCTAATCACAGGGCTGATGTGATTAGAAAATATAGAAGGGAGAATCATGAATTCTGCCCAGAGATTCTTAGAGGAAGCATGAAATAAAAATAAAGTGAATAGATGTGATGCAATAGCTAATAGCATTATAAGATTCAAAAGCATAGTTTATAATCCTCTTTCTTAGCTATATAGAGATGCACAACATTTTGACCAGGACTCCAATGAAGCCCAAAGGTGAAAGTGATAAGCCTTTTATCTAATTCCTTGAAAGTGCATGCAACAACAGACTAGGAAACCCAACAGACAAAGGATTAAATAGAATCACACTGGCAATGTACTAATCAGTCAGGTGTTGGGCCAACTGAGGATGGGGAATTGTCTATTGATGTTGTGTTGATATAGAGCAGGGGTGTCAAACATATGGCCCAGGGGCCAGATCCGGCCCCTTAAGAGCTCTTATCTGGCCTGTGAGCCAGCCTAAGCAGCAAACCCCTGGTCCTGATCTGGGCTGTTGAGCCTGCTGCAGAGTTGCCAGCCAAGGCAGCCACCACCACCCCAGTCCCAAATTAAGCATCTTCTTAATACCAGGCCTTCTTTAGAACAAGAAAGTGTATGATGATGAATGGCACTTCTTCATGCACTTTCAGTTCAGTGCTAAAGTGCTGAACTACCCACACAGATATGCATTAAGTAAGAAGAATTCCTAAAGATGGACAGTGATTGGAGATGGCACAGTGAGGGTGGTGGAAAAGATTTATATGGTATTACGGAGGACCTTCTGAAGCTATCTTCTACCAAATCATACCCTTCATTAGTTTTGCTTCAGTACTGCCTACTGTGATGGGCAGCAGCCTTTTAGGGCTTCAGACAGAGAGCAGTCTTTCCTAGAATTGCTGTTCCCCACACTGGGGGCAGAGATCTCCCCCCACCAGCAGGCCCTTCTCCACCTCCACCCAGCTGGCTAGTGGGAGGAAAACAGCAAGAAATGAGGGGGAATTGGCAGCATACCAAGTCACTGACATCACTGCCTGTGTGCCCGGAAGTGACATCAGCACATCACCAGGGGACACCAGAGACACCCTAGCATGTGGGCAAATCTTTATTGTTAAACAATAGAGTTTTGCCTAGATGCCAGGGTATCCCCAGCATCCCCTGGAAACATGCTGAATCCCTTTCTAGGCTCATGGGAAATGTCATCAGTGCATCGCTGACAACATCATTATGTCACTGGCAAGGGCTTCTGCCAGCAGGTAAGTCCCACCACTGGTTACCAGTCCCTGTCTGGCAACTCTAGCCCCAGTGGTGACTACCTGAGAACCTTGAACTGGAGATGTCAAAGACAATGCACTATAGTTCATCCTGCCCCTAGCATATCTGGCATCTGTAAAGAAGATGCATAAATTTCCTGCTTGTAGAAGACAGTTGTTGAGTAAAGAAACATGGATACTGTGGACACAATACAGGAAAAGTCAGTATATTTCAGGCTTGAGATATGCCCCATTGAAATCCAAGGATCTTAAAACATTACGGAAATGCACATTATCTTATTGTGTTTTACTTCTGTTGTCTGTTATAATGGAATCAAAGAACTGTGAAACAATGCTCTGCAAAGCACAGACTGCCACACTGAATGGAGATGAACTGTTGACAAAACTAATGACAGTGAGAGAGAGCAAAATCCTAAGAGGGATTTTGTTCTTTTTAATTTTCTCTTGTATTCATGGTTAACACGTTTGTGTGCCCATCTGGAAGTTTGATTTCATCAGATTAAGGAAATGGTTAATAGTTACCAATTTCTAAAAGCTGCCAGTTTTGATTAAAATTGCCCTTCATTCACCCTGAAGATGTTCACACAAAGGGGGATTTTATATGTTTCTTTACACGTTTCAAGAATTGCAGGCGTTGCCACTGTGATCCTTAGCACTGTGGATTACCAATGGTCAAATAAAGTGAGGCAAACTAATTGTAAGCTGATTTACCAGCTGCCTTCACAAGACTAGATAGTGCTGCTATTTACACCAAATGCGGTCAAGTATCCTCCTAATGCAGACATGGATTATGCACATTAAGTGCAAGACGACATAATCCAAGAGCACACTAAAATGTTAAAGGAAGCCTAACAAAATCAAAAACCAGCTGTTGGGAGGCTGCAAATTAATTTAGTAGCTGCTCTGAGGCATTTTAATGAAAGGTCAGTAACAAAGAAACCACACAATGCAGACCAAAGCTGAGAATGACATTACAATTAAACATCTTACTACTCTCTTGACTGAGCAGAGAACACAAACATAATAATAATGCAAGCAAAGAAAAAATAGAAGTAGCTAATTTTGCTTTTTGTTTGTTCGATGGTCCCAATCAACCAGCTTTAATGTGGACAACAGAGATATTCACAATGACTTTATGTTTCTAGATTGATAAAGAACTGGCTATGTTTGTAGGGTTTTTACGAACTTCTTTCAATGTAGCCAAAGAAGAATGGAATGGCAACTGCAAAGTTCCAGAAATTACACCTCTGGCTGCTGTTCTTTCCTGTTACATTGAAATCCTTAATTTGAGGAATTCTGAGCCAGAACAGCTGGCTTTGATATTTTATGCAGAACAGTAGATGACAAAATGTTAAAGCAAAGCACTGTGCAACAGGTCAATAGGGAGGCATTCAAACAGGGCTTTCAAACAAGGTGAGGTACACTTGACAAGACTGAGATGTTTGAACATTTTCCAGTAAGAACAAAGACAACAACTATTATTGCTACTCTGCTATTACAGAGTACTTGTCTAGAATTCAAACATTTTAGTTCCATGGAAAGTGTGTATCTGAAGAGATAACAGAATGAAAGTCTAGTTCGACAAAATCATGTTTACAAGGCTGTATGAAGCCAGATGTACTTCTCCTCATATTTGTCTAGGACTCACACTACCCTGATTGACTAGAATTTCTGTTGTCAGCTGTTCTTCAATCACCAGCAAGGCAGCAATATCTTCCTCACTTCCCCTCCCTGACAGTCAGCTTGAAAAGTGACTCACGTGTCCTGTTCTCCATGTTTTTTGTAGTATCTGTACCAGAACTTTGTCATCAACATGTTTATGATCACAAAATAGTTTTAAAACATACTATACAAACTCACCTTCAAAATCCGTAAAACAACACAGTTTCCTTTCTGGTAAGGTCAAGATTTCTTAATAAAAACCAAATTTCTAATCCACATTGGTGAGGAAGAAATTTGTAAGCATAAAAAAACTTGTGTTTGTGAGAATTGTGGTTTCAGGACTCTAGGAACCCCAGAAATTATATAAAGCAGTCCAACCGTCTGCCACCATGTGTTTTCAGATTTAGAACAGAATTTAAATATGAAAAACAAAGAACAAGGCACCTGAACACTACGGAACTATGCTTATGATACACCTTTTGCTGGTGCTTAATAGGGATACACCCACCGGTTCAGCTTACATCTTGTTAGCTAGTTGAGAACAGAGACCTGCTTTGGTTTGTTTGTTTTTAAGATCAGTTTTATAGTTTCTTCAGCTGATTTGTTCATCAGTGTTTCACAAGTTATTTCATTGTAGTCCTCACTAACCATGCAGTACAGTGCAACTGCCTTTTTTGAACATGTGCGTTTTCACAGAGCCTAATCGAGTTCTACTACTTCCCCAGTTCTTGATGTGTAAGTGCTCTGCTGAGCAGGGAAATGTTTAAAAAGACAATTACATCACATATTAAATCACTCACAAGTCATATAAATCATTAATCAATGAATGCTGTGTTTCAATAAAATCCTACCCTTTGGTATTCATCTGTGTCACGGGTCCCTAACCTTTTTGAGTCTGCAGGCCTCACTAGAATTCTGACGTGGCATTGTGGATGCATCCACAAAATGGCTGCCACAAAATGGCTGCCAAAGGAGATGGAGCCAAGCACAAAATGGCTGCCACCGCTTACCTTCAGTCACACATTAAATTATACTTGTGTTGTGGTGGCAGCTACTTTCAAAGCAATGTTTTTTAAAAAATTGCATAGCCTATCAAATCTCCAATGGCAAATCAGAAGCTTGTTAGGCAAAGGTCCCATCTGGCCCTGCCCACTTTCTAAAAATACCAGGAAAGATGATGGTGGGCACCATGACACCCACGGACGCCATGCTGAAGACCACTGATCGATGTAGTCCTCGGTGGAGCTAATGGCTACCAATCAATTTGGATGGACAGACTGAGTGATTGGCTCACATCTGTCTGCAGATATGGAAATTTCAACAGTAGAACATCTTAATGGAGAAATTTGCAGTATCCCTAGTGCTTTCATCTGTTTTCAGTTGCCAGGGATAGGCTGCCATTTTATTTGACTATAAACTGTCCACCATCATCTTAGTGATAAAAAGGAAGAAATATATGAGTGGTTCTTGTAGGTTATCCGGGCTGTGTGACCGTGGTCTTGGTATTTTCTTTCCTGACGTTTCGCCAGCAGCTGTGGCAGGCATCTTCAGAGGAGTATCACTGAAGGACAGTGTCTCTGGGACACTGTCATTCAGTGTTACTCCTCTGATGATGCCTGCCACAGCTGCTGGCGAAATGTCAGGAAAGAAAATACCAAGACCATGGTCACACAGCCCGGATAACCTACAAGAACCAATCAACTCTGACTGTGAAAGCCTTCGACAATAAATATATGAGTGTTCATGGTAATGTGACATCCTTCAATAATCCATGGTATAAAAATTAATGGGTTGGATTCCCAGGCTTCCTTCCATTTAGTGAAGAAGCTTCCTGCAAGGAATAAAGTATCCTGTAAGGATTATGAACACGTGTTGTTGTTCTTTTAAATTTCCATATTAATACATGGTCAGGGAGACCATTTTTGTCCTGCCCAATATTTGATGGCCTTTTATATAATTTTTGTGTTATATGTTACTTTATGTCATTTTAATGCAATTCATGTAAAAGCTAGCATAATTTTAATGGTAGTATTTCTGCCAAGTTTTGTTAGTATGGTCAGAAACAATAATAATCACAGTTTTGGTTTGAGTTTGGAGGAATCATAAAACAGATCTTTCAGACTGAGCCAGAGTGGTCATCAGATTTGGTAACAGAGGAAGACTCCTTTCTCCTTTCTTCTGAGGAAGGCTTCTCACTTAGCAAAAGATGATCCTCTGATCCAACCTAGTACCTACCTAGTACCAGTCCTTGAAACAAAACTTCATAGAGTCAATAAAAACTATTGGTACTCAGAAACTGTAAAAAAAAAAAATGAAATATCTTATTTACATGCAGTGCTACTATCCTAGCATAAATATACTATTTTATTTCCACTAAGTTTTTTTACGCAGATAAAAAAGCCCTTTTGTTGTAACTTGCTATATTTTTGATTAGATGGCAATAAACAATATTACAATGATTAGATGTGCAGAACTCCCCAATGTGTATAATTTATTGTACAGAATGACAGACACTTATCAATCATTTGAGCTGCAAAGCTAGTTTCTATTGCCCTCCCCCCATCTTCTAAGACCCCAAACACCACAAGCTTATTACTCTCTGATAATAGCCAAAGGAAGACAGCCAGGTCTGAGAGAAGCACCCCCATCTGGTAATTCAGTCTGCAACAAGATTCTTACAGAAGATAAATGGTCAGATAATCAAGGATGCTTCTTTTGTGAAATCCTCACAAACAGTGTGCAAATAATCCCATGGAAGATAAAACACCTATTACCAGCACAGAGTGTAAATCCCTCTAAGCATGGTTTCACTGGTGTGAATGACTGATACCATCTGGAAGCAGAAGATTGACAAGCCAGAAGACAGTTAAAGATAACAACAGGGCACCTGAGATTCACTGAGGGAATTTATCACTGTCACAGTATGCGATAAGTGGCATACTGCAAGCATTTTGAGGCTTTAAAGGGGTTTTCCCCTCCTCAAACTCATACCTTTTCTGTTTTTTCTAACCTTGCATGAGATGTAAGTGAAACAATAGCATCATTTTACTCGATACTATAATTGTATTGATTTTAAACATGGATTTAATTGTCGTATTTTCCCATTACATGGCTGAGAGGATGTGAAACCACTCAGATTCTGATTCCAAAAACTGTTCCAAGTCAAAGGAAAGTTGCAATGAAATGTATCACTAAAATGCTAATGGACAGTTAACAGCGTAATAAAATAGCAACCTATCCGTGGCACCTTCAAACAGATACAAACACCAGCAAAAGGTATATTTTAACAGAGTTCCCTAGTGCCTTGTTCTTTGTTTTTCATATTTAAATTCTGTTCTAAATCTGCAAACACATGGTAGCAGATGGGACTGCTTTGTATATAGTTTCAATCCCAGGGTCTAGGAAACCACAATCCTCACAAAGTCAGTGTTAACACATCCCTTATGTTTACAAAGAAAGATAGTTTAACCAGCCAGAAGTAGATGCAAACACTGAACAACTGTTCTGATATTGCTTTCCAAACTTCCTTGTGGAAGATCTGGGATTCCACATGGGCAGTTGGAAGGTAGGCAATATGAAGAGAATCACCTTAATAGTCCTATCCAAGTTCCACCCAAGTAGTTCCTCCCCCACCAACCAGTAATGACTCTGGGAGCAGCTGCTTGGACATTTGATTTCCCCACCCACACACCTGCAATCACACCCAATAAAATACACTAAGTTTCTATTTTTTAATTGCCTGAGATGATTTGTTCTGGAATAAAATAAATTGAAAACTTGCATAACTTCCCCCTTCTACAATTCTAGAACTCTATTGTTGCAAGGTCACTGTCTCATCTGTAGACAGTTTGATCACTGAGTCCGACATAATTTTAAATTTCTCATCCCTGCTGTTTTAGCCTGAAAAATCTCCATCTTGCTTTCCTGTGTTCCTTGCACAAATTAAGTCAACGAGTCTTTAATTTCTGCTTCCTTTCACTGACTTCCCCCCCATAAATGTACATATTTTTCGGTGTCACTTGTCAGCATTATACATTGCACATATTTTCAAGGGGAAAGTGATTCTAGATAGAACGAATGCATAGAGGAGCATCTGGAATAATTATATGAATGCATAACATTTTATGAGCATATATTAAAATAGCTTTGTCCATTTAGATTACAGTATAGGACACTGAGAAGGTATATTGTGGCACTCTACAGGCCTATTGTAAAAAGGCAACAGTGGAAGGAGAGCTATTTAGGTTAAAGATGGCTAAGGGTATTGCTAATGTGTCAAGGAGATCAGGGAAATGTGTACCCTAAAATATGGGCCACCATCCAACTGAAGCTCCTACCGACATAGTTTAGTGTCAACAAAATGACCTTTCTCTCCATAGCCTCTCACTTCTTGCCTAGGGAGCTGCTGACTTGGATTTTAATATTAGCTGTATGTCAGAGCAATGACTCACACTCCAGAAATAAAGATATATATCTTTATTATATAGATTAAGCTCTACTGCAAACCTTTTCGAAGAAAAACTGACAACCCAAACAGGAAGAAAACCAGTTTAATTAAACAGGAAACATGCAACGTATCCAACAGGGAGGAATTAGCTATCTGGATATCCAAGCAACGGAGTACTGAGTTAACTCACTCATGGAAAGTGAGGATTGAGAGAGTGAAAAAGAAGGTGAATGGGGAGAAGAGACAGTGAGAAGGAGTCCGATGACCCTGGAGGGTTCAATAGCAAATAAATCCAATGGGGAAAAGAACAGGGACAGATGTTATGTGGCAGATGGAAGCTCTGCAGTATGCCAACCTGAATCAAGCAAAAAGTACTTGTTTGAAGAAAGATTCTGTCCCCAGTTATAGGGCAAAAGGATGGTTGGTAATAGACTCTCTATCCTGTGGTGGGTGGTTCAGGATCTCCAAATAAAGTACCACATTTTATTTTGCTACAATAGACTAATATGTCTACCCCTCTAGAACCCAAATAAGGTAAAATTGGAATGATGCTAGAAGGGGAAGGGTTGTAGGGAGCACGATGCCTGCCCCAGCCTTAGTTAGCAACAGGTCAGACGTCCAGGGATGGGAAGAAGCGGTGTTGCCTTTGCTTGTGTAATGTGGTTTAACTTGCATATTTAAATCACCCAAAGTTATGTATTCTGAAATACATAGGTGGAAGGGTGGTTCTGCTAATCTGCTTGCGGCAGGAGATTGCACTAGATTTTGGTCCTTCCGATTCTATAGGTTGGATCCAATGAACTTTAAATGAAACAAGCTCATGGAATCTCTTACACATTTTCTTTCCCATAGCACCAAAGAAGCTGTGCACCAAAGAAGCTATGCTTTCAGAACTGGTCATTAGAACCTCCACAGTTTATGGATGTCCCTGGAATCTGCCTTCATGTCTGCCCCCAGGTAGGTCCATAGCTGGTTTGCCTGACCTCTCACCTTCTTATTTACTTCATTTACATCCAACCTTTTTCCCCAGTGGGGACCCAAATTGATTTACATAATTTGCCTCTTCTCCATTTTATAGTCACAAATCTGTGAGGTAGGTAGCGTTGCCAACCTCCAGGTACTAATTGGAGATCTCCTGCTATTACAACTGATCTCCCGCCAATAGAAATCAGATCACCTGGAGAAAATGGCTGCTTTGGCCATTGGCCAAACCCCACCCTCCTCAGCCTCTGCCCCCAAAACCTCCCATCAGTGGCGAAGAGGGACCTGGCAACCCTAGAGGTAGGGTAGGTTGAGAGTGGGTAACTGCCCCAAGGTCACCCAACAAACTTCCATGGTAGAGTGGGGATTCAAACCTGAGTCTCCCAGATCATAGTCTAATAAGTATACCCCACTGGCTCTTCTCCCTTCTAAGTAAAGTTATCTTGTGGTGCCAACTTCCCATAGTAATGCAGGTTTCTTGGTATTAAAACACCCCAAAGACCTAGAAGTGGAACAATGTCTTCTCTTTAGGGCAGTTTCTCTCCTGCTATGGTGGATATTCTTCATGACACAGTGAAGGGGGTAATATACAAGGTTTTTGTATTTTCAGTACATGCAGGGAAATTCAGAATGTATCTATTGTTGGAAATGCTCAGAAACAGAAGGAACTTTTTTCCACCAATGGTGGATGTGTAAAAAGGCTCAGAAATACTGGAAGTAAAGCAATAATTGTTAACTCAAAGTAAAATGCCTGTTAGCCATTATAGATTAAGTACACCAAGGTAATACCATAATAACAGAGTAATGTTAAAGATGTATATTGACTCCAGAAGTAAGGATAAACTGTGTGGGTGGAAGTGTATGTACATGTTTGTTTGTTATCTATTTTTTCTGAAAATGCTAATAAAATATCTTTTTTTAAAAAAAGAAATACTGGAAGTTAATACATAAAGAAATCCAAGGCATGCTGCATACACACTTTGATCTAAACACCAAATATATGTTGCTTGGAATACCTACACAGATAAAAATCAACCATAAAGAACTTCTTCAATATGCGACAACAGTGGCTAGAATTGTGCTTGCGATGCACTGGAAAGCTAAGAATGTACCAGAGCTATCAGAGTGGATTACAAAACGTCATGAATTCACAACTATGTCGAGACTAACAAACTTGCTTCGAAGAAAGTCGATTGATAAGCAGAGATGGCAATTAATTTTGATAGATATGCATGATATAACTATGCTTACGAAATGAGGGATCAGGACTAGATGCAAAGAAGAGTTGAAACATTATTCTAAATAGATATGACTATTGTATTGTTATCAAAACCTTTATATAATGGAAATATAGATATAGTTATTAGTGGAGGTTCATGTTTATAATGGCTCCTTAGAAAAGAATGATGAAGTATAGAATAGTAATGAAGTATTAATGAGTTTGAACTACCAATTAAATTTTGTATTTTTATAACATATTTTATTCTGGGGTAAGAACATGTAGACTGGTTCTCCTGGGCATGGACGCAAAATGAAATGTGAAACTTTCCCCATCCCCTTTCCCCCTTCTTCTGTACCCCTTATCAAAAATGAATGAAATCTATATGTAAAAAAAGAATGTATCTATTGCTGCAAAGCAGAAAGTACGTAGCACATTATATGTGTGTTTATATAGGAAACAACTTTAAAATTTTGTGGAGAGAGGGGCTTAAATTTCCTAGGGCTGCTCACTAATCAGTATCTGTGCAGCAGTTCAGATTTAAAAAAAAAAAACCTGGAAAAAGTCTCCTGCTGCACTCACTATTGAGCAGGTCAAGTACAAAGGGGCAGTAAATATTTACAAGCAGCTTGGTAGAGCTTCACAATAAGGTATTATTTACTAGGAGCAGTGTAAGCAGACTTGCTGTGTATAATGGGACTCTAGCTTAGCACAGTCAGGATATTAATTTGTATGAATAATGAATGTCATGAATACCGTGATAGCAAGAAGTACCCTACCATGAGATCTGGGAGCCCAAAATGTGATCCTTCACCCTAATTGTATTGAGAGTTTTTAATTATATCATTTTAAAGACATGTAAAAGTTATGAGAATATCTGAATTCCCCATTTGTTATGAGCTAGTATCTTTTTTTTTAGAAAAGAGAACTTCCTTCCTCTACAGAGATAGATGTAATTTAATAAACCCATATATTAAAATACATGAATGCGCATAAATATTATTTATGTATTTAAAACATTTCTATGTGCCTTTCTATCCAATTAGGGTGCCCAAGCTGATGAACAGCAAAACATTAAAACATCAATACATTAAAACAGCATTTAAAATAGAGTATAAAATTGTCAGGTTCCCACATTGGTGGGTCAGAGCAGAGGACTGGCTTACCTTCACCCTCATTTTTGGTGTTTGCCTAGGATAGGAAAGGGATTCAGCATGAACCCTGTCCCTCCTCTCTAGCCACAGGAGAGGCTCCTTGGTGTAGGGATTACATGTGATGGACTCTAATCTGGAAAGCAAGTTTGATTCCCCACTCCTCCACAAAAGTGGCAGACTCCAATCTGGTGAACCAGGTTAGTTTCCCCACTCCTGCACATGAAGCGTGACTTTGGGCTAGTCACAGTTGTCTCTGAATTCTCTCAGTCCCACCTACCTCACAAGTTGTCTGTTGTGGGGAGAGGAATGGAAGTCAATTATAAACTGGTTTAATTCCCTTAAAAGCTTAAGAAAATTGGTATATAAAAACCAACTCTTCTTCCTTGGCCCACCCTTAGACAGCTTTTTAAATGGTGGCCTGGAGGCAGGCCAGCCCAGACTCTGCCAATCCCAATAGTCCTGGAGCTGAGCTTGCAGGAAGGATAGGGTTCATGGCCAACGGGACCTCTCCCAGGGCCTCTGAGCCTTCTGCCCCATCTTTCCTCTGGTTTGCTTCAAAAAAGCATGTGCTTGGCCCATGTGGGCTCTCACCCTTCTGTCCCCACATGACTGACTGGTCCTGCTACTCCTCCCTTGGGTATGGCTACTGCTGTGGTTTCTGCTTCCTCCTGGGCCTGCCTAGAGGGTTCTGTTCCTTCACAAGCAATAGGGTTGCCAGGTCCGGATTGGGAAATACCTGGAGATTTTGGGGGTAGAGCCTGAGGAGGGCAGGGTTTGAAGAGGGGAGGGACTTCAATGCCATAGAGTCCAATTGTTAAAGTGGCCATTTTCTCCAGGGGAACTGATCTCTGTAATTAGTTTTAATAGCAGGAGATCTTCAGCCACCACCTGGAGGCTGACAACCCTAATAGGCAGCTGGGTCATGTCTTGCAGCTCCAAGCCAGCCAGCTTTGTGGCTGTCACTGGCTTGTGGAACTGGTGAGTCTGGGGCCGGAGCTGCCAGCTCTGGACAAAAATATTTAAACAATCAGTAAATGCATATAAACACATGTAAACCCAATGATACAGTAGGGCTAATAACAGTTAGTGGAAGACCAGCAAACAAAAGAAAAAGTATTCAACCACCTGCAGAAGACAATGATAGAGGGAGGCAGATGAATCTCCCTGAGGAGGGAGTTCCAAAGTTTCAGCACCACGACACAGAAGGCCCTTTCTCGGGTTGCCACCCAGCTAGCTTCAGTTGGTGAGGGCACAAAAATCAGGGCCTCTGAAGATGACCTGAGTGGATGGGTGAGTTGATATAAGAAAAGGCAGTTGATATAAGAAAAGGTATGCTGCCCCAAGCCATTTAGAGCTTTAAAGGTTGGATTGAGACTAGAACCAAATTGAGAGCCCATGTAGGTGGAATATGATTGAGTGTTATGGTCCTATGACCAGCTCCAATACAGGATGCAGTATTCTGTACCAGTTGTATCCCTTCTTGGCCTAAGATCAAATGTAAGTGTGCCAATTGTAGCTTCCAGACATTTTTCAAGGGCAGCCCCACATAGAGTATGCTGCAATAATCTGATCTAGACGATGCCAGGGCATGCACCACAGTGGCAAGACCTTTCTCACCCAGGAAGGGCAGCAGCTGGCAATCAACTCTTCTCTTAAGGAAGCATGAACCACTTCTTGAACCCTTCCCCTCCACCAGAAGACTGAAGTAACCAGGAAAGGCAAGGGTTGTACAATCAGATGGTAGACCTCAAACTTCCAATGGTTCTGTCCACATCCTCAAACTGAATGAATTGAAAAGTAGCCCACACAATTGGACAAGATGGCATCCTGGCACCATCCGACCCTGCCACTGCTAATGAACAGTCAAAGCGGACCACTGGTCAAAATGGACCACTGATCAGTCTACCTCCTCCTGCAGGCCAGATCCCAACATGCCTCTGACCACCCAGAACATATCCTCTAGCCTACACTGTGCAGATGCAATGGTGGTAGATTTGTCCTAAGTCTTCTTCCATGGTTGTTCTAGCCATCTCCCTTATCTTTTCATTGCACACAGCCACTCAGTAAACCAAGGGGTCACCTGGACTCTAACATCTGAGAGAGGGCACCTGGGAGTGATCGTGCAACAGCAAATGTACATTAGTCTCCCCTCAAAATCAACTTGGAAACTCCAGTTGGTGCATAATGCCGTGGCTCAGCTGTTATCAAAAGTTAGATGGAACATGAATACTATGCCCATTCTGCAGACATTCCATTGGCTTTACATTCCACCCACTTTTGTTGCTGACATCCTCCATTTGTTTGCTTCTTTGATGACACTTTTAATGTCATTTGAAGCCATTTGAAGCTATTTGCATGCAATTGACAAAAAGAACATTAAAAACCATGCATATTTAACAGGGAAAACTCAGCACAAGAAAATAGAAAGTGGTACAAAATGTCCTTTGAATCACACCAAGGGAGTAGCAAAAAATAGGCAGTTTTTAGTTGAAAGGGTGGAGCTGTGAAATTTAGTAACATCCCTAAAAATAG
The DNA here is from genome assembly GCF_029931775.1 of Euleptes europaea. Taxonomy (NCBI): domain Eukaryota; kingdom Metazoa; phylum Chordata; class Lepidosauria; order Squamata; family Sphaerodactylidae; genus Euleptes; species Euleptes europaea. The sequence continues at coordinate 36,208,832 of NC_079320.1, read as the reverse complement.
GAAAGGGTGCTTCAGATTTTCAAGAGACTCACAGCTAATTCAGCTACATGAAGGGGCTGTGAATTCGTTTTTGTTTAATGAGCGCATTTGCTTTTAAAGACAGTCCTATTTTGAATGCATTGCAATAATCTAATCTGTACATGATCAGAGAATGGATCACTGTGGTCCAATCATATTTTTCATCAACAGCCAACTGGCCTATCAGGTGAAGCCTGACTTCAATGGGCAGGGTTGCACTAAATGTGTCACAGAAGAGCTCTGAGCCTCCAGCCATTGGCAGAATCTAGCAGCACCCCCAAAACTACAAACTTGTTCTTTCATGAGGAATGCAACCCCACCCTCCAAGTCAGGGTGACTCATTATTCCTTTGACAAACAGCATATTTTCCCTCCAATCAATTCTTTTGAGCCATAATATCATAGATGATATATCTATCTAGAGCATATTTTTCCTGCCCTTCCTGAAAGAAGCTCAAGGCAAAACTCATGGTTCTTCCTTACTCATTTTATCCTTGCAGCAGTCCTATGAGATAGTTTAAGTCAAGAGGGCATGATTGGCTCAGGGTCACTTAGCAAACTTCATGGAAGAATGTGGATAGTATATGGGAAGCAAAACCAATTTATCTCCCATTTCTGTACAGCTTGTCATTTCCTTCCCTTTTCTTGCATCTCTTCACTATAGAAGTAATAATTTATGAAAGTTTACTTATTCTTTGGTGGCTGGAAGAATTATGACAGGTTGTACAAATACAAAATATAGATATATAATAGTACTGGTGCTTTAATACTCTCGTGATAGCACATTCATTATGTTCTTTGTGGTGGCGGTTGAAAGTGCTGTCAAGTCACAGCTGAATTATGGAGCCCCCCCCCCCCAACATAGGGTTTCAAGGCAAGAAACAGAAGTGGTTTGCCATTGCCTGCCTTTGCACAGCAACCCTGGACTTCCTTGGTGGTCTCCCATCCAAATACTAACCAAGTCCAACGCTGCTTAGCTTCCAGGATCTGATGAGCTCAGGCTAACCTGGGCCATTCAGGTCAGGATATGACATTCTTTAGTTTTACAAAAATTCATATTTTTAAAAGTAACCTTTGGAATACAGTGTTTAGCTAATTGTAATGAATAAGAGTGGGGATTAGAAAGTTGGTCAAAAGGAATTATACTTCTCACTTATGTTTTTTAATCATAGGACATTGCTAGATTGGATCCATTAGTGAATGGTCTAAATATGATCCTGTGGAACAACTTTGCAGAAATTAGGCAGTTTTGTTCCTGGTTAGAACCTGGGTGAGAGACCAATTGGGAACTCCATGTACACCACATTGAATTCATTTGCAAGAATATCTACAATACTGTCATAAGACAACAATCATGTCTTTTTGGTCAACTTTGAACAGGAGCACAGGATTCTAACCATTTTTCTTCTCATGAGACATTCCATACACCCTGTGAAGTCTTCCCATTTATTTCAGCTACACAGTGCAATGAATGTGGAAGGAATGAATGTAATAAGACATGCCAGAGCCTATGACATAATAGGAAAGTGGTGCTTTAAAACAACTATACACCATAGTCCTCTTCAAAAGTGTGAAGGGGGTAGAATTGGGTATGGAAGGAAGAAGAATTACTGCAGCAAGGTCCTCCCAAGATCAATGTCCATTCATTTGAACATAAGCAAAGAGCCTGGATAGCTACAGATATACATGTGCATGGTGCTCACCATGTGAGGATGCTTTTTTCTTCATGTGCTTTTCCAGAATTTCCAATTGTGCAAAGAGCCAAACATGTTTATATATATAGGCTCAATACAGTTGTTCAAATGAATGTAAATCTATTGGGAGTGGACATCACCATGATACTATTCCTTCCTGAACATGTGCTTATTTCTCACAATGAACATCTACAGAGAGTGCTTGTGACTCTCCAAGTTCAGTACACTCCATGCATCATGGGTTGTTGCCTGGAAGATGATTGAAGGTTTTTCAGTTGCGGAGTGATTCGACATTCACAAAACAGGAAACATCAGGCTTACTTTGTCTGCAGTGCCTGTTTGCTGTTGACTTGATGATGGCAATGATTTGCTTGCAATTCAAAATGAGCAGCATTTTGAGTAGCTGTGTCTGTGCAGTGGCAGCCTTCAGCATGTCTAAGTAGCTGCTGTTGATGCATGCTCACCGTTCTTTGGCTTTCTTGGATTATGTATGCCCTAGAGTCATCACTGAAGATTGAACTGTAGTATTTGAAATCAGCTGTGTTAGAACATGTGTTCTGTCTTTGCACCTTTACAGTTGGTGGCATTAATCAGTCTTTAGCATTCATGCTACTGATGAGTGCTCAGAACTTACTAGAAGTTCCCAGGTAGCAGTATTAAACACATATATCCAATTAGGGTTGCTAGGTCCCTCTTTGCCATAAGTGGGAGGTTTTTGGGGTGGAGCCTGAGGAGGGTTGGGTTTGGGGAGGGGAGGGACTTCAATGCCATAGAGTCCAATTGCCAAAGCAGCCATTTTCTCCAGGTGAAGTGATCTCTATTGACTGGAGACCAGTTGTAATAGCAGGAGATCTCCAGCTAGTACCTGGAGGATGGCAACCCTATATCAAATATAAATTAGCAGAAACATGATTGGCTTGGGCAAGGAGCTGGGTAGGGAGACAAAACAGGAAAGACTGGAATACTATAAAGATGAGCCATGGAGTTTCACCCATCCACCCCAGCAGCACTGAAACAACCGATGAAAGTACCTGTTTCATAATTTTTTCTCTCTCTCTTGGATGCATTGGATAGATGAACAAAGAAGAAAGGAATACTGCTACCAGGAAAGCAGTGTGATAAAACACACACACACAAAGTTTGTACATTCATATGTGAACACTTGAATGAACAGTCAATGAACTAAGTAAATAAGGCTAAAATATAGAATCAGATTATGAAGATTCCTCCTGGCAAAACCAAAACACCTCTTTTGTACATCATTATCAATATATAAATATACACACACACATTGGGCAGATGATGATAGTTGTAGGAAAAGCAGTGAGAAGAAGCATCTATAAAGTATTTGTTATCAGACATAAACATTCTTATGAACAATCACCATGGTTGTATTCTATATTTTCCTTGCAGATTTCCATCTTCCATTACAGAATGTACTCTTCCATTTCTATATGCTTTCTGTTCACACGAGATGCTGAATCTTTTGCAAGTACAAAGTGACTTGAATTGGAAGAACCTGCCTCACAATGGAAGATTGCACTCTGCAAGGAGAAGGAAAGTATAGGATCTAAGCCCAAGTCAGCCAGACAAACATGAATGAGTCTAAAACAGGGAAACAATTCATACAAATCCCCACTCAAGTAAGTGAAATACCTTTGTGATTTTACGGGTTTTTTTACTACACAATAAAAATGATATATGAGGGATGACAAAGAGGAAAGATGTACAGAATGTGCAGGCACAGAGCATTTGTGATCTAATTTTGAATGTGTAAAAAAAGAGAGAACATTGTTTTTCAGTTGTTCAACAATGTTGCTCATAGTCTCAGGACAAGCTGTGATTCAAATGGAGGAGTAATTTTCATCCCCAGCAAAAACAAGTAGGCAATGGGTGGGTGGGCTCAACTGCTAGATTTTTAATGGTCCAACACATATTGTGACCTCAGGCCAATATATCTTTTATTAAAAGTCTGAAAAAAATGTATGTTAAATCAATCATCTTCTGCAAAGTGATTATCAGTGCAATTATAGCCGGGTTATTCTAATATATGCCCACTGAAATCATTTGTCTTAGACTGGGGTAAACCTGCATAGGATTGCACTATATATTTTGTATTCCTTATTTGTACTTCTGCCATAGCCTTGCTGTTTGGAAAGCATGTTGGCATGGTGGCTAGAAGCCTCTTTTATCAGCTGCATCTGGCTTGTCAGCTCTTTTGTTTCCTAGACTTAGCCAATCAGGCCATGCTGAGCCATGCTTCTGTATCCACATGGTTGGATTACTGCAATACACTCCATGCGGGGCTGCTCTTGAAGACCACCTGGAAATTACAACTGGTTCAGAAAGTGGCAACCCAACTGATGTCAGGGACTAGCTGCTGGGAACATATGCTGTCCATTTTGCCCAATTTGAAACAGCTACACTGGTGGCCAATCTGTTTCTGTGTTCTGGTTATGACTTTTATGATCTGGGACCCGCATATTTGAAGGACCATTTCCTTCCATATTTCCTTGTGCACTAACTATGGTCTTAAGGCAGCCATTTATTTATTGGCTTTCTTGCCATTTAGGGTGGCCAGTCTGGCATCAACTAGAGTCCAAGCCTTTTCCATCATGGAGCCTGCTCTGTGGAATGGACTCTCTGAAGAGGTGAGGAGAGCCCTCTCCTTGGAGATCTTCAGGAGGCGCAGCAAGGCTTGCTTGTTTGCTAGGGGTTTTGAGGCAATTAAAATGGCAGGGATCTTTTTGGAAGGAGATTGGGGTTTTGTTATTTTATTCTGGTTTAATTGAAAATGTTTCTATTATTGTTAGCCACCTTGAACACAAGGAAATAAAAATTGGGAAGTCCCCCCCCCCCCCAGAAATGGCTCCCATGTGAATAAGTGAAATTCATCACACTTTAGTCCATTCGAGTACTTACAAAGAAATGGTGCAAAATGAGAATGTAAATCAGTCACCAAAGTCCACCCCTTATCTTCCCATATTGTTATGAAGCTCTAGATCCTCTAGCTGTGGTCCCTTTCCATTCTCCCAAACATACTTGGCATTAGGGAAAGGCTGTGGAGGCTTTTTGCAAAGCTGAATTATTCAAAGGGCTTTTCTACGCAGGCAATAGAACTGCGCTGTACTAAATGATTCACAAACTTACTTGGATGAATTGTTAGGGACGGTGGTCTATACTACTGTGTTTAGCTTGCTGAAACTAGGATCTTACTATGTAATTTTTACATCATTTAATGTGTCATGTTAATACTTGTGCTTCACTGCAGTTCTGTTTTTAGACTTCTGGTTCTACAACCCTAATCCTATTGTATTGTTTATTTAATGTCTCATCCTGTCGATTGTATTGACTCATTCTGTGTAATCCGCCTTGAGTCCAAGTGAGAAAGGCGGACAATAAATAACGCAAATAAATAAATAAAAATAAATAAGCGAGAGCAATTTTTTCTTTCTCTCCCCATTCCATCGTTTCCTCTTTTAGGGTGCCTTTCATTTCAGGTACAAGGTTCTCTGACACTCATGGGTTCATCCATTACTTCCTACTTCTTGTTACTTGATTGCTGTTGTTATAAGTTTCTATATACCTCAGTGGAAGAGGGGAATAATGGAGCCCTTTATATTTTTGCTGCGCCCTCTGTCTGTATTCCAGGTAAGTTTGGCACAAGGAAGGATAAGGGAGGTAGCAAAGAAATGAGGGAATATTGATGGTGCAGAAAGCCACAATGCTAGGCAGTATGAGCCAATGAATTATTTGGGCAGTTTGTATTCTGAACTTGCCAAACTCAAGATGTTGCAGCCTCATTTTGTGATGTAAGTTGTCTGTGGCTAGAATAAAATGTCTTCCAAAAGTGGCTGGAAACAAGATAATTAGGAATTTAGGCTTTCCATATAATGTTCTATTTCATATTTTTCACTATACTATGATGGGACATTGCTGCTGCGTGGAGCCTTGCTACGCTTCTCCATTTGTTAGCATTCACCAACCCTTATACACAAAATGTTATAGATGTAGGAATAAACATTTTACTTCCATTCAGATTCGGTTCATTTTGCTCATCAATACATTTGAACTAATTATCTAGTACTGCAGTAGCATGGGTTCAGATTAGTCAAAACTATTTGATAGACTATGCCATTAGTTTTGATGGGAAACATTTCCATCTGGAAGTTACCTTTACTCAAATTGATGAAATTCCCAGGGACTGTACCTCTCACCCAAGGGGTTGATTCTCCAAACTGGCATAGCTACCTGCACATTTGACCTGGGAATGGTTCTGTGGGCTATTTCAGGCTGGGAAAATGACAATTCCACATGATGTGTGATTCTAGTTTTCTTCCTATCTCTTCCTATCTCTCCCCCCACCCCTGAATTGCCAGCCCACCAGGCATTTATGCTAAAATTGCCTGAAAAAGCTCCTTTGACTAAAGGCTGCTTTGTGGATCATTGCCTGTTCCTAAGGGCCTCCTTGTGAGCAGAGAAAAGAAACCAGTAAATGGAAGTGGATGAATAGTCACAAATGAAGGTAGGAGTTCTATGATGGTTAGGCAGAATCAATCAATCAATCAAATTAATACATGTTGTGGTCACAGACGTTAACAATCGGGAAGGCAGAAACAAGTGGGGGACCCACAAGGATTTGTGGGGGAGGGGGTGGCTCATTTTGCCCTCCATTACTACATCCTGGTTCCCTTTCCTGAAAGTGCCCATAGCCTCTCCCCTTTTCCTGCTTCCTTCTCCCTTTCCCATCTACCAGCCAAGTTACCTTTACCTGCCCCCATCTTCAGCTTTCCTTCCTGCCCTTCCCCTTGTAGCCTCTTCCCAGGAAAACTGTGGCCTAGTTACACAGTGCCAGCTGAGCCGGGCCCATTTGCATTGGGGGAATCCATTTGCAGGGGGCACCTCACATTGTCCTTCATCATCTCCCCACACTATTTCCTCTTTTCCTCATTCTAGCAAACCCCATATCTTCACCTTTCCTTGCTTCCTTCTCTCCTTCACACTCACCGACCAATCTACTTTTTATCTGCCCCCCCCCATCTTATTTATTTACTTCATGTATCTCCTGCCTTTCTCCACAATGGGAACCCAGTGGAGCTCACATCATTCTCCTCTCCTCCATTTTATCCTCACAAGAACCCTGTGAGGTTTGGAGAAGAAGTAATTGGGTGATAATAATCCTTTCCCTATGGCTGAGGTCAAAGGGTGACAAGGCTTACCCTCTTCTTCATAACAAGATAATAGTCTGCTCTTTTAGAGACTGCATCCATACCCAGTGTTTCTACAGTGTCCTTGGTGGATTCACACATTATTTTGATATCACTGTGTATCACGGTGACACAGTTGGACATTATCTTGCATATCAGAAGGACATTCATGTCAGAACAAGATGTTAGTTCATAAAATGTATTCTGAAACCAAGAACTCACCTGACAAAGTATCCTGTTGCAATCTGGAGATGCCTCATGAGAGTCTAACATAAAACAGAACATGAATCAAGGATCTTAGAATGTCAGCACATTTGTAATCACAATGTAAGCATCTCTGGCAAATTGAGCTTTGTCCTCTGTGGCTAGAATATAGGGGATGAAAGCATGCATGATTCACACAAAGGGCAAAATGTATTCACTAATGTAGTTAGGTGAAAATATATATTTCCAATATATTAGTCTGTCTTTTTTGATGTCTCCTTCTCCAGCCTGTCTCAGTATTGTGCTTTCCAAGCATTATGGTTCTAATATTTGAGGCAGTGACCTGACAACCTGCAAAAACCTCTTTATACCCTGAGAACAATGTCGTGTACAAAGCAGCTGTTATATGATTAGATTTTGTACGTTTTCATATGTTATAAATTGATTCTCAGCCTGCCCAAGAGACAAGCTTCAGCTATGATCTTGAGGTAACATATCGATGGGAAATAAAATACTCCACTGTCACATCTCACAAAAGACCCAACGAGAAAGGGTGGGTGAGTAAGTCCCTATCGTGAACACACCTACACACCTAAATTTAAAGGCAGCAGCTCCAAATGTTTGAGGCAGCTAGCAAACAATATTGAAACAATGGAATAAGCACTTAAAATGAAAGCTAAAATAATTCTACTGCTCATCAGTGATACCGAACATCAAAAAGAACAAAACTTTGTGTGGGTTCCTATCAACTGCGGGTAACAAGTTCTGGCAGAAAGAGATCTTGTCTCCTTCCCCAGCAGCCCTGTAAGTTTACCTAAAAGCAAATGCTGGAGCTTCAGAGACAAAATGCCTCTAGGAACAGTGAGATCCAGAGAGAGGGAATTGAGAAAGACTGCCCCCGACTCCTTTCTTCCACTGATGGAGGAAGGTAGAAAAGCAAGCGTTCTATTGGTGTAAGAGGGAAAAGTGATGATTTTGTCTGAATCCAGCTCCTCCCCATGCCTCATAGCATTTTTTTCCTCAGAATCCTTTGTTTTTGAGCCTCCATCTCAACACCATTGGTTTTTGGAGTGTGTCTGCTGGGTGGGGGAAAGGCTAGCACTGTGAGTGCCTTCTGCACATTCTTCATTGTCCTAAACACAACACATCAAGCATTTTACTTAGTTGGCACCTCTTTTTGATACTGGCTCAAGCAGATGCGTGTTGACACTTACGCAAAAGTGCCCTGTCTGTTTTCTCATGTCATTTGAAGAAGAATTTCCAGAGAATTCAATACTTGAACATATTAAAGGGAAGAAATATTCTGATATATGGTTATTCATTCCAAAGAGTTTTGGTGAGCCAAGCCATTCAGCCACCATGTAAGTGATTTCATTCCAAATTCTATGAATCATTTTTTTTCCTGTAGCCAGAAGGTAGATTGATACTTTTATTAATGATGATGCACTGGACAAGTTTCACTTTCACTAGGACTGTTCATCAGGAAGAAAGGTTGGAGTTCATCAGGAAGAAGGTTGGAGTAAGTTGAAAAGGCCACAATCAAAGCTTTTGTCTTTCATTAACAGCAGCCTTAAAGTGGAATTGAGGTGGCATTTTTATAAGTTTCATCTGAGCCTGATATTAAAAGATCTCTGGTAGGAGCAGTGCATCCTGAGATAATATAACCACTGTCCCTTTCAAATGAAAAATGGCAACATCATCAGAATATTTTCCTAGAATTAATCGTGGGTTTCTTGTAAGGGTGGGAACCAAAAGGGGGACTTTTCTATTGCTAACCCTAACTATGGAATGCCCTCTGCCAGGAGTTGAGAAAGACCACATTTCTGATGGTCATCTGGACAGGTTTAAAGACCTACCTGTTCTGAATGGGGTTGCCAGATCCCTCTTCGCCACCAGCAGGAGTTTTTTTGGGTGGAGCCTGAGGAGGGCGGGGTTTGGGGAGGGGAGGGACTTCAGTGCTATAGAGTCCAATTGCCAAAGCAGCCATTTTCTCCAGGTGAACAGATCTCTATCAGCTGGAGATCAGTTGCTACAGCAGGAGATCTCCAGGTAGTACCTGGAGGTTGGAAACCCTAGTTCTGAAGGACTTTAGTTTACACTGAGGGACTGCTATTGGTTTTAGAGTCCTTCAGTGCTGTTGGTGTAAGGTGGTTTTCCACTTATGAATTGTTTTAAAGATTTTTGATTTCATGTTTTCATATTTTTAAATGTCATTGTGAACCACCTTGAGGATCAGAAATGGGTGAACAGTGATTATAAAAATCTTGTAAATAAACAGAGAAGGCAAACAGCAAGAGCAGAGAAAAACATGGCTGTCCTTATTTTAGCAAAACTGTAGATAATTGTGGATGATTATCTAGGGGTTCCAGATGCTCAGCAAAATTTATTTTTCTCCACTTTCTATTGTTATACTTTGGCTTTACATCAATTTGGCAAAGAGTACTGATAAAGTTGGAAGCTTTAACACTTTGTGATTTTGGTAGGTCCTACAAATTATTATTCCTTTGCTGTTCTGACATGAACTTTTTCTAATGGATTGAAGTGTCTACTTGATTTTTTCCCCCATCTGTGATTCAAATGGGCTCTTGGAAAGCTGTAGGCCTCCGACAGCTTGCCCAGTCCCTGCGTCCAGAAGCATATATTATAGGTAGGGTTGCCAGGTCCCTCTTCACCACCAGCGGGAGGTTCTTTGGGTGGAGCCTGAGGAGGGTGGGGTTTGGGGAGGGGAGGGACCCCAATGCCATAGAGTCCAATTGCCAAAACAGCCATTTTCTCCAATTGAACTGATCGCTATCGGCTGGAGTTCAATTGTAATAGCAGGGGATCTCCAGCCACTACCTGGAGGTTGGCAACCCTAATTACAAGACATTTTGACCTTCATGTTGTATGGTTAAAATTGGTCTCCATTGGGACTCAGGATTACAGCAGGAAATCCTCATATGCATCTCTGTAATTGAAAGAAACGAGTGGGGAACTTGTGGGGGGATCTCATTTTCCCTTCCCCCACCATTTCCTTTTTCCCTTCCCTGAAAGTTAGCATAGCCTGTCACCTTTTCCTGCTTCTTTCTCTCTTTCCCATCCCCCAGCCAACCTATCTTTATCTGTCCCTTGCCTTCAGTTCTCTCCCCTTCTGGGAAAAATCTGCTGAGTTGCATGGTGCCAGCTGGGCCATGCCCTGTTGGTGGTGAGAAGCACATAAGAATTCACAGGGACACCTCCCTTTGCCCTGTATCCTCCCCACACTATTTCTGTTTCCCTCCTCCTGCCAACTCTTATATCCCCACCTTTCACTGTTCCCTTTTCTTTTCCCCACCCATCAAGCAACTTAAATTTTATCTCCTTGCCCACATTAGCTGTATTTATTATTTACTTCATTTATATCCTGCCTTACTCCACAATGGGAACCCAAAGAAGCTTATATCATTCTCCTCTCCTCTATTTTATCCTTACAGCAACTCTGTGAAGTAGAAGCATGTGATGATTCTGCCCCAGCACCCAGCAGGCTAGTCTCTCTCTCCACTCAGGCAAACAGCCCTCAAGCAAGCAAAAAAACAAAACAAAACAAAAAATCTCAGCTCTGCTCAGAAGCTAGGACAGAAATCATTCTTTTGGTGAGGGAAATCTGCTCATCCCCACTGAAATCCCTTGTGACTCCCCAAACCCCTGTTAAGGTGGGTTCAGAGGTTTTACCTTTGGTAGCTGCCACCACCTCCCGTTCCCTGCCCCCTCTCTATCTGGGCTGCCAAAAGGAGCTGTCAAAATGAGCGGTGTTCTTAGCATGAGTTGGAAGCAAGGCATGTGAGTGGTAATCAAGGTAATGTGTTCTTTCAACTAGTACAATTTTATTACTACAGGGACAACCGTAGAGTAAATACAGTTTACAGGACTAGGTTACAGACTAAGAAATCAAATGAAATGTGGAAATGTTGCTAAAGTTCTCGTAGGTTATCCGGGCTGTGTAACCGTGGTCTTGGTATTTTCTTTCCTGACGTTTCGCCAGCAGCTGTGGCCGGCGTCTTCAGAGGAGTAACATTGAAGGACAGTGTCTCTCAGTGTCAAGTGTGTAGGAAGAGTAATATATAGTCAGAAAGGGGTTGGGTTTGAGCTGAATCATTGTCCTGCAAAAAGTAACAAAGGTAATGTGCTAACCATTGTCCTGTAATTATCAAGATAATGTGCTAATGAGGGTGTGGTATGTTAATATGGAACCATTATATCCTGAAGTGATCTGTTAATGTGTGAAATCCAAAGCTAATCTGCATGGCTATTGTTGACTGTAGTCTTTGTTAGTCTGGAGGTTTTCAAGACAGGAAGCCAAGCCTTACTCATTCTTAAACTCTCTTCTTTTCTGTTAAAGTTGTGCTGATGTTTATGAATTTCAATGGCTTCTCTGTGCAATCTGACAAAATAGTTGGTAGAATTGTCCAGTCTTTCAGTGTCTTGGAATAAGACCCTGTGTCCTGTTTGTGTCAGTCCATGTTCAGCCACTGCTGATTTCTCAGGTTGGCCCAGTCTGCAGTATCTTTCATGTTCTTTTATCCCTGTTTGTATGCTGCTAAAGTACTTATTTACAAATCCCGAGCATCTGATTTTCCCTCCCCACTGGGAGATTAAATGAGTGTATGCATAAAGAGGACGCTGCCCTTTACCTGGTCACACTTCCCCCACAATTACGCCGCACACACAGACAAAAGGGACAGCTCCTTTTCAGGTCTCTCTCCTATGTGTGTAAAAAGGCCACAATAAATCCAGGCCTCAGGTTCGGGAACACAAAGCCCACCAGAACCTCCTCAGTCAACAGGGCGGTGTAAACATAGCAAAGAGATGCCCAGCTGATACTCAAGCCTATCTGAGATGCCACCACCTGAGATGGGCCTGTCCAGCCTTGGTTTCACCTCAAAGCTGGTATGTCTTTATAAACATTCTTCCTCATCTGCCATCATCCATCATAAGGTGGAGTGTATGTGACTGCCGCAAGGTCACCAAGTGAGTTTCCATGGCACTGTGGGGATTCAGACTTGGATATCCTAGAACCTATTCTGAAACTTTAACCACTACATCACACTGGCTTTTATGAGGTGATTGCTGTTGAAGTAACAAGTAGTCAGGCCTGGGTAAGTTATGCAAGTGACATGGTAACAAGTAACCCAGTGGTTTCTTCAGGGCTTGGCCCTGATGAGTCTTCTCTCAAAGGCCCAAACAGCCCTGGAAAGGACCCTGCCTCTCTCCTTCCTTTTCCTGAAGATAAGGTTTGAAGACTGGCAACAATGTTGCCTACAACTCCCACAGTGGCCACTGAGTTCTCTTTTCTTAAAGGTACGGGCACTGCTTCTATTATTTGAGATGTTAGACTCCCACCCACAATGTACTTTTTTAAGGTCTCCGATTTTTTGGGGACTTTTCTCAGGTTTATAGGGAACACTTTCTTGTCTGTCATGGCTCCTGTGTCTGGGTTTAAGTATCCACAGATAGCCATTGAGAATTAGATATATGGATAAATTCATCATCATAAGACCTGTATATACAATAACTAAAATGTGCTACCAGAATGTGCTACAACTACTAAAGGCTACATAATGGATCTTGAATGACTTTTTTTTCTGTCCTACACAAGCAGAAATACATGAAGCCTAGCAGTAATCAACACATAGTATGTAGGTTAGAAGGCCATGAATATGTACACTGTTGAAATTCAAGCCCATGAAGTACTGAATGAAATGACTTCCATATGGGAAAAGGCTAAAGTCAAAATAATCAAAGATGAGGATGAATTATGGAAGATGATTATCAAAAGGAAACAATGAAAAACAATAAAACACTGCAAATTCCAGCAGTGAATGGTAATTAGAAATGTCCATAATGAATATAACAAATAGGGCTTAAAATGTGGGGAGATGAATGCAAATATCTGTTTTCTTCTGTTGCACGATAACACTTTGATGTCAGTTTCATATCTTCTGATGTCTTCCCCACCCCATTCCATTTCCTTGAACCTTCTAAACTAGTTGCCAGTCACTGTGGAAATGAATGAACTGGGTGACATTTGTTCATGTTGTTGTTGTTGTTCATTATTACCATTTGATTTCATTACCTTTATGGACATACTAAGTGCAACTTTCCTTTTAAATGTTTTGTTAGTTCAGTAATGAATATAGTGCTGTAATATATAACCATCCTGCACAAAAATGCGAGTCTGAATACCTGTCTGTTAAGGCCTGATAGTGACTCGTTGCATGTCTATTTCAGTACTGAGATGCACTATCAAGATTGTTAGTTTCTGTGTCTTTCTAAGTACCCATTTTGGGATAGAAATTGATGCACATCTAACCAAGTAGTGATATGTTTATGGGTTTCCAGCCACAAATTATGGTCTCATAAAGGCAAAATAATAAATACAAATCAAAGTTCTATTTCCATTCTGAAAATATTTCATAGATTAGAAAATTGTTCTGATATATCAATAATGGTACAGTTCTCTGCTTAAACTTTGTTTTAGGTTGCATTAAGTTATAAAAGCAGCAGCTGAACAAGAATTCATTAAAAAATTACCTCCATATATGCATCAGCAGGAGCCAATTGACAAGATATTATTTTAAAATGTTTTGTTATAAAACATGCATGATGAATTAGTCATAAAAAGTCAAAACATGTAAAATTAATGTTCAAAGATGTAATGTATTTTCTGATTCTCTAGCTATAAATTAGTTCAAATGGCTTTTACTATGAGTGATAGTGTTGTGTAGAGCTGAGATGGGCCTGTCCTACAAATTGATACTAATGGCATAAGAGTTATTAAGCAAATTAATATAAAATTTTATGACTGGGGCTTAATCTTACTTCAGTGAAAAGTAGATCAATGATAAAATGCTTCTGTAAACCATGGAGATAGTTCTTTTAAAAAAATAAATAAAACAAGTCTCCATGCTAATTTCACAGATAGGTTTGTTAACAATGTCATATATTAATGTATATGTTACTGACATTCATGAGCATGCAGGGTTTTGTTGTTGTTGTTTTAAATCCCAGTTTCTGACACAGGTGCTCCCTACTCAGGATAAAACTGAATCTTATGCTTACTAGTATTGTTATTATTGTTACTATTGCTAGAATTATCACCATTAACTTTGATAACCATTAACATTGATTTGTCTCCCATATGTTCCTGCCCAGGAATTAAGATAACAGGGAGAGGCCTCTCTGACTGTTCGACTAAAAATTACTCACTTCATAAACTGAAGATCTATGAACTGAATTCATCTTTGTAAGGACAAAGTGCTGATTGATGGTCATGGATTAATAGCTACATAATTTTTCGTAAGTTTTGTAGCCTTGAGGAAGTATGGCTGTTCTTTCTATTAGGTCTTCCTAAAGGTCATGACAAGAATAACATCTACCATGTTTTAGGACATGTTATACACTAGCTCTGCTTTGACAATCTCATACATTCCTGGCTTCTCAAAAATAATGTCTCCTGACCAGTTTCAGAAGTTATAGGAAACTTTTGAGACATTCTGTATAAAAATGTACACACTGACTCTGAGCAATGTCTGAAAGGATGTAGCAAAGTACGTAGGAAAGAGGATGTATGATTTGTCTTCTCTTGTCATTTTATGTAATTATGACCAAGTCCATGTAGAGCGTACTCTTTAAAGAGCAGCTGTCCTCACTAGCCACATTGTCAACTTTTCTGGGGGAGGCCTCTCAGGTAGAGGAAAAGGAAGCAAGTTTGCTATGCATAAGTCCCTCCAGTATTTTAATGAATGACACCAGCACTTTGCTAACAACAGAGGCAGAAAATAAGGAAGCAAAGGCTGAGGACACAAGGAAGCTGCCTTATACTGAATCAGACCCTTGGTCCATCAAAGTCAGTACTGTCTACTCAGACTGGCAGCGGCTCTCCAGGGTCTTTCACATCACCTACTTGCCTGGTCCCTTTAACTGGAGATGCCGGGGATTGAACCTGGGACCTTCTGCACGCTGAGCAGATTCTCTACAAACTGAGCCACAGCCCCTCCCCATCAAGGCTCAGAGATGCTACTTCGGCCTTAAAAGGATGTGTCCATCACCTGGAGGACATCGGCATTCCGGACATCAGTAGGAGAACACTACTAGAGCTGAACTTATGAAAATGCTGGGTGATCAGTGCCTCCTTACTACTACTGCACTAGCCACAGAACACAAATACATTAAACACACAACCCTAACATCTGTGAAATATGGAGACTATTACACACACACACACACACACACACACAAATATACATAAAATAATTATTGCTTTCACACAAAGCCTTTACATACATTGTACTTTTTCAGAGATGCCTGAAATTCTGATTAGAATGTTACATCACAGCTCACTGAAATGTATAGGTTTTACACTAGAATTTTAAAAGGAGCACAGAAAACAGGGAGCATGCGTCCTGCCTCCCTTGCACATTGTGTGACATCTGAATTGAAAGCAACTTGTCTCCACCAACGATGAAGACAGTCTATGGAACTCTAGGTCTTGTTTGCTTTCTCTGTATGATGCTGTTTTTTTTAATTACTTGGTTATTTATTAGTCTGACCACTGGATCCAGTTTTTTTTCTTTTTTGCCTGGAAAAAAACAACAACAATAAAATTTCTCAACAAGGGAACACAACTGATACTGACCATTTGAACTGGAATGTCCCTGTTAATTAAGAGATACGCCACAGTTTCACTCTGGAGAGCCTTCTAAATGATGTGTCAGAATAAACTCCTGGAGGTCCAGTACAGATGTGTTTTTATTACAAGCTTGGAATCTTAAATTTCCCTCATGATCTTCTCCTGAAGAAGCAGCATGTTTAAGTTAAAACTTTTTTATTTTTATTTTCTACCTCAATATCTTGTTTCTTGTGGATTCTCATGACACAATCAGCCCCAGTCCACAGTTTCTTCTTCTTTCAGTAAATAATGGTACTAATAAAAACTGCCAAATGGATGAAAGCTGGAGTTTCAAGAGACCAGTTGGCTGCTGTTGCTGCTTTAATGAGCGGCGTGAGAACTGTGACCCTTCTTTGGAAACAAGCTGTCAAAAACCAAACCCCTTCCTTAGCTAATTGAATATGATCCCATACACAATTATTGCGTCCTTTCTTCACTTACATCGTTAACTAGCAGAACCAAAATATGACAATAGTGGAGAGATTTGCCTGCATGTTCTGATAGTTATTAGCAATTGTAGGAGATCACAAACTCAGAAGAACCTTCAGTTCCTGTAAATCTAATCTAGTCCAAAACAGCAGTATAGAAATGAGAAAGGTTATAGAATTTCCTTGAAAACAAACCATAATGAAGGAAAGATCAGTAGATTAATCCTTCATGTTGCTTTAAGAACATTTTGCTAATGAGGCATATGGTCAAATTCTATCTCAATTAAATGTTCACTTGATTTGTTGTTGATGGTGATGATGGTGATAGTGATTCTTTTATGACAGACCCCTAAACTAAATTGTAATTGAGACCCATCCACCCCCTTATAGCCTGGTGCACTCAAAATTTTCTCTCTTATTCTGAACATTAAAAGAGTGATCTCTGAAGCCTTATTTGTGGTTAGTGATCTTTAAGCATGATCTTGCTGAATTATCTTCTGATCAAGTAATGACAACACTAATGATTAAGGTTGCCAGCCTTACAGATGTCAACCTTAGGAAATGCCATTGTGCTGTTTTAATATTTTAAAATAATTTTAATCTTGACATAGTGCTTCTAATAAATTATATATTTTCATTATTTATATTTTTTTCATCCCACCCAACCTATGGTATTGAAGTCCCTCCCTCCCCAAACCCTGCCCTCCTCAGGCTCCGCCCCCAAAATCTCCAGATGCTAGAAACCCTACTCATGATAAATATATATTATATATTTGGTATCTCAGGGCATATATCTACACTACAAATTTAAATTTTCTACAAAGAATCTTGGAAAGTACAGTTTAGTCAAGCTTCTGAGAAATCTGTTACGGAATATTAACCATCTGAGAGAAATTTGTGAGAGACAATGTCTATTGAACCAGTATAACAGTTTAGTATAGAATAAACTTGTGCATGTTTTGTTATTGTTATTAATTGTTTCATTATTGTGTTGCTTCATATGCGTGTGTGTGTAAAGTGCCGTCAAGTCGCAGCTGACATATGATGACCCCTTTTGGGGGTTTTCATGGCAAGAGACTAACAGGTGGTTTGCCAGTGCCTTCCTCTGCACAGCAACCCTGGTATTCCTTGGTGGTCTCCCATCCAAATACTAACCAGGGCTGACCCTGCTTAGCTTCTGAGATCTGACGAGATCAGGCTAGCCTGGGCCATCCAGGTCAGGGCTGCTTCATATAGTTTTGTTTCATTAATGTTTATTTTCATTATTGTTTCTTTCTCTATTGTCATTTCTTTTCATAGTTCTTTTTGATATAATTCCCCATTGGTTTCAAAGGAAGAAGGCCCTCCCCGCTTCTCAAGTCGGTACCTTCATAGTTCCCCATTAAAAGCAGATAAAACTTAGGTGGGGGGGAGGATTAATATTCCCAAGGATACTCAGGTTGCCAGATTTCAGACAGAATAAATGATCCCCCCTTTTTTCAGGCAATGAAAGGTACCCATGTTTAACATTAAAGTCTATGGGAGAACTGATAAGAAAGATTCCACAGACAGCATTGCAGACGTTTAAGCTTGAAGAACAGTGGCACAAGGAAGAGGCAGACTGGTAAGGCAAAGGTGGCACAAGGAGGGTAAGACATTTGGACAGGCAGACAGTAGCAGGAGGACCATGAGATAGATTTGCTTTGTTGGGAGAAGGTTTAAAAAGCAGCAGGCAAGTGCAGACTGCAAGAGAAAATTTGGCAGAACAGGGCAGGTAATGAGAGGAGAGAGGAAGTCAAAGGTCTCTCCATATCCTTCAGGACTGGAATACCTCACACATGATCTTAGTGGCTACAAGTCAAACAAGAAAGCGCAAAACCTCTCTCCCACCTCTCTGTAAGGACTACTGGACTCTCTCTATGCCTTTAGTAGGAAAAAGCTGCCTGCCTTGTAAAAGTGAAACCAGAAACTGTGGCAGAGGCTGCAACAACGAAAGAACCCAGAACAAAATGAAAGAAAATCATTTTGGTTTCCCCCCCCCCCTATTGTAAGCTGTTTAGATGTGAAATTTGTTCCATTTTCATATTAATTATGATAATTATAAAACACCCCATTTTTGTAATTATTGTAATTATTGTAATTAATAATGGAAGAAATGCACAAGTCAATTGTAGAAGGGAGTTCCCAGCCTTGTTAAGTATATAGGAACTTTTGAAAATGACTGCCATGAAAGTTTAGACAAATCATAAAATGACTATCATGAGGCACAATTGCAACCTGTTGAGAAGTTCCAAGTCAAGCATCTTCCTCTGATGAGCACTCCCTGACAATCCAAAGGTGATACCTCCTGGATTCTTCTGATTTACCTCCTCCTCCAGTCATATAGAGGCAAACCAAGATTGGCTTTTGCTTTGGAGTGGTGGACTCTGATCTGGAGCACCAGGTTCGATTCCCCACTCCTCCACATGAGCAGCGGACAATAATCTATTAAGAGCTCTCTCAGCCCCACCTATCTCACAGGGTGTCTGTTGTGGGAGGGGAAGGTGATTGTAAGCTGATTGGTTTTTGCCATATGTGGTAGAGAAAGTTGGCATATAAAAACCAACTCTTCTTCTTTGAGGGAGAAGGATATTGTACCTGGAGACACATCACTGGATACCATGGTGCTTTCAGGTGGTGCAATGCTACTGGTGTAGGAACATCAAATATTTGCAACATGAAACCTATATACCATATTAATTTTCCAACTCAAAAATTCTTTTTGACAATGCCAACCCAGTAGAACTAGCAGAGGTTCTGAATATATGATTCTAATATATTTAAATATGTTTATTGCTTTTGTTCTCTTGTAAAAATATATGTTAACATTTTTTGTTGAACTAATATCTGCTGTTTGGTTCTTTCATGCCTAAACATGACTAGGTTTAATTTAATCATAATTAGGTTTTTACTGCCCAAAGAAATAATACCACTGTGCCTTCATATTCATTCATTTAAAAAAAAAGAAAAAAGAATGACATTTTAGATATTTACTTTTTTAGCTGAAGCAAGGCTTTAAAAATAAATTGACTACGTGGGCAAAAATTAGCAAACTGTTTGAAAAAAAAATGGCCAGTGAAAAATCCTCGCCCAAACCAACCATTTTGGAATCAAGCTGAACTTTCCTTCTTTCATGCTAACATACCTGTCTTTGTATACATTTTATTGCACTGAACAGGTTAGAATTATTCCCCCCTCTTATTGGGGGAAAAGAACATTTGGCTTAATTGCGGCAGCTTACACAGCTATCTTTGAAAGCCTGTTTTCTAAAAACTAACCAGAAGTTGCCATTTCCCTCCAGGTTCTTGACACATTGTCTCATTCTCTAGTGCCCTCTTGTGGATACTCAGATGTCCCTGTTATTCAAAGAGCCGTGGGCCGTTTCAAAAGCAGAACTAAACTGAAAACTGAATTGTCGTAGTTATGACAATATAATGGCTAAAGCAGTGGGAGTTATACGGAGTAATTTTTGTGGTGATATTTCTTAAATGGAACAATATCAAAGAAATGCAGCATATCTCGGCAAAAGTCTTATGATTAAGCAAGGACTTCAGTGACGAATCATATTTGTCTAACAGGTCAAAAGTGGTCACTTAGTATTTAGATATACTGGCTAAAAGGTTTAACAAACAGTGTTAGAATACTAATATAATATGGTATAATATAGAGGCTTGAGGTAGCTAGATCACATGAAGGCTTGAGTATAAATGTATGCATTTCGGTTATGTTGAAGATCTAACCAATTTCAAGATTTAATGTTTAATAGTTGGTGTTATAGAATAACTTATCTCTGCTCCAGTGCGGAAGGTAATGAGGATCTTGTTATCGATATAGAGCACTGGTTATGTATGAGGAGTGTGTGTTCTATGTCTGTATGTATGTGTTATGTTGTTATAAAAATAAAAAAGTAATTACAAAAAGTAATTACAAAAAAGTGGTCCCTTAGTATTTTTGTAAGAAATTTCATTGACATCAAATTCTGAGGCAAATTTGGAAGGTCTCGCTCAGCCCAAACAGATAAAGGAATCTAAGGGCAGTTTTAGTTTGACTAGTTTGCTGAATTTTTTTTAATAAATAAATATTTTTAAAGAAGCATTGGGCTTTTCTGCATGCTCGAGTTACTCCTGAATTTCTTGGCAGTCAATCCACAAGCATTGGAATCAGTTTGGGCACAGTTCTGCCACATGTCTACCCTCACTCTGGCTTTTCACCGTTGTGGATTCAGTTTATTTTCTTCTGCATGTGCCTTAAATAATTAGGAGTTTCAAGGGAGCATGCTGTCATCATTGGTGGCATAGTCAGTGCAGTGGTGCCCTTTCCTGTTTATTTATTTTTTGCACAGATTTGTATCAATATATCGATATTATGGCTGATTTTTTTTTAAAAAAAAAAGACCAAAAAAGACCAAAAATAAATACACACATAGTGATGAAGCAAAAGAAAAAGGGGTTCTATTGATGCATGCAAGGGTAGCATTCCGGGGCGGGGAGGGGGGCTGCAGCTGGCTATTGGTTAGGGTCAATGTGAGTCTCCCCCATGCCTCCCTATTTGAGTAGGGAAGCCTAAAAGGGGAGCAGCTCCACCACCCTTTTGTTTATGAACCACATGGGAAGTGCATTCAAACAGTGCCATTTTTCTGGTGCTGAAAGTGGCCTCCCTCCTCCAGGACTTTTGATTTTTTTTCTTTAAAAAGGCACTAAAATATCATAGTATCACAATATCAATAGGTTTAGTAGGTTCTCTGAGTTCCAAGCTTTCATTAAAAAAGAGAGAGAGAGAGTAGGTCCACAAGGGAAAGGGCAAGAGACTTAAAAAAATAATAGCTGGGAATTCGGAGAACCTGCTAAAACTTTCCCCCCCTTTTTGGGGTGTGCATGTTTCTATTGATATACTGACATAAGGGTTGTGTTTGTTAGAAAAAATGGAAACAAAACCACTCATCTTCTGGTTGGGGAGGGAAACAAAGGGGATGGTTTGACAATGACAACAGTCCAGTCATCAAAAAGTGGGCTGGAGGGGTGTGAGAGTGGCTGGGACAAAGAAAACCAACAGAAACATTATACATGAGGAAAAAGGCAACTCAAAATCAGCTTCCAGAAAAAGATGGGGTAAAAGTGGTCTCAAAAGAACTGGAAAATACCTGGAAGGAAAAAACAAACAACAACAACAAAACTGAAGTGACAACACAGAAACAAAATTGTGTGTGGGAATCAGGGGATAAATTGAAGCAGTTTGGGGCCAGAAGTGATGGCGGGGGGTCCCATGCAGAAAAGCCCATTAATGGGAAATTTCATCCAAATAGAAAGTAACCCCTAAAAACTCATACTAGATACCACCACAAATATTATCTTTAAAGTAAAAGCCCTATTGATTGAAGAAATAAAGAGATTGCATTGGGCTCATTCTGGAATGTAATGAATGAGAACAGAAAAGAAAAGAGTGAGGAGAACACTTAAACTAATTGTGTTAATGAAGTCAATAGAATATTGTATACAGTGAGGGAAACAGTAGGTCAATTGGACTAAAGTTAGAAGCCACACATGGAGTCCAGAGAGAAGAGAGGTTGTGTAATGTTTGTCCAAAGAAGCCTGTGGACTGAATAGTTAAATTTCTAACAGCGCATTCCTGAAAGGAATGCCCGCGCCGGGCGTTGGAGGCAAACTAGCGGTGTTGCCTCCTAAAGAGGTTTTGGCATAGCCAAACCTCTGCCTGGCGCCAAAAACCCGTGCAACTCTAGCACGGGAGATGCACCAGCTAAAAGCTGGCATATCCTTGCAAAAATGAAAAAGGGCATTCCCGAGCTGAAAGTGCTCGAGAGGCCGACTAACATTGGCCCTGCCCCACGGCCGGCTCCTTTACGCCCTGGGAACACCTCCCAGGGCTCCGGAACGCCTCCCAGCTCACCACCGCAGCCTGTGCCAATGGCCGGAGGCTGGCGGTCGGCAGCGGTGGTCGGAGAGCGGTGCCCGGCACTGCACACTGGCGCTGGGGCCACTAACGCCGGCGTGTGCCTTCCGGGAGCACTTTTTTTCAGGATTTTCAGGAATAGGCCCTAAGAGTACTGAGAAAGCAGCCTAGCTGATTTTTTTCTTACTGGCTAAATATAAATAGAATAAATAGAAATAAATAATTTGGCTATGTGTTGCCACTGATGTGAAAATAGCAAAATAAAAAGGAGGAAAGTTGATAATTTCTCAAAAGAATGTTGAAAGCATGTGACATAAATGATTACATACATTCATTGGGCACCCTCTCACAACAGATATGCTATTTGCTCATGGGGAGAGATGACCAATGAGTAGATACAACAATTTTAAATCTCTCCACCACTTTCGTTAGACCTACTGATTACAAGAGCAATGGTGGCAGGCCATAGTCTGTGCTCTCATCTCTCACTCCCACCACACACAGACAGTGGAAAAGCAAGCTCAGGGACCAATTCGCTACCACTGTTTCCATTGGTGTTAGAAGCCCAAAGGAAGCAGTGTTGAGAATTGTTATGCATCTTCCTGTACGCAGGGTTCTTTGTCTTCATTTTGCCTTTAAGACCAGTGACTCTTAAACAGAGTGGGAAAAGAGCTGTGCAGATAGATATTACTGATACCTCATAGTTTGCCTCTTGAGCACTTGCTGAGAGGAAGCAGCTACTCATCTCTGATGACCCATGCTGCTGCTATGTCTACAGTAGGCAACAGCAGATAGTTAGCAGCTGGCAAAAAACATCCTCAGACTTTTTCTTTTTTGTCAGCAGAGTTATCTATCTTCCAGGATATAGCCCGTTTCTTTCTAGCTATTTCAGCTGGCTAAAGAAGATCAACCCTCTAAAGGAGAAGTAAAGGCCTGAGCTTAACAAATAAAAAACTGAGTAGCTGATTTTTTCCATATTTTTTAAAATATTTTTTTGCTGATTTACATATTGAGACAGCCAAAAATTCACACAGGCAAAAAAGTATTGTATCTGTTTATCTTGAAAGAATAATAAATAAGAAGCAACTGCTACTAAAACCTGTCTCACATCTCTACAACTTTTGACCACAGCAGCCCAAAAGCAGCGTACTAGCCATGTGACCTGCCACGTACTTAGAGTTGGCAGTTCTGGGTTGGAAAATGCCTGGAGATGTTCAGGGCAGAGCCTGAGGGGGATGAGGTTTGGGGAGGGACTTCAATGGGGTATAACGCCATAGAGTCCATCTTCCAAAGCAGCCATTTTCTCCAGGTGAACTGATCTCTATCGGCTGGAGATCAGCTGTAATCTCAGAAGATCTCCAGCTACTACCTGGAGGTTGGCAACCCTGCATGTGCTTGACAGTCTGTGTTTTACAGTCCCAGTGAAGAAGAAAAAGCAGTAGTCTAATTGACCTCCTGGTGCATTATAATACTTGAGATGTGAGCTGTGTTTAGATTGATATGTGGAAATTGCTTTGGATTCAGAGGAGGCAATGAAGATGGTTGGCCATCTGGAAAACAAGTCCTATGAGGAAATCTTGAAGGCACTTGGCTCGTTTAGCCTGGAAAAGAGAAGTCTGAGAGAGGATAGGATCATGTTTTTCAAATACTCAAAGGACTGTCACTTGAAGAGGGCAATGAGGTGTTCTCTGCTGCTCCAGAGATGAAATTAGGGAGGCTAGTTAAAGGCCGGTATTATTCAGCTGAATATCAGGAGAAATGTTCTAACAGTAAAAGCAGTTCTGCAGTGGAATCATTTTTAAAAGCCCCCAGTGGTGGCAGGGGGAGGAAATGGCTGCTGCAGCAATCAAGCGCCATGGGAGTCCAAGAGCCTGCCTGCTATTTTCCAGCACCTTTGATTGCAAATATATGCCTTTTCCTTTATATCTCTGCAACAGAAAGTGCTAGAAATTTACATTAAAAAAAATGAAATCTGAAAAACCAGAAAACTGCCTACACATATTTGTATACTGTTATGTCAGTATAACTTGATTCAAATGCCAATTTTTTTAAAAAATTAAAAGGCCCTCATGGTGGGGAAGGAAATGGCCACTGTGACACTCTCGCCATGCAGAAGTCCAGGAGCCTGCCAGAGAAGCCTCCAGCAAGGATGATGCCAGCATGGTAAGTCCAGGACCAGTTTGATCCTTTCTCTTTAAAATTTTAAAGGGCCATGGGTGAATATCACGTCCACCTGACCACCGGCAGTTAGTCAGCATCAATCTTTCCTTTAAATTGGGAGAGAGACACTGACTAACACCTGCTTCCCAAGCTGGCTAATTCTCTTTCCCTGCCCACTCCTGTGTCCCACTATTCCAGGACATAAATCTTTATTATTCCTTCAGTTTTGGGAGTGTTTTTATTCATTCTGGGTATCCCTGAGCTGACTTAAAAAGTCTTATATCAGGTATAGCTTAAGAATACCTGAATGCACACCCCTAATGGAGGGCTGGCATGCCAGAGACCAGTAGCTTCACCTGAAATTGCCATGGTATTTAGCAGCAATAGTGCCACTGCAGGATTAGTAGCCTAGTAATATTGCACAGGTAAAACCCTGCCTGTCTGCATCACATTTAAATTGGGCCTAAGTATTGTCTAGGGACTCTGTAAAGATCCTATTTCTCTTTCCTGCCTGAGGATGCAAAAAAACAGGGGCAGGAGGAGGAATTTGTAAGCAAATGGAAGGCACAGAGAGTCAAATTTTATGTGGTTGGGTCATTTGTTAAGCACCTCAAGGAGATGTCAGTTTCTATAAATTGTCATTGTCAGGTAGTACCAGAGCCCCTACCAGAGCTTCAGGCTCCCCACAATGGAGTGCCTTTTCTGGTCCCACCCTTATTTTTGACTCAGGTAAAGTCTTTATTAATTTACGTGAGTGCTGTACAATAAAGATGGCTTGTCCCTTTAAATATAATCTCCTTTGCTTTTCTTCCTAGGTTTGGAGCCTGACCTCCCTGGAGAATCTGCCTCACCTGAGAGCATTGCAGCCAGCCACTGGAATCTTCAGCCTGGCATTTTGCCCTCCTTGCCCCATTGGTAAGTAGCTCCCAGTCTGTCAGAGAGACAAACACCTGCTCTCTCTTCACCTTCCTTTCCTTCCCTGCCAGGCCTGAGGTTTTATTAGGTCTTAGCTCTGGGGGTGGGAAGGCTGCCCTGCTCTCAGTGGAGCCATACTGTCTCTGCCCCAGTCATGTTTAAATCCAGCTAGGACAGCAGCAGCAGGACCAATGTGTGGTTTCCTGGGCCTCCCTCCCCTGTAGTTATTATACATCTCATCCACTTTTTTTGCATTTGACTCTGCACCTATCTCCTGGAGATTACTAGATCTATGGGGAGTGTCCAAGTAACCTAATTTAATGGGATACAAAAAGAGCTGCAATGATGATCTATGGCATGGTTAGAAAACTAGTGACTCTAGCTTCAGTATCACCTTCAACAGCTGGGATTCACTGTTGCTTAGCTCAAGAAGATTTATTGGACAGTACTGTCATTCCTATACTATTTTAATTTTAAATAAAATTGTGATTTTAGAATGGCATTCACTGCAATTATTACAGTATCTGTAGAGAGGAAGCCATATCTTTCTAAAATAATGTGCTATGGGTTCTCAATGGACTTTTATGCACAGGTTGTTCCCATAGTGGTCACCCCCCCACCCAACTACCTTGGGGCTTTGTTTTGATTATGCATGTATTTTCCAACCTTCAGAGGTTGCCTTGCTCTCCCTGTGTGTTTTTCCCACATTTTCAGGATGCTGTTTTGCCCCGAGTTTAAGGTCTCTGTCAAGCCCAATTAGAAGGCTAATTCTGTGCATAGGCTTGCTTTAGGTTTATCTCCCCCATGCCCATTCTCGCTTCTCCCTCCCATTTGTCTTTCCTCCTCATCTAACCCTTCCCCTGGAAACCATACTTTTTTGTTGTTTTAAAGTGCAGGAGAGGATGCTGAAATAGTCACAAACAATCTAAGAGGCTGCTTATTTCATCAGTTTCACAGCAAATGTTAGTCAGTTTCAGACCTCAGCAGGATCCTACAGAGATGGGCTGATTTGCCATCTGTATACATGTGCAAGACATGTGCATTGACAAAGCCAGAAACAAATTGGTTGGGAGTGGGGGTTGTCTGGACCCTTCTCTGCTTTGGCTGCAAAATGGCCACTCAGTTCAGATCAAATGAAAGAATTCCACTGCAGGACTGGCGGGGGCTAGAGACTTATGCACACACACACACACACACACACACACACACACTACAGCCAATTACAAAGCAGCATTTCCGGGGGGGGGGACTCCCACATGGTTCAGAAGTTCTGCATTTTCACTGGGGATGCAGAACTGATCACAAGATACTCCTGGAATTTCTTCGGTGGGTGGGGGGAGCCTTTGGGCATAGTGCTTTCAGAATCTACCTGCATATACCATGCAGTTAGAGAGCACCAGAAAAGGTCAATGTCTTTGCTGTGCAAAAGTTGATTATCTGTGAATGTATCTGATCACTTACCTCAATGAGCCATAATTTAATCCCTGTGCAAATGTCCCTTTCTATACCCTCGTCCCTATAGCAATTACATTTGCTCTTAATGGGAATTTCTTTCGTGCTTCATTTAAATTCAAGGGACTATTCAGGTCACCTAGCACAAATATTTCTAGATCAAAAAAGACTGGCACTGTCCATAATCAGATTCCCCCCCCCCATCCATTGCTGCAGAGGAACACTGCTGCATATTGCCACAACACAAGGAACACATTCCAGTCCCCCCCCCCAGTTCTGTCATCTGTCATCAGCTGTGATTATGAAGATGCTGAGATTTGGCATGAATTCCTAATATGCCTTTGAAAACAACATCCTAGTCTATGAGAAAGTATCACAAACATTGAACTATTACCTTCTTTTTCATGCATGCAATACTTTACTTTTTGGGATCTCTGAAACATATATCTAATACATATTTTTAGAGAATAACACCAAAGTATCAGGACAAATATACAAGGATCATCAAGATAACTAAAGTAATTATTTTATTCTTTAGCAGAAAGTGTTTTTTTTTCATGTTTGAATGGTCTGTATCAGAGGAAGGAGGATAGTTCAGTATTCAGGCTTCTCTTTGGGAAAGTAATAATTAGCTGGAAGTCTGGAGTGAATAAGTAGCTCTCGTTGCACATAACTTAAATTACTTTTGTATCATCAAGATTTTGACTGATAAAGATATATATATATATCAACCTACCTAAAAGGTCAGGGAGGCTAAATGCAATTGGATATTAATAGGTGTGAGGCTCCAAAACAGGTTGCAATCTAATCAAATGGGAGCGCACAAGGCAGCAAATATAGAAAATGGCACATATTAATATATTTAACATTTCACAACCCAGTAGAAAATTAACAGCCTTTGCAATATACTCAAAATATATATTTCATATTCTTCCCTTTCAAATCACAGCCTTAGTTTAACCATGCTCCCTTGTACATAGTAGATTAACAATACTAATATTTCTCCGTTTCTCCGTTTTATCCTCATAACAACCATGGGAGATTAATTATATTGAAAGTAACTATCCCACCAGCACTCAGTGAGCATTTATACATGTATGGGGATCTGAATCCACTCTCACCATGTCCCTCTCCAATAACCATAGCCCACTGCTTTTCTCAGTTATGGCTATTGCACACACAAAAGCATATCCAAACAGCTTTATAGGCATGATCCTGGTTGGTATTCACCTAAAATTTAAACCTGGCACATTCATTGACTGCCTCAGTGAGTGACTTAGTAAACCATTTAAAAATAAAGAAATCTCATAAGCAATGGCCATTGGTTTGATGGTTTGAAACAGCAAGCTATTATGTCAATCCAGTACCAAGTCAGGCCATTACTCTAGGTGTTTTCACACAATTTCAATGCATATGATGATCTCTGGAAAAACACATAGTCTGTGCAATCATATGGATGTTTACTCAGAAGTCCGATTTTATTCAAGGGGGTTCACTAGCAGGTGAGTGCTCTTAGGACTGCAGCCACGGTGTGATGTTCCCTCCTGCACAATCCCATCAAGCTCTTCTTCACGTTTCATAAAGCAGCAAATGGCAACGAACAATGCTTAGGAAAGTTTGCTACACATTCTTTGGGTGTGTGTAACTGTAAAGAAAATCATCTCATCTACATTTCTAAGAGATGCTAATTACATACTGCATATTAAATCAAGTCCAATTGGGGAAAGGTTCCCTTAATTAATTTAATTAATTAGCAGTAAGGCAGAAGAGAAAGCTATGGTTATCAGGAGATAATCACCCCCTTGGGACATTTCTATGCACTAACAAGTACCGCTTCAACTTTGTAAGATGAACGTACAACAACTTGTTCTTAATTTTAACAAATGAGTCCTGGATCTTTATCCCTCCCCCCATTTTCATCTAATCTGGGCTTCCCCCCCACACATAGTTCTAACCAACCAAACAGTCCATTTTTTTTTACTAGATTTTTTTTTACTATAAACCTGTTGCAATATAAGACCGCAAGACCCATTCTCTCAAATTATTTTTTATTAAGGTAATAACAACCTAGTTAAATGGACAAAATTATCCAGTACAATGACAAATGAAAATGTTGTATGGCATCATTTAAGATTGCAGCTGATCATGGAACTCCTAGAGAGCAGACCTAGTGGTCTGATTGTGTGTGTGTTAAGTGTGATTTTTAAAAAGTCCTACCCCTCTGGAGTTCATCTAAGTTGTCCTTAGTTAGAAGAAGGAGGTTGGTTTTTATATGCTGACTTTTCCTACCATTTAAGGAAGAATAAAACCGGCTTACAATCCCCTCCCCTTCCCCTCCCCCTCCCCATAACAGACACCCTGTGAGGTGGGGCTGAGAGATCTGTGACTAGCCCAAGGTCACCCAGCTGGCTTCATGTGTAGGTGTGGGGAAACCAACCTGGCTCACCAGATTAGCATCTGCCGCTCATGTGGAGGGGTGGGGAATCAAACCCAGTTCTCCAGATTAGAGTCCACCGCTCCAAGCCACTGCTCTTAACCACTACGCCACTCTGGCTCTCTTAATGGTTGTCAGTGGTACACTTTGCATTGGAGCAATTTGGGGTGGGGAGAACACGATGCTAACTTGTTCAGCAGGAATTCAAGTTGTTCATTATCAATCAGATTGGATGATGGGTTCACATCTGATGAGTTTACTTGAACTTGTTAAATTTGACTGTTGAATATGTTTGACAGCATTCATATTCTGGATTGAAGCTACATAGTATGGGATACTGTAAGGTCACCCCTTGTGCCCAATCTCATTGTAATACTATGATTTGCAGAATACACTGTAGGTATTCAAGAAAACTCTAGACTTTTATGGATGCTGTCAGTATTAGGTGGGATGGGTTCACAATGAGGCAGCTCTGTTGTTCCCTTAGAAGTCTGCTCTGAAGAGAAAAATGGGGGGGGGAGGGTGATCCTGTCACTTGGAGCTTCAAATAAGAATTAATAATCCTTTACAATCAGTTTGGCTTCTGTGTTTTAAGAAATCATTGTTCTTGTATTTTTGTCTTATACTAGGTACTTTAACATTGCTGTCCGAAGCAGAGTTACAAGCTTCTAAATACATTGAAGTCAACAGATGTAAAGGGTGTGATTCTGCTTAAGATTGCATTGTCACTCTATCTTTTTTAAAAGAAGAGGATTTGCAAGAGCAGTCAAATATTCTATAGCCAAATAATTTAAATGGCCCTCCCTTCTGTGACATCTTTGGTACTGTTCCTGTTGCTTAACAAAGCCATCTATTTGAATATGAATTCATGTTATAAAATTAACACGTTAAAGGTTTACATCAATCATATTGAAAAGATAGCAAAAATGAAATATAACTTTCATTTCCATCATCTTACAAAGAAAAATGTCTTGCTAGAAAAAGACAATTACATTTTGATGTAAATAAAAGTCTCACTAATATAACAATGTATTTGTGAGATTTATTATTATAAGACTTCAGCTAGTGATAAATTCTGAGGCGTGGATATTTTTAAATTTTCAGAAATAGCTTCATAACATTGAGTTCAGCTTAATTATATAATGTTCAGAGAGTTATTTTTAAGGGGAAACCCATCAAAACTAAAATATTATTTTTCAAAACAGAACACCCATTATTATATATTTATTTGTTTAATTTATACCCTATTTTTCTCCCCAATGAGGACCTGAAGTGGTTTACATTGTTCTACCTTTCTCAATTTTATCCTCACGATAGCACAGTGAGGTAGATTAGGCTGAGGGTGTGTGACTGAGGAAAGGTCAGCAAGCAAGTTTCCATGGAAGCATGGGGATTTGAACAGGGGTCGCTCCACTTCTCCAGCATCTTGTGACCCCAACAACCCTCTAGCGAGAGTGAGGCAACACTAATAAACTGCAGGAGGGCACTGCAGCAAGGCGAAGGAATCAGATTAAATCATCCCTGTTCTGTTAGTACAGAGCTTGCTCTTTCAAGCCTCCTCCAGCAGCAGATGAGGAAAAAGGGATTATTTGAACCAGTTAGCCCTCGTTAGAGCAGCCTGCAATCTTATATGGCATTTCATTTAGGGGAGTCCTCTGATTCTCACCAGAGGATTGTGGGGTCACATGAGCCTGCCTAAAGGAATGAGAATGCAAGGAAGCTCTGCCTCCATGTGCTTTCTGAGCTCACGTAGTGAAGGATTCATTTCTATAAGATCCTCAGTCTCAATGGTAGTCATTCAGATCTGTTCCAGCCCTTATTTGCATAGTTCTGTCCTAGGTTCTGCCTCTTGGTCATTCTGAACAATGACAACATTTTGGGAACAGGATTAACATTTGAAGTTTACATTTCTTAAACTATCCAACAGATTTCACTAGAGTAGGGGAGTCCACTATTGGATGCTATGCAACATGGGGGGGGGGAATCCCACTTTTGCATTTGGTGGAGCTTGCTGTGCTTTTCCTGATAGTCAGATTGACACACACAAAAAAACTGTAGCATGAACATTACTCAAGGCAGTAACTCATTCATAACAGGGGTTTGCCATGCTGAGAATCAAAGCCCTGCAAATAACAAAGAACAGAATGAGGACATGTCAGAAATCAAGCCAAAGCATCTGAGGGAGCCAGCAGTAAGACAAAGCAAAGATTTCAAACCCATGAAACAATCAAAAGGAATGAGCAGGATGGTTTGAAATAGAGAACAGATACCAGGCTAAGTGAAACTGGGTATTCATTTTTGTCTCATGGTCCCAGCAAGGCAAATTTCTACTGCAAATAGAGAAGGCAACCCCAGAACAGTATAAGTATTCCTCCAGTTTTTCGTTCAATGTTTTCACTTTTTATTGTAGAGAAAAGAGAAACAAGAAGCAAAGGGCCCAGGGTGAAAAGGTTGTGAGACAGAGCAGATGAGACTGAATTTGGCCAGGTAAACGGGCTCATCTCCAGACATCTTGCAAATTCCATGAACTCATTTCCTCTCAGGTGATCTGGGCAAAACTACTTGCACATTTCCCATTATAGCTGCACAAGAAAAAAGGCTAGAGACTTCCTTTTTTTTTTTCTTTCCAAAAATGAAAAATTGGATTTCAATGTTGGGCATGGCATATTTCTGAGGAGGCATTGCTCCCATATGTTTTGTGTAGCTGTAGGTCTGCTCAGATCTAACCATTTCTGAAACAGAATGGTGATTTGTCAACACAATTCCTGGAGTGGCAGCTTCCTCAGGCCCACTGTGGGTCCCCAAAGGACAGCATCAGCAGAACACCAGAGAGGCTTTCACATGAAACCCCACTAGCACCCTGCAAGAATGCCACAAACAGCTGTGGAAACAGTAGAGAGCTAAATATTACTTGTCCCCAATGCCTAATGTCACCTCTTCAGTGACAAGAGATGAGTCAGCAGCTGATTTCCATCTAAAGTCCTATTTCTGGTTTTGAAAGCTGCTTTGGATATCATTTGAATGATAGATGAGGTATAAATCTTTAAGATGTAGTCATATATTAAATAAACATTGGGAAGCCTCACCCTTTGTTGCCAGTTTTCCCATTAGCTTGCTGTAGCCTCTTACTACTTTATATGATGTATTTTGAAGGCAGAGACCGAACTTACAATTTAAAGCCAAGGATGAAGAAAGACAGTACATATTAAGAAGTCCTACATAGTATGTCTCAGTTGGACATAAAATAGCAGCAGTAGTGGGTGATATTAGATCACATGATATTTGAAGGGACTTAAGATAATTAAGCTTTAATATTTAGTAAGATCCTATTCCAGTCAGAGGTGACAGCATGAAAAGATTACTAACATAGCCAAGAACAGCTAGTTGCAAGCCAAAACAGCAAGAATAGAATGAAATAGACAGTGAAGTAAGAGAGAATTCAAACAGGCAGATTGGGACATTAAAACAACTTGAGAGCAAATTGAGTAAAGTGGTAGAGGATAGGTCTACCAATGGGACCTGAATGGGACCTCTTGAGTTCAAAGTCAGCTGGTCATGGTTGTGGCTTGGATGCCCCACATGGGAAGTCCTCGGAGGTAGCTAGTCAACCACTTGTGAGCTCCTCTGATTGACCACAGTATGCTTATTCTTATGTTCTAAGGTTGAAACATAACCCAAGAAAGGGCATTCTCAGTTGTGGTACCAAGCATTGGAACTCCTTTCTCAGGGAGATTTCATCTGTCTCCCTCTGTCATTGTCTTCTGCCAATGGCAGAAGACTTTTTTGGTCATTTATGCATGGGTAATTTCACTCACATTTGCCACTGATCTGTCTTGGTTGTTCCTTGGAGGTATACATGAGTTTTCCATCCAGTAGAGATGACCTCGCTGCCAGCCCTCACAAATCCAGGGACTTTCCGTTCCTCTGTTAACCCGATTCTTCCCTCTTGCCTGAGCTCAGCCTAGGTGAAATCTCTGTGCATAAGACAAAGTGTGGGACACACAAGCCTGGATTCTCTCACAGCCAATTACAAAGCAGCGTGTAAAGAGGCAGGGATTCAGATGCTTCCCGATTCCTTGGAGCTTTTTCTGAGTAAATGAAAGTCTTTTTAAAAACAAGGATTGGATTTCTTTCCTCTCCTCCTTTCAGATTGCTCAGTTTTTTGTTTTTGTTTTTGTCCCTAAAATGCTTTTTTATGCAGCAGCTGGGTTGGGGTGGATTTTCTCTCACAGAAAGCTCCACAAGTAGGAACCCTGTGGTGCAGAGTGGTAAGCTGCAGCACTGCAGTCCAAGCTCTGCTCACGACCTGAGTTCGATCCCGACTGAAGTTGGTTTCAGGTAATCTATACACCAGCAGTCTATGCACCAGCCGGCTCAAGGTTGACTCAGCCTTCCATCCTTCCAAGGTCGGTAAAATGAGTATTCAGCTTGCTGGGGGTAAAGGGAAGATGATTGGGGAAGGCACAGGCAAACCACCCCGTAAACAAAGTCTGGCTAGTAAACATCAGGATGTGATGTTACCCCATGGGTCAGAAATGACCCATGCTTTCACAGGGGACCTTTACCTTTATCTTTTTAAGCTCTACAAAGTAAGCAAATTACAAAGCAGCATTTAAAGGGGTGGGGACTTGATTGGAACTTGGAGACTGCTGGTGCATAGATTCCCAACAGGAAAGTGTGGGTCCAGTGAGCAACGAACCTCATGTAAAACTCCCATGCATAAATGACCTTTGTTTCATTTGGTGTACTCCCATTAAACTCTTATCAGTCCTCCTCGATTGTTTGTGTTTGTGCATCTATACATTTTGTGTAGTGACATTTTTATATCTGCCTTTTAAATGCTGTTTTAATGTCTTAACAGCCTCACCAACAGCAGCATTTTCCTGGTGCAGAAGCTTGCACTGGCATCAAAGGAGGCATTCCCAGGGGCAGGGCTGACATTAGTCAGCTCCCACAGCTCTTTTGACCTGGGAATGTCCCTTTTTGCAGACTCCAAGTTACACCTACAAAAAGGCAGGCATAGCCAATTGGGAGGCAGCACGGCTGTTCTGTCCTCATCCCTGGGTAAGTTCTCCCCCCCTTAGGAGTGCACTCTTAATGTCTTGATGTTTGCTGCCTTGTGACCCTAATTGTGTGGAAAGGCAACATATAATGTTTTAAATTAATTAATTGAATAAGAGGAGATGCATAACAAGATATGTGTACACATGCGCAGAGCTTGTTATGTCTTCTATAGAGCAGGATATTAATTTGTATGATATAATAACATCCAGTTTTACTACAAACATAGGAGGTCCATATGATGATATGTTCAAGTCACTTTCCCAGGCCTATTTAGGTCTTGGAGCTGCTATAGACATGAATCTAGGTAAGATGTGTTAGCAGCTTTGCTTCAGTGCAAAACGTCCCTGCAGCAATGGTTCTTTGTTTACTTATTTAGTAAATTTAATTAGTAAATTTAATTAGTAAATTTAACAATCTCTCTCTCTCTCTCCACACACTATACTATACTATACTATACTATACTATACTATACTATACTATACTATAGTTTGCCTTTACCTGTCTGGAATGGCTTCAAATAACATATCTGTCTATGCCAAGCATTTTTATCACCAGAATTTCACAAGAGCACCATATTTCATTTGAATATTAATAGTCTCTAAGCCACATACTTTTTATTTTCTATGATAAGAATGGAAATTACAAATTATACAATAGAATGAGAAGGTGCAGCCTAACAAATCAAGAACTGCATATTCTCTTCATCTGTGTTATGCCACATCTAGTAGCATTTAAATCTGAAAATAATTAGAACATTAGGTATTCATACTTATTTATATATGAAATGCAAATGTGAGATTATGACAAATAGACTAGTTTTTCATTGTCCCTGGACTCAAATTGTGCAGAAGAATTATATGTACAAAATAATTGTAGTTAAATGACTCTACACAAATATGAAGCAATGGGATAGATACTTAGTAAAGAAAGCCTGTTTGGTCTCCTTTATCTAAGGATCCATTTGGGTTGAAGGTTTGATCCAAGTAATGTTTCCTACTTCATTTGTCTTCATGAGGTATCTGAGCAAAGTTAACATTTTGTGTCCAGGAATTTTCTCAGGGAACCTTCCCTGCCAAAATCCTAAAAGGTAAATTTATAGGACTAAACATTTTATGATTAGACATATTTATGGGGGATAGGTCATTTGAAGGACTGACCCTTGTGATCAGGGTGAATCTCTATATCAGTAGGGAGGGAGCCTCATATAAAGTGGTGGGGGCAGCATAGTGGGAAGGCCTTAACTTTTGTGGTCTTTTTCTTGGCCTACTGGTTGGCTGCTGTCTGAAACTGGGTTATGGATTAGATCAGTGGTTCCCAACCTTTTTTTGACCAGGGACCACTAGGACTTTTTTGTTCAGTGCAGGGACCCCATGGTTCAAAATAAAAATTCTGAGAATTTGAAAATAAACTTTAATCATAGCTGTTAGTTAAACATTAAACTTAGATTAATATTTGAATATATATATTTTATAATAGAGAACTTTTAATTGAAAATATTAATTTATTATGGGTTTATAACTTTGTTTCGAGGACCTTAATTTAGTTCTCGCGGACCCCTGGGGGTCCACGGACCCCTGGTTGGGAACCAGTGGATTAGATGAAACATAGGTCTGATCTAACAGGGCTGGCCATTTTAATTTTCTGGTCAAAATGGTGACTTGTTCTTTTCAAATAGATCATATGATGACTATTTCGTTGTTTGGGCCATCCTGGAGTTGCCACCAGGGCATTCCACCAGGGAAGGGCCACAGCTGAGAAGCCTCTGGCCCTAGTTGAGGGCAGCCAGATGGTCTTTGGGCCATGGACCACCAGTAAGTTTTCCATCGTTGAATGAAGGGGGGCATATTAGAGAAGGTGATCCTGAAGGTACAAAGGTCCCAGACCATTTAGGACTTTAAAAGTAAATACTAACACCTTGAAAACAATTGGCAGCCACAAAGATGATACAGATTTAAAACACAGCTGTTCTGTAAGGCTGACTGGCAGACAAGAGTCTGCAACTTTTCCAATTTCTGAATTGAAACAGAGAATGTTGAAGTAAAGGAAGACTATATTGGAAATGTTACTGCAGTGGGAGACCTCATACCATTGTAGACTGGTTTGCATATGATGGCATTACTAGCACAAGTTTCTGTTCTTACACCAAGGGCCTGTAGAGTTTGCACTGTTTAGATTCCTGTGGAAATCATATGCTTTTAATGAGCGCCTCTGATCCACATTGCAGACAAGCTTTTAACACCATGGGGCATTCAGCTCTCTGAGGTACTCAGTTCCCTTGATATGAAACAGATAAGGGGTTGGATCCAGACTTGCATGAGCAGATGTGCTACACTTTTCCAATAACAATTCCCCTCACTGAAAATAATGTGCTGTAGGTCAGTGGTCTCTTGTAAACAAAATGCTTCAGGGCACAGGGAGTTTCAGTGTATAGAACAAATTGGGCAGAGACTTTTTATGCATAGTCTGTTCCCACTGGATCTACTGCTCTCTAACTGCACAGTATATGCAGTCGAATTCTCAAAACACTATGCACAGTGGCTTTTCACTTTTATGCTAATCAAATTATTGGTTTCCTTTATTATTAATCTCCAAAATCCCTTAATTTTTTTACAAAACCACCAAACATGCATAAACATACCTTTCTCAATTCCACACTTCCAACATAAACCCTTATATCCTTTTTTCATTTTACTTAACAATACTGGGGTTATATACCATCTATAAAACATTTTGTATAAATTTTCTCTTATTTCATTAGTAATGGTAAAGTTATATTCCTTCTTCCACAAATTTTCCCATACTTCCAGATCAATATTATATCCTAATTCCCTCATCCATTTCACCATCACTGGTTTAATCCTTTCCTGTTCTAGGTTCATTTCTATCAATAATTTATAAACTCTTCCTATCAACCCTTTATTCCCCTTATTTAATATAATTTCGAATTTAGATTTATTTTGACTGAACCCCGTAAGGTTATCCTTATTAAATATATCCCTTAATTTATAATACATAAACCAATCTTTAATTTTAAGCTCTTCTCTACTCTTCAACATCCAAACTCCTTCCTTATATTCTATAATTTCTCTATAAATATCCATATCTAAATTTAAATGCTTCCCTCTCTTCATAAATGCTTCTACCGGATTGATCCAACCAGGGGTTTTACATTCCAAAAATCCTTTATATTTCTTCCACGATTGGAATAAACCCACCCTGATAATATGGGAATTAAAATCTTTATTAACTTTCTCCTTTCCATACCATAAATATGTGTGTCACCCGAAACGTAAATTAAACCCCTCTAATTCTAATAACTTCGGATTCTCTAATAGAATCCAATTTTTTAGCCAGGTGAAGCAAGCTGCTTGATAATACATTCTCAAATCTGGTAATCCCAAGCCTCCTGTTTCTTTCAATTCAACTAAATTGTTATATGCTATCCTCTGTCTTTCCTTACCCCATAAAAAGTTTAATATATCTATCTTCCAGTTTTTAAATATCTGTGCACCTTTCAATATTGGTAGGTTCTGAAACAAAAAAAGCATCTTAGGCAATATCATCATTTTAATAACTGAAATTCGGCCCCACAATGATAATGGTATTTTCTCCCAGTTTTTTAAAATCCGTTACTATCTGTTGCCATTGTTTGCTATAGTTATTCTGAAATAAATTAAGATTATTAGGTGATAGCCATATGCCTAAATAGTTTATTTTATGTTCAATATTAAACCCTGTCTTTTTAATCAATATTTGTTGTTGTGAGAGAGTCATATTTTAACCAATATCTTAGTTTTAGTTTTATTTACTTTAAAATCTGAAAGCTTTCCATAAACCTCCAACATTTTATTCCAATTATCAATTTGCTCAATAGGATCTGTCAGAAAACATACAAGATCATCTGCATATGCTTTTACTTTATAATGGTTTCTCCCAATTCGAACTCCAGTTAATTCATCAGTTTGTCCAATCTTTTTCAATAACAATTCTAATACTAAAATGAACAACAAAGGGGAAAGAGGACATCCTTGCCTCTTTCCCTTTTGTATTTCGAACTGTGATGATAACTTTCCATTTATCAACAAACTAGCTGATTGTCATAAAGAATGTATATTCTTATCAGTCTTAAAATTCACACCAAAACCCATGCATTCTAATATTTTAATCATAAATTGCCAATTCACATTATCAAATGCTTTTTCAGCATCTAAAAATATCATAGCTATTGGTGTTGTAACCTGTTCCACATATTCTAAAAGATCTATTACCACTCTCACATTTTGGCTAATCAATCTTCCTGGTAAGAATCCTGCTTGATCTTCATGTATAATTTGATTTAACACCCTTTTCAATCTAGTTGCTAGAATTGCAACAAATAATTTATAATCATTATTCAATAACGAAATTGGCCTATAATTTTTTACTTCCAATAAATCTGAATTCACTTTAGGTATTAATACTATATTTGCTTGTTTCCAAGTTTGAGGAATAGGTCCATTTTTCAAACAGGAATTCATCAGATCTAATAGATAAGGGGCTAATTGCTCTTCAAATATTTTATAGTAAAATGCTGTAAACCCATCAGCCCCCGGTGATTTGTTTAATTTACCTTTGCCTATTACCTCCTTTAATTCTTCTCTAGTTATTGGAGAATCCAGTAATTCTTTATTTTCTTGTGTTATTTTTTCCCAGACAAATTGACTGAGATATACATCCATTTCTTTCTCTGATACTAAATTCTTCCTGTACAAATTTGTATAATATTCTATAAATGTTTCCAATATCTCTTCCTTATCCCTTATTATCTTACCCTTCTTTTTAATTTGAAGTATTGGTAATTTTTTCTCTTTGTGTTTAAGTTGCCATGCTAACATTTTACCTGGTTTATTAGCATGCTCAAAGAATCTTTGCCTATTAAAAATAATTTTCTTTTCAATTTCATCAGTTATTAAAAATTCATATTGATGTTGCCATTTTTTAAGATTGTTAAGCTGGTCCTGTTTAAGTGATTTATCTTGTAACTTTCTAAGCCATATTTCACCTTGTCTGATTTCATCTAAAATATTTTTCTTCTGTGCCTCTCTCTCTGTAAACCATCTTGTATTTTGTTGTATTAACAATCCTCTAATTACAGCTTTGCTAGCATCCCAGACTACATCTTCTCGAGTGCCTTTACTTGTATTTTCAGTAAAATAATTCTGTATATCAACCTTTAATTTATCTACTATTTTTTTTAACAAAAATTCATTTACTACCCAGGGCTTGTTTTTCCTATCTCCTATTTTAACTGTCAACGATACAGCATTATAATCTGACAATACCCTAGGTAGAATCTCTGGATTATCTGATGTGTTTTTCAACTCTTTAGAGAGCAATAACATGTCTATCCTGGAGTATGTAAGATGTCTGGCTGAAAAAAAAGTATATCCCTTTTTATTACCATATCTCAATCTCCAAACATCAAACATATCCCAGTGATCTGTAAGATGGTTAAAAATTCCAGGTAATTTACCCTCACATTTACCCTTTTTTTTCTTTGCAGACCTATCTATCCTGGGTTCCATTACCCCATTAAAGTCACCCATCCGAATCATTTTCTCTAAAGCATGTTCTGCCAATACTGTGGCTAAAGTATTGTAAAATATTTTTTGATTTGTGTTAGGTGCATATATTCCCACCAACAAAATCTTTTGAAAACCACTAGTTATTTCAACCAACAACATTCTTCCTTCCTTATCTTGATAAATAATTTTAGGTTCTAATATCAAAGGTAGGTACATAACTATACCATTGGTTTTTTTTCTCATTACAAGATGTGAAAAGTTCACCCAACCTTGGTTGTTCCAATCTACCTATATCCTTCTATATAATATGCATTTCTTGTACACAAATGATGTTAGCTTTAGCTTTTTGCAAATGATGAAATATTTTCTTCCTCTTACTAGGAGAATTCAGCCCATTGATGGTCAAGACAATACCTGTAACATATTAAAGTTCAATTAGATCCATTTTCACTTTATAAACCCAAAATATCATCCATATTCAATCCCCTCCCCCCTCCCTCCCCCATTATTCCCTTTAAGTTCAGTTTGTATCTGTTCAGCCATCCTTATCATCTGACAGGGACTTCTCTGCTGGTTCAATTGGCAAACCTCCACCACTTGCTTCAGAAGCCTTTTCTTCTTCTGTGAGTTCTGTGAGTTCTTTAACAAGAGGTTGTTTTGCTGGTTTAGCTTGTTTGAAGAGCTCTGTATCATATCTTCTCAGGAATTGTTCAGCCTTGCTGGTATCTGTGATC
This sequence comes from Euleptes europaea, assembly GCF_029931775.1. Taxonomy (NCBI): domain Eukaryota; kingdom Metazoa; phylum Chordata; class Lepidosauria; order Squamata; family Sphaerodactylidae; genus Euleptes; species Euleptes europaea. The sequence goes on along the minus strand of NC_079320.1, from coordinate 36,168,348 downwards.
TTAAATATTTTGGCCTTGAAGGTAAAAGAAATGTCTTGTGGAAATTCCCATCTAAATTGAATACCATTAAGTCTCAACCGTTCCACAATCTCCACGAAGTCTTTTCTTTTTCTAAGCAATCTTCCAGGAATTTCCTTCATCAATCTCAGTGGTTCACCTTCAACTGTAAGTGGTGACCTGTAGTGGCTGCTGAGAATAAGATCACGATGGCTCCTTGAAAAAAGTTGAAGTAAACAGTCTCTTGGTACTTGTAGGTTATCTGGGCTGTGTAACCGTGGTCTTGGAATTTTCTTTCCTGACGTTTCGCCAGCAACTGTGGCAGGCATCTTCAGAGTAGTAACTGAAGGACAGTGTCTCTCAGTGTCAAGTGTGTAGGAAGAGTAACATATAGTCAGAAAGAGGTTGGGTTTGAGCTGAGTACTGTCCTGCAAAAGTAATGTGCTAATCATTATCCTGTAAATATCAAGATAATGTGCTAATGAGGGTGTGGTATGTTAATATGGAACCGATGTATTTGGCGAAAAGCCAAAAATCAATCAAAGTTAGGGCTGTTGAATTAAAAAAAATTCGGTATAGTTCGGATTCGGCTGAATTCGACCCGTTTAGATTCAGGATATGCCGAAGTCCGAACTCCCCCACTTCAGGTCTGTGTAATTCGGTGGGAATTCAAAGTTCGGGGAAAAAATTCGGCCGAATAAAGCCATTAAAAACACAATCGCGCCTTTCTGCGTCTCTGGGGGGGCATTTTTGGGGGTAGAGGTCCCAAACTTTCAGAGGAGCTTCAAAGGACCCTTGTTGCAAGACCCCCCCAAGTTTTGTAAAGATTGGGTCAGGGGGGGGCTGAGATATGGGCCCAGAAAGGGGTCCCCCCCACCCTTAATGTGCATCTCTGAGCAGAGCTTGCCGCCCATGCACAAAGCTCCCAGCCCCGACAAACAGCTGATGAGAGCAAGGGCTGGGCAGGTGCTAAGAACTTTGCAAAGCAACACAACTGCAAAGCAACACCTTTGCAAACATGCAAAGGGCGGGGCAGGTGTGAAGAATTTTGCAAAACAATACAACTGCAAAGCAACACAAGCACGCAATGCAACACCTTTGCAACAGTGCAAAGCAACACCTGACACCTGGGAGTTTGCAAACCATGGAAAGGGACAAAGGCAGCTAGCTATGCATAATGAGAAGGAGGGGGTGGAATTTCTCCTTTTGCATTGGACTTGGGACCAGGCAGATGCATTCTTTAAGTCACCATTTGAAAACCAGTTTTGAGCAAGCATCAAAATAACCTAACTGATCTTAGGTTATGAGGGAAAACCTGAAGACATAAAAATGAAGCCCCCCCTCAAACCAGGGAGAGAGAGACTGGAGGGGGAACACACACCCCAGGCAGAACCGGCAAAAGCCCCCTTTGGCTTCCCCCCCACCCATAGAAACTGCTCCCTCCCCACACACACACAGACTCTGCTTCCCCCCCCACACACACACACAGAAAAGAAAAATTACAGATTAAAGCCCCCAAAGGGGTCTTACTGTGGCTGTCTTCTGTTCCATCAGGAGGGGCTGGGAGGCTGGGTAATCCAATATGATTCCATTTGTATCCAATATGAGATCCATATGTATGCATCTCTCGAGGGTGATCCATTCATCCCAATAGGGAAAAGGGGAAAGCCCATATCTCGGGGGGCCCTGACCCAATGTTTACAAAACTTGGGTGGTCTCTTAAGAAGCCTTGTCTGAAGCTCCGCTGAAAGTTTGGGGTCGGCACACCCAAAAATGCGCCCCCTGCAGCCATGGAACGAGAAAAGGGGGAGCCGATATTTCTGCCCCCACTGAACCCATCTTTACAAAACTTGGGTGGTCTCTTAAGAAGGATTGTCTGAAGGTATGATAAAAGTTTGGGGGCTGCACCCCCAAAAAAGCACCCCCTGCAGCCACGGAAATGGAAAAGGGGGGAGAGGAAAAAGGGGTGGAGCCCATATCTCGGGACCCCCTGACCCAATGTTTACAAAACTTGGGGGGGTCTCTTAAGAAGCCTTGTCTGATGCGCTGCTGAAAGTTTGGGGTCGGCACACCCAAAAATGCGCCTCCTGCAGCTATGGAAAGAAAAAACGGGGGAGCCCATATCTCGGGACCCCCTGACCCAATGTTTACAAAACTTGGGTGGTCTCTTAAGAAGGATTGTCTGAATATCCCCTGAAAGTTTGGGGTTTTTACCCCCCAAAATGTGCCCCCTGCAGCCACAGAAAGGAGCGAATGTTCACAAGCACCCCCGCACACACACACGAGGAGTTCCCTCTCTCTCTCTTTCCCCGGTGGGGCCGCACATCAGCTGATTCCTCCAGTACTTAATCCTGACTGATGGCTAGAAGAAGACCCAGCTTGGCCACCGATTGGCCGGGGGAGGAGAATGCTTGGCCACCGATTGGCCGGGGGAGGAGAATGCTGCTTACTGAAGGTTATGCTGCTTACTGACGGCCCTGAATTGGCCGGATTTATTCGTGAACTCCCGAACTCGCTGAATTCGCCCCCCCCCCCCGGTTGCCCACCATTTTTGAGTTCGGTTCGTCCTGAACTAAAAACCACCGAATCAAGGGAGATTATCTTCTGTGAAAATTAAGCTGTCAAACACCCCAGTTTTAATTCGGGTAAAGATGAAAATTGCTAAACTTTAAAACTTGCTATTTTTATCAGAGTCTTCCACCGCGTCTCCCAGCTACTGCTTTGAAGATGGCGCCAGCTCCGCGGCTGCGCCCATCAGAGCGACCACCATCGATTTCTCGGCAGCTATCGCTCCAATGTCGGGCCGCCTGCCAGCGCCCGACCCAGCATCTCCTCTTCCTCCAAGGAGTGCCGCTTGCCCATTGTTTAGGGGGCAAATTCCTTGCCCCTGGGCAGCTTTGTGTGACCCTCGCACTGCCGTCGGTGAATCCGCTCCGACCCGGCTTGTATCTGCGTATCTCAACGCAGGGGTCTTGCCCTCGCAAACAAAAAAACCCTGTTCAATCCTGCCGCCTCGTAGATAATTTGTGACTATTTCAGCATCCTCTCAATATAATCCTGCACTTGTAACTAAAAAAAAAAACCCTGTTGGATTGGCAGTAGTCTGAAAAGGACTAACACTCGCTGTGAAACTGATTAAGTAAGCAGTCTCATAGAAAGTTTGTGACTATTTCAGCATCCTGTCCTGCAGTCACAAAAAAAAGATGGCTTCTGAAGGGAGGGGTTGGATGAGGAGCAAAAACAAGTTGGAGAGAGAAGTGAGAATGGACATGGGGAGATATATCCGAAGCAAGCCTGTGCACAGGATTCGTGATCGAATTGGGCTCAACACAGACCTTAACCTCACAGTAAAACAGCATCCTGAAAACACGGGAAACATGGGGGGAGAGTGAAGTGACTTCTAAAGGTTGGAAAAAATCATGCATAATTCCAATGAAGCCCCGAAGTAGTTCGATGGTGATTGCGGCACAAACTACCCATGCATAAAAGGCCAAAGTCACCTCTCATGCAAACACAGCAAACTTTTACTTGAGGTTTGTTGCGCTCATACATGAGCAACAGGAGCTGACTTTGCTTAATTGCCCCTCCTTGCTTCAGTCCCCTGGACTCTGATGCATTTTATTTGCAAGGATCTTGGAGGGGGGCACAGGGAGAGGTAACAGAAGATGAGAAAGATCCCCTTTATATGAATCTCTTTTGCTGCACAAGCCTGGATCCATTCCAGAAGAACTAGTAGATCTGAACCCAAATTCAAAAGTAAAGTAAGTATCATATCAAGTAAAATGAATCCAGGAATACTTGAAAAAAGAAGATAGAAAATATATTTCACCCTTCCCCACTTCTGCCTCACCCCCTGCTGCCTTGAAAGTATTTGAAACCTGCATAAATTCACTCTTGTTGAGTTGAAGATTTTCTTGGAAATACAGCCTGGCAAGTTGTATTGAAACCTATCATAGATTACACTCATGAGTAAGAAAGATAATGTTTATAGTGAAGCTGATGACTGTATTTTAAGAATAGCTAAAGAAAACCTAAAGGTAAAGTGCTTCCTTTAAAGTGGTAATTCACACAGTAATTCTTTTTCATTTTAAAATTGATTTTGCACCCCTGCTCGATGACAGCAGTCATTTCTCAACCCAGCTAGCCTTCTTAACCTTATTGTTGCATGTGAAGGATAACAGTAAGTGCTCATCAGACCAAAATTGATTAGCCAGTTGTAGTCTAGCTATAACTTGGGCTGCCCATGAAATAGCAATCTCAGCCTATCATTATATGCAAAATTCATAAAACTAAAAGAATTGCATTCCCATCTAAAGGCTGATGCACACCAAGTACTGCTGCATGCAAATTGTTATATAGCATTTGTCACAGTGGTGTCATTATGCAGCAAGCTGTTTAGTACAATAACTTACCGTGCTCATTGGGCATTTCCCCACATGCCATAGCCAGCTTTCACAAAAAGATTTTGTGATGTAGTGGAGGAAAATAAATAACCTAGTTGACATAGAAAGCTCATGCACATGAATGATGCATTCTCCTGGAGATGCGCTGGCATGAGGTGCAATAGTGCCTAACGTATTGAACTTCAGTGAGACATAGAATGTGGCCATATCCATGTTACACTCAGCAATACAAAGTTAGACATGGGTAAATTATTATCTCCTAACCAAACCAAACTGAAGTCACAGATAATAACAACACTGAATTTTATCAGCTTGCCTGTTCAGTTTGAATATCACTATTTTGATTTCATTTTTCATTGTTATGAAAGAAAGAATATAAGCTTTGCACCATTTTCTGTTTTACCTGTACTGTTTTCCCTGTTAAAAAAAAAATCTTCATGTTATTTGTGCATCAATTATAAAAACATTGCCTAAAAGGCCATGAAAATGGTGTGTATAAAATGTCATAAATGAAATAAATAAATAAAAAGATTTATCAGTGATAGAAACAAAAATGAGGCAGGCTGAAATCTATGATAGTGACAACATATGGCCCATTCTTAAAGGGGGGTAGATCCGCCTAGCTCCCACAGAGGAAAAAAAAGTCTTTAAAAACATAAAAATAAGGAAAAGGGGGGAGAACTAGCCATTGAAAAAAGCAATGCTGTGCCACCAAAAAATCCCTAAAATGGCAATTTCAGCTTGTCATTAGTTATAGAGTTCGTGAATTCTGAAACAGTACTAAGTAACAAAGTTTCCTTTACCACAAATCTTAGTATAGAGGGCTGGACCAGCCAGCTTATTTGCCTTCTACTCCATTCCCCTTCTTAATATAGCACCCATCCCCCATAGCTTTTATTCTTACAGGTCCCCAATATAGCCTTTTGTTGGTCAAAGGGGACTACTCCTTTTTCATCTTTGTAAAAGTTTGTTGTGCCTAATCCAGAGAGTGCTGTTTCACAAAAGACTGGAGGGCAGCTAACTACATACCGTGCCTGGACTACTTCAAGTCGCACAGTTTAAATCTCTAGAACTTCAAAGACAGATAATATGAGGAACCAAACATTCTAGAAGGTGCGAAGCAATGGTAGATGTTTTTTGATGGAAAACCCAGAGCCCAGTTTCCATTATGTTGCAATTGTGTACACTCACTTGGGAGGAAACCCATTAAACACTGTGGGATTTTCTCTTGAGTAAATATGCACAAAATCAGACTGCATAGGTCTCCTGTGGGATAAACATGAATCCTCAATACAGTCTTACAAAAAAAATCTATACTTGGCACATTAAAGTCTTAAGAAAATGAATGGTACAGAACAATATATGAGAGAAATACCTGCTACCAAAATTTTTAATTTTCTTTTATCAACCATTTTCTTCAGTGTGGTCTCAAAAACATTTAACCAATATTTGAATATCAAAGATTTTGTTTTTAAATTTTAAAAGCAACTTTTATATTAGTAGTAATTCAGGTGCTGGTATCCAGGTATTCTCAAACACTGATTATACCAACACAGCAACCCTCTGAATGGCTATATAGAGTGAAATTCAGACTATCACTAGTTCTTAATCCAATGTGCTATTTCCAGTACTATAAGATATTATTGTCACAGTATGTTTTGACTGTTCATAGGTTAATTAATTCATAATTTAAATCCATATGCAAAAAATTATGAATTCATTTAGTTGTCCTGGAAACATCACTAACGTCATCAGACAAACAACCCCCCCACCAATAATTTCTTCTATATGGTGTTCAAGAATAGAAGGCTGTAAATAACTCACTGAAAAAGGAATCTAAAATTGTCTCTCCCCCCACCCCCACACCTCAATGAATTAATATGGAAACTGCAGAATGAACAAATTTATCCAAGTTGATTGATAATAGCCCATAAACCAGTAATCTTTCCTGATGCAAACTAAATCTCCTTAAACTAAAATATTGAGCAATAAAAATGTAAAAACAAATTAGTGGTATGCAGACATAACTGGCTGAAACACACATTTTAAAAAAAAGAATACGAACATGCTTAGAATAAAGAAAGAAAGCTAGGTCTTCTGTTGGTTTAGCACTGATGCCAAGCCTTGCAAGATAAGTCTGAATTCATTCCCAGACTTCTCTGGCTAAATGAGTATGACAGTTTTAATGCCCTAGTTCATACATTTTACTCTCAGGTGAGCAAAGCAGCATGGTTTCCCTACACTTCTCATGATTCCTGAGATACACCATTTTTCTTGCGTGGCTGCCATTTCTCCTTGTCCAGTTCAATGGAGCTGTTTGGGACATGGGAATATTGTGCTCTGGCGTTTCTCTGACAGCTCTTGCACAGACCAAATAGAGCAATGCTACCTGCCTTGCTTACATTGCAAAGGGTGCATATATAAGGTGAGTCTCAGTGCCAAAGTAACAGTAGTATAATACCTTTAAAAATAAATAAATAAACAAAATCAAAATATCACAAAACAGTGAACTAGCTTTCAATTTCCTCTGGACCCTTGATCATGTTGGAGAAACAGCAATAGTATGTGTAGGGTTGCCAACCTCCAGGTACTGGCTGGAGATCTCCTGCTATTACAACTGATCTCCAGCCAATATAGATCAGTTCACCTGGAGAAAATGGCCGCTTTGGCAATTGGACTCTATGGCATTGAAGTCCCTCCCATCCCCAAACCCTGCCCTCCTCAGGCTCTGCCCCAAAAAAACCCCGCCAGTGGCAAAGAGGGACCTGGTAATCCTAAGTATGTGTTAGTGAAGCAATATTTCAGGACCTCATTCAAGAACCCCTAGTTTGTAGTTTGCTGTGGGAAACAGAATGCAGGGTATGCTGCGGACTTAATTTGAATAATCGGTGCTGAGTGCAAAACAACTTTAATGATACACTAAAGGCTACTGGCATATGTTAGGAGGAGAAGGAGGAGGAAGAAGAATTGTGGCGCCCTGCCTTAATAGCCCCTGCTGGAGTTGGGTCCAGGTCAGTGCGGCTGCTTTGGTTGGGTCTCATAGCTCGCCCACACACACACAACCAGGTGGCACAGCAAAGCCTCAGATGGGGAGTTCTGGGACCGCTCATCTGCTTCTCTTTTTTTTATATAATAATTTTATTGGTTTTTGTAATACAAATTTTCCATGATAATAAACAACAATAAAGGTAATATGAAATTCAAAATTCTAACTCAATGTTGTTATACTTTCTTAAATTCATAACAAAAAAAAAACAATTAAAGGAAAATTTATGACTTCCCCTTCACCTCTGTCCGCCTCTTAATAAAATATTCATCCCATCGTAATTGGTTTGATCTTAACTATTCATAAACTCATTTAACTTTCATAAAACATCTTCTATTTATATAAATGATTATAAATCTTAATATTAATTGTATCTTCTAGATCAAATTAGTAAGTATTCTTCCATTTTCCCCAGTTTTAATTCATATTCACAATATTTCATCCAATCCTCCCATTCCCCTAAAAATCGAACATTGTCTTTTTCGTTTAAAATAGCTGTAAGTTTTGCCATTTCCACCATTTCAAACATTTTCCCAATCCAGTCTTTTTTCCCGGGAATTTCTGCCCCTTTCCATTTTGCTGCATATAACAGTCTCGCAGCTGTTGTAGCATAAATCAAAAAAGTTCTTTGTGTTAGCAAATCATCAGGTATCATACTTAGTAGCATCATTTCTGGTGTTTTGGGTATATTTTTTTGTACTATTAGTCTCAATTCATTGTAGATCATATCCCAAAAATCTTTAGCTTTATCACAAGTCCACCACATATGGTAAAAGGAACCAATTTCCTCATTGCATTTCCAACATTTAGGGGATGTCACTTTGTATATCTTTGCAATCTTCTTAGGTGTTAAATGCCATCTATACATCATTTTATAAATGTTTTCTCGAATTGATTGCGCATTTATTCCTTTTAAATCTTCTGACCAAAGTCTTTCCCATTTATTTAAAGCAATATCATGTCCCATATTTTGAGCCCAGTCAATCATAGTTGGTTTAATTGTCTCCTGCTCACAGTATAATGTTAAGAGTAGGTTATACATTTTAGAGATCAGTTTCAGATTGTTCTCTAGTAACATCTTGTGGAAAGGGGACTTTTCTTTAGAAAATCCATTTTTCATATCTTGTACAAAAACTGATTTAATTTGACAATATTGCAACCATTGTAAATCCTCTTTAAGAAATTGAAATTCCTTTAATGAACATTTTTTCCCCTCCCAGTTAATTAATTCCTGGTAGAATATAAATTTGTCCGGTCTAAGTGGACGTAGTGTTAGCATTTCTTGCGGTGAAATCCACATCGGTGTTGTTGGTTCCAAAATATGTTTATATTTCATCCAGATGCGCAGTAAGGAGGACCTGATTATATGATTCCTAAATGATGCTTGTATCTTAATTTTGTCATACCATAAATAGCCATGCCATCCACTGATATTATTGAAGCCTTCAAGCTCTAACAAACGTGTATTTGATAAAGTTATCCAGTCTTTTAGCCATGTTAAAGCTACCGCTTCAGCATAAAGTTGAAAGTTAGGTAATGCCAGACCTCCTCTAACTTTAAGGTCCACCAAATATTTGTAAGCAATCCTCGGTTTTTTCCCTTGCCAGATGAAGTTTAAAATGTCCTTCCTCCAAGTATCAAAGTATTTAACATGTGATATTATAGGCAAATTTTGGAATAAGAAGAGCATCCTTGGTAGCACATTCATTTGAATTGTTGAAATACGTCCTAATAGTGACAACTTTTTATTTGACCAGATAATCATATCAGTTTTAATTTTACCCCATAATTTAAAGTAGTTATTAATTAACAATTCTTTGTTCTTCGCTGAGATCCAGATTCCCAAATATTTAACTTTGTTGACCTTTTCTCAACCTGTAAACGAGATAAATTCCTGTTGCTCTATTTCTAATAGATTCTTGAATATTATCTTTGTTTTTTCTTGATTAACTTTGAATCCTGATATTTCCCCAAAGTCGTCCAAAGTTTCTTGTAGTATCTTCATTGATTGTGTTGGGTTTTCTAGAATTAACAGGAGGTCATCCGCGAATGCTCTCAACTTAAATTCATGTTTTTTAATTTTTAAACCACGAATGTCCTCCGTACTCCTTAGTTTACAGCATAATGTTTCCAACACCAACAAAAATAACAGCGGAGAGAGAGGACAGCTTGTCTAGTTCCTTTCTTGATTTGACAATTATCCGACATTGATTCATTCACCAAAATTTTTGCCTGTTGGGATGTATAGATAGCCGATATACCTTTCAAAAAACGGTCTCCAAAATTTAATTTTTCCAATGTTTTTTCCATAAAATCCCATGAGACCATATCAAAGGCTTTTTCCGCATCCAAAAATACAAAGGCAGCTGATCGTTGAATATTCTGATCATAATATTCCAATGAGTCCAATAAGATTCTTATATTGTCTTTAATTTGCCTTCCTGGAACAAAGCCCGCCTGATCTTCATGTATAAGATCTTTGATAAATTGTCTCATCCTGTTCGATAAGACCGAGGCATAGATCTTATAATCCACATTTAACAACGAAATAGGTCTATAGTTTGATGTTTTTTTCTGGATCTCTTCCTTCCTTGGGTATCAACGATATGTATGCATGGGACCAAGTCTCTGGGGATACTCCCTTGTCCAAAATTGTATTACAAAGTAATACAAAAAAGTCTGCTAAGTTGTCACTAAATGTTCTATAAAATAATGCAGTAATTCCATCTGGTCCAGGTGTCTTATCCGGTTTTTGTTTCTTTATTGCTTCTTGTATTTCTTCCCTTGTAATTGGAGCATCTATCCATTCTCGTTGGGCTGTTGAAAGAACATTCATCTGTATCGAACTTAAGAATTTATCTATTTTCTGTTTTGAAATATTTTCTTTCTGATACAGCTTAGTGTAAAATGAAACAAATTCTTTTTGTATATCTGTAGTTAAATGAACTGGTCCTTTAGCAGTTTGAATTTTTGTTATAATCTTCTTCTGAAATGAGTCTTTCAATTGTGTTGCTAAAAATTTTCCAGGTTTATTAGCATGTTCAAAATATTTTTGTTTGGCAAATTTTAAATTTTTATTCATTTCCTCCATTATAACCAAATTTAATTGGTGTTTGGATACAGAGATCTTCATTTGTATATCGTTTTTATCTTCTTCTTGTAATGCCATAACAAGTTTTTGCTCCAAATTTTGTAAATCCCATAGTATATTATTGGTAAATTGTAGTTGAGTTTTCCTCCACGCTGCATGTTTCTGTATCATAAATCCTCTTAGAACTGCTTTAAATGCATCCCACACTGTATTCAACGTAGTTTCTCCATTGAGATTAAATTCAAAAAAGTCTTTAATCAAGTCGTGTAGTTCTTTTTGAATCTTATCTTCCTTTAGAAGTTTATCATTCAATCGCCATCTAAATGCTTGTTTATTGTTCCACTCAAATGTAACCGGATTGTGATCAGAAAAAGTTCTTGGTAAAATATGTATTTTACGTAGTTGCGTGAAAATTGATTTACTAGCCCAAATCATGTCTATTCTGGAGTGTGAGTCATGTCTCGCTGAATAAAAGGTATATTCTTTGGCTGTAGTATTCATTGTTCTCCAAATGTCTTGTAATTCCAATTCTGTAGCCATGGTGAAGAAGGTTTTGGGTAAACATCCTTCATTTTCGTCTTTTGCTTTTGCTTTTTTATCCAAGATTGGGAGAATAACGCCATTTAGGTCACCCATCAATAAAATCTGATCATTAGCGTACTGAGAGATCAGTTCGTGCAGTTGTCCATAAAATTTTGTTTTTCCTTCATTGGGAGCATATATTCCTACCACAATCGTCTTTTGCCCCAATATTTTGGTTTTAATAATTACAATTCTTCCTTCGTTGTCTTTATATAGTAACTCAGGACTAAGGCTAGAATGAGCATATATTACTACTCCCTTAGTTTTTGTTTTAGCCGATGCAACAAATGCTTGTCCAAGCATTTGCCTATCCAAGTATTTTTTGTGTTTTGTTGCTATATGAGTCTCTTGCAAGCAAATTAGGGAGTATTTGTATTTCTGTAAATATTTGAAAATTCTAGCTCTTTTAGTTTTTTCATTCAAACCGTTCACATTCCAAGAAATTACTTTTGCCATGGTACAGTGATTATTGAAGCAAAATATGCAGTCTATAATTTAGTTCCTCCTGCTGCTCCCTATGATTCTTCTTCTTCTTGTTGTTCTTCTTCCTCTTCCTTTTGATCCCCAGTTAATCCTTTAAGATCTGATTTATATTTCCTCAGAAATTTTCCCCCATCTGCTGTAGATGTAATTGTCATTTTCATTTCTTTGTAGGTAAAAGCCAAACCTTGTGGCATAATCCAGCGATATTTGATACCATTAGCTTTCAAAACAGACACAAATTCTTTGTAATTATTCCTCTGTGATAGTAGATGTCTTGGTATGTCCTTTAATAAAATTAGAGGAGTGTCTCCTGCTGACACCGGGTTGTCATAATGCATCTTCATGATCTTATCCTTAATCCTAGTGTCATAGAACACTATCATCAGGTCTCTTGGCTTAGACCTTTTCATTCTGGCAGGTAATGGTATTCTGTATACTCTGTTAATAGCTTGGTTCAATTCTTGTTCATCCATTTGAAACAGGTAGGCCAGATTTGGAACTGCAGTTTCTTTGTTATCTCCCATCATATCTGGAAAATTGCGCAGACGAAGGTTGGTCTCTCTCACTCTCATCTCCATCATGGCTATTTGATCTTTTACAGCTGTCTGATTTAATTGTATTGTTTCAATCTGTTTTTCTTGGCTTGCTAATTTTTTCTTTGTATCCTTATGCTCTTCCATCACTTTATTGATAAATCCATTGCTTGCATATCTGACTTCATAGTACTCATTTGAGTTTTTACTTCTTTAAGGTCTCCTGTTACCACATCCAATTTGTGGTTAATGGCTTGAGATGCTTGGCCAAGATTTGTCATCATAGAAGTTAGCTGTGCCATCTGTGTAGACATCTGTTCAAACTGCTTGGTTGTTGCCTCTGTTTGTTTGGCTAACATGTCCTGTAATTTTTTATCCATAATTGAAACTTGTGCTGTCTCCTTCAGTTTAGTATAGGCAGGGCTATGCAGTGAGCCAGATCGGGGCCGAGTTCCAGACATTTACATTGGAATAATGCTGGTAAAAGTCATGTCCTCAGACAGGGCCCTCCAGATGGTGATTAATAGAGGGTAGTTCAATGATCAGCTTAATAATTTTTTCGGGTTGAAAAGAGCCAAATTTGGCTTTAAAACAGCTTAATAAAGTTTTGAAATACCAACGAGTTTTACTGGACGCTCTAGGTCAGATCTACCAGGAAGTATTCCGGAAGTTGAATTTGCCGCGGACCTTCTACCGCCTCATCTCGATGGTTGTTTCCTTCAGGAATTGTTTCTATGTTACTCAAGTGCGACGCGTATCCACTCCTGCGACTTGTTTCCTGTTGTTGTGACTCAGATGATAGAGAGGGTGGTATAGAGGGGCTTCCGGTCTGATGAATCCCTTGCTGCTAACGTGGCAGGAAATTCTTTTTCACCAGAGAATCAGGAAGAAATTCACCCTCCCCTTCCCTCCAAGTTGCTTCTCATTGGTGGAAATTTTAGTCCGTCATCTAAGCATCCTTCCAACTCTTTGTTTTGGTTTAAGCTGATCTATTTGATAAGGCTCCTGCCGCTAATCCTGATGGAATTTACAAATCAAACTTTCCCGATTCAAATAAGGGAGGAGCAGAGGTACTAGGAATATCTTCATCTACCCCCCGGTTATTCGGTAATGCCAGTAAGAGACGAAGGGTTCTTTGTACTCACTTAGGCATCGAGAGGTGAGGTTCTTTTCTTAAAATAGTCCTTATGTTGGTATTAAGGTGGTGGAGGGTAGAGCCTTATGCCAAAGTTGCGTTTTGGCGATTCCTTTCCCTAAGTGCCCTCGCAGGGCTGGCGTCCAAAGCTCCGGGGGACTTATAAAGCTCCCTCCAAGTCTTTGGGAGGTCAAACTGCGTTTGCGGGCTGCAGGGAATTCCTGCTGTCAGACCCACTTGCAAGGGTCGGATTGGGGTGCATATATCACCCCTAAATTGGCGCAAGCTCATCTGCTTCTCACTCCCCTATGACTGGAGGACACCAAGCAACTTCGCTTCACGCCTTGCCAACCCTTCCTCCTCGGCTGCTGTTCTTGCTACCCCTTTATCCTCTTCCCCCCACCACCTGCTCTACCCACCAATTCCCTGTACCTGCCTTCTTGCTCCAGGAATGGAGGAATCCCATTCCCTCCCTCTAGCCTACTCTCTGCAGGGCCCTCCCCTCTGTCTTAGAAGCTGACATCTCTGCCACTAATTGGGACAGTGCCTCTTTTCTGCACCTCCTAGGAGTACCGTGCTCTACAGCATTGGCCCTCACAACCTCCTTGTCCCCTCCCTCAGCATTTTACTGATAGAGACCAAGGACTGAAGACTGGAAATACTTTGGTGGTTGCAACAAAATTTCTACTGAGGGTGTCTGGGGACAACCACCTTAGACTTCCTTGGCCAGCGGATCTCTTGTTTACTAGGGGGAGAAAGGAGAGGTCCCAAAGAAATGCAGGAAGGGCTGAGAGGTAGGGCTGTTGATTCGGCCCGATCCGAAAAACAGCCGAATTTCCCCTGATTCGGCGGTTTTTCGGTTCAGATTGAATCGAACTAAAAAAGGGGGGGAAACGGGGAGCCGAATTTGGCGAGTTCGGGGTGTTCTGCGCCTTCCAGCTGGAAGATCTATTCCAAGCCCCCCCCCCACGTGCCTTCAGGGGGCTCCCCTGAAGGCACATGGGGGGCCCTTTAAATAGATCTGTGCCTCCTGGCTGGGAGGCACAGGTCTATTCCACGCCCCCCCCATGCACCTTCAGGGGCTCCCCTGAAGGCGCATGGGGGGCCATTTAAATGGATCTGTGCCTCCCGGCCAGGAGGCACAGATCTATTCCAAGCCCCCCTGCATGCCTTCAGGGGAGTCCCCTGAAGGCGCACGGGGGCCATTTAAATGGATCTGCACCTCCCGGCCAGGAGGCACAGATCTATTCCAAGCCCCCCTGCACGCCTTCAGGAGGCACAGATCTATTCCAAGCCCCCCTGCACGCCTTCAGGAGGCACAGATCTACTCCACAGGAATAGGGGCGTCCCAGGAAGAGGGGTGGGGATCTTTAAACCCCTCTGCCCCCCGCACCTTCACGGGCTTCCCTGAAGGCACGCGGGGGGGCCTTTATCTGTTCCCCCCATGCGCCTTCACGGAGCTTCCCTGAAGGCACACGGGGGGGCCTTTAAACAGATCTGCGCCTTCCAGCTGGAAGGCGCAGATCTGTTTAAAGAGCCCCCCGCGCACCTTCATGGAAGCCCCTGAAGGCCCACAGGGGGGCTCTTTAAAGACCCCCGCCCCTTCCCGACTCTTTGAAGTGGTGAGCGCCACCTGGGCAGGTGGCACCCAGCACTTCAAAGACCTGGCCGAATTTTTCCCCGAACTCTGGATCTCCCGCCAAATTTTGGGGATCTGAAGTGGGGGAGTTCAGACTTCGGCACAGCCCAAATTTAAAAGGGCCGAATTTTGCCGAAGCCAAACTTTACTGAATTTTTTTTCAACAGCCCTACTGAGAGGGACTCGGTAGCAAGAGGGATCACTGCCACAGCAGGTGCCTTTCAGCTGATGCCCTGCATCAGTGATGGAGTGCCCAGCAAAGCAGTGTTCCTGGCCGCCAAGAGTAGACCCGTCCCAAGAGCAGCAGAATGAGGCAGCAGAGGGTGGCTGAGTGCCAACTGAAGCAGTGGACAGGCAAGATGCCAAAGGGAGGTTGTTAGCCAAAATGCTCAGTTATGAATATTTATATGGGGAAATTAGCAAATCAATAACCGGCAAGGGACATAACCTCGGGATCTAACCTTTGTTTACGGGAGTCTGTTCCAAGATTCAAACAAGAGGCAGAAACAATGGTTTCTTTTAAGGAGTTTACTTTTAAATATGTACACAAGCAGTCCAGTAACACGTACACAACACACAATCAGAGTCTAGGAAATAAAGGTAGGAATACAGAGACTTTCGCCAATGTGGCAGTTTTCCCTTTGAAGAGGGGTAATACTACACCTGGTCTAGTAGTGGAGATGTCCTGGGTTCCATGCGGCTAATAGAGAAGAGGGTGACGGGGATTCCCGGGGCTTGACCAGCAAGTCGGGAGAGTATATTGGCTGGGCTGCGCAAAACCCACACCAACGGAGTGACAGCAAGTAAGAGAAGGGTAAAAGAAGGATAGCTTATGGCTGAAAACTACCCCAGTTATACTCTTTTTGGGATGGGGGATGATGGGCTTACCTCCTTGTGGTTCCCATGGCAAACAAAAGCAGACAATAGTGTTAATGATCGGCTACCAGGGTGGGGTGATGGGTGATTTAGACGGGCTAACGAGAACCTATGCCTTGCGCAAATCCGGGAGACCTGGTAGACAATCATTGATGGGTTTATTGAGTTTGATACAAAGGCGTGAACAGCTGCATCCGGGGTGAGTTACTTCCTAGTTGCCTGAGGTGCGATCTCTTTGGTGCTGATACCTCGGGGGCTTCCGATGGATCATTAGTCATGCAGATGGGGGGGGGGGCTGGCTACGTGTCTAGTTTTTCCTTGCAAAATGGCATCTGGTGGGGTTTGCAGGAAAATGGATTCCCTCTGGTTCACTTGGAGGGGCTGTCCTGCCCGTGGATCTGTGATGCCTATCTCGCAGGAGGATGCATGAGTCTTTCCTTTAGTGTCTAGGGTTTGCTGCATGTCTGGAACGGTAGCAACACGTATCTTTAGGGTGGCCAGGTAATACGGTCTGGTAGAGGGCCACTGCCAGGTCACAAGGTGGAGCCTAAAAGGGAGCATGGAGGAGGGAACATGGGGGGTGAGGATTCTTCTGCCTCCCCAGATTTGTGGAAATATCTGTTTTGTGTCTGGACGGCCCTGATCAACTTTATCTACAGATGAAGCTATGCTGAAAATTAGATTCATGATCATACCAAAAATGAAAAGGAAAGTGTCAAATGGATATGAACTGTAAAGTTGGCTGCGGTATTTTATTTTCATAATAACCCTATGAAATAGTCTAGAAAAGGGTGATTAGTGCAAGATTACCCAACAAAAATCATGATCATTCATTTGCACCAAGGTATCCTTTGAACAGGTTCAGAACTCCAATCGCTATGGCATGTAGACTAGCTTTCTGGTTGTAGTGAAGCACTGTAGCCACTTTGTGAAGCCATAATGAGAGCATCCTTGATCCAAAAGCTACCAGTGCTAGCCAAACACCCTATCATAGGGGGGAAAGGGCAGTTCTTCCCAAAACAACTGAATGCAACTGTTACATTGTTAATTTCACTTCCATCTCTTTATACATATGGGAACAAAATTGAAATGAGTATTTTTATAGCTTTAAGGAAATGCTTCTAAATTAATATCAAAGCAGAGTTTTTTTTTTTAATACAAACTTCTAAAACTATGAAATACTTGGTGGACAGCGACCAGTTCTGGCAAGCAAATGATTTGTGAAGCTGTTGCAAGTGTTAATCCCAGCTTTAATATTTCTAATTAATTAACCTTGGCTACAGAAACTATAAACTGCAAAGCAAGGGATTACTCTGAATTATCAGAGAATAAAATAAATCCATTATTTAAAGGGGGGGAACCCTTTGAAAACAGTTGCTGAAAACCAGCTAAAGCTTTAAATCATATTTAAATAAGGAAATGCATGTGAAGTATCCTATTTGATGTACTTAAGAAGCTCACCTTCTCTTAACCAAGCAAAATTACTTTTTCAGCGCATTCCTGAGATGCACTGGCAGCCCTCAACAAAGGCCTTTGGAGGCTGGTAAAGGCCTCCACTGGCGCAAGGGCCCAGAGTGCTGCATCCGGGAGGCACACACTGGCATTTGTGGCCCTAGCACCAGCATGCAGGGCCAGACAGTGGTCTCTGGCCACTGGCGCGGTAGCGCCGAGCCCAGACACCGACGGAGCCCGCCGCTGGCGTCCAGACACCGGCAAAGGCTGCAGCGGCATCCCGGGAGGCATCCCTGGGGGTCCCGGCATCCTGGGAGGTGTTCTCGGGGCACCACGGCACCCGCAAGTGGGGTGCTCCATTAGGCGGCCCCCTGAGCCATTTTGGCTCGGGAATGCCCTCTTTCCTCCCTTGAGATACACCACCTATGAAGGTTGCAGTTTTTTTGCGCCGGGCGGAGGTTTCAGCTGTTGCGTTGCCTCCTAAGACTGGTGCATGCATTCTGGTCAGGAATGTGTTGTAAGTATTTCACAGTCACTTGGGATCATCCTCATCCAAGCTCTTCAGGTTCTCTGCAGTGCATGCATAGAGCTCCCCTCAAGCAGGGGCTTTACCATTTGCTGAAATGCCAGGAACACTTCACCATACAGCTGTAGTAAGTGCAGAAGCTAGGGATGAGTAGACTTTCCCACTCTGCTCCTTTAGCGTTCCGAAATGTCAGTCTGTTTGGCATTTTAGTTTTTCTCATTTCTGGTTTAACTGAAAGAATTTCTAATCTTATGTCCTGTATTGGTGCACGCTCTGTAGCCCAAATATTTCTTTGTCTTCAGCTACTTGCGCTATACGTTCGACATTACAGGAGTGCATGTGGACATGGATAAACCATTGTAAAGGCAATCTTGATGTAATTGTCGTCACGGTATATGATTGCATTAAGATTCTTAGTGGAGTATTGTACTGAGGCACTCCCTTCCTCCCATGCATGGGTAAACATGGCACAAAATTAAGGTCACAATAGAGTGTTATCAGCGATTTGATACAACACCTTGGGGATATGCTATATAGATAAATGTTGTAAACAAATAAAGTAAAGGCTACAGATAGCTACACATGAAGTGCGCTGTGCAGAAAATTCAGAAATAAAATGGTAAATTCCAAATGCATCTATTCCTATTAGGAAACAGAGATCCAGCTGCACAGAATCATGCTTTGGACTGTTCAGTGGATCTTACACCCAAGAAAGTATTCTTAGGATTGTACATGAAATGCAAGGATGGGGGAATTCTCACTCCACTGAAAAAAATAAAATATCTGAGACCACTAATGACTTGAGACTATGATGTTTAAATGGCAGTTTGAGCTAACATTCCTAGCAATTATAAATTCCTTCTGATTAATTCCTTCAGATGCCTTGTGCTGTGCATACCTGGCATAATAATAATAGTGGCTCCCTGAGACAAGGCCTTCCAAACTGGAGTAAGCTAAACAATTCAGATTTGGCACCAACCAAACCATTGCCAGAGCCCTGTGGCGCAGAGTGGTAAGCTGCAGTACTGCAGTCGAAGCTCTGCTCACGACCTGAGTTTGATCCCGATGGAAGTCGGTTTCAGGTAGCCAACTCAAGGTTGACTCAGCCTTCCATCCTTCTGAGATCGGTAAAATGAGTATCCAGCTTGCTGGGGGTAAAGGGAAGATGACTGGGGAAGGCACTGGCAAACCACCCTGTAAACAAAGTCTGCCTAGTAAATGTCAGGATGTGACGTCACCCCATGGGTCAGGAATGACCTGGTGCTTGCACAGGGGACTTTTACCTTTACCTTTTTAAACCATTGCCAAGAAAGAATTCCAAAGCAGAGACAGGGCTTTCCCCCCTAGAGGGGCCCACACCATCCAACACCCAAAATGCTTCGTTCCACATACCTGGAGAATACTGCCCCCTCCCAGTCTTTATTTCATGACTCTTGCTCATTATTTATCTCTCATACTTGTTCTAAGGTTTTGTGTCTGTTTATATGGTAAACGTGATAGATTTCTCAGGAACCTTGTTGTAGCAGGATGGTGGAATGTAACTGTTTCATGGTGAAATCCTAAGAATGCTTTTTTGGGAGTAAGCCCCATTGAGAAAACTTGAGTAGGAAAATATTCAGATGAACGAATAAGTAACTGTCACTCTAGAAGATGTTGACTGGTAATTAATCAGCCCCAAATGAAGCCATTTTAAGTAATAATTAGGAAATAATCACAAATTGTATTCTGGTCCAAGGGAGTGTGGAATAACATTTCCAACTCTGCACAGTAAAGGAAATGTGCTAACCCAAAAAGGCTGATATAAAAATTGCATGGTCCTTGTCTACAAACTCTGGTGTACCAGCCTGTAAAAGTAATTTACTTGCATTGTTATTGCTTAATGGCAATGATCATATCTGTAGACCATAATTAATATATGATGAGAAGATTCCTGCAGTTAAAATGCATTATAAGCTCTCAGAGGAAAGTAAACCCAGAACTCTGTCATGCTTTCTCTGCGTACAGTTTTATCCCTCCCCACCCCCGGATTTAAAATGCCAGATTCTGGAGATTTTGCAGTCAAGAAGTTATCATTTCAGGAACTCTAGAAATATGAAGTTGATTAACAAGCACCCTTGGGTGACAGCAAAGAAGAGTTACTTATTTTCAGTTGAGGAAAATACATATATATATTAAGTCGGAAAGATGTATTAGCATATATTCTAAAACAGTATAGAAATATCATGCATAAGTTTATGCATAGTAGTACAAGTTATTTTCTTCTGACTATATTCTGATCATAGTATAGCTAAAGCAATCTAAAGATACTGATCTTTTTAACATGCAGTCAACACAGGTGTCAGTTACTTTTCTCAGTTCTCTTGGAGCTGCACATGAAATCTGTGTGTATCTGTCAGCTTGTCTATTCTTCGCTTTGGAGACTGTCAGAAATAATCAGCTTGCTCTCTCCCATTTACTCAGGTGCGAATGGAAACCCAGTTTGCCTCATAACTGCCAAGGGATACAGCCCACACACTGCTAGCTATTTACACTGGAGTAATATCATTCAGCTGTGGAACATTCAGATGTGTAAACAGTCTTCACATTCACCACAGCAGTAGATAAATGTTGATATGGAAATTGCATTTGCCAATGTTCTTTGATATTTACTATAGATATCATGAAGCAATTCTATTTCCTGGAGAGGGGGAAAATCGATGATGTGATCAATTGATAGATAAGTGCACTTGGACAGCTATGAAGCATCAGCAATGGCTTGTACCTGATCCTCTATGCAATGAAAGTGAATTTGTCTCATTCAAACATAGTCTGGTTACTTAAGGCACAAGTATGTATTCGGAAATAGCTGGCACATGGATTTTAGTATCAACAAATAAACGGATGATTACCAAACTTGGGGATTCTTCTAAGGAGAGTCATCTGCAGCTACAATGCAAATTTGGTGTATCTACCTTAAAAAGCCCCTCCCCTGAGCCCTGCAAAGATTCCCCATATGAAAAAAACTGAAAAGTTTCACCTGTTTTTGGATTCAGCTTTTTCGGCTCCACTAAAATTATGCACTTTATTTTTTGGCCAAAAAAAGCGGACACAGCTTTTGTGGCTTTTTTTTTTTGGTTTGGCATATCTGAATGCACACTGCTTCATTCCACTCCCAATTTTAAATGAGGCATAAGATTACAGTTGGAGCTTGGGGAGCCATTAGCTGCCTTCTGCAGAGCAGCCAATCCGAATGGCCCTGGAGACGTTATTTGAACTGTGTCCTGCACTCTGCAGCAGATTTGTGTTGTGAGTTGGTCTACTCACCCTCCCTAAAAGTGATGTGGCATTAGGTAAAGGTAGTCCCCTGTGCAAGCAGCAGGTCGTTACTGACATCACATCCCGACGTTTACTAGGCAGACTATGTTTACGGAGTGGTTTGCCATTGCCTTCCCCAGTCATCTACACTTTACCCCCAGCAAGCTGGGTACTCATTTTACCAACTTCGGAAGGATGGAAAGATGAGTCAACCCTGAGCCGGCTACCTGAAACCAAAGTCAGGTCATGAACAGAGCTTTTGACTGCAGTACTGCAGCTTACCACTCTGCACTACAGGGCTTAGCTGGTCATATTTTGAAGGACTGAGTGGAGATTTTTGAACTTCCTTGAAATTTGCCTGGAAAGAGGCCTTTTCAACTTCCACAATGTCCCTGTGAGTGGCTGTATTCATTATTGAGGCTTGGTCTTTTCACTGATTAGGCCATAATTAGTTTGGCCAGAAATAGTGTGAGTTCTCATAGTACACTTAGGGCTATTTCAAAAGCACCCTGTGGCATGTAAGGATAAAATGGCATTCCAAAGGCAGCCCCTCATTGGTTGAAGCAGCTGACTGGGTTAAAGACAGGATTCCTTTAGTGGATGAAGAGCATCAACTGAGCCCTTAGTTGCTGAGGCAGCACGTGGGAGGAGGAAAATGAGGCCTCACACCTGAAGACATTTTTTAATGTGCAGGTGATGATAAACAAAGGCAGAAGTAATGCTGGCCAAGTACGGATCTAGCATGGGTTTGCCCCCAAATAGTGGTGGCTATGGTACGCTGTTTGTTAGCAACATTTCCAAGTAATTCAGGGATATTTAATTGATATAGATCAGCCATTAATCAGGTAGTTAACATACACACATACTGGTGGGGTTGTTTTTATCCTTGTTTTGGGGGTACCAGTACAATGTGTCCCACGCCCGGGCTAGCCCCGGTCGTGGGACTGCCCAGCGGCGCGCTTACTGGGTAGGAGGAGGCAAAGCCGGCTCGGAGGGAGGGGGCGGGGCCGACGGTTCCACGGCCCGTGGAAGCACCGGGAGACCTGCCGGCCTGGCCGGGAGGGCTGGGGCCAGGCAACGCGGCAACGCCGACCGGTGGGAGCTGGGATTGTGGGGCGGCGGCGCCAGCGGCCCAGCCACGGAGGCGGAATCCACCAGCGGAGGAGGAGCCGGGATGGGAAGAGCCGGAGGGGCGAGAAGGTGCAAGTGGGAGCGGCGGAGCACGAGCCGCCGATCAGCTGGGTTGGGGCTGCAGCTCTCCTGAGGGGGAGGGCGAGTGGAAGGAGCTGCCAGGGGCCGATTGGTGGAGCCCCTGTCCGTCAGAAGGGGCCGATGGGAAAGGGGCGGAACCCCGGGGAGCCTGGCTGGCTATATGACTGGGAGGGGGTGGAAGGCCAGGGAGGAAGCGGTCCAGGTCTGCGATGGAGCTGGTGGCTCAGAGGAGCAGGGACTGACCGTGGGCTGAAGAGGAGGGAAGGACATCCTCTCAAGAAGCCTATTCTGAGGCCAAAGGAAGCCCTCCCCAAGTCAAGCCGGCCAGGCCGCGGGGGTAAGAGGCGGAGCCCGAGGGGACTGTTCCTCACACAATGAGTTCTTAAAGGAGAGCAGTGTCCCATATTTTATTATTTCTTGTCTTTTGCAACCACAGTGCTTGATGGTGTGTAAGTTGTCAACAGTTTTCCTGAATGGAACTTTTCGTCTGAGAAATAATAAAGTTGATAGGAGCCAAAGTTAAAGAACATGTTTACCTCAGTGTGTGTCACTGTACTGATGTGTACATGAAAGGAGCTGCCAAACTCCCAGCATATAGGATTATTAAATGGCTGCAACTTTCTTCTGAGTCTCTAATATACGACAGTGCTATGGGAAACAACATTTCAGATGAAATTGAAACCTAACAGTTTTAGCTTTCTGCAGAGTTCAGAAAAGAGTAAAAAAAATCAAGGTCAGATCAAACAACAGTCTTTAATCCGTTAAACTCCAATGAAGTTTACTTAGCAATAAGAATTTGTGGAAAAAACTAAAGAACAATTTAATATCTTCCTTCCAATTATTTACCTAGCTTCCACCATCAAACACCTGTTCTCATTTTGATAGTATTTTGCCAACCCACATACAACTCTTCTTATACAGAGTTACAGTTAGTGAAGTACCCAAAATTCACATTTACTTAGGTCAGAATATAAACTTGGCCAAGTCATAATGTTTGGTTGAATAACTGTCTGGCATTTCCCCCAGGTGTTATCCAAGTTGGATTGAAATACAAGTAGGGTTGCCAGTCTCCAGGTACTAGCTGGAGATCTATTACTATTGCAACTGATCTCCAGCCGATAGAGCTCAGTTCACCTGGAGAATATGGCCACTTTGGCAATTCGACTCTATGGCATTGAAGTCCCTCCCCTCCCCAAACCCCACCCTTCTCAGGCTCTGCCCCAAAAACCTCCCGCCGGTGGTGAAGAGGAACCTGGCAACCCTAAATACAAGCACACATTTGTTGCTGTGCCACACCTAAATTACTGTGATGGCAGTATTTCAAATGCCAGGACCCCTGGAATATGTAGGTTTCCTATGTTATCTGACACTCATAATCATTCACCTTGGAAGAACAACATTTCTATTGTTACAGCATTTGAGGTACCAGGAAGGAAGGAAAGGAGACTTTGCAGATAAGCTTTACACTATATCATGTGGGAGGTGTTTGTGAGTAATTGTAGGAGTGAACAGTAAATCGGATTGCTCTGAGGTTTGGATTGGGAGTTCAGCTTGAAAAAACTGAGATTTTAGTTTTTTGGGGAAAGTCTGTTAGCTTTATGTTCTTGTAACTTCGAACTGTCTTCTCAGGATTAATATTCACCTCAGTGAATTTCCTACATTGTGCAGGGGGTTGGATTAGATGACCCTGGAAGTCCCTTCCAACTCAAACAAAGGAGAAAAATTAAATTTGAGTATCCCTCTAGCAGGTACACATATTGTCCCCATCCAGTGCTAGTCTTTGTATAATGTACAAAACTAGGGCTGTTGAATTAAAAAAAATTCGGTATAGTTCGGATTCGGCTGAATTCGGCCCGTTTAGATTCGGGATATGACGAAGTCCGAACTCCCCCGCTTCGGGTCCGTGCAATTCGGAGGGAATTCAAAGTTCGGGAAAAAAATTCGGCCGAATAAAGCCATTAAAAACACAACCGTGCCTTTCCGCGGCTCTGGGGGGGGGCATTTTTGGGGGTAGAGGTCCCAAACTTTCAGAGGAGCTTCAAAGGACCCTTCTTGCCAGACCCCCCAAGTTTTGTAAAGATTGGGTCGGGGGGGCTGAGATATGTGCCCCGAAAGGAGTCCCCCCACCCTTTATGTGCATCTCTGGGCAGAGCTTGCCGCCCATGCACAAAGCTCCCAGCCCCGACAAACAGCTGATGAGAGCAAGGGCCGGGCAGGTGCTAAGAACTTTGCAAAGCAATACAACTGCAAAGCAACACCTTTGCAAACATGCAAAGGGCGGGGCAGGTGTGAAGAATTTTGCAAAACAATACAACTGCAAAGCAACACAAGCACACAATGCAACAGTGCAAAGCAACACAATACAACTGCAAAGCAACACAAGCATGCAATGCAACAGTGCAAAGCAACACAAGCACCTTTGCAACAGTGCAAAGCAACACAATACAACTGCAAAGCAACACAAGCATGCAATGCAACAGTGCAAAGCAACACAAGCACCTTTGCAACAGTGCAAAGCAACACCTGACACCTGGGAGTTTGCAAACCATGGAAAGGGACAGAGGCAGCTAGCTATGCATAATGAGCAGGAGGGGGTGGAATTTCTCCTTTTGCATTGGACTTGGGAACAGGCAGATGCATTCTTTAAGTCACCATTTGAAAACCAGTTTTGAGCAAGCATCAAAATAATCTAACGATCTTATGAATGAGGGAAAACCTGAAGACATAAAAATGAAGCCCCCCCTCAAACCAGGGAGACAGAGACTGGAGGGGGAACACACACCCCAGGCAGAATGGGTGAAAGCCCCCTTTGGCTTCCCCCACACACACACAGAAACTGCTCCCTCCCCACACACACACACAGACTCTGCTTTTCCCCCACACACACACACAGAGAGAAAAGAAAAATTACAGATTAAAGCCCCCAAAGGGGTCTTACTGTGGCTGTCTTCTGTTCCATCAGGAGTGGCTGGGAGGCTGGGTAATCCAATATGATTCCATTTGTATCCAATATGAGATCCATATGTATGCATCTCTTGAGGGTGATCCATTCATCCCAATAGGGAAAAGGGGAAAGCCCATATCTCGGGGGGCCCTGACCCAATGTTTACAAAACTTGGGTGGTCTCTTATGAAGCCTTGTCTGAAGCTCCGCTGAAAGTTTGGGATCGGCACACCCAAAAATGCGGCCCCTGCAGCCATGGAAAGAAAAAGGGGGGGAGCCCATATCTCGGGACCCCCTGACCCAATGTTTACAAAACTTGGGTGGTCTCTTAAGAAGGCTTGTCTGAATATCCCCTGAAAGTTTGGGGGTTGTACCCCCCAAAATGCGCCCCCTGCAGCCACAGAAAGGAGCGAATGTGCACAAGCACCCCCGCACACACACACGAAGATTTCCCTCTCTCTCTCTCTCTCTCACCAGCCGGCCGCACATCAGCTGATTCCTCCAGTACTCAATCCTGACTGATTGGCTAGAAGAAGACCCAGCTTGGCCACTGATTGGCCGGGGGAGGAGAATGCTGCTTACTGAAGGTTATGCTGCTTACTGACGGCCGAATTTGCCGGATTTATTCACGAACTCACGAACTCGCTGAATTCGCCCCCCCCCCGGTTGCCCGCCATTTTTGAGTTCGGTTCATCCCGAACTAAAAACCACCGAATCAAGGGAAATTCGGCTGATTTTCAGTTCGGGCCGAACCGAATCAACAGCCCTACACAAAACAGCAACAATAAATTATACTGATTGAAATTAAATGTTAAATAAACCAGCTAATCGCTCTTTTCAAGTTTCATGGTCTCTGTTTACCTCATTGCTTTATAATGACATCTGCATCAAAGTTCACAAAATCTTATTTGAGTGTTTAATTTGGTATCTCATAAGATCCCTGTCACAGCCTCTGTACAGAAGGAAAACAGCAATGCTTGATATTTAAAACAACATGTTGAAGGTTTTTCCAATGAACTGATTAAAGATTTGATTTGAATAACATCTTGGATAAACAGAAAATTCAAGGCAGCTAATATTTAAATCTCATTTTTTTGTCTAGCACTTACAGTAATATTTAAAAATAATTTGGGTCAGTGGCCAAGAGCCACAGAAGTCACATACAGAGGAGCAACTGTGCAAACTTTGGAGCTTTTCTGTTTCTGATAAAATCACTTCTCTTTCAAATCCTATAGCAGGTTTTTAATTCCCATGATTTTTCTGCAGCCTTGAGGCAATTGAACTGACAGGAGAGAGAGAGAAATCTCATGTAGATGTATTGATAGCCCATGCACTGAACACAGTAACTATCAGAGTTCCATTTACAGTTACTTAGCTTTACTCTAGAGGTTACAAAATCTGATATATTTAACAAATTATTGCCTAAATATAACCTGTCTCAGAAACTTCATGTAACCTTTCACACTACCATGCAATTTGCTACCTTAATGTATAAATTATTGCTGTCAATTTTCTCAATAGTTAACCATCATTTATCTTGAGCTAATATATATGACTGAAGACAGCTGAGTTTTCTCTTTGGAGCACTTATTATTGATAGACAACAGCACGGTTTGGGAAACTTTTAAGTAATCATATCTATCTCTCTATCTGTCTGTCTAATGCAGTTTTATACCACCCTTTCCTATGGTAGCTCAGAGTGGTATGCATGGTTCTGCCCTCCTCTTTTATCCTCACAACAACCTGATGAAACCAGTTGGGCTGAGAGAGAGTAATTGGGCAGGAATCTCTCAACAATCTTTATGGCAGAGTGGGGATTTAAACCTGGGTCACTCAGATCCTAGTGTAACACCTTAACTGCTATAGGATGCTGACATCAATTCCAGCTTATGTATTTTTCTTGCTGTTATTATTATTAGTAAACTGTTATGCTTTTGTTAATGGGCTAACCATTAACTCTGCAAAAATAATTTTATTGTGACTATGTTGATTACTACTGCTACTATTACTACTACTGCTGCTACTACTGTGTGTGTGTGTGTGTGTGTGTGTGTGTGTGTGTGTGTGTGTGTTAAGTGCCGTCAAGTTGCTTCCAACTCATGGCGACCCTATGAATCAATGTCCTCCAAAACGTCCTTTAACAGCCTTGCTCAGGTCTTGCAAACTGAGAGCTGTGGCTTCCTTTGCAGAATCAATCCATCTCTTTTCCTGCTAACTTCAACTTTTCCTAGCATGATTGTCTGCTACTACTACTTATTGTTATTATTATTAATTACATCCCAATGACAAAGACCTATTCCCACATTAATACTGTGCTAACCTTTGAAATGGCAGTCAAAGAGTTGAATCCAACCCACTTTCCATTGATGAGAAAGGAAGAAGGAATCACTATTAACTACCAAATAACCTATGCTGGGGATCATGGGTCCTGTGTGGACAAAAGCCATGTGGGATAAGACTGCAGTGAGGAGGGAACTGGCCAAGGTAGAACAGAAAAAGCTGACTGGATCCAACCCAAAGATTTTAATTAGTCTAATTCCTCAAGTCCCCTGAATTGGCATACATTGCAATTGCTGTTTTCTGTCACTGAAGCATTGATATTGAAATCAAGTCAGCACAAATGAGATTACAATCTGTGGATGTACATAGTCGCTCCCATTTAAATCCCATTGCATTACATTGCAAGGGGAGAGAATGATTCAGTATTTAATTAGAACACATTACCCATTTTCACACCATACCGCTAATTTCTGATTGACATTTCTGCTCACAGCATTACTTCTCACCACATTGCTAGCTATATAAGCAGGGAAAGTGTTCCTTAAACCATTCTGCCTACATGGTATGTATATCCAGTTTGTTTAACAATGAAATTAATGGAAAGGATTACCAAACATAATGGACAGGGTTCACTCTGATATTAAATAACCAAAAACTGGTGTAAGGAAAGAAATGTTTGCACACCCCTACGGGCCAATAACCAACACTACTGTATTAGCAGCTAGAGGCATTGCCAACAATTCATCATTTTAACTCTCAGTCTTCTTTTATCTGCAAAAAGCTGCCTGCTGACTCTCTGTTGGGCACTGCATTCTCTTCCCCCATGCTCACCTGCTCCCTCTCCTCCTTTGCAGGGCTTTGGCCCTGGTCCAGACTCAGACCAGCATCTGCCCCCACCTTCCTCCCAGTTTCCTTTGCCAGCTCTGGGCCCCAGACTGGCCTCCCCCATCAGCACCCTGCGTCCTCTGAGGATCCATGGCAGTGAGTCGCTACTTTCCCTTGCTGTCGCTGCTGTCTCTGGCTCTTCCCTCCCCACAGGAACAGCTCTTGAGGGGCAGAAGAATCTGGGGACTGACTGCAGGGTTCTGGGCTTTATTAAACACCCCCCCCCATTTTTCATAGGATACAATACAGTAGCCCAAGGAAGTCCGCTAAATGAGGCATTAACCTTGATCATACAGTTTGTACAACAGTGCTTAAAAAAGCATCTTAAATTAGTTGGAAAGTGATTATATAATTATACATACAATTCTGTCACAAAATTACAACTATGTACATAGTCTTACTGAGTTCAGCGGGAAAGTTATGGATCCAACTGATATTTCCACTGGTGAAAAAACAAGATGGGGGTGTCAGGCCTTTGCTACAATGTCAGGCCTTTGCTACCTTAGAGATGAGGTCTGGTAATTGCAGGCCAGGGGCTGGCTTTCTGTCAAGGCCAAGTGCTGGCTGCTGGTCAAGGTTATGTTCTCACGCTGCAAATCCTGTTTACCCAGTGTCCGTGTTATGTCTTTGATTCTCTGAAAAATGTTATCTAGTTGTTACTGTGGTTTCACTTTGTTTTACTTTCTTGCCTAGAATGCTTTTATACTATAACGTACCTGCTTAGACCCCATTAGAAACCTCTCCTGCGTGAGAGGCAGTCATCTGCTGTAAATCTGTCTTTTTGCTCCTAATAAATTAGCATTGCTTAGGTTCACCTGCCTGAGCGTGTCTGTTTATAGGACGCTAGGGATAGACATCTGAGCTGACAGTGGGTTCCTTTGGACCACAAAAAGGCTATCCCAAAAATCATTGCACTTGTGTATATGAAAACCATATGGGATGGGGGCTGTAGTATGAAGGAAAATTAGATGAGATTAATTGAAAAAGTCGGCTGGATCCAACTCTACTATGTGCTTAAATTTCTCTGTCATAAAACAATTTAAACTGGTCAATTCAATTCAATTTGATCATGGGCATTATTATTTCTAGCACGATTTATCATACATATTTTGATCTCCATGTCTAGTGATTTTGTTTGCTTCATTTATACCCCATTGTTTTCTCCCCAATGGAAACTCAAAGTGGCTTACAACATTCTTCTCTTGTCCAGTTTATCCTCCTGACAACCGTGTGAGATAGGTTAGGCTGAGAATGTGTGACTGGCTCAGGGCCACAAAGCAAGCTTCCATGGCAGAAGTGGGGACTTGAACCAGGGTCTCCCAGTTCCTGGTCGACACTCTAACCACTTCACTACACTGGCTCTAATGCTCTAGAATATTGCACAATGATCTAAACACTATTGTTGCTTCAGCTGCATCAAGAGCCCTATCTCACAACTCTAATCCAACCATCCAAAATGTTGGACCATAGCTATGCTTAACAATTTTTGCAACATTTCTCCCTCCCTTGTATATTTAAAATTTGACTATGTTGTGAAGATTTATATTTTGGGAAGTACAGGACAAACTTCTCTACATGAATGCCTTACTGGTGAGATTTAATCCTACTTGTGAAATCAGTCATGGAATCTGTGATAAGAAGGCAGTAGATTCTTACCTGGCCACAGCTTGACGAGTGATATGAGAGGTCAGCCTTGACTAATCTTTTGGAAGTTCTTATGGGGTATTACAGTCATGACAGATATGTGAAATTCTGTAGAATTAATGTACTTACATTTTCAATATAGCATTTGACAAGGTGCCACATAAGAGATGAATGTTCAAGGTAAAAAGAACCATACAGTAGAGGAGGTAAAATGACTTGCACAATAAATAAGTAATTTAAGGCCCGGGTGAAAAATGGAGGCAACAGATTGGAAATGTTGGTAACTTGAACAGTGATCCTTGTGAAATGCATCCAAGGTCATATTCTGAGTCTGCGACTTGATTATAGGGCACAAGGTCATCTGTTTAGTGGCATATATATATATATATATATATATATATATATATATATATATATATATATATATATATATATTCATATATGAAATAAACAGGACATGCAGTTTAAAAGGTGCAAAGATGAGGGATGATGATTTGAACAGGAAATAGAATGTATAATTTTATACAGAAAAATGTATAACATATAATGGATAATACACTTCTGCATATCTTTCATTATTAATTACATTAATAATGAAAATGAGGTGTTCTGTAATTTAATATGAAAATGAAACAAATTCCCTTTATAAATGTCAGGTCTCAGCAACACTTTGCGTTCCTGGTAATAAAGACTTCTCTCCAGATGGTGCAGTGAGTTAAAAGTTTTATTTCAGAAAGTCAGCGAGTTCAGCAGATCATAGAAACTTAAGGCTAGAATACAGACATGGGGAAGTATCAGTACATATATAGGGTAAATACAATGGGGTTGATTAGGTTTTAGAAACAAAGAAACAATACAGAAGTTAACTACCGGTAAAGACTTAAGACAACGCATACAGGAAATAAACGCGTGCGTTAACTGGCTGATCTTTCCGGGCTCCCGGCATTGTCTTGCGGAACCTGGTATCAGATCAGCGATTACTCGGGCGGGTCTCCATTGAGGTGCAGATCTTGGGCAGGAGACCAGGTGCAAACGGGGGGGGGGGACGGAGTGCACAAAAACTCAATTTTGTCCGTGAGGGGAACCATCTTGTTTCATATCCGGGGCTGGCAGAGAGCCTATCTGACAATAAACAGCCTACAAGATTTTATTTCATTTTCTTCTGGTTTCTTCTGTTAGTGCAGTCTATGATTGTTTATTCATTGGTACTTTCACTCATGTTCACACCCCATCTGTCTCGGTTGTTCCTTGGAGTTATGCATGCGTTTACCCTCCATTAGAGATGACCTCACCCCCTCTTCTTTCAAATTGCTCTGTTTTTTGTTTTATGTTCTTAAACTGTTTTTTATGTGACAATTGGGTTTGGGGGGAGGGAGCTTTTCTCTCACTACAGCCAATTACAAAGCAACATTTCAAGGGGCAGAGATTCAAATACTTCTGGATTTGAGCTTGGAGACTGCTGGCACATTGACTCCCAACAGGAAAGTGTGGGTCCAGCGAGCATTGAACCACAGGAAAAATTCCCATGTATAAATGACATGTCTTTATTGTTTTCACTTTCACAGGGCCACCAGCATTTTTGATAAAATGCCATAGAGTTCAATTGCCAAAGCGGCCATTTTCTCCAGGTGAATTGATCTCTATCGGCTGGAGATCAGTTGTAATAGCAGGAGACCTCCAGCTATTACCTGGAAGACCAAGTCCTTGGGTAATTATTTGGTTAAAATGGACCGCTTAGACAGTAAGCAAGAATTGAAACCGAAGGGTCACTTTAAATGCGGCTCGTGTGCTATGTGCGCGTATTGCTTGCCGGTAAAGGAAGTAAGTTTTTTGAATACTAATTTTACATTCACACTTAATCAATTCACTAATTGCAGTTCTTCCAACATGGTGTACGGAATTTTTTGTCCATGTTTTTTATTATACATCGGTTTGACCACGAGACAATTAAAAATTCATATCGGTGAGCATCGGGCAAGGATACGCTCCCATACTCATGAGGCCCCGTTAACCAATCATTATCTAGAGAAAGGCCATACGGACAAGGATCTTCTATTTTTTGCCTTATGGCAATATAAACCTCGTCCTTACAACCAAGAAGACGTTGCTAAGTTACTACACAGGCATGAAATGAGATTTATCCATCTTTTTAAATCTATGACACCATTAGGTCTTAACAATGAATTTGAACTGTCTTGCTATCTTTAAATGATGGCATCCTACCACGCCTACAGGTGTAGGCTATCTGGGAATAAGGATTTATTCTATGCGGGTTTTGCACTCGGTACCAGCCAAGGCAAAGCCTGAGGAACTGTGTGAAACGGCTGGTCCGACGTTGGTAAGCTGAAACTCATGATCTTGTTTTTGATTATACATTTAAGATGGTTTGTACATTTAAGATGGTTTGTTAGAGGTTTGTTACAGGCATGTTATAGCTCACTGTATGATGTTGTTTTTCAGAGGCCCTTGTGCCCTAATAAGCTTTTCGTCATTTATAAGGCATTAAGAATTAACAGCATTAAGACAATATCAATCAACTGAAGAAGCAATTTCATATTGTGAAACGATCACCTATCCGGAGGTGCCGTCTTGTACTGGACCTGTTTGGTTTTGGAAAGTCTTTGGACTTGGCTGTGAGGAAAGTCTTTGGACTTGGACCACATATTTATATACTGGATTACAGTTTTGCATTTTCGTTGGGACCTTATGCTACTCACCTGATTGACTTTGGACTTTTATGAACATCAGTAAAGGGTTTGGTTGGTGAAGTAACCGATTTATGTTTAGTTTAATACATGATTTATATATGTATTGTGAAGGTAATCAATCATTGTGAAGGTAAATCATTCTTTACTATATATCTTTGAGCTGGTGCTGTTATTTTCTTAACTTCGTTGTATCAGCACACGTCTCTTTTCATTAGTTAATAACCTGGAAACTGGCAACCCTATCCATACTGCTCCCAGCCACTGAATATAAAATAAAAGCAGTGACAAAAATAAAAATGGGAAAATCCCCCCCCATAGCAGACAGCGAGGCTATGCCACCCAAAAAGGTGGCATAGCAATGCCACTGCTCGAAGAAGCATTCCCAAGGCAAAAGGGGTTAGGAAGCTGACTAAAATCAGCTGTACCCCGTGGAATGCCCCAGAATGCCCCCATGCCAGTACAGGCTCCCACTTCTGGGATGTCGCTGTCAGAGTAACAAGTTGCCCATAATAATCTGACAGAGACAGCTGACAGGTAGCTGTCAGATCAGAGGCATCTAGGATGATGCAAGAGGCAGCAATAGCCTTGCAGGTTCTAGGGTGAACTGCAACTAACCGGTTTGAAGCAGTAGAATGATGTAATACTGTGGCCAGGTCTGCAGGTGGCCTTATTGGTTTCAGGTGGTGTTCTGTATATAAGCCTATGTAACTGTAACTCTGTGTTGGGAAGTTTGGTGGAGAGAAGTGTACATGACGGTTTGTCTTTTACCTGAGCACTGTAAATTAAACTACACTGTTTTCTATAAAGTAAGCTGTTCTGGTGGTGTGTCCTGGATAACTGCTAATCCGCCTGCTTCCACGTCAGTCGCTGCTGGCACAGAAGCGCCAAGGATGAAGTCCCGCACAATGGCATGGGTTACTGGTGTCGGCATGAATGCACCCCATGCCAACATAAGTGCCCCTTAGCCCGGGATAAGTGGGCACTTATGTTGGTGTAAGGCTGTTACCATATATGGAACAAGAAATGCCTGATGTAGGGCTGTTGATTCGGTGCGGCCCGAACTGAAAATCAGCCGAATTTCCCTTGATTCAGTGGTTTTTAGTTCGGGATGAACCAAACTCAAAAATGGAGGGCAACCGGGGGGGGGCGAATTCAGCGAGTTCGCGAGTTCGTGAATAAATCCAGCCAATTTGGGGCCGTCAGTAAGCAGCATAACCTTCAGTAAGCAGCATTCTACTCCCCCAGCCAATCGGTGGCCAAGCTGGGTCTTCTTCTAGCCAATCAGTCAGGATTGAGTACTGGAGGAATCAGCTGATGTGCGGCCCCACCGGGGAAAGAGAGAGAGAGGGAAATCCTTGTGTGTGTGTGGGGGGGGTGCTTGTGCACATTCGCTCCTTTCTGTGGCTGCAGGGGGCGCATTTTTGGGGGTACAGACCCCAAACTTTGAGGGGATATTCAGACAAGCCTTCTTAAGAGACCACCCAAGTTTTGTAAACATTGGGTCAGGGGGTCCCGAGATATGGGCTCCCCCCTTTTTATTTCCATGGCTGCAGGGGGCATATGTTTGGGTGTGCCGACCCCAAACTTTCAGCAGAGCATTAGACAAGGCTTCTTAAGAGACCCCCCAAGTTTTGTAAACATTGGGTCAGGGGGTCCCGAGATATGGGCTCCACCCCTTTTTCCTCTCTCCCCTTTTCCATTTCTGTGGCTGCAGGGGGCGCTTTTTTGGGGGTGCAGCCCCCAAACTTTTATCATAGCTTCAGACAATCCTTCTTAAGAGACCACCCAAGTTTTGTAAAGATGGGTTCAGTGGGGGCAGAAATATCGGCTCCCCCCTTTTCTCTTTCTGTGGCTGCAGGGGGCGCATTTTTGGGTGTGCTGACCCCAAACTTTGAGTGGAGTTTCAGACAAGTGTTCTTAAGAGACCACCCAAGTTTCGTGAACATTGGGTCAGTGGGTCCCGAGATATGGGCTTTCCCCTTTCCCCTTTCCCCTATTGGGATGAATGGATTAGCCGATCCTGTGTGCATCTTCTCCAGAGCAAAACGTCCCGTGCCTAATTGGAATCATCTTGGATTACAAGTCCTCCCCAGCCCCTCCTGATGGAACAGAAGACAGCCACAGTAAGACCCCTTTGGGGGCTTTAATCTATAATTTTTCTCCTCTGTATGTGTGTGGGGGGGGGAAGGAGAGTCTGTGTGTGTGTGGGGAGGGAGCAGTTTCTGTGGGTGGGGGGAAGCCAAAGGGGGCTTTCGTCGGTTCTGCCTGGGGTGTGTGTTCCCCCTCGAGTCTCTCGCTCCCTGGTTTGAGGGGGGAGGTTTCAGTTGTGTGTCTTCTGGTTTTCCCTGTTGCAAAGGTGTTGTTTTACAAGGTTGTGTTGTTTTGCAGTTGCTTTGCAAATTTCTCAGCTGTTGTCAGGGCTGGGAGCTTTGTGCGTGGGTGGCAAGCTCTGCTGAGAGATGCACATTAAGGGTGGGGGGGACCCCTTTCAGGGCCCATATCTCAGCCCCCCCTGACCCAATCTTTACAAAACATGAGGAGTCTTTCAATAAACGTCCTTTGAAGCTCTGCTGAAAGTTTAGGACTTCTAACCCCAAATATGCCCCCCCCAGAGCCGCGGAAAGGCGCGATTGTGTTTTTAATGGCTTTATTCGGCAGAATTTTTTTCCCGAACTTTGAATTCCCGCCGAATTGAACGGATCCGAAGTGGGGGAGTTCGGACTTCGGCATATCCCGAATCTAAACGGGCCGAATTCGACCAAATCCGAACTATACCGATTTTTTTTTTAATTCAACAGCCCTAGCCTGATGTTCAAGCTGGTTTCAGAAAAGGAAGAGGCACTAGATATCATATTGCAAATATACGCTGGTTACTGGAGCATACAAGAGAATTTCAGAAGAAAATCAGCTTGTGTTTCATAGATTACAGCAAAGCTTTTGACTGTTTGGATCACGAAAAGCTATGGCTCGTTTTAAAAGAAATGGGTGTGCCTCTACATCTGATCGTTTTGATGCGCAACCTGTACCCTGGACAAGAGGCCACACTTAGAACAGAATATGGAGAAACGGAATGGTTTCCAATTGGCAAAGGAGTCAGACAAGGATGTATTTTATCTCCCTATCTCTTCAATCTATATGAGGAACATATATTAGGAAAGCTGGATTAGATTTAGATGAAGGTGGAGTGAAAATTGGAGGGAGGAACATTAATAATTTGAGATTTGCCTATGACACTACATTATCGGCAGAAAATAGTGAAGATTTGAAACGACCACTGCTGAAAGTTAAAAGAGAAAGTGCCAAAGCAGGACTACAGCTGAACATTAAAAAAAAAAAGTAATGACTACAGGAGTATTACACAACTTTAAGGTTGACAATGAGGAAACTGAAAATGTTGAAGACTTTCTATTCCTTGGCTCCATCATCAACCAAAAGGGAGACTGCAGCCAAGAAATCAGAAGGAGATTGAGACTGGGAAGGGCAGCCATGAAGGAGCTAGAAAAGATTTTGAAGTGTAAGGATGTGTCACTGGCCACCAAGACTAGATTAATTCATGCCATCGTATTTCCTATTACTATGTATGGGTGTGAAAGCTGGACAGTGAAGAAAGCTGATAGAAGAAAATAGATTCCTTTGAAATGTGGTGTTGGAGGAGAGTGTTACGGATACCGTGGACTGCCAAAAAAACAAATCAATGGGTTATAGATCAAATCAAGCCTGAACTGACCCTAGAAGCTAAAATGACTAAACTGAGGCTATCGTATTTTGGTCACATCATGAGACGACAAGAGTCACTGGAAAAGACCGTCATGCTAGGAAAAGTTGAGGGCAGCAGGAAAAGAGGAAGACCCAACAAGAGATGGATTGACTCAATAAAGGAAGCCACAGCCCTCAATTTGCAAGATCTGAGCAAGGCTGTCAAAGATAGGACATTTTGGAGGACTTTCATTCATAGGGTCACCATGAGTCGGAAGCGACTTGACGGCACTTAACACACACAGGGTCACACCAGTTCCTAAGCCGATTCAGCCCCCCCCCTTTCAGGATTGCAGCCATAGTGTGGTTGCTTTTCTATAAAATTCCCTAGTGGCTTGATTCTCTTTGGCATTTATTTTGACATTTAATCTTGAATCTTTTCTAAAAAGAGATGATATCTGCTTGATGCAAAATAAAAACACATATATTTCCTTTAGGGATATTGTCACCATTGTGCCCCTGATTTTTGTGACATCTTATTTTTCCAAGTATGTCATTATTTTTATAGGCATGAATTAGCATAGTGTTTTTAGAAAATCAAAAGTTCAAGCATTTCCCTGTGGATACACAGTATAAAGGACAAAGCAGCAGAAGCGCTTAAAAAAACATTCTGGAACAGTTCTGAAGTATTATTGGGTTGGTTAATGCACCTTACTGAAGTAGAAATGTGGTGTTAAACATTTATTTGGAGATACTAGCAATTTCAAGCCAAAGGACCAGAAAGAAGCTATTCCAAATGTTTGTCTTTGTAAGCAAATGAGGAAGAAACTGCCATGATCCTGAAAACAGTGAACACACTTTGACATCTATAGCAGCTCAGAGCTGTCCCCTATACAATTACAATTTGTTTAGATAGTCTAAAATCCTTTGCCTGAGATGTATGAGACATTAACTTGATCAAGTGGAGGGCAGGCTGCAACACGAGCAGGGCATTCACCATCCTCACAACCATTATGATGTGCAGGAGATCCTTTAAATACTGAAGAAAATATGGCACTGCTCTTCAACTGCCTGTATTTCATGTGACAACTTTCACTCCTTTTTGCTTTTCTAGGATTACTTACAGTATAGATCCTGCAAAAAAAGAGTCTATGAATATGCAGCTTGTATATGTGTAAGTTACAGACAGTGCAATTCTGCACAGAGGTATACTCTTCTAAGCCCATTGAAGTCAATGTGTTTAGAAGGGTGTAACTCTGTTTAGGGTTACATTGAGAATGTCACATGGCTATATGGAACCTTAGGGTAAGGACAGTAGTATAATTTTAGTCTTTTCTCCATACCTGAAGTAGATTTTGGAAAAAGGACTTCTGGGGTTCTTCTCTATGCTTCAAGATCACCTGTGAAATAAATGTTCCCTTGAAAGAACACATAAAATAGGCAATAGCTGTCTCCCTAAGGCATATTAACCACCATGCCCTAATCCCTAATTATGCTTGAGACCAAGCCCTACACTTGAGTAAGTGAAAGACAATGTAAGTAGGAGATACAACAACAGTATATCTGCTATTAACTTTGGATGGCAGAAGTTGTACCCCTAATAAATTTGTTTTAAAAAATGAATTGTTCATGTAAACCTGGGGGTTCTCTTGTTTTGCCACTTCTTAAATTGTAGCCATGGCTGGCCCCACAGTGTAGATTTACTGATCCAGACAAACTAGCCTTTGGCTACAAAATAAAGAATTCTACATATAAATGAATTCTACATAAAGAATTATACATATAAATGACATGTTCGGTACAGATAAATACTTAAAAGCCATAAATTATTCCTGCACAATAAAAATGAATTAACAACCATTAGCAAAAAAGCAGAGTGCTGAAACTATTGACAACAGCACAAATATAAAACAGTATGAATATAAAAAATGAGAAATATTTGCTTATCCCTAGTTAAGTTTTAGAGCTACATAATAATGATTATATCTTGTGAAACTACTGCGTATTCCTTAATTTTTAGTATATTTACACTCCTCTTTCAGCTAAGAATTGCCCTTATTTTGTATTAGTTTACTCAGTGGAAGTGCAACAATTTCCAATGGACTTGAAGGAGTATCACTCAGTTTACAATTACTGTAAAAGAGTTTAAAGTGAAACAACATAAATTTTCTTACCACTCCCTTTGGGGTACAATGCTGACAGGTTATCATGGTGTCACCTAAGAAGACGTTAAATTACTATTGTCTTAGATCAATCCTATTAACTCCACCAAGAGTTTACGTATATGTGTAATTGATTGTCATATATGGCCTGCTGAATCCTTGTGCCTGCTGTGGAGTAGGAAGGGAGAAACACATGGTCTCTGTAAGAGCTATCTTTTATATTATGCAGTTGGGAAAAGTGATACAGATAGCAGAAAAGACAAAATGACAATATCTTGACCACTTTGTATCATATTATTCTAGCTGTGAGATAATTCTTCAAATCATGGTGCCCCAGTGCTTCTAAGGAGGCCATTCCTAAAAGAATTAAATGGATCCACTTTCTTGGTTTCTTCATGCCAGGGCTGGTTCCAGGTTTTGATAGGCCCTAGGGAGGCACTGCCCAGGGGCTCCAGTCAGCCCCCCCCAATGCCTCCATCTGTGTGCCCCCACCTGGTACATCCTTCTCCCACTCACAAGCCCTCCCACCACCCATGCTTCATTGTCAGAATCACCTGCACATCCTTTTCCAAAATAGCACTCGCTGGTGCATGGCAAACAGGAGTGCCATGCCCTTTCCCAATGAAACTGAGAGATGGGGAGCACACGTGGTGGAGCACTTTAGACAAACAGATGGAAAAAGGCAGGTGGAAGGGAGGTGATTGTGTGGAGGTAAGCAGTAAGCCCCCCAGATGCTCTGGGCCTTGGCAGTTGCCCCACTTTAGGGTATTATAATACCAGACCCGCTTCATGCTATTCTGAGATTACTACACACTAACAAGTAATACAAGGGTCAATTGGCTTAGCCTGAGTCACCACTACATGCCATTCTGAACTGCCGGTTCTGACTGGAGGCCTGATTCCCCCACCACACTGGCCACTGAATGTGGTCATGGAATCAATGACTTGCAGAAGACAAAAGGCCAAGACAGAAGTCAATCAAAGTGGCAGAAAGTGGATAACCAATCTCTGGATAGAGCCTGGGGAACCGGAGACAATGCTTCACCCAAAAGACCAGCACTCAGCCAGAATCAGACAGCAACTAGTAAGAACTATCAGTGATTGCAGAATGAGAACAGAATTTCCCCCACCACTGTTGCTATGCCCTGTTTTCTTCATGCTGACTTCACTCAAAACTATGACCAGCCAATACTATCTCACTTAAACCCTTTTTATCCTCCTCCATGGCCTATTTAGGCCCAACTTCTCTAGGATGAAAACTGCCTCTATAAAGTCCTCTTTTTGTTTCCAAGCCTAGCATGAAAGGACTCTTTTCTTTTCTGTGCCCCTTGATGCTCAAGCCTCCTCTCTCTAAAACTCAAAATGAAGACTTGAGTGCTATTCACACAGCCCAAATAATGCACTTTCAATCCACTTTCACTGCACCTTAACGATTGTTTGCAAGTGGATTTTGCCAGTTCACACAGTAAAATCCACCTTCAAAGTGCATTGAAAGTGGATTGAAAGTGCATTATTTGGGCTGTGTGAATAGCACCTTGCAGTATCCTCCTGGATTTATTAGCTGCCCAGCTCTCTGAATCTACATCTGTAATTAATTTTTACTGAATCATTATCTCTCTTTTCTGTTCTCTTTTTTTGCCTGCCCTTTCTCACTCCCTTTTACCTGTTCTTCTGCTGAGTAGTGAATCTTCCTTTACTCTGGTTACCTAGAATCCCTTTCTCTCCCAAGTCTGCTAATTTTTATGACTCGATTTTAATACACCTCATTTCTGCATTCAATTCCATTTTGGCTTTGGGTAATTCTTTTATTGCCTTTAAACTTTCATAAATTAGTCAAACAATGATATTGCACAGGAATAATTCTTCACAGGATTGCACTACAAGTTCCTAACTTCTGGCATGTGGGTCATTGCTCAGAATTGGTGTTTTATGGTTATTGTATTGTTAGTCAACTTGCTCTTTAACTTGGGGAATTAGCAAGCAAGATGGTCAAATCAATATTGCCTACCAGAGCCAGTAACTGTGACCTTCAAATAAAGACACAAACAATGAATTCCGAATTAAATAGTGTTTATGTCGTTTTCAATCAAATCAGTGTTGTATACATACACACAGAGAATCCTAGGAAATTCAAAGAGAGGAGTACAAGCACAGATAGGAATCGTGGATTGGGTAATATCTACCTTTCTAGACAAGGTGGTGTCCAAGTTCACGTAGACTAAGATAGACAGAGTCAAGAGCAAAGGCGGGGGCAAGGGGTTCCCATAGACTTGACCAGCAAGGTGGGAGGGAGTGTGGTCAGGCTGCGCAAAACCTCAACCAACAGAGTAATGGCAAAGGTGCCAGGAAAGACCTAAGGTGACATAAGGGGCTGGGGGAACCCCAGATATTCTGTTTTTCTGGGGACGGGGAGAGTGGGTTTACCCCTCCTAGGTTCCCAGGTGACAAAAGAATTAATCTGTGGCTACCGGGGTGGGATAGTGAGAATTTGGAAATCTATTCTAATTCCAATGGCTTTTGCAACCCGGGAGGAACTGGGAGATCTTTACTGAAGTGCTTAACGTTCTGGAACAATGGGTGCGATCCCTGCAAACGTCCGTGGATCGCTGCTGCATAGCTAGAGGAATGACTCATCGCTCTTATCAGGATCACTTCTGATGGCCCATTAAGCTGATGTTGCAATGGAAGGGGGGGTGCTGGCACTGGCTACGTGACAGCGTGCTTTCCACGACAGGGCTGCAGCTGGAACAGATTCTGCACAGGAACATGGAGTCTCTCAGGATCACTGAAGATGGCCCTTGCTTCTGTTTCCTAGTTGCCGGCTGCACGGAGCTTGCAGGAGCAACCATGTCAGTTTCAAATGGACCACGCAGCAGCCGCCCAGTAGCGTTTGGGGTGGGCGCGCAGCTAGAGCAGTAGTCGAGTGCCTGCATAGTGGGTTGCCAGGTCCAGTCCAGGGTTTTAGGCAGGCCTGTATGCTATCACTTCAAGCTACTACTCCTGTGGATATTAAGCTATTCTTTTGCCACTGTTAAAATGTGAGCCAACAGCTGTATGGGTAAGACATTGAAGAGGAAAGGTTGTTTCTATGGATTGGTGCCCTAAAGCCATTTCCATGAGTATGAGCTCTATTCAATGAAAATGGGGCTATATTCTATTGACATGTATTTATTGTAGGGTAGACAGGTCCCCCTAGCCACCAGTGGGAAATGGTGGGGTAGGGTTGCCAGATCCAGGCTGGGAAACACCTGGAGATTTGGGGATGGAGCCTGGGGAGGATAGGGACCTCAGTGGGGCACAATGTCATAAAACCCATCCTCCAAAGCATTCATTTTCTCTAGGGGAACTGATCTCTGTAGTCTAGAGATAAGCTATAATTCTGGGGGATCCCCAGGTCCCACCTGAGACTGGCATCCCTAGATTTATGCATATATGGGAGACGGATGATCCAACCAGTTGCTTAACAAAGAAGCCAACTCCCTTGCTGACATTTATCGTTATTTGCTTACCTTTGTTGTCATGGTCATATTCGTCTGTATTTACCATTGAAAACACCCAACCTTTCCCCCTCCCAAGGAATTTCAGAAAGTATTTATGCATATCTGGAGCACCTTTTCTATGACAAAAGACTGAACTCTGGGGCTTTTCAGTTTAGAAAAGAGGCATGATAAAGGTTTATAAAATTATACACAGGTATAGAAAGATTGCAAAACACACACACACACACACACACACACATACACTTTCTCTCTCCCCAAATGCTAGAACTTGAGGGCATCCAATGAAGCTGATGGGCAGTAGATTCACAACAGAAAAAAGGAAACACTTCTTTACGCAGCAAGTGGTTGAAAAATGGAATTTGTTGCCAGAGGAAGTAGTAATGGTCAAAGACATATATAGTTTTAAAAGGAGATAACACAAATTAATCGAGAATAACTTTGTCAGTGACAACTAGCCATGGTGACTAAAGAGAACCTCTACATTCAGAGGTAGTCAACCTCTGAATCCCAGTGCCAGGAGGCAACACCAGGGGAAGACCTCTGCCTCTATGCCCTGTTGCTGGATCTCAAGAGGAACTGGTCAACCAGTGTGAGACAGAATGCTGGATTAGATGAACCACTGGTCTGATCCAGCAGAGCTCTTCTTGTGTTCTTACCTTCAGTATATGCATATATATGCACAGTAAGCAACCAAGGAGGTGCTATGCAAACTGCAAACGAGAAGCCCCCATTCCAGATGACATCCATTAATGGCATTATCATGACCAGCATGGCCGTAATAGAAAGATGTCAAAAAGGATGATTGTTGAACTGATATTCTCTTCCATGTGGCAAATAAATACAAACAAATGTTATATTTGTCCATGTGTCAGGCACCAATTGTTGTACAGATATCAGATATCTTTATGAATAAGATTAGCATTTGGTTATAACGGACACTAATGTTGGACTTCTAGTGGAACAATGTCCCCTGAAGTTCTGTTCAAAGTATTCACATTAATTAAAGAAGAAAACTGTGATACGATTTCACAGAGAGAACAAAAGTGTTATATTCTGGCATTTCAATTCCATGAAGAAACCTGATGGGGGAATGTATCACATTTTGCTAGGTGCCATACCAGTTCAGTGTAAACTGCTTATCATCCCCTATCCCAAAAGTGTGAGTTGTATCACATTTGGATAGGAACACATTCAAACCAAATCCTTTTGTATTATTTTTTTTCCCTTTCTTCATAGGCATTGCTAAACAGTGTTCTCTCTCTCACCTACTGAAGGGCAGGAAAGAAGTTCTCTCTGAAGTACAAGTTGGAAGATTTTATTACAGCATGCTTTCTTTATGACAGAAGCTGACTCATTATAAATATGTGGGCATTAGAAATAGTATCTTCAGCTCTTATTGTCTATGACAAGTAGCAATGGATTGCCCTATATAAGTTATTCTTCGTAGTATGGTGCAAGTGAATTACATTGTGCTATAAACAGGGAGTGACATCCACCATTAAAAATAAAAGCTCAGACTCCACTAGCACGGCTTCTCATGGTTACTCTGAGTTGTTGCTTGTCACGCCATAATTTTAGGAATTGTTTTTGGGTTTGTGTGCCATTTGTTTTTTGGGGAAAAAATCTAAAATAAGAAACAGTAAAGATAAAAACTCGGATACTAGCCAAATGTTCTAAGAGACATGGCAAGGAGGAAAGGTGGAAGATACTGGGGACATTTTTCAAAGTGTAAAGAGGGCAAGTGTTACTGTAGTTTAGATCGTATATTTTCTTTGACTGATAATACCTGCTGCTTGTCAAATTCTAATCAATGTATGTGTGATCACAGCACGGCCTGAACTACAATTTGATCAAAAGTTGTGAGCAGCATCCCTGAACAATAATATATATATATATATATTATATATATATATATCACTCAGAAACTTTCTAAATTGTGCTGCAAGTGTTTTGTGCATAAATGTTCTCCCGCTGCTTTCTGTGGCTGTGCTCTCCCTTATTCAGCTGTTCACCTAAATCCAGTAGGTGGGGGGGGGAGAGGATTAATTTACAAAAGAGATTTTGTCTTTGGTTGTTTTAATTCGGCTGGGATGTAAGGG
Source organism: Euleptes europaea (assembly GCF_029931775.1). NCBI lineage: Eukaryota > Metazoa > Chordata > Lepidosauria > Squamata > Sphaerodactylidae > Euleptes > Euleptes europaea. The sequence continues at coordinate 36,124,162 of NC_079320.1, read as the reverse complement.
AGGGGAAGCTGTGTCACTTTTCTCTCGGGTTTTCCACCCCTGCCTGCCTGACTCCCAAAGCTAAATGTGCTTCATTGAGTATTCTAAATGGGATCTCACCAAGAAACTGCAGTTTGATCTTGTAAGTTCTGAACATGCATCAACATGATGGATCCTGCTGGCTGTGCTGGTACTAAAACAGCTTATGCACTTCAAATAGAGCTGATTGAAAACTATGCCTGGCCTGATCCTCATAACCCCTGAGCACATGTAATACTATCTGTCTGGTAGATTGTGAGCAAGCCCAAGCAGTGGCTACCATACTAGAGGCCCTGCAAACTGGCAGTAGCCATACAGACACAAAGGGCCAAAACGCATGTGGCTTTAGCCTCCTTTATTCCCTGTTTCAGCCAGGATTCAGCCAGGATTGAACGTATGCGTATTCGCTGAACGCACTTTCGATCCTGGCTGAATCCTGGCTGAAACAAAGAATAAAGTGACTATACATTTTTGACCAAACCCTGCTAATTTACAATTTCGAATGTGAGCATTTGGAATTCTCATAAGAAACAATTCTTGACTCCTTTAGGAGGGGGCAAAGATTGCAACATCATTAAATGTAAGGAGCTATAAAAAGCCCTGGCTGAAGAAAAGTATATTATGTCCCCTTTTCTCACAACAGTGTAGTAGCTGCTTTCCTTTGGGGTGCTCCTACACTATTAGGAAGTACAATTACAAATGGAACAATCAAGTGGTCATTTCCTACCAGATCACCAGCCAGCTGGTAGTAAGGGCAATGATTAAATGTGACCACACATGCAGTTAGGTTTTCATACATCTTTCCTAACAGTGTACACAAAATATCACAAAATGACCTATGCCACTGAATACGAGTTCAGTGCTGAAGGTAGCTTCGCACACATTCTTGAAGGACCACCTGTCCCTATATTGTCCAGCCCACCAGTTAAGGTCTGCCTCACAAGACTTGCTCTCTATGCCCATGTCTTCAGAGATGAGCTGAGTGGCAAGCAGAGACAGGGCTTTTCAGTAGTGGCACCTTGCTTATGGAATTCCCTGCCCCTTGAGGCTCACCGAGACCCTATATTGCTTTCTTTTAGGTACCCGGCCAAAACATTGCTGTTCATCCAGGCTTTTAGTAAAGGGGCTGATTTAAAAAACAACACTATTTTAGTCTGGAAATGTATTTTATGCTGTTGGTGGTCAGTTTTTATGCTCTATGACTTTATGCCAGGTTGAGGTTTTGATGGTGGATTTTAATCAATCAATATCATTTAATGTTTTTAATTATTTTTAAGTTGTAAGCCACTTCAGCCCTGACCTGGCTAGCCCGTGGCTAGCCTGCTCTTGTCAGATCTCAGAAGCTACGGGTTGACCCTGGGTAGTATTTGGATGGGTGACTTCCAAGGAATACCACGGTCGTGATATGGAGGCAGGCAATGGCAAACCACCTCCAAATGTCTCTTGCCTTGAAAACCCTACAGAGTTACCATTAGTCAGCTGTGACTTGATGCCACCAAAAAAGCCACCTCGGGCAGGTTTGTGGAGAGACGGCATAATTTTTCAAACAAAAATCTGTGGAAGCATGGGATGCATGAGGGATTCACGCATCTCTGTTCCATGCTTCCACGATCTCCTCTTCATGAGCTCTACAAGCATTTCCCTTTGAATGAATTCCTTTACTCATGATTTAAGAAGTGGTAAAAGTGGATGAACTAAGCATTGCCACATTCTGTTTCATAATCTGTGAAGCAACTCCCAGTTTCAGAAGCAACTGTAATCTTCTCTTCCATCATTAACAGTACAATACACAAGCCCCCCACCCCCCGGAAGTGCTGAGGAAGAGGCATGACCTGGTGCCAGCATAAATGCCACTTGTGCCAGCGTAAGGGACATTTACGAAGGCACCGGGGCACTTACGCCAGTGAAGGGAAGTGGTGCAGCAGCACCATACATGGGTGCTGGCACTGCCACACACACCAGTGCACCTCTGGTGCAGGGCTTGTGCTGGTGTCAAAGGAGGCATGCCCAGAGCCTGGCTGGCATTAGTCAGCTTCCTGATGCCTTTCGGCATGGGAAAGCGCCCATTTGCCAGCATAAAGTTACGCCAGTGAAACTGTAGGTGCAGTCAATTGAGCTGCAATTAAGTGGTTCCATGGGGGTTGGGGAACATCCCTCTTGGGTTGCAGGCTGCAGCGCAGCAAGCAGCTTAGGGGGCGGCTCGGCTGTGCCATTCCCAACCTGGCAGCTTTTTAAAAAGCTATTTAGTGAATCAGAACTTCTCCATTTTTTAAAAAAAAGGAAATATAATTGAAGAACAGGCTCATGCGTTTCTTCATATAAAAATATGTTCTGTTTCTGAAAGAGAATGTAAAGGCAACCTGCATTTGCTTCCAACATTACTAACACTTTGTCACAAACAGACCTTCAATCTCACATTCATACATACAGCAGATGGCTAATATCACTATGTGTTAGGTTGCTCTGACATTTTTCAATAAAAGCAGGTGCCAAATGGCATGCTTCCATGAAGATATGACCTCTGGGAGTGATTGTGCTTTTCCGATTTGCTCAGGGTGAAAAAGAGGGGTGTCTGTGGCCTTATTTTTGATTTTTCAATAAAAAGGGTAGGGTCTCTCTCTCTTTCTTTCTCTCTCTCTCCCCCCCCCCCCAGTAAAATCACAGCTGACTTATGGTGACCCTACAGGTTTTCAGGGCAAGAGAGGCTCGGAGGTGGTTCGTCATTGCTTGCCTCCGCATCACAACCCTGGTATTCCTTGGAGTCTCCCATCCATATACTAGACAAGGTCAGGGCAGAATGTGTGTGACTGGCCCAAGATCACCCAGCAAGCTTCCACAGCGTGAGTGGGGATTTGAACCTGGGTTTTCCAGGTCCTAGTCTGACAACCACTACACTATGCTGGCTCTCTAGCCAATAGGAATGTTTAATTTTCTGGCGTCACTTGAAGCTTTTAAAATTATTATTTAACAAAGGTCACCAGAAAAAAACAGAATCCAGGAGCCCTTTGTGGGGGCGAGGGGGGGATAGGTTGATGGAGGAACTTGGAGAGAAGGACTCCATGAACTCCAGAGAAGCTTTCATCAGGCTCCACTTAGGATGCACAGCCATCATGCTCTGAACACTGCACTCTGTCCATCCAACCATACTTGCAAAATCAATCTGAATCATGTAGGCTGCAGTGGGATCCAGGGTCCAGCTGCAAGGGCATCCCTAGGCTCAGAGAATAATGCTGCCTATGCCTATATATTGGAGGTTGGGCCACCCCCAGCCCGGAACGACCCTCTAGACTTGGCAAGGGTAGCTGGGATGGTCCAATCCATACTATACAGGATTAAGAAGTAGTGGGTCATTTACACAGTAGCAGCATTAACATCTGGCATTAACATCAGCATTAACAAACTTAGCATGGAGTCCCAAAGGATTCTAGCAACAATTTCAGTTTGTCAATCCATCAGATTCAGTGGAATAATCTATATTCCAATCATTTTATTGGAGTATATTATTCTGCTGTATTATTATAGGTGACTGCCTATCCATAATATTTATTATTTATTTGTTGAACTTGTATGCCACTCATTCCTGACTAGGTCAGGCTCTGAGCGGCTCACAACAAAAATAACATACAATAAAACATAATTAAATACAATTTAAAATTAATTTGCATCAAATCATTAATAAAAACAGGTGTCACGACTATCAGCAGAAAATGGTGTTGGGCAGCCATCCAGGGGAGACCCCAAACCAACAAGTAACCCTAAATAAAAAAAGGAAGCGAAGGAAGGGGGGCAGAAGAATTGAAACTGTTGCTGCCCAAAACCATATGCCTGGCAGAACAAATCAGTGCCCCAGAGCCCTGATCTCACTAGGCATAACATCCCACCAGGCCAAGGCCAGGGTTGAAAAGGTCCTGGCCCTGGTTGAGGACAGCCGGACCCTTTTGGGCCAGGGATCATCAGTAGGTTCTCTCCAGCAGAGCGAAGTGCTTTTTTTGGGGAGGTGGGGTGTATCAGGGGAGGCAGTCCCACAGGAATGAACCTCCCAGACCATTTAGGGCTTTAAAAGTTAAAACCTTAAGCCTGATCTGTGTTCCTGGGGTTCTCTTTTGCAGTCTCTCAAAGTCTTAAAAATAAATAAATGCTGATTTGGATCAAATATAGTTGATAGGAAAGTAAGACGCAGATTGCTTTAAATTTTCCATCCTTTCGCAGATGCCCTAAATCCTTTCCTTCAGTTTTCCTCCTAATATTCCTAAGAAGAAATTGTTTTGTGCAGTCACAGTTTTTGCAAGTGCCAGAGTCACCGCACATGCTTCCAGCAAGACTAAATGCTCCATTTGTTTTCACTGGGAGTCTGGTTGGTTTTCTAGTGAATAAATTGATGTGCATGGAGTTGGCTGATTCTGTACAATGAACCTAGGTTGCTTATCTCATGCAATATTAATCTGTGCCCCCAAATGCCAAAACATTTCAGCTGCCAGCCTCCAGAAGCACTGTAGATGTTATCTCTAAGTCTTTTCAAAGGGGACTCATTGGATTTTCTTTGTAGCCTGGTTAACAATAATAGAGATATTTACAATTCATTTCCTATTCTACTCCTGTGAATTATAAAGGCTTCCTCAGATCTACTGCTAATATATTCAAAAGTCTCTCTGGCATAACAGTGCAAAGGAAACCCATTGTCACCTTTAGCAACTTGACAAACCTTCTCAAAGGAAGCCAGCTGAAGAATGTACATCTTGGTAAAGGAAGTATTTTCACTATAGTTATTTCTTATGTTGCTGAAAGAAATATATATCTGCATGAACACTTCCAGGGAGGGACAGCAACATGGTATAGCCCAATCTTGTCAGATCTCAGAAGCTAAGCAGGATCGTAACTTAGAAAGGAGACTACTATGGAAGACTCTGCAGAGGAAGAAGAAGACGAGTTGGTTTTTATATGCCGACTTTCTCTACCACTTAAGGGAGACTCAAACCGGCTTACAATCACCTTCCCTTCCCCTCCCCACAACAGACACCCTGTGAGGTAGGTGGGGCTGAGAGAGTGTAACTGGACCAAGGTCACCCAGCTGACTTCGTGTGTAGGAGTGGGGAAACAAATCCTGTTCATCAGATTAGCCTCCACTTCTCATGTGGAGGAGTGGGGAATCAAACCCAGTTCTCCAGATCAGAATCCACTGCTCCAAACCACAGCTCTTAACCGCTACATCATGCTGGCAATGGCAAACCACCTCTGCTTCTCACTTACCCTTAAAGCCCCTTGCTGGGGTCACCATTAGTCAGCTGCAACTTTACGGCACTTCACACACACACACACACACACACACACACACACACACACACACACACACACACACACACACACTCTAACACTTCCAGTAGAGAATTCTGAATCTGAACTACTTTCAAGAATGATTCTGGCTTTAAAAGGAGATAGAGCGGTTCCCAAGTTTCAGACAACAGAAGCTTCTTTGTGCGCTCCTGCTGGTGAAGAGGTAATCTTCACCAGCAGCAGCTCGTGACTAAGCAGCTCGTGACTAAGATCCATGTGCGACATCAGGCTCACAGGAATGGAAGACATGGAGATGACACAGGTGCCCAACAATATTCCCCCACTTCATGTAAAAAACAACAGCCCCACATGGTTAAACTAATGGTAACAACATTGTGTGTACTGGCTGTGCACATACAATTTTCAGCATGATAAATCAAAGAAAATGTCTTCAGGTGACATGTGAATTAGCAGCTCAAAGTTTATATTTCTCCCGCAGAAATCATTCCTGTGCAGGAAAAACATCCCCCATATTTTGGATTAGCTGTGCTATAATGGGAAACCAGATTGCCTCCTGCAGGTTAAAAATGTAAGTGGTGCCACAGTTCATCAAATATGCTCAAGTCTGATCTTGTACACTCCTAATGTGCAGGGCCCAAGTTTGCACTCAAGAGTGTCTGCATAGTCTAAACAGAACCACTGCCACTTGTTTTGCACCCTGGGAGTGTGTTTGACCCTTGAAGGTGGCTTGGACCCAACATGAGGGGTATGTGATGAGACTGGCCAAAACCGTGAAAGATAAAAAAGTGACTGGGAGAAGCAGAAGAAGAGTTAGGATCTAACTAGAAGTCACTGATATCCAAGTGAAGAGTACAAAATAAATATGCAAATAAATATTGATTTTCTGTTAGGTTGGGTGCCTATTACGTGCTGCACTCATGTATTTCAGATTATGAAGGCAAATCCTTTTGCCTTTGTAATTTATTAGCACATTTTCTTATTAGATTTTCTCATTCCATTTCTGATTTTGTAGAGATGCTGTAATACTAAGGGTTGATCTGCTGTGCAAGGGACTTACAAATTTGTGAATACCAAACGTTAGAAAATATGGAGTGGAAATTTTAAGTGGGCCATGCGAACATAATCATTTAGGTTAAGATATATTCAAAGTACATTATACCCCTGCCTTATCCAAGCTGTTCAACTGTAGAATGTTCAGTGTGTTAAACCCTGATCCATGCAGAATGTACCCATCTCAACTTTTTATTTTCATTTTAATAAAAAAAAAATCCTAAAAGGACAATTTTTATTGCACCATATTAAAAACTTGTGCCAGATGCTTCCTTCCTTTAACATTTGCAAAGTTTTTATTTCGATCCTCCTGAGTCCCACTGTTTTGTTTAAAACTTGGAAAGGGTAAATGTTGGTGTAAGTTCATTTGCATCAAAAAAGATCAAGTTGATCAGAATATAATCTAACAGCAAATACCCACAGCTCCAGCACATATACTTAGCTACGCGCCTTTAAAAGTGGAAATCAAATCCTTAGGCAAATGATTCGAAGGAATGGTGATTTTTTTTTCGTCTTCTAGTTATAGGCTTCTAACATGACCCCCACTCAAATTTAATTATGGATTATTTCAAGTTTATCTTTTAGTTAATGAATGGCATTTTCTGTGGTGTAAGGTGAGTAAACAAACACAAGCTCTCTTCTGGCTGAAGGTTCTGTCTCTGGAAAATAGGAACAAATAGTAGCTGGTAGTATTCCAGGTTTGAACATTCAGACTCACAGTTCAATCATATGCAAAATTACTCCATTCTAAGACCATTGATTTCATTTGATTTAGACTGGAATAACTCTACATCAGATTGCTTTGCAAAGGAGTTAGGGTTGAGACCAAGTTTTGAAAGCTGTCTGGTTTGATTTGAAAATCTCCATTTCAAGTTTGTTTCTCCCTTCTAAAAAATGCATCCATGAGTCATTATTTTTGGACCAGGAAGAAGAAGAAATATATTCCCATAGACATATGAAAGGTAAAATGGAGAAAATATTAGAAAAACTCAAAAATCAGGTGGCGGCGCTGACATCCCAACTTGCGGGAACTGAGGAGAGGCTAAATGCAAAAGTGGATTAAATGAACAGGAAAATGGATAAAGTAAATAAAGAATTGGAAATGTTGACAAAGGAGTGTGCATCGGTTAGGGTAGACATGCAGAGTGTCCAATCAGAAATAAAAACTGTAAAACAGGATCTCAACACAGGAATTATGGATATCAAACAGAAATTAGAAGAAAATATTAAAGAAATAATTATTTTTGGACCAGGTTCTCTTTCCTCAAGCTGATTTTTCCTCATGAAAATTAGTACATTTTCAATGGCACTTTTGCCTTAATCGAACAAAAATGACATATATAAATAGCATATAAATGGTGCATCTATATATCTATATCTATAGCACATATTGTGCTAAAGGTGTGCACATATATTCTAAAAAAAACAAAACAAAGAATCATCCACAACAAAATGAGAAAGACTAAAACATGATATTGGCACCATGTGGAATCAAAAGGAAACAGCAGTTAGCTTAATCTGCTCTTCTCTAAAAGGAGTCATACTATGGTCAAAAGACCTGTTTCAGCTTGGGAGAGGGGCCAGTTTAGGTCAGGGAATGTTCTGGAGAAGGGGAGAGATTCCAGAATACATGGAATCCAAAGCCACTGATATTTTCTTTCAAGGAAGATGCATTTGATGAAGATGATGATGGAGAATCCGCCAATGCTGTATCCCCTTCCATAGTGACCCTTTACACAGAACAGAACATGAATGTTGTGGACCACAATAAAATTGTTGGATTGAAGAGAAGTAGTTACACAAACTCAGTCAGGCATTTTCCCATTCCCTGTCATATAGATTTTTAATTTCCACATAATGTATATTAAGCCCCCACTGTGGAAGAGTAATAATGTTTAATAATCTTATTTGAGATATTTTTAATTATTACTTATTAAAATATTTGACAAAATACCAAACTTTCACAAGCCCCAAACATTCTATTTCTACAACACTTTCATTGTTGTTACTTAATTTTAACTAATACTAATTCCATTAGTGTTAACAAAGTGAATACTAATTTGCAAAGCAACATTTTGATTAGATTTGTAAGAATAACAACAGCTTTAAACTCTTTCATTAAATTTCCCAAACTATAGACTTTTTACCATAACTTTACCATTATATTGCAGAGATACCATAGAATCATAGAGTTGGAAGGGACTGCCATGGTTATCTAGTCCAATCCCCTGCACAATGCAAGAAATTCACAACTACCTTCCCCACACACCCCCAGTGCCCAGAAGATGGCCAAGATGCCCTCCCTCTCATGAACTGCCTAAGTTCATAGAACCAAGAACTCAAATGGGAAATTGCTAAGTTCATAGAATCAAGAACTCAAATGGGAAATTGCTGAACTTCTAACAAAGATATGTAATATGTCCCTTCGATCAGCCTCTGTACCAGAGGACTGGAGAATGGAAAATGTAACACCCATTCATAAAAAAGGTTCCAGGGGGGACCCAGGAAATTACAGACCAGTTAGCTTAACGTCTGTTCCGGGTAAATTAGTGGAAAGCATTATTAAAGATAGAATTGTCAAGCATATTGAAGGGCAAGGTCTGCTGGGCAAAACCCAACATGGCTTCTGTAAGGGTAGGTCGTGTCTCACTAACCTATTACAGTTTTTTGAAAGAGTCAATAAGCATGTGGACAGGAATGAGCCTGTGGATATTGTGTATTTGGATTTCCAAAAAGCTTTTGACAAAGTCCCCCACCAAAGACTGCTAAGCAAACTTCATAGTCACAGGATAAGAGGACAAGTCCTCTTATGGATTGAGAGCTGGCTGAAAAATAGGAAGCAGAGAGTAGGAATCAATGGTCAGCTCTCACAATGGCGGGATGTGAGCAGTGGGGTGCCTCAGCGATCTGTGTTGGGACTGGAGCTTTTCAACCTGTTCAATGACCTGGAGTTGGGGTTAAACAGTGAAGTAGCCAAGTTTGCAGATGACACCAAATTATTTAGGGTGGTTTAAACAAAATTGGACTGTGAAGAGCTCCAGAAGGATCTCTGCATACTGGAAGAATGGGCATTAAAATAAGCAAATGAGATTCAATGTGAGTAAGTATAAAGTGATGCATATAGGGACAAAAAATCCCAACTTCACATATACACTGATGGGATCTGTGCTGGCAGCAACAGACCAAGAAAGGGATCTTGGGGTGGTAGCGGATAGCTCAATGAAGATGTCAACCCAGTGTGTGGCTGCTGTAAAAAAGGCAAATACCATGCTGGCCATAATTAGACGAGGAATTGAGAATAAAACTGCTGATATCGTACTGCCCTTGTACAAATCTATGGTGAGACCACACTTGGAATACTGTGTACAGTTCTGGTCACCACACCTAAAAAAAGGATATTACAGAGCTTGAGAAGGTGCAGAAAAGAGCAACCAAAATGATTAGGGGATTAGAGCAACTGTCCTATGGGGAACAGTTAAGATGCTTAGGGCTGTTGATTCAGTTCATCCCGAACTGAAAAACCTCCGAATTTCCCCCGATTTGGCGGTTTCCGGTTCAGGACGAACCGAATTCAAAAAAAGGCAGGAAACGGGGGGAACCAAATTCCCCGACTTCGGGGTGTTCAGCAAATAAATTTGTCAAATTCGGGGTTCAGTGCAGCAGCATAACCGTCAGTTACTTACCACCCCCACCCCTTCTCCAGGCTCCCCCCCCCCGCGCGCCTTCACGGGGCTTCCCTGAAGGCGCGCGGGGGGCCCTTTAAACAGATCTGCGCCTAACAGCTGGGAGGCGCAGATCTGTTTCCCCCCCTGTGCGCACCTTCACGGGGCTTCCATGAAGGTGCGCGGGGGGGGGGGGCTCTTCCCCCCCTCCGAATTTTCTCCGGATCTCGTGCTGAATTTCACAGATCCGAAGTGGGGGAGTTTGGACTTCGGCACGTCCCGAATTTAAAAGGGCCGAATTTTGCCGAAGCCGAACTTTACCAAAAAAAATTTTTCAACAGCCCTAGTTTAGCTTGGAAAGAAGATGGCTGAGGGGAGACATGATAGAGGTCTATAAAATTATGCATGGTTTAGAGAGAGTGGACAGGGAGACATTTTTCTCCCTGTCCCATAATACTAGAACACAGGGTCATCTGCTAAAGCTGGAGGGTGAGAGATTCAAAACAGATAAAAGGAAGTATTTTGTCACACAACGCATAGTTAAATTGTGGAACTCTCTGCCCCAGGATGTGGTGATGGCTGCCAGCTTGGAGGGCTTTAAGAGGGGAGTGGACATATTCATGGAGGAAAGGGGTATTCATGGCTATTAGTTAGAATGGTTACTAGTCATGCTGCATACCTATTCTCTCTAGTATCAGAGGAGCATGCCTATTATTTTGGGTGCGGTGGAACACAGGCAGGATGGTGCTGCTGCACTCATCTTGTTTGTGGCTTCCTAGAGGCACCTGGTTGGCCACTGTGTGAACAGACTGCTGGACTTGATGGGCCTTGGTCTGATCCAGCAGGGCCTTTCTTATGTTCTTATGTTCTTAATCAGCATTGCTGACAGATGGCCATCTAGCCTCTGCTTAAAAACCTCCAGGGAAGGAGAGCTCACCACCTCCCGAGGAAGCCTGTTCCACTGAGGAACCACTCTAACTGTTCGAAAATTCTTCCTAATGTCTAGATGGAAACTCTTCTGATTTAATTTACCAAATGACCCCAGATGCTGAGGAGCCTGTGTGACATTTTATATGTTCTGTTCCTCCCATGACTGGCCTTCACTTAGCTCACTGTTATTGTGGGTTATATATTATGAACTGAGTTCAAAGGAACCCCTTCCATTAACAGGGACATTTTTTCTTGAAAGTAAAGTTTCTTCTGTTATTATGGTGCCTTCCTATGAACTGAAAATTCCATGAATTGAGAGGCACTGTTTTATCCAACCCTATTGCACTTAAAAATCTGAAATTAAGTACGTTTGCTGAAGTTCTTAAAAGTATGCATACTCAGATTCAAGGGCCATAATATGCTTCAAGGACCATAAGGGAAAAAATAGGAAAATTTACATTTCTATCCTTCAGATAAATTTGAACATATCTTCATCTAAATGTTTTGTTATAAAACAGCTGTTATTCATTCTACAGATTTTCTGGATCAAAGCTTTAGGTACAACACACTCTGTGTTAATGTATATTTATAGTATACACAAGTAAAATATCATTTGTAGTCCAGAATATGTCTGAAATTCCTAAAAGGAAACATTTATTTGACTGGTGAGTCAGAACAGGTCTGTTCATTAAAAACATATCTTTCCTTTCCTTTTATCCAATAAAAGCTCTATGATACATCAATCTTGAGAAGTGAATGGTGATTATTAATCACTTATTGCCCAGTAGACAAAAGGAGTTTTTAAAAATTGCAACTGTTACAGTGCATTCCTGAAGGGGGGGGAAACACTGTTAGGAGCCAGCATGACCCCTACACCAGCGATTGTGCCACTTGCACCATGCAAACTGGCATAGATGCCAGCGTAGTGCCCCTTATGCCAGTCCCCTTGGACCCCAGTGGCAGTGTGGGGCTCAAGTGCTGGTGGGGCCTTCTGCCAGTGTTCTACCGGTGCAAGTCCTCGCGCTGATGTCCTGGGAGGCATTCCTGGGGCTTTCTGGGGGGGGGGGCAGAGCTGCCATTAGGCAGTTTCCAAACCCCTTTCAACCCAGGAAAAAGCCTTTTCCCCCCTGGTTTTATTTTAGAAAAAAGTCTTTCCCCTCCCCCCTCTGTGGTGGTCAGGAAGCCTCTGAGGAGGCTTCTTCTTCTTCTTCTTTTTTTTTATAAAGATTTTATTTGTATTAATGAAAGGGTACAGGGAAAAAAAGGGAAGGGATAAAGCATTATAAGTATAAAAACAATACACTATTAAAAAAAAAGTTCAGATACATACTGTGAGACTTTCTCTATGTTAATAAAAAAGAAAAAAAAAGATGTTGCAAAACCTCATTATATTATTCTACTTGTACTAATATTCCGTTATATAAGAGTCTAATGTTACTCACAGTCCTTTATAACAAATTAAATGTATTTAAACATCACATTTCATTCAGTTAGCTAGAGTTCATGTAATTGTAGAATATCACCCACTTTTCTTCAAATTGCTCTGTGGATTCACTGGATTTTTGGTTTGTCTCAAAAGTCATCTTGGCCATACAGGCATATTCCAATAGTTTTTCTTTCCAGTCTTCTATATCAGGTATTAGAGTTTGTTTCCAAGTTCTTGCAAGAACCGTTCTAGCTGCTGTCGTAGCATATTTAAAGACGTCATGAAATTCCGACTGTAGGTTAGGGGGCACTATACTGAGAAGATAGGATTTTGGATCAATTGTTAACTTGATATTGAACATTGTCTGTAGTTCTTGATGAATTCTTTTCCAATATGTTTGTAACTTTGGACATGTCCACCAGACATGAAAGTATGAACCATCAGTATCTTGGCATTTCCAACAGGCACCTCTTTTTCCAGGAGTAGTCATCTGAGAAAGCATGTTAGGAGTCAGGTACCATCTATAGAATGTTTTATACCAATTTTCTTTCACTTCTTGGGAGACGGTATATTTCATTTCAGAAGTACAAAGTTTTTCCCATAAGTCCATATTAATCATTTCTCCGAAATTTTGCATCCACTTTATCATATTTGTTTTCACTTGTTCTTCTTCTGTGTCATATTTCAGGAGAAGCTTGTATATTTTTCCTAAGACGTGTGAGTCATTTTTAGATATTAACTGCTCAAATTCTGTTAGTTCGCGAAATGGTTGTGGATATAAACAGTCTTTTTGCAAATTGGACCTCAGTTGTAAATAAGTTAACCAATTCAACTTTTGAAATTTTTCTTGAAGTTTAATCATGGTCTTAATTTCTCCCGTGGGCTCTATCATGTCATTGTAAGTAAAGTGAACACCCGGTTTCAGTTTAACATTATCGTGATAAGCTTCAGTTGGTGACATTATAGGTGGCGGAGAAGGACTTATTCTCTTTTTGTATCTTTTCCAGACTTTCAGTAACACTGTTTTGACATCGCAATCTTCTAATACTTTGTCTTTTTGAGTTTTTGATTTGGAGTCCCACAAAGCTTTATGGAAACCTTGTCCCAGATCCGCCCGCTCTAAAATAACATGTCTGCTTTTGGGATGTTTTATCCATTCAGTTATCCAAGTTAGGCAGGCAGCATGGTAGTATAATTTGAGATTAGGCAATGCCAGCCCTCCTCTTTTCTTTTCGTCTTGAAGGACTTTAAATCTGACTCTCGGTTTTTTCCCGTTCCAAACAAATCGATTAACTTGTTTTTGCCAGTTTTCTAGTGTCCTGTCAGGGATGTCAATCGGCAAAAATTGAAATAAAAAATTTAGTCTAGGAAGAACATTCATCTTTATCGTCGATATCCTTCCTATCCATGAGATGTTCATTTTTGACCATAAACTCAAATCTTTTTCTATTTCTCCCCAAATTTTCAAGTAGTTTGACCTTAGAAGTGTATTATTTTGTGAAGATATGTTCACACCCAAATATTTCACTGGTTCTTTGGTAATTCGACATCCGGTAATATCTTCAATATGCTTGTCTTCATCTGCTGTTAGATTAAAAGTCAAAATTTTCGTCTTTGTTTTGTTAAGTTTATATCCGGAGTGTTTGTTCAGGGTTTTGACAAATTAAGACAACGTCATCTGCATAGCTTTTGATTTTGTGTTCTTCATTTTCTATTGTTAAGCCTTTGATTTTTGAATCGTTTCTTATATAATTTGAGAAGACCTCCATTGATAAATCGAATAGAAATGGGGAAAGAGGACAGCCTTGTCTTGTACCTTTTGTAATGTTTATTTCTGTTGACAACTGACCGTTGATCAAGAGACGAGCTCTTTGCGCCGTATATATCGTGTTAAAAACTTTAAGTAAAGTTTCTCCACAGTCCATTTGTTGTAATGTTTTATCAATAAAGTGCCAAGAAACGTTGTCAAAAGCTTTTTCTGCGTCTAAAAATATCATTGCTGTTTTTAATGATTTTGACTTTGCATATTTTATTGCACTAAGAACCAGTCTCACATTGTCTCTCATTAATCTCTTAGGAATAAAACCTGTTTGATCTGGATGTACCATGTTTCCGATATGTTTTTGAAATCTTTTAGTGATTATAGAGACAAAAATTTTATAGTCAATGTTCAATAGCGATATTGGTCTGTATGCTTGAGGAAGATATTGATCTGCAGCTTCTTTTGGGATCAATGAGATGTATGCTTCTTGCCATGACAGAGGGATCTTACCGTATTCAATTGCCTCGTTGTAAAGAGAAAGTAAAACCGGAGTTAGTTGTTGTTCTAACAACTTGTAATATTGTGGTGTTAAGCCATCCGGACCAGGTGCCTTGTCTGGTTTTAAGTTGTTGATGGCATCTACAATTTCTTGAGTTGTTATCTTCTGATTAAGAATCTCTTGTTCTTCTAGTGATAGTTTGGGTAGTTGTGCACCTGCTAAGTAAGTTGAAAGTCCTTGTTCTTGCAAATCATCTTTCAAATAAAGTTGCTTGTAGTACTCCACAAATATTTTTTCTATTTCTTCTTGTTTATTATAAGTTATCCCATCAGCTTTGGCACCGATTATCTTCCTTTTCTTCTCTTGTTGTCGAAGTTGATTGGCTAGAAAGCGACCTGGTTTATTTGCTCTTTCAAAAAACCTTTGCTTAGGAGGCTTCTCAGCTGTGCCACCCTGGCTGCCTCAGTTCACCTCCCCTTCAGGAATGCACTGTTAGAGTTCTTTTCGGATCTTGGTCAGAGGGTTGATATGTGACCGGGTCATAAGAATATCTAAAAGAATGAACTGTCAAACACAGTGAAATATAATGCCTCCTGAGATTAGCATACAAAGGACACTCCAAAAGAATATGTGCAATTGTGTCAGTCTTACCTAAGGAATGAGGCCGATGCATTCTGAATAAGGTCAATGTATGAACCTTCCCCTCATAACTGCCAAGGAGTGGGAGTTTAATCTGGCCCGAATGTTGGGAAGTCAACAGATAGGAGGTTCAGGAGGGAAGAGATTTTGGAGGGGGAATACCAACAAATTGGGATGAACAGGAGGGCATGCTCTAAAAGCAGAACTTTGGTGATCAATTAATATTACACAATTTCTCACCAAAGCAGATGCTGTAAGAAGGTCCATGTCCCGGATAGTGTCCAGTTTAATGCCGAGAGCCTAGAATATCTAAAAGACAGCCTTAAATCATATTGGCTTATAAGGGTCCTCTTTCAGGAGTGCCAGTAAGCCCTTACTGTCCAAATATGATTTGATGAACATTCAAAATGCTTCTAACCAAGCCCTTGCCTCAAGGGAAGGTTGGCCCAGTCCTAAACAAAGAGCCACACCTACTATGTAATGAGGGATGTTTAATAATTTTTACAAAAAGACTAAAAAATGGTCAATACTTTTATTAACCAAAACAATCCTTATGGCTACTCCAGAAAAAATAATTGGGACAACTTTTAAGTTAAAAACTTAACAGTACCTGGAACATAGTTCCCACCACTATTGGGGGGGATTAAGATGCTTCTGGGCCATGTTTTTCTTTTTTCCCCTTATCTATGACTGATGTGGTCCCCATTTTAGATTAGATTAAAAAGAATACTCAAATATGAACATCCCTTCACTTGTTGGATTTCTTTACAATTCTTTCTTTCTTTCTTTCTTCCTTCCTTCCTTCCTTCCTTCCTTCCTTCCTTCCTTCCTTCCTTCCTTCCTTCCTTCCTTCCTTCCTTTCCCTTTCCCTTTCCCTTTCCCTTTCCCTTTCCCTTTCCCTTTCCTTTCGAGAAGACAACTACATTAGATTTCTGGAAGTTTATTTTCAGGCCTTTTTAAATGCGATATTCAGGAAAACTTTTAATGATCTCTGCAGACCAACTTTCATCCAAGAGAGCAAAGCAGTATCATCAGTGTAAAGCTAAACTGGGATATTGCAATTGGCCCAACTAGGCAGGTGACAGAGCTCATTAAAGAAGATAAAAAATAATTCCTATACAGGTTGAACAAAAATGGGCCCCAAAAGCAGCCCTGCCTAACCTCTTAATCAAGGTTAAATGGCTCAGTCAGCTCACTGCCATAGCCATAGTGGACTTGAGCTGTAAGGTAGGCATGAAGTTGCTGCATGAGCCACAGCATCCTGTTATCAATCATGGTGTGTCACAGCTTTTCCCGAAATCTTGTCCTAGGAATGATGTCAACAATCCCTTTCAAATCAATAAATCATACATAAAGACCACCAAGGAAGACTCTGCAGAGGAAGGCAATGACAAAACAACTCTACTTACCATTTGCCATGAACACCGCCTGCTAGAGTCTCCAAAAGTCGGTTATGACTTGATAGCTCGTATGTACGGTAAGTAAATGCTTTGGTCCCACAGGAGTTGGCTGTTATATGTTTCCCACATCTTTCTAAATGACAGCATTTTGCTACTTCTTTACCTCAGTTCTACTGTACTGATTGAGAAACAAATGACCCTCAAATCTCTTTTTCACAAGGTAGGCATTAAAGCATGGGATACCTTTGGTTCCCTATAAAGCCGAAGACTTTCAATACAAAGAGAAATACTGAGTGCACACATGCAATATGAAACTGTTCAAGCAGCTTTACATTCCATTAAGAGACTGAACCTTTGACGAAAGAAAAGCGTATAAAGCCTTATTGCAGCATTTTCCATCTGTGAAGAACTTAGCTATTGACGTTAATTCCATAGGCTTGTGATACAGCACTCCATCACACCTGATGCTTTGGCTGCAGCCCCAGGCAACCATCAATTGCACTGGAGACTGGAATTTGTCTTGCTTTAGGTGAAACATAGTGATATTTACTGAAATATTAAACAGGAGAACAGATTGCAAAACCCCAGGCTACACATCATGTGGAGCTTAAGAGACATCTTTAGGGCAATTCTTTTTCTACTTCACTTCATAAGTAGGATAAGGTAAACACCTATTCTTTATCAGCAAATGTTCCTAGAAAAATATATAGAGATAACCCATATTTGCTTACGAGATGAAGTAAAATCTAGATGCAGATATTTTTCCTACTAGAAAAGCCTACTAATTTGCACAAATTGCAGGATTTTGTTTTTAAGAAAATAATTTTTTCTTCCCATGCGGCAACCTTAAAATGTACCTCTTTAAAAGGAACATATCACTTAAGATGAAGTTCCAATCATATATTTATTTGTACTACAATACAATAAGAGCATTCACAATAAGGGCACAACGTATTAAGGAGGGATGTGTGAATTGTGTTGATTTTCCAGACTTTGGGGTTTCTTTGTTCTTTTTAAAGGCTTGTTGTTTTATATTATTATATTATTTTAATTGTAAGCTGCCTTGAGCAGGAATCTGAAGAGGAGTCATAGAAAGGCTCTAAATAAATAAATAATAATAAATACATCCATGGGCAGCAGGTCTTCCAACCCACATGAGGACTACAAAAAGAAAGATCTAGATCCCTGAGTTGGTTCAACACACTCATGGTATTCTCTGTTTCCTTTCTGTCTCTTCCCAAACTTAAAACATCAGCTGATCATTCTAAGAATCATCTACAAAGAAATGAACCAGGAGGAAAGGTGGGAACTTGAAGTCCTAATACAGGAAGGGGACTATGACTTAATAGGCATTACTGAAATTTGGTGGGATGACACTAATGATTGGAATATTAGGATTGAGGGGTACAACTTTTAAAAATAGGATAGACAAATAAGGAAGCGAGGAGAAGTAGCATTATATGTAAAGGAGGTATATACTTGTGAGGAAATACATGAATCTGGGCATGGAAATTCAGCTGAGAGTCTCTGAGTAAAAATAAAAGGAGTAATAATAATAATGATATTATGGTAGAGGTCTGCCACAGACTACCAAGCCAGGCAGAGGATTTGGATGAGACACTCCTAGACCAGATTACAATTACGCAGATAGCTGTTGGAAATCCAACTCTGCTAAAAATGAAAGGTCAAATAAATTGCTGACTTGTCTTGCTGACAACTTCACTTTCCAGAAAGTGGAGAGGGGAACAAAAGGATCTACTATCTTGGACTTGATTCTCACCAACAGGGAAAAACTGATTGACGAGGTTAAAGTAGTGGGCACCCTGGGTAGTAGTGATTGTGTAGTTTTGGACTTTACAATCTTGGGAAAGGGGAAAGCTGTACATAGTCAGGCACATAGGTTGGACAAAATGAATTTTAACAAACTTAAAGTTATGCTGGGTAGAATCCCATGGTCAGAAATAATTAAATAAAAGAGAGTTTAAGAGGGTGGGTGTTTCTTAAAAGTGAAATACTGAAGGCACAATAACAAACAATTCCTATGAGAAGGAAAATGGGTAGGGTTGCCAAGTCCCTCTTCACCACCAATGGGAGGTTTTTGGGGCAGAGCCTGAGGAGGGTGGGGTTTGGGGAGGGGAGGGACTTCAGTGCCATAGAGTCCAATGGCCAAAGCAGCCATTTTCTTTATCGGGTGGAGATCAGTTGTAATAGCAGGAGATCTCCAGCTAGTACCTGGAAGTTGGGAACCCTAAAAATGGGAGGAGCTTAATAACCAGTGCTTGTAGGGAGAGTGTTAGAAAAGCTAAAGCTCAGCATGAGCGTAGGCTAGTGAGAGATGCTAAAGACAACAAAAAGGGTGTCATTTGTTATGTTCAAAGGAAGAAAAAGAACTAGGACATGGTAGGTCTATTGCGAGGACAGGAAAGTTAAATTGTAACAGCTGATGAAGAAAGGGCAGAACTGCTCAATTTCTACTTTTCCTCAGTCTTCTCTTGTGAGGGAAACAGTGCTCAACATGGCAAAAACAGAACACATGATGAGGGAAGAGAGTTGCAGCCCAGGATCGGCCCAGGAAGTACATAAACACCTAGTTTCTTTAAATGAAACCAAGTCCTCAGAACCAGATAAATTGCATCCAAGTGTACTAAAGGAACTCATGGATGTAATTTCTGAGCCTCTGTCCATTATTTTTGAGAATTCTTGGATAACAGGTTAAGTGCTAGAAGACTGGAGGTAGGCAAATGCTGTCCCCATCTTCAAGAAGGGGGAAAAGGAGGATCTGGGTAACTACTGACCTCTCAGCTTGTCTATACCTGGAAAAATGTTAGAACAAATCATCAAACAGTCAGGAACATTTAGAAAGGATAGCTGTGATTACTAAGAGCCAGCATAGGTTTCTCAACTACCAGTTGTGTCAGCCTAACCTTATCTCTTTTTTTGAGAAAGTTACTACCTTGCTGGATCAGGGGAATGCTGTAGACATCGTTTATTTTGATTTCATTAAGGCTTTTGACAAGGTTCCACATAATATTCTTGTTGACAAGTTGGCAAAATGAAACTGGCACCCACTTATATTTTCTTACACTGGCTGCCAATAACTCATCTTACACACACACACACGTTGAGACTATCTGCATGTGTTACCCCATACATACACCAAGCCTTCTATATGGCATTCATTTTGCAGTTCTAGTGTAAGTATCTTCAGAACCCAGTTGACTTTGGTGCCACTTTTATCTTAAAGTACCCTGTCTACATTGTAGTAACAGTGATGTCATCACAGCAGCCAATTGTATTGGGCTATATGATGACATCTTTGAAGGTTAACAGAAGACATTCAAATTGATGGTACTGCCTACAGAATACTCATTACACTCTCTCCATATTGTTTTGTTTGCGCACGGTGATATGATTGGTTATTTAGCCAGTTTTAAAACAAAAAAAAATGGTGCTGTAGCACCAGCTGATGGAGAGCAAAGATGGCTAGTTGCGGTGAAAAGATAAGCTTTCAGAGATCTGTGATGAAAATGTTTAGTCTCACTGGAAGCCCTTTTCCATACCAAAAATGTTTATTAAATATTACAAACAATTTGAATGTTTATATATATTTTTGTTTGAAGCCTTTAATGGCTCAAACATTTTATTCCCAAAAGAATAGTGATGAGTCAATGTCTGAAAAAAGTCAGAATATTATCTAAATTAAAATCTAAATTAAATCCTTTCCCTGCAATGATTCAGTGTTCTCTTTTGTGAATATTTTGTAATTGCAGTGCTGTTTCAAGCAGGGTTTATTTAATGATATTAACATTTCTAGAAGAAAAACACAAACTATTGAATTAAAAATGACGTCACTGAGAGTTGTCACGCTAGTTTGTTTGGTCTCTCACCAAAAACTATTTTTGCTTGTATATATTACACCTTTAAAACTGCAATTCCAGATACTGACCTTTCCAGCCATATCTGAATATCACAATTGAAATTATTACTGTATCAATGTATCTAATAACATGGAGAAATCTGTGGATACTTAAATCCAGATACTGGAGCTGTGAACAGACAAGACAGATTTTTGCAAACCTGAAAAATGACCCAGGTTTGCAGAAAAGTCTAAAATTGTTTTTAAAAATGGGGGTTAAAACTACCCAAAATAATAGAAGCATCACTTGTAGCTTTAAGAAATTTATGCCCTCAGTGGCTGCTTCTACCCAATCACAATAGTATTGCTAGTCTTCAATCCTTGTTTTCTGTCAGTGAAAGGCTGGGGGAAGGAGCAGAAGTCTTTCAAGGGCTGTTTTGGCCTTTAAGGGAGGCCTCATCAGAGCCAGGCCTGGCAGCAACCATCAGGCAATCTGCTACCATGTGACTTGCATGACTTACCCAGGACGGGCTGCTTTCTCATGTTCAACAGCAGCCACTCCATGACAGCCAATGTGGTGTAGTGTCTGAAGTTTCAAAATAGGATCTGGGAGACCCAGTTTCAAATCCTCACGCATGCCAGAGCCCATTGCAAGCATTCATAGGAAACTGAGTTTTCCCACATTCTTGGGTGAGGAAGGAGGCGGCCATTACAGAGTATGAAAAGTAACTATTTTAAAAATTATCCCGGGGAGGGGGCATTTTTTGAGGCAGAGTCACCAAATTCACAGAGTAGCTGCAAGGGAATCTCCTTGCATGAACTCCAAAGTTTGTAAAGTTTGGGACAGGGGGTCTGATTTTATGGGGTCCTGAAGGGGTCGACCCCCTCCATAGAGAAGTGTTGCAAACTTTGGGATTCATGCAAGGAGAGACCCTTGAAGCTACCCTGAATATTTGGGAATGCTACCTCCAAAAATGCCTCCCCCAGAGCTCATTTAAAAATTCCCATAGGAAAAAGCCTGGGGAAAGCCGAAGCAGAAAAAAGCCAAATACTTATTCTGCTGATTTGGCGATGGGCTATCTGGTTTCTTTATTCCTAGGTTTTGGTATTCGGTAAAACTGAACCCAGAATATTGCCGAAATGGCTACTTTTGGGTTTATTTTTGGTTTGGGTTTATCGATATGCACAACCCTACTCACAACTTGAGGTTGAACTAGCTTTTTCCAGCAAGATCAGCCCAGCTCCTACACCTTCCTCCACAGAAGCCAGCAGGAAAAGCCTGCCTTGAGGAAGCGCGGCTGAAATATATAGCCCCTTAGCCTTTCCTCCTAACTGACTGCCCATGTTCTTACAGCGAGTATTGTGGGTCCCTATTTGTAGTATTATGATTTTTGATTGCAAGAATGAACTAGCTCTTTGTAACTCTGCAACCAAAAGTGCTAGAGCTTGACTTAAACAAAAATAAAGCTGGAAACTAGTACAGTGTTGCAATATATTGCTATAATGCTATCAATATAGTGTTTGCCGTTTTTTTAAAAGCCTGCATTAGGGAACAGATTACCACAAGCAATTCAGAAAACACCAACATAGATTTCTTTTGTTAACACATGGAAGACCATTACCTTTCAGATTTAGAAATGAAGGCATATTAACATTTTCTAGCAAGTGATTCATGAGATAGTGCCCAATTGGACAGCCTCCTAGGTAGGGCTGTCAATTCGGTTCGGTCCGAACTGAAAATCAACCGAATTTCCCCTGATTCGGTGATTTTCAGTTCGGACGGATCCGAACTCAAATCTGGCGGGCAACCGGGGGGGCCGAATTCAGCGAGTTCGGGAGTTCGCGAATAAATTCGGCCAATTCGGCCCCCCCTTCAGGGCAGCCCGCTGAAAGGCGCGGGCTGCCCTTTAAACTGATCTGCGCCTCCCAGCTGGGAGGCTCAGATCAGTTTAAAGGGCAGCCCGCCCCCCTTCAGCGGGCTCCCCTGAAGGGGGGCGGGCTGTCATTGAAACTCATCTGCGCCTCCCGGGCGGGAGGCGCAGATGAGTTTCAATGACAGCCCCCCCCTTCAGGGTAGCCCGCAGAAGTGGGGCGGGCTGTCATTGAAACTCATCTGCGCCTCCCGGGCGGGAGGCGCAGATGAGTTTCAATGACAGCCCCCCCCTTCAGGGTAGCCCGCAGAAGGGAGGCGGGCTGTCATTGAAACTCATCTGCGCCTCCCGGGCGGGAGGCGCAGATGAGTTTCAATGACAGCCCCCCCCTTCAGGGTAGCCCGTAGAAGGGAGGCGGGCTGTCATTGAAACTCATCTGCGCCTCCCGGGCGGGAGGCGCAGATGAGTTTCAATGACAGCCCCCCCCTTCAGGGTAGCCCGCAGAAGGGAGGCGGGCTGTCATTGAAACTCATCTGCGCCTCCCGGGCGGGAGGCGCAGATGAGTTTCAATGACAGCCCCCCCCCCTTCAGGGTAGCCCGCAGAAGGGAGGCGGGCTGTCATTGAAACTCATCTGCGCCTCCCGGGCGGGAGGCGCAGATGAGTTTCAATGACAGCCCCCCCCCTTCAGGGTAGCCCGCAGAAGGGAGGCGGGCTGTCATTGAAACTCATCTGCGCCTCCCGGGCTGGAGGCGCAGATGAGTTTCAATGACAGCCCCCCCCTTCAGGGTAGCCCGCAGAAGGGAGGCGGGCTGTCATTGAAACTCATCTGCGCCTCCCGGGCGGGAGGCGCAGATGAGTTTCAATGACAGCCCCCCCCCTTCAGGGTAGCCCGCAGAAGGGAGGCGGGCTGTCATTGAAACTCATCTGCGCCTCCCGGGCGGGAGGCGCAGATGAGTTTCAATGACAGCCCCCCCCCCTTCAGGGTAGCCCGCAGAAGGGAGGCGGGCTGTCATTGAAACTCATCTGCGCCTCCCGGGCGGGAGGCGCAGATGAGTTTCAATGACAGCCCCCCCCCTTCAGGGTAGCCCGCAGAAGGGAGGCGGGCTGTCATTGAAACTCATCTGCGCCTCCCGGGCGGGAGGCGCAGATGAGTTTCAATGACAGCCCCCCCCCTTCAGGGTAGCCCGCAGAAGGGAGGCGGGCTGTCATTGAAACTCATCTGCGCCTCCCGGGCGGGAGGCGCAGATGAGTTTCAATGACAGCCCCCCCCTTCAGGGTAGCCCGCAGAAGGGAGGCGGGCTGTCATTGAAACTCATCTGCGCCTCCCGGGCGGGAGGCGCAGATGAGTTTCAATGACAGCCCCCCCCCTTCAGGGTAGCCCGCAGAAGGGAGGCGGGCTGTCATTGAAACTCATCTGCGCCTCCCGGGCGGGAGGCGCAGATGAGTTTCAATGACAGCCCCCCCCCCTTCAGGGTAGCCCGCAGAAGGGAGGCGGGCTGTCATTGAAACTCATCTGCGCCTCCCGGGCGGGAGGCGCAGATGAGTTTCAATGACAGCCGCGCCTCTCCAGCGGAGCCCGCTGGAGAGGCGCGGCTGCCCTTTAAACTGATCTGCGCCTCCCAGCTGGGAGGCTCAGATGAGTTTAAAGGGCCCCCGCGCGCCTTCAGGGAATCCCTGAAGGCGCGCTTCGGCCGAATTTCCCCCCGAACTCCGGATCCCCCCGAATTACCGGGGATCCGAAGCGGGGGAGTTCAGACTTCGGCACGTACCGACCCCACAAGGGTCAAATTCGGCCGAATCCGAACTGTACCGAATTTTTTTTTTTTTGACAGCCCTACTCCTAGGAACCCTGCATTAATTGGTTTAATTTTCCAGTGCAGTTCAAAAATTTTGATAAATCTAGCCAACTCATTTATTTTAGGATATGGGGGTAAACATTCCACCTCCAATTTTAAAGCCCGTGTGATTCTGCCCTCTTTCATCTGATTTATCTCTTTAGAAAGGCAGTGTGGTATAGTGGTTAGAGTGTAGAGCTAGGATCTGGGGGACCCAGGTTCAAATCCCTATTCTTTCATGGAAGCTTGCTGGGTGGCTTTGGGCCAGTCATACACCTTCAGACTAACTTAATTCACAGAGTTGTTGTGAGGATAAAATGAAGGAGAGGGAAATCGTGTAAGCCACTCTGGGTTCCCATTGGGGAGAAAAGTGGGGTATAAATAATGTAAATAAATAAAACAAGTGAATTTATTTATGTATTTAGGTACTTTGTATTCCATCTCTGTAGACATCCTTGAAATTTGTATACTCATTGCCAAATATCTTTCTTATCAATATATAATAGTGCCTTTCTGAGATGTATTACTAAACGTAGGGCTTTAATACAGAAAGCAATACACCATTAACAATAGCTCAATAACAAAGACTATTTAAATGTAAATAATATTTGCATGATGATCATTGGGTAGCCATAAAGCTTCAGTGATAATTAACTTGTTTTGTGGAATAACACAGAATGATTATGAGGGTGTTTGAAACCAGACCACAAATAGTGGGGGTAGAGCACAATATTTTCCAGCTCTATTCTTGTGAGCTCATTTTTTGGAAGCAGCTTCTGTCATTACCAGCTGTATCACTGTTTAAGAACACTTAATGATTAAAAAAAGATTTCTTGGCAAGTACGTAAGTTATTTTATTAAGTGGGAATGTAATGTGTCTAGCATCTGTAATGTAGCTAATTTATACAGCAAACACATTACTTAAGACAGCTGTAGATTCTGCTGTTGCACGATAAAGATTACTGTCCATGGACACAGACTACATTATTGTTCAAGAAAAAAAAAGAAGCCAAGGATTTATAGACCCTTGGATCAATAAATATAATTAAAACTATGGGGTGTTGCAATAATTTATTCGATTGTCTTAAAGGCATTTGATGTGACTACTGAACTAAACAGCTAACATTACCTTTGGTTTCATTTATTGAAATAATGAATGTGTGCTAATAATAAAGCGCAGAACATGTAATAGAAATTAATGTAGTGTGAAATAAAATTAGGTTTTGATATCAAGTAAAATACAGCAAAAGTTTAGAGATGTTTAAATGAACATTGAACTTGGAGACCATTTTGTGTTGTTTTAATAGATGGTTGGCTACAAACTGCATGCCATGAAAAATTATCACAATACATTCTGGACAGCGAGATCAAATTAGTTTCATGGGGAGGGGAGAGTTTGAAGTTGCTGCTGAAATAATTAACATCATAGAAGGCACAGATGCAACACATACTCTGATTTGCATTCTTTCATTTGTAATCAAAGATATCATATATCACAATGCAGGCTGCTCCGTGTGCAATGTTAAATGCTGGGGCCCAGTGTTATAACTTCCACAGGCTTGTTGTTCAGCCATCAGCTGTACTGTAGGCATTTTAACTTACTATTGCTCCTACTATTCTAACAAATGATTATTAAAGCAAATGTCTTGTGAAATAAGCTCCATAATTAATGCAAAATTGCTCAACTAGAAACAAACAGCAAAATAATTGGTTTGTTGATTCAAAACAATGTGTGAAATTCTGTTATCTCTGTTTCTTGGTCCTTGCTGGTTTCTTAGTATTGTGAGCTCACAGTGTTGCTGTGAAACTGCAACTGGATAGATTCCTCCTATATGTAACCATTCAGGTACAGCAATTCGGTTAGGTCTAGGTAGAGCTAACAACCCAATGAATCTTTCGGTCTCTGATCCAAAGTCTTCGCCCTGACCTGGATGACCCCGGCTAGCCTGATCTCGTCAGATCTCAGAAGCTAAGCAGGGCCAGCCCTGGTTAGTATTTGGATGGGAAACCACCAAGGAATACCAGGGTTGCTGTGCAGAGGAAGGCACTGGCAAACCACCTCTGTTAGTCTCTTGCCATGAAAACCCCAAAAGGCGTTGCTAGAAGTCGGCTGCGACTTGACGGCACTTTACACACACACACACCATAAAACTTCAGCTCTCCAAACTTCTCTTATCTATTTTCTTCCTGGTAAAATTGGTCAACTCCTCTCATCCCTGTAAAGAGACTGGTCCCTTTTTTGCAGTTTCCCTACTGTTTCCCTCAGTTTTCTCTTTCCAAGTCAACTGTCTACTGTACACCACTCCATCTCCTTGTTGCTGGCCTGTCTGCCCCTTACATTTTCTAGGTTCTAGTAGTTTTTCCCCAATGCCATACCTTGTCCTTCAGTCCTGTTTGAGATTTCAATCCTAGTTGATGTAACAACATTACTTTTCCTCACACTTCCGGGATTCCGCTGCCAGCATAGCGCCGGCGTGGAAGTCCTGCATAGCAGCATGGCTTACTGACGCCGGTGTGCCACCGTAAGTGCCCCTTATCCCAGGATAAGAGGGCCCTTATGTTGGCACCGTAACCAGGAAAAAAAACGCACATGAAAAATGCCCACATGAAAATTGTTCACAGAAAAAAACCCACTGTCATAAGTGCTCACAAGAAAAAAGCCCACACGGAAAAAAGCCCACAACGAAAAAAGCCCACACAGAAAAAAAGGCCACACAGAAAAAAGCCCACATGTGGGCTTTTTCCGTGTGGGCTTTTTTTCCTTGTGGGCTTTTTTTCTTTGTGGGCCTTTTCTTGTGTGCATTAATGACAGTGGGGTTTTTTCTGTGCACAATTTTCTTGAGGTTTTTTTTTCATGTGGGCTTTTTTCATAGAACCAGCCCAAATAAGCAAAAACCTAGGCAGAATCCTAGGCTTCTACCACCTGTGTGACTATAGTTAAAATAGGACACAGGGCTGCTATCAGTCAAGTGGGCTAAGGGCTGCAATCCTGACGGGGGAGCCAAATTGGCTTAGGAGCTGGCGTTCTCTGACAAAGCATGTAAATACTGATGTGAAGGGAGTTCATTCATCTTAAGAATTCAGCAGTGCTATTTTGTTTCTACATGCTAGGGCTGTCAAGGCCCTACCCCCAGCTCCAAATGAACAAAAAAAGTCAATTGGTGAAATGAGGTAATGTCACTTCTGGGGGAAAACAATACAAATCAGCACTTTGAATTGAACCCAGAAACAGAGAGGAAGCCAAAGTAGTTTATATAATATTAGTCTATCATGTCTATTTTGCCAACTCTAGGTAGCATTCTGGCTGATAACATTCTGAACCACCACAAATTCCTATTGCTGTCGTCCAATAGTTGAAAAACTCCAAATGAGTCCTGGAGATCTCCCAGAATTACAACTGATCTCCAGACTACAGAGATAATTTCCTCTGGAGAAAATGGTTGCTTTAGAGGGCGGACTTCACATTCCTGCTGAGCTGTCTTCCCTCCCCAAGCCAGGCTCTACCCCAAAATCTCCAGGAATTTCCCAACCCAGACTTGGCAACACTCTCAGTCCCTGGGAGTACCTTTCTCCTCCTTCTCCTCCTGTCTTGGGCAAAGGGCCTTCCACCACAGTACAGTTGATTTAAAGTAGACTGAATGACATGTTATCATAATATAAGGTTTGGTTAGTCAACTACCAAAGGAACAACTGTCAACTACTATAATGAAACAGCTGGATTAAAGACCAATTACTTTGCTTTATTACTATGACTACACCCACTATAAAATGCCATACAGCAATAATTATGTACATAATTTCCCTTTTAAAGAATACAATACTCAAATAGAAGCCTGAAAAGCAAACTTCAACAGATTGGTTACTGAAATAATTTATTACAACATGGACAGAAATGTCATGGGTTTTTGTTTTCAAAAACAAAATATCAATGTGTTGCTAGTCTTCCTAAATATGGCAGTGCTAAACAGATTTTACCTTTAATCAGACCAATTGTATTTGGAAGCAAGGATCATTGAGTTCAATGGGGCTCATTCCCAGCTACACATTTGCAGGATTGCATCCCTTGTGATACTAAAAGCTGATATCAGTCTTTTCTGTACTTCTCTCACCATTTTAGGGAGAACATTTCTGTGTTTTGTCGAAGCCATGCACCTGATGTAGATTGTCACTTATGTTACTTATTAGCCAAGCGGTTCATGGAACAGATTGGAATAAAACTCTGTAATCTGAGATCTTCCTAGGGCAGGCTGACATTTCTGCTCAGATTGTAAAACCCTAAATTATTCTTGTTCCATAGACTTCAGATATTGATGCTGAGGCTGAATGGGGAAAGTTAGTTTACCTTATGGTGTTCATTCATATTTACCCTGGCCTTCAAGTATAATTTCTCCAGCCTTCCCTTGAGATGCCCCTTTCCCACCTCTTTCAACCTCTAGCAGCACAGCAGTTTTATCCATAGAGGAAAATTTTGTTCATTGAAAAACCTGCCAAAAAACCGCTGGGCACCTGTTGAAGTACATCATCAACTGTGATAAATATGAGTGTATACCCCTGGAGAAAAATTCCCCACAAACTCTACAAAGAGCATAAATTTAAATGACTGCCCACAGAGGTAACATCAAGATTCCAAAGGACAAAAATAACTAGCAATTTGGGTCCTATTATCTGTAAAATAATTACAGCCTCTAAGGCCATGATGGATCATCTGGGCAAGTCATGGGGGATTTCAGTGGTACATAGAGAGATGAAAGCAGAATGTCTTCTAAAAGAACAGTGCAGAGATTTTACTTAATAGGGACTCTGGAAATGGAAATTACAGGGCTTTATCAGTGGCAAATATTACCAGTGTTGCCCATCATTAAACCTTTGCCTTTGCAACATTGATTGAAGGTTATTTCCATGAGGACAGAACTGAAGAATATTTAGTAATATCTTAGGGGGGGAAATGGGCAAAGCCACTTCATTAGAGTGCATTATCTTTGCAGTTTACATATCAGTTCCAGTTTGAAGAACTGGTTTAAATGAGTTTGTTAATCCTGTTTAGTATTAATGGAACTGATATAAGGGAAACAAAGAATGAATTTGCATAGGATTTGAAGCTGAAGAATGAAACTTGTGCTTGAAAAATAATTTTTTGATCTTATGCTGGAATTCCTCCCAGTTCCTTAATGTTTTGTATGGTGGATTGTGATGACCTTCGGCCACAGACAATACACTTTATCACCTCCCAGTTCCTAAAATATTATATTTCAAAATTATGTTTACTATACAGAACAAAAAGACAACCATACATTTTCAGATGACCTAAAAGGTTATCAAAGTTTCTCAACTCCAGTTATTTAAATCATTCTGATTATTTAAATCTTGTCTTCTTTAAAGTAAAATAAATTATTGTTGCTGGAATATGCTATCTCTGTTAACTCATATGCACTACCAGTTTCTGGCAATGTTGCACAAGACTAATATTATTATGTTTATTGAATGAATAAGCTAACAATGTTACTGTATTGAAATATGTGATTGATTCATATAGTATTTGATTGATTAAAAATGGAACACTTTCCTTATAAAAGTTACAAGAGAATCTTACTAGTTTTTAACTCTGAAATTGGTATGTTTGTTAAAAGTTACAACATGGTGAGCCTTAATCAGATACCTCATTGCTAACATACTGGACCAGAAGAAATGCATTGTTCAACCATTTTATTGTTATATTTCAACAGTGACATTAGCCCTTTTCAGACAACATATCTAGTAAGGATGAATGTATGAGGAGTGCATGGAGGATGCTTGTCTCCTTATTGCCTTCCACACCTTCTGACTTGTTCACCAATGGTCTACATTCTCTCTGACAACATTCATACAGGAAACTGCATGAGAAAGGTAACAAATCTCAGACAGTACTCAACCCCAGACAGGGAGCCAGGAGAAAACTTTTTTTCATAACCTGCAACCAACACATGCCCTTTTGTTTATATCTGGGAGACATGCAGTGCTATCCAAAGCAGAGTTTCACTATTTTAAGTTTCTTGAAGTCAACGGGTATAACTGATTAGGGTGGCATGTGTGGATACATCAAATAGTGATGACCTGAGAAGAATCTCCAGGTAAAAAAATGAGTGGTGATCTTAAAAACATTATAACCCCTAACAATGGTACTCTGCCTGGCTAACTACATAAATGGCACTCACATATGACTCCCAGATCCAATTGCATAATTTGAAATTTGCACCAAATTTCCATTCTTCCTTCAGCAGTACCCCACCCTATGAAGATTATTCCACAAGCATAAATAATTGGATAATTCCTAAAAAGTATCCCACATTACTGAGTAGCACAAGAACACACCACTCAGCAGTAGCTCAGAGGAGTTAAAGAGAAGGTTGGAAGAGGTCTACAATGGAAGTCACTGGTGGGACCAGCACCCTTCCTTCTCCATTATTTGAAAAGGCTCACAAATATTCCTTGACATGTATCAGTTATGCTTAAAACCTCTTTCAAACATTCATTCTCTGTTTTCTTTCTTTCCATGTGAATGCACACACACACACATCGAAAAGTGAATTAGACTGTCGCTGTAGTCTTAGATCTGTCATGAAAGTTTAGAGCATGAGTTATACACACAGAAACACACACCCACACAAACACACATGCACATATTCAGATGATCATGACCTTAGAAATATATATCCACACATGCACACATTAAGGCCATTTCATAGTAGCTACCCAGTTTAAAAAAAAAATCCTTACAAGCCAACTTCCTTTTGTTTTTTCTAAGATAAAAGTGTGGCATTGTGTTCACAGCAGCAACCTGCCCACACAAAGTATAAACAGATTTTCTTTTTTATCCCCAGCTTTTTATTGAGTTTCATCTTCCTTTTCACTGCCACCGGCAATTATTCTACACACCTGCACTGAACCAGAAATGTAATGAAAGAGAATGAGTCTTGCAATAGAAAAGTCATCATCAGCTCATAATATTGGTCTGTTTTTATGGGCTGAACCATGTCTCTGCCAATTGCCAAACTTTTTTTTTTTGCCAGGACATATTCCATTTTGCTTACAGCTGTACCTTCTAGTATGTGCTAACAAGAGCTTTGATATTCAAAGCCAGAGGGACTAAAGAGCCAGTTCAGAAAACTATGCATATTTTTTTAAGGGAAGGGGCTAAGAGAGCAGATCATGACCCAAGATATTCCAGAAGGATGCATTGTTTTCATTAATTACGCATTACCAGTTTATGAACGTCTACATGCATTTCTCTTTTCTACCTACATTGGTGGCAAATTTCAAAAGCAGAACCCAGTCTGCGGAGATTCTCAGCCATGGTGGCATAAACCCTACTAATTTTAATAAACCTTGGATTACAAAATTTTCATCATTCTTTTTCTAGATTTTGGAGTGTTTCAGGTGGCTCCTGCCTTCTGAGACAAAAGGCTGTCACATATACACCATCTGAACATGTAGGCTGTGTATGTACTCGGGTACATGAGTCTCCAATCTGTGTGTCCTCCTGCACACTGTACATAGATCATGCACTGTCAACTGGGGCACATGCATGGAAATGCATATATATGAATTAATCTGTCTACGATTAAAAACCCCACAAACATAAGTTCTTCGTGAGGGAATAGCAATGTAGGCTTTGGTTCCACCCTTGGTAGAGAAAGATGCAGAAGCCTTCAGCACATGGGGTTGGATCCTGCACAGAATTTTCACTTGCACAAGTGGAATCAGAAGAAAAAGGCCGTGTTACCTATCCATGCTAAGTCAAACATATTGTATCCCCATTTGTGTTTCCACTTGGACAAGATCTTGTGCATCTAATTTCTGGGTACTGTGATATATACATAGAGAGAGGAAAGCAATAAGTGTTGCAAAAGATCTTTTGCAAGCAGAACTGTGGTAAGCCTTTCACTTGAGCATCAGTGGATCCAAGCCACTGTCTGAAGGGAGATGATGGACATGAGCTGAAGACAGATGAGAGACCAAACTTGCTAAAGTTAAGCATGCCTGGATCTGGTCAGTACTGAGATTTAAGACTGCCCAGGAATTTGATGTATACCACATTGCTTCCAAATAAATAAAGGGCATATGTAGACACATACATTACCAATATACCTGGATCCTCAAAGGAGAGAAGGTTCCTCGCTTGTTAAAAGGAAGCAGGATTACATGCTAATGTCTAACTAGGGAACTGTGTATTCCTATCCTAATATAGATGGCAACTGTGAGATTTGGACATGAATATGTAAAGCTGTCATCTAGTTTTCCTGTTGTAGAATGGATGGTCTGGAAGCAATGTTAACATACATACTTCCTTTATTATAAAATGACAAAAGTGCTCTCTTATTAGTCTTCTGTTTGAATTCCACAAGACACTTCTGCTAATGTCATTTACTTGCTTTTGATTTACATTGCCACTGTGTGTCTAATTCACTCTTCTCTACTTAAGGATAGAAGGACTCACATCCTAGCTGTATGTGAAGAAGTGAGCTGTGGCTCACGAAAGTTCATACCCTGCCAGAAATTGTGTTAGTCTTTAAGGTGCTACTGGATTCTTGCTCTTCTCTTAAAAAACAACAACCACTCTTCATCTTCCTTTAGTTATTTTCGAGGTGCTTCACCACAGAGTCACACGTCTGCATTGTGATTCTGCCTACATGATCTCTGGCCTCTCCTATTACTATTTGCCAGGATTCTGTCCTTTAAGATAGACTAATCTAATTTAATGGCCATTCTACCACCATCATTGACTCTGTGATGATGAGATCATGGCACTTAATGACAAGATGATAGTTCTACAATTTTGCTGGGACACGACTGAGTGAGACAATTTGGTACAGAATGAGCACAATGAGAACCAGAAAGACTTTGGCTGAGCTACGCTGCACTGCATTTTTCCTCCCCCCCCCCCTGCTTTCCTCCCATTGGATTCAATGTCCTGTAT
The DNA here is from genome assembly GCF_029931775.1 of Euleptes europaea. Classification (NCBI taxonomy): domain Eukaryota; kingdom Metazoa; phylum Chordata; class Lepidosauria; order Squamata; family Sphaerodactylidae; genus Euleptes; species Euleptes europaea. Next base: position 36,090,968 of record NC_079320.1, on the reverse strand, counting down.
CACATTTTCATGCCATCCTTCACTGACTTGCCACAGGTTTATCTAGAGCGTTGCTTAACTTTCCTTTTCACTTTAACAAGTTTTGTTCTTTGTCTCCCCCTTCAAGCCGTATTCATGAGAGTACCAAACAAAATGTGCTGGGATGTATCCCACCAGCTTTTTCACTGAGAAAAATGGAGGGACAATCATTTTAGACCAGCATAAAGGTTAAACTGGGGATTGTGGGATTTCTGTGGACAAAATCCACACAGGACAGTGGCTGTAGTCATGAGAGGAACCTATAGACACCTGCACAAAGCATGCCTCACCTTCACTCCCTTTGGGGGCAAGAAATGGTGCTTTTGCTTTTTATATTAAACATCCTAGGGATATTGCCAGGCTTTGTACAATCTGGTTTGATTCTAAAGTTCAAGTTTCAACTATGCGTTCCCCATGAAACAGGATAAAACTACAGTCATTCTCCCCCCCCCCACAGAACTAATTTGATAGCAATACTACCATTAAAACTGACACTTGTTTTTGTGTTAACTGTGTAAAATTGTATAATATTGTGTATAATGTATAAATGGCAAAAAAAATGGCATAACAATTCCATAAAAGAAACAAACCAAAACAGGAAATGTGTTAAGGTAGGATGAATATAGTCTCCCATGAAAAACAAACAAACAAAAACTATATTTGTACATCCTTATTTTATCCTTAGCCAGTAAACAAGAGCTCAGTATAAACAACAGTCACTGACTGTGTGGGGAAGGAGAACGGGTGTGAGTTACCCCTGGTTCATCATGGGTTCCATCTAAAATTGTGAAAATCACAAGTCATGTCCCATATAAAGGGCAGGCTGCAAATGGACAGCTATGGAAACATCGTGTGGACCAGGTACACGGACACACTGGCTCTTCTAATTCTTTGACTGAAACGTCTAAAAAAAGCATTGCACTAACACTGGATTCTGAATCAGTTGAAGGATGCCACCCTGACCCTATCAATAGGGTTTCCTCGCCTTCAAATTTGGGAAGTGATGACCATGTCATTGCCGGTGGAAGAGGCTTCCTCTATTGAGACAACTGTTGGGACTGCCCCAAGGGAAAACCACAGCTGCAGCAAAGATATCCAACCTGGATAGCTGGCTGTTCTAGGGGGCAGGTGTTGTGTACTGCCTCTTTAAATAGGGTTGCCAGGTACCCCCGGGCAACCAGCAGGGTGGGGGGAACTTACCGACAGAGGCCTATGTGTAGCTGGCGACATGGCAAAGTCACTCCTGCACACATCTGAAGTGATGTCATCACGTCGCTGGCAATATGGAGACATTTTGGTATTTGGGCAAAAACTCTATGGTAGAAGCCATTTTTACCATAGAGTTTTTGACCAAATACCAAAGCATCCACACATCACCGATGGCATGATGATGTCACTTCCAGTGCACGCCATGAGTGATGTCACCGCATCACTACCAACAAAGACCTGGGCCTTTCAGGGTAAGTTTCAGGGTAAGTAAATAAATCATTAAATTAGGGAAACTACAAAACTGACTACTACTTAGCCAATAAAGTAAATGATTTACCATATATATTTATGATTACATATACTTACACTAGGGCTACCAACCTCCAGGTACTAGCTGGAGATCTCCGGCTATTACAACTGATCTCCAGCTGATAGAGATCAGTTCACCTGGAGAAAATGGCCACTTTGGCAATTGGACCCTATGGCATTGAAGTCCCTCCTCTCCCCAAACCCCAACCTCCTCAGGCTCCACCCCAAAAACCTCCCGCCAGTGGCTATGAGGGACCTGACAACCATAATTTACACTGAATAGCTAGGACTACACAGATGTATGTGGAATGCATTTCAATAGGCAAAGGTCAATAGTAACAGAAGAAAAGTGGAAGGACATTAAAAACATAAACATGGAGGTGCCCATTTTGAGCATTCATTGTTTTTTCCTCTGTCATTTGAATGCTTCCACTTGGATATTTTAGTCTTTGAAGCTCACATAATGGGATCAATACTTGGATAGAATCTATTTAAAAGAATATCATTATAGCCTGAGGGGGGGAAATATCAAGAAACACTGCAAATCAGACATTTGAAAAGGGTATCATTAATATGTAAATTTCAGGTATCACTTGTAAAATTGCCCACATTTCGGCCTCCAGCACTGAGAATGGCTTTTTTCAATGTGTTTATTATTAAAAACTCAATTTTCACTTGTCAATGCATATTCCTCTTACTGTGCTCTGTTATCCCATCTACAGTTAATTGGTTATGGAAAATTGTCACCTTGTTGTCAGTGTGGCTTGTTGAAACAATAGGATAGGGAGTGTGATGGTGAGCAACATAACAGTCTTTAAAGGAGGGAACTCTGAATGAATTTGCCAGAAGACAAGAGAAATAATATTTTAGTAATAGCTTTTTTGATGTAATTAAGACAGCAAATGCTCTTTTTTATTCACATCTTATTTCTCAGTCTATATTCCTTTCCGAATTTACTTAATAAGGATTCATAGGAATTTTTTTTTTTCAAATAGTGATAGCAATTCCATAGCAATCATCACAAAAATATTCTTGCAATTCTCACTTTCTATGACTTCATGGTTCTCCTTGTCACAGGCTGTTGGAATATATTGAAGCAAAAGCTGTTAATGAGAAACAGGTCTGTCTTTAAGGAGTATGTTTTTGCAATTGATTTATTTGATTTTAATTCCACCCTTTGCCTAAGGGCAGAAAATACAGTCGCTTCCCATTTAATCTTCACAACAACCCCACGAGGTAGGTTATTGTAAGAGAGAAAAGTAGCCCAAGGTCACCCAAAGAGCTCCACTGCATAGTGGGGATTTGAACCCAGATCCCAACCGTTCTAGTCCAACATTTTAACCTCTATACCACCCTAACTCTCAGTGACCCATCACTGGATTTGTAAAGCATGCTAAGTCAAAACGTGAGCTTAATAAGCCATCTTTCTGTTTATGTAGCATAGTAACTAAGACAATGACCTATGATGTGGGAAACTGCCAGTTCAAATACCAGCTAAATCACGTTCTCTCTCAGTTTCAGTTCCTATCTGCAATAAATGGATAATAATTTCTTGCTACTGAAAACATTTCCCCTTTGAAAGTATTCCTTTAATACTTAACAGTAGTTAAGCAATCAATGAAATGGGACTTGAATCCCCCCCCCCCCCCGCAACTTCCATATATTGGGTTGCGCAGGTAATTTTTTTTTTTTAAAGCATGGGATTGCAATTAACAGACAGTGTAGCAGGATGGACATGCCTTCCACAGTATGTTCCAGTAACTCTGTTGGCACAAACCTCTCTCTATATCATCACAGCAGTACACATCTATTTGATTAACTAATGACAGTGGGACTCAACTGGCTTCATTCCAAGAACTGCAGTTTAACTGACTTCTTGATTGGACTGGATGGGTGCCGTTTATAACTCACAGCAGTCAACAGCCAAATTCCCACTGGTTTTTAAAAGCTCTGGATTGTACCCTTGCTGTCTCAAAAACAAGACTTTCAAGCCATGAAAAGGAGGACTTCAGTGAAATAATGTCTTATATATTAGTTCATAAAACTCTTTCCAAAGAAATTTGTAATGTTCATAAGATAGACAGGGTTTTGAACGTCAGTAATGTTTAGTGTTTATGAGAAACAATACTAAGGGAAGTCCTCTGCTTAGGGTTAATAGCCTTTAGTGGGGCCTGGAGATCGGTCAGAGTTGCAACTGATATCCAGACTATAGAGATCAGTTACCCTGGAGAAAATGGCTGCTTTGGAGTGTGGACTCTATGGCATGATACCCTGCTAAGGTCCCTCCACAAACCCTCCCTCCCCATGCTCTACTCCCAAATATCCATGATTTTCCCAACCCAAAGTTGGCAACTCTGCATGTGGGGTTCTGGGGAATCCATGTCCCTGCCCTCAGCCACTCCCATATCCAACACACCCTTTTCTGACCTGTTTGGCCTTGCAGAGCCTCAGAACTGAAGAGGGATGGTCCATACAATGTCTCTATGGAGGTGTGGGCGAACCTTCCCACCATTTAAAGCCCAGCTTCTCCATTGTGATACATTGCAAAGATCACACTAAAGCATCTGAACACAGCCATTTTGCCAATGCATTTCAATGGAGGAGAATGGGGGCAACCCCTTCCAGACCCCATAATTCCGGACCCCCTGGCCCAATCTTCACCAAACTTGGGGGTTATTGCAAGGAGAGTCCCTTCTAGCTACCCTGAAAATTCAGGACCTCTACCTGCACAAATGCCCCCCAGGAGCTGTGGAAAGCCGCAAAAAGCCCCCATAGGATTTAAATAGCTGGATTTTTCAGGAAACCCGAATTTAAAGCCAAATTCCTACCTTTACCGGTATAGGAAACTCAGCATTTGGGTTCCCCCCACCAAAAAAATGTCAAATAAACCCGAACCCAAATTTTATTGAATTTTTTTTCAACAGCCCTAGGGCAAAGGGTTAAAAAGTCTCTGTCCCCCCCTGTGTTTGTCTCTGCTTAGAATGCCAGTCACAGAGGCTGTATTTTCACAAAACAACAGAAAGGTTGATAACAAGCCCCACAAATCTAAACACAACATGTAGTTCTGTCCCATGTTTCCCTTTAAAATGCACACAAACATTGGCACATGTATTGCATTTTTCTATAACATGATTTGTATTTCATTATAGGTTTGCAGCTGAAACTGTCCTCGGTTAGTTTATGTTGACTGATCTTACTATTCGCAAAGAAAATGCTGAGCAACTTCAGTGATCAATTCAGTTCAGTTTCATTTATTGAATATTACTAAAGGTCAGTACAATAAAGTACAACAAACAAGATATCACCCAAAGTAAATAAAACCTTGTCTGGACTTTATGAACATTTAGAAAGAAAACAAAATGCATCATATTTCGTTCAATTCAAGAGTATTTCAGATTATAATGATACATTGCTACCTAAAATTCAGTTTTAACATAGGATGTCTCCTGTACATAAAATCACATCCTGTTCCACAAATCTGTCTAATTTTCTTACCAACAGATACAGACATTGAACGCTTCTAATGTTTTTCTATGTAACCCCTCCCCCAAACACTGTCAAGTATATCGGGGGGGATTCCCCCCAATTGATAAATACAATAGATTTCGAAAAGGCAATGCATTGTATCTTGCACTGACATTAGGCTATAAATGCATTGCTTCAATTCTTGTGTATCTTCCTTCCAAGTAGCATTATTTCTGAGCAAAGGGCAGTACAGATAAAATCCTTGATTATGGCTTAAGTTTTTATAAACCAGGGACCTGAAAGGACCTTTGGGAACATCTAATTCCTGCCCCCCCCCCATTTCCTTCTTTGCCTCCCCTGAAAGCTCCCATATTGTCCCCACTTTTCCTGCTTCCTTTTTTCCTTCCCACCCACCAGCCAGGCTACCTTTATTGATCCCTGTCTTCAGCTTTCTCTCATTTCTTCCCCCTGGCAGCCTATACACAAGAAAACCATGACTCAGTTGTATGATACTGGATGCTGGGCCAAGCCAGTTGCACAGTGTGGAACACACAAGAACTTGCAGGGGGCACCTTGTTTTCTCCTATATCCCTCTTTACCACACTATTTCCTCATTCCTTTCTCCTGGCAGCCAATATATCCTCACCTTTCCCTGCTTCTCCCTTTCCTTCCCACCCACCAACCTAATTGCCTCCCATCTTCAGCTATGTTTATCATTTATTTTATACACAAACTTTCTCCTCAGTACCCACTCAACACAGCTTACATCATTCTTCCTTCTTCCATTTTGTCTTCACAACATCCCTGTGAGACAAGTTAGGCTGAGAATGTGTAGCTGGCCCAAGGTCATCCAGTGAGCTTCCACAGCAGCATGGTGATTCAAGCCTGGATCCCTCAGATCCTAATCTGAAACTCTAAACACTGGCTTTTATGGGGTTGTTGGTGTTGAATAGTAACAAAGAGCCAGGCTTCGAGTAGTCATACAAGTCACATGGTAGCAAGTCACCCGGTGGTTGCTGGTGGGCCTGGCACTGATGAGTCTGTCAAAAGCCAAAACAGCCCAGGAAAACCCCCCCCCCCAGTTTTTACTGGCAGAAATCTAAGATTGAAGGCTGGCAATACTCTTTTGGTCACCTAGCAATGGCCACTGAGGGCCTGTTTCTTAAAGCTACAGGTGGTGCTTCTATTGGGGGGGAGGGGGAGTTCACCTCCAATGTACTTAGACTTTTAGATTTCATAATTTTTTTCCTGCAACCCTGGGGCATTTTTTCAGGTTTGTAGAAAGATCTTTCTTGTCTGTTAATGACTTCAGTCTCTGGATGTGAGTATCTACAAATCTGGCCATGTTGAGAGATACATTAATAATTAATAACCAGGGACCTGTGAGGAACTCAGGGGAAAATTCCTTCACTGTCCTCTGACTTCTGATATCCACCCAGCCACTTTTTTATACACTTTCCTCCCAATGGCAATTCCTCCACCCATATTTTTTTCTTCCACACCCTATTTCTTCTCCACCCTTACCCCCAACAATGGTTCTCACCTAACAGGGCTGAATCTAGGGACGTGGCACATGAGGGATGGAGGTGAACAGGCCTAGATGGAGGAGGAGGAGAAGAAGAGGGGTAGCCCCAAGCGGCTGACATCCTCTGTCCATCCAGAGAGCACGCTGGAGCCCCACGGATGCCCCCAGCATGACATGGCTGCCCAACCAGCAGCCAACAAGGGTTGGCTGATGTGGGTGCACTGTACGCCATGTCACTGAATGTCTGGTGGTGGCACACCATCCGAGAGAGAGCTGCCAGCATGTTTATCAGGCAAATCTGTTTAGCAGGCTTCACAACTGTTCTGCATGAACCAAACAGACGAAATGATTGGCTAATGTCTGATTGACACCTTCAAACATGGTAGGTTTGACTGTCAAACATCTGGATATGGTCTTCTGGGATTAGTAAAACAGGATCTGTACTCAAGAACAATCCAAGTGTATGTAAAAATATTTCCTTATATTGGAAAGAACCCCATATTTGTAAAGCAATACCATTAGTAGTCCCAATGTCATGCAGGGAGAACTTCGTGGAATATTATTGGAGCACACAATGTATATGCTCTCAGATTCTCCTCTTGCAATAAGCATTGAAAATCAGCAAAAATGCCACTAAAGTAATTCTGTAAAGTACCATGAGACCTATATGATAGGAAAATCCTTTCTCTGTGTCTTTAATAAATTACCATTAGAACACAAGAGAGGCCAAGAAGCTTCCTTTGTGAAGATATGCATTTTAATTTGACTTCACATTCTCCAATACAAAGAGAACACTGTGAGGCAGGAATTTAAAATACATAATTATAATACTTTAAAAAAAGTCTAAAGAAACCTTCAGTGTGTCATCCTCAGAGAGTGAGGCATAATGATCAAGAAATGCACAGAGGAATGCATTTATATATTGTCAATGATAAAAGGGACAATCACTTGGAGACAAAGCAAATGTCAGATGAAAGAAGCCTATAGAATGTAGCCTGGGGGTGCTCCTGAGGCCAGTCAGACAGCATGGATACACCTGCAGGATTTGTATTTAATGAAGCCCTTACTTAGCTATGTAATGAATGTTGAAGGTTCCCTAGTGACTCCAGCACTATTTAACAGTGCTGGGGAAAAAACCCTCTCCATTAGTATTTTTGCACACTGGGGAAACAAAACATATTTCTTTCCCCCCCCCCCAACCTTGTGCATCAGTGAAAAACATTTACTAAATATATATAAATATATAATTTCATAAATCATTTACAGTTTTTAAAAAGCCTTAATAATCTTGATACAGAGGGGCCAAGATCTTTGCTAAAAATAATCTCCTTTCTGTTGGATAATGTGGATATAGTGATTTGACTGCTTTGCTTCTCCCTCCTAGTGCCTGGATTTCACAAGACAAGGCTAAAGAATTGCAAAGCTGCCTGCCACTGCTGGCATTCGCAAGTAGGCAGGCGCGGGTGATCACAGAGCAAGCAGAGCAGAGTTTAGGAACAAGTGCTTACTCTTCCAGTTCAGCAAATATAGCAACCTGCAATTCCCAAATCACACGTATACTGAACCAGTTACACCCCCGAGGCAGGCATAATACAGCCATATTGTTGTTGCTACTCTCTATTCCACAGATAAATCCCCCAGACAGTGAAAGAAAACAAAGAAACCAAGATACATTGGATAATCGCCCATTGATCCTGTTACCTGGCTAAGGTAGACAAAGGCTGAGTATATACTTCTTATATAATGCTGAAAAAAGGTCCATGAAAGCAGAAATTGATTTGAGAAGCACAATGGAAAGGAGACAGAAAAACGGCAGTACCACGGATTCCTTCTTGACTCTTAATACTATATTTGAGTCTTAATGTGTCTTCTTCCAGCACACTTCATCTCTGCTCATGCTGCCAAAACTCTGTGGCATACTTTTGTTGTTCTGATCTTATTACTGCAGTCTTCTCTCTGGCTTCCTTTTGTTGTACACTGATCACTTATCTCTGGCAAAAAAAAAAAAAAATTCCCCTAGAAACATCTACTTTCTCTACCACACTGACAGTGGAAGTATCTTAACGTCACTTACAAGTGCCATCATGAACAACTTCCCAACAAGACTTTCTTTTCTTACTTCCTTAATGGCAGCTGCTGACTCCCATTCTAGGTAAGGCATAATCATCCATAGAACACACTTCACTTCACCTCCCATCTCTCATGGACAAAACAAGAAATGCTGGTGAAGAACTGATTTCTATTCTGCAGTGTCCTAAGCAGAGGATTTAATATAAAGAATGCGTACCTGCTTAGTGGAGTTCCTCTAAGGGAAAATGGCAAAGAAAAGTTCTACTTCAGTGATTCTCAAACATCAATGTGCCATAAGAGCATTTTTAGGGCACAATTATAATTAATTAATGAAATGGTCCCCACTTACACAGGAGGCACCCTGATGCATCCTTGCATAAATCACCGCTTTGGTCTCATTTTCTTTTACTACGCATCTGCTGAACTGGGAAGACTACCTGTTGAATTTCTGCCTGAGTCACTGCTGGAAAGGCTACCTATTAACTCTCTGCATTAATCACTGCGCTGGGCTTGTTCCCTTCCAAATGGGAGATACAAAACATATAGATATAGAAAATACAGATATAGAAAAAGTACTTTGTAAAAAGTAATGTGGTGTAGTAGTTAAGAGTGTCAAACTAGTATCTGGAAGATCCAGGTTCAAATCCCCACTTGTGCCATGGAAGGTCACTGGGTGACCCTGGGCCACTCACAATCTCTCAGCCAAACTGTATTCTGTTACCCACGTATTACTTGCAATTCATTATAGATGTATCTTTCCCTGTAACATCACACTACCACATCACTCATGAAATAAGTTAATTCTCTTAGGCTGCCTCCACACTATTGAATATTTTGCTGTCTGCACTATAACCATCATTCACAACTTGATTTTCTTGTCTACCCAGAAAATCTAATTGTGAATGATCACTATAGTGCGATGATTGCAGGATATCCAATAGTGTGTCAATGCAGCATTAGATATACATTGAAAAAGAAGAGGAAAGAGGACCACACCTGATTTAAGCATGCAAATGAATAGGCATCCCTGAAACTAGCCTGTAAAAAACTAATTAATCAAAGATCCCCAATCTCATCAAGGGATCTTTTTGCTGCACAGAATCTAATATGGTGTGCAACTAGCAAGATGTTTGCCAAAAGTTCTCCTTCCTTTGCTCTTAGTTTCCATTTATGCCCAGGCTTTTAACTTGCAAACAGGAAGGAGACAGAAACATAACTGAAATAATGTGAGGGTAGCAAGACATTCCCCAATAGTTCCCTCCCTTTGCTTCTTCATTGGAATAAATTTGTTCACATTTCAAAGATTACCATCAAGGAGGGGAGGGGCTATGGCTCAGTGGTAGAGCATCTGCTTGGCACACAGAAGGTCCCAGGTTCAATCCCTGGCATTTCCAGTTAAAGGGACTAGGCAAGTAGGTGATGTGAAAGACCTCAGCCTGAGACCCTGGAGGGCCGCTGCCGGTCTGAGTAGACAATACTGACTTTGATGGACCAAGGGTCTGATTCAGAAAAGGCAGCTTCATGTGTTCATGTGATGCATGAAGTGCTATACCCATAATAGGCTTGCATAGCCAGTCACCATCAAGCAAGATACACTTTTATTTATATAAGCATTGACACCTTGTTTTTCAATTCGAAAATAAATCTCTAGTGCTAAAGATGTATGGAGGCTCATAATTTTAAAAAACCCTAGAGGTGTGATCAGCAGATGTTTACCTGAGTTTTCCAATTTTACTGCTCTTTAAATTGAAATCAATAGGCCTATGTTAATTGTCACATGATAATGTTCAGAATGTCTTCATGCTGCTCTACCCCAAAATGTTAATCTTGGCATGTTTGACTGCTTGGCTATTTTTAAATAGCTGTATATAGCACAGCTGATTTGAGAGCTACTAGTATAGTCACTTCAAAATGTGTTCTATTTGGCTGGAATGAGAACCCCGATTATTAATAAAATGACTCGATTTTGTGGGGAAGCAAGTGAAAATTCAGGTCCACTTATGCTTTCAGCCCATTATCTCAGTTTTGATTATTGTGGTTTTTGAATTGATATTTGATTATTTATGAATGTATAATAACCAAACATCAGTACTAAATTGATAGCCACAGAACTAAATTGATAGTTTAGTTTATAGCCAGCAGAACTAAATTGATAGTTCACAGGAGACAGTAAGGTCCCCAGACTGTCAATTTCTCTATTTTTTAATACAGTTGAATGACAAGTTACTGATAAAAATAAATACTTTGTGACAGGGTAAGAAATATGACTTGAGGGTGTTGGTTATGGAATGAATATCATGCATGCCTTCTCTTAGGTCTGTTAACAGTGGAATACCATTTTCAACTGCACTGCTCAATGAACGTTTTGGAGGTCATGAATTCAAAAGGCCACCGTAAGTCAAAAACGAATTGATGGCACTTAACACACACATAACACATAAAAAAATCCATGTGGAAGCATACATATATTGTAGTGAATGCCTAATGGGCCAAACCTTGCATATACAGGAGTTTTGTATATGCTTCAAGTGCTTCCATATAGGAAATTAACTTAAAATGCTAAGCGTACATTATATAACATATATACTTAGTATTAAATACAATAATTATGAACAGAGTTGTACAAGAAATGTGGCATTCCTGCTTCCTTCCTCCTGATGAAATCCATCATAAAACCCAATACTCAAGGCCAAGGGAACCATAAGAACATAACATAAGAAAGGCCCTGCTGGATCAGACCAAGGCCCATCAAGTCCAGCAATCTGTTCACACAGTGGCCAACCAAGTGCCTCTAGGAAGCCACTAACAAGACGACTGCAGCAGCACCATCCTGCCTGTGTTCCACCGCACCCAAAATAATAGGCATGCTCCTCTGATACTAGAGAGAATAGGTATGCAGCATGACTAGTATCCATTCTAACTAACAGCCATGAATACCCCTCTCCTCCATGAATATGTCCACTCCCCTCTTAAAGCCCTCCAAGCTGGCAGCCATCACCACATCCTGGGGCAGGGAGTTCCACAATTTAACTATGCGTTGTGTGAAAAAATACTTCCTTTTATCTGTTTTGAATCTCTCGCCCTCCAGCTTTAGCAGATGACCCCGTGTTCTAGTATTATGGGAGAGGGAGAAAAACTCCCTGTCCACTCTCTCCAAACCATGCATAATTTTATAGACCTCTATCGTGTCTCCCCTCAGCCGCCTTCTTTCCAAGCTAAACAGCCCTAAGCGTCTTAACCGCTCCCCATAGGACAGTTGCTCTAGTCCCCTAATCATTTTGGTTGATCTTTCCTGCACCTTCTCAAGCTCCGTAATATCCTTTTTTAGGTGTGGTGACCAGAACTGTACACAGTATTCCAAGTGTGGTCTCACCATAGATTTGTACAAGGGCAGCATGATATCAGCAGTTTTATTCTCTATTCCTCGTCTAATTATGGCCAGCATGGAATTTGCCTTTTTTACAGCAGCCGCACACTGGATTGACATCTTCATTGAGCTATCCGCTACCACCCCAAGATCCCTTTCTTGGTCTGTTGCTGCCAGCACAGATCCAATCAGTATATATGTGAAGTTGGGATTTTTTGTCCCAATATGCATCACTTTACACTTACTCACACTGAATCTCATTTGCCATTTTAATGTCCATTCTTCCAGTATGCAGAGATCCTTCTGGAGCTCTTCACAATCCGATTTTGTTTTAACCACACTAAATAATTTGGTGTCATTTGCAAACTTGGCTACTTCACTGTTTAACCCCAACTCCAGGTCATTGATGAACAGGTTGAAAAGCACCGGTTCCAACACAGATCCCTGAGGCACCCCACTGCTCACATCCCGCCATTGTGAGAGCTGACCATTGATTCCTACTCTCTGCTTCCTATTTTTCAGCCAGCTCTCAATCCATAAGAGGACTTGTCCTCTTATCCCGTGACTATGAAGTTTGCTTAGCAGTCTTTGGTGGGGGACTTTGTCAAAACCTTTTTGGAAATTCAAATACACAATATCCACAGGCTCATTCCTGCTTATTGATGCTTTCAAAAAACTGTAATAGGTTAGTGAGACAGGACCTACCCTTACAGAAGCCATGTTGGGTTTTGCCCAGCAGACCTTGCCCTTCTGTATGCTTGACAATTCTATCTTTAATAATGCTTTCCAGCAATTTACCCGGAACAGACATTAAACTAACTGCCGTGTAATTTCCTGGGTCCCCCCTGGAACCTTTTTTATAAATGGGTGTTACATTGGCCATTCTCCAGTCCTCTGGTACAGAGGCTGATCGAAGGGACATATTACATATCTTTGTTAGAAGTTCAGCAATTTCCCGTTTGAGTTCTTGAAGAACTGTAGGATGAATACCGTCTGGTCCCTGTGACTTGTTAGTTTGCAGTTTGTCTAGGCGTTCTAGGACTTCCTGCCTTGTTACCACTATTTGCCTCAGTTCCTCATTTTCCCCTCTCCAAAATCTCTGTTCAGGTGTCAGATTCTAGGACTCCGTTGCCTCTCAGGGATCATCAACTTTACTCCAGACGTTAGCAGAGAGTTAAAGTAGAATTTATTTGAAAGGAAGGGTACAGTAATCTATGAAACACAACGTTACAATGGCGCAAAATCATTTGGAAGGCATTCTTATAGAGTACACAGGTTAGAATGATTACAAGTAAAAGCTTTGAAATGCAAAACATCAGAGGTTCCCCAACACCAAGAGAGAGAGAATTCACACCTTAAGATCAGAGCAGGATTACAATCAGGAAGTCACTTTGAAATGGAGATCTCTCGAGCCTTTTGGCTGTTGCCTCTTTCCTCCTTTTTCTTTCCCACGGGAAGGAGGGGTGAAACGAAAGTCATCTAGCTATCCAGGGTCCGTTTGCATGCCCTCGCTGACACTCCGCCTCCCCAAAGGCCCCCCCCCAGATTTCCTGGTTTGTCAGGGTAATGGCGATGGAAATCCGCTACAAGGGTTGGAGCCTGTACGTGAACAGCGGACACCCACTCATCGTGACTGGAATTTAAATGTTTCCAACGCACAAGATATTCCAGTCGTCCCCTGCGCCTCCGAGAATCGATCACCCTGGAAATTTCAAAGTGCTGTTCGCCCTGCACCATGATGGGAGTTGCCGCTTCGGGTTCGGGGTGCCATTCTGGTGCTTGTAGAAAGGGTTTTAGCAGACTCACGTGAAACACTGGGTGTACCCCTTGTAAGGAGTTGGGTAGCTCCAACTCCACCGTAACCTCATTGATAACTCGGGAGATAGGAAATGGGCCCACAAACCGTTGGCCCAATTTTTTACACGGGCGTAAAGACCTGAGATTCTTAGTGGAAAGATACACCTTCTCTCCGACCCTCAAGTCCCACTGAGGTGCTCTGTGTTTGTCTGCTTGTATTTTGTACCTGTCTTTAGCCTGCTCCAGGTTTTTTACAAGCCAGGGCCAAGTGTTCCTCACTGTGTGAGCCCATTTAGACACCTCGGGGGGATCGCCTTCTGGTGGGGTAGATACAGCCCCTAATGGTCCAAAATCCATCCCATAAACCGCTTTGAATGGGCTCATCCCGGTTGCAGAGTGTACCGAGTTATTGTAGGCATATTCTGCCAGTGGCAGCAGGTCAACCCAATTGTCTTGGTGATAATTAACAAAGCAACGCAAATAACATTCTATCACCGCATTGACCCTTTCGGTCTGCCCATCCGTTTGGGGGTGATAGGCAGATGACACACCCAACTGCACACCTACAAGTCCTACGAACGCTTTCCAGAACTTAGACACAAACATCGAGGCTCTGTCCGAAATTATCTTCTTCGGAAATCCGTGTAGTTTAAATATGGTATGTATGAATAAACGGGCCAGTTTGTGTGCAGATGGCATCCCCTCGCACGGCACGAGATGAACTTGCTTAGAGAAAAGATCCGTGATTACCCACAGGACAGTCTTCCCCTGACTGGACGGGAGGTCTGTTATGAAGTCCATCCCAATCACTTGCCAGGGTGCCTCGGGAGTTTCTAGAGGCTTTAGTAATCCCGGGGGCTTTCCCATCAAACGTTTACTAGTTGCGCACACAGGGCAGGATTTGATAAATACCTCGATGTCTTGGCGCATCCCAGGCCACCAAAACTGTCTTCTTATTAGGTGCAAGGATTTAGCAAACCCAAAATGTCCCCCTATAGGTGAACTGTGGCTCCGTTCCAATATTTCCCGCCTCAGCTCCCTGGGCACGTAATGTTTGTTCTTACAGATATCGTTTTTGTCCGTCCCCTGGAATGGGATAGATCCTTCCTCCCGCTCTCGCTGAAGAGCCTCCCCCCACCTCGTTTTGACTACCTCTGGGAGGCTTTCTGGAACTGCCCAGAGGCGGGGAATGGCAGCATCCGACCCCGGCAAGGGGGTGGGTACCGGCCCTTCAGCCTGGTCCCTTCGCTCTATTTGGGAGATTTCCCCCCCCTCCCCAGCGGTTGTGTTTGAGAGTTCTCCGGGGACTGCTGGGGATGAGGAGGTGGGAGCGACCACTTCACGAGGGGAACTCGAACTCGAGTCCTGTGCCGCCGCGCGGCTTTGCGCTCTGGTCAGAACTCCTGCACTATTCCCCTCTGGAGTCAAACCCAGGTGTTCCCGTGTGAAAAGAGAACCCACCGGCCGCTCAACCTGACACTCATATTGCGGCATGCGAGACAGTCCGTCTGCTAAACAGTTTTCTTTCCCAGGCATGTGTTTGATGGTAAAATTAAACTTAGAGAAAAATGTAGACCAACGCACTTGTTTGGCTGACAGCTTCCGCTGACCCAAAATCGATTCGAGGTTACGGTGATCTGTACAGACCACAAAGGGTTCGGGAGCCCCCTCCAGGAACTGTCGCCAAACCGTGAGTGCATGTTTAATCGCCATGGCCTCCTTTTCCCCAATTGGCCAGTTGAGTTCCGGGCCAGAGAACTTCTTAGAAAAATATGCGCAGGGTCTAAGTCTCCCTTGATCATCCCTCTGAAGGAGTGCGCCTCCCATCGCCTTGTCAGAGGCATCTACCTGTAAGGTGAATGGCCTGGAGCAATCTGGGTGCGCCAGAATAGGTTCCGAGGTAAAGCGCTCCTTAAGAGTTTCAAAAGCCGCCTGACACCTGGCGGTCCAAGGTACCTGGTATTGTGCAAAGGTGGCCTCTTGCCCCTTCCCTTTGGTTTTAAGCAAATCAGTAATAGGCAAAGCTATTTGAGCGAAATCCTGAATAAAACTTCTATAAAAGTTCGCAAACCCCAAAAACTGCTGAACCTGTTTGCGAGTTCTGGGAGGTTCCCATTCTAACACTGCCTGTACCTTCTCCGGATCCATGCTTAACCCTTGGGGGGATATCACATAACCCAAAAACGACAATTGGTCCTGGTTGAATGCACATTTTGATAACTTAGCATACAAATGATTGTCTCTTAGACGACTCAACACCTCCCGCACCAACTCCCTGTGCTCTGCGGGATCTTTGGAGTAAATCAATAAATCGTCGAGAAATACTATTACACCCTTAAATAGGAGATCGTGTAGAACCTCATTAATTAATTGCATGAAGCACGAGGGCCCCCCAGACAGACCGAATGGCATGACTAAAAATTCAAACAACCCATAACAACAAGAAAAGGCTGTCTTAGCTTCATCCCCCTCCTTGATCCGGACCCTGTAGTAGGCTTCCGCCAGGTCAATTTTCGAGAAAACACAACCCTCCTGTAACGCACTCAGGAGATCCGGGATTAAGGGAAGGGGGTAGGCATTAGTTTCAGTAATCGCGTTAAGCCCCCTATAGTCTACACACAGTCTGAGATCAGATGTACCTTTCTTCTTCACAAAGAAGCAGGGAGAAGAAAATGCAGCCTTGGACGGCCGTATGAAACCCCGCTTCAAGTTCTTGTCCAGAAATTCTCGCAGCACTGCTTTCTCTTGAGGACTCATGGAATAAACTCTGGCCTTGGACGGTTTAACATCCTTAATCAGTTCGATGGCACAATCCGTAGTGCGATGAGGAGGCAATAAGTCACAGTCTGTCCCCTCAAATACATCTGCGAAATCACTATACTCTGGGGGCAACGCGGGTTCCTCCAAAGCAGCGGCGCTTCCCCCTTCGCCTCCGGATAAGTCATCCCGGCTGTGTTTTTCGCACTGGGGAGCTCCAAACACCACCCGCCTTTGTTCCCAATCAATGCTCGGGTTATGCCCCGCCAACCAATTGATGCCGAGAACCACCGGGTAGGAAATCTTAGGAACTACCGTGAAGTGGATCTGTTCCCAGTGGTTTCCCACCCCCAGCCACATCTTGCGAGTGTGCAAATGAACCGGCCCTCCCCGCAGGTCACTCCCATCCATTTGATGGAAATGTAAGGGCTGATCCAGTTCTCGAGTCCCAATTTTCAGACGTTCTACCACCGCCTGATCAATTAGGGTCCGGGAGCACCCGGAGTCCAAGATAGCCACAACGGCCACCGGTTCCCCCCCTTGGGGGTTTCGTAACACAACAGGTATCAGCAATGTCTCTCCCTGATCACTCACCCTACATGGAGCCGGTTTGGTTTCTTCCGAGGGTGCCCTCCGTGCCGGTTCCCTCACAGAAGGCCGTCCTCGTTTTTTGCCGGTGAGGGGCTTCGGAGACTATCTCGGATACAACGGTTGTGAAGATCCGATGAGGTTTCAGCTTGCAAGGCCGCCGCCCCACGGCGACCGTTCATCCCCTCCGCTCTCCTGTGCTCCAGATTCCGAGGTGGTGTCGCCTCCCGCTCTTGTGTTGCCCTGTTGCTCGTCCCTTCTGACGGCGTGTTGGTACATTTTGCTGCAAAATGGCCCATCTTCCCACACTGAAGGCAAGCTCCCTCCCTGAACCAACGCGCCCTGTCGAGACTGTAGACTCCTCGATGTTTTCCCTCTCGCCGGGGGCCCGCTACATTGTCCCCTCTCGCGGGCGGGATAGGGATCGTCTTCGAAGGACGATCCTTGGAGAACTGGAGAGTAAGCTTGCGATTCTCCACCAGGGCTGCCAAACTTATCCACTCCTCTACCGAGTCTGGATCTCCCAAAGTCAAACAGCCATCCAGCACTTCCCACCGCAACCCTTCGCGGAAGTGCTGGACCTTTGTGGCCTCGCTCCACTCCCGTATTTTGCACGACAAAGATAAAAAGTCCTGTGCATACTCACTTACTGAGCGGGTTCCCTGCTTCAAACGACGCATGGCAACCTTTGCCTTTTCCCCCCGGTGGGGGTCTTCGAACCGCCGTCGCAGAGCGGACAAGAACTCATCCAGGGATGCCAAAACCCTAGGCATAGTTTCTGCCGCTGTCACTGCCCATTCCACTGCCTCCTTCTCCAATAGGCTGATCACATACCTGACCCGAGCTTCTTCCGAGGCAAAGGTCTCTCCCTGGTCCTTCATGAAGCCGGAGATTTGGAGTAAGAAATGAGACAACTGTGAGCTGGATCCGTCGAAAGATACCTTCAGGTCTCTGGCCGTAGGGCGTCTGGGCGTGGGAGCCTCCCCAACAACAAGCGACCCTGTAGTCGGCCGCGAATCCGTTTGGGGTGGTCGCACGGGCTGTCCAAGCCCCCTCACTGCCCCTAGAACAGCTGCCAGATCCCGCTGCAAGGTGTCTAGCTGAGTCTGCAGGTCCCGATTCTGCAGAACGAGCATCTGATTCTGTCCGCGTATCAGAGTGGCCGCTTCTGCAGTGAGGGTAGGGGTGTGAGCGAGCGTGGGGTCCTTCCACCCTTCCCCTTCTCCATACCAAGCGGCCAGCGGTCCCCGGTAGAAGTCGCCTCCTGGTTCTGACGCTGCTCTCTGCCGCTGCCCGGCTCCCGAGAGTCGGGGGGTCCACGTCAGCCTCCCAGGGACATCGGTAGGCCCGGGTGGGCGCTGCTCCGGGGTCGCTTCTCCTTGGCCAACCTCAAGATCAGCGGGAGTCTGCCGACTTTCCTCTCCCGCGTTGAGCGGCACCGAGGGTGGTACAGACATCCTAATACTACTTCTGACCCGAAAACAAAAAAGGTTGCGATTGTAACGTACTGTCAGATTCTAGGACTCCGTTGCCTCTCAGGGATCATCAACTTTACTCCAGACGTTAGCAGAGAGTTAAAGTAGAATTTATTTGAAAGGAAGGGTACAGTAATCTATGAAACACAACGTTACAATGGCGCAAAATCATTTGGAAGGCATTCTTATAGAGTACACAGGTTAGAATGATTACAAGTAAAAGCTTTGAAATGCAAAACATCAGAGGTTCCCCAACACCAAGAGAGAGAGAATTCACACCTTAAGATCAGAGCAGGATTACAATCAGGAAGTCACTTTGAAATGGAGATCTCTCGAGCCTTTTGGCTGTTGCCTCTTTCCTCCTTTTTCTTTCCCACGGGAAGGAGGGGTGAAACGAAAGTCATCTAGCTATCCAGGGTCCGTTTGCATGCCCTCGCTGACACTAGGAGAAGGAATCTGCCCTGTATCTTCAACAGTGAAGACAGAGGAGAAGAATTCATTTAGTTTATCAGCAATCGCTTTATCCTCCCTTACAGTTTCTTTACTCCCATTGTCATCCAGCGGTCCAACTGCTTCCCTAGCTGGTTTCCTACTCCTAATATACTTAAAGAATTTCTTATTGTTTGTTTTGATGTGTTTAGCAATATGCCCCTCAAAATCTTTTTTTGCATCTCTAATTATGTGCTTGCATTTCCTTTGTGCAAGTTTGTGTTTGCTTCTGTTTTCCTCCTTTGGGCAAACCTTCCTTTCTCTGAAGGAAGACTTTTTTTTCCTCTAATTGCTTCCTTCACCTTACCCGTTAGCCATGGTGGTGACCTCTTGGACTTATTACTACCTTTCCTGACCTGCGGTATACAAGCTAGCTGAGCCTCTAGTAATGTAGACTTGAGTAACCCCCAAGCCTTTTCAAGAGATTTAACCCACCTAACTGTTCCTTCCAACTTCCTCTTTACCAGTTTTCTCATTTTAGAGAAGTTCCCTCTTTTAAAGTCAAAGGTAATTGTGTGAGATTTCCCAGTCACTTTCCCACTTGCATATAAATTAAATTTGATGCCATTGTGATCACTATTGCCAACTGGCTCAACTACATCCACATCCACTAAATCACTGGCAGCACCACAGAATATTAAATCCAGGATTGCCTCCCCTCTGGTTGGGTCTATGACCAACTGTTCGAGGGCACAGTCATTTAGGATGTCTAAATTTTTTATCTCTTTGGCTTGACTAGAGCATACATTTATCCAATCAATATGAGGGAAGTTGAAGTCTCCCATTATTACTACTTCATTACCTTTACATGCTTCCCTAATTTCATTCTCCATCTCAAGATCACCCTGAGCCATTTGGTCAGGGGGCCGATAGAACGTCCCCAGTACTAAATCTCCTTTGGGGCCCGGAATCGTCACCCATAAGGATTCTGTGGACGAGTCTGCCCTTTTTATGGTCTCTAGCTTATTAGACACTATGCTTTCCATGATATACATAGCAACACCCCCTCCAATATGCCCTTCCCTGTCATTTCTATACAGTTTGTAACCAGGGATGACTGTATCCCACTGGTTCTCTCCCCTCCACCAGGTTTCTGTAATGCTCACTATATCTATGTTTTCTCTTAAAACCATGCACTCTAATTCCCTCATTTTTGCTTGGAGGCTTCTAGCATTAGCATAGAAACACCTCCACACTGTTTCTCTCTTTTGACTTGCCTGGCAAGTGCCTTTGGGCATCTTTAAGTGGCTATCCATCATCTTTTTTCCATTCCCTTTCATGTCCAAGTAATTCCCATGTGGGCAATCTGAAGCAATTTCCCCTTTGTCTATATGCACTGAGTTTTCCCGAACTGGATGCTTCTCAGCTCCTGTCGGCTTCCCCCCCAGGTTCAGTTTAAAAGCTGCTCTGCCACCTTTTTTATATTACGCGCCAGAAGTCTGGTTCCATCCTGGTTCAAGTGGAACCCATCCCTTTTGTATAGGCCCGGCTTGTCCCAAAATGTTGCCCAGTTCCTTACAAATCTAAAGCACTCTTCCCTGCACCACCGTCTCATCCATGCATTGAGACTCACCAACTGTGCCTGCCTAGCTGGTCCTGCACGTGAAACAGGTAGGATTTCTGAGAAAGCTACTTTGGAGGTCCTGGCTTTTAGTCTCCTGCCTAGCAATCTAAATTTGGATTCCAAGACCTCCGGACTACATTTCCCCACGTCGTTGGTGCCAACATGCACCACAACCACTGGCTCCTCCCCAGCACTACCTACCAGACTACCTATATGATGGGTAATGTCCGCAACCTTCGCACCAGGCAGGCAAGTCACCATGCGGTCCATGCACCCACCAGAAACCCAGCTATCTACATTCCTAAAGATTGAATCCCCCACTACAAGAAGCCCCCCTCCCCTCTGAGGCATATCCTTGGTACAAGAGGATATCTGTTCATCCACCAAGGAAGAGGTCCCTTCTAAGGTACCACATCCCCCTACCTCAGTGAGATGGCCTCCTTCCCCAAGGGCTCCATTATCTGTGACTGGCAGTTTGCCGTCACCTTGTGACTGGGATGTGACTATTTCAACCTCTGAAATGTTATGGGGTTTAGGATTAGGCAGTTGCAGCTCCTAAGGGATACAAGAAGGAGGGAATCAATGGAAGCCCCCACTTGCTGTAGGACCAAAAGTGGTCTTCTGTTCACGCAAAGGCAAATTTAGATTCACGCAAAGGCAAAGTTCTAAGACATTTCCAGGGTATTGACAAAACAACAAAAACAACAAAAGGCTGTCAGAAAAAGAACATCTGGTCCCCCCCCCCTTATTGCTATCTCTTTTGGCTTACTGTTACTCCTTGCTTGTATCTCAGATTCTGTTTGGAGCTATGAGGAGAAATGGAATCCCTGCAGAATACTATGAATGACTTTGGCAGAAGACCACTAGGGGAAAAAAAGAGAGAACAGAAATATATTCAAATAATCATGCTGATTCCTATAGCCTTTCTTTTGAACCTAATCTTGAAAACTGACATGGGGGAAATGTGCAAAAATATATGCAGTACTTCTATGCTGAGAATTTACCAACAATCCAATTAAAAAAATGTTTTGCCCATTTTAATTAATTTCCTTTTTTTCCCTTTTGAAGTGAACAAATCAAACTCCAAACTTGCCCAGGCTTGAGCTTTGGTGCTCTGGTTATCCCTCAGAATATTTACCAAACCAAAGGCTAAGGCCTTCTCAATATGATCAATAATGGGCTGTGTTCCTCAGTGACATATGCTTGGCAAAGAACAGAGCCACAAGCTTTGAAGTGCATCTATGTTTTGAGAGGGGATCTTAACAGGTGCTGAAGCTGTGTAGGTCTTAGATGCTTTTAAAGATCTAAGACAACAGACTAGCTCTCCAAACTATTAAAGTTTGAAGAACAAGATAACAGATGTTTATTCCTTTCATTTAATATTTCAGGCAGCTGTGTAACTTCGCCGTGTTGCTTTTTCATTTCTTTCCCCCCTTCTAACATTTAAAAGCTAAACTGGATTTAAGGTCAAAGCTAATGACAAACTGAACTTGTTCTGACAGCTGTTTAAATGTTTGTGGCATCTGCCTCATATGCTCGAACTTGTGTTTTCTTCTACCTCAACTGCCAAGCTAAGAATGTTTCTTGTTGTCACTTATTCAAGTAGCTTATCACTGCAAAGATTCCCAGAGTCCTGAAAGTCTGCCCATTGTTGTAAATTGGCTTTATTGTTGTCGTATGTTTATTTTAAAGTGACAGGATTATAGATTGTGGAGTCACAAATTATCTTTAACTTTCTTTAACTTGGGGAAAACATCGATTGATTCCTTGGGTAGGGATATCACCAAACATGTTCCCAAAGCTGCATTTTCTGAAATAACATGAAATGTGGGAGCCCTTGCAAGGGAGAACCACTGGGAAGGAGGATTGTTTACCCAGACCATGAAGCCTCAGACCCAAATCCACTCTCCATTTTTTTCCCACCTGTCTCAGCTTCATTTCAGTTCTGAAGCCTGAGTGAGAGGGAGTTTAAAAATGACCTGGAAGACTGTTTGAAGAACATTGGAGAGGAGAATGGAGAAAAACATCACTCTTGCCCACCAGTTCTTACCTATAGGAAGTCCCGTTCCTGTTTTAGTATTATGTGAACTTCTTGTTTCTCTCAGAATGAGTATTTATGTATTTACTATTTACTTCATTTCTAGTTCACTTTTCTCACTGAGACTCAGGCCAAAGTATAAAACATTAAAAAAATTCAATCAGACTCCATAAAACAAGCAGTAGGACAAGGATTACCGATTTGGAAAACAATGCAAACAAAAAACCGTTTAAGGCATGTGGGTTTGAATGGTAGAAGACAATGCAGTAAAAACAAGATGATACATTTCCTAGTGAAAGGAAATATGGTTTGTATGCTTTGAGCGGAACTGATTTACTAGTGACATGTTTATTATTGGAAGGAGTCTCCTCTGGAGGTGCTGACACTGCTGAGGAAAATCACCTTGGGTAGTCCCTCCTCCATCGTCTCCCACTGACTAAGGAGGATTTAAAAAAATAGGAATATAATGCATTTAGCATTGCACTCTGATTAGGCTCTATCATGTCCTCTATTCAGGAGGAAAGGGAAGGTTAAGAGACTGGTCGAGTCAATGGACCAATTGGGATCACTTTGTATGTTTCATTTGTTAAGTTCCCCCTAATGGTTCAGTATTGGTGTATGCCTGCACATTAGCCCCCACCCCACCCCGCTCTCTCAATTAGACCTGTGTCAAATGTTTTTCTGTTTCATTTTGCAGGGTGAAATAGATAAGGTTGCCAGTGTCCACTTCCTTAAAGTGTTTAAGGGTTAGATAGTTAGTTAGGAATTTATAGGTTTGGAAGATACACCTCCATGATATGTATGTGTTCTTTCTGTTGGGATTGTGCTCTTATAATGTTATTACATGGCTTTAACCAGTAAAGTTGTTTTTTATGGATTGCAGTTACTGAGCCTTCGTGCTGTTTGTTTACTCCAACGTCCAGGTAATAGCAGGAGATCTCCTACTATTACAACTGATCTCCAGCTGATAGAGATGAGTCCACCTGGAGAAAATGGCCGCTTTGGCAATTGGACTCTATGGCATTGAAGTCCCTTCCCTCCCCAAACCCCACCCTCCTCAGGCTCCACCCCCCAAAACCTCCTGCTGATGGTGAGGAAGGACCTGGCAACCTTAGAAATAGATGCTTCCATGGTGTGTGAAAACATTTCCTCCAAATCTTCCTTGTTTGCTGCCTCTTCATTTCCTGACTGCTACAACTTCATCAGATGTTGGTGGGAGGGTCTTCCTAGTAATAGCCATATAGGTGATAGCAGCAAGTTGAGATTATATAATTATTTTGATGATTTGACACCATGGCATTAGGCACCAATCAGATCTGGCTGTTGCAGTGACCAAGTGAGAGTGCCTGTCCTCTGAATAGGTGAGTGCTCTCTTCCCCCCTTTCAAGCAGTCCCCCGGCAATAACTTACAAGGAAAAGCTACTTTTCAATGCTGCCCCCATGGTTTAAAAAAAAGGCCCTTTTTAATCACAGCCTGTAATCCTAAAGGCCAATCCAGCAAGATGTTTTCCTGGTTGAATTGCCAGTACAGGAAGGTGAGCAATGGCAAGGAACTCCCTCCAGTACAGAGCAACATAAGCAGGAGAAAAGAATTTCAAGTGAGAGTGGGTTGGCCACTCAGTATTTAATATATATGAAATGATAGGAAATTAGTTTAGTTTTTGCCTTAACATTCCAGTAGGAAATCCAGTGTTCAGACATTTATGTTAACAGCTTGATGTTGTTTCTTTGGGTTGCTCTTTGCTGGATTAACATAACCACACTGTGTCATCTGTAAACAAATGATAGTATATTTATGGGAAGTAAGCTCCATAAATTGCCTTGATCCATTTCCAAAATCAGCAGTTGTTAAAGCTCTACAGAGAAGCTGAAGCAGGGGGAAAGAATGCACTAAATTTAAATGATAAAGGTAATGACAGTATAGATGACAATCAGGACAAAGTCAGAATGGGGTAGTTCAAAACAACCACAAGCAAATGCTAATTTTTGATTTATGTTTGTTTAAAAGATATGTCATCCCAGTATCAATATTTGGACACCAACACTCTGAAAAATAAGAGTCACGTTTCCTTTTTTGTTCTAAGTATATATAATACATGACATACTTAGATCCAATTTTTTAAAAAAGAATCATTTTCTTAATATTATTGGATAAAACAATCCTAATAGACGTTTTTTAAAAATACTGACCCAGATTTTCTAAATCATAAACAATTAAATGTCTATTGTGCAATTTAGCCTTACTCTTAATAGCCCCTTTTCCTTCTAAGTTTTGCCGTAACAATAAAATTTCCAATAGCAACTGTGTTTTGTACAAAAAATGTGTAGTAGGGAGCCATAACAAAAATTATTCAAAATGTTTATACTGTTCCTTCTTGTACTCTCAAGGGTCCCCCTTCGAAATTCCTGAAAGTAGAATTCCTGGCACTAATGCCAGGGAGCAATTTGCCCTGGCCCACTGGAATTTAAAGGAGGCACAAGGCACTAAAAGGATTAGCAGCCAATAGGGAGGTGTGACTCTTCAGTATGTATTTTGGCCACACCTCCTCAGAGCAGGCTTTTGCTGCTGGCTGCTGCCCACCTATAGTCATCACGCGATTAGCCGGTTGCCAATGGGGCCAAGCAGGAATTTTAGGGGTTCCCCCTAACTGGCATTGGGGGTATTTTTTTCCTACTTCATGATGTCAGGGTGAGGGTTGGTTAAATGGGCCTGGTCATTTGACTGTATAGGCCATAACTAGTTTTAACAGGGTTTGGGTGGACTGATCATGATAGAGATGGTCAGCAATCACCCTGAGACATCTGTAGTAGTAGAGGGAGTGTCTGGAGCAGTACATCACTGGCTGTGCAGCAGTGTACAGCTGGGAAGGAGCAGCCCTTGGTACTGAGCAACATTTTTATGAACCTAGTAGTGGATGCGATATAGTGGTTAACAGCAGTGGACTCTAACCTGGTGAACTGGGTCGATTTCCCTGTTCTTTCACATGAAGCCAGCTGGGTGACCTTGGGCTAGTCATAGTCTCTCAGCCTCACCTACCTCACAAGGTGTCTGATGTGGGGAGAGGAAGGGAAGGAGATTGTAAGCTGGTTTGATTCTCCGTTAAAGGTAGAGAAAATCAGCATATAAACACTAACTACTACTCCTCTACATCAGGTGAAGGGGCTGGGCATCTCTCAGCATATTATGTGCAGGTAATGATAAACAATGCTGGCAGAAGGTGCTGGCTGTGTTTGGAGTCAACGGTGGGTCTGCCAGAAAAGGCAGCCATGAGCAAGCTGCCTTAGCACAACCCACTTATTTAAATATGGTAGCATATTTAAATGAGGTGAATCAGTTTAATTAAATAATTAAATTAATTAAACTAGTTAAACCCAAGCTGTTGTCTTGTATCTTCTTTGAGCAGTGGCCTGGGGCAAATCAATTTGTGGAGTTCTGCTCAGAATTAATACTAAACAAATGTTACTGAAAAAATTACAGTTTTTTCCTACTCCATCCACTAAAGAAACAATTGGTCTGTTTCTTCCATTCAGCGCATGCACACAGAAAAACCTGTGTACCATTCTATACACATTTAAGGCATATGAGTCGGCCCCGTCCTTCAGACATTTGCGACCTGAGCATCCAAACTGAGGAAAAAGGCTTAAACGCAAGAAAAATAAGGCATGCAAAACATTTCTGTTAGTGGCAAATGACATCCTATGAACAGTCGTTTATTATGGTGATCAAAAATCTGATTTCAAGAGATGTTCACGGTGTGGAGAATCAAATCTACTACTTGGGGTGACCTTTTTGAAAGCAGGTTTTCATGGGGGAGGGTTGTGATATTGGAGCCTGCCAAAGTCTCAACCACAGGGTGAGGAGGTTTCCTTTGGAAGCCTGGTGGTGTAAGCAGCTATAGAAGCCGGTTCTTTTTAGTTGGAGGGTATATCCGTCTGGACAGGACTGGGCGAGCCCCGTCTTTTAAATAACCCTTATGCTTGATCCAGATTAACCCACCAAATAGTGATGGTGGTTGGTCAGACCAAGTTGGCTCTGATTACACAACCCCTACCTCAAAAGGGCCCCAACTATGGGGGCCTAACAAAATCAGTCAAAGATAGAAAAATGGGAGAAAGCACAGAGCCGTGCATCTGAGCAAAGGCAAATAGCCGAACCTGAAAAAGCCTAATAATTATTCAGCTTTTTCAGGAATTGCCTATTTGGCTTTGGGCAGATTCCCAGGTTTTGGTATTCGGTCAACCTGAAACCCAAATATTGCCGAAACAGCTAATTTCAGGTTTAGTTTTGGTTCGGGTACATCAATATGCCCAACCCTAGTGACTTCTGTTAAGGTCAGAAGGGTGTCCTGTTGTTTCTTACACATCAAACGAAGTATGTAAATGCAAAATGTACATACAAAATATACTAAGCTATAGCCATGTTTACAACTAAGAAAAATCAGTTCATCAATGAAGAAAACCATCCACGCAGTTAAAAGCCCTTTCCTTGTTTAAGGGAGTGTAATAGAAAACTGCATCTTGCCCTGTTTCCAGGGCTGTTCTATGAACATGTCATTAAGGTAGAATTTTTCATTTTACTCTTGTCATGTCAAATTGTATATGTCACTTTGGTGATTGAAGCATATTGGGAAAATTATTTCTTGTAGGCTTGTATGTATATGCTTATATAGGAGGTAATGCATGTAAATGAGGATGTGTTTTCACCAACAATAGCACTCTAAGGAAGTGGAATAAAATACTTTGTGACATTGCTAAGTGTCAGAAAGGAAGAAGATAAATTGCACTGTGTTGAACTTAAGAGAATAAGTACTAGTCTCAGTATCAGCAGCAGTTTCTGTTTAAAAAAGGAAACCTAAGCAGAATTCATGTAGTAAAATTACATAGTTTTGGCATAGCTACAATTATTTTCATATGTGCATAAATACATTAGCCATCTCTGCGCCGCAATTATGTAGTAGGAAAAGGTACATCAACTCAACAACTTTTAAGCTTGATAAACAGAACTATATCTGACTATATTTGCCATCAAGTCACATCTCACTTATGGCAACCTTGGAGGGTTTGCAAGGGTTACTTAATAACAATCCTGTAATTAAAAGATTTAGCACTATTGCCCTATTGCACACAGAGCTCTTGAACATTTGGACCTCATCCTACACTGCAATGGAGGAGACGGCTCCGGACATATCACTTTCCACATGTAGAGCTGTTCCTTCCACTGTTGTTAAGTAGGTAGATCCTTATAGGCAAGGTTATTTATGTGTGCCAACGATAACATTTATTTTAGGTTCTTTTAGGGTTCTTTTAAGTTAATAGCATCCATATTGATCCAAGTCCCTATGCTCCCCTCCCAGTTTCTTGTAAACTATGATTAACTTTTTTTTTGCGGGGGGGGGGGGGGATATTTTAAAATCATTTTATGATTACATCTCTTCTATGCAGTTTTTCTTATTCTATGCAGTTTTGATGTATATTTTATTACGGTTTACATTCTAATGATAAAGTACTATCTCAGTCACAAATGGAGTATGATTTTGCCCCTTTGTCTATATTTTTTTCTTACCTAGTTACTGTTGTACAGATCTCTGGGACAAGCTAGTAGTTAGAACATTACTTCCTACTTTGTGGGGGAGAAGCTATTTGTTAATCCCCAAACTCTGAAAACCATTTTCAATGTTAAATAAATTTTACTATCCAAGTTTTGTATTTGGTGAACTTAATCATGTGATTTGACTTGATTTAAAAAAAAATAACCACCAACATTTGAATCAACATGGTATTGTAGATAGAGCAAAAGAACCTTCTTAAAAGGACTGGAAATCCATCCCTAATCTTTCATAACCACTGCTTGGATATGTTTTAATTATTTAGTAATATTTATCATTACTTCTTGAGATCCCCATGGATTACCTGAGCCATCACATATATACTGCATGCACTTTCTGTTTGTGAGTTGGAAAAAATGGCAATGTTTGAGAAGTGAAAATGGCATCTTTTTCTTTATTGCTCTTCAGGAAGTGAGAAAAATCTTTAAGGAATACAGATTTGTATTTTTCATTGTTTCAGGTTACATATGCATATTTCAGACCTTTAAAATATGTGCTTGAGATGCCACACTCTTTTATCTGCTCCCCGAAGACAACAATACATGCAACCGATATGAATAATGTTTGTAAATGGAGTAGTGCTTTCAGTTTTTGGAAAACATCTTTGTTTTTGCTTCAGTGTATATCCCTTTTGTTACCTGCAGCTGTTTCATCAGCCATCTGTTCTTTGAAACATCTTTTTTTCTTTTCATCCCATGCTAATCGGTGTTAACCCTCTAAATATGCCTGTAACAGAACAAGCTGAACATATGCTTAATACCTTCTTTCTAATTTCAATCTTCTCCTTTACACTATGATAACTCTCATAGACCAAAAATCTGAAAGCTCCTTTATATGTCCTTCAGGGACTGGGCATGCCAGGGAGAACATTGACTTGTTGACTCCCTGCCCTTTAGAAATGACTTTGGTTGAGTTTCAAAGGTATTAAGGGGAGCTACTACTTGTAAAACTGTCGAAAACACCATTAGGCATACAGAGTTTCTTTGCCTTACTGCATTTTCAAAAAGGTGCTATATGGCAGATTTACAGAAGTTGCAGCAAAACATATGGGCCTTTCAGAAGTATCCAGTTGCTGCTTTTCATTGAATGGATACAGGAAAAATTAAGTCCAAATGACAAGCAGGAATATAATGTTATTTATCTGCATAGGGTTACCAGGGTGTGGCTGGCAACCGACAGGGGAAGGCAGGGACATGGGAGAGGTTTTGCCAGCAAGAGAAATCACTGGGATCTCTATGGTTTTCCCCAGACATCACTCCATCACCACTGGTAATTTTTAATTTTATTTTCTCACCAACCACTTTCTGCAGTGGTTGCAGGCAGTGGACATAGGGGGCAGGAGCTCTCCCTCCCTCAGTAAGCATATGGCAACCCTATGCACCTGGGATTTTTTTAAAAAAAATCTGATTCTTTTTGATATTCACTTACAAAAAAACTAATTCCCTGTTGAGCACAATAGCAGCTCGGACTGAATCTGCTACTTCTACAACACAATATAATTAATCATATGTTTATCTGAACCATGTCTGCATGGCTGTGCACTAAGAATTGCGGGATGGGTTCCAAGAGATGCTTTCCTTACTGCTGCTTTGCCATTTCATGTTAACCTTCCCTCACAGCTTTTTCTAGCATTCTGTGATACCGAGAATCCTAAAAAACAAAATAGGAAATGGTGCTTAATCACAGAACACTGCTCTTCAGTTCTGTTCCGACCTGAAAGCAGACTATCTCTGTCTTACTGGCACCACCATTTTGTTTGGAATGTTTCCATTAGATGATTTCAACAAAGAAAAGGGGGAAAGATGTGCAAAGGAGTTCATTTCTTTACCATATGATTAAAAGCTACACCTGCCAAAATCCCATGTTTTTCAAAATTATTAAAAAGCAAAGGACTCATGTCTTCCTTGTATCTAGTCACTACAGACAGAGAATGAGAAATCGGGTCATATAGCCTAGAGGCAGCATCAAGAATAAGCATGAGTTAATGTACACATCTACTCCCACCAAGAATCCTTCCAGAGGACCCTGAAAAGTCAGAAGGGCCTCTGGAGTTATCTACCATTTCATGCTGGAATAAGTACTTCTGACTGTAAGTCTTGTGCCTGCTCTGGAGAGTCACCAGCTTCAGGGCTGTCAGCCTCCTCGCCAAGCTGTGCTGAATCAGGCCCCACTTCAGGCTGCGAGGACAGAGGCAGCTCCATTGGGCTGAATTCTCCTGGTAGAGTTCCTCTTCTGAGGAGGACCCATTCTCCAGGGACTGCCCCATGGCACCAGGGAAGGCAGGCGGCAGCGGGGGGGGGGGGGGGGCTTCATTAAGATCCATGCTGCCAGCTTTGGCAGCATGGATTTTAAGTAAGCTCTCCCCTCCCGAGCGGGAAATGGCTGAATCCCGAATAAGATGAATATTTTCGGCTTATTCAAAAATCAGCTATTTCAGCTTGGCTTTTCCCCACCTTTTTTTGTATTCGGTAAAAGCTGAACCGGAAAAAGCCGAAATGGAAAGCCAGCAAAACCATACCTTGTTGAAAGTATTAACAGATTCATTTTGCATAAGACTATATCATACAATCCAGAAAAATACCTTGGTGTTTTCCACATGGAGACAGGGTTGTATTGGTTCTCTGTTGTTGCTACAGCTGCTAATACAGTGCAGTAGTGATAGGGGTTCTACACAACAGATTTCCCTGGTTGTTTTTTTTTTTTTAATTGGTGATTGAATAGTGTTATACTGATATCCGGTTTTACTGAAATATTCATCAGGGACTCTGAGTTCCCACCTTACATTTTTAAAAAGCCCCCCTTTAGCCCACTTAATTGTAGAGATATGCCTTTCTGCAAGGAAAGGGTCTAGATTCAAAGAACTTGATGCATGTTTTGGTATACCATATTTTGGTATAGCAGTATATCAATATAATATTATTAAATACTATTTAAAAAAGAGGAAAAAACATTCTGCAGTTGGGTGAGGAAACAGCTGCTATGTGGGTGGGACGGGGAATATTCAAACTTTTCCACCCACCCAGCAGCCACCCAGGCTTTACTGCAACCTTTCTCAAAATTTCACCTTTCGTCCTCAGAAGTCAGTAATGGGCTTTATGTGTTGTAAAGAAACACAGAAGTTTTTAAAAAGCTTGTTTGATCCACTTATAGTGTTCTTACTTAGAATGGAATTCAGATGCTCTATTATTTATTGTGCTAATTATTTCCAGAAATCCACTTCAGTGGTGGAAATAGGTTCTCTGAATCCATACTTTCATGATCAGTTAGCTATGTTTCATGCATTTTATCTAAACTGAATGCAGGCATTTTTGCATAGTAACATAGACATGATAATGCAGAATAATTAGAGAAAATCACAGACCAACATATTATTAAAGATTAATGCATAGGGTTCTTTTATCGGCAGTAATCTTGTCATGGTTAATTAGGAATCAAAGTGGTCACACTGAGAGATTTTTAACCATTAAAATTTAAAAGACGTAGTAGCTCCTATGTGATTATTGCATATCTCAGTAGTTTTATTATGGCAGAAAGCCAAAGAACTATAACTATTCAAAAATCCAATAATCACTCCACAATGCTTTTAGCTCAAGAATTTTATTGCTAGTTTGAACTAGGTTTTCTACAATGAATTAAAGAAGGGAAGACAATTCTTCATGAAATGTTTGACAGTCAATAGAAGCTAGTCAACGAGCTTGGATTAGTATTAGAAGTTATTCTTTAATAAATTATCACAACATTATTAAGAATCACTATAATTAATACATGAATATATGTTGAAAACATGAGGCTGCCTTATATTAAATCAGACCTTTGGCCCATCACAGTCAGTACTGTCTACTCAGCCTGGCAGCAACTCTCCAGGGTCTCAGGCAGAGGTCTTTCACATCGCCCACTACAAGATCCTTTAACTGGAGATCCCAGGGACTGAACCTGGGACCTTCTGCATTCCAAGCAGATGCTCTACCACTGAGCCATGCCCCTCCCTAAATTAATTATCATCCCAACCCAGGCATAGAATTAAGTATCCCCCCCCCCCAATTGATTTAGTAATGCACAGAGCTTTGGATACATGGACATCCCATCTGACTGGGACAAGAGATGAGACATACTCTTTCCCTTTCTGTCATGAGAAGGTTACAAAG
Source organism: Euleptes europaea (assembly GCF_029931775.1). NCBI lineage: Eukaryota > Metazoa > Chordata > Lepidosauria > Squamata > Sphaerodactylidae > Euleptes > Euleptes europaea. The sequence goes on along the minus strand of NC_079320.1, from coordinate 36,058,546 downwards.
CAGACATATTAAATCAATCAATCAATCAAGTTTTATTTCGATACAATATCAGCTCTGAATAAAAATCAAAGTTGGGTTTAAAATAAAAAAAATAAAAATAAAAGTTGATGATTCTGGGAAGGATGATTTGAAGAGGAGGAGGAAAGATCTATGGGGAAGGGTTTTCAATTAGCCGTTTACGAATCCCACTAGACCGGAGGCAAAATTTGGCTACTTGAATGGTTATCTCCCGAGAGGAGTCTGCTAAGAGAAGGGAAACTTTAGCTTCTTCCAATCTCCCAGGAAAGGATGACAATGTGGGGAGAATGTACTGTGATCTTATGCCGTTGTAGAAGGAACATTGCAGCAGAGCATGTTCTGTTGTTTCCACTTTCTCTGTTTTGCATGGACATAGAAAGGGAGTACAGAGATACCTGCCTTCCAGGAGAGCTGAAGGTAAGGCATTGAAACACACAAGAGTAAAGGCCTTCGATATTTGGATATTTCCAGGAATCCGAGGTAGTCTGCAGGGTGGAAAGGTTTGATGTATTACAAGATGGTTGAATATTTATGAATCTGAGCCCTATCTGATTGAAGGGCATGGTCCAAGAGTCTCTGTTTGATTGTTTCCTTGGCTTTTTGGTGTCCCAATGCCAATATAGCTTGAGAAGAGAGGCCGTGTTTCTAGAGCATCTTCTCTATTGCACTTTGCCAAGTTGAGAAGTGATTATCAGCTAGAATCAGAGGGGTTAGACCAATAGGGTTGAATATGAGTTTTAGCCAATAGTTAAGTGCTTGTATCCATATATTGGACTCCAAAGAAATCACTCCAGTTTCTAATGGAAGGAAGGCATTTGGAACATATCTTGGAACTCCAAGTATCTTCCTCACAAACTTCGATTGGATCATTTTCAGTGGGTGAATATCTTTGTAAATGCAGAGCTGTGACCCAAATAGAAGCTGAGGAACGACTTTTCCTTGGAAGGCTTTAAGTGCTGCTGGAATGTAGGAGACTAGTGAAATGAAATGTTAGTATTGCAGAGGATGATTTATAGGCAGCGGCAGACATATTGTTAAAAGGATGGGCCATGATACCCCGGTAACCATTCACTTTAACTACATCAAAGCATCCTCCATAGTCTCAACTGTAATTTTTGGCTAAGTTCCACAGCGAGGAAGAAATATGAAAGAAGCTTACATAGGGCTGGTAACAGAAACTTAATGCTGCTCATCAAAGTCCTTCAAAACATTTTTTTTTGCCCAACTAGATACCCTGCAACACAAGGCATTGGTTTCAGCTGTATGTTATGTTTTGAGTGATGTATCTTGGAATCATCTCAGAAGAAAAACACCAAGCTACCAGTGCATGAACTTGGGAGGTTCAGACAAGCATAAGTTTCTGTTTGTGCTAGTAAATCTCCAATAGACTGGGGGGGGTCCGAAAACAGACAAAATCATCAAAGTGTTTTCTGTAAAGGCATCCACTTGATTCAGTGTATCTGTTAATGCCAAACTGTTTCAAATAAAACATCTTTCTGTTCTATGGTAGATTGAAATCAGCAATGATGTTGTTCCCCCAGGTACAATCATATCAAGTATTCTCCAGCAATGAGAATCAAATGCAAGCATGAAGTCATTGAACCCAGAATGTTTCCATGAATTAGTTGTTCTTGATAGGTTCTTTTGGGGAGGGGGGAGATCAGTATACAGCTTTGGTTTATCACACATGTGATCAGTTTATGTATTTTGGCTAATTTGTTGATGTTAAATAAGCCACAGCTTTACTGAATGCAAGGGAACTGTAACATGCAGAATAATTTACCATACAACTCTTATACAATGTGGGTGATCAATAATTTGGATGCAGAGAAATCAGGCCTCCTCACTATATAAGCATCCTTGAACATCTGGGTGAGTCCACCATGATTCTGATCTTTTGAACAGTCCTCAAAAGGACTGTTCGGGCTTCTAGAAAAACATTCAGATGTTTGACAGAGCATGCCCCCTACCTGTGAGGTTTTTGCATTAGCCTGTATCTCTCTCTAAAATGCTTATGAAATCTGCTGTACAGTGAGAAATCTCCGTCCCAGCCACTCTGGTAGGACTGAGTTCTCCTTGTGCATTGGTATGCAATCAATCTTCTTAAAGATTACTCTCTGCATCTGTTTGGTCTGGCTTCCAGCTGATGAGCCCAGAGCCGGAATTCCCCGACAAAGGATTGTGACAGCCCTGAGACTTTTCCTATCCCAATTCCTGCAGTAACGTCTCCTTTCCTTTGAATTGATGCCTCAAGGAGGTCACCACTTACTGTAAGGACTTGTGGAAGGCACCTCATTTATTCCTCCTCCACTATTTCCTCTTTCCCTTTCCTGAAAGCCCTTCTAGTCTCTCCCCTTTTCCTGCTTCCTTCTGTACTTCTAGAGTTGCTAACCTCCAAATGGGGCATGGCGATCTCCTGGAATCACAACAGATCTCCCAGTTACAGCAATCAGTTCCCCTTAGGGTTGCCAGCTCCAGGCTGGGAAATTTGTGGAGATTTGGGGGTAGAGCCTTGGATGGGGAGGGAGGTATGGGGAGGGAAATGACCTCAGCAGGGTACCATGCCATAGAGTCCACCTTCCAAAGCAACCCTCCAAAGAGTGATCTCCAGCCCCCCCCCCCCGGAGGTTGGTAACCCTAGTTCCCATAGAAGAAATTGCTGCTTTGGAGGGTGGAGTCATTGGCATTATACCCTTCTGAGGTCCCTTCCCTCCTCAAACTCCGCCCTCCCCAGACTCTAAGAGCTATGGTAATTTGAAGCTCTGCCCTTTGTACTTGCTCAGAGGCAGCCTTACCAGCACACCCCAAGGCACTGGTTAACGAGAGGCTGGGTTTTATATCTTGGGGAGGTGACACAAAGAAAAAACATGCTTTTACATGCAGGCAAACACACAACACGCATATGAGAACACACACACCCGGCAAAAGAGAATATACAATCCACACAACCATGTCAGAGAGACCCACAAGGAATTGTTACATGTGGGACCATAATTGCTATGTAAGGCGAATGTATAACATGACTCCTAGTCCCACAGTGTCCTTGGTAACAGGTTCTGTGCATGCATCCAGGTATTCTCCATAACGGTTCCCAGGCAGCAGCTGTCAGCATTGCACATGTGAATTTCCAGATTCCTTTTATTCCTCCTGTTAAGGACAATTGTGGTCTGTCACCTGTTTCACAGTTGCTGTAGGGGATGATACTAGAGAAAACTCCATGGCAATGCATGAATATCTTGCATATAGACTTCTGGGACCATGGCTAGAACTATAGACTTGGTAAGACTTCCTTATAGTAGTTACAAGTCGAGGAATCCTTAAAAGTATGCTTGCAATAAACTATGTCCAAAATACCCTTGATAAATAAATGCAGTCATTATAGCTAAGTGCTAATTAGTGTGTATCGTAATTAACTGTCACCTAATGAATTTGCTTAAAGATGTCTCCTTAAGAAGTCAATTAAATGCTTGAACAGGCCTTTCTGTGTTTAATAAACTAATAAGAATGATTCATTCATTTTCCATGCCTGTTTTCCAGTAATAACCTAGCTGTTGTTTTAATCTCTTTTATTAAACATCTGCAATTAATAAACACTATTATCTGGATTGTGTTTTCATTCAGTTAAATGCAGTCAAAGTCCTTTTAGATCATATTTCTTTATAGAGTTTAGGTAGCTTCAACAAAATGGCACAGGTGTAGCATCTGGAAGAATGATAATGAATGAGAAAATTATATGCTGTTGCAAAAAGAAGTTTGACTTGAGCAACATGCAATCATTGTAATGGTCTTAAATGAACAAAATAGCATATGTTCATGCCCAGACCACAAAATATGAACTTCTTGAACTGCTGCCGGCTATACAGTGTTAGAGGAACACATGAAGTACAGCCTTAGTTCCAGAATCAGATTGCTAGACCATTTTGGTCATCCAAATATGTGGCAGGAAATGGAAGGTGGTGGAGATTCTGTGCCTTGCCTTTCACCTGGCGCATTGGCCTTTGGTCTTATAGCAGCAAGCATCCACAAATTGCCATGATCTGAGTTGCACTGAATGCATGGCTAAACTAGATTCAATGTAGGATTTCAAGAGCACCACTTCTCAGTTCAGTAATAAATGGATTCCTCTTGACGTGAAGGCCAACTTCTTGCGTAGACTCGCAGATACAGTCAACTGTCTGGCTTCCTGCTCTCTACCATGTGTAGGGCTCACATGCCATCTAAACCAACCACCGAGTAATGGTGATACAATCAAGGAACAAATGGTGGTGATGACCCAGTTTTACTACCAGTGAAGCCCAGCCATTTCTTAGCATTTTGCTTCCTTGCAGTCATTGCACCAGAGGCTTTTCTTCCTGGGCTGTGTGCTAATCCATGGACCCAGAAGATACCTAGCTAAAATGAAACTGAAAGGCATCTTCACTAACACTGCAATGAGTAGAATGCTAAATAGATAAACTAAGCTATGGTCACTTGAGACTATAAGTTTTGGGCTTTATTTGATTTTGTAATAAATAATGTTTAATAACAGCACTAGACTGTGCTCACCTCTTACACAGAACCCTTTGTACTATGCTTATGACAAATAGTAATTGCCATTGTCGTTAATTTTGTTTTCTTCTTAAAACTGATTTTGGATGATGGCTACTCTCTGCATGAAGATCAATACTTGCAGTGGTGGGTAACCATCATTCAATTCTAAGAACTAGCACAGGCTGACATGAGAACAGCTGTGGGTTTTAATAAGTGAATGACATTAAAAGAGTCTGGAGTTTAGACAGTGAAGCCAGCTTTCTGCTTGCCATGAGATATGCTGAATGTTTATAAATACACTACAAATAAGATAAGTGTAACATGTACGTTTGAAGGTCTTTGGTCTTAGAACAAAAAAAGAGGTCCTTTCTTCATCCACAATACTAACTACATTAAGGATGGAAAATGAATAATTAAGTCAATTCACTGTCTCCAGGAATGTTCTTTGATTGCCAAGGCTGACGTTTGCCCTTCATTATACAGTTTAACTATTCAAGGATTTATCTTTCACATATTCAAGCTAAGTGAAGCCTCACTAAATGCATCGCTGGGAGGGGTGGAAGTTGCCCTTTAAAGGCAATATTTGCATGACTTATTAAATCAGCTTTGGTAACTACAGTGGATGAGTAGAATTACTGTATTGAAGTTTATAAGCTGGATAAGATACAAGCCTATACAACAATTCGAAACCCAAGCAAGATATCCATTCAGACAAGTCCTACTGAGTGACAAGACATAAACTCTAGTATTCAGCAGGTCTACTTATGAGAAAGCCCTTGGAGATTTGATGGGACTTACTCTCCAGTAACTATGTACAGGATTGCAGCTGTAAGGGTTCAATCCTATGAGGGACACACCAACGTAAAAGTAAATGTGATACTTTATTGCTACTTTATTGTTGTTGATAAGCCATGGCTGAATTTAGTCGGCTTCCAAAGCCCTTTCAGGCTGGGAATGCCCCCTGTCAGAGGTGGAAAGTTATGCCACCCCAAAACATAGGTGCCCATGGAAGTGAAAAACCAAGTGCCCCTCAAAACGGAGGAGAGGAGGAGGAGGAGGGCTGGTTTCCAAATCTGCTTCCCTGTGCCACTTATTATTGTCTGGGAGCCACCCCAGAGACACCACCTCCCATGTTGTGTTTGAGTGGGGTTGGCAGGAGCTGTGGCCTCCCAGCACCACGACCACTTGTGCACAAGGGGGATTGGTATTTGGGGAGTGCTCTGGGAGAGCTGCTGGGGGAGGGGGCCAACATTTCAGCTCTGCACTGGGCGGTAAGCTCATTCCTTTGGCGGTCTCTCCTCCAGACAGGGAGCTTTGTTGGGTGGTGGGAGGTAGAGCCCCTCCATTCTAAGTGGAGTAGGTTGCCACACAACCCTTGCAGGAACAGTACTGTATGCTGCCACTTCTGTGGTCAATGGATCATAAGCAGTCACTGACACTTCAATGCAGGACCAGTGAGTGTGATTCAGATGGGACTAGCCTATGCCTTGGAGAGGGGGTTCTGCCCCACAAGCTATGGAGTGAATCCCTGGCAGGCCATGATGGACATGGCATTATTCAGGCTGGTTTGGCTCGCCACCATTTTTCTCCTCTCTCTTCTCTTCCCTCGCCCCTTATTTACCTGGCACTGACAGAAATCCACCCCCTGCCATTTCTCCTGGCTCCGGAGAAGAGGCAAGGGTGGTGGTGGATTGCTTTCAGATCCACCCCCCGCCTTCTGCAGACCCTAGAAAAGGCTGGCGGGGGTGGATTTCTTCCTATCAGCTTTCTTCACTGTCCAGCTTTCACACCCATACATAGTAATAGGGAATACAATGGCATGAATTAACTTGATCTTGGTTGCCAGTGACACATTCTTACACTTAATAATCTTTTCTAGCTCCTTCATGGCTGCCCTTCCCAGTCTCAATCTCTTTCTGATTTCTTGGCCGTGGTCTCTTTGTCCTAACATATGTAACCTTAATTGTGGATTCTTTCTTTCTTTCTTTCTTTCTTTCTTTCTTTCTTTCTTTCTTTCTTTCTTTCTTTCTTTCTTTCTTTCTTTCTTTCTTTCTTTCTTTCTTTCTTTCTCCCTTTGACCATGTGAACAATTTCTTAGAATTATAACAAATCATTGATTTACAAAGCAATGAGTATTTCTTACATGGAGCTTCTGGTTCTGTTTTTTTGTTTTTAAAAAGTAGCTTCTAAGAAGAGTAATGGAGAGGATGACTTGATAATAATGGGATTGTTTTTTCTGGGCAGTTGATACTAGGAAAAAGTAATTCACTTTTCAAAGTAATCCTCCACAAGCTAGGTTGGATATCTAATCTTTTGCTTGCAGAAGACTGGAAATGCACTGGTGGTTTCAATCATGAAAGAACAGAAATAACAAAATTTCTGTTTACCTTTTGGGGGTGGGGGAGTCTGGTCAACTTCATTCTTTAAAAATGTACTTCTTTTTTACTATTTCCAGAACCATATCCCTTGCAGCTTATTCAGACACCCTCTATGTACAATATAGAGTTTATCAGGTAGGATGGGTAGTACAGTCAGAAATCTACTCATCATAGTCCAACCTGAACAACACCCATTTGTAAATGCTCAAAACCCAAATTTGGAATAATAGCAGAACTTTGCATTCTGACAACTTGTTGTCTAATTTTATTTTCCCAGGCAGCAGGTGTAGGAAAGGAAGGAATGGCTCCTTAGAAATCTGCCTGACAGGGTTGTCATTCAGCTAGAACAGTTAGCCCCTTTTCCTGTCAGACATGATTGTCCTGATTGACATACTTGCACGTGGAATTTCCACTTGTCTCCAGGCATTGTACCCTCTCACTGGTTTGGGAGGACATTTTGACTAAATATGGATTAAATATGGATCCTACATTTGTGTGAGCAATGTCATTCTGGGGGGCTGCACATGCTCAGCTAGGCAAAGGCTTTATTTTAACACTGAAAAGTAGGCAGTGCAGAGGATGTCCACCATGATAGGCAACCAGCCTACTTGTCCTCAGAGAGCAAAAGCTTTACTTGCATATTGCTGGCAGGCAGGGCTGCAGAAGCCATACAGAAAGCTATGATTCCCCCCCCCCTGTACAATATGCAGTCAATCTGCCTTGTAAATTGGAAAGGGTATTAATACTCCCCCCACAGTTGTTAGCAGGAAACACACATACAGACACACTTGGGAGATGTGAAAGGCTTCTGTGAGGATAAGCGTTAAGGAAATCCTAGAACTAGGGCTGCAAAGCAGCCCATTTCCCTCCCTCTAGGGGCAGTGCAGTGTAATGGTTAAGAGCGGCAGCCTCTAATCTGGAGAACCGGGTTTGATTCCCCACTCCTCCACATGAAGTCTGCTGGACGACCTTGGGACAGTCACAGTTCTCTCACAACTCTCTCAGTTCCACTTGCCTCACAAGGTGTCTGTTGTGGGGAGAAGAAGGGATTGTGAGGCACTTTGAGACTCTTTAAAGTAGAGAAAAGTGGGGTATAAAAACATACTCTTCTTCTTTCAATTCCCCGGTGGAGGGAGTAGATGCTAGAGAGACTGACGACGAGAAAAAGAGGCATATAAACAATATATCCTTAAAATATATTTATTATACCACAAAGGAAACTGGAAAGAAACAGGCATAGCAAATAGAGCATAGGAAATGCGATAGTTCAAATATAATAAGGAATATATTCCTTCTCCATACCGGGCACAAGAAAAGTTCTTGTGAGATTGGCATGGAGCCCTGAACAAAGAAAGCAGCCAAGTTATATACCTTTGGCAGTCCATAGAAGAGATGGCAAATGTCAATCAAGAATGTACATTTATCAGGGCATTCAAAGAGAATTTGGCACAGGGAGTGCACATGCCACATTAGAATTACGGTCAACCCCTGTGATCAATCTAAAAGAAACATTGTGCTCCTGCTAGGACACCATCAAGGTTAATCTCCGATACCCTTGGCTCTTGGTGCCACAGGCATCTCGATGTTTAGACTTTTGGAGATAGTACGACTAGGCAACTCCAGGGCAGAGCATTCTTGTAACTCACATCAGTATATTTGCAAAGGCTTATAGGAAGGAGAACCAAAGAAAAAAGGACTAGTCTCAATTCTTCCACAATAAGATGAAACCATCTCTTTGACTGAGAGAATTACTAATTCAGGATCTGAGATCTGTTGAATGTCTTTATTGTATTTTAAAGCACTGTATCCATTGGGGTAGCTAATATGTGCAAGTTGGTCTGTTCATCAAAACTGCTCCAATGTGCAGAGTCATCCAGGAGAGGGTAATTCTTTCTTTAAAAAAATATAGAGAAACCAAGTATGGCAAAGTAAAGCACAGATTTAGCTTTCCTTAGTCGTTGGTCTGTCTATTATGATTGATTGGTTTTTACTCTGCTGTTGTGATGCTCAGATTTTCAAAAATTGTTATGCAATTGTGTGTGTGTGTGTGTGTGTGTGTTAAATGCCATCAAGTCGCTTCTGAGTCATGGCAACCCTATGAATCAGTATCCTCAAAAATGTCCTGTCTTTGACAGCCTTGCTCAGATCTTGCAATTGTACGGATATTTATTGTTTTATGATATTGAGAGGCATTTTAAGGAAATCAGATGGAGAGTGTGAAATAGAGCTGTTAAAAACAAATTAAGTAAATAAGCATAGAAATCAGTTTGATAGAAAGGGGTTAGATAGGGGGCTTGTGACTCTGCTCTTTCTCTAGTTTTAATAATGAATCTTAGGGCTTGTGGCTGCCATGAGGATGTTGTCCCATTTAGCTTGGCCCTTATGGGGGGTAGCATGAAAAATGCCAGAAAGAAAGAGAAATATGCATGAGGAATGAAGCCAGACATTTTAAAATTCAGTACTTTGGGGATTTTACAGTTATTCTATATCAGGACATGACAAAGGGAAAGGTCAGATTTCCAAAAGAGGCATAGACTAGCTATTTCCAGAGAGCAGGTGGATTTGCTAAGGGAAGCTTCTGGGTTATTCCCTTCAGGCAAATACCTAGAAATCCGAGTTAGCTGATTTTCTGAAAAAGGAGAACAAGATATTATTTGCACTGATTGATGTAATCAGATCCATGAAAATTATTCAGTCTTTCACTGAGTCAGGTGTGGTTAGACTATGATTAGAAGAACACATTCTGTCTAAATAAAAGGCTATTCTGACTGCTGCATTTGTTCAGTTTGTACCACCAGCAATGTTATCACCTTTTTATCTCATTAGAAATTCTTACATGTTTCTGTTCCTCAGATTGCTTCATGGAAAAATTGTCAATGTTATTGGCAAGGGAAATTGCAACCTGCACAAGTGTGTGGATTAGTGTGTTTTGTTGGTGGGATTAGGGCTGCTATAATAATGACAGACATTGTGTAGTAGTGTATAGGTAGGGTTGATTGGCAAACATTCAGAGGCATCAAAGGATGAAGGAAGTTTTCTGCAAAACATGTGATCATTGGCTGTTTAGCTGGGTGGCTGGGAGATTCTTTCCTCAGTGCTGAACAGCAGCAGCTGAACACTTAACTGGTCTCTGGCATGTAGTAGGTAGAGGATGAGGCTTGACACTTCTACACACAGATTTCCTCTGGGCAGGCTATGATAAACAAAGCTAGCAGAAATGGCAGTGAAGTTTGGAGCCAGTGTGAAGTTACCTGTACAGCTGGTAGACTGTAGGGTTCCTCATCTATGATAACCTGCACCAAAACAATGAATGAAATGCTTGATATATGTGCAAATCAAGTTGTTTTTATTCACTACATCTGTGGAATGTTAATCTAAGATGGTGCAACAAACTATCATTGCCATATGCACAGGAATTATTTGCTCCCAGAACAAAATGACTGCCCTTCATCCCCACATTTTGTTGCTCCCTACAAGTCTTAGACTGTGGTTCTTAGCCTATGGCTCATAGCCCATGGCCCTGGCCAGATGGATTAACCTGGTTGACACCAATCCTGGATGTTGTATCCACACATCGTCTTTTCTTTGTTTCAGTACAGTATATTATTTGTTTAAAAGTGTGTTTTTGAAAGTTGTTTTGGTTCCCCATTGGGAATAAAAGTGGGGTTAAAAGTTACTAAAATAAATACTTTCTGTATGGTTTGCTGGAACTAGTGGGGCTTCACAGATGGATGTGTAGAAGACCAGCATAGTCAGTCAGAGCCTGTTAGCCAGAGGGATGCAGGAATGGTATAAATAGGTGCAGGGATGGCATAAGTAGGTAATTACACTGTGGTTGTTAGTAATACAGATTCAGAAGCAGGACTGACACTGGAGGACAGGCAAAACAGGGCAGTGTTCCAAATCACTGCAAACAGGCAGTATCTCTTCAGTGGAATGCACTCTGTCTCCCTACCACTTTTGCCAATCCCAGTGATGCTTGGAAGCATTTCCAGCATCAGACTACAGGAAGAGCAGAGATTGGATTGTCCTATGGTGAACCATGGGTTAAATATATGATTCATTACAGTATCAGCTGAGAATACGCACTGAACTGGCTAATATGTAGTGTCCTCTGTTTACCACTCTGGGTCTAGGGGATCTCAATTTTAATCCCTAAAATGGTTAAAGAGAAATATGTTTTGACTATAGCAATCATGCTGAGCAGTGGGGGACCATATGGCCTACTTATGGATTCCAGAAGGGATGTGGGACAGAATTCATTCTGCTGCTACATTTCAGAATAGCCTGGAGAAAAAGAGAATCTGTTTTTCAATCTAGGAGCGTATATCAAGGGACAAAATTCCCAGCTGCCAACGTCATTCACTTCTTAGTTGGGTTTAAAAGACCCCACTAAAGCCAGCATCTAACTTTAAGCATGCAATGTGTTCCCTTAAGTCAACAGGAGCACCAAAGCAATTCTAACAAGGCGTGTGTTTATGTGCCTTGTTGGATCATATCCTAATTGAAACTGAAAAGTGGCAGGTGTTTGAGAAGAGCTCTCATCTTCAGCATCCCAAAAGTGGAACTGGTCAGTTCTAGGTTATTGTTTGCACTGAAATGTCAAATGAACCACACACAAATGTCAACAAATGTTGGTGTCTTCAGATGCTAACTAGATGAAATTCATGACAAGTACTCTAGCTGTAAAATGGTTATAACTTCTTTACTTCTGCCAAACCAAGCACTTCAGGGGAGGTGAGCAAAATGAAAACTGGGCAGCCTAGCTACTTATACTGTCATATGCAACTCTATTCCTCAGATAATTCCATCCTGTTACTATACATTTTTCAGGCTAGTGTGCTCCAAGTCAGTTCAGGCAAAGGCAATACCAGTAGAAGGGTCAACACTTGGGAATGCAAAATTGTTTTATTTTGGAGAGCCTTCTTGGGAGTTAATGAATGGCTGACTTTGTGGCAAAAGGTGTACAGGAGTGTGGATAAAAGGTTGCTCAGGGTATTTTATAAAGTGCTGGATTAGATTTTATTTTTTTTCCTTGCAATTTGATGTTGCCAGTTTAGCTGCTTTGAATTTTCAGAGAAAGGCAGTATTAATGTTTTAATAAAATATAAATAAGTAAACTAGCTACATATAATATGTTTATGGAGAACAAATGTTGAACAAGACAAATGAAATCAAGATGGGTAGCTATAGCTGCTAGAATGCTTTACTTATCAATAAGGCTTTGGGAGATACTTATTTAGAAAGAAAACAAAAAGCAAAGTTCCAATTTTACTCAGTTAATTAATTTCTACCAGTCTCTTTGAATCTAAGAGCTTTAAGTATTAAAGTTAGAAAGAGAAAAGGAAACATTCATCAGCTACTTCATCTTGACAGCATCTTCTTGAAGAGAACAAACTTGTACTGAATTTGATATTAATTGTGAAACTAAGCCAAATCCACAGCACAAAGCTAGTTGCCAGAAGACATTAACGAAACAGACTTTTAAGTTCATTTGAAACAAATTAAACATGCCTGTATGTGTGTTTTACTATGACTGCGAATCAGTTATTTAAGTTAGATGAGTCCTAGGGATGTGACTAATAAAAAAAAGAAGAATCAAACTTCTTTTGTAAATATAGAAAATGTTCTGAATAAGCAACTGTTATCAACATTTGGTTGATAATTTTCTTCAGCTCTGATAATTATTTGTGTGATTTCATTTTCTGGCATGGAAATGAAGCAAAAGGAGGAAGTTACTCATTATTTGATGATATGTGTGTAGCAGGGGCAATATCCAACCTAAAGAGTTCACACCAACCAGAATCATTCCAATTGGAATCTTTTTTTCTTGGTATGTCCTCTCTCTTTGCACCATTTTAATGACTCTGAAGGTATTTGAAAGTTAATAAGTCAGAGCAACAATGTGGCTTCTGTTTGCTAGCAATTGCTAGAGAATGAGCTATATGTTTTTCATTGTTAGTTACTATTTCATGTGTGTGAAAGAGAGCAAATTAGATCATTGCAAGTTCCATGTCACTTGTGTTTTATTGCCTTTTTGTTTTGCAGCACACACAATTCAAATATTACATTGTGAGTAATTTATTTATAAAACACTTTTGCTATATTTTTGGCACACATGGCCCTTCAGTGGCACAAACACAGACAATTAAAATGCTAGCTCATGTTTAAAAAGGGTAAAAATGTATATCACATAAACACAAAACAGCAACTTAATATGTAGGGTACCATTAGATATAAAATGAATTGCCAGCTTAGTGCTTAGTTGTGCGGTGCACTCCCCAGCCGGACACCTGACCCCCCCAGGGACCAACCCAAACCATGTAACGGTACCCAGTTGATAAATGCACAGAGCCCAGTTTGGATGAAATGGCACAACTTTATTGATTGCAGCAGCAAGGCATTGGCATGGTATGGGGGCGTATCCAATCATCGACCTGCCACCCTGCAGGCAGATGCACACCTCCCAGCACCCTTGCTGGGGAAACCAGAGATGGCAGTTAAGGGACACACGAGGGCGGCAGCCAGCTATGTGGTCCCCTGCCACATGGAGGGAGGCCAGCTTGACAGCCCATGGCAAGGTATGGCCCTCGGACGGCCTCCCTTGAGGCCCGTCCCCGGCAACCACCATCTTGGCATGCCCCCGTCCGGCCTTCCCCCCAAAATCCCATACCGGGATCCTCAATAGGGGAGAATGGGCACGCAGGCCGTTTTCCCCCCAAACCGACCCCTTCCTTTAAAGCAGGGAAGTCGGACCCGACAGGAGCCGCACGGTCCGACTTCCCAGGGCCCGCCCCCCCGGGAAAGCCGCGAGCCGATTGGCCCGCACAAGCCCGGCTTCCGGCCCCCCGGGCAGCCACGAGGCCCTCCAGCTGTGCGGCGGGTGAACACCGCCATTAGCCGCCCCGCCGCCATTCAGGGCGGAACAGGGCCCCCGCCTGGGCAGCGGCTCCGCCGGGCTCCAGCTCCGCCGCTGACCGCCACCTGGCATGCCGGCTGTCGGTGCCCCGCCCAGGCACAACCCGGCAATCTCGGGCCATGCGGTGAGTCGCGGCCGCGTTTCCTTACAAGCCAACCTATGCTAATGTAAAATCCTGTTTAAACCAAAAGGTTTTCACCACACTTTTAAAAACCATGATGGAAGGTACAGTTGTGTCTTATGGGATGGAGTATTCCACAGCATCCCACTGTCTCACTGTTGTAACTAAAAATACCTTATTACACAAGCCTCTTAGGGTAGTAGCACATAAAACAGGGTCTCACTATTCATCCAGGACTATTCTGTTTACAGAAAGTGGTTTTTCAGGTATCTTGTCTCCAAACCACTTAAGGCTTTGAATATTGAAACCAGCATTTTTATTAGAACCTGGAGACAAATAACTGTTAATGTGTACGAATGAATAAACTGTTAATAAATGCAGTTGGATCAACATTGGTGTACTATGAGCATTTTTTCCTTACACTGATTTAAATCTTGCATTAAAAAAACCAGAGTTATTCATAGTTACCTTGAACTAAGTTAGAATGTATATATTCAAGATTAGTGTAGACAATTATGAAAAATGCTTTCCAAGAGCCTTAAGGTATCTGGTTCATTCCTCTTATCTCATGATAGAATAGAAATGAATGATTAAAAATGAACTATTTCTTCAAATGAAATAGATGGATATTATATTTAACACTTGAGGTATGGAGTTTCAATGTGAAATATCTCACATTGAACATTTTGATGTGGGTGATAGGGCACTATCAACTCTTATCATTTTATGAAGATGTTCCCAAGTCTTTGTAAATGTTCTGATATACAGCTTGCTGAAACTCAGATAAATAATAGCATCACTAATCAAATGCAAAACTAAACCCAATGGCATCATTGAAAGTTTCAACTTGGTTAACTCTGATTACTAATTAATGATTTTGCAGCCTCACTAAAATCCTGAAGATTTCAATGTGTTCTAATCCAAGTTTAGTATAGCAAGGTATAATTCAAAATCATTAATGCAAATTGCTAACACAATAAGATGACAGCTAGAAAACAGTTGGGAAATGTTAAATTATTTCAACTGCCACAACTGAGCTTTATAAAAGTCTCTGAAATGTTAATTATAGGGTTTCACAGCAGAGAAATCCTTTGAAGAAAGGGCTAAGTGGAAAATGTCTGACTTTCCTTCTTTTCAGATCCCTCCCCAAATTTCCTTGACTATTGGTCTAGATAAGAAGGCAATTTATTATTATTGATCATATCAAGGGGTAAGGTAACCCTGCTTTTGCTGCCTGCAGTGAGACTGCAAAACATACATATGTACACAAACCCAAGCACCTGAATGAATAGGTATTCAACTCTTTTAGGCTTGGTGAATCTGAAGTCAGACAGCCTCTAATTACAATAATTTGAGGTGAAGAAGAAGGTTTTTGTACTCTGCTTTTCTCTATCTTAAGGAGTCTCAAAGGGGCTAACTATCACATTCCTTTCTGCTCTCCACAATAGGCACCTTGTAAGGTAGATGGGGCTGAGAGAGTTTAAAGAGAACTGTGACTGGCCCAAGGTCACCCAGCAGGTTTTTTGTGGAGGAGTAGGGTTCTTAAACCTGGTTCTTAAACCAGATTAGAGTCTGTGACTGTTAACTGCCACCCACGCTGGCGGGTGACTCATTCCCATTCTTCTTATAGTTAACAAAAACTGGAAAAGTGACTTGGTTGGGGTTACCAAGTAAGGTGACAGCTTGCTCAGCAGAAGTCTACCTAGCAGTAATGTGATTTATTGTCTTTTCCTAGTAATCACCCGGAGACAGCTCAAACAGATAATTGGATTATAGCTTCTAAAGTCACACGGGCAAAGATTGCCTGCTAGAAGATTCCACCCGGTCTATCATGTATCACTGCTATAACTCCTGAAACATATGTACTTCAGTGTTACTCTTCTGAAGATGCCTGCCACAGCTGCTGGTGAAACATCAGGAAAGAAAATACCAAGACCACGGTCACACAGCCCGGATAATTTACAAGTACCAATGAACTCTGACCGTGAAAGCCTTCGACAATATATGACCTTTTCCTTCTCGTATGGTTCTTCCATAATTTTTTTTTTAAAAAACCCACTTTTTGGGGGGGAAAAGGGAGATCTCACACTGACAGCCCCCACTGACTGACACCATTCTGTCAGCTGCTTTAAGAAAAAGTAATTTAAAAATCACCATTGGCACAGTGATGCAGTTTTACCATATGGTTTTACCACGGAGCTTCAGGCAATTCCTAAAGTGGTATGACATCACTTCTGGGGTTTTGTAAGAAGTGTCATAATGCTATAGTGCCACTGCCCTAGGGTTGCCAGGTCTCCCTTCACCACCGGCAGGAGGTTTTTGGGGCAGAGCCTGGGGGTGGCGGGGTTTGGAGAGGGGAGGGACTTCAATGCCATAGAGTCCAATTGCCAAAGTGGCCATTTTCTCCAAGTGAACTGATCTCTGTCGGCTGGAGATCAGTTGTAATAGCAGGAGATCTCCGGCTAGTACCTGGAGGTTGGCAACCCTACACTGCCCACTGTTGCCACCCCAAAGACTCAGAAACATTTACAAAGTTAAAAAAATACAAATAATATATTATGATCTAAAAAACATGAGCTATGATAAAAGCAGCTTAGTCTTTAGATCAGTTCCAATTATTCTCCTCAGCCTATATTAAGGTAAAATTATTGTATTACTCCCCCCCCCAAATTTGAGAAAGAGGATACATTTATCAATATCCCATACTATTTCTAAGTCGTTAAGTTTTGTGAAGCAGAATAATCAATTGAATTCAATAAGGTACTTCAACCTGGTTAAGCATAACAGTTCCCTTTTGATTACTGTGTCACGAAAATGTTATATTAATATGTCATTTAATAGGTTTCCCCACTTGTATCAGACTGTTTTTTCTGTATCCTGTCTTTGCAATAATAGAAGATAAATAGCTTCTGATAGCAATACAAGTTAATTATATCACAGCATGATACGCTAGATGTTCCAGAATCCCCCCTCCACAGTTTTCCTCATGTAAATGTAATATAAGGTTACAGAGGAATACATCACAAGATTTGTTTGTTGTGACATACTATAGTGATCTGTAAGGATAGCGCTAACAGGAAAGCATGCTTGCAAGACAACACTTGTATCAATTAACATGAATTCATTCGAATGAAAAGGGGTGTCTGCATTCCCAGGGTGGTAAATAACCCAGACCTCTAGAATGCAGAAAGGGAACCTCCTTAGCAACCACACAGAAAGAGAAAATGAGGTCAATATACTTAACAGAGCTAAAAAGCTAACCAATTAGTATGCTGTGAGTGGAAAACGGAGAGCAAATTGTATATTTATGCAAGCAGTTGGGACAATTAAGTGTGTTCAGTTAGTTTGGATTTTTGTCTATAAAGAACTCTGTTCTGTTTGCTATTCTCTGTAGCTGAGCAAAGTTCTGAACAAAGCACCAGCGTCTCATTCTTTTTCAGGAGGTTGTTATTCCCCCCAAAAAAAACCTTCAGCGCTTGACAGTTAAATACTAAACCCACACAGCACAATCCGATGCAGAATGACTCCACTCTAAACCCATTGATTTCATTGGGCTTAGACTGCGGTATATCTATTTAGGATTCTACTGTTAGTGGAAGACAGGTGACCCACTGCCCCCACATCATGTCCCCAGAAAGCCCCAAGACCTCCAGGTGCTTCGTCTTTAGCCAACTCACAGCTTTCTATTTATAATACTCCATTGGCTATTGTATTATTGTAATCATTCCTTCCTGCATTGTCTTGTATTGATTTGTTGACATATAATTGGTCAAGTGTGTTTCTCAGATCTTACCTCTTCAGGTGTCATTTTAGAGAAAAAATAGATCTATTCACAATTGTCAAACAGCAAACACAATATGCTGGCATTTTCTTCCATAAATGATATGTTGGTATCATAAGAACCTAAGAACATAAGAAAGGCCCTGCTGGATCAGACCAAGGCCCATCAAGTCCAGCAGTCTGTTCACACAGCGGCCAACCAGGTGCCTCTAGGAAGCCACTAACAAGACGAGTGCAGCAGCACCATCCTGCCTGTGTTCCACCGCACCCAAAATAATAGGCATGCTCCTCTGATACTAGAGATAATAGGTATGTAGCATGACTAGTATCCATTCTAACTAATAGCCATGAATACCCCTCTCCTCCATGAATATGTCCACTCCCCTCTTAAAGCCCTCCAAGCTGGGAGCCATCACCACATCCTGGGGCAGGGAGTTCCACAATTTAACTATGCGTTGTGTGAAAAAATACTTCCTTTTATCTGTTTTGAATCTCTCGCCCTCCAGCTTTAGCAGATGACCCCGCGTTCTAGTCTTATGGGAGAGGAAGAAAAACTCCCTGTCCACTCTCTCCAAACCATGCATAATTTTATAGACCTCTATCATGTCTCCCCTTAGCCGCCTTCTTTCCAAGTTAAACAGGCCTAAGCGTCCTAACCACTCCCCATAGAACAGTTGCTCTAGTCCCCTAATCATTTTGGTTGCTCTTTTCTGCACCTTCTCAAGCTCTGTAATATCCTTTTTTAGGTGTGGTGACCAGAACTGTACACAGTATTCCAAGTGTGGTCTCACCATAGATTTGTACAAGGGCAGTATGATATTAGCAGTTTTATTCTCTATTGCTCATCTAATTATGGCCAGCATGGAATTTGCCTTTTTTACAGCAGCCGCACACTGGATTGACATCTTCATTGAGCTATCCCCTACGACCCCAAGATCCCTTTCTTGGTCTGTTGCTGCCAGCACAGATCCCATCACTGTATATGTGAAGTTGGGATTTTTTGTCCCAATATGTATCACTTTACACTTACATTGAATCTCATTTGCCATTTTAATGTCCATTCTTCCAGTAAGCAGAGATCCTTCTGGAGCTCTTCACAGTCCAATTTTGTTTAAACCACCCTAAATAATTTGGTGTCATCTGCAAACCTGGCTACTTCACTGTTTAACCCCAACTCCAGGTCATTGATGAACAGGTTGAAAAGCACCGGTCCCAACACAGATCCCTGAGACACCCCACTGCTCACATCCCGCCATTGTGAGAACTGACCATTGATTCCTACTCTCTGCTTCCTATTTTTCAGCCAGCTCTCAATCCATAAGAGGACTTGTCCTCTTATCCCGTGACTATGAAGTTTGCTTAGCAGTCTTTGGTGGGGGACTTTGTCAAAACCTTTTTGGAAATCCAAATACACAATATCCACAGGCTCATTCCTGTCCACATGCTTATTGACACTTTCAAAAAACTCTAATAGGTTAGTGGGACAGGACCTACCCTTACAGAAGCCATGTTGGGTTTTGCCCAGCAGACCTTGCCCTTCTGTATGCTTGACAATTCTATCTTTAATAATGCTTTCCACTAATTTACCCGGAACAGACGTTAAGCTAACTGGCCTGTAATTTCCTGGTTCCCCCCTGAAACCTTTTTTTATAAATGGGTGTTGCATTGGCCATTCTCCAGTCCTCTGGTACAGAGGCTGATCGAAGGGACATATTACATATCTTTGTTAGAAGTTCAGCAATTTCCCATTTGAGTTCTTAAAGAACTCTAGGATGAATACTGTCTGGTTCCTGTGACTTGTTAGTTTGCAGTTTGTCTAGACGTTCTAGGACTTCCTGCCTTGTTACCACTATATGCCTCAGTTCCTCATTTTCCCCTCTCCAAAATCTCTGTTCAGGAGAAGGAATCTGCCCTGTATCTTCAACAGTGAAGACAGATGAGAAGAATTCATTTAGTTTTTCAGCAATCGCTTTATCCTCCCTTACAGTTCCTTTACTCCCATTGTCATCCAATGGTCCAACCGCTTCCCTAGCTGGTTTCCTACTCCTAATATACTTAAAGAATTTCTTATTGTTTGTTTTGATGTGTTTAGCAATAAGCCCCTCAAAATCTTTTTTTGCATCACTAATTATCTGCTTGCATTTCCTTTGTGCAAGTTTGTGTTTGCTTCTGTTCGCCTCGTTTGGGCAAAGCTTCCAGTCTCTGAAGGAAGACTTTTTTTCTCTAATTGCTTCCTTCACCTTACCCGTTAGCCATGGTGGTGACCACTTGGACTTATTACTACCTTTCCTGACCTGCGGTATACAAGCTAGCTGAACCTCTAGTAATGTGGACTTGAGTAACCCCCAAGCCTTTTCAAGAAATTTAGCCCACCTAACTGTTCTTTTCAACTTCCTCTTTACCAGTTTTCTCATTTTAGAGAAGTTCCCTCTTTTAAAGTCAAAGGTAATTGTGTGAGATTTCCCAGTCACTTTCCCACTTACATATAAATTAAATTTGATGCCATTGTGATCACTATTGCCATTGTGATCACTATCCTAAGATATATCTTAATTTTGCATTCCATAGGGATTTGCCATTGAATTTAGAAGCTACCAGCAAATAGCTAGGAACTTTCTACTATCTGTTCTGATAGCTGAACCCTGAGAAGCACTAAGCACATCTTTGCTCCAGAACACCAGATAGCCAATTAGCATAAACTTCCTGATGCATTTTACTACTGATTTGAGTGGCTACAATGGCTCTCAGTAAGGAAAAGACCCCATGGGAACTGAAGCCTTTGGTGATGAGATGTCATAACTCCTCTCACCAGTAACATGGGCTTTGGAGGATGTTGCACAGGCTATATTATATCTCTCCCCTATCTGTGTTTGTTGGGCCTGAGTGAGCTATGGGGAGGGGGAGATAGAAACAGAGATAATTTAGCTCCCATGGTGTAGTATGTGGGTTCTCACCTCAGTTTTACCTTCACCGCAATCCTAATTGAGAAAATGACCACCCCAAGGTTACATTTAACCATACTGGCTGATCATGCATTATGTAGTAAATGTCCCCCTTTTTTTGTCTGCCCTGTATCTACTCCCCATCAAATTTATTATACATTAGAGCTGAAAGCACAGTAAAATATAAAAATTCATACCACAAATAGGGTTGCCAGGTCCCTCTTCGCCACCGGTGGGAGGTTTTGTGGGTGGAGTCTGAGGAGTGCGGGGTTTGGGGATGGGGGACTTCAATGCCATAGAGTCCAATGACCAACGCGACCATTTTCTCCAGGTGAACTGCTTGCTATCAGCTGGAATTCTGTTGTAATAGCAGAAGATCTCCAGCTAGTACTTGGAGGTTGGCAACCCTAACCACAAAACCTACCTCAAGCTCCTCACATTTCCAGCCATTTTCTTTTCTCTAACCTTGATCTGAGTAATATGTAACGTGCTTTCCCATGCACTATGTTAGACATCATATAATACCTTTAAAGGCCCCACCACATCATCCCTTTTTGTGTGTCTGATTTTTTTCAGTTATATTTTGTAATGGTGTTGATAATTCTGTTAACCTGAGTGTGTGGATTTATCTAGTCCTTCTCCCTCCTTCAGCCTTACAACTCCTTCCCTCAAAATGCAACATTGTTTGGCATGAAACCTTCACATAGCTTCCAAATGGTGAGATGTCTTAGTTGCTTTTCTTCCAGTGCTTTTCAGCCCCAAGACAGTGAATGTGCTTCTCTAGACCAACTGATACAGGCCCAAGGCCTTGATTGCCTCAGTAGGATTGTTAAGGTCCAAGATGGTGGGATAAGCATTATTCACCTGAAGCCAAGCCATCTGGCAGATTCTTACTTGGATGCATCGTTCTCCGTCTCTGTCTCTCTGTCTCGCTCTCTGGTGGATAGTACACTTGTAGCTGGGAGTTTGTTTCATTTCTTTCATTTTTCTTATTAATTCCAAAAGGGACTGTTTTGTTATAGGATTGTATGTTTTGTTTTGTTTCTGTTTCTTTATTGTACTTTCATTTTCATAATTCTATTTCATTAATATTTCCTATTGGTTTCAATGAAACAACTTCCCCTTTCTTAGGCCCATACCTTTATTTCCCAGCCAAATTGGATAAAACTAAGGTGGTTTGTAGTATTCTCTGAGGACACGCACACTGACAAATTTCAAACAGAAGTAAGAATCCCCCAGGCTATGAAAAGCACCCAAGTTTAACATTAAAGTCTATGGGGGAATTGACAAAAAATATGCCAAGCAGTAACACAAGCAACATTGCAGTCACTTTGCTTAAAGAATAACAGCACAGAGAAGAGACAGACTGACAAGGCAAGGAAATTTGGTGACAAAAGGAGGGTAAGGCATTTAGACAGACAGGTAGCAGGAGGAGAACCTTCACTTAGATTTGCTTGGATAGGGAGATGAGGTTTGCAGAGCAGAAGACAAGCAGGGGAGGGCATACTGTAAGAGGGACAGAGCAGGGCAGGCATTGGGAAGAAAGAGGAAAGCAAAGTCCCGCTCTTTATCCTTCAGGATTGGAATACTTCACAAATGTTTGAAATCCTAAGGGCTATAGTTTGCAGTCAGACAAGAAAGCCCAGGGCCTCTCACCCCCTTTCCCCTCAGGAACACCATGCTCTCTCTATTCCCTTGTTCCTGCCTTGTGAAAGTGAAATAAATAGAGACACAGACTGCAATAATGAAAGAAACCAGAACAAAATGAAAGAGAGTATTTTTCCCCATTATAGGCTCTTTAGATAGGGAATTTGTTTTCCCCTTCCCTGTTAATTATGAAATACCCTATTTTCATAATTATTCTAAATAAAATGAAAAGAAACGCACAAATCTAGTGGCTACCTACTCTTTTTCAGGATGAAGGTGATAGTTCAGATATCTTAGTGCAGAGAACACTGGTGAATTGATCTCTGTCACCTGGAGATCAGTTGTACTAGCAGGAGA
This sequence comes from Euleptes europaea, assembly GCF_029931775.1. Lineage (NCBI taxonomy): Eukaryota > Metazoa > Chordata > Lepidosauria > Squamata > Sphaerodactylidae > Euleptes > Euleptes europaea. The sequence continues at coordinate 36,035,854 of NC_079320.1, read as the reverse complement.
TCTCCAGCCACCACCTGGAGGTTGGCAACCTAGGGCAAACTCATAGGGTTATAAATATATGTCCATCTATATATCTAATGGTGACAGGTAGCCCCACTGGAGGATTCCTAAATCTGCAGATCAGGAACACACTGACACCAAGCAGAGTTTTCTGCAAACTTGGGTTACTTTCCAGGTTTGCAGAAAAATCTGAAAAGTTAAAAAAAAATACATTGGGGGTTTAAATTCCCCCCAAATCAAAACAAGAGATCTGTGCATGCACAGACAATGCACTTGCCAGTTGAGCTGACAGCCGTCAGAGGGATCTACTCCGGTCCTGGCTGCCATGGCAGAGGACACCAGGAGCTGCTCTGGGCCTTGCTGCCATGACGGCAGTTGACGGGAGCAGCTCTGTGCTCAGCCATGGCGGTAGCAGATGCCAGGAGATGTTCTAGGCTCTGGGCTTGACCATGGTGGCAGTGGATGCTGGGAGATGTTCCGGGCCCGGCTGCAGCAGCAAACCACTTTGGGAGCAGCTCCAGGCCCAGCTGCCATGGCAGACGATGCTGGGATGCTCCCAGCTACCATCAACATCACCACCGGACTGAAGGTGGGTGGTGGCACCTAGAGCTGTGATGGATGGGAGAGATGGGATTCACCACCACCAGAAAGTCTTGCTGGCCTCCCACTTGCTTCTCCTGTGATTCTCTCAGCAGAGCTGCTAATTCTTTTCAAAGCTAAGAGGCAAATGGGTTAAAGCAGACTGCAACCCAAAAAGTGCACTGTTCTATTCTAAAAGAGATTTTAAAAAACTAATCTTATACAATCCTTTTATGCAATGTCTTCCTTTTCCTTCCCACAGGAGCAGTAAATCATCCATAATAACAATAAAGCAAATGCAACAGGCACCACTGTGGAAACCACAAATGTCAGCTATTGATCTCTGTGCGCTCTCTTCTCTCTGTGCTCTTGTAAACTAGTTGCTTCTTTATACTTTTGTCAAGATTTTGTTGATAAAATAAACAGCTGCAAAGTTCATCTTTTGAGAGAATTTTAAAGTGTTCCTCCCCTAGGTGACCAAAGATTTGCTGTTTGTTACTTGGGGTCCAGTCTGGCTACATCTGACTTCATCAAGCACCATTGTAAAACCATGATTGACAATTGATATTCAGCCAGCCAATTGAGGCCTTATGCTTTATTTGAAGAGGGGCAGGGCCAAATAGCTCCCGAGCTTTAATGCCATGAATACCACTTATTCTATCAAAGCTCCACTGCATTACATTGTTTTACTGGGAATCTTTGTTGTTTGACTCAAATGTTGTTATACTTTGTAATTGGGTTGCTGACAGACTGTGTAATTTGTACTTGTAATATGCCTTGAATCCCAGTCAGAAAGGTGGACTATAAATAGGGATGCCAGGTCCAGGTTGAGAAATATTTGGAGATTTTGGGGGTGGAACCTGAGGAGGGTGGGGTTAGGAGAGGAGAGGAACTTCAATGCCATAGAGTCCAGTTGCCAAAGCGGCCAATTTCTCCAGGTGAACTGATCTCTATCAGCGGGAGATTAGCTGTAATAACGAGAGATCTCCAGCCACCAACTGGAGGTTGGCAACCCTAACTATAAATGAAAATGAATTACATTAAATAAATAAAAAGGTATTATGCAACACGAACATTTGCTAATCCATTTTTTTCTTTGCAACATTCTACTTACAAGCACTGCTCTCTGTATCCCCATCTGGAGAAGTAATCTGGATTGCAACCAGAGTCAGGGCTTTCTCAGTGGTAGTGTCTAGCCCTTTACCGAGGGCTCACTTGATGCTCATTATGCTATTTCTTTTAGTTACCTGGCCAAAATGTTTATCTTTGGCAGAGCTTTTAATTGAAGAATTATCCATATTTTCCTTTGTTTGTTACCTGCTTCTAGTCTAAGGGCTGTTTTATTAATATTATTATATGTGCTATATGAGACAGTCAGAAAATGCACAGCTTCCCCCAAAATCTAATAATTGTTCAAGTTCTTTTGATGCTGACAAGAAATGTATTATCAAAAGATTTATAGCACAAGTGAACTGCTTTCCGAAAGGAACATTACATTTGCAGCTGGCAGTTGGCATGAATAACAGCTGTCCCAATAGTATCCATAGACTATAGGTATTATTCTGGCAACATTTTAACATTTGAAAGCATCTGTTTCTCATTTAATTCCTGTATTCAGATGACTGATCTGCATTATGTGTTACTCTAGACTGTTTCATTTATTATTTATTGTTCACAGATGTTGAAAGTAAACAGAAGTCTTGCATAAGGCATCCAACATTACTTGTGGTATTATCGATTCATGGAGAGTAAATAACAGCTATTTTAGCATAGCACTTCAGCACATCTTTCGAGCTGATCTTACAACACACCGATGAATGGATTAAAGGCTTAAGACATCTGAAGTTCTTATTGAAAACCTGTCATTAATGACTTGTTTGCATAGTGACTGTTTACAGCAGGCATTGATTTACTGAGCATCACTGAGCCTTGAGTTCCGCGTATTGCTCTACTTGAGACATAGTCAGCGGCTTGAAGGTGATGCTAGCAATAAGCCAATCATTGGCACTTTGCAGTTATTTGCATACCCTTTAAAAGAGAAAGACTCAAGCAAAACTTCAAGAAAGATGGAAAGTCAGGCAGTGGGGGGGGGGGGAGAAAATGTCACCTTGTCAGCTGGTAGTGCAGATAAATCTAAGTCACACTTCCACAGCCAGGTCTAAAGAAAAGCATATCTCATACAAAGTAATTCCACAAGCAAAACTGTGATGTGATGGAATTTGAATTTTGAAAGTGCCTTTTGCATTATTTACAAATATAGGCTGCTGCTCTGGAAGAAGCAGGGAATTGAGGGAATACATGATAAAAGGGAAGCCTTGAAGATGACACATTGACTAAAGTGATAGGACATGGGGGACTGAACATTTTCCATTAACTGGCCCTTATAATAATGCACTTGCATTCAGAACAATTCCTTTTCAGGATTAAGGTGAAAGGATATATTTAGCTTGACACCAATAAGGTTGATTTTGTAGGGAAATTATATCAACCAAATTCTAGTTCTTGTTGAGCTCCATTGTAGCTATAGTTAGTGGATCTCATTGGTTGATTTGTGCATTACCAGTTAGAACAGCAGAGGCTGCAGAAACAAAAGGAACTGGAAATTTGGATTTCCTGAAAAGTAGCTAAAATATCATGATCCATATTACACCACTGAATGCAGGCTATGTTATCAATGGACCCCATATGTAGAATAAAAACTATTTTGTTATCATGTGAACTCATGATTTAAAATACATTTGCGGAATGTTTCCAATCTTGATGGATCAGAGGCAGGTCTCACTGATTACAATAAGAATTACTTCCTAGTTCATTGATGGCAGCCTTCTTTGGAAATAAATTAAATTGAGATCAACAGAACTTTCTTCAAGCCAGCATGGTTTGGAGCTCTGGAGTCTGATCTGGAGAGCCAGATTGGATTCCCCACTTCAGAAAAGAAGAGAGTTTAAGAATGAATAAGGCTTGGCTTCCTGTCCTGAAAACCTCCAGACTAACAAAGACTACAGTCCACAATAGCCATGCAGATTAGCCTTGGATTCCACATGTTAACAGATCACTTCAGGATACAATGGTTCCACATTAACATACCACACCCTCATTAGCACATTATCTTGATACTTACAGGACAATGATTTGCACATTACCTTTAATACTTTGCAGGACAATGACTCAGCTCAAACCCAACCCCCTTCTGACTATATATTACTCTTCCTACACACTTGCCACTGAGAGACACTGTCCTTCAGTGTTACTCCTCTGAAGATGCCTGCCACAGCTGCGGGCGAAACGTCAGGAAAGAAAATACCAAGACCACGGTTACACAGCCTGGATAACCTACAAGAACCATTATTTCAATTATTTGAAAGTACCCCTTTAATGTTCTCCAGGATAAACTTGACCAGCTCTTTCAAACTTTTCTCATAGGACTTGTCCAAACCCTTTATTCTTCTGGACAGGCTCTAGTTTTCTGATGCTCTTTTAAAAATGTGGTGCTCTGAAGTGGACACAGTACTTCTGATGAGGCTTGTCCAGTGCAGAATAGAGTAAATTTCGTTATAAAGACCAGTTTTACTTGCAGATTCAAGGAGTAGCGATGGGCGCAGCTTGCGCCCCCTCGGTGGCCAACATGTATATGATAGCCTTTGAAACAGAATTGTTATGCAGTAATTCTTTTTTTCAGGATCATGTTCTGTTTTATGTTAGGTTTATAGACGATCTTTTTTGTATACTGGACTCTCACTCTCTCTACCACACGTTCATACAATGGATTAATTCATTGAACTCCCATTTACAATTCACGGGCTCCATGAATGTTCATTCCATTTCTTTTTTGGATCTAACAGTCTTTAGGACCCTGGAGAACAAGGCAGTCGTGAAGCCGTACTGTAAACCCACCGATGTGGGGGAGGGTCTACATTTTGCCTCTAATCACCCCTTGCACTTGCAGCTTAATCTACCTTACAGCCAACTTTTGAGACTGAGACGCAATTCTACATTTGATTCTGACTTTGTTTTGGCAGCCTCGGACCTACAAGGAAAACTTCTTAACAAGGGCTTTGGTTCAGAAGTTCTGCAAGCATCCCTGAGTCGGGCAACATCTAAAGAAAGGGAAACTTTATTCAGACCTTCCATACGTAGGAAGATTGGCAAGCCGAGAATTTTTGCCTCCCTTGAATTCAATCATCTCACCTACAAGATCCAGAAAATAGTGCGGAGACATTGGCATGTCCTTTACAATGTACCAGGGTGTAGTGAATTCCCATTATTTGGTTTGAGAAAAACTAAATCTTTGCGAAACTTTCTTGTCAAAATGGATGCTTTGCCTGGCAGATCTGGGGTTAAGACACACGGCCACTTTAAATGTGGTGCATGCGCAATGTGCGCCTACAGCCTTCCGATCAAGGAAGTTAGTTCCACCAGTTCTAATTTTAAATTCAGGCTAAATCAATTCACGAATTGCACCTCTTCTAATGTGGTGTACGCAATTTTATGCCCGTGTTTTTTAATGTACATTGGATCAACAACTAGGCCATTAAAAATCCACATCGGGGAACACAGAACAAGGATACACTCGAAAACATTGGAAGCGCCATTAACGGGTCACTATCTGGAGAAAGGACATTCGGATAAGGACCTGCTATTTTTTGCACTATGGCAATACAAACCACGTCCTTATTTCCATGAGGACGTGACCAAACTTCTGCACAGACATGAAATGAAATTTGTCCATCTATTTAGAACAATGACTCCACTGGGTCTGAACAATGAATTTGACCTAGCATGTTTTCTTTAAATCAAGCTACTTGCAATAAAACAATCTGCAATGATCAATGACAGCTGAAATAGTTTGAGGGAATATATGCAGGATAGGGATTGCACTCCATACCAGTAAGAGCAAAAGCTATGGGAGCCGTGAAGGTCTACTGGTCAGCTTTGGTAAGCATGATAATTCTTTTGGAAACTATTATGGTATTGTTATTAGAACATAAAGCTAGAAAGTCCTAGGTTGTACATATTATTGTTGTTGTCTCTTACGGAGGTCTTTGTACCCATTTCAATTCAAATCTAACCCATTTTGGGTAAGGACAACAAGGAACAAACAACTGATGAAGCAATTGTTATTGCGAAACGCCTACTTATCCGGAAGTACCGTTTTGGATTCTGCTGGACTTTGGACTTTTGAACCTTGACTTTTGAATTTCATGGACTGTGGACACTTATGTTATATTGTTGCTTTATGGACTTGATACTTGGTGAAGTAACCTTGACTTATCAGAATTTATAATACTATTGGTGAATGAATTAATTTGGTTTTGGGTGAATTAACCCGATTAGTTTGAATATAAATACCAGGCACAATACAGTGATTATAATATAATTGATTCTTTGATATCAAATTGTACATTATTGTTAATAAGAAGTTTGAGCTGGTGCTGTTGTTTCAAGTAACTGAGTTAGGTCAGCACACGTACCTATTTTCTTAACTTCCAAGTGATGGATGGAGATCTCCTGCTATTACAACTGATCTCCAGGCAACATTGATCAGTTCTCCTGGAGAAAATGGCCACTTTGGAAGATGGACTGTATGGCATTATTCCATTGAAGTCCTTCTTCTTCCCAAACCCCACCCTACTCAGGCTTCACCCCCAAAATCTCCAGGTATTTCCCAACCTGGTGCTTGCAACCCTACTCATCCAAGTCATTTATAGAAATATGAAACAGCACAAGGCCTTTGACAAAGCCATGCAGCTCTCTGCTTGAGACCTGCCTCCAGGCTAATGCTAAGCCAATAATGACCACTCGCTGGGTATCATTTTAAAGCAGTAATACACACCTAATAGTAGTATTATCCACCCCACATCTAACCAATTGGCAAACAAGGATGTCATGGGAAACTTTGTCAAATGCTTTTCAAGATACACTTAAGTCCACAGAATTCACACTGTCTGCCAAACTAGTTTGTTAATGAAAAACGAGCTAATAACCTATTCTTGACAAAACCATACCGGCTCTTTTCCAACTTTCTGAGAATTGAAGAAGCACATAGAAGCACCATAGCTGGTTTAATTAAATATCTTCTGTATTCCCTTTGGAATATGAAAGGGCACCCAAATGTGGAGCAAAGGGAGCAGAGATTTTTCTTAAAGAGGTCTATCATGGTGCTTAGCAGATATGTCTTCTTTGTGTTGTTTTAAAGTCCAATGTCCATAGATTACACAATAAACAACCTCCAGTGTTACCTAGTCCACTATTTGAAGCACCAAAGAGTGTGAAATACAGGCTTACAGTGGAGGAAGAGTTAACGTGAATTGCTCCATGTGCAACCTCCAGCTCCAATACATTGCAACTTTAATTCTGAAAAACTCTTTTCCCTCTTTGGGGGCTGGGGTGCTATAGGTGATCATTGTCAGCGTGTTTGTTATACAAAATGAAAAGGTTTATTTTCAGATGGTTAAAATAAGCTTTGGGCAGCCGAATCATAGGAAATCACTCATCTGAACTTTTGGTGTGGAAGAGAAGGAAGTAAGGAAGAATTGCAAGGACAATTAAGCTTTCTTTCTTCACATTCAAGTTTATGTGAGCAAGAAGAAAGAACCTCTTATTTTTAAACTAATTAAACACCAGGGGAAGGGGAGGAAGAATAAATTGATTGCTTCTGTTAAGTATTTTGATTAAATGACAATATTTGTGTGTGATGGGAAATAGATGAATCAATCTTGTACCAGTTCATTAAGAAGCTGGTGGTGAGAGGGAATGGAATATATAAGTTGATAAAGCTATTGATATTACTTTTGTTTACCAAAACAAGCTGTCTCTGCCCTAGCAGCTGTAGGAGGGAACAGTATGCAACCAAGGGTGAATCATTTCTAAATTTTTGCAGAACCAATGTGGCTTCTACAGTATTTGAGCGTGCACCCTTCATGAAGATTTCACACAGTAGTTACTTTGACTTATCTCGGGTGCTTTAGTTCTCAGGCCTTGATTACAAACTGAACAAATACTTAACTAAAAAATAAAGAACCTTGTGAAATATACTGGTTGAAGAATAGGGTTGCCAGGTCCCCCTTCACATCTGGCTGGAGGTTTTTGGAGCAGAGCCTGAGGAGGGTGAGGTTTGGGGAGGGAAGGGACTTCAATGGCATACAGTCCAATTGCCAAAGCGGCCATTTTCTCCAGGTGAAGTGATCTCTATTGACTGGAAATCAGTTACAATAGCAGGAGATTTCCCGCTAATACCTGGAGGTTGGAAATCCTATTGAAGAGTAACATTCATACATTGTTTGAAAATGAAAGCAGTGGATAGAGCAGTAGATAGAGTGGTCAATTCAGGGTCATTTATAAGAAGAACTTCAAGTTATTTTTATATTTTAATAGGTAAGCTGCTTGCCTTGAGCAAGACTGTCAAAGGGAAGCACAGAAACTTCCTAAAATCATAAATGTGTCACTTCATGACAACAAAAGTAGAGAGACCTGACACCTGAGGAAGAATTAAGTAAATTCTAAGAAGACACAAGGGTGGTGACTGAAAGAAAACTGAATTGAGATGAATTAAGAAATAACAGTAATAAAAATACTCAACAGAAAACAAGGCGGAAGGCAAGAACAAAAGAGGGTCAAACTAAATGTGACAGGGTCAACAGGTCCAACCCATGGATTCCACTGCCATTTTAAAGGGACTTTAAAAAATCATGATGGCATGATCAGCACAGTGGGCTGAGGCTCCCCCCACTCCTGTACCTATTCAAGTGTCAAAATGGCCCTGGAGGGATGCAGCCATTTTGATATTTGAAAAGGTGGTGGGGGGGAAAAAGCAACTCTTCCCCCGCCACACTGCTGGCTCTATCAGCATGGGCTCATGCAGCATTTTTAAGTTCCTTTAAAATGGTGACTGTCACATCAAGCTTGGCTCAGAGAAAACAGGTAAAGCACAATTCATACGATATTTTTTCCCTCCACAGAATACAGCACTCACATGAAAAAGATATGGTGCTGGATCTTGTTAATTTTTCCATTGGTTCAAAAGGGATGATTCCCCCAGAGGCAGATCATGGGACCTGCATGAACAAAGTACCCCATAGGACTGGGGTGCTGCATTGAGGACAAGATTTGGGCTAGATTACCCCTCCTCTTTCTTGTGCCAAGGCAAAAGCTGACAGAATCCCAAGATATCTTGCTGTAGATACTTTAAACTATGCCATGAAAAAGAGGTATCATAAACATGAATAAATGGATCATACCATAATAAACAAGTACTGTTTTATGTTTAGTTTTTTTTTTTAACCAAATATCAGATACATTTGATTAGGAAGAATACATTTTCTTTCTTCTAATACTGGCCCCTCTAGAGTATGCAATGCTAAACCAATCTGCCAAGGATGACTAATCCCTGACTCATAAAATGACTTCTAAGTAGCTTTCTGCAATTCACTACATTTTCCCTCAGGGTACAATTCCTCCAGATTGATGTTCCTGTTGCCTTTTTTCCTCTTCCCAAATATATAAATTAATTTTTAGACTCCATGAACCTGCCATTTTAGCCATGGCTTGCCCTAAATCCAAGCACAGAACCAAAGTAACAAAGATGAATTTAGCATTTGTCGAATACAGTTGTCCTTGAAGCTATGATTGTTCCCTTGTAGTAGCTATAAATGAATGCTGAATTCTTTTTAAAAAATTGTTGGAATGTATAATTCTTCATATGATTGAGTTCATTCAATAGCACCATGTGGATTTGAAATTATAAGGAAACATGACCCAAGAATTTTATAGGAAACAACATAATTTTCACTCAGAAGTTGCATGTATTGCTCTTCACCTGAGCCAAACATATTACCTTTATCCAGGGAACATTCTCTACTTCTATGTTAATCTGTGCTCAGGTATTTGACAACCACAAACTCCTGCCAAGGATGTGGTAACAATCCTGATAAGACACCAGAGGTAGCTACTAAATGTCTACATACATAGGACTTAATTTTTTCCGGCATGCAAATTCAAGTAATGTAATTGAGTATATTGGTTTGAGCTCAGTAATATATAATTTGTTTCCCAGTTCCCTCACCAATGAAAGTAATCGAGGTATCAATTATGGGAAACTGATGATTAGGAGTATCAGCCTGAGATATTATGGCTGGGCCCAGTGATAGTGTTGCTAGGATCAATATGAGAGCAAGGTTGACACCTTGGTTTGTTCCAGGCCTTGTTACCAGAGTCCATGCTCACTTAAGGATGCCTCAGTTTAAAAAAGATGTGAACAGAATTGAGTGGATGTAGAGGAAAGCAGTGAGGATGATCAGGGGCCTGGAGACCAAGCTCTATGAGGAAAGGCTGAGGGAGTTGGGAAGGTTTAGTCTGGAGAAGAGGAGGTTGAGGGGAGACATGATTGCTCTTTTTAAGTGTTTGAAGGGCTGTCACTTAGAGGAGGGCAGGGAGCTGTTCCTATTGGCGGCAGAGGATAGGACTCGCAATAATGGATTTAAATTGTGGTTGGAAAGGTAAAGGCTGGATATTAGGGAGGAAAAAAATTACAGTAAGAGTTGTTTGAGAGTCGAATAATCTCTATGCCATTAAAGGGTTTTGTATTTGTATTTTTGAGTAAAATCAGCTACCTAGGGAGGTGGTGAGCTCCCCCTCACTGGCAGTCTTTAAGCAGAGGCTGGGCAAACACTTGTCAGGGATGTTCTAGGCTAATCCTGCATTCAGCAGGGGGTTGGGCTAGATGGCCTGTATGGACCCTTCCAACTCTACAATTCTATGATTCTGTTATATGATTCTATCATTGTGGGTGAGAAGTTGTTTTAGGTTAGCAGGCTGTCTGTAAGCAAGCTGGAGTTGAAGAACTTCTTGTGATTATTTTGATTTAACATCCAATCTGATGAAGAACTCAAAAAGCTCTCAAAGTGTGTCATGTTATTTTGATTGGGTCTAATAAAAGATATGCCCTGACCCGGATAGCCCAGGCTAGTCTGATCTCATCAGATCTCAGAAGCTAAGCAGGGTCGGTATTTGGATGGGAGATTTCAAGGAATACCAGGGTCATGACATGGAGGCAGGCAATGGCAAACCACCTCTGAATGTCTCTTGCCTTGAAACCCCTACCATGGTCAGATGTGATTTGACAGCAAAACAAAAACAAAAACAAAACCAGTTATAGTATAGATTTTGGTTTTAGATTTTGTGAATTTAAAATGTCTTAAAATGGAGTCTGATTAAAGTAGGGGTCCTTACCATTAGCAGGGCACCCTGTTGTGCCCAGCCACAATAATAGGTTCACCAGTAAGCAGGTGAAATGTCAACAGAGATAAATTCCTATAAATTCCAACAGAGAGCTTTGAGTATCCTAGCCATATTCCTCATCTCAGAGAAATTCCCTTCCAGATAAGGGAGGCATCCACTTTCTTGTTCTCCCTGCAGGATATATCATCCACAAGAGAATGGTGATATGGGGAATGGTAGTCTGAATATCAGCTAGTAATTAACTTCCCATCTTGATTCAAAGCCTTGTACTTATTAGAGGAAGAGAAAGCAGAAATTTCATTCTAATTATTTCATTAGCAGATCATCAACACATAACTGGCTTGGCTGATTTTAATGAAATGTGCACATCTGGACTTCTTCTGGCCATTTTTTTCTTCTTCCCCAAGCCCGGACTCTGTAATCTAATTCTTTGGGAGGAGGAGGTTCCCAGACTCTTGTATCAACAGTTGTAATGTTTTGCCAAAATAGCTAAGCAACTAGCAGTTTGATGTATATAGATAGGAATAGTCCATTTAATCCAAATAAGCCAAATCGACCAGTGCAGAAGAGAACCTGGTCCACTAAGAACAATTAAAAAAACTAAAACATCGGAGCAGCTGGATTAAGCTACTTATCCGTTGGCATCTTGCCTTGATGCCCAGCTTTCAGGGGGTGGGTGTGAGAAAGCTGTTGGCTCTAGCCAGTGGCTCAGATGAGGCTTGTCAGCCTCTGTGTAGCCTGACTTTGCCTGGCTGTGAAGGGGATTTGGGATCCAGTGAACCTCTTCCTCTTTTGCCCTTTGTCTGTAATTCCTGCCAACCTTAATTGATTGGTTCCTTAATTTCATAATTACCTTATCTCTATAAAGTTGCAAGTGGTCACGGTTTACTAGATTTTATCCTGCCACTGATTGGAACCCACAGCGGGAGCTTTTGCCTTCTTCAGATGGCTCATTTTCCAGGAAAACACATAGATAAATGTTCCTTTTGCATCTGTCAGTTTTCAGTGTTCTTCATGTCACAGGTGAGCTGGCACTTCAGATTCTGGCAGGGAACACATTCAACAACCAAGCTAAGTTGTGCTCCTCAGCTGCCTCAAAAGGGGGAGTCTCCTTAAGGGGCCTGTGAGTTGAGATTCCTGCTACCTTGGACAGGATATACCAGCTGCACCACCAGGTTGTAGGAGGTGTTGTATGGCATCTCTTTGCCTCCACCTGTGTGCTAATAAAGCAAATACTATGAGTACGTCAAGTCTCCAGTGCTGTCTCACTTCCAGATGCAGTGAACTTAGGTCGCTGCTACCTGGAACTTTTCAGTTCTTGGAGAAGTGAGGAGATGCACATAACATATAATGCTGATTTAATGTATACAACATATAGTGCTGATTTATTGATGTCCCCCCAACCTTGAAAATCCATACAATTTAGTGAAAACATTTGGCGAGAGGAAACAAAATGGAGTGAAAATATAGCACCACAGATTTCATTCATGCTTGGGAGAGGAGAAATTGAAATGAAGACTTGAGGGTTAAAATGGCAGGAATAAGAAATTCAAAATAATTTCTGTACAGGATGACTGTAGATATAAATTGTTGTGATAATGAACATTTTATGGTTTTTCAAAGATAAACACATTGCAGTTGATGAAATCCTGGCATACATTAGTAAAACTGTCACATTTTTGTAGCAATGGGGACCACAAAATTTGACCTGCATTCTGGTTTTGCTTTTGAGGTTTTTTTGCTCAAAAATGCCCTAATAGATTCTATTCACGATGCTTATTTTTCCACTTCTGTATTTAACAAATGCTTTGATTGCATATATCAGTTAAAAGCTTTTCACTACAATGATTATCATGCTAATGAACAAAGGTAATATAATCAAATACTATTTGTAGGGCAAAGCCACTTAATTTAGAATGGTTCCACTAAAAATAGCAGGATTATGCCTAAATTAATTGCCAGGCTGATAGCCATCCTTTATGACTATATAATTTTCCCTACCACAATGTATTGTACAATGGCAATTGCTAAGCATCAGGCATTAACAGGTGATAAAAAAAATCCTGTAAATATTTACTGTATTTAAACAAGGCTTAGCATCTGTCATGGAAAATATTTTGTAAATTAGCACTGAGTTGTTGATATCTAACAACAACTAAATTAGTTTCTAGAAATGTTTTAAGCAGAATTAGACTTGCTATGTGATAGAGGATGCCAGACTAGAGGTAATGCTGAGGTTTGATAGAGCAGAGGTCTCCTTGTGAGTTGTCCATTGTGGTGTCAGGGGAAGTGTTTTCGAGCTTTGATCTCAAGGTCTTTTAACTGGAGATACAAAAGATTCAAACTGGGCTTGAATTTGTGCTCAACTATTGAGCAAAGATGCTTCAGATGGGAAATGGGTGTTTTACTGTACTATTTTATCTAATTCCCTCACCCCACTGAGTTCTTTCTCACCAATAGTAATATGATCTGTGGAAGGAAAACAATACCAGCAGTGATCTGCCAAGAGAACTCTCTTGCTAGGAAAGAAAGCAAAGATTCACTTCCTGTCTGTTGGTCCATAATGGGAATCCTGCATTGAGCCAGGGAATGGACTAGATGGCCTGTATGGCCCCTTCCAACTCCATGATTCTTTGATTCTATGATTCTTCATTGCAATAGGAACCTTATTTGCAAGAATTTGTGGCAAACCTACTTTAGAAATTCTGTAGGCTTTCTTTATGGAATAGTTAACATCATGAAGTATAATTCCATCATGGATAATATAGTTTGCTGGTGTGTGAAAATAAGGAAGCCCAGTTTAAAACCATTATGTGCCTAGCTTGCTGATTCTACATGGTGTTTAGCCTTGATGGAGAAGTCTTAAATCTGATCATTTCCTTAAACTCTGAAGTTAACTGACCAGGAAGTATTTTTTTCACACAACACATAGTTAAATTGTGGAACTCCCTGCCCCAGGATGTGGTGATGGCTGCCAGCTTGGAGGGCTTTAAGAGGGGAGTGGACATATTCATGGAGGAAAGGGGTATTCATGGCTATTAGTTAGAATGGATACTAGTCGTGCTGCATACCTATTCTCTCTAGTATCAGAGGAGCATGCCTATTATTTTGGGTGCGGTGGAACACAGGCAGGATGGTGCTGCTGCACTCGTCTTGTTTGTGGCTTCCTAGAGGCACCTGGTTGGCCACTGTGTGAACAGACGTCTGGACTTGATGGGCCTTGGTCTGATCCAGCAGGGCTGTTCTTATATTCAGCACGAGATCTCACATGGCAGTATCCAAGGCTGCAAATCTCTGGTAATAGGAGAGGGCTTCCCCCCTCCCCAAGATCCTAGGGAAGTTTATGCAACTCTGCTGTAATGTAATTTCCTAAAGCACAATGGCTGATGACATCAGTAAACTGCTTTTACTAGGGCTGAAAAATAATAAATCTTTCTTAAAAGATTAACCTGAACTGATCATGGTAGGAAGAATTGATAGATCTTCCTGCTTTTTAAGGAGTTATTTTAACAGGCTAAGCTTTACTTCTTTTCTTTCCCGGGGACAGAGTTTTATTATGGAGAGGTCAGTGTGATTTATTTCCATAAAGAATGTTGGCTAGATTAAGTTTGTGTTTTAAATCTTTGTTTTTATTGCTTATTAAATATTCAGAGTAGGTTTGCCTTTAATAATTTCTAGAAAGAAATAGGTTACTCTTCTCCACAGAATCTCCAAAACCCTGAATACTGGATTATTATTTCATGAAAAAGGCCTAATAACAATAAAATAACTTCACTGTAGACAACCTGCTGACAACCAGGACACATGAGTGCTAATTTACCACAATTTGTAGAGGGGGAAAATTACCTATCTAGCCCCAGCCGCCATTGCCCTGCCAACACTAAAACCTGTATAAAGGAAAGTAAGTTCTGTTTACAGAGGGTGAATGATGGCAAACATGGCTGGATTGAAGAACCTTTAGCGGGAGTGTCTCCATGAGCATTGTTGAGCATGATTTGTGGTTTTGTTGCCATGGATCTGAAATTATGTTCTATGGGTTAAAGCTGCTAGATTTTGCAAAAAAAAAAAAAAAAAGCTTTGTGAGTTTTGTGTCTGTAATAAGATTGTCCTTTATTTGAAGGAGGGAAGCTTATCTTGAAGCTTTCATGGATGCACTCTTGGAAATCTCTGTCTGCATCAATGTCTCTACCTAAGTGCTATTTCTGTATAGGAATATAGTTAATAAATTTCTCCTCTCTCTAATTTAAGTTGACTTGCCGTGCAAATGTAGTTCCCCATGCTTGGACTTTGGGGAGGGGCATTTTTTTTCTTCTCACTTGAAGTATTAGAAGAGGACCTTAAAAGGAGCTTTAACAGATGGAACATTTCAGTTAAAAGCCTAGGTAAAGCCAAATTCCCTAGATAATTTCCAGGAGTAAATAACCCCAGAAATAAATCAAAAGGGAAAAGTAATAGTTCCCTATGGTTCTAAAGCAGATAGGGAGGCAAGGATGTATCTAGAACCAGGGCTACCGTGAGTGACCATGCCCCCCTCCACATGACTCTGATCCTAACCATGTGTCTAATTTTATAATTATGTATTTGTACACACATGTGAAATGACGACAGATCATGAAAGAGGGCAATATGAAAGAGGAAAAAAAGTGTGTAAAAGAGAGAGAAAAATTAAGAGGAAAGGTTGTTTAATTTTCTACAACACACTAACCTTTTGCAAGATCTGGAGGATCAGAAAAAACTGTGGAGCTGGGTGGAAGCAAAGGAAAAAGGAAACAGACTGCTGGACACAATAACCTTGTTAGGAGGCTGCAGACTAGGGTTGCCAACTGCCAGGTAGTAGCAGGAGATCTCCTGCTAATTCAATTCATCTCCAACCGATAGAGATCAGATCACCTGGAGAAAAATGGCTGCTTTGGCAATTGTACTCTATGGCATTGAAATCCCTCCCCTCCCCAAACCCTGCTCTCTTCAAGCTCCGCCCCCAAAATCTCCCGCCGGTTGAGAAGAGGGACCTGTCAACCCTACTGCAGACTGGCAGTGACTGTGGCAGCCATGAGCTGTACTGGCTGGCCTTGCAGTCCTATACACACTTTCCTTGGGATTGGCAAGCTCCAGTGAACACAGTGAGATATGAGGTAGATGTGAGGGCGACATCTGTCACCCCATTGATTTCGCCAGGGTTTATTCGACTGATCTGACTGGCTAGGCGGGTGTTCCCTACCTCCCTCACCATTCCATGTGTGTTCCTCCCGAAGCTGCACACTCAGTGGAAGAGGACGACCATCCCAGATAGAAGAAGTGTACTGTTCTTTGGTTAAGGGTATACGATATCTGCGCTCCTGTCGTGGTGCCGGCGAGGAGTGAAGGCTGTAAGCTGTAAGCGTAGTCTGGAGAACAGTCCAAGGTCATTCACAGTGAAGGCAGAGTCCAAGATAGCAATACAGGCAAGGGAAGTCCAAGGCGTTAGTCAGAGCCAGTCTGAGAAGTCAGGATACCAGGAATCCAAAGGATAGCAGGGAAACAAGGCCGGTACACAAAGAGGTTGGTGACAAGTTGCTTGCACAACAGCCAAGCCTAACTGATGGCTTAAATCCCTTCTCCTGCTGCTGTAGCAGAGCCAGCTGATGCTGATGAGGCTGAGTTCACAGGTGGTGCTTCAGCCCTGCTCTTCCTCATCACTGCTACTGGGGAGGTTCCTCTGTAAAGCCTTCAGTCTAGCACTCTGCTGTCTCTGCTGCATTGCCAGACGAACCTGTTTTCTTCTCTGCTCCAGTGGCCTTGGCGAGGCCTCTGGAGACACTGCATGTTGCAAGGTGTCAGGTCCAACTGGAGTCCTTGAGCTGGCAGGCTGCAGGCATGGTGAGTCATCTCCTGACTTTGGCTGATCCTCTACTCTGGCAGGCTGTAGGCCCTGTGGTTGTTCCTGTGGGACTGCTGCCTGAGGATGTCCCTCTGTTCTGGCTTCTATTTCCTCTTCATCAGAGGAGGTCTCTGCAGGCTGACTCATGACAGCTCCCCTGCTAGAACTTCCAAACAAGCTCAAGGTCCATTTGTAGGAGAATGTAGGGTAGTCAAGCTTCCATCTCTACATGGGCTAATTTATTCCATTTCATATTATAGATAGGTATAATTTATCAGTGCTAATCAACTGGTTTAAGGTTTGTTGGAGGAAGTGGAACTTTTGCTAATCTAGAGTTGGAGTTTTCTGGGACTTCCTGTAGAGCGTTTGGTCCGAGCGCCATTGTTTCCTGGGGGCTCCCAGGAGACACCAAGAGTCGTTTAGATTTGGAGTGCAAAAAGCACTCCAACTCGGTCCTAAATAGTGGATCGGGAAGCAGGAAATTCCCCTGCAGCCTTCAAGAGCGGTTTGGACTCCCATATTCTCTGAGAGAGCTTTTATTAAGCCTCTCTTAGACTTGGAAGTTGTCCCCGCCGGCACATAGGGGCCACCATTGCCACGGACGACTCTTTGGATTATAGGCTTTGACCTCCTCTATACATTAACATCAAATAATCTATGAAAAGAACAAGAAGCCTCACCTTTGGAAGTCAGAGTGAGTAAAAAGACACTTTTTGCCTTTATCTTGATTGAGAAGACCTGAATGACGATACAAACACCGGCGACTCCCTGCCCAGTGTAACGAGACTTTTAAAATAAACAAATGCCATTAAATGAACTGACTAAGACCTTATCAACTTGATCAGTGAGTAGACGCAATAAAAGGGACTTTTGAATGACTTTACAATTACCAATTAAATGCTTTGAGGGGAGGGAGGGAGACGAAAACCTTCCCCCCCCCCACTTCCGGCTTTCTTTGATTCAATGTCCAGCCACGTCGCCTCTTAAGACCGGAAGATAATAAGAAGGGCTTTGTTACCATCGAAAAGACAGGGCAGATTGGAAGACTTGAAGTGAATCTCCCCGGTGTAACCATCAAATCGTTCCTACCACTTAATCACCGAGAGGAGACGACGCAGGGTCTATGATACTGCAGTTTCCTGTCTACTTTATTTTCTTTATCTGTGCTGCTTTGAAGCATAATTGAGGATATCTTGAAAATTACAAAGCCTGCTTCTATATAAGAATACAAGCAGATATGTCAAACAAGAGGATGGAAGAGATGTTACTCAAACAAATGGACATGTTTGCAGTGCAACAAGATTTAGTCTTTGAAAAACAACAAGCGCTCTCACATCAAGTATTTCAACTAGCTGAGGTGATGAATATCCAATTTAAATCAATTAATGGAAAACTGGACACAATTATTGAGGAGATCCACGATATGAAGACCCAAGATATGACAACAATTATGTCAATGGAAAAAAATGACAATTGAATTAGAACAATTTATTTTTAAAGAGGTAGCTGCAAGTGACCAGCTGGCAATGAGAGAGAGCAACATGAGAGAACTCAATACCTCTACAATCTACTTGTCTGAGTTACTGCTGACAGGAGGAACATTATTATCCCAAGAAAACACTTCCTGGCAGCCAGCGATGGAGGGAGACATGACGAAGGATTTTACCAAGAAGCTGCTGGAAATTTTAACAAGAAGCTAATGGATACAATCACTGGGATCTTTTTTTTACATTTTCAGAGGCCAGAATTGCAGCTACTATATTGAAAAACGGGGGGTGGGGATTGGGAAATAAAGAAGGACTGGCAGATCCCCTCCCAAAACAAGATAATGGCTAAAATGATGCTTATTTTTGGGGTGTAAGGGAGCCACGGTGGATTTACTTTGATGAATTTCTAATGGGAAAATTTGTTTATGTATTGATCTAATCCCTTTATTATAGAATAATAGAATGTTATATAGAGACAATGATGATAATATTATAACTAGGTAGGACTTGAAATTGATTATAGAAGTAGTATAGATGGCTTAAAGCAAGTCTGTATGAGAGAAAATAAGGATTAGAAATTAATTTGAAATGCAAAAGTGTTAACCAGTAGAATTAGTGACTGAAGAAGATGCGGGGAAGTCACATATAGTAGATAGCATTGAATATTATAGATAACATATTCTCAGTAATAGCAATGAATTTTTTTTGTTACAAGCAGTTACAACTGAATATATTGTTGAGATACGTTTATTTTTGTTGAATTGTAGAAAATAATAAAAATAATTTTAAAAAAATAGAGTTGGAGTTTTCTTTAGTCAAAAACATTCATTGCTGTTTCTGTGACTATTATAATGGAACGTGTCATGGATGCTTAATTCCATCAATAAATATTGCTTAATGAGCAGTTCTGTACAACACATTGATTTTTCTTTAAACTTATATTGAACTATATTTTGTCCATTAATGTACATTGCCCAAAAGTTCACCTTAATGATTGTAACTTCAATTTTAGCTTACTTTAGACTCATTCCATCAGTGACTTTTTAGGAATACCAGTGTGAATCTTCCATATACAATGATGGTGTGATGCCTGAGACTGTCTAATGACATCAATACAAACCCTGAATTATAGTCCTACTCTTAAGTATATTTAGTGGTAAATCCCACCAACTGAATGTGCAAACATCTGAAGTTCTGTTACACCAACTTTATGGCCATGCTATGTTTGAACAGAACATGTCTTTTCTAAATGTGGCTGGATAAATTTAGTTTTCCAGTTCTGTGAAGAAGAAAAGGAAGCAGTGTTTGGCTTATTTATCTCTGATAATTTTCAGGTGTTTTTCTGTCCCTACAGTTACCAATTGCTGTGCAAAATTAGCCCATGATTCCAGAAATAAGTCTTAAGTAAAAACCACCCTACACTTTTGAAATGGCCTTTACCTCTTAACCAGCAGGCAATTTTCCTATGACGTTTATCTCCATTTCAGTACCACACAATTATGTTCTACCATCTCAGTGTACAGTTTTCCTTATTCTCCATTTATATTCATTATAAAATTCTGCATCAAGTTTCCTGTGCTCCCATTGCAAGTCAGAGAATGTGGACTATTAGTAGAAAACCCTCTGTGTAACAACTACTTATAAATATTTTGCCTTTTTAGTGTTGGTGGGGAGCCATATTTAGGAATGCTAGCTCATCATTCAGTTTCCCATTAGTGAAGGTAATGCACTGTTGTCTTCAACCTACTCCTTGCCTACTTATCCATGGGATTTATAGATCATCAGTCAATTGTTACCAATCATGATAAATTTTCAAACCTGTGTCTCCTGTATATGCTGGTCATAGCAGGCATTGCAAGGTCTTAAACCTAAAGCATGACAAGATAGTTTTCAAACAGAAAGGATGCCTTTTTACTTGGGTCTGCCTCATTTTGTTCTTTTCTTTTTAATTTTTTTTTTTTTTTAGTTTAGATTCTTCAGTATTATTATGGTGCATCTACAGAGCCATGTTTGCATTTGGATGAATGCCGTTTCAGTGGGAAACACATTCCCACATGTAACTTAATCAGTTGGGATGAATTCTAAGACATTGTATCTATCACCCAAAGAATGTTTCTTCTAAACTGGACAGGGAGGAGAAAGCTGTCCTTTTCTAGGGATAATTCACGATGATTAATATCTAGGGATGATTAACATTATTATTTGCAAGTTGTAATGGAAGAAAAAAATATGCTTCTAAGAGCCAAGTGCTCCCTCCTTGTAAAGTAAGATGGGGGGCAGGGAGCATTTGCATCCTCCTTACCCTTTTAGTCTGTTTATGTAAGTTACTGTGTATATATAATGCATCCCCCCATTTTATACAAGAATGTACACTATCAATTTACTGCAAGAGAGTGAAAGCCCTAACATCCGTTGTAAAACAAATGAGCATCCTATCACAAGGAGAGAAGGGAGAAGGGAGCACATGGGGATCAGCTTTTGTCCTGAGCCTTTGAGTGCCCCCCCCCCAATGGTGAGGCAGTCCTTCTGTCTTGTAGAAGATGAAGCAAAACATTTGTTTTTTCTTCAAAACTACCATTCATGGGTGTGGATGTGGAGAATTCAACAAGTTTGAAACCTATGCATTTTTTCCTTCCCCCTAAACTCCTCAAATGGGAAAATGTAAAGAATATGCGCACCTATGTAATTAGGCTAACACCACTTCATGGGATTGTCTCTATCCATCAGTGCCTTTGCACATATATAGTGAGTCAGCAATGTGATTGGGTTATAGACAGAGCAAATAATCAGGGATAAGACTGAAATAGGTTGGATTTTGACTAATGCCATTTATGGGGGGGTCAATTTTTATGCTCGCTCAAAGCTCTTTTTTAAACGTGACCTATAAAATGCCTATTCACAGTCACAATGCAAAGGGAGAAATTCCACACACCCCCAATCGCCTTCTCCTTCATTTCTTCCATTAGCCAACCACCGTTTGCATAGCTAACACACAGCTGTCATTTTGCATGCTTCCTTGAGGGGATTCTTCAAGGCGGGGGTGGAGCAAACACAAAAGGTCTCGTTAAAGGGGTTCTTAAGAAATGTGAAGCAGATATGCACCGGCTTCGCAGTCATTTCCTGAATAATGGTTCGGTGTGAAAAACTTAAAAAAAAATGCAGGGCACTTCAGCCTGGAACTTGCTGCTAATTACCAAGCATAAATGGCCTAAGTGTGCTGGTTGAATGGCATGTTCGTCAGACACATAACTGCTGAGTTACCCTCTCCTTTCCCACCCATTTTGCTACTCTCAGTGATGCCATAAAGCATGGAAGAGGCTCAGGCCAGTAGGGTCCCAACACTGCGTTGGCAAATGATAAGAGATGTGGGTGTGGGACAGTGCCTGAGGAAAGCACAGTTTGAGGATAGAGATGTCACTTCTGGGTGAATCTCTAGGCTGAGTCCTCTAGACTCTATGGTCTTTACCATAAAGAGTTGAGATAATTATTACATCATGGTGTAGTGGTTAAGAGAGGTGGTTTGGAGTGGTAGACTCTGATCTGGAGGACTGGGCTTGATTCCCCACTCCTCCCCATGAGCAACGGTCACTAATCTGGTGAACCGGGTTGGTTTCCCCACTCCTACACATGAAGCCAGCTGGGCGACCTTGGGTTAGTCACACACTCTCAGCCCCACCTACCTCACAGGGTGTTTGTTGTGGGGAGGGAAGGTGATTGTAAGCCTGTTTGATTCTTCCTTAAGTGGTGGAGAAAGTTGGCATATGAAAAACAACTTTTCTTCTTCATCACTGTGTGAGGCTATTTCTCTCTTTCACTCTTCAGGTCCTTCAGGTCCTTGGGGGTGGGAAACTGGGGCTGGGGGCAGGTAATTCCCCAGTCTGTGCCATTAACTTTCCAGCTGGCAAGTAGAAATACTCTGAGATTAACAGCACTGATGAAAATGCCATTTTTAATGTCATTCGAACTCTCGTCCATTAGCAGACGTCTAGTGTGTTGATGTAACTGAACTCATATATATTGTCAGGATGTATGTAGACAAGTAGATAAGGAGATTACCTCATTTTATGTTTGCCTTTATAGCTTAATTGAACCATGCTATCATTAGCTATTTGGAGGAAGATAGCAGATACAAATCATAACTGCAAACCAATGCAAATAGCTGTGTTTTCTGTGTTAACACTGAGTATAACTTGTTATCAGTGTAACTAAGCAAGATCTTTATAAAGCTAGATCGGGGTTCCCAATACCAGCCAACACCTTTCCTGGTGTCTGCCAAGTATTTTTAGAAAGTGAGTGGTGCTAGATGGGGCCTTTGCCCAGAAGGACTTCTGATTGGCCATTGGAGATCTAATTGGCTGTGCACATTTAAAACAAAATGAAGTATAGCTTTAGCAAAAGCTGCCACCACAGCACAAGGCACTTGGCAGTGTGGCTGAAGGTAAGCAGTGTGTATGCAAGAAAATATATATTTATTTTAAAAGGAATCCTATTAAGCAGAGCTTCAGCCTGAAATGTTAAGTATTACTATTAGTGTTAAGCATCGCTTCATTCCTTGACATTTTGTGGTTGATTCTGCCTCCTCTGGAAGCCATTTTGTGGATGGCTCTGCCTCCTGTGGCATCCATGTTGAGGTTGAACTCACCACCCTCTGCCAGAATTCAAGGGTGGCTTGCAGCCTCAATAAGGTTGGGGACCCCTGAATTAGATGGTCCCATTTATTTACACATGTATGAACTGCGATAAGATCTGAACAACTTATGACCCACCAACCTGAGTGCAGCTACCTGATAAACTGTGTATGAAGGCCTGCCATGCACTTGATAACCTCCTTGTAGAGTTGCCAGGTCCCTCTTCGCCACTGGTGGGAGGTTTTGGGGTGGAGCCTGAGGAGGGTGGGGTTTGGGGGGGGACTTCAATGCCATAGAGTTTAATTGCTAAAGCAACCATTTTCTCCAGGTCAACTGATCTCTATCGGCTGGAGATCAGTTGTAATAGCAGGAGATCTCCAGCTACTTCCTGTAGGTTGGCAACCTACCTCCTTTTGCCTCCTCCCTTGCATTCCAAATAACAGCAGTTTGCAGGCATGATCATGTCACAAATATCCCTTGTAGGCTGTATTTGGCTTGGTGAGTCACAATGCTGGCATGATTTAGATCAATTAAAGGACTCTCAAGTCAGGACTGCTATCCTTTACTGTTAGGCACATTGAAATTCTGTATAGTTTCATGGGACTTACACCTGCTTCAGCCTGTTACATATACAACTCACTTCTCTGAATGATGAGAAATTCAGAAGCAGTACTAAAGGTTTCTTATGGATGAAATCACTTGAGCCTTAGCGGATTTTATAATATTTGCTCTATTTAGAGTGTAGGTATAGACCAAAGCACACTTACAGGGTAACAGACCCACTGCCACACATCATTTCCTAAAGACAGAGAGATGCTGCACCCAAGGTACTTCACCTTCAGAAAACTCACAGCTCTCTCTGCATCTGTGTGCGTATGTGCTCCAAACTCAACTGCAGACTGCCCTTTCTTCACACACATGTGCAAATGCACCCCTTCCCTCAGGGGGAGGGTTGTGTATGTCCTTTCCCAAGTTTTGATTGGACCTTGAACAAGAGACCTGCCTGGAGACCATTGCCGTCAATTAGTTCCCAGATTATGTACCACTTGACTTAGGCATACTCGTAATTACAGACCTATTCACAGTAACTGGGCAGAAATTTCACAATACTTTATGTGGCAGCCAAGATTCACCAGTTTCCATTACTGTTTGTCATGTGACAGAGAAGATAAATACATATGAAGTGTAGAAGATACAAACACAGTATACACTGAAGAGCAGTGGCATTCATTTTTGAATGTCTGTGTCCATTTTATGTAGTAAATTGTTAAGTAGATGCAACCATGATTATGAGCCTCCTCTTGGAAAAGCAGGCGGCAGCGGCGTTCAGCAGTCCTTTTCACTAACTTCGGCTGATAAGCCAGCTTTGGCCTTTCCTTAGTAAAAAAAAAAAAAGGGTCTGTGATGCATCTAAAATAGACTATAGTGATGTACTCTATGTGGGCCTGTCCTTTTCGAATGTCCAGAAGCTACAATTGGTATAGAATGTAGTAGCCAGAATTCTGACTAGAGTAGGTTGCAGCGATCATACCACTCCGTTCTTGTCCCACCTACGCTGGCTACCAATTTACTTTCAGAACCAATTAAAGATGCTGCATTGGCCATTTAAGGCCCTGTACAGCTTGGGGCCAGCATACCTTAAGGACTGCCTATTCCCATATGAACATACTGGACCACAAGGGTCATTTTCGAAGGCCCTGCTTTGGGTGTCCCTGTAAACTAAGGTTAGATGAGTGGTAACTCAAGAAAGAGCCACAACTATGGAATTCCCTCCACAGGGAGATTTGTGTGTCCCCTTTTATTATTGTCTTCCACTAGTAGATGAAGATTTTTCTGTTTTGTTTGCTGCTCCCTCAGTGACTCTCCTTCCTGGTCATGTGACTACAAATTCATATGTTATTTTTTAGCTGTTTTAATGGCTTTTTATTGTTTATGTATATATCTTAAAGCTTGTTTTAATGTTTATTGTTCACCACCTTGGGGACCTTAGGTTGGAAAGGTGGCTTACAATATTTTTTAAATTAAAAATAACATTATTATAACTTGTCTCTTTGCAGGATAAGATATAACGTAAACAAGCACAAAAACCGTGGATATTAAATAGACCAAAGTTTTGGTTTAGCCTGTTGAAGAAAGTTAAAGTTAGTGGATGTAGATTGTTTATTTATTTAAATTATTGTCTACTTTTTCTCCCCAATGGGAACCCAAAGTGGCTTACAACATTCTCCTCTTCTCCATTTATCCTCACAACAACAGGTAGGCTATGCTGACAGTGTGTAAAAGCAGCAATCACAAGTTATCACCAACAAATTTAACCCCAGTTTTCTGTACAGCATCACAAGCAGTTTAAACCTCAGGCAAAGTGTGTGAACCTAAGCCCCTCTGCAAAATATAGTACTGCATAGGATCTTTGCAATAAGAGGAGAGTTATGTATTCAGCTCTAGACTCCACAGAGGTATCAACTCTAAATGCACTTTCAGAGCCTGCTTATTACAGTTGCCAATCAATGCCTAGCAATTGGCTGGAGCCCAGGCGGACAGTGACATGGGGGCGCTAACAGGTAATGGCATGATGTCACTACAGGAGAAAACTTGGAAATGAAGTCATGCCTCTATAGGGATCACCAGAAACTCTATAGAAAACCATAGAGTTTCCAGCAATGTCTTAGAGTGGACTGACACCACGAGTTTCCCCTGGAAGTGATGTCATGCTGTCACTTAACTCAAAAAAACACACCTCCCACTGGCCATGGACCTGTAGAGGGAAACAAGAGCCAGTGGTGGGGGATCCCCTGCCCCTGGCAAGAATCTGGTAATCTTGTCCTCCATAATGAACCCTTTAAGAACTTAAGAGGAGTGGACTTATTCATTCTGGTTCTTAACACCAATTATTCTGCCATCTGAAATCAAGCATGGACTTCTCTTTATTTCTCATGTTGTTCCTTGCTTAGGCCACGGTCTGACAACCACTATAGCCTCATACCTGACAGTAAAGATTTAAACCTCCAGTGCATTCAACAAGGATGAAGTGTGAAACAACAACAACCTGATACCATGTCAGATAGCCAAATAAAGGATTTTTTTTTCATTCTCACAATTTAGCAGGAACTGGAAAAGCTCATCTATCAGGCTTTAACTGCCATGCTGCCTTTCAACAGCCAGTTCAAGTGACTGATACATGAAGGGTGATGGTACAAGAATTCCCCATCTACAAGACTGGAAGCTCACTGGGTGACCTTGGACCAATCATACCTTCTCAGGTTAACCTACCTCACAGGGTTGTTGTGAGGAAGAAAAATATTGTAAGATGCTTGGGTCCCCACAGAGAAAAAAAGCAGTGTATAGATAAATATAAATACATAAATACGGCTTCAACCTTGCACTCATCCTTTCGGCTCCTTAAGGAAGCCTCGCTCCACATCCTTCCAGTCTATAGAATAGAAGCAGGGTATCTGATTACAGAGAGATTTGGTTTGTGCCAAATCAATATGGTAAAACCGATGAACATTGTTTAAAATCACTTGAGTTTATATCACCAAGTTCTCATAAACTGAGAAATGCCTCAGTAATTTGAAATAATTGAATAGGACAGAAGTTGATTTATAGTTACTATTAAGTTATTACAGTCACTTCAATTAAGACACCACAAGCTCAAGTCCTGAGCAATTCACTGACTTAGATCCTGTACTTAAAACATAACCTTTTAAAACTACAAATTATATTTAAAGCCTGCAAATGAAACTAGTAAAAGCTCAGATAACAGCTGTGTGCAAGATTGGTCCAGTAATCCAAATCCTTGCAAATATGTTTCAGAGCAATGCAAAGTGTTCTCCTTTCTCTTTATAATAATCATTCCAGACAAGAGAAGTGACAGGTTTTTTCCAAGAGGAGAAGCTTAATTAGAAAGACCCCTAGACCTTTCTAATTAATCACTCAGCAGAGAGGAATGAATCTTAATACTGGAAAACAGCAAGAATCATGTTAGGCAAGACATCCTGCTGGCAAGGCCTATGGCATGGTGGTTATCTAGGATGCATGCATGATAACAGGATTTGGCTAGCATAACAGCTCTGAAGTAACTGGCTCCACTTTAGACTTCTTCAAGTTTTACCCAAAGCCATTCTTCCCACCTCTGTAAAGTGAGAGGGAGTTTGTGTGATAAAATGTTACAAAGACAACCAGGACCAAATCTATCATTTCCCATGACTGCAGCTTTCCACACATAGAAATGCTGCCAAAGGGGTCAGTGATATGTGATTGCCAGTAGAATACAGACATGGGGGGTGGGCATGGGAAATGAAGAGAGGCTGGACTGTCTATGAAATGTTCAATGTTATTCAGTTTATCATTAAAATTTCAATTAAGAATTCTTAGTAATTGACAGAACAATGGCTGCTATGATGCTTGGGGATTGTGTAGTCCACATTCAGAAGCATGTTTCATTGAGTTCAAGAGCATTTACTTCCAAGTGAGTGTGTAAAGGATTTCAATCTGTGCCCAAGCCAAAATCAGAGCATAAATAGCCAATATGGGTAAGGTTTTTTTTATTTTTAAACAAGATTTCAGTCAGACATAGTATAAACATAGTTCCTATGTTTTAACTAGATCTCTCTCTCTCTCTCATATTCTGTTTACACACACACTCTTCGCTGACCAATTCCAGTGAGAATTATGTGTGAGCTCCCTACTGTCATTGCAAATATGTGGTGGAGAAAAGGAACCTGCATCTCAAATAGACAATCTCAACATGTTTTCAGCTTCAGTACCCTCTTCAAAACTGTCTAACACTTCAAAGGTCTCTTGTTAACAAAATAACCTTTGAGTTAACAAGTAACCTTTAAAGTGATAAGAAGCATTGAACTGCAGCCCTTTCCTCAAGATTATCAGAGATTTTTGTCATGATCCTGGCCCCTGACTCAGAAGACTACACTAATACACATCCAGAAGCACTACATGACCCACATCAGAGAGCAAGGAGTCTGTAGATTTCTGTGGGCAAGACAATTCAAGGTACAATACCAGCAGCTCATATGGGCAACTTAAACCTCTAATGAGCCAGCATGCCAAATGACCAAGGCCATGTGAATGCCCACTGGAGATGCCAGAAATTACATTAAGAGGCCACTGAGTAGGATAAACATTTATGGTTTCATGCTCGAATGCGGCTTCATTCTTTTCACCGAAGTGTGCAGCTTGTACAGATATCCAAGGATTTGCCAGGACATATTTCAGTCAAAATATGTACCTTACCATAGCAAGTATGCTGCCTCATCGCTCTTGCAGCTCCTGGTTCTGATCCTGATTGTGTCCCTGGCTGTTTTGGATCCCATTCTATAGGTGACCTCTAGGGCTGTGCATATCAACAAAGCCTAAAATAAAGCAAAAAATTGCCATTTCAGCTTATTTTCGGCTTGGGTTTACAGGGAAAAAACCACACTTGAATCAGCCGAGCCAACTAGGCAATTCCTGGAAAAAGCTGAATAATTATAATTATTTGGCTTTTCTGGTTCAGCTGGGGGGGCATTTTTAGAGGTAGATTCCCCAAATTCACTGCATAGCTTGAAGGGACTCTCCTTGCACAACCCCCAAAGTTTGGTGAAGATTGGGTAAGGGGTCTGATTTTATGGGGTCTGGAAGGGGTCACCCCCCTCCAAAGAGAAATATTGCGAGTACCCTCATGGGCATTCCATCTAGCCCAGGGATTTGTATTCATCCAATGCAGCCAGGTGCCTCTCAACAACCTCTCTTTCCATGTCAACCAGCAGCCCAGACACCATGCCTTGCCTACTATCATCTCTAGATGAGCCTATTTTCTTCTGGGGTGGGGGGGACTCTGAGGCAAAATAGGAATTGAGCCTTTCTGCTTTCTTTGTCACAGTTTCTCCATTTTCATCCAACAGTGGGCCTATCACCTCTTTTACCTTGTGTTTTTCTTGTAGCTTTTCTTATTGTAGCAAACCTTCTTGGCCAGCCTCATCTTACTCTGAGCTTTGGCCTCTCTGATGGATGACTTACTGTGCCTAGCAACCCTCAGATACTCTTCTTTAGAAATATGTCCTTTCCTCCATTTCTTGAACATTTCCTTTTTCTTCCTTAGCTAATCATGGAGATCTGTGTTCATCCACATTGGCTTCTTGGATCCCCTATCGTGTTTCTGTCTTGTTGAAATAGTGATGGCTTGAGCCTGCAAGAGCTCTTGTTTTTGGAGAGCCCACCCTTCGTTTTCCCCTTTCCCTTCCAGCAATCTTGTCTATGTAATGACACTCATCAATGTCTTTCTGTACTCTCCTCAAACATCTGTTTGGCATTGGGGGAACAGCAGACCATGCAAAAATGCTAGAGTAGAGAGCAGTCTATGGGTGGGAAAACTGGTGTAGTTTTATTCACTGTTAAAAGATCAATGTACCTTGAGTATAAGTATGCCGGCTACAAAGTTGGGGTAAAACAGAGATAAATTCCTAATCTAAACTTAGCACATAGTTACCTGACATCTGCATCCTTCTCCTCCCTTGGGGAGAGCAGATGGCTCTATGCATATTGATGAAGGCTTCCAGCTGTCACAGACACAGTCAAGTAGACTGCTTTTAATTCTCTCCTTTCCAGTTGTGTTGGAAGTGACAGGCCCAATCTGCTCTCTGGGGTTTGGGTCTCTTTAGCCATCCAACGCCACGGCCCCCAACCAACTTGAATCCTGCACCAGATCTGCCCTTTGGTGAAATCCCCAGACCAGTTGCCTCCAAAAGGCTACATGTCTTTTTCTCTTGGGTGACCATTTGGTGTTTTTATGGTTGGAGCTTTCAGCACAAAGAGTATTTTCTAAAGTGGATTGGGTCTCACACTTTCATTCATAACAAAACTGTCTTTGGCAGAATTGGTTAAAATTTGAATGGATTTAGAAGGGGGGCACTCTGATTAGGACTGGTGTTTATCTTTTTAAACCCTTCTGGGCCTAGGGCACAAATAAGTGAAATACCCCCCTTTCCTCATATAAACACATGTGACAGCTGTGCTCATAGGATTAAGGCTTGTTGGTTGACCCTTTATAGAATCATAGAATCATAGAGTTGGAAGGGACCACCAGGGCCATCAAGTCCAACCCCCTGCACAATGCAGGAAATTCACAACTACCTCCCCCCCTCCACATCCCTAGTGACCAGAAGATGGCCAAGATACCCTCCCTCTCATCATCTGCCTAAGGTCACAGAATCAGCATTGTTGACAGATGGCCATCTAACCTCTTCTTAAAAACCTCCAGGGAAGGAGAGCTTACCACCTCCCGAGGAAGCCTGTTCCACTGAGGAACTGCTCTAACTGTTAGAAAATTCTTCCTAATGTCTAGACAGAAACTCTTTTGATTTAATTTCAACCCGTTGGTTCTGGTCCGACCTTCTTGAGCAACAGAAAACAACTCAGCACCCTCCTCTATATGACAGCCCTTCAAGTACTGGAACATGGTTATCATATCCCCTCTCAGTCTTCTCCTCTTCAGGCTAAACATACCCAGATCCTTCAATCTTTTCTCATAGGACTTGGTCTCCAGACCCCTCACCATCTTTGTTGTCCTTTTCTGGACACATTCCAGCTTGTCTACATCTTTCTTAAATTGTGGTTCCCAAAACTGAACACAGTACTCTAGTTGAGGTCTAACCAGAACAGAGTAAAGCGATACCATCACTTCGTGTGATCTGGACACTATACTTCTGTTGATGCAGCCCAAGACTGCATTTGCCTTTTTAGTTACAGCATCACACTGCTGACTCATGTTCAGTGTTGGGGTAAGACCCCAAGATCCTTTTCACACACACTACTACTCAAACAAGCCTCCCCCATCCTATAATTATGCATTTGGTTTTTCCTACCTAAATGCAGAACTTTTAATTTTTCTTTGTTGAAGTGCATTTTATTAGTTCTAGCCCAATTCTCCAGCCTGTCAAGATCATCCTGCATCTTGGCTCTGTCTTCTACCATATTTGCTACGCCTCCCAATTTAGTATCATCTGCAAATTTAATAAGCATCCCCTCTATTCCTTCATCCAAATCATTTATAAAGATGTTGAACAACACAGGGCGCAGCACAGATCCCTGAGGAACTCCACTAGTCACTTCTCTCCAAGTGGATGAGGAACCATTAACTAGCACTCTTTGGGTACGATCTGTCAACCAGTTGCAGATCCATCCAACAATAATAAGATCTAACCCACATTTTCCCAATTTGTCAACTAGAATATAGGCAGGTGAGATCAACCTCTGCCTATTCTGGTTGGAGCCTTTTCTGTAGTTCTTCCCCTTCCTCCTCCTCCATAGAATCCCTTTCAGAATGTATGAAAGCTTCCACTTGGTTGTCATTTCAAAAGGTTTCAAAGGAAGTTTGTCTTTGCTGTTTATGTCTGTTTTATTGTTTTTCATTTTTTGTAAACTGGTTGATGGAAAAAAGGGGATTAATTTGAATAAAAAAGTGTAATTAAATTGTCAGCTAAGGCATGTTTGTTCTGGAGAGGCAACATAGAAAGGCCCTAAATAAATAAAAATGTATGACTTGTTTTCTTTAAAAAATAATTATTCTTTGGAAATTATTGCCAAACAGATGATTTGTTATTAGGCACAGAATAATAATCTCCCTCTTCTCCCCCTCTCCTGGGTCATGATTTGAAAGAGAATATAGCTATTTTCAAATTAGGCAGTTTTTATGATGGGTAGAGTGATTCCAGTTTTATAGCTCAAAACTATTCCTCTGCATTTAAATAAAAAACCTAAATGAAAATGGCATTTTACAATGAACATATATCCAACCCCTCCTGCCATGTACACAGGGATAGTCTTAGTGACTGAACACTGGGCCCTGTGCTGAGTAGACCCTGCACTGGGATGTCCAGGACCACCCAGCTATACTAGTACCCTCTGTGGTACTGCTGCAACCAATTTTTATGCCTCCACCACAATGAACAATGTGGAGGGGGGTCACTAGCCACAGCCGGCAATAAGGTGGTCAGGGCTCTGGCTGCTCCATGGCTAGCATAGTGGTTAGTGGGTAACTGCTGCTCAGAGGGTGCTCTATGGGAACAGAAGAAGGAGCTGCTGTCACCATAAACTGAATTTGAAGAGACCATGAAGTAACCCATGTTGTATCTTTAGGGAGGGAAAGGATACATAGTGGAGGCAGTAATGATCACAAGAACTGAGTTTATTGGAACACACAACAGCCAATTAACTAAACAGGCCACAACTAGGCCTCAGTAACTCCTCTTCCAGTTGTGGTCACAAGACATGAGGCTCTCCTTTCTAGAGAACCTGTGGGAGTTGTCCTTAAAGCAATAGTACCAATATACCACAACTCAGCTCTGGGTTGGGAAATACCTAGAGATTTTGGGGACACAGTCTGAGAAGGGAGGAGTTTGGAGAGAGGAGGGACTTCAATACCATAGAGTCCAATTGCCAAAACATCCATTTTCTCCAGGTGATCTTTATCAGCTGGAGATCAGTTGTAATAGCAGATCTCCAGCTAGTACCTGGAGGTTGCCAAACCTATCTATGTCTGTCTCTGGCAATATTTGTGTCAGCTATGGCAACATGAGTTTATGAGGAATTCACTACCCCCATTCCTCTTTCCTTCCTTCCTTCTTATTTATTGTTACTATTATTATTTATTGCAATTATAGTCCATCCTCATTCCTAGCAAGCAGTGCTCAGAGCAGGTCACAACATTAGCCATATTCTTGTGACTGAGCATTCCATTGAGGCTGCCAACCATTCCATCCCTTCCTTTTATATATATATTGTTTTGTGATGTGTGCTGTTCTCATGCCTTCTTTTTACTTGATGAGAGCACCAGGTAGGGTTGCCAGGTCCACCTTGCAATCGGCAAGAGTGACGCGGAAGCGACGTGGATGCTCTAGCAAACTCCTGAGAAAACTCTATGGTTTCCATAGAGTTTGGGGGGAGTGTGCTAGAGTGTGTGCATGGGGACCCTCTAGCACTCTTCTCTGAAAACTTTATGGAAACCATAGAGTTTTGGGGGGAGAGTGCTAGAGCATCTGCATCACTTCTGTGTTAGCCTGGAAGTGACTGTTGCTCCCCCCTACAACTGGTCCTCTTGCCCCCGCCAACCAGTTGAGGTGTGGTGGGCTGCTCAGTCAATTGTTGGGTATTTGCCCGCCAATACCAGGCAATGGGCAAGCCTAGCACCAGGTGGGGATTCTGACAATGTATTCTGCTTTTGCAGAAGCTGAAACTAATAGCAGCAGGGACAAGCAACCCTCCCCCTCCTCCACCACCATGAGCTGCCTGCTAGAGGTTCCACTAGCTTGTTTCTGTGGCTGCCTGGACACCAGAAGCTCATCAAGACTTTGTGCCTCCACATAGAGAAGAGAGAGAAAAAGAAAGAATAAAAAGGACAAAGAAAAAGAAGAAATAGAGAAAGGAAGAGAAGATTTTGGAGGGGAAATGAGAGGGAGGGAGGAAGATTCAGAGGGTAGCCGTGTTGGTCTGCAGTGGAACAATAGTCTGCAGTAGATTTGAATCCAGTAGTACCTTAGAGACCACCAAGTCAGGGTATTAGCTTTCAAGAGTCAAGGCTTTCTCCCAGGTCCACCTTGCAATCGGCAAGAGTGATGCAGAAGTGATGTGGATGCTCTAGCAAACTCCTGAGAAAACTCTGTGGTTTCCTGGGAGAAAACTCTATGGTTTCCTGGGAGAAAACTAGTGAAAAGAAGAAAAAGGCAAAACAAAACAAAACACGTAGGTAGGAAAAAAACAGCAGAAAGAGAGATTGAAGAATGGGAGAAAGAGAAAAATAAGAAAGGAAAGAGGCAATGAGGAAGGGAGAATGCAAGGGAAAAGGCACCAGAGGAAGGAAGAAAAAAAATATATCCAGTAAACAGCACAGTGAGGAAGACCAGAAAAGCTTCAGGCAAAGAACAGCTGGAGGAATTGAGAGAGATTCCATTTTCACTGTCATATTTGGAGGCAAGATACTTCCCGCCCCACAATCCTAGCTGGTGATCAGCTGTCCCCCTTTGCCCCAACCAAAAATAGCTGGGGGAGACAGAGAAGCCCCTACCCTCAACTATTATAGTGGTGACTGTCATTCATTCCCTGCCCTGGTGTCTCCATCCACCTTTTCACCATTGGGCAACTGAGAAATTATGATTCCTTCCCCCTATATACTAGTTGGATTGAGTATGAGAGGCTTCCCCTCTTAACTGAATATATTCAGTTTCCACAATTATATCATTTTCCCAACTCTCTCCCCGTGTATGAATGGCCACGAGATCTTAATGGAACATCTAGGTTCAGAAACAGTCTACCTCCAAATACTAGAAATGAGAGCAACAAGGGAGGAACTCGACTGGGTTGGGTGGAAATTAAAGGGGTATGGGGGGGGGCTCTATCCTTGACTTTCCCCCCATTTGCTTACAATTAGAAAGTATAACTAATTGGTACAATTGTATTAAAGCTGATGTCCTATGGACTTTGTGCAATGTAATTAAGATCAGAAAATGCCCTGCTCTGTTGGAAATGGCAACGAAATATAGTACATAAAGATTTATCTTGTTCTAGAGCATAAATACAATGTGGCAAAGCACATTAACTTGCCAGCACATCATAACAATTGGTATATTGATTATAAAACTAGAAAAAGCAAGTATTCAGATCTTAACTGGATAAAAAAAGACTCCACTATCACTACTGTTTGAGGGATATACATAGTACATGTTTGGAATGGAATTCCTTTATATGGGTGGGGGACCGTGAACACTGACATTATTGCTTGTTGAAATAAACATAAGAAACCTTCATCAAAGAGATGGAGAGAGAATGAGAATGCATTAGCATTTTCAACCTATACTGTGACTCTGCCTTAAATAAGCCAATTTCTTTGGTAAGATTTGAACTTAATTTGTCAGTTATAAATAAGAATGTTTCCCTCTACTTGTATAGTTCTATAAAAAAAACATGGTTTAATACATACCACCTACTGTGAAACCCATGATTGCATCACAGCAAACATAATTTCAGTGGTAATGCCATAGAAAAACCTTATTTTATTCTCATCTTCAAAACTACATGACAGCGCTTGTTAGTTCTGTCACTTTGTCGCTTTTTCTGACTTAAGCAGTTCTTACACTGGTTTCTTTTACCTTAATTTCTGTCTTACTCCTTATTTTTTTCAATTTTCATAATTATAATCGAATGTC
Source organism: Euleptes europaea (assembly GCF_029931775.1). NCBI lineage: Eukaryota > Metazoa > Chordata > Lepidosauria > Squamata > Sphaerodactylidae > Euleptes > Euleptes europaea. The sequence goes on along the minus strand of NC_079320.1, from coordinate 36,000,873 downwards.
CTATAAAATGTAAGGAGCCTTCAGACAGATCGTTATAGCATGGAATGGAGCACATAGTGATGCTTCAGTGTAAATTGAAGCAGGATTTTACACTTCATTAAATAGACTTGGGGATTGAATTTAGGTTTAATAAAAGCTCGACTAGTCATGATAGAAGCAGTGTGAACTCAATGAAGAGAGCATTAAGATAGTTTTCTGGAACAAAGATGAATGGCACATTCTAAATACATTTAAAGAAGTTTGGGCAACGTTCATCTGTATATGAAGATTGAAAGGATTAGCACGTATTAGTCAATTATTATCATTTCACTCTTCTCCATTCTGACCTGATTCAAAGATCTGCATTTACACTGTTAGATCATTGTGAAAATGGCCTTCCTTACTTCTTTATTAAAGGCATCGCTCCATACAATATTGGGGGATAATAATTCCACTGGCTGTGGGAAGGGCCCAGAGGCCTTAGACCTCCATGCAAATGTCTGAGTACCGGTTCACACTAGCAGGGCTGGATTATGGCACAATGAGGCCAGAAAATCACACTTTATTTTCATTTGCACAGAAAGGAAAATATAAGCATGACTGCTTTATTTTTGCATGTATTTATTTTGCATGTATTTGTATAGCAAAGTAAGATATAATCTTTCCACCCCCCTTTAAGAGACCCATGATAATGTAAGGCTCTAAACTGCAGCTAACCGGTTCACAAGATATGACTGGCTCTTGGATTCTGTCTAAAGAGTACAGAAGGGCACTTGAAACTTTTCTAATCAAGTTCTTATCTGAAACACGCCGGTTCAATAAATATTGTAAATTTGATATATATTTGGTTAGGTGTAGCAATGGTGACCAGAAATATAACTATTACCATAGATCTTTTTATGCATGGCTGGTTGACTTGCTGTCACCTCTCTGGGGACTTTGAGTCTTTGTTTTGATTATGCATGCCGTTTTCAACTGTCAGAGGTCACCTCGCTCTCCCCCTACATTTCCCTGCATTTTGCCTGCATTTTCAAATTCAAGATAAAACAGGTCCCTCAAAACATGAGGAAAATGCAGGCAAACATGGGAGGGGGGAGCAAGGCGACTTCTGATAGTTGGAAACAGCATGCATAATCAGAACAAAGACCTGAAGTTGTTGGAAGGGCGGCAGCAAGTGAAACAACCATGCATAAAAGACCATAGTGATTACATATCCTTCTATAGCAGCCCTTTGCAATATTTATCCATACACTCATAACCTTATAAATAATGTTTATAATGTGATTCAGCAAGACTGCCCATGAATGCTGCCTGGAGACTCCAGCTAGAACAGAATGTCATCTCCTGTCTCCAGATAAATGCAATCAGACAAGATCATTTCCACCTACCGTATATACTCGCGTATAAGCCGAGTTTTTCAGCCCAAAAAAAGGGCTGAAAAAGCCGGCCTCGGCTTATACGCGGGTCAATACGGTAGAGGGGGGAAGGAGGAGGGAGGAGGGAGGGAGGAAGGAGGAGGGAGGGGGAACTTACTGCCGCTGCTGGGCCCGCGCCGCTTCCTGCCGCTGGGAGCGGCCTGGGGGGGCCTCCTGCAGCTGCAGGGAGGCTGCCCCGGCCCCCTCCGGGCCGTGCCACCACTTCCTGGCACCGAGAGGGGCCTGGGGCAGCCTCCTGCGGCTGTAGGGAGGCTGCCCCGGCCCCCGCCGAGCCGCGCCACCACTTCCTGGCGCCGAAAGCGGCCTGGGGCGGCCTCCTGCAGCTGCAGGGAGGCTGCCCCGGCCCAGCTGGGCTGTGCCACCGCCGCCGCCCGGCCCGCACCGCTTGCTGCCGGGAGCCCTGTCAGGTAAGCCTGCGGGGGGGGGGTTATAAGCCCACCCTCGGCTTATACGCAGGTGCCTAATTTTTCCCCATTTTGGGGGAGAAATTAGGCACCTCGGCTTATACGCGGGTCGGCTTATACACGGGTATATACGGTAGTTCTGCATCAAACTGCATTGGCTACTAGCTGTATTCTGGTGCCTATTCAAGGTACTGCAGTCACCTGGGATCTAAAGAGAACACTGTCCCATATATGAACTTGCCTGCTAAGATTATCGTACAAGCCCTGCTTCTTATTTTCAGCCTCTAATAATTGCCTTTGCCCTGACCTGGATGGCCCAGGCTAGCCTGAGCTTGTCTAATCTAAGAAACTAAGCAGTGTCAGTCATGGTTAGTACTTGGATGGGAAATCACCCAGAAATACCAGGGTCATTATGCAGAGGAAGGCAACGGCAAACCATGTCTGAACATCTCTTGCCCTGAAAACTCTGCTGAGTTGCTATAAGCTGAGTTGACGGCACCTTACACACACACTTGGTAAATCTTGGCAGCTTGAGAGAGTTTGCAAATGCTTCTTCCTTAAGGCATATTTTGATATTTCTTACTGAAGGCTTGTTGTAATCAGGCCAAAAAATTCTATGTTTTTTTCCCCTCCCCACACTGCCAGACATCATCCTTAGAGCATATGTGAAATATATAAAGCTCTAAATACAGATCAGAATTGAAACCCTGGCAGATCTTTAATTATAGAGGAGCTCTTCAGAGATGTAATACAGCTTAATGATTACTTTTTATTTTCGCTGACATTTTCAGACATGGGATAATGTATGGTCTGTCTCAAGGAACCAGGTTTACAAGCATGCATTTCGTTGGAGATGTTCCTTTTTGCCTCTCGTGGCTAACACAGCAGTTCTCCCAGATTTAACATGTACACAATGATAAGACAACAAAAGAGCATTGTGTTAAGTGACAGTGTCACAAAGGGAAGAATCACAAGGAATCAGATTTGTATCAGTGTTAAATCACAATGCCAGAGAGCACAAAAACGTTATCAGTCAGGTAACAACTCCTTGAAAAGGGATGTCTTCCTATTCCAAAGCTGCACACCTTCCCTTTACTTCTTGGAGGTAAATTTCAGTCGGCTAAATGAGATCTTTCAGAAGAATGATAGCACTGACATCACTCGCACAAATTCTATTTATATGCAAATGTAGTATTTCATGTAAAGCATGTTTATAGACAATTCCATTATATCAGACATCGTGTTGATAAAGCATTTTCTTTCTAATTTGCAATGTTAAAAAAGCAGAGAGCAGTCCATTATCACAAACATTTTGAACTGTCCCAAGGCTACTTTCCCGTTGGGCTGCAGCCTTAAAATCTGTGAGCTTCTCCAGAATATAGCTTGTTGTGTTTCTGGTTTCATTCACAATGGAGAGTAAAACACATTTTTCCCCTGAGGACCTGCCTACACTTGCCATGGCAAGTCAGCTATGTAGCGAGCACATTAGGAACCAGTAGGGGACAAACATACACTACATTGTTTATTTATATCCTGCCATTTCTACATCAAGCTTATGCCCCCCCCCCCAACACACACATATTCAGCCATTTCTATTTCTCTATATTGATATCCAGCTTTTCAGCATCTGTCTCAAGGATATCTGGTAAGATTTATGGCTTTATGAAAGATTTATGAAAGATGGTTTGAACCTAGTTGCCCACAGTTAACTCATCCATGGAAGGCACCAAAATCACATTATGTAACAGATTATTTCATTGTAAGCCATATTCAATCTGTGACATGACCTTAGATGGAAAGAAACTTTGAGTACAGACTGAACACCAATTAACTATATTCTCTTTTGTCGTATATGTTGAGAACACTTCATGAAATTATGAATATTGCTATTTGTGTATAGAAAATGCACATGCTACAAACAGGAGAAACCAAATCTAAATTCTGCAAAAAGCTTTTTGGATATTCAGTACACACTATCAAACTGTATTCCAGAAACTCAGGAGTACTTTGACTAGTTATTAATAGTTCCCCAACAAGAACATGGGTAATGGCATACTTGTTTCTTTAAAAGATAACCTGTCCCCCTACTGCTGATGCCCCTATTAAATTCACAACCATAAGGGAGAGTTAGGTATGATCCAGGGTGGACTAGACACTAAGTTTACCCATGGCAACAATAAAATTATATGATCCAGGGCTATCCATCTGAACTGATTCTCTGTCCTAAGCAAGCTCCAGAATTTTCTGAAATGCAAAGTGCTTCAGAGCAGGCATGCAGGTATTTAAAATGACAGATATCAGGGCAGAATTCTAAATATACCATACTCAGACAGGATCTGTCCTTGCTCTTCTGGCTCTATTGACTCATTAGCCCATGTCCTTTTGGAATGCCGCTTTTACGAGGAACTTCGATCACACTATATTTCCCCCCTTTTAATATACAAATCTAATGCCTCTGTGACTGACATAATGCCTTTTTTACTAAGTGATAGGGACCCCAAGGCTACATTGTCAGTGGCAAGATTTGTTTCAGTCCTTATATCCCTCCATCACTAGATATATGCTGCTCAAGATCAATTGATCAAGGAGCTTCTAAGGGATAAAAGGAAAGGAAAGGTAAAATGACAGATATCAAGGTGGAGAGGGTTTTGTGAAGGTAGAAAGTTGGGGAAACAACACAAACATGATAAAACTCTGTAGTATATGTGATGGACTAGTTAGGTTCCACCTCCGCCTAAGAATAACCAATGAGAGCTGACAGAATGTTGATGAGAAAGACAGTAAAATAGCTGTTAGATCTTTTATGCACAGGTTGTTCCTATAGCATTCCCCCTACTGCTTTGGGATTTTGTTTGAATTATGCATGTATTTTCCAACCTTCAGAATTTGTCTTGCTCTCCCCTTGCATTTTCCCCGCATTTTCGGGATGCTGTTTCTCCTCGACTTTAAAGTCTGCCTCTAGCCCAAATTGAAAGGCAGTCCTGTGCATACTTATCACTTTGGGTTTTTCTCCTCATGCCCATTCTTGCTTCTCTTCCTCACATGTCTGTTCCTTCACCCAACCTCTCCCCTCGAAGCCTTTATTGAGTGCACTAGTGAGAGAATGATGCTAGAATACCATGCCGCTTCTTACACAGCGAGTGTGGGTAAGTTTCAGTTCTTGGCATGATGGAAAAAAGCCAGGCTGATTTGCCGCCCTTCCTTATACACATCCTCTTATAGGCATAAAAGCCTCTTTTTTATGAGTGCAAGACTACCGATGGAATGATGAATGTCACAAATGACTGTGCAAGTGTTTTTTATGCTCTTATGACCCCAGGATTGAGTTACACAGAAACAAATTGGTCAAGGGGGAGGTTGTCCAGACCCTTCTCTGCTTTGGCTATAAAATGGCCATCCAGTTCAGATCAAATGAAAGAATCTCGCCACTACCCCACTTTCAGGAACGTGCTGGAAATCCTAGTTCTTGGTTCCTTCTCATATGCTCCCCCAATTTCATGCTCTCTCTCTTTCCCTTGGGCCCTGCTGTCCTCAGTCTTTATCTTTGGCATATATTTCCCTTGTTTTTTCTTCTGTAATAGTTAGCTTTAATGTCATCAACTAAATACCATTCGTGTTTTTTAAAACCTCTCTTAATTTTTGATACTTTACATACTTAACCATTATACTTTTGAAACACTTGTGTGTGCAGCGGTTTTAAAATAATGACATAGTTTAACATAGTGTTTCCATGATATGATTCACAGTCTGCCTGGGTCAGCTGGGAGAGTGTCTGAGTAAATCAGATTCACTGGACAGGGACAGAGGCAAGCAGTGTGGTTGTAGACAGGTCAGAGGTCACCTCCACAGAGCAAACAAGAGTTCTCATGAGATGGAAGCAAAAGGCAAGGAGTCAAGTCCACAGCACCAACAGGTGCAAGAAGCAAGAAAGGTAGAAATAGGTCCTTGAACGGCAAACAAGTTAATAGGACTGAGGAGCTGAATCAGTGAGAAAACGTATATATCTTCAATTCTGACTGCCTCTGATTGGCTTCCCCAGTCACATGCCACTGCTGGGCTGATCCAGGCTGCAGGTCCTTGAATGGCCAATTGCAGGATGGTGCTGTCTCCCAGTGCAGTGTAGTGGTTAAGAGTGTCAGACTAATATCTAGAAGACCCCTTTGTGCCATGGAAGCTTGCTGGGTGGCCTTGGGCCAGTCACACTCTCTCAGCCTAAACTACCTCACAGGGTTGTTGGGAGGAAAAAATGGAGGAGAGGAGAATGATGTAAGCCACTTTGAGTCTTCATTGGGAAGAAAGGCTGGATATAAATCAACTAAACAAATAAATACATTTCTTGAAGCCTAGGTTGGTCAGCTTGCTGATGATGCAGGGAGTAAGGTGCTAGCCTCTGGCAGTAGGATCTCATTTTTGAGACCTTAGGAGATTGTACTGTTTATTTCCTAACTTTAAGTGCTTTCACATTTATTTTAAAATGGAGTGTAATTAATGGGAGTTGAACATGGTCCATTTTTAATGTATATTGTAGACTGATTGTTATAAAGCTGTCTATACACTTCTCAATAAAAATCAGATATCCTAAGACTGAACACTGAGTTTTCATTCTCTAATATAATGACAAATTACTCCTGATCTAAGTCTACTAACAAAGTATGTCTTTAATTCTTGACCATTGGGATTCAAAAGAAAACTCAAAGATTAAGTGAAGTCAAAAAACTAATCAGTAGCAAAATATATACAAACTGAAAACTCAGAGAATGGACAATTCTTTGTGTGTTCTTTTTTTTAACTTCAGTGATAGCTATGTATTGTGTTTAAACACTAATCCTTCCATTTAGTTTAAAAGATTAATGTAACAAAAGGGTGACTAATTGTAAACGGGGCACAAAAGGGTTCAGGTTGGTGCTCTTTTATATTATGGAAAAACTGTGTGTTTGAGAAGGAGAAATTAAATTTTCGGGTTGAGGTCAGCTTGGGAATCAAATGAATCCCTCTGATTCATGCGGAGTCATGCATTAACCACTTGAGATTTGAAAGGAATGGTTTGAAAGCTTTTTTTTCTCCTGGACAGATAATTGCCTTTAATAACGAAGTTGCTATTTTGGCTTCAGAATATCAGCTTCCCAAATTAGTTGAGTTCTGAAGGTCCTCCGGAGCATAAAATCTCTGATTAAACACTTTCTAAAGTTCATCCTACTGGTAAAAGTGAAAATTCCATTACTTTAGCAAGAGCAATCATGTCAGATTTATCAAGATAGTGAAACTAGGGGAGGGAACAGAAGTGAGTTGAGGCAGATGTCTCTGTAATAAGTAGTTATCAAAGGACACACAATTTCTTTCCAAAGCCATTATTAGGCTGCCCAGTAATAATTTGTAACATAACATCATTGTGTACTGTATCAAATCCAGGTTATGCAAAAAGAGGCAAGAGAGCAAAAGTCTTACAAAAATCACACACATTTTTAAAAGATACCACTAATGAAAACATCCATAGAACTTCAAAATGAGTTGAGTAAACTGTGAGTTCCTCCAGTACAATATGATGAGACTTCTAAAAGTGTGAGATGAGTTGAGTTTGCTTTCAGTTCCAAGCTACTGTAATGTAATAATGGGATGCCTTGGAATTTCCCACAAAGCTTTCTATTGCTCCAGATATGTCTGAAATATTACACAGGATTCATAGGATCCCTGTGTAACATTTCAGAAAACTCCAGGATGCCAAAGGAGGAGGAACAGGAGGACAAAATTCCAGAGGCCCTAGCAGTCCTGGCACCCTGAGAAGTCAGACAAGGCATCATTGATAAACAGCTATAAATTCAGGAAAGGGGGTGGGTGGGTTGCCTCTGTTCATGCCTTCCATTTAATTTTATTGATTATGACAGTGAAAAAATAACCAGGATTTCTGAGCAATGAAAAGGAGAGAAGAGGAGAGCAAAAGAATATGAATGAGGAGGTGTGAGTAGGTGCCAAGAGGAAATTTTGTCTGGGGTTGCTTGTTAGCACATGATCACTCTGGCAAACACCCTCTTGGAGATTTGCTGCCACAAACATCATAGATGAAGACTTATGGGGAGGGGCTGTGGCTCAGTGGTAGAGCATCTGCTTGGCATGCAGAAGGTCCCAGGTTCAATCCCCGGCATCTCCAGTTAAAGGGACTAGGCAGGTAGGTGATGTGAAAGACCCCTGCCTGAGACCCTGGAGAGCCTCTGCCGGTCTGTGTAGACAATACTGACTTTGACGGACCACGGGTCTGATTCAGTATAAGGCAGCTTCATGTGTTCAAGACTTCAGACAACTATATGTGGGTTAAGTGAAGGTTTCTTTTCTTTTCTTTTACAACTGAACTGCAATTTATGAAGCTTCAATGTTATTAGTTTAGGTTTCCAAAGAGGCTACCCAATGGGTTCACTAGCAAATGGGCAGACCCACCCTGGCTCACAGCATGGAGCAGTAATATAACCATACCTCACATTTCTTTGCCTGCACACCAAGAACATGCCAAGAGATGTTGATGATCAGTACTATTTACCTGCTTTATGGTGCTTTCCAACATGCTGAATAATGCACATTCAATCCACTTCAGCAATTATTTGCCAGTTTATTTTGGCGTTTCACACAGTAAAATCCAGCTGCAAAGTGCATTGAAAGTGCATTATTCAGCATGTTGGAAAGTGCCCTTAGTCAGCATGAGCTCAGAGGATGATGCCAACACTCCATGAGTTTCCTCCCTGGACTGACTTGGACTGGTCATCCTGCAGTGTCATTGAACAACTCAGACAGCTGCCAGACCAGACACTCTTTGAACAGCTGCCTGTTGGTCAGAAGCTGACTCACATCTGATGTGGAGATCAGCTGGGAGTTGTGTTCTGACTCAGCTCCCCTTGGAGCTGGGCAGGGACAGATGTAATGCTTTTAATATCTGCATTGCAAAAGGAAGAGGAGGAAGAGCCAATTTGGCTCCTTTTCTCTGCAGCCAAAACCAGCAGCTTTGGGTTGAGAGAAGAGAAATCAACTGGAGTTCTGACCATTTGCTGTTTCTCAGCAAGTCTTGAAAGCAACAAAGTTTCCAAGATGGGAGATCATAAAAATTCGACTCCCAGTTGATCAGAAGAAACCTGATCAACTGGGAATTGGCTTCTGGTCCCCCCCATAAATACTTCGCTGGGTACGGAGCAAAATTTCTGCAACGGTAGATCAGAATCTGACTTCTGATGGCTTATATCATCTGATGGCTGCCAGTAGTCTTTTTCCTGAGAACACACTCGGACAAGTTGTGGACAGCCAAATGTAAACTGCAGTGCATTTTTGAAAGGACATACAAAGTGAAATTGGGTTCTTTATTCTAGTTCAAAGTGAACTGGGTGAGAATTAATGGGAGCTCCATCTTTGGCTTTTCCCCAGGGCCTCAGAATCACTAGGACTGCCCCGGCTCAGAGTAGGATCAATTTTAACCATTGTCGAAGGCTTTCACGGTCAGAGTTCATTGGTTCTTGTGGGTTATCCGGGCTGTGTAACCATGGTCTTGGTTCTGTGAACCACAGTTTCTCAAGGAAGAAACTAATCATCTAAATCACGCACTGCTAGCAAACGGCTATTCCAGAAATGAAATCAGAAGGGCCATTAAACCAAACAAAACTCAGAAAACTCAGGAAAAACAGTTTCCCATAGGAAAGGTATTCTTGCCATTTATTAAAGGAGTCACTGATAGGATGGAGAAACTTTTGAAAAAACACAACCTACAAACAGTGTTTAAACCCACCAAGAAAATACAACAGATGCTACGATCAGCAAAAGACAAAAGAGACCCCCTCACCTCTGCAGGAGTATATCGTATGCCTTGCAGCTGTGGACAAGTTTACATCGGGACAACAAAACGCAGCATACAAACAAGGATAAAAGAACATGAAAGATACTGCAGACTTGGCCAACCTGAGAAATCAGCAGTGGTTGAATATGGACTGACACAAACAGAACACAGGGTCTTATTCCAAGACACTGAAAGACTGGACAATTCTACCAACTATTTTGTCAGATTGCACAGAGAAGCCATTGAAATTCATAAACATCAGCACAACTTTAACAGAAAAGAGAGTTTAAGAATGAATAAGGCTTGGCTTCCTGTCCTGAAAACCTCCAGACTAACAAAGACTACAGTCCACAATAGCCATGCAGATTAGCTTTGGATTTCACACATTAACAGATCACTTCAGGATACAATGGTTCCATATTAACATACCACACCCTCATTAGCACATTATCTTGATACTTACAGGACAATGATTAGCACATTACCTTTGATACTTTTTGCAGGACAATGATTCAGCTCAACCCAACCCCTTTCTGACTATATATTACTCTTCCTACACACTTGACACTGAGAGACACTGTCCTTCAGTGTTTCTCTTCTGAAGATGCCTGCCACAGCTGCTGGCGAAACGTCAGGAAAGAAAATACCAAGACCACGGTTACACAGCCCGGATAACCCACAAGAACCAATTTTAACCATGTTCGAGAAAAAAACTGCTAGGCAGAACACCACCAGGGAATCAGGCAGAACCAACCATCTCTTATGCCTAGAATAAACAAGGGATAGACAAGAACTTTCCTATTCCATAAATCTTTCCTCTTTGCAGAAAAGTCACATCACATATATGGGTCACATGTTTGTGAAAGTAGGAACAAATTCTTACAAGGGAAGGATTTTCTGAATGGTTATTTTTCACATAAGTCAAGATACTAGAATTATTGTAATCCTCGGTCCTCAATTTCAAGTGTCACATATTGCCTTTCTAAAAGGCACAAGTGTCAGAATTAAGACTTTGTTTTAAAAAGGCGGTTCCTTCCTGTGCCACAAAGATTTAAGAAGCCACTCTGGGTCAGTCTTTTCCAATCATTTTTCAGGGAACACAAAGAAATCCAGAGGTAAGTAATCACAGAAGCTCCAATGCAGAATCTCTGCTGCACGTAGAACTTCTGTCTGTAGCTTTCGGGGTCAAGGCTATGGCTCAGTGATAGAACACCTGCTTTGCATGATTAAGGTTTGGGTTTAATTCTGGTACCTCCAGTTAAAAGAGCGTCCCAATAGTTAGGTGTTGGGAAAGACTTTTCTGAGCTACAGACTCTTCAGAGTTGAAACCTGCCAGAAGAAATAGTATGGATCAGTAATCTGATTTGGTATAAGGAAGCTTCATGTGTTTATATGAATACTGTGGTATGCTTTTTGCATTTACAGAATTTTTATAATTTATAGTTCAGTGTTCCAATGATGAGCCTAAGTAATGATGAAAAGAATAAAAAGGCTACTATATTATTTCATGTCCTTGTTTGTATGACTTTGGAAAGCAAGCTACTATCACTAAAACCATACCTTTTTTGAAGAAGAAAATGCTTAAGCATGCTGCCTGTGCTTTCTTAACACAAAACCATTATTGTTCTCACTTAACTTGATTTAATATAGGACCATGGGTAAATGAGGCATGATAAAAAAATAGAAAACTATATCTTAAATTTTAGTACAGCCACTATGTCACAGGGTGCCAATACCACTCAATTCATTTGATAGTGATGCTTACAACATATTTAAGTAATTACACAAAACAGAAACAATGCAATTGAAATAGACATTTGCTATTCCTATAAGATAAAGTAGGCAAAGACTGCTCCTGCAATCAATTTGTTCAGTGCCTGAGGCTAAAAGAAATAGTAATTTAAAATCAAGCTGACAATATGGACTTTCACAATGCATTCCTGGCTTCTGTGGATGAAAATCCTCAGAAGGCCAGGAAAAGGCTGCGCCAGCATTGGGACCCTCCACGCCAGCGTCTGGGCTACTTATGCTGCCGTAAGTGGCCCCAACATTGGCAGGGAGGGCTGGACGCCGGTCCTCAGGTGCTGCTGTGGCAGTGCCACCCCGGGACACTGATGGGGCCTTCCGTTGGCATCCCACCAGCATAAAGGCCTGTGCCAGCATTCCAGGGGAGCATTCCGGCATCCCGGGGGGTGTCCCTGGGGCATTCCACGGGTGGGGCTGCCTGTAGGCACTCTCCTGTCCTCTTTCGCCCCATAATGCTGGTGCCGAGAACGGCGTTGCTGCACCTGCTTTTTAGCAGGCGCAGCCTTGCTGTTCTCTATGGGACGAAAAGCCTCATTTAAACTTTAAAAAGCCTGCAGCAGGCTTTTTCAAGGTTTTCGGCGGCCGGGAAACTGGTTCGGAGGTGGCGCAGCAGCACGTCCTCCGTGCCGTCCCCGGCCACCAGAGGCTCAGGAATGCACTGTCAGGCTCAAAACTAGAAATGGATATGGCCAATGACTTGTACCTTAGCCTTTTCTCCAAGATTCAAGCGATCAAGTTCATGTAAAAGTTCACACTTTAAATCTTTGCTTATGATGTCATCAATGCATACAATTTTATTTTGTATATAAAAGTCATGTCATGGATAAATGGCGTATGTGACGAAAAAAGCAAAGAATTATCAATGAAAATGAGGCAAGTTATTAAAGAGGTTATTTGCATGCCTCTTATTTCACCATCAAAAGGGATACGTTTTAGATCTGGAGAAAACATCTATTGCTTGTTTTATTTTGCTTTCTTGTTTTTTCCCCTTTTTATAATCAATGACTCAAAATACAAGTACCCCCCTCCTTTTCTTACATTAGTGTTATAGTAATCGGTCTGCACCCACATAAAAACTCTGGAGAAAAATGCCCTGTCCCTCTTATATATGGAAAGCTCAGTTCAACCTTTTTCTAGGCATGGAGGCAAATAGTATCAACTAGTGACTGTGTGTTTGTGTAAAGTGCTGTCAAGTCACAGCTGGCTTATGGCAACCCCAGCAAGGGGCTTTCAAGGCAAGTAAGAAGCAGAGGAGGTTTTCCATTGCCTTCCTTTGCAAAGCCTTCTTTAGCGGTCACCCATCCAAGTATTGATCCTGCTTATCTTCCAAGATCTGACAAGATCAGGCTATACCATGCCACCTTCCATTTTATACTACATTACAAGGAACAAAAATGCATCTAAGTCAACTCAATATGATTTTCATGGCATCCTTTAAGAATTCCTTTATATGAGCTATTTGATTTAATGCACTCTTTTACGGATAGGTGTGTGCCACTGAAAGCACTTTGCTTTCATATTGGACTGTGATTGTAATCCATTCGGTAGTTGTCATTTTACAATTCAGTACTAAATTCATTGAGCTGCAACTATATCTTGTTTATTTCAACAGAATTTCTTTCTATGCACAGATATTACAGCTTCAAATGTGTGAATACAATACTCTTTTCATAAATAATGTATTATATTATTGGTGAATGTTTAATCATCCTAATAGAAAATAATCATTTTCCATTCAGAAGTAGAACCAAAGAGGGTAAAATCAGTAGCAATTTTCTCAAGCATATACAAATTATAATAAGCATTATTATTATTTTCCTACTTTTTCTGTTCCTTTAAAATAATAAATACTTAGTGCATTGAAAAAAAATGCAGTTAATATCAGACTAGGAACATGTGTAAAAGTGAAGGAATAAAGCCCTTTGGTATCAATGGCAACTCTGAAAGTTGTTTTTGGGTTGCTAACAGAATTTAAAAAAAACTTTGTACATGATGCTGGAAATATTAGAAGAATGTTTTTCTAATGCTGATCCTTTGAGTTTGAAGTGGATGAGTCTGAGCACCAGATTTTAGGATTCATTCCTTGATCAATTTATGATTGGACACCATCATCTCTCTCTATATATTTTTAATTTTTATTAGGTACTAAAAACTTCTAACTAAAAACTTCTAACTTGTCTACAACTTTCTTAAATTGTGGTGCCCAAAATTGAACACAATACTCTAGGTGAGGTCTAACCAGAGCATCCTGTTTCAGGAGTTATATGCCTCACTTAAACTCTTTGTGACCATGTAGGTTTGGCTCACAATAGCCTAATCCTGCCAAAGTTTGACAGCAGTTAACTTTAAACCAGCTAGTGAGATTTAAACTCTTTATCTTGATCCAATCCAAAACTGGAATGGTCAACCCACCATCAACCCTGGGATTACTCTGTCCATAGAAGGACCCCCAGACATAGCAAATTGTTCCTTAGATCTCCGGTCCAGTTCTCTGCTGGTCAGAACTCTGGTTTCCTTCTGAGAACTCCTGCTGCACTCTGCAGGCTCCTTGCTTTTTCGGCTCCTCATTCTACTCCTTGGATCTCTGTGGCATCTACTCCCAGACCTCTCCAGGCCTCGAGCCCTGGATTTAAGGTTGTATATCTCTCCCCTAAACCTTCCCAATTTCCTCCCTTCTACCTTTTATAAGTGTGCCCTCTTTTTGGTATGTGTGTGATTGCATAGGGAATCAGTTCTTAGGGAGCTTATCGTCTGTTCTTTATATTTTTATTTCCTTTTATTTTATTTTTTACGATCAATTTATTTATTTGAGTTTACAACTACACACTCTCTCACTCTCTTTCTTTATAATTGTATTTTGGGGTACCCCTACTGAGATCCACCCTGGTATACAGAGACTACAAGGTCCTGTGTTATTCCTTTCTGGAACCTTTTTAAAGCTAATTTCCCCATCTTTGGATTCTGTTTGGGTAACAAACGCACAGCGCTGCTGTGTGTCATTCATCTCCCTTTCCCAAGATTCTGCTGGACCTTAGCCTTTGATGGATCAGGCTCATATGTTTTCTTTTTCCTCATTTAATTGGCCCCATTTAAAATGCCTAGGAAGTGCTAGGCAGCCCCATCTTACTCATTATTGTATTGCTCTTTGTATGTGTATACCTGTGCATGTTCTTAGTGTGCCCCTCACTGTTTTTACTGTTTGATTTTTCCCAGTAAGGATTTTGCATTATTCTCTATTTTTTGCCTGATTATTGCTGGGAATCTCTCTATCCCTATAAAGAAATGTTACCCAGAATGGGACACCAGCATCTACCAGACAGTAATCCCTTAACAAGCATTTCCCCATAAGTGCATGTGTCTGGACATGACATGCAAGATCGATACTCCAGATGTTAGAGATCCTACACATGTAAACCATTTGGGTGACAAATATATTTGTTAGCATTGAAGGTACCATCAGATTCTTTGTTGCTTTGCCTGTAACAGATGAACATGGCTACCCCTGTGGAGATCGTTGCATTAAGCAGACGTTACAAGGAGAAACCACTGCAGTCAACTGGAAAGTAATATACAATGATTCTGTTGCACATTTATTTAAAATATAGATTGCTATTTTTTGCTGTTGCCTCACCAATATTTATTTTCATAATGATGAATGCATAGGATATCATCTATGCAATATTAGGCAGAAAAATGTCATCATTTTTTGTGTTCTTTAAATTGTTAGCCTCCTTGGTGGCCCTAATTGGGCAAAAAAAACAACAACCCACATACATTCTATTAATAAATAAATAGTATGTATGTGTATAAGCTGACTGGGTTCCCTTATGTACTGAAGTTATTCAAATGGCCCAAATCTTGATGGGGGGAAAATCCCAGCATTATCTCTTGGTTTATCTTTTCATTGCCTGATTGACATTACAAAGAAACATATGTCTTTCTGTCACTGTGGGTTGTGCACTTAGAATAGTTAAGAACAGATTTACCGAGATACTGGTGTGCGGGGGTGGGGGGCAGTGTTGAAGTATACACTGTGAAAGAAAGTTTTCTGTCTATTTTTTCAGGAAACATCAGTTTCTAAACTAAATGCCATGTGCTGGAAAAACCAATTCTAGCTATTGGGAGGAAGCATGAAGGTAAATGTAAGGAGCCTTCCCAGCAGAAGAGGTATCTCTTGCTTCAGCAGAAGGCTTTATGCACAGGAAGAAAGTACCACCAAATGTAGAATTGTTTTTGATCTTTCAAACTCCCACAGATACCATCATTGCTTCCTACTCTATAACAATTTCATGACTGAAGTTGTACTTTTTATAATCTTATGAACTGTCCTTGTCATTATCTACAATCATAAATTCACACATGACTGAGACATGATGGTGAGGATTCCAAAAAGACCTTTGTGTTTTGTGAATTGATCTTTTAAGACATCTGCTCTTACCTCTCCGTCCTCTAAAAGGAGTTCCAGTAGTGAATGGAGTTAAGCCTCCTCTGTCACCACTTCTTGAGAGGAAAAAGCTGATTTCTCCCCACAACCCCAACTCTGATTAGGCATGGTTCCATCAAGACAAGCTGTATATTCTAGTATTCAAAAATGTATACCATATCAAATAAGCCTACTAATTTAGGTAAACTAAAAATGTACATTTGTTCAAACCACTATATATTTGCTAAATTTCATAAATCTAAAAAGAATCAAGCAAAAAGTTAAACCTCTTTTTAAAATTCTACACAATGGATTTAGCAACCATAATTTAATTGCAATCTCTTGCATGATTAATAGGCTAGATTTTCATTCTTAATTCTGTTGTGCAGTCTGTTAAATATGGTCTTTTTGTTAAACGATTTTAATTTCCTGAGAGATCAAGTTCCTGTTGCGAGTGAGTTGTATTATTTGAACACCTCATGTCATTATTTCTAATGTTCATATCTATTTGATTAATGGTTTGCTTCGATCCATCCTATGCATTAAGAGTCACAAGTCTTTATTTCATTAAGCAGATTTCTCGGACTGGGGACGCCTGCTGATGTGGCTTGGAACACAGAAGTGCAGTGACGTGATTTACGTGATAAATCAGAATAAAGGACCATATATTGTCTTTGATGAACTCTCCAGCTAGGATTACAACTCTAATTCTTCCTTAAAAAAAAAAAAGGAAAGGAAAGGAAACTAGTGGAATAGCTGTTGGTAGAAAAGCATGTTGCATTGAACTGATATAACAACTTTACTGAACTTGGCAGTGGATCTACAATTTGTCTAACAATTCCCATTCCCAATCTTCTACCTTCTTTTGTAAACCAGGCTTGGCTTAGACCAGGGGTGGGGAACCTTTTTTCCGCCAAGGGCCATTTGGACATTTATAACATCATTAGCAGGCCATAGGGCTGTTGAATTTAAAAAAATTCGGTATAGTTCAGATTCGGCTGAATTCGGCCCGTTTAGATTCGGGATATGCCGAAGTCCGAACTCCCCCACTTCGGGTCCGTGCAATTTGGCGGGAATTCAAAGTTCGGGAAAAAAATTCGGCCGAATAAAGCCATTAAAAACACAACAGCGCCTTTCCGTGGCTCTGGGGGGGCATTTTTGGGGGTAGAGGTCCCAAACTTTCAGAGGAGCTTCAAAGGACCCTTGTTGCAAGACCCCCCAAGTTTTGTAAAGATTGGGTCAGGGGGGGCTGAGATATGGGCCCTGAAAGGGGTCCCCCCACCCTTAATGTGCATCTCTGAGCAGAACTTGCCACCCACGCACAAGCTCCCAGCCCCGACAAACAGCTGATGAGAGCAAGGGTGGGGCAGGTGGGAAGAAGTTTGCAAAGCAACACAACTGCAAAGCAACACTGCAAAGCAACACAACTGTAAAGCAACACCTTTGCAAACATGCAAAGGGCAGGGCAGGTGCTAAGAAGTTTGCAAAGCAGCACAACTGCAAAGCAACACTGCAAAGCAACACAATTGCAAAGCAACACCTTTGCAAACATGCAAAGCAACACCTGACACCTGGGAGTTTGCAAACCATGGAAAGGAACAGAGGCAGCTAGCTATACATAATGAGCAGGAGGGGGTGGAATTTCCCCTTTTGCATGGGACTCAGGACCAGGCAAATGCATTCTTTAAGTCACCATTTGAAAACCAGTTTTGAGCAAGCATCAAAATAGACCTAACCAATCTTATGAATGAGGGAAAACCTGAGGACACACTGAAGCCCCCCCTCAAACCAGGGAGAGTGAGACTTGAGGGGGCACACACACCCAGACAGAATGGGCGAAAGCCCCCTTTGGCTTCCCCCCCATCCACAGAAACTGCTCCCTCCCCCCACACACACAGACTCTGGTTTCCCCCCCCACACACACACACACACAGGAGAAAAAGTATAGATCAAAGCCCCCAAAGGGGTCTTACTGTGGCTGTCTTCTGTTCCAGCAGGAGTCGCTGGGAGGAGGACTGGGTAATCCAAGACGATTCCATTTAAGCATGGGATGTTTTGCTCTGGAGATGCATACAGGATCGGGTGATCCATTCATCCCAATAGGGAAATTGGGGGCCCCTGACCCAATGTTTACAAAAGTTGAGGGGTCTCTTAAGAAGGCTTGTCTGAAGCTCCACTGAAAGTTTGGGGTCTGCACCCCCAAAAATGCACCCCCTGCAGCCACGGAAAGAGAAAAGGGGGAGCCGATATTTCTTCCCCCACTGAACGCATCTTTACAAAACTTGGGGGGTCTCTTAAGAAGGCTCGTCTGAAGATATCCTGAAGGTTTGGGGGCTGCACCCCCAAAAAAGCGCCCCCTGCTGCCACGTAAAGAGAAAAGGGGGGAGCCCATATCTCGGGGCCCCCTGACCCAATGTTTACAAAACTTGGGGGGTCTCTTAAGAAGGCTTGTCTGAAGCTCCACTGAAAGTTTGGGGTCTGTACCCCCACAAATGCACCCCCTGCAGCCACGGAAAGGAGCGAATGTGCACAAGCACCCCCCCACACACACAAGGATTTCTCTCTCTCTCTCTCTCTCTCCCCCCCCCTGCCCGGCCGTGCATCAGCTGATTCCTCCAGTACTCAATCCTGACTGATTGGCCAGAAGAAGACCCAGCTTGGCCACCGATTGGCCGGGGGAGGAGAATGCTGCTTACTGACCGTTATGCTGCTTACTGACGCCCCAAATTTGCTGGATTTATTCATGAACTCCCGAACTCGCTGAATTCGGCTCCCCCGGTTTCCCGCCATTTTTGAGTTCGGTTCGTCCTGAACTAAAACCCGCCGAATCAGGGGAAATTCAGCTGTTTTTCGGTTCAGGCCGAACTGAATTGACAGCCCTAGCAGGCCATACAAAATTATCAACTTAAAAATTAGCCGATCAAGCCCCAAGCAGGCAGCTGCCCCAGATGATCCCCCCCTGCACGGGCAGGCAGGCATCCCACTGGTAGCGCACTCACCCACCTGGTAGCACACTATGGCTCCTGCTACCTCCTTTAACCCCTCCATTGTCGCCACTTCCGCCCCCAGCCCCCTAGCAGTACAGAGGGAATACTTTTCTCCATGGCCCGGGTGGGAAAGGGTTAACACAGTTTCTTGGGCAGTCCTAGCAGCTCCATAGCTAACGACTCTTCTGCAAGGGGGGAAAGGTTCCTTTTCTCAGCAAAAAAAATTCACATCTGCCTTGAATAGAGGCTATTCCTGTCCGGGGGAGGGGGCCGATTGCCAGTCTTAGATCCTTCTGAGCTAGAGATCTGCCAGGACCCACGAAGGGCCAGACCAAATGATTTCGCAGGCCTTATACAGCCCCCGGGCCTGATGTTCCCCACCCCTGGCTTAGACAGAAGGCAAGGGAAATATCAGCTACCTTGGATTGCCAGCAGGGCCACCCACCTGCATTCTTCCAGAGCAAGTCCCCGTGCCAGCATTCCAGGAGGTGTTCTCAGGGTGTACCGGGGGAGGAGCTGCGGTTAGGCAGCTTCCAAGTCCCTTTCAGCCCAGGAATGTCTCCCAGGATGGCAGCGGTCCTGCCCCACCTTTTTATGTGGTGCAGGCCTGCTTTCCAGTACGGGGGGAGAAAAGCCTTCCCCCTCGTTTTATTTTGGAAAAAAGTCTTTTTTCCGCTCCGCAGTGGCCGGGAAGCCTCTGAGGAGGCTTCTCAGCTGTGCCGTCCTGGCTGCCGCGGTTTGCCCCCCCTTTCAGGAATGCACTGTTTTCAGTTCTAGTTCTAGAACCCTGGTTCTCACTATCTGCCACAAGGATATGGTGCACCCTGAGCTTATCTCCTTACACCTCAGCCAGCTTCTGGCAAATACCAAGGGAGAAGAAAATAACAGTGCTTTGAAGGAGGTTGCACCTTTCCAGCCTCTACTAGCTGTCATTAATGGTCTTGGTGTGAATGTTAGTGGCCTCACCATTCCAGGCTGCTGGGGATCTCACACTGCCCTCCAACAGCCAGGCTCAATCAGTAGTGGGGCCTAAGAGTTGAAGAAAGGCCACCATGTACCCCAAGATATATGAAATTAACATTTCTTCCTCTGTTAATCAATACTTGGAACAAAAATATTGAAATTGTCTAGTTTGCTGTAAAGCTATTCTCAGTACGTTCTTCCTCTTTTACTGCAGGGCGCCTGCATTTATTTATATTGACTTATTATATAAGATATCCCAGGGGCTGAACAAAGAAAAATAGCTAATGATGTTTCAGATAAAAGGAATAATGTCTCTTAATGTACACTCCTGATTTTGGCTTATTGCACTGTAAAATGGTAGATTTAATCTAAACAAACCCCTTTTAATTTCATATAGGACATGAAAGGTCTCTTTGCCTGTGACCATGTAACTGTTACAACTTTTATTATTGCCAAGCACACTCAAGCAGCCAGAGGAAATGATAAAGGCTCAGACCATTTCTGAATTTTTCATAAAGTCTGCCATAATAACCTTGGCATTCTTCTGTTGCAGGTTTGTTATTGTGTCTCATTCAGATTTCAATAACATTCTTTTCAATACATTCTGTCTAAACAATGTGGAGCACAATAGCCACTCTAAAGGATTATATGACCATAATAATGAATGGTAGATATGATGAACTGCAAACTTTCAGTGTTTATCTCTATGGACTCTGCTGTATTAATCTTATCTCTAGTGTTTCTTATGAATCTCATTGAGAGCTATTTGACACTTAAGGCAGAAATCTGACTCAATTTTTGTCAGTGGGAATTTGGTCCTAGGTTGAAATGAAGCCTCACTTTCACTTGTTTGAATAGATATTATATATTTAATATGGAAATATAGGCACACTCATCTAATGAGTTCTAATGCAGGACAGGAACGTTGATGTGTTTATAGATGAGACCTATCCAGGATTTCTTCATCCATTATAATAGAGAATTCAGGTGGTTGCTTTTAGATCATTATATTATGAGCTTAGATAATGTACACAGAGTTTACGTTTCCTAGGGACTGGTGACTTGAAAAAGAGTCTGTGAGTCTCAAGTATGCAACTAATTATCTGGACAACAGAGAAGATTCTCCCCTTTTCAAAAGCCTCATTATGGTTTGCTGCTCTATTCAGGGTCAGGGTAGGTCACCTCTGTAGTGGATACCAAGATGGCTAAAGTGAGGCTGCCCAGGCAAGCGTCTTTGACACCCCCAGCAGAAGCCAGTCATGGTCTCATGTTAGGATAGGCAAAGGGTGCAGAAGAAACAGGCTTGCCATATTCACGGTTTACACACACATACACCAGTCACATTTTTCATCCTTTCTCTTTCTCATTTTTTGCAAATCAACTGTAACATCTTTGCCACTCATTTGTTTTCCCCTTCCTGTTTCAGCTATTCGAGAGTGGACACAGGCTGTTTAGCAGGGAGGGATAGATTACAAGGAACACCTTTGCCTTCCCTTTGCTCATTCCCTTCATTTTCACTCATGTCAGTAGGGTTTTCTGTGTGCGCCAACCTGCAGATGGACAAAATCAACAACTGCCCATATGGGTGCTTTCTCTGTTGTGGCTCCCACCTTATGGAATGGCCTGCCTGAGGAGGTCAGGAAAACTCTCACTCTCATGGCTTTCCCCAAACTATGCAAAACTGAATTATTCACGAAGTTTCTACAAAGGGAATAGGGTTGCACTGTGCAAAATGGTTCACAAACTTACTTGGATAAATGGGGAGGGAGTGTTGTCTATACTGCTGTGTATAGCTTACTGTAATTTTTGTATCACTTAATTTGTCATGTTAATACTTATGCTATGCTCCAGTTCTTTTTGGTGGTTCCAGACTTCTACAGTTCTTATGCATTGTTTATTGACTGTCCCATTTTGTTGATTGTACTGTATCACTATGTATATGACAGAATATGCAAGTCTGTTCATATTAGCAATGACAGGTGGTTTTAGATTCAGGGGATCTAAGTGTCAAGCTAAGCTGATGCAATAACCTGGAAAGCCCCTAGAAGGCCTGAGACTGAGTTAAAGAGTTGCACCTGTAGGGTGACTCAGCCTGAAGGTGATGAGTTGCACCTGGAGAGTGACTCAGCCAAGTAACACTAATTGCTGCCTGGAGATGGCATCTGTATATAAGTGTAAGAGTCTGTGAGTCTGTGTCGGGACATAGTGGTGGAAGAGTGTGTATATAGCACTGTGAATAAACAACTGCATTTTCTACAAGCTCTACTGGTACTGGTGGTTATTCCTGGGCGTTGGCACAATCCACCAGCTCCCGCAACAGTATAATCCACCTTGAGTTCCTGCGAGGAAGGTGGACTATCAGTAATGTAAATAAACAAATAAAAATTAATTTTATCCATTCCTTTCCTGTTGCAGGTTGCACTTGGCATGAGCTTCAAGCCAAAGGAAAATAGTCAAAGGGTTTTGGCACTTTGGCTCATAGCCTGTGTCATTGGATGATCCTGCCAGTGAATCCAGGACAGGCCAAAGACATCATTTGTTGTTTTTATGTGGGCTTTTAGTTGGCTGGTTTATTTCTGTTGGATCTTTTTATTGTTATAAGTGCTTTTGTGGAGAAAAGTGGAGTGCAAATATTTATATAAATAATATCATAGACTTCACCTCATTATCTCCAAGTACCCAACTGTGGTTGAAGCAGCTCTCACTGATGTTCTGCCAGACTCACTGCTCTCATGAGGAAGAATAGGTCTCCACTCTGGCTTCATTTTACTTGGAAGGTAAGTTGGTTGACTTATAGTCTAGTATATGAATGGATCAGGCTGTGCTTCGCCTTGCCACTTCCCCACCTCATCATGATGATTATAATGAGCAGGATCACAAAGCTACAAAGCTTTAGTATATGAAGGGTACTAAATAAATGATAAATAATTAATGCTAGCATCTATCATACAAAAGTCAGTTGCCACAGATTTATGACTCATACGTTTAGCAGAGAAGCAATCTTTCTCTAGAAAGAAAGGAAGACAGACGAACAGATATGTATCTTTCCAAAGCAATACATAAATTATGTGTGGCTATTCTTAATAAATAAAATAACCTGAGAGATCATTCAGCAAGAGGGATCAACACATTACAGTACAGAATGATCAATTATCAAATTATTTATAATGACTAATCAAAATGTAGCTTGTGTTCAGGAACTGTTGACTTATCACCCAGGGTCTAATCACAAAATTTGAAAAGCAAAAGACCAGAAGTTGCGAGACTATACCAGGGAATAAATTGTCTTGCCTTAACAGTGTGTGAAATCAAATACTGGACTAGTTGTTCTTATGTTCTGTACTGACCTACCAGCCAATTTCATCATGAATACCTATAATCCAGTTAGAAGCTAATCCAGCATCAAACTTCTTTCCTCAAAGATATGGTCTAAGTTTGTTTAAGGCCCAAAAAATGGCTAAACACTCTCTCTCAATCACTGCCAGGTTCCATTCTCTGGGCAGCAAGTTTTGGTCAAAAATGCCACTGGCTGCAGTTCTCATTGTGAGTCACGCTGGAGGAGAACAGCACCCAAGCCAGTGTCAGAAGCATCTGTCTGAACAATGAAAGGGTTATCAGGGTTTGGGGCAATAAGCACCTTGGATCGCAACAAGGCCTGTTTCAAGGCATCAAAGGCTTTCTGGCACACCTCAGTCCAAACAAGCCATATGGGCTGTCTTTTTCCACACAATTCAGTAAGAGGTGTGGCCAGGGTAGAGAAGTGAGAGATAAACCTTCTGTAGAATCCGATTAACCCGAGTTAGGCTTGTAATTGTCTCTTGGTTCTGGGCACAGGCCACTCTTGGATGCTCAGAACTTTGGCTTCTAGGGGTTGGATTATACGTTGGCCCACCAGGTGTCCCAGGTATTGGACAGTTCCCAAACCAAATTGGCACTTGGGCGCCTTTACCACGAGGCCAGCAGACCTCAGCCTCTCAAAAACCTGTTCCAAATGCACCATGTGGTCAGACCAACTATCACTAAATATGGCGATGTCATCAAGGTAGGCACAGGAAAATTCATTTAACCCATTTAACAGAGAGTTAATCAGCCTCTGGAAGGTTGCCGGGGCATTTCGCAACCCGAATGGGAGAGTAACAAATTCATAGAGTCCCATGGGTGTGGAAAATGCCATTTTTGGAATAGACTCTGCCTCCACCAGTGTCTGCCAATAACCTTTAGTCAAGTCTAAACACCTGATGTATTTGGCCCTGCCCAGCCTCAAATCATCAATGCGAGGCATAGGGAAATGATCAGCAACAGTCAACTTATTCAATTTCCTATAGTCAACACAAAACCTAATTGAACCATCTTTTTTTTGTTACCAGTACCACAGGGGAACACCAGGGGGAGTTACTGGGTCTGATCACTCCCATCTCTAACATTGCCTGAATCTCTTCAGCCATTGCTTTCCCTTGTTGAGGAGACACTCTATAGGGATGTACAGCTACAGGAGCAGCTGTACCAGTGTTAATGACATGACTGGCCATCGTAGTCTTGCCAGGCAAACTAGAAAAGGTCTTGTCAAATTTTCTCAGCACCTGGTAAAGTTGTTCAGCTTGGGTAGCACTCAGGGCCTGCTGCTCCAGGCTGGGCTGGGGAACGCTGCTCGAGGTCATTGCTGGGGCTGCTGCTGGGATGCTCCTGCCCTCTCCCTCACCAGTTCTGCCTCCCAGTCCTCCACTGGACATGTTGCGTTGACAAGACGAACCCTAGGTGTCGGCACGGGCCCTGTCTTCTTTCTGTCCTTCTCTTTCAGTGCAGGGCATTCATTTCTCTTGTGCCCCTGCTTTTTGCAGAAAAAGCACAGTCCCGACTCCACTGAGACTCGTGGGTGGAGGGTTGCAGTTTGGGAGGAAGAAGCTGGTTTCCCTTCCTGCCGCTCTCCCCCTCCTTGCTTCTTATCTGGGGCAGAGTTTTGAGTTGCTCTGGCCATGCTAGTTGGCTTGGTGAAGCTCTTTTGGCAGTTAGCCCTCATCTGTTCTGCACACCTTGAAGCATCTCCAAGAGTGAGAGGGTCACGGTCTCTCACTAAAGCTGCAAGATCGTCCGGTAGGAGCCTAAAATACTGCTCCAGCATAATTAACTCCTTTAAGTCCTGCAAAGTCCTGACTCCTTCTGACGTGACCCAATGGTCAAAGTTAGTGGCCAACTTCAAGGCTATGGCGGTATATCCATCTGTGGATGTCAGGTCTACCTTTCGAAAAGCCCTTCTGTAAGTCCCCAGGGGGCAAATTTCCCATTAAGTCCAGCAAGCTCCCTTTGACTTGAGCTCTCAAAACCCACATCCAATGCTTCATGGGAATATCAAAATCAGTACATGCAGATTCAAAAAGCTTAAAATAAGCTACGAGATCACAACCAGATTCATACGGGGGCAAAAGATGTCTATTTTGCCTCCAGGTAGCAAGAGAGTCTCTTGGGGTTTGGTCTCGGGGTGGAGAGTAAGCATCATTGTCCTCCATCTCCGCATAACCTCCCCATCGGCGCTGCCGGCACTCATCCGGATTGCCATCCTCTCCGCTACTCCAGCTGCCTCTTTGCCGCTCCGCTCGTCTTGGGGCAGGCCAGAACTCGCTTCCCGCAGACGCACGCTCTCGGGACCGGGACCGTCACCTCTCCACATCACTGGGGGTTCTTTCCTCCCCGCTGCCCCAGTCATCTCCCCGCTGCTGCGCTGCTCATCTCTGAGCCCGCTCCTCTCCCACTGGCAAGCGTTCTCTAGACCGGGGCTGCCGTTTCTTGAAGGAGCTAGGGGTCTCTCTTCTCCTCAGCCCTCTGAAGATGGTCCCTTTGTCTAGGTCTCCCTCTGCCAATCGCCTCCCAGCCTCAGCCACCCAAGGAGTCATCTTGGGACTTCTTTTCCCTCATGGACTCACTGGACTGGTCGCTTTGGCTGCTGGTTTGCCGCTTAGGCTTCCTTGGCAGGCATCCTTCCCATTCATGGCCCCACCTCTGCTTCATCTCCTTCCAACCTCTTGTTGTTCCTCCTCTTCCTGTGCCCTCAAAAGGTTCTCAGATAGGGCATCCAGGTGGAGTGAGGTGGTTAGCTGGTCAGGAGCCACTGCGCTGGATGCCGTGGTGTCTCACGGGGCTGCCTGGAGCTTAGGACGCATGGTCCATTCCAGCACCAATGTCTCCCAGCTCACTCGTGCATTGCTCCGGGGTGCAACGTCCTCCTCCCCCTCCGAAATATGCAAACGGTCTAGGAGGGTAGTCCTGTCAAGCGTCAGCAGGGCATCGTCCCATGCACTAGACGAAGTGCCACTTGCCATTGTCAAACCCCTAACTAGCACTTTCCAAAAATAACAAACACTTTTGCTGCTTCACACTGTAATTCCAGCACACAAAATAAAATGACAAATGATTTTTGGGGTTCCAGTCAAATCCCACAGTCGCTGCCCACCATGTCAAGGAGTTCCAGCCCTCAATGCCTAGCACCAAGGAGTGGGAGGCTCCTATCTGGGTCAGAATGCAGACAACCTTGCCACTTGCAGGGCACCTTGCCAGCCTCCGCCAGGCAAAGGGGCCCAAATAGGCAAATAGACAAAAGTTGCTGCTCACACAAGACGCTTCACTCAGAGAGCTTCCCCTCTGAGTTTAGCGGGTAGAACTGCCACCAGCCCTTCAAAAGGATTACACTTAGCAGAGCCTACGGGCAAAGCATCTGCCAGCTATTTAGCACCACAATAGCAAACTCGCCCTGCAAGGTAGAGACCCAGCAGGGGGAGGTTTTACCTTCAAAAGAGATTACAAAATGCAGTAGCAAGCCAAAGGCTTCAGACACTTAGATTTAGCTTGGAACCACCAAAAACAAAAGTCACAAACGCCAATTTAAAGGCTAACAAGTTTATTAAGAAGAGTACAGTTTCACAGCAAAGGTTCAAAGAAGCAAGCAAGCAAAAATAATAAAGCTTATTCTAACTACACATTTCAGCTTCGACAAGTTTGACAAGGCATTCAAAAGTATACGATACCAGTTCCACAAGAGGTTTCAAGTCAGCATAAGTTGGTTGTTTCAAGTTCCAAAATCATTCCATCATAGGTTCCCCCTAAGAGGACAAGAAAAGCCAAGTGTTGGTAAGCTCAGGGAATGGACCAGCCATATCCCAAAAGACACACACTCTACAAGGCACCATGGTCTACTTTTATGCTAGAACTTCAAAGGCCTGGCCAGTACCAATTGAAGATCAAACCATAATCATAAACCATTGGTTGATTGGATTGCAAATCACATTCAGCTGGCCATGTCAAGAGTGCAGTTTGACTCTGCAGTATCAAAGGCACCTGTGACATGTCAGCCGAGATAAGAGTGATTTGTTGCTAGGGAGACAAATGTCCTTCAGATGTCTCCAGGTTGAGGCAGGAAGGGAGTTGGTGATCTTTCACAGCTGGGTATAATCTCCCCTCCCAAAATATCTCTCTCAAAAGTGAAACCTTTCCCACGGTTGTAAAAAGCTGTAAAGCGTAAATTAGTCGAGGCCTGGTTTCCTGGCCTCCCAACATTTTATATCGAATCATAGCAGGCCACAAGCCTGAACCAATGTTTTCAGGACACAAAGGAATCATGGGAGCCATGTTCCTTTACATACTTTATAGCTCTATAGCTTTCCCTTATGCAGAAAAGAAGTGACTTATGTGTATCCGTGTGAATGATAATTTGTGCATGATTTATTTGAATATGCTTGCTTTGTGCAAGTGTGCAAGTGTTGAGTTGAGCTTGTAGGTTTATGGGGAAATTGATCTATACATGTTTGTGACTGTGGCCAGTGCTATATATGTATGAAAGAGAATGAACCGAATTCTTTGTTGAGGGGGTACAGGGGAGAGAGAATAAAATGATTACTTTGTGTCTACCAAGAAATAAATTCTATAAAATGTCGTGCATCTTGTACATCATAGTAGCAAAGTCAAAATATGTCATGTGATTGGGGTAGTAGAGATATAAATGGCATACTAAATTAAGCATGTAATTCATAAATGTGCAGTAAAACAGCAGTTTTAAGTCAGAAAAGTCAAACAGAGCATATAGTCTTGTGGGGGGGGGAGGTTCAGGATAAACGTATTAGGTGATCTGTTGTGATATCAGACAATAAAGAGCTCCAGTATTGTTGGGGTTGCTAGTTGGGTGGTTTTGGTGGTCAATTGCCCACCAATCCACCCAGCTGCTCTGGAGTGGCGATCGTGTATGTGTGCGGCCGTGCGCATGCAGCCACCCCAGCCCTAAAAACTCCCGCTGATCAAGAGGGGGGACCTGGCAACCCTAAGTATTGTGGAATGTTCATGATCACCATAATTACTCAGAAGCATAAAAGAACAAGGGACATAAAAATCTGCCACATATCAACTTACTCCAGTGTTCATGATGGATACCTATTCTCCCCAGGATCAGAGCAGCATGCCTATTATATTAGGTGCATTGGAACACAGGCAGGATAATACTGCTGCAGTTGCCTTGTTTGTGGGCTTCATGGAGGCACCTGGTTGGCCACTGTGTGAACAGAGTGCTGGACTTGATGGGACTTGGTCTGATCCAGCATGGCCTTTCTTATGTTCCTTATAGTCAGTACTGTCTGCTTTCACTGACAGCAGCTTACCAGGGTATCACACATTGTCCCCAACATGTGCTAGCTAATATTAACAGGGCCACTGAGAGAGGGGGACTAGAGTTACAAAATTCAGAGGGCCCAACTCAGCTTGCAGACCTGTGAAGCCAGAGTCATGCTGCATTCAGCAAATGCATTTCAAGTTATTTTACTTCTAACCCAGTTCTGCACTGCAGCCACTAAGAATTCAGGGAAGACAGAGCACAGTAAACATAAGTCACTCTTTGGTTCTTGTAGGTTATCCGGGCTGTGTGACCGTGGTCTTGGTATTTTCTTTCCTGATGTTTCGCCAGCAGCTGTGGCAGGCATCTTCAGAGGAGTAACACTGAAGGACAGTGTTACTCTTCTGAAGATGCCTGCCACAGCTGCTGGTGAAACGTCAGGAAAGAAAATACCAAGACCACAGTCACACAGCCCGGATAACCTACAAGAACCAATGAACTCTGACCGTGAAAGCCTTTGACAATAAGCCACTCTATCTGCTTGTCATGCTTTTCTGTAAAGTTTACAATGAGGTTGAAGCGAACACTTTCTTGCTCTGAGATGCTGCTAAGCCCATCAACCAAGCCAGCAATGGAGCAAAGCAAGGCCCTCAAGCCCAGCTAATAGCTGCTACAATGATTTCCAGGCTGCAGCCTCCTAACAAGGTTGCTGTTTCCAGCAGTCTGTTTCCCTTTTCCTTTCCTTTCACACAGCAAGGGTAAGCCTGTTAGTGTGTTGCAGCAAAATAAAACAACTGCTCCTTCTCTTCTCATTAACTTCTCTCCCCCTTCTCCACACATTTCTCCCACATTATTTTGTTCTCTTCCTTTCATGAACTACCTTCATTTCTCCCTTCCACCTTCCAATTTTTCTGTGTCCTTTCTTCCCCCTTTATTTTCAAGTCCCTTTCAAACTGCCCTTATAATCCATTTGAGCAGCTGGTTGCTAACCATTTTTTTGTGTGTCATTTTAGATACAACTGTTTCGGCTCCCAGCTGCTAACAATTTTTTTTTTTACCATTTTAGACAAACCTGCTTGTGTCCTGTTTTTTTTTTATGAAACTGCTTTCTCCCATTTTAGTATGCAGTTTAAAATCGTATACACTTTACTGAAGAATGATGTGTGTGTGAGTTAAGTGCCGTCCAGTCACTCCATGGCGACCCTATGAATCTATGTCCTCCAAAACATCCTATCTTTAACAGCCTTGCTCAGGTCTCTCAAACTGAGGGCTGTGGGTTCCTTTATAGAGTCAATCCACCTCTTGTTGGGTCTTCCTCTTTTCCTGCTGCCCTCAACTTTTCCTAGCTACCATAGCTGCGTTGTAAGCATGCCTTTCATGTGTGTTAACTGTAGGCCCTTCCAACATTTAGCTTTTGGACTAGTTACCTATTTCCCCCCCAAACCTATGCAAGTGTCAATCAAAAATATTCAGTGATTCACAAATGCATAAGACAGCCTAAGTGAGATGTAATTTGACCATTGACAGCCATGCATAAAGCTGAGCAGGACCCTGAAGGTAAAGATGACCTCTATGTCTATCTTTGTTTTGCTTTCCCCCAGTGCCGCCTCCTAAGCGCTAGAACCTCTGGGTACTTCCTGCATCCAGTTCAGTCTGGCTGTTTTTGAGTGTCTTGAGTGTCTTTTGGCATCTTTCACAGTCTCAGTGCTGTACATGGCTGTAGTTTTTGAAATGGCAAGTTCTTTCTCACCTAGTAACCTAAGGGAAGAGTGGGATTCATGGCTTTCTTTTCACATTTTACTAGAAGGGTGCATTCATGAAATTAGCTGATTTAAAACACTTTTGTGCTTAAGCATCACATCTCAACTACAGTTCATTCTGTTAAGGCTAAGGTACCTAGAATTGCATATTGTCCCATTTTTAAAACATTCCACATAATTTCTAGAATGCTTTTTGAGGTAGGAAAGGTACATTGTGTGTGTTCTATTCATCTGATATGCACTGAGCAAGGCAGCATTTTGCTATGACATCTACAGTAGCATTTCCCAAAACTGCAGAATGTTAGGTCTTGCATGCTTTCTGGATCAGGTGTGGGGCCTGCAAGTTTGGATCAATCTGGATTCTCTACTTTGAAGGAGAACAAAGAGGTGTGAAAATAATTGCTCACACTTCCACTTATCTGTTAATCTGCAAATAAACTAACATGCAAATGCATGGATTTTATCTGCTGTGGAATCCCTGACATCTTGCAAAATGGATTGACCGGGGGAGTGGGGGGGGGAGGGAGGGGATGGATGGATGGATGGGATCTCTGTCCTGGTATGTACTCTCATCTTATTTTTGTCTCTGGTAATCGGGAGTTACAAGTTCTTGTATTCAGGATGTTGTTGTGTGTGTTTTGCATTCCTAACAAAAACATTTCCTACATTATTTACTTTGTTCTTACTTGCCCTAACTCTGAATTGCTCTCACTTGCACTCAGCGACTTCATAGCATAGCCATAGCTATTTATGTGGTATATTATCCGATTCCCATCACTCCAGACTGGGTGGGACTGTGAATGTAATTAATCCAGAAATGTGGGGAAATGGTGCTCAAGAATGGGAAACAAAAGCAGGAAGCTGGGTAACAAAACTCACATATTATTCATAAGAAAAAGTTCTACTCTCACCTATTCATAAATCTAAATATTTTTCTGCAACTGTATTAAACTTAATCTCTTTCAACTCAATAGCCCTTCTTGCAGCTACTAAAATGGTAATATATCTGTTCATTTTGTATTTCTCAAGGCCACACATCTGCCAGAGTAGAGTTTAAGTTGCACTGAAACGATGTTGTTGAATGTTGTTCATTGCGCCGAATTTGTCTTCAGTAGTCCCAATAAATTGGATGGTCTTCTACTAATTTTTATTTAGTTAATCTCATTAAAAAATAGTCATCTTTGCTTCATTTCTGCATAGTCTCCTGGGAACATGTTAAGATGCTTCAGAGAGTGCATGACAGCTCTTTCCCATCCTTCTGTAAATGAAAGGTCAAATAAAGGTAGGCTGCACAAAAGCTCACTTTTTTGGGAAAGGAAATAAGAATAGTATTTGTAGAAGGTTATTATAAAGAAAGAAATTCTTTGACTTTTCTTGCCTTCAGTTACAAATAACCTGCTATGTCAAACTGAAGAAGATTAACAGATGGAAGGGTTACAGCAAGATGTTAATAACAACAGACATCTTGTGTGTCACAGCCTTCCGGAAAGGAGGGGGGGAAGCAACCTTCTGTGCTTGTAACCATCATTTCTAGATGTTCTATTACAATTAAATGCTTCTTCACCCTACATCAAGACAGAACAAGATCTACTGTTTTCTTGACCTGCTAGATTTCCCATTAGTTTCAATAAAAACATAAACCTTTAAAAGAAAAAAAGGAAGAATGATAAAAATGGAAGAACAGAAGAAGAAATTTTAAATTAAGGCACCAGAAGTCACCTACATCATTTTGTACATTTTATATATGATGTCACTTTACCTGCATTCAGCTAGGAAAGGGGGGGGGCGGCGGAAATCACACAATCAGTCACTTCTTCAACCTGAATCAGCAGCACAGCCCAATTTCCTAGGGAAGACAGCTGTCAGTAAAAATTGTGGTCATTGTCCTTTATGTTTGTGTCACCAAGGCAAGGTATTAGAAGTATGAACTAAGGTGCACCGTCAGCGCTCTTACTGACTAGACCAACTGTAGAAATAGCTACAAAATACTTTCCTTCTGCTTTTCACATTATACCAGTAGATTTAAAGATTCTGATAAAAGATTATTTATTTATTTATTTATTTAACTTCATGTGTATACCAATTTTCTAACCAATGGGGACCCAAAGTGACTTTCATCATTCTCCTCTCCATGTTATCCTTATAACAACCCTGTGAGATAGCTTAGGCTGAAAGTAGTTGACTGGCCCAAGGTCACTCAGCAGGTTTCCACGGCAGAGTGGGGATTTGAATGTGGGTCTCCCAGATCCTCATTCAATACTCTAACCACTAGACTACGTTGCATCATTGGATCTATAAAAAATGAAAATGTTTACCTTTTGAGAACTTAAATCTAGACAATGGTCTGATTAATCTATTTGAGGATTGGGTTCTGAGTTCACAGGCATTCTGATGCTCATGCAAAATTATTACTCATTTAGAATCCATTTGTTTCATTCCAATTCCATATTGTCCTTCTCTGTGCATAGGAATATAAATTATTATTAAATGAAACAAAAATAAACCTGCTATTGAAGTTATCTCAGCATATATACCTTTGTTTTTTAAGATTCACTGAAATCTTCTTTTAGAAAGGCAGACAATCTCTGAACATAGTAAAGTATTATTCAAGCCTAGTCTAACAAGTGTTGTAATGAGAGTTTTCTTATGTTGATGTCACGGAAAGTCAATGAAATCATGAATATACAAAACAGTCCTTCTTATCATTTGGATAGAAGTCAGTGATTCCTTCACATATTTTGTGCATAATTATTTGTCCCATGTGAGAAGTAAGCACTCTGCTGCTTATTGCTAGAAGTTTAGACCCCAGAGATTCTTTAATTCATGTTCGCAAACTTTGTGGAAGACAAATATCTCAACAAGGTCAAATCAGTGGAGAAAATAAATCACTCATTTTGCCTCTTGGGAGGAGTTGCATCTTGTGGTAAATCTGTTGTTATGCTTAAAAATTCTTCTTCTCTAGGCAGGAACATAAATTTATGGTCATGGTGCCTATGTGGTCTGTTAATTGCTCTCTGAACTTGATAATAAGGTTTCTAAAAGTAAAAGCCAAATGATCTCATTTGAAGTTGGAAAGAACTCTTAAATGCAAGCAAGCAACTT
This sequence comes from Euleptes europaea, assembly GCF_029931775.1. Lineage (NCBI taxonomy): Eukaryota > Metazoa > Chordata > Lepidosauria > Squamata > Sphaerodactylidae > Euleptes > Euleptes europaea. Next base: position 35,967,619 of record NC_079320.1, on the reverse strand, counting down.
TGAGGTAACTTTTTTAGGTTGAAACATTCCTGGGAAAGTATATTGTTAATCTGCAAAGCAAAACAAACAAACAATTAAAAGTTGTCTGGTTTCTGAGAGATAAGCCAATTCATTATGAAAGAAGCTTTCATGGAGTAGAACCTGTAATGAGTGAAATAATGTTTTGTTTTGTTTTTGCTGGGAGGGTGTCAGGAAACTAAAAATCCACTTTGTGTGCTGGGGCAAGTTGCAGAAGCCTCAAGTATCTGGCACCTAGATGTTTGTCAGAGGAGCCTGACAAGTACCTCTCCAGAGGAGGACAATGGAAAATCATTCATTCATTCATTCATTCATTCAGGAAATGTATATACCACCTATCATGAAGGTGATGTACTCAAGACTCATGGCGATTTCATGGCAGTGTCCTGGGAAAAGACTTAAAGAGGGAAGCCAGACATGCCGCTTATCCTGCTTGAATTGTTGGGCTGGACAGCACAAGCAGCAGCTGTTGCCTCCTCTTCCTCCTTGCAGTCTCCTTGATCACCTTCCTCCAGAGAGGCTATGGTGGCTAGCAAATCCTTTCCCCCCATTGTCCCCTCCCCCACAAGTTCTGCCTTCTTGCTGCTAGGTTTGCTGGCTGGGAATTCTAGGCTCCAGGGGAGAGAGGCAAGACAAAGTGTCCAGCTGGAGAGGAATCATGGGCTGGCTGTGGGTGCTGCCTAAACCTCTGAGCAAGGAACAACTGAGATACCTGGAACAACACCACTATAGTGCATTTGGGTGCTTGCTGCTGGAACTGGTGCTGCAGCTATAATGGATCTGGCTGGCACAGCTGAGCTTCTCTGAAGTTGCTGCTCCTGTGAGCCCACTGCATCTGAAGTTGCAGGTAGCAGCTTCCCTGGCGGCAGACAGCTGTATGGGGTTATGTGGTCCCTGCTGTCCTCAGTGATTCTAGTGCCCCAGAATCACTAAGACTGCCACTGGCTGATATACGGAGAAGAATCAGGCATATAGGGGGTAACACATGGTCTCTCACATACATACCTCCATCCATGCCCTAGTACCATGTACCATCCAAATTGACTCCATGTCCAGCAATGCAGAGATCAGTGCAGGTGTCCTGAATCAGTTACTGGCTCTGCTCTCTCTGCCACTAGGTTGCTGGTTAGATAAGGGAACGTCCGGCAATTCCAGGTGCATCAAGCGCACAGCAGCTTCTTGGCCCAAAAAGGCAGAGGATACCAGAGAACCAATCTGATTCCACTGTCTGATAGAAATTCCAGATAGGTAGTGTACAGCGACTTGAAAGCACACACACGCACACACACAGCATGTATAGTTAGCCTATAGCCACAAAATAAAACAGGATTTCAACTGAGCATTAAAGATGAACAAAGCTACCTCTAGCACAAGATTTTGTAAATCAGAGGTGTTACAAAAAGAGGCCAGGTTAGAGCAATATCCAGTCAAAAGAATTACTGGGTGATTATATCTCCCAAACTTCACTTTGTTGTATAAATCTTCTGACTAACGGATGAACACTTTGGGCATCTCATGAAAGAATTCACAAAAATGTATGCTGAAATAAATGCAGTTAGTCTTCAAATGCCACTGGACTCTCTCTCTCTCTTTTTAATCTGTCATGTCTGGGACACTGGTTGCTGAAAGAAGCCACCAAGTTATTCCTTGCTTTTTCAAGACTACTGTTCTTTGTCCTGCCCACCCATGATTCGCCCAACTGCCTCTCCATGCATCTATGGCCTGCCTATCCAGCCAATGTATGTGCCCACTTCTATACCTGTGCCTGCCAAATATATACAGAAGAAGAGGAAGAGTTGGTTTTTCTATGCCAACTTTCTCTACCACTTAAGGAAGCATCAAACTGCCTTACAATCACCTTCCCTTCCCCTCCCCATAACAGACACCCTGTGAGATAGGTGGGGCTGAGACAGCTCTAAGAGAGCTGTGACTAGCCCAAGGCCCCCCGCTTGCTTCATGTGTAGGAGTGGGAAAACCAACCTGGTTCACCAGATTAGAGTCCACCACTCCAAACCACCACTCTCTACCACTACACCATGCTGGCTCTCTAGATTACTTTATTAATTCTAAAGCAGTTCTTAATTCTGAGCAGTGGTTCAGAAGCCACACGAGGCGCTTTGATGTGCCACCTGTGGCTCTTCTGAGCACTGTCTCCCACTATGGCACTGTTCGGTTTTTCAGAAAAGTGGCCAAGGCCACAAGCTGGCAACTTTCTTGAGGTGCAGGCATCATGCCAGTGATGGAAGTGAATGTGGCTGTTTCGATTAATAGTTATTTTGAATGTGAGTCTGCAGAGGTGGATCTACTGTGAAACTAATGAAGCTTAAGCTTCAGGGCCCCCAATCCTGGAGGGGCCCCCGAAGCAACTTTTTTTTAATGAGTGAATTTCTCTACAAAAACGATGGAGTTTTTTAGCGATAGAATCATAAGCCAATGGGTTGAAGTATGTAATATTGACTGTAGAATATGCTCTAGTACCCGTTTCACATGGCCTCAAAATGTCCCTGTTATTGGTCAAAATTCAAAATTTTCTTGGGGGCTTGCAGTGCTTGAAACCCCAGCTGTAAGGGTTCACTGAGCTCAGCAGAATCTATGCATAGCCTTCATTTGGGCAGCTGGATCCTCAAATCCTTCGTTGCTCCTCCGCTTAATAGTTCTATAGCCCAGCCCTTAGGCTAGAGCCAATTTTAACCATAAAAAGACATCTGAATTCTCAATTCAGGCTGCACTTGTCTTGCTTGTGCATTTTAACACCAAAAGATCAGATTTTTACCTCTTTATCCTAATGTGCCCGCTCTGATGACCCCCTCCCTATTATTATTATTTATTAGTTAAATTTGTAGCCCACCCTCATTCCCTGTCAAAGCCGGGCTCAGGGTGGGTGTCACAATCCTAGGCCTCAAGTGCAGCCTATAGGCCCAAGGGAGGCCTATATTAAAGTGGTTACCAGGCCTACATTTCCCAGGTACCCTCTGGGCCTTGTGATTGGTGGAGGAGGATTTGGAGGGAAGGCTAGGGCCAATCAGGGTAAGGGAGTGGTGCCAGGGGAGAAGGAATAAAAGGCCTTGCCTGAAAAGGGAGAGGGTTCACTCCTAGGAAGCAGGACTGGGGAGAGGCTGCTGCAGATGGAGGGATTCCTCATCCAGAAAGGGGTGAGTCAGCCTGAGGCCCAGTGCCAGGAGACGGCTAGGGACAGTAAAGATAGATGCGTTAGGGTTTTTGTTTGATTGCCTGCCTTTACTGGTTTTGTTGTCCTATTGTGGTTTGAGTTATCATTATTATTAGACCTTTTTAATAAATTGTTTGCCCTGGGACCTCATGCCTCATTTGGTCACCTAGAAAGTATACCCTGTTGGGAGAAGAAGCAGCCAGGGGCAGGGAGGGTGCTCTGGGCCTTATTGAGTTAGGCTCACACCAGAGTGGTGGCAGCTACTGAATATCCCCATTCCTCTCTCTTAGTTGACAGCAGGTAACAACAATCATAATAAAATCACATATATATAAAATTCATAAGTAATCAATAAAATTCATAAAACCATTCAATATAGTTAACAAGATGGTACTCATATAATTACAGGGCCATTGGAGGCCCGGCCAAGCAGCCAGATCCTCATATCAGAAGCCCCGAGGGAGAGGAGAGGGAGGCCAGTAACAATGACAACCTGTGGTTGCCCTCAATTGTAGGCCTGGTGGAAAAGCTCTGTTTTACAGGCCCTGCAGAACTTCTGAAGGTCACATAGGGCCCTGATGTTACTTGGAAGAACGTTCCATCAGGCTGGGGCCCGGGCCTTGTTGGATGTTGCCCTATTGTTGCTGGTTGCGAAGGGGGCCCCATAACAGTTCAAGCTTCAGGCCCCCAAAAATGTAGGTCCGCCACTGGGTCTGCATGAGCTGCAGAGTGAGTATCACTATTCTAAAGACTCTACTGGACATACAGTGCCAACTATGGTCATCGGGTAGCTATCTGTTAGCTATCCTGCCACTTAGGCTGGTCCCTCTGGCATAGACCGGAGCCCAGGCCTTTTCCATCATGGTTCTGGCTCTGTGGAATGGGTTCCCTGAAGATAGGGGGGGGGTGAGGAGGGCTCCTTGGACAACCTCAAAAGGCACAGCAAGTCCTGCTTGTTTGCCAGGACTTTTGAGGGAGTTTACATGGCAAGCATCTTTTAAGGGGGGAGGAAGGAGAGATTTGGGGTTTACTATTTTATTTCTGATTTTAACTGAAAATTATTGTAAGATGTCTTGAAACATAAGGAAAGGTGGCATATATAACTGTTTAAACTAATTACAGCAGAACAAAACGATAGGGCACAAATACATGTGATGAAAATCACAAATCTACTTTCAAAAGTAAATTACAGGCACACCTTTGGGAAGAAGAGTGGGTTCAAGTCTCACTAATCAAATTTTAAAAAACCACCTTTGTTTCCTTAAATTATCAAAAATGGGAAGTAGTTTTAAATAATGAAATCATGTGGCATTAAAGTCCCTCTTGTCTCCCAGAATAGCCTTGATATGAACTGGGATCACTTATGCCTGTAATTTATCTTTTAAAGGGAAATAGAGAGCTGCATCTTTTTATATTTCTTAATTTAAACCACAAGGACTGGGGACCGTGGTACTTAGATTGTGGTGGTATTTTTTTTTAATTTGTTAATTTTTGAGGGATCTCATTGTCTTAGATCACTAAAATATGTACTTCATGGCCATCGATAAGCTGCCTGGAAAAGTCAATATAACTGTGTTCTGTCAGCTTGAAATATTTCTGCTGACTTTTCCAGGCTTTACAAGAAGGTCAGTTTATTTTTCTTCATACCTTCCCCTTTTCTTCTCTTCAGTCTTAATAGTATGATTCAGCTGTTCTACAATTCCCAAAGAGTTCTCAGCATTCAGGTAGGGTTATCTAGGAAGAATCTTCCTCTTGTTTCTATACACTTATCCAATCTCCCTCCTTCAATAAAGAAAAATAGAGCTCATAAAATGATAGATATTGTATGTCTACCACATCAATAAACACAATATACATTTACAATTTAATTTAAACACTCGGCCTTTGATATGTGACTTTGGTAAATAGGATAAATTTCTTAGCATATATAGCATTAAGGTTTACAAATCAAATTTCCATCTAGTCTTTTTTGTCCCCAAATTATATGGAAGAAAGTTTAAAAAATAAAGGCTTACTATTTTCACAAATAACTTTTTTAGACTAGAAGTAAGTATAAATTGCATTACATATTGGATACCAAAGACCAGAGCCAGAACAAAAGCCACAGAGGCTGGAAAAGAAATCATTATTTTGTATTTGCTTTGAGCATCTTTACCTTGTAATAGAGAATATTGGACACAATTCTAATATAACTTCATTTGAAGATAACCTTGGGCACTTCTTGTCTGCTGTGCTTGTGACTTTAGCGTGGCTGTTGGAAATTCATTGCGGTTTACCTTACAGCGCCCAACAATTGCGATCCAAAAAGGACATAAATTCTGTCATTATCTCATTTATAGCAATTTTAGTTTGGAGAGCATCCAAACTGAAAAAAAGAAAAACGGGTGTCAGTGCTTTCAAAATGGCATCTGTATTCAAAATAAAATGTGGCTGCGAATGGTAGGGAGAACTGACTGTCATTCAAACATTGGGCAAATGTTAGAATTTACATCAAGGAAGCTTATGCCTTATAAAAATGTCATGTGTATATTATTTTGCTGATTACACAGTCTTCCTTGGTCTTTCATTCTTATTATTACCATAGACATATGGCTGCATTCAAGGAACTGTGAATACAGATTCACTCATGGAATGGATGTTCATTACCTTGGCCTCCTGTGGCCTAACAAGGCCAGTCCTGAAAGCTGGGAACCTTCATGAACTGTATGTTGGCTTTCAGTGGAAATATGGAAAGGGGCAATCTTGAAAAAGCAAAGCATTCTTATCATGCAATGGTGATTTGGGTCTAATCCAGTGTCTTCTGCCATGAAAAGTAGTAACAGTAAACATCATTGTCATATTTACTTCTTAATCATTGGGCCTAAGAAAAGAATAACAGGACAAAAATTAAAGCTAAAACCAATGAATAAAACAAAGCAACTGAAGATACAAACTTTATTGGTCAACAGTTATCCATAGAAAGGCAAAATTAAATCTGCACTGTATTGGAGCTACTGGAGGAAATGGCTCCAACCTGAAACTATCCCTATTCTCCTTAGCCAAAGGTGTTTTTTTGTTTTTGTTTTTTTGCTGATTCAACCAAGGCTGTGGTCTTTTAAAAATTGACAAGAGAATCCATTCTGTCAGTTTTTTGAAACATATACCAAGGAATGTGCTCATCTGCTTTTGGTCCACACACACAATGCATTAAAATGTACCTATCTGGGATTCCAGAGGCATTTGCTGAACTCTCCACAGAGATAAGGTTTTCCTCAGATCTATTTTAGACAATTCTAATGCTGTACCCAACATTTCATTATTGTGCTGTTCAAATTGTGCTGTTGTAATCGTTGTAATCATTTCAACCCATTTCTTCTTTTGCCTGTACAATTGATAAAGATACCTAGCTTTTCTAATGCTTGGATGATTAGAACTACAAGGAGTTCTAAACTAAAACTAATTTCTTGAACCTGGTGGGGTGGAAGTTGCATGGCCGGGCCTCCTTGCCTGTTTTGTGTGTATGGCTTCTACAGCCTTAAATGGAAACTGTATTTGTCTAGTCAGTTCAGAGTGTGTGCAAGCACAATGAACGTGACCAATTGATTAGTGCTCTCAACTGCCCTGGTGCAAAAACAATACATACACAAGTAATGCAAGCAAACCTGCAAACTGTCAGCATACATTGGCATCTCTACTTGGTAGGGTTGCCAGGACCTGGTAGGGTTGCCAGGAGGTTTTTTTTTTGGGGGGGGGGAGCCTGAGGAGGGCGGGGTTTGGGGAGGAGAGGGACTTCAATGCCATAGAATTCCAGTGGCCATGAATTCCACATGTCCAGTGGCCAAAGCAGCCATTTTCTCCAGGTGAACTGATCTCTATCGGCTGGAGATCAGTTGTAATAGTAGGAGATCTCCAGCTAGTACCTGGAGATTGGCAACCCTACTACTTGGCCACAGAGCAGATGTAAAACTACCGAAAATGCTCTTCATTTTGAATAGTGAGCAGATCATTGCAGCAATCATATGAGGCATTTTATTTGACACAAAAATAGGTATTGTGAAGAAGATAAGTTCAAATGATAGATTTTTTAAATCAAATCAAATTTGCAATATACTTGACTCATGCTAGCACCTCAAAATCAGGGAACTTATCTACAGAAAATAGTGGATCACAAATGTAATCCACTATAATTGCTCCAGAAGTTGCCATATGCACCAGTGGAAGCACACCAGAAGAATGTGCTAGTGCCAGTATAATGGAGTGTTCCCAGCCAACCAAAAGAATTCTGACAGCTTAATGAAAGCTTGCTGAAGGCTCAGAGAAGGCTGAGATGTGAAGAAAAATTGTGCTTCTAAGAAAGCTCTTTTAAAAGGTGGGTCTGGCTATTGAATGGAGGCACTTCTGGATTCCCCCCCCTGTCCTTCATCTCAGACTTAACTAGCATCTCTGTGGTATTCCCTGAAGAGTATTTTGTTGTAAGATTAATTCAGAGTGACATTTAAATTGCTTATCACAGTGAGAGCTTGATCAGAACATAATTTTAATGGCACTTCCTTGAAAATGGTACCATTTGTAAATGTATCAGTTTATTAGCTGCCCACATGCCATGATCCTTAACCTGATTATTCAAAATTATTTTAAATATCTAGCAGCTATTTCTGCAATTATGTGTTTTACCCTTATATATGACTGCTTTTAAAGACCAAATATTAATTGTAGCTTAAATCACAAAACGTGTTCCTGTTACTAGTTCTCTCTCTCTTTCTCTGTGTAGTGTAGTGTACAATGTGTGATTGTAGTGGAAACCTTGAGTACGTAGATTTCATTCATAGTCAAATCTATGTAGTAGATTGAGGCTTATTTTAGAGTCATAAATGGTGAGATATATAAATAGATAAAAATACTTTAAACATAAATATCTGTAAAATAAAATATAAGTAAAGCAACATTTTGAAGATGAGATATTTTACAGTGATAACATGACTCTGTCTTCAGTAACACTAGAAGATGTACAATCTACCTGTTATTTAAAGACGTTTTATTATCAAGTAGTAACAAAGCCCAGAAAAAAACTGTCAACAGCGTACATGAGATTTCTTCTGGTTGTTGGAAATGTCTTTTATTTCAGGGTGATTTACCATTCTGATCGATGTAAGTGGGTGTGATCATGGAATACCATTTACTTGCTTATTTGCTTAATTTATAGCCCACCATTTTCACTGGAACTCAAGGTAGATTAAGGGATTAAAAAAAGAAAACAAAAAACAATGCAATCATACAGCCTTACACAAACCTTGTATTTTACAGCCTTGTATTTTACCAACCACTCCTACACCCAGCAGTTGATCTACTCAAGACCTGCTTTTGGTCCAGAAAATCAACTTTAGGGATGATTTGATATGATGGTTTCTGCAACTTTTTTATTCCATATGTTGGCATTGTCATTGGTTTTCATCTACCTATTTTTTCTTCTTATTGATATTTCTGTGTTTCTTTTGCAGCATTTTATGGGGATTATACACAATTTGTTCATGCAGGCTATTCTTACATGTGAAATTTATTCACAATAAGCACTCAAAATGGTGTTTAAAATGTGGTAATGTTATGGAGAGCATGAAGAAACATAAAATGGGGAGAAAATAAAGGCTTGTGAGCTCATTTTTCATTAGAGGACAGTGAAATTGAAATGTGGCTATTCGAACTGAATCTGCAAGCTTGCAAGAACTGGTCTCATCCCTAGTTATCCATCTCACGGTTCATGTAGTGTTCTTCATGCAAGCAGGTCAAGATAAATATTCTTCCTGGGCTTCCTACCTTTTCATTTAGAAGATAACAACATCCACTTCAACTGTATAGTATTTAAAGCAGGGCAGTGGAGAAGCTCATTCATATTTATTTTATTTCAGCACTTCAACATCTTTGTGTCACTTATAATAATGTTTCAATTTAAAGATTGCATCTAGTGGAGAGACAGGCTTTAGTTTTGGGGAGGGGAGGCTGCAACAAAGAGAAGTGCTCAAGAGGTCTTGGTAATGCATTTTCTTTTCAACCTATTTTCTCATCAAGCTCCATTTACACAAGAGAAAACCCTTTAATTACATGATCCTTAATTTAGCTATGAAAGTTCATAAGGAAAATGGTTAATTACTTTCAGTAATCATTACAAATCATCATGTCTCTTTATTTAAACAGAAAAGCAAAAGAGCTCTAATGAATAATACATGCCAGGAAAAAATCAGTTTTAAATATAAAGTCAATGTTGAGCATCTCTATAAGTAGATTTTTTAAATAACTAATAATTACACAATAGTTCTGTGGTCCTTCAGTTTCATTGATGGAATGCTTATGATTTTAGGGGGAAATGTTTGCTGTGAATCTGAAGTTAAATATATTCAATTTGCAGCAAACGTTTCAGGATGTTCTTTGGTCGCAGATAGTAGGTTTTTATGCTTGTCCTTGGACATTTCTTTTCAGCCTCACTTTGTAGAAGTGGAAGAATGGAAAAGTGATTCCACAGTGGATTTACACTAGTGAGGTTCCCCCCTGCTGAGTCTCCTGCCAGTTGCCAGCCTTGAATTGGCAACCCTATGCTATTTACACATATAATATATGTAAAATGTATATTGGTGATTTATCAATGCACAAAAAACTTTAAAATATGTACATTTCACGGAGGGGGATATTGTATGAAAACAAAAAAAAGTGTGTGTTTTTTTAATGTGGATTCTGTTCTCAGAAGGAAAAAGCAAAAACACAAATGGAGATTTTCAGGAAGAAACAGCAGTGATGAGAAATGCAAAATCATTCCTAGATATGCTATAGGAACCCATGTGATATAATATTAACAGTGTTACAGATAGTATTAGAGTTGACAAAAAAAAACCTCCTTTTGGTAAATTTTGGGTTTGAGTTTAATGGCCCCAGTTTTTGTCAGTAAACCTGGAATAAGCTGAATACCCGTACCGATAAATATTGGCATTCAGCTTATTACCGGGTTTCCCAAAATATTTGTGTCCATCATAGTCTTTGGGGATTATTTTCAAAGCTCTTGTGGGGGCATTTTTGGAGTTGGAGTCCCCAAATTTGCAGTGTGGCTGCAAGGGACTCTCCTTAGATGGTCACTAAAGTTTGGTGAACTTTGAAACAGGGGGTCCAATTTTATGGGCCTGCAAAGGGGTCACCCCCATCCTCCAGGCATTTGCAAGCTGAGCTGTGAAAAGATATGAAAGGCTTGATGCTCCCTATGCCTGCAGGTCTTGTCCACATACACAAGTGAAAAATTATCCATAGGAATTGGTTCTTTGGAACCCTGGGAGATCCACAGTCCTATGTGTAATCAATATGGCTGACATCCTGATAGCGGGAACATGATAGTAATGATTACTTGATGTCATCTTTGCTGGCTCACCTTACAATTCAGTAAATGGTTAAACGGGATCTTTGGGGGTTTTGTTATGTTACCTTTATAGTATCTATGCAAAATTTTCAGTTAACTTGGAAAACCTGGGCCAAAGAACAAGTAATACATACCTGATTAGTTCTGTTTTTAAATTGTATTTTCAATTTTGTATTATGTGTTTATATATATGATGTTAGAAGCCCTGAGCCCGGTTCTTCCAGGGGAGGGTGGGGTATAAATAAAATTTCTATTCTATTCGAAGTTGGATATCTGGTGAAACAATGAGACAGCCATTTCATCAAGCACAAGACTGTCCTAAGATCAGCTTGATTGATATGATGCTATGTGGAACAGTTATATGAATTTGTAAGCAGTATGTAGGTAGAATGTATGTATCTCTGATTTTCCATGGTTCTCTTCCTTTGGCAATGGCCTGAGGTGTTTTGACCACTCCGATATTCTACTAACCTATATTAGGTGCTGTGGAACACAGGCAGGATGCTGCTGCACTTGTCTTGTATGTGGGCTTCCTTGAGACACCCAGTTGGCCACTGTGTGAACAGACTGCTGGATTTGGTGGACCTTGGTCTGATCCTGCATGGCTTTTCTTATGTTGTTATGTTCTGTATGCTTATTTCTCCCTCCAGTCTGTCTGTGTTAATAATGTAGTTGATTAATGCCATGAACTCTCATGGTGAAGCCTTTAACTATCCCCTACATTGTAAATAAAAGATTAAAAGATGGAAGAAACAGTGTAGCAGCCAAGACACTATCAGTGCTCGGTGGACTTTGAGACAGCTCTTTTTTTCTTCTGCCCACCTGAACAATTTGTTGTAACTACAGCTCACAAATGTTCATACCATTGCTCATCCTAGATTAGCAAAGAACATTACATACTTGGTGAATGATTGTAACTAACCTGTTGAATGTGAACTTAGTATAGATCCGTGTGTGTGTGTGTGTGTGTGTGTGTGTGAAGGGGGGGCAACATATATTCTTCTGAAGAGTCTAAGGATTATCAGTGTCAGAGTAAGTAAAAAAGAGAGAAATTCAAGACAAAGGAAGACCAAGACATATTCTTTTTCGTTAAAATAAAGACATATTCTTTTTCGTTAAAATAATGGCTTTTATCTTGCAACAAAATTATTTCTGTTTGCATAATAGAGATAAATTTCAATAATTTAAATGGAGGAATAAACAAGCAATTACTGTTTTATCTGCCATCTTATGTTGATTTGAAATATGCATTATTCTCAGTGAGCAAAATATTACTTTCTTCAAATCTATAAACATCAAAACAAATTTATTAAGCGACCACTAATATATAAGGTTGCATGCCAAAACTTGTAACATGTCAACATGTATTTTATTTCTTTGGCTCTTATAATTAATTCATCAAGTGAATAGCTTAGAGGGTCTTATTCAGAGCCATTTTATAAACTGTGTTACCAGAAAATTGTACTGTGTGCTTCTGTTTATTTAAAGAATATCACCGCTGAATTTACAAGCAAAGTAGTTAAAGGGAAAGCCTTTGGGGAATGTAGTAAATTAAAAATGAAAGCACAATGAGCAGATTATGGAATATATAACAAGTAAAATCTCATAAAGGAGTGTGCATTTCAAGATTTATCTAAATCAAGTGCAGATTCTGAAAATACTTATAGCATAATGAACAAATGATTAGAGTACAGTGCTAGTAAACCATATTATTATACCATGTGTGACAACTGTTTCCTTTGTTCAATGTATGAAGCTCCTGAATGAATAAGTTGTTTTCAAAAAGCAAAATTATGCTATTTAGTCCCAGCTAATTGCCCCAGTATAGATAAATAAATATGCAGATGGAAGGAGTTAGTGTATCACTTTCAGAATCTGGAACTGTGGTGTAAGTCAAATGTGTATCCAGATGTACATCAGAACATTCATCTGAATACAGATTGTATTGCATTGGACTCTATGTTTGAACACACAGTCAAATGTGGATGGACATTCACATTCTGCCACACATAATGTCAAATGAGAGTGGGATTGGGGAAATGCAGATCTTTCCATTGGCCTCAGCCATGCACTTCAAGCCAATATTTAATCTGATTTGGGAATATTATACATAATGAATATTATACGTCTATGTCAAACAGTTCTGCTCTGGAAAGGGTGCCTTATTCTTCTCCGCTCTTCTCTCAGAAGTAATATTTTTTTACAAGTTTGTTTCTTTCCTCTTGATGTGCTTGGCCAACACTTTGAGGACACTGACAAGTGCTGAGAATGTTACTGGTGCAGGAAACATGTTGTGACAGTGGCTGACTTTAGGGCAACTTTGATGTGTGGCTTATGCACTTTATCTTTATCTCTTCTTTTGTCAGGCATCGCTAGTCCATACTTTTGTTTTTCCGACTGTGTTCACATGATTGGAGTCGCTTGGCCTTCTGGACATTTTGAGTGGACATTTCTTTGAGCTCACCACAAAACACTGTCAACAGAAAATATTCATTTTTTTTACGCCAGCTTGAATCCAAACAGCTTTTCAATCGGTGAAAGAATGAAGAGGAGGTTCCCTATGACCACCAAAAAGCCATACTGGGAGTCATGTCAGGGGGTCTTAAAAAGGGGGAGTTAGGTGAGATTGAGTAGAAAAGCTGGCTGGATCCAACTCATCATGTATGATTCTCACCATCACCACCTGTGTGTAATGTGTATGTTTATGAAGGTTGTGGCCTAGGACCTACATCAGGACTGTCTGTTTCCAATTTTAGTATATGCGCTGCCGATAAAGGTACCTGAACTGACTGCCTGTTTCACCATACTCCAAGGTAGCAACTTCTCTCATAAGATAAATGCCTACTTAAATAGCCATCATGCAGGCATATTAGTTCAGCATCTGCCCAGCACTAGAGGTTTCTTAGTGAAGGTCTTATGTAGTGGAATGGCCTTCCTTTATGCCATTATTAGCAATGATGAGTTTCAGGCTGTGGTTCAAGGAAAAGTGCATCTGTACATGCTAACAGTTGGAAGGAGGTCGGTTCTGTCCCCTCTTATGTGTGGAATCCAGTCTTGTGCAAGCTGGTTCTCATGGCATCTCAGCAGTTGCTTATCATAACTCAGTCAACAAAATATTCCAGTTGACATGCCAGTTTCTGGATTCCTTCAGCTGAATCCACACATCTCCCTAAGATTGAAACAATCACACAAAATAAGATCAAAATCCAGGAAACTATTCTTCTCCTTGCTCCATAATATCAGTTAGTGGCCAAGCACAATTGAGGTCATCTGAGCAGAGCGATTAGGATTACCAGGTTTCCTCTTCCCACTGGTGAGAGTTTCTTTTGGGCAGGGCTGGGGGAATGATTCGTGCACATGCACTTCTGGCACAATACCATCACTTCTGGGTTTACCCTGGAAGTGCTGGCATCACACGGGATGCTCTAGCCATTTCCTCCAGAAATGCAGAGTAAACCTGGAAGTGCCAGGGGAGTGTGCATGGAGGGATCTCTCTCCCCTTCCTACTTCTGCCCGCCAACCATCAGCTGGCAGCCTCATTAATCGGTGGGCAGCCTGGCTGATTGGTGGCCAATTGCCCACCACAACTAGGCAGTTGGGAACCTTAAGAGGGATCTTCTGTTGTGAAAATGCATTTGGACAAGCTCTAGGCAAGCTTGTCCAAATGCATAAACAAAAGTTCTCTCTCAATATTAATTGGTGGTTTTCCAGTGTTTACAGTTCCTTGTGGTTAGATGTTCCTCATGGAATGCACAACAATCACTCCGTGCGGTATCATTGCAGTCTCAGCAGAAGTCACAGTTTCTGATGGCAAAATACAGAGTCAGGGGCTGAAATGCACTTTGTTCAAAGATGAAGGCTGTGATTAGATCAATTCAGAGCCAACAAGGTAGTGGATTAACACAAGTAGAACACTATTGTATGTTATTGTGACAAGGAAAAGTGTTTTGTGTACTCATCTGGAATAACCATTAATTCCCCCCCATCCATACTTGCATATGACTCTTTAAATTCTTTGTTTCTGAGCCAAAGGAAGAACAAATAATGTTATAAAGCACAGGCCTCTTGTGACAGCAAAAGCCCTACTGGCAGAAGAGGGAAGAAGGGAAATTTCATCCCACTTCCCTTCCCCCTGTGCTATGTGGCTTTTCTCCTCAGTCCCAAGTCCCTGGAACTGCCTCTGCTTCCTTGAATCCCTTCACTTATGGTTCATAACCCAACCCAAAATATTTGGATGACTTTCTACATAAAACCTATGTTTTCCTTGTGCAATGAAAATCCATTCTTCTTTGGGGTTCCTTGTCAATGAAGAGAGCTCTACAAAGCATATAGACTATGTGAATAGGCTCAATACAAACACTCTCCTAAACGCATGGGTGGTGATGTACTGGTGCCATGTGTTGTTGATAGATGCTCAAGTAAAATATGTACATGACTTAAAAGTTTGAAAGTGGTGAAAATCAACTCCAACAATTTCTTTCCTTTTTTGCTGTCTTTGGGGAATGTTACGAGACTCATTACGTGTAATTTGGTATATAAAAGTAGGACTTGGTTTGAGTGTGAGTGAAAAAAGTGGAACCAATGGAGCTAGGAGTTATTATGAGATTTGAAGTCCAGGAATTATCTAAAATGTAGAGGCCATTGAGGTTACTTGTGCTAAATCCTTTAGGACAATAAGAAAAAACAATATCACATTATTCATGCTATTAATCAAAATCCTAAAAGTGCTTAGCACCGGAGGAGGAAATGTGCTTATTTTATTATTTTGCATGAATTTGTTTCAAGATAAATAGCATTGTTACAAAAGAAAATGTCCATCACTTCTGAAAATAAATTATGACTAATAAATTAGTACATCTATCTTTTATTTCCCTGGTCCACAGGTATGGGCTAATTTAGGAAGTTACCCATTGTTAGGTTGTGAATTATGTGTCTGTTCAATATGAGTATTTGGTCTGATAAAATACATTTACTATTGAGTGCTGCATAATAGCCTATTTTGCCCATTATGTAGCAGTAATGGAAAATGCTTAGCAAAAAATAATGTTATGCGCTGAGAAGGCTTGTTTTTTTTTGCACAAGGGAGATATAACTGAGGAATGGTAAGTGGAGCATTTTAGTGGGCCAACCATAGATACAGAGAAACTAAAGGTGTTGTCCCGTGGCTTATTAGCAGCTGCCCACCTTTGCAAGATGATATGTTCACTGCATTCTTCTGGGTCAAAAGCAAGAGCGATGAGTCCTTCCCATGGTCTGTTGTGAAAGGCAAGTGACAAAGAGACTTAGACCTGCTTGGCATCTCAGCCCCATGGCGTACACTTGAAATTAACTTGGTGTGTGGGATTGCTGCCAGAGGTGTGCATTTCCTGCCTGCCTCTGATATCTGCCCACTACAGAGTTGTTTTCGTGTTGTTGCATTGTCAGAGTAAATTCCCTTAGCATCCATATTGAGATATTAGCATGTATGAAGGAAAATTATTTTACAGTGATTTTGCTTGCTACCTAACAATGCCACAATAATCTAGTTCTTTATTATTTTGGAGGTATTGGCAAATCAAGAAGAGGCTGTATGAAACTGGTAACAATTTTAAAAAAACCATTAAGAACTATTGAAATAAAGATATCTTTGTCAGGCCTGCTCTCTGCCGAGACAGCCAGACTGTGTGTGTTTTGGTTTCACCAGGTGCGTCCCAAGGCCAGGCCTGTTAACTGTCAAATTCCTTTCACTAACTCTATGGGAACTGCCCTCATAGGGAGGGTGGTTGCCATGGCTGCCACCACTATCTGATATGACCAATCCTCTTCCATATAGGCCTTAGGCCGTGCCTTTAGTTCTCATTTGTGCCAACTTACCTGTTAGCTCTGTATACCTGTAGGTTTTCTAATAAATCAACTCTCTTTTGGACTACTCGTCTGTGGATGTTGTTCGTGGGATTACTACGGGGACAAGTGCTCACAATCTTAGGGAGCGACTCAAGAAAAGCAAAAGGCTTTGCAATCAACATGATTATGAGTTAGATCCAATAATTCATGGACATGAGGATCACAGATCTCCACTCTGTTCCTCTTCCCACAGCTGTCTTTTCCAACCCTGGGAACATTTATTTCTGGATTTACAGGACCCATGTGAACTAATAGCTATGTGGGTTAGTGGGCTCCTGTGGGTAGCAGGAAGGGGAGAGATTGCAGCACTGATGGGGAAGCACTGATGGAAAAAGAAGAAAGAGCTGTTGGTCCACACCAGTCCCATAATCCTGAGAATAAACGTTCCCAGGGTAGGAAAGGAGATCTGGAATGAAGGAAGCATAAGAAAGTGCTGCAACCCTCAGCGCCTTTCATTGACAGAAGACAGGACCCAACCCTACATGTTATATTTAATAAGTTACAGTAGATTGGCACACTGGGTCCTGAAACAATCAAAGTGTCAGTATCCCTCAGGAGGGAAGAATAATGTGCATACACCGTCCTAGTACCTATACGAGCTTCTCTAGAGAACAAGATATTCACAACACGGACCCCCAGGTTTGCAGAAAAATCAGAAATTGCTAAAAAAATAACATGGGGGGGATCCTTTAAAAACAAAAGCCTTGTCTGTGCACAGGCAGAGAATGGCCTACCTCTTCCTCTTTTGGGAGGCCTGGGATTGTTGCTGTTGCTGGAGGGGTGACCGGGAGCTGCAGTGAACTTGCAGTGTGGCTGATGATGTGGTGGCTGGAAGCCATGGAGAGTGGATGGGAGCCATGGAGGGCCTGGCAGCATGGCTGGTAGTGGAGGGGGTGGTCGGGAACCATGGTGGACCAGGCACCATGGCTGATGGTGTGTGTGTGTGGGGGGGGGGTCTGGGAACTGTGCAGCAGCAAAGTGGGTAGAAGGCTATCAGGGGAGAGATCCCCCCACAAGTATCATGGGCCTCTACTTGTGTGTGTGTGCACATATATATTTACACACACACCTCTTACAGATAACCAGTCTTCACATTGTTCAGATAGCTTGTATCCTTTTTCCTACCTGCTCTCTTTTCTGCCACATCTTCATACATGTCTGAAAGTGTATGGGAAACATATTGTGCTTATAAGAGTTGACATATTTTGATTGAGAATAGATCATATAAATAGGCATGCTAAAATAATCAATAGCTATTCCTGCACAATGTATATTTTGTCCTCCTGTTTCACGATATGTTTGGCCAGCTAGCATTCTCATAAGAATAGAATGTGAATATAAGACACATTTCCCCTGTGATTTGAGGGACAGCAGAAGGGAACATTTAGTTTTGCAATATACTTTGAGTTTGCTTCAACACCAACGTATTTTTAGTGTAAATTATACCTTATAAATGTTCATGATAAATCTAATGTTCATGATAAATATGAGCTCCACTGGAGGAAGAACGATGAAGTGATTTGTTTGAGCAATTCTGTTCACATTTTGGTCATTTGGCCATTTTAAGTTTTTATCATCTATTTTATTTTATTAAGACACTGTAGTGTAGTGGTTAGAGTGTCCAAATAGACTATGGGAAGACAAGGCTTGCATCACCACTCTGCCATGGAAGCTCACCTGGCGATAGGGTTGCCAACTGCTTGTGTGCTCACATACAGATTGAGGTGTAGGTAAAGGCATCTGCTCACATGGTTTATATTCTCATGTCATAGTTACGTACAGTACACAGGCTGCCTGGCTCCTCAGAGCTTGTGAACAGAAGCCTATGTACAGAGTAGCAGCGGGCAACAGGAGAAGGAGGCACACCAATGATCTTAACTCATGTGATGACCTGATAAGATCCAAAAGGTTTGCAAGCCTCATCAGGTTATCAATCAGGCCCCCAAGAAATAAAGACTTAAGACTTAAATGAAAAAAAAATAATAATACATAGATTTATTTTTAAACAACTTCAAATCAAATATTTACCCCACTCTGTCCTGCACTAAAGGAGTGTTGCCAAGATGAGGCTCTAAGAGTCCCTCTCCCTATTAAAATTAAAAGGTCAGATTTCCCTACTACTCCACCCCAGCCAGTACTTCTTGGGTGTAGTGCTAGAGAATGTCCTGACTGACGTGGCAGCTTCCCGTTGATGCTGAAACAGGACTGCCTCAGGCTACTTTGCAGTCTTCCTCCAGTCCTCCTGAAGTACTCTTCTCATTTCATCAGGCAGACGCAGACATTTCAAGCCTCTTCCTAGGCTATCAGTGTTCTTCCTTACTGACAGCAAACTGAGAACTAGGCCTTTGTCACCGGTGACATGGTAATGTCACTTCCAGCACACATAGGGTTGCCAGCTCTGGGCTGGGAAATACCTGGAGATTTTTGAGGTGGAGCCTGAGGAGGGCGGGGTTTGGAGAGGGGAGGGACTTCAATGCCCTAGAGTCCCATTGCTAAAACAGCCATTTTCTCCAGGTGTAACTGATCTCTATCACCTGGAGATCAGATGGAATAGCAGGAGATAGCTAGGGGAGGGGTTGTGGCTCAGTGGTAGAGCATCTGCTTGGCATGCAGAAGGTCCCAGGTTCAATCCCCGGCATCTCCAGTTAAAGGGACTAGGCAAGTAGGTGAGGTGGAGGACCTCTGCTGGAGACCTTGGAGAGCTGCTGCTGGTCTGAGTAGACAATACTGACTTTGATGGACCAAGGATCTGATTCAGTATAAGGCAGCTTCATGTGTGTTCATGAGATCTCCAGCTAGTACCTGGAGGCTGGCAACCCTAGGCACACACCAGAAGTGACATGGAGATGCTCTGGTAATAGAACAAAAACGCTATAGTAGATGCCCTTTTACCAAAGAGTTTTTGCCAAAATACCAGAGCATCCCCACGTTGTCAGCAACATAATGACATCACTTCTGGCAAGGTGACAGAGACCTAGTCCTCAGTTAGCTGACATTAAGTCCCACTGCTGGCCTGCTGATCAGGGCCCCAGAGTGTTTTAGTCAGCAACAATGAACTCTGTCTTTACAGCTATTTTTCACTCTCACTTGAGGATTATTTCTGAGAACACACACAAAACACCCAGGACATGAAAACGTCAGAGAGTTGGTACAGTTGAATATGGCAGATTAAAATGGAAATCCTATGCAGTCATGAACCACTATGAACCACTATGAATACAGTGAAATATACTTCTGAGTAAACATGCATGAGATTGGGCTGCATATTAGATGGGGAACTCCATGTACAGGAATCGAAAGTCAGATGAAAGCAGTAGATATACTTACTGGCACCAAGGAATGGGTCAATTCCAACATGATATACTGTTCTTTACAATCCAGTCAGCACTGATCTGTCATGCATGCAGGATTATAATAGAAGATCTGTAAATCAGTGGATATTATACCACTGAAAACACTGACCTGCTGGATTTCTCCACCCACATAGGGGGTTAGATCCAGTCAGATTTTCCACCCATAGAAAGGTGAGAAAAGGCTCCCCTTTGTCCACTAAGAGGCTATGCTGGGTATCATGGCATCTGCATCAACACAAGTCATGCACTATGGGGGCTGTAATAAGGAGTGCAATTGGGTGAGACTGAACAAAAATGCTGGCTGAATCTAAACTATATGGTTGTGCATGACCATGACTCTGTCATGCATCATTTAAAATCAGCCACATTTGGAGTGTATGTAATGCTTTTGTATCTGCACAGCTGGTGACATTCATTCTGTTTTTGCATGATGCTTGGTGCATACTTATTATTTCTCCATGTGATCTTTTGGAAAGAACACTGCACACAGGAGGTAGAAAATGCAAGGAAGAGTGTTCTACATCTCTGGGTGTTTCTCATTTAAACTTTTCCTATAAACAAACAAAAAGTCACAAAGGAGCCTCTGCTTCTTTGATGAAACACTTCTTTAAGATGTGCCCTTTAATAAATCTTCTCATCAACAGTACGTGCCCTTCTGGCAGAGGAGGAAGTCAACAGTTTTGTTTCTTCTGTAAAAACAGCAAAGATCAAAGAACCAGAGACTAGTAGCATCTTTTCCAATCTAGTTAAGCAAAA
The DNA here is from genome assembly GCF_029931775.1 of Euleptes europaea. Lineage (NCBI taxonomy): Eukaryota > Metazoa > Chordata > Lepidosauria > Squamata > Sphaerodactylidae > Euleptes > Euleptes europaea. Next base: position 35,947,068 of record NC_079320.1, on the reverse strand, counting down.
TCTCTTGAAACTGGTAGCTTGAAATGTCCCACTAAAATATCTGAAATACTGCTTTGTAGTCCTCTGTGCTAGAGCCATTCAATCAAAGACCTGTGCATGACCATAATAAGGTCATCATTGTAAACCCCCAGCTCTTTACCTTGAGATTACTGTGCTTTCCCTTTCGGCTTATAATAATGTTCTGGAGAATTACATTTCTAACAGCTCTTCAGATCTGTCCCAGTATTCTAGCTGCTCTATTAGAAAATGGGAGAGAGGGAGAGAACCTTTATTACTACCACTGCTTCATCCAACCACTGGGTAAATTTAGAAGAACTGAATGGATTGTTGGTGAAAGGGAGTGAGATGCTACAGACAGAAACTCTAATATGAACCAGTACAAACTTAATCATAGTAATCCATCGGGTATGAACTAAGCTCATTTAAAAAAAAAAAATCAAATGCATCACTTTATAGAAAATGCAATGCCCAAAGGCATGAATGGCATTAAAGATGAGATTCAAATAGAGGGACTGATAGCTGACCATCGGACAATTATCTGCAGGTAGTTCAATGCTAGGGAATGACCAATATCTGAGAAATCAGACATTGAAAGATTTTAATAGATATAGCAATTTTAAAAAGTTATGGCGTCCTGTACAGCAGCAGGTCTAAGAGCCAGAGGCACGAGGCATGATCAGGAGCAGTCATAGTCAAATGCTGGGTTGTCTTTAGGTTCCAAGCAGCAGTACTAAAACAGTAATCCAAACAAGGGGTCAGGGCCGGGTCAGGGCCCAGTCCGGTCCAGGGTCAGAGTCTCAGGAACAGCCAATGCTCACAGTCAACACAGAGTGGTAGCAACAGGTTGTTCCCACAATGAGTCAGCCACAGTAGCCTGCTTAAATAGCCCTGAAGTGGATGAGCTGCAGAGCTTTACCCTGACTCAGCATTCTCTGCCTGCTGAAGCTCGTTAGCCTCATTACAGTCATCTGGGAGTGTCCTTTGCTGAGCTTGTAGTCTGACAATTGTTCTCTGATCATGAAGCTGTGCCCTGAATCTTTTGTGTCTCTGCTGCACCAGCTCTGGAGGGTTTTCCGGCGGCACCGCCTGAGGCTGAGCTTCTGGCACAGGTTAAGTCCCCTGCACTGGGCAACTGTAGACATGGGGAGGCCCCTTCTGCCTGTGGTTGTTCAGCCTGCTGCAGCTGCTCTGTTCCACTGCCTTCCTTTGCTTCAGGGTCCTCTTCATCTGAGGAAGCCTCAGCAGGCTGACTCATGACATATGGGTTGGATCCAGAAACACATTTTCTACTTCAGTCAGCAGAATAGAAGTTCTTTGAGTCTCCTTCTCACTGCAGATCACTGATCTCCCAATAATGCCATGCTTGAGGTACAGGGAACCCTCAGGAAGAGTAGCCCAGTGAAGACAGCGGTCCCACACATTCACTGAATGTGCAGGGAGGGAGAGTGGGCATGAGCGTGCTGGCCCTGCCCCCTGCCACCATGAGATCACCTGGTCACCTGCAGGGGCAACTACGTAGAGGAAGTAGCTGTGCAAACTCTTCATCTCCATGATCATAGGGAGATGACATATGTGTGGCCTCTTCCTCCATGTGGATGCACCCTGCAGAAGACTAGGCAATCATGCATAGGCAGGGTAGGGGGGCAGTGTACTCACAACATCTGGTCTCCATCCCAGTGCTTTCAGTGATTGCGTCCAATTGTTGTCTGTACCAGGGGAACAAACTGGGGGTCTAAAGTGGGAACGGAGATTAAAAGGAACATAAACTTTCCATGAACATAAACTTTAGTCTGGACCCAACCCTATATATTATAGGGCCTGCTAGATGCAAATGACACCATTATGATGCCATTATAAGTTATATCTAGGTATCAAATAAAAATAAGTGTACAGAATGTTGAAAATAAAAATTGTCCTTACTGTAAACTTCTTGAGCAAAGATTGTCACAGTCCCAAAACAAAAAGGCAGACCAAATCTTTAAGAGTTGCTATGTAGTTTGTGTTATAAAAATAATAATGAATAATAAATTAATTAATGTTTTCTCTACCATATTATATTCCCTCTGGCCATGGAGCAGCCAATTCAGTCTCAAATAATGAAACATGCTGCTATTAAAATGAAATATTCCAGTAGCTGCATTAATTAATTAGGTGTAATTACAGTTATAGCCTGCTGGATGTAAATAGCATGGGGCATAATTAAGAGTAAACAAAACTTTGTTCCCAAATTCAATGAGGCCATGAACATTTGGGTTTTTACAATTCTACTGGGCTGTAACCTATTTACCTACTGACTTTTGCCTCGTGGAAGCAATATATTTCTGTTGATTAATTTCACTTGGGGAAAATATGATAGCTTAATTAAATGTACCATGCTAACAGTGACTGACTTTTCTGAGTAATCCTACAGGACTCAGACGTGTGCCTTTCAAGGCAATAGCCTAATAGAATAAATGGGAAGTAAATCACTCAATCACGCTACAATCCTTATTTTCACTTTACTGCACATAGGATGCAAGTACATGCAAAAGTAGGGGCAGCCTATCATAAAAAAGTCTAAAAATGTTCATCATGCAACATTATTTGAGACTTATGGTGTAATCCTATTTATACTCACCTGGGAGTAAGCACCATTCAACATAATGAGATTCACTTCTGGCAGACAACACAGGACTGAACAAAAAGTATGCGTAAAAAAAGTGTATCCACTTTGTTTTAAATTCATTTTGTCTTCTCGGGGGTATAAGAAATATGCTTTCCTCTCTCTCCCCAAAACATGCCACCTATTCCAGAGGTGTATTTGACTTTACCTCCATTATTCCCTGCAGTGCCTGCTTTCAAAGAGCACAAGAAATAAAACCGTTTACCCCGCAGAGTTGCAACAACAGAACAGAGAAAAGAATGGAGAATGAAGCAAACAGAGCACTCTTTCCCTTACATATTCAAGAAAGCTTGCAGCGCAATGATTGGCTGATAAAGGAAATACTATTCATAGAAATGCATATGGGCTCAATCCTCTGCATTGGGAAGATTTGCTGACTCTTATAGCTGGAAGATTCTCCTACCCTATGCCACTCTAAAAAGCAAGTAAGAAAGTCTTTCCAAAGATTTCCAGCTATTTTTATTTATTATTATTATTTTATCATTATTACTATTATTATTTTGTACAAGTCATCTTATAACAATATTCATTAATTTCTGAATAAATGTCCCAAGTACACATTTCTAAGAAAGCTGTGTGCGGAGCAAAGTCTTCTGAGGCTGCCACCCAGTAAATGGGTTATATTGGTAACTGCCTATATACATGCTTTCTCTGTTATGGAATGGGCTTCCTGAAGAATTTCAGAAAGGCTCCCACACTTCTGTCATCCTGCAGAATGTACAAAACTCAAACGTCCAGGGGGACATTTTTATACAAGGATTAGAATTGTAACATAATGGAATAGTTTAGGAGGGTACTTTTATAAAGGAATAGGATAGTAGTCTGTTGCAGTATTCATTACGTGTCTCATCGTGCTTTTACTGCACTGTCTTCTACTTTTGTAATCCACTTTCTGCATTGTTTATTGTATGTCATGCCTCAGACAGTTTTCTCTTTGCATTGCTATATAATTCTGGAATCGAGTCCAATCGCTGACTCAATAAAGGAAGCCACAACCTTTGCAAGACCTGAGCAAGGCTGTTAATGATGGGACATTTGGAGGTCATTAATTCATAGGGTTGCCATAAGTCAGAAGTGACTTGACAGTACATAACACACACACAGCCCTATTGCATGGTTTATCGAGTGTCTTATGCTGATGGATTTTTTTAAAAAAATTACAATCTGCCTTAAGTCTCAGCGGGAAAGGCAGAGTTTTCAGAGGTTATAGCTAGAGCATCCTGCATGATTCCAGAACCTTTGGTAGTAAACCTGGAAGTGGCAGTATCATGCCAGAGGGGGATCATTCTCCCCTTCCTGCTTCTGCCCGCTGACTATCAGCTAGTCATTGGGCAGCCCGGTTCATTGGTGAGCACTTGCCCACCACAGCCAGGCAGTTGGGAACCCTAGCCACAGTAGATGGAGGCAATCACAAATTGCTGCTATAGGAGGAGGAGCCAACTACAAAATATCAGGGTGTGAAGTTTTGCATCAGTCTAAGAGTAAGTCTTCAATATTTCAGGCAGATCTGTTTAACAAGATGTCTTTCAAAATTAGCATATTGTTTTAAAATGTTTTGTAGCCTACACACAGCTTACCTTCAGTAACACAGAGAAAACATTTGTGCTGTGGTAGCAGTTTCTGCCAAAGCAACTTTAAAAAACTGCACAGCTAATCAGCTTTCCAACAGCCAAACAGAAGCCTCCCTTGGCAAAAGCTCCACCTCAGCCTGCCCACTTTCTAAAAACACTTGATGGGTACTAGGAAAGGTGCTGACAGGTGACTACAGGCACCACTTTGGGGATCCTTGTCCTAGAATGTCATAACAACGAGATGAAGTCACTTCTTGCTCATGTCAGAAGTGATGTCATGGCATCACCATGCCCCCAATCAACTAGGTCCTTGCCCCCTGCAATCTCCTGCCAGGTTCCAGTGGTGGGCACAACCCAAGCAGAGATCAATGTTTTTAAAACATTTGGAGCCTGCAGGCTACCCTTTCCCTTGTTTGCATGGTTATTTCCAGGAGGCACTGTGAGGAAATGATCTGTACCTCAAAGACACTGAAGGGCAAAGCAGAAGGAAGTAGGGGCCTGGGCTAGCAAACAGAAGTGGTAGATGTAAGGAAACAGGTGACTCAGGGAACAGGTGTGGGAGTACTAAGGACCAAAGGAAGAAAATCCGTTACAGGAAATTGCACATTTTGTCCAAGAATGGGAATGGATACTGGTTGAAGAGCTGAATAATGGAAATGCTTTCTCGTAACAATGAATTAAATTGAATACCACAATCCCAAGGACACATAGCACTGCCTCCATGCTGAACTCTTCTAAGTATATGCCATTTGACTATGTAGGCCTTGCCAGGAAGTGAAAGGACACTAGAAAAATGGTAAAGGTGGACCCAATTTGAAAGCCTATTAATTTGTATTTGCTTTCAGTAACATCATTTAATGTTCAGATGAAACTTACTGTCAGTCTTTTGGGCTTTTGCATTTTAAATGCAACTCTAGAATGGCTTTAAGCTTGTTCTGTATGTAATAGCAGTCTTATTATGTAGGCCAATTTTCGTCTTTTTCCTTCTTACATTAAAAAGTGCTTCAGTAAAATATGAAATAACTTGAGCAGTGCCTTTACCTTAAGGTTCAGCGTAACAAAGACAGTGTTTCAACCCATGCTGCTAAATATATCAAAAAATCCAAGTTCCAAATGTATTGATTTGGCCAATGAATCAGTAGGATGGTTTCTGATGTGTTCCGTGTGATTTACTTGGTGGGATGTCGAAAGCAGTAGTTATATCGACAGCTTTAGTGCCAGTGACGGGGAGGCATGTTGATTATATTTATAACGACATGTTTAAATGGTAGAACACTTCTTGACTTAATCACCAGAGCATCATGTTCTACTGCAAATGATAGTTATTATGTGCTTCATTCCTTGAGCCGAAAGGAAATTGTGAAATTTCAGTTATAAAAGGCATCAGATTTGCCCTGTAACCTCACCAATTAAAGCAAAAGTCACATGAATCAGTTGTTAGAGTTCCATCTTTGAACTTTTGTTCTCTAAAAAGGCGCTATGCGGAATGCATTCAAAAACTACTGAAAGATATTATAATGACTTAACTGTTAATGCAATAATAGAAACAAAATAGTCGAACCATGGACAAAATATTTCTGGCGAACTTTCTATCCCACAGTTCTAAGAGTTTGCATCCTCCAAGAATCATCATTGCTAGTTGGGATGCAGCAGCAGGTATGGTGTAACTAACAGCGGTGCATGTTTCTTGGCACAGTTAGGAGAACAAAGCAATTTGCACTGCCTTTACAATGTGACAGTTTTCTTCATCTCTTCCTTCTGCTGTTTTATAGGTGTGTGGGGGGGATGCCCATAATTTGTCTTACTTTAAACCCAATGGTTGTATAAGAACCATGAGAGAGTTATTCATAACGGAAGTCAGTTAAGCATCCCCCAGCCTCCAACTGCTGAAAACCTTAGAGAGGTTCTTGGAAATGTAGTCACTATAAGAATGCATGTTCTATGAGGATTAGCTAGGATGCCATATTAATGAATTTAGAAGAAGCTTCACCATTTCTATCTCACTATGAATCTTAATTTGTATTTCATTTGCTGTTTCCTCATCCATGACTTCCACATTAAATAAATACAATTTTTAATTAACTTTTTTTTACAAAGTATGGCATATAAATAGCATTATGATGAAATAAAAGAAAAATATAAATCAGAAACATTAGCAGAAATGGACCGTGTGAAAAAGATTATCACGACAACGTACCAAATGAAAAAAAAAGAAAGAAAAAGTATACATTTTGAGTTCCCTAATGTTAGGTGTGCAAGGGAAAGTCTCGACTGCATAATTTTTGGTTACATTTTAGTGTTTTTAGTGTTTTGTCCTTTGAGAGATCATGAACATCTTTAATAGTTTGCAGTGATGGGGTATCTCTATTATCAATACTTTAATTGATGTTGATGGGTATTCAGCATCTCATTGCCATAGTTAAGAAATTAACCCTTTTCTTTGGTCTTTTAACTGATTGTATCGTAGCTACTCCTGAATTAATCAGAACTCTCTTAAATATATAGCATCAAAAGTGAAAGTTCAACCTCAGAGTACTTCCAGAAATTATTTGGTGGGGGGCCCAGAAATTAAAATCCCGAATGTAAAATTCTATATTCTGGCTGCTTGCAGAAGCAGGAGCATGTACACAATGCATCTACAATGCATCTGGCCAGTGATTTTAGGGCACATTTGAAAACATCCATTTCATACATGGGTAGCCCATTCCTGAGGGAGAGGTGGTTAGGTGGCACCCAGAGGCAGCACAACTGCATCATATCCAGAGCAGATTTCAGCCCTCCGCTGAAGCAAAAATCCTGCCCTTACCTGCAAGCCCCATGGAACTGCTCTGTAGCATTCCATGGGGCTACGCCACCATTTTTGGTGGCATAAACTCAAGTAAGGGCAGAGAAGGCATTCCCAGCTCAAAAGGGCTTAGGAAGCGGTGTAGAGGTAGCTCTGCCCCTGAGAACACCCTGGTAACACTCTCCTGGATGTCGGTACAGGGACTTGTACCGTTGGAACTCTGCCAGTGCCCGAGCTTCAGTGCTGCGCCACTCCCCTGAGGCCAGTGTAAGTTGCCCTACGCTGGTGTCTGGCATGGATGCTGGCATAGGGGTCACGCCAGTTCCTGTGCGGCTCTGCCCCCCCCCTCAGGATTGCACACATATTCTAACAATATTAACCTAATGAACCAAAACTATATGCAAATAACTGTTACATAGAGATACACAATTTGGATTAGGAAATATTCTGAAGCACCAAATAATGTTATATTCACAATATGTACGGGTTAAGCGTCATCAAGTTGCTTTGGACTCATAGTGACCCTATGAATCAATGTCCTCCAAAATGTCCTATTGCTAACAGCCTTGTTCAGGTCCTGCAAACTGCAAGGCCATGGCTTCCTTTAGAGAGTCAATCCATCTCATGTTGAGGAGGGGAAGCACTCATAGAAAAATCAAAATGATGTGCTTTGAAACAAAGCCTTTGTCCTTAAATTGAAGCAGCCACTGAGGATATTAATTGATGGACTTTCAACATTATTATTTGGGGGATTTTTTTGGGGGGGGGTCCATATCATTCTGAAGTGTAAGTTAAAAATATCAGAAGTTATAGCAAAGAACATATCTCAAAGAATGTGTCCCCTTTTTCTATTCATATGGATGGAGGGTTTCCCACGAACATTTTGAGGGAGACTTGAGATTTCTGAATTGTATCTGTTCAACACTGTGAATGGACTAATTTGGCATATCTACTTCTTATATCAGCACCAGCATATAATAGGCTGCCACAGTTTACTGTCACACTATAGCAACCAGGGACCAAACTTGCAGATTTCCATTTTGATTTGTGGCAGGTGCAGCTTAGTAGAAAAGAAGGAATTAGCATGGTGACCATCTGAGAAGCTGAAAAAAGATGTCAGACCCCTGAATACCATTTAAGGGAATTTAAAGTAAAGTAGTTCTCATTGGTTCCTTGACTTTCTACTTACAGCGGCTCACATAATCAAATCTGAAGTGTCTGTAGAGACACAGGTTTAGTACCTCAGTGAAATGTGAACCTGAACTAAAATAGGAAATGGGCAGTGTACCTAGCTCAAGAGTAGGCTTTCCTACATAGGGATATGAGATACTGCACAAAATAACACTTTCATTATCTGGTTATAGACATAGAAAAGCCCACAGAGAATACCAAAATTGGATATTAATAATCCTTTTGCATCTTTGTTTTCCTGCATATCCTAAATGTTGGGAATGGGTAAATACATTCTTCACAGGCACTAGAAGGACTAGGGTTACCTCTCACAAGGGAGAAGTCAAATAAAAATGGATATATTCAAATTGAACCATAAAGCTTTTCACAATTCAGTATAAACCTTCATAAATAATCCCCCCCCCCCTAAAAAAAAATAGATCTTTGTTGGTCATCATTTTAGTAATAGGACAGATACTGATTAGTTGGACTGCTTTCTGTATGGGAACTTAGTTGGTCTCTGAAATTAAAGAGCAGTTGGTTCAACAGAGATCACTGGAATTTCCACCCTTGCAAATATGTTTAGGATCGCAGATCTAGATGCTCAGGTTTTAGCTTTTCATCTCACTTCACATGCATGACATCAAATTCATGGATTCAATACAGCAAAATAAATTTTACCCCTACGCAATACAATCATATTTTATTCCACTTGAAAATGCTGTCTCTTTCAGTTTTTCAGTGACAGCTGTCAAAACCCATCAACATTTTCAGTGCAAGAATATAAAGCTAATGGTCTTGTAATATCAAAACTAAATAGACTGGTGAAACTCAAAATGAAATACTATTATTGAAAGGGTTCTTTTATCTGGTGATTTGTGCAGTGTGAGCAATGGTTTAAATCCTGGCTGTTTTAAAATGCTGTGTTAAAAATGAGGATTGACAGGATTAAAGAAAAGTACTTTTGAATTTAGTTAACACTTGGAAAGGTGTCCCTTCTCCCCCACCGCTACAACCAGCTTCCAGAACATAGTATTCGATACTGTGTGCAAAATATTTTCCAAGTGTGAACTGGCTCCTAATAGATAGATAAAATGTGCATGTCAACAATGGGATAATATTTACATATTTATATAACACATTTTCCATAGCAGAATGTTTGTCTTCCAGTAAAACCTCATCATAAATTGTTTATTCTTGCTAAACGGAACTTCAAGTTGATAGTCCATTACTGTGCCAACAAGACCCACCAATATATTAAGAAACACACAACCTCATGCCGCAAATGTGTAGGGCACAGTAGACACTCGAGTTTAGGGGCAGATGTTGCATGTAAATAAATTGCTATCAGGTTTGACAGTGTTGAACTCAGAGAGCAATGGGTTTAGACTACATCTTGGCACATACTTTAATCTTTTGTCAGTGGAAAAAGAGGACTTGGGAAATCTGGTATCTACATCCTTTCTCAAACCCCCTTGTCACAGCTTCATGTCACATGACCAAAAGGTGTGGCCAGAAGGTGTGCATCCTGGTCTCTTTTGTATGAAAAACTCTACTGGAGGGTAAGTGGGAACTGAGTTCAGGTGGTAATATGACTCATGGAGCATAACCATAGGCAGGGGATCCCCACTTACCAAGATCCATTGTTTGCAGAGCCGCGCTGGGTGGCAGGGCCCATCTGGCCATTCGGTCGCGGGGGCAGGAGCGACGGGTGGATAGTCCGGGCTCACGCTCCCCTCCCGGTGGCCGGGAGACTCCTTCCGGCGGGGTGGGCGGTCATCGTCGCTGGGGCGGCATGGCGCAGCTCTCAGTCCTCTGCGGCAACAGGGGGGTTCGGGTGGCGGTGACAGGGTGCGCCGCCGCCGCGCGCCTTTTCCCGCCCCGCCTACCTTTTGAATGGGCCAGTGGTGGCCCTGCTCTCTGCTTCCCCTTCCTGGCCAGCACTAACAGGGAGGAGCTGCTCGTGGCTGGCCCTGTTCCCTGCTGGCTTTATCCCGCCCACCCTCCCCCTTTTCTTGGCTGTTGCCAGGTTGCGGCTGTTGTATGCATTCATTTGTAGTTTGGGTACTTGTTGTGTGCTGTTATTCTATGTACTGTTGTTCTATATAAACACGGACTGTTCTGTTGTATGTATTCATTTGTACTTGTGTGCTGTTGTTCTATGTACTGTTGTTCGCTGTTGTTCTATATAAACACGGATTGTTCCTTCTAGCACTGGTATCCATAAGCGTGCTGTCTCTGAACACAGATGTTCTCTCCAGTCATGATGGCTAGTAGTCATTGATGGACCTATCCTCCATGAATCTGTCTAATCCCACTTTAAAACCATCCATGTTTACAATCATCACTAAATTGTTCACTGTTATGCATTGTTGGTTTAAGGTGGTTTGTTCAGGTTGGCTTTACTGTGGGTTATGTGTCACGACTATCGGGGGCTGGCGGTTTTGGGCATGGGGCTGGAATCCTGTTTGGGGAAAAGCCGGCCTGCGAGCCCCCTTTTCCCAGGCTGGGGACCCCAATAATGGGTTTTGGGGGAGGAGGCCAGTGGGTTGACATGCCCGGTGGGGTAGTCAGGGTGGCCTGCCTCCTCCCAAGTGGCAGTGGACCACACAGTGGCTGCCGTCCATGAGGGTCCGGGATTTGCCATCTCAGGCTGTGCCCAGCATTGGCTGGGCATGGGAAACATCAGCTGGCAGTGGGTCACCTGATGTCAGGATTCTGCCTCCATGCTTGCCAATGCCTAATGCTGTAATTAATGCAGTATTAATAAAGTTGTGGCCTGTTTTATTCCATGCATGTGTTGTGTCATATTTCTTACCCCAGAAATGGTTAGAAGCGAATCGGATCCTCCGGGGAGAGGGGGGGAGGATCCCATTTATCGTTGGGGCAGACGGGCCTTGGGACCCCTATCGGCCTGAACCCGCAATCAACATTTGATGTGACATTTCATAAAATCAGACTAGTTATGCAAATCCAGGGTTTAAAAAATTGCAAAGGAGTTTGCAAGATGCAGTGGAGAGCATTAATTTAGAGCCCATTCCTGAAGGGGGGGTCTTAGCTCCTTAGGAGACGGTGTGACCCCTTATCATGGAAAAGGTGGCACCTACGGTGGCGCAGGAGCAAACATGACAGTGTCCAGGCACTGATGGCCCCGCTGCCAGCTCAGCCACACTGACAGAGCTTTCCCAGAAGGCAAAGCCCATGCCAGTGTGTGGGGCATTCCCAGGATTAGAGCTCCACAGCCCTTTCACCCCAGAAATGCCCCCTTGAGCAGTGGCAGGGCTGTGCCACCTTTTTCGATGGCACAGCCTTGCTGCTCATTATGGGTTATTTTCCACTTTTCACAAAATAGGATTAAATTGCATAAATGAAATCAGAATAATTCTACATAGCAGAAAATTATATGGAAGTAAATATTCCCAAGAACAAAAGAAGAGTCCTGCTGGTCTATCTAGTTCAGCATCCTGTTTCACTCAGCAACCAACTATTTGTGCTGGAGACAAACATGGCACAGAGTCCAGAGCTTCCCTTGATTGTTCCTTCTAGCACTGGTATCCATAAGCGTGCTGTCTCTGAACACAGATGTTCTCTCCAGTCATGATGGCTAGTAGTCATTGATGGACCTATCCTCCATGAATCTGTCTAATCCCACTTTAAAACCATCCATGTTTACAATCATCACTAAATCCACTGGCCATGAATTTCACTAATTACTCATTCAGTAAAGCAACATTTCCTTTTGGTTTTGATTATCACAAGGGACAAATTTAATCAGGAATTTTTGAGTAGAAATGGGGGAGATACAAAATGTATAGCATTCCTAGTGCTCTCTTTTGTATCCTGCAATGTACCCTCAACCTTTGAGGCCTGAAATGCATTAGCAATAGCATCCATTGATGCTGTCTCTGATCTGGGGGAGTAAAATCAGTAGGCTTAATCTGGGATAATTCTGCCTAGGATTGCACTGTACATTTTATTTACATTTATGTTAAAAGAAAATTGAAACAACATGAAGGTTTGTTTGTGTATGAATTAAACAATTACTGCAAGGCTGTGAAGTTTTCTTACATTTCTTTTGTTTTTAAGCTCTTTTAAAAATAGGCTAGTGATGCATATTAGAATTTAATTACAGCAATTAGTACTGCCACATCAGACATATGATGTGCCTTCAATTAAGATGTACCTAATGGATATTAGTACAATTTAGCTTTGTAATTAAAGTTCCAAGAGCAACACAAATTAAACATTATGGTTACAAAACATTAAAACAACTCTGATGGCATTAAAATTGCATATTTTTAGAATGACCTTATAAGTTAATGCTTCTTTTGAATAATGAAGAATGGATACCTAAGTAATGTATTACAAACTGTGCATCTGAATGAAAAAAAAAATGGCATTGGTATTCTGATACCAAACTCTAAAAGCTTTTTAAATGGTTTTATATGCACCCTGGTATAATTGTTGCCTTTAAGGCATAACCTGCTGAACCGTGTTGAATGAAGCTACACTGTGAAACTTCTGCCATTGGAAGCAGCTTTTGAGCCTTTGGCTTAGAGACATTAATTCAAAGTGAATTTAGATTTTATATGGAATATTACCAGCCAGATTTTTAACTGATTTTGCTATATGATTGCTCGAATCTCTGATGTAAGTTTCCTTGAGTGTGAGAGTAGTAACACTAATGTTGTAGGTAGTTATGCCTGTGTGCTGGCTTTAGAACCACTCCAGTCTTAGCAGTGTCATTGTAAGCAGAGTTACATCTGTCTAAGGTCTGAATTCAAGGGGGAGGGCTTAAAAGAGGGTAGCTCTGCTTACAGTAGAAATGTAGGAGAGGCAATCTGGCACAAGACTTTGCAAATACCTCTAGGGACTGTAACCTATGAATTTATATAATTTAATAAAGTTGTTTGTTGTTAATGAGTGTCTTCGTTAAAGTAGACAGTACATAGGAGCACTTTGGAAATGCAATATAAATATGTTTAAAAATAAATTAAGGTGTAAATGGCACTTACAATAACCAATGAGAAATTCACGCAACGATTTGCACATTTTGTCTCAGAACTGAAGTATTCAACATGGTGGCCAGATAACCGCTGATCATTATACTCTGGGTCATCATGGCATGACTTTTCTGAAAGTCAGATTGTATGGTCTGCTTTTGTGCCTGCACAGTTGACAGCATTCTTCCTTACCCTCCTTCATAGCCAAGACTCTTTTCTTCTCACCCACTCCCATAAATCCCAAAGGTACTAAAAAAGCCTTGGTCAATTTCATTTCAACTTCTTAGGCTCTGAGATAGACTCCTTCAAATTAATACACTAGCAGTGCAATGCTATGCAGAGTTACTCCAGTCTAGTTTCTACAGGTTTAGACTGGGGTAATTCCATATAAGATCACTTTGTAAGAGGTGAGCATTCACATTCTTGTTAGAGATTAAATTAACCAGGGTTTTCAGTGGCTGAGAAAGTCCTGGACCATTTAATTTCAGGTTTTTAGACTTGGAGGTATGCTCCACATTTAAGCACTGGCAATGCAATCCTCTGCAGAGTTATTCCAGTCTAAACCCATTTATTTTTATGAGTTTAGACTGCAATAATTTATAAACAGAACTGTGCTATAAAAGTACTGGTGCTGATAGTGAAATTGACTAAGGCTTTGTTAGCCACTGGTCAATTCCATCTTCAATACACTGACCAAGAATTCTGCATATACTAATTTGAAGAATCTCAATTCTAGCCTTCCAAGCCCAGAAATCTGAGAGGAAACTGATCAATTTCCTTTCTTAGCCATGGATGTTAACCCCAGTCATGTTTTTTGAGAAAACTATTTGGAGTACCACCATGTGTTCCCTATGCGGCTCTTTGCCTTGAATGTGGACAGAATCTATTAATAACTAAAATGTGGCTTATTACTATCAAGTATTGGCTTTGCCTTCTGTTCCACTCAAATCCTTCTAGCTATGTGTTTCAATTCCTCTTAGACTCTAACGACTCGAACTGGATCTCTCATATAGAACTAAAAATAAGGTCCCTCGGTATCACTATAGATTCCCTTTTTCTACTTACTGAATCTGCGGCCTTCTCAATTATAAGAGCCAAATTATTTCAGCATGAGCTCCATGCATTATATGAGTCTGCTACTAAGACATGCTCACCTCTTCACCACAGAATATTTCCTAAATCTGGTGAAACTACCACGTATTTATACCAACTGTACACTCCAGAAGTGTGCAGGACTTTTTCTTTAGCCAGACTTAATGTATTACCATCAGCCTTACTAACTGGTCGTTATACTGGTGTCCCCCTTCCCGATAGACTGTGCTCTTGCTCTATAGAAGAGACGGAAACCATACAACATGTTCTCCTTCGGTGCCCCTTGTATCAAAAATTACGATTAAAACTCTTAAATCCTAGTTTGAGTCAGATGGAGGGACTTTCTAACTGTTCAGAGGTTCTCACCCTTCTTAATAACCAGGACCCTAAAATCATAGAAATTGTGGCTAATTTTTTTGTTGGTGTGATGGCAATTTGCTCTTCTTTTTAATAAGTTATGTTACATTTTTACTGTACTTGGATGTTGGATATGCCAATAAAGGTATTTGAACTGGAACTGAGCCATGGATGTTCATATTTTGGCAATGTAAAAAAAATTCTGGCTGTGGAGACCTCTTCTCAAATGAAAGACAGCCTGTTTTGTAGTTAGATTTGGCCAGATGGTAGTTTTGAGGAGTGAGTAACCATGGTAAAGTACATGTTGTCTAAATGTTTCCCAATCTAGACAGTTCCTATTAGGAAATGCTGGGTCACACATGTATGCCACTTACTGTGAACTGGAAATGGTTTACATGAATGGAGGAAAGTTGCAGGAAGACAGCATGAGAAAATGCACTCATAATCAGCATTTTTACGCAGTTGAGAACATAAGCAAAGTGAAAACAATTAACAGATTTTTAAATGTTTGTACCAATTGCAACTTGTAGAAAGCTTGTGAACCAAATCATCCAGGTGCTACATCTTTGCTCATCACATATTTGGGATTAAATTACACTGAAATGTGTGAAACGCTCTCCAGGATGGGAATGCCAAACTTACTTGGTGTGTGTTAAGTGTCGTCAAGCCGCTTCAGACTCATGGCGACCCTATGAATCAAAGTCCTCCAAAAGGTCCTATCTTTGACAGCCTTACTTTACTCAAAGGATAAATTAACCAACCAACCCCCCTTGTGCTTTCGAGCATCCTCCATTATCCACTGCAATTGCAAGGACTTCATGGTTTGGAACTTTTTTTCCGGTCTGCCAAGATTTTGTTCATCTTGTTTTCCCCTTTCTTCCAAGAGTTCAGGATGGCATACGCTGAATTTCTTTCCATGTTGGCCTCACAAGAACCAGTAAGTTAGGTCAAGACTTAAGAGTGGTTGGAAGTCACTCAGCAGCCTTCATGGCTTTATTAGAAATACCCAATCCAAATAAAATATTCAAAGAACTATACCATGCTGTCTCTTTTTCACCTCCTTGGCATCTGGATTCAGGATGCACAATATTTTCTCACCTTCACTTCAGCTCCAGCCACTTGCTATGCTTGATGTCCATAGAGAAATTTGATTCTACATAACATTTATTTCCCCAAATATGAACACAAGGCTCTGTTGCTTACAGTTCACTGTTAAACTGTACTTCTTAATTATGATATAATTCACACTTTTTTTTCATTTGGGATCTGACATTATAAGTATATTAAATTAGTATGATGGCCTGCAATTTATCACAATTATTAAAATAGAGAAATCTAAGATTCAGCTGATCATTAATCATGGTAAAACAAATAAATGGAGTGTGGAACATCTTGGACATCCCTCAAGAATATTAATTTTAATTTTAATGAGATCACAAAATAGGATAAATGATTATTTATAAAACAAAATAGGCCATAGACAGGTAAATGTCATCTCTGTTCCCATATGCAAGTCTGTATTACATAGCTTATGGCTATTCTTACAATGATAAACCATAGCATTAGTCCTGACACTGATAAAAAAGTGAAGTCCCTGTATCTATAATAATATAATAATATGCCTTATCATTAATATTAATCATGTTTGTTTATTCTTACCACCCCTGATGCTCAGATTTTAACATAATATAATACTACAACAGATTCACTTGTAATTTAATTTCAAGTGGATTTAAAGAGGGGACATTATTTTGTTTTGTTTTTAAAGAGGCACAAAAATAATGAAAAACAAGTGGTGCACCCACAAGAACTTGTGGAGATATCTGATTCCCCCACACACGCTATTCTCTCTTTCTCTTCCCTAGCAGCCCCCACAGTCTCTTCCCTTTTTCTGCTTCCTTCTCTTCCCACCCTCTAGCAGACCTATTTTAATCTGTTCCCTTGTCTTCACCTTTCTCTGCTTCTCTCCCCCAGTAGCCTCTCCCTGGGAAAACTCTGTTTCAGCTGTGTGGTGAGGCCCAGTTGCATAGTACGTAACCTGCAAAGACTAGTAAATGGCACCTTGCCCCACTTTCCACACTATTTCTTCTTTCTCTCCCCATACAGGTGCTGCTTCTGTTGTTCGGAGGAGGTTAATCCCCCTCTCTTTTTTAGATTCCAGATGTTTCTACAAACCCAGGACTTTTTTGAGGTTTGTAGAAAGATCTGTATTGTCTGTCCATGGCTCTAGTCTCCAGATTTAAGTATCCACAGATCTGGCCATGCTGGGAATTGAAGATTGAATTGACCAGTGGCTAAGTAATGTAAAGACTGGGCAACTGAAAAAAAAAAGAGAATCCACTTTGCATTGTTAATATTTTAATAGTTTTATTTTACTTGCCACCTGGAATCTCAGGTCCAATTTCTACCTATACATTTATCTACCTTTTTAATACATTTTTTATTCTGCTTCTCCTCCCCAGAGCATATATGCCCTCCAAATTTTGTCTTCACAGCAGCCCAATGAGGAGGAGGAGAAGAAGAGTTGGTTTTTATATGCTGACTTTCTCTACCACTTAAGGAAGAATCAAACCAGCTTACAATCACCTTCCCCTTCCCCTCCCCACAACAGACACCCTGTGAGGTAGGTGGGGCTGAGAGAGCTCTAAGAACTGTGACTAGCCCAAGGTCACCCAACTAGCTTCATGTGTAGGCGTGGTGAAACCAACCCGGTTCTCCAGATTAGCATCTGGTGCTCATGTGGAGGAGTGGGGAATAAAACCAGTTCTCCAGATTAGAGTCCACCACTCCAAACCACTGCTCTTAACCGCTACACCACGCTGAGGTAGATTAGTCTGAAGAAAAAAAAAAGTCTGACCCAAGGTCACTTAGTGAGCTTCATAGTTGAGTGAGGATAAGAACCTAGATTTCTCAGCACTAAACACTCTAAGCACTAAACTACAATGGCTTGAAACATTATGCTGGTGGACAAGACAAATTTACGCATGTGATACATAGGGGTATGCATTCAGGTACACCCTACATACATACCTGGAAAATACCTTATTGGTATTGGTATTTTACATATATTTAGCATCCCAAATATATCCAGGAATTTTTCAGGGAACCAAAAAAAAAAAAAAATGGTCCTGAAAAATCCTGGAAATATTTGGGATTTACTGGGAAGATTGGGACACATCTCTTTTTCTTTCTTTCTTTCTTTCTTTCTTTCTTTCTTTCTTTCTTTCTTTCTTTCTTTCTTTCTTTCTTTCTTTCTTTCTTTTCTTTCTTTTCTTTGTTTTTGTGTCTCAGGGAAGTTTTATGGGCTTGGCAAGCTGCATCTGTCAGTTTTATTTTTTTCCTGTCATTTTCAAGAGGGTTTTTTTTCCTTTGCAAAAGTTGCTTTGTGTTCCCATCACAGTTTTTACAGTGTTGCTCACTGTTCCATATTTGGATTTGTTCTTCTGTGGATTCACATGAGTTCTGTTGACCTGGCACTGCCACAGTGGCACTGGGTTCTTCTGGGCATTGCCATTTGTTCTTTTGGGCTTGCAAATGCCCCTTCCCCTTGCTTGGATTTGTTCTGCTGTCTGTGATTCTCTGGATGCACATTAGTCCTGTTGATCTTGCACTGCTACAGTGGCAATGGATTCTGCTGGACATTCTCTACAATGCCATTCATTCTGCTGGGCTTCTCTGGTTTGATCTTGGTTCTGTTTGGCTTGGCACATTGGCTTTTGGTTCTACTGGGATTACTGTGTTCTGCAGTGGTTCTGTTGGGTTTATTTGTGTTGGTTCTTCCATGGGAGGTATGATTTGACCAGCGGTTGCTTCTTGCAGGCATGGCTTTTGCCTGGAAGCAGCTTGGATGCTTTCTTTTTCCTTTTCTTTTTTCTCCCCCTCCATAGAAAATAAGGAGGATGGCTAGGGGTACCCTGTTCAGGGGCCCATAGAATTGGACACTTTGATCTAATTGACTTGAAATTTAGAGGTTATTTAGAAGACAGGTACCAGCAGATCCACTGCAAGTTTGGTGCCTGTACCTTTAAAAAAAAAACCACCTGGAAAATTTCCCTATAGGGAATCTGGGAAACCTGGGACCTTATGTATGCTGAACAGATGCTCTGCCACTGAGCCATGGCTCTCCTCTTGCACCAATTGTATCTTCTATCTATGGTATGAGTGTTACGTTCAGATGCCAGAGTCATGTAGCCTAGTTGGGCAATGCAATGGTATGCCAATGTTGTATATGCAGTTGCACTGGGCATGTTTAAAGGAGACATTGAGTACAGAAAGGCCTGGTTAGGTGTTTCAACCCTAGAACTTTCTTCTGAGTAGTACAACAGAGACCCCATCTAAATGTGATGCCAGTAACAAGAAAAAACATATTCAGGTGAAATTGCACCCACCCACCCATGTCTCCTTTAAACCAGCATGGAAGCAAAGATATTGATTTGACATCCAGAGAAATAAGGTTTTAAAATCACTTATTGGTTCCAGGTCTATGAGAATAAGCTATCTGTATTTATTGTGAAACCTTTCCCAAACTAAACAGCTAGTGACAGTGTTCTTATGTTGCTAAATCTCTAAGTCCAGACATGGTATTGCAACATAACATGATCTTGAACTGGTTTTATCCTCGTATTTTGTTTCTTGGCTTGAACATCTCAAAGATTAATATAAACGAGGAAATCATCTTATTTGATAGACCTGCTGCATTTTGATTCAGCTGAGCTGAGCTGGGGACTACAGGCAGGGGTGAGTTTAAACTTTGCCTTTTTTAAAACACTGGGAAACCTAACTAAACTGAGGATTAAACTGAGGTTTGCTGGGAGAGGGTTGTGATTGTTGTGCCAGTGGGTGATTAAGGTTGATTGCTGCCTGAAAGCTTGATTGTTCCCTTGTTAAGTGGGGTTGTTGTGATTGTAGCTTGTGTCTGAGAGATTTAAATCCCAAGGCTCCTACTCGCCAGAGGCTCTTGCCCTGTGGCTCTTAGCCTGTGGATCATGACTGAGGATCTGTAGGTGAGTATAAAATCTTTTTATCTTGGCAGAGTAACTCTCTCCATCTGGTTGGAGTACCGAGCAACTTGAATATCTATGTGAATTAGCAGCAGATAGCTGCAGGGCAAGGAACTTCGGCACTCAGTTCTTATTTGGTACAGGAAGAGTGCAAGAGAATAAAGGGCAGGGTTACAACACCAAAGAATAATATAATAATAAATGAGATTGGACTGGTAAGTGCCTCTACTCCTTTACCTGCTAATTACCTTGGTCTAGCCCGGTCCACGGGAAGAGAAAAGCCTGCGTCAGGCTCTGGTCAACGCAGTACTCCCATTGCTGTTGTTGAAACCAGAGGCCAAGCCTCGGGCCTGGTTACCGCCTGCATGCTACACTCCTGCCTGAGTATGACATAGCCCATAACAACAAGAAAAGGCCATTTTTGCTTCATCCCCTCCTTAATTCGGACCTGGTAGTAAGCTTCCGCCAGGTCTGCAGAGCATTCAGCTGCGCCTGCAGGTCCCAGTTCTGTAGGGTCAACGTTTGGTTCTGATCATGTAGCAGGATAGTTTCCTCCATGGTGATGGTGGCTGGGGTGGTCGGAGTGTGGATGATCGAGGGTCCTTCCAACCATTCTCTAGGTATGACCTCTTGGTTCCGCTCTCCCCTTCACCGTACCAGGCGGTTAGCGGTCCCTGGTAGAAACCACCACATGGGTCCGACGCCGCCTGCTCGTTGGCCCTGACCCTCCATCGTTGCTCCGCTAGCGTGGGCAAGGTGGTCCACGTTGGCCTCCTAGGGAGGTCGGTAAGCCCGGGCGGATGCTGCTCTGGGGTCGTTTCCTCCAGACCAAGATCAATAAGGAGGGTTGCCCCTCGTTCGTCGCTCCGGCGGAGGTCCTCCCCCATAAGGAGCGAGTGTGTGGATCGCGTAGACATACTAACACTAACTATTTGCTAAACACAAAAATAAAAAAGAAGGCTAAGGAGTTCTGAGATTCTGACCTACTGTCAGACTTCAGTACCTCGTTGCATTTCAGCAATAGTAAACTTCACTCCAGACGTTGCAGAGAGTTTAAAGTTTTATTAAGAAAGCAAACGGGTTCAGTAGGTCTATACAAACTTAAGGTCAGAATACAGATGGGGGAAATACTGGTTGTCTTTATAGGGGATATACAATAGGATTGATTACAGTAATGTCAGAACACAAAAGGCTGAGGTGTAGCGGAACTGTCTTGGATGGGAAGGATACAAGTTTACAATAAGGAGGTGTTTGCTTGCAATTACCCATTACCCATTAGACACATACTTGTGAAATTGACTAGTAAACGACCGGGCGATCTCTCGGCTCTCAGGCATTGTTCCGCGGCCCCAGAGGCTCCACAGCGGAACTCTATTGAAACGCAGATGCAGAGCGGGTGAAACAAAGGGCATGGGGGGGGGAAGCAACATGGAGCCTGCCTATCTGGGGCTCGACTGGATGCCCTCGCTGACAATAGCTCAATGAAGATGTCAACCCAGTGTGCAGTTGCTGTAAAAAAGGCAAATTCCATGCTGGCCATAATTAGACGAGGAATATAGAATAAAACTGCTGATATCATACTGCCCTTGTACAAATCTATGGTGAGACCACACTTGGAATACTGTGTACAGTTCTGGTCACCACACCTAAAAAAAAGATATTACAGAGCTTGAGAAGATGCAGAAAAGAGCAACCAAAATGATTAGGAGACTAGAGCAACTGTCCTATGGGGAGCGGTTAAGACGCTTAGGGTTGTTTAGCTTGGAAAGAAGGCAGCTGAGGGGAGACATGATAGAGGTCTATAAACTTATGCATGGTTTGGAGAGAGTGGACAGGGAGAAGTTTTTCTCCCTCTCCCATAATACTAGAACACGGGGTCATCTGCTAAAGCTGGAGATTGAAAGATTCAAAATAGATAAAAGGAAGTATTTTTTCACACAACGCATAGTTAAATTGTGGAACTCCCTGCCCCAGGTGATGATGGCTGCCAGCTTGGAGGGCTATAAGAAGGGAGTGGACATATTCATGGAGGAGAGGGGTATTCATGGCTGTTAGTTAGAATGGATACTAGTCATGCTGCATACCTATTCTCTCTAATATCAGAGGAGCATGCCTATTATTTTGGGTGCGGTGGAACACAGGCAGGATGGTGCTGCTGCACTCGTCTTGTTAGTGGCTTCCTAGAAGCATCTGAACAGACTGCTGGACTTGATGGGCCTTGGTCTGATCCAGCAGGGCCTTTCTTATGTTCTTAAAGAGCAAAAACAGGAGAGATTTTCTGTCCAGATTCCAATGATTGGGAGGGACAATTTTTAAAAGCAAGTTCTGAATTTACCTTTGTGATGCACATGCCAAAAGACTTTTTTCACCTTTTACTCTTTATGCTGAATTCAGAAGTTAGAACTAAATTGTTCTTGCGCATCATGTAAAATTTCTGGTTTGCTTTTACCTGCAAATATTATTTTTCAAATATTTCTGCTCTTGGTACATTATTATTTGATCTGATGATAATACTGAACACTGAATACTGAATGCTACCATAATTTAATTCATGTTTCTAAGACCAGGTATTATATTGGCTCCAAATACAATGACTAACACTACATATCCAGCACTTCCAGCATGGTGTAGTGGTTTGGAGCAGTGGAGTCTAATCTGGAGAACCGGGTTTCATTCCCCACTCCTCTACTTGAGCAGAGGACACTAATCTGGTGAAGTAGATTGGTTTCCCCACTCCTACACATGAAACCAGCTGGATAACCCTGGGCTAGTCACAGGTCCCCCTGAACTCTCTCAGCCTCACCTACTTCACAGGGTGTGTGTTGTGGGAAGGGGAAGGGAAGGTGACTGTAAGCTAGTTTGATTCTTCCTTAAGTGGTAGAGAAAGTCAGCATATAAAAACCAACCTTCTTCTTCCATCATAGTTTTTCAAAGTAGTAATCGGCAATTTAGTATATGTCTACTCAGGTATTAGAGAAAGGGGATTTTTTGATCAAAATGATATAATCAGATGTGTATAATAGTATCACACATAAGTTAAAATTACTTTCCTTTTCCACCAAGCTTTAGTCAAGTATCTTTTCCAAAGCACAGAAACATATTCTGCCTTTTCAATACCTTTCCAAAAGAATTAAACAATCTTCCTTTGCATTCAAATGTTTAATTCCAATCTGCTTCGAGGAGAGAATACCAACTGATTTTCTTAATCAACCAACATTTATATAAACAAGGCAAACATTGGAAAACAGTAATTTAAATGCTCTTGAATGCCTTTAAGTGAAGCTTTCAAATAACAATTTCATGCAGAGATGTCTACAGTTCTTTTTATGCACAGGTTTCAAAGAAATGTTTTATGAAATACTTACACTTCAGCAAACATGCATAACAGTTTCCATTCGTTCTGATCGCCTTTCAAGGTTTTCAGCTGCTGAAATGTGGTAAAAAATGCAGAGTGAATGTCACCTGTATCTTAGGAAATTGGTCTTACTGGCTTGTCAGTCAATAATAGCCTGTTTCTTCAAAACACAGCCTGCAGTACCCATTCCCTTGACAGACAGACTGATCAGAACAATGTGATATTTGCACACATGGCATGCTAGTCATATATGCATTCATATCACCCACTGTTCTGATCTATTGATATTTGTAGAGGAATACGTTTGTTGGGTTGTTGAATTTAAAACATTTGTATGCTGCTTTTCTGTCCAAGGGTGACTAAAAATGATGTTAAACAACTAATACTGAAATACAATATAAATTCAATAAATTATTGAATACACCACCAGCACTTGTAATAACCACCACATCCTCTGGTGAATTACAAAAAAACAAAACAAACAAACAAAAACACCAGTATTTACTTGATGCTGTAAAGAAAGTCAGTGTAGTGATAATGGGAAGGCTATTTCATAAATGGAGCATCACTACAGAGTGGTGATAAAGGAATTCATCCATCTCAAACAAACCCATCTCAACTGGAGATGGGTGAATTCCTTTATAACTACTTCTACTAGTAGAGGCTGGCCCACATTATAATCAGCACAGTATGGCCATCCATAAGTGAGAGGTCTCTATATACTTGTGGGATTTCTTGGGCACATAGAGAAATAAGTCCTTTAAAAAAAAAACAGCCTGATGAGGACTGAATGTGGTCCAGGGGGTAAAGAATGCTAACTGCAGTTGAGAGCCCACTAAATTAAAAAAACAGGGGAGGAGCTATCAGTTTATTCAAGACACTGAGAATGTATAGAGTCCTAAAAATTGTGGAGGTAGGGTACATTTTCCAAATGTTTCCTTACTTTGAAATTCCTCTTGGGCCCACAGCTTGTCAGAGCTAAATTGCCAATTATGAGCATTGTAATTGAACACTCATGTGGAGCTCACTTGTTTTATCAAATGTTCTAAAGCAGCTTGCACTGAAAAATGTGATGTTCTCTAAAGTTTATTTTTAGCCTGGGTGATGAGCACTAGCTCCAGCTCCATTAGGACAAAACAATGGCCATAAGGAGGTGTAGAAAGCAACCTCTGGAATAAGTTGAAATTTTGGCAAAAACTGAGTAGTCTATGAACTTGTATCTCCAAATTCTGGAAAGCTTCTCTCAACTCCTGCAACTAATGATTTTAAATCCTTATTCTTTTTCTGCTGTTATATATTATATTATATAATATATAAATTATATATATATAATTTTCTAATTTCATAATCAAACATACAATACAAAACAACACATTTCCACCCAGTGAAATGATCTGTGTTTTTGTGTGTGTGTTAGCACTGCAAATTTAAAGGGAAACGGAAGGCTCACTTTAAAAGGATCATATAGCATTGCTGAGAGTACACGTTTGTACAAAAAGGAGTTTGTTCCATTGTTCTTTCCCTTGAGGGAGAGTGGCTGCTTCAGTCCTCAGTGAATGAAAAATGGTGCTGTAGTATATTTTGCAGGCATTGTCTAAACACAAAGAGGTTGCTTTTTACATGGTGATATGACAGTTCTTCAAAGCATCTGAAGCCATTTGTCTTTCTGAATTGTGTCCAATGTAAAAACTATGTCATGTAGAACTAAACAGAAGTGAGTATGACTAGCATTTCAGAGTTGCATACGCTTATATTCTAAGTAACAGCTGTTACTTGGTAAAATGTTGATGGTGGGTGGGTGGAATCCTGCAAAGAAAAAAAGTTATTGCTTCTGGAAATATTGTTGGAGACCAGACGGTAAAATCTAGTGTGTCCTGTATAGTTTAGCGGAGAATGGTATTAGAAATGATATCCAGGTACTTTTTGTCCCTGACATAGTTATGTTTGACTTTGTTGCTGTATGACATTGTGAATATGATAGAAAATCAGAACAAAATTGCCTTTTACTTATGTCTGTGAATATTTCTACCTAAATAAAATGTCTTCAAAAGTACTGTGCAATCCGTAGTCATGGGATTAAAGTATATAGTGGCTGAGTCCAGCTAAATTAAGTCATTTCTATGTCCCAGTGAAATTAGTAGAACCAGAAACTGGAACTACCAGCCATGGCAGTGGATCCTGACTAGAGATGCCATCAACAGAGTGGAAGTTTTCTGACTCTTCCTCCCATAGTAGCCCATTGATCTCCACAAAGCCTGCTCCTAGAGAATAGGGGACCTGGAGGAATGACATGAAGGGAGGTGTAGCAATAGGAAGAGGGAATTAGTGGAAATAGCCAATTTAGTCTGTATCCAACCCACTGTTTCCTATAAAATCGTCTGTGCCTCAGAAGTTATCATCACATTGGGCAAAAACGCATGGTCGCTTTAGCCTCCTTTATTCCCTGTTTCAGCCAGGATTCAGCCAGGATCGAACACATGCATTTCACCGAACGTGTGTCCGATCCTGGCTAAATCCAGGCTGAAACAGGGAATAAAGGAGGCTAAAGCAACCATGGCATGTTCGCCCATTGTGTGGGCTGAGGTGTCTCCTCTTTCCACTGCTACCTCCTGGCATTTCCTCCTGGAAGGGTGGAAATTCATTTTTTTTTTTTTGCTCATTCACCACAGCACCCTCACTGTCCACTGCTTGATAATGACTAATTTAACGCCAGTCGAGGCTGGGTTATTATCAGCAAAAGTGGGCATGTATTTTTTAAAATATATGGCACATTCATGTTTAGTTGAGTTTATTAGAGCTTGTGAAAGACACAAAATGGCTGAAACATTTTTTTTAAAAGTTTTGGTTATTTGATGGTGATAGTTGCATAAAATGAAGGCATAAAACATTGGAGAATGTGGGAAATTTTGATACAAGAAAATTTCAGATAATACCTTTTGCCCTGTGTTAGCATGTCCATGTTATGAAAGAAGCCAGTGGTTCCAATTCCTTATCACTTGCTCAGGCAACTGATCTGGCTTGTCATTTCCCCCATCTCTTTTCCATTTGTCTATCCATTATGTTTGCACACATTATGGAATACAGGGGATTGGGGCTGGAATCCCCATCCTGTGTCAGATGTAACAAAAAACATAGTTTGAGTTCCCCTCAGCTCCTATGTATGTGGTACCTGGTAAGAATCAGGAACATGTCATATGGAGAAGGGACTTCTGCCTTCATCCTGATCCATTATCCCACCATGAAACAGTCCTAGGAGCAGTGCCAGATTTACCTATAGGCTTGGCAGGCTGAAGCCTAGGGCCTCAAAATCTAGGGGGCCTCCAGCCAAGGTGTATAACATTTTTTGTATTTTAAAAGAATATATGTATTTTAAAGAATATAACAATTTCATTTTACTGAAAATTCCTGCTCATTCCACAAAATGTTTACAAAGTTTGGTTACTGACAAAGTTTTTTCACAGTGTTAATTTTAACATTTATGTTCCCCCCCCCCATCACTACGGTATTTAGCAATATCAACTTACGTCCTTTAGAGGAGGAATTGTGAATTATGGAATTTTAAACACCCGTCATCATCCTCGGCTTCACTGAATTTTGTTTAAAACACTCCTCCATCTTCCTCTAGCCATGAGGGTGGGGGATTAAGAGGGGCCTCACAAGTGGAATACCCTAGGGCATCTCTTCATCTAATCTGGCACTGCCTAGGAGTGCTATCTGGGGAAACCCATGTATTTCCTAGGATACATGTGGATTTACAAGAAAGGTCCAACAGTCCTCCCACTGAGAATATTTCAGATAGGGTTACAAGATACCCTCTAGGAGTGGTGAATCCCCTGCCAGCACTTTCCATCTCTCTCTGATGCTCAGTGGACAGTGGTGGGGCCAAATGAGGGGAATGGCACTGAGCAGCACCACAGCAACACTTCTGGCCAGGAACCTGGAAATCACATCAGCATATTTTGCAACACTCTAGAAATGTTCCCAAATCTCTATAACTTTGGGAAAATCTCAGAGCTTTCTTGCAACACAGGAATGTCACTTGCGGTTACACAGCCAAAAGTGATGTTTTGGCATTGCACAGTGCCATTTCATCAAGTCTGACCCCCCCCCCAGTCTTTTGTTGTTTGCCATCACTGGGCTATCAATAGGGTTGCCAGGGCCCTCTTCACCACCAGCAGGAGGTTTTTGGGGTGGAGACTGAGGAGGGTGGGGTTTGGGGAGGGGAGGGACTTCAATGCCATAGAGTCCAATTGCTCAAAGTGGCAATTTATTCCAGGTTAACTGCTCTCAATCGGCTGGAGATAAGTTGTAAAAGCAGGAGATCTCTAGCTATTACCGGTATCTGGAAGTTGGCAACCCTAGCTATCGTAGCTATCAACCCTAGTTTCAGACTGGGAAAATGGCACAGTTGAGAAAGCTGAAGGCTCTTCTCTATATGCATCATGGCCTTGATCAGGCTCAGCACATGCATGAATTGACCCAATCAGGCTCAGCACATGCATGAATTGACCCACATGTGACTGCGTTAACCATCTAACACAGAGCGGGGATTCCAGACACCACCTATGTACTCTATAATGGTCTCACCTTTTTCAAAAGAAAAAACTAAGACTGGCTGGCAAACAAAAAATACAAATGGATTAAAACGGACCTCTGTAAGTGGCTTTTCTGTGTCTCCTTCCTCGTTCCTGCAGACTGGCTGGCTGCTAATACAGATCATATACTTCATTACATATAAAAGGAAAGGAGGGCAGGTGACTGTTGGCCATCAAAAGCATGATGATGTAAGGAGAGGGGACGCTCTCTCTACTTATGCAGTAATTAGTAAAAGCACCACATGGCAGTAGAAGTGTTAAACAGTGACACACATTTGTAGCTAATTATATATTTATAGTCTTCCCCTTTTGAAAGGAGAATGATGATTAATAACCCTGGGATATATTTTGTTTGTTCGTTGAATGAGAAATCAATTCAATTGTCCTCGTGGTGGACAATATTCGTTTGGTAAGAGTGATGAACATCACAGGTTTGTATATCCCCCAAAGGCCTTGAACAGGATATATTGCATCTAAGAAGGTGTAATGTCAATTACACTAAATGGGAAGGTTCTTTTTTTTTTTTTAACACATTGATATAAAAAAGATATTTCATGGAATATTTTTGTCACAAACCATGCCTGGTATGCTTGAGCCCATTGGTTTCAAACTTTGCATCTTCTACAGTAATAAAAACTACAAACTATATTGTATGGATCTCAAAAGGAGCTGCAGGTGAGATCCATTATCACATGCAGTACTGACATACAGATAGCACACTCTCAAGAGTCATCAAAAGTAATATCTAGGGTGAAATTGAATTTTTAAATCTGATTTAATGGGAATAACCTCATTTCTATTTTGTTTTTCCTTTGTGAAAAACACACCTGAAAGTCTTTATATGTACATGTTTTTTCTTCCATCGTGCCTCACTGTTCAAAATCATATTTGCATCAACTGCACACAAATATAATCAAAATGGCATATAAGTCTCATAAAAGAATATATAAAAGAGACAAAACACATAAAAGAAATAAAAGGAATAAAAGAATCACTGACAGCAACAACAAATGAATCAAATAGCAACTAATGACAATAAACTCCAAAGGGACAGCTGAGTTAGACTGCTACAGCCAAAATAAGAAAGAGACTTGTGGCACCTGAAAGAATAATGCATTTATTGTGGCACAAGGTCAAATCCCACTTTGTTAGATGTATGAAGTCTTATGTTCAGTTGGCAGAGAGATTTATATCTGAAACTATCTGAAGCAGAAGAAAGGTGAGGATGGGGAGTTATTACTAAGGCTGTTGAAAAAAAATTCAGTAAAATTTGGATTCAGCAAAATTTTGCCCATTTTGATTTGGGAAATGCCGAAGTCCGAACTCCCCCCGATTCGGATCTGTGGAATTCGGCGCGAGATTTGGAGTTTGGGAAAAATTCGGCCGTTTAAAGCCATTAAAAACACATTCGTGCCTTTCCGTGGCTCCGGGGGAGCATTTTTGGAGGTAGAGGTCCCAAAAATTCAGCGTAGCTTGAGGGGACCCTTCTTGCAAGAACCCTTAAGTTTTGTAAAGATTGAGTCAGGGGGTCCTGAGATATGGGGCCCGGAAGGGGTCCCCCCAAAAAAATCGCCCACAGGAATAAAGGCATTAAAAACACATTCGCGCCTTTCCGCAGCTCTGGGGGGGACATGTTTGGAGGTAGAGATCCCAAAATTTCAGTGTAGCTTCAGGGGACCCTTCTTGCAAGAACCCCCAAGTTTTGTGAAGATTGGGCCAGGGCCCCCCGAGATATGGGGCCCGGAAGGGGTCCCCCCATCTGCCCATTGGAATAAAGCCATTAAAAGGGATGTACTAAAACAAATGACAAGTCAGCCTATTGGAAGCAATGGGAGAGGCTGCCCAGCCCATTGAAGATAATGGGAGAGGGGAATGTCAGTTAACTTGCATTGACTCCACTGAAATACATTACAGGGGATGTACTAAAATGAATGACAGGCTAGCCCATTCGAAACAACAGAAGTGGCTGCACAACCCACTGGAAACAATAGGAACCAGCCAGAGAGAGACTCATTGATCCTCAGTTAACTCCACACGAAGTTGGCAACCGGTGAAAACAGTAGAAAGCACAGTCCCACACAGAGGCAATCAAGCCTGCCCCCCAGCAGAACAGGTAAACCCACCCCCTTTGGCTTCCCCCCTCACACACACACACACACACACACACACACACACAGAATCCCCCCCACATACACACACACAGGAAAAAAGTATAGAGAATTATAGAGAAAAGCCCCCAAATGGGTCTTACTGTGGATGTCTTCTTCTCTTCTATCAGGAGCAGGGACTGGGAGTCAGGACTCAGGAGTAATCCAATATGATTCTAACAGACTCACACACACATACTCTCTGGCACGGGAGGTTTTGCCTTGGATTTGCCGCTCTCTAGATGCACATTAAGGATTGCCTGCTCCCATTCATTCTAATGGGTGGATGGGGGAGGACCCCATAACTCGGGATTGATTGCCTTTTAGTCAGACCCCCGGGCCGGGATAATGGTACAGCCCAACTGCCGAGGCAACCAGACCCCCGGGCCGGGGTTATGGTACGGCCCAACGCGAATGTGTTTTTAAAGGCTGTAATGGGCAGATGGGTCCCCTGAAGCTACGCTGAAATTTTGGGACCTCTACCTCCAAACATGCCCCCCCAGAGCCGCGGAAAGGCGCGAATGTGTTTTTAATGCCTTTATTCCAATTGGCGATTTTGGGGGGGACCCCTTCCAGGCCCCATATCTCACTACCCCCTGACCCAATCTTTACAAAACTTGAGGGTTCTTGCAAGAAGGGTGCCCTGAGCCCCCGAATTTGCTGGATTTATTCGGAAATCGCCCCAAAATTGCCAAATTCAGCTCATTGTTTCCCCACCTTTTTAAAATTCGGTTCCATCTAAACTAAAAACCGCCGAATCGGGGAAAATTCGGCTGTTTTTAAGTTCAGGACGAACCGAATCGACAGCCCTAGTTATTACAATTTGTAAATCTCACAAGCTTACCTTGGATCTGTTCCTTTCTCTGAGTCTAACTACCTTGTAGAGTTGTTTAGAAGAGGGGATGTGCATATTACCCTAAGATGTTAAAAATCTAATAAGTAATAAAATGATGTGATCAACATTACAATATTATGTGTATATGTAATGTGCTGTCAAGTCGCAACTGACTTATGGTGGCTCCTAATGGGGTTTTCAAGGCAAGAGACTGATTCCTAATAGGATTTTCAAGGCAACAGAGGTGGTTTGCCAATACCTTCCTCTGCATAGCAACCCTGATATTCTTTGGTGGTCTCACATTCAAATACTAACCAAGGCTGACCCTGTTTAGCTTCCATGATCCGACCAGATTGGGCTATACCATGCTTTCTTCCCTCGTTACAATATTATGGGTAGCATATTGATTCTAGGGGTTGACCTTGAAGATACATAATGTGTCACCTTGCTGAAGTTTAGCAGATCTTCACCTAGTCTGGGTGTAGTTGGAGAATGCCTGGGTATACAATATGCATTGTCTTAATCTTGGTAAAGCAATAAATAAACAATAAATAAGAACTGCATTCAATGAAATATTGTTTTCTGTTTGTATAAATGATAAATCCCACACTTGTCCCCTTGAGAAAATAGTTTTTCATGCTTGAACAGATATCACAGGTAATTTATCCATATACATAAGACATTTTAAGGTTAAAATTCTACTTAAGTACAACTTTTACTTATACAAATAATTCTGCTGACAAAGGAAGTGGTGGAATAACTGTTTGGCCTTGTGTGTTATAGAATAAAGCACTAGCACAACTGGGACTTGTGTTGTAGCTGATTTGACTGTCTCTCTGTTGGGTGCCTGAACCATTACTCAGCACCATAACATTTTCATGCCCACCAAGGCAATGTGGAACAAATGGAATATGTAGGGATAATTGTAATTGTCATGACTTTACCACCAACTGTATTGAAAATATTGTATGGAAGAATCCTTAGTTGCACACACTTTCATCTTGTAAGATGTGCTTATATTGAAATAATTGTGTGATGTTGTTGAGACTGTACATATGTAACTGTTAACTGAGGGTCTGCACCTGTGGCCTACCCAAGTAAATCTTTTAATAACTTGTATACAGGTGAAATGCCAGTTGATGCCTATATGAACCACCAACTCTTTGGTCATGCTTTTTATCTATTGAACTAGGGATTCTAGCAATTGTGAATGTGGTAAAAAGGTATTCTAGAGATAACAGAGTATTTTGCAATACAGTGATATGATCTTGTCTGTGTGGTGTTTTCATTTATATCAATTAAGTTTCTCCCACAAGATGAAGCTCTTACATAACCGCTTTTCACGATAGACATGGTGGTGTGGTCCTGGTGGGTCCACACATATTTCAGAGAACAGTGTCAGACTTCAGAAAATGTTGCAATATTATTGCTCACTCCAGATTTTTTTTTCCAAAAGAGCTGAAGGGCCAATGCTTTGTCACAAAACTGATGAAGATGACCAGACAGAGCCAAAACCGCTACCTCTTGTAATGTTCCTTTTAATTTAAATATGACTATGGCTGTATGCAATGCATACAGTTCAGTTTGTGGTGATTTGGACAACTGAGTGATATAAGGATTACTTGATACGACATGGGACGGAAGAGCCAGGAACTTAATTTATACAGCCTAGAGAAAAAGAGATTAAGGGGATTTAAAACTGTATAAATATCTTCAAGGAAATAATATCAAGAAAGGAAAGGGATTTTGTATATTAGCTGAGAGAGGTAAAGAAAAGTAATGCCCTCCAGTTAAAAATGGAATAGTCAGTTGCTAGCAACCTCCCCACCCCCCAAAAAACCCTTGGATTTAACTAGTTTAATTAATTAAACTGATATACAGCATAGTATTAAATATGCTAACATTTAAATGGCCTGGCTGGGCTAAGCAGCTTGATTGTGGCTGCCTTTTGGTCAGACCCACCATGACTCCAAACACAGCCAGCATCTTCTGCCAGCTTTGTTTATCATCACCTGTACACAATGTGCTGAGAGGGGCTCAGCCCCCACACCTTGTGCGCTGCACAGCCAGGTTCAGAAAGATGTTGCTCAGCACCAAGGGCTGCTCCTTCCCAGCCTCACCCCACCACACAGCCAGTGATGCGCTGTTCCAGACACACCTCCACCACTTTGCACGTCTCAGGGAACTTGCTGATCATCCCTGCCTATCCTGATCAGCCAGCCCAATCCCTGCCAAACTAATTATAGCCTACACAGTCAATGACCCAACCAAGTTAAACCAACCTCCCCCATGGCTTCACAAAGCTGGCAAAAAAGGCACCCTTGCAGGCCAATTTTGGGGAATCCATGTTTTTTTGTTTGGCCCTAGTAGCAACTGGCAAATTCCATGATCACTAAAGGGAGGAGGGGCTAGCAGTCACCAGCAAAAGCCTGCTAGAGGGAGGAATGGCTAGAATGGCTGTGCTTCCCAATTGGCTGCCACTCATGAATCACTCAATAGGGCCTTATGCCATCTTCAGTGATGTTGTCATCAGCAATGTGATGTAGGGGTGTGCATTCAGCTGAAACCGATCCAAAAATATACCTGGAAAATACCTTATTGGGATTTTTCAAGTATTTTCAGCTCTGCCAAAAAATGATCCTGAAAAATCCAGAAAATATTCAGCACTTTCAGAAAGATTGGGAGCCAACATTTGCAGGCTCCCAGGGACTGTTCCCTCCATTTTTTGGCCTGTACTTTCAAAAACAACCCCCTTAGCCACTTGGAAAATTTCCAGATACGGGAATAATGAACCTTAAAAATTCAGACTCCCCCCCCCCCAAAAAAAACCCCAAATCTTTATACCATATTGGTGTTGGAATTTGGGAATATCAGGAATACCAATAGTTTTGGGGTCCAATATACCTGAATTCAAAAATAAACATTTTTGGCACACCCCTAATGTGATATGTGATGTGATCCAGAAGTGATCCTAATGTGATGTTACCCAGAAGTGACAACACTTAGTAAGGGTGACGTTATAGAATTTGACAAATGACAGGGGAAGGGAGGAAGAGGGCTGCCTATGGAAGGTCTCCCACCAATCTGGGAAACCTAGAAGCCCTAGTGGTGTCTCACAACTTTATTTGGATTCCTGTCTTTCATATTCATTAGAGATTTATTGGGTATTATTTTTCCCTCCTTGATTTGTTATACATGCTCAAGAGTGTGGTAGTATGGTGATCTGCATTAATATAGTATAAATTAATTCCAAAAATATAAAAAACATAGAATCATAGAGTTGGAAGAGACCACCAGCTTACAATCACCTTCCCTTCCCCTCCCCACAACAGACACCCTGTGAGTTAGGTGGGGCTGAGAGAGTGTGACTAGCCCAAGGCCATCCCGCTGGCACAATGGCCAAGAATGCCTCTTCTCTTTATAAGAAAAGCAGTTATGTATTCCCTTTATATTTTTGTCTTAACCAAACACTGATCTGACTTATTCTTTCTCTATTTATATATTATTACCCAATGGCATGTTCATCTGCCCAATCATTGTCTGTTCAGTAATTGAGAGAAAGGCTACTTTACAAATTGCATAAAGAATGTCAGCCCAGAATAGATTATTTTGGCCTTAATGTAGGTCTGGATAAAATAAAAAAATGGAAAAGTTAAAAATATCACAAGTTTGGCATTTCTTCTTCCTGAAGTCAATATTATTTTCATTCGTTTTCATCTTCCTGGGTGTTTGCAACCCAGGATCATGTAGTTTGCTTTACTGATATCTTGACTTTAGATAACAAGCACAATTAGCCTGCCTTGTGGTTCAGATTGTAATTGTTCAGTTTCCAAGGTTAATTTCAGTGTGGAGCTGTAAATAGATTGATGCATAGTGTTCAAATAAAGAAAACATTTATGAAAACATCACCATATGGACCCCATTTAAACAGA
Source organism: Euleptes europaea (assembly GCF_029931775.1). NCBI lineage: Eukaryota > Metazoa > Chordata > Lepidosauria > Squamata > Sphaerodactylidae > Euleptes > Euleptes europaea. The sequence continues at coordinate 35,912,564 of NC_079320.1, read as the reverse complement.
TGATCTGATTAGCATAATGCCCAATGAACTGCGGCAGCAAAGGGTTTTGGAACAGGAGGTAACTTTCTGGACTTTGCCCTGCCATCTTGTACCATGAAAAAGGTGATTTGGCAGCCGATTACTGTGTGACCAGCATTCCATCACATTGCATGATGAAAATTGCCATCTGTAAGGCTGGAGAGGTGTCCTTTAACAGGAAAATGGTTTCCTGATCTGGAGAAAGTTGGATTGAACTTTAAAAAAAAGGGGGAAAGGGAAAAATTATTAATGAAGTCTGAAGTGGTAATTTGGCATAACAAGCTGCTTTAAGAGAGAAGGAATAAGAGCGCTTATAATATTTCAAGTGTGAGCCAGATGTGCCTGTGAATAATCTGAAACTATTTCTGAACTGATTTCTTTAAAATTGAGTTTTAAATCTTGTTTCTCAGTCCCTTTTTTTCCTCCTCTGTTTTTTTCATGTTTAGCATACAGTAATGTGCAGAATCTCCATTAAACGACCAACTGAACAGGCTTCGTCAATTGCTGGTATTTTTAGTTGTAGCCTCATCAAGTTGCTAAATTATATACAACTGCATGAAGAATTATTGTCTTCAGCATCTGATGAGTAAAAAACTGTTGATGTGGGCAACAGGATGCAGATGCTATAGGATAGCAAAATTACAGAGGCAGCAACTTTGTTTCTAAATATATAGCAGAGCTAAAAGAACCCAAACAACTTTCTTTCTTTCCTATGTCCATAAGGATCAGGCAGTTTCACTCCATAAAACCACAAAACAACCATTACACAAGCATCCAGTAGAAATATACATCTGTCCACATATTCCAGAGGGAATGCTTAAATCCATACAAATCATGGAAAGCTGGACCAGGTCATTCATTAAGGTCTTGCTGAAATAATAGACTTACACCATTTTCTGAAAACCAACATGGGCTGAGTTGGGCCTATCTCAGTAAAGAGCTCAAAGAAAAGAGACATACCGTCACCATTAGAATATACACAAAGCCTCTTAAGATTAGACTGCTGCTATGTTTTTATCATCTTTTCTACTTTTACAAGCAGTCTGTTGAACTATAAACCACTGAGCACTTTCTCTTAGGACAACTCATGCAGCTCAGGAAAAAGCTAATGAGATGAACTTGGTCTTGCCCCAAGAGATACTGAGGCCTAACCTCATGCAAACAAATTTAACGTAAAGAACTGACAGAAGTTCTTGAACAAAATAGGCAAAGGTTATGTATGATTTTATCCAATCCACCTTATTTGTAGGCTTCATTCTTTTCTGAATTATCATCCATGCCTTTGTAACCTGTTGGATCAATTACTGCAATGCAGCATGAAGCTGGTCTATCAGGAAGTGAAAGTGTTCATTAATTGCAGGTGAGATGTCTACTGTTCAACTTATTCTATTCCCCATTTCAGAATGGTTCTGAAGAATATGAGACATGGCTAATTTATCAGAATCAACATATCATCTACAAGTTCAAAAAGTGCTGACAACACAACACAATACTCAGAAATGTCAAATGTTTACATCATTGTAGAATGAAAAAAAATGAAGATAATAAATGGATCATAAATATTATGAATGTTCAAAGAGCCCTGCTGGATAAGACAGTGGTGTATCTAGCCTAGCATCCTGATTCCTACAGTTGCTGACCAGAGCAAGGATGCTGAGGCGAAACCCTTCCCTGCTGCAGCTCTTCAGCAACTGACACTCAGGGGTATACTGCCTTTAAACATCGAGCTTCTATTTAACCATCATTGCTAGTAGCCATTGACAACATATTTTCCATAATAATTTTTTTAAGTCATCTAAACTACCACCATTATGTAATGAAAGATGCATGTAAAGTCTGCAAGGTAATTATGCATTGTGTAGCAGCCTTTCTTTTGTATAGCTGAATCTTCTGCTCATCACCTTCATAAGGTCCCCTATGCTGCTATGGGTCAGGGAGGAGGGGAAAAAAGAAGTCAGACTGAAATGTAGGTAACATTTAAATTGCTTTCATGATTCATTGTTCTTTTTCATGTTGCATTCATGTTTTTCTTGACTTTTAAATTAGATTTCATACCTTCATAGTATAATATGCATAGAGATTTGTAAACATATCTGTTACCCTGTGTGGTCAGAAGAAACAACTTCCCTACAAATGTCGGTACAAATGTATTCCATTTTCCATTGCAAGCCCAAATCTACACTAAAATAGCTTGCTGCCTCTCACTCCTAGGTAGGATTGCCAGGTTCCTCTTTGGCACCAGTGGGAGGTTTTGGGGTGGAGCCTGAGGAGGGTGGTGTTTGGGGAGGGGAGGGACTTCAATGCCATATAGTCCAATTGCCAAAGCAGCCATTTTCTCCAGGTGAACTGATCTCTATCAAATGGAGATCAGTTGTAACAGCAGGAGATCTCTAGCTAGTACCTGGAGGTTGGCAACTCTGCACCTAGGGGGTACTGGTTAGAGTTCTATATCAAGTTTAAAAGAATGCCCCTAATCTGGCTAGTGACCCACACAGCAGCAGAACAAGATCTTTGATAAAGGAGCTAGGCACATTGACAAATTTGAAAAGAACACAGATAATCTGGATAAGTGAAAAGAGGTGTAGAATATGAATGTTTGGACTGAAAATTAGCAACCTCAGGTAGTTGTATAATATTAAGCACCCAATATCAATACCCAGTATTGGAATCTCAGCTTTAAAAACTATTTGGTTCAAGCTATGCATGTTGTATGCTGAAGGGTAAAAATGAGGCCAAAATGATAGAGGGAGAGAGAAGGCAAGAGAGTTTCACAGTGCATTCCTGAGCTTTCTGCATGTGGGGATGGCAGGGAAGAGGCACCACTGCGGTACCTCCTAACCCGTTTCCCCTGTGCCGAAAACTCAAAAAAAGCCTTTTAAAGGCTTTTAAAAATTTTAAATGGGGCTTTTCGCCCCATAGAGAACAGTGAGACTGCACGTGCTAAAAAGCAGCCGCAGCACTGTCATTCTCGCCACCAGCATGCTGGGCTGAAAGTGGACAGGGAGCTACCTAAAGGCAGCCCCTCCCCCTGGCATGCCCCGGGAATGCCCCTGGGGACGCTGGAACACCTCCCGGAATGCCAGTGCAGGACTTTACGCTGGTGGGATGCCGGTGGAAGGCCAGCATCCAGGCATCCCCGCTGGCATTGGGGCCACTTACGGTAGCATAAGTAGCCTGGTCGCCGGCGTGGAGGGCACAGCCCCGTCCTGGCCTCCTGAGGACTTTCATCCTCGGAAATCAGGAATGCGCTTTCAGAGACCTATTTGTTGATGGTTCAGGTGGGGGCTCGAGCATTGAAGTATGATCTAAGCAAGTTATTCAAAAGAGAGTGAAGCAGTGAGATATAACATGGCAACATGTGCTCAGCAGCTACACAAGCAAAACTCACTTTGAGAATAGATATTGGCTTTATTTTGATAGGCAAGTAATTCCAGGTCCTAGTAAAAAATTAAATAAGGTAAAAGATGTCTGCATGTGGAGTGGGTTTAATCTTGGTTGCGCATAACAGGCAATTTCAAATTTCATAAATATGATCATAGTGGTAATCAGTTCAAGGACTGAAAGCCTCTCATTGGCAAATGAGACTGTGACAGATTCCTTTAGTGGTTAAAGATGCACAGATGAATCTCAGAGGGAGCAACCCTCAGCAGGTCTCCTAAGAATGAAGTCCAATGTTATTCAGTAGGTCTTACTTCCCGGAAAGTGTTCTTAAGAGTGCAGCCTAAGGGTGCCCAATTAACCCTATGATGGAAAGATATTTTGCACACTGGGGACCATTTGGCTACAGTTAGTGTGATTGAGCGGGGCTCAGTTTTACTTCTGCTGGCTCTTCTGCTTTTGATATGATAATGATTAGAAACTGACAAGGTGGAACCCACAAGGACTTGCAGGAGGCACCTCGTTTCCCCCTCCCCCAGTATTTCCTCTTTCCCTTTTCTGAAAGCCCCCTTAGCTTCTTCCCTTTTTCTGCTTCCTTTTGTTCTTCTAGGGTTGCCAACTTCCATGTGGGACCTGGAGATCTCCTGGAATCACAACAGATCTCCCAACCACAAAGATCAGTTTTCCCTTAGGGTTGTCAGCTCCAGGTTGGGACATTTCTGGAGACTTGGGGGTGGAGCCTTGGGAGGGTGAGGTTTAAGGAGGAAAGCAACCTCAGCAGGGTATAATGCCATAGACTCCACACTCCAAAGCAGCCATTTTCTCCAGGGGAACTGATCTCTGTTATCTGGAGATCAGTTGTAATTCTGGGTGATCTCCAGCCCTCACCTGGAGGTTGGCAACCCTAGTTATCCTTGAAGAAATGGCTGATTTGGAGGGTGGAGTCTATGGCATTATACCTTTCTGAGGTCCTTCTGCTTCTGAAATCCCATTTTCCCTAGTTTCCACCCCTCAAATCTCTAGGAATTTCCCAACCTGGAGTTGGCAACTCTCTCGTTCCCACCCAACAGCTAACCTACCTTTATCTGACCCTTTGTCTTATGTTTTCCATGATCTCTCCCCCCCACCACATCTTCCCCCTCCCCCATAAGCCTCTACCTCGGAAAACTACTGTCTTTCTCCATAGTGGGTGTTGTTCGGGTTTGTATAAAGATCAGTTTTGCCTGTTCACTGATCCAGTCACCGGATTTAAGTATCCAAAGATTTAGCCAACTTCGTTATTATAATATAAGATGATAGCCAAGGCTAGTCTGGCCTTGTCATATTTTGGAAGCTAACCTGGATCAGTCCTGGTCAGTATTTGGATGGGAGACCACTAAGGAAGTCAAGGGTTGCTACACAGAGGCAGGCAATGGCAAACCACCTCTAAATATCTATTGCCTTGAAAACCTTAACAGGGTCACCATAACTTGGCTGTGACTTGACGGGAGGGGGGAGTCCTAGCCCAAGAAAAAAGGTTGGGCCAGAGTGAGGTCGGGGCAGAGGTGGACAAAAATGGAGATTGCTGATAAGTTAGTGTATTAAATACACTGAAAGAGGTGCCATGGTATTAACACGCACCTCATTTTACACATATGCATTCATTGAACTTCACTTTACAATTGCACTTGTTAACGCACACCTGAGTACAAAAAAAATGTTGTGAGAATGAGCCTAAACAAACTAGCCATTTCCCTTAGGACTGTCTTAATGTAACCAGTGGTACCAAACCACCACTACTTTTATTACCATAATGGGTCCTTCTTCGTTGTTATTTTGTAAAGTTCTCTCACGTTCCCTAGAATTCTCTGCCCAGTCAGGCTTGTGCAGCTGAACCACAGGAAGGTTATAAAGTAAATATATTCAAAGTGCCTTTATTCCTCCATGGTATTTTTAGCAAATTCAGGGACATCTCTTTTTAAAACGCCAGGGGGTTAGTGAGTTTCCATGCTGTTCTTCTGACAGAATAATGGTGGGTAATCTGCTATACAAATATTGGCTTAATAGCAAATATACCTTCCGTTCCAGCCATCTAAAATCTAGCATCAAATATTAGTGTATGTCTGCATCTTTAATGTATACATCTGGGGAAAATAGTTGTTTAAAAAAGGAAAGGTAAATAGAAGGTCATATTTGTCCTACTGTATCACACTCTGCGTAATGTTAGTTTGTAAATATAGAATTTTATCAAGTGTTTCACAGATAGTACAGCAAAACGTTTGTTCTAGTATTCTTAATAAGGATTGTTAAAGTAAGTATGCTACCCCACACTTTTCTTGCATTGTCACACCTTGTCTGACCACAAATAATCAAGGTGGGTTGGAGATGGCATGGTGATTAGCTCTTGTACCTGGGGTTATGATAGAAACAACAAGGGAAATGTGGTATGCATATGGAGTAATTGCTTTTAATAATACAAAGACTTGCTTTGACATTTACTGAAATCCAGAAACTTCCAAAAGTCTATGTATGGTGCAAGCGACATGTATATCCAAACACACGCCCGTATGGATGGAGACCACTTGCTAGTTTGGCCCATATCCACAGTGAAATAGCCTGAGCTCAAGGAAGAAACCTGCCTTACAGTGCCTTTCTTTCCTAAACTGGCTCAGCTGCTGGCTTACATTTTATGCCCACACAAACAGACAAAGTGTTGAAGCGCATCAACAAGCTTGGAAGGAATCCTGAGATTTCGAGTAGGCTGAAATTAGAAACAAGAGTTCATTTAATGGAATCATAAAAGCTGTTGGCCTGAAGAATTATTAAATGAGAGGAGTCAGAACAATATGACCTATACAGTAAAAATCAACACCAGAAAGCTCACATTAAGTACCAGATAACCGCAGCACATACACACAGGCCAAATAGGGAGAGCAAATGGGCAAAGCAAGGACTGTATCTGCCTATCCATGCAGGTTCTGTAAAGGGCTGATTTCCACAGCTTGGGCTCTAAGTATTCAGGCAGCAAATAATATAACAGGGAAATCCAGACAGGAAAGCAGGGATGCCCATATGGTGTGCCAAACTGGGTATCCACAGTTGCACAAAATTGAATGGTTTGATGTTAGAGGGCATTTGCAGGATCTTCGACAAGTACACCTCAACAAATTATACCTTGAGGAAAGATTCTGACTTCAGTTATAGGGCCAGAGTCTTGAGATATTCTTTTCTCCCCCAGTTTAGAAAGAGGGAAAGTGGCAAGGTGAGATCAGGTGTTGTCCTACTCCCTCTGCTAACTCTGGTTTTTGTTTTGTTTTTTTAATGTCATAATGGCTAGAAGTAGAATTCCAGGCACTAATGCTGGGGAAGAGTTTCCCCCAGCCCACTGGAATCTGAAGGAGGCACAAAGCCCCATTGGGTGATAAAATATCCAAGTAGCCAATAGATAGGTAAGTCTGTTCTGCATGTACTTGCACCTCTCCTGAACAGACTTTTTGCTGCCGGCTGCTGAGGAAAATAGTGATAGAGCTGCTCCAAGGCTGTGACCTGCTGGAGCCTAATTTTTGAGTCACGTGAGGTTGACTTACTTGAGTGATGGGAATTTTGATATTAGTTTAAATGTTCCTGTTGTGTGTGAGTGTGGTTGTAAGTGGGAGTGTGTTATTTGGGCAAGGGGGTGATTCCCCTCTGCCCTTTTCCCCTTCCTGAGAGGGTAGTAAAAAGAAAGAAAGAAAGAAAGAAAGAAAGAAAGAAAGAAAGAAAGAAAGAAAGAAAGAAAGAAAGAAAGAAAGAAAGAAAGAAAGAAAGAAAGAGGTAATCCAGGACTGGAGGTAGCTTGTAAGGAGTAGGGGTGTATGCCACAAAAATTGTTGGCATTTTTTTTTGTATTCAGGTATAATAGACCCATTTTTTGATTTATCTGAAAAAACCCAAATCCCCATACCAATGTGTGTGTTTTTCAGCTTTCTTTCTAATATCTGAAAATTTTCAGGTCTATTATACTCTATGGGAAATTTTTGTGGGGCTCTCAGGGGCAGGTTTTTTTTTTAAAGCTAGAGGCACCACATTTGCAGCAGAGCTGGTGGTGATTCTCCTTAAAAGAACCCCTGAGTTTGGCAAAGATTGAGTCAGGAAGTCCAATTTTATGGGGGGCCCAAACAGGGGTCCCTCATCCACCCTTGGGCAGGTCACCTTTTAGCAAAGATCCAAATCAGCATTAGCTGAGAAAAGGAGTATCACATGGCTCTGAACCACCAGGATCCCCAGTTTTTCCCAGTGTTGGCACTCAAGGGCTGTGGTCTGGGTTGCCTATGTCAAAAAGAGGCAGGTCACCTTTGATGCAGTACCAGTTTGGGGGCCTTTATATAGCAGATTCTGGTAGCAGGGGGTTGCCAGTAGGGCTGTTGAAAAAAAAATTCGGTATAGTTCGGCTTTGGCAAAATTCGGCCCGTTTTTATTCGGGCCGTGCCGAAGTCCGAACTCCCCCGCTTTGGATCCCTGGAAATTCGGGGGGATCCAGAGTTCGGGGGAAAATTCGGCCCCCCGCACGCCTTCAGGGGGATTCCCTGAAGGCGCGCGGGGGCCCTTTAAACAGATCTGCGCCTCCCAGCTGGGAGGCGCAGATCTGTTTAAAGGGCCCCCCACGTGCCGTCAGGGAAGCACCCTGAAGGTGCGTGGGGGCCCCTTTAAACAAGCCCCTCTGCGCTGTCTGCACAGGCAGCACAGAGAGGTTTAAAGACCCCCGCCCCCCCTCCCGGGACTCCCGGGAAGGCAGGCGGGGGGCTGTCAAGCGCCTCTGCGCTGTCTGCGCAGGCAGAGCAAAGGGTTTCCAGACCCCCTCAGCCCTGCCGGGACTCCCGGCAGGACTGGGGGGGGGCTTTAAATAGATCTGTGCCTCCTGGCCGGGAGGCACAGATCTGTTTAAAGGGCACCCCGCGCCCCTTCAGGGGGCTTCCCTGGAGAGGTGCGGGGTGCCCTTTAAACCAATCTGTGCCTCCCGGCCGGGAGGCATAGATCTCTTTAAGGGCACCCCGCCCCCCTTCAGGGGGCTTCCCTGGAGAGGCGCGGGGTGCCCTTTAAACTGATTTGTGCCTCCCGGCCGGGAGGCACAAATCTGTTTAAAGGGCACCCTGCGCCCCTTCAGGGGGCTTCCCTGGAGAGGCGCGGGGTGCCCTTTAAACAGATCTGCGCCTCCCAGCCGGGAGGCACAGATCTGTTTAAAGGGCACCCCGCGCCTCTCCAGGGAAGCTCCCTGAAGGCTCGTGGGGTGGAGGAAAGGGCCCGAATTGGCTGAATTTATTCAGGAACACCCCGAACTTGGCCAGTTCGGCTCCCCGGTTCCCCCCTTTTTGAGTTCAATTTGTCTGAACCAAAAAACCGCCGAATTGAATGAAATTCGGCTGTTTTTCGGTTTGGGCCGAACCGATCAACAGCCCTAGTTGCCAGTACATAGTTTGGGACTTCCTTGTAAGAAGGTGGTGTCAGCATATATAATTGTGTGGTTCCAGTCTTCACTTATTGTAGCGAAGTATGATTCTTCTTTACAGAGATCCGGTTGTCACTCTGTTTCGACTAATAAGTCTTCTTCAGGGATCACTATTAAATATATTAATAAGGTATACATCAAAATTTAAATAAAGGCATTAAGGCATACAATCTCATCAGGTTTGCCAAAGTAAAATCACATAGAAACAATGTATCATTAAAGTAAACATGACTGATATTACAGAAATTGTTATACTTAAAACAAATGTATATAAATAAAGTATTATAACACTAGCATATAATATATATATATAAGTTGCGTGTATATATATATATATATATATGAAAATATAATATCACTAATATTTCATTTCACAAAATTGTTATAGTAGAATTTTTTTGGCAATTACTGCTGATTCTATTGCATACCTATCATACAGCCTCCAGGGAAGCCCCCTTTGTTTGCTAAAGCAGGTGATTCAGCAGATCAGCAAGTGATATTCATAGGCATTTAAGGCTTACAGTATATCAGACGAGTTCTTGTTTTTCTTCCACAGGGAGCAATCCAGTGGATTGGCAGGTGGCGATCAGGGGCTTTGACAATTATATTTGATGATGATACATTTTGTTTCTTGCACGTGTTGACATATTGAGGAACCCAATCAGTGTACTGGTGATGGGCCATCCCATCATCTTCTGGGCAAGCAAGAGAGCAGCTGCCCCATGAAGTAGTAATAAAGTTGGACCTCTATTCCCAGGCCTGCATACAGTGACAGAGCTCGTGTGGAATGTTGTGGAACCAGTTCCTGTCCTCTCTGCACCAGGTTTTGAGAGAGGCAGTCGTCCCAAGATCCTTGTCCTGCATTGGGGTAAGAATGGCCTGATGCAGATGAAAAAAATGGCTTTCAACGGGACGATCTTCAAGGACTTACAGGGGCCATCATAAGGTGGCATATTTTTGGAAGAGATCAGTTGATTGGAGCCCAGAAATTGGCCTGCATATAGTGGGCTAGGGCAAAAGTGAATAAATCAATTTAAATGGCATTTTGGATGGAGGAGGGGTACATATTACCAGACGATTCCATCAATCATGATATTCCACACTTGTATAGGGATGATGGTGTGCATCTCTCGCATGAGGGATGTGATGCCTACCTAGCTGATTTGCCTCAGGGCCTGCAAGATGTTTTAGTCAGCAGGTGGGGCAAGGGGTGCTAAGCTAGGCTAACCTTTTGTGTGGCAATGATTGGGTGGGTTGATCACAATAGGTAGGAATGATTCACAAGCACTCTGAGGCATTGAGAGTGGTGGAGAGAGTGTCTGGAATAGGGCATCACTGGCTGTGCAGCAAAGTGCATCTGGGAAGGAGTGGCCCTTGGTGCTGAGCAACATCTTTCCAAACCTGGTAGTGGCTGTGCAGTACATCAAATGAGGAGGATGAGGCTGGCACGTCTTGGCAGGAGATGCTGTGTTTGGAGTCAGAGGAGGGTCTGCCAGAAAAGGCAGCCATGGACAGGCTGCCTTGGCACAGGCCACCCATTTAAATATGACACTGATCAATTCAATTAATTAAACTATTTAAACCCAAGCTGTTGCCTCATATCTTCTTTGAATAGGTGCCCGGGGCAAACTGGCCTGGTAGCTGACTGTATGACTCAAGATGAAGGAATGAGTATATGGAGCAAAATGGAGTGACCTGGAGAATGAACTCCCTGTATCAGTTAGTTCTTTTGGACCTGAAACCAAAATCAGACTTTATCTTTGTGGTGTGGGAGATTTTGTAGCATAGATCAATCCCACACTGCTCTTGTAACATATATAAATGGCTGAAAAGATTATTTTGCATGTCAGTGCCACAGACCTCTGGTGCAGGACAGTGATGGCATAGGAAATAACTGTAGTGCTTGATTACAGGTTACCAGAGTACTGTGGTACCAGACCATCCTGCAAAGGCATCTTTTGTGTTTATCAAATGCTCCTTTTATCTGTTCAGGTATTTACTTTCCATTATTCATGACTGACTGCTTTAATATGATGTCAGTCCCAGTCACAAAAGGTTTAATATGTTGTCACTTCCAGTCATAAAAAATTTAGTTAGTGGATCACTGAAATATTATCACATATTGGGTTAGATCCAGGCTGCTTTTTTGTTCAATCTTAGCCAATGTTCTTCCTTAATACAGTCCCTGTTCTACATGGTTTTGTTTGTGCAGGTCCCCTGAGCCTTTTTGGTAGTCCAGTGGAAAAACTCACTGGATCCAAACCACTGTCAAATCACTATCAATTTTTTAAAAATCATTTACTGTCCTGGTACAACAACAAAATACTGTAATCATTAGCAGATTTATGCTAATTAGAAAAACAAATTAGTTAACTGTGAAACAGCAAGTCTTTAGAATTGTTATACATCCTTATAGCTTTTAACAATGGATTTCTATAAACATGAAGAATAAAATAAAAAGGTGTGATTTCACCCACACGGTGACATTTCTTTTCTTTATGACATACGTGAGAATAGTTGACAGTGGTCAAATAATAGGCAAAAAATTAACTGATCAGTTGACAATGCTTGACTGGCCAATTAACCAGGCTGTGGATCCTACCATACACTGTATCTTCCCCTCAGAATGAATATGTATAATTTTTACATTACTATTATAATTAGAATACTACAACTGTTGTTAAGTTGGCATATGGCTCTATTTTGTTTTATGACAAAGTAAACATTGAAATTGGTGGAAAATATGTTACATAAAGACACTTGCCTCTTTGGGCTTAGTTTATCACTCCCTGATTGCCTTATTTAGGTTCACTACTATGCCGTTAGATTAGACAGCATCCTTCTGTCTTCATAGATCTTACATTCAAGTATTCCCACATGCAGTGGATTGTTTGGATCCTTTCCAATCGAGTTTCAGGCCTTGTTATAGAACTGAAACAACTTTAGTTGCCTTAGTTGCCTAGCTGGACGACCAACCCTGGGAGATGGACAGAGGGAGTAAGACTCAGTGAATTTTCCTGGACCACTCAGCGGTTTTGGTACCATTAATCATAGTATCCTTCTGGACAGCCTTTCCAGGCTGGGACTGGGAGGCACTGTTTTGTGGTGATTCCAGTTCTACATGAAGCGTAGCTTTCAAAAGGTGAAGCTGGCAACCCAGAAGAGGGCCTTCTCGCTCAAGGTACCAAAACTCTGGAACATTCTTCTCAGTGAGACTTGTCTGTCCCCTTCCGTTGCTGTCTTCCATCAGTGGGTGAAGACTTCCTTGTTTTGTCTCACATTCCTTCAATATTTGCTTTTTCCTGCCCTATTTGTAATGGTTTTTTTTAATGTTTTTGTATGTGTATTTTAGGTTTTATTTGGGTTTAATGGTTTTACAAGATGTTTTTCTTGTGTATGTTTTTAATCTGTTGGCCACCTTAGTGGTTCTGAAGAGGGCAGAAAGGTGGGATATAAATTTTGTAAATAAAATAATATACAAATAAATAAAATATAATTTCCCTCAAAGTCCTTTTCACTGTCTAGTTTTTGTCCTTTGCATTCAGCAGTAATACCTTTTCTATTTTCAAGGGATATTTTTTTTTAGGATCACAGTCCACTTGCCTTTTTTGATGTCTTCCTTACCAATAAAAAAGCTACACATTTTCACATCTCAAGTCTTTTCAATATTTCCCTCAGATTCCCGGTTTCTGATTTTAGTAAATGTTTGTTGCTATTATATTCTTATTAACCCTCCAGCACCTTCTTTCTTAGAGTTTTCCTGATTCTCTTCCAATCCTTGCCCCAAGGATTTTCTCTCCCCAGAAATTAGATGGGCAGTGGGCTCATTCAGCACATTTGATTCCCAAGAAGGGTTGGAGTATTGGATTAGGATCTGGGAGGCCCTGGTTCAAATCCCCTCTCTGGCATGAAGTTCACCCAGACATTGTCTCTCAGCCTAACCTATCTCACAGGTTTGTTGTAAGGATAAAATGGAGGAGGGAAGAATGATATATGTGCCCCTGAGCTCCTTGGAGGAATGTACTAAATCTCTAATTGTAAAAAGAGGTGTCTGTCTTTATGTCCATCTGTTTGTAGTTATAATAACATCAGAAAATAAAGCTTGGAGTCTTGAAATTAGTCACCATATTCAGGATGGTCATAGGAGTTGCAGTGCCAAAGATGAAGGGAATCAGAAACATCCTGGCCAAGACTATCTCCAGAACATCCATGCACTACTGTCAATGGAAGTGATCATTTGCTCACTAGAAGCCTGGAGCAGCACAGAGAGGATGGGTGTAGTATATCCCTTCATTTACATAATGAAGGTGGTTCACTAATAACATCTCTGAGCTAGTTCAAAAAGTACTCCTTTCTCTGTGTCTGTGTACTTCCTTGTGAATGGTTGTCCTGGCAACCACTTAAACTCTTCCAGGTGTCTGATTTTACAGATTCTACTGAGATCGATGTCTTCTTGCAAGCTGAAGCAAAGTCTCAGCCACAGCTATGGTGATTAAGAAGAACATGGGCATTTGGAATGGTTGGTAAAGGAAACCAAAAAGAAATGCCTAAGGCATACACATTTTTTATACAGCTGCAACAGTGGTTAAATAGGTCGGCTGCTGAACAACCAACTTGCAATATTGGTAGAGGAACAGCAAAAAGCTAATGTTTTACAAGAGTATAGACTCACAGAGTGTGATTAGTGTACCATGTCCCACAAGACTGCTTTGGAAGCTTTAGACCACACACTGCTGGATTTACAGAGAAATAGTTCAGCTGGGAGATGAGTCACTGTCGTATTAATTGGGGTCTTGTGACAAACAGTTCTTGCTATTCTGTGAGGAACTAAAGCTGATCAGTTGCAGGTCTGTATCAAATCATTATGCATTTGGAGTAATGTTCAAAAACACTCCTTGAGAAAAAGTACGTGGGTAGAACTTTTTGGTTTCTTAATAAAAAATCATTAAGATTCAAATGCTGTATGTTTTTTAGATTCAGTGTCCTAATTTATTTCTTTTAAAGCATGGCTATTTTGTTGTCAAACAAAATGTATTGAAATACTTATTATAGGAGAAAATTAGGACTGCTTTTGGTGTTAGCTTATGGAGCACAATGGGGCAGGGACCCTATAAAACAATATTGCAAGCACACTGTGCTATGGGATTGGTGAGGGTTCAAGGAGAAGTCCCTAACCTTTGTAACTAAAGTAAGCAAGGATATGAACAGGACTTCCAAGAGCCACAAAGAAACCACAGCCAAAGATTCCCATTGCCCCCCTCATATTACGCCCTGGCGCCAACAGGAATACCCCCTGCACCGGTGTAAGTGCCACTTATTTTGTGATAAGAGGGCACTTACGCTGGCACGGGGTCACGCTGCCTCCACACCACTTTCAGCCCCCAACCTCAGGAATGGGCTGTCAGACTTTTTATCACAGCTATTAACCGTATTGTATCAATGGCCCAATATATATATTGAGTGCTTCCCATTCCTTTCCTAATTGATCTTTCCATTTTCCTCAGTGTTATACTTTAAAATGTTTTTTAGTAGGGGCCCATCCTTAACTGTAATTCATTAATGTGTCTTGCATTATATTGTGTTAGTGATAATTTGTGTTCAGTGGGAGCAAATAGTAAATGACAGTATCTTCCTAGAAGATGCTTAGCCCATCCTCTTACGCAAAAAGTGTGTGTATCATACTTGAAGATTCAGAACCTGAAATATAGGTTCTGAAATATATATATATACCGTGTTTCCCCAAAAATAAGACATACCCATAAAATAAGCCGTAGCAGGATTCCCAAGAATTTGCGCAATATAAGCCATACCCCGAAAATAAGACATAGTGATAGGCGTGGCTATGCAGCATACCGTACCGGCGCGGAGCTGTAAAGAAGACGGGCTCCCCCTGTCAGTTCCCGGTCGTTCTGTGCGTGCTGCAAGCTGAGGCATAGAGGGAGACGTACTGGTAGAAACTGAAACTAAAAGTCTCAGTGAAGTGAGGAGCAGGACGCTCTGCTTTAGGTATTGTGTGTCCTCAGGGGGAAGAAGTAAAGCTGTGGCTGCCGTTTTACTCAGCATTGTGGGTCTCTCTCCCCCAGCACCCCTGGTTTGAGGGGGGGGGCTTCAGTTGTGCAGTCGTGTATTTGCCTGGTCCCGAGTCCGATGCAAAAGGAGAAATTCCACCCCCTCCTGCTCTTTATGCATACGGTAGCTACCGGTACTTGCCTCTGTCCCTTTCCATGGTTTGCAAACTCCCAGGCGTCAAGTGTTGCTTTGCATGCTTTGCATGGTTGCAACATGTAGCTTTGAATGGTTTGCATGGTTGCAAATTTGTTGCTTTGCATGGAGCCTTTTATTTAGCTGCCTTTAGGCCAAGTTATCAAAGTTAGTTCACATGCAGGGTAATCTGTTTTTGTCTCTTGAGTGAGCTCTGCATTTGAAATTCATTGGGATCCATGTGTTGGGGTTAATGATATTTATCTTCTGCACCAGTTGGATTAATTTCTTTTCTTAGTCTGTGGCAGAAAGGAAGGCAGAGGCTTGGATCCTTTCCTTCCTTTCAGCTTACAGAAGGCACTTCCACTAGGCAAAGTTAGGCAATTTTCCCTCACACTGCATGCCCCTTTCCATGGTTTGCAAACTCCCAGGCATCAGGTGTTGCTTTGCATGGTTGGCAACCCTAATAAATAGGCATAACTAACCAGGAGCCTTGTACTTTAAAGATTAACAAGTTTTTAGCCTAGCATGGGCTTTGTGAATTACATGCGCTTTAGAGTGGCCGCCTGGTTGTGACAATAATGGTGGCGGTTCCGCGGTGATAACTCTGTCTGTCCCCCCCCATCGCGTTCGCCGAGCTTTGGCTGCCTGGCTCAGTCCTTATGAGGAGGCGGCGGCGGCAGCAGCTGGGCGGCCATGGGCTCGCTGAGCAGCCAGGTGTGGAAGGAGCAGGGGGGAGCCCCACGCAGAGGGGAGGCGGCGGTGACTGTGGCCGTGAGGGGCGAAGGTCATGGCGGGAGCCGTTGGAGCCACAAAGGGGTGGCCAAGAGGAAGCAGGGCGGCCATGGCGATGGCACGAGTGACAGCGATGGCGACGGGGAGGGCGAGCGGGAGGAGCGGCTGCTTAACACCCCCAGAAGGTACTGAGTGGGGAGGCGGACGCCCTAGTCTGTGGGTCTCTCTCACCCCACACAAACACCAGGGGTTAGGGGAAAAGCTTCAGCAAGCAGTCTTTGAATAAATGTAGATTGCTGTACCATACTTAATAAAAATAAGACATCCCCTGAAAATAAGCCATAGTGTGTCTTCTTGAGGAAAAATAAATATAAGACGGTGTCTTATTTTCGGGGAAACACGGTATATGAGAGAGAGAGAGAGAATAAAATAAATCCTTCAGCTAACTTGGTGTTAAGCTAATGCTACTGAATGTCATGCTGAGAGCTAAGATCGTAGCAAAGACAGCAGAATGCTGGACAGAGTTGCAAAAATAACTTCCATGTTTTGTTGCCACATGTACCAGCAAGCAGCACACTTTGCAGAGATCATTTCTACCACAATGCTATTTCACAAGTTGAGATGATTCACAGTAGGGAGGCATTTCCTTATATTATTTTTCATCAAAGGGAGCTTATACTTTTTGCCCATCTGAATATTGTCATTAGACTACTAATTTACACTTTGGTAAAAGGGTCAGGAGTACTCCATTTTTTTTGATGATCTGATATTAGATTGAAAAGGGAAAATTTAATAGACACTGTAATTTGCCACTGCCCTTCCATTATCTAGTGTTTTCTGAATTACATAGCTTGTAAGACAAAATCTTGAATGCATAAGGTATTTCAAGGTGTTAAATCTGTCCAACACTAAAGGATTCATTTTCTTTTATCCTAATGGGATCCCTTTGGGGCCTATATATATATAAAGATTTAATCTTCTTAATTTTATCAGTCAATTTATGAGGAAAAACTGGGCCATTCAGAATAGTTTATATAAATAAACTAAATAATAAATATTGTAATTCTTCCATCATCTGCAAACTACAGAAGAATGTACAGATGATCAGTGCCTGTGGGGTATCTTTAGATTAATAGGTACAAGCAAATAATGTTAAGAAAGGCAGAAAGGAGACAGTCCAGAATAAGAAGTCCTTACTCTACTTATTTACCAACAGCTTAGTCATGGGCAGCTGAGCATGTTTATACCTATGGATTTCAATGAGCTCGAGGACATCTAACTCTACAAGGATCAAGCTACAAGAATAAGGAACCAAAAAAGGTACAGGAGTTATATGCCAATTTAAACCTTCCTATTACACACTAAATTTCATAGCTAGCCATAAATATATTTCCATCTATACATGCACAATGGTATGTGCTGGCACAATATGCAGTGGAATCTCATATTTGTTTCCAATGATTGGCCAGGAGTCTGTCCAGAGTTGGGAAAATTCCTGGACTTATCAGAATGCTGCAGCAGGAATGAGAAGAGATGCATCACCTTCCTGTCTTATTTCTGATGCTACTGTGAGCCCTAATGGATGAAGCAACAGGGTTCTGAATAATAGAGAGGCAGGCTATGTCCCACAACCCTCACAAAGACTTCAGTGGGCTGTAAGAGCATGGCTGGTTATATGTGGTTCAAGTGACTAATATGTAAGTGAGGCTATTTCCTCTTTCCTCTTAATTTCCCGCTCTGAAGGAAGGTCATCTTGTAGCTTGGGTGTTTCTTGTCCCATTGCTAGGAGAGGCAGGACTTAAAAACTAAAGTTACTTCCTGTCTCGGGGCGAGGAACGCCCACACTTCCAGTTATTCTCCTGCCTTTGCGGAGAGAGGACGCTCCAGCCATAGCTGGAACTGAACTGAGGATTAGCTTTCTTCCTTTTTTCCCTTCTTTGTCTGTCTTCTTCGCGTCTTCCCCCCTTGCCCCCCCCAACGTATCCTGACTGTGTGTCTGTGTTTTCTTTTCGCGGCCGCCTTAAGCGGTTTCCAGCCGACTTACCCGGCCAGCACAGGCTTGGGAGGGAGAAGAGCCAAGATGGCCGCCCCAGTCTCTTTGTCGGAGGAGGTAGAGCTCCTCTCCGACGCGGATCACGACGGGGCTCTCAGCATAAAGACGGCCCCCCCTGTTAGCCGCTCCGGCGGGTCTTCAGAGCGGGAGGCTGCGGTAGCCCGACCATCCCCCCCAAAGCCGGAGAAAAACCGCGCGGCAAGCGGCGCGGCAGGCGGCGAGGGCGCGGGGACCGGAGGCGCGGCCAAAGCAAAGGAAAAAAAGAGCGGGAAAAGATCTACCCGCAGACGCCATGGCCGCCAGAGTGCTGCAGCGACCTCTAAGGTCCCTGACGGTTCCTCTGCCTCCACACGCCTGGACAAGCCTTCAAAGGGTAAAGTACCCCCACCCTCAGACGAGAGTGGGGCCCCAGTTGTGAGCACCCTAACTGAAGATAGAGTCAAAGACCTGATCCAGAGTACTTTTGAGGGCCATTTTCAAAAACTACAAGCCTTAGTTTTGTCTGCCCAACAGGGAGGGAATAGGTCGCTAGGGGGCGCCCATAGCACCGAATCAGATTCCCAGTCCTCCATTTTCACTGAATCATTACAGGAGGAACCAGGCTGCAGTCACGCTGCCAGACAATGGCTAACAAAGGCTGCCTTAAAGTCTCAACCTAATCTACCTGATACTGCAATGGCAGATGAAGGGTCAACCAGGGGCTCTGTGGCTGACGATTTAGAAGAAGGTGAATTTATTTCCGATGAGGAACTCCCAGTTACCCAGGAGCAACAGCCCAGACTGTTTAATAGTGATAACTATCAATCCCTCCTAGCCAAAGCCCTGTTCGCCCTAGATCTCTTAAGTGAACCAGAAGTCTCTGAGGAACCCCAGCCTAAGATTAAACGTAAGGGTTCTAAGGACTATTTTCCCCAGGGTGAATCTCACATAATCAAGGTCCCCCTACCTGAACACTTTGAAAAGTTAATAAGATCCGAATGGGACAAACCACTCTGTAATAAGCAGTTCTCTGGCACAGCCAAAAAGCTCTATGACATGGCACCCTATGCCATGGAGTTGCTAGATCTACCGGTGGTAGACGCACCAGTATCCGCAATCCAGTCCTCTGATTTCTTCACCGAAGATGGGGGTGGGTTCATAAAAGACATGCTAGACAGGAAGATGGAATTCCTTTCAAAGAAGGTCCATGAAGCCTCCACCTTGGCCATTCAGGCCAATACCACCACGGCACTTATGGCCAGGGCCACTAATGCTTGGACAAAAAAGTTAATCAAGCTTCTCCCCACAGCTGACAAACGCGTGGCTGAGGGCCTTTCCAGGGTTCTGCAGGCGTCTTCCTTTATGGCGGACGCATCCCTCGACGCACTGCTTTTCTCCGCTAGAGCAATCGCTTCCAACACTGCTATCCGCCGGGCCCTCTGGCTTAGACCTTGGCAGGTTGATTATAGATCCAAGGCCATTCTACTCGCCCATCCCTTCAAGGGAGGTAAGCTCTTTGGTGAGAAGCTGGACAAGATGCTGGCTGACACCAAGGACAAAAATAAATACATGCTCAAAAATCAGAAAAAAGATTCCAGACAGATTCACTATCCCCAGACCTTCCGGTCCTCACACACACTTTCCAGGTTCAGACAGGAACAGCGACGTCCTTCCTGGCCGTCCCACCGGGGCTCCTTTCGACGCTACAACAAATTTGGTCGTCCCCCACAACCACAGCCCGTCAAGGGAGACAAGTTCGACAAATTTGACAAGTTCCCCAGAGGGAACAAGCAGTGACGCCAGGCCCAGTCTAGTGGGGGGAAGACTTCAAAGGTTCCTTCCTCAGTGGTTGAGGTCCCAGGCGGATGCCTGGGTCCTTCAGTCAATTCAATGGGGCTACCAGATAGAATTTCGGACAGTCCCTCCCAACCACTTTCTTCCCTCCCCTCAGTATCGGAACCTCACCAAACACAAACGAACTCTTCAAGCCATCAACCACCTTCTAGAGATCGGGGCGATAGAGCAGGTGCCTCCTCAACAACAATTCTCCGGAGTCTACTCAGTATTTTTTACTGTACCAAAAAAGAACGGGGACTGGCGGGCGATTTTAGACCTCAAGTTCCTGAACCGCTTCGTTCTAAAGAAACACTTTCGCATGGAGACTCTCAGATCCATCATCGAGGCTCTAAGACCAGGCACCCACATGACATCTATCGATCTCACCGAGGCATACCTGCACGTTCCAATCCATCCCAACCACAGGCAATTCCTCAGATTCAACTATGCTCACCTTCACATGCAATTCAGAGCCCTCCCCTTCGGTCTTGCCTCCGCCCCTCGAGTTTTCTCCAAAATCCTCATCACCATCGTCGCATCCTTGAGAAGGGAAGGGATTCAACTACATCCCTATCTCGACGATCTTCTCATCTGCGCCCCCTCCAGGACTCTGGCGACAGAACACACCACCCGAGTCATTCAGATGTTAGAAACCCACGGTTACCTGATAAACAGAAAAAAGAGTTCGCTGATTCCCACTCAACGCATACTTCACCTGGGGGCCATCATCGACTCGACCAAAAATATAGTCTCCCTGCCTCAGGACAAGGCAGACAAAATAACAACCATAGTCAAGACAACCATCAAGTCTCCACGCCATCGAGTTATGGCCCTCGCACGCCTTCTTGGATTGATGACTTCATGCATAGGATTACAACCCTGGATTCGTTTCCACTCCAGACCTCTCCAGAATGCACTTCGACCCTTTCAACTACTCATATCCCACAAGATAGACCGGTACATCACTCTCTCAGAGAAAACCAGGTCCAGCCTAACCTGGTGGACACACTCCACAAACCTGACCTCAGGTCAGCTCTACCTTCACGACACACCTATCCAGGTGTTCACCGACTCCAGCCTCGAGGGTTGGGGCGCAACAACCCAGGGAGCCTTTGCACAGGGCACCTGGACATCCTCGGAAACAAAAGCACACATCAACCTGCTGGAATTGAGAGCAATCCATCTAGCCCTCCTAAAGTTCCATCACATCCTGAACAACCATCATGTTCTTATTCGCACAGACAACGTGGCCTCCAAAGCCTACATCAACAGACAGGGAGGATCGAGATCCAAGCGCTTACATCAGGAGGCCTCACTCATCATGACCTGGGCGGAGAAACATCTTCTTTCCCTGAGAGCGGAACACATCCAAGGCGTTCTCAATCTAGAAGCGGACTGGCTGAGTCGCCAATCTATACAAGAAGGGGAGTGGACCCTGGACCCTCAGATATTTCAATCTGTGACAGACCGCTTCGGGATTCCGGAAATCGACCTGTTTGCCACGGTGCAGAACCGTCAGGTTCAGCGGTTCTTCTCCAGGTTTTTCCACCCAGCGGCGGAACAAGTGGACGCCCTTCTTTCACCCTGGCCTCAGGGAATCTTGTACGGCTTTCCACCCCTTCCTACACTCCCGAAGGTGATAAGAAAGATACGCAACGAGAGAGCAGACATCATCTTGATAGCTCCAAACTGGCCACGCAGACCGTGGTTCCCGGCCTTAATGGAAATGTCTGTCTGCCCCCCATGGCAACTACCGATAACTGCCAACCTCCTGAGCCAAGGACCGATCACGCATCCAAATCCAGGATGGTTCCAACTGACCGCTTGGAGATTGAAAGGACGAGGTTACTAGAGCTCGGACTGTCCCAGGATGTAATCTCCACCATCTTACAGGCCAGACGCCCTTCCACCAAGAGAATCTATAGCTACACCTGGAAAGCCTTCGCGAGGTGGTGCAGCAGAAAAGAAGCCAACCCCACCTCACCAACTCTTCCTCAACTACTGGAATTCCTTCAGGACGGTGTAAAACAAAACCTCAGAGCCTCTACTCTCAGGAAACAGATAGCAGCCATCGCCTCAGTTTGTCCCACCCTAGACGGGGTATCACTTCCTTCACACCCACAAGTCAGAGCCTTCATTAGAGGGGTCATTCAGTCCACTCCTCCTGTCATACACCGTTTCCCCACTTGGAGACTCAATACGGTCCTATTAGCCTTAACCAGGAAGCCTTTTGAACCCATGAGGGAGATTCCTTTACGTCTTCTCAGAATGAAGACATTGTTTCTAATAGCCATCACGTCAGCCAGGCGCGTATCAGAATTGCAAGCTCTCTCTGTACGCAAGGACCTCTGCATTTTCCACAACGACCGAGTAGTCCTTCGAACTGACCCATCTTTTGTTCCAAAAGTCCGTTCTAGGTTCCACCAAGCCCAAGAAATCAACTTGCCTTCATTTTGTCCAAATCCAGTCACTCCGAAAGAACGAACCTGGCATACTCTGGACCTACGCAGGGCTCTACATATCTACATTTCCAGAACTGCCTCCATCAGAAAGACGGAATCTCTTTTCATTTCCATTGCGGCCCCCAACAAAGGGATGCCTATGTCCCGTCAGACGATCAGTTCCACCATTCGCAACTGCATCAGAGAGGCCTACATCGCCAGCGGCATTCCAACCCCTTCGGGCATTACAGCACACTCCCTGCGAAGCGCGGCCACCTCAGCGGCCTTTTTCAAACAGGCTTCCACCGAAGAAATTTGCAAGGCGGCTACTTGGTCTAATCCATCTACATTCATTAGACACTACCGAATTAACACCTTAGCCTCAGCAGAAGCCGCCTTCGGCAGACGCGTTTTACAACACGTGGTGGAAGATGAGGACATAGTTCCCCACCCAGTTTAATAGCTCTTGGACATCCCAAGCTACAAGATGACCTTCCTTCAGAGCGGGAAAGGTACATTGTTTACTCACCGAGAAGGTCCTTTCCGCTCTGAAGTAGAAGGTCATCTTGGCCCACCCGGAGATGTAACTCATCTTCCACGGGTGGCTATACGTTCCTCAGCCAGAGCTACATTAGTTTAACAAACACAGTTACTTCACACCATAGCATTTTGTTACATTCAAATTATTATACAGTTTTTCATCTTTTGTTCCTTGTTAAACTGTTCCTTGTTGTTATTACTGTTTTTTTTTTACCATTTACCTGTCTCCTGAGCTCTTAGTAGAATACTGGAAGTGTGGGCGTTCCTCGCCCCGAGACAGGAAGTAACTTTAGTTTTTAAGTCCTGCCTCTCCTAGCAATGGGACGAGAAACACCCAAGCTACAAGATGACCTTCTACTTCAGAGCGGAAAGGACCTTCTCGGTGAGTAAACAATGTACCTTTCTACATTCAATGAAGGACATTTTGCTGAGGACAGTGCTTATGAAGATAAGGCAACTAAAACTTACAGAGAAGCATTCTCTTTATCGGTTCAGTCCCATTCCTATAGAGACAGGCCAAAGGCTAAGCAATATATTACAAGAACATGAGTAAAACATAATTTACTCCTGTTAGCTCCTATTGTGTCTTTGTTGTCCTTCTACTGTTTAAATTTTACGTGTGGATAATTCTGATATCCTGCAGACAATAGTATTTTCTGACTGTGCTACATGCATTACAGTTTTATCAATACAGCCCTATTATGGATCAAGTCACACTCACCTTTGATTCATTGTATTAAGTGCATCATATAAAATCCCTTTCTAGAGTTTTGCTTTCCAGAGGGTGATTATGGCAATCCAGCTGAGCTGTTGAACTATTGTATTGAACAATTCTCAAAGTCTTTGAAGCCTTCCCAGGTTAAACCATAGGTATAAATACTGATTAAATATTAAGTGCAACCTTTTCTGGGAGGGATAATGGTGATGGTTTATTATCAGCTCAGAGAATCACATATAGGAAAATATTTGTCTTAGTATAACCTCAGTTGTTGAGCCACTGTGGCATTGTGGTTACAGTGTTGGTCTTGGATCTCTCAGATCTGCCTTCATATTCCCACTCTGCCATGAAGCTTGTTGGGTAACCTTGGGCTAGTCACTTCCTCTCATCTTAACCTATCTCACAGGGTTGTGAGGATAAAATGTAGAGAGGAAGATGTATATAACTCAGGGCTCTTTCGAGGATGGGTGCGATAAAATTGTGCTAAATAAAAGAAAAGAAATAAACCTATGTTCTTATTATTGGAGTAACATAACAGTATCACTTATTTCTTAAGAACTGTATCAGCCTGGAGAAAATGTTTCCTTAGGGAGGAAACCTCATTGAACTCAGTAGGACTTACATGCTTAGGATTGTACACCCAACCCTGTAAACATGCTTTGAAATTACTGCAGTTCCCTGTGTGTTTGTTGTCAGAATTAGCATGTGCTAAAAGAGTATTGCAGTGGGTTTTTTTGTCTGTTCCACCCCAAGCATAATAAAATAAAAATGCCCTGTCTTTCTCCCCATTGCCCTAAATAATAGTCAACAAATGCCACCTACAATTGAAAATGCTCATGTTCGGTCTTTCAGCTATCAAAGGAATGATAATTCCATAGTGGTGAAAATATTCTGAGCCTCCTTCTTTGTGTATTTTTTGATCTCCTGAATTGATGGATGCAAGAGGTTATTTTGCAGTGAGGTACAGTGAAAAGTGATCACTTACGCTGGCCATGAAAAATTAAGGTCTTTCTTATCGACACAAGAACCTTGAAGCAGGGAGGCAGAGTGGCCTTTTTTGTTTAGGTTATCCACATAGCAAGACACAGAGTGTCTTCACACATCTGCAGAATGAATCAGATTACCCTGCCCTGCAACATAACATCAAATCACCAAAGACTATGACACTTTATGTCCAAAATGAATCCAAATTTGGTCACTACTGCCTATTGATCTACAGTAAGGCACTAAGAGACCATTCCTAGCAGCTCTACTAAGAAAAGCTTCTTAAGTCACTCAGTGTGACTTACTCCCAGGAAAGTGTTTTTAGGATTCCAGCCTAAGAACAATGAATAGGTGAATGGCTCTCAATTTAGGAAGGGCTAATTGTACTGCGTGTAGGGATGTGCCTTAAAAAATTCAGAATATTTTCAGATTCAGGTATATTAGATACAATTTTTTTTTATCCACCCTCCCCCAAGCCAAATCCTCATACCGGAATGGTTTTTTTTGGGGGGGGGGGGCATTCCAAGAATCCGAAAACATTCTGCTCCATTATACTCTAGAGCATTCTTTCTGGGGCTCTGGGGTGCTGTTTTTTTAAGGTAGAGGCACCAAATTAGCAGCATAGCTGCTGCTGCCTCTCCTTACCCCAAGTTTGGTAAAGACTGGGACAGAGGGTCCAATTTTATTGGCTTTCATTTTTTCCTCCATTTGGGGGCCAACGAAATTGGAGCCCCTTACCCAATCTTTATCAAATCCTGGGGTTCTTGTAAGGAGAGTCACCACCAGCTATGTTGCAAATTTGGTGCCTCTACCTTAAAAACAGCCCCCCAAGCCCTGCGAAGATTCCCCATAGGCTTCAATGGAGGCAATTTAAACACCTCCATTGAAGCCTATGGGGAATCCCGAAAAGCTGAAAAAAGAAGATTTTGTTTTTGGCTTTTTGGATATGGCTTTTTTTTTTTTTTTTTTTTTGGCTGCTGTTAAAGAGCATCAGTTTTTCCTCATGAAAACTGTGGAAAGGGTATTTTTCAGCTTTTCTTCAGTTTGGCAAAGCCGAATGCACACCCCTAACCGCATGTGTTCCCATAGACTCTCTAACTTGGGTTCAGGACACTTGCTCAGAACCACGACCAATTCGGGGGAATAAAGCTCAGTGTCAGGAGGAAACCTCTTCCCAGTTTCACAGTTTAGCTAGCTAGGAAAACTAATACACTTGCCAATTAGGGGGAGAAGAACATGTGATTTAGGGATATTTAATATCCCTAAATGGATATTGGGCAAGCAAGCTCAAGATCCCTCTAATAAACTGCTACTAATCGCAAAACAACCAGATCCTTTTCAAAATAAGCTTTAGAATTTATTGAGAGAAATATATGGGTACACAAATTGAAAAGGTACTCAAGCTAGGGATTACCAACCTCCAGGTACTAGCTGGAGATCTCCTGCTATTACAACTGATCTCCAGCCAATAGAGATCAGTTCACCTGGAGAAAATGGCCACTTTGGCAACTGGACTCCACAGCATTGAAGTTCTGGACTGGTACCCCATAGATAAAACAGAGTTTCCAAATTACAGTTCAAGTATGTGCACGAGGAAGCATTTTTGATCCAAGTTAGAACACCACTCACTAAAATGCAACTTAAACAGCAGAGTGCCTGCTCAACAATGAGATAAGAAAACCCAGAATCCTGTAATTTACAAAGAAATTCAGGTGGGGGCAGTTTCAGAAACATATTTAGTGAAATGTGAGTTTAGTTATGCATTGTTGCCCATTTAGAGAGACAGGCTTAATTAAGCATGGTTTCATAATGACAATGGGGCTGAAATGAATGAAGTATTTATTGTGTGTGGTTTTTTTTTCATTTCAATATATTACATATTTGAAATTCTTGGCTCCTTTGATTTTATCACAGCATCAATCCAATTACACAGATCACTGGAAGCCAGATAATATTAGGAATCCTGAAGTCCAGCCTACATTCTCTCTTTAGTTAATGATCAGTCATTAGGCTTATGTCATCAAGAAAAGGATGCCGAGTTTCAAAAAGAAGGAGTATTAAAATACTCATTCATGTTCACAGTCTAGATTTTATGCTGAAAGCTACATGAGAATATCAGCAGAAAATTCCTCCCTGCATCCCATCTGTTTGCTCTTAAAGACAACTTGTAAACTCCAGTTGGTACAGAATGCCATAGCCTGGCTACTATTAGGCATTAAGAGGAATCTTAAAGTCACTCTAATTCTTCAAATGCTGCACTGGCTACTGATCAGTTACCAGGCTCAGTTCAAGCCTCTAGCTATCACCTGCAAAACCCTTAATGTCATTGGACTTGCATACTTGCAGGACAGCCTGCCTTTTAAGGTCACCCATGAAAAGCATATTAGACATAGGAAGGAGGAAATGACACTAGATGTAGACAAATTAGTAAAGGTAACAGGAGAGTAAGAACAATGTCCGTGAAAAGGAAAGGGAGAGTTTATTAGAAGAAAATAGCGAAGAACAAATTAAAACTGAGAACTTGGTTGCTCTTAATGTAGAACGTCCAGATTCCCTGGGCACCAAAGGGGGATGGGGGGGGGTAGAGTTGCCAGATCCAGGTTGGGAAACTCCTGGAGATTTGGGGGTGAAGCTTGGGGTGGAGACACAGGGATCTCAGTGGGATATGATGCCATAGAATCCACCCTCCAAAGCATCCATTGTCTCCAGGGGAACTGATCTCAGTAGTCTGGATATGAGCTGTAATTCCAGGGCATCCCCAGGTCCCACCTGGAAGCAGGCATCTCTGTTTTAATGCAATACCTATATCTTTGACAGTGTGGCAGACCTTTAGGTGTGAAGAACTAAATATGACTGCTTGACAGTTAGATTTATTTGTGGACCTTTCTTAAAATGAAGGTGCATCCATTACATGCTGTTATCCATAGAGTTTTCAAGGCATGAGTTTTCAAATCACATATGCTACAAATTGTATTGTGTTCTCAGATATTTGAAGAAAGGTTATAAACTTTATGAATTGCATTTCTTTGTAGGAAATCAAGCAGAAGCCAAAATGAAATTGTCTGTAGATTAATATTTGCATTAAAACAACCAAAGGAACAAATGAACAAATATACCATAGTCAATGGGCCAAATCTTGCATTCTTATATCACTCAATTTTCTACTGAGGGTAATTTGCCTTCAGACACCCCTAGTTGGGGGCTCTATATTTGCATTCATTATGTGAAATAAACATACATAAGTTAATTAAATTTCTCAAACTCTTTGCTTGATAAAAAAAAAAAAACATCCGGATCACTTAAGAAAGAGGCATTAAGAGGACCAGGATGCTTCTACTGCTTATAGCTTAATATGTTTTGCTCTATGAGTGACTAACTTTTATTCAAACACTCTTTGGAAATGGCAAGAATCTAGGACAGAAAAATTCTACAGAGAGAGAGAGAAAGAGGTCACATATTTGGTGTTCTGTTGGTATATGCCAGGGCTATTCACAGGACCAAATTCGCATCTTGAATAGAAACCTGAAAAACAGACAGAAGTGATGTAGATACAAGGTCTTTGGTGTTTGTGAGTTGCTGATGACTGATCCCCAGGAACGTGTCTATCAAGTTCTGAAGCATACAAAGTATTCAAATAAAGAAGCTCTTTGCTTGGATGCGCAAGCCCTAGCAATGCACAAGCAGAAATAAAAAATGACTTGCAATAGTTCCACTTGCACAAGATCTTGTGCAATACCTTGCACTTTCTTCCATGTATATTATAGAATAGTTGATTGAACTAGGGCTGTCGATTCGGTTCGTCCTGAACCGAAAAACAGCCGAATTTCCCCCGATTCGTTGGTTTTTAGTTCGGATGGAACCAAACGCAAAAAAGGCTGGAAACCGGGGAGCCGAATTCGGCGAGTTCGGGGTGTTCGGCTAATAAATTCAGCAAATTCGGGGTTCAGCACAGCAGCATAACCGTCAGTTAGTAAGCAGCATTCTCCCGCGGCCAATCGTTGGCCAAGCAGGGTCTTCTTCTGGCCAATCAGTCATTATTGAGCACGTGAGCCCAGCTGCTGCATGGCCCGGGGAGAGAAAGAGAGAGTATCTGTTTGTGTGAGAGAGAAATCCCCGTGGGGGGGTGCGTGTGCACATTCGCTCCTTTCTGTGGCTGCAGGGGGTGCATTTTTGGGGGTGCAGCCCCCAAACTTTCAGCGTAGCTTCAGATGAGGCTTCTTGGAAGAACCCCCAAGTTTTGTAAAGATGGGATCAGGAGGTCCAGAGATATGGGTTCCCCCCCTTTTCCCTATTGGGATGAATGGGATCAGCCGATCCTATGCATCTAGAGAGCATATGATTGTTAATATTGTCTCTATGCCAATAAAGGTTTGGATGTATAGACACTGATACATTTTTTTGCACAATAAACTTGAAGAAAGCATATAACTAAAACATGTTGAGCTATTTCACGAAAAAGTAATGTTATTTATCTTAAGCAATCATGGTAGCTGTGACAATGTCTTCTTATTTAATCTCTAAGAGCCTCCAATTCTTAGTGAATACTACTCAGCATATTTTGAGCTAATCTGCCAGCTTGGAGGGCTTTAAGAGGGGAGTGGACATATTCATGAAGGAGAGGGATATTCATGGCTGTTAGTTAGAATGGATATTAGTCATGCTGCATACCTATTCTCTCTAGTATCAGAGGAGCATGCCTATTATTTTGGGTACGGTGGAACACAGGCAGGATGGTGCTGCTGCACTCGTCTTGTTAGTGGCTTCCTAGAGGCACCTGATTGGCCACTGTGTGAACAGACTGCTGGACTTGATGGGCCTTGGTCTGATCCAGCAGGGCCTTTCTTATGTTCTTATGGTTTGAACCTCTGCAGTGTCCAATATTGGAAAAATGTGAATGAAGAAGAATCATTTACAGGCACAGCAAGGGAGAACAAGTTATGCTGATGAGTAAGGAGCAGGAGAAGTATATAACACATCTCAAAAATTGGGCATGTGGGAAATCAGCCCAACCTTGGGAATAAGGATCAGCAATGAGAAAAATAATGGCTGTAGATCCTAGTGTCAGTTCTGACAGTGGAAGTAATTACCAGTTTGTGTAGAGATATGAAAATAAAAAAGGCTAATATAAGTGGAGAAAATTCACTGCATACTGGACTTATGACACTGTTATTTTACCAAATTGACTCAGATGTCCAGGATCCGTGCTGTTTTGCTTATTAGATTTCACACCTCCAACACATAAAAGGACACAATTGTCCTTTAAAAAAACTTGCAGATGCTGTTTGCACTATAGACTTAATCTATAGTGAAGGCAGGTTTTATTATAAGAAAGACTGTGAACAGTCTTAATATCTGAACTGTGCTGTTATAAGGATGGACTTAATATCTGAACTCGGCTCCTTTTTCTACACAATAGAATTTCCTTTCATGACTACTATTCCCTGTTACTCATTTCAGAGCTCTTTTTCTATTGACAGTGTTATTACAGAAAAGGCTTTTGATGGCTATGTTTCCTAGTATTTGAATCTTTTTTACTAATCCTAGCTACTTGATTCCATAAATGTTGCGATAACTTTTGATGCCAGCATTCTTTCAGCTTGAATGCATTTTGATGACCCTGTCAAGTCTCTGATTTAACAAGCCTATCACATCTCATTAAAATCCTTGTTGTACCCGGTTGATATGCCAATAATGTGTCTATGGATCATATTTGCAGTGGCCCATTAACTATGCTTCTGATTACTTATGTCATCAGCACTGTTGCTAATCTGTGTTTATTTCTCTCTTTGGCTTCTCCAACTTAATTAAGTGATAGAAGATATTTCTGTCCTCCTAAATTTGGTAGAGCAGGTATTTAAACAGATGTTCCAAATTTTAGCAGTTTCATGACTGAAGACAAGCAATGCCATATCCCTCAATAAGTGAACTCTAAATCTAATCTGGAAGTATATAAAAACGCAGTTTAGTTTAAAATGGATTGTTTGGTTAAATCTTATGACACTCTTGATTGTGACTAAGCCTCAGGCAATGGCAACCTTTCTGGACTAAGATTCCAAATAGACCTTACTTACACTTTTGCTTTAATCATTTACCTGACTGGAACAGATGTAACCGGAGGCCTCAAAACTAGGGTTGCCAGGTCCCTCTTCACCATTGGAGGGAGGTATTTGGGGCAGAGCCTGAGGAGGGTGGGATTTGAGGAGGGGAGTGACTTCAATGCCATAGAGTCCAATTGTTAAAGTGGTCATTTTCTCCAGATGAACTGATCTCTATTGGCTGGAGATCAGTTGTATTAGCAGGATATCTTCAGCTAGTACCTGGAGGTTGGCAACCCTACTCAAAACTGAAGACAAAATCATTGTTGGGGAAAACGAGTTGAGGAAACATCTATACCTTGTAGAACAGATATCAGGAAGCCACCATTTTTTAGACCCCACTCCTTTAAAAGACCAGTCTAAACAGTCACAAGCACAGGCAGTTGTCACTTGACAGCAGAAGTGGGGAGTGGCATTTGTGGTGAAGAACTAAAAACAGCAGACACATCAATGAAGGAGATCTTCAGAAAAAGTAGTCATGGAAGATGGAGCTCACAGTTGCTGACATCAAAAAGTGTGATATCTTCTAATCTCATAGCCTGAAACAACACAAAAAAATTCTAAGTGGTTGCTGGAAATCCTGCCCCCATGTCTCATAAGAGGCTCCATCTATTGCCTAGGAGCTGGTGGAGAGATCAAATAGCATCAGAGGGTTCGAGAGAATCCAGAACATTCTGCTCTCTAATGGGCTCTGGCTCTGTGCTTCCTTTTCTTTCCCTTGATGCTATTGGACCTCTTGCACAAAATATCAGCTCATCATTAACTTGCATGTTCTTATTTTTAATTGCCATCAATGAAAGCTACTTAGCCCAGTCACTCTAATAGTGTCATTTTAATGAATATAAAGTGGCTTGACTCATGGGAGCAGGAGACATTGCAATCCTAAATACACTTTCTTAGGAATGAACCCCACTGACACTTACTCCTGAGTAGACCTGCTTAGAATTGCTCCCATTGTTAACTACATTTTTAGGTTGCTAATATTTACAGACCCTGTTCCTGTGTCCTGAACAGCAGCCTTGGATTTGGACAGTAAATTGATGAAAATAGGCTAATTATTGTGCACATAGAAGCTTCTGTTGAGTTTCTCTGTGGGTATAGAAGTATGACCGGTAAAACATTTAATATTTGTAGAATTACGTGATTTGGTTATTATTGTGATACCACATACCACATTAATCACACATGAATTAGCTTTCCCCCACAAAAATGTTCTTTTTGTTCAGGTGAGTTTACCTAACTTGTATTTCACATAATTGTTAGCAAAATATTCTCTGCTGTAAACCCACCCTGACATGGATAGTCCAGGCTAGCCTGATCTCATCAGATCTTGGAAGCAAACCAGGATAGCCTCTGGGAGTTCACCAAGAAAGTCCAGGGCTGCTAGGCAGAGGCAGGCAAAGGCAAACCCCTTCAGAATGTCTCTTGCCTTGAAAACCCTAAGGGGTCTCCATAAGTCGTGTGCCGTTTGACAGCAAAAAGAAAAAATGGTAAAACCAACAGTTCCTTTAAAAGAGATATAAAGCTACTATTGTTTTGAGGAATGGGGAAGCCATACAGGAGAAAAGACCCCTCTTTCTGAGTATACTAACACTAGCAAAATATAGAGCCAGCGTGGTGTAATGGTTAAGAGTGGTGGTTTGGAGCTGTGGAGTCTGATCTGGAGAACCAGGTTTGATTCCCCACTCCTCCACATGAGCCGCGGAGGCTAATCTGGTGAACTGGATTTGTTTCCCCACTCCTACACATGAAACCAGCTGGGTGACCTTGGGCAAGTCATTCTCTCTCAGCCTCACCCACCTCACAGGGTGTCTGTTGTGGGGAGGGGAAGGGAAGGCGATTGTAAGCCAGTTTGATTCTGCCTTAAGTGGTAGAGAAAGTCGGCATATAAAAACCAACTCTTCTTCTTCTTCTTCTTCTTCCTCTTTTCCTCCTCCTCCTCCTCCTCCTCCTTCTTCTTTCAAAGCTAACACCTACTACTGTTAAACTGCAACATCTGTATGTTAAGAGCTTACAGGTCTGTCTGTCTGCAAACGCCTTATGTATTTCTTCAACTGACTTTTGTATGCCACACATGGCTTGTTGGCTCTGTGCTTCCACTGCTCAGCCATTTGGCATCTCTACAGATAACACTGAGTAGCTGGAGACTCAGTTAGAAGCAATATTGCAACATTAACCTTATAGGTGCTGTTAGGTCCTGAATTGTATGTGCATTTCATAGAAAGAATATCAAAACCCTGCACTGTGTCTGAGTGTGCTTTGTGCAGTACAAAAGATTTGGATAGAAAGAGTTTCACTACCCTTTTCGCCATAAGCCTAGAACCCTAACATTATCATTACACAAAGAATTCAATTAAAGTTATCATTTAAGATACAATAACAATCTTCGGTAATGATCATAAAAGCATAAGAAAAAGATATAAAGGCTTCTGGTTTATTGCCGCCTTCTATATTTTGCTTCACCCCACTGCCTCACTAATTTAGAAGTTATATGAGAGGTAATGCATAAGGAAGCAAAATCAATTATTTGCTCTGAAAGACTGGAGATATGCTGTTTTGGAATTACATGGCTAATTTGATATATTTGTATATACATTATCAAACTTTATGGGACTATTTTTCATATTTTGTTGATACATATATAAAAGTTGCCTAAAGTATCAAATATAACAGGAGATGAAGTCACAAAGAACAATCTGGAAAACTTGGGGAACACGTGTGCTTAAGGCATGACTCTAAGGTAAGGTTTCCAGGTCCCCTCTTTCCTCCAGTGGGAGGTTTTTGGAGGCAGTGCCTGAGGAGGGCAGGGTTTGGGGAGGGGAGGGACTTCAATGCCATAGAATCCAATTGTCAAAGTGGCCATTTTCTCCAGGCAAACTGATCTCTATTAGCTGGAGATCAGTTATAATAGCAGGAGATCTCCAGCTAGTACCTGGAGTTTGGCAACCCTACTCTAAGGAGTGTTCATTACCTTGGTCTACTGAGTCTGGAAGTGGGAGACTATGGTTCAATCTAAGCACTGGCATGGACTCATTGAAAAGTCCGTATTGCTCAGCTTCAGTTTGTTTCCTTTCAGAAAATTGGAACCAATATTTAATTGGAATCAATACTGTAAAGGAGATTAAAGTTGTAAAGATGGCTTAAAGTGTAGCACAGATGACAAATAATAATGGGTACAATTTAGCACAAGTTAGCCACTCTGAAATCTCCTTGAAAGCTGCCTTTGAAAATGTCTTCAAAAATGCCACTTGGTGCAACATGCAGCAGCTGTACACTTGTATGGGGTCAACTGTTCAGAATATATCACTCCACTGTTATATCAGTCGTACAGGTTACCTATTTGCTTCTAGCTAGCCCAATTCAAAATGCTGATCATTACCATTGGAGTTTTTATAGTTTAAGGCCCTCACACTGATTAAGCCACATCTCCTGTTCCCTCATGCCAGTTATGTTCCTCAGTGCCTTTTCTTTGTGGTTCTGTCTCTTAAGATTGTCCGTACGGCAACAGCTAGGTTGCAGGCTTTCTCTGTGATAGGTCCAGTCCCCTAGAATGGCCTACCAAAGAAGGTAGCTGCATTTAGGAAGCTACCCAAGACAGTTCTGTTTAGGGGGCAGTTGTTGATGGTGAACAGATTTGGCTTATTTTTTCATTTTATAAATTGGCTCTAATGTTTCCTATGTCCTCCCAATTTGTTGCATTCTTAGCCACTTTGGGTGAGAGTGATATAAATGTTTTTAATAAATAAACTTCATGGAATTTTTTAAAGAATGTGTTTAACTCTTCCAATGAATTGGCTTAAAATGGCTGAACTTTAGTTGAATTGTGTCCAGTTTGCTCAGTATAGGCAGCTGTGATTCAGTGCAATACAGGAAAGCCTTGGATTAGATCTCTAGCCAGCCATGAAGCAAACTGGAATTTTTAAGCATCAGAAAGACTGAAGCTTCCATCACAGAAGGCAGGGAAAAAGTCTCTCTGTTTATATACCAATAAACAAGATCTTTGAGAATGATTTCTATGCAGACTACTGATTGCTACTATCTATAGCCCTTTTATGAAAAGGTATTTGTTGTAGCAGTGAAGAAATACATCATCTAAACGCTATTGAAATGCATACTTAAATTATCTATATGGGTTTCAGAAATTAATAAATACAATTATATATTGGAATGTGCCAGTAGATGGAGCTCTTTATATTAACCAAATATACTTATACATCTTTTAATAGATTATATAAACCAGATAGAATGTTGTGTTCTCCCCGGGGTAGTTTTTGGTGAAGGAAAGAGCTGGAAAAAAATGTAGTATCCAAATACTTTCTTTGTGTCTTTTTTTTTAAAAATCCAGACTCCCCACTGCTACATTGCAAAGCACTCATTTATGACTTTGATGGTATGTAGCCTGATTATTATAACCTATAGTCAATCTCCCCCCCCCCCACAATATATCTTTTAATGTATTTATTTTAGACTACTGTATTTTGCCCTAGGCCTGGAAGTTAGTGACAGAAATTCATTACACCACTAAGGAAAGAGAAGTATTGTGAAATTATGACCATTCCTATCACCAATGGTTAGAAGTGACATGTTTGCAGTGACATGACCAACAGCCCTGAGATATTCTTGGATGTTTGGCTGGGGGTTAGAAGTGGAGTTGGTTGGGAATTCTGAAATGATGCTATAACAGGAACTTTTAGAAAACATGGAATTTTGCATCAAGTTACTTGACTAATTTACTGAGTTTAGGGGAAGCATTCCCCATGTTTGTTGCCTTATACCAGGGGTGGGGAACCTTTTTTCTGCCAAGGGCCATTTGGATATTTATAGCATCATTCATGGGCCATACAAAATTATCAACTTAGAACTCACCCCCACGCATTCTGGCTCTGCCCCCGTTAACCCCTCTATTGTTGCCACTTCCACCCCCAGCCCTCTTGTAGTACAGAGGGAATACGTTTCTCCACGGCCCAAGTGGGAAAGGGTTAACTCAGTTTCTTGGGCGGCCCTAGCAGCTCCATAGCTAATAATTCTTCTGCAAGTGGGAAAAAAGGTTCCTTTTCTCGGCAAAACAAACTCAAATCTGCCTTGAATAGAGGCTAATCCTGTCCGTGGGAGGGGGCAGATCGCCAGTCTTAGATCCTTCTGACCTAGAGATCTGCCAGGATCCACAAAAGGCCAGACCAAATAATTTCGCGGGCCTGATATGACCCCAGGGCCTGACGTTCCCCACCCCTGCCTTATACTTTAGGAAAGATTGGGAAATGAAAAGTGCATGTTCATAGTTGCAGAATGTTGCCTTAAATATAGCGCCATGATTCTGATCTGTTATGGTGAACAAGGTTGGGTGGGAGGACATCAGGGGTTAAATCCACTCTAAATTTTCCAGTGGCAAAATGGAACTTTCCAGCTTCCTGCCTTCCAATGCAGCTCACTGAAATCCACATTGCTGCTTCTGGGAAACAGGGGACCCTGAGGGGACTAGGAATTGGTGGAAATTTAGTCTGGATCCAACCTGATGACTTGTTGAGCCACTTTGCATCTGTTATATATATATAAAAGACATGCCCAATAACCTATACAGAAAAGCAAGCAAGCATTATGATGGATGGTGACCACAAATAGTAAGAAACTATGTGAAATAGGAAACCACTCCACTTTTTGATTGGGGAACTCTGAGGTCTCTTTTGCTAAGGTGACTTGATCTGAATGACAATGGTAGTGTGGAAGGGAGAAAGGTGGAGAGTCATGTCACACAATCTCACACATGGAGATCTAGCGGATGACATTTGTAAGGATAAGGCCAACAAACTTCCAATACCTAATATGTAAACGCCATATGACAGCTATATGGGACACACAAAACCTGTAAACAGAACTATTTCTACTAAAGGGAAATAGAAATATGTGCTGAAATAGGCACTTTCATACAGCCCAAATAATGCACTTTCAATCCAATTTCAATGCACTTCGAAGGTGGATTTTACTGTGTGAACTGGCAAAATCCATTTGCAAACTATCATTAAGGTGCTATGAAAGTGGATTATAAGTGCATTATTTGGGCTGTGTGAAAGTTCCCTGTGAAATTTAAAGCATTACTATTCTTAAAGGATGTATTTCCTTTGGCAAACCCACTGTTTGGCTTCTCTGAAGAATACCCATCATTTTAAATGACCAAATAAGTATTCATGTTCCTAATACGTTTGCATAGGTTAATAATCAGGATACATAATCCACTACATCATTTGAAATATTAAAAAGGATCCTTGTTTTACTGATCTCAGTCCATCATGCTAAAAATGTTGCTTCCTCCCCCCCCCTCCGGTTGAAGTCACTTATTAACCATACCTTAGCAGTATGAATTTTCATAGTCTTGTATTGTATCGTGAAGGATGTATCCTTCAGATTCTGATCCCCTTTTGCAAATCTGTGTTTGTATTTTGGTGCCTGTGGGTGATTGCCATGAAAAAGTCCATTAATATGTTTGGCCTGCTGTGGGTTTGACCCGTATCACATTTGTACTTTTGAATCCAAATGATTTCATGGACAAGGACCAGACTGCCACATAGCTATAAGCATAAGAGCTATGTGGCACCCTGGATCCTTGTCCGTGTAGAAAGTAAGTGTTGGATTGGGATTGCCCCATGGGGAAATCTGAAAGAACATTGACGGTGTGTGCATGCAGCCCCCTCTAAAGAGACAAATAATGCCACCAGAGAGCCATTTTAGGTTGGGAAACCAGCATGGGGTAAGAGGCTGAAGCCCCATGCCATGGTGCCAATCTAAATCAGGTCCTTGTGGCACTTGGGATAAGAGTTCCCCCAGCTGCCATCTGTTTTGGAGAATGAAAATTAGGTAAGGGCAACCCCAACACACATACACACATTACATCTAGTTTAAACCAGTCGCCTTCGTCTCATTCTAATTACTATGAAGATTACACATGAAGCAAAATGAGGGGGCAGAATTTCAAGGTATTATTATGGGATATGCCATTCAGATTCCAGACAGTATTCTTAATGGCCCTTCATGTAAAAACAAATAATAAAAAGCACATCTAGGAGTAAAGTTCTAGTGTAGCCTTTTGCATGCTGAGCTAATTTTTAGGTTGCAGGAAATTATTGATGTGAGACAAATTTGGGAAAAAAATGTAATCTGAGCCGTTGCATTGAACTGTCATCTGCAGTTAAACTGCATGTTTGTAAAAGCCTATAATAATTGTTTTAAGTGCTTGTATTAAGTCAGAAAATCATTCTAGGCATTTACAAACTCACATTTTAAGTGCATTTCAACAAAATGGCCCTAATCTATAGTGGTCTCATACAGCTGTTATTTTACACAAGTAGGAAACAAATACATTAGGGGGACGAACATATTTACATCCATATTACAAGAAGAATGCTCGTCCTGATTCTGATGAGAAGTGCACTGGATACTTTACATAACAATGCAAGTGAAATCTACATCTGTACACATAAACCCAATCCAGTGATGCAATTTATGCATGGAAAATTCCATAGGAATAGCTGAGTTAATACGGGGACCCCCTGGAGATCATGTATTCATGTGGTGCTCCTCCAGTTGCACTGGCTCCAGACTGAAGACCGAAACAGGTTTAAGGTTTTAGTAATGACTCTGAAAGCCCTTAACAGTTTGGGATCATCATATCTACGGGACCACCTCTTCTCACCTTATGTTCCCCAAAGAGCTTCGCACTCTGCTGGAGAAAATCTGCAGGTAATTCCTGGCCTGAAAGATGCCTGGCTGTTCTCAACCAGGGCCAGGGCCTTTTTGGCTCTGGCCCTAACCTGGTGGAACACTCTCCCAAGTGAGATTTGGGCCCTGCAGAACTTAAATCAATTCCGCAGAACCTGCACAATGGAGTTGTTCCACCGGGCATATTCTTGAGGACAGCAACAATATTTATCTTGCTGGCCTCCCCTTCTCTTCCTCCTCCCTCGCTTTTTATTTACTGCTGGGATATTAGAAATGAAGAGTGATGTTGATTTTAATTGATGTTATATATTACATTGGTTTTATTGTATTTGTTTTAACTGTATAATTGCATAATAATGTTGTAAGCTGATCTGCGCCCTACACGCCGGGATAGAGCAGCCCCAAAGTCTAATAAATGATTATGATGATGTAGCCAAAATAACAGAGGATCTTGTTACACCTTAAACACTAGCAGATTTATTGTGGAATGAGCTTTCAAAATAAACCCAAAATCAGCTCTTTCGGCACTATTCGGGTTTCAGTTTTACTGAATACCAAATCTGAGAATAAAGATGAAGCAGGAAATCCAATCACCAAATCAGTCAAAAAGGTATTCGGTTTTTTTCTGCTTCTGCTTTCCCCAGCCTTTTCCCTATGGGAATTTTTTAATGAGCTCTGTGGGAGGCATTTTTGGAGGTCAAGTTCCCAAATTTTCAGGTTAGCTTCAAGGGTTTCCCCTTGCATGAACCCAGAAGTTTGGTAAAGATTGGGTCAGAGGGTCTGATTTTATGGGGTCCAAAAGGGGTCCCCCTCTCCTCCATAGGAGGAACTGGCTATTCATTGACCAGCAGTGTGCCTCACTGTGTTATAAAGATGCTGTAGAACGTACCTCGTAACTCAGTTTACTGACACGTTTTGTGGAATAATCTACAAACCACTTAACTATATGCATTTTTCATATGGACAGTTTTAGATTATAACCCTAAACTCATTTACTTGGCAAGGGCCCCTTAAAACTGATGGAAATTACTCTCACAAACTTTTGTGTAAAGTAGAAGTGCAAGGGAGCTTGCTGCTCTTATCAAAGCTCTGTGTTATCTTCTTCAGAACTTCTGGATAACTCTCATAAGCAGGAACCTCAAAATTCATTTGCAATTCTAATGTCAGGGCTTATCTATTTCTCCCACTCTATGGGACCTTTCTTTACTGGCACTAACCTCTCAGTAGAACATTGGATAAGTTGTTATGTTTGTATTAACACAAAGATTCTTGTAGTGCCTTAAGAACTAACATATTTATTGTGCCATAAGCTTTAACAGGCCCATTTCGTTAGATGCACGAAGAGGCTACTTTAGTCCCTGAGATGAAACAGAAACCCCTACAAATACACAAATAACCTTTTTTTTTTTTTACAAAATTAAGTGCAAATGGTCAGATAACAGATAGTATGACAAATGTCACATCACTATACAAAGCATAAATTAACAAAAGATCCAATAAAATTAGAATCAGATTAAGTAAGTATCTAACTACAAACGGGTATGATGAACTGGATATAGTTGTAAAATCCTTACTGTAATTAGTACACTGTAGTATGCAACAAACAACTATATATTCTAATCACAGAAGAGGAATTGGAGTTCACAGAAGTCTCCCCTTCCATCACTAAACTGGTAATGTGCTAGCTCATAAGTGTGTACAAGTCTTTCTGCATATCAGAATACACAAAGAGACTTGTTTTCAATGACAACATACCTGGTATATCTGTGACTAAAGCAGGGGGTGATTTGGATTTCTCACCCATGTTGTTTTCAACCTAAGTTGAAAAGTCCTGCATTTCAGTTTTGATTCTAACTTGTGCAGATAAAACTCCTGATTCTTTATAGGGATGCTCTCTTATAAACACCTGCCACTTGGGCTCACATCCTGCTTGACAATAGGGAGCTGAATTTTTAATGATCAGTTCAACTGTTTGCAGCTGTTTAGCAGATTGCTTCACTGTGTTCCTTCTCAACCACACAGTCCGGTGCAATGGCGGCTCACACCTGTGTGTTCTCACACAGCCCAGTTGAGTTCTACTATTCACTGTCCTTGATGTACAACTGCTCCATCCAGCAGGCAATTGTAAAAATAGACAATTAAATCAATCACAAATCATATAAATTAGTCACAAATCAATGCTGTGTTTTAATAAAGTCCTACTCTTAAATATTCATCTAAGTAGCCCCTCTTGAGAGGCAGTGTGGTGTAATGGTGAAGAGCGGCGGTTTGGAGTGGTGAACTCTGATCTGGAAAACTGGGTTTGATTGCCCACTCCTCCACATGAGCGGCGGAGGCTAGTCTGGTGATCTGGATTTGTTTCCCCACTCCTACACATAAAGCCAGTTGGGTGACCTTGGACAAGTTACAGCTCTGTTAGAGCTCTCTCAACCCCACCTACCTCATAGGGTGTCTGTTGTGGGGAGGGGAAGGGAAGGTGATTGTAAGCTGGTTTGAGTCTCCCTTAAGTGGTAGAGAAAGTCGGCATATAAAAACCAACTCTTCTTCTTCCTCCTCCTCTTCTTCTTCTTGACTGCTGTTCAGTTTGGATAAGTGGCAGCCATCTTGGCAGACACTGTTTTGTGGCTGTTTGGCTCAGACCAGATAGGATGTGTGATCGGCTCACATCTGATCAACACCTTCAAACAAAGAAAGTCTGACTGTCAAATACATTCAAATTCACAACACCTCTAATTCTTTATTTTTATACCATTTTATTTTGTCACTCTGATTTGTCCAGTAAAATGTATGATTTCCATGGCTATATGCATCAGTAAATCAGCATTGGACATGCATGTACTAATGACATACATTATATATAAATATTGTACCAATATGTATAACATCTGTTCAGTACACATACACAACGGAATCCAGTCTACAAAACCAACAGTGAAAAGCAGACAACTAGCCACTCAAAAAAACATAACAATATCAGGAACATTTGTTCATCTTTGGAAGAATTTCCAGGATAGATGGCATGGCTTTCGATTTTGCTTGAGCAAATGTGCTCTAATGGAAATTTAAAAACAAGAGAGCTACAAGAAATGTGTTATTCTTGGCATACACAGGTAGGAGGATGTGCTTGGAGTTTTTCTCTTTTTAAAATGGCCATTCCCACAGAGTGTTCTACCCATGAGAAAATTCTGCACCTGTACCTCACAGACTATGGCAGCATCCCTTCACAGCAAAGGTTGTCTTCTGAATTGCCTCAAGATTTGTCTTAATGTACTTTTCATGCATTCTCCATTCAGACTTCAGCAGAGGAAGAAAAAATTCTTCTGGTTTATGCCTTTTCCTTAAAACAGCTTTGGGCAAAGCAGCAGCTGAGGTGCCTAAGGAGTAGATGAAGCCATCAGTGGCTCCAGCTGTTGAGTTGATAAACAAACACTGTTAACTGTTTGGAAACCTTGAGGTACCTCTTCCTAGACAAATCAAAGTTTGGAAAAAGAGAGAGGAAGCTGCCTGTGCAAGAAGCTATTG
Organism: Euleptes europaea; assembly: GCF_029931775.1. NCBI lineage: Eukaryota > Metazoa > Chordata > Lepidosauria > Squamata > Sphaerodactylidae > Euleptes > Euleptes europaea. The sequence goes on along the minus strand of NC_079320.1, from coordinate 35,870,890 downwards.
CCCTCAGCAGTTTTTTTTTTCTTTCCAAAATCAACTCTGGCGTCATTCTAAAAAGCAGAAGAAAAGCTGAACTCTCCTGACTGACAGATAAAGGCCTGAAATGCCAACCTAGTGACACTGTAGCAATCTGACATCACATGTGATGTACTCTGTACAATACCATTAAGTTTTGAACAACTGAAATATGTATACTACTCTTATACACGCATCCAAACAACAAGGAGGTACAAGATTATTTAAATATTTATATGTAATCCTCTTCGCTCAAGGCAGCTTAAAAAGAGAACAAAATAAACTCCAAAATAATCCCCTCCCTCCTGAAAATGCCTTGAGTCTATGATCCCTTAAAAGCCCTGGCAAATAAAAAGGTCTTGCAAAGAGTCCTAAAAATGTCTTGAGATGGTACTCTCCTCAACTTTTCTCATTGATGACACATGTTCTGCCTTAAGCTATCTACCTTAAGCTAACCATCCTCTGACCATTTTTAATCCTCTTCTTATCTTCCCTGCCCCTGTCTTTTGTGACCTAGTTTTTCTCTTTGTTCTGTCTATTGACTCAGGAACACAACATCCCCTATTCCTCTAGTACACAGTAGGCAAAAAACAAACAAACAAAAAACCACCCTCTATGGACCAAATTTTAGTCAATGAAGAGAAAAAGTCCTGTTCAGTCCTACAATGACCATCTAAAGTAGGACAATGAGGTGAGTGATAGGAAAGGCATGGAGTTGCCTAAAAAGAAAGTAAGGTGACAGTGGTAGATCCCTTGAAGCTTGCCAGTTGCTTATCTCCTAATTCACACCCTTTGGCCACATGCTTTCCCTTCTCCTATGGCTTGCGTGCAATTTTGCCCCACCCTGTGGGAAAGTGGAAGGGCATACTTCTTTAACTGCCACACTAGTAAACAGCATTATATTCTAAAGAACAGGGTTGGAAGAAAAACTCTCATATAGTATTTTAATTTTTTTTAAATATGGAACTATGGTCTACATTTCAAAGGTTTGAATGACTAAAATCACTGCAAGCATCTGCACATTTCTCCATGGGTATGACAGAAGAAGAATGGGTTTCTATTCCTAAAATGATAATTCCAGAGGGGAAAAATTGTCTATGCATCTGAGCTGAGGCTTCAAGACTTTTGCTTTCAGTTATTCTTTTTATGAAAATTACTTTTCAATTGTCATGCTAAAACTGATGCTAATTTTATAAAGTACTATGAATAAACTCATATAAATGTAGTGTACTAAAAATCACTCCGCATTTCTCTACTTTCAACAGCATTATTTTACTACTGGAGAAAAGTAGTCAAATGTTTGACTTGTAATCTTGAGTGATGGGTAAGGTTCCTTGGCTCACTTCATGATTGACCTGATCTTTCTTCTTATGACTTTCAGAGTTCTCTTTCTGCTTGTACTGTTCATAGCATTGTTGAGAGAAATTCTCTTAATTCTTTTTCATCTAGTTTCTCCCTGACATCCAAAAATAGTTTTCTTTTCCTGTTTTCAGGAATTTGGAATCTGTTTCCAATTCTAGTTTGATCAAACAGAAATTCAGAATGGCAGGAAGGAAAACAGCATCTACAGATATTCAAAGGCAGGCAGTAACTTCCCAAACCTTGCTATCCTCCTGCTCGAGTACCACACTGTTTTTTGTATCATAAGACAACTGCAAGGGCTGAATATCTAAAAAGATGCACTGATTTCTCTTCAAAGAGAATAGAAGAAGCAACCTTTAACAGGAAAAAGAGAATAAGAAGAATCAATTACTTTATCTAAAGAAGTACATTTCATAAAAAGGAATCCCGCTCCACTCATACATGCTGATTCATACATTATGAGTTCAGTTTAGATTCTCAGTGATCCTCCTTTCCCCAGTGATCCTCCTTTCCCCAAAATTTACTATTGCAAAGTGAAAGAAAGATGGTTTGTGTGTGTGTGTGTGTGTAAGTGTGTAAAGTACCGACAAGTGCAGCCGACGTATGGCAACCCCTTATGGGGTTTTCAAGGTAAGAGACTAACAGTGGTCATTTGCCAGTGCCTTCCTCTGCATAACAATCCTGGTACTCCTTGGTGGTCGCCCATCCAAATACTAACCAGGGCTGACCCTGTTGGCAATGGCAAAAGCAATCCAGGAAGACTAGGAGCAAAAGCAGAAGCCTCACTTTTAAGGCTCAGAGAGCTCATGCTGCTCAGATGAAAGGGCTAAGCTAAAAGGCATCAGAATTACATTTCCCATGATCCTTGGGGTTAATGGATTTGGGCTTTAAAGCATTTGGATCTTAAAGGGGAGGTCTCCACTGTTACTGCTAGGCCTGCTAGCCATTGTTGCTCTTAGTCTTCTGGTTTTGGGAAATGAGTTGATTGTACATTATAAGCAGGGCTTGAATTCATAGAAGGGTTGACTTGATTTGTAATTGGCTTATAGCTTTCCAAACTGAGGGAGTTAATGTCTAAAACCTGCTTCAGTAGAGAACACAACAGCATCACTATTTATTTTAAACATTCCATGTAATGATCCATCGTTCCTCCTTTTGCTTTCCTCTGGCAGCACACAGCCTCTCTTGGCTGCACATTGTGCATGAAGCTTTCTTTATCTTGTTATTGCCTCTTTGCCCTCTTATCCATCTTGCGTCCCAGGATGCCTGGGAGAGATATATTAGGGTTGCCAGGTCCCTCTTCCCCATCGGCGGGAGGTTTCTGGGGTGGAGCCTAAGGAGGGCGGGGTTTGGGGAGGTGAGGGACTTCAGTGCCATAGAGTCCAATTGACCAAGCAGCCATTTTCTCCAGGTGAACTGATACACACACACACACATTCCCATTGCATTCTAGACTCTCAGATATCTACTTTCCACGTTCCTTCCTAATTGCCTGCTAACAGCAGGCCCCTGAACAAATAGTTTCCCACACAAAATAAAGTTCCACTTCCCTCAGAACTGATTCTCCCCTCCAGCAGTTACAATGCTGAACAATGTGCCAAAGAACATTCTAATTACTCTTAAAAAGAGGCACTCTTTATTTGAGATAATACATCAGCATTTTCACATGCAGGCCGCCAAATGTAATTTTTTCCCTAAAACACGCATAGCCCTTCCCCCCACTGCTTTTAAGTATTTGGATATAATTCATTAGTCTTTTAAAAATTGTATTAATTCCTTTAAAATGGAACATAACCTCCGACTGTAAATTGTGCCTAATTGTCTGAATAACACTCAGACAGTAGACTATGCTTGAATTATTGTACCATAATTCATATGCAGTTGGCTGTTATTATCTTAATCAGATGGACTGTGTGCTGATGATGTGTAACTCTGATGTGTAATGCTCAAGTGTCATCCTTTTACTAATGCAATACGTGAAGTTCAGTAGGATCAGAGGAGCTCAGTGATTCAAATGCTTTGGGGGGAAAACTGCAACAATGGTTTAAAGCTGCATGTTGATAAGATGATGGTTATAGAGCTAACATGACCCTAAACCCCAGCACGTGAGTTGTGTGATTGACCAGAGTATTTACTTTTATTATTAGCATTAGGGGTATCTGCTTTAATGGATAGGGCTTCAACCTAGAAATCAGGAAAAAAACAAATTATGATTCTGTCTTTACCTCTGATTTTGGATAACCTTCAGCATATTATTTCTCTTCACTGCTTCACTTTCCTGCCCCTGAAATTATTGTAATGGTGCTGATTAGTCAGACCTGAGTGAAGCAAGCCTTTGAAGGGTTACTTTGTCCCAAATATCACCTAAGGGACCATTTTCGAAAATCACAATATCTGACCAGGTTAGCCATTTCTTCATGAACCACAGGGCAACTCTGAAGCAATTTTGTGAGGCTTGAAAGCTCTTGCCTTGTAATAAAAGCAAGTTGCTACTCGACTAGCTTAGGAAAGTACATCCATATTTTCCCCCTCTAAAAAACTGCCTAGGGCAAACTGTCAAGCTGCAAAATACTGAGCATGGGGAGAGGGAAAGAAGACTTTCAGGCATAATGACTGTGTTTGCTAACATGGGTCTTATTTTGAAGTTTTTAACATTATTCTTCCTGTATGTTTTAATGTTCCAAATGATGATGCTGGATACAAACAATAAGTTCTGCCTGTAAGTGCCCAGAGGCATCTGGCAACACGTAATGTGGAACGAAGAGGCATCTGGCAGCATGTAATGTGGAACAGCCAGAGCCCGGAACAACCACCTGACTTAGTGCAGAGGAGAAGCTGTCACAGTTTGGCCATGGCCTGTGCAGCCCAGTGGGTGTCATCTACACACACCATTTGCCTATAGGTCCATCTACCCAAGGGCTGCTCAGGACTTGAGATGCCCTCAGTGCACAGAGGCATAGGCTATCCAGGCTCCAAAACTAGGGAGGCTGAATTGCTCTCAAATTAAGGGTAAGTAGGATTGTAGAGTAAAGGGAGGGATTGGGGAGAAATTGCATCAAAGAGGGAAGGATACAAACTCAAACTTAGAAGGAAAGCAAGAGGTGTTACCAAATGTTGTGACAACTCAGTTCAAAAGTTCAATGGAATATAAATAGCTCAAAAAGATAGGAATAAATACTATGTATAAATAGTGTAACAATAGAGAGCCAGCATGATGTAGTGGTTAAAGTATCAGACCAGGATCTGGGAAACCCAACTTTGAATCCCCAATCTGCCATGGAAACCTGCTGGGTGACCCTGGACCAGTCACATATGCTCAGTCTCAACCCTGGCAAGTATTTGGATGGTAGACCTCCAAGGAATACCGGAGTGGGATGCAGAGGCAGGCAATGACAAACCACCTCTGAATGTCTCTTGCCTTGAAAACCCTACAGGGTTGCCATAAGTCAGCTGTGACTTGATAGCAAAACAGTATAAATATGGTGTTGAACATAAAAATGGCATAAAACACTGTGAAAAATGCTATTAAAAAGCAAACAAAAATGGGCAATTTGCCAAAGAAAATAGGCAAAAGCAAAATGGCCTTTGTGACTGTACATGGATATTAAAGGGAAAAGATATATGTTCATATATTCTTAGAAGAGAGATAGCAAGGAGGTTTCCTGGGCTGGGGTAAAGAGTAAGGCGGGGTTAGGCGCAACTGTAGGCAGCACAGCTAACCTTAGCTGCTTGTGCATTTCAGTATTTTGGGCTATACATCTGATATTTACGAGAGTTAGCATTATTAAGAGTTTGTGGTAGAACCTTTCTGATTCCGCATGAGAAGAAGCTGGTTTTAAACCCCCACTTTTCTCTACCTTTAAGCAGCTTACAATGCGGCTTACAACGGCCTGCCCTTCCCCTCCCCACAACAGACACCTTGTGAGGTAGGTGAGACTGAGAGAGTTTGGAGAGGACTGTGACTAGCCCAGGGTCATACTGCTGATTTTTTGGAAAAAGAATACTGACTTCCTAGGGCCTTGGTCTGATCCAATAAAGCAATTCTTATACTACTTTGCTGGTTGAAAGTTGGGTGATGGTTGCCTTGCCTAAAAATCTGTAAAATGTTATGTCAAGAGGAACACTCAGAACTGTGCACAAACAGATGTGCATCATACACAGTACATTACTATAATCAGAGAAATACTATGGGGAGGGAGAGTTAACTCCTCTGTGTGGTCCACCTCCAGTTACAGTTAAGGTTGCCAGGTCTGGGTTGGGAGATTTTGGGGTGGAGAGTGAGGGCTCAGCAGGGTATAATGCCACGGAGTCCACCTTCTCCAGTTCCTAAAGAAGTTGGCGGGAGTGCCTAGTTGTGTTGCAGGTACTGCACTTTTAGGGTGGACTTTGTGCAGTGCTCATTTGAGTCTAGGGCTTGGGTTGCTGCTTTTAAGTTGAGAATGTTCTTTTTGTGGTACCCAACTATGGAGGAGCTTTTGCACTTCTTAAAGGAAAACAATTTTAGAACTGCCTTGGTGACGTGTGTAGATTATAAGATTGAATTCCTTGGCCTTTCCCTTACAACCCTCAGGAATATGGGTATCTAGGAAGAGCTGAAGATGATTAATATGAAGGTGATTGACCTTGACCAAGCTAGTACATTGAGTAGGGCAAGGACAGTGTACTTGACTTTTATGCTAGGAATTTCTCCTCCAATTACCCTCCCTTCATATTTGAAGTTCCTCATAATCCCTAGTCATAGGTTTACTTTTATGCTCGCCAGAGTAAATGTCCTGCTGACAGCAGAACTAAGAGGATGATTTGATAAGATTCCATTCTCAGATCACTTCTGTGGTTGCATATCAGGGGCAGTAGAGATGATAGATCACCTGTTTCTATTCTGTGGTCAATGGATTGCACCCAGGGCTATCTGGATTGCTCCTGTTTTATCTAGATATCAACTTCCTCTTGAACCGTGGGTGGTATCACTACTGCTAGCAGACTCTGACCCAGAAATAACTAGATGTGTTGCAAAATATCTAGCAACAGTGGTTTCTTTAAAGTTACATTAAAATGATTTTATTGATGATTATAAACGAATTTATTTTCTTATGTGCTAACTGGAGGTATTATCTATTTTATTGTTTATATTTATAATATTATAATGTTTTAAGTCCTTTAAGATTTTATCATGTTTTATTGTTGTTTTATCTTTTATGTATTATTCATGCTCAAGATCTTTGGTCATATGAGCTTAATAATAATAAAGGATTTAGTTAAATGAGGTGGATGTAGAGTTGAGTAGTAAAGGCATACAAAAACTGTGTATGATTATTCCTTTAATCATATATGAATGATACCCATGTGAATTTAATATTGCAGATGTATCTGTCCAATCTATATTGTGCTTTAAGTATATTTTATATGGATTTATTATTATGGCATCGATATTATGCCAATAAAGGTTTGTGTTTGTAATATTGCAGATCCACTGGCTACAGAGGATCACAGTTATTATATGTAGCCAGAAACAACAGATCTGTAATTATTAAAGCACCATTGGATCAGTTAGATAAGAACATATAACTGATATCTGAGTTTATGATTGATGTACTCATCACATCTTCCTTGTTAGTCAGCTAAAAGATTTTCATTTCAGGAGTGCCCAGGCTAGGAAATAGTGGTGCATCACTAAGGAAACTTGTGGCTTCTTTCACCAAGACCTTTCTTTCTGACATCTTGATATCTGTATTCATTCTCCTTCATGGCAAAAGCAAGTTCATGAGAATTTTCACATTTAAAAAAAGTTTCAAAGGCTTTTTAAAGTTCTCTTTTGTTATAGAAGTATGGAACACTTTCTTGGGTTTTAAAAGATGCACACACTTCAAGAACAGATCAAGAGAGGGGGAAAATGAGCAGTAATTAGAATTCATTTTAAGAGAAAAGGTCTCATTAGTATAGTAGAGTCTTTTTGATATTTTCTGTCACCTATCGTTCTGCTCTGGGAAAAAAACTGTGTTGGATATAAGTTTCTTCTACTGCCTTCAGGAGATAGTCTTAAGCTTTAAAGTTAAGACTGGAATTACATATTTAATAAGGTTCTTTTAATGAAAGATATCAAAGATCTGAGTGTTTAACTGAGGGGTGAATTACTCAACAGTTTATTGCTGATTATAGTTTGAGATGCCATTTTCCTTTTTATTATGACATTGTCTGAAGTCTGTGAATTTGTGTTGAAAGAAGGGCAGAGGGAAGAAAGTTATTTTTTAAGAAATATTTCACAATGTTTTAATATTCCTTAATTTAAAAAGAGTTAAATATTTGGCATATATTCTGACATACAAAGAGATTTATATTTGGTGTATCAGTTATGAAAATGGATTATATACTCTTGTTGCCCTAAGATTTGGCTGTTACTCTGTGGATCAATTAATTAAGGGTGTTCATTCAGATATACCCAAGTTGAAATTATCCCCGAAATTAACTGTTTTGGGTCAGCTCATCTAAAATTATGCAAAATATTGTTTAAATTTTGGGGGTAATGAAAATGTATCTCCCAGAATTTTAGGAGAATTTTGGGGGTTCAGAAGGTGCAGAAGCAAGGAGAAAAAGAGAGGAAGTCAGTGGGCTGCCTGCTGATAGTCAGGTAGACCTGGCCTCCACCCATGGCCCTTTACATTTTAAAACAGAAAGGACCAAACTGGTCCTGGGCTCACCTGCTGGCATCATCCCCACTGGTGGCTTTTCCCCAGTGCTGACATTGGAGGTGGAAAAGCGAGTCCCTTCAGCTGGAAGATGGTGAACAGGCAGGCTCCTGTTGCCATGCAAGTCTTGTTTGTTGCAGTAGCCATTTCCTCCCCCACCATGGCATTATTTTGATATAACATTATAGCAATGTGTGTACTGGGATCTCCAAGTTCCCAGTTTTCATTTTTTTTTTAAAGTAAGTCTCTAGCTCCTTCTCCTATGGAGATATGACTTTTCCTTTATATTGCTGTGGATATGTATTTTAGCTCAACCATAGAAATGATCATAACTTCCAAAGACGTATCATGCACATTCTTTTAAAGTGATATGTATATTGTATTATTCTTGTACAGTGTTAACATACTTAGAAGGTGTAACTCTTTTAGGATTGCACTAACCCATGTATTAATTTAACTTTTGTAGTTGATGGTTGTATTTGCTGCTTCCCTGCTACTTTGTTAGGAGTTTTTCCTGTTTGAACTGTACTCTGATCTAGTTTCAGAATTAATGTAAGTTCTATTTCACGGCACCTTTATTTTTATATCTTATTTATTTCTATTCTCTATCTTATGAATACTAGTAGGTGCTGAAGTCACTTTATTTGCTGGATATTTAATATTAAAAAATGAACTAAACCCAAGCAAACTTAGCCATTTGTCTAATTCTTGCATAAGAAGTTCCAAATTCTCCTCATTGTTTATTCTTAATTAACGATTCTATATTTTATATTTGTTAGACATTGCAGGCAATGTGATTTTAAAGGTGATGTTTACCTAATATTTACTAGAAGTTAAAAAAAGTCTAAGCTTTGTGATGTAGGTGCTTATCCAAACTAAGTAATTTATAAAAATCCATAAAATAGAAAATTAATGGAAAGGTCATCAGGATCTCAGATGAATGGGTGACCTTTGATGCTAGAAACCATGGGAGGTTTCTTCTGCTTCTGGATAATGTATTATGCAGGCTTTTGCCAGACATTTTCATGCTAAAATGAGATTTAAAGAAAAAAAATAACCCACGGAAAGAAGCAAGGTACACAAAAACACTTTCCACCTCTACAAGATTATAACTATTAGGTATGGTTGATTATCTGCATTGAATGCATTGCATTTTTTTTTTTTTAGAATTCAGCTCATAATCATATTAGGGAGGACAGGTTTTATTTTAATGTATTAAAAAGCACCAAAGAGGCAGGGAGGACTGTCTCAGAAAGTGAGTGAAAACAAGACATTCTGACTCCAAGGCCTCAGTCAGCCTGCTGTCCTCCATAGAATCAGACACAGTTGTAAGAACACTGCTGCAAGAAAATATTCCTTTGGTCCTGCTGCAATGGGAAATCACAGATTATAGATTTGTCTCTCTCCTTTCTTTAACAAACGTGGTTGGAGCAATGTCTTACCAGCTCCAAACAGTTGGGATCAAATAGATTACCAACATCAATTTAAATGGTTATCCTCTCATCACTTTTTGAGTCCTTTGGATATGGAAAACTTGTGGGCTCCTGCACAGGTGGATAGCTCTGTTTTATAATGGGTCTACTCTTATCTGACCATTAGATTCCAAACAGTGGTTGTGGGAAGCACTCCACATGATACTGGTTATCTCATTTGTCTCTTTAAAAAAGGACAGCTAGCATGCAAGTCAAAAGCAGCTCCTAAATCACAATTGACACATGGGTATGCAGGTCCAGAAGTATTCCCAAATCTGATCCCAACAGAACATGCAATCCCATTCAGGACTGTTATACTGGATTTACAGGGCCCTCTCTACCTCCCAACCTTCAGCATCTTCATCTGGTCTGAATTCCTTGTTCACTTCTGTCCTGTTCTTTATTGGCCTCAGTCTTTCATATTTGGTGTGAACAAAAAGGGAAAAAATAGTACTGGTATCATGAGTGTACTGATAAGTCAGCAACCAGGTTCATAATGTGGGAGCATCCCAGAATCTGGCATTGCTTAGTTAGGTGTTATCGTGTCCTTTTGTGTAAACAAAGGAAGAAGAAGAGTTGGTTATTTATGCTGACTTTCTCTACCTTTCAAGAATTATCAAATCAGTTTATAATCTCCTTCCCTTCCTCTCCCCATAACAGATACCTTGTGAGGCAGGTGGGGCTGAGAGAGTTCAGAGAACTGTCACTAGCCCAAGGTCACCCAGCTGGCATCATGTGTAGAAGTGGGGAAACCAACCCGGTTCACTAGAGTAGAGTCCGCCACTCATGTGGAGGAGTTCAGAATAAAACCCAGTTCTCCAGACTGGAATCCACTGCTGGTACCACACTGGCACCACACTGGCTGATTGCTATTACACATGCCCTTTACATGATGGGATTCCGCTTGAAGATTCTCCAGGAATATCAGCTGGTCTGAAATGACACTTTTTTCTGATTAGCAGAAGTCATATGACACATATTTTCTAATCTCATTTTGGGACTCACTTTGAAGAATGTCCAGGAATGTCCGCTGGTGTGCAATACCACCTTTGCCCCAATACCCCAAATAAAGATTTGAGACAATGTCATGGGTTTAATGACGTCATTTAAATCAGCTGATCTATGTCATCAATTAAACAATACTCTCTCAGCCCTGGCCCTGACCCTGGCTAATATTTGGATGGGAGACCACCAAGAAATGCCAGGGGCATGACATGGAGGCAGGCAATGGCAAACCCTGTTCAAACATCTCTTGCCTTAAAACTCTACAGGGTCTCCATAAGTCAGCTGTGACTTGACAGCAAAAAAGAAAAACTTTCATTGAGAGAAGAGTGAATAATTAATGCATTCTCAACACAAAAACATTGCACAAGAAAAAAACTTTTTTTTCCTGGTTGGAATCACTCTGACTTATACAGTCAGTGAACTCAGCTATACAGTAATCAAGTCTGTTAGGAACTGAGAATGCAATTTTAGTCTTCTCTCTTTTTTTTAGAGCAACAAATCGGGTCAGTCCATCCCTGTCAGAACTGCAGCATGAAACGATCACCTGGGTGCCTTTCTAGCTGTCATTCCTTGGCTGAACTGATGTGTAAGGTTGAAAATCAAACTCATTCAACCATAGCGGAGACAGCAGTGTCAAGTAGCCTCAGGGTTAGGGAAACTATCTGGAGTTTACTACATGCTTCTGCTAAGCATTTTTGCTGTCCTGTATTGCTCCATCTAATTTAGGGCTGTACACATCAAAACTGCTGTTTTGTTTTGCTTGACTAGCCTTACTGTCTTTGACTTTCCTCGGAACTATGCCATTTGTTCAGGGAGCTGTTTATCCTTTGGTGTCAGTGCATGCCAGTATAGTTTCAGATTGGCTCCCTCATACAGCATTGATTGTGTACAGTTCATCATTGGGGTGCATGCCAGGGGAAGTATTTACAGATGTGTTTGCTTGTTCAACTTCGATTGCATACAGTACATCATTATTTGGTTTGGTAGCGATTGGGATTTTTTGTTTTTCTTTTTAAATCAATGGACTTTGTCTGTCTTGCATTAAATCAGCTATGGAGCCTATCGAATACCTTTTAATTTCCTCTTAGCAGTTTCATTTCAAGCTCTCAGTTTATGGGATGTATCACAGCATTTATTCTTGGGGACTGTTGCTTGCTACCTTCTTGCCCAACTGGGTGGGACCAACTACATGTGCACTCTCTGACCTGTAGAAGCTTTAAGCCCCAAGGGGGACTTTGTATAGGATTGATACCTAGGGGAACTACATAAGCTTGCTGTTCAGCAGAAAGATGCACTCTTCCTTACCATTGTGTATATCAGAGGGTGGTTAAACAGAATATTTTTAAAGTAAGTAGTAGCCATCATGGATAACTCATGAGCTGCACCACTCACATGAATACCCCTACACCAAGGGACTCTTATTCCAGATTTCAGACTGCAGGCATCCTAGGTTTTATTCTGAGCTAAATTGTGTTTAATCAGGTTTTATATGGAACCAGTGTTTAGTTTGTATTTAGCTTTGAAAGGCATGAGCCCTGCTGTCTATTATGTCTGAAAGTGCCAACATATTGGGACTTAACCAGTAAATATACAAGTGTAAAGGTAAAGGTCCCCTGTGCAAGCACCGGGTCATTCCTGACCCATGGAGTGATGTCACCTCCCGACATTTTCTAGGGAGACTTTGTTTATGGGGTGGTTTGCCAGTGCCTTCCCTAGTCATTGTCCCTTTACCCCCAGCAAGCTGGGTACTCATTTTACCGACCTCGGAAGGATGGAAGGCTGAGTCAACCTTGAGCCAGCTACCTGAAACCAACTTCTGTCGGGAGCGAACTCAGGTCTTGAGCAGAGCTTTTGACTGCAGTACTGCAGCTTAGCACTCTGCGCCACGGGGCCCTACTGACACATTACTACTGACACATTAATAGGGCATTTTTTATTCAATCCAAGAAGAATTTGAAGAATATTAAATTCCATGTGAGATCCATATAGTCAAAGCCAAATAACAGTAAATCTAGATCTCTGAGAACATATTTCTGTTTCCTAGGAATTATCCCAATTTAAACTGTGGATTTGTTTACTGTAATTATCATAAGAAGTATTAATGTCCAATAAATACAGGCATACAGCTCTTAGAAAGATCTGAGTTGAAAGCAAAACACCCTTTTGGCCATTATATGTAAAGCAATATTAAAAGAACATCAGTATAGCTAGTCACGATAACTGGGAGAAAACACGTTTTGACACTGTGATTTCCCAAGAATGGGAACAAGATCCAGCACCAACAAACTGGAGTTTAAAGGAGTTCAAACCTGCATGGAAAGAATCATTCTAGTACTTTCTTTTTCTTTTTTCTTTTGCTGTCAAGTCATAGCTGACTCATGGCAACACCATAGGATTTTCAAGGCAAGAGATGTTTGGAGGTGGTTTGCCATTGCCTCCCTTCACGTCCTGACCCTGGTATACTTTGGAAGTTCTATGTGAGTTAGGGGAAAGGGTTAGGGAGCAAAGGGTTGTTCATTGCAGCATTTTTTGGTAAGGATCACAACAACCTGGAACTGATTCTGCTTGATTAATCAAACCAATTCATTCAATAAATGTCTGTTTCAATGTTGGCTTGAATATTTGTAACATATATTTTGATTTATTCTTATCCAGCCAGTTTTAGAATTAGATAGAAACAAGCGAGGCCCTGCAAGGAACTTACAGGGTGGGGGTATCTCATCTCCTCTGCCTTTACTTCATTCCCTCTCCCTCCTTTCTCTTTACATATTCCACCTCTCTCTCTCTCTCTTCCCCCCACCCCTCCTTACTTATAGCACCCATTTACTGACACCACCCCTCCACTGGCTAGGCCAGAGCTTTGGCTGCTGCCAGGCTTGGCTGTGCTGGTGCTGCCCTCTCTGGCCATGCCTTGACCTCCGGTTGAGCTGCTGGGGCTTGTGTCTTTTTGGAGCTGCCCTTGGGTCTGGGATCCATGGCTGCAGGGCTTCTGGGAGCCACTGCACCTGCCATAGGGCCACCGGGAGCCATTGCAGCAGGGCCTACATAAAACACACTGGTGATGGCCTCATGGTCAGGAGCTGCTCTGATGGTGGAAGGGCCTCTGGGAGCCACAACTGCTGTGGCAGCTTTTTCATCAGGAGCCGTGAGCGCAGCAAAGATGGAAGAGGCTGCCTGGAGGCTGGTGGCATCTCATGAGTTGTCCGTGTGGGTGCAGACAACATTATTGTGGGTTTTTGGGGCAGAATTTAACCCCCCCCCCATATATTTTGGGGGAGCCTGATCTTGGTATAGCCTGATCTTGTCAGATCTTGGAAGATAAGCAGAGTCACAACTTGGAAGGGAGACCACAAAGGAAGACTCTGCAGAGGAAGGCAATGGCCAACAACTTCTGCTTCTCACTTGCCTTGTGGCTGCCGTAAATTGGATGCAACTTGATGGCACTTTACAAACACACACACATATATATTTTAAAAATCAGATTCTTCTGCAAACTGTGGGGGGAGTCCCCCAAGTTTGCAGAACTATCTGTTTTCTGCCAGTGTGGTCCCGACCTGCATATTTACGTATCCACAGATGGGCTGGTCCTTGACTGTTAGAACATAAGATAATATGAGGATTTCCTTGTTTCAGCAAGGATTCCTAAATGAAAGTATACAGTTTGGGGTGTTTTGGGGTGCACTTGCACTGATACCCCTATATGAGCTGATCAGCACTAATCTGAGTTAGTCAATGTGCAGTTCAGTTAAACTGAACTCCCAGGCTTTACCTCTTTTACCCAAAAAGCAATCAAAGGCTCTGTGGGCCGCCCTCGTGCAGGACTAGCATGCTTTATCTCCACTTCTTTAAGCATAAGCTCAATTGACCTTCTTTTGGCTGAAGAGTTGGTGCTAGCAGTTAGAGTAAACCTGACTTTTTCTTCAACAATTTTATTTTCTGTTTATATTCCTCCTAGTAGATCAAGTAATACTGCACGAAACTGGGCCCGTCTGGAAGAACTATTTGATGACATCAAAAACAACCACCCAACTACTCCAGTTCTCATGGCTGGTGATTTTAACGCACGAATAGGGCCGGATGATAATACTCTCTTCCAAAATCTTATAGGGAATTTTGATGAATCTTTCCTGAGCTCCCTATGGTATACTAGAACTTCCAGGGACTCGGTAATCAATTCTTCCGGCTTAAGCCTGGCCCAATTCGCTATACAGAGAAACTTAATAATAGTAAATGTGCGATCGCAGATCGACCCTAATGGAGATTTTACTTTTTAAAACCAAAATGGTGCCAGTGTTATCGATTATTTTCTGGTTTCATTAGATCTCTTACCTCTAATCAGTAATATGGAAGTCTGCGATTACATGGGCAGTGACCATCTCTCTATCTCTCTTTCAATCAACCAATTATCTGTTCCACATTTAATACCGTCCTACCATCAAATATTGCACCAATCCCAAAAAGCCCTAGCTCGTGTTTACTGGAGCCCTGAGCTTGATTCCTTGGTGAGTGGTAAAATGCAGCTTTTGGAGGTGACTTAATTGAAAGCTGCCCTCCTTGAGCAAGAGTCTGCAGCTACTGTCTTAAATGTTTTTTTCAGATTAATTGATTTATTTAAACCTTTATTTACTAAAGAAATCACCTCAAGCTTGCACGCTTTATACAAACGAAATTCTTGGTTTAACCGCGAGTGTAGACTACTCAAACGAGCAATAACCAGGAAACATAGAGAATTCAGAAGGAACAATACTATCTCAGTATTGAAGGAATTGTTAACTATTAAAAAGAACTACAAGGACTTGGTAAACTGGAGGAAAAAAGAGGCCCTATATAAAAATTGGAGGAGCTTGATTACAGCTATAAACAACAATGATAATTCAACTTTCTGGCGGACTGTGAATTCTTTAAGTAATGGCTATGCCAGAGTTCCCGCATGTATCCCGTCTTTGGTCTGGGTAGCTTACTTCAAGAGCCTCTTCTCCTACTCTGTGGAAAACCAGGGTCTTATACCTGTAGCACCTTCTATTTTGTTGAATTCCTGGCCAGATGTGTCTCCTAAGGAAATTAAACCGCTTATTGATCGCCTACACTCAGGTAAAGCCCCAGGTCCTGATCTAATTCCCTACGAACTTTTTAAAGTCAACAGCAAATGGTGGGCCAACATTCTTGCTCCTGTATTCACACAAATTAATGCCTCAGGAGCTATTCCAAAATCTTGGAGACATACTATTATCGTCCCAATCTTTAAAAAGGGTCAGCACTCTGACCCAAGCTGTTATCGTCCAATCAGCCTTTTGTCTTGCTTAGGCAAATTGTATTCCTCCTACTTATTAAAGAGGCTGTTGGACTGGGTTGAGAGTAATGACATCCTTGCTGGGAACAGATTGGCTTTAGAAGGGGTTGGTCTGTCACAGACCACTGTTTAGTGCTCTCCCATCTAGCCGAGAAATATTCCTCCCCCAGAAATGGCACCCTTTATGCGGGTTTTATGGATCTTAAGGGAGCTTTTGATACCATCCCGAGGGAGAGGCTATGGTTGAAACTATCACATTCTACTATGGATAGGAGGCTACAATGGCTTATTCAGCAATTTCATACAGACCTCACAGCTCAGGTTCGCTGTGGCAACCAAGGAGAACTAACCGAGCCCTTTGAGCTGGTCAAGGGAGTTAGACAAGGTTGCCTCCTTGCTCCTCTCTTGTTTAATCTATACCTGAATGACATAGCAACCAATTTCTCAGAGTTTTGCCACCCCCCAAAGCTTGCAAGTCATCCCACCCCGATTCTACTCTATGCTGACGATGCAGTTCTCCTGTCCCGCACAAGAATTGGTTTGAAAAGATCTTTGCAAACTTTTTCTGAGTACTGTTCTAGGGAAGTTCTTAAAATAAACCATCATAAATCTAAGATTATGATCTTCACTAAGAGTAGAAAAATGCCTCTTTTTCGCTGGGTATTAGATGGCTTTGAGGTTGACCAAGTCAAGGAGTTTGTTTACCTTGGCATTCTGTTTTCCCATAACCTAAATTGGAATGCCCATCAAAAAGCAGTGTCCAACAAAATTAAACCTGGGGTTGGTGCTATTGTCAATTTTTTTCACACCAAAGGTGGCAAATATATTCCAGGGGCTATTCAGGTTTTTAACCTGAAAATTACCCCAATTATCCTCTTTGGTGTTGCCATCTGGATTACAGTCATCAATGAATCTATAGATAGTCCACTGCTTCAGTTCTTACAAAAACTCCTAAATGCCCCTCGATGTGTTGCTGGCGTTACTCTTCGTTCCGAGTTTGGCCAAATGTCACTTGAAGCTAGGGCGTGGTTGGCCGCCTTTAAACTACACCTTAAACTGTGCTTTAGCACTGAGGGGTTCCTAGCTTCTCTGAAGCATGACCCTTTTAAATCCTCATGGCAAAAAATCTTAGATGAGAAACTGGCATTGTTGGGCTTCTCGCAGGATATGTTATCAGATCTTGGGAAAACTGAAGCTTTTGCCAAAATTAAAAAGCACATTAAAGAGCTCGATTATAACAGCACTACTTTTCATGCTCGTCGCATCTGTTCATCCCAGTTCTCGGAATACCCCCTCCACATGGTCTGCCTGCCTATACATATTATCTAACAACTCCTCGTCTATGTAGAGCTTTTTGCTTGGCTAGATTGAATGCTAATCCTTCTATGGTAATGCAGGGCAGAATTCTGAATATACCATACACAGACAGGATCTGCCCTTGCTCTTCTGGCTCTATTGACTAATTAGCCCATGCCCTTTTGGAATGCCGCTTTTACGAGGAACTTCGATCGCACTATATTTCCCCCCTTTTAATATACAAATCCAATGCCTCTGTGACTGACATAATGCCTTTTTTACTAAGTGATAGGGACCCTAAGGCTACATTGTCACTGGCAAGATTTGTTTCAGTCCTTATATCCCTCCAATACTAGATATATGCTTCTCAAGATCAATTGATCAAGGAGCTTCTAAGGGATAAAAGGAAAGGAAAGGTTAAACTGAAAATTTTGAGCTGATAAATGCCTAAGTGCAATTCCAAACCAAATTACACTCTTAGATATCAGTAGATATCTAAGATCATGATCATACAAGGGTGTAACTCTGCATACTATTGTACTGTTAGACACTAAGTACAATCACAGAGATACAGTAACCCTGGCTGAAGTTTTGAGGCACACTTTCTGTTTCTGAATAACATGATATAACTTCCATTGGAAACATTAAGACCATAATCCCAAAGTTAACAGTGCTCACTTGGAACTTTTTATGTTTACAGCTTGTTCCATTCTCTTCTATAAATAGGTTGATGTTCCACATGCACAATGAGCAATCACCACGCATGCTAAAAGCATTTCCACTCTAGAAGAGAAAATAGGGCAAGTTTTGCAGATGTAGAATTCTGATTTTATATAGGACCCTTACATACATTTGTATTGTTGCTATGGCATAGAAACAAGACTCATGGATTTTAGCAGAAAATACTTCTGTCTAAGAGTCACAATGCCAAAGGAAAGTGAGACATACCTAAAACCCATTGTCATCAACAGGCTTTTTAAATCCAGTAACATTTATGGGTGTAACTTTAGTTTGAACCAAATCTCTAGGTTTGGTAGAAGTCAATCACCGTGCACAGCCTTTCAATCTATTCATTTTCACTGTTTGTTCCTTTTACACCTTTTTATGCCATAAATTGCATATGATGTGCACTGTACCACTTTCATAAATGTACCAAAAGAAGATTAAGCATTCTGAAGAGAATCTCCCCATGCTTGGTCAACCAATAGGATGATTTGGGGTTTTCCATTTTCCTTGATAGAAATTATTTAAAATAGCAGAATGGACTGTGATTACTGATGGGCATTTAATAAAGGTGACTTGTTTCGATTAATTTATCAATACTAGTGTCCGTCTTTTTATTAGAAAGAAGTATCCTGAAATTGCAGTATTCTATGGAAGAAGAATAAGTTTTTATATTCCACATTTCTCTACCATAAGGAGTCTCAAATCAGCTTATAATTGCCTGCCTTCCTCTCCCCACAACAGGCATCTTGTGATGTAGGTGGGGCTGGCCCAAGGTCACCCAGCAGGCTTCATGTGGAGGAGTGGGGAATTGAACCCAGTTCTCCAGATTACAGTCTGCTGTTCTTACCCACTATACCATGCTGGTTAGTGGATTTCCATGCATTTGACCTGTCCCAGTCCCTATGGTGGCCAATTTAAGGTTTTTTTTAATGATTATTGACATCCCACTACAACCTTTATGTGAATTATTGCTTTTTAAAAAACCTAAATGAAGCCCCCAGTGATGTAGGGGAGACCGACAGCTGCAAAAACTAGGAAATCTGGACTTGGACCATCCACATGGAAGCCCACCTGTCTTTGCTATGATATTTCCCAGAATATTGCTGCTAAGTATGGTTGGGGAAAATGGCAGAAAACACTAGAAAAAACTGCTTAATACATGGAAGCCCACTTTTAGTATGGTGTCCAAGCTGCGCCAAATAACGCATGTGCAATTGACTACACACACACACACACACACATGCACATGCACATACACAGAGAACCTTGATTGACCTCCATTGCAGTTTAAATAGTCTGCCAAGTCATCACCTTACCACACAGACAGGAAGCAGCTGAAGGCGTGAGGAAGTCTGCCCTATTCAACTGCTGCTGATTCCACTCAAGTTTCTAGACGTTTGGTAATGGAGAGCAGGTTCTGTATTCAGGCAGGTCCTCTAGCCTGCAAAGTAATTTTTAAGAAGGTGAAACAGTTCTGAGGGGAGGGGGGGTCAATGGTACTGTCCTACTAGTGTATCAACCACCATTGACTTTACCTTTTTATCATCTACTATGTGCATCTCATCCTGGCTGTATTAATATTTATTTTAACAATATCTCAGCAGCTTCTTCCCTAGCTCCACAAGGAACAGTTTTAATTGTCTTATGTCACCAGCTCATGTTTTTTATCATAAAAGATATTATCTTGCATGTATAATTTATAGGCAAACATATTATAAACAAATAGATTTCTATGAAGGCATTAAACTAATAGTAGGCGCTAACTTTCACATATTTAGCATAAAATAATGTCTTTAAAGCACAAATCTTTTCACTAAGATGATACATGGTTAGCAATTGATAAATTATAGCCTCTTTTCTTCTTATAATTGCTACATTAATTACAGATGACAGCTAAAGTTTTAAATAACAGTATACATCATATTTTTAGGTACCCTGATATCATCCTTACATGATTTGACTAATTTTTCCAAATGCACAAAATGACTTTCCTCTTTCCTAAACAGCAATCAAACACATTACATACATCTAGAACACAATACTTTCCCATTTAGCTGTCAAAATACAGTCTTCCAAATGTACAGAGGCTTATTTCTTTCTGTTTTTAGCCTTGAAGAATAAAAAATGTGATTGTCTTGAAAACAGAATAGTGATTAAAGTGAGCAAATAGCAATATTGAAAGATTGGCACCACAAATGGAACTGCAGAGCTGTGAATAGGTGATTGGATTTTCTTTGGATACCTGCCACTTGGAGCACAAATGGTAGAACTGGAAACAAAATTACAATTGCAGGTTTCAGATACTCTATTATAACATTTTGTGTGATACCCCCTACAACATTTCTCCATTAATGCTTCATGGAAAAAAAATCCTTAGAAAGTATTAATATTAGCCCACACCCTGATTCCCCTTGCAATCCTCTTTTCTTCATACTTACTTTGTGTTCCTATAAGCTTAAACAAGGGCAAGGTTCTTTACATGATGCTGGTAAGTAAAAAGAAGGTGCTAGGCTGCCTAACCTGACTTGAGGGAATTCATTTGTCTACTTTGCTTATACTATTTACCCTTGAAATGAAGTTTATGGACTGATCTGACAACTCGGACAAAACCCTTCTGGGAAATTTCAGAGAAACTTCCTCTTACTTATGGATATAGTTATAATGATGTTACTCTGATGGGCTCTAAAATAATCTCATGGGATATTCACTCTATGCTGAACAAGTTGGAATAAAAAACTCTTACTGCTCTGCAACAAAGCAAGGCATACCTTAGGAAGTATGTGGAGTCCAGATACATGCCTAGTGACTGACAATTGCAAGCATACTGTTTAGCCAACATTATTCTCATTCTCAGGTGACTACATTTCTCCTCCCAGTTAGGCAGTCTAATTAATCTATTTTAAAACATTAAATTCATTCTGAGTGGATATACAATTAATTACTCTTTGCCCTTGAAAGGCAACTTTATACTCAAAGTGGGGAGGATCAGACAATACATTGTGGACCTACCTCTACCACAGTGCTTAATTTCTGGCTGCATTTTTAACATGTGCATTTTTTAAAAAAATTTTTAATGTACTCCTATGCTGCTTTTGTGTCCTTGCAATTTGTAGTGCTGTTATCTGCCTTGAATCTGAAGAAATAGGGTGGGCTATAAATATTTTAAATACAATTGTCTGGGGCCATACCAGGGCTACAGGGCTTCCCCTGCCGCTGCCTCAGAACCAGGCAGATGGATGGGTGGGGCAGCAACCGCTTGGTAAGGAAGGTGATTGGAATGGATCTACTGGAGGGGAGGCAGGTAGTCAGGTTGGTAGCTGGGTTGGGCCTCCCCAAGAAAACAGAGGTGAGTGGCAGACTGGTAGCAGCTTGACATCGGAACTAGGCATGCTGGAAATCAAGGCAACACCTCAGTGGCCCAATGGTGGCCAAAGAGAACCAGGCAAAGGACAGCGCTAGAATAGAGTTGGAGCAGGACATCCCCAAGCTTTTTACTGGAGAGGAAGACAGCACATGGGATTCACTGGTCCCCAGCCAACGAGGAAATCAGGAGGGACTTTCAGGGACTGTGAGGAGCTATTTAAGCTCCACTAACAGAGAGCCAAGGAGGACAGGTCAGGACTGCTCATCTCCTCCCACATTAGCCCAGAGAGAAGGGAAGAAGAGCACAGGCAGAGCCCCTAACAGGAGTAGGTGGACCAGGGTGAGCATTCAAACCCCTCTCATTTCAATATATAGCCTCTGCAGGGATGATGGGTGACATTGACCATGGATCTCTGGATGACCGTCAATCCACACTGCCACTGCCAGACAAAAATAAATAAATAAATGGTTGGTGGTGTGTTTTGAATTGGATGGATGCTGGTAATAACTTGTGCATGGCCATGGACAAAGAGATGATGGCTGCAACTGTTCTGTCTCAGCCGGACAATATCACTACATCCTGGCTATATGGGGGCAGTTTCTTATGGCTCCTCACCATCCCCGGAACTATATTGTGCACAATTGGACTCTGTCGTGACTTAGATATCTTGCATAATAGCTTTTTGTGGTGGCATGCTTACCTCTCCAGAAAAAAAAATGTTTCACAGTAGTAGACAATTCTTTTCCTTACCACAGAGAGAATTTTCCAAATAAAATAATAAACTAGATTTATCATGTGAAGCACCAAAGTATGAAACATTTCTTACAAACTTGCAGTAGATAAAGGTTTTCTGGTCATGTGAAGTTGTTTTAATTTGCATTTTATGTAGGTTTGAATTGTTTTTTTTCCAGGTGCATGTATTAAACATCATTGGAACTCACCCTTTTATGAGAAAGGAAGGCTAAAAGTATATTAAAGGTAAAGCACATGACCCATGGGGTGACTTCACATCCCGTTTACTAGGCAGACTTTGTTTACGGGGTGGTTTGCCAGCGCCTTCCCCAGTCATCTTCCCTTTACCCCCCAGCAAGTCTTAAACAAATAAATAAAATGGTCTTAAACTAATAACAGACTTCCTGCCTTCACAAGCTAGATCTGTTTCATATTACTTACATCATTTGTTCACCCAATGTAAGAAAGACGATTGTAGGAGAGGTTTTGGGAACTGTGAAGCCTAGCCACCACTGCAGGTTGGGGTGGAACATGCAGCACCGCTATTTCTGGAAAGTGCCAGTTGTCACTACTGTCAAACATGGCAGCATCTCTAAAAATATGGCCATTCCCACAGTACACTGTTAATGAACACAAGGAAGTGACCATGGAAAATGCACCTGTTGCGGTTGACAGACTTTTTCAGATTTCTTGTTTGTTGTGAAATTGAAGTAATAGAGAACTGTTGCTGTGACCTTGTTAGTGATTTAGTTTGATCAGCATTTGTAATCTTTGTTGGATCTTTAGTATCTTGCAAGAACAGACACAATCTGATAACTGTAATATAAAACAGTATACATTTGGCATTAGAGTCATACAGTCTTCTTTCTGCAAAGGCAATTGTTAAAAGAACAAAAGACGGCAAATCAGAATCTATTCGGTGTTGTGGTTGTGATGATAATTATGAGAATAATGACAAATGGCAGGTAGTGCAATTTCTGATTGCAATCTGAATATTGTATTCTTGATTCCATATAAGAGAACCATGATGAGTATGAAACAGAAATATCCTGCTTATGAGAATGGATACATAAGATACCTGCTGAAACCTCACGTACCCAGTCACTTGGACTTCGCTTTCCCTTGGAATGAAAATCGAAGACTCTTATTTGCAGAATGTACCATATTTGGTTTTGCCAGTTCATACTCATAGCAATCCATCATATTGGAAACTGTTGCACTGAACCGGAAACATTTTTTCATGCAATTTTCTGCTTTAATAAAGAAGCTCACATTACAAGCTGGCTCATAGGTTTTCAAGCTTCATGGTAATACTATGAGATTTATTAAAGATGATGGGGAGCTTCCCATGGTTTTTTCCCCCTGTCTCATTTTAAATAGAAACAATTTTCTGACAAACCTGTAATTGGATAGTCTGCACTCTGGCTAAATTTCACTTCAGCTGACTGGTTTAATAGCCCTTATTGTAACCACACACACACACACACACACACACACACACACACACAAGCTACCAAATGAGGTCAAAAGGATGAGTGAGCAACACTTGTGTGGCTACTGGAAAACAGGTCATGTAGCAATAAGTCTTACTTCTGCTTAATAACCAGTGAATGCTATTTTTCATTGTAAATGTTTGGTTCACTTGGTATTGTGTCCTTTTTTATATAAAATCAATGAAACTTAATTCAGCTGTGTGGTTTCTACCTGAAATATTGCAGTGAATCATGGTGGAGCGATTCAAACAGCGTTTTACACATTCAGGGTTCACAGACATGTGGAACCATTTTTGTCCAGTAATAAAGTTGTCCATAACCCACTGGGTAAGCAAGCAGAATAGATATAACACACTTTCTTTGATAAAGACAAATCAATGTTGGCCTAAAAGACAAAAGATAGCCTGTCTTCTTCAAAAATGTAGGCAGCACAGATTTTGAAGCTGATGAAAAGTCTAATAAGGGGTTTGGCAATAGCAAACTGTTCTAGTCCAGCAGATCAAAACACTTTATTGCAGGCATGGATTTCTGGTATTGCTATTGTTTTGATGATGGATATATGTTCCATGATCCTAGCCAATATTCCACAACAGTGTGAGAAACTGCAAGCGTGGTATAGTTGTTTGATTCCCCTCTCCTCCACATGAGTGGTGGACTCTAATCTGGTGAACTGTGTTTGTTTCCCCACTCCTCCACATGAAGCCTGCTGGGTGATGTTGGGCTAGTCATAGTTCTCTGAACTATCTCAGCCCCACCTACTTCACAAGGTTTCTGTTGTGGGGAGGGGAAGGGAAGGTGATTGTAAGCCGCTTTTCTCCTTAAAGGTAGAGAAAAGCGGAGTATAAAAAATAAACTCTTCTTCTTCAAGCTGCCAGTCCCATATTCTATTCTATGCCCTGTTAAGCCCATTCCTTGTCTTTCCTAGTGGTATAAAACAATTTTGGCTTTAACTTTTATGAAATATGGAAAATATGCTAGAGAGGGGATAGAGTAGTACCTAGGCACCTCATACACTCTGTCTCATGGGTGTGACATGGGGAATGGCTACACAGAACCACCTCACTTCTCACCATACAGTCTTCACCTACTGTCTTCCTGCCCTCCCTTTAAGAAGGGCAGTGTAGGATTAATTGGATCTTTCAAGAGTGAAGAGGAATTAGTTGGGTTTCCATCAAATTGGCATGAATAGAAGCCTTTGATGTCCCTTTTATCTGGAAATGGTAGGATTAAATAGATCTGATCCATACTGTTCCTGAACACAGGGGTATTCTTCACGGAGATTTGCTGCTGTTTCGACGCTGATTTGCATCGGAGTCAAATTTTGGTTATTCACTGGAGATCCGTATTTTCCCCCACTGAGCAAAATAAGCCGCATTAAAAGAGAGGCAATCCAAACCACTTTTGAGATGATCTTTCCTGTGGACACGTGTTTTGTTGCTCGGATGCCCATGAAAAAATGTTTGCTTCGCTCCCTGGGACGTCTCCTTTCTCCTCCCCTAAGAACGGTGATTGGCTGGGGGAGTTTCGCGCTTGGACAAGAATACCGCCCCTTTTGCTGCCTGCCTAGAATCCTGGCACTTCTCTCCCTCCGTCCCCGCACACCTTTCCCGCCCCTCGCCCGGGATGGGACTTGGAGCTGGGCCCACACCTCCAAGCCCAGGGGGACGTCGGACGGACGGCTCTAGGGGGAGACCAGCGGGGCCACGCCATGTGCTCCTCGCGCGCTGGGGGTGGTGGCAGCTCAGTCTAGGGCAGCTGGACCCGTGGGGGGATGTTCAAGGGAAGGGGCTGTTGGCCCCACTACCCCAGCAGGGAGGGGGGATTTTTGAGAATTTGGATGGGAAAAATGTGCATCCTGAGAGCGGAAAACCCAAGGCAAAACTCCCTCCCATCACTCTTCTGAAGAGAGCGGCCAGCCTGCTCTTATCTCCCTCCTCTCTCTCGATGCACTGTGGCCGGATCATGGCAGGTGCGCAATCCAGGGGCCTTCTTTCCTCCCCCCCCCCCGCCATGCACACTGGCTGGATCGGGGCTGGCGCGCAAGCTAGGAGCCCTCCTGTCTCTCACGATGCAATGTGGCCGGATCATGGCCGGCGCGCAATCCAGGGGCCTTCTTTCCTCTCCCCCCCACCATTCCCACTTTCAGCTAAACACTTCTCTGGGCACATGGACTCCCTGACCCCCCCCCCAATCCTGTCTATCATTAAAGGGCAATGGGATCCACACCTATAGAAAATAGAGGGAAGCTTTGAGGAAAGCGCTGCCTTGCCCCCCCCCCAATTTGGAATCTGACTGTTCCAAAAGCAGAACAGAGTGAGGGTGGAAGAAAAATGGAGGAGACCAGAGGGACTGGTGCTTGTTTTTTGCACTGGGGCTGGTGAACCGCACGAAGTAATCAGCCGGGCAGAGTTGGGGCGGAGCTGGGGGCAGGCATAAACAATGAGCCTGATAGAAGGGGAGGCCTCCTGCAAAAGGGACAGACCAAACCGTTGTCAAATACAGCGTACTTTGTTCCCACGAAAAACCAAAACTACAGATAATTGACAGGGATAAATCGCGGCCATGAAAAAAACATTTAAATCGTGTTATTTTTTAGTCTGTGGCAAAACAGAAGCAAAATCTACCATGAAAAATGCCCCACACAGTTAAGGAGAATAGGTGGGCACCCTGAGCCATTGAAATATTGAGACAGATTATCCAACCCAGATGTTTATTGCCTATTACTGCTAAAGACAACTTCTTTGGCAATGGGCATCTTCAAATGAACAGTTGTATGATATGGTGGGGGTTGGGATGATGTTTGGCACTTGTCTTGGTGAAGAGTTGCCCTCATGGATAAAAAAGGCTGAATTTTGAATGGGGTTGCCTAATATGCAAGCTGCCATGCAAGATAGGAAGGATTGCACTTAAGTAACTTCTGCAGATCACATACTGTGTTAATGAAAACATAGTTATTTTTAAACAAAATAAAACCAGAACTCCAGCCTCCTTCACCTCTGCACATCTAGACATGTACACTTCTCTTTTTTGCTAAGCTGGACATTTCAGTTTTGTTGGATGTATTCTCCTGTTCATTCCTGCAGACCAGTCCCTGCTGCTCTGGCCTGCCACATTGCCAGGTCGTTGTTGTCCTAGAATTCAACTTCTTTTTCTCTTTTTTCCCCTGGACAATTCTGCTGGTCCTAACAGTATAATATTGTTTAGTCAAACAGCTTCTGCTCCTCTGTGAACTGGGGCAGCTTAGTCAATGAATAAGCTTCATTACCACTACAAAACCCGAGCACATTAATCCTGCAACTAGTAGAAGGATTCTATAAGTATGTAATAGATAAGATAATAGAGAAAGATAATGGGGGTTACCGCACTTGTATTCCCAGTGATGTATTAAGAGTTTGAAAATGTTATAAAAAATACTGTTCGCACTTTGTTTGGCCCCTTTAGCTGTGAAGACATCTTCCAACCATTTATAAGCCGTGGTATCCAAAAACCTTTTTAAAGCAATGTTTTTTATAACATTTTCAAACTCTTAATACATTGCTGGGAATCTAAAGTGTGGTAACCCCCAATGTCAGGAAATGTGTAGGACTCTGCGGTGTAACAAATGAAAATAAATAAATAAATAAATAAATAAATGTTAAATACCTTTTTGGAATAGCGTTTTACCGCATGCATGTGGGGATTACCGCACTTTGTATTCCCAGTTATGTATTAAGAGTTTGAAGCATAGTATAGATTGGTCAATATGACTCATTTCAGCTGATACACACACACACACACACAGAGAGAGAGAGAGAGAGAGAGAGAGAGAGAGAGAGAGAGAGAGAGAGAGTAAAACATAGCAGTTTATAGCAAATTGTAATTTATCAGCTTTGCAATCATTCTAATTTTCAAGAGGTATATGATTGCTGCCCTAACAAATGGAGATACGTAATTGAGATACTTTGAGAAGCAGCACAGATTTAGCAGAAATAGCATAAGTAGTGATTTGGAATGATGAGGAACAGTGACATCTTGTTCATATACACTGGGAGAGTATTGCATAGCACAAATAACACATTGTCTTTATTGTTGCAAGAGTTTGCCTTGAGTACAAGATCAGCTGAACTCGAACGTATTTATTTATGCTATTTTAAGGAAAATTGATAATTGCTTTATTATCACATTACAAATATTTGTGGTGTAACTTGGCATCAAAACAAAAATCTGGGACTAATTGTTGTTGAAACGTTTGTTATCACTATCAAGAAGATGGGTACAGGGGCTCTTCTAATTATCCTTCCTTTATATTTGGTTGAATAAATGGAACTTCTTTAAAGCTGTTTCAGCTGCTCTCAGGTAGAGTCAAAAACGAGACACAACATGCATATCAGAGGGATTTTCAATGACAAAAGACTTCTAGCAATTCCCTTGTGATATTTTCAATATGAGATCACCGAAAGTGACTTGACATACTCATTTTCTAGAAAAACACATCAAATTAATAAACCTATTTAATAGAGACAAATGTTATTTTGTAAAAAAACAGCAATGTCTGGCTTACTTGCCCTTGTTAAGTGTGCATATAATTCATGATTTCATGACTATAGTTGCCCTTATAAAAATTAATTAAATAATAACCAATAAATAAATAAATCATTTTATTTTCCCAGACTTCTCTTTCAATGTCTAGTTTCTAATAAATTATTCTTCACTTAGATGAACTTTCTCTTCTTTAATATAAAAAGAATTTCCCGAAGAACATTTAGTTGATGTATTTACACTGGTCAGCCATAGAATGATTCACTGCTAATTCTTGTCTTCAGAAATCATTGTGTTATGCATCTTCTTCCTTGTGACCGATGTATTAGTTGATACATACCCTTATTGGGACACTTTGGGCTAATATATTAGGGCTTTAAGTGGAGAACATTGTGCCTCAGAGAAGGGAATTGCACAGGAGAGCCATCCGTTCCTCTGTATTGCTACGGCTCCTTGAAACTGTAGCTCCAGTCTTCTTTAACAGCTCAAATGGATATCCCCATAGCTGTTAAGCATAGCTCCTTCAAACTTCTCTCCATTACAAATCTGCTCCCCATCAATATCGGGGAAATAGTTAGTCTTTCAGTGTTTTTGTCCACCCAGTTGGTCTAGCTTAGCCATAGGGCGGAATTCAGGGAGGGCATTTGCAGGCTTAGCCTACCTCACTATTATCATCTAGGGGTCATTAACCTTTTACTTGTATTATCTTCTCGGTATTTTATATTTTACGTGTGCAAACAGACACAATATCAATAGTTAGAAAATAAAATTTCAGGTTTTAAAAAACTGTATTTTGATGGAAATATTCTTGTTCTGTGAATGGGGCACATCATACCAATCTGCATTATCATAGATGGATAGTAGTGACTTCCTATCGTGTGTGTAGCTTACCTTCTTCTTGAGTTAGAATTCCACACTTGCCTAGCCATGAAATCAGCCTGATGTTGGGCTCCACAGTGATATTGCGCACACATTCTCTAAGACAGAGGGGCCCTTTAGTCCAACCATCGCTTAAGGCAGAAATGTTAATGAGTCAAAGCGTACCTCATCAGATGTTTGTATCTGATTAAATGAGCTTTGGGTCTTGAAAGCTTATACCTTGGAAATTTTTTCTTGGTTTTTAAGGTGTTGCTGGACTTGAATTTTGCTCTGCTGCTACAGGTTAACATGGCTACCACGTGAAACTTAAGGCAGAAAGCATTTGCTCACTTTTATGACCTGGAAGACCAAAGTACATGTCATACATGGGAATCTTGCTCTTGTGCCTTTCCAGCTTGACTTTAAGTTTTTCTTCAGTCTTATAATGGCATTTTAAGTTTTTAATGGATTTAATTAGTAGTTTTCATGTTTGAAATTATGAATGACAAGCAGAGACCTGTGAGAAACTCACAGGGAAATTCCATCACTGATCCGTTCCCGCTCATCATCTTCTGACACCTCCCCATCAACTTTCCTGCCCCTCCTTCAACTGCCTTCTTTTCCCATCAGATACATAAATAATACAATCTCTTTCCATCTGTGCTCTCCTTCTCCCCTCTGTTAGCACTTGTCTGCACCTTCCCCTTGCCCTCCTGCAATCCCCTCTATTCATGACAACTACACCATTCCACCTCCTCCTCTTCCTTGCCACCAGAAGGGAAACAAGACAGAGGAGGCAGGGGTTGAGTGTTGACCATTTTTTACTAGCTCAGTGTCTGCCTCCTTCAGCCTCCACCATCCCCCAAGCAGTGCCCATTGATTTGGGAGGCTGTTGAGAACAAGACTGGCTGTGGACTCCCTGTCTTCAAACACTGCAAATGCTCAGCAGCCGTCTTCTCTGGCTGCCACCTTTTATTTCCCTCCAGCAGTACCCATTGATATGGGTAGGGGGCTGCTGAGTGCAGGACTTGCCATGGGCTCTCTCCAAGACCAAACATCACAAGGGCTCAGCATCTGCCTTCACCAGCCATTACTATCCTTCCCTCCTGATTGCCTTCCTGTTCTGGATCTGCTTGAATGTCCATAATTTTTCTCATGTTGAACAACCTTGGCTTTTCTCAGGTTTTCCAAGGAACCATAGCATTTTGCCAATGAGAAAGAGAGTCGGGTTTCTGCCCTTTTGTTAGTTCTGAAGCCTGAACAGTGAGAATATAAAATAATATAACACTAGCAGCCTATTTTGTTCTATTCTGTGGTAGGCTACATAAACGGCTCTTGAACCAAACTATGCCATACCCATTCCTAGGCTTATTTATTTATTATTATGTTTAATTTTTATTTATGTTGTGCTCTCCTCCTTAATAGGGACCAAAAGTGGCTTATGTGATCATTCTCCCCTCCTCCATTTTATCATCATAATAACAACAAAATCACCTGGCGAGCTTCCATGGCAGAGTTGGTGGGAATACAATCCTGGTTATCCCAGACCCTAGTCTGACACTTTAGTTACTAGACCACACTGGCTGGTCCATTTCACATAGTTCTAAATAACAGAAAACATTCCAGAGAGCTCTGTCCTTGTGTCCAAAACAAACTGAGTTTGATCCTACCAGAATTTTAAACTTGATCTTGCACAATTTGTCTCTACACTGCAGTCTCCATCCTACAAGAGTTTAGTCCATGTGGGTTCCATGGTCCCAAGCATAGGCCTTTTATTGGTCAGAGGACTATCCTTCTTTCACCCGAAGGTAAGCTAGTAGAACCCAATCCATTATAGCAATGCATTATTTATTTTCATCTTACAGGTGTGCCTCTGTGCAAACACACACACACATATACAAACATATATACTACAGTTGGCTTTCTGCAACTTGTAAAAGAGTTGGAAACTTCTGGAATGGTCCATGATTTATTATTTCCTTGGAACACTCTGATGTATAAGAGAGATTACCCTAAAGGTATTTTTAATGAGCCACTTGGAAACAAAATTAGAACAAAATTCATTTAATAACAAAGGCAAATTGTCTTGGTAATTTACATCTGTGTTCTATGGACTCAACCTGGCATCACTAAAAAATTTATGCAGCCTTCATGTTTCCTTTTGGCAACAGATAAAGTAGTTTAGGCTGATCTCTAAAGAACTCTTCTCAACAGCCCTGTGTAATTGCTTATCCTCCCACCCACCACCCTCCTACAAAATTACTGCTTCCTAACTTCCAGAAAAATGCTTCAGGGAAACACAATCCAAAAATAAATAAATTAGTGTGTAGAAAAAGCAGCTCTGGCACATCTTTCCTTGTTCCAGTGATAGAATTGAGCTGACTTTCAAGGAGAATGCTTGAATTTTTAATACAAATGCAAATGCCTAAATTAGTCCAGCTGGAGTAAAATATGTTTATTAGTCTTTAGATACTACTGCATTTTACCATATGCAGTAGGCAGCCGCCAATTAAGCAAACCTCTCAATGTGGGCAGCATTGGGCCTTCATAATGTGCGTTCTGAAGACATAGGATCCATGTTCCAGAAATATTATTATATTGCCTTCATCCTTCAACCCTTTTATGATCAAAGTTCCCATCAGAGTGATTTGCCTAAGCAGTACCTGAGCAGAACATTTTGTCAAGAAATGGTTGCTATTAAAAAGCTGCAAATGTCATTTTAACTGTTCATATGTGTCAAGAAGCCTGTCTACCAATTTAACAAGTATTTGTCTCTAAACAAACCCAATGGCCTGACATCTGTAGGGGAATGGCAGATTGTGGACTTCATTCTGTACAGATAAATTGCATTAAGGCCACAATCCACAAAAGTCTGTGCTACATTGTTTTTTTTAAGAGCACATTCCTCTAAAACCAGTGCTACAGGTCAATAGCTCGCAGTCAGAGGTACAAAATTCAGAGCACTTGGACCTTATAAAGCTTGGAGCATATCACTGAGAAGTTTTGACCACTTTGATCACAGAGAACAGTATTCATGGAAATGAGGCAGTGACTAAATAAGGCTTGTCCAGTTCTTGCCACCACTTTCCACTTGTGCTGGCAGAGGTTGTGTGGCTGAGTTTCAGGTTGCCCTATAAATGCATCTCTCCAATGTTACATTATGTGATTTAAATTAGTTTTATTATCAAAGGGAAACAAGGTAAATAATACCATTGCAAATATCACAGTCAACAGCAAAATAATAATATTACTTTTTGTTAGTTTGATATTAATTGATATTAATTTCATAATATTAATTCATAATATTACTTTTTTGTTTTATTTGTAATATTACTTCTTGTTTTCATTCTTACTCTTTCTGTGATCTTGGTGATGGCATCTTGGCCATCTTCTGGGCATGGAGTAGGGGTCACTGGGGGTATGGGAGCTAGGGCTGTTGAAAAAAAAATTGGTATAGTTCGGCTTCGGCAAAATTCGGCCTGTTTTTATTCGGGCCGTGCCGAAGTCCGAACTCCCCCGCTTCGGATCCCCGGAAATTCAGGGGGATCCGGAGTTTGGGGGAAAATTCGGCCCCCTCACGCGCCTTCAGGGGGCTTCCCTGAAGGCGCGCGGGGGGCCCTTTAAACAGATCTGTGCCTCCCAGCTGGGAGGCACAGATCTGTTTAAAGGGCCCCCCATGCGCCTTCAGGGAAGCCCCCTGAAGGCGTGCGGGGAGCCCTTTAAACAAGCCCTCTGCGCTGTTTGGCAGGCAGCGCAGAGGGTCTTGCCATCCCCCCGCCAGCCCTGACGGGACTGTATTTATTGTAGGGATGCTTGAACATCCACCAGTTTGGGTCATAGCTTCCTCTTTGTCACTAAGGACTACTCAAGACAAGGGTAGGATTCTTGCCAGTTACAAACAGGAAGAATAATATATAGTCAGAAAGGGTGGTGGTGGTTGAGCTGAATCATTGTCCTGCAAAAAATATCAAAGGTAATGTGCTAATCATTGTCCTGTAAGTATCAAGATAATGTGCTAATGAGGGTGTGGTATGTTAATATGGAACCATTGTATCCTGAAGTGATCTGTTAATGTGTGAAATCCAAAGCTAATCTGCATGGCTATTGTGGACTGTAGTCTTTGTTAGTCTGGAGGTTTTCAGGACAGGAAGCCAAGCCTTATTCATTCTTAAACTCTCTTCTCTTCTTTTCTATATATTACTCTTCCTACACACTTTACACTGAGAGACACTGTCCTTCAGTGTTACTCCTCTGAAGATGCCTGCCACAGCTGCTGGCGAAACGTCAGGAAAGAAAATACCCAGTCCACGGTCACACAGCCCGGATAACCTATGAGAACCAATGAACTCTGACTGTGAAAGCCTTCGACAATACAATTGCTGAATTTCAATAAAATCCTACCCAATGATCATTAGCAGGCTGTAAAATAATCTTCAGTTGAGAAGTAGCTTAAAGTCCAGCACTAAGCTGTTTGGCACCAGTGAAGACAATTCCTGCTGTGTCCTGGTCTCAATCTTTGTAAAGATAGACCAGCAGCTACTGATGTTACTGTATCACCATTTCAAAGAAACCAGGTAAAGAGCTTTCTGGGAGGCTAGAGAGTGTAACACATCCTCCTATAGTCCTGAAACTATCAGAACAACTGCGTTGCAAAAGAAATATTGAAGGAATAGATGAACATTCTGAAAGGCAATAGTAGGACATGTTGGATACCTTGGCATAGGATTGCTACCAATCTCTCCTTGTAGCATTGAAGCTCCTTGTAACATTGTAGCTGCTGTAGAGAACAAGATGCAGCTGTAAATCAGAATGGCTCAGAGTCTGACATGTTTAGTTCCAAGCACATTCCATTTCAGTGTTTAATACTGTCTGTAATAACATTCAATCAAATGGATTACATTTGTACTCTGCATTATCTTAGCAACCCAATTAAAAAAAAAACATGGCAAATGTACTAGAAAGAAATGGTGTCATTACTTCAGAATAATCAAGATGATTGCATAATAATGCATCAACAATATGTTTATTGCTGAATTGGTGTATGTTTTCTGATCTGAGTACTTTGTTTTCATGGTTTATATGGACAAATGTCCCAAACAGGAGCAATAATGATATGAGGAAAAAGGAAGCAAAACACTATGTTTACATGCTGCCATAATAATTCACCACCTCAAGCAACACTTTTAAAAGGTGTATTTCTATGATAGGAGAATTATTCATGGTTTTGGGGTAGGCTGTTACCAATACTCTACCAGCTCTGTCTCTTTGACCGAATTGCTTGGTGATTCTGTAGAGGTATCGAATCAGTGCCTTACTGCTGTGGTTAATTGGCGAAGGGTGAATCAGTTGATGCTGAATCCCAACAAGATAGAGGTAATGCTGAGGGAAGTCTGAGGTCTTGAAGGACATTGTGCTCCCCTCTTTTTATGGGGTCCAGATGATGCTTTCTAATTTGGTTAAGAACTCACTTTGTGAAAGGAAATAAAGAACAGAACACAACATGAAAGAATGGCAAGCCTTCAGTGGAAAGGTAAAACAATATTATCAGGCAGTCACTGTAAGATTAGGAAAAAGAAATTAATGCAGAAGGGGTGTGTTGTTTTTTTTAAAACGTTGGTGGCGGGTGCCATTTCCCCATGATAGAAATCAGTGAAGAGAACTGCACCTGCTCTGAGAGGGACCTACTTCAGCGGTCTGTAAAACTTAGCCCCTTGTTTCAATTCACTTGAAACTTGGGAGGATCTTTAGATTCAAAGGAGGACTATCTTCTGTGCACATCTGGAATCATTATCTTTATAAACAGCTGTGCCAGACCCTTCAGTAGATTCCCCACTGAAAGTAATGGTCCCAAAGGACGGTAACCCCCAAACCACACCGATTTTAATCCCAAACCAGAAATATCCTATATGAATTACTGAAAATCCCCCCAATCCCAGATACAAAAGCATAATGATTTTTTGTTGTTGCTGTTGGTACAAACCTCTACCACCATGACAACTTTGCTCATCTGAGCAAAGCCTTCTGAAGGTTTCTTCCTACAGGTGGGTAAGATCAGCAACTGCGTATTGGAGCATTTGTTACCCAAATCAGACCTCATACCTAGTCTGCCACATGATCTATGAATTTAGAATGTATAATTGTTTCCTAGTAATTATTTGGGACTGTTTCAGTCTATTGTCTACACCGATCCCTTTCTAGAATAATGCCCTCAGAAAGACCAGACAGAGAATCCAGAAATGTCTTGAAGCTACAAACCTACTTCTGCAGAAGAATGCAACTCCTTTCAGGACAGCTGACTCCTTTAGCAGCTTTGTTGTTCATCAAGCACACCTTAGTCCTGCTTGGATTGTGCTTCAGTTTATAGGAAGCTATCACATTATCTTCTCCAGGCTCTTGTTCACTTACTCAGCTGTTAAGAACTGGGTGTCATCCACACACTGGTGGCACCTCACTCCAACTATGTGGTTGATCTCCACCTGTGGTTTCAGTGTGAATATGGCCCTTTTTCCAATCTAGGCAGAAGTCCATTCTAAAATAACCTGAGCCAAAGGAAGCTATGTTCCTTCTGCTTCCTCTCTCTCTCGAAGCTTAAAGAACAGGCTTAGCCTTCACAGACCAGTAGAAAATGCCCTCAGATTTAAGAAGTGGCCCTTACATCAGTAGTGGAAGATCTCTGACTAAGTGGTAAGGCATTACTACAATTTTGGAAGGAACAATGAGATGTATTCAGACTAGAAGCAGAAATAAATTTTATAAGTAGCAACAATACAAATATGTGACCTGGAGAACTAACACATATGTAGTGGTCAACATACTATATTATACTGCTAAAGAACCAGTTGTACCAGGCATCTAAACATTACACATATTATATGAAGAGACAGAATGAGAGAAAAAACAAACAAACAGAAATTAGGCTACTAATTACTTGAAGGTTGACGTGTGGGTCCAAGCACTGAGGTAGGAATCTTAATGTTAAGGAACAACTAATCCAAAGGGGAAGAGGCAGATCCAAGTTTCATCATCACAGATCAAGGTAGCTGATAAAACAAGATCCATCCTTGGCAGACAGAGGTACACATCCGCCTATTATACAACAAGCAGCAGAGTCTGAGGACAAAAGATTATTTTATCAAGGCTTGAAAAGGGAGAAGGAAGCATAAGTGTGGGCTCAGATGTATACCCTATCATAAACTTGCCCTACATCTACATGTGTAGCATATTCATGTGCATGTAAACAATGTGCTTCTTCTTCATGTCACCACCCCAAGTTAAAAATCTAGCCTCTCATGTTACCAGTGACCTGGGGAGAGCCAATGTGGTGTAGTGGTGAAGAGAAGTGGTTTGGAGTAGTGGACTCTAATCTGAAAACCGGGTTTGATTCCCCACTCCTTCACATGAGCAGCGGACCCTAATCTGATGAACCGAGTTGGTTTCCCCACTACTACACATAAGGCCAGTTAGGTGACTTTGGGCAAGTCACAGCTCTCTCAGCCCCACTTACCTCACAGGGTGTCTGTTGTGGGGAAGAGAAGAGAAAGTGATTGCAAGTCAGTTTGATTCTCCCTGAGGTGGTAGAGAAAGTTGGCATATAAAACCAACTCTTCTTCTTCTTCTTCTTCTTCTTCTTCTTCTTCTTCTTCTTCTTCTTCTTCTTGTACTACTAGTACTACTAGTACTTCTACTATTACTACTGCCTTTTTGCACATGCTCAGAGTAGACTTTAGAAGTCTTCCCAGTTGTTTCAGTCCTTCTCCTGTGCATATGTGTCTGAGTTAATTATTAAGGTCCACGATGAGGATTTTGAATCACAGTCTTCCCTCTTAAACAGGAAAACTTTATTGCTACAAATTAAGCTAGAACACAAGACAGGGGAAACAGCTAAGAGGTTTACCTCTGACATCACTCCCCCCCCCCAGATGCACATCCTGATGAGACTGGGCACCCCAATGGGTTGACATACAAAGCAATTACAACATTTCTTACCCCCCAAAAAAATTATAAACAATAGCGTACAATAAAAAATATAGTCGTGCACACATATAATTCCTGAGCATACTACAAAGGTACATTCTAACATAAAGGAACAGCTTCTTACGGAGTATATTTGCATTCGGCAATTACACGGTAAACACAGCAAAGCTTACCACTCAGGTACCTTGGACAGCGTTTCCCCCACCCACCCAGCCTCTCTTCGGCTCTGGAGAAGAAAGAACAGCATCTTCCCTTTGGAAGAAGCATCAAAGAAGGAGACCAAATAGCTTACACCCCCACCCTCTCTTTGACCAGAAAGGATATCAGGATTTCATAACTGTCACAGAATCTCCCACATTGAAGGGCTGTGAATGTGCCCTTATATCATACCACACTTTCTGATTCTGCTGGGCTGCAGTAAGATTCTTGTGTGCCAGAGCTATCACTTCTCTAAGAGTATTCTGCAACTTACTGACATGACACACAATAGAAATATTTCCCCCCCTCATACCAGTGGCCCATGACACTTCCTTCCTTAAAACAACTCAAAGGGAGAAAGCCTCAAGCTGCTTTGAAGAACTTCTGTATATGCAAAAAGTAGCTGCTGTAAGTTCTTGTCCCAATCATTAGGATGTGTGTTGGCATACTTCTTCAACATTGCACCTAAGGTTTCATTGAGTCTTTCCACACATCCACTGGATTGATGATGTTTGGAAATGGAAGTGAAGTGCTTAATTCCCCATGTTTGCCAAAGTTTTCCCATAGTACTTGAGATGAATGTCCTGCCTACATCTGTTAAAATTTCCTTGGGTGCACCTAGCCTAGCAAAGATAGAGATCAAGGCATCTGCCACTGAGATGCCATCTATCTTACATAGGGGTTGTGTTTCTGGATAACATGATGCAAAATTCACCAGAACCAAACAAAACCAATTTTCTCTTTATGTAGGTTTGGGAAAAGGATCAAAGATGAAAACATATTGCCAAGTTAAATTGAACAACAACAACACAACTACCCATTGTGATCTAAGGCAAATCATAAAACAGCTCCATAGAAGGCTCCATAAAGTGAAGCTCCTAACATTAATGAAAGTCACAGTCTCCTCGTTGAAACTAGAACCATTGCTGTACCTGGCCTTCAGCTTTAGTGGTGACATCTAATGAGAAGACTGTGACCCTTTCTACTATATCTTGACCTAGTTGCTTTAATTCAGCCCAGAAACTTGCGTGATTGGAGTGCTCAAATATTTCACTTTGTGCTTTTATCCCCCCCCCTTTGTTCCTTGGCTTTGCTTTACAGCAATTCATTGCTGGATTATATAACCCCCTTAGCAAGAATGCCTAATTATATTTCTTTTTCACTTCTTCACTCTAAAAGATCTTCGTGTTCTGCCAAATTCTCTTAGAAGAAACCCTAGAGGTTCACAGAGTATGGCAGAGAGAGGAAGAATAGTTTCTTCAGCCCCATCTGCCTTCAGGTATCCTGACATTTATAGAAATCTACACAAGCAAATGCACAAAGTTAGTAAATATTAACAAAACTAAATGTATATGTGCACATGTTCATTTATCCTTGGAGCAATACTTAAAAAAATATTTTTCAAATTTTGTATGATTTTCTGTACAAAGTGGAATGCCTTGTTGATTCCTGCACGCACACACCCTTCATTTGGTGGGTATTCATCCACACATTCTGCTGATTGTTTCCAACCTTTCTTGACCTCGGGGGCAATGTCTACTCTGAATTACCACCTTGTAAAGTTTTCCTCATTTCATAGAAGTGATGAGGTTTTAAGATGCTCTTACCTAGAAGCACAGAAAATCCTATGTGAGATTGTTGTTCACCATTTAATAACATGTTTCTATATGGGTCTTCCTAATGTACACCTTCTGCTTAAAAATATGAAAGATAATGCTCGTGACTTCCCTTGCTATGGCCTTAGATTAGGGTGCCTCGCAAAGACTGTGAGAATCACCTTCCCTTATTCCTCATCTGTGGCTTTCTTTCTTTATTACAGCTGCTGCCTCACCTCCTGAGTTCCCAGTTCAGTCCTCTCCTGCCAGACCTCTACCCTGACGTACCTTTCCCCCCAGTTCCCAGGACATCATTAAGATGGCTGTAGTCCCCAAACACCATATGGCTTGTCATCATCATCCCTGACCCTGGTTTCCACCATGAGGTCTTTTACAACCAGACTCACCTGCCTTGCAGGAGCCACTCCAGCCTTCGGACCTATTTGCCTCCCTGTCCCTGCTGCGCTCCTCTGCTGGGACTCCCATTGGGCACGGGCATTTTCTGCCTGCTGGCACTTCCCATGGGTCCTTCCCACTGTGAGCCTTCCAGGACAATCTGTGCTGCCACTGCCACCATTACCCCACAGCTCTCCCCAGCCTCTTCATCTGGCCCTTCCCCAGCTGTGAGGTCCATTTCTGCTGTGGCTGGTATTTCCAACCCTGGGCCCCAGAGGCTGTACAGCCCCCAGAGCTTCTTCCTCCCCTTGCTTTCATTCCTGGTCTCCCTTTATGCTTCTGGGCCATCCAACCTCCCTTCACTCACCCCCCGCCAGCAGTGGTTTGCCACTTCTGGCCCTATTTTGTTTACTTCCAATAGGGCCATTGGAGGCTTCCAATCACTTTGAGGAATTGTGGGGCCAGTCAGCCATCCACGCAACTTTCTTCCAGTTCTAGCCATGTTCATGCATGCTGGTCTTCAAAGACACACAGGAGGCAGCTCGGAACATAAAACAAAGTCAAATCATTAAAATTTATGAAATTATTTAAATTAACAAACCATTAAGAACCACAGACATTTGACAATCTCTGAATATGAATGTTCAGTTTAGGCATCACAACTTTCATGGACTTATTCTCAATTAATTTTCATAATCTTTTTAAAAAGCTGCATAACCTATTGGCCACCACTCCATCCTACAGTAGAAAGTTCCACACATCAACTGTGCATTGTATGAATAAATACTTTCTGTCTCTCCTTGAAAAGACTTGAAATCCCATCAACTTTATCGAGTTTTCAAGTTTCTTTATTTTAAACAGGTTTTTAAATCAATCGTAAACAGCTTTTTAAAACAATTTCCTATCCAGTTTCATCACTCCAGAAATAATTTTATAAACCTTTACCATGCACCCCCCCCCCATAATCATCTCTGTATTGAAAATCCCTACATTTCTTTGCTTTACCTCATAGGGAAGGTGCTCCAGTTCCTTGATCATCTGGACTACTCTTTTCAACATGCTGCTCTCTAGTAACTGACTGACCATTATCCTATAGCTG
The DNA here is from genome assembly GCF_029931775.1 of Euleptes europaea. Classification (NCBI taxonomy): domain Eukaryota; kingdom Metazoa; phylum Chordata; class Lepidosauria; order Squamata; family Sphaerodactylidae; genus Euleptes; species Euleptes europaea. Next base: position 35,830,817 of record NC_079320.1, on the reverse strand, counting down.
TCATATCTATGCCATCAACAGATAAATTATACTGTGAGTTTTTGGCAGAGTGGTCTTTAAAATCACCTCTCTTCAGAAACAAATATAGCAGTCCCCTTTAATAAGTACCTTGCTGTGCATTCCTGAGGGGGGGCGAGTTCTCTTAGGAGGAGGCGTGACGTCGCCGCCAGCGTAAATGCATCTAATCACGCAACAAGATGCGCTTACGCTGGCGGCGAGGTCATTTCTGTCGGTGCCCGAGCACCACAGAGCTGCACCTCGCCCCTCCACTGGTGTGGTCTCTCCGTGGCACAGGCCATGGCAGAAAATTGCAACGCAGGCATGGGGGGCATTCCCAGGGTGACAAGGAGGGTGAAGCTGCCATTAGGCAGCTCCCTATGCCCTTTCGGCCCCGAACACCAGCGGCCAGATGGTGTTGCTGCACCTGCTTTTTAGCAGGCCCAGCCTCGCAGTTTTCAATGGGGCTTTTAGCTCCGCTGAAAATGAAAAAAGCCTTTTAAAGGCTTTTTCGTCCTGGCAGCATGCGGGAAACAGCTTAGGAGGAGGCGCGGTTGCGCCTCTTCCCCACCGTCCCCGCATGTCGGCATCTCAGGAATGCATGGTTAATTACCTGTCCCTACATCAGTGTTCACTGGAATCTTAACATGTAATGTATAGCAGAAGTAGAGAGAAAATAGTGATGGTGAAAGCGAAACAACAAAAGCCATGAGGATTAAGGCTGCACATTAGATATGAATTTGCATGTAAACTCTATGGAGCTACTATGAAACTACAAACTACAGGACATATTGCAAACATAAATTATGAATAGAAATGCTCACCATGTGCCTATCCATTTAAACCAAGTGCATAAAAAAATTGTAGTGGATAATTGGAATGAAGTGGAATGGAACACGTTAAGCAAAGCTGTAAAAGATATACATAAATGAAACAAGTGTCATTCCTTCAACCTTACTTAGCGGCTTTGATAAGCTACAGGGCAATTGAACCTTCAGGAACTGTTCCAAGACTTAAATCGATCTAGTTCAGTCTTCATTTATAATCCAAATTTGGGATTCTAATATTTGAATGTATGGAAGAACTACCACTTTTAAGCTAAGGAACTCATCTTCCAGCTATTTTTTATGCCTTGCATCTTCAAGGAGAACAGGATAGGCTATAACTGAGAGATACTGTACCTCCCAAACTGAAATTCTTGTTAGCAATGTGACATCTTCAGATCTGCTTGAGCAAAGCTAGTCAAGATGTTGTGATGCTCTAGTTTACTGTTATTTCATCTAGTTTCTTTTTGTTGTTGCTACTGACTGCCTGTAGCCACCATGCTTTTCTTTTTATTCATTTGAAAATGTTTAAAATCAAAGGAAAAAATATTAGAGAGGGCAAAGACAAAAAAGGGGAGCTTTTGTAAGTGAGGCAACAAGAGAGATGGTAGTGTTAGTAAATCTTTTTAAATGAGTTTTGCCACTAGATTTATGGATCTGATCTTTTTTCCAGCATTTGTTTGTCCTTTGGATGCACCCTTCAATTGGCTATTGCCTTACAGGCAGTAATACAGTGAGAAATTCAGACGGATGTCTTCTTGTAAACTTTAAAGCATCTAGACGTTAGCCCTACAGGTACAAAACTATTGCACTGAAAGGACCATTTGTCTGTCTGTTTTTAATATATTTTAGTGCTTTGATTTTTTTTTTACCCCTTAGAATACAGTATTATAAAATACTGCCAACACAGACTGTATAGATGATTAAAGAATAATAGTTACCTTGGGTGACATGTAGGCTGCTTGGTAGCCATTGAGTATTAGTTCCTAGAGGTAAAGACACTAGTATGCAATTTGAAGGGAGTAGGAACTGAATAATTTAAGCACCTATAATTCCACCTTATTACTGATGTAAGAAAACACATTTAAGGATGGAAAAAACTTGCCATGTGTCATGCGGCATATTACTGAGTATCTCATTTCTAATGCAATTAATTGTCCCCAATTTTTTTTAAAAAAATACTGGAAATCAGTATTGAATTTTGTCATCTGTGCCTGATATTTAAGAGAGTTGTACTAGAGTCTGTCATGTTGCACACAATTGGTTTTCTGAGTGTTGTATTTATTTTGGAAGAACTGGGAGAATGGAAGATTCTTGATAGTTTATAGAGGCAGGAACAAGACTTACAACTGAAACCATACTCTGTCCCTACTGTTAGCTGAACTCACTCCTTACAAAGCACCAGGTTACTTGCCTGAACAAAGAAGCAACAAAGCTCCCAAATTTATTTGGATTTTGTGCCAGCTTATATAGGTCATGAAGTCAAACCAAATTTGGAGGCCTGACTGGATTTTTTAGAAATCTGAAATGGGACTAAATGAGTCCAGAAAGACCTTGGGCTAGAGAATGTCTGTTTTGATGCCACATGTGCTTGGCAATGATACCACTGCTGTATGTCAGACCATGAAGACTGTAGCCTTCACAGTTGCCAGGCACCCAACTATGATCTGCCATTCTCCAGTCCTCTGGTACAGAGGCTGATCAAAGGGACATATTACATATATTTGTTAGAAGTTCAGCCATTTCCCATCTGAGTTCTTGAAGAACTCTAGGATGAATACCGTCTGGTCCCTGTGACTTGTTAGTTTGCAGTTTGTCTAGACGTTCTAGGACTTCCTGCCTTGTTACCACTATTTGCCTCAGTTCCTAATTTTCCCCTCTCCAAAATCTCTGTTCAGGAGAAGGAATCTGCCCTGTATCTTCAACAGTGAAGACAGATGAGAAGAATTCTCAGATGAGAAGAATTCTAGTTTTTCAGCAATCGCTTTATCCTCCCTTACAGTTCCTTTACTCCCATTGTCATCCAATGGTCCAACCGCTTCTCTAGCTGGTTTCCTACTCCTAATATACTTAAAGAATTTCTTATTGTTTGTTTTGATGTGTTTAGCAATAAGCCCTTCAACATCTTTTTTTGCATCTCTAATTAACTGCTTGCATTTCCTTCGTGCAAGTTTGTGTTTGCTTCTGTTCGCCTCGTTTGGGCAAACCTTCCATTCTCTGAAGGAAGACTTTTTTTCCCTCTAATTGCTTCCTTCACCTTACCCGTTAGCCATGGTGGTGACTTCTTGGACTTATTACTACCTTTCCTGACCTGTGGTATACAAGCTAGCTGAGCCTCTAGTAATGTGGACTTGAGTAACCCCCAAGCCTTTTCAAGAGATTTAACCCTCTTAACTGTTCCTTTCAACTTCCTCTTTACCAGTTTTCTCATTTTAGAGAAGTTCCCTCTTTTAAAGTCAAAGGTAATTGTATGAGATTTCCCAGTCACTTTCCCACTTACATCTAAATTAAATTTGATGCCATTGTGATCACTATTTCCAACTGGCTCAACTACATCCACATCCCGCACTAAGATTGGTAAGGGAACAGTGGATGCAGACTCTTTGGCTGAGTCTGCTGGATCTTGTTTGGTCTGCTTGGTCTGTCCCTGCTTACTTGTCAGGAGTGCAGTGCTTTCCCTCCTCGGAGATATTGGCTCAGGTCTTTGGTGTGTGTTTGCTGAGATGAAGCATCAGTAAGGGTTCTGGACAGAGAGATACATTAGTCAAACTGCAAAAATGTTTCCTATCTCCCTTGGTTGTTAGGACTAAGAGTCCTCTCTAGTTTTCTCACAACCAAGGCACAACAAACATTGCTCTAAAGGTAGACATCAGAGGCTTGGGAGAAATGGCTGGCACCTTAACATTGAGCTCGAAGCTAGAGAGTATGTAGCACTGGGAATGGCAAGATTGGGTGGACTCTACTTAGCATTTTAAGCTATGCTGGGACTTGCAGATGGAACTGCAACTGTGGGGGGGCACTTTAGCTTTCTCCATTGAATGAGCACTTATGGATTGAGCCACGCTTGTGCCTGGAATAACTTTACACTGTTTTTTTTTTTTTGGGGGGGGGTGATTGTCTGTTTGTTTATTATTCAGCTTATACCCTGCCCTCCCCAGCACCACCGGGCTCAGGTTGGCTTCCAACAACAAACACAATACAAGAACACAGAAACACATAAATAAGCAGTATTTAAACATACAATAAACACTTGAAAACTAAACCCTCATTAATAAGAACATAAGAAAGGCCATGCTGGATCAGACCAAGGTCCATTAAGTCCAGCTGTCTATTCACACAACGGCCAGCCAGGTGCCTCTAGAAAGCCATCTCTCAACGACCAGCACCTATAGAATATCCTTGCCTGGGAGGTATGCCAGGTGTTAGTCAGACAGGTCATTCACCTCCAAGGCCCACCGGCTCAAGCCAGGAGAGACACTGACAATGAGGGTGGAAGAGGAATGGGAAAAGGGAAGAGAAAAACAGGAAACATGGGAAAGTGAATAGAAAGAAAGGGCAGAAGGACAAAGGGGCATGGAGGCCAGCCAATCCATATGACCATTGCTGTCCTCAACCATATGCCTTGTGGAACATCTCTATCTTACATGCCCTGCAGAACTGAGTTAGATCCAGCAGGGCATGGGTCTCATCAGACAGTTTCACCAGGCTGGGGCCAGAGCCAAAAAGGCCCTGTCCCTGGTTGAAGGCAGCTGAATGGTTCTAGGGCCAGGGAGCAGCAGCCAAGTTGTCCTCAGCTGAGCATAATGCTCTCTGGGGGTTATAACGGGAGAGACAGTCCCACAGATACACTGGTCCCAGACCATTCAGACCAACCAGTCTAGGGAAGCTTAGGGAGCCAACTAACCCCTGCCATGTCCCTCGCCCGCTCCTTTCCCTACCAGTACAGTGGACTGTGCCCATGGTGCTCTGGTGGGGAACCGCAGAGATATATCAGCATATCATATATTTAATTCATTTATACCCTGCTGTTGTCCCCAGTGGGGACCCAAGGCAATTTACATTTTATCTTCTGAGGTATGCCAGCATAGTGGCTGGTTGGCTCCCTGATTTCTCCTCACCCCCCAGGACGGCACCGTAAGACATGGAAATTCTGCACGTTTTAACTTTGGCCTTCTGAAACCTAGCGTATATACTTGAAGTTATTTAAACTATTTCAGGGAGGGGGGGTTCTTATCCACACAGCCTTCCTCTGACATGTTGAACCTGGGGAGGTAGATCAGATTAATCTGAGAAAAACAGAACTTTTAGAATATATATTGATTTTCTTCCATTATAATGTTCCCATAAATCATAATCATCATGTGCCAGGCCTATGTGTCCTTGATTTGGCTTGCTGAAATCTAATCTTATAACTCAAACTCCCTGAAAAGGAACATTTTTCTTACTTTTTCTCCTTGCTTATGCATTTTCTTCTGCTTCCTCCATCGTTTTCTGTTTACCTACAATATTGCTGGAGGGACCCTGTGATGGCATCTCAAGGTCATCAGGTGAATTGATGAATTGAAAGAGTTCTGTGAACTTTGAGTCTTAAAAACATCACTGCAAATTTCGCCTTTGTGTTACTGTAATCTTGCCCTGTAAACTTCAATTGCAAAATACTGATTTCCTGAAAGTCACATAAAAAGTAACTACTTATCAGAATTAGATCTATCTGTTTAACTTTGAATTTTAATGTTACCACAGATCAGCTATTTCTGTCTTGAGGCTGTAAAACTTGGTATCTTAAACATTAATGTAGGCTGATAGGAATTTTGTGAAACTAGTTTGGGCCTATCTTTTGTTTTGCTGATTCGGGTCATAGTGTCAATCATGATGAAGGATCATATTTTGCTTTTCAAAGGCTTTTACTTAATGTTGTAATGGTTTCGTGAAAAAATATAGCTACAAACGATTAATCATCAGGCCTACAACCAGAGAACAGACAGAACAGAAAATGCAGCAGGGTGGATAATGCAATAGCCTCCCAAGTACAGAGTCAGCTGTGGTCCCAAGATTAAATGACAGCCTAAAAAAATCAGCTCTTATTGTGACACTGCAATAAAGGAAATAAAAAGATTTTGCCTATACAGTGTGTGGGCACTTTCTACAGAATAGTAACAGGTTCAGTTCCATCTATTCTATTGTCAGCCAGATTCAAATTATCATTTTGACTGATTTGTTCAAGAAGACACAGAGCCCTGTGATAAACGTTAAAGACAGGTATCCACAGCAGGCAGTGAAGCTGCACCACCATCTGCCTTATAGTCTGAATAGCCATTGCCACCATCCACACTGTTGATCGCACAATTTGGTCCCACCTTTGGGCACCCATGAACACAATGACTGTATATACTTTGTGATGGGTTCCAAGAACACGACTGGCTCCAGTTGCTTTACTGTCTCCCTAGTTTACCAGAAAGTGCCATGGCTTAGCTGACAGAGGTGATAGAATGATAGGCTCCAAAGATGATTGTGCTCATGACTTCAGTATTCATGGCAAGGACACTTCATCGGGACAAGTTCAAGACTGCATGATCTGCCCTTGGAAACTATGATCTGCCCTTGGAAACTAATGGGTTCAAATGGTTTCTAGAGTTCACTGGACTATTTTGAAAGTGTAACTTATTGCTCAGAGCTGTAGTATCCGCTTGGAATGATTCGGGGCAATAGAAAGGGATTCTTCCCATGTCCTCCTCCCCTAAAATGAGTCCCTGGTCTCATGGTTTTAGCAAGAGCTAGGGGAAATTGATGGCCTGGAGGTATCTTGAGCATTTTTCACAGAAGATTCATGCCAAATATTACACACAATATAAAGCCCTTTTACAGGTTACAGCAAAGGCAGCAAAGAAGGCTAATATTGAATCAGACACCATGAGTTACTAGTGCTCTCTCATCAAAGGAAAAAATTCAGGAAATGCACACATTTTAATTAAATAAATTAAATATATTGTCGAAGGCTTTCACTGTCAGAGTTCATTGGTTCTTGTGGGTTATCCAGGCTGTGTAACCGTGGTCTTGGTATTTTCTTTCCTGACGTTTCGCCAGCAGCTGTGGCAGGCATCTTCAGATGAGTAACACTGAAGGACAGTGTCTCTCAGTGTCAAGTGTGTAGGAAGAGTAATATATAGTCAGAAAGGGGTTGGGTTGAGCTGAATCATTGTCCTGCAAAAAGTATCTAAGGTAATGTGCTAATTATTGTCCTGTAAGTATCAAGATAATGTGCTAATGAGGGTGTGGTATGTTAATATGGATACTCTTCCTACACACTTGACACTGAGAGACACTGTCCTTCAGTGTTACTCCTCTGAAGATGCCTGCCACAGCTGCTGGTGAAACGTCAGGAAAGAAAATACCAAGACCACGGTTACACAGCCCGAATAACCCACAAGAACCAAATTAAATATAGATTTGAATTTATGTAATCCTCTAATGGCACATGGAGAAGTAAAAATATATGTGCAAAATATTTTTTTTAAAAAAAGCAACAGAGAACATATAATCCAGAATGCAATAGACTAGGCAGAGAAATCAAAAGAATGAGAGTTTAATAACTAAGCAAGAGCAAGGTAGATTAAACTGGGATTTGAAGGAGGAGAGAGGTTAATAAAATAGAGGGAGCATATTATAGGGCACCAAATTAGTGGTGGTAGTGAGGGTAGAAGTAGCTAGGGAAAGCAAAACATCTAAGAAACCACAGAAATCTTACATTCTAATAGTGGAATCAGCAAAACCTGAGGATACTTAAATTCAGTGGCTGGAGCTGTGAATGAGCAAGACAGATCTTCCTACAAAGGACCCAAGGTTTGCAGAAAAATGGGAAATCTAATAAAAATACACTGGGGGATAAAAAAAATCCCAAAAAATGATTAAAAAGAGTCCTTGTAGCTTTAAGCAACAGATTCCCTTACAGTTGCTGTTGCTAAGCAACCAAAGCATTCCAGGCTTCAGTTTCCATGAGTAAAAAGTAAGGGGAGGGGGGCAGGGCCCTTTCCAGGCCTATTTTGGTTTTGTGGTTGCCACCTCTAGGCTGGAAAATTTCTGGAGATTTTGTGGTGAAGTCTGAGGAGGCAGGGTTTAGGGAGGGAAGAGGCCTCTGCAGAGTATACTGCCATTGAGTCCACCCTCCAAAGCAGCCATTTTCTCCAGAGGGACAGATTTCTAGAGTTTAGTTTTAATTATGGGAGATCTCCAGGTCCCACCTGGAGGCTGGCAACCATAGGACTCACAGCAATCTCTGGATGGCTTGATACCACCTGACTTACATGACTCAACTAGGTCTTGCTACTCTTCAATAGCAGCCACTGTATGAAAGCCAGTGTGGTGTAGCAGGTGCAAATTATCCATCTTGCTGTGGAAGCTCACTAAGTGATTTTGGACCAGTCACATACTTTCAGCCTAACCTTTCCTTTTATTTTTAAGCTTGCATGACCAAAGGTCTTGAGCATAAAACCAATACATCACAAAAGGTCAAACAGCCTAACCTACCTCATAGGGTTGTAGTGCAGATAAAAAGGAAGAGAGAAGACTAATGTAAGCTGCTTTGGTCCCCACTGGGGAGAAATACTAGCTTTCCAGGGTAGAGGCTGTGGGGGGTGGAGGGGGAGAGAAAATTTAAGACAGAGGGACAGATAAAAGAAGATTGGCTGTTGGGTGGGAAGGAGATGGCAATGGAGATCTCTTTCCCACCCAACTCCAGTTTGGTAATAATTCCTGGAGATTTGAGGAACGAAGCCTAGGAAGGGTGGAGTTTGAGTAGGGGAGGGACCTCAGAAAGGCACAATGTCATAGGCTCAATGCTCCAAAGCAGCCATTTCCCCCAGGGGAACTGATCTCTGTCATCTGGAGATCAGTTGTCATTTTGGGTGATCTCCAGCCCTAGTTTCTCCTAACGTCTATGGCACTATACCCTGCTAAAATTGCTCCCTCCTCAAACCTCATTATCTCAAGGCTCCACCTCCAAATCTATAGGAGTTTCCCAACCTGGAACTGGCAACCCAAAGGGGAAATGATCTCTATACTTGAGAGATCCATTGTGATTTCAGGAGAACTGCTATTGCCACTGCTGCTGTGGGGTGGAGGGAAGCAGGTGGGTGGCTGGGAGTGCCAGCGCTTCTGCAGCAACTATGGGAGAGGTAGAGTTCACCTCCAAAAGATTTCTCTGAGTTAAATTACATTATGATAATGAGCATGTCCTTGGATAATATTCCCCAAGTCAGTCATGGACCTTGTAGAAAAGCATCTGCGCAAATAAAAACCTATAGCCGAGATATATCTTGACTGATTGCAAGCAGTTTGACACCTTCAAAATACTTCACTGCAAATATCATGACATTATCCAGAAGTGCTCACTAGCTGAATTAAATTGGCTGACACCACAAATACCAACCCCACAGGAATTTGAATGCATTGTAGTATATTCAGAGGCAAGTGCAGGGGTTGTTGGCAAGAGAAATGAACCAAAAACAATTTGGATTTTATTTTGTTTTTCATAGGCATAGCTACTTCTTTATCAGATTGGTGAGATATTTGATCATATATTACCTCACTTGTTATGTTGCAAGTGTTTCATTAGAATTTGTTTAAATATTCATTCATATCTGAGAGCGGAAGGTGGTCCCAGGGTTCACACTTGAATCTTATGAGGCCCCTTTCCTTTTTATTGTGGTGTAATCAAAGATCTGAAAAAAAAGAAGAATATTCAACCAGTTGATTGCTAATGTAGGGCAAAGGCACATTCTAGGGCTATACGGCTCCACAGAGTGAAAACAATAGAACTATGGATAAAGTAATTATCTCCTATTTGTTCGCTCCATGAGCTCACATAAACTACAGCTTCCAACAAAGCAGAGGCTCTTAAATCTCCATTTCAGAATCTCAGACCTAGTTTTCCTTTGTTCTGTAAAATGCTACCATTTGTTCTGGTCACTGTTTATATCCAGCATGCACTAGAGTGGCTGACTACAGAGAACAGTCAAAGTAAGTCAAATCAAGGGGAACGGTGTGGAAGACATCCCGTGACCACCAATTTCAGTTCTTTCTCTCTCTGGTGAAGGTGGAAATGCTCACATTGCCCCCATAACGTCCCAAGTTTGCTTTGTTCCTCTGTTTTAGAGGAGAGAAGAAGAAAAACTCACCAGAGAACACTGTGACATGAGAGATCCTGAAGAAAAAGAAAATAATGTTTTAAGGTTTTAATTTCTCAACTTTAAGTTTTAATTTCACATACCCACTTTGTAAAGGCATTCGATAAATAGTGAGCATTAACTAATATTTTGAATATTATTGTTTTATGTATTTATGCATTTATTATTTATTTATATTCCAGGTTAAAAAAAAAAAATTTCACTGTTTATTCTGGATGAAGTGCTTCTGCCTATCCCCCCAATTTTGGGAGCTCTTACCTTACCAATAAGAAAGCAGCTTTAAAACAGTGTTCTAATAATAAAAAAGGAAACGGTGTCTCCCCTCCATATGAATAGTGAAAAAAGATGCACTAGATATTGCAGGATGAAAGGGCAAGAAAATCGACCAACTTGAAGGACAGTGTGTTGGATAGTCAGATATTTTTTCCTCCCCTTTGGAACCATTGTTCAGCTATGTACCCCCGTGGAAAACACTTAGCAAGCACAAATTGGAAAGATGTACCAGCAGCTGCCTTAATTGTTTAGGCAGCTGCTTCAATTAAACTACAATTCTATGATAATTTCTTTGTGTGGATGTGTATTGCATCTAACCAAGGGAAATGATTCCCGGGCATTTTGAGATTCAAAGGAAGGCCTCTGGGCTTCACATGCCTGTGTTTACAGGTCATGTCCACTCTAGCAACTTGCTACAGCATCTGATGAGAGTGATAGCAATAGTTCTGATATCTTTAAGAAATAAAATGCTTGTTAAATGAACAAGCATTTTATTTCATGTTATAATAGTAGCCATGTCTGTAATTTGTTCGCCTTTTGGTGAATATGTATGTAATTTTTCTACAGATGATTCATAAAGCATGCCATACAGCATGTTTTCATTTTTGTCAAGAAAGCCCACTCATTTATACAATTTGAAATGAGAAATCCTAACATTTACTGAATGGACAAAATATTTCTGCATCGTATTCTACATTCCAATTAATGTATCATCTAAATAGTAGAACTGAATTCATAGGATGATTTCTCTATTAGTTATTAGAGTTAATGAGGCAGGCTTTGGTAGAGAATTAATGAGATGTACAAAGAAGTCATTTTCTAGTTCATGACTTTAAGTCAGAAGATGAGAAAATGAAAGGGCTTGTTTAGAGCTCATACTAAGCCACTCAAATGGATACCTATCTCTTACTGAGTTTCTATGATTCTATCATGAAGCATTCAAAGAGCACTCTACAGCATACATAACGAATTTATATCAAAAGGGATGGATCTAGGATTTTTATGGTCAAGAATATCCAGTTCAAGGACTCTTTGGAAGTTTTAGTTAAATAACAATGATTATGGGCCACTTCATACAGTCTCATTTCTGGACAAACCATCCAAGCAATACAATAGTAGGCAAGCATGTACCTTAGTACACATGCAAAGTAATGTGCTGCAAATCCTACAGCTATGTGGAGAACTGGTATCTAGGGAGACATTAATTTGAGCTATATATTGATGGTTTTATTGTACATGTGGGATGTGTGAAGGGTTGCCAACCTCCAGGTACTAGCTGGAGATCTCCTGCTATTACAACTGATCTCCAGCTGATAGAGATCAGATCACCTGGAGAAAATGGCTGCTTTGGCAATTGGATTCTATGGCATTGAAGTCCCTCCCCTCCCTAAACCCTACCCTCCTCAGGCTCTGCCCCAAAAACCTCCCACCAGTGGTGAAGAGGGACCTGGCAACCCTAGATATATGTGGACCAGCTATATCATCACACAGAGTATTTTAAGGCTTGAAAATATGTGTGTGAGTCACACATGAGAGAGTTCTTCAAATCAGTTGCTAAAATTGGAAGGGAATTCTTTCAGAAAAGCTAAAGACATGTTTTCCATAAGTCTTACAAAGCATAAAGGCAATGAAGCACAATCTTGTGCATACTTCATCTCCTTGAAATCAGCAGGACACAATATGGTACGGTAGAAGAGGGTGATTAATATTGTCACCTATGAGAACAGGCATGTGAATGAGCTTGCTCCAAAAATTGTAATCTTTGCCAGAATGCAAGACTATCTCAGTATTTTGACTTAAATAAAATTGTGTCCTTTGGGGAGATGTCATGAAGAAATAATTGTGCAATCTTTCCTTTTCATTATTTACCAATGGGGGACATATTTCAAAAACTGCATAGGGGAGAATTGAAGGGTGAAATGTGTCAATTTGATAATTGTTTATTAAAGAATGTATATTTGTCAAACTTCTGTGTATAATTTTTAGAGGGTAATTGTAGATCTATGCTTATTTGTGTTCTGAAATGGAGAAAATCCTTAGGTTATGATGTTAATTTTAGTGTTTGATCTTATCTATTAACCCATGGTTCTACCTTCTTGGTTAATATATGTAAAATGTTGTACCGATGGCATTTCAGTCCTTTGAGATTAGTAAGAATTTATAAAAATAATACGAGTAGCTGTTGGTTTTGAGCAGAAAACAAAGCCAACTTTTTTGAATATGTGGTTGAAATGTATGAAGGCTAATAGGTTTGAGGTGATGATGACAAAGTTATTGTCACTTGCTTTTGGTATTAACCTGCAGTCCTCTATTGAATTGCATCTATTGAACTAGATTGTTATGATCCACCCCCCTGAAAGCATACAGGCTGCCTAAACTCCCGGACTGGACCTGGCAACCCGATATGCAGGAGCACGACTACTGTTCCAGCCGCGCGCCCGCCCCAAACGCTACTGGGATGGCCGCTGCACGTTCCGTTGAAACTGACACGGCCGCTCCTGCGAGCCCTGTGCAGCCAGCAGCTAGGAAACAGAAGCAAGGGCAACCTCCAGTGAACCTGAGAGACTCCATGTTCCTGTGCAAACTCTTCCAGCCGCAGCCATGTCATGGAAAGCAAACAGTCACGTAATCAGTGCCAACACCCCCTTTCCCATTGCAACATCAGCAGCTTAATAGGCAATCAGCAGCGATCCTGATATCAGCGATGAGTCGTTCCTCCAGCTATGCAGCAGCGATCCCCAGACGTTTGCAGAGATCGTGCCTATTATTCCAGAACGTTAATCACTTCAGCAGAGATCTCCCGGTTTCTCCCGGGTTGCAAAAGCCATTGGAATCAGAATAGAGTTCCAAATTCTCACTACCCCACCCCGGCAGCCACAGATTAATCCTTTTGTCACCTTTCGTCACCTGGGAACCTAGGAGGGGTAAATCCCCTCTCCCCGCCCCCAGAAAAACAGTATATCTGGGGTGCCCCCAGCCCATAATGTTACCTTAGGTCTTTCCTGGCATCTTTGCCATTACTCTGTTGGTTTGGTTTTGCACAGCCTGACCACGCTCCCTCCCGCCTTGCTGGCCAAGTCTACGGGAACCCCTTGCCCCCGCCTTTGCTCTTAATTTCTTCTATCTTAGTCTACATGAACTTGGACAACTCCTCTTCAAGAACGGTAAATATCACCCCATCAACGATCCCTGCCACGTTGGCACCTGTGCTTGTACTACTCTCTTTGCATTTCTTAGATTTCTCTGTATGTGTGTATGCATCATTGATTTGAAAGAAAACGACACAAACTCTCTTAATTCGGAATTCCCTTGTCTGTCTTGATTCTTAAGGTCACAGTTAATGGGCTCTGGTATAGTTGATTGATCTCACTATAAAAATATTAAAGTTACCGATTTGCTTAGCTAATTCCCCAAAGAGCATTTCGGGTAACACCTTAAATTAGCTAATTGTCCTGTATATAATTTCTACAGCAAGATTAATCTTTGCTAAAAGTTGGAAATCTAAGTTATATCATAAAAAACAGTGTGCAAATAAATCTAAAGAAGTTTTATTATTATTATTGAACTTCTCTGCTTTACAGAAAGCCTGGGATATTACACAAACAACTGTTAATTGGAACCATGCACTTAAAATAGAATCCTTTACACTTGACGTTTAATTTGCTACCTGACAGAGTGAATTTGTCCTTCTCTCTTGTCCTCTTTTTTTTAAAAAATCTTGCTTTATGTTTGTTTGTTTTGGGGGGTTCTTAAAAGTTGTGAGGGGTTTATCTTTGTATTTAAACACTTTGATAATTTTTTCTTATGTATCATTTTGTTAATTTTTTTTTTTTTTAAGAACACCCACATGCAGGTGAGAATAAATGAAGCCAGCAATAAATTACTGGCTGCATTTGGAACCATGGTGAAGTTTGCCCAAATATTTGTAGCTAGTTGAAGCCGAAGTGTGATTGTTCTATGTCTTTATTAGGGGAAAGAGTGCTCGCTTCGGCAGCACATATACTAAAAGGAATTAGGGGAAAGAAGCTGGAACAATAAGTGCATCTGGTATTATTACATCCGGTATACAGAAATAGAATTAGTAGCAAGTATGTCTGCCTATCTAAAACAAGAGCTTTAAGATCTATCTAAAGTATGACCCAAAAATATCATTTCCAGGAGGTTAACAGATAATGTTGGACTGAATCACCACTTATCCAGACTATATTCTAATGTATTCACTATGAACACATCAAAAATGTGCCGTGTGTGCCACATTTCCCCTGGTACTGGCACTTGCCTGTACTTTCAGCCCGGACTCTGACTGTGACAAACAATTTCCCATTCCTTGATTGCTAGAGGGAGGAGAACGAAGTTTCTTATGAGACAATCATCTGGCATATTGTGTCTGACAAGCCCTTGCTGCTGCTCATTGTCCTCTCTGCTGCAGTTGCATATGTATGTGCACTTTTAGAGTGCTCGCTGCTCTGCCCTGCTTGGCACCTGGGAGCTTTTGGCCTTCTTCAGGGTGAAAAAGATAAAACTTCCAGTTAAAGTAAAATGGCTTTCATTCCCTTTCTTTGTAACTTTCCAAACCATTTGCTGAATTAATATTATTCAGAATGAGGCAAGGGCACCTAATCAAGAACATCCATCTGAAGAGAAAGTTTCAGGTATGTATATCACTTTTTCTAATACTAAGTAGGATGTTCCTGTGCTAGTCAATAAAGGAGGACAGCAGGATCACCTATAACTAAGGTAGGATTTTCTGCAGCTCGGGAGACTCTGCCCTGATATGTAGATAAATTACTTTGGAAATTTAAAAAAGAAGAAAGCCAGTGTGGCGTAGTGGTTAAGAGCAGTGGTTTGGTGTGGTGGACTCTAATCTGGAGAACTGGGTTTGATTCCCCACTCCACCACATGAGTGGTGGATGCTGATCTGGTGAACCGGGTTGGTTTCCCCACTCCTACACATGAATCCCTCTGGGTGACCTTGGGCTAGTCACAGCTCTCTTAGGGCTCTCTCAGTCCCACCTTCCTCACAGGGTGTCTGTTGTGGGGAGGGGAATGGAAGGTGATTGTAAGCCGGTTTGATTAATTGGTAGAGAAAGTCAACATATGAAAACCAACTCTTCTTCTTCCTGCAAAGGACTGATGAAAACTCAACATGCACATTGACCTTGACAATGTGCAGAATATTGAGGGCAGCTGAGTATCTGTGAAAGTGGGGATTTGGGAGATGCAAACTTGGCTAGGCGATGCCTCTAAGAGCTTATAGTAGCTACTGGGGAATCTTTTGGTTGACAAGTTATTTTCCAGATGTTTACCCTGCCTTGAAATTCTGCATAACCCCATACTCTAGTTTACTTGCTACTTTGCAGCAGCCCTGCTGGTGGCAGTAATAAGAAAACACTCTCTCTTTATGTTCTGGCAGTTTGCCCATTCTGTTTCCAACAGAGGTATATGCATGCTAACAAATGTGTTTCCCAGAATATCTGGAGTGTCAATGTCATCCTGGAAGCTATATTTTCCAGTATAAACTAAGTGCCTCAGACAATGCTGGAGAAGCCACACCTGTACAAGAAGGAGGAAGGGAAACTACTTTCCAACCAGCCTGCTGGCATGTTATCCCTTGACAATTATCATAGCAGAACAGTATTACCAGGCAATCTAAAGAAAGGGACCACTCTTGCTAGATAAGATTTCTGGGTGACTCCAGAGGAAGTAGGAGAGGTGGGCCACCAAAAGCCACCCAGTCTGGTACAGCTTGAGGCCCTCATATTATGGCTGAAATTATATTCCAATAAGGTGTATGCAGCATATTTGTTAGATGGTTTCGAGGATAGTTTTAGGAGTCTCTAGTCAGGCCCATGGCATTTTGCCCAGTTCAGGTGCTCCAGGCATTCCTAAAGGGATGTCTTTTTCAGTACAAGGGCAAGTCACCCTTGACTCAGTATCAGTTTTGGGCAGTAACTCACCACATCCTAGTGAATAAAGGGTTGCCAGCCCATGTAATTTGGTACCTATTCTTTTCGAATTGGGGTAGCTTCTACTGCTGCAGATTTGGGGCTGCCAGGGCAGGCAATCCAAAGGGCTGGCAGGTGATGCTTGGTAGCATTTAAGTTTTATATTAGATAATCCCCTATCCTTTATTTCTTGCAGGAGTTGGACTATCAAAGAACCCAATCAGGGTATTCGTGATAGGCCATTCTATTGTCTTTTGGTCAAGCAGGAGGGCAGTTGTCTGCAAGACAGGAACACAGTTGGGTCTGTATCCCATGGTTAGCATTCTATGGCATGGCCTGCGGGGAATGTCATCGAACCAGCTCCTGCCTTCTCACCACCAATCTTTGAGAGAAGGCTGTTGTCCTGATCTCCTCATCTTGCATCTGGGTGACAATGACCTCGTGCAGCTGAAGGAAATGACACTGACCTGGTGGATTCTCAATAATTTTAAAAAAGATATGAGACTTATCTCCCTATCTCTTCAATCTATATGCAGAACGTATAATTAGGAAAGCTGGACTAGATTTAAATGAAGGTGGAGTGAAAATTGGAGGGAGGAACATTAACAATTTGAGATATGCTGATGATACTACATTACTGGCAGAAAATAGCAAAGACTTGAAACAACTACTGCTGAAAGTTAGAAGAGAAAGTGCAAAAGCAGGACTGCAGCTGAACATCAAGAAGAAAAAAGTAACGACTACAGGAGAATTAACACAACTTTAAGGTTGAAAATGAAGAAAGTGAAATTGTTGAAGACTTTCTATTCCTTGGCTCCATCATCAACCAAAAGGGAGACTGCAGCCAAGAAATCAGAAGATTGAGAGTGGGAAGGGCAGCCTTGAAGGAGCTAGAAAAGATTCTTAAGTGTAAGGATATGTCACTGGCCACCAAGATCAAGTTAAATATTCCCTATTACTATGTATGGGTGTGAAAGTTGGACATTGAAGAAAGCTGATAGGAAGAAAGTAGATTCCTTTGGAATGTGGTGTTGGAGGAGAGTATTACTGATACTGTGGACTGCCAAAAAAAAAACAACTTATTGGGTTATAGATCAAATCAAGCCTGAACTGACCCTAGAAACTAAAATGACTAAACAGAGGCTATCGTATTTTGGTCACATTATGAGAAGACAAGAGTCACTGGAAAAGACAATCATACTAGGAAAAGTCGAGGGCAGCAGGAAAAGAGGAAGACCCAACAAGAGATGTATTGACTCACTAAAGGAAGACACAGCCCTCAATTTGCAAGATATGAGAAAGGCTGTCAAGGATAGGACATTTTGGAGGACATTGATTCATAGGTCACCATGAGTCGGAAGCAACTTGACGGCACTTCACACACACACACACACACGCATGAGACTTAAGTCCAGGGATGGTTTTAGTCTGGTGAGATTTCCTGCAGAGGAGAATCTGGAGTGAAGCAAGGAAACCCACACAGGTTGAGCATGCAAGAAATAAATTTTGGATCAGGGGTTCCAATTTTATGGGGGCCCTCTTTTCCTCCATTGTTTCCAATGGATGGGGCTACCTCTTTGGGGACCCATAAAATTGGATCCCCTGACCCAATCTTTATCAAACTTGGGGGATGTTTTAAGGAGAGTCATCATCAGCTGCTCTTCAAATTTAGTTCCTCTACCTTAAAAACCACCCACAAGAACTCCACAAAGTTTCCCTGTAGAGTATAATAGACCCCAAAATTTTCAGATTCCCAATAAAAGCTGGAAAAAACCCCATACCGGTATGGGGTTTCAGCTTTTTTCAATAAATCCAACAAACCAAATACAAAAAAAAAAACACCCCAAAAATGCAGTGCACACCCTACTAATCACTCTCTCTTATCCTAACCTACTCCACAGGGTGGTAGTTTTGAGGATAGAGGAGGAGATAATTATGTTGTAAGCTACTTTTGGTCCCCACTGGAAAGAAAAGCAGGGTATACATATCAAAATAAATAAAAATTATTTCCCCACCCCTTTCTATAGATGTATTTCTTAGTATACCAAAGTAAATATATTAGTTATGTTTGGTTACATAAAACCTAAGTTACCCATGTTGCAAATTACCTCAGAAGCCTGATTGAGGAAGAAAACATGCACATCAAATGCAATTATTTCAGTGTGTATGTCAGAAAAACCCTAAATGAGAAGGAAATTCCTCTTCATTGGATGTACAAAAGAAAAATAGTACTCTATGGCACCACTTTCCATCCTGACCAAAAAAAGAAGAGACCACTTTGGTGAGTTTCCTAGGTGATCATAAAGAGCAAACCTCTGGAAAAGGCACATGGTAGCAAACAGAGCAGATACACCAACAATCTCCAGGGATCACAAATGAGCATAGTTGTGATCAAAAGGTGTGGAGACCAGATGGAAAGAAAGACCATTCACTTACCTGTTGAAAGTATCTCTAATGTGTGCTGAAATTACTGTTAATCATTAGCGATCAGCAAATTCCCTTCAGTTCAAAATGTAATCTGATTATAAATTGTAAGTGGTACACTTGAACACACAGAAAAAGCTGTGAGTTTTAAATATTGTGTGCAGATGTGTTTTTGCCCTGGTGTTTGTGAACTGTTTCGTGTATGGAAGAAGGTATTATGTTGCCTAGGCAACTGTGTGACACAGCATCTGGCAAAGTTTAAATTTGGTTGGTGGACATTGTTCTGTAAGGTTTTTTTTTACAGAAACAGTAACACCAAATAAAGGTGTTTTTTGTTTTGTTTTGTTTTGTTTTTGCTGTGTTTTTTCAGTGGCCCTTCTGCATTTGCTTTTAAATAATGTGTGCCTGCCCTAACCTTGGGGGATACATGGTTTTCCAATTATCTAGTAAATTCTGAGCATGTGGCTACTGGCTGCCTGCCTAATGTGATGATGGATGGTGAATTCCACCAACTGAACAGCAACAAAAGCAACACATTAAATCAAAATTCATTTTAAATTGTTAACCATATCTAGCATTTGAGAGCATGGGGATATCTCTCAAAAGAAAAACATAGTACAGGCAGACTAAGTTTGATTTTCGAGCATGTTATTTGCAAGGTTTGCAACATCACTATTAAATGACTTTTCCTTTTCCTTAATATATGGGAGTTCCTCAGGGGTTCCATATCATGCCCTTTGTTTTGTTTTTTCATTGATGTCATTGAATATTGTGGTATTATTTATCATATATATGGTACCAATATTCTGTTGTTTTTCATACTTCTTCCTTTCTTCTCACCATGCCAAATTATTAACTTTTATTCTAGCTATTTTTTTCTGACTGACTGCTCAAATCCTTTAAATTCAATCTTCCTAAGGCAGATTTGTTTTTTAAAAAAAATCTTTTTCACAGATTTGTAGGGAGGAAAAAAATCTGTATTTTATTTTTTGGGGGGTAGTTTGCTTATGTTCAAGAATTTAAAATTATTTCTGCCCAATTATAAATTGGCTGGTTTGCTGAATTTTTGTTTTCCTGTTATAGAGTCTTGACAGTAGCGCTGTCAAAAAAAAAAAATTCGGTACAGTTCGGATTCGGCCGAATTTGACCCTTGTGGGTTCGGTACGTGCCGAAGTCCGAACTCCCCCGCTTCGGATCCCCGGTAATTCGGGGGGATCTGGAGTTCGGGGGGAAATTCGGCCCCAGCGCGCCTTCAGAGGGATTCCCTTAAGGCGCGCGGGGGCCCTTTAAACTGATCTGAGCTTCCCAGCTGGGAGGCGCAGATCAGTTTAAAGGGCAGCCCGCCCCCCTTCAGCGGGCTCCGCTGGAGAGGCGCGGGCTGTCATTTAAACTCATCTGAGCCTCCCAGCCCGCCCCCCTTCAGCGGGCTCCCCTTCCTACACCCTTGACACTGAGAGACACTGTCCTTCAGTGTTACTCCTCTGAAGATGCCTGCCACAGTTGCTGGCGAAACGTCAGGAAAGAAACTTCCAAGACCACGGTTACACAGCCCGGATAACCTACAAGAACCAATGTATCCAAACTAGTTTTTAACATTCAAATTTTTAATTCCAGCTTTTGTATATCCCTTTAAACATATTATGCCAATAAAAGTATTTGTATTTTTTTATAATTAATGCAGAGCAATCTCATATTAAAGGAAAAGCTAGAGGGACAAGTTAATGTTGACAACCCCATGTGTAAACCAGCCTTAAACCAGGGGAGACTGTCAAATTAACCTATTTTGTTGACTGTGAAATCTGGACTTGGCTGCTATCAAAATATAAAGATATTCCTTGTGTTACATTTTCAGTAAACTATACTACCTTAAATATTAAGAGCAATCTAAACATGACATGCAATCATATATCTGTCAGGTTTTATTTATTTTTTTAATGTAAATCTTCCTCAGAGGGTGCAATCAAGAATGTAAAAGAGACAGAGAACAGGAATGGCTTAATCCTTGGCCATTTGCCCATTCAACCCTTCCCTCGTGGATTCTTTCCTGCTTGCATGAGAACAGATAACAGGCCTCTTTTATATTATCCTCCTCAGGTAAAAAAGGCAGCAGGGGGTCAAATGTCTTCTCATTCCATCTCTTTTGTAGGTTTAAAAATAAACTTTCCACTCCTCATCTCAACTCTTAGGCTGTTGTTTAAGGGCCAGTTTTATTTTGATAAGATGCTCCCCATGGGGTGTTCCATATCCTGTGCCACTTTTGAGTGCTTCAGTGCCACGTCGGAATGGGCCTTTTGCAGAAGGCCAGGCCCAACAAAGCTACCCACTATTTAGATGGTTTTCTTTTTGCAGGTCCATTAGGGACCAAGAAGTGTGTTAGGTTATTGGCTGTTTTTCAGGAATTAGCAGCAGAACTGGGATTGCAGCTGGCTGAGGCAAAAATGGAGGCCCCAATGCTTATCCTTCTTAGGGATAGAAATTGATACTGTAGTGGAACTTGCAGGTTGCCTTTGGAGTGGATGTTGAAGAGAAGGGAGCTGCTGAAACAATTTTGTGTGGCAAAAAAGGTCCCTTTGAAGCAGATGCAGCATATACTAGGGCATTTGAATTTTGCATGCAGAGCTGTGGTGCCAGGTAGGGCTTTCCTCAGGTGCATGCCTGATGTGACGGTGGGGTGGGTATTCAATGGGAGGTGGTATTCACATTGTCATACTACTTGTGTGATTATTGCAATTATCACATGACATCCTGATTGACACATTCATTATTAGTTGGCTCTCTCCAGGAGAGTGTTTTTTCTATTGTGTGCTAACAGTAGCAATCAGTCTAATAAAGGCTTGCTTATCATAAGCTTCTCACTGTGTGAATGATTGTTGATGGATCATCCGAACTCCTCTTAAAGAGCCAGACAGACATTCAGATAAAAAAGGTATCAAACAGGCTTCATTAAGTCCTAATGAAACTGTAAAGCCAGGTAGAACCCAAACTATGGCACTGCTTTCTTTTTAAACATATTTTCAGAAAGGAAATATACAGAGCATCCAAAAGTTTGAAATGCCTCCAGAGATACAGATGATAATGCAATAACAGAATAATCATGTGTGCTATGCTTCAGATACTTCAGCTATCCTCTAATGAATAATCCTATTCTCTATTGATAGCTCCTATTCTTTTTCAAATAAAAAATGAAGGCCTACCAGTAAATAACCCATTTAAATATGAATGGGTTCATTAGTTACTTTTCTGCCCATCTGTTGGCAATAGGAATGACTGTTAACTTAAGCTATACAGCTATCTGTATAAGGAAAACAACAGCTTCTTCTCTATTCAAAGGGTATTTCATCTTCTTTTGGTAATTTTACAGTCTCTAGGAAGTTGCTGCTGATGGACATGAAGATTCTAAAACTGACGTGTTCTTTCACTCCCAGTTATTGGGTTCACAATTTTTTTTAATGGATCAATCAAGAGCTTTTGCTTGAGAACATTCTAGAAGTCTCTGAGCTCAATTAGCCTTGACATTCTAAAGATCAATAACCTCTAAGGGAAGAACATGTCTACTTCAGCGCAAAACTACACCTTACAAAATAGCTAATGCAACTCCAAAGAGTTACCGTTGGTATTGTATCTGACATCGCAGTTTAAAATTGCCCTTTGTCTTTTTACAGCGATTCTCCAGTTCACTTCTCAGATACTTCATACAGTTCTTATCAGCACAAGAGGATTTCCCCCGTGTTCATGCAATAGCTTCCTTGGTATCCAGTGCTGTGATTTGGAACATTTTTCTTGCATCTGGATTGCCTTTGTTCATTTGCTTCGAAACATCATTTCCACATCTGCTATCCTCTCATTTTAATTCTCTTTGCCTTTATCTTTTGTTATCAAATTGCATTTGACCTCCATTCATGTATCAGGTTAGAACAATGAGAAGGTCAGAGCTTTCTCATGTGTCCTGCACAAGAACTCATAGGCCTTTGCTACACAAATGGTTTAGAACGTTTCATGTCATCAAAAGCTTCATTTTATTTTGTTTTTCATTTCCGCACGTGTTTTCCTCTGTTTGGTTCTTGAACCGTTTTCCCATAATTTTTTCACCATTGTTTTCCTGAGCACTTTTACCATATATATTTTTAATTTGTTTCAGAGCCTGTTTTCCTTGAGCATACAAACTTATTCAAACAGTCTTTATTCCCCCCAAAAAAATGCCCTTCCCTTGTTCATGCCCACTATTTTGCTCATCTCCTCTCTCTTCCCCTCCTTCCACCCACTTCCCCCTTTTTTATTTTTTCTATGACAAGATTAGTGATATAATGCTGGTTTGAATGGATGCATGAATGCTTGAATAACCCTCCCCATTTCTGCATTCCCCTAGGCTGTAATTAACATGTATTCTGCTACCCTGAGCTTCTTGTTACACGCTGGGAGAGCCAGAGAATGTTAATTCTGGGAAATCCATGAAGTTGCTATGTGAAACCCTCCAAGTGAAGGGGGGGGAATTAATTGGGGTGCATTGTAATATGTGCGATAATTCAATAGTTTGATGGTGTTTGAGTGCAAAGCAAAGTGGACGAATGTACTGGATTTCTAGTTGTTGGGGGGGGGGATGAAGATGTTCCCAATGGTGGATTGTGCTTCAGTTTGGGGCATCCATTTTGAGTACAAACATTTCCACATGCAAAATGGCAGTTGAGACACATGTGAGCAAGAGAAGCACCCTTCCCAGAATGTTCCCAGAATCACCTTAAGGGCTCCCTGGGGCCAATCACAGTGGGTTGGAATGGTCTCAATCGATGGGAACATGTTTCGGTAGGGGGCAACTTCAAACACAGGGGTTTGCTACTTCTCAGATTGTAAGAGCAACACATTATCACTAATGCACATGCTCAGTAGTCTCTTTCTCATTTAATGGTGGTGCGCATCAGGAAAACAGCCAAAATAGCTTCATGTGATGTACAGATGGAGATATCTTGACAACTGTGGTTGCTTTCCTGGGGCCATTCTCATTTTTCCCTTTACTACAAAGATGCCTGGTCAGAGCTAAGGCAATGAAAACCAGAATTTATCATGAAAAACCAGGACTTGAGTGATCCAGTGTGAATATACATAAAATTGTTGCACTTTTACATTTGATCTTTTACCTCAGTTGTGTTCCAAAAGAAACAGAAGAATTGAACTATTGCTTCCTCATTAGCTCTTCAAATGCCAAAATGAACATAATGGGAACAAACTTCCAGGAAGCTGCCCTGCATAAGATACATTGAAATCAACAGGAGAGCTGTTCCAATGCATTTCAATGGGGTCTACACAGGATGAGAAATCCCTAGCAGATTTCCTGCCCTTAGTCCTGATGATCTCTTTAGTCCACCACCATACATAATTTGGCATTGAAAGTGTCAGCAGCCTTCACACTTGTCTGGATTTGTCTGTCAAAGTAGCAAAACTGTTCTCCAAATGTACAGTGCATTTACAGATACACAAACTTCAGGTAATGTTTTAAATAACTGTTTCCAAAGAGGGGGAAATGTGCACCATGGGGTAAACTTTCTGATAACTGGTTCAATTGAAAGTAATACAATGTTCTTATTCAATGCTGAGTGGAGTTCTTCTTGTTCTCAAGTATCATGTCACATAAAGAAGTAAGCATTTAGAAAACTTTTACCATCTTTAGTTGATGCATACGTGATGTGTATTGTCATTTCATTTTCACTCTCTCCATTCTTCACTCCCACGCACTAGCAGTCATCGTGGCAGTATTTTTCCCCTTCTTCGTTGTTCTATTGACTGGCACTTGGCAACACCCACTTCTTACGTTTGTGGTTTTCAGTCAGTGATATTTTCAGCTGTGCTGAGGCAAAGTCTGGTGCACAGATGAAAAAACAGAGCAAGTAAGTATGTGTCCACTTCTCCATTCCCCCACAATCACTAGCTTTCTGTCAAACTTAAGCAAACTTTTTAAACAACTGAAACACGTCAAATATATACTTCTGTTTTAAATACACACCCAATACACGCTGTCCTTTCAAAACACTTTGAGGGGTAGTTTTCCTTCAAATTATCATATACCAAAACCATGAATGGTCAGAACGGCACTTATGCTAGGATCGGGGGAGATACATGTGTGTGACCATTCACACATGCACCCCATCCCCAAATTCAAGGCCTTTTTGGATTTGAGTCTTTGAATGCATAGGATGCAGTTTGATATAGCATCTTCCCCAGAAAAGAATTAGACCCTTGTTCTAAAAAGGTTAAATTTTATTAATTATTAATCAATAGTTTGAAGGCACTAAAGAAAGGAGATCTAAAAGGCAGCTGGCAATCAAAAAGTTTGGCAAGTCAAAACAAAATACTTCTAATGTATACTGTGGCAAGTCCTAGTAGGGTTGCCAAGCCGAGCCTGGCAACCAGCTGGTGGATAGGGAATGGGGACATGCGGGGGGGGGGGGACAATGTCAGTGTCATTACTGCATCACTTCCAAGGAAAACCAGGTAGTACCTAGGGTAGCTGGGAACTCTATGGTAAAAGTTTAGAGTTTCTGGCAACTCTTAGAGCCACCCAAAGTCACTTCTGGGTTTTTGCCTCCAGAAATGATGTAGCAATAATGCCAACATCAGTTTAGTCTGATCAAGGATGCTTTTCCTCCTGGCCTTTTGGCATGGTTGCTCTGAGTCTCAAAGCAAGGTAGGTGGCATGGCTTGACATGACTCTTCCTTCATGTTCAGGGGAAGAAGAAGAAGAAGAAAAGAAGAAGAAGAAGAAGAAGAGTTGGTTTTTATATGTCAACTTTCTCTACCACTTAAGGAAGAATCCAACTGGCTTACAATCACCTTCCACCCCCCCACAACAGACACCCTGTGAGGTAGGTGGGGCTGAGAGTGTGTGACTAGCCCAAGGTCACCCAGCTGGCTTCATGTGTAGGAGTGGGGAAACCAATCCAGTTCACCAGATTAGCCTCCGCCGCTTATGTAGAGGAGTGGGGAATCAAACCCGGTTCTCCGGATCAGAGTTCCTAACCACCACTCTTAACCACTACACCGCGCTGGCTCTAGACATTTATGGTGGTAGACATTTATAGGGGTCCTGGGCTTTGTTGATCACATCTCGGGGAGTAAAAATGGTGTTTGCATTCATCTCCCACCTTTGTAGTGGCATCCACAGAAAATTATTGTACTCTTGAGGAGTTAGGGTGGTGTGCAGCCTTCCCCCCCCCCACATTTTACCCCCCTTCCCCCCATCACCAAGCTTTTGCGGGCCAGGACTGAACATTCTCTTTCAGCCTTGATCTATTGCATTGTTTTTCTGTGTTAACCTGTGTTCCTCCCAGCCAAGGGATAGAAGAAAGAATGGCGCCCCTATCTGAATGGATGCTAGGCACTTCCAATTAGTTAGCCTGGGAGAGTCTGAAATGTTTCACTCTTGCCAAGGACAAAATGGTGAAGCCCTGTAGTTAAATGAATAAAAGCCTAGGTAATAGATCAGAGGTTCAAACCTAAGCCAAGATTGTTACCACGGAGTAATGCTGTGCACTTTGCCCCGGGGGTGAGTCCATTGTCATTTTCTTTTGGTTTCTCAACAGCTGATGGGATGTAAGCATATTATTCTCTTACATTGATTCTTCTGCAGGTGTAATTTTCTCCTACAGACTACTATCCACTACATGAATAAAATCTATTTTTCCTTCGCCAAGTGTGTTCATTTGCTTCCATGCCATTTAGAAGACAAGAAACATTGCCTATTGGTGAAACCACTGGCCAAACACAAGGTCAGTTCTACTGTGTTATCATTTGTTCAGCAGGCCTTCTGTGGACCAAAAAACAAACAAACAAACAAACACAATATACAGGTACTTCCAGCCACTTGCATCTTTTCCGACACTCAGTCCTTCAGCATGCACAGAGTGTGACCCAGAAAGGCATTCTTCCTGTTTGAAGCATGCATTCATATATTCTCAGAATTGCTTTCATCTGGCCTATGCATCAACATTAATTAGCTTCTAAATCCTCTCCTCTGAGAAACAAACTATAGTACCTGAAGTAATGGTGCAATAGAAATAGGATTACTATCTGAGATCATTTTAACCAGTATGTTGTTGGAGTCTACCATTTAAATTAAATGAGAGATGTTCAGAATTATTGGGCCCAGTATATATTTTGATGGATATGTATTTATGGTTCTGCTGACGAGGAAAAGGAAAATCAGTATTGCTCGAGGGATATTTACATTTCGATAAAGAAATAAAGTTTGGCCTTGCTCACTAACAAAAATTGGTTCCATAAAAGGAATCTTTTTTACCTACTTTCTATCTGCCATTCTCCTAGGCTAACACCATAACAGTACTGTAGATTAAACTGGCTGATGTATAATTATGCCCATATAACATCACAGCTGCTGACTTTGCATGAACAGCAGCAATGAGCAAGCTCCATCTCAAGCATTTCTTTGCCAGTACAGCAAATCTTAGAAATGTATGTTGTAAAGTCTAACGTTCTGGTTCTATTTCCTTGTAAATTCCTAACAGTAGATGTCCAATCTTTCCCTAGATTCGCTGATAAGTTGCCATGCTAAAAACACTTGGCTTAACCATTTTATTATGGTGCATGCATATTTTCCCAAGCAGGTATGCACAATCCATTAGTTAGCTGTGGCTATCAAATAGATGTAAAGACTAGGTCAAAGCAAAAGCAAAATGCAGGGCAATGATGCTGTTTTATGACTAATATATTGTTGGGGAACAAGGGTCATTGACCTCAGTGGGGCTTGTTTCTTGATAGACCTGTGTAAATGTGTGTGAGGAATGAAGAAACAAAAGAAGGAAGAAATAACAACCAGAAAGAAGACAAGAAGAATGCAAGGTTTGGGAAAAGCAAGAAAAAGCTGCTAAAGTTGTAAATTGATTTGGTAATGATAGTGCCTCTTTCCTTTCTCATTATTTTGGCACCTCTAGGATTATCTAACTCCTATAAAGCTCCACATCCAATATGAATACTGTGCTTGCACAGGCTTTCTTTCTTTTTTTAAAGTTTCATTATGGTAACATGAACTTATTTTGACACTGAAATCCATGGGTGCTGTTCCAGCTCACTGAAGGTCCCCATGTACATAAGCATAATACACTATTGAGCTGCTGTTATGGGACTACGGTAGACATTTCACTCTCATTACATATATTTGCTTGATTTGAAAATCTTTATTTCTTTCACCTACTCTCACCCACCTGTGTCCAATTTAGCACATATGGTCAATTACATGGATTTTATCTTATTTTTCTATAATAACAGAAGACAGCAACATTCTGGATCCTTTGAAACAAATGCATACATTCATGTGCAACTTTGGTAGCAATTTGAATTTTCAAAACAGTAATTGAAAAAAAAGGGTAACAGCCAAGCAAAAGGCCTGAGGGAATGTCTCAGCAGATATATCAGTCTGCTGGCTTAGAATATAGTGAGTATGACTCAGAGTTCTCAGAATTTTGTAGGGAACACGAGTAGTTATAGTCAGAATACTGAACAAGAGGGCTTTAAAATCTGGAATGTTCCAGCTATTCTAATATTGAACACAGGACTCCTCCCTGGAGATCTGGGGGTTCTAGTTGCCACTAGGCATAACAGTGAATGTCAGATCCTGATAGTCTCCTTTCACTATTTTTAGGTCTTTAAATAGTGTAGATACTTCTGGATTTGTTACTAATGTCTGTCTTCCACCTACAAATTCAGATTTCTTTTCACTCCATTTGTGGAATGATTTAGATACCTTTACTAAGGTCAGAGAAGGATTGTCCAATGGCACAAGTGATGAGGGTAGAAAATTTTCAGTGCAATCCTAAATCCCATTCAACAGCAAAAGCCACCCGTGTGTTCTTTACCTGACTGTGCAACTTCCCCCACTCACCAGCCCTCCTACCACCTGTACCCCTTTTCCTGACAGCACTGGTTGGTGAGTGTGTACATGACAGTACTGCTGCCGTGGCCACTGGGAATGTTGCAGCTGTGCACCACCTGCATGCACTTCCCCATCAATGCTGGGTGGGAAGCTGGGAGTAGGGCCAGTGGAGTGCTTACAAAAAAATGATCAAAGAAGGACACATGGACAGGTGGCAGGGTGGGTGCATGGGTTGGGGTCAGCAATAGTGGGCCCCAGTTGCTCTAAAACCACCAAACCCAGATATGTCAACTCAGGCCGCCTTACTTGATTTATTGTAAGAAATTGTTATTATGGTATTGCAATTAACAATCCACATGCTGGAGGTGATGTGTTCCCAAGATCTGGAGGCCACTTTGGAAGGATATATTTTGAACCATCCTGAGATAACTGTTCTATCTATCTATCTATCTATCTATCTATCTATCTATCTATCTATCTATCTATCATCTATCTATCTTTCTATCTATCTATCTATCTATCTATCTATCTATCTATCTATCTATCTATCTATCATCTTTCCTTAAGAGAGTCAAACCACAATCAAACCAGTCTGATTAACTGAGGTTTTTTTTATTTATTTTGCCTCAGTTTCTATGGGTAGATAAAAAAATCACCATTATGACAAAGGGTTTGATAGACAACATTTTAATGTTCTATCAAGCCTTAAATCAAAGGCAGATGTAATGAAGTTCATTACAATGGATAAAATAAAATTTTGAAACTTTTCTAAATTACTGATTTGATGCCTCTTTTTAAAATTTATTATGCTGGGTTTAATTTATTTCAGAATGTGTTAGACATTACTATTTCCTATCACACCATGAAGACTTGATTTCTGCATGCACCATCTGGAAAAGGAAAGCACTAGCATTGAGACATAAATGTGAATTAATAGACTCTAGCAGATGGGGTGGAAAACAGAAATCACTTGGCAACCTGCAGTTGTCAGTCAAATACTAGCACCAAAATGGATACTTGGGTAGCAGTGCTGCAACAGGCTCAATCCACATCCACTCTTAACTCCATGAAGACACCATCCAGAAATTCTATGCTAATGAAGTAATGATTATATAGTGTTTGTGTTCATGGCTTCCATAGGTTCAGAAAAGCCTTTACTTAAAAAAAAGAAAAAAAAAGAGGGTGATGCTATTGATAGTGGTTGCTGTATTAAGCTTTCACTTTATGAAAAAAATATGAACTATGTTGACTGTGGCCATTTTTGCATGGCAATTAGCAGTGCGTTCCAGGCTGAATTGCCCCGCATATAATTTTTTTTTGCACGCTGAACCGTCGTTCTGGAAGTGACTGCGAAGCAGGTGCTTACCCACTTTGCATTACCAAAGAGCCCATTGAACCTTACCTTTGGTGTTTGCCGCGAAGAATCACCCTCAAGGAACAATGCAAAACAACAGAGACGCGTTAACTATGCATATGCTAATGGATATGCAATGAGGAACAAAGGGGCAGGCAAGTGGGGGGAGTGGAACTTCTCCTTTTGTGTGGGGACTGTGAAAAGACATTTTTAAAGTCACATTTTAAAAAAGAGCTTTGAGCAAGCATCAAAATTGACCATGCAAAAATGGCCTATGTGAGTCTGTGTGAGTTGCAAACTGTTGGTGGACTGTGTTGGCCTACCTTCCGCCCACAAGCCTCCACTCCAGAGGAGCACTACCTGAGCATACACACCTTTGCTACTTGTATGGGAAACACTGCTAGCAACTATTGAAAAAAAGAGGGGTCAATGAGCCAATATGGAGTAGTTATATCTTGTGGGGAAGGAAAAATATTTGCAGAAATCCAGTTTTGAGGAAAGGGATTTTCTCCTTGAATATTACGGTAAGTTAGAAGTGTGGGAAGTCCAGGTTAGCCATGAGGTCTTATGTGTCAAGTTTCTGAACACAGCAGTGTTAGGGATGTGCTGTAACATTGTTCATTCTCAGCCTTGGCTGTTGTCCTCTGCACCCTCTCTCTCAAATTAGACACAAGCAACCAAATGTGGGTTTAATTACTTTATTCAAATAGCTGATCTATGGTATAATCTATTCCCGTAACTTAAGGGCAGATGTGCTAGGCAGCCTTTCATAGCTCACAACACGTGAGCAACTGGCAGTGTCCCAACATGTTCTCCAGCCATTCCTTTTGTCCGCACCAGGTCATTCTCGCCCAGGTACCAGGATGGATGCCCACTCTCAAGACCTGGTGGAGACAGGGCAGGAGCTGGCTCCACAACATTCCATGCAGGCCCCACCATGACATAAAGGCCCAGAGCTAAAGACCTAACTGTGTCCCAACTTCAGAGGCATCTTCTCTCTTTCTACCCCAGAAGACAATGGAGTGGCCCATCACCAAACAGCCTGATCAGGCTTCTTGACAAGAGCATCAGTCATCGAGTATATGACTTACAGAGCCAGAGTGGTGTAGTGGTTAAGAGCAGTGGTTTGGAGCGGTGGACTCTAATTTGGAGAACAGGGTTTGATTCCCCACTCCTCCACAAGAGTGGCAGATGCTAATCTGGTGAACTGGATTTATTTCCCCACTCCTACACATGAAGTCAGCTGGGTGGCCTTAGGCTAGTCACAGCTCTCTTAGAGCTCTCTCAGCCCCACTTACCTCTGTTGTGGTGAGGGGAAGGGAAGGCGATTGTAACCTTGTTTGATTCTTCCTTAAGTGTTAGAGAAAGTTGGCATGTAAAAACTAACTCTTCTTCTTCTCCATCTACCCATCCACTGAATTGCATCCTGAGACAAACCCAGCCTGGTTGCTGTAGAGGCAATCCCAATTCTAAAACAATAGGTTCCAAAATCTTGAGCTGGCAACACTTCTTCAGCCAGTATCTGGCACATAACTGCTCAGAACTGAAATTGGGTTAAAGGCGACCTTTGTGCTAGAACAGGCAAACCCAACCATCGCCCTATGTTTGCATTAGCATCCTTAGTGGCAGTATTGGTCAAAATTGGGGATCCCCAGCAGTCAGCTACTGGTTGTCAGGCATGGCTTGGTAACCCTAGGGCAGTGATGGCGAAACTTTTAGAGACCGAGTGCCCAAACTGCAACCCAAAACCCACTTATTTATCGCCGAGTGCCAATGCGGCAATTTAACCTGAATACTGAGGTTTTAGTTTAGAACAGGGGTGGGGAACCTTTTTTCTGCCAAGGGCCATTTGCATATTTATAACATCGTTCGGGGGCCATACCGGGCGTAGATCTCCTGGTGTGTGTATGTGGGGGAAGCTAGAGTTGCCAGGTCCTCTTCACCACTGGCGGGAGGTTTTGGGGGTGAAGCCTGAGGAGGGCGGGGTTTGGGGAGGAAGACTGCACAGCTATAGAGCCCAATGGCCAAAGTGGCCATTTTCTCCAGGGGAACTGATCTCTATTGGCTGGAGATCAATTGTAATAGCAGGAGATCTCCAGCCACCACCTGGACGTTGGCAAC
Organism: Euleptes europaea; assembly: GCF_029931775.1. Classification (NCBI taxonomy): domain Eukaryota; kingdom Metazoa; phylum Chordata; class Lepidosauria; order Squamata; family Sphaerodactylidae; genus Euleptes; species Euleptes europaea. The sequence goes on along the minus strand of NC_079320.1, from coordinate 35,798,820 downwards.
CTTAGGCGAGGCTATGCAGAGAAGGCTTGGAGGGTGCCTCTGCTCCCCCAGGTCTTCCCCCTCCTCCCAGGTGGGAGGGCAGCCAGCGGTGGGCCCAGGCAACCAAGGTGCCAGGGGGGTGCAGCTTGCAGCCTGCCGTCGATCTGCAGGGAAGGAAAGAAGGAAGGAAGGAAAGAAAGAAGGAAAGAAGGAAGGAAGGACAGAAAGAAGGAAGGACAGAAAGAAGGAAGGAAGGAAGGACAGAAAGAAGTAAGGAAAGAAGGAAGGAAGGAAGGAAGGAAGGCAGGAAGGAAGGACAGAAAGAAGGAAGGAAAGAAGGAAGGAAGGAATGAAGGACAGAAAGAAGGAAAGGAGGAAGGAAGGGAAGAAAGAAGGACAGAAAGAAGGAAGGAAGGAAGGAATGAAGGACAGAAAGAAGTAAGGAAAGAAGGAAGGAAGGAAAGAATGAAGGACAGAAAGAAGGAAGAAAGGAAGCATGGAAAGAAGGAAAGAGAGAGAGAGAGAGAGAGAGAGAGAGAAAGAAAGAAAGAAAGAGAGAAAGAGAGAAAGAAAGAAAGAGAAAGAAAGAAAGAAAGAAAGAAAGAAAGAAAGAAAGAAAGAAAGAAAGAAAAGGAGAGAGAAAAAGAGGGGGAGAAAGAGACAGAAAAAGAGGAGAGAAAGAATAGGAGAGTGACAGAAAAAGGAAGAAAAGAGAGAAAAGCCTTCACACACACACACACAGCCGGCTCCCTGCGACCGGGCTTCAGCCTTCCCACCTCTCCCCCCACCCCCAAGTCCACAAAAGTCCTCCACCTGATTGGCTCCCGCGCGCATGTTCCGCCCCCGGGAGGGAGCGACTGGCTTTTTCTTCTTCTTCCCCCCTCCCTCTTTCCCTCCCTCCCTCCGCGGCGGGCGAGAGAGGTTTCAACCGCTGTGCTGCGCGGCGTGCAGGGACGCTTCGCCTTCCCGGCTTGGGGGAAGCGTCTTCCTCCCTCTCGCCTCCCGCCTCCTCTTGCCGATGGCAAGAGGGGGTTTAAAGGGGCCGCAGCGTTCCTGCACGCTGCGGCTTCAGAGAGGGCCGTGCTGCGCTGCGTTTCTCTGGCAGCTGCAGGGGAGCCCAGGCTGGGCCAGGAGCCTTCTTACTCCTCCTCCCAGAGGCTCCGGGGGCTGCTTGGGCGCAAGTCCCGCCGGCCGCCACCGCAGCACGCCCCCCCCCCCACCGCACGGGCCGCTCCTGCTCCCCGGCGCCGCTTCGCAGGCCGCTTGGCTGGGCTGCACGCTGGGCAGAACCGGGGCGGCGGCTCCTCTTGGCCGAGCAGGGGAGGCGCTGCAGGTGGCGGCCCGGCCTTCGGGGGCCTTTTTCAGTGGGCGGGCGGGCGGGCCCTGAGGGCGACCGCTCCCGGCTCGCCCGCTGTTCCCGCCCCCGTTCTGAAGTGCCTCCTAGTCCGACCTCGGGCGTGAGGGGCCAATCCGGAGTCGCTACGGACCGCCCGTGGCGCGGGGCCAGGCAAAGCCGTGCCTCGACCTCTCGCCTCCAGCCGGGGAAGGGAAGGGAAAGGAAGGCTGCTTCCCCGGGGGCTGAGTGGAGGTGGCCGGGCGCGTGCCGGCCGAGAGGGCTACGCGTGCCAGAGTCGGCACGCGTGCCATAGGTTCACCAACATGGTCCTAGGGGGATGGGAGACATGAATGAAAATGTAGCAAACATAACAATTTTGAAATTAATTTTAGAAATTATCTGGGTTTAATTGAGAGAGAGCAGTGCAAAACCATAGATCAATAACTGCACAAGAGGAGTCTAATTTTCGCTTAAAAACTACATACAAATAAATGCATTAGTGATTGGGGAAACAGAATGGTTCATGTACTACTTTGGAAAATATTTTGAAAAGTTGCTTAGTCAATATGAAATCTGTGGAGAAGGACAATACTTATAGCTCATCCAGTACTGGATTTGTTGGTATGCATGCCTGTCACCCCTCAGAGAAGGAATACACTATCCTCTCTTTATTTATATTTAATCGGGTATCATTCTTCACCCAAAATATTGAACATTTATGAATATAATAACATCTATATTCCTTATATTTAGCAGTGTAAATAAAAAATGATCTCATAAGTGCATGTGGACCAATTCTTATGACTTCTGCAATGCATATTACATTTGCTCTGTGTTTATTTGTACTGTAATATACAGAAGTCCATTTTTTCTTCATTGTGTTTTTCCAAGTATTTTTAGGACAATTTGTTCTTGTAATGTCATGTAAAAGATATATTATATAAATCTTAAATCTTCATCCCCGGAAACCATTCAATAAATAAATAAATAAATGATCCAATCAGACAGAACTATATCTGTGTTAATATGCCAAATGCTAAGTAGAAGGAATACATTCATTTTGTTCCTGTTGTCATCAGAAGGCAATTTTTGACATGTACCATTGGAAGCTTTGTTCTGAAAAGCCATGAATGTGGATTAAGGAATGAATGCAGGAGTTTTAATACTATGAGGAAATAAATAAATAAGAACAGTTTGAGGCACTGTTTGGGATAATAAAGCATCTTGACATGAAATTTCAGTCTTTGGTATGAGTAATGCTGAGAATGCCAGGAATATAATTTTAGATGAAATTAGACTCAGTTCAGCTTCAGAGAAAGTTGCATTAATCTTGATTGACCTTCATTATGCATAAGGGGGAAAGGGCAATGACTATGTATACCAAGATCCCTGTTGGCACCAGCGAACTACTTGCTTAGAGATGCCTATGCTGAACTTTCTAATAGCTTCAAAAGTCTAAACCAGGGTTTGGCCATAGTTGTGCAAACTTATTGGTAGTTATCATCTTCCTGGTGGGGGGGGGGAGGATCCTCTGCCTCTCTTTTCCTGCTGCCCCTCAGAATGGAGGCAGAAGAACAACTTTTTAAAATGGCCATCGAGCCAACAATGTGCCAACACTTCCATGGAAAACTTGGAAGTGATGTCAGTCCTCTCTAGTTCTTTATGGTTTTACCCAAGAATTTCTAGAGAGATGTGAAATCACTTCTGGATTTTCCTTGAAATGTCATTGTGCAGTTGCCAATAGCTACCCCCATGGACACAGAAGAAATATATGGTCAAAGCAGGTAAATCTACATTTTCAACATTAGATAGGGATGGTTTCAAATTTCTTTTCCTTGCAGTTCTCAACAGGACAATTCCTGTTTCAATTTCCTTCTCTTTTGTGCAGACCAAATCATGATGCTTTACTTTGCACCATTTTGTTTCCTCAATTTGATTATGTTTCATAATAAAATATATTAGTTTTCAGTGTTATTTGAGAAAGAAGTGAGTGCCTGCTTGGATAAAGACTGTTTTCATCAAGGACATGACAAATAATTACAGTTCTTTGTACCCGTTTCCTAATATACAACTATCTTATATATAATAATCAATAGTTGTATCTATGGTTCTAATGGAAAGCTTTACACAGTAGTAGCTTAGATTTAAAATATAGGGATATCTTGTGAACAGTTTCCTTTTGAATTGGGGGAGAAATAAAAGTATCTGAATGATTTTCTCAGTATGATTTACTTTTCTCTGAAGAAACCATATCTCTTGTTGTTTTATTCTGTTCTAACTCAGTAGCTCTAACCTTTCTAATATTTCTTCGAATTACAGTTGTCCTTGGCTGTATAATTCTAGGTCCTGTTGTTAAACAACATGACAAAAACAAGATTAAGCATCTTCAGTAGAAGATTCACAACACTATCTGTTCACATAAGAAGATCATAATATTTAAGATACTCTTTTGTACACTATATATTACACTCCACCTTTGCAATTTCGACAGTAATATTTTATTCACTGTGTAAATTTTCTGTTTGCTTTCAGAAGGTATCTTCCTTGAAAGAGCTTATTGTTTATTATTGAAAGCTTGTGGCTAATTCAGAACTTTCGTTAGTTATATGTGCATTTCGATTGGCTTTTGAAACATTTCTCCCTGCTATGTTTCAACCGCAAAAGGCTGCCTAGAGGGGAACTTAGCGGTACAAAATTCTAAGAAAGCTGGTCAACCTAGGAGGTCATGACACCAGGCAAAGCGTGCATTTTTTTAAATATTATGTCTGAGTTTGGTCTAGGTGGCATGAGGAACAGGGTTCAGAGTGTCATTGTTTGGGAGATTGTGGTGGCTCTCACACACTCTGTTCCTACCTGCTAATATTTTCATTAGCTTCTTCTGGACCATGCTAGCTTAAATTCCTTGAATTGTGTTGAATGAAATAGTAAATATGTCATCGTCGATTCATACATTATTTAGCTCAGCCCCAGATGTCGATCCTGTCACAGCATGGTAACACAATGTGAGCCAAGTATTGTTGAATGGCATAGACTTGTGGATCTACCAACCTCTAATCATGGGGCTGGATCCTATTCATCCATACCTCCCATGTAAAAAGCCTTCCTCAGGTTAAAAAAAAAAAAAAAAAAAAAAAAGCTCCACTGAATGCAAGAGGCAGGAGGGGCAATTTCACCCATTTATGTTGCATCACTTTTAATCCATGTGGGTTCCACAAGCTTCAGTATGTTAAACTTGATGGAATACAAGAACAGTCTGAATGGTGCTGGTCTGTTATTAGTTCTTTGACCCAGCAAGTTGTTTTGTCCCCATCATGTGTAGTTGGAGACACTGAACTCATGATCATCAAGCGCAAATGAAAAGTTCTATTCGAGAGGATAATTACCAATGGGTAACTGTGTCAGTCTGTAACAGCAGGTGTCCAATTTGTATTTGATGAAGTGAGCACTGACTCATACAAGCTTGTGCTGGAATAAATGTTTGTTGCTCTTTAAGATGCCACTGGATCCTGTTCTGTTCCAGAGGAACATGGTTTACAATGGGTAGGAGAGGGTGAGGATAGTTGTTCTAGGCTTTTTGGAGGCTATTCCCTGTGATAGACATTCTGTTACACTTTTGCCTACATTGAACTGCACAGCCTTTGATGATGGCATAAAGTTTTCACACATTCTTGGCTAGTATGTGTTGGCAAATGAGTTTTATGTGTATGCTATGGCTTTAAAGATATGTTGAACACACATGAACACATGAAGCTGCCTTATACTGAATCAGGGTCTCCAGGGTCTCAGGCTGAGGTCTTTCACATCACCTACTTGCCTAGTCCCTTTAACTGGAGATGAACCTGGGACCTTCTGCATGCCAAGCAGATGCTCTACCACATATTGTCCTAGAAAACCATATATGCAGCATCATGCTTCAGACTCACAACTGCACATACCCAGCTGCTCATTAGATGGTTGGCACTGTCATCCCTTTGCTCCATTAAAACTCACACTACATGTTTAGTGTCCCATGATACATTGTGAAACAGAAACTGAAATACTATATTATAAGCCATGAGAGAAGAGCTCAGGTAATTTGTCAACTGCCCATGAGAACTGTTGTCTTGCATGTTTTGCATTTGTGGCAGTAATATTATAGATTTTAAATGTCCCATTGTAATCATTTCATGTTTCACCTTCCTCCTCTAAAAGGCATATCAATGCTTTTGAGACATCATATTGATTTTAACATGGCTTTGCCTTCAGGCATTCTATCACATTTTCAGTACACATTATGTTATTATCATTTCTGGAGTGAGGACTGTTTTTGTGGTAGTTAAAACTACTGGAGATTATAGCAAACTCAAGCCCTGACAGAATCATAGGCAGTTTATGCTTGGTAATTAGCAGTGCATTCCAGGCTGAAGTGCCCTGCATATTTTTTTAAAAAAAATTATTCACACTGAACTGTCATTCCAGGCATCACTGCGAAGCTGGCACATACCTGCTTCACATTTCTTAAGAGCCCCTTTAACGTGACCTTTTGTATTTGCTCCGCCCCCGAAGCATTCACTGAAGGAAGCATGCAGAATCCCAGCTAAAACTTAGCTATACAAATGACTATTGCTAATGGCTATGTAAAAGAAGGAACGAAGGAGCAAGGGAGTGGGGGGGTGGAACTTGTTCTACTTTCTCTTCTTCCATCGGGACCATGAATAGTCATTTTAAAGGTCAGATTTTAAAAAAATAAGCATTGAGCGAGGAGCAGAATCAACCCTGCACAAATGGCCATACACTCATAAAATCTCAAGACTATAATAGTCAATTGCTCCAGTGTTTGTGACTTTCTCATGCATCGCTATTGAAGTCCAGATCTATCACCAAATGGAAGAAAATACCTTTCCATTACAAGGGGCTCATCTTCCTCCTATGTATTTGCCATAAACTCACCCTGGATCTATGTGTGCTTGCATGCATGTTGCGTGTTCATGGGCATGTAAAATGTGTTCCTCTTCTTTGTACCACCACCCCAAGTTAAGAACTCCAGCTTTCCATGCAACCAATGACTAGGGGAACATTGGTAAAGGCTACTTCTGATTAAGTACAAAGGGCGGAGTCTTCCAATTACTTCAGCTCTCCCATTGTGCCTGAGTGTCTGAGCATGAGTGAGTGATCTCAGGCACACAAGGAGGAATTGAATCCCAGCTGGCTCTCTTAAACAGGAAAATATTTTATTGTGTGCGTGTTAAGTGCCGTCAAGTCAGTTCCAACTCATGGCGACCCTATGAATCAATGTCCTCAAAACATCCTATCTTTAACAACCTTGCTCAAGTCTTGCAAATTGAGGGCTGTGGCTTCCTTTATTGAGTCAATCCATCTCTTGTTGGGACTTCCTCTTTTCCTGCTGTCCTCAAATTTTCCTAACATTTCTTAAAGAGGAAAAGACTTTATTACTATAGAGTATACTACTGCACAAGGCAGAGAAAATACTATTATGCCAATTGGTAACAGATCTAATGAAAAGAACAGGAAAATATAACACCAAACTAAACTTAACAATACAGAAGGTTTACCTTTGACTCCCCCCGACCAGCATATCTGTGGAACAAATGCACATACTAACCCCCACTTGCTCCATACAGGGGAATCCAACCTCCAGGATTTGAACAAAGACTAATGGATGTTTCAGCCTTTTAACCCTTTCTGACTTTGTTGGCGTGAAGCTTTCCCCAATCCAGTTTTAGGATTTAGTTTTCGTTTTAGGCTCCCACGTGGAAGGTGAACCCCAATCTCCCACTCAACCTAGAGCACATGTCCCACAAATCTGAATACTTAGGTCATTCTTTACAACAGCCATCCATCCTGCCCTCCCTAGCAGGTAAGCAAATGGCTATCTCTGTGCAGAAATTCATTTCTGCTTTCCCTAACCTCTTGGTGCATTTTATGATTCTCTTCTTTGGGAAAATAAATGGCTGTGAGGATCTCAGGAACTCCTGATGTGCTTCAGAGCACCTTATATCTCCAACTCGTAATAGTACTTACTTCATTTCAAGCCTTAGCTTCCAGGTATTGTAAGGATCACAACTTCCTTTATTTTTGAAATAGTTACTTTATATTAATCAATACTGAAACTTTAAAACCAAAGTCAAACTAAAAACAATACAATGGATCTAATCTAGGTAACATCTGCAGCTTCCTTAGTTCATTTTAAATATGTGCAGTAAACTATTCAGCTTTGTATCTGTGTATTTAGTATATTTTGTATTAGCCTATGCATGACCTGTGGATTTTGTAAGTACTTTTGTTTGAATTTGGATCTAGTGTTTCCATGAAAGCAGTGCATTCAATTTTTGTAACATTTTCTCCAGCAGTCCCTCTTGCACATCCACCCTCCCAAGTTGCTACAACATGCCACATAGCACAGGGAACAGTAGCTATGAGGAAACAACAGCAGATATGGAGGAATCTGCAAGAATTCGCTCCCTTCGTTCCTGCATTGGTGTAGCTCAACTGTGTGAAGCTTGTTCAAGAGAGCAGGAGGACAATTCCTATTAATTTCCTTTTCTTCTAAATAGGTCACATTGGGTAAATTCAGCGAAAGCCAGAGGGCAGAAAAGCATGAGGAAGAATTGGTAAAAACCATGATCAATAATCATGATGAAAGGAGGTTCTCTGAAATCATCCTCTAGTGACTTGCCACCTTGAGGGGATCTGGAGAGGTAAGCTGAAGGCCTTGTTGAGCTAGCAACTTAACACTGATGAAGGCACTGATGATGCTAACAGATAGCACCTTTCACTATGGATGCAGTAACGGGCAGGGGGAAAAGACAGAGAGAGCAATCTGAAGCATGTCTACTAATAATCCTACTGTAGTCTACTCAGTGGGGCTTACTCCAAGGAAAGTGTTCTTAGGACAACACTGTTAGTTGTTCCTGTACATTGAACTGGGATGAAGTTGCTTGAACAAGGGGAGCAGATGGAAATCAATATATCTAATTCCCAATATGGCCTTATCTGTGGATACTTAAAATCAGTGCCAGAAAACATAAACAGACAAATCGCATCATTCTACAAACCTTAGAAAAGTCACAGGCTTTCAGGGAAATCTAAATTCTAAAAAATAAAACAAAGCAAAATCTGAAAACAATGGGAAAACCCCTAAAATAATAGAAACAGCACTTGCATCTTTAAAAAATCAGTGCCCCCTGTAGCAACCATTGCAGGAATTGCTAATCAACCTCAACAGTAGGGCTGTTGAAAAAAAAATTCGGTAAAATTCGGATTTGGCAAAATTTGGCCTGTTTTTATTCAGGAAATGCCGAAGTCCGAACGCCCCCGCTTCGGGTCCGTGCAATTTGGCATGAGGTCCGGAGTTCGGGGAAAAATTCGGCCGAATAAAGCCATTAAAATCACAACCGCACCTTTCCGCGGCTCCAGGGGGAGCATTTTTTGGGGTAGAGGTCCCAAACTTTCAGCGTAGCTTCAAAGGACCCTTCTTGCAATAACCCCCACGTTTGGTAAAGATTGGATCAGCGGGGGCTGAGATATGGGCCCGAAAGGGTTCCCCCCTCCTTAATGTGCATTTGCAATTAGCAGAGCTTGCCGCCCACTCGAAGCTCCCAGCCCCGACAAACAGCTGAGCTGCGGGGAGTAAGGGGGGGCAGGTGCGAAGAAGTTTGCAAACCATGCAAAGCAACACAACCATGCAAACCATCACGTTTGCAACCATGCACAGCAACAACTGACGCCTGGGAGTTTGCAAACTATGGAAAGGGACAGAGGCATGCTAGCTAAGCATCAGGAGCAGGAGGGGGTGGAATTTCCCCTTTTGCATCTGACTCAGGACCAGGAAAATGCATTCTTTAAGTCACAATTTGAAAACAATTTTTGAGCATGCATCAAAATAGACCTAATCGATATTATGAATGAGGGAAAACCTGAGGACACACAACTGAAGCCCCCCCCTCAAACCAGGGAGAGAGAGACTCGAGGGGGCACACACACCCCAGACAGAACGGGCGAAAGCCCCCTTTGGCTTCCCCCCACCCACAGAAACTGCTCCCTCCCCCCACACACACAGACTCTGCTTTCCCCCCCCACACACACACACAGAAGAAAAATTATAGATTAAAGCCCCAAAAGGGGTCTTACTGTGGATGTCTTCTGTTCCATCAAGAGGGACTTGGAGGACTGGGTAATCCAATACGGTTCCATTTAAGTACGGGAGGTTTTGCCTTGGATTTGCCGCTGTCGAGATGCACATAGGATCGGCTGATCCCATTCATCCCAATAGAGAAAAAGGGGGCATATCTCAGCCCCCGCTGATCCAATTTTTACAAAATTTGGGGATTCTTTCAAGAAGGCTCCTCTGAAGCTATGCTAAAGGTTTGGGGGCTGTACCCCCAAAAATGTGCCCCCTACAGCCACGGAAAGGAGCGAATGTGTGCTGTAAATGGAATAAAAATGCACATTAAGGGGGGACCTCTTTCGGGGCCCATATCTCAGCCCCCCCCCGATCCAATCTTTACAAAATTTGAGGATTTTTTCAATAAGGCTGAAGCTATGCTGAAAGTTTGGGGGCTATTCCCCCAAAAATGCACCCCCTGCAGCCACAGAAAGGAGCGAATGTGTGCTGTAAATGGAATAAAAATGCACATTAAGGGGGGACCCCTTTCGGGGCCCGTATCTCAGCTCCCCCTGATCCAATCTTTACAAACCTTGGGGATTCTTGCAAGAAGGCTCCTCTGAAGCTACACTGAAGGTTTGGGGGCTGTACCCCCAAAAATGCGCCCCCTGCAGCCACAGAAAGGAGCGAATGTGCACAAGCACCCCCCACGGGGATTTCTCTCTCACACAAACAGATACTCTCTCTTTCTCTCCTCAGCCGCGCCGCGCAGCAGCTGGGCTCATGCACTCAATCGTGACTGATTGGTCAGAAGAAGACCCAGCTTGGCCACTGATTGGCAGGGGAGAATGCTGCTTACTAACTGACAGTTATGTTGCTGCGCCGAACCTCAAATTTGCTGAATTTATTCACCGAACACCCCGAACTCGCTGAATTCATCTCCCCGTTTTCCCGCCTTTTTTGAGTTTGGTTTCATCCGAACTAAAAACTGCCGAATCAGGGGAAATTCGGCTGTTTTTCGGTTCGGGACAAACCGAATCGACAGCCCTACTCAACAGTATTGCCAGTCTTCCAGCTTTTGCTTCTGTCAGTAAAAGATAGGGGAAGAGTGCAGGCCCTTTCTAGGCCTCCTTTGGCCTTTGAAGGAGGTCATATAGAGGTCATATAGAGGCAACCCTGCTCACTAGGGTTGCCAGGTCCCTCCTGGCAACTGGCAGGAGATTTTGGGAGATGGGTATGGGGGCATCAATCTACATCCCTGCGCAATGACAGCCCTTCCAATGCAATGTGGAAGCACTGGCTGCACACCAGGGGGACGATCTAGCACTTGCCCCAAAACTCTGTGGTTTCCATATGGTTTCTATGGTTTGAAACCACAATCTGCTACAGAAGCTCACTTGATGACTTTGGGGCAATCACATACTCCAGCGTAACCTACCTCACAGGGTTGTGAAGATAACATCGAGGAGAGGAAAATGATGTAAGCTGCCTTGGGTCCCTATTAGAGAGGAAGACAGAGTATAAATGAACTAAATAGTGAATATAGCTGAAGAATGAGGGAGATCAAGGTTGGTTGGAAGGTGGGTGGGAAGGAGAGAAGGAAGAAGGGAATGGTGAGAATATGGGGGATGCCAGGAGGAGGGAAAGAGGAAATAGTATGGGTAGTAGGATACAGGGGAAAGTAAGGTGCTCTCTGCAAGTCCTTGCAGGTTCTCCACCAGGCAACTAGGCCTGATTGATGCCTCACATCTAGGCCTAGTGGCACATGCAACTAGGCATGGCGCACACTGCACAACGGGCCCAGAAAGCAGCTGGCACTGTGCAAATAGGCCCAGAATGGCCTAGCAGCTGGCACTGCACAGAGTTTTCCCAGGGAAAGGCTGCCAGAGTCAGAGAAGGAGATAATGCTGCAGATATGGGGTCTTATAAAGGTAGGTTGGATGGTGGGTGGGAAGAAGAGAAGGAAGCAAAAGAAGGGGAGAGCATATGGGGGCTCCCGCTGGTGGTGAAGAGAGACCTGGGAACCCTACAGGCAACAGAGACCAGTTCCCTCTGGAGAAAATAGCCACTTTGGCAATTGGACTCTATGGCATTGAAGTCCCTCCCCTCTCCAAACCCCACCCTCCTCAGACCCTACCCCCCAAATCTCCAGGTATTTCCAAACCCGAAGCTGGCAACCCTAATTGTGAGATCTCCCACCTCTGTTACAATGTGTTAGCTGAGCAACACCCTTGATTTATTGACTCTAACACTTGCTAGTAACAGAAAGCAGAACACAACTTTATTAGACAGACTGCCTTAACTAACTGGGTATGTCTAGGCTTTCACTCTTGTTTCCAACAAGAGTGAAAAAGCCAGTCTAGGCTTTCACTCTTGTTTCCCCTGGAAGACCTTCCAGTCTAGGCTTCTCTTTGACCCCTGAACTGGAAACCTCTCTCATAGTTTTAACACTATGCTCAAACAGGAGTCTACTTATCACAAGACAAATGTGTTTCTAAACATGGTTTGTGACATGTCAGTCAGTCAAAAAATCCACCAGGCTACTGCAAGCCCATTGTGTGAATATAACCAGTTATTTGAGTTCTATTTACACTATTAAAATCTCCTTTTTTGCAATACTTTTTGCAGACTGTGATCTCATGCATGATTACTTAGACAAGAGTCAAATTAAATTAAGTGAGCTAGATCTAAAGAACCACAAATGGTCTTCTACTTGCAGAATAAATATTTCCCATCTCCAGCTTCCTGTTGACCCTCTATATTCCCTGAAAAGTGGTTTCTGTGGTTTAGTGGCTCTCAGAAATAGCATGGATTATGAAGTAGGGCCTATTGAGAAGTGAAATGGGCAAAACAAACAAACAAAAAAACAACGGTAAATGTAAGTGCCCTTCCATGTGGACAGGGGACTCTGGATCTTAGCCAATGAGACTCCTAAGTAAGTGTGCATGAGGCTGATGCCTTAGTGATTTAGAGTGTTCAGCACATGAGTAACAGAATCTAACTCAAGCCTGTAAAATATGTGGCACTGTGCCTCCCCGTTCAAATTCCCAAGAAAACAGAAGCGTCTGATCCCAGCAGTTGATAAACAAGGGCTGTTCATGGTTGTTACTCTATATGTGTCCCAGACAGCAAGGGGATAACTTTTGATAACTCCATTTCTCACGAACATTTTTCCTCTGGGTTATCTGCCATTGGAGAATTGTCAAAATATTGCCAGCAGCAATTTTAGCTATATTTGAAATTTGTGTGTGTGTGTGTGTGTGTGTGTGAGAGAGAGAGAGAGAGAGATCACACCCACACACACCCCTGAAATAATTTGCCATGTTTTTAGGGTTTCATTATACTGTGTAATAGTCTTTTTAATAATATAAAAATGAGCCTGCTGTATAAATCTTTCGAATGACATTTGAAAAGGACCCAGATAGGCTGGTGAAAAACAAATGGCAACTAATGTATCTTTCACATTGGCTGTGGCAGTGATTTACTATGTTGTCTGTGATGCTAAATATACATCATAAATCCCTCCAACAGGAGCCTTATTATGTTCATCCATCTCTTCCCTATGAGCCAACGTTTTTGCCTTTCATAAACCTTATTGTATAAAAAGGGGCTCATTACAGGAAATAAAATGCAGGTGAAAGCTGGTGATCTTCCATTAACCTAATGAGGACTTTAAAAATCATGGAGTGGAGATACTCAGAAAGCAATGTTATTACTAAAGTTGGTATATTGAGTGACAATGGATAACCTACTTTGTTTTGTATTACAATATAAGTCACACACAAAAACCCCAGCAAACCTCCACTGGCTGGTCAGGTAATTTCCCCCTGGTACACAAGATATTTTGTAAGTTCTATCAACAAAAGTAGTCTGGGGGAAAAAAAGGAAATTGCAAAGTATATAGAATGGTAGAAGTTTGTTCTAGAAATTAGGAGTACAATTTATCCACTTTTCTTTCTCTCTCTCCCTGAAGTAAACAACGTGTTTAGCCATTTCCTTTAGTGAAAGGCATGTGTGCCCCACCCTTCCATGGAACCAGCCCTCCTGCTATTCCAAAGGCTGTACACACATTTGCCAGTGATGCTAATAACTGGGCATATGGTTGGAAGGAATGGAAATGGCTGGCTCTGTTTTATCCTCCATGGATCCATTGAGCTCTCTTCTTGTAAAAGAGGATGAGGGTGAGTTGTATCCTCGCTTTGAACCACAGTGGCAATTGCCAGACATCCTAGACACATGCTGGTTTTGTAAAGATTTTCAGAAACATACTGAAAAATACGCAAGGATAAGCAAGACATTAGCACCTATAGTGAATGAGGCTTTCTTGCATATCCATAGGATTTCTCATTAAGGCTGCAGTCTTAAGGATATCTTACTGGAAGCAAGCCCCATTGACTAGCATCAGACTTCTAAGCAGACCAGTTTAGGATTGCTCTACAACTGTAGATGCTAATAGAGAGCCAGCATAGTGTAATGGTTAAGAGCGGTAGACTCTAATCTGGAGAACCGGGTTTGATTCCCCATACCTCCACATGAGTGGTGGGCTCTAATCTGGTGAACTGGGTTAGTTTCCCCACTCCTCCACATGAAGCCAGCTGGGTGACCTTGGGCTAGTCAAAGTGAGAGTAGTTCAGCAGTGAAATTGGCTGCCTAGGGAGGTGGTGAGCTCCCCATCATTGGCAGTCTTCAAACAGCAGCTGGACAAACACTTGTCAGGGATGCTCTAGGCTGATCCTGCACTGAGTAAGGGGTTGGACTAGATGGCCACCAGAGACTAAATAAATGCATCATTCAGCCCAATCCAGCCTGTTGGCCACTGCATAACTGGACTTGGCATATCCTGAGTGAACTCGCAGCCGCCACACAGCTAGGCCTATCTTGTACTGGTGGCAGCCATTGTGCAACTGGGCCCAGCCTTACTCATCACAGATCCCCTGCTTATTTATGTCTATAGCTATATGAATGGAACAACTATAACTCCAGTTCAGAGAGGATACTAGGATTGCCAACTTCCAGGTGAGGCTTGGAGTTCTCCAGAAATTACAAATGATCTCCCAACAGAGATCAGTTCCCTGGGCTGCTTCAGATGGCAATTTCTATAGTATACCATAGATTCTAGGTGAAATTCTCCCCCAAATTCTCTTCTCCACAGGCACGGCCCCCAAATCTCCAGGAATTTCCCATGCCAGCATTGGCAACCCCAGCAGGGGCCTGAGAGGTGAGTCTAAGCTACCATTTTCCCTTCCTATTTCTTGTTGCTCGCAACACTAGTCCATTATTCTGTCAGGTTCTTTTGAAAACACAATGAGAAAACAGAAGACAAATCAAGAAAACAGAATGCTCAAAAGGGACTAGAAATCTGTCATAGGTAGGGTTGCCATATGCCCACTGTGGGAGGAGATTATCCACCCCCATTGAGTGTTGCCCACCAGGACTCCAGCAGCTGGTGGGAGGAAAAAATAATAAAACACCATCAGCAATAGCATGATGTCACTTTCAGGGAAAAAAACCTGGAATTGACATCATGGCTGTCTAGGAATCACTGCAAACTCTATAGTTTTGCTGTAGAGCTTCTTTTTGACTCCTAGACAGGCTTGATACCATTTCCATGTTTTTTCCAGGAAGTGACATCACACTGTTGCCAACAGGCACCACCCCATGTCCCTGCCCCTGGTCTTCTGTAAATTGCCAGGCCGAACCTGGAAAATCTACATGCAGGATATTTTTTCCTATTTTCTCATCCTGTCTTCTTTCTCAGTATACCTGCTATTTTTCACATTCCCTTGCTTTCAAGCTGAACCCTGGATCAATTTTATATAAAAGTATAAATAAATAATACTAACTATTTTCAGTTCTTTGCCTTCTTGCTTGTCGTAGGTAGAATTATAACAGTTGCTGTACTCATTCTTCCCCTTTGTAAAACAGGAAGTGAAAAACCTTTATCAAATTAAGTAGGTAATTTCCCCTTGCAAATGCTTTCATGTGACATCAAGATATGGCTGTGGGCTATATAAAATCTTTTTATTATAATTTATGTATAAGTTAATCATTTCTAATTTATGAAGTTATAAATTTGTGTCCAATATCCTATGCTGCATTCTGTGGATAAAATGTTCCCTAAAGACAGAGTTAGTAAACTATCCTCAAAATTCTCTCCCACCTCTATTTTAATGGACTAAACTAGTGAGCACAATGTTCTATCTGGCTTTAATTTTAAAGCAGCATAACCACAGTACTGCTAGGGACCTTAAGTTTTGTCATTGTGAATCTCTGTAAAAATCAGTAAATGTATCTTATAAAGTCTGTCCAAATTCAATAGTAATTCCAAATCTTTGGTGGGCCCAGATTATTCTCCCTAACAAACCTAGGTGATGAGAAGTAAGAAAAAGTTACATGCCTACTTGGCACCCACAGCTAGATACTAAGAGCCCTTATGAGATGGATCTATTCTGGTGCTTGTGAAGAATGGAGGGAACATATGAACATGGATACTGCTGAAACAGGTCGATGGCACATCTCATTTTGCATTCTTCCTCTCAGTTGCCAGCCAGATACCCTGGAAAGTCCACCTGCAGGGCCAGAGAAATCAAAAGTCTCTCTCTTTTGTTTCTATCCCTAAGAATTATTCAGATATATACTGGTTCTGTGCAAAAAGTGTGGACTTTAATGTAGTGTTCTCAGATTGCAAAAAAATAATAATGTACATCTTTGAAACAGGTGTTGAATTAGTGCAAAGGCTCTGCAATATCTATTATTGTTTTTGTTGTTGATATTGTTATTATTTTAACCTTCTGTGCCACCTTTTCACCCAAATAGGATCCTCAAGGTGGCAAAAAACAAACATTTAAATGTTTTAACATTGAAGTATTTTTACTATAAAGTATATACACAGTAATTCAATCAAAATATATAAACACTGTAGAGAAAAGCATTTTATTTTGGAGATTTGGACTGTACAAAACCTTCAACTTTAGTTTAAAAATAAGTTTTCTCTCTCTCTTAGGAGAGAATAAGCGGTAGGGAGGAAGTCAGTTGCTCTCCAGCCTCATCCAGCAGCCTAGAAATGCCAATGACCTTCCTGGACAGACATAGTGGAGTAGTCAGCTCACACCTCAAGCTAGCAGCTGACACCTAGCAGGTGACAGAGTTTGGGAAGTTTTAAGATACTAGAAAGTATCTTCCTGGAGATTTCAGAAAAGGCTTTAAGTGAGCAATCCTGAAGGGGTGGGTGAAGCTGTTGAGTAGGTGGCATGACCCCTACACTGGTGGAGGAGGAGGAAGAGGAGGAAGAAGAAGAGGAGGAGGAAGAAGAGGAGGAACAGGAAGAAGAGGAAGAAGAATTTCTCTACCACTTAAGGAAGAATCAAACTAGCTTACAATTACCTGCCCTTCCCCTCCCCACAATAGAGACTCTGTGAGGTAGGTGAGGCTGAGAGACTTCTAAGAGAGCTATGACTAGCCCAAGGTCACCCACCTGCTTCAAGTGTAGGAGTGGGGAAACCAACCCAGTTCACCAGATGAGAGTCCGCCACTCATGTGGAGGAGTGGGGAATCAAACCCAATGGAGGAGTTTCACGGGGTTTATTTAAAATTACATTTTTACCTTTTTGGGGGGGGGCTGGGAAGCCTCTCAGGAGGTGGTGCAGCTGCGCCATGCCTGGACATTCCCTAACTACCCCCCACACTCAGATTTGTTCTGCCAGAGAAAACTGGTTCAAGATGTTCTATTGATGGTATATTAGCCCAAAGGATATTGGGGAAATGGACACGTATTATAAAGGGAAGTGTTGGAAATGTAAAGAGGTGGACGGCACCTTCTGTCATATGTGGTGGACTTGCAAAAAGACAAAAAAGTTTAGAAAGAAATACATGGCAAAATCCAGCAAATTTTGAAAATCAAATTTGCAATGGGTGCTAAGAGTATGCTACAGGACATCTCACCCAAAATATTCCAAAAATCTTGGAAGAATTATTTAGATATAGGATAACAGCAGCCAGAGTTATATTTGCAACAAAATGGAAAGCAGAAGACTATCCACGGCAGGAAGACTGGGAAAGTAAACTAGCAGAGTATACAGTAATGGCAAAATTAATGAATTATGTGAATAGACCAATTATAGAATTTCTAGTAAAATGGAAAGCATATTACTCATGCTATTCTTTTAAAATTGGGAGCAGAGGAGGAAGTAGCTGAATTGAAATATGGACTTATCTTCTAATGTTTGGAAATTATTTTTTAGAAATCTATGTTAACAGTTACAGGATTTAAGGTTCTTTATTTTATCACCATTTATTATCTAGTATTTTCTAACAGTATTCTAACAGTTGCTATCATTGATCATTGATTATATTAAATGTACAGGGAGGGAAGGCGGCATGGTGTAGCCTGATCTCGTCAGATCTCAGAAGTTAAACAGGGGCAGTACTTGGAAGGGAGACCACCAAGGAAGACTCTGCAGAGGAAGGCAACGGCAGACCTCCTCTGCTTTTCACTTGCCTTGAAAGAGTCACCATGAGTCAGCTGTGACTTGATAGCACTTTACACACACATACTATATGTACATATATTTTTCTTATTCTTTGACACAATTGGGTTATGTTTTTTATTTTCTGTTCTTTCTTTTTATTAAACTAAAATTTTATTTGAAATTTAAAAAAAGAAAAAGAAAGCCCCAGGTTGAGTCCCTGCAATCTGAAATTTTAAAAAGATGCTTCCTTAGCAATGTTGGTAAAAGACTACTGCCTCTAGCAGGATATTAGTTTAGATGAGACAATGATGCGAGACAGTATATGGTAAATTCATGACATGGCCATGTCCCTTGCACAGTGGCAGTCATACCGTATATACGCGCGTATAAGCCGAGTTTTTCAGCCCAAAAAAAGGGCTGAAAAAGCCGGCCTCGGCTTATACGTGGGTCAATACGGTAGGGTAGGGGAGGAGGGAGGGGGCAACTTACCGCTACCGCCATCGCCACCGCTGCTGGGCCCATGTGGCTTCCCCTGGCCAGGAGCGCCCTGTGAGGGCCTCCTGTGGCCGCTGCAAAGCCGCATGGCCGCCGCCGAATACGCCTGGCTCCTCTCGCCCTGGAAGGGCCAGGGGAAGCCTGCTGCCAAGTGTGCCTGGCTCCCCCCCGCCCTGGAAGGGCCGGGGGAAGCCTGCTGCCGGGCGCGCCTGGCTCCCTCCGCCCTGGAAGGGCCAGGGGAAGCCTGCTGCCGAGCGCGCCTGGCTCCCCCCCGCCCTGGAAGGGCCGTGGGAAGCCTGCTGCCGAGCGCGCCTGGCTCCCTCCACCATGGAAGGGCCAGGGGAAGCCTGCTGCCGAGCGCGCCTGGCACCTCCCGCCCTGGAAGGGCTGGGGGAAGCCTGCTGCCGAGCGCGCCTGGCTCCGAAGGGCCAGGGGAAGCCTGCTGCCGGGCGCGCCTGGCTCCCCCCGCCCTGGAAGCCTCCTGCGGGGGGCCCGCCGCCGCCACCACCACCTTCGCCGGGAGTCCTGTCAGGTAAGCCTGCGGGGGGGAGGGGTTATAAGCCGACCCTCGGCTTATACGCGGGTGCCTAATTTCCCCCCATTTTTGGGGAGAAATTAGGCACCTCGGCTTATATGCGGGTCAGCTTATACATGGGTATAGACGGTAGTTAAGTCGGGGCACCTCCTTCAGAGCACCATTGAATTATTCAGTTAGAGAGTTCTGGTTGTTCATCAGTGACTAGGAATGCAATTAACATAAAGCTTAATTGGTTGATAAGATAAAGAAATGTCATATCAAGCATTATGTAGAACATGATCACTATGCAGAACAACATATCACACTTATCCCTTATTAACACTTATAATTCATAACCTATGAGGTGACTCTTCTGAGAACAGTACATATCCAAAGATGTGGTTTTACTTCTAGGTGTTAGAACCACCCCCCACACACACACACACATATAGATTTTTAAGTCAAATCTTCTTCTTCTCCTCCTTCTCCTCCTCCTCCTCCTCCTCCTCACATGAGAGAGGGTCTTTTCAGTGGCACCTCCATAATTATGGAATAACTTCCCCAGGGAGTTTCACCTGCCCCTCTCACTTTCGACCTTCAGTTGAAAACTGTTATCTTTAGGACTGAATTTGACTAATTTAATTTTTATTTATTGACTGTCCCCTGAGATTTAAATTGTGGTCTTTGGGGGCTAGAGATCTCCTGCTGTTACAACTGATCTCCAAGGGACAAGGATCAGTTCACCTGGAGAAAATGGTTGCTTTGGCAATTGGTCTCTATGGCACAAATCTCCCTCCCTTTTCCAAACCCCATCCTCTTCAGGCTCCACCCCAAAAATCTCCAGGTATTTCCCAACCCGGAGCAGGCAGCCATAAGATAGATAGACAGACAGACAGATAGAATTACACCCTTCTAAACATATTTAGACTTAGAAGGGAGTAACACTGCTTAGGATGGCACTGTTAGTTCCTTGAACAGTGTTTTGTGTGGTGAATGCTTTCATAGGACATGGACACTAAATAGGTGGATTTGGTTTACATTAACTTCAAAACATACAGCTTCTCACCAAGTTGTTTTTTTCCCCCTCCCAACAGTTAAACATTACGGATATAAATAATGTTCTTAGCTATTATTGCTGATGCAACTCATAATCTCTCTGCTGTACACTCAGTATTTCGGCCTTTCTATTTGTCAACATAGAAAATTACTTTTGTACAATTATTCCTGTTCTGCCTACTGCTAGAAGATGAATTCAAGAAGCCAAGTTGTTTTTTTCATGCAAAAAAAAATTACTAGAAAGTTGCAGTGTGATGCCATGAATGTCTACGGTGTAAGTTGTACCTCTGTCAATGAGGCTTACTTCTAAGTAAACATGCCAAGGATTGCAGACCTTGCTTTCAACAGAACTTCAGGACTAACTTTAACTGGGTTGGGGTACATAAGTTGTATAGCTATAATTTACCCAATAAATGGGAAAAGGAAGTATGTGCTGAAATATATAATATTTTTATATTAATTCCCCACAAATACAACCAAAGCGATCAACTGGCTTCACATAGAAAGTTTCAGCACAGACTGAAGAAAAAAGCAGTAGTGGAAGAGAGTCCACTTTGGTCTTCTTTAAATCAGTTATGTAATTTTGCAAATTACCCATTTACCACTTCTATCTATGAGGAACTTTCAAATGTATTTTTCCCCTCCAGCAAATCTATCTTTTCTTTTCTTTTTTTAAAAAAGCCTTTTCTTTCTGATTCATCAAAGGAATTACCCAACCAACAGGAAATAATGTGTCGGCCAAACCACATTCAACCCTAATTGTACCCACCTGGTAGAAAGACGCTCTAAACATGTGCTAAGAGGCATGAAATGAATGTGCTGTCTTTTTGAATGCAACCAACAATAACATGATTTTGCTTGCTGCTGGGCTGCATTACAACACTGGCAAAGCCCAAGGTTATCTCCCTCCCCCCCCCCCCACCCCAGGGAGTGGGAGACAGATTCTCGAAGTACACACCTAGCCCAATAAGAGAAGCATCTTAATAAAGGCAAAATGCAACACTAAATTGGCTCAAATAAACCACAGCCCTTGCTTGGGGGATGGTATTGTAATTGTGAAAAAGTTGGTATAAAGTATATTTCCTTTCACCCTGAATGAACAGGCAGAAATGCTGAAAGCATCATTCACCAGGAGACACTGCCAAGGTTTCTCACCAACATACTGCTTGTCAGTTCCAGCATTTGCCTACTACAGTATCTCACCTGAAAGCCATTAAATGGCACAGAGACATCTGTGTTGTCATACAGTTATGGAAGCCCAAGAGCCCTGGCATGTTTTCAAAACCATTACCTTCACTTTCTTTCTCTCCCCCTCCCCTTTCTCTCTTTCTCTCTCTCAATACATACACACACACACCTATCACATAATAATTTTGAAACCATCATGCTATTTAGAAAAAGAAAACAAATGTAGAATATTGGCTAGATTGGGTGGTTATGCCGACCTTAACAGCAGTTGAAGCACATGCTACCCATGGCAGGTTGCCATGAAATATTGCACCACTTGAAATTGATGAAGAGAAACTTGTTAAATTATCCATTCACAATTTACAGGCAACACCCACTACAATGGCTGGCGGGGCTGAGCCAGCTCTCCAGTTCTGCTTGCTTTTCCCTCCTCAGCTTGTGTGATAATACGGTGTCCTTCACCTGGCCAATTTCTTCTTCTTTGCTTGGATGAAACCGCCTATTTGGCTTACAATGATGAATGACCCTGAAAGTTCTCTTGTATTAAGTGGTGCCACCAAAGGGGAATGGTGGCTGAAATCACACCCAGAGTAAAGGAGGTTGGTATCAGTTCAGCACAGCTGCTCAGATCCAGTTCTCCACACTGCCTGCTATTTCTAACCATGTGTAATTCCCTGGATCCTTAAAGTTGTGGTTGGAATTAAATTTTCCATCTGCAACTCCATGCGCAACTCACTGACTTATGACTGTATGATAGGGTTGCCAACCTCCAGGTACTAGCTGGAGATCTCCTGCTACTGCAACTGATCTCCAGCCGATCAAGATCAGTTCAACTGGAGAAAATGGCCGCTTTGGCAATTGGACTCTATGGCGTTGAAGTCTCTCCCTCAAACCCAGCCTTCAGGCTCCGCCCCCAAAACCTCCTGCCAATGGCGAAGAGGGACCTTGCAACCCTACTGTATATTTGGGCCCTGATTACACTGATTCCTAGTTCCTTGTTCTTATCACAATAAATCCTAGTTTTCTGCCTGGCATATTTCTCGAAAAAAAATAGGCTCAACCTCTTTGAAAAATGATGGGTTCATTTTATTTCTAATCTAAATACTACTAAATTAACATCTACATACAACTTGTTCAAGACATGGCAATACTTCACCACTGGGCAGTCCCATTCATCAGAGTTATTCTAAGCACATTATAAAATGTATCTAATGTTTGTATTGCCAACATGCTTAACTTTAAAATATCCATTGAGGTGAATTGAATTACACAAGCTGGTTACATGGTGTGTGTGTGTGTGTGTGTGTGTGTGTGTGTGAGAGAGAGAGAGAGAGAGAGAGAGAGAGAGAGACAGAGAGACAGAGAGACGGAGAGACAGAGAGAGCCATAGCAATAAATTACTAATGAAAGTAAAAGCATTATGTAAAATGATAGCACTAAATGTATAATACATAACCATAAGTCATAATCTATGCACAAATATGAAGGAGGGAGAGATTATAAATGAGACAACTTCTGAACTCCTTTTAACATTAGCATATGGTAACTGCTTTTGATTTTCAAATGAAAATAGATTCTGCAATAAAAAACCACATTCTTCCACTTTTCCAACTGGAATAAATTATGCAAATCTGCACTTTTTGGAATAGTTAATAAACTAAACTGATCAATACACTTCAGGACAGACCTTTGCCACATCGTCACAGGAAAGAAGGTACAGAGGATGATTAAGCATAAGCAGAGTGACAGCCAGCTAAACCCATTGACTTCAAGGGGTTTAGAAGTATAGTTAAAACAGATTAAAATCTATAAAATAATACAAGTAATAAAGATGGAGCCCTAAGCTCCCAGCAGAGCAGACTCCCAAGAATAACAAACCCTCCACAAAGTAAGTGGGGAGGGGGAGGAACGGGAGCATATGGAAGAGGGGGGCTCTGCCTGGTGACCAGTGGATGTAATAGAGCAGCTGAACGTCTTCAACGATGCACCTGGTGGAACATCTCTGTCTTGCAGGCCCTGCAGAACTGGGGCAGATCCCACAAGGCCCTGGTCTACTCAGACAGAGAGTTCTACCGGGCAGGGGCTACAGTAGAAAAGGCCCTGGCCCTGGTTGAGGACAATCAGACTGTTCTTGGGCCAGGTACTTCCAGAACATTTTGAGAACTAGACACAGAATCCTAAATTGGTGTGTTAGGGGGAAACTGGGATGTGTTTCTCAGAACCGTCCTACCTTGCAGGAACGGG
This sequence comes from Euleptes europaea, assembly GCF_029931775.1. Classification (NCBI taxonomy): domain Eukaryota; kingdom Metazoa; phylum Chordata; class Lepidosauria; order Squamata; family Sphaerodactylidae; genus Euleptes; species Euleptes europaea. Next base: position 35,775,433 of record NC_079320.1, on the reverse strand, counting down.
CACCAGGTAGACCCATCAGTTAGCACTGCTCCCAAAGGGAATTCACTTAGATATCAAATTATACACCAGCCTCCATTGGACCAAAGAGGATCAGGCCTCACTAGGGTTGCCAGCCTCCAGGTACTAGCTGGAGATCTCCTGCTATTACAACTAAACTCCAGCCGATAGAGATCAGTTCACCTGGAGAAAATGGCCACTTTGGTCATTGGACTCTAGGGCATTGAAGCCCCTCCCCTCCCCAAACCCTGCCCTGCTCAGGCTCTGCCCCAAAACCTCCTGCCGGTGGTGAAGAGGGACCTGGCAACCCTAGGCCTCACTCAGAAAGGGAAGAACGATGCACTATTGGGGAAATTCCCTCTATTTCTCTATGCCCAGTAACACATAGGAAAAGTCTCAAAGAAAAAGCACAGCTTATTCAGAAAACATAAAGATAGACAGAGCACTGGCACAATCCTTCCCTCACCTCCCAAGTGACAAGAGACCATTGCTGTCCCCAAAGGCTGGTCCCTTCCCAGCTTTCCTAAGGCAAGAAAACCTCTGTCACAGAGTCACACACACAAAGAGAGAAGTAAGGTATACCTGGCCTATAGATCAGTATGCTATAATGCCTGTGGGTCAAATACTAGACTGGCAGCAACTCCCCTTAGCAAGAGAAGGGGTGATCCTTTGCTGGTCTAAAGGACCTTTTTTTACAGGGTGTTTGAATGAATGGTCCCTCATGCCTGTATTATCTCACCCTGGTAGGATTGCCAACCTCCAGGTGGTAGCTGGCGATCTCCTGCTATTACAACTGATCTACAGGTGATAGAATTCAGTTCCTCTTGAGAAAATGGTGGTTTTGGCAATTGGCATTGAAGTCCCTCCCCTCTCCAAACCCTGCCCTCCTCAGACTCCACCCCCAAAATCTCCAGGTATTTCCCAACCCAGACCTGGCAACCCTATACCCTGGTCATGTTTAGCATGTGCATATCTGCGTGTTCAGTGCATGTTGCAGGTGTTTGGGGAGGATAGAACTAGGGTTGGCAACCTCCAGGTAGTAGCAGGAGATCTCCTGCTATTACAACTGATCTCCAGCTGATAGAGATCAGTTCACCTGGAGAAATTGGCCACTTTGGCAATTGGACTCTATTGCATTGAAGTCCCTCCCCTCCCTAAACTCCACCCTCCTCAGGCTCCAGTCCAAATACCTCTCACAGGTTGTGAAGAGGGACCTGGCAACCCTAGACAGAACAGGGCAGATCCTTCTGGGGTCTTATCTGGACTCTTGGCATGGTATGTTCTTCTAGGGCAGGCCTCTGGGGAGTCCTTCTTCTCTGTAACAAACAAGTGACCTTCAGGGGGAATAAGCTGACTCAATAAGATACACTTCTTTCCTGAGAGACAGGCTGCCTCTGTGCTTCTAGGAAAGACAGAGAGGACCAGATGATTTGAACATGGCTGTGCTCTGCACATGAGAAAAGGCCTGAAGCCCAGAAAATGTCTCAGAAATAAAAGGAAAATTGCTCTGTGTGGCAGGGAAGATGGCTCTAAACTGCAGGGTTGGTTTTCTTTTCTGTCAGGTGTATAATCATATAAGAGAGGCAGAGGACAAAGATAACTTCTCAAGGAATTTCACCCATAAATAGTTAATAAAGGGTTGAGACAGAATATCAGGCTTCAGGAAAAAAGTCAGTTTTAGTTGGAAGAAATGCTTTGGTTCTCCCACTCTTCTTTTAAAGCAAGCAATGAACAGAGGGGGTCTGATGAGGATCCAAGAACATTATCTTCCTGACATCCAACATTTCTTTCCAGAGACATGGCTATAACTATCAGTCAAATGACAAAGGCTATAGCCAAGGACAAGACAAAACACTACTTGACTCCGGTGATCTCTGTGTATTAGACTTTCAGCCATCTGCTAAACATCCAAATAGATGGCTATTGACTGTTCTACCCTTTGATGTATGGTTGAAAGCCTGCCACGTAATCATTTTAAACACCTACTTCAGATCTGAAATGAAGTATAGGAGCTTTCAACATTATCTCACTACGGCTCTGTTAGGGTACTAACAGTACCTGCTCCACAGAGCTTTCCCATGTCCAAACCGAGTTCCTCTTCCCTCGCTTGTTTATTATTTCTCATCCTGTAAGATAGGCTTGAAACTATTCCAACTAGAAAAGGAAACATTCAGGAAATGCATGATACAGATCCAAAATGCAGTGACAGAAAGTGGTCTGAATTTGTTCATTATTCTTAGGAAGAATTGGCATTACCAGTGAGCACACATAAGACACTAATCTTCTTTTATCTTGCTTATTTATTTAGAATAATTATAGCTCACCTTGTCTTGTCATACTCACAGCAGCTAACAAACTAAAAATAATGCACAAACACACAGTTCTAGAGAAATCTTTCCCTTGCAACTATGTGTTACTTCTCAGCTGAGAAATTAAACTATCAAGGTTATAAACACACCACCCTTGGTCAAAGTTGAATATACATTCCCTTGAGAACTCACTTTATAAGATTCAGGCAATGTTTTTGTTCCCTTATTTCCCTCAGAATTTAATGGATCCTGATGGCACTGTAGATTAGCCAATTCTTTCCATGTGATACCACTTGTTTTTGGTCTGATTATAGGCCTGATTTAGACAAGACTTGGTTCATGTTACCCACATAAGCTTTCTTTGTATGGCCTGTTCTCTCTAAAATGACTTACCAATGCATAGGCTCATGTGTTTAATTCTGACATACCTTTAAGGCCATCAGTTTATAGGATATTAATATGTAAAAAAGCCAATACGAATGGTAGATGCTTGTAAATGTGACGAGATGTGTGTGAAACATTTAGAAGGGTGAGTTTTCTTGTAGTCCCTGTCCTATCTAAATAAAGTCAACATCACCACACTCTGTGTATGAAGTGTCATAGATTTCAAACCAGTTGCCTAATCTATTTTCTTCTTAATCTGTTCACCATGGAGTGGGGTGCCAGAAGAGGGAGCTACAGTTAAACCAAGTTTGACAAATTAGTTGGCTAATATGGGGAATTAAAAAGATAAATGTAGTCCCCTGTGCAAGCACCGGGTAATTACTGACCCATGGGGTGACGTTACATCCCAACGTTTACTAAACAGTTTATGTTTATGGGGTGGTTTGCCATTGCCTTCCAGTAATCCAGCCTCATCCTTGTTGAAAAGGCAGGCAATGGGTAAGTAAACCAGGAAACCAATAAATACAGTAGCAAACAAATTATTTTTTTTCAAAAATGGTTTAGAATCAATGTCTTCACTGAAAACTGAAGATAAGAACACCCTAAATTTAACAAAGTTTCACCTTTATGTGTGGAAACAACAAGTAAAGGAGCAGTGGCTTAAATCTGATGTCAAAATAATATATATTTGCTGTACAAAAGCTTATATTTCTTGAAGTATAGAGATCTGCTGAGACTTCCTGTTTCATTCAGGCATGTCTGATTGTTTCTTTCTGTGTGTACATGATGTTAAGGGTGCTTGTGGTAAAATATTTTTTGTAAAAACTGACCATATAAGCCCAGGAACTTTAGAAAAGGTAATGCTATGTATTAACTACTTTATGTATGTTTACAAGTGCACTCAAGATAGGATTTTTTAAAAAATTCTTATAGAAAAATAACATAGGGACCATTGTCATCAATATATCTCAGAACTCCGGCAGACTAGCAGCCTTAGCTCATCAAACTCTGCTACCAAAACATACTGTTCTACTTACATGACATATACTTTACCTTTATGTGCATCTTTATATATATTTTTTTTTATGTTTGCATAATTTACAATTGTTTTTATTATTGTGACCTTTACTATTCCTCTTTATAATTCTGCCAGTATATCTGGCCCAGCTTTAAATTAATGCAGGTATTGGTCACCTAGAGGCATACATTTTAAAATAAAACTCTTTTTCTTCCATGCTTAATACGTGCACTTACTTCGTTCCTATTAATGGAGATATCACTTATGTGCATATGCCAAAGAATATATTCTGAAACAGTTAAAGGTCAATAGGCAACTTGATGCAAATGCCTGGAATAAAATTATATTTGATAATGAAAAGCTATATTTTGCTTAGATGCTCTCATGCTTAAGGAGTCTAGGGTGTAAATAAAATTGGGAAAGAAATGCACCTAAAATCAAATCAAATGTCAAGTACATTAAAATCCGTTGATTCAGATATTGTACCTATACATGCAAGGATGGTAATAGGCACAAAAATGGAATGGAATATATTAAATGTATTTGTAACTCATTTTATGGTTAAAATATTTTGGCTTTCCCCACATAAATATAATATCTGACAAAATGCTTATTTATTTAGTTACTAACTTACATGGAGGATAGAGGTATGAACAAAAAATGAAGGTTTTAGGATTTGGGTATATTGGACTGAAAAAAATTGGCATTCCTGAACATTTTCAAATTCCCATACTGGTATGGTTTTTTTTAGGGGGGATCCCATTTTTGGGCTCCATTATAACCTATGGGAAATATTTCTGGGGATCTTGGGGGGATTTTTTTAAAGGTAGAAGCACCAAGTATGCAGCATAGCTGCTGGTGCCTCTTCTAAGAATCCCCAAGGTTGGGAACACATGAAGCTGCCTTATACTGAATCCTACCCTTGGTCCATCAAAGTCAGTATTGTCTACTCAGACCGGCAGCAGCTCTCAGGGTCTCAGGTAGAGGTCTTTCACATCACCTACTTGCCTGGTCCCTTTAACTGGAAATGCCGGGGATTGAACTGGGGACTTTCTGCAAGCCAAGCAGATGGTGTACAAACTGAGCCACAGCCCCTCCTAAAGATTGGGTCAGGGGGTCCAATTTTATGGGCCCCCAAATAGGATGCCACAATCCATCCTCCATTGTTTCCAATGCGGGGTGGTGGTGGAGAACAGCCTTTTTTCCTCCAGGGAAAAAGCAAAGAGGCATGCCGGGAAGCAACCACAGGTCAATGATTCCCAACCCCCAAAATCAACAAAAGCTAAAGCCAGAACCATGGCATCCATCAGAAACCACAAGCCAACGTGGCAAAGGCTAACAGAACTAATGTCAAACTAGAAAAGAACAGCACAAAAAAATCAAGCAGGGGAGCACTTTTGCAAGCCCAACAGGACCCAGGGCAGTATGCAGATGCCCAGCAGAGCCCAGACCCTCTGATAGTGCAAGCCCACCTGAACCATTGTCAAAACACAAGTGCCAGCATTTGGGGGGGGGGGTATTTTTGTTTTTCACAAACAAGGGCACCATGGTTTAGCAGCCAGGGAAAGCAATCATAAGCGGGGTGTGTGTGTGTGTGTGTGGGGGGGTCTTCAGCAAGCTCAGCAGAATGCATTGCAATGTGCAGAAGCCCAGCAGAACACAGGTCCCCTCAGACAGGGCAAGCCCAGCAGCACATATGCCACATCAGAGAATCTCTGCAGTGGAAAGTAAAGGTGGGGCATTTTGGCTGGCCCAGCAGAACTAAATGCAATGTGTAGATGCCCAGCAGAACCCAGGCACCATCTGACAATGCAAGTCCAGCAGAACCTATTGTAATGTGCAGAAGCCTTGCAGGACCCAGGATAAATCCTCCTCTGCAGAACAAACCAAAGGAGGGGTTGAAGCTGTGCAGAACCCATTGTGGTGTGCTGAAGCTGTGCATAACACTCTGACAGAGAAAGTCCAGCTGAAGGAGGAGCACTTCCTCCCCCTTTTTGGAACTTGTAGCAGGTGATCATGATCCCGGAAAAACCCTTTTCCTCCCCCAGCTATTGGGGGATTGGGATTGCCAGCTACTGTCGGAGTTTTTGTATTTTCCTTCCAGCCGAAAAATAGCTGAAAAATATTGGTTAGGTATTTTTCAGCTATTTTTTTTCTGTTCAGCTTTACCAAACGCACACCCCTAGTGAAGGGGAGTCAAACAGGGCAAGAATAGAGGAGGAGACCAGAAGCCATCCACATTGAGTCTGAAATTCATATATGTTTTGGAAAGCTTTTGTGAGGGGCAAAAGTTGAGATGGACCCAATTCCATTATAATTTGAAATGTGGTGAAAGTTGAATGTCTTGTTAGAATGAAAAGTCAGTGAGATTAATGTGAAAGGAAGGCAGAGTGAGAGACAGAGGTATATGGCATGTAACTTCAGAGCAAGGGCAGAAAGTCTGAACTTAAGAACATAATGATTTTGTTCTTCTCTGTCTGTTGCGCGTGTATGATTGAAAGGACAAGATGGCAACACAAATATAAGAAGTTGTGTGGGTTGTTTTTTTCTCATCAGAAATAAAGCAATCAGAGTTCTTGCTAGTTCATCTAAGTTAGAAAACCTGGTTGTTGCTGTCATTCTTTCTTCCATGGTTTAGCAGCATTTTCATTTCTGTAGGGAGGAAAATTGTGTTCTGTGCTTCCCACCTTAACTAATGAGGAACTCCATCCCACTTGAAAGGTTCTAGTTTCCAAGCACATAGAATGCATCATCAGTATTATTGGGATATTTTCAGCCACTGCCTGTAATACAATCATTCTAATCAAACATTGACCACTTTCTGCTGTGCCAAAGAACTCCAGAAATATAAAAAGGGACAATCATTTAAAAGCAGCTCATGATTTGGTATGTCTCACATATGATCTTTATGAAGATGGAATTTTGTCAGTTGAACACAAATGGTGTATAAATGGCATAAAATAATTGAACAGTGAATACCAACGAAGAAAATGGACACAATGAAAAGGTTAACAATGCCATGTATGGAAGTTTCAAAACAAGTAGTTGACCATAGGGCTGTCAAAAAAAAAAATTCGGTACAGTTCGGATTCGGCTGAATTTGGCCCTTGTGGGATCGGTACGTGCCGAAGTCCGAACTCCCCCACTTCGGATCCGTTCAATTCAGCGGGAATTCAAAGTTCGGGAAAAAAATTCGGCCGTATAAAGCCATTAAAAACACAATCGCGCCTTTCCGCGGCTCTGGGGGGGGGCATTTTTGGGCTTAGAGGTCCCAAACTTTCAGCAGAGCTTCAAAGGACGTATATTGAAAGACTCCCCAAGTTTTGTAAAGATTGGGTCAGGGGGGGCTGAGATATGGCCCCTGAAAGGGGTCCCCCCCACCCTTAATGTGCATCTCTCAGCAGAGCTTGCCGCCCACGCACAAAGCTCCCAGCCCCGACAACAGTTTGCAAAGCAACTCAACTTGTAAAACAACACCTTTGCAACAGGGAAAAACCAGAAGACACACAACTGAAACCTCCCCCCTCAAACCAGGGAGCGAGAGACTCGAGGGGGAACACACACCCCAGGCAGAACCGACGAAAGCCCCCTTTGGCTTCCCCCCCACCCACAGAAACTGCTCCCTCCCCACACACACACAGACTCTGCTTTCCCCCACACACACACACATACACAGGAGAAAAATTATAGATTAAAGCCCCCAAAGGGGTCTTACTGTGGCTGTCTTCTGTTCCATCAAGAGGGGCTGAAGAGGACTTGTAATCCAAGATGATTCCAATTAGGCACGGGAGGTTTTCTCTGGAGAAGATGCACAGGATCGGCTGATCCATTCATCCCAAAAGGGGAAAGGGGAAAGCCCATATCTCGGGACCCCCTGACCCAATGTTCACAAAACTTGGGGGGTATCTTAACAACACTGGTCTGAAACTCCGCTCAAAGTTTGGGATCTGCACCCCCAAAAATGCGCCCCCTGCAGCCATGGAAAGAGAAAAGGGGGGAGGCGATATTTCTGCCCCCACTGAACCCATCTTTACAAAACTTGGGTAGTATCTTAAGAATAATTGACTGAAGCTATGCTAAAGGTTTGGGGGCTATATCCCCAAAAAAGCGCCCCCCTGCAGCCACATAAATGGAAAAAGGGGGAGGGAAAAGGGGGAGAGCCCATATCTCGAGACCCCCTGACCCAATGTTTACAAAACTTGGGGGGTATCTTAAGAACACTGGTCTGAAACTCCGCTCAAAGTTTGGGATCTGTACCCCCAAAAATGCGCCCCCTGCAGCCATGGAAAGAAAAAGGGGGGAGCCCATATCTCGGGACCCCCTGACCCAATGTTTACAAAACTTGGGGGTATCTTAAGAAGCTTCATCTGAAGCTCCAGTGAAAGTTTTGTGTCTGTACCCCAAAAAATACGCCCCCTGCAGCCACAGAAAGGAGCGAATGTGCACAAGCACCCCCCACACACACACACGAGGATTTCGCTCTCTCTCTCTCTCCCTGGCCAGGCCGCACATCAGCTGATTCCTCCAGTACTCAATCCTGACTGATTGGCCAGAAGAAGACCCAGCTTGGCCACCGATTGGCCGGGGGAGGAGAATGCTGCTTACTGACGGTTATGCTGCTTACTGATGGCCGAATTTGCCGAATTTATTTGCGAACTCCCGAACTCGCTGAATTCGCCCCCCCCGGTTGCCCGCCAGTTTTGAGTTCGGTTCCTCCCGAACTAAAAACCACAGAATCAGGGGAAATTCAGCTGATTTTCAGTTCGGGCTGAACCGAATTGACAGCCCTAGTTGACCAAACTCTTTTAAGCCAATCTATCAAAGGAAGCAGGTCTGCTTTTTTCTGATGTCAACAGTAGTTAACAAATAAATGTTGTAAGTCTTTATCAACAGTCTGTTGGGTTTCCTTAACATTTTTCTGAGGCTTTGCTTCTGGAAAGAAGCAGGAATAACTCTGAATTTCTTATTCCTACTGTTTTAACCTGAAAAGCTCTTTTTCACTTTCACAGGTAAAAGTAAACTTGACATGTTTAAAAAGATCAGGAAAAACTTAGATGACTAAGTCAGTAAGTGGATTTTATATATTGACAAGTGGGGAACCACAAGAAACTTGTGGAGAGGGTGGATGCCACCCTACCTTTGCTTTCTTCCCTCTTCCCCCTTCTCTAACAATTTTCCACCCTCTTTCTCCCCTTCTCCTTCTTTGCAGTTGTCTTGTTTGTGGGCTTCCTAGAGGCACTTGGCTGGCCACTGTGTGAACAGGCTGCTGGACCTTGGTCTGATCCAGCATGGCCTTTCTTATGTTCTGCAATATTCCCCCATTCCTCTTTCTCCTCCCCCCCTCCTTACCTTGACTTCCTCTTGGTCCACTGGAACTGCCCTTGCTCAGAAAGCTTCTGCATTGGTGGCAGGGCCCCTGGGAGCCACCATGTCAGCATCAGAGCCTTTTGCATCTGACACATCTCCTGGGAGCTGCTGTGTTGGTGGCAGGGCCCCTGGGGGCTACCACATTGGTGACAAGGCCCTGGAAGCCTCCTAGGTGCCCGATAGCTGCCAGGTTGGTGGCAGGGCCCCCACGAGTTGCCACATTAGATGCAAGGCTCCCAGGAGCTGCCACGTAGACAGCAAAGCCCCCAGAAGCAGCTGTGTCAGCTGGCAGGACCCTTGGGAGCCACCACATTGGTGACAAGGCCCTGGAAGCCTCCTAGGTGCCCGATAGCTGCCAGGTTGGTGGCAGGGCCCCCACGAGTTGCCACATTAGATGCAAGGCTCCCAGGAGCTGCCACGTAGACAGCAAAGCCCCCAGAAGCAGCTGTGTCAGCTGGCAGGACCCTTGGGAGCCACCACATTGGTGGCTCCATCCTTAGGAGCTGCTTTTCTCCCTTGGCAGGCATATAGCATTGTGTTTTTTAGAAAACTATGTAAATGGACTGAATAGTTTTGCAAATTGACCTTTTAATTAACAGTCACTTTATTTTTGCTGAAAGATTTTATTCTTTATGAGCATCAGTGGCAGGGCCCCGACATCCTGCAGGGACCCTGGGAGCCACTACATCAGCTGCTCAAGTAAGTAATCTTCACAATCACAGACAACATTATTGTTTGGGTAGATTTAACCCCCCCCCCCATATAATTTTGTAGGTTTTGAGATTTTTTTCTGCAAACTTGTGGGGTCTCCCAAGTTTGGAGAAAAATCTCATTTCTGTTGGTGTGGGCTCGAACAGCAGATTGTTATTTGCATATCGGTTCAAATTTGACTATTAGATATATAGATTACTGGAATATCAGACTTTAGGGCAATAACCACATTTTCTTAAAGGGATTTTTTTCCCTCCAGGTCTGCTGGCAACCCTACTCAGGGCACTGCCTTCATTTTCATTTTTATGATTTCTCAGTAGCCAAGTACCTACTGTTGCTGTCTGGATGCATTTATATCACATTTTCTCCCTTGGCAGGGATATAACATTGTGTTCACTTAGAAAATTATGGAGATAGACTGAATAATTTTGCAAATTGACCTTTTAATTAACTGTCACTTTATTTTTGCTGAAAGATTTTATTCCTTATGAGAGTTTTTAAAAAAGACGTGACCATCAGATTAAGCATCTCATGCAAAGTTATCAGGTTAACCCTCAAACAATATTGTCAAAAACAAACAAACCCAAACCTTACACCCAAACCTACATTTGGGGTGTAATGTCTACCCCAAGCCAAAGTCTGATGTATCTTGGGATAGAAAATGCCTCACAACCCTGTTTTTATTTTGGTTGCATCAATTATTGTGTTTCACAGTACTAAACCATCCAGAGCTTTAATAAATCTTTGACATGAAGCAAAATGTTCCTTTTGTGTAAATTTATCCTCCCCATTTGACTAACTCACACACGTGTGACTCACTTACAAAGCATTTTATTATTATTATTTAGATCAACAAAAACTATGGTTTGATCCTAAGGTATTAGACTAACATAAACTAACATAAAATTTAATGGATTTTAGAAGAAAACATTGGAAATATCTAAAATTAATAATTCCTGATTTTTTAACTACTTGTGGTGTTTTTCCTAACCCACAAATATAAATCTTTGTGGTAAAGTAAATATTCTTCAGGTTGTCAGGGAGGGTCTTCAGGATGTCATGAAGGGCTGTGTCTAGAACACTTTAAAAAGATGCTCTGGATCAGAGGTTTCTTAAGGAACTCCTTTCTACCCCAATATATCCCATGGGTGAAAATGGCAAAATAAATAGATTTCTGGTGTTTGTTTTTCCCAGGTTGCTTTTTTGTTTTCAGAAAACAAACTGTAAGTGCTAACTGGCTGTACTTTGGAGACATTGTTTACTACTGTAAAGGTGATAATTGACAATTTCCTAAAAGGAAGAAATTCTAGACCCAGTTTTTTTCTGCATTCTGCCAAAAAAGGACATCCAGGGTATGGAAATGCCCTCAAGTGTAACTTAAGGGTTAAAGAGTTAGTTGTGTGTATGTTTATGCTCCAATTAAATTGCAGTGCTTACTTCTCAAATGGTGGGTATCAGCCTTAATCTTATTATGTCAGCAATCAATAAATGAAGTATTCCAAACTTATTATTCATTTTGCTTTCCCTTTAAGAAAGCTGCTGTCCCTGAAAGAACAGAGTGTCCTTTCTCAAATCACCTCTTTTTCTAGCATGAACATTTTGTTTCAGTAATTTGTGTCAGGAGATTAACAGGCTTTAGGGGGAAAAGTCCCATCAAAGCATTTTTATCTGAAATCACTGTTCTGGATGGTTTTTCTTTTGAATTTTCAAAAAGAACAGCTGTCTTTTGACCATCTCTAGGTTAACTCACAAATGAATTACTGACAATGAGCCCCATAATGATTCTCTTATTAGAAATGACCCGCTTTGCAGTTGGATGTGTGTCTGAAATGCAGTCTTCAAGATGAGGATCTTTTAAGCTTTTTCCTCAAGTCATTTTCACACATCACATAATCAGCCCACTTCAACTATCCCACAACAAAACACAGAGCTGTTCTGAGCCAGAAAATCCCGAGAAAGAATTCCCTTGATTAGGCCTGACAATACTGTGATACTAAGTACACTATAGAGTAGGATCTCAGACAGATAGGGCCTCTGGCTGTGGTTTAATTAACAGAATTTTGTCCAGTGTGTGGAAATAAATGTGCTGCTGAAGTTGTTCACTGCCCAGTGCTTCTTGAGAAATACTCACAGCTCAGATCATGGCCTAATTTCTTATCTGTAAGATGAAGGATAGTGCCAGTTGCAGCATTGTCCAGGATCCAAGTGTGTGTAAGGTACAAGAACAGCAGGACTTAAATGCATGGATATTCATTCATTGATGTTCCCTCAGTGATAAATTGGTGAAAACTGGAAACATTGTTTTTGTTTTTTTCAAGTGCTGCCGCCATATGTGTTTCTCCATGGGATGCATATCACACATTTTAATCCCTGACATGTTTATTATCCTATTAAGTATGCACTAGAATATTGCCTATACTGCACATGACTTTAGAAATGGAACAAAATGGAATAAATGAGCTAATATTTTCCTAAAGGTGTTTTTCGATGACCACTTTTATAGATGACTGAAGAGTAGCACACTTGACAAGCAGAAGGATGGGATCATGGGCTTGATCTGTTGCTTGGAAGAAGCCGGAGCCCATGACAAAAGAATGGTAATGTTGCCTAGTGACAGAAGATATTCCCTTAATGGGAACTGAACCCCAATAAAATTATTATCTAATAAATGTACAGGTAGAGCACAGGAGAAGGCAGAGAGAGAGAGAGAGAGAGAGAGAGAGAGAGAGAGAGAGAGAGAGAGAGAGAGAGAGAGAGAGAGAGAATGAAACACAGTTTTATAAGAAAAAGACAGAGAGAGAAGCAGGCACATACTGTTGCCAGTAAGCAGAAACACCTTGGATATGTAAAAAGATTTTTTCTCTCTCTCTCCCTATCTCCATCTCTCTCTCCTCTCTCTGCCTTCTCCTGTGCTCTACCTGTACATTTATTAGATAATAATTTTATTGGGGTTCTTTAAAATCGTAATGAAGTCTTTTCAAATCAGTTCTGCAGGTCAGTAGCCATTCCCATTGGTTTCAATAGGAAACACATGTCAGCATGGAACTTCTCCCCATCCAACTGGGATGAAATTCTGACAGACTTTACTCTTCTCCAAAGGTATCATCTGTTTTCAATTTCAGACAAATAAGAGAAAGTATTCCTATTCTAAAGGCAGTGTATATTTTCTGCTCAAACCATGGTTCCCTGCTCAATTAGGATGCAATATTCAAATATTTGTTTCCCTCATCCAAATGATCCTTCCTGCCAGATTACAGATGGGAGAAATGTGCTCATTTCATTGGCCATTAAAATTCTCCTTTGTAGAACCGAGATGTGATAAGGAGTTTTCCATCAATTATTTTCCATCACTAAGATCCCAAGACCAATGAACAGAGAACATAAATGACACTAAATTCTGCACACACAAACATTCGGGCCCTGTGACAGGCTCTTTCATTTCAGTATTTCTCTTCTGTGCCATGCTGTGAACTTACTTATTAGCTGGTATTGATGGAGAAGCTGGTGGGATAACGTGGAAAAATTAATGCTTCAAACAAAAGAGCACAGTGAGATAAAACACAAGGGAGTATAGGATTGATAGCTGGAAAAACACATCTAACCCCATTCCCATTTCACACATAAGCAGACGTGCTCATGCCTAATGGAGTTTCCCAAGACAGTTTTCAGTTAGCAAGAAATCTCAGAGCCCCTGCCCCAGTCAGAGTTTCGCATGCTTACACGCCTCTGGACTTCAAAACAGCCCTATGGGTATATGTGGTTTTAAAAATGGTTTGAGAATGAAAGCTTTAGCTGCTACATTCCAAAGTGAAGAAGTATGGCACACATAAGGAGAGTCCACCTGGTCACACAGCAGCCTTTTCTTCCTTATAGAGTATAAAAAGGCTTTCCTCTGTTTCCAAAGGAGTCAGACATATGGTCAGATGCACAGGGATTAGGCTTAACCTGAACTCTTTGCCTCTCTGTCCACTGAAACATCTTCTGAAATGCTGCAATCAGCTTCAAGCAAGGCATTTGACCACGCTTTCAACATCTGGAGTAGATTTGGCAATGATTGATTGTATGGAAGGAGAGACCTCACCAAGCCAGTAGCCCAGCAATGTTGTCAAAGGACAGAAATGGTAAGAATTCTATGCACCGAAATGGTAAGAAGGGATGATGCTGTGTGGTAGGGCTGTTGAATTAAAAAAAATTCGGTATAGTTCGGATTCGGCTGAATTTGGCCAGTTTAGATTCGGGATATGCCGAAGTCTGAACTCCCCCGCTTCGGGTCCCTGCAATTAGGTGGGAATTCAAAGTTCGGGGGAAAAATTCGGCCGAATAAAGCCATTAAAAACACAACCGTGCCTTTCCGCGGCTCTGGGGGGGCATTTTTGGGGGTAGAGGTCCCAAACTTTCAGAGGGGCTTCAAAGGACCCTTCTTGCCAGACCCCCCAAGTTTTGTAAAGATTGGGTAAGGGGGGGCTGAGATATGGGCCCGAAAGGGGTCCCCCCACCCTTAACGTGCATCTCTGGGCAGAGCTTGCCGCCCACGCACAAAGCTCCCAGCCCCGACAAACAGCTGATGAGAGCAAGGGAGGGGCAGGTGCTAAGAACTTTGCAAAGCAATACAACTGCAAAGCAACACCTTTGCAAACATGCAAAGGGCGGGGCAGGTGTGAAGAATTTTGCAAAACAATACAACTGCAAAGCAACACAAGCACACAATGCAACAGTGCAAAGCAACACAATACAACTGCAAAGCAACACAAGCACGCAATGCAACAGTGCAAAGCAACACAAGCACCTTTGCAACAGTGCAAAGCAACACCTGACACCTGGGAGTTTCCAAACCATGGAAAGGGACAGAGGCAGCTAGCTATGCATAATGAGCTGGAGGGGGTGGAATTTCTCCTTTTGCATTGGACTTGGGACCAGGCAGATGCATTCTTTAAGTCACCATTTGAAAACCAGCTTTGAACAAGCATCAAAATAACCTAACTGATCTTATGAATGAGGGAAAACCTGAAGACATAAAAATGAAGCCCCCCCCTCAAACCAGGGAGAGAGAGACTGGAGGGGGAACACACACCCCAGGCAGAACTGGCAAAAGCCCCCTTTGGCTTCCCCCCCCCACAGAAACTGCTCCCTCCCGACACACACACAGACTCTGCTTTCCCCTCCACACACACAGAGAGAGAAAAGAAAAATTACAGATTAAAGCCCCCAAAGGGGTCTTACTGTGGCTGTCTTCTGTTCCATCAGGAGCGGCTGGGAGGCTGGGTAATCCAATATGATTCCATTTGTATCCAATATGAGATCCATATGTATGCATCTCTCGAGGGTGATCCATTCATCCCAATAGGGAAAAGGGGAAAGCCCATATCTCGGGGGGGGGGGGGGGGCTGGCCCAATGTTTACAAAGCTTGGGTGGTCTCTTATGAAGCCTTGTCTGAAGCTCCGCTGAAAGTTTGGGATCGGCACACCCAAAAATGCGCCCCCTGCAGCCACGGAAAGAGAAAAGGGGGGGAGCCGATATTTCTGCCCACACTGAACCCATCTTTACAAAACTTGGGTGGTCTCTTAAGAAGGATTGTCTGAAGCTATGATAAAAATTTGGGGGCTGCACCCTCAAAAAAGCGCCCCCTGCAGCCACGGAAATGGAAAAGGGGGGAGAGGAAAAAGGGGTGGAGCCCATATCTCGGGACCCCCTGACCCAATGTTTACAAAACTTGGGGGGTCTCTTAAGAAGCCTTGTCTGATGCTCCGCTGAAAGTTTGGGGTCGGCACACCCAAAAATGCGCCCCCTGCAGCCATGGAAAGAAAAAGGGGGGAGCCCATATCTCGGGACCCCCTGACCCAATGTTTACAAAACTTGGGTGGTCTCTTAAGAAGGTTTGTCTGAATATCCCCTGAAAGTTTGGGGTTTGTACCCAAAACAATGCGCCCCCTGCAGCCACGGAAAGGAGCGAATGTGCACATACACCCCCGCACACACACACGAAGATTTCCCTCTCTCTCTCTCTCTCTCTCTCTCTCTCTCACCGGCCGGGCCGCACATCAGCTGATTCCTCCAGTACTCAATCCTGACTGATTGGCTAGAAGAAGACCCAGCTTGGCCACCGATTGGCTGGGGGAGGAGAATGCTGCTTACTGAAGGTTATGCTGCTTACTGATGGCCGAATTTGCCGGATTTATTCGTGAACTCCCGAACTCGCTGAATTCGGCCCCCCCGGTTGCCCGCCATTTTTGAGTTTGGTTCGTCCCGAACTAAAAACCACCGAATCAAGGGAAATTCGGCTGATTTTCAGTTCGGGCCGAACCGAATCAACAGCCCTACTGTGTGGTGCAAAAATCTACTAAATGTTCTGGATATTTGGCCTGCTCTTAGGTGTGTGTGTGTGTGTGTGTGTGTGTGTGTGTGTGTAGCCACTCTGTCCTTTTGCTGCCCTTCCTTTCCTCTTCAACATCCCCAAGAAGTGGAAATTTAAAAAAAAGTCAGACTGAATTGAAATTACAAGCAAAGTACAGCTGCAGGCATCACAGACACCCAGGGGTTTTCCACTCTGTCTTGAGAAATTCCTGGAAACTTGCAGGGAGGGCCTAAGGAAGGTGGGGAAAGAATGGGAAGGGAGGAAGGTCTGCAGAATAGGATGCCATAGGGAGATACGTTTCAGAGGAACATGTATCTGTTGTCTGGAGATGGATTGTAATTTTGGGAGAACTCCAGAACCCAGCTTGATGTTGGTAATCCTATTGTTATGGGGAAAAAAGCCAAATATGGAATTCTGGGGAAGCTACAGTTGGTACAGAATACTGACTGGAGTGTGTCATACAGACCATACAACTCCAGTCTTGTTTCATCTACACTGGCTCCCAATTTGCTCCCAGGCCCAATTCAAGGCGCTGGTATTGACCTTTAAAGCATTGTTTGGCTAGGGGTCAATGTATCTGAAGGACTGCCTATTCCCATATGAACTTACCCAACCATTCTGGTCACCTTCAAAGTCCCTGCTTTGGTTTCAGTGCCAAATCTTTGGAACTTCCTCCCCAAGAAAATTTCTCTGTCTGTCTTCATCATTGTGTTCTGGTAGAAGGTGAAGATGTTTTTGTTTTGTTTTGCATTCCCTCACTTACTCTTAGTAGCCCTTCTCCCTGTTTGTGTTTTTTTTTTCTGTTTATATTTTATGTGTTTATATTATGTTTTATTTAATTGTTTTAAATATTATGTATGTATTTTAAATGCTTTTTAATGTCTCAAACATTTTTGACATTTTAATGTTTGCTGCCTTGGGAACCTTGAATTGGGTGGAAAGAGTCACATAATTTTTTTAATTAAGTATATACAATATGAAAGTTGAAGGAAATTTCATTTGAATTATTTTGGTTTCTAACTCACACTTTGGTTGATTTGATATTCTAAATGTTCATTTCTAGTAAAATATTTTATAATGCTGCAGGTAACATCAGGGTCAAATATCTGTAACTGGATGAGACACTAAATGTAATGAGCATTAGATAGATAGATGATAGATAGATAGATAGATAGATAGATAGATAGATAGATAGATAGATAGATAGATAGATAGACAGATAGACAATATTGTAATTTAACATAGAGAATAAGGATGGATTATAGCCAACCAATAACACTAAATGGAACAATCAATAGGCAGAACAAAAGGATCAGGATGTACTTAAGGCCAGAATGATACCCAGGCACAACTTACTACAAGATAAGCCAAGAGAGAATGACAACAGAACACCTCTGGTTGTCACTTATAGCTCCCAACTAAAACCAGTCCAACGTATTATTAAGGACCTACAACCAATGCTGGATTGTGACACTTCCCTCGCTGAAGCACTGGGGGGGTGTCCCTTTCTTGCTTACAGACAGCCGGCTAACCTAAAACAACTTCTCACCCATGATGATAAACTACTTAACAAGAACATGGACTCTGGCACCAAGGCCTGCAACAAACCAAGGTGCCAACTTTGCCCTCATATAGATTCTAGGAACACCATCTCTGGACCCACCAATGTCAGCCATACTATCTCAGGTTCATATTCCTGCTCATCTTCTAATGTGATTTATGCCATCACATGCCAGCAATGCCCTTCCACAATCTACATTGGACAAACAGGTCAGTCTCTTAGACAAAGATTAAATGGACATAAGTCTGACATCAGAAACCACAATATTCAAAAACCAGTGGGTGAACATTTCAACCTTCCAGGACATTCTGTTGCAGATTTAAGAGTAGCAGTTCTCTTACAAAGGAATTTTAAAGGGAGATTGGAAAGAGAAACTGCTGAATTACAGTTGATATTCAAACTAAAGTCAATGCATTTACCTGGGCTGAATAAAGACCTTGCATTCATGGCCCATTACCAATGCTGATTTCTCCACACCCATCTCTCCCCTGGACATCACAGACTCTTCTGCATATCACACCTAATCCCATCAAGCCTGCTATTCACATTTACATACTGTTCCTCTACTTAAAGACCGATGGATTCACATTCTAGCTGTTTCTGAAGAAGTGAGCTGTGGCTCACGAAAGCTCATACCCTACTAGAAAATATTTTTGTTAGTCTTTAAGGTGCTACTGGACTCTTGCCCTTTTTGATTAAAGCACTAATGAGGCAATTTATAAAGTAGATACAAACTTGTACAGTGTAAAACATTTTGTAGTTTAAAGGCCGTATCCTTTAAACTATATGGTGGACATCCCATGGCTGCTGCTGCCATTTTAGGAGCATTTGTAAATCTCTACAAATTGCTGTGAGACCCCAGTCCAGTTTGGCCATGCAGTGTGACAGCCCCAGAAACTCTTGTCCATTCCCATGCTGAAACAGCTGTGGGGGACTGTTTCTGTACCTGAAAATGTGTGTGTATTGGGGGGGGGGCATGAGAGCTCCTGGGACCATCACACTGCATGCCCAATCTGAATCAGGGCCTCACTGCAAATTGTAAAGAATTACAATTGCTTCCAAAATGGTGTTGGCAGCCACGGGATGGACCTGTGCAGGATGTCTTCTGCTATAGCAGGAGGCCTGACAACCCTACCCTGTCCACTCAGAAAAATAGTTATACAGTGAAGTTGCAGAAGAAAGAGAAGAAAGAAACCCTGTCTCTTCCTCCCCCCAAAGCAGGGTGGAGACATAAGCAGAATTTTTGATTTCTGCATTGCAACAGGAGAAACAAGATTTCACATATGCTTCAAGCTGGCAGGAGCTGAAGCAATGCTTTTGATATCTGCATTGCAAAAGGGAAAACAATTGTTTCACTTCCTACCTGTACAAGGTGACCAGAGACAGATGCAATGTTTTTAATCATTGCATTGCAAAAGGAAGAGAAGGAGAACTAGTTTTTCTCTTTTTCTCTCCAGGCCAAGCTGACAGTTTGGGTAGGAAGAAGAGAATGGAAATCACTGGGCTTCTGATCCCCCCCCCCACACACACACATACACACAATTTGCTGTATTTCAGCAAGTTTGGGAAGCAGCAGACTTCCTGAGATGAGAGATTAAAAAAAAAACCAACTTCCAGCTGATCAAAAGGAAGTCAGTTCCTTTTTTAAAAATAAATTTTATTTATTTTTTAAAACTATAAATTCTTCATAATTTTAACAACAATGTAAAAATAATGTCAAAATCACTATTACATCAATTGTTGTCTTAATTTCCAATAAACATAAAAATAAAACGACTTCCCCATCACCTCCATCTACCTCTTAATAAAGTGTTGCTATCCTTCGTTAACATATTCTGATCCCAATATTAATCTCATTCTAAAGTTTCATGTTATATAAAATTTTACATTCTGGATCAGAGTAAAAGGTAACCTTCCATTTTTCCCAGATCTTATACATTGTCACAATGATTCATCCAAGCCTCCCATTTTCCCTAATTTCTCCAACTCCACCAGTTCTAACATTTAAATGATTTAATCCCTTTATTCTGAAACATTTGTCCCTTTCCATTTGGCTGCCTAAGATAATCTTGCAGCCATGTTAACATAAATTTAATCATACTAAGTAACATCATCTCCAATATTTTAGGGATATTTTTCTGTTTAATCAATCTTATTTCATTGTAACTCATATCCCAAATCCATATCACAAGTCCACCCCTTATAAAAAAGGAAAAGAAAAAACCAATATCCTTACTACATTCCAACATTTTCCTTGCAATGATAATCACATTAATATTGATAATTCCACTATATATTTATATCACATCAATAGTCTATATAAGGAGGTCTTGTTTACATAATCCCTAAATGATGTCTAAATCTTAATTCCACTACATCATAAATAGCCATGCCACCCATCCACACTGTCAAAGCCTTCCAATCCAGCAATCATATTTAAATCAGTCCTTTAACCATGGTCTAATACTTCCTTCTGCAACTGAAATAAGTCAGTCAGATATGGGAACAGGATCTCTTTATTCTCTCTCATTTCCTCAGGCAGGTTGCCTAACCAAAAAAAATTCTTTCTGGCCTTCATCTCCCTCATAGCTTCAATTTGTTTTCCTTGACCTGCTCTCTTCTTAAAAGGAAGTCAGTTCCTGATCCCCCCCCCCACCAAATTTGCTGGGTACAGAGCAACAGAGAGATCAGAAGTTGACACCTTTCTGATCCCTCATCAGTTGGGAGCCAGCTTCTGATGGCTGCAAATAGCCTGCTCCTGAAAATATGCATTAACTGATTATAAACAGTTGAACAGACTGTCAATTAATTGGTAGCTTGATCACCACTGGCAAACAGGAAATGAGCTGAACTGGTAGGTGTTTGAGCATCCCTATCTAAATCAAGACTTCAGACATCACCTCTTCTTTCTTGGAGATTGATCACCTTTCCCACAGTAGGTATCTGGGCTGGGGCATCTGATAAAAGAGTAACAAATACCTGAAAAGGAACAAATTGTTCCTTTTCAGGCCATATTTCGAGGAATCTCTTAGCTTCAGGGAGTTCTTTTTTTAGTCTAATCTGAAAGCACGTTGTTCAAACTTGCTAAAGGAAAGCTGGACTACTAAAGTCAGTCCCCTAGGATCATAAGGTTCTTTTCACACAGCCCCTTTAGTATAGAGAGCAAAGGAAGTGGATAGGATACAGACATGTCAAAACATGCCATTAATGCCTTTGCCATTCCCTAGTCAGATAGCCATAAGGACAGAGCTGGTTACAATTTGCAGATGAGCTACAAACCAAACTGAACAGCAAAACACAGTCTTTTTTTGTTTGGAAACTGCCCACTGTCTGCAAATGTGCACACTGAAGAGCACACACACACAAATAGAGAGAGGGAACGAGAGAAAGAAAATGCATTGATAGCATTACATTTGGGTACTTGGAGCCCATCTATGGAATGTATGAACAGCAATTTCTACATGACCTCAATGATACAAAATACACAGAAAAAAATCACTTAGATTGCTGTAAATTAGATCTAAATGCCATGTTAATTGCCTATGTGAATATACAACCCTAACATATATGCCAAAAACCCCAGTCCCAACATAACTTGTAAGCATGATCACATGTACGCAAGATCACCCACTTACATGTTCAAAAGATTCTTTCATAAGCTGTGAGAAGAGTGGCTCATCTTCTGCTCTGCTGGCCAGTTATGTACCATACACTTCCATTATGAAATAAAAGTAAAGAAATAAAATAAATGAAATAAAAGTAATGATGACCCAGTTTTAGGTGTCATGCATTTTTGAATGACTTTCTTGGTTAGCATTACACTCAGAAACTGAATAGAGGCCTAATCAAAAACAGAGGGCTGGTCAATTAGTAAGGGCCATGAGGAAGTTCCAAGGAGCCAGATGAAAATGTAGGACCTGAAGATCCCTGCCATTGTGGTTAGTGACTGACAGTTTCAGAACAAAGCCGTGCTATTTCAAAGTAAAAGCATATTTTGAATTGACTTCTCACACTATATTCTTTAAAGTCGTTATCTGACCAATTTGCACATTTCTCCCAAAAGCATTTGTTTGCTTTCAACCTTTGCTGGTAGACAGCATTAGGAAAACAATAATGCCTCAGTGTTTGCCATTTTACCGAATACAAAGTGTATGCTACAATTTGCAGGAAAGTACTCATCACAGTGAAAGCATTTTAATGTGTCATAATACCCAAGGCAGATTGTTTCACTTTGATCCGCTGTGTAGGATGTAAAGTAAAAGAAGTGCTTCAGGTCTGTATTAATTATGCTAAACAGAGTATTACTAAGAATAAAATAAAACAGCATAGCTCCAATTAAAGGCTTTAAAAAGGAGCTTCAGGAAAACGTCTTTCATTCCAACAACGTAGAAAATATACTGAAAATAAAATGTCAAATAAAATTATGCTGAACCAAATAAACATTTTAAAGCTTATCCTTTCCTGGATGAATGTTTTTATCATTAGATAATGATAATATTAGACACATATTATTATCCTTAAGTAGACACCCTGAGCACGTCCAGTATCCACAGCTATACGTACTTAAGTATGATTGAAATCCATTAGATTTGTGCAAGCATGTAGCTGTATGTAGGGATGCTGCATACTCAAATCAGAAAATAAAATGATGCCAATTGGCTGCATATTGCTAGAACCTTAGGCAGTACTTTGAAGTAATTGATTTACAGTGCAATCCTAAATCCTCGGGAACCCATTGACTTCATTGAACTTAAATGAATGAAACTTTGTTTAGGATTGCACTTGTGAGTTGAACACTTGCATCTTATTTTTTCATTAGATAAATAGTTTCCATAGTGGCTCTCAAAGAATTTAAAAAAAATCTACATGAGAACAATTCATAGGAACAATACAAATATTGATTTTTTTTAAACTGTGCATCATTAAAACAATTTAGATTAGATGAGATTCAGGGTGGTTTCACATTAAGATTATGTTCCACAAACATGTTGGTTTGCCATTAGTTGGTCTGCATTGCATGCAGAATTATAACAGAGGATCAACACGTTGATTTTTGAAATAATTTACTTCTTGTATTTTACATGTAAACAGAGAGTTTATTGAATTATGATCATGAATTTTCTTCCATGTCGTTTAATTGATGTTGGTGAAGGTATACCACCACATTTTTTCCCAGTTTGAGCTGATTAGCACTATTACGTCATAGCACAAGGAGTACTGCTTATTTGTAGCAATAGAAATGGTAGCAATTCTCAATGCTTTAATTATGTAATGGCAAAACATTTTTAAATGCTAGCCATGGAAAGCAATTCAGAGGTTAACAACTGGAACTCTGCTTTCCTGCCATACCACCAAACCACATGCTCAAAGCATACACACATCATCCTGAGAACATGGAAAAATAGTAGCACAAAGTCTGTCTACACACCACACAGAATGGACTTGTATTCCACATGAAAGCAAAAACAACTGCAACTAATCAGTTCCTAGGAAGAATGGAAAATAATAGGAGAACACATGAACACATGAAGCTGCCTTATACTGAATCAGACCCTTGGTCCATCAAAGTCAGCACTGTCTACCCAGACAGGCAGCAGCCCCCCAGGGTCTCAGGCAGGGGTCCTCCACATCACCCACTTGCCCAGTCCCCCCAACTGGAGATGCCGGGGATTGAACCTGGGACCCTCTGCATGCCAAGCAGATGCTCCAGCAGATGGATGGCAATATTTGCTAGAACCCCAAAGATCTGTGTGTATCATTGATCATAAGTAAGGTATTTGTGTCTATCATTGAATCACCCTCCCTTACCAGCTAATACCTTCAAAATACAGGTCTTAACTGGATGAATAATGATTAGATGAGTACTTTATCAGTGCATTCCTGGTGGGGGTGGACCATGGTGGCCCAGACACCACAGCTGAGAAGGGGGGGAAGCCTTTTTTTCTGAAATAAAAACATGGAAAGCGGGTCAGCACCACCTAAAAAGGAGGAGCTGTTCTTGGGGCGAAAGGGGTTTGGAAACTGCCTAAAGGCAGCTCCATCCCCCAGAACACCTCCCCAGATGCCGGCACGGGGACTTGTACCGGGAGAATGCTGATGAGAGGCCGCGCTGCCACCATGGTCCAGGGGGGAGAGTGTAAGTGCTCCAGTGCTGGCATCCATGCCAGTTTGTGTGGTACAAGTGGCACGGACACCGGCGTAGGGGCCACGCTGGCTCCTAAGAGCATTTGCCCTTCAGGAAAGCACTGTAAGGAAGTGCATTCTGTGGTATTGATACAGTTACTGAAAGGCCTGTCCTGAATATGGGCTCATGGATCAGGGCCTTCTAATCCATTGTTTGTTGGTTTGTGTTTGAATCCAGCCATGCTAGACCTGTCTGTTCCAACTGAAAACAAGTTCAAACTGCAACTTGTTTCAATGGGACGTGAAGCTTAATTCTATGATTCCTTGGCAGTCCCACTGCATTCAATGGAACTTACTCCCAGTCCCTACTAGCAGTTATAGGATTTTCTATCTGTAGTAATTGCTGGATGCAATAGCCCTTTGCCTTCTAAATTCAACAGGATCAATAACTGTTTCATATTTAAACATAGTGGGTTGAATCCCACTAAAGACTTCTGCAGAGGGAAGAGGAGTGATGTTTGCTCATTCCACCTCCTACAGCAGACCTCCAACCCTCTCCATCTGTTTAAAATTTAGCTTAAAAATAGAACAATGGGAGTTTCCCAGTGCACCCATTTTGCTTCCGAAATAAGAGCAGGCAATTTGGATAAGAAGATACCAATAATAAGGCACAACTTCCAGGGTTGTTATAAGGATTACAGAGAAACTAAATATGAATCACTTTGAAAAAGTACTACATTAATATGAAGCATTATTATAATCTGAATTAATGTTTTGTTTTTTGTTTTTTGCTATACTGAGATGCATTAAATATGGGCAAAGTGTCAGTGTACCTTGTTACTCTGTTTATTTCAGAGAGTTCTTCAAGCAACACAAAAGGGATTTGTTCATTGCTTTCAGAAAATAGCTTTCCTGGATTTCGAAAAGGGTTATTTTTGCTCAAGTGTCTCTAGCCCATCTGATGTGTAACACTGGATCATTGTTACAAAAACCTGGATATAATTTATTATACTGTTCTTGATTTGTTAAATGCAGTTTAACTTAAGGGAAGAAAAAAAGAAGAAGAATCCTCCTGATGTGCTTTTCAGCGTTCAAAGCTTTAATGATGCCTTGCGCAGCAATGTAATTAACAGTACCAGTGATATATAGCAAAACGCTGGTTTCCAGTGGTAGAAACAGAAGGCTAATGCCAGATTGCTTGTTAAAGGTATACCCGGTTGCAAAGTACACCAGATGAGACAATCCCCCAGTAACCACATAATGAGGTAAAGACATCTGTAAGATTATTTTAGAACTCCGAATGTGAAGATTTAAAGTCTCCGGCTATGGTGCAGATGGAATTATTGTTATCCCTGCAGACGCTGTCACTGGAAACAGATCAGTCCTCCAATCAGACTTGACTGCTAATAGCTCAAACCATATTTTTCCTTAACAGAGTTACCACATGGCATTTCCCCCAAGTTCTTGAAAGCTGTACTTCCCAGAGTTAATATGGGGGGAGGGGATATCAAACAAAACTTTCTCTTGCAGTGTTCCACATCTTGGGGAAGTGGTGGACAAAAGTATTTTTAAAGATGGAGGGAAAGGGAGAGGAGGAGCAATGTGTGATTATATAATCTAGGGAAGCAATTAAAACTGTTTATTTTAAACTGTTTACAATATTTTTTTTCTGCATACACAACATGATGAAGAGATGGAGGCAACTGAAACATCTCTTGCTGTTCTTGTAAGAAACTGTCCCATCACTTTGTTAGCATTCAGTGTATCATGTTAGAGGATGTTGTAGAGTTGGAGGGGTTCTAGTCACATGCCAACACTATCACTGGATTTAACACCGGCCATACCAGGTTCATCTGCCAAAGTTATATATGCCATCAAGTATCAGCAGTGCCCTGTCAACATATGTCAAAGTTATGCCTAGTCTGCAGTTTGCTAAACAGATCATACTGATCAGAGTGACAGCTAAGTCATGTGATGAGGCTGGTCTGATCCAGTTTGTACAGCCAGGAATGGGGATTTCCAGAATGACTCATCTCAGGTGAACTGTGATTGGTCATGAATGTGTATATAAGTCTGTATAGTGAATGTGAGTTACCTATTGCCTGAAATATATATGCTGGCGGAGCATGCTGATGCTCAGAGCTGCGAATGTTAACAGCCAAAGGACTCTGTGTAAATATTGTAAATAAACTGTACATAGCAGAACTGCGTGGTGTGAAGTTGCTACCAGGTAAACTCCTGAAGTCCAGACAAGCTGTGCGCGACAGGGTTATGGGCCCAGATAGACTGCGCTGAGAGCTGGAGGTTCTATTGGAGTTGGTGAGCTACTGCCGTGAGTTGCTGCTGTGAGCAGTTTGGATGTCTACAGAGGCCAGCGACGCTGAGGACCTTGATGTACAGTCTGCAGACGGTTCAGTTGTTTCTGACCAAGAGTCGGAGGAGGAACCAGGGGAAGATAATCAGCTACTGCCGGTGAGAGAAGATATCATGGCGCAAGCTGTTTCTGCCCTGCTGGTTGATAAACTGACCGCAGATAACTATGCTGTGTGGTCTCTGCGAATGGAGCATTATCTTAAGCGTGAGTCATTGTGGATGTATGTGGATTCTCCCCCACAAGCTCCCACGCCTGAGGAAAGTTTAAAAGACCAGAAGGCATTGGCCACATTGATATTAAGTGTTGCTGATGACCAGTTGGTGCATGTGGCGGGACAGGGGTCAGCTAAAGATGCCTGGAATAGCCTCAAGGCTGTGTATGTGCAAGACACGGCTGGATCCCTTATTTCCCTGATGAGAAGGATTTATAGAAAGACTATGGAGCCAAATGAGAGTGTTAGAGCTCATTTGAACACCTTAGCCACGTATTTTCAACTGCTGGCTCAGAGGGGAAAGCAGATTTCTGACCAGGACCAGGTGTTTATAGTTTTAAGTTCCCTGACGGAGCGTTTCGACCCACTTATCTCAGCCCTTGAATCTGTGGATGCAGCTAAGTTGACCTTGCAGTACGTCACGGGCAGATTGCTAGAGGAAGAGGCGCGACATATGCAACGGGAGTTGGCAGCCGGCCAGACCGGGAGCTGTGCCAAGCAAGAGATAAGGAAGGATACAAGCCTCAGCTGTGAAGCAAGTAAGCCTATACCTGTGGCGTTACGTGTAAAGAGATGTTTCAGATGTGGGAAAGAGGGACACATTCAAAGATTTTGCCCTGCTGCAAGGAAATACAAAGAAGGAAAAAGGACTCAAGTTGTGACCAAACAGCAAGCTACGCTGGTGAGAGTGAGTCCAGACTCCCTGAATGACTCTTGGATAATTGACTCAGGAGCTTCACAAATATTTGTGAGGGAGGAAAGACTACTAATGAACTCACATCAATCGGCGTTAGGTCATGTAAGTTTGGCAGATGGACATTCTGCAACTGTTTCCTGTGAAGGAAGTGTAATGTTTGGAAGTTTAAACCATACATTCAATGATGTGCTTTGTATACCATCTCTTGAGAGAAACTTATTAAGTATAAGTGCACTAGATTCTGCTGGATTCAGTGTGATTTTCAGAAATAAGTGCTGTAATATTCTCAAAGGTGATAAAGTTATGGCAGTGGGGAAATTGAAAGATAATGTGTATGTGCTAGAGAACATGGCAGGTAAAGCACAAACAGTGTTAAATAAAAACCCACACCATAAATGTATACATTTGCTACATAGAAAATTTGGCCATGTGGGTTGGGGTACCTTGAATAAAACTCTTGCCATGCTGGGCAAAGAGAAGGTTGAAGGGTGCAAAACATATCTGGATTGTGATGTGTGCAAGCAAAGTAAGTCTAAAGCACACCCAGTTGCACCAAGGAGTGACAGAGTAACAAAAACCCCTCTATATCTTATTCATAGTGATCTGGTAGGCCCTTTCCCAGACAGTATATCTAAAAGAAAATATCTTCTTCTTTTGGTAGATGATGCCACCAGGTTCACATGGGTGTATCCCATAGCAAAGAAGTCAGAGGTGTGTGATACTATAAAGATGTGGGCTAACAATGTGCAAAGGCAATTGGGGCATAAAATTTGTAAGTTCCAAAGTGATTTTGGGGGCGAGTACATGTCTGGTGAAATGGCTCATTGGTTTAAGACTCAAGGTATTGAACACAGAATTGCAAATGTATCCATGAGTCAGGAAAATGGTGTTGCAGAGAGAAAGGGAGGAGTACTGCAAACAATGATAAAATCAATGCTACTTGATGCTGGATTGCCAAAAATGTTCTGGGCTGAAGCGGCAAAAAATGCTTGTTATATTTCAAATAGAATTTGGACAAGTGCCACAGATAACATTCCATACAAGGCTTTGTATGGGAAAGATCCCAGTTTGGATCATATCAGGATATTTGGCAGTAAAGCATGGGTTAATATACCACTGAAACAACGTAGGAAAGGTGGTGAAAGAGCACAAAAGTTGACATTCCTGGGGTATCAGACAGGAATGAAATCTTACCGTTTTGTAAATAACCAGAATGCATTAAGTTTCAGTCGTTCAGCTTCATTCTGTGAGGATGCTAATTGGCCTAAAATACATGCAAACCAATTACCATCTACAGCAATGTTACCTATGGATGATAATTCTGAAAATATGCCAGAGGTGAAACAGGAGGTGCAGTCACCAATACATGCAGACTCTGAGAGTGTGCAAAGTGCAGATCAGAGAGTAGTACCAAGAGTGTCCTCTAGATCTACAAAAGGTATTCCACCTCAAAGGTATGGTGTAACTGCTAACCATGTGTATGTTAAAGTTCCAACTGATTACAATGATGTGTTAAGTCTAGCCTCAGAAGAAAAAAATGCCTGGCTGCAAGCCATGGAGGCGGAATATAACTCATTGGTGTCAAATGAAGTATTTTCCTTATCTGAATTGCCAGCAGATAAGAAAACTCTGAGTTGCCATTGGTTATACAGACTCAAAACCTTGCCAAATGGGAATGTTAAATATAAGGCAAGATTAGTTGCGAGGGGATTTACGCAGGTGGTTGGACAAGATTATTATGAATCATTTGCTCCCACGATTCGCATGGAAACAATAAGAGTTGCATTAACTAAGGCAGGAGCAGAAGGAATGCTAGTTGATCATTTTGATTTTGATACTGCATATCTGAACGCACCTATTGAGGAAGAGTTATATCTTGATCAAATACCAGGGTTCAAATGTCAAAATGCCAAAACAGTGTTAAAATTGCACAAGGCATTATATGGCTTAAACCAATCAGGACATTCATGGAATATGTGTATAAAAAATGCTTTAACCAAAAAAGGGTTTAAGCAGAGTGTGTCTGATCCATGTCTGTATCAAGTAGAAATATGTAAACAAACCTGTTATTTATTACTTTTTGTGGATGATGTATATTTAATGTACCACAACAAGGAACAGTTGAAATGGTTTATGCAGACCATACAGGAAATGTTTAAAATGAAACATCTAGGCCCAATTAAGAATTACCTAGGGGTGCAAGTCTCCAGAAATGAGAATGGTTGGTGTGCACTAAGCCAGGGGACTGAAATGTTTGAATACTGAAAGGTTTCAATACTTAAAGAAATGGCTGTGTTTAACAAACGTTTGACTAGGGAGGCGTGTCAACATATGTCAAAGTTATGCCTAGTCTGCAGTTTGCTAAACAGATCATACTGATCAGTGTGACAGCTAAGTCATGTGATGAGGCTGGTCTGATCCAGTTTGTACAGCCAGGAATGGGGATTTCCAGAATGACTCATCTCAGGTGAACTGTGATTGGTCATGAATGTGTATATAAGTCTGTATAGTGAATGTGAGTTACCTATTGCCTGAAATATATATGCTGGCGGAGCATGCTGATGCTCAGAGCTGCGAATGTTAACAGCCAAAGGACTCTGTGTAAATATTGTAAATAAACTGTACATAGCAGAACTGCGTGGTGTGAAGTTGCTACCAGGTAAACTCCTGAAGTCCAGACAAGCTGTGCGCGACATGCCCTTCTACTCTCTGCATCAGACAAACAGGCCAGTCCCCATGCAAAAGAATAAACTGGCCTAAATATGACATTAACAATCACAATGCTCACAAACCACTGGAGAACATTTTAATCTTCCAGGACATTCCATTGCTGACCAGAAAAGCTTTAAAGGGAAATTACAATGTGCAATTTCTGAACTAGAATTTTAACAAGTTCAGCAGGATGGACCCCCTCTCCAAAGGCTGAACTGGGACATAGGATTATTTTTGCATTACCGATGCTATTTTTCTGCACCTCTGTGTATATATTCTAGGTCTAATGAAAGTGATTCCATTTTCATAGAATCATAGAGTTGGAAGGGGCCATACAGGCCATCAAGTCCAACCTCCTGCTGCATTGTACTTCTGCATTCTGACATCAACAGGCCTTTCTTTGTAATGCCCCTCTCATCTTCTTACCTGGATATAAGGGTTAATGGATCATCTTTCTCATTTATATCTGACAAAGTGAGTTTTGACTTATGAAAGTAAAATTTTTGCTGGACTTTATGATGATACTGGGCTTGAATTCTGTTTTTCAACTACAGACTAGCCTTGACCTGGATGGCCCAGGCTAGCTCAGGCTAGCTTGATCTCATCAGAGCTTGGAAGCTAAGCAAGGTTAGCTAAGCAAGGTCAGCCCTGGTTAGGACTTGTACGGGAGACAACTAAGGAATTCCAGGTTTGCAAAGGCAGGCAATGGCAAATCACCTCTGAAGGTCTTTTGCCTTGAAAACCCTATGGGGTCGCAATAAGTCGGCTACAATTTGACAGCACCACCACTACAGACTAAAATGGTTTGTTAACTAACATTTTCCACCACCACTACAAACTAACATGGCTAGCCTCCTGAAAATGCCAAGGAGATTTCCACAACCATTTCCACAAGATTGCTACCTGGTGGTGCTTTCAAGCAAGAGTAAGGGGTCTGCATCATAAAAATCACTCTCTTCATCTATTACATCTTTACCCATCCTCCTCTAAGGAGTTCAAAGTGTTATACCTGTTTTGCCACTATCCCACTTTATTCTCACAGCTCTGTAATGTGGGTTCAGACGGTAACCTTCTTTAAGGCTTTCTTGTGAACTCTGTGAAACTTTGTGGAAGAGTGGAGATCTGAAACCACTCTGGTCTGATATTCTGATCTGTACACCACAATGGCACTCCAAAGTGGCAGCTATTATGTATGCTTGGAAGTCCCCTCCCATGAAGCAAAGCATCCACAAAACAAATTTTGAAGTGAATAACTAAGCAAATGAGTTCTTAACTCAGACTACTTGTCACATCAGTGTCCATCCTCAGGGCTGGTACCCTCACCGGCCATCCCCATTTGGAGCCTGTCCTTACCTGGAGGCCTTACTTGGGGTTCCCAGGTCCCTGGGAGAGTGAATGCAGTGTGAGCCAGGGAGAACAAGAAGACAAGACATGACCCCATGGTAGGGCAAGTTTCCCCAGCACACCCGAAGTTCCTGCCAGGGTGGGCCTCGTCAGGGGGAGAGCAACTCCACGGTGGGGCATGTTTCGCCATCGGGCACAACTACCCCTGGCCC
Source organism: Euleptes europaea (assembly GCF_029931775.1). Classification (NCBI taxonomy): domain Eukaryota; kingdom Metazoa; phylum Chordata; class Lepidosauria; order Squamata; family Sphaerodactylidae; genus Euleptes; species Euleptes europaea. The sequence goes on along the minus strand of NC_079320.1, from coordinate 35,744,060 downwards.
AGCCAGCTCGGAGGAAGGGGCCTTGTCATCTGGCTGGGGAGGAGCATGGCCCCAGGAGTGGTCGAGGGAGGAGGAGAGGACTCAGGAGACTCCAAGAGCCGCTCATTCCAGGCAGCTGCGGGAGGACGCAGTGGCGGCAACTCAAGGAGAGGTGTGGTGAGGGAAAAGGGGTGTGAGAAGGGCGAGGGGGCTGGAAGGTAGGAACCGCCACTTCATACCAGCTGTAGAGAATGAGGGTGGGGTGCTTAAGTGATGACTAAATGGGTGGTGGGAGGATAAAAGGGAGGGAGGAAGGCAGGCCGAGGAGCAATGGCAGGAGACTGAGCTTGGCAGCGGTGGGTGAATGTTCTCTCAAGTGCAAAGAGACCAACACTTTCTGAGGCTACACTGTTTCCTCTCAACAGCAGAAAAGGACATCAAGGTGCCCTGGGGCTGCCAGGGCATCACACATCAGATGTAAAGCATTTATATATATGCAGACCAGAATCGCTGGAAAAGACAATAATGCTCGGAAAAGTTATGGGCTGCAGGAAAAAAGGAAGACCCAACATGAGATGGATTGACTCAATAAAGGAAGCCATGGCCCTCAGTTTGCAAGACCTGTGCAATGATGTTAAAGATAGATCATTTTGGAGACCATGAGTTGGAAGCAACTTGATGGCAGTTACACACACAGCATATCACTGAAGAACTGAGTGCTAGACAACATTCTAAAACATTTACCCATTTTATTCCAAAGGACTTTATTCCATATGTGTGTGAAGTGCCGTCAAGTCGCAGCCGACTTATGGAGACCCCTTTTTGGGGTTTTCAAGGCAAGAGACTAACAGAGGTAGTTTGCCAGTGCCTTCCTCTGCACAGCAACCCTGGCATTCCTTGGTGGTCTCCCATCCAAATACTAACCAGGGCCGACCCTGCTTAGCTTCTGAGATCTGATGAGATCAGGCTAGCCTGAGCCATCCAGGTCCATAGCAGACAATAAAAACCACAAGTGATTCCATATCAGGGAAGTCAAATCCCACACATAGCATTCATGTTTACTTGTATAGTATAGACTCAAATATCTTCTCTCCCTGTCTTGTATACTCACAGGTCATTTATGCAGGGGAAATTTGCCTTTAGTTTGCTGCAGTTTTCTGCTCTGAATTCTCAAACATCATATGCATGAGAGCTCCCCCTCCCCAATTCCAGGAGTACTTTAAGATTCATTAGGCATCCCCGGTGAATCAGGGAGCTTCTGAATCCCTCCCTCTGAAAATGCAGCCTTGTTGCACTTTACTTGGAGGGGGCAGGTCAGCTCTTAAAGAGGCTGTGTGTGCTTTTGCTGGGTATTCCTCTCCGCCTTTCTCTAACAGCTCCCTGCCGGGAACTGCCTTACTATCTTTGCAGCCTCTCTTTGGTGTCTTCCTGCACATTTCATCGTTTAACTCCCTCTTTTGTGCTCTGCTTTGAGGGAAGGGGTTGGATGGGAGGGATAGAAACATGGGAGGGAGAAGCCAAAATGGGCGTGGGGAGAGAAACCCAAAGTTAAGAGCTATGCATGGAAATAGGGCGAATTTGTGTCACTCTTGCCTTGAAGCAGTATTTAAATTCATCCTAAAACAGGATCCCAGAACTGCGGGGGAAGAAGGAAGCCAGAGCGAAGTCACTTCTGAAGGTTAGTGAAATCATGAATAATGCAATGGAAGCCTTGAAGCAGTCCAGCAGGGACTGCGAAGTAAATAGCCCTGCATAAATGTCCACAATGAAATAAGCAAGACACACACACACACACACACACACACACACACAGGGGAAAAAACACTCTCTAACATCCTTAATACTCATAGATATACACACAAATGCAGGCATAATTTCTGTCTGTTTGCTAGCGGCTGCCTCCTCTTCTGCATCATACAGCACTCCGGTTCCCTTTGGTACCAGCCATACTGCTTATTCATCTTCGCTTCTTGCCTTGTGGAACTAGATAGTCATCTCAAGTGGGCAGGGCTGGATTGATGTATGGTAGAACCTTGACTTAGATGAAGAAATGCTCTCTTATTTACTATTTAAGAAATGGTATTAATTTTTCTTTTCATGCTCTAGAATTTTAAGTATACCAAATAACAAGTTACAAACAATAATAAAGGGGGCTATCTGATAAACAAAGCTATTTTCAGTGAGATGTAAAGTGTGCAAGAAAAGAACATCTACTATGAATTGCAAAACAATGTATGAATATTAATTTATTCACTTTTTAAAGACACAGGATAGATAATTAGAAGGTTGCATCACCATCCCAATGAGTGGGACTTTAGGTAGTCAGCTCTTAGTAATCTGCATAAAGACAAAAACTTATGCTACTGTTTAATATGAGCAACGAATTAATTAACAGTTATAGTGATAATGAAAAACAGAATTGAGACACAGACAAATTGAGTCTGATTGGGCCAGTACAGGCTCTTCAAGTGATTAATTACAAGAATACGGCATTAGCAAACAAAGAGTCTCTGAAAGCGGAGTTTCTAGTTCTTTGCTGCAGAGAAGACCTTCTAAAAAGGAATCGTAGAGCGGGGAATAGGGCCTCATTAAGAGGTTAAGAAGTGGAGGCCTTTAGTGCTTTTCTCCTTAGATATTTCATTAAGGTGAGACAGGAACATTCTCCAAGTAATTTCCAGAAGGGTCACGAACACCGTGAAAGTGGAAGACCTTGGCCCTGTCATCGGCTGCATGTGGAGAAAATAATGGCACAGCATAAGACAATTTGCATGAAAATACCTTCCTGAACATTATTGTACACTTTATTTCATTCAGCTCATATCTCTCACCAGGGTTGTCCTCTGAAAGTGCTTAACAGCTTGGGGGGCGGAATGTCAAATACATAACATCATGTAACTTTTCAGAACATGCATTGGATTGGATCCTGTGCTCCTCTGACACCGATGCTTTCCAGCTGTGTGAGACACGTTCTGCTGACAGGAGACACAAGGATCTTTGTGCTGCAGGAAGGCTTCTCCATTTGCAGAATGGGCCAGAGGATCTGATCCACTGGGAAATATATTTTAATAGAAATAATATTATGTATCACATAAAATGGAATGTAAGACCATTAAGCACACCAACTCATATATAATGAAGTAGCTCATCTCACTGGGTGGTGTTTACCAGTGCTCTAGCAATTTGTTTCATATTAAAGTTTGGGAGAATGCCGAGGCTGAAGTACTGGATTTAATTCAAAAACCTTTAAACTGGGGAGTTTGCATGCCATTCAAATATTGTTGTTTCCATGTCCAATTAAAATCCTTATGGTTATACAGTAGTCCTATGCATGTGGTATGTACAAAAATGAGAATGTTCAAGATAAGGAAATGTGTTCAGTTGAACTGATTCTAACCAGTTCATTAGGATACCCGGGATTAGAGTATATCTCAACCGAAGAACATTTTTTTAAAATTGTCAGGTTAGCCAGAGAGAACCTACATATGGCTTCTTCTTTTACATCCTTTAAAGAAACTACTTGCCATGATGACTGTGGAGAAAAGCATTTTTCTTTGGATGATTGAACTGAGCAAAACCTTCACCTTGAGTTTTAAAAAGGTTTTCTCTTTCTCTCGGCAGAATACAAGCAGAGGAGGGAGTAAATTGTTCACCAGCATCACTCACCACAGCTTTACAAATGCAGATGGAAGTCCTAGCTGGACACAATGAGATGGTCAAGTCACACATACCCACCAGCTAGACAGGTGACATATAGCAGGGACAGAGATTTGGAGGATTCAAAGCGCTAGAAAAAAACATCAGGAAAAACTTCCTAGAGATTTCAGGAAAAGCTTCTTTGACCTAGCCTGACCTGCCCAGTGGGTAGGAAAAGCGTGATGATAAAAAATCCTGGGCGTAAGGAGGAGGGTCTCCTTTGTGCTGATCCCATTGAGGCACATAGAACTCTTACCTGTAGAAGGCGGCCATTGCTAAGTGCCAGCCTGCACATCTGAGCAGAGGCTTTAAGGTAATGGACTCTTCAGAACAACTGTAACTTTTTAAACTAAAGAGCCTGCCTTATACTGAGATCTACTAGGGCATGTACAGAGGGATGGACAGAGGAATTGTGTTTACTCTTTTCTTTTGGTTCCCTTGCTCAATCTGTGGCTGTGCTGAGAGTATGTGAGTGAATGTTTTCTTTTTAATAAATGCTATATAACTTTTAATGCAGGTAGCAGGTCTCTGTACCACATTTGACCTCCATTGTTGGAGGCACGCTGTTTTAAAAAGGAACACCTGTCAGTTGGCAAGTGGCTAATCCCCCAGTGGCACACAAAGCAGTAAGGTGTCCCCATGGTAACCAAATGCTGAATATGGGAGACACAGAGGTGAGGCCTCAGAACCAGGAGAGGAAGCTTGGAGCCCTAGTCCTCTCAGTAGGCAATTCCTTTCAAAGGCCAGGTGGAGACAGTGGTTGAACCAAGAGAGGGAGAGAAAAGCCCCTCCAGGTTTTGGGAAAGCCAGATGGAAGGCATGTGCCTGGAAGAAACCTTGGGCAGCCACTAGTGCCCAGACATTTCAGAGGGCATGACAGAATAGGACTTACACCTCAGAGCAAGCTACTCTACCCCAATGACTAAATAGAATTATTCTGTTCATAGACAGTATACCTCTGAAAACCAGGTGTTGGGGACAACAACAGGGGAAGTCAAGCCCCATTTGTAGGCCTTTTGGGGGTATTCGGATGACCACTGTGAGGAACAGGATGGTGAAGTAGAAGCAATGTTGGCCATATCCAGCTGGGCTCTTATGTTCTTCAGAGAAATGCATTACGTAACTGAAATTAGTTTGAGAAGGAGCTGAAATTGTAATGTGCCGGGAGAGTATTTCTCATGCTGCCTTTTCAAGATTATCCATTTTCCATTTCTTGTTTTTAAATTCTCCTAATCTACCACAAACCTTTCAGTGAAAAGGAGATTATACAGCCAAACAAACATGTAAGAGTGATTGTTAATAACATATAAACTGGATTGTTATTTCCTGCAACAAAAGAATTCAGACAGGTTTTTTTAAAACATAATGTAAGGAACAATTTCCAATCATCCATCACACCAAGACCTTTGAAATTGCTTTTGCACTTTAATTCCACCTCAGTTGCATGTAGAAATTAAAAATCCACTTCTAGGCATCTCCGTTATTCTTCACAAGGTCCCAGAGGTGTTCCAATGAAACTAGTTTTTAAAGCTTATTAAATGTATTAAAGGAAATATGTCCCAGACTCACATCCCAATTAAGGGCTATATTTTGTATTCATTTACACCCATGCATCCCAAATGAGATTTATGAGATTTTAGGGATAAGATAGGGAAGTGTATTTGGACCACATTTATTGATGAGAACATGATAGCCACATAACTTGCTTTAAATACCATTAAGTGCAAACTGTTCTAGTAGATTTTTAGTGGGAGTAGAGATGGGGAAGAGAAGAGTGGACTTTTATTATCAGATTTCTGTTTATGGTAGGCCTGTAGCCAGACATTTTACAGAGACGATTTAAGAAATACAGAATGAGATGAGATCAGTTCAGAATAGTCTCTATCTAATACAAATGGCCTAAAATAACTACATTCAATATTTTTAAAAAAGCATTTTCATTATCAAACGACCCTGTACCTTTACATTAATTGTCAAAATACTGTGGGAGGAGCAGGTAGAAGTATAGAATATTACCAATTTCCAGAAAAAGTTGGCTTTCAAGAGTGTTAAAGAACCCCCACAGTATTTGCAATTTCAAAGCAAATGTGTTGCAAGATGCCATATACCCAGGATTCTGATCTAGATGAGACAAGACACTTCAGGTATAACTAATGTTCTTATGGGTAACATGGTTTTAGAACAGTGAGTTCCATGGAGCAGACTGGGACTTATTCCTAAGTAAGCATAGTATTGTGGTTTTACAGGTAAGTGAAATGAAAAGGTCAGAATGACAAAGTATGAACATAATTAGAACCCTTCTGAATCACATCAAGGTCCATCTAGTAGATCATCCTTTTCCCACAATGGCTAACCAGATGCTCCTGAAAATCCTACCAGCAGGACACAGAGGCCAAGACCAAGTTCAGAGATCCACTGCATTTGAACATGGAGGTTTCATATAGTCATTCTAGCTAATAGCCCTCTCCCTGCCCATGAATTTCTTCAGTCTTTTAAAGCTATCCCAACCAGTGGCTGTCACCATAGTTTGTGGCCATGCGTTCTGTAACTTAAGTGAATGAATAGCACATGGGCATGTATTAGGAAATCTTTCAGTTCAGGGTGAATCTAGACTTTCTGCAGATTTGAATAGATGTAGAATATATACAAATGATAACTAACAGTCCAGTCCTAAATAGAGTTGCACCAGTCTAAGCCCATTGATTTCAATGGTCATAGACTAGAGGAACTCTTCATAGGATGGTGTTGTAAAATCTCTAGTTTAAAAGGCCTAAATATAAAAAAAATCTATGTCACTTTAAGGGCCCCTAAATATATTGTGGCATGAACTTGCATAGGCTACAATCTATTTTATCAGATCCACAACATTATAGAGCTACAGTTAAAAAAAAAGAGGGCAATGTACTTTGATCAAGAGTTATGCATGAAATGTTATACAGGGTAGCCTATCTCTTACGTCTGACACATCAAGTTTAATTTCTAAACCAAAGAGATTTGCATAGCATTGAACAGGCAATAATAGCCACAAGACTGCATATTTAAGTGGGTGGTAGTACTGAGAGCAAAACTCATTTCACAGTGGGGTGTCTTGCAGCACTTCTCAGCCTTTACATGTATTTGCTTTCCTAGACATTGGTGCAATTGTATTTCGCAACTGAAAAGGCACATTCCTTGTGGTTTTAGGAGCCCTTTAAACAGTGCATTGTACTTCTGAAAAGAAGGGGGGAAGGATTTATAAACGTGCAAATGTTTAAACATAAAAAGTGCATTACTTTCCATTAGCCATCTTGTTTCCTTTCATACCACTGTGTATCCATCTGAACAGTGAAGGCCTGCTCTAGATACTCTTGATCATCTCAAATAATTCTCAACATTGTGAATGATTCTATTGACTTCAAAGCAGAGCATTATAGAATCAGATATCATTGTACAGGAGTAAGATCAGAGAATCTAGACCTTTACATTAGCAGCCTGTTCCCTTTTGATCATGCAGTTCTAATACTCCTCTGAAAAATGAGCCTGCATAAAGAATGGCCCCTTAAAACGTAGTGAAATGGGAGGTAAAAGTCTTGTACATGTTATGTCTTGGCTTCTATACCTGCAAAATAGCTACTGTGGGGAGATGCAGTTCATTATTCCCTTAGCCTGTCATTTTCTGTGTCTTAAATAACAAGAAGCAAATGGTTACCTGTTTAGTATGCACTTCACATTAGAGCTGTTTAGGAATCCACATTTCTGGGAAGCAGTTCTTATTTCCATGTTCTTCGTGCCATCCAAAATGAAGGCTTATGCAATTCCTCCAGAGGGAGATTTGTGAATGCCCTCCTCACCTCCCCAGTGAACTTGCATATGGGACTTGAGTAAACCATAATGTAGGCATGAGTGGATTTCCCCATTCTAGATTGTTGCTCTGTGCTGCCTTCCATTCCTCTTGCATTCTGGTTTAACCAGGTGCTTTCCAAAATTCTGGTTTAACCAGGTGTTTTCCAAAATTAATTCCAGAGCTGCATTGCATGCTAGAGCTTGTAGTGTTTCCCATTCACTTGCCTCTCTCCCCTTCCAGTACATTGTCAATGCTTACATGTGCACATGGTTGCCAGTAGATTGTTTTTGTACATGGCTTAACAGATGTGCAAATGCGCTTCTGTATTTTGGCAAAAATCATGTTTGGTGGCATAGATAATATTATAGAGTTTGAAAGTGATTTTATGTTTTTAGAAGACTACATAAGGGAACAGGAAGGAAGGTGGAATAGTATAGCCCAGAGTCTTGACAGAATTCTGAAGCTAAGCAGGGCCACTACTTGGAAGGGAGTCCACCAAGGAAGACTCTGAAAAGGAAAGCAATGGCAAACTACCTCTTCTTCTCACTTGCCTAGAAAGCCCCTTGCTGGGGTTATCATAAGCTGGCTGTGACTTGATGGCACTTTGCACACTCATATAAGGGACATTTAAAGAGAAAGAAGCGCACAAAAAATAATGAGGTGCTTGAGTAGAAGGGGGGGGGGAAGAAAAAAAAGTTTCTTTCTGTTGGATAGCAAATACCAAACAAGAAAGAGTTTGGTATTCATAGGATGAAACAGATCTTCTCCACCAGGACTGGGAAGAAGAAACACACAAACAGAACTTTTCTGTTGAAATCTAATAACAGTTAGGAGAGAGAGAGAGATAGGAAAGAGTACCTGAAGAGGAGTTGGCTAACTTCCCTGAAAACCTCTGAAGTAAAATCTGCCACTCGTTAGGGAATAATGGGTTAACATTGTAGGACAAATGGTGTCCGTTAAATTTGGGCAGAGTGTATTTATCTCCTGTTTATTTTTTTTTTAATGGCTTCAATTACTTTTTTAAAGCTTAATTTGGTTTGCCCTTTACAATTCTATATTAAAAATTTATTATTTGGCAGCAGTGTAGAGACCAAATTTGTACAACCCCAGAACCTAATGCATTATTTATTTAGGGGGGAAAAATTTGCTTCCTCTACAGTCCAGGTCAGTGCACATCACAACTAAAAGAGTAAAACCGAATGAAGCAAATAGCAGTAAAAACAATGAAAAACAAATAATATCATTAAGGACAAGAAAAATAGTATCTATACAAGCATGCCAATACAAACAGCCAATCAAAACTAGCCAGGGCATAAAAGCACATAAAACAAAGCCATCTAAATGGATGTTGATAAAACAGTCCTCAGGTAGCAGTGACCATAAGACAGCAAAAAAGAAAAAGAAAAGAAAAGAAAAGAAAAGAAAAGAAAAGAAAAGAAAAGAAAAGAAAAGAAAAGAAGAAGGGGAAACTCATTAGTTAAAAGCCTGTATGAAGAGAAATGTTTTTGCCTGGCACCTAAAGGAGCGTAAGGTGAACCTCAAAGGTGAGGACATTTTGATACTCAGCATTCTCTGAATACCATTGGTCAGCTTGACCTTAGTGGGAAATAGTATTCTTTAAGGCAGCTGATAATAATTCAGCTGAAGTCTAATTCATGTATTAGTTTGAACTGGTCTGTGCTGAAGTCATCCATTATGTACTTGATCACTCCTCATTTGTACTTGGAGAACCCACTGTATAGATTTGTTACTTAGATCTGTATAACACGGTGATGTAGATAGTACCCTAAAGAAAGCTAAGAATTACACAGAGCTGAATAAATATAATAGTGATGCTGAATGTATGGTTTGAAGGCATACAATGCAACCACCTTGATGAAGCTAGCTAGGTCTGGGTCTGTTCAGTTCCAGTATTGAAATCCTTCAGGGAAACATACAGCTGGAAGGGACCTCACGGGTCATCTAGTCCAACACCCTGCACAATGCAGGGAATTCACAACTACCCCCCCACTCCCTCAGTAATCCCTGCTCTATGCCCAGAGGAAAGCAAAAACCCTGGACTATCTGGCCTGGAGGAAAATTCCTTCCTGACCCCAAACTGGCAATCAGCATTGCCCTGGGCATGTAAGAAAAGGCCACGAGAGTCAAGCACTTCCTCCCTTCCTGCCCTCCCTCTCATGATCTGCTTAAATTCATAGTGAATTGATTATAGAATCAGCATTGCTGTGAGATGGCCATGCAGCCTCTGGTTGAAAACCTCCAAAGAAGGAGAGCACACCATCTCCCAAGGAAGCCTGTTCCACCGAGGAACCACTCTGACAGGAAGTTGTTCCTAATGTTTAGCCGAAACCCTTTTTGATTTAATTTCAGTCTGATGGAAGCTCATTGGAAGCCCATGGGATATAAATGCAATTACTAACATAAATCAGAGCTTATTTTAGAAAATTCTGTTTAGGTGAAATCTGTAGGGATTTTGAGGGGATATTTTAAAAAAAGTTAATCGAAGTGGGGATCACTCATTTCTACAGCAGTGATCTTGGATTAGGTCAATTCAGTTCTATGATTTGGGCAACATGAATACACAATATTACTAAGAGGAGTAGTGGACAAATCTTATATTTTTAACATAATACAGATATGAGATATTATGAGAAAATGTATAGTCTTAATGTGGGGGTAAAAATTGAGGTTCTTTTTATGGTTTAGGTCATTTTTGAATACTTTGGTATCAATAAAATGCATAAAACGTATTTGATCGAGCTGCAAGACTCACTGCAATAAACTTATTTTGGGATGGCTTTAAGACAGAATTTGTGGCACCTGACCAACAACTGGAGGCTATAAAACTGGGAAATATAAAGTATTCACATTTTGTATTATGGGGGCTCCAGTAAAGTGGAGTAAGTTTTGGCAAGGTAAGAGTTTATAGGAATGAACATTTGGGATGAAGTCCTGAAAGGCTTAAGGACAGCAAGTTACCTAATTAGCCAACTGGGAGTGGTGCTACATATCAAACCCAACTAACATTCTGGCTTGGCTAACCATAAAAATCCCATATGAAAGAAAACAGAAATATTTGAACTAGTAGTGTATTCATGATAGAAAAACAAACTCTGAATTAAAAAAAAAAGACCAAGCAAAAAATATCCTTATGTGATCTTGAAGAGGGTGAGAGATGCTACCGAGTTTCTCATGGGGACACTGCAGCTCTTGTCCCACTTTATTATGAAGGTTGAAAGTTTTACAGATAGGATAAGAGTACCAATGGCTGTAAACTTATACTTTCTTCTGCACAATACTCATAGGTAATGTGGAACAGAATGGACTCCACCTAGGGGAGGACTGGAGAGTTAAAATGTCATAGGAAGAAAGCATTAGAGCCATCCCACTTGGGCTTCTGATAAGGTTGAAAGGCAGTGGTTAGCAAAGGACACAGAACTGTTTGGTGCCTGATCTTGACCAAGCTGTCTTACGCTTCACTTTGCTCCCTGCTTTCTTCACTTTCAATTGACTGTGGCCGATTTTCTTTAAATACCCATTTAAATGTCTATTTTTACTGTAGCATTTTTATGGGGAATGGAATTTCTTTCCTGAAATTAACTTTTTTAAAAATATAGCCATTGATTCTTTTTATTCTCTTTCAAAAGATACATTTGCCCTGGCACCAGTGAAATGAAGACATGAGACACCAAGCGTGGGTTCAACTAGTTTATTTATTTAACAGTATTAAACTTAATGTAAATGGCTGATCTATGTCACTGCTAATTTCAGTAAGGTGATGATTTTGAGGGTGGGTTACTCTGGGCTTCCACGTGCCTCAATGAGAGCCTCAATGAGAGCCAGTGTGGTGTAGTACTTAAGAGCGGTGGTTTGTAGCAGTGGATTCTGATCTGGAGAACCGGGTTTGATTCCTCACTCCTCCACATGAACAGTGGAGGCTAATCTGGTGAACTGGGTTGGTTTCCCCACTCCTACACATGAAGCCAGCTGGGTGACCTTGGGCCAGTTACACTCTCTCAGCCCCACCCACCTCACAAAGTGTCTGTTGTGGGGAGGGGGAGGGAAGGTGCTTGTAAGCCAGTTTAAGTCTCCCCTAAGTGGTAGAGAAAGTTGGCATATAAAAACCAACTCTCCTTCTCCTCCTCCTTCTTCTATGGATTGCCTTCTGGACAGATCCACCCCAGTTCCAAACTCCACCAGGGTTTACTGCCAGCCTTGCATATCACAGCCTGCACAACCCTATGTGCAAAGAGGTGTCCTCTCCCCTGATGTGCCACAGGTTCAAAAGATGCCACTTAGCACCAAGGGTGTTCCTTAACAGCTCACCCAAACTCAAAGCACGTGATGGCCTTTTCCAGATGCACCCTCCATCATGCAGATTTCTCAGGGTGCGTGCCAATTAACCTTACCTATCCAAAGCAACCCACTCTATTCCTGCCAACTAGTTGTGGCCTAAGAAGTTTTAAAATGAGGCCAGATACAGCACAGAGTAGCTCAACTCCTGGGGTGAAGCATGGCACCTAGCCAGCCCTTCCCAGTTTCATCTGTGACTCTCTCCCACTTAGATGCATGTCATGCCAGGAAAGGCTCAGTACATATCCCCATAGTCCCAGGGTAGGGTTGCCAGGTCCCTCTTTGCCACCGGCGTGAGGTTTTTGGGGCAGAGCCTGAGGAGGGTGGGGTTTGAGGAGGGGAGGGACTTCAATGCCATAGAGTCCAATTGCCAAAGCAGCCAATTTACCCAGGTGAACTCATCTCTATCGGCTGGAGATCAGTTGTAATAGCAGGAGATCTCCAGCTACTACCTGGAGGTTGGCAACCATATCCCAGGAAGGCGGCAACTTGAGTCATCATACCTCACCATGATTTGCAGTTCAATAAAGTCTAACTTGTGTCACAACTGTACCTCTGTCTGTATGGTTCTTCTGACCGCATGACAGGAGCTCCATGCCCCACTCTGACCCACTCCCTGCCGATCCTCCCTGAAAGCTGCCCAATGACACATCCAAGAGTGAGGGCTCTTGGGTGGCTTGGGTGGCTGTGGATGGCTGTACAGATGCCACTGGTCCCTCATCATGGTAATCTGCCAAACACAGCAGGGGCCCAGCAGCACCTCCAAGGCTGACTGTACACCTGGTGTGTCCCCCCCCCCCATCCTCACTGGCTGCTGGGTAAAGGAGCAATGGGCCAGTGTGTGGTATGGGTGAATGAAGCACTGTGGTGTGGTGGTTAGAGAGACTAGGATATGGGAGCCTCAGGCTCAAATCCCCACTTATGCCATGGAAGCTAGCTGGGTGGCCTTGGGCCAGTTACACAGACTCAGCCTAATGTCCTTCACAGGTTGGTGTGAGGATAAACAGAGGAGAGGAGAATGATGTAAGCCAATTTGGGTCCCCATTGGGGAGAAGGGTAGGATGTGAATACAGTAAATGAATGATGTTAATAAGTAAATAACCTGGAGGGGCTGCTGGATGTCAAAAGGGACATCAGAGACAGCCAGGTGTGCATCAAGAGAGGATGTAACAAATGACAAGATTGCCTGTTGGGAACATTGGGAGATGCTGGAATGCCCCCTGGATGTTCTGGGACCCAGGAATGCCAGTTGACTTTCATGGGCTCTATTGAAATACATTACTGCACACAAAAGGTGCAATGTGTGCAGAATGGATTTAGTATGATGGTCTGTGGGCACAGATAGATTGTTCTGGGTCTGGAATGACAGCACTCAGAGTGGAAAGATGGTCATTCCAATCCCAGAACACTTCTGATCCATTCGAGAGGCTGCTCTTGGCATGGTGTCCTGATTTCTGGGAGGCATGGCCACCAGTGAGCAGAGGACACCCTTAGCTGCACAAACTCTCCTTAACATCTCCCCATGCCCCTTCTGAGGTGAGGGCACTTTTTGCACCATGAAGGGCCTGCTTGGGGTCTCCAAAGGAGAGGGATTGCTGGGGCTTTTGCCAACCTTGTCAGCTGCCCAGGGACTTGTGACAGGACTTGGTCCCTTTAAGGGGGTGGAGGTGTGTGCTGCAGACACAGAGCCAGCATCACTGGCCACTGCCTTTCCTAGTCCTTGCCTGTGATGAGCACAGGGCCAGGCCACTAGGCCTGCGGGCCCCTGATTGGTTCTGCCTGCCCTGTACATCACAGCCCAGCTGTCACAACCCAACAAATGGTTGGGATCCTAGAGCATGGTTGCTGGGGACGCTGATGTGGTTGCAGCCTCAAAAACCCTGCTAAGAACTCTTTTTCCTGCCACCCACCCACCCACCCACCCACTCACTAACCAAACCATTCAGGGAGCAGACTTGTGGTGCCACAGTTACACCGACAGCCAACCACTGCAGTGCAGGCAGCCATTAGAATTGCACCGCTCATCATTGGGGTTGCCAGGTCCCTCTTTGCCACTGGCGAGAGGTTTTTGGAGGCAAAGCTTGAGGAGGGTGGGGTTTGGGGAGGGGAGGTGCTTCAATGCCATAGAGTTCAATTGCTAAAGCAGCCATTTTCTCCAGGTGAACTGATCTCTAATGGCTGGAGATCAGTTGTAATAGTGGGAGATCTCCAGCTAGTACCTGGAAATTGGCAACCCTATCCATCATGCTACTTACTTAAAATGTGCTAAATAATTTGATGCTCACAATCTATTGCTAATTATAAAAGAATCACTATTGTAACATTTTTATTGCTGTTTCCACCATTTCAGAACTATTTTAATTGAATAGCTCTGCCATCAGCAGATTTAAAAAAACAACTGGAGAACCATTCATAAGCCTATTCTTCTGATTGCCTCCTGTCTGTTCCCCAGGGTGTCTTTTGTTGTTTAGAAGGCTTTGTCTGAAGATATGCTAAAATCTCTTGGTGTTTTTTTTTTTTTTTTTAACAGAACCATTTCAGAAAAGGACAGAAAATAGGGAGAACAATTAGATGCTTTTTTGATTTTTCCCAATATAAAAATCAAGCTGTCATTTTTTTTCCTCCTAGGGGGAATACATAAAATTCCACAAAAGCTGGAAAGGTTTGCCTGGGGTTTGAAAGGTATCTTCCAGCTTATGTCAATGTGCATGCCACTTGCCCTTGTAGTCTATGAATATGTAGCTTGAACGTTTCCTCCAGATCCTTCAAAGAGCAATAATTACATTTGCAGGACTCAACAAATACTCCCCTGCAAGGGTCTAGTAAAGTATATGCATGGATACAAAGGGAGAATTGACTCAGTATGTGGATTCTGTGGTGTGGTTTTTTGTAACTGGCTTTCTGGATTAGTCATAGTTAACAACGTTACTACGAAGGAAAACACATGACAGGAATTCACGTCTTGTTGAAGACTTAAAGGTGGGAATTTAGCAAAGTCTACTATAATGTATTTTCAATTTTTACGGAATATTTTAAAGTTATTTCCTTAAAGCATTATATTTGGTTTTTTTCTCTTTTTTAAGAATATTGGCATGTGCTTAAATTGCCCACTGAAATGGTGGAAATAAAAATGGCTTGAAGTGGGCTAAATGGAATTATTAAACCACCCGCTGGCAAAAATTCCCTCCTATTTCCAGTGAACAACAACAACAAAACATCACAACTATTTCAGTTTTTTTTTTAAAGTATTTCCAAGCTGGTATGCTTTCCCCACATAGAATACAGAAAACAAGGGGATGATTAAGATCAGGAAACAATAGAAATGAAACCACGTCCCTCAGCTCCATGTTCCTAACCTAGTTTGGGTCCTCCTGCAGCTGCCTTGCCCTTTTTTAAAAATCAGAAGAAATCTGTTCATAGATTTCTTGCTAGTTAGTCTTGTTTGAAGCTGATGCAGGTCCCCATTCTGTGGGACTGGACAATAATACTTTTTTCTGCCTTTGCACTGGATGTACCACATAGAAGTTCATAAATATTCAGTTAGCAGTATTAGCAATGGTAGTGATAAGAGCAATCTAAAATTAAATTTGGTATTTGTCAACTAATATAGTGGAAGTCTACTCAAAACCCTGCCGTCTGCAAAACTACATTGATCAAGACACACCATCATTCCTGCTCAGACATGAAAACCATTGGGTGGCCTTGGACAGATCACTATTTCTCAGCCTAACCAACCTCACAATTGCGAGGCTACAAGGAAGCAATTTTGTACAAGCTCTGAGCTCATTGGGGGGAAAGTAGAATAAAATATGTAAATGTCATTTGTAAGAGGAACATGTGCCATTAATAACACACCTACAATGGGGTTTTGGATTGTGGATACTCCTTGACATATCTGGTCATGTAGTCCATAACAATCAAAAGGTTTTTCATCAACAGTAAGTGGTTTAAGAACTTTTGCACATATACAACCCACTTTGTATTTCACATCAATATTTCTAATTTTCAGTATGGTCAAATATGTGGATTCTTAAATCCAGAAACTGCAGCCATGGATAGATAAGACAAATCTATATAAAAACCTGAGGTGGAAAAAAAAAACAGTTTTGCAGAAAAAATTGAAATACAAAAAGAGAGAGAGAGAGAGAGAGAGAGAGAGAGAGAGAGAGAGAGAGAGAGAGAGAGAGAGAGAGAGAGAGAGAGACATAACCTCCCCTCCAAAATAATAGAAAACAAATGTTTACTGCAGTTTTCATTGTAGGAACTGGTAAGCAACAACAACAGTATTGCCATTCTTCAAACCTTGGTTTCTGACAGAAAAAGGATGGGGGAGGTCATGACAATGACCTTAGTTCTCTAAACTGGGTGTGGTTGTGGGTGAGTGTCCCAAGTCCAAGTTCAAGAGTTTACATGTGTCTGAGGATACTCATGAAGAAGAACACATGTGGTAGCAAGGCCCAGGTTTAAATTCCCATGCTGCCATGCAAGCTTGGTGACCTTGGGCCTGCAAATCTCTCTCAACCAGATCTGCCTTACATGGATATGAGGATAAAATGGAGGAGAGGACAATGATGTAATCTGCTTTGGAGTCCCATTGGGGAGAAAAGGTGATACAAAGAAAGTACATAAATAATAAATAATGCTAAAGACTGTGGGGAGATAAAAGAAAGGTTTGTTGGTGAGTGAGAAGGAGAGAAAGAATCAGAGAAAGATTATAAGATATGGAGGCTTCCAGGAGGGAGGAAAGAGGAAACAGAGTGGGGAAAATGAGGTGACCTCAACACAAGTCCTTATGGGTTCCCACTGGTATTTTCATAATTATCAATATGAGTTTTCGGTAGTGGTTTTATCAAGAGCAAAAATAGAAATCTAAAGGGGTGTGTGTGTATCTACAAAGCAGTCTGACTAGCCTGAACTCCAACAGTGCACATGCAAAATCTTAGTTTACTTTCCAAGTCAGAAAACAAACAAGCAATAATTTTGGTGAAAATGGTGGTTGGTTCATAATACAAGAAGACATTATAAATTGGGGGAAATATTCTGATCCAGATAATAATGAGTATTTGCATCTTCTCTAAATTAATGTTTTCCTGTTTGCGATTCACTTTCCTATATAAGAAGAAAGTTCTGATTCACACCCTTTTCAGTCTAAGATATCAGCTTTGAACAAATTGCTTTGACAGCTTCAGTTTCATTTAGTTCACATCACAAATTGTGGCTTCAACCAGCTTGACTCTGTTTCACTCACTTCCAGAAATTAGACTAAAATTGAAGTAGACATTGCTGTAGCACATGTGATGCACTGCCAAACTCTCCAACTTCAGGGGAACAGTGCTCATCACATCTGCAGTGTCATTTGGGGGACTTAATAAAAGGCAATTTTGTTAGTCTACAGCTAAGAGGAAGATGATTTCTACATTTTCTCTCTCCCATAATTCCTAATGGACCTCAACTTAAATATGTGTGAATATGTGTGCCTGTGTCTATGTCTGTATATTACATACATATTCAAATCTTGTTTTTACACACACATATATATGGCCATACTGCAACTTCATAGGGTGAGCACAAGAATATTCTAGGATGATGCTCATAATGATAGGGAACAAAGAATTCTCTGAGTAGGTACAGGAATTGGAAAAGTTTTGCAAGAGAACCAGCAGATGATTTAATCTAAGGCATGGTTTAGTTATAGTAGGAGTAGGGTTGCCAACCTCCAGGTGGTAGCTGGAGATCTCCTGCTATTCCAATGTATTTTTAGGCAACAGAGATCAGTTCAGCTGGAGAAAATGGCTGCTTTGCCAATTGGACTCTCCCCTCTCCAAGTCCCTCCCCTCTCCAAGCCCGGCCTCTTCAGGCTCCATTCCCCAAATCTCCAGTTATTTCCCAACCCAGAGCTGGCAACCCTAAGTAGGCATCAAAGAGTGTTAAATAAAGTTCGCTTGTTTTGACTTTGGTTTCCTCTGGCATTACTTTATAAAGGTTTCAGTAAAGATTTCAATGCTTATACCTCTAGTTCAGCATCAAAGTTACATGCAGAGACTTTGGAAAACTGTCTTCTGGACATGCGATTAGTTCTGCTTTTTAGGAATACATATACAAACATAGTTTATCTAGTATTAGAAAATGAATACCAGATTTTTGGTGTATTCAGAGCATATTAGTCTATGTCTCTGTCAAGCCATAGTGCACACACTTGCTCGTCTAGAACACTTCTGTTTACACCAATGATAATTTATGAATACTCCATCATATCCTAAGTACAGAGTGAGCTTAATAATGTGTGCAGCTTTTCTACCAAGGCTGGTAAGTTTAAGTACAGATGAATGTATCTGTTCCTGGGTCAGGAAAAACTAATCATCAAGTGAGCCACCCCTTGCACACCCCTGCAATACTAGATTTTGAGTCTGTTGAGTGTAAAGAAACCAGACAGGCAATATTTCATTTCCATGAAAAAACGGTTTCATCTTACTTAGCAGAGCTGAGAGCCTTCCCAGGGAGACAAGACTCACAGTTTGGGAATCGCTGCATGATCTGTTCGACGGCATCGTCTGAAAGTGATGAAGCCGGCATGCAAAGCAAGGAGCCCATGCTCAGTTCCACAATGGGAGAAAATGAGGACAAGAGTGGAAAACCTTCATATCATTCATGTACTTGCATTAAAATGCCACCAAGGGGAATCAGACATTAAATATCAGTACCATTATTGCATTTGGAGACACGTTATAGTAAACTGGGCCCATAAACATTCGTCCAGATACTTTTATTTACAATATAGTTTGCAGAGGGGAAGGAAGAAAATGTGGACACCAGAAATAGGGATTAAAACAGTCCACAGCTTTAAGAGGATGTGTACTGTACCCAGAGGCTGACACCAAACAGCCCTCCCCTAAACTACACTTGTTGAATTGCAAATGGTGAAATTGTCTGGCCATCAAGGTGGCAGTGTGGTATAGTGGCTAGAGTGCTGGATCTGGGAGACCCAGGTTCAGATCCCCACTCTGTCATACCTATTTGCTGGATGAACTTGGGCTAGTCACTCTCTTTCCTCTTAACCTACCCCACAGGGTTATTGTTGTGAAGATAAAATGGAGGAGGGAAGAATGATGTTGTAAGCTATTGTGGGTCTGCACTGGAGAGAAAAACAGTGCACACCTATCTAAATAAATAAATGGTGAGCCCCATCCCTAGCAACGTGCTCGGAAAGCAAAGCACAAATATTTAAAATAGAGAAAATAAATTGCTGCCTCTTTCCCAAGCAGATTAGGAATGAGCCAAAGTGACCATTTTTGTTCATTTTCAATTACATACACAGTAATTGTGGTTTTGGTTTGCCTTGTTTTTGTTGTTTTGTTATTCTTTTGTTCCTCTCAATTATTTTATGCTATTTTATTTTAACACCATTTATATGTTATATGTAATTCATACACCATGTATACTACAGTGAGGCAAAATAATGTTGATAATGCATTAATATTAATGGAAAACATTCAGTGGGAGGAAAGCAAAAGAGATGACAAAATAAAGACTCATACTTTAATTTCTCAGAAGGGAGGAAAGAAATTGACATGGGACATTCAGATTGAACCAGACAGCTATTCGTCTCATCCCTAAGGCAGGTATGTGGTAAATTTCCCAGTCACTTATCTACAATTCAGTTGGATGTACCATGTATGCCACAATACCACAAACAGTAACCTATCATTCAGTACTATGCTTTAATCATTCCAGCTGTTGCCTCTATTGCACCGGACATTGCCTTCTCAGAATCCTTATCTGGGAGTAGGAGCAAGCCAAGGAAGGCAAAAGCAACCAACCACAACTGACATTTTAAAAAAAATCCTACCCAGCTCCCATAAGGCCAACCATCTGACTTTTTCAAATGTGTGGATACCCCATCAATTTATTACAGTATTTATTTATTTACAGAATGTACATTCCACGTTTTTGCCCTTCCAAAGGCCTCCAAGGTGGATGACAATTTAAAACATACATGATAAAATACATCTAACACCAGGGCTGCACATGCAAATCCGACTGCGAGATCAACGCTCTCCATTTTGACAGTGTCATTCTCCTGCTTGGGAGCAGGATGAGGGATAGAATCCAGCTGAATATCTGATCAATAGAGAAACATGTGAAACTGTGCAGACTTCTCTGCAAAGTTGACAGTACATATTGTCTTCTTATACTGAAGACCTAGAGTTCCACTAACAAAGCATCTATCTGCTTAGCAGTATTAATATTTTTTTTAAAAAAAAACTTAAGGATTCATTATACAATCATGGTTCTTTATAGTTATGAAATTCATAAATCTTTAAACCGGTACAGAAAAACATAGCTGGATCCATGATGTGAAGGACTCACTTATCTCCATTGACCTTGTCCATGGTAACTTCCTGTAACGTGGGTAGCAGACGGCAGCTGAAGTTTCACAGGTTTGTGTAATGAATTTAGTAGAAATGTTTCAGACTCTTGTGTAACCGTGTTGGGAGTTCTTTATCGAGATGTATATTGTTTTGGCACATAGTTAAATCTTTTACTAAACTGAACACTAAATGAATATACAGCTGTATAGTCTGTGGCAGAACTGAAGCATGAATCGACAAACTTGGAAGTTGAAAATCTATATGGTAGTATGTATGATTTAATGCGGTCTCTGGAATCTTGACATGAGAAAGTTCAGTACAACAGCTTTTGTGTGTTCAGTAGTTTCACAAATAATATGTAAATCAGTGAGATATTTTTGTTTTGTTTTTAATATTCATTTTATTGACTTAGTAATTCTAACAGGGTATCATACAGTAGGAGTGTAATGTGCATGAATCCATTTATTTTGTATAAATGGGTGATTAAATATTAGTGTGCATTGAAATAAGCATCTTTCTTGAAGAGTTTTCTGCCTTTTCCATTTTATTGCTCCACAAAGAATCTACCTCCTTAAAATGCACGTTCATTTATCATGACAGTGTAATGTATTTGGACTGCAAAATTACAATGTCATTTTGCTCACATTACACACTCTCATTCCATTTGCTTTGTGCACTTACCATGCTAACTCAATGGTTATATTTTCAGAAGAACTTTCCTTGAAGAGCAAGGCAGTGCATTACTGTTTCATAAAGAGATATAAAAATACACTGTAGATAACAAAAATATTACAATTAATTGGTGGGTATTAAAAATAGGGTTTAACATATGAAGTTGGTGCAATCATCAGGGGAAAAATCAAGATGTATATTCTGCAGGATGCATGTCAGAGCATGAAGTCTGGAGTCGGCCATGGGAAGAAAATGGTAGGAACATCTGTAACATCTGTAAAAGGAACATCTGTAAAAGACAAGGATACTTCAGACTTTCTATTTTGGGACTCAATCAGACTCCATTCCTGAGGTGTTTTGAACTATAATGCATAAGATTGTCATCAGTTCTTGCAGGGACGAAATTGGGAAGACTGTGCTAACTAGCTCGCAACAGCTGAGCAAGATGTGGCTGACTTTGTTTCCCCTCTGTTCACAGGTACTTAGACCTTGGCTGTACCATTGACCTTTGTTCAGTTCCTGACCATTGTGGGAAGAGCAAGCCTGCCTGGATCTTGGTGCTTTTATCTCCAGCAACAAGCCTTTTTTTAGATTGCCACGGGATGTATCCATTAAACTTATATGTTTATGCATTCATTTCCTTTCACCTTTGGCAATTTTATCCAAGTCCTTGTTGACATCCCCCTTAGCATTTCTCTGATTGATACCCAAGTACAGTTCTTGGCTTTTACTTGGAATAAACAGTTGCTACATATTTTACTGAGCTCTCTGCGCACAGACCCCTCAGCAATGCTTCTCCAGCAAAGCCAGAAAATAGTTAAATTTTGTCCTATTACTCTACACTTAAGTTTGTCAACAACGTGGAGAAAACAGAAGCTTAATGTGAGGAAATGGGCAGTTGAAACTTTGTGTGGCATGAAGTTAAATAACATCAGCTGGTAAATAGCATCCCATTTATCCTCTATTTAAGAGACAGGATATACATTTTTTTTCTTCACGCCAAACTTCATGTTAAGACAGCCATTAGTCCAACCTGTGGCTGTCACCACCATTTTAGAGGGAAATTTAGTCATTTAAAAATTGCTGTGTGGGCACGATCCTGACTGGCCTCATGCTGTAGCAGTACTGTGCCTTTTCAAGTGCTGAAACAGCTCCTCACAGCTGCTTCTGCATTTGCAAAGTCACAAGCGGGGGGATAAGATTGACCAGAACTGCCAAAGCATACCACAGCAATTTTTAGACAGCTAAATTTTCCTCTAAAACAACATCGGTGGCCACAGGATCTGTGGCTGCCTTAATGTGTAGTTTATCTCTTAGTCACCATGGGCACGGGGAAGGTAATAGTACTTCACAAACAGGAAGAGGCCCAAAATAGTCTAAGGAAAATTTCTCAGAAACAATAGATGAAGTGAAAAATTAGTGTCTGGTCAAAGTTAGTGAAAAAGTTAGTATCCCTAGGGGAGGGCGGACTTTATGTTTCTGGGAGTGGCTTCATTTTTTCTCTAAGAGCCTTAGGAACTACTAGCCAGCTAACGGTGGTTTGGTGGGTGGAGCCAGTCACAAAACATCAGCTTGTACAAAAATTACAGCATTTCAGAGCAGGTCTTCAGAGCTTGTGGGGGGAGAGCTTTTCTTCCACTGTTTTCCCAAATCAAACCACCACCACCTTTAATTTATCCTGCAGGTGAAAAAAATATATATAGTTACCTCTGTGTTCTCCATGGAAGAGGAAAAGAGCCATTTTGATACAGGGGGAAATTGTCAATAACACAGTTGTTTCCCATCCAGAGCAAGGATGAATACATACACACATAGGGGAGGAGAAAGAGAAGTGGAGAGGAATGGGTGCTGGTGCTGACAATTTCCCATCTAAAGCTGTGTGTGCCTCCTTATCCTTCACATGAAAGAGAAAAGAAGTTGCTATGGTAGCATTAAAGGGAAGGATAAGTGATCGCAGGAGCACTGGAGGAGGGATGGAGAGCTGCTTTTAATTGCTTGGAGAATGACCGGTGACTTTATAATGGTGAATTATGCCTGTGGGATGATGTGGAACATTAATAGAAATAACTCACATTTTTTTGATTGAGAACAGTAGGTTGCAGTCTGTGTGGGAACATAACAAGAGTTATGCAGCTGGTTTACAGGTCTGTTGAAATAAGTGTACAGTTGGCTGTGCTATCTATAGCCAAGAATTCATTTGGGGCAGCTAATGAGCTAACAGTGTCTTATGCTGGTTAAATCACCAGTCTCCAGTGACAAACAGAAAGCCAACAGCAATGCCTCAGGTCTTGTAGGTCCTTGGAACCTGAAGAATGACAGGGCTCCTTGCGTGGGTTTTACCAGCCCAGTAGCTGGTAAATAAAGGTAATTACATTGTTTTCTTATTAACTTTTTAAAGACAATGAGGGTACATTTTTTGTTTGTGTTTTTATTGAATTATTTTATAATTTTAAATGTTTTCAAATGTTTTTATGTGCACTACCTTGGGGACCCTGATTGGGTGGAGAGGTGTTGATATTTAAAGTATGTGAGATAAAATAATAGATCTGATGTGGGGGATAATTGATAACGGAATCACTGCCTGGCCATGGTGAATAAATTGAAACGACACCCTTAAAAGGCAGAGGTAATGCTGGTTGCAAAGAAGGAGGCCTTGAAAGACATTGTTCTCCCCACTTTTGAGGGAGTTCAACTGATCCTTGCTGACTCAGTTTAAAGCTTTGGGGTTATACCGGATCCAGCTTTATTACTGGAGAAGCAAGTTAATGCAGTTGCGAAAAAGGCTTTCTAACATCTCAGCTGAGCCCAGATGATGGCCCTGTACCTTGATACACCTAACCTGGCCACCTGGATTCATGCCACAGTAACATCAAGACTAGACTGCTGTAATGCACTGTACATTGGTCTCCCCACAAAATCATCTTGAAAACTCCAACCAGTCTACAATGTAAATAAATACATAAGGTTTAAAAAAGGGGGGTGTCTTGTCAGTTACAATGATGAAGCAAGTGAGGAACTGCAGGCTGGGGCTTTTCAGTCCAGCTCTACAATATTTTCCCCTTCTATTTTCTTTCTTAGCTTGCAGTCTAATGAAGAATTCTGGCAAACTTCACACAATGCATAGTTAAATTGTGGAACTCCCCACCCCAGTTTGGTGATGGCTGCCAAACTGGAAGGCTTTAACAGGGGAGTGGACATGTTCATGGAGGACAGGGCTATCCATAGTCAAAATGAATACTAGCGATGATGCATACCTATTCTTTCCAGTATCAGAGCAGCATGTCTACTATATTAGGTGCTGTGCACCAGGCAGGATGGTGCTGCTGCAGTTGTCTTGTTTGTGGCTTCCTTGAGGCACCTGGTTGGCCACTGTGTGAACAGACTGCTGGACTTGATGGGTCTTGGTCTGATCCAGCATGGCTTTTCTTATGTTCAAACTCAAAAGCTTGCTCACAACTTTGATCTTCATATAGTTATTACTGAGAGGAAGATAATATGTTTTTCATATTGAAGGGCCCATCTTCAGTCTTGGGCGTCTTCAGTTAAAGATGTCGAGAAGGAGGTTATAGAAAAGACCTTTATCTTTCTGAAATCTTGGACAGTCACTGACAATCAAAGTATATGTTACAGAGCTAGATGGGTAAAAAAAAACATATGTACATAGGGTCAGCATATCAGCAATATCTCCTAGATCCCAATTTGTAATTCAGGGGAGATTTAGAAATACTGGTATGTGATACGGTATGTGTTGCATGATTCCATATGAAAGGGCAATATAAACAGGGAATATAACAACCTATTAGGGTTGCCAGGTGCCTCTACACCACTGGCAGGAGGTTTTTGGGGTGGAGCCTGAGGAGGGTGGGGTTTGGGGAGGGGAGAGACTTCATTGCCATAGAGTCCAATTGTCAAAGCGGCCATTTTCTCCAGGTGAACTGATCTCTATTGTCTGGAGATCAGTTGTAATAGCAGGAGATGTCCAGCTACTACCTGGAGTTTGGCAACCCTACAAAATATATAGAACTTTGTTACAATACAGAAAGAAAACAACCAATTCTTAAAAGCAGAAAGGTGTTTTTATAGTGTATTTTAATATGCAGATTTTTCCACACCTGCACTTCTTTCTTTAACTGAAATACCATCTGCACTTCTTTAACTGAAATACCTTTAAGCATTTGTAAGTCATTAGTTTGGGAAGAGTACCCTTAAAGCTGTTAAACTGAACATCTCATAAAACTGACATTCAGGATTTTGAAGGTACACTTCTTGTAGTGGCAATAAACTTACTGCTAAGAAATACCAATGGTCATAAAAAGTGTCTCTTAATATCCTGAAAGGTCAACTATTTCATCTTTTAATGAAAATATTTCCCCCTAGTTTTTTTTTAACTATGGAAAGTGGGAACAATTTTTTTTTTTAATGCAGGAGATCTTCTTAAGTATTTACTGTGCGTTTTAGAATCAGACGCTCAGAGATAGTTTAAAAATAAGCAGAATTTAAAGCTAAAGTGAGAAAAAATACACAGCCAAATGATACCATTTGCTGCACCAAACTAACATATCTACTCCCGCCAGTTGTAGGAAGGAGAGAAAAAGGCAGGAATAGTTTTTGCTGACTCAGATTATTTTCTAGGCTGGAGAAGAACTCCCAGATTTAAAAAAACTGACTTTAAACTGAAGGAAAGCATTATGGGCTGTTGAAGTTTATTACGAATTTTGGTTGCATCATGAAATTTTCTAGGAATGGTGAGGTGTTTGTCTTCTTGTTTTTCATTGTGCAATCATATGTCCAATCACATCAAGATTTCTTGTCTGGGAAGTGTCTTGTGAATATGCATGCACACATCAGTAATCTAGAAGAGAAAAAATATGCATATGATCTAAAGGCACAGGAATCTGAAACAAACTGATCTAAGTCCAGAATTAATTTTAGATTTTTGTTTTTAGTTCAACTGCAGTTTTGGAAGAATGGAATGCAATACATGTAGAACCTGATGCCTTGGATGCCAAAATAGTATTTGAGAAGACAGAAACTTTTTTATCCTGATAATGAGGTAGGAAAAAAGAGAGGGGCTCTTTCCTTTACCCTTGCATACCTTCCTGCCTGGTATTGTAAAGAGGGGTGGGAGGAAGAAGAATATTGAGAAGAGGAAGTCAATGATGAATTCTTCTCCAATTCAGATATAAAATCCAAGCCAGAAAATTTGGGGCTGTATACTTTCATATATTTTTTTAAAAAAAGAATATCTTGAAACATGAAAAAATGTATTTCTTTGTGCATAGTTGAAATCTGCTCAAGTGCATGGTTTTCAAACAGCTGTTGCACTAATCAAGCTGTCTGATTCTAGCTATGGATAATGATAATTTATTGTCTTCTGCAAGTGACAAAATGCAAAGTTACATATTCTTATTAAGAATTAATTAAGGATTCACACTTACAGCACTAGCATACTGCTGTGAGACTTTCACTTTCCAGCAAACTGAGTTTATCCTATTAAATTCCATATTTCAATAAAAAAGTTGTAGCTCTGATTGAGTATAACATTTCTTTCACTTACTGGAATACAGCACCTGACAAAACCAGTATGTCAGCAAAAACATAGGTCTAGGGGAAGCGAGAAAATTGCAGCTTTATTTTCCAAGCATCACAAAAGCTGAAGAAAATGCACAATTTACATTCTAGTCATACTCACCAGCAGAATAATTATTTACACTTCAGTTTTGCCTGCCACAGCATATTTTTGCTTTACCAATAAGTCCATGCTTGTTGAATGAATAGTCTTGGGGATATATACCTAGATCAGATGAGACAATCTATCTCAAAGTCACTTTGAAAAACACGCTAAAACTCACCATGGTCAAATTTAGATGCAGAACATATTCATAGCCTCAGCCAATACACCTCTTTGGATCATCAAAGAATCCTGTGGAACATTAAAACTTAATAGTTATTGTATATTTTGTTGATTGAAGCCTTAGGTTTTAAGATGCCAGAAGATTCCTTGCTAGTTTTGTAGAAATATAGACTAGATGTTCACCAAACAAACGAACAAGAGGACAGTTAGGGTGGGATTGTATGTAGTTCTAAAAATTGAGACAGAGGTAAAACTAATTGTACTAAAATCAATTGAACAGATTTCTATTGGTTTCTAGATGTCATTCCCTGTAAAATCCGTGGGCCCCTCCCCCAGGGAATCCTTCCTCCCAAGTTTCAAGCAAATAGGAGAAAATGTCCCTCTCCTATAGGCAATTTAAATCTTCACTTTCAGAGTGACCACTGACAGAGCACATTGGCAGGTGAGTGAACTGTCTCCTCTTTTCCAAGTATGCTCATGTGGTGTGTGGGTGGGATGCAACCATTGTAAAAACAGGATATGTGGGGAAGGGAAGTTAAAGCATACCTTTCTGCACATCTTGCCATGCTGCAGTTCAGTTCATTCACTATTCTTCTCCCTGCCCATCCAGATTTCTATAACCATACAGCTGGATGAGGCCGTGGTCCATCTAGTTCAGTATCCTGTTTCCTACAGTGGTCAACTAGCAGCCCTGAAGAGTTGACAGAGGCCCAAGTCTTCCCCTGATGTTGCCTCCTAGCACTGGTTTCCTGCTGCAGGACACAGAGGTTCCCCTTAGTCATCATGAATCTGTCTAACCCCTTTTAAAGGGAATTTATGCAAAACTCCACTATGATGCCCTTTAGTCGTCTTTTCTTTAAACTAAAAGCTCTAAACTTTTAACCTTTCCTCATAAGAAAAGTGCTGATCTTGGTTTCTACCTTTTGCTCTTTTTTCTGGTTCTGTAATATCTTTTCTGAAGTACTGGGACCAGAAATGTACACCGTTTTATAAATAACAAAAGTAAAGTTCTGCATTTAGGTAGGAAAAAATCAAATGCATAATTATAGGAAGGGGAGACTTGTCTTAGCAGTAGTATGTGTGTAAAGGATCTAGGGGTCTTAGCAGACCATACACTGAACACGAGTCAGCAATGTGATGCAGTAGCTAAAAAGGCAAATGTGATTTTGGGCTAAATCAACAGAAGTATAGCATCCAGATCAACCAAAGTGATGGTATCGCTTTACTCTTCTCTGGTTAGACCTCACCTAGACTATTGTGTTCAGTTTTGGGCACCACAATTTAAGAATGATGTAGACAAGCTGAAAAGTGTCCAATGGAGGGCAACAAAGATGGTGAAGGGTCTGGAGCCCAAGTCTTATGAGGAAGGATTGAAGGAGCTTGGTATGTTTAGCTTGGAGAGGAGTCAACTGAGAGGTGAAATGATTACCAAATTCAATTACTTGAAGGGCTGTCATATAGACGATGGTGCAGAGTTGTTTTCTGTTGCCCAAGAAGGTTGATCCAGGAAGACAGTTAAAACAGTTCCTCAGTGGAACTGGCTTCCTTGGGAGGTGGTGGGCTCTCCTTCTCTGCAGGTTTTTAAGCAGAGGCTAGATGGCCATCTGTCAGCAATGCTGATTCTGTGAACTTAGGCAGATCATGAGAGGTAGGGCAGGAAGGGTTGCATCAGTGTTTGGCTCTTTATTACATTCCCAGAGTAATGCTGATCACCACTTTGGGGTCAGGAAGCAATTTTCCTCCAGGCCAGATAGGCTACAGAACCTGGAGGATTTTTGGCCACCTTTTGGGCATGGAGTAGGGGGTCACTAAGTAGGGGGGTCACTAAGTAGGGGGTCACTAAGGGTGAAGGGAGACAGTTATGAATTTCCTGCATTGTGGTCCCTTATGACTCTATGGTTCTATAATTCTATGGTTCTATGGCAATGCAATATTGGCCATTTTATTTTTGTTCCTTTTCTAGTCATACCTACCATCGAATATGCTTTTTCACCACTGCTGCATACTGAGTCAGCACTTTCCTTGTTGGGTTTAAAGCATGTTGGGTTTAAAGCAAAGCACTTTGAAAACATTCATATTCACATCCCAAGCCTGCAAAGGATTTTACCCCAAAATGAAGATAGAAGCCTCAAGCTAGTGGTTCATATCAGTGGTTTATTTATGGCTGGTGTACTGCAATTCACTTTCTAGGTAAGGATAGTCTTCTTAGCTACTGGATATTGGGCAAACCACCAAGGTACACTGTTTCTTGAAATCTGCACACTGAAATGACAGTTTATGGATGTGAGTGTTCCATTCTGTACCATCACAACCAATAATTGCTTAGCCCTGGTCTAGAGTGCCTCTTATGCAAATCAGTAAAATTGAGCGAAACTGGTAAGTTTTGAGACCTAATCAGAGAACATGGATCAGGTATGCTAAAATGCTAGAAATGATCTTCAGTTTTCCATTGCAAGCAACAAGGCTGGGCCATTAGAATACTATAATAATTTCCCCTAGCATAATTACCGATGAAATTGCATCAGTCTAGTGATCCTGCTAAAACCATCTGTATGATGGAAACAAACAATATTTCACATAATATCAAGCAGCTATAGAATATAGAAAATGCTAAAAGTTGAGAATCATTTGTGGCATTGTTAAACTACTCTGGTATGCATGCTTATCTTTTTAATCCTTTCTTATTTCCTCTCTCATTTACAGACAGACAGATGGAATTGAAAAATGACAGCAATAATTCATTAGCATTGAGCACTATTTTGTTCCCTCCATGTTATTTACTCTTATTAAATGTCAAGCATTAAAGGCCACCAACATCTACTAATTAGGAGTTTAATTGAACATTGAGAAGAAATTATCTAAGTGCATACCTGCTTCAAGCTTTGTGAGGAAGTTTACAAAATCCAAATGAAAGACCAAAAACGGAACATCATCAAAATACTGGACTTCCCTATATTTTAACAAACCTGATAGACATTAATTAAAATACATAAAGTTTTAATAAACTAGTGTAGCTCATAATGCTATGTTGACATCAATCCCAGTGGAACATTTAATGTCTAAATTTAAGAATAAATAGGTTTGCAATTCTTTGTGATGTTCTATTATTGCATGTAATATTCTACTGGGAATTGGGCTGAG
Source organism: Euleptes europaea (assembly GCF_029931775.1). NCBI lineage: Eukaryota > Metazoa > Chordata > Lepidosauria > Squamata > Sphaerodactylidae > Euleptes > Euleptes europaea. The sequence goes on along the minus strand of NC_079320.1, from coordinate 35,714,176 downwards.
ATACTTCGTGGAGGAAGTCTGAACCTTATGATGTCTATTTTTAAAAAAAATCCTAATCAAAGACCAATGTTAATAGTTACAAAAGTCAGTAATAATTTCAGTGTTTAACAACTGAAATTGAACATCTTTGGAAATATAAAACAGGTGTCCAGTATGACCTTAGAGACTAACAACATTTGTTCAAGCATATGATTTCTCAGTCAGAGTTCACTTCCTCAGATGCATGACATCTAATCTATGTACACAACAGAACAGTGTGTGTGTGTGTGTGTGTTAAAAAAGAGGCCTGTTCAAAGCAAGAAGCAATTCAAACTGTAATTAGCTCACTGAGTAGTTAGTTCCAATTACTTCCACCACGCTTCTATAACATATTGTCAGGGGCAGCCTGACTGCTAGGTGGACCTAGGGAGCCAGCGGCATGAGCTCCATGGGCAAGAAAAGATGCTTTCCAGGGCAAGCAGCAGCCCCAAGTGATGTCCCCAGCTCCAATGCCACTTGCCTGGGAATCTGCCACCTGCCTCCCCTGTACTCCCCCAGTCGGGTTGCCATAGAGTCCACCCTTTAAAGCAGTCATTTTCTCCACAGGAACAAATCTTGGCCATCTGGAGATCAATTGTAATAGCAGGAGATTTCCAGGGGCCACCTGGAGGTTTGCAACCCTAACCCCCAGGCACACTTTCAGGGACCCTGTAACTGAGAGAAATGCCTATGATGCATGGGGCAGGAACACTGTCAGACCTGCATTGGTCTGTTAGCACACTCCTTTGTCAGGGTGCCCACTCCTCCTAGGTGGGGGGCAGGGCACAGCTGTGGTTTGGAGCACCTAGCTGCTGCCCTGCTGGCCAAGCACCACAAGACCAATTGGCCTGAAGGATTGGAATTTTCATGGAAGTGATGTCACACCATCGCCAAGGGTCATTTTAAAATTTTGTTTTCTCCTGCTGGCTGCTAGAGTCCCTACAAGCAAGACTCACAGGGGGCAGGAGATCTCTTACCCCAGCATCCACATGGCAACCTTATGCCTTTTCACGTGGGAGCCCTTCTTCTATGTGCTGGGAGGAGCGCTTGGGCCGTACACATCTGTTGTGGTAATGTCGTTGCTGGGTCTCTCCTCCTTATCTGCTGGCTCTTCATGAGGGGGTGGCATTAAGGGTCAGTGGCTGAATGAGTGGGTGGTGATTGGCTGTGCCTATGTACGCCCCTCACAGGGGTGTCATCAGGTGCCATTGTCTGATTGATGGGTGTTGTTGGGGTTACTATGGACTCGTGTGCTTGCTATGCCATCTGTGCCTTGTTGAGGGAGGGGGGGCTGTTGTTATTTTCCCCTGAGGAATATCCATAGGGAATGGGCCAGTAATGCCACTTTTGCATCAACAGGTGGCTTTCACCACTGAAGTGGCCCTCAGGATTGTGTTGACTAAAGCTGAATTTCAAATGAAAATTGTCAGATAGCATTCTTCATTATGATTTGAAAGTCTTGTTTGTTGGGTAGAGACAAAGAAGCTAAATTCTTGCCGGAAGCTACCCTGAAGGACAGCAGTTAAAAGGTCAGGGACCCTTAATTAAAAATAGTACATCAGCCAAATATGTTTAGATGTTTCAGCCAAATATGCTTAGATGCTTAGATGTTTCAGCCAATATTAAGTTGGTAGCTAATTACTAAAGCGGGAAAACGCTATGGGGAAATCAAATTGACAGCCTGATCAGAGTCCTAAGTATCTCAATTTAAAATGACCTAGGCTGCAATTTTGTTTGCATTTATTGAGGTCCAATGTGGTGTAGTGGTTTAGTGTCAGACATTTCTGGGAGACCAAGGTTTCAATCCCTACTCTGCCATGAAAGCTTACTGGGTGAATTTAGGCGTCACACACTCTCCGTCTAACCTACCTCACGGGGTTGTTGTGAGGATAATATAGAGGAAAGGAGAAGGATGTAAGCTGCTTTGGGTGCCTATTGAAAAGAAAGACAGGGTACAAATGAAGTAAATAATAAAATACAGAGAAGGGTTTGCATTGAATTTAGTGGGGCTTACTTCCAAGTTGTCATACATAGGCTCAGACTGCCATCATCTGCTCACTTGTTATAGAGTAAGTTCCATTGGACTCTAAATCTAGTTCTGAGAAAGCATACACAAAATCAGACTGAATGCAACCCACTGAATTCACTGGGATGCTTCCTAATGTGTAGAACTGTGTTACACTGTTGCTTTGTTGCATTCTGAATCAGGCTGATCATAGTTTGGTATATCCCATTTACAGTATTTTATCTAGTCTAACTGTATGTTAGTCTAACTGTATGTAAGAACATACGCATGAGGATCAGTATGTAGGTGTTAAGTATTGTTTTATATATTGGGTGGAATCCAAAAAGCCAATCTGGATATGCTCAAGGGCTCTCATTTGCTCAGTGTAAATTCTGCCTGCTCATGGTTGGAAACTTGTTTGAAATTTGGGGAGTGGAATTACTCAGCAAACTATAATGCCAGAGTTCATGCTCCAAACTAGCTCTTTTCCCTCAGGGAACTGATGTCTTTAGTCTAGAGATCAGTTGTAATTCCAGGAGATCTCCAGGTTCCACCTGAAGTGTAACAACTCTATCACCCCTTTGAACATGTATCAGTCTGTTATGTTTTAATAGCTGTAGCTTGTTTCATTGTTGATGTTTAGCCATTTGTTCCACTGGAGAGCCTGTAGTCTTTGTTAGGCAGACAAGATCCCTCAATACTGAAAGCAAAAAGGCAAAGTAGGAGGAGGGAAAAGTAGAGGAGGGCCTGTAGGGAAAAACTGAGAACAAAAGCTTTTGTTCAGAATCCTGCACTGTGTTGACTCCTTACCTTCACCAAGCTACACAACACAGTCCTCTCATTTTCCACATGGCCATGGAGGTTGCTTGTTGACTCCAAAGCTTCCTTGTGCAATGGAACTACTTGTGTGGCTCTTTTACATCCAGCCATTGTCTTGTTTTATTGATTAAATATTGGCATTTCTCAAGAGCAAGGCATTCACAAAATTTGCAGTTAATCGTGTCTCACATTCCAAATTTCATACTTCACATTTTAGCATATTCTGAAGCACTTTAGCATTTCATTATTTTCATTTTGGATTCAGGGGGTTGAAAGACATTGTATTATAGAAGTGAGGATATGAAAATTTGCCAATAAAATGAATATTGTTAGTAGCCCACATAGATTAGCTGTTAGGCCCCACCTAACTCACTGTGATCTTTCTAATCAACAAAGTTGAAGGTTTAAAATCTCATTAGCATTGCCTGAATCAGCATCATTAAAGATCATCCTAATGAGCAAAGCACATTTGAGTATAATGGGTGATATTTATGTTGATAAGCACAGTGGGGAAAAAAACGAACAGTGAAATTTGTTAATCTGCTAATTCTGTACCATAAATCATTCTCTTTTTTCCTCTTGAGTACATAGTATTATATCATTTGCAAATTAACACTTCTAGCTTCTCTTCTCATAAAAAATATTGATGTCAGCTAATTAAAACTCCAAACAGTTACATACGCACAAAATTTAGTGAACAGTTTTGGAGTACCTCTCTTTTGCTTTTGATAAAGAAATGCTTGCTCCCTTTTTCCCCTTAAAAAACTGCTGTGTCCATCAGATATTGGGGTATGAGATTCCCCAGTTAAGTCACAGCAATTAAAATATATGATTGAATTAAAAAAGTTTCAATTTAACATCAGAAATTACATTTTCTTGTTTCTTGCATGTAAGCATAAATCTAATATGAATGCTACTGTAACAGCATTTCACATGCTAAACAATAAAATTCCAGCACCTATGCAGTTGGGGTTAAATACCTCCCCTATTACTTTTGCGTTGTGTTTTGAACAATTAATATATAATAGCATAGTAATCTAGCCCAGGTGTCCCTTCTAACGGCAGAAAGTTAACTCCTCGAGGCTCATAGAACATTTGTGAACAAATGAGTCTTCCTCCCTTTCTCAAAAGCATTAGGGGCAATTTCCCATCCTTTGCCCTCATCACTGCAGCTCCCAATCCATGTGATTGTTTGTCGACACAAACCCTGCGACCCAAGGAGTCAACTTCTCAAAGCTCAGAAGGCAGTGCTGCGGGAAGGAAAATGTAGGGAAAATCTGCATCTATCAGCACCTTCTGCTGACAAATCCCTGTATCCAAACCAAGATAAGAGCATAAAGCCATGACAACTGAAGCAACCTCATGACTGTCAGCTCCTTTTAAACAAAACTTTTACAGGTAGACTATTCCAACCAACCTCTTGGCCATCAGTTGCATTCTCACAAATACAGTAATTGACTATTATATGGTCATGTCAAACAACATGTTTAAAGTATTGTCGAAGGCTTTCACGGTCAGAGTTAATCGGTTCTTGTAGGTTATCCGGGCTGTGTGACCGTGGTCTTGGTATTTTCCTGACGTTTCACCAGCAGCTGTGGCAGGCATCTTCAGAGGAGTAACACTGAAGGACAGTGTTTAAAGGTTCATGCCTTTAAATCAGCTCTGTGAATCTGTAGCTCTGTCCACATTACAGTAAACACATGTACAGTTTGCATGTACCTGAATACATCTGTTTGTAAGAATGAGCCAACGTGTGCTCACTTTACAAATGAAATCAGGGATCAGTACTTGGATAAATTAGGGGTTCAGATGTTTAATGTATCATAAGAATTACTTGTATAATCAATTATACACTGTATGTGGATTGTATTTATGTTCACTGTAACTTGTGAACAGGGCTTCTGTTTTGCAAGAGCAGAGATGATAAATGCCATGAGGGTCAGTGGGCTGGAATAAGGAGGGGCAAGGGGATGAAACCGACCCTTTCACAGCAGAGCTGCACTTGCGGAAGAGGAAGCGGGAGCAATTTTACCTCAACTTCTTCCCTCCACCAATCTAAACATATTTTCTTCAATGTGTTCCTGCATCCCAGCCATAGAAGTCACCATGAAAGAATAGGAAACAATAAACATCAGTGATAAAAAGCCTACCTTGATGTTTCCTGAAATAAATAGATGCTAGGAAGCCTATAGGTGAAGAGTCGATTCATTGGGGAACGACCTTAGAGAATTTTTTTCCCTCTCCACTTACCAAATACTTACTGAGGAGAACAAAAAAAAAATACTGACAACATGCATGTTCCCACAGACGAGCCAACACTGATTTCAACTGCCATTGTTCAAAAAGCCAATCTGATCTTGCAAAACCACTGAAAATCAAGCAGTACCTAAATTGTGTCACAGATGTAGGATAATTTGTTCTCGAGAAAAGTTAAGAACCCAGATATTGGTTTATTAGCATAAGAGATGTGACTAGCTACATGATGTAATTATTATTTAGATATTCCAGCATGAAGATTCAGTAGCCAAATGAATACACAGAGATGTTCATTATACTCCTTTTTTCTTGCTTGCCACATCATAAATGTACAAGGGAAAAAAGAAGTTGATGTGAATAAAGCAGACTTGCATAATGTAATCAAGAATGAAAAAAGGATAGATGATGTTCTATATGAAACAGGTAGAGCTAGATATGAGGAATGTGGAGATAGCAGAATGGAATTAAGCAAAGATAACAAAAGCTAATACAGAGAATGGAAATGAATTGCACAAGAGGTGAACATAATTAAAACTTTCTCCCCAAGTACCTTAGAAACTAGAGATTAGGAAAGGGAAGAGCTCATCCTTGGGGAGTCTGCAAAATAATACCCTGACTATAGAAGCAGGAATGATGATAAAAATAAATGAATTCATTTCTTCAGTATTCATAGTAGTGAGTATTATGGAGGGACTTGGGGGAACCATCATAAAAAATAAGCAGTAGGCATACTAGGCCAGATGTTGAAGAAACACCAGTATGTTGAACTATAGGGAAACCACCTGAGAATTTATAATGGTTAAGAAGGTAACAAGCCTTGACACCAAACAGCAACTGATTCAATCAGATGCTTATAACAACATGAAATGGCCCTGGAAATCAAATCTCCAGTTTGCGTGTAAATCAAGTGTGTCAATGTAGATATTATTTTAAAGGCTGATTAGCTAATAAGCCCATCTGAAAGCTTTGCTGAAGCATCTGAGCAACACTAAGCAAACATGTATATAAAAATAAATGAAAAGCTATTTGTTAAAATAAAGGTATTTGTCCCATAGGGATGTAATTGTACACAGAGGAAATGGTAAGTGATAGCCCAATCTGCTGATGCACTGTGTTCTCTGAGATCAAATAGTTGTTCATTTAATGCTGTATATGAATAACCAGCATTGGTTATTATATTGCATTTTCTTTCCTTTTTTTGCAAGGTACTCAGGGCAGAGAACATGGCCATCCTGCATTTATCCTCAAACATCAGAGATCATCTGGACTGCAAGATTGGTACTGGTTTATTATCGTCCACTGTCCTTGTGGACAGACAAGGATTTGAGCCATGATTTCACCAGTCTAAAACCAACACTAAAGCCATTGCTTCATCCTGACTTTGTTTCACCATCCCTCTGGAAGTCTTCAAGTCATTTGCCCCTCTAAATTTTAGAATCAAATAGGGTGATGGAGAGGGAACCCAGAGTAGTGTAGTGTTTAAGAGCTGTGGTTTGGAGCAGTGGACTCTGATTTGGAGAACCGGGTTTGATTCTCCACTCCTCCACATGAGCGGCAGAGGCTAATCTGGTGAACTTGAATTGTTTCCCCACTCCTACACATGAAGCCAGCTGGGTGACCTTGGGCAAGTTACAGCTCTGTTAGAGCTCTCTCAGCCCCACCTACCTCACAGGGTGTCTGTTGTGGGGAGGGGAAGGGAAGGTGATTGTAAGCCAGTATGAGTCTCTCTTAAGTGGTAGAAAAAGTCGGCATATAAAAACCAACTCTTCTTCTTCTGCTACTTGAGCTAGGAGGTTCACCTCATGAGAAAAACCCTGAAGTATGGCTGGAAGCAAAAGTATGCACAAACAGCTCTGAGAAGCCTGTTCTGGAAAGGCAAAGCAAGACAAGTCCCAAGTGGAGACAATGAGGGCTAACAAGAGGCAGGCAAGCCAGCAGCAATTAGCAGGAGCAGGGAGTAGATGGGGCAACAGGTCAGCCAAGCCAGGGTGCTTGTTAAGGCTACCGGTGCAATAGCAAGGGGAATGTGTGAGGCACGGCAGGTGCTGTCAACTACTTCTTTGCACTGTATGCATGAAGGTTTGAATATATGACTGACAGAACTGACTGGAGAGGCCAGCATGTGCTTGGGGAAACAAAACCCTTACCCAGAACTCTAGACCCTTCCCCAGCTGGCTATGTGCTGCAGTACTACACGTTGCCTGGGAGGCACCCATTCCTGCCACAGATGGAAAGAGTCAGGTACAATCATTTGAGGGTATGCACTATTTATGTAGTTTTTATCAAAATCAAAATTTCTACTGACTACAGAACGGCAGCTATCCAATAATATTTATGCAGTCACATTCTGGGACGGACAGTTTCTTTGATGCTAGAAAGACAAGATTGTGAATCCCACTGCTCTCACCATGTGAAGTTCTGTTTTGCTTACAAGTCATGAATAGGTTACTTGCTCAGGTTCCAGATCTTAGATTTACATAGTAGAGACTGGAGTGTTCAAAAAAACATCTCTTTATTAGCAAGGAGTTACGGGTATGGGAACAAAGAATTTCAGAACAAGGTTGCTCATGCAGTCTGCAATTCTAACTAACGAATAGAATTAACAGAGCTCCACTCTATGAGACCAAATCAATGCACACAAATATTGGTGAGGTAGGTTAAGCTGCAAGCATGTGACTGGTCCAAAATCACCCAGTGGAGATTTGAACCTGGGTATCACACACCCTACTCTGAAGCTTTCATAGGTTGGTTACTGCTGAACAGTAATAAGCATCCAGGGCTAGTTGAGTCATGCAAGTCAGATGGGTATCAAGTCATTCAGAGGTTGCTTCTAGGCCTAGAGTTACCAACCTCCATGTGGGACCTGGAGATCCCCAGGGATTTCAACTAAACTTCAGATGACAGCAATCTGTCCCCCAGGAGAAAATGGCTGCTTTGGAGGGTGGATTCCATGACATCATATCCAGCTGGAACCTCTCCCCTCCCCAAACCATGCTCTCCTCAGATTCTACCACAAAATCTCCAGGAATTTCCCAACCTGGAGTGGCAACCATAGCCAGGCCTGGCCCCAATGAGTCCTCCCTGAAAAGCCAAGATAGGTCGGGAAAGGGCTCTGCCCCCTCCCCCAGAGGAGGGGTTGTGGTTGCCTAGCAACAGTCACTGATGGAATCGATTGCTTAAAGCTACAGGTATTCCTTTTATCATTTTTTTTAAAAAAACTAACCCCTCCAGTGTATTTTTTTTTTAAGATTTCACATTTTATCTGCAAACCTGGGACCTTTTTCAGGTTTGTAGAAAGGTCTGTCTTGCCCATTCACAGCTCCAGTCACTGGATTTAAGCATCCAAAGATTTGGCCAGCTTTGCTATTAGAATATAAGATATTTCCATAATCTTCTATATAAATAAATAAAAATGTAAATGTTCGTTCGTTCAAAAACTTAAATCTCCTAAAGTTCTTCACCGATTGCTTTGAAATTTTGACACAACGTTGCATTCGAATACGCACGTGTTTTTATATACCTATATTAAATAGATGTCATACCTGTGACAGGTAAAAACATGCTTTTTTTGAAAAACAGCGCCATCTGTTGGACGTCAAAACAACACACACAATGGCGAACAAGAAATCGCTTGAGGCTCTTGATCAATCATTGCAAGATTTGCGTGGAAACATCAGACCATGGAAACATCAGACCCTGGGTCTCCAGGGTCTCACGTAGAGGACTTTCACATCAACAACTATAGGATCGGTTCCTGTGGGTTATCCGGGCTGTGTGACCGTGGTCTTGGTATTTTCTTTCCTGAGGCTTCGCCAGCAGCTGTGGCAGGCATCTTCAGAGGAGTAACACTGAAGGACAGTGTCTCTCAGTGTCAAGTGTGTAGGAAGAGTAATATATAGTCAGAAGGGGGTTGGGTTTGAGCTGAGTCATTGTCCTGCAAAGTATTAAAGGTAATGTGCTAATCATTGTCCTGTAAGTATCAAGATAATGTGCTAATGAGAATGGAAGAATATTTTCTAATCTGATCCAGAGGATTATTTTTGGTTTTTTTTATAATGAATAAGCATAATTATATTTACTAACAGATTATGGTTTTTTTTATACAGGATATTGATAGTTTATTAAGATTAGATTAACTACGACGAGATGAACTTTTTATTAAGAGGAAGATAGAGGTGAAGGGGAAGTCAAAATTTTCCATTTCTTTTTTTCTTTTTTTCTTTATTATATGTTATGGAACTATAACAACTTTAGGTTAGAATTGAAATTTTATATTGTCATAGATGTTGTTTAATGCAATGGAAAATTTTTAGTATAAAATCCAATAAAATCTATATTAAAAAAAAAAAGATAATGTGCTAATGAGGGTGTGGTATGTTAATGTGGAACCATTGTATCCTGAAGTGATCTGTTAACATGTGGAATCCAAAGCTAATCCACATGGCTATTGTGGACTGTAGTCTTTGTTAGTCTGGAGGTTTTCAGGACAGGAAGCCAAGCCTTATTCATTCTTAAACTCTCTTCTTTTCTGTTACAGTTGTGCTGATGCTTATGAATTTCAATGGCTTCTCTGTGCTATCTGACAAAATAGTTGGTAGAATTGTCCAGTATTTCAATGTCTTGGAATAAGACCCTGTGTCCTGTTTGGGTCAGTCCATGTTCAGCCACTGCTGATTTCTCAGGTTGACCAAGTCTGCAGTATCTTTCATGTTCTTTTATGCCAACTTTCTCTACCTTTTAAGGAGAATAAAACTGGCTTACAATCTCCTTCTCTTTCTCTCCCCACAACAGACACCTTGGAAATAGGTGAGGCTGAGAGAGCTCTAAGAGAACTAAGTAGCCCAAGGTCAGCCTCTGTACCAGAGGACTGGAGAATGGCCAATGTAACACCCGTTTATGAAAAAGGTTCCAGGGGGGACCCAGGAAATTACAGGCCATTTAGCTTAACATCTGTTCTGGGTAAATTGATGGAAAGCATTATTAAAGATAGAATTGTCAAGCATACAGAAGGGCAGGGTCTGCTGAGCAAAACCCAACATGGCTTCTGTAAAGGTAGGTCCTGTCTCACTAACCTATTAGAGTTTTTTGAAAGCATCAATAAGCATGTGGACAGGAATGAGCCTGTGGACATTGTGTATTTAGATTTCCAAAAAGCTTTTGACAAAGCCCCCACCAAAGACTGCTAAGCAAACTTCATAGTTATAGGATAAGAGGACACGTCTGATGTTTCCACGCAATTAAACATATTAGAAACATTAGAAATGTGTGCTTTCTCTTTTCTTTCTTTTCCATTTCACCAGACTGGGCCACAGCAACGCGTGGCCAGGAACCGCTAGTAGGATATAAATCATATACGTGTACAATTTTGAACTCATTGTTCACTTTTCAAACTACAGTATTATTATTTTGTTTGTTTGTACTGTATTCAATTTGGGATAATTCGTCTGTTTTATTAGTGTGCCGTTGCCAAAAAATGCAAAGTGTAAAACCTCTTTTAAAAAATACTATGCAGAATTCAGCCATGGGATATAAAGCTTTAATATCACTCACAAGCAGGAAACTTATCCAAGTAAAAAATTAAAAGGAGAAAAATTAAACTCCTATTGAAAAGATTAGCATGCAAACAATACTTTCTTCATGCTACTCCAACTTGCAAAATTTGTTCCACTGAGAACAAATGATTGATGTTCATACGTACCATGATCAAATTTGTTTACACACAAAGTGATAAAAGACTGTGGTAAATAAAGCAGGGGGCTCAGTTGCCTGGGGTCTCCTCTGCAAATGGTGAAGGAAACACAGTCACCCTTGCCCTCTTGGACTAGATCTGGCTCCCTAAGCAACTGCCTAGTGGCTGGGCTGTCCCTGGTTTTGTGCCTGCATACTAAATAGTTTGACAGGCTTTCCTGCATAAGTTGTTTGATATATTACAGGCTTATGTCAATGTGAATACAGCCAATCAGAGCAGTGGCATAGAGTGATAAGCTGCAGTACTGCAGTCCAAGCTCTGCTCACGTCCTGAAGTTGGTTTCAGGCAGCCGGCTCAAGGTTGACTCAGCCTTCCATCCTTCTGAGGTTGGTAAAATGAGTACCCAGCTTGCTGGGGGTAAAGGGAAGATGACTGGGGAAGGCACTGGCACACCACCCCGTAAACAAAGTCTGCCTAGGAAACGTCAGGATGTGACGTCACCCCATGGGTCAGGAATGACCTGGTGCTTGCACAGGGGACCCTTTACCTTTTATGTCAATGTGAAGACAGCCAATCAGAACAGTTCTGTGTCAAAGTACAGGACAGGGGTCACAAGGCAAGGCTCTACTCCATCCCCCCTCCCCAAAAATAACTACAAATGACATGAGGCAGTGTAAGAAAATACAAGCTGAGAATTTTCCCAGTCTGGAAGGTTGGTTGCCTTTCCCATTAAAAACATTGCACCATAACAGTGTGGAAGTTGAGGAACATAGTCACAAAACCCCAAGACACCTCTTTTGTTAGGGGGGGAAAGGTTTAATAAAAATTTAGTGGATGCCAGACAGATTTCCATGAGGTAGTGTAAGAACATACATGAACAAATGCATCCACTTCCAGATACTTCACCTGCTTTTGGTATTAATGAAACCAAGGTCAAGCAGCCATAAACGATACAGAGATACCTCATGTCCTTAAGTCACTGTGAAAACACTGCAAAGGATTCTCTTTTACTTTAGGAGGGAAGGCAGTGGGAGATGCCATAACATCTTGGGGGCAGGGGACCTGTGGAATAACTATATAAGATCATGCATACATGATTGGCATTTAAGCACAATCAAGCATGTTCAAACAATTTGAACACTGGTAAAATATTTGTTCAAAAGTCAACTGTGTTGATTGTACCTGGTGGGAATACTGTGGGTGATGGAACATTCTGGTTGAGGCACATTTGGAAGGGGGCATAGATGAGTTCATAGGATCATGTGGCCTGTTCTGTCATAGAATAACTACACTTCAGGCTTTCAGCACAGTACCACAGATCCTACAATTTTAGAGCCTATTTACAGTAGCCAATCGTCTTCATAATGTCTGGAATACAATACAACGTCTGGCAATTTTTGAAGTTTGCCTCAGTGACCTGACTTATGATAGTCAATTAAGATGGGGTGTCTTGCCATAATGGTCTCTACTGAGCTTGGGTTTGCTCTTTACAATGTCATGACTGCAAAAATAAGCAATCTCCGTTTATCCTCAGAGGCAGAATGAAACCTTTTATTCCTGGTAAACAAAACTGTTAATATATTGTCGAAGGCTTTCACGGTCAGAGTTCATTGATTCTTGTAGGTTATCCGGGCTGTGTAACCGTGGTCTTGGAATTTTCTTTCCTAACGTTTTGCCAGCAACTGTGGCAGGCATCTTCAGAGTAGTAACACTGAGTAGAGACAGAGTAGAGACACTGTCTGAAGATGCCTGCCACAGTTGCTGGCAAAACGTCAGGAAAGAAAATTCCAAGACCACGGTTACACAGCCCGGATAACCTACAAGAATAAAAAAACTGTTAATGTCTATTAACAACCTCTCAATAAGTTCTGTATATTTTCTTTCTCTGTAGCTCTGTTATTCATCATTATCTCCTTGAGTAGTTCAAGATGAATGAAGTTCAGCTATGGATCAAACACTTAAAGCAATACTTTTCAAGTATCAGGCACCAGCCATGCTTATTAATAGTTCCAAATAATGTCCTACTTTACTGCTTTAAAAAGTTCTCCCTAACACCTTCTTTAGTTAGAAAAAAATCAGATGCAGCAGATTGTAAGAAGCCACCATGAATTATTTGAAGATAATTACATGCCACGATGTCCTTGAGAAAAACCAAGTGTTTGCGAACTCTTTATTCAAGCTGATTAGTACAGTGTATGAAACACTGTATAGAAACATCATTCTGGGGTATTTGGTGACACATAATTTATGAAGGTGTTAATTGCCTTTGACAACTTCACATTACAATAAACAGTACAGTGCATGCTAAAGACTCCAGAGATTGAAAATAATTTCACATACCACAAAAAAACAAGCTGCAGATCAGCATAGCTGTGGCAAGAGAGGGATGAGTGAAGAATGAAGCTTGAGTAAGATGGCCATATTCCAAAAGAAACAATGCTTCTGTTGTTTGAGTAGTGTGAAGAAGACAGATACTTCAAATGGGAAAGCTCCAACAACTGCCAGTTCAGTTTGTGTCACAATTGTGTGTGGCGATCACAGGTTGCTCACAAATACCTGACACCTGTTGTCTGGGTAGTTTTCCATGTCTGCACAAGTGTAGTCAGTGATTTTTATTTGTGAAGCGAATCACCACCATCAGTGCCCACAGTTACCAATTGTTCAAAAAAAGAAGACATAGATGTTAGGGCTGTCAAAAAAAAAAAATTCGGTACAAAGTTAACCACCAACATCACAATTCACAAACAAGGCAGCTACCTTGAAGCAGATGGATCTCCCCTGCAAGCAGGAATCACACAGGTGAGGCGGCGCAACACTCTAGGAACCCAAGCTAACGTCAACCAAAGTACACTGGATCCCCCCCCCCGCGGGCAGAGACTCACACTGACCCACTTAACTCCAGCCAAAGTTGGCAACCACAAAAAACAGCAGGAATAACATTCCCGCAAAGGCAAGCCCACCCCAACCAGAACAGGTAATCCCCCCCAACCAGAAATCACAGCGTACACACACAGAGCAACAACCCAAACATCAAATTTAACATAAAGAGCCCCAAACCAGGCCAAGCTTAACAGAGACTCAGTCAGTAAAAGCCTATGCCAACTCCAGGCCACAGCAGGAATTAGAAAGCCAAACTTGGGAACAGTAGCACAGGCCAGAAATCACAGCCCGCACACACAGAGCAACAAACCAAACACCTTTAAAATGACTATTCACTGTCCTGATGCAAAAGGAGAAATTCCCACCCCACCGCACTCGCCTGCTCATTGTTTGCATGTGTGTGTTAAGTGCCGTCAAGCTGCTTCCGACTCATGGCGACTCTATGGCCATTTATTCATGGAAAGGTTTGCATTGGAGTTGTGACTCTCTAGATGCACATTTTCCCCATCTGAATTCTCAAAACTCTGCACGGCGGCTTATTGTTGAGTTTGGAGAATATGGATGGGGGGAAAAGTGCATCTAAAGAGTGGCAACTCTGATGCAAAACCTTCCATGAATGAAAGTCCTCCAAAATGTCCCATCTTTGACAGCCCTGCTCAGATCTTGCAAACGGAGGGCCGTGGCTTCTGTGGCCCCCGCAGGCGGCAGGATCGCTCGGGAGATTGGAGGGGGGATTGGAGGGGGGGAAGGGCAGGCGATCCACTGCAGATCCCTCGCCTGTCTTCCCGGGACTCCCAGGAAGGCGAGCGGTGGTTGGCAAGCTCCTCTGCTCTGCCTGGACAGGCAAAGCAGAGGGGTTTAAAGACCCCTCGCCTGTCTTCCCGGGACTCCCAGGAAGGCGAGCGGGAGGTTGGCAAGCTCCTCTGCTCTGCCTGGACAGGCAAAGCAGAGGGGTTTAAAGACCCCTTGCCTGTCTTCCCGGGACTCCCAGGAAGGCGAGCGGGGGGTTGGCAAGCTCCTCTGCTCTGCCTGGACAGGCAAAGCAGAGGGGTTTAAAGACCCCTCGCCTGTCTTCCCGGGACTCCCAGGAAGGCGAGGAACACACACCCCAGGCAGAACAGACGACAGCCCCCTTTGGCTTCCCCCCCACCCACAGAAACTGCTCCCTCCCCACACACACACAGACTCTGCTTTCCCCCCCCACACACACACACATACACAGGAGAAAAGTTATAGATTAAAGCCCCCAAAGGGGTCTTACTGTGGCTGTCTTCTGTTCCATCAAGAGGGGCTGAAGAGGACTTGTAAAGTAATCCAAGATGATTCCAATTAGGCACGGAACGTTTTGCTCTGGAGAGGAGATGCACACAGGATCGGATCGGCTGCCCCATTCATCCCAATAGGGGAAAGGGGAAAGGGGAAAGCCCATATCTCGGGACCCCCTGACCCAATGTTCACAAAACTTGGGGGGTTCCTTAAGAAGCTTAATCTAAAGTTCCAGTGAAAGTGTCTGCACCCCCAAAAATGTGCCCCCTGCAGCCATGGAAAGAGAAAGGGGGGAGGCGATATTTCTGCCCCCACTGAACCCATCTTTACAAAACTTGGGTAGTACCTTAAGAATAATTCACTGAAGCTATGCTAAAAGATTGGGGGCTATATCCCCCAAAAAGCGCCCCCTGCAGCCACATAAATGGAAAAGGGGGGGAAAGGGGGAGAGCCCATATCTCGAGACCCCCTGACCCAATGTTTACAAAACTTGGGGGGTATCTTAAGAACACTGGTCTGAAACTCCGCTCAAAGTTTGGGATTTGTACCCCCAAAAATGCGCCCCCTGCAGCCATGGAAAGAAAAAGGGGGAGCCCATATCTCGGGACCCCCTGACCCAATGTTTACAAAACTTAGGGGGTACCTTAAGAAGCTTCATCTGAAGTTCCAGTGAAAGTTTTGTGTGTGCACCCCAAAAAATGCGCCCCCTGCAGCCACAGAAAGGAGCGAATGTGCACAAGCACCCCACACACACACACACGAGGATTTCGCTCTCTCTCTCTCTCTCCCTGGCCGGGCCGCACATCAGCTGATTCCTCCAGTACTCAATCCTGACTGACTGGCCAGAAGAAGACCCAGCTTGCCCACCGATTGGCCGGGGGAGGAGAATGCTGCTTACTGACGGTTATGCTGCTTACTGATGGCTGAATTGGCCGAATTTATTCGCAAACTCCCGAACTCGCTGAATTCGGCCCCCCCGGTTGCCCGCCAGTTTTGAGTTCGGATCCGTCCGAACAGAAAAGCAACGAATCAGGGGAAATTCGGTTGATTTTCAGTTCGGACCGAACCGAATTGACAGCCCTAATAGATGTAGAAATAACTACTTTCAGGAAAAATGCCATGTCTTACCATTTGGTGTTTATCTGAGTATACATAATAGCCAGTGTGGTGTAATGGTTAAAGTGTCAGACTAAGATCTGGAAAACTCCAGGTTCAGATCCCACTCTGCTAAGGAAGCTTGCTAGATGACCCTGAGACACTTACACACTCTCACAAAAATCAACCTCCAGGGAGACCTCCTGTTTTATGTTGCCCACCAGCCTGCTGAGAGGCAGCGGGAAGAAATTAGTTTTAAGAGGCACCATGCCAGCAGAGCTACATCACTTTTGGTGAATACTTGGAAATGACATAACATTGCAACCATGATGATAAGGCGATGCTGTAGAATTTGGACAAAATTCTGTGGTTTTGCCAAAGAGTTTTCCCCAAATCCTAGAGTGTCACCTCAATGTCCCACCAACGTCACACTCAATGTCACACCAATGTCACCACACTGGTACTTGTCAGAAGTGATGTCACACCACCTCTGGGGTTCTCTTTTCTCCATCCCCATAACTGTAACAACCAGAAACAGTGATTTTCATGTATATTTTCAGCTCGGGGTTTCCATTATGCACTCCCCTAATTTACAGTGCTGTTGTGGTGTTGTTGGATCCCATTTTACTCCCTCCATTGTTTTCTCATCACTCTGTCGAGCGGCAGCGGGGGGCATAGGTGATTGGCAGGAGGTTGCCCACCGAAGCAGGCAAAACGGCCAACTTAATGTCTTTGCAACATAACAAGGAATTAATACTTATCACAGAAATAGCATACCTTTATTCCAGGGAGCTCATAGCAATCTTCACTGGTGTTATTTCATTATTGCTAAACATGATCCTTCTGTGTTGCCTTGCCTGAAAGGATAAGTGCTTGATATGTAAATATTATTTTCTGATTGTGCATATGACATTTTTTTAATGGAGTTATTCTTATTTGTAAGTGAAAATACACAAAATTTTCTGTTTTATTTTATGTTTTGGAAAATGCAACAGGGCCTTGATACATTCCATAGTGTGCACAGCTGAGAAAATATGTTGGGAATTTTAGTATAAGCTTCCTATTGGAAAACGAAGGTGGTGCACACAGTTTCAGGCAGAAAAGCTGCTGTCAATTCTCGTAATGACTTTCCTTATCTGAAATTGTACAGCAGGCCAACACTGCAGAGAAGAATGAGCAACATGCTGAATTAGAATAGGAAGTATAAATAGCTTATTAATGCTAATAACAAATGATTAACATGCACAGTTTTTCTAAAGTGAATTCTTGTCGAACATATTGTGACACATTGAAGAGAGAGAAGCATAAGAATCATATACCTCGTCTGCATTGTGGCAACATCCGACGGTTGTTCCCCAACCACTGGGTGCTTGTGGCAGGAAGATTTGCTTTCACTCCTTAGGTGGAGTAAAGAATGGGACCTAGATTGTAGCAATGCTGCAGCTTTGGTAGAGTCAGCCAAGGAGTTAGTGCAGGGGTGTCGAACTCATTTGTTATGAGGGCTGGGTATGACATAAATGTCACTTGGTTGGGACAGGCCATGCCTCATCAGCACAGATCGAGACTGGGGGTGGTGTTGGTGGCTGCCTTGGCTGGCTCACAGGCCAGATAAGAGCTCTCAAGGGGCCGGATCCAGCCCACGGGCCATATGTTTGACACCCCTGAGTTAGGGAGTGGATAGTCTGTTTAAACAAGTCATACCTCCTCTTTGGTCAGTGACATAGCTGCTCAAATACTGAGGAGTCAAACTATCCTGGAGTGAGCTGCACTACCCCTGAAGAAGTAGATTGATAGCTTGGAGGTGTTGCTGGATCATGGCTTATGGTAGGAGACTCTTTGGCAATTTCTCATCATACTCCAATACACCATTTATGTCTATTCCTCAAAAAGAGTGATCTGGTCACCGGTGATGCACCCTCTCATAACATCCAAGTTAGATTATTGTAATGCAATGTATATGCAGCTGTCTTTGCAGAACCTTCAATTAGTTCAAAATGCAGCAGCCAGGCTGTTGTCAGTGACTGAATACAGGGACTGTATCACAATTCAGAGTGCTAGTTCTTACCTTGCTCTGCCTTGGCTTCTTGCTCACTTTGGCTCAGGGCCCCCACCTTCAGAGCTGAGGTTTTGGAAAATGCAACAGGGCCTTGATACATTCCATAGTGTTGGTGACTAGAGACAAGGCTTTCCCACTTTTAGAAATTCACCTGGGGAATGTCCTCCCCTTTCATTGAGGTGCCAAACCAAAACATTTACTTTTACCCAGGGTTTCACTTTACCCATTTTAGCTTCTGTATGCTGTATTCATATTCTGATGGTTTTATGAATATCATTTTAGGTTGTGGAACATCTATTTTGTGCTGTTTTTATGCCCTGGCTTGTTGGATATTTCTATATTGTTTTGGAGACTCTTTGTGTGGGTCTCTGGAGAAAAAGAATATTCATTTTCAAAATAAAATAGATAAAAAGAAGACACAAGAATGAATGGCTGGAGGAGTGTGTGAACCATAAAGACAGTCCTTTGAAAAGCAGTACATTTGAAATAAAGGAAGCAACAGAACCATGCAAATGTTGAATGGGAAAGAATTCCCAATAAAATAAATCCAAAGAGGAAAAAAAGACCAAGACAAGAAATAGATGAAATCTTATATTTGTGCCATATCAGTGAACTAGGAGAATAAAGCAGATCGGAACAAATGAATAAAAAGATATGGAAGATATACTGGAACAATGGAATGTAAACATTTGTAAATCAAATGACAGAGCTTAATGACAAAATAAAGGAAGCAACAAGAGGAAAATAAAAATAAGAGGTGTGATGTGATCAAAATTTTTTAAAAAAACAGAACAAGTCATGAAACAGTGGTGTATAGGCTAGACTTTTATTTTCCTCTTGTAGATGGGAAACAGGAATATCATAAAAAAAAGGACAGGCAATACCTAATCTTCAGCATTTCTGCTTGAATTATTTCCATGTGTTGACAGTTGTGCTCTGGTGACGTTTCTATTGGTTTCAATTGGAAACACGTTGTCAATGATGAATATAACAAATTCTAAACATGTCCAGATCTGTGGATATTTAAACCTAGAGACTGGTGCCATGAACAAACAAGACAGATCATTCTAAAACCTGAAAAAAGCCCAGTTTTAAGTAAAAACCTGAAATCTACAATAAATAAAGAAATACACAAATAAATAAATGGCTGGTTAAAACCCTCCAAAATAATAGAAACAGCACTTATACCTTAAAGAAATGAATACTCTCAGTGTCCACTGCTAGGCAATCACAACATTGCCAACCTTCAAGCCTTGCTTTCTGTCAGTAAAAGGCAGGGTGAGGGGACAGGACCCTTTACAGAGCTGTTTTGGACTTTGAGGGAGGACTCATCAAGGCCAACTCCAGCAGCAACCACTAGGCAGCTTCATACCCTGTGACTTACATGACTTATAGTACTGCTTGGTACTGTTCAACAACAGCAACCTTAAAAAGGCCAATATGGTGCCGTGATTAGGGTTTCAGAATAGGATCTGGAAGACCCAGGTTCAAATCCCCTCTGTGATGTTGAAACTCACTGGGTGACTTTGAGCCAGTCACACATTCTTAGCCTAACCTAGCTCCCAAGGTTGTTGTGAAGATATAATGGAGGTAAGGAGAATGATGTAAGCTGCTCTGAGTCCCCATTGTGGAGAAAGGCAGGGTATAAATTTAACTAAAGATGGGGGGGCAACATAAAAAGTTGGTTGGTGGATAGGGCTGTCAGGTCCCCCTTCTCCACTGGTGGGAGCTTTTTTAGGGGGCAGAGCTGGGGGCAGCAATCTTGTGTGCATGGCTGAGCACAGTATAATGATTTCACTTCTGGGTTTATCCCAGAACCCCCGGCATCACATGGGATGCTGTAGCATGCTTCCCCCAAAACTCTATGGCAATCATAGAGTTTTGGGGGAGCATGCTAGAATGTTCCCATTGTGATGCCATCATGCCAGTGCTTCCAGGGTAAACCCAGAAGTGACTTCATTGTGGCATGCATGGCCATGCATGCATGGGATCGCTGGCAACATGAAGCAGCCTTACTTCCACATGCAGCCCAGTTAATTGGCAGGCAATTGCCCACAGGACATGTGGTAAGCCTATTGGTGGATGAGTGGGTGGGTGGAAAGGATAGCAAAAAGCAAGGAAAAGTTAGGATATGTTTATTTCCAGAACGAGAGAAAGAGGACATTATGTGGAGAAGGGGATATAGAAGAAAGTGAGGTTTCCCCTTCAAGTCCTTGTGGGTTCCCCATGGCCCAACTGGGCCTGGTAACCACCATTATGCAACTTGGCCATATTTTTCTTGAGTAGAGAATGCAAGGGGTATGGATGCAAGGGGTAGAGAATGCAAGGGGTGAAAGCTGAAAATGGGGAGGAGACAGATAATGGTAGGTTGGCTGGTAGCTGGGAAGGATAGAAGGAATCAAGAAAAAGGGAGATGCTAGGAAGTAGGGCTGTCGATTTGGTTCGTCCTGAACCAAAAAACAGCCGAATTTCCCCTGATTCGGTGGTTTTCAATTCGGATGGAACCAAATTCAAAAAAAGGCGGGAAAACAACAAGCCGAATTCGGCGAGTTCGGGGTGCGCCGAATAAATTTGGCAAAATTGGGGGCTCAGAATCAGCAGCATAACCGTCAGTTAGTAAGTAGCATTCTCCTGCTGCCAATGGTGGCCAAGCTGGGTCTTCTCCTGGCCAATCAGAGCAGGGATTCTCACTTTTGAAATGGCCAGGAGAAGAGTCTAAAAACTCCCATCCCTCCCCTCCCCTCCCGACTGTATTCATTGCCTTCCAATTTGGTGGCGGTGCTGCTGAGAGATCCGATTCCTGACTGGGCCGAGGTGCTGGTGTATACCGGAATAGGATTGGATTTACTTCTCCGTGCTCCTGCTGGAAGACAATCCACACAGGTTTTTTTGGGTTTTTTTCTCTATACCTTTTCTCCTGTGCGTGTGGGGGGGGGGAGCAGAGTCTGTGTGTGGGGGGGGGAGCAGTTTCTGTGGGTGGGGGGGAAGCCAAAGGGGGCTTTCGCCCATTCTGCCGAGGGGTGTGTGCCTGCTCGCCTCTGTGGGAGTGTGTGTTCTGCTTTTAAAGTTTTAAAGTTTAAAGTTGAGTCTGTGCAGTGGCTAGCGAGTCTCTCTCCACTCGGCACCCATGCCTCCTCCTCTTTGGTTTTTTCCCCGCTTGGGGCAGAGCCGTACTGTTTTGAGAGGGTTTTTTTTTTTTGCCCATTCTGCCTGGGGTGTGTGTGCCCGCTCACCTCTATGGGAGTGTGTGCGGGAGTGCTCTGCTTTTGTTTTTTGCCCCTAGCCTGGGGTTGAATGCAACGGTGAGGCTTGTGTGAGTCTCTCCCAGGTGCCGCTCGGCAACCGCGCCTCCTCCTCCTTGGGTTTTTTTCCCGTTTGGGGCCGAGCCATACTGGTTTGAGAGGGGGGGACCTTTATGGATTTATTCCAATGAGGGAATGGAATAAAGATGCACATAAAGGATGGGGGGACCCCTTCCGGGCCCCATAATTTTGGACCCCGTGACCCAATCTTCACAAAACATGGGGGTTCTTGCAAGAAGGGTCCCCTCAAGCTACGCTGAATGTTTGGGACCTCTACCTCCAAACATGCCCCCCGGAGCCACGGAAAGGGGCGAATGTGTTTTTAATGGCTTTAAACGGCCGAATTTTTCCCTGAACTCCGAATCTTGTGCCGAATTGCACGGATCCGAATTGGGGGAGTTTGGACTTTGGCATTTCCCGAATCAAAATGGGCCAAATTTTTCCAAATCCAAATTTTACCAATTTTTTTTTCAACTGCCCTACTAGGAAGGCAGCAGAGAAGGAAAATAATGGGGGAGGGTTAAATGAGATGTTCCTCAGAAGTCCTTGTGAGAATCCCTCTTGCAACTTTTATCACTCAACTGAATGGAATTAAATCTAGATAAAGCAATTAAAGCACAACAAATATGCAGATATACCCCCAAAAAATTGAGATTAAATGAGGGAGACTCACAAGGACTTATATGGGAAGGGGTATTCTATTCTTCCTCTCCTTGTCCCTGGCCAGGCTCCATGCACACCATCTTGGCTTAGGATTCTTCTCTCCCCACCTTGCTGCCTGCAGCTTACTTCCCCCATTCTATACTGGGCAAAGCTCCCCCCCCCCACCTGTTTAGACTTATCTTTATCTGTCTCTGGATGCCACTAAGGCATTCTGGGCACTGGTACTTTCTTCTAACTGCCCCTGTGCCCAGGTGCTTGGGGAGTTTTCCTGAGCTGCAGCCAGATGTGAGAAGGTGCAAGCGTTACTTCCCTTCCCATGCATAATTCTATGGGAAACAAACCTATTTCTATCTCTGCTTTACATTTGAAACTTGTATATAACTAGGTTCCCCAGGACTGCATTTAGTGGCGGACAAATACCCTCTCAGATTCTGTCTTATATTTCCTGTGTGTTTCTTTTTTAAAAAAAATTGGGTGAAAGCTTTAGCCTCCATTCTGCAAATGGGAGAACAGAGTCCAGGAGGGCTGACTTTTGTTTTATTTAATTTTGCTGTCCCTACAAGTGACATAACAAGATTTCTGTTACAAAATATCTAGTGAAGTCTTTGCCTTCTCTGAAACCAAGACATTAATTTCCTGCATTGTGCAGGGGGTTGGACTAGGTGACCCTGGTGGTCCCTTCCAACTCTATGATTCTATGTTTCTATTATTACAAAATCTAAATTCAAGTAAAAACCGAAATAATATTAGAACTTTTTATCAAACAGATTAATTAATTTTATTAATGATTAATGAACAATCAAATTGAGGGACACTAGATTCAGGATGAACAAAATGAAGTTCTTCACTCAATGAGTAATTAACAGTGCTGTCTTAAACAGAGCCACGATCTTCTAAATCCACTCAAATCAATGGGAATAGAACAGTATAACTCAGTTTAGGATAGCAGTGTAAATTGTGGAATTCACTGCCAGTGAGCCACTAGCATAGTTTCTCTTTAAAAGGGGATTGTAGAGATTCACAAGCGGATAGGTTTTTCAATTACTATTAATCATGATGACCAAAAGGAGATCTACATTCAGAGGCAGTAAATCTGTGAATGCCAGTGCTAGAAAGCAAGATCAAGGGGAGGTCTTGAGTTCTTGACCGCTATGGCTTCTACATGAAGAAAGACATTGGACTAAGTAGGCCATTGATCTCATCCAGCAGACACCTCTTATGTTTTTATTAGAAATTATTCAAATTGTTAAAAGCTGAAATAATAAAAAAAACCCAGAAAAAATAGGAATATAAGTAGGCTAGATTCAAGCAGTTTACAAAACAGATTGAAGAACATAAAAAGCAGTTTGAGAATGCTGAAAAACTAAATTAGCATAGACACAGTAAGAAAGCACTAAGCACCATTTCAACCTGAAAATCCTTATTTCACTTTTGCTTCCCCTTGTACAAACAAAATCCATATTTCTTTACTCACACTAAAAATGTCCTACAATATGTATGCATTTTAATATGCATTGTGTATCTATAAATTACCATTATATGTTAAACATATCTAATACGTATAAATGATGTGTACCATGTGTATCACTACCATATTATACAAATTGCATATAAAAACCTAAAACATGCATGCATAATACAAATAGATCTACAAAACCAACAGTGAAACCAGAAAATTTAAATCATTGACAACAGTATCAATGAATGCACAAAGAAATGAAACAGGGAACCTTTTTTCATCCCTAGGTAGCATCACCCTTCATGTTACCAACAGGATCAATTTAAGAGGATGGTCGTCCCAATTATTCCAGAAGCTATGAAAAGACGCTGCAATAATTTTTTTTAGATACATTAAAATTCTATGAACACTTTGGTAGTGTCAGTTTCTGATTCCATAATCATCATGATAATATGCTACCTAAATATAAAACTCCTAGATTGGTTTTCCTGATTAAAAGTGCTTCTAATAGAAAAGGGCATTCTGTTCAGTTGGTAGGTTGCAAACCATAATGTGAGTCTCTGAAGTGTTTATCAAGCAACGTGTCATAGTGTTTTAAACCAATTCTTCATGCGTATGAAAATCTGCCTCATTTATACACTTTGAAATTAGTCCAAAGCAAATATTCTCATACATACCGTTATTACTGATTATTTTATCACCAGCAGGAGCAAAAAAAAAAGGATGCTCTATCACAAAGATAGCAATTAATGCAAAATGACAAAGCCCTTCACTTTTATGCCCGATGCTGAAAGAATCTGTTATAAAATAATTAATGGAAAATGCAGCATCAAATGGACGCCACAAATGTACATTCCCTGATGTTTGTCAAATGTGCACTAAGAAAACATTTTTTCCTATGCCTATTCTATGCATATTAATACTATTATCCTCTTGCTGACCCAGGGTTAATTAAAAGGAACGCCAATGCTCAGTAACAGACACACTTTAAAGTTAACAGTTTTATTACAACAAACATTATTAAACAACAACATTATTAATATTTAACATTATTAACATTTAACTAATAAGAATTGGAATAAGTTGGAATAAATTGGGCCACAACTTGAATTGGCAACAACTGCGACCCTTGTGGCGCAGCATGTGTGATGTGTCAGGTGCCCAGGCCGTGCCATCACGGCCATAATAGCATCTGCCCACAGCGCCGCCGCTGTGGGCAACTGGGATGGCAGTACCAGGATGACACCAGGACGAACGCCACTATGTGTTATCCCCCACCACATGGGAAGAGGCGGACAACCTGCCCTGCCATCAGGGCATGTCCCTGAAGCCTCTCCCAAAACCCCATAACTGGGGTTCCCAAAACCTGGGAAGCGACCCCATTACCATGCGCTTCCCCCAACGTGACACGTCCCCATGCCAAACCACCCCAAGTTGTGACAGTGAATAAATTAAACTTATAGGGAGGGAGGGTGGGTTCGCAAGAAAACGGAGTGAGCTGTGGGCGGGCCCCTTCCCCCTTTATATACACTTGGGGGGGCTAGCCACGCCTCCACCCAGCTCCTGCCCTCCTCCCTCATTGGTCAAGATCCTCCCAGATCTGACCAATGAGGGGGCTGTAACCGGGCTGAGCGGGCCAGGCTCCGCACGCGCGCACGCGTCGGTTGGCTGGCCCCGATCCCCCACCCCTTCGCCTGCGGCCATTCCTCCTTCCCCGGGGCAGCAACAAAGGCTCCCAAAAAGGTGGGAACCCGTGCTTGCGACCCAGGGTTAATTAAAAGGAACGCCGATGCTCAGTAACAGACACACTTTAAAGTTAACAGTTTTATTACAACAAACATTATTAAACAACAACATTATTAATATTTAACATTATTAACATTTAACTAATAAGAATTGGAATAAGTTGGAATAAATTGGGCCACAACTTGAATTGGCAACAACTGCGACCCTTGTGGCGCAGCATGTGTGATGTGTCAGGTGCCCAGGCCGTGCCATCACGGCCATAATAGCATCTGCCCACAGCGCCGCCGCTGTGGGCAACTGGGATGGCAGTACCAGGATGACACCAGGACGAACGCCACTATGTGTTATCCCCCACCACATGGGAAGAGGCGAACAACCTGCCCTGCCATCAGGGCATGTCCCTGAAGCCTCTCCCAAAACCCCATAACTGGGGTTCCCAAAACCTGGGAAGCGACCCCATTACCATGCGCTTCCCCCAACGTGACACGTCCCCATGCCAAACCACCCCAAGTTGTGACAGTGAATAAATTAAACTTATAGGGAGGGAGGGAGGGAGGGTTCGCAAGAAAACGGAGTGAGCTGTGGGCGGGCCCCTTCCCCCTTTATATACACTTGGGGGGGCTAGCCACGCCTCCACCCAGCTCCTGCCCTCCTCCCTCATTGGTCAAGATCCTCCCAGATCTGACCAATGAGGGGGCTGTAACTGGGCAGAGCGGGCCAGGCTCCGCACGCGCGCACGCATCGGTTGGCTGGCCCCGATCCCCCACCCCTTCGCCTGCGGCCATTCCTCCTTCCCCGGGGCAGCAACAAAGGCTCCCAAAAAGGTGGGAACCCGTGCTTGCTGACCCAGGGTTAATTAAAAGGAACGCCGATGCTCAGTAACAGACACACTTTAAAGTTAACAGTTTTATTACAACAAACATTATTAAACAACAACATTATTAATATTTAACATTATTAACATTTAACTAATAAGAATTGGAATAAGTTGGAATAAATTGGGCCACAACTTGAATTGGCAACAACTGCGACCCTTGTGGCGCAGCATGTGTGATGTGTCAGGTGCCCAGGCCGTGCCATCACGGCCATAATAGCATCTGCCCACAGCGCCGCCGCTGTGGGCAACTGGGATGGCAGTACCAGGATGACACCAGGACGAACGCCGCTATGTGTTATCCCCCACCACATGGGAAGAGGCGAACAACCTGCCCTGCCATCAGGGCATGTCCCTGAAGCCTCTCCCAAAACCCCATAACTGGGGTTCCCAAAACCTGGGAAGCGACCCCATTACCATGCGCTTCCCCCAACGTGACACGTCCCCATGCCAAACCACCCCAAGTTGTGACAGTGAATAAATTAAACTTATAGGGAGGGAGGGAGGGAGGGAGGGTTCGCAAGAAAACGGAGTGAGCTGTGGGCGGGCCCCTTCCCCCTTTATATACACTTGGGGGGGC
The DNA here is from genome assembly GCF_029931775.1 of Euleptes europaea. NCBI lineage: Eukaryota > Metazoa > Chordata > Lepidosauria > Squamata > Sphaerodactylidae > Euleptes > Euleptes europaea. Next base: position 35,687,468 of record NC_079320.1, on the reverse strand, counting down.
TAGCCACGCCTCCACCCAGCTCCTGCCCTCCTCCCTCATTGGTCAAGATCCTCCCAGATCTGACCAATGAGGGGGCTGTAACCGGGCAGAGCGGGCCAGGCTCCGCACGCGCGCACGCGTCGGTTGGCTGGCCCCGATCCCCCACCCCTTCGCCTGCGGCCATTCCTCCTTCCCCGGGGCAGCAACAAAGGCTCCCAAAAAGGTGGGAACCCATGCTTGCTGACCCAGGGTTAATTAAAAGGAACGCCGATGCGCAGTAACAGACACACTTTAAAGTTAACAGTTTTATTACAACAAACATTATTAAACAACAACATTATTAATATTTAACATTATTAACATTTAACTAATAAGAATTGGAATAAGTTGGAATAAATTGGGCCACAACTTGAATTGGCAACAACTGCGACCCTTGTGGTGCAGCATGTGTGATGTGTCAGGTGCCCAGGCCGTGCCATCACGGCCATAATAGCATCTGCCCACAGCGCCGCCGCTGTGGGCAACTGGGATGGCAGTACCAGGATGACACCAGGACGAACGCCACTATGTGTTATCCCCCACCACATGGGAAGAGGCGGACAACCTGCCCTGCCATCAGGGCATGTCCCTGAAGCCTCTCCCAAAACCCCATAACTGGGGTTCCCAAAACCTGGGAAGCGACCCCATTACCATGCGCTTCCCCCAACGTGACACATCCCCATGCCAAACCACCCCAAGTTGTGACAGTGAATAAATTAAACTTATAGGGAGGGAGGGAGGGTTCGCAAGAAAACGGAGTGAGCTGTGGGCGGGCCCCTTCCCCCTTTATATACACCTGGGCGGGCTAGCCACGCCTCCACCCAGCTCCTGCCCTCCTCCCTCATTGGTCAAGATCCTCCCTGATCTGACCAATGAGGGGGCTGTAACCGGGCAGAGCGGGCCAGGCTCCGCACGCGCGCACGCGTCGGTTGGCTGGCCCCGATCCCCCACCCCTTCGCCTGCGGCCGTTCCTCCTTCCCCGGGGCAGCAACAAAGTCTCCCGAAAAGGCGGGAACCCGTGCTTTCCGTCGACTCAAAATGCTTTATTGAATCAACTAAAGCTAAGGCTTACGACGCTGTTGCTCATGTCAATAAAAATAATGTTCTGGAATATAACAGCATTGTTCAAAGCATCTTTTCAGAAAGCTTGATTAAAATACTGTATTATTCAAGCAGCTGTTTCACACTGTTTTCTCCCTTTGCTTTTAAATATTACTTTGAATGTTGTATTTTCAAGGGGGGACGACCCAAAAACAGTAGATGTGCTCCTGTAACCGACTGTTATCAATGATTTCATTTTAGAGCATAAGCGAATGACAGGAAAGGAATTTACAATGCAATCCAGAGAGCCAGGAGTGCAGCAGAGAGTGCATGCCTGGTAACTGGAAAACAGAAAGCCTTCTGCAGCATTATGCAGCTATAATTGGGTGGGAGCTTGGGAAGAAAGTAGTCAAACTGAGAGTCTCCCTTTAAGAAATCAGTGATATGGTTCTTCTGTATGAAACTGTCAAAATAACTAACTAAATAAATGGGGGCCCAGGTCGAAGCAGTGGTCCAGGCAGCCTTCTGCCATCTCCGCTGGGCCCAGCAGTTGGTGCCTTGCTTTCCTGCCCTGATCTTGCCACAGTGATCCATGTAAAGGTCACCTCTAGGCTGGATTACTGTAACTCGCTCTATGTAGGGCTGCCCTCGAGACTGATCTGGAGGCTCCAGCTGGTACAAAATGCCACCGCAAGACTCCTTACAGGGCCTTGCTGCGGGAACATATGCAGCCAGTGCTTCGTCAACCGCACTGGCTTCAGCTGGAGTATCAGGTTCAAGGTGCTGTTTTTGACCTTTAAAGCTTTAAACAGTCTGGGATCCTCATATCTTCTGGTTCACCCGCCAAAGAACATTACATTCTGCAGATTATAATCTACTGGCGCTCCCCAGCCCTAAGAACATGTGGTTGTCCTCAACAAGATCTAGGGCATTTTCGGCCCTTGCTCCGGCCTGGTGGAACGCCCTCCCTAGCAACATCAGAGCCCTGCAAGACCTTAAAGAGTTCCACAGGGCTTGTAAAACGGAGCTGTTCCACCAGGCCTACAACTGAGGGCAGCGGCTGGTGTCAGCTATGCTGGCTAGGGTTGCCGGCTCCAGGTTGGGAAACACCTGGAGATTTTTTGGGGCGAAGCCTGAGGAGGGTGGGGTTTGGGAAGGGGAGGGACTTCAATGCCATAGAGTCCAATAGCCAAAGCAGCCATTTTTCTCCAGGTGAACTGATCTCTATCAGCTGGAGATCAGTTGTAATAACAGAAGATTTCCAGATAGTACCTGGAGGTGGGTAACCCTAATGTTAGCCTCCCTATCCCCCCCCCCCTATTTTTAGTTGAGAAGTTATGATCTATGGGGAAATGTCTGGCTGCAAGATTCCTCAGCGGAAACTACTTTTATTGCGCCATCTGTTGTTTTTAGCATTTATTATTGTTTTTATTGTTTTAATGGAATGATTCGTTATGATTCATGTAGGCTGATTTTAAATGTTGTTACCCACCCTGAGCCTGGCTTTGTCTGGGGAGGACAGTATATATAAGATTCAGAAAGTTGTTGACAACTGGGCAGATTCAGAAAATTGCCTAGGCAGATTCAGAAAGTTGTTGTTGACAATTGAGTCAAGAGTATAAGTTTGATCATGTGATGTTCACAAGGATCTCTTCTTTTTCCAGTGCTTTTTAACCTTTAAATGAAATCATCTGTAAATTTGGGGTTTAGCATAATCAGATATACAGATGATACCCAGCTGTACTCCATTTAATAACAAGCAGTAATCATTGTTCTAGATGTTTGGGCCAAATGGTTTAGGGATAACAAAATAAAGTTGAATTCAGATAAAACAGTGGTGACATCAGTAAAGCTGATGTCCTGGAGGAGATTGCACTTCCCACTCTAGATGGAGTGGCATTCTTTCTGAAAGAAATTTTGAAAAGTCCAGGAATTTTATTACTTTTTCTCTGGGCTACTGTTAGATGATCAAGTCAACATGATTGCACAGAATGCTTTTTCTCAACTACGGTTCAGTAGTCTTTTTTCTTGGACCCAGTTAATTTTGCCATTCTGATACATGCATTGGCAACTAGAAGATTAAACTACTGCAACATACTGTAGATGGGGCTGACCTTGAAGACATCTCAGAATTTTCAGTTGGTAAAGAATGTAGCTGTTCATCTCTTTAGTACAGCCTGGAAACGTGACTATTTTGTTTTTATTTGGCTGGATATGTGTTTCCAAGCTCATTTCAGGTTGCTAGTTGTTACCTTTAAAGTCATCCATGTCTTAGGACTCACAGAGTTAAAGGACTACCTCGCCTGCTATGAAATGTCCATCAACTCAGATCCTCTAAGCAATCCTTCTAGTTGTTCTAACTCTCCGTTTTATTTGGTTGTAGCTTGATCACAAACCTTTTCACTAGTGATGATGTCATTGTGAAATGGCCTTCCAGAGGAGGTCAGGAGGATATTTTCTGTGTCCTGTTTTTGAACGCACCAAAAAAACTGTATTGTTTAAGAGGATCTTTGTTGAAAATTAATATTTTTCTGGATGGTTGTTTGAAGGAAGAATATGAATTCTGTAAATTGTTTTTTCATATAATCAATTATGTATTTGTTTTGCTTCTGCTGTACCTATTGTGGAGGAACAGGACATGCTTTTGTAAGCTGCACTGAGTCTTCATAAATGAAAGAAGCAGGATATAAATATTTGAATAAATACATTATGCCGGGGTAGGTGCATTTGCCCTCTCCACTAAGTTTGTCAAGTGAGTGGAAAAAATAAAGAGGGTTCAAGATTACAGTTATGCTCCAGATTTCACATGATATCAGGAAACTCAAACAAACACTCTTGAGCACCAGATACAAACACCATCCATTTTTTGTCACTCTGGCAGTTGGACAGAAGAAGACGTGGAGATATCGCCAGGTAGAAATGCAACAATGTTAATCATAAGAATTATAAAGCCACCAGGAATTAAGTCAATCTCACAAACAGAAGAGGTGCTATCAGTGCCTACCTTTCAGTCAATACTGGTCCAGGAACTGAAGCGAAGTTACTTAAAAGCAGCATGTGAAAGTCATGCACTGCCAAATACTGCTTTCAGCTTGACAGATGCTCCTCTGAGAAGGCTATGTATTTCCCAATGTGGAGAATGCCAGCAACTTAAGCAGCACATGGCTCTCTTGGTCCCTGTTATCGATTACTGCATTGGATTTTTGCTCTGTTTCTTATCTGACAAGCACTCATCTCATCCAGAAATGAAAGGAGGCTACCAAGTAATCAGCAGCAGCATGCCTCCCATTTCCAATATGATTCAGGGAGAGGTGGCATGTGCTGAGAATCCAGGGCAGGAGTTTTGAAGTCACTGTTTGGACAACCACCTTGAGGTATATCACTCACTCTATGTCCTCCTATTGACTACTACATTCACTCCATACATATAGAAGTATATAGGATGTACATGGTTGGTAGGCTGCTGGCATGTAAACAGCTGGGCTGTTGCCACCAGTAATGTTGGGTTGTAGCTTCACTGATCAAGGATATATTGTGAAAACAGACTTGTGCTGCGGCCATATGAAAAAGAGCAAGGAATGCTGATTATGAGCGCTGAAACACTATTGCTGACTTGACAATATGGTTATATGAATTGGCCTTTATTTGACTTAACTTCTAGGATCTCAGTTTAAGCAGGTTTTATCTACATCCATCTTTTGCGGTTCCTAGAAGTTCATTAAAGAACAAAGGAATATGATTGTTGTTTAAAGGGCATGCTTGTAACTGATTTGCCTTCAATGTCATTTGATCTTACTGGTTTTATAATACGAGCCATTTACTGGCTTGGTTAGGCAAATATCTATTTTTATTATTATCCTTTTATAATGAGACATTCCATTTCAATCAAATAAAAGTTCTTTTATACTGCTCCATTTAAAACTAGTAATGTCATTGCTAAAAATGTCAAGAAATGAATATTTACAACATCCGTTTAATAACTTTGATTTGGTTCTCAGGGATCCGATGAATTAGGTTTATGACTTTCAGGTTTATGTTCAAACATGTGGAAGTAGCAACTAATTGAGATGAGTCAAGTTTTAATATGAATTTCACCACTTGGCTATATTCAGCATGCATAAACAAGAAAAATTCTTTTTTTTTTTTTCAGGGAGAAAAATAAGTGTCTATGATAAAGGCTGAGGTATCTGTTGACAAGCTATTAAAAACTGTCTAGATTCTTTGGCAAACATGTATTTTCCAAGGCTTCTATTATAATTATTTTTAACCTTTCTCTGCTTGATGTCATTGTACCTCAATATTACATTCTTCTTTCAATCCCATCAGTAGAAACACCAATGGAAGCCAAGCCATCATATTGAATAGACTTTGGATCAGTCCCCCAGGGACAGAATAATTTACACCATAAGTATATTAGATTTCTTCTTTTTTTTAACTTGATGCATTTCCAATGTCCAGAGAATTTTACATTAGTGCCTCTGTCACCTGTGCTCAGTAACTTGTAAAATACATTGCATGGCCATGTATGGGTCCCTGTCATAATTAGTACAGCAACTCTGAGTTGGATCCAGACATATTTTTTTTTACTTAATCTCACCTAATTCCTCTCCTTACTTCAATTGCCATCCTATATGGCCTTTTACCATGCCAATTGCACAATCCCCAGCATTGCTTTTTTGGTGGTCAAATAGGACCCCCCTTCTCCATTTTTTGACTAGCAGTAAATCTAATTGGATTCAACCCTTTATATTTGCCTCTTGCTGCAGAAACCATTGTGATGCCAATTACAAACAGTCCATTACAGTGGACATGTCACTGCATAACTTGTATGAACACATGAATGATTAAGTGACAGGTCTAGTATCCATTTTCTGTGATTTTCAGAATCAATGTAGCAGAAGCAATGGTCCACAGTGCTTAGTCTCTTAGTAGGTACATTCCTTGGAGAGACACCATCAGCCCTGTAAACATTCCAGAATCTGTAATGTCACACCAGTGGCTGGATCCAGTAATGCACTTATAAAGGGATTGCAGATCTTCCCTGCCTTCCGCTTCCCCCAGCAATCCCTTCCAACCCTGAGAAAGCTGGTTCACAGGGATGTGGGGCCAGTATGGAGGAATAGCCGTGCAGGTGAATGGACTGCATAGAGGATGTGGAAGGGGTTGAAATTGTTCTATTCTCTCTATTCTGTCAGCAGTGCTCTATTGATGAAAGAGGCAGCAGAGTTTATATCACCTCCACCCCCCTCCTCACTGCCTCCCATCTTTGACTGGTATAGGCAGCAAAAGTTAAGATGAAAGGACAAAATAAGTAATTCATCAAACAATCAATTCAAGCACTTCACAGATCTAAGTTAAAAGAAAAGGAAGGTGAAGAACATAGTAGCCCAACAGCAAATCAAAGCTGATGTAAGACCTTCCAAGTTCCCTTACAAAACAACCATCCAGAACTCAGTGTGCTTCACTCAAAGTAGGTGGGTAGATTGTGGTGCTCTCATGGCTTGATTTGGTGACAGCTCTGGGGTAGTCTGTCTGGGTGGTAACATGCAATGTTCCTGTCCATAGATTCTGGCCATGAGACCCTGTCCCAAATCTCTGGATTCTCAATTCCATTTCATCCAAACCTTTATTGGCATAGGATTCTCAATTCTTCATATACCCTGATTTTACTATGGTCATTTATGCATGGGTACTTTCACTCATGTTCACTCCCCCTGCCCCAAGTCTGTCTCGGTGGTTCCTTGGAGTTATGCATGAGTTTTCCCTCCATTAGAGAGGACCTCGCTGCCAACCCTCACAAATCCTGGACCTTCCTATTCCTTAGTTAACCCAATTCTTCCCTCTTCCCTGAGCCCAGCCCAGGTGAAATCTCTGGTGCACAAGGCAAAGTGCGGGACATGCAAGCTTAGTTTTGCTCACAGTCAATTACAAAGCAGCATGTCCAGAGGCGGGGATTCCTGCTTCCTGGGAGCTCTTTCTGAGCAAAAGAAAAGCTTTTTAAAATTGAGGCTTAGATTTCTCCCCCCCTTCTTTTCAGATTGCTTCGTTTTTTAAAAAAATTATGTTCTTAAAATGCTTTTTTATGTGGCAATTGGGTTGGTGGGGAGGGAACTTTTCTCTCACTATGGACAATTACGAAGCAGCATTTCAAGGGGCGGGGATTCAGATACTTCCTGATTTGAGCTTGGAGACTGCTGGTGCATGCAGTCTCAACAGGAAAGTGTGGGTCCAACAAGCAATGAACCTCAGGTGAAACTCCCATGCATAAAGGACCTATGTGAGTTAAACGCAAGTTGCCTCTGTCTTCTTTCCCAGCAATCTCTCCACTTCTAAGGCTTACCAATGAGGAAATGGAAGGTGGTCTGTGTTTCAACATCCATGAGGGGCATTTACTCCAATTCAAATTAAATTCTCTTAAAACAGAATAAAAAGGAATATTTTTTTTAAAAAATTGTTGGGACGTTACTTTCATACATCATTCCATTGTTAAGGGCAATGGGTAGAATACAAATGTTCCATAGCCCATCATTTAGTTTTGGGTATTTTAAATGAAATTTAGCCAAATCTTGCTACTCTTCAACAACCAAATAATTACTAAAGGTAAGTATTCCAGAATTCCCATGTGGAAATATGCATTAAAAAAAATCACTGTTTCGGGTACCATTATCGGTGAGTAGGAGTATCATTTCTCTTTGAGTCTTTGAATTTCCCAGGCAGTGGCATTTCTCCAAGCCGTGAGTGTCACCAGCCTGGGAAAGGTGGAATCTGGCCCCCATGAATCTTGCCTGGGCCAAGGAGGGTGGTTCCCAGCCAGTGCAAGCCGGACACAGGGCTTGACCCAGATGCGAGTCTGGCTGGCTCGTTCTCCTTCCCGCTCTGCTTTGTGAGTCATTTTCAAGGGCCATTTTCCCCTCCTGGTTTGCAGCTCTGCAAGTACGATGGCTGGGGGCACCTTGTTCGGGGACCCTTACAAATGGACCACTTGGTCCAGTTAACTTGAAACTGAGGGTGGGGGTAGTGGACAGGCATCACTAGCTTCCTGGCGATTTTGGTGTCATTAAGTTGAATAACAGCCACTCCACCCCCCCCCAAGTCCCCCATAGGGAATAATGGAGCCGAAATCATTCTGGAATCCCAGAAAAAAAACATACCTGAATCCCAAAATAGTATGGAGGGACCCAAATACCAGTATATATGCTCTCCCTGAAATTTGAATTCCCAAAATACCATCTTTTCCAGATGCGTATCTGAGTAATTTCCACAAATAAAGTAATTTCCATAAATACGGACAATATTTTCTTATAGCATACATATTTTCCTGGCTTAATTCACTGAACTGTCTGCAGTTTTCCCCTTTAATACAGATCCTCATAAAGTAGGTTTTATTGCTGTATTCAATTGATACACACACACATTTTGTTTCTTACACCTTTCACTTCCTTTGTATTCCTGTTAGCATGTGGATGTGCTACAGTCGATTGAATCTTTGTGATGCAAAGAATGTAAACAGCAAAAGAAGGCAGCTTCTTAGTTTTTCTCTGGTTATTTCACATTTACACACTTATGAGCAGCAGCCGAGCAAAGAACATGTTTTTAATATTGAAAAATCAATCCTCTCTAATCCCAGTTATTATTATTCTATCTCCAGGATGCTCTGGAACAGCCAACAGTTTCTACTGATGCTTCACATCTGATCCTATGGATTAAGTTTAAGCTGCAGCAACGTGAGTAAGGATTTACACCACTGCAGCTGAAAGACAAGCCCCTGTTCAGAAGCAAAATTGCTGGGTATCACTTCCCTGGTACAGGGAGTTCCTATGAATTCATTGACTTTCTGTTATGGCTGGCACAACTGTGCGCCATTCTTTTTGATACCTAAGGGGAAGCTTGCTTGACACAGGAGTTAGCATACCAGACTAAGACCAAGGATTTCCAGGTTCAAAATCCCAATATGCTATGAAGCTCACTGAGTGACCTTGGGTCAGTAACCTTCCTATTTAGTTCACAGGGTTGCTATGAGGATAAAATGGAGACTTATGTACACCACGCTGAGCTTCTTGAAAGAAAGGCAGGGTCAAAATGTGAAAGATGGCCCAAAAGACATATAGGATGGGGAAAAGGTAAAGGTCCCCTGTGCAAGCACTGGGTCATTACTGACTCCTGGGGTGACGTCACATCCTGACGTTTACTAGGCAGACAATGTTTATGGGGTGGTTTGCCATTCCCTTCCCCAGTCATCTACACTTTACCCCCAGCAAGCTGGGTACTCATTTTACCAACCTCAGAAGGATGGAAGGCTGAGTCCACCTTGAGCCGGCTACCCGAAACCAACTTCTGTCTGGATTGAACTCAGGTCATGAGCAGAGCTTTTGACTGCAGTACTGCAGCTTACCGCTTTGAGCTACAGGGCTCCTTTATAGGATGGGAAACACTCATCAGATCAGCAGCTGTGACATCCTTATAGCTGCCTTCGCTCCTGGCACCAGTGCTAGAATCTTCTTCTTGTTTTGGTTCTACACTTTTCATTTTGCCAGTGTGTCCAGATATGCGTGTGTGTGTGTGTGTGTGTGTGTGTGTGTGTGTGTGTGTGTGTGTAAAGTGCCATCAAGTTGCAGTTGACTTCTGTGACCCCAGCAAGGGGTGTTCAAGGCAAGTAACAAGCAGAGATGGTTTGCTTAGTGGTCTCCCTTCCCAGTACCAACTCTTCTTAGATTCTGAGATCTGATGAGGTTGGGCTATACCATGCCCCCTTCCCTCCTTTCAGATACACATATTCAAATATTAACATACACGTACCAAGTGGGAAGGAAATGGGTGTGCCACTACATTTGATGCGCAACCTGTACTCTGGACAAGAGGCCACAGTTAGAACAGAATATGGAGAAACAGAATAGTTTCCAATTGGCAAAGGTGTCAGACAAGGATGTATTTTATCTCCCTATCTCTTCAATCTATATGCAGAACATATAATTAGGAAAGCTGGATTACATGTAGATGAAGGTGGGGTGAAAATTGGAGGGAGGAACATTAATAATTTGAGATATACTGATGACACTACATTATTGGCAGAAAATAGTGAAGATTTGAAACGACTACTGCTGAAAGTTAAAAGAGAAAGTGCCAAAGCAGGACTACAGCTGAACATCAAGAAAACAAAAGTAATGACTACAGGAGAATTACACAACTTTAAGGTTGACAATGAGGAAATTGAAATTGTTCAAGACTTTCTATTCCTTGGCTCCACCATCAACCAAAAGGGAGACTGCAGCCAAGAAATCAGAAGGAGATTGAGACTGGGAAGGGCAGCCATGAAGGAGCTAGAAAAGATTTTGAAGTGTACGGATGTATCACTGGCCACCAAGACTAGATTAATTCATGCCATCGTATTCCCTATTACTATGTGTGGGTGTGAAAGCTGGACAGTGAAGAAAGCTGATAGGAAGAAAATAGATTCCTTTGAAATGTGGTGCTGGAGGAGAGTGTTACGGATTCCGTGGACTGCCAAAAAAACAAATCAGTGGGTTATAGATCAAATCAAGCCTGAACTGACCCTAGAAGCTAAAATGACTAAACTGAGGCTATCATATTTTGGTCACGTCATGAGACAACAAGAGTCACTGGAAAAGACAGTCATGCTAGGAAAAGTTGAGGGCAGCAGGAAAAGAGAAGACCCAACAAGAGGTAGATTGACTCAATAAAGGAAGCCACAGCCTTCAATTTGCAAGATCTGAGCAAGGCTGTCAAAGTTAGGACATTTTGGAGGACTTTCATTCATAGGGTCGCCATGAGTCGGAAGCGACTTGACGGCACTTAACACACACACACCAAGTGTGAAAGACATACATATGAAGATTTTGGCCCATAGATCTTTATAAAGACTGAGAAGCAAAAGCTGTCAAGGGATTTGGCTGCCACTTCTAAAACTTTTAAAGACCCAGATATTTAATTTGACATGTATGTGCTGTTCATACTTGATAAGACTCATATGCATTTTGTAATCAATTTTAGTAGGTACCTCTAACCACAACATAGTAGAAACTGTCCCTTTTCTGTTATGTTGTAGCTGTTTATCTTAAATGTCAGTGGTGCCTGTGTTTATTTTAGATTTCTCTTTGCAAAAGACAAAGGTCAGCAGTGAATAATACATAATACTAACACCGAATGAGGAGATGTCTGTCTGTCTGTGCAATAATGTGCCCCCCCCCCTGTTATCTAGCCATTTGAATTCCCCCAACTGTGATATCTTCATCGGTGAAGCATTAGTATTTGCATTTCTAAGATAGCTTAATAAGCATTCTGCATTTTAAAAGGCATGGGCTTGTGGGTGAGTAGTGGCAGGAACATTCCCGAAGCAATCATAAATATTTAGATCACTGTGTTGATTCTAATCAGTTAAAAATGTAAATTATGTGGTTCTTTGTCATGTAGGAGAGAGATACCAGCCTCACATAGTACTTTTATTAACATTTCATAGAAATGGCTCTCCTTCAGTGCTGTCAATCTACTCATGCATTTTGCTTTTAATTATTAAAATTGAGTCTCATTAGCATAGAGTGTGGCATTAATGGCATTTGTAATGTAAACTATTTCAATAAACAGGCTGAATAAGTTGGAAAAAATATACCTAATGTCTTCAGATAGGGGAAACCCCCCAAAACACTAGAATTTAAACCACAAACATTTAATTCCTCCAATGTTCTGATAAGACTTTTCCTTAGTTTTAAGAGAGGCAGCATGGTGTAGTGGCTAAGAGCAGTGGACTCTAATCTGGTGAACTGGGTTTGATCCGCAACTCCTCCACATGAGTGGCAGACCCTAAGCTGGTGAACTGGGTTGGTTTCCCCACTTCTACACATGAAGCCAGCATGTGACCTTGGGCTAGTTAAAATTCTCTTAAAGCTCTCTCAGCCTCACCTACCTCACAAGGTGTCGGTTGTGGGGAGAGGAAAGGAAGGAAATTGCAAACCGGTTTGATTCTCCTTAAAAGGTAAAGAAAATCAGCATATGAAAATCAACTCTTCTTCTAGATCTCATTTTAGGTATGTTAAACTTGTCAGTTGCTGATCCAGCATTAGATGTGTGATTTATTTGTTATACTGCTGTGCTAGAAGCATAGTCAACAGGAAGACGCAGTTTTAGTATGCTTTCCTTTATGTGTGAGGATCAGGTCCTTTTGCTGAAATGAACAAGGCAGTTCTTGCAAGCATGGCAGCTATGTATGCACTGAAATGATATGAAACTGCTGGATGTGATCACTATTGTTATGTTATGAGACATGTTTATGGACGCAGGAGTTTTCTGTGTTTAATGGTGTACTCACACATAATCCTACCTGGAAGCACAATAAAGTTCATGGAATTTAACTTCTAATTACATTGACATGAAGTGTTACTGGGCTTGAAAAAATATTTGATTCATCTTGTTAGACTCATCACCCCCTCAGAATACTTATGGGTTTATCATAAACTAGAGAGAGAAAGAGTGAGAGAACTCTAACACATAAACATGTGTACAATCCATATTTGTTGGAATGGGAATGTATTGTGATGCATCATAACAAACACCAGAGTTTACTAAGACAGATGAGGGGGGGGAAAACTAGGAAACTTTAAGCAGTGCAAACAATTCAGGCTTCTAGAGTGGGTTTAGGTGAAACAGTGAGCAAAGAGTGGCTTGTGTTTTAGCTACTATCAGCAAGTGATTTTTTTCCCAATTTGTGTGAAGTGGAATTCCCATTATTAAACCTGGGAACAATTTGCCTCTGCCCTGTGGGGAGAAGAAACAAAGCCTAAGAAAGTCTAGGAAAACTAAATCACAGTGGGTAGCCGTGTTAGTCTGTTTGCAGTAGTCAAAAAGGGCAAGAGTCCAGTAGCACCTTAAAGACTAACAAAAATATTTTCTGGTAGGGTATGAGCTTTCGTGAGCCACAGCTCACTTCTTCAGAGCTGTATCTGAAGAAGTGAGCTGTGGCTCACGAAAGCTCATACCCTACCAGAAAATATTTTTGTTAGTCTTTAAGGTGCTACTGGACTCTTGCCCTTTTTGACTAGGAAAACTAAAGAAAGCCTAAGAAAGCAAGCCTAAGAAAGGGGCCTCTGAGTTAACCAAAGTTACCCATCAGATAGTCACTGTAACATCACCACGTATACATTTCTGCTTCTGCTTACTAAGCTTACAGATAGCCCATTCCTGACCTTGAGGGCTGAAAGTCCCTAGGAGGAGGACAGGGGCCCGCGCCGGCATCCGTGCTCCTTTCACCAGCAAGGGTGTCATGGACGCTGGTGTCGGACCTCTAACGCCCCCCTCCCCATGCTGCTGGAGCAGCACAGCCCTGGGACACCAGCTCTGCCTCCCGCCAGTGTCCTGATGGTGCACTTCCATGCGCCATCTTCCCAGGGGTGTTCCTGGGGTGATCCAGGAGAGGAGCCACCTTTAGGTAGCCTCCTAAGCCGTTTCTAGCCAGCAATGCCTCCTTTGCCCTCAATGTATGCCACCATTTTACATGGCGTATCCCTGTGGAACCCTATGGAGTGTTTCCACAGGGCTTGAGGGTAAGGGAATCATTTTGGCTTGGCGGGGGGGGTGAATCCTCCTTTGAAGCCAGCGCGGTGGTACTGCCTCCAGCCACTGGCTAAGCCCTTCCCCTCAGGAATGGGCTGTAAGTCTTGCTTGACATTTCATGTAGGAACAAGGGTTAATGATGAATGGGTCACTCTGTTATTCTAAGATCTTGGGTGAAAATGCAGGAAAGTACCAAAGTCTACATGAGACACTATAGCAGCTGCCAACATCTGTTTCAAGGATTCTGTAAGATTATAATAGTTTGTATCTCTATAAATATTTCTGAAATCTGCTTATACGGTGAGAAACTCCCTCCTAGCCATCTTGGTGGGATGGAATTCTCCTTGTGTACCAGTACAAAATAAATTTTCTTAAAGACTACTCTCTGTGTCTATTTAGTCCCACTTTCCAGCCGGAGAACCCAATCAGCCCAGATCCAGAATTCCCCTACAGCCCCATAGTTTCAAATGGAACAGAAGGCTCATTGGGTTGCTCTCTGTCGGTCCAGCCAATGGGTAAGCATGGCTCACAGGCACATATTCTGGCTTTGCCTCCCCATCCAGGCTTTTGCTGCTGGCGGCTGACCATCCCACCCTCCCTTTTGGTCATCATGGGATTATCTGGTTGCCATTGAGTTGAGCAGGAATTTCTGGGGTTTCCCTGGATTGGTAGGTTTGCCAGGTGGGTGGTTTCAGCGGGCAGTAACCTGCCAATCCACCCAGCTATTCAAGAGCGGGAATCGCATGTGCACATGGCTGCATGTGACATGATCATGTAACTTCCACATTGCCACTGCCGCTTTAGCACTCAACCCCCCCCCCAAACACCTGGAAGTGTCATGATTGTGTCATGCGCAGCTGTGCATTCATGCAATCTCCCCAGCCCGCCCCCCAAAACCTCCCACCAATGGAAAGGGAGGACCTAGCAACCCTACTAGATTGGCCATAAGGGAAGCCCTTTTTACCCTGCTTTATGATATTGTGGGAAGGATCGGGCTAGACAGGCCTGGTCTTTGACTGTTCAGGCCATAATTTGTTTGGCAAGGCTAGGGTGGGTTGCTCAGGATAGGTAGGGATGATCAGCAAACACCCTGAGACATCAAGAATAATGGAGGGTGTGTCCAGAGCAGCGTTTCATTGGCTATGCAGCAGGGTATGGCAAAATAGAGCCCTTCATGCTGAGCAACCTGTTTTTGAACGGTAGTGGCCATACAGCACATCGGGGAAAGGGCTGGATGTCTCACGCCACACTGTATGCAAGCAATGATAAACAAGGCTAGTGGAAGACGATGGCTGATTTTGGAGCCAGAGTAGGTCTGTCCAACAAAGCTGCCATGGTGTGGCTGCCTAGCACAGTCTGCCTACTTAAATATGTTAGTAATCAAAATAGGGCTTACAAGTACAAAATAGGAGTTCAGGAATCAAAAAACTGTACTTGTGTAAGGCTCAAATAAAGCACATATACAACAATGCAAACAATTGTATTCTGAGGAAAACCTCATGTAAAATATATCCAGAAGATATAGGTCCAGAGCAAGGACTTAAGGTGTAATATCGAATACAAACAGGTAAGTGTATATATACAAGGCTGATAAGGTGCACAGAAGTTAACAGTCCAAATAAGGTAATTTACAATAAAGCGGAAGCATTTTCAATTGCACAATAAAGCACGGAACATTTTCAGTCGCAATGGGCTTCCGGTATAATCCCCATTTCAGAGTTTTCATCAAGCTTCAAGTAGTACCACGTGCTTGTATCACCAAAATTGGAGAGAGACGTCTACTTTGCCATTCTGTCTAAGAGACTTTAGCATACTTAATGATATGACATAGATCAATTTGATTACTGAACACATTAAACCCAAGCTGGTGTCTCATATTTGTGTGTGTGTGGAGGGCGGGCGGTGCCTGGGACAAACCCTCATCATCTTTCCATGCTATTCAGTAATGATGCTACTGAAGTTTGTATGCACCTGTTTGGTATAAGGCTCTCCCAAATCTCATAGAGATTTTTTGGAGACAAACAACAGACTGCATGGAGAAGGGGAAGGTACAGAAAACTCTGCTCTGTCTGCTCCTTCTACAAGGTTTTTCCATTGTCCCGCCTAAGGCACATTCTTACAATTTAAGGATCTCTTCCAATGGAGATCATTGCATACTAACAACAACCCAGTGATACAGATTGGGTTAGTCACTGAGCTCAGGGTTGAATTGGGATTTGAATGTGGGCTTTCTCCATCCCAGCCAAACACTACTACAACTCACTGTGCCCAGCTGCAGTGCACTACCAGTTATGTGGTGGAAGGTGACTTATGCTGACCCCGTAGGGTTTTCAAGGCAAACGACATTCGGAGGTGGTTTGCCATTGCCTGCTTCTGTGTGGGCTGAGAGAGTTTTAAAAGAACTGTGACTGGCCAGGGTCACCCAGCAGGCTTCATGTGGTGGAGTGCGGAAATGAACCCAGTTGTCCAGATTAGAGTCCACCGCTCTTAACCACTACACCAAGCTGGCTCTCACTACCAGTTATAAGCTTACTAAAAAGTTGAAAATGAAAACATACCTTTAGTACAGTGACCCTGCCTATAGGCAAAACACTGAATAAAGAATTTGTCTAGATGTTTGATCTAACTCAAAGTTTCTCTGCAGTACCTAGGCACCTTCAAAGTATATTTTAGCAAGATCCTTGAAAAACATATTATGCTCCTACTTCTCATTAAGCCAATAAAGTGAGTTATGGCTTTGGCACTATTTCTTATGGTTGCTTTTTTCTCTTTAATTAATGTTTCATTTTTTATCTCTGCCTGCATAATTGCTTGTAGTTTCTCTATAACTTAATGCTGATTATCTTGAACAAATGCCTTCAGTAGGAAGTAATGAGGAACAAGGACTTATCTTCTGTTTTATGTATAACCACCCTACTGTTTTTTTTTTACTCTTTATTCTTTCAGAGATTAACTATGCTGGATTTATGAAGTATAGTTTCAAAGAATAAGACATTAGGCCAGAGTAGTTAATTGGTCATGTTGTCATTTACCTCTCTGTTACTGCAAACACATCAATAGCATGTGCGAGTTGTATGAAAATACAATTCTCGTGCCTCTTTTGTAGATCATTTTGGTCCCTGAGAGCTATGGTGCTCAGCACAAAACTGTGTCTGTCATTTTGAATAGTAAGCAAAGGGATGGGGAGTTCTTTGTGAACTTGGCTCGCAGTTTGCTGCAGGAAAGGGAATCTCTGCAGCAGCCGAGTTGGGATGTGGGAACTGGAGTGGTGGCTGGTTTTCTGGATGTCAAGGAAAGGCCTGTGGTGCCTTCTGGTCTGTATGTATTTCAGCTGTAGGAGTGTATTTCAGCTGCAACAATACAAATCATTATGTATGTTGCTGCACCTTAAACTAATCCATAAGGCTGAGATAACAAACCATCACTCCTGGGACTCAATCGATCTATCAATTTTTGCCTGAAATTAGAAAATAGGGCAGTTGTCAAGCACCTTGTGGCAGGCCACAATACATGGATAGTTTTCTTTGTTCATCTTGGTAGGATCATACTGCAGTATGGATTGATATTGTCTCAACAGCTCCCCTCCCCTTCTAGTTCTTAAATAGGATGCTGTGAGACATATGCAAGCTGTTGAGAGTCATTGTAACATGCACATGTGGTGTTCATATTTATCCTCTTCCTAGGGAGGGAGGTGGGGCAGCAGGAGATGAGACTGGATCTGTTGACCCAAGCAAGGAACCAGCACGATTCTCTCCTTCCCTTTCCATCTGTTCTTGGTGAATGCTAGTTGAGGTACATTCGGGGCGGGGGGAGAGAAAACTCCTTCAGAACAGGGTTGATATTTTACAGAGTTGAGCGTTCCTCCTGTCCTTTCCTATTTTGCACAAAACACAAGGCCTCTCTTTCTCTTCCACCATGATTGTTTTGCAGCCTGCGCATTCTTCCCTGTAATGGTAGAGTAGTTTTACAGTACAATCCTAGGCACTAGGGCTGTCAAAAAAAAAATTCGGTACAGTTCGGATTCGGCCGAATTTGGCCCTTGTGGGTTCGGTACGTGCCGAAGTCCGAACTCCCCCACTTCGGATCCGTTCAATTCGGCGGGAATTCAAAGTTCGGAAAAAAATTCGGCCGAATAAAGCCATTAAAAACACAATCGCGCCTTTCCGCGGCTCTGGGGGGGCATTTTTGGGGTTAGAGGTCCCAAACTTTTGGCAGTGCTTCAAAGGACATTTATTGAAAGACTCCCCAAGTTTTGTAAAGATTGGGTCAGGGGGGGCTGAGATATGGGCCCTGAAAGGGGTCCCCCCACCCTTAATGTGCATCTCTCAGCAGAGCTTGCCGCCCACGCACAAAGCTCCCAGCCCCAACAACAGCTGAGAAATTAGCAAAACAACTGCAAACACAACTGTTAAACAACACCTTTGCAACACACAACTGAAACCTCCCCCCTCAAACCAGGGAGCGAGAGACTCGAGGGGGAACACACACCCCAGGCAGAACCGACGAAAGCCCCCTTTGTCTTCCCCCCCACCCACAGAAACTGCTCCCCCCCACACACACACAGACTCTGCTTTCCCCCCCCCCACACACACACACACATACACAGGAGAAAAATTATAGATTAAAGCCCCCAAAGGGGTCTTACTGTGGCTGTCTTCTGTTCCATCAAGAGGGGCTGAAGAGAGGACTTGTAATCCAAGATGATTCCAATTAGGCACGGAACGTTTTGCTCTGGAGAAGATGCACAGGATCTGATCCATTCATCCCAATAAGGAAAAGGGGAAAGGGGAAAGGGGAAAGCCCATATCTCGGGACCCCCTGACCCAATGTTCACAAAACTTGGGGGGTATCTTAAGAACACTGGTCTGAAACTCCGCTCAAAGTTTGGGATCTGCACCCCCAAAAATGCGCCCCCTGCAGCCATGGAAAGAAAAAGGGGGGAGCTCATATCTAGGGACCCCCTGACCCAATGTTCACAAAACTTGGGGGGTATCTTAAGAACACTGGTCTGAAACTCCGCTCAAAGTTTGGGATCTGCACCCCCCAAAATGCGCCCCCTGCAGCCATGGAAAGAGAAAAGGGGGGGAGGCGATATTTCTGCCCCCACTGAACCCATCTTTACAAAACTTGGGTAGTATCTTAAGAATAATTAACTGAAGCTATGCTAAAAGTTTGGGGGCTATATCCCCAAAAAAGCGCCCCCTGCAGCCACATAAATGGAAAAGGGGGGAGGGAAAAGGGGGAGAGCCCATATCTCGAGACCCCCTGACCCAATGTTTACAAAACTTGGGGGGTATCTTAAGAACACTGGTCTGAAACTCTGCTCAAAGTTTGGGATCTGTACCCCCAAAAATGCGCCCCCTGCAGCCATGGAAAGAAAAAGGGGGGAGGCCATATCTCGGGACCGCCTGACCCAATGTTTACAAAACTTGGGGGGCACCTTAAGAAGCTTCATCTGAAGCTCCAGGGAAAGTTTTGTGTCTGTACCCCAAAAAATACGCCCCTGCAGCCACAGAAAGGAGCGAATGTGCACAAGCACCTCCCCACACACACACGAGGATTTCGCTCTCTCTCTCTCTCTCCCTGGCTGGGCCGCACATCAGCTGATTCCTCCAGTACTCAATCCTGACTGATTGGCCAGAAGAAGACCCAGCTTGCCCACCGATTGGCCGGGGGAGGAGAATGCTGCTTACTGACGGTTATGCTGCTTACTGACGGCCGAATTTGCCGAATTTATTCGTGAACTCACGAACTCGCTGAATTCGGCCCCCCTGGTTGCCCGTCAGTTTTGAGTTCGGTTCCTCCCGAACTAAAAACCACCGAATCAGGGGAAATTCGGCTGATTTTCAGTTCGGGCCGAACCGAATTGACAGCCCTACTAGGCACATCTACTCAGAAGTAAGTCCCATTGTATTGAATGAGGCTCACTCTCAGGTATGTGTGCATATAATTTGACCCCTACAGTGGAATAGTATGAATATTTACTGAGAAGTAATTCCTATTTTATTAATGGGTCTTTCTCCCGTATAAGTGTGCACAGGATTGCAGTGTAATCATGTGCACACATACTTGGGAGTAATTCATGCTTAATTTGCAGAGTTTAGAAAAAATGTCAGAGATCCCTTTCTATTACCAAAATGTGTGACTGTTAAATAAAGATAGATGAAACAGTGGGACTGTATAAGATTGAATTGCAGGATGCTTCCTGAGCCCAAGGTGGGTCTGAAAAGTGGGCTACAAAGGCAAGAGGGCATTTCGATCCATCCACCCGGGCAGTTTTTTCTCTTCTCTGCGACAATCAGCTGCCCTGATTGTTCCCTGTCCCCTCACCCAGCAATTCTGGGTCCTCATTCCATACTTTTGCTGAGGTTCCCAGAATCTCTCAGAACATTCCTTGCTCTGCATCCTGGTAATTTTTGCTGCTGAAACCAAGAGAGGTTATAATTAAGAGTCTTTCTAGAAATGATTCACTGCTCTCTTCAGTTAAGACTCCTGTGTATTTTTTTTTTTTTTTTACATCTCAGGTCTACGGAATCACTGAGGAACAATTCCATGGGACAACATCATGGTGGCTTCATCTTTATTTTCACGGATAGAACATGACAAGAAATTTCAAAAAGTGCCGATGGTATTCTAAGAAATGTTGATTAATAAGGTTGCCTGAACCTTCACACTTTGGGCTCTTGGGATTCACCTGGATTTAAGACATCCAAATTCTTCCTGCTTAAATTCATTTAATTAATCAGAGTTCAGCTGTTTCACCAAATTTCAATCGGCAAAAACCCACACTTTTATGTCTGTCATTTTTACCATTTCCACCTGTTATGGATGTAGGAAGGAAGGTGGGTTACTAAGAGATCATCACCAATTAATGGCTTTGAGTAAGTATCAGCTAATGATCTGTGAAGAGCTGCATATGAAAGAAAAGCTACTTTTTATCTACATGCATGTATGCTATTTACAGCATTGCTGACCAAGTGCCAAATGGATAAAGGGGGAAGGGAGCTAGCTAGGAGGAATACCCACCCACCGCCAGCATGCAAATAACCAGGACATGTTGATAGGTTGTAAATGGCCACAATTTTATTGGATGCAGCTGACAGGGCCTTGGCATAGCATAGGGGCTGGATCCAGGGCACTGGCCGACCCCCCTGACAACCAGTGAGTGCCCTCCTACTCCCAGCCCACCTGCTGGAGAGTAGCATGGATGGCAGTATACAGGACTCCACTTGGACTAGAGTCACTTTGTGAATCCTCTGCCACTTGTAGGTAGGTTGGCCAGACAGCCCCCGAGCTGGGTGTGTCCCTTGCAAGGTCTCTGCCAAAATCCCTTAATGGGATCTCCAAGATGGGTAAAAGGGACATGCAGACCGACTTTCCCCCAAAATTGGATTTGGCCCCATGCAAACACCACCAAAAGTTGGGACAAAGAAATAAACACAAGTAAACATGGGCACACCCACACACAAACAACCAAATACAGGATGGGAGGGCAGGACAAAGCCAGAAGGCAGAATGAACTGGCACTGAGGCGAGGCCTGAATTTATAGTAAGACAGCGAATCAGAATGAAAACTACAAGCCTAAGGTCTGCTGGCCAAGCCCCACCCTCCCCACCCTTATAAGGCCAATTCTGGTTGGTCCATTTGAAGAAGGGCTGAGAGACAGGGAAGGTGGAAACAGTCAGGTGGGAAAGAGCCTGACCTGGCCGGAGCCTCTTCACCTCACCTCACCCCAGATCCCCCTCCAGCTCTCCTCTCAGCACAGTCCCACAAATAGGGCTCGTTGGTAACCCCTGAGCCAGCACTTGCTGACCCAGCACCACATGGGAAGTCAGTGGAGGGAGACAGCTAGGAGGAAGACCCACCGCCAACATGCAAATAACCAGAACACATTGCAGGGTTATAAACAGCCACAACTTATATTGGATGTAGCTGATAGGGCCTTGGCATAGCATAGGGGATGGATCCAGGTCATCAGCCGAGCCGCCTGCCGACCAATGAGTGACCTCCCACTCCCAGCCCACCTGCTGGAGAGTAGCATGGGATGGCAGTATATGGGACTCCACCTGAGCCACTTTGTGAATCCCCTGTCATTTGTAGAAAGGCCGCCCTGATAGCCCTTAAGCTGGGCATGTCCCCTGCAAATCTTCCCCCTAAATCCCTTGAAGAGATCCCCAAGATAGGGGAAAGGGACACGTAGGCAGGCTTTCCCCCCAAAATGGTTATAGCCCCTTGCAAACACTGCCATAAGAAATGGGCAGAGATCACCAAGGACCCGGCAGACTCCTGTTGGTAAGCCCTGAGCCCATGCTTCTTAAAGGACAGTGAAGCATGGATTCTCTTTAACAGAGATACCTTAAAAACCTCAACAATGGTGGGATAATAGTCATATGAAAAAAATAAAATAGGAAAGTTTGGAGAAGACAACAAATTATTTAGAGGAAAGAAAATCCCAAATTCACTACAAAGTACCTGCTTTGAAGCCCAAACATTTCCATACTGTTGACTACCTTCCCTGCTGGAGCCTCCTAGTCTAATGTCCCAATTTACAATCATTGAGTGGATATTGGCCAATCATCAATATAATTAAAAGAAAGATCTGCTATCAACTGCAGGTGAGAAAAAGGGCTCTTTAATCCCCAAGCCCAGACTAACAAGCATCAACAATTATGTCTATTTTCCCCCATTAAATTACATCTGTAAATTGAGCATGTTCAGCAGCTGCTATTTCCTCCCTCAGCTTCATCAACAGCCACAATTTCCTTCAGATTGAAAGAACACATTTGAACCTCCAAGTCTGAGTTGAACCAGTGAACGCTCTTTTAGTTCCCTATTTCAATCAAGCTCTTTGATTCTTAGCCACTTGCCAGTGACCTAGTTTCCCCTCAGTGGTGTACTGCTAGACTAGTTGTAAATGCAGAACTCCTTGAAAGCTTCACTGTTCTTATTTTCACCTCTACCAGTATTCTGTCCACCAATGCTGCCAGAATTTTGTATATATATATTTTTCCTGTACAGAAGGTTATTTTTGCATTCCAAACTCCTGACATGAAATTTAACATCAAAATAATATAACTGCATGCATGACTCAAGTACTGAAGGGATAAAGAATTTAACACAGAGAGAAAGCTTGTGGAGTGATTCAGATAACTGAGAATGTCAAATCTCCAACCATCTGGGATGTAATTCATAATTGGAACGCTATGAAAAAGTGATGGATCCTTCATAGTTGGCACAGGAATCCATAATCTGTCAGAGACCCCAACCAACTGTGGGGACTAGACCCTGAATATGGAGGAAAACACAGTAAGCAGAGTTAATTAACAGTGATATGGTCTTTGAAACATATAAAGTTTCTGCAACTAATGGGAATCAATGACCTTGGAATTTTGATTCATTTCATATATCATAGAAATATATGTTTCTATTGAGAAAATTAGTTGTAAGATCAACAAAATTATATGATAAAATATCCATATGATATCTTCTGAAGTGTAACACAGGTTAATTAATTATATTGTACTAAATGTTTCATATACAATGTTGTACTTATGCATCAACAGAACTTCTGTTGAGTCCATAAATAACAAAGGTTACTTACAATAATATTGTGTATTTTTGCATATGTCTTGGAACAAGAGTAGAGTGATATGGTTCCTATGACCCACTGTAGTCAGCATTCTGGCCACAGCATTCTGTACCAACTGTACCTTCTGGACAATCTTCAAGAATAGCCCCATGTAGAGTACTATTACCCAAACTGGTCCCTGAGGAGGGGAATTAGCTACAGCAGAGGTTCCAAAAAGGGAACCTTGAGAAAGATATTCCACAGAGCTGGAGGAGATTGCACTTAATCCGCTTTAATTCCAGCAATACCCTACCTCATCCCAGGGACTCTCCAGTGTCATGGGTCATTTATGTATGGTCGCTTTAACCTCCTTTATTCCCCGTTTCAGCCAGGATCAAAGTAACCCAGGTTGGGGGAAACTGTATGCATTGGCTGGAATGATCAGGGATGAAACTGTATGCTATTGGAGGCATGAATACAGAAAAGCAGTCTCCCAAGTTCAAATCAAGTCCCACCCCTTTAAATGCTGCTCTGTAATTGGCTGACTTTGCTACTCACCCAGAGAGAAAACTTCCTTTCCCCCCCCAGACCAACAGCCGCATAAAAAAGCATTTTAAAAACAAAAAAATGGAGCAATCAGAAAGAAGGGGGGGAGAGAAATCCAAGCCTTGTTTTAAAAAAGCCTTTCTTTTGCTCAGAAAGAGCTCCGAGGAAGCACTTGAATCCCTGCCTCTTTACACACTGCTTTGTGATTGGCTGTGAGAGAAGCCAATCTTCTGTGCTTCCCCTGTTTGGCTACCTTGATGAAGGGTTTGGAAAAGGGTGGGGCGAAGATCAACCCAAGAAAGGTGTACGCTCGCTCTGTGGCTCTGGAATGAGCCAGGAAGAATGGTTTGACTTAGTCCAGAAGAGGAATGGGAAAAGCCGGGTTCATTTTGCATTGAAACAGCGTTGAGCTTCCAAGGAATGAGGTAACGTGTATTCCCAAAAATTTGATCCTGGCTGAAACAGGGAATAAAAGAGGGTTAAGTGACCATGCATAAAACACCATGACCTATTAAACAAAATAAGTCTAAAGAAAAGAAGAAACCTTTTTTCTGAGGGGTCTCAGCTAGAGAAGGGGGCAAGGGCCTTAGAGTGCATTACAGTAATGTAGATGTTACCAGGGCATCAAAGTGGCAAGATCTTTCCTGCCCAGGAAGGGCTGAAGCTGTATCAACAACCAAAGCTGATGAAAGGCACCCCTGGCCACCACTTCCACCTATTAACCCAAGAGAAGGTCCAGGTCCAGTAGCAACAAGCAACAAACCTCTTCTGGGAGAATACAACTCTATACAGAACAGGTAGGGTTGCCAACCTCCAGGTGATAGCAGAAGTTCTCCTGCTATTACAACTGATCTCCAGCCGATAGAGATCAGTTCACCTGGAGAAAATGGCCACTTTGGCAATTGGACTCTATGGCACTGAAGTCCCTCCCCTTCCCAAACCCCACCCTCCTCAGGCTCCGCCCCAAAAACCTCCCGCCCGTGGTGAAGAGGGACCTGGCAACCCTAAGAACAGGAGATATTCCAATTCCTAAGTCAAAGCATTCCCCCCACCCCACCAATAGCACCTCTGTTTCATTGGGATTAGCCTTCATCCATCCCAAAACTGCCTCCAGGCACTTGTTTATGGTTTCCACAGCGTCTCTGGGATATGCTAGAAGCCCAAGGTAGACATGAGTGTCACCTACATATTGGTGACAACTCTGCCCAAATCTCTGAATGACCTCTCCCAGCAGCTTTACATAGATTTTGAAAAGCACTAAGAGGTCCATGAGAATGAACAGGATCACACTCCCCCATCCTTCTCCCAGCACAGGAAATCCACTAGGGTGGCCAAGGCTGCTTGAGTGCCATAACCAGGCCTAAAACAGATAATGTTTTCTAGTAGCAACTACATTGCTTCTTCAAACTGAATAGCTCACCCCCTTGTTGCAACTTTCAAAATGTTTCCTTAATACAATTCCCACGTCAGTGGTAAGTGAAAAGGTTTTCTCTAGCAGAGTATTTGGAGACAAAAGTATTCCAAGAATTTGAAAAGAAGAGTATTCAAAAGAGGAGCCCCTCAGCCATAGTGTATGACATAAACCATAGATGTTTCTGAAACTAATGCTGAAATGTAATTCTAGGAAACAATGAGATGCAACATTAAGAAATATTTACAACTTATCAGCTATATCATTTATCTCAGTATGACCTCAGCCTTCCTTACATTCAATGTTGTAGAGCTTCCTACCCATTTCAAAAGGTCAAAATGATTCAACATTACTGAGATACATTTTCACTTTAAGCTATCTCAACTAATTTATTATACACATTTTGATATATTTTATAAATCTGAACATCTCAAGAAAAGAAAATAAGGGAAATTACTTGCTCCTTGAATTTTAACAACATACAGTGATTAAAGTTGTCCAGAAAATTTAATCACTGGCTCAAATGCAAATAAAATATTTGGAAAATCAAAGTAAGGTTGTCAATTATTCTATAAATTTTGTTGTTACCTTATGTTGGTCAAGGAATCTCATGTAGAATGAGAGGGCAAAGCCACTTATCCATAATGGTAAAGGCTCATCTCTCAAAGTAGGCATCACAAGTCATCCAGATGGTAAATAATCCAAAATATAAAGCAAGCAATTGCCCACCCTTAGCTGGCTGGCGGGGGAAGCAGGCCAGCTGAAGGGGGGGGGAATCTGTCTACAAGTGCAGCAACTCATGGTGAAACAATGTCCCTTCCAGGTTTACCTTGGAATTGACAGGGGCGCACTAGCATGTCCCTAAAAACTCTATGGAAACCATAGTGTCCCTGTCACATCTGAGGTAAACCAAGAAGCGACGGGGATGCTGTAGCACATTCCTGGTTTCCATAGAGTTTTTTTGAGGGATGTGCTTGAGTGTCCCACTGAAGCTCCCACCAGTGTCAAAGGAGAGGTGGCAACCCTAGCCAAAGGGGAAGGACAGAAAAGAGATAAAGTATATTCCAAAATGGAAGTCAGTGGTTAAGGGCGGCAGACTCTAATCTGGAGAACTAGGTTTGATTCCCCACTCCTCTACATGAAGCCTGCTGGGTGACCTTGGGCCAGTCACAGTTCTCTGAGAACTATCTCAGCCCACGTGGAGACAGGCAATGACAAACCACTTCTGAATGTCTCTTGCCTTGAAAACCCTTTGGGGAGAAAAGTGGAGCAGGTCTGGACATGTTTGAGCACCACACCTAAGGGTATGTTGCAAGGGCAGACCTGTTCACCCCAGCAGTACACAAGTACAAGTCAGCATAGCTGTATTTGGGGGCAGATTCTGTCTCCAATTACAGTATATAATACTCATTTTTTGACTATCCAAAAAATGAGGCTCCTGACTACTCTAGTTGGCACATTGGATCATACAGAGAAAAGCATCCCATTAGATACATGAGTCCAGGGCCATGAAGCGTTTTAACAACCAGCACCTTCATTTATGCCCGAAAACAACGAGGCATCCAGTGAAGCTGCCAAAGCACATTTTTAATATCATCATACTGACAGAAACTGGTCAGTACTCTAGCAGTAGCATTCTGTACCAACTGAAGTTTCTGGACAGTTTTCAAGGGCAGGCCACATACAATGCATGACAATAATCTAGCCTTGACACTACAGTGGCATGGATGAGCATGTCACGGTCAGCACAATCAAGATAGGGAGTTAGTTGGTACACTCACTGTAGATAATAGAAAGCACTCCTAGCCACTTCCCTGACTTGCTTTAATGTCGGATCCAATCTTATTCCCAGACTTCACTTGAATAAAAAGTAATTGGGTACAAAAATCAAAAGCACACAGCTGAGCATATATTTCCTAACAACATCTGAGCAAAGTAAAACAAAGCACAGATCCTTACCACGTGCTTTGCCCATCTGCCTCACCTCAGTTTTTGTGACAGTGTGTTGCTCTTCACAAAAGTCAGTGGTTTCCTTAAAAACCTATGAGGCCACTACCCAGTTACCTACTAGAAAATTACAAGCCAAGAAGGTAAAAAGCCAATAAGATTCCACTGAAACTAGAAGACTATAGTAATCTCCATTACTTCAGTGCAGTTCTGAGTGTATTTGGCCAGACCTTTTTGTTTTCTGGGCTACTTCTATTAACATATACATTGCCATTTCCCCACGTTTGCAGACTGAAAGCAATCAAAAGAAAAAAAAATGGTTGCACAACATTTTGACTACCAAGCCAGGTTTCATGTTTAACTTCGGAACATTCACATATTCCACTGTTCATATTGCAAAACGTAGTTTTTGTTTTACACAGATCCCTGGGGTAATCTATCATTTTACTTCATACATATCTGCCTGTAAAACAGTTATGTAAACAACATATGGATATTCAAATCAGATCTATTTGATCTGGAAGCTAGGTGCTACCATGTAAAAGATTAACTAATTGGTCATTTATATATTTTCCCCTTAAGGATGAGGTGGGATCATTGGAGCTAACCAACTAGAAAACCTTAATTTCCTGGTTCGTCACTCCTCTGGAAAAGTATCTTTTTAACTTTGTGGGAGTTCTTTGCTTTTTCCTTCCAAACTGTCTTTGCATGCTTCAGCCATTCTATTTTCGTCTCAGAGAACACAGTAAGAAAGCCAAATGAAGGATACTCAATTGGTGTTCGTTATTACTATGAAATGAACAGACTATTCTGAATTCTATTTGCTCTTCCCAATTTTAAAGAACTGACCTTGAGATAAATCAGGGTAGATTCTTATAATAGAAAAAATGAGAAGCTTTGGCTGAATGTCTAGATATGGGTGTAAATTATTGAATATGCATGAGCTTGAGATGGCTATTACATCTTCCTTTTCTTACTTGAAATTACAAGTGGAATGATAAAACAGGCCAATTCATAAATACGAAACTTCCATTAATTTCAAGATGCAGTCAGTCCAGGCTATTGTTATTTCTTTTTTCTATCACTCCAACCAGGGAATCTATGCAAGATGGACATCCCTAGCTGGAAGAGGAATTGCACATGTGGTTAAGCCTAGATTTGATTTACTCTCCTCATCATCCTTCTCACCACTATGATTGGTACAAATACACATTGTCTCAGAGATATCTTTGTCTAACATGCCTAGCTGCTGTGTTCCTATGCACAATTGCATTTCAGGCTCATTGTGACTGTGATGCACAAAATGCTTTCCATATCTGAAAAAAACTCTTCATATCTTTCCTCTGAACAACTTTATTAGGAAATCTTTACACACTAAAAAAGTGGATGCTATCATTAGTGCACTTTTCTTTACTGCCCCTCAAGTCTCCATTTTGTTGGCCTCTTTATTTTCCTCTCCATGTTGACATCTGAGACCAGGGCTATATAGCTGTAACCAGCTCTGGGAATTCTCCCAAGCCTGAAGATAAATTCCACCTATCAGAAT
This sequence comes from Euleptes europaea, assembly GCF_029931775.1. NCBI lineage: Eukaryota > Metazoa > Chordata > Lepidosauria > Squamata > Sphaerodactylidae > Euleptes > Euleptes europaea. The sequence continues at coordinate 35,658,829 of NC_079320.1, read as the reverse complement.
ATGTTCTTATTTTGTGGATTTTTCAATCTGCATTTTTGGCTGTACTCGAAATTAGATATAATGATGCATGAATCATAATTGCATGCATGTGCAAATTATTCCTTTCAATAAATTACCTCTGATTTCATCATACTCACTGTCTCATTACTTTTTCCAAATGTGATCTAGAAATGTTCTCACTTTGTTAGCAATCATTTTTTACAACAAAGAAAGAATATAGCTTCCATATGCTCAGTTGACTCTAGCATACTGTGTAGTCTTAGGCAAGTCATTATTTGTCTACCTCACTTAAATTGTTGTAAAGGTCAAATGGGAAGACCCAATGAATGTCACTCTGAACTCCTTAGAGAACAGGTGGTATGTAAATCTACTGAAGAAATATAGGTGTTAACTCAAGGGTTACTAACTGAAGGTAGATGATCATGTAACAAAATTTTGGTAAACTAGAATAAGAAATATTATTTGTCCAAAACCAACAAATGAGACAAAAAGAGAGTTCCTCTTTTTAAACCCTGAATTCTGTCCAGTAAACATTGGTAGTCATTGTATTAGAATTAGTTTGTAGCATATGATTGTTTGTTTGTTTGTTGCTTCTAAGGAAAAGTACCATGTGGAGTCATTAAAACAGTATTCAACAATTGGAGCTATACTTATATCTAGAGTTACAAGGGGACACTGGTCACCATAAGTGCAAAGCCCCTATGACTGCTGCACCGCCAGCTCTTATTAATAATGGTATTCATTTAGAATAAGTGCTTGGAGGGGAAGTGGAAAGTATTAATTTGATAAAAAACATTCAGTGTCATGAATATTTCATTCTATTAAATTCAGTGTGATTCCTGTTTACCACTAATAAATTAACCTAAGGATATAACTTTTAAATTTACAAGTGAAATTGCATTTTTTTTCTTTTCCTTATAGATCTTCACTGAACCTTGCAAGATGCATTACTTTACTGAAACACAGCCTTTGTTTAAAACAGTTCCTCAAACTTTTCAAATTTCCTATCAAATTCCAACAACTTACCAGCTCCTCAGTCTTGCAATGCCCATCCTGGGAGATTTTTAGCTCCCTTTAGTGTCCTATGCTTTAAGTATGATTAATGTCAATCACATCCTCTGTGTTCTCTTCTTGATAAGCCATTGAACTGTCTAAACTTATGTCTTGAAGTAGGAGGCAGTGACAGGAAATTGGTTGATGAAGACTAACAGTGAATTGAAGCCAATGAGTTTAAAAGAGTGGAGCTCCACTAATGTTTGCACTGTAAGTTTACTAGCTTAGGAGTCATAGCTATAAAGCTGAGAAGCCAGCTTGGGCATCGAGTAGCCCCATGATCCAGTGCCATCTAATTCAGTTCATGCTTGTCCTAAGAGTATGGTTGCCAACCTAAAGGTACTAGCTGGAGATCTCCTGCTATTACAACTGATCTCCAGCCAATACAGATTAGTTCTTCTGGAGAAAATAGCTGCTTTGGCAATTGGACTCTATGGCATTGAAGTCCCTTCCCTCCCCAAACCCCGCCTTCCTCAGGCTCTGCCTGGCAACCCTATGTAAGAGCGTAGGCCTGTATAAAACCAACAAAACACAACCATCAAAATATGAGGCTGGAGCAATCATGGCTAAATAAAGATTTAAATCTGATCACCATCATCCTATCAATCGACAAGGCCATCAAGAAGGAGGAACTGGGGAATGAAACTCCTGGCTATCTGTAGCCCTGGAATTGATTTCATGTGTTCTTTGGGTTGGTTGTAGGTAGTGTGAAGGCAAATACCCAAGGGATCTATTCTTTGTCTGGTAGTGGCTTTGTCCCTCAGTGTTCCCTGGCAGCCTTGTGCAATGATGTCTTTGCAACTGAAAATGAGAAGTATCTTAAGAACATAAGAAAAGCCATGCTGGATCAGACCAAGGCCGATCAAGTCCAACAGTCTGTTCACGCAGCGGCCAACCAGGTGCCTCTACTAAGCGCACAAGCAAGATGACTGCAGCGGCATCCTGCCTGTGTTTCACCACACCTAATGTAATAGGCATGCTCCTCTGATACTGTAGCAAACATCTTGCAGTGGATGTTATTCTGCATGATGTCTGGCAACTTGGCAAGTAGTCACTATTGGTACATGCTCACAATTTACTGGAGTGAGGCTCCTCCCTCACTGACCCCACCCTCCCCTCTGTTCCCCCGTGCTGGGGGTTGCTCCTCCAGTCAATATAATAGGAGGGAGAGGAGACTGCAGCACCTTCACCCTCTCCCCTTCAAAGGACAGCTATCTCCCTTCCAGCAGGAATACCTGACCTGACCTTTCCTCCACATCCTGTCCCTGGAGCTTCCCTTATGAAGGGTGCCGGCCCCACCTTCCCTTTCCCATGGTCCAATCTCAGCCCTGCTCATCAGGCTCTGGTGACTGTTCTAGCCAATCTGGAACTTTGGATGAAGCATTTGCCCACCCCCTTCCTGGCTACTGCCTGCTCCTTCATCCCTCCTCCAAACCCCAGGTTTGTCCCTTCTCTATTATGGCTGACAGCTTATCTCCACTAGGGCTGTTGAATTTTTTTGGGGGTATAGTTCGGATTTGGTTGAATTCAGCCCGTCTGGATTCAGGATATGCCGAAGTCTGAACTCCTCCATTTCGGGTCCGTGCAATTCGGCACGAATTCAAAGTTTGGGGAAAACATTCGGCCGAATAAAGCCATTAAAAACACAACCACGCCTTTCTGCGGCTCCGGGGGGGGCATTTTGGGGGGTAGAAGTCCCAAACTTTCAGCGGAGCTTCAAAGGACCCTTCTTGCAAGTTTTGTAAAGATTGGGTCAGGGGGGACTGAGATATGGGCCCCGAAAGGGGTCCCCCCACCCTTAATGTGCATCTCTGAGCAGAGCTTGCCGCCCACACACAAAGCTCCCAGCCCCGACAAACAGCTGAGCTGTGGGGAGCAAGGGCGGGGCAGGTGCGAAGAAGTTTGCAAAGCAACTCAACTGCAAAGCAACACAACTGCAAAGCAACACAACCATGCAACGCAACACGTTTGCAACCATGCAAAGCAACACCTGACACCTGGGAGTTTGCAAACCATGGAAAGGGACAGAGGCAGCTAGCTATGAATAATGAGCAGGAGGGGGTGGAATTTCCCCTTTTGCATTGGACTCAGGACCAGGCAAATGCATTCTTTAAGTCACCATTTGAAAACCAGCTTTGAGCAAGCATCAAAATAGACCTAACCGATCTTATGAATGAGGGAAAACCTGAGGACATACAACTGAAGCCCCCCCTCAAACCCGGGAGAGACTCGAGGGGGCACACACACCCCAGGCAGAACAGGCGAAAGCCCCCTTTGGCTTTCCCCCCACCCACAGAAACTGCTCCCTACCCACACACACACAGACTCTGCTTTCCCCACACACACACACACACACAGGAGAAAAATTATAGATTAAAGCCCCCAAAGGGGTCTTACTGTAGCTGTCTTCTGTTCCTTCAGGAGGGGCTGGGAGGAGGACTGGGTAATCCAATACGATTCTATTTAAGCACGGGAGGTTTTGCCTTGGATTTGCTGCTCTGGAGATGCATACACGATCGGGTGATCCATTCATCCCAATAGGGAAAAGGGGAAAGCCCATACATATCTCGGGACCCCCTGACCCAATGTTTACAAAACTTGGGTGGTCTCTTAAGAAGGCTCGTCTGAAGCTATGCTGAATGTTTGGGGGCTGCACCCCCAAAAATGCGCCCCCTGCAGCCACGGAAAGAGAAAAGGGGGAGCCCATATTTCTGCCCCCACTGAACCCAACTTTACTAAATTTGGGGGGTGTCTTAAGAAGGCTTGTCTGAAGCTATACTGAAAGTTTGGGGTCTCTACCCCAAAAAATGCACCCCCTGCAGCCACGGAAAGGAGCGAATGTGCACAAGCACCCCCCATGAGGATTTCTCTCTCTCTCCCCGGCCGGGCCGCGCAGCAGCTGATTCCTCCTGTACTCAATCCTGACTGATTGGCCAGAAGAAGACCCAGCTTGGTCGTCGATTGGCCGGGGGAGAATGCTGCTTACTGACGGTTATGCTGGCCCCGAATTTGCCGAATTTATTCATGAACTCCCGAGCTCGCCAAATTCGCCCCCCCCGTTTTCCCACCATTTTTTAGTTCAGTTCGTCCCGAACTAAAAACCTGTCAGCTCTTGACCCATCGAACCAGAAATCACCACAGAGACAATCAGATTCCAAGCAGATGGCTTTACTGGTCAAATAGGCAATACAGTGCATGAAAGGCAAGATGACAGCTATGGCTTGTCTTGCCCGTTATTTGGAAATATAAGGCAGAGAAACGGCGGGAGATTACAAAGCATAAACAGAGCATTATTTCCCAGGAGTGGCGTTCCCAGGCTTTGGTATGTGTAGCCGTCCTTGAGTCTGGACGGTTCAGCAGAGAAACGAAAGGAAACATCTAAACCAAGATAACAGCCTGACATCCTGCTCCCCTTAAGTCCCCCTCCCATCCGGCAAGGGGGCTGGTCTGTCCGGGAAGGCATTGTGAAAGGCGTTGACGAGTTTGGGGGCGGAGACATCCCGTGCGTGAACCCACTATAGGCAGGGGGGAAGTGTTTCCAGCGGATCAGGTATTGCAAGGCCCCATGGTGTATGCGGGAATCCAGGATTTTGGAGACTTCGAAATGTTCCTCCCCCCCCCACCATTATGGGTTGTTCAGGAGGCGGCTCCAGGTGCCATTGTGGGGAAGCAACATGGGGCTTTAGAAGGCTGACATGGAAAACGGGGTGCACACGCCTCAGAGTTTTGGGGAGAGACAGTTCCACCGTGACAGGATTTATGAGGCGGGTGATGGGAAATGGGCCAATGTATTTAGCACTGAGCTTATGGCAAGGACGGGTGGAGCGCAGGTTCTTGGTGGAAAGGTATACCAGGTCACCCACTTGCAGGTCCCTACTGGGGGAACGATGCTTGTCAGCCTGTGCCTTGTATTTGCGCTTGGCTCGGTCCAGGTTGCTAATCAGCCAGGGCCATGTTGTACGAAGGGTGTGTGCCCATGAGGCAATGTCGGCATCCCCCTCCCCCTCTGATCCTTCTACCGGGGTGATAGGACCGAAGTCCTGTCCATACACCGCATAAAACGGGCTGAAACCTGTGGATTGATGTAGAGCATTATTGTAGGCATATTCTGCAAAAGGCAACAGTTCCACCCAGTCATCTTGGTGGTAATTGACATAACAGCGCAAATAACATTCGAGTACAGCATTGACACGTTCAGTTTGACCATCCGTTTGGGGATGGTATGCACTAGACAACCCTTGCTCCACCCCCACCAACTTGAGAAAAGCTTTCCAAAACTTAGCAACGAAACTACTTCCGCGGTCGCAGATTGTCTTGCGCGGAAATGAATGTAGTCTAAAGACATGTGATACGAAGAGGCGGGCCAACTTCTGAGCGGAGGGGATCCCCGCACATGGAACCAAATGTATTTGCTTAGAAAATAAGTCAGTGATAACCCATAACACAGTTTTTCCCCCGCTGAGAGGGAGATCCGTCATAAAATCCATAGCAATCACTTCCCAGGGTTTGCTGGGTATTTCAAGTGGTTGCAGTAGTCCTGGGGGTTTGCCTTGAGATAGTTTGACCGTGGCGCAAACAGGACAGCTGCGAATAAAAGAGTCAATGTCAGAAAGCATTCCCCCCCCACCAGAACTGCCTGCGCAACAGGTGAAGGGTCTTTAGGAACCCAAAGTGTCCAGCTGTTTTTACTCCATGAGCCAAATGTAAGAGTTCTTTTCGGAGCGTTTTGGGCACGTATAATTTCGAGTCTTTGTACCAACAACCTCCTTGTTCGATTACATCGGGAGGCAGGGTTTGAGCAGAGCGTTCCATAAGGCATTGTGCCCAAAGGGAATTTAAGAAAGACTCGGAGACGGGAACCCCCCCCTTTTTTACGGTGGAAGCAGGAGCAGATATGGGGGTCGACGAGGGGGAAGCACTTACGTGCGGTGGTGCGCTGACTGCAGGCGGCTTGGCGGCCGGTTGGGTTGGAGGAGTTGGTGCGTCGGCTACTGCGTGCTTCCGTTGTGGGGGCAGTGTTTGGGATCGGGTTTGTACAGCCAGCACGGGTAGGGCTTCTCTTTGCGCGGGCGTAAATAAAGAGTCTGTTGGCCGATCGAGTTTCACCGGGTACTGAGACAGTCGGGAGAGAGCATCTGCGAGAACGTTTTGTTTTCCAGGGACATGCTTCAGGACAAAACGAAACTGAGCAAAGAAATCCGCCCAACGCTGTTGTTTCGCGGACAATTTATGGGTCCCCGTGAGGGCAGCTAGATTTTTGTGATCGGTCCAGACTTCAAAGGGTACTTTAGACCCCTCCAGGAATTGTCACCACAGAGTAAGTGCATGGTGAACGGCTGATGCTTCTTTCTCCCAAATGGGCCAGTTCAATTGGGAGTGCGCAAACTTCTTTGAGAAGTAAGCGCAGGGGTGAAGGAGACCATCTGGTCCTCTTTGGAGAAGGGCCCCTCCCATAGCCACATCGGAGGCATCGACTTGCACAATGAACATTTGATTCGGGTCTGGGTGCCGTAGCACGGGCTCCGAAGTGAAAAGGCGTTTGAGGGCTACAAAAGCGGCCTGGCATTGATCAGTACACAGTATCTTAGCGGAGGGTAACGTAGCCGAGCTTCCTTTACCCTTTGTTTTCAGAAGGTCGGTGATGGGCAGCGCCACTTGGGCGAAGTTAGGGATGAACCCGCGATAGAAATTAGCAAAACCTAGAAATTGTTGTACTTGCTTGCGGTTGGAGGGAGGGGTCCAATCGAGGACGGATTGGACCTTGGCCGGGTCCATGCTAAGGCCATGGTGGGAGATTATATATCCCAAGAAAGTTATTTTGCTCTGATGAAATTTGCATTTAGCCAACTTTGCAAAGAGTTGGTGACTGCGCAGGCGCTGCAGAACTTCTCGGACCAGAGCGACATGCTCATCCATGGTTTTTGAATAAATAAGAATGTCATCTAAATAAACTACCATCCCGTGGTACAGTAAATCGTGGAGGATTTCATTGATGAGTTGCATGAAGATCCCCGGGGCTCCTTTTAACCCGAAAGGCATCACAAGGAATTCAAACATTCCAAAACAGCTAGAGAAGGCAGTGAGGGGTTCGTCTCCCTCGCGGATACGGACGCGGTAGTAGGCTTCTACTAAGTCCAATTTGGAGAATATACGTCCCTCCTGTAACTGTCCCAAAATATCTGAAATCAGCGGTATAGGGTAGGCGTTGGCTTGGGTAACTGCATTGAGCTTTCAGAAGTCGATGCATAGGCGCAGGTCGCCCTCTTTTTTTCGGACGAAAAATGTGGGGGCTGAGTTGGGAGCATTCGATGGGCGAATGAACCCTCGGGCAAGGTTTTTGTCCAAAAAGTCCTGTAGTACAGTGCGCTCGGAAGCGCTCATAGGGTAAATCTTACTCTTGGTTAATGTGCAGTCCTTCACCACCTCAATTGCACAGTCAGTGGCACGGTGGGGGGGTAAGGCATCACATTCTTTAATGTTAAAGACATCCGCAAAGTCCTGGTATACATCAGGTAGAGACGGCAGTGATGGGACATCGGAGGTTAATGCTGGAGCGGGTGGAGACAGCACCGCAACTTGCTGTCGGTGCTGATCGCATTTGGGGTTGGCAAAGGAGATAGTGTTCGTCTCCCAGTCTATACTGGGACTATGACCTTTAATCCAATTAATTCCCAGGACCACTTCAAATTGGATAGGGGCTATGGTAAAGTCTATTTGCTCCAAGTGGGAGCCAATACCCATCGCCACCCCTGTAGTGCGATGATCAACTGGGCCCCCCTTGAAATGGCTTCTGTCCATTTGGGCAAATTGGACGGGGGCTGGTAAAGCCTCGGACTTGACTTTGAGTGGTGCAAATGTGGCCTCATTGATTAGAGTGCGACCGCAACCAGAGTCAATGAGTGCCTTAACGGGTAGTTGGGGACCACCTTTATAGTGTTGTAAAACTGCGTCCACATAAACGGTGGTTTCCACTTCCTTCACCTTGGTGGGAGCTTTCGGTTTAGCAGGAGATTCTGCAGGGGTCTGTGGAGACGCTCCACTCACCACAGACCGGAGCCGTTTTTTGACAAATCAAGGGGGGTTTCCAGGTTCAAAGCTGGAGAATTCCATGGGTTCTCTTCGTCAGAAGAAGGAGAGTTGTCCCCCAATGGGGCATTTGTAATCCGGGACCCGGAGGGGTCACTCGATGTAGGAAGGTTAGATGAGTCCTCAACATGAAGTGCAGAGGGTGTGGGTCTTCCTCTGCGTTGAGGTCGTCCTCGAGCTCGGGCTGCCATGCTGGGGCGAAAGAGTTCAGGGCGATGTGGGCAGACTGCCGCAAAGTGGCCCAGTTCCCCACAAGTGAGGCAAGCTCCTCTTTGAAACTGTGTTTCGCGATCCTGGGGTGGACGCGCGGGCTTCCGTGGATTGGGGAGCGGTGCCTTTGGCTGGGGTTTTTGGACGCTTTTCTCCTTGTTTCTTTGGCGAACGAGGGAAATAAAGCTCCGGCGGCTTTCCACCTCCTCGGCTAATAGAATCCAATCCTCGAGGGTGTCAGGATCACCCCGCATATACGACCAGTTCAGAATGTCAGGGTGTAAGGCTTCCCTGAAATGGTGAATTAGGGTGGCTTCGGGCCAGTCCACAATTCTGCTTGCTAGTCTCTGGAATTCATCGGCAAACTCTCGAACTGGAGTAGAGCCTTGTCTTAATTGTAGAAGCTCCGCTTTGACTCGTTCCCCCATAAAGGGATCCTCAAACCTCCTCCGTAAGGCAGTCATGAAATTGTTGAGGGAACGGATAGAGCGGGATCGGGTGTCGAACTGGAGGACCATCCAGTCGGCTTCTTTACCTGTCAAAAGGGAAGCCACATAACAAACTCGGCTGTCCTCTGTAGGGAAGAACTGTCCTTGTTCTCGGTTAGCTGTCTACCTGATGCAAGAAACAGGGCAGGGTTTCGAGAGATCCATCATAAGCAGTTTTCAATTTGAGTTGTTTCCAAGGACCGGGCATGGGTTTGATCGGTTGCACGGGTGCCCTGGGTGCAGGTAAAACGGGACCTCCGGGAACCAGGGGTTGAACAGGCACATTAGCGGGTGGCTGGGCTGGCACTCCCTGCTGAACCGGTACTGCGGCCCCCTGTGGAACGGGTTGTGCCGGGGTTGTCAGGGCCCGCTGTAACTGCCTGTTGTCCTGAAGCAAGCGTTCCATTAGCTCCTGGAGTTGATCTACACTGCCAGATAGCTCCCGATTCTGAGCTCGTAACAGGTGAACGTCCTCACCCGGGCCACCTGTACGATGAGGTTTGCTTGTTCGAAAACTTGTGGCCCATTGAGAACTGTCCCCATACAAGTCCTCTTCCTCAGACTCCTCGGAGTCTTGGTGTCATTCTGCGAGGCGGCGTGCGCGTTGGGTCGTGCACGACAGGGCAAATACCGGGGAAAACGACAGACCCAATGGAGGACCGCTCCGTCCGGAGTCTTTGGGCGGCCGCCTGTCCATGCCCGATCCGCAGCCAACTGCTGCTCTTTGTCCCTTGCGGCTTGAGCCTCGGCTTCCGCCTTAGCCGCTTCAGCAGCTTCCCTATCCGCGAGAGCCTGTGCGCTTTCAAGTCTCAGAGCGGCAGCTGCGGTAATGTGCGGTAAAAGTTCCGTTTCCAGGACAGTGAGTAGGGGGTCGGGCTCCCCACCTAACAATGGTTGCACTCGGACCGCGACCGCGGGTGCATCGGCCCCGAACATTGGGGTCAAACGTTGAGCCAAGGTGGCTATCGTGGTATCCTTTGTACAATCCGCAAAGAAGGAGGGCTGTCTGGATAGCGATCCTCTTGGCTTCAGCTTGACAGACAGCTGCATTGGGTACCAAAGAAAAACTTGCCGGTGCGGCTCCCGCCATGGTACCTTCCCCCGAGGTGACAGGACGCCTTAGAGCCGTGGATGAGAGAGTCTCACGGGCAATAAGCTTATCCAATAAACCGGTTAGTATTTGTAAGTCCTCAGTTGCCAGCTGGGCATCATCCAGAAACTGATCAAAATCCTGGAGGTCTAAACCAGCATTAGTATCCTCCGACGTTAACATCCAGGGAACTCTCACTAGAGATTGCCACTGCGTCTGGATCAGTCCACTCAAGCGGCAAACCTCAGAATTAGTTCTAAAGAGTTCAGCTACTATGTCCCGTAGGAGAGTAGGATCCTCCGAGGAGGACTCCAGGGTTCCAGGAAGCAGTTGTCACGGTTCACTCGGAGAGCGCCCTCCTAGCTCCCATCCGAGTGGCAGGCGAACCCTCCAGGGCTCCAGCCTGACTAAAGAATCGATGGAGAAGTGATAGCTGTCATAATGTCAGCTCTTGACCCATCGAACCAGAAATCACCACAGAGACAATCAGATTCCATGCAGATGGCTTTACTGGTCAAATAGGCAATACAGTGCATGAAAGGCAAGATGACAGCTATGGCTTGTCTTGCCCGTTATTTGGAAATATAAGGCAGAGAAACGGCGGGAGATTACAAAGCATAAACAGAGCATTATTTCCCAGGAGTAGCGTTCCCAGGCTTTGGTATGTGTAGCCGTCCTTGAGTCTGGACGGTTCAGCAGAGAAACGAAAGGAAACATCTAAACCGAGATAAAAGCCTGACAAAACCGCTGAATCAGGGGAAATTCGGCTGCTTTTCGGTTTGGGCCGAACTGAATCGACAGCCCTAGTCTCCACCCCAGCCCATGGCTTTTCTGGGCCCAGCTCTGTCACTGGCCTCTTGCCTGGGCCACTGCTGCTGTTGGGTCTAATGTTGCCCTTGCTGGGGGTGGGGTCAACTTCCCTGGCAGTCTTGGGGGCTGATAACATCATCGGCCTTGTTGGGACGAACCCAAGTCAACTCCCACCCTCGACAGCCACTGGCCCCTGCTGGCTTGGCTCTCCCTCTGGCAGCTGAACTGGCAGTGCTTTTCCTGGTCTCAGGTGAGTGTCTACCAGTGTGATCATCAAGCCCAGCCCCTGTGGTGCCTGGAACCTTGCTGCAATCATTGGGATTTGGGTAAGTCCAGGCCAGACATTGGCTCCAGACAACTGGCCTTTTGGATTATTTAAGCCCCAGAGTCACCATGGGCAGGTCATACTTACTTTAAAATAAGGTACATTTCAAGTGCATTTGTTGTTTTACACCAGTGCAATTGGTGGCATTTATCAATTGAAGTCATTCATTATGTTGACATTTGCTCAACATTTACTATATCAAATTATAGTTCACAGGTTACACAGTGTAATAACATGCAAACTGTTTGCGATCCAATTTAAAAGATTTAGTTAACACAAACATGTAGGGTTCAGGCAGGCAAAATGTTCAATGTTGGACTCTAGAGACAGATCATGCCATTTCTCTACCACCACACTAACTAAGCCTATCTGGGACAACCATTTTTTTTCCTGTTAGGTAGGTAGGGGATATGGTGATGACAGGGCACCCATGAGGAAGAAGAGAATTAATGAACATGTGCAAAACATTCATAAGAATAAACTTCTGAACTCTGGACTTTTAAATTAGAAACTAGGGCTGTCAATTCGGTTCGGCCCGAACTGAAAATCAGCCGAATTTCCCTTGATTCGGCGGTTTTTAGTTCGGGAGGAACCGAACTCAAAACTGGCAGGCAACCGGGGGGGGCTGAATTCAGCGAGTTCGGGAGTTCGCGAATAAATTCGGCCAATTCGGGGCCGTCAGTAAGCAGCATAACCTTCAGTAAGCAGCATTCTCCTCCCCCGGCCAATCGGTGGCCAAGCTGGGTCTTCTTCTGGCCAATCAGTCAGGATTGAGTACTGGAGGAATCAGCTGATGTGCGGCCGGCCGGGGAAAGAGAGAGAGAGAGGGAAATCCTCATGTGTGTGTGAGGGGGTGCTTGTGCACATTCGCTCCTTTCCGTGGCTGCAGGGGGCGCATTTTTTGGGGTACCGACCCCAAACTTTCAGGGGATATTCAGACAGGTTTTCTTAAGAGACCACCCAAGTTTTGTAAACATTGGGTCAGGGGGTCCCGAGATATGGGCTCCCCCCCTTTTTCTTTCCATGGCTGCAGAGGGCGCATTTTTGGGTGTGCCGACCCCAAACTTTCAGCGGAGCATCAGACAAGGCTTCTTAAGATACCCCCCAAGTTTTGTAAACATTGGGTCAGGGGGTTCCGAGATATGGGCTCCACCCCTTTTTCCTCTCCCCCCTTTTCCATTTTCGTGGCTGCAGGGGGCGCTTTTTTGGGGGTTCAGCCCCCAAACTTTTATCATAGCTTCAGAGAATCCCTCTTAAGAGACCACCCAAGTTTTGTAAAGATGGGTTCAGTGGGGGCTGAAATATCGGCTCCCCCCCTTTTCTCTTTCCATGGCTGCAGGGGGCGCATTTTTGGGTGTGCCGACCCCAGACTTTCAGCGGAGCTTCAGTCAAGGCTTTTTAAGAGACCATCCAAGTTTTGTAAACATTGGGTCAGGGCCCCCCGAGATATGGGCTTTCCCCTTTTCCCTATTGGGATGAATGGATCACCCTCGAGAGATGCATACATATGGATCTTATATTGGATACAAATGGAATCATATTGGATTACCCAGCCTCCCAGCCCCTCCTGCTGGAACAGAAGACAGCCACAGTAAGACCCCTTTGGGGGCTTTAATCTATAATTTTTCTTTTCTGTGTGTGTGTGGGGGGGAAAGCAGAGTCTGTGTGTGTGTGTGTGTGTGTGGAGGGAGCAGTTTCTGTGGGTGGGGTGGGGGGAGCCAAAGGGGGCTTTTGCCGGTTCTGCCTGGGGTGTGTGTTCCCCCTCCAGTCTCTCTCTCCCTGGTTTGAGGGGGGGCTTCATTTTTATTCTTCAGGTTTTTCCTCATTCATAAGATCAGTTAGGTTATTTTGATGCTTGCTCAAAACTGGTTTTCAAATGGTGACTTAAAGAATGCATCTGCCTGGTCCCAAGTCCAATGCAAAAGGAGAAATTCCACCCCCTCCTGCTCATTATGCATAGCTAGCTGCCTCTGTCCCTTTCCATGGTTTGCAAACTCCCAGGTGTCAGGTGTTGCTTTGCACTGTTGCAAAGGTGTTGCATTGCGTGCTTGTGTTGCTTTGCAGTTGTATTGTTTTGCAAAATTCTTCACACCTGCCCCGCCCTTTGCATGTTTGCAAAGGTGTTGCTTTTCAGTTGTGTTGCTTTGCAAAGTTCTTAGCACCTGCCCCGCCCTTGCTCTCATCAGCTGTTTGTCGGGGCGGGAGCTTTGTGCGTGGGCGGCAAGCTCTGCTGAGATACACATTAAGGGTGGGGGGGGACCCCTTTCAGGGCCCATATCTCAGCCCCCCCTGACCCAATCTTTACAAAACTCGGGGAATCTTTCAATATACGTCCTTTGAAGCTCTGCTGAAAGTTTGGGACCTCTAAGCCCAAAAATGCTCCCCCCAGAGCCGCGGAAAGGCGCGGTTGTGTTTTTAATGGCTTTATTCGGCCGAATTTTTTTTCCGAACTTTGAATTCCCGCCGAATTGAACGGATCCGAAGTGGGGGAGTTCGGACTTCAGCACGTACCGAACCCACAAGGGCCAAATTCGGCCGAATCCGAACTGTACCGAATTATTTTTTTTTGACAGCCCTATTAGAAACCTACTGTTGTCCCCAGATACTTACCAGTAACTGCTTTATCTAGTTTAACTGTAATTTAGCCAATCACCCAACCTTTTACAGCAGGGAATCTTATTTCTATCAGCTATAATCTCTGATCTTTTAATTCCTTATACCAGTTCTCATTTAATTAAGAGATCTTAGACCCCTAAATTCTAGGGTTTTCTTGTAACTTTGGAAATGAATAATATAGGCTCTAAATTCAAGCAGAAAGTGGAGGGCTAGCTCCTGCAGAATTATTGGATTACTCAAGGAAGTGAAAATGTTCTTTGTTTCTTCTTCATGGTAATCCCAGGACTATGGTTGCCAAAATTATAACTAAATCTCATTAGTCCGAAATAAAAACGCTCTGCTTAAAAACAAGGTAGCTTATTGATTTCAGGAGTAAAGAATTTGAAATTGTTTGGCTCGTTTCTTATTATTTTCTAAAACCAAACTTCTGGCGAGACTATTGAATTAAGAATTCAGATTTTATTATAATTAGAAAAAATACAATGCATTTCTGTTGCTATGATTAATTATATGAAGCATCTGTTTTCAAAATCCTGCCCAAGGAAAGCTTATTTAATTTACCTTTCATTGGTGCTAATACATTTTTCTTTCACAGAAATCTTTCAGTCTTATAAAGCATTATACTTTTTGGTTCTTGTGGGTTATCCGGGCTGTGTAACCGTGGTCTTGGTATTTTATTTCCTGACGTTTCGCCAGCAGCTGTGGCAGGCATCTTCAGAGGAGTAACACTGAAGGACAGTGTCTCTCAGTGTCAGTGTCTTCCTACACACTTGACACTGAGAGACACTGTCCTTCATTGTTACTCCTCTGAAGATGCCTGCTACAGCTGCTGGCGAAATGTCAGGAAAGAAAATACCAAGACCACGGTTACACAGCCCGGATAACCCACAAGAACCAATGAACTCTGACCATGAAAGCCTTCGACAATAATGTGCTAATCATTGTCCTGTAAGTATCAAGATAATGTGCTAATGAGGGTGTGGTATGTTAAAATGGAACCAGTGTATCCTGAAGTGATCTGTTAATGTGTGAAATCCAAAGCTAATCTGCATGGCTATTCATACATTAACAGATCACTTCAGGATACAATGGTTCCATTTTAACATACCACACCCTCATTAGCACATTCTCTTGATACTTACAGGACAATGATTAGCACATTACCTTTGATACTTTTTGCAGGACAATGATTCAGCTCAACCCAACCCCTTTCTGACTATATATTACTCTTCCCACACACTTGACACTGAGAAACACTGTCCTTCAGTGTTACTCTTCTGAAGATGCCTGCCACAGCTGCTGGAGAAACGTTAGGAAAGAAAATACCAAGACCACGGTTACACAGCCCGGATAACCTACAAGAACCAATGAACTCTGACCATGAAACCCTTCGACTATATTATACTTTTGATTTTTAGTGTCTTTTTTCATTCCGAGACAGAATTTGCAAGTGTAATGCATTTTTTGTACCTAGCCAACTAACCAGATGCTTGTGGGCATGCATCATTCTATCACAACGTAAATGCCACCTTTCCACTAAGTGTGATTCAGAGCGGATGTGGTGTATAGGGTTCCCAATCTCCAGGTACTAGCTGGCGATCTGCTATTACAACTGATCTGCAGCTAATAGAGCTCAATTCACCTGGAGAAAAAGATCACTTTGGCAATTGGACTCGATGGCTTTGGAGTCCCTCCCCTCCCCAAACCCCGCCCTTCTCAAGCTTTGCCCCCAAAACCTCCCGCCGGTTGCAAAGAGGGACCTGGCAACCCTAGTGGTGTAGAGGTTACAGTGTTAGATTACAATCTGGGAGAACCAGGTACGAATCCTTACTCTGCCACAAAAGCTGGCTGGCTGGCCTTGAGGCAGTCACACTCTCTGCCTAACCTACCTCAGTAAATACCCTGGAGTTCACTGCAATTTTCTTCTGAGTAAACGTGCTCTGGATAGGGCTGTTCAATGTGTATTCTTGCTCTTCAAGCGAGCCTCAATTAGGACAGAGCTTTGCCACCATTTTTGCACAGTGGCTGACCTTGGAAGGACTTGTGAAATTGCCTCAAGAGAAAGGGAATGAAATTATTTATTTCTTAGACCTCTTATCTATCCTCACCTTGAATAATTCTTAAAATAAAATTTGCAAAACTATGCCTCAAATCTAAAGAAAACAGCAGCTATTATGATGAAGCTGGCTGTGGCCTTTTATAGCTTTCTTTATCTTTTATGACTGCTCTGTTCCCTGCAGTGTATCTGTGAAGTGCAGAAAAAGTTCACAGCAGATGATTATACTAAGGTACCAAAGCCAGCGAAGTGTGAGATAATCTTTTGAGCTGAGAATTAGTGTCTCAGGCAACCTAGCGAGAATCCAAAGGGGAGTTATTCCTTCAGTAAAGTTTAACATCTAAAGGCTCACCTGAAGCTATAACTCTTTATTACTCTTCAAATCAATACTTGTGACCATCTGGTTGCATGTTAATGTTTTCTCCCTCCCTTCTCTCATCTGTGACATGCCTACTTGGGCAATATAATGCAAATTTGTTAGGCTCTAGCAAGGGCAGGATATGACAATTGATATGGTCAGTTTAGAACTGTAAAAAGTTATGCTCCCTCTTTGAAATGTACAAATACGAATAGAGATTATGTATTCTTTATGTGTTTAAAAATGTGGAATATTACATGCCTGTGGTGTTAAAATATCTCAAGTTCTGAGGTAAACTCTACATATTAAAGTACAGTTGCTCTTTTAGAAATTCTCTTTTATTGTTCACAACTGACTTCTTTAAATAATTGAATTTTGAGAGGCATTTTATAGGCGATTCCCCTGCCTAAAGAGATTGTGATTTTCATGCTGCAGAAGTGAGCTTTTAGTTTTGTTATAAAGGCACTGTTATACATGATTGAATTTCAGATCATTGCAAATTATTTACGGTGGGAAACATTGTCTCCAAAGAATACACTCAACCCCGAATTGAGGAAAGATCTGCTAAGAGAGTCCATGATATCCATTAATGCTCCAACTGTAACACTACATTAAGAAAGGAACACATCTCTTCTCTCAGGGAAATGAGTTTGGGACATTTTGCCCAAAACACCTCCACTGGAGACATGAAACAACAGCATTGGATTTAACTAGTTTATTTAAATAACTAATTATGCAGATCTGTGTCATATCATTAAATATGTTGGCATATTAAAATGGACAGGCTGTTTAAGGCAGCCTAGCAATGGCTGCCTTTGTTGACCAGATCCACTGTGGCTCCAACTCGGCCTCCACCTTCTGCTGGCCTCATCTATCATCACCTGTACACAATGTACTAAGAGGTGCCCAGCCCCTTCCCTTGATAGGGTTGCTAATCTCCAAGTGGTGGTTGGAGATCTCCTGCTATTACAAGTGATCTCCTGGTGGCTGAGATCAGTTACCCTGGAGAAAATGGCTGCTTTGGCAATTGGACTCTATGTCATTGAAGACCCTCCCCTCTCCAAACCTCACCCTCCTCAGGCTCCACCCCCAAAACCTCCAGGTATTTCCCAACCCGGAGCTGGCAACCCTATCCCTTGATGTATCACACAACCACAACTAGGTTCAGAAAGATGTTGTTCAACAGTGAGGGCACTCCTTCCCAGCTGCACCCCACCATATGGCCAGTGATGCGTTGTTCCGGACACACCTTCCATCACTGATGATGCCTCAGGGTGCTTGCCTATCATCCTACCCATTGTGATCATCCTGCCCTATGCCTGCCAAACTAGTTATGGCCTAAACAGTTCAAAGACCAGGCCTATTTAACCCCCTCTACCCCAACATAAGAAAGCAGGTGAAAAATGCTTCCTC
Source organism: Euleptes europaea (assembly GCF_029931775.1). Lineage (NCBI taxonomy): Eukaryota > Metazoa > Chordata > Lepidosauria > Squamata > Sphaerodactylidae > Euleptes > Euleptes europaea. Next base: position 35,641,324 of record NC_079320.1, on the reverse strand, counting down.
TACAGCCAATCAGAAGAAACTCAAAAACAATTCCTTCTTGGTTCCAAAGCTGACCTGCTAATCCTGTTATAGATATTTTTTTCTTAAAGGGAAACAATAAACTATTGAAAGAATTGTCCAGTGGAAACCCCCCCCCCAATAGATTAACAGGTTTACAGGCCATTCTAGTGGAATGGTGTGAACAACTACAGTTCAAAGAATATTCCGTTTGCTTTCCACCTCCTTTCATTGTTTCTTCTTTTCTTTGCAATCTCAACATTTAAAATATAACACATAAAGAGACTGTGCTTTAGGATATTTTTGAATCGCACTGCAACCACAAAATAGTGGGGTACTGTCAATGTCACCAACTGGAAAACTCCTAAATCAATAACACTTTGCCATTCTACACAGGACAGACTAGCACTGCAATTCTAATTAAAAAGGTAAAGAAATAAACCAGGTGTGAAAGAAGAAAGGAAAACAAGAAATTTTGGATTACAGTGACTTGGCAGAGACGTCCTATGGATGGTCTAAATTAACTGCATAAACAAATCATGGCAATTTCAGGAAAACCTACTAGTCTGGCTTGAATCTAAACTTTTTTTTTCATTTGTTTTAAAATAAAAATGTTAAAATTGGCAAAATGCTAGGTAAGTGCTTTCATTAACTGTTAAATCAATTGGATACTAATGGTATATTTTTATGCATGCAGGCTGGTCCAGATATTTCTTTCCTGTTCCTTCTGTCTCTTCCCTTTTCGTTGTGAGTTTAAAAGCCTGTCAAATTACGCTTTGAATCTTTCAGGTATCTTCTTTTGCTAAGTCTCCTTGGAGTATTCACAACAGGAATTGACGATGGATGTCATTTCAAGCATTAAAGCATCAAGCCAAGGATGGTTAGAGATGTAAGGTAGCAGTAAAACAGCTGCCATTCCAAAATGACTTCAAAATAACGCAAACAAAACCTACTCTATATGGGTAACTGACCCATTAATTATGTGATAGAAAAGCCAAGCATGATGCCTGCTGTTTTCTGAATTGTCTCCTCTCCACTGATAGGTCTGTGAATAGCTATCAACAGCATAATAAGAAATGATTTAAGAAAACTATTAAAAGTTAAAAACAAAGTTTATGGGGTTTGAACAGCTTCTTAAATGAGTGTGATTAATGTATGCTGGTAATAAATGCTCTATCCAATTCGTTTAGCCATGTGCAGTAACCATAAAAAACATTTTCATTGTTTTGAGGATGATTGAATGTGTAGGATTTCAAAATGCTGTTTCAAGATGCAGATTTTATCCTGTTGTTTGCAAGCAAATGCTCCCAAAGCGGGAATATGTTCATTGCATTCACCTCAATTGTTAGCCAACCTCACAAATGGAAACAGTGTGAAAATACATGCATCTCATCACAGTAGCCCTTTTTATGGGGTATGTTGAGAGTGCACCCACTGTGCCTGTTCCTGACCTCCTTGCATTGAGCTGAAGGTGAATAAGAACATAAATGTGCAGGACTTGTACACATGTAATTTCTGATCTCCACATGTAGAGGAACCCTGGGAGCAGGGGGAAACAGGGACGACAGATTTGTACAATACCATTGTGTACACAGGGTAGGGTTGCCAGGTCCCTCTTCGCCACCGGCGGGAGATTTTGGGGGTGAGGAGGGCGGGGTTTGGGGATGGGAGGGACTTCAATGCCATACAGTCCAATTGTCACAGCAGCCATTTTGTATCACACAACCACAACTTGATCGGCTGGAGATCAGTTGTAATAGCAGGAGATCTCCAGCTAGTACCTGGAGGTTGGCAACCCTAACACAGGGCTACATGAGTAGGCTCTGCTTTGACTTAATATGCAGAATGTGTAGGCATGGGCTTGACCAGTCAGCTTTTCTGCTGATAAAAAAGGGAGGAAAGGTCCCCTTTGACCAGACAAAATAGTTATTCTGGGGATCATTAGGCCTGCATGGACAAAAGACAAACGAGAGAAGGGTGGTTGTGAGGAGGAGAGTTTGGTGACATCAAGTAGAAAAGCTGGTTGGGTCTGCCTCAGGAACATCATGCACATCCTGTTGTCTCCCCTGTGTGTTTAACTGAATACTGACTGATACGCCTTGTGAATAGGTTCACTATCTTCATGACTGATAATCCCCTTCATGTTCACCTCTTAATTCACAGGATAATCCATTTTACAAACAATCCATTAGGCCTGCCAATGGAGTTCTTAGTTTTAAATGAATTGAGTCTTGCTGATAGGCAATTAGTTTTGATACCTTTTTAAAGTTTTCTTCACAACTTAGCTATTTTATCTACTGCAAAGATCTATGATGTATATTGTATCTTTATAGCTAATTCTGAACATATCCCTAGAGTATATTTTTTTAAAAAATAATGAGGCCATGAATGGATATCGGTTCTTGTAGGTTATCCGGGCTGTGAGACCATGGTCTTGGTATTTTCTTTCCTGACGTTTCGCCAGAGTACTCCTCTGAAGATGCCTGCCACAGCTGCTGGCAAAACGTCAGGAAAGAAAATACGAAGACCACGGTCACACAGCCCGGATAACCTACAAGAACTGATGAACTCTGACCGTGAAAGCCTTCGACAATACCATGAACTGATTGTTTGTTTGTTTTGTTATAAACTTGAGGCTTCCCCCAGGTTTGCAGAAGAAGCTGAAAAGTTAAGAAGGTGGTAAACCCTCAGGAGGTTAATCCCCACCCCACCAACTGAAATTTACTGAAAAATTACAATGTTATATCACAGGATATCATTCGTCATTTTGCAGCATTACTAAGAAACGTCATCAATACAATTACGCAGGGACAGGAAGGAGAAGAAAGCAGCAGTGAGAGAAGGAAAAAGGCAGCAAGGAGGTCAAGAGGAGAAAGGTGAAGAGGCAGCAGCCAGAGAATGAGGGGAGAAAGGCGGCAAGAAAGAGGAGGAGGCACAAAGACTGAGAGGCGGTGGTGGCAGCGAGAGAGTGAAGGGGAGAACAGCAATGCCAAGAACAAGAATCAGGGGCAAATTGGGGCAAGTAATTTCATCTCCCTGAGAGTTCCTTGTGGGGCCTCACTTGTACTATTATAATATTACAGAGCCACCCTAGTTCATAGTATGTTGGAGAGTAACATAAGCAAAAAATGAAAGTTGCTGTCATAAATAGCTTGCAAACGAATTGTTGATAGAGAAGAAAAGAGAGAAAGATTAACAAATGGTGAACCAAAGTTGATAAACAGAAAAAGGAGAGGAATAAGACTGGGATGGGTAACAGGGATCAATAAGACCATACACAGAATGACTTTGTTTCTGCTGGGGGTGAGGAATTAAGTTATACCAAAGGTTCTGTGAAAAAAGATGGTTTTTTTTTTTAAAAAAAGAATAAAAATGAAGGGAGGGAGATGGGTACACAACATAGTTGTACCTTTTTTTTAAGGGGGGGTTAAGATGAAAGAAGGGATTTCCATCAAAAGAATAGGACTTCCTCACCTCTGCCTTCTCCTGAACTCAAAAATGCACTGAAATATTTTCCTGGGAGCCAGGAGGCTCCCAGGAACAGCATGAGGGGGGAGTCAGAGTCTGGAATGGGAGGGGGAAATCAGCAAAAATTGCCCTCCTTCTGTTAAAAGAAATGTTCCACAGGATCCCAGCCAATATTGCTGGTAGCAGAAGTGAGAGTTTCCCATTAGACTTTGAACCTAAGATGCTAGAAAACCAACATAAACTATAAAGAAAATAATCTCTCATTATTAATCACTAACCTGGTTGGTATTCTGGAGTTATTTTTCTACTCATAACACATATCTGTGGTGAGGTTCTCTAGTGGAAGCCCATTGCTCACACAAACCTTTTGACAACTGTAACACATCACTTCAGTGCTTTCCTGGATGAGTTTTCCTTTGCAAAAAAACTCATGGGACAGTTTTTTAATCCATTATATTGGCTGCGATAAAAGAGCATGGAGATAGAAAAATCGGTTTGTTTTTTGTGGGGTTGTTTCATGACTAAGTGCTCTTCTGTCAACAACAGCAACAAAGCTGTAACTGGCAAATAGCTATGTTTTGGGGATGCTGTTTACTAATGTGCAGGTGACAATATCCTAAAAGGATAAAAGTGTTGAGCCATTGCTGTATGAATTCTGCCAAACAAATAGTGCAATCAGGGTGAAAATTCCAGCCAAATTATTTCCACAGTGATTTATTACTAATAACTGCAGCCAGGATTCATGACATCCTTTACACAAGTGCAAGAATTATGAGTCCAATCAAATTCAAATGGCTTGTCAGCTCCCCATACTTCATCAAAAATAGCAATGTAGAAGAATTTTGTAATTTTACTGATTTGATGTGAACTTTGCTGATTTGTATGGTTTCTGTTAAATTTTTTGTGCCTAACTAAAACAGAGAATACACAATTATTCTGATGAAATGTTAATTAATGGCAATGCATTCTACCAAGATGTGCATTACATTTGTTCTTCACAGGCCTTTTAGAATTTTATAAGTTGTTCAAATGTCTAAGAATGCAAGCAACAGGGGCTTTGGGGAGTACAAAGAAATTGGACTGATTTAGGAAAAATAGAGTAGTCATATTTATTTTTATTGCCATGTGTCTGCCATTTGTGCCTCAGGGACAAATCTGCCAATCACTCAATAAGGAATGCTGCTTTGGAAATATGGCTTTTTTCTTATCAGTTGAATAGTCTAGCAGGTAATTTTTTTTACTAAAAAAAACCAGTGGAAATGTTTCCAAATTTTGTAAGCTTTAATACATTTTCCTTTTCTTGTGCTTTTTGCAGGTCCCTTCTGTTACGAAAGGATAAAAATTGCACTTAGAACATAGGCTTAACTGTGGGATGAGCGTAATTAAATTCTGAAATTACATCCCAGGAAGGAAAGTGGCATGTGCTAACTACCAGCCATTTGGCCAAGCTATCAAAGGAGCCATAAGAGATCATTTCTTATTCCATGGGGCCGCAACCTTCGTTATCCAAGACTTCCAATGGCAAACTTGGGAGGAATAGCAAACTTGGGAGGAAATGTTGAGCTTGTACCCTTAAAAAAAACTGATTGGGGTAGAGAGGAAATTCCTAGGCTACAGGGAAACCTATATACTTTTAGATTGGAGTTCCATGTCAAGATGCTGATACCAAAGACATACAGGCCCTGTCAGGCTGTACCAGGATGCACCATCTTGGACCTATTCCTAGGCAAACTGGTTCTACTTTTTTTAGTGTTTTGAAAGGGTTTAAGGTATCTGGTGATTAAAGGATTAAAGATGTATGCATTTGTCTTCTTGCTGAATTGGTTTTGTTTGCCATTGTAAAGTAATGGCACCAACCAGTTCACTGCATGATAGCTGATTGGCTAAGTATGTCATGTGATTAATGTAGGGAAAAGAAACAGCAATGACAGAAAACATTGATGCCAAAGCACCCACCGCTGCAGATAACAGAAACTAGATCAGCAAACAAGATTGAAAAAAACACGAGCATTTTCACAATCAAGAGGTTTCCCCCAGGAAACATCACTCCACCCCAACCCCATTAACATGTTACTGTGAATACATATATATCCTACCTGTATGTGTGTACATCTTGTAAGAAAGAGCCAAAGCACATTAGTTTTACAAATGAAACTAGAGACCAGTGCCTCAGTAAATGTTGGGCCTGAATCAAGTGTTCAACTGTACATGCATTGACTATAAACATGAGAATTACTCAATACAAATATAAACAAAAATTAAACATGCAATGTACATAGATTGAATATGTTCATTGTAACTTGTGAATAGGGCTACTGAGCACACAACTTTCAACCTCAGATTCAAAAATGGAGGGTATTAAACAAAGGCCCGATCAACAGCATTATACTAGAAGAACAGTTACAGCTGTCAAATTTAAGATTGCAATCTGGTTGTGAACAGGAATGCACATTTTTAAAGCATTGTGTTTTCAATAAAATAGGATGAGACTGTTCAAGCTGTGCTTTCTCCTCCCTCAAAATTAATCAATTTACATGCTAATATATTCCAAAGCTAAAATCCATCAGATTTATTCCAGTTGCTGCATCTAGGCACCAGAAAGAAATGGTTAGAGCTGCCTTAGAGACAATGGCATGAAAGAGTAGATTACGTCCACATGTGTAGATCACATGCAAAACACTGATCCTAGTGCACCTTAAATTCTAGATTATTTGTGGAGGCTGCAATTCGTATCTTTTTACAGAGCCAACTGTATTCATATCCAATACAGTTGGCTCTGTATAACTGCAGGCTAGGCCTTTTTTTGGGGGGGGGGGTTGCTTTATCTGACACAACATTACCTAATAAGCTCTGAATAACTTTACAGTGATCCTTGAAAGATGCCCTTTGTAATGTGTGATTTGCTAAACTATAGATCAAAGTTTGGCGGATATAAGGTGCTTTGTGGGTGGTTCCTATACTTACAACCTCTCTGTGGTGGACTTTCAAGGAAAACCTCAATCAGCTTTTACTGATCTGCTTGGACCCTTCATAGGTCTTTTCTGGTGCAGCTCATGTTTTCTGCAACTGTCATCTTTCCTTGTGCCTTTCCTTGTCCACATCTATATAATGTGTTTTGATGGGTTTAGCTCAGAAACATGAAAATATAAATTATCCTCTAGATATGGCAAAGCTCAAAACTGTGACATTTAGGGACATTTTAATGGACCATGCAGAGATTGGGATTGAAACCCAGAGCCTGTTTTTGGTTTTATGAATTTTTCTGTTATTTATTTTTAGTTGCATGATAATTAAACATATGCCTTTTAATATATATATTGTAAGCCTCCTTGAGCCCCTTTATGTGAGAAACAGGTACAACATAAATATTTATATCAAACATGTATTATTATTCAGTCCCAGTTCTAGTGTTGTTATTCTGCCTTTCCCAACCTCTTCTACTTGATATCCTCTAATTGGAGATGCCTATTGTTGAGGACTATGGTTGAGGACAGCAACGGTATCATCAGAATGTTGGCCTCCCCTCCCCTCCCCTTTCCTTTCCCCTCCCCATTCATTCTTTCTTTCCTTTCCCTTGCCCCCCTTTCCAGCCTTGTTTGACAGTTTTCCTAAAATTGTATTTGTTCCATTGCCCTCCCCCCCTAAGACATGGAACATTGATAGGGTGTTACATCAATCCATATTTGCTGTAAGAACAGGGATATATTGGGCGCCGAAGTTAGAACTAGAGAAATTACAGCATGTAAGAATGTTTTAATTTTGTAATTAAATGTTCATGTATGTTAATCATGTTGGTAGCCACCTTGAGCTTGGCATGGCCAGGGGAGGGCAGAGTACAAATAAAAGAGGATGATGATGATGATGGCAGGGAAAAAGCATGGGATATGTTCTGTGCAGTGTATGTTCTGTCACTGAAACATGGGCCTTCTGATCATACCCTTTCCTGCCATCTTTTTGCCATTATTTCAGCTCCCACTAGGGTTGCCAGCTCCAGGTTGGGAAATACCTGGAGATATTTGGGGTGCAGCCTGAGGAGGGTGGGGCTTGGGGAGGGGAGGGACTTCAATGCCATAGAGTCAAATTGCCAAAGCGTCCATTTTCTCCAGGTGAACTCATCTCTATCAGCTGGAGATCAGTTGTAATGGTGGGATATCTTCAGCTGCTACCTGGAGGTTGGCAACCCTAGCTCCCACCCCTACTGGTTTAGGAGCTGCTTTTGACTCCCTCATTTTCCAAATAAGGAAGACACTGCACTTTTTTAACGGAAGCATACAAGAAGACTGGGCAAGGAGCAGGCAAATCTTATAAGCTTGCTCCTCCCATATAGCAACATCTTCTGTTTGGAGCTGTCCACCTGCCCATCCTAATATTTGGCAAGGTGGGAATAGTTGATCAATTTGGGGCCAAGCAGGCCTTTTTAAAGACTTTTCAGATTGGCTAACAAAGGGTTGTTTTTTGCCTGCTTTGCTTTGACACTTTGTCAAGGTGTGTGTGTGTGTTAAGTGCCATGGCAACCCTATGAATGAAAGTCCTCCAAAATGTCCTATCTTTGACAGCCTTGCTCAGATCTTGCAAATTAAAGGCTGTGGCTTCCTTTATTGAGTCAATCCATCTCTTGTTGGGTCATCCTCTTTTCCTGCTGCCCTCAACTTTTCCGAGCATGACTGCCTTTTCCAGTGACTCTTGTCGTCTCATGATGTGACCAAAATACGATAGCCGCAGTTTAGTCATTTTAGCTTCTAGGGTCAGTTCAGGCTTGATTTGATCTATAACCCACTGATTTGTTTTTTTGGCAGTCCACGGAATCCGTAACACTCTCCTCCAGCACCACATTTCAAAGGAATCTATTTTCTTCCTATCAGCTTTCTTCACAGTCCAGCTTTCACACCCACACATAGTAATAGGGAATACGATGGCATGAATTAATCTAGTCTTGGTGGCCAGTGACACATCCTTACACTTCAAAATCTTTTCTAGCTCCTTCATGGCTGCCCTTCCCAGTCTCAATCTCCTTCTGATTTCTTGGCTGCAGACTCCCTTTTGGTTGATGGTGGAGCCAAGGAATAGAAAGTCTTGAACAATTTCAATTTCCTCAACACTCTCCTCCAACACCACATTTCAAAGGAATCTATTTTATTCCTATCAAGGTGTTTGTCAAGGTGGGGTGTTCTAATTAGGCCTACTTAAGAATAGTTAGGCTCTACGGGGACTGGCTGGAACAGTTCTGTTTAAGTTAGAGGACTCTGACAAGCTCCCTGAGACATCTTATGTGGGAGGCTTCCCAAACCTGCCTCTCATGGTAGAGTAACAGTCTCTCTTGGGATGCCTTGATATACAGACCAAGAACAGTGACTGGTAGATTAATTAGGTTGCCAACCTCCAGGTACTAGCTGGAGATTTCCTACTATTACAACTGATCTCCAGCCTATAGAGACCAGTTCACCTGGAGCAAATGGCCACTTTGGCAATTGGACTCTATGGCATTGAAGTCCCTCCCTTCCCCAAACCCCACCCTCCTCAGGATGTGCCCACAAAACCTCCCGCTGGTGACGAAGAAGGACCTAGCAACCCTATGGATTAAGGCCACCTTGTGCTTGGAGGCTGGGTAAGATTGCCCATTAATGCTGGCATGCCTCTGGCAGTGCAGTAAGTAGGTGTCCATACAGAGGTTGGATATTAATAAGAATCAGATTAGTTTAATAAATAAATCCCATTTGAGCCTAATTTTTGTGTGTGGTGTCTTCATTTAGGGAATGGTGGGGACTTAAATGCTGTTTACTTTCTCTTTTGACTATAAAATATTTGCATAGAGTTTGTGTGCTTATCTATCTATCTATCTATCTATCTATCTATCTATCTATCTATTTATCTATCTATCTATCTCACTGCATGTAGGAAGTAATGGTAAATTTCTCTTCTTATTTACCCTGCTTTCATCAGTAACAGATGGCCTCAACATCCAAGTTATCACTTTTTCAGACGGTCCAGATTCACATTCCCTAAGTAATTGACTGATTTCATTATTTACAATCTCTGGCCAATGCCAAATCCTCTGAGTTTGCCTGATTTAATTAGTGATTCTGGTTAAATCTTTTAATGGCCTCTCTAGTATATCAAATTCAAAATAGACTTCTAATTGGCGTTACACCATCCACATATAATGTGTTTTGATGGGTTTGGCTCAGACACACAAAGAGATAATATCCTCTAACATTTTTGTTGTTGTTTTTCACGGTCTTTGCTGACTCATAGGCTATTTCAAATGTTACATTTTGGGTTTGGGATTAGGGATATCTATAATGGTAAATAATGACTTTTGCCTTAAAAGTACATCAGTACAGATTCAGACCCCAAGTAGTACTTATTTTGTTATTAATTTGAATACTTATGCTTCACCGTTTTGATTCAGGTCTTCAAGGCAGCTTGTGACAATACAGAATCACAACCTCGAAACTGAACAGAACAGGTTCAATAGACAAAATTTTCCATAGTAAACCATAAAATACTTTAAGACAAAATTTAACTAATCCCATAAGATTTTTAGCCTTTGTCCTAGACACCCATTAGGTGAATGAACCCTACCATCCTTTCTTAAGTAAATGTTCCACAACTTTGCTACTGAATTTTGTTGCCAACAGCTGCACTTCTGATGGTGGCCATACACAGAACATGATCTCAAAAGATGACCTGAGTGTACAGGGATGGTCATATAGCTTATATTTTTCAGACAGAAAGTACAGCTTATTTTTGCATTGATATTTTGTTCCACTTTTTTCTTCAACAAGCTTTGGATGGTATGCATTATTGTACAACACTGGCTGTCATTGGCACACTGCTGAATGTGTCAGCACTCTTTATAAATAACACTATGTATAATTCAGAAACATTTAGTTATGTCTATGGGTCATAGAAAGAAATGATTGGCTATTTCATAATAATTAAGCAACAAGTATAATACTAAAATATCTTGGGCAATCAGACTGAAATTGGCCCACCAATATAGTTTAACTATATACCCTTGCTAGACAATTATTTATTACACAGCTCTTGGAACATAGCATATGTAACATACCAAATGTAACTGTATTTTATGATGAAATAATCCTAGACCATTGACTATCAGATGGCTTCTCTATTTTCTAGATTAATGTTCCATTTCATGTAACTTGAAATATAGCATGAGGCCAGAAAATGAAAGCAACATCAGGCCACAAAAAGAAAACAATTCCTTCCCTCTTGGCCAACAAACAAAAGCAGGAGCAAAAAGAAGCATTTTCTTTAAATCAAAGATGAATAGTTTTCATTTTTAAAAAATAATAATAATTAGCACAAGACAAATTAATAAAAATAAAAAGCTTTCCTAGATTGGCAATTAGTTGAGGAAGACTATGGAGACTGTTTAAAGCATCTCCATGGTCCTCACAATCTCTATTCTATTCTATATAGCTCAGTTCTACACATTTAATTCAAGCCATTATAATGCCAATGCTCCTTTCATCTTTCCAAACACACCTAGACCATCTATCACGTAGTGATGCACTGAAAAATGTCTTTTAAGAAAGATAATCACAGAGAGCCTGATTTTGCACAAAACTCTCCATTTGAATTTTCAAAGTTATTCTCTTTTGGTCATGGAAAGTAATCTGTTATTAATCTATGTGCTTTGAGCTATTGCTGTACTGTCAAGCAGCTTTGGACATTTTAACCAATGATAACTAGTCTAGAAAACATTTGTAAATAGTTACCTGGCAGGAAAAAAAGATGGGGACAGATGTAGGAGGTGGCTATCACTTTTCTTCCTAATCAAAATCCATTTGATTTTTTAAAGTGTACACTAGAAACACATTGCTCCGGCCTGGATAGTCCCAGACTAGCCTGATTGCATCAGATATCAGAAGCTAAGCAGGATTGGCCCTGGTTAGAATTTGGATGAGTAACATCCAAGGACTACCAGGGTCATGACATGGGGGCAGGCAGTGACAAACCTCCTCCAAATGTCTCTTGCCTTGAAAACCGTATGAGGTCACCATTAGTCAGCTTTGACTTGATGACACGCATACACACAGAAAAACATTATATTTTACTAATCCAAACAAAACCATCCTGAAAATGCTGCTACTGAAATATTTGCACTGCCATCAGTTACCATGTAGCCCATAGAGACATCACCGCCTACCTACATCACTAATTGTTTCTCAGTGGCAGCTAGAGTTGCCACTGGTGAACCAACATTTTTGGGTCCCTGAAGCCTGAACTGGTATAGAGGCCCCTTCGTAACCAGCAACAATAGGGCAATATCCAACAAGGTCCAAAGGGCTTTGCTGCCCTTGCAAGGGCCTTGAGGCCCAAATGGTAGAGAACAGGGGGGTGGGGAGGAGTCCTTGAACATGGGCCATACAGTGAGCACCTTCCCACCAGCAATGAGATCTGGGCAACCGCTGTTATCTTCTTCAATGGGGTTGTTTTATGACAGATGTATTTATTTATTCTCTAATAGAGAGATAGAAGGTCACCAGAGGGGGCTCGTTAGGCTAAAGACATGAAAATCTGATTTTTGGTGTTAAAATGCACAAGCGAGACGAGCGCAGCCTGAACTGAGAATTCAGATGTCCTTTTATGGTTCTGATTGGCTCTAGCCTAAGGGCTGAGCTATAGAACTATTAAGCCGTGCACCAACGAAGGATTCGAGGATCCAGGTGCCAAAATGTAGACTATGACTAGATTCTGCTGAGCTCAGCGAGCCCATATAGCTGGGAGTTCAATTACAGGGACATTTTGGGGCCATATAAAATGAGCATTAGAGCATGTTACAAGGTCAATATTAAGTACTTCACCCCATTGGCTTATTCTATAATTGAAAATAGCCTTGTTTTAAGAACAAACACTTTAAAAAAACTTGATTGATTTTGTTGAAAAATTCACTCATTTTAAAAAAAAGGTGCTTCAGGGCCCGTCCAGGATTAGGGGCCCTGAAGCTTAAACTTCATTAGTTTCATAGTTGATCCACCACTGAGGGCTGCCACCAGGAGGGGCTGGATCTTCTGCTATTACAACTGATTTCCAAGTGATAGAAATCAGTTCCCCTGGAGAAATTGGCTGCTTTGGCAACTGGACTCTAGGGCGTTGAAGTCCCTTCCCTCTCCAAACCCTGCCCTCCTCAGACTCCAACCCCAAAATCTCCAGGTATTTCCTGGACCTGGTCATCAAGAGATCTCTTTTCTACAACTGATCCTAGCCCTTCCCATAGGGTTGCCAGTTGCCCATTTATGGGGGGCAATTGCTCGCCAATTTGTTCTGCTGCCCACTGACACTCAGCTGGTCACCAGACAGAAGCAGGCCGGCAGAAAGGAGGGGGATCAGCATCTCCTGCACAATAATGTCATTTTTTGTTTATGCGGAAGCAACAGCATCACACAGGGGGACACTGTAACACTCTCTCCAAAAATCTCTATGAAAACCATAGAGTTTTTTGACAAGTGCTGGAGTGTCCTCCAGTGTGATGCTGGCACTTCCACATAAACTGGAAATAACATCATTGCACAGGGGATGCTGATCGCTGCCCCCGAACATGCCTCCCTAAACCTCTCGCCGGTTGTGAGGAGGGATCTGACCACTCTACCTCCGCATCTGGCACTGTTTAAAGTTTACAGCACAAAACAAAACCAATTAAAACTTTTTTTGGAAAAAAAAGAAAGAAAACAAAGGCTGCTCCTCAAACTACAATCCCCTAGGCAAAAACAAACAAAAACACAAAAAAACAAAACAAACAAACAATACTTTAAATAATATTTTAAATAATACTTTAAAAACGTCTACTGTGGACAAACCAGTCCTGAACATGTTCAGGCACAGAAGAAGTTCCCAGGCAAGAAGCAGAATTATTCCAAGGCCCAGATAGACAAGAGCAGCAGAAGCACACAGCACTCTAAAAAGTCTAGCCCTAAAATGGAGTCAAGCTGCAGTCAGGACTGCTTTTTATCCTCTTTGCTCATGCTCAGAGAGCCATGTAAGGCTGTGAGAGAATTGTTGTGACTGGGCAGACAATTCAAGGGTTCCCTCTGATGTCTGATCTCAAGCCCTATTCCTCTGGTAAACCTAGTGACACTGATGATATTCTGACAGTCATCGATTTCCTCCTTGCCTTTAATCTATCCACCCATTGTTTTTTTCCTTCTCTTCTCCTGCACATGTTTGAGACAGATTATTAAGAATTCAGTGTCTGAAGGGCAGTTGAACTGAGTTTCCAGAGAATCAATTGACACACTTATGCCACATCCAGATTTTCATCCGTATGTGATGTCGACATGTAGCACAATGTCACATCTGCCCCTTGCCCCAACCCCAAAGCTCCCAGGGTGCCAGGCAGTGGCCTGGCATCTGAATTGCTAACCCTCAATGCTCATGGTAGCAGGCCAGAATGACTGAACACCATATATTGCCACATATAGGATATTATGGCAGCTGTCAACAGCGGAATTATATTCAAGATAATTGTGAAGTAAAAGGAGAACAAAAATTAGCTGCTTGTAAAAAAAAAGAAGTGGGAACCTTTTTTACCCTGCAACATGCCCCAGTTTAGGGAAAATATATTCCTTTCCCCCTTTTCTAATGTTATCTAGAATACACTTAATTTAAAATGTAGAAAATGTCAGGCTTCTCCTGAGGATACAACATGAATAGCTCACGACTGCCTCAAACCTGACTGGGTAGTGCATACACTACATTTTTATTAGGGCTGGATTACAGTAGCAGCAATCCTGGAGTTTCAAATGCCTAACCACTGGAGACAATCAGGAGCACACAAAGATCTCTACATAATGAACTTAAATATTCTTTCAAACAGAAAATCATAATCTACTCTGCTGTAATCAAGTCTATATTGTTGCATGAAGAATTTTAAGCAGCTGAATAATGTATGCTGCTGGAGAGAGGGAGAAGAAGCAAAAGAAACTCTTCCTTTTCTAGCGCTTCTATAAAAGCATTTCCAGTCCCTAGTACTTATTTAACTCTAAGCAATTAAAGCCACTAGACAAGGTCTGTGCTTTTTTTGGTCCCATAAGTTTCCTTGAAAAATAAATGGAATGAACTAGAAGGAATCTGTCATTGACCCTCAACTTTTGAAAAAAAGGAGAAGGTACTTCAATATTTAAGATGATCATTTCAGAAACACTAATATCTGCACATAATAGGACACTGACTTGTTACAGACTTTCCCTTACAGTTTCCCACATCTTTCAGTATTCAGAAAATGGCCACTGTTCTTCCATAGCTCTTCACAAGGCTTTCATCCCTCTCTCAGACGTTTGCTTTTCTAACAGATATAATAGGCATCTCACTAATACAATTTCTCTGCGACAAATATATAATCATATAGTACCCCTTATTTTAGAAGACAGATAATGTTCCTACACCTTCTGAAGCATAGATTTTCTAATTAAAATATCTAGATGAGGTCTTTTCCTGTGTTCAAGTCAGCATGAGCTAAGGCCGTCTTTATGCAAGCAGCTTGTCTAACTCTGGGGTGTGTGGAGAGTCTTTTTGGCAACATATTCTTGTAGTCACAGGCTGTCCCTCATACCCAGCCAAAGGGTCAAACACTATAAAAGCTGCTGCTTTCTGAGCTTTTAAATAGGAGGACATCTGAGGCTTAAATTCCCAGGTCCATCAACACTGTCAGAATATCTATTCAAAACTATTATAAATGAATATCACCATCAAACAAATAATTTGGTAGGTGCAACACAGCACAGGTTGGTGGAATGTGAAGATATAGTTTAATACTCAGAAAGTTAAAAAAAAGAAAAGAAAATTTTCATTATAAAAGGCAATCAGAAATATACATAGCCTGTACAGAAGTAGAAATGGATTAATAAAATAACAAAAACAAAAACTCAACAACAAATATTTCTGCATTGTTGGGTGCCACATCTCCAAGCAAGTATCAAAGCTTACATATATTCATTGTTTTCATCACGTCATGGTCTACGTCAAATGGCTTCTTCATACTTGGGGAATTAGTATGATTGCTGTCCTAAAGATCTTTTGTTCTCTTTGACTCCCAACCTTCTTTCACTTGCAAAAGAGCCAAATGTATCACTGAATTCTCCCCCATCATGCAGGCTTCATGGTTTATCAGATGCCAGCAGTGATCTAGGGGACTTTGCATCCTGAAGACCCTTCACGTTCCCACTACATGTAAGAGGATAGCTGCAAAGTCAAGAGTATGTAGGGGGTTAGAACTGATTTCCATCCAAACTCCAATCATACAAAGTAGGGTTGTCAGGTCCCTCTTTGCCACCGGTGGGAGGTTTTTGGGGTGGAGCCTGAGGAGGGCAAGCTTTGGGGAGGGGAGGGACTTCAGTGCCATAGAGTCCAATTGCCAAAGTGGCCATTTTCTCCAGCTGAACTGATCTCAATCGGCTGGAGATCAGTTGTCATAGCAGGAGATCTCCAGCTAGTACCTGGAGGTTGGCGCCCTAATACAAAGATACATCTGTAAATAAACCCCATCATTATTGAACAGCATCAGGTGTACCAGCAGCAAGTCTGCCGAGTGGGGTTGTCAACTCTGGTTCTAGCAAGACTCCTGTTCCTTTGCAACCTACCCTGACAGCCTGACCCTGGTATTGCTGGACCACCGACAGAGCTGTCCCTATCAATGTATCAATATGAGAGAGAGAACTGTGCTAGTCATTTGCCTGTCTTTCAAGCAGCTTGCAGTACTGAAAACTAGGCTAGAAAAAGAGAGCTGGCAACATACAGCACGGCAGCTGGAAGCACACTAGTCACTGCGGCAGTTGGTCATGTCGTGAGTTCGGCAGATGCTTGGCCAGACTCAAGGGCAATAATAAGTAATGTTTCACAGTAGCAGCAAAGAACAAGCAGTCTGCAAAGGTCTGCTGATAGTGCTCTGGCAGGTTCTGCAGCTCTGACACACTCTGTGCAGCAATGGCTTTTGGTTGTTCTGGCCCATGCAAGGATACGTTTCATTGTTGCCTCTTTCCAGGCTCTTTCTGTGGTGGCTCCAACATTATAGAATAATATTCTTGAGGAATGAAAGATCTCCATCCCTCTTGCAGTTATGGAAAGCTTGTAAATCAAAACTCTTTAGAAGATACTTTGACTCTTCCAGATGATTGTATCTCTATGGAGGCATGGGGAGAACTTTGCAAAGATACATTGCAAAATATTGTCGAAGGCTTTCACGGTCAGAGTTCATTG
This sequence comes from Euleptes europaea, assembly GCF_029931775.1. Taxonomy (NCBI): domain Eukaryota; kingdom Metazoa; phylum Chordata; class Lepidosauria; order Squamata; family Sphaerodactylidae; genus Euleptes; species Euleptes europaea. The sequence goes on along the minus strand of NC_079320.1, from coordinate 35,624,638 downwards.
GTTCTTTTAGGTTATCCGGGCTGTGTAACTGTGGTCTTGGTATTTTCTTTCCTGACGTTTCGCCAGCAGCTGTGGCAGGCATCTTCAGAGGAGTAACACTGAAGGACAGCGTCTCTCAGTGTCAAGTGTATAGGAAGAGTAATATATAGTCAGAAAGGGGTTGGGTTTGAGCTGAATCATTGACCTGCAAAAAGTAACCAAGGTAATGTGCTAATCATTGTCCTGTAAGTATCAAGATAATGTGCTAATGAGGGTGTGGTATGTTAATATGGAACCATTGTATCCTGAAGTGATCTGTTAATGTGTGAAATCCAAAGCTAATCTGCATGGCTATTGTGGACTGTAGTCTTTGTTAGTCTGGAGGTTTTCAGGACAGGAAGCCAAGCCTTATTCATTCTTAAACTCTCTTCTTTTCTGTTAAAGTTGTGCTGATGTTTATGAATTTCAATGGCTTCTCTGTGCAATCTGACAAAATAGTTGGTAGAATTGTCCAGTCTTTCAGTATCTTGGAATAAGACCCTGTGTCCTGTTTGTGTCAGTCCATGGGACCTCTACCTGCAAAAATATCCCCACAGGAGCCACGGAAATGCATTCCTGATAAAGACAAATTTTCGGGAATGGCAAATTCGGCTTTGCGAACCTCCCGGATTTTGCTGATTCAGTAAATCCGAACCAGAAATTTACCGAAATGGCATTTATTCAGCATTTTTTCAGTTTTGTTTTTACCAAATCAACAGCCCTAGTTGCCCCTGCCTTGAAGTGGGCATCCACTCCTAAAGTAACCTACACTGGACACCATAGATTTGAAGAACTACAGCCCAATCTCAAATGTACCAGTGGTATCCGGGCAGCTTCAGAGATTCATGAATGAAGTAGAATGTTTGGATCCATTCAGATTTGGTTTCAGGCCTGATATGGGACTGAAATGGCCACTGGGGTAATCTGAGGTAGGAGATGGACAGGAAGAATGTGACCCTGTTAACTCTCCTGTATTTCTCAAAGGCATCTGATACCATCAAACATGGTATCCTTCTAGACTGCCTTTTGGGGTGGGAGGCTTTGTTTTGTGGTAGTTTCATTCCTACCTCAAACATTGGTTTCAGAGTGTGGTACTAGTGGACTATTACTTAGCTCATTGGCATCTGGTCTATGAGATTCTGCAGTATTCCATCTTATCCCCCATGCTTTTCAACACCTATGTGAAAGTGCTGGGAAGGGGCATCAGAGATTTCAGCTGAGTTGCCATCAATATGCAAATTATATGCAGATCTATCCCATGCTTCCAGCATATACCAGAAGGCTGTGGAAACCAAGAATAGATGTCTGAAGGCTGCTTCCTGTAGGATAACCAAGTGGCAGCAGTGGTCAGGGGTGCCTTTCACCAGCTTCAGCTGGTGAGCTAGCAGCAACTTTCCTGGGAAGAAAAGATCTTGAGTTTGTTTGGAGATTCTAGGATGGGGACACAGATATAGTATACCCTTGACCTAAGAATAGTGTTCTTTTTCTATCTGGAATGGTTCTTTTATGTCAGGCTGCTCTTGAAGACTGTCCAGAATCTACAGTTGATATAGAATGCAGCAACCAGAACATTGACTGGAGTGGGTCATAGGGACCATATCATAGGGACCAGATCTCCAGCCACCACCTGGGGGTTGGCAACCCTACATATTATTCCAGTTTCATTCCACTACACTGGCTCCCAATTTGCTTCTGAGCTCAATTCAGGTGCAGGTATTAACATTTAAAGCCATATACAGATTGACACTAGTGTTCCTGAAGGACTGCCCTCTCTCATATGAACCTACCTAACCACCTGAGTAATCTTCAGAGGCCCAACTTCAGGTGCCCCAGTCATCTGAAGCTAGACTGATAGCAACCCAAGAACGGGCCTTCTCAGTTGTGGTGCCAAAACTTTGAAACTCCCTCCCTAGGGAGACTTGTCTGTCTCCTTCTGTCTCCTATTGTTATTCTTCTGTCTGTCTCCTTCTATCTTTATCCTCTGCCAGTGTTCTGTTTTGTTTGGCATTCCCTCACTAACTCTCATTAGCCCTCCTCATTTGAGTGTTCTATTTATTTTATATATTTATGTGTTTGTATGTTGCATTTAATTGTTTTACCTATTTATATATGTTTATATTTTAAATGTCTGAAACGTTTTAATGTTTGTTACCTTGGGGACCCAGATTTGGGTGGAAAGGCAGCACGGAAGTTTTAAAGAAAAAAAAGTTTGGTGCTGGTGCAATAGTCAACTGGCAATGTGAAAGTACCACCACTTAAGGTTTCAAATGATACTGGGGGTTGATATTGGGGAAAGATACAAGTTGAATGGGTGAATACCTAAATGTACCTGGGGTGCAAATGTGTTTGTTTCCTTCTTTCCCCATAAATGATCCAGTTCCCATCCCCAGCCCTACAAAGCAGTCAAGCAATTTGTCACCTTGCCAAAAAAAAGTCTATAGCGTTTTTAGCACATCAGTCCTCACATAGTAATAGAAGTCTAAATCTTCCCAGAGAGAGGAATTAAAATGAGCAAGCATACTGACTAACCTTTAAAGAGAAAGTATACTGAAATATACAAAGCACAATGTTCAGAGTTCAATATATATTGTGGTGGCTGCATGGCGAAATAGTTATTGTTTCTCCAGGCAGCTGAACTAGTTACCATGTCATGAGTGAGAAAGAATGATCACCTAATCTTGTCTCATGAAGCAGCCTCATGAAACCACTTTGTCATGTACTATATGTGCAAACCTAGTAAACAACAGGAACAATGGACTAGTTCAAATCCAAGTGAAAGGCAGTTCCAGCTATGTCTAAGATCAGGCATGAAAAATTGATCTGGGGATGATCTCCCATTCAAGCACTCTGCCTGGGGGTGGGGGAGAGGAGACAGCAACAGGTTGAGTTTAATCAAGATATATACACACTATACAAAGCACAATGTTCTGAGACCACATGTCACCAGCAGATAGCTCTGCTGAGGTCACTGTTTCCTTCTCCTGGACCCTATTAATGTGTTAATTGGAACATTTCCACCCTGCCTACCTTCTATAGAACTCTCTTTGCTTCTGTCATATTAAAATCAGTAAGAACAAGCCTTTAAATATCAAAGGAAAATTGAGAGCCTCATCTAGTATCACTCTGCAAATCAGTTCCCAGTACTGTTTCCTAGGGTGGCAATCCTAGCTGGTGGAACTTTCACAGACCCAGCTGTCTACCGTGTCGGCACCAGTTTTTGAATCTCTGTATGAGATGCAGTGATATCATCCCAGTGAAAGCCCTCCTTCTGCTGAATTTAATAGGAAGTTCTAAGCATGTCCCACAGCATTATCCAACTGCACGTTGCTAAAGGACTTCCTCAGATTATCATTCCCAGCTAAACTGAAGTTGCATGCATGAACATCTTGTTTAAATTCTGAAAGTCTGCAATGATTGCATTTGGAAATGACCGTGCTCCCCACCCCTGGTTTTTCTTCAGAGATGGCTCAAATAATGCCCCATTACCATGTAAAAAAATGTAATACTTGAGACGAATCCCCCTCCTAACAGCTCACAAACAATAAATCCCCAAGCAATGATATCTCATATATTTATACATAGGTGGTAAAATATACAGGTCAAACTGCAAGGAGAACTTGGGATGGTACAGTTTTCAAAATGAAAAGTCCTTGAACCGTTTCATTAAAGAAATGAACTTTTTAAACACGAAAGTCTGATATTGTCAATCAGAACACAGATGACTGAAGTAATTTAAGAGGATCAAGAGCTTCTGGGGCTTACATTTTTAACCAAACTGCATTGCAAACTTCTTTACTTTCCCTCGCTTTATTTTCAGGGCAAGCAGTTTCCAACCAATGTAATAACAGCAATAGAGTGCTGCATATGCAATTACTGGAATTCAATTTAGAGTGATACAAACCATTTGGACGAGACATTGAAGCCATTAGTGCAGGCAGAATGTAGATCCCTCCATTTCAGAACACTGGTCCTTTTAAAATGGAGATTGCACAATGCCCTAAACACAAGCAAAAGGCAGAGGCACGTTTTCCCCAGCAGGACTAATCCTACACAACCTGAACCTATGATTACAGGCTGAAGTGTAAAGGAAATTCAATTAAAATCTGTATTACTACTATCTAAAGTGATGTACTAAAGAATGCAAGTGCCAGTTTGCTGTATGCTACACAGAATACTAACAACATTCACTTAATCCAGGACTTTCTTTTAAAGAAAGTATCCTGAGGAAATCATTTTGTGTAGTCCAGATACGGAAAAAAACTACACTAGGAAAGAAAGCGCTTGAAAAGGTAACATTTATTGATTTACTTACTTCATTTATACCCCGCCTTTCTCCCCAATGGCGACCCAGAATGGCTTACATCATTCTCTTCTCCTCCATTTTATCCTCAGAGCAACCCTGTGAGTAGGTTATGCTGAGAGAATGTGACTAGTCCAAGGTCACCCAGTGAGCCTCCACAGCACAAGTGGGAATTCGAACCTGTGTCTTCCAGATACTAGTCCAACACTCTTAACCTCTACACCACACTACAAATTATCATTAACCAAACACCGATAAATACAACAGCAGGGGAGGTTGGTTACTTGTTGTGTAAAGTTGTTTTTAGCAGTTTGTAAGCCACCCTAAACTACAGGAAGGACAAAGTATAGATATTTTAAACATACAAGTAAATGAATAAATAATAGGCTTAAAGGTATTCAGCCCTTTAAGAACATCCCTTCAAGACTTTGATCTTAGATTTACATTCTGTTTCATCTTCCTAGCCTTTAGTAGGGCATGACAGCATATGCAGAATTTCCCTGAACCTTTTCAGAGAAATGTTTTGTGGTTGTGAATTTCTACTTCTATCCCAGCTGGACAGCAGAGTTTTGAGAATTAGCTTCAAAGTCAGAAGAGTTTTTCATATCTATCAGCTTATTTGGCATCTGCTGAGGAAATTGTAATGATTCCCTGTGTCACACTGTATCTACTCATGAAACATGAAGGAATATTGATGGTGGCAAGATATATTTGAGTGGTACCAACCAGCATGGCTAGTGTTAATAGTCTGTTAGATCAGACAACAAAATTATATATTGGATCCAGGTGAGAGCCCATTTGATGCAGTGTTGAGATGTCAGATTAGTATTAGAAGAATTGGTTCAAATCCAACATGATACATCTCTTGAGGCCAAATACATTGCCAGAATTGCGAATTCTATGGCAAACTACCCCCGCAGAGACATTACCTCCACTCACGAATAGTACCTTATGGACCACTATTTATCCCATGTGTTTCAGCACTGGAGCCTACCCCAAGTGGACCTCTTTGCCTCCCATCTCAACCAAAACATTCCATTTTCTGTTCACTGACTGCAACCAACGTGGAGCAGTATGGGACTCTGTTCTATACTTTTCCACTCATTCCTATCTTGGGCAGGGTTCCAGCCAAACAGAGCAGACAACACACGCTGCTTTCTAATTGCCCCTTCTGGCTGAGATGGGCATGGTTTCCAACTCTATGATCTCTCTCTAGGGGGATTTATCTTCCCTTGACAGAGGCAGAGGAACTCCTACACATTGGTCCCCGCCCTCTGCCACAATTATGTATTGTCCTTGCACCTGACAGCATGGCTGGTGAAGGGTAAATAGGCTAGTCAGATAAGGTTGCCTGAGTTCTTTTATCTTCCAGATGTCCCTCTACCAAGAAGTCCTATGCCTCTAAATGGTCTAGATTTGTTCACTGGACATCTGCTCACAGTATATAACCTGAGTCTTGCCCTCTGAACAATCTATTTGACTATGTGGGAAACTTAAAAGATAGTGGGTTAACTGTAACCTCTATTAAGGTACACCTCTCTGCTATCTCGGCTTTTCACAACTCAATTAATGATACCTCTATTTTTTCTGCTCAGATTTTTAAAAAAATCTGAAAGGTTTGTTAAATTTGTATCTACCTATTCTTTCCCCTATTGCACAGCGGAGCCTGTTGTTGGTTTTATCTGTGCTCATGCATAAGCCCTTTGAACCTCTATCGGCATGTGGCTTATCTTTTTATCCTAGAAGTAGCCTTTTTGTTGATGATTACGTCTTCCCATAGGGTCAGAGAGCTTAGGGTGCTCCGATGCATACCCCCGTTTATGAGGTTCCATGCGAACAAGGTGGTCCTCTGCCCAAGTTTAGATTTTCTCCCAAAGGTGCTTTCTACTTTTCATATTTTCCAGGACATAGTCCTTCCAATCTTTGTTCCCTCTCCCACCTGTTATACATTTTAGATGTCATAAGGTTGTTACTGTTTTATTTGGAACACTCTGCACCCTTCTTAGAGTGTTTCTCCATAAGAGACACGCAGACTGTGCCCAAAGTATCTCATGCTGGATAGTCATGGCAATCTAGCTAGCTTACTCAGCCTCAGAAGTTGATTGTCCATTTCCATTAAAAGCTCACTCTTCCAGGCCTTCTTCAGCAGCATTCCTAGGTAACATTCCCTTGGACAGCATATGCAAAGCAGCTACCTGGTCTTCTCCTTCAACCCTCATCAAGTGTTAGGCCATTGCTGTGGACTCCAGAAGGGATGCACCTGTGGGAAAACCAGTTCTTCAATGTTTATTTCGCTGATGATCCCACACCCACCTCCTTTAGTAAATGAGCTTGCTATTCTTCCAAGGGGGACTGCACAGAAGCCACGAAGATGAAAACAATGGTGCACTTGCCTGTAACTGTTGTTCATTTAGTGGTTTTCTGTGCAGGCACATATCCCTCCCATCTTTCCCCTCGGTGGGCTCCTCTGCTGTGCAAGCCCTTCTCCATGAACATGAAGGGAGGGCTGAGAGAAGGAGCACTCTCCTTGCCTCCTTCATAAGCCAGTTTGGGCAGAAAAACTCCAGCTCACATCAGAGGGGAGGGGGAGTCCTCCAAACCTTCTACAAAGATCTAAGAATCTTTGGAATTATTCTCCAGTGCAGTCCCATGTGTGCTTGCACAGAAGACCACTCAATGAACAACAGTTACCAATAAGTGAAAACCTGTTTTCTTCAACACCTGAAACATCCTCAATACATTTAGCAACAAAGGAGTGTCAACCTGCTGCTACTGATGAGCAGGCTGTTGTTTCACATTCCTCACACCTGCATGCATTGCCATTGGAGTTGTCCTGTGATGAGGAAACTGCAATCTACACCATGTTGTAATCCAAGACAGAAAAAAGACTGACTTCATAAAAGACAAAGTGGATGAACTGGCCATTATGCAACCGAAAGGTCAGTGTGAACCAGAACATGCACATATCCTGCAGTGCCATCCAGTTTTTGAAAAAGACAGAAGGAATATAAGCTAGTCACAGAGTGAAATAATTGTACTGTTCTCAAAAGCTTGTGACAAAGAGAAATAGGAAAAAAGAGCTCTTAGTATAAGCAAAAGGATAATGGCAATAACGGGAGCTATAAAAACGATCCTGAATGTGAAATATTTCTTCATTTTGCCAAGTGGCATAATGTTGAAAAGGAAAGTAAAATACAGACATGTTTATTCTCTTAGAAATCAGATAAAGATCCAAAGATATCTCCTCTAGTAATCACCATAGTTTACAGGAATTAAAGATGGGTGTCCCAAATGACCATATGGGGCTGGATCCAACATGTCCATTCTGATAAGTCTTCATTTGAGAAAGACTTCCAGTGACCTCCTCCATTGTAAAAATTCTCAATCCATCTGAGAAAGACTCCAGGTCAAACTAAACAATACCATATCCCCAGGTCTACCACAGGGATGTGGAACCATTTTAGAGGTTGTTTTTTAACTTTTGAAAATATCACAAGGATCCAGTCATAGAAACATAGAAGTATAGAGCTGGAAGGAACCTCAAGGGTCATGTAGTCCAACCCCCTTTACAATGCAGGAAATTCACAATTCCCCCCACACTCCCAGTGACCCCATTCTAGGCCAAGAGGAAGACAAAAAAACCTCCAGGATCCCTGGCCAATCTGGCCTGGAGGAAAATTCTTTCCTGGCCCCAAAGCACCAATCTGCATTACCCTGGTCACGTAAGAAAGGGACATAAGAGCCAAGCACTGACTCATCCTTTCCTGCGCTCCCTCTCATGATCTGCCTAAATGCATAGAATCAGCCTTGCTGTCAAATGACCATCTAATCTCTGCTTAAAAACCTCCAAAGGAGAGCCGAACACCTCTCGAAGAAGCCTGTTCCATTGCAGAACCACTCTGTCAGGAAGTTCTTCCTAATGTTTAGTTGAAAACTTTGATGATTTAATTTCACCCTGTTGGTTCTGGCCCCAACCTTCTGGGGCAACAGAAAACAACTCCACACCATCCTTTATATGACAGCCCTTCAAATACTTGCAGATGGCTATCATATCACCTCTCAGTCGTGTCCTATCCAGACTAAGCATATGCAGCTCCTTCAATCTTTCCTTATAGGACTTGGTCTCCAGATCCCTCACCATCTTCATTACCCTTTTCAGGATACATTCCAGCTTGTCAACATCCTTCAGTCCTGCTGGGGATGTGGCACTGATGAAATACTCCCATTTCCCTCTCCTGTATAATTTTCAAGAGCTGAAACACTAATTGCAATGTTTCCTCCCCATTTTCCTCTCACTGCTCACCAGAGTGAGGGTGGACAATGGACGATTTATTAATGTTTGGTTTACTAATAGTAACAGGATTACAATTGGCCCTGCAAATCTTCATTTATACCAATAATAAGCCAGAAAATAACTAGGACTTCTACATAGGGTTGCCAGCTCCAGGTTGGGAAATACCTGGAGATTTTGGGGGTGGAGACTGAGGGGGGTGGGGTCTGAAGAGGGGAGGGACTTCAATGCCATAGAGTCCAATGGCCAAAGTGTCCATTTTCTCCAGGGGAACTGATCTCTGTTACCTGGAAATCAGTTATAATAGCTGGAGATCTCCAGCCACCACCTGGAAGTTGGCAACCCTACTTCTACACAATGCACAAAATTGTGTTAGAAGTGTAGGACCTTCACCAAGGAAAGCATTAAATAAACTAAAACAGGGATTAAAGGAGAATAAAGCAACCATGCGTTTTCGCCCCTTGATACCTTTTACATGAAACACACCACATTTCTCAATGCCATCTAAAAATGCTGGTAAAAGCAGCTTAATAAAGAAGGGCTAATTTCTTCACACATGCAAAACATGGCTTCTAATGAGTCCCTTGATGGCATGCAGAAGTTGATCAGAGTACTTGGTGGACTTCTTCTTCCAGTATCCTCCTCACCAGCCCTGTTCTCTGTATGGGGAGTGGGTGACCAGAGAAAAGTGGCCCTTTTCCCATGGAATAACTTTCCCCTTGAGGATTTCCTGCCACTTATTCTACTCTTTTTTAGGTGCCAGGCCGAAATATCTCCTTTTTACTCCGGCTTTTAATCAAGGACTTGATCTTTTATTACTGTTTTTTAGAGGCTTGTTTCTAGTCTAAGAACTGTTTTATGAGACTCCTTTTAAGCTGCTAAATATTTTATGCTGCTTTTATGTCCTGGCTGTATTTTTACTGCTGGGTTTTGACTAATTTCTGAACAATTTTGTTCTGTTTTATGTTTTTATCGTGTTTTACTTTGTAAGCCTAAAGCAAGTTCTCTGGAGAGGCAACACAGACATCTGCGAAATAAACAAACAAACACAAAAACTCTCTCCATTGAATGGCACAAAAGTCAAGGTGATGCAAAGTAAACAAAAGAAGCTGTGCCAGTAGTATTTCAACTGTAATTGCATGTCTCCCACACATGCAAGTCATGTGTTGATGGTCCAGTCAGTAAGTAATTGATATACAAGTATAAAATAAGTAGCCTACTTCCTGCTTGATTCCACAAGTTACAGGAAAGATAGGCGCACAAATATTATGCAGGAGGAAAACAAATATATGCAAAGCCTAAGAATGATCCTGGGAACGTCTTTCCCATATGTTTCAATTTACACATCTTCTTGCACATAAAAATATATGGATGATACGTGCTGAAAATGCAAATAGCTGTGATGGCTGAAACAGACTTGGCGTGTATCAAAATATACTAGATAAAAAAGGGAAGCTCCTTCATCTGTACTGGTATGATCAATCAAATCTTTTCCAGATTAATGTCAGTCATATTTCTCTCTTCCTGCCACCACTTTCACTCTTGAATGGGGCAATCCTATGCTGAGTTACTTCAGTCTAAGCATACAGATGTCAAAGGGTTTAGACTGGAGTAATTCAGCATTAGATTTCAGAGTTATTCTCTCATCACCCTAAATTTTGCAGAAGCATTCAACAAGGCCAAAGGGCAAGATGTAAATCCAAAAGTATGAATTACATTAATTCTATTTTATGTATTTAGAAATGCATGGACAGATCAAAAAGCATAAGGCTTGGTCTCCAAGGTGACATCTATTGACACAAGGTTCTGCTTTCATTATGGTACAGCCCTAAAGCAAAAATCAGTAATTTTCCTTTGCCCTAATATACACTTAATATGAAAAAGAAATATTTACAGACTCAGAAGGACAGACAAAAACATATATAATAAGAGTTCACAAAGAGATGTACAATTATATATTCTGGACCTTTATCAAGTCCCTGGCAAACTTTCTTTATCACGTCATGCTTATATTTTACTTATACCTAACTACGCACATTGTGTTGAAGGGCAGATCAAGGTTAGACACCAGAACAATGAAAGAAGATTCAAGGCAGAAATCGACCAAAAATGTACAATTAGGACGAATTCTTTAGATTTTAGTAGCAAATTATTGAAGTATAGCTATGGTTCTCTACAAATCAGAGATGGGGAAATACCTCTAGCTTCCTTTGAATTGTTTCTTTTTTAAAAGCTTACTATGTTTTATTATTTTAAGTGAAAGCACCAAGACCTGCATGAAACGTAAGCCTGAAAACATATTATAATGTCACAGTTCTAGTTGCATTCTAGTTAAATCTGAAGGCAATGAAGGTACTTCAGCCTATTTTTAAAATATTTTAAATTATTTTCAAATAAATAACTACATGAGTTGAAAATTATGCTTGATTTCATTTCTGATTATTTTTTAAAAAAACTAAAAGGAACTACCAAGGTAGCAGCAATGGCTACAGAGATAGAACAGCAGTCTACTTCACACCCTCCTAAAATGATAGATTATAAACAAACATTCACCTTAAACATGCTGCAAAGTTCGTGGATTTTGCATCTACAGCCTCTTCATGTTCAATGACAGGTGTTTTGCGCAAACGCTAGAGAAATCTTGGGGCACAAAATGTCCTCCAATAAAACAAGGAGACATAACTAGGGGTAAAAATCAAGTATAAGGTATGATCTGGAAAGATAAATTAGGCCCTTTGTTAAGGATAGTTCATGCAACTGATAGGTGAGTTTATATAACTGGAGCTGTGTGTGTGTGTGTGTGTGTGTGCGCGCGCCTGTGGAAAAACAGTTACAAATTCTGGTAGCCCTTTAGAATTGTAGTACAACATAAGCCATCAATTGCTTACTCTAGAAAACTAAGAAAATCAGCACATGCAACATAATCTTAGAATCTTCTATACAACTGTAACCTGCAAACTATTATATGCTGGACTATCATATGCAAACTATTATAACCTGGAGATGACCAAACAGTTGCATGGAGAAAGGAGCAGGGCCATTGTGCTCACTGCTGGTCTCCCTCCCCACATAGTCAGTGAATGTGTGGTGCTATTATGCATACCAGGCTAAAGAGTTAAAGGGATGAAGTGGCCCTCTTTTTTATGGTGACAATTAGATTTATAATCTGGGGGCCCATAATAGCAAATTTACAAATTCTGTTACCCATTTTTCACAAGTAATCCCAGTTTTCATTGGTCTGTTCCTCCAGGCCCACTTGTGCACATGAAACCATCACTCAGCTACTTTCTTTCCTCCCTACCAGGAGACAGTGCCAAGTCTTGTAGAGGCCTCTGTGGAGAATTTATAGAGGCCCTCCCTTCCACTTCTAGTGCTTAGACTGCCTCTACAGCAGTATCCAAGGTCTTTGCAGAATTCTAAGTGCCCATAAGAGAGTAAGAAAAGTCTCCCACAGACATCTCCTTATGACCTCCTCAGCATTACCCATTACCCATTCACTATGGTCATCTTTGGAGGTCCTGCTTTGGTTGCCTCCTCCATCTGAGGCTAGATGAGTGGCAATCTGAGAAAGGGGTTTCTCAGTTATGGCACCAAAATTTGTTAACCTCCTCACCAGGGAGATTAATTTGTCTCCATCAGTGTCTTCTGCCAGTAAGGGAAGACTGTTTCCTTTGGCATACCTCCAATAATAGTTATTGGTTGTCCTTCCTGGTTCTGGTGTTTTCTGTGTGCTTTTATTGAATTGTTTTATAATGTTCAATGGGAGAGGGTGGAAGTATACAGTGTGGTTCTAATTATGCCACTGAGAGTACAATTAGGTCCAAATTTGAAGTTGGTCTCAGTAAAAAAAAATCCAATTTATTTGCCAAGCCTTTTTCTACAGTAAAGAAAGGAAAATGCCCTTTCTTTCAAATTGTTAGCTATTTGCCTGTATTGAAATGAGAAATAATCAAAGTAGTTCCATCTAAATGAGTATGTTAAAAATAAGGATATCCATCCAAACTTTTCACTGAGTTTTGTAGTTTCTAATTATTTGTTCTTGTTTCCACAGTAAAACAACTGTATTATGAATACTACAGTTTTCCAGTTTTTACTGCCACATTTTCTTCCTGTTCATTTATATTTTCCCCACACTATGCTACCAATGTGCATGTATGCACTGATTCAAAACACTGAAAAAACTTAATATTTTATTATATGTGTGATAGCATCCAGATTCCTTATATGTTTTTTTTCTACATACATGCAGGAGTGCATGTGCTTGACACAAAAAGAATCTCAATGCAAGGCCAAGAGTAGTTTTTTTGCAATAAAAATACGCATGATCAACTGTACAGATGTACAGGTTAGATGTAGAAGAAGAAGAGTTGGTTTTTATATGCCAACTTTCTCTGCCACTTAAGGAAGAATCAAACCGTCTTACAATCACCATCCCTTCCCCTCCCTTCAACAGACACCCTGTGATGTAGGTGGGGCTGAGAGAGCTCTACAAGAGTTGTGACTAGCCCAGGGTCACCCAGCTGGCTTCATGTTTAGGAGTGGGGAAACCAACCCGGTTCACCAGATTAGAGTGCACTGCTCATGTGGAGTAGTGGGGAATCAAACCCGGTTCTGCAGATTAGAGTTCATCGCTCCTAACCACTGCTCTTAACCACTACACCATGCTGGTTATGTTGAGTATACACAGTGTAATATATGTGCAATGTCTACCTTTTAAGAAGGTGCATTTAAAAACACTGTTACATACACTGGAATAATATTTTAGACACTTATTCTAATCCCTTGCAATAAACAAACAGATTGTAAAAAGCAAACTGAACATACACAGATGACTTAATAATAGGATAATAATACCCATAGCACTGAAGTCTGTTAATTGATGGTTTGCCAAGATCTCTAAAATAATGTTCATTGTAATCTCTTCAGAAAAATAATGTCCTGCTAGAAGAAGAAAATTATCATCAGGAAGAAAATGTTAAAGGAATGGAAAATTAGTGGGCTTTGCATTACATATCTTCAGAATATAATGGTTGTTCTTGCAGCTTAGAATGGCAGAGCAATTTCACAAATGAGACTTGTTAGTTAATTGCCGTTTGAATATGCTGAGCATTTGAGAATAAAGCTAAACACTATCAAAAATTTTGTATGGAATAAAAAAACCCACAGAAGCAACCTATGAATGCTTTTGGTCAGCAGCCATTGTGCAACTAGAATAAGGGAAAATATACCAGACCTTAATGAGAGAGCTCCACCCATTCACAGGAGGCATGAAAGTAAAAGAAGCCGCAAGTCACATTTCTTCCATCATTCTTTTGATTTAATATCCAGAGGCATTCCTAATTATGGTCATTTGAAATCCCGGTATGTTGAATTGAATATAGCATGCTTCTCTTTAAAGAGTTCCAGTAGGGGATAACTTATACAACAACAAATCATATTTTCTTCTCAAAATCCATGCAGTGTATCATAAGCGCTAGAAATTGGGATCCATGGCTTATTTTCAAAGAGTGAGAAATGTGTCAATTTGTAATTGTGTGAATCAGCCTTACAATTTAGGGCTTTTCTTTCATTCGTTATTTAAATGGCTTGTTTTGTGCTGTCCCATAGACAAGGCTGTCTTGCCCCCAGAATAAAGACACCGTACAAAATGCATGGGTAGGGTTGCCAACCTCTAGGTACTAGCTGGGGATCTCCTGCTATTACAACTGATCTCCAGCCTACAGAGATCAGTTCACCTGGAGAAAATGGCCGCTTTGGCAATTGGACTCTATGGCATTGAAGTCCCTCCCCTCCCCAAAACCTGTAGTCCTCAGGCTCTGCCCCAAAAACCTACTGCCGGTGGCGAAGAGGGACCTGGCAACTATATGCATGGGTTAAACTAAGGTTTATTAAGTACAATATGAACTGTGCATTAAACTCATCCTCTACCCATTGTGCAGGCTACCTAAGATTCTGCCCATTGGGTTTGCCAGCATTTGGGCAACTTACCCTGGCTCCAAGTTCAACATGGCCACAGACCATGCCTACTTTTCCTTCTCTGAACCAAAATTGTTCAGAGAGATGTTGCCCATCAACTCTACCCCTCTCTCTCTCACACACACCATGCAGGTTTTACCCATACCTGCCCTCTGGGACTGTGCAGCCATCAGTGGCTGGTTTGGGTACCTCTTTCCAACCTTAGATACCTCTGGGTGCCCACCAATCTAATTAAGCCCCAATTCTTTCAACCTAGGGTTGCCAACCTCCAGTTATTCCCTAGAGATCTTCCGCTATTACAACTGATCCTCAGATGAATCAAGGTCAGTTCCCCTAGAGAAAAGGGCTGTTTTGGAGGGTGGACACTATGGAATGATACCTTGCTAAGGTCCCTCCCCTCCCCAAACCCTGCCCTCCCCAGGCTCCACCCCCCAAATCTTTAGGTATTGCCCAACTCAGAGCTGGCAACCCTATTCCAGCCCCAGATAGGACCTTACCAATCTCTCAGATCAGGCCTAGTTTTATAACCCAACACCACAATAACAAATGTGAAGAAAGAAAATAAAAGGTCTCTTATCTCAGCCAATCAGATAGAGACCTCAATAATTCCTGTTTGGCCCCAAAGTGACAGGCGAATCCCACATTGTTGCCTCAGGGAGGAAGAGTGGGGACACGTGGAGGGAAAACATGCACACCAAACAACAAGGTAACACCTTTAAGTAGCCTTCTGTTCTCAGACCTTTTGTTGGCTGCACAAGGCAGCTTTTCCTCTTCCCCCACGCCCCAAAGTCTGATGCCCCCTGTTCTCTGAGTGGGATATGTGCAAACTTGCCCTGCCACTGTTTAGGCAGAAACATGCTTTTTAGAACATATATGTGCACATATTGTAAACACAGTGTGAGTGAGACCTATATATAGTGTAGGTACTGTAAGAAGTTTTATCTCGGTACATTGAGGATATCATTTTAGGCCTCCGATTTCAAGGGCTTTACCTTGGAAGCACAACATATTCGACTGAAGTGGACGAAATGGCCCTGAACATTCAGAGTGCTCATCCATCACCACTGAGTAAATACAGAGCTTTCAGGCTTCATGGATTAGGAAAGAGACTTCAGGTCAGAGATGGTTGGTTCCAGGTGTACCCCTCCCCCAGAAATTAATCACTGCTGTTGTTGACTGGCTTCTCAGTAATCCCATTTTCTACTTATGTTATGGAAACAGTAAGACAAATAAGCGTAAAGCTCGGGACAGTCTACTTGAGAAGCATTTATTCAGATAATGACTACTCGTTTTATCAACTTGTACCTGTACAATACTTTGGGAAGCTAACGAGAAGAGTTATGCTGCCATCTATTGACAATGTAACTATGTTCCATGTCTTCCTTGGGTTATTAAGAAAAACTAATTTCTTTTGAAGAAAAACCCAAGAAATATTGCTGTATTATTCCACTGACGGTATATATTTGCTGGACGTGCTTTCGGTGATTTCTGGTAACATGCTTTGAATAACTGCAAAATTGAAGGAAAAACTGTGAGCATTATGAGAATTGTATCCTTGGCATTAGCTTATGATTCTGCAATTTTATAGTTTAATATTCTAAAATCCTGTGGTGGTGTTGTTGTTTTTGTTTGTTTTTTGCTAAAGGTGACTGAATGTTCCCTGTTTCATGGAGGATAGGGTTGTATTTGTTTATATACTGGTTTTGATCCTTTACTTTTTTTCTGTTTCTTTTTATAGGTTTGTATTGTATGCTTACTGTACATTTAATACAGTTTATGTACTGTATACATAAAGTATGATCCAGACTAAATTTACAGTTCCATCGACTGCTCCTTTCCATGGCAATTCCCCCCCCCCCCCATATCATTCCTTTGGGTTCCCTATACCAAGGAATAGCATGTCTTAGAGATCAGTGAGTGGGCTGTGCAGGGAGGAGGCTGGAAAGTTCCATTCTGGTGATGCAAAATTTAGTCTGGATCCAGCTTATATGTATAATATATGTATAATACTGAATTGAGGCAAATATGGTAAAAATACGTATATTTTTTTGGTGCTAAGAATTAGAAGAGGAGGGCACAGAAATAAAGAGGCATGGGTTCAGTTATACAAAGAAGAAGAGTAATGAGGCTATAATAATATCCATATTGCCAGATTACCTAAACCCAATGACAGCCCAAAATCACATACATCCTAACCCTAAATACATTTACAAGAGAGAAATGAACTCAGTCAGTACATTATGGATTCCTCTTGGTACTTAATAAGTTGTGAGGGTCAGAAAACGTTCATCTATTTATCGTGAATTCTTTCACAGCTTGAAATGTGATTGCATGCGTCCTGATGCACAACTGTCTCCTGGGAATTGTAGTTTGATTTGAACTGTTCAGCACTCACTCTGCACCACCAGTGATGGTAGAAAGTCACTTGGGGTTTCTGTGCTTATCATTTCAAACCACTGAACAAATACTCTTAAATGCAGGAAAGCGTTTGGAACTGGATATGGTAATAACAGCCACATGAAAGATTTTGCATTAAACAGTAGCTACAGTTGTCTCAAGCAGAGAAGACTCTCAGCAAGAAAAGAAAAAAACTATCTGAGCCAGTTCATATCATGCACAGTAATCAAATATATTTTCATTGAGACTAAAGGGTTAACATTAGATGAATATAGATGAAAAGCACATTTTTGGGGGGGGGGGGACTGACTGTGAATGCAAAAAACATGTTCCATATTCCAAGATGAAAAAGAACTTCTTAGAGAACTTCCACTTAAATCATAATATAGTCAAAATTATAATGTGGATACACTTATGTAATGAACTGAGTAATCATGAATGTTTATGTGGGATTTATAGCCAATGATCCCCACTGTGAGAACAGAGAAGTCACAAGATAAAGATTTTGATGGGGTGGATTGTATGTTGGAATAATTATTTAAAGAAAACCTACCTGCTCAACCTACCTGCTCATTGAAAATTAGCAGGTCAAAGAAAAGTCATAGTTGAATCATTATCTCCACACGTATCAGAGAATTCTCCATGGTCTGAGAGAAGCATGCCTATTAGGTGCTGTGAAACACAGGCAGGAAGCTGATGCAGTTATCTTGTTTGTGGGCTTCCTAGAGGCACCTGGTTGGTTGCTATGTGAACAGACTGCTGGACTTGATGGGCCTTAGTCTGACCTATAGGGTTGCCAGGTCCCTCTTCGCCAGTGGCAGGAGGTTTTTGGGGTGGAGCCTAAGGAGGGCGGGGTATGGGGAGGGGAGGGACAACAATGCCATAGAGACCAATTGCCAAAGCGGCTATTTTCTCCAGGTGAACTGATCTCTATTGGCTGGAGATCAGTTGTAATATCAGGAGATCTCCAGCTAGTACCTAGAGGTTGGAAACCCTACTGATCCAGCATGGCTTTTCTTATGTTCTTAATCTACAGATCAGTCATCATTTTACAATGTAGTATCTGGAATTGAAACTGAACTAAGTATATAATGGCCTCATTGAAAACAAAAATTATATTGCAGCTATTTCTTCCATCTTCCTAGGCAAGGCCTCTTACGGTGCAATCTAAGGACACTTTCCCTGGAGTAAGCCCCATTGAATAAGCCTAAGTCAGTTACTGAGTAGAACTGGTTAGGATGGCTCTCTCAGTGCAATGTTTTCGCCTTTTGCATATTGTGCTTTGTTAATGCCCAGAGAGACAGGAGAATCTTATTTGAAACACTTCATTGTATTTTATATTAAAATCCAGGGAATTCTGAGGCAGTTTAATGCATAGAAATGTGGACGAATTTGCATCTTCTGCTTTGTAATCAGCCATGTTATTGTCTGTTACTCTCAGATGAATCTTGTGTCAGAAACAATACTCCTATCAATCTGTCATGAGAGCCAAGCAGGAAGCCTCCTTCATTCAAAGTTTGCATTAGCCTTACTGCCCAGAGACTACAGTACATATATTATTTAACACTACACAGTGTCTCAAGCCCCCTGCCAAGCCAAATGTCAGGGATATTTTTTTTCCTGCTTCTGTCTTCCTTTCATAGTTGTAGTAAAAAAAATGTGCTGGATCAGTAAGCTGTATTGGTTATTACTTTTTATTTACTTCACTTAATCAAGCATCGGTCTTCTAATTTTTGTTTGTTCTTATTTATACTATTACTCCTCAGAAACAAAACAACTTTTGATTATCTTTTTACATATGGTTTAATGACACCTGCAGCTATGGAACTGGGAAAGTTGATCACAGTCAATGAAAGTCAGTAGTCGTACTCATTGTGTCCACTAGCAGTTCAGTCTAATTACTCATGCCATGGGGAATGGCAGCTATCTTGCATGATTACCAGCCCTACCTAACCCCATCTATATTGATAGAACTCACCATGTGAAATACACCCACAAGCACTTTCCACATACCTCTTTCAAATAATTGAAGGCCACCAGCAGAAACAAATAACCTAGCTATGTGATGGAGAGGAATCATGCTGAAATCAAATAAACGATTATTGATTGTGATGGGTTGCTGTAAAAGTCATCTGGTACTGCTCTAGGGAAGAACTTAAAATAAACCATCATAAATCTAAGATTATGATCTTCGCTAAGAGGAGAAAAATGCCTCTTTTTCGCTGGGTATTAGACGGTTTTGAGGTTGACCAAGTCAAGGAGTTTGTTTACCTTGGCATTCTTTTTTCCCATAACCTAAATTGGAATGCCCATCAAAAAGCAGTGTCCAACAAAATTAAATCTGGGGTTGGTGCTATTGTCAACTTTTTCCACACCAAAGGTGGCAAATATATTCCAGGGGCTAGTCAGGTTTTTAATCTAAAAATTATCCCAATTATTCTTTTTGGTGTTGCCATCTGGATAATAGTTGTCAATGAATCTACAGATCGTCCATTGCTTCAGTTCTTACGAAAACTCCTAAACGCCCCTCAATGTGTTGCTGGCGTTACTCTTCGTTCCGAGTTTGGCCAAATGTCACTCGAAGCTAGGGCGTGGTTGGCCGCCTTTAAACTACACCTTAAACTGTGCTTTAGCACTGAGTGGTTCCTAGCTTCTCTGAAGCACGACCCTTTTAAATCCTCATGGCAAAAAATCTTAGATGAGTAACTGTCATTGTTGGGCTTCTCGCAGGATATGTTATTAGATCTTGGAAAAACTGAAACTTTCACCAAAATTAGAAAGCGTATTAAAGAGCTTGATTATAACAGCACTACTTTTTGTGCTCGCCGCGTTTGTTCATCCCAGTTCTTCGGAATACCACCACCACATGGTTTTCCTGCTTATACATATTATTTGACAACTCCTCGTCTTTCTAGAGCCTTTTGTTTAGCTAGATTGAATGCTAACCCCTCTATGGTTATGCAGGGCAGAATTTTGAATATACCATATCCAGACAGGATCTGTCCTTGCTCTTCTGGCTCTATCGATTCACTAGCTCATGCCCTTTTGGAATGCCACTTTTACGAGGAACTTTGATCACATTATATCTCCCCCCTTTTAATGTACAAATCTAATGCCTCTTTTGTCTGACATAATGCCTTTTCTACTAAGTGATAGGGATCCCAAGGCTACATTGTCAGTGGCAAGATTTGTTTCAGTCCTTATATCCCTCAAACACTAGATATATGTTGCTCAAGATCAATGGATCAAGGAGCTTCTAAGGGATAAAAGGAAAGGTAAAAGTCATCGGGGCTCTCCCAATATCCATAAGACTTTTCAGACTAGATCTCAATGAACAGATATAAAGGTTTTAAAAAATTAGGCTAATATGCTGGGCAGCCCAGTCCTGAAGTGGGGGCAGTTCCTCCGCAGCAGACAGTGACACAGCTGCATCACCTCCTCCAAGGCTTCCTGGCCACCATGGAGGCATAAGTCTTTTTATAAAATATAAATAGAGGAAATGGGGGGAAATCCCCCATTGCCTCCAACTGAGCTGTGCCACTGAAAAAGGTAGTACAGACCCACTGCCACTTGAGGGGGAGTTCCTGGGGCAAAAGGGCTATGGCAGTTGCCTAAAGGCAGTTCCATCCCTGGGAATGCCCTGGGAACCCACCCACCCCCGAGCTGGCACAGGCTTTCCCTTCTGGGAAAGTCCTGCTGGTGTGGCTGCGCATGCAACGGGGGTCGACGGTGTCCGGATGCTGGTGGGTTTGCCCCCACGCTGGCGCAGGTGCCACCTTATTCTGTGATAAGGTAGCCAGTATGCTGGTGTGGGGTCACACTGGCTCCTAAGGAGCTTTGGTCCTCCCCTTTAGGAATGGGCTTTTTGATGCTGCATGAAAAAACGAAAGAACGGAAAGTCAAACACAAATTTTGTAAGACTAAATTTGGATAATTGAGTGGATTGTTATATGGCTTGAATGACTTACTATAGCTCTAGCTTGCACAGATAGAGCATTTAAAAAAATAAGTAGCCATCTTATACTAAGAGAGAACTGTGACCCATCTAGCAGATTTCAAACACAATTTTCCAACCAAAGGTCTTTCCTGGTTCTTTTGTAAAAGTCTGTAAAAGAAAAGAGAAATTGCTTCAGTTTAAAATGAAGGATACTGGAAATTGAGTATGAAAAGCATACTAGGCAGTTTCTTAATTGGGCTTCATATTCAGAAAACCAACATCTAAGTTTTGAAAGGTAATTGATCATGCACACACACACAGACACTGATACTTGAGAAGGGACAAAATATCATTATAAGATAAATTCTCCCAACATAGATGAGAGGGCAGCAGAAAGGTCCTAACCTATAGAAGATGAAATGATGGTCATCCCAAAGGATGCCAGCATGTGCTTTTAAATGAAGGCCAAGTGGTATTTTATTCCAAAAAAAATATTTTTTTGAAAGCAGACCAAAGGAGTCTATTTTCAAAGCAATATATAGGGATTCAGCTAGGTCACAGTGCTTTGAAAATAGACTTCTACAATATTGGCCACTTCCATTGCTCTATTTTATTTTCTCTCTTCCCAAGATTGGTATATTGTGCTCTCCCTGGTGATCCACCCCTTCCTTATTTGGAGTCCTTTTTCATCCCACCTCCATTCCTCACTCCACTCTTTGCTCTATCTACCTCTCTCATCTGCTGTTTTAATTCTATCAACAGCCATATCTCAAAGAGATTGATCGAATCCACTACATTCTACAGGTACAATTATCATTGGTGTGTATATAGTACATAGGAGGAAAATGGAAAATAAGACAGCTATAACCACCCATAATTTTATGTGTTTTGCAGATCAGGCTTTCATTAACTGTGTAGAAATTGCCAGGTGGCATACCACCAACTGTGACTCATACCCACCGAGCACAGCAATCACATGCAGTAATCACATTCACATTTATTGAAATGCACCTGACATCTCAGTAGCAGGATGTATACATTTCTAGTTCTATTAGTTGATTAGATCTCCATAACATTATTTCTCTCTTTGCCCCACCTCAACCTTTTTGAAGCCTACAGCAGTAGTTTATTGGGCCCAATTTTTTTGGGTAAATACCGGTAAAGGGGTATTCGGCTTTATTTCTGGGTTTACCAAAAAAAGGGTCTGTTTTAGTTTTTGGGGATTTTTTCAAAGCTCCTGTGGGGGCATTTTTGGAGGTAGAGTTCCCGCATTTTCAGGGTTGCTTCAAGGGATTCTCCTTGCATTAACCCTGAAGTTTGGTGAAGATTGGGTCAGGGGGTCCAATTTTATGGGGTCCTGAAGGGGTCACCCCCTCCTCCATAGAAAAACATGGTAAAGTTTACAATGCTTTTGGCTTTATTCCCAGCTTTAATGTTTAGGTTAAATTAAACCAGAAAGGAAAAAAAAGGCCTTTTTCAGGTTTATTTTCGGTTCGGGTTTATCAATATGCACAGACCTAGCCTACGTATACTATGGTAGATCTCATTAGGGGTACCCCAAAATAAAATTATGATGAAAGAGAGTGAGAATGTAGTTGTAAACACAACAGATAACTTTATTATGTACAAAATAAAAGAAAAATATAAATATAAAGAACCTATACTAAGCACCTAAAAGTTCATTCCTCAAGCATTCTCACACACACCAGAGAATGGGACTGAAAGTAAGTAGTACTACCTGATCCAAGGTGGGTGAGGAGTTGAGAATTGCAGAAAGTCCATGCAGAAGTCCAACAAGGAGCAAGAGGATCCCACAAAGCATTTGTGGGGGTGTCCAAGTAGTGGGGGAAACCTGGCAGACATTTTCACAGACCTGGGCTACCCCTTTAATGGGGAAAAATGCCATAGCTTGGCATGGGATTGGACTTTTCCAGGCTCAGGATTGGTCCAAGAAATAAAGTTTGAATTTGATTGGGCAGTTTGAAGGTATCTGCCCCCAAAATTCAATGGGAAGAGTGGAAATGACACCTGACATTCCAAGGTGAGGTCATTGATAGTTATCTTTAGCATATTGACAAAGTACCAGAAGCTTGAAGTAAAGGTAAATTGTCCTCTTGATGGCCCATCCTGCATGGATTGGCTTGAACAATTGCTGGAGGGGAGGTGATACTTTCCCCATCCACTGGAAATGGCCCATTCTGATGAAAACGAAAACATCCCTTGTATATAATCAAACGATGCATGCAGTGGAGCTGCTGCTTATCCTGCCTTCATTCTGGAATATTCTCTGTTCATGGCAGCCAGATGCTCTTTCTGAACTTATGCCAAGAAATCCCCATTGCACCTTTAGGTCCTCCAAAAGGGGGGCAAACCCTTAAGAAGAACCAATAGGAGATCGAGGAACAAAATTGGAAGTGTCTCAAGAGGACAGGGGCCTTGCATATGGGGAGAGGCTCATGTCTACTTGGGGATGGAGACCTTTTTTTTTGTAAAAATACCATATTACACTTCACAAGAGAATAATCAGTATCTCCTAAAGCTCATATCATTTAATCAGATTAATGCTATTGGCTCAATTGCATCATATTTCTCAAACTGATAGCATGCAATAAGTGTCTGAATATATATGTGTGTGTGTGTGTGTATGTATACATATATGATTTAAAAAAAAATTAAATGCAGCCCAGTATTTCAAACTCAAAGGGTTGGGTTGTGAAAATCAAGTTAGGTTTCTCTCTGGAAACTTCAATTTACTCTGTTTGATGGTTTCAGCCTCTCATAAAATTACAAGTAGCTAGTACATTCCTTTGAAAACACATTATGATAATGGCATACAGTATAATGCCAAGTCCCACTGTGCTAAAACATAATACATCACAATTAGGTTTTAGCAAGTCTTTAAAGCAAGTCCTTAACATTCAAACTTCAGGAAGCTATTCTGCTTATTTGGCTTCCTCATTAGGGGTATGCACTCAATTTCAGTTGGTCTTATTATATGTACAGCTTATTCCAACTGTTCATTAAAACAGAATTTTCCATATATTTTTGTATATCACTGAATATTGTAAGTATTGTTCCATACCTTGAAAATTTTAGCAGAGAATGCTCACTGAAGCAAGGTAGATTATAGCTGTGCTAGAACCATCACAATGAGTTAGGCAGTTCTGCTATAATCCAAATTTACATAAATGGCCAAAATGCGAACAATGTTAAAGAATGTATCAATTTTAGGGACTGGAAAGTTCTGTACAGAGATGAAATGGATAGACCTGTTCTAAAAAGTGCTCTCATACTCACATCCTTCTTAATACAATTAGATAGTTTACCATATCAAAGGCTGCTGAGAAGTCCAGAAGAATCAGAAAAGCCACACTACTACTACTGTCACTCTATACTTAAAAATCATCCCTTGGATAAAACACATAACATAATTATTTTAGGAGCCATTACTATTGATCAGCAAGAATACATATGCTTAACAACCTCACCCCAAAAGTAAAAATGAGATATAGAACTACGGTTCCATAGATCAATAGGGCTTTCTTCAAAACAAGATAAGTAACAGCTTTATCTAACAGTGAGGAATAAATTTCCTTCTCAAGAGAAGTATTAATTATTGCAGTTAAAAATGTCATAGACCTGTCTTATTCTACTTTGACCAGCCAGAATTGGTAGAGCTTGAGATGTAGTCAACCAAAGCCTCCAAGAGGCTTGTCCATTTCACAGGTAACACTAATTCAAACTGATCCAAGCAAGAGTGACAAATCAATCAGTTGATCCAGCTACCCCTGGATCACATTAGCCCTGAATAATGGAAACATCTAAGTCACATGGGTTGTAAAGAATATGGAGTTGGTAAACAAAAATATGGGTTAACTCATAGGTCATTTCTGCATGGTCACTATAACCTCCTTTATTCCCTGTTTTAGCTAGGATCTAACTTTTCAGTATGCACAATATCCCATTCCTTGGTAGTTCTACACTGTTTCGACGCAAAACCAACCCGGGTCTTCCCGATCCTCTGTTAATCCGACTTTTCCCTCTCCTCTGAGCTCAGTCCAGCTCAAAGCAGGGTGCAGATGACTAAACTAGGGGAAACACAGAAGATTGGCTTCTCTCACAGCCAATCACAAAGCGGTGTGTAAAAAGGCAGGGATTTAAGGGCTTCCTTCTACCTCAGAGCTCTTTCTGCTTTTCTGTATTCATGGCTCAATTAGCACACAATTTCATCCCTGATCATTCAAGCCAATGCATACAGTTTCCCCCAAATCAGGTTACATTAATGTGCGATGAACCCAGGTCCAACCAGGAAGATCCAACCCTTGCATAAAAGGCCATAGTTTGTTTTAATGGTTGTTCCTTTTACTAATTTGTTACTAATTTGAGAAATTGGTTGGCCACTGTCTGAGACAAAATGCTAGAGTAGATTGACCACTGGTCTGATCTAGCAGGGCTCTAGTTATGTTCTCATGATACTGTTCTATATGTTTTGGTTTAGTATTACTGTTTCTCTCTGGGTTTTTTTTTTCTTTCTTCTTTTCTTCAGCTGCTTTGTGCAGTGGGCTTCATTACTGCTTTGGCTGAAATTCAGAAGAGAACTATGAAGGGATTCTTTGTTTACACTGAAGTTTTCCCTCTGCAATAATAACATTAGTGCAAGAAAATGTAATCTTGTGGGAGAGGAGGGTGGCTAGCTTGAGGAAGCATTTTAATCACCCTTTTCATAACCAAAAGGTATCAACTGGAATAACAATTTTAAAAATGCTAGAAATTATGTATGCCAGAAACGTTCACTCGTACAAGCTAAATGCCATAAAGCAGTCCCACCTGAGAATAGTAGCAAAGCTGTGGTTGCATAAGCTCTGATTTCTAAGTGTGATTAGCAATGCAGTTGCCACTTGAAATGCAACCACATCGGTGCACTTTCACATGAAAAGCCATTTCTATTAAGCTGCTATCAAAAACTTTTTTGACAATTTTAATTAAACCAACATGTCTCCTGAGGTGAGGGGGACAGATGATGATGTGGTTGAAATTGCTGCAGCCATGTGTGAAGCCTCTTTGACCAAATGGCTTCCCACAAGGAACTGCAACTACATTTAAAATAGCAATCACAGTACTGTGGAATAATCCTTAGAGATGGACTCTAAGGCTCTAAGGATTATGGGACCTTGTTAATGATCCTTTGGCTGGTAGTAGTGAGATTAACTTGATTTGGAGGAAGGTTTTGGTTGTTGGCCAGGAAAGCTGGAACTTGTATGTAGACAAAACAGACCTGCCTCAGCTTTTCTCTAATGATTTTTACAAAACAATGCAAATTTAAAAATTTACCCAAGCTACTTTCTGAGGCCTCATTAAATTCTATTAAATGGTTTTCCCTACATTATTTTAATAGTGTTGATTCTGTCTTGTGCGCGCGCGCTCTCTCTCTCTCGCTCTCGCTCTCGCTCTCGCTCTCGCTCTCGCTCTCGCTCTCGGACTTGCTGGACAGCTCTTCCAAGAGGAGAAATATTATCTAAATATGGTCATAATTCATGTGGTTAGGTAATAGAAATGCCAATAGCAACAGATTCTGTCAGTGGTTAAAGACCCACAGATTAATTATTGGGGATTCTTGGACAATTGCTTGGGGATCCTTAAATAACAGCCACACCAGTTAGTATGTCTGACTTACGTGATCCTGGCCAGAGATCTGTTTACTTCCATGACACAAAAACAGAGAGGAAGGCTGGACCTAACACCAGGATGAGGGTGGGTGGGAAGATTGTACTGTGTGGCCAGAAATCCTTGCCTCTGTGGAAGGATTAGTCTGGATCCAGTACAAGTGATGTGGTGGTATTTGGATAAGATTGTTGAGTTTTGTGGAAATTGAAATATTGTGATATTTTACAAACAATAACAAAAAGGGTGACTCATATTTTAGAGTTTGTGCACACACTAGGCAACTGGGAGTCTAGAGCCAATACTTAGACACATTGACATGCTCTGTTAAATTATGTTAGGTACTACAGTAAGTGCTGGTAAAGGCCATTCTATACTTGAGACCTTGGAGAATCACTGCTGTCAGAGTAGACAATATTATCTTGGTTTCAATGGAAATTTCCATTGATAGTATTTCTGCCCTTGGAGCAGGAACACCCCCCCCCCCATTTCTGCAGCCCAAAGAAGAGGATCCCTACTCACCGGGATCCGTGGTTTGCGGAACCGCGCCGGGTGGTGAGGCCCTGCTAACCGTTCGGCCGGGGGGTGGGGGAGCGACGGGCGGATGAAGACTGGCCCACGCTCCCTTCCCTGCTCCCGGCAGTGGGAGGGCACCCCCCTTTTCTGGCGGGCAGGCGGTCGGCGGCATGGGGGGAGCATGGTGCCACTCTCTGTCCTCCGCGGTGGGGGGATCGGATGGAGGCGACGGGTTGCTCCGCCGGCGCGCGCCTTTTCATGTGCCCCACCCGCCCCCTTTTTTGAATGGGACAATTGTGGCCCCGGTCTCTCGTGTCTCATCCTGGCCGGCACTAACGGACCAGAGGTTTCCAGTCTGGTCCGCCGGCCAGGTATTTAAAAGGAGGTGCCGCTCATGGCCGGCCCTGTTCCCGGCTGGCTTTGTCCCGCCCGCCCTCCCCCTTTTTCATGGCTGTGGCTAGGTTGTTGATGTTGTCTGTATTGTAATAACTTGGATGCAGGTTGGGTTAGGTGGTTGCTGTTGTTCTAGGTGAACTTGGACTGTTCTCAAATTGTTCATTCAAATGCATTCATGGTTAAGGTTTGTTTTGCTGTGGTTTATCTGTCACAGCTGTCGGGGGCTGGCAGTTTTGGGCATGGGGCCAGAATCCTGTTTGGGGAAAAGCTGGCCTGCGAGCCCCCTTTTCCCAGGCTGGGGACCCCAATAAGGGGTTTTTGGAGGGGAGGTCAGTGGGCTGACTTGCCCGGTGGGGCAGTCAGGGCGGCCTGCCTCCCCCCAAGTGGCAGTGGACCACACAGTGGCTGCCGCCAAGTGGGTCCGGGATCTGCCTTCTCAGGCTGTGCCCAGCATGGGCTGGGCACAGGATACATCAGCTGGCAACGGGTCACCTGATGTCAGGATTCTGCCTCCATGCTTGCCAGTGCCTAATGTTGTGATTAATACTGTAATCAATAAATGTTGTGGCCTGTGTTCATCCAAACATGTGTTGCATCATATCTCTTATCCCGGGAATGTTTAGGAGCAGGGAGGGCCCCCCAGGGGTGGGGGTCCCATTTTTTGGGTTGAGGCAGACGGGCCTTGGGACCCCTATTGGCCTGGGTCCGCAAATGTCCTCTGAAACACTGGTCCTGGGAGGGGGAAGGGGATCAATCCCTGAGAATGGCAAGAGGATGGGTTCAGAGATCTACAATGGGAGGGGGAATTAGTGAACTCTGCTGTCCCTTCTATGCACAGAAATTTTTTGCAGGATCCAACCCACATAATAAAAGATAATTAGCTAGATGGTCCAACTTAGTATAAGGTAATTTCACATAGGTGCATGTTTATCTATCTACTTACAGAGAGAGAGAGAGAGAGAGAGAGAGAGAGAGAGAGACTTTTAAAAGGTTGCCCTCTTCAATCGATTGCATTACACATTTAAATAAACAATTCATTGATGGAGTATCTTATGTAATGAACCTTTGGATGCCAAGGGGGAGATATAATCCCTATGTAGACTAATGTTCTTGTTTTTTGTTCTGTAAGCACCAATAAGGACCCAAAATAGTTAGGTTTTATTTATTTGTTGTCTTATTATATGCTAGATGGCAGTGCCTAATATGCAGAAGCAGACATACTTCCTGTTCTGGAGAAGCTTGTAATATACATTTCCATTTTCCTGAATATGATACCGTCCATCTGGCCATTTCAAATGTATTAGTGCCACCAGTTCATTCCATGTGGCCAATAACACAGTCTGCAGATGATAATGAGTTCTGGCTGCTACAAACTTGGGCTGGATTTTAAATGCTGACCTGGGGTGAAAGGTTTTGTCTCTAATTACCAATCCCTTATGGCTGGAGTCCCCCCACCTGCTTCATTCAGTTACTTCAGCTGTAGTGAAATGTCATATGTCAAGAATTACTGGACTGAACTGTCACCTTTTAAACTCAAGTGATTTCCTATACATCGCAGCACTGATGCGAGAAAGTTAATGTACCACACCTCCCCACAGACATCAGCTGTACAGCCTCATGGTATAGAAGTGCTGTGCATTTTTATTATGTTCTATGTAAATTAAGGGTGCTTTAAAATTAAATCAGATTGGCCTCTGAGTATAGAAGTTAAAGATCAGCCTTCCTGGAATTAATCCAAGAAATATTCAAAGATACAGTCTTTTAGGAAACCTAATTAAAACCCTTGCTCCATTTCAGCATTTGCCTCTTGCTCAGGCTTTAAAGTAGGGAAGATCCTGGCATGGAAATATCTCCTCTGCTGGGATATTTTCTTTTCTATTCCCCCCCCCCCCCGCACTTCAAGCCCCATAAACTGAACGAAGGTCAGGCAGGAACAACAGTGGGTAGACTGCCAAATACTCTAGAATCCATAGTAAGCTCAACATGTCTCTTCCCTTGATTAGCAAAGAAAAAAGAGCATACTTAGAAGAGGGGGAGGGAGAATTTGAACCAAGGAGTCTATAAAGATTCCCCCCTCTCTGGAAATTATTATAGACTATTATAAATTTGAACATTGGAAATCTATTATTACTCAATTTCACAGAAAGGTAACACTGGTGCTGGTTGTGGTTCCGCTGGTGAGCATGAGGTCTTGTGTCCTATCTTTTGGTTATATCAGATGTTCATTATTAGGGCTGTCAATTTGGTTCATCCCAAACCAAGAAACAGCCGAATTTCCCCCGATTCGGCGGTTTCCGGTTGGGATGGAGCCAAATTCAAAAAAAGGTGGGAAAACAAGGAGCTGAATTCAGTGAGTTTGGGTGAATGCCGAATAAATTCGGCAAATTCGAGGGCTCCGAATCAGCAGCATAACCTCAGTTAGTAAGCAACTAGCAGCATTCTCCCGCGGCCAATGGTGGCCAAGCCGGGTCTTCTTCTGGCCAATCAGTCACGGTTGAGTGTGTGAGCCCAGCTGCTGCGTGGCCCAGGGAGAGAAAGAGAGAGTGTCTGTTTGTGTGAGAGAGAGATCCCCAAGGGGGGGTGCGTGTGCACATTCGCGCATTTCTGCGGCTCAGGGGGGTTGTTTGGAGGTATAGGTCCCAAACTTTCAGTGTAGCTTAAGGGGATCCTTCTTGAAAGAACCCCCAGGTTTTGTGAAGATTGGGTCAGGGGGTCCCGAGTAATGGGGCCCGGAAGGGGTCCCCCCATCTCCCCATTGCAATAAAGCCATTACAAACACATTCACAGCTTTCTGCGGCTCTGGGGGGGGGCATTTTTGGAGGTAGAGGTCCCATCCCACACTTTCAGTGTAGCTTGAGGGGACCCTTCTTGTAAGAACCCCCAAGTTTTGTGGAGATTGGGTTAGAGTGTCCCGAATTATGGGGAACGGAAGGGGTCCCCCCACCCATCTGCCCATTGGAATACAGCCTTTAAAAACACATTCACATTGGGCCGTACCATTACCCTGGCCAGGGTGTCTGGTTGCCTCGGCAGTTGGGTTGTACCATTACCCTGGCCCGGGGGTCTGACTAAAAGGCAATTAATCCCAAGTTTTGGGGTCCCCCCATCCACCCATTAGAATGAATAGGAGCAGGCAATCCTTAATGTGCATCTAGAGAGCGGCAAATCCAAGGCAAAACCTCCCGTGCATAAATGGCCAGAAAGTATGTGTGTGAGAGTCTGCTAGAATTGTATTGGATTACTCCTGAGTCCTGACTCCCAGTCCCTGCTCCTGATGAAAGAGAAGAAGACATCCACAGTAAGACCCATTTGGGGCTTTTCTCTATAATTCTCTATATTTTTCCTGTGTGTGTGTATGTGTGTGTGGGGGGGAGATTCTGTGTGTGTGTGTGTGTGTGTGTGTGTGTGTGTGGGCGTGTGTGAGGGGGGAAGCCAAAGGGGGATGGGTTTACCTGTTCTGCTGGGGGGTGGGCTTGATTGCCTCTGTGTGGAACTGTGCTTTCTACTGTTTTCACCAGTTGCCAACTTCGTGTGGAGTTAACTGTGGGTCAGTGAGTCTCTCTGGCTGGTTCCTATTGTTTCCAATGGACTGTGCAGCCGCTCCTGTTGTTTCGAATGGGCTAACCTGTCATTCATTTTAGTACATCCCCTGTAATGTATTTCAGTGGAGTCAATGCAAGTCAACTGACATTCCCTTCTCCCATTATCTTCAATGGGCTGGGCAGCCTCTCCCATTGCTTCCAATGGGCTGACTTGTCATTCATTTTAGTACATCCCTTTTAATGGCTTTATTCCAATGGGCAGATGGGGGGACCCCTTCCGGGCCCCATAACTCGAGGGGCCCTGACCCAATCTTCACAAAACATAGGGGTTCTTGCAAGAAGGGTCCCCTCAAGCTACACTGAAATTGTGTGACCTCTGCCTCCAAAAATGCCCCCCCAGAGCCGTGGAAAGCCACAAATGTGTTTTTAATGGCTTTATTCCAATGGGCAGACGGGAGACCCCCTTCCGGGCCCCATAACTCGTGGCCCCTGACCCAATCTTCACAAAACTTGGGGGTTCATAGAAGAAGGGTCCCCTCAAGCTACACTGAAGGTTTGGGATCTCTACCTCCAAACATGCCCCCCCCCCGGAGCCACGGAAAAGCGCGAATGTGCTTTAAATGGCTTTATTCGGCCAAAACTTTCCCGAACACAGAATCTCGCGCCGAATTCCACGGATCCGAATCAGGGGAGTTCGGACTTTGGCATTTCCTGAATCAAAACAGGCCGAATTTTGCCGAATCTGAATTTTACCAAAAAAAATTTCAACAGCCCTATTCATTATTCAAGTATTTATGTTCTAATGTTAATAGTACTAGGAGTGTAATGATTGTTAGAAAAGCTTCAGAGTGCAGAATACTTCCCCCATTCTCATTTACCTCGAAGTTACAAATAACTCCACTATGTTGCTTGTCTCTTCAGTTATGGCAAGCTCACTTTTTGGGTGTTTCTGTTGCCCAAGGAAAAGCATCAATGAATCTCACTCATAGTGCAGAGACTCAGAGGCTTCCTCAGCTAATATCTTTGAGGGCCAAGCCAGACAGAACAAATTTATATAGTCTTCTATAGGACTGCCAAATTCACAGTCCTAGGCAGCTGCTTTAAATAATAGGGAAGGGTTGTTAGGAGAGATGTTTAACCCTTTCTTAACATGCTCCTTTCATAATTTTAAATACCTTTCAAACTGTTGCAATTGGTTCTTGCTGGCAAATGCACAATTCAGCCCAAATAAATGAACTTTCCCATATGAGTTAATTGCAACTTGGACTTTTAAGTCAGAGAAAGAAAGAGTTAAAACCTTCAAAGCAGCTACCAAGGAGCTACCCATTACCATTTTAAAAAGAAAAAGTCTGCCCTAGCATGTCTGGCCTGGCACTTGGGGCCAAACTAGATGTTACATATATATATATATATATATATATATATATATATATATATATATATATATATATATATATATATAACCTCTCTCACTACAGCCACGTAACAGAAATGGCGTAGGGAAGTAGCCTGATTAATTTCCCTGGATGAAAAGTTCTAAAGAGGACATACCACTATAGAAGAAGTCCTTCAAGGTAATGAATATGAGTTATATTACAAGTAAAAAGCAAGATATAAATATTTTAAAATTACAGGGATTGCAGTTCATGGTATATAGTTACACTCAGCTTTCTATCAGTGTTAATAGTGCTTCAAAGACCATCAAAACCTGCATGACCAGAGGTATGAAATGAAATGGGAATGCTGCCCAGAAGTGCCATGCTTTCAGTATCAAATGACCATTAAACATTAAACATGATAAAAAAAATTAAGTGTTTTATGACTTGCTAATGTGGATCTTGTTTTTCATTCAAAGTACTGACTGACAACCTATGACTTATCAATCCTTTTCAAATTGCTGTTTGGTTTGCCTTCACTCAGAGTTCTGTGCCACACACCAGGCTTTTGTACTTCATCCTTATTTTATTTTTTTTTGGGGGGGGGAAATGAATTATTCCACAAGATATTTTTTTGCAGGTCCACATGAATGTGCAGAGACCTGTTGATCAATTGGGGGCAGAAATCTGCATCTGGGAAAGCACAATATTATTCTATTAGTAATAATCAGTAGTGCAGAAAGTTAAACAAATGATAGTGATAAAATTACATACAACATCTGGTCAGAAAACATGGACATTTCCAATATCACCATGCAGCTTTCATTGAACCAAGCTAAAAATAAACTATGAACAAAGGAATAGTTGCTTAATTTAAGTACAGCATGACATTTTTTTTCAATGTACACTGCACATGTTTTGGGTCTGCCATGCTAGCTTTCATCTCAACCTTTAGTTGTGTGACATTTAGTTCCTCTGCAACTCTTGGAGAAAGAATAAATGGTGACAATCCAAAGCAAGACTTACAATCTGTTGGCCAAATTAGACTTTAATGAGCACAAGAATGTTGACATGCAGCATATCTGAGGGAAATATCATCTTACTATGCCACACCATCTTGTACATGGAATACTTTGACATGTAAGAATGACCAATGGAGGATCGCAGTTTGGAACAGCAGTAGGTGCATTAACACATGTCATGTGGAGCTATCAATCAATAACACTTGTCTGAAAAGAGCATTACACTTCGTTTTACATAAAATCCTATGGGTTGAATCCACACTAAATGTTCCACTAACAGAAGGTGCATCTGTCAATGGAACAGAGCATTTCTGTTTCCAACCTCCTGCTGCAGCCAACTGATAAACTCCAAATGTTGCTCCTGGTACAGGCACCTTTTTATAACTCAGTGGGCTGCAGCAGAAGTCTGAAAGTAGAAGAGCTCCATGAAGATGATGAAAAAGCTTTCCATTAACAGAATCCAAACTTTAAATCCAACCCTAGGTTTTCATGGACTCTAACAACTAGTCTTGTGAAACATTTCCATTTCTCTGGTCTTTAGGAAAAAAGAACAAAGATGCTGCAAACTTTGCTGATAACATGTTTGGCAAGTGAACACATCATGCTTGACAGTCATGATCGTCTGGATTTCACCTGACTTTTCTTTTGTTGACCCACAGGTTCTTCCACAATGGTGCAGTAGATGAAACTGAAGGGTGTGAGAGGGGAGCTATGTCTCTCATGAGATTGCATGTGCATGCAAAAAAAAATACACATTTGCAAAATCAACCCTTAATATCAGGCTGAAGTGAACACAAAATTGTAAGACTTTTTTTTTTTAAAAAAAATAGTGTTTCTTCATAATAGCTGGATGATTTGCTCACTATTTATTTAAACAACTGGTTGTCAAGTGGTTTGCAGTGAGACAAGTCTGTAGAGAGGGGGAAACTGGCAGTTGCCCACTCATGGCCAGCCAACCTCCCACCACTACCTCCCCTCCGGCTTCTGAGCAGCACAAGAGAATGGGGTTGTGGTGGCAAAGTTCATATTTCAGTATCAAAGCCGACAGTTCAGTGCTAAAACTGAAATCACAGTACTAACTTCTGAAACCAGAACTGAAGCTTCAAAGCAAGCTTATTAAAATTACACTTTTTTCAGTTGCACCTATTTCAGATTCAAGGTAGCTATAGTTTGCATTGTATTGTGTTCACAATTTATATTGAAGTAGAGGCAGCATAGGTGGCTGTGGCAGGCTCCTAGAAATCAACCAAGGGGATCCACACAGCTTCTTAAGATTTTGGGGGATGGGGAGGGTTGCTAGGTCCCCCATCGCCTCTGGTGGGAGGTTTTGGGGGTGGAGCTGAGGCAGGGATTGTGTGCGCACAGCTGCGGCAACATAATCACATCACCTCTGGTTTCCACCCAGAAGTGCCGCATCAGGACAGACCTTTTACCACTCAAACTGGGAGTCTGAGTGGTAAAAGACCCATTGCAATGCAGCGCTTTCGGATGTAAACTAGAAGTGACGCGATTGCGTTGGCACAGCCGCATGCACAAGTGTTTCCCACTTCCAGGCCGGGCAATAGATTGGTGGGCAATTGCCCACCATTCCAGGTGGCCTGGCAACCCTAGGAATGGTACTATTTTAAAATTAAACTTTCCCCTCAGTTGTTCCCCTCAGTTATACAGTACAGTTGAGGTAGCAGATATAAAGGCTTTGCGTTTGCTGTCATAAGGTCAGTTTCGTGGTGAGCAAGAAGAACATGGAGATCACTGAGGCAGGAGTTGTATGAAAATAACAGAGAAGATTTATTTTTGTACAGGTTATTTTTAAATAAGAGTTCAGCAGCACAGGTCTCCAGATAGAAGCCTGGCTGGCACTTAAACTAGTTATGGCTTCAGGTTGTGATTTGAACTCCTCTTAATGTTGCAATAACAAACAGGCTTCCACTGCTGAGGCCAGGAGTGTCGAACTCATGTGTTATGAGGGCCGGATATGATATAAATGTCACTTGATCAGGCCAGGCCATGCCTTGCCAGGCTAGATCAGGACTGAGGGGTGGCAGGAGAGCCAGCAGTGCCAGATCAGTGCAGTGCCAGCCCTAATCAAGAGCGGGGGAGGGGGGTGGCTGCCATGGCTGGCAAGTCCGCAGCAGGCTCCCCAACCCAGATCAGGAATGGGGGGGCTGCCTCAGCTGTCTCATGGGCCAGATGAGAGCTCTCAGGGGGCCAGTTCCATCCCACAGGCCTTATGTTTGACACTCCTGGCCTAGGCACCAGGTTGAATCCTTTCATACACACACAGGATTGCACTAGGGTTGCCAGGTCCCTCTTGGCAACCGGTGGGAAGTTTGATGGGCCGAGCCTGAGGAGGGTGGGGTTTGAGGAGGGGAGGGACTTTAGTGCCATAGATAGGGTTGCCAGCTCTGGGTTGGGAAATACCTGGAGATTTTTGGGATGGAGCCTGAGGAGGGCTGGGTTTGGGGAAGGGAAGGACTTCAATGCCAAAGAGTCCAATTGCCAAAGTGGCCATTTTCTCCAGGTGAATTGGCTGGAGATCAGTTGTAATAGCAGGAGATCTCCAGCTAGTACCTGGAGGCTGGCAACCCTAGATTGCACTCACACCAGCTCATGCCAAGAGTCAGACTATGTACCAAGTCTGCTAATCACTAAGTAAAGATCTCACAACCAGGCACTTTGTCCCCTCCCAGAGGTAGAATTAAACCACTCTGCTGTGCTACCAGACAGAGCTATTCTTTAAAATGCCTTCTGTCAGTAAACCAATTGCTGCTGGGTTTCCCTTCAACATGCCATCCCCCTTCCGACAGGTGATCGGACATTGGAGCAGCACTCCCATAGGCTCAGATGCAAAAATGTTGGCTGGTTGTTTTACCTGTTAGGGAAGGACAGCCTCCTGTCCATCACAATGAATTGTAATTTCTATTACTTACGAGGAGAGCTTGAATTGTTTGGGCTATTAATACGGCAACCCTCCTGGCTATTAGCTTTCCTTTACATTTTTTTGGTCAAAATAATCCTCAGCCTTCTTTACTAAAAAGAAAAGAAAACATATTGGCTGGATAGAAACATCTCATGCAAGTATTATGCACATCTTTGTTGGACAACTGTTTCTACACATTAATCACAATTTAAAAGGGTAGAAAGAAAACTATCTTCCACTTTTGCTAATATCCTCTATACAGCATGAGTATATCTACATTCCTGCTTCAGTTTAAAGGTGTTATAACACAGCAAGGTTTGATTGCCTCCTATTTTATGACAGAATGGTAAATATCTACAGTATTTTAGATATATCAAGCAGAGAACCCACAAGGACTTTCCAGGGGGCATCACATTTTCTTCTCCCCCAGTACTTCCTCTTTGCCATCCCTGAAAACACCCATGGCCACTTCCCTTTTCCTGCTTCCTTCCCACCCACCGGCCAGCCTACCTTTATCTGTCTCCCTGTCTTCAGCCTTCCCTTCTTCCCTCCACCAGCAGCCTCTCCCCAGGAATACGATGTCCCAGTTTCACAGAGCTGTCAAGCTGGGCCCAGTGTGCAATGGGAAATCCTCAAGGTCTTATGGGAGTCACCTCATTTTCCCTGTAACCCCCAACCCACACTCTTTCTCCCTTCCAGGGAGAAAGTGTCATCATGTCCCAGCCAACTTATGGCAGTCCTATAGCATTTTCAAGGCAAGAGACTCACAGAGGAGGGTTGTCATTGCCTGCCTCTCCATAGTATTGCTGTTTTTCCTTGGTGGTCTCCCATCCAAATCCTAACCAGGGGCAACTCAGCTTAGCTTCCAAGATCTGACAAAATTGGGCTAGCCTGGACTATTCAAATCAGGGCTCCCCCTTCCAGGCAACCAGGATAAACAATCTCCAGGGAGGGCATGGAGATATCCCACTCAGTTGATCTCCAGGAGATAGGTATCAGTTCCTCTGAAGAAACTGGCTGCTTTAAAGACTGGATTCTATGGCATTGTATTTTGCTAAGGTCCCTCCCCTCCTTAACCCCACCCTCCCCAGACTCTACTCCCCAAATCTCCAGGTATTGCCCCACCCAAAGCTGGCAACCTTTCTTTGCTTCCTTGTTTGCTTCCACCCACCAGCCAACCTAACCCCATCTTCACCTTTCCCTCTTTCCCTCCAACTGGCAGCTTCTAACTGGGAAAAAACCTGGCCCAGTTATACTGAGCCAGTCCAGCTATTGGGCTGGGCCCTGTTGCGTGGTGCTGGCTAGGTTGGGCCCAGTTGCACAGTGGGGAACCTGCAAGGATATGTGAGAAGCACCTTACTTTCCTCATATCCCGCTCGGAATTTCTTTCTTCCCACAGTCCCCCACATCCTCAATGTTTCCTGTTTTCATCTCTCCTTCCCAGCCTTTCCACCAAGCTACCTTTTATCTGCCCCTTATATTCAGCTAATTTTGTTGTTCTCAATGGGAATCTAGCTCACAACAACCCTGTGAAGTAGATTGACTGATTAGCTTGAAGGAATGGCTGAAGTGACTCCCTTGGGGCTGGGCAGCAGCATTATACCCCAGGCAGCAAAGGGGGATGATGATGAGACTATGACTTGAACACAAATTACGGAGTACAGGCAACAACAAAAAAATGAAGCACAGCACTACTTTGGTGCTGAGGACTGAGCCAAAATTTGTTTACAATTACCTGTTAGAGAAATAAATGAGCAATGAAACAGTATGTTTTTATTCATGTATTTATTTATCTTAATTTTTTTTATAAATCTTCCTTTTCCCTGACAACTGTGAGTAGCAAGAATAAATTTAAAATACATTGAAAGCATTGAACATTAAACCATATATAAAATATATTTAAAACGGTGTTATCCAAGATAAAATCACCCTGTTCATTTTAAGAGTCAGAATTTGCTGTGGTTGGGACTAAATTAATCCCTAATGGGAAGTTTCACCATCAATATTATAAATGAAAGCTGTCCATGAAAGCACGTGTTTGGGGGGGGGGTGAATAATACAGTGTGATTTCCTCATTTCATACAAAGAATAAATATCACAGAACTGTTCTGGTGAAAGTTTTGTAGATTTTGGATTGTTAACTCTGTTGGCTAACTTCACATTTCAGGGTTCACAGTTCTTTAAGGTAAAAAAAATCACTTTGGCTTTAGTTTAGTCAACATTTACTGCTTCTTTCAATACATATTGATGTCTGCCTCAAGCAAAGCCAATACACTGCTAATGTGCATTTGAAGATCATCAAATAAGCCATCCATGAGAGACTTGCAGGAGACCACAAGAGTCTCTGTTGAATTCTCAGCACAATAGCTGAAATGAATATTCAGAAATGCTCAGTATTAATCAGGTTTTCCCGTTTCGAATTTTTGAATGAGAAAGCTTGAAGCAAAACTTCCATTTGCATGCTTTGAGCTTGTTGACCCATCTTGATTGCTTTGATTTTTGCAAGTTTCTTATATAAAATCCCATAAACTGTCAACTCTTAAACAGTATTACAACTGCATGTTACCTATCAAATGCTGTCATGCAGTAAATACTATTCCATTCATTTATTAAATGCCATACAAACAACATCTGTCAATGGTTTAATATTATATCAAATTAAATATTGTTGCTTGCCAGTAATAAAATACTACCAAATATTATTTATGGTTTTCAAACTATTTAATAAGGCACCATCATTCTTTGAAAGCTCATCAGGGATTCTCCATGTTTAGTACTAAATCTATGATTGTTCCGTCAACTTTTTAAAAAAAATTAAATGTCATTATGGAGCAGATTGCTAAATTGCTGGGAAAACAATTTGGAGGATGAAGGTTCAAACACATTCCCTGCATTATTTTCTTAATCTAAATCACACTTCTCAAGTTGTTGTTTGCTCCACAAAAGAATAATACAGGCACCTGTATCATAATTTTTCATCCCATGAAAAAAAAAAAAAAAGCTTGGGTTGATTTAGATTGTGGAAAAAGAAAAGGTTAAACACCATCACCCATTACACTATTTCCCTAATTACGTTAGTAGTCATCTGCCACACCCAATCAGCCATCAATCACAGATGTCCCGGCGTAACATTCCAGGAATATAGTTAAAAGACAGATTTCCCACCATTAATTATGTTTCCCTACAATGCAAGGCTACATGTAGCTATGTCAAGCATGGCCTGGCAACCGGTGGGAGATGAGGGGAGGTTGGTACATATTGCAAGGGGGGCACAATCATTACTGCTGTGTGATGATGTCACTTCTGGTGCAAGTTTTGGGGCAAGTGCTAGAGCATTGCCCCAGCATGATCATGGCAATTCTGGGCCGTACCCGAAGTAACGTCATTGTGTGATGGTGGATGATTGGTGCCCCCCATTTGGTCAGCCTGTTTCTACCCACTGACCCTCTGAGCAGCAGCAGGCAGTGGGAAAAATTGAAAGGAAAGGGGATATTTCGATATTTCCTTTCTAAATCAGAGAAGGGAATTTGCTTCATTATAGGAAGAGAGATGGCTTTTCTCACAGTAACTTTGAGTTTATTAAAGAAACTTTATTTTATTTTATTAAAGAACTTTTAATGTAATGTAGATATTCTGTGCACACCACAGAATCATCCTAGAATTAGCCAAAAGGGTCACATGCAAACATTAATGCAAACATTTTGAAGCTGAGTTTTAAATTTACAGTTTCCAAACACAAATTCTACTTCCAGAAAATTATTTTACCAAGAAGTCATATGACTGAACTAATGACATTAGCTTTTATCAGATTATAGGGATGTAAAATACCCCCCCCCCCATTTGTTATTTCAACTCAAACTTTGATGGACTGAGTAGATTATTTTATTTAATTGTGGCTGCAGATCACGTTGGAGTTAGCGATGAATTTAAACAGAAATAACAGGCATCAGTATGGATGCCTGGGATTAAATAGCCATTTTCCCCCAACCTGCACATCTGCTGAATGATCATTCTTTTGTTATGCTGATGACTGGGCACATGGACTGAATGTCTGCACATTAGGAGAGCAGAAATGCTCAAGGCTTTTCCTTAAAGAGGAAGACTTCATTCAGAAATTTGGAAATATTTGGTTTAAAAGAAAAGCATTTTAAAGTCAGCTAGAGAATTTCTATCTTCTAAATAATTTGTCACCTACAAACCTGTTTGACATAAGTTACTCACCAAGAGACATTTTGTATAGAATGCATAGAAACCTTGAACAGAAATGCAAAGGAATAAACTGGAAGGAATACATTGTCCTTGGAAGACATTCTTGAAATAGGAGAATTCTCTCTCTCAAAAGGGCGATGAAGTCTGTGGCCATTTATGCATGGGAGGTTTTGCCCAGGATTTGCCACTCTTTAAATGCACATCTTCCACATCCAAATTCTCAAAACTCAACAATAAGCCCCCATGCAGAGTTTTGAGAATTCAAATGGGGAAAATGTGCATCTAGAGAGGGGCAAATCCAAGGCAAAACCTTCCATGAATAAATGGCCTGTAAGTAATTTTAAACTCCTTTTGGGGGGTGCAATGATTAGATGTTCCCAGTACTTTTTAAAATGCCAATGTCAGCCAAGCATAGCCATAGTCAAATACAGCCACAAATCAATCCCCCATACAGCATTTTTTAAAAAACACTGATCTTCCTGCATCTCACCTAGTTCAACCCAAAGAGAGCGCAGATTCCTTCAGTTCTTGGGGACAGTGAATTCTCAAGAGCTTTACATTTATCCATATAGAAAGAAGATTAGGGTCTTCTACTTTGACAGTTGTATAAAAAAATAAAATTTGACAGATGTGATTAGTCATGTAATGGAGGAAAATATGTGACACTTCCCTCCTTTGATATTGTTCTATTTCCATCCTCTATCTTTTCTTTTCCCATTAGAAGGTGTATATTTCTCTTAGATGTTTATCTCCTTTAAACGCAAACAAACAAGAAACCCAGTTCCATAGATCTTTTAATGCAGGGAAAAAACAAGGGGTTATGTCCAGTTACTCTTTTCCCTCAGTCTTACCCAGTTCATACTATAGTCTCTATTCCCTGTGGCTTCTGTGCATGCAAGAGCAGGTTCCACGATCTCCATCATAGCCTTTTTGGTGGTTGCCTATTTCGCCAGCAGAAAAGCTGGTTGGCTTCAACCCATACATTTTCTTTGCTTTATTTCCTGAATTATTCTGAAAGGTGATGCTTGCCAATATTCAAGTTATAATTATTGTTTTATGTGTTTGCGTAAAAGCAGACATTGTTCGCATAAAAAAATACATTGTGATACATTTCTAATCTTGTTCTCATCAGATGGGTAGACCAATATGAATATAATTATTTTACAATTGGACTGGTTAAAAAACAGCACTATATTACAGTAGGTAGTAGCCAGCCCATTAGACAGATTTGTGAGCTGTTTTAACAATATTAAGACATTCCTAATATCTGGAATGCCTTCAAAATACACCCAGTTATTTCCCTATTCTACATGCGAAGCAGATGCTCTACCTCTGAGCCACAGCCACTCCCAGATGAACACTTTTCATATGAACCTGGCTAGAAAGTTTCAGGAGGCCATCTTATTTGCCAGGGATTTTACTGGGATGTACACTACAAATATATATTTTTGAGGGGGAGGGCGTTATCCATATGACAGGCCATGGCGGCGAGCCGGGAGGTGTTCCAGCACCCCGGGAGGCGTTCCTGGGGCGTTCCAGGCAGGGGGCGGTCTGACATTAGTCAGCCTCCCAAGCCATTTCGGCTCGGGAACGCCCCTTTTTGTTTTTACAAAGATATGCCAGCTTTTTTGCTGGCATATCTCTTGTGCAGCCCTATGGCTTTTTGCTGGTTGCATAGGGTTTTGGCGCTGGGTAGAGGTTTCAGCGGTGCCAAAACCTCTTTAGGAAGCAACGCCACTGGGTTGCCTCCTAAAACCGGTGCAGGCATTCCTTTCAGGAATGTGCTGTCAATTTTACATAAACTCTATACCATGGTTATCACAAAGCAGATAAAAACAAATCATGGAATCAGAGGGTTGGAAGGGACCATACAGGCCATCTAATCCAACTGCCTGCTCAATGCAGGATCAGCCTAGAGCATCCCTGACAAGTATTCATCCCGCCACTGCTTGAAGACTGCCAGTTAAGGGGGGGGGGCTCACCACTTCCCTAGGCAGCCAATTCCACCGCTGAACTACTGTTATTGTAATTTTCTCCTAATATCTGACATTGCTAATTCTAACAATATCCCCATGTGCACGTGCATCAACAAAACAATTTGGAAAAGAACTGTCAGAAAATGAACTCTGCCCCTTAACAATCTTCAAGGATGTTCCTAAATACTAAGCTGATTTAAAACTGAGCTTACCTATTGCTGTTAGTGTCTCAAAGGCAGAAATGGAGAGAGATTATAGCAGTAATCAAGAAGGCATTATTAATTAATTTATTAACTTATTTATACACCCCTATACTTACATAAGTGTGATCAGAACTGGATTACCTAGATTAGGATGCTGCTTTAGCTGCCTAAGACAAAAAAGCTGTTTATGTCATCTAAACCAGCTTTCAATTATCAGACTGTTCAAGAAGAGAGACACAACTAGGAAGATTTAGCAGGATGTTTACCTTAGTTCTCTGGGGTTTTAAAAAATGTTTTCCAGTAGCTGGCAATTCAATTTGTAACTTTCACAAGTTAACCTTTCACCAACTGATCTTTCACAAATATTCAAAATGCAAAACATAATCTTAACTGAAATGACATGAAACAGTTGACTGATGTGTGAACATTATTCCAGTGTGCTTGTCTGATTAAAATTGCAGTGGGAATTCCATACAATACGGATATGTTGATCATTTTCAACTGATCACTGTTTCCTTTTTATGGAAATAGTTTGATCCAAGACTATTTCAAGGTCAGAGCTTACACTCTGAGTTACAAGTAAATAAAGCTGTTTGGAAATG
This sequence comes from Euleptes europaea, assembly GCF_029931775.1. Taxonomy (NCBI): domain Eukaryota; kingdom Metazoa; phylum Chordata; class Lepidosauria; order Squamata; family Sphaerodactylidae; genus Euleptes; species Euleptes europaea. Next base: position 35,581,296 of record NC_079320.1, on the reverse strand, counting down.
GTACCTTTTAAACGGAGAGTGTTTTTTGGATTTCACTAGTAAAAACTGAGTAAATGGTATTTTTCATTACGTAACTTGCATCTGTTAAGTACTCATTTACGAGATTCGTACTTAAGTACATTATTTACCAAATTGAATAGAACTTGGCAAAATATTAATTTCCTTTTATTATTCTATTCTGAACACAATCATGTCTGAATTCCTGTTTGTATGACCATTTTTGATGGTCTTGCCACTGCAACAAAGTGCTCCTGATTGCTCCTCCATGCATCAGGATCACTGATTGGTTGTTACTGGCTGACAGGTGAATGATCACATTGCAACCATCAGCCCATCACTGACTCAGCAATGTGCCCAGTTAGCAATACCCTGCCATGCTAAAAATACAGTTGGCATCAGGTAGCGCCTAGTGATTAATAGAAGAGGAAACTGAGAGAAGACATACAGATCAATATGTGGAAAGATGGTGGAGTAGAAAAGCGGGAACAATAGAGAATGGTATGAAAGAATGATATATGGAGTAAGGCCATTCATACATAATGAAGACAGTCTGGACAGAAGTATACTGCCTCTGAACACTGGACAAATTGCCCACATGTTTGAAAAATATCCGTATTGAGAGACAGCATACAAAAGACTAGCAAATGACAGATATCGACTGTTTCCATCAAATTCTGTTTGTGAACATTCCTGTGATGTGTGGCTGGTTAATGGCGCAAGACACAATGATTTGGGGGGATATAATGTTCTGCAATAGGAAGCAGAGATAAACTCATTCTGATTTTGCTTGTTTTTCTTTCTGTGTTTCAATATCAAATATGCATATGCTTAAAAATAATAGCTGAAAAATATTAATGAAGATGAGGCAGATTTATAGATCAGCTATTTTTAAAAAGGAGAAAAATATCTGGCAAAGGGTGTGAGTAGAGGAAAAACGTGTCTGCTATTATTCCATCCAATCAATTATAAACTTATGAGTGAACTAATTTGACAGAGAAAAATGTTAATGGAAGCATAAAGCTAAGCTATAAATCAGCCTTAAAAATGATTCATAAGCATTTTCAAATCATAGTTGAAATCTGAGAAATTAAAACAGTATGGGTGTCCCTAAAGACTTGTTTCTATATTTAGACATTTATACCCCACTTTTAGGATCCCTGTGGCACAGAGTGGTAAGCTGCAGTACTGCAGTCCAAGCTCTGCTCATGACCTGAGTTTGATCCCGATGGTTTCAGGTAGCTAGCTCAAGGTTGAATCAGCCTTCCATCCTTCTGAGGTCGGTAAAATGAGTACCCAGCTTGCTGGGGGTAAAAGGCAGATGACTGGGGAAGGCACTGGCAAACCACTCTGTAAACAAAGTCTGCCTAGTAAACGTCGGGATGTGATGTCACCCCATGGGTCAGGAATGACCCGGTGCTCGCACAGGGGACCTTTACCCCACTTTTCTCTTAAAAGATCAAAACGTCATTTGCCCCTCCACCATTTTATCCTCTCGACAACAAATCCTGTTCAGGAGGTTAGGCTGAGGGAGAGTGACTGGACCAAGGTCATCCAATGAGCTTCCATGGCAGAGTGGGGTATTAAAACCCAGGTCTCCCACACTCTGACCACTGCCCCATGCTGTAACAGCTGTAATAAATGCTTATCTTGTTTGAACTACTGCTATACATCTTCTCTGGCCTTCCTTTATCCATCCTGAAGTATTAAATTCTGTTCAGAATTCTGCTGTCCCATTATCCACACAACACAGTGCTTTGATTATGACATTCCTATTCACAGATCATTCCACTCACTCCTATTATTTTTTAGTATCCAATTTAAAATTTTGTTTCTTACATGTAAATCCTTGAATGCCCAGGAACTTCTTGTTGTCTCTGAGCTCTCATTACATGCCATCTCTGGCTCTTTGCTTTCTTACTTTTATCCCTCTTACAAGTCTTTAGATATCTTGCTCTCTCATCTGTGTACTTTTCTTCTAGTATCTGCAAATACTTGGTTTGTCCTTTCTGTGAATATTTGTCATTCTTTCTTTAAACATATTTGTTCTCATTGGCTTTTCCTCACCGTTTTTATTCCTGTTCTAGCTTTTATTCTGTTTTAAATTGCGCTAAAGAGATAGCATCCCTCTTTGGATCTTTGTCACCCATGTGTAGCCTAATATGTGCAACACCGCACCTTTTTTTTTTTTTTTTTTTTTGGTGCATACATGTATCCTTGCCCTTTATTTTTATATGTACATTTTTTTGTGTTTCGTGTTTCTCTAGATTTTCATCCAATTGTATGTGTTATTCTTACTTTTGAGAAAGAACACGCTGCCTCTTAGATGTGAAAGAGATGATGGAGTTTTGTTAGTCTTTTGTGTGTTCGTGCATGCGTACTGTCAAATCACAGTTGACACTGAGACCCCATATGGTTTTCAAGGCAAGAGACATTTATTTATTCATTTTTATTTATTTTTGTACTTCTAGCCCGCCCTCCCCTGGCCAGGCTGGGGTCAGGGCGGGTTACAATATTTAAAATTTTACAATATAACAATAAAATATATAAAACCATAAAACAACTCCAATTAATTTAAAAGATGGTCACCATATATAAGTGCTCACTGCAGCAAATGATGCCAACCATAAACAATAACACATAACTGGTACGGCTATCCACCCTTAAAATTCAGAAGTGGTTTGCCGTTGCTTGCCTCTGCATTAGTCTTTTAAAGACACATTAATTCTCAAGGAATAGAAAAGGCAAAAGGCACAGGAAGGGGAAAAGCAGCTTAGCTTTTTCGTTTTACAGAGCTTCACTATTAAAACCATCATTTATTTATTTAATTAATTTATTTTAAACATTTCTATACCGGTTTTTCACCCAATGCAGTGAACATCAAAATATTAAAACATTTCAATAATAAAACATTTAAGACATTATAACAGCATTTAAAATAGAATATATATACAATTTTTTTAAATGCAATAAAAACTTATAAACACATAAACACATGTAATAACACAACCAGAGAGGAGACCAGTAACGGTTATTAGGGTATGCCAAACAAAACAAAAAGACCACTGGTGAAAGACAACAATAGAGGGAGACAGATGTATCTCCCTCAGGATGAAGTTCCAAAGTTTTGGCACTACAATGAAGAAGGCCCTTTCTTGGGTTGCTACATATCTAGCCTCATATAGTTGGACACCTGAAGCAGGGCTTTTGAAGTGACCTGAGAGGATGGGTGGGTTCATATGGAAAAAGGTGGCCCTTCATATATGCCAGCCCCAAGTCATATGTGTCTTTAAAAGTCATTACTAGCACCTTGAATTAGGCCCAGATACAATCTGAGAGCCAGTGTAGATGGAAGAAGACTGGAGTGATATGGTCTCTACAACCTGCTCCAGATAACATTTTGGCAACAGCATTCTATAAGAACTGTAGCTTCTGTAAGAACAGCATTCTGTAAAAACTGTAGCTTCCCTACAAGATAACACTTTGGCAACAGCTTTCTGTAAGAACTGTAGTTCTGGACAGTCTTCAAAGACAGCCCCACATACAGCAAATTACTGTAATCTAATCTAGGCGTTAGCAGGGCATGCACAACAGTGGCTAGACTTTTCTCACCCAGGCAGGCTGCAGCTGGCTCACCAGCTGAAGGTGGTGAAAGAATGAATAAGTTCAGCAGGAGCCATATCAGGACCAGGGGCTTTTCCCACCTTCATCTTCCTAATCAGAGGTCTCACTTCTTCACTAGTAACTGGAGGCCAAGAGAGTAGTTTATTCCCAGTAACAGAGGATGCCTCCATTGACACAGGGACATCAAACAGAATTCTAAAATGGTGCTCCCACATTTGAGTGAGGATACAGAAAAGCACAACATTCCTAGAGTGTATTGAAGATGATACCAACTTGCAGAATTCCTTTGTATTATTACTCTCTCAAGCCTGCATCAAGGAACTCCAAACCTTTCTAATGGTCTCACACTTCTTGCATCAGTACAAAGATCTAAAGTCCTACTTAAGTCAAAATAAAGTCATAAGGAGCCACAGGTCCCAATATTTCCAATATTTTCTATAGGCTCTGTGTAATAGCTTTTTCAAATACTTACATCAGTATAGTGGTTTGATAAGGAGTGTATCAAAACTTTGTTTTACCAGTGTGCATTTGTTTTGTTTTGTTTTAAATATCAGACACACACAAAAAATGTTGGTCTATTTCTGGCATGGGGATTTTAATGTGGTTATATTTCTTTCTTCCTGCCAATTGCACATGAACATAATTGTATGTAAGAAGAGTGGTGTGCTTCACAGAGTGAACCACCAAACAATAATGGAATGAGCACTGCGATGGAAGAGGAAGAAGGAAGCAATACACACACACCTCCCCACTGCAGTTTCCTGACCTGCATGGCTGTTACTCTATGCAAGTCCCATAGCATTGCCAAATTCCAGGTGGTGGCTGGAAATCTCCCACTATTAAAACTGGTCTCCAGCCAATAGAGACCAGTTCAGCTGCTCCAGACCAGAAAATGGAAGCGTTGGGAATTGGACTCTATGGCATTGATGTCCCTCCCCTCTCCAAACCCCACCCTCTTCAGGCTCCGCCCACAAAATCTCCAACCCGGAGCTGGCAACCTTAAAGTCCCACAACCCTGGGAATAAACTCTCCCAGGGTCAGACATGGCTGCTATAGGCTGGGAAAGGCTCAAAAGATCCTTGTGTGGTCCTCAAATAATCCTTGTGCTGGATCCAACTCATTGCTAAGAACTGCAGAAGGAATGGATTGCATATTAGCGAGTCTTTTGTAGGCTGATAGTTTTATATAATTTCAAAATTAGGGGAGGGGGGAAATGCCTGATTTGCTAGAAGTGAGACGAGAGCAGCAGCTCCTGCTTTTTGCTAGCAGCAGAGAGAAAGCACCCTAGTGCTTTTCAACCGCCTCAGTAAACCAATAGCAGTAATTTTTATAGCTTATTTAACATGTGTGTGATATTGGGAACAATTAATAGCAGAGTTAGCATGATTGCATAAATAGTTACTGTTAATAGAAAATACATGCTGTCTTGTTGAAATCACCTTATCTCATCATCATAAGCCCTAATGGTTGTCACCTTGTACTGTTGTAATCAGTGACAGCATCTCCTAAAAGTTAATGAGCTGTAGCACAGTGAAAGGAACACAGTCTCCAAAGAAGGGACTCACATTCATCAGTACAGTTGTATCTATCTCCACAGAAGGCAGATATGGCACTGAATTGACTCAAGTATGCTAAAGTTTGCTGGCCACCAAGACTAGATTAATTCATGCCATCGTATTTCCTATTACTATGTATGGGTGTGAAAGCTGGACAGTGAAGAAAGCTGATAGGAAGAAAATAGATTCCTTTGAAATGTGGTGTTGGAGGAGAGTGTTACGGATACCGTGGACTGCCAAAAAAACAAATCAGTGGGTTATAGATCAAATCAAGCCTGAACTGACCCTAGAAGCTAAAATGACTAAACTGAGGCTATCGTATTTTGGTCACGTCATGGGACTACAAGGGTCACTGGAAAAGACAGTCATGCTAGGAAAAGTTGAGGGCAGCAGGAAAAGAGGAAGACCCAACAAGAGATGGATTGACTCAATAAAGGAAGCCACAGCCTTCAATTTGCAAGATCTGAGCAAGGCTGTCAAAGATAGGACATTTTGGAGGACTTTCATTCATAGGGTTGCCATGAGTCGGAAGCGACTTGACGGCACTTCACACACACACACACACACACACACACACACACACACACACACACACTAAAGTTTAGATTGATGAAGTACAGGTACTTATGAAACTGGAAAATAACAGATTAGTTATATGGTTGTTAAGTTACAAAGCACATTGCTAGTAGGGAAGATGATTTTGAAAAATACTGTTGATTCAACATAAAATTTCCATTTCAATATTGCTTTTCACTTGTGCAAATCAAACCCATGATTACTGCTGGCCATTTTCTGTCCTCTATTTCAGATCTTCCCCCACATAAACTGTGTAAGTAAGTAAGTATTTATTACGGTCCTAGACCAGAGACGAAGAGAACTATTACAACAACCAGTGTAAAGAAATGGAAGAGAACAACAAAAAAGAAAGAACAAGAGATCTGTTCCACAAGATCCAAGATCCTCTGAAGATGCCTGCCACAGCTGCTGGCGAAACGTCAGGAAAGAAAATACCAAGACCATGGTCAAACAGCCCGGATAACCTACAAGAACCAATGAACTCTGACCATGAAAGCCTTCGACAATAAATCAAAAGGAAATTTAAAGCATGGTTAGACATGCTGAAAGATCAACATGGAAATACATTAAATGAACGGGAGGACAAAATAAAGAAAAGATGGGAACAATACACTGAAGAACTATACAGAAGAGATGAAAGGATGACAGATTCCTTCTAAGAAGAATCTTTTGAAGAAGAACCTACAGTTGTAGAAATTGAAGTGAAAGCGGCACTGAGAGCAGCTGGGAGAACTAAATCACCAAAAGTAGATGGGGTATCAATAGAGCTATTTCAAGCCACAGAAAGGAGTCCATCAGAATCTTGACAGGAATATGCCAACAAAGGGTGTGCAAGTTGAAAGCTGTCAGGAAGAAAGTAGATTCCTTTGAAATGTGGTGCTGGGGGAGAGTTTTAGGGATACCATGGGCCACCAAAAAGACAAATAAGTGGGCTCTAAATCAAATCAAGCTCAAACTCTCCCCAGATTCTAAAATGACTAAACTGAGGCTATCATACTTTGGTCACATTATGAGAAGACAAAGGCCACTAGAAAAGACAATAATGCTAGGAAAAGTTGAAGGCAGCTAGAAAAGAGGAAGACCCAACATGATATGGATTGACTCCATAAAGGAAGCCATGGCCCTCAATTTGCAAGACCTGAGCAAGGCTCTTAATGATAGGATGTTTTGGAGGACATTAATTCATAAGGTCATCATAAGTCCAAAGTGACTTGACAGCACTTAACACACACACAGGAAGATCCAGTAATGGATCTCCCAATGTATCATTTACATTGACTCCCAGTACTTAATGACCAGGTAACAATTACTCTTTTTTTTAATGCATCTGCCACCTTTTCATGTACTCAAGGTGAAACAATACTGTAAGATGGTAATAAAATGTTCAAGTCCTAATACTAAAAATAGAGCACAATTTAAATACAGTGAGAGCTAGTTGCTTGCCCAGCTTATAAAACCCATCTTTACAAGTATATTGAAAATTTATTTATTGATTTACTTCAGTTATACCACAAGTGTTAAAGTTTGTCTAGTTATTGTTTCTAAGTCTGAGACTCTGAAAGTACATACTTTGTAACCATTAAGCATAAAGTGCCTCTCCGCTCTGGTAACGTGTGTCACCTAATGGGAAGGCTTTAAATGTCACACTGACCAAATTAATAAAAATAAGTGTTTGTTAAGAACATGAGAAAAGTCATGCTGGATCAGACCAAGGCCCGTCAAGTCCAGCAGTCTGATCACACCATGGCCAACCAGGTGCCTCTAGGAAGCCCACAAACAAGACAACTGCAGCAGCATTGTCCTGCCTGTGTTCCACAGCACCTAATATAATAGGCATGCTTCTCTGATACTGTAGAGAATAGGTATGCATCATGACTAGTAGCCATGGATGGCCCTGCCCTTCATGAACATGTCCACTCCCCGCTTAAAGCTTTCCAAGTTGGCAGCCATCACACCATCCTGGGACAGGGAGTTCCACAATTTAGCTAGGTATTCTGTTACTCTTGATTCCAGCATTCTTATCAACACATATCTCACAGCAAACTTTACAGGATCCAGGGGAAAGGGCTCCTGCTTAGTATCTGCTGTACTCTCAGGTTTAAGGATTAAAGAATTCTGTGTGTGTAACAATAAAAATAAAAGACATTCAGTTTGACTTAACTTGTTCTATGGTAAAAATAAATAATACTATAGAAAAGTGAAAGGCCAGGATCAGGGGTTGTCATAACCACTGTCCCCATTCCCATTTGCTCAATCCACTAAAAATAAAAATATCAATTTACAAAAGAGATGCCTTCCTTGGCTGTCTCAAGCCCTGTTCACAAATTACAGTGAATGTATCTACAATCTATGTACAGCCATTTGATTTTTCTTTACATGTGCTTTGAGTAACTCTCATGTTACATTCAACACATGTGCAGTTAAGCATGATTTAAACACTACACATATCCAGATAACTAGTTCCCAGTTTCATTTGTAAAGTGAATGTGTGTTGGCTCTTTCTGACAACCAAGTAGACACATGTACATGCAGGTTGTATATGTGTTCACCCTGACATGTGAACAGGGCTTCAATCTTACTTGGGTAGGGTTGCTGGGAACTTTGTTGGTTGTCTGCTATATATTCCAGCCTTATCCATTTTGCCTGACTGGCTTCCAAAGCCAACCACAATTCTTTTGAGTGTTCTAAATAGGATTTCAAATAGTTTGTCTACACTTGCACTGCCACCTAAAATATGTAGCTTGGTCTAGTAAAGTTCTGAGCTCGCATAAGCACTATTAATGCTGCTGGTTGAGTAATTTTAAGTGCACATGTGCACTAAAAATGCAGCAAATTATAGGTAATTTTAAATGGCCAGTGTAATCCAAGAACCTCCATAAACTGCAGTGCTTACAAACTGTGCAGAAATTACTCAAAAGTCTATGAATCAATCATCAGTGTAATAATATCAGAGTATTCAACATGAGATAAAACAAGTATTATAATCAAGATAAGTATGACTCTTGAATGTCTCATTTGTGAAAACTGGATAATGTCTTTTGTAACATAATAAAAAAATCTCTCACACACATGCAGCAGAGAGCAATTAAAGGAAGATTGCTGCCTTCTCTAGCTTATACCTTGGTTAACAATAAATTAGTAGTTTGTTTGCGAGTGGCTGAAAATTCTTGCTTCCTTTCATGTACAGAGATGTGGGGAGGGAGGGGATGAGCCAGTGAAGGCCCTATATAAACACTTCCCCATTAATGTCAGTGGAGAGAAGCTCTAGGCATGCAAAACTGAGTCCTCTCCCCAAAAACATCTTTCAGATAGGAACTTCATTTCTATATTGGAGTGGGCACAGAACTCCATATCAGGGTCATGGTGAAATGTTCTGTAGCATATTGCCCAATTTAATTGAAATTTGTTCTTTGTCCCTTTCTTGTATTTATTTTGGTTTTGGTTTTTTGCTGTCAAGTCACAGCTTTGTGGTGACCCCATAGGGATTTCATGGCAAGAGACACAGAGGTAGTTTGCCATTGCCTGCCTCCACATCACGACCCTGTTATTCCTTGGAGGTCTCCCATCCAAATACTAGCCAAGGTCAAGGCTGAGAGTGTGTGACTGGCCAAAGGCTGCGAGTATTTGACTGGCCAACAGTGCATTCCCAGGTTCTAGTCCAACACCTTACCCACTACACCCCCGCTGGCTCTCATATTGAAATTGTGTGGAATTTAATCAAATTTATGTTAAAGCAGGGAAAGTAATATGAAAAGCATATTAGTATCTTATCTTGCCATGCATACAGATCTCATTCTCTTTTGCTGCCTTTCTCTTTCCTTGATTTACAAGTGAAATAAATTTAAGTACATGAAAAAACTGACTAGTTTAACTTTTCTCTATTTATTATGTTTAACACTACCATTGCATTTATTAAACATTATTGCTTAAGTGGATTTGTTGACAAAAATGCTTCATTTGGCTTCCCCTGTAGTTTGACTTTAATTATGTTTACTAACTGTGACGGATATGTGCTTATTTCATTCAATACACTTCCTCCCCTTCTGTGTTTTAATGCTATGCTTTATGCTGGAGCATATTTTTCTACATTTCCTTGCAATTTCAGTATTCCAAATGTCTTGCACAAAGCATTTCAAAAAAGTAATCACATTAGACTGGTCCTTGGCTATTGGCTTCGCAAAATTAAATTTTCAGGATTAATGGATTTTATTTATTGTTACCTCAAATGCTTTATACTCACGCTTTAGTCAAGCTCTAGTGTTTTCTTGCATTGGTAAAACAAAGATTCCAGTGGGTTTTAAATTATTTGAATTGTACAGCTTTGAAATGAGACCTTTCCCCATACAAAATATTTGATAGTGTTATGGAACTGAATTAAAAAAAAATTGGTGCTCCTTCCAATAAATCACTATTATGCTTCCTCTTCATGAATGCTGTTTAAAAGTGTGCTATGATTTAAACACACACACACAAAGACAAACCACATGTGATGTTGGGGATTGATGAGCAGATGTAAAATTTAGCTGCAAAAAGCCACTAGGAAGCCTAGAATGGGTTATGGTTACAGTGCTACAGAAGAGGGAAATTAATTCTTCTCCCTATGCCAGAAGTTTCCAACCTTCCTAATGCAGTGGTCTGTTTTGGAATTTTATGAATAAGTAGTAGGCACCAACACAAAATTCCTGCCATTGGGAAGAGGGCCAATCACAAAATGTTGGGAGAGTCCAAGCCAGGCATCTTCCTAAATTGCTTCCAGAGTGGTACTCCTTGCAGACGTAAAGGCAATGATGCCTTGTGGGCTCTTCTGAAGGATCAATTACTGTTTGATTTCAGTTTCCAAAGAAAAAGAAGAGTTTTCTGGCTGTATGCAAAATTAACCATATTAAAAGCCTGAAGAAGAGGGATCCCTTAACGCATCAGTTGCTCTTTGGAAATAAAATCCAGTAATTGGAACTCCAAAATCTAAGAAGAAATTTGGATCAGGAAAATTTGGGATTATTGTTGAGAATAGGATCATAGGAGACATTACTGGAGTTTTATGACAGGGATTATGGTGACCTCAGGAGAGGTACTAGGACAGCAAGCACTGTGAATTTTCCTATAGCAAGAAAGTTATAAGGCATTCATTCATTCATTAAGTTTGTATGCCACCGATCCCCAACTTTCAGTCGGGCTCAAAGCGGTTCACATCATATTAAATACAATTACAACCCAATAATTCCAATTTCAACCCATACAAACGCTTAACGGAACCCTGACTTGAATTAGCTAAAGGAGGATTGAGTATATGGCCTTTTATACATGAGTTGTTTCCATGGTGATCACCCCCCTCCCAACTACTTCAGGACTAAGGTTTCATTATGCATGTCTTGTCTGACCTTTAGAAGTCACTTCACTCTCTCCCCACATTTCCCCTGCATTTTATGGATGCTGATTCTGATGTAGGGTTGCCAGGTCCCTCTTTGCCATCGGCAGTAGGTTTTTGGGGTGGAGCCTGAGGAGGGTGGAGTTTGGGGAGTAGAGGGACTTCAATGCCATAGAGTCCATTTGCCAAAGTGGCCATTTTCTCCAGGTGAACTGATCTCTATAGGCTGGAGGTCAGTTGTAATAGCAGGAGATCTCCAGCTACTACTTGGAGGTTGGCAACCCTATTCTGGCGGCATCCAGAAAAGGCAGGGGAAACATGGGGAGAGAGGGAAGTGACTTCTAAAGGTCAGAAAAGACATGTATAATGAAACCAAAGCCCTGAAGTAATTGGGGACGGTGATTGCCATGGAAACAACCCATGCATAAAAGTCCTGCACCCTCTTAACATCTTCTCAAGCATTACCTACCTTAGTTTAGTGGTCAAAGATGTGAATTATTGGCTAGAAATTCTTGGTTACATTGTCAGCCCAGCCACTGTCTCTCAGCTCCTAGAAATTTGTAGCAGTTTGAACAGTTGGGGAAAGTGCTATATAAAAACTTAAGAAGAATTTTCATAACTGTACAGGACAATGCCATTTCTGACAAATTAAGTGGAAGCTTTTACCAATTGTACTGAATCTCTTCAAGCTCATTCTGCTCTGGACTCTCCCAGTTTGTCACTCACTGCACCCTTCCGGTTTCTCAAATTCTAAATTTAGACTTCTCTGAGTCAGTATATAAAGGCACCATTATGCCTATGTAAAGTCCTTAAATGACAGAAAAAGAACCAGAGTATAATGATGGACCCTGCAGAGAATGGTGTGATTTGGGACTCCATTCATTTGTGGGTGTTTTGCCTCGGTACATGTACATTGTCTCTCCTGCTGTGACAAAGTCCAGTTCTACATGGTGAAATTAGATCTCATGCTGCTAAGAACAGTTTAGTTAGGCAAGCTGTAGAGACTACTCGACAGGACTATAAGCCCACTTTCAAAGTTACTAATTTCATTTTGAACTTAGCGATATGCTGCTGGTACTTTTAATGGCTGCAACTTCAGTCTCGACAATGTTTTATCTAGCACATTAGACCAAATTTGTGCATCAGGGATTCTGGTAGTACCGAGCAGGGACCATGAAATTATGCTTCATCCTCTTCTCCAAAACTTCACCTCTCCATTACACCACCAGGCAATTCAGAATGTGTCAGTAGCTTTAATATTAGTACTCTGGAGAACTGCACTGCATTGCAAACGTTTGCACTAAAGTCAAGAATACTGTACAACAGATGTTTGCATATCAGGAAAAGGTTCAATGGTTCATAAGAAAGAGACAAAAAATCAATGATAGAGAATGGAATATATATTTTATAGAAACACTAAGACACTAGAAACACTGTCCAGGCATTCGTTTACATCACTGGTTCCCAACCAGGGGTCCGTGGAACTCCAGGGGTCCGCGAGAACTAAATTAAGGTCCACGAAATAAAGTTATAAACCCATAATAAATTAATATTTTCAATTAAAAGTTCTCTGTTATAAAAATATATATTCAAATATTATTCTAAGTTTAATGTTTAACTAACAGTTATGATTAAAGTTTATTTTCAAATTCTTAGAATTTTTATTTTGAACCTTGGGGTCCCTGCACCGAACAAAAAAGTCCTAGTGGTCCCTGGTCAAAAAAAGGTTGGGAACCACTGGTTTACATAGAAATGAATATTTGGATGGTGAAGGATGAAAGGGAGGGGGTCAATGCCATGCCCACAGGGGGGTTAGTGCCTATCAACCCTTCACATTCTACTTTCTACCAAAGAATGCTAGAGAAGACAATAATACAGATCTATAAAAGAATGCTGACTTGGATCCCACCTAAAACTTCCACAAGGAAATGGGGAAGATTAATATATTGGATTTGATGGTGGCTTCTGTTAGAAAGAGTTACTGTTTAATGGTTATTGCTGCTATCATAAAACAAGGGTATTCTCACAGAATCACAGTGAAGGGGAAATCCCATTTTGTCCTTTCACCATCATCAGCATCGGTTTCAATATTCCTTGACTAGAGAGTCAGAGAGACAGAAGGGTCAAGGCACTGGGCATGAACACATGAAGCTGCCTTATACTGAATCAGACCTTTGGTCCATCAAAGTCAGTATTGTTTACTCGGACCGGCAGCAGCTCTCCAGGGTCTCAGGTAGAGGTCTTTATCATCACCTACTTGCCTAGTCCCTTTTACTGGAAAGAAAGAGCGAAGGACCGCAGGCCTTTTTGTCATAAGAAAGGTCATTATTATTCAGTTTACATATATAATACTAAAATATTACTACTTGGGCTTGGAAGCAGCTGAAGAAACTCTAAGAGCGGTGGACTCTGATCTGGAGAACCGGGTTTGATTCCCCACTCCTCCACATGAGCGGCGGAGGCTCATCTGGTGAACTGGATTTGTTTCCCCACTCCTACACATGAAGCCAGCTGGGTGACCTTGGGCAAGTTACAGCTCTGTTAGAGTTCTCTCAGCCCCACCTACCTCACAGGGTGTCTGTTGTGGGGAGGGGAAGGGAAGGTGATCCTAAGCCGGTTTGAGTCTCCCTTAAGTGGTAGAGAAAGTTGGCTTATAAAAATCAACTCTTCTTCTTCTTCTAAGAATGAAATGTTCTCACCTAAAGGTTATTTATTGCCAGGAGAAAGCATGGCATGTGTTTATTCCTGACTAGTGAACAGAGCATGGATTATAAATCTTCAGCTCCAGACATGAGGTTTCCAGAGCCATAGTCCCCAAACACATTTAAAAAAAGAACAGTTCATGAAGGTCTAAACTAACCCTGGCTGGACTCAGCAGGAATTCATTAATCTGTAAAGCATGTCTTCAGATAGTGTGAAATGAAGAGAAATCAGTAACGAAAACAAGCCATTTATAATACACTGTGAAAAATCACTAAAACAATAGCTTTTGGAAACCTTGCTTCTGCAGAAAACCTTCTGGGCTTGAATCCAATACAAACCTGTCAGAAAATATTGATGAAAAATGTTCATTTACAATTGTAAATAAAACATGAATATGAAACCTTCTCCTAAATTCAGTTTTTCCAGAAGGAAGGTAAGCCTTCCTTCAAACATGTTTTTTAGTCAAAATGATTTAATTAAGACAGTGTTGTTGGCAACAAAATTACCTCTGAGCTAAACCACTGAAATGATTATTGACAAATAACATGAACATCAATTACCATAACCATGTTTATGCGCACTGCTCTTATAGAACCTTTCAATAAATTACTGTTCTTATACCAAAAAACAAACAAAGAACACTCTGCTGTGAATATATCAAATGCAAATTATCAGATGGTTCAATCCCAGCCTCATCTATATTATGAAATTGTTCTAACTTAAAAGTTTCTTTGCAAAAAAAAATTGACCCTTTCGTTATCCGTTTTGTGGCATGCATGAGAAGAATCACATATACTAAAATTATTAGAAATACTTTCTAATGCTGATGGCAATCTAGAGATGCACATATTGGAGCTGATCATTAGTTACCAGAATTCAGACCTAGGGGGTTACTGCATTATGTATTCCCAGTGATGTATTAAGAGTTTGAAAACGTTATAAAAAATACTGTTCACACTTTCTATGTATTCCCACCAATGTATTAAGAGTTTGAAAATGGTATAAAAAATACTGTTCGCACTTTGTTTGGCTTCTTTAGCTGTGAAGACGTTTTCCAACCATTTTTTAGCCGTAGTATCCAAAAACCCTTTTAAAGCAATGTTTTTTATAAAATTTTCAAACTCTTAATACATCGGTGGAAACACATAATGCGGTAACCCCCACTAGTTACACAGATCCCAAAACTGGAGTGGGAACTATAGATTCAGTACTAAATATAAAGACGTCATCAAAAACATATTATGCAGGGGAGAGCCTGGATCCCTATTCCTCCCACAATAAAGCAAGAAGGCAAAATGGAAACTTTATTAACTTTCCTAAGAGATATTTTAAATTCACAATTGGTGCCACTGCCCTATCAAAAAAAGAAAGAAAGAAAGAAAGAAAGAAAGAAAGAAAGAAAGAAAGAAAGAAAGAAAGAAAGAAAGAAAGAAAGAAAGAAAGAAAGGAACTGTGAGAGTCTCAACCTAGCTGTGCTAACTTCGCAAAATCACTTGCTCAGACTTGGATGCAGAAACAAAGGATTTATTGAAGACTTCAGATAGTACCAGACAGACACGGGTTTGAAGTTGCAAGTGAGCTGGCTTATCGGGGTTACAGTATATATCTACTACAAGTCTCTTTTGTCGTGGGAAGTTACAAGATAGATTGGTGCAATACAAAACATCAAACAGGTCCCAGAGAGACTGCTAGGACTATCAGATCCCCAAGGCCATATTCGGCCCGAGGGAGTGCATGCAGGAAGCGCAGCAGGGGAGGGCAAGAGCGGCACCTGGGAAAGACGGATGAGGCGCCGGGGCCCAGGAAGGCAAGGGAGGTGTGAACTGCTTTTACGAGTTCAAAGGAACAGAGATAGAGGAAGCAGGAATGGGGAAGGGGAGTCAGAGACACATGGCCCTCACATTCTGCCCCCCTTAAGGCCCCCCTCCCGCAAGGTCGGGAGGGCGAGGCTTATCGGGATAGGCGCAGTGGAACTCGCGAACGAGGCGGGGGGGCGCCATGTGTGGGGCTGCCACCCATTCATCATGTGCAGGGCCCAGATGTTTCCATCGGACAAAGTAATACAGTTTTCCCTTCTTCCATTTGGAATCCAAAACCTTGGACACCTCCAGGTGTGTGTCCCCACCTACTACTGTCGGAACCTCAGGTCGAGGGGGGGAGTGGAATTGGGGAGCGGGTACGAAAGGTTTGAGAAGGCTGATATGAAACACGGGGTGAACGCCCCTAAGGGTCTTTGGCAGTTCCACAGTGACATCATTGATCACCCGGGAAATGAGGAAAGGACCCACAAAACGATCGTTTAGCTTTTTGCAGGGCCGAAGCGAGCGCAGGTTCTTGGTGGAGAGATAAACTTGCTCCCCCACCTTGAGCTCCCAGCCCGGGGACCGATGTTTGTCGGCCTGTTCCTTGTACTTGCGCTTGGCCCTCTCTAGGTTTTTTTGTAACCAGGGCCAAGTGTATTGAACCACCTGCACCCACTCCTGGACCTCTGGGACTGCCTCGAGTTCAGGAGTGACGGGGGTGGAGCCGAAAGGGCCAAATTCCGTACCGTACACCGCCTGGAAACCCAGTGGAGGAGTGGGGGGCGTTGTTGTAGGCATACTCAGCAAACGGCAGTAGGTCCACCCAATCGTCCTGGTGGTAATTAACATAGCATCGGAGGTAACACTCGACCACGGCATTTACACGCTCGGTTTGACCATCAGTTTGGGGGTGGTAAGCTGAGGAGATCCCTGTTCCTCCACCCCCATCAATTTCAGGAAAGCACGCCAAAATTTGGCAACGAATTGGACCCCCCTGTCGGAGAGGACCTTTCTAGGAATCGAGTGAAGCCTCAGGACATGAGTAACGAACAGTTTGGCTAGTCCCTGGGCCGAGGGGAGTCCGGCACAGGGGACAAAGTGGACCTGTTTAGAGAAAAGGTCCGTGATCACCCATAGGACCGTCTTACCCCGGCTAGGAGGTAGATCGGTGATAAAGTCCATGGCGATCACTTCCCAGGGCCGGGAGGGCGTTTCTAAGGGCTTCAGAAGCCCCGGGGGTTTTCCCATCCTTTTCTTAGCAGTGGCGCAGATGGGGCAGCTGCGCACGTATAGTTCCACATCGGCTCTCATGCCCGGCCACCAAAATTGCCGTCTCACTAGGTGCAGGGTTTTTACAAAACCAAAGTGACCCGCAAGTTTGGCCCCGTGGACAAGTCCCAAGACCTCCTTGCGTAGAGGCGAAGGGACGTAAAGCTTTCCACCCTGCACCCAGTAGGAATCCCGCTGTTCCATGCCGGTGGGAAGAAGCTGTTGTTCCGCTTCCTGCAGAGACGCGTCTCGGAGTCTCTGTTGGAAGGCTTCCGGAACTCCCTTGAGCATGGAACTACTCGGTTGGCGGGCTTGGGACCGGGTGGTGACGGCTAAACCTGGGACCTCCCCCCGTTGCTCGGGGGTGAACAGGGAGTCCACGGGACGGTCAAAGTCGTTGCGGTATTGGGGAAGTCGGGACAGGGCATCTGCCAGGGCATTTTCTTTCCCGGGGACGTGCTTAAGGGTGAAACGGAACTTGGCGAAGAACTGAGCCCACCGAATCTGCTTGGCGTTGAGCTTTCTAGCCCCCTTGAGAGCCTCCAAATTTTTGTGATCGGTACACACTTCAAACGGAAATTCCGTTTGAATTCCGCCCCTTCGAGAAAATGCCTCCAGATGGTGAGGGCATGCTTTACTGCCGCCGCCTCCTTCTCCCAGATAGCCCAGTTGATTTCAGACTGAGAAAATTTCTTGGAGAAGTAGGCGCACTGCCTCAAATCCCCACTGCTGTCCCTCTGCAGGAGTGCCCCTCCCATGGCCACGTCCGAGGCGTCCACTTGGACCACAAAGGGCTTAGAGCAGTCCGGGTGGGCTAACACGGGTTCGGACGAAAAGAGCAATTTTACCTCATCGAAAGCCTGCTGGCAGGGGGGGACCACTGCAACTTGGCTGAGGGTAGCGCGGCGTTAGCTCCCTTCCCCTTGGTGCGCAAGAGGGAAGTGAGGGGAAGAGCCACCTGCGCGAAATTGGGTATGAAGTTGCTGTAGAAGTTGGCAAACCCCAAAAACTGTTGTAATTGTCGGCGTGTGGTGGGGGGTTCCCAATCCCGCACTGCCTGAACCTTACCGGGATCCATCTCCAGCCCCTGGTGGGAAATCACATAGCCCAGGAAAGTGATGGAAGGTTGGTGGAATTCACATTTTGACACCTTAGCATACAATTTATGGTCCCGCAGACTTTGGAGGACTTCACGCACAAGGCGGACATGCTCGTCCATGGTTTCAGAATAAATGAGAATATCATCCAGGAATACCACCACCCCCCGGAATAACAAATCATGTAACACTTCATTGATTAATTGCATGAAAACACTCGGAGCCCCAGAAAGTCCGAACGGCATCACTAAATATTCAAACATGCCAAAACAACTTGAAAAGGCCGTCTTGGATTCGTCCCCCTCCTTAATGCGGATGCGGTGATAGGCTTCCACCAAATCCAGTTTGGTGAATATTCGGCCTTCCTTCAATTGTGCTAGAAGGTCTGGAATGAGAGGGAGAGGGTAAGCGTTAGACTGAGTGACAGCATTCAGTCTACGAAAGTCAATACACAGTCTCAAGTCCCCTGTTTTCTTTTTGACAAAAAAGGCGGGGGCGGAGTACGGAGCCTTAGAGGGACGTATGAAGCCCCTTGCTAGGTTAGTGTCCAAATAGTCTCGCAACACCGTCTTTTCATTAGGACTCATGGGGTAAACCTTCCCCTTGGACAACTTGCCCTCTCCCACGATCTCGATCGCGCAATCGGTTTCTCGGTGTGGGGGCAGCTCATCACATTCCCTCACATCAAACACGTCCGTGAACTGGGAGTACTCCGAGGGTAGATGGGGTGTAGCGGGGATGGGCTCGGGGGACCCCACCAACGCGGCGGCCGGGGTGCAAAGTACTTGGTCCTTGTCGTGCATGGCGCAGGGGTCCTCGGGGAAGGTGAGGGTCCGCTTGACCCAGTCAATAGTGGGGTTGTGTCCCTGTAACCAATTCATCCCCAAAACTACGGGGGCAACTATGGGGGCGATGGTAAAGTACAGTCGTTCCCAATGTTCTCCCACCGCCATGACCACCGCAGTGGTACGGTGAGTGACGGGCCCCTTTTTAAAGTCACTACCGTCCATTTGAGAAAAACGGAGAGGACCTGGGAGCCATTTGCGTCGGACCCGTAATTTCTTGGCAGTCTCCTCACTAATCAAGGTACGGGCACACCCTGAGTCAACTAGTGTGGGAAATTCAAACACTGGCCCCCCTTTGGGTAAAGACAGGTGGACCCGGACGTACACATTATCCTCTTGGGCGCTTACCATCGGTGGAGCTCCTTGCACAACGATAGGCACGGTCTGCTGAGGAGCCCCTCTTACAGCAGACCGATGGCGTTTTTTGTCGGCATCTCCCACTCTTCCTCCTCGCTGGAAGAAGGAGACGTGGTAGTTGTAATCCGTGACTCGGCGGAGTCAAAAGCTGCATTTGTAATCCGGGGTCCCGATGGACCAGTGGAGGTGGAGGCTCCCTCTTGGGCGCTCGCGTGCAGTGCGGTGGGTGCGCTCCGGCGTCCGGGAGCGCTGCTTCGGCGTCGAGGTTGGCCCTCCGCCGGGGTCTTCTCCGGTTCGGTCGGGGTTGGGCGAGGAGGAGCCGGGTGTCCGGAACGGGACGGGCATTGCGAGGCGAAATGGCCTTTACCTCCGCACACCCCGGTTTCGAAGCGTTTGCGGCGTTCGGCCGTTGAGGGGCCGCCGCCGCCCGGGGCGCGGGAGTCTTTGGTACCGCCTGGTCTGTCTCCTCTCGGCTTGAAGTCGCGGCCGGTGTGCTGTTTGGACAAGGTCAGAAGCTGCTTCCGATTTTCGATGTCGGCGGCGTGGCGCACCCAGCCCTCGACGTCCGGGGGGTTACCTTGCATGAAGGCCCAATGTTGCAGGTCCGGGTTTAGTCCTTCCCTGAAGCACTGCACCCGGGTAGCCTCGCTCCAATCCAGAATTCTGCTCGACAGAGACTGGAATTCACTCGCATACTGCGCCACCGACTTAGTCCCTTGGCGCAGTTGCATCAGAGTGGCCTTGGCCCGCTCCCCCAGGTTCGGGTCCTCGAACCTGTTGCGGAGCGCAACCATAAACTCGTCCAGGTTCCGCAGCACAGGGGAGCGGAGCTCGTACTGTAACACCATCCACGCGGCCGCTTCGCCTTGTAGGAGGGAGGCCACATACTGGACCTGGGACTCTTCCGAGGTAAAGGTCCGGGCCTGTTCCCGCATAAAAATATCCACTTGAACCATAAAGAAGGTTAGCTGATCCCCCGACCCATCATACGTGATCTTCAGGTCACGGCGGGCCGGAGCGCTGGGAGGAACGGGGGGAGCCGCCGGCGTTCCATCCGGGGGGTTACCGGGGGGAGGCTGTACCTTCAGTGCGTCCATGGCGGCAGCCATCTCACCCATCACGGCTTGCATGGCATCCATCCGCTCCAGCATGGTTTGGCGTTCCTCCTGCCATTGCCTCCGTTCCTCGTCCATCAGGACTTCCCTACGCGCGGGGTCATCCTCGAGTCCCGTACCGGACAACCCCAAGCGGCGGTGCTTCGCCTCGGTCCGGGAAAGCGACCAGCCCTTAGGAGAGTCCAGCCAAGAGTTGAAGGTGTTCTTGGGTTTCGTACCCACGCCCGGTCCCAGGTGGGGGGCACCGGGTACCTTCCGCCTGGCACCCTCTTCCTTAGGGTCCGGTTTCTCCGGAACCTCGGGTTTGTCCGGTGAACCCGGGGGAGTTGAGGTATCCTCCTCTCCTGGCATTACTGTCCCTTAAGGTACAGATGCAGAACGAAAAGGCAAGGACTTGCAACTTAATGTGAGAGTCTCAACCTAGCTGTGCTAACTTCGCAAAATCACTTGCTCAGACTTGGATGCAGAAACAAAGGATTTATTGAAGACTTCAGATAGTACCAGACAGACACGGGTTTGAAGTTGCAAGTGAGCTGGCTTATCGGGGTTACAGTATATATCTACTACAAGTCTCTTTTGTCGTGGGAAGTTACAAGATAGATTGGTGCAATACAAAACATCAAACAGGTCCCAGAGAGACTGTTAGGACTATCAGATCCCCAAGGCCATATTCGGCCCGAGGGAGTGCATGCAGGAAGCGCAGCAGGGGAGGGCAAGAGCGGCACCTGGGAAAGACGGATGAGGCGCCGGGGCCCAGGAAGGCAAGGGAGGTGTGAACTGCTTTTACGAGTTCAAAGGAACAGAGATAGAGGAAGCAGGAATGGGGAAGGGGAGTCAGAGACACATGGCCCTCACAGGAACTTTACATGTAACCTCTAGTAATGCCTGCCATCTGCAGGGTACTCTAAGGGATGTTACAAAAACATCTGGTTCATATGAACAGCTAATATGTTTACTTTAATGATACAGCTCTATCGGCGTAGAGACCATGTGCGAAATCACAATAAAATCCCCTGATAAAATTAATCATTCATTTTCTATCTATCATTACCTTAGAAATGAATTTTGTATCTGATAAGGTTACACTAGGATCTGGCACAACGAGCACAAATTTCAATTTGTTGCTTATAGATGCGTCAGTAACTCTTTGCAAACAGGAAGAACAAAAAGAAACACATTGCTTCCTTATGTGAGAGAATAGGCTACATTCTAAAAGATAATGTTCCAATGTGTCTATCTGCCCCAATGTGCAAAGACATGTCCTATCAGAGTAAGATCTATTACTATAATGACCTTTTAACAACCGAGGTGGTATTGGATTTAGACAAGATATCATGAAAGCTCTTCTATAGCATGGCACAGATAAAAAGTATATGTAAGCAGTGCCTTTTGGGTACAAAAGTAAATAGGGAAACACACCCTTTAAGCTCACATATTTGAGCTAGAATCATAGAATTGGAAGGGGCCACCAGGTTCATCTGATCCAACCCCCTGCACAATGCAGGAAATTCACAACTTCCTCCTTCACACACACCCCAGTGACCCCTACTCCATGCCCAGAAGATGGCCACGATGCCCTCCCTCATGATCTGCCTAAGGTCATAGAATCAGCATTGCTGACAGATGGCCATTTAGCCTCTGCTTAAAAACCTCCAGGAAAGGAGCACTTACCACCTCCTGAGGAAGCCTGTTCTACTGAGGAATCGCTCTAACTGTTAGAAAATTCTTCCTAATGTTGAGATGGACATTTCAACCCATTGGTTCTGGTCCGACCTTCTGGGGCAACAGAAAACAACTTGGCACCAACAACTCAGCTAGCTAGATCTAATTCAATTTTTTTTTTTTTTGAAATTACAGTATTGATAGAGGCCACCCCTAAAGCTGTTAGATCCATAAGATGATAGCCTAATAGTGAGAGTCATGATTCAACTAACTCTCTCCAAGGGCTTAAAAAGAACAATCTCTTAAGAGGGATAAATATCCATCATTGGCGAACAATATTTTCAACCAACACCTAAAGGTTGCCCTCCATGCACAGGCCTCAAATGAATGTAAACCCAATTCTAGCCTCAGAACAATTCCCACAACACATTGTGGTACCCCAGTAATCTTTCGAAGAATACATGATCTAGAGATTGGTGGCATGCATCTATCCACACAGGAATGCCATACAATAACTGAGAGGTGACCTTGCTGTTAAAAATCATAATAGTAGCTGGAAGGTACTGTACTGTCCACCAGATGTGTTTACATATACCACAGAAGCACAACATACAACCCAAGAATGTTATGTGACCCATCAACACTTGTGGTATGGCTCTTGACCCTCATCACCAATTTGGTGGCTTAACAAGAGGTGAGTGGTAATCCTTAGTCAAACTGCCAAGAGGTGCTGACACCCAGCAGGAAGTTAGGTTTCAGAAGTTAAACTGTTGGTGAATGATTGCTGAAACCCTTCTCCCTCCCCAAACCCAAACTGATATGGCATGAGCCCGCAATTTGCAATTTATCTATGGAATTTATCTAATGGGGTAAGGTCAGATAATGTAATAAGGTGATGTCATACTTTCCAATCTGGTCCATGTAACTGTTTGAACTGTGAACCACCAATGTATGCAGCATAAAGGTATGCTGATACCTTTATGATTTTATGCTTATTGAATTCCTCTTTTGTATAGTCCACAGTCTGCTTGTTTGCTGATGTAGCCTCATGAACTGGAGTGAAACTTGGAAGTCTTCTATGTTGTAGCCCCAACATAAACCCCAGTTTAGAATAATACTCAGAAAAATGAATACCATCCCAGTAATACCACTACAAAAATAAACTTCAGAAATCCCTCTTTGTTCCATGCTGCCCTGTATCAAGTTGTATAGAATCCTATGAAATATCTTGAGTGATCTCCATCAACTTTCCCCAGAAGCTGAAATCATTACATGTGCAGCGCCATCCCCCCAACCACCAAGACTTAAAGATCTACCTCCCTGCTTGTTCCTAATACCAGAATTACACATGCATAGTTTCCATTACACTGTTAAGGCATATACACAACTCTGATTGCTGGGATCAGACATCCAGCCCTGCCCATATAACTCTCTTTTCTGCACCCATTTTCCATGCAACTTTGAAGTAACTAGTCAAATGCAAAAATTTGGACCCAAATAGAAAACGTATGTCAGGAGAAGAAAACCATTTGACATGAAACCTGTGTCTTAACTAACAATACCAACATGAACCAGCAATTAATGAAGGCCATGTACAACTGCACAATTCATGTGGTGTAACACAAAATTCTCTGAAGCCATGTACCTGCCCCTTCAAACGAAATGGGCAATCAATGGATCAGTTAGTGTGGCATGTCCCAGTTCAATTTTTAAAAGACCCATAAAAATAGGTGGAAGGAAGTCTGTATGCACCAAGAAGCACCTAATGTGAGGATCTGTAAAATCAAACCCCGTTGTCCATTCTGCTTGAAACTTAGTGGGTCTTTAGATTAGGAGGAGGACTGTGTTCTTTGCAAATTTGATGCCATTATCTTTAAAAACAGCTTTCCCAGACCCTCAAATTGTTTACCAATTGAAAATAATGGTTTGAAAATTCAAGAACCTTGGGGGGACTATTTGAATCCCAAACTGGTAGTGTTTTACCTCAAAATTAGCAATCAAGGTAAAGATCCCCTCCTCAAATCCTGGATCTGAAATTATAACATTTTTTTTCAGTGCACACCCCTCATTGCTTTAGTTCTCTTTAAAACATACTAATGGACTGCTGCAGAAGATAATTAAACAAACAAAACTCATAAAAGCTGGACACAAGGAAAGAGTTAAGATATTAAAATTATTTAAATAAATGCTATCAGTTTGCTGGAAATGTATTGTTTTGACACACATGTGAACAAATAGCATCTCCCGATGAGGACTTCATAAGAATAATTTCAGCTCACATTTCCCCTGCCACCTTATAGTGGAATAAAAGCAAAATTTAAAAGCAGTAAAATGAGAAGCTTGCGGGGCCACAGAAACCAGAGCAGTATTTTGTTCGCTTTTAAAGGTTAAGAAGCTTTTTAACTTCCACTGGGGTAGCTTTTACTATCATTTCGGTTTCTCTTGATACTTCAAAAAGGTCAAGACAAAGTACTTCTTGATCAAGTCACAGCCACAGCAAATCCAAGACACTCTCTTCTTTTTTTTAAAAAAGGTCTATTGTGTGCAGCACAATGTAGTACTTCTGTACATACCCACCTTCTAGTTCATTTTTATTCCCAGAAAATACTGTGCTAACACTTCATCCTTTCCCACTTGGTTAAGCTTGTCATACGGTTCTCTCTGAAATGTTCAGGTGGAGTCCTGGGGATACTTATCAGAATATCAATATCATAGCTGAATTTTGAGTTTTATTATCACACTTTCACTCACACACATACACTGTTACAGTTAAAGACCACAGCTGCAATTTACATTTAGCTACTGGGAAGTAAATTTTGTTAAACTCAATGGAATATCTACTTACACAGGCTTAGGAACAAGCTACATAAAGCTTAATTTGGACATCACTCGTGGCAAGTACTATGTAACACATTGTTTCTATATTATAACAGTAAATCATGACAATGGAGAAAGATCAAAGGTTGCAGTACTTGTCCACACACACAAAAAATCAATCACACAAAAGTTATGTAATAACCTTTTATTGGGACCAACCCACAAAATCACCAGTGTATAAACTGTTGAGTCCTCCACAACTCTTTATCAGGCTAGATTTTTTTTAAAGGTTTCAGGCCTTGATTTTAAGGTCTCCAGTCTAGAATAGAATATTTTAATTAGGTAGTGCTGAGGGAGCTGGTTTCAAATAGTACCTAAGCTTTCTGGGAAAAGGAAAATCAATCAAATGTCTCTCCAGAAGCAATGAATACACGGGTCTGTGGGATGGGGATTTACTTATGCTGGCTCCTTGTACTCAGCCCATTAAGTGATGCTTCTTGTAAGGTCATCTTCGATCCATTCTATTAAAACTGGAAATTGCTGCAAAATCAGAGCTCCTGTACCTTAAATAATCAAATATCCCATGAAGTTTGCAGGTTTTCACCCTCTGTAGCACCAAGCTACATCCATTCTTTTTTCTTCTTCTACACAGCTGGAGGAATAATGCTGATAGGTTTTCCAATCCTACTTTATTGCTATGATACATTTGCTAACATCTTATTAACAAGAGTGTCCATAAATATTAGGGGTGTGCATAATGACATTTCTGAGCCAAAGATATACACAGAAATCACTAGTTTGGGTCTGTAAAGTGATTTCCCATAATGGTAATGCAAATCGGGGGGGGGGGTGGGAAAATTGAAAACCCCTTCCTGAATAATAGTAAAATGATCATCCAGCCGCCCCACCTCTCCTTTCTAGTGGAAGAGACTTTTTCCCTCTGAAAACACAATGCTTGGGGGAATGTTGTTCAAGGGCCCACAGAAATGAAACCAGTGGTCCAATTTACTTGAAATTGGGCGGGTATGAGGGGACAGGCAGTCCTCACTGAACAACGGCCACTCCAGCTCCCTGGGGGGAAAAAACCCCATAGGGGAGGATGTAAAAGCTCCCAATCTCTTTCCTTACTTTGTGAAACAAACACACCCCAACAAGGAAGCATGTCAAATGCAGAGTTTTCAGCAGAGAGGTGTTTTTTTTATTGTCAGACAGGTGTTTTTTGTATTTTGTATTTTTGTGGCTGGCACCATCCCACCCCCACCCACCCCGGTAGGAATAAGTGAAGAAAACTGAGACTGCGCTGAGAGGCATCTCCTTCGGAGAGTCTATAAAATCAAACTCTATGTCTAATTCACTTGAAATTTGGGAGGTCTTTAGGAAAGAGTATGTTTTGTGCAAATTTGGTGCCATTATCTTTATAAACAACTGCCCCAGAACCTCCAATATATTCCGCACTGAAAATAATGGTCATGAAGCTCCAGAACTTGAAAAAACACAAAAATTTGAATCCAGAGAGGGTGATTTCCTACTCAAACACAACCAATTATGGGAGGATTCCCTCCCAAACCCCAAATAAGGGCTATGCATATTGATATACCTGAACCAAAAATAAACCCAAAATTAGCCATTTCAGCAATATTCAGGTTTTGGTTTGGCCGAATACCAAAACATGAGAATCTGTCCAAAGCTAAATAGTCGATTTCCAAAAAAAGCCTCTTTTTTGGGAAGGGTTTCAGCTATTTGGCTTCTGCAGAGTCTCTAGTTTGTGGCCTTTGTTGTGTTTAAATGTGAACTATGTCCTTTCTTTGTATTCCTGCCCCTGGCTGGTTTCGAGGGCAGCAGGAGGGAGGGAGCAGGCATCTTGGAGTAGCCAATAGGAAGGCTCACTGGAGCTTCCCATGTGGCCAATGGCAACAATGCATTTTGTGTTGCTGCAAAGCCAGCTGGTGCAGTCTGCCTGGATTGCAACAGAGGACAACCTAGAGAGAGGGAGGGAGGAGGGCCAGGGAATTTTTGGGTTACATTTTCCTCACATTTAAATGATAGCTGTAGGGCTGTGATTTTTTACTAATTAAAGGTAAAGGTAGTCCCCTGTGCAAGTACCGGATCATTACTGACCCATGGGGTGACATCACATCCCGAAGTTTACTAGGCAGACTACGTTTATGGGGTGGTTTGCCATTGCCTTCCCCAGTCATCTACACTTTACCCCCAACAAGCTGGGTACTCATTTTTACCAACCTCGGAAGGATGGAAGGCTGAGTCAACCTTGAGCTGGCTACCTGAAACCAACTTCCATCGGGACTGAACTCAGGTCAGTATTTCAGGACCCCATAAAATTGGACCCCCTGACCCAATCATCACCAAACTTTGGGGTTCATGCAAGGAGAGTCCCTTGAGGCTACCCTGAAAATTTGGGAATTCTACCACCAAAAAATGTCACCATGGGAGTTTCGAAAAAGGTATGGGTATTCGGCTTATTTTGGTTTTACTGAAAAATTTCAGCCCCAATAAACACAAATCTGAAATTTACCAATATTTTTTGCACAACCCTACCCCAGATACGAAAGTATGTTTTTCTTTCTTGATGCACACCCATAATAAATATATGCAACCCACAGCTTCAACTAGTTCTGAACAGCTCTCAACAATTGCCTCATAAGGACAGAAGACAGATTTTGTTTAATCTGCCTACAGTAATTCAGCTAAATGCTCTGGAGGAAGTGTACCACAACACGGGCTGTTTCAACCACAGCTGTACAATCCCCTTCACTTTCTAGAGGAAAAAGAGTCCCTGAGATTTTTTATGACTCCGTAACTAATCATGTTGTGCTCTGAATCAAGCCTCCTTTTAGCCTCTTAACTAATGGTAATACAGCTAGCAATCCATTATAGCAATCCATAATATGAATTCAGTACTTGTAGCAGATCATTGCAATTCAATACCCTAGACAATAAAATGCTTCAGGTAGAAAGCTATTCAGTCAGCCAGAACCAAGATTAAATTATGAAAGCTTAAAACTATCTAGCTTGGAAATACATGGATTTCTTTGGAGCTGATTCTATAGCATGGCTACAACAGGTAGGGGAGGTGCAAAGCAGCAGGTATTATTACAATGACATCCTTTGTAAGTATCCTGTGATGAAATCCAGTTTTGAAACTACTGATATATGTTTATTTTGGCACCCCAGTCATTCAGCATTGATTGGCATAGCTAGGTTAGCCATGGTCCAAATTCCTTTTGGATCATGTAGATCAATATGTTTGCTCCAGTTAATACTTAAAAAAATTTGAATCTATGGCAGCTTGAAATGTAGTTGTGAGGACACAGCTGAATGTTATACACTGATTGTGGTAAGTTTGGATGAAGTTTGGATGAAGTGGTTTGCCACCTGGATTCAGCTGTGTCAAGAAACTGGTCTTTTAATGCAGTTTCTTGTTCTATTCAAACAATGGTTCAGGCTGAGGCCTAGCAAAGATGGAAGGGGGATGAGGACCCAGGTGTGTTCAAACCATTGACTATAATCAGCTCTAAGGATACTGGGGCTGAGAGAGAATGTTCCATCTAATTAACGCCTGGAATCATCTAATGGGAGATACGTAGGGTTTCCAACCTCCAGGTGGTAGCTGGAGATCTCCTGCTAGTATAACTGATCTCCAGCTGATTTAAATCAGTTCCCCTGGAGAAAATGGCTTCTTTGGCAATTGGACTATATAGCATTGAAGTCCCTCCCCTCTCCAAACCCTGTCCTCTTCAGGTAGGGTTGCCAACCTCCAGGTACTAGCTATTACAACTGATCTCCTGCTATCACAACTGATCTCTAGCCAATAAAGATCAGTTCACCTGGAGAAAATGGTCACTTTGGCCATTGAACTCTATGGCATTGAAGTCCCTCCCCAAACCCCGCCCTCCTCAGGCTCCACCCTGAAAACCTCCTGCCGGTGGTGAAGAGGGACCTGGCAACCCTATCTCCAGGCCCTGCCCCCAAAATATCCACGTATTTCCCAACCTGGAGCAGGCAACCCTAGAGAGAGGCCTTGTTGAGGGGGCTGGACACAGCTGCAGAGTGTCTGGTCCTGTGGGCGAATTCTTCTGTTCCTAGGTCACATGGGCAGCAACAGGTTTCATTTGTCAAGTGACATCACAGATCATACATTTAATTGGTAAGGTTGCCAACCTCCAGGTAATAGCTGGAGATCTCCTGCTATTACAACTGATCTCCAGCCAATAGAGAGCAGTTTACCTGCAGGAAATGGCCACTTTGGCAATTGGACTCTATGGCATTGAAGTCCCTCTCCTCTCCAAACCCTGCCCTCCTCAGGCTCTGTCCCAAAAACTCTTGATGGTTGCAAAGAGGGACCTGGCAACCCTATTGATTGGCTAATCAGGATCAGACCAACACAGACCAACACAGGTCTTTGAGCATAAAGCTTAGAGTCTAAAGCTACAGTTACAATAGAGATGCCTGATTGTCATTATTTATAATACAGATACATTAGAATACAGAAAATAATGAAAATAGCCTTTTTGTTTAGTAATTACATTAGTTAATGTATCTCTACCACGATCAGATTCTGTATTTATGATTATCTGAATGACACAACTATTCCTTTTTTGCAGTAACATATTACATAAAAGTACATTTGTCAGCTTAAATATACTGCTTTACATACAGAGTAAAAACAATTCTTACACCTTAAAAGGCAGTGTTTGTACATAATGCACAAGGTGGGTGTGTTAGCTTTTCAGTGTAAAAATGAACTGTAACATTCTTTTAAGTAATTCTGTTTGATTATACTGATGACTCTTAAATTGAATATGTTGATAGTTTGGTCTGCCTTTGGTATGTTAACTTAATTTAGATCATATAAAAATGTAAATTGTGTAGTAGATTTTGCTATCTGGATTATATTAGCAGCATCTGATTGCAAATCTACACATTGGCTAATTAAAATGAATGGTATTAAAATTTTATTAGACTGATTTTTTTTAAATCTGTGAATTCAGAGGACAGTAGTGCTAAAAGTTTTTTTTTTAATAATCTCTTCATTGTCTTAACTATTTGACTTTGAATTTTTCAAGCTTTCTTCAAAACCAACAGACAAGAATCAAAAGTACAAACTCCGCTGTGGCAAAACTCTGTTTTCTTTCCATTTTACGACAACACAGTCCCACCTTGTTACTTTAAATTAAATCTTCACTGCTCTACAGAGCTTGAAAACCTCAACACATAATTCTTTTGATGGTTAAGAGGGAAAGAATGGGGCATGAAAGTGAGTAAAAACATCAGTAATGTGTTTAGCTGGTGGTGCAGGCTGTTCTCCAATCAAATTTGGTTTCCCAAAGGAAAGTCTCTGTTTCAAATTGCACAGCAAGCAAGTAAGAGAAAGGAAACAAATAATCAAAACCCTCCCAGGAGGGGAAAGAATAAAGCAAGAGCTCTAGAGATCCTATTTAATAAATAAACACCTTCATTTCTGTAAGTTAATTTCACCACAGGAAATAAGTTTAGTCTTAATTACATTGCCTTATGTCATGTTTTATAAAAGGTAAATGAGGTTCATTGACTCGTTCTTATTAAAGACATGGTGTCCTGAAAAAATCATTGCATGCAGATTAGATATCAGCAGATCACTAGCAAAATATAATTAGATACTATGAAATACTGGAATTTTGATCCCACCTCTATGACAATTTAAAAGGGAGTTAAAAAAGGGAGCTCCCCAGAAATAGACATCAACACCTACATGGAAAGTATATGAAATATACATATAGCACAATGATAAACATCTTCATTTGTAGAAAACCCATAGCAAAACAGGCCAAGAGAAAACAATATCAGTCAAAACTGATCACCTTCCTTGTTGCTAGGCACCTTGTATTATTAATCCAGGAGGAAGAAACTTGTTTTGTTGCCATATGGCTTTTTCAAAATTATTTCCTCCTTTGAGTGTCACTGAAAACAGATATTCCGTATGGTGCTTTGTCACATGATCATATCTAAAAAGCTGTTAGCATTTATACCCCCTCAACATATGCAGCACCCATGGGTTAGTGCCAGTGTTGGTTGGATAAATGTGGAACTGGCATGAGCGGGCCATGGTTCAGTGGTAGAGCATCTGTTTGGCATGCAGAAGGTTCCAGGTTCCATCCCTGGCATCTAAAATATCAGGTCATAGGTGATATGAAACACCTCCACCTGAGACTCTGGAAAGCTGCTGCCAGTCTGAGTAGACAATATGACCTCATTTGACCAATGGTCTGATTCAGTATAAGATAGCTTCATGTTTGTGAGTTGCTACCCATATTGGGTAGTATGCACACGGTAAGGAGTTTTCATCTGTTACTGCTTTGAAATGACATTTCTGGTAGAATAAAGATTGTTTTGGAAGTGCTCATATGAGGATGATAATGGTTGCACTAGTCAAGAAACTGAAAGTCTGATTAAAATTCCTTAACTCTAGTTAGGTTTCACCCAGACACCAGTTTCCAGAACTGCTAGTTAAGTGATTTCACAGTAAACTGGAAATATGTGAAAGAATTCCACATATATGTGCAAGCTGTAGAGAGGTACAAAGCTGTGTGAAATTTTGCACTACACCCCCATTGCAATCTGTTATTTGGATGGTGTCATAATACCCCTATTTGCCTCTTAAAACAAAGAAACCTAGCATGTTGCATGGTCCCCACATGGCTTGAAGATATTTAGTAAATGTGCAAAATTATCAAATATCTGTGGTGAATACTAAGAATTACCATTGATGACAGTCTCCATTTAGAATTTCAGATACTGTAAGACTCCAGCACCTCGTTGCATTTCTCTCATAAGGAACTTTGCTCCAGACATAATCGAGAGTTAAAAAGTTTTATTTAAGAAAGCCAGTGAGTTCAGTGGGTCCATTGAGACATAAGGCTAGAATGCAGACATGGGGAAACACCAATACATTTAAAGGATTCATACAATAGGATTGATTAGTTTCAGGACACAATACAAAAGGGCCGAGTTGAGGCAGAGTTGCCTTGATGGTTTAGGTATAAGGAAACAATACAGAGGGTAACAGCCGGTAACTATTCACAGGAAAAACCATACATGAAACTAATGTGTGAAATAGCTAGGTGATTGCCAGGGCTCCCAGGCATTGTTCCGCGGGACCTGGTAACTCAGTAACGATTAGCCAGGCAGGTCTCCATTGAGGTGTAGATGCGGGGGGGGGGATGGGCAGAGGCCGAAAGCCAGGAAGCCTTAGCTGACAGATACACACCAAATGCATGAAGAATCATCAACCTTCCCATGTGAATATTGTTCAGTAGCTGTCCTCATAAAGCCATATACTCAGCAGATCTTAACAAGTGTTCAGAAACACTGAGAGTGAAATAATCTTTTAGATCTGTTTAATGCTGTATAGATCGACACCATCACTTTTCACCATGATCAGATGTCCAGAACAGATGTTGGAACATTGTTACTAATATGTTAACTCAGTGGGGAATTACTAAATCTCAGTAGCACTCCAGGTACTGGCTCTGGATCTTGTGTAGTCATACTTTCCCCCAGTGCTGCCTTCCTCCCTGCTGTGACAACGCAAGGACAGGGAAGAGGTACAAAGGGGGTCAGTGCAGGAGCTTCATTAACACTCATATTGATAAGAAAATCAACACACAGTACTAGAAATGCTGCTATGGCAGGCTGAAGCATTTGGACTACCATCCACAGAAGTGATGGTTCTTCTAAGGTACCCAGACGGCAAGTCAACAATGTAAGGATTCACCTAGGACTTGTAAAAATTTATCTTTCAAACATGCCTCTACCAACAGAGAAATTTCAGTTCCTAGCTGTGAAGGGAGTTTCTGAAGTTTAGTCACATCTACTAGGCAGTTTAAGAGCTGTGCAAATGCCTTAAGCCTCTGGCAAAATTCTCTGTCATAAGTCTTCAAGACTGTGAATACAAGGAGAGGCCTAGGAGCTCTATTTCAAGTGTCTTCAGAGAGTAGGGAATAAACTTGAATATCGCCACGTTTTCTTTCATTCTGTTACCCACAATTGTTCTGCTACCTGACAACGAGCGTATGCATCTACAACACGTTTTGTCACTCCTCTTCTATTACCCAGGCTATTTTCACATGTCACTAAAATACACTCCCAGATTGGATTAAGATGGGAGCAAGGAAGATGAGTTTTGTGAAGTGTGAAGTAAATAAGCAAAAGGTGAGGGAATGAAGAGTTCACATGACATGACTCCCCCTTCAGCTGGACAAGACATAAATTTCTGGACATATGGTGAAGGCTTACAGTGCATTCCTAAGGAGAGTTACTCCAGTCTAAGGCCATTGAACTGAATGGGCTTAGACTGGAGTAACTTTCCTTAGGAATGCACTGTATATCTAAGTACCCTAACCCCATGCCAACCACTCCTTTGGCAGAGAAGTATCTGGAGCATCTCACATAGAGTAGTGTGCATTCCACTGCTGCACATGAGTCTACAGACTGGCAGGCATAGATTATCATAACGATTTTATTGAAGAGCTCCCATTTTCCCATAACCTTGCTTTCGGGTCCAGCAACTCAGAACGTCTTCCACCAGCTATTTATTTCTTTATTTCTACAACCCATCCACATCTGCGTATAAGCAGTCATGACACCTGAATACTAAATCTACAAACAATACCCCCGATTAAAACAAGAATAACAATGTGGCAGTAAAAATGAAGAATCAATAGGAGAGGGGACCTTAAACTACTGATTATAGCAGTAGATCACTTCCAGAGGCTCAGCACTTTCAGCCCCTTCACTAAGCATCATGACCTACAGTTTGAAAAACATGGATATAGCCAATGGCTCTATGTATAGGCAAGCAAAAAAATGCCTCTTTTGAATCCTTTTTTCTTTTTCTTTTTAAATTTCTAGAACATATTTTCTATGGTTTCTTTCCTGAGGATAAAGCATCTTCAGCTTGACAGTAGACAGAGAGAGGTAGAAGAGAAACAGGATGTTATCTATTCCAAAGCAAAGGTAAGAAATGTATAGACTGCACTTTGATTCTCAAGGTCATTCAGTCTGGCGCAGTCAACTAGAATCTTGAGAAATGTAAATGTGTACAAGGGTAAAATCAACCAAGGATCACTGATATCAATATGGACTGCACAAGAAATATTCTCCATTGATGGTGCTACAAAAGCTTTCTTTTGCATATCCAGCTCATTGCTGCATCTCTGCTCACAGCCTTTCATCAATATTCACATCTCACAACTAAAAAGATTGAAAAATGAAATTGAAAAATATTTGCCAAAATCCCTAGCAGTTATTCTCTATCACATCTGCTCCAAGTTGCTCATCCATATCTAATTGCCTTTACAACTTCTGTAATTCAAAATAAATGAACTCAGTGGAAAAATAAAATATCTTTTTGTTAAACATGCAAACATCCAGTAGCTAAGCTATCTGGATCCAGCAGTAATTCAAAATGTCGAAGCTTTGATTCAATTTTTAATAGTAAGCCATTTAAAAAAAAACAACTCTTTTTACATCTTTCTAGCCCCTCTGAATAATCAACATTTCATTCTGTCACCCCAAGCAGCAACTAGAAAATTTCCATAAAACCTTGACAGGTGTCCATGGATCAATCTATATGCATTGCAATGGTATCCTTTTAGGACTTCAAATCAAGTCCTTCCTAATTAATCATAGAATGAATGAAAATCAACTAATGTTATGGAATACAAGGTATAGGGTGCAGCAGTTTAAACGAAGGAATTGCCTGATATATTTACAGTTGGGGGGGGGAATAATGATAGGTGGTAGATTTTACCCCTATCCTACTACTTCACTGAGCAAAGTTTATTTATTTAAATATTTACACTTCACCTTTCCTTTTGGCTCAAGAAAGGAAGGTAGTTGGAGGAAGACTTCTAAAACCGGAGGAAGACTACTTGGAGGCTGGTTGGATCCACTCTAGTAATCACATGTCCAAAACCCAAAAAAAGCACCCTTTTGTCTGTGATGGGTTTGGATATAGTTTGTTCTCAGGTTAATGCACCACTGCCAATCTCTCTTGCTGCTCTTGTCCTCAGAACACAAATGAATGTTTCCTGGTTTGCAAAGACATCAAATCCCACTTTGCCATGACACATCTGAATGCAGTCACCTGGAAGTATATTTCTTACCCACAAGCAAGGATCGTCTAACAAAGTAATCCTCAGCACATCCTTCTATGCCCATTGACTTCAGCAGACTTAGAAGGGTTTACCTCTGCTTCACACTGTGATGTAAACCACACAGTTTGGAATACTGGTTTGTGGAGAAGACACAACATCCAGTTTTCCTAAATGCACACACTCAGATGACATAACAACATCTGAGTGTACAAAAATGTCACAATGGATTTTTTATGACTGTGTGGTTTTATTGTATTGCTTAAGTTGTTAGTTTCCTTTCCAAATGATAGAAAATACTTGTGAGGTAGAGGTGGCAACCCCAACCCGCCCCAAACATCCTAACCAGATTAGGGAGTCCCATGGTGGCCCCTGCAGTCCAACACCAAGGTCCAGCAGCAGCCCCATGATGAGGACAGTAAGACCTTGATGCCCAGCCTTCACCCAACATAGGTGGCCCCATGAGGTCTTATAGAAGCTAGAATCCGCAGGCAAGAAGGAATATAACAACTGTGTATAAATGACACACATACAAAGGAGAAACCTGTCCGTGCTTCCGATTCCTGGCAAATCCCTGGGCATGCCCCTCCACCAGTCATTTTAACTATGATCAAACTTGCTTCTTGTTTCAGAACCTGGCTGCATAACAAAGTTCAACAAAACAGCCTGGGGCATTTTGAAAAGAATGGAGGACACCTTAGAGCCATGTAAGTGCCAATGCAAAAGAGTGCGAAACCAGGTACCTACACTTATTGTAATCACTCATTCATCCACAATAGGGAAATGATAACATTTAAAAATGCTGAAATGAAATTTTGTGATGTTTTTAAAAGAATATGGAGGCTTGTGGCACCTAACTGAGAAGGCTTGATTTATCATTTGCAACCAAGCACATAGTTCGAGATAAGGTGTTAAAAAGCACAAGGGCAGGACATGCTGCCCACTATCCTTACACATTTCTGCTAAAGTACTTAATGTAAACAAGTGTGTGCCTTTTCTCATTTTTCTAGTCTTGAAGGACACAGGACTGGTATACAGCTGACTGAGCAGATCAGATAAATAGAACATTATTATTTGCAGTCAGAGAATAGTCAGTGACATCTGTGGGAGGTTTGCATTTGCATCAGAACGCAGGAAGCACCTGCCTGTATTGCTGAAATCAGGACTTTCTCGTGCGTGGGCCTTGATATATCAAAGCAGTTTTTACTCTTATTTTAGCTGGTTAAAACAAGCTGGTCAAATTATTTTAGGAGGTTAACCAGTAACTTCCCATTCTATTTTTATCTCTTGTTGAGCTCACAAAAGTAGTTTTCCCTCGCTTGGCAAATAAAACAAAGCAGCAACATTTAGCTAAGCCATTCTTTAAATATTCACTACTTTGGCAACACTTCTGTGAGTTTCACTAGAGGGGTTCTTCGATATTACTAACAGGAAAGAGAATGTTGACTGGGAATCAGATTAAGGTAGGCTGGTTGGTGAGTGGGAGGGAGAGCAGGAAGGAGGGAAAGGGGAACAGCTATGGGAGCTGCCAGAGGGAGGGAACAAAGGAACAGTATAGGAAAAACGAGATACCTCCTGGGTGTCCTTGTGAGTCTGCTGCTAGTAATATTTGAGAAGTAGACTAGGGTTTGTTTTTGTTTTTGACCAAGCATATCTGTTGCCAATAAAGGTGTTGGGAAGTTCACAAAGATATGATCCAAATTCACACTTCTTTCCCACGCCCAGCCTCCCTTTTGATTGCCTCAAAGCAGTATGGTGAGCAGTTTTGTTTCTTTGCAGTGGTGGCATTTGGCATGGTAGCCAGATAAGTGCTGGTACTGGCATGCTTGATAATTCTGGGTCAACATTAGATGTGCCCTTTAAAAGCAGCTGAATTTGGTAGTATGAGCTGCATTTGCACCAGCACAGATGGCAACTTTCCTCTCTCTTCATTTCTCCCCTTGCTTTCCCCATTTTTCATTCCTGAGAAACCTTTCAACATTAAGGCATGGGCATGGAAAAGCATGCTGACAATGCAATCCTAAACAGAGTCACACCCTTTTAAGCCCATGGAGTTCAATGGACTTAAAGGGTGTGACTCTGCTTAGGGTGGCATGGAGGAAGCCTGAGTTTTGAAAAGGGTAGTTTTGAGTCTAGAAATCCAAAATGAAATTGGCCAATTGGTCACAGAAATTTGCACCTTCAAGGAAATACAAGCACACACACACATTCAGACACACACACACACACACACACACACACACACACACACACACGAGAAAGGTTTCTGGCTGGGGACCGCTCACCCTTAATGGAGAGACAAAAATAGTACTTAGGAAAGGACAGTCATCACAGAACATTTTTAGACTGTGCATGCCCATATTATTCGCAGTCCAGACAGTTTAGGAACTGAACGATCACATGAGCAAGTATTACTTGTTATTAGGATCTGTGTTTGATTTGACTCCCCACCAAACATAACATAACCCTCACCCAAAAGTTATATTGCCTTTCTCACACCGTGGACACATGCTAAGTACCTGCTAATTTAGTGAAGTCTGTAGCGGCCCTTACTTTCTTATTCCATTGTCCATAATTACTAGTCATTGCAGAGTTTCTTTTATTTCCCCATAGCATTTAATCTGACTTGTACATGTTTAAAGCACTATACTTACTGTCAACTCCATTCCTTTATCTGCTTAGAGGCTACTTAATTATACTGGCATTCCATGTTCTGTTTAAAAAAATAGGATAAAGGCAATTCAAAGTTGTTGTTGTTGTTTTTTTAAAAAAAATGATTATACCCCCTTCCCTGCTTTAAAACAAAAAAAAAATCCTTGAAGTTTCCAGAACAGATATCAGTAGAAAGGTCATCATGACAGATATTTTTGCACATGTTTATAAACTGAGAGGGAAAGGGATTTTTTTAAAAAATTGACATTATATAATAATAAAGGACATTATGCACCTCAAGGGTAATGTATAATAGCTACATCAATTTTACATTGTTTCTCCAAATAACTTTCAGGTAATGGATGTCTTATCCTATTTTTCATTAAAACTTTGAAAGAAACGCTGCTGTCTAGGTGCCTAGTTTTTCACTTCAACCAAATGTATGGAATATCTAGAATATTTGTAGGAAGGTGTAGCAGTACCTGGGGACTCTGAGAACCATGGGAGCTATGTTGCTCATTGTTGGTGGAGGCCCTGGGTGCTGCTGTGCATGCTTGCACCATCATGTAAGGTCTAACAGAAGCCCCACTTTGGCACTTGATATAAGCCCTCCTCATCACCACCACCACCAAGTAAGTATAGGACAAGCAGGATAGCAGGGAGGGTCCACATGCCCTTGGCCTAGGGTCAGGGCCGGATTTAGGTTTTTTAAAAAAAATAAATTTTATTGGTTTTTTAAAACTATAAATTCTTCATAATTTTAACAACAATGTAAAAATTATGTCAAAATCACAATTACATCAATTGTTGTCTTAATTTCCAATAAACATAAAAAATAAATCGACTTCCCCATCACCTCCATCTACCTCTTAATAAAGTGTTACTATCCTTCGTTAACATATTCTGATCCTAATATTAATCTCATTCTAAAGTTTCATGTTATATAAAATTTTACATTCTGGATCAGAGTAAAAAGCAACCTTCCATTTTTCCCAGATCTTATACATTGTCACAATGATTCATCCAAGCCTCCCATTTTCCCTAATTTCTCCAACTCCACCAGTTCTAACATTTAAATTATTTAATCCCTTTATTCTGAAACATTTGTCCCTTTCCATTTGGCTGCATAAGATGATCTTGCAGCCATTATAACATAAATTTAATCATGCTAAGTAACATCATCTCCAATATTTTAGGGATATTTTCTGTTTAATCAATCTTATTTCATTGTAAATCATATCCCACATCCATATCACAAGTCCACCCCTTATAAAAAAAGGAAAAGAAAAAACCAATATCCTTACTACATTCCAACATTTTCCTTGAAATGATAATCACATTAATATTGATAATTCCAATATACATTTATATCACATCGGTAGTCTATATAAGGAGGACTTGTTTACATAATCCCAAAATGATGTCTAAATCTTAATTCCACTACACCGTAAATAGCCATGCCACCCATCCACACTGTCAAAGCCTTCCAATCCAGCAATCATATTTAAATCAGTCCTTTAACCATGGTCTAATACTTCCTTCTGCAACTGAAATAAGTCAGTCA
This sequence comes from Euleptes europaea, assembly GCF_029931775.1. Taxonomy (NCBI): domain Eukaryota; kingdom Metazoa; phylum Chordata; class Lepidosauria; order Squamata; family Sphaerodactylidae; genus Euleptes; species Euleptes europaea. The sequence continues at coordinate 35,542,144 of NC_079320.1, read as the reverse complement.
GGTATGGGAACAGGATCTCTTTATTCTCTCTCATTTCCTCAGGCAGGTTGCGTAACCAAAAATAATTCTTTCTGGCCTTCATCTCCGTCATGGCTTCAATCTGTTTTCCTTGACCTGCTCTCTTCTTCCTTATATCCACACGTCCTTCCATAACTTTTTTAGATGAAAAGTCCATTTCTTGCATATCTGTTCTCATTGTCACAAGCTGGTTACCTTCTTGGACTTCTGTCTTCTTCTTTGTATCCTTGTATTCTTCCATAACTTTTTTGACAGAAGAATCCATTACTTGCATGTCTGTATTGGTAGCCATCATTTGAACCTTCATATCTTTTATGTCTTCTGTAACCAGATCCAACTTCTGATTACATATCTGTGATGATTGGTCAAGAGTCATCATCATTGAAATCAGTTGAGCCATCTGTGTTGATATCTGTTTTGTTTAATTGTCGCCTCAGAATGTTTAGCAAGCATGTCCTGCACTTTTTTTTCCATGGTTAAATTCTGTAAAGTTTCCTTTAATTTCGTAAAGGCAGGGCTATGAATTAAGCCAGATCAGGGAGAGGTTCCAGACATTTACATAAGTAACTTAGTTAAGAAATTGATGGTCGTCTAGCAGGAGTCCATTGCATGTAGTTAATAAAGAATATTTCATTGACCAGCTTAATATCTTTTTCGGGTTGAAGAAATAAGTATTTAGGCTTAAAATAACTTTTTAAAGTTGAAAATACCAACGAGTTTTACCAGACGCTCTAGATCTGCAGAACCAGGAAGTATTCCAGGAATTACCTCATCGCGGACCTTCTATCGTCTCTTCTCTATGGTTGTTACCTTCAGGAATGGTTTTAGTGTAACACGAGTAAGACGAATTTCCGGTCCTACGACCTGCTTCCTGTTGATTTGCTTGCAGAGCAATAGAGAGGGATATTGAATGAAGCACAGAGTCTTCCGGTCCAAGATATCCTCTTTGTTGTAAAACGTGGCTGGAGGACCTTTTTTACATCGGACAAATTCTCAAAGGTTTCTCCCTCCCCTTCCTTTAAGGACGCGTCGGATTGGCAGATCTTGTCAATCATTCAAGCTCGTTGTTTTAGTTTAAGCTGATCAGTTTGATAAGGCTCCTGCTGCTTTGTCTGATGGATCTCATGCAGCAAAATCATCCAGTTCAATTAAGGGAGGAACACGGTTACCAGGAATGTTTTCTTCTACCCCCTGTTATTCGATAACGCCAGTGACGAACAAAAGATTCTTATCTACTCACTTGGGCGTCTGGAGGTGAGGTTCTAATCTTAATGTAGTCCTTATGATGTTTATAAGGTGCTGGAGGGTAGAGTCTAATGCCGAAGTTGCGCTCTGGCGATTTCAATCCCTTCGTGCCCACGGGATCAACGTCTGAATCTCCGGAGGACTTAATAAAGCTCCCTCGGAGTATTCAAACCGCATGAATGGCTGCAGGGAGTTCCTGCTTCCCAGCCCACTTGCAAGGGCTGGATTGGGGTGCGGTAAATCACCCCAAATTACACGCAAACTTGGATTCCCCCCAGGAGCCCCTGGGAGAACGTGGCACTCAGCCCAGCGTCAGCACCGGAAGTCAGGGCCGGATTTAGGTTTGATGAGGCCCTAAGCTATTCAAAAAGGGCAAGAGTCCAGTAGCACCTTAAAGACTAACAAAAATATTTTCTGGTAGGGTATGAGCTTTCGTGAGCCACAGCTCACTTCTTCAGATATCTGAAGAAGTGAGCTGTGGCTCACGAAAGCTCGTACCCTACCAGAAAATATTTTTGTTAGTCTTTAAGGTGCTACTGGACTCTTGCCCTTTTTGACTACTGCAAACAGACTAACACGGCTACCCACTGTGAATTATGCCCTAAGCTATTGAAAGTAATGGGGCCCTTTATATGTCCAGCTGTCCTTTGTCAACAACAAATTGTCGCTGTTTTTTTGTGTTGAATATATGCTATATGGTAATTTATGGACCTAATAGGTATCTAACGCCATTGGCACATAACAAAATATGTATTTTATCAAAGTAATTGTTGATTTTGGAAATGTACATCCTTTTTTTTTCCTTTAATTTTTCTGGGGGGCCCCAAGAGAGTGGGCCCTAAGCTATAGCTTGTTTAGCTTATACGTAAATCCAGCACTGCCTAGGGTTGCCAACCTCCAGGTACTAGCTGGAGATCTCCTATTATTACAACTGATCTCCAGCAAATAGAGGTCAGTTCACCTGGCAATTAGACTGTTTGGCATTGAAGTTCCTCCCCTCCCCAAACCCCTCCCTTCTCAGGCTCCACCCCAAAAACCTCTCGCCAGTGGCAAAGAGGGACCTGGCAACCCTACCTTGGTCTGATTCAGGGTATATATTGTGTTATATAGAAAATATCATTAACCATTCCAAAAAAAAAAAAAAAACAGGCAGGTAAAAAGATATATCATTACTTCGTGCAAGCATGGTTCACAGAAAATTAGTACTAAAATATTCATTCTACTCCTGTGACCACATACCCAAACATTACCCCTGGTGAGTGCTCTGGATGTAGCTTGGCCAGCCTTCAGGTGGTGGCTGGAGATTTCCTGCTATTACGTTAAAATCAGATGGCCCTTAAAAGTAGGGTTGCCAACCTCCAAGTGAAGTGCCTGGTTGTCTTATATAGTCCAATGATAGACAACAAGGAGGAAGTTAAAAGCAACAGTTCTTTATTTAGCTAAACACAGACCTGGGGTGAAATAACCAAAGATAAGATGCAGGGTTATTCACCGGAGAACAAAGGAAGCTCAGTATCATTTATGCATTAGGATGGGGCAGGCCCAATCTGCTGACAAGCAGATTGATACACAAAAGCACCAATACAAGTTAGGTGTCTACTCCACGTTAATTAGCATAGCCTATAGATATTGCCCAAAGGAGTCTCTAAGCAAGTGCTAGGTCTTGTGATCTTAGTAACCAGAAACCACATTCCTAAGGATGAACGTAATTCAAAGACACTTTCTCTACTGGTGAAAGGCGGTACCAGGCAAGCAATGTAATCTGTTGGCCTCTTATAGTTGTGGATGCCAACGTTCCCAAAGCTTCCATGTGTGTGCATATGAATGCATAGTGGTCTATACCAGCCCTTATATCTGGGCATTACACAAGTACTAGCTGGAGATCTCTTGCTCTCATAACTGATCTCCAGCTGACAGAGATCAGTTCACCTGGAGAAAACGGCCACTTTGGCAATTGGACTCTATGGCATTGAAGTCCCTTCCCTCTCCAAACCCCACCCTCCTCAGGCTCTGCCCCTAAAATCTCCAGGTATTTCCCAACTCGGAGCTGGCAACCCTATCTGGATGTGATATTTACTCCTACTTGTCTATTACTAAAACTCAATAGAGGATACTAGGGCTTTATTCAGACATGAACTCCAATTTGCCAAGAAAGTCTTGTTTCTTGTGCCCATATACCCCTCTGTTTATTTATTGACTTCATTTATACCCCACCTTGCCCCCTAATGGGGACCCAAAAGCGGCTGCCATCATTCTTCTCTTTTCCATTTTATCATCACAACAGTCCTGTGAGATAAATTAGCTTGCGTGTGTGTGACTGGCCCAAGTTCATTCAGTAAGTTTCCATGGCAGGTTGGGGATTCAAACCAGGACCTCCCAGATCCTAGTGCGATACCTTAACCACACCACACTGGCTCTCCCTAGCTCCTCCATCCTCTTTGTCCCTTCTTCCAGACAGCACAGTTAATAGGATTGCCAATCTCCAGGTGGGACCAGAATTACAACCAATCTCTAGACTACAGAGATCAGTTTTAGAGGGTGCACTTTATAGCATTATGCCCAGTTGAGGTCCCTTCCCTCCTCAAACATCCTCCCCCCCCCCCAAAAAAAAAAATCCAGGAATTTCCAAACTCAGAGTTGGCAAACCTTATTAAGGAATTCTTATTTGAAACAAGCTCTAATTCACATAATGTATTAAAACTGAACCTGGTTGACTGCAGGCTTTCTTATTCCCCACAAATCAGGATTTTAAGCCAGTTTTAAACCACAGTTAGAATTCCATTTTGTGGGAAGTAATCAAACTGTGATTCAGCCAAGGTCCTGAATTTGTGTGTCAAAGGAAGTTTTTTCAAACCAGGAATCCATAGTCGTACTCCACGTGAGAAAGGAAGGAGGAGAAGAGAAGAATGAGGGAATACGTGGGCGTGAGAAACAAACTGCCTTCACACCTACTGTAGCACATTGCAGCTTTGCATACTATCTAATGCAATCTAAGCATTTGAGGAGTGAGGATGAAACGAGCACTTCTGTTTGCATTTTCTAAACTCTTGGTTGCAAATTGGCAACTCACCAGGAAATATGTGTCTGCCTCTAAAGCCCTTAACAGCACAGACCCAGCATACCCAAGGCACCATTCTTCAGTATATGCAGTTATAAGCTCTAAATCAACTCAGCAACTCTTTAGATAGAACAAGTTGAGACCTGCAATACTCGCAGGGAGAAATGCCTCCCCCTCCCATTGCCGCTGCTGCCGGGACTGGCTCCCTCATTGCCAGCTGGGGAGGACTGCTATGCCTCCCCACCCAGCTTGTTGGTTGTCAGTTTGGTGGGGGAGGGCGAGGACTCCCGTGCCCCCAACTCCTTTGTTGCAGGCTTCGATGGGGGGTGACAAGGACTTCCATGCAGCCCTTCCTGGCTCGATTGGGGGGCATTGAGGACTCCCCCCCACCTGACTTCCTCCTTTCCGGCTCAGTTGTGGGGGGGGGGGCATGAGGACTGCAGTGCCTCCCCACACTGGTTACAGGCTTGATGGGGGGATTGGCAAGCATTACCCCACTCAACTCCCTCCTTGCAGTCTTGGTTGGGAGGGCAGCAGCAAGAGCTGCTGACAAGTTCCGCTGAGCCTTCTCCCATTATTGATGCTGGTGGCGAGCACTGCCCAGCTTCCATCATCTGCTGTTAGGCCCACCGAGTCTCCCCCCACCCCAATGTTGGTTTCGCCTACACTGTGCCCAGCCTCCTCTGAAATCCCTGCAGCCACCTGCACGTTCGCAGGCAATGCTTTATTTAATTTGGGGGAGAATTTAACCCCCACCCCCAATGCATTTTTGTAATCTTTTAGATTTTTCTGTAAACCCGAGGGGTCCCCCAAGTTTGTAGAAAAATCTGTTCTGGGTAAGTCTAGCCCCGATCCATGGATTTAGATATCCACAGATAGGGGGACACTTTATTGGTTCTCCACATCTTGATTAGGGTTGCCAGGTCCTCCCTGGCCATCAGCAAGGGATGGGGGGTAGAGTTTCCAGACCCATGTTGGGAAACTGCTGGAGATTTGGGGATTGAGCCTGGGGAGGACAGGAACCTCAGTGGAGTACAATGCCATAAAGTCCATTCTCTAAAGCATCAATTCTCTCCAGGGGAACCAATCTCTGTAGTCTGGAAATGAACTGTAATTCCAGGGAATCCCCAGGTATTGATGCTTTTTTAAAAAAAGATTTGTTTATATTGTGCATGCATGTTGTACAGTATACACAAGTCATATGTATATGGACAATGTGCATTATTTATAATATATGTATAATGTGGAATGTCGATTTATTGATACAAACAGCAAAAATGTATATTTTAGGAAGGAAATGCAGTGTGAGGAAACATAAAATAGCACAAAAATAAATCAGAAGGGCAGTTCATACATAGAAGTTAAACTTGAAATGAGAATTTTCAGATTGAAATGTCAAGAATAAACACATTGAATAATTTCTTGGTCTGTGAAGGGAGAGTTTAACCAGAAGGGTTTAAATGTGCTTTATAGCTGTCTGAATGGAAGGATTACATGTATACATGTATGTATTTGGGGTTAATAGATTGCAACACAGATAAAACTCAGTGGGCTGGGCTACCTTGTAGGTACGTTAATGTTCAGCTACCTCTTATGAATTATTACTTGGAAGTATGTCTCATTATGGTCAATGAGACTCACTCTCACCTCAGTGAGCACAGAGTTCCAATTTCAGTCATACATATTGCAAGCAGGACCTATTCTACACAAAACTGCCAGAAATCAGTGAATGGACCATGCTTGTAACAGCATCTAGCAGTACATTCAGTAAATGCAAACACATTTTCTTTAATGGACAATGGCTACATTTCATATTGTTTATGATCCAGTTTTCTCTGTGGTAGTTTAGTCAAATAATAATCTTACAATATATACACTATGGCATGCTCCATTAGGACTGTCATGGACGGGTATTTTTTATTAGTTTTTATAGCCTTCAAGAGACAGCATTATCTGAAGCAGCAAATATGATAACTCCAGTGGTTTCATGAGTAAAGGGGTAAGATTTAAAGCTTGTTCGGCTGGTTAGGTCTGTCAGCAAGGGCACCAACGAGTTGACTAGAAATGATCTAGCAAGGAAGGAGGATAACAGATACTGATATCATAAGTACAATGTGATTGACTATTAATATTATCTGACAGCACCTCTACTTGATGCAGATTACGTATGGGATAAAGGTAAAGGTCCCCTGTGCAAGCACCGGGTCATTCTTGACCCATGTGGTGATGTCACATCCCAACATTTTCTAGGCAGAGTTTGGTTGCGGGGTGGTTTGCCAGTGCCTTCCCCAGTCATCTTCCCTTTACCCCCAGCAAGCTGGGTACTCATTTTACCGACTTCAGAAGGATGGAAGGCTGAGTCAACCTTGAGCCGGCTACCTGAAACCAACTTCCGCCGGGAACGAACTCAGGTCATGAGCGGAGCTTTGGACTGCAATACTGCAGCGTACCACTCTGCGCCACAGGGCTCCTATCACATATGGGATAGAGGAACTAAAAAACCCTCTGCTTTGTATCTATGGTTGCTAGTTGACTGCTGGCAGTGGGAGACTTCCCCTGCCATGTCCATTGCCCTTTGCCATACAGATGGGCAGTGGGAAGAAATTGCCTAGCAAAATGGGGAGGGCCAATTAGTATCCTCAACATGATGACATTGCTTTCAGTGCAGCCTGGAAGTGACATCATCATGTTGGATGAAGTTCTAGCATTAGCCCCAAACTGTATCGTTAAAACCATAGAGTTTTGGGCAAATGCTAAGTGTCAACCCCATTGTGATAACATCACTTCAAGATTGCACTGAAAGTGATGTCATTGCACTGGGGGTGTTGATGGCCCCCTTTCCCAGCTGTAAGTCCCCACTTCCCCCATCTCCATCTGCCAACCATACTTTCATCACAGGATATCAGTACATTTGATTGAGATCTCTTACCTAGCCCAAGAAGCTCTCTGGATCTCTCTTGTGTGATCTTGTTTGGCACCTAACAAATATAGATCAACAGAGTGTGGGGAATCAAGAACAGGAATTGTCACGATTCAATTTTAGCAGTACTGAGATGTCGAGGGAAATTGCCCTGTAAGCAAACCTCCAGTGCACTAATCTAAAATGATGAATGAGGCATGCCATTTGATTAATTCTATCCTTTAATACTCTAATAAGGTGGAAATAGTTCCTGTCTCATCAATAAGTTTTGTCTAAACCAAATTCCCATCTTATTTACCTCCATGTTATCAGTTATCTGACTGAAGCCAATGAAACTGGATTAATTTTAAAATGGTGTGAGGCCGGTTGATTCTGAATCACAATTTGAACAGTACCTAAAGCCACAGTAAGTGCAAAGTATAACACTGTGTCTGGGACTACACAACACTTTAGATTATATACTACTAATGCCATGTTAGCCTGAAGCAATGCAAACCTGATGATTCTAAATTACAGCTCTTTTGAAAGCATAAATTTTATAAGGTATGAAAATAGTGAGAACTTTTTTTACTGTAGATATTCCTGATTATAGCCGTATTTAACATTTATATCTAAAATAATGGCTTTAGGCACAGGGGAATAATGTACATTCCTTCCCTGTAAAGTGTTGTAATAACCACATGATTAATGGTAGATCTCTGCTGTGATCCAGTTTCACGATGAGTGAAATTTACCATAGATTGTGAAATTATGCAGGATGTTGCCTGAATTACATGGAATCTCATCTTCTCAAAATTAAGTTGAACTATATGGGAGCCATTTTATGCAAGCTGCTAACCATGTGGAGAGACACCCATGTTATTCAAGTAAAAATATCTGACAACTCTTGGTACAGAGATGCCACATGAGCAAAAGAAGCAGTCCTTAATATTTCTAATTGGTAACCATATACAAACATCACCTGTTCCTTTGGTTAATTCTACTGAATATGGCAGAACTGTTTCCAAGGAAATGTTCCCGAAATGGTGGCCTTACATTTGCTGGTGGCAACTCATACCAGAGTTGCATCTGTTTATTTGAAAATTAAAAATAAAATTAAAAACAAGTGTCTTTGATTGCTTAATTTTAAATAAATAAATAGAATTTGTTTTAACAATATGAGATGGGTAGGAAAACTTGGCAAGCACCTTGAGGCATCTAATGATGAAGGTAGTTCAACTAAGCTAGCTGCTTATCAACTGTATAGCCAGGAGGCATAGAAAGATGCTCCCTTGGTGCTGGGTGGCATTTAGGGCTGTCAAAAAAAAAATTCGGTACAGTTCAGATTCGGCCGAATTTGGCCCTTGTGGGTTCGGTACGTGCCGAAGTCCGAACTCCCCCACTTCGGATCCGTTCAATTCGGCGGGAATTCAAAGTTCAGAAAAAAAAATTCGGCCGAATAAAGCCATTAAAAACACAATCGCGCCTTTCCGCGGCTCTGGGGGGGGCATTTTTGGGCTTAGAGTCCCAAACTTTCGGCAGAGCTTCAAAGGACGTATATTGAAAGACTCCCCAAGTTTTGTAAAGATTGGGTCGGGGGGGCTGAGATATGGGCCCTGAAAGGGGTCCCCCCCACCCTTAATGGGCATCTCTCAGCAGAGCTTGCCACCCACGCACAAAGCTCCCAGCCCCAACAACAGTTTGCAAAGCAACTCAACTTGTAAAACAACACCTTTGCGACAGGGAAAAACCAGAAGACACACAACTGAAACCTCCCCCCTCAAACCGGGGAGCGAGAGACTCGAGGGGGAACACACACCCCAGGCAGAACCGACGAAAGCCCCCTTTGGCTTCCCCCCCCCACAGAAACTGCTCCCTCCCCACACACACACAGACTCTGCTTTCCCCCACACACACACACATACACAGGAGAAAAATTATAGATTAAAGCCCCCAAAGGGGTCTTACTGTGGCTGTCTTCTGTTCCATCAAGAGGGGCTGAAGAGGACTTGTAATCCAAGATGATTCCAATTAGGCACGGGAAGTTTTCTCTGGAGAAGATGCATAGGATCGGCTGATCCATTCATCCCAAAAGGGGAAAGGGGAAAGGGGAAAGGGGAAAGCCCATATCTCGGGACCCCCTGACCCAATATTCACAAAACTTGGGGGGTATCTTAACAACACTGGTCTGAAACTCCGCTCAAAGTTTGGGATCTGCACCCCCAAAAATGCGCCCCCTGAAGCCATGGAAAGAGAAAAGGGGGGAGGCGATATTTCTGCCCCCACTGAACCCATCTTTACAAAACTTGGGTAGTATCTTAAGAATAATTGACTGAAGCTATGCTAAAAGTTTGGGGGCTGTATCCCCCAAAAAGCGCCCCCTGCAGCCACATAAATGGAAAAAGAGGGGGAGGGAAAAGGGGGAGAGCCTATATCTCAAGACCCCCTGACCCAATGTTTACAAAACTTGGGGGGTATCTTAAGAACACTGGTCTGAAACTCCGCTCAAAGTTTGGGATCTGTACCCCCAAAAATGCACCCCCTGCAGCCATGGAAAGAAAAAGGGGGGAGCCCATATCTCGGGACCCCCTGACCCAATGTTTACAAAACTTGGGGGGTATCTTAAGAAGCTTCATCTGAAGCTCCAGTGAAAGTTTTGTGTCTGTACCCCAAAAAATACACCCCCTGCAGCCACAGAAAGGAGCGAATGTGCACAAACACCCCCCCCACACACACGAGGATTTCGCTCTCTCTCTCTCTCTCCCTGGCCGGGCCGCACATCAGCTGATTCCTCCAGTACTCAATCCTGACTGATTGGCCAGAAGAAGACCCAGCTTGGCCACCGATTGGCCGGGGGAGGAGAATGCTGCTTACTGACGGTTATGCTGCTTACTGACGGCCGAATTTGCCGAATTTATTCGCGAACTCCCGAACTCGCTGAATTCGGCCCCCCCGGTTGCCCGCCAGTTTTGAGTTCGGTTCCTCCCGAACTAAAAACCACCGAATCAGGGGAAATTCGGCTGATTTTCAGTTCGGGCCGAACCGAATTGACAGCCCTAGTGGCATTCAACTGAACCCAGGCTGCTATATGGCATGGGGGGGGGGGAGGTTGGGGGTCTTCTAAACTTTCAACAAATTTATTTACATGGACTAAATAAATAAGGTGCCAAAATGGTCTTCTTGCCACTCTCATTCCGTCACTCAGTGACTTTTATGCATGAGAGGGAATTTGAACTCAGGACTTTTCAGTCCTGATCCAATGCCATAAGCACTATATCACACTGATTTGTTGCATCGATCCAAATTGTGGCCATCTTGGTTTGGACTGATAAAACGAGAGCTGTATGATTACAACCAGTCCTACAAGGGTCATGATAGTAACCCAAAAGAAGGGCTGTTGTAATTGCAGAAATTAATGACTGCTGTCTATTTGATGACCCAGTTTGTCCTGAGGGATGAGGGAAGTATGCTGTAGAAAAATAAGAGAGCAACCATGAAGTGTGAACCAGTACAATGAAAGTTATGCTTAAAATATTCAATGGTGTGATGAGTTGGTTAACTAGATACACAACAAATGTTAATAAAGGCAGAAGTAGAAAAAACTACAACTAGAAATATAGAACTTCATTTTCCTTATTCAGCATTTATGTCAGACATTTACAATAATGAACTCTGCAATAATAGTATATTTTCAGATTTTAAAAAGAGAGGTAAATACAGGCCAAAAATGAGTGGCACATCATGTAATCAGTTCCAGTAAAGAGGTTTGACAGGAGTATTATTTCATGCCCTTCAACCAAGCAAAATCTCTAAAATGCAATCTGTGTAGGAAGAGAAAAATACTACTATTTTGTTTGGAATCTCAAAAGGAAATTATTACATAAAACAAAGCTTTGTGCGTCACATTTTTGCTGACAACATTTTCAGGGCAAAGGGGAGTGTGCCCTCAGAGAAGTTTAACTCTTCATGAAACCTCTCCACTTATCCTTTTTCATAAGCATTCATTGGCTATTTGCAACTTCTGGTTTAGTTGGTGTACAGTAAGGGTGCCTAATTGCATTAAGCCTGTGGACACTTTTGGAATTTTGAGCATGAGTTGGTGCTATTATAAAATGGTTGACTGTGACCCCTGGGGCAATAAAAAAAATGGCTGCCCTGGGGGTCAGGACCAATCACAAAATGCTAAGGCGTTCCAAGCCAAGTGAAGGAGTCAGTTTCTGAATGAACGTTTCCTACAGGCACAAAGGTGATCGCTCCTTGCTTCTTCTGAACCATGTCTTGCTCCAGTTAGGTGGAGAAAAACCAGGACTGGCTATTTGCTGTGTGGACAAAACAATTGTGCCTGCAAGTGCCACGCTGGGATCACTGAGCTACAGCTTTGGCACAGTTTTGTTCTTTAAGAAAGCAGAGGCAATCTAGTCAAGTAGGATGATGTACGCAACATAACACCAATCAAATATGTGACAGTCAAAAAGCAAAATCACAGTTGTGTGAAACCAGTACCTTCACTAAGAATATGCTGATGACATCACATAGCCGACCATGTTTTGCTGTGTTGTGATGTCATTAATCTTTATTAGAGACAGGACAGTTCTTCCTGCTATCACTATCATTTGGCTCTATGATATTGTCACATAGCCAAATATGTGGCGCAGTCTAGTAAGTATGGGCTATAACTGTATGACATCATGTAATCAGTTGAAGTGAAGAGGTCTAACAAGAACATTTTTTCATGCTGTCCAATCCTATTTCCTTGGTTGGAGAGACCACAAGAAAGCATTAAGCTGCCTTATACTGGTCCTGCTGAGACTGGCAGTAGCTCTCCAGGGTCTCAGTTACAGCTTCTTTCACATCACCTGCTGCTAGAGCCTTTCACCTGCGGAGACTCTGAGAATTGAAATTGGGACCTTCTGCATGCAAAGTAGATGCCCTACTGCTGAGCCATGAATACTTTCTAATTATCCAGTGTGTGTTACCCCATCCATTTTGCTTCTCTCTTGTGTAAATTGAACCTGTAATTTTTTAGATTTCGTTTTTGTTTTGTTTATCTGGTCCAGAGTTCCCCCATCAAATGCACACATATTATTCAACATTATTTACTTGTCAATAAATTGGCATTGCATACTATATGTATATTATGTCTATAAATTGCATATATTTTATGTTTAAATAAATAACCTATACATTGCATATAAAAACTATACATGTGTGTATACTATAATCAAATGTGGACAACTAACAAAGAATCAAAGCCACCAACAATCTGAAAAAATCAGAATAGTAAATGTGAAAATCTGCCAAATCAGAAAGTTTAAGTTTTACTGGAACTTTTTTTTTTCATTTCCATTTATTAAACTTTTAAACATTTTTACACCTAGATTTCAAAGAGATGATAACCTGTTTCTGGTCTGTATCAATCAATTTAATGCACTAAATAAAAATCATTTTTAATAATATTTTATTTATTTTCATAAAGATGGGGATAATAAAATAAAAAGCATTTTTAAAAAAACCAATCTGTGTGGTTTTATAGTTTGTCTCACTCCAATAATCACATACCTTTGTTCAGTGCTAGCAAAGAAATTAGGAAAAAGTAGGAACCACTTTTTTAATACATCATTGCCAGTATTACACTGCCTTGAATACAGCATTACAATAAGAATAAGGGGAGCACCCAACAAACCATTAAGAAAAGAACTCTTAATAGTGTCTTAAATAAATGTTTTTGTCGCTAGGATGGCTAAACCTGAAGTTTTCTACCATCTCATCATAGCAATGGCAAAGATAGCTGGGGAAGGTTTTCCTTTCATTGTGTTATGAAAAGACCTGGAAGCTAAAAGCAAAAAAAAAGTCCAGAAAATATAAGTCATTACCAAAATGTGAAGGCTATGTGGCATCAACCTCTACCTAGAGCAGAGATTCCTCAAGTCTTTGATGGATATTTTTTTATCCAGGTCATCTCCATCAGGTTGGACTGAAACACTGCAGTAATATAGCTGCAGGATTACAAAACCATGGGTCACTGTGGCCAGATTTGCTGAGTCTAAGAGAGGGGAGAGTTGGCAAACCAGATGCAGCTGACAAAAGGCACTCTTGGCCATTATGTCAACCTGCTTTTCAAACAGTAAGGTTGGGTCCATAAGCACCCTCAAGCTCAATCTGCTCTACAAAAGACAACTATCCACTACAAGTAGACCCAGACATTCTAAAACATCAGTCTTCCCAATGAGCATTCCCTCTCTCTTATTTAGATTCAGCTTCAATTTGATTTGCTTTAGCCACCCGACCATAGTTACAAAAAGCACTGGTTCAGAGCTAAGATGGACACAAGTGGAGATTTGGATAATGCAATATAGAATTGAGTGACATCTTTATAGTGATGCCACCGAGCCCCAACACTCTGGTTGATTTCATTGAATAACCAGTGCTTATTGGACAATAACTTGAAATTCCATTCCCCTCTAAAAAGCATCCCTCACAATATAAAATATCTTACTGGTAACCTTATCAAGTTCTCAGGAAGCAGGATGATTTAATATCCTACCTTATTTTATTTACAAAATCTATACCCTGCCTTTCTGCTGTTACCAGGGCCACCTAGGTGGCGATTCACATTCCCCACAAAGAAAGTCAAGTATCCAGAGAATCTGGTTTCTACCACTAGCAGGAAAGTCTATATGAAGACCCATTCACTGTACCTATCATTTTAGGCTCCTTTACCTTACCCACAAGTGCCCTTCAGGGCTGGAGCGCTAAGGGTTGGTTCAGCACAGCTCAGATTCACAACAGGTCTGTCCCTCCACTCCTCCATCACCATGACTGGAAACATATGAAGCTCTCTCTCTCTTGCTCCTTATCTCTTCCTCTCTCTCTCTTCTGACCCAACCACTCTTGCTCTTAGCCCAGTTCCCCTACTTCTCATTCCCCAGTTCTCCTGCTCACTCCCTCTCCTTCTCCCGTAATCACTCTTGAATTTTTGTTGTGACTGCCATAGGATGGAAAATTTCAGTTTCAGGTCTACCATTAAAGGATCTATTCTGAGATGGAGACATTAGGAACCTCAGGTCCAAAACTCTTGTCATACACACACACAGAGTCAACAGCTAAACACAGACATAGACACCAGGGAAGGCACATGTTTCTGAGCTACAAAATGACCCCAAATTTCCTTTCTGCAGCTTTTATGTCTTGGTACTTCAGTACTTTGAACATGAAACAGAAAATTGTTTTCCTAGTTGCTAGTAAGGGAAGACATTGAAGACAATGGAAGTAAAAGAAGTAGTGTGCTATTATTTTGAGTGATCCCCAAATTACAGGTATTATGTAGTTTTTTAAAGGGACTTCTGAAAGTGAGCTGGTGTTATATCTGAGCTTTTGGCTCTATGTCTCACAGTATTTTTTTTAAGAGGAGGATGTGTGTTTCCCTAATATTTCCCCCCCCCCCACCTGTCTGTGCAATAAAACATATTTTGTTGGAAATTTCTAAATAATTCTAAATTATTTCATGGCTGCAAAATGCTTTTAAGAGTTTCATTTGTCACAGTTTTATACATGAACAGCAGGAACCATTTGCATTTTGATGAGCACGTTGGTACAGTATTGTAACCACAGTGATGATCAATGCACTAACATTTAGGCTTCTGTCTACAGCCTTCATAATCATTTATCTCCATCTCACAAAGTAGTCTTTATGGCCAGTACAATTCAGGTCAATTTTAATGACCACTGAAACATTCTCATAAAAACATATCCTTGCAATGTCCAGCACAGCTTATATATATTTAATATCTATTTTTTATTAAATCGTTCAAAATTCATACATCTTCATAATTTTTTAATATTTTAAAATAGACATTAACCCTGTACATTTTTTGATTCTTTTAGAGTTTGCCTGCATTCAATAAATACTTTTTTTGGTTCTTTTATGAATTCCCTGTTTGAAAAGTCCATTTTTAATTAGTTTGCTTGATTTGCCAAATGCTACATTATTGACAGTGCCTAAATAAAGTAAACCTTTGCAGCTCATTGGCTTCAATAGATCTAGAAGGGTGTAACTCGGCTTAGAATGGAACCACAAATTGTTTATACTGCATCTTGTTACTCCTATCATTCCTTGTTTTTGCCTGTCATTTTTAGAATTTGGGACTTTCCCAACTGATTTGTAATATTTCTGAATGTGTAAACTGTGTCAGCAATGTTTGTTTGTGAATAGTAGCAAATTATTTAGCACAGCTCCAATGGGTACCCACATAACATGCTGTGTGGAGTGTTTTAGGAATGGTCTCTCTGAATTCACTGTTGCCACATTGAGACTAAAACACTTCTTGTGAATCGGGAAATTATCCTACCGCTGAGCTGTTGGCTTGGCAACCTATTATGTTTGGTATGGCATGCCTTTCTTCACCATGTAGCCCTTAGCACTTGCCTAGCAAAAGGGCAGCTGTAAGAATGCTGCTACTGAGTAAACTGCTGGAACTGGAACTCGTGATCGTGGTTGTAGATTTCAATCCTCTTCTTCAACTTTGACAGTAAACACATGATCTGTGACATATATGCAAACAAAGGTATAGTGAAAGGTATGTTTCAGAGGGTAGCCATGCCAGTCTGCAGGAGAACAGCTAGATTCAAGTCCAGTAGCACTTTAGAGCCCAACAATATTTTGGAGGTATGAGCTTTTGAGAGACAAATATGAAGGGAGCTTTGACTCTCAAAAGCATATATCATGAAAATCTTGTTGGTATCTAATTTTGACTCAAATCTAGCAAATCATGTGTTTATTTTCAAGGTCACACCTTTGTTCATGACTCCTGATGCTAAATTTTCAGATACCTGGTAATTCCCTTTTTTTCTTCCAGAACCCCTTCCAACCAACTAGCATTAGCACGCACAGGAGCAGAATACTCTCCTGCCAAGCCATGTGTCAAATGAATTGATTAGAATTACAAACTCAGTTTAGTATATCTCAACATCTATTATGAAAAACATAATGATTTTTTTTAAAAAAGATTTAATTATACTAAGTGATACAGCCTCAAGATACTTTTTTTGAAGCAGACATTACAAATACATTTACAAGGGAGTCCGTTCGGATTCCAACACCATGAGTCTGATCCATTTTTCCTAGTTTCAGTTACCATCAGATCCTCAAACTTTAGGCATCTTAGTATCATCTCTCCTACTAGACTCATTAAATAGTTAAAAAATAGTCTTTAGAATTAAAATATTCTGGTCTTTTTCCCTCCTCTTTGAAGAGAAGGTATGACAGATACTCATTGACAGATTTTCTTTTAATTAGCACGAAAAAAGAACATCCATTTCCTCATCATTTTGCTAAAATAGAATATCTAGGTGTAAATTAGCATGTTCCAGCAACAGCTCAACCTGTAGACAATTCCAAAGGTTTCAGGTCTGTTAGGAGAACCTCGGGAAAGAAATGAGAGGAGACACATTTGGAGACAACGTGAGATATAACATGCCTGGCCTAATCATTATCCTTATGATAAGAATGTCATGCTTTGTTTAGTTGAAAAATGATTTTCTAAAGCCTTTAAATCAGACTTCTGCTCCTTGCTATTATCACTGCTCTATGCTACATGTAACCTCCCCTTCAGACTTACTTGGGGGGAAAGTACTTTTCAGTACCACCTTCTCACACCCTATTTAATGATGTTCTTCTTATAACTGAATCCTGAACAGAGTTACACCCATCAATGTTTTAGAATGGTGTAACTCTGCTTACCATTGCACTGTTGTTTTCCCTGTGACCATCATGTGGTTTGGATTTGTTTCAATGTTTTAGAAGGGTGTAACTCTGCTTACCATTGCACTGTTGTTTTCCCTGTGACCATCATGTGGTTTGGATTTGTTTTTGGCATGGGATTTGCACTTCTTAGGTGAAAGAAAACATTCATTAAAGGACAGGCTACGAAAGGCCTGTTCTTTAGCCTACTAATGTGCAATACTTGAGGAAACATTTAACTTAAAATGGAAGGGTGATGCATTATAAAAGTGCAATTTTTTGGGGGGTGTAAACATCATTTCTTTCTAACCACAAGGGCAACCATAAGAGGAAGTTGGCACATCAACTAATCCTGTGCATATTTAGTTGGAAGTATCTCCTACTGTGTTCAAGGTAGCTTGGTTCCCACTAATGGTGAAATCCTAAAGCCCATTAATTGTATTAGTCTTAGATGAGCATAACTCTGTTTAGGATTGCACTGGTAGGCATATATTTTGCTGTGGAATCACTTCAAAGCATAAACTGTACTCCCCTTGTCAGGGATTCTTTTTCAATTTCTCCATCAGCATGATTGGCGAACAGCCAGCTCCTCACCAAGATGGATTATGCTAACCCAGTAAGTAATCTTTGCTCCTACTCCCTGCCTCACTTCAGATAGATATTATCAGTTCCCAGCAAACTCAGCACATTAATTTATGAATCAGCAAGAGGAAGCACCTTGAAGTAAATCCTTGGATTGGCTGGGTTGAACATCTGCATAATTAATTGGGGTCAGGTCCTTGCTAAGCCCACACATAAGACTAGGGTTCTGGGAAAGTTAATTTCCCATTCTGGGACTGATGAGAAGATTTTTTTAAAAAAAGAAGCACTTGCCTCCAATAAAGTATAGGATTAGGACATAGCTCCCGGAATGACTTGTAAATAGTACTGAAATGATTTAAAGCAATAGCTTTATAATAATCCTCTATATGGATTCTGAAATATTCTGCAATAAAATACATACTGTCTCTCCCATTTTTAGAACTGATAGGGTATTTTTAGCTACCAATTACAAAAGAAATATTTTGTTTAATGGGTATATTCATTTACGCTTTAGTGTAATTTCAAAGTGTTTAATTTTTCCCTCTCCCCAACAGTACTTTTACCAGTTGAGAAACAGGTGGAGTGCTGCAAGGAATCATGTTATGGGTCTCTTATCTTGCTACATTATTTTTTTAAGTGTATATATCTCTTTTCAATAGAATTCTCAGACTACAATAAAAAACTAAATTATACCACACAGTAAAGCACACAAACTGAAAACTATCCTTTCCTTTCCTTTTATCCCTTAGAAGCTCCTTGATCAATTGATCTTGAGCAACATATATCTAGTGTTTGAGGGATATAAGGACTGAAACAAATCTTGCCACTGACAATGTAACCTTGGGGTCCCTATCGCTTAGCAAAAAAGGCATTATGTCAGTCACAGAGGCATTGGATTTGTATATTAAAAGGGGGAAAATATAGTGCGATCGAAGTTCCTCGTAAAAGCGGCATTCCAAAAGGGCATGAGCTAATGAGTCAATAGAGCCAGAAGAGCAAGGGCAGATCCTGTCTGAGTATGGTATATTCAGAATTCTGCCCTGCATTACCATAGAAGGGTTAGCATTCAATCTAGCCAAGCAAAAAGCTCTACAGAGACGAGGAGTTGTCAGATGATATGTATTGGCAGGCAGACCACGTGGAGGGGGTATTCCGAAGAACTGGGATGAACAGACACGACGAGCACGAAAAGTAGTGCTGTTATAATCAAGCTCTTTAATGCGCTTTTTAATTTTGGTAAAAGCTTCAGTTTTCCCAAGATCTAATAACATATCCTGTGAGAAGCCCAACAATGACAGTTTCTCATCTAAGATTTTTTGCCATGAGGATTTAAAAGGGTCATGCTTCAGAGAAGCTAGGAACCCCTCAGTGCTAAAGCACAGTTTAAGGTGTAGTTTAAAGGCAGCCAACCACGCCCTAGCTTCAAGTGACATTTGGCCAAACTCGGAACGAAGAGTAACGCCAGCAACTCATCGAGGGGCATTTAGGAGTTTTCGTAAGAACTGAAGCAGTGGACGATCTATAGATTCATTGATGACTGTTATCCAGATGGCAACACCAAAGAGGATAATTGGGGTAATTTTCAGGTTAAAAACCTGAATAGCCCCTGGAATATATTTGCCACCTTTGGTGTGAAAACAGTTGACAATAGCACCAACCCCAGGTTTAATTTTGTTGGATACTGCTTTTTGATAGGCATTCCAATTTAGGTTATGGGAAAACAGAATGCCAAGGTAAACAAACTCCTTGACTTGGCCAACCTCAAAGCCATCTAATACCCAGCGAAAAAGAGGCATTTTTCTCCTCTTAGTGAAGATCATAATCTTAGATTTGTGATGGTTTATTTTAAGACCTTCCCTAGAGTAGTACTCAGAAAAAGTTTGCAAGGATCTTTTCAAACCAATTCTTGTGCGGGACAGGAGAACCGCATCGTCAGCATAGAGTAGAATTGGGGTGGGATGACTTGCAAGCTTTGGGGGGTGGCAAAACTCTGAGAAATTGGTTGCCATATTATTCAGGTATAGATTAAACAAGAGAGGAGCAAGGAGGCAACCTTGTCTAACTCCCTTGACCAGTTCAAAGGGCTCGGTTAGTTCTCCTTGGTTGCCACAGCGAACCTGAGCTGTGAGGTCAGTATGAAATTGCTGAATAAGCCATAGTAACCTCCTATCCATAGTAGGATGTGATAGTTTCAACCATAGCCTCTCCCTCAGGATGGTATCAAAAGCTCCCTTAAGATCCCTAAAACCCGCATAAAGGGTGCCATTTTGGGGGGAGGAATATTTCTTGGCTAGATAGGAGAGCACTAAACAGTGGTCTGTGACAGACCAACCCCTTCTAAAGCCAATCTATTTTCAGCCAAGGATGTCATTACTCTCAACCCAGTCCAACAGCCTCTTTAATAAGTAGGAGGAATACAATTTGCCTAAGCAAGACAAAAGGCTGATTGGACGATAACAGCTTTGGTCAGAGTGCTGACCCTTTTTAAAGATTGGGACAATAATAGTATGTCTCCAAGATTTTGGAATGGCTCCTGATGCATTAATTTGTGCAAATACAGGAGCAAGAATGTTGGCCCACCATTCGCTGTTGACTTTAAAAAGTTCGTAGGGAATTAGATCAGAACCTGGGCTTTGCCTGAGTGTAGGCGATCAATGAGCGGTTTAATTTCCTTAGGAGACACATCTGGCCAGGAATTCAACAAAATAGAAGGTGCTACAGGTATAAGTCCCTGGTTTTCCACAGAGTAGGAGAAGAGGCTCTTGAAGTAAGCTACCCAGACCAGTGACGGGATACATCTGGTTTTGATTCTATGATTCCATGATTAAAAAGTAGATACAAGTTTTTACCTGTTGTAAGAAGACCATACCTGCTGCCACGTATTTATTCAGTTCTGGTAAGAGTCATTACCATGTTAAACATGCGATTTGCATCTACCTGAATTGTAGCTAAGGTTAAGGATTTTATCACTTGAGTTGTGAAAGCATGAGCATTGAGTTTAAATGAGAAAGATGGAAGATAAATAATGTAAATAAATAAATAGAGTACAAGGACTATAATATATCATATCGTTCCCATTTAAACTACAATTGATTTTTATGTTGTTATATATTACATTACTGAGTAAAAGAGAATCTACAAAGATATGGTTTAGAAGGAAGCCAATACCAGAGAATCGTGCAATTATTGTTGTCTTATGTTTATGCTGGATACTCCAGCACATATTTATTTTGTCTGGTAGATATTCAAAGGTGACGAAGCTACTCTTTAAAATTCCCTCCCTTTGAAACATATTCAGTATTAATCAAGAAGTATTTCAACCCAGTACATAGTACTATGTCTTACAGTGAAACACACAACAGCCCTCTACTTAGCTAGTCCATAAAGGGAAATACAAGAGAGAGCGAGCATATTTGTGTCTTGTTAAATCCCATCCATTCTCTATGTAATCAATCATTTAATCACACAAATGAATTACAAAATAATAATAATAAAAAATTGAAGGATTTTCAATGTAAGAGAACACTTGCTTCTGGCTATTGCAATGGGAGGGAAAAATATACCAGGCACTGAAACTGAACTCTTCAAAAGCCAAATCAGCTCATACCCAGCATGAACATAGCCTTTACTTTCAGACATTTGGACAAAGAAACAAGTTTGATTTTTGAAGGGGCTCCCTGAATCTAGCACCAAAAACTGTTTTCAGTCCTGGCAAAGCAAACAAAGAATAATTTATGATTATATCCACTGAGTAACAATAATCAGTTTCCATGTATGTCTGTGCCTACAGAGTAAGGTTTCCAGCCAGATGGGCAGAAGGGCAGTTCAGTGTGATATCTAGGCAGGCTTAAGTCCCAGCACCCCTACATTTAGAATTCACTTACATGCTCTGATTAAAAGTCTTACAATGCAAAACAAGGCTTGTCACTACAACTACCAAGTAGCTGATATCAGCCTAGTATTAGCCAGTTTCCTGCAAATTTGTGCATTCCATTTCAGTGGAGAAGCCCAGGAGCCCAGGGGTGATATAGTTAAACTGGCAAACAGTTCCCATATTCAAGTTAATCCACAAAGAAGAAAAAAGCAAACTTCTCATGCTCTTCCAGCGACCTGAGCTTCAAAGTCCCTTGCAAGAGATAGCTTTTCAGCATCTGAAGATCAGGTGATGGACTAGATATTTTATTTTATAAAGACAATTTACCTTCCAAGTAGAAATTTGGAAGGCCTTATCATTCTCAAACAATTTGCCAAAGATAAATCCATTCAAAATTCTAATCTTGCTCAGTCAAACTGTCTCGTAAAACTGGAACGATGTTTACACAAAAGCATGTTTGTAAAATTAGTTTGCTGGATGGGAAAGAGCACCTGCTTTTTTACAGACTTTACTGACTAAATTGCTTTACTTCATAATGAAGGGCGGGTGGAATCATGCTTTGTGCTTGTACACCAGTGATGTGCTTCCATCGTTGTAAAAGACAGATTGTTTCTTCACATTAGTATTCGTGTTAGGGTATGTGAGCACAGTTTGGGACCTATTACATGAAACATAGCCCCAGAAATATAAACACACATAAACACAGAAGTGTTTATACTTCATACAGTATTGGACACTTTATACTGTATTATGCCGTGTTATTCTTTATACTGTATTAGACCACTGGTCTACCAAGGTCAGTATTGGCAACGACACTCCAGGGTCATATGGGTTGCCAGGTCCCTCTTTGCCACCAGTGGGAGGTTTTTGGGGCAGAGCCTGATGAGGGTGGGGTTTGGGGAAGGGAGGGACTTCAATGCCGTAGAGTCCAATTGCCAAAGCGGCCATTTTCTCCAGGTGAACTGATCTCTATCGGCTGGAGATCAGTTGTAATAGCAGGAGATCTCCAGCTAGTACCTGGAGGTTGGCAACCCTAGTCTTATGTAGTGGATTGTCAGTGGTGGATTTACATAGGTCAAGGGT
Organism: Euleptes europaea; assembly: GCF_029931775.1. NCBI lineage: Eukaryota > Metazoa > Chordata > Lepidosauria > Squamata > Sphaerodactylidae > Euleptes > Euleptes europaea. The sequence goes on along the minus strand of NC_079320.1, from coordinate 35,519,646 downwards.
TTTTTAAAAAGAAAAGACAAGGTGTGATGTCTAGAAATCTAAAATACAGGGCTTCACTGTCAAAAACTCTGTTGTAAGACTTTGCATACAGATGCAAGGGATTGTAATGGAATTGAGCCCTTCTCTATTACCCCAGCATGAGATGTTACCCTAGTTGCAGCAGCACAAGCCCTCATTAGCTGTACAAGGGCTGAAGCAGCACCACAGGAACCAGCATGTAAAAATCTATACTACTTCACAAAGAACATAATTGACACAAAGACTACCTTTTGCGAGAGGCAAACAGAAAGGAATGTAAACCCTTCAGTTGCATTTCTAGGCACAGGAAGCTTCATTACTACTTTTAATTATTCCTTGCAGGAAGGCAAGCCATAAATATAAAGCTATTTGCGCAGACCCTGCCTTCATGAGTCACCTATTATGGATGGAAACGACATCTCATGGCTAAGAGGCTCTTTGATGCTACTGTACTATGAATAGGAGCTTGTCTCCATGCTGATGTACAGTACCATCCTCTGCTCATTACCCTTGAATAATGGCTACTGTCTCAATTAACTCCACTAAAAACACACACAGAGAGAAAGAGAGTCGCCGGTCTTATTAAGCCATCCTGGAATGGATTTAGAACCCTTTTGGCAAACTTTGGGTCTCTGCAGAGCTCTGACTTCCTGGCTTGGAGTGATTTGCATATTGCTAATCATTACAGCCAGCACAGGCGTTTTCTTCATAATTAGTCCCTTTTAAGTGCATCAAAGCTCCAGCAGACATATAGTCATTTGACAGCTCACTAATTGCTTTTTACGTTGGCATCTTCACTGCAAAGCAGCTTTATGATCTTAAACCTCTACAACAGTTTAATTTGCCCTAGAACCTGATTTTGTAAAAGGCTATGGTCTTTGTTCTTTTGAACAGATGACTTTAGACAGTGTCAGACTATTTTACCCCTTGCCATGAATCAGAGGGTGCAGCTATAGAGCTGAAGCTGTAGAGAACAGAAGGTCCAGAGGTGGATTTATGCACAAGCCAAGTAAGCTATAGTTTAGGGTCTCTAAATACAAACAAATTACTTAAACCTTACTAAATTAATGCTTTGGGCATCTTAAATTTGATGTAGTTCAGGGCATCAGCCTGTCTTAAGCCAGTCTCCCTGCTAATCGCTGAAGATATTTATGTTGACACCTGGCAAGTATCTCTCTCCACTGTCTCATTCTGTCTCTTCAAACATACTCCATCATTCTTAAGGGGAAGGAGGAAATATGCAGGCTGTAAATTCTGATCTCCTAAATACAAACTACCCAAATTAGGGAACAGTATATGAAGGGTGATGTGAACATCCAGCCTGCTATTAAACCCATCTATCTGAAAACATATCCTATTAAAACCAGTGGTGGTTAGGGTTGCCAGGTACCTTTTTGCCACTGGTGGGAGGTTTTTAGGACGGATCCTGAGGAGGGCGGGAAGGGGAGGGACTTCAATGCCACAGAGTTCAGTTGCCAAACAGTCATTTTCTCCAGGTGAACTGATCTCTATCGGCTGGAGATCAATTGTAATAGCAGGAGATCTCCAGCTAGTGGTGTAGTAGTTTGGAGTGGGGAAATTAAAAGAAGAAAAATTTGAATTTTCAATTAAATAATTAGAATGCTCTAACTAGCAAGTACAACTGAAAGGATATCATGTGGATAACTTGAGCTGGGCAATAAAGGAGAGAGATGTGCACTCCAAGTTGACAGGAGAAAGGAATGCCATGTGTTCTGTGAGGGCATCACTCCACAAACTCAGGATTGTGTAGAGGGACTCCCACCCAACTAGGGCAGGGAGGGTTAAAAGATCAGGACACTCTGGCAGCAGTGTGCAAGTAGCTGTGCAAACAGCTGTGCAAGCCTAAATTCCAGTGGACTTGTGCCCATCCCATGGAGGGGATGCCAAGGTAACGTATGTGACTCTATGGCTCATACTAATTCAAGTATTTATTTTCTTTATTAGTTCTGCAATAGTCCTTTAGTCTTTCTCTTCCAAGAGCTCAAATTGTGTTCAGAGAGACCCATGAGTCTAACTGTTCTCTCATACTTCTGCTACAATCTCTAGCTAGTCTGGTTTGGAAGGCAAACAAGGAAAGGGGTGTAGGTTGCTGGAAGCATCCCCGCTCCATGCATGCACACAAACTCTACTTGTGCCCCAACCTCGTGGAAAACAAGAAAGGCTATGTCAGTTTGGGTAGCTGAAGGCTAGAGAACCAAGTGAGCAGGAGGGGGGAGAAGAACCATGGTGCCCTCACTCACGTGGGCCCCTCCTGCCCTACAATTATAATTTCTACTAAATTTCCTACTTCAACAGAGCTTGTAGCTCTACAGTAAGTGAACTCAAAAACTGATTGCAAAGCTTCCTGGCTGCTGTTATCCAAGTAATATTTAGTCAGAATTACATGACTCTAATTCTGTTCAGTGGCTGAATGTAGGCTGCAGGCACATAACCAAAGGAAAGCTCCCAGGATGCACCCTGAATGACCTGTTGCTTTCACTAAGGCTCCCAGCAATCTGATAGCTGACATTTTACCTACCACTTTGAAACCATGTCTAATTATTCCAACTGAAAAGAGTGATTAACATTATTTCATTACTGTTGCTACATTACACATTCTCTGAGACTCGCTTCCATCCCTATTCAGCTATGCCTCAGGAAGGTTTGCTATCCCATTATTCTACATAATATTATGGAGTGTCAGTCTATTTTAACCCTATTATAGAAGAATACAAAGGACTATTTCAAGATGTATGAACAGCGATTATAAGTACCCACAAGCTATTTTAAGGTTCCTTAAAATTAGGGATGCTCAAACAATTGCCGGTTCAGCTTGTGTCCTGTTACAGTTGCAAACAGAGAGCTGATTTTCCAATGATTGATTTGACCATATGTTAGCCAATCATGGCTGCTCATCACATTGTCTCACTATATACCTGTCATGCAACACAACACAATTGGTGTTTCATACATGCAACCCGATACGTTCTACTCTCCAGCCACCCTGTTCTTTCTGCATCTCTGCTCAGCTCAGCATGCAATTGTTTAAACAGACAAATCAGTAACAAATCATGTAAGTAAGCCATACATAAATATTGAGTTTGAATAAAATTCTACTTTTTGCTGCATGTCTGAGTGGCCCTAGTTGTGCTAACAGCTGCCAATCCGTTTGAATTGGCAGTGTTTTTGCTCATGTGCAATTTCACACAAACCTAACGCAAACCTGTATGGCACACCTTCACAGCTGTTTGACATGAACTGAAAAGGTCGGGTGATCAGCTCATATCTGACTGACATCTTCCAACTTTGTAAGTTTGACTGTTGAACATGTCCATGGCAAAATCTGCAGAATCCTTATTTAAAACCAGCTTAACAACTGGTCTAGGACTGTCCTGATGATGAAGTAGAAATCTCTCTGTAAAATTCTCTGTAAAAAGCAATATCTTCTCTGAATATATGAACCCATGTGTTCTGTATCAAGTGTGTGCGTGTTAAGTGCTGTCAAGTCGCTTCCAACTCATGACAACTCTGTGAATTAATGACCTCCAAAATGTCCTATAGTTAACAGCCTTGCTCAGGTCTTCCACACTGAGGGCTGTGGCTTCCTTTAGACAGTCAATCCATCTCATGTCGGTATCAAGAAAATATATATAATATCAACTTTAACACAGCTTGGCTCTCTAGAGTTATGCAATTGTTTCATGCGAAAAAAATTAAATAAATCCAGCTTTAAATCTGATCATCTCAGCACTTTTCATTAATAAGATAAGCATTTTGTTCTTGTGGCTTTGGAAAAAAAAAACCTGAGCCCTGTGAATTAATAGCTAATTCAGATTTGAAATTAATGAGCTACCCATCGTTGATTTTTTCCAATTTTCTTGCGCAGCATTTCCTCTAAATAGGCTTCCACATAATGCATGATCTTATAACTCCCAAATGAGTAACCATGATGTCTCGTTAGTCTTTGTCACCTCTTAATCATTCATGTTGCATTTTAACCAAGCAACATAAATTGTTGCCTTGGGAAATTATTTTGGAATTATAGAACAAATATATGCCAAGAGAACTTTGAGCATATGCCTGTAAATCACTGTATTCAGAAGAAATTCTACATCCTGTACAAAAGGCTCTTTTTATTAAATGACTTGTTTTCAGATAAATGTAAGCATCCTTTCATGTTCATTAGATACCAAACAGTCTGCTTACATTGCAGGCTCTCACTGAAAGAATGCCTCACCCCTCCCAAGGCCACAGCAGATGATGTTTGAAAAGAAACAATTAATGAGGTTTGAAACTGTTCCTGTAGAGCTATTTGAATTAACTAAATTTAAGAATCCAATGAATCTCACTTTTGTTTTGTAGTAATCTGTGAAGCTTTGTAGACTCATAAACTTTGGTCACCAAGCACTAGTGCTAAATGTCAAGTGTGAGTTGAGAGTGCCAGGGTGAAGTTTATTTCTCACTCAAATGAGAGATTGTGATTAAATTTGCAAACTGGGGAAAGGAGAATGAAGTGTATGTTACTCTTGGTTAATTGGTTTCTATGAATGATTTGTTATTGGGCATTGCCAAAGCAAGAGCAGAAGAATAACAGAAGCAAAACAAAAGCTGGCAAAGTTAACATTATACTGGTTTAAAAAGGTATGTTTCTGCTTCAGGAGAACCAAGCTAACATCCTTAAGTACTAAAATAAGCCTAATTATACTTTGCGTCACTTGTCATCTTATTCTATTTGCAGATTGCATCATCCAATATATTATTAAGATCCCCCCCCCGCCAATATAAAATCTCCAATGCACAGTTTGTTGTATGTGCCCAATGTGATAGCTTTGGACTTGCATTTCTCAATGCCAGCCCACCAATCCTCTTTCCATTGTCACATGGCTACAGTTTTTTTGGGAGGGGACTGTGGGTGGGACCACACATTGTGGTGACAATGTGTGTTTAGAGTAGCTCTTGAATTATTTTTAAAAGGTAAATTGCTTATTATCTTGCTTGCAGGCAAACAGATAAACCACAGTGCTTCCTTGACCATCATGGCTATAGTCAGATATATTGTGCACAAACTCTGATTTGTTCATGGAGAGAATGAGCCTGTTATGTTCTTCAGCTCACATTATCCCCCCATTGCCATCTCCTCATGTATGGAGCCAACAATGACGACTTCCAAAACCAACCACAATTCTAATCTAATTACAATTCACTGTGATGTCTGAATTTCAACAAACTGCAATTTGTTTTTCTTGCATACAAACTAGAATATTAGTTTGGGATTTCCAGTTTGTGGGCAAGAAAAAAATCTAATGCATTTGGGTGCCCAAATTTAGATGTCACGATATCTTGTGAATCATTTAAACAACAACAGCAACAAAACCTAAACCATGAAGTCATCAATTTCACCCCCAAGCACAGGAACGATTCAAAATTGGTTCAAACCACCTGAATAAAAAGCTGTGCTTCCTCAGTCACATAGATGGAGAAGCCCATATCTGCAGATGCAAAGGAATTGGTGTTTATAGATCATTCAAATTAAATTGATGGTAAGCTTTTAAACTTGCACAGACTTGATATACACTATAATTGAGGTGCTTGAACACACCGCTGTTATTAGATTACCTAATTGGCAGTATACTTAACATTTCAAAATCCGTAAATAAAAGCTATGCAATACTTGCTGTATTCTGTGTTGTGTTGTTTTGGTTAGTCTTAATTTTTTTCAAAAATGTTTTTTGTATTTGGATTTTGCTATGGATCAACTTGGCTCCCGGCTACCTACATTTTGTTTGATGAACATTACATTTTCATTTCTCACCTTGGAAAGCTTCAATGAAAGAAATTATAAACATGACAAAAGGCAGAACTTTAGACAGCTACCTGTTCTTGGGGATTGTAACATGTGTGAAGGATCATCTCAGGAACCAAAGCAAATGTTTTGACAGCTTATCTGCCCAGCCATTTATGTAAACATATGCACAAATCACTGGTCTGTGATATTTGCCTAATGTCTAATGTGTTGATAAATACTTTATAGAAGGGGGAAAAAATCTTCTTATTGAAATGTCTTTGTGAAAAAATCTTTGCATAAGGTCTTGCAATTATAAATTGGCTTCACTTTTAATTAGTTAATGATCCAATTCAGCTGTGATCAAAGCACAACAGCTAGATAATTCAGGATAGAAAATGGAGTTAATTTACGTAGATATGATACTACTTGGCTAATGACTTTTTATTTGAATGGAGTTTCAATTAGTTATTAGGTTATTTTACTCATTAGAGCAACAGAATGTCTGCAGGCAATTAACATGTCACTCCTTCTGGAAACAACACACATTTTTTTTTCCTGTGGGATTGTCTTTAAGATTTATATTGCTTAGATTACCCAAAAAACTTTATAGAAATACTAATTAAACACTAATGCCTGATGAAGTTGTACTTTCTGATCTGAGTGTACAGAAGTTGTGTTTCTTAAATGTTCTCAGGAGAGTGATTCTTTTAAGAGACCATATGGTTTTTAGTGAGCTTGTGTTACTCATAGTTCTACAGATATTAGTAAGAAGATCTGGTAAATCTTGCAGTTGTGTACAATCAATCAGTCCCTTGTTTTACCTGAAAACTGATAAACATTTACTCCAACCTCCAAGTAATCCATTCTTGAGTGAGAAATTATATTTATATTCAGCAAGAAAATGCACGTACGTGTGTGCGTTAAGTGTCATCAAGTCGCAGCCAACTTATGGTGACTCTAGCAAGGGGTTTTCAAGGCAAATGAGAAGCAGAAGTGGTTTGTCAGTGCCTTCCTCTTCAGAGTCTTCCTTGGTGGTATCCCTGCTTAGCTTCTGAGATCTGACAAGATCAGGCTATTCCATGTCATCTCTCTTTCTTTCTCTCTCAGATAGATGATAGCGAGACAGAGAGAGGTAGAGAGATGATAGAGAGATGAGAGAGAGATTCATTCATTCTGCTTTTCCCACACAAGTTTTCTCAAAGGGATCAACAAGGAAAATATGCCTCATTTCTATTTGAAGTAGGTCTCCAAAATAGCTAACAACACAGTTAAAGGCATTATTTATTTATTTTTTCCTAAAGAAGTGGACCAATAACTAAGGGTGTGTATAGCCAGGGTTCAGGGGAGGGTATTTTCTGTGTAGGATATTACCAGCTTGGGATTCAAATCCATGGGCTTTTAGGGGGTTATGGAGCCCTGAAGCATATGCCTCTTGGCACAGGCACAGTTCTCTCCACTGATTCCTACTGGGGGCAATGGCACCAGCCACAAGCATGAAAGAAAGAAAGAAAGAAAGAAAGAAAGAAAGAAAGAAAGAAAGAAAGAAAGAAAGAAAGAAAGAAAGAAAGAAAGAAAGAAAGAAAGAAAGAAAGAAAGAAAGAAAGAAAACCTGTCTGCATTCATGTAATTGTTCTACTCTTACAGTGACTGACAATAAAAGAAAATTACCTTTCTATTGAAAACTCTGCATTTACCATGCTTGTTTGTTGCAGTCTGTTTCTTTCACAAAGTGAGGAAGAAGATCGGCCGCTTTTATGCAATTTCTTATGGGGATTTGGGGGGGGGGGAATGGAGTGACTGTATTTCAGCCAAATGACACAAAAATTGCAGCAGGGTGAGGAATACCCATCCCATCAAGATCACTTAAGTATCAAGTGAATTTGACCAAGGATTCTAATTCTACAGGCCCTTGAACAAGCTGCCCTAGCCATCCTACTTGCAGAGGAGAAAGAGGCTTTACCTTCACAAATGAAGGAACGTAGGAGAATGGCAGCTGTCTGCAACTTGTCTCCAAAGGTGATTGTCTGGGACTGCTCTGTCCTCTTCTGCAAGGATCTGATTGGAAGGGAGAAATATTATTCCCCAGGAAATCAGTGGAATCAAAGAAAAAGATGAGCACATACTGCATTTCTGGTAAGAATTGAGGGTGGGGCATGGATTGCTTTATGGATTGTCTTTGTTATACCAACCACCCCAGGTTGGTATTACAAATCTGAGAAATCACTGGACACCCCTAACAATAACCAATAACTTGGATCCAGCAACAGACAGAAAGTGAAATGTATTAGTATAGTTCCACTTGCTCATGCAATAACGTAAGAGCTGCAGCAACACATAGCACTTCAAAATAATTTAAAACAAAATAACAATGTACAAATCAAATAATGGAACGAACAGACTTTGCATAGCTGCACAAAATATATTTTTGAAATTATATTGGAAGAAATACCTTGTGTTCAGTTTTGTACATGTGGAAAAGGTGGTAGGGATGCAATCACATTCACTTCATGCAAACAGAAGGTCAGGAGTAATTTCAGTGCATCTCCAAGGACTGTTGTGCATGCAAAAATGTTCCGCAAGATTCAAACAAAGGTATAAAAAGAACAACAGATCAGGCAGGTAATTAATCAGATCAAATTACTTTCTGCTAAAAACCAGAGCAAACTAGAAAACCTTTAGTTGATTCCTGTATTTATATAGGTTGTCTCAAAGTCTGGGTGACAGCACACAAATTCTCTATTTCTCATGACCTTTGAAGGAAGAGGCACATGCCATATATTCATATAGAAGCAGATACCCCAGTCCTATATCCATTCAGTCTTCAGCAATTCAAACCAGGATACTGAGTTGTGCCCAGAAACATACTAGTAGCCACTACAATTCTTCATACACTGCTGCAATATTGAAGAAATCTAACAAGGAGAAGTCATGCTCAGGATAACACCCTAGGGCACGTACTTCCTCAGGGAGCTGATTCCAGACAGAGGGGGCAGCCACTGAAAATGCCCTTGCCCTGGCGGTTGACAGGCAGGCAATTCATGGGCCAGGTCCATGATGATTAGGGTTGCCAGCTCTAGGTTGACAAATACCTGGAGATTTTAGGGGTGGAGCCTGAGAAGGGCAGGGTTTGGAGAGGAGAGGGACTTCAGTGGCATAGAGTCCAATTGCCAAAGTGGCCATTTTCTCCAGGGAAACTGATCTCTGTAGCCTGGAGATCACTTGTAATAGCGGGAGATCTCCCGCCACCACCTGGAGGTTGGCAGCCCCAGTGATGATGATCTAAGAAGTGGGGGGAGTCATACTGGGAGAGGCAGTCAAGCAGGTAAGAGACATTCCCAGACAGCTTAGGGCTTTAGAGTAATCTAATCTAGACATCACCATGGCATGAACTGCAAGAGCCAAGTCTCCTTATTTACAGTTTTCAGTGAAATTGCCCAGCAGACAGACACTGAAAGCAGTACAATGTGATTGCCACTGCTCTTGATCACTGGCCATGCCATTCATTCTGAAGACACTGTCATCTAGAGGAGAACTTGGGAAAGGGTACTTGACATGGCTAACTTTCATGCTAGCAGCATCCTCTTGCCAAGGAAGAATGGATGGGCACTGAGACATGATTTTGACAATAGCTAACCCCAAAATTTAAAGGGAATGGAAAACAACAAGATGAGAGGGAAAGGAGAGCATTAGAGCCCAAAGTGGAAAAACCAATTGCTCAGCAGGGTTATGCTACTGGGCAACACCACATCTATACCTTTCTCATAACCCATTTAAATAGATAAGCATTTCCTTTGTACTGCCTTTGACTTGTTTTTGAAAAGGGTCTGCAGAATCACACTATTTTGGGAACGATATGGGAGTAGTGTATGATATCGTAGCAATTCCCAAAACCTCACTTGAAAGCAAAATATTCATGCATTGAAGAGGCCTCAACAACTGACACTTTGAGTTTTGCCGGGTAAAAATGCCAAGAAGTTAATCATTTCTTTTTCAATTTTGTGAAGAGTGCTTCTGGGGAAAGAGCTAAGTTATGAAAGACTAACCCTAAGAACAAGAAAGGGCTTCTGAACAGACTTTCATCCAATTTCTTCAGAACCAAAAGACAGGAATTATAAAAAGCCTCTCTGTCTGAAGTGCGTAATGAACCAATTTATTTAGCCTTGTAATCAACCACATTTTAATAATATCCCTGCCCTGAATTTTAAAAGTTTCAATTAAGGCTTAAACACTTATCATATGTATTTTATCAGTGATTTTATTGGACAAGATTCAAATTCTTGTCCTTGGGATGCAAAGGAAACAGAGGACACTGATCACTGAAAGCAATGTCTTGCAAAGCTTCAAATCAAACCATAAGAGAAAATAAGAAACAAGAAGGAATGCCATAGCAAAACAAAAGAAAACATAGGAACCATTGTGTGTATCATCTTGCTTTTTCTGCACTGCCTTCTAGCCTTGTAGTTCACTTTCTTCATTCTTATGGCAGTTCATGCCTTCAAGAGTTTTCTGCTTGCTTCCTCCCCCCCATTCTATTATCCTGGTTTCATTGCATTGTCGAGTATATGTCTTATGCTCTCTGACTGAGTTGCTCTTATGTTTTGTAAACTTGGTGAGCCTCATTGAGAAAGGTGGACTAGTTGTTTCTTGGAGACACAGAGGTGGGTCGTGCATGAACTAGTTGTAGATGGACACATTTAGATAACAAAATTGCTTTGCTTCAGCTAGGAATTGTCCGATTACTTTGCATTACATCATCATCATAGTCTTAAGTGCTTTCTCTGAGTTTCATTTTTTGTCTTTTAGCTAAAAAGGTAAAGGTAGTCCCCTGTGCAAGTACTGGGTCATTCCTGACCCATGGGGTGATGTCACATCCTGAAGTTTACTAGGCAGACTTTGTTTATAGGGTGGTTTGCCAGTTCCTTCCCCAGTCATCTTTCTTTTACCCCCAGCAAGCTGGGTACTCATTTTACTGATCTCGGAAGGATGGAAGGCTGAGTCAACCTTGAGCCGGTTACCTGAAACCAACTTCCGTTGGGATCGAACTCAGAGCTTGGACTGCAGTACTGCAGCTTACCACTCTGCGCCACAGGGCTCCTCATCTTTTAGCTACTGTTGGCTAATACAGATTGATTCAGTTAATTAGAAGGTTAATAAAGTTTCATTGTCAGTACCTCCCTTGCTATAGGGTTGCCAACCTCCAGGTATAAGCTGGAGATCTCCCGCTATTAGAAATGATCTCCAGCCGATAAAGATCAGTTCACCTGGAGAAAATGGCCGCTTTGGCAATTGAACTCTATGGCATTGAAGTCCCCAAACCCCTCCCTCCTCAAGCTCCCCCCCAAAAAACTCCCACTGGTGGCAAAGAGGGACCTGGCAACCCTAACAATTTTAAATAAAGGATATAGATGTAAATAAAGTATTACCAAGATAAGTTTCCAGTAGTCTGCCATCCAAAGGAATTCTATAAACCTGCCTCTTAAAGTTGCCAGGTCCCTCTCCCCCACTTACGGGAGGCTTTTGGGGCAGAGCCAGAGGAGGACGGGGTTTGGGGAGGTGAGGGGCTTCAATACCGTAGGGTCCAATTGCTAAAGCAGCCGTTTCTCCAGCTGAACTGATGTCTATCGGCTTGAGGGCAGTTGTAATAGCAGGAGATCTCCAGTACCTGGAGGTTGGCAACCCTAGCCCAACAACAGCCCAGGCCCAGAGACCTGGGCTTGGGAGGGCCAGGGAAAAGGAGGACCAGGGACTGAGGGCTGGCAGCCTAACCCAGCAAAGCCCCTGGCATAGCCAATAGGGCAGGAGGGAGGGCAGATGGGGAGGGGAGCCATCCAGCAGTGCAGTGGAAAAAACAGGGGAGGAATCAATCACCACCCTTCCTTTTCAGAGAGAGGCTGGGTGTGCTAAGGGAAGGGGTAGGGCTATTTGGACCTTTAAAGGCAGGTTCCTAGGAAAAACCAAGGAGGAAAAGAGCACATAGCTCTGATGTGGCAAGAGGTATGTCCTTGAGAAAAGGAATAAGGTGGCGAAACCAGAAATCAGTATTAGAAAATAGGATTGCTTTTGTAAATGGAAACCACATGCTATGTCAGTTCTGTGTTCACATAATAGCCTGATTCCCGCAGACACCCAGATGCCCCTTGAATGGTGTGAATATTTATCATGCTTTATCCTATTCCCTATGCTTCCAGCTTACCAAAATTGTGCCAGACTGAGACTTAAGAAGGATGTCACGCAGGTGCACCCTAAGTTATTGTATTGGCATTATTCAAGTTGGCGCATACAAATCTATGCTCTTTCAGAGGACGTAACCTAGTTGATGAACCTTTGATTTGCAGCCCCTTTATACAATGAGAAAAATCCAATAAGGACATAATAAGAATTAGTGATCAGGGTCAACTACAGGGCAGAAATTAGCTCTGGGTTGTAAATTAACCCATGGAACATGCCACTGCTTATTGGATAAAATCCACTGAAAGCAAAACACAATGCTTTAGAATAGGTACAACGCTGCACTTTCATTACAGGTAAATCATTGCCCTGACTAGAATGCTGGTTCAAAAAGTTAATACCATCAAGTGGATGTATCATCCAGTCGCAGCTGGGTCCCTTATTAGGTTATCATGCAAGTCAGAGCTTCTGGTTTCATTCTGAAATTATTGCTAACTTCATTAGAAGTGGTGACTAATTATTCACTGCAAGTGAAAGCTGATCATGATCTTGATGCCTCTGTCTTAATATGGATCTTCCGTCTCTGTGGTGGGGAATGCTGGCTGTTCCAATAATATACTGTATGTGTAGGACAAGAAAATGAGATTAGGACATTGCCTGAATGGCTAATCGATAGAGGCTATAGTAAACTAATAAAAAACCAAAATCTATTCTTGTTTAAGCAATGGCACAAAATGTACAGCACGTGCTATGAATCATGACAAGATTATAAGTGTATAAGTCTGCTTACGTCTGCACTTTAGCGCAACTGAATTTTATACCAGAACTTTGATACAATGAAATAAATAGAAACATTAGACAGTTTACTAGTGGTGGGCAAAAATCACTTTTACTACTTTCCAGTGAAATAATAACCAAGTATTTCACTTTAGCACAGCACCGAAGTTTATGTGACAGAATCCAAGTTGCTCTCATCACACACCATAGGTATGTTACAGATTTTGATAAAATTATCAATGTGGAGGTAATATGCAAGCACCACTTGCAACACATCACATTTGTTGAAAGCATGTATAAAATATGCATCCAAATGTGTACACAGTCACACATCATTCACAGAAATTCACAGTGGATAACCTGAAGAGTATGAAATGGAATACATAACATAAAGAGAGCCCTGAGGGTTCAGACCAGTGGTTCATCTATCCAGCACTTTGTCTGTCTCAATGGTAACCTGTTGCCATGTGAAGCCAACCAACAGTGCATAGATGGCCATTCCTTGCTCAGACATTGCCTACTAGCACTAGTATTAAGTGGAGGTTGCTTTTAGTCATCATGGATTGTAGCCACTGGTTGCTTAATCCTCCATGAATCTGTCTTCTCTCCCTTTAAAGCTGTTTATGCTCATGGTCATCACTACCTCCATTAACAGCCAATTTGACAATGTAATTACTTATTGAGTAAAGAAGCACTCCCTTTTGTATATCCTGAATCTATTGACCATCCATTTCCTTGGATGCCACCGCCCCGCCCCCGTCCTAGTATTATGGGAGATAAGGAAAATGTTCCTCTTACTGTAAAATCCTAAAAAGTGTTAAGCCTACTGAATTTAAGCATATTGAATTTAATAGAAGTGTGTTACTCTGCTTAGGACTGCATTGTTAATGTAGTAAAACTACAGAACACATACCTGTTAGCTATGCACTGGCAAAAAGTCAAGTAATCCATGGTAGGAGTTAATCCTCTTTCCACCAGTCAAGTTCTGGAATATGATGAGGGGGAATAGAGACAGACTAAAAAAGTAAAAGATAGGAGAAAGGCCAGGTAAAGCTGGAAGGGGAAAAACAGAAAAGATGAAAGGGGGAAAGGAACAGAAAAAGGTGAATGGAGAGTAGGGGGGGGGGGAGAAAGGCCGCCAAGGGGAGAAACAGAACATAGTAGGTAAATAGTTAAGTAGAAGAGAGGGAAAGGGTCTGCAGTCACTGCTGGGGGAAGACAAAGAGGGAGAGAGACAAAAAGGGAATGGGATTCTCCCTCCTTAAGTCCTTGAGGGTCCCCCATCTGTGTGTGCGCTTCATTTATATTCCACCTGTCTCACCAAGACTGAAGGTAGATCATACAATTAAAATGTTTCCAGCAGGAGCAGTGTAATCACACAGTGATCATCTCCTCTTTCTTCCACAGCCTCTTCCTCCCCATCTTATTTATCTTCGATCAGCTCTCTCCAAACCCTCCCAAGTTTCCCAGACAGCCACCTGTCTAACTTCTCCCTGCTGATAATTCATCTTCTTCCTCCTTCTCCATCTCTCCCACCCAAGGCTCCTCACAAGTTCTTCCACACAAAGCTAAGACAGCTTTAAAAATGCAGAAATCTCCATAATGAATTAAGGCAGGGTCCCACCATTGTGGGCACTTCAGGGCTGTGAGCACCACCACAAAACAGCAGCCACTAGGGCTGGGCCAAGTTTCAAATAACCACCATGGTAGGCAAGTTCAATTCTTTGCTTTGGAGAAGGGATGCTGTTTGGTTTAATAGAGTAGACGGAGGGCTTGCTCCCTATACAGTCACAGGGAGATTTTCACAAGCCCTGAGATATTAAAAGAAGTGTGTGCCTATAATCAAGCTGAGAATGCATAGTGACCCCCTTAAAACACACTGGCACTTGCCGGTGTGCCAGTAGATCCATATTGTGGATTACAATGTTGACTTCTCTAAATATGGATAAAGACCATGGTTACACAGCCCGGATAACCTACAAGAACCAATGAACTCTGACCATGAAAGCCTTCGACAATATTATGGATAAAAATATTTTGGAACTCAAGAAGATGTGAAATTGTCTTTAGAGATTTGAAACATTGTAGCTTTTTAGTTTTGGCTCTTTCATATATCCTTTTAAAATAAAAAAGTCTTATTTTTGGTAATGATTTCTACTTATTTCTATAGGGTTTATGGTGCAAAACAGAGATAATCTTAAATGTCTTCTCCCTGCTGTTTTGGCATGAAAATATCAGTTTTTATTTTGTTTCCCTACTGTGTGAATCAAACCTGGGGTTCTTTATTTTTGCACCATTTTCTGTGTCACTGCACAATGAACATATTGTTGAAAAGTATTTTCTTGCTTGGGCTGGGGTGGCAGCTGCAGTCAAAGCAAGGATTTTTTTGAATCAGCACAGTCAATCAGTTCCCAGTCACAGAGCAGCTGTAGCATGATTAGCCTAAGGAACAGAGTATCATAGCTTGTCCCTATGCCCTTGTGAAGTAACACCAGCCAATTCATTAATTACAGTCTGAGTTGGGCAAATAATCAGACTCACTGCCCCCATTGTGGAGTTTTCCTAAAAGGGTGCTCCACTGTGTTTGCCTTGATTTGGGAAGCCTTACCCTGGCTCTGAGCTTAACATGGCCACAGGCCACTCCTTTGCTTGGTAGGGTTGCCAACCTCCAGGTGGTGGCTGGAGATCTCCTTCTATTACAACTGGTTTCCAGGCAATAGAGATCAGTTCCCCTGGAGAAAATGGCCACTTTGGCAATTGGACTCTATGGCAT
The DNA here is from genome assembly GCF_029931775.1 of Euleptes europaea. NCBI lineage: Eukaryota > Metazoa > Chordata > Lepidosauria > Squamata > Sphaerodactylidae > Euleptes > Euleptes europaea. Next base: position 35,504,125 of record NC_079320.1, on the reverse strand, counting down.
TGAAGAACCTCCTCTCCAAACCCCACCCTCCTCAGACTTCATCCCCAAAATCTCTAGGTATTTCCCAACCCAGAGTTGATAACCCTATTGCTTGACCTCACCTGCACCAGATTTGTCAACAAAGTTATTGCTCATCAATCCCACACACCGTACAGTGTAAAAGTTCAAGTGTTGATGTGCAGCACCAGGATTAATGCCACTCTAATCTCCTGGTACTGTTCAACCCTTGGTGGCTATTTTAGGAGCCTCCCCCCTTCTATCCAGGTGATCACCAATCTAATTTAAAAAACAACAACACCCAATCCACATAAATCTTGTCAGCTCCAGTCAAGGCTTCACCAACTCTTCATGATTTAAATATAAACCCAACCCTGTGACAACTAATGTGAAGCAGGCAAAAAAAGGTTACCTGCTAATCCCACATTGTTGACAAAGGGAGGGAAAAACGTGATTGCCCTGCAGAAAAAGTATTGGAGGAAAACTAGGCCCTGGGTGGCCTTATCTGCACAGCCACATCCATTTGTTAGGTGTTTACCATCCTTCAAGGAGTGTGTGCACATGCTCATGTACAAAACCACTCCTGCCACTATTGGGCAGTAAAGTGCTTCTGTAGAGATTGTAGGGATTTGATGAGAAAGGGAGTGAGAGTGGCTGCATGTGGATTTGTTACTGTGATCCTTATTTCTGTGTGAGCACTTGAGCTTTTAGCCTTTAGCTTTAGTAAGTGCAAGGTTTTTTTTCCTGTTTTTATTTCAGTGTGTCCTGAAAAGAGATGCCACAAAGCAAAACCAAATATGTTGACTAGTAAAATTCAAGAGCATAATGATTTTGCTATTTCAACATTTATGATGTAGCTTCTGCTAGGGCTGTCAATTCGGTTTGGCCCGAACTGAAAATCAGCCGAATTTCCCCTGATTCGGTGGTTTTTAGTTCGGGAGGAACCGAACTCAAAACTGGCGGGCAACCGGGGAGGCCGAATTCAGCGAGTTCGGGAGTTCGTGAATAAATTCGGCAAATTCGGCCGTCAGTAAGCAGCAAAACCGTCAGTAAGCAGCATTCTCCTCCCCCAGCCAATCGGTGGGCAAGCTGGGTCTTCTTCTGGCCAATCAGTCAGGATTGAGTACTGGAGGAATCAGCTGATGTGCGGCCCGGCCAGGGAGAGAGAGAGAGAGAGCGAAATCCTCGTGTGTGTGTGTGTGTGGGGGGTGCTTGTGCACATTCGCTCCTTTCTGTGGCTGCAGGGGGTGTATTTTTTGGGATACAGACACAAAACTTTCACTGGAGCTTCAGATGAAGCTTCTTAAGGTACCCCCCAAGTTTTGTAAACATTGGGTCAGGGGGTCCTGAGATATGGGCTCCCCCCTTTTTCTTTCCATGGCTGCAGGGGGCGCATTTTTGGGGGTACAGATCCCAAACTTTGAGCGGAGTTTCTGACCAGTGTTCTTAAGATACCCCCCAAGTTTTGTAAACTTTGGGTCAGGGGGTCTCGAGATATGGGCTCTCCCCCTTTTCCCTCCCCCCTTTTCCCATTTATGTGGCTGCAGGGGGCGCTTTTTTGGGGATATAGCCCCCAAACTTTTAGCATAGCTTCAGTCAATTATTCTTAAGATACTACCCAAGTTTTGTAAAGATGGGTTCCGTGGGGGCAGAAATATCGCCTCCCCCCTTTTCTCTTTCCATGGCCGCAGGGGGCGCATTTTTGGGGGTGCAGGTCCCAAACTTTGAGCGGAGTTTCAGACCAGTGTTCTTAAGATACCCCCCAAGTTTTGTGAACATTGGGTCAGGGGGTCCCGAGATATGGGCTTTCCCCTTTCCCCTTTTCCCTATTGGGATGAATGGATCAGCCGATCCTGTGCATCTCCAGAGCAAAACGTTCCGTGCCTAATTGGAATCATCTTGGATTACAAGTCCTCTTCAGCCCCTCTTGATGGAACAGAAAACAGCCACAGTAAGACCCCTTTGGGGGCTTTAATCTATAATTTTTCTCCTGTGTATGTGTGTGTGTGTGTGTGGGAAAGCAGAGTCTGTGTGTGGGGGGGGGAGGGAGCAGTTTCTGTGGGTAGGGGGGAAGCCAAAGGGGGCTTTCGTCGGTTCTGCCTGGGGTGTGTGTTCCCCCTCGAGTCTCTCGCTCCCTGGTTTGAGGGGGGAGGTTTCAGTTGTGTGTTGCAAAGGTGTTGTTTAACAAGGTTGTGTTGTTTTGCAGTTGTTTTGCAAATTTCTCAGCTGTTGTCGGGGCTGGGAGCTTTGTGCGTGGGTGGCAAGCTCTGCTGAGAAATGCACATTAAGGGTGGGGGGACCCCTTTCAGGGCCCATATCTTAGCCCCCCCTGACCCAATCTTTACAAAACTTGGGGAGTCTTTCAATAAACGTCCTTTGAAGCTCTGCCGAAAGTTTGGGACCTCTAACCCCAAAAATGCCCCCCCAGAGCCGCGGAAAGGCGCGATTGTGTTTTTAATGGCTTTATTCGGCCGAATTTTTTCCGAACTTTGAATTCCCGCCGCATTGAACGGATCCGAAGTGGGGGAGTTCGGACTTCGGCACGTACCGAACCCACAAGGGCCAAATTCGGCCGAATCCGAACTGTACCGAATTTTTTTTTTGACAGCCCTAGCTTCTGCCATGGCTCAAAAGACTGCAACATCATCACTTCTTCTTTTACAAAGCAAAGTTTTCCAATATGTTCTATGACTGGTTGATCTCTACAAAGGTAAACCTTCTGCTATCAATAGGGTTGCCAACCTACAGCTGATTACAACTGATCTCCAGCCGATAGAGATCAGTTCACCTGGAGAAAATGGCCGCTTTGGCAATTGGACTCTATGGCATTGAAATCCCTACCCTCCCCAAACCCCGCCCTCCTCAGGCTCCACCCCCAAAATCTCCAGGTATTTCCCAACCTGGACCAGGCAACCCTAGCTATCAAGGCCAGAACAACATCCAGCTGTTCAGCCCTACTTCCTTGCCAACTTGCTCCTCCTCTCTGAGACATCAAGAAGTCTCTTGTGTAATTTAATAATTTAATCTTAAATAATTTTGTCAGCCACTTGGAGGAGGTAGTTGACCATGTAAAGCGGGATAAAAATTCTCAAAATAAAATATATCGCTATATAAATAAATACATTCCTTTAAGGCATTAATTGGGAACACTGCATCCTCATTCAGCCAGATCTTATTCAAGAAAGTGGGAGTAAATGTCACTACATTTATAAGCACAATAAAGGAACATCCACCCTCCTTCCTCAAACTCCCAGGCCTAACATGCCTTTACCCAAGCACTAACAGGACAGTTGGTTTTGAAAAGCAATAGCATTCTTTGAAGAGAAACAGTATTATGCTTTTTGTCCAGTTAGAAATTCTAATTTACCTCTTAAATTGGGTTGCCAGCCTTTTGATATTTACTTTGGGTTTTGTATCAAATATTTTGTTCACTAAGCCATAATGGCTTAGGGAAGGTAATTGCCCTTAACCAAACCCTATTACTTGACCCTCCAAAACCCACCCATTCCTGCGAATACTTGTCCTTGGCTCTTGCCAGTTGACCTATGGAACACAGCCCTATGGAACACATGAGCAACTGCATCACGGCCACATGTTGTTGTATTACTCTTCACCAGTTTCTGTTTCCCATTTAATCATCCATTTTCTGCAGCATTTAAGAATTAGTAGCGAGCACAGGAATGTCAACTACAAAGTCAAAGCCATTCTATTCTTCCTACTGAGTCCAATTAATGTGAAAGTTCTTACCATCTGCTACTGCGATCATTATCCAAACCAAATAAAATAATACAGGGTATATCCATAGTGGACTCCCATATTAATTTCAACAAAATTAAGTTTCCATACATTATTTCTAATACATTTTCCTGCACTGTCATTGCACATCAAGTAGCATATACACTGATAATCATCAAAGGGAACTTGTATATTGCAGCACAGTGGGTTCTTCTGTTCAAAATGCTGGACTTATTTCCATGAAAACTGACAACGCTTAAACTAAATAACCCTCTCCACCAAAATTCATTCATTTATAATAGCAATGAAAGACATGATCTCAGAACATTAATTCAATTACTAAACCATCTTAATATGTGTGGTGGATCCTAGAGTTGTCCAGGAGTTTAAAGATCTACTTTGTAAAGGACTGCCTTTTTTCAATGTGACATTCCCAACAGAGAACAAATGTCACGCTATAAGTGACTGGGCAAAATGAGTTATCCTTGAAGGGAGCCCCCAGACTTTGAGGTGCCAGCCTGCCAATCGGCTCTTTCCATCAGTCCTTGGCAACGCTGAACTTCTGAACCTGAAAACTAGGGCTGTCGATTTGGTTAGTCCGAACCGAAAAAACAGCTGAATTTTCCGCAATTCGGGGGTTTTCAGTTTGGATGGAACCGAACTGAAAAAAGGAGGGGAAACGATTTGCTGAATTTGGGGCGATCACCAAATAAATTCAGCAGGTTCGGCGTTCCCAAACCTGCCTTTTCCTGCCTTTAAAGACCCCCCCCCCCCCGCGTGCGCCTTCACGGCTGGGAGGCGCAGATCTGTTTAAAGAGCCCCCCGCATGCCTTCACGGGGCTTTCATGAAGGCGCGCGGGGGGCGCTTTAAACAGATCTGCGAGCTCCCTGAGCGCCTTCATAGGGCTTCCCTGAAAGCGCATGGGGGCGCTTTAAACAGATCTGCGCCTCCCAGCTGGGAGGCGCAGATCTGTTTAAATTCGGCTGGGTCTTTGAAGTGCTGGGTGCCGCCTGGGCAGGCGGCGCCCAGCACTTCAAAGACCCGGCTGAATTTTCCCCCGAACTCCGGATCTCACACCGAATTTTGCGGATCCGAAGCGGGGGAGTTCGGACTTCGGCACATCCCAAATTTAAAAGGGCCAAATTTTGCCGAAGCCAAACTTCACCGATTTATTTTTTCAATAGCCCTACTGAAAACCGATGGAAAGCTTGGCTCACAAATGCCTGGATGATGGGCACGATCCCTTTGTGAGCCCAAAAAATTGGACCACCTATCCCAAAGTTCACCACACTTTGGTGACCATCTAAGGAGAGTCCCTTGCAGCCACGCTACAAATTTTTTTTTATAATAATTTTATTGGTTTTTATAATACAAATTTTCCATGATAGTAAACAACAATGAAAGCAATATGAAATTCAAAATCAAAATTCTAACTCTATGTTGTTATAATTTCTTGAATTCATAACAAAAAAAACAAATTAGAGGAAAATTTATGACTTCCCCATCACCTCTCTCCGCCTCTTAATAAAATATTCATCCCATCGTAATTGGTCTGATCTTAACTGTTATAAATTCATTTAACTTTCATAGAACATTTTCTATTAATCTAAATGATTATAACTCTTACTATTAATTGTATCTTCTAGATCAGATTAATAAGTATTCTTCCATTTTCCCCAGTTTTAATTCATATTCACAGCCACGCTACAAATTTAATGACTCTACCTCCAAAAATGCCCCCTCAGGAGCTTTGGAAAAAATCCCCATAGACTATAATGGGCTCAAATGTTTTTGGTAAACCCGGAAACAAGTCGAATACCCATATTTACCAGTATGGGTATTCAGTTTATTCCAGTTTTACCAGGAAAAAAATTGATCCCAATAGACCTGAACCCTTCTTTTTTGTTGTAATAATGAAATAATGTAATCCATCTTCTATGAAAACAATAAAAAATAAATTAAAAAATAAATAAACGTACTCTAAATTTACCTATTTTTTTTGCACAGTCCCATTGCTTTTAACCTCTGTCTCTCTTTAACCTCAGTTTCGTCATCCTGCACATCCTCAGAATCAAACTAGATAAATTCCAGATATCCCAGAATTTTCATGGTAAATTTCAGGTGTGCAAAGCAATTTCATTTCTTCTACTGCTTCACAGTTTTGCCTAGTGAGGACACCACCTTTATTAAGTATCATAACCCTCTGGTAACTTACTGTAAGCATAAAGATTCATTAGGAGGAATTCTTGAAGCAATACTATAATGAAGCAAAAAGTACTGAAGTGTGAAACGCTATCCATGAAAATATTGATACTTTAATATCTTCCAATTCCGCCCACTTCCTGTTTGCCACAGGTGATCAGGCTGCCAATTAAAAAGGCTACCCTCCTTTTTACAATGCATTGCCCCCATGCAGCTTTCAGGAGAGGAAATAGAAAGGAGGTTTTCTCCTCTTCTTTTTGCAATGTCACTGTGTATCTATTTTGTTGAGGGGGCATGGTCAGAACCCAACTCCCAGCTGACCCCTGATCAGCTATGAGTTGGCTTCTGGCCAATAGGCAGCTGCAAACTTGTTCAGCAGCTGCTTGTTGCATGGTGCAATGCCAAAACATCTTTGATCAGCTCTAGCATTGTTTTGCACCAATATGCCAGCCTGACTTGGTAAGAGTTACTACTTTATGTGCAGTTTCAGGTGGTATCAGAGGTATCTCGCCCTCATTCTCTTCTAGCACAAGTGCCCCAACCCTAGTATCCTTGCAAACAAATGTATTCAAAGATGCTCACCAGTGCAACAAATGATCAAAGCTGGAGTGGTTTACAAGGGGGGGAGAGGGGAGAAGCATATTTTCCCCAAGCCTAGCTCATACTTGCAACGTCAACCCCATTTTGCAATCCCAATGCATACAAACTCACTAATGTATCTAGAGCAATATCTGTTTTATTTATGAAATGACCAAAATAAACCATATCATAGTAATACACCTGAAATCCCTGGAATCCTAGACTCAGGAGAGTGTACCTATTCTGCCACCCTCAAAAAATTACGAGGATACATGGATCCTCTACAAAGTTTTAATCACGGATGTATTTGCATCATATAGCTACAAAGCCATTCACTATAATTAAGGAATGCAAAAATGGAGAATAAAATGTTCCTCCAAAATATGCATTCTTTTGCCATAAAACCAGTTCCAATGAATTCTTTTGACTTCTTTTTCTCACCAGTCACAATGTGTCTAGGTGGGCCTGGACTAACCAATTAAAAATGACAGCCTTGTGAATTACATCACACATTGCAATGGCAGGCAGAGGCTCTTTGAATTATTATGGTGAAAATCATTTCAAGAAATAAGGAGTAAACAATAGTAGACACTAGCTCTTCCACTAAAGTGCAAAGACCACAGTTTTATTTTGCCAGTCATTCCATTTACCATAATAAAAGCTCTAAAAATATGAGATCCTCATTACTAATGATTTTGTTTTAAATTACCTTCCCAACAAAGTAAAAAAAAAGAAATGAAGTAAAGAAGAAAGGTACTTTGGAATATCATGACATATCAGCATGCATGCAGCAGGCATTTGACAATAAACTGGACTTTTAATAATAAAATGGAATACTCCCAAATGTATAGCTATGGAACAATATATGAGCAATCTGATTCAGCTAAAAAATTCCTTCAGCTAATAATCACTACTAGTACTGTAATTCTACTCAAAGTTACTTCATTGAAGTCAATGGGTTTAGACTGGAGTAGCTATGCTTAAGATTGCAGTAGAAGAGCGTTTGTAATTGTGGACCAATCCTTCCGGAGACACAGAATATCTTGGAGGCTAGTAGGCTAGTTCTGTTTAGCAGAGTAGCTTATGAGAAGAGGATTTGGAAGAAGGCAACCCCCCAACAGTTCGAAATCTCTGTAAGCACCAGGTATGGGATTGTTAAAAAATGTATTATGTCCCACCTGACTTGTACTCACATTGTATTCTTGGAAAAGTAATTTGTCTTCACGACCTGAGTTCGATCCCAACGGAAGTTGGTTTCAGGTAGCCGGCTCAAGGTTGACTCAGCCTTCCATCCTTCTGAGGTCGGTAAAACGTGTACCCAGCTTGCTGGGGGTAAAGTGTAGATGACTGGGGAAGGCAATGGCAAACCACCCCATAAACGTAGTCTGCCTAGTAAACTTCGGGATGTGATGTCATCCCATGGGTCAGGAATGACCCGGTGCTTTACCTTTTTTACTTTCACCCATTACAACACTCTCCAACAGTGACCAAATTCTTCTGATAATTCACAGTGGGAATTCTTCTGGGAAGATTGCAAGATTGGCATGACAGCACCGTTTGCCCGTATAATTGACATTCAGAGGAATACTGGTACTGAATATGGAGGGAGGGGTCTAATGATTGATAGGAAGGACTTCCATGAGTGGAATTTGAGTAAAACAGGTAGAAGGAGCTTTGTACGGGTGAAGCCAAAGAATGACATGGTAGGAATGGTTTGGAAGAATTAGTGGAATTTGTAGCTTTCAATTAATGGTAGAGGTATGCCTATGAAGAAGATCATATAGTATGCATGAATAATACATGAACATTTGTTCATTAAATTAAGAATCTTATTCCTGAGTAATTGTGTGCAGAATATGGGCTTAGAAGAAGACAATGTTTGGGTGGTTTTGGATATGAGATAATGAAATTAAGATGATTACCACAATCCATAAATCTTTTAGCCCTCTCCCCTCTCTCTCGTATCAGCCTTAGTCAACTATTTATTGAGGTTATTTGTATCTCACCTTTCCACTATTTTTAAGTACTTGAGGGTGTTCACATTCAAAAATGATACTGTATCATTAAAAAAACATTAAAATTTCAGCAGTGTTAAAAACAGAATTATCAGTGCTAAAGATGCCAAAACACATAGAATTTCTTTTTTTTTTTCAGAGGCCCTCCAGAAAAGACATGCTGGAAGGCCAAAAACAGAAGATGGTTTCCTTCTTTGGCAAGGACATAATTGCCTCCCCTTCAAATAGCACTGAGTTACTCCTGGGCTACAAACTACATAGCTTCATAACAGATTATTGGCACTATGGTAATGATGCAAATAGAATCACGTTGTTTGTGCCCTTGAAAAAGCATCTTCTCATAGGTATGTGCATATACATTGCATATTAACTTCAGCCAGTAATAGGGTTTGGAAGAGCAGAATGGTCAAGCATCACAATTCATTGCAGCAATCTGCAGTACATGCACAGCTCACAATCTCAGTATATAAAATTGTCTTTGCAAGATGACAATCATAAAACACTGGAATATTATTTGAGCAAATTTATAAAATGACATGTTGGCTCAACTTGTTTAACTTGGATGTTTTGGATTACTGGCCTGGATCTGACTATGCAGTTAAGAAAAGTTTGCCAATTCCTCCCTCCCACTGAAGTCCACTTAGTCCTGTTTTTGGGGGATCACCAGACCATCAGGAACAACATAGTGGGAGTTTGCAGTGGGAGGGGGAATTAGCAAGAGTCATTTAAGTTTTCTTAACAGGGTTAGGCTCAGGTCTCTGTTACAGAGTGATGATTTGGATTTTCTGTGTGTGCATGTTAGGGTTGACTGCTCTGGGTTGTGAAATACCTGGAGGTTTTTGGAGTGGGGCCTGAGGAGGGCGGGGTTTGGGGAGGGGAGCAACTTCAATGCCATAGAGTCCAATTGCCAAAGCGGCCATTTTCTCCAAGTGAACTGATCTCTATTGGCTAGAGATCAGTTGTAATAGCAGGAGATCTCCAGGTAGTACCTGGAGGTTGACAACCCTAGTGCATATGTATGTGTACACGCACTCACACAACAGTAGAATGAGATTTATTCTAGGCACCAGACAAAAAAATGGATAGCACTTCAATAATCTTAGTATAGCTTGTATTAAAGAAGCCATTCATTTTTCACTTGAATTGGCACATACATGTTGATGTCTGATACCCCACTACATCCCTTTAGCTTTTGAAAGCAAAAGCTTTCATGTGGAGTTTATTTTAAAAAGATCAAAGAATATATCTTTCCATTAAAGTATTTTATATCGCCTTTAGTAGATACTTTACAGCTTTATATATTTCATTTCCTGAAATCAGATTTTAGCATATGGCTGTGGTCAGATGACAATGGGTGATGTAACAACTATGTTTTCAGTATTTACTCTTCTGATAGAATCCATGGCAAACTTTCAATTTACAAGTTTAAAAAAAAATCAGAGTCAGTTTGTGAGATGAACTGCTTGCCTAAGAAGCAAGTTATCTCCTTTTCTGTGAGCTGCATGAACTGTACCATAGAAGTTTTCACATTCTTGATTTTCATTTTTAAAATTAGTTTCTGAACTAAAATTTTCTGTTTTCTTTTCTTTGATAAAAATAAATGCTTATGTACCACATGATAGTGAAATCTGAAGGTATGTGTGTGTGTGGGGGGGGCTCTCCATACCCTTCACTTAATACTTTTAGCTTTCCCAAGTAGCATCAGATCCCTCTTGTCAAGACTGCTCTTATGGCCATGACTGCAGAGCATTAGCCTGGAATGCTGACAGATGCGTTTCATGAAGATCTCCAGGGAAGGAGACCTCCCCCAGGAAACTGGTTCCAGTATCATACTGCTTAGCTGGGTGGAAGGGCTTTTCCTATCTGAAGGTCTTCAAACACAGGTTAAGCATGTATTTTAAACATAGCTACCATTAATATGAGAGGTTGTTTTAAGGCAGTGGTTCCCAACCTTTTTTGAGTCATGACCCCCTTTTACAATTGCCAAGTAACCTGCGACCCCTGCCACATTTGCATAATAAAGCCATAAATGACATTTTCAATAGGATAAAGAAAACACAATACAAATAGATTTTTCAGAATATAATTCCAACGTAATATTTAATTAATTAATTTCATTAACTAATTAATTAATATTTAAAGTGATGATTGTGTTTGCATCTGGGTAACCAGCAGCGCAGCAAGCGCACAAGCCAGGGGAATGGAACACGTGGAGGGCTGGGGGGGACCCTTGGGCGGCAGCGCGGCAAGCGCGCCAGCCGGGGGAATGGAACACATGGAGGGCTGGGAGGGACCCTCGGATGGAAGCACAGCAAGTGCGCAAGCCGGGGGAATGGAACACATGGAGGGCTGGGGGGGAACCCTCCGGCGGCAGCGCGGCAAGCGGACAGGTCGGGAGAATGGAGCACGTAGAGGGCTGGGGGGACCCTCAGGCGGCAGCGTGGCAAGCGCGCAGGCCGGGAGAATGGAGCACGTGGAGGGCTGGGGGGAACCCTCTGGCGGCAGCGCAGCAAGCGCGCAAGCTGGGGGAATGGAACACGTGGCGGGCTGGGGGGGACCCTTGGGCGGCCTCAAGGGGGACTGCCCTCTTCTCCTCCGAGACCTGAATGGGCCAAGCCAGGGGAGCTTCCTCGGCCTTCCACACAACACTCCGTGTCATCTGCCTGGCACAGGCGCGACCGAGCCCAGGGCTGGCCTGCCCGCCTCTCAGCTGGGCGGCGGGGCTACAACTGGTGTGCGGCGGCATGCCGCCGCGTCTCTGCAGCCCGGCTCCTTCCAGCTGTCGGTGGGCCGGTTCCTCGCCTCTGTGAGCTCCAGGCAGCTGGCCTTCAAGGTTCTGTTTGTTAGAAGTTTGTTATGGCTGCTTTCTCTCCGTTTGTGTGATAACTGTTATCTACCATGGGAACCAGGCTCGGCTTGGTAACCAACTGTGCCTTTGGTTTTCTGTATATGTTCCAACCTCTCTGTATTCCCCCCAGTAGAGTCCTCGTACCTTCCCCTGTAAGTTCCTGCTACTCACCTTATGCTTCCCAAATAAACCAGCCTCTTAGAATACCCTGTCTGGACATCTGGTGATTGGGATTCAACAGGTGAACTCAGACCTTACAGCCTCTCTGCTTGGGGACGGATCAGGGTTACGGGGTGTCTGGGTTAGTCCTGGACAGCCCGGGATGGGGGCTGTCCCAGGACAGTGGGGGCGACCCCCCAGAAAACACGTCATGACCCCCTTGGGAAACACTGTTTTAAGGGTTTCTGATCATTCTGAGGGACTTCAAAGATCACCCCATGATTTCAGCAGAGTGAAAATGGCATTAACCATAAACTTAGTTCTCAGAGTTCTTTGAAAAGCCCAGGTGGTTTGCAGAGCATTGTCTAGAAGTACGGGTTCCCGCCTAAACGGGAGCCATTTTGCTGCACCGGGTGGAGAAGGAAAGACAAAAACCTGGAGGGGGGAGGGAGATCGGGCCGGCCGGGTGACATGTGCATTTGCGCGCGCATGTGAGGCTCGTGCCTGGCCCAGTCTGCCCGGTAACAGCCTCCTCATTGGTTGGAGCCAGGAGGCTCTAAACCAATTAGGACGGAGGGTGGGAGCTGGGCCTGCCCCCAGCTCACACCGTCTTTCTTGCGAAGGACAGAACACTGGCTGATCAGAGAGTGGGGGCGTTAGCAGTTGCAACGGAGCGGACAAGCGAGAGAGAGAGAAGAGCGGACAAGCACAGAGAGATTATTTTAGTGAGCAGAGCGGACAAGCCCAAATTAGACCTAGTGCAGAGTGGAAGGGGGGAGCCGGGTGCTTAAGGGTCGGCTGGCCGGGGGGGCTCACCAAGTGGCGGTAGCCATTTCTATTTCCCAGCGGCAGCTCGCCGCAGCGAGGGGGGGTGAAGCTGACTATCACCGAACAGGGTGAAGTCTGTGCCTCTCAGGCATACACAAGCAAGCCTCTCTGCTAAGAATGTCCTTTGTGGGGCGAGCGGGCACTACTAGCTTCGCCTGTTTATAACAGGCGACCCTTCCTTCCCTGTGGGATACATAAGGTGCGCTGGGCTGCGCGAACTCTAATAGGCAGCAGCACATTTTCACCCAGCAGGCTTTCATTCCCAGTATGGCATTTAGGGTTGGAAATTCAGGCTGTCCGCTCCTCCTGTTGGAGGCGGCCAAGTGTCACCGCTCCTCCTATTGGAGGCGGGCTGAGCTTTTTTCTTACCTCAGATCATATTTTACTATCCCTCCCTTCCTACAACAGGTGTGTGCCGTCATATAAAGGGGCTGCACTATACCAAAAGCAGCATTACCGTTTGAAATCCGTTGTTTGCAAGCAACTTAAGCGTTTGTGGCCGCATGGCACTCATCACCACTTCTCACATTTTGTTGGCAACATTGGCTGATTTGACTATGCCAGCAAGGGGCTTTGGCTTATACTCCAACCTTAGCTACTTTGCAGAACTAGCAATCAGGGATATCTAGCTACAAACTTAAAGCTTATCTGTTCTGGACTGTAGGGCTATTTAGCTACATACTCAAAGCTTATCTGAGTGATTGGCGTCACACTATTTCTGCAGTTTTTGTGTGGGAGTCGGGTATATATTGCCAACATGGCTCCTAAACGCAAAGACGCTTCTCAAGAGCGCAGCTCGGCCCCCTGTACTAGGGGGAGGGCTGGGGCTGCTAGATGCTCTTGGACTACCTTGGCCCCAGCCGGGCATCATAGCAGGCCCCCAACCACAGGCCTGGCTTCATCAAAGGCAACGGCTAGGCGCACGAGCCTTAGGGCCAGTAATGTGGGCGCCGCCAGGGCTGATGCGACCATTCCTGTATCTGGTCAGTCAGCTTGCTCTGGGAGGGCAACTCGTAGGGCAGCGGTTACAGGCCAGTTGACTGTGTCTACGGCAAGAGTTAAACCAGGGACTTCTGAGTTAAAAGACCTTTCTTACGCTGTCCGGCAGCTTTCTGATAAAATTGACAAATGGAATGCCCAGCAGCTAGAAGACGAGCCTATCCCTGACCCCAGCGGTCTAACTACTTTCAGAGGCAACCAAAACAAAAAACACTCAAGGGGTGGAAGGGATTCTTCCACTTCTAGCCATTCCAGCTCACCTCAGAGCAGTTCTGAGCGAAGATGACGCAAGCGGGGTAACAAAGCAGTTAAAAAACGGGGCAAGAAAAGAGCGGCAAAGCGCAGGCCAGCCACAGACTCCTCTGACAGTGAGACCTCTACCTCTAGTGACTCACATGAAGAGGGGGATGATTACTGGCTCTGAGCAGCGTACGTGCCTGGTCTCGCTTCTTGGGCACTCAGGCTGCTGAAGAGGCAACCGAAACAACCGGGGCAAGGGGAGGCCAGGGAGATTTGGGAACCAGCACTGCCTAACAGGGGCTTCATTCCCCCTCCCCACATTTAAAGATAAGGAAGACCCTCCTGGTATTCACCTTCCCAGGAGGTTGTGGGAAGATATCCTCAACGGATATTACATTGATGTTCTCACCCTCGGTAAACCTGAGGTGGAGGAGGGCCGTAAGTCCAGGACATCTTCAAAAGACAGGCGGAAGGATAAGTCTGGGGCTGGGGATAGGTCTTTTGACAAGTGGCTTATGGGGTACAACATTTTTGCTGGTGTTGTTGCCTCTGCTTACCCGGAGAGGGCTTGGCAACTCCTTAATCATCAGGGCAATGTGTTTAGGGCCAGGGCATTGGCTGGCGATTCTGCCGCCATTGACTACGATGAGGCCTTCCGCAAACGGGCGTCCCAGAATGAGAGGACACGCTGGGACCTCATCAATGGTAATTTATGGCTATTAAAGGTGGGCCCTCACATGATGAAGCCAAAAACTGAGGTCAACCGTTCCTCTTGGCCTAGCAAACCCCATAGGGATTTCAACAGGTGCATTTGCTGGGATTACGGAATGGGTAAATGCCAACACAAAGCATGCAAATTCGATCACTGCTGTGAAAATTGCTTCAGCCCCCATCCACGTTCCAATTGCTCATGGGGTGGCAATTCTGTTCAGCAGCCCTTTCGAGGGGGCAGGTCAGGCTCTTCAAGTAACAAAAAAGATAGCGGTTCTGCAGCCAACAGTGGTACCACGACCAACTGAATGCGGGAGTTTACAGGGCCTGGCCTGCACACTAATTAAGACAGAGAATTTGAGGCTGCTATTGACCGCTTACCCAAAAAGGGTAGAGGCAAAATACCTGATGGACGGTTTCACCATTGGCTTCTGTATCCCCTTTTTCAATTTCTGACCCCCCATGTTAACTAACAATTTAAAATCAGCAAGGGACATGCCTGAGTTAATATCCCAGAAAATTAGAAAAGAACTCGAACTGGGCAGAATTGCAGGCCCATTCCCATCTCCTCCTATTCCCAACCTGAGGGTCTCCCCATTAGGGGTGGTGCCAAAGAAGGCCTCTGGGGAGTTCAGGTTAATACACCATCTCTCTTATCTGAAGGGGCTTTTGGTTAATGATGGGATCCCGGCTGAGCTTGCCACAGTAAACTATTCCTCATTTGATCATGCACTTGGTTTGGTGAGGGCCAGCGGCCATGCAGCCTTACTAGCAAAATGCGACATTCAGTCAGCCTTTAGGTTACTTCCGGTACACCTGGATGATTTTTGTTTATTAGGTTTTCAGTTTGAAGGTTGCTTCTATGTGGACAAAGCCATGCCAATGGGCTGTTCCATGGCTTGCGCTGCATTTGAGGCCTTTAGCTCCTTTCTGGAATGGGCAATATGCCATCGGACAGGAACATCTACTGTCACCCACTATCTTGATGATTTCCTATTTCTAGGGCCTCGTGATGACCCGTTATGGGGCAACCTTTTGGCAGCCTTTTCAGAGTTGGCCGACAAGTTGGCCGACAAGTTCCGCTAGCAGCGGAAAAGACAGAGGGCCCCTCCCCAATTTTAACATTCCTGGGTATCGAGATTGACACCATAGGGGGCACTTCCAGGTTACTGGAAGAAAAACTCTTGGCTCTACGGGCATTGCTGACTTTAGTGGCAAATAGGGAAAAATGCACCTTCAGAGAGATGCAGTCACTAATCGGTCACTTAAATTTTGCCTGCCAGGTAATTGCCCTGGGCAGGGCCTTTTGTGCACATTTCAGTCATGCCACAAGGGGTGTAAAAGCTCCACACCATCGCATCAGGGTGTCCAAAGGCATAAAAGAGGACATAAAAATTTGGCTGCAGTTCCTTGAACAGTACAATGGAATTTCCCTGTAGCAGCACAGCCTTGATGTTGGTAGTGACTTGCAAGTTCAATCTGATGCTGCCGGCAGCATCGGTTTTGGCGTTTATTTTAATGGGCAATGGTGTGCACAGCGTTGGCTGGAGAGTTGGTTGGGGTCCAGCATTTGCCGGGATCTAACATTCCTGGAACTATTCCCCATTGTGGTTGCCATTTACATCTGGGCTGACCGCTTTAAGAACAAGAGGGTCCGGTTTTGGTGTGACAACCAAGCCGTGGTGAGGGTGGTCAACAGGCAAACATCCAGGTCTGAAAGGGTCATGCATCTTGTGCGCTGTCTAGTTTTAACATCTCTGTCCAAAAATATTTCTATGATAGCCCAACTTGTGCCAGGCCTCGATAACCGCTTAGCAGATGTACTGTCTCGTTTTCAGATGGACAGATTCCGTCTCCTGGCTCCAGAGGCAGATCGGGTCCCTCTACCCTGTCCAGCAGAGCTGTGGGCTCTTGGAGACACATCATTATGACAGGTATCCTGAGCTCAATGGCCCCTGCCACCATCTGGG
The DNA here is from genome assembly GCF_029931775.1 of Euleptes europaea. NCBI lineage: Eukaryota > Metazoa > Chordata > Lepidosauria > Squamata > Sphaerodactylidae > Euleptes > Euleptes europaea. The sequence continues at coordinate 35,487,841 of NC_079320.1, read as the reverse complement.
CATATGACAAAGCTGTACACCAATTCAAGGGTTTTATGAGCAGTATCGGGCAAACCGGCTCGTGGCGGGTCACAGAAACAATGGCACTTCGTTACTTAGTGCACCTAAAAGACTCTGGTTATGCTGCCAGGACTATTGGAGTTCACATGGCGGCTATTTCATTCTTTTCTAAAGCTCACGGTTTTGCTGACCCGTGTACATCATTCCGAGCCAGGAGGGCCGTCAAGGGCTGGCAACGTGAAACACCATCCATCAGAGACACAAGAAGGCCAGTCACATTACATATGTTGGCAGGGATAGTTCATCGCCTTCCTTATACCTGCACATCACCCTATGAGTCCATTTTATTTGAAATGGCGTTATCTTTGGCCTTCTTTGGGGCACTTATGGTCAGCGAACTCGTGGCTCAATCCCGTCACGATTTGTCTGGCAGGGCATTGCTATTGGGGGATGTGTGCCTTTTAAAATCGGCATTGACGATTGTCATAAAACGATCTAAGACTGACCAGTGGAGAAAAGGGACGTCTGTCCAGCTGCACGCTATGGCCGGTGGAGGGCCGTGCCCTGTCAGGGCCTTGAAACAGTTTTTGACAGTGAGACCAAACAAGGATGGGTACTTGGTAATGCACGCTGACCGCACACCACTGACACGCTACCAGTTCATTAGCGTGTTTAGGGCCAAGATCAACTCAATGGGTTTTCCGCTGTCGGACTTTGGAGGACACTCCTTCTGTATAGGGGCGGCCACGCAAGCGGCCGGGGAGGGCATGGTCACCAGTCAAATACAAGCCATCTGCCGATGGCGTTCTGCTTCATATAAATCGTATGTCAGGCCTGACAGTGTTTTCTTTTAATTGTGCTCTGAGTTTCAGGACCGTGGAGGATGGTTTGGATCGTGGGCCACAGCATCGTGTTTTGGACTGGACAGTATGCCACGGCATCCGGTTGGGGACAACATTTGGGCCAGGAGCAAGCTGTCCGTGTGCAGTGGTTTGGTCAGCGAGGCATGCGATGGCGTTCACTGATGCCGGTGATGAAGCAGCTATTGGAAAGGTTTGGAGCTCCTCACGTATTGGTTCTCCAGCTGGGTGAGAATGACTTGGTCAACATTCGAGGCAAGGATCTTATTGTGAAAATTTGTCGTGATCTGTCAATGCTGGCACCGTTATGCCCAGCAACGGTGACCTGCTGGTCAGATCTGTTGGAAAGGAGGTGCTGGAGAGGAGCCCGCAATACCTGGTGGGTTGATGTTGCCAGGAGGAAGGCCACCAACGCAGTGGGGAGGGCTGTGATCAGGCTGGGAGGAATGATCATACGCCAATGGGACATTTCCTTCCGCATGGCCTCATTATACCGGTGGGATGGCGTGCATCTCACCAGTTGGGGCATTGATCTCTGGCTACAGAACGTTCAAGGGGGCCTTAGGAATTGGCTTCAGCTGTGAAGTGTGGCGGAAGCTGCAAGGGTCCATGAGTATAGTCAGTCTCCAAGCAGCTTGTTGGCAGTTTGGCATGGTGATGTGTCATGTTGTGGGAAGCGCATGGAAATGGGGTCACTTCCCAGGTTCGAGAATCCCAGTTTGGGGTTTTGGGAGAGGCTTCCAGGACATGTCCTTGTGGCAGGGCAGGTTGTCCGCCTCTTCCCATGTGGTGGGGGATAACACCCAGTGGCGTTCGTCCTGGTGTCTTCCTGGCACTGCCATCCCGGTTGCCCACAGTGGGAGCGCTGTGGGCAGGTGTTACGTCATGGCCGTAGGGGAACGGCCTTGGCACCTGACACATCACACATGCTGCGCCACAAGGGGTCGCAGCTGTTTGCCATTCCAAGTTGTGGCCCAATTTATTCCAATTCTTTCTAACTATTACCATTAAATATTAATAATGTTGTTTAATAAAGTTTAATAAAATTGTTAACTAAGAAAGTGTCTGTAACTTTATATAGAGCATCGGCATTCCTTATCCAATGAACCCTGGGTCAGCAATGGATCTTCAACTACTTTCAGTTTGATCAATTATTTCTAAACATGAATTATTGTTTGATTTTGCACTCTTAAGAAAACTTGTGCTTCAAAAAGTCATCATGCAAAGAAAGAATGCAGATATTTGCAGGTATCCATGCCATTAGCATTAATATAAGGAAAATACTTCTTGGAGCTTTTTTGAAGGTCAGCTTTCACTGGCTCAATACAGGGCTTCTCTGGAGAATTCATTCATGTGGCAACTGGCAGGTGCTGGGGATTATTAGGGATTAGCAAATGTTCCCTATTTCATTTCTTTTATTTGTGTTAACTGTGCTGGTTCTCCACTTTTTTGCTGTTAGCTATATGGGTTTGGTTATATTACATTCATATTTCAAATGGTTCTTTTGTGCCACTTATGTGGTGTATGTACATAAACTTATTCTTCAGTATCAATATATCTAACTCTCAATTTGGCCAAACCTGAGGATACTTAAATCTGGAGACTGGAGCCATGAATAGACAAAACAGATCTTTCTACAAACCTCGAAAAAGAAAACCTAGATTGCAGAAAATCTGAAATCTAAAAAAAAATTGAGAGGTTGTTTCACTGTTGTTTTACTTTCCTTGTTTATTTTTTATTTATTGTTCTCTGCCATATTTCTTTTCTTCTTTTTGAATAGAAACTTATGAGCATAGCACTAGCAGTCACTGTGAGGAAAAAAATCCCTGCCAGAGTGTGTAGTGGTTTGGAGTGGTGGACTCTAATCTGGAGAACAGAGTTTGATTCACCGCTCCTCCACATGAGCAGCGGACACTAATCTGGTGAACTGGGTTGGTTTCCCCACTCCTACACACAAAGCCAGCTGAGTGACCTTGGGCTAGTCACAGCTCTCTTAGAGCTCTCTCAGTCCCACCTACCTCACAGGGTATCTGTTGTGGGGAGGAGAAGGGAAGGTGATTGTAAGCCACTTTGAAGGTAGAGAAAAGTGGGGTTTAAAAACCAACTCCTCTTCTTCTTATAATATTGGAATGAACATGAGCATTTTTTTTACATAGGCACAAGATCCATACATTTATGCCCAGGTATGCTAAGCCCTGTGCTTCTTCTTTCCTTTCTATTTGTAACACCACCCACTTAGAATTCTCACACATTCACTTGTGGTTTAATGCAATGGCACAGTTTGGAGTGCTCCTAAATTCCAACAATTTACTGCTAAATAAACTTTTATTTTAATATGTACTTCATTGCACTTACTGTCTAGCTTTTGGAATTAAATACTGAGTTTATAGTTGCAACCTTTTAAGCTAGTAAATTTATTCTGTTATTCCCATTCCAACTACTCAGTGGTTTCCCTCTTGCATTTCACAGAACTGACTTCCATAAAGCCTTGTTATAATGTGGCTTCTGTCACATCTTTAATCTTTTACTAGCAACAAGAAGAGTATAAAAGAAATAGCTTCAGAAACACATGTGAGTTCTCCACTCATACTGATGGAGTTTTCAGGTTTGTTCTTGCTAAGTTGCACCTGCATAAAAGCAAGTACTGTGAAGAACGAATAGTTTCCGCTTTTTAACATAATAAACTATCCAATAGGAAAGTGGCAGAATGCTTGTCTAGCTGCACACTGACATTTTTTTTTTACCCTGCCCTTACACTAAGTGTAGGGAGCCATTATTGATTCCCCCCTCCCCAACCTCATCTTTAAATCTTTACAACAACTCTACAAGGTAAGTTTGGCTGAGAGAGAATAAATCCCCAAGGTCACGGACAGGGTTCCCAACTGCCTGCTTATGGCGGGCAATCTACTACCCATTGCTCCTGTTGCTCACCTACTCTCAGCTGTGTGTGGGTGGGATCAGGTGGGAGAAGGGAGAAGGAGCCATCAGCATCATCTATGCAATGACATCATGAGCCCAATTGGGGCGGCGGAGAAAAAAAGCAGCCCCAGACAACCATCCCAACGCAGGGAGCAACGAAGGCAAAGCAGGCTAGCAAGCAGCGCCCTGTCCTCCTGCCTCATACCAAAGAGTTGATTGGGAAAAACAGCTGATCAGTGGCGAGGTTCTGGGAGGAGCGGAGAAGGTAGTTGGAGGGGAGGAAACAAGGCGTGTCTCCTTATTGTGTTACTGCACCCCGGGAAAGCCAGCCATGATGCAATGCAATTCTATTCAGAGTTAACACCCTCCTGACTGGATTGACATTGCTGGGTTTATAAGGGTATAACTAGGATTGCACTGGAAATCACCTTCACACACTAAAAATAATCCCTCTACTCATTGAAAACTAAGTGTCAGGGAGAAAGCCAAGCTGGAACTTTTATACCTGCAGTGAGTTCTGTTTGTTTTAAAGAGCATTCAGTAGGGTGAGCCTCCATCTGCATTCTGAAGTTGTACATATTGTAGGCTTACTATCTCAAAATAAGAACTAGGCTATAGGGACGGTGATTATTTTCCTATCTCCCGTAAGTGATATTCACACAAGTGGAAACATAATCACAAGTGGAAACATAATCACCACTGACAGATTACCTACACTCACTCTACCAAGATCAGGAAGATAATTTTCTTCAGAAGGTATAGTGTTTTACAAATTTTATTCTAAAACATTATCTCTCACCTATCTGCTTTACAAAATGCCATATGTGGTTTTTCACCTCAGGAATGTTTTAGTTCACTTTCTGTTAAACGCACAAAGCTGGCTTATACTGAACTGTGATTTAGCCCACTGTGGACTGTCAAACTGGTAGTGGCTCTCCATTGTCTCAGATGCTGTTTTAGCCCAAGTTTAAAGTCTGCTTTAATCCCAAATCGAGAGCTGGTCCTGTGCATACTTGTCAATTCAGATTTTTCTCATGCCCATTTTCACTTCTCCCTCCCCCTCATCTTATTGGTCAGTTTCACAGCACTGTTGGTCAGTTTCAGATCTCGGCAGAATCAAATAATTTTTTTTAGTTTGTGAGTGCAGGGCTAGCGAGAAAATGCTGAAAAAGTGACAAACAACCTATGTGGCTGCTTATTTGGTCAGTTTCACAGCCTGTTGTTCAGTTTGCAACTTCAGCCAGATCGAACAGAGCTGGGCTAATTTGCCAACCTACCCTTATACGTGTCCTCTTTAGTATAGGCACAAAAGCCATTTTGTTTGTTTGTGCTCCACATTTTTGCTGACCACATGTAGAAATTTACTCCGAATAATCCCAAGTAAATCTAGGGGAAATGCCCCTGTGCAGAGTGATTTGGGAATGCAACTGCAAATACTGTGCAACAAGAGAGCAGTATATCCAGTGGAAACAACCCATGCATAAAAGGCCAGGATATATCCAGGAACTGAATGAACAATCCTGGTACTGAATATAGGACCTCTGCAGGTAAAGAATGTAAAGATGAAAATGTGAAGTTACAGTCTACTGAGTCAGACCATTGGTCTATCAGGGTCTGACTGGAAGAAGCTCTTCGATTCGTGGGCTGAGGTCTTTCTCATCACCCACTGCCTGATCCTTTTAGCTAGATTCCAGAGACTGAAACTTGGGCCTTCTGCCTACAAAGCAATACTCTAACACTGAGCTGTAGCTGTAGCCCCTTCCCAGTTGCTGGGAGGGAACACATCAAATTCTGATAACATTCCTAAATATTTGGGAGTGAATGAAACGGCACTGAATACTTTTCCATAAAGTACTTGAAGATTAACTGTAGGCAATAATTCCGTGCTATCATTGATGTGTTTTAACTTTAACCTGGAAATGTGTACATCTTTTATGGGACACAGAATTAGGGTACAGTTTTATTCTCATTTGCAAGGCATATCTCATCACAGTGCCTATTTCATGCTTGCAATGCAAATTATCACTGCATTATCTGCACTCTGCCCCTGAGCAAATCTTCAAGTGACCTTAGAGAGATGAATATGAAATAAGCTATTGAAATCTATAATGTATACCAAAGAGGAGGGGAAGCACTTTTGGAATTTAGACTTTTATATCTAATGATAAAGCATATTGAAAAATGCCTTTTAAAAGAAAATGTGGCTGTAGTTATGATATTTAACTGTCTAAAGAAAAAATGTAGCTTCTTTTCAATAGCCCATTTCTAAGATGTAACCTCAACCTCTTCTCTTGATTCTTTATTCCAGTGTGTTGACTTTCTTTTTATTAGTTGCAGATTCCACGGGAATAAAGCTCTTCAATGCTGCACCTGATTTCCTAGGCCCAACAAATTTCAGCTTCAGATTGATATAAATAATCAGTTAAGAAAACTGGGAGAGAAAGGAGAATACTATGTGTATCTTTACACATTTTTTCACGCCACTACCCTAGACTGTGCAGGCTTACAGAAAGGGAATAACTCAGTGGCTGAATACATGTTTTCCATGTATGGTTCCCCAGATTGAGTCTCTAGGAAGTCCAGTGAGAGAAATGCAATGAGAACAGGCACTGAAATTTCCTTTTAAATACAATTTCAAGTTATTCATGGGGTTCTTTCTTAAGCAAAGTGTCTGAGAAGTTCTGAGGGAAGTAGAATTGAGTTTTCATAAGATCAGAGAAATTTCCTAAGAGCACTCCAAACATCCCAAAGGTCTGTCTTAAGCCCACATAAAAAGTGATTTATTAAGGTCTTTCTCAAGGGAACGAATCTGAAGAATTCAAGGGAATAAGCAGTAGTTTTCAGAGGACTAGAACATTTTTTTTATGGTTGTTTCACACATTCCCTACCAGCAACATCTTCTGCTTAAGGCAAGAGAGCCACTGTCAGATAGTATAGACCAATCAGAACTGAGCTAACTCAACTATTATTCTAATATAAGGTTCTTATAACCTTCCAAGAATTAGCTATGTGACATTGTTCTTCTGCCTAAAGTACAATCCAATGGCAAAATTTAAATAGTACCCATGAGCAAGTGAAAGAGCTCCACTTTTTACTGAGCACTCAACATTTCCTAAATTGTCTTGCAAATGTTTTACCCCGCATGCTCCTGCATCACTGTCCTGTGGCAATTCCCTTCCCCTTCTGCAGTCAGCCACCCTATCTGATAAAAGAAATACCAACTTATCAAAGATGTACTTTCCTTGATAATCTGGATCCTGCAAGAATGAGGGGAAAGAAAGCTGTGTTCATTGTCTCTTTAATAGCTCCACCTTGTATGATTCTCTTCTATTGTGAACATTCCCCCATGGGAACCATAGTTCAATCCAGTATGTTCGGAACTTGCAGCAGCGTAGTGAATACCATGATTGTACAGCAGCAAAATATACAGGAAATGTAGTTGATTTTAAGTGATGCATGATCTTGCCCATGATGCCTGCAGGGTATATATTATCCCATCAAACTAGTACATGCAAACAGAATACCACCAACTGCACAAACACAAAGCCTCTCAAAATAGTTCTTCCTTTGAATTGTAAACGAATAATAATACAATGGTATGGGGTGTTCAGGGATATGGACTGGTACAGCATAGCCCGATCTTTTCAGATCTCGGAAGCTAAACTGGGTCAGTACTCTGCAGAGGAAGGCAATGGCAAACCCCCTCTGTTTAATCACTTGCCTTGAAAACCCCAACAGGTGTCACTATAAGTCGGATGCAACTTTACGGCACTTTACACACACAGTGGGTTTTCAGCACAAGAGTAAATGGGCACTGTAAACAGGTGTTTGGTTTTTCAGTAGATCATTTGTGAATATCACACCATCTCTACTATGAATTAAAAGCCAGAACTTAAAACTTCCTTATCAAAAAGAAAGGGTTTAAGGGTCACAGGACACATGAGGCTAAGGATGTTACCACACCAACAGCATACAGCATATTATCATCATGTTCGATCTGTGGGTTTTGGATGCATATTCATAATTTCTGGTCTCACCGTGCCTATTCACAAAGCTCCCAAGTTTGCACCTCCCATTAGTGCAAAAACTTTAGGGGAGGAGTGCGGGTGAGCACCGCGTCATGTCTACATCGCAGATGCTCCCCTGCCTCCCCTCCTTTTTTTTTTTTTTACACATGCACACTAGAGTTGGTGCAATGGAGTGCTGAAATTGGTATGGTTTCCTAGTTCCTTGTTTTTGCCATTTTAAGAATCACCTCATTTGCATGGCATATAGGAAGACCCTAACCACAATGTCCATGCAGGCACATTCCCCCTCCCCACAAACAAACAAGAACCATTCTAATCACAGTACGAATCTCAGAGCCGCCGTCCTCTCGGGGGTTAGTCCAACATTCCAGCATTCCTTCGCTAGTAAAAGTACAATTAATTTTTAAAAATTAAGAGCAGGAGGAGTGGGAAGGAGATTGGAATCCTGTACATGTGATTATGTGGCATGGGAACCCTTTCAGAGAACACTGAACTAGTCGTCACCACGGAGAAATGTCCTTAAAAGGCAAGGAGCCCTCGGTGCCCTCCTCTGCCAGGCATCGTTGTGCACAGGATCCATGGCAACAGCCTTCTTGCAAAGGGGACACAAGCACAGGCTGCCAATTAAAAGGGTCCTGCAGCCTCCTCCAACTGCTCTCTCTCTCTCTCTTTCTTGCTGGCCTCCTCTCTCCCTGGTGCTTCCCCCACCCTTTTTTTCAAGTTCACAAAAGCGGGGAGCTCTCTTTCCTCTGCTGCCCCCCCAAGTTCCACTAACAGGTTACAAAGTGCACTTCAAGGAAATAATATATCTGGAAAAAGTTTAATCGGGACCCCGCACAAATCAATGTGGTTAGTCCAATGTTCCAATGTTCCTTTGGAAGACCAAATACAGTTAAGGAGGGGGGAAAATAAGCAAAGAAAATTATTGGTGGACGCAGACGGGAGGGGAGGGGGCAGGTGGAATAGGAGGAGAAAGGCTTTGCATTGGGTGTTGCCAACAGAAATAGCGTCTGCAACTTGTATGCACTCCTTGGATTGTCATCTTTGAAACGGGGTAAGGAAATACATCATAATCATAAGCTTTTTTGGAAAACATGGATATTTGATGCTTTGAAATAATTTCCAAGACCAAGCCTGGCCAGTACTTTTTCCTCCATGGAACAAAAGCAGCAATTTGAATAAGAAAAAAAAAATCAGACATCATAGAAAGAGTTAATGAAACACACACTCCAGTCTTCAACTCCACATTGTAGTTTCTTATGACTGCTTTTGGATTAACAAAAAAAGTTGAAGAAATATTAATGCAACTGCCCATCATTTGTAGTTTGACCCTAGAAAACTACATCTAACAGCCCCACTTCATGATGCCTGCCTGAATAGTTAATATCAGCATTTGTAGATTATTTAACATTAATGGCTAGCAAGGAGATGCAGAGAGACACAGAATAAGGGTCACTGTAGCCTTTTACATAAAGCTACACTTTGCTCTCTATTTCTTTTTCCATTTATAACTGGGCCAATTCTCTTTCAGTCACTTTTCAGTCTCCATTAGACCAACACAAGCTGCTACGCAGGTGTTCTCCTCTCCAAAGCTATTGCAGACCGTGAAAGCTGTCCCTTTCCATTTTAAGTGAAAGAGATATTTAATCCTTTGGGATGTTGCTGGGTGGTTAATAAGAATAGTGATATAAATTATTCTATCGTTTTATGGGCAGTGGTGCATGTGGGTGAACAATTGCCTGCAAGATCACATCAGCTGTAACACAAGCCTCTTCAGTGGAAAAAATATGTCCAAAAGCATTTACTCGCTCCCCACTGATAGTTGTTGCACCTGCCTGGAAGTTTTTTGATAAAATGTTTCTTAACAGTTCCATTATAATATCTAGGAAAGACAGAGGCTGCAATCTTGAAATGACTTGCTCTGGAATGTAGCCATTGGTTTTCAATATTCTGCACTAGTGCAAATGATTCTGGAACTAGAGGCATTCCCAGCCATTGTACTGGGGATTGTTTTGCTTGGGATTGATCTTCAGATGAGGCTCAAGGCCAGTTTGGCTGGAGGCAAGAGATCAGCCATCCAATGGGAAGTAGGGAGAGGTTTTATATTTTTGCCTGTCCCTGTTGGCTCAGCTTTTGCCGCTTGCTGCCGAAGGAGAAGGAAGAGCATGTGGAGGCTTGGAGGTGTGAAGGCGACTTGGAGTTCTTGGTTTGGACGTTTGCTATGAGCCTAGTGTGAGAAGTGCTGTGTAAGTGGGAGAGCTGATTTGTTGGGTGTTTCTTTGGGGAAGGTGTTTTGTTGTTGTTGTTGTTTTCTTTCTGGGAGAATTGTGAGAAAGAGTGAAAGGTAACTGAGTGTGTGTGTTTTTAACCCCCTCCAAAACTGTCCCAGTGGGCAAGTGAGTGTATGTTAGGGCTGAGCATTCGGTAAAACCCGAACTGAAAAAATTCCAGGAAAAAGCCATTTCAGTAAATTTTTGGTTCGGGTTTACCAAATCTGCAAAACCGCGGAGGTCAGCAAAGCCGAATTTGCCATTCCAGAAAAAGCGGGATAAATATCCGGCTTTTTTGGGACTGGCTTTCTCTTGGAGGATACAATGTATCCAGATACAATACATCTCTATGGAGGAGCAGGGTGAACTTTCCCACCATTTAAAGCCCGGCTCCTCCATTGAGATACATAGCAAAGATCACACTAAAGAATCTGACTACAGGCACTTTGTTAATGCTTTTTAATGGAGGAGAGTGGGGTGATTCCTTCCAGACCCCATAACTCCGGAACCCCTTACCCAATCTTCACCAAACTTGGGAGTTCTTGCAAGGAGAGTCATTTGCAGCTATGCTGCAAATCTGGGGGCTCTACCTGCACAAATGCCCCCCGGATCCGCAGAAAGCCGCAAAAACTCCCCGAAAGCTTTAATGGCCAGATTTTTTGGGGAAAACCTGAAAATAAAGCTGAATTCCCATATTTACCGATATGGAAAATTTGACTTTTTGGGTTTCCCGAAAAAAATCGGGACCAATAAACCCGAACCTGAATTTTAATGCTTTTTTTTTTGCTCAGCCCCAGTGTATGTGTTCTACCACCCCGCCCCCCAAACATGGGTGGTTGTTTAGTATTAGTTGTTTCCTCCCTCCCATGCCCCAATCCCTATTGATTGTGGACCTTGCTTTACTGGCTTAGACCATCGGTTCTGAGAATGGGGGCCAGGCAGAGTAGTTGTGTCAAGCATTGTGTAATTTAAGAAAAAGGGGATAGAACAGCTGTTGAGCACGTGCCTCACACCCAGTGCAGGGGCTTTGTTTGGGGCCCCTTTTTGTTCCAGTGGGCATGGGAGGGGAATCCCCCATCTTTTGCAAAGTGCTTGGATTTTCCTTCCTGCATTCTGCTAAATATTCAGGGGGCTTGAGTCAGGTTTTAGTAGGATTATAGTAGGTTTTTAGTAGATCTATTAACATTATTCTTTTTGTGAGTCTCTTGTGTAGGAATGGTGCTGAAGAAGTCCTGACAGAAGAAAGGGGCCTGGCAGAAAGGCCACTGCCCAAAGAGGACTGTGCATGTTTCTTCTGATGAAGAGGATACACCTAGTATTCCAGAGTTTTTAGGCAGGATTGAAATCCTGGAGCATGCAGCATGCCAGCCCAGGGTGTCAGAGGGTCAGGCACTCTTTGTGGCACCCTGTCCAGCAAAAGTAGCAAGGTGTGCTGTTAAACAATCTTCTTTCTGCTAGGCAGAAAGGGTGGCAGCTTTAGAGGCAAGCTTGCTGAGTTGTAAGACAAGAGGAGACCAGGTAGCAGCTGGGGACATCAGAAGTACCCAGCAGGCTTTGGCTGGTGGTGATGAGGCTACCACCATGGAGCAGCAGAGCAGGAGATCTGCTGCAACTCAAGAAAAGGGTGGTGTGGCCACTCCAGCGAGCATTCCCAGCCAGAGTATGGTGTACTGGGAGCTGTACCTGGAGGTGCTAGTTGGACTTCATCAAGTGGGTGGTTGGGCCTTAGTGAGGCAGGATCTGCCCCTCCCTGGGCCCATTAACACATGAGAGCTGTTACAAGGCTTGGTTCCGGGGACTGTGCAACAACAATTACTAGGGTAGCCAGGTCTCTTCACTACTGGTGGGAGGTTTTTGGGGTGGAGCCTGATGAGGGTGGGGTTTGGGGAGGGGAGGGACTTCAATGCCAAAGTGGCCATTTTCTCCAGGTAAACTGATAGAGGTCTCCAGCTAGTACCTGGAAGTTGGCAACCCTAATAATTGCCAAGACTCCTGACAGGGCTGTTGGCCAAGTTGGTGCCACAATTGGTGCCACTTAAACATTTTCCCTACAGAGAGAGGTCTTTACCTCAAGGCAATCACCTACCACCAGCCTCTAAATTAAAAATATGATGGGGAGAATTCATTGATGTATTTTCACTACTGTTTCAGGAGCTGGAAGTGAAGGAAGAGGGGAAGGAGGTCAAGGAAAATGAAAAAAAAAAAAAGAAGCCAGCAGACCACACATGGGATAACTGGCTCTCTGGTTACAATATTTACATGGCCATAGTAATGCAGATTCAGCCTGCAAAGGCACCGGCATTAATCAAATATCTAGACATAATCCATAGGGCGTATGTGGAATATGCTGGTCCCATGTGGCTTAGGTATGATGAAACGTTTAGGATGCGGGCAGCCTGGGACCCCAAGTTACCATGGGATCAGGAAAATCAGCAGTTGTGGTCTCAATGTATGGGTCCAGCGCACCCCTTAACGGGCCAGTATTCAGATAGTGGCCATTTGATTGCAAAGAGTGGTGAGAGCTTTCAGGAGAGCTATAGTCATTTCACATGCCTATCCTGCCATCATCAGGTGGGCAACGGGGTCTCCATGTGTATAATGGCCATTCTGCCAAGAATCCTCAGTAGATCATTCCAGCAACTGATTATAGAATGACTACTGGGCCGCTGGTAGGCATACTTATGAATCCTAATCCTTTGTTGGGGGGTTGTGGCCAGGACATGAGAGAACTGTAATAATGTCACTTTTAGATCTGCAGCTGTTCCTCCCCTTTGAAACTATCATGGCACACATTATGAGGAATCAATATTTAATTTAATGTGTTCTAAGTTCCCCCACACACACCTTTTCTCTATAGAACTTATTCCTTCTTTCATAATAGGGTTTTAAAAATATTTTATGGGCTAAACGTTGTTATTCAGGCTTGGGTTTAATCAGTCCTTAGTGTGATATTTCTGGTTACTCATAATTAGCATCTCTCTAAATAGTTCTGATATTTGTCTTGCAATTATCATTTTATTAGTGTTCCAAGTCATTTTGATGGAAGACTACAAAAATTGGATTTGGTTGAACCTAAAACAGGATTTAAAAACCAGACTCACTTCGGTCCACTCCTTAGAACCCTTAGTGAATAAAGCATTGAGAGCACCTACCTCTACCCGTTGCATTGCCGTAAAGGTGGATATTGCATCCAAATTCCCTTTGCATGACTTCAATGGCAGGTTTAGACTTCCCTTTGCATGACTTCAGTGGCAGGTTTAGAAAAAAAATAACATGAAAGATTCACATTGAAAGGAAGACTGAAAGTCTTTCCAGCCGTAAACCAGAAGTAGCTAACTTGTATACTGGACCAGCAAAAGACAATTAATTAGATAATTGGCCTTGGCGTGAAAAAGTTAATATATTTGAAGTGAAGACAGCCACTTTTTACGTCAGTAGAATGACCTATAAACCAGCATGGCCAAAATTGTAATAAGTAGCTTCATTCAGAAGTAAGAATAATATAATGGTTGGCACTAGGCTAAGAGACCTTACTGATTTAGTGCAGAAAAGCTCTATGTGCACAAGGGAAAATGAAAATAGGAAATCAAAGAGGAACCCAAAATGATATGTGATACAGGGTTTTTTGTGTGTGGGGGGGGGGAGTATGTGAGTGCTAATCTATCTCTCAGTTTTCTGTGCCTTGTATTTTTTTTTTTAAGTGGCTAGGAGGTAGACATTTATCATTACAATGAAAATCTACAGCAGAGTTAAGAAACAGATCCCAGGCTTTGGACTGAATGATAACCATGCAGCCATACCGAGAGTATGCTCATTGTGGTGTAGTATATAGAATGCTGGACTTGGCTGTGAAACAGCCTGCTTCCCATTTTTCTCTAGCACAAAGTTCACAGGGTGGCCTCAGAAAAGTCATTCGGGAAGATTAATCTACCTTTCACTGTCATGGAATAAAGTATGCATTATGATCTGCCACAAACCCTCGGAGGCTGGCATCCTCACTGCCAAGCCCAATACTCTATATACTACACCACCCTGAGTATACTTGGCATACAAACTGTGTAACTGCATGGTTATAATTCATTCCAAAGTTTAGAATTTGTTGCTTAACTTTCAATTATAAATTTTCATTGAAGCAAAGAAACCTAAACAAATTAAGAGATTCATCTGCCTCCCTCTACCACTGTTTTCTGCAAGCGGTTGAAGCATTTTTTGTTTTGTTAACATACCCCCAATAACAATTATTGGCCATCCTCCCTGGTTCTAGTGTTGTACGTTTATGTATTTTTATTAAATTATTTTATTATTTTAAATGTTCTTTTTTAACTGTTCCAATGTTTCCATTGAAAGGAATATATATATATAAGTCTATGTATGCTAAAAGTATAATTTATTAGAGGCGCTATATAAAAGTTAAAATTATTTAAAAGCATTAAAATAGCACAATGGCATTTCCTGAGGTTGATAACTATAACCACATACCAAATGCGTTTCGGCCTATTCCTCATTCCTCATGCAACCCTTCAACTCTGGAAACAATGTCAGCTAATTTGGAACTCCAAAACGGAGAGATTTCTGAAGCACCCTTGTAATAGAGTTTCTGCTTTCTCTTTGAAACCCAGGGATTGGGGGCTTACGCATACCAGTGAGATGCTGAACATAGAAGTATGTTGCATTCATGATTACAGGACAATAGTGCCATTTATGCATACTTAATGTAATAAAGGAAAACTAATTGAAAAATATGAGAAAAATGATATTTAGTGTATTTAAACACACTCACAGATATCAAGAAAACAATGCCGAAAGTGAAATTATTGAACACAAAACTGTGTTTTCTTAATTCAATAAAGAAGCAGCAGATATCTAATTTTACTGACAGGTCAACATAACATGACAATATTTGGCTCAGTGCATTTCAGTAGAATTGCTTAGGAGGGATGTTTTGTTTGTTCATTTTTAATGATATCTCCTCTATTATGCTCTGTGGCATTCCAATTCCATTTCAAAATCGAATCACAGGGACTGTGTAAACTTTTGACACATGCAGAAAAGTGAGCAATTTTATTTCTTCATTATTCAGTAGTGGTGTTTCAAGAGTGAAACAATGACATGTGACTTCCTCAGCAAACCAAGATCAGATCATTGGCAGCAAAGAAGGATGTCAGTTTGGAACCACTAAGCAACCTTCAGATCCTAGCCTCTCTCTCCTCCTGTCATTTGTTTGTATCTCATTCCAAAAATGACGTAGTATAGAAACCATCAGCATCTTTTCAAATTCATACATATCAGGCTATCCGTATCTGACTATCAGATCATGTGAAGAATTTGAACTTTATTTCTTCAAATTGAGGCAGAATGAATTTCAGGTGTTGTTTTAATGAGAAAACAGTAACTTACAGGCACTCATGTAATAAATGAGCGTTATGGAGGGTGTCGAGGGAAGACAAATAAACCTAGATGGCAATGAAACATGGGCGGCTCACAGAGAGATCTATCAAAAGAAGTCAAAGTTCCTTGGTTCTGCAAAGGCTCTTGGCAACATCATTTAACACACATTTTGAAAACATTATAGGGGGGAAATGGTTGGTATGCTTCACAGAAGTGGCTGGATAGCGGGTGTATTAGAGAGGTTTGATTGATTTCTGTTAAGATTAGTGGCATGTTGGGTTGCACAAGGAAAACAAGAATAAGTGGTGAAATAATTTATACCAGCTATATATTGTGAGCAGTTTTATTCATTGTAGAAATAAATCTATTCCTCTGTCTGAAGCTATCAATTAAAACGGTGGCCATTATTCATGAAAATAAATATATAGTGTGCAATCCATGACAGGAGAATCTATCATGCATAAGTGGTCAATTAATCACTTGATGGAGAAAAGTGATATCGGAAACGATGGCACTTAAGTTTTCAATATTCATTAAAATTATAACTGCAGCAAGCTGTTCACCAGTAATTCCAGTTCAACAGCATAAGTCCATGTCATTGCTCTTTAAGACTGGAGGTTCATTGACAAAACACATTTCTCCCAATGCACAGTGCAGCACTAAGATAAAGATTCTCCATGTAACAGGTGTAATTAACACAATGATTAGCTGTTATGAACCCTGCACGGGGCTTGGGTTGGGAGCCATGTAGCAACAATACTCAAGTACAAATTAGGACAACTAGATTTAGCAAGTGGGAACCCACAAGGACTTGCCCATTGCTTTAGCAGAGAATTTGGAGTGAGTGTGTGCTTTTACCACTGCTTCCACTGTCATTGTACACTCCAAGGGGGCAAACCACAACTCCTGCTCCTCCCCCCTCCCTCCAACAGAGGGGATGAGCTGTGATTCCTCTTCCCCTCCCAGCCACCCTTCTGTCCTGCTCAGGTGCTTCCACTGGCCAAATGGAAAGCAGCAATGCCACCTCCTCCCTGTCCTCTCTCAGCCACCACCATTTGTCTGCCTTCTCTCCCAATCAAAGATAGGAGAAAGCTGTGCTGCCTCTTCCTCATTCTTACCATCATTGCTGCCTTTCTGCCCATCCATCTTCATTTCTGCTGGGCAGCAGCAACAGCAATCCAGCTCCTCTTTTCCTGACCTCCAGCTCTGCTTGCTTGCTCACCTGTCCTCTCCTCCCCTCTTCATCAGCTGCAGTTACCTCCACCCACCACAGCTTCCAGAGAGCTGTTTCTTTTGTTATTTGCTGCTGTACATGCAATGGTTACCATGTTTGTTTTTTACTCCTGCCCCCATTTTTCCTGTTATAACATTTTTCTGCAAGCCTGTGGTGTCCCTCAAGTGCATTGAAAAATCTTACTTCTGAATAAGTGGCCCCAATCCATGGATCTAGGTATCTACAGGTTGGGGCATAGTTGGCTATTAGATATATAGATAATGCTAGGTTCCAGCCCTTTTAGGCACCATGCTATGCACCTTTTGCAAAATCCAGGCAGATGTGAGATCCTAGGTATTATAACTATAAGTATAATCTCTCTCTCTCTCTGTGTATTTATATTCCGTTTGAACTTCATTGTTGGCTTTTACTGGGTGGCAGTTCTGGAAGGGCTTCCTTCTAGAGAGCAGAGAACTGATAACTCTGCCTATACAGATTCTATTTCTCAGCTAAAGACTTTATAGCAGGTTAAAGAGGGCTGAATGAAATGTAATAAGTAACCCTTATGAGAATGGAAAAAGGAAATTTCAAGATATGTACAATGTGCTCCATAGACAAACCTGCAAGAAATAAAAACTGTTTTGGATACCATTTTGTTCTCTTTTGTTGCCCCTCTCAAAAAATACTCTAATAAAGAATTCTTTATAACAAATGTAGTTCTTGCTGACTACAGGGTAGAGGTCATTTGGTGTCAATCTGGCTCGGCTAAGTGCACCAACAGAAAGGCAAGTCAGAGTGAGAGCAATTCTTCCTGTCCTCATTCTGAATGTTTTTTAAAAATGGTCCTCCTCCTTCACAAGCCCTCTAAACTGTCATGCAAATATGGACTCCATGTTTTAATATCACAAGAAAGCAAGACACTAACGCGCAATGGTAAAATCACAGCCATGGTTAAGCCACTTCTGGATCTATCTTGGGAATGGCGGGCTACGCATTTAAAAAATCCAGATAAGTAGACAATTACCATATCAAGGAAAACAATAGTCTATAATATTTATCCCTGCCATGCTAGTTTCCTAGAATCAGGAAGCTGAAACACGTGGAACATTTAATCACTTCATCTCCACTTGTATTATTATGTGGTAGAGCCCTAAGAGAACTGCCTTGTGCTGTTATTTTGTTTATGCATTATTTATTTATTTATAAATTTTATATGCCTCCTCTCTAGTGACTAGTCTCCAAAAGTCATCCCAGCATGTTCTTACAGACCTCAGAGTTGTGGTGTTCTGCAAAATAAGTGAGTCTCATGAAATAAAGGCCATATTAAATGCCTAATGTAAGGTCAGTATTTATGTCTAACTAAAGGACAGTAAATAGTTTAGATCTTGAATCCACCCTTGCTTTAAACCAGTAAATTGCTACATTGACAACTCCATTTCTCCTTAACAAGGATGACCTGATAAATGTTGTCTCAAGACAAATTGCAGCTGTATAAATCACACCGTATAAACTATGTTGTTTTATTTTAATTAGCAGAGTTGAAACAGCTTGTAAACTTTAATACTACTTTTAACAACAAATAGGTGGGTAAGCAGAACAGCACAAGGTGGTGTGAGAAGGAGTATTTTGCAGTGTATTGAAATGTTATATGCAGGGGGGGGAAACTGTATAGTGTGCCTGGGGATTTGAAAACACATTAGTTGGGGGGAAGGAATGTGATAAAGATTGAATGCATTGTGGGGCTTTCCTCCAAATTCCTTCACTGATAAATGCTAATGCCTAAAAACTGCCTAATGAAGACCAGTTTACCATGGAATAAAGTCATCTGTGATGAGCAGAAAATGGAGCATTTGTAAATACAATGTAACATGAAATGATAAAGCACATCCAATTTATGCAAAGATGTGCTTGCAGCAGTACGATAAATAATATCCGCATAATCAATTACCGAAGAAAGATGGATTGAATAAATTGTTTTCTGGCAATTTATGGAAAACAAGTCTAGCACAAAAAAGGGACAATTTGACTTTAGTCTTTTAACAAGATTGTTGGGACAAGTATTAAAACCATGCTTATTAATAATACAAAGGGCAACACATTTACAACTGTCTATTTTCATTAATACTGGCATGTTCCAAGTTGGATGAAGACAACAACTTTTCACTCTTAATTTGCAGAAAATATGGATAATAAATGTAGCAAAATATGCTTGTTGTTTTGTCGCTACCGAATCATAGAATTGGGAGGAAACAAAATTATATAATCCAATCATTGCCCAAACTTAGGACATCAACTACAAGCAGCTGATAAATTGTAGGCCAGATAACTGGAACGCTACTCCATCTCTGCACAAGGGGTTGAGTGTGGGTGTGTGAGACAGAGAGTCTTTTATTTGAAGGGGCCAATAGAGAGAGCATTGGAAGAGGCTATAGAACAGGGGTGTCAAACCTAAGGCCCGTGGGTTGGATCTGGCCCCTTGAGAGCTCTTATCTGGCTCATGAGCCAGCTGAGGCAGCCGTCCCACCCCCACTCTCAATCTGGGCTGGCAAGGCATGGGCCAGCCCGACCAAGTGGCATTTATGTCACATCTGGCCCTTGTAACAATTGAATTTGACACCCCTGCTATAGAAAGTATTGTAGCTCCCCATTCAGCCTCTTCTCCCATAATGCAGCACCCACCTAGCCTCCCTTGAACATTCTGATTTAACTATCACATATATGAGATACTAGATAAAGATTTCCATGTTGAAAGCATTAATATAAGAGTTAATTAATATAAGAGTTAGGATTTACACCATTCTGTCTTCATCTGTAACTCTACCGGTGTCTGGGTTACGCTGCTGTAAATTTAACTGAATGTGGTACAAAAATGGTATATTCTAGTAAAGTACTGCTAATATTCTGATGCATGGATATGTTGTTTTCTTTCAGTCTCATAATGTGTTCCTTGTTTTGAGTTCTTCAGGTGGCAATCCTACACGTTGTCTAATAAGTGATTACATGCCCTTCTCTAAAAATTCAGTTCACCAATATGGTACCTAATCGCTCTGCATTGGCTCAGCTTTGACAGCTGCGAAGCTAGTGTTGCCTAGACAGACAATACAGACAATTAGGCGATGGAATTAAAATGCATTAAAAAGTTGTATCAAACAAGCAATATGATGTTTTATTTTACAGGTGCAGACATATTGCGGAGCCCAGTCAGAGTTCTTGCACTGGGACACTCCTTCATGTTCTGGGGAAGCAGAAGGGCCACATCCAAAGGCTGGGCCTCTACACCCTCACCAACACCCAATGGCAGAGCAGGCAGGGGATGTTGGGGAACCACCAGGCTGTTGGGGAACCACTAGGGGATGTTGGGGAACCACCACAGGGCAGTCATCAGTAAGTCCTGGTATTGCATTTGGGTGAGAACAACACAGTTCAAACTCAAGGATTGATGCTGAGACACAAGCTAATTAGGTAACGGAAGATCGATAAATGGTGCCCAGGCATTGTTTAGTTTTATTACATTTCTACCCCGCTCTCCCCAACCCGAAGGTTGGGCTCAGAGCTGCTTACACAGTCTAAAACACAATAAAACAATAACGCATTAAAATAATTTAAAATACAATTTAAAATAGCCCAATAATGCCCCTCAATGGCGCCAAAACTCCAGAGACAGAATTTGTAAGTAATAAATTAATCTAACCGCACCCTAAGGTGGTATAAAGGGGATGGTGCTCAGCAGCGGGGAAGGGGGGGACTAGGGAGGCCAGTAATTATAATGAGAACCGTCGCTGGCCTCAACCATTAGCCATGCAGAATAGCTCCATCTTGCAGGCCCTGTGGAACTCCTGAAGGTCCCGCAGGGCCCTGATCTCACTAGGGAGGCTCTTCCACCAGGCAGGGGCCAGGGATGAAAAATTGTGGTGGTGTGGATGGAGCTGTTGCAAATATGAGATTTGAAGGGTGATTTCAAGCCTACCAGAACTGAGAGAGCACAATGCAAGGTTAACATGGCTGTGTGCACAGAGGCTTTTCATGCTGGGGAACTTATTTCTTCACCAGGCTACTAGGTATGATATGCCTCACCTGTACAGGGATAATGGTGTCTACTTCTTGTCAGAGGGATGTGATGTTTATTTAGCTTATCTACATCAAGGCCTGCATGACATTATAGCCAAGGTGGGGCAAGGGGTATTAAGGGCAAGGGGTATTAAGCTAGGCTAACCCTCTTGTTTGACAGAGATAGGGCAAATTGTTCATGCTAGGTAAGGATGAGCAGTGAGCACCCTCAGCCATCGGGCGTCATGACGGCATGTCCTGAACAGACCATCACTGATCTTGCAGTGGGATGGGACTTGGCAAGGAGCTCCTTTGGTGCTGAGCAACATTTTTTTCTGAAACTGGCAGTTGCTTTGCATGCATCAAGGAAGGGAGATGGGTCTTGGCACCTCTCAGCACAATATGTGCAGGCAAGAATAAACAAGGCTGGCGGAAGCCACTGGCCAAGTTTGGAGCCAGGGTGGATTTGCCAAAAAAAAAAAAAAAAGGCAGCCACAGCTAGGCTGCCTAACACAGCCCACCAATTTAAATATTAGCATATTTGAATTTGATGACATAGATCAGCTAATTTTAATGAACTAGTTAAACCCGTGCTATGAGCTTGTGTCTTTATTTGGAGTATTGGGGAACTTGGTGCTATTATCTTTCTAAACAGCTGCCCAAAATCCACAAATGGGTTCTCCATTGAAAATAATGGTTTCAGGAGTAGTGTCATGAGTCAGCCTGCAGAGACCTCCTCTGACGAAGAGGGACATCCTCAGGCAGAAGTCCCACAGGAACAACCACAGGGCCTACAGCCTGCCGGAGGGGAGGATCAGCGAAGGTCAGGGGATGACTCACCATGTCTGCAGCCAGCCAGCTCAAGGACTCCAGTTGGACCTGACACCTTGCAACATGCAGTGTCTCCAGAGGCCTCGCCAGGGCCACTGGAGCAGAGGAGAAAACAGGTCCGTCTGGCAATGCAGCAGAGACGGCAAAGTGCTAGGCTGAAGGCTTTACAGAGGAACCTCCCCAGTAGCAGTGATGAGGAAGAGCAGGGCTGAAGAACCACCTGTGAACTCAGCCTCATCAGCATCAGCTGGCTGCTACAGCAGCAGGGGAAGGGATTTAAGCCATCAGTTAGGCTTGGCTGTTGTGCAAGCAACTTGTCACCAACCTCCTTGAGTACCTGCCTTGTTTCCCTGCTATTCATTGGATTCCTGGTATCCTTGCCTGTACCATGACAAGTAGGGAGAAATGTGTCTGTTTTGTGAGGGTCATACTTCAGGGGTTTGTAAAATTGAACCCCTTGGTCCAGTTTTCTTGAAACTTGGGGGCTCTTTCGAGTAGAGGGAGGACTATGTTGTGTGCAAATTTTGTGCTGTTCTCTAAATAGCTGCCAGACTCTTCAATAGATTCCCCATTGAATCTTTTGAATCCCAAGCTGGCAATATCCTACACGAACATAAGCAATTACAGAAAAATTATTTC
This sequence comes from Euleptes europaea, assembly GCF_029931775.1. Lineage (NCBI taxonomy): Eukaryota > Metazoa > Chordata > Lepidosauria > Squamata > Sphaerodactylidae > Euleptes > Euleptes europaea. Next base: position 35,465,646 of record NC_079320.1, on the reverse strand, counting down.
CCCCAGGTATGAAAATTTAACCTTTTCTTTTCTTGGTGCAAACTTCTAGTGGGTACCATCCCAAAGCAGCCATCATGGGAAGTGCTAATGCCAGTCCCCAAATGTTGGAAGGTTTCATTCCAAGCATCCTACTAGGCAACTGTTTTTGAATGGGTGCTTCTTGAAGACATAGTGATGCTTCCTCGGTTGCTCTGAAGTACTTCTGACTCCAGGGGGGTCAAGGAAAAACAAGATTGCTTGTCTGCTTTGGGGGAAAGTTGCTTTGGGGAAGAAAGAAGTAGACACTAAGTAACCTACTGGTGCACACCATGGCAACCATGGGCACCACATTGGGAATCACTGGCTTACTGCATTGTGACCATGCTGCGAGAGTCTGTCATCAGGCTTAAGAGCACTGAGCAGGAGGCAAAGTTGAGGCAAGCATAGGGCCACAACTGTGCCACCACATTTCATTTGCATATCGATAAAACACCCCTGTCCTTCTAGCCTTGACATTTCACTAAGGCCACTAATTGTGTTAGTTTCATAACTAGAGGGTTTGTTTTGTTTTCTCTTCTTTTCTCTTCTCATAGCTGTGATGATGAGGCCATACACATTTCCATTTGTGACTCTCATCTCCAGAGGTGAAGTGCGAGTGCAGTAAGACATGGTGCAATTTACTCTCACAATTGGAGTATTCTTTTTAAAAGCTGATATATAATTAAATGGAAATGACAAGAGTTGCTTTTCCTGCTAACAAGACATGACAATTGAAAAATATTTTTTTATAAAATGACAAAGTTGCTGGCACTAGAAAGCAGAAATGGATTTCTACCAGAGGAAATGCTATTGTGTATGTTGAATTCTAATGGGATGACACATTAGTTGTGCCTGATAAATTACATGCTAATCTGTGCTTCTGCCTTTAGGAATTACTCAAGTCCATACACTAGGGAACTAGAAAACAACTTTTCCCAGATCTCCAGTTTGCCTCACTTTGAAAAGCAAGTACTTGTGTGGTATTTCAGCACCTATGATTAACCTGTTTTTTTTTTAAAGAATCAAACCTGCCCTATGATTTATAATATCTATATACTTATAACCAAGTCAGTCAAATCTGAGGATATTTAAATCCGGTGACTGGAGCTGCGAACAGGAAAGACAGATCTTTCTACACACCTGAAAAGGTCTCAGGTATGCAGAAAAATATGAAATCGTAAACAAAACAAAACATTGGGGAGTTAAAAATACCCTAAAATAATAAAAGGAGCACATATAGCTTTAAGCAACGGATTCCCTCAGTGGCTATTGCTAGGCAACCATAGATTCCAGGCTTGGTTCTGTCAGTAGAAGACAGCGGGAGGGGGCAGGGCCTTTCCAGGCCAATTTTACCCATTGAGGGAGGGCTCATTGGGGCCTGGCCTGGCTAGAGTTGCAAGCTGCAGGGTGGACAATTCCTGGAGATTTTGTGGTTGAGTCTGAGGAGGGCTGGGTTTGGGGGGGGAGAGGCCACAGTTGAATATAATGTCATAGACTCCACCCTCCAAAGCAGCAATTTTCTTCAGGGAAAAAAATATCTGTCGTCTGGAGTTCAATAGTAATTCTGGGGGATCTCTAGGTCCCACCTAGAGGCTGAAAACCTCTGCATGACTTCATACCACCAGACTTGCATGACTCAGCTAGGTCTGGCTGCTTGCTACTGTTCAACAGCAGCCACCCTATGAAAGCCAGTGTGTTACAGCAGTTAGAGCTTCAGAGTAGGGTTTGGGAGACCCAGGTTTGAATCCCCATCTTGCTGCATAAGTAGGGTAGCCAACCTTCAGGTACTAGCTGGAGATCTCCCGCTATTACAACTGTTCTCCAGCCGATATAGATTAGTTCACCTGGAGAAAATGGCCACTTTGGCAATTGGACTCTATGGCATTGAAGTTCCTCACCTCCCCAAACCTTGCCCTCCTCAGGCTCCACCCCAAAAATCTCCTGCTGGTGGTGAAGAGAGACCTGGCAACCCTATGTGGAAGCTTACTGGGTGATTTTGGACACATTTTCAGCCTAATTTTCCTCAAGGTTGTTGTGTACATAAAAAGGAGGATAGGAGAATAATGTAAACTGCTTTCATCCCCACTTTGGGAAAAGCAGGACATAAATGAAGTAAATAAATAATAAATATTGCTGAAGATGGGAGGCAGTTAAAAGGTAAGTTGGTGAATGGCTGAGAAAGTGAGAATGAGGCAGAAAAGGGGAAGAGGGTTTTAGAGTTGCTAGGAGAAGGAAAAGAGGAAATAGTGTGGGGAGGGTGTCAAGACAGAATCCATTTTGCTTGTAAAATTCCATCCAAGGCCTATTTCTGTTTTCTGGTTCACCGGTGTCTTATCATCAAGCCTAGCCTAGGTAGCATTCCCAAGTTTCAGTTAATTAGTTTGTGTTTCAGCGGAGAAAGAAAACATCAAGGTCTCCTGGCATCCATCTTGGTTGTGAAAGGCTGAAGCGAGCTGTCAGGGCTAAAACCAGCTAAGATGTGCCATACCCTCCTCGGAAAGGAATGTTGCAGCATCTCCTGAAGACAACAGAAGACCAAGATAAGCTGTTTGCATCTCTATACCCTTCCTGCAGCAGGCTGTGCACACCCTGCCAAATCCCTTCAATCCATTCAGATGTTCCCTTAATCCCATCTACTCTCTGGCCAAGCCCCCCTATTACGCATCTTCTGGACCCCACCTTAACCTCCAAGTCTATCACTCAATGCTTAGACACTTAATGTCTAGTGCCCAGCCATCATTTTATGTTTTTTATTCTCTGCACCTGATTAATCCTATCACAGGCAATCAAGCCTTTTGTCACTAGCAATGTGCAGACATTGCCAGTCATAGCCTCCAACTACATTGAGCGGTATAAGTGTAGCCCCATTGGCCGCTGTCAAGTTGCTATTATTTCCTGGATCCAAAGTGTGAGCCACAATACCTTGCATGTGTATCGTGTTCCTTGTTAAGTATTGCTGATCAGTACTAGCTTCCTTTTGCCACTACCATTCTGGACCTCGCACTCTTCTGGAAGGCAACTGTAAACCCACTTGGGACTCTCAAACCTTTACCTCCTTAGCTCTGTGTATGTTGTGAATTGTTTGTGTGTGTGTTTTTTTAAAACCTATTTGATTACCCTTTTAATAAATTCCTTAAAATTCACAATAGCCTCCTTGTTATTGGGTTTTTCTCCATTTGATTTGCTCACCTGGAATGGAACTGGTTAAAAGATCCCCACGCCAACCTCTTGCATAGCTCTATCTAGTCTCCAGCTAATTTCCCCCAATAAACAGAGACCCCTGTGCTTGGCATAACACCACTTGGAGACTGGCAACCCTGGAAAGAGAAAAGGAAGCAGAAAAAGGGGAGTGGCTATGGGGGCTTTCAGGAAAGAGGAAACAGTGGGGGAGGAGAAAATGAGATGTCTCCCTCAAGTCTTCACAGGTCCCCACTTGTTACAGTATAATTCTATACTAGCATGTAATATTATCATATGAAATCAGTGACAGTGTTTAAATAACAACATTCTGAAAATGTGCACCAGTAGATTTACAATGGATACTTTGTCCAGCATGGTTTCTTTTTTTACTTTTCTCTTCTCTCCTCTCCTCTCCTTTCCTCTTTTCTTTTCTTTTCTTTTCTTTTCTTTAAAGCAGATGGATCACCACTACAATCTTAACAAAAGTTATAGTCCTAAGAAGAATTAAGCCTTAAGTCTTAGAACACTGTAACTGTTTTAAGATTCCACTGCAAATACATTGAAGTCAATGAGCTTAGAAAGGTGTAATTCTGATTAGGACTGGATTGCAAATGAATGAAATCCTTACTCACCCATTCACTTTGCTGACAGCCAGCGTGGTGTAGTGGTTAAGAGCAGTGGTTTGGAGCGGTGGCCTCTGATCTGGAGAACTGGGTTTGATTCCCCACTCCTCAACATGAGTGGCGGAGGCTAATTTGGTACACTGGATTGGTTTCCCCACTCCTTCCACATGAAGCCACCTGGGTGACCTTGGGCTAGTCACACTCTCTCAGCCCCACCCACCTCACAGGGTGTCTGTTGTGGGAAGGGAAAGAGAAGGTGTTTGTAAGCTGGTTTGATTCTTCCTTAAGTGGTAGAGAAAGTCGGCATACAAAAGCCAAGTCTTCTTGTTCTTCTTCTTTAACCTGTAGCCCTCTGGGAAGAAGGCAGCATAGCAACCCATGATCATTCCAAAGCATTTCATTCTTCCTCGCCTATAGTAACAGCTTGTAAAAACGGTAACTTCACAATTCTATGCAAGAAGGGCTGGTTTCCATTTAATCAAAACAGTGTACCTCTTAGCTTTCAGCATATCATACACAAAATATGGAGGCTTTCTTCTGTACATATCCCAAAATTTTCAAAGGGAATGACCCTGTGTGGATTCCTTACACCATAAAGTGTGTCAAACATCATGGTGGGAAGGGAGGTAGCAAGGCTGTGACAAAGGAAGGGTTTAACTTTGGTTAACATAGAACAAGACAATGCAACAAGAGAGACACATTTTAAAACCTTACACTGCAACTGATCTTTTGGGTCTTTTTGGTTCATTTCTTTCTCTTTTCCACCTTCTGTTTCCACTGTCGTTTCTTGCCACATTCTTCATTTTCATTATTTCCCTTGGTTCTGTGGTTTTAATGACTCAGTTCGTATTACTTTGCCCATCATTCCAAAGGAAAACAAAATCTAGAAGTGCAGGGTGACATGGCATGTTTATCGTTCCATCAAATGATATACCAGAGCACCAAAAGTGAACACTAACATACTCTTTGTCCCTCAAAGGTTTTGGTTTAGCTATAGAGCTCCACATTGAACTGTAGCCCTCACATAAGCCTTGGTTTTGTGCTCCACTCCACAGTCCTCAAATTAGAGTCTGAGGACAGCTTGCTTGGAAAATGCAGTGGAAAGTACACAGCTGTGGAAGCCTCTCAATGAATAATGCATTATCAACATCTGTAGGATTTTTGAAATGCTAAGTGCTTCGATATGAAGTCTCTGCTGAGGACACAGATGGTAATGATGTTGTTGTTCTTGCAGTGGTTCCCACCAGAAACAGATTGAGTCCCATAATCAGATTGGACTGCTAATGGCTGAGACAATGCATTCCTTTAACAGATCTCGCACTCTGTTGTATCTCAGAATGATAAATGCTTGCTTTGTGGATTGCATTTAATTCCAAGGTTTGTTAAACTAAAGAAAGCCACTAATGAATATGGACATCTTCAAGCATGAATACAAATGCCAGGATCAGTTGATAACACTTGGAAGGTAAATGTAATCTGACAATCCATTTTGAGGTAGAATAATTAAAATAAAGTTTCCACAGGGTGCAAAAAGAAATCATACTAGGTCTTCAGTTAAACTCGGCAAAGAAACTTTCTCACAAATGTATTAAATCCTGCCACATTTTATGGTTACATGAACATCCTGTTAATAGTTTTCTCTGTTAATACTGTCAGGGACTTGACAGTAAGGCTGTTGGAATTTTTTTTTGATAAAATTCCGATTTGGCAAAATTTGGCCTGTTTTGATTTGGGAAATGCCAAAGTCCGAACTCCCCCAATTCATATCCGTAGAATCTGCCGCGAGATTCGGAGTTCGGGGAAAAATGTGGCCATTTAAAGCCATTAAAAACACATTTGTGCCTTTCCGCTGCTCCGGGGGGGCATGTTTGGAGGTAGAAGTCCCAAACTTTCAGCGTAGCTTGAGGGGACCCTTCTTGCAAGACCCCCAAGTTTTGTGACGATTGGGGTAGGGAGTCCTGAGTTATGGGGCCCGGAAGTAGCCCCCCCATCTGCCCATTGCAATAAAGCCATTACAAACACATTCGTGGCTTTCCGCGGCTCCGGGGGGGGGGCTTTTTGGAGGTAGAGGTCCCAAACTTTCATTGTAGCTTTAGGGGACCCTTCTTACAAGAACCCCCAAGTTTGGTGACGATTGGGTCAGGGGGTCCGGAGTTATGGGGCCCAGAAGGGGTCCCCCCATCCTTAATGTGCATCTTTATTCCATTCCCTCATTGGAATAAAGCTATAAAGCACAGTCGTGGCTTTCTGTGGCTCCATGGTGGGGCATTTTTGGAGGTAGAGGTCCCAAACTTTCAGTGTAGCTTGAGGGGACCCTTCTTGCAAGAACCCCCAAGTATTGTGAAGATTTGGTCGCGGGGTCTGAAATTATGGGGCCTGGAAGGGGTCCCCCCATCCTTAATGTGCATCTTTATTCCATTCCCTAATTGGAATAAAGCCATAAAAGGTCCCCCCTCTCAAACCAATATGGCTCGGCCCCAAGGAGGAGGAGGCGGGGGTGCCGAGCGAAGAGAGACTCGCTAGCCACTGCACAGACTCAACTTTAAACTTTAAAACTTTAAAAGCAGAACACACACTCCCACAGAGGGGAGCGGGCACCCCCCCCTTGGCAGAATGGACGAAGCCCCCCCTCAAACCAGTATGGCTCGGCTCAACCCCAAATGGGAAAAAAACCAAGGAGGAGGAGGTACGGGTGCCAAGCAGAGAGAGACTTGCTAGCTGCCGCACAGACTCAACTTTAAACTTTAAAACTTTAAAAGCAGAACACACACTCCTGCATAGGTGAGTGGGCCCACACTCCTCGGCAGAACGGGCAAAAGCCCCCTTTGGCTTCCCCCTCCCACCCACAGAAACTGCTCACCCCCACCACACACACACAGACTCTGCTTTCCCCCACACACACACACACAGAGGAGAAAAGGTATAGAGAAAAAACCCCAAAATCAAACTGTGTGGATGTCTTTCAGCAGGAGCACAGAGGAGAAGTAAATCCAATCCTATTCCGGTATACACCAGCACCTCGGCCCAGTCAGGAATCGGATCTCTCAGCAGCACCGCCACCAAATTGGAAGGCAATGAATACAGTCAGGACGGGAGGGGAGGGGCGGGAGTTTTTAGACTCTTCTCCTGGCCATTTCAAAAGTGAGAATCCCTGCTTTGATTGGCCAGGGGAAGACCCAGCTTGGCCACCATTGGCCGCGGGAGAATGCTGCTTACTAACTGACGGTTATGCTGCTGATTCTGAGCCCCCAAATTTGATGAATTTATTCGGCACCCTCGAACTTGCCGAATTCGGCTTGTCATTTTCCCGTCTTTTTTTAAATTCGGTTCCATCCAAACTGAAAACCGTTGAATCGGGGGAAATTCGGCTGTTTTTCAGTTCGGGATGAACCGAATTGACAGCCCTACTTGACAGGGTTAAAACAATTACTTTAGACTATGAGGAGGAACCTTGCTTGGTGGGTGACCTGTTTATTCAGTGCTCCAATAACAGACTATATATGTTCTAGCCTCAATCTAGCCTTGATGCTTTGATGGTGACATGTTTTAATGTTTTGATATTTGCTGTCTTGGGGACTTTACTGGATGTAAAGGCAGCACAGAGATGTTTTAAATCAATCAATAAGAAGAAAGGAATAGAATTTACATATGACCCCTCTGAGCAGCAGGCACTATAACACCTCTGGATTGGTGAGGCCTGGTAGGAATACAAAGAACCTGTTCTTCCATCTAATCAACAATGCAGACTCTGCTTCACTTCAGCTTCCCAGCAGTTGTTCTGAGAGATCTTTGGCACCGTCTAGGTCTAGATTTTAATGGTGGTGGAAAGTGCCATCAAGTTGTAGTTGACTTATGGCAACCCTATGGGTTTTCAAAGCCAGAGATGAAAGGAGGCGGTTTGCCATTCCCTGCCTCTGTCTAGCAACCCTGAACTTCCTTAGTGGTCTCTCTTCCATGTACTGACCGGGACTGATTCTGCTTAGCTTCCAAGATCTGATGAGACCAGGTTAGCCTGGGCCTTGCAGATCAAGGCTAGATTTGACTCCAGAGGTATAGGCCAGCCTGACCCTGATGGAAGAAGGAGATCACCAAAAACTATATGCCATTTTGAGCAGAACGTTGCCCACATCTACAGATCATCTTGTGCAGTATTCTGCTGGGGTATGCCATTCAAAAATCTCCCATGACACATACTTAATTGTTGATTTTGTTGGCAACCTTTTGGAAGTGCTGGATTTAGACTCTCTACTGTCAAGATTGATGCATTTACAGCTAATGACAATCACACCAGCCAGGGTAGTAAAAGATCTTAAGTGTCTAACCACATTTTTATGTACTTATTCTGATTTAACAACAGTACTACAAACACAGTTCTACACAACATTTCAATGCTTCCACATGTCAGAATTTCATGTGCTAATGGAATGATAATTCTTTGCCACATTATTTTAGTCAATATGCATGCCTGTGTGACTGTGCATACATACCCACTGGATTGAGTCCTTTTTCTTTTAAAATGATGGATGCTTGATTCTCAAGGAGATACTGAGTGTGTTCTGATGACTATTGTGTCATACACTGAATAGCATACTTTACCATATAGGAGCTTCACAATGTGGCGAAATCCTCCTTACCACTTGGATGACATTGATGGCTAAGCTACTGTAGGATAAGGGAAATTCTGTTGATTGTGCTATCCCATTTTAAAAGTTTGTGCTTTTTCTGTTTTATGAAGGTAATTAGTCCCAACGTTCCATGCACTACAATGGCTCTGGGCTACTGCCACGACTCTTCATGCAAGCCGCCCAAAGCATAGGAATGCTGCCACAACTTTTAGGATGTGAGTAGCTAATTATGGAAATCCATGTGAGGAAAATCACCATGACAGCACTTTGGACTTTTTGTTAGTAAAGGGAACTCCTCACATGACTTATGTGTGTAAACAAGAAATGAAAACAAAACCCTCAATTTATATTGAAATAAGAGAAACAAGCAATACTTACACATACAGAAGAATAAAGGCCAAATATACCAAGCTGTCTCGGGAATATGAATCTGACTTAATTTGCACATCATAATAGGCTCTGTTAAAAAAAAAAAACCACCACTTGCCTTCAGGCTGATATATTCATCATTACTCATTTGTTTGAATTCATATTTTATTTATATGTTGTATTTATTTCTTATGGAGGAACCTCTGCAATAGAATCTAGCAATTAGAATAAGCACAAATTAATCTGTTTCTCACAGACGCCCACCACTTTAAATCACTGGACTATAAGGCCTGTCAAAATATTTAATTAAAGGCCAGAGAAATCAAATAAATTGTTTGCACTTTGGTCTGCAGCTCCAGGAATATTGACTGTTTCTGTTGATTATTCTGAGCATTAGTCATGGGAAATCCCTATAACACAACAGGATGAAAGAAAAATACTTTCTTAATGCTGTTTGGGGGGGAGTTTTTCTTATTATTATTTTTTTAAATATTTACCAAGATTTTCTCTTGGGGGGGGGAATGAGAGGTCTGAACATTTAAAAACAAACAAACACGAATCTCTGTTAAATTTACTGCATTATTCTTTTTGCCTATTCTGTTAGAAAGAAATGTACTGATCTCAGTTGAACCATGACATCCAAATAACAATGCAATAAGATTAGGATTGTAGAAATCTGGAACCAATCAAAAATCTGAAAGCAGAAACTGAAGCAAAGCATAAGCATTAACATGATGTGTTGAACAATGCAAAAATTATAGTAGGGTCCTACTTACAGCAACATGCAGTACAAACTAGACACAGTAGTATAGACCACAGTTCCTAAGCATTTGCCCAAGTGGCTTTTTGAACATTTCGTTACAGTACAGTGCTATTAATTGTGTAGAAAAGCCTTCTTGAATAATTCAGTTTTGCATAGTTTTGTGGAAAGCCAGGGTAGCAGGAGCCCTCCTGACCTCCTTAGGCAGGCCATTCCATAAGGTGAGGGCCACAACAGGGCAAGGACAGAGCATGTGTACAGCAGATATGAGGGACCAAGGCCATGAAGGGCTTTGTATGTGATAGCCAATACCTTAAAAAACATCAGTGCATTACAGTAGTCTAGTCCCAATGTTGCCATGGAGTGGATCCATGTGGCCAGATTGGCCGTGACAGAGTAGGGGACCATCTTACGGTTACCAACCTCCGGGTAATAGCAGAAGATCTCCTGCTTTTACAACTGCTCTCCAGCCAATAGAGATCAGTTCACCTGGAGAAAATGTCCGCTTTGGCAATTGGACTCTGTGGCATTGAAGTTCCTCCCCTCCCCTCCCCAAACCCCACCCTTCTCAGGCTCTGCCCTAAATACCTCCCACCAATGGCGAAGAGGGACCTGGCAACCCTACACCATCTTGTGGACTAGACTGAGTTGGAAGAAATCATTTTTTGCAGCTAGCGTGGTGTAGTGGTTAAGAGAGGTGATTTGGAGTGGTCGACTCTGATCTGGAGAACCAGGTTTGATTCCCCACTCCTTCACATGAGTGGTGGAGGCTAATCAGGTGAACTGGATTTGTTTCCCCACTCCTCCACGTGAAGCCAGCTGGGTGACCTTGGCCCAGTCACACTCTCTCATCCCCACCTACCTCACAAGGTGACTGTTGTGGGGAGGGGAAGGGAAGGTGATTGTAAGCCGGTTTGATTCTTCCTTAAGTGGTGGAGAAAGTCGGCATATTAAAAACCAACTGTTCTTCTTCTAACTTGCTTCTCCAGCAGTAAAGCTGTCCTTCCAAAGCGTTCTTTTTTCTTTATGGGGTGCTTCTCACTGTGCTGCACAATTTTAATTTAATTTTTAAGACATGCAAAAATACACTCAGGGGACTACAATTCCCATGTTTCTTTGCAAAATCACAGACACATGCTTGAAAACTCTCCCATTCCAAACAGATCATTAGAAATAGAAAGGAATGAATAGTAGGCCTTTTTCAAAGCGTTGTTTTGGCAGCATCTTTTGACTATGGAGGGAATTACAGTGCAGCAATGGCTGGGAAGGGGGTTCCATTGGGAAGTGTTGACAATACAAATGCACTATAGCTAAGGCTGCCACTATTACAACTGATTTCCAGGCGATAGACATCCGTTCCCCTGGAGAAAATGGCTGCTTTGGCAATTGGACTCTATGACAATTGGACCCTCCCTTCTCCAAACCCTGCCTTCCTCAGACTCCACCCCCAAAATCTCCAGATATTTCCCAACCCAGAGCTTGAAACCCTAATTATAGCCAATCAATTTGTGGTGAGTGGGGTTTGAAATGTATACAGCAACCTTTCAAACAGCCAGAAATAGGTTGTGAGCAATCAAAAAAATCAGCTGGCTATCATGACATGATCCAAACCAGGCAGTGTTTCAGCATTCCTAATTCAAACGTGATGTGGCATGATGGCTGAATTACAAATTTCAAAGTGCAAATTATACAAACTCAATTGGTATAGGCTTATCAGAAGATGCGCCTACAACTGATTTTCCGAGCAGATTGATCCTTTTATCTTATAGCTCTGGGAAGTGCATGTTCTTCTAATTTTTAGCAAAGTCTGTTCTGATTGCATCTATAGTCGGCACATGCTTCCCCACTACCACTTTGCTTCCTTCCATTACATCAATGCATTCCATATGTATCTTAAAGGCAAGTCTTAATAAAAGTATAAAATGAAAAGTAGCCTTGAGAGCTGCCATTTTGAGCAGAGGAATGGCACAGACAAGAAACTGCTTAACACATTCCCTGCCTACTCCTTTTTTAATAATAAAAAAAAAAAATTCCCAGATCTTTCTTCCTGAGCTAAATTCCAGGTTATGTTTGCAATGGTAATTCCACATTAGTAACTTGTGAAGTACAGCCAACAAGGGATGTTTTGTGTGGGAAACTGTGTGCAGAAAGAGTTAAACATGCATTGCTTCTCTGCTTGAATCTGTTGCTCCTCAAGGGTTTACTTTTCCTTGTCAAGTGTGGCTTGTGTCCCTCCAAATGGGGTTGGCTATTTTACACAGTCATACAGTTTGATTCAATTTGCAGATTATCACTATAGGCTTCGTTTCTATCCCCCCTGGGAGACATGGGAGTGCAACTTGCATGTTATGATTACTGGGTTTGGTTCAATGTGAAGATTATCTCTGTAGGTTCCTTTTATATATCCTGTACGAAAGATGAGAGTGAAGTGATACATATTGCAATCCATTTGGTGTTTTCAAATGCCATCTTTGCATATCTGTTTGAGCTGCGCTTCTTGTCCCTTTTATTATTCAACATCATCTGCTGCTTCATTCCAGCTAATGCTCTGGTATGTAGAACATATTTCCCCTCCGAGCAAGAAATTTATTCTGTCCTAGCAGAGTGATCGCCAAGTATAGAAGGCAGGGTGATTCAAAAAATTAAGTAAGTGGGTGGGTGTCCTTGTCTTACTCTCCCTCTCTAGCTCTCTCTTATTTACATCCTTCCCTTCCTCAGGTCAGGATAGCCACAAGTTAGAGTCTCTGCCCATCTGTTTGCCGTTTCTTGTCACTAGGACAAGAATACGCTGTATTCACTTCCGTTTTGATCTTTCCACATTACTGCATGACATGCTAAGGGATTCCTACGTCTCCTCATGGTACCAATTCATTCTGCAAAAAATCAATTCTTTAGGAATTGATTTAGACTCACTAAATAATTGTGGTGAGTCTCAAATTTTCTTCACCATCCGGCAAAAAATTAGGGACATTGAAAAACAGATCATAAATGCAGGCCCCACTATGACATGTTCCCCCTGTTTCCATGGACTGATGACTTATATGCCCGGAGGTGCCCCCTATATACAAAACCTCACTAACCCCCTTCATCGGCGGGCTTTTATGCTCGCCAGATTTAACATCTTTCACTCAGCAGTTCTCTCCGGGAGATTCCACAATATCCCTTTTAGAGACAGATTATGTAAATTTTGCCACCTTGAACCCGATTCCATAACTCACATCTTACTGATTTGCCCTTTTTTCTCCGGTTTAAGAAATCATTTCATAGATCCAATCATTATGAATCTCCCTGGCCCAGTGAATAGGACTACCCAACTATTACTAGTAGATAAGTCCCCCAACTCTACAGAAGCAGTTGCCAAATATTTGGCAAAAAAATTAGCTACTGATTTTAACACTGACAAGTTATAGCTGTGCCAATTGCTTGTGTTCTTTGGTGACTATAGTGGAACTCTACTATTGTATTATATTGAACTTGAGAAGTATTGTACTATTTTAACATGCTTTTTCTATGCTCTTTTTATGTCATTAAAGGTTTTTGACTTTGACTTTGACTTTGTCACTAGGAAGGATATGTCCAAGTACTTCTGGCTCTACGTCTCACTTATGGTTACCAGGTCCCTAGTCACGGGAGATTTTAGGGGTGGAGCCTGAGGAAGGTGGGATTTGGGGAAGGGAGGGACTTCATTGCCATAGAGTCTAATTGCCATAGTGGCCATTTTCTCCAGGTGAATTGATCTCTAGCAGCTGGAGATCAATTGTAATAGCAGGAGATCTCCAGCTAGTACCTGGAGGTTGGCAACCCCACTCTCACTTCATGTTGTGATCCTTTTCTCACATTCTTAAATGGTCACAAGAATCTAATGAAGTTAGTATCGACAGAATAGAGCCGTGTTGGCGAACCTATGGCACGCGTGCCGACTCCGGCACTGACTCCGGCACGCGTAGCCCTCTCTGCCAGCACGCGTGGGTGGGCTCCAAAAGCCTCCCGGGTTGTCTGTGCCACTCCCTCTCTCTCAGCTGAGCTGCGGCCGTGACTCAGCTGTTCCTCACCCATCCCTCTCTCAGCTGAGCTGCAGCAGCGGCTCAGCTGTTCCTCCTAGCCGCAGGCCTTTCCGGCTCTGCCCCGCCCATCTCCACCTCGGTGCCGCTCCATGGTAAATCCGGCGGCGTGGGAGGCGACTCCATGCCAGCAGCTCCGACCAGCAGGGAGAGTCGCGAAAAAGTCACCAGCCCCCTCCCCCAGCCCCCCTCACCGAGTGCTCCCTGACTAAGGGCAGGTTGTAACTTTTTTTCTGCAGGGGGCAGCAGGGAAGAGCGCCAACACAGCACCTTCCCCCCCCGTGCATGCGTCGGCGCGTCAGCAGGGCTGAAGGCTTCCTGCCTCGCACGCACATGGCTGGCTTCGTCCTCTTCCCCCCCCTCTTGCCCCGCAACAGCTGACAGTTGGCGGGGAGGCCAGCAGCAACGAAGCCCGGCCTTTTCCTTCAGGCTCCAGCCGCAAATCCTCCTCGCCGCCTTCCTCCTCCTCGTCCCCCTCTGGCGGCTCCCAAAAGTCCAGCTCCAGGCTGCCACCACCATCGTCCTCTTCCTCAGGTGCCTTTCCCCCTGCCGTTTTCACCTGCTGCCTCCTCCTTCTCAGGGCGCTCAACAGCTGCGCATCCGCCAGGCGGCCCCTCAACAGCTTGCCATCCACCAGAGAAAGGCCTGCCGTCTCCCGCTATCCTCCCCTTCTCCCCCCACTCTTTCTTTCTTTCTTTCTTTCTTTCTTTCTTTCTTTCTTTCTTTCTTTCTTTCTTTCTTTCTTTCTTTCTTTCTTTCTTTCTCTCTTTCTTTCTTTCTTTCTTTCTTTCTTTCTTTCTTCCATCCTTCCTCTCTTTCTTCCTTTCTTCCCCAGTTCTTTCCTTCTCTTTCCTTTCCCAGTTCCTTCCTTCTCTTTCCTTTCCCAGTTCCTTCCTTCCTCTTTCTTTCTCTCTGTCCCTCCCCCCTCGTTCTTTCTTCCTTCCTTCCATCCTTCCTCCCTTTCATCCTTTCTTCCCCAGTTCCTTTCTTCTCTTTCCTTTCCCAGTTCCTTCCTTCCTCTTTCTTTCTCTCTGTCCCTCCCCCCACTCTTTCTTTCTTTCTTTCTTTTTCTTTCTTTCTTTCTTTCTGTCTGTCTGTCTGTCTGTCTTTCTGTCTTTCTGTCTTTCTGTCTTTCTGTCTTCCATCCTTCCTCTCTTTCTTTCTTTCTTCCCCAGTTCTTTCCTTCTCTTTCCTTTCCCAGTTCCTTCCTTTCTCCATCTCCCCCCCTTCCCTTCCTCTACTAGGGCTGCCGACCTCCAGGTGGTGGCTGGAGACTAAAACCTCAGTATTCAGTTTAAATTGCCGTGTTGGCACTTTGTGATAAATAAGTGGGTTTGGGGTTGCAGTTTGGGCACTTGGTCTCTAAAAGGTTTGCCATCACTGGAATAGAGTGTATTGACAGGATAACAAAGGTACATGCTTCTGATAACTTCAGGAACTTACTGAATATTTGTGCATAAAAATATTTCTTGTCAGAATGGTTTCAATGATCCCAGGGAAAAATGAGATTTGACAAAGGTAGAAATAATAGTTTTAAGGTTACCTCACAAGTTATCACAGATTATCACAGATTTATCAAGTTCTGTTGTACTTAGGTACAACTAGTAGCCCATATATTATGTACAAAGATGGGGAAAAATTAAATAAAGCATATTGGGAAACTGTTTCTCACACATTAATGTCACACTTGATATACATTTGGGTTGTAATGCTTAGAACACTTACTGGGTGTGTGCATTCAACCAACATTTGTGACTCATGTCATGTTTTCATTGGCATTTTAGAGCAAACATCTGTGATGAAATTCACTGAATGTTACCTGAAGAAAGTAGACAAATTATATGTGTTTTGTTCATGTTCACCCACATTGTTTACTTAACTTACATTAAACAAAATTATTATATTATTGCTGATTGTTGAGGATATGTGAAATTGGGAAGCAATGAAAGAAACTCAAACCTGAAATTGAATTAACAGAAAAAATAAATTCTACTCTCATTAAAGGTAAACCCTATGTATATTCTAATGCAATTTCATCTTAATGACTATATTTTTAGGACTTTGCCACAGCTGAACACATTGAATTTTAAAGCAACATCAAACTTCCCATCAAACAAAATATGACAAAAGCACTTTATACCAATTATATATTTAAATGTAACAGCCGGATGATTACAATTACAGAGCTAAAATGTATTGTCTCACAACTCAAAAACACTGTATGTGTAATTTTTTTAAAGACACCCTCTCTCTTTTTTGCATATTGTAATTCTGGTCTGTGGTGTGCCAAGGGGACTAATTAATCTTATAGATATACCACAGAGACTGCTTGTATTCAGTGTTTCAAGTAACTAGAATTCATAAGGTGAAGCTATAAAGGGAGATCACTAGAGACTTGCAGATAGGTCGGAATAAAAATTAAATAGGGGGTATCTTGATACCTCTTCCTTCTTGGAGTACACAAGAATGTTGATTAGCAAAACTAAAGTAGAAACAGCTTGAATAGGCTGTGAGGAGAGCTCTTGCTTATAGACCATTTCTCGCTTGTAGACAAGTGGCTGTAGCCACTCTAGTAGCTACAGTGCCTTAGGCTCTCACCAGAATGGCCCTAGGATTAAGGAACAGTTTGGAGTGTGATCTGAAGATCTGCAGTGGAAAGGGGTAATCACGAAAAATCCCATCTCCATCTTGCATGAGAGGAAGTGTCTTTGGACTTTGGATCCAAGCCTGTGCTTTGTAAAACAACTTTGAAGATTTTTAGGATTACATTTCAGCTTCCCAGTGATCTTATAGGTAGTTACAAGCAGATTGAGTGTGTGCACGCACATGTGCAGGCAATTTGTGGTAGAAAATTGTGTAAGGGAAATAGATTTCTTTTCCATGCAGAAAACCTAACAGGGGCCCTTGGCTTATTAACAGACAACTAACCAGGAAACTGTTCTGCTCCTTGCAATGATCAACAGCATGCCACTATTCTTGAAATGCTTTCATTTATACCAAACCGTTTCAACTGGCCAGCTCACAAGCTGACCTTTCAGTCACAAGGTAGCAAAACTTGCATGAGAAAAATACCTGATGAGAGCTAGTGTAGTGTAGTGGTTAGAGTGTTGGACTAGAATCTGGGAGAGCCAAGTTGGAGTACCCACACTGAAACGGAAGCTACCTGGTTGAACTTGGCCCAGTCACACATCCTCAGCCTAACTAATTTCACAGGGTTGTTGTGAGAACAAAATGGAGAGAAGAATGATGTAAGTTGCTTTGGGTTCCCACAGCGAAAAAGGGTAGGGTATACTTGCATTGTCATGCATTAAACTATACCACAGTGACTTCTTCTCCAAAACTGGTCAGAAGGCAAGGGGAAGAGTCATGGCTCCGTATTAGAGTACTTTCATTGCATGTACAAGTATCAGATTCAGTCCCTGGCATTAAGGATGTGCATACCTATTGAAGCCATACTGTGAATTTATGGAGTGAAAAACAGAATTACAGAATTTACCAGCATTAGGAAAATAACACAAAAATTCAGGTGCAATAAGAGAATGTTCCAGGAGTATGAAGCAGGGTTTTTACAGAGCAAATTGGACCACATTTGCAGGGTATCAAGGTTCCCTGTGTCCTAAAGCCCCCTTCCCCAAGTTTGAAGGGGATTGATCAAAGGGATCCAATCTTACATACCCCTGAACAAGGTATCACACCAGCCATCCTGGCCTCCACTGTTTCTTAAGAAAGGAAATACCATGCTGAAAACCTTCAGTCTAATCAATCAAAGCAGCCCCAATCCCCCTCATAAGAGCACTCTGAAATGCAAATAGCAAACAACAAACCAGCACAAACAAGAAAAACAAAAAAAGTCCTCAACAAAAAACAAAGGTCACCCCCCCAGAACAGAGTAGCTTTCAAAAACACCAAACCTTTACAAAAACACATACCAGAAACCAAAGCAAAGAGCAAAAAACAAAAAACCCACCTGAATGCAGAAGGGAAAAAACACTAAAAACAGAACCAGAATTTTTAAAATCCTCCTACAACTCAAAACCCCCAGCACTAAAATGAAAAAATCCCTGATAACAACAGTAAAACAATTAACCTGGAACAAAACTTGGGTTGCCAACCTCCATGTGGGACCTGAAGATGTCCCAGAATTACAACTGATTAGACTAGAGGTCTGGTGCTTTTGGAGGGGTTGCTCTGCTCTGTGGGAGATGATCTTTGGGGGGTTTGGATGGTTCCTGTTGCTGTTTGACATTGCCTTGGGAAATGATGGAAACCAAGATAGCTGGGGACACCTTATTCAGGATTCATAACATTTGATCCCTTTGTCAAAATTCTTTTAAACTTGGGGGGGTAGTAGAGTGGGAGGACCTGGTACCCTGCAATTTTGGTGCTATTTTATATACAAACACCCATTCCATGCCACCAGAAAGATCCCCTATATCCTTCATAGGAAACAGTGGAGACAAGGATGGCTGGGGGCACCTTGTCCAGGTATCTGCAAAGTTGGACCCCTTTGTCCAAAACACTTAAAACAGTGGGGTGTCATTAGGGGAGAGGGTTTCCTGAAAATATGGTGCCATTTCCTCTAAAAACACCCACTCCAGAACCCTGAAAATTTTCTCCTATAGGAAACCATGGATATATAAATTTGAAAATCCAAGGGGGGAGGGAAGAAAATAAACCAGAACCAGCATAGAGATATCGAACATTTTGGGACACTCTGAATCTGAACTTTACTGATTTTTTCCCCAGTGTTTAAAGGATTTTATGTAGGAGATACTGAGAATGAACTCTTTGCCTAAGATTTTTGGGAACTTCTGCCAGCCAGAGTACACAAAAAAACTCTAATTTACAGCATATAGTGCCTTTCTCGGGTTTATTTTTGTGTCAGTAAACCCAATATGCACAACCCTAGATAAAACTCAGTTGACTTTCCCAAGTACTATGCTTAATCATACTTTTGTAAAAGGAGAGCCAGCATTGCGTAGTGGTTAAAAGTAGGGCTGTTGAATTTTTTTTTGGGTAAAATTCAAATTTGGCAAAATTTGGCCCGTTTTGATTCGGGAAATGCCGAAGTCTGAACTCCCTCGATTCGGATCTGTGGAATTCGGCACTAATTTCGGAGTTCGGGAAAAATTCGGCCAAATAAAGCCATTAAAAACACATTTGCGCCTTTCTGCGGCTCCGGGGGGGGGCATTTTTGGAGGTAGAGGTCCCAAGATTTCAGTGTAGCTTGAGGGGACCCTTCTTGCAAGAACCCCCAAGTTTTGTGACGATTGGGGCAGGGGTCCCGAGTTATGGGGTTCAGAAGGGGTCCCCCCATGATCAGCCCATTGGAATGAATAGAAATAAATAGACCATTTGGACTTGGAGTTTGCAAAACCATGAAAAGCAACACGTGACGCGACCTTGGGAGTTTGCAAACCATGGAAAGGGACAGAGGCGCGCTAGCTATGCATAAGGAGCAGGTGGGGGTAGAATTTCCCCTTTTGCATCGGACTCGGGAGTTGGGACCGGGCAAATGCATTGTTTAAGTCACAATTTGAACATCAGTTTTGAGCGAGCATCAAAATAGACCTAACTGATCTTATGAGTTAGGAAAAACCTGAGGACACACAACTGAAGCCCCCCCTCAAATCAGAGAGAGACGTGAGCGGGCACCCCCCCCCCAAGGCAGAACGGGCAAACCCCCCTCAAACCAATATGGCTCTGCCCCAAACGGGGAAAAAACCAAGGAAGAGGAGGCGCAGCCCGGGTGCCGAGGGGAGAGAGACTCGCAAGGAGCCGCAGAGACTCAACTTTACACTTTAAAACTTTAAAAGCAGAACACCCACTCCCACAGAGCCGAGCGGGCACACCCCCCTCGGCTTTTCTCCCCACCCACAGAAGCTGCTCCTCCCCCTACACACACACAGACTCTGCTTCCCCCCCCCACACACACACACACAGGAAAAAAATTATAGAGAAAAGCCCCAACATGGGTCTTACTGTGGATGTCGTCTCAGCAGTAATCCAATATGATTCCATTTATGCACGGGAGATTTTGCCTTGGATTTGCCACTCTCTAGATGCACAGGATCTCAGTGGTTGGATGGGGGAACCACATAACTCGGGACCCCTGACCCAATCTTCACAAAACTTGGGGGTTCTTGCAAGAAGGGTCCCCTGAAGGTACACGGAAATTTTGGTACCTCTACCTTCAAAAATACCCCCCGGAGCCATGGAAAGCCACAAATGTGCGCACACACCCCCACGGGGATCTCTCTCACACACAAACAAACACTCTCTCTTTCTCTCCCCGGGCCACACAGTAGCTGGACTTAGGGCTGTTGAAAAAAAATTCAGTACAGTTCGGGGTCGGCAAAATTAGGCCCTTTTAAATTCAGGCCGTGCCGAAGTCCGAACTCCCCCGCTTCGGATCCCTGAAATTCGGGCGAGATCCGGAGTTCGGGGGGAAATTTACCCCCCCGGCGGGCCTTCACGGGGCTTCCATGAAGGCGCGCGGGGGGCTCTTTAAACAGATCTGCACCTTCCAGCTGGAAGGCCGGGAGGCGCAGATCTGTTTAAAGGCCCCCCGTGCCTTCAGGGAAGCCCCCTGAAGGCTCGTGGGGGGGAACAGATCCCGTGCCAGGATAGCCCGGGAGATTGGGGGGGAAAGGGAAGGCGATCCTGTCCCCCGCCGGGTTGAGCTCTCTGGAAGGCAAGCTTGCCCCATGAAGGCAAGCTTGCAGCTGGGAGGTGCAGATCTGTTTAAAGGGCCCCCCGCGGCTTCAGGGAAGCCCCCTAAAGGCACGCAGGGGGGAACAGATCCTGTGCCAGGATCGCCCAGGAGATGGGGGGGAAGGGAAGGTGATCCTGTCCCCTGCTGGGTTGAGCTCTCTGGAAGGCAAGCTTGCTTGCCTTCCAGAGAGTTCCTTAAAGGTGGGAAAAGGCAAGTTTGGCGGATCCTGAACCTGCCAAATTTTTTCCGTGGTCCCCCGAACTTGCCAAGTTTGGGACTGCTGTTTCCCGCCATTTTGCGGTTCGGTTCCATCGGAACCACAAAACCGCCGAACCAGGGGAAGTTCAGCGGTTTTGCGGTTCGGGTGGAACCGAATCGACAGCCCTAGCTGGATTCACGCACTCAACCGCGACTGATTGGCCAGAAGGAGACCCAGGTTGGCCACCGATTGGCCGTGGGAGAATGCGGCTTACTAACTGACGGTTATGCTGCTGATTTGGAGCCCCTGAATTTGCCGAATTTATTCAGCGATCGCCCCGAACTTGCCAAATTCGGTTTGTTGTTTTCCCGCCTTTTTTTAAATTCGGTTCCATCCGAACTGAAAACCGCCGAATCGGGGAAAATTCGGCTGTTTTTTGGTTCGGGATAAACCGAATCGACAGCCCAAGTTAAAAGTGGTGGTTTAGAGTGGTGGATTCTAATCTGGAGAGCCAGGTTTAATTCCCCACTCCTGCACATGAGCGGTGGAGGCTAATCTGGTGAACCAGGTTGGTTTCTCCACTTCTACACATGAAGCCAGCTGGGTGACCTTGGCTAGTCACAACTCTCTTAGAACTGTCTCGGCCCCACCTACCTCTCAGAGAGTCTGTTGTGGGGAGGGGAGAGGAAGGGAAGGGAAGGTGATTGTAAGCTAGTTTGATTCTTCCATGAGTGGTAGAGAAAGTTGGCTTATAAAAACCAACTCTTCTTCTTCTTCAGGGGTCTCACCATATTTCTAGAATGAAGTCATGTGGGTTTTTTCTTATTTTTTCTTATTTGCTCATAAGACGATAAACCTGCAGAGTACTATCTGCGTCTTTATCCCACATTGTGTGACACAGCAGCAAGCTTCATTTGGCCCTTAGGCAGCACATTATATACCTCTGCTTTACTGTTTGATGCGCTGAAAAACATGGGACTTCCAACTGGGATATAAACAGATAATGAGATTCCCTTAATGTGCTGGTCTCCATAGCATTATCAAGAGGGTCATTTTCCTGTCTTTCCAGTTGCCCCCAAAGGGAGAGAAAAAATAAAGTCGGAAACAATGACTCTGAATATTTCAAGGCAAACACAAGTTTCTGACACCGGAGGGAACCCCAATTGCTAGCAGCCAACTGAGAATATCAAGTTAGTCTAAAAGTACAACCTCAAATATGCACCTTGGTTGCAAGCTAGCTTCAATCTTCAGACATGGTTAGTACATAATCAGAAAATGGCATTTTCATTTGAGAATCGTGCATAAGAACATCTAATATTGCATGATTTTTTTAAAACAAAACAATTAACCAAACATATAGTGTATATTAGTAAATATGCACTAGTGGGAACAAAAGAAAGGCCTGGCAACTGCATGAGGCACTTTTGTTTTCTTTTGTTTTAAATGTTGTTTGCATTAATGATCTCTTATGCTTGGAAGAGGTGCTATCTAGTACTAAGGAGCTAAAAGTCCTTTGTCAGGGTCCAGTCTAATCTTTCTGATTTTGTAAATTACAGTCCAATAAAAGTTGGACATGGGAAAGTCCTGTTAGGTCATCAGTTCAGCCTCCTGGCAGCGCTTTTGCCAATTTTGTTTTCAATGTTTCAAGTAATAGGGTTTCTGCCACCTCCCTTGGAAGATTATCCCACAAACTAATCGCTCTTGGGAAACAAAGCGACAGAGAGATGGAAGGCAAGCAACTGATCAAGCTGATTAAATTAAATTGAGTAACAAGACACATTACCTTTTGTACATGGCTAGAGATGAGTCAGTAAATGAAAAACACTCCTGCACAGAAGTGCTCGAGCAATTGACCAGGTTGTAGAAGTCACAACAATAAACCCTTGAGAATAAACTTTTATTATCAGTGTGAAGAACAGTTCCCTTAGTTCTGCTAAGTGGGAATAAAAAGGAACTCTTAAATTATCTTCTTGGTAAAAGGGGCAGACTTAGCTTCCTAACTTTGATGATATTGGTCCTATGAGTGCATTAATATCAGTGTTAAAGAGGACTGTGCTGAATCATCATGATATCTGATAGTGGAGTGACTGGCCATTGTGATAGTTGTAAAAGCAACAAAATCAGTCCACCCCAATCAAGGATGGAGTCTCCACACACTTCAAGGACTTTCCAGAGCTGTAGAAAAATGTAACTGTAAATTAACCAAAAGAGAAAAATATCCTCCCTCTCAAAGGATCGGATGTCCTAGGAGGCACAGAATGTTAAAGCCACTGAAAATAAGTTAAAAGAGAAGGGAAACAGAGGAATAAGGAAATATATCTGATCAAGCCTCTGAAAGCATACAGAATCCTGGTGGAAAATATTGGAGAAGTAATTTCCAAACTATTTCCGCCCTCATCCCTCTCTCCTGCCCCCAGCTGCATTTGCCCACTACCACTTTGGCATCTGGCAGAAGAAAAATTAAGTAACAGAAAAAAACACTATCGGAATGACAGCTGGAATTCCTAGAGATGCATGATCATATTTACATCACCTTTACATCACCTTTACACATTTCTTGCCCTTTTATCAGGTTCAGAGATAGTATAGTTCTAAATTCTAAACAAGTTATCCATAACCCAAATATCATGATAGTGAAGATAGACAGCTGAGCAGAAAATGCATGACTGTCTGATTTACCTGTTGCTTGCGAACAAAGAAATGGGAGAGCGAGAAAGAGAAAGAGAAAGTCAAGTCCTGAAGTCCAAAACTGACAAAATCAGCTGAGCAGAAAATACTCCAAAGGGGGAAATAAGCAAGACCATATGTTATGTGCAACTTGCGGAGTCGGCAAAATGGGATAGTTGGGTAAAGATTCTGTCCCCAGCAATAGGGCACAAATTGTGGCGGGCAAGGCTAGAATAGACAGACAAACCATGAAGTTTTCCCCAATCTAATAAGATTAAATAACAGTTCTTTTTTTTTGGGGGGGGGTCAGTTTTATTATCATTTTAACTGAAAGACCAGTGACTGGATCCAGCCAGTTTTGTCACTCTATCTTAGTCAACTCCCCTCCTTATTACAGTCTCTGTCCTACATGCTTTTTGTCCATCCAAGTCCTATTATCCCCAACATAGACTTTTGGCTAGTCAAAGGGGGTCCCTCCCTTTCTTTTCATCAGTAGAAAAGCTGTTTGGATCCAACCTGATGGATGCAAGATGGGGATAAGGTAATCAGTGTAAAACCACAGATGCACAGAAACATTTTGATCCATTTTTAAATGTTCAAAAAGGGGGGAAAACCTTTTTGATTGTTCACGGTGTTGTATCTCAATTTGCAGACAGATTGTGATCCAAACAGATGGGTGATTAAGCATCCCTGGTGCACATGGGGCCCTGTGAATTGGTTAAAAACATAGTGATACAAGCATATTCAGATTGTTTTAATGGGGTGTTTTATTAGTGTACACATGCACATCAGTAAAACACCACAAAGGAAGTATGCAATCACATAGATGACATGATGCCAGGATTGCTCTTTTGCCACATTTTATCAATGTGCTTGTGTGAATTGGTACTGGAAAGGGGAAGGGGAAAGATGCAAATGAATTTCAGGCAATGGCGTTGTGACAATCTAAGTGTATTCAGCATTCTGTTTAAAATTCAGAAATTTTTAAAAATGGAACAATAAACAATTTCTACTCAGATCATGTATTTCAAAATCTATACAGTTATTCTGATACAGAGTATTCCAAAAGCAATCCTAGATCCTCTTTGTGAGACAAGAAGCAGAAGAAGAGGAGAAAGATCAGCTCTGAACTTAACTGTGTCTTTTTCCAGGACATTTCCACATTTCTCTCAGTTCAATGCAACAGATATTTATTCATGTGGAATTTGATTAAATTGAACAAATTAAATCTGACTACTGATTCATCTCAAAGCATTGGAGCAAGAGGAAGACAATGACACTAGAACAATTTGTAATTGTCTAGGAGGTCGTCATCTCTCAGTAGCCCTTAATTAGCCATTAATAATTTTGTGAATTCTAAATTTCATTCTCATCATGTAACATGATGTGAATTGAGAGACAGAGACTTGTTAAACCACTTATTTTAGCAAGTTGCTCCAAGCACTTAGAACTCCAAGCACTAATAGAACTCACTATTCTCTTTTTTCTTCTCAGTAAGCCAGATTTTTTTTTACCTCATCTACTGAGTATATTTGCTAACGATGCTCCTCTGCACAGGCTGAAAGCAGTTTATTTTTTCCCCAGTACCAAACTTTATAAAGTGAAAACATCAATCCATAATGACTACATGCCCATATCTGCATAACCCTTTGCAATTAAAGTGGTTAACACCCACTGGGACAAATGTGCAGGCTTTGAAAGAAAGAGCTAGTTGATGAATGTATAACAACAAGGGGCAATTCAAGGTAAAAGTCCACAATTTCCATTTTCTATAATTTCTCCATATGAGAGAGGAAGGGCTGCGAATCGAAACCAGACACATCTTAAATGAAATAAGTTGTCACTGCAGGGATGAATGAAGAAAAGTAGTCCTCATTTATGTATGAACAATAAGGCTGCCAACCACCAGGTAGTGGGTGAACAGCTCCTGCTATTACAACTGATCTCCAGCCGATAGAGATCCGTTCACCTGGAGAAAATGGGCACTTTGGCCAGTGGACTCTATGGCATTGAAGTCCCTCCCCTCCCCAAACCCCGCCCTCCTGAGGTTCTGCTCAAAAAACCAAAAAACCTCCCACCAGAAGTGAAGAGGGACCTGGCAACCCCAATGAACAAGGAAAGTGGCCATTCACTTTGGACAAATATTGGTGGGTCTAAGATTCAAAACATTGTGTGCTTCATGATAATGAACAGCATTTAGCAGTAAGTTTGCCACTTATCCAGTTTGTTAGGGAGATTTATGTAGTGTATGGCTATTACAGCAGATGTCAAACTAGGCCTAAGGAGACCTGGGTGCAAATGTCTACTGTGTCAAGTTCACATGGCAAACTTGGGTCATTCTGTTTTGCTCAGGCTAACCAAATGTATAAGGTTACTGTGCGGGGGAAATGTTCCTTGGAATGAGGATGTGATAAAAAATGTGATAGATGGTTACTAAAGGTAGCTGCTTGTTCTTCATTTCTTGAATAGGTGTTGCCTTAGAGTCACTTTAAATGATCACCAGACAATATAGTTAGTGATTCATATGAATCAATTCTATGAATGTCTCTGACATGGCTATTATTTAAATATTTGTACTTTCTCTTCTTTCCATGAGTAGTATTGTTCTGTTCCCTCCTTTCAGTCAGTGATATGTTCCCACTCCCTCTTGTAATATTTAAGTTTCAACACTTTCCTGTATTCACATTCTGCCCTTTCTTCCTCTCTCCAGTTTAATTGGGTCTGCACCAATTTAAGGGAAGACAAGAGAGGAAAGTGGTCTCCCCATGTTTCAACACATGGAAGGGAAGGAATACACACACAAATATAACATTGTAACCTAATCCCTCCCATATATCCCATTCCAGAGACACTATGCTGAAAGAAAAACAAAGATCAGTGGATATTTTAAACACATTTTTTAAAAAAATAAAATTTGGGAAAGCATTTATATTAATGGATCTCTGGAAGGATGGTATATAACTTTTCTAAATAAATAAATACATTTCCTACCATATGAAAATAAACAGATGTAGTTTTTAAACTGAACATGTAACATGGCTCTTAGAACCAGCACTTCTCAGCTAATTCTCTCTGGGGACTGGACAATTACTAGGGATAGAAATTATACTTTAGGAGATGTGACAAGATTTTTTTTCCCTTTTATGGAATTACAGGAAATGTTCTAAGGAAACACAAGAACCTTATCTCTGCAATGAGTACCAGAGTGAAGGTGTGAGAACTTGATGCATTCAATAACTGATCCACTGCTGGATTCCAGCAGAAACGTCAACCAGTAAGGAAGAATGTCAACCTAAAGCATCCTGTGCATCTGTATTGGGGAGCTGTACTGGTAAGATCTGCCTCATAAGCCCTGTTCTTTGTGCCTTTGCCTTCAAAGGTGAGGTGGGTGGCACCCAGAGACTGGCCTTTTCAGTAGGGTCACTCTGCTTATAGAATGCCTTCCCCCTGAGGTTTGCCTGGCAACGACATTGTTTTCTTTCAGGTGTCAGACCTAAATGTTGCTGTTCACCCAGGCTTTTAACAAAGTGTTGGTCTTCTAATACTGTTTTAACCTGGAAACTGTTATTATAAACTGTCAGTGGTCTGTTTTATGGTCCATTTTTTATGCTGGGTTGGGGGGTTTTTGCTGGATTTTAATATCTTTTAATAGTTTTTGTTTATTTTTTTATTTTGTAAGGCGCCTCAGGCAGGTTTGTGGAGAGACAGCGTAATTTTTTTCCTAAATAAATAAATAAAACAGAACGGTATTTCTGAAGTGAAAGCTCCCCTGCAGATCTTATATGTGGGTACATTTCACGTGGATAAGGGAAATCATATTTGCTAGCCCCCTACAGATATACCACATAACTTCTGGGGAGGGGCATATATTTAAACAAAAATTATATGCATAGGCTTTTATGCACTAGTTGAAACATTGCTAAAAGCATGTTGGCTTTGAATATGCATAGGTAGAGGGCCTACTGGGCATGAACCTACTCTCTTCCATGCACATTCAGTGTATTCACAAATAACATCTGTATAGAACTTTTGGTTATCCCCTAAGAAAATATCATAAAGAAGCAATGATAAATAATGGCACTAAACAAATGTTTTTAAAGTCCCTCTGAGCACACTAGAAGGGCAGCATTTGTAGCCTATATTTAAACAAAGTAAAATGAATTAATTAGTTGGGAAAATGTGGCATTGCTGAGTACATAGCAATTTCCTGATTGTTTAAGGGTTTGAAATACTTAAACTGACATGAAACAAGCAGGACCTATTTTTTATTCAAGCAGTCTTGGAGAATTAGTAAAATGAATTAGCGAACTCTTAAGATTTCTGGAGACAACCCATACATTTCAAAACAGAACATATATACGTGCTATTGCTTTAACAAAGCGATATAATAGTATTGTGCCTTGAATGCTGCTAAATGCTAAAAGAGACATTAAATGAGAAAAGGCCTGAGGCTACATGACAGAATCATGGATCAGGAGTTCAATTCGCCACATGCCTCTTCTGCAAGATCCGCACTGTAATTGAATAAAATTGCACAAGAACACTGGATTAGGGACTGGACAAGATAAGAGTTTGGTGAAACCCAAATACCTGCATAAATAAGGCAGAAGAGAATTCAAGTAAAGTAAATTTACCAAATAGGTCATTATGTATGTATGTATGTATGTATGTATGTATGTATGTATGTATGCATTTGTTTATTAACACATTTATATCCTACATTATACCCCATGGTTCAAGGCAGTTTACAATAATGGTTAAAAACATTTCCAATTAAAACCAGAATAAAATAATGAATCTCAAATCTCTCCCTCCCCCTTAAAAGATCCCTGCCATTCAAACCTCTTCATTAACAATAGTAAAAGAATTCTGTAAAGGATCATCAAGGCTATTTACATTGAACAAAACAACTACAAAACTCCAGTTCCAGTGCAATATGAGTGCCTGTATGCAAATAAGCATTTAGACATAAGTTAATTATGACTTCTTCAAGGCAGCCGTTAAATAATGAGCTAAAGATAGGATAACAGCCTTATCTTTACTAGACAGCAAATATATTAGTTGATAGTCGTGTGAACATGCTGGAAAGTGTGAGATCAATAGAGTAATTTTTAAAAAATCTCTTAGAAGAATATAACTCACAGCTGAATAAAATTAGATAAGTTTCGATCTTTGCCTTTCCACAAGGGGAGAATCTCTGTTCAATTGGAGAATCTGCCGAATAATTCATTGAGAGGTAAGCCATTATGTCTGGCCAAGGAGAAAGGTCTTCAAAGGGCTGGAATAGCTAAGAATTTTAAATAATCTGGAAGCACTGAAAAAGATGGGGTACTCAATTCCCAGAAAGAGGGTGCACATTTCTTTTTGGTGACACTACATAATTCAAGGTGGTCCCTTCATTCTAAAACCATAAGTATTTTACTCATAACTAAAGGGAGGTCTGAAGGAAAATGTTCATTGGGAATCTATAAACTACCAAACTACAGATGTAATCAATTTTATTTGAAAACCAAACATAAAATTAAGTAAGTAAAAATAGACTAATTAAAGTCTGTTGCCTTAAAACAATCACCTCAGATATCTAATGGCCTTTATAATGTTTACTTATTCAAATCATTTTTGTCCTTTTCCAAATTGAAAAATACATTTGCTTTCACTTGAATGAAAGTGGCTTTCAGTAAAAAAAATCCATATTAAAATCACCAAACATTGCTTTTCAAGAAAAAATGCAAAGTCACAATATAGTAACACTCACACATATCAACTGAAACAGAGCCAGAACAAGACTAATGACAGTACAAAACAAAGCAACACCACTGAGGTCATCCAATGATCTGATGAAACAAAAGGACACCTATAGGTCAATAATAAAGGCACCAGTGGAACCTCATGATGACGATATTCCAACAGCTTGGTGCAACAACTGAAAAGATCTAATCACTGCACCCATACCACCTTACTTCGGTATGTGAGGAGAGCAACCCAAAATCTTATGAGAAAGTTTTAATGAATTATAAGATTCATATGGGAGCAGGTGATTCTTCATGCAATTACCGGCTCCATTAAGAAGCTGCTGGCAGATCCAAAAACGTATGACGAAGAAGAAGGAGGAGGAGGAGGAGGAGGAGGAGGAGGAGGAGGAGGAGGAGGAGTAGGAGTTGGTTTTTATATGCCGACTTTCCCAACCACTTAAGGAAGAATCAAACCGGCTAACAATCACCTTCCCTTCCCCTCACCACAACAGACACCCTGTGAGGTAGGAGAGGCTGAGAGACCTCTAAGAGAGCTGTGACTAGTCCAAGATCACCCAGCTGGCTTCATGTGTAGGAGTGGGGAAACCAACCCGGTTCACCAGATCAGAGTCTGCCACTCATATGGAGGAGTGGGGAATCAAACCCGGTTCTCCAGATTAAAATCCACTCTCCAAACCACCGCTCTTAACCGCTACACCACGCTGGCTCCCATGCATTCAAACACAAACCATGTGTGTTAGAAGGATGTAACTCTGCCTAGGATTATACCTTGCGGTGGTGTGTGCAGTTCCTTATGTTGGTTCGCTGTTCGGTTCCAGTGGTGACACTCATGTCAAAGTATCTAGGGAAGTCTCTGTTCTCTTATCTATAAAAATAGAACTGAGCATACACATTTCTTTTCTTTGTATTGTACCCTTAAGACCTCATTTGTCAAAACGTGTAGAAGATATGAAGCTATCTGCAGTAAATGCTTAATATACAACACATTCAGTACTCTTCCACTTTCAGCTCTGCAGTGTACAGCACATTTAAGCTTGTCACTCTAGCTGAGATTTATTGTATTATGATTACTTCATGACTTCTTTGGTATGCTTTTGCTGAGGCATTGCTCAACAAAAGCAAAATGTTATATAATTAATATGGAACCTTATGACAAAGAGACCAAGACCTAAAATTCTTTAAAAGCCATCACTAAAATACAGGATGACATTCTATATTATAAGAAAGAATTTTCAGAGCATTACCAGACAAAGTTGAATAACATGTCCCTCATGTTGAATGGGAAGCAGTGATTTTCAATTACTTAGATTATTTGGTATATGTTGCCGACTTCCCCAACAAGTGATATTCATTTATTTGAAACCTAAGTGCTCTGGCACTTCATGGAGGGACAGAAAAGAGATAAGGGTACATGAAATTTGATCCATCAGCCTGCTGTCAAAGCCAGTAACATCATCTTTAATATCTCCATATTGGTGAGCCTCATCATGTTCATTCATAGAACCAAGACCAAAGAAACATTCACTGATAACCCATAAAAGTTATAAAACCAGTTTATTCCTCACGTGTTGTTCAACATATCAACTTCCCATTGAATTCAAGTGGGTCTCTCTATGACAATGCAGTAGCATTTCAATCCTTACTGTATGATTCTTTTGAGAAACAAAGATATACACGTATATTCAGGGCATGATCCAGCCTTTTCCCAAGCACATGTAGGCAACTAACCCATGGGGTTAAGGACATATTCTGTTTTAAAATATTGTCGAAGGCTTTCACGGTCAGAGTTCATTGGTTCTTGTAGGTTATCCGGGCTGTGTAACTGTGGTCTTGGTATTTTCTTTCCTGACATTTCGTCTGCAGCTGTGGCAGGCATCTTCAGAGGAGTTCTTCACTGTCCTTCATTGTTACTCCTCTGAAGATGCCTGCCACAGCTGTGGGCGAAACGTCAGGAAAGAAAATACCAAGACCACGGTTACACAGCCCGAATAACCTACAAGAACCAATATTCGGTTTTGTTTTTGAGCTGAGGTATTGTATGATAAAAGAAAAATATGTCAGGAATGCCATCTCTGTTTTGCTCCTTTCTCTTTCTCCCCTGTACCAGCAGCCTTGGCCAAATTCTGATCATCATGTAGCTAGCCACTTACTGTCACTTGTTAAGTTTGTCTTAAACTTGCACATGTAAAGAGCACAACAATTCAGCAGTTCCATATCTACATACATGTAGCTCAAGAGAAACAAATAGAATCATTTGCTACTCCACCCAACCACTGTATATCATACCCTCATTCATAAAGTAGTTATCTGGTATGTGGGTAAAATAAGAGAAAGGGCAGACTTCAAGGTCCCACCAAATTCCATCTAAATGTCATGTTCCAAAGGCTACTCAAGTGCATCGCTATTGTGCTGCCAGAAAATGTTGGCAGCAGAGAGCAGAGCACAGGGGGAGGGCTTCATCTGCTGGAGCTAAGGCCTCAGGGAGGGTATGTGTCATGTTTATTCTCCAAGACCAATTCCATCTCCTCAAAGGATCCTTTTCAATAGTAGGCATAATAGCATTACCATGTTTGTAGAGTGCAAACCAACCATGGCCAGGTCCTTCACCAAATCAAATTTTTTTTTAAAAAATGTGGGCATATCAGGCAACAATTGCTGGATTCCAGAATTAATAATCTCATGAATTACTCATGTTTCAGACTGTGAGAAGAAAAACAAATAATGGAGGAGAAGATCATTAGCTTCAGGGTTCGGGTTCTTCCCCTTCAAAATTCAAAGGACTGTGGAGGTGTTGAGCATGGAAAAGTCCCCAAGATAATATCCAAGTGTGCTCTGGATGCTCATCCAAATGATGACTGTGATGAAAGCAAAACAATGCAGCCTTGAATATACATCCAAATCCCTGGTCCTGCAAGCAAGATGAATTCAGAAGAAGGTTCTGAGTTCAGAGCTCATTAATTGGATCAATGAGGAAAGTATGGGTGAAGGTTTTATTTCCCCGCTCCTGGGGCCTGGAGAAGGTGGAATTTGGGGAGGTGAGGGAGGGAGCTCAGCAGAGATGTGATAGAGTCTACCCTCCAGAGCTGCCATTTTTTCTAGGGGAACTGATCTTTGTGGTCTGGAGATCAGTTGCAATTCCAGGATCTATCCACATGTTTAGATTTCAAACTACTTGCTTGACGCATCTAGCCTTGGAACCAGCAAATGTAGAACTACAGAAAATTCTCATCATAGATGAGAACCTCAGCCTATTCCCCTTCCTTTCCATATTTCATAATCCAATGTCAAATAATTTCTTCACAGGATTGAAATAAACTGCAAATATGAATCAATTTGAAGAGAAAAGCTTTTCCTGTAAACACCCATGTTAGCAACCAATCATGAACAAAAATATTCCTTTCTGCCAGACATAATTACATGGTTCATATACATTAGAACATTGCTGATTGCAAAATCTTTATTTATACCCTTTAGATATGGAGCATGCTGAAATAAATAGATGCACTTCCTGTACAAATTAGGGCAAATCACATGACAGTGTTCGGAAATTGAATCTCTCTTCTTTCACAGTTTTGATAATTATTTTGTTGCACTAATTTGGAGCCAGCAAATCACAAAAACGGTGGATTCAGCCTAATACTTCATTGGGTTAGTTGCTAAATCCAGGCACACTATGTTTTTCTTTTCATGTTTTTTGTGAAAAGCTTACCTGATTCTACTATCAGGTGGATTATACTCACCATCTCCTAAAGCTATTTTAGGAAGCATTTTTATCAGAACTGTTCTAGTTGCTCTAATTAACTAAAATGAATATTTAAAGCTTATAATTGCTGGGCATCCTGAGAAATAATAATTACCTGTCTGATTGCAAAACTTGAAGTGTGCTGTTATATGCATACAGCTTTCTTGAGGATTTTTTTTAAAAAAAGGCATAGCTCTGCTTTCATACCCATTCATTTGAACAATGTTATTATGTTTAAGTTGATTATATGGGCAGCCTTTTAATCAATCAGGTCCTTAAGGCACCTAAAAATAATGTTTTGTTTCTTTTGTTAAGGAAAAGAAAAGCTCCAAAAGAAAGAGAGAAAAGCCTCTTCCACTTTGAGAAATGTGAGATGTATTTAAAAAGTAAAGATTCATCAAAGCAACCCCTAAAGTTCACAATTCAATCCCAAGCAAGGATCAGATCTAAGGTCTTTTATGCATGGCTGTTTCACTTGCCATCACCCCTCTGACAACTTTGGGTCTTTATGTTAATTATGCTTGCTGTTTCCAAACATTAGAGTTCGCCTCGCTCTCCCCTTACGTTTCCCCACGTTTTGCCCAAGTTTTCAGAGACCTGTTTTATCTTGGGCAAAACTTGGGGAAATGCAGGGGGAGAGTGAGGCAACCTCTGTCCTACCTTTGATGAAGGCCAGTCACATGGAAGGATCCTGGGAGGAGGTACTCTGACCAGAATCACCAGTTGAACTGCCCCTCTTCGGAGTGCCTTACTATTATCACCAAAAATGAGTGGGAAATCTGGATTATGGCCGGCACACAGCCAAAAAAGGGTGATGGTGGGTTTCTTGCATGAACTACAGAGTTCCACACTACATGCTAGCCATCTCTGGATAAGAACTATGTGTGCAGTTTGTGTTCAGAATGAATGTGGTTCTGGAATAAAGTACCAAAAGTGTGCCTGGGTTCTGTGAGTGCCCTCTGGACACAGATTAGTGTTCTCAGAGAGAGCCCTCAGTGGCTGGTTTCCATCTTATTTGTGTCTGTTCAATATTTCTTGTTCTCAATAAATTTGGTTCAATACATTTGTGCTCAATAAATTTTGCTGACTTTTATTCAGACACATGTAACACAGAGGTGTTTTATCCATGGTCGCTTTAACCTCCTTTATTCCCCATTTCAGCCAGGATCAAATTTTTCAGCATGCACAATATCTCATTCCTTGGAAGCTCAACACTGTTTCAATGCAAAACGAACCCGGCTTTTCACATTCTTCTTCTGGCACGAATTAAACTGTTCATCCTGGCTCATTCTGGAGTCACAGAGTGTGCATACTCAGTCCTCGGGTTGAGCTCCCCTGCGCCATCATGGCCCACCCTTTTCCAACCCCCTCCTCAAAGCAGCATGCAGGGGAAAACAGAAGATTGGCCTCTCTCATAGCCAATCACAAAGCAGCGTGTAAAGGCGAGGATTCAAGCACAGAAGATTGACTTCTCTCACAGCCAATCACGAAGCAGCGTGTAAAGAGGCAGGGATTCAAGTGCTTCCTGCTTCTTGCTACCTCGGAGCTCTTTCTGAGCAAAATAAAGGCTTTTTAAAAACAAGGCTTGGATTTCTACCCCCCCCCCCTTCAGATTGCTCCCTTTTTTGTTTTTTGTTCTTAAAATGCTTTTTTATGCAGCAGTTGGGTTTAGAGGGAAGGACTTGATTTGAGTTTGGGAGACTGTTTTTCTGTATTCATGGTTCAGTTAGCAAACAGTTTCATCCCTGATCATTCAAGCCAATGCATATAGTTTCCCGCAACCCAGGTTACTTTAATGTGCGATGAACCCAGGTCCAAGCAGGGAGATCCAGCCCATGCATAAAAGACCAGAGCCAACAAGATTGCATTGCCTCCCAACAACACACAAGATTTGATCAATCTTGCAAGGCTGGTATTTGGCTTAAGACTGGGGTGAGTTAATACATAGTTTTCCCCAGACCTCATTTCTAGCATGTGCTCTAAGGTTTCAGAAAACTCTTTAGGAATAGCTAGGAATTGGGAGTGCAATAGTACCCTTTGCAATTGGCAGGCATTGTATAAGTCCCTGGAATGGCTAGGCCTGGAAAGAAGCTGGCATTTTGCTTTTGCCTGATCAATACAGTTTATTCTCACATCCCACCTTCAGTTCCAGAAGCCATGGGACCTCCAGGAGCATAGAGTGGATCATATTTGAAACACTGTCACTTGGAGGAGGGCAGGGAACTGTTCCTGTTGGCAGAAGAGGATAGGACTCACAATAATGGGTGTATTGTATGCAGTTCTGGGGGCCTCACTTCAAAACAGATGTGGACAGAATGGAGCAGGTGCAGAGGAGAGCAACAAGGATGACCAGGGGCTTGGAGACCAAGCTCTATGAGGAAAGGCTGAGGGAGTTGGGTATGTTTAGTCTGGAGAAGAGGAAGTTGAGGGGGGACATGATTGCTCTCTTTAAGTATTTGAAGGGCAGATAGGAATTGGGAGTGCAGTAGTGCCCTTTGCAACTTAGAGGATGGCAGGGAGCTGTTCCTGTTGGCAGCAGAGGATAGGACTTGCAATAATGGGTTTACATTGCAGGCAGAAAGGTACTGGCTGGTTATTATGAAAACAATTTTTACAGTAAGAATTGTTTGACAATGGAATCAGCTACCTAAGGAGGTGGTGAGCTCCCCCTCACTGGCAGTCTTTAAGCAGAGGGTGGACAAACACATGTCAGGGATGCTCTAGGTTGATCCTGCATTAATCAGGGGGTTGAACTAGATGGCCTGTATGACCTTTCCAACTCTATGAGTCTATATATACTCTAGATCTAGATTTGGGCATGACTGCTTGTGGGTCTAACCCTGCATAAAGAAATTACAGGGGCTGATTATTGATTGTTGACAGTGTATGTTTAGAATGCTGGTTTCAGTATTTAATCACAACTACATTCATCACAATTATATTATGCTTACACAATTATATCAATATGACATTCTAATTATAATTGTATCTAATTATGTGTGACACTTTACTTTGAATTACTCTTTATAGAACTTAAAAACAAAAATCTATAAAGAAATTTTTACATAGGGCAGCCTACCATTTTTTGATTCACAGGCTATTTTAATAGTCAATAATAAAAAATATATGATTTTGACTTAATTACTGCCCTTTTAAATAGTTTCCCTGCCTTGAAACCAAGAAGACTGTTGAATGGGTTTTAACTGTTCTAAAACAAAGCACTACTTTCAGTAATTAACATATCTCTGTAATTATGGGTGCTTAGGGGTTTAAGCATTTAACTGCAAAGTGCAAATGTTGAAAGTCAAGATATCTCAGTGGGGGAAAAACATTAAAGTTATGTGCTGAATAGAAAACTTCATCCTCCATCATTTAAAAATTAATTTTATATTTCTCTTTCTCTCAAATGGGCACACCCATACACACACACGTGCGTGGTGGAAGCATTAAATCACCATAAAGTGAGTTGGTATTTGAAATTGCAGATACAGCTGTCTAATGATTCCAATCTTTTCCATTCAAATATATGGAAAGAAAGTTCTCACTGGGGACACAGCTTCTTCGACTTGGAAGCTGGTCTATGTTGTCTCAAAGGGCTCTGTCTTTAAATATTTTCCCATTGTTAATCTATATGTGAGGCCCTTCAAAAAGATTATCCACACTTTTGATGCTAAGTGTTATCAATATTTTGAAAATATTTCCCTAACAAGACTTCCAGTCTCTGAGAGGCTATTTCATAGTATAGGGGCCATCATAGTAATCAGATGAGACCACCATCAGGAGACATTTATTAGCAGATGTAAGCTGGCAAGAGGGCATACATTAGGAGAGACCTTGAAAATTTTTATAGGTGTGTACTTGCACCTTGACTGGCAGTCAGTCAGTGAAGCTTTTTTATGTGCTCATGGTGT
The DNA here is from genome assembly GCF_029931775.1 of Euleptes europaea. Taxonomy (NCBI): domain Eukaryota; kingdom Metazoa; phylum Chordata; class Lepidosauria; order Squamata; family Sphaerodactylidae; genus Euleptes; species Euleptes europaea. The sequence continues at coordinate 35,429,023 of NC_079320.1, read as the reverse complement.
GATCCATCATGAGTGCCAGCTGAAGTTTCCAGAACATCTTCAAGGGTAGCCCTGAGGTACAGTAAATCATGATAATCCAAGTTAGGTTATAAAGTCAGTGTTTAGCTGCAGTAGTCATGTGCACAATGAACATGCTGAAATTGAATATGGAAAATATGGAAGTGATGTTGGTTGGAAGGAGGGAGATGTTAGGAGAGTTAGATCGACTCTTGCTTGATAGGGGAAAGTTCCAGGTTCAATCCTCAGCATCTCCAGTTAAAGGGACTAGGCAAGTAGGTGATGTGAAAGATCTCTGCCTGAGACCCTGGAGAGCGGCTGCTGGTCTGAGTAGACAATACTGACTCTGATGGACCAAGGATCTGATTCAGTATAACACAGCTTCATGTGTTCACCATGAGGGCTGTTTTTAGCAGAAAGACATGATAAATACCTACTAGCTTCAAGATCTATAACTTGAGATCAACCTTGAAGTAACCTCAAAAATAATGCTAATGAAAATATAGACATAGTTTTCTCATTTCAGTGCAATTAAGTAGTAAGAAGAAGTTGTTGGCCTTGGTAAATATTGCAATCTGAGCTGTGAAGGGCATGATTCTTAAGCACTTTTCTGATCTTACTGCATATACACTCATAAATCTGGTTCACAATGATCTGGAATTGTATACATATTGAATTAGTACTGTGTAGGCATGGAGCTGGAGGTACAGCTTATAAAGACCAGTGGGAATGGCTGAAATTGAAGGAAGTCAGGGAGTGGGACTTGTGGATTTCTTTAAGGACTCCTTCATCTTTTTCCTGCATGATCTAAATATGCAAGATAGTTCAGTATTCTGGGCAATCTAATACCCCATGGTGTTTCAAGGTTACCCCACTATACAGATTAACCCAACTAATTAGAACCAATCTGCATGTGAAATTAGGGATTTGTGATCAGATCCCCTGATGTGTAATTTAGCTCTAAAAAGTAGCTGTTGGAGGCACATATAGATCACAGCTGCAGTACTGGGGGGCGGGTATTTCTTCTTTGGCATGCCATTTCCCAGAGATGACTCTGTCCTCTTGGCTGCTTTTACTTCAAGTATTTTAAAAAGGCATGCTGATATTCCCATCTGGGGCTAAAAGATAATCTGAAGAGAAGTGGTGGGGAGGTGCTAGTTGAGGAGAGGAAAATGAGATAAATGGAAGAGCATTTTTATTTTACACTGAGATAAAAGAAAGACAATTTTTATTTATCAGATAAAGGAAAGGGCATTTTATTTCTCCATGGTGCTGTGGCCCTCTGTAGCACTGCCATTTAAGCTAAACTGCATGTCAGGTGTTTGATCATGGAATGTCAGTGTCCATGATAAGTTGTAGTCCTGTGTAGTCCTTTGTTTCAGGCTTAATTGAGTTAACTGAGCTGGGTCTCCCTGTACCGTGTTCCCATTCTGATTTGGGCCCCTGTGTGGTTGTTAATCCTTTAGACCAGGGGTCCTCAAACTACGGCCCTTGGGCCGGATCCGGCCCCTCAGGGTCCTGAACCCAGCCCCTCAGGCCGGCCCAAAACCAGCACCGCTCCTCCCCACCGGGAACTACGAGCCCCATGATGCAGCGCGGCCCGCCTCTGGATGGAAAAAGGAGGGGGAGAAAGCCCGTTCCCCCTCCCACTGCATGCCGGGAGCGGTAGTTCGAAGCAGCCCTCGGCGCAGGGATGGCCTCCGACCGGCTACGCTTGGGCACTATCTTGTGACCTGAGGCGGCCGTCACCATCTCCTCCTCCTTTCCCCCTCCTGCCTGCCTGCCTGCCTTCGTCCAGCCCTCCAAAAGAGGGAGCTGAGGAGGCTGCCGCCAATTGCAGCCGCCGGTGGTTTGAGAAGAAGCCGGAGGCAGCCGACCCGGACCTCAAGCCTGTAAGGGGGGCAACCGCTCGCCTCTGGGGCTACCCACCTTCCTCTCTTCCCCCCCTTCCCCTCCGTCTAGCCTCCTCCCTCCTTCGCTGGTCCCGAGTGCGCCTACTCCCGGTAGAGCTTAGCCCGCCGCCTCCTGTCCGGAGTTGCTCCTGTCTAAGCCGAATTCGGCCAATTATGCACGGGAGGTTTTGCCTTGGATTTGCCACTCTCTAGAGGCACATTTTCCCCATCTTGCATTCTCAAAACTCTGCATTGGGAGGGAGGGCTTATTGTTGAGCTTTGAGCATTCAGATGAGAAAAATGTGCCTCTAGAGAGGGGCAAATCCAAGGCAAAACCTCCCGTGCATAAATGGCCAACAATAAGCTCCCATGCAAAGTTTTGAGAATTCAGGTAGGGGAAATGTGCATCTAGAGAGCGGCAAATCCAAGGCAAAACCTTCCACGCACAAACATTTTCCCCCATCTGAATTCGCAAAAACTCTGCATAGGGGCTTATTTTTGACTTTTGAGATTTGGCTGGGGAAAATGTGCATTTAGAGAGCAGCCCTAGGATCGCACTGAGATAGAATTTTTTTAAAAAATAAATAAGCCCCTTATAGCAGCATGCCCAGGAAGCATCAAGCCGACCTCCTGCAAGACTAGTGACTCGCCCTACAGCCCTCTCCTTCAAACTGACCTTTCCCGCTTCCCCTCCTAAATTTACCTCTTTTTTTATCCTTATTTTCCCTCTCCCTTTTTAAATCGATCCTAATTTTACCTCTCTTCCCCCCCCCTCCGTCCTCCTTTCTTGGCGTCTCGCTGAAAACTGCACAGCATCTTTTGCAGAAATGAAGATTTGCTATTGAGTGAGCTTGTGCGTTACTGCTGAGCAGTATGTGCAGTGTGAATAGGAATTTGTTCATATTTTTTTCAAACTATAGTCTGGCCCCAACAGTGTTTGAGGGACAGTGAACTGGCCCCCTGTTTAAAAAGTTTGAGGACCCCTGCTTTAGACTTTCAAATGTGGAATTTCCAGTATTTCATCTAGCTAGGCCTTCACTCTTCTCAGTTCACTGGATGGCATTTGCCTTCATGGATGAATGGATATTCCCTTCATCAATTTCTATATATAGAAATTGTATATATGTATATATATTGTATATTGTATATTTCTATATATAGAAATTGTATATATGTATATAGAAATATATACAATACCAGAGCAAGAGCTGTTATTATCTATTGTATCATCTGACAAGCAAAACTCAAGCCTGTAAAGGCTTATACCACAATTGTTAGTCTTCTTGCCACCACAAGAGTGATAGTGGGATTTTTTGGGTACATATTACTCCTTTTCTAATGCCCTACAAGTTATAACCTCTACCTAGGACATAGCTAGCCAACAGACTCACTTTAATACCAAGACAGTTGTATTCTAATAGTTTAACTTATACAGAATGGTAGCATTACTGGAAAGCAGACTCTCTTGAATACCGTGTACAGATGTTACCTCGTGTATTTAATCGCTGTATGCAGCCATGTGAATGGTTGCATGCATGTTTTGTATACTTACTAAATGTTGGTTCTCCCTTCTCCCCAGAGCAGCTGTTTTCATAGACCATGAAACTTGCCTCTGTACATAGATTGGCATCTCTAGATGAGGGTAAGAGATAGCAAGTTCTGTTGGTAAAACCTTATAGGCTTATGCTCTCTGTCTCTCCCGGTTTAATACACAGAAACCGTCTTTTATAGGTAACAAAAAAGAAACGAAAAATCAATGATCATTTGGAGCTATCCAAGCTGTAATTTTCTCTAAGCCTGATTAGTAAGAATCAACAATAGTTCAAAGGAACCAAATTGTGATTGTATTAAGCAGAACTGATAAAAAAAAAGTCCCATTAGGAAATAGCACACTTTCTTATGCTTTCTTATAATGTCACTTTTTTAAGGCAAAAATAAAAAGAAGCCTCCTATTCTTTTCAGGCAGTTGAAAGCCAGAAACAGATTGCATCTGAAATTAGTGTGTGCTAATGGAAGAAAGCGTATTATAAAGAAAAGACTGCCATCTATTGGAGACCACTGTTTTACTGATGAATGATTTTATGTTCCTTTCTGGAATGATCCCAGCTAAATATACTGAGGTTTGTTGCTCATATGATTTCCTTTTCTTTTTTTATAAAGTGTTACTGAAAAGTTTTCCTCTGTGGTAACTTTTGTTTTCCCTGTGTCATTAGTATTTCATTGCTATAGATGGTCCTTCAGTTTCTGTCACCACAGAAAATATATATGGAGTGTTTTTGGTTTTTTAAAAATAATCATATCAAACAAGCATACATTACGGAAACAAAAAAAATCCATTGAGATTCTACCTTGTGTTCTTGTGCAAATCATACTGAGCTATTTTCATGAGCAGCATCTGTCAGCAGATTGGTTTTCCCTGCTGTGGGGAAGGAAAACATCCCAAATCTCAATGCATTACAGGGTCATTGCTTTCTAATGCAAAGAGAGCTGTTAAAATGATAAAGGAATCCAGTGGTGTTTTGAGGAAAGAGTTGCTGTTGTAAAACAGACTTTGAGATTGAATGAAATATCAGTTGCTACTTTGAGGAGTTGTATTGAGAGTTTTTTTTTTAAATACCCAAACCCACAAGTAATACACCTATCCTTTCTACAAACCTTGTCATGTGACACACCTGATTTTCAGTTTGCTCTTCCTCTAGCTTTGAAGTCTGACTCTAATCAGACAGCTGGGTTAGAGAGGTGCCTTTCACAACATGCTCAGTGGATAGTTGATGGCCAAATGATTGTTTATATGGTGCCGCCTCTCCCAGCACCAGGCTTTGCCTGAGGAACTACCTGCCTTACCTACATATCAGTACACGATATGGGATTAGCCAGTTACTTCAGGGGCACACAGGAATATTTTGGATTCATTCCAATTTGGCTAAGGTTGCTTGCTTAATATTGCTACAGTTAGGCGGGCATATCTGTTACCCTAAGTAGGCAGTCTTCACTTTAGTGGGGGGAATTTGCTGGGAGACAGAATGAAAGAGAGTAACTGGGATCGATAACCTATGTATACCAGGATAGTCCTGGGTGAAAACTCTCAAATGAGCAGGCAGTTATATCATTAAAATATGTTGTATAATTAAAATATGGTTTTATTAAAGAATAAAAATAGTAAAACAAGGAATATATTGTCGAAAGCTTTCACGTTCAGAGTTCATCAGTTCTTGTAGGTTATCCAGGCTGTGTGAACGTGGTCTTGGAATTTTCTTTCCTGACTTTTTGCCAGCAGTTGTGGAAGGCATCTTCAGAGGAGTAACACTGAAGGACAGTGTCTCTCAGTGTCCTTCAGTGTTACTCCTCTGAAGATGCCTGCCACAGCTGCTGGCGAAACATCAGGAAAGAAAATACCAAGACCACAGCCACACAGCCCGGATAACCTACAAGAACTAAGGAATATATTGTAAGCAAAGAACATTCACACACAAACCATACAAGAGCTAGCTAAGAGAAAAGGGAGGAAGGTGGATATAGTTTCAGGAGTTACCAGTATTGAAGGAAAGTCCAGGGAAAGCAGTGCTGAAGAGGAAAATGACCAGCATTTTAAGGAGCAAAGGGGAGAGCCCCACGCAAGCAGGGGTGCATACCTGGATCCAGAACACACACACACACATTATGAGTGGCCAAGGACCAATATTTATATCCCAAAATGGGTCCTGAGGCAGTACAAGGTAAGCTGGCAGGAAAGCCGGAGAACAAAGAATTGATTGCTTTACCGGGGTCCAAAGAAAAAGATAGGAGAGGCTCGATGAGTTTTCAGGACCTAACAGAATGCCTGGGCTGTTCTCTTGAATATTGATTAATTGCAGATAGGATAATTAATAGTCTACTCGGAGCATTTAATAAATCACCTTAGGGTGACACAATGAAGATTAGCTAGCCCCATTGTCCAGCCTGGCACACTTCAGGGCCAGGAGAAAAATACAGCTGCCAACTGCCTTCCTGCCCAGGCTTGACACACAAAATGGATCCTAAAACTCTCTGAGAGACATCCATTTTGTGGGGAGCAAGGTCTTGTTTTTGTGCCAGTCTTGGCCCCCATGCCATCGTAGCACCCCTTAGAGAGAGCAGGGGTCTGACTGCTTATAATATGAGAAGGCCTAGTCCTGGGGACCAGTGAGGCCCTTACCAGGGTTAGCAGGATTAGTAGGGTTGCCAACCTCCAGGTACTAGCTAAAGATCTCCTGCTGTTACAACTGATTGCCAGCTGATAGAGATCAGTTCACCTGGAGAAAACGGCCGCTTTGGCAATTGGACTCTATGGCATTGAAGTCCCTCCCCTTCCCAAACCCTGCCCTCCTCAGACTCTACCCCCAAATCTTTTACCGGTGGCAAAGAGGGACCTGGCAACCCTAAGTATGATTGCCAACTTCTAGGTGGGGTTTGAAGATCTCCTGGAATTACAAGTGATCTCCAGACAACAGAGCTTAGTTCCTCGAAAGAAAATGGCTACTCTGAAGTGCAGACTCTGTGACATTATGCCTTACTGATGCCCCTCCCTTCCTCAAATCCTGTCATCCCCAGGCTCCATCCCCAAACTCCAGGAATTTCCCAACATGGATTTGTCAGCCCTGACAATAAGGGTAGAATGAGTTTGGATTTAACTGGCGTGTATTTTAGTCTTGAATAAATAAACCCTAATTGAACCAATTTGGTAGTATTTGGTGTCTTTATTCCACAGAATGGGGAATATGGTGTAAAAAGGACTTAAAAGTGCCATAAAAAAATAATTTTTATTGTTTGCAGCCATCAGTTGCAGCCACTATTTCCCTTTAGGAAGCTGCTTCTGCACTGCTTTTAAAATTTCTTACACTGAGAATAGCGATGCAGTAATGTATAGCTGGACTGGCTACAATCAGAGTGGACTTTATGATGACATCACTGAAGATAAATGAAGCCATTAGTCCTCATTCTGAATGTTGACTTTAGTTGTTGGCTCTGCCATCGAGGCAACTAGGAAGGCACTTTTTGCTTGCTGTGCTGTGGGGGCTCTACCTTCTGCTTCCTAGTGAGCATGTCTGCCCCTCCCTCCAGGTAAAGGCATGTCTGAAAACCACTAAAGTGGGGGTGTATTGGTGTCACTGAAAATTGCTTGTGAAAACCATTCCCTACTTTTCATTCAGTCTTAATGCTACAATCCATCAGATAACTGGCTATAGATTATTTTCATATAATCTGTCAAATTCCTATATCATAAGCTGTTAAGGCAAACCTTGCAGATCTTTATGGATCGACTGCCCATTAATTCAAAAGGATAACTGGGGTATTTAAATAAATCATGTGCATGAATACTTGATCGGATACCAGAATTCCACGGGAATGTCTACACCGTTAAAGATTATGACACAGCTGTCAAGGCAGAAACACTTCACGAGTCCCTGTGTTTTTATTTTTGTTTTAAAGTGAACTCTTGCATGTAATATCAGAGTTGAGGTGGTTCACAGTGAACCATCAGTTAAAAGGGAAAAATTACTTAATGATGAGAAAAGAAACATATGTCTGTACAAAAGAAGTACACTAGGGATGCTTTTAGAGGGAACAAAGTGCTCTGATAAAGCCCCATATCTTCTTGATGGGGTCACACCAACCCAGATTATGATGGTTCAAGAATTACAGTGTCGCACTCCTAATTATATCACCCCACTATTAAAGAGAAACAAGTCCAACAGGACATGTGCTCAGGTGCTGTACTTTCTGTAATGGAAGTAAAGGACCAATCATGAAACTGAATGAGACTGTATGTATTCAGTGGAACAAGAAAATATGACATTGTTCAAATTAGTTCCTACTTTTGTAATTAGTGCTTAGTCAAAAATGAGTACTTTTCATTGAAGCTTTCCCATACAGTGAGAGGTGTCTCCTTTCTTCAGGGGGGGGGGTGTTGAAAAAATGTTGCATTTCCTTGTTTCCCGTTTTCCCCTTCCAAAATAATCACACAGGGCAAAAACGCATGGTCGCTTTAGCCTCAGATTCAGCCAGGATCAAACGCATGCGTTTCGCCGAACATGCATTCGATCCTGGATGAATCCTGGCTGAAACAGGGAATAAAGAAGACTAAAGCGACCATGTGCTTTTGCCCACAGAGTGCAGGGCTTTTTCCCATTGGTGAAAAGCCTAACATGAGATTGTCCTGTAGTCTGAAGTGATACCATTTAGGGGGAAAATTGTACCATTTCATTTCCTTCTTTGTTTTATTAAATTCATAGGCCAGCTTCCCATGAATAGGATCAGGATGGTGATGAAAATCAAAGTTTTTTACACAATCCAAGAAACTATACAAAAGAGAAAAAGAGACTGGCTCTGCCCTGTTCTTCTGGAAATTAATAAATCACAACAGTAGTAATGACAAATTGAGTCAGTTCTTGCTGTTTTTCCTCTCTGTATTGGTGACTGGTCTTCTGTGCAATTGATTCTTCTGCATGTCCAGATAGATATGCTGTCACTGATTGACAGGCTTGTCCCAAATTCCATGTGACTCCCCCATTTTCATCACAAGAGCAGCTTGAGGATGTCTTGTGTGGTAGCCACGTTAGTTCTTCTGTTTTGTTCAGGTTGCCTTACCATGAATCAAAGAACTGGTGGCCAAGCTGGTGTTAATCAATTGCAGGAACAGTGCATAACACAAAAAGTGGACCAATGTGTTTAGAATCAAAGTGCATATGTAATTGACAATATCCCACCAGCACATTAGCACCTCCTGCCATAAATAAAAGGTGAAGCATATTCTTTGGATTTCAGTTCTCTTACAGAGCCATTTCAGGTCATGGATCGCCAAGAGATAATGAAAGAAAATGTCCCTGCTCATTTCAATGACTCTTTCTAAGAACATTATTTGCTGGAGTTGCAGCAACAAGCCAGCAATCCATAGTAGCTCCTGATTTGAACTAATTATGTTCGAAACGGACCTGCCATGAACATAAAAGGGAAGGGAACTGTCAGAACCACCACAGCTGAATTCTATTTTCAGCATTGTAATAATATGGGATAATTTGGTGTAATTTATTTAATGAGTTGCAGTTAAGGAATGGCTTTCCACATTGCAAGTAATTTCTTTCACTTATTAGTTATAAGTTGTTCATGCAGAAATGTGTTTTATTATTGGATTGTTTGAGCTATAATAAGTGATTAAAGCATTCTGATGTTTAAATTATTTTCTGGCTGCTCAGAAGCATTAGGTATGTCAGGTCCATGCTTGCTTAACCATTGCCAAGCAAAAGATCATAATGAAAGTTAGGGAAAAACATGCCCGAACAATCAATTTATCATTTAATGTAATAACACAATATAATGAATTTAATCAAATAATTCAATTCATAAGGAAATATGAATGGCAGGACAAATCCCAGGGATCTGACTGCCTGGGAGCCTAAACAATTAATGTGGCTGTCTAAAATATTTAAGCTCTATACAGGCCTGACTCCTAAAAATATTATGCTGGTTTCTTACAAATTTAAAACATGTTCATTTCTAATACAAGCCATACTGAGATGATCTCAGAGAAATCCCCACTATCGTTAAGATTGGCATTTCTTTTATCTAACCACAAGCATAGTTTAACAGCTTCTGCTGTAATAAAATATTAACTTCACCTAGTTGCTAAGTGGCTTATTATGCTATATAGTCTTTTACTTTATTAGAATAAGAAAAAGTTATCCTGGGAGCTTGTGCTAACAAGACTAGACACTAGTCATATTGTTGGAGGAAAAATTCATGTTTGAAATTATCTGCAGATTCTATTTCAACAAAATCTTCACTTACACATGCACATATGTTGCCTGATGGCTAATTATTAAATACTTTCCATGAACCTAAGTTCAGCTTTGGAAATAATTCACTGAAAAATATTGAATTTTATCATGCACAAGCTAGTTACTTCTTGCTACAAACTTCATGTGTTGAATACAGGAGTTGGCCCTTAGAGAAGTGAAGGATTCTATTTTTTTTTTCATTTTAATTTGTTCACCTTTCAAAATGTTTATTCATTTCCTTTATTTGTTCTTGCATTATTGATTTTTATTTCCAATTGGTTTCAATAGAAAACATATTTCCATATTTTATCCATTGATAAATCTTTTCTGTAAGATGAGATTCAGAGATATTCATAGGTGTCAACTCAGGTATTCTGCCTGAAAATTTTTAGGAAAATGGAGAATTTCTTACAGTGCATTCCTAGGGAGAGTTACTCCAGTCTAAGCCCATTGAAATGAATGGGCTTAGACTGGAGTAACTCTCCTTAGCAATGCACTGTTAGTTTTATAAGCAATTAATATTCTTGCATGGCAGACCGGGGAAGAGGAAGGTGTTTGCCACTCAAAGGAAGGCAGAAAAAGTTGAGGAATGGCGAGTGGGAGAGATTTGTAATGTCGGAAGACAGAGTTACACTGTGGGCATAGAAAGACATTTGGTACTTCAAGAAGCTAAACATTATTATCCAGTGGCTTCTATATGGTATAGGCAGCCATGCAGATCTTCAAGAAGGCAAAGAGCTAAACATTGTGCTTATACATCCAGTAAGACAGGTAACAATACAACAGTGTGGGCAAAGTTGGCATTTTGCACCCCTTGAAGGCAGATAGTAGGGTTGAATTTGGGTTGCCAGCTCTGGGTTGGGAAATACCTGGAGATATTGGGGGTGGAGCCTGGGGAGGGTGGGCTTCAGGGAGGGGAGAGACCTCAGCAGAGAACAATGCCACAGAGTCAACCCTTCAAAGCAGCCATTTGCAAGCTCTTAACCCCCCTTATCTTCACAAACTCAAGGCAGCTGTCAAAATAGCAAAAGTTATTTTGCCTACACTATATGCATTCAGAAGGACACAGGTTCAACCCTTGCATCTCAGGGCAAAGAACTATGTAGCCACTTATGTGAAAGGGCTCCAAATCGGGACTGTGCTTGAACTCTCTAAACAAAAGTGCCAATCACCACATAAATAAATTAAGTGAATGACACAACAATTAATTAAGTAATTAATTAATTAATTTTCCGGTTTATTTTCATTATGCAAATTACAGAAACATAGACATAGCTCTATGTTCAAGAGATTATTGTAATGTTTCTTTAAGAGATAGCAAGCCAAGACATACTCTGTAGTGTTTGTATTTTCAATCAGCTAGAATTGTGTGAATTGTTAACATTATCTAAGAATGCACAGACCACACAGTCTTCTGAGCATTGACTGTAGCTACTGTATTGTAAACAGATTTGTTATTTCAGTCACAGTTATCTGCTACAATGTTACCCTCTCATTTGCTCTGGGATATGCTTTTGAATCACTGTAAACAAATATTGCATTTGCAATTTGAAGGGAAAAATAATCACAACTGTCAATGAAAGAGAGCTTAAATTCAGACAAATATAGAGAGCAAAAGTATCATTGTAAAAAATGCAAGAATTAAACAGCAAGGATGTACTACAATAACAGAAATAGTGCTATATGCTGTTTATAAGACAGATACACTGAAATCAGGGAGGACCACCCCTCATTATTATAGCACCAAATTTGCATCCAAGGACTCATACTGGGTTTTCATGAAGTTAGTTTTTCAGAACAAAACAAGAGATGGGGATAACTGAATGTTTCTATGTGTGTTTAATTTTTTTAATGTTTTGGTTCTACTCTCTCTGCTACTGGTTTCATAGATTCATTGGTACTTTGAACATGTTAATTTTACAAGGAAATTTAAATTGCATTTATATGCACAATGTATGTCATTTATACCAGTAACGTATAATGCTGATTTATTGAAAAATGCAAAAGAATAAAAAAATAAAGGTGCTGGCCATCAGAAAACGATTGCTTGGTTTATTCTAAAAGAAGCGAAGATTTCACTTTGCTTCTTTTAGAATAAATTAGGCAATCATGTTTCTCTCGTCATGCCTGTACAGAAGAAGATAGAAGGCTGACTAAATCCCTCTCAGATGGTATGGCGCAGGAGCAGAACAGGACTAACACAGCACACGGAACATTAGAAGCGGCCTGACACATTCTCCTGTACATCTTTAAAGCTTTTCTTTCCTTGCTTGAAGATTAAACTCATTTTAAAACGTTCCCCTTCCAGTGTTAAAATGACAAGTACTGATGGAGGTAAAGCTGATCAGCTCTAAAACTCTCACTGCCAAACATTCCGACGTTTCTGTTGTTCAAACAGCTCAGTTAATTATCAGAATGCGAAAGATCCCAAGAAGGGACCCACCGAGCTTTACAGCCGACTTCCTGAGAATTATCAATAATAGGCTCGGTATAAGAAAATTACAACAGACATGGTGTCCAGAGACCTCTGTTTACGCCTCATGAGGATTTGCACAGGACCTTATAATCAAGCAGAAGTTAGGAAATTCCGCAGAATTAGAGAGAAATTATATTCTGGGGGAGAAGAGGAACCCAATTAGCCTCCTAGCACTTAACCGCATAAACCCGGAGAGGATTCCAGAGTCACACATGTTAATTGACTGCTGGAAAAAAAAGTGACTGCACTGCTGCTGGCATGAAAGACGACTTTCTCAGATCTAAATTCTTCAAAGAACTACTGCGCCATGGCTACTGCTGAAACTACCAGCAGTCCTGCTTATTGCCTTGTAAACTTTTGAGTAAGAATTGTCTTTTAAATGAAAGATAAAATTGGGCATGCATTGGATAACGCCCAGCTATCTCATCACCAATTTCTGTTTATTCTATTAAAACCTGAATATATGAATATCTTTTCAACAGCATTCACCCTTTTCAGAATTCTAATGGGATGGTGGCAGCAACCTCTGTATCTGACCTACCACTATCATTCCAAATTATGTGGAGCTGTATCTGCATACATCTGCCTGCTCATAGGATCTGTACATGTATTGTCATGAATCCACATGAAGATATGGCGAGAAAATTTATAGCTACCACTCCTGAAGGTCCAGCTGGGGTCCCATACCACTTAGGAAGTTGAGACAGCAAGTAAATCCAAACGGGCAGAGCAGGGTCATGTCTTTGTGTGGTCAGAAAACAGTGTATTCTAGCCATATGCCTTTCTCCAATGGGACCCCAAACCCAAACCAAAGTAACTCCATGTAAGGAAGCAACCTTCTTCTCGCTGTCCCTTGCTTCTCCTTGCCTAGAGAGCAAATGGCTTAGATTTTAGCACTGGGCAAAGCAAATAAACACCAGTTCTACCAAAATGATGACAATCCAGGAGCCAGTTCGCACATGGCAAGGTTTTTACAGCCATTGCATTGGACACAGTGTGCACATAAAAGGTTACCATCATAATTTATTTATTTCTGTATTTTTATCCAGCTTTTCTCCCTACTGGAGACTCAAAGCAGGCCAATGAAATTGAGAAAAAGAAGGAAAACCATATATGTGCAGAAAACTTCAACTCCAGGCCATTCCTAGCTACACTAGACTGGCTTGCTGAAGACTACAGGCTAAGTGCCATGGGCTAATAACCAAGAGATGAACTCCTTTTGGCCCATGTCTCTGGGCACACCTGGGCTAAATACGTGCAATAGAACAGGAAGAGAAATTCAGACAAAGTCTCATACAGCTGGCATGAAGATGTTCCTAACCTTTCTCCCCTGACATCATAACAATGTCATTTTGAACTCAAAGAACCGTGAACAGAGCAAATTATGGATGGACCTTTGCTTGCTTCCCCTTCTAGTGCAGCATCCTGTGTCCCCGACAAAACAGTTTCTGAGAGCTGGGGAATGGCAATCACTGCACAAGCTTCTTCATAACTAGAACACGAGCTCGTGCAAGAGTAACGTGTGTGAGTGATTTCTGCCAATTCCTGATCAGGCTGCAGTCCCCTTGCATCACATCCCACTTCATTCCTGAGGATCTCCTGACTTTCAAATACAGCCTTCTCGGGAACAGCACAGAGCAGATGGGCAAGCATTTCTCCTGTGAATCTGTTCCATTTATTGCGGTTAGAATACAGCCCATTATGCATTGAAAGGAAATTCAATAGGATACAATTTGAAAAGAAAAAGAAAAAAAGAAAAACCAATTTCTTGCTAAATCAAGGGTTTTTTAAAAAAATGCCACCTTGATATATTTGTAAAGAAAAACAGGTGTCAAACATTGGACCACCTTTCCTCTGTAATTGGGTAAGGTTTCTGAAGATCTTTTTGGGACGAGGATGGAGCCATCCATCTTTGTTGCCAGCTTGCCACTAACTGCCCATTACCGTGGCATCATTTTACAGGAATGACAAACCCAACGTATTTCTCTTTTCTTTACAACTTCATTCTTAGACAGCTAGTTTAACTCCTTCAATAGACAGCAAGCTTAACTCCCTCAGCCTTGAGCCTTAGCACCAGACTACTGAATGAAAATGCAATTGTTACTGAAGGCCCTGTAGGGCAATTGCATTAGTATGGTGAATAGCTCTGTTGACAGAATTCTAGATGAAATCTAAACAGTGCCTTTTGTAGTGATAACAATGTCCACCCCAACAGGTTTAGAGTCTGTTCCTCTAGTAATGCAACACAATGATTTTCTTTTGCTTACAGCTGTGCATCAAGCAGAAAAAAAGCTCCAGTCTTTGTTTCTTACATTATTCTCAGATTTATGAACATTCTCATTCTGTAACTACTCTTCTCCCCAGCAATACCTGTCATTGTGCTATTACTCTTCACTAATTGCATAATGCTCTTTATTTCTGCCATACCTAATAAGTAAAAACAGAATCGTATTCCCAACAGCATCTATATTCTGTTACAATTTAATTCCAGGTGTGTGTGTGTGGGGAGGGAGCATCGAAGACCAAGGCTTGTTTCAGGCCCTGATTTTAGCCTAGTATGAATTTATACCTTGAATGATCAGTTCGCATATTTTATCGAACAAACATTTCATTGTCATCCTTACAGAGAAGAAAGTTCAGGTTAATGGGCCTGATCATATGCCTATTTACTCAGAAGTCAGCCCAGCTAATTTCAGTTGGGTTTATTCCAAAGAAAACTTGAATAGGATTAAAATCTAAGGTCCAATTACTATTCCTATAATATGGGTTGGCAATAGGCTTGCCAGCCTCCAGGTGGTGGCTGGAGATCTCCCACTATTACAACTGATCTCCAGCCAATAGAGATCAGTTCACCTGTAGATATGGTTACCAGCTGTGGGTTGGGTAATACCAGGAGATTTTAGGGGTGGAGCCTGAGGAGGGCAGGGTTTGGAGAGGGGAGGGACTTCAATGCCATAGAGTCCAATTGCCAAAGCAGCTATTTTCTCCAGGTGAACTGATCTCTATTGGCTGGAAATCAGTTACATTAGCAGGAGAACTCCAGCCATCACCTGGAGGTTGGCAACCCTACCTGTAGAAAATGGCCACTTTTGCAATTGGACTCTATGGCATTGAAGTCCTTCCACTCTCCAAACCCCGCCCTCCTCAGGCTGCACCTCTAAAATCTCCAGGTATTTCCCAAACCAGATCTGGTAACCCTAGTTGGGAAGACAAAGTAAGAGAGAGTAGAAATTACTTCTCATTAACCATATGTAAATGAAGATAAAGGATTTCAGTACAGCATAATTGCTGTCCAATGCTATACATTATTATTCAGAAGTAAGTCAGTCTCAGCTTGATGGAGATTATTCCTCAGTAAGTATTCTTAGAACTGCAGCAATATTTATTAACTTATTGAATCATGACATTTACACCCCACCTTTCATCCCCGTGGTGACCTAAACTGCCTTACAATATATCATCTATGCATTTGCATCACATTTATTTATTCATTTTCTGCTTCCCCCCAGTGAAACTCAAAGAGCTTAGAACAGGGGTGTCGAATTCATTTGTTATGAGGGCCGGATATGACATAAATGTCATTTGGTAGGAGCCAAGCCATGCCTCACCAGCCCAGATTGAGAGTGGGGTGGTGGTGGCTGCCTTGGCTGGCTTACGGGCCAGATAAGAGCTCTCAAGGGGCTGGATCTGGCCCCCAGGCCTTATGTTTGACACCCTTGGCTTAGAACATAGGCTCCTTCATTTTCCCACAGCACCAACCCTGCAAGGTAGTTTTGGCTGAAAGTGTATGACTGGTCCAAAGTCAGCCAGCAAGTTTCCATAGTAGAGCAGGAATTCAAAACTGACTCTCCCAAATCCTAGTACAGCACTATAACCACTACACCATGATGTAAGTAAGATTAACTGATACTGATGGAACTTGCTTCCAAGTAAATGGATAACATGTTAAGAATTACTTTAGGTGTGCCCTAAGGCTTGGGCACATCTACTAGACATTTGGCTTCTTTTTGTTCTTTACAGCCAAGTCACATAACCAGCAAACAAAAAATCCCCTTGAAAATGTAAAACTAGTTATGCAGTCCTATAGGTCCTGGCCACTGTGCATATGGCTGGCATGTTTATGACACAGACGAGTCAAGCCTAAGCCTGAGCATGATATGCCAAATTGTCTGGAAGGAATGCAAAATTATTTTTCCATTTTGTAATGGAGACATCAGCCTGTTATGCTTTGAGTTCCAATCTCTAATGAAACCTGAAATGTTAGTTACAGAATTTGCCAAAACTTTTAAAAAATGAATGCTGCAATGACCCAATCCTGTAAGTTCTTGGAATGGGAAATACCATCTGCTGCTGTGCTAGTAAAACATCATACATATCACTGGAATTGCAGAGATGCTGCACCTTCATTCCGAAGGATACCCCACATGTTCGGCATCACAATGCAAGTTAGGGGTTATTGAAATAAATTGTATGATCTCCTGTATTTATAGCACCTCAACATTCCAGGTATATTGTAGCACCAGCTGCATCTTTATACTCCCTGGAAAGGAACACACATAGGAGGGCCTATACACTGGCCAGATGTGCAGCCCTACCATCTGCCATATTAGAAGGGAGATTTTAAGAAGATCTCCAGGGTGGAGAGACTTTGCCCGTGTAACACAGGGGAGCTGGAAACCATTGAGCCTGTATTTTTTAGATGTCCCCTCTACAAGTCAGCCCGCTTCAATATTATTGACCCTTTGATTAGGGAAATGGGCTCTGGTGATGAGGGTGAATGGACCAAAAGGTTTCTGCTGGGAGACAGCTCCCCAATTACTACCCAGGTTGCAAAATATTGTGCAGTAGCAATGAAGCTACGTCGCCTGAATGTACATCCTTAATCTGTGGAATTGTAAAATTGGGTAATTCCTAATTTTTTGGCCTTGGTTGTAAATGTCTACTCTGTATGGTCAGTTTCTGTTTTACCTGTTTTATCTGGCATACTAGCCGCAAATAAAAAATATTTATTATTATTATTATTATTATTATTAAATGAATTGTGATAATTCCTGGATAACTCATGAACCTCACAACTGTTGAGTCAGAACGCAGCATAAACAGCTCCTGGGATGATTGTGCGGGTATATGCTATGCAAAGTTTTTGTTTGATTAACAATTCTGGCAGCCGATCCGACTTTTCCTCAAGGTTTTAATATAAGCAACCATCCAGAAAATTGGCTAACCTGCTGAAAAATATATTGTGGCAGCCAACCACATGAGAAAAGTATATATTAAAAAAACTGTCTACCACAGGACCTCAGGTTGTAGTAACATGCCACAAGCCATTTTGCAAAAGGTGAAATTGCACTGGAGAGATGTTACAAGGCCATTCCCGGGATTTCATCCTCGTAACCTCGACTACCAATGCAAAATGCTCAGCTCATTTTCAAAACGTTGCCTCATGGCAATCAATTCCAAACCTCTTTATAGCAAATATACGAAACTGGTGAAACAACATCCTGGAGGATTTTGGTGTGGGGCTTAGGGAAATTTCTAAAGAGATTTGTTAAATCCAAATAAGGTTTGGATTCCAACTCAAAGGATAGTTCACAGGTGATGCGAAAGCAGGTGAACAAGTGAATGATGCAATGTCTGTCCATACTTTGGGAGAGCTGTGTGAACTGGGATCATGAAGTTTCCCCAATAAGGTGTTGCCACAACACTGCCAAATGAAAACCCAAACCAGAGCATCTGCTTGGCAAGCAGAAGGTCCCAAGTTCAATCCCCGGCATCTCCAGTTTAAAGGATGAGGTAGAAGGTGGTGTGAAAGACCTCTACCAGTCTGAGTGGACAATACTGACTTTGATGGACCATTGGTCTGATTCAGTATAAGGCAGCTTCATACGTTCACGGCAAAAAGCCTAGGACTGAGAGGCAGAGCATGCTTAAAATAGTTACTTCTAGCATCCTTCTTCTCAGCTGGATCTAACAAAGTACTGTCCCAGTCCTGCCCCTATGGACCCCATGTTCCATTCTTCATAGGCTCTGGGGCAAAAAAGTCCCTTTCTCTTACAGGATGGATGAGTATATATAAGACTCATTTTAGGAGCACATATTGGAGATACAGATTTCCCCCCATCCTATAATGGAGAGAAAATGTGCAATTTACTCATGAGTATTCTGTCCTCACTTACATGCCATTTGTGAAACTGCTCTCCTCCTCTCTCCATGAGAGCCTGAGAAACAGTAAGGGTTTTTAAATTTTATTACATGTTGGGCCTGTAATTAATTAATTAATTAAGAGGCACACTCCCTCATTGAGAATTGGTGGGAGACCAAATGAACGTTGGAAAAGAAGGTGCATTAACTGCTGTGGGGTTGTCTGAATAGAAAGTCACAGTTCCTTCTTGTACAATTTTGGAAAATGTATTAGACTTAGAGAAAATAAATTGTCAATTACCTTGGTATGGATAAATACAAAATATCCATGTTCTTCAGTGGATTGTATGCACCAATACATTGTGCTCCATATTGAGTTTGTAACCGAGTTAAAGTCAAGACATTAAAAAAAGTTCTTTCAAGCTTCTGACTTCTCTGAGCTACTGAAACATGAAGAATTCAAACAAAGAATCCTGCTTATTCAATAACCTATTAATGTAACCTTTCAAGTGGAATCCATAATAACTGCATACAGTACAACTGTGAAACAAATATAAACCTATTATAATAGACACAGTGGTCAGATGGATTTTTAAAAATATATATAAAGATGTAATAAAAGACATAAGTGGTTGCCAAATGTCCAATAACCCCTTAGTGTTGTATTGACTGTTCTCTGACAAGTCTGTCACATTCAGGTCCTAGGAAATTGATCACAGTTTCCTACTCATGGCTACAGAATTAAATGCTATTTCCTGAAAGAGGTGAATCATCCTAGAACAAAGTAGGTTCAAGTTCCACATTGAAATTCCTGATGATTCTAGTTAAAGGTAACACTCCACTGGTGACCCCAAAGAGCTGCTTCCAGTCACAACTGAAAAGATTAGGCTAATGGGCCTTGTCTCGCCAAGGATAAAGCAGTGGATTATACAGTACTAGGAAAACAATCACACCAAATATTTATCATGCAAAGAAGCAGGGGAAAACCTTATTCATAAATTCCATAGCAGTTTATTGGGAAAACATATCCTGCCAACAAATCAGCGTTTAAGATCATTGAACCTGAAATCTTAGCTTTGTTACACTTTGACAGCAAATCCTCACAGGGCTTCTTCTCTCCTTTTCTAGTACTGTGTTGAGTTTGCAGATGTCTGGTTCTAACATATACAGTAATATGCTGACTATATCCTCAAGTAGGGTTGCCGGACCCCCGCCAGGGTTGGGGCATTCCCCCACTTTGGGCCCCCTCCCCCCGATGCCATCCAGCAGGCCAGCAGGGGTCTTACCAGGCTTAAAGTGTTGTTTCTGTGTGAGAAAATGGCTTGGGAGCATCAAGAGCTTTTCCTCCCCCCCCCCCATGGCAGTGTTCCAAGCCCATTTGGCTTCTCCTTCATTTTCAAAAGTCATCCACTCCTGCTGTGTGGCTGAAGGGAAACCCCGTTGAATCTGGGGAACCTGAACCTGACTCTTTAGAAACACAAATGTGTAATCTGGCCCTGAGGTTGCCAACTTCCAGGTACTAGCTGGAGATCTCCTGCTATTACAACTCATCTCCAGCCGATAAGAGATCAGTTCACCTGGAGAAAATGGCACTTCCGGTGGTGCTGCTGGGGAGAGCACTCCATTTCCCCAGGCTGTCCTGGGAGAAATCCAAGTTTGCGTTATTTCTGGGGTACACAGATACCCCAATCCGACCCTTGCAAGTGGGTTGGAAAGCAGGAATTCCCTGCAGCCCGCAAACGCGGTTTGACCTCCTAGGTACTCTGAGGGGGCTTTTTAAGCCCCTCGGAGTCCTGGACGCCGGTCCTGCGAGGGCACTAGGGAAGGACATCGCCAAAACGCAACTTAGGCATCAAGCTCCACCCTCCACCACCTTAATACCAACATAAGGACTACATAAAGAAAAGAACCTCACCTCTTGACACCCAAGTGAGTACAAAAGAACTCTTCGTCTACTTACTGGAAACTTGAACAGACGGGGGGCTGATAAGAATATTTCTGGGA
Organism: Euleptes europaea; assembly: GCF_029931775.1. Classification (NCBI taxonomy): domain Eukaryota; kingdom Metazoa; phylum Chordata; class Lepidosauria; order Squamata; family Sphaerodactylidae; genus Euleptes; species Euleptes europaea. Next base: position 35,408,720 of record NC_079320.1, on the reverse strand, counting down.
CCCCCATTCCTCCTTAATCCGAACTGAAAAAGTTTGATCTGAGTTAGCCATCGGGATTAGCGACAGGAGCCTTATCAATCCGATCAGCCTAAACCATAATAAAGAGTCGGAAGGATACCTTTTGATTGACAAGAACTATCACCAATGGGTCCAAGGGAAGGGGAGGGTGATTTTTCTTCTTGATTTTCCGGCGAAGAATATCCTGCCACGTTTGCAGTAAGGGAGCGCCTGGAACGGAAGACCCTCTATAACAACCTATCTATCATCGGAACTAAAATAACAGGAAGTAGTTGTAGGACCGATTACGCGTCGCACTCGAGTTACTTGGAAATCATTCCTGAAGGAACAACCATCGAGAAGAGGCGGTAGAAGGTCCACGGCACTAGCAACTTCCTGTATACTTCCTGATCAGCCCGACCTAGAGCGACCGAAAAAAACTCACTGGTATTTCAAAACTTTAAAACGCAATTCTAGAGCCAATTTCGACTCTTTTCAACCCGAAAAAATTATAAGGCTGATGTTTGAATTATTATCTTTTAATTAGAACTTTAAAGGCCCTGTCTGTGCACATGTATTTTACCAGCTTCTTTTGGCTTAATACATAGCCCTGCTCCTATGAAATCAAAGGGAATTTTACAGAATTCAAACATGGAAAAAAAAATACAGGACATGCTTGCTAAACATTCTGAGGCGACAATTAAACAATTAAAACAGATTTCAACACAGATGGCTCAACTGATTTCAATGATGACGACTCTTGACCAATCATCACAGGTAGGCAATCAGAAGTTGGATCTGGTTATAGAAGACATAAAAGTCTTGAAAATTCAAACGATGACCACAAATACAGACATACAAGCAATGGACTCTTCTGCCCAAAAAGTCATGGAAGAATACAAGGATACAAAGAAGAAGACAGAAGTTCAAGAAAGCAACCAGCCGGCGATAAAGAGATCAGACATACAAGAAATAGACTTTTCATTTAAAAAAGTCATGGAACGACGTGTGGATACAAGGAAGAAGAGAGCAGGTCAAGGAATACAGATTGAAGCCACGATGGAGATGAAGCCCAGAAAGAGTTATTTTTGGATACGTATCCTGTCTGAGGAAATGAGAGAGAACAAAGAAATCCTGTTCCCATACCTGACTGGCCTATTTCAGTTACAGAAGGAAGTATTAGACCATGGTTAAAGGATTGATTTAAACATGATTGCTGGATCCAAAGGCTTTGATAGTGTGGACGGGTGGCATGGCTATTAATGATGTAGTGGAATTAAGATTAAGACATCATTTTGGGAATAAAGGGCTAGAAATTCTTGAGAAAAAAGACTGGATTGTTAAAATGTTTGAAGTGGCAGAAATGGCAAAACTCACAGCTATTCTAAATGAAGAAAATGACGTTCGGTTTCTGGGGGAATGGGAGGCGTGGATGCATTATTGTGAATATGAGTTAAAATTGGGAAGAATGGAAGAATATTTTCTAATCTGATCCAGAGGATTATTTTTGGGTTTTTTTTTATAATGAATAAGCATAATTATATTTACTAACAGATTATGGTTTTTTTTTATACAGGATATTGATAGTTTATTAAGATTAGATTAACTACGACGAGATGAACTTTTTATTAAGAGGAAGATAGAGGTGAAGGGGAAGTCCAAATTTTCCATTTCTTTTTTTCTCTTTTTTTTCTTTATTATATGTTATGGAACTATAACAACTTTAGGTTAGAATTGAAATTTTATATTGTCATAGATGTTGTATAATGCAATGGAAAATTTTTAGTATAAAATCCAATAAAATCTATATAAAAAAAAGAAAAGAAAATGGCCGCTTTGGCAATTGAACTCTATGACATTGAAGCCCCTCCCATCCCCAAACCCCACCCTCCTCAGGCTCCACCCCAAAACCCTCCCACTGGTGGCGAAGAGGGACCTGGCAACCCTATCTGGCCCTCAGTCTTTTCTTGGACTACGATGTTCCCTTTTCTGAGCCTAATAATGGATCAGCCTATTTGTTGTGAGAAATGCAGGAAGACTTAGCTCACCTGCCTTCAACAGGTTAACTATAGTGATGCTGAAACAACTAATCTGAAAATTAATGGGACTGAAGGGCAGCTAATTTTGTTAAGCAAAAATATGAAAAAAGAGGGGACAATATGTAAATAGCAAACACCGAACATTGTCGGGCCCACAGTAGGGAAAACATTTGCATGGAAGTCAAAAGGAGTGAAAACATGAAGAAAAGAAGAAACATTAAATCTGAAATATGATTGTGCTTTGCTAGTCATTTTTCCATAAGATGATGAACATTTTGTTAAAACAACAGGTGGGCAAAGCAGAAAAAGATAGGATGTGTAGGCGTGAAAGAAGGGAAATGCACGTAAAAGGAAGCATTAGTAGGTTAAGTACAAGAGTTTTATCTCTTTCTATTTTTTCCCCTCAATACGTCCTAAGGAGACATTTGACTTGACGTGGGTTACAGAGCAGTTTATATTCCGACATGTCAGACATCAATGCTACAAAGCCAATATGATTAGCACATCAGCTAGAGTTTCCCATTATTCAGCAGCCTCCACACCCAGTGAAGATCAATGATAAAAAAACAGAGAGAAAAGCAAGGAAAGAAACAGAACAGTTGGAGAGGCACAGAAATATATTAGCATACATTAAGGCTTAATAATACAAGTGGGCTTGGATAGATGTCAGTAAGAGCTTTAGGAAGGTACAAAATTATTTGTAACCGTTCTGTCACTTGGCAGTTCAGCAACGGGGAGAGATTTGCCATGTCTCATGTCATATTTCTTGCAGAGATCTGTTTCTGTGCATATGTTCTTCCTTAACACACCCTTCCTCCATTAGGATGGATAGCATGCCTCCTCCTTCCTCATGCCCCTGTGGAGTTATTTCTCAGAATCCACTTTTTTTCTCACTATTGTGCAATGAGAATTACTATTGTAACATCTTACTTTCAGATGTTCAGGTAAAACAAACAGTTCTGCATAACAGGAGAGGAAAGAATACGAAGTAAGATTTTATTTTTCCTTAACAAGAAATTCAGATTATGGTGTATTTCCTCAACAATCCTCTGTATTGAAAGTTTTTTAAAGGAAAAGTCTCCTGCTTCTTTTCGTAAAAGATCCCTAGAGGTCCGCTGTCTGGGCTGTAACTGTAAGATTTATTTTTGTGGCCTGTTTTTTTAAAACAGCAATTTATTTTAGTCAGTTGGACTTGGAGGTTTCTTCTGTGTTATCCCAAAGTTGATTTCCATTTATTTATATATTGAAGTTCAATAATGTTTAAGACATCAGACCTCAAGTTTGAAATTTGGTGATCCCGTGGCCTTCAGACTTCATATGACAACATTAAAACTCAAAATAGTCATTTCCAGGCTGTATTCAAGGTAAACCATCACTCTAACTCCTGAAAGAGAGACCCCTTCTTATCAATTCCATAATTGTCATCCCACTCAATATTAGCTAATTGAAATCCCAATGATTAATGATCTATCCTTTGCACAGATTTTTCTTATCTGCCTCCTTTTTCTAAACTTTGTCTAGAAAGACATCACAAGTTCCCTGTATTTTTTTTCTTTTGTTATAATTTGCTTATCTTTTATCTTCATCTAAACTGTCCCTGCTCTGGTATCTAAACTACATATGCCATTTATTTCTTTTGTCACAGCATCATTCCTTGTTCATATTGCCATATGTCTTTCTTTCCCACTATGTCTGCCTCTTTTACTATCTATACCTATCAAGAGATTCCATTATTTTAGATCTCTCTGGAGTTACATTTGTAAAATGAGCATTGGAGAAGGGCAACTTTAAGTGGCTATCCAAATGAGAGATTTACTTTCCACAGGGGAATTTTTGCAGCAGTAGAACAAAGTATACCAAAACAGCCAGCTGAGCACAGAGCAAACGTGCAAGATGGAACACCTTTTCTTAGAGGGTCTACATCATTAATCCATGTCATTAGGAGATAATATTGGGAATTAATCACCGGTTTAAGCAATATGATTTTTTTGAAAAATGTGCTGTACATGTTCTCTACTTCAAGAGAGTTCAGTGAAGATTAATAAAGCTGAATTGTGGGGGGGGGTATCTTTGCAAGCTGTATAGCATTTGTCTTTGCACTCCTAAGCATACTTCTAAGCATAGTGCCATTGGAAACAATGCAGTTGACTTCTTAGTGGGCAATGATAAGGATCAGAGTGTCTGCAGAAGTGCCATTGACAAAAACAAGAATTTTACAGTGTCATCTGATCAGAGTTGCACCCTTCTAGGCTCATTAACTTCAATAGGCTTAGAAGGGTGTTAGGGTGGCACTATTATCCACATTGTTATTCTTTATTTCTTTAGAAAAATATGCTGCTGCCTGTCCATGGAACCTGCCTGAGGTGGCTTACAAAATAAAACACAAAAAAGACACAAAACATTACAAGCAGTTAATTAAACCCCAGAATTAAAACTCAGCCAGAAAAACAACAACAACAACCAAGGATCACAAGCTTAACACGAGTTTAACAAATTTCAGGTTAAAAGAACAGTACACAAATGGAGTTAAAGCATCAACCATTGAGTAAACAGAAATGCTTTTTCCTGGTGCCTAAAGGAGAGTAGCATAGGTGCCAAGCAAGCTTCAAGAAGAAAGGACTCCATAGGCTAGGTGCCATTATAGAAAAATCCCAGTCTCTGGTTACTACGCACCTCACCTGTGATGGTGGGGGCATGGCAATCGGGCTTGTATGGCTGATTTTAGCTGGTAGGCTGGACAATATGGGACGAATGTAATTAGAACATTGCAGAAAGTTTATTGTACTGATCTGCAAGCTTTGGGACTAAGTATGCCCCCTAAAAGATAACCATCTAGCTATTATGCTCTGAATATGGATGCAACTTCATTTTGTCACCACATGGTTTCTATTTGGAAGTTCCATTTTGTAACATAGATTTTCCTTGCTCAGGATAAAACTGAAGTCATCATTTTCCCAACTATACTAACACAATTCTATAGAAATATCATTATGAACATTCATGGCTGGTTTTGTACCAATTGCCTATCAATATATCTAATTCTCAACTTGGCACTGGGCACTAGTTTGGGGTAGGGGAAATGAATAGACCAGATAGATCTTTCTATAAACTTGAAAAGCCTCAGGTTTGCAAAAAAAAACTACTATCTAAAAAAAAGAAAACATAAAAAAATACATTTGGGGTTAATAGAAGCAGTGCCAGTAGCTTTAATAAACAAATGCCCTTAGTAGTCACTGCTAGGCAACCACAGTGTGGGGAATAGGAATGCAGGGGATAATGAGGTACCTCCCACAAGTCCTTGAGGATTCCTTACAGTGGCCGATATGGCACAACTGGGCCGTTGTTTTCCTGGGAAGCTGGTGCCACGAGGAGGGAAGGAGGGAAAGCTGAAGATGGGGGCAGATAAAGGGAGGTTGGCTGGTGGTTGGAAAGGACAGAAGGAAGCAGGAAAAGAGGATAGGCTATGGAGGCTTTCGAAGAATGGAAAGAGGAAATAGTAGAGGAGGGGAAAATGAGAGGCCCCTTGCAAGTACCTGGTTTGTAAACAACACAAAATGGTGTCCATGACATAAACAAACTAGAAACCCCATTGATGAAAATGGTAAAAGGCTCACCATGAGAATACATATAAACAAAAAGAAACAAAAAAGCATATTCATAAATCTGAACTAATTGCAGCTTATGAACATTTTTCAAAGGCAATCCCAACTAGGATGCTATTATGGCATAAATGACCATGGTCAAGTCCATATTCTCCAAGAAAGGCCATAGCTGGCATACCAGCCCAACTTGATACTTCTATCCACTACTAGGCATCTAGAAGTAGTGCTAGATGCAGGTTGTGCCCCCCCAAAACTAAGAAACCAAACATGTTTTTCTGCCTTACGAAGGTAATAATTTACCCTAATTGTGTATACCGTGGATGTCAGATGGTGACTTCCACCCAGAAGATGGTCACAAATGTGGTTTCCTTTTAACATTTATAATTTTTAAAAGTTGAAACAGTCACATTAAAAATACAAAACAATTAAAAATCACGATTAAGTCAAATTCAATACAAATAACAATAAAAATATTATATTGATGTCTAATAGCTAAAATTAGCATCAGTAAAGCAGGAAAGATCAAGGTCCATCAGCGCTTGGGGCTTTTAGCATCCACAACTAGCAACAGGGAACCATTTTTTTCCACTGGGCTCCATTCTAATGGGTGTAGTCAGTGCTGAGCAGTGATACAGCAGGATTTGGAATAAGTATTGTACAGTATTACAAAAGTTTGAGGTGGCTCTTCTAATATCAGAACTCAAGCAAGTCATAGTAGACAATCAATGGATTCATTTCTGTTGGTTTCAACGAGACACAGAATTCTGGATGTAACAATATCTCCTACAACCTAACTGGGATACAGGAACTAAAACTCTCACCAAAGGGAACCTTTGTCCCAAAATTCAAGGAGATAAGAGACTGGCTTTTCATTCTAGAAGCAATTTAAATTCCCACTTGCCAGAGCACACAAAGCTACTTTATACTGTGTCAAAGTATTAGAGCCAATAATATCTGCACAGCAGAGCAATGGCACTCCAGGGTCTCAGAGTTTTTATACATTGCCTACTATCTGACGCTTTCAAATGGAAATGATAGAGATTCAATCTGGGACCTTCTGGGTGCAAAGCAGATGTTCTAGCAATGAGCCATGGCTCCTCCCCTAAGAGCAGGCACAGGGACAAACAAGACATGTTTGTTTTTAATGAGTTAGGTCCAACCCACCCACTTATTTCATGCATAAGCTGAGTTTGCTGACCCAGTGCTAACGAAGTGTTTCAGCTGCAGTTAACCAATTACAATTTTCCAACCTTAACAGACACAGCTTATTAACTTTTGGAGGAATGGTCACAACTTTTTTATTGGCAAACAGCTGTTTTGTGCCTTGGCGTGGCATGGGAACTGAATGGATATCAGCCGCCACCTTGCGGACTGATATACCCATCCTCCCAGCGGTCCCGCTGGGGGGGAGGGGCGCAAAGGATGGTGGAGCTGGAAATCACCTGGGCTTCAGCCACTTGGTGGTTCCCTCACCAGTTGGGTAGAGGCCCTACTACGCTGCCCCCGAGCTGGGCACCCAGACCCGAGCCTCACCCAAAACCCATTTGGGGGTCCCCAAAATGGCAGAGAGGGGCTTGCAGGCCACTCACCCCTCAAAACAAATCCAGTCCCATGCCTACACCTCCAAGTTGTGACAAAAAAAATTTTAACCAGCGAGCCACCAACCTTAAAAAAAAAAAGAGGGAAGGGTGGGTGGGACAAAGCCGGAGACGGACTGAAGCCGGCTGCTGGCCCGACTCCCCTTTTATGCCAAGCTGGAGGACCAGAGTGAAAACTCTCCTCCAGCTCAGCTTTCTCTGCCCTGCCTCAAAATGCTCCCCATAGGCTCATTCAAGCCCTCTACTGGAGCTTGATTGGCTGAGCCCCAGGAAGCAAACCAGAGCCAGCAGCAGCACGGCCGGGACCTTCTTGCCGCCTCGAGCAGCAGCCCAGCTTGAACTGCTGCCACCTCCTCCTCTGCACGGGTCTCCAACCTTGGCTCCGGGAAAGTCCGTAACTGTTTGATTCCAAGCCTAAATCACTAGCAAAGGTTTGGGACCCTGAATTTATTCTTAGTGGGAAAATAGGAGAGGTCTTTGGAGTGCCAACGTTATTAATTGGTTTTGTTTTCTATGGGATATCTACTTTTTATCTAATTTATCTAATCTGGGATACAATCAACTAAACTGGGAAATTCCTTTCTACCACATCCTAACCTGTCTGTCTTTGTTAAGTCATTAATTTAGGTGATAAGATCTAAGTGATGATCACAGATAAAGGTTTCCTTTTTTAGCAATAACCAGCAGTTGACAATTATGTGATAACCACAGTTAGTTGCCCAGAAAGTGAGGGTTCTAAGATACACTCACCTAAAGGATTTCTTCTAGAATTAATGTTTAAAGTTGGCATTACTAGACATATCCATTTGATAAACACTAATTATACTGTCAAGTAATAGGAGATAGCTGGTTAGGATTCTGTTTTGATTGTAAACTCAAACTCATTTGAGGAGCAGAAATGTTACTGAAGCCACTCTTTAACTTTTTGGTTATGTTTTTATACTATTTTTCAGCCAAAGCTTGGCTTCCAAATCCAATACAAATGCCAATTTCAAACTCAGAGAGAGGTTCTCAGCAAGATCTGGCTCCAGGCATCATTGCTACCTCCTACCTTCTCTCCCGATCAGCTATGATAATTGAAAGCCAGAGCCCATGTCCCATTGGGGATAGAAAAACATACATGGGCTCCTTGAGATTTCTGTAGCTTAGCTGGCAGAGTAAAGTAAAGGAAATTGTCAAATGGCTAGTAAAGAGCATTGGCAGAAAGAGTTAATATAAAATATGTACCTATTCAAACACTTTAAAAAAGATTCAATATCTAATGATTTCTTTTCTTCAAATTATAATATTTTCTTTTACATGACTGATTCTAGACAATCAGGAGGCAAGTAGGCAACAGAATGATAATACCACATAACCAACCATTCAGATGTTGTCACTGAAGGCAAAGAAAACTAATTCAAAGAGAGAGAAAGACTAGGGCTGCCAGGTCCTTCTTCACCCCCGGCAGGAGGTTTTTGGGGTGGAGCCTGAGGAGAGCAGGGTTTGGGGAGGGGAGGGACTTCAATGTTGTAGAGTCCAATAGCCAAAGTAGCCATTTTCTCCAGGTGAACTGATCTCTATTGGCTGGAGTTCAGTTGTAATAGCACGAGATCGCCAGCTAGTACCTGGAGGTTGGAAACCCAAACGGCAATGGATACAGCGGAGACTTGCTCAATCACACAGGCAATTCCATATCTTGAGCAGTAAATGATGTCATGACATTATGTAGCCTATCAGATTTTGCTATGTGACTACTCATCTCTGAGGGAACATAAAGCTAATAACGGAAATGTTTTTGGGACACTGGCCAAACATTCCCAAAACACAGAAAGCAACTTTGCTTCAGTCCCTACAAATGAACACATTCATTGTTAATTCACATTTGGTACATACAGAGTTTGCAATGGACAATGGAAAGACTTCAGATTTCAAAATTACATCGAATTAGTTATTGCACAGATTCAGTACAAAGTTTAACACAAGCAACCAAAGACTAAGAAACCATAATAGCTTGCTTAATATTTGACATAAACCTATCACTGCTGGTGGGACATGGATTCAGTACGGTTCCTCTGAGAATGTTCACTATTCATAATCTATGCATTCTAAAGCCTATGCACAGCAGAAGACAGTATCAAAGGGACCTACAAACAGGGTATTACAATAATCCAGATTGGATGCTATAAAAAATTGTGAAACAAGAGCTCAGCACCCTGCTGAGACAGTAAGCTTTAATCTTTACATCCACAGCTAAATTCCTGAGATGGTATTAGGTGCTTCTGACTGTCTATGTCTTGTCATGTGTGCCAGGCAGAAAACGGTAACTTTTCTCTTGCAACTGTTTAAACCTTGTAATATTCTACTTATTTGACTTTCATTAAGTGATCCTTAAAGCTCTGTTAATATTGATTAGGATTTCTCATTCATTACTCGCTCATATTTTCAAAAGTAGGATCAATGTACTTGTTTGGCTCCCTTAACTCCTGCAAGGACTATACTTATTTACTTATTCATTGTCTGTCCTAGAAGAACAACCAGCTACAAAAACAAAGAGTAGGGGAGTGGCAGTTTGGTCTTCTGTGAGAGCAGATTTAGGACTTGTGTTAACCTTGCTTAAAATAAAGTAAGGGAAACTATACTTGAATTTCTTATTAAAAGAGTACCTCAGCAGACTTGCTAAGGGAAGGCAGGGATTTTGTAAAATGGCTACGTATTTGAATATTTAAACAAAATAATTTGAACATTTAAAAGTTAACAAAAATGAAAATAATGATACCCTAATCATCTATATATTCTCTAGGCTGGGTGTTGTTTTCCAACACAATGAATTATATAGCAACGGGGAAAAGGAGAGCATGACTCAGCAGATATATGCCTTACAGAGGACTCATCCAACCATAAACGTTTGCTGGTGTTCTGGCCAAACAGATTTTCATCCTGTGGTGTTGGTGTGTGCATTTTCACTCTTAGCCAATCATTGCTGATGTTCATGTGGCTTTGTGATTCTGCAGAATCATCGGTCGGATTCATTTTCTGTAGCTGCAACTCCCTACAAGATATTAAGGATCAAAACTTTGTTTGTGACCACTAGCTGGCAGGCATAGCCGCAAGAAACTGAAATGGATAAAGGCAGAGGGCCAGCTTGTCTTCATGCAAGAATTAGATAGCTTTTGAAGGGGATAATTGAATCAAAAACTTTTTTGGCACTAGCAAATAGGTAGAGCAACAGAGAGACTGGTTTGAGGGATAGTGATAGGCAAATGTTTTGCTTGCACTTCCTAATGGTTAGAATGTCTGTGGAAGAACACTGGGGAACAGAGGTAGATGCTCTCACTTTGCTTCCATGACATCTTTGCTCCTTTGGGGGAGGTAGAAACTAAGATTTTATACTCCTGGCTGGTAAAAACACGCACACACACCAAACCAGACAGGCTGCAGTGATAACGAAGGATGTCATCTCTTTGTAGGGTTGCTAGTTCCAGGTTGGGAAATACCTGGAGATTTTTGGGGTGGAGCCTGAGGAGGACAGGGTTTGGAGAGAGGAGGGACTCCAGTGCCATAGAGTCCAGTTGCCAAAGTGGCCATTTTCTCCAGGTGAACTGGTCTCTATCGGCTGGAGATCAGTTGTAATAGCAGGAGAGCTCCAGCTAGTACCTGGAGTCGGCAACCCGATCTCTTTGCGAGAGGATACTGTAGACTTAGGGTCTAAAATCTTTGAGTTGTCTTGTAATTTCAGTCTAATATATAAAAAAAGCGAAAAGATGTTGAAGTTTGGTAAGTATCACAAGGTGGGATCATATCATCCAAATACCTGAACTCCCTTGATTTTTTTTTAACTGAAGAAAGGTTTCTTTTTTATTTTATTTAGTTTATGTTATTATTTTATTTTTTTGAACTTATATCTTGCCTTTTATCCGGCCAAAGACAGGCTCAGGGCAGCTAACATCAATTAAAATATCAAAACAAAATACAATACAAATTAACTTCAACACAGGTTAAAAGCAATAGCTCTAAAGCTAAAATACTGCTGCTCAAATTCTTCGGCTCACAGGATCCCAGACAGTCCAGAAAATGCTGTCAGCATCTAGTAAGCATAAACCTTAGGGTTGCCAACCTCAGGTACTACCTGGAGATCTCCCACTATTACAAATGAACTCCAGCCGATGGAGATCAGTTCACCTGGAAAAAATGGCCGCTTTGGCAATTGAACTCTATGGCATTGAAGTCCCTCCCCTCCCCAAACCCTGCCCTCCTCAGGCTCCGCCCCAAAAATCTCCCACCGGTGGCAAAAATGGACCTGGCAACCCTACCCATGGGTAACCAACATGTAGAGCTGTCAGGCCAATCCTGGCAAGTGGCGGGAGGGCTGGGGGGTTGGGAAAGTGGGGTAAAACCGATGAATTTCCAGCAGTTCTTATAGATATGCTATATCACTTTCTGGTTTTCCTCAGAGGTGACATCATGATGTTTTAGCATTGCTTCTCGGCCTTTTGGCTAAGATCAAGTATAGTGTGTAGATGTAGCCAATGTCACTTAAAAAAAATTCTCCCAGCACTGCTCAGAGCAGTGGCAGACAAATAAAACTGCCAGCAGGAGCCCTATCGGGGGGGGGGGGGTTGGCTGGGACTTCTCCACCTGAAAGCTAGTTTTGTCCAGCCTTGGGGAGGGGGAGATACCGGAGAAGCTTCAACTTCTCTTGGCAAACCATGTGGAAATGCATGAAAGGAAAAACTCAGTGTGGCATCAATGCAACCTAGGCTTGGAACCAAGGTAGGGTTGCCAGTTCTGGGTTGGGAAATACCTGGAGATTTTGGTGGTATAGCCTGAGGAGGGCAGGGTTTGGCAAGGGGAGAGACTTCAATGCCATAGAGTCCAATTGCCAAAGCGGCCATTTTATCCAGGGGAACTGGTCTCTGTCACCTGTAGATCAGTTGCAATAGAGGGAGATCTCCAGCCACCACCTAGAGGTTGGCAACCCTAAGCCAAGGTGGGATTGTCCATAATGCAAGAATACATTTCAGCAATCCCAGTCAATAAGGTAATTCATACTAAGGGACTGCAAAGTTTAATAAATGTTTAGATCAGTTATTAGTTAATAAATCTAGTTTAATCCCATTTTTGTCTTCATTTCAGGTAATGGATGGCCTTTGGATTTTGTTTCACTTTTTTAGCAGCGTGCTCTAGTGCAAAGTGGAAACCAACATATAGACAGATCATACCTTTTACATGTGAAAAGGATTATATCCAGCAAAATAACCATTTTCATAGGGTATGGAATCTCCATGGACTTCACAGTCCCTCACTGGACTTCAAAGTATTAAACCACAGCCCAGGGACAGAGTTCTAGTCAAAAGAGAACACAATGGAGTTTTGAACAACATTGAGAATGAATTTCTAAGCCAGCCCATCTGCTTTGCCATAAACATACAATTGTCATTCATGAAAAACTGTTCAAAAGTATAAAGTGCCCCGGGCATTTCTGTGTTTAATTTATTTTTTTTACCCTCAAAGACATTACCGGAAGCCTAAACTCATTATGAAAAATATTTTACATTGATGCAACTTGTAATAAAACACCATAATGTCAAAAGTCATTTCAATTCTCCATCAAAGAAAGAATGAGGCCCTTTCAAAACATATTAAAATATTATTCACTTTGACAAAAGAACTAGTTCCAAGACATAAGTATATTAGAAACTAGAGGCAATCAGTATTTTTCATGTTCTTAGGAATCTCTATAATAAAATAAAAAATCCATCATATCTAATGGAATTGGTAAGTACCCTAGAAGGCAAATATCCTTTCTTATGCAGAGTGTGAAACTTGGTTTGAAGCAAGCACTTGTAAAGTCACATTCCTAATATCTAGAATAGTTTGGAAAATAATGAATTGGTATTAGCTCTTTTTTAATGACATTAAATTTTCATTATAGTTCCAGAGCACATTGTTGCAGAATTAATGAGAGATCCCTAAAAGGATGTATAATCTGCAGGCTGTTCTTAATATTTAAAACTATCAGAAACTGTTATAATTCACAGGGATTCTAGTTCATGTAAACAGAGGGGATTTCCATGTAATTAATTATATTGTGCTCTTTGTTGTAATGCCATATCTTTCTGAAGTCCCTTTCATAGAGGCTCTTTAACCCACTTTGGCTTCCAAAGGCAAATGGATTTTTTTAAGGCTTCATACACCTTAAGGACAAAACACAAAAACAAACAAAACAAACATTTGAATAAAACAGATTTTTAAACATTGGAATAAAACAGAATAAATCCAAACTTGTTGTGTTGTGTCTTCGTTGGACTGGTGCCTGGGCAAACACTCTAATGCCAAATGCACTACATAGTTATTTCATAGCTACCGCTATATTTTTCATTCCTCCAATGAGCTCACTGTATCTTGTGAGAAAGGGTAGGCTAAGATAGAGACAAAAACTGACCCAAGATCACCCAGTGAACTCTGGGAACCCTTTCTCCCTAGCCCAACTCTCTAACTCCTGCACAACTCTGAATGTGTAACTTTGAGTGAGTTCGCGAGTGACATGAAAAAATCATGTCAGAAATAGTTGGAAGGTTTGATAAACTCAGTTAAAAATTTGGACCCTCATCACCCAGCCCTATCTATATAGATTTTTTTAAAGCTGAAAATCTTTATTAATAAACATTTCTTGGCTATTAAATTCCCTTTCTAATTTTGCAAGGCCTTAATTTTTATGCTTGCTAGTAAATATGTTCAAGTTTAAGCAAATATGTGCTGTTAATCATGCGAAGAAATAAGATTATGTATTTGAAAATATTCATAACTCAACCTTGTTGTGGCCATGCATAAGTAAATTAAAAATGTTCACACTTCATTGGAACTATATGCTTTGTATTTTCCTCATTACTTTGAAAGCCCACATAACCTCTCCCTTTACCTGCCTCCTTCTTCTCTCCTTCCCACTAGGTAAAGGTCCCCTGTGCAAGCACCGGGTCATTCCTGACCCATGGGGTGACATCACATCCAGACGTTTCCAAGGCAGACTTTGTTTGCGGGGTGGTTTGCCAGTGCCTTCCCCAGTCATCTTTCCTTTACCCCCAGCAAGCTGGGTACTCATTTTATTGACCTCAGAAGAATGGAAGGCTGAGTCAGCCTTGAGCTGGCTACCTGAAACTGACTTCCGTTGGGATCGAACTCAGGTCGTGAGCAGAGCTTGGACTGCAGTACTGCAGCTTACCACTCTGCGCCACGGGGCTCTACCTTAATCTGCCCCATCTTCAGCTTTCTCCCTGGCAGCCTCTCCCTGGGAAAACTGTGCATGGTTCCAGGCACTGGGCTGGGCCAAATTGTGCAGTGTCATCTGCCAGGATAGGCCCTGTAGTGCAGTGGGAGGCACCTCACTTTCCTCTGTATCCCCCCTCCTCACACTATGTCTTTTTATGCTTCTCCTGGCAACTCCCACTTTCCCACCTTTCCCTTCTCTGTTCCTTCCTTCCTTCCCTCCCTGCCACCCACCCACCAAACAAACTTTCATCTGCTCCCCATTTTCAGCTATTTTATTATTAATTTGCTTCATTTACATCCCATCTTTCTCCACAGTGCAACTTATAGCATTCTCCTCTCTTCCATTGTGTCCTCCCTACAACCCAGTGAGGTAAATTAGGCTAAGAATATGTAATTGGCCCAAGATCACCCAGTGAGCTTCCATGGCAGAGTGATGATTCAAAACTGGATCTCCTAGATCCCAGTCTAACCACTACACCACAGTGGCTATTGTGGGGTTGATGCTGTTGGACAGTAACAAGCCGCTGGGCCTGGATGAGTCATTAAAAGTCATGGTAGCAAGTTGCCCAATGGTTGCTGCTGATCCTGGTCCCGTGAGTCCTCCTTAGTTGATATACAAATGTACATCCATAGCAAAGAGTTGCCCCTTTCTCTGAACTCAGTGGAGAAACTGGGAACAAGGGGAGGGCAAGCATGGATTCAGCATCACCAAAATGTTACAGAAGAGCAAGAACGAATTTGAGGTTGAATCTAGTGATGGAATAGAGATTGTGAACACATGAGGCTACTTTATACTGAATCAGACCCTTGGTACATCAAAGTCAGTATTGTCTACTCAAACTAGCAGTGGCTCTCCAGGGTCTCAAATGTCCTTTAACTAGAGATTTAAGGGATTGGACCTGGGACCTTCTGCATGCCAAGCAGATGCTCTACCACTGAGCCACAGCCCTTCCCCTTATTAATTGCTTCAACAAATCATGATGATTCAAAGGTTGCAGCATGAAACACAAATCATTGAAAAAATCCGAGTCCATAAGAAATTCTGAGGGGGAGAAAGGATATTATGTTTATGCCTCTATGATATCATTCTTTACCTTTATGAAATAATTTTTACAGCTTATTTTAACAAGAACTGCACCAGCAGGTGATTCACTTAACTTGTGAATTGTTGTGCTTTTAAGTTTTTGCATGTTTCATGTGATTAAAATGGGTGATCTAATAGCCAGTTAACTAACACTGTCTGGTTTTCTTTACCTTCCCAAAGGGGCTCAGACCCATGCTTTCTATAATAATACCTTTAAATGAAAGTATTCTGTTCTAACTATGTGCTATGGATTATTTCATAATGTAGGCAACGGTTTCACTAAGCAAGGCTTTTTCTTCTTCTTAATTCAGACTTTCAAGATATCTTTCAAGTAGCAGCTGTCATGGATCTTCCTCCCCCACCGGGCACTCAGCTCACTCTCTTTTGCCAGCCACATCTAGGCTTGGTACATGAGCTAAGACACGCAGGGGTTTGAATTTTGGGGGGTGGGGGCAAGATTTCTATCCAGTTTAAACTCTTGTACTGCCAACCATATCAGAAGCATTCTTCACCACCAGAGAAATCCCAGGAAGGATTTTCCCAATATAATATTGGTCAGGGGTAGATGGACCATTAAGACCACCGGGGAGGGGGAATCAATCCAAAGAGAGGGGTAGGCCCAATCTGCCTAGTGGTCTTTGCCTGAGACACAGCAAAAAATGTACCCAGCCCATCCTTCTACATGCCCAGCCACACCCCACCTGGCATAGCAAAGGGACATGCCTGGCTAGGGTTGCCAACCTCCAGGTACCAATAGAGATCAATTCATCTGGAGAAAATGGCCACTTTGACAATTGGACTCTAAGGCATTGAAGTCCCTCCCCTCCCCAAACCCCACCCTCCTCCAGATCCACCCCAAAACCTCCTGCCGATGGCGAAGAGGGACCTGGCAACCCCATGCCTGGCCTTGCCCCACCTATCACCCCAAAGGACATGCCTGGCCCAGCCTTTGCTACACTTGGGCTCACCTGGCATGATAAAGGATGTGTCTGGCCCAGCCATACTGCACTCAGCAAATGATGCACTTGACCCCTCCTGACACAACTAAGGACATGCACGAACTCACCCTGCCCAGCAAGGGACACGCCTATCCCATCCTTCACTGTGCCCAGCCTGGGCTTGACAGACTCAGCCCAGCCTCACCACACCAGGCCCAGCATGGTGAGGGAGGGGCCCTCTCCAGCATGGCCTAACCCTGTTCAGTGGCACAGTTTGGCTGGGTAACAACTACTTGGGGCTGGCCAAACAGGTTCTCCCTTGCTTCTTTGAGGCTGTGAGGCCAGGGTGGGTTTGGGGTGAAGCCCTTTTCTAGGGCCATTTCCCCCTCCCAGTCTGCCCCCGATGCTGGAAGAGATGGTCTCTAATTCACTTCAGCTTGGTGTGTGTGTGAGAGAGAGATGTTGAGCTCGCCCCTTCCCAGCTTCTCACTCCTTCCCCTCCCTTCCATCCAAGTCTGTCAATGGCAGTGTGTGATCTATAGGCATACATGGACTGGAGTCTTTTGTGTAAAGAAGTCCCTCTCTCCCCTTCAAGGATCTGACTCTTTGGATTCTAAAAAGGCTTTATTCTGCTACAAGTCTATTTCAAACAGGAAGCAAAATAGCGAAGAAGAAAAAGACAAATGTATAGCAGGATTGCCTAAAGGAAGCTAAACTAAACAGCAACAAAGAAGAGAATTTATCCTTTTTCTGCCTCAGATTGGTTCAGACACTGCTTGTTTGGAGCCCATTTGGGTGGGCTGTGTAGGCTTAGCACCCAGACAGTAGGTCCAGGGTGCCCAAGTGAGGATTGGCCCCATTGCCCTGGTGAGTGGGGACTGACTGCCTCTGAGTAAGGAGGTTCCATTCTCAGCCCTCCCTGCCGTGCTTTTGCCAAAGAAGGCTTTAAGAGGGGAGTGGAAATGTTCATGGAGGAGAGGGCTACTATATGAACCGACTGCTGGACTTGATGAGCCTTGGTCTGATCCAGCATGGCCTTTCTTATGTTCTTTTAATTATCAGGGCTGGGCAAGGGCCAAAGGCTAGACAAAGGAACTTGCAGCTGAGCATCCCCTGTTTCTGAGATTGCAGCAGCGAGCCCTGTCCCTTCTCTGAATACCTTAATATCCCCCAGTTATTGATCAGAGACTTGCTGCTGTGCCTCCTAATTTGGGTTTGGGGTCATTTTGGCCCTGGGCACCTCAAAGGTTAGAGTGGGATCTTCCATGAGGAAAAAGGTGACTTCTCAGCAGATGTTCCCAGCGCTTGCTCTGAGCTTTCCCAAATCATCCATCACACTAAAATTGCCACTCTGCACCCCTTTTGGTGTAGCTGGGAGAATCTGTTTTCCCATCCTAGCAAAAATACCCATATTATTTCAGCATCAGAGCAACTCCCATTCACCACTGCATTGACCAATGACATTTATTTACATAGGCTTGCATTGTAAGGAGAAAAAACATATTTTGAAACAAAGTATCCTGCTCTGCTTGTTGAGCTCTCATTCTACAATGGAAATTTTCTGCAGAAAGAGAAAGGTCTCCATTTGCAAATCACCCATAAATCAGAGCTCCAGTGTCAGCTGTACCTGCTGATTAAAAGTTAGGTTGATCAATTTAAAATGGTTGGTGCCTACCTGAGAACTAAAGTTCAATGAAGATGCAATCAATCAATAGTTCAAGACAGAAATGAAAAAAGAAAGAATATAATGGGAAGGGAATTCACTGTTGACACCTAGAGCTAATTTCCAAAGGAAAGATAAACATTTGTTCTTCTAGTTTGCCATAAGAAGTAAAATCTAAACAACAGGGAAATTTGAAGAACCCATTCACACCAAAATATTCACAGAATTATTTCCCTATTGAAGAAGGCAGAAGGGAAGCAATATCACATAATAGAATGCATTTCAATTAATTAAAAGGAAAGTTGACAAAGTAGCAGAAAACATCAGAAAATGTGCAGAAATCAAATGTCATGCTAGCACAAATAAATCCTCTGAATATGGATTTGTGGCAAAATAACAATGAGAAGAATGGATAAAACATACTTGCAAATTGGCAAACCCCCAAAGAGCTCAAAGTGTACAGGTTAAGCCCTCTCTGGGAATCAGGATATTAAAAACTACTGCAGTAGTAATTCAACTAAGTTCAAGGAAAAAACATATCAGATCTTTTCGAACAACACCTCCTTGATCCTGGAAATTCATGCACTTTCCCATGCAACATGTTTATTTTAAATACACAAGTAGGATTATGTTATATGAGTAATCATCTAATAAATAATGACTAGTTACATCTACAGTTGTACATAAGACTTCAGTTGTCAACTCAATAAATCCAATAAAAAAATTACACCACAGGTGTGGTGCTAAATGGTGCTAAATGTGTCAGTGTCGTTTAATGTACAAATGGCATAAAGTACCATAAAACCCACTGTCCTATATTTGCCACTATCAACACAGCATGTTGAATGTGTGGCAAGAATGACAAAGTGGAAAAAACCTTGAGAAAGTCAGCAGCCAAGTTATATCTCTAATATTCTTGGCTTTGATATCTGACTGCTTTGTGATTTTAACACATGAGGTGTAATGAATTGTATCTGGGTTCCAAATATCTAACACATCGATATTTGGAGGTTGTAACTAAAGCCTGGCAAAGTTGGAGAAGGGTGAACTTGTTAAACGAGCAGACAAATATGCTAAAATGATGAGACAAGCTGTTATCTTCTGCAACAATATTTGCAAAGCTCTGCTAATTTGCATTAATTTCTTATGACTTAAAAAAAATACAAGTGTACTGTTCATCTGAGATCCAGCCTCCAATCAACTAGTCCTTCCAGACGCCCTTTGGAAAAGCCTAGGAACATACTGCTTTCTCCACAGGCACAAGATAAAAATTAAGGATGAAGGCTGCCAATGTGTATCAGTTTGATTCTTACAGCTTTATAGGAGCACGGAACCAGCACTGAGAAAGAATCCCTTTCGTAGACCAGGGAAAAATAAGATATTTGAGAGGCCTTTATTCCTGCATGTTTTAATCCTTTGAATCATATGCATCTCCTATTTAAGAACAGTTTAGACACAATAAGAGCACTGGTAGTGCATGTGATTCTCATGGGAGTCAGGATGGATGGCTAGAAGAACCCTGTATAGGGAAAACCCTTTTGTGGGAAGAGGCAGCACCAAGGGCAACATTGAGTGCTCTAGCCCTGTGCCCTATTACAATCTCTGAGAGCAATTCAGGGTGCCCTCTTAATGGCACAATCTTTTTGTCAGACAGAGAGAAACATCCATTCTCTATAAACTTGATGCCATTCACCCATGGTATCTTTCAGGACCTCTCTAAACCCTGTTTGTTTAGGGTGTTTGGAGATAAAGGGTGATGGTTCATAATTAAGCTAGCCACAAGGATAGCACTGAATTTTTTATCACTGTTGTTTTCACCAGAAAAAAATCTCTATTTCAATCTTAGAATCATAAAGTTGGAAGGGAACACCAGGCTCATCTAGTCCAACCCCCTGCCCAATGCAGGAAATTCACAACTGCCCCCCCAAACCCCTTGTGACCCCTACTCCATGCCCAGAAGATCGCCAAAGATCACCTCCTGATCCCAAAGTGGCAATCAGCATTACCCTGGGTATGTAAGAAAGGTCCATGAGAGCCAAACACTGATACAATCCCACCTGCTCTACCTCTCATGATCTGCCTAAGTTTACAGAATCAGCATTGCTGACAGATGGCCATATAGCCTAGGGTTTCCAGGTCCATCTTTGCAACCGGTGGGAATTTTTGGGGGCAGTGTCTGAGTAGGGCGGGGTTTGGGGAGAGGAGGGACTTCAATGCCAATAGAGTCCAATTGCCAAAGTGGCCATTTTCTCCAGGGGAACTGATCTCTACTGGCTGGAAATCAGTTGTAATAGCAGGAGATCTCCAGCTAGTACCTGGAGGTTGGCAACCCTAATCTAGCCTCTGTTTAAAAACTTCCAAAGAAGCCAACCACCTCCCGAGGAAGCCTCTTCCACTGAGGAACTACTCTGTCAGAAAGTTCTTCCTAATGTTTATCCAGAAACTCTTTTGATTAAATTTTAACCCAATCTAGCTTCCCCCTTTTGCATATTGAACACATGGATGTTAATTTTGGGGCATTTTCTCTTTTCTTGGCACATGTTTTTTTCCCCTGTTAAAATGTATGTATTTCTAACATCATTTGTTTTTGCTTTTAATTTTTATTTATATATCTTATTTATAGACCACCTTTCTCACTAAGATTCAAGATGGATTACATTATGTAAATCAGTTGGATGAGGAGACATCTAATAAACAAGTAAAGTGAAAGGACTGGGATGGCAGAAATCTGAAAATGTGTAAGTATTAAACAAATCATATGTTAAACAATGCAAGCAATGGTATTACATAGGTTGAAATATAACGCAGTGAGAGCAAAATAAAAACAGACAGCAACAGCTAATCCGTATTAATAGTATGGACCACAGTCCTCTTCCCGCTACTGAAAAATGTTACTGTCACACACATTCAGCTGAACTAATCTACCTCACAGGGTTGTTGTGAGGATAAAATGGAGGAGAAGAGAATGAAGTAAACTGCTTTGGGTTCCCATAGGAGAGAAAGGCAGGGTATAAATTAAATAAATAAATACTATGCTGATCTCAATTTCAAATTCCTTGTTGAGAATGGATATCTCATAATGGCTAATAAAATGAACTTGGGATCAAGAAGCTCCATCTCAGTCATAATTTCACTAGATCAGGGGTGGGGAACGTCAGGCCCGGGGGCCGTTTAAGGCCCGCAAAATCATTTTGTCTGGCCGTTTGTGGGTCCTGGCAGATCTGTAGCTCATAAGGATCTAAGACTGGCGATCTGCCCCCCTCCCGCGGACAGGAATAGCATCTATTCAAGGCGGATGGGAGTTTGT
Organism: Euleptes europaea; assembly: GCF_029931775.1. Classification (NCBI taxonomy): domain Eukaryota; kingdom Metazoa; phylum Chordata; class Lepidosauria; order Squamata; family Sphaerodactylidae; genus Euleptes; species Euleptes europaea. The sequence continues at coordinate 35,387,244 of NC_079320.1, read as the reverse complement.
TTTGCCGAGAAAAGTAACCTTTTTTCCCCCTTGCAGAAGACATCCTGTGCCACCAGGTGGGCAAGTGCGCCACCAGTTGGATGCCTGCCTGCTTGCCCGTGCAGGGGGGTGTCATCTGGGGCAGCTGCCTGCTTGGGGCTTGGTCGGCTAATTTTTAAGTTGATAATTTTGCATGGCCCGCAAATGATGTTATAAATATTCAAATGGCCCTTGGCGGAAAAAAGGTCCCCCACCCCTGCACTAGATTATTTTATTTAGTTTATTCGTTTTCTTTTGTAAATTTCTCGACCTTCATTTGACCATACCTGGTCCCCAAGGAGGTTCATAACAAAAGATAATGACATAAAATAAGAAACCTTTAAAACAACTCATAATAAATGAAAAGCCTCTTTGATCCAGGCTATACCTACCTCTACTATAGATGAGCACAGTTGACACCCAATCTAAATCGACGAACCTCTTAAACAAATATGTGGTTTTGGAATGTGGGGATGGCAGCGTAAAAAGCTCTCTTTAAACAACCTCCTGACCCATGCTCCTTCCCATAGCTGTAAATTAGAGAGAGCTCTTACTGAGTTGTTGTAAGGATAATGTATGGCTGAAATATTTAAAATATTCTGAAGTACTATATAAATGTTAAGTATTATTATTACTTCTTTAACTCATTATAATGCTAAAACATAAAGCAACTCAAGACAAGAACTTTTGAACATATTCACATTTGGGGAACAACTCCTTAGTACAATACACATTAACACATTTGACTAAAAAATATCTCATTATTCGATATCTGAGATCAAAATATTTTGATCTCATGTATGAAAGAATGCCATTTAAAGTATTCAGTGACTGTTGTTCAACTATTTCAATTTGTCCCACAATAAAACAAGGAAGATGAAAAATAAATATTTGGGGGAAAACACTATGTTTGGAAGGACAATAAATTCTAGACATAAATTCAGAAATAACAAGAACAAATATGGAACATGAAGAATGCAACTGTGAGAAGAGGAATTGTATTTCCATGCTAAAATATTTGCTAAAGGAGAGAGCCAGTAGAAAATCTCATAGAAGGAGAGTAACAATAAAGGGATGTTGGAGAAGGCAATACTGTGTCTGTGGTCCAGATCCCCCTTTCCTTGAGATTGGCCTGTGGCCTCTTGGAACAGGGCCTTCTCTGTGGTAGCATCCTACTTGTGGAATGTCCTCAAAATGAATCACTGTTTTTTTTATTTAGTGAAGTCATTTTTTTAATATTCCTAGGCATTTGCTGTTGCAAATATCTCCCCTATCACCACTGTCTGTAGTGTACCATAGTGTACCATCTTAACTCTTCCTTACTCTATTTCTAAAAGTGTTTCCCATAAGGACCAACATGCCTCAGAGTGTGGGACTGGGCTGCCTATACAGGGACACACCTTGGAAAAGGAAATCCAGTCCACTTACCCTGAATGCATCTATGCACTGAAATAATCAGTGTTAATCAGATATCAGCCATGAGTTAATCCTTTCTCCAGACACAAGAATTTATGAATGAGGTAAATTCGCCATTGTTGCCAAAAGTAGAATAATTATCTAACAACTGTTAAACTGAAAGTGCACAGTAAAACTCGTAGTGCAGATGTGGTTTAGGTATTTCTTCCAAATTACAGGATTATCACTAATGTCATTCTTTCAATTAAAAACTGGATTATGTTAATGCTGCCTTCTTCCCTTAGAATCATTAGTATACAAATAAAACCACTGGCTATATCTGCAAGGCACTGTGAAAAAAACCTTCTTGAAGCATCATTGGACTAAAAATTATCCTTCATGAAATATCTGTGGCCCTAAAATTTCTCCAGAACCTCAAAAGCACTGTAATAAAATTATTCCAAATATAATTTGTTTGAGATGGAAATTTACAATGATAAACAGAATTTTCCTGTGCCAAATTTAAGATTTTGAGGCAACACTTTGATTGAAATGAATGGCAAAGGCACAGGTGGTTTATTTTATATTGCAGTTAAAGCAGAGACAGATGCAATGATGAGAGGATCTCGACTAAAATTTCACGTACTCAAAGAACATCTCTTTAAAACCTTCCCAAATAATGCTAGCACACTTTCCTGTCTCTTTCTTTGTGCATAAAGAATCGTGTTGGTTTATGTTACTCTGTCTAATGCCAGTACATTGGGAGGGCTCTATAAGGAAGAGCAATGGAGGACAACATGCACTTAGCATCATAATGAGAGCAAGGGCATCAGGCATTTCCAGGAAACTTTGGACCAGGGCCCTACGAATTTAAAATGGCCATTGCACAACTTTGAGGACGACAGAAAGAAACAGCTCGGGTGGTTTAAAACTGGCTGTTTGGGACCTATAACGCAGCATTGCTTAAAAACAGAACGATCTTTCATGCCACGCATTTATGTATGTTGTTGTTTTCCAGACGGCAGAAAGCTGCAGTGATCAAGAAGCACCAAACATCTGGCTGTGGCTAATGAGCTGCAGCTTCTCAGCTCCACTGGATGCTAATTGTACTGGTCAAAGGTCACCCTGGAAGGCCATCTGCCCACCCACCAAACCATTTGCAGGAAACGGCGTTCCTTTTTATAGTGCAAGGCCTTGATACTCCTGCCACAGCATGCGATCAAATACAGAGCGAGATACAGGATGTCAATACATTTTCTGAGCATTTCTTTTTTTAAAAAAATACTTTGTAACAGTTCTTCTTGCAATAATAACAATTTCAAACATCAGTATTCTTGGGTGGGAGGAGGGAGAGTGAAAACATCGCCTCTGATAAAGAAAGAATCGCATTGCTTTTAAAATTGTGGCTTTTCATTGATGCCTTTTAATCTGAGAGTTTCTAAGAAAGATTAATTTCTGTGGTGTCTTATGGTTAAGGTTGTCAACCGCATTGGGGGGGGGGAAACCCCTCGTCCTTTTAATTAATGGCCTAATGGGGTGTTATTCATCAGGTGGTGCTATTTACCTCCATGCCATGAAAAGTTTCAGCTGCCCGTTTTGACTCATTAAGCCTCTATTACAGCGACAGAACACTTTTCTCCAGGCCTGTTGGCAACCCTTACCTCAGTTTGTTTATAGGGATGTTTTTAACACACCAGAATTGCCAACTCATTTGCCAACAGAAGTGCCAATCTGCTAGTGTAAGTGCCATTATGCCAGTGAAAGAACAGCTTTGGATCCAACCCACAGCATATAATCTCAGCATCCACACACAGGCAGCATATTTTGTTATGTTATATGAGTGATGATGTACTGTGGTAAATAGGGTGCCAACCTTCAAGTAATAGCTGGAGATCTCCTGCTATTACAAGTGATCTCCAGCCAATAGAGATCAGTTCCCCTGGAGAAATTGGCCGCTTTGTAATCTGGACTCTATGGCATTGAAGTCCCTCCCCTCCCCAAAACCCGCCCTTCTCAGGCTCCACCCCAAAATCTCCCACCAGTGGTGAAGAGGGACCTGGCAACCCTAGTGGTAAAATATGTATAATGACCCTGCTCCTGTCTGACACACTGATTGGTTCACTTGGGCCAGGTTTCCTTTCTCACCACCTCTGAAACTACAGAAAATTCTCATTATTTTTAGGGATGTGCACCTGAAAAAAAGGAGAGGGGTTGGATTGGGGAAGGACACAAATACCAGTATTCTGGGTTATTCATATCCTCCAACATTGTTTCTGCATTCATGTTTAGGTTTTTTCCCCAGAATTCTGAATTTTGGGGGGTCAGTTATTCCCCATGAGTTGCTCTCCCAGGAAGAGGACTGGAGTGCCTGCTTTTTAAGCAAATGACACCAAAATTGCAGGGAACATAGTCCTCCTGCCTGTCTACTAAAGACCCTCTATGTTTCAAGCAGTGCCACTGAACAAGGGGATCCCAGCCATCCTACTTGTCTCCATTGTTTCCTATGGGGGGGGGGGAATCCATGCTTTCTCCAGGGCAAACAAGCCAATAGCCAGGCCTCTGGCCAACAGCCACCAAATGCAAACAGAACCAACAAGCCCAGCAGAACTTTTGTCAAGCCACAGCCAACCAACCTGGCAAGCCAGTACCAAGGCAACCAGCAAGATCTGGCAAGACACTGACACACATGTTATTCCCCACCCCGACCCCAAAATACAGAAAGAACTTTAAAATAACAATAGAAGAGCAATTGTAAAATCAAAACCAACAGAAAGCAAAAAGATAAAAAGTAACTCGGAAAATACTCCCCCAACAGCACAAACTCTTTAAAATTAAAAAAAAAAGTTTTAGAAAGAGCGAAAATGCAAATCACTTAAAATTCTAAAACAAATCTAGAGAACTTAACCCTTTCAATAACAGTACAAAAAAATCCAAGGAAAACTATTTTTAAAAAAATGGAAAGGAAAAAAGCCACCTCTTCTACGCCCCCAAGGCAAAAACAACAATACTTTGAACTAGTGTTTTAAAACAAAGTCAGAAATTAGAAACCCAGTCTGAAGTAGGGCTGTTGAAAATTCTTTTTTGGTAAAATTTGGATTCGGCAAAATTTGGCCCGTTTTTATTCGGGAAATGCCGAAGTCTGAACTCCCCCGCTTCAGGTCCGTGAAATTTGGCATGAGATCCGGAGTTCAGGGAAAAATTCGGCTGAATAAAGTCATTAAAAACACAATTGCGCCTTTCCGTGGCTCCGGGGAGGGCATTTTTGGGGGTAGAGGTCCCAAACTTTCAATGTAGCTTGAGGGGACCCTTCTTGCAAGAACCCCCAAGTTTTGTAAAGATTGGGTCAGGGGGGCTGAGATATGGGCCCCAAAAGGGGTCCCCCCTCCTTAATGTGCATCTCTGACAATGGGGGTTTGCAATTAGCAGAGCTTGCCGCCCACGCCCAAAGCTCCCAGCCCGGACAAACAGCTGAGCTGCAGGGGGAAAGGGCGGGGCAGGTACGAAGAAGTTTGCAAACCATGCAAAGCAATACATTTGCAACCATACAAACCATGCAAAGCAACATGTTTGCAACCATGCAAACCATGCAAAGCAACACGTTTGCAACCATGCAAAGCAACACCTGACACCTGGGAGTTTGCAAACCATGGAAAGGGACAGAGGCAGCTAGCTATGCATAAGGAGCAGGAGGGGGTGGAATTTCCCCTTTTGCATCGGACTCAGGACCAGGCAAATGCATTCTTTAAGTCACAATTTGAAAACCAGTTTTGAGCAAGCATCAAAATAGACCTAACCGATCTTATGAATGAGGGAAAACCTGAGGACACACAACTGAAGCCCCCCCTCAAACCAGGGAGAGAGAGACTCAGGGGGCACACACGCACACCCCCCCCCGCTGAACAGGCAAAAGCCCCCTTTGGCTTCCCACCCACCCACAGAAACTGCTCCCTCCCCACACACACACAGACTCTGCTTCCCCCCACACACACACACACAGGAGAAAAATTATAGAGAAAAGCCCCAAAATGGGTCTTACTGTGGATGTCTTCTGTTCCATCAGGGGGCACACACCCCCCGCAGAACAGGCAAAAGCCCCCTTTGGCTTCCCCCCACCCACAGAAACTGCTCCCTCCCCCCCCCACACACAGACTTTGCTTTCCCCACACACACACACACACACACACACAGGAGAAAAATTATAGAGAAAAGCCCCAAAATGGGTCTTACTGTGGATGTCTTCTGTTCCATCTTCTTTGCACCTGCCCCGCCCTTGCTCCCCGCAGCTCAGCTGTTTGTCGGGGCTGGGAGCTTTGGGCATGGGCGGCAAGCTCTGCTAATTGCAAACCCCCATTGTCAGAGATGCACATTAAGGGTGGGGAAGAAGACCCAGCTTGGCCACCGATTGGCTGCGGGAGAATGCTGCTTACTAACTGACAATTATGCTGCTGCGCCGAACCCCAAATTTGCCGAATTTATTTGCCGAGCACCCTGAACTCGCTGAATTCGGCTCCCCGTTTTCCTGCCTTTTTTGAGTACGGTTCCGTCCGAACTAAAAACTGCCGAATCAGGGGAAATTTGGCTGTTTTTCGGTTCAGGACGAACCGAATCGACAGCCCTAGTCTGAAGATGCTCAGAAGGCAGGCACAGAATAAAATCTTCCCAGACAGGCAGCACTCCAAAACAAAGATGAGAGCAGTAGTAGCAAAAGCGGCAGCAGCACTCCAAAAAATCTAGCCATGGAATCCAACTTCATGTTTTTTATCCAGTTCACCCATGCTCAGAGATTCATGGAGAGATGAAAGAATTATCATAATTGGGCAGACAATTCAAGTGCTCCCCCTATGGTCTGACCTATTGCCTGGGAGATATGCTCCTCCCGTTGCCTGGGAGTCCTGTTAAATTGAAGAAAACCTAAGAAAAACACTATATCTTATTAGTTGGACTGTTTTTGTCCATGCAGATAGCCAGAAATAACTCATTGCTTTAAAACTAACTTTCAGTACTGAGTATGACGTGTCAGCTTCATTTTCTCTGCCATGGAAATCGGTAGATTTAATGATGCCAAACACTGACTAGATTGCACCTTTTATTTGTTTTAATTTAGCAACTCCCCCACCCCAATCTTCAGCATTTCTAAAATTAGAGCAACAAATTTTGTATTATACAGAATGTATCAATTAAATTTGGAGGGAAATTAAATGCATCACTTTATTAAGCTAATATTTTTTTATGTTGTCAATCGTTGATGGATGGATAATCTGAGACCTGAAAATATAAGTGTATTATCATTCTCTCAAAGGGCTGTAGTCAAATAATAATTTATTTTAATGCATAATAGTCAAGGCTGGGGGACATGTACTGGGTTTTTTCATGATTTAAAGAAGAATATTAATTCTTCAGGTTTTCTGGATGATCAAAAGCAGATTTTGAAATTATTTCCACGAGAAGCGGTAGTCCTCTGAAGCAATGCCATTTACTTTTAGACGTGAGAGGATTTTCCTTTGGATATATAAATGTGCAAAACCTCAGTCCAGATGCAGAACAGCCACTAAAAGGGGAACTTCAAAAAGACCCTCAGAAAGGGAAAACTGCATAGAAGTTCACTGTAATTTCAGAATAAAGTTCTCAAAGGAAAGGGGCTTTGAAACGTGAGTCTTCAATTTGCAATTTCTGATGTATTGTTCATCTAAGACACTTTTCTTAAAACCGCTTTTTCTCTTTCCCCCATCTTTTTTCTTTAAGGTCTACTCAGATAAAAAATTGTCCTCAGATGTTTTCTTTCTTTTCAAGTCTGTTTCTTCTCACATACTTGAAGACCGACACCGTAGAATTGGACTATTCTCTTCATATAGAGTATCATTTATCTGTGTAATGCCTTTCTATGCTGATAATCCATTGAAATATAGCTTTCATATTAGAACCTCTCCAAATGAAAAGTGTCTGTGGGCTTCTAACATGAATAGTGGTTGCATCCACCTGACATTTAACTGATGAAAGGTCCACTGTGACTTTTTATATGTGAGGGTCTGGAAATCCCATGCGTCATTAATTATGTATGTATATATTTTCTTCATTTATGCCATATCTTTCTCCCCAACAGGGACCCAAAGTGGCTCGCATTGTACTCCTCTCCTCCATTTTCCCCTCACAATAACCCTCTGAGGTAAGTTAGTTTATGTGTGATTGATCCAAGGTCCCATAGCAAGCTTCCATGGCACAGTTGGGATTCGAACTGGAGTGCCACAGATCCTAGTCTGACACTCTAGCTGCTAAATCATGCTGGCTCTTATCAGCTTTTGTTCCCCATTTCAAGCACTGGGTGTGTGACATAAATTTCCAAGCATGCACATCTTTTATACTTTTTGTGTTTTGCTGAAGAAAACACAACAGTGTGTACGTACAGTAAATTGCTGTGTAAAATGTAGACATGCCTTAACTGTATTTAGAATGGTCACTGGGGATCAAATAATGCACTCCTTCCTCCAGCTACTTAGCCTTTTCAGAGTTCTGAATGCTGTCCAGCACTAAATTTGCATGTGGTTGGATTGCGGATGCCTGCCCATGAAAATCAGAAATGATTACGGGCCTTGCCTTAAATACATAAACAAGGATTAACAGAGTCACATGTCTAAATGTCTTAAGGGAACATATTGCCCTGAAACACACTGGGATAATACATCTAAAATCACCCACATAATCCTTGAATTGGCAATCAAATGCCCACTATTTAAGGATTTTTCTTTGGAATTTTTAGTCTTTATAAAATGCAAAATGAAATTGTAGAAAGATCTGTAATGAAGATTTCAGGCAGATACATTAAGAGAATATGGGAAATGTATTGTGTATTGTGAACAGCTTTGTCAGAATTATTCACTTAGACCAAACCCTCAGTCAGAGACCCTACTGGTACCATCACCCACAGCTTAGAGGGGATCCTAATATTCAGAGCCCTAAGAAAGCCGAATCAACCCTTCCATGATAATCATGGAAATTTAATGCCATATCTGGAGCTACTGTAGGCAACTGGCAAGGAGAATTCTTGCATGAAAGCTGAAGAAAATGCATCAGTGAAGATGGATGAAACTTCTGGGGCCTTGAGAACGTTAGAAATGAGTTTATCCAAGTAGCAAGAAGTACCACTGGATTCCCTTCTTAGTGATAAAAAAAAAACCTCCAAAAAACACCTGGTAACTGTGATGACCATGTATAACATGATTTTCTGAGTATAGTAACAGTGGTGATAACAATTATACCAGAACCTGAATGGCTTCTTATAAAAAGGTAATTTCATATTGCCTTGGGAATATATATTTTAAGATGAATTATAGATTTGAAATTACTGTAACCTTTAAAGGTATTAGCAGTGAAAATGATAACAAAACGAAAAAAAATACTGGCTTAAGCAGAAATGAAATATTGTGCAATGCAGTACAAACTATCCTGACAACAAATAGTAGCAGCTGCAACAAATCAGAACTGTGTAATACTATCAACCAACAGTAGAAAACACAAGTGCTAATTTATCTTTCTCTCTTCAGCATATTCACTGACATTTTCAACATGACGTGCATTGCTGAAGTATGTGACTTACTACTGAACTCAGTAATAGTCCGAGGCTGCATAGCTTGCTATAGTCTTTGAAGACAAAATCATTCACTATATACAGCCAGGACCAGATATTCAGGCAGTCAAGAGGATTTGCTAGAAACAGCAGCCACATTTTCCCCTATCCTCCTCTACCCACAAGGTTTAGTGGCACAAAATGCATGGAATGGCACCAATGTGCTATTCGTTCCTCCACTCTTGCAGGTAGCGGCTAATGCAGCAGGAACTCACAGTGGGATGAAGACTTCAGACGGGTAGCTATGTAATGAAATCACATTGTACACTGAAGATGTGATGTGCTCTTGTCCTGAGTTAGACCCATGGGCTATCTAATCCAATCTACCTTCACTGACTGGATCTTATACTGAGTTTGACCATTGCCATCACTGACTGGCAGTGGCTTTCCTGACAGACAGAACTTTTAATGGCAGAATCAGGAGCTGAACTGGGTCCACTTGCATGCTATGGTGCCTTCTCAATTGACGTTACAAGGAAAATGAGTAGCAGTTGGCATCAGGCTCTGAAAAGCTTCTTAAGCACCTCACCACTTGCCCAGTGGTGACTGAGGAAGGAGCCTGGGGTACTGGCAGGAGGGCAATGTCAACCTTGCAACTCCTCACAGCTCTACTGCCTATTCAGATACATCCTCCCCACAACCAATCATGGGATTGTCTTGTGTAGGTATATCTGGCAATATATACTCACCTGAAGCTAAGCCAATGGCCTATGATGCGCCACCCAGGCCAGCTCCTCCCCCTCCCTGCACATAGGGAGCAATGTGAGAATTCCAGCCACAAGAGTTGCCTGCACTGATTCTCCCACTGCCTGTCATGGTTGGGGTAGCCACTTCCTTATCTCAAAGACTGGCCACTGTGAATGACCATTGCCTTGAAACAGGCATTCTGTCTGACTGAGTGCCATGTCATGATGCCCACCTGGAAGAATATAACAGAAGAAAACATGGTCCATCAGCTGACCTTTCAGCTTCCAACAGGGCATGCCACTCTCTCATTATGAAGAAGGTACTTTCCCCCAATAACTTTATTGAGAGCAACCATATTCTGAGAGATCTTTATCCCCTTCCACCTTTAAATATATATATATATATATATATATATATATATATATATATATATATATATATATAGAGAGAGAGAGAGAGAGAGAGAGAGAGAGAGAGAGAGAGAGAGAGAGACTGATTTTTCCCCCAATGGTGAATGCATCCAGTGATTCCCCCTTTATCCCATCAATCATTAATAACTCTGTCACATACTTCTCTGCAGTATTTTATAAACAGCTGATCAAGATCACTAGCTTCAGCTAGTGCTTATATGCCAATTAAGTAATTATGGGTAAGAATGGTAATTATCTGTCTTAATGCAAAGTTTTCTACCCCCCCTCCCAAATTGTATGTTTATAGCAGGATGGGAAAACTGTACAATAAACAGCTGCTTTTATTCATTTCTTTGGCAGTAAAGAAATGTACACTGGGGAATACATAGAAACATTTACTAACAGCAGGCTACTCATTTCTCACAAAAGCAAACTCACAAAAAAGAAGTCATAAAATTCTAAAATGAGAAAATGATCTCAAATTCCACAAAGTTCTGAATTTTGTGATAGAACCTAAAATATTCTTTTTTTAAAAAAAAAGGACGCACAATACAACACTGAGTGTGTGTAAAGTGCCGTCAAGTCACAGCTGACTTATGGCGACCCCAGCAAGGGGTTTTCAAGGCAAATGAGAAGCGGAGGTGGTTTGCCAGTACCCTCCTCTAAAGTCTCCCTTGGATGTCTCCCTTCCAAGTACTGACCCTGCTTAGCTTCCGAGATCTGATGATCTGACTATACCATGCTGTCTTGCCTCCCACAATACAACATTATATGGGTTAAATTAGTTTTTTTACTAAGTGGCTGATCTACATCATTAAGGTATAAATCAACTGTAAAGTGCGGCTTGCAACTGGGTATCAGCATTTGGGCAACACCACTCTGGCTCCAACTAGATCAATATCACCACCATGTATGAAGAGGTGTCACGGCTCCCCTCCTTCTCCCAGCATTCCTCTCTATCAACTACATTTTGGGTTGTTACTGCTTATCACCAAGGTTATTCCCTCCACAACCCACCTCACCACTCTCATGAATAATGAGTTGCTTCATCCTCAGATGCCTCAAGGTACTCACCAATTATCCCTACCTATCTGTCAGTAACCCACTGTATTCCCTCCATCCATTGTTATGGCCTATACAGTTATGGGACCATGTCTAATTATAATACCACAACTCTAAGATCAGCATGAAGCAAGTGAACAAAAACCTCCTGCATAAGCCAATTTGAGAAGATCCCCCCCCCCAAAAAAAAATCAGTGCCTGGCTTCTAATCACAACTAGATACATGCAGATCCAAAAAGCAGATGGGTTGGCAGCACTCATCAAATACCCTATATTATTCTCAGCTCCTGCCATGGGAACGCCCAGGCAGTGCCCCCCCCCATGCCACTGCCACATTTATCTTCCAGGATTTAGGTCCCAGAGAGACTTCGGCATTGGAGAAATGGAGTGCAGCTCCGCAGCACCCTGGCACCGATGGAACTGCCCCTGCTGCCAACGTAAGTGCCTCTTATTCTGTGCTAAGAGGCCACTTATACTGGTGGCAGGGTCACAAAACCTCCCGAGCACTTTCAGCCCCCCCTTCTGGAATGCACTTATAGCCCCTTCCTGAGCCACACTGGCGCAAGGGCCTACAGCGCAGGCATCTGGGAGACACACACCGGTGTGTCAGGACAGACTGCAGTCTCTGGCCGCTGACACAGCAGCGCCAGGCCCAAATGCTGGCGGAGCCTGCCACCAGCATCCGGACACCGGCAAAGGCCGCAGCAGTGACCCAGGAGGCGTTTCCAGGGAGAAACAGTGTCCCGGGAGGCATTCCTGGGGCGTTACGGCACAGGCAAGGGGGCAGGGCCCCCATTAGGCAGCCTCCTGAGCCATTTTGGCTTGGGAACACCCCCTTTTTTCCCCCAAGATATACCACCTAGGTGGCGTATCTCCCATGGAACCCTATGAGGATTGCACTGTTTTTTTGTGCCGGGCGGAGGTTTCAGCCGGGCCCAAACCTCCTTAGGAGGCTGCATTGCCTCCTAAGACCGGCGCATGCATTCCAGACAGGAATGCGCTGTTAGAAACACTCCAAGTGCTACATCACTGGCTCATTCTTCTAAGGTGATTTATATTCAGGTTAGGGCTGTCGATTCGGTTCATCCCGAATCGAAGAAAAGCTGAATTTCCCCCGATTCGGCAATTTTCAGTTCGGATGGAACCAAATTCAAAAAAATGCGGGAAAATCCCCCCCAAAAAACAAATCCCATTTGGGGTTGAGCCAAACTGTACTCATTTGGGGGGGGCTTCGCCCATTCTGCCAAGGGGGATGTGCCTGTTTGTCTCTGCAGGAGTGTGTGTTCTGCTTTTAAAGTTTTAAAGTTTAAAGTTGAGTCTGTGCTGCGGCTATCGAGTCTCTCTCCACTCGGCACCCGCGCCTCCTCCTCCTTGGTTTTTTTCCTGTTTGGGGTTGAACCAAGCCGTACTGGTTTGAGGAGGGGCTTTCGGCCATTCTGCCTGGGGGAGTGTGCCCGCTCGCCTCTGCGGGAGTGTGTGCTGTACTCTGCTTTTGTATTTTGTCCCTAGCCTGGGGTTGAGTGCGACGTTGCGGCTTGCGTGAGTCTCTCCCCAGCGCCGCTCGGCACCCACGCCTCCTCCTCCTTGGTTTTTTTCCTGTTTGGGGCCGAGCTGTACTGGTTTGAGAGGGGGGGACCTTTATGGCTTTATTCCAATGAGGGAATGGAATGAAGATGCACATTAAGGATGGGGGGAACCCCTTCCAGGCCCCATAATTTCAGACCCTGTGACCCAATGGTTCTTGCAAGAAGCCAGGACTGTGCTTCATGGCTTTATTTCAATTAGGGAATGGAATAAAGATGCACATTAAGGATAGGGGGACCCCTTCCAGGCCCCATAACTCCGGAACCCTGACTCAATCATCACCAAACTTGGGGGTTCTTGCAAGAAGGGTCCCCTTAAGCTACAGTGAAAGTTTGGGACTTCTACCTCCAAAAAGCCCGCCCCCCCCCCCGCGAGCTGCGGAAAGCCGCGAATGTGTTTGTGATGGCTTTATTGCAATGGGCAGATGGGGGGCCACTTCCGGGCGCCATAACATGGGACCCCATGACCCAATCGTCACAAAACATGGGGGTTCTTGCAAGAAGGGTCCCCTCAAGCTAAGCTGAAAGTTTGGGACCTCTACCTCCAAAAAGCCCCCCCCCCCGAAGTTGCAGAAAGGAGCGAATGTGTTTTCAATGGCTTTAAATGGCCGAATTGTTTCCCCAACTCCGAATCCCGCGGCGAATTCCACGGATCCGAATCGGGGGAGTTCGGACTTCGGCATTTTCCAAATCAAAACGGGCCGAATTTTGCCAAATCTGAATTTTACCGAATTCTTTTTTTTCAACAGCCTTAATACAGGTTCTCTATGTCAGCTTCTGAGTGTGGACTAACAAAATAGTAGGGGTTTCTCTTTCTCTTTAGAAGCAGAGCTAGAAGAAGGAGACCTTCATCCAAGAAACCTGAAATTTATAGGATAAGATGGGAAAGAGACTTCCCTATGGCCATTAACCAGAAAGGAGGTGTGTACTTAGGCAAGAATAACCATATGTAAAGACTCTTTAGAAAAAGGCATATAGACCAAAGTTGTATGAAAACAGCATGCTGAGGTCACTGACAGCCAGTTCATATATTTCACAAAGAGATTTTAAAAAATCCTAAATAACTTAATGTGCTTTCTCTGTTCCTGTGAGACCCATCTATAGTGAGATCAATGACCAACAGATGCATTTTGATCTCAGAACCTTCAGTGCAGATGAGATGTGAGTCCAACATTATACCAGGGTTGGGGAAAGAAGAAACACAAGTCATAATCCTTTCAGTGCATTTGCATAATTTATAAACTAACCCTTTCACTCATGCTTTTGCCTAAAGTTTGGCAGGACATTTAGACAAATAAAATTGATTTGTATTTGCTTGTTTTCCATTTTGTTGTCCTTCAGGACACTGATCTGTGAATCTTTTGCTCCGTTTACTTCTAGCCATAATGTCTCTGAGCCATGCAGACGGGAGGGATTTTAAAGCTACCCCTCCCCCCAGTTTCTGCTGTGATAAATGAGAGAGTGGGCATCAGGTTTTTATCTCTTTAATTCAGAAAGTCTCACACTGTGATTTCAGAGATGCTTCACACTTCAGCTGGCACAGGGAATGCTTGTAGTTCTGTAATGTCAGCTACAGGTGAATATGGAGTCAAATATGCTAATAAAACTGTCTTTCCCAGCCACTTGGTTCATGTGAAGGCAGAAGCATCCTAAGAGGCATTTCAAAGACAGCTCACAAATTTGGAGCCATTCTTATGCAGAATATATTGCAAAGAGGCTTTCATGGCCATTGAGCCAGGGATTGTTTTTCCCAGGTCCCTCTTCAAATGAAGCTTGAGGCTGGATTGGCTGCAAACTGTTAGCAGTCATCTCATGGGACTGCAGATGGGAGAGTCTATATATTATTGCCTCTCCCTCGTGATCCCGTTTTTTGCTGCTTGCTGAAAACCCACTTGTCCTCCGTAGAATATCACAGGGCTAGCTGGTCACCCTTTGGGGCCAAGCAGGATTTTTTAGGGGGCTTCCTTCCAGATTGGCATAGGATGGGGTGTTTTCCCCTCGGTTTGTGATGACTCAGTACCCTGAGCCATCAGGCATGATGGAAGGTGTGTCCTAAACAGATCATCACTGGCTTTGCAGTGAGATGGGGCTTGTGAAGTACCATTTTTGGTGCCAAGAAGGGTTCTGCAAAAAAAAAAAAAATTGGTGAATTTTGGGTCCAGATTTATTGGGCTTGATTTTTTTTTGGGGGGGGGGTAAACCCAGAATAAGCCAAATACCCATACCAGTACAATACAATACAATACCTTTATTGGCATCTTGAAATAATAAAAAACGCCGAACAGCTGGCAACCATACCAGTAAATATAAATATTCAGCTTATTTCCAGGTTTACCGAAAATTTCGGGTCCATTATCATCTATGGAGGAGCCCCGTGGTGCAAAGTGTTAAGCTGCAGTACTGCAGTCAAAAGCTCTGCTCACAACCTGAGTTCAATCCCAACGGAAGTTGGTTTCAGGTAGCCGGCTCAAGGTTGACTCAGCCTTCCATCCTTCCCAGGTCGGTAACATGAGTATCCAGCTTGCTGGGGGTAAAGGGAAGATGACTGGGGAAGGCACTGGCAAACCACCTCACAAACAAAGTCTGCCTTGGAAACATCAGGATGTGACATCACCCCATGGGTCAGGAATGACCAGGTGCTTGCACAGGGGACCTTTACTTTTATCATCTATGGAGATTATTTTCAAAGCTCCTGTGGGGGGCATTTTTGGGAGTAGAGTCCCCAAATTTGCAGTGTGGCTGCAAGAGACTCTCTTTGGACAGTCACCAAGGTTTGGTGAATTTTGGGACAGGGGGTCCAATTTTGTAGTCCCGCAAATGGATTGCCCCCATTCTCCAGGCATTTGTGAGCTGAGCTGTCCATCGGTTTTCAGGTTCAGAAGTTCAGCATTGCCGAGGACTAGCGGAAAGAGCCGATTGGCAGGCTGGTGCCTCAAAGTCTGGGGGCTCCCTTCATATCTGGGGTGCACTTCATGATGTCCATGCAAATTAGCTTCCAAACTGACGATGTTGGCTTAAATTCATGAAAAATAAGGCATGGAAAACATTTCTTTTAGTTGCAAATGACATCCTGTGAACAGTCCTTTATTATGGTCATCAAAAATCTGATTTTAAGGGATGGTCACAGTGTGGGGAAATGAAACCTCTACTCAGGGCGACCTTCAGTTTCAGAGCAGGTTGTCATGGGGGTGGTGATATAGGATCCAGCCGAAGTCTCGACCACGGGGCCTGTCTGAAGAAGATTGCTCATTCGAGCGGGTGAGGGAGTCTCCTTGGAAGCTTGGTGGTATGAGCAGCTGTTGAAGCCAGTTCTTTTTAGTTGGAGGGTATATCCCTTTGGACAGGACTGGTGAGCCCCATCTTTTAAACAACCCTTATGCTTTATCCAGATTAACCCAGTGAATGGTGATGGACAGATGGTTGTGTGGTTGGATGGTTGGTCAGACCAAGTTGGCCCCTAACAAAACCAGCCAAAGAAAAGATAGAAAAATGGGAGAAAGCACAGACCCTTGCAGGTGAGGACAAACAAGGCCAGCTGTAGCCACTGGCCTAGTTTAGAGCCAGGGTAGATTGGCCAGAAAAAGGCAGCCATGGCAGGCTGCCTGGTGCAGTCAGCCCTCAATTAAACATTAGCATAATTGAATTGATGATGTAGATCAGCTGATTAAATAAACTATTTAAACCCATGCTATGCTATGGTCTCATGCCTTCATTTGGGGTACTGGGACAACAGACATTTTGTTTGCTTACCATTACTTCTTAGGCTTTCTCCACACCTTTTGAAGCAAATCTCCCTCTCTCTATTGTTCATTAAAGCCCTATTGCAGATTTCTTTGATCATCCACTTAGCGGTCTCCCTCAGATCCATCCACATCAGTGATAATGATGATGGTAATTATTTACTCAGTTTCTGCCAGTCTTCTCAGCAGTGTCCTTGAAGTGCTGTACAAAGCATAAAATACATTAAATCCTTTCACTAAAATATTGTAAAAGAAATCCAAATATGTAATAGGAAATATCAGGAAACCACACTAATATTATATATCAAGTGGGGCCCTGTGAAACTCACCTGGGAGGGGGGAATCCCATCTCCCCACTCCAGAGCCGCTGCCACCAATTCTGGGCACAGCTAGGCTCCCAGACTCTGCTGGGAGCCTGCTGCATTTTCCTCCCCCCCTGAGCCTCTGCTGGGAGCACACTGTGGCTCCCCCCCAGCTCCTCTCCATCATTGTTGCTGCTGCTGCTGCCAATGGGGGTCAGCCTGCCCCCATCTGTAGATTTAAGTATCTGCAGCAAGGGGGCAGAGTTGGGAATGAGATATATAGATTTTTCTATTCCAGGCATTTTGAAGTGAAGACAAATAGGGCTCCTAAATAAGATAGCTTTTATTAATTTTCTGAAAGGAAAAAAAGAAAAGTAGCTAGTTTGACCTTTGTAAGCAAGGAGCTCCAGAGGCACAGTACCAGTAGTAATTAGACTTTAGTCCTTTCACTAGATATTCTGATACCAGTAGTGCCATATGATGATCACACTTTTAAGGCAAGTATGTCACAAGATGAGTACAAATTCTGAAACAGAATCAAGCCTGCACAACTGGTGCTCCATCAAGTAACAGAGTAAGCAGCAATGCCATACTGGGAGAGGAAATCTGGTGGTCTATAGGTCTCCTCTATGAAGTCAGTGGCACCAATCCTTGTTATCCCTGTATCACAGGTTGGTCATCCGTGATAATTGTAATCCTGTGCACGTTGTACCCAAAGCAGAATGTAGGTGCAGTGAAGGAGGATAGCTATCCCTAGCTTTAGATGAATCAAACTAGAGATGTGGACCAAATATTACAGTGGGATAATACCAAGACCACGGTCACACAGCCCGGATAACCTACAAGAACTGATTACAGTGGGAGTTCCATCATCTAAACAGATAAAAGCTTCAGGATGTTTTGAGATCTTAATGTGGAGGGGCATTATAATCTCTTCAACAGCTCAAATATTAGAAATGTTCAGAACAAGCAAAACCCTCCAACAAGTGATGTCAAAAGAAAGTTAGAAACCATTCGGCCTTCTGCAGTAGTTGTGGTGATCTCAGTTACCTGGGGACGGGAAACATTTCCAGAGATTTGCATTAGGATTCTTTGAGTGCTGAAATAATTATGAATATCTCTGATAGCTTTAATATAAATCCAGAAGATGTGTTTGAGGACAATATAACTAAAACTTAAAAGAAAAAAATACAAATTGCTTCAGTATAATTCATGTAATCCTTACATATACATATGCTATTCCAGACAGGTACAAAGGATTACTGTGTTCTCTGTCAAACATGGGGTCTCTATCTGATTAAATAAAACTTATCTGTACAAACTCCAAGGAGTCCAAATTAAGTCATGGTTTTCATTAAAGTAGTAAAACTGTGCCTTGGCTGCAGGTGGAGGCTCACATATGATTTAATCTTTCTCCTTACCAAAAACACACACACACACCCCAAAAAAAACAGCCATGCATCAAGAAAACTGGCATGGGTGTCTTAGAAAATTCTAGGCTGGAACAATTCTCATGGTATTAAAATTAAAATCTCTGCAGCCTATATTTACTAAACATAAGAAAGGGAAAAAAATTATGCGTAAGGATTTCAAAGTGTCTCTTAAAGACGGACAATTAAGTCTTTGCAGTCCAGACAAAAGACTATCATACTTCATTGAGAACCAGGTCTAAACGATTACAACTAGAAACAAGAGAAATTTCCTCACTTGCCGCATGTTGTGGGCTCCCTCTGTTTGTGGTAGTGATACTGATGTGGAACTCAAGAGTACCCTACTAAGTCCTTCTGAATTCATAGACCTGCTCATTGGTAAGTGTGTACGGGATTGTGCTTAAGTCAAACAAAATAAGATAGGGAGAAGCAGAAGGATAGTCCATTCTACTAGAATGAAGCTTAAAAATTACAGAGGACAAGGTAATGTACTCTTTTTCATCTCTTTGTACACTCATTTATAGTTTGTCAACTGTTCTGGTTTTCCACTCTTTGTTGCTGACTGTTTAGATTGAATTGTGTGATGTACATACATATCTTGTACAGTTTTCCCCACACAATTTATACATTATTTATATGTATAGTGGTGCTGTTTTAGTGATGTACCAATAACATTAAAAATGTCTACATTTTAATGAAAATTTGGGGGCAAGGAAACAACAAATGATGTGCAAATAAGAATTGAGGATTCCATTTGCACAAGCAAGCAAGATAAAAATTAACATTTTCAGACTAACCCAAAAATGAAACATTTGAAATCATGCATACATTTTACCAAGTTAAAATACAATATTTTCAAGCTTCAAGATCATTTCAGTCCTCCCCCCACCCCTTCTAAGCATTGTTTTCTTATACATCTGGCACAATTTCCATGGGGGAAATGTAGGCATTTGCTAGCAGAGCTCATTCAGAATCCTCTATATTACATCTAATCAAAAAAACACTTGTGAATATCTGACAAAGTTGTTCCAGTGGCCATGACATGATTTCTAACATGGAGGCATCTTATTTTCCACATAGGATAAAAGAACAATACTGCAAATTCCTGAAAACTCTTCCCACATACTCATTTCTCAGCTCAGCTTATGTGACTCAGTAAAGCATTCTTGAGTCAGTGTGTCTGTTCCTTCTAAGTGACCAATTTGGCTCAACCAAAGGGCCTCTAATAAAAGCATACTTGTGCTGATTATATTAGTGGTGGGGGGATGTATTGTCATAAGCCAACACACATGTTTAAAAGCAAATTGCACTGCATGAACTTTTAAAAGTGAAAATAAGCCTACTTACAATGTTAACTATAGGGCTGTCGATTTGGTTCCATCTGAACTGAAAAAACAGCGAAATTCTCCCAATTTGGCGGTTTCTAGTTCAGATAGAACCAAAGTCAAAAAAGGTGGGGAAACGACGAGCCGAACTTGGCGAGTTCGGGTGGATGCTGGACAAATTCGTACAAATTCGGCAACCCCGAATCAGCAGTCTCCCACGGCCAATAGGTGGCCAAGCTGGGTCTTCTTCTGGCCAATCAGTCGTGGATGAGTGCATGAGCCCGGCTGCTCAGCGGCCCAGGGAGAGAAAGAGTGTCTGTGTGTGAGAGAGAGAGATCCCTGTGTGTGTGTGTGGGGGGGGAGGTGCATGTGCATGGTCCCGGGTTGCTGCGCAGCCCGGGGGGGAGAGAGTGTGTCTGTGTGTATGAAAGAGAAATCCCCTTGTGGGGGGTGCATGTGCATGGTCCCGGGTTGCTGTGCAGCCTGGGGGGGAGAGAGAGAGGCCATTTATGCATGGGAGGTTTTGCTTTGGATTTGCTTTCTTCCTGTGTGTGTGTATGTGGGGGGGATTTTGGGGGGGAGACAAAGGGGGGCTGTTCTCCTGGGGGGTTGATTGCCTCTGCGCTAGTGGTTTTTTTGTGCTGTTTTCACTGGTTGCCACCTTCGCCTGGAGGTCAGTGTGGGTTGGTGAGTCTCTCTCTCTGGCTGCCCAGTTGTTCTCCTTCATTTGGAATTTGTGTCTTCTTGTCATGGGGGAAGGGCTGTTCTGCTTGGGGGAGGTTGATTGTCTCTGTGGGCCGTGTCCATAGAATCCGAGTTTTTGTCTTCTTTTGGGTGATGGGAGAATGGCATGTAGCGGGCGTGCATGTGTGTATGCGCCAGTGGTGTTGTCTGCCATACAATGCAGCATCCTGCTTATCCCCCTCTCCCCGGCCCCCTGCGGGTGTCCCTGCTCAGGATTTCTCCTTTCCCCTGACAGTGACAGCTCAGCCACGTTGTCTCCTCCCTCCTTCGTTGTTTTTGGATTCCCCCAGGGCTGAGGAAGCGGTGACAGGAGGAAGTGAAATGTAGAGGAAAGGGTGGGCAGTCCTGACCCTCCGGCCTGCTTACTTGGAAGAGCCGCAGTGGGGCTTTGCTCCCAAGGAAAAGTGGAGCAAATTGTAAACAATGCCGCCTTTTATCAATTCGCAACAATGGGAGGTTTTGCCTTGGATTTGCCGCTCTCTAGATGCACATTTCCCCCATCCAAATTCTCAAATCTCAACAATAAGCCCCCCTGCAGAGTTTTGAGAATTTGGCTGGGGGAAATGTGCATCTAGATAGCCAACGAGAAACAATGGGAGGTTTTGCATCTAGAGAGCGGCAAATCCAAGACAAAACCTCCCATTGTTTCTCGTTGGCAATTTATGCACAGGAGGTTTTGCTTTGGATTTTCCGCTTTCTAGATGCACATTTCCCCTATCCAAATTTCCAAATCTCAACAATAAGCCCCCCTGCAGAGTTTTGATAATTTAGATGGGGAAAATGTGCATCTAGAGAGCAGCAAATCCAAAGCAAAACCTCCCATGAATAAATAGCCAACGAGAAACAATGGGAGGTTTTGCCTTGGATTTGCCGCTCTCTAGATGCACATTAAGGATTGCCTGCTCCCATTCATTCCAATGGGCAGATGGGGGACCCCTTCCAGACCCCATAACTCGGGACCTCCTGACCCAATCTTCACCAAACTTGGGGGTTCTTGCAAGTAGGGTCCCTCCAAGCTACCCTGAATGTTTGGGACCTCTACCTTCAAAAATGCCCCCCCAGAGCCGCGGAAAGCCACGAATGTGCTTTAAATGGCTTTATTCGGCTGAATTTATTCAAGAACGCCGAATTTCATGCCAAATTCCACAAATCCAAATAGGAGGAGTTTGGATTTCGGCATTTCCCAAATAAAAATGGGCCAAATTTTGCCGAATCTGAATTTTATCAAATTATTTTTTTCAACAGCCCTAGTTAACTGAATTTTCAAGTTTCAGTTATACAATGTGAGTGAACTGTTGCAATTAGGGTTGCCAGGTCTCTCTTTGCAACTGGTGGGAGGTTTTTGGGGTGGTGCCTGAGGAGGGAAGGGTTTGGGGAGGGGAGGGACTTCAATGCCATAGAGTCCAATTGCCAAAGTGGCCATTTTCTCCAGATGAACTGATCTCTACTGGTTGGACATCAGTTGTAATAGCAAGAGATCTCCAGCTATTACCTGGAGGTTAGCAACCCTAGTTGCAATGCCTTTTAGTGTTTCTAATGAAGATTGGCAGTCCATTCCTGAAGGGGGGAAGCTCTTTTGGAGCCAGGAAAAGACTGTGCCAGCATGGGGGGCATTCCTCGGGGCTGGAGCTGCTTTTAGGGTGCTTCAACAGCCCTTTTGACCTGGGAATGGCTCTTTGAGTGGCAGTGTGGCATTTCCCCCTTTTTGGGTTGTGAAACCTTGCTGTCTTCAGTGGGGCATTCCCCCCCCCCTTTTTCTTATTTTAAAAAATTATTTTTTAGGCTCTGCAGTGGGTGGGAAGCCTCTGAGGAGGCGGTGCAGCTCTGCCTCTCCCGGTCGCCACAGATCTACCCCCCCTTCAGAATTGTGCTCGAAGCCATTAAGAACAATCATGTACTTTCCCACAGCCATGCTGCCATCATTCCTCAAGCCAGCCACATAGACCTCTCACTCAAACCAGAAAACTGCACACAGGTCTATCTGAGCCAAATGCTATTGTTTATTATATAACCTTACGTAAAGAACATGGATGAAACACATGCCCTAGTGACTTGGAACCACAGCATGCCTTACTTTGGGCAAAATCATAATATTCCAACTTGTACAAAATTACGTTCAACAGCCAAAAAATTCAAAGTTTTCCTTTGCAGAAAGCAAATAGCTTTCCGGTGCTTTTTACTAGTTAGACAGTTTTCCTTATCCCTCTGATACAACAGCACAAACGGTTTCAGAGAGTTTGTAAGTCACATGCATTCAGTGTTTGGAAGAACAAAGAGGAAGTCAAAATTCCCTGGCTCACAGTGCCAAGCTCAGCCTTGCAGATCACAGTCTGTAGTAGATTAAGTGGGAGTAGCTAATTGTGGGTCACAGCGAAACAACTGGTGTGAGACAGCTGTCTTTAATTAATGGCTGCACTTCTGAAAACTTCAAAGGAGTTGGGAAACTTTTGATCAACGGAAAATGTCTGCAAGTCAAACATGTTAAAAGTGCATTTCAAAGGGGTTTGAAACTGTAATATCCAATATTCATGACAAACAGTATTCTGGATCAAAAGGCCAAACACTTGTTGCAGCTATTACCTCTTAACTGGATATTCTGTAAGATATATCTTCCAGAATGCCTTGGCAATATAAGTGCAGCTTTATATAATAACTGTAATTCCCACGGTCATAGGGAAAAAAATCCTAAATATATAAATAATCCACTGGTTGGTATGTGCCAGCTGATTTTCTATGTCGATTCCAATGTGAGCCAGGCAAAGATCAAGATAATTTTATTTTATTTTCTAATAAACAGGGACTTCTAAGTCTAAATATTTTGTTTATCATCTGTAAAGAACAGTAAATATTTAGGCTTCACACTATTTAACTGTGTTTAAAGCAGTCGTTTTTTACCATATCCTTGTATATCCTTGTACGTATCTTTGTATATTTTAAAAATAATTAACGACAAAGCTTCTTTTGTTAGGATATCATGTTAATTTTATTCACATTTTTATATCCCTCTCTTTGTGGGAATACTTTAACTTCATGGAGATTTTTACGGAATGATAACTGTGCTTTAAACAGAAGGTCGATATGCAGTTGTTAGCAGGGATGGTGTTTATCTCTACACTTTGCTATTAAAGAGAAGAAAAGGGATGAATTATGAGTAAAAGCATAATTGTATGGTTAAATTTAAAAGATGATGATGATGATGATGCAGCAATTGTGTACACTTAGGTTTGGTGACTGCTGTTCTAAACCAGATGGCCTGTTCATACAGCTCGTTTCAACCCATCTATGAGCTGTCTCTAAAGTGCTATGTTCAAACAGCACCACTATTGTTTTCCCGCCTTTTTTGGTGACACATTCTTTGCCGGCTACAGCAACAGACATGCCAATGGTGCTGCTATAGCACTATAGAGCTATAACGGTATAGTGCAAATCATAGAATGTTTTATAAAAAGCTAGAAAATAATGTTGCATGTGAAAAGGCCAGGGGAAATAGTGGTCCTTTCGGAAGCACCCCAGAAGTTCAAACAGTATACTGGAGCGATTCAGAAGCACAAGGAAGAACTGAAAACAGGAGAAAGCAGTTTTCATATAAAGCAGCAGAGCCCCATAATGCCAACAGAACACAAGCAGCTTTGTCTGAACAGGTAAAAAAAAATCTGTTAGTAACTGGGACCCAAACCAGTTGTGTCAGAATTGACACAAAAAATCCAACTGCCCAACCGGAGTATAAGGGCATTTTGAAAGGGGCCTAAGACATCAAGGGCTGAATTAGAAAAACATATCTTGCTATAAAGCAACCACAGAATAGGGTTGCCAACTATGTGTTGGGAAATTTGTGAAGATTTGGGGGTGGAGCCTGGTGAGGGCAGGGTTTGTGGAGGGGAGTGACATTGGTGGGGTATAATGCCATGGAGTCCACTTTTCAACACAGCCATTTTTTCTAGGGAAACTGATTTCTGTCATCTGGAGATCAGTTGTAATTCCACGAAATCTCCAGGTTGCACCTGGAGGTTGGCAACCCTAATTATGAGGGTTGGAGAAGTCATAGCAATTCCTTGCCAGAAAATTCAACACAACTTAGTTGGGGAGTTATTGCAACTGTTTCCCCTATCTAATGGCTACATTACAACTGAGTTATGTATACACCAGTCATGCCTGGGATTTTTTGACCCTGAGAGGACAAGGGGCATTTTCTTTCTACTGTTTTGGAGCACATAGCTGGAACCTCATATCAAAGTGAAATGTTAAAAGGTGGTGGTGATGCCGGTGGTGGGCTGGATGTAGCTAGTTTTCTCTCTTAATCTTGCCTAATTCCCCTCCTTGCTACAGCCACATGGCTTTTGTCCATGCAGGCTCCATGATCTCCAGCATGGTATTTTTGGTGATCCTCCCTTCTTTACCAGAGGAAAGGTTGATTCAATCTTACATAGCAACAAGAAGAACAGCTATTGGTCTCCTTTTCCTTCTCATAATTTTTATTGAGCGTAATTATGTAGCAACGGATGTATGACTTTATTTTATGTAAAACAACAAAAACAGCAAAACTTAAGTTCCACACAGATCAATAGTAGAATTTTTGAATAACATCCCAAAAGTAGTTTAATTAACCAGTGAGTTTTGTACATAGCTGCAATTTATAGACATGTATCATGAGCCCCACCCTTTATAGCGCCTCTGATTGACACTGCTCTGCAACAACAGCTTCATGGAGCGAAGTGACACACAGACATTCATTGATTTTCAAAGCACCGTTTTTGGTTTATTTTTACTCTCGCATAGGCAGATCGGGTTTGTTGTCATGACCACTCATGTTTCATTTTTTAAACCAGATTGCATTAATAACTTGGTTTATGACCCATAAAGGGCATCTGCCAATAGCAAATGATACTCAGAACTCCATTTCATACACTGCAGACTTCACAAATCCTGTTCAACTTCCAAGCTCAATTTCTAAATTTCTTTACTTTTGTAATATAGGGACATGGAATATTAGACAAAATTAGTCTGACAGAAGCAGTTTCTCTTCCAGAATTAAAAGGTTTATAAGACCATGTCACGAATGAACATGGCATTGATAAATATACAAAAAAATCTTAAGTGTCTATCAACAGCCCCTGTATTTACCATGGCAAAGTTTAATGTCACTTTACCCCTTATGCCACTATCAAACCTTGTATGTGTAATATCTATTACAACCAATAAAACTTATTTCCAATCTTCTGTGGATAGGCTCTATTTAAAGTTCAGCGTCTTAATATCACAGTCTTAGCTGTGATGGTATAAAAATGTAAAGATAATTCTGCTGAAGAGAAAAGTACAGCATTATGGCCTTAGGATCACATTACCCAGGTCAATTTAAACATTATTTCTGGGTCAATTAAATTGGCCTAAGGTGCCACTGATGTAAATGAGATCTGCTTATTGCTTTAGAGTACTGTAAATATATATACATATCCGTTTTTATAAGCAGAAAGTCAATGTAAACCATATGGGTATGTCTAATCTCATTTTGGAAGAACTACATATAAAATAATCTTATAAAATATGTCAAACAGAAGCCTGTGATAGGGATGCAGGTCATTCTGATAGCACTAGAGCCAGTATTCTTAAGCAGCCAAAACAAGGAATTCAGTCTAAAAACAGTACCAGGTCAGAAAGGTTGCAATGAGTTCAAGTACAATTTGTATATGGGAAGCAACTTCGAAATAAGAACATAGCTCAGAAGAAGGGTCAGGAAATAAGCAAAATCTGCCATATAACAGAGCTAAAAAAGGATTAGAGAACCAAGACTACATAAACATTACTTTTTGAAATAGGGGGCAGGATCCTGAAAAATGGAATTCCCATTGCATGAGCTACCTAAGAATATGAAAAACCGAGGTGTTTTCAACAGCAGAATAATTGTCAAAGGCTTTCAAAGTCAGAGTTCATTGGTTCTTGTAGGTTATCCGGGCTGTGTAACCGTGGTCTTGGTATTTTCTTTCCTGATGTTTCGCCAGCAGCTGTGGCCGGCATCTTCAGAGGAGTAACACTGAAGGACAGTGTCTCTCAGTGTCAAGTGTGTAGGAAGAGTAATATATAGTCAGAAGGGGGTTGGGTTTGAGCTGCGTCATTGTCCTGCAAAGTATTAAAGGTAATGTGCTAATCATTGTCCTGTAAGTATCACGATAATGTGCTAATGAGGGTGTGGTATGTTAATGTGGAACCATTGTATCCTGAAGTGATCTGTTAACATGTGGAATCCAAAACTAATCCGTATGGCTATTGTAGACTGTAGTCTTTGTTAGTCTGGAGGTTTTCAGGACTGGAAGCCAAGCCTTATTCATTCTTAAACTCTCTTCTTTTCTGTTAAAGTTGTGCTAACATCAGCCATTTATTAGTGACCAACCATCATAAGATAGTTTGACAAACTTTAAACTGGCCAAAAACAAACAAACAAAAACAAGCAGTGCAACAGAAACTGGCACGAATAGTAGTCTTTTCCTATTGAGTATGCTTTGCCTTAGCAGTAAGAGAGCCACAGTATAGCTGCTCATTCCACATCTTTCCTACCCTGGCAGCATAAGAAGGAAGGAGTATTGCTTCAGCTGCCATAATGTTAAGACAATACAGGAACTCAGTCTTTCTAAAACACATTCTTTGTAATGTATTGGAGTAAATATATATAGACTATTCAAGAGAAGCCGGCAAACCACTGTGGTATAGTGGGGTAGAGTATCAAAGAAGCAGTTGGAAGGCCTAGGTTCAAATACCCACATTACAATGATGTTCATAGTTTAACCTAGTTCATAGGGTTGTTGGGAGGAGGGGAGGTCTTTGGGGGAAGTGTGATCAAGAGAACAGATGAAGCAGCACTGTTGAGCAGCAGAGTATTAATATCCCATTGTCATTGTGGGTTTGGCAAAAGAAGCAGGTTCACATTGCCAACAAAATGAACCCAATTCTCTTTGACCGGGTTAAAAAAAACTGGGATAAAGTTTATAGTGGATTATGGCTGGGAACTTCTCTATTTATGTCCCTACTATACAATTGCAGATTTCAGCAAGCCAGACAAGTAGGGAAATTAGAAACTGGTATTAGAACAGAAACCAAAAATCTAGATTGTCTCTTGCAGAAATAAGATTTTTACAACTTGTGTACTATATTTTAAAATATTTAACTGGATTTGACTGGCTGTTTGTTAAACTTCCAGTGCAACTGGGACTGCATGCTAAAATGTATTCTATATTAGGAGATTATGTCTAGGTGAAACATATAAAGAAAAATAAGAGACAAGGGTTTTTCTTTCAGTATCCCACTGGCAGTTTGGAACAAGCTGTTCAAGGAGGTTACAAAAACCATTTAATGTTGGAATAAGGAAAATTGCTTGAAGCTTCTGTACAAATGTAGTGGGAATGTGTAAGTGGACAAACATATTTGGTTTAATATCCGTATCAGGATAAATAAAACACTTGGATATTGAATGTATCTGTTAGGTCTTATATTTGACCTGGTTAAGAAATATCAGAAATATCTCTTAAAAGTATCAGACAGGACATTGTTAGTACAATTCTGGAAATGACAGACTTTTGCTGGCATAATATTTAACTCTGGTCTGATCTGTATTAAATGGGATTGTGTCTGGTTTACCTTCACACAAAAATTTCCCCTAGAATTAATGCTACAATAGCTAGGAAATGTTAAATATCACAAAAGTCAGCTTTAACTGTGAATTCTGTAGACTGTGAATACTGAGACCTGAGAGATGTTTCCAGATGAATCCACTTCTACAAATACCTGCACTCTCTGAGCTATACCTGCCAATTCTAGGGGAAATTGAAGTGGCTATTAGCTAGGAGACTTTTAGGCAGAAATGATACATGAAAATGTCTGTGACAAAACCTTGATTACCATCTGTGGTCCTCATGTGGTCCCCAAACTGAACAAGACTCCTACCTACAAACATACACACAGAAACACAGGCCAAAAATGCATGGCTGTTTTGTCTTGCGATTCTCCCAAGAATGTAGCGAATCTCCATTGTTGTAATGCATAGTCATCTCCCACCTGCGGGTCCAACCCACTTCCGCTGTGAGACTTCCCCTGGTTATCCAATCCCAGTTTTGTCCCGAAAGTAAATAAAGAATCACGGCAATTGCGAGTTCTTGCTGGTATGTGTAGTACATGGGTCGACACCCCCCCCCCCGTTCCACTTTCCCCTCCCACTCCTCCCATTTCTCTCTCAGGGAAACTCTGGAACATGTCCATCATTGCCTGGAATGCCCATACATCTCCTGAGCCCTCCTTCATTCTTAATTTTTTTAAAATAATTTATTTATTGACAGTATGTCAGTATAACAATGAATCAGATTGGCAGGTGGGTGGTGCTTCAGTTTTGGAGAAAACACAGCAGTAACAAGAAATACAGAAGTGGAGCGGTGTGGCTGGGAGCTTTGCCATTGCTCACCTATACACTCATACACACACATGCACACACCCCTCTTCTGCAGCAGCCGCTGCTGCAAAGGGGCACACAGTGTGGGTAGGAACGAGAGTAGGGTTCCCCCCTCCCCTCCAAGAACAAAGAGGCAGCCCTCTTCCAAGGTCTGAAAGAAGCCTCCTCCCTCCCTCCCCCCGGTGCCATCAGATCACTTTCACTGCCTAGGGAAACCAGCACCTGCCCACCTCGCTGTTTTTATTTTGCAAAGGCAGAGAATAAGGACAGAGCTGAGAGGAGGGGGGAGGTCTGAAACCGAGGAAGTTTAATGCTGATATGATGGAATACTGGCATGCCGGTATTGGAAAAAAATGCAACAAAAAAACCCCTCAGTGTTAGCTCAACCCTTAATCGGCATCAGCCCATCACAAAGCGGTGATGAAAATGATGACAACTCCTCTACAATCCCATGGAGCTGCACATGGGAACATTCCTCCCTAATCTGTGGGATCCTAGCTATGTGTTAATACCCACATACACAGGCGGGAGGGATAGAGTTATAGTCATTGTGGTTCTGTTCTGTAACATGCATTTGTATGTAATCTTACATTTTCTCCTTAGCTACAAAGGAAAGTAATAAGTAATAGTTAGGGAGAGCTCAGTGCAAGAGTGTTCTTACCTCTAAGTAGTAATAAAATGATTTCTTGGTTTGAAATATATTTCCAATTGCTATTGCTGTAGCAAGGAAAAAGTGACATGCAGCTTTTATTTAAGGGCCAGCCATTCTAAAATTAGCAGTGGGCACTCTAGTATTAATTACGTTAGTCAGCCAAATGTTTGTATTATTTATCTTGGTGCCTTTTAGTTTATAACATGTTAATCATCTCATAATTCCAGTGTCCTGTAAATAAAGTCATGGCAGAACTATAAGCTATATAATGTTGGAATATGAGACTGCACATGGCAAGCAGATGGCAAGCAGATGTAAAACGATCTATGTGACAGCCAGGTGATTGGTGGTGTCACATGACAGCTCAATGACTGAGCAGAAAAACTGGCTTGTACTGGACTGAGCTAGATAGTCCTGGAGACAAGGCAGCCAACAGGTGATTGGCTGAGAGACTATGCCAGATATGTATATAGGTGTGTTATATATGTATTGGGTTGTGGGTTGTGGAGAGTTGATGACCAAGCGGAGCATTCTGTCACTGTGAATAAAAGAGCACTTTTGTACTACGTGCTGAGTCTTCTGTGCTTACTCGCCTGTAGAGCTGCAACGCTTTCTAACACACGCCAACAGGGTTATGGGCCCAGTTCAGCTCAACTGCGCTACATCCTGGAGGTTCTGAGCAGAGGTACTATCTGTGGAACAAGGGCTGTAGTGAGCAGAAGGCGAGTGGATGTCTGAGGTTGAGTCAGACGGAGCAGAGGAGGTGCCCAGCAGGTCTGTCAGCAGCAGTGCGTCTGAGGCGGAGGAGGAGAGCGACACGGAGCAGGAGCAGCAGGGAGCGGGAGAAATTATGGCTCAAGCTGCAATGTCCTTGCTTGTGGAGAAGCTCACTTCTACCAACTACAATGTGTGGGCGTTACGAATGCAACACTACCTTAAAAGAGAGGCACTGTGGATTTATGTCTCCAACCCACCGGATCCTGAGACGCCGCAGGACGTGGTGAAAGATGAAAAGGCACTGGCAAGCATAGTGCTGAGCGTGGCTGACGACCAGCTTGTCCATGTGACGGGAGCTTTGAAAGCGAAAGCAGCCTGGAACTCATTATCTCAGGTCTATGTCCAAAAAACAGCTGGCTCTTTGATAGCCATAACGAGGCGTTTGTACAGAACTTTTCTTTTGCCGTCAGTTCCTGTGAGAAACCATATAAATGAACTGACTGAATGTTTCCAAATGCTGGAGCAGAGGGGGAAGACTCTACCGGAGGATGATAAAGTTTATATACTCCTGAGCTCTCTGTCTGAGCAGTATAACATGCTAATTACAGCTTTGGAGTCGGTTGAAATTGATAAACTAACTTTACAGTATGTTATTGGAAGAATTTTGGAACATGAAAAGAGATTGCTTGCAAGAAATCCTGAGAAGCCTGCCAAGCCGGAGGGAAACCTGCCAAGCCAGGAGACGCGGAGGTTTGCCGGCGGAGAAAGGAATGCGGAGCAGAGAAAGCCGGGTGATTTACAGCAGCACGTGGCTCTGAGGGTCAGACGTTGCTACATCTGCAAGGCTACAAATCACTTAAAGCGTGACTGCCCAGAAGCAAGGAAGAAAAGCCGAAGGGACCAGTCGTCACGTGAGTTTGTGAGCGGTCAGAAGGCATCATTGGTGCTGACTGAGCACAGTGACACAGCCGGTGTCTGGATTTTAGACTCTGGTGCGTCACAGACCATTTGCCGGCATCAGGAACTTTTAAAAGACACACGGGACTCAAGTTTGCCGCACGTAAGCCTCGCTGATGGAAGGAATTCTGAGGTGACACGTGAGGGGAGTGTGTGGTTCCCAGCTTTGAACTATACATTTAAAAAGGTGCTATGTGTCCCTGAACTAGAGAATAATTTGCTAAGTGTAAGTGCCCTTGACAGGGCTGGATATACTGTAACATTTACAGACAAGGCTTGTAAGATATCCAAAGGTGGGAAAGTGCTTCTTACAGGGAAAATGTGTAATAATGTGTATGTGGTAGAAAATAGGCATGTGGAGGCAAAGATGATAACTAATAAGAGCCCCCATGACAATTGCATACATCTGCTACATAGAAGGTTGGCTCATGCAAATTATGAGACCATAAAGAAAACGCTAGCCTTACTGGGGAAGGAAAAAGTTAAAGAGTGTGGGAACTACCTGGATTGTGAGGTATGCAAAAGTTCCAAATCTAAGGCTTACCCAGTGGCTAAGCATAGTGAGAGACTCTCAGACACTGCATTAAAGGTAGTGCATGCAGATGTAATAGGCCCCTACAGGGAGAGTCACTCAGGTAACCATTACGCGTTGATTCTGGTGGATGATTGCACCAGATTCTCCTGGGTGTATCCTTTGAAAAAGAAGTCACAGGTGTTTGAAACATTTAAGTATTGGGCCAAAAGAGTGCAAAAACAACTTAAATGTACCTTGGATTCTCTCCAAACAGATTTTGGGGGAGAATTCATGTCAAATGAGTTTAAGAAGTGGTTACAGGTGCAAGGTGTGAGGCACAGAGTTGCCAACGTGGCGGTGCCAGCAGAAAATGGTGTTGCTGAGCGACATGGGGGAATGCTACAAACAAAAATGTATTCCATGTTGCAGGATGCAGGGTTGCCAATGACATACTGGGCAGAAGCAATAAAGGCCGCCTCCTATGTTTCCAACAGGATCTGGACCAGGTCCATACAAGACATACCTTATAGGGTTTTGTACCAGAGGGATCCTAGCTTAGGTTACCTCAGAGTGTTTGGTACAAAAGCCTGGGTTGATGTGCCAATATCCAAGAGAAGGAAAGGAGGAGCGAGAGCTAAAAAACTAACCTTCCTTGGGTATCAGTCTGGCATGAAATCATACAGGTTTGCTGATGAACATAATTCTCTCAGCTACAGCAGAGCTGCGAATTTTTGTGAGAGTAATAACTGGGCCAGAATTCATGGACAGGAGGAGCCAAAAGAAATTGGGCTACCATTGACAGATCTCTCACAGGATGCAGATGGGGTGAAGCAGGAGGGGTCTTCTCAAAGGGCTTCATCGCCAAGGGCTGAAGAGGGGAGACAGATTCCTAGGGTGTCAAGCAGGAGCACTAAAGGAATTCCCCCAGAGAGGTATGGTTTTGAGACCACTGATGTAAATCATGTACAAGTCAAAGAACCAAAGAGCTTTCAGGAGGTAATGGCTTTGGAAAGCAGGGAAAAGGAGGCCTGGCTAGAAGCCATGCAAACTGAGTTTGATTCCCTGAAAGAGAATAAGGTATTCTCTGTAACAAAACTGCCAGCTCAGAGAAAAGCCATAGGGTGCAGATGGCTTTACAAAGTCAAACAGTGTCCAGAAGGGAAGATACTCCGTAAGGCCAGGCTTGTGGCTAAGGGTTATTCCCAAGTTGAAGGGCAAGACTTTGATGAATTATTTGCTCCCACTGTGAAGGCTGATACTATAAGAGCTGCATTGTGTAAAGCTGTCAGAGATAACATGTTAGTGCACCATTTTGATTTCACCACTGCATATCTGAATGCAACAATAAGTGAAGAAATATATATGGAGCAGATCCCTGGGTTTGAATGCAAGGGTAAACAAGGAGTATTAAAATTGCATAAGGCTCTGTATGGATTAAAGCAGAGTGCACGTGCATGGTCCCAATGCATTAGTGAAGCATTGGCAAATCTTGGGTTTAAGCAAGGTGTTGCTGACCCTTGTATGTTTACCAAATGTGTAAAGGGCTCTGACTGTGTTGTATTTTTATATGTTGATGATCTTTGTTTGTTGTGTCATACAAAAGAACAACTAAACTGGTTTAAGGAGGCAACTGGAAAACTGTTTAAAATGAAGCATCTTGGTGACATTCAAAATTATCTGGGGGTAGAAATTACCAGGAACCCAGAAGGATATTTTGAATTGTGCCAGGAGAAAAAGATTGAACAGCTCCTAGAAAAATTTAAAATGACAGAGGCCAAAAGCACTGAGACTCCCATGACAACAGGGTATGTGAAAGAGGTGGATGATAAGGTATTCCATGATAAAAATCAATACCAATCGTTGGTGGGTTCATTGTTATATCTGTCATGTTGGACAAGACCAGACATTTGTATGGCAGTACATTTGCTTTGCCAGAAATGTGCATGTCCATACATGAAAGACTGGAATGCAGCAAAAAGGGTGCTGCGATACTTAAAAGGCTCAGCTTCAGCCAGGTTGTGTTTAAAGGCTGATGCAGAGGAAACAATCACAGTGTATAGTGACTCCAGTTGGGGGGAAAGAGAAGAAGGAAAGTCTACCACTGGGTACGTGTTATTTCTACATGGGGCACTGGTTATGTGGAAGTCTTTAAAACAGACTCATGTAGCTACCAGCACATGTGAGGCAGAATATTCTGCATTAAGCGACAGTGAGATTCAGCTGGAATGGCTGTGTCAACTGGCTAAAGACCTAAATCTTGAATATGAAATGCCTGTAAGTGTTTACTGTGATAATACTGCAGCACAGCAATTGGCTGGATATCAAGGTATAAGAACAAGAAGTAAACACATCACAATAAGATACCAGAATGTCAGGGAAGCGGTAAACAATGGTTTAATGGTTCTGAAACATTGTGCTTCAAATGTAAATATTGCTGACGTTTTTACCAAGTGTTTGCCTACTGAAAAGTTTGAACTGTTTAGAAGCAAATTGGGGCTTGCAATGTCAGTCTAGGAGGAGTGTTGGAATATGAGACTGCACATGGCAAGCAGATGGCAAGCAGATGTAAAACGATCTATGTGACAGCCAGGTGATTGGTGGTGTCACATGACAGCTCAATGACTGAGCAGAAAAACTGGCTTGTACTGGACTGAGCTAGATAGTCCTGGAGACAAGGCAGCCAACAGGTGATTGGCTGAGAGACTATGCCAGATATGTATATAGGTGTGTTATATATGTATTGGGTTGTGGGTTGTGGAGAGTTGATGACCAAGCGGAGCATTCTGTCACTGTGAATAAAAGAGCACTTTTGTACTACGTGCTGAGTCTTCTGTGCTTACTCGCCTGTAGAGCTGCAACGCTTTCTAACACACGCCAACATATAAATGGAAGGAAAATGTATTGATTGAGATTCTGTGAGCAGCTACCCACAGAACCCTGGGCAGAAATAAATGAGTCTTAAATTATACACAAAGCGCTTAAGCTTATAGATTGTTTATTTCATTGATTCCATTTCTCTGGGATGGATATGCCATTATATCACCACCAAATGGATCCTGAAGTTTTAATCATACTCTAGTTTACCTTTGATTAAAGATATAGCTTCATGAGATAATATTTTTATCTAGTGGCATCAGCAATTTGTTGCAGCCACAAACTAGAGAAATAACTTACAGATCGGTGATACTAACAGTACAGTCCTGTGCAGAGATATCATTATCTCCGCTATATATCTAATTCCCACGTGTGCCCCCTGCCTGTGGATACTTAAATTTGCAGATAGGGGGCCCACTTCCCCTCACCAAGTTTTTTAAAATAAACGGGGGGGGGGGGAATTGCGGTGGTGGAAGAGCCTGGGATCCATTGCGGCCAGCACAGGAATCCACACTGGGCTCAGCTGCCATGGCCAGGCACTGCAGGGATCCATGGCAGAGCTTGGAAGTGGCGGTGGATCTGGTCTGTTGCAGATCCCGGAAGCATGGCGGCAAGGGAGACTGGGAGCCTCTCCATGGCAATGGAGCTTGGGAGCTGCTGGTGGGCTGCCCCCCCATTGCTGCAAGGTAAAGAGGGGAGGAGAGATGAGATTTCCTCTTCCCCCATTAGTTCCACAGGCCTCCCGCTTGGCTAGCTGGTGAGAGAACGGGGCTGGTGGGGGGAAGAGGCCTGGAGCCATGATTAGGGGATGGGATCCCCCCACAAGTTTTGAGGGCCCCCACTTGTATATTGTCACAACAAAGTTGGTCAAATCTGAGGATACTTAAATTCGGTGCCTGCAGCCATGAATGGACAATCAAATTCATTAAATAGCCTTGGCTATTCCCGCTTCCAGCTACTTGTGAAAGTAACCTTCAGAAACTGTGTCAGTTTGAGGTGGAGTAGGGATTGTTTGGGTCCCTTTCAAACTGGCCAGGTGAGTATCCCTTTTTCACTTGCTTCGCACTGCTTTTGTTGGTGGGAGGGGGGCTGTTTAGTTGATAGTACTGATTTATACTGGTTAGGACATAGCTATGCCACACTCCCACTATGCCCATGCAGGTTCAGTCTACATAGATTAAAGGTTTGAAAAGGGCTTACATTACTATAATTTTGGAATATGAGTATAGATAATATTTATCCAAATATAAATATCACTTTCATGCCACTGCAGTTACATGAAACTACAGTGCAGCTCAGGACAATGCTACCTGGTTTCACAAAATGGTTTTTTCCTTTCATCCAAGATTAAAACTCTGATAGCGGTGTGCTGATTTCACTCTAGTGATAGATGTGTTCAGTTAAAGGAAGAGATCAAATGAAAACACTGTGCATGCCTGCAGTCTTCTCAGTATGACACTGAGAATAAGATCAAAAAATGCCCACCTAAAGCTTGTTGCTGTCATAAAATCCTCTCTCTGGGTTTTATTTCGTAATTTTTTTTGTTTAAAAAAGTATAAAGGTTTTTGATGCTTTTTTGGGGGTATGTATTTTTATTCTGTGGTGAGCCTTGATAAATATGCATGCCCATAAAAACAATATTCATTATGCCAGCATAAAGTAAGTTAAAATTCTTATTAATGAAATTATATCTAAAAATATTAAATGACTCTAGGGAAACAAGTTGGGTTGTATAAAATCAGTACACGCATTTTTTTTTTTTTTTTAGAATTATTACCTACTTATTTTGATTTATAATCCAGGCATTCAGGGGCAAAGAAACCCCTTTGACCAATGTCTAAATAACTACAAAAGTAGCCCCATGACTTTCAGGGACTATGAACTTGTGTGTCCCCCCGTCCGTCCGTCCCC
Source organism: Euleptes europaea (assembly GCF_029931775.1). Taxonomy (NCBI): domain Eukaryota; kingdom Metazoa; phylum Chordata; class Lepidosauria; order Squamata; family Sphaerodactylidae; genus Euleptes; species Euleptes europaea. The sequence goes on along the minus strand of NC_079320.1, from coordinate 35,350,871 downwards.
CCTGAACACTAATTAGCAATGGCAAACCACCCCGTGAATGTCATCCCAAGGATGACTAATGACCCAATGCTTGCACAGAGGACTACCTTTACCTTTAATTAGCACCAGCCTCCAGGTCACATGACAAATAGTATCTGAAACTAAAGGGAAATTCAGAAGTTGTGTGTTATACAACATGAAGGTTATCCTTAGCATGAGCATAAGTATAGACCTGCAAACCAGGGCAAACATATCCGTTATTCACAGTGCCTTCAGAGCACAGAGTTACACCCTTCTAAGCCTATTGAAAGCAGTACTTTAGAAGCATGAGACTCTCTAGGATTGCACTTGTCACTGCCCTGGAACTTAAGCAGCTTCCATATGTGTCAGTCCTTTTATCCTCTTTGCGTCACCCTAGCATTGCCACTAGCTCCAATTTTTTTTTTTTTGCTTTTCTTTGGAGAATGTGTTGCATGTCCTCCAATTTCTCTACTATGCAAATAGCCCTGATGAATCTGCATATGCTTACATAAAATTAAAATATGCACATATTCAATAAGATTCATAGTAGCAGACGTGTGCTCAGCTGAAAGAGACAGAAGTCCCAAGACTGACGAGGCAGAAAAATAACATTTACTTTTGCAAATGATCAGTGTTAGATCAAACTTTAGTAAAACCTGTGGGATTTGAATGACAATGTGAGAGCTATACATGTGCAAAGGCCATGCCTCTGTTCTTTTTTTTAAAAAGAGGAAATACATACAGCACACTGTAAATTCCCTTGTCTTTTATTAAGACTCCACATGTTTGTCAGTCAAATTTTTACTCTGTGATTTGTTATGACATTCATTTTCTGAGAAAGTCTGCAAGGTTTCTTGCCTGGTCAGTTCCACCCTGCTCAGTTACAGTATCTGCCACAAGTTTCACTGAATCCATTGGCAGCATTTATTACAATTCTTGGCTTTCACCTGAACACTTTCCCTAGTAATCTAACATTACATCTCTTCCTGTACATTTTTTAACATGATAGTATATACTGGCATTTATGAGAAAGGTTTTGACTCATAAATTGAACATATCTCATGCTTCTGTGGGATTTCAGTTTCTACACCTATCAAGTTGGTTTGAAATATCTATAGATAACTGGTAAATGCTGAACAGGACTTGTGTTAAAATGTCATTTACTTCTGTGCAAGAGATTTAAGCTTACGTTTTCTGTTGAAATCAGTGCTGACTCAATGTCGAGAAGTTATTGAACTGGCATTGATATACAGGTTTGACAGCATCACACTTGGACTCAGGAAAACATAGAGAGGCTACTTGTCTTCAAAAGTAATTGTCCCTCTTTACAGCTTTATGAAACTCGGGCTGGATCCAACCAGCTTTTTTGTACTGGTAAAAAAAGAAAAGAGAGATCATTTAACCACCCGAAAAGGCTGTTCTGACTATCACTGGTTATATGGGGCAGTGGCTGAAGTAAGAAGGGGAATTTATTCACTTAGTCAACATATTTGCATACCTGTCTCTCTCCTGGCCATCCCAGATAACAACAGTGTAAACACAATAAACATTAAAACAACAGATATAAAAAGACATTACAAACCAAACTAAAAACACCTTATCCCCCCACCAACAACCCTTTACCCAGGGTTAAGCTGCCCCAGAGGTTCTCTAGAATAACTGTGTTTTACAGCCTCAATGGAAAGCCAGGATCTCTTCCAGGAAGCTACTCCAGAGGCATTGGTCAGCCACCTAAAAAGCTCAAGCCCAGACTGTGGCAGAACATGCATGGAGGAATTGATTACAGACCTTGGTGGGAAGAGCAGAGCTGCACACAAGGAAATGCAGGGAGAGGCAGTCCTTCAAGTATGTGGGACTTTAAGGTGAGCACCAAGACCTTAAATTGGATCTGGAAACTAATCAGCAGCCATTGAAGGACCTTAAGAATAGGAGTAATGTGGTCCAGTTGGCTACGCTCCAGTAACAAATAGACTACCTTTTGCATATGGTTGCCAGTTTGGGATTGAGAAATACCTGGAGATTTTTGGGGTGGAGCCTGAGTTTGGGGAGGGGGGACCTCATCAGGGTATAATGCCATAGAGCCCACTCTCCAAGGCAGCCATTTTCTCCAGGGGAACTGATCTTGGTCGTCTAGAGATCGATTGTAATAGCGGGAGATCTCCAGGTGCCACCTGGAGGTTGGCAGTCCTACTTTTGCACCAGCTGCAGCTTCCAGATAATCTTTAAAGGCAGCCTCATATTACAATAACCTACTGCTGGAGTTCCTGAAGCATGGATCGATGTGGCCAGATAAGGTATCTCCAAATAAGGAGTCAGCTTCCTAACTAGACGTTAGGGAGACCTGAAAGGCAACCAACATGATATAGCCCTAAGCCATCACATCCCAACAGCCTTCAGAGTGCAGTAGCCAAAAAAGGTGGGGACGGGAAACACTCCAGATCAAGACCAATTATTCTGCCCAAGTAAAAAAAAAAATCCCCTACTCACGCCCAAAACCCGAGTGGCTCACGCTTATACTGATTAGTTAAAGGGGGTGCTGCATTTTTGAGACAGAGACCAGCAGTTGGCACCATATGACAATCCCAGTCTTGCTGTAATTGGACAGCCAGTATGGGACAACATGCCAGTGCAGTGTTCGTCTCCATAGGCTGCCCACAAGCCTTTCCCTCTTCCTGAATCCCTTTTGGAGATAGAAGGGTGGGAGCATTCCTTCTCTGATCTACGGTATTGGAATGCATCATTATTTTCTATTTCTAATTCACAGTTGAGAATGAACAACAACAACAAAATCCTAACCCTTATATTTTGCCTAAACCAAACTAAACGGCTTACCTATATTCATCTCTACATGCGTGAGAAGCAATTGAAATTTCCACAAGTGTGTCAACAAAGGCCAAAGTTAGTACTGCTTAGAACAGAAAGACTGGAGGGGAAAACAGAAAGAAGATAATCAGAAACTAGGAAGAAGTCAGGCATCACCCCCAAAAGATATGTGGCAATGGTCCCATTACATTTTGCATGCAGGTGGCACTCATTTTAAAGTGATGGTTGACTAACTTGGCAGGATTTTCCACCAGATGGTGTTTCCCAGTGGTATGAATAAAATGTACTTAATTATACAAAATTGCTCTGTGTTTACATTTCATCTGTTTTGCCTAGGTCAGTGGCACATGCACAGAATTAGAAAGAAAAACCGTGATATCAAAAGACATCATGACATTTTTAAAACATTATTTAGAAAGGCCCAGAATAGCACTGATGTTAAGCATAAGGAACGTCTTTCAAGATTAATAGGAAGGGAATGTTTCCATCAGCGTATGGCAAAGAAACACTCATTTTCCCTTACCTATGTGATAGCTACTTCTTTCTTCAGAGAGGTTCCCTTATCTGCAATATGTTAATGCATGGCTTATTAATTTAATGCCTGCCAGAGCAGTTTTTCATGCAACTTATAGCTATTGATTTCTACTGTAAGTGAAAACATAGCCAAATACATACTAGTGCCCAGTTTGTGTTTTGTAATATAGAATATTGAGGGGGGGGCAGTAATTGAATATGCATGTAATTTTGCAAAAATTGCTGTTGTGTTTGGAATGTATCATTTGTTAACGAGGTTCTGAAATCAAATATATGTTTCTAAGCAGCTTGTAAAGCCCCCGTTTGCCAGTTTTCTATTTCTAATTCACAAAAATTGTCGCAAAAATTCACAAGAAACATCAAAATCATCCGTTTTAAAATGCTGTGCCTTTTTCAAGAGTAGATAAACAAAGGCAATTCTGTAAGTTTTTTTAAAACAATAAAACAGTTTTTTAAAAAAACTTCAGAGATTTGGGACATTCTTCAGCACATGAAATGGAGTTGGAAGAGAAACCTCTAGCATCAGAGACTTGAATTACTCACCAACATTAGCACTGCCATGTTGAATTCTTGCACATGTGCTGGCTGTACTGTGAATGCACCCCAAAACCCAAACTTAATTAGCACATGAGCATTTTGACAATTATTGGAAACTTACACAATGGCAATAATTTATATATGAACATTTCAAGAAGGTAGTATGGGCGTCACATGCAGCATATGAAACCTACATGTATCCCTCAACCTCTTCATAAATTAAATTTTTGAAGCATCTTGAGTTCACATCAGTACCCCAGGATTTAGTTTAGTGTAGGTTTCAGTTGATAGTAATCTTACATTTTCACTGAAATATCAGATTCTACCCTAAAACTCAAGAAAGAAGCAACAGTTTAACCATGCCATACTTCAACAAGATAGCTTGTATGACAATAACATTCATTCCCAGAACCTGTCATGGACCAGAGTGTGGACTTCTCCCATGTTAAAATAAGAGGCCAAAGACTCAGAAAAGGAGGGAGGTGGGGACCAATGGAAAGAAGCAGTTTAGACACCACCAGGTGCCTCCATTGATGTGCAGAAGGAGCTGCAAGACTCTGAGTCAGCTCACTCACACTGAGTCTGCCCTGACTTCTGATTCAGGCTTGGACCCTGAACCCTCCACCTCAGAGCCTCTTCCCAACCAACCCCTCAAGTCTCTCAAAATTCTGAACCATCTCAGCCCCACTGAAAACCAGGTGTGGCAACCTTTAAGCCATTTCCTGGTGGCAGGGTAGGGTTGCCAGCTCTGTGTTGGGAAATACCTGGAGATTTTGGGGATAGAGTTTGAGGACGGCAGGGTTTGGAGAGGGGAGGGACTTTAATGCCATAGAGTCCAATTGCCAAAATGGCCATTTTCTCCTGGGGAACTGATTTCTATCACCTGGAGATCAATTGTAATAGTGGGAGATCTCCAGCCACTACCTAGGTTCTGGTTAAAGATAAAAACCTGGGCTGATAATGAGGACAACTCAATCAAACTAGCAGCATGGGGGCTCTTAATCAAATCTTTTGGTCTATGAACCTAGTTGAAAATAATCACGTGATAAGTCCCAAAGAAATTATTATTTTTTACTACTATGAAATAAACAACATGGATAACATTGAATAAGTTTACTTTGGAGTAAGGTTTATATTCCTTCGCTTCGAGCCCTGTGAGGCTTGTTATACTAACTGAGGGATCTATGGGGGAAAACGCACGGTCGCTTTAGCCTCCTTTATTCCTTGTTTCAGCCAGGATTTAGCCAGGATCAAAAGCACGTTCGGCAAAAACGCATGCGTTTGATCCTGGCTGAAATAAAGAATAAAGGAGACTAAGCGACTGTGCGTTTTCACCCTATATGTAATTTTGCATGCTGTTAATGCTACTCATGAGACTATCCATGTTGTTTATTTCTTAGTAGTAAATAATAATTTCTTTGGGACTTATCCATATCACATGATTATTTTCAACTAGGTTCATAGACCAATAGATTTGATTAGGAGTCCCTGTGCTACCACCTGGAGGTTAGTCAATGCAAGGCAATCACTATGGCTATTTATAACAAAAACCAATGATAACAATATCTTAAAGGTTCAGTTTCTTATTTATCTTTTGTTTCTTCACAAAGATAAAAATTATACATAACAATATTCATCAAAATCAAAACAGGCTTCCGGTAATTTTCCTGTTTCATATAAACTTTCATCAGTTGGTAAGTATGACTTCATAAATTATAGTTCATTAATCCTCTGTTTCTTCTTTTTTCAGATTCTTTGCTGAAGAATTATTGAGGATTGTTCGTGCACAATGGCGATCCCACGTTGTATCTCTTAATTCTAAATAAAATATTTTTCCAAAAGGTATCATTGGAGCTCATTATGCAATCATAAGTACATGCAGCACAACCAAATAATACACAATTATACATTATACTCACAGACTACTTTTCCACGTCTTATATTTTTAAGTTATAGCATTTGTATGGTGAGTGTTCCTATATCATGATGGGATAGAGTAGAGAGAGAGAGGGTGCGATATTTATTAGAAACGCTACTGTATGGCGTTTTACAGTGAGGTTCACAAAAAGGCAGAATAATCGCATGCCGAATTTAATCCATTGGGGGCCATAGTATTAAACATCGTGATAAAGTGAGCTTCTCTTTGATGAAGAATCCTATCTGCATTTTCCCTATTAAACCGTTTCTTCTTATATTGCCACAGAGCAAAAAACCTCAGGTCGGTGTCATTATGTTTTGCCTGCTTAAAATGCGCAACGACCGGGGCCTCTAAAATGGAATTGCGTATCCTCGATCGGTGCTCTCCGATCCGTATTTTCAAGGATCGACTCGTCTTGCCTATTTACATAAGTTCACAGGAACATAGAACGGCATAAATCACATTTTCTGAGGAACAATCCGTACATGACTTAATTTCAAATTTAAAGCCTGTTTTAATATAAGTGAAACTCTTAACAGGGAGCGCATATGGACACATGGTACAAGATCCACACCGAAAATGGCCCCTCCTAGTAGTTACAATGGGCCGATCAATTCTATCGGTGTGCACAAGTTGATCCTTAAGGGACATGGTTCTTCTGTATCCTAATAGCGGTGGTTCCGAGCAGTCAGGCAACGAAGCAATAATGTGCCAATGTTTGTAAATAATTTTCCGAATGCCACCCACTAAGGGAGTGTACTGAAAAGATGAAGTTAGTTTAGGGGTTGATTTCTTAGAGCGAGTGAACATCTGTTCTCGTACCTGTACATCTGCTCGTTTTTTAGCCGAATCAATTACAGTTATAGGGTACCCCCTTCTCATAAGGGCACCTTTTAAAGAAGAGGCAGCACTATCAAAATCTTTAGTATTGGTTGAATTTCTTTTTAGCCTCAACATTTGGCTATATGGCAGATTACGCTTCAGATGGCCTGGATGATTAGAATTAAAGTGTAAGAGGGCCATTCTGTCCATAGGTTTTTTATACGGAGACACCCAGATTACACCATCAACACTCTTATGTATGTTACTAGGTTTAGGATATGTCCCATGTCCCCAGTACTCTAGTATACAGACACGGATCGACCTTTTAAAATTGATCAGATTAATTAGGCTTAAGGACTTCTTTAAAGGACGGGAGTCAGACCGAGTAGACTTTAAGATTAAATCGGCATTTACAAACATTGGCACATTATTGCTTCGTTGCCTGACTGCTCGGAACCACCGCTATTAGGATACAGAAGAACCATGTCCCTTAAGGATCAACTTGTGCACACCGATAGAATTGATCGGCCCATTGTAACTACTAGGAGGGGCCATTTTCGGTGTGGATCTTGTACCATGTGTCCATATGCGCTCCCTGTTAAGAGTTTCACTTATATTAAAACAGGCTTTAAATTTGAAATTAAGTCATGTACGGATTGTTCCTCAGAAAATGTGATTTATGCCGTTCTATGTTCCTGTGAACTTATGTAAATAGGCAAGACGAGTCGATCCTTGAAAATACGGATCGGAGAGCACCGATCGAGGATACGCAATTCCATTTTAGAGGCCCCGGTCGTTGCGCATTTTAAGCAGGCAAAACATAATGACACCGACCTGAGGTTTTTTGCTCTGTGGCAATATAAGAAGAAACGGTTTAATAGGGAAAATGCAGATAGGATTCTTCATCAAAGAGAAGCTCACTTTATCACGATGTTTAATACTATGGCCCCCAATGGATTAAATTCGGCATGCGATTATTCTGCCTTTTTGTGAACCTCACTGTAAAACGCCATACAGTAGCGTTTCTAATAAATATCGCACCCTCTCTCTCTCTACTCTATCCCATCATGATATAGGAACAGTCACCATACAAATGCTATAACTTAAAAATATAAGACGTGGAAAAGTAGTCTGTGAGTATAATGTATAATTGTGTATTATTTGGTTGTGCTGCATGTACTTATGATTGCATAATGAGCTCCAATGATACCTTTTGGAAAAATATTTTATTTAGAATTAAGAGATACAACGTGGGATCGCCATTGTGCACGAACAATCCTCAATAATTCTTCAGCAAAGAATCTGAAAAAAGAAGAAACAGAGGATTAATGAACTATAATTTATGAAGTCATACTTACCAACTGATGAAAGTTTATATGAAACAGGAAAATTACCGGAAGCCTGTTTTGATTTTGATGAATATTGTTATGTATAATTTTTATCTTTGTGAAGAAACAAAAGATAAATAAGAAACTGAACCTTTAAGATATTGTTATCATTGGTTTTTGTTATAAATAGCCATAGTGATTGCCTTGCATTGACTAACTTCATATTGCAATCCGAGTTTTACTTGTAAATTGTAACCACCTAGAGGTTGGGAGCCTTACTGCAGGGTAGGTCAGCAGCTGTATCTTGCAAGAGTATTTAAGGCAGTGGTTCTCAACCTGTGGGTCATGACCCTTTTGGGGGTCGAACAACCCTTTCACAGGGGTCACCTAAGACCCAGATCGAAGGGGGCTGGGGAGGGGCCGCTGTGGGGCACAGGGCAGACCCGGGCTGGCAAGTGGTGGCGTCTGCTTCCCCGGCCACACCATGCCATGTGGCCCCTGGGACTGCAGCGGGCCCCAAGCCGAGGCCGCCAGGAGGTGGCGGAGGGAGAAGGAGGCTGGCGCGGCACGGTCCCCCACCCTCATTGATCCACCAGCTGAGCGGAGGCAGCTGCAGGTAAGTGCGTGGCGCGGCGCGTTCCCCTCGTGGGTACACAGCGGGCTGTGGACTGCGCCGCACTGCAGTGCTGGGAGGGGTGGTGCACGTGCTGGAGGGTCTGGCTGGGGGGGGGGCTTTCAACTGCTGCACTTGCGTGCGGGGATCGTGCCCGGCCAGGGCGGGAGGCGGCCGGCAGAAGGTGGTTGGCGGGCATTTAGGTCGGAGAGTGGGGCGGAGGGCTCCTCGGGGCCTGGCAGTGGAAGGAATGGGCAGGAGCCAGGGCTCACTGAGCGGGCGGGAGAGAGTCTGTGCGAGCGGGAGAGAGTCTGCGCAGGAGGCTCTTGCGATACGAGAGAGTGACCGTGTGCCGCTGATGCTGGGGAGTAAGAGAAGAACCAAGGTAAAGAAATGTGTCCTTCTGCCCGTGGCCATGGGTTTTCTTTTTGGCGGGGGTATGGCATTGAATGGTTAAAATGTCGCCAGCCCACCCACTGCCTCCTGGCTTCTGCTTTGGGCTCCTCGAGAGAAATTTGCATTGCACCAAAGGACGCATCGCCCGGACGAGGAAGCCTCATGTGGTGCCTTTCTCTCTTGCGGCCGCCCGCAGCCTGGAGGGGAGGGCGAGGCAGAGAGCAAGCTGTCCCGGCGGCCGCCACCTCCCCCCTCCTTGCTGCATGGGCCCTCCTTCCTCCGGGGCTGGCAAGGGGCGCACCAGAGCGCGGTGCTCGCTGCAGTGGAGATGGGGGCTTGCCAATGACCGAGGGTCCTAAGCCCCGAGGCACCCTCCCTGGCCCTGCATTAGGCCTCGACGGGAGCGAGAGGCAGGAAGGGGCCTGCCCCGGCGCTCAGTGGCTTGGCCTTTGGGGAACTCTGAAGGAGAGCAGAGGCCCCCTTTGCTTCCTCCCCCAGCCTTTTCTGAGCTTCCCGGGGCTCGTGCGTGTCCGGAGAGGGAGTGCCGAAGGCTTCTGCCCGGTTGTACCGGGCTGCGGGGCCGCATGTGTGGCCCTGTGTGTGTGTGAGGGGACAGCACACAGCGGGGCACTAGCCAGTTCTGGGCCACCTAGGCAGGCCCCGATGGTGCCCCACCACTGCTGTGCCCCACCACCTCCGGGAGGCACCCGGCAGAGCTGAGCCACTGCTTGTCCTCCTCCACCACCACATTCTGGCAGGCACCCAAAATGGAGGGAGGCTGATAAATTGGCTTAAGTGGAGGAGTGAGAGGATTTGGGGATCATGATGCATGCCTATTCTCTCCAGGATCAGAGGTGCATGCCTGTGGAACACAGGCAGGATGGTGCTGCTGCACTTGTCTTGTTTGGGGGCTTCTCTAGCCCCTGGTTGGCCACTGTGAACAGACTGCTGGACTTGATGGGCCTTGGTCTGATCCAGCTTGGCTTTTCTTATGTTGTAACGGCCTTCATCCGTTTCAATTTCACAGCCGAGTTGTCCCCCCCCCTTTCCCCAAATTGTATTTCTTGCACTTTGCAAATTTGAGAGATTGTCCGCGGCCCGGGATTTTGCTAGTATACGGCCTGGTGTTTGAGTGACTGTACTGACCATCATAGGGTTCTTAATTATAAGATTTGGGGAAAGCAACCCTTAATCCAGTATTTTATATACATTAAATTTGCAGAGCTTGTTTTTAGAAGTATTCTTCTTCAAGTAATACATGTAGCTGCCTTTCATGTGAGAGAGCTGACTTTGTTTCAATTTATGCTATTTAGAACATTAATAGACATCGTGACATCTTGGGGACTAGCTGTGCTCTAGCTGAAATTTGTCCTCAAGCCTGCTCAGTTTTTGGTAATCCTGATCTTGGCAAGGTAGGTTGTTCATATGGTTTCTTTATTTACCTAAATATTTTTTTAAAAAATTGTAGGGTCAAATTTGATGGGTCAAAAGGATATTTGATGGGTCAAAAGGATATTTTGAATTTTGTAATTTTGTAATTCAGATGGTATTGAGAAGATTATATAACTGATATTCTTTTGTATTTTTGTTATTGTATTTGTTTGTTTTGTTTTATGTGATTATGTTATAAAAAAAATTGTAGCTACTGTTTAAAACTGCATCCCTAACAGAGCAATCCTGAAAGGGGAGGACGAAAGGGGTTTGAAGCTGGTGTGCCCCCTGCACCAATCTAGTTTACTGTTGTTATATTAAGACTGTTACCCATGCTACACCATGCTTCAAGACAAAAATTCATTTATTTGTAATTAGAAATAAATATTTCACAAATTATAATTACATATTGTTTTTGTGATTAATCACTATGCTTTAATTATGTTCAATTTGTAACAATAAAAATACATCCTGCATATCAGATATTTACATTATGATTCATAACAGTAGCAAAATTATAGGTATGAAGTAGCAACGAAAATAATTTTATGGTTGGGGGTCACCACAACATGAGGAACTGTATTAAAGGGTCACGGCATTAGGAAGGTTGAGAACCACTGATATAACTGAAAGATAAACAAGCTTGGCCATATACTCCACTAAAATGCTGGTTTTGAACTATATGTAACTATACAGTTAAGACAGAAAGGTCAACTGATATTGATAATTAATGTGCCATCATATTCTATTTTGTTCGGCTAGCCAGTCCCACACACTTTACAATGTTTTAGATTGTATTACAGCGTGTTTTGTTGTAACTTGTGTACGTGAACTGCTCAGTGAAAATAATAAGCATAGATTTCATTTCATAGTTCTTTTGGCAGCTTCCTCCAATGATTAAAAAGACTCCCTTAAAGCATTGCCCATCCTTTGTAAACAAGAAGCTGTCGAAGTTTTCACTGAACACTAAATGACAGAAGTTTCAAGAGGTAATGGCTGTCCCTGAACAAACAATGAATCCATGTCACAGGGTTATTTTGAGAATTGCAATAATGACTCTATACATAGTAAAGTATCAGATTTCATGTCATGGCATATTGTCACTGACTGGTTGTATTCTAATACTTGCATTTTTCACCCTCAAGAGACATGTTTCAAATTTGGATTTTATAAACAGATAAAACTTATTGATCTCAAATATTTTGTGACAGTACCAGTACTTGTTTATAGGGGTCTGTGCCAAGAAAAAAATTGTTATAATTTCAGAGCTTTGGGTGGGGGGATTTATTTTCAGAAGAAAAAGAGATGGTTTTTATACCCCGATTTTCTCTATCTTTAAGGAGGCTCAATTGCCTTCCCTTCCCCTTTCCACAACAGACACCTTATGAGGTAGGTGAGGCTGAGAGAATTCTGAGACAGCTGTGATTAACACAAGGTCAGCCAGCAGGCTTCATGTGGAGGAGCATGGAAGCAAACCTGGTCCACCAGATTAGAATCTGCTGCTCATGTGGAGGTGTGGGGAATCAAACCCGGTTCTCCAGACTAGTGTCCACTGCTCTTAACCAGTACACCATGCTGGCTCTCTCACGTAGGACATTACAAGTTTGAGATGCAAAATCGGTAGGGTTGCCAAGTGCCAGGTGGTGGCGGGCAAACCCCTGACAATCCACCTGGCTGCCCGCTGACCAGCTGAGGGTCGGTGGGCAACACGTGCATGCGCGCCTGCCCATGGTGCCACGTCATTTCCAGTTTACACCTGGAAGCGCTACATTGCAAGGGGCCGTTAACTGGGAGTTTGAGTGGTAAAGGGCCCCCTGCGATGAGTGTAAACCAAAAGTGACGCGATCGCGTCGGTGAGCTGCGCGCACGCATGATTTCATCTCACCTCCACCCCATAAAAATCCCACTGGAGGAGAGGGGGGTCCTGGGAAGCCTAAAAATTGGTGTGGTTCTGGAGTTTGTTACCACTATTTTCAATGGGGAATGCTGTGGTTGCTGCTTATGAAAATAATTGCACCATATTTAGAAAAGTACACAGTCCTCCCTATAAAGACCTCCTAATTTTCAAGCAGATTGAACAATGGAGTTATATTTTTACAGAGCCCCCAAAGTGACTCTATACAGCAACACTTTTCTCTACTGATTCCTAAAATGGTGGTCAAGCAGAAGCCTAGCAGAAGAGCTCTGTCTGGCCATGGCATTAAAAAAAGTCTGTATTTTCCTGCTCTTACAGTGACTGACTGACTATTTTTAAAAGTCTTATCATTCCACTGAAAACTCTGCATCTGCAGTCCTTCCTTGTTGTAGTCTCTTTGTTTCATCTCACAAAGTGAAAGTGACTTCCTTTGCCGACTACCCCATCCCTTTCTATTAGTCTGCCATTATTTCCTATGGGGGATATTTCAGGAGGGCTGGAGTGGCTATTCTTCAACCAAATGACACCAAAGCTGCAATGTAGTGAGTGCTGGCTATCCTCTAAAGAACCCCCAAGTTTCAAGTAAATTGAACCAATGGGAAGGATTCTATCATGGGCCCCTGAACATGCTGCCCCTGATCATAATAATTGTATTTTCATTATTCCCAATGGAATAATTGGCTATATGTGATCTGCAAGGAGCTGATTGGAAGGGAGAAATGTCATTACTTAGGAAATCAGGAGAATCAATGAAAACACAAGCACATGCTGTAGCAGTACCCAAAGACAAAAACAATAACAACCAGATTGTTCTGAGTGGGTTTTTCATAATACCTAAGAATCTCAGATTTGTGTTATCCTTCAGGAAAATCATGACCCAAATTAGAGATTTCCTTGCATATCATTAGCTCAGGAATTTCATTATGCTTGTTTAAGCTTTGCAGTAGAAAGGAGCTGTGTAGCATACCAACTTTTTATGATTATAGGCCAGGAACCCACTCTGATAAGGGACCAATGTAGGGTTGCCAACCTCCCGGTACTAGCTGGAGATCTCCTGTTATTACAACTGGTCTCCAGGCAATAGAAATCAGGGCATCTGGAGAAAATGGCCACTTTGGTATTTGGACACTATGGCATTGAAGTCTCCCCCCTCCCCAAACCTCGCCCTCCTCGGGCTCCATGCCAAAAACCTCCCACCGGTTGAGAAGAGGGACCTGGCAACCCTAGCTCAATGATTAAAATACTAGACAATTATGAAAATATTAAATACCCAGAGGTTAAGAGCGGTGGTTTGGAGCGGTGGAGAACCGGGTTTGATTACCCACTCCTACACATGAGCGGCAGAGGCTAATCTGGTGAACAGGATTTGTTTCTCCACTCCTACACATAAAGCCAGCTGGGTGACCTTGGGCTAGTCACACTCTCTCAGCCCCACCTACCTCACAGGGTGTCTGTTGTGAGGAGGGGAAGGGAAGGTGATTGTAAACCACTTTGATTCTCCCTTGAGTGGTAGAGAAAGTCTACCACTGTAGACTTTCTCTAAAAGTGCTGCATACCTATTCTCTCTAGTATCAGAGGAGCATGCCTATTATTTTGGGTGCAGTGGAACACAGGCAGGATGGTGCTGCTGCACTCATCTTGTTTGTGGATTCCTAGAGGCACCTGGTTGGTGGCTGTGTGAACAGACTGCTGGACTTGATGGGCCTTGGTCTGATCCAGCAGGGCCTTTCTTATGTTCTTATTAAGTCAGCATATAAAAATCAACCCTTCTTCTTCTTCTTCTTAAAAAGTGTGCCAGACAGATAAATATTTTGAAACGAGACTTTTGGGACAAAAGAAATAGGATTCATACTCATGTTCATGTATTTCTATAAAAATTGCCACAGATACCCAGGCATGTCATGAAAACTACACAGAACTGCCTTTCCAATGGAAAGTCAGATCTGTGGAGCTCATTACTTTAATCTTCATGCTACATTTGCACTTGTCAGTTTAAGCAAGGGTTGATTTCAGTGACTCCATCTGGCCAAGCTTCTTGCCATTTTAATGGCCATACTTTCATACTTTCCCATGTCCTGGGGCCTTGTTGGGATTCAACTGCTTCAATGGCTTACCTAAGAAGGGCAATTAAGCAATGCTGTTTAATGAACTCTCTGTTAAAATTTATGGCTACTATAGCATTTCTATGAAAGGGATTGTTTAGAAACTATGTCTTTACCTTCCCCCAAATTAACCCTGTCCTTGAAAGAATGATTATTGGTTTCTGAAAACACTCTACATCCAAATACACGGTTCAAATTTTAGATCTGATTTTTTCCTTCTCCAGAATAATGATTAGAATATGTAATCTGAAAGGAGTTTCATCTGATAGTTTAAATGACAATCTAGAAAACTGCAAGATGTCCTCCTAGATGGAGTTCCAGTACTGTTAAAAATAATGGTAGGGAACAAAAGACATTAAAAAGTGCACCTTTTATCAGTGCTGCAGGGGCCTAATTCAGGTAAGGAGCACAGGGAGGGAAAGTGTCCTGCTTCTCCCCATGCCATTTTCAAACCCAAAACAATGCTGGGACATGTTGGAACATAATGATTCCATGGGAATCCCTCTATAAAATGGTGATGTGTCTTCTGTGCGAACTCAGGAATGCCATCTCATCTAGTTGTGCCTAAGAGACAATCTCCATGTTGTGCAGAACGACACTAGACTCTACTCCAAGGACTACATGAGAATGCAGGTAGAAGCATCTCATGTCTGAATTGTCCCTCATCCCCAAAATTCCTCATATAGAAGGGTCATAGTTCAATTCAGATTTCAACATGCCCAAGCCTACTGATCTCAGTGGCTTAATATATATGTTTCAGTTTATGCTCCAAGGTCATCCAGAGGAATTAACTTGCATTATTTCTACCATCCCTAGTTATGGGTTATCCAGTCAAGGATCAGGCCTAATTATAATCAAATCATGAACCCCTTGAATAATGGGGAACAGGGGAACATGGCAGCTATGGCAAGATGAAGAATATCCCAACAGTTCCTGCCCAGACCTCTGTGTGTGTGTGTGTGTGTTAAGTGCCATCAAGTTGCTTCAGACTCATGGCAACACTATGAATCAATAACCTCCAAAATGTCCTATCTTTGACAGCCTTTCTCATGGCTTGCAAACTGACCTCTAATCACACATTATTCTATAGGGAGGTTGGCTCAGGAAGGTTCTCAACACTACCTCGGCAAATGCCAGGAGATTTGGGGGATGGTTCCTATGGAGGGAGAAGAATGGGGAGGATGTGTTATCACTTTCAGGTTATACTCTAAACTGCCTCCCCAGTCTGAATGGTCTTTATCATAGAGACTAAGGGAAATTCCTAGAGCATCACTATGTTAAGACCATTTTTTTGTCCTGCTCCTGTGTGCCTGTTAAGGGGGGTGGGGGTGGAAGTGATTGTAAGCTGTTTTGAGATTCCTTTTTGTAGAGAGTGGGGTATAAAAACCAACTCTTCTTCTTATTTAGGAATGGGAAACTGGGGCTGAGGGCTGGGTGGATAACTGGCAGGCCTCTATCTGGGCTAATTGGCAGCAAAGCCAGTAATGGGGTGGGAGTCAGCTTAAATAGCAGATTCCTATTCATCTTGAAACTCAAAAGATTAAATGGTCCAGCCACAGGCACTCACTGTTCCATGCCTTATTTGAAATAAGTGCTCTCAAAAAGCTATATCCCAGCTCAACAGGCTGGGTACTATATTCTCTTTGGACTGCTGAAAATGTAAACTTATGAATGTTCTTTATATCATCAGCTCACTGGTTTACCATCTAACTCAATATTTGATAGTCTCACTGGTAGCGGCTCCTTGAGGTCTAAGGAATTTCCCTTCACCTGTTACCTGGGATTTTTTTTAAAAAGAAAGATGCCTAGGACTAAACCTGAGGCACTCTATACGCAAAGCATATGTTCTATGGGCATCAGTTGGCAAAAAACTAGCAACTCTGATGGAGAAACAATGCAGAGTGTATAATCACAGAAATAGGAAACAATGTAGTAAGAGTGGAATAGCACATCATAAAGAGATAATATCTATACCATAAACAGTGGTATACACTACAACCCTGATTCCCTTTATAAAAGTGCCTTCCTACACAGTTCCATTATACTATTCCCCTATTAGCTTTATTAAAATGCCCCCCTGAACAACTCTGTCTTAGACAGTGTGCAGAATGGCAAAAGTATGGGAGCCTTCCTATCCACATCAGGTATGCCATTCCACAATGTGGGAACCACAACAGAGAATGCACTTGTATGGGCAGCTATCAATCTTACCTACTTGCAGGTAAGTTGCCTTCAGAAGTATTCATGGCCACATCTACTAATCTCACCCAGATTGGGCAATTACTATGAAAGAGAATGAACAGATTAATATGAACATGCATAAAAAGTAGAGAAGCGTTTAAATATCCCTAGACCACTACTCACATTAGAAACATTAACATCAAAAGGAAAGCTAAAATATAAAGCTATAATACTGCAATTTTTTTAACACATTGTATGTCTTTCTTTCAGTGTATATATCTGCATTTTGGGTGATTTTACTTGCCAAACTATAAGAAATAAATTCTCTCCTGTTTTGCTGTGTATTATATGTATTTTAAATACATACATATTCATGTGTGAAGAACCTACAATGGTGTTTTAGTGAGAAGCATATGAATTGAATATACAAATATCATTTATATCTTTTATGGCAATTTTACATCATTTATACATTATACACCATTCATATGTTATAGATACCATTGAATGCCATTGAAGCCAAAACAAGCATCAATTTAATAGTAATAATTCTATTGAAATTTTGTCAGTAGGGGAAAAAACAAGTGATCTTTCATCCTGAGTGAGGAAAAATTCATGTCAGAAACTGGGATTTTCAAGCCAGAACAAAGTACTCATGAAATTTGGTAAAATCCATACACACTAAGCTGTCAATTATTTGCCCTATTGAGCCCCAAACTGTTCTACCTGGCAACAGTTCTCCAGGACAAAGGAGTTTCTTATCCTTGTTACCTAAAATGATCTTATGGTAGAGATCAGGGACTGAACCAGGAACATTCTACCTACACAATTAACGATAAGATGGTCAGAAATATTTGGCACTTGAGAGGCTTTTTGAAATACAACATTTGTCTCTTTTTGTGTGATTTAAAAGTCAGGTTATCAAATCTTCAATGACAGGAATATAGATTGTAACAAAATAACAGGTAAAACCATAGAGTTTTGTCCAAATCCTAGAGTGTCACCTCGACATCATGCCTGCAACATGACATCACTACCGGTATTCACCAAAAGTGATGTTGCACCACCAGCTTGGTGCTATTTCCCCCAGTTCTCATGCCCCTGACTCTACTAAGAACCAAGAGCCAAGATCTCCTTGGATTGTGTCTCTGCCCCCACTAGAGGTGCTAACTTCCACATGGTCCTGGAGTTCTCCCAGAATTACAACTGATCTCCAGACTATGGAGATCAGTTCTCCTGGAGAAAACAGCAGTTTCAGAGTGTAGACTCTATGGTATACCACAGGTTCTAGGTGAAATCCCTCCTTCAACTCACATCTCCATGGCACCAACCCCAAATCTCCAGGAATTTCCAGGCCCAGGTTGACAAGCCTAGGGCCCACCCTAGGCTTTAATACCTGCAAGGAAAACAAACCTATCCCAGATGGAACTCAGCTGTTACTAGTGTGGTTATTTATTTTATTTAAAAGTCATTTATATGCCCTCTTATCTCTGCAGACTCGTGGCAAGCTAGCAAGATTTTCCTCACTTCCCCTCCCCACTCTTGCATGGGGGAGAGACTTTAATTTATAAACTTGTCTTTATACTCTATTATGAACTCCATTTTCATATCATGTAAGCTCTGTTTATTTCAACTGAGCTTACTTGAAAGAAAGCTCACTAGGGATCACAGCCTAATGTACACTTACATGGAAATAAGCTGCACTGAAATAACGCAACCATCAGAGAGACTATTGTAGTCTCTAAAATGTCATATTTTTGTTAGGAATGTTCTTGAAAAAGAAAAGGCTTTTTGATACGTCGCTGTAGACTCTTGCTCAAAGCACACACACAAAGTTAATAAAGACCATGCAATATTTTTTTCTCAAACTGCAAACCTTCTGGACAAAGTTATCGTTTTGATCACCAGATGGCTATCATTTATGTTCATTCTCTTTACAGTGAGTAGAATGCCAATAAATCAAAACCACAGACAGAAAGGATAGCGTTCTGACAGCTGGCTTGTTTTTCTTTTTTTAAGAACTCAGTTTCCAAAATAGATAAAGCCGTTGTAAGCATACATCTTTCATCAAATATAAATTGTCAGATCTGGCATACAGAAGGTTAATATTGTATTTCTTAGCCCTGGAGCGATGTATGAATATATACAATCAGAGATTTCAGTAAACCTATCTAAACCCGGCATGTACATTTTTCACTTCAGCAGCTACTCTGGTGGTAGCCAGTAGATCAAATTTCAGTGAGTCTGTGTTCCTGACAGCAGTCACATCAAATTACAGAATCTTCTAGACTTAGCTGGCACCTTCATCTCAGCCTTTCTATCAAATAATATGCCTGTTGCCTTCATCATGCAAACCTTAATTATCTGCAAATCAGCAGACTGCAGCTTGTGCCAGCCAAGGAAATAAGGAAAGAGCGATGTTCCTTCCAATGCACATGACTGGACACCCTTCAGAGACATCTGATTTGATTGCCAGTAACAATATTCCATTGATGCTCTTTTTCCCTCTGTTCATTCCATCTATGGCTCAAGGCTCTTTTCTTAAAGAATTAGTTTATGCATTTACATATTAAAACCTGCATGATTTTCACTCCCTGTAACAAAGGTGCTGTGAATTTTATTTCTCATCTGTGGACAGATAATTCTCGGTGGCTAAGTACATGGAGTCCCCTCAGGCCAATGCATTATGCCAAAAAGGGGAAAAAAAGCAGAGAAGGGGAAAATATTTACCAAAGAGCTCTTTGTCTGAATATCGTGCAGTTTCGTAGAACAGATTCCGCCCCCCCCCCACCTCATCAATGCAAGACAAAACTGGTCTAATTTCTTTGAATCTAATAGGATCAAGGTCAATATAGCAAACTAGGTAATCCATCAAGAGCTCATTACATTCTGCTTGCCCAGAAGGAATTCTACATGCAGCAAGGCTATCTCTGGATGGAAGAACACAACTTATCAATCTCCAGCTTCTGGGTCTTGTCACTCCCTGATAGCAACACTGCTTAGAACCACTCCCTGGAAAGTTCACCTCATTTTGCTTGATCACATTATTCAGACTGGATGTCAGTGCCTAAGAGGAACGGTTCAGGACCAGACTCAAAGTACACCATGTGAAGCAGTTCTACACAGTGTAATGGACAATCTTTGGGTGTTGATTCTCCTTTTCTATAAACATTTGCTTTGCTATGCAAACCTTTTTTAACTTTGATTGCACAGTAGGAATGTGACCTCCATGAGTTGGTTGAATTAAACATGCAAATAGAAAAATACTATTAGTAGAAAGTCTGGTGCTACTCCATCTCTGGGGGGGCATTTTTGGGGGTAGAGGTCCCAAACTTTCAGCGGAGCTTCAAAGGACCCTTCTTGCCAGACCCCCCCAAGATTGGTTCAGGGGGGGCTGAGATATGGGCCCCGAAAGGGGTCCCCCCACCCTTAATGTGCATCTCTGAGCAGAGCTTGCCGCCCATGCACAAAGCTCCCAGCCCCGACAAACAGCTGAGCTGCGGGGAGCAAGGGCGGGGCAGGTGCAAAGAAGTTTGCAAAGCAACACAACTGCAAAGCAACACAACTGCAAAGCAACGCAACCATGCAAAGCAACATGTTTTCAACCATGCAAAGCAACGCCTGACACCTGGGAGTTTGCAAACCATGGAAAGGGACAGAGGCAGCTAGCTATGCATAATGAGCAGGAGGGGTGGAATTTCCCCTTTTGCATTGGACTCGAGTCGGGACCAGGAAAATGCTTTCTTTAAGTCACCATTTGAAAACCAGTGTTGAGCAAGCATCAAAATAGAGACTCGAGGGGGCACACGCACCCCAGGCAGAACGGGTGAAAGCCCCCTTTGGCTTCCCCACCCACCCACAGAAACTGCTCCCTCCCCACCCACACACAGACTCTGCTTTCCCCCACACACACACACACAGGAGAAAAATTATACATTAAAGCCCCCAAAGGGGTCTTACTGTGGCTGTCTTCTGTTCCATCAGGAGGGGCTGGGAGGAATGGGTAATCCAATACGATTCTATTTAAGCACAGGAGGTTTTGCCTTGGATTTGCCGCTCTGGAGATGCATACAGGATCGGATGATCCATTCATCCCAATAGGGAAAAGGGGAAAGACCATATCTCGGGACCCCTGACCCAATGTTTACAAAACTTGGGGGGTCTCTTAAGAAGGCTTGTCTGAAGCTATGCTGAAAGTTTGGGGGCTGCACCCCCAAAAAGCACCCCCTGCAGCCACGGAAATGGAAAAGGGGGGAGGGAAAAGGGGTGGAGCCCATATCTCGGGACCCCCTGACCCAATGTTTACAAAAATTGGGGGTCTCTTAAGAAGGCTCGTCTGAAGCTCTGCTGAAAGTTTGGGGTCTCTACCCCAAAAAATGCACCCCCTGCAGCCATGGAAAGGAGCGAATATGCACACCCACCCCCCCACGATGATTTCTCTCTCTTTCTCTCCCCGGCCGGGTCGCGCAGCAGCTGATTCCTCCAGTACTCAGTCCTGACTGATTGGCCAGAAGAAGACCCAGCTTGGCCACCGATTGGCCGGGGGAGAATGCTGCTTACTTACGGTTATGCTGCTGCGCCCTGAATTTGCAGAATTTATTCGTGAACTCCCGAACTCGCTGATTTCGGCTCCCCTGTTTTCCCGCCATTTTTGAGTTCGGTTCGTCCCGAACTAAAAACCGCCTAATCAGGGGAAATTCGGCTGTTTTTCGGTTCGACAGCCCTATGGGGGAGTAATAGATCAAAAATGTACTTTGGAGAGAGCATCTGGCTCCAGCTAAAGGGGAAAAACCTGAATGAGAGACAAAAGACCGGGATTTAGAGAAAGCAAAGGAGAATTCAATAAACTGGCATATTCTCTTATTTGTGAAAGATGAGAAGAAGGGAGCTCCTAAATCTTGGGAATATTTCCTAATAAGGAAAGTCCTAGAAGGGAGAGGAGGTATGTTAGCCATAGGTTAGCTACTTCACTGAGCTGGAGTTATTGGAAGTGACTTGCAGCTGACCAACCTATCCAGGACTTCTCTTTTCCTCCTTCCATAACAGACAAACCCTCCAGACCTTAAGCTGCCAGGTTCTTCAAGCTTATTTTCCAGCTAGTCCCTTCTTGATTCAGTTTTCAGTCTATGCTGCTTTTCCCTGAGTCTCATTCTCCACATTTAGCTTCTTTTTTCTTAGCTTTTGCCTGCCATGTGCTTTCCATCAGCATCCTTACTTCTGAGCTCCTTGTCCCTTAGTATCCCTATTCGGAGGGCCATGGCTTAGTGGTAGAGCATCTGCTCGGCATGCAGAAGGTTGCAGGTTTAATACTCAGCATCTCCAGTTACAGGGATCAGGTAATAGGGGATGTGAAAGACCTCTGTCTGAGGCCTCAGAGTGCTTGATGGGCCAATGGTCTGATTCAGCATAGGCAGCTTCATGTGTTCATGTATTTTTTAATGCCAACCATTCTGACAACTTTCCCTAGCCTCATGGAAACTGGTCAGTTTCATTCCTTGAGCAACTGAACATTCCACACCATCCCACCAGCTAAATTAATCAATGCCACAGAACTTAACTGTCACAAGGATATTACTTATAAATAAGCAAGGAAACATTTACAGGAGATGCAAACAGACACTGTAAAACATAAAGAAGTTAGAAGGTAATTCAAAATTGCTTTAACTCACAGTTGATACCTTGGTGGGGGGGAGAAAGGAGTCTATAGGACTGCTATTCCAAGGAGTGAGTACTTGCTTGAAATGGTGGCTTTTAAATTAAATGATGCAGTAAGTCAAGCTTGAGATACAATGCACTATGGTGTGAAACTTTAAAAAGCACTGATTTGTTACATTTATATAGAGCCACATACTATATATTTCTTTTTTGTTTATTGGCTCATGCCACAAATATTCTCCCTCTCAGCCACATGCAAGAAAACATACTGATGCTGCTATTTAAATAGGCTAATAAAAACAACATTCAGCCATTTGGAACTGAAATATTCATGAGCTACTCAGGGAACAATGAAACTCAACTGCCTTAGCTGTCCTAGAGGAACAAAAGTCAGGGGGACATAACGGTAAATACAAACCATTCCATTGCATCTTAAATTTCTTGCAGTTAGCTTTGCTTTCATGTTATACTCTGAGCTGAAAGCCCATTTCCACCTTAAACTTGGGCAAGGAAGCCAGCATGCTTGCAATCAATACAAAACAGTCTCCCACTAAGTTCCCCCCAAGTCACCTTTTCCCCCTACAAGGTCTGCAGTGCCTTTAAAACAGCTGTAGTCAAACAAACATTTGAATGATGCAGCTGTTTAAGACAAAGGAGCCTTAACACTATGCTGCATGGATTCCTTGTGATAGCAACTGCTGCCTTTTCCTTTAAAGTTTCTAGTCCATATTGTTGGAGGGGGTAGGCTTCTCCATTAAACGGTAACCAGATACCCTAACATCCCGGTGAATTCCCCCATATGAAAGTGTGACGGCCTGAAAACCTATCCTGCCTCAACAGCAAATTTGGAATTCAGGCTCGTGGGGCTTGCTTGTGGTGCCCAGGACACCTGACATCTTGTTTACTGTGAAAAGAAGATGGGAAAACATTTTAAAATTGTAGACAAATGTTTTGAAATACCCTTCCACCTAACAGAGAGAGCAAATCAGAGGCAGGTGCAATTCCTGAAACCACTTCAGTTTTGAAATTGACCAGATTTCACATTGAATGTGTCCTTCAATTATCACACAGTGGATGCACCTGGGCCAAATGTGTATTCATATAAATTGCCTTGTTCTTGTTGGATGGTAATCCTTGTGAACAGTACAAGCTGTTATATTGAAGCAATCTGTGGGAGACAATGACAGGCTCTGAGTTTAAAAAGAAAACTATGCTGGAGCTGAATCTGTTCACTTAAACATATAAGGAAGCACACCAGCAAACAGATTTAACTGGCGTAACTATTCTTTTAAACACACAGGAACACATGAAGCTGCCTTATACTGAATCAGACCCTTGGACCACCAAAGTCAGTATTGTCTACTCAGACCAGCAGCGGCTCTCCAGGGTCTCAGGCAGGGGTCTTTCACATCACCTACTTGCCTGGTCCCTTTAACTGGAGATGCCGGGGATAGAACCTGGGACCTTCTGCATGTCAAACAGATGCTCTATCCCGCCCCCAAGACCTTATTAGGGCTGAAACATCCTGCCCTCCTCCCCACGCCCCCAGCCAAGTCCTCTGACTGGCGCAGGCGCGACCGGGCGGCGGGGCTACAGCTGGGGTGCGGCAGCGCGCCGCCGCGTCTCTGCGCTCCGTCTTTTCCTGGCTGCTGGCTTGCCGGTTCCTCGCCCCGTCCCTCGGGAAGCGGGCTGGCTCTCTCTCCACCGCTTCCATCCGTCGCTGCCTCGCCCGCCTGGACTTTCGGTCCCGTCCCGAGCCACTTACCCGCGTGCCGGCAGAGAGGGCTACGCGTGCCAGGTCGGGCACGAGTGCCATAGGTTCGCCAACACGGTCCTAGATCCTAATCCTCCTGGGACCCTATCACATTGTTTAGAAAGGGAAAGAATCAGGACTGGTGTCCTCTAACATATGTTATTCCAGTAGGGCAGGGGTCGGCAAACTCATTAGTCAAAAGAGCCAAATATCAACAGTACAACGATTAAGATTTCTTTTGAGAACCAAATTTCTTAAACTTAAACTATATAGGTAGGTACACTGTTTATTAACTTAATAAACTTTAATTAAAGTTTTAAGTCTTAATTAAACTATAGCTACACTGAATGAAACTTGATATCATACTTAATAGTGATCTTATTTATTGATAAAAATTATATTGTAAGTCCCTGCCATTTCCCCCTCCCCGTCTGGAGTCCTCATCTGGAGGCCTGGTCTACCGCCATCTATTGGTAGACCTGGCCTCTGGCTGAGTCCCAATGGGAGGCCAGGTCTACCCATTGGCTTTCTTGGCAGTAGACCTGGCCTCCGGATGCCCATAGAAGCCAATTGGTAGACCTGGCCTCTGAAGGGGGACTTTTTCCCTTCCTTGGAGTCCAGGTCTACCGCCAAGAAAGCCAGTGGGTAGACTGGCCTCCCAATGGGACTCAGCCGGAGGACAGGTCTACCAAAGGAAGCCCGCCCTACCCAACAGCTGATAGGGCAGGAACCACCGAGCCGCCCACCCAGCAATCGCGCAGCTAGAGGGGAGGGGAGGCTTTAGCCTCCCAACCATTGAGGGCAAGGGAAAGGGGGACGTGGCCATTCTCCATGGCGGGGGGGGGAGAAACAGCGCGCCCGCTCGCCTGCTCTCTTGCACTTGCTCTCTCTCTCTCTCTCTCTCTCTCTCTCTCTCTCTCTCTCTCTCTCTCTCAGGCATGCCGGCTCCGCAGCCCAGCTGCCGGCACGAGCGGGCGCGAGAGCAAGGGCTCCGAACCAAGTTCAGAGAGCCACATTCAACGGGCCAAAGAGCCGCATGCGGCTCAGGAGCCGCAGTTTGCAGACCCCTGCAGTAAGGTAAGGAAACATATTTGTTACCAATTGTTCAAATATATGGTAACCTGAAAATTTTTCTTCACTGTGAGGCGACTTCTCTCCATCACTCTTTACATAGCCCCAGAATAGTGAGAGAGGATTCAGGCACTGGGCCTCTCGCTTTGTTTTTCCTCCAATGTGCTATGGAGTAAAGGCAGAGTCCTGCTGACTAGAGCAACCAGAGTTAATTGGTAGATGAAAGAGCTAGTGGATTACTGAGCCAAAAGATATACTGTCTGCATCCTCTTTGAAAAGGAAGCAGATCTACAGAATAACAACTGGCAATTCCAACCTCAAGAGTTTTTGAAGAAGAGGAACAATAAGGAAGAACTTCTAAGAACTCTAATCGTAAATATACGTCACTGGAAATATTCATAGAAGTCACTAGGATTGATTTCTATATAAATACAGGTAAGATTGGCTTGTAAAGCTGTTGCTTCTTAAGCAGATCTATTTTAACTTCTTCAGTGAACATTCCACCTTTTTGTCATTTAAAACAAAAGAATCTTATTATTACAGTTGTGAATCTACTCACAGTGAAACATTTTCATGGCTTTAAAAATTGCCCCAGTTGTGGCTTCTGGCACCCAGTCCCCAAAATAAGAAGAACCTGGACAAGGTTGTGAAGGCCTGTTATTCTCATTCTGCAGGAATGACTATTTGAAGTGAGAGCCTTTTCCCTTCAGGGCAGGTGGAAACAGGAGATGTTAGACAGGCAGCCCTTTCCTGAAGGGGGGACCGAGTCACATAGGAGCTGGCATGACCCCTACCCAACTGTCCGTGCCAATTGGCACGGGCGCTGGCACTGCCTCCCGGCTGCATTTTTCTGGTGTATTTCCCTACACTGGCATCCAGTGGGTGTTCCTGAGGGCAGAGCTGCCTTTAGTCAGCTTCCTAAGCCCTTTTGGGGCATGAATGCGTCAATTTGCCGGTGTTCAGAAACTTTCCCCCCCCAGAAAAGTGCTTTTTAATTATGTTTTCAACACACTGCGCTGGCAGCAAGCGGCTCTGGAGGGAGGACAGCTGCGCCACCTCTGGGCACTGTCTAACCACCCTCCCTTCAGGAGAGCTATTAGTGTGCTAAGAAACAAACGGTTGTCCTATATTACATATCGTTTGGCTAATGCATCCCATATGATTCATACATTGTCTGATGAAATGGGAATTTGTCTAGTGGCTGACACCACGCAAATCAAAATGGCTGGCCACCAAGGTTCTTACAAGACTGCAATCACTATGTACAACACCTGCTAATAAATTCTTCCTCTATTTCTCTTTGTATGCAAAGGTTGCAGCCTCACTGTCTAGTAAATGTCTAAGATATAACATGTGTGTGCGTGTGTTAAGTGCCGTCAAGTCGCTTCCGACTCATGGCGACCCTATGAATGAAAGTCCTCCAAAATGTCCTATCTTTGAAAGCCTTGCTCAGATCTTGCAAACTGAAGGCTGTGGCTCCCTTTATTGAGTCAATCCATCTCTTGTTGGGTCTTCCTCTTTTCCTGCTGGCATCCAGTGTAAGGACCTACAACATTCCAGTGTAAGTCCACTGTAAACATCCACTGTAAACATCCACTGTAAACATCCACTGTAAACATCCAGTGTAAGGACCTATAACATTCTCCCTGGTGCACAAATCTCCAGTAGGTTCTAAAGAAACCACATGTGAGTTGGTTTATGTTTACTCAGGGAGTAAAAACCTTATAATTCTTTACAGAATCAGCAATCAAGAAATTGCACAGCTGGGTACCCACTACTAAACTGATGTTGGGTAACAGTACAATCCTGTGCAAAGTTACTCCCATCTAAGCCCAATGAAATCAATGGGACTAGACTGCAGTAACCCTACATAGGATTGCACTGCCTGTGTGAGTGACAGTATCTCCTGTCACAAGAGCAATGGACTATCATTTGGCATTTGCAGAACAAATTATATTATGTGTATGTGATATCTGACGGGTTATACATATAGCATTTAATTATTTTATCTTTTTACAACATAAAAGCTAGCCTACTATAGTAAATTCAATACTCTTGGTTAATGGATTTTGACCCAAGCATGATGGAGAGATGTTTTCTTCCTGTCCTCCCTGTGATGGCTCCATAAATGACAGTTGGAAGCTTGACATGATCCAGGAAACTTCCTGCATTCCCTCTCAAAATGTTTTCAAATCTTTTTCTTGTCCAAAAACAGCCCAGTGAGGTGCATTGTGATTATTCTCACTGGGGTGGGGTGGGAACTGAAATACTGAGACTTGATTAACCTAAATCTTGCACATAAATGGATGATTTTTAGTAAAGTCTAGAAACACCCTTTCTTTTGGGGTTTACACTGAGGCGGTGACTGTAAATTATGTTTTTTGTTATTTGACTCAGAACAACTTCCACTATATCTCATTCAGAAATACCCAGTGAACCCCTGAACTTTATTCCCAACCACCAATTTCTCTTTTGCTTTTGTGCAGCTGTTTTGTTACTTTTCACATTGGCCCAGGTGCAGCCGAGTGTGACCAAAATTCAGATTTGACCTTCTAATTCAAAATTCAGATTTGACCTTCCAATATATATAATTAAATATTTATTTGCCTAAAATAAGTTTGAGTCTGATTCTATTGTAGCAGCACATGCGCAGCCTTCTACTGAATCAGACCCTTGTTCCATCAAAGTCAGTATTGTCTACTTAGACCGGCAGTGGCTCTCCAGGGTCTCAGGCTAGAGACTCTGGCGATTGAACCTGGGACCTTCTGTTTGCCAAGCAGATGTTTTACCACTGAGCCACAGCTCCTCCCCAAGTAGAGCTTGGGGATTCTTAACAAAAAATGGAACATTGCTACATTCAAAACTAGTGAGGAAGTGCCACTAAAACAGGTAATTATCGAAAGCAAAATGTAATTAAAGCTAGAGCCTCTCAGAATGACAGAGAAGACACCAGCAGGGATAGCCAGACAAATATTCACAAACAGACTGTCTTGGTAAGAACTTTTAAGTAAGGTACCTTGGGGATGAAAAATGTTTAAGTAAAACATTCCCAAACATCAACCATGCGGCTACAGTAAAGGTGTGAACAAATCCTTTAACGTTTTCCAAAATATGTAGAATACTTCAGGTTGTTACAGATGGCAACATTTTTAATGAACCTGAGTAGGCAGCATATTGCAAGCTTGTTGGAACAGGCTGTGGAGATTTCTGCAGATATGTTTGGATTCCACAGAGCTGGCATTCTGACACGTGTGTTTTCAACTGTAGAGGAACTTAGCAGTGGATCAGTATTATGGAGGTGGTCTTTATAATTTTTTGAATAGAAACTGTGCAAGGATTTGCTGCAATTCTTTAAAAAAGCTTTTAAAAAACGAGTATTGGATGATTCCAAGCACTAAAAGTTACTAGTCTTCCATATTCCACAGTTTACAAAGGCAGTTATTCATTTCAGCTATATCCCTCTGCTCAGACGGAATCAAATTGGGTAATATAAAATGTTAAGTGACTTTGTAATTTTCATCCACGTTCTTTGCCCTAGGATACATATTTCTATTGAAGTTTAAATTAAATCCCGATAACTAAGAGCTATGAACATTTTAGGAAGTGAGGCTTTTTGATTCTCAGCCTTATTCTGCATATACACACCATAATTTTTCACAATTTCTTCTATTTCAATCCCTTTTT
Source organism: Euleptes europaea (assembly GCF_029931775.1). Classification (NCBI taxonomy): domain Eukaryota; kingdom Metazoa; phylum Chordata; class Lepidosauria; order Squamata; family Sphaerodactylidae; genus Euleptes; species Euleptes europaea. The sequence goes on along the minus strand of NC_079320.1, from coordinate 35,322,108 downwards.
CCATTGGCAAAAAAGTGAAAGATAATCAACCCAGATTTATCACATCTTGTTATTTCTAGGAATGTCTGACATTCTTAAATTAGAACACGGGTTTTCCTCATTTATTCTCTGTCATTTCTGATATATAGGTTTTTGAAATAGTATTGCTTTTCCATTTATCTTAAATCCATACTATATCATATTTAACACATAAAGTAATGTACCATATATATTTATTACCTACAAACGTCCCTGGAGCTAAGTTAACAATGACTTTGGATAGTATTCAGAATATCAAGTTTTCACTACTTTATCCAGCTTAGGATATTCTCCAGTGTCCGAATAAGTCTATTAGGCAAACAGTAAACCACAAAAGAATAACTGCCTCCTTTGATGGAGAAAGAGAGAAAGTAGAATGACATTACATTTGTAGTGTCTGAATTGAACCACCACAGCCAATAACAACACATGGGGAGAAACAACAAAATGTTGCAGAATGTTATGGGCTCTTTAACATTTAAGAGGGGAGTAGACATATTCATGGAGGAGAGGGGCATTCATGGCTTTTAATTAGAATGGATATTAGTCATGCTGCATACCTATTCTCTCTAGTATCAGAGGAGCATGCCTATTATTTTGGATGTGGTGGAACACAGGCAGGATGGTGCTGCTGCAGTTGTCTTGTTTGTGGCTTCCTAAAGGCACCTGGTTGGCCACTGTGTTAACAGACTGCTGGACTTGATGGGCCTTGGTCTGATCCAGCAGGGCCTTTCTTATGTTCTTATTTCTAAACTGAGGACTGAACTTTGAAAACACAGCTGGTTTTCAAGGCTCTGATGCTCAGTTTAACTTTAAAGGGACCCTTCCCCATAGAACATTTGTTGGAGGAGAATCAGGGCCTCAAAAAGCATCTGCCTTCTTACAGGCCTGCAAAAATCTTTATCAGGCCTTTGAAATTTCAGGAGCCTCAGTCTAGCCTTCTGCAAGACTATAGGGCAATAGTTCCACAAAACTATTTCTTTAGAATATTTATATAAACCTTTTTTTTTCTGATGCAGGCAGGACTTAAGCTCAGTAACAATAACAGATAAAATACAAAAACCACCATCTATTAAAATTATTAAAAATCTTTAAAATTATTACATCCAGTTAATACATACATACATAAATGACGTCATTGCAACTGACGTATGTTGACCCCAGCAAGGGACTTCAAGAGAACTGAGTCGCACAGGTGGTTTACCATTGCATTCCTCCTCAGAGTTTTTCTTTTTCTGGTAAGGGATCAGGAAATGTTGGAAATGGTGTGTTATATTAATAATTTTTTTGCATTCCTGATAAGGGTGGAATGGATATCCACAGTTTTCTATTTCAAATGTGAAAATATGTCCATGGATATGTCTCCCAATTTAAGCAAATTATACAGATATTATGAATCCGGGGGGAATTTAAGAGAGGGGAAGAAGTTGCAAGAAGAGAGAACACTGTACGATACAGTAGGGTGCTGGTTAGACACTGAGGAGAAATTAAATCCCAACTTGGGATGAGGAGCAGTTAAAAGTCAAAGACACTTACATGTGAAATAATGACAACCATGTATCATACACAATAGCCTGGTATTGAGTACAACATCATTCAGCTTATCATGATGAACAGGGAACAATGCATACACATGCTATGAAGTGATCTAACATGTGAACTAACCAGAAAATCCATCCTTGCACACAAAAAAAAGAAAAGAAAGAAACCACCTGCTTTTTCTGGCAGTCAGACATGCAGTTCTGATAGTTAGACATGCATACCCACAAAGCCAGTAGCCGGAGCTTTGCATATCCCTATTCTTGATGCAGTACCTTAATAAGAAAGCTACATGAATAAGTTATTTAACATGGGAAAGATCATTCTGTGCAGATTTTATTGAATTTGTAACAAGATCAAAAATATGCCCTAAATCATTGTTATGGTAATTATTCTCAACGGGACCTGTCTTCAACTTTAAAAGTAATAATAAAGACTCCTAAGAGGTAGAGTAATTACACTTAACTGCTATAATTAAAAATATATAATTTGCTGCTTTAGAAGTAGGACTGCTTGAAGAATTGCATAACCGATGATATATAAAAGGTTTCAACTACATCCTACCTTTTTACTTAGTGTTACTATTTGGTGCCTAATGTAATTGCCCCATCAGCGGTAATTACAATTTACAAGTACTAGAGAAAGTTTTCTAGCTGCCAGAAGTAGTGGGCTTCAGAATAAGTTCTACAGTGATTTGGTATGGTGCTTTTAAAACATGAATATGAGCTATTGCAGATATTCCACAGAAGTAATAAGAAAGAAGGACAGCATGTGTTTCCTCTCTCAGTACATTAACTCGATAAAGAGGGAGCATATGTCATTGATGAGACGGTGTATGTCCTCCAGATACAGGGACAACATACATCTTTTCCTTTCAGTTAAGACCCATAACCATGGATAGTGTAGATTTGCTCTAACACTGCTTCTGTCTAACAACCAAAGCAACTTGAAGTATTAAGCAAGGACAAGAGGGGAACTTGAAAGGACTCACATGGGAGGGTAAATCCCATTTTCCCTCTCCCCTTAGCACCAGCTCCTTCACTTTGCTGCCTCCTCCTCTAGCTGGTCAATCCTTCTCCTTGTTCTGGTTACTGCCTCCCGACAACTCCAAGTTTTTGTCCACCATTGGTTTGGTTCTTATGACATATGTCCATGCACAAGACATTAAAGATAAAGCTTTTTTTAACCCACAAATGACTACCAGTGAAAGACATCCATTTAACACAAGGATTAATAAACTTGTGTAAATGTTGTTGATTTTTAATCAAATCTGAAATGTGAATTTTGGTTTTGAATGTTGTTGCCGAAAGGGGGAGAGGAATGGCAATATTTCAGATGATTAATCAAGTGTAGATTATCTGTGATCCACTGAGTGTTGAATTTCCTTAGGAAGTTACCAGTCTATCAAGCATTTGACCAAGCATGGGATAACACAGAAAGCTCAGAGCAACATATATAGTAGAACAGTTATGTCACTGTTTCTTAACTGTGGTTTCCATGGGGCCCCTAACCTTGGGACCATTAACTTGCATTTAGATTTAGACCTGATTTTTTAATTCTGCATCTTCCAAATCTATTGTTAACAGCAGAACATTGCTGTTATGCTGTTCTAATCACATAACTATCTACCTGATGAATGTCTTGCAAAAAGAGCAATTAAGTAAAAAAAAAAGTTACATGAGTTCTCTTCAAAACCCTATTAATGATGGTTCCATTTAATTGGTGCACGTCTGTCACTTCATCATCCTCCAAAGCTTTATTTTTTAGGAGAATTCCAACCTTCAAGATATCTCTTGCCCCAATCATCTTCTCCTATTCTTAATTTAAAACCCACTCATTTCATAAGATCTGGAAGTAAGAGCCTCACTGAACACATGGAACTTACTTCTGAGTAAACATGACTACAGAATTGGGTACTCACATCTGTATTTTTCAAGCTATTATAAAATTACTTTTCCAGTTGTTCATTAAATAAATAGCATTCCTAAGAGATGAGGCTATTCAATCACAAAATACATAGATGATCACTTATCTTACATTCAGATAAGTGATCATTTCAGTTATTACTGCTTGGATGCATATTCCACTGATTATTAGAGAGAGAGAAAATTACAAACATCACTATCAGAGCAATCCTGAATGGCCTTAGGAGCTGGCGTGACCTTTTCGCTGGCGTTAGTGCCACTTTTGCCTGCTAAATGGGCACTAACACTGGCACAGGGACACTTACGCCAGTGCTGGGGAGCCGCACAGCAGCGCTACGCATGGACAGCCACCTTGGTAGCATTTCTCTGGTGCAAGGGCTTGTACCGGCACCAAAGAGGGTGTTCCTGGGGGGTGAGGCTGACTTTACTCAGCTCCCTGAACCCTTTCACCTCAGGAATGCCCCCTATTGCAGGTACAAACTTGTGACAGCAAAAATGGTGGTGCAGCCCCGTGAAGCTGCATAGAGCTTCTTTCATGAGGTTTGGGGGAAAATACATTTTTTGGCTTGCTGTGCTAGGCCAGCCAGCTGTTCAGGAAGTGGTGCAGCTGCGCCACCCCCGGTCCCGCCGCAACTAGCCCCCCCCCCTTAGAATTGCACTGTATGTCATCAGAGAATATATTTGTGCTGATGATAAGGCAGTATCTTATTCAACAGCCACAAAGGAAATATTAAGGTCTCTTGTCCCTACTATTAAACTTGCGTTTGGTAATATAGGTAACATAAACCTCTGAAGTAAAACTGGTATAATTTCAATATTTTGAAATCAAATTATATGAATCAATTTACGGCTCAGTCCTAAGCCCCAGACAACAGTACATCTTCTAAACTGGTGTAGCAGTTAGCTGCAGTCAATTCATCACAAGATGGTAGATCACCAAAAAGCTTAGGGAAGGAGAGACAGTAGACAAAACCTGTTACATATGTCAGGAGGGTATTGTGCCTTTTAGTTTAAGTTTTTTGGATCTTTTCAGCCTCTGTAGTTTTGGAGAGTGGCTGAAGAGGGTGGAGCTCCTATTGCAGTTAACTTGTTATGTTTAAGGCCTGCTGAGTTTCATTTTGCCACTACCAGATATAGCAAAACCCATCCTATGGCCAATCACTCCAGTTTCTCCCTCCCATAATGCAGTGCTTCCTAGGAAAACAGAATAGAAGACTGGGTGAATATTTCAAGCATCCATGTGTTTAGGGCATCACAGCTTGTACACCAATCCCATCTCTCTCTACAAAGGTATTTACATCATTCCGTCATCCATAAATACAAGAATCCCAATGTTGAAACTTAGCAACCAGTGGATCCTATTAAATTTATTCCCTCCCAACTTCCTGATATTTCCAGACGTTGCAGCACTCAGAGATCTATATGACTTGTACATAAGAAATAAGCACTGAGAATGGAGCAGAGAAACAAACAGCCACACTTAGACATCTTGGATGTATAATGATCACCTTGCATATGAGACATATGAAAACAATGTCAAGAAATTCTGTGGGCAGACAAAAGATGGACAAATCACAGTACAACTGCTGCTTTTACATGCAGCCAAGTGACATCAGAGAACTTGTAGGAGACATCCTACATCCTTAAGGGTTTTACCAAGCAACGGAAGGGGAAAAACAACCCCCCCCCCCAAAACCTATGGTTTATTTCATCACCATTCCAAGGTTTGTTGTTTACCTCTACTGGGAGCCAATGGCTTTCACTTTACATTTTTATATGTCTTGCACCTGAAGTGGCTGGACAGAGACAGCACAGAGGAATGCAAAAGAATATAGGGGAAGAGAAGGAGACATGAAAGGAGATCCAGAGAATGGTGACAAAACCTCTGCTACTCCAGAATAAAATAAATGCAAGGAGTGTAAAGAAAGTGCTTCATAGAAATAATAGTCCTACATAACAGCAAGGTAAATAAAACAGCCCTTCAGTTCCCCACCTACACACACACAGGAAGATGGGCATCCAGATCTGACAAGAATAAACCATGGCAACAGCAGATAATTCATACCTTATTAATAGGGTTGCCAGGTCCCTCTTCGCCACCAGCGGGAGGTTTTTGGGGTGGAGCCTGAGGAGGGTGGGGTTTGGGGAGGGGAGGGACTTCAATGCCATAGAGTCCAATTGTCGAGGTGGCCATTTTCTCCAGGGGAACTGATCTCTATCGGCTCTAGATCAGATGTAATAGCAGGAAATCTCCAGCCGATACCTGGAGGTTGGCAACCCTACTTATTAATGAGATGGCAAGTGCTATGGGCTAAAGGAAACACAACACCATAAACCTAGCTGTTTGCCCACAAAAATGGCTTGGACTTTGTTTCTTCAACCCCAACCCCCATAACATTGCAAAGCTAATTTGAATCAGAGTGGAGTTCTAAAAGCAATTTGTGTTATGTCATGGGAATCTACTGTTCAACGGAGGGAAAAATAAATGACACCCACAGGCATTACAAATCCCTGTGGCATATTTAAAGTAACTCTTTGCATCCTAACCTATGATTGGGGAGAGTAATTCATTAATCACTTCAAGGCCAAGAGCAGCATGTAGCACACAGAGAATCACAGTTGGACCGTCAAAGTCCTACTGATCGGATTAAGATGATGACTAACTTCAAAAGACAATGCACCTGTGAAACAGACCTAAATGAATGTCCTTACCCCTATGCCAATAGGACTGTTTCTACTTTAAGAAACAACTCTTGCTTTCTTGTGTCAAATAATAATTATGCGATTGAGAGATAAAAATCAGAGTGTTACATGAGGCAGGTTATTACTAATTATTATAAAAGTTTAAAATTACAAAGTGCTCTCTTCAGGGGCTAATTTTAATACTTGAATGAAATTAATAAGACATTTGATAAAACAGCAGGATGTCCTTAGATTACACAAGTAATCAGGGAGAGAAAATTTATTGTGGTTTCATGAAGCATGAAATGTTTGTGTAATGTATGCAAAAGTGGCACTTTATTCTCTGCAGTGAACAATTCTGAGTCCTCATAATAGAAAAATATTTAATAGTTTGAAAACTCTCGAGGCATAGTTTTTAAAAGTTGTTCAAGTGCAGTTAATTTGACTCAATACAAACGAATGCTAAAAGAGGGCCGCCTCATTTAAAAGTACTTTAGGGCCCCATTGATTAAAATAAGGTTAAACTAAGAACCTGAAGACAATGAGAAAGTAAAGTTGATGCCTGGAGAGTTGAAATTTTTGAGGAATAACATTTGCAGATGGGATTTTTAACGGTAGACTAATTTGAAATCCAAAAATGTTCTTCATTAAGAAAAATTCCCAAAGCTGCATCCAGGCAAGTGGTAAATTTAACTTCTTGAAGTAAAATATATTAAATGATATCTTTCATTTCATGCATATGTGCCCACTCATACTCCTTAAGGATTTGTTTCCTTTTAAGTTTTAATGGAATTAGAGGCACACTTGTTTTAATAACATATTTAGTGTGTTTATATATTTTAGGAGCAGAGGCTAATCTTTTCATCATCACTAGAAAATCATGGCAAACTTCTGTGAAATTAATCATCGGGTCATTCCGTTTCTAACTGTATGAATATGGCAAAATATTCTAGCTAAATCAATGGTTTCAAAATTTAATTCCCAGAAAGTGCTAAAATGCTGGCTCCTATTTGGCTTAAAGTCTTCCATACTGTAATACCTTTGTACAGAAATGGCCAAAATCACCATTAAACATGTGTTGTGGAAATCAGCTCACAGTTACTCATTTGCAGTACTTCACCTTTAACATTTATTGATATGTATAATTAACTTTGTCTGGGGTGTTTGTTTTGACTTAAATAAGTGGTCTAAATAGGTCAGTGGACTGGCAGATCAACTGGCTCACACATGCAGCAGGAAGTGACATCAATTAACTGGTTCTTTAATGGGCTATGGGATAAGCTAGTCAAAGGATTGATGAGTCCCTCCCGACTTCAAAAGAAACAGATTAACATAACTGAATCCTGGCAATATATGCAACATGAAGATCAAGATGAGAAATTCTGTCATGGGCTGAAGACTAAATATAATTTGCATATCACTGAGCCATCAAGTACGCTACATGTAATACAATGCCACATATATATATATTATGTAATGCCTCCTATTCCATGGAGGTTTCCCACAAATTTCATGTTGAACATGTTTGACAGTCAAACACTGTGTTCAAATGAGACAATCAGATATGACCCAGTCACCCAATCTGATGGATTGGCAGTGAATGACTGGAAAGGTCTGCTAAATATGTTTGCGTTAGGTTTTTTTCCAAAACTTTGCATGTGCAAACAGCTGCCAATCTAGACTGGCATTTATTAATTATGGTCTACTTAGACTAATATTGAATAGTAAGATATTGTTTAATTACAGCATTTATTTTTGACTGATTTATGTAATTGTGTTTGATTTAACTATCTCTGCATCCACACAGAGAACCAACATGCCACTAGAAGGCTTTCAGAGAGGTTTTTTTATTTTTTTAAATTGTGAATTGCTATTGCACTGTTGCATTCTAATGATGTACTTCCACTAGTGATGAAATCCTAGCTTCCATTTAAACAAAAAAGTAAGGGTTGTATTCCTCAGTCTGTGGGCACAAGAGTTGTGAGGTCTTTTTCCTCCCTCCCCTTCCCCCAGAGACATTTCTGATCCTATAGATGTTCGTTTCTGAGGCTGGGGGACTTGCTTGTACTAATATCTGCACTTGTCAGGTGACTGCAGTGGGGCAGGCAAGGAGGAGAACTGGCTCTTTTCTGTCTCTTCTGTAGGTGGAGCTTTACTCATGCAAGAAGCAAAAAGGGTGATCTCTTTCCCTTCCCCCTCTGTGCTACAGCCACCCAAGCAGTGCAACTATTAGTACATAGAAGTCTCTTGACCCAAGAAATAACTTCCCGTGATCAGAAATGGCTCTAGGGTCAGGATCCCAGACAGTGCTTTCTGCTGGCAGTTCTCAGGATCCAGGCTTAAGTCTCAGACCAGTGGTACTTATTCTGTGGCTCACAAAGAGACACCTTCACAACTCCTATAAACCAAAAGAGACACATTTACTTCCCTCCCTGTATCTCAGAGCAGCTTGCAGCTTACTGTACTTCTGCCGACAGCTGTTTCATGGTGAGAACCAACTACCAATCACAAGACCTACCAAACTACAGCCTTGCCCACTTTCCTGAAACATGTGGCAGGTGCCATATTTAGGAAAGATGCTCAGAAGTGCCATAGGAGGCACTTGTTTTACTTATTTTATAAAATTTATACCCTCCCTTTCTTTCCTCATAAGGGCCACCAAGGTGACTCACAAGTTAAAAACATACATAATATTAAAACCATTAAAACCAACAAAAACACATCCTTAAAACAAAAACACATCAAACACCCACTTGGGGTTCCCTGGCCACTATCACTGCCCTAGTCCTTTTTGTTATGGAGTTATATGGAGAAATGTGCTGCCTGCCTGCTCTCTGCACAGACCTCAAACTGAAGGTTTTCTCAACTCCTATCAAAGAACAAGTGCAAGCAGGGGGCGGGGGCATGCAGCCAAAAGACATTATGCTAAGTATATCATGTTTTAGTCTTTGTTTTAAAGCTCTTCTCCCCAATTTTCATAAATATCAAAATTCTTCTGTTGCTTTAAAATGAGGGCCACATACTTTAAAGATGATTCCTAGAATTTCAGTAGAAAAGAGCAAGAGTCCAGAAATTTTGTTAGTCTTTAAGGTGCTACTGTACTCTTGCTCTTTTCTACTGCTATTGACAGACTAACACGGCTACCCATTGTAATCGATCTCCTAGATTTTCAGACTAGGAAAGATGTGCAAAAATATACTCACACTCTTCAGAAAATAAAGTCAAGATTGTTTAAGCCTTCCTTCCACTTGATAAGGAGGAAAAGCTGTTACATGTTATGAAATGTTAATAAGATATTAAATGGCAACCTGTAAAAATTTCTTGTGTGAAAGCGAGAGAAAAATTAAGCCAGCAGGAAGTTCTGGTGCCAATACCACCTACAATGATCCTTTTGGCTGTGAAGGGGAAGTATACCTCAAAGCCTAAGGGATCACTGGAGGGTTAAATTGGTACTGAAGGTCATAAACCATCTCAATGTACTTGAATTTGTGAAAAGGGAAGTTGTCCCTGCATCTTAAAAGATCCCATGAAGGGCACTTGGAGAATGCATGTTGCCCAGGATCTATTAAGGTGTGAGGAAGGTACCCCCTTCACTAATACAGAGGACTGCTTTGTATTATTAGTGTGAGAAAAGCTGTTCCTTCAGGGTGGAAAGATGCCGCATTTTTTTAAAAAAATGACTGTTATCCAGTCAGCTATGAAATGCTCTAGTGAGATCTTCACACATTACAGGTTTTCAGCACAGGAAGGAAAAGAGGTTTCAGGTGAGATTTTCTTTCTGCTTAGGAGCTGAAGGGGAAGACTATACTGTGTACAGAAAGGGAAGGCTAGAGATTACAGCAGAATTCCAAACAAGACCTTAATCCTAGAGAATCACCAGCTCTCTAATACTACATTAATGAAGTCTACAGAAGAACAGAATGAACAGAGATTCTCATGGGCTTCTCCACACTGATAGAAACCTATTCACCTATTGCCCTCTAAGGCCAAAACGTTTTGGAAAACCTGCTTATTGTAGTGCTGACCAGGGTTAAGGCCACAGAAAGAAATGTTACAGAAACTGTAAAATTATTAAGACATCCGTTCAGTGTCTGCAAAATACTCATACATCCATATGTATAATTATCTCATCATTTTAGCTTAATTTTGACCAGATCAAGTCTAACCATCTGTATGTTCAGTTGCATAAATATATATTAAAGTCAAATGTCACAGTTTAGTGTACAGGTTATTTCCACCCTTTTTGAGAGTTCACTTTTTAATTTTAATGGCACCCAAACTCTGGAACTCTCTTTCCTGGGAGCCTCATCTGTCTCCTTCAGTATCATGATTCTACATACCAAATGAACACTGTTATGCATGTCAGAGATACAGATCCTATAGTTTTGTTTTTTAAAGTATGTGTGTGTGCTATGTTAATAAAACAAGGTATAAAAGAATAACAATTGCTCGAGCAGCCCATTCCTGAAGGTGGGAGTAGCAACCAAGAGCGGTGAAGCTGTGCCTCCTCCACAAAAGTTTCCTGGCTGAAAAATAAATGTTTTAAATGCTTTTTTAAAGAAACCTGTGACTCCATGGAGTTACATGGGGCTACGCCAGCTATTTTGCTGTTTTGCTGGCATAGCAATGCTGCAGTATAGAGAGGCGTTCCCAGGCTGAAATGGGTTTGGAAGCTGACTAATGTCAGCTCTGCCCCTGGGAACACCCTCCACCCCTGTGAATCAATGCACAAAGTGGTAGAGATGCTGGTGCGGGGTTACACCAGCTCCTACGGTGCTTCGCCCCCTCCTTCAGGGCTGCATAGTTAAAGTAATAGCTCAAAAGGTAGACTTTTGCAGTGAAACTTTGTAATTTAACCTCAAAAATAGACTTTTGCAGTGAAACTTCTCCCAACTGAAAATTACTTTCCACTATTCCCAAGCTGAAAAAGTTGTTCCATATCCAACAATGTTTTTTTTCAAAAATTGATCAAATTTAAAAGAAAATCTACTTGCATATTAACATATGGTTTAGATATGGAGGAACTGGGAGTCATCACTACAGTAAATCATGTCATAAGCAATATTCTTTAAATTAAAAAAAATCCTACCAAACACATTCTCAAACCAATGGAGACATTATATAGGGCAACTACCAAAGAGGCAGTTGTAGTAGTTCTCTGCAGCAAAGTAAAAAAAAAAAGAATCTTGTGGCACCTTTATCAAGGCACAGATTGTTAATTACTAGAATTTATTTTATCAAATGCATGTGCCTGTTAAAGGTGGTAATCAGAGGTTTTCCAAATATGTATCCCATTTACCAAAAGAAAGTCAGATGTCATTAGACAAAATTTGGCTGATTAACAACCCAGAGATGTGCACAGTTTATCCAAATACTGAGGCATTAACCCATTTCATAGAATCATAGAATCATAGAGTTGGAAGGGTCCACCAGGGTCATCTAGTCCAGCCCCCTGCACAATGCAGGGATTTCACAACTACCTCCCCCACACACACCCAGCGACCCCCTACTCCATGCCCAGAAGATGGCCAAGATGCCCTCACTCTCATGAACTGCCTAAGGTCATAGAATCAGCACTGCTGACATGGCCATCTAGCCTCTGCTTAAAAACCTCCAGAGAAGGTGCACTTACCACCTTACATTTAAATGTAACTGCATATGAGAAACCATATATATAATAATTCAAGAAATATCACACAAGAGCTTTTCGACTAATGACAGCATTCAAAAGCAGGACTGCTCCATTTATGCCTTCTTGCAAAGACATGTAAAGGAATGCAAGGCATTTAGAAATATAACTCATCATGGAAAAGGAAGGAGGCATTCTAGATAAAAGTACTTAAGATTAATTTTACATGCACAGGATTTCCCAATTAAAACTTTCACATTAGCAGTGCATTTTAAACAGTTAATCTCCTAATGAGACATTCCCAGCAATGAAAAGTGAATTGCAGTATTCAGGATGGCCTTGAGGCCGGCATGTGCATCTGGAAATGGCTGCAGCTTTGCAGACTCTGGATTTAATGTCATTTTGGTATGAAACGTCTGAAATGAAAGAGCTATGCTGCCACCTAATGTTACCAGATTCTATCCCACCCCACATATACCTGGGTTTATTCGTGATGTAATCCTGTTTGCTTTCAAATGAGAAAGATTGGAATTTATGAATAAGAACATACCGGGCGGGGGGAGAGAGGAGGTCAGTTCATCTAGGTTTTGCTTGTTGAATACTGAACATAATACACTAAGGGCATACTCTGTTCAGCACTTCTCCCTTCTCAAATCTGGTCTTCTCTTGTTCTTTTACACATACTTTCATCTCACTCGTTCATCTATTTCAGTGATCCTGGCTGAATTACAGACCACATTTCTCACATAGAAACTCAGGGTGCATTTTCCAAAAGGATAAGCATAACTGAAAAATGTGATTTCACTTATTTCTTGCAGAGATTTACATCATGATACCTGGATTTACAAATAAATGAACATATGAAAAAACAGCACGCCCTTGTTACAGCCTAAACTCTCAGATTTTTTAAAATTGTTAACAAAGAGAATGTTCACTATGCAAAGACAGTTTTATATGTTGTAAGACATATGTTGTAAGACACTCTAACTTGTAAGAGCCCTGTGGCGCAGAGTGGTAAGCTGCAGTACTGCAGTTCAAGCTCTGCTCATGACCTCAGTTCGATCCTGACAGGAGTCAGTTTCAGATAGCCTGTTCAAGGTTGACTCAGCCTTCCATCCTTCCAAGGTCAGTAAAAGGAATACCCAGCTTGTTGGGGGTAAAGGCAAGATGACTGGGGAAGGCACTGGCAAACCACCCCGTAAACAAAGTCTGCCTAGGAAATGTCGGGATGTGACATCACCCCATAGGTCAGTAATGACCCGGTGCTTGCATAGGGGACTACCTTTACCTTTTACCTACCTTGTGACCCATATCCAAAGCCTTTTTGCTGGCACCATGTTGCCATGATGTAGGCAACACAGTAGATAGCTAGGCCAAAGAGGCAGATCATTGCCCCCATGATTTTCATAGTTCCTTTTATATCTAATACATCTAGATAGATTGATTGTTTTAATTTATTTAAAATATTCATTTAAAATATTTCAGGCCAGTTTAGAGCCTAACAGTACAGTTGCACCTTTTGAACTCAGTTGAAGTCAATGGGTTTAGAAGGGTATAACTCTGCTTAGGGTTGGACTGCCAATCTTGCATGAAAATTAACGCTTAGTCATATTGTTAATGTTCCAGCTTAGAAGGGGCAGTATTACATAGACGGTTTAACTCAGCAGTGTGATTGCATCAGTGATTTTTATCAACTTCAGGATAAATTCTCTGATCATGAGATTTTAAAATCTCGATAACACTCAAGATGTCACCCATCGGAGGTTAACAGAAACAAAAGGCAAAAGATACATATCTTCAGACTATAGAACCATGTTCCCTGTTGCGGACCAGAATATTTTATTTTCTGTCAGTTCCACTATACAAAATAAAGTTTTAAAAAAGCTTTCAAAATTTAAAACAAAACAAAACGATGAGCTATCTGCTGTCACTTACACGATATGAAAAACCTTGGTGCATGTACCTGTCATTTTGACAATAAAAAACTTCAAACTGAAGGTGAAATGCAAAGTCATATATTGACAAAGCAACCTACCTTTCAACCTTGGGAGTAAAATGTGCTCAATGCTTTCCGGAGATAAGGGCAGACAAGAAAAAATATATTATGCTGCAGAAGGAGAGACTACAAAAAGCAGCCTGGGCCTAAGCACAGCAAACCAACCGTTACTATTTTCCCAAATGAGCATACAATATTGCATGGGCTGAATTCAAATCGTTCTTGTCTCAGAATTCCCCAGTGTTTCATAATCCCATAAGAAGTAAGATATGGAAGAAAATATTAGTTTGCATTTCAGTTACACTAGGAATAGCCAGAAATCTCTAACTATGAGAACCAGCCTGATATACTGGGTGAGTATGGGATGGGCAAAACCAAGTTTAGTTGCCTGCTCACTGTGAAACTCACTTAAAAACTTTGGCATGTCTAACTTACCTTCACAAGATTGTTCAGATGATAAAAACCCAAAGCTGTATGGAAGAAAAGTTTCCATACCAATGAGGGGTTTTTTTTGGGGGGGGGGTGGATCAAGTGGCAGAATTACACATGATAGCTTATATGGGATTCCCAGTATCATGCTTGCTACTAACACTGAAACATTCCCAGGAGAATGTTTGTGGGGGACAAACGGTGGGAAACAGCATTTATGGACAACTTAAGGAAAAGCTTTCTGACGGTGTGATTTAAAAATAATGACACTATCTGCTGAGTGATATCTATGAGTATTAGCAGGAAGGCACTTAAGAGACATCTACTGAATTCTGAGGCTTTCTCAATAACCTGAAGTGTTTGTAGACGTACGGAGAAGGCCCTTTCCTTTACCAAACTACACAATTTTCCATCCCTAGCAGCTTCTGCAGCAGATCCTGGTTTACTTCCTCAGTCTGAGTTGGAAGCGGTTAATAATGAATGCACATAATTTGCATTTAACTCTGATATTTCAGGAAGGAAAGTTCAGAAGAGGGAGGAGTCAGTAAATTCATATAAAATATCCGTTGTCTATAAGTTTGTTTGCATGCCCCCACAACTTACCTGATTGACAATTACATGGAAAAAGGGAGGTAAAGAAAGAGTTGTGTCTGTGTAATTGTGTAATCTTGAGCACTTCAAATTATATACCATTTGGAAACTAAAGTTATTTATGTAGCTCTGTCCTTCAGAGGTAGTCATAGGAGAATCGTGTACAACTGCGCAAACCTAGATGAGGGGCAATAAATATAGGGGGTGAGTATTGTGGAGGGTGAATTGAGCAGAAGAAATATAACCAATACCACCTCCCAACACCACTTACTGGATTCCTTCTAACACTGCTTTTGCAGTAGCCATGGCAGCTATTTTCCCTGTCATGTTTCCACAAGTGTTATTTTTTTTGAGAATTTGTAATTGCTATTGAAAAAATGCACACTAACATTCTAATAATCTATTGCCATGATCTCTGATTCCCCAGCTTGCTTGCTTGTTTTTAAAAAGTAACTATTTAGCCCTTTTCTTGAAGTTATGCTAGGAAAGGTGTTCAAGGAGTTTGATGTGACCTGAACAGAACTAGCAATCAGCTCACATGTGGTCATCACATTCAAACATGGTAAGAGAGACCTTGGACATATCTGCTGTGAAATTTGCAGCACTGCAAGCAGTGTTAACATTAATGAGGGAAATCTAGCACATCTCTGAGTTAGAGCAGTTTACTACAGGAAAACAATTCACCCAACTGCCTGCAATTGTATATTTCATAAGCTATATATCTCTTTCAAAAAGTGATATTATAAACTTTGCCTTTACAATGTGAATATTGTATAAAATTATGCTTCCTTAAAGCCACTTTGTATGGTTGATTTCAAAGTAGTATATGGACCATGTGTCTCACAATGAACACTACAACAGGTTGAGGGGAGATGCATGTGTACAAAATAAACTCAGGCTGTAATGTTGGAAGGGAGGATAGCTGATTGGGAACCATTGTAAGTAAACTCAGGTTTACAATGGTTCCAAATCAGCTATCCTCCCTTCCAACATTACAGTGTTCACACACTGATGACAAAGTAAAAAACATGCCTGCTGCACAAAATGGAAGGAGGCCCTAAATGTGCTGAGAATCACAGCTAAACCTTTCATCATCTGTATGTTTATGACTGTACCCATGCACCCAGCAGTTTTCAAATTGTATGTGCCCTTCAAAAATATAGCTAATAAACAAAATGCAAGAAAAAATGGCATATCTAATAATGAAACAGACCTATTGATCTCAGTGGGACTTAATTCCCAGTACACATTCATAGTTTGGACTATATATACATCTGATATGAGTCTAGTTATTTCACATGCCTGGACTTTCTCTTTCTTCCTCTTCATTCCTCCTGCCTTTTCAAAAGATAACGTATTCAGAGCAGGTACTAACATCTCTCACTGTATAGTGCAGCCCCAGTCTCAGGCAGGACTCCTGGGTGCTATTGTAATTCAAACAATAAATAATAATAAAAAATCAGGAAAGGATAATGGAAGTGCCCTTATTATACCAACCAGGATGCAATGTACCATACTGTGTGTTGTGTTACACTCTTCTTAAAGAGATTCTTTGCTCTGTGTGAGTTTGCTCCACCGTTATAACAAATGTATTCATGATCCATCTCAGTGAATTACCCAGTACTAAAAATGAATCACAGTAATGCTACCCTTCACTTCTCCCCCAACAAGGAGATAATACTTTTGGTATGTGATGCCATTTTCTATGGGTTTTGACAAACCTGAAATAATTTAATGAGGCAATAAGACCACACTTGTAGTGCAGCCGGCACCAAATAAGTCACCTTGAGGTAGTGTTATATTAAAACAAGTGAGCAAGAACCACTGAAGCAATTCAGCTTGTATTTGAAGAGCTATGCTTCATTGTGTTTTCATTCCTAACTATTGGGGATGCTATGAGACAGCCCCCATTACAACTTCATGCCTCACAATGATCTATGACTTTGAGGAGAAGCATCCCATGCCAGAAACACTACAGAGTAGTCCAAAGTTGCAGGAGGGGGGGAATGCCAAAGGAGAAAGGATTAGCATGGGAAGCTCCATCCTAAAAGTTCTTTTTATCATGACCAGAAGCAAAATATCCCATCATCATGATAAAAAACATTGATATTCCTGTATCTGCCAAATATGGAGCAGGCAACAGCTTTGGAGGGTGGACTATAGCATTATACCTAGGGTTGCCAGCTCTGGGTTGGGAACTACCTGGAGATTTTGAAGGCGGGGCCTGAGGAGGGTGGGGTTTGGAGAGGGGGGAGTTCAGTGCCATAGAGTCCAATTGCCAAAGCAGCCATTTTCTCCAGGGGAACTGAACTCCATCAGCTGGAGATCAGTTGTAATAGCAGGAGATCTCCAGCTAGTACCTGGAGGTTGGCAAGCCTACTGGGGATGGAGGGGAAGCAGCCTCTGCTGCTATAGAGGAGTGAGGGGACAAACAGGCAAGTGTGCCCAGGAGATAGCCAGGAGAAATGAAAAAGGGGGAAAAGAGAAAGTCTGGCTGCTTTCAACAGAGTAACAGTGCAGTGATAATATTTGCCAAGTGCTACCTACATCAGAATTCTGTAATATGATTCTTCTGGGACAGGTTCTTTGTCTGATTTTGATAGTTAAAACTACTTAATTATCATGCATTTTAACACAATAGAGTCTCTTAAATGTCTCCCTAATAATAAATTACACATAGCAAATACTAGCTCTTAAAAGAGAACAAAGATAATCTAGCTGAAAAGCCTGCCCCAAAGCAGGGCCATCCATTCCCTGCTCAACCTGTATAATTCACATTGCTGAGTGGGATAAAGACAGAGAGGGTACACTGGAGAATGCCATTCATAGAGTAAATCACTCTGCATAACAATAGCTACACATTTGGTTTAATTTCATGCATTTCTTCTTTGTATCTGGCAATATTGCTTGGATGGAATAACTTTTTACCTTTTTCTGTGCATTCAATACTAGGTATTAGGGCTGTCGATTCGGTTTGTCCCGAACCGAAAACCCGCCGAATTTCCCCCGATTCGGCGGTTTCCAGTTCGGGACGAACCGAATTCAAAAAAAGGTGGGAAATGGGGGGAGCCGAATTCCCCGACTTCGGGGTGTTCGGCAAATAAATTCAGCAAATTCAGGGTTCAGCTCTCCCCCCCCACACACACGCCTTCACAGGGCTTCGCTGAAGGTGCGGGGGGGGAAACAGATCTGTGCCTCCCGGCTGGGAGGCAATCTGTTTAAAGGGCCCCCCACGCGCCTTCAGGGAAGCCCCCTGAAGGTGCGCAGGGGGCTCTTTTAACAGATCTGCGCCTCCCATCTGGGGCTTCCCTGAAGGCTCGCGGGGGAGCCGAATTTTCCCCCGAACTTCAGATCTCACCCGAATTTCGGGGATCTGAAGCAGGGGAGTTTGGACTTCGGCACAGCCTGGATTTAAAAGGGCCAAATTTTGCCGAAGCCGAACTTTACCAATTTTTTTTTCAACAGCCCTACTAGGTACACAAAGGCCAAACTAAAGATGTCAGTGTCCTCGTGACCACTGTACTTGACTCTGCTACTACCTACTGCCGTGGTGCAGAGAGGCAAGCTGCAGTGCTGCAGTCCAAGCTATGCCCACGACCTGAGTTCGATCCCGACAGAAGTTGGTTTCAGGTAGCCGGTTCAAGGTTGACTCAGCCTTCCATCCTTCCGAGGTCAGTAAAATGAGTACCCAGCTTGCTGGAAGTAAGGAAACCAGAGAGCCAGTAGTCAGAAGAACAATGCTACTGCTTTATTGAATACAATGCATTGCACATTGATTCCCCAAGTTACATACATGTCTCAAAATTTGCCAAATTTGGGAATAGAAATTACTGGTCAGGAGAAATCTAGCAAGGAGATTTCTGCACTGCTTCTGGAGACCCTGATCTTTATACCCCCATTCCCGGGGACTTGCAGGAATATCCCTGCTGCATGGGGCAGTCATGGGGGATTTGTCCTCATGGGATGTTCTTATCTCCCATCCTTTAGCTTATGCAGCCCTATTTCTTCCTGACAACACTGCTGACATCCAGACTCTTATTCCCTACCTCTCTCTTTCCACATCTTCTACCCCCGGGGCTTTCTATCCCTGGGCTGAGCCATTTGGGGGCTTTATGTCCCCTATCCAGGTTCTTTTCCCAAACAGGCTTTTCCCTGGGCAAGGTGATTGATTATCGGTTACATTTGTTAAAGCAACAGTAATTGCTTGTGACACATCTTTCCCAGTCATAATTTGGCATGAATCCCAGATCTTCTGGTTAGCCTTCCCTTAGCAGACCTGTCTGTTCTTGCTTCTTAGATAGCACATCCGTTTCCTTAGCACTTTACAATTCTGCCAGAATGGCAAATCTGGCTTCCTGGCAAATCTGGCATAAGAAATATATGATTTATGTGTAAGCATACGGGCCGCCTAACTCCCAGACTGGACATGGCAACCCCGATATGCAGGCATACGACTACTGTTCCAGGCACGCGCACGCCCCAAATGCTACTGGGACAGCACACACTGTTGAAACTGACATGGCCGCTCCTGTGCGCTCCGTGCAGCCGGCAGCTAGGAAGCAGAGGCAAGGGCAACCTCCAGTGAACCTGAGAGACTCCATGTTCCTGTTCGTCCCTGTTCCAGCTGTAGCCATTTCATGGAAAGCAGACAGTCACGTAGTCAGTGCCAACACCCCCCCTCCCATTGCAACATCAGCAACGGAATGGGCAATCAGCAGCGATCCTGATATCAGCGATGAGTCGTTCTTCCAGCTATGCAGCAGCGATCCCCAGGCGTTAGCAGCAATCGCGCCTATTGTTTTAGGATCATTAAGTCCATCAGCAAGAATCTCCTGGTTCCTCCCGGGTTGCATAAGCCACTGGAATTAGAATAGATTTCCAAATTCCAATCTCCCCTCCCCGGCAGCTGGACATTAAGTCCTTTGTCACCTTTTTGTCACCTGGGAACCTGGAAGGGGTAATAATATCCATCCAAACATTCAGTTTACCATGGAAAAGGAAACTGAGGGTAAACTCCCATTTCTTGATACCCTTGTCATCCGTAAAACAAACTTTCAGTTAGGTCACAAGGTCTAACGAAAACCAACTCACACAGATCGCTACTTACACAAAAACTCCAACCACCACCCCCGACAGAAAAGAGGAATAATCAAAACATTAATGGACCGTGCAAGACGGATCTGCGAACCACAGTTTCTCAAGGAAGAAATTAATCATCTAAATCACACACTGCTAGCAAATGGCTATTCCAGAAATAAAATCAGAAGGGCCATTAAACCAAACAAAAATCAGAAAACTCAGGAAAAACAGCCTCCCATAGGAAAGGTATTCTTGCCATTTATTAAAGGAGTCACTGATAGGATGGAGAAACTTTTGAAAAAACATAACCTACAAACAGTGTTTAAACCCACCAAGAAAATACAATAGATGCTAGGATCAGCAAAAGACAAAAGAGACCCCCTCACCTGTGCAAGAGTATATCGTATACCTTGCAGCTGTGGACAAGTTTTCATTGGGACCACAAAACGCAGCATACAAACAAGGATAAAAGAACATGAAAGATACTGCAGACTTGGCCAACCTGAGAAATCAGCAGTGGCTGAACATGGACTGACACAAACAGGACACAGGGTCTTATTCCAAGACACTGAAAGACTGGACAATTCTACCAACTTTTTTGTCAGATTGCACAGAGAAGCCATTGAAATTCATAAACATCAGCACAACTTTAACAGAAGAGAGTTTAAGAATGAATAAGGCTTGGCTTCCTGTCCTGAAAACCTCCAGACTAACAAAGGCTACAGTCAAAAATAGCCATGCAGATTAGCTTTGGATTTCACACATTAACAGATCACTTCAGGATACAATGGTTCCATATTAACCTACCACACCCTCATTAGCACATTATCTTGATACTTACAGGACAATGATTAGCACATTACCTTTGATACTTTTTGCAGGACAATGATTCAGCTCAAACCCAACCCCTTTCTGACTATATATTGCTCTTCCTACACACTTGACACTGAGAGACACTGTCCTTCAGTGTTACTGCTCTGAAGATGCCTGCCACAGCTGCTGGCGAAACGTCAGGAAAGAAAATACCAAGACCACGGTCACACAGCCCGGATAACCTACAAGAACCAATGAACTCTGACCGTGAAAGCCTTCGGCAATACTTTCTCGATAGCTTCAGATTTTGAAGATTAGCAACTTGTATTAACTCCTGGATTTAAGTGGATATTTATTATACCTGTAATAGTTTCTCTGCATGTTTTAAATCTATTTTTGTAATGCAGAACATAACAGTGATATATTGTTTTGATTTAAAGGTGTTATTCTGTGTCAAAATACTGAGCCCTTTCTGCTAGAAATGCTGTTGAAATTCTCTCTATCTGAATTTCTCCTTGGATTTTGATAGAACCAATTACCTAATGGAAGTTGTCAGAATGTGTAATTCTTCAAGTTATGTATTTCTGGAGTTTATACAAAAATTATTTGGACTGGTTCCTTTCACTGTGCTGGATCATTCCTAAAACATAAATTCTTGCTTTTATTGTATCTGCACAAGTACACCTGCACTTATTTGAATATATATCCTGGACCTCTCATGCAGCATTTATTTATTTATTTAAAAGATTTATATGCTACCTGTCCAAAATAATGTAACAGTGTTATGGTTTTAAGCATGTTTGTATTTTAAGTATAAAATTTCAATAATTGGCTCTGCCTGTGTCTTCTATAAAGTTTGTATCTTCAGTATAAAAAGCTAAAGGTCCCCTGTGCAAGCACCGGGTCATTCCTGAACCCTGGGGTGATGTCACATCCCAACGTTTACTAGGCAGACTTTTGTTTACCGGGTGGTTTGCCAGTGCCTTCCCCAGTCATCTTCCCTTTACCCCCATCAAGCTGGGCACTCATTTTACTGACCTTGGAAGGATGGAAGGCTGAGTCAACCTTGAGCCAACTACCTAAAACCAACTTCTGTTGGGATTGAACTCAAGTCGTGAACAGAGCTTGGACTGCAGTACTGCAGCTTACCACTCTGCGTCACGGGGCTCCTTGTAAAGTTTGTATATTCAGTACCTGGCATTAAATTTAAAGGTACATGTGGCCTGGCCCAACCAAGTGACATTTATGTCATATCCAGCTCTCGTAACAAATGAGTGACACCCCAGGCCTAAAGCATCCCTGACAAGTGTGTTCATTCAGCCACTGCATTGAAGACTGCCAGGGAGGGGGAGCTCACCACCTCCCTAAGCAGCTGCTTCCACTAGTGAACTGCTTTTACTGTAAAAATCAATTCCTAATGTCCAGCCAATCCCTTTCCACCTGTAATTAATACCCATTATCTCAAATCCTATCCTCTTCTTTCAAAAGGAACAGCTCCCTGCCCTCCTCTAATTGACAGCCTTTCAAATACTTAAAGAGAGCAATCTCCTCTTTTCTAGACTGAACATTTCTTTGCTCTGGTGCACAGCTCTGTGCTTTCTCCCATTTTTCTATTTTTTTTTTACTGGTTTTGTTAGGGCCCTACAGTTGGGACCCTTTTGAGGTCGGGGTTGTGTAATCGGAACCTACTTGGTGTGACCAACCATTCACTGGGTTGATATGGATCAAGCATAAGGGTTTTTTAAAAGATGGGGCTCACCAAGTCCTGTCTGGAGGGATATACCCTCCAGCTAAAAAGAACTGGCTTCAACAGCTGCTCCACCAGGCTTCCGAATATCAGAATTCATGATTCATACATTCTGATATTGTAGCTACCCAAATGCAAATGTAGATGTATGAGCTAAACTCTGTAGGGCCCAGACTAATAGATTTCTGTGGCCAAGGCTAAAAACTGAAATGAGTAAGGGATAGTTGCCAGGTGGCTTGGAATGGCAGCAATTGCCCACCAATCCATCTGCTGGTTGACAGCAAGGATCACATGCACAGTCACAAGCTATGCAATCCCATCACTTCCGGTTTACTTCAGAAAAGCCGCAGTGTGATGGGACAATTTACCACTCAAATGGGTGTTTGAGTGGTAAATCATCCTGTTGTACTGCTGTGCTTCTGGAAGTAAACCGGAAGAGATGGGACCGCTTTGCTGGCAGCAGCATGCGTGAAATCCCCGTTCCCAAAATCTCCCGCCAGAGGAGAGGGGGGACCTGGCAACCCTAGTAAGCGACAGAAAGAAATGTACATGCTTTTGGTTTTCCATACACTGATTTCTGATGATGAGGCAAGCTATTTTAAATCTGAATTATGGTAGAAAGAGCAAGGAATACTTTTGGCTGAATGCAGGTTTCTCCCATGCATTTACCTTTGGATCATGGTCTATATGTCAGACAGGAATATATGTGCATGTTTTAATAGACTGGTTCTTTTCCTTTTAAAATGATTTGTAAGCATTCTTTTTTTTTTAAGCAACATTTCAGTGTCAACAAATTTGACAGGTCTCTATTAGGACAGCAGTGATTGACAGAAGAATTGCAGTTGCATATGTAAGAAACAGAAGCTGTGAAAATGATGATGGCCCCTGGGGGACTCAACAGACAGGAGCAGCCTGTCTGCTGCCTACTTGCAAACGGAAACATTGTAAGAGTGTGTTCTATCGATTATTTTGCCAACTGTGTTCTGATGGAGTTATTACGTAGCCACCATTCACTGCCAGAGGCCCAAATGCCAGACTCGGAATTAAAGATTCTTTGCACCATGGCGATGTGGGGAATGCAATATGGGGAACGAATAAACAATAGAAAAGGAAGGAGATCAAAACGATTGTCAAGACTATATTTGTTTAGTTACTTCATGTATCACCTGCCTCTCTTGCTGAGACT
The DNA here is from genome assembly GCF_029931775.1 of Euleptes europaea. Lineage (NCBI taxonomy): Eukaryota > Metazoa > Chordata > Lepidosauria > Squamata > Sphaerodactylidae > Euleptes > Euleptes europaea. The sequence goes on along the minus strand of NC_079320.1, from coordinate 35,298,474 downwards.
GGCCAGATTACATAGAGTGAAACAATGCCTTCAAATAGTATGAGACATACAGAAATGAGAAACAATGCAAACATATTTTATTTATTTAACACATTTCTATGCTGCCTTTCTACCCAACTCAGTGTCCCCAAGGCAATGAGCATTAGAACACTTCAAACATTCAAACATTAAACATTTCACACTGCAAAATGCTAAACATTTAAAACATTCAAACAGTGTATAAAATACAAATATATATGAAATATTTGAAAAGATGAAAGAAAACATATAAACACATTCAATCAAAGGCCACACACTGTATATAGCAATAGAGGCTGTGAATGTTGTGGTCTAACATGCTTTGCTCAAAAACTGCAATTACATATGAGCCAAATGTCCAGTCTGTTTACCTGTCCATCAACAAACCTCACCAGTTGTGGAATTATGTTTCCTTACACTGAAGTTTAATTTCTTTGCCTTGTGTGGTCTTTTGCATCTGTGCACTAGGTGAGATTGCTTCCATCCAGGTCTTGGATGGTCAAAATAGGCGATTAAATGATGCGAGGGGGTAGTTAACATTTTCCATAAGGCTGTGGATAAATGTACATTAATGAAATAACATGGATAGTGTGGACTTAAATGAACACCAAATAGTAAGATTTTTAAAAAATCATATAATCAATGGTTGACCGATTTATTTGCTCATACTTATACAAGTGGTGTGCAGTGACAACAGGTATGTGAGGGAGGGGGAACATAGGACTGCAATCAGGTTTTGGGGAAAAGTGCATACCTGAAATCCTGCTAGTTGGTCTATACTGTACAGTTTGAATACTTGAAAAGTAACCTGATGAATAGTCCCAAACTGCTTACAAAAAGTAAATTCACTGATGAGCTGTTAGCTCCCTGATCATGACTGGTGAATAAATGGTAAGTTGAACTGCGGGGCATTCGGACATCCCTAGTGGAACCTGGGAAGGGAGCATTGGAATGCTCTTCCATCTCTTTCAGGTGGCATCTCTAGGCAAAGATTTCTATGTTGCCGAGGCATTTGGGAAATACTGACTTCTCTTCTGTAGATCCACAACACCTATGGTTGCCAACCTCCAGGTACTAGCTGGAGACCTCCTGCTATTAAAACTGATCTCTAGCCGATAGAGCTCAGTTCACCTGAAGAAAATGGCCGCTTTGGCAATTGGACTCTGTGGCATTGAAATCCTTCCCCTCCCCAAACCCTGCCCTCCTCAGGCTCCGCCACAAAAACCTCCTGCTGGTGGCAAAGAGGGACCTGGCAACCTTAACAACACAGTGTAAAAAAAAAATAGCTTATTTTCCTTTCCAGGCTATGCTAACCAACACACAGGACAATGCAGAAAGTCACCTGGTTACCTAGGTAACTGGCAAAATCCACAATAGGGGGCCAGGGACAGAGGGTATTTTTCTACAAGCCTGAGGGAGGCCCCAGGTTTACACAGAAATACTACTAGGATTAGAAAGCCCCAAAATCATAGAAACAATGTCTGACTCTTCAAGAACAGTGTGCGACTGAGATTGTATAAGACAATGTTGTGATAGGAAGCAACTGAGGATAGGTGCTAACATGGGGAAACAGAGGGGAGGGGGGACAGAGTCTAAAAAATGGTAAAAGACAGCAGTGAGGGAAATAAAGCTGGGAGAGGGGGAGACAGAATAGATAAAAAGGGAAAGCTGAGATGGGTAGATCAACAAAAAAAGGTGGAGGAGGTAGGGAGGGGGGATAAAAAACTGCCTTAAACCATGAGGAAAGGTGGGGTATAAACATTTTAATTAATTAATAGAAATAGGTAGGTGTGTGGGCAGGTGGGTGGGTGAGAAGGAAAGGGGAGAGGATACAGCACAGCTAAGGAAAGGCAAAGAGGGAAAGCAAAAGAAAGAGAAGAAGTGGGCAAATGCGATTCCCCCTCATGGGTCCCCCATTTGGTATGTTTCCAATGAAGAAGCTGGCCCCAGTGTGTAGATTAAAAAAAACACACACACACACAGTGAGGACAGGTAAAGCTCGGGGAGGTTTTTCAATAAACCTTTGGGGGGGATTAAAATCTTCCCAAGTTTTTTTTTTAAAGCAAGATTCATGAGGGTATGTTGCAATTTCAGTAGGTTGTCTAGTCAAGAGGGAAGGAGGAAGCCAGCTAGGGGAGGTACATACTTTGTGTTGGTGGTGTTTGGGCTGGGAGGGCTGTCAGCCAGCTGGAGGCGCCATCCCAGCTCAAAACCACCAGTGCTCAGTAATGTTCAAAATGTATTGGCATGGCCAAGGGAAAAGGGGACTGCCTGGAAGAGGCAGCCACTGCCACCAGGAAGAGTCAAAAAATAAAGTGAGCAGAAGAGGTTACCTCTCAGAGCCAGTACTGTTTGGTCTGAGATGGAGTCTGGGAAACCAGGGACCCCCTCCAAGCTCAAAACTGCCAGAACTCAATGATCGCTTCGCCCAACCGGCATCTTCTTTCTGTCCATGTGGTAGAGATGAGGTGGGAAAGAAATAATGGGGCAGCAGAAGTGTAGGGGAAAAAAGCAGCAGAGGAGGAGGAAGAAGTATGAGAGCGGTGGTGGGGACAGCAGGAGAAGGAGAAGACAGTGGGAGGACAGGAGACAACGGCATCAGCGATGGTGGTGGTGGAGTCAGAAGCTGGAAGAGAAAGTGGAGCCCAGGGAATGTATTTCTCCATGAGTTCCTCACAGTTCCCCACATGCCTCTTTACCACTCAATCCTAAATGCTTGTACTTAAAATTAACTCCTATTAGTGTGGCAAGATGAAATATTACAGATCTCTGACTGTGATCTTTACATTTCCATAAACAGCAGCCGTTTGTGTGCAAGTGTGAAGAGAGAGAGAGAGAGAGAGAGAGAGAGAGAGAGAGAGAGAGAGAGAGAGAGAGAGAGAGAGAGAGAGAGAGAGAGAGAGAGAGAGAAGTGAATGAGTTAATGAGTTGAATCAAAGCTGCAATGCAAGGGGAGTAGGGTTTTAGCCCTTCTACCTACACCCTTTTTTCTAATGTAAACCACAGACACCTCTTTCCTGGAGCTTCTATTTGCCCCAGCCAGGAAAATATACAGGGACCCCTCGGTCTCAGACCCATGCAAATGCCTTTCAGAACAGATTATGTCTCAAGGGTGAATGTGCTGAGAATGTTTAGCTGTACTTGGTTGGTGATCTCCACCGTGATTCCTGTAATTTATTCCTGTGGTGTCTTTTCTGTGAACATGACATTTTATTGACTCTCTTGCGAATGGGGATGAGTGAATTCACACTACCAGCAAATGTATTCCGAACAGTCATTCTTGAATCAAGGTTGTCACTAATTTGTGAAGAGAGAGCAATGACAGGTCATCTGGCTTATCTATAGGGAAATAACTAGAAAAAAAGGGTTGCTCGTCATTCTATGAAAGTATCTGAAGACAAATACGGCCATTTAAGCACAGCTCTCATTTGTTATTCTCTTTATACTTCACAGCCTGTTATCAACATTGACTTTCTTTCATATTTCAGAGTTTTAAAATATTTAAAAATGTTTAAAGAGAGAGTTTTTGAAAGGGCGGTATTTTGTTTTGGTTTTTCTAATTAGTCCAGTTGGAAAAGGTAGCCCCCGCCCCAATAAAATTAAATATTTTGCTATGTTAGCTTATAATGCTCATATTTTCCTTTCCTGAATTCATCCCTGGTCTTGAGCATCTAGGTAACAGAGGATCACAGAAGTGAACACAAAAATGTGAACTAATGTTTCTTCAAATCTTCAGTTTCATAATTCCAAAACCCACATAGGGGAATGATGTCAATATTAGTTATGTTATTAGTTCTGAGAATACAGGGAAGTGTTAAGGATGTTTTGGAGGAAAACCAGGGCATTACATTGGATGTATGTACTATTTCTTTACTGTGTTTATATCCTGCCTTTCTTTTTCAAAGAAAAAAACCCAGATGGCTAGTGAAGAAAGAATACACACAAATTAGTGAAAATAGGCTCATGAAAAGGACCTTACTCTATTTTGCCGCCTCTTCTGTAGAACAACTAGTCGCTAATGGAAGACAGGTAGCAGTTGGACCAGGCAGGCCAACAGAGATGTCATCACTCTCTTTTGATTAGTTGCGGGGGGGGAGGGGATGACCATGAAAAAAATCCTAAAGTCCCATTAGGAAACACAGAATGTGGCATTGCCGCTTAGGGCTTCCACATAGCATGGCAGCAATTTTAAGTACACAAGTTTAATTTATAGCTACAAAGGATTACATAACAAGGTATGATTAGAAACTCAGAATTAATCGTTGTTTCTATGAACCCTTTGACACAAGGAGGCCAAAGGACTCACAAGTATGGTTCTAAAATAAGGTTGCCAACCTTCATGTGGGACATGGAAATCTCCAGGAATTACAACTGATCTCCAGACAGCAAAGCTCATTTTCCCTGGAGAAAATGGTTGCTTTGGAGGGTGGACTATAGCATTATACCTAGGGTTGCCAGCTCTGGGTTGGGAACTACCTGGAGATTTTGAAGGCAGAGCCTGAGGAGGGTGGGGTTTGGAGAGCGGAAAAACTTCAATGCCATAGAGTCCAATTACCAATGTGGCCATTTTCTCCAGGTGAAGTGATCTCTATTGGCTGGAGATCAGTTTCAATAGCAGGAGATCTCCAGCCACCACCTGGAGGTTGGTAGCCCTAATTATACCCTACCCTTCCCAAACCCATCCTCCCAAGGCCCCACTCCCAAATCTCCAAGAATTTCCCACCCAGAGTTGGCAAACCTGTTTCCAAAGGCCTCTCTAATTTCCAGGTTAATAAAGCTTAGCATCCCATTCCATTTGCTAGGGTATGTATCCTGAATATATCCTTTGACCATTCTTCCCTGCAGCATACTTTATAACAAGAGAACCTTGTTAAAAGTAGGCTAGATTGAGGTTCTACATTTCTTGATGGAATTATTCTCAAGCGTAAGGAAGTTATTTTCCTCCCTCCTCAAATGTAACAGCACATTCCTGAAAGGAATGCCTGTGCCGGGCTTAGAAGGCAACATCAGTGTTGCCTCCTAAGGAGGTTTCAGCACTGCCGAAACCTCTACCCGGCGCCAAAAACCCATGCAACCCTCATAGGGTTGCACGGGAGATACGCCAGCAAAAAGCTGGCGTATCTTTAGAAAAACAAAAAGGGGTGTTCCCGAGCCGAAATGGCTCAGGAGGCCAACTAACGTCGGCCACACACCCCGGCTGGAGCCGGAACAACCCGGGAATGCCTCCCAGGGCACCGGAATGCCTCTCGGCTCGCCACTGCAGCCTGGCCCAGTGCTGCAGTGGGCCCCTGAGCCGGCAGAGGCCTTTGTCGGCCTCCTGGGGGCTTTGGTAAGTGCCGCCAGCGCATTTCAGGAATGCGCTGTAAGTTTGGTATAGTCCTGATATAATCCTTTAAAAAAATAGCTCTGCATTTCAGTTAAAAAAACTATTGCTTTCTTGGTTACATGGCTGCTTTGGGCTCCCATAAAATTTTAATTTAACTAAAGGTGAAACAAAAGAGACAATAAAGTATTTTCTATTACAAAGCAGAGCAAACCTACATTTGTGTTATTTGTTTTCTCATCATAATTTTCAGCAGACACATCCTTTCTTGGATAAATTAAATATCAACTACAAGTAAAGTGCGTATTAAACATTAAATAATCAATGCATCTTTGATAAATGCCTAAGTAAATTATGTTGGGGGAGAAACTGACCCAGAAGGCTAGGTGAGAAAACAGTGTGCACAATAACACAACAGTAATATTGACTCAAACAATCACCAAATAGTAAGACCTCTTAAAAAATATAGTATTTGGTTCTTATAGGTTATCCTGGCTGTGTAACCGTGGTCTTGGTATTTTCTTTCCTGATGTTTCACCAGCAGCTGTGTCAGGAAAGAAAATACCAAGACCACGGTTACACAGTCCGGATAACCTACAAGAACCAATGAACTCTGACCGTGAAAGCCTTCGACAATATAGTACTTGTTTTTAATCACAGGGGCAGATTAATTTGCTCACTTTTTATACAATTGGTTGCTGAGCAGCAAGGAATGACAACAGGGTTATCTCCTTTGACCAACACACTGCTCACTTATAAATGACTGTAATTAGGTTAAAAACAGATGTCCTGCTTTGTGTGTCTGTGGGTTCAAATATGCTGCTCTTGTTCTTGTATGGATGCTTTTGAATACGGTATTTGAGATGCTGCAGATCTTTGTCATGTTGAAATGGTTCAGTTAATCTCCATCACTATTTTTTCCTTGAATATGCTTAGTTTGTGAGATGGTTGCTTTTTACTGTCACAAGTAAAGGAGCCTTCAGCTTTTACCTCTATCCCACTAGTCTACTGGGTTAGTAGGCTGCCAATTACAGGGATGTCTCCATTTCCTCTTAGCCTTTCCTAGCAGCTAGAGCCACAGAAAATGAAATTACTCACATAACCACAGACTTGTGCTTATATAGAATGGGAGAGATAGTGCAATGAGTGGTAGAAATGGAGAAGGACTGATATATGGAAACATCATTCAGAAAATCACGCTTCTGGGGAAAGCAGCAAACAGTCCTCTAGCCATAACTGTAAGACACATAGCTTCTGATTCCTTCAGGTTTGAAGGGGAGGGAGCAAAATGACATAAATCTTTTTCTGTAATGATGTTAGATCATGAAAGTGGTTTGCCAAAATAATTAAAATCCTTCAAAATCCATCAACATAATTTTAAAAACCCTCTTAGCCAAAATAAAATCTAGCATAATTAACTAACCAGAAAAAATTAAATCAGTCAACTTAACTTTGTTATGTAATATATGTAATGTTATGTCCTCTACCTTTCCTAAAAACATAACCAATTCAGACAAAGGTTTTGACAAATAGGTAGAGTATCCCTTACCCAGAATCCCATATTCAGACTGATCCAAAAACCGGACCCTTTGAGCTGGCATGCAGGCAGATTCCTGCTGCCTGCTTTCAATGTTTCCTCTGAATTAAAAAGTAAAATTCAGTGTACACTGCTTCGTAGGTGGAGACTGAAAGCCTGCCATTGTTAGTTTGTTCTTTGTTGTTGCTCTTGTTTAACAGCTGATACAGATATTCTGGTAAGATAGTTTTCTGATGGTTCAATGCACACAATGTTATTAAAAATATTGTTTAAAATTACATTCAGGCTATGTGTTTAATGTGTATATAATGTGTATTTAAAACATAAATGGATTTGGGTCCCATCCCCAAGATATTTCATTATGTATATGCAAAAATTCCAAAATATTCCAATATACGGAAAGATCTGAAATATGGACCACTTCTGGTCCCAAGCAGTCCGGATAAGGGATACTCAACCTGTATTTGGTTAAGCTGCAGAATACATGCTTCATTAGTTTATGCTACATATTGTTCTGTTCCTTTTCTGTCCATTGTCTAAATCCTCAACCCCCTTGCTATTTTTAATTGATGGTTTCCATCAGCAAATTAAAAAACAATACGCTCTAGACTCCAGTGAGGGAAAATGTAGAGTAAAACAATACTGTCTATGAGGATGCCACACTTTGTTATCTTTATAGTACCAAGCGAAAGACAAATTGGGAGAAAGAATGCTGTGCAAGCCTTTTTATTGCTTTTATGATAATCAGAAGACGTCCTATTTGTTTTGATTGGATGGTACATATTCATTGTCCTGTTACAAATTATTGATTTAGTTGAAAACCAGTAGTTGCTTGATTTAACACATACAGGTGTTTTCTTCTGATAGTTTGCATTTGCAATTTAAATTGAATTTACAAAGCTTAAATGACTAATCCCCAACTACTAGACATATTCCTTTGGGGAGACATATAAATCCAATGTCAAGTGTCTTTTCGTAGATATATTCAGGTTTTAAGAGTTTCTTTTTTGCTTCAAAGTGGGAAGAGAGTTACAAACTTTTGACTGGGAACAATAATTTTTTTTGGCCAAAAACTATATCAGTCATGAATTATGCAAATCAAGGGATCTCATAGATCATTGCACCACCAGGGCACATATTTTGTAAGGAAAAGAAAATAATTTCACTTGAACTTCCTCATGACCAGTAGTGCAATCCTCTAGAAAGCAGACTGGGCCATTGCATGACTGAATGAGGCACAACAGAACATGACATGAATGCAGCACTTATTATACTTGCAACAGTCTTTATCTTAGATATGGCATAGAAGCTTACCAGAAGACTACTACATAATGTACCTCCATAGGAGTAGTAGTATAAGGATATAGCAGAGTGGCCAACTTTCCTATATGGCATCTTAAAGGCAAAATTCTGATCACTGCAGATCTTTCTCTATCAGCATAATCCTGTGTGGACACACAACTTCAGGAATACTTGGCTTGATGCCTTAGTAACTAAACAAGCATAGGCAAGCAATCTCCCTAGAGAAATGTGTGTGTGTGTGTGTGTGTGCATGTAAAGTGCAGTCAAGTCACAGCTGACTTATGGTGACCCCTTATGGGGTTTTCAAGGTAAGAGACTAACAGAGGTGGTTTGCCATTGCCTTCCTCTGCATACCAACCTTGGTATTCCTTGGTGGTTTCCCGTCCAAATTAGGGCTGTTGAAAAAAAAATTCGGTAAAATTCGGGTTCAGGTTTTTTGACCTTTTTTTAAAAAAAAGAAAACCCAAATGCCAAATTTCCTATACCAGTAAAGGTAGGAATTCAGCTTTAAATTCGGGTTTCCCCCAAAAATCGGCCATTTAAACCCTTTGGGGGCTTTTCATGGTTTTCCGCAGCTCCTGGGGGGCATTTTTGCAGATAGAGGTCCCAAATTTTCAGGGTAGCTAGAAGAGACTCTCCTTGCAAGAACCCCCAAGTTTGGTAAAGATTGGGCCAGGGGATCCAGAGCTATGGGGTCTGGAAGGGGTCACCCCCATCCTCCTCCATTGAAAAGCAGTGGCAAAGTGTCTGTGTTCAGATGCTTTAGTGTGATTCCCCATGTATCTCAATGGAGAAGCCGGGCTTTAAATGGTGGGAAAGTTTGCCCCAAGCCTCCATAGAGATACAATGTCTCTATGGAGGCTCAGGGTGAACTTTCCCACCGTTTAAAGCCCTGATTCTCCACTGAGATACATTGCGAAGATCACACTAAAGTTTGGTTGTGACAGAATCAACAGCCCTAATCCAAATATTAACCAGGGCAGACCCTGCTTTGCTTCCAAGATCTGATGAGATTGGGCTAGCCTGAGCCATCCAGGTCAGGGCCCCTAGAAAAATGCAGATATCTAAAAACCAAAGAAACAAAAACCCTCGCACTACCATTACAAATCAGTTCATTTGCAACAACAGTGCTGATGCCACACAAATCCTGCAGTTGCCCCATTTGTGGGATGGACAGCTAGGAAGAAGAGGGAGTCTAGTCTAGTGTGAAACCTCAGCATGGATGCTGGAAGAGTAACACATATAATCCATTTCAAAATCTCTGTGCAGATGGCAGCTCATATTTGAAAATCATTTTTTTCTTCCTTTCAGGATTGCAAATAAACAATCTAGCCGGATGGAACTGCCACACTGATCAAGCTGCAGCTATAGCTCTGCCAACAGAAGCCCTCTGTGCACTGTGTAAATTTTGCTTATCTATGAAACTGGGTACAAAACAGAATACAGGTTCTACCTTTAGAAAGAAGGATTCCTAAGATTTATCTATTCAGCTTTGTAACTTGTCTCCAGAAGGTTGATCACACTATGTCCTGCCATTGTGACATGCCAATTTGGGGCATGATTCACAAGCCATGGGTTGACCTCCTAAATTTTATGTTGTATACGGCTGGTTTCTGGGTTGTTGTTGTTTTTTCCTTTGGTGGGTTGAAACTTTATTTGAACATCAGCTGTCACCACATAGACATTTATATTATTTACTCCTGGCTATAATATTATTTATTTCATTTCCTTCCAACAACTCTGTGACCTCTCCTTACAATTGATCAGAACAGTGCCATGAGTGTGATGTAGTACTTAAGCCAAGGGAGCTGGCAAAAGTACATAACCGGCAATACATCACAATAAAACACAGCACAGAAGCACATCCAACTCTGTATCCTGACCTTCTTTCAATATGGGCTCAATGTCACCCTGCTGTAGCCTGCTGAGTGACAGTATAACCAGATTTTTATTGCTTCGCTCACACACACAAAAGTCTAACCCCTCAAAAGTGCAATGGAACCAAAAGCCCGTTGATGCACAGCTATTACCAATTTGATTCTGCACAATACTAAACAGGAGAGCTCTGGAGATGAAGAATAACCAGCAGTCATCCAAGAGGCTGAGAAAACATCAGTAGGGGGCCACTCAGAGGAACAAATGTCATTTCTTGAAAAATAGATCACAGACTTCTGAGAACTCTATAGCTACCAAGCCACCCTGCGAATAGCCACAGGCGCTGACTCTGTGGCTGAAAACATATCAAAGGGAAGGCGGGGGCAAAGGGGAAGAGCTGTGAAGACTGGCAGAGTCAGAAGGTGGTCTTTTCAGGTTAGTGCAACTTAGAGTAAGTTCGGCTTCTATGCCATTCATTTTTAGTAGCCCATTAATATTTCAAAAGCCCTCTTTTCCATCCTTTTCTAGCAGTTCATTACATTTTGCTCTCAGCAATTTTAGCATATGCTTGAAACCCTCCAACAAAACTGTATTTTGTGAATTAACAAATTATTAACTTGCTTATTGTTTCTGATAAAACAAAAGATGTGCTCTGTTATGAGAAAAACACAATTCCCGAGAGATAGCTGTTATTGCAGGAAAAGAAAAGAAAAGGCCAGTGGACATGTATATCACTCTGATCTCCTTGAAACAGCACAGTCTTGATAAGTTGTGAAACTTATATCTGGGGGGGGAATCTTTGGGGGTTACCGCACTTTGTATTCCCAGCGATGTATTAAGAGTTTGAAAATGTTATAAAAAACATCGCTTTAAAAGGGTTTTTGGATACCACGGCTAATAAATGGTTGGAAGATGTCTTCACAGCTAAAGGGGCCAAACAAAGTGCGAACAGTATTTTTTATAACATTTTCAAACTCTTAATACATTCCTGGGAATACAAGTGCGGTAACCCCCATTGTTGAAAATTACAGGAGCTCTCTCATAATCTAGATCCGGCAATCTAGTAACAGCATACATGTTCACAAATGGCCCACTGCTTTGGAATTTAAGGACAATAAAGAAATTGAGTTAGTTTCCTTTAAATTTAAACATTGGCTCTTTTATCAATGACCCAGATGCCAATCACAATAAAGCACTAAGTAGAACCTCTTGGGCTCACCCATTCATAGGAAAGTCTTCTCCATTTTTTGAGAAAACAGAGAAGTCAAAAGCATCACAATCTTCCTTTGACATTTCCTCTTTTTAAACTATTGAGCTCTTTATAATCTTATTTGTATCAATTGTTTTTACAAAGCCCTTCTGCCATGTTAACTTCACTCTCATTAATAATTAAAAGCACTTAAAAGCAAAATTGAATACTTACCAGGACAAGTACTGATTATGTTAATTTAAATTATAAATGCTTTTTCTTCCGCTTGATCATGTGTTTTTAAGTTCTTTAGACAATTATGCTTCAAGCACATTGGGGATGCAGTATGTGTGCTGATAACTTTCATATGGTAATGGGCTTCACATTTCATGTTAATCTTTAAAAAAATAAAACCAGAGGCATTTATCTTTTATTCATTGTATAATCCTCTTTACTTACCATCAGTGTATGAAATATCAGCAATAATCTCTTTTAACCTTTTGATTGCTTAGGAATCTTATGTAGAATAAGATCTAACTTTTTTTTTTTTTTTACTCAAGGTTTCATGGCTTCCTAGGTCATCTTGATAAGAGTCCGATCCTAAGAGCTGGTGGCAAATTTAAATTGCTTGGTCCAAGAGGAGATCGTTGTGTCACTATGTTAAAACTGCTGGAATACGGAGTAGAATAATACATTTCTTTGCCAGCAAATACTGTAGAATAAAGCCTATCCATATAAATAGGAATTTCACATATAAATAATTGAAGGTCAGGCTACACATTACAGCAGCTCTCATGTGGTGGCTGCTTGGCCACTGGGCTTATGGCCAAGCTGTACTCATTTAGAAATGCTTTTTGTGTGAACTGATGCCTACACATTGATTCTGTGTGCATGCGTGGCCAAATGCTCTCACACAAGCAATCCCTCCACATAAGCATAACCTATTTGCAAGCCCAAGGACAACCTCATGCATTCTCAAGACATGGGAGCTTCCATTAAGTAAAATCTTAATTTAAGGATATTTAAGCCTAAATCGGCTGCGACTTGAAGGCACTTTATACACACACAAGCGGTAAAATGAGTACCCAGCTTGCTGGGGGTAAAGGGGAGATGACTAAGGAAGGCACTGACAAACCACCCCATAAACAAAGTCTGCCTAGTAAATGTTGGGATGTGATGTCACCCCATGGGTTAGGAATGACCCGGTGCTTGCACAGGGGACCTTTACCTTTAATAAGCAATTTAAGCATTTAAGCAATATCCATCCAGAGGTTTTTAAAGCTTTCTATAGAACTGCAACTAGGACACAGAGCAGGGTTGCCAACCTTGAGGTGGGGCCTGGAGTTCTTCCAGAATTACAGATCATCTGTAGACTACATATATTAGTTTCCCTGAAGAAAATGGCAGCTTTGGGGGGGGTGGACTCTATGGCATCATTTTCCTGCTAAGCTCCCTCCCTGCCCTAAACTCCACCCTCAGGCACCACCAACCAAATCTCCAGGAATTTCCTAAATTGGACTTGGCAGCCCTAAAACAGCGAGTTAGCGGGACTTTTCTGCCAGTAAAAAAAAGTAGGAAGGGTCCCCTTTGACCACGGGGATAATGGACCTGAATGGACAAAAGCCATTTGGACAGGAACCTGTAGAAAGGCGGTGAATTGGGTGAGATTGAATAAAAAGGCTGGCTGGATCTAACACATATCCATTAAATAAATAATTCTACGGGGCTGTGTGTGAAGGCTGGCAAAGATAAGGAGCTTAGAGGGACATTCAGTTTCAAATCTGCTGGGAAGCTTGTGAATAGGACAGATAAGGACATACAAAGGTACAAAGCAAAGGTCCAACTAGATTTTAACTATATGCAAAGTACTGCAGACAGCAGAGTAAAACTGGATTTGTTTCCCCAGTCCTCCACATAAAGCCAGCTGGGTGACCTTGGGCTAGTCACAGCTCTTGGAGCTCTCTCAGCCCCAACTACCTCACAGGGTGTCTGTTGTGGGGAAGGGAAGGTGATTGTAAGCTAGTTTGATTCTTCCTTAAGTGGTAGAGAAACTCGGCATATACAAACCAACTTTCCTTCTTCGACAAGAACTGGTAAAAACGGTAGGGTGGTGCAAGAGAGGAAATTCTACATCTATTGAGCTTCTACCTGTCAAGCTCTCCATAGAAGCACATGATCCCACAAATCGTAGTTGCCATACAAGCACATTTGCCACTCTATTAACGTTTCTTGTTGTACTATTAGCAATAATAATCTAATAAACAATATAAAAAGTAGACCTAACAGAGTTTGCTGTAATCACACAAGTATTTAATGCAAGGATAGATATATTCTTTTTCTTTACATGGAATTTGACTGACTTTATACTTGTGTTGTAAGCAGGTTTCAAAAGAATATTGCCAGTTAAGCCACCCTCTCAAATGGTGTTTGATTTTTTTTATTTCATGCATTATGCACATTAAAATATTCACTTTTTGCTCTCATAGGAATAATATCCCAGTCCCTATCATTTGCTATGCATGGTCCCAGGAGAACCCAAATGCTAGGTATCTTTAGGGATGAACTAAGCTGTAACCAATATGTCTTTAAGTCTATATATTCACAAAAAAGGAAAGTGTGTGGCTATTGTATAGCTTAAATTAAACAGTCAAATGTAAAATTGTTTTCCATACATTACACCTCAAACCAACCATATGTTTATGGTTTTCAAAGGAAAAGTTTGTAATACACACACACAATTAGCTCAGGACTAGTATGCTTCTTCATTATACAAAATCATAATAAGAAGGGACCAGTACACATCGGAACTAAAACTGAATTCTCATCAAATAATTTCCTTTTGTTACTTATCATTTTTGTAGAATGCAGTCCTGTATCCCTGCAGCATATTATTTTGGCTGTACAATACATTACATAATTGTTCAATAAGCCTTTCAACAAAAGGAACAGCTTGTAGGAAATGGGGAAGGACTGTTGTGTTGGGTAATATTGTACAAACACATCACATTATCTATCATGTTTAATGTCTGGAGCTTTATATCTGACAATGGTTGCCCTTGGCAAAAGCAATGCAGTAAAACCAAAGGAAACTCTACTCATGCATCCTTCATATTTTTTTAAACACTGTCATTCTTAGTTGTGTGAATAGTACTGAATGTCAGAATAACAAGGCTGTCACATTAGTACCTAAACTGACAGGTCTCAATCTAGATGAGAGCCATCTGGGTTGGAAAGTACCTGGGAAAGTCCCTGACTGAGGTCATACTGTAAACCAGCTAGAACCTGATTAGGCCAAGCTGATGCAAGCTCCTGCAAGAGGTGGCATGACTAAACACCTCACCTGATTGGTGGTTAGGACTCAAGAACTGTATATATGTGTGGATCCCTGTAACTGTTGTGTGGGAGATTATTTAGTGGAAGAAGAACATGAGTGGAGTTGTTGTAAACTATCACTGTAAATAAATCAAGCACTGCTTTTACATAGCAAGGTCTCTGGTGGTTTCCTGGAACGTCTGACCAATCCGCTAAGCTCCCGTGACACTGAATAATACTGAACTAGTAACGCCTGACAGTGTCAAATGCTTGTCCTTATTTTACACTTAGAATCCAACCACTTTCACCTAGCACTATCCAGGCATGAGACCTGACACATAAATACAATACAAACTAGGATTCCCAGTGCTGCCTTGGCAAATGTTGACAGACTTTGCAGGTAGTGCTTAAGAAGGGCAGAGTTTGGGGAGGATGTGATGTCACTTCTGGTGATGCTCTGGGCTGATACCAAGAAATTCCTAGAACATCACTATATAAAGGCCTTTTTCTAGCAGTAGAAGAGCTAGATTCATGTCCAGTAGCACCTTAGAGACTTACAAGATTTTTGGGGTATGAGTTTTTGAGAGTAACAGCTCCCTTTGTCAGATATCTGGTATCTGATGAAAGGAGCTTTGACCCTCAAAAGCTCATACCCCCTAAAACGCGTTTGTCCTAAATTGCTACTAGACTAGAATCAAGCTATGAAGAACAGAAGAAAACTGTCTTCATAAGTGTCTGAACTCTCTCTTAAAACCAGCATTTTCCCTTTCACTACCATTTCAAGGACAATGCTCCAATTGTAGTTATAACTTTCTGAAACAATTTGTTGAAGGTTCAACTAATACAACTGCTAAAATGATGATGTGGAAAGCAGGAAACTTCTGAAACACAAGCGGAAATACAATCAGAGGATATAAAATGTGGGAATAAGAAAGTGAGATGTATGGGTAGAAATTGTCTTGGACATGGAGTATATTTGGGTGGAGCATGATATAGAAATTATCTTTGGAATTTGGCAAACAGCAATAGGGCCAAAGGCCAACATCACTCAAAAAAAGAGCTTAGTCATAGAGTTTGGAAGGCTTTGATTCATTCAGTTACTTTTTTGCACTTCACCCCCAATCACTTTCACTGGAAAATAACACAACTTTTGGAGAGGAAGAAAATGGTTGTCTGGATGCCAAATAGACAACACAAGAAAATTAATGCCATTAACCATTATACAATGCATATTATCATTGCTAGGCCAAACTACGGCAAGGACCCAGGACCCAGGTCTACTGTACATTATTAGCAGTTTTATATCATTTCAGGCCACATATTAAAGCCATGTATAAAAACACTGGATAAAACCCAACAGAAAGTTTTCCTTTACACACCTAGCTGAAATAAATTGGTATTAAGCATGGCCATGATGTGATTTTGATTAAGGCTTCTTAACCTGGGTATTGCTTGTGTAAGAGATATTTCTCTCTCAGAGTGACAGAACTATTCAGAAATGCTCCATTTCAGTGAGGTTCACTGTACATTAGAACAAAATGTTGAATTAGTGCAAGTGATGCTAGAACTAGGGCTGTTGAAAAAAAAATCGGTAAAATTCAGATTCGGCAAAATTCGGCCCGTTTTGATTCGGGCCGTGCCAAAGTCCGAACTCCCCCGCTTCGGATCCCTGAAATTCGGGCAAGATCCGGAGTTCAGGAGAAAAGATCCGGAGTTCAGGAGAAAACACGGGGCTCCCGACTGGGAGGCACAGATCTATTTAAAGGGCCCCCCGCGCGCCTTCATGGAAGCCCCGTGAAGGCGCGGGGGGGAACCCCGAATCTGCCAAATTTATTCGCTGAACCCCCGAAGTCTGCAAATTCGGCTCCCCTATTTCCTGCCTTTTTTGAGTTCGGTTCATCCCGAACCAAAAAACAGCCGAATCGGGGGAAATTCAGCTGTTTTTCAGTTCGGGATGAACCGAATCGACAGCCCTAGCTAGAACTATAAGTAACTCCACTCCCACTCTACCAATACCTGTTGTGGAGATAGGGGAGGATTTATGGGGCCTGGATTTGCAGATGATGTGGGATGTATGTTAATATCCACCCCCAAACCTAATATGAAGAGCTTCCAGCCCTCCAGATTCCACATTTCCAAACAGGGCACAGGGAAAACAAAGACAAACTGAAATTATTCATCTGCATAATCAGACACGTCCTTTTACTTGAGAGAGGGGAGAGGAGTTAATGGTTTCTTACAGAAGATTGTCAAGTTCAAAACCATTCTCTGCCAAAGATCCTGGAGAGTCACTGTAGTCACAATATTCACCTAGATGGACCAATGTCCTGATCTAGTAGGTCTCTACCGAGAACTTAACACATATCCAATACATGTAGAGGGGAAGTGGGCATGAATGTGCAGGCCCCCACCCCCACTTACCAACAACCACCTTCTCATGAGTAGAATCTAGGAGGTGAATTATACAGGCTCTTTTGCTGTTATCAGGAATACTTTTTGACACATTCCCCTCCATAGGGATAGATCCTACATGCATAGACTCTGTGCACATGAGCTAGTGATTGTACATGGGAGTGTCAATATGTGCATGCATTCTTCCCCTCTACATGCATTGATTGCAGTGCACATAATGTTGTGTGTAGATGACTACTATGAACTAACTTCAAATGTTCTTGTCCCAGGCACCCTTCCAATGAAGAGATGAAACAACAGCTTGGGTTTAACTAGTGTATTTAAACAAGGTTATCTACATCATGTTATTAAATATGATATTTAAATGGGCAGGCTGTACTAGACAGCCTACTTTAGCAGCCTTCATTGGGCAGTCCCACCCTGACTCCAAACTCAGTGAATGTCTTCCACTGGTCTTGTTTCTCGTCACCAGCACAGAATGTGCCAAGAGATGCCTAGCCCCAGCCCCTTCCCCTGATGTGCCACACTGCCCCTACCGATTTTGGAAAGATGTTACTCAGCATCGAGGGCATTCCTTACCAAATCACAAGATGTCATAGTTCTGCTGTACACAACATTGGTCAGGCCACACCTGGGAGTATTGTGTGCAGTTCTGGAAGCCTCACTTCAAAAAGGATGTGGACAGAATGGAGTGGGTGCAGAAGAGAGTGACAAGGATGATCAGGGGCCTGCAGACCAAGCCCTACGAAGAGAGAAGGTTGAGGGGGGACATGATTGCTCTCTTTAAGTATTTGAAGGGCTGTCACTTAGAGGAGAGCAGGGAGCTGTTCCTGTTGGCAGCAAAGGATAGGACTTGCAATAAGGGGTTTAAATTGCAGGAGGAGAGGTACTGGCTAGATATTAGGAAAAGGTTTTTTACAGTAAGAGTTGTTCAGCAGTGGAATCAGCTACAATTATTAAGCATAGCAATTATAGTAAAGACAGCAATGAGAGAAATGAATGAATTAAATTAAGTAATAGAAAATTAAATTAAGATTAAATATGGGGTAAGACTAAAGTCACGATTGAGTCTGGGCCTGGAGATAACAAATGACTTGTTAAAATTCCCTGTTTTTCCCTACTTTTTCTTTTCTGTACCCCTTTATTATGAAAATAAATAAATAAATAAAAGACACTGGAATCAGCTACTTAGGGAGATGGTGAGCTCCCCCTCACTCACAGTGTTTAAGCAAAGGCTGGATAAACACTTGTCAAGGATGCTCTAGGCTGATCTTGGAATGAACAGGAGGTTGAACTAGATGGCCTGTATGGCCCCTTCCATTTCTATGATTCTAAGTAGATAGCACATTAGCAGTCAGGCCCTTAGGCCACCAACATGTCAGCCACTCACTGGCAGCTGAGGCACTGAGACAGGATATGAGCTGTACTGAAGAAGAGGCAGAATGCCATAGCTGTGGCTTCTTCACAGTCACTTCACAAACGGAAATACTGGTAGCAGGGCTGGTTTTCCACCCAAGTCATCGCATGGGCAGGCACCAACAAACTGTTGGGGCATGGCTTGTTTTTGTCTGCCAGGAGAGCTGGAGTTTATAGACTTAAACTGTACCCATTGTTGCCCCTCAAAACACATTGCAAATATGTGGGTCCCTTTAGATACTGGCAGATCTGCAGGAGGACAGTGGACAGAGTACCTGAACTAACA
The DNA here is from genome assembly GCF_029931775.1 of Euleptes europaea. Lineage (NCBI taxonomy): Eukaryota > Metazoa > Chordata > Lepidosauria > Squamata > Sphaerodactylidae > Euleptes > Euleptes europaea. Next base: position 35,279,804 of record NC_079320.1, on the reverse strand, counting down.
AAATGCCATGAGTTGCTGTTCCTCATTTCTTTATTTCCCAAGTACTTCCTTTTTTTCCTTTCAGTTATCTCTTATAGCTCCTCCTGCAGGGATGGGAACCACCAAGGATCATGGTCACGGGATTACATGGGATTATAAAAAGAAAAATGCTCATTTAAATAATCTTTTCTGGCACTTCTAAAAACCAAGGCTGTACAGGTGCTTCACAGTATAAGTCTGCAGTTTTTAATTAAAAGATATTATATATGAAAGCACTTTTTCTGTTCTCCTTAAAATTAATACTATTATAATTTAGTCAGTTAAATAAATTGGCATGTAGTTCTAATTCCAACAGAACAGTTCCATGTGGCTCTGAGTTAAATTTGTTTCCAAAATCTTGATTTAAATGTACCTTTAAAATGTTGCACATTTGCTATTTCATTATTCCTTTATTCTTTTATAAGAGTATTTGGCATGTTGCTGTCATTCATAACTTTTTATTACATGATCAAAATGTATTGAATGAAAATCTGTTGCCCAAATAGGGGGTGGATGTTGATTTTAACCATGAATTAATGATTTATGGCCACATTTATGAAGTGATTGCTTTTATAGACTCTTTATCTGAGATGAATACATTTATTAGTTTACACACTTCACCTAAAGACAAAATCCAGCAATCAAGGAAGTGTTCTGAAGTCTTACTGAATTCAATGCCAATTAGGAATGAATTAGACATAACATTGGGATATCCATGAATGCATCTCCTTCAGGTTTTTTTAAAAGTATAATTAGCAGCTCTAGAAGGACAGGACTATGGAGTATATGGATTAGACCTTTTCCACTCATTGAGTTTCCTTATGCCAGTCATCTCCCTGGTATTCTTGGTTGCCCAATGAGGAAATAATATCGATACCAATACAGGCCTTGTTGGTCAAATAACAGTTCTATGGAGGGAAGTTTTAGAAAACAACAACACCCTATCTGAATCTCCCTTCTTCCCTGGCTGTTTACATTTAAAAGCCCACATATCATTTCATGGAATATCTCATCTGGTTAGGTCCTTAGAAATGCACAATTATTATATAGTTGCCTCCCTGGAGACGTTAAGGATGTGGAAGTTAATAATCTGATGATATTCTCTTGCCAACAAAGTACTGGTGGTGCATTCTCTTAACTTCACATTATGAAAGCACAAAGGTATTATGAACAGCCTGAAGTCATCTGCTGAAACCAGGGAAGGAGAAGTAGCAGCAAGCTTCCCCACTTTTGTTGCTTGGAGATGGAAGGCAAGGAAAAAACTCCCTTGCTCATGGAAATGCATGAGCAGCCAATCCCCAGAGTCAGCTACTAACCAACTAATCAGCCATCACTGTATATGGGTATCTGTGCTATTTAAAAGTTTCTAGACAGAGCACAGGTTGAGTTTGAAAATAAAGAGTACAAAGGTATTTCACAGCTATGCTTCTTGTTTTAAAGAACAGCAAAAGAATGGCATCATTTTTGCTCTATTTTATTTAAGCTTTTAACAATCCATTGGTAAGAGACTATAACCAATAATTGTCAGGAAAACAAAGGGCATTTCCTAGCCAAAAGTAAATTCACTTAGAGTAATTGAATTGAATTCCCATTCAATCTCAGCAACATGTATCCTTGGCATAATTTATGAGGGTTTTATTTTGAAATATTTATTGCAATTTTTAAAAGTAGATTGGTAGAGATCATTGCAGCTCTCTGCCTAACTTCTCTAATGTCCAGGCTTTAATTGAGTTTATCCATCAATGTCTTATACCCTTTTGAGAATGGATGTTGGAGCTGAAACTCTTTAACACTATCTATGGCAAGACCTGTAATTTAATTAGCAATAGTATCTCAGTTGAAAAGTTTAAAGGTTATATTCATCCTGCTTTAATAAACTGGATTCTAATGCATGATTCTGATAGCGTGTATGAAGTAATGTTCAACGCTGTTATTTATAAAGCTGTGTAGGATGCATGTTTGGTAACATTTTACATTTGTAACTTATTCTTCTTCCAAGGAGCTCCGAGCAGTTTCTTAGCATAACAGCTACTGTATAACTAGGAGAAGCAGAAAAAGAAGAAGTAGAAGAAGAAGGAAGAGGAGGAGGAGGTGGTTTTTATATGCTGCTTTTCTCTACCTTTTAAGGAGGATGAAACCGGCTTACAACCTCCTCCCCTTCCTCTCCTCACAACAGACACCTTGTGAAGTAGGTGAAGTGGGGCTGAGAGAGTTCAGAGAGAACTGTGACTAGCCCAAGGTCCCCCAGCAGGCTTCATGTGGAGTAGTGAGGAAACCAACCCAGTTCTCCAGATTAGAGTCCGCCACTCTTAACCACTACACCACACTGGCTATTGAGTTAGGGCAGGGGTGGGGAACCTTTTTTCCACCAAGGGCTATTTGGATATTTATAACATCATTCGCGGGCCATACAAAATTATCAACTTAAAAATTAGCCGACCAAGCCGCAAGCAGGCAGCTGCCTCAGACGACCCCCCACCCCGGCACGGGCAAGAAGGCAGGCATCCAACCTGTGGCACACTCGCCTACCTTGTGGCACAGGATGGCCTGTTACACCAGCCGGGCATAGCTGTCCAGCTGCACTTCGGAGTTGCTCCTGCTCCACATGGTCGGCGCCAGATTCTACAGCCAGCTCCTGCTACCTCCACCTGCAGGGATAAAATGAGGACACACTAGCTAAGAACTCCCCCCCTCATGCATTCTGGCCCTGCCCCCTTTAACCCCTCCATTGTCACCACTTCTGCCCCTAGCCCTCTTGTAGTACAGAGGGAATACGTTCCTCCACGGCCCGGGTGGGAAAGGGTTAACACAGTTTCTTGGGCGGTCCTAACAGCTCTATAGCTAATGACTCGTCTGCAAGGGGGAAAAAAGGTTCAATTTCTCAGCAAAACAAACTCACATCTAGAGGCTATTTCTGTCCGCGGGAAGGGGCGGATCACCAGTCTTAGATCCTTCTGAGCTAGAGATCTGCCAAGTCCCACAAAGAGCCAGACCAAATGATTTCACGGGCCTTAAACAGCCCCCGGACCTGACGTTTCCCACCCCTGAGTCAGGGAGACAGATCATGTGTGACCTGGCCAAGGCTATGCAGCAGAACCAGGATTTGAACCTCAGTGCAACCTCAACTCAACTTTATTCACTGCTTCACATAGGCTTGTTTCATTTTTTTAACTGCTTAACTTTATTAAAAACATGTGTTATGTTCCTTATGTACAGTTCAGGTGCTGCAAAAGAAAAAACCATGAAAATGCCCAGAGTCCATTAGCACCTTAAAAACCAACAAGATTTCCAGAGGGTAAGCTTTTGAGAAACAAATCTCCCTTTGTCAGATACAAGAGAGCTTTGACTCGTGTAAGCTTAAACCCTGGAATCTTGTCAGTCTTGAAGGTGCTACAGGATTCAAATTTAGCTCTTCTGCTACCAATCAACATGGCTAACCACATTGTTCAGGCCCTTCATTAGCCAATAGCAATGCCATTCAAGTGATATAGGAGATAGTCATCCTTACGCCCATGAGTATCAGATTACACACGGTCAGATGTCAGGAGTGCTTGCATACAGTGCAGAGAGATGATGTGTGCAAAAGAACATTAGCATTGCCCTTTGCTCTTCACGTGTATTATTAGCTTTCCATTAATGTTACCCTATTTTTGACTTTTCTGCTGTATCATTCATCAATATACTTAATTTAAGCATTAGTAATTTAAGACAGACCAAAATGTTGGCATTAGATCCTATGACTCTTTCCCACTAAGCCTTCCTTCAACAAAGAAAGACGTCTTCCTCCAATGGAGAATGACTTTCTCCCCTTTCTTTGCTGCAGAAAGTCTCCCTCTTTTGGAAGAAGACCTAGCAGAAGAGAGTCATAGGAACCAAAATAGTAGGGAAAGTAGGACACAATTGTTAGTCAACCTTAAATTCTGATAAAGGCAAACAAAATCAACTAAATTTGTGACCGAAAGATAAGGAACATACCTTGGTCTTACACTTTTCATGACACAATCATGGCAATATTGGCAGATAATCTTTACTGTTGGGTGTATGATTAAATTTGCCCTCTGGGGCAGTGTGGTAGTTTCTCTCCCAGTGCATAGGAAAGCTGTATTTTTGGGTCGTATTGTGTTTTGACTATTGCAGTGGTAACATTTAGGCTGCATTCAGTTCTCATTTTCATTAATTTAGTTGTATGTTCTTGGGAACACATTGAAATGGATACATGTTAATATGCATTCTAATTAGCATCAAGCCTTCAGCAGCTTTATATAAGATAAAAATCTAGAACAAGATTTGCATATACTGCCTAGATGATCTAGGGGAAAAGCTTATGTATAAAGATTTTTCTTCTAACTATTTAAATCTCCACTTTGGATTGGGGAAGGGAAGATGAGAAGAGAGAGAAAGAGATTAAGGTATAGCTCAATAGACTATATATATACATATATCTAGTCACAGACTAAATATTAAGGAAACATAATACCAAAAAGGCAATGCCCTCTATAAATGTGAAAGACTTCATCTACAGGTCACAATATTTTTTATTATCAGAGAGAGCAAAATGAATACATCATAACACTCATTTCTTGTGCAATTATGTCATTAAAACAGAAAGACACAAAAGGATATATTTATACAGTCCTCCCAACTGAATCATGAATTCACGTGTTCCCTCGTAATCTCATTTATGTGGCTTTATTTCAGTTTCCTGTTTAGTGCAAACCATAGCTTGCCTAGAGATATCAAATTTCCCAAAACAGACAAAAACATTTTCCCTTATTTTGGGAGGGGGTGGCCACAAATTTTAGGGGGAGGGATTGAAACAGATGCAACACTTACTTTCCTATCAAATCTAAACTTTTACTGATTGAACAACATACATCATTTAGTTAGCATATAAAATTGTATTGTTTGTCATATTTATGCAACTTAGAAGTATAAGTACCTTCATATTCCATGAGAAAAATTGCAAGGATAACCACAATATGAGAAAGTGTTGCAATCTGCTGCATCCTATGCTAGCATAGTACATCTGATGAAGGGAGTGTTGACTCTTGAAAGCTTACACCCTGAAAATCTTGTTGGTCTCTAAGGTGCTGCTGGACTCAAATATAGCTACAATGGCACACGTATCCTTAGTTTTTGTCATGTGAGAGGTATGAAAAATAAAAATTGAAAGTAGAATAAAAATTTGAAATGTTCCTCAAAATGTACCAGTACATTATGAAAATTGGGTGTATCCTCAGTCTATCTCCTTTGGAATGAGTGAAATGCTTTGTAAGGCAAAATACTTCTCATGCAAAAAGAAAATATTTCATAGGAAGTTTTAGAGAGCTTTTCAAACTTCTTCAATTTTTCCAATGGAAAAATGGAGGGCTAGGAAAAAACAGGGGGAATTACTCCCCGTTCCCCTTTCTAGACCCTCACATCTCTAAGCTTACCATGATGTCCAAAACTCCAAAATACATTTTGTGTTTGTTCCCCAAACAAGAAGTACTCAATATTTCATGAACAGAATAATGAAATGCCAAAAAGTTTCTCACTTCAAAATGAAGATGACTATGTTTTATCCCCAAAACTGTGATACAGATTAAATTCTGGCGCTATAGTTGTTTTAAAAAGTGAACATTTTGAAATTCTAATTTATTCTGTCCACCTGTTTTTTGCTTCCCACCGGGTCAACTTCTTTAATAACACATTAAAAACACATTTAAAGTTTCCAGTATTTGTTTCATTCACAAGGTTATGGAAAATATGAAACGATGTCTCAGTTAAAGTCTCAGGTTAGCAATGAAATCAGTAAAAAAAATTAGACATCAGCTCTTTCGAGTCAGTTGATCATCCATAAAAAGAAAATAACAATGATCTACTTCAAAGTTTGGTAAGGAGATTAATGAAATATATTCACATGTAGGAACCCTCAGTGTGAGCTAAATATACTTGATTTGGATCCAATATCAGATTTTAAATAACAGTAGGAGATGCAATTTTTGCTGATTTGTCCCTCTTACCTCAGATCCTCCCAAATTTGCTCCTCTTATCACAGACTTCCAGTTCACCCCTCATGCTGTACCAAGAGTTGATCAAGTGTTAGGAGGAGACCTGGAAGTTATATCCATTAAGGAGTTGAAGGACAAGAGCTAGAGCAATGAAGAAAGGATAACAGTTTGAGGTAGGAGGGAGTGCAAGATAACTTGTGACAAAGAGGCTTGGAAGAATGAATTGTTAATGTTCAAAAGTTCAAGTGATAAGTGCAGGTTCCAGCTGCTTGCCTGGAGACCAGTTTGCTGATCCTGGTGGAGGGAGGAGGGCAGGGGAAGCCATAGGGAAGCTGCAGAGCCGGCTGGCTCCCATGTGGCAGCAGGGGGAAGAGCAGCAGCTTGCCAGTCAGCCTCCCTGGCTCTTCAGGCTCAGCTGGGCCAGCAGAGCCAGCCAATCAGCCCTCCTCCTTGATGTTCAAATTGAGCCTATCCAGAGGAGGCAGGGGCGAGGCTGGGCTGATTGGTCAGATGACGGACACAGCCCTCTGGTCCACCCAGGAAGGTTATAAGGAGGCATGCTTCTACCTCCTTCTCAGTTTGCCTCTGCTTTTGCCTGTCCCTCCCAATGTGAGCTCCAGGCAGCTGGCCTTCAAGGTTCTGTTTCTCAGAAGTTTGTTATGACTGCTTTCTCTCCTTTTGTGTGATAACTGTAATCTACCATGGGAACCAGGCTCGGCTTGGTAACCAACTGTGCCTTTGGTTTTCTGTATATGTTCCAACCTGTCTGTATTCCCCCCAGTAGAGTCCTCGTACCTTCCCCTGTAAGCTCCTGCTACTCACCTTATGCTTCCCAAATAAACCAGCCTCTTAGAATACCCTGTCTGGACGTTTGGTGATTGGGATTCAACAGGTGAACTCAGACCTTACATTAGGACTCTACTCAGCTTCCTTTATTCTCAAAGCCCTTCATCATTTTGTTTTTGTTTCTTTGTTTTGGTTTTTGGGGGAAATGAGGCTGAAGCCTCTTCCATGAGTTCTGCATGGCGGCAGCAGCTGAGTTCACCCTTTCCCCTGGAGGGACGGATGACGGGTCGTCCAGGAGGGGAGACCCGGGACAGTTACAGCCAGAGAAGTACTTCACCAACTCCTCCGAGAGGAGGTGGGAATACAGACCCTGCGCGCCCGAGAGGATGCTGCGGGAAAGGACTTCCAGCGACCCATCCTGGAGGGAGATTCCTTGCGTTGGGCCGTGGGCTCAGGAGAGGCCGCAGGTGTGGAGGTGGATCTAAGGCAACACCGAAGCCTAGACAGGAGTTCCCGAACTCCGCAGTGGAAGGAGTCCTGCTGGCAGCGCAGAGCAGAGAGGTCGAGGGGCAGTAGGGACAGACTATTGGATCGGTACTGCCGTGTGAGTGAGAATGCAGCCAGGGGAAACAAATCTCTCCTGGAGGGCCCCAATCCCGTACCCTTATCCCTCATGGGGGAGCGAGTGGAGACGGCAGGTCCTACTCAACCCTGTTATCACCAAGAGACGGAACAATCGTTTGCGGTCGATGCCCGGGACGCCGAGCAGGAGGTGCTGGCGGCCGCACAGGCATTTGGAGCACAACGACGCCAGACACGGATGAGGGGGACTGGATGTTCCACTCGCTACCCTCATTTTATGACCTTCCGAGCAGGGAGGACACAGACGAAGTCCAACGTCTGCGGGCTCAAAACCAGGCGTTGCAGGAGTACATGGCTTGGATGCAGAATCAAATGGATTTAATGGGGCAGGACTTAGGCGAGATGCAGTGGGTGCAAACTCTTGTACCGACCCCGCTGCCGCCTGGACAACCAGGTCAGCCAGGTGTGCTGTTCCAACCAGTGTCAGTTGGGTCACAGCGGACCTCTGCTCCGCTCTCCCCAGCTCCACAGCCAGGAGCACCCCAGCCGGCGCCAGGATTACCGGGGGCGCCAGGACAACCGGGGGAGGTTTGGCACCACACCTGGAGGTTTGGCACCACGGTAACCAAGAGGGCCGCAGCCCAGAGCGGGAGGACCCACTCCGCCACCCAGAGGTGTGGGACCTATGCCTGCAGTGCCGGGACTAGCAGGGGCATACATGCAATCGTGGCCACAGCCCTTGCCTCCACCGTTTGCTCTGCCAATGACTTTTGATGGGTCTGATGAAACTTTTCCCTGCTTTTTGCATCAAGTGGATAGCTTTATGAGGGAACAGGGACATACCTTCCCCACAGAAGACAGTCAGGTTAGGTTTGTCTCGTCCCTCTTGGAAGGCGCGGCGGCAGAGTGGATGATCAAACAGTTTGATTTCCGGACCCGATCCGTTCAGGGTCCCACTATTGACTGGGTAGCAAAAACAATTGAGTTTGCTCAGCCGCAATGCGAACGTCACCGAAGGGAGGTGGCAGTCAAGGTTCCTGCCTCGACGGCAGAGGTCGGGGGTGCGCCCCACATCTCCCAATTACCCCCCGAGTATCTGGATTTTGCTGACGTTTTTGATGTTAAAGAGTGTGACGTTCTACCCCCCCACCGCAAGACGGACTGTGCTATTGAGGTGTGGGGGGAGAAGCTAACAAAGAGTAAGATTTATCCTATGAATCCTAAGGAAAAAACGGTACTGAAAGACTTTATTGACAAGAATCTGGCACAGGGCTTTATCTGCCCTTCCACAGCTCCCCACTGCGCTCCTGCCTTCTTTGTGCGTAAAAAGACAGGTGACTTGCGACTTTGTATAGAGTTTCGCAAATTAAATGCGGTCACCCAAACCAATGCCTACCCCATCCCCCTCAACCCGGACCTCTTAAGCCAACTAAAAGAAGGGCGTATTTTCACTAAACTGGACCTGGTGGAAGCGTATTATCGCATTCGTATTCGGGAGGGGGATGAGCCATTAACTGCCTTTTCTAGTTGCTTTGGGATGTTCGGATACCTTATGATGCCCTTCGGGTTGAAAGGAGCTCCGGGGGTTTTCATGCAAATGATTAATGAAATCCTTCATGACTTATCGTTTAAAGGAGTGGTGGTTTACTTAGATGACATTCTCATTTACTCCCAAACCTTGGATGAGCACGTTACTTTGGTCAAAGAGGTTTTGCAACATCTCAGAGAAAATCACCTCTATTCTAAGGTTTCCAAATGTGAGTTCCATAAAAAAGAACTAACATTTCTAGGCTACAGGATTTTGCATCAAGGGTTAACCATGGACCCGGACAAAGTACAGGCGGTGGTGAATTGGGAGCCGCCAACTACTTGCAAAGAGGTGCAAAGATTTCTCAGTTTCGCTAACTTTTACCGGAATTTCCTCAGCGATTTTGCACAGGTGGTGCTTCCAATTACTGATCTTCTAAAGACCAAGGGGAAGGGGGTTGCTGCTACCCAGCCTTCCGCAAAAATAGACTGGACCCCGGAATGTCAGGTAGCCTTTGAGACTGAAATGTTTGTTTACGACTGAACGGGTGCTGAAGCATCCGGATTGTGACTGCCCATTCATTGTCCAAGTAGACGCTTCTGAAGTAGCCATGGGAGGGGCTCTTTTGCAAGAGGGTGAGGATGGCCAATTATACCCATGTGCCTATTTCTCAAAAATGCTTTCCCAAGCTCAGCTTAATTGGCCCATTTGGGAAAAAGAAGCAGTGGCGGTGAAACACGCATTGACAGCCTGGAGACACTTTCTTGAAGGTTCTGAAACTCCCTTCCAGGTTTGGATGGATCACAAGAACCTTGAGGCCTTAACCGGGACTCAAAAACTCACCGCAAAACAAGTTAGATGGATGGACTTCTTTTCTCGACTTCGTTTTGTGATCAAACACATTCCGGGCAGAAAAAACCTCTTAGCTGATGCTCTTTCTTGGCTCCCCCAATACCCAGTTAATGTGGAGTGCCCCACTGAATCCTTGTTTACTCCTGAGCAAAGAGGTATCCTACCCACCCTAGCAGTTCAAACACGCACTCAAGCACGGCAAACCCAGACCGTGAGTAACTCCTCTCCGCCCACTGAGGGGGCTTCACCTCCTGCTCCTCCACCATCGCTCTGAGATGCTAGTGGTAACGCTCCAGTCCAGCCCCAAGCAGGGAGTGAACCTGTCGTCCCGGAAGGACTGCACAGTTCCTTCCATGACGCTTTGATCCGCGAATGCCAAGCACAGATGAGTAACAATGCCCTACCTTCTGGTCTTGAGTGACGGGGGGAAATGTGGGTGAAAGACACTTAATTGTACGTGCCTAAAGCTTTACGGGCAGAAGTGTTAGGACTTGCTCATGGAGCGAAAACCGCTGGACACTTTGGTTTCGTTAAAATGTTGCATTTGCTCCATCGTCAGTTCTGGTGGGTGGGTATGCATCCAGACCTGGACTTCTTCATCCGCAGCTGTCCAATATGTGCCACCGCGAAACGTCCTACCGGCAAGCCCACTGGGCTACTAAAAGCTTTAGAAGTGCCTCAGGGGCCATGGGAAGTCAATGCTGTACTAGAATGTTATCTCCGTTGTTATGTGAATTATCACCAAGATGATTGGGTTGACCTATTACCTTTTGCAGAGTACGCATATAATAATTCTGTTCATCAGTCCACAGGTTTCAGTCCCTTCCGCATTGTGCACGGCAAAGAATTTGGACCTGTAGGTCAGGTGGATGTGTTGGGGGAGGAGAGGGTGCAGAGATATCAGATTGGATTCAAACCATACAGTCTACGTGGCCTTGGTTAACCAAAAACCTAGAACTGGCCAAGAGACAGTATAAAGCTCAGGCTGACAAGCATCGGGCCCCTAGTTGGACATTCAGGGTGGGTGATCTGGTTTATGTCTCCACCAAGAATCTGCGGTCTCTCCGACCCTCTAGAAAGCTAAGTGAGAAGTACATCAGGCCTTTTCCTATTTCTCGAATCATTAACGAGGTAACGGTGGAGTTGCAACTGCCTAAAACGTTAAAGAGAATCCATCCAGTGTTTCATGTCAGTTTACTGAAACAGTACGTGCCAGCACCTCAGTGGCACCCAGAAAATCCCCCAGAGGTTCCCGAAATGGTGGTGGGGAGGAACACTGCGAAGTTTCCAGGATTCTTGACTCCCGTATCCATAGGGGGGGCTGGAGTACCTAGTCCGTTGGAAGCATTTCAGCCCCGCCCATGACGAATGGGTTAAGCAACGTCATATCTCCGCCCCTCGCCTACTACGTCAGTTTCATGCCTCATATCCGGATAAACCCGCCCCATCAAACGAGACGGGGGGGGCCTTAAGGGGGGCAGAATGTGAGCTCCAGGCAGCTGGCCTTCAAGGTTCTGTTTCTCAGAAGTTTGTTATGACTGCTTTCTCTCCGTTTGTGTGATAACTATAATCTACCATGGGAACCAGGCTTGGCTTGGTAACTAACTGTGCCTTTGGTTTTCTGTATATGTTCCAACCTGTCTATATTCCCCCCCCCCAGTAGAGTCCTCGTACCTTCCCCTGTAAGTTCCTGCTACTCACCTTATGCTTCCCAAATAAACCAGCCACTTAGAATACCCTGTCTGGACATTTGGTGATTGGGATTCAACAGGTGAACTCAGACCTTACACCCTCCCTATATTTAATGTTTTTACAGTATTGTTAATCCTTACAACTTGGGTGGTGTTTAGCATGGGTCTGGAATCAGTTTCTGGGGAATGCGGCCTGCGTGCCCCTTTTCCCCCGTTGTGGGATCCCATTAAGGGATTTTGGGGGATGCTTAGGGTAGGACATGCCCAGCTCAGGGGCTGTCCACACAGCCTCCTCCCAAGTGGCTCACGTCCAGGTGAAAACCTTTGTTACACCATCCCTAGGCTACTCCAGTGGGCTCGCTGGTAGTAGGATGACATCAGGAGCATTGGGGTCGAATGATGTCACTGATTCAGCCCACATACTGCGCCAATGCATTTCAACTGTTGCCAATTAAGTTATGGCCAATTTTCTCCAAATGAAATTGTTCCAATTAATGTTGTGTTGTTCAGGTTGCTTATTTAACAATGGTTACACTAATGGGTTATTGGCCTCTGTCCTCCTCTCCACACTTGGTCCTGGAGCAGCAATAAATGTTGTATATGTATTTTCATGAAATCATTCCAATGTTTGAAACCTTCAATACAAGTTAACTCTTTTTTATGGTTATCCCTACTGACTGAATAAGTACTGTCTAAGGGGAAGACATTATTTAGGGTCTTAGCCTCTGTGTGTGTGTGTGTGTGTGTGTGTTAAAATATAACTAATTGTGGCACTGTGAAAGGAAAGTGGGGTTTGACACCCAACCCCAATAGTTCTGTGACTTGTCTGAGTGAGGGGTGGTTGATAAGGAGACTGGGCTGCCCTTTGTGGTAGTGTCTCTGGGAATGAGATAGGGGACCCTCCTTGTGAAAGGGTATATTAAAAAGAGACACGACGGATGGCAAACTGTGACTACCTGAACTACCTGTGCCCCTGAATCTGTGTGACAGAGGTTGTGGTGGATGGTAGTGTCTGTGAAGCGGAGTCATACCAGGTACCCCAGCCTCCCTTTTTTAGCAGTGGAAAAACTGGTTTGGTCTAGCCCTATGTCTGATATAGGCTGTGGTGCGTTATATAGGAATCTCAGAGGCACCAAACAACTACTCCACAATCTCTGTTGCTTTTCTCTCTTTTAGGCGTTTAAAATGCAGCTATTGAATGAAGTGCTATTTGTTACCAGGAGAAAAACTGAGATCAGTATAATATTGTTTTGCATTAAATAATCACAAATGGGTTTTTAACAAAGCATCTTTTTTAATATACCTGAATAGCTGGTTTTTGTGTATTCTATCATGTGACAAGCACAGCCTTGGTTGCAAAAATAAATAAATTAATAATCAAACAAGCCTATTCTTGTAAGGCAATTGTTGTTACTGTTTCTAATCATCAATGAATAATTGAAATCATTTCGAAAATCCCACAGCATGTTCACAGTCACACATAAAAATGTGCTGGCGGGTTGATAACAAACCCGGCAACACAATCCTTTCTATATATGGGTTTGGATATGCTTGGGTTTACTTATGGGAAAGCTTTTTCTATGTAAATGAATCTTGTCTTCTAGAGCTGTCAAATCTATAAAGCAGGTAGAAGCTAGCCAATAATAGCATATTATCTCCCAGACCCGACCTTCATTAGGAACAATGAAGAAGAGCATTACAGTGTGTGAAGAATAATTTAAATTATGGCTTTTTCAATAAAATAATGGGGGTTTGTCATATTTATAACAAGTACACGTAGCTAACCAAAAAAAAAAGAGCTTTCAGTCCTGAAATGTTCCACAGATAATTTAAATGCATATGATTTTTGCAGTAATAAATTAGAGTTTTGAGACCCAGGGAATAGAATGCTGCCTGGGGAGCTAGATTGTTTCCATTCGTTTGGAAGTGAGGAAGGAATTCAATGGCTTTCTTTTTGTTTTTGTTCCAGGTCCGGTGACAGCAATGGGGGGGGGAGGAAGCTATGTTGACCCTTCTTCTTTTCACAATATTTCACTAGAGAGATGAGCAAAACCTGTTTTTTAAAAAAATAAAATAAAATTCTGTGCATATTTCCACCTTTCCACAAATTGGGACTATACTGGTACACCAAAGGGGATATGAAGTTTTCACAAAAAGAGACCTGAAACATTGCTGAGCATTTCATGCATCTTATTATCCACAATTAGCTTAAGTGTACATCATGTTCCCTACTCAAAAGCACAGACATCTGTAGTCTGAAAAGTATAATGAAGATCTGACTAACGCTCATCAGATGCATTTTATTATCCACAAGTTGCTTAATTGTGGCTAGGCCCAAATATTCAGTTAGAGATATTGTCGAAGGCTTTCACGGACAAAGTTCATTGGTTCTTGTAGGTTATCCGGGCTGTGTAACCATGGTCTTCGTATTTTTTTCCTGATGTTTCGCCAGCAGCTGTGGCAGGCATCTCAGAGGAGTAACACTGAAGGACAGTGTCTCTTAGTGTCAAGTGTGTAGGAAGAGTAATATATTGTCAGAAAGGGGTTGGGTTGAGCTGAATCATTGTCCTGCAAAAGGTATCAAAGGTAATGTGCTAATCATTGTCCTGTAAGTATCAAGATAATGTGCTAATGAGGGTGTGGTATGTTATAATGGAACCATTGTATCCTGAAGTGATCTGTTAATGTGTGAAATCCAAAGCTATGCAGATTAGAGCTTTATTTTAAATGTTCTTACCTTGTCTTATGCAAACCCGATTAGCAGCCAAGTGAAAAGTGAACTGCAAAGCCCATGTGAATGGACAATTTATATTTTTGCTACCATGCATGGTCCACATCAAACAAGATTTTTTAAATGGCATACAGCTAGGGTTGCCGACTGCCAGGTAGTAGCAGGAGATCTCCTGCTAATTCAGCTGATCTCCAGCCAATAGAGATCAGATCACCTGAAGAAAAATGGCCGCTTTGGCAATTGAACTCTATGGCATTGAAGTCTTTCCCCTCCCCAAACCCCACCCTCTTCAGGCTCCACCCCCAAATCTCCCGCCGGTTGAGAAGAGGGACCTGGCAACCCTACATACTGCCTTGTATAATATTTGAGACTTGGAGTGATGTGTATTTGACACAGTTGAGCTTCAGTGGTATTTGCCTATTTGCCTCTGAAGTAATGTCCATATGAAACATTTCTAAAAGATATCCAATTGTGGTTATGGTTTTATCAAAAAAAAAAAAGAAGCTAAAAGAGGAAAGGGAAATGGGAGTACAAGTAGCTACTGGCATAGGATATTGGAAGGAACTCTTGACAGATCACCTCATTGACATTGGTGACTTTAATTTTCATTGAACTGTAGACCCTCATGCCCTTTATCACAAATTACTTCTGAAAGTCCCTTGAGTTTCCAAAATGGTGCACCATGTGGCACACGAGGTGCTCCATAGAACAACAAAATTACTTCTCATTGTTCAAGGGGGCTTTGTGCTTTGTTCTCTCAAGCACTAGCTCAAAGTTCCCTTTGGCACTGAGAATTAATTGCATTGTTCTTTGGAGCACCTCATATGTACAATTGTTGAAAACAGGCAATAGATAACAATAAAAGACTGTAGTGACGATGATGACTATTTATATCACCCACCTATTATGTTGGAGTAAATTAATGAGCTCTTACTAGTGGAGCTCTTTCAGTCACCTGTTTCTTCTTGGTACATGTTACCAAAAATGCACATACTGCTCTGAAAAAATACTGTCACAAGCCTCCATGTATATACAATTCCACCAGTATGACATTTGTACAATATTTTACAGAACTGGGTACAAAAAAAGCAATCTTGATATGCTTGCATATAAGGTTCAGTCAAACTCCTTTTGTGTCCTACCAGTGTATGTTAGCTCATGTTTATAAGTAATGCACACACACACCCAAAAAAAAAAAAAAACAGAATCTTGAGGCAATCATACATGTATCATCAAAATTGTGGGGTTTTTATCTGTGTGCCTCAGCAATATAGAGGAAAGACACAAATGAACTGAAGAAGATGAAAGTAACAGTGAACTGTGCAGGCTTCAATTTTGTAATTAATTTTAGAAATTCTTCTAAATAAATTGGAAATTAGGAAATGAAGAGCCTAGGACAGAACAAATTTTGAAACTAAAATGGAAGAGAAAGGTGAAAATTCTCTCATACATAAGCACCATGAGGCTTGGTTTTTCCTTCCTTCCCCTATATGTTATCTTAGTTCTGCTGTCTGAAAGGAATAGATGCCACTTCTTCTAAGGCCCAGCATGTATGTATACAGCAGAGGAATAGGGGCTGTGGCTCAGTGGAAGAGCCTCTGCTTTGCATGCAGAAGGTCCCAGGTTCAGTCCCCAGCATCTCCAGCTAAA
The DNA here is from genome assembly GCF_029931775.1 of Euleptes europaea. Lineage (NCBI taxonomy): Eukaryota > Metazoa > Chordata > Lepidosauria > Squamata > Sphaerodactylidae > Euleptes > Euleptes europaea. Next base: position 35,263,973 of record NC_079320.1, on the reverse strand, counting down.
CAAACCAGGTAGGACCACTAGGAGATGTGGAAGACCTCTACCTGAGACCCTGGAGAGTTGCTACCAGTCTGAGTAAACAATACTGACCTTGATGAACTGATGGCCTAATTTGGTATAAGGACAGCTCCATACCAGGTTGTGGAAGGAACCACTCAGTAAGAGAGAGCAAGATAACCAGGAATGATGAGCCAGGCATCCTCACACACACACACACACACACACACACACACACCAAGGAAAGAGCTGGACCAAAGTGCATCTCATCCAAAAGCATTACTGGGAAATCCATAACTATAGATTCTCTGGTGGGGGCCAGCTCCCCTTATTCTAGTCTTTTTTGGACAGAAGGAGTCAAAACTAGTTAAGGTTTCCCACAAATCCCATCTTCTTGGTGTCTTGGTTCAGGCACCAAACTCAACTGTGGGCAGGCCAAGGGGCTGAGCCAAGTGCTAAGGAAATGTGAATTAAAACAACCTGTAATCTGTATGAGAAAGATTAGAATCTGAACCTGTGATAACTTATGGTCCCTATCTGGAATCCCTTGGAGGCCTTATGTGGTTGGAAAGGTGGCATAAACTTTTAAAAAAGAAATAAAACAACTTGGGATGGAAAATAACCAGAGCAAACAACCAGGTCTCATGCACTTGCCTACCTACCCACTCTCAAAATGCTGACACTCAGCTGGTGGCATTTCTCACCCCCCCTGCCCCCCTACATAACAGACCAAAATTAATCCTCCCCCACAGCTCATGCCTCCCACAGTCACAGTCTTCCTTCTAGTTAGTTATGGGGGATTTATCTCCTTACACATCAGCCATTTGCTTATACTCTCTGCTCTCACTCAGGGATTTTGACTCAATCTAACTTGGTTTCCGCTGGTTCAAAAGGGAGAAGTGTGTCTCTTCTGACCACCAAAAAGACTATGCTGTAGTTCTTGGGACTGACCTGGGCAAAAACCATAGGAACAGTAGTAAGCAGGGGAAATGGGGAAGAGTAAGTGAAAAGGCTGACTGAATCCAACCCACCATTTTGCTCATGGTATTTATATCCTGACTTTTTGCTTTATACATGAAAGGTGGTACAGAAAACCTATATAAAAGATTTACAAACACGCTACCTTAAACCACCACTCAGTAAACACAGGAGATAAAAATCAGCAGCAGTTAATCAAACTTACCATTCCTTCTGAAATGAAAAGATTTTAACAGAGCACCAAAGGCAAGGATTGAGGGGCCAGGTGCATTCCATGGGGTGAAAAAATTAATAGTGTGGATACAAAAAGTTTAAAAAGCTGTCTCTCACATCCCCACAAATCCCACCTCCATTAATATCAGCACTCTCAGAGCAGTGCAAAAGTACCAGATCTCAACACACAAACAGGTTCATATGGTGGAGGCAGTCTGTAAAATATATTGGTTCCTGGGCTGTTGAGGGTTTCAAAGGTCAGCACCAGTATTTTAAATTGGACTGGGGAACAAATTGTCAGCCAGAGAAGCTGCTGAAACACTGACATTATATAGTCTCCATAGTAATTAGTATTAATCACCACCCCATCATATGCAAAGGCCACCACAAAGCAGAGTGTGTAAAAATCATATAACCTGGATGTTTCTAAGGCCTTTTAAACTGTGTCATAGCTGCTGTTTTCAGGAACAGCTGCAGCTGATGAACTAGTCAAAGGTGGCAAAAAGAACTTCTTTTGACCTCTATACACTGTTTCTCCAGCAGCAGAGTTGGATCTAGAAGAGCTGTTTTTTATACCCTGCTATTCTCTACATTTGAGGAGTCTCAAAGCGGCTTATAATTGCCTTCCCTTCACCTCCCCACAATGGACTCCTTGTGAGGTAGGTGGGGCAGAGAGAGCACGAAGAGAACCATGGCTAGCCCAAGCTTACCCAGCAGGCTTCATGTCGAGGAGTGGGGAACCAAACCTGGTTCTCCAGATTAGAGTCCACCGCTCTTAATCACTACACCACACTGGCTCTTGAGGGGAAGCTGATACTGCTCAAAAGGAGCAGGTGACACCTAAATAATAACCTCAATTCAAACTGAATGGTTTGTCTTTTTAACTATGCTGGTGGGTGGGGCTGTGAGGGAAAAGCTGGCCTAATTATATTTCCACCTCTGTTTAATTACGTCAGGGAAGTAAACTTCTGTAATTGTTTACCAATGTGAACTAACTATTATGCCATGGTATCAAGAAAATTGCCTAATGAAGGAATGAGTATAATCGCAACATTTTCAGGTGGTTTGTTTCCATGCAATAGAATGGTGACCACACCAAGTAGCTTGGATGGAAGATGACAGCTAGCACTAAGCTATCCAACACATGTGAAAGAGCAGTGTAATCATACAAAACAAATACATCCCAATTTGTTTGGACACATCCACACAGCTTCCTGAATGGGCAAGCAGGATACAAGCTGAACCAATGGGTGGTCAGCATCTCTCATTACACACTTGTAGCTGCACTAGGTGAGGAACAGATGTTGGAGTTGAAGGACTTTGTGCTGACTCTTAGCCTCAGACTTCAGAGGGGGACTATAGACAGTCAGAGAGAAGATGGGTCAGGATCCTGAGCACCCTTCCTTTCTACTGCTATGATGCTCTCCCTTTGATATGTAGATTGCTACTCTCAGGGAATCTTCCTCCAGCTGTCACTTTCTCTCCACACTCTTCTCCATTTTGGCACCATGAGGGCAGTACATGCCTCCTGCATCTCTATACATCCTAGCTAGTTACACGAGAGCAGAATCCTATCTCTATCCGGTCTAGAATGGAGTTCATTACAATAAAGGACTCATGATAGTTTTGCAAAGATAAAGATGCTCCGTGTGTAACTTTGTTTTTTAGCAGCACACACTAACCAGACAGACTCTGCTGCATTATGTGCCTTGAGCACTCTGCTAACCTAACTTTCCTTCAATAGATGCATTTTCTTGACTTGGAAAGGTTTACTTCTGCAAAGTTTAAGGATCCTTAAAAATCAGTGTAGGGAGGAAATTTGAAATGTGGAGATACTGCAAACCTAAAACTGTCAATTCAGAATTTCCATTTTGGCATATTGAAGATAAGATGAAAGCTCAATTTCTCCTTCCCTGTCTTAGGTAACCAGCGACAGAAACCTGTAGACAGTGACAACCTTGAGTCATTATTCCAGACATTGGATGAGATTGTTTACTGCTTGCGCACTGGGGCTTAGGAACAACTGTATTTATAATCTGAACAAGGCTTTTCATATTCTTAACTTTTCTGCAATTGGTGATGCAGGAAGAAGTTAAGGAAAACTGGGAAATGATTCTATTTGGGTCATGCCAATTTAGGATTTGGCCCATGCCAATTTAGGATTTGGCTCAACAAGGCTGCAAAACTGCCATATGCTACCAGACCAGGGCTCAATTATTTAAGTTGGACTAAAGATAAATAGCTCAGTACAGGACTACAGCTTCAGGCTTTAAGAAGCATTATGCTACCTCCTGGCAATGACACATGTTGTGTATTTTGCAACACTTAAACATATTTAAAGAAATAAAAGAATAAACTGTGGTGTTTTGGTTTTTTTTACTTTTTGCAGCTTGCAAGACAATCTATAGAATGTAAAGCACTACTTCTGAAATGCTGTTCAAACAACAAGGGTGCTATAATAGCTCTTGATGAAGTGTCAGCTGCACAGATAATTTTCTTAAGGAAAACATTTATATCTCCTGAATAATTTACATCTCATTTAAAAAAAAATCTATGACTTCGGAAAGTGTTTGTAGACAGTTGGACTCCACTGAATATTTGATAGGGACAAAAGGAATCCAGGCAAAACTGCACAAACCCCCTAAGTACAGAAAATCTTTCAATAACACAAGGTATCTCTGAGGGATGAATCACTGATCCTACATACATTTCCTTCTCCGCTCCCTCTACCTTCCTTCCCAACTGCCACTGTCAACTGCCACTCTCCAAGGTCAACAGCAGAATTCTTTTGAAACCCTATCTCAATCAGGCTTCTCAGATCAGTGTAAGGCACCTGCAGTTTGCTGTCCATCATAAGAACATAAGAACAGTCATGCTGGATCAGACCAAGGTCCATCAAGTCCAGCAGTCTGTTCACACAGTGGCCAACCAGGTGCCTTTAGGAAGCCACAAACAAGACGACTGCAGCAGCACCATCCTGCCTGTGTTCCTCCGCACCCAAAATAATAGGCATGCTCCTCTGATCCTGGAGAGAATAGGTATGCATCATGACTAGTATCCATTTTTACTAGGAGCCATGAATATCCCTCTCCTCCATGAACATGTCCACTCCCCTCTTAAAGCCTTCCCAGTTGGCAGCCATCACCACATCTTGGGCACGGAGTTCCACAATTTAGTTATGTGTTGTGTGAAGAAATACTTCCTTATATTAGTTTTGAATCTGTCACCCTCCAACTTCAGCAGATGTCCCCGCGTAACATCTGTTCCAGGTAAATTGATAGCTTAACATAATACATAATAGTATTATGAGAGAGGAAGAAAAGCTTCTCCTTGTCCACTCTCTCCATACCATGCATAATTTTATAGACCTCTATCATGTCTCCCCTTAACCACCTTTTTTTCAAGCTAAACAGCCCTAGGAGTTTTAACCGCTCCTCATAGGGCAGTCGCTCTAGTCCCCTGATCATTTTGGTTGCTCTTTTCTGCACCTTCTCAAGCTCTGCAATATCCTTTTTTAGGTGTGGTGACCAAAACTGTACAGAGTATTCCATGTGTGGTTGCACTACTGATTTGTACAAGGGAAGTATGATAGCAGCAGTTTTATTCCTTATTCCTTGTCTAATTATGGCCAGCATGGAATCTGCCTTTTTCACAGCAGCCACTCACTGGGTTGACATCTTCATCGAGTGATCCACTAACACCCCAAGATCCCTTTCTTGGTCTGTTGCTGCCAGCACAGATCCCATCAGTGTATATGTGAAGCTGGGATTTTTTGCCCCAATATGCATCACTTTACACTTGCTCATGTTAAATTTCATTTGCCACTTTAATGCCCATTCCTCCAGTTTGAAGAGATCCTTTTCGAGCTCTTCACAGTCTGATTTTGTTTTAACCACCCTAAATAATTTGGTGTCATCTGCAAACTTGGCCACCTCACTGTTCATCTCCAACTCCAGGTCACTGATGAACAGGTTGAAAAGCAGCGGTCCCAACTCAGATCCCTGAGGGACCCCACTGCTCACATCCCTCCATTGTGAGAACTGACCATTGATTCCTACTATCTGCTTCCTATTTTTCAGCCAGCTCTCAATCCATAAGAGGACTTGTCCTCTTATCCCATGACTATGAAGTTTGCTTAGCATTCTTTGGTGGGGGACTTTGTCAAAAGCTTTTTGGAAATCCAAATACACAATGTCCACAGGCTCCTTCCTATCCACATGCTTATTGACACTTTCAAAAAACTCTAAAAGGTTAGTGAGAGAGGACCTACCTTTACAGAAGTCATGTAGGTTTTGCTCAGCAGGGTTTGCCCTTCTATATGCTTGACAATTCTATCTTTAATCATTCTTTCCATCAATTTACCTGGAACAGATGTTAAGCTAACTAGCCTACTCTATACAAGGGAAGAGAATTCAGGGACAAGGGAAAGGTCCATGGGACTTTGAACTTATGGAAATGAATTAGCCCACCTACGCCAGAATAGTCTGCTCCATGCATCGATAGTTCTCCAAAGCCTCATGCTAAAATTTCCTGAGTCCCCCCAGAACCTTTTGTAAAAATGGGTGTTACACTGGCAGTTCTCCAGTCCTCTGTACCAGAGGATGAACTAAGGGTCATATTACATATCATTGTTAGAAGTTCAGAAATTTCCCTTTTGAGTTCTTGAAGAACTCTAGGATGAATACCCTCTGGTCCCAGTGACTTGTTAGTTTGCAGTTTGTCTAGATGTTCCAGGACTTCCTGCCTTGTTACCATTATTTGCCCCTCCCCAAAACCTCTGTTCAGGGGAAGGAATCTGCTCTATATCTTCAACAGTGAAGACAGATTAGAAGAATTCATTTAGTTTCTCAGCAATCGCTTTATCCTCCCTTATTGTTCCTTTACTCCCATTGTCATACAAAGGTCCAATCTCCTAGCTGGTTTCCTACTCCTAATGTACTTAAATAATTTCTTATCACACCTGGATCCTCCAGGTCAGGGCCCATAGATCTATGCAGGGGCAGTGTAATATTGTATATTTATTTTCAATCCCTTTCCTAATAACCTCCAGCACAGAATTTGACATTTTCATTGCTGTGACACACTAGTCATTCATTCATTCAAAACATTTATTATTTATTTTTGACGTACTTATTGATCTAGTCACCTGACATTTTCATTGATCTGTCCACTATGACCCCAAGGTCTTCTCCCCTCTCATTCTCAGCAAGTTCAGACCTCTTTAAGCATATAGTTAAATACGGGATTTGTGTGTGTGTGTGTGTGTGTGTGTGTGTGTGTGTGTGTGTGCAGTGCAGCATGGCCTAAGACCAGGAAAGAACAAAGCCATGTAATCTATACTCTATACAAGGGAAGAGAATTCAGGGACAAGGGAAAGGTCCATGGGACTTTGAACTTATGGAAATGAATTAGCCCACCTACGCCAGAATAGTCTGCTCCATGCATCGATAGTTCTCCAAAGCCTCATGCTAAAGCTATTCATTACCTTTAAACTAGAAGTACCAGGACTAAACCTGGGACCCTCTGCATGAAAAAGCATTGTGATCCATTCATTAATGAACAAGAATGATTAAGTCTATTGATAGCACTGACACGTTGCATCAAATAAATGTTGCTTTACTTGAGGACAATTGACATTCTTGTGTGTCAATGTCCTTGAAACAGCACTGTATACTCAAATGGGGATGTACATGGGGACAGAAAATAATAGGACCAAATCCTTTCTATGGCTTTGAGTCATTTTGTATTTCAACAGGAATTTTCTTCAGAGCAGATTCCCAGCAGAATACTCAATTCAAAACACAATTCATCTCCAAATCTTATTGATGTGTCATTTCAATTTCCTGAACTCTCAGTTTCTTCACTTACTTCTTTCCTTTGAAACAAAGCTAATAAATGTCTGTCATTTTCAATAGAAAACTAATTACAAAAAAAGTTTTGAATTTCAAATTTTCATCTGCCTGAAGAGAAACAGACAATAAGCCACAGAAATCTGACATTGTTCAAACAAGCTACTAAATGTACTGACAATTAAATTCCCATTAAAAAAAAACTTACCCCAAAGCATTTCTTTATGTTACTATCTACTTTTATTGTAACTAAGTTGAACTTATTAAAACGTCTGATGATTTGTAGTACTGGTTTTATCACTACAGGCACCTCGATGAGCATTGATATTGACTTCTGCACACATCTTTGGCTACACTGAATAACCTTGATTTAACTCAGAGTGAGTACTTACCACTTTGCTAGCAAAAAAGGTTGCTAAGTGGGATCCAACTGAGCGGGTTATTTTGGTTAGTAGTTGAAGATATTTTCTTGACCTTTGAGAAGAGTAAATGCCATGTCTCTAGTGCATATTAAAACTTCACTTTGCCCAAGTTCACAGGAACACACATGTTCCTCGGTATTGCTAAAGCTCTTGCAAATATCTGTCTTCATATCATCATTTCTGCCAGGTGCCCTTAACAGCTGCCCTTCAGTTTGCCATGACATGGGAAGTATAATTAGGCTAGCCAGCAAGTATGGCACCAGGTAGTACATATTTTCAGGTAGTACAGGGCACCATGAAGGTAACATTCAAAAGGTAGGGACAAGCTAGGCATCACACTGTCATGTACATCATGTGACCAGCTGTAGCATGAGGCCTATAGTAGGGGAAAGATCTGAGCTGAAGCATCAGGCCTATAGTAGGGGAAAGATCAGATATCTGCCAGTGTGATTAGGGACTATGGATACTTGTTTGGCCAACCCAGCCTTCTGTGCAAGTTCCAGCATGAGGGCTCCATCTATGCAGCCATGCATTCCAGCTTCCAGGTCCCTAAAACTAAACCAGATGAAAAGTCAAAGAGTGGAGCAAAAAATGAAGCTTGGGAAGCCAACTTACTGGGAAAGGCTCTCAGCCCAATTACATTAACTGCTCTCTACATCCGGCTCCTGAACACCTCCAAAGAAAGTGGATGGAGCTCACATTTAATCTATTTTTTAGGATAAGCTTGCTTTGTGACCTTAAGCAATTCATTCTCCGTCACCCTAACCTACTTCCAATCTCATCTTCAGGAGTTATAACATAGAAAACAATGGGAAATTCAGTCTGATACATTGTCTGTCATCAGTGCCGGATTTACGTATAAGCTAAACAAGCTATAGCTTAGGGCCCCACTCTCTTGGGGGCCCCAAAAAAAATTAAAGGGGAAAAAACTGGATGTACATTTCCAACATATAAGATAAAAAACAAATAAAGTAAAACCTACATACAGCAACAGTGTTTTGTGTTGTGTAGGCTCCTATGATGTAAGTAATGGGCCCCGCCTGCTAGCCTGCTCCCTAAAATATCACTGGTTTGCTCATTTCTATATATAGGGTGCCTACATTCTGCATAAATTACCATATAGCATATATTCAACACAAAAAACAGCGACAATTTGTTGTTGACAAAGGACAGCTGGACATATAAAGGGCCCCATTACCTTCAATAGCTTAGGGCCTCATCAAACCTAAATCCGGCCCTGTCTGTCATTCTCCAAATGTCTCTACTGACATCCCTACTGAACTGTACTCTATAAAATGTATTTCTTTTAGTGAGACAGTGGGCGGGGTTTAGAGTTGTGAGCAGAACATGACATTCATCCTAGTAACTCTGAATTGCTGGGCCTGTCATTTGAGGGTAAAAACTATGTGCATGAAGCTTTGCAATGCACAATCCATCTATTACTCTTCATTTGAGAAGTTTGGCACAATGCTGGCATGGATAGTTAGGAAGTGAACAAAAGTAGATGGTTGCTCAGTTTTTGTTTGTAGGAATTGTGAGTTCAGATGAGTGTGGGCAAGTGATGTGCAAACTTGGGAAGCTGCCCAAGGAACTGGAGCTTCCTCTTACTGAGGAAAAACATAAGAGCCTGTGATGCCATGAGGGGACTGAAGACTCTGCATCACTGCATCAGTTACACAGGCAGAGGAGAAGCAAGTTTCTAGGGCATTGACTGGTGCCTGACATCACTTCTGGGTTTTTGTTACATCCACCACCCACCACCACCACTGGCCAAAGAGGTGAGGTCAGGTAGGAGAGCCCTTCTCTGGGAGATTTCCCACCCGAAGTAAGCACTTGGCCTGCTTACATAGAATGCAGAGCCTTTGTTCAGAGACGTATGCAGATCCAAAGACATATTGCATCCCAAGCATGAAGGCTAGTTACACATGGAGTTAAAGACATTTTGCTACATCTGTGGTCAGGCTTTGACTGACTCCTGGCCAATCCCAATATGGAAAATGAGACTTAAACTAAAGAGCAGAGACATATCAGCCAAAACAATTAGGGAATATCTGGAAGCCTTGGCAGGACAAGGTAGCCTATGATTAAAAGGCCAGGACTTCCAGATACTCGAGGTAAGAGATAAGTAGGACAAGGAAGAACTAGCTAAGCTAGAACAAAGGCACTCACACTTGCATATTATACATGTTGATCTATAACATTATAGATGTTGATCTATAATATGTAGAACCTCTATGAGAAATTTTAGTTCTCATATCAACAAAGCATTTTAACCCCCCCCCCATCGCCTCCCCGCCTCCTCAAAATGTGTGTGACTGTTTCTCTGAAACGGGACAATCAAAATCCACATTCAGAAGAAGAGAAGAAAAAGGGGCTGTTTTTATATGCCGACTTTCTCTACCACTTAAGGAAGAATCAAACCGGCTTACAATTACCTTCCCTTCCCCTCCCCACAACAGACACCCTGTGAGGTAGGTGGGGCTGAGAGAGTATGACTAGCCCAAGGTCACCCAGCTGGTTTCATATGTAGGAGTGGGGAAACCAACCTGGTTTACCAGATTAGCGTCTGCCGCTCATGTAGAGGAGTAGGGAATCAAACCCAGTTCTCCAGAATAAAGTCCACCACTCCTAACCACACTCTTAACCACTACACCACACTGGCTCTCAGAAAGAAACCTATACATTATTCATTTACACAGGCCTCACAGATGAGACATGGCATCCCTCACAAATCCCAGCAATGAACTCTGGACCATGCTAAGCCCATCCTTCCCATGAAATCAGTGAACACTGATCCTCTACAAAAACAAGTTGCCTTTGAAGCAGCTCTTCTTGATGGATTGCACCCAAGCCTCTTGCTGCTGCTTCTGTCACTCCCACTATATCAGAACAGAGTTTTGGTGAGATTTAAAAGCCTCCACAAACTTCAGGAGCATCCTTCACACACAAAAAACTCAGCAAGATTTAAATATGGAGGTTTTTTGTGTGTGACAGTGATTTCCGTATACATAACGCAGGTGCTGGAAATCCAAAAGAGCTTTAACAACCAATGAACAATGTAAAGCCAGAAATGAAAATATTTAAAGAGAAGTAAAGAGGATTTCAAATCCATTTTACACAGCTGCAGCTGCTGTGACAGTTTATTAAGCTCCAAGGCAAGGGATTTTTTTTAAAAAAAAAAACCTGAAATATTTACCATAAGCTAAATAGAATTGTCACAGCGTCTTGACTAACTGCCATATAAACCTGAACATTAGCATTTCAAAATGAGAGCATTACCTGATTGATTCATTGGGTGAAAGATGGGAGAAATAAGGTCAAAGTAGAAGTCCTTCAGAAGACTACAGGCAAAAGCTAGTGGGGTATCCAAAAGAGGGACAAAAGCTACTTTTCTGAAAATTTGTTTTGGTTATGTTTAACAGTGACCAAAGCATGAAAATGTTCTGTTTACTAATTAATTTATTTCAAAACTGTATATCCTTTTATTACAAAGTTTTAAAGTTGTCATGCAAGACCAGTGACAATGTCTAACTCCCTCCAAAACGTGTGTGTGTGTGTGTGTAAATGGCTACAGAATGTTGGGGCTATCAAGGAAAATGATCTGTTGTATATTCCCTTCAGCTCTAATGGAATTTTTAATGCAACCTCCCCAACAGATCCTAATGGGTGGCCACACTATCTGGGAGACACACTTTTCTAGATGCTCAGACAGCTACTGGAAATGGTTTCTTTTTACCAGGGCTTGTTCCTGTGCAGCTCTTTACCTACAGAAACCCACCAGGCAAAATCCCTTGAGGCTTCTAGAAGACAATTTAAGGCTTTCTGTTCTGGCAAATATTTATTTTGTACCATAGAATGCTGAATCCAAAAGTGCCCTTCCATTTATAGTAGAGATATTTTACACCTCATTCAAAAACAATGCACAAGAGACCTGAAACTAAATCACACAATGCTCTTGTACACACATGTCAACATAAAGCTACCTTATACTGAATCAGACCACTGGTGTATCAAGGTCAATAGACCTATCATAGTTCCGCAGGGCCTGCAAGATGGAGATGTTCTGCTAGACATACGGTTGAGGACAGCAGCAGTTCTCTTGGCTGGCCTCTCCTCCTGCTCTGCCTCTTCCTCCCCCTCCTCCTTCTCTACTTTTCCTTTTCCCCTTCCTATCCCTCCCTCCTTTCCCTCCCCTTCCCTCTTTTCCTTTCCCCTACTTGTTTTTCCTTAACTCTATCTTATGACATCCTTTCACACCTTGTGGCTCCCCAAGCTGGGTCTGCTTGGTTCTCCAAACTGGAAATGACACCATCATTTGAGAGCCATGATCAGGGCATCATTATTGTTCATTGATAATCTAACGTTTTAATTGTTTTATGGGGTAAAAATATAATAAATAATAGTATTGTTTACTCAGACTGGCAGCAGCTCTTCAGTTATTCAGGTAGAGGTCTTTTATATCATCTACTACCTGGTAGTACTACCTGGTCATTTCATCTGGAGATGGCGTGGATTGGACCTGGGACTCTGGCAGCAACTTTCCAGATATTCAGGTAGAAGTCTTTTATATCATCTACTACTTGGTCATTTCATCTGGAGATGCCGTAGATTGGACCTGGGACTCTGGCAGCAGCTTTCCAGATATTCAGGTAGAGGTCTTTTACATCATCTACTACTTGGTCATTTCATCTGGAGATGCCGTAGATTAGACCTGGGACTCTGGCAGCAGCTTTCCAGATATTCAGGTAGAGGTCTTTTACATCATCTACTACTTGGTCATTTCATCTGGAGATGTGACCTGGGACTCTCTAAATGGAAAGCAGATGCTCAGCCACTGAACCACAGATCCTTCCCTTTTCCACTTGTGCATAAGGTTGCCACCGGAGGTGGTATAGGGCTCGCATTGGAGGTGACACCGGAGGTGACATCATCACATCACTGGCACAATGGGAACACTCTGGTATTTGGGCAAAAAACTCTATGGTAGAAGCCATTCTTACCATAGTTTTTGCCCAAATACCAGAGTGTCCCCACGTTCCCAGCAACATGATAACATCACTTCTGGTGAGTGCCAGAAGTGACATTGACACACTGCTGACAACAGAGGCCTAGGCCTCAGTTTGCTGCTGGCTAAATGGCAGTTCCCCCACTGGCTAAATGGCACCAGGGGGAGGGGCGCCAAAGTGAGGCATCCCTACTTGTGCATGTTCTTCTACAAGTATGAGAATTGCTATAAAATCTTACTCCTCATATATCACTTTGTGAACCTTGTGCAAACACACGTGAAACAGTTAATAGAGGCTGTTTTCCTTTTACTGATGATTCTTTGGATCTGACCGATTATTATGAAGCTATGAATAAAGTGATTTTTTTTAAAAAAATGAGATTTTAAGAGTTTTACTTGATCAATAATTTTAAATTGACTTTTCAATTGCTCTTTATATCTGTTTGGCAGGAGGGTCTGGAGGGCGGGAAGGCCTTTAATAGGCCTTCTATAGAGCTTTCTTCCTTTTTTACTTGTTTCCACAGTAGAGGATTCAGTTTGATCTCACGATGGCAATTTATCTCCACCAGTCTAGCCATTAGCTGAAAATATCCCATTTATCTGAGAATCTTTGACTGACTTAATGGACTTGTTGTATTTATGCAATACTTGAATGGGTGGTCACTGGTCACAAGAGAAAGCATAAAAAAATCACATCTAATGACAGCACAGCGGGGAATAATTGCCTAATTATGTTGCTACCACAGGAAACCAAGACAATTAATGAAATATGCATGTGTAATGTATCTGTATATCTCCCAAATATCTCCTCTATAAGTAGACATTTGCAACTACACACATGAAAAAGCACCACCATGAAAGAAAAAGATAGCCAAATTGGTCAAAGTCTCTGCAACATTCTTACAGATTAAATTATGTAATGAGATTTTTAAAGCCCCTAGTTTGAAGCCCATAAAGGAGGAGATACATTAGCAAAATACCCTTCTTAAATTTTGCCACTTAAAAGCTATTTCCATATATATATGCGACACACTACTGACATTCAGACTTAAAGCCATGGATTTCATAGGATCACCCCACAGTTGTTGCTGATCATAACACAAGCTTGTTGTCAAGCTCTCTCTTCCTGTACTTGGGCAGGGAACAGTGCGATTCAGGGACAAATTGAGAATCTATGTTGTAGGATAATTTACCCCTGGATACAGACTCTGAATAGGTTTCTGTCAGGTTCCTAACTGAATGCAAGGTCCAGTCGGGCTCTTGACATGAGTTCAGGCCAAGTTCTGGCCACAAGTCCTTGGTTCCCAGGGTTTTGAAGCTCCTGTGTATACTTTCGTTTGTGCCACAGCTGCAGAGTGTGTTGTCTCCACTCATGAGAACCACTATCTCGCTGTTGCCTAGCAATGTTTATCTTATTCTTCTACACTAGTGTTTTTAAGCAAGTAACCTTCTAGAGATCTCTAATGCTAACCTTGCCTGCCTGTGAGCAGTCAGTTCTTGTATTTGCCTATTAGTTCCTAATAAAGTATTATTGCTTCAGATCTACCTGTCTGGATGACTTTGCTTGAGGGATACTAGAGGCAGATGCCTGAGACTGACAGTTTCATGTAGATTCTGATTTCCATTGTTGTCTCTAAACTGAGCAAACTGAAGAAGTGTTGAAATCTAGTCATAGCCATATGCAGTAGGAGTGGCCAATGAAGAGATTTTCTACTGACAATGAATTTTCTGAACAGACTGTATGTGAACATTAAATGTAAGGGGGCTATTAGGGTTGCCAGGTCCCTCTTCACCATTGGAGGGAGGTTTTTGGGGTGGAGCCTAAGGAGGGTGGGATTTGGGGAGGGGAGGGACTTCAGTGCCATAGAGTCCAATTACCAAAGCAGCCATTTTCTCCGGGTGAGCTGATCTCTATTGGCTGGAGATCAGTTGTAATAGCAGGAGATCTTCTGCTATTACCTGGAGGTTGAGCAACCAAAATGAACACCACTGCACTGTTACCAAAAGTAAAGAAGAAAGTGCAGGATAGGCTGTTGGTAATAAACAAGCAACACAATATTGTAGCAAAGTGTAACAAAGTGTATAAGGTGCACAATTTAACATCTAAGTATAAACAGACACGAAACTATGTACAAAAATATCTCATAGTCCAAAGGGTACATAAGTCTGGTTTCGAAATAGGAGGAAGGTATTCTTCATGTAGAATAAATAAATAAAACAATACAAGTCATTGTCTAAATTCAAAATTCAAATTCAAACTATTCCAATCCCTAGAACCAAAAGGTTTGAATTTAGACAATGACTTGTCGTGTTTTATTTAGATCTTATCTCTTTAAGAAACACGTGACCACATACACCACCTGTGGCTGATTTAACGCTACACACTTTGCAGCTTGGACAGTTACTTGCGTTATCCCGTTGGGAATAGTCAAATTGTTAAAATCGTCTGTACAACTGTGTATCGACAATGTTGTATCCTGTATTGGAACCTTAAAAATATTATTCTACACAGTTTGTTTCCTCAATTCTATGAGAGACTGGATTGAATTGGGATACTTGTATATACATATATAGAAGCTTTAATTGTAAGTAACATTTATTTTCCTTGTTGTTATCTGATAGATTTTTAAATCATATTTTATATAAGTATTTTTTCATGTATAGAAATGGAACTGATGAAGAAATAGAAACGATCGCCTTCCTAGCAACTTCTACATGAAGAATACCTTCCTCCTATTTCGAAACCAGACTTATGTACTCTTTGGACTATGAGATATTTTTGTACATAGTTTCGTGTCTGTTTATACTTAGATGTTAAATTGTGCACCTTATACACTTTGTTACACTTTGCTACAATATTGTGTTGCTTGTTTATTACCACAGCCTATCCTGCACTTTCTTCATTACCTGGAGGTTGGCAAACCTAGGGGCTATGTATGTGCAGTTTTAGGGACCTCAAATTCCAGCATGTACCATTGGATTGACAGAATATGACATGGCTGGAACCTGAAAGCCATCAACTCACAAAGATTACGCCTATGAAGAGTATGTCTGTGGTGGGGAAATTAAGCAGTTTTATTGCACTTTATTATATGTTACTATGTAGCTTTATTGCATTGTTTTCTAACCTTAGAATCTACTTGTATTGCAGTGTTTATTGTATGTATTGTGTATGTTTTATTGCATTTTTAACATTTTGTAACCCACCTTGAGTCTTAATGAGAAAGGCAGACTATAAAAGAAGTAATCAGCAGAAAGTAACAGCCTTTAACAGAAGTTGCATTAAATTTTTATTTTACCTACCCAGACATTGAACACACGAACACATGAAGCTGCCTGATACTGAATCAGACCCTTGGTCCATCGAAGTCAGTATTGTCCACACAGGCTGGCAGCGGCTCTCCAGGGTCTCAGGCAGGGGTCATTCACATCACCAACCTGCCTAGTCCCTTTAACTGGAGATGCCAGGGATTGAACCTGGGACCTTCTGCAGGCCAAGCAGATGCTCTACCACTGAGTCATGGCCCTTCCTTTACATTAAGAGAATGTGATTAAATCAAAATTTGGTGGCCACATTTTACATGTTCCTCAAATGTCTATCATTGGTTGATGTTTGCGACTTATATTGGATTTCTTCTTCAAATGAATGATTGCTCAGTTCTTATAAACAGGTTTCATACCAAGTCAAGTGACACCCTGGCATCATGTTGGAGTACATGAAGCAGGCCCAAAGCCCAACATGTTAAAAAGCTTTACATTCAAGGATAAATGAATATTGGAAGTGTACATCTTTGGACTTCTTGCACCTAGAAAATAATACAGACTGCCTTTTTTGTATAAGCACTCAATGTGTTCTTTTGTTATTGTATTTGGTTGCATTTATTGCAAAGTATCACAGCTTTGTGTGTCTGGCTCACCGCCATTTCAGGCATCAAGCTGAAGGGTAAAAGGTACATAGTTAGCGCTTAACCTACTTGCAGCAATCCAAAATTTCACTAAGATTCAGTATCTACCTGGGCTCATTCAAGGGAGAGCTGTAATCTTACCTGACAGCAGAATATTTCACTCTCCAATGAATACTTTTTCAAGATCCTTAAACTTCACTAAAAAGTCTGCCTTTACCACAGGGGTGGGGAACCTTTTTTCCGCCAAGGGCCATTTGGATATTTATAACATCATTCGCGGGCCATACAAAATTATCAACTTCAAAATTAGCCGACCAAGCCCCAAGCAGGCAGCTGCCCCAGATGACCCACCCCCGTGCGGGCAAGCAGGCAGGCATCCAACTGGTGGTGCACTTGCCCACCTGGTGGCACAGGATGGTTTGTTGCACCGTAGCTGTCCAGCCACATGCCATTGCTCCTGCTCCACATGATCAGGGCCAGATTCAACAGCTGGCTCCTGCCACCTCCGCCTGCAGGGATGAAATGAGGACACACTAGCTAAGAACTCCCCCCACCCGTGTGCATTCTGGCCCTGCCTCCTTTAACCCCTCCATTGTCACCACTTCTGCCCCCAGCCCGCTTGTAGTACAGAGGGAATATGTTTCTCCATGGCCCGGGTGGGAAAGGGTTAACACAATTTCTTGGGTGGTCCTAGCAGCTCCATAGCTAACGACTCTTCTGCAAGGGGGGAAAAGGGTTCCTTTTCTCGGCAAAACAAACTCACATCCGCCTTGAATAGAGGCTATTCCTGTTCGTGGGAGGGCAGATCGCCAGTCTTAGATCCTTCTGAGCTAGAGATGTGCCAGGACCCACAAAGGGCCAGACCAAATGATTTTGCGGGCCTTAAACGGTCCCTGGGCCTGACGTTCCCCACCCCTGCTTTACCAGATCCTGCACATAATTACAAATCCAGAGTAACTGGTATGCATGACGATTGATTCGTATGGTTGCCAACCTCCGGGTACTAGCTGGAGATCTCCTGCTATTACAACTGATTTCCAGCTGATAGAGATCAGTTCACCTGGATAAAATGGCCACTTTGGCAATTGGACTCTATGGCATTGAAGTCCCTCCCCTCCCCAAACCACCCCCTCCTCAGGCTCCACCCCAAAAACTTCCCACCAGTGGTGAAGAGGGACCTGGGAACCCTATTGACTCAGAGTGAAAAACTTATCACATCTATGCAACTGCTTCCTGCCTATGGTATATGAACAACAGTCTGTAGAGTTTATTATGTTCTGGGATCAATCCTAAGCAGATCTACTCAGAAGTAAGAGCCACTTCATTCAGTGGGGCTTACTTTCAAGAGAGGGTACAGAGGAGTGCAGTCTCTAGTTGCGTAGAGAAAATTATTAATTGTAGAGGAGCTTATTTGATGCATGAAACTATCAGAGAGAATATTTTAAGCCTTTGAAGTGTTTTCCTGATCTCTGTTAATTATCAAGTAGCTGACTGATTGCTGAAGATTGATGACTGGAGAGGGGCTTCAGCAGGTGTTAATAGTTTGGTTAGCATAAGTGGCTATAATAGAGTCTGTGGCCCATCATTCAGGCCTTTGACTGCTGCTACCTGTAAAAGATTCTCTCTGTGGTGGTAATGTGTTTGGGAATTAGCATTATAAACTGAAAATAGGAAGTTCTCTTATGTTCAGTTTTAAAAGTCCCCTTGCTGTTCTAGGTCTGATCGTTGTTTATTGAAATTGCCTTTTCTTTAAACTTTGACGTGACACAAAAGTGTAATCATGTGAAACATTTTCAGATCATCAGATCTCAGAAGCTAAGCAGGGTCTGCCCTGGTTAGAATTTGGATGGGAGACCTCCTAGGAATACCACAGGTATGTTGTGGAGGCAGGCAACGGCAAACTACCTCTGAATGTCTCTTGCCTTGAAAACCCTATGAGGTCGCCATAAATCAGGTGTGCCTTGATGGCATACACACACAGTAGATTATGTGAAAGACACGTGCCTGAGACTCTGTTGAGCCACTGCTAGTCAGAGCTGATGATACTGACCTTGACTGACAATTGGTCTGGTTCAGTATAAGGCAGTTTCATATATTTGCTAAAGGATACACATGTTGGAATTGTGACAATATGCTCTCCCAGATGCCCAAGCACATCTGACACAGAAAATATCTTCCCTAGGATGTTAATGCATGGAAATATAACTGTAAGGTTTGATTACTACAATGCATTCAATGTAAATAACTTGGAAACTTAAATGGATACAAAAGCCAGCAGTACAACTACAGCTGGCTGATTTGAACATATATCACCTTTACTTAAACATGTTCACTGGCAGGCATCCTATTTGCTTCCTAGCTCAAGTTACAACTCTAGTTCTTACTAGATCCCTCACAGCCTGGGACTCCCTTGAAGGACTGTCTCTCCCTGTAAGAACAAATGCAATAACTGCTCTCCATTCAGCCATTTCCTGCCAATCATTCCATCTCCCAGGGTATTGAGATGAACCTCAGCTCTTTTCCAGATTTTCCTCTCATAGCCTCCTGAATTGCATTCCATAGACAGTAACAAGATCACTTTTCCTGCTCACCATTAAGAGAGCTTGTAAGGCAGTGTTTAAGAGGTTTTAATGGTGGCAATAGGTCATGTTTGGCTGGAATATTCTCTTTTATGGTGTTCGTTTGTTTCTTCAAGTTTTTTGTTAAAGTGATTTAAATTGTATTTTTAATTACTCTTCATATACGCACTGTAATGCATGTCTATTATAACCTACCTAGACCCCCTTACAAGGAGAAAGTGCAGGGATAGAAATGTTTTAATCAGTAAAATATACTAAAGGTATTTCAAAATCTTAGTTACAGCCATACAGGGCCCTGATTCAGATCGTGACCATAGGAAGGAAGGAAGAACAGAGGGTCTTGTGTTTGCAATTTTTCCAATCAATATGCACTACAATTAGCCTTTTCAAAGGAAAACAGGCAGAAATATTTTTTGTTATCTCCAATGCCTTATCTTGTAATTTTCCCCTAATACGTATGAGAAACAGATATCTAGTTAGTTCTACATGTTTCTGTGTGCACACCAGAAGATAGAGATATAATTCAATTAGATCTGAACACACTGGAAAAGGGGGCAGACGTGAACAGGATGCAATTCAACAAGGATAAGTGCCGAGTTCTACATCTGGGTAACAGAAATGAGGGGCATTCATACCGGATGGGGGATATACATCTGGGCAGCAGTGTGTGTGAACAAGATCTTGGGATATGGGTGGACTGTAAATTAAATATGAGCAGCCAGTGTGATGCAGCGACAAAAAAAAGCTAATGCGATCTTGGGGTGCATCAACAGAGGCATAACATCCAAATTGCAAGATGTCATAGTTCCACTGAACGCTACGTTGGTCAGGCCGCACCTGGAGTATTGTGTGCAGTTTTGGAGGCCCCACTTCAAAAAAGATGTGGACAGAATGCAGCAGGTACAGAGGAGAGTGAGGAGGATGATCAGGGGCATGGATACCAAGCCCTATGAGGAAAGGCTGATGGAGTTGGGAATGTTTAGTCTGGAGAAGAGGAGGTTGAGGGGGGACATGATTGCTCTCTTTAAGTATTTGAAGGGCTGTCACTTAGAGGAGGGCAGGGAGCTGTTCCTGTTGGCAGCAGAGGACAGGACTCACAATAGTGGGTTTAAATTGCTGGTGGAAAGGTACTGGCTGGATATTAGGGGGGAAATTACAGTAAGGGTTGCTCGACAGTGGAATCAGCTACCTAAGGAAGTGGTGAGCTCCCCCTCATTCACAGTCTTTAAGCAGAGGCTGGACAAGCACTTGTCAGGGATGCTCTAGGCTGATCCTGCATCAAGCAGGGGTCTGTATGGCCCCTTCCAACTCTATTATTCTAGGATTCTATACATTTTTTTGCAACTTCACATGCCTAGTGTGAAAAAAGTGGAAGAATCACCAAGGTGATTTATACCTTTTAACCCATCCAACCATTATGGTCAAAGGTGGAGGCCTTCCTTTGAGTGCCTCCACCTTCTCAGATTAAATGTGTGGCAACCAGGGAGATGGCCTTTTCAGTTGTAGCAATAAAACTCTGGAACCCTCTCCCCAGGGAGATTCAGCTGACACCTTCTGTTGCCATTTTCCACCAGTGGGTGAAAACTTTGTTTCATTTGGTTACTATTCCCTCAATAATTCCCCCTTCCTCACCAAATGGTTTTTATGTTTTTGCATATATTTTAGCTGTGTTTTAATTATTTTAAAGATGTTTTAGTGGTGATTTTATTATGTATGTTTTAATTTATTGGCTACCTTGTTGGCCCTTGTAAGGGCAGAAAGGCAGGATATAAATTTTGTAAATAAATAACATGAATAAAAATAAAACTAGAACCAGAGTAATGAAAAAAAAACTTTTAAAAACAGTAATACTTGGACACCCCTCTCCCAGCAGTTGTGGAAAGTATTTTCAAGTTGCACCCAACTTATAGTGACCCGGGGGGGGGGGGGGTTAAGGCAAGAGATGTTCAGAGGTGGTACTGATCACTCGTTGCCTGCCTCTGTGTACCAACCCTGTATTTCCTTGTCTGCGATTTCATGGATATCTCACAGTAGGGGGTATTGTTGTCTCAGTTTCAGTTGGCTCTTTTATTAAGTGAGCGTTTTGATTGCATCTCATCTAGCAGCTCTGTAAGGACAGAAAGAGTGAAAAGACAATAAAATTAATAGTTTCCTAATGAGGCCTCAAAATGACAGAAAGCCCACAAGAGTATTTTAGAGACATTGTTCAGTAATAATGTATGTACCTAAGTCTAATTGCACCCAATTAAAGTGAATGAGAATAGATCATTGGTCTTATTTTACTGCATCAGCCTAAGTATCCCTTCTTAAATAGTCAAGAAACAATTGTCAAGCCATGGAAAACCATTCCAAGTCACTGTTTCAGACTGTAGGATTTCTTTGATAGTAAATCATAGAATTAGTAATGAAGGCCAACACTTACCTATTTAGTGTGTGTTGTAGGAAATAATGTAATATATCTTCTTTAAGTACTTTGAGTAGATGTTTACTGTTTATGACACGGCATTTTTAGTTGCCTAACACCCCATTCCTGAGCCGCACCAGCGGCCGCACCCAAAGGCCTTTGGAGGCCAGCGCCAGCCCACGCCGGCACAAGGGCCCACAGCGCCAGCATCTGGGAGGCGCATGCCAGTGTTTGTGGCCCCAGCATTGGCGTGCCGGGCCGGACACCGGTCTCCAGCTGCTGCTGCTGCAGTGCCCGTCCCAAACGCCAGAGGAGCTTGCCGCCAGCGTCCAGATGCTAGCAAAGGCTGCAGCGGCAACCTGGGGCATAACCGGGGCATTCCCGGGGCATAATGGCAGCCCTGGAGGCATTCCCGGGGCGTTACAGCACCAGCCAGGGGGCAGGGCCGCCATTAGGCAGCCTCCTGAGCCGTTTCGGCTTGGGAACGCCCCCCTTTCCCCCCCGAGATACATTCCCAGGGCATAACGGCGTCCCCGGGGCAGCACCACCTGAGGCTGAGCTTCTGGCCCAGGTATGTCCCCTGTACTGGGCAACTGTAGACCCGGGGAGGCCGCTTCTGCCTGTGGATGCTCTGTTCCCTTCCTCTGCTTCAAGGTCCTCTTCATCCGAGGAAGCCTCAGCAAGCTGACTCATGACATTACCTCTGAAGTGTACACCCAGTTAACAATGGGCATAGTATGGTGCTGTGGGAGCGCTTGGAATTCAACTTGTGTGTGATCCAAATATATCAGGTCAACTTAAATCACTGGTTTGCCTAAGCCAGTACTCCGTACTCTGACAGCCAACAACTCTGCAGTTTCTCAGTCCTCTCAATCCAGATGCCAGTGTACATAAGGAAAGAGTGATGCAAAATCCTTTTGACTGTCAAATTTTTAAAAAGCATGTCAAGTACTTAGACTTTTCCCTATAAAAATAATTTTGTGGAATGGCTGCTAATCCATGCTAATGAAAAAATCATGGTTTATGGGAGGACACCTGAAACACTCTATTTCACTATGATAATAAGCTTTATGTTCCTAAATACTTCTCATAAGTCCTAATATGCTATAGGAATTTTTAAAGTTCACTAACAGAAAGGGGATGGAGTAGAACAACATAAACCAAACACATTATTCATCTAGTAATAACCTAATTCAAAGACAATTATTTAGACTTCATAGAATTCTTCTTTCATCTATCATCCTTTCAATAGTAAAGTGGAACAGTCTGTGCTGATCACTAAAGCAGCACAGAAGGGACACCACCAAAGAAGAGGGAGATTTCTGCATACCCAAGGAAGAGTCAAGCATGCTGAAAAATTGATTGTATTAAACAGATTCATGGAGGAGAGGTCCTCCAATGGCTACTAGCCACAGCGACTAAAAGGAACCTCCAAATTCAATGGCAGCAAATGTCTGAAAACCTGTGCTAGGAGGCAACATCAGCGAAAGACTTTGGCCTCTGTGGCTTGTTTGTTGGCCTTCCGGGTCAACTGGTTGGCCACTGTGTGAAACAAGTAGCTGGACCACTGGTCTGTTCTAGTAGGGCTCCTATTATATTCTCAGTAGCAGCTATACTATAGAATTGTACAAAAGCACTGCAATTTATTCTGTCAATTTCCTAATATGTCTTTTCATCACTACTTCCTGAGTCAACATGGTCCTTGAGTTTTCACTGATAATGCATCAGGACACTGAGATAAGCTTTCTTAGTTAACACCACAGCAGAGCCTATTAGTATATGCAACTTTCTTCTTGCTTAATGTGGATAACTTCACACTTTCACTCAACTACATTTACTATTTTGGTACTATCTACCCAGCTTAGAGATACCCTTTTAAGCTCTTTTGTTCTGTTGTGAATAAAATAAGTGTGATCTACAAACATGGCCATTTCTTTACACAGTCCTGATTCCAGTTCCTTAATACATGTTAAATAGATTCCACTGTGTGTACATCTTTTCACTGACAGAATTTGACCATGATATACAGTTCCTGGATATATATCTGTACTCATGTTCTCTGCTTCTTTTTCTTGTTACTGAGTGTCATCTCATGACTGCTAAATGGACTCAGGAGCACTCACTGAGTGACTTCATCAAAAGTACATTGTCCAAGCATATAACACCTACTAGATCACCCATCAATATATCAGTTGATACATTCAAAATACTCCAAAATAATTTTAAGGTGTCAGATGAATCAGTGTAACAATTTTCATAAAGGCCACAAACCAACAAAAAGTTAAGTGCACTTAAGCCCCTTAATTGCAATGAACTTAAATACATGTAATTCTCTGTTGGTTGGATTGCGGTCAAGGTGCATCTATATATGTTTAAACTATAAGGGGCTTTATTTCAATTACTTTTCTAATGGTCCACATGGCTTGCATTCTTGGCTAAATGCTTTAGGGTTTTCTTGAAGGGATTCTGTTAATCTTGAACAAGCATAAATCTCATTACAAGGTCTGCTTTACCTGAATTGGACATAATTTTAAAAACCAATCAATTAGTCTTTAATGTGGCTTTAAGATATGACTGCTTTTAGCAGCTCAGTTACAAAACAATAGGCCATCTGGCTCATTAAATCATCAACAACACTTATCCTTCCTTTCATCTTGGCAAAATCAATTATTCTCAGGAATGCTGAGAGTTTTTTTTAAACAGGCCTGATCTCAAATCATCTTGAAGATGTATTCCACTAACTCACTAAATGAATCCTTATCATTGAGTTCCCTGCCACCCTCTCACCATGTACAATTTATCTAGGATTGAGGTGTTCCATGTGGAGGCAAGCTGGTTTATCCTCACAGGAATCATTAAGAAGATAGCCATTGCTTAACTGAATTCAAGCCATAATACCAAATTACATACAGTGGCAGCTGGTACCTATTGGGGCTGGTGGGGCAAAGGTCTAAGCAGTTAATGGTGGGCAGAGCCAACAGTAGGAAGAGTCAAATGATTCTGGTTTTGTCTTTATCCACCTCCCTTACAAAGATACTGAAAAAGAAAGTTGAGCACTGCAGTACCAGTCCTTAAAATTTAACTAATCCCTAAACAGGTACCAATCCAGTACAATCTCTCCCTTTGCACTGTGTTTGCAATAACACTAGGAATAATCATTGCAGAGGGAAAAGCCTGACACATAGCCCTTCCCCAAACTCAGTACTGAACACATTAACCCAAAGAGTAAAGTTTATGAAACAATAAAATATATGAGCACTGAAGGCCTCCATTTGATCCAGAACTTTCCAGGTAGCTTGCTCAGTTATCCGCTTCCCATGAGGCAAAGGCACACAAAGCAAGGAAGTCTTTGGCTATATGTAAAAGTTGAACACATTTCCTTGCCACTGGGTCATTAATTACTAGGGTTGCCAGCCAAAGGCAAACAGCTCTGGAAGCTTTTGGGGGCTGGTCATTGCATCATGTTGGTGTCACTTCCTGTTGTGTCATCAGAAGTGACATCATGATGTTGCCATGATAGCACTTCCCCCCCCCCATTTTTCTCTCACTGATGCACTGGGCAGCAGTGGGGGGGGAGCAATGGGGGGAGGGGTAAGGTCTTTCACTATAAGGGAAGTGGTCCCCCAATTAGTTGCAGACATCCAAACCAGATAACCAAACCAGATAAAGGTTTGCTAGTTTCAGAAGAGAGACTTTTAGGAGCCCTGCACCTTTATTTTAAGGGGTTAATATTCTTGAGAAGTTCTGATTACAAAATGATTGAGAGGATATGCAGAGTGCCTTTAATTTACCACTAAGGGTGTGACACATTTTTAATCAGAAGTAAATCCTGTATTCAATAGGATTTGTTTTCAAGCAAGGGTATAAAGGACTGCCACCTGGGAAAAGTTTGGTTTTCTCTGGTAAGGAACTTTATCGCTGGGAAGATTAGGGAGGCCCCAGCTTTTTGTTCAACAAAGGACAGAAGTACTGAAGGAATTTCCTTCCATCGCCCTTCTTAGAGCCAGGGGAAAGACTGAAAGACCATATGATTCTGTCCTCACGAGAAATTCTGCTGCTGTTTATCCAAAGAATTCTCCAGCTCATGCTGCATCAAATGAACCTCTTACGTCACAGATGTATAAAATAAAAAAGTTGGGAATGTAACACTGTAAGAGAAAAAAAGCTCCTCTGAATTATCTATACCATTTTTTTTATACCCTGATTCATCAAGCACGGTCAAATTTCTATTTATGCAGCTAGCTCTGATCTCAGGGCAGTTTGTTTTATTTTTTCATTATGTAGCTTTAAAATTTAAAACAGTGTGTGTAATAAAAAAATATCTTATTGAAAGGATAACCAAGGTAACTTGCTAATGCATACTTTAAATCTTTTTTTTATCATGAAGAAGCAAGGAACTTGGCACATAAATTGAGTACAGATGCTCCAGTGTTGTTTTGTAACACTGATGGGTCCCAGTTGGATTGTTGGTATCACGAGGAGGTGTACATCAAGGCCAAAGCTTTGCAAAACAGAACTGATGTTACTATCTGACTTTGCTATCAGTCACTAGTTCAAGAACTTTTCAGTGGACTTTCACAGTGGCACTTTAACTGTCAAGCCTTATTCAGAGACTTGTTTTTGCTATCTTCCTTGTGTATACCATGCAATATTTTCTCGCCTTTGTGTTTTTATTCCTTGCCTGTCCTTTAAAATTGCCCTTAGGGGAGAAATTAATATCTGGGAGACCCAGTTGGGATGGGCATTACTCTTTACCCTTGTGCTGAATCTCCACCTATAGAGCTCCCAGAAGAATGGCAGTTACAAGGCTCCTGGTGGGCATGCCGTCTGTGTGTGTGTTCAGTGTTGTCAAGTCACTTCCAGCTTATGGCAACACTATGAATTAATGTTCTCCAAAATGTCCTATTGTTAACAGCCTTGCTCAGGTCTTGCAAGCCGAGGGCTGTGGCTTCCTTTATTGAGTCAATCCATCTCATAGTGGGTCTTCCTCTTTTCCTGCTGCCTTTAACTTTTCCTAGCTGCCTTTAACTTTTCTTTTACAGTGACTCCTGTCTTCTCATAACGAGACCAAAGTATGGTAGCCTCAATTTAGTCATTTTAGCTCCTAGGGAGAGTTCAGACTTGATTTGACCAAGAACCCACTTATTTGTCTTTTTGGCGGTCTACAGTATCTGTAAAACTCTCCTCCAATACCAACATTTCAAATGAATCCACTTTCTTCCTGTCAGCTTTCTTAATTGTCCAACTTTCACACCCTTACATAGTAATGGGGAATACTATGGCATGAATTAACTTGATCTTGGTCATCAACGACACATCATTACACTTAAGAATCTTTTCTAGCTCTTTCATGCCTGCCCTTCCTAGTCTCACAGCCCATTCCTGAAAATTGGGCCGAAGGACTTCAGGAGGCAGCGTAACCTTGCTGGCAGCATAAGTGCGTGTAAAATCGCGTGTTTAAATGCACTCATACTGGCGGCGAGGCCAGTCCCACTGGTGGCAGAGTGCTGCAGGACCGCGCCTCCCCCCTCTGCCAGGGGGCATTCCGGGGGCGTTCCAGGGGGAGGAGCTGCCGGGTAGGCGGCTTCCTATCCCATTTCGGCCCTCGCCGCCGGCACCAGGAATGGTGGTGCTGTGCCTGCTTTTTAGCAAGCACAGCCTCGCTGTTCCCTATGGGGAGAAAGGCCCTAGTAAAACAAAAAAAAGCCGTGAAATGGCTTTTTTTTGTTTTGAGGCATGCTCGATTTGGCTTAGGAAGACCGCTGCACCTCTTCCCCTCCGACTCCACATGCCGCATTTTCAGGAATGGGCTGTCAGTCTCCTTCAAATTTCTTGATTGCAGTCCTCCTTTTGGTTGATGACAGAGCCAAGGAATAGAAAATCGTGAACAATTTACATTTATTCATCTTCAATCTAAAAGTTGTATAATTTCCCAGTAGTCATTACTTTTGTCTTTTTGATGTTCAGCTGTAATACTGCTTTGGCACTTTCTGTTTTAACCCTCATCAGTAGTCATTTCAAGTCTTTACTGTTTTCTGCCAATAATGTGGTGTCATCTGCATATCTCAAATTGTTAATGTTTGTTCCAACAATTTTGACTCCACCTTCATCTAAATCTAATCCAGCTATCCTTATGATATTGTCTGCGTACAGATTGAACAGACCGGGAGATAAAATACATCATTGTCTGAAACCTTTGCTAATTGGAAACCATTCTGTTTCTCTAAAAATGAGACAATACGTTTATTTTGTGTTTGTGTGTTGTGAAAGGCAGGTGTCAGAGTGAATCACTCCAGGATGAGTGGGGGTATAGTAGAAATTACCTCAGATTCCTATTCTACCTCACCAGGATTCTCTTAATAGCAGCACATTATCCAGCACAGATATTAGTTAACATTGTCTTACTGACTGCTCGCAACCCATGGCATAACTAAAATTCACTCAGTCACTGCTACTGGAAGGTGTGGTGGGATGGATAGGGAGCTGAGAAATCACTTGAGTGTCACAACCTCACAGGGCTTTCGTGAGGATAAACTTCTTCGGCCACCCACTGGGGAGAAAGGTGGAATATAAATGAAGTAAATAAATACATTAGTTTTCCGTGAAGTCTTTAGCTCACCCTTGTTCTTTGATACCTACATAAACTAAGCCTGACCATGTGTCTTGGAGTAACTGCATATTCTTCTCCTGTTCAACCCTTTCTTCATCTGTCTCCCCTCTCTTTCTTCTTTCTCTTATGCCACATTTTAGATATACTAAACTTCTTGTACTCTGTAAAGTGCCAATACACTGATAGGGCCGGGTAACAAACAATATTTTTAGGCCATCTGAACAGACAAAGTAGTCTTGTTGTCAAAAGGAAACTGTGGTAGGCTTGACAAGTCAAATCTGAGTGGCAGAAATGCCCAAGGTGGTTTGTATTTTTTCCCCATACCTGGTGGCAGCGTTCACAATTTCAATATTAAAGTATTTTACATTTCAGAAATGATGTGGATGCAGTGAAAGTATTACTTGAATACTTAGAAGAATACATGGGCACTGCATACATCCTTCCCTCCACTCCTCCTCTGTCAGAACAGACAGCAACAGAGATCTGATCAACAGAAAAAGATTCTTGCATGCAGCATCAGCCATACATGTTCTCCGAGTTGGTGCCAATATATTTACACATGAAAATAAGCACATACAAGGAAATATTTCCGTCATTTGGAAGCCCTCCTTATTAGTTCCTGTCACACAGCTCATAAGGAATTGTTTCAGCACAAAAGCCATCAACCTCAGAGAACAACCCTGAAAAGAAATGCAACGAGATGTACAGAACATCAGGAACTTGACTCTTCTCTTTTTCCTCCCAGCTTAAAAAAACTTCTAAATTATTCTTTATTTTTTTCCAATAGAGAATCATTTTCCCCCACTTCATCTTCAGTGATCCCTTTGCTGTGAATAGCTGTCTCTGCTTTTAATAATGATGCCTTCTGTCAGCTATTATGGAGACGCAGTCTCTAATGTGCCCATTCAAGGTTAGAATTTCAGAATCTTCATTAAAAAATGTGCTGGTGTACCAAGATGATTCATGCTACAATGGCTTTACTAATTAAATTAATAGCTACACTTGCTTACTAAAGAGATTAACTTTTGCATCACCTTCACTAGATGGGTTAGTTGCTAGGCAGCCCACACTAGAGGTTTACTCTATTCTTCCTGTCTCTAAGGACAGCGGCTGGTATGCATCTTTCACTATGAAAATGAATGCTACCCTGCTCTGTCTTTATGACTCAATTGTCTTATCTTGTCTTTAATCACTTGCTCTATTTCAGTATGTTGTGTTTCGTTAGGCCATTTACGAATGGCTGTTTCCTCGCAGTCACCCCGCTGACTTCTTCAGGGCTTTGCTTTAATTATACTCACATTTTCTGACTGTCAGAAGTCGCCTTGCTCTCCCCGCAAGTTTCCCCGCATTTCCCCTGCGTTTTCTGGATGCTGGCTAAACATGAATCCAGAAAACATGTGGAAAGTGTGTGGAAATGTGCGGGGAGAGTGAGGAGACGTCTGATGGCTGGGAAATGCCAGCAGGGTCAAAATGAAGCCCCGAAGTAGTCAGCAGGGTGACCGCGAGGAAACAGCCATGCATAAATGGCCTTAGATTTGGAATATATGTGGACTCCCCACTGTCAATGGTCAGTTAAAAACAAACTTCTATAGCCTGGCATTCTCAGCCTGTGTCCGATACTTGTGTCACTTGTCTGATATACTTTTGTACATGGTCATTTCACTCACTTGTACTGCAACCTGATATAAAAACAACTAGTAAGCCAATATGCATGGTTTCATACACTTGCTGCTGACCCTGCTAGGAGAAGGACAGTGGAACACAGTGATATACTAAAAACTTCTCGCATTGGGTACAATCCAAACACATTTAAACCTCAACAAGAGAGATTTAACCATGACGGGTTTAAAGTGTTCCACTCTGCTTGGGAGGACCGCCATGTATATTAAAGATCTTTCAAATCCATTTTATTTTCAGGTGGATTTGTTTTGCTTTGATATGCCATCGCTTGTAAATAGTTTGGTATTTTAAAAAGTGGTGTGAAAGCTCTTTAAGAAGTTACAGCCTACAAGGGGCTGTTACCTACTTCTCCCACTGCAGAAACACTGTAGAAGCATTAAACTGCATGAGTTGGAAGTAGTACAGGCAGTAAATTTTGGCAACAATGTGGGGATCCAGTTCTTTGCCTCACAAGATACAGGCTACAGGTACCTGTTGAAGATATTGCAGAGAATCAGGAACTATAGTGCCCATGCTGTGGGCTAGTCCTACAGGCAGAAGTGTGTATAGATGCAGAAGAATAACCATGGTATTGCATACTTCATTATCACTAACACCACTAACTGTGCCACTCTCATATGTTCTTGGAAACTGGTCCTTAGATGGAGGTGTTGTGGCTTTATGATAAGCAGCAGCATCATTCCTTAGTACAATACAGTTACTAGTTACTTAGAAAGGTTAACATTACCCCCAAATTGAGCAGCGGACACAAAAGTTATGCCAGGCATGTATTTAAAACACTTCTCTCCACTTTTCTGTATCACTGCATCTGAGATGGTTTATAACATGGAAACTAAAACAACAATGTGGAAAATAGCTCTGAGGTCACCAGAGAATTTTCTATCATCAGCCTGGCAAGGTTAGCTAGCCAGAAAACTTTCCTGTTTGTGGGGAGAGGGTATATTAGCTCACATAGCTATCCCAGCACATAGAAAGGAATGCAATATTCTTCCAGGATCTCTTTTTCTAGAATGAGGCTGTTTATTTAGTTCAGCTTTTGATTCTAACATTTTTGTAGCTGATTTAGGCACATATGGGTAGTGTCCTTTGAGTAAAAAATAACAACCCCCCTTTCAGACTTGTCAACTCCTGTTGACACATCTTGGAAAAATGTAAAACTATTCAAGAGACTGTCTGAGACAACCTTACATATTCTGACAACTCAATTTGATACTTATTCTGCTCATGATCCATGATTTTCTTGCAGAAGGCTGAGATTACAATAGATATTTTTGAAACCCCAGTCAGGGAAATTAATATGTATGTCTATGTCGATGCCATTTTTAGTATGATTACTATAACAGTGATGTTATGAAATAAACTGCATACATGTTAGATGTGTAAAGAAGAAAATGTCTCCTCATTTGGAATACTGTGTACCGTTCTCTGGTTGGCATATCTCAAAAAAGGATATTGCAGGGCTTTAAAAGGTACAGAGAAGGCCAACCAATATGAGCATGGGGATGGAGCATCTTTCCTATTAGGAAAGTCTGAAGAGTTTGGGACTTTTTAGTTTAGAAGAAGACAGCTAAGAGGGGACATGATAGAGGTTTATAAAATTATGCATGAAGTGAAGAAAGATAGAGAGCTTTTTCTCCCTCTCCCACAGTACGAAAATGTAGGTGCTCCCAATGAAGTTGACGAGCAGTAGATACAGGACAAACAAAATTAGTTATTTATTTTATTTAGAATATTTCTATACCACCTCTTCAGAGTCCTGCCCAAGACAGCTTACATTTTTTTAAAAGGAAACACTTCTATACTCAAGAAGTAATTGAACTGTGGATTTCACCACCATTGGAAGTAGTGATGGTGACAAGCATAGATGGCTTTAGAAGCAGGTTAGACAGAGTCATGGAGGATCCATCAAAGGCTACTAGCCATGGTGACCAAAAGCAGCCTCCATATTCAGTGGCAGTAAACCTCTAAAACCCAGTGCTAGGAGGCAATATCAGGGGAAAGCCTTCACCTTTATGTTCTGCTTGTTAGCCCTCCAGGGCAACTGGTTGGCCACTGTTTGTAACAGGATGTTCAACTGGGTTTGATTCCCCACTTCTCCACATGAGTGGCAGAGGCTAATCTGGTGAACCAGATTTGTTTCTCCACTCCTACACAAGAAGCCAGCTGGGTGACCTTGGGCACGTTACAGCTCTGTTGGAGCTCTCCCAGCCCCACCTACCTCACAGGGTGTCTGTTGTGGGGAACAGAAGGGAAGGTGATTGTAAGCCGATTTGAGTCTCCCTTAAGTGGTAGAGAAAGTCGGCATATAAAAACCAACTCTTCTTCTTCTTCTTCTTCATCAGTCTGATCTCTGGGGAAAACACTAGGGCTGTTGAAAAAAAAATTCGGTATAGTTCGGCTTCGGCAAAATTTGGCCCGTTTTTATTCTGGCCGTGCCGAAGTCCGAACTCCCCCGTTTCAGATCCCCGGAAATTCAGGGGATCTGGAGTTCGGGGGAAAATTCGGCGCCCCACGCTCCTTCAGGGGGATTCTCTGAAGGCGCGCGGGGGGCCCTTTAAACAAGCCCCTCTGTGCTGTCTGCGCAGGCAGCGCAGAGGGGTTTAAAAAACCCCGCCCCCCTCCTGGGACTTCCAGGAAGGCAGGCGGGGGGCTGTCAAGCGCCTCTGCGCTCTCTGATGAATTCTTTATACAATCTGAAGATAAACCAGAGTATTCTGATGAATTATGGCTGCCACAAACTGAGAACCTTAGCTTCTGTGATAAATAGCACAGTGTGGGTGGTTTCTGAATATAACATGGGCCAGAGTGTTCTAACTTTTTTCATTTGTGGCACTGCAACCCCCACGATCATCCTGAAACTAGCCACCAATTTTGAGACTCCTAGTTTTACTATATGCCTGCCACAAATGGACAAAAGGTCACACAGATACTATTATAGAAAATGATGGGCATGAATTTGTCACTTTTTTATAACATCAAAACTTAGAGTCATTCCAGTTCCTGTCATTTTGCACTTCTGTTTCTGTACAAATCTAAATTAAAGAGTTTAAAAATAGTTGCTTAGTGTGCCTAAAAAAAGCAATTTTTTTTTAAAAAAGCTTCCCCAGTTGTACCCCACAACTGCCAACTTAAAGGTGTGATCTAATGGCTATATTGTCAGATGAGGAAACAACCAAGGAAATCCAATTTCAAATACTTTCTCAGACATAGGCTTGGAACTTACAGAGGTTTTTCCACAGATGGAAAAGAGGATTGATTCTTGACAATTCCCTTCCTGTGGCAGACCTCCAATTCTGCCCTAATGCTATTCCTGGGGGTTCCCTGACCCCCAGGAGTAGCATTTCAGGGAATATTTGGGGCTGCCATAGGTGGAGGGAGGTGAGAAAACTGTAGTCCACAGACAGCAATCCTTTTAGGGGAGGGGCTGTGGCTCAGTGGTAGAGCATCTGCTTGGCACACAGAAGGTCCCAGGTTCAATCCCCGGCATCTCCAGTTAAAGGACTGGGCAAGTAGGTGATATGAAAGACCTCTGTCTTAGACCCCAGAGAGCCACTACCGATCTGAGTAGACAATACTGACTTTGATGGACCAAGGGTCTGATTCAGTATAAGGCAGCTTCATGTGTTCGTGTGTTCCATCCTTGGAAATCCTTCATTGGATCCAACCCATTATTGCCCTGCATAATTTTGGGCATTGTCTCTCAGTCTACCCTATCCAAGAATTGTTGTGAGGATATAATAGGCCAGGGAGAACCATGCATGCCATCCTAAGACAAAGGTTTGGATAAAACTGATAGATAAAAAGTAGCAAAAGGGGAACAACCCCACAAAGGTTTACCTCAGTTTCAGTCACCTTTATTGGCATAATAGTAATAACAAGGTTTACCACATACATTAATGTATGAATCTGTTAAGCATGGGCTTCCTGGGGAAGCAGTGAGATTGCTAGGAAGAGGCTTCGCAGCTTCCCATGTTGCTGTCAAGCAAGGGGCAGGATTACAAACCAGTCATCCACTGTATGCAGTAAGAGCCGTCTCATGAGCTGAAATGAAGACAAACCAATCCAAACCTCAAATCAATTTCATTCCCCCCTCCCCAGTTTACTTCTTAACTGCAGAAATTGCAGTTATGTCAAGACAATCCTTGAAACATATCAGATCTGAACTTGGAAATAAAAATTTACAGTTCCATTATCTTCTTCACTCTACTGCTGGATTTTATGACATACTTGAAAGATACACTCAGCACCACACATTACCAAACAAGGACAGTGTCCTCTTCTGGCAGGATTTAACATCATTAATGCCAAAAAGGGAAGACTTTCTAATGTACATATGATATGAAGGAAATAACAAGCCAAGAAAAAACAAGGATATGGAATGTAAGAGATCACACATGGATGCTCCCCCCAACCCGGGAATAATTTATACTTGTGTTCAGCACTTTTAAGTTGTTTTGTATTTTGATAAGAAAATAATAGTTGCTGTTTAAGTATCATCTCTAAATATTAGTAGTAGTAGCCACATAAAAATTTCCCATAAAGGAAAAGCCAAAAAACACACAAAAAAACCAATTTCCAATTTAGAAAATACATCTCTTTCAGATCACAGTCATGACATATAATGGGGCTACGCAAGCTACTACTGACCTGCATAAACTTCTTGTCGGGTCACATAATTAGACAGAGTACATCTCCAGAAGAGTGATATTGAAAAAACTGTTGTCGGGGGGGGGGGTGGACTTTAAAGCTGACCTTGAGCTGAGAACCCATGTTCAGTGGCAGGCCTCAGATTTCTTCTGAACATGCACAAAATGTCTTTTTCTGTTCAGGGAGAAGGCTTTCTATAAAGCAAAGTGTAAGAAATTGGGGGGACCAGTTTTTTAAAAAGTTGATGGAAGGGTATCAGAATATTCTACATTCTCATAGTTTAGAGATTTCAAACTATTTAGGATGTGGGAGGTGGTAATCAGTGCCTAGAGGAAGTGGTAGCTTAGATTCTGTGTGCAGATTTTTCTGGGGGTACAGTCCATCCACCACGTTCACACCTCTTTGGTCTTATCCTATGCATTCTTGGTTGTGGTATTAGAAAAGTGTGCCAGAATTATAAGGGCTGTAAAGCAGCATTATTCCATAAGGCCTTAAAAGTATTTTTCAAAAGTTTTATCTGTGGGGACTGGAAATTTTAAATTTAACATTTTATTGGCTGTTACTAGTACTTGTATGGTATAACAAAAATGTATATTACTAAACAATAAACAAGCCCTAGACATGGGTTTTGATATTAATTGTACATTTATTTTACTAGTGCTTAGAAGAACCTAAATTAATTTCAATCTAATTATACCTCCCGTGTGCATTATGGTATGAGTTTATTCTTAATTCAAATTGACCCCAATATAAATTTTCCACTGCAGTTGAATTAATTGATCTTCTTGCTAAGCAGGATCAGGAAGAAAGCCTAAAGATTTCCTCCTTGGCACTCCCAATCTGTTTCTCAGCCATTGCTTATCTTCTCCCCAAGTTGTTGGATGTATGTAATGACCATAAGCTGTTAAATGTCATTTAGATTTCTCAATAGTTAAACACATAGGAATAGAAGTATTAGACCTTACAAACTGTATTCTAAAGGTCAGATAATAATATACTTTGGAGAGCATTATTACAGGGAAAGCGAGGTACTTCTGAGTGACAATGGACCATATTTCATGGTGCTCTGACTTGAAGACTAGGAATGAGAACTATCTTTTAAAGATTATGTGTAGCATTTCATAAATCAAAATGTCTGAACACAACACTGTTTATCCTCAGCAGTATACATGGGAGTGTTTTTAAACTATGCTTTAGCAAAACATATCTAAGTATGATGATGACACAGCTCTCCAAGGGATCCCAGAGACTCAGGTGGCATAAAAGGAATATTGAGTACATGGCAGTGTATGCAACTGATATAGTAGGCAATAAAGAGAAATGCAAATGGCAAAATGGACAGGTAGACAGATTTTGGAGCCTCCAGTATTAATATGCCAAATGCTGTAAATGGAAGCCAATCTGCAGTATATTTGGGGATGCAGTGGTGGTATTTATTAAAGTCATAAAGACAGTTTGAGACAGCCTGGCTTCACTCATCAGCTCCTGTTGTCAGTATGCTTCTGAATTAGAAATGTCTTCCATGCTTTTGCGCTTGGCATGATTACAAAAAGAGGGCAAAGCTCTGCCCTCGTCAACTATTTTCTGTTTTAACTCTAAGCATGCAAAATTACAAATATAGAGCTCCATTTTCTTGGCACTCTCCACCTAATTTGTACTGCATGTCAATTTGGAAGGAATGCTTTCTCTATTTTCATTACTGATGTTGAGAGTCAAGATTACATTTGAATCCATTATTGTCATTGTCTTGTCATTATGATTAATCACTCAGGACTTGTGGCATGTCTACTCACAATTCACACACAAAAGCTCCTTGAAGCATTTTAATAGCAAGTGATTTTTTTTTAGAAACTGAAGTAGCAAAGATGTTAGAGCAACTGAACCATGTTATAGTCTTTTTATGTTCTCCCTTCCCCATTTACCATACTCCTTCTAGTGCAACTAGGGGGGGGGGAATCTGAGCTTGTCTGCGTAAAGTACATGAAGTATCATACTTGTATCATTTTGCACACTGTAATCCTGAGCCCATAATTTGTTCAGTGGGAACTCCAGTATGAGTATAGAAGTTATGTATCAATCATTCAAAGTTCTCCAGATGAGAATGCACAGCATAGGCCTAGAAGATATGCTTGGTTACATTTTTTACATCAAGAATATTCACTAATGTAAAATTCAGGATAAGTGATAGGTTTGTTTCCTGAAATTTCAGCTGATCTCCAAACTGCAGTGATCAGTTCCTGCACAGCAAATTGCTGCTTTAGAGGGTGGACTTTATGCCGTACTAAGGTCCCTTCCCAGGCTCTACCATTAAATCTCCAGGAATTTCCCAACCCCAGAGTTGACAATCTTATAAGTATAACAGATGTTAGGCAGCCATTCTTAGTTAAAATAAATTTGTTTATTTGTTTGTTAGATTTCTAGCTTGCCCTCACTCCTAGGGTTGCCAACCTCCAGGTACTAGCTAGAGATCTCCTGCTATTATAACTGATCTCAGCTGATAGAGATCAGTTCCCCTGGAGAAAATGGCCACTTTGGCAGTTGGACATTGAAGTCCCTTCCCTCCCCAAACCCCACCCTCCTCAGGCTCCGCCCCCAAAACCTCCCTCCGGTAGTGAAGAGGGACCTGGCAACCCTACTCACTCCCCAGCCAAAGCCGTGCTCAGGGTGGGTAACAGCAATGATAAAACAGTTTAAAAGCATACTACATCTACAAGCAACATTGAAACGAGATGGCCCTTAAAAGCATAATCTCTGCTGGGAGGGCCCGCAGGCAGTCAGTGCCTTCACATAATTACAGCAAGAGGGAAGGAGGGAGGGAGGCCAGTACTGATGACTACCTTCCTTGTTTAATAACTCTTGTCTTGCAGGCCCTGCAGAATTGTTTAAAGTCCCACAGGGTCCTGATGTCACTGGGGAGGGAGTTCCACCAGGCCGGAGCCAGGGCCTTTTTGACTCTTGTTGACAACCGCACACTCCTTGGGCCAGGGACCACCAGCAAGTTGTTATTAGTTGAGCGCAATGATCTTTGGGGGGGGGATTAGTGAAGGGGAGCTTTATCTCTTTAACCTCAGCTGTGATCTATGTCCCCTAGTGGCTACTCTGTATAGCTAAATTACACATCAAGGGATCACTTACAGATCTTTGGTCACGTGTATTTTGGCCCTCAGACTAGGCTTACCAGGTCCCCTTTCTCCTCCGGCGGGAGGTTTTTGGAGTGGAGGTGAGGTGAGATCGTGCACGTGCTCACGGCTGAGCCAACACAGTCATGTCACTTCCTGTTTACACCCGGAAGTGCCACATCGCAAGGGGCCTTTTACCACTCAAACTGGGAGTTTGAGTGGTAAAAGGCCCCTTGCGATGCATTTACACCCCGAAGCGCCACATCGCAAGGGGCCTTTTACCACTCAAACTGGGAGTTAGAGTGGTAAATGGCCCCTTGCAATGCGGCAACCCTACCTCAGACCCAATCCTGGAAGGCAATTGTCCATTTAGGAAAACATCTGGTAACAACTGGATTCCATTGAGAAAACATTAACCAATTATGTTTATTAGCCAGCATCTCTCTCATTGAAAAAGTGTGTGTGTGTGGCCAGCAAACTGGCCCTGTGGGGCCTGAGTGGTGGCAGGACACAGCCCAGGCAGGGAACAAATGATTATGATGGAAGTGATGCACCTCCGCTGCTGGGAGAGTGGGACTCAGCCAGTCAACTATGAAATTTAAATTCTGGCAGTTGGGAAGATGGAGGGGGGGAGCTTCTGTGGAGAAACAGGCCAAGGAGGCTGTGGTGAAGGGTAGGCTCCAGAAGCTGCAAAAGGTGCTGTGAAAAGGAAGGATTGCAGAAGGCAGCCAAGGGCAGGAGGCTGGGAGAGACTTGAGATGCAAGCAGAGCCAATTCCAGGCTGGAAGGAAGACACCAGAGGAGGGAAGGTGCAGCCAGGCAGCAATCAAACCCTATCCCCAAAGAACCTAGGGTAGGACTGGTTGATGACAGGGAGAAAAGGGAGGGAAGGAGGGAAGGAACTTCTCACTTTAAGAAGGCACAGTGATGTAGGAGTAGATATGGGGCTAAGCATTCTATGAACTGTTTAGGTTCACAGATGTAATGCGGGTAGCCAGGGAGGATCCTCAGAGGGCAGCCCTTATGCATGTGTAAATATGGTTGCCAGGTCCCTCTTTGCCTCCGGTGGGAGGTTTTTGGGGTAGAGCCTGAGGAGGGTAGGGGTTGGGGAGGGACTTCAGTGTCATAGAGCCCAATTGCCAAAGTGGCCATTTTCTCCAAGGGAAATGAGCTCTATCTGCTGGAGATCAGTTGGAATAGCAGGAGATCTCTAGCTAGTGCCTAGAGGTTGCCAACCCTATGTAAGGGTCCCTGGTCTGAGGCCACAGCAAGGAATGACAGCCTGTTTTTAGGAATTTGCTTGCTTCTAACAGGGTCTACTTATATATTGTAAATAAGCAGGTTACAAAGCCCCTACAACTCATCATTGCTCTCTCTTTCTCTCTTATCCAAAGGAAACAAAACCCTGTAGTGTTCACTCTGGTATTTTCTTCACAATAGGCAGTAGGGGTATATGAGGCCAAGCTTATCCCATCCCTAGTGACTTATATATCTGATAGTTTATAGACATACAAATTCAGTTCAATTACCTTTCCCTGAATGCTTCTTTCCTTTGAATCAAAGAGGTATTTTCCTGCTCAAGGAATAAACAATTAATAAAGTGATTTCCCCATTCTTCAGAGGGCCAATATAAATTTCTTATCTTTTCCCCATCCAAATAGGTAATTACGTTGATTCCCATGAAGTCACTATGATACATGTTTTATGGTTGGCCTTATGGGTTAGATACTGTCAGCCTTCTCAAATTGCCAGATTTTCTATAAAGGTTTTTCTCAGTTGTCTCTGAATGTCTTCAGTTTTGGATAAATGGGAAATATACCTGTAGATTCTATAGATGCTTTGCTGCATCCATGTTGTGTGTTTGATGTGAGTCAGAAGCCAAATTGACTTCTAATGAACACTTAATCAGCAAATCTGCCTTCTAAGAATACATGATTAACTTTTTAAAATTTGTTATTCTAAAAAAAAGTTAATCTTTCAAACAATGATTAAATGTTCCTATTTCCTCCCCACTTAAACCCTATAAGACAAAGCCCACTTCTTATAACATGGGACTTGACAAGACAGCAAAATAAAAAGTATTACAACTGTTTTAGACTTCTCTATTACATTTAATTATTAAGTATTAAGATTCATTGAACAAATTCAGACTTGTGCTGTAAATCAGACAAATGTCTACATTTTTGCTTGGATACAAACTAGAGAGTTGAAAGGCCACTAAAGCTGAATAGAAGTCCCATTCAAACATATCTACCATATTTACAGAAGCTACTTCTGTATAGGTCATTCAGTCCGCAGACTCTTTCACCTCCATCGAACAATTCAAAGGGAAAGAAAACAATATACATCAAAGGCTTTGTCTATAGCCATTTTGACAGTTCACATTTTGGACCTTTTAAAAATGCACTGTCAGCAGTATATCTTTTATGGATGCAATCGGGTTTTTTGAGTAGGTGTCCCACAGAGCATTGTACCACTGTGCTGCCTGTGGAGTACTTAAAACATGAGGGCAAAGATGGGATCGAAAGACTCAAATGCTCTCTTACAATGGCTTTCATCTGCTTTTTCAATGCCTTAACCTTTCAAGACAGAAGAAAACATACGGTAGTTATCGTGTTTACAAATAGTTTGGAAACAGCTATGCTTGAAAAGAGGTGGACGAGAGCATGAATGTCCAGTGACATTCGATTACTTAAAGGTTGGTAAACCCTAGCTTGACCCATCTCTTAAATCCCAATTTCACAGTTTACAAAGTTTTTGCAATTTGTACTTCAAAAAAATCTAGGCACCTGTATGTACAATGAAAAGCCAAAAAGAAATAATTCACAGGTACCCAGAAAGAGAAGAAGTAGTAAAATCTAGCCATTTCACTTACAAGATCCATTACTGCCATTAAATGGACTACAATGAGTAGACAAAGCTTCGTTTTAACAGTACAATATTTTTAGCCCATTGTTCATCTATCAATAAAATGAACTATAAAATATTGACTATTCGAGCAAAGACGCAGAAAGGAAATAGCTGGATTAAATGATTACATGGCATCTTCGTAAACAGAAGAACTATGGTTCATAAGCACCAGGTTCATACTCTATAAGAAAAAATTGTAAATCAAAGCCAATTTCAAACCTGTTGCAAAGTACACTGAGAAGTTTGATAGCATATTCCTTTTGAGAAATGAAAATTTCTCATGTACTGTTAACTTAGATTGATTTCCTAATAATAATAAACTGTTCCAAACACTCCCTGAAGGCTGTTAGTTCTTTTATTCCTGCAATGGTAAACTAATTTAAGGAGAAACTCAGTACTCAAACATCATAAGGCTTCAAAAATGTTCTTCTGAGCAGTTCTTCAAAGTGCTGTATTAGAAGAAAGCTTGCAGTGCTGGAGAAAGGGCTTCTCCCTTAGTGGAAATGGGTCTTTGCTTTCAACCCATAGGCTTTGGATACTGAATTGCAACAACAAAATACATTGTTGGGAAAATTATATGATTCTGTGAATGACTACTTAGTTTTCACTATCTGCCTTTTTAAAAAAAAGAATTGCTTTAATTTGAAAGACAGAAAATTTCTATCTGTTTCCCATATACATGGTAAGCTGGCCACTAATGCCTGGTTCTTAAACAGTTTCTCTGTAGGTAAGTTAATATAGTGGGGAAGCAGCTGTGTGTATGCATCCTTGTTCACACGTTTTGTAGGTGTATGATTATACTAATTGTCTATACAAATTCCTTTAGGACACCTGCATTCTGACACCATGATCAAGTACACAGATGTACTCTTGGAATATTGATCAAATATATGTTAATGGATAATGCTGGGGGGGGGGGAATACATGCGTATTCTGAAAAAAACCTTCTGGAATGTTTACCCGTGTGTATTATAATTCTACTATTATGAGGGCATTTTTTGGGTGACAGGACCTGCTGGTACTAAGTTCTAACACCTTGGGGGCTTTCCCAAATCCTGAGGGGGCAGTTGGTGGCACAACTTTATATATGAATACCAGAACTTTTTTAACATATTACATTTTCACATATATTTAACATTCAGTGTGATAGACTTTCTTCAGCTTTAAGGTATTTGGGGTTCCAAATACTTTATCTGCTCCTGTTGAATCAGGTTTATTTTATGGATGATCTACAGGGTCACCCTATGTTGCTGTGGTCAAGAGACCAAACCATCTATCACAGTAAAAAAACACTCTCTGACCACTGAGTAGAGGTTTCAGCTTTATTTATTGGCCATACATTATTCATGAGAGAATGTTCACAGAATATCTGTTTTAAGTATACTAAGAAACGCACAGCATGGAAGGCGGAAAGTGACATAAAGTGTATTCGATGACATTAGGATGAACTCACCAAAAGGTTATACTGGCAGTGGAAAAGAAACTCAGTCCTTCACTGCAGAGAAGATTCGTGTCTTGTTTAGCATCACTTCCATTTTGGTTTGTACTACAATTTTGTTCGATGAATGACTAATTTTCATTCAGTTCACATTCAGGAGAACGTTGTCATATTGGCATCACATAACAGCCATGAAGATAATACTGAATTCCTGAATGAAATCGCTTTCTCATAAGATTGCTTCAGATATATCAAAATCTGTTATCTTCATCAACTTGTTTGTGGAACAGCAAATTCAAAGCAAGTTCATGAAGTCCTTAAAAACAATACTCCCAAACCAAGAAGATCTTAAAACTGGACCAGTAGATGAATCTACATTATGCAGTATAACTTTATTTGGTAGAATGTACTATTGTTTTGAATCATTATGCTGGTACATAGTAGTCCTTTCAGCAGCTTTTCTGAGGCAGAATAAGTCCTAGGATCAAATTATATGAACAAGTTGATTTACAATGGGCAGGGGAAAAAATGGCTGCAGTGGTATCCATCCTTTTTACAAATCCTTTTTTACAAATAATTTAATTTAAATGATAGCGGTGACTACTTGAAAACTTATAATGGTAAGATGCATTTTAGATATTAATATCTGAGTTCAATATGACCTTATAGCTGAATGCACACCACAGATTATGAAATTTATACCATTTTTTTATTTTAAATAATGGCTATAAAGTGAACTCTGAAGGCTATTCTAATCAAATAGGAATTAAATTAATAGATTTTGTTTGCACCTTCTCTCCTTAATTTGAACCTTTTCCAATATGTCTCTGCTTTATATTGTATTATACTGCATAAGAATAAATTGCTCCTATAAGATATTTGGAATATTTATAGGATCTCTACTGCAATATAAAACCTTCTTAAGCAGCAGAAGCATTTGCCCTGAAGGGTCAAATTGGTGCCAAGTTAATAACCCCCACCATGGGTTATGAAATATTTGCACATTGCCAGACTGCCTAAAGTAAAATCCTGTGGCAAGACTTCAGCTGGATAAAAGGGGATGCAATCCATTGCAAAAGGCCCCATTTATTTAAATCAGTGGCGACACTGCCTACTGCATTGACCTTCATTGAATCTTGACTACAAAAGCATTTAGAGGCACTTTGGGTGGGGGGGGAGAAAAAGAAACCTAAAGGGACTCCTTTCCTGCAGTTCCTTTTTTTGTTGTGATAAAATAAAATAAACATCTTCATTAAAAGTTTATGTATTGCAGTTTCTTCCCCTCCCATCCAACCAGCTAATGTTGCATTTCAAAGGGATTAATGGAAACTCTTGAAGACCAGCTTCTTTCCATTCATGAACATCACAAAGTGTGAACTGGGGCAATGAGAGTTTCCCTCCTTCTCTTGTGTTCACACAACTCACTAAGGGATTACATATTTGGCACTTGCCTGTATTGTGGTGCATTATTGCCAAGATAAGCACAAAAATTCAAAAATAAAAGATATTTTAAATAAAACAACCAACTAATGAAACAAGCAGAATGTTCCTAAGCCTTAGTGAAAATAAATTGTAATTAACATTATATCAAATGTAACATTGATCAAATATGAATACATGGAATTTGAGGGCTATAATTATATATTTAATATAAATGATTGCATTTCCATGTGTATTCTATCATTTCAGTCTCAATATATTTAATTTTACGAGTTTGTGAACACCATTAATAATATTGCCAGTGATACATTATACACCATTCATTTTCTTACTATTTTCTTTAGTTCATTATTCAGTTACAGTTTAGGCTTGTTTATTACTAAGTTTAGGATATAAAAAATTATCCAAACTACTTAGCAGACAACTGAGAAACGGAATA
This sequence comes from Euleptes europaea, assembly GCF_029931775.1. NCBI lineage: Eukaryota > Metazoa > Chordata > Lepidosauria > Squamata > Sphaerodactylidae > Euleptes > Euleptes europaea. The sequence continues at coordinate 35,220,341 of NC_079320.1, read as the reverse complement.
AAGAGAAGCCCTGTCTGTAGGTTTGTAGATGATGTATGCTCAGAAAACATTATTTCATTAGCCAAAAGACTAAATTCAGCTCATGCTATCATCTTCACTGTGCAACCCAAGATTATTTCGTGGTAAATCTCACTGTATTGAAGAGAATTTGCTACCAAGGAAGCATGCACAGAATCTCATGTTTCTGAGGGACAACTGTGAATGTATGGCCTGGTGAGGCTGTCCTCCTTATGACTGGGACAAATCTTAAGGAAGGCGACTTTTACAGATTTACACTTTAAATCACTACAGTTGCCACCCTTTATTTCTATATTCCAGAAAATAAGAAAAGATCAGACCAGAAGGTTAGTCATTGTGAAGAGAATCAAAGCATTCCACTCATACACATAGAATTCATAGTTATCAACTGTTACAGGGAGGGCATGGTATATGCAGCTTAAGAATGCCCCTTCCCCAACAGGTGCCACAGAAAAGATACACAGTTCAGTCAGTTCCTGCTTCCAATGGGAAGGCTGGCATCACTAAAATATTTTAACAAAAAGGAAGGAGGGATTTGACCATTTCACTTGACATTCACATTTACATGTGCCAAAAAAACCTTCAAATATCCAGAAGAAATTCAATAAGATCTCTAAGAATTGTTCTCAACTGATGGGGCAGAACAGAATATGATTGATACTTGACCCTGATCAATTAGCTTGGGGGTCTGTGAAGGTCATGTTAGTTTTTGGGTTATATGTAATTTTAACCCTTGAGAAAGTCAAAAGAAGTCTCCAGGCTCTGTGAGTTGAACCCAATTAAGATATTTCCCCAATGAGCTAACACAGAATAACCATATTTGCTTTTTTCTCAGAGGAAAAATGGGCTAAAGATACGATACACAGATGGACAGAAATGGATACTACAGAATTTTCTATGGGTGGGGAGGAGGCGATATAATGACAAGTATGAGTCCATAGTGGACACGAGCAAAATATCTTCAGGATCCTGGAAACTTGAACATAACAGGGAAAATCTGTACCCTAAGAACTGAGCCTAAATTGCTCTTAAGATATCTGGTCCAAAAAACCCAAAAAAACTCAGAATCAAGAGGATGATATCCATGACATCAACTGCAGACTTGTCATTGGTTTTGAGCTTTGGCTTGTTCCCTGGCACACTGCTTTGGATTATAATGCATTTGATTTCAGAGTCAATTCCATATCTTTAAGATATATGCAACCAGGAAAAGCATATGAGTCATTTGTCCGCTTTCCTGTACTGCTTCAGTACCTGAATAACTCTCCAGTGCTCCACCCTCTATGTCTATGGTATGCTTAAGGCTGCCTCTTGCATAACATAAATCTGTGCAACTGTGCACGTTGTAATGATGTATCTTGACATTCCCAATTACATTTTGGAGAGCCTTGAGTACAACATTTCCAGCAGTTTTTTCAACTAACCACATAAATTTTGCTTAGCTCCAACAGAGTGCTGTGCATGATTTATTTACTTAGTGGTTAGCTCTGGTTACACTGTCAAACCTAAGCTATGAAATTCTATTGGGTATTTTGGGCAAATTTATAATGTTGAAAGAGTTTGTTTCAATATAAAGCAACGACAAGGTCAAACTTTGAATTGTTTTTGCATTTTCAAGAAGGGTGAACCCAAAGACCCAAGGGGCGTGATACATTCCTTCTGTGCTACTGAGTCCTTTGAATGTTATTATTGCGCTACTGATGAGTATAATCAAATTCAGTCAAATTTACTTAAGGTATTAACAGCCAAGGTTAGGGACTGTGACCTGCTCTGACAGTCCAAGTCTAATTCCTAGTCTGAGAAGAACTTTAGGGACTATCTGTATATTCTTCTCTGCTGGGTAAAATGCACACACTCCTCTGAGAATCAACAGTGCAATCCTAAATATATCCTAAATCCTAAATACACACACATTAGTTGTTCATCCATAAATCAGAATCTCCAGGACCTTCGTCCCTGATTAGCTGGCCAGCAGTGACAGTGGTGCTTGGAACAGAAAGGACATCCTGTGCTTTCAGCTCCAATCCCCTCCATCAGCTGGCTGATGGAGGTGGGGCCTGGAGCTAAAAATATAATCTGCTTTCTTTCTAAGACCTCCCAATCAAGCCATCACTGGTCAGCTAATCAGGGAAGGTTTGGAGTTGAAAGCATGCCCCAAGTGTTTTTTACTGCAATTCTTCCCTCCTTCAACTGGCTAGCTGGGGAAGCTCTTCTCCATCAGCTCTTCCCCATCAGCTCTCCACTGGAACGAACAAGAAAGGAAGAAGTAGCGGCAGCAGGGAGATAGGGTTTTCTCTCCCTTGTGAGTTCTTAGGGGTCTTAGGGTTCCCTCTTGTTATTCATATAAATGGCATATACTGTATGTATTAAAATATATAAAGCAGAAACATAGGCTTACCAAATGTCCAGTTCTTCTAATACCTCATAATTGCTAAAATAATCCAAAATTTTCTTGTGTTTCATAAAATCAAGTTTTTCTATGGGAAGACTGAACAACTGGTAATCTGAAAAACATATGGCCCCACCAGGATCTTCATCTCAGGTCTTCATCTCTTTTTAAGAATATATTTTAATTTTACTCAAGTCTAGTACATGGTGTCACTCCTTAACCTCTCCTGGCCTCTCTTTTCTAATGTATTCCAATGTAATGTAAAGGTGACACTCTGAATGTCACCTTTAAGGCGAGAATGTTCCATCTTGAAAGCAGTCATTTTGGAATCTATCTTGTGTTTGAGCAAAGCAAGAATTACAGTTGTGAAGTAAAGCTATTTTAGACCATTCTGATGAATCTAAACAAGCTAGAAACATCTGCCATAAAGAACATACACATACATACACAGATTTCTTATACTGGATCTGCTAGCTATTTGAATCTGCTACTTCCTGCTTATCCTTCCTCAGAAAATCTGGAAATGCCCCAGTTCTCTAATACTCTAACATGTTCTAATAAATATACTATAACTTATGTCATTACTGTTCTAATAAATATACTGAAACTTATGTCATTACTGTTTATTTATATGCATACTTGTTGAATTGTTTTGGCCATTGTAGTGGAAGGGGGAATGCAGGACACAAGGTGGCTGAATAATAAATAAAGGATATCGTGGAGCTAAATAAAAAGCTGTTCCTGTAACAGTGCAGGATTCTTTTCTGTTCTTTTTTGGCATTTGGTCTTTATTAGTATAAGGAAGGTGGAAACAGACAAATGCAGAATCATGCTGACAATATGATTTTGCCTGCTGATTTTCCTTTTCCCTTCTTTTTACCGGTTTCTTTTTTCCCCTATTGGTATTATCATTTGTATTGTATCTACTATGAACATGTCTTCTTTTTCATTTCGGATAGTCATTTTGGGTTCTTCTTCACTCATAAAATGTAGGCACAGTCACTCTCTGCATTTCTATTTTCAGCTCCTGTGATTGTTACATTTTCAATTATCATTAAAATTCTGATTGACTGCTGTGAAAACAGCTGCTTTTCAAGCCTCCCTTTAATTCCACCCATGTGGTCCAATTGTGTTGCATGTCAAACAACTCAGCCTGTGGTGTGTACAGCCTGCTGGTCAAGTTAGCTGGGAAGCCTTCTGTGAAGCAGCGTCAGGCTTTCTTTCGTTTTACAATGGACTTTTTGGTCTAATATGAAATAAATGGAAGTTGCTGTGTGAGTGTAGGACATGGGTCATCTTATTTATTAGGTTATTCAACCTGGAAACAACTTATCAGCAGAGTCTGCCTTGGGCTGCAGGAATAGAACGTCTCCAATATTGTGCTGACTTGTCCCTTCCAAAGGCAACAATTCATGTCCATGATTACCAAGAAACACCAGCAGATTCAGCACAGCTGGGGGCCAACAGTGCAGTGGAAACTGCAATAAATGAATTTAAAATCAGATACTGCAACATTTTTTTAAAAAAAAGAGAGAAAAGTGTTGGGCTTATGGAAGACCAGAACAAGTACATAAGGAATTTTCCCCCATCAAGCTAATTTGCTGTTAAACAATTTATGCCTGCAACATTAATTTTTACCATGTTACTTTGAAATCATGCATGTTTTCATTTTGCATGTGAGTTAATGAGTTCTTCGTGAAAGGTAAGAGGTTAGTGGATCTTTGACCCAGAAAGTCTTTCATGAATAGTTTGTTTAGGGTTGTTTTAATAATAGATATCCGTGCGCAAGGCAAATGAATATTTATAAAGTACTAATTCCTGAGCTTTGTACAAGAACAGTGACTTTTATATTTATCTGAGTTCAATTCTGGTCATATCTATTTGTCTTGTATAGCTTCCATTCTTTCTGGAGGACGTTAAGCAATCAGCATTTCTCTCCAGAGCAATTTTAATCAAAAAGACCTGAAAGCAAGTCTCATCCACATACTTTTGTTGTTACTTATATCACAACCTTCTGTTTCCTTTTGTGATTCATATTATCAGTCCTATTTCACAGTTCAGTCCTATTTCACTAAAACTTGGAATGGAGTCACACAACCATTGTGAAGTAGAAATTATAACTTCTTAATGACTGCTGTAGCTGGTTCACGTGGTTGCTTCAAGCCTCAGACTTTATTCAAAGTCATCTGAAGGGCACAGTATGCAAGGATAGGATAGGTATAAAAACTGTCCCAAACAAGGCTGGCCCAAATGCTTTTGGTGCCCTAGGCCAGCCACTAGCCTGGTGCCACTCCCCCACTTCTAGCCTGGCGCCCCACCACCATGGCCTGCTAGGGTTGCCAACCTCCAGGTGGTGGCTGGAGATCTCCTGCTACTACAGCTGATCTCCAGATGACAGAAATAAGTTCCCCTGGAGAAAATGGCCACTTTAGCAGTTGGACTGTATGGCATTGAAGTCTCTTCCCTCCCCAAACCCCACCGTCCTCAGGCTGCACCCCCCCCTTCTCCAGGTACTTCACAACTTGGAGCCGGCAACCTAGCCCAAGCACACATGGATTCAGGGAGGGGGGTAGGAGCTGCCTTCCTGTGAGCCAGGTGGGCAGAGAACCCATTGACAGTGGAGGAACTGGCTGTCCTCTGCTCTTCCTCCCTCATTCATGAAGGTGGGGGGAATGCAGGATGGGCAATGGGCCAAATGTGGAAATGCAGGCCGGACAAACTGCCAAGCCCCAAGCCATTGCAGCACGGAGCCCAACAGATGCAGCAGAAGATCTGGTGGTCACCTGATCTTCCAACCTCCCTTATTTGTGGGCACAGGGTGGTGAAGGCAGGTGGGGTGGGCAAGAAGGCTCTGGAAGACAGAGCTACTGCTGATGTGACAGACTGGAGGCTGTTAAGAACATAAGAAAGGCCCTGCTGGATCAGACCAAGGCCCATCAAGTCCATCAGTCTGTTCACATAGCGGCCAACCAGGTGCCTCTAGGAAGCCACAAACAAGATGAGTGCAGCAGCACCATCCTGCCTGTGTTCCACCACACCCAATATAATAGGCATGCTCCTCTGATACTAGAGAGAATAGGTATGCAGCATGACTAATATCCATTCTAACTAAAAGCCATGAATGCCCCTCTCCTCCATGAATATGTCCACTCCCCTCTTAAAGCCCTCCAAGCTGGCAGCCATCACCACATCCTGGGGCAGGGAGTTCCACAATTTAACTATGCGTTGTGTGAAAAAATACTTCCTTTGATCTGTTTTGAATCTCTCACCCTCCAGCTTTAGCAGATGACCCCGTGTTCTAGTATTATGGGACCTGAAAGGAAGAACAGCCACTCAGCTTAGCCAGTGGGTGTGTGTCTCCAGAATTCAACCTCTCAGAGGGGGTTAGGAATGTTGGAGGGAAACCGAGAAGGAGTTCAGATCTGCCTCGGGGGGGGGGGGGGAGTGCAGTGATAGTTTGGGGGGTCTGCCTCAGTAAAACAGCTGACAGTTTGAAGGGCAGTTCTGCCTGGTAGTGTGGCAGAGTGGTTTATCTCTGCCTCTGGGAGAGACTAGAGTACCCTGTTGTTAGGCCTGACTCTGATAATCAGCAGACCTTGTACCATTTAGTCTGACTTTTTGGAAAGGGCAGGCTGGTGTGGGGGGAATCCTGTGAGAGACAGAGAATGGCCAGTCAGTCAAAGTCTGTTTGGACCTATAAGCAGTAAAGAGAGTTCAAATCACATTCTGAAGCCCTAGCAAACTTGAACTTACGTGCCTCCGCCAGGTTTCTCCTTTGACACTTGGAGACCTGTGCTGCTGATCTGTTCTTAGAAACCTACCTGTAAATAAATAAATATTATTTGTTATTTATATACAACTCCTGCCTCCGTGATCTGTGTTCGATTTGCTTGCCCAAAACTCACCTCATGGCAGCAAACCCAAAGCTTCTATGATTGCTACCTTAAAAACATCTGGTCACTAAGAGGAAAGTTTACAGTTTAAAACTAACCTGGTCCTCCAAAATCATAGGAGGCTCTGTGGGTCCCCTCAGTTGGCAGAAAAGGCCTGTCACAGCTGATCGTGCCGGGTTCCTGGGAGATGGCACTGGGGTTGGGGGCTCCACTCAAGGGTGCTGCTTGCCACTGGCAAGCCTCCTTTGGTACCCTGGCACCATCCGTGTAACTGGAACCCTAGGCAATTGCCTAGGTCTGCCTAATGCATAGGTCAGCTCTGGTCCTGAACATCCCATTTAGGATGCTTAACATTGTATTGCCTTGTATCCAATACTGAATGGGTTCAATTCCTTTTTTGTCTTGATTCATATTTTGTGTTGTCTTACTTAACATGCATGGTCGAAAGAAAGCCCTTCCCTCTTTATGCTCTGATTCCATCATTACAATATACTGCTGCAAGAAAAAGAACAAACACAATAAAAGGCAAGCCCTGCCTTTGAATCGGCAAAATATTGTTTTGCAAGACATTCTCATGCTTTTAAGTCACATATAAGCATAAACAATGCCTAAAGCAGAGCAGAAAATGGCATTTTATTCTGTGTTATAAGGTTATAATAAAGGCTTAGACTTCTGTAAGAACATTACACCACTTTTACAAACACGATGCAACATTTGGAGCACTCGGCTTTACTGGAATTGGCGCAGGGAAGCAATGGCAGTTTGCTTTCGGTCTTCCTGTCTTTGAAAGTTCAGCGGTATCACATTATGACAGATGGGTCTTCTGACATTGCCACTCTGCACCAAATCACTCTGTTCAGGTGCCTTGCATACAATTTGACCTTACTGACAACTCATTTTAACAAATGATGAGCATTACACTGTGCTTCTTATTAAGGTATGGATGTAGGTACCAATACAAAGGATTAAAAATGTAACTAAATTTAGCCACCTGTTGCTCACATAACGTGGTTCTCTTTGCTCTCTAGCTCAAAAAAGTACTATTTGCTGGAAACGATACACAAGTTAGGGACAAATTGCACTGCTGAGTTAAGAAGAAGAGTTGGTTTTTACTGCCGACTTTCTCTACCACTTAAGGCAGAATCACAGTGGCTTACAATCACCTTCCCTTCCCCTCCCACAACAGACACCCTGTGAGATAGGTGGGGCTGTGAGAGCTCTTAATAGAACGGTGACTAGCCCAGGTCACCCAGCTGGATTCATGTGTAGGAGTGAGGAAACCAACCCGGTTCATCAGATTAGTGTCTGCTGCTCATGTGGAGGAGCGGGGAATCAAATTTGGTTCTCCAGATCAGAGCCCACCGCTCCAAACCACCACTCTTAACCACTACACCAACTGGCTGGAGTTATTCCTGTTGGTTATGTCCGTCTAACTGTACCATCAGAGCAATCCAGAGAACCCAAGGTATAGGTGACTTCCACATTAAAATCGATGTGACTCTAGTGCATAAATATTGGTTAAATGTAGTACATGCATTCTAAATGTGTTCTGGATGTGCCCAGTAATTCCATCTAAGAGCATTTTAAATTCTCCATCTATTTTTGCTTAAGAAAAGCTGCAAAGCATTCTTATAACAACCAGGGATGCTGAGAGCTTTTATGGAAGCATAATCCAAGGTAAATTTACCTTGAGCCAATTCCCTGCTTACATAGGAGCCAAGCCCACCGACTAGGGTTGCCAACCTCCAGGTGCTAGATGGAGATCTCCTTCTATTACAACTGATCTCCAGCCGATAGAGATCAGTTCACCTGGAGAAAATGGCCGCTTCAGCAATTGGACTCTATGGCATTGAAGTCTCTCCCCTCCCCAAACCCCGCCATCCTCAGGCTCTGCCCCCAAAACCTCATGCTGGTGGCAAAAAGGTACCTGGCAGCCCTAACCCTGACTGGATTGCTTTGCCATTCAGTGTCCAGTCAAATACCATACTGAGAAGCTTTCTGTAGCAAAACAGCTGCTTGTGCTACAGGGTCATGCCCTGGTTCATGACTTTCCTTGCCTTTTTTTTTTTTTAGTTGGTGTCGTGCCAGGGACACTGTGGTGCAATAAGCCGCAATAAACATCCCTTTTAGTAATTATAAAGTTTAAAAAAAATAGGTTTTTTATGTATTTAAAGGAAGGAGGGAATGAAAGTAAACACTCCCATGAGACGTGTGAGAATATTCATCTGCAAGAATATCAGTTTGTGGTCAGCTTGGCAGCCATGAATGGAACATAAGAAAGGCCCTGCTGGATCAGACCAAGGCCCATCAAGTCCAGCAGTCTGTTCACACAGCGGCCAACCAGGTGCCTCTAGGAAGCCACAAACAAGACGACTGCAGCAGCACCATCCTGCCTGTGTTCCACCACACCCAAAATAATAGGCATGCTCCTCTGATACTAGAGAGAATAGGTATGCAGCATGACTAGTATCCATTCTAACTAACAGCCATGAATACCCCTCTCCTCCATGAATATGTCCACTCCCCTCTTAAAGCCCTCCAAGCTGGCAGCCATCACCACATCCTGGGGCAGGGAGTTCCACAATTTAACTATGCTTTGGATAGCAACTAGTTACTCTGTCAAAGTAAGGCAAAGAGATAAAACAAAGGTGTAAGACATAACACAGTGTAAAACATTGTTGTTGTTGTTTTCCTTTTAACTATGTTCCTTTTAAGTGGGATGCAGCAGCAGTGCCACCAGACATACATTGGATAATGCATTTTCAATGCACTTTAAACAATTGTTTGTGAGTGCATTTTCTAGTGTGTAACAGGAAAACCCACTTGCAAATAAAGTGCACTGACAGTATACTGAAGTGCACTGAAAGTACATTACCCAATGTGCATAAAAGCAGCCATAGTGGCAGAAAGCAGCAAGCAATCAGACACATTCAAGCTGTTTGGATGGGGATGAATGGCCCATCAAACTTCCACTCCTGTGATCGCTATGTGCAAGAAGGACAGGAGCTGAACCAATGGGTAATTGAGCATCCCTGTTAATAATGCAATGTGTGCAGAACATTACAGCTGACATAAAATTGAAGGTATTACAACAGTGATGATGTTTATTGACACCAAGTTGGGCTCCAAGCATAGAATCACAACTTTTACAGTGTTGAGAAATGTGTTAATTGATCATTAAAGACCTAATCTGCAGCAGCCTTAACTCATCTGATGGTCATTCATGGGCACTAAAGTACCTTAACAGAAGAGTAAATGGGTTCGTTTGCATGAATATGCAGCAATCTTTCAGTGAATCGGTGGACATTAATCTCTTAGGAAAAGAGCTAAACTAGGGGCTAAAGAGGTTGAACAGACAATTAGCTTAAATCTGAGGGCATGGGAGTAGTCACCATATGCATACAGTACAGTATGCATTCTGATAATACATTATTATCAGAATATTTATACCATGACTACATCCTCTCCAGCATCATCTTTTACATACAGTGCCAGGTGGTAGGGGCACAATGATGTGGTTCTTCTTTCCATACATCACCAAAGAAGTGTGAGGGTGGATCAGGTGGAAATGACTCCCATACTACTAAGGTGATATATTGGGTCCCAGATAGCATTGTTGACAGAAATTCACTTAATTCCTCTTTAACCAGTTTCACCCTGACATCCAACCATCCATTGATTTCCCTCTTTTTAATGATTTGGAGCCTGTTTCCAACCGATTCAGTTTTAATTAAAGAGAAATTCAAAGAGAGGAAGGACAGGAATGGAGGTTCTGCAGAATATCAGTATTTCCCTCTGTAGATGCTCAGAGGCAGGCAATGTCTTCCCAAACCTTCTTATCTTCCTACTATATCAGCACCCTGTGGTATGTAACATGAAACAACTGAAAGGGCTGAGGTCACAAAAGGGGACATTGATCTATCTTTGCAGAAATGAAGGGGGAAAACCCTCTGTCCAAAGTGTCACCAGAATAGCAACCTCAGGGTGCCATCCACACTTCAAAGAAGTATTCCCGCATATTTCAGCCATACTAGTTACTCTAAGTGGCTTATTTGTTGAACACAAGTTAGAGGCAAAAGGCTGTACATGAAGATATTCAGTTCAGGATGTGAGGACGATCTGGCTGTGACATCTGTCACCCCATTGATTGCCAGGGTTGATTCAGCTGATCTGGCTGGCTAGGCAGGTGTCCCCTAGAAGAAGAAGAGTTGGTTTTTATATGCCAACTTTCTCTACCACTTAAGGAAGAATCAAACCAACTTACAATTGCCTTCTCTTCCCCTCCCCACAACAGACACTCTGTGAGGTAGATGGGGCTGAGAGAGCTCTAAGAGAGCAGTGACTAGCCCAAGGTCACCCAGCTGGCTTCATGTGGAGGAGTGGGGCAACAAATCCAGTTCACCACATTAGCCTCTGCCACTCATGTAGAGGAATGGGGAATCAAACCTGGTTCTCCAGATCAGAGTCTATCACTCCAAACCACTGCTCTTAACCACACACTATGCTGGCTCCCCTGCCTCCCTCACATCTCCATGTGCATCCCTTTCGAAGCTGCACGAGCAGTGGTAGAGGACAACCATCCCAGATAGAAGGAGTTTACCGTATTAAAGAAAGATATTCAGTTCTTCTAGTTGTTAACCTTTTAACAAGCATGTTGAACTGCTATCCTAAATATGCTTACTTGGAAGTACAACTCACTGAAACCAATACACTTACTTCCAAGTAACATGGTTATTTGTGATCTTTCACGCTACAGTTTTATATTTGCCACCAAGCAGTTTTCACTGTCAATTCCTTAGAAAGATGATCTCTTTCTATTCCCCATTCCTTACCACATATTTCAAGAACTAAATTACTGTTTGCAATGCATGAATTACAGTCACAGCTATATTTCCCCCCTTCTTTCCCTGCGAGCAAATTCTATTTGCAATCAGGCCATTCTAGGAATGAATGGCAGGCCCTGCCTTTGAATCAAGGAAATGGTTCTGTTGAACCTCATTGGTTGCACCTTTCTATTGGCAGGCATCCATTTTATTTATTTGCTTATTTAAAAAATGTATACCTTGCCGATTTCAGTTCAAGGCAGTTAACATTAATTAGCATCACAATAAAAAACTATTTGAAATAACGGAATACAACTTGCCCATAAAAACAACAATCCGAATGAAAAAAAATGGCAGAAGCCCAGATGAAATACTTAATAGGCCCACCAAATGAGTCCCAGTCAGTACATTTGACAAAAAGTATTCTGCAACAAAAAGGTTTTACGGGCCCTGTGATAGGTCAGCAAAGAAACTGCATTATATACCCATGTGTTCCATTCAATAGAACAGGGGTCATTACCGCAGTTGATTTGACCTTAGTTTAACATTGCTATGAGACTTTCCACAAATATCCCTTTCTGGGCTCCAGAGATGGACGTCATACCCTCTTAACAATTACCTCTCCCACCAAATTCTCTTGGGAAGTCTTTTGGCTTCAACAACAGCTTCCCCCAACCTTTATTCCCTTTAGTAGTGCTTTTCTAACATGGTATATGCACATCTCTTCTTTTTAAAAATACAATAAAGAAACAAAGTAGTTCATTTATTCACATTTGTCTGATTATTAAAAGCCTGTCAATCTGTTTTTATTACCCAGCCCTATTTTGTGCATGCTATTCGTTTTAATGGGATGTTATCTATTTAGGAGCTGTGGAGCATTTTTATGCATTGTTTGTAGGGCTGAGGAACGTTTCATTTTATCATTTAATTGCTTAAAATGTGCAACCATCATTCATCATCTCTCTGTGTATTTTCCTTTAATAAAATGTGATTACATATATTCTTTAGAAAAAACAACACACACACAATATAATCCCAGAGGTTTGTATTTTACTTGAACGTAATTATTGATAAGAACAGTGTAACATGTCCTTTTGATGAAACACATTTTAAAAGAAAAGGGTGTGCTTATTCATCATTAATAATGATAGAAACTGCCAGGAGCCGTACTTCATATACCTGTGAGTAAATAATGAACTGCCTCAAGGCTAAACAGCTCCTACATAATGTCTTCCATTCTGCAAAGTAGCAGTGTCTTTATGCTAATGATTCACGATATTGCCTGCGTTTTTCTTCTTTGCAGATGAAAAAAATAAACTCTGACTATACTGCTGTTATGCAGAAAACAAAGGAAATCCGCAAAGGGACTACATGCATTTACCACAATTCTAAGCTTTCTGAAGCCCAATCCAAGGGCATTGCACTGAGCCCTACAAATTCACCAAGTTCTCACCTTCTCATACCAACTCACCATGGTTGAGTTCCCCTCAAATTCACAGTAGTTTCACAAACTCAGGACAATGCAAGGACTGCTGTCACTTGTGCGGGGGGGGGGAGCTAAAAAGCCTTAGCATACACACACTTGCATGTGCCTTTTTGGATGACCATGTTACTGAAGAGTAGACCCCATGCAGATATTCAAAAGCACATACAAAGACAGGAACAGGATTGCGCCTGCTGGTCCAACCCATGATATCCATACATTCAGCTGAACATAAGAAGAGTCCAACACAGATACATTTATAGACACACAAGCTCTGAAAGTGCTGTTGGAACCCTTCTTTGTACACCATTTTTTATTACATGGAAGCGTTAGTAGCACATTTCAGACACTACAGTCATGTAAACAATAAGCCTACCAAATGCAGATCAGGAGCATATGCTGCCTACAATCCTCCCAATATATGTGATCGCCATGTTGTCTGAATAGGAGCGACATGTGGATTTACCATGCAAATACAAACTTGGTATGCGCTGTTTGCTAGATTTTTCAGGGTTTGCATTATCATGTACCAAAGTTATACATCCATGGTAAATACACATGTTTCCCCCATTAACACAACATGGTGACTGTAAATGTCAGGAGTATCATGGGTAGTGTGTGTTTCTAATACATGTAGTTGGTATTATGAATGATCATAATGTCTGAAAAAGGCTTAAATGTGTACATCTGTATATGCTAAGGGTGCTGCAGATGCTTGACTTAACAAGGTGTTTCTCAGGAGAAAGCCAACAAGGTTAATCCTGTTCCTTTCTATGCACAGGCAGTATATGAGATTTTGAACATTTGAACGGAAGTCGTTTCATCAGCGAAAAATATTGTGACCTGTAATGGTGAAGGCTCATTCTCACAAAATATATTAGTACAGATATCTATATCGATAGATAGATAGATAGATAGATAGATAGATAGATAGATAGATAGATAGATAGATAGATAGATAGATAGATAGATAGATGATAGATGATAGATGATAGATGATAGATGATAGATAGATAGATAGATAGATAGATAGATAGATAGATAGATAGATAGATAGATAGATAGATAGATAGATAGATAGATAGATGCGCACACCATGTCAGTTAAACAGAGCATAAGCATGTTTCAGATGAAGGTTGTCCACTTTTTTAAAAAATGCGTGAAACTAACATGCAAGAAATTACAGGCACCCAGTATCACCCTTCCACTGGATGAAAGTCTGAGGAAATAAGTAATGCCAGTCCCATTGAATTTAATTGGAATTGGGTATTTCCAAACTTCTCTGGATCATTTCCATTATCATAACTTATTAAAAGCTATGCATAAATAATTTGAGCTTGTTTCCTTAATAATTAATATCCATCTCTAAATATGAAAAGAGAACCATACAGTTCTGCAAATATTTGTGCATAAATAACTGGATAATAAGAGCTGGATTTTTTTTTTTTTTTTACATGAAGAGTTGAGAATACACAGAGCAAGATGGTGTACTGTGTGGATAAATTATTCTGTTCTCTTTTCAGTGCAGTCTCCAGGGGGAGGGTGACTTTTTTTAATACTCCCCAATATCTAAAGTTCCCTACACGTAGTGAACAAACATGACAGGTAGTTGGGCTACGCCGAACCTTTCCCACTGATGTGGATGATAGAATGGAGACACATAACACTTCATTTTCTCTTCTGACCTGACCCAGAATTTGAACGGTTTCTCCAGAGATGAGAACAATTCCCTTTTCTATTACTTTATGATCAGTCAGAGGCATGGAAGAGTTTCAGATGAGAACGTAATAGCTCTTACTGACTTGGCCATTGCACCATTTTTGAATCTCTGTAGGCCAGTTTGCCAATTTGCTTCTAGCTATAGATCAGGACTGCTTTCTTTCAGGTTCAGCTAAAATGGTTTAGCGATACAACACACAGAAATTCCAACAACTATTAAAGAAACATGCTGCTATTGGTCAAAATCATCTTCCACACGCTTACTGTCATTTATGCAACACAGCAAGCATTGTCCTTCTAGAATACATAGTCAAGTGAAGAATGTTAAAAGAGAATGGAAGCAAATGAAGACACATTTCATCAGAGGGTAGTTTGAAGCTAAAGTACTACCATCTCACCACTACAAACTTCATGAAACTGCAGTCTTAAATATTGATTTGGTATTCTCTGTCATTGTAAAAAGCAATTTTGTTTTCACTGAATGAAATAAATATGGCTTTAAACATGACCATACCATTTTAGCACAGAATTTTACAGCTCTGTTTATATGCTTGAAATTAAAACCAGCAGAATTGGGGGGAAAGAACACCAAAGGGGTTTTCAAAAATTTAAAACTCCATCATGCATAAATGGAGCTCATCACAGAAGGTAATTTCCCTGCAGAAAACACTCCATCTTTTGTTTTATGTAAGTTATCAACATGAATATTTTATTCAGAGTGAAAATGCCTTTACCCCCTCTGTTTCATACTTTTTGCTTCAGGTCTCATATAAATATGCTTTCTCCTCACATTTCCACTAGTCAATTACAACTAAGATCTCTTCTCAGTACAGTTTCACAAATAATCAGTAGTGTGATTTCTCTTCAACCCTAATATCCAGATTGTATCTGTATCGGAGAAGAACCTTTCTATGCTTATTACCTTCTCTCTTCTAGACCACCCTCTTCCTTTTACCCAGACTTCCCAGGTAAGGGACAGAGGTGGCAGCAGGGTCTTCCTTCTGGAGGCCTCTGCCTGCATGCCCCCACCACTGCCTAGAAGCATTCCAGGTAGAAGGAATCCTGAGAAATGTAGTTATCTGGGGATTTTGACTACACTTTGTAGACAGAGAAAGGCATTCTAGAGAATGTCTGAGGCATTGCTGTTGGAGAGTTGATCGCCAGAAGAAGGAGGGAAAAAGAAGGTGGCAGATATCTAGAAAGACACCTGCCAGCCCCTGCCTATCCCATACCATGTGCATTTGAGTGAAGGAAACAGGGATAGGGCAATGATGAAATATTCAGGGGCTTGCAGGAGTGACTGATGTCTGTAGGAGCCTAACAGGATTCAAAATCAGCTATATTCCGTATATATGTGTATGTGTATATATATGGTGGTGGAAAATACCGTAAAGTTGCAGCCCACTTATGGCTACCCCGTAGGGTTTTCAAGGCAAGAGACATTCAGAGATGGTTTGCCATTGCCTGCCTCTGCAGCACAACCCTGGAGTTCTTTGGTGGTCTCAAAATCCAAATACTAACTAAGGCCAATCCTGCTCAGCTTCCAAGATCTGATGAGATTGGCCTAGCCTGGGCCATTCAGATCAGGGTGAATGTGTATTTGCTTGTGTGTGTTTGTATGTATAAAGTGCCATCAAGTTGCAGCCAACTTATGGTGATCCTGTAGGGTTTTCAGGGCAAGAAACATTCAGAGATGGTTTGCCATTGCCTTCCTTTTACATAGTGACCCTGGATTTCCTTGGTGGTCTTCCATCCAAATATTAAGCAGAGCCAATCCTGCTTAGCTTCCAAGATCTGATTAGATCGGACTAGCCTGGGCCATCCAGGTCAGGGTGCACACACACACATATATACACACATACATATGAGAGAGAGAGAGAGAGAGAGAGAGAGAGAGAGAGAGAGAGAGAGAGAGAGAGAGAGAGAGAGAGAGAGAGAGAGAGAGAGAGAGAGAGAGAGAGTTCACCTTATGCAATAGTGATCTTTACTGTCCACGGCTGCCAACCCCAGGTTGGGAAATTTCTGGAGACTTGGGTGGGAGCCTAGGGAAAGTGTGGTTGGGGGAGGGGAAGGACCTCAGCAGGGTATAATGTCATAGAGTGCACCCTCCAACGCAGCCATTTTCTCCAGGGGAGGTGATCTCTGTCATCTGGAGAGCAGCTGTAATTTCAGATCTCCAGGCCCCACTTGGAGGTTAGCAACCCATACAGTTACATTGAAAATATTTACTTTTAGAGTATTTAAAAGTAAATATTACCTTCTGTTTGAAAAATCTGTTCGAAAAGTCTGTTTGAAAATTCAGAAACTGAACTCAGGTCATAGGAAGCAGCTTTTGCCTGAGAATGTCCCCCATATTCTGTTATACACAACAATAATTTATTGATATTAACCAATACAGCACAGCCAAACTGTAGTCTTTTGTTCATACCAAAGCCAAGAATCACATACTAATCATTAGAATTCATTTTTAAGCAAAGCAAATATAAATAAGGGAAACTGTTATGGCCATAAACCCTGTCAAAGCTGCTTTTGGTCAGCTATGTTATGATTTGTTTCACTGTCTGATTTACATCTAGCATTGTCCTTTAATTATATATCAATAACTCCATATTATATTCCTGCCATGATAAAACAGCCTAATTCATAAATAAAATGACATGCTCATGAACAGTTCTCTTAAAAAAAAAAAAACCTACAGTTTAGCTTAGCCTTGTTGACCATAAAACCATATTTCAGGAATTGTAATATTGTATTATGGGGCCCACATTATTTAATTTTTGCAACCTGCATGGCATTATACTTAATAACAAAATAATACATGCAGCTGCTTCAATGACTTCGTAAGAATATAAACAAGGAAGAATTGAAAATTAGTGCTAGGGAGGATTTAAAAAAAAAATTGGAACACTGTGTATTATGTATGGACTTGCTTGCCATAAATCAATGCTTCAAAATTTCATCTTCTCTGAGGCTTTAATACTATTTGGATCTGTGAAACATAGAGATTTGATGTCATAGCTATGCATTATAACAAGTGGAACACTTTAGTGTCTCCAGTAGGCAACTGTTGATTTATTTTCTTTATGGAAAAATACAAAGAGTCTCTTAAGAGGTTTAAAACGGTAGGGCTTGAATAAATATAAATGCACTGAATAAATTAAAAGACAAAAGCACTGGAATTCTATTTACTTAAAAGAACAGGATATCTATATGCATTCCTGCTTACAATTTTAACATTACTATTTTGCCTAGTATATTCCTTCACACCACATCGGAATTTACATAAGACTGCAAAACAGAATGCCATTCCTTATTCTCTTCATACCATAATAGACACACATACAACCTTTATCCAGCCCAGTTGCTACAACCATTTCTGAGAAGCCTTATTATGGGACCATGAAAATAAAAATTGTTATAGCTGGACTGCTCTTGATTATAATTATATGAGATAAGTTTAACATTATCTTTTGCTTGATTAAGCCATATTGGCATTCAAGACGACCTCAATCAGGACATCTTCATTGCCATACTTCATCTGTCACTTTTCTGAATACCTGTGAGGACAGCCTCAAGGTTTACAGTAAATAAGGATATGTAGCAGCTTGTGCCATTAATGGTAGTCCATCTCACAAATACATCAATTTCCATGGTCAGGAAGGATTCATCCCAAAGGCCAATAACATGACTTTAGAGAGCAAGAAATGTGACATTGTCCCAAGACACTCTGATAATAATTTATTTATTTAGTTAAAATATTTTATGCCGCCTTTCCACCTGACCAGGGTCCTCCAGATGGATCACATTAAAACATTTGAACAATTAAAAACAACATATTAAATTATACAATAATTCAGTAAAAATGCATAAAACAAAACCAGAACCAGGGAGGAGGGCCAATGACAGTTATTGTGAGTATGCCGAATGAAACAAAAAATTCTTCATCTGCTGGCAGAAGACATCAATAGAAGGAGACAGATGAATTTACCTGGGTAGAGATTTCCAAAGTTTTGGTGTCACAACTGAGAAACCTCTTTCTCAGGTCACCGTTCATCTGGCTTCAGATGGAAGGGGCACCTGAAGCAGAGCCTCTAAACATGACTTAAGTGAATGGGCATATTCATATGGGAGAAGGCGGTTCTTATGGTATGTTGGTCCCAGGCTGTACAGGGCTTTTAGAGATCAATACCGTTACCGCATGTGCTTCCTTGCACATGTATTCTTAGACATGTGTGGACTCTTTAACGTGGGTATGGGACACTAACCCAGAAGAAGAAGAGTTGGTTTTTATATGCTGACTTTCTCTACCACTTAAAGACGAATCAAACCATCTTACAATCACCTTCCCTTCCCCTCCCCACAACAGACACCCTGTGAGGTAGATGAGGCTGAGAGACCTCTAAGAGCTGTGATTAGCCCAAGGTCACCCATCTGGCTTCATGTGTAGGAATGGGAAAACAAATCCAGTTCACCAGATTAGAGTCCACCACTCATGTGGAGGAGTGGGAAATCAAACCTGGTTCTCCAGATCAGAGTGTACCACTCCAAACTACTGCAACTAACCACAACCAATTTGCTCACTGTCAGTGGGAAACCTCTTCCTGCTTCCACAGAAGTGGAAGTTCAATACCAGGATGTGAAACCACACCTACCTGTGGATTACGTAAATCCAGAGCAATTGGAAACATTTTGACCCATTCGGATCAACGTACAACGTCCCTCCTTGACTCCTCTTCCTTTCGGACATCATAAATGTGGGACTTGTTCAGTTTGTTCCCTAAGTTTGCCTATTAGAGTGCAACAAGTACTGGGTTCACATTTGAATTAAGGCAATTCTCAAATTGTTCCTCTAGGGACGTCGTTTATGTGATCCTTTGCAGTTGCCGCCTGATGTACATTGTTTCTACCACACAAACCATCAGAACACGCATTGGAGAACATAGTTCTCGAATTAGGGCTAGAGTTAAGGACGCACCCCTCATGTCACATTTTATAGAGAAGGGACATGGAGATAGTGACTTTACTTTCTTTGTCTTATGGCAATACAAACCCCAACCCCATAATCAGATGGATATGAAATGTTCTCTATTGCAACATGAATGTAAATTTATCTATATGTTCAAAACTATGACTCCACATGGTTTGAATACTGAAATGGACCTTTCATGCTTTCTGTAAATATATAACCAAATTATTTTGCATGTCTCTTTAAAAAAGTTGGCTGAGTCACAATTGCTTTTGCACTTAAAATGAGGTCAGGCAGTCTTCCTGTTAGAGATCTTCTGATTGATTCTTGAACCTTCAGGTTGCATTGAACTCAGCATTGTCTGTATTACATTGATTTAGCATTGGTAAGTTGTGATAAATTTACTCAATTGCTCACTAACATCGGCATTGGTTAAAATTAGTTAAAATTGATAAAACTGTTAAAATTGTTAAAATTTTATGTATGTTCTACATATCTTTACAAATAGTCACTGTTAGTTTCCTTTTCCACACCTCTTTCCTTAGACTGAAGAAGCCCCCCAAGTGAAACATGATGAAATAATCTAGAGACCACGTTCTGTGATGTTTTTATCTGCATCATGGCTTTATGATAATTCTATGGATCTAGCCCTCATTGACAGGCAAACTTCTTTTCATATGTCTTTACTGCGCATGATTCATTGCCAGTAACTGAAGCTGCCTTAAGCTGTTCTATTGCGCATGACCAACCCAACCGGCCGTTGGAGTTGTGTTTGCCGAAACCAAGTTCCTTCAGGCTTGCCATCTTTGGGAATTGATCGTCACATAGTATATTGAGTTACCATAAGACTGTTTCCTGGAATGTTTCTTGTATGTTATTTTTCTAGCCATTGATACAGTTGTGTTAACATTGTCTTTTTGGTGTGTGTGTTTTTGCACATATTTTTGTAAACAAAGTATTGTATTCTTCATATATGAGCTTGTGCTGTTTTCCTTTGAGTTAAGTATCAACTTATACAGCGCTAATTCTTATTTGTTGTTAACCTCCGGGTACTAGCTGGAGATCTCCTGCTATTACAACTCATCTCCAGCCGATAGAGATCAGTTTACCTGGAGAAAATGGCTTCTTTGGCAGTTGGACTCTATGGAACTCCACAGGTTCCACCCCCAAAACCTCCCACTGGTGGCAAAGAGGGACTTGGCAACCCTAGCTGCAGCATTCTTTACCAACTGCAACTTCTCAGCAATCTTCAAGGGCAGCCCCATGTAGAGTGCATTGCAGTAATTTAATCTAAAGGTTATCCAACAGCAGGCCAGAGTCCAGGAGCACACCCAAGCTATGAATCTGCTCCTTTCAAGGGCAGCAACCCCATTCAGAAAAGGGGTTGCTGCCCCTTTTTCCTGGGTCAGACCCTTCCTCGACCAGTAGCACTTCTGTTTTGTCAGGTCGATGTTTCAGCTTGTACAGACCCATGGTGCTCAAGAAAACTGGATTTTCTTTCTGCACTTGCCATTCATGCCAGACTCTGTAGAAGAGGAGCCTGCCACAATGTTCATATTAAAGTTAGAAACCAATACCCTCAAAGGAACTAGAACTGCCAGGATTCATAGTTGAGCCTATGAGTGGGTCCCAGGAAAGAGCATCCCCTCAAATTATTTCTCTCAATTTAGTCCATTTTCTTTCTGACATCCTCAAATTATAGGATGGTAAGATTTGTCTCAGCAGTAGTGTGTGCGAAAAGTATCTTGGGGTCTTAGTAGACCAAACACTGAACATGAGTCTGCAGTGTGATGCAGTTGCTAAAAAGGCAAATGGGATCCTGGGCTGTATCAACAGAAGTATCGTGTCCAGATAACGTGAAGTAATGGCATCGCTTTACTCTGCTCTGGTTGGACCTCACCTAGAGTATTGTGTTCAGTTTTGGGGACCACAATATAAGAAGGATGTAGACAAGCTGGAACATGTCCAAAGGAAGGCAACAAAGATGGTGAGGGGTCTGGAGACTAAGTCCTATGAGGAAAGGTTGAAGAAGCTGGGTATGTTTAGGCTGAAAAGGAGAAAGCTGAGAGGGGATATGATAACCATCTTCAAGTACTTGAAGGGCTGTCATATAGAGGAGGGTGCTGAGTTGTTTTCTGTTGCCCAAGAAGGTTGGATCAGAACCAATGGGTTGAAATTAAATCAAAAGAGTTTCCATCTAGATATTAGGAAGAATTTTCTAACTGTTAGAGAGGTTCCTCAGTGGAACAGGCTTCCTCGGGAGGTGGTGAGCGCACCTTCTCTGGAGGTTTTTAAGAAGAGGTTGGATAGCCATCTGTCAGCAATGCTGTTTCTATAACCTTAAGCAGATGATGAGAGGGAGGGAATCTTGGCCATCTTATGGACATGGAGTGGGGGTCACTGGGGAGATAGTTGTGAGTTTCCTGCATAGTGCAGGGGGTTGGACTAGATGATCCTGGTGGTCCCTTCCAACTCTATGATTCTAAGTAACTACAAAACACTGAAATGCTCTGCTGTCTGTTTCAATTATCTCACAATCTTAGCCCTGTTCTATTACCTTCTGTATCATGTTGAAAGTGCTTGGGACAAAAATCATCATATGTTTTAAATAAGTAGAATTAGGAAAGCGCAACAGACCACTACTACTAGTAACACCAGTAGGAGCAGCAGTATTTACTAAATTATCATTAATATTATCAGCTACCTTTGGTAATATTACAATGAATGCTTTTATAATTAATACTAATTGTAATAATATATAACTAGGGTTGTGCATATCGATAATCGAAAATAAACATGAAATTACCCGTTTTGGTAATTTTCAGGATTCGGGTTTACAGGATACCAAAACCTGGGGATGAAGCCAAATAGACAATTCCCGAAAAAGCTGAATAGGTATTCGCCTTTTTGAGTTCAGCTATTCACCTTTGCTCAGAGGGATGGCTCTGTGCTTTCTCCCCTTTTGCTTTCTGTCTTTTCACTTGTTTTGTTAGGGCCCCATAGTTGGAGTTCTTTTG
Source organism: Euleptes europaea (assembly GCF_029931775.1). Taxonomy (NCBI): domain Eukaryota; kingdom Metazoa; phylum Chordata; class Lepidosauria; order Squamata; family Sphaerodactylidae; genus Euleptes; species Euleptes europaea. The sequence goes on along the minus strand of NC_079320.1, from coordinate 35,198,033 downwards.
TGGTAGGGGTTGTGTAATAGGAGCCAACTTGGTCTGACCAACTGACAACAGTGAACTGACCTGATCTGCACTTTAAAAGACAGGGCTTACCCAGTCTGGATAACATTACCGTCATTTCCATCAGCTGCTCATGTTCCTTCTGAAGAAGACTCCTTCACCCATATGGATGAGTAGTCTCCTTAACATGAGCTGCCTTGTTCATGACTTCGGCTGGCTCCAATATCGTTTCCCCACAGTGTGACCATCTCTTGGAATCTGATTTTTCATGACCACAATAAAGGCCTGCTCACAGGATGTCATTTGCCACCAAGAGAAATGCTTCCGTGCCATATTTCGCTTGCATTTAAGCTTTTTCCTCCATTTGAAAGCTCATTTGCATAGACATCATGCAAAGGGACCCAGAAACGAAGGCAGCCCCCAGACTTTGAGGCACCAGCCTGGAATCGGCTCTTTCCGCCAGTCCTTGGCAACACTGAACTTTTGAACCTGAAAACCGATGGAAAGCTCAGCTCGCAAATTCCTGGAGGATGGGGGCAACTCCCATAAAATTGGACCCCCTGTCCCAAAGCTCACCAAACTTTGGTTGCCGTTGAAGGAGACTCCTTTGCAGCCACGCTGCAAATTTGAGGACTCTACCTCCTAAAATGACTGCCCATGAGCTTTGAAAAATAATCCCTTTTGATTAATGAGCCCAAATTTTTCAGGAAACCCAAAAATAAGCCGAATATCAATATTTATTGGTATGGGTACTTGGCTTATTTTGGGTTTACTGGGGGAAAATCAGGCCCAGTAAACCCAAACCCGAAATTTGCCGAACAATTTTTTTTGCACAACCCTAATGATAACATATATTTGATGACAACATTACACGAAGAGATTAAAAACAGTGCTCTCCTATTGCAGATTTTGCTATGCATATTCCTGAGTGTTCTTGGTTCTTGAAAAAAGCTAACATTGGATACTCGGGTTCAGTTAAATATTTTATTATCAAATTCCTGAATTGAATTCAAGGGTTGTTTTCTGTTTGTGGAAGATACTTGCCCTTATGTCCCCTCTACCCCCTCCCACTTCATCCCACTGAGCTCCCTAAAATGCTGCTTCTAGGCAACAAGGGACTGCCAAGAACAACATAGAGGTTTGTGGTAAGTGGACTCTATAAGCTAATATTTTCTGCTCCTGGCAGAAAATGATCAGCTCCTGCAGTTCATGTAGAGTTACACTAAAAACTGCTATAACTAAGTTAGCCGATTTTATTTGAAAGCAATTTTTATACTCAGGTTGGAGAGAAGGGGAAGAAAACCCTAACTTAATGTATATTTCCATACCAAAGAAAAATAGTCACATTATCTTAAGTACACATTTTCCCTAAAGTAATGAACCCTTTACATACAACACATCTTTTAGTTGCTACTAGAGCAAAATTGGAAATGACTATAGTGTTTCTACCATTTACCATATGATATTCACAGCTGGAGAAAATCCATATTTTACTCAGGGCCTTCCATTTCTTCTAGATGAAGTTTTAGAAGATGAATGAGATGACTTGGAGTATATGTACCTAATTAGTTATTGGTATGACATTTAGAACAAATTCATCTCTTTTATGAAAAAGCCATCTTTCATTCAAGGTAATGGCTTGGTACACAAAATATTGCCTATTTAAAATTTAACTGTTCCTATAAAAAGACAAAGTAATATCTGAAGTCCCTGACCAAGAAAATATTTCATTTTAGATTGTAAGGAAAACTCAATCAATAATGTGCTTTAAATTCTCAGTTACTTTAGTTCTTATATTTGTGGTCTACATAAGTTACAAGGGTATCTTTACATCTATTTATTTATTTAAATCCACTTTATGGAGAGTATGCAATGATTTTACTGTATGGTGTTATAGCTTTCAGCCCTGAAGTCTCCTATCATTGTGTGAATACTTGATTGGCATGAAACTCCCAGGGAATAGGGCTGTCCTTGGTAAAATACCTGCAAAACATAGGTTCAGAGTTTCAGATGTTACTATACTTGCCTGTTATAGTGGGAGACTTCTCACTGGCAACCCACATTGCCTGCCACTGCTCCAAGCAGCAGAGGGGTTTTTTGTTTCAAATGTGATATTACACATGGCATGACATCACTTCCAGGGAAACCCAGAAGTGACACCACATCACCGTATGAATTGTTAGAAATTCTGTGGTTTTACCATAGTTTCTGGTGTTTCCTAAAGTGATGTGACATCACTTCCAGTTTTCCCAGAAGTGACATCACTGCCCTCCTTCTCAAGTTCCCCATACCCTGGATGTTATCCATAAAAATAGTATAAGTGGTTTGAATGTATAACTATTTTGTTTTCTGCCCAGTTGGCACCACAGTTCCAAGAAATGCAGACCAGATTACAGAAATATTCTGTTAGCCAAATGAAGCAGCCAACCTTCCAAAGCAGCTCAAACTGTTTTTGTTTCAGTTAGAAAGACCACTTCATTTAGCCCCTTCAGATATAGCTCTAAAGCAGGACAATTCCATTCTGGAATACCATTCATATTCCTTCCCTATGCTTCTATACTCATACGTGAGCTGTACAATGGCTCCACGATAGTCCACCTAAAGAGGAATACGGCAGAACAATAGCATAGCATAGACAATGTTGGTTGGTTGTAACTGATGGTAGAACATCTGACTCCAGGTAATAAGATCTTAAATCAGTTTAATGCTACTCAATAGATGGGGTATATATAGCAGAAAGGGTAAAAAAAAACATGCTGTTTTATCTTTGACCAACAACTTAGCCTTTCAGCACATCTAAAAACTTAAGAACAAAAGAAAAGTCATGCTGGATCAGACCAAGACCTATCAAGTCCAACAGTCTGTTCACACAGTGGCCAACAAGGTGCCTCTAGGAAGCCCACAAACAAGACAAGCAGCAGTATTATCCTGCCTGTGTTCCACAGCACCAAATACAATAGGCATGCTCCTCTGATACTGGAAAGAATAGGTATGCATCGTGACTAGTATCCATTTTGACTAGTAGCTATCTAAATTAACATCTGAAGAAAGCATCACACCTGTTGCTTGCATTAATCCAAATTACTGAACATTTTATAATTTAATTGCAACTTGTAAATGCGAATGAGAATATGGCAAACAAAACACATTTTAATATAAGACATGTCAAAAGGGCATACCCACTAAACCTGGTAATGAAATCAGTAGTATAAGAGGTCTTAAGTCCTCCCCACCCAAACTCCTACCACCATTCCTAGGGGCAATAAACACCATTGTAAAATCTTGCTTTAGTCTAAGAGGGAGTGTGCCACAAGCCTTGCCACCACCAAGGAAGTTGGGAGAAAGGAACAAAAGCAAAGTAGGGTTAAAACGGGTCAATACCGAACGAGGCCTGAACTTTCATGGACTCTAGGCTCAAAATATGAGATTGGGGAAGAGGACTGAAATTCGAAAATTTACAATTTGAATTTCCCCATTTTAGACACTTACAGCTTAGACTGAATATTAGTGTGAACTAATGGCCCTATTGTGAAAAAAGGACCCATCCTTTAGGTTTTGGTATAGTCAGTGCTTTGAGGGGGTAGAGTGATAAGTCTATTTTAAATGAGGATATTAGTATAATCACTGCTCCTACAGTCTTGACCTGTGACCATCAGGAAAGAAGACCAGCTATGTATAATCAGACAGAAAGACAACGTGACAATTAATTAATATTAATTTTGTACATGGGAAACAAACATTTGGTCAAGAAAAATAACAATTATGATAACTGGACATGACCTCAGTAGCAATAATGTAAGGATACTGGTCAACGAAATAAGAAGAAAAAGTGGGTTATAAATTTCATAAATAAAACATAAATAAATAAAACATTAACAAACAAAAATTACATTCCTACTGCCAAAGAGACTAGTCTCATTCAGTTTTTAAAACAGCTTGCCTCTTTGGAATTTGAAATGTCTGTGGCTCCAGCACATAAAGTTGCAGCTGCCTCAACAATTCTGCTCCAATTGTGCATATTGCTTCTTTGGATCAAGGCTTCTGCCCCACAAACACCAGCCAGGCTACATTGCCAATTATTTAGTCAAAGAAAAGACCAGTAAGCGACTGAAATGAATCAGCAGTAGGTTTGATTCTGTGCCAGCAGTATCGAATATCCCTCACAAAATCCCACACAGTTTGTAAAGGTTTCTGAAAACCCTGTAGGATTACTCTGTCATCTCTTTTCAGTTTAACAACAGCTATTGCACCTGATAAGACAAGATGAGATACCACCTACAGAACATGCCTGAGGAAATGATGCTTGCTAAATGCACACAGAGGGAAGAACAAGAAGAATATCATCTGGGAATTTATTGTAATGGGCAAATTATCTCTATTGTAAGCATTGTCTTTTTTAGTGAACATCTTGACCAAATCTAGGGCAGTGACAAAAAGAGAAATTCAAAGTAAGATAAATGTACTCCAGTTGTCTGAGCCATTGATCATTTAGCTGTTTCATATTTCTGGAGAAGGCTCCATGCATGGCAATCGCTGACATGCCGCAGGCTGTAGGCAGCAAATTTTATGAACACACTAGGCCTGACGAGGAGCAGGTGCTCAGATTTTTATTGAACAGCGTGGTATCCGGCAAAACAACAGAACCAAAGGGCACTTTCAAAAGTATGCCTGGCTGCTGAACCCACAATACAATTCAGATGAAACCCTAACCAAGACATATTGGTAAGGTAACATATAAACCATATAAATATCTGAAACATATAAACTCTGCACTCATTTGCATGTTGGTGGGTGTACAAAGGCAAGCATTTGCATTCCCAAACTATCAGTACCATGTCTCATCTTCCTTTTCATTGGTCACAAACCAGATTAGAAGAAGAGTTGGTTTTTATATGCTGACTTTCTCTACCTTTTAAGAATCAAACCGTCTTACAATCTCCTTCCCTTCCTCTCCCCACAACAGACACCTAGTGAGGTAGGTGGGGCTGAGAGAGTTCAGAGAGAATTGTGACTTGCTCAAGGTCACCCAGCTGGTTTCATGTGTAGGAGTGGGGAAACCAACCTGGTTCACCAGATGAGAGTCCACCGCTCATGTGGAGGAGTGGGAGATCAAACCCAGATCTCCAGCTTAGTCCACCACTCTTAACCACTACACCATGCTGGCTCTCCTTGTGTATATACAAGAAGTAACACATGCACTACTGTGTTTTGGTCCAAATCTAGAAAGCAATCTAAAGGCAACTACAGAAAAGCAGAAGGGGAAAAAACCTCAGAGTTAGAAGCACAAACCTGATGATCACAACCTATCCCTGAAGGTGCATGAATATTTAATATTGGATTTATTTATTCATTTGGTTTATATTTCTCTCAATGGCTCTGTGAAGTAGATTAGGCTGAGAGTATGTAACTGGCCCAAGGTCAACCAGCAAGATTCCATGGCAGAATGGGTATTCAAACTTAGGTCTCCCAGATCTCGGTCCATTGCTCTAACCACTGTACCACACTGGTTTATTAAGCCACTATTCATTTAATGACTAGAAATACTTCTGAAGATTATACATGATCTGTTTCAGTTTTCATTGATCTACTTGTTTTTAGTCTGTCCTCTCCTAAAGTTGAAAATTAATCAAGAGTAGACATAGAGGGCTTTTAGCTTGAAACATTATAGCCATAACCAATATGTAAAGATATCACTCGGCACTCCAGCATTCAAGCCATAGATTGGTTCCTCTCACACCTTTTCTCCAAAACACACACTTCATTTTATTATGATAATTCCAAATGGGTAACCATGTTAGTCTGTAGCAGCAAAATGAAACAGGAGTCCAGTGGCACCTCAAAGACTATGTTTATTCCGGTTTAAGCTTTTTGTGAATCAGCGCTGACACAGATCTGCTTTTTGTGGTAATCCTACTTTGCCAGCCTATCAAGTTGGGAGTGGTCCTCCTCCATTCCGAGTAGAATGATTTCTGTTCTGATTAGATCTTGTTTTAAAATGCCCTTCGTAACATTTCCTTCCTCTCATGCATACACACCAATTTGTTGTGTGCAGCTTTTAATATAAAAGTGTCTGCCTAATGAACTCTTGACACAGCTAACGATGGCAGCTCTGGCATGAATGTTTCTACTGGTATAAATTGTGTTAGTCCTTGAGTGTCCTTGGACACCTGTTCTATTTTAGTTCATTATGGTTATTTACGTTCTTCCTTCCTAGCTGGCCTCCCTACTCCATCTATACTTCTTCTCGACTGGCTGCCCCATCATTGGTTTTAGTATGAGAGGCACCACCTAGACTTTTTTCTGGTTTTAGAACTGTATAAACTTTTAGGGTTTTAAACAATGGGTTTTTAAGTATAAGGGTTTTTTTCCCCTCTTTGTATGTTATGATATTGTTATTGTGTAACTGAAAGCAGCCCTGAGCCGGATTTTGGTCAGAAAAGGGCAGGATAAAAATCCAATAAATATTAATGAAACATGAGGCAATTTACATAGGAGTCTCATTAGTTCACACATCCAGCCACTGACCAAATTCTGACCTGCTTAGCTTCAGCAATGCTGCTGTATCATGTACCCATCAACCATAACCCATACTTTAGTAGACACAAGACAGCTGTCAAACTAAACTTTCTACCATTTTCTTTGGGGAGGGTCAGTTGTGTGTCCTTGCACAGAAGACCAGGAAGGGTGGGAGAATTGTAGGTTGCTTGAGCATTTACTCCCCAAGACTGCTACATGGATACCAAATCAGACATTTCCTGTATTTCCCAGAGAAGATAAAGATATTAATGTGACAGATGTAACAGCATACTAATGCCTAAAAGTTATGCATATTATGGCACTTAAATAATAGGATGCTTCTAAATAACTCAAGTAGCTGATTGGAGCTTTGAACATTGTTTATTGTATGTCTTGTGCTTTCTAAAAATGGCATTGTTTTTAAACATTGTAATCCACCTTGAGTCTCAGCAAGAAAGATAAATATAAGAGGGGAGGGGCTGTGGCTCAAAGGTAAAGCATCTGCTTGGCATGCAGAAGGTCCCAGGTTCAATCCCCCGCATCTCCAATTAAAGGGACTAGGCAAGTAGGTGTTGTGAAAGACCTCCGCCTGAGATCTTGGAGAGCCGCTGCCAGTCTGAGTTGACAATACTGACTTTGACGGGCCAAGGGTCTGAGTCACTATAAAGCAGCTTCATGTGTTCATGTGTTCAATGCAAGTAAACTCAGGATTTCAGAAGACCCTCCTTTGGCTCTAGTGGGAATGCAACAACTGAAATTCCTTACCTTGAAGTCAGTGCTGAAGCAGGATAGGCTTTTAGCCAGAAAGTCTCTTAAAACCAAAAAGTATGGAGGAGTGAGGGAGAAGAACCACCTTTTATATGTAGATTCCTCTGTGCATAATCAAGAGGTCCCCAAATCTGGAGCTCAAACTGTGGCAAATGCTAGAGAGAATTTGTTAGTTAGCTGAAACCAAAACAACCAAGAGCCTGCATTTGATAAAGTGGGCTCTGACTCTCAACAGTTCATACCAGAATAAATTTGTTCTTCTTTAAGGTACAGGGTTGCCAGCTCCGGATTGGGAAATACCTGGAGATTTTGGGGGGCAGAGCCTGAGGAGGGTGTGGTTTGGAGAGGGGATGCCAAAGAGTCCAATTGCCAAAGCGGCCATTTTCTCCAGGTGAACTGATCTCAATCTGCTGAAGATCAGTTGTAATAGCAGGAGATCTCCTGCTACCACCTGGAGGTTGGCAACCCCATTAAGGTGTCATGAGAGTCTTTCTTGTTCTGGCATTCAGCTGAGACTACTGTATATTTGCTGCAGTTCCAAATATAGAAACAAAGCTGTACTTTTCAACCTTACAAAGCCACTGTTGTTTCTACAGTATGCCCAACAATTATCCCAGTCCTTAGCGACTTCATAATACACTAAATCAAGTGAAGTTTAGCAGGGAAGGAAAAACAGAGGCCTCTACTCGGGTGTTAAAAACAAAAATGCTTCTGACATGTGCAAATCCATGCCAGAGTTCAATATACGGTACTTAGCAATTAGACTACATATGTAGTTAGCTACCTGCCTTTTTTTTCTTTTCTAAATCTCATAGAATAGCCCTTTTGGCTTTTAGAGAACTCAAGCTTTTAATCTTTTGTGGGGTTTTAGCATTGTTGCAGTTTTCACTGCCTAAGGCTAAAATTCTCAAACTACTTACTCCAAGTATCCCCCTCCCCATCATGGTTCTTCTGTAGTTTGAAATTCAGCATTAATCTCTAGCAAAAATGAATCCTGGGGATTCCACCGCCTCCTCCTTGGCTTTTTGAAAGTGTCAAAGAAAGCTAGTGCACTCTCTCTCTCTCTCTCTCTCTCTCTCTCTCTCTCTCTCTCTCTCTCTCTCTCTCTCTCTCTCTCTCTCTCTCTCGTTTGTCAGATCCCCCAAAACAATCTATACATATTATACAAGGAATAACCTCTGTATATGCAAACATAAGAGAAATGTGCTTTCATTTTAGCAATGCAGGAATCTACTTCAAGAATATGATTCTTTGTCATCTCTTTATATTTATCAGGTAAACAATTTCTTCTATCAAAATGGAGAAAGTAGGGGGAAGCAATATCAAATATTCTATAGTTAGTGGTTGGTTTGCAAAATGTGTATTCCAACTGCAATATTTTTGATGGCTTCTTCTTTCAAAGAAAGATTTCTTTGATACATGGACACCTGTCTTAGTCCTCTGGGTAAAATCTGGCATTTCAATGCTACTTTTAGAAAATTAGAACGCCTGCCTTTCACAGCATTAACCAGAGAGGGTTCTTTAAGAAACAAAAGACCCACTTATGACTCGACAAAATGCATTAGTGGTGAGAAGTGACAAGAAATTTGTGCCTGTGGAAGGTAGAAGAACCTGTAAAACTTCTATTGCTTTCTATTATAAAATATTTTCTCCATTCACACTGGTCTATAGCCAAGTAGCTTCTCATCGCTTTAACAGGTACGTTGACAAGATTGAGCTTAAATCACAGCTTTGTCTACATATATTACCACAAAAAGAACCCCTCATGCATTAAAATGACAAAGAGAGACTGATTTAAACTCCCAAAGCTGGAGAATGCAGTTAAAGATACTGCACAGAATAACTCTCTTTCCACAGGGTGTTCAAAAGAATCTAAAATCGTCAAGTGAATGGAAATAGATCACGATGTGTAGCCATGTTAGTCTGTCTGTAGCAGTAGAAAATAGCAAGAGTCCAGTAGCACCTTAAAGACTAACACAATTAGTCTTAATGACTAACAAAAATTTCTGGCAGGGTATGAGCTTTCATGAGTCATAGCTCACTTCTGAATGAAGTGTCCCTTTAAAACCACATTGCACACCTCTTTTGTTTTGTTTTGTTTTCAAGTGGTGAAATGGGACACTTTAAAAAATCCTTAATCATTTGTGATGATTTTAACTTATGACATTACAAATATATTTTAATCCCACTCTTCCTCCAAGAAGGTCAAGTAGTCTCTCCCCCACATCTTATTTGCACAACCCTTTGAGGTATGGTATGCTATGAGATACCACACACCGGCCTAAAAAGTGCACTTCCTAAAAGCATAACAATTTGCATCTGTGATCTTCCAGTCCTAGTATAACATTCGAACCAATACACTGCACAGACTCTTATTTAATTGCTACTATATGAATGCTCAATATGGTTCTCAGCTTGTGGCATTTGATATGCACAGCGAAAGACTATCACTAATAAGCTCAGGAATGAACACCATTAGCATTCACAGTAAAGTCACTTTGTCAAGAGTGATAACTCTCACTTTATACACACAGGAACATTGTCACTCATCAACAGTGGAATTAGTCCTTATTTTCTCAATGAGCTTGTGTTCCTGAATGGAATGCTTTTAGGCCTTTTGCGATCATAGGCTCTGTGCTGTCAGAGTTCCTGAGATACTTGCCTATAAGCAACTCAATTGTTTAGAAGAGAGAACTATTGCCTGAACTTTTAGACATAAGTATTTATAGCCGTTTATAGGCGTGTGATTCATAGGGTCGCCATGAGTCAGAAGCGACTTGACGGCACTTAACACACACATAGGTGTGTGAACTCAACTTTGGGTTACCTCACACTACTGAGAGCTTGGGGCTGCATTCCAAAAGGTTTCGCTGTTGGTACAAGGACAGGAAACAGAAGAGCAATTAATCTCTCTCAAGCACCCCCATCCCATCAATGGCTCTCTCACACACCCATTTCTTAAGGCCAAGCTATGCAAATGCTTCTAGTCAAAAGAGAGCAAGCAAGGGGCCATCTCAAGAGGTAACAGAAACTTGGATATGCCAAATGCTAGATTGTATCTCTTCCTGGAAAGGACAGAAAGGTAAGGACTGACCCACAGGGGGGCTGGCAGAGAGAGGTAACAAATTCCCTGGACATAAGGAGATTGGGATCCATTTTGGAAGTTCAATTCTGGAAATAACTTGGAGGAAGAAGCTCTCACAAACTGGGCTTCATCTTGATGGCTGCCATTACCACATGGAGCTAACAAAGGGCAGGCAGCTCAGATAAAGACTTGAGGTAATGGATAACTAATAGACTGCTGTAGGTTTAAGAACAAGGAACCTACCCTAGAATAACAGCAGTCAGGGTACAACAACGGGACAGAGGATTGCATGTATGTATCTTTATTTGTAACCTTGTTTGATCCGTTGCTGTGCAGATTATGTGTGTAGGTGTTTTCTTTTTAATAACTTTCTTAATATAGTGTATGCTGGAAATTTGTTCTCTGTAACTACAATAAGCCCCACTTGAACACATTACTAAAAAGATGGAAGTGAGGCAGTTGGTCAATAAATTGGTAGATCCCCAGGAGTGCACATGTGCACCTCTGAAGGCTAGTCAGAGTGAAAACAAGAGACACAGGTTCTAAGCAGAGCCTGTAAATGGTAATGCAGATGGTGCGCTGGGAGTGCTGGCCCTCTTGGTGGGAAAAACTCTAATTGGTCAGCTGGTGGCAATGTAGACACCCAGAGAAAGGTAAGAAGCACCTCCAGGGTTGGGTGGGCTTGGGAGGATAGTGTGCCACCAGGCAGAGACCCTGGATGACCACTTATGAGGGCCGAAAAGCAGAACAGAGCTTGTGAGTCCGGGGAGCAGACTGTGGTTATACTAGCGGGAGATCTCCAGCCACCACCTGGAGGTTGGCAAATCTACACACAGGGGGCAGGGCAGGAAAAGCCCTGGCCCTGGTTAAAGCCAGCTGGACACTCTTTGGGCCAGGAACCACCAGCAAATTTGAATTTGAAGATCGTAATGTTCTCTGGGGAGCATACCAGGAGAGGCAGCCTGCATTCTGAGGCAAGTATTTCATTTTAACCTCTAAAAACTCATAATCACCTCTATGTCTCCTGAGCTACAAAATCATAGAAAGCTTATCATTATTGTTTACTCTTAGTTTGGTTTCCCTTAGGATGTGCCTGTCTACTGCTCGTTAAGGAAAAAAAGTTTTTTCTACTCCCTTTCTAAGCAAATCTTTTTAGATGTTAGATAACTCTTTTCCACCCATTAAGTGATAGATTTAAAGATCTAAAAAGGAACTGAAGAAGTGGCAGAATCAAACATCTGTTGGACTAAATATGTAAATTTATAAAGTTGAGACTCAGAACTGGGAACCTTAAGTCAGACGACTGGTGTATCAAGAAGCTGATGAAAGCTGTTCTCACCATTAAGAAGGCTGCTGATTTTATCTGTGACATTTTTAGCCTTCAGAAGTCTACTGGGTTTTTTTCTCTGTGAGATCAAATAAAATGCATTCTGATTTGCATATGGTTTTTGAGTCTATCTCTTTGCTTTCTTTGCCTCTCTCTGTATGCATCTCTCCTACTTTCCAACTTCAAAATGCTGCAAAACACTGAAATGGTAATGAAAAGAGTGAAATAAGCAAAGAAACTAACCCTCTACTTCCGATATGTACAAAGTCTATTGAAATTAATGGAAAGTGTTTCTTTATTTTAAAGAGTGATAAAACAAGAAAATCAGAGCATCCGTGTCAGGACTTTATTAACCCAGGCCCAATGGAAGAGTTGAAAAGTATGATTTGTTAAACGAAAACATCAAATTCCTATTTAATCCTTTGGTAATGTTACCCATTCAGATAATCTTCCCTGTGACTATGATGGATTTGGTCAATGAGGAACTGCCTGCATGGTTACTAAAAGTGTAGTGCAGTCATGTTAACCATTACATCCTATGACCTCTAGGATCACCCCATTGAAACCTGAGTTGAAGTTGGGAGGAGGAATAATGCAAGTCAGAGGCAATGCAGGTGAGTGACTTGGATCCAGCAATGTGCAAGCGGAATGTGCAAGCGGAAACATAAACCAAACAGTTCCAGTCGCATAGGATCTTGTGCACCACCTAGCACTTTCTTCCCTGTATATTACAATGGCCAGAAATTGGTTGCACACAATCTTGTGCAAGTGGAAATGCATGTGGGGACACAGTAAGTTTGACTAAACACAAGTGGCAACACCTGTCTTTTCCTTGAGTTTCTATTTTCACAAGAGCTCTCGTGCAAGCAGAAGGTTTGTGCTGGATCCCACCTAGTAGATGTTGCCCAGAACCTTCCCTCAGTGTGGCTACTGACTCCAGAATCAATCGATGCTCAGATCCCCAAAGCCACTTCTGGATTGCCACTCCAGTCCCCAAAATGTGTCTTTACCCACTGCAAAAATATCAGTTGTGACAAATGATTCAGTACCTAAAATTACCAGAATCTTGCATTTCTGTTAGGAAAAATCCAAGCAACAATGGCAGAGCTGTTGACATGTGAAAAAATCTCTTCATGATCCCATCAACCAGCAACTGATCACTATCCATACTGAGATGTATGTAGTGAAAGACACAGGGCGGCTTGGAAGACTGTGGATTTCCCCTTCTATAGCCTGAGAAAAAGGTACAGAACGGCTGTTTCCTTTCCTGTCTACTTTATTTTGTTTCGCATGAAAGCGGAGCTCTGCTCTGCCATGAAGCTTGCCAGATGGCCTAAGGACAGTCACTTTCTCTCAGTCTAACCTTCCACACATGGCCATTGTGAGGATAAAAGGAAGGAGAACCATGCACACTAGTATGAGTTCATTGGGAGAAAGGCAGGATGAAAATGTGATAGAGCACTGACCTATATATAAGATATAAGATACAATACATGACCCTTCCCTCCTCCACAACCCCTACTCCCCTTTAACCCATTATATATAATGATGACAATAATTTTGCTTGACAGTAAAGAGAAACTAGGGGATGGATAAGCTAAGAGTGCTCTGACTTGGTTGTCATTGTTTTAATATGCTTTTTATAATTGTTTTCACATAGCTAATGTTAAGGTTGCCAACCTCCAGGTAATAGCTGGAGATCTCCTGCTATTACAACTGATCTCCAGCCAATAGAGATCAGTTCACCTGGAGAAAATAGCCGCTTGGGCAATTGGACTCTATGGCATTGAATTCCTACCCTCCCCAAACCCCGCCCTCCTCAGGCTCTGCCCCAAAAACCTCCCACCGGTGGAGAAGAGGGACCTGGCAACCCTAGCTAATGTTGTGATTCTTGTTATTTATTGATATGTCACAAATGGGAGAGATCATTTTAAATAAATAATGTGCTATGAAAGAAGGGTGTATTTACATAAAACATGAACCAGTAAACTGACCTGTTCTTCCGGGACTTGAAGTTCACAGACCAGTCATGGAGTCATTAGCAGGTCAGGGACGACTATAAAACAGTGCTCCAACATTGCTGTGATCCCAACATTAAGCCGATTGTCCAGTGACTTCAGAAAGGGCAATAAATTTCAAATGCTAAGAATAGAAGTTTGCTGAATTGGCTCCAGTAGGAAGCCTTAACTCAAATGTCATGTATTTATAAATATAGAAAGAAACAGAGCTTAAGACATGGCTAAGTGTCTTAGGATCTAGGCCAGAGTGAAGATTTTCTTATTCTGATCAATGGAACTTCAGAAGATCACAGGTTGCTTTTGGAGATTCTGGATTCAAGTATCCACTGGCAACTTTCAATTATTGAAAGACTGGTTTTCAAAGGCTGTTTGGGGTTTTTTGATTATTTGTAGAACAATTTTAGCACAGAGTTAAGTATGCTCACAGTCGAACAACTGTGGATGATAATTCTGTACAAAACAGTCACATTGCCATCTACTGACAATCTTCAGAAAAACTGCTACATGTTTTCTTTATCTACCCCTGCACTATGGATCTAATGCTTGACATACAGGAGTGCAGAGAAAAGAAAACAGGCACAATATGTTGTTCAGGCTATCCACTTGTACTTGCTCTCAGGAAATCCAGGGTCTCACCTTTATCCACTGCAGAGAAATCCATGCCTTCGTTGAAACATTGCATTAGATTTCAAAGGAGAAAAACCTGTCTTCAGCAACTTAACTACAAAAGACTACATTAATAAGCCTGGCCCACACATGTAAGTACACAGGGCCTTGATAATAGGATTTTCATAATTCTAACATTTATCTTACCATGTATTTTATATAATACCAATCACCATGCAACCATAGCATCGTTATTACATTAACTGAAAAATGGGATTTCAGGTTAAGAACATTCATAAGACCTTCTCAAGGTGGCTCACACATAAAAGTGTACAATAAAACCATTAAGGTAAAAACATTAAGGTAAAAAGGCAAAGGTAGTCCCCTGTGCAAGCACCAGGTCATTACTAACCCACAGGGTTACATCACATCAAGACGTTTACTAGGTAGACTATGTTTAAGGGGTGGTTTGCCATTGCCTTCCCCAGTCATCTACACTTTACCCCCAGCAAGCTGGGTACTCATTTTACCAAACTCAGAAGGATGGAAGGCTGAATAAACCTTGAGCCGGCTACCTGAAACTGACTTTGGTCGGGACTGAACTCAGGTCATGAGCAGAGCTTTGACTGTAGTACTGCAGCTTGCCACTCTGTGTCACGGAGCTCATAAAAATAATGAAACCACAGAATAAAAACAAGCCCAAAAAACTGCAGCATGAACCCAAGACCCGAAAACTGCACCAAGAACTTTATCTTAGTGCTTTAGCACTTAGTGTTCTGCACCAAATCAGCTATAAACAAAATCAGGGCCTTTTTTCACCCTTGTACACAGAGGTCAGTAGATCCTACAGATGGCCGTTGGGTCAAGCAAGACAGTTCATTCTTTCACCTTTGCAAAGAAATCAAGCACATTTGCTCACTCCAGTTTCTTCTTTCTGCGGATTACGCGCACTTATTTGAACACACAAACACACAAGACGAAGTGCCACTTTTATCTGTTTACAACTTTGTTCAGCTAAATGATTCTTTCCAGGTCTGCTGCACCGCACTTGCACAAACTCACATTTTTATACACAAGTTTATAAACATTTTCTTAAGCACTGTGTAAGCTGAAAGAATGGAGTCCTGCAGGCAGGCTCAAACTCCCTTGGAAGTGGAACTGTAGATAAAACATCAAAGGGGTACCTCTGGCTGTTGTATTTACAGGCTGTGTCTAAGGTTTGAAGTACCAGTAAATTGGTACTGAAAGTCACATGTATCAAGAGCTATATTGGTGTAACAATGCTGTTTACATAGTCAGACAAATAGTGCCAGACAAATAATGGCATCATGGGCTGTTGTATGGGTATGATGTAAATGTATGGGAGCGGGATGCAAATGGCCACCTAGGTGTTGCTGCTATTTCATTGGTTCCATTTCCCTCACAGTTTCTAATTCTATAAAATCCCAGTGTTTCAGTCAGCGATGTTTCATCATAAGGCATAAGGAGGCCATTTTGCTTCCAGAAATATTCTGTATTGTTTCATGTCCATCAACTGGGCAGAATGTATGAAAAAATTATGCTATTGGAGACCCCACATTGTTTAAGTATTTCTCTATGTTCATGCTGAAGTGAAAGTCCGAGGGAGAACAATGGGTAAGCATAAATTAAATGCTGAAGTTTTATTATTTAGTACTGCTGTAGCATCTTTCAGTGTACCAGATGCTTTATAATTTATCTGTTCTCACAATACTCTTTGAGGTAGAGGAACTTCAGAGGTGAGCCTCTTTCAGATGAAAACTGGGAAGCACGAACACCTGAAGAGAGGGAGATCGAGTTTTTGTGCATTTATTTGAAAGTCCCTCTGAACAACACCTGTAGCCCAAAGGGTTCTCTGTCCTTGAACACACATAGAGGTTATATTATGAAGCCCTCTTCAGACAATCCAAACCAAGTAAGTTTAAATGCAGGGTGGGGGAGGTAAGATCCTGCCAGCGAGACTCATCCCCTGCCCTATGCATGTTCAGTCTGCTGAGAACATATGCATGTGCAAACTATATGCATGCAAGCTCTGGATGTGTAACTGGAACTCCCGCGGAAAGGTTTTCATGAAGGTGGGAGCCTCTGTGGTGATAACTCCCTTCTCCATTCATGTCTTTAGTCACTCCAGCAGTTTCTATGAAAGGGCCCGCCTTTAAATTTTACGGCTGTATGAAAATCTGAACTTGGGTCTCTCTCATCAACACATTTATAGTGCAGTCCTCAGCAGAGGTTTCAATGGATGAAGATGGGTAAAACTCTGCAGTGTTAACCAATGGTCTTTTCCGCATTCTCATATTCCTTGCATCTAACTTCCTGTTTCTTGGGGGTAGGGAGTTCCATTCCACATGTGTTTTGCTTCCTCTAGTGGTCGATTCAATATTTAAAAGTAAAGGCAAAGGTCCCCTGGGCAAGCACCGGGACATTCCTGACCCATGGGGTGACGTCACATCCTGACGTTTTCTAGACAGACTTTGTTTACGGGGTGGTTTTCCAGTGCCTTCCTCAGTCATCTTCCCTTTACCCCCAGCAAGCTGGGTACTCATTTTACCGACCTCGGAAGGATGGAAGGCTGAGTCAACCTTGAGCCAGCTACCTGAAACCGACTCCCGTCGGGATCGAACTCAGGGCTTGAGCAGAGCCTAGACTGCAGTACTGCAGCTTACCACTCTGTGCCATGGGGCTCCTATTCAATATTACACCAGCTTATATCAAGCTTAAAAACTTGCAGTTTAAATCTGCTTGTAAATAAATTCTATTTAAACCGGTTATATGTCAAATTGGCCACTACAGGAAGCAAAAATGTGCAGAACTGAAAAAACCCAAAGGGACAGGAAGTTAGACAGGAGGAACATGAGAACGCGGAAAAGCCCAATATCTATGGCATTCATTGCATTCTCTCTTCGTGCAAGTAAGTTCAAATCACCATTTCCAAAGACAAAGTGTACTTTAAAAATTCAGAGTAGCTCATTCCTTTAAGCTGCAATCGTATTTGTCACAGGTTACATCCCCTATGTGCTATGAAAGATAGTGGACAGATGCTTCTGTCTTGGGCAGGGAAAGTGGGATTAAATGGCTTTTCCTTTGTTTTACTGCTGTCTGTGGTCTGGCTTCCAAGTGTGGATCTTCCCAGTGCCTTACATTCTCTCTTAGTATTTTGATGGCCTCCACATTCTATCCACCGTTTCAGTGAGTTTTGTTGTACCACATTTATTTATTTAAAATATGTATATTCTGTTTCATCTCCTCAGACTCAAGACAGCTAACAAAACAGCAAAAGCTACAAGGACACAAGCATCATAAGCAACTAGTTAAAACCAGGACACAAAGCAAGGTTTAAAAAACAATACACTAAGTTCAGTCACAACCAAAACAGTGTATCCTCCACCAAATGCTTTCTGGAATAAAGCAGGCTTATATGACTTCCTAAATATGACAAATTAAGGCACTTGCCACACCCACTCTGGCAAGCGATTCTGGAGGACCTATCACTAGGATTGCCAGGTCCCTCTTTGCCACTGGCAGGAGGTTTTTGGGGTGGAACCTTAGGAGGGTGGGGTTTGGGGAGGGGAGGGACTTCAATAACATAGAGTCTGGAAATTATCATCATTCTTATAATGTCCGCCCAGAACAATTATGTTATCTTATGTTAACAATGAGAATTATCTGGAATATTTTCCACCCCTCATCTGAATTTTTAAATTCCCTGTTATCTCAGAACTTGGTAGAAATTTCCATTTTACAAATTCACAGAGAAAATGGCTGCTTTGGCAATTGGACTCTATGGCATTGAAGTCCCTCCCCAAACCCCACCCACCTCAGGCTCCACCCCAAAAACCTCCTACTGCTGCTGAAGCCAGTGTGGTGTAGTGGTTAAGAGCAGTGGTTTGGAGTGATTCTTCCTTAAGCGGTGGAGAAAGTCAGCATATGAAAACCAACTCTTCTTCTTCTTTTGCCTCTGCATTGCTTGAACGTTCTTGGTGGTCTCCCATCCAAGTCCTAACCAAGGCTGACTTGCTTAGCTTGCAAGATCTGCTGAGATCAGGATAGCCTGAGCCATCCATGTCAAGTCAAAAGACACATATGTGGTTTGCTCTTGCCTACTTCTGCATAGCAACCCTGGACTTCCTTGGTGGTCACCCATCCAAGTCCTAACCAAGGCTGACCCTGCTTAGCTTGCAAGATCTAATGAGATCAGGCTAGCCTGAGCCCTCTAGGACAGGTTAGAAGACAGACAGGAGGTTTGCCCTTGCCTACCTCTGCATAGAAACCCTGGGACTTTCTGCATGCCAAGCAGATGCCCTACTACTGAGCCACAGCCCCTCCCCAACTTCCACACAGGTGATCTTGGCTTTGGTCCTGGGTTCATGTACAGAATTTCAGAAACTGTTCTGAGTCCATTCAGTCTATCAACTGTCTGAGATGCAGCTTTGGGTTTCATATGTATCTAGTCTGATTCCATAAGGCTGTTTTACTTCCAGGTTAAAAAAAAATTAAATGGTTTTTCTTATACTTCCTAGGATTAGTTTATATGTTATGCCAGTAGCCTTAAGCATTGAAGCATCTTATTTTATCTCCTTCTCTGGATTTATACAACTATTTAAATCTTTTTAGAGCTATTGAGCCATGCCTAATTATTCCTTGCTTGCTATTACATCTGTAATAACTAGAATGGCTGGATGTCAAGATGGAATGATTAGTATGCGTATAGCAGCAACAGAGAAGCCATCAGAAGATAATATAGTATTTGGTTAAAATTCATTTTGTCTACAGATAGATAACGCAACTGCCAGATTTTACAGTGTGAAAATTGCTATCTTGCTTCCTCACCCAATGGTTGTTGGCATTATTAACAGCCCGTCCCTGAAATGGAGCCCTGTGGCAATTCAAATGAGCACAGAATAAAATATGATAGTAGGAGGGTTACTCTTCATTGGAAATCAATGAGAAGTAGTCATGATTTTTTCTGGAAAATTAGGACATAAACAGAGTAAATAAAAATGCATTAACTTGAAGCTCCAAAAACCACCCATCAGGAGTATTTTAAACCAAAGCACTAATGGAGCTTGAATTTAAATCATTTATTTTAGTTAACCTTCAAGAGCAAATCTGAAGAAGTGAGCTGTAGCTCACGAAAGCTCATACCCTACCAGAAAATATTTTTGTTAGTCATTAAGGTGCTACTGGACTCTTGCCCTTTTCTACTACTGCAGACAGACTAACACGGCTACCCACTGTGATTTATCTTCAAGAGCAAAATCATTTATCTAAACACCAGGGCAAAGTGGCATCTTCCCACAATTTCAAAGGGCTCAGTGTGTGGCCTAGGAGTATAGACATTCCAGTACTGGACTCCCAAATACCATTGCACTTTTGGTACAATAACAGAGTCTGGTCATGGTCCCCAAATAAACAAAACAAACCTAAATACACAAAACAAAGTACAATTTTATGTGGAACAATCTATATCCTTAGCTCAGGGGTGGGGAACGTCAGGCCCACGGGCCATTTAAGGCCCGTGAATCATTTGGTCTGGCCCTTCGTGAGTCCTGGCAGATCTCTAGCTCAGAAGGATCTAAGACTGGCAATCCGCCCCCTCCCGCGGACAGGAATAGCCTCTATTCAAGGCGGATGTGAATTTGTTTTGCCGAGAAAAGGAACCTTCCCCCCCCCGTGCAGAAGAGTCGTTAGCTATGGAGCACCTAGGACCGCCCAAGAAACTGTGTTAACCCTTTCCCACCCGGGCCGTGGAGAAATGTATTCCCTCTGTACTACAAGAGGGCTGGGGCAGAAGTGGCGACAATGGAGGGGTTAAAGGGGCCGGGCCAGAATGTGCGGGAAGGGGAGTTCTTAGCCAGTGTGCCCTCATTTTATCCCTGCAGGCGAAGGTAGCAGGAGCTGGCTGTAGAATCCGGCCCCGGCCATGAGGAGCAGGAGCAACTCCAGGTGCCGCTGGACAGCTATGCCCGGCTGGTGTAACAGACCATCCTGTGCCACCAGGTGGGTGAGTGTGCCACCGATTGGATGCCTGCCTGCTTGCCCATGCGGGGGGGTCATCTGGGGCAGCTGCCTGCTTGGGGCTTGGTCGGATAATTTTTAAGTTGATAATTTTGTATGGCCCGCGAATTATGTTATAAATATCCACATGGCCCTTGGCGGAAAAAAGTTTCCCCACCCCTGCCATAGCTGAATCCATGAAAGTTAAGAGCAGAGCCTTACCCCCCTTACCTTGCTCTAACCTCCATATACATGATTGTTATGTGACAGGTTAGGATGGATATACCTTTACAAGGAAGAAGGCTACTGTACAGACAAGGCAGTTGCAGATTTTTATAGTACATATATATTTCTATATCTTTTTCACAAAGATACAATATTAGAAGCAGCTGGTACCTTGCCTGGACCCCACCGCTTCAACTTCTCTTTGCTGTCTCAAATTATCCACACTGATGGTGACAGTGGTGCCCAAAGAAGATGAGCAAGTTTCCTTCATCTCCAGTTCATGAAGAGTATTAAGAGAACTCCACCTGCCATAGATGTAGCCAGCTACCGCTGTGTTATACAAATAACTGACACTAGCTAGATGGCAGATACAACAGTCCTATGATAATAATCACTGTAATATTTTGTTGGCACCCAACGCACACATATCTTGCTAGGACTGACATTTTACAAAAAGAAAGCTAAGGAGAAAAGGTGAGTTCAGATTTCAACATGTTACTGTTGTGAGCCAGGCACGCAGGCGGAAAAGTCAGAGAAGCAACTGGAGAAGTGGATTTAAGTGTCAAGAGTAAAGCAATAAAGCTAGGTGGCATGTATACAGCTAGAAATAATGGGAGCAGAATAGAAGCCTCAGGGAAACATGGGGGAAAAGAGAGAACTGGAGAGGGCCATCAAACCAAAGCAGAAGAACTCTGATATCAGGAGAGACTATATGTATGTAAGAAAAGACAATCCATTCAGGTCTGAATTATGGAATCCTGAAAAGTGAAGATGTAAGATCACATCAGCAAAGAATATGCAATGCACAGTTAAACTAAATCAAGCCAGTGTGGTATAGTTAAGAGTGGCAGAGTCTAATCTGGAGAACTGGGTTCCATTTGCCACCCCTCCACGTGAAGCCTGCTGGGTGACCTTGGTCCAGTCACAGTTCTCTCAGAACTCTCTCAGGCCACACAGAGGCAGGCAATGGCAAACCACCTTTGAACGTCTCTTGTCTTGAAAAACTTAAGGGGTTGCAATAAGTCAGCTGTGACTTGATGACACACACGGTTAAACTAAGGTTGCTGGTAGCCACGCAGGTTCAGAGTGGAACCCAAAAGCCATGGAATATCTTTTACTAGGATCAACCCAAATAATACAGAACAATGTGCAAACCATTTGACATTACGCCCTGGGCTTTCAAAACAAGCATGCATGTTCCACATTCACTCATTTCTCTCAATATTTGTAGTTAGCTTTAGTTTATTTCACTTGTTCGTTTCATGTAGCTGCAAGATGTTCTGTATTGTAGTACCTTTCTTTAGTATTTCTTTTGTACACAAGCTGTAGATATGTTACTTCACCTGAATAAAATATTCTACAGCAACTAAGTTGTGTGAGCACCATCTTTTTGGAAAGGGAGTAAGGTCTTGTTTAGCCCTTTAGAAGTATGTCTCAATTTTTTGCTATGCATATTTCATCTTGTAAATCCTACCAAGAATATTTGTTTTACTCGTTTAAAATGGTAATCAAAGAGGACAATTTGCATTAAGGTTCAGTGCCGAACCTCCAGCTATTCACTTATGAGTGCTTTCCTTGTAGCTGTTATATTGTAAATCCTTTACAACCTTTCACTTTTAAGTGCTTTCCACCTGGCATTCTTCTGAGGATTATCATTGGTCTATAGGAGATTTCAAACATGAAAGTTAAGGTTAACAGCTGATATTTTACAGCTGTGTCCCTAGCTGTAATTGCACCCTTCAGAGCTTCCCAGACCCAAAAAAAATCCTCATAGTGCACAAAACACTGACAAAGGGAAGCAGAAATTTAATTAAAAGCTTCGTCGCATTGCAGCACAAATTGATACTTAGGGCTGAGCACAATAACTATCATTATGGTTGACTGTGTGCATCATGACCTGCTATGTTGCACAAGTGTCACAATTCAACAAAGATTTCACTACAACTCTTATGTCAAAGCCACTTTATCGGGAACACACTAACAGCGGTGCATGTGTTAATGTACCATTGTATAATGCTCTTATATGGAACATAAATGGGTAAACAAAGATGTGGATGCTAGACCTAGGAAGAGGTGCTTAAACATCATAAAGATTTCCATCACTTTACCCATCATTCAACAGCACCTACACTAGGCATCTGCAATGTAGTGAAGAATTCTAAGGGAATTGCAACTGGTTTACAGACTCACAGGGGCAGATTTGTCCCTTCCTCAGTCACTGAAGCATCTATCCAACTGAGAATACACATCAGAATTCTTCTTGCATAAGAAAACAAGCAAATACTTGGGATGCCCCAGAGACATTTATTTCTGTCTCTTTTATCTCACATTACTTTAATAACATTTAAATGGCAAAATGAAAAAGCCATATGAGCAATCAGCAGAAATACAGTCAATACTATTTTGGGGGTCTCAGAATTCAATTATATTGCTGAATCCCCCTTTACTGGCAAAAAATATTATGGGCACTGTGCTTTAGTAATTAAAGGGTACCAGCTAATCCCCTTACAGAGCAAAGTAATTTGCTTTTGTCTATGCTGGTGTTACAACCACTGACTTCTACAGCAAACACACCTGTGTCTCAGCATCTAAAGACAGTGGTGCAATCGGGGTCCTCGGACATGAATATACAGGTGTTAAAAGATACCTGCACATGCACTATGACATATATGCTTTACAAGTTTTCTGCAGTACACGTTACACTGATGTATACACAACCAATATATTTGTCATATGAAGTGTCAAGTACCATTTACCTTCTTTCCTCACTTTCCCTTGCAAGCCATCTATTGAGACCTTTAGTCTGTTGTTACAAGAATGTCCCCCTAAGTTCTAATTTGGTATAGCATAAATTCTTCATAAACCAGGAAATCTGTGAAAGTATCAAGATTGTGAAGAGAATGAGGAAAGCAGGATTTTAAAGATAGTGCAAAAAAGCCATAAAAAATCCCCTAAAAAAAACCTCTCACTGAAATTGCTTTACAAATATAAACTATTATCATGGAGCAAGACAGGCAGGCAGCTTGGTCTCCAGAGTTCAAGCAAGATTCCTGCTTCACTGACACATGTCCTTCACACTGTCTTGACAGGAGGTGAAGAGCATTCAACCTGATCTGAAAGAATACAGCAATTGATACAGTTCTTGGGTGAACACTTAACTCGGAGACCAAAAGTCATCAAAGCACTTCCTGCTGCCATTTGCTATGAAATCAACAAGGCAACTGTGGAAAGTGAGAAGAATACCTAACTAAATGGAGGCAGCTACAGAAGGTGAATACCTTGGCACCTCCTTATTGCTATACTTGCTTATTGCTATAAAAGTTGTAGCAGTTGCAGTAGTTCGCAAGCTCATTATTAGACAATTGCCTCAGGAATGGTTAGGGGCAAGGAAATAGCTCAGACAGCATCAATTCATTGAGCAAAAGTGTCTTTCCCGTATGTCATACTGGTGCACGTAGTGTTGAGGGAGAATAATTGGAATGACAGTGCTCAAGGAACTGCTTTCTGAGGGTGTGCAAGTTTTAAGAGTAATGTAGAAAATATGAGTCCACATGTGCATAAAAGTGGATATAAATTTTTGCCAATTGAAGTAGATTCTAATTTATTGCTCTGATAGTCCCACATACCTGTTCCAAGGACACTTATGCTCTGTAGTATCGGTTATCAGCATCAAGAAATAATAGGGAGCTATTTAAGCTCTGATTGACATGTATAGTTGACATCATCACAAGCTGCTGATGTACCATTACTGCTACAACATCTACCATGACTTCCAATGCAGCTTTTCATGCAGATCCTCCGGATCGCCTGAACAATTTCCATATCAGTTATGGACATATTCAGAAAGAGCTAAAAGAAATTCACATGTTTAGTAGGACTCACAAGGCAGGTTAGATGCTACAGTAGGACCAAGAGAATTACCAAACAAAAAAGGTTTGCTACATAGATAAGACAAAGTGTAAAAAGACCCTCATTTTGCACCTGACCAATGGTCCACTTCATAAGGTTAGCAAGCCCAGACTGATACTAGTTCTTCATGATTTGGAGAACTATTTCCTTACTACTTAAAATCTGTGAAATCAGGCCTGTACAACTGGTGATGATCCTCCAATCTGAACATCACCCACCAATCACCATACACTCTCTGAATCACACAAATTTGTTACTACATCTCCAGTATTCAAAGTATGTCATTTTATATGTGTGCTTTTGGAAACTATGGAAAAGATCTTAACCCTCAAACCATTGTTAAAAAAAACACTCAACAACCAACCCTTACACACATTAAAGAAGATTATGCCCCTGTTCTCGACTAAGCAAAGTTTATTTATTTATTAAAATATTTATAGCCCATCTTGACTTTTGGCTTAATCTAAGCACCTTCATCCAAATTAAGTGGCTTTTCCATTGAAGAAAAAAGCCACTTAAGTTGGAGGAAGGCTACTTGGAGGATGGTTGGATCCACCCTATTGTGTCTGGGATATATTATACTCCAAGCCAAATTGCCCATGTATATAGTAGTAAAAAGTCCTACCAAAGATAATTACTTGTGGTGTCAGAAGTCATTGTGTTTCACAGTACTAAAACAGCCAGAACTGTAAAACACATCGGTTCTTGTAGATTATCCAGGTTGTGTGACCGTGGTCTTGGTATTTTCTTTCCTGATGTTTTGCCCACAGCTGTGGCAGGCATCTTCAGAGGAGTAACACTGAAGGACAGTGTCTCTCCTCTGAAGATGCCTGCCACAGCTGTGGGCAAAACGTCAGGAAAGAAAATACCAAGACCACGGTCACACAACCCGGATAATCTACAAGAACCGATGAACTCTGACCATGAAAGCCTTTGACAATATTCTGTAAAACACACTTTGACATGAGGCACAATGTTTCTTGAGTATAGACTCACCTCTGTCTTTTTGTATATAGAAAAATTAACATCAGTATGGCTCCTTTACAAAACTAATTTTCATTTGAAACCACAAAAACTACATTTTGAACCAAAGATATTAGACAAATCACATACATTGTGATAAATTTTAAAAGAAAACATCTAAATTAATAATTTATAATGTGTTTAATGTACGGGGTATTTTTAGACCACATGAATATCTTACCCCACAAACATCTTTCTCTGTGGTGTGGTCAAGATTCTCCAGGATGCCATGAAGGGCTGTATGTCTCCAAAGCATTTAAAAATGGTTTCCTGGATAAAATCCTTTTGTAGAATACAACCCCAACATCAACATCAACAGAGTTGTTTTTCTACCACAGGTACCTCTCCCCTCCCCTTTTAAAGAAAATAAACTGTCTGTGGTTAATGGCTTTACTGTGGGGACATTGTTTACTATTGTATTGGTGACAGTGAGGAAAAGTTCTAGAATCACTGTTCTCTGCATTCTTCCAAACAAGTACAACCCTATCGCATTTTCTGTGTTAAATATTGTTCATTAATCAATCACTGCCTATGAAGAAGGCTGCATTGCTGGAAAAAAATTACTGTGCTCATTGATATGCTTTATTTAGAAAAATTTATCCTGGAAATCCATTTGTACATTCACTAAGATATTTGGTGGCCCCCTCCCACTTTGAAAAGGGATGGCACTAGAACAGCTGGTTGCTTTGGGATTTTTTTTCGGCCCTGTCTAAAATTGACCTTGAATCAGTTCTTTTTTCACCTGCTTCATACTGTATGGTGGGGACAAGTTTCGAATTAAATAAGCCTGGTCAGAGTAGACTGGTAAGGCCCTAACTAAAGTGGCAGGTTTAGTGAAGGTTCATTGTTATGTTAATTAGATTGGCAAGCACCCTGAGGTATCTTAGGAGAGGTTACCAAAACGGACACCGGGTTGTCCAATTCAAGTGCCTGGGGAAAGCGCTTTCTCAGTGCTGCTGACAAACCCCTGGACCTTCTTGCTGACTGGCCTTGATTGGCAGCATCTCTCTGTACAGTTTTGACATGCAGGCAAGGACAAGAAAAGAGCAACTATGCAATGCTGTGGACTTGGAGGAAGGGGAAGATTGCCCGAACACCGGCAGACCTGTTGGGTAGCCTTTTAGGCTGCCCAATCAATAGGTTAATGGTTTTCCTATTGTGGTTAATCTCTTTAAATAACTAATAAAGCATTCATTTAATCCAGTCTTTTCAGGTGGGAGATCAAAAGGAAAACCACAGGATTATTTATAAATGGTAAGAAGTAGTTGAAAACACTTTGTATCAAAGGAGATTGAGACAGGCAATGAAAGAACATGGTCCTATCTTTCCCTTGCTTCCTAACCTTGATGTACAGTAATTGAAAATGTAGAATTTGGAAAAATGTATATGCATGCAACGTACATCTTCAGTTCTCCTATCATGTCAGTCCCTACCATGTGACCAGTGGTAGAATACATGCTCAATGGTAGAGCACAAACATCTTGTACATGAAGTCCCGAATTCAGTTAATCTCCAATTAAAATGACCTCAGGAAGTACAGGGGGCAAAGACCTTTCTTTAAAGGCCATAAAAAGTTGCTGCTAGCCAAAGTAAACTATATCAGGCTACTTATATCAATTGTTTGTCACCATAGCAGCTTCCTATGCCCTACTGAACATTAGTGAGCAGGAAAGAAAAGGAGTTTGTTCTAAACCACGTCAAAGAGTTCAGAAGCCTAGTAAGGTATACCTTTTCCAATCCCATGCGGGGGGGGGGGGAATCAAAGTTTAGCTTTAGTGTGTGTGTGTGTAAAGTGCCATCAAGTCTCAGCTGACTTATGGTAACCCCTTTTGGGGGTTTTCATGGCAAGAGACTAACAGAGGTGGTTTGCCAGTGCCTTCCTCTGCACAGCAGCCCTGTTACTCCTTGGTGGTCTCCCATCCAAATACTAACCAGGGCTGACCCTGCTTAGCTTATGAGATCTGACGAGATCAGGCTAACCTGGGCCATCCAGGTCAGGGCTTAGCTTTAATAGCAACCTTTTATAATCCTGTAGAATTGATTAATCTACCCTATGAATCCATCATAAATTACAGTCATTACTCAACAATGAAATCCATTTGTAAGTATAATCAATGAAACTACTGATGAAACAGCCACAAAAACAAATTCCTATGGTCACAGCAAATTGAAGTGTTCGCCTGTCCACTTAAAACTAGATCAGCAAGCCCAGCAGCTGCCATTTAAAGAGATAAAATTAAGAGAGTTTCCTTGCAGTATCTATCCAGATATCGTGAGCAGTGATGATCTCGCTATGAGTACATAACAATATGTACTTAGTAGGGTTGCCAACCTCCAGGTACTAGCTGAAGATCTCCTGCTATTACAACTGATCTCCAGCTAATAGAGATCAGTTCACCTGGAGGAAATGGCCGCTTTGGCAATTGGACTCTATGGCATTGAAGCTCTTCCCCTCCCTAAACCCTGCCCTCCTCAGGCTCCACCCCGAAAATCTATCTCCCACCGATGGCAAAGAGGGACCTGGCAACCCTAGTACTTAGGGTTCCTGGGTCAAGTTGTCATGCAGGGAGGGGAGGTTTCAAATGGAGGGTCGCTTTTGTGTTTTCAGAGGCTTCTGATTGGCCACTGTGGAAAGCAGGATTTGAAACTAAGCCATTGGTTGGATCCAGAAGGGCAGCTCTTATGTTCTTAGGAATCAAGATGAAAACAAATGCCAAAAGCTTTTTATTTCCCATGGAATGAAATTTAGTTTTCTCTCCCATTTCTTTTGTTCTTTTGATCTTTAAACCCACACCTACTTCTTGTTGTCCTTACCAGTCTCTAATTACTATATCTTATTATGTGTAAACCTTCCCTGCATTGGTAATAATGAGATTCACCAGGATCTGCTGTGTTAAGATCTGTACTTATTAGCTGTTATAGATGCTGACTTTTGGTGCTTTTCAGATTTTGAGCTTCTTCTTGAACATGAAGTAATTCATTTTCTTCCTGTTCTTCCTGTTCTTGAAACCAACCATCTTTATCATGATGGTCACCTAGGAATACAGATTGCTTAAAAACATCCTTGTCTGTAATAAAATCATAAATTTAAGCTTTATAATTTTACTTTAAACTTGAAAAAAGTTTTAAGATGTGATTTTGTGTTTGTTTTTTAAACATACCCTCCCTGTACTTTGATCTATCCTTTGAAGATGATTCCAAGAGCATATTCCAGACATATATTCAGGTAACTTTATTTGCATGTGAGAACCAGAGCTACCAATTGAAACATTTGTCATTTTCATACTGACAGAGACAAATGTTTTAAACTGATTCACATTTTCGGAGAAAATGATGGCAATCAAAAGCTTTAGAGTCCCTCCTGGCCTACTGAAGTTTTCATCTGTTATATAATCCATTATG
Source organism: Euleptes europaea (assembly GCF_029931775.1). Lineage (NCBI taxonomy): Eukaryota > Metazoa > Chordata > Lepidosauria > Squamata > Sphaerodactylidae > Euleptes > Euleptes europaea. The sequence goes on along the minus strand of NC_079320.1, from coordinate 35,169,142 downwards.
TCTGACAATTCATTAGTTTTCAAAAAAATATTTTCAAGAGACAAAGAAAGCAACCATGGTGATATGGAAGCACACACTTTCTGTCCTCCATACTAATAATGCCTTTTTGAGCCGTTTGCGCATACCAACTAAGAACATAGATTTTTATATGTCAATTCAAATTTTCCCTGGTGCCTGAATCCAGCTGAAAGAGCTTGCTTGCATATTTTTATTTGCTTTCTTCCAAAGAAGCATCACTCACTAGGCTGTGTCCTTTGAATCTCAAAGACCAGTTTTGAAGAACAGCCAAACAAGTCTGGCCTTTAAAGTACAGGGACTGTTTCATCACATGAAAAGCTCAGGCTAATTACACAGCTACCTTTCCCCCTTCTTCTTCTTCTTTTGGCTCAGTTCTCTGGTTTCCATTTTGTTCTTGAAGGAGGACATTTGCATCCAAAAGAAGGGTACACAAAGGGAGTGTACAGTGTAACTCTGATGGAGATGTATGGCTGTATAAGATCCAAGGCACAAACAAAGCCAGTCCCATCATAACAATCTAGGTATCTGCATAAAGAACATTTTGTTACTGCCACCAATACCTCATTCTAGGATTAGTAATCTCTTAACCCTATGCTCCATCACCTCTTTATGGTGAGCCATTCACATCTGTAAGGAGAAAGTTGAAACAAATTATATTATCCTCCCAGACTGAAGTATAACTTTGGCCATCAAGCAGCATCTTGCTTGTCTTATCCTGTCCTGGCAATAAATGCTTAACAGTCAGACCTGGGATTGTGCACTGGGTTCCATGCTAATGCAAGTACTTTTTCTGTTCTCATAATTTCTAACCTTATGTACTGCCTGAAAAGTCTTCATGTAGTTTCAGATATGTGTACAGTCGAGAACAGCTGGTATTTTTCTTAAGCAAAATGTAAATGTTCTCTGTTTCATCCAACTTATTATATTTCCCTGATATGGCAACTCTCATTTGCACCATGTAATTTCACAATGGCATACAGGATGTTGCCTTCTAGAGTGGGAGCAAGAACACTTTCAGCGCATTCCTGACATGCACTGGCGTCCCGACCCAAAGGGCTTTGGAGGCCGGCTAAGGCCTCTGCTGGTGCAAAAGCCCACAGTGTCAGCGTCTGGGCAGCACACACCAGCGTTTGTGGCCCCAGTGCATGTTGTTAATGCTTTATGAAACAGTGGCTGGATTTAGTCGGTTTTCTCTGGGTGTTTCAGATGTGTAAAAATCTATCAGTTTAAGGCGCCAAGCATGGGATTGTGTACATTGTTGGTTTAGACCAGGGGTCCGGCCCAGGGGCCGTATGCAGCCCCCGAGGACATTTTCAGTGGCCCTCGGGAGCTCCAGGGCCCCACCGCGGAGGCGCAGCACAGAGCGGCCCTCCCCGAGGGTGTTCCTGGGGCCGCGGCACCCTTTGGACCTCCTCTTGTCGACTGTTGGTCGGCGAGAGGAGGGGGAGGGGAGGGACACTTCCCCCAAGGCTGCCCCCTACAGTCACGGCATGCAGGAATGCCACGGCACACTGTAAGCCCCTCTCACTGCCTGTCAAGCAGCGGGGGGGGGGGAGGCCGGTGGCTCCCGGTGCCAGAACATGCACACGGGAGCCGATCGCGCTTGGAGGGCCTTTTGTGGAGTCGGGGGGGCGTGGAGGCTGGGGCCTGGTTGCGCAGGGCTGCTTGTGCTGCCGTGTGTGTGTTGGGGGAGGCGGGGAGCCTGGGGCCTGGTTGCTTGGGGTGTGTGTGGGTGTGTGTGTGTGGGGGGGAAGGCTTTTCTCTCTTCCTCTTTTTCTGTCACTCTTTCTCCTTTCTCCCCCTCTCTCCCTCATCTCTTTCTTTGTCTGTCTCCTTCCGTCCTTTTCTCCCCCTCCATTTCTGTTTTCCTCCCTTCCTTCCCTGAGGATCAGCTGCAGGCTGCGCCCCCCTGGCGCCTCATTTGCTCAGGGCCCACTGCTGGCTGCCCTCCCGCCTGGAAGGGGGGAGCGGGGGTGCCCTCCAGGACTTCTCTGCGTGGCCTCCCCTGTGGTTGCCAAACTCCAGGTGGTGGCTGGAAATCCGGCAACCCTAGCCTCTCCCCCCCCCCGCACCGGGAGATCTACACTTGGTTGTTGCCCCCGAACAATGTTATAAATGAGCACACGGCCCTTGGCAGGAAAAAGGTTCCCCACCCCTGGTTTAGACTATGCATGTATATTTATTTTTAAGTGCATTCGTGTCCTGTTTTAGCAATGCTCAAAAATAATTACTAGCAATTTCTGGATTCTCAGATTACCTTTCTCTGGGGTCATCATTCCACTTTCACTGGGAACTTTCCAGAACAGGCTGTTTGAAAATACATCCTGAACATTGTGACTCTTGTTGAATCTCTGTGGCTTATTTCCAACAATTAAGCAAGATGTCAGGGATAAAAGGAATAAGAAAGCAACTGTTGAAACCTAGGTTCTGATAACAGGCTCGGATAAATGTATGTGTCTCTCTCTAGCACCTGATATAAATGTATCTGCCAATTCTCAGGACTGGACATGAGAACATGAGCCAGGAACAGCTGCACAGTTGATCATTTTCCCATGTTCCTTTTGAATACTCGTACTTGAACCAAAACTGTGATGCTTCAAACAACAACTATTTCAAATCAAACAGCAATGTCTATGTTTGATTAAATGTTTCCATTGTTTCTAACTGAGTGGATAAAAAGGGGAAAATACCATTAATATGGTTTTAAAAAGTAATTTATATTAACAGAAAACACATAATTATGCCTAACCAACCCTTTCTTAAAATGAGAGGCTCAAGTAATTGCTCAGGGACATGGAAATTCTTCCATTCCCTCTTGTTTGACAACCACAGACTACCTCCATTTTCAGGAGCATAAGGAGACACCCATCCATTCATTACCTACAAACTACCCCTGGCAGTAGAAGCTTGCACAACTTGTAACTCACAAGTCAACTTTAGCCTATGAACCATAATCTCCTCTGGTGTATCACTACTGTTTCAGTAAATCTTCTGTTTTTGCCAGGTCCCTCTTCACCACTGGCAGGAGGTTTTTGGGGCCTGAGGAGGGTGGGGTTTGGGGAGGGGAGGGACTTATGCCATAGCGTCTTATTACCAAAGTGGCCATTTTCTCCAGGTGAACTGATCTCTATCAGCTGGAGATCAGTTGTAATAGCAGGAGCTCTCCAGCTAGTACCTGGAGGCTGGAAACCCTATGCCTGGTGGAATGTATTCCGATTTGGTTGCCACTTGCACAGTCTTGAACAAGGCCTGAAATCCTGAATCTATATAAATTTTGTTCTCTTTTTGGGGATCTGTTAAACATCAAGACAATAGCAACCAATTTGGATGATCTGCAACAAGCCAAAAGGACATTTATTGATGAAGAACAAATGACTAACTTAAGTAAACAAGCAACATTCTTTTGAATCATGTACAGAATCTCCTAGCCATAGAAGAACCTTTCCTCTCAGTAACACTTGCTTTTGAATGACATGATATTTAGACATATGTCAGTGATTCTATAAGCTTAAACCAAGATGATGGGTTCTGTTTGCCTGGAGAGCTCTGTTAGTTTTCTAGCTAGTTAAGGTCAGTATGGGTTATGGAGGCATTGCTGGGTTTCTGTTTGTGTGGCTGATTTTTGCCGGAGGAAGACAAAATAGACAACTGCTGGCAGTCCATCCATTTTTTAATGAGCCTCATAAGGAATGTGCCCTGAAATACAAATATTGATTGTTCTTGGTATGCATTCAACATCCACATTCATCTCAATCATCACCCTTCCCTAACCCTGTCATTAACATAATTATTTCAGCTTTCAAAAATAAAACGAACTTGTCTCCTGAGGGCTGAAAACAGCCAGAATTAAAGGCATAAACCTGTACATTTTTGGCTCTTTTAGGATTCACTTATTTTCAACGAGTCTTAATTCTTCCTATCTAATTTCCCTCTTTTTAAAATCATATTTATTTTCTTATACCTTTTTAATAACTTTTCTATATTTCTATTTTTTATGATGTCTAACCAATAGTACCCAGCTTGCTGGGGGTAAAGGGGAGATGACTGGGGAAGGCACTGGCAAACCACCCCGTAAACAAAGTCTGCCTTGGAAATGTCGGGATGTGACGTCACCCCATGGGTCAGGAATGACCCGGTGCTTGCACAGGGGACCTTTACCTTACCTTAACAAATAGTGCAAATTGTGCCAACAGTTGCATAATTATTAATTATTAAATCCATTGGCAAAAAAATGTGTGAGTGCCTTGCAGTAGTCTTTGAAGGACACAAACCCTAACCATTTTTATCTTCTTAACACTTCAAGAAAATCAGTGTATTATCTCTGAACAATTAATACACACTGAGGAAGAATCAGGTAACTTTTGTGGAGCCATCAACAACAACAAGGATCAGCTAGCCTGCAGAATTGCACTGTTACTTTGTCAGCATTCAGACCCTGAACAAGAGATATTATTTAGAGCAGCCCATGCAGAGGCAGGCAATGGCAAACTACTTCTGAACATCTCTTGCCTTGAAAATTCTATAGGGTCGCCATAAGTCAGCTGTGACTTGACCTCACACACACACACACACACACAGATGAGAACCCATTTTTGCATTCAGGCTGCAGTTGTTAGAGAGATTTCTAACCCTTGCCTATCCTCCATCCAGCATCCTAGCTCACAGAGCTATTCTTCCATGTTGTTCTTGTCACCCCAGGAATGATTTTAAAAAGACTTACTTTTCACAGTCCGAAATGGCTGCTTCGTTTCTAAAGAATTTTGCAGGCCCATTGCAAGCATTAATGGGAGAGTTTTCCCATGACTCTTGGGTATGGATGCAGCCATTACAGACTGTGAAAAGTAAGTCTTTTTAAATTTATCCCGGGGGGGGGGATTTGTCAAGGTAGAATCACCAAATTTTCAGGGTAGCTTCAAGGGACTCTTCTTGCATGAATCCCAAAGTTTAGTAAAGTTTAGTACAGGGGGTCCAATTTTATGGGGTCTGGTAAAGTTTACAATGCTTCTCTATGGAGGAGAGGGTGACCCCTTCTGGACCCCATACAATCAGACTCCCTGACCCAATCTTCACCAAACTTTGGAGTTAATGCAAGAAGAGTCCCTTGAAGCTACCCTGAAAATTTGGGGATTCTACCTCCAAAAATGCCTCCCCCAGTGCTCATTAAGAATTACCATAGGGAAAAGCCTGGGGAAAGCAGAAAAAAGCTGAATACCTATTCGGCTGATTCGGCGATCGGCTGTTCGGCTTCGGCTTTATTTCCAGGTTTTGGTATTCAGTAAAACTGAAACCCGAATATTGCCAAAATGGCTAATTTCAGTTTTTTTGGTTCAGGTTTATCGATATGCACAACCCTAGCATCTTGCATCAGATCTCAAGCCCCATTCAGTACCAAGTCCAAGGTCACTGCCTCTCTGCTCGATATTGGAAAGAAGGAAATAAGCATTGACTAGTGGGGAACCCCAAGGACTTGCAGGGACATCTCATGTTCTCCTTTATTGCCTTCCCTACTATTTCATCTTTCCCTTCCCTGGCAACCCCCATAGTCTTTCCCCTTGCTTGCGTCCTTCTCATTTATAAAATTCCATGCTTAAATGCAAAGTTATTGTCACTGTAAAGCTCACTAAAAACAAAAGTATTTGTTTTGTGAATTTCTTGTGTATGTTATGGAACAATCCATGATTTAGTATATTATAGAACACTTTAAATATACTACTATGTATCACAAACAAAGGCTTGGTCTATTATTTTCCCATGATTGCCAGTTATTTTTCTCGTTCATCATAATTATACAGAAATCAAGTAGAACCTCAATGATTAACAAAATCTATGCCAACATAAACAATTGAGAATCAGAACTCACTTTGTCAGATGTATAGCATGTCCATTGAAAGTAGCTAAATTTATACTGAAGGTTCAGGCAACAGAATTGTGATGGGGATGAGGAAAACTTACAAAGAGAGGTCAGTGCAAAACAGGAACCAATCAAAGAGCAATTGCCCATTCAGTAATCAGTCCATGCATCCTTCAGAATGAGCCATTGCTCTTTGATTGGTTTTTGCTTTATACTAGCCTCTTCTTGTAACACTGCCCACTCCCCTGCCCTCATAAACTCTAAATATAAATTTAGTGCCATTGGATGGACATTATTATGTGTAAGGTAGAATGATATCTACAATGCATGGTACTTTGTCACATTCATCTTGTATTATAGATGGGAAACTGTATCCTCTGTCTGTAATAATACTGTCCATAATTAATATCATTTTCACATCACTGATCTTCCTGGATCCAGACTAAGTTTCTCTAATGAGAGGAGATTAAAATATATTTTCAGGCTGCCTTCCTATAATTTCAAATAAAATTTTTGCATGTTTGCTTTACTATCACTGGGTGGCCTGTTTTTCAAAAAGAACAAAAATCTTCAGTAAAAAAAAAAGATCAAATAGCATTGCTAGGGCATATCATTATATCTAATAGTAATCAAAATAGAATGTCAATAGTGCACAGGTGCAATAGTGCACAAAGACTCAGAAAACATTCCCAGAAGAAGAAAGAAAAGAAAAATCCATCATACTGTACGGAAATAAACATTTCAAACAGATATACAAAACATTGAGTCATGTTTATTTTAACATTCTCTTTATCCCAAAATAAACATATTTTCTTTGAGTATATATTTATTTATTAAGGTGAATTATGCTGAATTAAAAATTGACCAGTCATCAAATTAGAATTGTGTCATATATTGTTATCATCATCTATATATCTAATAGCCTTGTGTGAGCTGATCTGCGGATGTCTAAATTTGCAGATTGGGCCCACAATGACAGAAAAGAGATTTTCTCCAAACTTGGGGGACCCTTCCAGATATGCAGAAAAATCTAAAAGCAATTCAAAAAGAAAGAGAGTGATTGTGTAGGGGAGAAGAGACAGGAATAGACAGAGTTATAGGTTAAGGGGCAGAAAGAGAAAAACAAATTGTGATGGGTCAGGGGACAGAAAGAGAGTGATGGTGTGTGGGGCAAAAAGAGAAAAAGAGGAATGATGGGGTATGAAGCAGAAAGAAAATGATATGGATGGGGTAGTGGAACAGAAAGAGAGAGTGATGGGCTTGTATATTGTAATAGCAAAGTCAGCAACATCTGAGGATGCTTAAATCTGGAAATTGGATCCATGAAGGGCCAAGACAGGTCTTTCAATATACCTGAAAAAGCCCAATGTTTGCAGAAAAAATCTCAAACATAGATAAGCAAATTACACTGTTAAAAAATAAAAAAATAAAAAAGGAACACCAGTAGCTTTAAGAAATGGAAGCCATTAGTGGCAGTAGCTAAGCAACCACAGCATTCTAGGCTTGGTTTCTGCCGGTAAAAGGCAGACAGGGGCAGGGCCCTTTTGAGGACTGTTTTGGCCTTTGAGGAAGCACTCATGGGGCTAGGCCTGGCATCAACCACCAGGTTACCAGCTACTACCTGACTTGCCTGAATCACCTAGGCCTGACTTCTTGCCACTGCTCAATAGAAGCCACCATATGAAATCTAGTAAACAAAACCCTGGGGCTTTTCTGGGGCAAAACCCTAGAAATCTATGCATTTTGTCATCCGGGTAGTTTTCTACCACAAATCCATTTAACACAATAGGGTGAAAAGTACCCTAAAAGTTCATTAAGAAAACTCTGTTTCAGGGAATCACATAAGCACTCTGGAGACATACAGCCCTTCATGACAAACTGAAACAAACTGAACAATATTTACCTCACCAGAGAGATATATTCATGGGGTAGGAAATAGGGTTGCCAACCTCCAAGTGGTAGTTGGAGATCTCCTGGGATTACAACTGATCTCCAGGTGATAGAAATCAGTTCACCTGGAGAAAATGGCCGCTTTTAAAGGTGGACTCTATGGTATTATGCCCCATCAGAGTCCCTCCCCTCCCCAAACCCCACCCTCCTCAGGCTCCACCCCAAAAATATCCAGGAATTTTCCAACCTGGAGCTGGTAACCCTAGTAGGAAAGCTCTGGGTGTTTTAGTACTATGAAACACAATGATTTTTCTACCTCAAACAAAAACATTTAAGCGGGATTTTTTTTCAACCCCAAAATCATTAGAATTTGGCTTGGGATAATAATATACCCCAAATGCAATATACCAAATGCAGATATTCCTGGGTTATTATATTGTGTCTGGTATGATTGTCTGAGACAGTACAACAGAATTCCAAAGTGCAATCATTAGCAGAGTTACATCCTTCAAGTTAATGGACTTAGAAGAGTGTAACTCGGTTTATGACTGTACTGCTAGTATATTGAATCCACCATAGCTTAATACAGGCTAATGCAAATCTAATACAGAAGCAATCCAGTTTTCACAATGGTGTGGCTCTTTAGAGCTTCTGTGTAAGGATGGGTACCAAAACTAAACTTACGTGACCTTTGCAGAAACAGACATTATAGAAACAAATCAGTCATTATTGTCTGAGACAATTTAAGACAGATTTATATTATGTTATAGATATACATATGCATTATGCATCTAAAAGTGCTCAGGAATAAAGGTATGGTTCCATTGTTTAAAGAATGCTCCCATTCTATAAAAGTATGAATGTGTTTGGCCACTTAAGCTGAAAGAAAGCCAAGGGTATGAGAACCTATGGTGGTTGACTGTTATTTATTACTCAATAGAAACCTTCAGAAAGTGAACTTTCAAACTCGATTCCACAGTGACTAGTTAACAAGCAGGACAAGTGAGAGCAATTTAAGAAGAGGACTCCAGGAGATAAAAGATAATTGGAAAGTGTCACCATTTTCTTGCCCTCATGGGAAGTGTTAAACACAAGAAACAATCTGAAAATGTCACCATTTTCTTGTACCCTGTGAGGTAAACATGAAAATTAGTGTTTCTAGCAGAACAGATTAGAAGAGTAAATAAGAAGTATTTAAGTGCAAGAAAGCCCAGCTCTTCAAAGGGTGCATTTACCTCTCCTTCGGTGTTTTCACCAAACAATTCAGCCACCAAAGCAATTCCTTCTACTTACAGCTGGCTGAACATTCTATTGTTTGCTTGGAAAAGAAGGGGTGCAAGCCTTACTGAGCTGACTCTTTCCCATAGGCTTAGTTCTCACACATCTAGCAGAGGAGGTGATGAAATTTCTTAGTTGTGCCATTGTAGACAGAAAATGAGAGCTAAAACAATGGAATTGTACCCCACAAAAAGATTCCTACACATAAAAAGAGCATGTCAAGGGGCAGCCTAACATGGAATCCTTCTCTTTTGGCATCTTGATTTCATTGTACAAGGGGTTTTGATTTTTGTACAAAAGAGTACCGTATCATAAAAATTCCCACTTGGGAATCTCTCTTGACAAAGGTTTACAGTCTCAGCTGATGTTTGTGAGAAATGGGAATAAGCAAATATTCCTGTGTCTTTTCTTTTTACATTCATAGATGATTTCGTCAACCATTTATTTATTTGTTTGTTTGTTTGTTTAAATGTCATAATAGTTAGATCTGACCATTCTCTTTAAAAATAAATTATCAGGAAAGCTACTTTGATTCTTTATTTTTTGTTGTTAAGTGTTGTAGATTTATTGTCAAAGGACTTGTTTGTATTGTGTAAGCATGTTGTACAGTTTATATTCCCAATTTATACATATAATGTTTGACATTTGTATGTATAATGCTTATCTATTGATGCACAAATAACATCAAAATGTATATACATTTTACAGTGAAAATTCAGTGCAAGGAAACATAAAATAGTGCAAAAATAAAGGACAGGGTGCCCCGTGATGTTCTGATGCGTAAACTAGAGGAATGTGGACTGGACCCTAGGATAGTTAGGTAGATAGGGAACTGGTTGGAGAACCGCACTCTAAGGGGTATTCTTCACGGAGATTTGCTGCTGTTTCGATGCTGATTTATGTCGGAGGCAAATTTTGGTTATTCACTGCAGATCCGTGTTTTCCCCCACTGAGCAAAATAAGCCGGGTTAAAAGAGAGGCAATCCAAACCACTTCTGAGCCGTACTTTCCAGTAGAAGAGCGTTTTGTTGCTCGGATGCCCATGAAAAAATGTTTGCTTTGCTCCCCGGGATGTCTCCTTTCTCCTCCCCCAAGAACGGTGATTGGCTGGGGGAGTTGCCACTCTAACAGCATCGCACCGGCAGGAGGGAGACCCAAAGCAGACTGGCTGCCCCTCTTCAGAAGGGTGATGGGGGTTTTGGCTTGGATTTGCTGCTCTCAGGATGCCCCCCCCACACACACACACACACATAGGATCGCACCGGCTGGAGGGAGAGCCAGAGCAGACTGGCTGCCCCTCTTCAGAAGGTGATGGGGGTTTTGGCTTGGATTTGCTGCTTTCAGGATGCCCCCCCCCAACACACACACACATAGGATCGCACCGGCTGGAGGGAGACCCAGAGCAGACTGGCTACCCCTCTTCAGAAGGGTGATGAGACTTTTGGCTTGGATTTGCCGCTCTCAGGATGCCCCCCCCAACACACACACACACACATAGGATCGCACAGGCTGGAGGGAGAGCCAGAACAGACTGGCTGCCCCTCTTCAGAAGGTGATGGGGGTTTTGGCTTGGATTTGCTGCTTTCAGGATGCCCCCCCAACACACACACACATAGGATTGCACCGGCTGGAGGGAGACCCAGAGCAAACTGGCTGCCCCTCTTCAGAAGGGTGATGGGACTTTTGGCTTGGATTTGCCGCTCTCAGGATGCCCCCCCAACACACACACACACATAGGATCGCACAGGCTGGAGGGAGACCCAGAGCAGACTGGCTGCCCCTCTTCAGAAGGGTGATGGGGGTTTTGGCTTGGATTTGCCGCTCTCAGGATACCTCCCCCCAACACACACACACATAGGATCGCACCAGCTGGAGGGAGACCCAGAGCAGACTGGCTGCCTCTCTTCAGAAGGGTGATGGGAGTTTTGGCTTGGATTTGCCGCTCTCAGAATGCCCCCCCCCAAACACACACACAAAGGATCATGGGAAGAGTGGGCAGGATTAGGCGGATTTGGAGCGGTGAGTCATGAGCGGCAGCAGACGTAAGCAGCGCAGAGAAGTGCGCTGTTTCTCCCGTGAAAAATTGAAAATGCCTCGGGATGGGGGGAGAATCTGCGCTGCCATGAAAAAGCTATTTAAATCGGTTTATTGTTTGCTCCGATTCGAAAATGAAGCAAAATCCACAATGAAAAATACCCCTAAGAGTAGTTATCAATGGCTGAATACGTGGTGATGGCAAAGCTCTCCCATCTGATAAATAGAAGACTTATGGGAGAATTTCAGAAAAAATTGAAACTCTACTTTGAGTACGCCCAACTGAATCTTTAATTGTTTATAGTAGACTACAATAGGGTATATTGAATGGGAATATCAACTTTGGTTAGAGTAGTAATAAAATGAAGGCAGATTTAGAGGCGAGTTTTTATAACCGAAATTAATAATGTACAATCTGACTAATCAAGTTGGTTAAGTAATGGCTGAAATCCATAAGCAGGGATCTGGTATATAGAATTGCAAAAATCAGTTAAGAATATCAGTTGTTGTTTTTTTGTGATAGTAGCTATGTTTTTTTTATGAGAATAATCTGTGTCATGCGGTTAGAATGCCATAAATATTTGGTTAGTATGTATGTTATATCTTTTCTTTAATCAAATATATATAAAAGTAAAAAAAAACCACCATGTAACAGGTAGTAGTTATTGATACTCCCCCAGTTGGCTGCACTCATTGAGATACTGACTTGGACCCATGGATCTAGTCATCTAATGCACTGGAGGAAGATACCATCATTATCAGAACAGATCCATGGAATTCAAATCACTGGTCCTGCCCTAGTCCAAAACACATTTGAGACGTAAATAGTCATTTAAAGTTAGTATTGTATCCCAATAAAAGTGTTATTCACGTATTATAATGTGATAATGTGTATAAATTACAAGCCATAGGAAATTAGAGTTAAAATATGCAATACTTTTCACAGCATGTCTTCTGTTCGAAGTATACATAGTAAAATTTAATTTACAAAGTCTCCCTCAGTACAGCACTATACATGTTACATGCAAAAAAAAGTGTTGTGGGGGTCTTACTTTTTTTCCTTAAGGGTACTTAACACTGCTTTTAATTTCATCTCTGTCTTTTCATATTATCTTCTGCAAAAGCTCATGGCCAAGAGCTTGCCCTGATAATAGATGACTGTTCTCTTTGATATCATCACTTCTTGCTCTTTATAGACAGGCCAATATTCATTGTGATTAGCAAGGGACAGCCCTGTCTATCCAGATTATTCATAAATACTTAGCAGTTCAGTACATGTATCATCCCTAATTGCTGGAGAGAAAAGATCTGCATTTTTTTTTAAAGATGCATATAATTTTTTTTCTTCTCACAGTTAACACTGTAACCACAGTACTTGCTGAAGGTTATTTATGGCCTTCATTGGAACTCAAAAATACATTGCTAGGTAGCATAATGTTTCTTCTCATGAAAATTACTTCCCAGTGTTCTTCAACTTGAGACACTTAATGTTTTAGAACTCCTTTTTTACACATGATTCTTAAACACCAATGAACTCTTCCACCACCATTCTTCACAGGACCAGATCCAATGCTAAAGATTTTTGGTGGCTTTGTGCTACCAACTGTCTCTCAGCCTAAACTACCTCAAGGATTCCCACAGGTCCAAACTACTGCTCTGAATTTTTGAAGGCAGAACTGAACACAAATGCAACAAGAGTAAGCCCTGTTACGCGACCCCCAACATCACTTTTCATCAGAAAAGCCTTTTTTAACCTGTGCCTGAAAAATCACTGTTGATTTGGGGGGGGGGTATCTTTGTTAAAACTGTGTTAATGTGGCTAGAGTTGTGCTTCTTCGGGACCTGGATTCCTTTTCAAGGTTACATTTGGCATAGGAAGTGCAGGTGATTTTTGTCTCTAGTGAAAATACATAAAAACGCATTTTGCCCTCTCTTTAGTGATGAGAAAGTGAGTTTACACAGGTAGGGAGTTTACACAGTGATCACAGGTTGTGAAAATAGGAGTGTTAGAAAGATGTCCCTGTTTTCACCTGTGAAATAATGGAGGATAATTTGTTTAATTCAACAGTAACTATGTGTAAGTCTAATTAGAAATCTATCCCATTGATTTTGATCGAATTTTCTCTTCTAAAATAAAGATGTTCTATAGCTTCACCATGAAAAAGCAAGCACTATACTAAGTGGTTGGAAGATTAAGGTCCTAAATGCTTAGAAGCATGGTGTTTCTACTCAGTAACTGTGTCATTAGAACATTTCATTCATCTATATATTTGCCTAGAAAAGTACATCTTGATCTTTGGGACTACAATGAATCAATGCATTTTCTCCTCCTAATAAGATCATGCAAGCTTGTGAAAACTACCATGGCTCAACAAGATATTCATTTTTCCAACATGATAATATTCATATTGTAAAAACATAATCAGAGATTTCATGCAGGCTGTAATCAAACCCCAAGTATGCTGACTCAAAGGAAAACTATACTTTGGAGATGACTAAAATCTTCTTTGGAATATTTTAAGTTCCATAATATTGAGACAAAAATCAAATGTTGTCAATAAAGGTAGACATATTCATTCACTAGCTGTGAAAGTACATTACCTGACAGGCATAAAGGGAAGTTACCAGTGTAATATATTAGATATAATGCTGGGGGTTTGCTATAGAAAATAGAAGTAGGTATGAGAATATCATTACCAGCCAGAGCACAGTTATGTGCAAGCAAGTCCCATGAAATTAATGGGATTTACTTCCCACTCAGTGCCTGTGATCTGAAACCATGCATATGCATGCCTTTCCTACTGCCAGCTTTTGGAACAGAAAATCCACAAGATTATGGTCCACTGTCTCCTCTATTGCTAGCAATAGAAAACCTTATGCATGCAGATCAATTATGCTAGATCATGGGCATTGCCTACAGTCTATAAAAAGAAAAAGGGTTCCATTACATAAATTAAGCCATAGTAGAGGAAAAGTGCAAATCCTTAAACTCCACCACACACTGCTTATGAATCAGGTCCTCTGGATGAGTACATGGTTTGCATCATCAAACGACCGAGGTCAATGCTTTGAGAGTCATATTTTAAATCATGTATAATACGATTGTGCTACATAAAATCTTAAAATAATAGGTACTTGGGGCAGGGAGGTGTTAAGTATGTTCCTACTACATAATTTCTGCATCATTTTACATGTTGTGTTTAAATGCTTATGCTTTGTTTCAGCTCTGTTTCAGATTTCTGCTTCTTTTCAGATTTGTGTAAGCCAAGCCCTATTGCACTGTTTTATTTGATGCCCTATGATTCTAAGTGACATCATCATGTGCGTGAGGCTCTGCATGCACACAGCTGCCCCAACCCAGCCCTCTAAAACCTCCCACCCATCAAGAGGGGGAACCTAGCAACCCTACTTGGAATGGTGGAGGCTTTCCGGGCAGGTGGAGGCTCCCCTACTGATGGCTAGAGCAACTACAGTGAACCTGGTGGAAGCCCTGCCCGAGATCAAGCGAGGAAGGGCCAACTGGGCCACAGCACAGGAGGCTTGGTTGGAACACTCCCCAGGCTGGCTGCGTCTTCTATGCAGCACTGAGAGGATGTGGAGGTCTGCTGCTGAGCCGCACCAGCAAGCTATCCCACAGATGAGGCCGGCAGCAACCCTACCCCATCAGACCAGCAAAGTCCAGAGAAAAGGACTCTAAAGTAGCAGGGGAGGGAGTGGTGCAGGAAGGTAAGGCCTGGCCTGGGAAGAACCATGTCTGTTATCCACACCCAGCAAGACCATGCCACTGTTCATGGGGCTTTAAACAAGCAGGAGATCCTTTAAAAGGCAGGAAGCAGGGTAGCCAAGGAGGATGGGCCAGGCCTCTACCTTGCAGTCAGAGGAGAAAAGTGACTACAGAATGTGAATTTCCCCTAAATACCGTAGCAATTAGGGAAAATTCCTAGAGTGTCATTGTGTGTTTGGGTTAAGGGCCATCAAATCACTTCAGACTTATAGCAACCCTATGAAGTAATGACCTCCAAAAATGACCTTGCTCAGGTCCTGCAAACTGAGGGCCATGACTTCCTTGACTGAGTCAATCCATCTAATGTTGGATCTTCCTCTTTTCCTGCTGCCTTCAACTTTTCCTAGCATGATTGTCTTTTCCATTGACTCTTGTCTTCCCATAATGTGACCAAAGTATGACAGCCTTAGTTTAGTCATTTTAGCTTCTAGAGAGAGTTTGTGCTTGATTGGATCTAGAACCCACTTATTTGCTTTTTTCATGGTCCACGGTAGTATGGAGATCATTTTCCAGCCATTTGTTCTCCCACTCCTCAGTGCTGTGAGGGTATAGGATTGGGACCAAGGGTAGGGGTTTGCCTGCCATGCAGCAAGTCTAAGTAACACATTTGGAGGGAAATTCTTTGCTATGTTATATAAGAAGCGGATAGGATATGAGGGGTCAGTTTTATGTGATATTGAGAGCAAAAAAGGAAGAGAAATATCTAGGCCAAAATAAGTCTGAAAGAGGCAGGTTCCTGAATCCAGATGTAAGTCCAAATGCCACAACACACATTTCCCACAAAACAATCACAGTAGCAAGTAGCATGTTTTTCCTGGATAGAACATATTATGTCTCCAATAATGTGCTATGATGTCCATACAACAAACTCAAAAACCTAAAGGAAAGATCTGACTGATACACACAGTTGCCAAGTCTGGCTTGGGGAATTCTTGGAGATTTGAGGGCAGTTACTGGAGAGGGAAGGAGCCCTTGGCACAGAGTGTTAAGCTGCAGAACTGCAGTCACAAGCTCTGCTCACGATCTGAGTTCGATCCCGATGGAAGTCGGATTCAGGTAGCTGGCTCAAGGTTGACTCAGCCTTCCATCCTTCTGAGGTCAGTAAAATGAGTACCCAGCTTTCTGGGGGTAAAGAGAAGATGTCTGGGGAAGGCACTGGCAAACCACCCCGCAAACAAAGTCTGCCTTGGAAACGTCAGGATGTGACGTCACCCCATGGGTCAGGAATGACCCAGTGCTTGCACAGGGGACCTTTACCTTTTTTTTACTGGAGAGGGAAGAGTTTGGGGAGGATTATCAGCATGGATGTGATGCAACAGAGTCCACTTGCCATTTCCTCCAGGGAAATGATCTCTGTAGTCCGGACATCAGCTGTAATTCCAGGAGGGCTCCAGGCCCCACCTGGAGTCTGGCAACCCTACTGCTGCATTACAGTTGAAAAACAATTGTGCTTTTACATAAACTACACTGGTGGTGCAGAAAGTTCTGAAGTCTCTCTGGCTCTAGCAGTTTAAGTACTGGCAAAACAACAGAATGTTATTTCTCAAAAGAAATATCAAGCCACAGAAATATAGCAGATTTATCGAAAAACATGTTTTTCAGCAAGGGGAAAACCAATTGTAAAAAGATGTGGTAAGATGTGTGCGCACCAAACATTTCTCATTTGCTGAATGGATGTTACTGCAAAGAATGTTGTTTGGATTCTGCACCTTGTATTGCAGGTTGACAGTTACAATAGTTCTCTAGTGGGATGCTAAATCGAGAAGCATTTCACTTGTATTGTTAGAACATAATTTGAAACCATCACAGACAAATGTTTTATTATGGAAAGGCGAGAGATCTTTTAATAAGGCACAAAGATGACCCAAGTTTTAATGATGCTTAACGTACTGTTTTCAGCTACGCTCAGCATCTATGTGATTTGCTTTGGAAAGCCTGCTATTTAGCAGCAGGTTCACACACAGATTGCCCGCTGAATGTCGTTTGAGTCAGCCATTACAATCGGGCTGTGTGCAAAGGTGAATGAGGAATAACAGCAATCTTCATTCTTACCGCAGTTTGTCTTGACATTTGCCTCTGCTGATAATGGATGTGTGCAGAATAATAGTAAACATACGTAAAAGTCACATAAAAAAGGTCAATGAGACACAGGCAGTGCAATCCTCAGCAGAGTTATACCCTTCTAAGCCATTAGGATTTCATTGGCCTAAGTAGAATATAACTCTGCTTAGGATGGCAATGAAAATGTACAATTTAGAGTGCAGGAAAACAGGAGATTTTCTATCATCATTTGAGGTCTTCTGTCCTCAGTATCATATATATTTAAAACACATGTTATCCCCTATAAAGAAAAAAAGTCTTCAAATAAAAAATTCAGGGGGAATAAAGAAAATATTAAGTGAGATCCCCAGATTCATTTTGGATTGTTTGTTTAAATTCTCTTACACCATGGAACCCTCCAGGGTCTATCCTGGCTGGCACTTCTTCAGTCCTGGAAACAACTTATAATGTATTGTATGTTGTTTTTGCTGTTCAGCCTGTTGTGGAGTTAAAAATACACTCAAGGTCACAGTTTGCATCTTGGAAGTATTTTTTGGATTTGGACCTGATGTTATATGCCAAATTTGCATCAAGTATTTTCGGCCGGTATCAGCTGGCTCCTCCAATCTTACCATCCTTATCCATGTTCTGACAATATCTAGAGTGAACTACTGCAATGTATTCCATGTGGAGTTATTTTTGAAGCTTAGTCAGAACCTCTTGACTAAAAGAAGGTGGTGAGGTAATAAACTAGGACCTCAAACATATTCCACAAAGGTTAAAAACATGTCCGCTGGTTTTCAGTGTTCAGCTGATATTCAATACATTGATTTTGAGGTATAAATCTCTTTTAAAAGATGTGTCCAAGATAAAGACCACTTTGTCTCAGATGAACTTTCCCATTCATTGAGATCTTTTTGGAAGGCTTGCTTCAAATATGCCTACCTCCAGAGGTTATATAAATATTTCTGGCAACCTGGACAAGTCTGTGGTGTTGCCTCCTTGTTTGGACTGGGAACTAGTTCTTCTCACTTCATATATCAGATTAAAATAATCGCCTCATAAAGAACAAAGGTTTCCAGCAATTTTAAGAGCTTTGCATTTTAATACTTATAATACCAATGCAGTAAGGTTCATTTGCTGATTACTCCACCTTTCCTACAGACAAAGAATGCATCATCTTCTTCGTCTTTGTTCTTTTTTGTTACACAGTATGATCTAAATGATCTGTGATAATCTATCTGAGAAATCTAACTAATTAAGGGAGGTTCGATTAACAGTGCAATCCTAAACAGAGTTACACCATTATAAACTAATTTATTTAAATGGATTTAGAAAGATATAACTCTTTTTAAGATTGTACTAAATTATCTTCAGATCCACATGAGCACTGCAGAAACACAATTCTATGATTCTATGACATTTGCTTTTTAACATCCGTAGACACACACACAGTAGCCAAACCATGCAACTGTGTCATCATTGACATTTTTGTTTTTCTCCGTCAGAGAAAATAATTCTGCTATTCAAGAATTCTGTTATATTCCGAGTTCCGTTAATACGCATACACACATATTCTCCAACATAACCTTACAGAGCCTTCAAGTAATTTATCCATGCTGATCTGTGCTATTCTAACATTGCATGGTGGGATTTAGGTTAACCTTTTATGCTTTTATAACAGATGCTTCGTATTTTCCAGTTGGGGATTTGGTTAATTGCTTCTCCAGTTGAGAGACTATTCACTGCACTAGATTAAGAAAGACTGTGGAAGTCAACAACAGGTAAATTAGAAGTGGATCAGGCACTTCCCCTCTGGAAAAAAATGTAAATGTTAAAAGATGAGTTTGATCCTTATGTGCATGCATGCTTTCAAAATAGGATTTGTCAATTGCTAATGCAAAGCAGCTCCAATTTGGTATTAGGGGCTCTGAACATTTCATATTCTGAAGCATTAAAGCTGCTGAAATGACCTGCCAAGTATTGATGTAAGCTTATTGACAAAACAGAATGCCGCACAGTAAGGACATCATCTCACAAGGCTCCATACAGTGACTCGGTAATTACTGTTTCAGTCTCTGCATATCAGATCTGTGGCATACTGTGCTTGATTCACCAAAAATGTAAAAAGAATTAGCAGATACAAACAGGAATAAATTACCTGAAACAAATGAACCCTCAGGGCTGAAAAATAAAACCAATAGGGGTTTTCAAACCTAGGCAGTTTCTCTTTTAACCAGGGTTTAGGAATAACAGGGAAATACATTTTGAACTTTCTAGTGTATTGCTTCTTCTCACATTAGCTTGCAACATGGTTACATAAAAACAGCTGTGCTGGATCAGATCAATGGTCCATCTAGTCCAGTATCCTTACACAGTAGCCATCTAGATGCTCTCAGAACAATTACCAGCAGGCCATAGAGGCCAAAGCCTTTCCCTGTTCCTGCTACTTAGCCTCAATATTCAGGCAACTACTTCCCCTAAATACAGGGGTTCCATTTAGTCATCACAGTGATAGCTTTTGATAGATCTCTGTGTATGTGTGCGTGTGTGTAAACTACCATCTAGTCACAGCTGACTTATGACAACCCCCATAGGGTTTTCAAGGCAACTGATTAACCAGAGGTGATTTGCCATTGTCTTCCTCTGCAGTCTTCCTTGGTGGTCTCCCATCCAATTACCAACCCTGCTTAGCTTCCAAGATCTGATGAGAGCAGGCTATACTATACCATTCTACATCCCATTGATAGATCTATTCTCCATAAATTTTGTCTAACCTTTCTAAAGCAAACTGATACAGAGGCTATCACTACATCCTGTGTCAGATAATTCCAAAAATTCCACTTTTTGAGAAATCCTTTTGGATAGGGTTGCCAGGTCCCTCTTCCCCACCTGCGGGAGGTTTTGGGGCGGAGCCTGAGGATGGCAGGGTTTGGGGAGGGGAGGGACTTCAATGCCATAGAGTCCAATTGCCAAAGCAGCCATTTTCTCCAGGGGAACGAATTTCTATCGACTGGAGATCAATTGCAATAGCAGGAGATCTCCAGCTAGTACCTGGAGGTTTAGGTAAATACAAATTAGCCTGCTATATAGTTAATTAGCAAATCCAAAATAGCAGAAAATCAAGCATTCAATAAATGCAAGGTATGTCTTTGTTCAATTTAGGCATATAGTTAACATACAATTATATAATCATTGTCTGTGCAATACTATGCAGGATAAATCATAAACAACTTGTAATTACAAATGTCTGAATCACAATCAAAAAGTCTTTTATGCGAGTATCTCGCCAAACTTGAACCAAGGAGACGTGGTTATACTCTCAATAGCGTCCAGACTTGGTGGTGGAAGTAGCAGGTATCTTTCGTTGCTGCTGTTTGGAGTATATTGACTCCTAAGTAGGATGAGTGGCAATAGTAGATCACGTATATATACAATTAATACAGGGTGCCGGATATTCCCTGTTTCGACCACTGGGGGGGGTGTGAGGGTTCCCAACCTTCCTGTGCAAACTCCATAAAATCACTTGCTCAGACTGTCATGCAGAAACAAGGAACTTTATTGGAAGCTTCAGGTAGTACAGGCCTTACACTGGTAAAGTTGCAAGTGAATACAGTTTCACAAAGACAGAATTATAACCCCTACAGGAAAGCAGATGTCAAACGTATGTTATGGGAATCTACGAGATAATTGTGCATGGTACAGAACATCAAAGACCTCAGGGAACTCGTTAGGCTATCTACCCACCAAGGCCACAGCTGGCGGGAGGGAGTCAGAGAGAGCAAGGAAGGCGGACGTGGGAAGAGACATTCCAACCAGGGCCTGTCAGACCCAGCGCCTGAACCAAGGAAAGGCAAAAGGCCTGGACTGCTTTTACGAGTCCAGGGGGGGGGGAAGGCCAGGCAAAGGCATACAGACCCTCACATTCTGCCCCCCTTAAGGCCCCCCTCCCCCGAGTCCGGGCGGACGAAGCTTGTCCGGATAGGCAGAGTGAAACTCTCGAACCAGGCGGGGAGCCGCCACATGGGGAGCGGCCACCCATTCATCCTGGGCGGATCCCAGGTGCTTCCAGCAGATCAAATAGAACAGTTTTCCCTTTCTCAGTTTAGAGTCCAACACTTTAGAAACCTCAAGATGCGATTCCCCCCCCACAACCGTAGGAATTTCGGACTTAGGGAGGGGGTGGAACTGAGGGGCAGCGACGTACGGTTTAAGTAGGCTGATGTGGAACACCGGATGCACCCCTCAAAGAGACTTGGGAAGTTCCAACTCTACCGTGACGTCATTGATCACTCGGGTGATGGGGAAAGGACCTACATACTTGTCACTAAGCTTTTTGCAAGGCCGAAGTGAGCGTAGGTTCTTTGTGGAAAGGTAAACCTGCCCTCCCACCTTGAGTTCCCACCCCGGAGACCGATGTTTATCGGCCTGATCTTTGTACTTGCGCTTGGCCCTTTCCAGGTTTTTCTGCAGCCAGGGCCAAGTGGTCTGCACTACTTGTACCCAATCTTGGACCTCCTGCACCCCTTCAAGTTCAGGAGTGATGTTAGGAGAACCAAAGGGCCCAAAGTCCTTTCCATAAACCACATGAAAAGGACTGAAACCTGTGGAGGAATGGGGGGCATTATTGTAGGCATATTCAGCAAAAGGCAGTAGGTCCACCCAATCGTCCTGGTGGTAATTGACATAACACCTTAGATAGCATTCTACTACAGCATTGACACGTTCGGTCTGACCGTCGGTCTGGGGGTGGTAGGCCGAAGAGAGTCCTTGCTCTTCCACCCCCATGACTTTCAGGAAGGCCCTCCAAAATTTGGCAACGAACTGGGCCCCTCTGTCGGAGAGGACCTTCCTCGGGATCGAATGATGCTTCACCACGTGATTAATAAACAGTTTAGCCAACTTCTGGGCCAATGGTAGCCCCGCACAAGGAACAAAATGAACCTGTTTAGAGAATAAGTCTGTTATCACCCCCAGTACAGTTTTTCCCCGACTTGGGGGCAAATCAGTGATAAAATCCATGGCAATCACTTCCCAGGGCATGGTCGGGGTCTCCAGAGGATTTAAGAGTCCGGGGGGCTTTCCCATCTGTTTTTTGGCCGTGGCGCAGACGGGGCAGCTGCGCACGTACAACTCCACATCGGCTCTCATACCTGGCCACCAAAATTGACGCCGCAATAAATGCAAAGTCTTTACAAACCCAAAATGCCCCGCAAGTTTGGCCCCGTGAACCAGTCCCAGCACCTCTTTTCGGAGTACTTCGGGGACATAAAGCTTACCCCCCTGCAACCACAAGGAGCCCTGTTGGTCGAGATGTGCGGGGAGAACCTGCTGATCTGCCTCCCTCAGAGAAGCGTCCCGGAGCCGCTGTTGAAAAGCCTCCGGGATTCCCTTGAGGGGAGGAACATCCTGGCGGTGGGACTGGGACCGGGTGGTTACTGCAAGTCCCGGGACTTCCCCTCTCTGTTCAGGGGTAAACAAGGAATCCACCGGCCGGTCAAAGTCATTGCGGTATTGGGGGAGTCTAGAAAGAGCATCCGCTAACGCATTGTCCTTCCCTGGCACATGTTTCAGGACAAAGCGGAATTTGGCAAAAAACTGTGCCCAACGAATCTGTTTCGCGGTGAGCTTTCTAGCCCCTTTTAAGGCCTCAAGGTTCTTGTGATCGTTGCAAACCTCAAAAGGGATCTCTGCCCCTTCCAGAAAATGCCTCCAAATGGTGAGGGCATGTTTAACAGAAGCGGCTTCCTTCTCCCAAATGGCCCAGTTGATTTCGGATTGGGAGAATTTTTTTGAAAAATAGGCACAAGGTTTCAGCTGACCGTTCTCGTCCCGTTGCAAGAGGGGCCCCCCCATGGCAACGTCAGAGGCATCGACCTGGACCACGAAAGGTTTTTCACAATCAGGGTGCGCGAGAACGGGTTCGGACGAGAAAAGCAGCTTGAGCGTATCGAAAGCCTGCTGGCAGTCCGAAGTCCATTGCAGCCTAGCTGAGGGCAAGGCGGCTCCGGCCCCTTTCCCTTTTGTGCGCAGGAGCGAAGTGAGAGGGAGCGCTACCTGGGCAAAGTTAGGATGAAGTTTCGATAAAAGTTAGCAAAGCTCAAAAACTGCTGTAAATGCCTGCGCGTGATGGGGGGGTCCCACTCCATTACCGCCCGAACCTTCTCGGGATCCATCTCTAAGCCTTGATGGGAAATCACATAGCCCAGGAAAGTGATGGAGGATTGATGGAAATCACATTTAGAAACCTTAGCAAACAGTTTGTGCTCGCGCAGCCGCTGCAGCACCTCGCGCACCAGTTGTACTTGCTCCTTCATGGTTTTCGTATAAATGAGGATATCGTCCAAGAAAACCACCACCCCGCGGAACAATAAATCATGAAGCACTTCATTAATTAATTGCATGAACACACTCGGAGCCCCCGAAAGTCCGAATGGCATCACTAAATACTCAAACATTCCAAAACAACTGGAGAATGCAGTCTTCGGTTCGTCCCCTTCTCGTATGTGGACTCGGTGGTAAGCCTCCACCAAATCCAATTTGGTGAAGATTCGGCCCTCTTTCAATTGTGCGAGAAGGTCTGGAATGAGAGGGAGGGGGTATGCATTAGACTGAGTGACGGCATTCAGTCTACGGAAATCAATACACAGTCTTAAGTCTCCCGTCTTTTTCTTGACAAAGAAGGCGGGGGCCGAGTATGGAGCCTTAGACGGGCGGATAAAGCCCCGCGCTAAATTGATGTCCAAATAGTCTCGCAACACCGCCTTTTCATTAGGACTCATGGGGTAGACCTTCCCCTTGGATAATTTGCCATCCCCCACTATTTCAATAGCACAGTCCGTTTCCCGGTGGGGGGGGCAGTTCGTCGCATTCCCGCACGTCAAACACATCGGCAAACTGGGAATACTCGCTGGGAAGCTGGGGCAGAGGAATCTCGATAGAAGGGGCCCCCACGAGGGCGGCTGTGGGAGTGGTAAGTACTCTTTATCATGAAGTTCGCACGGGTTGCGGGGAAAGGTGAGAGTCCGCTCAACCCAGTCTATGGAGGGATTGTGCCCCAGCAACCAATTCATCCCTAACACAATGGGTGCGGTGATGGGGGCAATGGTAAAATAAAGTCGTTCCCAATGCTCCCCTATAGCCATGACGACCGCAGCGGTGCGGTGAGTTACAGGTCCTTTTTTAAAGTCACTGCCATCCATCTGGGAAAAGCGGATGGGTTCAGGTAGCCGCTTTCGCTTAACGCGCAATTGTCGGGCAGCCTCTTCGCTTATCAGGGTGCGGGCACAACCCGAGTCAACTAGGGCCGTAAATTCTAAAGTGGGCCCCCCTTTAGGCAGTGAGAGATTGACCTTTACATACACATTGTCTTCTTGACCGCTTACCATCAGTGGAGCTCCTTGCACAACTTTCGGAGCGGTCTGCTGAGGAGCCCCCTTTACAGCAGACCGACGGCGTTTTTTGCCGGCATGTCCCAGTCCTCCTCCTCGCTGGAGGAAGCAGCTGCGGTATTTGTAATCCGTGACTCTGATGAGTCAAAGGCTTCATTTGTAATCCGTGGCCCCGATGGGCCGGAAGAGCCCGAGGCTTCGACCTCGGCGCATGCGTGCAAGGCCGAGGGTGTGCTCCGTCGGCTCGGTGCGCCGCTCCGGCGGCGAGGTGGCCCCTCAGGAGGGGGCTTCTCAGGTTCGGTCGTTGCCGGACGAGACGGTCCCGGACGTCCGGGTCATGAAGGGCATTGAGAAGCAAAGTGTCCTTTTCCCCCGCAAACGAGACAGACCCCGCTCTCAAAGCGTTTGCGGTGTTCGGTCACGGAGGGTCCTCCCCCCGAGGGGGAACGAGAGTCCTTCGGACCGCCGGGCCTGTCTCCACGGGTCTTGGTCTCCCGTCCGGTGCGTTGTCGGGACAGGAGCAGCAGTTGCTTTCGGTTTTCGATGTCAGCGGCGTGACGAACCCACCCTTCAACATCGGGAGGGTTACCTTGCATGAAAGCCCAGTGTTGCAATTCCGGGTTCAAACCTTCGCGGAAACACTGCACCCTGGTAGCTTCACTCCAGTCCAAAATTCGACTCGAGAGTGACTGAAATTCGCTTGCATACTGCGTGACAGATTTAGTCCCTTGGCGCAGTTGTTGCAAGGCAGTTTTTGCTCGCTCACCCAAATGCGGGTCCTCGAAACGGTGTCGAAGGGCGATCATGAAGTCATCGAGACTTCGCAAGACCGGGGAGCGGAGCTCATACTGCTGTACCATCCAGGCGGCCGCCTCACCTTGTAGGAGGGACACCACGTATTGGACCCGGGATTCTTCCGAGGTAAAAGTCCGGGCCTGTTCACACATAAAAATGTCCACTTGCACCATAAAAAACGTCAGCTGGTCACTCGACCCATCATACGTGATCTTCAGATCTCGGCGGGCCGGTGGAGCGGGACGGATGGGAGGTGCGGGGACCATGGGTGGGCCTGGTTGTTGCCCTCCGTCCGCCGGAGCCACGGGTGGAGTCTGAACCTTCAGGTCGTCCATGGCTTGGGCCATGTCCAGCATCACTGCGTTCATGGCATCCATCCGGTCCAGTAACTCCTGGCGCTCTTCCTACCAGTGCTGCCGCTCCTCATCCATCTGGTGAAGCAGCAGGGCTTCCTTTCGGGCGGGATCGTCCTCGAACCCCAACCCGTGAACCGCAGTCCGTCTTGACCGCGCGTCGCCCTGCGGGAGCGACCAATGCCAGGGAGATTCCAGCCAGGTCTCCAAGCGGGTGGGCTTGGGCTTTGCACCCAAACCCGATCCTGAGTCAGCTCCACTGGGTGTCTTCCCAGTCGACTTCCCTTCCGAAGGGGCCAGGTCGGGCTGTTTGGGTACAGCGTCGTCCTACTTGTTGTTGTCATCCCCGTTGCCTGCCATACCTGCCCAAGAACGGTACAGGAGCAGGACAACGAGGCAGAGGACTTGCAACTTAATGTGAGGGTTCCCAACCTTCCTGTGCAAACTCCATAAAATCACTTGCTCAGACTGTCATGCAGAAACAAGGAACTTTATTGGAAGCTTCAGGTAGTACAGGCCTTACACTGGTAAAGTTGCAAGTGAATACAGTTTCACAAAGACAGAATTATAACCCCTACAGGAAAGCAGATGTCAAACGTATGTTATGGGAATCTACGAGATAATTGTTCATGGTACAGAACATCAAAGACCTCAGGGAACTCATTAGGCTATCTACCCACCAAGGCCACAGCTGGCGGGAGGGAGTCAGAGAGAGCAAGGAAGGCGGACGTGGGAAGAGACATTCCAACCAGGGCCTGTCAGACCCAGCGCCTGAACCAAGGAAAGGCAAAAGGCCTGGACTGCTTTTACGAGTCCAGAGGGGGGGGGAAAGGCCAGGCAAAGGCATACAGACCCTCACAGGGGGGTCTTCTTCTGCTGCCAACTCGGGCTGTATAGTAACACGCTCCTCCGTTGGATGGAATCAAATGTCCTTGCCCCCCCAGTGGTAGAAACAGGGAATATCTTCAGGAAATTTGGGCTGGTTTGTCACCAATATGTGGTTAACGCTCAGCTCTATGTTGTGCTTCTGGGTGCTCCCAGGGAGGCTGTAGATGCCCTGCTCTAATGCCTTGAGGCAATTTTGAAGTGGATGAAGGCTCATAAACTGAAGCTGTAGCCAAACAAGACAAAGAGCTACTGATGAGCGGAAGGTCTGACCCAGGATTTAAGGTGTCACCCATTCTGGAGGGGGTTGTGCTCCCCTTGAAGAAACACAGTGATACCATACAGCACAACTGTATGCTCTTCAGGCTTATAAAAAAATCTGAGGTTTAGACAACTTTGTATGAGCTCCACGTCTAAAAGGAAAAGCTATTAGAGACACCCTGTGGCTTTAAAATCCATTTTATTTATTTTATTTACATTTTAACAATGTTTGATGGGGTAAACCTCTTAAGAATTACTGTATCATTTGTGAGGATAGCTGCTGAATCTTAAGAAGGCAAATACACTCAGTCATAACAAATGCTTGACTCAAAATAGAGTTTCAGAAAATTGCTGCTGTCAATCACAAATATAGCTTTATTCCCTAAAATGCAATAATAAAAATTATTGTTATTGCTAGAATTATTATCATCATCTATGAATCCACAGGACAGCTCAAGAGGGATGTAATTGAGAGATACCCCAGGGGGTCCACGTACTTATTATTTTTCTAAAGATTCCAGTGTGATGCAGAGGCTAAGGTGTTAGACTTGGATATGAAATATTCAATTGTCAATCCCTGTTATGCTTGATCTTGTTCAAGTCAGCATCTGTCAGAGATCAAGTGTGGGACAATGGTTTGAATTCAAGTCACAACTGTTCCATGAAGTCATTGGCAATGCAAGCCTAAGCAGAGTTAAATCCTCTTGTGTATTTGTTTGTTCCAGGTTCAAAGTAAAACCCTGCATTTCTCAGCCAATAAAAAGTTAATTTAAAAAACTTTTATTTAAAAATAATCTGATCACACTAGATCTAATTGAACAAAACATTAAATAGATACACAGAACACTGGCATACCCCATTTAAATTAATCCTATATAAGTGTATATTTCATTCCTGTTCTGCCTAAGCTGACTTTTAGGAGGGGAAAGTTAGATTTCAAAGCTTCTCATTCAGAGTTTTGGCACAAAGGGGGGAATTTTAAATCTGAGAGATTCAGAGGTTACGGAGTATGGCCAGCTTATATATAACCTACTACATAGGCCAACCCCTGTCTTTACTAAAGCTTCTGATTCATGCCTTCTAAAATTATCACATAAGACACCTCTGAGCATCCCAAAGAATAATTGTTTTAAACTCTGTTCCATTTATTCTTGGATTTATTCTGGGCATAAAGCCATTTATTCATAAATTATCCTTTAAGGCTGAAATTTGTAAGCTAGTTAGAACAGTTTGCAGATTTGCACAAGAACCTAAAAGCAAACTCTCAGTCTTCCTTAAACAGTTATTTACAGCCAAAATCTGCATCATACACACACTATGTAAGGATTGGTAGAAGCATGTGAAGAAGACAGCCTCATATACACGTCTCATCTTATTTCATGCTCTTATTTACCTCTGCAAATTCCCCCCTCCCACCCTCAAAGGCTGGTAGGAAACTCTGAAATTTCAACATTCCATACTATCAGTGCTTTGGTGGTGTAATTGCCAAACCATTCAAGACTTTATAAGGTAGTCAGTGCCTTGAACTATACCAAAAGAAGCCAGTGAAATGGCATATTACTACAGTGTTCTCTAAACTAACTTTCCATAAGGATGGTCTTGGAGATGAGAACCAGCTGAATTTCCTCAACCACTAGTAGTTCAGTAACTGCTCAAGGCTACTAAAGCAGGACAAACAATTGTGAGGTCTGGAAGAGTTTTTGTTTTAAAAATCTGAAGCTTATTACAGTTTTAATTTTTCGTACCACCACTCCACATCTTAACAAAGAAAAGACTGGGGGTGGGAGCGGGGAGAGAGAGACAGCAGCCATCCTATCAAATTGGTGAAAGACACTGCGGGCCATCACATAAAGACGAGCTTCCAGGCATAATATTATATCAAGAATTATTTGTCTTCTTACTAATTTAGTTGATAATAGGGTTCATTAGAAGAGTTCTATTGATTTTTTTTTAACTCCCAGACAGTTTCGGGTTTATTTATTTGTTTGTTTTTTACACGGGAACATTTAGGAATGCCACAATCTATTTTCAGTCTGAAGTGGTCTAATTTTTAACCTCATGATTTTACCAACTAATTTTGTTGCATGTGTAAACCAGATTTTAGAACAGGGGTCCTCAACATGGTACCTGGCAACAATTTTCCTGGTACTGCCAGGGGGTTTTAAAAAATGGTTGGGGATGGGGCTTTTGCCCAGCATAATTTCTGATTGGCCATTGGAGATCTGACAGATACTACCACATGAGTGTTTCTTGGTTTTGGTGGAAAGTGCCATCAAGTTGCAGCTGACTTATGGTGACCCCATAGGGTTTCCAAGCAAGAGATGAACTGAGGCGGTTTGCCATTGTCTTCATCTCCATAACAACCCTGGTCTTTCTTAGTGGTCTCCCATCCAAGTACTAATGAGGGCTTCTGTCTGAAATGCTGAAGAGCTACAATCAGAGTTATGCATAACCTTGCTTTCTGACGTGGGTTTGTTTGCCTCCTTCAGCCACCATTTTATGTAGGGTTGCCAGGTCCCTCTTTGCCACCTGCGGGAGGTTTTTGGGATGGAGCCTAAGGAAGGCGGGGTTTGGGGAGGGGAGAGACTTCTTTTTTTATATATAAATTTTATTGGGTTTTATGATAGAAATTTTCCATTGCATTAAACAACATCTATAACAATATCGAATTTCAATTCTAACCTAAAGTTGTTATAATTCCATATCATATAATAAAAAAGAGAAAAGAAAAAAGAAAAAAAAAGAAATGGAAATTTTTTTGACTTCCCCATCACCTCTATCTGCCTCTTAATAAAAAGTTCATCCCGTCATAGGTAATCTAATCTTGATAAAATATCAATACCATATATAAAAAACCATAATCTGTTAGTAAATATAATTATGCTTATTCAATATAAAAAAAAATCAAAAATAATCCTCTGGATCAGATTAGAAAATATTCTTCCATTCTTCCCAATTTTAACTCATATTCACAATAATGCATCCACGCCCCCCATTCCCCCAAAAACCGAACGTCATTTTCTTCATTTAGAATAGCTGTGAGTTTTGCCATTTCTGCCACTTCAAACATTTTAACAATCCAGTCTTTTTTCTCTGGAGTTTCTAGCCCTTTCCATTTCGCTGCATAAAGCAGTCTCGCAGCTGTTGTGGCATAAATCAAAAAGGTTCTTTGTGTTGCTAAGTCGTCTGGAATCATACTCAATAACATCATTTCTGGTGTTTTGGATATATTCTTTTGTAGTATTAATCTCAGTTCGTTATAAATCATGTCCCAGAAGTCTTTGGCTTTGTCACAGGTCCACCACATGTGATAAAAGGAACCAATTTCTTTGTTACATTTCCAACAAGTAGGGGACATCGTTTTATAAATCTTTGCAATTTTCTTGGGTGTTAGATACCATCTATACATCATTTTATAGATGTTTTCTCGCACTGACTGTGCTTTTATTCCTTTTAAATCTTTAGACCATAATCTTTCCCATTTATTTAAAACAATATCATGTCCCACATTTTGAGCCCAATCGATCATAGTTGGTTTAATCGTGTCCTGCTCACAGTATATTGTTAAAAGGAGATTATACATTTTAGAAATCAGCTTTGTATTATTGTCTAGTAGAATCCTTTGAAAAGGAGATTTTTCTTTAGAGAAACCTTTTTTTGCATCTTGTACAAAAACTGATTTGATTTGGTAATATTGAAGCCATTGTAAATCATCCTTAAGAAGTTGAAAGTCTTTTAGTGAGCATTTCTTTCCTTCCCAATTAATTAGATCTTGATAAGTAATAAATTTGTCTGGTCTAAGTGGGCGCAAAGTTAGCATTTCTTGGGGCGATATCCACATCGGTGTTTCTGGTTCCAAAATGTGTTTATATCTCATCCAAATACGAAGTAGAGAGGACCTGATTATATGATTACGGAATGTTGCTTGTAATTTAATTTTATCATACCACAAATAACCATGCCATCCACTTAAGTTATTATAACCTTCCAAGTCTAGCAAACGTACATTTGACAAATTCATCCAGTCTTTTAGCCATACTAATGCTACCGCTTCAGCATAGAGTTGAAAATTAGGCAGTGCTAAACCTCCTCTAGTTTTTAGATCCACCAAGTATTTATAAGCAGTCCTTGGTTTTTTTCCTTGCCAGATGAAGTTTGAAATGTCTTTCCTCCAAGTTTCAAAATATTTTGTTTGTGATATTATTGGTAAATTTTGGAATAAGAAGAGCATCCTCGGTAAGACATTCATTTGGATCGTTGAGATACGTCCCATTAATGACAATTTTTTGTTTGACCATATAATCATATCAGTTTTAATCTTACCCCATAACTTGAGGTAATTGTTGGTTAACAGATCTTTATTCTTTGCAGTGATCCAAATTCCCAGGTATTTAACTTTGTTAGCTTTCTCCCAGCCAGTATATGATATAAATTCCTGTTGTTGTATTTCCGATAAATTTTTAAATATTATCTTTGTTTTTTCTTGATTCACTTTAAAGCCTGATACTTTTCCAAAATCATCCAAAGTCTCCTGAAGTATATTCATTGACTGTGTTGGGTTTTCCAAAATTAGCAGTAGGTCATCCGCGAATGCTCTCAACTTAAATTCATGTTTTTTAATTCTTAGCCCGCGGATGTCCTCCATACTTCTTAGTTTCACACATAGCGGTTCCAACACCAACAAAAATAAAAGCGGAGACAAGGGACATCCCTGTCTAGTCCCTTTCGTGATTTGGCAGTTATCTGACATTGATTCATTAACCAAAATTTTAGCTTGTTGGGAGGTATAAATAGCCGATATACCTTTCTGAAAACGATCTCCAAAATTCAATTTATCCAAAATCCGTTTCAAAAAGTTCCAAGAGACCATATCAAAGGCTTTTTCTGCATCCAAAAATACAAAAGCCGCAGTTTGTTGAATATTATGGTCATAATATTCCAGTGAATCTAGTAAAATTCTTACATTGTTTTTTATTTGCCTTCCTGGTATAAAACCTGCTTGGTCCTCATGTATAAGATCCTTAATAAATTGCTTTATCCTACATGCCAAAACCGAAGCAAAAATTTTGTAATCCACATTTAAGAGCGATATAGGTCTGTAATTAGATGTTTTTTCTGGATCTCTTCCTTCTTTGGGTATCAGTGATATAAATGCGTGTGACCACGTCTCCGGGGATGTTCCCTCGTCCAAAATTGCATTGTAAAGTGAACCAAAAAATCCAACTAAATTGTCACTAAATGTTCTATAAAATAGTGCAGTAATTCCATCTGGTCCAGGTGTTTTATCCGTTTTTTGTCTCAGTATTGCTTCTTGTATTTCTTCCCTTGTTACTGGAGCTTCAATACATTCTCTCTGGGTCATTGACAAAGCTTTCATCTGTATTGAGTTTAGAAATTTATCTATTTTCTGTTTTGGAGTATTTTCTTTCTGATATAACTTAGAGTAAAATGAAACAAATTCTTTCTGAATTTCTGAAATTGAATAAACTGGTCCTTTAGCAGTTTGGATTTTTGTTATAATCTTCTTTTGAAATGAGTCCTTCAGTTGTGTTGCTAAAAATTTTCCTGGTTTATTTGCATATTCAAAATACTTTTGTTTAGCAAGTTTCAGATTTTTATTCATTTCCTCCATTATTACCAAATTTAATTGGTGTTTAGATGCAGAAATCTGTATTTGAATTTCTCTTCTCTCCTCTTCCTGTGTTACCATTACCAATTTCTGCTCCAAATTTTGTAAATTCCAAAGTATGTTGTTTGTAAATTGCAATTGAGTCTTCTTCCAGGCCGAGTGTTTCTGTATCATAAAACCTCTCAGAACAGCTTTGAATGCGTCCCAAACTGTATTTAAAGAAGTTTCCCCATTAAGGTTAATTTCAAAAAAGTCTTTCATTAAAACCTGTAATTCCTTTTGTATCTTGTTGTCTTTTAAAAGTTTATCGTTCATTCGCCATCTAAATGCTTGTTTATTGTTCCAATCAAAGGTAACAGGATTGTGATCAGAAAAAGTTCTAGGTAAAATATGAATTTTACGTAGTTGCGTGAAAATTGATTTACTGGCCCATATCATATCGATTCTGGAGTGTGAATCATGTCTTGCTGAATAAAAGGTGTATTCTTTAGCTGTTGTATTCATTGTTCTCCAAATGTCTTGTAATTCTAATTCTGAAGCCATGGCAAAGAAAGTTTTAGGCAAGCATCCATCATTAATATCTTTTGCTTTTGATTTTTTGTCCAGAGATGGGAGAATAATTCCATTGAAGTCGCCCATCAATAAAATTTGGTCTTGTGCGTACTGGGTTATCAGATCATGTAATTTTTCATAGAAGGATTTTTTCCCTTCATTGGGTGCATAGATTCCAACCACTATTGTCCTTTGTCCCAATATTTTAGTTCTGATAATTACAATTCTTCCTTCATTGTCTTTATATACTAGTTCTGGACAGAGACTGGGGTGGGCATAGATTACCACTCCCTTTGTTTTAGTTTTAGCAGAAGCAATAAATGCTTGTCCAAGCACCTGTTTCTCCAAGTATTTTTTATGCTTTGAAGCTATATGGGTTTCTTGTAGGCAAATTAGGGAGTATTTATATTTCTGTAGATATTTGAAGATTCTGGCCCTTTTAGTTTTCTCATTCAGTCCATTTACATTCCAAGAAATTGCTTTTGCCATAATGTAGTGTTTTTTAGCAAAATAAAAAGTCTATAGTTTGGTACCACCTTCTGCACCCTGTACCTCTTCTTCTTCCTCTTCTTCTTCCTCCTTCTCTCCAGGTAATTCTTTAAGGTCCATTTTATATTTTCTCAGAAATTTCCCCACATCTGCTTGGGATAGAATTGTCGTTTTCACTTCCTTATAGGTGAAAGCCAAACCTTGTGGCATAATCCAACGGTATTTGATGCCATTAGCTTTCAGTATAGACACAAAGTCTTTGTAATTATTCCTCTGTGAAAGTAGATGCCTTGGAATATCCTTCAGTAGTATAAGAGAGGAATCTCCTGCTGACACTGGATTTTCATAATGAATCTTCATAATCTTGTCTTTAACTCTGGTGTCATAGAACACTATCATCAAATCTCTTGGCTTAGATCTTCTCATTCTAGCAGGTAGTGGTATCCTGTATATTCTATTAATGGCTTGTTTTAATTCTTGTTCATCTATCTGAAATAAGTAGGCCAAATTTGGTATTGCAGATTCTTTATTGTCTCCCATCATATCTGGAAAATTGCGTATACGAAGGTTGGTCTCTTTCACTCTCATCTCCATCATTGCCATTTGATTTTTTGCCGCCATCTGATCCGCTTGTATTGTTTCAATCTGTTTTTCTTGGCTTGTTAATTTTTTCTTTGTGTCCTTGTGCTCATCCATCACTTTCTTAATTGATACATCCATCGCTTGCATATCTGTCTTCATAACAATCATTTGAGTTTTTACTTCTTTCAAGTCTCCAGTGACCACATCCAACTTCTGATTAATAGCTTGGGATGCTTGACCAAGATTTGTCATCATAGAAGTCAACTGTGCCATCTGTGTAGACATCTGTTCAAACTGTTTATTTGTTGCCTCAGTTTGTTTAGTTAGCATATCCTGTAACTTTTTTTCCATGGTCGAGGTTTGTAAAGAGTCCCTTAGTTTAGTATAGGCAGGGCTGTGTAGTGAGCCAGAGCGGGGTCGAGACATTTACATTCAAAAAAAGCTGGTAAAATGCATGTCCACCGACAGGGCCTTTAAGGTGCTGGTTAAAAGATGATAGTTCAAAGATCAGCCTAATAATTTTTTCGGGTTGAAAAGAGTCGAAATTGGCTTTAAAATTGCATTTTAAAGTTTTAAAATACAAGTGAGTTTTTTCGGTCGCTCTAGATCGGATTAATCAGGAAGTAAACAGGAAGTTACTAGTGCTGCAGACCTTCTATCGCCTCTTCTCGATGGTTATTCCTTCAGAAATGATTTGAAAGTAACTCGAGTGCGACGGATATTCAGTCCCGCGGCTACTTCCTGTTATTTTAGTTCCAATGATAGAGAGGGTGTTATAGAGAGTCTTCCGTTCCAGGCACTCCCTTACTGCAAACGTGGCAGGAATTCGCCGGAAAATCAGGAAGAGAGATCACCCTCCCCTTCCTTCGGACCTTCTCATTGGTGATAATTCTTGTCAGTCTAAAAGGTATCCTTCCGACTCTTTGTTATGGTTTAGGCTGATCGATCCGATAAGGCTCCTGTCGCTAATCCCGATGACTAACTCAGATCAAACTTTTCCAGTTCGGATTATGGAGGGGTGGGGGTCCCAGAAATATTCTTATCAGCCCCCCGTCTGTTCAAATTTCTAGTAAGTAGACGAAGAGTTCTTTTGTACTCACTTGGGTGTCAAGAGGTGAGGTTCTTTTCTTTATGTAGTCCTTATGTTGGTATTAAGGCGGTGGAGGGTAGAGCTTGCTGCCAAAGTTGCGTTTTGGCGATGTCCTTCCCTAGTGCCCTCGCAGGACCGGCGTCTAGGACTCCGAGGGGCTTAAAAAAGCCCCCTCAGAGTACCTAGGAGGTCAAACCGCGTTTGCGGGCTGCAGGGAGTTCCTGCTTTCCAACCCACTTGCAAGGGTCGGATTGGGGTATCTATGTACCCCAAAAATAACGCAAACTTGGATTTCTCCCAGGACAACCTGGGGAAATGGAGTGCTCTCTCCAACGGCACCACCGGAAGTCGGGGAGGGGAGAGACTTCAATGCCATAGAGTCCAATTGTTAACATGGCCATTTTCTCCAGGTGAACCAACCTCTATTGGCTGGAGATCAGTTGTAATAGCAGGGGATCTCCAGCTAGTACCTGGAGGTTGGTAATTTTATGGTTGTGCCTATCTAAGATTGCCAGGCCCCTCTTCGCCACCGGTGAGAAGTTTTGGGGGCAGAGCCTGAGGAGGGTGGGGTTTGGAGAGGGGAGGGATTTCAGTGCCATAGAGTCCAATTGCCCAAGCAGCCATTTTCTCCAAGTGAACTGATTTCTATTGGCTGGAGATCAGTTGTAACAGCAGGAGATTGCCAGCTAGTACCTGGAGGTTGGCAACCCTATGCCTATCACCCTGTATCAGAATTCCAAAAGTGACTGCTGGCTCAAAAGGAGATGCCTCCCTCAGAATGATGGGCTGATTCAAAATTCACCTCCTCACACACACACACAGCTCCACTGCACTGAACACACCTTGCTGTCTACTACAGTAGGATACTATTTCTTTTTCTTTTTTTAATGACATTTTTCTATAGGATGATGTCTAAAGCCAATACTCCCTGCCTTCTCCCTGGCTTTTTGAGGTAGAAAGCCAGCAGAAAGTGCAATCACTGCCATCAGAAGCCTCAAAAGGGTGGTGAAAAAGATAAAGCAGATTAAAAAGGGTGGTGGTATGGGGGAAAAAATTAATTCCCCCTTTCTCAAAAGCTCCTGTCTGAACAAAAACCTGCTAAATTTTGACTCAATCCTATTAAAAAGAGAAGAGTAATTGTTCTACAGGAGCCCTGTGGCACAGAGTGTTAAGCTGCAGTACTGCAGTCAAAAGCTCTGCTCACGGCCTGAGTTCGATCCCAACGGAAGTCGGTTTCAGGTAGCTGGCTCAAGGTTGACTCAGCCTTCCATCCTTCCGAGGTCGGTCAAATGAGTACCCAGCTTGCTGGGGGTAAAGGGAAGATGACTGGGGAAGGCACTGGCAAACCACCCCGCAAACAAAGTCTGCCTTGGAAACGTCAGGATGTGACATCACCCCATGGGTCAGGAATGTCCCGGTGCTTGCACAGGGGACCTTTACCTTTACCTTTAATTGTTCTACAATATTCTAAGTCAATTAGGAGCTTACTTAGATAGCAGTCCTAAGCAGGTCTACTCAGAATTCTACTCAAGTCTATTCAATGGTGCCTATTTCTAGGAAAGTGTTCATAAGACTGCACTGTACGTGGAAGAGTCTGCTGATCCTCTTAATGTCAGAAGAACAGTAAAAAAAAAAAATAGAACCACGGTTTTCTGCATCCCCATCCCTGTCTGTACTGTCGAACAAAATTCAAGCCAAGAATTTCCCTTTCATCCCTCCTGCCTATGGTAAATTGAATTTTACTTAGTATGAGATGTGTACTATTTCCTACTATAGATGTAAAGGAACAGTAACATCTTCACACTGAGTAAAAATCAATTTACTCCATGTGGTGAATGAAAATGTATCTTGTGCCTGCTGTGTCTGAAGCCATATCCAAGTGCATTGCTTTGAGATGAAGGATAGAGCAAGAGGGCAAATCTAGCTGAAATGCCTAATTTAACATTTGAAAACCTGCTCTGGCGAGAGGCCTCTTTAAGTGTTTCAGGGTATGTCACATTGTGGAGATTATAGTTTGCTCCTTTTTCTTCACACTTATTTGATCAACTCAACGGCATGTTTCCACTCTTTGAAACATCTGATACATGCTAAGCAACTGTCCTCCCCTGCTAGTGTTGAAGATATGTTTGGGGGAAAAAAGGTTTGGGTTAAACATCCAGATCTGCATTTGCAGAACAATCTGGAGAGCATTTGTTCGTAGCTGGTTGCAGACTGCAGCAAAATTATCTTCCTCGGAAAAGCTGGTATGTGGTTATGCAGATAAAATGGTAACACCATGAAGTAGCAGAATTAGAATGCTGCATTGTACATAGTCCCGGGTTTGCTGCAAGCTAACATGCTATCCAATGCATTCACACAAGAGGCATTTTAATAGTGAATTTTGTGTTAAGCAACTTCCACATCTAGCTACAGAAACAATTCATTTAATATCTCAGTGGAACAAAATAAAAAAGGATTGTACCAGCCTTGATGTATTCCTCTGTCATTCCTCTGTCAATGCATCGTGTATTAGAAAGCAGAGATAATGCTACTTTAGAGATTAAGAGGCCAGTGGTAGAAATACAAAATCAAATTAGGTTTAATTGGAAAGCAGGAAGCAAAGCCTAGCTGCATTTTTACAAGCTGAAACTATACACAGGATAAAACCTGGGATTCAAAGCAACTGTGGTCCGTGCATCAGGCCCTCACTGACAAGCAGAAAGCACTATGTGTAATGTATGCAATGGCCAGAGATACAGACAGAGTTCTCCACACATTATACATTCAGGCTATCAATGACCGATTTTGTTAATACACAAAATACCACAAGCTGGGATCCAAAGCAATGTCATGGAAATATGGGAATAGATTGGAGTGCCTCAGCGATCTGTCTTGGGCCCTGTGTTGTTCAACATCTTTATAAATAATTTGGATGACAAAACAGAGGGGATGCTTATTAAATTTTCAGATGATAGCAAATTGGGAGGGGTAGCAAATACAGTAGAAGACAAGAGTCAGGATACAGGATGATCTTGCTGCCTGTGGTCCCTAAGAAAAGAAGATACTGGCAATCCTAAATGTAAGCCAGTGTTTGAAGAAAGCCCACTTTGCAGCATGAAGCCTCCTTTTTCCATCCACTTCTCCCAGAAGGACATCTAACTTAAACATTATATAGGCAGACAAGTGTACCAGGAAGGAGACAGCTATAAAATGTTTCACTAGCTGTACATTTTTGCCTAGATTCTTGCTTTAGCAATGGCTTAAAAACTTGCTTTAGTATACTTCTTGTCTTGCAGGACAGCTTACTTGTCTTGTGGGTAAGACAAGGGATCTAAGCCACATTACCTCACATTGATGGAAGGACCAGGACAATTTGTCACATTTTCATTCCTAAAGAACTTCAGCATAGAATAAGAATTGAGTGCTGTGGAGAAAACACTTTTGAAGAAGCAGGCATATTAACATTAAGTTTCATTTGTTAAGGCAACAGCAATTTAATATTAAACAGTTAACAAATATCAGTGTTCTGAGTTAAAATGAAGGCATATAAGAATTCCTCATAAGAACAACATCATATTCTAGTATCTTCCATATTGTTTTGCAGTACTCTGTACTGCCCTCATCAAAATAATTTGAGGTAGTACCAGACAAGGATGTCCACGTTTACCACTGGTATTTGATCAATCAATGGAGGTCTTGCAAACTACATTAGAGCCAATTCAAATATCAGAGGACTTAACTATGGAACAGAAGAACACAAAATCAAAAGTTATGCGGATGATGTCATTTTAATCTGTCAAAACCCCAAAGAAGCACTCCAGTACATACAACATCACCTTAATGAATCTGGTATGTATTCGGGTTATAAACTAAATAAAACCAAGATGAAGATACTGACATTTAACATCCAGGAAAAAGATGAAATATATATCAGAGAAAGTACAGGATGTCAAATAAAAAAAGGATTCGCTTAAATATCTTGGCATTTATATATCTCCGCAAAACAAACAACTTTTTAAATTAAATGATGCAAGAGTTTGGCGAGAAATAGAAAAAGATCTGAACCGGTGGACCAAGATGAATATTTCCTGGCTGGGAAGAGTATCTACAATAAAGATGAAAGTTCTTCCAAGGTTAAATTTTTTATTTCAATTTTTGCTAATAGGTATAACCGACCAAACAATAGAAGGCTGGCAGAGGCAGATTAACCGTTTTGTTTGGAACAGTAAGAAGCCAAGAGTCAGATTTAAAGTATTACAAGATGACAAGAAAAGAGGTGGACTAGCATTAACAAACTTTAAATTGTATTACCATGCTGCTTGTTTGACATGGACTGTAGACTGAATTAAACAACCAAAGAGTAGAAATTTCACATTGGAAAGAGCAGAACTTCCACATGGTTTTCACAAAGTTTTATGGAATCCCAAGCCCTCTTCTCAAATAAGAAGAAACCCTGAAGATTGCAACATTAAACCTGTGCTCTTAAAAGTTTGGAAGAGATATAAAAAGAGAATCAGTCCCTCTCCATCATCTATAATGTCACCGATTGAAGCATACTATGAGGACACTACAACAAGACAACTATCAAATCTAACATATCGGGATATGATCGATGCAACGGGTAGATAAAAAGTCTGAACTGGTTGACCTATCTTCAGTTAAGACACAGACTCAGACAAGACTGTTAATAAGCAAACTAACAGAATTCGAAACAATTAAAACTAAAAGCAATGATCATCTGTTAGGAAAAAATTATAAATTGTTATTGAAGTACGATTCAGAAGACGAGCAAGTTAAGATAAACATGATTAAATGGATGCAAAATTTTGGTGAAATGGTTATGATGGAGACATAGGAAAAACTTTGTACCTGAGAATTGAAGTACACAGTAAGCCAAGAAATAAAAGAATATTGGTACAAAATGTACTATAGATGGTATATGACGCCAAATATGATCTATCAGATTGCTTGCACAAAAGAGAAAAAGGGGGCGTGTTGGAAATGCCAGGAGACGGATGGCTTATATAACTAGTTATATGCAAAGTTGAAATGTATTTGGAATGTATATTAACCTATATTAATGACCAAAGAGAATGTTTGACTATTGCAGACGGAATGTCTTATTCCTTCCCCCTTTTTTCCCTTTCCTGTATCCTATATATATAGTGAAAACCTTAAAAAAATAATTTGAGGAAGCAGATAAATAAATAAAATCTAAGTAGGGTTGTCAACTCCAAGTTGAGAAATACCTGGAGATTTGGGGCTGCAGCATGGGGAGGGCAGGGTTTTGGGATGTGAGGGACCTTTCTAGGATATAATGCCATAGAGTTTACCCTTCAAAGCTGCCATTGTCTCCAGTTGAACTGATCTCTGCAGCTGCAGTTTCAGATGATCTTCAGGCCCCACTTGGTGGTTGGAAAACCTAGAAATAAAGAAGTTCTGTACCTTTAAGAAAACAAGCTGCTTCAGTATTGAAAAATTCAAGGCTTACTTATGTATTTGCTGAGTTAAAATATTTAACATTTTAATTCAACCTGCGAGAAATCTAAAAAGCACAATGACGGTATTGTAAATGGTGGCATGAACCCTAAAAGAAAGCATGCCTTTCAAATTAATGCAGAAACTGCAGCCAAGCATATTTGTTTTACGAAAAAGGAAGTAAAATAATAACTACCTGAAGGCATGTCAGTAATAACTGTTGCTTCCCCTCCTTCCTTACAAGAGCAGAGATTGGCAAGTCAATCAAGGAATTAAAGATGACATTTTACAAACTTATAGCTATGTTACTCTGTTTATTTTGTTGCTGTTATTTCTTTCCGCTTACAGTATATTGATAGCTATCAGACACAAGCACTAAGGATTTAACATAGCCCTCAGCGGTCTCTGAAGAAATTATTATATAAATTAATACCCACAACCTCCACTGCTCGAAGACGTTACAGTCATCTCATACATATTTTTCAGTCTAGTACAATGGAGATCCATTTTCCTGCATAGACTTCCCTCCTGAGGAGCTGCTGAGCATCTTGCCATGGGATATGTGTAATTGTGAAGGATTTGGGGCCTTGTTCTATGGTGCACACTCAGTTCACACATAGGTCAGGCCTATTGGGCCTTACCATCATCCCATACCAGCAAAAACCTCAATCTAACTAAAGTTAGTTCTGGATAAAGACCACTGAAATCAATTAAATAAGTGCAACTTAACTGAAGTCCCATTGCTGTCAAATTTCAAAAAATGAAGATGGGAAAGGTAACATGGCTGTCCTCTGGAATTATACAGGGTGCGATACAGTTCTGTAGGTGGAAAAAGCAGGCAACTTTAGGAAAGACTGCTCAAATAACAACCATGTGAGAAGACTATCCTCCAAACTGAAACAGCTGTAGGGGGTCAAAATGTTATTTACATTCTCTAGAAATAATGGGTTGGATTCTGATTATCATTTCCACTTGCACAAGGGAAGGATAAATTGTTGCTGATTTCTACCTCCCACAGTAGACCTCCAAATCCCCTTCATGCTGTTCCTGGGCATCTTCTTTCCTACAAGAGAAGCATTTAAGGAGGCATTTGGGGCTACAGCAGGAGAGGAAAGATTATTACACTTGGCTGACAGAAATCCTTCTATCAGAAGACATTTTAGGCAGGATCCAAGCCAATATAAGAACACAGGTAATGAACACAATCCAGTCTGAATCTATAGCTGTGTAACCTCCCCTTCAAATCACTGAATAGCAACTATTTTCATTTTGGGGTTACAGTCCTAAATTCACATGCTCAAAAGTAATTTCCAACAAAGGTAATACAGCTTACCACTTTAATGTGTATATGGAGGATATAATAAGAACAATTACATACAACATAGCACACATTCAGTTAGAAGATGAAGGCCACATCTTTGGCTATTGCATACATAATCAAAAGTAATTTTTACCCACAAACTGGCATAACAATTTTTTCTTCAACGAAGAAAGCTTGTTTCATTACACTAATAGGTTTGGGTTGGCCACTTGGTTAAATTCCAGCACAATGTATCATAAAATGAAATGTTATTACTGGTACATTTTAGATGTTCTGACCTTATTAGTTGTAATTGGCTCTCATGCACAGACTCTTCATAATGAAGGAGTTCACATTGGCCAGAATCAATCTTTTTCAGGAACTTGGTGCATTGAATTAGATGATTGTTTTTATTGATCATTCATTATATTTACCATGTTCTCTCTTTTGATTGTTGGACATGGCCATTTTCATCCTTAAAACATTTTCAGTGTCTCGTAGTTCTGGGAGAAAAATGCAGCAACGAATATTTCCTTTACAATACTAATTTCATCAGAACTATAACCAAAACTCAAAGAACAAAATATAGTGTGGCTGAAGGGTTTTTTCGTTAGCATTGTCTTCTTGAGATCAACCTCCCCTCCCTTATTTTTGGGAGACATCTGAATCAGTACCCCATGATGTGTGAAGGAATGCTGCCAGAAATAAATACTGGACACACACACTTGACTTTCTGTGATCAACTACTTGGCACAGAAAACAGAATGTCGCCATTAGCCATCTTTAT
Source organism: Euleptes europaea (assembly GCF_029931775.1). Lineage (NCBI taxonomy): Eukaryota > Metazoa > Chordata > Lepidosauria > Squamata > Sphaerodactylidae > Euleptes > Euleptes europaea. The sequence continues at coordinate 35,126,676 of NC_079320.1, read as the reverse complement.
TATGTATAAAAAGAATAACATTTCTTTGGTGGTTGCTCAAAACTACCTGAATGCAATGCTATGTCTTTAAAAATTGGACAGTTACACTAAAATCCTTTTTAGACCAAAGTGAATTTGCTGGTGCCATCTTTTCCCCATATACCATCAAAACTGACTAAAAAAAATTACTAGTTAGTATTTTGGTGTCCAATAAATATGCTTTACGATAAAAATGTTTTCACAAACAAGCTAAATTATTTACGAAACTACAATGTCTGTATGTGAAAAGGTTCTCATGAACCATGAATATTTCTTTGTTGCATTATTTAGTACAGTTATAAATGTCAGGTTACTGCTCACAGAGTTATGACTGCTAAGAATGGCATTTGCAGAATAATATTTGCCAGAGTTCATGTCAGTATTGCTGTCAACGCTTTGGGCAAAGACTTATTTTGTGACAAGTCTTTGTAACCGAGAATGCTACGCTTTTGCTCAGTTCTCTACAGCAATGGAGAGAAAATGTGGCAGCAACATTTTCTTTTCCATGAAGCACCTGACTGAAGAGAATTGTTTTCAAAATATTGGCCATACAATCACTGTATCATTAAGCATGAAAAGGGACATTTATTTGAAAAATTCTTTCTTCTTCTTTTGTTCTGTTCTCCAAGGCACAGTTCAACAGAGAGTTAAATACCCTTATGTCCCTTAGTAACAATGGGTTTAAGAGCACTGATAGCTGTTATTTATGGTGTCTTCTGGCCGTTGGATTAATAACATCGAAACATCCATGTTCAGAAAGGCAGAACTGATCTCAGGATATCAGATGCTGGGGAGAAAACAACAGGAGAGGATGTTGCCTTCACATGACATCTTGCTTATGAACTTCCCAGAAGTGTCACTGGACATGATTCTAAAAACTTAATGCTACATTGGGCTAGTGTGCCTGTTGTTATATACCTATGAATGTTTGGTATCAGTGAAGGAAATGCACCTGAAATTAAAGGAAGGTAGGAAAAGGAAATCTGGGGGCAGAAATGGCATGCGATGACATGGGAATGTAGCATTGTGACCAACTCCATCAGCAGATTATTTCCCAGAGATGTCAGTCATCTAGTCTGTGAGAACAACCGTTCTCTTAATCAAGGAGACTTAGCAAAATGTGAGGCCATTCTCCCAAAAATTGTTGACATGCTATCCCAGAATAACTCCTACCCTCCCCCCATACCCACAAGGCCCTCAGGCTTTCAGAGTCTTCCATCCCTCAGAGTTACCCTGGTGTAGTGGTTAAGAGCGGTGCTTTGGAGTGGTGGACTCTGATCTGGAGAACCAGGGTTGATTCCCCACTCCAAAAAAAAAAAAAGAGCTGATATTGTATCGAAATAAAACTTGATTGATTGATTCCCCATTGCTCCATATGAGTGGTGGATGCTAATCTGGTGAACTGGATTTGTTTCCCCCTCCTACACATGAAGCCAGCAGGGTGACCTTGGGCTAGTCACAGCTCTCTCAGCCCCACCTAACTCACAGGGTGTCTGTCTGTTCTGGGAATGGGAATGGAAGATGATTGTAAGCAGGTTTGAGTCTTCCTTAAGTGGTAGAGAAAGTCGGCATATGAAAACCAATTCTCCTCCTCCTCCTCCTCCTCCTCCTATTGGTGCCCCTGCAAAGGTATAAAAGCATACCTCAAACTTGCTTTTTCAATATCGTCAAAATTGGAGCTACAGTTGATGCGTAAGGCTCAAGGGAAATAGGAGTATTAACTATTTATACTTTTATGTCAGTTTTCCAGAAATTATGATCAAATCAAAATACAGTTGTTCCCTCTAACACTAAAGTGGGTGGGCCATAGCAATCATTACAACATCACACACGGGCACCAAAACAGGTTTCTGCATATTCAGAGGAGCTTCCAGGAATACAGAAAAATACCATTATCACATCCCCACCAAAATGAGAGAAAAAACCAAAACCAAAAACCAGGACAAATCTGCTTAAATCCAAAGTGCTCTCTAAATGGAGCTATGGTTTGTAGAACTGACAAAATGGGGAAATAATTGTTTAGAACCTGTATATTTTCCCCAAACAGAAAAACCTGACTTTTTAAAAAACAAATATTCATTCTGTTTAAAGATTTTCAATTTCAAAATCAATGTGAACAGCTGATGAGACATATTCTTGTTCAAGGGCAACTATACAATATTTAACTAAGATCCGAGAAAACAACAGATCAAATCAAATTAGGTGGAAAAAAACTGGCTCCTAGGCTGATTCTACAGCAAGCTAGTTCATGCCCAGAAGAAATGTATTAAGAAGCTAAATGATGCTGAAAATAAATCAGCTATTGCTTTGCAGTTCTTTCCGGTTTGAATGACCTTGGTTAGATGTAGACTTCCATATCCTTTTCTAGATCAAGCTCACGTTGTACTTTTTAAAAAGTATTTTTTTTATAAAACTAGTGCTGGGATGTAGACAAAAATGTGCATCAAACGTACATCCCATTGAAAGCAGCATGATGCATATAATTGGGATCCGTACTCAAACTGGTCCAAGCACTTTGGGCACCCTAGGCCAACTTAACCTTCCCCCCACCCCTACCACAATAGGAAGTTGCTGTATGCCCTTCTCACCCCCATTCTCCCCAAAGCAAGTAGTTTTGGCAGGGAGGTTACAAGAGGAGGCAGTGGGGTACTGCCATCCTTAGGGTTGCCAGGTCCCTCTTTGCTACCAGCGGGAGGTTTCTGGGGCAAAGCCTGAGGAGGGCACAGTTTGGGGAGGGGAAGGACTTCAGTGCCATAGAGTCCAATTGCCGAAGCAGCCATTTTCTCCAGGGGAACTGATCTCTATTGACTGGAGATCAGTTGTAATAGCAGGAGATCCCCAGCTGGTACTTGGAGGTTGGCAACCCTAGCCATCCCCCTTGCCCCTCAATTTCGTGGAAATATAGTGTAGCAGTGCCCACCCTCCCTGCCTCACTCCACTGCCAAGATGTGCAGCACAGCAGCACCCATCATCCTTGTCTGCTATGCAATTCCTGAAGGCACAATGTGGAAGTGTTTGCCCTCCTCACCACCACCTGCGCTTCCTAGAGGCATGGTGTAACAGCACTAGCCCTCCTTGGCCCACCACCACTAGGGCAGCACAGGGCAGAAAGCCATTGCCCACCTCCACCTCCAGCGCAGTGGTGAGGGAAGGAGGAAGAGAGTTGGCTGGGCCCACCCCCATTCCACCTTTTCAATGGAGGGAAGAAAACTGCAGGCTGTCTGCAGCAGTCCATTGGGGCCTGGGGGAGTACCTCCTAGGGAGCTGCTTTCCGTGGCAGATCCAGACAGACAGGTGGGAAGGCAGAGGGCAAGTTGGCATCTATCCACGCATCTGGTGCCCTAGGTGATTACCTAGGGCTGCTTAGTGGACGGGCTGCCCCTTCATATTCATCTGCATATTTAAGTGATTCAAAAACGGAAGGATAGCTGCTTTGGCAAGTGAGTTCCTTATCTGGACTGATGCACCTGCGTGATGCTGTGAGTTAAAATGCCATCCACAATTTATCAAAGATGGTATAAAACTTGCTAGGAGAACTGGGGAAATAATCCAATCCCACACATGCAGAGTTGCTTTACCGTAACAACAGAATTTGCAAAAAAGCATTAACTAATTGTAGGTCTTCCAACAGCAGAGGCACCTTCAGGATATAAGAACTTTCTTAAAGGTAGAGAGTGGGGATGGGGTGGGGGACAAGAGAACGCATTGAATGAGCTCTGACCAATAAATAGAATATACCCAGTTCAAATGAACTACACATGACCTGCCCCAGGATGTGGTGATGGCTGCCAACCTGGAAGGCTTTAAGAGGGGAGTGGACATGTTCTTAGAGGATAGGGCTATCCATGGCTACTAGTCAAAATAGATACTGGTCATGATGCATACCTATTCTTTCCAGTATCAGAGGAGCATGCCTATTATATTAGGTGCTGTGGAACACAGGCAGGATAAAGCTGCTGCAGTGGGTTTGTTTGTTGGCTGTTACCAAAATTGCTCCTTGGATGGGGAAATTAGCTTGAGCAATCAGTAACTATGTATTTATATAGCGAAATCGCCCTTTGTCTACGAGGGTTGTTTCTAATGTCTCTCAGAATGATGACAGACAAGGAATTCCAAATTAAAAGGTGTTTATATATATTCAATCATTCAATGTTGCAGATACATACATGCAAGATACTAAGAATAAAAAGGAGGTAGGCTTAGAGACATTGAGGAAGTTACCAGTTTGGGAATACATTACCTATCTCGCAGTGTAGAAGTCCAAACTCCGTGGCTCATAGATAAACAAGGTATAGCAGGGGATGGGAGAGAGATGTATCAGTGTCTGGAGCCAGCCAAGACACTGAAAAAGGAGGGGGGGTTCATGGAGCAAAAACTCAACACACACACACTTTAGCAAAGAAGGACAAGGAGGGAACTAACTACTCTGCCAAGGGGGGCAAAATATATCTATTCTGAAAGTAGGGGAGGACTGGATATTCTCCAGATGGCTCCTTACTAAACAATAAAAGGGATCAAAGACTTAGGACCAGAGATAGGGTGAGGTGGCAATTTGTTTACTAAGCCGGCATCCTTGATTTATACATCCTGGGATGGTCCTTCTCATGTTCGACCGAATCTCCAGAGGTTGTAAATCTTCCAGAGATGCAGCAAAGCAGTCTTTGATGTAGATAGCTGATGAGGTTTTCCCACAGGATACAACAGATACAGGAGGGGGGAATGCAGAGAAGGGCAACATGATGCTCTCGCTTCGGCATAATGGCTGCTTCTTGGATCAGGAGACAATCAGGAATCATGGCTTCTCTTTCGCAGGTTCTGCAGAGGTGATCCGGTCTCTTTGTCCAGGACAGCCCTGATGTTGTAGTGGAGCACTAGCCCAGGGCAGCGGGCTGATGGTGCTTTGACAGTTCAGTGAGTCCCTGGGGTAGTTGCCAAGACCAGGGCTGGAGTTTAGGCAATGCATATCGTAACAGGGCTTCCTAGAGACACTTGGTTGCCCACTGTGTGAACAGACTGCTGGACTTGATGGGCCTTGGTCTGATCCAGTATGGCTTTTCTTATGTCCTTTTTGGCTGGCAAACAGGACATGAACTGAATAACTATGCATCTGACCATCCCAAGCAGGAAAGGACAATCTTATTACAAAAGTTTGGATCCAAAGAACTATGGCATGAAGGAAAATAGACAATAGAACTTTCCCACAAATGCTTTCACAAGTGTGCATACAATACTGTAGTAGGTAGGTTCTATAGATCTTCTGTTTCACAGCCTCTTGCACATGAGGAAGTACATTTTAGATTTAGAAAGCAAACCTAAGCAGGTCCACTCAGAATCCCATTCAGGTCTATTTAATGAGGTTTACTCCCAGGAAAGTGTTCTTAGGACGTCACTGTTATTTTTACTTCTTTCACACATTTTTTTCAACATGCACTGTATAAAGTCCTTGTGTTAGGATATCATCTGTACAAACCCAATTGGAACCTTTGGATCCAACCCAATTACAGTAAGAAAACTGGCTACGAGCAAGCGTACTATAATTGTTGTTTGTTGCAAAAGCTCTATAAATACAGATATTGTTGGCAATTTTCATTACTTTAATTATGCATTTGAATTTGCCATGGGAGAAAAATAATGACTGAAAAGGATTGCTTTACACAAGGCCTTGGATTTATCAAGCATATCTGCACAGATCCCATGCAGTATGTCTGTGGGCAGAGGTATCTGCTCACATAATTCAACTTTCTTGCCCTTCATCAGCCTGAAAAACACCTCCACACACACCCGAAATGCTGTTCCTGGGGGTCCCTTGTCTTCCAGGAACAAGATTTCGGGGAACATTTCAGGCTACTGCACAAGGAAAGAGGAGATAAAATTGTCTTCTTTGAGCACATATCCCTCCACCTGCAGAAATACTCTGTGGGATCTAAGCCATGTTTAAAAATGTAATTGAAAACTTATTGAGTACATGTGATTGTCTTGCACAGGAGATGGAAGCTTCTACATTTTGTGTCTGTTTGTTGAATCCTGGGGTTTACATGCAACTTTAACTTAGGTGGAGATGTTTAAAACAATCCTGCTGATATGAACTATGATTTGTATATATCCAACTCTATGTTTACCCTGACTGGGGAAATAGGAAAAGAAGAGAGGTATCAGAAAGATCAAAGAGAAAAAATATGATTCAAGTTTACCGTAAGATGGTTTATACACTAAACATTAAAGAAAAAATTACCTGCCGTTCAGCACAGAAATCTTAGAGAAGATTTTGACCTTATTTCCCCCTTCTTTTCCTCCTGTGTTTTTAATTAAGTTTCCTTATGTGAATAGGCTTGCTTTTATTTTATGTTATGGTTTTCACTGAAAAAACTTAAAGCTATGTTTCCCACAAGCCTTTCTCCGATGTTTTGATGCTGGCTCTAACAAAGGTGTACATAAAAATACAAAATCCAAGAAAACAAAATCCAAGAAAATTATTAGACAGTGAAAGAAACTCAGTGGCAATGGAGGAATCAGTGGCGGATGACTACACCACTGAAGAACAGTAGGCACATCAAAGCTGTCCACCATTTTTCCATGTGAAGAAGTGTCCTATTGCTCCCCAGATTAAGAGGGCAGCTAACAGTGCATTCCTGAGCTTTCGGCGTGCAGGGATGGCGGAGAGAAGGCACCACTGCAGTGCCTCCTAACCCATTTCCCTGATGCCGAAAACTCAAAAAAAGCCTTTTAAAGGCTTTTAAAATTTTAAATGGGGCTTTTCGCCACATAAAGAACAGTGAGGCTGCACCTGCTAAAAAGCAGGCGCAGCATCACCATTCTCGCCACCGGTGTAACGGGGCGAAAGGGGACCGAAGGAACGCCCCCGGGGATGCCAGAATGCCTCCCAGAATGCTGGCATGGGTCTTTATGCCAGTGGGACACCAGCGTAAGGCCCCATTGGCGTCCTGGGATGGCACTGCTGCAGTGGCATCCAGAGACCGGCGTTCAAGCCTCCTCACCAGCACTGGGGCCACTAACACTGGCGCAAGTAGCCTGGACGCCAGTGCGGAGGACCCCAATGCCGGTGCAGCACCTTCCTGGCCTCCTAAGGGCTTTCGCCCTTAAAGGTCAGGAATGTTCTGTAAAAGTGGTAGATCCATATGGATGCAAGAACACCACTCACTTGATGCCACCTATAAATAGCATTAGGTGGCCTGCAGCTATGCTGCATGTATGTACAGCATACTGTATGTACTGTGGACAATGCTGTAAAGGGCACTGCCCTTTGGTGGGTCCCTCAGATGAAGATTAAGGTGTGTACTGGCCAGAAATTCTGTTGACATACAGTGAGAATTTTCTTTTTTCTTTTGTTGCATGTGGTCCACTGGGCTGCCCTGCAAAGTCCAGGGAGTGGTGGGTTGATTCCAGTGGCCCAGCCAGAAGTAAATATGGCTGGGACAGAAGTGGTACAATGCCACCAATATAGGAGCAGGACAAGGACCAGCCACTGGACCCATTAAAAACTGGAGGATGCCAGGGACTGCCAACAAGGTGACAACCCAAGTGTCATGAAGTGCAGCGTGGTGTCGAGAACACTGCCAGGGGAGGTGGACTAACAAGGGCTGCCCAGGGCTCAGGACCAAGGTAAGCCCAGGAGCCAAGCAGCAGAGATGGGCAGAAGTGTCCTGGTTGGGCTTGGGAGTTGGATCAGGCAGCAGGCCCCCTGGGAGGCAACAGAGAGGTCACAAAGGCCAGGCAATCCCAGGATGAGGAAGGAGACCAGGGCCCTAGGTGCAGACAAGGCGACTGCCCAACCACGAGCAAAGCAAGGGTGGAGTCAGGAAGAAGCAACCAGGTGCAGGTCACAACAGTGTGAGAGTGCCTCAAGGGGACAGCAAGTAAAAAGTCCAGAGGCCACGCCAAGGAAGGTCCCATGGAGGCCTCTGCCTAGGAAAGGAGAGGGCAAGCAACTTGGTCTGGGGCCATACCCAGGAGAGGGAGAGAAGGGGACACTGAACTTTATATGAACTTGTTGTTGATGTCTCTGGATTGCCACTGCTATTCTGGGACCTATGCTGGTGTTGTTTTGGGGTTTGTAATGACCATTTTGGGACTTGCTGCTAACATGTTTGGGCTTGCTGCTGCCATTTAGGACCAGTCACTGCCATCTAGAATTCACTTTTAATATTTTGGTCTTACTGTAGTTATCCTGGAATTATACTATACTATACTATATTATAAAGGTAAAGGTCCCCTGTGCAAGCACCGGGACATTCCTGACCCATGGGGTGATGTCACATCCTGACGTTTCCAAGGCAGACTTTGTTTGCGGGGTGGTTTGCCAGTCCCTTCTCCAGTCATCTTCTCTTTACCCCCAGCAAGCTGGGTACTCATTTTACCAACCTCGGAAGGATGGAAGGCTGAGTCAACCTTGAGCCGGCTACCTGAACCCGACTTCCGTCGGGATCGAACTCAGGTCGTGAGCAGAGCTTTGGACTGCATTACTGCAGCTTACCACTCTTTGCCACGGGGCTCCTTATATTACATTACATTACATTATATTATACTGGTCTTGGAAGATTTATATGTCTTAGTAATTAATTAACCCATTACTGATTGTTGGAGGAAGGCATTATATATAAATGGAGAGTACCCTATGGATTAGCCTTTAAGGTTAAGAAAAAACAATTGAATGTATTGATTTTTTTTTAATCACCAGGAGTTTAAAATACTGATATAATAGCATTCGGAAGATTGCAATCCTTAAAAGTTTCAATTAATGTTGGTGGGTTAAATGAAAAGAAGAAAATATTTTTTCATACATACTTGAAAGAAAAAGCCAACATTATTTCACTACAGGAAACCCATATTAGAGATCAGGGAAATTATTTGATTGAAAACAAAAAAAGGGGAACTTTTGGCAGCATCTTCAGATACCAAACCTAATGGGTGGCAATATACATTGAGAACACTGATAATATTTCAGATTCTACGTGATATAAGTGGGAGATACATTTTACTAAAAGCGATATTTAGTAACAGACACATCTGTAACATCTATGCCACAAATGTGGTGAAATGGATTAGACTTATTGCAATGATAAATAAGAAGAAAATGAAGGGCTGGGAAAAGTATTGGGTTTCAATATTATGTTATGCTGAAAGGGAACTCTGCAATTAAGGGTTAGCAGAAGTATAAATGTTGGATTTAGCCAGTATTATTGTAGGTTCTCTAAAAGTATGTATGGATTGAATAACTAGCTTGTGGCTAGTTGGGGGAAATTATCTTATTTTGCAGACCTCTTGAAAACTATCTCTCCTGAAACTGTGTCACTCAGTCTGTTCAGACAGTTTGACAGTTTGGACAGGCCATTACAGTGGTTTAAATTTTATTTTTGGAAGATTCCTGAAGACATTTACAAGTTTTGCTATCTTAGAAGCTCAAATTCCATCACGATCAGCCTTTGATCTCAGGTCATCATTAGTTAATGCAAATAACCCATGGCAAGTTTTTTCATATTAACATTAAGCAAGGAACTTTTGAAGCATTTTTTTATCATGCCCTTTGCTATAAGATAACAATATCGGACACTTCAACAGACATGAAGTGAATTATTGAAAAGTGTTTCTCAATACCTCAATCAATAATTAAGCTTTATGATAATTAATGGATATACTATTTGCTTGATTAACACCAAGTCAGCAGTAGCCTGGTGGAAAATAAAGTTGTTTGCATTTTTTAGAAAAGACAGAAAAGAAATTCATATTGTAAATTCTGTCTGTTCTTTTTCCTTTGAAATGTTAATAATAATGTAAGAAGGAAGAAAGTGGGAATGAGTGAGGGCAAATAGCTGGAGATTTTATTCACAAATATATCAGCACATTTTCAATGAAGCCAAGCGTTAACTGGTATGAACCTTCTTTCTTCCCTAAATACACATACTACTGACCTACCTATAAGGGGAGCCAATAACCATAACTGCCCTCCCCCAACATTAAAAGTAAAATAAAGGTCCCCTGTGCAAGCACCGGGTCATTCCTGACCCATGGGGTGACATCACATCCCGACGTTTCCAAGGCAGACTTTGTTTACGAGGTGGTTTGCCAGTGCCTTCCCCAGTCATCTTCCCTTTACCCCCAGCAAGCTGGGTCCTCATTTTACCAACCTCGGAAGGATGGAAGGCTGAGTCAACCTTGAGCCGGCTACCTGAAACCAACTTGCGTAGGGATCGAACTCAGGTCGTGAGCAGAGCTTGGACTGCAGTACTGCAGCTTACCACTCTGTGCCACATTCCCAATTATAAAAATTTATTATTGATTAAAGTGAGAATCACATTTTGGTTTTCACGAATAGCGTTGATGAAGGTTGGATTTTGAATGTGAAACAAATTTCACTGCATTATTTTGTGTTTGTTGAACAGCCCTCTGCATCTCCACTCACTTTCTCCATGCATATACTTGACTGAATGAAGTTGGAAAAGTAGGCTATGATTTTAAGGCATGGAAATCCACAGTTTAAAGGTTTGTTTTTTTAAAGGTCACCAGTTCAGTGCAAGCTCTTGGGCTACCCTAAAGAAGCTCTTTGAGCCCTGTAAGTCACTTTCAGTCCTCACTGGGGAGAAAGGCAGAGTATAAATGAAGAAAATAAATGAAATATATAAATAAGCCAGGAGGGAAGGTGGGATGGTATAGCCTGAAGCTATCTGAGATTGCTAAGCAGGGTCAGTTCTTGGAAGGGAGACTACCAAGGAAGGCTCTGCAGAGGAAGGCAATGGCAAACCACCTCTGATTCTCACTTGACTTGAAAGACCTTACTGGGATCACCATATGTTGGCTATGACTTGATAGCACATTACGCGCGAGCACACACACACACACACACACACACACACACACCAGGATACAGTATTCAGGTTTAGTGTGAAATCATAGTTAAGATTAATTTCAGTTAATGATACTGGTCTACATCCTGGCTTCAGATACCTGAATCATACAAAGTTAGTGCTTGCACAGATTTGGATGATCAGTTAACCATGGTCAACGTAATTAAACTGTAGTTTTGTGCTATATCTGAACCAATCCTAGATATAAAATAGGACTGTGGTTAATAATTTGATGAAACTGTATTAAGTTAGATTTTGAATGACTTCTGTAAACATTTAGAAATCACAGGAGAAGGCAATGTAGTAGTCATAGTAAAAAAAAACCTTCTAGATCACTTTAGCTGTAATTTCCTTACGTAAATGTTTTAAATGACAATATGAAAAGATTCATCTCATCAAATGAGTAAACCTTGGAAAAGTTTTATACACCAACATTATGCAAAGTTCAAGATAATTACACTTGCCTATCCATAATTAAATAAAAAGAGTGCACATTTCAAAAGGACAATTAAGGCACAAGTTAAATGATGAACTTGAAAATAACTTTGCCCTAATTATTAGTACAATCATTTTTAATTGATAGCACTTACAATGCAATAGATTTTACTTATCAGGTTTTATTAACATAATAAAGAACTGTATTCCTATGCATGGCTAGGAGTCTAAATTACTGCCATTACATTTTAAGCTTTATACTGACAAAAAGGATAGACTATATATTATATTAAATCTTATATTCAATATTCTATCTATTACCTGGAATAAGAAGCCTGTATCTTGTCAGATCTAAACATATTTTTGAAAGGCTTATTGGAGGGGACAAGGTTGAGAGTAAGAGAGAAGGGGTAGGGAGGGCTATGAATAGCCATTCTGAATAACATCCATTATAATAATCATGAACCATGCTCATCTTAGCAAAGTCATCCAATACTGTGTTGAGAGAAATAATGAAAAAGTATTGGATGCTCAGCTCCTATCACACTTAGTCATGCGTCTCATAGCACAGTTAAACCCATTGGAGGAAAGGGATTTAAAGAGGACAGAAAACTGAATTCCATACCACTGAAAATAAGTTAGTTTCAGGGAGTAGTTGTGTTCGTCTGCAGTAGAACAATTAGATTCAAGTCTAGCAGCACCTTGGAGACCAACAAGCTTTTCAGGATATGGGCTTTTAGAAGTCAAAGCTCTCTTTATCCTTTAGGGAGCCAGCATGGTGTAGTGGTTAAGAGCGGTGGTTTGGAGGGGTGGAGTCGGATCTGGAGAACTGGGTTTGATTCCCCACTCCTACACATGAAGCCAGCTGGGTGACCTTGGGCAAGTTACAGCTCTGTTAAAGCTCACTCAGCCCAGCCTGCCTCACAGGGTGTCTGTTGTGGGGAGGGGAAGGGAAGGTGATTTTAAGCCGGTTTGAGTCTCCCTTAAACGGTAGAGAAAGTCGGCATATAAAACCCAACTCTTCTTCTTCTTCATACCCTGAAAAAAAAATTGCCGGTCTCTAAAGTGCTACTGGGGAGGAAAGGCAGCATGGTATACCCCAATGTTGTCAGATCTTGGAAGGTAAACAGAGTCAGTACTTGGTAGAGAGACCTCCAAGAAAGACTCTGCAGAGGAAGGCAATGGCAAACCACCTCTGCCTCTTAATTGCCTTGAAAACCCCTTACTAGGGTCACTATAAATTAGCTATGAGTCCGACTCAATGGCTCTTTACATGGACACAAGGTGCTACTCAAATCTATGCATTACTTGCCAGCATTGGGGCCACTTAAGGTGGTGTAAGTACCCTGGATGCCAGCGTGGAGGGCCCCAATGCCAGCGCATCATCTTCCTGGCCTCCTAAGAGCTTTCGCCCTTAAATGTCAGGAATGTGCTGTTAACCTGGTAAGAGAAGAACCAATCGGACAGCAGGGAGAATATATCAATCCTAGTGGCCCCTTTAGCAACTTTTGATAGAGCCAGTCAAAAGTTAGATTTTTCAGTCCCCATTCAACGTATAAGTAGAAGTTGCTTAGTCAGCAAGAGATCAGTCAGAGGAAGAGCTCTGAAGGACTTCAGAAAGCAGGGACAGAGCTGAAGTCTAGATTAGGGGTATGCACCATTTTTTAAAAGTATTTTTAACGTTAGGTTTTAATAGACCAGGAAATGTTTGAAAAATCTGAAAAAAAGCTGAATCCCCATACTGGCTTCTTAAAATATATTTGAAATGTTTTGAGTCTATTAAACCCAAACCCCAAAAAATCCAACTTCCTCTGAACTCCACATGGAACTCAGAGGTGGCAGGCGGTGTATAGCTGAATGCCAGGCTCAGCTTAGCCACCTCTAAGACCCAGCCAGCCTACAGATAAGGAAGGGGGAGAGAGAGGAAGGGGGAGATGGGGATCCCCCCCCCCCCAGTTTTATTAAAAATGTTAAAATTGGCGGCGGGAATGAAGGTGCCCATATAATGCAAAAAAAAAAAATCAGTGTAGATGACAGGGGAAGGCATTAGCAAGTAAATAAACAAATGCTGCCTAGTCACTGTTGTGATGTGACATCACCCCATGGGTCAGTAATGACCCGGTGCTTGCACCTTTACCTTTAAGAACAAAGACAGCTCTCCTGAATCCAGTTCTGCATTTGCTAGTGTTATCCAGTTAGTGTTCAATATTACTGAATACAGTTTGCTTGAATCTGAAGAGAATTGAATTGTCCTTTTATTTGGGAAGCAAGCGCCTAAGGCCTAACTATGTTAACCAACCCCAAATATCCTGACACCTCCCTTTTCAAATAATTTACTACAGATAGGTATTTTACAATATCTTTTACATTACCTTATTTGGCTAACCTTCATAAACTCTTAAGAATCTTTCCACATAATAAAACCCCCAAACATAGCATTTCCTAAGAAGTTCAACAGCCTAAAAGCCAGTCTCTACCGCACAATATGAGAACATTGGGTATATATCCTGACCACTCTCTACTATGTTATTAAAAGTAAAATTTGTTGGCTACATGTTTTATACACTTCAGTAAAGGAATGTGAATACAAATATATCAAAGATATTTTGTAAAGCCAAGATCAATTATATTCTGATAAACTTACAGGCAGTGGCCTTAGAGTGATGTATTTGTAACCTTAAAGTAGTCAACATTTTGGTGAGGCTTGGTGTCAGTGAAATGAAAAATAATTGCTCACTGCTGGCTATAAATTAAATACGCTTATTTTGCCAAGGGCAACACTTACCAGAAGAATCCGTAAATAGCTAGCAAGTTAGAAATCACGTAAATTGTGACCCTAGCTAATTAAATTCTGCATCTAATGGAGTGAAATTTATTGACAGCTCACTAAAATGAATTAAGAGAAGCAATAACTGCACTTTGTTGCATGTAATAAAATGTTGGGGGAGAGAGTTGCAAGCAGTTAGAAGGTTATTATAAAATTGCTCTAGGCCAAGCCGTTAACACAGAACACCCAATTACTATTCTTTAATCAGTGGAGACATTTCTGTTTATTGGAAAATAACTTACTTTGGTTATTGTTTCTAATTTTTATCCCCATTTAAGAAATTGGACACTTATTAAATATTGAAGCTGAGGAAGGCAATAGATTGATGTCAAATTAATGGCATCCTTGTACCAATTCACATTGAATTAACTTTCTTTTCAATCAGCATGGCATTTGCAGGTTATCATTTCACCCACACTAGGAACAAATACATGCAGTTTGTATTTTTCTTTTCTTTTTTTTAAAGAAAACATGCAGTGGAATATCAGTGCTCAGCTTTACACAGAGTCCCCAGTACAGATTTTATGTTTCTCTTCTGGAGGCAAACTCATGAGCTGTGTTATGCACATAAACCAGTAGTTTTACTTTAATTACAATATATATTTTAGTGTGAACATGAGCAATAGATTGTGTAGGCTGTAAGAATGTATTAACTAGGACTGACCAAGAGCACATGTAACAACTGTGCTGAAAAAATTACACTGGCTTCCAATTAGTGTACATTTTAAGATGTTGGTACTTTCTTACGTTTCAAGATTTAAGCAGGCTGCTATCAGGAAAGACTATTTTCTTAGGATCTTTCCAGTGTGCCATCTCATGAGCATTGATTTGATCTGTAACCCACTGATTTGTTTTTTTGGCAGCCCACAATATCCATAACACTCTCCTCCAACACCACATTTCAAAGGAATCTACCTTCTTCCTATCAGCTTTCTTCAATGTCCAGCTTTCACATCCATACATAATAGTAGGGACAAGGATGGCATTTGCTACTGATTTGATTTTGCTGTTTCATACTTTTAAATGTTGTCTTACATTTTATTTTCACAGATTATGGAAATCCAACTCCATAAGAGGGCTGCCATAGGCCAAGGGAAATTGGCAAAATGGCACCTCTCCCTTGCACATGCAGATCTTTTCAACAGGATCCAAAGTACTAAGCACTTTTAATTGAGCTTGGAAACACACTGAATGACAATGAACATTTTTAAAACACTGGTGTGATGAGTTCTCAGTAACTAGTACCAGTTATATGGCCATTGCACTTTAAATCTGATGATTTTTTTCCACATACTTTTCAAATACTTTTCAAATGCAGCCCCACGTTATGATAACCTAGCATAGGTGTAGCTAGATAACTGTCAGTAGATCACCTCTTTTCAAGAAAAAAATACTTCTGGCACTATCTAAATTATGGACATCCATTCTGCACCCAGCAGCAATGATGGATCTAAAAGCACTCCCAGATTGTAAATCTCCTCTCCAAGAGGAAATGCAGCCTCGTTAACTACAACTCAAAATATAACTTCTATACTTCGACAGACTCTTAACCAACAGTACCTCTTTTCCCCATCTTTCCATTCAGCCCATAAACAATTTCAAACACCTGTGGAGAACATCCACAGCAACATCTGGGTTAGATGAGAAACAGAGGCAGTGCTGTGTGTCTCGCTGACATCCAGCTCCAGAATTCCAGATGACCTCTTCCAACAACTTAAAGTGGGTTTTAAATAGCATGAGGAGCACAATCTGCCTGCAGCATAGCAGTGGAGCCACAAGAGTACAGTACGTATAAATCCAAGTGTAGGCAGATGATCCAGAAGCATACCACAGTTGATGATATTCAAAATGATAATTGTTCCAGGGATATAAATAAAGTCATATGCTTTCTGACACTCTCCTGGTGAAAATTATCCAGTAGGGTAGCCAAAACCATATCAGTATCAAAACTAGGTGAAAATCCAGATTAAAATGGATCCAGAAAATTGGTGTTATCTGGGAATGTCTAGAGCTGGGCTCACTCAAGCAAATTGTCCATAGTAAGGAGATTTGCAACCAGCCAGGGGAGAATTTCTTCAGAAGGGACAGCACAGTCACAGCCCATTTATTTATGTCTGCCAGTTAATCTGTTCTTATTTATATTCAAAGCATTAATTATGTAGGACATTCATGACTGAGTATCCCAATATTATTCTTTGACTAAAAGGAAGCTGTGGAGATGGCTGATTTCTTTGGAGCAGTGGGGAACATTCTTTACCCCATCCAATTTTCCTGATCAAGCTCATCCTGCTGTTGATGTTTGTCCAATTTGGAGGGCAATACAGGTACTGTAGCCCCCCCCCCCACAGGGAACAAGAAGGGGGTGGGCAGCTACACATGGCAAGAGCCCTATAAGGTGTTTTTTTTTTTATTAGAACTGTCATATATTTCAGATTTTTTCTCTCAAGCTTTAATTTTGTTGGCATACATCTCCACCTTGGCAACCAAGACCAGGTCCTCTGCCAGCCACACAAGACTCTGAAAACACATTTGGAGCTATGTTCAATATGAAGGCTGGAAACCATCAGAGAGAGAGAGAGAGAGCACCATATAAATCTGGGAACACTTGCACTGGGAACAATTGCAGCTTCTGATGGAAACCAAGCTTCTTCTTTTACTTCATCATCAGATGATAAATCAGGACCTCTCAGTATTTAAACAGAATATTCTTAGTACAGTGCAAAAGATCTTGTTGCATTAGCGCCCCATTACTAGTGCTCAAACAAATTGACTGTTTTCATTAACAGAAAATGAGGAGATTCAAACACATTTTCCTGCATAACATGTAATTTGGCTCTCATTTTGAAAGAGCAAGAGGATATATTACTGACAGGGAAGCTTTTGACCACAGATGTGCCACATGGAAGAAAAGTACAATATAAACGTTTTATAAAGCATGAAGCTGTTATACTTCCACCTTAAAATGATAAAAAGAGTAATGTGAAATATATGAAGATCTGAATGCAATGCAACATGACGTGGTATGAATTAAATATAGTAAATAAGTAAATGTACCTGATTTGAATATCCCAGGTTAGCCCAATCTCATCAGATATCAGAAATTCAGCAGGGTCAGCCCTGGTTAGTATTTGGATGGGAGACCACCTGGTTAGTATTTGGATGGGAGACTACCCAGGAATACCAGGGGTGCAATGCAGAGGCAGGCAATGGCAAACCACCTCTGAATGTGTCTTGCCTTGAAAACCGTACAGGGTTGCCATAAGTCACATGTGACTTGATGACAATGAATGAATGAATGAATGAATGAATGGTGGGGGGAAAAAACATGAACACAAGGAAATGAGTAACTAGTGTTGTTCCAAACATGCTAGTTAGGGTTGCCAGGTCCCTCTTCGCCACCAGTGGGAGGTTTGGGGGGCAAAACCTGAGGAGGGCGAGGTTTGAGGAGAGGAGGGACTTCAGTGCCAGAGTCCAAAGGGGCCAATCTTCTCCAGGGGCCAAAGGGGCCATTTTCTCCAGGGGAACTGATCTCTATCAGCTGGAGATCAGTTGTAATAGCAGAAGATCTCCAGCAAGTACCTGGAGGTTGCAACAGTAATGCTAATACAAGAGATTCCACAATAGCTTCCACAAGACATCATGCAGTCTCTTATAATGCTCCAACAAGATATCACCATCCCCTCTGGTACAAAGGCAGAATATTTTTGGATTTAGTTTCTGTTTTCTCACACAATGTTCTAGCACAAGTTATAAAAACAGTTCTTTCCTGAGCGGAAGACTTCCGTCAGAAGTTGTGTGGGAAGCTATATTTGGATCCAAGCTGTAGTCATTTCTAGGTCATTATAATTCTCTATAACGAAACCAAAAGACTGCAGCTCATTCTGTTAAATCGATTCCGGGGAAGCCATAAGTGCTAGTGCAGAAAATGTGAGGCAACATTTTTGACTCATCTCCCACCCCCCTCACCCCAAAATAGTTTCACATCTGGAATCTCATTTTCCAAAAAGAGATTGAGCACACATCTTCCAAGGCCTTGCAAACATGAATGATCATCTCAAGCCAGAAGCGATGCATATTGTATTGCATTTTTTTTCTTCTGCTTGGATGGACCTTCCAATATTCATATTCAGACACCAGTGTTTGAATCTTTTTAACATTGAAATATTCATTTGCAAAAGTGCTTGGAGATTATCCTGCAGGTCTAATAAAGCTACTTTGTTTGATCATTTCAATGCTTTTTTTAAATCCATGGTAGCACATGCAAACTGTGAGGGCTGCTTATTAAGTCAAGGTTTCTCAAGGTATTTGAGGAAATAATTTCCTCTTTGAATGAGTGTACTGATTTGCTTGGCCTTGCTTCACAGAGCATGGAAAGTGGTGCACAGGGAATAGGTAAAGGTTCTTGCTTTTAAAAGGATGTCTTATTCAAAGGCTGTTTGCATTCTGCCTTTTCCTCGAAAAGGAAACGTTTCAAGCAAATAATATGCAAGCCAGTGACCAAGGTCAGAATACATAATCCCCTGCACAGTTCCCATTAATTTCAGGGGGACCTTTGCAAGAGCATTTTCAAGTGGATTGTGCCCTGAAATGACAGGAAACACTTTTGCAAATAGAAAAGCCGCAGCAAGCAAGAACAGCTAACTCTCCATTGCCTTGACACTGACAGGCATAAGACACATATTCAGCCCACCTCATTAAATGCTATCCTGGCACCCCACCCTCAGAGAGGTGTGGGGGAAGGGATAGGGTTTGCTGCAGCAGGGGAAGGAGACCCAGCCCAGCCTGACAGCGCCCACCTTACATGCAGTGGCGGGGAGGTGGGGGAAGGAAGGCCATATAGTAGGGTTGCCAGCTCTGGGTTGGGAAATACCTGGAGATTTTAGGAACAGAACATGAGGCAGGCAGGGTTTGGAGAGGGGAGGGACTTCAGTCCCATAGAATCTAATTCCAAAGCGGCCATTTTCTCCAGGTAAACTGATCTCTATTGGCTGGAGATCAGTTGTAATAGCAGGAATCTCCAGCCACCACCTGGAAGTTGGCAACCCTACCATATAGGTGGCTGGTGACCAACCCACCCCCCTCTTTGGCCAACAACAAGTGAGATGCAGGACAGAAAGAAGCAATGGAGCAGCCATGTGGAGAGTCATAAGTATCCAGGGGGGAGGACCCCACTAGGGAATACAAAAAGTCCTTCCCAGAAAGCTTGAGTCCCAGTGTTTGCATAAGTGGGCAGGTGCCATAGGAAAGAGCAGCCATGCTGGCCTCTCAAAAGTATGCACACAGTCACTGTGTACTAAGTGCCAAATTCACTGGCCAACCCTAGCCTCTCCCCAGGCCAGCCTCTTGAAGGCATCAGCATTCACTGAGAACTACACACCAGAAGCACTGGCTTTCTCTTGCTTCTCTCCAAATGCAGGGGCCTGAGGTGTAGGGTTTCCAGCTCTGTGTTGGGAAATATCTGGAGATTTTGGGAGTGGAGACTGAGGAGGGCAGGGTTTTGTGAGAGGAGGGACTTCAAGGAGGAATAATGCCATAGAGTCTACCTTCCCAAGCGGCCATTTTCTCCAGGTAAACTGATCTCTGTCACCTGGAGATCAGTTGTAACAGTGGGAGATCTCCAGCCACCTACTGAAGAGGGTAGCTGAAGTAAGCACCAGTCATGGCAACCTTTTCCTTGCCTCCCCTTAAACTCTGGGGGCATGCACCTATGTGGTGTAAATATAATTTATTGGAAGCGCTATGTAAAGGTTAAAAATATTTTAAAAACATTAAAATAGCACAACCTGGTTGTGGTTACAGATGTCAACCTTAGGATATGTCATTGTGCTATTTTAATGTTTTTAAAATATTTTTTAAAATGGCATTTCTTTTTTCGTAAATGGTAATGGTCTTTGTTGTAAGAATTTGTTTTTCCTACACTGTATTAAAACATCAGATCTACTGCAAAAGAAACAGTTTCTCTGAAATCAGCTGGCACACATTTTAAGATCAGTGGTATAGCCGAGTGACCAATTTTTGCAGCTCAAAACCGAATAGCCTTTCATCATTTTATTCAGAGCTGGGTGAGGAAAATTAACATACATTTATATTAACAAAAGGGTAGAGTCTATGCAACTTTAATTATATATTTTAAATTATTTAGATATTAAATGAAAAATATACAATACATTGACAAAAATGTTAGGGATTTTTTTATCATTCTATCTGAAAGTTCTGTACATGTAATTTACTTCATATATTTCAACAAGGACACTTCTTCAATTACAACTCATGAAATTACTTTTCAATATTACTCAACATTTGTCCTATATGTAATTTGTCTTTGACTGCCTGATTTATCAGATACTGGGTACTTAGGAATGCTCATCATTAGCTATACTAGATTTGATACATACATGCCAACAAATTATTGCTTGTTTAATGATTTACATTTGGGGTGGATGGGTTTAGAACAGGAAATTTTATTTCTACAGGATATTTCAATACTTCTAAATTAGTTTTCAAGTTAGTACGGCAACTTTAGATGTCTTTTTAGTCCCAGAAAATATGAAGACTTCATAAATAGAGATGCCAAAGCAGTGGTGACATTTTAGGTCAAAGCAGAACAAAAACTTTCAGCTCCTATCAATATTTCAAAGTAATCCAACCATGGCGAAATTAAACAAAATTGTAGCATCACTTTAAATCATACAGTTGAAAGGTTTTTAAACATTATATGTGTGAATATTGTACTGACTGTGACCCCATTCTTATGCTACCACATGGATAGCCACTGGTATCAGACCTGGTAAAGGCACAGAGTCTGGGCAAGAAGGTATCTTCTTTACCCCCACCCTTTCCATGGTTTGTGTGTATCATCAGAATTTGGCCACAATTTCAGCTCAGAAAAGGAGTCCTTATAGTGTCCACAGTATGGTGCCAAAAAGTTTCTTTATGTTGAGTCAGCCCATCTGAGCCATAACACTCTCCAGTGTAAAGTATTATATTGAATCTCTATGCTGTACTCCCTAGAGGACAGCCTGGAAATGTACTACATAATTGCATCAACTCACATAGCAAATAAAAATATGATGCTCAACAAAAGCAGAATTTGCTGCAGGGACATTATTTCCCTATGACCAACACAATTTGTAAACTTGCCCTTTATTCCTATTAATATAGTCAGGATAGCATATATTGTGTGGTTATTGGAAACGTATATAAGATAAGGTCCATAAAACAATTTGCAGACTAAAAATTGCAATATTGCTGTTCATAATGATAAAATTACAAGTCAGTCCCCAACATAATTGACATAGTACAATTCTTCAGTCAGGTGTCTGTTTAACCAAATAACAAAGTACATTTCTCCTGAACTGTCATGCAATGATAAATAAATAGCATGTCTATATTTTCAAATATGACTCCCAGTCTGGCACATCTTAAGAAGTTACAGAAGCAGAAACATGTTGGTAAGTAGCTGATCTTGTAAGAAATGTGCAGCCGCTCTCAGTAGGGGAATCATGGTTACATTCATCTAGAATTGGACATATTCTTTCATTCAGTCAAAAGCAAGGAAGCACCTCTAATTAACTATGACACTTGGAAGGAACTTAAATGGCAGATATAATAATTGGCAACCAGAAAATGGTCTTCAGAAGCACACATATCTCCATGGGGAGAAAATAATGTCCAAAAGAACAATTTATACAACTTTGTCTTGCAGCAAGCATTACTGAGCCCAGTTCTGACTACCTGACACCAATTTTATTAATGTGCAACTTCTTTGACTTTTGTTTCTGATTACTCCTTCTCATGTTACATTCGAAAGACACATGCACTTTTCAGAGTTGTACCTCCCTGGAGATCCACAAAGACACAGTATCGAAACTGCAATGTGCTTATTTGTTTCTCTATGATTGACAAACATATTGAAACTGATTATATTTTCACATATCTCCAAAGAGCATGGCTGTGCAATTTAAATTCACATCAATGTGTGTTACAGATCCCCTTGCTTCAGCTGCAGTAGTAAACACTGCGTATGTTTTTCCAGTGAGTGAGTCTCCTTTCAGAAGGAGGTACATCTTTTAATGCTTAAAAGCATAGCAAGAATCTGACAACCCAGTCACACATATTTGATTAACAATTTTTCTAGGACCACATAGTTCACGTGTGCATGCATGTTCTAGTGATGGGAACTGAAATATGAAAAGCTGAAGAATGGCTAACTTTCAGCTTACAGGAGAAATACTTATCTCATAGTTTTATCCATTACTTCTGCTGCACAGTTCCATAAGAGCTTGGGCAGAAAAGGACCTATAGGCACAATGGCTCACAGGAAAAGTTTAATTGCCGGTGTGGTCCAGCAAATTGACCAAGTAGACTGGGAAGAAAGAGTTTGCAGAGTCTTGTTTGGTTTATTGGAATATTAACTTTAACTCTACCTACTTTTCTTTTTTTGTCTCTGTGGCAGCTAGGAGAGGCACTGCTCCCAGCCACCACGGATCTACCCCCCCCCCTTCAGGAATGGACTCTAGGTTTTTTCACAAGTATGCCATCAAAAAAGCAGATCTCAGTACCAAGATGGAAGTAACAGGGACAAAATGGAGATAAATATTGTGATAACAATTGCTGATAACAAAGACTCTGCCAATGATAGTGAATTGAAGTTTTAAGCAACCAGGTTATCCTGCAAAGCTAGCAGTGATCATGGGTGAAACCTGTTCAATTATGTCAGCTCTAGGCAGTTTGCCTCTCAGTGCTACAAATGCTAGCCTTAAGAATATTATGTTAAATGTCAAGATGTCAAATTCAAAGTAGGCATGTACAGCAATGACATTACTAAAATAGAAGGTAAAATGTTAAATTTTCTATGGGAAGCCTGGATCTGAAATTAGTAGCTGAAAAGATCCTGAGAATAATGACTGGTGTCTGTTTGATTTGGAAACTTGACAGATAGTTTTCAAGACTAAATGAACTTGCTTTGAGCAATTACATGACTATCTTACTGTAAAGATACATGGCCACCATAGGTTGTATATTCCAAGAATAAATTATTATGTGTATCATAGTGGTGAGGACTTGCACACTTGCTCAGTTTTCAGCTTAATTAAATTGGTCTCTGCTTGTTCAAGGTCCAAATTTATCTTATGTTGAAGTAAAACATATGGCAGCTTACAGGTCCTTTCTTTGCTGAGAAATATTCTCTAACGTGTCTATGTCCAATATATATTCTATAACTCTGCCAATAAAGCTTAGCGGAATCACTTCCACAAGTATTTTCCTATACTCCATCATGTTCTGGTATATCCACTCAGGAAGAAAGAACAGCAGATGCAATGCTTCAGCTAGTAACATTCTGCCATCAAGAGGTATCTTGACCAAGACTGGCACACATAGACACACACCCAAAAAAGCAAGATTAGAAAAGAAATAGGCAATACACACGGGATCCATTTTCAGACACCTTTGTCTAGCATTACTCAAATACTCCCCTCACTGGTTATGTACTGTGTCCTTTCTACCTGCACTATATGGGGATTGATTCTGCCATTGCAAGGTACAAAGTATTTTATACTCTTCCAATAATTGTGTATCGCTGATGTTAAGATAGAGTATATATTCTTCTGACATACTCTTGCTTATTGAATTGCACAGGATACCAAAAGTTTAGGCTATCTTTTATAGTACCCATGTTTCATCTAAGTATCCAGTTATTATTTGTTCAGATATGGCTTATGTCTTCTGATTTAAGTGCCCAAAATATCAACACCCAACTTTGGGCAATGCCAGCTGTTCTTTTATGTCTTGATAGCTCCAATCATTCTCTCCAGAAACTCTCAAAGCTCTAAAAGTACTTTACACTCAGTTTCTTGCTGTTTCATTCAGAAGCAACAGAAATGCTTCACTTTTGTCTTTTAAACAACAAAGGCTGTTTCCTTTAGTCTTTCAAGATCCTCCTTACTAAGTATAATTATATAAATACTGAGAAAGTATGGCTCTCTAATGCAAAATGTGGACATAATATGATTTGCTTTGGGGAATACTTTATGTTCTGCATTAGCACATTTCATTATTGTTTTGATTAACAGAATATAGAAAGGAACTCTGAAGGCTTGATACACATTTGTAGAGTTGGAAGTAAGGAGATTATTAGTTAAACCTACTATAAAGTTCTCACCAACTGAATTTCTTCCAGATATTAATTTATCCAGCCTATTAAACTACATTCTTAAAAGAGGAGGCAGATCTCCATATGACAGAGTAAGCCATTGTTAGTTTTCATTATGAAACAAAATTAGCAAGTGATCCAAGCAATCCATTTAGAAGTTAATAAATCTCACAGCTCAGCACTACAACTGTATTATCACAAGAGTTAATCAAATGCAGTGACATTCAACAAAAGGATTGGAGTAAGGGGTGAAGCACCTTTCATGTGAAAAATGACTTACATATGACTTGCATATGAAATAGGGCTGTTGAAAAAAAATTCGGTAAAATTTGGATTCGGCAAAATTTGGCCCGTATTTTTTTAGGAAATGCCAAAGTCCGAACTCCCCCACTTCGGGTCCATGCAATTCGGCATGAGATCCAGAGTTTGGGAAAAAATTCGGCCGAATAAACCCATTAAAAACACAATCGTGCCTTTCTGTGGCTCCGGGGGGTATTTTTGGGGGTAGAGATCCGAAACTTTCAGCGTAGCTTGAGGGGACCCTTCTTGCAAGAACCCCCAAGTTTTGTAAAGATTGGGTCAGGGGGGGCTAAGATATGGGCCCTGAAAGGGGTCCCCCCTCCTTAATGTGCATCTGTGACAATGGGGGTTTGCAATTAGCAGAGCTTGCTGCCCACTCCCAAAGCTCCCAGCCCGGACAAACAGCTGAGCTGCGGGGAGCAAGGGCGGGGCAGTTGCGAAGACGTTTGCAAACCATGCAAAGCAACAGGTTTGCAACCATGCAAACCATGCAAAGCAACACGTTTGCAACCATGCAACTTCATTTGATTTTTTTTAAAAGCACTAATGACCTGGATCTTTTGACCTATAAAGGACAACCATTTAAAGATTTATGTATTTGCCTTACTATTGCATCGGGTAAAATTAGAACTTGTATGTTAGAACTTGTATGTGTGACAGCTAATTGTCTTCCATTAGATATAAAGCATGAGGCTATCTTTGGTTCTTGTAGGTTATCTGGGCTGTGTAACCGTGGTCCTAGGAAAGAAAATATCAAGACCACGGTTACACAGCCAGGATAACCTACAAGAACCAATGAACTCTGACCGTGAAAGCCTTCGACAATATCATGAGGCTATCTATTCTCCCAAGTCCTTTACATCAGTGTTTTGAAAGGTGTCCACCTGAGAGCCTTAAACTAATTTAACTTCCAGGGCTTCTCTTGAAAAACCCTTAAAAGTTAAGATTGTGAGGTTGTTAACCTACCTTAAAATAAATTTCAGTTCCTTAGTATAACCATTATTCCCATTAGCTTTGAGAAAGCCAGTTACAATTAAAGTGGCTTACAACAGTTTTTTCTTTCTTTCTTCCTATTAGTCTCTCCCTGTGCAGTCTTATGCAAAGGTACTCCGGTGTAAATCCAATGGGTTTAGAATGGACAAATTCTGCATAGGATTATACTGTGAGAATTTAGTGACTATCGTTCACTCCAATAGGTTGAATCAGATGATGTTCCAATGTCCTTTTGCTTTGCCACCCTATGGTTATAGATATGACAGTTGCTAATGGTCAGGATGCTTTTTCTGAAATAAGGTGTTCTAGTTTTGTTTTGTTTTTACTTTCTAGATGTATGATAATTCCATACGTAAATTTAAATCATGCAGGCAAGGTCAGCTTTCAGTGGGGAGGAAATGCCAGACTCTTTTTCTTCGTCTCTATTATGACCTTTTTTGATAACACATGAGATAAAAGATTGTGCACTCAATTAGCTGTACATTTTTTATTCTTAGTACACTATCAATGGGCTGCAAACCTTTACACTCAAATGAGCAGACCTGTGATATTCTGAATTGAACGGCAAATGTTAGTGTTCTATTACATTAAATACAGGACATTAAAGAGGAGAAAACAGCATTGGTATTACCTCCTGCCAGTACTGAGCATTTGCATCTGTTTAGCTTGTATCTAACAGCATCTGAAGACCATTTAAGTAAAATGAGTCATTTTTTTATCACAAACCAAAAAGAAGCAAAGTCAACTAGCAGTGATTCATCATGCATTATATAGTGTAAGCCATAAGACACTGGCTAGTATCATTTGTTTCTATTGATGGAAGAGGATATCTTCTATCCATTCCTTCCTCCCAATGCAGACCCTTCCTTGCCCTGAATGCAGTTCATGAACGTCTACTCAATGGGGGTGGGAGGGGAAACAATGTTGCACAATGTTGTGACATGACTTCTGCCTAGGAACCCAGAAGTGACACTGCTACAGCCTTCTATGAATTTCTCTGATCTCTGTGGTTTTTACCATAGAGTTCTGGGGAAACCCTAGAGTATCATGTGACACAGTACTGTTGCTTCTGGGTTCCTAGATTACACAGCCAGAAATAACATCACAGCATCATGCAATGCCATCTCACGACATCTCCCCTAGTCTCCCATTGGTTGCCATTTCTGGGCTAGCAACCATAGAAGCATGTTTCCTTTTCTTTCCTTTTCCCCCAGTAGCATTTTGTGACCATCAAAGATGCTCTGCTGATAGTCAAATAACTCACCTCAATAAAATACCATGCAGTACAGAAGGTTTGGGTTGGGGGAAAGAGACAGGCAAAATTATATCATCTTCTTCTCCTAGTGGAGCTGAGCTTTCTCTGCTCACAGAAGACTAAGAAGAATATAATTTTGCCCAGTCCCCCCCTCCGTCCTTGCTGCAACTGCCCGTCACATGACATTTCCTTTAGGAAGTTCCCCCAGTGTTCAGCAGAAGACTTTTGGGATCGCAGCAGTGCGCATGAGCTTCCACAAGTTCTTTGTGCTCAAAGTACATAGGCTCTATCCTGGAGACTTTTTTAAAAGCTCTGTAGCAAGTATCTTGAAGAACAAATTAAAGAATTAAATTTCTAACCCTTATATTACAGCAAAAATACAGCAGGAGAGGGCAAACATCCAAAGGAGGAAAACAGAACTCACATAAAATGTTTATGTCAAACCATACATTTGCATTAAGGTGATTAATTTCAAATCACACCTTTATTTGGCATTAAGGGTGATTAATTACACATAATTTTTTCTCCTGTACCATAATACACTTGTTATACAAAGACAACAATACTAACTGCCCTAGGAAAAGAAAGCAAATATTTACATGTTGTTAATTTTATATGGAAGTAATTCCGTTTATTCAGCTCAAACCCCCCCTTTCTGACTATATATTACTCTTCTTACACACTTGACACTGAGAGACACTGTCCTTCAGTGTTACTCCTCTGAAGATGCCTGCCACAGCTGCTGGTGAAACGTCAGGAAAGAAAATACCAAGATCCCGGTCACACAGCCCGGATAACCTACAAGAACCAATGAACTCTGACCATGAAAGCCTTCGACAATATTCCATTTATTTATGTTTGTACTATTACTGTCTAACATTGCGAGAAGGCTAGTGGGTTCATGGTCATTAGATATTCATGCTCCTTCCTCCTCAAAAATAACATAAAACAGTTTTGCTGGATCAGTCCACCTAGTCTAGAATCTAGTTTCCCAGAATCGTTAATTAGTTGCCCACAGAATACCTACAAACAGGACGTGGAGGCCAATACTGCTTCGTGTTGTTGCCCAGAGATATTCAAAAATAAAATACCTCTGTACCAGAGATTCTATTCAGTCATCATGGCCAATAGCCATTGAGGGGGCTGTTTTCCATGAATTTGTTTTATCCTTTTTTTAAAAAGCCCTTGAAACTAGTGGTGTTACTACATCCCATGACAGCGAATTCCACCAGTTAATTATAGGTTGTGTGAAATTGCACTGTCTTTTATTTGTCCTAAATCTACCACCCATCAACCTCAATAGATGTCCCTGTTGTCATACAGGACAAAACATTTTTGTCTCTACAAATAAAAAAGGATGTTGAGGAATGGAAGATATTTTACCAAAAGGAATGGATAATGTGTTGTGGAGGGGTAATTTTTGTTCTCACGATTTCACGTGTAACAGTTTCAACTCCAAATGCCATTTTATAAGCTCTAGAACAGAAATTCTGTAAAAATGATCCAATATATCTAAATAAAAATAGTGTTTACACAAATCATCATCATTATTTGTATAGCGTTTTCAAATGCTAAAAGCATTTCACATCCATTATCCTGTTGTAGCCCCCCACAACAATCCTGTTAGGTAGGTCAGCATTATCATCCCAATATTACAGATGGGTTCTCTGAATGACTTTCCTAATGCTACTTACTGAACTCAAAGCCATATGCAACATTCAAAGTAGGGACTTCTTAGCCACTATACTGCATCAGCTTTACATTCTATCCCCTCTCCCATCAGCTTTAAATACTTCCCATGATTTACACTATCAGATATAACACTACTTCTCCATGCAGTTTCTTCTTCCTGAACCACAGTTCTTAATTTTCTACTGTGTGTTTTATTATTGATAGCGTAATCATTTCTCAGAAATCACTATAGTAACTATAGAACAATGAAGAGGGGATTTAATAGCATTGTCCTTTATCCATCTTTGTGCCTTACGAAAAATGTGTTTAAGAAGGTAACTGTCAACATGCAAACCTTTTTTAAAAAAATGACCAGAACCCATTAAATCACACACATGGCACAATCCTAAACAAAATTATACTCTTCTAAGCCAATTGAAGTCAATAGGCTCAAAACATTTAACTTTTCTTAGGATTGCACTGACAGTATCTTATCTCTTTCTGTAGCCTAAGCAGCAGAAAATAGAATGGAGTTCAGGAACATAACACGAAAGAGGGGTTTAGATGGCTAACAGACATAAGCAAGCCTCCAATGACCATATTTTGTCAAGAGGCCTATTCAAAATTAATTATAATTCCCCAGTCTACATTTGTGTGGCCAACCTTGGAACTGAGAACAGCTAAAGTTTACTTGTGAAATTAACACCGAATATAGATTTCATCACAGTCAGAAAGTTATATTTTCCTGCTAAACCGAAAAAGAAAAAAAACCCAAAAAGAACACCCAGGTAATAAAATCTGACAAATTGACAATGGGAGAAAATTTATCATAAAAAATCTAATAATGCCTGCTAGCAGTTTTTAATCACAGCTGCTGAACTGTTGCATCCTGAGGAACACCGCTTGTTTTAATTATTTATTGGGAAGTGATGGTTTATTTGGAAGAAAATGCAATTACATCTTGACACTTTAATCACTATCAGTTTGTTTTTTTCCCTTGCCACTGCTAAGAGGAAGGTTACCTTCCTATGGAAATTGTGACATTTCTATAATTGGTTTTGTGAATCTTCCCAGAGACTGTAAAATATCCGTATTATTAAATTTGTGCACAAAGTGGAGTTAAGATATTATTAAGATTGATGGCTAATAATGCTGAAATTCTCCATCCAAAGCTTTGATTAAGTTTTCCTTTCTCCTTTAAAGGTCTGCACTGTTGACCAGATAATAAACACAGTATATCCTTCCAGTTGCAACACATATCTTCTTCTTCACTTTCTGTTTCTTACCCATATTCCAAGGAGTCAAACAGAAGGCTAAACAATCCTTTGATACAGTAAGGAGTCACAGAAAAAGCTTGCCATCTAAGAGTTGTTAACTTCTCATCAAGTACAGATCCTGTGCTGAATACTTCTGATAAGGAAGTATTCAGTGTCCAAAGCCTCCCATCGCATTGCTACTAGGGTGGCAAAACTCACAGCATCATGCCACATTACAAATAAGATATGTACTGTAACACTCTTTAATGAGTCCTCTATGACCAAAACATCCTGGGATAGGCCATAGCTCAGTGCTAGAGCATACATTTTGGCCACAGAAGATTCCCAGTCCAGTACTCATTAAAAAAAAAAAGCATCAGGCAGCAGGACCTCCACTGAACCATTGCCAACTGCAACAAACAACACTTTGCAAGATGGACCAGTAGTGTTACTCAGTATATATGGCTGGTTCATAGCTCCCCTTAATTCACCATCATAGCTAAATTCTGCTTGCAAGTTATCGTCATCAGTGTATCTAATACTCAACATGACCCCATCTGTTGATACTTAAATCTGAAGATTGGGGCCCTGTACATACAAGACAGATTTTTCTACAAACCTGAGAAAAGCCCCAGGTTTGCAGAAAAATCTGAAATCTAAAAAGATATATATACATTGCTGGTTAAACCCCCCTCCCCCCAAAATAGAAGTGGCCACCTGTCTCTGGTCATTGCTAGGCAACCACACAGTATTGCTAGCCTTCCAGCACTGAGTTTCTGTCAGTAAAAGGCAGGGGGATGGGGCAGGGTTTGAAAGCTGCTATCTCTAATCCCAGGTGTGAATCAGAGAACTAATTGCAGCAAATTTGATAAAACAAGAAAAACATCACCAGAATCTCACCATCATAACAGCATGTTGGTTTCCTTTGGACTGCCTCATTATTTAGATATTAGTTTTCATATGTAGGATATATGATTGATTGACAGACATATCTAAATATCTTCGCCTTCTAATTACCAAATAACTTCTCATTAGTCAGGTAGGTAAATATTTATTATGGTCCTAAACCAAAATGACTTCTCATTAGTCATCTCAGCACTCATTGGCCACAAGAAGCAATGGTTTTCAGGACTCTACGCAACTGTGCTGCATATTGCCTTTACATTTTTCTTCATATTGCTGTAACTAAAAAGGCAGGGAGGGAAGGCAGCTTGGTATAACCTGATCTCGTCAGATTTCAGAAGCTAAGCAGGGCTGGTACTTGGAAGGGAGACCACCAAGGAAGTCTCTGCAGGGGAAGGTAATGGCGAACCACCTCTGTTTCTCACTTGCCATGAAAACTCCTTCCTTGGGTTGCCATCAGTCAGCTGCAACTTGGCAGTGCTTTACACATAAGTATAAAGGCAACTCCTTTTTAAAAACTTGCAAAGTAGCTCCACTATATATTGTCGAAGGCTTACAAGAACCAATAGCTCCACTATCTTCAGCTCAAATGATGCATTTTTCCCAGCAGTGTAACCACTAAGGAAATGGCTAAACTTTTCTTTTTTCTAATAAAAGCTGAACACTTATGAAAGGCACCAAGAATATCTCAAAAGGGTCCAGGCTCCCTCAGTGCTTTGTTCTTCCCTTTCTGATCAACAAAACCACAAAATCCTAACCTTTAAAGTGATCAATTCAGTACTGTCAAAATAATACAATGAACCATGTTGGAATAAGTCTCCAAAAACCCCTTCTAAGAAGTGAATAGGAAATTTGATCTTTAAATCCTGGGGGAAGGATATGAAAGTGTCAAAAAGATGTCCCATTGGCCAAAGGGAGTGCACAGCTCTATTCAGATGACACATTCACTTCTACTGAGCACACAGAAGGAGGTGTGGAGTCACATCCTCTACCCCTGTCCTTCTGAACTGAATGTATGGATACAAAGCTGATGCCCATGTGAGTCCTGAGCGCACCACAACACAGGATTAGTAGATTGTAAACTGCTCCCATCGCTACATGCATTGACCCTACTACATGTTTCTGTCATGAATATTCATGGCTCTCTTCTTACCTACAGATGGCAGGGGAGAAACAGCAAGTACAATTCAAAAGCTGCTCCACAGAGTCACTGAATTGTGTAAGAGGCTCAAATGAGCAATATATATGTGAATACATAAGTGAGAGTGTGTGCGTCTGTGCGTGTTTAAGAGAACAGATGAAGCACGTACAGCTCCGATCAAGTGCTCAACTCATACACTGCCCCTCTTTCCATAAAATTTCACTGGCCGCTACACAATTCAGATGACTTAGAGTCTTGCAGTTCAAGAACAGCCAGCATGCTCAAAAGTTCAGAGAATCTTATTAACTATAGGTCATAACTATACGATCTGCCTTTATATCGAATGCTAAGAAAGCAGTCTGCATTCTGGATCTCAGCCACTTGGGTCACAAAAATATGGAAGCCTTAAAAAGTCATCCAAGCCACACTGCAGAAATCATTTACATGGATTACCTTCTGTCATTATTAAAATGGTAATAATTCGAAGTGAAAGATGTTCTTGGCCAAATTATCACCTGCACATCATAAACACCTAGCTTTTTGCCCTTGGAGTTTATCAGTACTGTGGGAGACATTTATTGCCTTTTATTTGCTCTCCTTTGGCCAAAGCATAGCAAGGTTAATGCAGTTCTTCAGCACCTTTGCTGCAGCCAAGAAAATGTCACACACACACACACACACACACACACACACACACACACACACACACACACACACACACACACATATATATATATATATATATATATATATATATATATATATATATATATATTGGATGGATATAAACTTTTCCATTTGTTTCTAAACAACCATTAAAAAGTTGCAAGGAAGTTGGATGCAAAATCCATTTCGGGAATCCTGGTTATGAATATTGCTGCAGTGGAATTAGAGTTCTCACTATAAGAAGGCCGCATAAGATGGACTACATCTTAATGATCTGATAATAGGGGTTCCAAATATTCACAAAATATAGAGTCCAAAAGAATTTTTCTCCCTGAAACCAAAAATCAGGCCCCAAATGGGAGCTATGGCTATGTCCAGGAAAATGATTGCCTTCCATGGGCCATAGCAACTACTATACAAGAACATCACCAAACATGCAATGAACATCTTTAATGTTCACTGCATACATGCATATATTGCATAATGTTCATTGCATAATGTTCATTGCATCTCTGCATACTGGAAGAATGGGCATTAAAATGGCAAATGAGATTCAATGTAAGTGTAAAGTGATGCATATTGGGCAAAAAAATCCCAACTTCACATAAACACTGATGGGATCATGCTGACAACGACAGACCAAGAAAGGGATCTTGTGGGGGGGGAGGTGGATAGCTCAATGAAGATGTCAACCCAGTGTGCGGCTGCTGTAAAAAAGGCAAGTTCCATGCTGGCCATAATTAGACGAGGAATAGAGAATAAAACTGCTGATATCATACTGCCCTTGTACAAATCTATGGTGAGACCACACTTGGAATACTGTGTACAGTTCTGGTCACCACACCCAAAAAAGGATATTACAGAGCTTGAGAAGGTGCAGAAAAGAGCAACCAAAATGATTAGGGGACTAGAGCAACTGTCCTATGGGGAGTGGTTAAGACGCTTAGGGCTGTTGAGCTTGGAAAAAAGGCGGCTGAGGGGAGACATGATAGAGGTCTATAAAATTATGCATGGTTTGGAGAGACTGTTTTTATTTTCCACCTCAAACCATGAGGAAAGCATTGTATAAACGTCTGGATAAATAAAAATAATAAACAATATACACAGTTATTTCAATAATGAAAAGTTGAAAAGGAGCAGAAGGAATCAAATGCACAAAATATCCATAACTTAAAAGAACAATCAAGATGAAAGGTTACCAAAGAACTGAGAAAATAAAATTATTTGTCTTTTCTTGACACCCGAATGATATCACTGTCGGTGCCAGTTGAACAGCCCTTGGAAGAATGTTCCAGAGATGTGTCATTATCATGAAGAAGGCCCTCTACTTAGTCTCTCACACCTTCCCTCATTGGAAAGTGAGGTATTCCCGTGTAGAAAAAAGATCTAAGATCATGAGTAGGTTTGTATGGACCA
This sequence comes from Euleptes europaea, assembly GCF_029931775.1. Taxonomy (NCBI): domain Eukaryota; kingdom Metazoa; phylum Chordata; class Lepidosauria; order Squamata; family Sphaerodactylidae; genus Euleptes; species Euleptes europaea. The sequence continues at coordinate 35,092,783 of NC_079320.1, read as the reverse complement.
AGTAGTTTTAATATCAAGCCATACTACTGGTCCATCTAGCTTAGTATTGTCTGTTGGGTGAGAGGCCACAGATCTGTTATGCTAGGGAAAGCACATACCTTGGGCAGAGGATGCCTTCTACTGAACCCCTCCAGGGTTGCGCTGCAGAGGCAGGCAATGTCAAACCACTTCTGAACACTTCTTGCCTTGAAAACTCTATGGACTAGCCATTTGTTGGCTCAACTTAACAGCAAACAAAAATGTTCATCATCAAGTATCTCATCTTTTACTTTACAATAACTTTTTTGTTTTCCCTTTCAAAATGTAAGCTGTACATTTGTTAATTGCTCTCATTAAGAGGGGGGAAACTTTTGTTTTATTATTGAATGCATATGGAACCTGTGATTTTTGCAATGTCTAAGCCAGCCATTTCTTGACTGATGGAACAGTACTTGCAAAATTGACAACCATATAATAACGGGGGTGGGGGGAAGCTTTTCAAAGCTTTTCAAAAGACCAAATTTTTAAAATCAAAGTTAGTATTGTACTATGTTCAGCCCCCATCCCTAGAGGTTTGGAAGCTGGTTTTGCCCCCTCCTCTCTTCCAAATAAGAAGATGTCAAGCTTTCGTGAGGGAACAGACTGAGAGACAGGGCAAGGAGCAAGTGCTGTAAGCTTGCTTCTCTCCAGCAACAGCACTTCCTATTTGGAAACCCACCCCTGCATTTTTGTATGGTGGAAATAGCTGGTCACTTTGAGGGCAAGCAGGCATTTTTAGACTCTTTCAGATTGTCTGAGAAAGAGTTCTTTTTTTGTCAGCTTCACTTTGCCACTTTGTCATGGTGGGTTGTTCTAATAAGGCCTGGTTGTGATATGGTTAGGCCCTAATCTGGTCGAATGAAAGAGTGTGTGCTTTTTTTCAAGTTACGGATCTATGGTGCATACCCTGAGGCATCTTATGATGGGGGCCTTCTTGAACTGGCCTTGCATGGCTTATCAGGCAGAGGGGAATGGAGAGGTGGCCCCTCAGGGCCATGACTTCACCCTAGTGCTTCCTAGCATGTGGGAGAATGGTGGAACAACAGGTCTTCTCAATAGGGTTGCCAACCTCCAAGTGGTAGATGGAGACCTCCCACTATTACAACTGACCTCCAGGCGATAGAGATCAGTTCACCTGGAGAAAATGGCCACTGCGGCAATTAGACTCTATGGCATTGAAGTCCCTCCCCTCCCCAAACTCCACCCTCTTCAGGCTCTGCCCCCAAAATCTCCAGATATTTCCCAATCCAGAGCTGGCAACTCTGCTTCTCAACACACCTTGATGTGCAGGCCAGAAAAAGCAATTGGTGGATTAAGACCATCTTGTGATTGAAGCCAGGGTGGGATTGCACATGGATGTTGGCATGCCTCTGGCAGCCCAGTACGCAGAGTGCCCTCACTGAGGGTCGGGTATTAATAGCATTGTCAACCTCCAGGTGGTGGCTGGAGATCTCCTGGTATTACAACTGATCAGGTGACAGAGATCAGTTCGCCTGGAGAAAATGGGTGCTTTGGAAGGTGGACTCTATGGCATTATACTCTATTGAAGCCCCTACCCCCCAAACCCCACCCTCTTCAGGCTCCACCTCCAAAATCTTCAGGAATTTTTCAATCCGGAGCTGGCAACCCTAGGTATTAATAAGGCTCAGATCACTCAGTTGAAGCCATTTATTTGGGATGGTGGGGTGAGGTAAATAGTTAAATCCAATTCTAGCAAAAAATGATGTTTTTCTTTCAGTGGTTTATATTACTATCATGCAAAGCTATTTTCTTTGTCTGCTGGTGCAATTCAGTGTTTAAAATATCTAAAGTATATTCCCTGTTAAATAGTAGAAAAAATTTAGGTCACAAACCCAAATATTATTCTCTTTAATTACTAGGTCCTAGGTTGGCATAAGATGTAGTTTGTTATAATCCTAAACATAATTTCTAATGGAGGAAATATGCATTTTGCATTCATTAACTCACATTATCTAAGTTACACAATCATATTTTAGCTTTGAATTCCACTAGCAGGAACACAGAAAAAAAATGCAGTCTCAAATTTATTACTTGTAACTTTTGCTGGTTTTCAGTTTTTATGTAAACCTGTGTTGATTTATTTTCATTTGAGTAAATTACTGACCAAAATGCTGAACTGCCAATCAGTTCTGAATTTTCATAACGAAACACTGAAAATTTGACTGCTTGCACTGCGTTGGATCCAACCAGCTATTCCACTGGTGAAAAGGTGGAAAGAGAGTGTTGTTTAACCACCAAAGAAGCAATGCTGGGAATCATGGTACCTGTGTGGACAAAAGACATGTGTAACAGGAGTTCCAATAAAGAGGCAAATTAGATAAGCTCGAACAAAAAAGTTGGCAAGATCCAGTTCACTATCTAGAATAGCTTACGCATAATGGTGGTGGCCAGAAGCCAATAGGAACCTGAGTGCTTTCATTGACTGTTCCACCATCTCCCCCCTTTTTTTTCTTTACTCTTTTTCCTTCCCCCCACTTCTTTTTCTTTGGGGCAAGAGTGTGTTTTTCTTGTTCTAGTTATAATGAGTTATAGGCTTTAGTAGTAGTAGAATATGAAAGGTAGGAAGAAGTTGGTAGATAACGTTATTTCAGTATCGATAGCTCCATATTAAAAAGAACATTACACAAACAAGAATATAAACAAAAATTATAAAAATACATGAGATAAAAAAGGAAATTACATACGTATGAGGGGCCATGGATCAATGGTTGTGCATCTGCCTTGTGTGCAGGGGATCTCAAGCCGAATCCCTGGCATCCCCTGGGGGGAGCATCCCCAGGGGGGAGCAGGTGGTTGGGGACTGCTTGTAGTCTGGAGAGCTGCGGTCAGCCTGCATAGATAGCACCCATCTTGATGGACCACTGTTTTGACTTAGTATCCAGCAGCCTTTGCGTGGGTTCACTTTAGCAACACTCTCTCAATGATATAACATTTGCTGCACATGTAGAAGATCTTGGGTTCAATCTGTGATATTCCCATTGAAAGGATGAGGCACTGAAGTGATCTGGAAGACCTCAGCCTGAGGCTTTTGACAGTTGCTGCTGGTCAGAGTACATAGTACTATCCTTTGTGGACAAGCAGACTAATTTAGTTTAAAAGCTAAATTGGACATGCTGTTGAGAATAAGTATTTATGATAGGATGAAATTTGGGCAATGTTTGGAGAAAGATAAGTCACAGCAGCAGTAACAGACACTAGAGTTAGTGAGGCATAGTGGTTAGAGTTTGGTATTAGGAACCTGGCTCAAATCTCACTTCTGCCACAGGAGTTGATGGGTTCAGTCTTTCCTGCAGGGTAATGGAAGTCCTATCTTGTTGCCATAGCATAATTGTTTGACATTTAGAGCATGGTTACCAAAGATAGCCCACTAAAGAAGGGCAGTTTGGGCACAATTCCCAAGAGGCCTCCCAAGCACTGGCCATCAGACAAGGAGGAAGGGTGTGGTGAAAGTGAAATGGCAGCAAGAATAGAAGACTGGTGGAGAGCTGCCTCAGCTTCTGGAATCTCCAGGCCAGTCAGCCAGCAGGCTCCGGGCGCAGGCATGTCATTGGGCGATCAATTAATGTTTCTTCTTCTTCTTTAGTGGCCATGGTGGCAATTCTAGAGCTGGGCTAGGTGACAGTGTTACGGGTGAAGCCAGGGTGGAAACAATAAAGGGACCCAGCAGGCACCTTTTTATTTAGAAGCACATCACCATCAAGACTGGTGGCTGTTACCAGAGTAAGGAGCTAGGTCATGGAAGGCAGCATTCTGATGCCTTCATTAGTGCTTGGTAATGCCATCAAGGTGGGCAAGTAGTGGAATGTGGGTGACAGATCATGTCATGCCTGAGTAGGGGAGTATGTACTTACAATGCAGTGGGTGATTCAGGCACAGGTTTTAGTGCATCCATGGCAAGAGGTGTGGCTGAGTTCTGGGGTAGTGCCTTACTTTCCCATTGTGGTTTTAATGCATGAGTGCCTTCCCTTTTTCAGTGCATGGTAGCTAATGCCTCATCAGCAGTTACCCTGGTTATGTTAGCCATAGGGTTGCCAGGACCCTCTTCGCAACCTGTGGGAGTTTTTTGGGGAGGAGCCTGAGGAGGACGGGGTTTGGGGAGGGGTGGGACTTCAATGCCACAGAGTCCAATTGCCAAAGCAGCCATTTTCTCCAGGGGTACTGATCTTTATCGGCTGGAGATCAATTGTAATAGCAGGAGATCTCCAGCCACCACCTGGAGGTTGGCAACATCTGGGCCAGCTGGGCCAGCATTAGGTTTCTGGGAAGCACTGCCCCTGCAAGGAATGGTCCCTACTTTGAAATGCTGTCTTGCATTTCCTCAGTTCAGTGGTTTGGGGTGGTGTGCATGGCTCCTTTGAATTGTGTTTTGGGAGCTGGAGATTAAGCATGAAAGTAATAAAGATTTTAAGGTTTTTTTTAAAAAAAGAGGGCAGAGAAGAGTTGGGTGAAAGAACCAGTGCAAGTGGTTCACTGCAGCTAATAAGCAAGACAGAGTTGGCCTAGGTACAGCCAGAGGGGATCCTGACTCTGTTTAATCAGTCAGATGTTATTCCAACAGAGTATGCTAGACATGAGGTGCCCATATTGCTTTTGATGGTGAGACCTTTCTAATGCATCAGCACCAGACCCAGTAATTCTGGTCTCACTGTTTAGGCCCTCCCTGCTGTTTGACTGTATAGTATGCCATTAAGGCATGATTCATTCAAAAGTACTTCAAGATCATTCCTGATGGGAAGTGGGTCCCAATTCATTCAGTATGGGGGAGTGTCATTTAGACAGGCATGCTGTGCGATAGGGGAACCCTATTCCCCATAGGATGTACTCAAGGTTCCCAGATGGGCACGGGGATGGGGGCCCCAAGGGTGACTGAATATGTAGAGCATGGTATGGACCTGTGAAGGGGCACAATAGGGTACCTTAAGTTGCATTATTGGGTGTAATACCCCAACAGGAGGGTGCAGCATACTGGCCAGAGGTTGTAGTGAGGAGGGGTTATAGTGTCCTTAGTAAGGCCACAGAGTGAAGCCTTGTGGCAGGAGCTGTCTGTTAGCAGGTATGTTACTCTTAGGCAGATGCAGTAGTTTTGGGTCTCCCTTGATACAGGTCCAAATCAGTTTTAGTTGAGGCAAAGGGCATTTGTATGGTTTTGAAGCTGGATCCTCAGTTTTTCCCAGGGTCTGCACACAAGGTGTATATCAGGATGTGGGGCTGCTGCCCAGGTGGCCTATTTCGACAAAGAGGCAGATCACCTTTGATGTAGTGCCAGTTGGGAGTCTTTATATGGTAGCTGGGGGGGTCACCAGTACATGGTTTGGGACTCCCACATAGGCAAGACCCATCAGATCAGTAGTTGGCATGCACAGGCCTTTAATTCTTGTCATCTTTTCTGCCACAGGAAACAATCCAGTTAATTTTCAGGTGACAGCCAAAGGCTTTTGACTCCTGCATGCCATTAATGCATTTTGTTTCTTGAAGGTATTGGCATATTAAGGAGCATGATCAGTAGGGTTGCCAACCTCCAGGTGGTGGCTGGAGATCTCCCGCTATTACAGTTGATCTCCAGCCAATAAAGATCATGGCCAGGAGAAAATGGCCGCTTTGACAATTGTACTCTAAGGCTTTGAAGTCCCTCCCCTCTCCAAACCCTGCCATCCTCAGTCGCCACCCCCAAAATCTCCAGGTATTTCCAAACCCAGAGCTGGCAACCCTAATGATCAGGGTGATGGTGAGGGGCAGTTCCCTCATTTTCTAGGCAAGCAAGAGAGCAGCAGCCTCTGAGGCATGGATACAGCTGAGCCTTTATCCTAGGGCCGGTATTAGGGTTGCCAGGTCCCTCTTCGCCACCAGTGGGAGATTTCTGGGGTGGAGCCTGAGGAGGGTGGGGTTTGAGGTGAGGGACTTCCATGCCATACAGTCCAATTGACAAAGCAGCCATTTTCTCCAGGTGAACTGATCTCTATCAGCTGGAGATCAGTTGTAATAGCAGGAGATTTCCTGCCACCACCTGGAGGTTGGCAACCCTAGCCAGTATGCAGTGGCAGGGCTCATGTGGAATGTCATGGAACCAGTTCCTGTCCTCTCTCCACCAGGTTCTGAGAGAAGGCAGTCATCTCGAGGTCTTCGTTGTGCATCTGGGTGAGAATTACCTGGTGCAGATGAAAGGAACTGCTTCTATTGAGAATATTCAGGGCCTTACAAGATTTAATTCCTGGGACCATCTTTGTGTGGTCTGCTTTGGGCAGGAAAAAAATTGGTAACAAGCCCGCAAATCAGCTTGCATATAGCGGGCTAGGGCCAAAGTGAATGAAGCCATTTGAATGGCAATTTGGATGGAGGAGGTGTATGTTTACCGCACGATTCCATCAAACATAATATGCCACACCTGCATAGGGACCATGATGTGCATCTCTCTCCTGAGGGGTGCAACACATATTTAAATGATCTGTGTCAGTGCCTGTAGGACAATATAGTCATCAGGTGGCGCAAGGGGAGTTAAGCTAGGCTAACTCCCTTGTGTGGTGGTGGGGACTGGGCTAGCTGATCACAATGAGCAGGGATGATTGGCAAGCACCCTGAGACATCCGAGGTGGTGGAAGGAGTGTGGCGGCCTTGTGGCGGGGTGCGGCTGGAAAGGAGGTGCCCTTGGTGCTGAGCAACATCTGTCTGATCCTGGTAGTGGCTGTGTGGTGCATCAAGTGATGGGGCTGGGCACCTCTCAGCACATTGTGTGCAGGCGATGTTAAACAAAGCCAGCAGAAGATGCTGGCAGTGTTTGGAGTCAGGGGTAGGTCGGCCAGAAAAGGCAGCCATGGGCAGGCTGCCCTAACACAGCCTGCCCATTTAAATATGTTAACATATTTCTGCTGTTTGACATGGGAGACCTCAGGATTAGAATAATTCATGCAGCGTTTGCAACCCATTTAAAGTAGGCATGTTCCCCCCCTCGCTTCTCCTTCATTCCTCTCCCCTTTCCACCTCTCCCTTTTCTACTTCCTTCTCCTTTTCCCTTTTCTTCTGCTTTTTCCTTTTCTTCTTGTCTTCCCCCTCCTCCCTTAACAAATCAAATAGGAAGAAAAGAAATATAAGATATAGATGCAAATCAGATATAAAGTACAAAATGTCAGACATAAAGCAATGGTGTAAATAAATGGAATTGTATGTGTTAACATATTTAAATATGATGCAGATCGGTTTAATTGATTAATTAAATCAATATACTAGTTAAATCTAAGCTGTTGTCTCATGTCTTCTTCGAATGGGTGCCTGGGGCAAACCATTCTCTGACTATAACCCTGGAGAGCCACTGGCAGTCAGAGTAGAACATCCTGAGCTAAATGAACCAATTATCTGACAAAGTATAAGAAACTCATCTGCTCAACAATAATAATTTCCTTTACGCACAGTAAATTTTAAACATCAAAACTACTACAAGCTTATGCTTTAATTTTACTTCCACGTTACCCTATCTGTCATTGTACCATCTGGGACAACCTCAGGGCAGATTATTTAACATGGTGGCCCATTTGGCAGTATTAATTCTAACAGGGGAGGGGAGAAATCTTCCCACTTTGATATTGGTAGTTAAAAGAGAAGTTAGTCATTCAGAAAAAGGTTGTTCCAGGACACTGTTACGTAGTATCTTGCTTTGCCAGGTCCTGCTCTCACTTACAGCCTCATCCTGCTGGCAGTTAATTCTGCAATCACACTGTTGAAAGCAACCAAAGGTTAGATCATCTTCCATCACCACCCTGCTCAACAAATGATTTCAGCATGCTACAAGCAGAGAGCAAGAGCATCTTAGAAAGGTGAAGCGCAAATAGCTTTAAATTTTTCAAACAAGAGAAGCAAACCATGTATACTGGAGCTATAAAAGAAAACAAGCATGGAAGTAGCAACAGGTTCACAGTACATATGAAATGTGAGGGCTGTGTTAACAACAAGGGTTCCACAAATCCTTTTTCCAGGTCACTAATGGTGATCATTACTTTTCTGAGTTCTTAGTAAATTAAGATAACCTGGAGAACTGATGGAGCCTTCTGTATGATAAAACAAGATCCAACTCACTGCCAGGCATTGGAGAAGGGGAAGCGATAAGACTGCTGCTTCTTGGCTTTTCCAAAGCCCTATGTGAGGCAAAACAAGGGCCTCCTCTGGCCCCATAACCTCAACGTTTGCCAAAGGACTCAGGGGAAGGTTAGTGCCAAGATTCATTTCACATATTTGTAGAAGGCAGAAAGGACTGCTTCTGCATTCTGCAAAGCAAGAGTGAAGAGAGATGTATCTCTTCCATCACCCAGACCTCTGATAGACACACAGCTCTCAGGGAAGTATGGAAAGAAGGAGGAGGAGGAGGAGTTGGTTTTTTTATATGTTGACTTTCTCTTCCTTTTAAGGAGAATCAAACCAGTTAACAATCACCTTCCCTTCCCCTCCCCACAACAGACACCTTGTGAGGTAGGTGGGGCTGAGAGAGCTCTAAGAGAGCTGTGACTAGCCCAAGGTCACCCAGCTGGCTTCATGTGTAGGAGTGGGGAAACCAACCCGGTTCACCAGATTAGAGTCTGCCACTCTTAACTACTACACTACACTGGCCATAACGGCTGGCTAATAAACTAAGGCAAAATTCCTTATTCCCTGGTCAATATACAGTTTTTGTACCTAACCCTGTTTAAGAATGAGATTACGTATTTCAGAATGAATCAATTCAATTGTCTATCCAAATCAGATTGATAGCTGCTTCAACCATACAGGCCAGACCGGGAGGCCAAAATACCTAGCCCCTTCCCTGTCACTTCCTCTAATGGAGGAAAGGCTCACCTGGCCAGGCCGGCAATGACCACCAGGCAACTCACCCTGGTAACTTGATGCCACATGACTTGGCCGGACCCAGTGGCAGCAATCAGGTGACTCACTGCTACACAACTTGTGCAATTTGGCAACAGCCACCATGCAATACAGTGGCCACCACACAAATTTGGCCAGGCCAGGTGGCCATCATACAATCTTAGGTGGACCACTTGCTATCACCCAGGTTGTCCTGGCCCAGCAGCAGCTACTAAGTCACTCACTACCATGAAACTCACCCAGATCCAGCAGCAACCAGCAGACATCTCACCTGGGCGACTCATTACCATGCAACTTTTGCAACTTGGATGGGCCCCATGGTAGTCATAAGTGACTCACTGCCAAGCGATTAACCTGAGCCTAACAGCACCCAGGTGACTTGCTACTGTGCTTCATGGCCAGGCCTGGTGGCAGCTACCATACAACTCATCTGGGTGACACAACAGCCCACAACTCACATGACTTAGCCAGACCATTGGCCACTACCCAACTCACCTGAGCCACTCACTACTGTATGTCTTTCTCAACTTGGCTGGATTTTTTCCTGGGGAGAGGCTGCCAGGGGAAGGGAAAGAGGAAAAGTTGAATGGGGGGCAGATAAAAGAAAGTGGGATGAGAAGGGAGCAGGGAAAGAAAAGAGGCTATTGTCACTGTCAGGGAGAGGGGAAGTAAAAATGTGAGGGTGTGATATAGGAGAAATGATTGCCCCGCAAGTCCTTGTAGGTCCCCTTCTTGTACAATTATATTAACTTACCCACACTGAAAACTGAGTAATGTTTTGTAATATTCTATAATTTTGGGATCTGGCTGTTATTGCAGTAGCTTGTTGTTTAGCTTAAAGTTCAAACAGGGCAGAGCGAGGGGAGAGAGAAGAGTGTGACTCAGCAGATCATTCATTGACAGGGATTGGTGTTCACACCAATCACCTTGATGTCTGGCTTGTAATACCTTTTGTCTTAATCTATATAAGAGCAGGAATCCCTGTTTTGGGATCTCTTGGTATGCTTAAAAGTAGAAATAGGCAAGGGGATATTTTGAAGGCAGGATCCACCCTTTCCACCTACACTGTTTCCCCAGCAAACCTCCCTCCCCAGCTGCTGTTAGCCCTAGTAGGGGAAAATATGCAATTGTTAATTAAGGGACACACTATATGTGACAGGAGATCCTGGTGTATTTACACAATTTACCCTGTTCGTATGTAAAGAATGTTTTAACAAAAACCGAACACGAGCAAAAGCAAAGAAACTGTGGCCCCTCCTACACCTTATCTGAATACATAAAACAACATTTTTACCAGCCCATCTCGTTTCTACTATAGAACCTATATAGGTTGAAGCTATAGTAGAAGTGAGAGGTGGGCAGATAAAAATATTGCTTTGTGAATTGAGACAAAATGTGGGAGACCACCCAGTGAGTTTGTGACACAGATGGGAATCCATCCACCAACATCCTAACCACTATGCGACAACTGCTGTCAACATTGTTATATGAACTGCATTGATTTTAAGTGCTTATGACATCTAGTTGTTTTAACGTTTATTTCACTGTATTGATTCATAAGGAATCATAACAATCATACTTTTAAATGGTTTTATTAAACATAAGATACTATGCTCATCTCCCGTCTGTTCCATTTGTACAAAAATCTCTACAGGAATCAGTTTATATACCAGCATGCTGTGTAAATGTTCCCCTAGTAGAAATATCTGGAACAATGCTGCATTAGAGTTTTCTCTCTCACCATATACCATCTCTGTTGATGAATTTCACCTAGCAAAGCTGTTATCTATGCAAGATTGGTTTCATTGACAAATTAATTAAAATAAAGAGTAAGACTGAACTTCAATGATCCTTAGTGTTATAGTATTTTAATAAGGATAAATACAGGCAATGTTATCTTATTAATTTTAGCAACATAATTTATTGTACACTAGCCTGCTCAGAATTCCATCACTGTGCTGGGTTGGTTCGTCTAATGTGAGAACTCCAGAAAATGGAAATGACTTGAGACAAATCTGTTTTTATCTCATAAAATACATTAATAAAGATAATAAGTCTTCAAGCCATCCTATTTTCAATTATTAAAGAATATAATTTTTATGAGGAGGATCCCTGAAGAAGCTATTTAGAAATAACATGGCAAGTTCCACTGCCTACTTCATCTATATTATTCACAGAGCAAATTATAATTTCTAAGTTGTATCTACATTCTATCTCATTAAATGTGGAATGAGGTGGCTAGGCAAGAATGTACGTGGATGACAGTGTGCCTTGAATCAAACTCAAAGAGAAGCATAAGAAAATATTCTATATCAGACATCCATATATGATGTCACCATATGATGCCATGTATATGACACCGGATGTACCTGGGTCACTTTGTTCAGGTATGTTTTGCCATGAAGACTGCGGTCTCTAAAAATGCTTAAACAAATTTCGTGTATTATACAGGAATATAGTTTCCTCCATATTAATCCACTCAATCTCTTACAGTTTCCCATATCATCACACTTAGACCCCTAGCCAGTATATCTCATGACTTCCACCAATTGATAGCCACATCCGAAACAAACTGGATCATACTTGACCATTTTCTCGCTCTGGCCTGATCATGTTCAAAGTTCCAGCTACTCTATGCATTTCACAGGCAATTCAAGTAGTTACATCTGTCATGTAATTATCTGCAACTATCATGAACAGCCTGGCCTAAAATTACTGTTACAAATCAGCCATCATGAATACAGCTTTCTTTCACATGATCATAGTATCTTACTTCTGACATTCACATAACACTTATCAATACAGGCAATACCCACACTAGGAATTATATTTCAAAACTGTCCTAAGGGCTCCATGTCCAAATTCTGTTCACCAGGTTCAAAGAAACAGATTTCATCTAAAGGATCTGGACCCGGAACAGGCCCAGTGTCAAATATACCACTTTCTGTTTATTTTTATTTTCGTATGTTGATGCTGTAAACCTTTTCATTTTGTTCATTTCATTACTGGTGTTTGAATTTTTTACACCATTTTGAAGCAATTTACAAATTATACACCATTTATAAATAACTTATATGCTATTTATATGCAACTGACACAAAAATCCAAATTACATACATTTAACAGGAAAATTCAGAGTGAGGAAACAGAAAATGATGAAAATAAAGGCTCCCAGATTTGAATCGTGCAAGGACACTTTTAAAGTGTGTATATACAGAGATGTGCACTTGATGCAGTATTATTATTATTAGGGCTGTCAAAAAAAAAATTCGGTACAGTTTGGATTCGGCAAAATTCGGCCCGTTTTTATTCAGGCCGTGCCGAAGTCCGAACTCCCCCGCTTCGGATCCCCGGAAATTCGGGGGGATCCGGAGTTCGGGGGAAAATTCGGCCCCCGCGCGCCTTCAGAGGGATTCCCTGAAGGCGCGCGGGGGCCCTTTAAACTGATCTGAGCCTCCCAGCTGGGAGGCGCAGGTCAGTTTAAAGGGCAGCCCGCACCTTTCAGCGGGCTCCCCTGGAGAGGCGCGGGCTGCCCTTTAAACTGATTTGCGCCTCCCGGCCGGGAGACGCAGATCAGTTTAAAGGGCACCCCGCGCCTCTTCAGCGGGCTCCCCTGAAGGGGGGCAGGCTGCCCTTTAAACTGATGTGCGCCTCCCGGCTGGGAGGCACAGATCAGTTTAAAGGGCACCCCGCGCCTCTTCAGCGGGCTCCCCTGAAGGGGGGCGGGCTGCCCTTTAAACTGATCTGTGCCTCCCGGCCGGGAGATGCAGATCAGTTTAAAGGGCACCCCGCGCCTCTTCAGCGGGCTCCCCTGAAGGGGGGCGGGCTGCCCTTTAAACTGATCTGCGCCTCCCGGCCGGGAGGCACAAATCAGTTTAAAGGGCACCCCGCGCCTGCTTACTGACGGCCGAATTTGCCGGATTTATTCTCGAACTCCCGAACTCGCTGAATTCGGCCCCCCCGGTTGCCCGCCAGTTTTGAGTTCGGATCCGTCCGAACAGAAAAGCGCCGAATCGAGGAGAATTCGGTTGATTTTCTGTTCGGACCGAACCGAATTGACAGCCCTAATTATTATTATGAAATAAAATAGAAACCTTTCAAGTAATAAAGTTAATTTTTATTACATTACTATGAAGTGGACAGAAAAAGGGAGATGAAAAAATGAGACAACAATCGCAGCAATTATCTTATTAAGCAGCTAAAAAATTTTAGAAGCAGTTCTTAAAGAACGCTTCTTTATGTATCAAAGGCTACGTACATAAGCGTATCTTATAAGTCTATCTTGTTCACTCTCAATTGGCAGTAAAACCAACTGGTGTTCATGCAGTGCCTTTTTGTGTGTGTGTGTGTGGTGGTGGTACTTAGCACTACTATCAGCACCTTTGGGTCCCGCATGTCCTGAGGAGGGGATTGGTGGATATTATTGCAACCTTATCCATAACTACTGGCACCTCTTCCTGAGGAAGGGAGATCTGGGCATTGAGGTGACAGAGAAAAAAACTTGTATTTGTAACAGTTCAGAATTGGCGAAAGGAAAACTGCAAGTGAGCATGTGCTGTTGGTTTGGGTGAAGGGGTGACAGCAATGCTAAAAAGGAGGAATGAGCTAGGGACACGGCAGTGGCATAAAATGCAGGGGCAACTCAGCATCATATACTCTTGCCATTAGCATCATTATAGGCAGGTGGAATCGTTTGCAAATCAGACATAATCTTTGACACCTATATTCTTTAGGAATTAACATAGCAATCCTGAAGGGGCGCCAAATGGCCTTAGGAGCTGGCATGACCCCTGTGCCAGTGTTAGTGCCCCTTGCGCTGGCTAAATGGGCATTAACGCCGGTGCAGGGCAACTTACACCAGTGTGGAGGAGTTGCGCAACAGTGCCACGCATGGCCCCGGCACAGCCGCGGCGGCAGTGTTTCCCCAATGCTAAGGGCTTGCACCAGCACCAAAGGGGGCATGCCCCTGAGCTTTTTCACCCCAGGAATGCCCCCTTTTATCCAACTTGAATTTGCGCCTGCAAAAATGGTGTTGCATAGAACAGTTTCACAGGGTATGAGAGAAATTATATTTTCAGCTTGCTGCACCAGGCCAGCAAGCTATTCCTCGGCCCGCCGCAACTATTCTCCCTTAAGATAGCGCTGTAAGTGTCTTATCTATGAATGCAAACTATTTTCATGAGATAATATTGGTCTATCCTTGCTATGTTTATGGACAAATGCAGCTGCAATAAGAGAACAACATAAAATAAATTCAGCACCATAAACAGCCAAGTGGTTCCAAAATCCAATCGTAGTCTCTACAATGCTATCATCAAAGGAACACTGTGGAGACTAGAATGTCATTCAGAAGGCAGCAGGGGTCAGCTAGAATAATCTCTGTTTCCTTAAAATTTAACTACAAGACATTTTCAAATACCTAAGACCGGACATCAAGCAGGCACCTAATCAAAACAGAAATTGCTTTCCTGGACAGAAAAATAAACTTGAATACCATTCCCCCAACCAGTGGTGGTCCAGTTATGTCTCTTCATGATGACATCTCATAGAAACACATAAGCAGAAACAGCATGGGGACAAAAAACTCAGTCCTGTGGAAACTTTTAGAGCACTGGAAATATCCATTTCAATGGATTGTACAGGTTGCACTGCATGAAATGACCACTTCAGGTCTTGCACAAGTCATTAAAAATTTACTTTCCCATGAAATGTAGTGCCTAACCACCTAAATCTCAATTAGAGGAAGGGACTATTAGGCTTATACTGCTACCTAAAAATGCTACATTTCTGTTGCGGAAGGAGATCTATATGATATAAAGTCTTGGTCCAGGCTATTACAAAACATATCAATCATACATTAAATTCATAACTTTATAATAAAGTTGAAAAAAGAAGTAGAATAAAGAACAGGAACAGCTGGTCCCTCTCTGTTTACAATTACTCTGCATTAATTGGCTAGGGACTGTCTGAATAATGATAATTCTTCTGAATACCTCAGGACTTCAAAGTCTCCCTCATAAAATATTGTTCTTGACATTTTGGCAGGGTAAAAGAATTCAGTTTGAAGTACTCATTAATGTCCTAGCACATAAGCCAAAACCAACTTTAAATCATTTTGTTCCGAAAACATTTTACAACTTTTAAAGCAGGACTTGCATACTTGCACATCTGCCTTTAAAGGCACAGGCTCAGAACTTACCATGGGCCCAGTTTGCTGGCCTGCACAAGGGAGGAGAGTCGGGAGGAGGTTCCGGGCTTTCTGACTCCAGCCGGGTAATGGTGGTGGCAAGGCAAACGTCTAGAGGCGTTTTGTTGGGCTTCCCGTTCCCCATCCCACTTCCTCTCTCCTTTTCCCGCCTGGCCAGCTCCCCATTCAAACGAACCTATCAGGTTCGCCCTGGGGTCAGTTTGGTCTGCCAGCTGTGCATTTAATCAGCTGTGCCTCACTGCTCCTCTCAGTTGCCTTGTTACTTTGCCCCTCCCTCCCTCCCTCCCTCCCTGTATTCTGTTTGTTGTACTGTTTGGTTATCTCATTCTTTGTCACAACTTGTTGGCAGTGTTTGCATGGGCAGGATCTATTTGGGGATCCCATTAAGGGATTTTGGAGGAGGCTTTGCAGAGGGCATGCCGATCTCAGGGGATGTCAGGGCAGCCTCGGGGGATACCAGGGCAGAGAATCACCAAGGTCTTTTATGCATGGGTTGGATTTCCCTGCTTGGACCTGGGTCCATTGCACATTAAAGTAACCCGGGTTGGTAGAACTGTATGCATTAGCTTAAAAGATCAGGGATGAAACTGTGGGCTAATCAAACAATGAATACAGAAAAACAGTCTCCCAGGCTCCAATCAAGTCCCACCCCTTTAAATGCTGCTCTGTAATTGGCTTACTTTTCAGTGCTCCCCGTGAGAGATTTCCTTCCTTCCAAACCCAACTGCCGCATAAGAAAGCATTTTAAGAACAAAAAAACAAAAAACTGAGCTACCCGAAAGAAGGGGGGGGGAGAAATCCAAGCCTCATTTTTAAAAAGTCTTTCTTTTGCTCAGAAAGAGCTCCAAGGAAGCAGGAAGTACTTGAATTCCCGCCTTTTTACACACTGCTTTGTGATTGGCTGTGAGAGAAGCAAATCTTCTGCTTTCCCCTGCATGCTGTTTTAAGGAGGGGGTTGGGAAAGGGTGGGGCATGATGGCATTGGGAAGCTCAACTCGAGAACAGAGTATGCACTCTCTGTGACTCTGGAATGGGCCAGGATGAACGGTTTAATTCGGGCCAGAAGAGGAATGGGAAAAGCCAGGTTTGTTTTGCATCGAAACAGCATTGAGCTTCTAAGGAATGAGATATTGTGCATACTGAAAAATTTGATCCTGGCTGAAACGGGGGGGGGGGAAAGGAGGTTAAAGCGACCATGCATAAAACACCCAAGTGGCTCAAGTCCAGGTGGAGTCCCACATACTGCTACCCCCATGGTACTTCCCAGCAGGCAAGCTGTGAGTAGGAGGTCATTCATTGGTTGGCAGGCGCGTTGGCTGAATCCATGGGTCCAGCCCCTATGCTTTGGCAAGGTGCCTGTTCAGCTGTAATCAATAAAGTTGTGGCCATTTCACTTCAACTCTGTGTACTGGTTTTGCTTGTGGTGGGGGTGGGATCACAGTTCTGCTCCTGCCATCCTCTTCCCCTGCTTAGTGCTGGGTCGGCAAGAGGGCTGCTTGCTCCACCCCCTCCCCCTGATAGTTCCTGGGTGCCTAGAACAGTGACACAATAGATAGAAACTCAAACGGTGCCTCACTGTGCTGTGAAGTACTGCACATTTGACATTCAGATATTATCAGAGGCCAAACCAGAAAATGGCAGCAACCATACCCCAAAAGGCTAAGTATCTTCGAGTAAACAGCGGTAAAACTTTATGACATATTATGTACTTGTCATGTCTCATAGGGAACTAAGGGGTACACTGATTAAGGGAGATTTGACTCTTTAAAACTTATACCCTGAAAATCGTGTTGGTCTCCAAGGTGCTTCTGGACTTGCAGTTAGCTCTTGTATTGTAGACCAACACAGCTACCCTCTGAAACTATCTTCAAGGTGTACACCATAGCCTGGTACTGGCATTATGTTACTTTTAGTTAAAAATGAACATGTGGCACAGCATTGAAAAAAGCTGCTTTTACTATGGTACTCATCTTGAAGTCAGATAACATACAATATGAGACACTGTAGTTCATGGTAGAGGTTATACAGTAAAGTAAATGAATGCATTTCTGGCAAGGGGGCACTTTGCTCTAGCCCTATGATTATGACACACCCAGGCCAGGCATACCTAACAGGATTCATCTGAAATAGATCTTACTTCGTAGTGTGATTCCAGAGACAGAGCCAATATTAGGCTTTTAGCAGTGGGAAATAAATACTTTAAGTACCCTTTTTTCCATGGGAAAATTTGATGTTGATGGGAAACGACCTTTCAGTCAAGAGACAGTACCAATACATTCACATAATTGTCATAATGGACCATGTCCTTGGGACTTAACTGCATCATAAATTGCACTCATCCCCCGCCCCCCAGTATTCTTCCCAGATCTTGTTGAAAACACATAATCTAAAAGTTTGGTTTGGAACTTAATTCCCACGCACACATAGGCCCAGTTTAGACTGGATGATGAAGCCTCCCACACTGTGCTGTTTTCCCAACTTGAAACAGTCCTGAGGAGATGCTATTTGCCCCGTTGGGGAATTTGCATGTATCCATGGTCTACATAGGTACGTATATATTTCTCCAATGGAGCAGAGAGAAATGGTGCAGAGGGAGATGCTTGAGCTCCCTTTTCATGTGCACACCATTCTGAGTTAGGCCTCCCAGCACCTAGGTATTAAGTTCCAAGCATGGAACTCTGCAGCTAGAGAACGGGACTCAGGATGGACACTGGGGTGACAGGAGGGCAATATACTGTGGTGTTAAGTAGTGCTCGCAAGACTCCTGTTGCACTCAGGCCCAGAATTTCTATGTGCTACATCCTGCTACTCCGCTCAGCTAAAGAGGGCACAAGGAGCTTCCACAAGAGACTTTTACATCACAGGAAGGCTCTTTCTGCCAGAGGATTTTGTCACTGTACGTTACTTCCATTCACATCACTACTGCTCTTTTTAAAAGTGCTCCCTAGGCTGCTGGGCACAGTATGTCCTGGTTAAGACTGATAGGGCTTTTCAGCTGTGAGGGGGCGGGGCAGGGGCGGACGCCATCTCCCAAACACTTCCAGGCAAGAAAAATCTTTCTCTCTCATTAAGTCAATGGGCTTAGGAGAATATGCTTCTTTTAGGATTGCGCTGTTAGAAACTATAATAAATAATTTACTGTTCCTCGAGTGATCCGCTGCACGTGCCTTTACACAAATTGCTTTCTTTTTAGTGGCTCGTTTCCAGTATATTGCAGTTAATCTATGTATTTCAGTGATTAAAGTTGGAGGCACAGTGGTACTTCTGGAGTTTGCTTAATGCCAAAGAGCCTCCGGCACTTGTTCAGCACCAATAATATTAAATTAGCCAGGAGCTTAATAGTAAAAAAAAAAAAAAATGCTCCAATGGAGTCCAGGGACCTAATACAATGAATAATTTTTGAGACATAAACCTTTATCAGTGTTGATTTGTTACCAACATCAATTATAAAACCTTCTTGTTTAGATTAGCATTCACCAGACCTAAATGCATGCTTTTATTAATACATTTAAAAACATCAAAAACATTGGCTGGTGCTGTTATATTTATTTGCTTAGCCTTGGAAGAGATTCCTTCAACATACATCTCCAAGAAAATTTTCAATCAGCTCCTAGATCCATATCTGTCTTTCACTGAGTTTGCTATCTTAACCACCCCTGTCTTCATATTCCCATGTTCAATATTTTTGGCGCAGCAAAGATTCCATCTCAGAACAATATAGTGAGAGAAATGCAATAAATTTTGACCAAATACTCTGTGTCTGGTAGAATGACTAATGGTAAGGAAACCCGTTAATTTAAAAAAAGCAAGCAAAAAACATGTAATTGAGGGGAAAAACATACAAAAATTAATTCTGGGCTAAGTGAGATTGCATATAAATAAGCTGAAAACAGATTTCCAAACCATCATTAGGGAGAATACAGCTCATCTTTCTAAGCTAAAATGTGGGCAAAAATGCAAAGAACACAGGTGCCAGAGAGCATATTATCATGTTTAATGCTCATTTCCCCAATCCTTGTATTTTAGCAAAATTAAAGAGCATTAATCTATGTAATTAAAAGGTGCAGAGCTACAGCATAGCTTTCTGTGCTTTCAGTTCCACCTCCCAGCAGGATGTGTGTAGGGAGTCATATAGCATCGAGTCCTTAAAAACAAGCTTATGGAGACACACCCAAATGCATGTAGAGGCCAACAGTGGTAGATCCAGCATACCTTTTTGCACAGAATACAGCAGATGGAAAGATTAAACAGTGAAATGATTCTGACGTGGCACAGAGAGGTCAGATGACTGGCATCAATATTCTCTAAACCAAACATGCATATTTGTGCCAATGAAGTCACAGTTTAAATGATAAATCTGTTTCCGGGGTAGAGAATTATAGTCCATCCGGTATAAATCCAGCCTGCCTAAGAACAGAATTCAGATGGCAAATCTTGGACAATTCTAAGAATGCCCGAACTCCTATAGGCTCATTAATGAATCATCAATGATGGGATCGACTAATGGGTAAGCCATTCCCCAGAGTTTGCTGGGTGGCTGCACAATAGCAGTTATACACACTTAGGTTTCAGGCATACCTATTGCCCCATAGCACTGCTGCACAGGCATAATACTTTTCTTTGCAATCATATTTAAATCCATCATGAATGTGTTCCAAAATGCATTAATTTTAAAGGAGGTCATATGTTTTGCTGCCCCATTGATGACTTCTGACTATAGCCAACTGGCATGCTTTTTGCACATTCTGGTTTTCCAAAGTAGCTCAGGGATTTCCCACAAAGCCAGGAATAGATCTGGAAGAACAAAGGAATGGGTGTAATATAGTCTCTGAAAGTAGAATGAAAATGGGGACTGACTAGACCTGCTTAGGGTAGACTAGGTGGCCAAACCAGCCACGGAAAAAGCCCCCAACACACACACAGTTACAATCCCATCATCCTTGGTTAGAGGAAGGAGACAAGACACCAGCCCGACAACCACAAGGTCATACTACTGAGTCTTCTCTCTCAATTTTGTAATTAAATTTCATTTCTACACAGAATATTAATATAGGCTGCAGACTGAAATTCTATGCATACCAAGATGATTCACATTTTCTGCCCCATTGCAAGGGATTCTGAGGTACACATGGGTTCACAAGTGTGCCTAAAACCTATTGTCATTGGCAAGAAACCACTAGGATGGCTTCTACGGTTGGGATTACAGAGAGAGTTAACTGATTGTCCTCTTACACAATCAGAGTTCATTACTCTCTCCAATAAACTGGGACTGTGGTAGACTTCTACTATGGATTGTGGGTTTTTTTTTCCTCCCTCCCTCTTCCTGTAAAATTCCTAGCTGCCCTGAATGGGGTTGTGCTGCAGCCATACTCTTGAGAATATTCCTGAGAAAACTGTCGATTGAGTAACAAATTAGGGGAATGATCATCTGTGTGGATCTTCCCCCTTATTATTTTTTTTTAAGCAAGCAGCATTCTTGGAAGCAGAAACATCCTTCCCCACCAAGGCTAGAAGCTTGTACAGAAATGCACATAAAACAAGCTTTGAAGTACATGGAGCATTTAGTAGATGAGCTGTGGTTCATACTTTAAGTAAGTGGACAGTGAAGGTTGGTGTTAATTTTTCAAAGAGTGTTCACTCTTTATTTGTTTCTCTAAAGAAGGCCTATAAACAAAAAAGAAAAGGAGAGGGTAACATGGACATGGTGGCGGAAAGTTCTGTCAAGTTGCAGCCAACTTATTGCAATCCCATAGGGTTTTCAGAGCAAGAGACATTCAAAGGTGGTTTACTATTGCCTGCCTCTGCACAGCAACCCTGGACTTCCGTGGCGGTCTCCCATCCAAGTACTAACCCTGCTTAACTTCCGAGATCTCATGAGATCAGACCAGCCTGCACTATCCAGGTCAGATAAAATGGCTGCTTTGGCAATTGGACTCTATGGCACTGAAGTCCCTCCCCAAACCCCGCCCTCCTCAGACTCCACCCCAAAAACCTCCCACCGGTGGCAAAGAGGGTCCTGGCAACCCTACCAATGATGCAGGATCTGAGAACTCTAAGACATCTTTATTATATTTAAAAGCACTTCCGTTGTGGGGGGATCTAATGTGCACAGGCAGAGGGATCTATTTTTTTTTAAGAAAACAAATACACAGGTGAGGGGAGCTAAAACATGTTCCAATACCTTGAAGATTTTTTTCCCCAGCCTGGTGAAATACAGGAAATAAACTGGAAAATGAGAAAAATGATGAAAGATTCACAGTACAACAAAGTAAGATTTGAGAAGGGGCAGCATTTAGCTCCCCTTTCCCATGAACTCCTTTTTGCAAAAAAAAAAAAAAAATCTGAAAAGACGCGTTCAATTTAAATTCCCATGGAAGGGGAACAAGCTGACACACACCATTTCAGATCTGCCAGTGTCTGCTGGGCAAATGATAAAGTGAGCTGCTTCTAAAATGAGGGCCCTTTATCCAACATGTGTGCAATTTGGTAGAGAAGATCTCTTGAGTCAGAGGTACAGTCCCCCCAATTTCACCTTAATTGAGTGTGGAGCCTTATATCTAGAAAAATGTTTTCCACTGAAAGAAACAGAATTTGGGTTTATTTCCTACTAGAACTAGTTTAATTCTGATATTAAAGAACATGGCTCAAGTTTTTAAATTAACATATGAGCTGTTTACTGGAACAGCTCCCGCTTTAGCAGAAAAAGAAAGGATCTTCCAGGCAAGAGGCTAGTCTCTGTGGAGAGGCCAGTGCTGGTATTCCTTGCTTCCTGATCCCTTTGAAAAGCATGACATTTCTCCACAGTGAATCTTTAGGCAAAGTCATCTTTTGCTACAGTGAGGCATGATTACCTGCAGTTAGATCCCATGCTGTTCTGGTAATAAATAACAGAATTCAGTGGAGTGGGCTGTTTGTTGAGGATTGCTGCCCCATGGGGATGTTATTGGAGTCTTGAAATATTTGTCAGATGAACCCTACTTTTCTTTCATTTATGGTGCAGAAATGCAACTCTGGAAAAATCACATGGATGGCTAATTCTGTGGTAACATTTCCACATGATTACTTTAAAAGGCTTATTCTGTAGCCCGTTACATTGGAAGCAGCCCTTAACGTATCACAGAATTTCAGAACATCAAAAGTGATTTTATGGTCCAGGAGGGGATACTAAGATCTGCTCAAGTGATAACCATCTTTTAAACAACTCTGTCTCTCATTTAGGAAAAAATGTACAATAGTATAATACCAGATATGGATTTCCTGCTAACCCTACTTACTTTCATTGGATCTTAATTCATTTGGTGGTGGAAAGTGCAGTCAAGTCGCAGCCAATTTATGGAGATCCATAGGGTTTTCAAGACAAGAGATGAATGGAGGTGGATTGTCATTGCTTGCGTTTGCATAGTAACCCTGGACTTCCTTGGGGAGGGGGGTCTCCCACCCACGTACTAACCAGGGCTGACTCTGCTTAGCTTCCAAGATCTGATGAGATTGGGCAAGCCGGGGTCACACTGGTCCAGGGTCTTAATACTTTTACTCCAATGAAATGAACTCCCCCCCCCATTTCCATTGCACTGAATTCTTCCTTGATTCTGTAATATATAAGTAGATGTGGGTGCTGTATGCTTGTAGTTGCCATTCTTGCTTTTCTGTGGTACTGCACCTGGTTGCCTCTTCTTGAGTAAATGTTTTGCTTGCGGTCTCTGAAGGTACATGTACAGGGTGGGGGACAGAGGCAGAGACTACCACTCCTGCAGCACATAGGCAGCACATTTTCAGGAAGAAAGATAAAAAAATTGCTTGTTTATTCTTAAGAATATAGGCATGGGGGCAAGGCAGAGGCTAGGTCTTGCTGCATTTTCTCCCCTACCCTGGATATTCAGAATTCATGCAAGAGAAAAAGACAAACGTTTTATTTGCATTTTATAGAAAGAAGGAAGATGCTTTTTCCCATCATCAAAAAGCAGGGGCAAAACTAGAGTGACCAGGTCTGCTGCTACAGTCCTGCCCTGGACCCCACCCACCCACCCACACTCCCTGCTGCCACTGGACAGGTCAGTAGGGGGAAATGGGGGAGTGATTCAGTGTCATACTGAAGCTGCAACATCTCTTCCGGCATGAACCGGAAGTGACATCATCACACTGGTGTCATGTGCTAGAATTCACTCTAAAATCTATGGTTAAACCGTATCCTAGTGTGAATCCTAGAGCATTGCACAGACAATTTGACATCAGTTCCAGTTTGTGCCGGAAGTGATGTTGCAGCATGAGCACGATGCCAATCATGTAGTCCCCCCCCCAACACACACACAATCTCCCACAGGGTGCCAGTACTGAGCTGTCAACTCTAGGCAAACAGAAGCAATGCAAGAGGTGTTCTGTGATGGGAAAGGATCTGAGATAGCTCTGAGAGAGATTAGTGAGGATCAGATTTTTTAGTTGTATCTTTAATTTCATGTAAAAGTATCTATTTACTTTATATACAAATTATCCTCTCCAAACTGATGTAGTGGTTAGAATGTTGGACTTGGATATGGAAGGCCCAGGTTCAACTCCCCACTCTTTCATTAAAGCTCACTGTGCCTCCTTGGACTAGGCTATCTCCCTCAGCCAAACCTACCTCTCAAGGTTGTTGTGACAATAAAATGCAGGAAGGGGAGAACAGTGTTGTAAGCTGCTTTGGGTCCCCACTGGTGAGAAAAACAGGGTATAAATAAATCAATTAGTCCATGGGGTGGAGGAAGACAAGCAACATCCTGTTCACATGTAAAGAAAGTCGGAGAATAGGAGTTACACACAAACATGGTCATCTAAGTCCTTTCTTGTCCCACACTTTACTCTAGTGCCTGAGGTATTTTCCCCCAGTTGCACTCTGATTGCAACTGAACCCTGAAATCAATAAAGGTAATCAGTGAGATAAGGAGAGGGGAGGAATAACACACTGGTTTTGCTTTAAAATCCTCTCTACCCATACCCCATTTGTGGAATGAAGGGAAAACTCACACGCCAATGCTGTCAATACCTCCATTTACTCACTATACAAATGACAATTTTAACTGCCAATCAGCGAGAAATGTCACAAGGAGGATCCCTTGGCTGATGGGACAATCCCAGAGAATTTCAGTCCAATTGGGTGGAAGAAAAAAGTTACCTTGTAAATGTGTTTCCCCACAGAAACAGATGGATATAAAAGAACAGAATTCCTTTTTAAAAATCAACAACTATAATAAAGGAAATGAGTAACTTTACTAACAAGCACAGAAAACTGAAAATGAACCATTTCTGTACATGACCCAAGTCACTTACCCATGGTGTTATCCCAAAGTGCGGCATTATATGCATGTAAACATCATCTACATAAGCATAACTAGTCATACGGGACTTCACCATCAGATTGAACATTTCTTCAAAAGCAAAATGTGAGGCTTAGAGGTTATGTTCAACAGTAACACATTGGCTGTTCTTTTCTGTTTCCTTATGATATGATTTTATAAAACCTATTGCTTTTGTTCAATATCATTATGTAAGAGGTTTTTTTTTTAGAAAAAATACTTTATCTGCTATATATCACCCTTTCTCTATATATGATGCTTCCAGTGTCTACCACCAGTTTGAGGCAGCTCACAAAGTAAAAAATGGAATACAATAAAAGCATTATAACACAGTAAAAGAATTACCAATAATAAAGCAAGAAATAAAAACAAACCAAGGGCATAAAAACAGCATAAAACAACATCTAACAGCCTAACATGATATACATAAAAAGTCTTAGGGTTAGAAACATACTATAAAATACAGCTTAAAGTTGGTAATGCTGAATTTCTTAAATTGCCTACCAAGATTTTCAAACTCAACTTGCTTGATTTTTCAAAATGGCATCAAGGTTGTCATTGGTATTTATATATATTCACCATATGATTGTACTACACACTACCAGCTTAGAGAATTTCACCTGTTCTCTTTTGCTGTGGAGCATACATATATAGTTATTAAAATTCTGAGTTGCCTATCAGTAGATTGTTCCAATAGCAACTGCAATAAGATCTGATTGTAAACGATTAAAGGTATTCACTTGCCCTCATCAGCAAAAAACATTCAAGGCAAAAAGGCTAACCCAAAGTTATGATTTCAGATTTCACGATCAAAGCAAAGCATTTATAAGGTCTGAAGCAACAATTGCCTTATCTGTCACAATCTTCACATTCTCTTTCAGTAGAGCCACTGATTCATTAGTCGTATTGTTTACTTTCATGTATAGTTAAACCATTTTTAGCAAAGCTGTGGAATAATCATTAAGAATGGTCTGTCACAACACATTAATAGGAATCAGAATGAGTACACATATAAGCTGCTTCCCACATTTTAATTTCCACATCATTTTCATTTAAAGTTGAGTATTTTACCTTTACATACCTATTTCCTCATTCACAGTGCAGTTCTATGCACAGTTACGCTCTTCTAAGCCCATTAATTTAAAAGAAATTTGAAGGGTGTAATTCTGTTTGGGATTGCAATGTTAATAGTCAATACTTACATACTTTTCCCCACAATACTTTATCCTCCCCTCGTTTTAAGCCTATGCTAACTTTATACTGGAGTATCCATCACTGGAAATTAGCAAGAACTATTGTCATGCATCCAAGGGATGTCTTTTGTGTAATGCTACAGAAAAGATTTGATTATGTCTGCATAGCACATCAAAAAACTAAATATTTAAAAGGCTATCAGTCAAGAAAGCAGATTGTAGAAAACAATGTCGTAATAAAGGGTTTTAAGGCACAAGAGCAGATAGATACACCCTGAAAAGGGTTAAAGAAGAGGACTGAAGTAGCAGTGATGGTCACTTATCTGGTCCCATAGCAGCTATACAAATAATCCTATCAAAAACATGATTTCAAATTACCACCTGATCAATGGCATAGAACCGATCCCGCTAAGTTACCTGTATGTGCTATGTTGCCCATAAATACGTTACTTAGCACCCATTTCAGAATAGCCTAGGAAGTATCATCTTTGTCTCTGGGGATCGTGCGTTTGGAAACAACTGTCTCCATGATATGAGGATGCTTACCTTGAAATATCCTACCATTTTGTGGAAACTGCCAACATTGTGTAATTGGAGAGCCCCTACTGCAATTATTGGTTCCACCTCCACATGGCAACCATTTTGTTGTGATGCCCACTACCTGATCTCAAAATTCCAAAAGTGCACACTGATTCATCAGGGTTGGGAATGATGTAATGTCACCCAACAAAGTGTGTCACCATTGGTCCAAACAAAACCTAAAAACAAGAACAAAAATCATGCAATGTGGAATTCCCAACATTATTGCCGGGGAACAGTTTGCCTAGGCCCGATGGATTCAAAGGAGGCTCAAAGCCTCATAGGGCTGTTGGTAGCAAGGGCAGCCAATCAAGAGGTGAGGCAAGGAGGCTATACATTTGAGCTGCACCTCTTCAGGTAAGGCTTTTCCTACTGGCAACTGTGGATGAGGGTCAGAGCACAGTGAGGGACTGGAGAGCTATCTCGTGGCTTCGGGAGAGCTCTTTTTTCCTGAAGCTATTTTGTGAGCATTGGAGAGACTATGCTCGTTGTTTGGAATTTGGTTGATTGTCTGTGTGTGGGTGATTTGCCCTCCTGAAGGAAAGCAGTTTCCCTCTACCCCATCCTTGGGGAGGGGGGGAATCAGTGTTCGCGAAGGCTGGATATATTTTTGAAATAAAGGAAATGCCTGCAAGAGTATTTCAGTTCTGTCAGTGTTTTTGCCCCCCACATTGTAATGTTAATTTTGAGGGATCTGTGAGACAGTCCCAGTGTCACCAAAAGGAGCATTTCAATATACCCGTGCCCTTTTTCCCACCGTTACCTTGTGCTGCTGCATTGCAGCTTCATCAGAGCTTAGTCTTGGTGGGTTTTCTTCCATCTCCCTTTAATTAATAACCCCTTCCTCCCCTTAGATATGTTTTGCTCCTTTTAGTAGCATTTGTCATGCCTACGTGAACTTGTTTCTTTAGAGTTTTCCTTTTGCATTCCTCATTATAAATTAATCTTTATTTCTAATTATTAAAAAAAAATGAGGTTTTGTTCAGTCGGAGACCTGAGGGGAAAAAGAATAGTCTTTTATGGCAGGGGGATGAGCAGTTGGGGCCGCATAAACTATTGTGCCAGTTTGGCACGTGCTTACTGCATAAAGAGAAACCATTTTATTCCTGGCCATGTGCGAGCAAGTACGCTAGGCATCCACCATTTGGGTTAAACTTAGAGCAGCCCTTTGGGGGGGCTTTCGCTTCAGGCTTTCACTAACCAAGCCCCCTTTCTTATCTTAGGTTGTTGCTTAGGCGTTTTATTAGTTATAAGGAAATAGTTTAAGGTTATTTGCATAGGTTTGCATAAATAGGGTAGATTTATAGTTTAATTAATTAAATAAACTAGCTAAACCCAAGCTTTTGTTTCATGTCTTCTTTGAATGGGTGCCTGGGGCAAACCTTTTATTAGGCCCAATCACATTAACACGAAACAATGTGCAAGTGTTAGAATTCTCTAGAATTCTTCATCAGACTGGATGTTATTTTAGTTGGTGTTAATAAAAGGTATAACATGGTTTTTGTTTGGTAGTTTTGCTATCGACCAACCATCTAGTTTATCTACTTTGAGATAACCATCTGACAAGGTACCAGTGCAAGAAGATGTGAAAGATTTGTAGTAGTAGTAGTAGAAGTAGAAGAAGAAGAAGAAGAAGAAGAAGAAGAAGAAGAAGAAGAAGAAGAAGAAGAAGAAGAGTTGGTTTTTATATGCCGACTTTCTCTACCACTTAAGGAAGAATCAATCTGGCTTACAATCACCTTCCCTTCCCCTCCCCACAACAGACATCCTGTGAGGTAGGTGAGGCTGAGAGAGAGTGACTAGCCCAATGTCACCCAGCTGGCTTCATGTGTAGGAGAGGGGAAACAAATCCAGTTCACCAGATTAGCCTCCGCCGCTCATGTGGAGGAGTGGGGAATCAAACCCGGTTCTCCAGATCAGACTTTGCCGCTCCAAACCACCGCTCTTAACCACTACACCACGCGGTCTGTTCTGCAAATCCCATAATCATCATCATACTATTAGAACTAGCAGTGATAGTAATGGTTTTAGCGGGAGTTACTGCCTGCCAAAGCCACCCACCGGGCAACCCTAGTTACAGGCCAAGTCACAGAAATCTTTTGTGTTAGGATAAATTGTGTGAACTAAGCCTTGCCATAAATAAGAATGCCCCACATTTCAATGCCAATTCTAAAGTGCGAGGGCACAGATAAAACAGCAGGAGTGAGCTCTTACATTTATGAAGTGTAGAAAAAAGTAGAACCTACATAAGCTATACTGGAAGGTGGGAAAGGCCAATTTCCAAACACTGGCTGGACCAGAAATTACTAACCTGCTGTAGGAGGCTAAATTTTATGGAGGTATATTTTACTGGGCGTGGATAAATTAGGTAGTACAGCTCTGAGCATTCTAGAACATCCTGTGATAACACTAGAAATGACAATTGTAAATGATTACAGTCCTTTATGTTGAAATCTACACCTGCCCTACATTATAAAATGGTCTAGCCTTGTCATCATTTTCATCTAACAAAAAATTAAGAGTCGAGCATATATTGTCAGAATGTTTCAAATGTCCACATCATCATGCAAACGCAGATTTTTTTTAAGATAATGTTTTAGGTCGTACCTATGAAGGATAGTCAGAGAATGAATAAATGGTTCTGCTGAATACAAAACATATCTTTTTAAAAAACATCTTCGAAGCAGTGATTGAGTGGGCACCACTGAAATTGGGAATAATTTGCACGGCTTTTTATTATTTATGGAATGCATTGCTTACAAAATGTACTTGTTCGTGCGTATATTATTGAGGGCACCATAAGTGAAAAGCATCATTAGGGTTGGTAACGCTGCCAATTCAAAATTCCTTCAGCCACAAAAAGTAAAAGCTGCCAAACCCCCACAACTGGTAATATAAAAGTAAAATTGCAGGCCATGTTAGATCCAATATGGTGGCTGCATACTATTATACTGAGATGATAGTTGATCCATGTATTTTTTTGATTCATTGCCAGCATCATATTCCTTGTGGGCTGCTTTGGTCTTCATTCTGAGTGAAATCCTATCATTATTTGTTTATCACAGTGGTCAGTTGGAATGTAGCCTAGCAGACAAGTGGATTCAGACTCAGCGCACCCAAAACACACTTTTCCACTTCTATTCAGTAACGCTTTAAAAGTCACAGTTATTCAGAGTTCAACCTATGCTTAGCAACATATTCAAATAACCTTACCATTAGGACATATTTCAGTTATAATTAGAGCTGTGTATAAAGCACAGTCCCATAGTTGCACAGAAGAAACACACAGAAATCATGGTGTTTTTTTAAGTCATGGGGTTTCTTTTCTAAAGGTCAAATTTCTAGCCATTATGGCCATAAAGACAAGCTTGGAAGCAGGTGTGTTATACCTACTGAAGTGTCAGAAGCCCTGCTGACGAGGGACAAGAATTCAGTACCCTCCTGCATAGCTTTTTATTCTTTCCCTGACTAGCAAAACCAGAATAAGTTGTAAAGAGGAGGGATACAGGGTCTTCTGTTGTATTGCATACAATAAATAGACCCCCACAGACAGGGTGGATTTGATTTAATTCAAATCAATTTCAATAATGATTTAAACCACTAGTAAGTAAGACTAGATTTAAATCACGTTTTTCTACATAAAAACTCATTATTGCTGGTATAATTGTGGGATGTGTAAGATTTTAATTAATTTAATTCTAGCATATTGGAAAAATGTTATTTTTCTATTATATTTGTAAGCTGTGGTTATTTATATAAGTCAGTAGAAAATAGTCCTGTCTAACTTAAACTGAACAAAGCAGGTGATTTTTCGTATCTGGTACAGGATATCACCAAATAACAGATGAGATCATATACATGTGACCACAAAGATGAGATCAGAGTTAGGGTGGATTTGAGAGGAGGAGATATTCAAATCCTCTTAGAACAAAGAACTCTGGAAAAGTATAAATATGAGGACTAGGCGGAGTCTGTTAGGAGACTTTCACTTTTGAACCCGAAAAGGGCTGAAATGTCTTCCTCTTTTGCCTGGCAAAATAAAAAAAGCTTTTTTCTCCCTTTGCTTCTTAAACCTGGCGTCGTCTCTACTTTGTGATAATAAATCTGGTCACAGAGAAGAGTGTATATTTACATCCAACATAATCTTAACATTTACAACCAGGTGAAGGTTTCAATTTTAGAATGATAACTTTTCAGATTAGTTTTACAGTTCTATCAAAAGCTATTGATTTGGTTATACTATTAGAAAAGCATAAATCTCACAATAATTTCATAATTCTCTCCAGTTTTATTCAGGCCACTAGGCTTTGCACCTCTGCAGTGTTTGCATTTTGCACCTATGCCTGCCTTACCCATAGGTAGAGGAACTTCATTAAAATATTCCCAGACTGGGTCTCATTTATGACCTGCTGCCATTATAGATTTTCTCCTCCAGGGAGAAAATAATATGATAAACCTCAAGTTATGCACACAAAGATCCCAAGACTTGTGGCGTATTCTATTCAAAAGGTTTCACTTTCATTTTTACTGCTTGCC
The DNA here is from genome assembly GCF_029931775.1 of Euleptes europaea. NCBI lineage: Eukaryota > Metazoa > Chordata > Lepidosauria > Squamata > Sphaerodactylidae > Euleptes > Euleptes europaea. The sequence continues at coordinate 35,062,055 of NC_079320.1, read as the reverse complement.
CCTCCTTCCTCATACTTAGCTCCTTGTGCAAATCTGTTCCACTCCAAACAATCTTCTATTCATTGAACTTCTTGAAATTTAGCATTTAAGAGATAAGGAGTTGATTCTGTGTATATAGATTTGCAAAGGAACAGTGGGATTAAGGTCTTTTTCTCAACTCTGTATGTTTATTTTATTACATTTTTGCTGTGAAGAAGAGGCATGTTCTCTCTGCAGACACAAATCCAGTTTTGAGAACTGCAAAACCAAACATCTTTGAAAATATCTTCTAGATTAAAATAATTTCCAAAATAATCTGCAGCAACCTTTGGAAGAGCATGACATTGTGAATGGATTAATGGAACCCATCAATTTAAATACTGCATGAATATACAGCCTCATGCTACATAATTAAAAACTAATCCTTATTTCATTATTACTAACCTTTGGACTATAATGTATCTTAAATAGAAAACTGTCTTTAGATATATTTTTCCTCAAAAAGCATTTTGTTTAAAAAAATCCAATTTTAATTTTTTAAAAAATGATTTAAGTATAAAAATCCATTTTTTAAATCACTGATTTTAATCCACCCTGCCTATACAGAATATGTGTTGCTCTGGGTATGATTTCCCAAATTAGAGGCAACAGAGAACTGTTTCTCATACAATTTTTCCCCTACAGTAAAATAATCCATGTACAGAAACAGCATGAGCACCATCACATAGGAAATTTGGTTTGAGTGTTTATTTCATTACAGATATACAGATTGCACAACTGATACATTCAGAGGCTGCCAAGTCTAAGTATATTCTGTGGCTAAGCACACCCATTGTACTGTGCTTCCATTGGCAACTGTTTCGCCTTAAACTGAGATTATCATGAAGAGAAATGTCATGGACCATGAAGCTCAATACTCCTGGCCCTCAAATATATGAAAAGGGCGGGTCTATAATGGTTGTTTTACCTAGCATCTTCATTTATTCCACATTGACAATTGCCTACAGAAGGAAAAAGAAAGCCTCATATTTCTGTAGGCTGCTTGACCTTCTGGAACAAAGGTGTTGCTCAGCTTTAAAGATTGCTATGATAATCAGCCCAGGTTTCAGCTCTTAAGAATCAGTTAGATTTTTTTTAAAAAAAGCACATCCACTCTTACTTTTCTTTTTTTTGGCAGCCTGATGAGAGTGAAAATTGGCATTTGTTGCATTAGGCTTCATTATTATGTACATAGCACATCCTACACAATGATATTGCCATTTGCTACCTCAAAGAAAGCTAATAGCATTTTCAAAATGCAATTATAACTTTTCAGTAGAAAGCTCAAGCTGTGTTTGGATAATCTGAAGCAACTCGCGACTACATTCACAGACAGCACACCAAAGCTAATAAATTCTTCTCATGTCTTCATATTATTAACACACCTACCGGCAATGTCAAGATGTTAGTTTAAAGAATTTCAAATATGAAACAGTTCAATAATCTGGTTGGCGAGAGCTGACTGACAAAGCTAATTAACTGCCTGGAGAAGATTCTTCATAAATGAAGCAGCTTCTGTCTGAGCATATCTCCAAGAAGTACAAAATGTTCTTTTTGTCTCCTGCCTTTCCCTCCTTCTGTCTCCCTCCTGTTCTTTTCTTCCCATCCCATTACTGATGAAAGGGATTTTCTCCAGGTAATTGTAATCTGCAGATCCTGCGCAGGATGTTATGGTTCAAAACTCCTGCAATTCTTGCACTGTTATTTCTGCTGGATCATTCATTTCTCTTTTAGCTCCCGAATACTACTGCCAGGAATTACACTGCTAGATTATTTAGCTTTAAGGATCCTTTACACATTCATTTTCACATCTGGTCTTCTGTCCTAGAGGACAGAAAGACTGTTGAAGCACTTCAAGGCTACTTGAATTTTCCTACTGAATTTCATTCCATTTCTATGAGCAATTCTCTTTATCTCTGAAGTTTTCCTCCAATGCAGAAGGGGAAAGTTGTTGCCTTGTTTGTAATAAATATGACTTAGGGGGTTAACCAGTGATTTGTTTTGATCAGAGAAGAATATTTATTCTGACAAAGATGATGTTGCTGCCAGATATAGCTGTGTGGTGATAACTGCCTGTTGGCAAGCATTCTTTGAATAACTCTGAGACCTTATTGGAAAGACCTTCCTTGTTCCTTTTAAATGCACCCTCCCAAATTGTCATGACATCTTGACTTGAAACGCATACATGAAGTCAACCCAGGAGTTAATGATATCTCTTGTCACAACTCTGTACAGTTAATTGCCTGGAAGGAGCCTCAAGACCATTTAACACACGTTCCTGTCACACGTGAAGATCTCTCATCTTTCAACACCCTATTTTCTAGGTTATTTTATTGTTATTTAAAACATTTGTATTAGACCCAAATAGAATCCCTCCAATCCCACACTGTAACTGTAGAATTAAAGTGGAGAAACATGCATTGAGACTCCTTAAAATGTACCTGAGACTCCTTAAAATGTACCTGTGACCAATGGAAAGTTTTACTTCCCCGCTGACCACATTGTATGAATTAAGAAATATATCCTATAGAGGTATTCAATTAATACCTTTCTAATATTTCTTTCCCACTTGTGAGGAAACAATGCACAGGAATGCACAAAAACCTCATTTAGAGTGAGAGGAATGTGGGTTGAACATCGTAGGTTTGAACTTTAAAATCTTTCAGCTACAATGTGAATTTATTTGGAATTATTATATTTTGCTACATTAATAGTCTATGGGTTATGAATACAGGGAATATTTCAGATGTGGGTTCTGTCTCTCTTTTCCCCTTCAGCATCCCTCCAAAGAACCTATATGACATCTCAATATATTTCTTTCTTTTGTAACTTGAATCATTTCTCTAGATCAGAAACTCGATGCTGGTCCACTGTAATACCAGTTTTCACTGAAGTCAGTCTTTACACATCCCTTTCAATCTGACTGATTGTATTTATCTTTTAATGTCTCTGCTAGCTAATTAGATATATAGAGATATAAAAAACAGGACTGCATATACGTTAACAATAGATGAATGGTAATCTATTGTTACTGTATGCAGTCATGTTCTTTCTAGTTTTGCTGTAAGAAAAGCTTTTATCTTTACAGCTAGGCACAGATTATCTGAAATACAAGTTCACCATTGCAAGACAACCTGTAATGAACCTTAATGAATCCTGCAAACAGCTGTTGAAAATTCCACTTGAATGGTCTTTCCTCCATAACAGTAGCTTAGGACATTCTTTCAGCTTACAACTGTTGAATCGTCTGCTTGCAATACATACAATGTGAAAAATGAAAATGAAACACTAAAGCAGCTTAATCCTTTTTCATTCGATATTTTAATCAGACTTTTAATATGATCTTATTGAATAAGTACATTATAAACCATCATCTCTAAGCCCTTTACCTTTTTTAATAACATTCCTGTGCCAAACGGAGAAGAAAAACCTTTTGTCCGCGGACGCAAAATAAGGAGAGCCAACACCATAAGCTGGGATAATCAAAGTGCCAACTTTATTTTCATTGCTCAAGAGGGATCTGCACACTCACAGGCCAAAACCCCATTCCAGATTTAATTGCAGTGCGGGCAATTGGTGGGATGCATCCCTGATCTTATGGCCAAAGCCACCTTAATTCCAAGCTCTGAGCCATCATGTGGGTACAGTTCATGCTCCTCCTTGCCAAGCCTTCATAATGCTCGAGGGAGGTGTGCCCCGTCCTGTCCCCCTAGCTGCAAGGTCTATGAGTCAAGGATAATGGCATCCCTCAAGACGTTCCCAGGTCCTGTCCCAGGACCTGTCCCAGGTCCATGAAGGCACTAAGGTCTCAAGTTTCTGGTCTGAGGATTACCCCTTCATCTTCTAAAATGATGCCTCAGGGTGTTACCTGAGTTGTACCATGTACCACTGAAGCAACATTTTCCCTCACAGCTCTAACCTTCCACCTATATCACTTCCAGAGTAGGGTAGGCAGGGGAGAGCTTGTTGCCAATTGCACTGCAGGGGGGGGAAATCCTACCTGGCCCCCCAAAAGGGTAACCATCTTGCACCTGCTCTGAAAAAGAGGAGGGAGGGTCGGTGCCTGCCTCCTCCATTTGTTGTGGCCAGAGAGGATGGGCCAGTCTAATGCTGTCCCATATATATCCATTCCTTGGGCCACCCCAAAGCTCTGCATTAGTTTTGGCTGGCTCTCCCTGCCTGCCTGCCAGCGGCCAAACCCTGCCCCCTCGTCCCCACTTTGTTTGAGGGGGGATGAAACAGCTTATTATGCAAATTGCCATTGAAATAATGTCCGTAATGAAAACATTTTAAAAAATAGTTGAAGTCACACTTTTAATTAGGGAAGGAGACATGGCCTTCAAATTCTTAGAAAGTAAACCAAGCCTGTTAGGTTCTCTTTCCCTCTAAATATGTAGAAGTTGAAATCAAAAGATATGTAGTAGATTATATATGGTTGTTTAAAGGGTCTTTTAAGTTAAGGATAAAATTCAATATCCCTCTGTCCATCTCCAGGCACAAGTCACCCACCAGGGCAATCAAAGCTGTTTCAGCCCCATAACCAAGCCAAAGTCCAGACTGGAAGAAACCCAAACAATGTACCTCATTCAGGAAAGCTTGGAGTTGTCCATCCACCACCAGTTCAAACACCTTGCTCAAGAATGATGTGTCTGGCAAGCCAGCAGAAGTGATGCAATGCCACTGCGAAGAGAACAAGGCTCGGCATCAAACCATGGAATTTAAAGGATGGTAGTTGGGAAATAAAAGGGGAGGAGCAGGCAGAGGAGAGGCAGAGGAGGCTGACAGCTGCTGTGGAGATGGGGAAGCTCCAGAAGATGTGGAAGATGCTGAGACAAGGAAGGGTCACAGAGGCTAGCCAAGGGCTGGGGCAGGAGGCTGTGAGAAACCTGAGCGCCAATTCCAGGCTGGGAAGAAGTCAAGAGGCTAGACTGAGCTAGAGGAGGTGCCACCAGGCAGCAATCACACTCTGTCCCTGAAGGACCCACAGTAGATAACAATGCTTCCTTTCTGCAGAAAAGAATTCACTGCAGGAGGGACTACTTCCTATATTTTGTCTAAGCCAACTTGAGCCCTTTCCGTTAGAAGAGGGACAGCATCCTCTAAAAAAAAGGGTATCTTCCTCCAGCAGAGAGCCACTGGATCTAATCCAATATATACATTTATGCATGCATGTTGAAATGACATGTAAACCATAGAATTATGAAAGAAATTCTAAACTTCTTTCAACCCATGTTATGGGACAGATTATCAACCATCAAACATATTTGATTCACAAATGAAGTTTCTGATGTTTAAAATTTATCATTTGTTTATTTTTTTTCCTCTTTCTTGTTTTTTTAAACATTTCTTCATTGTCTTTTGTGATTTGGGTTGTCTTTATAATCCCCTGCTGGATACATACCAAGTGTCCCATTGTGATCTATAATAGTAATGCTGTGAATGTTGGCTGACCATTCCTTTGTCAGTTAAATAGCTCAGAATGGTTCACCGATGTAGTCTCAATGGGTGCTAATTATTCAGAAATAACAGAACCATCAGGGGACTGAGTATCTGTGGGAACTTTCAGGATGCGATCCCTCCCCAATGAAGTTGGGGGGAGGAGTTTTTGTATGTCTGAAAAGAACAAGCAGTTTTGAATTTGTTTAGAACGAGTCTTTGTGTCACAACATAGTTCCACAAAGCAAACAATAATAATTTTTCTTAAGCTAATTTACAAAGACAAAAAAGTATCTAATTTTAGAAATGAGATTTCTTCCCAACTCTTACCACCAAAGGTGCTCAAGGTAACTTACACCTGTTTTCAAATACCAGCGTAAAATAGTCACATATTAAAATAGCAGCTTAACATAAATCATAGCAGCAAAAGAAGTAAACTTCCTAGTCTCAAAACAACAAGAACAATTTAAAAATCATAAATAGAAAGCCTATATTAACAAATACAAATCTCAGCCCTTCTCTAATTATTGCTTCAGCTACTGGATAAAAATGGCAGAATCTGATGGTAGGCCCCCTCAAAACAGGCCACCCGGCTGCAAGTATGCTGCCCAGACAACCACCAGGATGTGTGTCAATCCTTTTTGGGCTTCTTCCAACTGCTATTCCAGTATGCTGTTACTGCTTAGGTCTCCAGAGCAGCCATAATGTAACTGGGGTTTGGGGGGGGGGGGCTCCAAGCATAATTAAGTCTAACTACTGAATAGTAGGTCATCTCATTAATGTAAAGGTTTGTGGAAAGCATGCATATACTGATAATTATGTGTGTGTAAATGATGCTCACTTTCCAATCTGGTCCAAAATTCACACTGGTGAAGTCTCACTTCTAAAAATATGCAGGCTTACGTTCTATACATAGCTTTTAAAAAATCGTAAATTTAGATTGTGATATCAGTATCCAATACTACAGCCCACTAAAGAGATAGTCATTCTGGGCATTCAGATGCGCTGCACATTATTCCATTCAAGAGGAGTTTTGCTTTTCTGCTGTCTCTCTGCTTTTTGTCATGGCCATTGATCTGGTTACAGGTCTTAATGTGTCATGCAGAGAGAAGAGGGTTTCAACACCAAAAATGGGAGAGATGCGCACCCAAAACAAATGGCTAGATTCGAGTCCAGTAGCACCTTAGATGTCAACAAGAATTTCAGGGTACGAGCTTTCGAGAGTCAAAGTGCCCTTCATCAGATGCGAAGGTATCTTTGCAAAATATTGATTACCAGTTGTTTGTGTGGTGTGTTATGTGTGGTCAAGTCACTTCTGACTTATGGAAACCCTATGAATTAATGACCTCCAAAGCATCCTATCATTAACAGTCTTGCACAGGACTTCCAAACCAAAGGTTATGGTTTCCTTGATTGAATCAATTCATCACATGTTGAGTCTTCCTCTTCCTGCTGCTTTTAACTTTTCCTAGCGTTATTGTCTTTTCCAGTGACTCTTGTCTTCTCATAATGTTATCAAAGTATGATAGCCTCAGTTTTGTCATTTTAGCTTCTAGGGAGCATTCAGGCTTGATTTGATCTAGAACCTACTTATTTGTCTTTTTGGCAGTCCATGGTATCCATAAAACTCTTATAGCCTAGTTATTTTGATTAACTAATAGTGGGGTTGTATATTTGTATTGTAAGCCACAACCTGGGATATGCAATACAAATTTTATTTTTAATAAAAAGTGAATAAATATCTCTGATAGTACTCTGAATTGTCACAGCCAAGCGTTCAAAGGCCATAGCAAATAAAGGAGGGCATCGGGGCAGCCTTGTAAACTTCCATTATTCTATTCAAGTGGATTTTCAGGCTTGGGGATTCATTTACAGTTTCAATTATGTTCTTCTTAAGAAGAAATCGCTTAAAGAGTTCTTTAAATAAGTCTACCTGGTCAGCTGCTTGACTTTGTTATAAACACTTTACTGAACAAGTATTTGTGTTCTACATATTGAATAAAATGAAATGTAAGTGGGGTACTTTCTGTGTTCTTCCATCATATCAATACAATGATTCTTCTGTGAAATTGTAATGTTATTCTAACTCAATTCACAACAAACACAATGTGCAAGGATAAAAATGAATTCATGAAAACCCTTGAACTTCATCATCATAAGTGCTAAAGATCAGTTTAACAGTTCAATTTCTAGCCTTTTGAAACAACATAATGGCTTTTATGTTTTATTTTAAAATTCCATTCCTGCACATCAACTAACTACTGTCAAAGCAGCTAAAGTGACTACATAACATTTTACCTGTGTGTGTGTGTGTGTGTGTGTGTGTTTTTTTGTATTCTGTCTCAGGCTTCACAGTGGGTACCAGGGGAGATCAGCAAAAGATCAGCAAATTGCTCTACTCCAATAAAGGTATGTGTTCCACAACAGCTACTCTTTAATTAAGAAAATGTTCTAGAAAGTGCAGCATGTTGTTAGTACTACTGGAGGCAAATCATTGCCCTTTTTATATACTTGCAGACAGTGTGCTGCAAATGTTGTCAGCCATGCAAGAGAATGCAGAAATAAATGACTAGTTGGATGAATTTGTGCACTAAAATCATAACTGAGAGCTTTTCTCAAAAATCCTCAGTATGCTCCTAGTTTATTACAGGTGTAAATTCTGACTCAAAACACGAATGTTTGTTTTAGCTCTAGATGAACCGAGGGTGACGTTTAAATCCTGTCGCTCACGTTTATGCTGCGACCATAGCATGAGAACATTTTTGCCATGTGAACAGAGTTTGAGACTTTTATCTATTTCACATTCAGTAGCCTGGCACACACAACCCCCTTCACACATTAACTGAATGTGTGGGAAGGAAGACCAGGAACGAGCACACTGGCCCTGCTCCCCCCAATCTCCACACAATCACCCAGTCATCTTTAGGGCGCCACCACATGGAAGAAGTGGCTGTGTGAATGCTCCCTCCCTGCGATCAGCAACATTCAGAAAGCAGCATCACTGATGATGGGGGAAGGGGCATGCGCATGGCTACTTCCTCCACTTGGTTGCATTGTGCACATCACCCGGTGATTGTGCAGAGGCAGGGGTGGGGCCAGCACAATCGTGCCTGCTCTCCTTTCCCCTGCGTTCCGTCAACTCACAGGGGGATTATCTGTACCAGGCTAGTGCAAGGCCACAGTCAGCTTTCCTTGTAGATGAGGCTGCCACCTTTCCAAGTGGGGCTTCAAATTAATGAAAACGAATAGAGAATCAGTGAGTTCCTCATTCCTAGTAGTAGCTTCTGTAACACTTTTGCACCACTGCTTGTCCCTCCCACCCCTTCCCTTGTTTTATGGCTCTTTTTAGTGTCCAAATCATATCAATTGAACAAGGACTGTCATTTTAAATTCAGAAGCTTTTACCTGCTTCAAATGTACATCTTCCTCAAATAATAGTTTCCTTAAGTTGTCCATTGGCCCCCTCCATATTTTCTGCTATCTCAGTTATAGAAGTTAAAGGGAGACTTTTTCATTTCAGAATCACTTGACGTTGTTAGTGATTTTGAAAGTCCATCCTAATACTGAGCCAGGGAGAATCACTGCTTGGGGAAACTGGGTAGGTCAGATGGATAAAATTTCTGAGATAGCCAACATAAAACTCCCCCCCCCCTCATTCTAAAGCTTTCTTTTTCAGTTCTAAAAAGAATCCCCCGTTCTTTACAGAAAAGCTGTCATTGTTACACATTTAACAGCATATTTTCAAACATTTGGGGCAAATCAGTGGTCTGGGTGGGGCACCCACTAGCTCAACCCTAGCTATGGCCCTGAAGCTTGTGGTACTACTTTTTCCAGCTGATTTCTCATGGGCTATAGTTGGGCTATAGTTGGGCTCTCTGGCCTTGCCTTGGCTTCTGTTCTGGCTTGCCTTTGTTCAGGCCATTCTGGTCCTGCCCTCGCAGTGATCCTGGCTTGCTTTTGTGGAGGCTGCTCCGGCCCCAACCTAGTTGCGGCATGCCTTTGTGCAGGCCTCTCCATCTATGAGAATGCTGGCTTCCAGTGTTCTACTGTGAGAAAGAAGACAGTTCTTATAATCCTTGTAACAGAACATGCTAGGTATTGCTGTTTGACTTTCACATCCATGTCTGGAGATTGAATCAAAGATCTCCAGTGTCACATGTAGCTTGCCTCTCTGATCGCGTAACTGCCGTTTCCCCTTCTGGGAAACTTGACCCATTACCTCCCTTAAGTGAATCACAGAAATAGTCCATGAGCCAGCAAGGCTAGCTCAGAACAGATTCACTTCTGCTGAGGCTGTGGATGCTGCCATCTTCTCTGGACTGCTCCAACGTTGGTTCTTCCATATGTACCTGGAGTTGTGGCACCAGGTAAGGGCCCTGTACTGTCGCCCAAGAGGCTGTCAGGCATTCTGTCAGCAAGGGTGGGGCCTCTGAGAGTAGCATCTTCCAAGGCAGCAGTAAAGGGTCTGGTCCTGAGTCTGGTGGCAACTCCAGACAAATTCAATTGCTTTAAATCCCTGGAAAAGACACCCAGAACTGACCTTAAAAATTCCTCCCATCTCCTATTTTGTGAAGCCTCAGCCCTTTACCCTTATGCATGTGAGCATTCGTGATAGATAAAACCTGGCTTCTCCCATGCATAAAGTAGAGTCAGTTAGTTGACAATATGAAATTAATTCACATATGACCACTGAATAATGTAAAAAGCAGAATTAACAAAGCCCTTATATTGTTTTTCATTTAAAGAATACTGGTATGTTTAATATTCAAATATGTCAGGTCTCCTAGGAAAATTCTTCCCTCTGCTCATTAGAGTTTTAAACCTTCAGGTTTCATAATATCCTTTCCACTCATTTAATTCTTTGAATCCTTAATAACTCAGACTTGTAAGAAAACCTTTGTTTGTCTTCAATTTGCCAATGGAAAATCTTTGTTATTGTGCTTAGGCTCATTTAAAGGTTTTAGTTTCTATGCACAAGCTGTCTTGGAAGGTCAGGATGTGGACAGGGTAATATGAGGGTAAACTAATAATTTCATACATCCAAACTTTCAGAAAGAACAGGTGTACTGGATATGAAAGATAGCCTCCCTGTTTTAAGGGTTCTTTAGTTGATAACTGGCTTCTAATAAAACCAGAGTCAGGTCTAACAGCAATCATTGATTTGATATTTTATTTAATATTGTATTAGTCTCAGATCCTAAAGAATTGCTTGCAATTATTTTAACAGCTTCTTTTATGTCAGTGGCATTTGCTATGTAACCAGTGCATCACCTATGAAATACCACTCCAGATTCTTTTAAAGCAGGTTAAAATTTCAACTCTTTAAACAACAGAAGAAAGATCTGATAAAGATTCAAAGCTATGTAAAGGATAAAGAAATACTTTTATCTACAGCACAGTTTATCAGTCTTGTTTAGACAAAAATCTCTCCGTTAATAATTTTCTTTAGCTCTTTATTCTTCTGTTACAGTGCCAAATCCTCTCCTGTCCTATCGGTGGTGTTCAAAACACCATGGGGTAAATTGTTAGAATGGCATCCGTGGAATAACCCTCACAAATCCTCTTAAACTGTAATGAAACTGAATGAATCACCCCTCCTTCCTGTGCCCTTCTCTGAACACACAAGAATGAATTGTTCTGTTATTATTAGAGGATTCTAAACAGATGTCAGTGTTGGAAATGGGCAAGCAATAAATTTGTGTCCATATCTTCATCTAGACAAAAGTTGACATATATTATATGGATTTTCCCAAAAGTTTGGTAGAATGAATAAATGTATGCTGCTAGCCCCAAATACAGACCCCAAATTATGCCTTTCAGAGGCATAAATGCATAGGTTGCACCTGCTCTGGGCATGCAATCCCAGGCACTGGATCTATATATGGAAACTACTGTACTCATCATCCAGTTGATCCTGCATCTCCTAATACAGGAAAGTAGGTTTTTTTTTTATTGTTTTATTTATATAATTGGAGGGTACAGAAAGGAAAAAAAGGGAAGGGGTAAACGTTATTTTTATAAAAACAATACAGTATTATAAAATATTTCTGAGTAAAACATAATTACAGAGTATCTTTAATTTGTTAAGCTTGAGTCTGATTGATTTCTAGTCTTTAAAAATTTATATTCTACTTAGCAGTTGATTAGGGTATTAGCTACCTTTTATGTAAGTATAAAAAGACGCCCACTTCTCCTTAAATTGCTCAATGGGTTCACTAGGTTTAGGATTTAATTCAAAAGTCATTTTGGCCATACTTGCATATTCCAAAAGTTTATCTTTCCAGGCATCAATTTCAGGTATGTGAGTTTGTTTCCAGGTTCTTGCTAACACTGTTCTGGCAGCTGTTGTAGCATATTTGAAAACGTCATGCGATTTCGAAGGTAAGTTTGGCGGCACTATACTGAGTAGATAAAATTTGGGATCAAGTGTAAACTTCATATCTAACATCAACTGTAATTCTCGATGAATTCTTTTCCAGTATAGTTGTAATTTTGGACATGTCCACCAGACATGAAAGTAAGAACCGTCTGTCACTTGACATTTCCTACATGCACCTTTTTTCCCTGGAATTGTCATCTGGGAAAGCATATTTGGAGTCAGATACCATCTGTAAAAAGTTTTATACCAATTTTCTTTCACTTCTTGACAGACAGTATATTTCAATTCAGTAGTGCAAAGTTTTTCCCATATGTCCATATTAATCATTTCTCCAAAATTTTGCATCCACTTTATCATATTTGTTTTCACTTGTTCTTCTTCTGTATCGTATTTCAGGAGGAGCTTATAAATTTTCCCTAATACGTGTGAATCATTTTTAAATATAAACTGCTCAAATTCTGTTAATTCGCGAAATGGTTGAGGGTATAGACAGTCTTTTTGCAGATTGGACCTCAATTGTAGATAAGTTAACCAGTTCAGCTTTTGAAATTTTTCTTGAAGTTTGATCATAGTCTTAATTTCTCCCGTAGATTCTATCATATCATTGTAAGTGAAGTGGACACCCGGTTTCAGTTTAACATTGTCGTGATAAGCTTCGGTTGGAGACATTATGGATGGCGGAGAAGGGCTTATTCTCTTTTTGTATCTTTTCCACACTTTCAATAACGCTGTTTTAACATCACAATCTTCTAGTACTTTGTTTTTTTGAATTTTGGTTTTGGAATCCCACAAAACTTTATGGAAACCTTGTCCCAAATCCGCCCGCTCTAAATTAACATACCGGCTTTTGGGATGTTTTATCCATTCTGTTATCCAAGTTAAACAGGCAGCATGGTAGTATAATTTAAGATTAGGCAATGCCAGCCCTCCTCTTCTTTTCGTCTTGAAGGACTTTGAATCTAACTCTCGGATTTTTTCCATTCCAAACAAATCGGTTGACTTGTTTTTGCCAGTTTTCTAGTGTCCTATCGGGGATGTCAATCGGCAAAAATTGAAATAAAAAATTTAGTCTGGGAAAGTAGGGTTGTGCGGAAAAAAAAATCGGTAAATTTCGGGTTCTGGTTTATTGGGCCTGATTTTGTTTTTTTGTTTTTGTTTTTTTTGTAAACCCGTAATAATCCAAATACCAATACCGGTAAATTTAAGTATTCGGCTTATTACAGGTTTACCAAAAATTAGGGCCCATTAAAATCTATGGGGATTTTTTTCGAAGCTCCTGTGGGGGCATTTTTGGAGGTAGAGTCACCAAATTTGCAGCATAGCTGCAAGGGACTCTCCTTAGACGGTCAGTGAAGTTTGGTGAACTTGGGGGTTCAAATATATGGGCCAGCAACTATATGGGCCCGCAAAGAGGTTGCCCTCATCCTCCAGGCATTTGCGAGCTGAGCTGTGCATCGGTTTTCAGGTTCAGAAGTTCAGCATTGCTGAGGACTGGTGGAAAAAGTCGATTGACAGGCTGGTGCCTCAAAGACTGGGGGTTCCTTTCATATCTGGGGTGCACAGGATGATATCCATGCAAATTAGCTTTCAAAATGAGGGAAATGGCTTAAATGCAAGAAAAAAGAAGGCATGGGAAACATTTCTTTTGGTGGCAAATGATACCCTGCAAACAGTTCTTTATTATGGTCATCAATATCTGATTTCAAGAGATGGTCATGGTGCAGGGAAACGAAACTTCTATTTGGGGCGACCTTCCGTTTCAGAGCAGGTTTTTTTGGGGGGGGTGATATCGAAGCCAGCCAAAGTTATGACCAAGGCAGTTTTTGTGAAAGAGATTGCTCATCCATGTGGGTGAGACATCTTCTTCAAAAGTCTTCTTCAAATTGTAGAAGTTGGTGTTTTTAGTTGGGGGGGTATATCCCTTCAGATGGGACTGAGTGAGCCCCATCTTTTAAAATGCAGATCAGCCCACTGCCTGGGCGGTCAGACCAAGTTGGCTCTGATTATATGACCCTGACCTCAAAAGGGCCCCAACTATGGGATCCTAACAAAACCAGCTAAAAAAGACAGAAAAATGGGAGAAAGCACAGAGCCGTGCACCTGAGCAAAGGCGAATAGCCTAACCAGAAAAGCTGAATATTTATTCGGATTTTTGGGAATCGCCTATTCAGCTTCAGGTTCTGGTGTTTGGTAAACCTGAAAATTACAGAAACGGCTAATTTCGGGTTTATTTTCAGTTCGGGTTTATCGATATGCACAACCCTACAGGAAAGTGATCTGCATGTGTGATCTTATTGCTCAGCACAGATCACCTTTCTGGATCAAGGCAAAATACCGAACACAGTATTGTATAAGAGGAATTCTCTTTACAATTAAACCAAGTTTAATTGCCTTGTCTTTTGTGGAAGTTTTCATGCTGGGGAAAGAAAATATATTTAGAACAAGAAAGGGGCATTGTATCTCGTTTTCAATTAGGCAGTAAAGAAATGAAGCTCCGATTTTAGAAAGTAAATGATCATAGTCTCTCCTTTTGGCCCAAAGCTATCACATGAAAGAACAGCTAGATTAAACTGAATACAGTTTTTAATCCTCAGCTATAATGAACAGCCTTGTCTGGTATAAGAGAAAAGGTGCTAGCCACAGATACCACACTAATTACAACAATAAAGGACAGCTCTGATTCATTTTACTTCAAGAGTTAAATGCTTTCATTTTGACAGGGCTATTTCAAACCTTTTTTTTTTCCCATTGGGCAGATATGTTGAGGATTCTGTTGCTGGGATGTGGTTTGACACCACAGAAGAAAACACATATTAAATACCAGCTGCCAGTATGCTGAGAGGGAATATCAGAACAATCAAAATGAATACTGCACACACAAGAAAATATCTAGTGTGGAATACAAAGAGAGGTTGCCATTATACTTTTTAATGGAGATGGCAGTTGTTGAGAGGCTTAGGGTAAAGTACATATGATGGCAGCAAATCAGCAGGTTATACTTTGGTCCTAATTAATTCCCCATAAAACAGAGTGGGAGGGAAGGGAAGATGTAAAGCACATCATTGGTGCACAGGAAGGGAGAAATGTCCCACATTCATGCTTTAACCCTGAAATAGCTTCTCCTAGTCATTTCTTCCACCCAGTGAAGCTCCCTAATCAGTGACTTGTGTGGTGTCGACCCGACAAGAATCCTTTCTTGTTTCCAGAAACAAGAAAGGATTCTTGTCGGGTCGACACCACACAAGTCACTGTGTATGAAAATTTGTTCATGATTAACAGCATTCTGAAATTGCAAACAAAAGCTGATGAAACAAGGGATGTTCTGAGAGAGGATCCAGACGTCATAAATATATGTCCTTCAGGGTAGCTGAAGAAATATTGCTACCCAACTGGAATTAAGGACAATTATGCACAACAGCATGAACAGTCATCATTTTAGATAATACACCTGAACCTATGTTCAGGACATTTGAGTGGCAAAAAAGACATGCTCTATTATATCAGAAATTGAAAACATCACAAGAATTCATGGTATCCATGTATATACTGGTACACATGGCCCACTTGTAACATGCTAGTTTCAGTGAAACAAGGTCATGCAGATCAAAACCTCCAAACACACTTTATTCAACAGCCGCAATGCCAGCTGTTCCACCACCCACAGAATGGGCTCTTTCACACATGCCAAATAATGCACGTTGCAGCTGGATTTTACTATGTGAAATGGCAAAACCCACTTCTAAATTATCGTTAAAGTGGATTGAAAGTGCATTATTCAGCATATGTGAAAGCACCTAATGTCTTGCTTTCCAATGCAAGTGCGGAATCCACTGATAATAATTACACTTCACCAATGCCCAGCTACCTCCAGAACTATTCCATGAAGAGTTTATTCACTAGTCATTTGGCAGACAAACAGTAGACTGCAAGCAGATGATGGACAGTTATGAGCAAACATACCGCAAAAATAATAAACTGCAAAATCCTACTGTCACCATACTGTATGAATAACCACCATGTTTGGCTCTGGTGCATGTCCACAAAAAGTGTCTTTATCCTTTTCTCTGGTTTTCACTTTCAAGAATTCTCTTTTCAAAAGCAATATTAACCTCCGCAAATGAAAAAAGAGCTGACAAAAGAAGGCACAAGCAGGCATGACAGCCACATTCTTTATACTTGAGGCTTGGCCGGTTTCCAGCCCTCCTATAGGATTACTGCAGGGTATAAAGGGTCTCAGTACTGCTTAAACCGCCAAGCAGTCAACAGCTGTCAGGCTGCCAACAAACTGTCTTTTTAGGCAGAAGCCATGCATGCTGTCACTAGCTGCTTTCACACAAATGTAGCAAACCAATGGGATGCATTTTTTTTTTTGCTCAGTTATTAACAGATCACTGCAGGGGACAGATGAATGGGAGCCAGCGCTTTGCTGTTTGACAAGGGAAGAAAACAAGCATAAAAATTATACAAGGTCTGCGGCCTCGTTTCTGGAGTAGAAAATTACCACGATGTTGTTCACCTGGAAAGAAGATACAGACGTCTGGTGAGGTTTAAACTAAAACCACAAACTTATTTGTAACAGCAGTGTGACATAACATCATCAGTGAACTGACAGTAAGCGGACCCCCTCCCTGCCCCCCACCCCCACACAAATACTCTCTTGGGTAACAGAAGGTAAACTCCCTTTGAAGAAGCTCCAAGGCCAGTGGAATCCGTCAATTGTTTCCTTGCTTAGCTTTTGCCTCCAATATATTCAACTTTGACAAGCAGGTTCCTTGCTGGACTCATTCATCTAATTCCTGTTTTCCTTTCCTCTTCTACAAGCTGCTGTATGTGTAAATTCAGCTTTTTATTCACCTTGGAATAAGGAAAATAGTTAGAATCACCAGTACGCTACCCATCGCCCTGTTGTCTCACAAAAGTTATGTTTCATAAATCTACAGTTAATCTAAATGTGTTTGCATTACTTACAAAAATATCAAAACACAACCACAAAGTTAACTTTTCTTTTTCTTTATAAGCCATAAAGCTTATGAAATTCACTTATGCAAAATGACTGTTTAACTGGCTGATGCATAAATGAAGTGAAACCAAAAGTCTATGTGTCTGGCTTTTAAAGAACTACACATACAAATAACTATAGAAGATGGGATATCTAGATCTAAATACTGCCTTTCATTTGTTCCTTGACAAACACAAATGGATTTCCTTCCTATGGGACTCTTGAATTAGTTGATCCCAAAGTTACTTCAAATGTAACGAAGTGGGCCTAAGCCATATCTATATTTAGAGAAATACATTAGCTGATGACACTCAGCTGTATATATCATTATCCAAATTTCCCGGTGATGCTGCAGAGGTCCTGAATTGTTCCATGGCCATGGTGGTTAACTGGCTAAAAGTGAACAAATTGAAACCCTGAAAAGACGAAGGTGTTGCTGGTTGGGAGGGAGGAGGTCTTGAAGGACACTGTTCTCACCACTTTTGATGGAGTTCAACTGATCCTTGTAGACGCAGCTAAGAGCCCAGAGGGACATACTGGATCCAGCTTTATTACTGGAGAAGTAAGTTAATGCAGATGCAAAAAAAGGCTTTCTATGAACACAGCCTAGCCCATAAGATAACCTTGATACAACTGACCTGGCCACCTGGATTCACGCCACAGTAACATCAAGACTGTAATGCACCGTACATTGGTCTCTCCTCAAAATCAACTTGGAAACTCCAACTGGTCCACAAAGAAAAAGAAGAAGAAGAGTTGGTTTTCATATGCCGACTTTCTCTACCACTCAAGGCAGAATCAAACCACCTTACAATCACCTTCCCTTCCCCTTCCCACAACAGACACTCTGTGAGGTAGGCGAGGCTGAGAGAGCGTGACTGGCCCAAGGTCACCCAGATGGCTTCATGTCGAGTGGGGAAACAAATCCACTTCATCAGATTAGCCTCTGCCGCTCATGTGGAGGAGTGGGAAATCAAACCTGGTTCTCCAGATCCGAGTCCACCACTCCAAACCACTGCTCTTAACCACTACAATGTGCTGGGTCGTCTATTAACTGGAGCTAGACAGAACATGCATATTACTCCCATTCTACTGATGCTCCATTGCATATTACTCCCATTCTACAGATGCTCCATTGGCTGCCCATCTGGTACCAGGGTCACTTTAAATTATTGGCTATCACATACAAAGCCCTTTGTGGCCTTGGCCCCTCTTATTTGACGGGCCACCTCTTTCCCTGTGTTCTGCTATGACAGCTTCGCTGAAGCCAGCAGGGTCTTCTGCAGGTGCCAGCTTGCCAATATTCAAAATCATCAACTGCCTCTACACATGCTTTCTCCATCGTGGCTCCCACCTTGTGGACCGGTTTGCCCAAGGAGGTCAGGAAAGCTCCCACTCTCATGACTTTGCACAAACTATGCAAAACTGAACTATTCAAGAGTGCTTTTCTGCGCAGGTAACACATGCTTTCTTCATCGTGGCTCCCACCTTGTGGACTGGTTTGCCCAAGGAGGTCAGGAAAGCTCCCACTCTCATGACTTTGCACAAACTATGCAAAACTGAACTATTCAAGAGTGCTTTTCTGCGCAGGTAACAGGGTTGTATTGTAAAAAAAAAAGGTTTTAAAAACTTGCTTGGATAAATGGTTGTGGTCTTTAGTGCTGTGTATAGCTTATGGTAAGTGGGATCCTATTTATGTAATTTCTGTACTCCTTCATGTGTCACCTGAATACTTATGCTATGCTTCAGTTCTTTCAGGTGTTTCCAGATTTCTAAAATCGTAATGCATTGGTTATTGAATGTCCCGTTTTGTCAATTGTAGTGACTCAATATGTGTAATCTGCCTTGAGTCACTGTGAGGAAGGTGGACTATAAATAAAAAATGGAAAAAAATAAAAATAACACAAATGAATCCATGTTTTGATGTTAGGTTCTATGTCAACATACAGCAGCACATTTGTATAAGAATAAAAGTGTACTCTTCAGGCCATGTGTAGGATGATATTTCTGGATTTGGTCATTAATGCCATATAGACTAATGTGGGACACAATCTATTTTGGCTTATTCAGAGGAGTGATATTGATTGGGACAAGAATGGCTATATAAGTATCTTTAGTATGCAGAGTACATCCTAAGCCAAGACATAGAAAAATTAAAATGGACATTGCTGAAGTTCATTATTTCCTGGTCCAGAATACAAATGTGACTACTCACTTTTAGTGCTTTGATACATCATTAACTGGGTATTACATCATTAACAGGGTATTATGAGAACATCCCTGATCAGAACATCTAGTTCATCATCCTGTTTCACATACTAACAAAATGCCGCAGAAAGCTTTTAAATACAACAGGGTCCAAGCCTACCTTTGCTTGTGGCTCCCAGAAGATGACATTCAGAACATGGAATTTAATTTTTTGTCACAATAGCTAATAGCTGTTGATAGACCTACCCATCATGAATCTGTAGAATCCACTTCAAGGTCATCTAAGCTAGTACCATCACTACATTCTATGGCAGTGAGATAATTAGGCATTATGTGAAGCAGTAATTTTGTTTGTCTGCCTGGAATCTAACACCCATCAACTTAATTGGGTGGTCCAAGCTTTCATATTATGAGAGAAGGAGAAAGAAGAACAGGTTCTCCATATCTTTTTCTCCATATCGTATATCAACATCATCTTATATTCTTATAGAGAAGTCAGTCAAATCTAAGGCTACTTAAATCCAGTGATTTGAGCTGTGAACTGGAAACACAGATCTTTCTACAAATCTGAAAAATGCCCCAGGGGTGCAGAAAAATGTGAAATCTAACAAAATATGTTGGGGGTTTTAAAAACTCCAAAATGATAAAAGGAGCACCTGTAGCTTTAAGATTCCCTCGGTGGCTGTTGCTAGGCAACCGCAGTGTTCTAGGTTTAGTTCTAGGGGAGGGGAAAGGGTCTTTTTCAGGGCTGTTTTGGTCGTTGTGGGAAGACTCACTGGGGCCAGGCTCACCTGGCAGCATCCTCTGGGTGACTTGATACCACTACACTTGTATGACTCAACTAAGTCTGACTACTTGTTACTGTTCAATAGCAGCCACCCTATTAAAGCAAGTGTGGTGTAGCTTTAGAGCAGGGACTGGGAGACTCGGGTTTGAAATGCCGTCTTGCTGTGGAAGTTTACTGGGTGATTTCAGATCAGTTATATATTTTCTGCCTAACCTACCTCACAGGATTGTTGTGCAGTTAAAAAGGAGGATAATAAACTGCTTTGGCCCCCTCTGAGCATATAGATGGGGTATAAATGAAGTAAATATAGCTGAAGATGGGAAGCAGCTAAAAGGTAGATTGGTGTATGACTGAGAAGGACAGAATGAGGCATATGGGAGAAGATATGCCAAGAAAAGGGAAATAGTGTGGGGAGGAGGATAGACTGGAAAGTGAGGTGCCACCCCACATGTCCTTGAGGGTCCCCTACCATGCAAGTAGGCCTGGCCCAGTGACTGGCCCGACACAACTGGGCCACATTTTCTCTAGGTAGAGGCTGCTGGGAGGGGGAGAGGAATAGCTTAAGACAGATGGGGCAGATAAAGTTAGGATGACTGTTGGGTAGGAAGGAGATAGGGTTGCCAATTCCAGGTTAGAAAATTCCTGAAAATTTGGGGGTGGCGCCTGGGGAGGACGGGATTTGAGAAGGGGCGGGACCTCAAGAAAGTATAATGCCATAGACTACACCCTTCAAAGCAGGCATTTCTCCAGGGGAACTATGGCTGCCAACATCAAGATGGGGGCTGGAGATCACTTGACATTACAAATGCTTCCCAGATGACAAAGATCAGTTCCCTTGGAGAAAATGGCTGCTTTGGGTGGTGTATTCTATGGCATTATACCCTGCTGAGATTGTTTCCCTCCCTAAACTTTGCCCTCCCAAGGCTCTACCCCCAAAATATCCAGAAATTTCCCAACCAGGAGCTGGCAATCCTAAGGGCAACTGATCTCTGAAGTGGGAGATCCATTGTGATTCCAAGAGATCTCCAGGTTGGCAACCCGAGAAGGAGAGAAGGAAGAAGGGAAAATGGAAAGGCTGTGGAGGCTTTCAGGAAAGGGGAGAGGAAATGAGATGTCTCCCACAAGTCCTTGCAGGTTCCCTCTTGTATATTCTAACATCTAAGTCGGCCAAATCTGAGGATAAAATACAGTGATTGGAGCTGTAAATGGGCAAGCTGTAAATGGGCAAGAAAGATCTTTCTACAACCTTGAAATTGAAAAATGCCCCAGGTTTGCAGGAAAAGCTCATGAGCCCTGGGACCAAGACAGCTGTGTAGTCCATGGGCTTGGCTGACCAAGCTCCTAGCAAGCTCTCTCTCTAATTACAGTCATGTGAGCTGGGGGTGGTGGAGGTATGGAGAATACATAAATAGCTTCCACCTCAGCAGCAGGGCATTTAGTTTGGAGAGCTTCCTTGAAGGAATGTACAGCTGTCTTGTTCTTAAAGGTCTGGAAACTCTACAAGCCGTGCTCTAAGCCAGTAGACTGGAGACTGCAGTAGGGCTGTTGAATTTTAAAAAATTCGGTATAGTTCGGATTCGGCTGAATTTGGCCTGTTTAGATTCGGGATATGCCGGAGTCCGAACTCCCCCGCTTCGGGTCCGTGCAATTTGGCAGGAATTCAAAGTTCGGGGAAAAAATTCAGCCGAATAAAGCCATTAAAAACACAATCGCGCCTTTCCGCGGCTCTGGGGCGGCATTTTTGGGGGTAGAGGTCCCAAACTTTGAGCGGAGCTTCAAAGGACGCTTCTTGAAAGACCCCCCCAAGTTTTGTAAAGATTGGGTCAGGGGGGGCTGAGATATGGGCCCCGAAAGGGGTCCCCCCACCCTTAATGTGCATCTCTGAGCAGAGCTTGCCGCCCACACACAAAGCTCCCAGCCCCGACAAACAGCTGAGAAGTTTGCAAAGCATTGCAACACAACTGCAAGCAACACGACTGCAAAAGCAACACAACCTTGTAAGCAACACCTTTGCAACTGTGCAAAGCAACACCTGACACCTGGGAGTTTGCAAACCATGGAAAGAGATAGAGGCAGCTAGCTATGCATAATGAGCAGGGGTGGAATTTCCCCTTTTGCATGGGACTCCAAATGCATTCTTTAAGTCACCATTTGAAAACAAGTTTTGAGCAAGCATCCAAATAGACCTAACCGCTCTTATGAATGAGGGAAAACCTGAAGACACACAACTGAAACCCCCCCCCCTCAAACCAGGGAGAGAGAGACTCGAGGGGGAACACACACCCCAGGCAGAACCGGCAAAAGCCCCCTTTGGCTTCCCCCCACCCACCCACAGAAACTGCTCCCTCCCCACATACACACAGACTCTGCTTCCACCCCACACACACACACACACACAGGAGAAAAATTATAGATTAAAGCCCCCAAAGGGGTCTTACTGTGGCTGTCTTCTGTTCCATCAGGAGGGGCTGGGGAGGACTTGGTAATCCAAGACGATTCCATTTAGGCATGGGACGTTTTGCTCTGGAGATGCATACTGATCCATTCATCCCAATAGGGAAAAGGGGAAAGGGGAAACCCCATATCTCGGGACCCCCTGACCCAATGTTTACAAAACCTGGGTGGTCTCTTAAGAAGGCTTGTCTGAAGCTCCGCTCAAAGTTTGGGATCTGCACCCCCAAAAATGCGCCCCCTGCAGCCACGGAAAGAGAAAAGGGGGAGCCGATATTTCTGCCCCCACTGAACCCATCTTTACAAAACTTGGGTGGTATCTTAAGAAGGATTGTCTAAAGTTATGCTGAAAGTTTGGGGGCTGTATCCCCAAAAAAGCGCCCCCTGCAGCCACGGAAATGGAAAAGGAAGAGGGAAAAGGGGTGGAGCCCATATCTCGAGACCCCCTGACCCAATGTTTACAAAACTTGGGGGGTATCTTAAGAAGGCTTGTCTGAATCTCTGCTGAAAGTTTTGTGTCTGTACCCCAAAAAATACACTCCCTGCAGCCACAGAAAGGAGCGAATGTGCAGAAGCACCCCACACACACACACACGAAGATTTCCCTCTCTCTCTCTCTCTCCCCGGCCGGGCCGCACATCAGCTGATTCCTCCAGTACTCAATCCTGACTGATTGGCCAGAAGAAGACCCAGCTTGGCCACCGATTGG
This sequence comes from Euleptes europaea, assembly GCF_029931775.1. Lineage (NCBI taxonomy): Eukaryota > Metazoa > Chordata > Lepidosauria > Squamata > Sphaerodactylidae > Euleptes > Euleptes europaea. Next base: position 35,039,068 of record NC_079320.1, on the reverse strand, counting down.
CCGGGGGAGGAGAATGCTGCTTACTGACGGTTATGCTGCTTACTGACAGCCCCGAATTGGCCGGATTTATTCGCGAACTCCCGAACTCGCTGAATTCGGCTCCCCGGTTGCCCACCATTTTTGAGTTCGGTTCATCCCAAACTAAAAACCACCGAATGAGGGGAAATTCGGCTGTTTTTCAGTTCGGGGCGAACCGAATCAACAGCCCTAGACTGCAGAACTCTATGGAACATTAAAAATCAGACTTTGGGGGGCCTTTTCCCACCTCTGTCCCAGCTGTGATTAGTATTCAGGACCTAGGCAAAAAAAATCACAGTTGAGATAATAAAGTACTATGAAAAGTTGCAACCAACAATATAAACTATGAAAGAACTCACACAAAATAGATCAGTGGTTAGGGTTGCCAGGTCCCTCTTTGCCACCGGTGGGAGGTTTTGGGGGCGGAGCCTGAGGAGGGCGGGGTTTGGGGAGAGGAGGGACTTCAATGCCATAGAGTTCAATTACCAAACTGGCCATTTTCTCCAGGTGAACTGATCTCTATTGGCTGGAGATCAGTTGTAATAGCAGATCTCCAGCTAGTATCTGGAGGTTGGCAACCCTATCTGTGGCTTTCACAGAGTTTTCTAGAAAACCCTTATAGTGTAGTGTTAGGGTTGCCAACCTCCAGGTGGTGTTGTAGGAAAGACTCACTATACTGTTAACATCAAGTGTTGTAAGAAGAAAACAGTACAACTCAATTATAAACAAATTTCTATTATTCTAAACAATGCACCAATACTACCAACTATACACCAACACTAACAACTAAGTGAATGCATACAATACATCCATACAATATTTACAAAAATAAACAGGCAATTGCTTCTGTTCAGAGCACAATGGCTATATCCAAAGGAGCAAAGGGGTCCAAGTAGAAGACGGAAGAATCTTCACGTCCAGATGGCGTAATCACGCCAAAATGTTTAGGCAAAAACGAACGAGAGAAGAAAAAGGAAACGCTAATCCGGATATTTGTAGTGCTTTCACCAAAGCATAGCTTCATCAGCCTCATAAATACAGGATAAGATCTGTTTAAACCAATATGGGAGGTTCTTCATCTTGTATAAAAAGTTTTACTTCTCAGAATATAGTTTTACAATTTAAATATAGTTTTTTTAAGCTTTTTTTTAGCTACCACTAAAAATGGGCTGCAAAGATTTTACTATGTGTGCAGGTATCAACCTAGAGTAAAGCAGTTTTACTAGGTTGATACCTGCACACATAGTATATGAGAGACTTAGAGCAAAAACGCACGGTCACTTACTCCGGTTTCTGCCCAGTTTCCTCCCCGTTCCAGCCAGGATTAAATGAACCCGGTCTGGGGGAGAATCTGTACGCATTACCTTTGTTGATCCATGGCGAAACTGTGCGCTAATCCCTCCGTGAAAACAGAAAATGCGAGAGACACATACTTCCTGGTCTTTCAGCAACGCCCCCTCCCCCTGGTGATTGGTCGATTCAGACTCTACTGCTATCACTGGATAGGTCTATCTGCCCTGTCTTTTCAAGATCTGGGCAGCTCAGCCAATGAGAGCCATTCTGTCTCCAGATCCTCTACCTCAAGGAAATTAAGCAATTAAGACAAGCCAGGGATAACAGTTTGGCTCCTCGATTGCAAAACCGGGTTTGTTTTGGGTCGACACATCGCTCAGCCAGCAGCAAATCAAGCGCCGTTCGTTTGCGAGGATTTGATCCTGGGTGAAACTGGGAATAAACAGGGAGGAAACTGGGCAGAAACCGCAGTAAGTGACCATGCGTTTTTGCCCTTATACTAACCAGTATTACAACAAGAACCTATTACACCAGATGTCTGAGTAATTGGGAATATAATTTACAACATATACACATGCCTGGTTGGGTTTGAACTGTTTGTATTTGTATTCATTAATGTAATTCTGTAAATGTGTGCAGGCTTAACAAAGGGTTTTAATTAACCACTGATGAAGGCCCCATAGGCCGAAACGCGTTTGGTTGTGGTTACGGTTATCAACCTCAGGAAATGCCATTGTGCTATTTTAATACTTTTAAATAATTTGAACTTTTACATAGCGCTTCTAATAAATTATACTTTCAGTATTTATACATAGACTTATATATATTGTCTTTTCACCCAACCTTGGGTACCCAGGTGGCTGGAGATCTCCCACTATTACAACTGATCTCCAGGTGACAGAGATTCGTTCCCCTGAAGAAAATGGCCACTTTGGCAATTGGACTCTATGCCATTGAAATGTCTCCCCTCTCTGAACCCCGCACTCCACAGGCTCCACCCCCAAAATCTCCAAATATTTCCCAACCAAGAGCTGGCAACCCTATGTGGTGCAGAGGATAATGGTGTACCATGATCTGGGAGAACCAGATTTAAAATCCTCACTCTGCCCTGAAGCTGAGTGACTTCAGGCCAATCTCTCACAGGCCACCTCACACGGCTATTGTTGTGAGGAGGGGTGATTTACACCACCCTGAGCTCCCTGGAAGAAGGGCAGGATAAAAATGTACTAAATAAATAACTACCAGGTGATTCCAAATCAAGTGAAGAGTTTATCTCTCCACACTAAACTAAACATGCCTTAAGCACACTTTTATACTTGCAGTTAGGAGAGTTAAGAGGTGTAACATTTTCCTATTCTTTTCATTTGGTTTGCATGAGTAAAGGAGCTTACTGTCAGTACTAAAAATTATGAATATGGAAATGGGGGGATGTCATTCTGGATTAATTAACCCATGCCAAAACAATGTGATCTGGTGCTTGTGTGATGATAGGCTTCTGTTCTGCAATACAAATCACTTGATTTTTAAAACAAAGCCATTAGCTTAGTAAAAACATTATGAAAATAATATTGATTTTTCAGGACTAAAAATATCCCAACTGCTCTCAGCTTAAAATGCATTGATTCTTTTTCTTTCCTACTGCTAACAAGCTTTTTAAAAAATGCATGTAATTTTCAAAGTAAAAAGCTCATAATGATACTTGATTAAGAGAAACAATTTCCTAATACATGCTGATTGCAGTTTACACAGTGGCAGGCGGGATAGAAACAGAATTTTTAAAAAAATAATTTTGCTGAACTCTTTAATGTAGCAAAAAAAGTGCTCTTTTCTTTAAAAGAAAAAGGCTCCTCTACTCATTGTGCATTACAAGAAATGATAATGGATTGCACCAGTCATAGGAGCTTATTGAAAGCTTCATCTTGGAATGTTAACCAAATGTCACTCTAGAATTAATTGCTGTCTGAGAGCCCTGTGTGATATGTACCATCCTTTCAGTTTCGCTCTAAATACTACCACATTGCCTTTTAAATCTCATTGTAAAAATAAAGATGAAACCACTAAAATACATCAAAAAACATAGCACTTTTAGTATAAGGTAATGTAATATTCAAAACTTGATACAAAAGATATAAAAAGGATTGATTTGATAAATTTGCACTAAAAGATGATTCCAAAAAATGATAACAACCTCCACTGCTTCAGATAAGTATATTACCTGCTGTCTGGTTTATGGCCAAACCCCTAGAGTGCAACTAGGTAGGGTAGAGATGTATGGATTAGACCAAAAGGAGTAGAGATGAGAATTTAAACATTTAACATTCTAAAGAACAAGTGGAGCCTAACACAACTGCCAGCAGAGTAGCACTTTCAAGAAGAGAAGAGTCCAATATCATGTGAAATATTCTCTTCTTATGTTATTGCACAGCATCAGACATAATCACTTCGCTAGACTTGATGAATTTTAGAGAATTACTGTCAAGCTATATTTGGCTGAGGGATCAGTTTGCATGAAACATTCAAAGTTTTACAGCTAAGTCAAAAAGATAAATCCATCTGCTGTCTTTCATCTCACCTTTTAAAGGAAGTCTGTAGGATAAAGCCTGTAGAATGTTTGAAATCCTTCACCAGCTGCCCGATTTTCAAACATCCAACCAGAAGTTTTTAAAAAGGATTTTATATTCTCTCCCACAGTCTCACACACACACACACACACACACACACACACACACACACACACACGTACACCCAAAACTATAGATGTAAGATGGTCACATATTCAAATACATCTCACTTTTCCAGCTTCATATGAAGGTTGTGATGGGGAAAATGTCCAGGGCAGATTTTGACTGTATTTCATTGTTTCTCGGAAGTCAACAAAGACCTGCCCTTTGTAACATGCATTTCCTGTGGCGCCCTCTCCCAATTTATTCTCTTCTCTTGATGATCCAGGGGGTCAAGGAGCCTGAGGTTTAATGGGACCATTTGTGATGTCTTCACAGGAATCCTGTTTCTCTGACAAAGCTGCGACAGGTTAGCCCATAGCAGGAGGGGAGTTTGAAAGTCTAGGAACAGCACCAAGGTAGCCATTGTGCAGGCCCATGCCACATATCCCTCAGACAGTGTGGATTCCTGAAGCAGCACTCTCTCAGATGATAGCATAGCATGAGCAGGCAGTCCTTCAGATGCTTGTCCTACAAGGTGTTTTTTTTTTTTCAGCCATAGAGAACAGACCAGGCGTTCCAGCACAGGTAGAAAAGCTGCTGAGGATGAATTTTGTGTGAAAAGGTGTTTTGTGTGAAAAGGAGGGGAAAGGATTGAGCAACCCCTCCTCCAGTCACTCCTCCACTCCTGATCTCAGTATGTTTTGGTTGCTTTTACTCTTGACCAAATGGAGGAGGACGGGGCTTTAGCCATTACAGCAATGGGATGGGATCTTCTTTTTCATGTGTTCACCCATAAGTGCTATTGAAGTCACACTACCATATAAGCATGACCACTTGTGCAGATTGCTAGCACAGATGGAACAAGAAGCAATTATCAGATAGTAAAGATTCATATTCTTAGTCCTACTAACATGATAGAAAGCCATAGAACACAGGTAATAAAAATAAATGTTGTGATTATTTCCTTAATTCCAGATTTTTTTAATATTAGGGGAGAAGGCATGGAACTAGACTATCAGATTGGCACTAGTCATACATGATACCAGCACAATGCTGGTATAAAACATATGGAGTAATACCTTAAAGAGAACTTTCGTTCCCAGAAATAACCAACATCCCAAATTATGGTGAATTACAGTATACACGGTTGACTATGTTTGGAAAGAGCTGGTTTAACTTTTGACATATAATGACTGTTGTGATTGGGCCCTAAATATTTCAGGGGCACTTTCCCTCTGTTATATCATTACAATAATTAAGATTAACTAAGAGTATCATTGACTGTATTGTTAATGTAACAAGCTCAAACAACAAAGGCACAAAGATAGGCATTCTTTATAGCTACTAATAATTATTGCACTTTTCTTTAAATCATCAAAGATACTCCAAAATCAGCAAAAATTATATTTTTCCAATAAGAATGCTCCCTCTTCTCCTAATTCTTCAGTGTCCTGTTCTTCTGACAGAGTATAAAGTTCCTCGTATTTCTTTGAAGAATTTCTATATTATACTTCTAACGTACAACTGAAAGTATTCTAGCAATCAAAAGGAAACATTGATACTCTAGCAATTATTCATCAATGGTCTAATTCCTATGAATTTGGAACATGCATGTGTTTGTTCGTGTGTACATGAGCATTCATGTATCTTTGCAAGAGCCTGAGGACCAAATTCACACAACTGCTTGCTGTTCTCTGCCATTGTTTTTCGATCACCATATACTGCAAGTCCTAAAGCTATCTTGTGACCCAAAATATGTACATTCACATGTCTGTGCCCACTGCATCTAAGAATTATGATTGTTAAAATCTCAATGGTGCATAATAACAGGAAGTGGCATGCATTCACAAGACACAAGAATGTCTCTCCTTATGGATCTCACCCCAAGGTGGTCACAAAATGTCACCTAACAGAAGAGAAAAAGTCTTACGAAAGCCAGCTCAATTTGCTCTGTATCTAAGAACAGGAATTCTAGGAGTCAGAGTTGTTCACTTCTTTTTAAAATAGCTAAGACTTTTGTTAAGTTCCAAACAATTTTTCTCAGGTTTCTCCCATGGAGAAAAAAAAATAACAACTTTATCTTCAAGAAGGCATTCTTTTAATAGCCTGAGAATCCACTCTAATGATATATTAAGTACTTTCCATCTAGCAATGAAATAACTATCATCAATCATGCCAATAATATATAATTGCATCTAATTTGCAACATCTGTCAATTTTGGAGGCATTGCTTCACTTAAGTCGTTAAGACAGGGGACTAAATCCCACCTTCCAATGACTTATCTTCAACTTCAAGAGATATTCTCCACCTGCATCTGAAATGCATGCCATGAATATATCTAGATTTGGAAAGGTAGGATGGAATGTATGTAAATCAACTTTCAAAACGCATACACAACATCGATCATTCTCTTTTACTTCCTGAAACAGTGGACCTTTGTTGCCAAAAGGAGACCAAGAACATTCAGTACTTCTCTCCTTAACTGGCAAAAGAGTCCTCCCTCATAATTAAAGATAAGAAACACTGAGTATTACTTTATGTTAAAAAATTAGTAGCCCTGCTGCATATCCAAGAACATAAAGAAACGTGAAGGTTCTATGGTATGCCCGGGAAAATGCCAGAGGGAAACTTGCATAGTATGGGGAAATGCCTAAGCAGGTCTACTCAGAAGTAAGCCCTCTATTATTCAATGGGGCTTACTCTCAGGAAAGTGTCCACAGCATTCCACTGAATAATTCTTGCTATTTCATATATAAAACAGTCTGCTTGCTAGAAATAGAACTGAACAGAGCGGAGAGACCATAGTCTCAGATCACAGCATGGATATATAACCAAACTCAAGTATTTCTTCTGAGTGCCCTATCTAGTTTGATCCAATATAAAAGGAGAGGGGAACTATCCTTCAAGTTGTGTTATTTTGTTATATCCCACACAAAAATATAGTATAGGACTCCCAGTCATAAGATGGCAAATGCCAGAAGATTTAGGGGAGAGATGCCTGAGAAGGATGAAGTTTCAGGAGAATGTGACATCCCTTCTGGGTGATACTCTAGGAATGTCCCCATTTGCCATGTCAAAGACCATCACAACTAGGGGAAATTCCTAGAGAATTGCCATTGACACCACTTCCCCCTATTTTCTCTTCCACTCCTTAAATTATCAAGGGTGCGAGATTGAGAATGGGGTAAAAGTAGGGCACTGCCCACTGCCAGTGGGCAAACAGCAAGCCTAATGCACTATATTCACTCTCCAAATCAGAAAAGTATAAAGTTTCAGCAGAAAAGGGTTAAAATGCTGAAAGATAACTCCAGCACTTCTACAAAATACAAACGAGCATTTTATTGCACTGCACATTACCACAGTGGGCAGCAGGGCCTACATGTGTAAGTCAGTGAGGACGCTCCCCACTTCTTCTCCCTCCTTCCCATGGGGTATTTCTGATCTGCCACCACTCAGACTGATCTTGTTTCTCTTGTTACTGGTGGTTTGAGACACTGGTAGGCTCTGTGTGTATGTGGGGTGTGGATGCTCCTAGCTCCCACTCCCATTTGTCCTGTTCGCTTTCCAGTGCAACCTAGCCAGGAGACTGTAAGTGTGAACAAATGGCTAGACTCATGGATGAGGCTCTTTGAACACAGTTTGAGTTCTTAAAAGAGAAAGATCTTTATTCACTACAACACAACTTTACTCTCTAGAGCAGGGGTGTCAAACTCATTTGTTACGAGGGCCGGATATGACATAAATGTCACTTGGTCGGGCTGGGCCATGCCTTGCCAGCCCAGATCAGGACTGGGGTGTGTGACTGCCTCGGCAGTCTCATGGGCCAGATAAGAGCTCTCAAGGAGCTGGAGCTGGCCCACGGGCCATATGTTTTACACCCCTGCTCTAGAGCACAAGGGGATCGATGCAGTAATATCACCATAAACACAAAAATAGCACTGGAAAGGTTTTTCTCCAGGACACTCCCAAACTGGTTGTCACAATATATACTAGACTCGGTTTAGATACCCAAGTTTGAAATATAAAAGCCACCTACCTCACACAAACAGTGCATGTATCATTTCAAAATAATTGGAAGAAATAACAAGGAATGAATAGGCCCTATTTCTCAAGATTCCACAGGCCCTCAACATAGGGTTGCCTGGTCCCTCTTCGCCACCAGCAGGAGGTTTTTGGGGTGGAGCCTGAGGAGGGTGGGGTTTAGGGAGGGGAGGGACTTTAATGCCATAGAGTCCAATTGTCAAAGTGTCCTTTTTCTCCAGGTGAACTGATCTCTATCGGCTGGAGATCAGTTGTAATAGCAGGAAATATCCAGATAGTACCTGGAGCCTGGCAACCCTACCTCTGGTACTGAAAGAAGGCAGATCAAACTGAGGAATCTCACTTGCTCAGAAATGACAATAAGCTTCTTGCAAATCTAGACAAAAACACATGATCATGTACATCAAAAAGGACCTTTAAATCACATTTTCAAAACAGGTATCAACATTGCATTGTCAACAAACACAACATTCCTGATTCCAAATGGCTGTTTCAGCCTTGTATGCTTGTTTTTAATGGTTTATTAATTCTTCAAACTCTTTTTTTTTTTTACCAAGCCAGCTTTCTTTTAAAAAGTCAGTAGAGGAGATGCAGTTCATTATACCATGTTCAAAGAGAACTCAAGCTTTATGGCTTCTATAGGACTCCAGTTCTTGCATTTACCTTTTATCAACAGAAGATGTTTGAATAAAAGACTTCACCTTACCAATCCAGTGTTTCATGCTCCAAGATCAAGATGGCTACAACTCTTTTAAGTGACAGAAGAGCTGGCTTACAAGCAGAATAGGCCATCTTCAAATCAGCAGAACACCCAATTACTTTAAAAGCTATTTATTGGAAGTATTCATATAGTATCTATTACTTTGGCATCTGAGAACCAATTAACCTTTGATTAGAGCCCTTCACATACTGAGGCTTGTACTTTATGTGTCAATCTCTTTCTCCAAGAGGAAAGCCACCCGTCTTGCTCTCATTTACTCTTTGATTCAATATCCTAGATTTCAGTAACCCAATTCCAGAGATTCCTTATGAAATGAGTTCATCGTTTTTAATGCCCTCACGGTCTAGAGGATATATTTTATGCAGGCATGTGAGCATATATTTGAACCTGCCTTACACCAACTCAGCGCACTGGTCCGTCGAGCCTAGTATTGTCTGCTCTGATTAGCAGCAAGTTCTCCAAGATCTCCCTCTGCACCTGCTGCCCAAAATCCTTCAGGGATGGACATCGAGGACTGAACTTGTTGTATGCACAGCAGGTGCTCCCCCACACAGTTCCTTCCCAGGGATGCACGGTGCCTTTCCAGGGAACAGGATGCAAGAGAGCAGGAGTCTGTTACCTTTAACAACTAAGTAACAAAGGGCCATTTGCCAGCGGAGTTCCTCATGGAAAGGCTGCACCAGCTGAACTTCTGCACAAAGATGACAATTACACTTTTAAGGCTATTGCTGGTTTTAGCTGGGGACAGATTATTTCCCCCTTACTTACTTCAGTGATGCCATCAAATTGGTTTGTGTTTTACTTACCCTAAATAGAATATGGGCAGTTCCCAGTTCCAGTGCAAAAAGGGCGCCTGTATGCAAATGAGCATTTAGGCGCAACTTGATTATAATTTTCAGCGGATCTTCAAAGCAGCCGTTAAATAATAAACAACGAACCCGTACAATATGGGCAAAGTCTTTTCAGTATTCAGCTCAACAGCTCCTATATTCACTATAATACTACTCAGTAAGAAGAAATATTGTGTCGAATATCAAAGCTATTGATTGCAAACAGAAAAGGGACTTGCCAATTACTTCTATGGAAGCAATAAAAACAAAGTGCTCCATTGCTGAAGTGGTTCCAGCTGGTGACATACAAAATCATACCAATTCTCATCTGTTCTTAGGTCCAAGAGGTTCCAGATGTTGCTAAGGAAATTTGGGGGGGGTTATAAAACTCTTGAATCAGAATTTCTATTTTAAAAAATGCCTTTGCTGAGAATTGCTAGCAAATTTCAGGGCCGTCCCCCAAGCTAGAATATTTAAGTAATAAATTACCAAGGCTGAGAGCTGAAATGTAGGACTGAGAGACAAAGCACTTAGTGTTTCTTATTCGTTGCTATTCCGTTTACTCTTTAGAAGACTTTCACAGGCTGGATTTCTCAAAGCAAGACAACAAAATCCACTGTTGCAGTTTTGTACACAGAAAAATACCCTGCTGTGACAGTGTCACTTGTACTTAGCCCAGCGAGGGAAGAGTTGAGGCTGTAGAAAAGAGGTAAAGGGTCCCCTAAAGCAAGCAAAACTTCAGAACAGATCATCCTAAATATATATATTTATATTTGACAGGAATCAGCAGGCTTATCAAAGACAAACTCCCTCCTGTTACATTCTGCTGTTCACTCAGATGCCACACCAGCTGTAAGTAACATACACAGTAGAAGCACAGTAGCAGGGAGAACAGATGAATAAAAGAAGGTGGGGATAGAACTATAAGGCCAATACTGGAGATCTGGTCTCCATACGCAGCAGAATGAGGTGGCTGAAAGGACTGGCAATAAACTAGTACATCTATTTTTTATTTTAGTGTGTTGTTCATATCATTGAACCCTATTGCATTGAGGGATTTTACCTTTTCAAAATTTTGTATATTAATTCCCTGATAGTGGAAAACTAGCACAGCTTGCAAAGGACTAGACTGGAAACCAGATGTGCTATTTTTATTGCAGCAAGTTTTCAGTTGGAGGGAGCATTAAAAATGTGACCTCCCTCCTGCTGCCTCAAGAGGCCCAAATCCCTTTCACCACCTTACAATTTTGTTCTGCTGTATGGCCCAGATGAAAGTGACGCTGAAAGAAGGAACCGCGACTCACTTGTTATTCCTCAGTAACAAAGGAAAAAGACAAGCCACAAAAGGTAAGATGCAAAGATGCTGCAGGGTGGCCACTGATGGAGAATGAAGAATACGGGACATGCCTCCTTAGCTGGTGTGTTGTTCTCTCCAAACTTCAGGCATCACAGCCACCACATTCTGACAAAACTTCCTCCTGAGCACTCCTTGGTGATCCATTAACTATTTCATGTATACCTTGGCAGTGGAGGCTCAGTGGGGTTTGGGGAGGGGAGGGACTACAATGCCATAGAGTCCAATTGCCAAAGTGGCCATTTTCTCGAGGTGAACTGATCTCTATCGACTGGAGATCAGTTGTAATATCAGGAGATCTCCAGCTAGTACCTGGAGGTTGGCAACCCTAAGGCTCAGACATGATTTGTTCTGCCTAGATACCATTGCTGTGATCTCCACCTCCTTGCCTCACCTTCCCCCACCCCCAGCTGTCTTTATGAACAGTGTGACCAGTTGCACAGGTCTGGGCTTCCCCATTCTCTAGTGAGATTCCTTCTCCTTAACTGCTTTTTTGGTTGCCTCTGCAACCATAACAATCAGCCAGATTGTCAAGACAAACAAAATGGTGACCAAACTCTTGCAAGAGAAAGGGTAAAGATGATTAACTGCACCAGTTCCCTCATGGAGGCATAGTGAAGGTGCCAGCAGGATAGGAAGCTTGTTGGCACCTTACAAAAATACTGTCTCCGGCAACTATTTCTGCACAGCTGGACCTGGCTGCATTCATGAAAGCTGGTCTCTGCAACAAAAGTCAAGACTAAGAAATAGAAGAACCAAATTCCAGATTGGTATTCCAGAAGAGAAGCCCACAAAACCTTTAATGCCTCTCCATCTAGAATATTCACAGAAATCCCATGTGCAAGGCCAAATACAATATTTAGATTTCATGTGCTAGAACAAGCACCAAGCACTGGAAGAAGAAATTCCTGTCGCTTTTCATTTCTTTTCCATCCTTTTCTGGCTGTTGACATTTTAAAAAAAGACATTGGAAACCTGAGACCCAATCATTTCTTCATGCTCCCAAATATGGAAATGAGAACATTAAAATAATTGCTTCTATATCCAAAACTATCGTTTTGTACCATATAATACATTCTCAATAATGTGTGCATTTCACAGTTAATTTTGATATCCTTTTTCTATTTTCCAGCAGTTGGTTAAGTAACATCTTAAATAATCTTAAAGTGTGAACATTGCTTTTAATATGCTCTTCATGAATTCTTCTATCATTAACACCTCTTTGCCCTTCTCAGTTCCAGCCAAGGCGTGGAATAAGAAAAGGGGTTGGATATTTTGACCATATTTCAAAGCCACCTGGAAACGGCAAATACCAGTCATGTTCTGAGATATTCTTATCAAGAACTTTACTGTCACAATTTATTGTAAATTTACTAATGAAGATCCAACGGAACCGTACCCTGTTCTGAAATACCACAAAGATTCCTAGTCCACATAAAAATTATTTCCACACCCAGAAGCAAGCAGACACCTTCTGATCTGATAGTTTATTCTGGTGCCTGTCTGGTTTCATTTTTGTGAATAGCAGTGGTATGGGGGACACAAGGGAAGAGAGTGGCCCAGTGTCAACAGATATGTGTGTGATTACCTTTTATCCAACCAGGACAGTCACAACTGGTATGTATGTTCAATGATACCACTTTCTGCCAATCATTGCACCATCTCACTGACCTGGGAAAGACTATCTTGCTCTGTATACCCACAGGTATTTGGTTATCGCCCTGACCTGGATGGCCCAGGCTAGCCTGATCTCGTCAGATCTCAGAAGCTAAGCAGGGTCAACCCTGGTTAATATTTGGATGGGAGACTATTAAGGAATACCAGGGTTGCTGTGCAGAGGAAGGCACTGGCAAACCACCTCTGTTAGTCTCTTCCCATGAAATCCCCAAAAGGGGTCGCCATAAGTCGGCTGCGACTTGACGGCAATTTACACACACACACATTCTGTTATCAGGGGCAGCATTTGTGTTAGTCCAGCCAATCAAGGGATGTGGGGGGAAGCTATCTGCTGGAAGGCAGGATAGATGAGGTTACAGGTACACAGACTATTGCTTGCTGCCTCCTCACCCCCCTTACAATAGGCTACATCAGCTAGTCCATAACGATACCCTGGGGAAAAGGGAAACACTTCCACTGGTACAAGCCGGCAAGCTGGCAAGACTTGGAGGGAGGGAGGAAAGAGAGACACCTGGCCTTTGCTATCTCACTAATAGAAAGTCTGCCTTCCTTGCAAGACAGGCTGTGGAGGGGTGGTTATTTTACTTACAGATTTATTTAATGTATACCTGTAGGGTTGCCAACTGAGGCTTGGGAAATTCCTGAAGATTTGGAGGCAATGCCTTGAGAGGCAAAGGGTGGGAGTTCAGCAAGTCTGTGATGCCAACATAAAGTATGCCCGCCAAAGCTGCCATTTCCTCCAGAGGAGCAAAACTCTGTGGTCTGGAGTTCTGTTGTAATTCCAGGAGAACTCCAGACCCCACCTTGCAGTCAGTAACCCTACAAGACTTCACCCATACACCAAACCAGACATGATCAAATTATCTTTTATGTGCCCAAGAACTATTTATTCAGGATACAAGTAGTTCAATATCTGTATTTCATTTTAAAGCACTAAATAGCCACATTATCCTTCCACATATACACACTATTAGCCCCAACAGAGGGGGGAAAAGATATAACTCCTCCCCTTGATGTGTAAAGAAAGTGTGTAGGGTCTTTTTTTTTTTTTTTTTTTTTTTTTTTTAGCAAAAGCACAGAATTCTGAGATCATGGAAACTAAACCTTGCCCCAAAGCTTAGGCCTGATTTAAATATGACTTTGCATTCGCCCAGTATCTCATTTAAACTGCTGAAGTTTATGCAAAATCACTATGTATTCTTAATTAGCACACTAGAGACAGGAGGGTGTTCTTGTAGTGCTTTACTAAGCATGGTTAAGTGGTTTAAATGAGAGAAGTGAGTGCAAAGTCACAAGTGTAGGAGATTTAGCTCACAAGTATCACTACAGTTGCCAACCTCCAAATACTAATTATATCTCGCATTAATTCACAAATTTGTATTTTCATTTTTTTTGCCTGGTTGATAGCAATTTGTCACTGCTGACATTTTGATATTGCATCTTTAGTTATTTCTTTTGGGTTGCTATAGATGCTGTGATTTCAGGTTGTCTCCTTTGTACAGCACAATTATTTATTTAGTTTAACTTCCAGGTACTAGCTGGAGATCTCCGGCTATTACAACTGATCTCCAGCCGATAGAGATCAGTTCACCTGGACAAAATGGCCACTTTGGCAATTGGACTCTATGGCATTGAACTCCCTCCCCTACCTAAACCCCACCCTCCTCAGGCTCCGTCCCAAATACCTCCTGCCGGTGGCAAAGAGGGACCTTACAACTCTTAAATATCACATTTAAATCAGGCCTTAGTCAGGCTCTTAAAGGTTATTGTCTCCCAGCCAGGCTCCAATTTGGGAAACAGAACATAAATAGAAATGCAGGATTTAGGTTGCTTGCCCACATGCTCTATTTTTGTAAAATGCAAGACACCCACCACCACTATTTGAGTTACCCAGGAAAGGGGGACACACAGTCACACATCAATCCATACCTACCTGTGAACAATCTTCAAGGGAAATTTTTAATTGGTGAGTAAATGAAGATGCTTGCTCTTATCACCCTGAATGTTTGCTCCTGTAATTCTGAAACGCCTCTTCAGTGAGTGGTGCAGTCCCTAAGAATTTCTTTTCAGCAGGGAGTGGTTTATACTCCCCAAAATGATTCTACTGAAAGCAATGAAGGAAATATATGATTGATTTCCTATGACTAGTTGTTAATTTTGATATTGAAGAATCCAAGTCAAGTTTTTTAAATAATATCCAACTCCAAATCTGGTTTATCTTGATTTTACATACCCCTAACAATCTGGATCCAAGGTATTAAAGTTTGTTAGTTATTAACTCTAGAACATCCTCTGTCAAGAATGGTAGGAAGAATTCGTAAGAACACTAATATACAGTAGTTTCAATTTCATCTACATGACACTCATTGAAAAGAATTTTCCAGCTTGTCATTGACCTAAAGGTTCCTTTTCGCAGTTCTATAACAGCAGCATCTGCAGAGGGGAGCTCCAGCCACTTGAAACTCATTAAAACATACTTGAGTTTGACAATGAGTTGAGAACATCTGTCAGACTTGGCCAAGATTTCAATCAAATGTGACGTAGCTGTGTTACTCTGCTACATTGACTTAATAAATGAGCTGGCTGCTGTCAGCACAAGGAAAGGTTGGTTCTAATTACTATAATGTCCTTTTTCGGTAACCAAAATGTAGTCTCACTGAAATGTTCGTGATTTGTGGGAAACAGTCTCTAGGAGTATGCACAAAAATTACTTTCACATTCATTTTTAGCTTGGTTTGTTCTTTAATAGTTCTGTAATGTTTTGTTATTACTTATTTTCATTTTCTTTATCCCATTATTTATATGTTAACATTCACCAGTTATCCACAGACCATGAAAATATAACAAATATAAAATGCTAAAGAGCAGAAAGGTATAAAAATATTGCTACTCTTTATCATGTCTTCGAAAATGCACCTGCATTTTAATTACTGTCCAGGTATTGCAAAATTGTACCTTATTTGCATTGTCTTCTGTTACCAGCACAAAAATGAGATTACCTACACCCTGACAGCACTTGGAAATTGAAGGAAAATGCAATAAAAGAGACGGAACTGACAGAAACTCTTGAATAATCTGATTACGTTTTACAATGGATGTTCTTGTCACATAAACTATGCCCCAAGATTAGAGTAGAATAAGATTGAAAAGGATGGATGAGTTGGATCTGTTCTTTATTATTATTTAATGAGAAATTAAGAACATTTATTCAGTCCGCAAGAGCACACTGGAACAATTTTTCACCTCACTGGAAGAACCGCTTCTCCTTTTGCTGATATGATAAAATATTGAAATATTTGAATTTACTGACAAGAAGCTCATGTACATTTTAATTAAACTAACTTTAATTAGTTTCCGTAAACAAAAAAAATCCCCCTGATGGTGTCAACATTTCACCTATGTCCTGACTTGCTGTAAACTTTAATTCTTTGGTACATAATGATTCCCATTTTTCCATTGTGATCATTTCTCCGAAATCATTCTTGCTTATTGAATGGTGGACATTTATCCTTGTTTGTTCTGTAATCTGTGCGCTACTATACACTATATGGATTCAGAATGTTCGGAATGTTCATACAGAATATAACATGTTTGAAGCAGCTATTCTTGGCATACATGTGTAGGATTGTTTGCATGTCTAATCCATACATTACATATAAAACAGTAAATTTTCAGCATGATACAGGTTCTCTGATCTGAATTTCATCGCACATCAGCTCTCTTCTGATGTTATATCCACACAAACCGGAATATAGGCAATTTCAAGTAATAGGAGCATGTGGTTTCTACAAAATCCACAGTTGCCATTTTATGTGAATTAAGCAGTGTGTGGATTTTCCACATGTATAGCTTTTATAAACCTGATGGATGTAACATGTGAAGAGGCCTAGTCTTGACTAATTATCTGATCTGGTGTTCCTGAGTATGATAGTGCCCTAACTCCTGTCCAGGACTTTATTCTGCTGTAGACCTGGTCTTACAAACACCTGATCTCCCTGGTATAAATCTGCAAACATCATGTTTTCTGGCTAGTCAGTATTTATTTATTGTAATCATTTAATTGGAATGGTGGACTCTAATCTGAAGAACCGGGTTTGATTCCCCACTTCTCCAGATGAGTGGTAGATGCTAATCTAGTGAACTGGGTTGGTTTCCCCACCCCTACATATGAAGCCAGCTGGGTCACTTTGGGCTAGTCACAGCTCTCTTAGAGCTCTCTCAGCCCCATCTACCTCACAGGGTGTCTGTTATGGAGAGGGGAAGGGAAGGTGATTGTAAGCTGTTTTGGCTCTTCCTTAAGTGGTAGAGAAAGTCGGCATATAAAAACCAACTCTTCTTCTTCTTCTTAAATTGGATGTTTAAAAGCAACATAATAATTTGATTATAAGTTTAAAATGACTTCACAGACCACCACAAAAGTGTTACTATGAAAGTTGTAACTGACATCATCAGAACTATATTTAAGTCAGCGCTTAGCTATTGACTCTACTCTTGAGATTCATGTAACTGTCTTTGCAGCAGTAGGTGAAAGAACACTTCTGTCAGCGTGTATCTGGTTCTGATGCACAGAGAATAATCTTGCTTGTGTTTGAGTTCTGATTCTTAATAAGCACTTATTCTTCTACTCATATCAGGACTCTATTTCGGTTGATAGTCCAAGGACAGGCAGCAACCCATGCGAAAAAGCAATAAGAATTATTGACTCGATAGCCATACTCTTTCTTCCTACTTAAAAATCATCCAGAATCTGTATCGCACTCTCACTTTGAATTCGTCAAGAGTGATAAAAGCAACCCATGTTTCTGTCTTCTATCTCTCAACACTCACATTCTACTCATAAGCAGGCAGAAAACATCCATGGTTTCAACTTTCATTAACTCCTTTCATTCTGAGTACAAACAGAGGTAACGAATGCAAGTTAAGACATCTTCAGTGCGACCCCATGATGCAGCCATCTACTGATGAGTGGTCACATGAGAATAACTCCATGGAAACAAGGAATTGTTTAGGCATGATTAAAACCTGACTCAGTCATGAGGGGAAACACACACACACTCGGCTTACCATGTAAAATTGTGGCCAAGCAGTACTAGTGCCAACAACCAGACAGAACCAAGTCTAGGACAAAATTAAGCTCTGGCCATGAGGAAGACATCACAATAACCAGGAACACCAGGCAGGCAAATAGACAAGGCTGCTTTTCCCCCCATATGAAACAGGCCTCAGTAAATCCACCATCCCTTAAAACAACTATGGAGTATTCCAGTACCATTGCTTGCAGAAAATCTTGTGCAGAAAATCTACTAGGAGCCATAATCTCACATTATTCCAATAAGTACCCACAGCTCCACCATGCAGGTTCCCATGCTCTCTTCAGACTAGGAAAATGTCCAACATGTACATTCCCATGGTTCATGCACAGCAGTCCCCAGTAATGAATATAGAAGGCCCTCTGAGGGCACTAAGGTCACAGGGCAACAGTAGCACTGCAATCAACAGTGAGACCATTATTCCAGCCATGCTTTGCTTTCTGAATCATCCACCCTTTCAGGTCTAGAAATCTACATTCATTTGATATCCGGGCCTCTTTGTAGAATAATATTGCTTCCCAGTGGTGTGTTGCTAGCATCTATTGTATCACAAAGGAGTAAGATCATTCTTCTGTGGTATCCCTGAGAATAAATAAATCCTCTTGGTATAAACTAAGAAGTCACACTCAGGGCAAGGACAACATCATTTTCATTCCTTTGTATTCTGTCAAAGATGATCTCTGTCAAGTCAGCCATCTCTAAAAACAGCAGAGCTGCAATTAGATATGTTAAAAACACATCTGCATACAATTTAAATGCTACAACTGACACTCTTCTCATGAAAACCAATTATATCCTCTCTCTTTTTACCCAGGCTTAACATCATTTTCAAGATAGCTCCATCACTAAATGCACAGTTAATATTCTGTATATAAAAATATTATTTTGATGGGACATGGTGGTTTGATTTCTAGCCACCGTATACAGTCAATTGTATATGGAACATTGGTTCTCGTAGGTTATCCGGGCTGTGTAACCGTGGTCTTGGTATTTTCTTTCATGACGTTTCGCCAGCAGCTGTGGCCGGCATCTTCAGAGGAGTAACACTGAAGGACAGTGTCTCTCAGTGTCAAGTGTGTATGGAACAATTAACATTTTATGATCAAATACCAGCACTCTATAAAGTATTTAATGTAGTATATACTCTATTCCCTAGGTCACAAAAACATTTCATAATTAGTCCTTTTATTACACTAAGCAGGCAAATGATTTTTGTTTTGTTTGGAATTTTGTTGCTAGATTGTTTGCTTGGGAAACTACCTGGAATGTCTTAGATTGTTGTTGTTTTTTTAATAATTTTATCGATAATTTTAATAAAGGGGGTACAAAAAGGAAAAGTGGGGAAAAACAGACAAGGGATTTTAATATATCATTTATTATCTCCAGTCCCAAATTCAATCAAGTTTCAACCTTACCCCGTTTCTACTTTTAATTTATTGTTCTATTGCTTATCTTAGAATGTCTTAGGTTTTATAAAGCAAGTGATAGATGATTAAAGAGACATGAGTAACCTCTAAGTTATCAAGCTACTTAGAGAATGGGACCATTGAAGAGGAATTATTTCACAGCGCCATCCTAAGTATGTATACTCAGAATCCAGCTCAGGTCTACTCGGTGGGATTTACAGGAAAGTGTTCTTAGTGTTGCACTGTAAGATTCCATAGCAACTCCCAAATACCCTTTGACCAAACCAAGGAAAAAATGCAGTAATCTTCTCAGTGGGCATGATGAGAGATTTCAACTTCAAGCCATAAAGCCAAAGGCATTATGTTAAGCTATTCAGTATGCAGATGTATGTTCTGATGGTGATGGTTTCTCACCACCCACTATATGACCGGAGGACAACATTGATACCCTGTTGGAAATGAGAGAATCTAAACCCCCTGATGTAGAATCTGGGTCTGAACCCAAAGCTTGAGATCAAGATCATTCTGATCTGTCCAGAGATTGAAGTTGTTGAGTGGGTGTTCTGATTCAGAGGCAGTGAGGAGCACTGTCCAAAGGAAGTAGAGCTGAAGTAGCATATTAGATGAAGGAAGCACTTGCTCTGAAACAGCTGTTGATTCTGGAGGCTAGTACAGCAGTGAGTGCAGTGGGTACAAAAGGTTACTGAGGTTGAGGTTCTAGATAACATAACAAAGAAGGCTGATTATACTGCTGAAGCTATTATTGTGGCAACTGTGGAAACTGATGACAAAGTGGTAGCTGTTGCCACAGGTACCATGAAATGAGAAGGTATTAAAGACAATGGAGCACACATGATGTACCTGGAAGAATGTCTTAAAGACAGTAAATGTACACATAACAGATGCACCTTCTCAACTGAAAATAAGCAAGTAGGAAGGCAGATCTTGAGAGTGAGGGTAGAAAACTAGAGATCAAAAGACAAATTTACCGCATCACAGTGCTTATCACTACACATAAGATTTCCCCAGTATCTGTTTGGATGACACTTGGAACTAGGAAGCTAAGTAGACCTAGCGAGGAAAAGGATTGAAAAAATTCTTCCTATGGCTATAACCACAATCATATCTACTGCCCTGGGTGCCAATTCCAAAGCCACATTTGAACAGGTAACTGTGACAGTTTCACATTCCACCCTCCAGAAGCCTCAGCCCATCAGTTTCAAACACTGGATTGGAATGTTGAAAAGAAAAGAAAAGCCTACTGTGTGGTTCCTTCAAGCCTATAATCCCCCGCATAACAAGCCAAGTAAGTGCTGGGTGGCATCTTGATTCTAGGCATTGCCCTCATTGACGACTAGAAGACTAAGCAGGGTCAAATGCCTCAACTCTAAAAATAAAAGTATTTAAAAAGTTTGTGGGGTATGGAACTTAAGTCCCTAGTTTCTAGGTCTACACACCGGGTGTCATCACAATAACTTATGCTTTTAAGTGTAGGGTGAGGTAGTAGTTGGTTGGACTGAGACCAACTGTATGGAACCAAAAGTGGTTTTGTAGAGAATATGCTACATCTAGAGAACAAGAAACTGAAGGAGTGGCTCAGTGCATTGGATCCATCAATATGGTCTTTCCTTTGTCTTAGGTTCCAAATGGGTATCACAAGCAATTAGAGGAACACAAGGTTCATCAGTGATCTTAGAGTAATTTTTTAGCAATATATGTAACAGATTAATTTTTGGAAAGAGATCATGCCTTGGGGTCAGGCATTGGCATTCCAGAAGAGGCTAAAACTGGGACATATTCTTCTTTGATGTTTAACAGTACTATTGATTTGGGACTCCACTGCTGGTCAGAGATAGTTGCCAAGACTTTCTTTCAGAACAGATCCCTGAAACAGATGCAGCATGAAAAACTGAAAAAAAATATGCGGGGCGCTTCAGCTTGGAACGTGCTGCTAATTATCCAACACAAATGGCCTAACAGTACAAAAATGACAAGAAGGTGGCAGTCTCAAGCAGTCTCCTCAAAAAATGTTTCCTGAATTGCTGATGTCATGGCAACCAAAAGAGAACCAAATGGAAAGGTATTTGCCTGTCCCTGGAGAGGTAACTGATTGCTCATAGATCTGCTCTGAAATGGAGTTCTGTTAACTATAGTTCTGTAGGATTCCTTGGAGCACTGTTTGACATGGAGCATTCCTTGACATCAGATGAAGAATGGAAAAGGCCCCGCTTGCCCAAAATTCCAAATGTGCATTAGAGCCTCTACATATATCCCAAAGCCATCAGATATAATTATTTTGCTTTGCACTTCCTATTATATGGCACTCTTCTGACTTTTACAGGGTTTAAATGCTTTTTGCAAAACACCTATTATAGAAGATATAGAAGGTGGCATAGAATAGCCCAGTCTTGTCAGACCTTGGAAGCTAAACAGTCTGTACTTGGATGGGAGACCGTCACAGAAGACTCTGCAGAGGAAGGCATTGACAAACCACCTCTACTTCTCACTTGCCTTGAAAGCACCTTGATGGGGTCAGTCATGACTTGACGACACTTGTGTACATATATAGGCCAGAAGATCTCACAGCACTGCAGTTTACAAGGCATCAAAATGCAGAGCTTATGGTTTTCAGATCAATGTATGCCACTGCAAAAAGTGCTAGGTGACTCAAGCAGTCATGCCAGGCTTTGTGCTGCAGAGGCACACCAAAATTAGTCTAATAGATTCGGGGAAGAAATTCCACCCCGAATCTATTAGACTAATCAATTCCATCAACATAGGAAAAAACCTGACAACACTCTACATTTAAGTTACATCTCCAATAGTTGTTAAATATTTTATTGAGCTGTTTCATGTAACTTTGCAATTCTATATGCAGTTTTGCATGAATTTCCCATCATTATTTACCTTATGTCTGGTTTTTAGACATTATTCTAATACTCAAGAAGGAAAATAGAGGGGGGGATAGAAAATTACAATTAAGCCCAAATAAATGCCTCTGCAGAATGAAGTAGGCCCAGCTGTATTTAAAAGGGG
Source organism: Euleptes europaea (assembly GCF_029931775.1). NCBI lineage: Eukaryota > Metazoa > Chordata > Lepidosauria > Squamata > Sphaerodactylidae > Euleptes > Euleptes europaea. Next base: position 35,016,938 of record NC_079320.1, on the reverse strand, counting down.
GGGCTACTTGAGTCAGGTCAGCCTTGGTAAGCACTTGAATGTGAGACCATCAAGAAACTCCAGGATTACTACTCAGAGGCAGGAGTGGCAAACCACCGCTGTTCACCTCTTGCCTTGAAAATCCTATAGGGTCATCATAAGTTGGCTGCAACTTGACAGCACTTTTCACCACCACTTGAATCTTAGCAATTTTTATAGACAGAAGCCCTGTTTACATATTACATCATGTCTGGACGTGCATGCATGTGTTTGTAGGAAAGAGTCAATATGCATTCACTTCCCAAATGAAACCAGGGGACCGTTCAAGGATAAATATGCAGTTTTCAATTGCCCGTTCAGCTGTATGTGCATTGAATGCAACATGAGAATTAATGCACTTATAAAGAAAAATAAAGTGCACACGGAATGCATTCACTATAACTTATGAACAGGTGTACAGCAAGCCATGGGACCTAACACAGCATTTATTACCTACGGAAGCCTAAGTAAAGTTGATGAAACTGGGTTTAAACTGGTGCCAATAAAGGAATTTACCTGATCAAACCGTAATGTGCCTAATATGAACTTGCTGTTCCTGTCAAAAAAAAGTGTTTCAATGATCACACACACAACCTCTAACCAGTATCCCATTACTACTCAATTCCGTAGTCATCAAAATATCAAAAACTTAGTAGAAGAAAAAAAGTGTTGCCAATAAAGTCTGGTCTTTCTTAATTTCATGCACTGTGACTTCAACAATTTCTTCATTTCTCATTTATTTCTCTAAAAGCAGCGTCATTTAAAAACAGGGAAACCACATTTCATGCTCCTCAGTTTCATTAACATTACACAAATGCTTCTACCAAAAGGAGATTCCTCTAATTAAACCACTGCAGCAGATAAAAACATTTAAAATGATGAATCTAAACAGAATCTGACATTCCATATATTCTCCTGTATTTCTTTTCATTATAGGGTGTTAAAAATCCAAAGTGGCCTGTCTTATAAATAACACAAAAAATGGAATATCTCATCCATTTTTAAACATGTTATCAGCAAGGCTAGAGAACTGTTGATCAATATTGCAAAAACCAAATGCTGAGACCAATGAAAATCTTATATCTTGTTGACTTAGTAAAAGATATGGCCCTGGTAGCAAATATATTCTGCAGGAAATTTAGTATCCAAACTAAACGAGTTACACAAGTCAGACTCATCATAATTCAAGATGAGCTTCAGAACGTGCTGCTTAATGGGCACTTGAAACAAAGTGTTTCCAAAAATGAGAGTAAAAGTTAATGTTATTCATTCCCTTAGGGCCAAGAAAATAAGCTTGTTTGACTGACACCTTTCAAGAAGTGAAAGCAATGATAATGACTGCTCAGAGACTTACAGTACAAACAGTGAAAATGATTCAGTTTTACCTTGACTAGCACATGAAGCTAGCTTATACAAGAAGGCTAACCTCTCTTGCTTGGATATATGGCTAATATTCTTTCATATGTAAGTGTTTGGCAAAACTTCACCCAGAACATCAAGCAGATGGTCAGTGCGGCAGTGGGGGTTCCATCTTTCCTTCTGCTCTTCTCCATGGGCAAGATGGCAATATCACAACAGAACTGATTCCTATGGTATAAAGTAGACGTTCTAAAATACTTCCATAATAAGCCTCCTTAAGCCAAGAATATAAAGACAGCTGCTGCTGTGATATTTCAGACTGTCATGGTGGCTTTCACCATCTGCCTCAGTACTCTGTCTCAGTTCTTGAACAGTGGCCAGTCTGGTGCCTCATGGTTCACATGCAAAGCAAGCTAGTGAGAACTGTTACCTGCTGTCTGTCTCTTTGTGAAATGTTTCCCCCCACTGCCACACTTTCTCCCCATGTACTTTTCCCAATTTAAATGACCTCTTAGAACTACTAGTAACCCTGCGGGGCAATCTTGCCATGTTTTGACCAAGTTGCTGAAATCTATCTTGCTGAAATAAAAGTTGCACCAGAGTCGATCACGTGTTGTCACCCTTAAGACAACCTAACCCCGGTCTTTTAGCATGGCTGTTTCACTCGCAGTCACCCCTCTAACGACTTTGGGTCTTTGTTTGGATTATGCATGCCGTTTCTGACCATCAGAGGTCGCCTCACTCTCCCCCTGCGTTTCCCCGTGTTAGCCGAATTGCTCCTTTATATGGGGAAATTAGCTGAGCAATCGGTAACTATGTATTTATATAGCGGGTTCGCACTCAACTCTACCAGAATCCGTTTTAATGAGACGTTTGAATAAAGACAGACAAAAGGATTCCAAATTAAACAGTGTTTATGTCTTCAAGCATTCAAATGATGCAACACAATCATACATAGGGGCTAAGAAATAACAGAGAGTAGTACAGAGACGTTTGCCAATGTGGCAGGATATCGTTGATCAAATATTTACCGTATCTAGAGGTGTTGTCCAATCTCACGCAGGCTACAAACAGATTGAGAAGGAAGACCGAGATGGGGGTAGGGGTTCCCGTAGACTTGACCAGCAAGGCGGGAGGGAGCGTGGTAAGGCTGCGCAGACCAAACCAACAGAGTAACGGCAAAGGTGCCAGGAAAGACCCAAGGTGACTAGAATGGGCCAGGGGCATCCCAGTTATACTATTTTTCTGGGGGCGGGAAGAGGGGTTTTACCCCTCCCAGGTTCCCAGGTGACAAAAGGTGACAAAAGGATTAAGTTGTGTCTACCGGGGCAGGGTAGTGAGAATTTGGAAATCTTTTCTAATGCCAGTGGCTTTCACAACCCGAGATGGTCTGGAATCTCTCTGCTGATGTGATTTACATTCAGGAACAATGGGAGTGATCTATGCAAATGTCCAGGGATCGCTGCAGCTGGACTGGGGGGGATGACTCATCTTGATATTAGGATCGCTGCTAACGACCCATTGAGCAACGGAGGAAGTTGGGAGGGGGAGCAGTTTGCATTGAGTACGTGGCTGTCAGCTCTCTGCGAAATGGCTGCTGCTGGAACAGAGGTTTACAGGAACATGGCTCCTCTCAGGTTCACTAGAGACTGTCCTTTGCATCTGGTTCCTAGCAGCTGGTTGCCCGGGCTGGCGAGAGCAGCTGTGTCAGCTTTCAAATGAACCGCGCCGCGACCGCCCAGTAGCGTTTGGGGCAGGCGCACGGCTGGAAAGTAGTGCGCTTGCATAACGGGTTGCCAGGTCCAGTCCTGGAGATTTAGGCAGGCCCGTATGCTATCACCCGTGTTTTGCCCTCATTTTCAAATCTGAGATAATACAGGTCCCTCAAAACGTGGGTAAAACACGGGGAAATGCAAGGGGAGAGTGAGACAACCTCTGATGGTCAGAAATGGCATGGATAATCCAAACAAAGACCCAACGTTTTTGGAGGGGTTACAGCGAGTGAAGCAGCCATATGCATAAAAGACCCCTATGTACTATGTGTGCGGAGAGTTTACCAGAAAGAAGTATTCCAAAACGCAGTCCTCCATAATCCTTCACTTGCATGATGAAGTCCATACTGCCACCTCCTTCTCCTTCAAAGTGAAAAGCTTGCACATCATAGCTGATCTGATGTTGCTAGCATAAAACATTTTCTATTTTTTTCACTTGCCTATTCCGCATTAAAGTGGACTGCCGTTTTGCTTAGAAAAATAGGGGTTGTGTGAAAACAACGTACATATAAACTCCTGCTCTGGAAATGCAGTCCAAGCTTTACAACCTATTTCACCTGAATCACCTGGAAACGTTTTTGCTGAATTCAACAGAAGATTGACAAGGTTCAGGAGTGCACTAAGCAAAGGTTGATTTTTTGACCACGTTCTTAAATCTTGCCTTCAATAATAATATTTTGCCAACTGTATTAATAACTGTCCCAGCTTCAGGGGGAAATGCCCAATGCTCTGAATAGGATAAAAAATTTATTTTTTAGGATTCGATTAATTGGTGAGAGTTCTGCATAAACAGCAAACTCTCCCTCTTAACTAAATCTCTTCTCAGTTAAATTCTCAATTGTTTAAGAAAACAATAGAATTGTCTTCAGCAAGAGCACTTTCACTTCTTGCAAAATTAGTCCAATATTGTGAAGATGGCAGTGCCTTTGAAATAACAGGTACATTTATCATGTTCCTCTAGATGTAACAGTACCAGTCCGGTGCACTAATTTTTAGACAGATTGCATGGTAGATGCTTGATAAACATCGGGAAATTGTGCAGTCAGGTGTTGGAGGATTTGAGTGATTACCTCTTTTTAAAAGGATTGCTACACTGAGCTGAGCAATAATCACATGATTCTTGAAGGAAAACAGCTTTGCCTTTACTGCTTTTGCACATCATAAAATTGGCTTTGGGAATTCCTGTATCAGGCCAATTCTGGGACAGTTCTGAAATTCAGTAAACAGTTTCTATTTCTCTCCACCCTGGACATAAGTCCCTCCTACCTGATAATGAGAATCATATATTTCTTATCAGTATCCATAGCACTACAGATATGCAAGGAACCCCTACATAACAGAGTCATCTCATCCCCAGATACAGATTTGGGGGTCAGCAATTGGTAATATTGCTTTTTAGTTATGGACAACCCAGATATTTACAATAGGGAACCAACCTTGGGATATTAAAATGATTAGAACTAATTATGAGTTCTCTCCCAAAATTTCTATATGAGCCCCTAGCAGTCATGGCCTCTGTTGTGCTGATAAAGTCCAAGAATGCACTTCCAGAATTAGACTCCATTCATACGTGATAGCAGTGCAGGGGCTGCTTCCTCATGCCAGAAGTCTACATGACCTTAGAGCAATAGGTGAAAGCTTCACCTGTTTCATTTTTCCTGACATTAAAAACCAAGGAGTCCTGCCCCCAAAAAGGAAACTCCAATATCCAGAAATACCAGTTACTGCTGTGTCAAGAGATTTTATAATTGTATTATCTCTGTTACTTTCAGACCAAAACAGTACTAATAAAAAGTTTGCTCATTGTATACTTTCTCTGTTCCTTGTGTTCCATTCAATCCTTAGTGTAGTTAGGCAGAACTGAAATAATCCGCTGCTGGTAGCACTGACCTTTTTTCCCTTTTATGTGATTGCAAACAGAACCTCCTCATTTGAAAAGAAAGAGATGATTAAACGGCAAGCAGCTTTTTAATAAAAATGAATGGCAACTGCAGTCTTACACATGAAGCTTGGCCAGAAAGCTGTTAAGGTACAATAGGTGAGCTAAAGGTGTCGGCTTCAACACAGCCAGCCTATTGGCATTATACTTCCAAGTCAAACACCAGTTAATTTGGCTTCTAATTAATTGAGTTATAATTCAGATTTTAGTTTTTTAAAATTGGGGAAGTAAATTTGCCCTGGTTGGAACCTGAGATATGGGACTGAAAACTAAGTTAGATATTATGGTGATTATTGTCGAAGGCTTTCACGGTCAGAGTTCATTGGTTCTTGTAGGTTATCCGGGCTGTGTAACCGTGGTCTTGGAATTTTCTTTCCTGACGTTTCGCCAGCAACTGTGGCAGGCATCTTCAGAGTAGTAACACTGAAGGACAGTGTCTCTCAGTGTCAAGGGTGTAGGAAGAGTACTACTCTGAAGATGCCTGCCACAGTTGCTGGCGAAACGTCAGGAAAGAAAATTCCAAGACCACGGTTACACAGCCCGGATAACCTACAAGAACCAATTATGGTGATTGTTCATATACTTTACTGTTTGCATAGACGTTATGATTCTCTTCTAGAGATGACAGTTGCCCATATCATTTTAGCTATGAGGATATAAACACAATGGCTTAGAGTAATGGATTATTTTAACTAGGATTAGGCTCACAGCTGATCAATCAACCCTGATTTCCCTCAACAAATGCTGTTGTTGGCCATCTCCTCTCACATAGACCCACTTGATAAGGGTGGTGCATGGAAACAAGCCAGAAAATTGCTGTTCATATATCACATGAAACCATATGACTGGCTGTGGTTAATATAAACCAACTTTCAACCAGGTTTTCAGATCTTGCTTTGATGTATCATGACACAGAAGCAGGCAATGGCAAACCACCTCTGAACGTCTCTTGCCTTGAAAACCCCACCAGTGGTCGCCATAAGTCAGATATGACTTGACAGCAAAAACAAAACAAAAAACATAGTTAGTAGAGTGGCCCACAGTCATGTGATCACACCAAGCATAGATGGATTAATTAAACCATGGTGTCACATGACATCTGAAGCATGCTAATTGGTCCAATCGAATGACTCCTTTCTACTAAGTCTTCCTTCAGTGAAGTTCTTCCATTCCATCGTAGGAATTCTTTCTCCATCTAAGGAAGATCATTGCTGCTTTTCATGTCAAGCAGTTCACAAAAGATAAAAGGGGATACAGACAACAACCATAAAATCACAGCAAGTCAATAATAATTAAAGAAGACTAAAAATCATGATGGATTGCTTACTTGAGGGCCCTGCAGAATAGATATGCTATCAACTGATGCCAGAAAGCCAGCTACTAGGGGGCCAAAGGAATCTACCAAAGGACAGCATTCTGTAGTTCTGGAGTTGTTTCTAAGAAGGCTTTCACCAAAGTCCCTATTAGGTGTATTGTTGACACTGTGAATTCCTGTAGCAAAGCCCATACATATCATCGTACCGGCAGGAAACGTATGAGTGGAGGCAGTCTTTCAAATACTTTGGACCCACGCTGTTAAGCCTCATGTAGATTGTATAACAGTAGTCCTATCTGAATGTTACTAAGGCAAGAGGGACAGTGACAGATTTGCTTTTTCCGGGAACAGCTATAGACTAAGATGGTAAACAAACAAAAAAAAACACCTGTTCTTCTCCATCAATATCCTATTTATCTAGAAACAGAACTAAGAGCATTCTCCAACACTGAGCCTGCTTTTTCAGAGCGAATGCTGTCCTATCCAGAATTAGTGGTACATCTATTCGTGAATCAGCTTTACTCCCAACTCTTCCATTTTGTCTGGATTAAATTTCAGAAGGGCAGTGGAAGGGAGTACTTGGATCCAGTTTGATTGAAAGAGTTTACCGGATCCAATCAGCTTGATTTCTACCCAGTTGAATGTGATGCTTTCTCTTACAAGTACCGCTATGGAAACATGCTCATTGTTGTGTTTGACAGCTAGGCTAGAGGACTTGAGGCAGAACAACTCCTCCCACACCTTCATTATATTGGAGCAACTGTAATGGTATGCCTGCAGAATCAGGTGTAGAAGGCACTTCCATCATTCCTAAAAGTAAGAATAATTGTATGTGGACAGCCAGAGCAGGTCACATGTCCCAAGGTGATCTAAGGCAGACACACTTGGTATAGACAGAGGGTAGTGCTTTCACTGCAGCAGCATAAGGTTTTTCGTCCCCATTTTCACCTTAAAGCACTCGATTCTGTTGCTTGGAAAGGACAGAGAGCTTGATTATATGAAGTGAATAATACCCCAACACCAGACAAGAGTTCCTTGTGGTAGCAAAAGGGGATGGACAGGCTATCAGGACTTCGCAGGAGATGCAACAGTAGCTGGTTTAATTGCCTTTTGGTGGTAGGATTGCCAGGTTCCTCTTCGCCACCGGTGGGAGGTTTTTGGGATGGAGCCTGAGTAAAGTGGGGTTTGGGGAGGGACTTCAATGCCATAGAGTCCAATTGCCAAAGCGGCCATTTTCTCCAGATGAACTGATCTCTATCGGCTGGAGATCAGCTGTAATAACAGATTTTCAGCCACCCCCTGGAGGTTGGCATCCCTATTTGGTGCCCCACAATCTTGTCTCACTGAGAAGCAAAGTAGGGACAAGAGAGACGCAGTAGGAATTAGAATGCTGGTAGCTACACAAACAAATACTGGAAAATTTCTCAACAGGTCTAAGTATGCTAAGCAGTAGGGTTGGGTTTCTGGTTGGACTCCCACAACTTTAAAAGCCACATGACTGGCAGAAACAGTGGCAAATAATTGTCCATCTCTATGCTGTAGGTGGAACATGATAAATAGCTATTTATCATGCAGCTTTTGAAGACAGAGGAGCCTTGCCATAAAATGGTGGCTATATTGTAGAATCTATCTCAATAATTTGCTTAAGATACTCTATCAAGTTCTTTCCTTTCCTTTGCTAATGTGGGAGCTAATGTAGTTAAAATGCTATGTAGGGTTTGAGTTCTATAGATTCAAGTCTGCAGTCATTTTGTGTGATACGTGAAAGCAGATTTTGCATAGGGGGTTGCTTGTTTAAAAGCATCTCCAGTCAAAATTATATCCCAAATAAAACCTACCTAGCATGAATGTATGTTTAAGCTTTTCACATGGAATGAAATGCTTCATTCAGACATTACTTAATTCTTATGCCAGGCAGATATGAAAAGCATTTCCACTTCTGTATAACCACCCAGAATAAAATACATCAATCAGAAAAATAAGTAAGATCACAGATTGCTATCAGGGGAGGGAGAGTGAATATATGTAGGAGGAGGAAGCCTGATTATACCTGCTGATTCTGCCCCCACATACATTCAGTATAGCTGTGAACAAAAGCCCAGGCTTTGTCCCTGGCAAATGAAAGGGCATATGCAAGACCTTCACTGTACACTTGCATATGAAGACGAAGAGTTGGTTTTTATATGCCGACGTTCTCTACCTTTTTAAGCAGACTCAAACCGCCTTACAATCTCCTTTCCCTTCCTCTCCCCACAACAGACACCCTGTGAGGCAGGTGGGTCTGAGAGAGTTCAGAGAAAACTGTGACTAGCCCAAGGTCACCCAGCTGGCTTCATGTGAAGGAGTGGGGAAACCAACCCGGTTCACCGGATTAGAATCCGCCACTCATGTGGAGGAGTGGGGAATCAAACCTGGTTCTCCAGATTAGCGTCAACCGCTCTTAACCACTACACCATGCTGGCTCTAAAGTCTTGTTCAACAGTTATTCAAAACATACACAGGATCCCAGGGTGGGTCCCTTGGGCAGTCTCCTCCCACTTCCCCAACATACTCACTCTCCCCTGGTAGTAACTTGTGACCCCTCTTGATTTCATTGCCAGATCAAAACAAATTTTTCTGCCTCCGCTCCCCTTTTTTGTTTCTAGAGAGGATGCAAGCATAACTAAAGCAGAGCCATTTCTTTAACTTGGTTAATTAAATTGAAAGGGTGACGGCAGAGCTGAGCATGCAACGGTGGAAGTTGTCAGAGACCAATCTGCTTGGCCCGACAAACCAAAAGCCAAAGGTAAGAGGTTTTGCCCTCTTACTGTAAATAATAACCATTCAAATGAAATGTTCTCTGCTGACTTTTTCCTGGCATGCCAATTTTCACACCAGTGTCCTATTCCCCCTTTATTTCCAGGACACCTTGAAAAGTTACAGAGCAGGTGGAATGGTAACTGCTAGTACAGCCCATTGCGGATTTCGAATGATAAAACAAATCGGCTGTCTGTAGCCATCTTTTTGGAAGTCGCCAAGAAATAAAATGTGCTAATTATGATTTTCTTTCCTTTTTGCAGCCATCTCTAATCCCTGGATGAACGCTGTGTAAACTAGCAAGGTTTCTCTGGCCACCCTGCAGTAATTGACCTTTTGCTCTTCCCATTTCATTTGCCCTAAGTGTTAATTGACTTTGAAAAAGCAGTATATTATCCTTTGGGGTGGGGGAGAGAAGCTGATTCCTGCACGCTAACATCCTAAGCATCAAAGCCCTGTTAAATTGTAGTGCAGCAGAGCTGGAAATGAGTCTCTCAGCAGAAAAGGGGGAGGGGGAAGAAAGGAGGAGGCATCCGTATGAAAGCGCTCTGGTGGCATCTACAGGCAAGCTGCGCCATCACAGCCTGAGAGAGGTAATCAAAATGTCAATCCTTGGTACACTGACATGCCCATTTTATGATTTACAGCACCTAAATCACTAATGCTGCCATCACCCAAATTTAAACCAATGTCACATCACTTTTAATGTAATCTAATGCACAGCCTGCAGGAATCTTATGATACTATCTCGCTTGCTCTTAGATTGTTTCGGGCTTTTCCCGAAAAACACCTCCGGTTTTGTTTGCAGCGTCTTGGATAAATGGAACAGCGGGGTTTTTCTTCTGCAACACTTAAACTGACGGTGAACATCGCTGTCTTCGAGTATTCACATGTCTGCACCTGTATTGTCAATCATGTTTAAGATGATCAGAGCATGCTTGCTGGATCTAACCAAAGGGACATTTAGTCCAGAATTTCCAGTTTCCCACTGCAACCAAACAGGTGCTTGCCTATAAAAAACCCACAAGCAGTATAAGGCAGCAACACCCCCAAAACCCGAACCCAAAAAATATGGCACAGAGCTCAAGGCTGGGCTCGGAGTTCTGCATCCCTGCCTCCACGCATCCATGTGGAGTTTAGCTGCGGTGGCGAAGGAACTGAAGGCAGGGGCTTGCTCAGATTTCCAAGTGGGCCCCACCTTCAGTTCTTTGCTGCCGGAGTTGAACTCCAAATAGAGTTTGGCTGTGGTGGCAAAGCAGACAGCAGGTTAGTGATGGAGGGGGGAGGGAAAGAGAGGGGGAGGTAAAAAAAAATGGTGGCGGGTAGGGCTGTTGATTCGGTTTGGCCCGAACTGAAAAACAGCCGAATTTCCCCTGATTCGATGGTTTTTAGTTCGGGACGAACCGAACTCAAAAATGCCGGGCAACCGGGGAGCCGAATTCAGCGAGTTCGGGAGTTCACGAATAAATCCGGCCAATTCGGGGCGTCAGTAAGCAGCATAACCGCCAATCGGTGGCCAAGCTGGGTCTTCTTCTGGCCAATCAGTCAGGATTGAGTACTGGAGGAATCAGCTGATGTGCGGCCCGGCCGGGGAGAGAGAGAGAGAGGGAAATCCTCGTGTGTGTGGGGGGGTGCTTGTGCACATTCGCCCCTTTCTGTGGCTGCAGGGGGCGTATTTTTTGGGGGGGGAAGCAGAGTCTGTGTGTGGGGGGGAGGGAGCAGTTTCTGTGGGTGGGGGGGGAGCCAAAGGGGGCTTTCGCCCGTTCTGCCTGGGGGGTGTGCCCCCTCGAGTCTCTCTCTCCCTGGTTTGACGGGGGGCTTTAGTTGTGTATCCTCAGGTTTTCCCTCATTCATAAGATTGGTTAGGTCTATTTTGATCCTTGCTCAAAACTGATTTTCAAATGGTGACTTAAAGAATGCATTTTCCTGGTCCCGAATCCGATGCAAAAGGGGAAATTCCACCCCCTCCTGCTCCTTATGCATAGCTAGCTGCCTCTGTCCCTTTCCATGCTTTGCACAGTTGCAAAGGTGTTGCTTTACTTGTTTGTGTTGCTTTGCAGCTGGGTTGCTTTGCAAACTCAGCTGTTTGTCGGGGCTGGGAGCTTTGTGCGTGGGTGACAAGCTCTGCTCAGAGATGCACATTAAGGGTGGGGGACCCCTTTCGGGGCCCATATCTCAGCCCCCCCTAACCCAATCTTTACAAAACTTGGGGGGTCTGGCAAGAAGGGTCCTTTGAAGCTCCACTGAAAGTTTGGGACCTCTAACCCCAAAAATGCCCCCCAGAGCCACGGAAAGGCGCGGTTGTGTTTTTAATGGCTTTATTCGGCCAAAAAATTTTCCGAACTTTGAATTCCCGCTGAATTGCACGGACCTGAAGTGGGGGAGTTCAGACTTCGGCATATGCCGCATCTAAATGGGCCAAATTCAGCCGAATCCGAACTATACCGAATTTTTTTTAATTCAACAGCCCTAGTGGCGGGGCCATAGCAGCCCTGAATAATGCCGAATAAATCCAGCTTTGTTCAGGATCCACTTTTCCAGCTCCCTTTTATTGCCGCCTGATTTGCTAAGAAATACTGCCACCAATGGATGTGATGGCTTGCATTCTTTCCCACTACGTCTTGTGTTGTGCATGAAATTTGTTGAGTGTGCCTTTGGCTGGCTCAAGGCTTGCTGGAGGTGCCTCTCTGCATGCACCACAGTATTCAAAGAGAACTTAACCTCCATTGTCACTGCGTGTGCCATCCTTCACATTTGTGAGGCAAAGAGACACACATTATTAGAGGACTGGTGTGGCAGACATGTATGCAGACATTCATGACAATAGGTTACATCCGGTCATTCAGGTGATTCAGTGTAACCATCATTATAACAGAAGAAAAGAGCAAGAGTCCAGTAGCACCTTAAAGACTAACAAAATTTCTGGCAGGTTATGAGCTTTTGTGAGTCACAGTTCACTTCTTCAGATACCTGTGGCTCACAAAAGCTCATACTCTGCCAGAAATTTAGTGAGTCTTTAAGGTGCTACTGAACTCTTGCTCTTTTCTACTGCTATTGACAGACTAACATGGCTACCCATCGTGATCCATCATTATAACATGTCTGTGCCCTTTTCTATCCACCTCCAGGACCAGTTTCTGAGACTCAAGCCTACCTGGTATCTACATATGTACACATCTACATATATTTACTTACCACTGCATATTTAGTTTGCTAGAGAACTTTTTGACATGTCCTTTCGATATCTGCCTCAAGACTTTTTGAGAAAGGCACTATAAATGCCGTAAAATAAATCAATTAAAATATGTAGCACATTTCTAGACCTCCAAAGTAAAGCAGAGCACACCAAACGCTCAGGTGGTTTGTTCATCTGTCCGGTTTTTAACTTCCATCATACAACACACGATGAAAGGCTATGAAAACAAGGAAATGTATAAATACAGCATGTAGCCATTAGAAATGCATGAGTGGTAATACTTCAAGCATAGCTGTTTAATTTATAATGTACTGGAACCAGACAGCATTCCTGAATTCCCCCCCCCCCCCCGTCTTACACTAGTCAAGAGAACATTCTTCTGCAGTGTTCAGTACTCCTGGGAAAGCACTTGCTGTGAATTGTAGACTGTTCTTTAGCCTTTACCATCTTATTATTTAGTTGTTAATTAAAGTCTAATTTGTGCCTCACAACTAGCAGAGACAGTCCCCTGCTGTCCCGCTATTTGGTCTTTGTGCAGCAAAGACCAAGGGTGGCCTGACACAAGGGAACACAGTACTTTTGTACGTTTAACAACTGTGTAGAAAAGCGATCCTAGAAGATACCGCTTTTCGCACTCCTGCATAATAACCAACATCTTGTTGAGTTTTATATTTGGTTAATATAGCAGAGTTTGCCCAGTCATGGAAGCGAGGTATTGAGTGCAATAAATTCACTCTTCCCAAGAAGTAAATTGCAAAAAAAAGTAGAACTTACATTTATTCAGGTTCAGTTTAACATTCTTGTTGCAGTTGATAAAAGATAGAAAGCCTCATCTAAAGAATACATGTCCCTATACAAGTGGCTAGCTAATCCAGCGTCATGTGAGTGCGAGTATGATTGTATGGTTTATGCAGGAGAGACCTGTAGAAACGTCTGCCTCCTTTGCAGACCATGTGGAAAGAGCAGAGACACAAAATGGCTGCTGAGAAAGGAGAAGGAGGAGTTAGAGTGCAGCCCTCCCAAGTTCAGCCAAACAGCAACATCTCATTAAAGAAACAGCAACTACAAACTTAAGAGTAACATAGTGCCCCCCAATGTCCAGGCATGCTGAGTCGCTCTCACTCCAACACTCCCTCTCGACTCTGTATGCCGTCAATGTTCACAACATGCAGGTTGTCACACAGGCCTTGGTACTTGTCTCTTGGTAGCGGTTTGGTAAATATGTCCGCTGTCATTTTCCCAGTGGGACAGTAGTGTAGTTTGACAACTCCTTGTCTCTGCAAGGCCCTGACGTACTGGTTCCTGATTCCAATATGCTTTGTTCGCGCACTGTTCTTTTCTGAAAGAGAGAGGGCTATACAACTCTGGTTATCATCTAGCATTTGAACTGGCAAAGGCTCTTTAATACCAAAATCCTCCAGTAACATTATAAGCCACTCTAATTCTCTGCACGCTTTAGAAGCAGATACAAATTTTGCTTCAGTAGATGAGTGGGCAACAATTTCTTGTTTACGACTTGCCCAGCTAATGGCACCACCCCCATAGAAAAATATATAACCACTAGTAGATCTTAGGTTTGATCTTTCTCCAGCCCAGTCTGCATCAGCATATCCCAATGGTGTGGGGTTATTAGTTGCTGGCAGTCTCCTCACCCTTTTAACTGCAGTCCAATCATTTGTGGTAGGTGTGCTAACCCTTCTGGATAATATACTTACAGCTGTTGCAATGTCAGGTCTTGTTGTCATTACTAAATACAGAAGTTTGCCTATGGCAGCTCTGTAGTTATTGTTGTCTGGCAGTGGTTCATCGGGTACCTTTTCTCTGTAGAAGCATGATTCTATTGGTGTAGGCATTGGATTAACACCTTCCAGGCCCAGGCTTTGCAACAGGTCTAGCATCTTCTGCTTTTGGCTAAGAAGATAACTTCCATCTTGTTCCCATTCAATCTGAATGCCCAAGTAAAAGTTAGCATTTCCTAAATGTTTGACTTCCACTTCTTTGTTTAGTTGGAATATAATCTCATCACAGTCATTTTGATTTTCATGGCAAATAATCAGATCGTCAACATATGTTAGAATAAATGTCCATCTCCCATCTTTATGTCTACTGTAAAGACAGGGGTCAGCATTGCCTTGTCTGAAGCCTTGATTGAGTAGCATCTTGGTCAGCTTGTCCGACCACGCTTTCGCAGCTTGTTTAAGCCCATAAAGCCCCTTTTGAAGTTTACAGACTAGATGTTTATTCTTTTCATCTGTAAACCCTGGTGTCTGTTTCATGTATAGTTCTTCCTCTATTTCACCATGTAAAAAGGCAGTCTTAATATCTAAGTGTTCTGTTTGCATGTTTCTAGATGCTGCGATGCTTAGGAGCATCCTAATTGTGGGGTATTTCATAACTGGTGCAAAAGTTTGGTCATAGTCTGATCCATAAGTCTGAGAGAATCCTTTTGCCACTAGTCTGGCTTTGTATCTCTTAACTTCACCTTTTGCATCCTGCTTAGCCTTAAAAACCCATTTGCACCCAATGGCATTCTTAACCTCAGGGAGTTGGGTGAGAATCCATGTCTCGTTCGTATGCAGCGCGTCCATTTCCTCTTGTGCTGTTTTCCTCCACTTGCTTGCCTCTGGTTCAGGCATGCGCAGTAATTCAGCCCATGATGCTGGTTCATGTGGTAGCAATGTCCTTGCGAGGTAGGTGTGTTTCTTAGCTGAAGCTCCCTTGTTGGCTCGCGATGAGCGTCTGAGATCCAGGGTCCCATCTGCCTCCGCAGCTGTCTCTGGCTCACCTGCTTGTTCAGGAATTTCTGCCCTCACAGCCTCCTCTGGTTGAGCATCTGGTTGCGTCTGCATAGTGACTGCATCCATTGGCTCTGGGCGATACACCAGCAGTTGGTCGTTGTCGCCATCTCCCTCTGGACGGTCATCTGTCGCAGCAGTCTGATGGCTCCTTGGTCGTTCATCAAACTGTACCACTCTGCTTGTAGAAATTTTGTTAGTTCTCGGGTCTAGAATTCTGTATCCCTTACTCTCTGGAGAGTATCTCACAAAGATGCCTTCTTTGGCTCTGGGTTCTAGTTTGGATCTTTTTTTCTTTTGGTATATGAGCATAAACCTTGGATCCAAATACCCTGATGTGTTCTACGCTTGGCTTTCTGTTATGCCATAACTCATAAGGAGTTTTCTCTGTGGCTTTGGTTGGCAATCTGTTCTGCAAGTAAACTGCGGTCATTGCAGCTTCTCCCCAGTGCCTATAGGGAAGGCCTGAGTCAATCAGCATGCACCTGGCCATGTCCATTATAGAGCGATTTTTGCGCTCCGCAACCCCATTTTGCTCAGGTGTGTGAGCCACAGTGAGTCTGTGTTGGATCCCATGTTCCCTTAGGAATGCCTGCACTGGTCTAGATGTGTACTCACCACACGATCAGACTGGATGGCTTGGGGTTTCCTGTTGAACTTGTTAGAAACCATGGCAACCTAGTCTCTCAGCTTCTGCTCAGTTTGCGACTTTTCTTTCAGCAAATAACACACTGTATATCTTGAGAAATCATCAATAAAAGATAACAAATAAGTGTTATTCCCAGTCGATGCTGGTTTGATAGGCCCACATAAGTCAGTGTGAATTAGGTCAAGGGGTCGCTTAGAGCACCTCTGACTTTGTTTGGGAAAAGAAGGCTGAGTTGTCTTTCCCTTTATACAACATTCACATAATTGATCATCATTGGAACACTCTTTGATATTGATACCTGTTACCAAGTCCTGTGTTTGTAGTTTTAATATGGCTTCTGCATCACGATGAGCAAATCTCCTGTGCCAAAGTTCAAGAGACTTCTGATTGTCTTCCCTGTACAGGCCTTTGGTTCCTGGCAGTCCAATTCAAAGACACCATTTCTGAGAACACCTGTGGAATATAGCTCACCTTGCTGCGCAATAGTACATACGTTATTCTCAAAGTGTACAGCAAATCCTTTTTCTGAAAGTGTGGGCACACTTAGCAAATTTTCCTTTAAATCTGGAATATACAGGACATTGTCTGCAGCAATTTCAGTCCCACTGTCGTCTATTTGGCAATTTAAAGTAATCTTCCCTTTTCCTTTAATTTCTAATTGGTCTCCATTTTCTAAGTGCACTCTTCCTGCAGCATTTGTGTCCATTTCAGTAAATGAATTTATATCTGAAGTCATGTGTATGGAAGCACCACTATCAATCAGCCAAGGCTTATGATTTTTATCAGTTTGTGTTACATGGGACACACAAAAATTAAATTGCTTTCTTGAGGAAAAATCCTTTTGTCTCTGTGATACAGGGCGAGTTTGTTTGCTGCTGTTGGTATTTGCATCTTTATTGAGCAAACCTTCCCTCTGAATATGACCTGGCTTATTGCAATTGAAACAGATAGGTACATTCCTTTTGTCTTTCGGTTTGGGCTTTTTGTGATCAATTGGCTTAGTTCCTGCCCACTTTGGCCTGGTCTCTCGGACCATGTAACTTGAATCATTCTTGCTTTTGTTCTGCTCATGATAGCCCTTTTGCCTGCGGTACTCAGCTCTGATTAGTCCTAGAACATCCTCCAACTTAGAATCTTTTCCATTAAATATTGAAATGAATGCAGCGTAAGATTCAGGGAGAGAACTTAAAAACAGTCCAACTTTTAAACTGTCACCTAACAATTCACCAGCAGTTGCAAGCTTGTCAATTAGATTTAATAAAGTTTCAATATGGGTTTCTGCATTTCTATTTTCCTGTAGTCTGATGGAGAAAAGCTCCCTAAACATTGAGACTTTGCTTGCTTCATCTTGCTCACCAAAAACTTTCCTTAAGGTTTCAATCATCCCTTTTGCTGTTTCTTGTCCCTTTATGTAGACCAATTGGGAATTAGCCAGTGTACTTATAATTAAATTTTGTGCTTTGCCATCTGCATTGTCCCATCTTGTGACTTCATTTTCAGGACCTGAAGGTCGTGGAGCAGTTAATGAAAAATTAGCTCTTTCCTCTTTGAGCTGATGCTCAATTCTAAAAAGCCATGCATTAAAATTGTTGCTGTTTAGTTTCTCAAGGATGGCCTTTCTCTGTGCCATATTTGCATTCCAAGAAATGGGGAAGAGAGAGAAAAACGTTCTGCACTCAGAGCTTAGGAGTAGCTGTTAGGCAAATTCCCAGCTTCTTTTGTCACCTTGCTGGCAGGCTGTAAGGCCTTATAGTTGCACAAGCAAGAGAACAAACAAATAAGTAGGAAAAAACTTTAAAATTCACTCTGGGCCACCATATCCCTGTTGGGATTTTATATTTGGTTAATATAGCAGAGTTTGCCCAGTCATGGAAGCGAGGTATTGAGTGCAATAAATTCACTCTTCCCAAGAAGTAAATTGCAAAAAAAGGTAGAACTTACATTTATTCAGGTTCAGTTTGTTAACATTCTTGTTGCAGATGATAAAAGATAGAAAGCCTCATCTAAAGAATACATGTCCCTATACAAGTGGCTAGCTAATCCAGCATCGTGTGAGTGCGAGTATGATTGTATGGTTTATGCAGGAGAGACCTGTAGAAACGTCTGCCTCCTTTGCAGACCATGTGGAAAGAGCAGAGACACAAAATGGCTGCTGAGAAAGGAGATGTGTTGGAGTGAGTTGCTCTCACTCCAACACATCTTTCAAAATGCCCTGTTTTACATAACTATTAAAGGCACAGGAAGTCCTAGCTAAGTTTGCATCTGGTCACCCTATGGGTACCCACACTGCATTTCTGCTTAAACCCATACCGTAAGTCAGTAGCCTATCCTCAACTAGAAGTGTAACATGAACAACATTTCAAAAAGAAATCATCACAAAAGCTGTGACACTCAGTATAGAATCCATAACAACTGTGCAACTAATCTGGATGTCGTAACCCATTCAACCAGCAACAGGAAAGCAGGAAACAGGACGCTCTAGTATATCTACTGACGATACCATTGACATTCTGCTCCCCTTTAGACAATGGCCAGGGGATGGGGAATCCAATGGTAGACACAGCAGGGAGCGCTGAACTATTCTTGCACGAACACAGCCAGAGGACATGCAGCAGCACAACTCCAGAATCAGGACAAATTCAAAGACGTAGAACATAAGAGGGAAGACGCCAAACCACTCCCCAACTATTGCCCCCGTGCTCTGGTCAGTCAGTGAAGTGAGACCAGCAATGGCTGAGGAAAGGCAACTAAATGAGAGTTGCAAGAGCATAGGTGAGGAGACTGAAGATTCGAGACAGCCGTTGAAAGCAAGGGAGTAATTGGGAAAGGAACAGCTTTTTCAGAGATGCAGACACATAATATTTTCAAACTGTCATTCCCAAGAGATCCATAATTCTGCGATGGTATGGCTTTCACAATATGAAGCCATAATCCCTCGGGGAGCCTGAAGCCATAACAAGAATTCCCTCTCAGGAATTCGAGCTACCAGCCTCCTCTATTCTTGATTAAAAGAGTCCTCCTTTAGAACCTGACCTTGATAAGCGATCTCTACTTAAAATATTTCGACCATCTTGTTCAACTTTCTAAAAAAACATAAATACCTCAAGTCAGTGTTCTGTCAGCATGTATCAGCTCTCTTGACGGGGTATATTGCTCTGGTTCTGTTGAAGTGCACTCAAGGTGCATTGACAAGGAACAGCATGTTATGATTTAGGCACATGTTGCAGGTACTGAGCTACCCTGAGTAGATAAAATCCTCACCAGGATATTGCAGGCAGGAAATATTTACGATCACGAACAGTTCCAAATGGAAGGAGTTGACTTGTAGCGTGCCATAATATTAGTATTGATCCCGTTTGCTTAAAGACCTGAAAGAAGGAAAATGCAGCTCAACGAGAAAATGTGCTGATGATACAAAATGGAGGGAGCTTGGCAAGTACAGAGCAAAAAAAAAAAAAGCAATAAAATTCACAATAACTCAGAGACACTGGAATCATGAACAGATAAGTGGCTGATGTAATTCAATTTGGCAAAAGGTAAGATAATGAATCTCAGGACAAAATAACAAGGTAAAGGGTTATATCTTTAATAGCAGAGAGCAGCTGCTAAAACAGCTAGCATTTTAACACTCTGTTCCAGGAAGCAGTTCATTGTGAAGTCACATTTTAAAAAAAATATATAAAGTGGTAAAGCACCAAAGGTTTTCTCCACTGTTGTTTCTAAATGTCATGAAACAAGAAGCAAGTTTGGAAATCTGAAGGGAGCACTATAGGAAAAATAATATTTTGAGTTAGATTTTAAAAAGTGTTATTTTGGGAAGCCTAAAAGCATTCCCACCCACCCCCACTACCATTTACAGATTATGATGCATTCCCTAAGAGTTATGGCATTTTCTTAGGCACTATGACCCTGACCTGGATGGCCCAGGCTAGCCTGATCTCGTCACATCTCAGAAGCTAAGCAGGGTCAGCCCTAGTTGTATTTGGATGGGAGACCACCAAGGAATACCAGGGTTGCTGTGCAGAGGAAGGCACTGGCAAACCACCTCTGTTAGTCTCTTGCTATGAAAACCCCAAAGGGGGTCGCCATAAGTCGCCTGCGACTTGACGGCATTTCACACACACACACACAGCCCTAGGATCATCTTAGAGGTATGTAAGGCAGCTATCTGGCCTCTATACATACTTCTGTATGTACAGAACTGATACACTTTCACCTGCAAGGGCTGCCTTTGGGTGCAGGTTTCTCCAAGCATTTCTAGAGTAATCTGCTTTTTTTTCCTGGGATGATATATTTCTTCTTTTTGGAAGAATCTGGTTTTCCCCTCCGTGTTGTTAAACTGAGCCTTCTTAAATTCTGAAACTATACTGTTTTGGTACAATCCCTTGCATTCTAGAGTTGCACAAGCGATAATTAGAAGAACAGCCTATTAACTTTCTTGAGTTACTTCCTGTGCCACTCCAGTTTAAAACCTGGACTGGAAAAATAAGTAAATATTATAATGCAAAGATTCAAGAAGGTGTTTTAATAAAGGGGCTATGGATTACACTACTGTGTAATATATTTTACCTGTTTGCTATATGTTTTACCTTGCTCTCACTGTATTGTTTTATACCCAGACAATTCCATTTTTCAGCATTGTTACTGTATCGTGTCTAACACTTAAACTTTGTTTCAGATTTCTGTGATCCTAGTCCTCTTGCTTTGATTATCAGAGGTCATATTCTACTGATTACACTGGCTGACATTGTGTAATCTGCCTTGAGTCTCCATGTGAAAGGTGGACTATGAATATATAAATAAATACATTCAGTCTTAGTTTAATCATTGGCCCAAATGAGCCTATCCTCCACGCTTACTGTTGTGGTTATTATTACAGGTTTCCATTTTGCATTTTTCCTCCAAGTTTTTTTTTTTTTACTAGGAATGTAACCAAATCATGTTCTAGGAGGCCATTCCAGGCATTTGGGGGTGGGGAGAGAGAGAGAGAGAGGATGGAGCTATTTCAAGAAGACAATCTCTGGGTTGCTGAAAATGGTGGAGCTAGAAGACCAAATGTCACTGACCTTCTATAGGGATATGAAAGTAAAGAGATAAGAAGGAACAAAACCATGGGAAAGGATTTGAAAGTAACAATTTGTAGTTCGGACTGGATTCAGGAGCAGAAAGGAAACTGGTTTAAAAAATTAAGGAGGAGAATCACAAAGTGAAAATAAGAAAAAAAAATATTTTGGAAGCAGAGTGTTGGATAAAGGTGTGGAAACAGAGCACAATGAAAGAAAATCACTGAGTAATAGGTTGCAGTAATCATTGTTAGATGACCACACCCTAAACCAGAACTTTTGCCAAGAAGGAAGAGAGGAAAAGCTGTATTTTTGCAATTTTGTAAAATGAGGAGTAACATAAGCTGGCAACAGACTGAATATAGAGGTGCATAAATAAAGGTCGGTTATGCATGGGTACTTTCACTCACATACACCCCTGTCTTGGTTGTTCCTTGGAGTTATGCATGAGTTTTCAGTCCATTAGAGATTACCATTGGATATTCTGTCCATTAGAGATTACAGAGCCAGCATGGTGTAGTGGTTAAGAAAGGTGGTTTGGACTGGTGGACTCTGATCTGGAGAACCGGGTTCAATTCCCCGCTCCTCCACATGAGCGGCAGAGGCTAATCTGGTGAACTGGATTTGTTTCCCCACTCCTACACATGAAGCCAGCTGCATGACCTCAGGCTAGTCACACTCTCTCAGCCTTACCTACCTCACAGGGTGTCTATTGTAGGGAGGGGAAGGGAAGGTGATTGTAAGACAATTTGATTCTTCCTTAAGTGGTAGAGAAAGTTGGCATATAAAAACCAACTCCTCTTCTCCTCCTCCTCCTCCTCCTCGCAGCCAGCCCTAGCAAATCCTGGCCTTCCTTTTCCTCTATTAACCCAATTCTTCAATCTCTCCTGGGATCACCCCAGGTGAAATCCGCATGCGAAAGGCAAAGTTCGGGACACGGAAGCTTGAGTGAGTGATGTTTCTCTCACAGAAAGCACTACAGCCAATTACAAAGCAGTGTTTCAAGAGGTGGGGACTCAAATGCTTCATGATTTGAGCTTGGAGACTGCTGGTGCATGGATCCACAACAGGAAAGTGTGGGTCCAGCGAGCAATGAACCTCAGGTAAAACTCCCATGCATAAACAACCAAAGTTTGAGATAGTATAAAGAGGGGAAGACTGGGGCTGGGAAGCAGATATTTAGCTTTGAACATCTTGAGTTTGCAACAGTGATGAGACAGCCATGAAGTAATACCAAACAAACAGACAGTTATATGGAACTGGATGGACAGAGAAAGTTCAGGAGCAGGAAGATAGAGCTCACTGTCATGCTGCATAGATGGTATTGGAAGCCATGAGATTTAATGATCTGAGGACAGTGGACAGACAGACAACAGAAGAGGAAAGATCCCTAGGGACCCAATTGAAAGTGAAAAGCAGGATGAGTTTTCCCCTCTGGAAACAGCGAATGACCTGCTAGGCCAGTAAGAAAAGAATTAGCTGTGGACAGAATTATGAAAACCTGAGTTGTAGAAGAAGTCAAGAAGAAGAGGGTGGTTAACTGTATCAAAGGCAGAGGACAGGTCAAGGATAAAGTAGAGAGCTTTGGCCCTGGCGTGGAGTAAACTGTCAGTGCTGAGGGCTGTTTCAGTGAAGTTCTAAGGGTGGATGCCAGACTGTAGGGAGTCAAGACTGCTTGGAAAAGAAACAACAGGGTGAGCAGCAGCACGCTCTAGGTGTTTGGAGGCAAAGAGAATTTGGGCAGAATTGGCAAAAAACATGTCTGCCTTTCCCAATTTAACCACAATAGGAAGCAACAGAGCAGTAGGATTTCTAAGCATCAGCCTAGTTAAACACATTCAGATAACAGAAAGTTACATTATGCTGTCTCTGTCTCACAGTATCTGAAGTTCAAGGATTTCATTCAGAAGTCAAATCTTGGCTGCCAGTAAATATTAACAAGTTAAGACTACAAATCTGGTTAAACAACTAATTCTTGCTTCGTTTACTGTTGCTTTAGGTTGCTTACTCTTCATGGGTCATTGTGTGTGTGTGTAAAGTGCCTTCAAGTCGCAGCCGACTTATGGCGACCCCTTTTGATTAGCTATCTTTAATCACTCTTTTGAAATAATTGCATATTATATTTTGACTGTTCATGACTAGCAGCTTTTTCCAATGTAATGACCCAATTAAGTATTTATTACATGTTTACATGAGCAGACCGGTTAGAATGGCTCACAAATCATGGAAGCATATGTCATCAGGTTTTTTTCCCCACATTTCTATTGGTATCTGCAATATAAGGCAGGTGCAATCAAGCTGATTTCTTTACAAGAAAGGCAAGGTATTTTTAAAAATAAAATCAAAATACCTGTCTTCTTTAAATCTCTATTTTAAACTAGTGTTCTGTATAATTTATATCAAGGTGACTAAGACCTATAGCACAACCAGTTCCAGTTTGAGGACAGCTGAGACAGATGCTCTCCCTTGCCCACCTTCACATGCACAACCTCCTCATATATATATATATATGTTCAAGTTCAAATCCTCCAAGAAAAGGGATGAAAGGGGGGTTGGTCAGGAGGTCCTCTCCTTTAAGCCACTTCAGTGTCAGATAGGCTAAAAGGACCACCAAAGTCTCACACTCGGTTCCCTTCGGGAATTTCTTCCAGCATGAAATGGAAAATTAGCACAGAATTGGCAGGGCCTGCAGCAGGGTCGATCTTCCCATTCCTGGTGAGAGTGGATGGACCACACATCTCCAGTTAGCATTCCGCTATCTGCCCAAAGCTCAAGTACATCTCAAGACCTTAAACACCAGAGGAAATATAAAAAGAATCTGCAGCTACATTTTAAAATAATTGTCCTGAATCCAACCACACATTCCAATATAGACTTGTCATTTACCTGCTGGGTAGCGGGAGATTTCCCACCCACCCCAGCTCCCATTGCCGGCTGCTGCTCCAGTGGCTGGCAGGAGAAAAGTTAAGTGAAAAAAAGTCATTAACACCACAGTTTTACATCATTTCCAGAGAAAACAGGAAGTGACATCATGCCTCTCTAGGCAAACTGAAGCTGAATCCAGACAAGACAAAGATAATGCTGGTTGGAAAAGCTGATATTCTGGGAGTAGTTGATCTGCTTGTCCTAGATTCAATGACACTGGCTTTTTCAGAGAAGGTTAAGAGATTGGGGGTGCTCATGGCAGGGGCCTTGTTATTTGCCAGCATGGTGGCCAGGAGTGCCTTCTATCAGCTGCATCTGATTCACCAACTCTCTTGTTACCTAGACTCAGCTGATCTGGCCATGCTGATTCAGGCTTTTGTAACTTTACTGTTGGATTAGTGCAATTTGCTCTACATAGGGTTGCCCTTGAAGACAACCTGGAAAGTACAACTGGTCCAGAATGTGGCAGCCCAACTACTGTCAGGGGCTAGCCACTGGGAATATATGTTGCCCATTTTGAAATAGCTACACTGGCTGACAATCTGTTTCCAAGTTCGATTCAAGGTGCTGGTTATGACCTTTAAAGCCCTTCATGACCTCTGAACCACATATTTTAAGGACTGTCTCCTTCCATATGTCCCTGAGCACCAATTACAGTCATCAGGCAGCCATCTGTTGACTATCCACTTAGGGTGGCCCATCTGGCATTGACCACAGCCCAGGCCTTTTCCATTGTGGCCCCAGCTCTGTAGAATGGGCTCCCTGAAGATGTGGGGGGTGGGCTCCTTGGAGATCTTCAGGAGGCGCCACAAGGCCTGCCTGTTTGCCAGGGCATTTGAAGGAGTCTGAATGGGCAGGCATCCATCTTTTAAGGGAAGGACATGGAAAGATGTGGGGGTTGCTGTTTTATTTTTGCTTTTTAAACTGAAAATGTTTCAAACTATTATTGTAAGCCACCTAGAACCACGATGAAAGGTGGGATATAAATGTTTAAATAAATAAATAGGAATCACTGGAAACTCTATAGTAAAAATTAATTTTCCCTAGAAATGACATAATGCTGTCATGCTAACAGCACACACACACACGTCACCATCCCACAGACTCCCTCTGGATGACAACGCTATAATATAAGGGCACTTCAATTTTCTTAAGAGAGGACATTGATTCTCATCAATTCCCCCCTCCTGCTGCAGACCCCTATGCTTTTTCTCAGGGTCTGCTGATCCTCAGAACAAAATTTCCAGTGCTTCAGTAGGCTGCAGGAATCAAGTCAGAGACCTCCCATATGGCTTCATAAAATCAGAGAGCCATGAGGAGATTGCTAAGAAATTACAAGATAGTTGTTGGCACTGAACAATGGCAATTAAAAAAAAAACTCACCCACCTCATCTCCAGGTTTTGCTGCACTGACAGCCTTGAAACCTCTAGGGAAATATAAGACATCTCCAGGGATTGCACCGATGCTCCAGCACTGGTATCCCACACAGGTGCAGGGAGCATCGCCTCCTGTAATCACAGTATGTCTGGGGAAGCAGAAAGTGAAGAATGAACAAACACAGGGTCCTTTGCCAGTTTCAATTATCACACAACCCAAATAATCAAGTAGTCAGAGCATATTCCTTACAAATATAAGCAATTGGGACTTTTTAATTTAGCCACACACAAAAACCCCGAAGGTAGGGGATGTGATAGAGATTTATACCATGATTAATTGGCGTGGAGAAATTGAACAAAGAGGACCTTTCCTACCTCTCCCATAATATTTGAACTGGAAAGCACCCAATGAACTCAAGGGGGAAGAGACAAGCACAAGAAAGCCCTTCTCCATGCAACACACTATTTATGAAATCCACTGCTACAAGAGGTGGCGATGGCCAGCAGCTCAGATGGTTTTAAAGGAACACGAGAAAAGCCATGCTGGATCAGACCAAGGCCTATCAAGTCCAGCAGTCTGTTCACACAGTGGCCAACCAAGTGCTTCTATGGAGCCCACAAACAAGACGACTGCAGCAGTATCTTGCCTGTGTTCCACAGCATCTAATATAATAGGGATGCTTCTCTGATATTAGAGAGGATAGGTATGCATCCTGACTAGTATTCATTTTAACTAGAAGCCATGGATAGCCCTATCCTCCATGAACATGTCCACTCTTAAAGCCTTCCAAGTTGGCAGCCATCACTACATCCTGGGGCAGTGAGTTCCACAATTTAACTATGCTTTGTGTGAAGAAATGCTTCAGCAGATGACTCCACATTCTAGTATTATGAGACTTTTGGAAGACTCTACAGACAATGTTGATAGCTATCATTCATAGCAACTTAACAAAACCTCCATGTTCAGATGCAGTACAGCTCTGAATACTAGTTACTGGGGAGTACGTGCAGGGGGGTCCTGTTGCTTTCAAACACTTGTGGCATTGTGGGCTTCACTGAGGCATCTGGTCGGCCACTGTAGGAGAGCGAATGCTTCTGTACTAAATGGACCTTTGATCTGATTGGTATGATCTGATTAACAAACAAGAGGTTTCAGGTTGCCTGACGCTCCAACAGAAAGTGCTTGCTGTGAGCAATATTTATGTGTTTGTGTGTAAACAGAAAGCATAGATGGTGTCATACAAGCGAAAACTAACCGCGGTGAAATATATAGCCGGGCAGTGAGATTTGTCTTCTGTGTTTAGGATCACGACATCTCGGTGACAGGTATCAGTAAACATGACTAGGAGAGAGGGGATGTTTGTGAAGCTGAGAATAATAATGACTGGCATTTCTATAGCTGCTTTCATTCAGAGCCCTTTAACAAGCTTCAGGTAATATTGATTTACAAATGCTGAACCCAGACCGGCAAAACACCACATGAGCAGCCTGACACCCCAACAAGCACCATCACTGTTAATAAGGCTAGTCATGCTGGTAATTACTCATATGCTGAAGCTGATCGGAGCATTAAACTGAAGAGTGCGTACGCTCTTAGCAGCAAACTATCACAGTAGATCTGCAAGGAAACTCACCAATCGAAAACTCCAGGGATCATGGGGAGGGTGATTTTATAATTACACAAATTGAATGAACCTGCAAATATGGCAGCATTTAATTATATAGCCATATCAGCACCTCCAATGTATAACCTTATGCACAACTAAGAAGTTAGACAGCGCAAAAGCAATTTAATACTCTTGCTGATCACATTTGTGGGGGACGTTTGAGCCACTCTCCAGAAGAGAGGGAAGACGGACCATATATAATTCCACATCCTTGTATGGAATGAGATAAGACAGTTTGGACAAATGAACCTATTACCACTTCTCCTATTAATAACATTAATTTTATTAAAATGGTAATCATCACTTCAAATTAGGCGCTGGGAGACTAGAAGCAAAGAGCTGCACTGCCATCTGCTGACAGTATGGCATCATGTCAACAGAAGCACCACTGGTCCATTCTTGGAATGTCAGAAAACGCGTGGTGAGATTTCTTCAGCAAGAATGAAATTGCAAGTAGATGCAAAAATGTTTGTGCTGCTTAGAGCTTTCATAGCAACATCATAGCTCATCTGACAAAAAAAGCTTTGACTCGTGGAAGCTCATACCCCAAACATCTTCTTGGTCTCTAAGGTGGTATTGGACTCAAATCTAGCTGTTAAATACGTTGTTTCTTTGAAGACACCAACTGTTGCTAGCTACAGGATTCAAGGAGAACCAAGATATAAACCCATTAGAGTGCATTTAGTTTGTTGAATGCCCAATTATGTAATTATTATTATTATATTAGGCAAACTTATTTACTCCTAAAAGAGTTACCATTCTTTAAGTGCCACACAAGGAAGAGCAGAAGGAGGGTGTTTCATCTGCCCAAAATGTTTCAAGTCGAGTGTGTGAGTA
The DNA here is from genome assembly GCF_029931775.1 of Euleptes europaea. Classification (NCBI taxonomy): domain Eukaryota; kingdom Metazoa; phylum Chordata; class Lepidosauria; order Squamata; family Sphaerodactylidae; genus Euleptes; species Euleptes europaea. The sequence continues at coordinate 34,989,230 of NC_079320.1, read as the reverse complement.
TTCCTCAGGAGCACCCATATTTCTGGCCCGTTCACTGGTTCTATACATGAGTGTGTGTGTGTCCCATCAAGTCACTTCCAACACATGGCGAGCCTACAAACTAATAATATCCTAAATGTCTTATCAATAACAGCCCTGCTCAGGTCTTCCAAACTGAGGGCCACAGCTCCCTTGATTGAGTCAATCCATCTCATGCTGGATTTTCTTCTTTTCCTGCGGCCTTCAACTTTTCCTACTATAGGATTATACGTATGTATTATTCCATCAAATGGGCCAATGGGCTAGGTCTAAATACCCAATTTTCCAATCTCTTTGATTAAAAAAATGAGGGAGATATTTTATCCAGTAAAGATAACACTGCTATATTTTTTAAAATCGCAAAAAATGTTCCCAGTACTTTCTGCTTTTTGGGGAGGGGGGCAATTCAATCTTGAATTTACGCAGCAACTTACCCAGACTTGCTCACCCTCACATAAATGACAAAGCTTTCTTTTTGCCTCCTTGCCCTCTGAACTCTATAGTGGCATCCCCTTCTTTCAACTAAGCCATAAGCTTATTTTAAGAAGAACTAACATAAGTCCTGTGACCTAGAGATCGCAGAAGTGCTTGTTGGAGTGCTTGCAGGAGCTTCCAACTGGCCTCCTATAAGCTGACCAGATGTGGGCTTTTTTGGTTCTTAATTATGCAGAGGAGGGATCTTTGCCAGATGTGACATGCCCTAATACAATGGGGATGGAAAATGTAATACCAGAAAAAGGCTGGTTTTGGAGCGGTGGACTCTGATCTGGAGAACCGGGTTTGATTCCCCACTCCTCCACATGAACGGCGGAGGCTAATCTGGTGAATTGGATTTGTTTCCCCACTCCTACACACAAAGTCAGCTGGCTGACCTTGGTCAAGTTACAACTCTATTAGAGCACTCTCAGTCCCACTTACCTCACAGGATGTCTGTTGTGGGGAGGGGAAGGTGATTGTAAGCCGGTTGGAGTCTCCCGTAAGTGGTAGAGAAAGTCAGCATATCACAACCAATTCTTCTTCTTCTTTTCTTCAAAGCACTTAAAGGTACAAAAATCCTGGCCACTATTGCACCTGGCCATCCTGATCTTATTGGCTCCAGATCTTATTGGATCCAGCAAACACAATATTATTCCAATTGTCATTTTTTAAAAATATGATTTTTTTAAAAAAGTATCTTGCATGTTTCTGTTCTAACACCTTCCAAGGCTTTCATTGCTCACAGAACCATGATTTCTTTTTCAACTGAACTCTCTAGTTATTCCATTACTTCCTTCTTTTCGTTATCTCTCGAGCTATCCATTCAGTATGCCCCAACACCTTATTCTTAGAGAAAGAGTGATTCATCTGCTCAATGAGATTTATACCTTGTTTTTTTTTCCTTGTGTTGTTGTGCATTTTGCGGTAGGTCTTTATTATCTAATAATGATGGCTTGCAAATTAAATTAGTTTTTAATGGCATAGTTAAATTCTAATTTATGCTTTGGAGCTGTGTTTAATTCATTTAGTTGTAATGTAATTGCTTTCTTGCTATTATCTTACATTACACAGAGTTTGGTGTCTGGGAAAAGAAAAAGGGAACTACTGTAACTCTCTGGGATTTGTTAGGCATCATAGAGTTTCATAATTATTAAAGCATGATTCATTGTTTTTAGCATGGTCCTCTCAGAAGGATATTCTCACAAACCCTGCAAGCTTGTTTGCTCGTACACTGACTATGATACAATAAAAATAATATGACAGGCAAGGTGAACTTAGCAGTACCATCTTGGTAAAAACCTATGAGGAATTTCAAGGAAAGCCAAAGTGTTTCAGTTAGGCCAGGAAACTTTCTCAAGGTGTTTCACAGCTCATTATGAGACAAGGTTCCCCAGAAATCCATCCTCAATGCCAGATGGTCAGCTTTGGAGCATGTGAAGTAATACAACTAAAGCACAAGATGTCCCTAGGTTCAAGATGGGCTTTGTAGGTTCCTGCTCAACATGTCTGAGGAGTTTCAGGTTACAAGATGAACGACGTTAAAAGAATTTCAATACAACTAGCAAATTCCTCAAGAGGGAAATGTACACATCACTGCTTAACATGAAAACATATATACCTATTTTCAGTTGTTTAAATGCTTATACCTTCCTTCCCCATGACAAATAGCTGTCAAGCTAATTCACTGGTTCTGTTACTTTGTGAATATGAGAAAAACAATCTTCCATTGATTTAACATCTGTTCATCAAAAAAGTACAAGCATTAAGGAGGAATTCTTGATAAAAAGAAAAAAGTGCATGTCCCAACAAACCCTACACATGTTATTTCCAAGCTTGCTTTTCACATTCATTTTCAGCATTGTAATATCATGACCCTCAACCTGAGAAAAAAAGACTAAGTCCAATTTCCATGGTTATTTCTGACATGGTAAGTCGCACCATAACATTTTGCAATCAGTTATGCTCAGTGAACATTTCTTCCAAATCCTCTCTCAAGAGATAAGATCTGAGATCTACTTAATCCTGGAATCTCTTAGGGCCAGTTATACTAATAAGCACCTAGTTATCAGGATTCTTTCACAAGCACCTTGGGAGCACGGAGAGCAACCGCTCATCTTGCAGCTAAGAAGCATCGAGATTACCCTATGTTAGTTCTTTGGGTCAACAGGTTTTTTCTACTACAAATCAATATCTTTCCATTTGCTGATTTTATCATGCAAATCATGGTGACTATGAGTAAAGTACTTATTTTTCCCCTCCCTCAAAAGTGCATATAAAAGTATGAGCCCTTACAAACATTGCCTGATGTGAACATCTCTCAACTGTGAGTATAGTGGCCTTCTGTACTATGGGGGCTACCAACTAGTGTGAACTAGTCTCGTCTAGAATCACAACACACAAATACATTCAAAAAAAGGCTCAGTGGCAACCCTTCTCTCATACGCACACAAACAATTCCATTATGCTTCAGAGACTAGGACACGGAGTAATGGATTTAAACTAAGAGAAAAGCGATTCCACCTAAACATTAGGAAGAACTTCCTGACTGTGAGGGCTGTTCGATGGTGGAATGCACTGCCTCGGAGGGTGGTGGAGTCCCCGTCTTTGGAGGTCTTTAAGCGGAGGCTGGATGACCATCTGTCGGGAGTGCTTTGATTGTGGGATCCTGCATGGTGGGGGGAGGGTTGGGGTCACTGGGGATGTGGGGGGAGGTAATTGTTAATTTCCTGCATTGGGCAGGGGGTTGGACTAGATGATCCTGATGGTCCCTTCCAACTCTATGATTCTATAATTACCAATTATGCACCTTAAAGATGAGAAGAATGCCATGCCAGAGAGCTCATGCCATCAACTTCTGAAGAGACCATCAATGGCCTGAAGGAGTCCAGCTGAAGTAGCCACTCCCTCACCTTGCAATGGGCTACTGAAGGACATGCATGCCCTGAAAGGAAGACAGGGAGAGGTTCAAGCCAAGGAGTCCCCATTATTAACAGCCGAAGGGACATTCATTGGTCAGAGTTCATCTTTAAATTTTAACCTCTTGAATGAAAGGTGATATCCCTATAAAGTAAATAAATTAATCACCATGGGTAGAAGGTTTTCAAGAACATCTAGATTGCCCTTACTGAAACAATCCATTTCCAAGTATTCCACAAAGCAACCCTCACAGCTAGTCACTGAATCTGATACCTTTTTTTTTTGCCTTAAAATGCACATTTATTTCTGACTTTGGCACCATAAGCCAATCATGCATATTCTTAAAGTTCCTTTGGAGAACCTGTTTTCCCAAAAGGATCATAGCAACTGAACGATGTTATCATATTGCGTAATAAAAGTTTAGAATTTTATCTACAAGTTCTGTATTTCAATTCCTGCAGCATATGCGTTCCACAAGTGACCACTATTACACACTGTACTCCAAAGACTGTTAACAGCTTGAGTGGGAGATTGGTAGCTATCATAGCAATAGACTGCCACCTGTCAAAGAAAATGTATAACACTGGAAAAAGTATAGTACAAAAAGAAATGAATACAAAATTGCACTATAAGTACTGTGCTAAAATAAAAAAAGTCAAAGTTGGAAGCAATATTCTCTCTTTCATATCCCTGCTTGAAAGGTTAAGTTCACCAGCTTTTTTGTATGAAGTGTCAATTTTAATCAATAGCACTTACTTCCAAGTAAATGCATTTAGGATAAAGGCCTCAGCTTATGCTTACTAGACTCTGGAATTCTGGAATGTCTACTAGACAAACGTAAACAGCTACTCCGAAGGTTTTTTGAAAACAGATTAATTTAATTGCTGAAGATCTCTTTCTACTCTTTCCCCCCTCTTTAGTGACTAGGTAAATATAAACCATAATTGGTCGAGCAGGCCAAACAATCAATAAGCAATGTTCCACTTGGTCATATAAATAGGCTTCTTCAACCTGACCTATAAAATGGCATGTTGCTCTACAGATATTTCACACCTTGTAAGTTTATCACGTATAATGAAATATATGCAAGACAGAGAAAGTAGAATTGGGTGACCTCCCTTCATAGGCATACATATACAGCTACCAAACCTCCTTGCAGGTAATAATATGGTCTACTGTTGAAAGAAGTCTCCATTTACAAGGCTTCCTCATAATATAAATATATGTATTTCTTTACTCATAAATAAACATGCATTCAGAGAAATCCCAATACCAGAAGCAATTCGCAAGCTCACAGTCCTTTATTTGACTTCAGCTTGTGAGATCCAAATTAAACAAGCCTCACAAGTGCAAAGGAGTTTGCAATTTATATTTTATCCTCTTTCTGCTTCTGATGTTATTAACACATAGGGAAGGGAGCTGTTCCTGTTGGCAGCAGACAATAGAGCTCGCAATAATGGGTATAAATTACAGGTGGAAAGGTACCAGCTGGACATTAGGAAGAAATTTTTTACAGTAAGACTAGGTCAGCACTAGAATTGGCTGCCCAGGGAGGTGGTGAGCTCCTCCTCTCTGGCATTCTTCAAGCAGCGGTTGGATGAAAACTTGAAAACTTTAGGCTGATCCTGCATTGAGCAGGGGGTTGGACTAGATGGCCTATATGGCCTCTTTCAACTCAATGCTTCTATGGTTTTATGATTCATATGAATCTATGACATTGGCCCAGACCCTGGTTAATTACAGCACTCAAGAGGCAGCTATGCCACCATGCCCAAACAAAATAGCAATGTTAGGACAAGCAATATGAAGCTACATGGTACTAAAAATGTTGCAGGAAATAAATACCACATTTTTTGTGGAAATCACCCTCATGGTTGCATGGAAGGAACTGATGACCTCTGACTCCACTTCTAACCCACTTATATTTCCTGAAAACAGAGAGCTGACTTATACCAAGTCAAACCATTGGTCCATGTAGCTCAGTATTAGGTACAGGTACTCTGACTAGCAGTAGTTCTCCAGGGTTTCAGCAAAGAACAGTCTTTCCCAGTGCCTAGTACCTGAGATGTATTTTTTTAAAATTGGAGATACAAGGGAATGGGATTCAACCGAGGAACTTCTACATAAAGTCATGCGCTGTACCACTGAGCCATATCTTCTCCCCTTTTCAAGCTGCCTCAATTTCATCTGTACTTACACATGGTGTGAAAGAAGGTGAAGAGTGTTTGCCACTGTATGACTGAAGTTGGCGGTTTATTTTAAGTATTTTTACCTCACCTTTCGAAATAAGTGTTCAAGGCAGCATTCTTTTTAATTTGCCATCAAGTCACAGCTATGGAGACGCCAAGGGGTTTTCAAGGCAAGAGACGTTCAGAGGTAGTTTCCCATTGCCTGCCTCCATGTCATGACCCTGGTATTCCTGTGAGGTCTCCAATCCCAATATTATCCAGGGTCAGGGCTGAGAGTGTTTGACTGGTCCAAGGTCACCCAACAAGTTTCCACAGCACAAGTGGGAATCTGAACCTGGGTTTCCCAGGTCCTAGTCCAGGGCCTTAACCACCACACCATGTTGGCTCTCACAAGGCAGCATAAAACAATTTTTTTAAAATTTAAGATAACAATTCTAAAATCCAATAAAACAACTAAACATAATTGTAAAATTTGCATCAGAAACCAGCATCAGAAGAAAAAACGGAGGTTGCCAAACAGACTGATTCCAAAAACCAGTCAACATAGAAAATGCCTTGCCTCCAGTCACCACTACTTCCCTAACCATTCAAGGTAAAGGAACTCAGTGGGACTTCTACTGATGACCTAAGTGAATGAGTGGCTGGGTTTAATTTCTCACATGCTTCATTTACTTCTTCATTTCCACTTGGCTCTACCATAGGGTTGCCAGGTTCCTCTTCGCCACCAGTGAGAGGCTTTTGGGGTGAAGACTGAGGAGGGTGGGGTTTGGGGAGGGGAGGGACTTCAATGCCATAGAGCCCAATGGCCAAAGTGGCCATTTTCCCCAGGTGAACGGATCTCTAACCGGGTTTGATTCCCCACTCCTCCACATAAGCTAATCTGGTGAACTGGATTTGTTTCCCCACTCCTACACACGAAGCCAACTTGGGCAAGTCATGCTCTCTCAGCCTCACCCACCTCACAGGGTGTCTGTTGTAGTGAGGGGAAGGAAAGGCGATTGTAAACCAGTTTGATTCTGCCTTAAGTGGTAGAGAAAGTTGGCATATAAAAACCAACTCTTCTTTTTCTTCTTCTTCTATCGGCTGGAGATCAGTTGTAATAGCAGATCTCCAGCTACTACCTGGAGGTGGGCACCCTACTCTGCCACCAGGAAGTGACCCTTGGTATTTGCCTATTTTTCATTTATTCCATCTCCAGTCCTTGTTTAAAACTTAAAAATTTAGCAAACCTCTGTGAGGAACAAAGAGCCATTCCTTGAAAACAGTGCGGCAAGTAATACTGTCAATTAGAGCTCAGATTTCCTGACCCAGCGGGTGGAATCTTTACCTCTTCTATTATATATGTTGTTGTCTAGTCACAGCTGACTTATGGAGACCCCATAGGGTTTTCAAGGCAAGAGACATTCAGAGGTGTTTTGTCATTGCCTGCTTCCATTTCACGACCCTGGTATTCCTTGGAGGTCTCCTATCCAAATACTAGCCAGGGCTGATCCTGCTTAGCTTCTGACAAGATCAGGCTAATGTGAAGCTATCCAGGTCTATAACAGTGTAAATTTCAGAAGTCTATGAATCCAGTTTCTCGTTCTCAAGATTATAAGTCTTGTTCATCAAGCCTAAAAGTAACAAAACTTCATATGGTTGAATATTTTAAAAGGGCATATCTTCTTGTACCTAACGGTGAAAGAAAAGTGAAGTTTACACACTTTCATCTAAGAAAATGATTTTGCATCAGCTTCTTTTTCTCTCAGAAATAACAAAACAGATGGTTGGGATGATTAATAAAAAATGTAGATTCTTTTTTCACAGGCACTGTCTGTGTTCTTGCCTTGCTGGTTCCTTAAATGAGAAGCATAGGGGCATTTTATGACTGCAGGCCAGCTAATGGACCACTGAGAACAGTAAACATTAGTTACAGAAAAGTAACACTTTGGCTGTAATCCTAAACAGCCTTTCCTGAGAGTAAACCCCTTGAACACAGGAGGGCATGCCACTGATTAAACTGCATCCCATCATGCTTTTTAAACTCATCTGCTGAAGATATTTGATACTAGTTAGTTGACGGACATGCGATCTGTAAAAATACAGGAGGGGGTATAACAACAGAGTGGTTCCACACAAAACGGGTCAGAAACTTACCCTGAAGAGCCCAAGGTTGCTGGGCTGGGCTGTGGCGGGCGCGGGCAAACCGGACCCGTCCCCCGCCCTGAGGGCGGGCAGGCGGCCGCTGAATGCGAGGAGCCCGGGGCTTCTGGCTGGTACGGGCTCCTCCGCCCTTTCAGGCGGCAGCGGCAAGGAAATGCGGCATTGGACCCGACACCGCTTGTACAGCCGCGTGCCTGCCTGCCTGTCATTGGTGGGAGCCAATTTAAATGAGCCAATCAGGTTCAGGCTCCCAATGGGGGGGGGGCGAGACTCCTGGCAGCCGGACCTGAGGTTTTCACTCAGGTCCGGCTCCCCGGGATATAAAGAGGCCTGTGTGCCCTTTTCCCCAACAGGGAGGATCCCAATAAGGGATTTTGGGGGAGGCCGGAAGGGGACATGCCAAGATGGAAGGCTGCCATGAACAACCCTGGCGGGGCTGTCAGGGGGCATGTGCTGTCAAATGGCCTCCTTCCAAGTGGCAGGGGACCACACAGCTGGCTGCCATCCTTGTGTGTCCCAGGAACTGCCATCTCAAAAGTTGCCCAGCATGGATGGGTGTTGCACATCGGCCTGCAATGGTGGCAGGTCGATGGTAGGATAACGCTCCCATGCCAATAAAGTTGTGCCATTTCCCCAAGCTGGTTGTATGTCATCTTTGGGTCACACTGCGGGGGGTATGTATGGGTCCTCACTGTTAATGGGCCAGGTCTCGCCAGAGCGCCCCACACAATTAGGCACTAGCCCGGCAATCAATTGTAGCACAGTTGCTGTAACTGCACACAGTGGTTTCCACTGACTTTAGTAGCAACCTGTAGTTCTACTGGTCTTTCCCTGAATATTCCAGAAGCTGATTTGTCGTGATATTTTTGGATAGTTGTGAAATTTCTGTGGTGAGGAGGATTACCGTTCTAACTGATCCTTTCTGTTCCTACTCTTTGTAGCACCCTGCCCTGTTACTTCTAAGAAGTACAGCAACAACTATTTCTTAATATATTTTTTTCCATTCGCATGATAATGCCATTAAGAAATGCCGTGAAAGCTCTAAGCCAGCAATACCCAAACGTTTTGAGTCATGGAGCACTTTTCAGGAGAGAAATTCTTCACCGAGCACTAATTTTCACCTAGCACCTATGTACTAAACCGAATGACAGTAGTATTCTTCTTTCCAACCTCTTCACAGAGCACTAGGAGTTGTTTCATGGAGCACCAAGTGCTCCATGGAGCACAGTTTGGGAACCACTGCTCTAAGCAATACAAGAACTTTGCATCTATGTCAAATGTTACTGTTGTTGAATAAATAGTGCCATATTTCACTGTTTGTTGAGGGAACATTCTGAATTTAAGCAAGAGAACTTGGAATTTCTAGTTAGAGTTAGCTGTAATGTCCGTCTAGACATTAGGAAGAATTTTCTAACAGAGCGGTTCCTCAGTGGAACAGGCTTCCTCGGGAGGTGGTAAGCTCTCCTTCCCTGGAGGTTTTTAAGAAGAGGTTAGATGGCCATCTGTCAGCAATGCTGATTCTGTGACCTTAGGCAGATGATGAGAGGGAGGGCATCTTGGCCATCTTCTGGTCACTAGGGGTGTGGAGGAGGGAGGTAGTTGTGAATTTCCTGCATTGTGCAGGGGGTTGGATTTGATGGCCCTGGTGGTCCCTTCCAACTCTATGATTCTATGTAATTTTGGTGTAAGCTTGGGGGGGTTCCATCAAGTCACAGCTGACTTATGGTGACCCCACAGGGTTTTCAAGGCAAGAGACGTTCAGAGCTGGTTTGCCATTGCCTGCCTCTGCTTGGCCTGAGCGAGTTCTGAGAAAACTGTAATGGGGGGGGGGCTGCACAAATTACTCGATGGGAACTGAGTGCGAGGACTTGCTGCTTAATAGCAGCATGGGGACTGGGGAATAGTGATATAGTGCCACAAAGTAATAGCAAAAATTAACTAATGTTTAAAAAAAGGCATGTCGCATTCCTCTCCTAATGCTGGTGAACAGTGGAAAAGGACAAAGTCATGATGGGAATAGAACTATCCCATATGAATATGGAATCTGGGAGGAGAATAGCAGTTTTGGAAGGTGGACTCCATCAAATTACATTCCCACTGAGCCACCCCCCATCCTGAATGGTGGTCTCCCCAGGCATCACCCCTAAATCTCCAAGACTTTTCCAAGCCAAAGCTGGCAACCCTAGCAGACATATAGGTTTCAAGCTCTTTATATGTTTTACAGGGCTTAAAAACAGCGACACGTGTTCTCCATGCTTTTTCTCACACAGGGAAATCACATGGGAGAATCCCAGTGTGAACTCAGCTGTGAACAGCTATGGCTTAGAGCAGCATATCACAGTAGCAAAAGCAACTAAGGAAATTAATGCTGCCCACAGTGGGTAGTAGCCACATGATTCAAACTCAGGCAATATGGAGAAAACGGCTGGCAGAGATGTACAACTAGCTCCAATGTTGTTACTGGAATAATACTTTGGTGGAAATGCAAAAAGGCAACCTTTCATAGTTCACAGAGCATTTCAGGCAAAAAAAAATTGCCAGAGCAAATAATCCCAAATGGAATTCTGGAGAGAGGAAGGAACAGAAATCACTAAACAGAAATAATTCTTTTCTAGTAACAGTGATGAGAACATGAAAAAAAAATTAAGAGACTGTTTTTGTATCCAAGTTTTGTTTTATACTTTAACGAGTGGGAAAACATTTAGTATACTACACAAAATTCCACAACTGTTCATACTCCTATTTGCTTCATTGTTGAAATTCAAAACTTTTGGCATTGATACCAACAAATTTATCTAATAAAAGAGATTGTTTAAATTTTAATACTACTGACCCCAGGAAGAGATGTTGAGTGCCATGAGTCAGCTTGCTGAGGCTTCCTCAGACGGAGAGGACCTTGAAGCAGAGGAAAGCAGTGGAACAGAGCCACTGCAGCAGGCTGAGCGACCACAAGCAGAAGAGGCCTCCCAGTGTCTACAGCCGCCCAGTGCAGGGGACTTACCTGTGCCAGAAGCTCAGCCTCAGGCTGTGCCACCAGAAAGCCCTCCAGAGCCACTGGGGAAGAGGCACAAAAGGCACAGCTACAAGACTGGAGAAGAACTGCCAGACTGCAAGCTCAGCAAAGGACACTCCCAGGTGTCTGTGATGAGGCTAACAAGCTTCAGCAGGCAGAGATTGCTGAGTCCGGGTAAAGCGCAGAAGATGATCCACTGTAGGGCTATTTAGGCAGGCCACTGTGGCTGACCCATTGTGGGAACAACTTTTTGCCACCACTTCATGTTGACTGTGAATGCTGGTTGATTCTGAGACTGTGGGACTCGGACCCTAGACTGGACCCTGACCTTTTGTTTGGATTATGCTTTTGGTATTGCTGCTAGGAACCTGAAGACAACTCGGCATTTGACTTGGACCGCTCCTGACCACACCTCACACCTCTGGCCCTCAGACCTGCCGCTGTACAGGACACCTAGGCTGGGGGACAAAGAATCTCCAAGGAACAGGATTTGGGGGGCATATCAAGCTCCCGTAAGTGAGGGGGGGCATTGTGCTTCACAAGTAGATGCAGAACTTCTGCCTGCGTACATTCTAAAGGACTAGTTCAGGAACAAAACTAATTATGTGTGTGTGTGTGTGTGTTTCAAAACAATGCAACAATACAATAGGATTAATATGGCTAAAAATATAGGTGGAATAGTGAACAGAAACTTGCAAGAGGTAGTCTGTATATATTCAGCAAAGCCACTGGTCATGCCAAGTTCAGATTCTCCAGTGTACCAAGTGCCAAGAGTCTTATGATGTACTCCTTTTGCAAAAAGGAACAAACTGGATACTGCAGAAACCTGGGGATGGTCTTCAGTTGAAGAAATGTAGCCCTGCAATGATTCCAGTAATAATACCAGTCATGCTGAATTTAAACCACCACCCCATTAGCAATTAACTTTTCACATACAAAACTTTTAGTTATTGTATACAAGGTGATAAGAGCCCTGAAATTTTTATCCAGCTTCCTAGCAAACAGATTCTTCCTCTGCTGCTAATCTCTATTTATTGACTCTGCCTCTCCTGGGCTAAACCAACGAGTTCATGGGGGTTAGCAACGCCCTTGTGCCTGCAGAAACATTAGTTGGGATCCAAGCCAATTTTTAAAGATTTGGCACAATTGTTAATTTTAGAATGCAGCAATTACTCCAGTTTTGAACGCTCCTATACTGGAAAATATTTTTCAATGAATAATTTTAAAAACACGTGTGTTTTTTTTTTTCTGGATAGAAAGCCACAAGGCTAAAGCGATCGCCCTCAAAACATTTTCCCTCCGATTGTGAGCTGTAGACCACAGCACCTAAAGATTTCTTATTTCAAGACAGTTGTCTAACTGGCATGGTCACCATCTACTGACTCAAATACTGTGTAATTATCAGCATACAGAACAAAGAGGCATTTTTTTGCCATGGGAAACCACAGGGGATATGTTGGACTGACAACTTACTGGAATTCAATTTGCTGAAGTGATATTGAAATATGGGGGAGAAGGAACGGCGCACTGATTATAGTTCAAACTGCTGCATTGCTAATACTGTTTCATGAACCTGTAGGCTCTGTTGTCACCATGGCAACATGGTCATCAGAGCCATCCCGGAAACTAGCAAAGCTACCCGACTGTTCATTTACATTTTTGCGTGAGACACTCAAGAAGGCTTATGATTTAATAAGGGGAAAAACTGATGCCCAGCATAGGACTGTATTTCGATTTGCATCACTACAAATTCAGGGTATATGAAACCAAACAGATCTGTACGTTTTAAAAAAGAGGGTTTTAAACCACCCAAAAATGGAAGGAAAAGCACTCTCGCTCTCTCTGTAGGGATGTTGCCCACACAGGCAGCTTCAAAGGTCGATCTGGTCATTCAGGGCCCGTGGCTCAGTGGTGGAGCACGTGTTTGTCATGCAGAAAATCTCCAATTCAATCCCCTCCGTCTCCAGTTTAAAGGATCAGGTAGTAGATGATGTGAAAGATGTTGGAATATGCATTTGTCTGATATACAAGAAGAGAAGAAGAATCTAAAGACCTCCATCTGTGACCCTGGAGAGCCGCTGCCAGTCTGAGTAGATAATACTGACCTTGATGGACAAATTGAGTGATTCAGTATAAGGCAGCATCATGCTTTCAGGTGTCAGGTATCTGACAAGGTCCACAGCCTGGGTAGTGAGTCCCACTACTGACTATTACTTCCACCCAGGGGGCCCATTTGTCACGGAAACTTCCATTTTCATGCTGGGAAAGGTGCATGGAAGGAGCAGGACATGAGTATGTCATGCTTCATTTGGCCATACTGGAACCAAATGGGACTTCAAGGAAAATAAAAGAGATGTACCCTGTTCTCCAGGAGAGTATGTGCATATATGTGTGTGCACGTAAGGGTACCAGAAGGCATCTTGGGGGTGCTGAGCAAAGCATCTGGCGCTAGGATATGGATACACACACAACAGTACACATTTTATTCTAAGAAGTAGCTTGTATTTAACAACCACTAAATAACAATATTTGCTACCCATTGGGGGGGGGGGTTAGAGATTACCAAAGCTACATACAACACAACCCACAATCAATTAAAACAATATGTGAAGATACAAGGTAATTTAGTTTTACTAAAAGTAATTTACTTAAAGAATTTAGTTTTACTAAAAGCTTGCAGTTTAATCCTGAACAGATTTATAACCTTCTGAACCCCTGAATTTCAATGGACTATGAAGGGTGTAATTTTTCTTAGGACTGAGGAGGGAGATGGATCCCCCACCCTTGCAAGTCTTGCAGGACTCCTGCTTGTAATTTTATCAACCTCTATCATGTCCCCCAATTAGTCATCTCTTTTCTAAACTGAAACATCTCAGACTCTTCAGCCTTTCCTCATAGGGAAAGTGCTCCAACTCCCTAATCATCTTGGTTGCCCTCTTCTCTACTTTTTCCAGTTCTATAACCAGAAACTGTTAGCCAAAATGCTCGGTTATGGATATTTATGTGGGGGAATTAGCGAATCAATAACCGGCAATGGGCATAACTGCAGGATCTAAGCCTTTGTCTACCAGAGTCTGTTCCATGGTTCAAAGAATAAGACAGAAGCAATGAAGTTAAAATTAAAAGGTATTTACTTGATTACATGTTCACACACAAACAAAACAGATTTTTACAAAACACACACACAGAGCCTAGAGAATATAAAGGTGGTAGAGTAGAGACGTTTGCCAATGTGGCAGGCCCTCTGAAGACGGGTAATACTGCACCTGGTCCAGAAGCCGAGACGTCCGGAGTTCTGTGGGCTAAGATACTGAGAAAGCGGGGAGAAGAAGAGGGGTTCCCGGGACTCGACCAGCGAGACGGGAGGGGAGTGTGGTCAGGCTGCGCAAGACCCAAACAGAGTGACAGCAAGTATGCAAGAGGAAGACCTAAGGTAAGGTATGGACTAAGGAGACCCCAGTTATACTCTTTTCCTGGGGGCGGATTATGAGATTACCCCTTTGTGGTTCCCGTTGTGAAACAAAAGGTGACAATAACACTAATGGTCGGCTGCTGGGGTGGGGCAAAAGGGCAATTGAGACAAACTATTCTACTCCCTACTGATTTGCACAATTTCAGGAGGACTGGGAGTCGTTCATAGATGGGATTAACGAGCTGGAACAAAGTCGCGTGCAGCTGGGTCCAGGGCAGGCCGCTTTGCATAGCCAGGGGAGCGATCCTCCGTTACTGCTATCTCGATGCTTTCCGATGGGCCATCAATCATGCAGATGAATGTGGGGAGGGGGGGATTGGCGACAATTACGTGTTTGACAATTCCTTGCGAAATGGCTTCTGCTGGAACGGGAGCGCAGGAAAATGGATTCCCTCTGGTTCACAGGAGGGGTTGACCTGGCCGTGATTCCTTGGCTGCCTGTTTCGCGGGATGGGATAGGAGCCCTTTCAGTGGCGATTCGGGCTGGCAGTCATATCTGGAAAGGTGGTGTCACACATCTGTTCGGGTTGCCATGACCAGTCCGGGAGATTGGCAACCCGTTTGCTTACAAAACAAATTCAGCAATACAAATGAGGCTGCACCATAGATCTATGCAGGGGCATCATAATATCAATCAGTTTACTTTCAATCCCTTTCCTAATAATCCCCAACATAGTTTGCCTTTTTCCCCGCTGCAGCACACAGGGTTGACACTTTTTTGAGCTATCTACTACTACCCCAAGATCTTTTTCCTTCTCAGTCTCAAAAAGTTCACACCCCATTAGTCTATACTTGAAGATGGTATTTTTTGTTCCAATGTGCATCATCTTACACTTACCAACACTGAACTTCATCTGCCATATTGTTGCCCACTCACCCAAAGAGTGGAGATCCTCCAGGAGCTCCTTACAGTCATCCATGGTTTTCACCATCCTGAATAATTCTGTGTCATCTGCAAAGTTGGCCATACACTGCTCACTCATAGTTCTATATCACTGATGACCAAATTAAATAATATCAGCCCCAATACCAATCCTTGTGGGACCCCACTGCTTACTTCCCTCCCTTGGAAGAACTGTCCATTTATTCCTCCTGTCATTTAACCATTTTTTAATCCATAAGAGAACCCATCCTCTTATCCCATGACTTTTAATTCAAGAGTCTTTGGTGAAGAACCTTTTCAAAATCCTTTTGAAATTCCAAGTATATAATGTCTATTTGGTCACTGTTATCTACATGCTTGTACACTTTCTCAAAGAACTTCAAAAGGTTGGTAATGCAAGACTTCCTTTGCAGAAACCATGGTGATTTTCCCTCCGCAGGCTTTGTTCCTCGATGTGCCTAATAATTCAAAATAGGGGTTAGTAGAGCAACAATTTCACATTAGAGTTCCCTAAGAACTCTTGGGTGTATGCCACCAGGACCAGGAGATTTATCAGTTTTTAATTTCCCCAATAGGTCTAGAACTTCATCTCTTATCAACTCAATTTGACTCAGTTCTTTAGACTCCCTTCTTGAAAATAGAGGCTGTGGCATGGGCATATGCCCCATACTTTCCACAGTGAACGCAGAAGCAAAAAATTAATTGACTTCTCTGCCATATCCCATCTCCCCCCTCCCTTTTTTTGGCATCAAGTCACAGCTGACTTATGGCAACCCCATAGGGTTTTCAAGGCAAAAGACATTTGGAGGTGGTTTGCCATTGCCTGCCTCTGCATCACGACCCTGGTATTACTTGGAGGTCACCCCTCCAAATACTATCTCGGGTCAGGATTGAGAGTGTGTGACTGGCCCAAGGTCACCCAGCAATTGGTTCTCGTAGGTTATCCAGGCTGTGTAACCGTGATCTTGGTATTTTCTTTCCTGACGTTTCGCCAGCAGCTGTGGCCGGCATCTTCAGAGGAGTAACACTGAAGGTCCTTCAGTGTTACTCCTCTGAAGATGCCGGCCACAGCTGCTGGCGAAACGTTAGGAAAGAAAATACCAAGACCACGGTTACGCAGCCCGGATAACCTATGAGAACCAATGAACTCTGACCATGAAAGCCTTTGACAATATTTTGAACGCCTCTACGGGGAGGAAATATTTCAACAAGAGACACTGTCCTTCAGTGTTACTCCTCTGAAGATGCCGGCCACAGCTGCTGGCGAAACGTCAGGAAAGAAAATACCAAGACCACGGTTACACAGCCCGGATAACCTACGAGAACTGACGCGGAAGCCAAGCGGATTAGCAGTCTTGTCCAGGATACCCATCAGAAAGTCCACGGCCACATAGAAAAAGTGTAGTTTATTTGTACAGTGCAGAAATATATACAGATACTCCTTTCACACTCTCCGCTCATAACATCCCGCATAGAACTGCGGTTTCACTTCATTATATACACCTGGTGGACGCAGCCACCAATCACAGTAGATATCCAATTATCCTGGTATTGCTACTGCATTGCATCAGCCACCTGGCTCTAACTGGATCAGGCCAGCTTTCTCTAGCCCCCCAGGTACTTTCCAGGCTGATTACATCATCCTTAGATCTCACTGATCTATCCTGCACCTGTCAAACTATCTGACAGACTTGTAATCTTGACAAGAACCAATGAACTCTGACAGTGAAAGCCTTCGACAATATTTTGTCACCCAGCAAGTTTCCATGGCACAAGTGGGGATTTGGAACAGGGTTTCCCAGATCCTAGTGCGACACCTTAACCACTACACCATGCTCACTCATTTTCCTTTAGCAATCCCTTTATTTCTTGGTCAAATGCTTCTCTGGGTGGTTTCTTGATCCAGATATATTTAAAGAAATTTTTATTATTTGTCTTGATGCTTTTAGCAACCTGCTTCTCAGATTATCTTTATGGATTTACATTTCTTTTGCCAGAGCATGTAATCCCTTCTGTTCAATTCATTGGGACAGCCTTTCCACTTTTTAATAGAAGCTTTTTTACTTTTTACAGCTTCCTTGACTTGTGTTGTTAACCATGCAGATATTATTTTAGATTTGGCTGTGCCTTTCCTAACATGGAGAATGCATTCTATCTGGGCTTCAAGTAGTGCATTTTTAAATGACTTTCAAGCACTCTTGAGGGATTTGACTTTTGTGTTTACCTTTCAGTTTCCTTTTATCTATTCTTCTCATTTTTGAAAAGTCCCCTCTTTTGAAATCAAATGTTACAAGCATGGATTTTAAAGGTAATTTTCCATTGACATGAATGCTGAACTTAAAAGTCACTGTTCCTGGCTTGTGCAACAAACCTCTACATCTTTCACCAGGTCTTGAGCCCCGCTCAGAACCAAGTCCAAGGTCACTGCCCCTCTCATTGGATCTGTGACCAACTGTTCCAGAGCAGAGCAATTTATGATATCTAGGAACTTCAGCATGAAACAAGTACATGTTTACCCAGTCAATGTGAGAGTAATTGAAGTCTCCCAGTACCTCCTTTAGACACCTCCCTTATTTCCTTCTCAATTTCAATATCAGCCTCAAGGTAGGCAATAGTACACCCCCATTTAAGTAACCCTTACAGCTCAGTATTTCGACTGAAATCACTTCTGTTGGGGAGTTCATCCCCCTAATGTTTTCTAACTTATTTGAATCTGTGCCCTTTTTAATGTATGATGCCACACCTCTCCTGACCCATCCCTCCCTGTCCTGTTTATAGAGCTTTATACCCAAGGATGCCTGTATCCCACAGATTTTCCCCATTCCACTATATTTCTGAGACAACTACTATATCTAAACTATCATTTAGCACCAAGCACTCCAGATTCCCTGTCTCAGCTGAGAAACTTCTACCATTAATATATAGACACCTACAACATGTTTCCCTCTCCAGCAACCCTTGCCTCCCTCAGCCCCAACAAACCTCAAATAAAGGACCAACAAATCTGCACAATTTCAATGGCCCTGCACTGATTCCCCGCACATTCAGAAGCAAGGTGCCTGAGCCCAGACACATGGTTTTTACTATGACAGGGCAAAGAAATTCCCATCTGGAAATCCACCTGGTACAGAATCTATTGGCTGTTATGCATCAGGCAAAGACATTTTTGTTTCCCAGTTGTTTTAAGTTATTTTCTCCTGCCCTGTTCTATTTCTGCTGGTTATTTTTACTGCTAGTTTTAAATTAGTATATTGCTTAGTTTTCTCTTATTTATTGCTGTTTTGTTCACTTTTTTCTGCCTTCATGCTACCATTCTGTACATGATTTAGCTTGTTGCTCTTATTGATTTTTTAGCTTCTGTTTTAAAGCTTATTGTTTTAACAGCTGTTGTAAGCCTCCTCAGAATTTTTTATTGGGAGTGTAGGGGTACAATTCTTTTAAAAAAATAAACAGAAGAGACACTGTCCTTCAGTGTTACTCCTCTGAAGATGCCTGCCACAGCTGCTGGCGAAACATCAGGAAAGACAATACCAAGACCACGGTCACACAGCCCGGATAACCTACAAGAACCAATAAACAGAAGGGCATTTTTAAAAAAAAAATTCTCTAAAGAATATTTGAGAGAACTGATATTACAGTTAGAAAGGGCCTTCTAATATTCATCCCAAATCTACCTTCTGTCATTTAAAAAATATTCCTTGTCATCCTTGGTGGAGAAGTCAAAAAGGGCAAGAGTCCAGTGGAGAAGGTAATCAATTGTTTTACCACCACAGCCTTTTAGCTTGGGTTGCCAACTGGTCTTTTATAAAATGTTCTTTTAATAGAAGCTTAACATGTGGGAATCAACATAGCATGAAGACAACCAACAACTCATTAAGCTATTCAACGGACAAAATATTTCTCTCCAGACAGATTGGCAACCTTTACCTTTAGAATACAGAGTGGCTCTTCACTGCCACAAAAATGCAAAGGAGGATGAAGGGTAATCATGGTGACATTATGGAAAAGTAGATTGTCCCATAGAAGGGAAAAGCATGTTTCAAATAAATAAAATTATCACTCTTTCTCACCGCGAAGCCTAGTAGTCTAGTCTATACAATACTTTTCCTATCAGGGAAGATGACCTGGTGCTTTCACAGGGGACTACCATTTAAGGAAATAATGTTTGCACCAAATGAACGCAACAACTATGTCTGAACTGAATGGGGGGGTCTAACCCTGTTATATGCTAATGAAAGACACTTTTCCAGCAGAAAGGGGAGAGTGCAAGGTTCCCTGGTTTCCTCCTCACACTGTAGACTCCCATTATTTGTGCACAAAGATTCCTGGAATCCACTAACGCCTAATGAAATTATTTCAGAAGGTACAGCAGAAAGGAACCAAGAGTTGACTTCCGCATGGATCTTCTGCTGATACTATATGACAGTGGTGGCGAACCTATGGCACGGGTGCCAGAGGGAGCACTAAGAGCCCTCTCTGTGGGCACGCGCGCCGTCGCCCCAGCACAGAGTTAGCCTGAGTTTGTTACTAGAAAGCCAGAGGGACGCGGGGCCAGGCTGCTCCCCTCCCACTCTCCACGCATGCTTGAGGGCATTTCTCACATCACCCGCCCCTCTGCCCAGCAGCCCTATGGGAGCACTTCCTCCCTTCCCTGTCATATGTGGCAGGCGGCTCACATGCCGGGCGGCTCACATGCGGCGTGAGGGTGCAGCGCGGACGGCAGCCTGTTGAGTCTGTGGCAAAGGTGATTCCCGTGGTGGGGTTGGAGTGGAGCTAGGTTGGAGGGGAGCATAGCTCACAGCATGGCATAGCTGAAGGGGAGCAGAGCGCTCAGGCCACAGCGCGGGCTTTGCGGCACCTCCCACCTTTCAGTGAAATCCGCTACAAAAAGAGGAACATCCACTTACCCAGCATGTAATTAACCTGTGGAACTCCTTGCCACAGGATGCAAAAATTTACCTTTCAATGAAAAGTTGTTCGTATCATTGAAAGCTCTGTTATTGTGTTTTTCTTTTAAGACAAAAGATGTTAATGTATGAGTTGTTTTTTCTAAACTCAAACATCAGTATTCAGGATAAATTGCCGAGTTGGCATTTTGCGATAAATAAGTGGGTTTTGGGTTGCAGTTTGGGCACTCGGTCTCTAAAAGGTTTGCCATCACTGCGATGTGAGAGCCACCAAGCTATCTTTTAAAACACTATAGTTAAAAATATACTGGTGCTGCAACTCTGGGAAGTAACCCTCTTGAAGTAAATAGGATCAGGTTGTTAGGCAGCTTCCCTTTGCCATGTCACCCTTTGAAAACCAGAGCAAAAACAACTGAATTTCGAGGTATCTTTTACAAGTTTTCTGAACTCTCTCCTTTTGTAGTATACAAGCTGGACTCGTGTAACTTTACAAACCGGGGGAATATGAAAAATTGTATCAATAAACTTTTCAATGCCTCTCTAAAATTTCATAAAGCAGTTCTCTCATAACATATGAAGAATGCACAGAGCAGCAACATATATAATGATTTTTTCCCCAGCCACTTGTTTGAGAAGACCTGCTTATCTCACTCAGGGCCTCTGTGTTTATGAGTAATGTTGCCATCACAAACACAGGCTGATAAAACATGTATTCCACTTCTCCCTCACTGCACTCGCTCTCTCTTTATTTTTGCCAAAATGTGTGTTCTACCTCTAAAGCACAGGTAATTTTGAAGTGCTGGAGAAAATGGTATCTGCGAAGAAAAATGAGGAACTGTTCCTTTTGTGGTGGCTTGGTTCTCCCCTATACACACAGAAAACTTCCCCAGTAGGTCTTTAAAAGTTCCATGAAGACTAAATCATATTAAAGTAAAAAAGAAAAATGTTCTTGGGATTTGCATACAAAAATTGGTAAGCTTTAGAAGCTCTGGATTTCTAACATCCAGTAGTTGCATTAAGAGGGTGAGTATTCATGACGAATAGAGTAGTTTTAAATCGCTGACATACAGAGTCAAGGCTGCCACTGCTGTCTGCCCTCTTCAGCCCCAATTCAGTTACCATCAGAAGAGGGGCAGAAACCTCCATCATGCCTGGATCTAGTTCCAGCTAAGAGTTGTTACCCTAGTGCCCCTATCATTCCAGGGCCATAAGATACCAATTCAACTCTCATGTGTTAATTGTCAGAGATAGCACCATCTCTCATCCCCAGTTCATATAGCCTCCAGAATAACTCTCACTGGAACACAGCTGAAGCAGGATAAATGGCCTGAGATCAGTTGAAGAGTTATTACTCCACTCTTTACCTTGGTCCCCCAAGAGTTAGATTACAATGGTGCGTTTTGTTAATGTAGTGTCACCTGCCAGACTTAAAATCCCCCTAATGCACACTATACGTTAATAGTTTAGTTTAGTCATCGTTAGTAAAGCACGGTACCAAAGAATTTTGACACAATAATATGTAAGATTTCATAAGAGTTACCAATACATGTGTGTGTGTTGCTAATGGAGAGGGTGGTTAAAGACATTAAGGAACTGAAAGCTGTGCCAAACCACACATATACAACACTCTTTTAAAATCTGGAAGTAAAAACTATTAAGGATCTCTAACGTTTTGGACCAAGTAGTCCAAACTCTGGTGTACCAAAACAAACTGGAAGCCCATATGTTTCTTGAAGTCCTATAAAGTGCTCGGATCAATGAGTCCCAATTAATATCCTGTTGTGTTCTGAGCTAGTTGTAGTTTCTAAACGCTTTTCAAGTGCAGTTCCATATCCATGCATCGAAGCAATCTAATCTGATGTTACCAAACCATGGATGATTACAGCAAGATCTTCCATTTCCAGGAAAAGTAGCAGCTGGTTCACTAACTGAAATTGATGAAAGGCACTCTGTACTACGGGCAGACAGTCTTCTGCGAACTAGATCCTTAAAACAGATTGCAAACCCATTCATAATAGGCCAAATCCCTACTTTGGGGTCAGCTAAATTCCCATTATGAGTCCCTTCATCCTGACTGGATCATGCTTCAGTATACTGGCTCCAAGCATTTCTTCAGAAGATCAATTGCCACACTTCATTCAGAGAGAAAGGAGAAATAATGCTGCATATAAATGGCATTTATTATGGAGAGGGGCTGTGGCTTAGTGGTAGAGCATCTGCTTGGCATGCAAAAGGTCCCAGGTTCTATCCCTGGCATCTCCAGTTAAAGGTACCAGGCAAGTAGGTGATGTGAAGGACCTCTGCCTGAGACCCTGCAGAGCCACTGCTGGTCTGAGTAGTCAATATTGACTTTGATGGACCAAGGGTCTGATTCAGTATAAGGCAGCTTCATGTGTTCATTTCATCCCAAATCCTGCAGTTTCATGTAAATATTACGCAGCGCAGGAGAGAAGATGGAACCTCATAACACAAGTGTCACATGTTAGGAAAAAAAGCCTCCCAGTGCCACTGAAACCTTCCCGCAAAGAAAGAACAAAATCATCACAATGCCTGTGAGGGATGGTGTCATGTCGGCTCAAAAACTTTCATTTTTTGGAGCATTTGGGTTTTTGGATTTTCTGATAAGGGATACTCAACCTGTATATTGCAACATTTAGACGATCCTCCTGATACCCGCAGTTATCATTTTGTGTGAATGGGGCAATATGTGTATTTTAACATTTCAGTACATGCAAACAGATTGCTAGATTTTTGAGGATAGGTAACTCCGAGTACCAAGGTTGTATGGATATGGAAATTAAACAGCATTCCTTTTACCAGCTCAACGAATTCATATTCCTAGCTGAGTAAACTCAAGCTTCAGCGTTATTGAAAGTTGTAGCCGAATGCTATGAGTCTCAATTGTCAAAGGTTTCTTGAACAAAAATACAACTGTTAGAGTTGTCAAGTTGCCAGATTCTGGGAAATTCTATAGTAGCAATATAATTACTACACTCCAGGCTCTCATTTCTAGCACAAACTGGAAGTATTTTAGATGCAGTACAAAATGGTAAAATTTAATCCAGATTTAATGATGGAAGGGGAAACTAAACCTCCAGATCATGACATATTTGTACTGTTTGCTTCTAAAATAAGGGACAGTTTGTCAAAACACCATGTTTCCTATTTGACCCCAACTTTGTAGGAAATGGGACATTTTTAGGACCAATTCACAGGGTCATTTTAGCATGGTAAAGTAGCTGAAAGTGATTTTATAATAAGGTGAAACTGTAATATGACTTCTTCATTGTTGCACCACAACTTGCTCCATCTTTGTTAGGAGCTTCACTATTTACTTCAGTACACTCATGACTATAACTGTTCCACCTATTTGTTCAGGATAAACCTTTGGAGTTACTGCTTAAAGATAAAATACCATCCCACCTTTCTGTAACAGAATTAATAGCTGACAATTTTCCAGAGCCTTCCGTAACTTAGTTGCAGAAAAAAAGAACATTAAGAATAATTTCCCTTGACTAATGGGCACCTCTTTCTGAAATGCATGGTGCTGATCTCAATCTGCACAATGAATCCAAGAGTGTTAATGAAAGATATCCAGGGAAATGATATTGTTCAGTTTTATGTAAATATGATGTTGGTCATTTTCTCTCCTCTACTCACTGACTGAACATACAGACAGGGCACAAGGACACTGGCCCCACCCCCTACCTAAGGATGCCAGCCTCCAGATGGGACTTGAGGATTCCCCAGAATTACAGCTCATCTCCAGACTACAGAGATCAGTTCCCCAGGAGAAAAAGGATGCTTTGGAAGGTAGACTCTATGGCATTGTAGCCTACTGAGGTCCCTGTGCTCCCCAGGATCCATCCCCAAATCTCCAGAAGTTTCCCTACCTGGATCCAGCAACCCTACCCCACTCATCCCTCACTAGTGGGGTGGGGGGGGCTGGCAACCTTGCCCCTACCTCTGTGTGATAGCAGCAAGACACCAAAATGAGAAGGCAGGTCCACACATACACTTCCACTCCACAATCGGCAACATTCAGAAAGCAACATTCCCAATCACAGAGAGGGAGCGTGCTCATGGACACTGTTTCTGTGCATGGGCACTGTGCTCACAAGCTGGCAATCACATAGGGAGTGGGGAAGGCCAGTACACTCATGCCTGCTCTCCCTCTCCATGCAATGCAACACAGATGGGTCACGTGTACACTAGGGCAGCCAAACTCCATGTGGGACCTGGAGATCTCCCAGAATTTCAATTGATCTCCAGATGATGATCAGTTCCTCTGGAGAAAATGGACGCTTTGGAGAACGAACTCTATGACATTACAGCCTGCTGAGGTCCCTCCTCTCCCTAAACTAGGCTTACCAGGTCCCTCTTCTGGTCCAGTGGGAGGTTTTTTGGGTGGAGGAGTTTGAGTGGTGAAGTTGGGGAGTTTTAGTGGTGAATGGCCCCTTGCGATGCAGCGCTTCCGGGTGTAAACTGGAAGTGTCGTGGCACCTCTGGCAGGTGCACGTGTATGCGTTGCCCACCGACCCTCAGTTGGTTGGCTGGCAGCCAGGTGGATTGGCGGGGGTTTGCCCACCACCACCTGGCACTTGGCAACCCTACCCTAAACCCACCCTCCCCAGGCTCCATACCTAAATCTCCAGAACTTTCCCAACCCAAACTTGGCAAGCCTATGTGTACACACTTACGCTGGGATTCTCAAAGGGCAATTGCAGCCATGCAGCCAATTCAGGTTGGGGCTGCAGCATAAAGAAAGGGGCTTAACTTTTCCATGCATCATTTCACCAATCAAAATCAGCTTCTCTCTCTCATACACACAGTTATTTAGTCCTTTAAAGGTTAAAAATGGGCAAAGGCAGTGTTTTTTTTTTCCTTTTAAAGGGCTAACAACAGTGCAGGAAACAGAATGTATTAGGATAATGTATGCAGGAGGCAGAAGACATAAACCCTTCCTTCTTCCACCTCCAGAGTCTAAATATGGGCCCCATGTGGTCTCCGTTGCCCTTAAAATGTCTCTGAGAACATCCCTCATAGATCTCCCAGCATCTTGCCTGTTTTGACCCTTAGGTAACTTCAAAGTAACAGGCTGTAAATTACAAATGCCCTGCTCCACCCCAAAGGCTGCAGTTCATCAGAAAATAATCCCCTTACTAGGCTTGAAAAATGCAGCCGGCATCAACAAAGAGACTGGAAAAAACCATCTTTTCAACAAAATTCTGTATCTCATCTCGACACACTACTGAACAGCAATGTAGCATCTCATAATTAGATTTCTATATTTAAAATGTGGCATTTTAAGACCTCTAAATTATTTTGCTGGTCTTAAGCAGGTCAATAGATATGTATTTCTCCCAAAAAAATGAAGAAAGGGCACAAAATATTGCTGGATATGCTCTGGCACTTTTTTCTTTCCCTTGACTAGCATTTTGGTTGCAAAGAAACTGTAACTTTAATAGTTTGTGGTGGCAGAGGTGATTGTGTTCTTGTTTCTCCCGTAATTCGAGTCCCAGTGTAAATCTTCTGAAATAACACAGGCCCTAGAAGCAAAGCAGCAGAGCAGCTGTCTCTGTGCAAGGGCCTCTCGAAATTACTTTGGCATCACATCACAAATGAGAAAAGCAACAATCTTCCTGCATTTTGCCAAGATTAGTGTCCCCTTAGAATACTCTGTAGAGTTCTTCTGAGTATCTCAGTACCAGCACTCAGGCTGGGGGTGGGGTGTGTGCGTGGAGTGAACAATGGCACTTATGAAGAGGTGGAAAGAAGTTGGTAGGGATTACCTGGAAGGAAAGATTAGAACAGCTACACGATGAAAGGACTTGAAGGATGTGAATATCAAGAAGAGATTAATTTTCTCAGTTGCAACAAGGCAGTTTATCTAGGCGTAATAAGATTAAGCTTCTCAAAGGAAAAGTTACGATGAATATCAGGGACATGTCTAAAAGTACAGTCAATAGGCAAAAATAATTGTCTCCAGCAAAGCATTACTTACATTTTTTTAAAATTGGGGCGGTTAATACGTTCAGGATTACCTGACTTGAATAGTACAGAATGAGAATGAAATTATAATAAAGTTCTTGTTTTCAAAAGGTATAAAGGCCTGTGCTGATGGGTAGGAACTAATCAGAGTCAGGTACTATATTATTGTTGTCAGTGGCCAATGTATCAGATTTAGCCAAGCTCCTTAAAGTAGAACTTCACTTGCATAACAGCAGGAAGCCACAGAAACAGAGATGGTCAGAGATTATCTGGATAATTCCGACCTAATATTTGTTGAGGCATGCAGCTGGGCCCTATGCACAGATTACCTGCAAGTCTGACTGCAATTGTATTTCTTTCCAGGGATGTGTGTTAAGGACTGCAGTTTCAAAGGGCAGCAGCATTTGGAAAGGGGTGTGTGTGCGTATGAACTACTGTCGTTCGCATCACAAATCTGAGAAAAGCACTTCTGATCTGAAATGAGATACATATTCCAATTACGTTAAATTAGCGCACAGCGGCCTGATGAATTCAAATGAAACCGAATGATTAGCAGAACCAGTTATCTCCAGATAAGAAAAAGGCCAGATTGAAATGGGATACCAGTGAAAGTCTACTTGTCTGCACAAAATCTCCCTGGAGGCCCAGAATTACTTCCATTGACCAAAAAAAAAAAAATGCTACTGTGTCTTTTTTTAAAAAATTCCTTTTCAAAGTATCAGTGTTCCCCAGATAGAAGCATCTTTGCAAACATTCAGTCAACAGAGTCGGACTTACTTCTGAGTAAACATAATAGGATGAGGTAGTAATGGCTGCAGGCTGCTATAGTTTATGTCCCTCTTTCTGCAGCCTGCCTTAGTTTCCAGCTTTACCTGTTCTGGTGCAGCTGTGCCATAAAGTAGTCTCAGAAATTTTGGGGCATCATAATCCTGATCACTGTTTTCTGATCACTGTGCCAAATGATTACTCCATTGACCGTATATTCCCTGGATTGGTTCCTGACTCAACTTTAATTATCTTGCATTTTTCTGCAGCAAACTATATTGCCATCTGCTGCCCCAGTTAAATGCCTCTTCTTTTCTGTACTGAGTTTCATTGTTCCACACTGTGTGCTATCCATGTCATCTTTTTAAAATCTCCAAATTGGGAGCGCTGGGATTCAGTTCAAAGTTTGCTTTATGTAAACGAATACAGGTCACCATGTTGCAAAGGCAAACCAAAGCTTCTCGTGTGAAAACAAAGTGGAATTTCCACTGAGCTTTATGAAATCCAGCAACACCATTGTTGCCTTGTTTTTGGGGTGGTGGTGGTGTTTTGTTTTGTTTACAAAAAATGATTATATCCAAAGATTACTTCTTGTAAACTGATATCCTCTTAATCCTCTCGGATATATATCTGTATCATCTGCTACTCTCCGTGCCAATTTTCTCCCCACAGCAAAGTCAGGTCTTTTATCTGAAATATTAACATTTTAGCTTTTTTCCCCTCATTTTGAGCAAATGGTAAAGTGTGTGCCTTAATAAAGGGAACAATGATGAACACCTGTTAGATTGACCCTTTATATCCATTGCAAGCAATGTGTGATTCAAGAAAATACATCCCTGCAGTGGCTCTTTGATGCTGGCTCTTATCTACCTGTCCTCACCCGTTCACTGAATGCGAACAGCCAAGTGGGATTTAACGCTTTTTAAAGCAGCAGTAACTCCTGGCCACTTTAAGCTTTAAAAGTCACCAGACCAGCAGGCAAATGTCATATTTTTCTCATGTTTGAGCAGTAACCTATACCTCACCCCAGTTCACAACTGTATACCTTGTTAAAGCACAAGAATCAAAGTATCCCTGCAGATCCTCCACATATGAGCACATGCACATACGGTTTTCCAGTTATATCTGGATGCAATGCAGAATTAAATCTCCATTTTGAGGCTGCTTTACTCACACTTTTATGAATAAATTAATGAAAACGCTGTTTTTACCAAGGAGTGAACAGCTGGGCTTGGATCCCAACCAACTCTTGCACAAGCTGGGGAGCCTTTCCACTCACACCAGGGTGGGTTTCCATGATTTTTACTTCCCAGTGCAGTCCCCAGTGCCACATCCTATGCTTTTCCCAAGGGTCCTCAGAAGCAACTGTAAGGTTTGACCAGAGTAAGCAAACTTGCAGCTCACAGGGGGCTGCTTGCCCCACATCTCTGCGCAGTGGGTTGTTCCTAGAAGCCAGTTGCCCCCTTCAATTTCACAGATTTTGCATGTCTGATCACAACACAAACACAACGTTTTCACTATGCACCTGAACCAAATCAATGCAAATGATTCTAAAGCAATGGGGGGGGGGAATTATTTTGCCAATACTTGAATTTGTTCTAGAACCAGAAAAGAACCATAGGGGAGTGGGGGTCAGCCTTTTTTCTTCCTATGCAACAAGGTGAAGGAGATTAGCATGCCCCTTGAAAGCATTTAACATGCATTTAAAACCACGGGCATTTACCAGCAATATCTGCCGCTGTCTTTTTTGTGCATTTGACAGAAGATGCTTAGAATAGCTCTTGCCTCAGAATAGCTTTGCATATCTGCTGTGTCCTAGAGAGAACAGCAATTTCTCACTAACGTTTGTATGACAAGATGGAACTAACATCTGCAAGCTGTATCAGCATAAATGATCTTCTGCGCTTACCATGCATCTATCTCCTAGAATATGCACTTCCCAGTACATTTTAAGATACATTAGTAATTGTGAGGAGAAGAATGTGTGCCTGCTGATCACTCTCCACTTTAGATAAAAACATATATTTGGTTCCTTAGTTCTAACTGGTACAAAACAGACAGAAGTGTTGCAGCTGTTTGCCTTTAAAATAGAAACATTACTTCTTCTGCGCATAGATCCCCTCCTCCCATAGGCCCAGTTACATGGTGGTCTCCAGAGCTGGGCTGGTTCCAGTTGTGGAGTGGCTGCCAACACTGGGTCAAGCTAGGCATGTTGCGTGAAGAGTGCTGCTAGCACTGGGCCAGAACCAGTTGCCCAGTAGTCACTGCCCAGACAGTCCCAGTGATGTGGTAGCTGCAGTGGGCCCACCACAATGGTGCAATGGCCACCACCACTGATAGGGTTGCCAGCCTCCAAGTGGGGCCTGGAGACCCCCTGGAATTATAAATGATCTTCAGACAACAGAGTTCCTTCCTATCCACCAGCCAATCTATATTTATCTGCCCCCTGTCTTCAGCTTTTCCTTCTTTCCTTCCCTGACAGCCCCTCCCTGGTAAATGTTTGTCTGGGTTTTGTGGCAACCAGGCTGGGCCATATGGCAAATGCCACCACCAGGCCAAGTTGTATGGGTAGTGACCACTGGGCCTATCACTGGCAAGTCTTCCTCCATCAAGGAACATGACAGGAGGGCGAGGGGTTGTTTTGGCCTCCCAGTCTACTCCTGCTCCTAGAGTTGCCAGCCTCCAGGTTGTGGCTGGAGATCTCCTGCTATTACATCTGAGCTCCAGGCGACAGAGCTCAGTTCCTCTGGAGAAAAATGACTGCTTTGGAAGGTGGACTCTATGGCAGTATACCTCAAGCCCCACCCTCCTCAGGCTTCACCCCTAAAATCTCCAGATATTTCCCAACCCACAGCTGGCAACCCTACCTGCTCCCTAGCCCCATGGCTTTGCTTTAAAGCAAGGCTTGGAAAGTTTGCCAATATTGTTATGGTTTCCAAGCAATCCCTAACAGCCACTATACATTCAGTAAACATTATTTTCTTAAAGCTACAGACATTGTTTCAGTTATTTTGGGGAGTTTTAATCACCCATTTTTATTTTAGTTTTTTCTGCAACCCTAGGGCTTCCCTCAGGTTTGTAGAAAAATCCCCCCAGTCTGCCCCTTGCTTCATTTTGCATCTCTGTCAATCATATCCTCTCTGGTGAGGTTCAGAAATGATATATTGATACTCCTGAAACAATAAATCACAAACTTCTTTGAAAACTCCAAAGTAGTATATAAAATGCTGGTTATTATTTATTAATTTGAGGGTTTGTGGTATCTACAGCATCATCATATGTCTGAGGAATTAATATTTAACTGATGAATTTGTAATCTCAAAATAAGTGAGCGATATTTTTTAGAAGTTCCCTAGCGCATCTTGACATGTTCATATCTAACATATACACTGATACTGAAATGTAATAAATCTGGAAGAACTGGAAGAACAAGTTGAAATGCTAGAAATGCCCAATATCTTTGAACATTGCTGAGGTGATGACGGGAACATGTTCCCAGTATTGGCCCAGAGCACATTGTGATGTTACTAGAAAGTTCAAGAAATACCCAGTCAAATTCCAGAATTAAAGGCAGGGAAGGCTTGTATTTAACTCACTTGTCCACATCCAGCTTGTTTTCTCTGCTTGGAAGAATATTGATCATTTCTTGACTGAGTAGAAGAAGCAGCTAGGTCAGGGTATGGAAAGTGCACACAGGGCTTTTATTCCTGAAATAATGAGGAGTGGTGTTGAGGAATGGGAGAGGAGAGGCAAAATAAGCCTCCATTGTGCCTTATGGCAATCCACCCATTTGTGCACAGATCATGTATCCACAGAGAACCGAGTCAGGCCATTTATATTTTAAAATTACTTCTCTTCAAACCACATGAAACGGGCAGACTCACCTCTGGATTCATTGGCAAGAACAAAAAGGAATTATTCCTTGAAACTATGCATTTCTTTAATGCCAGCTACTGGAGGTAGGGAGACAATGACACATTTGCAACACAGCTTGGATTTGGAACTATTTACTACAGATTGCAAAGGACCATTGGGATTATATAAATTGTGAATTGTGTTGCTAGACAACAAATGCCATGAAGTTAAAAGTTATGGTCTTGGAAAAAAACAACCCAAACTTGTATGAATAATGTCGGAAGCATATCCATGTATTGGTGGAGAGGGGAAGTCTCATGAACGCCCCTTCAATGCAACTGATCCATATAAACTATATGGCACTTGGGCATAACCCACAGATCCTGTTTATCTGGCTTTTGCAAAAGGGCTTAAGTAAAAAGTACGGCATGGATTCAAAATCCTGCAGTCTTCATGCTTTTCCCCCCACAAAGGGGAAACCAAAAGCGTAGGTAGCTTCCAAAAGTCCATGGGCACCTAGGGGGTTGTCAGCTTGCATGAATAATTCCCTTGTATTTGTGCTGTTCTTTCTTATTTTTTACCTTCGTAGCTTTTTAATGTATTAAATATAATAATAAAGACGGCACAACAAGAACTAAAACTCCAATATGACAATATAATTAAATTACTTGAGTATCCCAGCTTATCTGCTGGTGTTCAGATCTGTGAGTTAAATACAGTGCCAATTCAATTTCCTTAAACACTTGACAGGACCTATTTTCTCTGAGATTTCTTGCTAACAGGCTTTCAGTCACATTAAGTACTCAGAAAGTACACCGATGTTGTATTTTATCGCACGGTCCTAATTGAGCTGTCTGGGCTAAAGTAGCTGAATGTTACAGAAATGTTTATTATACAAACCCACTTCATCTGAAGCTAGAAAAAGAGTATTTCTATAATTTATCCCTGCAAACGACTACGAAAAAGGCCTTTTATCACCTCTCTCATTTGGGTGAATTATGTTTATGGAGTCCCTCTACCTCCATGAATCTGGTTTCGCTCGAGCCAATAGTTAAGAGACGCCTCTGATATTTCACAGCTTATTCTCATTATGTGGGACGAGCCTTGTTTCAGATCAAGAAGAATGTCTTAATTCCATATAGTATGCAATAAACCAACCATGTCTCTTATTTAAATCCACTGCTATTCCTTTCCCTGTCATCATACCAAATTATGAGCCTGGTGATAATGAAACAAGTGTGACTTAAAACCTTCTAATTTAATCTCAGTTTCATTTCATACTCTTTTGGATTGTTTATTTATATTTTCTTTTGCTGCAAATTGGCCTCAGGGTACAATATTGACTGCTTTGGCAGTTAACTAGAAGCACTGGGAAATTAGACAGGCCAAAAGGACCAAAAGTTCCCTCTGGTTCTATAGCAGAAATACCTGCCAATGGGTAGAAGAGAGTACCTTCTAGGACTACAGTGGGAAAATGTCCAAGACCTTAGCTGAGAAAGTGGTCAGTTTTCCTGATTTTAGTGGCCTACAAGGGAGAATCAGCATAAAGTTATTATGTACCCAAGTGTATGATCCTTATTATTGTTGTTTTTGTTTTTGAGTTATCCCACTCTCTGTTTAATGGTTCTGAAAGATCTCCCTGGAAGCAAAGGAGAGTGTAATGTTCAAAAAAATGAATTTCCTTCTAGAAGGTAAACTTTAATGAATAGAGGTACTGCTCTGATATTTTATGGGAAGCAAGGCACTTTATAAAGTGATATTTTAGTTTAGTGGTTTACTACCAGGAGGAAGACTATTAAATGTATGAGGTTGTCTTATACTGAATCAGACCACAAGTCCATCAACTAATACGTCAATTGTCTACTCTGATTGGCAGCAGATCTTCAGGGCCTTTTGCTTCTCTTACTACTTGATCCTTTTTTAACTGAAGATGCCAGGGATTGAACCTGCCTGGGACCTTCTGCATGCCAAACAGATGCTCTTCAATGAACCATGGCCCCACTCCTCACCATTCCATCAATATATCTAATTCTCAAATGCCAATGTATCTAACATAACAATAAGAATATATATAACAACATAACACTATATCTAATTCCGAACATATATCTAATTCTCACACTGTGGATACTTAAACCCAAAGACTGCAGCCATGAAAAGTCAAGACAGATATTTGTAAAGACCTGAGAAAAGCCCCAGGTTTGCAGAAAAATCTGAAATCTTAAAAATGGGGGGAGTTAAATGTTAGAAACAGCTCCTGTAGCTTTAAGAAATGAATGCCCTCAGTGGCTGTTGCTAGGCAATCAAAACAGTGTTACTGGCCTTACAGTCTTAGTTTCTGACAAAGGTAGAGATGGTCACTGCTTCTCCCAGGGCTGTTTTGGCCTTTGAAAGAGAACTCATCAGGGTCAAGCCTGGCAGCAACCATCAAGCAACTTGCTACAGCACAACTTGCATGACTCACCCAGGACCAGCTGCTTACTGTTCAACGGCATCCCCTATAAAATCCAATGTGGTGTAGTGGTTAGTTTTAAACTAGGTTCTGGAAGACTCAGGTTCAAATCACCACTCAGCTATGGAAGCTCCCTGGGTGAAGCTGGGCCAGTTACATGTTCTCAGTCTCATTCACCTCACATGGTTGTATTGAGGATGCAATGGAGAAGAGGAGAATGACGCAAACTGATGATGAGAGCAGATATAGGTAGGCTGGTGGATGGGAATGCGAGAGGGAAGCAGGTAAAGAGGAAAGGCTATTGGGGCTTTCAGGGAAAGCAAAGACGAGATAGTAGAGGAGGAAAAAATATATGCCCCTACAAGTCCTTGTGGGTTTTCCACTTGTATTTATATATTTGCTACAGAATCCCAGTGAACCTGGAGCATGTTCTGAGGTACACACTTAGATCATGCTTGATCCTTGACCCCATCATTGCCTTGTGTGAACTAAGTGCACACCATGAAACACATTTAACTTCCTTCTGCTTCAGCATATTTCAGAGACGGGGGTAGCAGTGAGCAAGATATCTTTCCAGGAAACCTATCTGCCATTACTGGTATTCTCACTGATAAACCCCTGAAAAGTTTCCAAGGAACCACGGGGTTCCCTGGGACACCACTTGAAAAACTTTTTTCAAAACTATAGATCTAAATTTGATCATCACTCCAGTATATAGGTAAAGTACAAGTGAAATTTTGAGTGCTTCATATAGTGATTAATGCAGGAGTTAATATCTTGCTTTCAAAAATCTCAGCACTGTTGTATTTCTAACTACTTGAGAATCTAGATTTGCAATGTGCTGGTATATGACCATGGCCATTTATGCATAGGGGTTTTTGCCTTGGATTTGCCGCTCTCTAGATACACATTTTTTTCCCATACGAATTCTCTAAACTCTGCATGGGGGCTTATTTTTTAGTTCTGAGAATTCAGATGGGGAAAATGTGCATTTAGAGAGTGGCAAATCCAAGGCATAAATGGCCCATAATAAACTATTCATCTATAATGATCCTCTTTCTTTCCTTCTGTGACAATATTAGGATACAAGCTTCACTAGAATATCCAGGGATGTGTGTGATTACACCAAAGGGTACATACAATTTTGGATGCTTTATTGGCAATAAGCACAGGCTCCAGACTTACCTGGGGACTTTTTTGCAACCCCAGGGGGTGGGAGACAGGTGAAGCATGGGGGCAGATCGCTGTGGCCATCTGCATGGCGGGGGCCTTACCAGGGGCCTTCATGGTGGCACAGGCCCTTGATGTCTCACATCCCTGGCTGGCCAAGCTGGTGCTTGCCTCGCCTGACCAGGGGCAGGGCTCTGGCTGACGGATCTCAAAAGGGAGTCTTCTTTCCAGTCCATTTGGCCAGGTTAAAAAGAGGCCCAGCTGCACGGGTTCCTTGCCCACCTCTTGTGGCAGTATTAACGTTGGTCCAGATCCATTTGGGAGAGGAATATGGCCGGCATGCCCATTACCCCCACTTTTGGGAATCCCCTTAAGGGATCTTGTGATGAGAGCTTGTAGGGGACACACACAGCTCATGGGCTGTCAAGTCACTCTCACTCTCAAGCAGCAGTGGAAACAATGCAGTGTCCTGCCATCTCATGGTATACCCCAGCAGGAGGGATGGGGTGTAGGATTGCCAGCTCTGGGTTGGGAAATACCTGGAGATTTTGGGGGGGAGCATGAGGAGGGAGGGGTTTGGAGAGGGAAGGGACTTCAATGCCATAGAGTCCAATTGCCCAAACAGCCATTTTCTCCAGGGAACTGATCTCTGTTGCCTGGGGATCAGTTGTAGTAGCAGGAGATCTCCAGCCACCACCTGGAGGTTGGCAAACCTAGTGAGGTGTCCATCAGCCAGGAAGCAGGTCAGCTGACATCTGCTGCCCTATTCTGCACCAAAGTTCTGACAGCTATGGCCAATAAAGTAGAGGTATTTTAATCCCAATAGTATGTCTGTTGTTTGCTCACCTTGCCCGTCCTCTTGCCCTTTGGTGCTGGATCCACAAACCTCCAAAAATTCAAGGCTTCTGTTTGAATTGCCTTGCTACTGGCACCGTGGAAAAGGCCAGCTGGGATCTTGAGTCACCAGCGACTGTGGGTCCAGTTACCTCAGGCTAGATGTGGTTGAAGGAACAGAAGTACGTAAAAGGTACCGAGTATAGGAGATGGATAGGAGTATGACGGAGCGGTGTGTCTGAGTGTATAAGGAAGGCAGATGCAAGAAAGAAAGGGGTAGTGCACCTAGTCACATAAAAGAATCAAAACAAAAAAGAGGTAAGGATCTTAAAGAGGTACTCTCAAACAATTTATTGTGACCCAGTACATTTCAATCCAAAAGGATCTTCTTCAGGGGCAAGCAATTTACTATGATGCTAGCTTACTATTAGCAAGCAACTCTCTCAAAATATGTCAGTTTGACACTTTTTTTTTCTTATGGAGGCAGTAGCACCAGGGATTTAAGGGCCTGGCAGGTACACCAATACGAGTTCTAGGCTGGAGTGTAGACGTTTTAGTGTGTTTAGAAGGTGATAAAATACTGAAAAATCCACTTAGTTCTAATTAATTTTTTTAAATGTAAAACCGTAAAAATACAAAATCACAGGTGAGACAGAAAGTGATCACCAAACGGTATCCTTGTTTTTATTCCTGATCTATTTCTGATTCTTTTGTGAATTTCTTCTGCTCCATTAACTAACTCATCTTGTTTTATTTGACTTCCTTCTCCCAAATGCCTTCTCATTAAAATTCAGCATCCACACTAGACTTGCCTTTTGATTGACTGACAGGTTTTTTCCCCCTCTCTGTCCACACTTGGCAGGCATTTAATAGTAATTAAAGATTTCTCAAATCTGTTCAAAGGGTACTCAGATAATCAACAGGCAACGACTTTGATTGATAGTCACTGTCATGAACACTGGAAGATGAGACCTTTGAACAGATTTCCTTCAAGAAGCCTTTCTTGTGTAGAAAATATGCTCTCGACTGAGCACAGAGACAAATTTTCCCCATATGCCAATGATGCCAAAAGCAGGACATACTAGGAAAGATTTGCTGCTGCCTTCAGAATTTCTTTATGATCCCATTTCGCTCTGGGGTGTCTCTTCTTTTCTGTGTTAGCCTTGGCTCCTTAGTGGTATGACATTTCAACTAGATATCCCCAGCAATAAAACTAGCACAGAAGCAGTCTTGGCTGCTTAAGAATTAAGACGGAAACTGAATCCTGTGGGTTTTAGAATAATGAGAAGAGATGGCAAAACCAACAGCAGTGGTAAAAGGGCAAGAACAGTTAAAGAGTCTCCATGGGTCATCTTCCGAAAACATATTTTTCCTGTATACGTTCTCTTGATTTAGTGCCTGCTACATAAGGGCTGTACTACCACAAAAGCTAATAAATCACTGCTCTGGGTGACAGTTTTAGCACCTGTGCTTTATCATACAGCAGGGAGCCTTGTAAATTACCCAGAGAAGCAACTGGTGGCCATACAGGATGGCTGGGAAAATCATTCAAGACCCATCCTGGCTCACTGAGTAACTTCATTTCATTTTCAGCAGCGTATAAAGCAACAATGACAGGGTGGTTTACCCTCACCCCCTGTTTAGTGCATAGTACCAATTTCTGGTTCACATTCACAGGCCATCGATCCTGTTTGTGTGGCAGAGGAACATGCATGCCCCTTCCACCATGCCCGGGTTAACATGCAATGGAGGTCCATAAACTTCACCGCAAATTAATGTAGCCCATCCTCTCCTGCAGCAGGTGCATATGATGTAAAATCCTCCAGGTAAAGAAGCAATATGGATGCAACCATATTGAGTGGAATATATGGGCGAAAGCCAACTCAGCCATGCTGACAAGTGTCATTTGCTGGTGACAATTCCATAAATCAGGCAGCTGAAAAATGTGCTGCCATGCTCATGCAAATAGATGCTTGGAAGTAGCACCTGTCTGCATGGTTATTATTGCCTCATGCATTGCTTATCAACTGTCTCCAGGGAGTCACTTTGGAGGACTTTCTAACATCCTTTTTCTAATGTACCACCCCCTTTTTGGAGAATTGAGATGCAAATTGGAACCTCAAGTTTAGATCAGCATGCGGCACAGACAAGGTTCAAATTCCCCCTTCCTCGCAGGGAACAGCAACTTAATAGTAAAGTGATAAAATTGAAATGTATATCATGTATACAATGAAAAAAATATATAAATAAGTTTCAACAGAAAGATTGCAATAATAGGAGGTCATTATATAAGGAGAATGAAAATTGTGTTACAGGCTCAAGAGCATAACAAGGAAAAAAACTTGTAAAAAGAGGTTGCCCAAGCTTGTTACATCCTCCCTATTTTCTTTTTTTCTTTTTTTAAGGTTCACTTTTTCATCTTCTTACAATCTTTGCAGCAGGAATGAGGTTCAGAAGATTAGTGCTTTAAGCTTTAAACTTTCTGAAAATTGCAAGTAATTCCAAGAAAAGCCAGAACACTTTCATTTTAGAGCATTTTAGTGCCCTGCAGTTTAATTGGCAGACCATTCTATGCGCTTTCATGCTCTCTCTTGCTGCTAGACTCGCCAAATTGGTGGTCACAGGTGAACCAGGGAGCCAAACACGGGCTGTTGAGAGAACGGGAGCTCACAACATTATCTAACAATTCGGCTAGATCATCCTTAGAGTAAAGCGCCTGATAGGTACTGTCGGTGCATATAGGCAAGGAGCAAAGGGAGCTCAAAGAGAGAACCTATCAAAATCCTTTCTGCTGAGGGAAAATTCAGTTCCTGGGAGACAATTACCTATCCTTCCTCCAAAAATAGCCCAAAGCAGACCATACGCCTGTGACAGACAGCCTTTCATGTTCTTATAATCAGGAACCTTTATTTAACACTTTAAATGAAGCTACCAAACACTGCCTCAACAACAGGCCTGCCCTATGTGACTCTTTGAGTTACAGTGTGGCCTGCCAGTTATTTGACATCTACATGCTTTTCTTTCTCTTTCTTTTTGTCATCCAAAGAAGGCAGGGCCATCGTACATGGCTGCTAGGCTGTGTTCAACTTAGGCCCATGAGTTGTGCAGGCCTGCCCTCCCCAGTGACAATTTTTGCTTTCTTTAAGGCAATCATTAACAATATTTGGAGAGCTCCAAGCTCTCCTTGTTTTCTTTCCTTTTGTTAAAATGCAGCCCTATGCATGTTTATGTGATAGGGTTGCCAGCTCCGAGTTGGGAAATACCTGGAAATGTTGAGGGTGGGGTTTGGAGAGGGGAGGGACTTCAATGACCTAAAGTCCAATTGCCAAAGCAGCCATTTTCTCCAGGAGAACTGATTTCTATTGCCTGGAGAGCAGTTGTAATAGCAGGAGATCTCCAGCCATCATCTGGAGCCTATGCAAACAAAACAGCACTGATGGCCAAACAGCAACTTAACAAAATGCAATCTATTACTCTATAGTACACTATTTCAAAAATATACAATATACAAAATGCCACGCAAATGCGCAATATGCTCAAAATATCTCTCCAAAGTCCAATCACTATTAAATCACATATCTCTAGTGTCCAATCCACTGCGAGAAAAGGATGCTGGTATTTCCTTTTTTCTTGGGTTCTCCCTTCATCAGTCGCACTTGGACGAATTGGACCCTTTCTTAAAAAGGCTGGACTTGAACAAGAAGATCCTCAGTTCCTCATTCAACAGTTGTTTTGTTTGCATAACCTATTAGCTCAGCACAAGCTTTCCTTGGATATCACCCGGAGGTTGACAACCCTAATACGCGAGCAGAGTCCACTGATTTTGCTTAGGAGTTTTATTTTAATTGTGTGCAGAATGACAACTGGCATTCCATCCACTTTATCATCTCCTCTGTGCCTATATTTGTCTTAAGATGCAGTTCTCAAAATTGTGAACGCTACTCAAAGTCTTGACTGCCAAATGTGGAAGCGCTGTTAATGTTTTGTCTTTAAACTGTGACGATAGTCTCAACCATTTTGCCATTCTCTTTCATTACATTGTTTATGCTTCAACACCCATACAGGACACAACCAGAAATCCAAGTTGGCAGAGTTTACTGACTGTTTACTGACAGTAGCACATAAGAGATTTATTACACAACATGAAAACTAGTTGAAAATACAGTACACAAAAAATGTGTAAATTTGAAAATAAAAAAAACTCAAGGATAATAAGTAGATAATGAAACAGGCTACCAGTTTTGCTATAGTTGGTCTCCAGAATTCAGGAAGAGTGGGAGAAAACTGACCTTGGTTTATTCACACCACAAGTGAGAATATGACCCACCAAAATCAAAAGGGATTAGGTTCAAATGAAATTTGAAGTCTGCAGCCAAAAAATTACGTGCTAGTTCAAATATATGTGAGAAATTCATTCTTGTCTCCCCCGCCACACTCCCCATACACACCCTTCTGCTTGCTCTTCATTTTCCCCTTAAAGTTGCTAAACTGCAATGCCGAAATGAAAGCAGAGGCAACCCCTGGCATCCTATTAGCATCTTCCTCCAATACTTGTCGATCCAACCAAAGAGGAGGAGAAGGAGGAGAAGGAGAAGAGTTGGTTTTTATATACCAACTTTCTCTACCACTTAAGGAAAAATCAAACCGGCTTACCATCACCTTCCCCTCCCCACAACAGACATCATGTGAGGTAGGTGGGGCTGAGACAGCTGTGACTAGCCCAAGGTCACCCAGCTGGCTTCATGTGTAGGAGTGGGGAAACCAACCTGGTTCAACAGATTAGCCTCCTCCACTCATGCGGAGGAGTGGGGAATCAAACCCGGTTCTCCAGATCAGAGCCTACCGCTCCAAACGGCTGCTCTTAACCACTACACCACGCTGGCTCTCCATTGCAGACATTCCAACAGCTTGATTTCCTGAGCAGCTAGATATCTGCCCTATACCCCTTTCAGTCTTACCTACAGACACACAGTGAAGATCCTTGTGCAGTGGTAACAGCTGCTGCCAAAGCAACATTTTAAAAAATCTGCACAGCCAATTAAAACTACAGTGGCTAATCAAAAGCCTTGCTAAGCAAATGCCCCACCTGGCCCCACTCACTTTCTAAAAGTAATTGGCAGTGCCAGGAAGGGTTCAGTGCAGGGTTGCCAGGTCCTTCATCACCACCAGCAAGAGGTTTTTGGGACGGAGCCTGAGAAGGGCAGGGTTTGGGGAGGGGAGAGACTTCAATGTCAAAGCAGCCATTTTCTCCAGGTGAACTGATCTCTAGCTCGTATCTGGAAGTTGGCAACCCTAGTTCAGTGGGTGTCATGGTGCCCACAGGCCCTACGTCGGGGACCCCTGGTATAATGAATCAGCTCAGGAGGTTGCTTCTATAGCTTCTATATTGCAATGTTTATTGTATGTATCACCCACCTTTTTACTGCAGTTCAATTTCTTGTACATTTGCAATTGTCTCTTCAGTATGGTATGTCGAATGTTAGACAGTTTTGCTGCCTTAGAGAGTTCTTTTGCTACATTGACTGTTTTGTCGCCTTACACTGCTTGTTTTTGTTGTTGTTTTCTTGTATTGTTTTCCGATTCTTCTGTCCTTTTTTTTTTACTGTCAAGTCACAGTTGACTTATGGTGACCTCATGGGTTTTTCAAGGCAAGAGACATTCAGAGGTGGTTTTGCCATTGCCTGCCTCTGCATAGTGACCCTGGTATTCCTTGGTGGTCTCCCATCCAAATATTAGCAGGGGCTGACCCTGCTTAGGTTCTGAGATACGATGAGATGGGGCTAGCCTGGGATATCCAGGTCAGGGTATTTCAATCCAAGCCCTTCTGTATTGTTTGTTTATTAAAGATATTTGCGCTGTTATCGTATGTTTTGTTTTTATCATGTTTTGTAATCCACCTTGAGTCTCAATGAGAAAGCTGGGCTATAAATGAAGATGAAATAATAAATAGCATGTTCATGAACATTCAGTACCATGCTCAACCATTCATCATCACAAACTTGACCACCAGAGGTGCCACAAAGAATATAGATGCGATGAGAACTGACCTATGTCTATTATTAGTATAATATTTTCATGTCAGAACTAATACTTAGGTAATTATGGGAGCAATCCTAAGCAGGTCTACATAGAATTAAGTTCTGTTTTAGCCAGTGGGGCTTACTCCCAGTAAAGCATTTCCAGTATTGAAACATACGTCATATACATATGGGCCATAATTGCATCTTTTATTTACTGAGTTTCCCTTTAAGAGGCACACTTCCTTTATTCAAATCACCTGCAAATTCTATTGTATATAAAAATTATGCTCATGAATTAGGGTTGCTAGGTCCCTCTTAGCCACTGGTGGGAGGTTTTTGGGGCGAAGCCTGAGGAGGGCAGGGTTTGGGGAGGGGCTTCAATGCCATAGAGTCCAATTGCCAAAGCGGCTATTTTCTCCAGGTGAACTGATCTCTATCGGCTGGAGATCAGTTGTAATAGCAGGAGATCTCCAGCTAGTACCCTGGAGATTGGCAACCCTATCGTCATGAATGCAATGATGATTGATAACAAATATAACCCAACAGAAATACAGTAGTGGAAGCTTTTCAATTTAAGAGTGACTATGCATCCTGAAAGCAGAATGATGGTGGCTCTACACATGCAGGGTAAACTGGCAGAGTTCCAAGGCTGAAAGGGGCTAAGTAAAGTATTCCCTGCACATAGAATGCTAGCACTGCAGCAAGGGAACTAGGTTAGAAACTCTCTATATGCCCTGCTAGTTCTCTACTTTCAAGGAGTGTTTTTTTTTTTTAGATGAGGATGGCATTTAAACATTTCTGTTCTGTGTGCAGTCTGAAATAGTACAAGCCATTGTGTTACCGCATCTTGCTATATGAGGAGATCTGGCTACAGAAGCCACACCTCGCGTAGCAACAATGCCTTCTTTTCCCAAGTAATTTCACAGTACTTAACATTCTTCGCTTTCAGCTCTGGGCTTCATAAAGCATTCAGTGCTTGAAGGTTTGTTAATAATGGAGAGTCACAAATCTGACTGGGGAACAAAAATCCAATGCTTATATACGATTAGAACGTGTGCTATATAGGGAGAGGCTCAAAGGAATCAATCTGAAATGTGTACGGCTCTCACATTTTGAATTAGTATTGGGTGGCTGTCTACCGTGCATTTGAAAAACTCTCTAAAGCAGCAGATGTGAACCGAGCTGACAATCTCCGTCTAATTGCTGGAAAACACATGCACACAATACACATACAAGCTATGCCTAATAATGCTAAGACGAGCATAGCTAACCTCGCAGAGGAACCAAATAATGAATGGGCATGAAAGCTCTTCTGCTGACCTCCCAGCTTTGGTTCCCGCAAGCTATTATTTAATGTATTCATTAATTTATGTTTCCTTTGGAGGTGGATACAATGCCTTCTGCAATATGTTATTAGAAGATATAATCACCTGTCTGTGAGAACAAGCCCTATGCAGGCCCTGTGCCATTTCAGTGGCCAAGACGGCAGAACCCCTGACAACAGCAGCTCCTTAGAGGCCAGATGGATGGCATACTCACTGTTCACTTGGCAACAGAGCCTATATAGCTCACATTGGTTAATCTCAGGCATCACTTCCGAGTAAGAGACTAAACAGACACTACTCATGCTGCACTTATGCTGATGTCAGTACAAGGAAGTAAACTAGGGTTGCCAGGTCCCTCTTCGCCACCGGCAGGAGGGTTTTTTTGGGTGGAGACTGAGGAGGGCAGGGTTTGGGAGGGGAGGGACTTCAATGCCATAGAGTCCAATTGCCAAAGCAGCCATTTTCTCCAGGTGATCTGATCTCTGTCAGCTGGAGATCAGTTGTAATAGCAGGAGATCTCCAGCTAGTACCTGGAGATTGGCAACCATAAAGTAAACTTCAAAACAAGACTACAAAACAACACAAACACCTATACATTGTACCTGATTCAGACCAACAGCTATGATGGTGAAGCTATTGTATTTTTTTATCTTACCCTTGAACTCCGGGAAACATACAAGATCCTTGCATTTTATGCTCACAGTAATCCTTTAACATAGTAAGGCTGAGAGAATATGATTGGCTCAAGGTTACCCCTGAGAGCTTCACAAGAAGGGGGGTGTTGAATCTGGACCTTGCCAGTCCCGGTCTATGTATGTGGCTGGATGAGGTAGTAATGTTCTGAGGTGCCTGAATGGCCTGTCCCACTTCAGATTGCAGGGGAGAGGAGAACACCCCATACTGAAAATTCCTTGAAAATAAAAAAGCCCATCAGGGAGACATTCCAGGAGAAGACCACTTCTCAGGAATGCCACTTCTCTACAAGGGGTAGAACAGCCCATCTCCTGAACAAGGCCAACCAATGGCCAGAAAGGGATGCAAGACTGAAATTAGGAGTATATCATCTGGCACAGAGCCCAGGAGAGAGAGAGATCTCTCCTGTGCGATCCCTTACCTAATAAACTGGCCAATATATAGGTGAGGTTTTTATATTTGTGTTGGGCGTTATATGAATGGAGTCCATGGAGTTTCTGGCGAGTTTCCTAGAGCTACTGCCATCACTGCTGTCTCTTCTGGGTTTCCCCCAGAAGTGACACCATCATGCTCATGCTGCTGCTCCCCCCACCATGTCCCTGCCACTCTTGGCTGGGCAGCATTATTTGTGACCCGTCTTGTTAATCAATCCTTTATGGATACTGAAGACACGCCAGCAAAAAAAAGATTAAAATACATAATAATTCTAAAATTGAAGGGGAAGAGGGAGGATGTAAAATGTTGGCAAGGTGTAGGCACAGAGATTTCCTCTAAAATCTATGAAAAGGGAGGAAAATACAAGGTTGGGCAAAGAAAAATGCAGAAAAATCAAAGGATTTTTGAATGGAACACAACACAATTTTTTTTTAAAAAAACTACCTGATAAATACAATGCCCCTCTGTTTAGGCATACTGTTTAAACCCCAAAAAAGGCTGATGCGTTTAGTCAGAACCATCATGAGTTCTGCCCAGCACCATTAATCTCTTTGCTTGTTTAGAATTCGGGTTTTTGCCCACTTATGTGTACTTTGCTGCCATCTCCAGGATGCTGTGGTATGTTTTTTTTTTGGGGGGGGGGGGAGGGAGAGAACAAACATCTACAGTGGATTGCATAGGTTACATTAGAGACAAACATTTTCCTTTGATGTATGTCTGCATGTTAAAAAAAAGCAAAAAGCAACAGTCACAAAGATGAAGATAATTTAGAGATGCAGAAGTTTGCAGGCTGTTTGTTCAACTAGAAAAATAGTACTTTTAAAATAATGGGCTACAATTTTAGTCAATTCATTATGGAGGCAATCTTATACAAATATTTACGGCATACATCCATACCACATGATTAACACTTATGCAGTAAACACCAAGGGAATGAATAGAGACTAAATTGTCATTATTAAGAGCTTTGCTGAAATTCCTTTTGTTTTTAGCTACAAATGGCTGAAAGCATTCAAGAAT
Organism: Euleptes europaea; assembly: GCF_029931775.1. Classification (NCBI taxonomy): domain Eukaryota; kingdom Metazoa; phylum Chordata; class Lepidosauria; order Squamata; family Sphaerodactylidae; genus Euleptes; species Euleptes europaea. Next base: position 34,944,653 of record NC_079320.1, on the reverse strand, counting down.
CAGTGCTAAAAGCATTACAAACTCAACAATGGTAGTAAATGAAAGCAAAGATCCATGGTTTCTTAGCAATATCTAATTGACAAATGGATAGGCATGATACTTTTACAGAAAATATCCTGTAGTTTGTTCAGCATTTACTGTGAATTAGTGCAATAGATTACATTTTTACACAAACCTTGAAGCAAATCAGCAAGGGCATGGCCTTGCGCACTTTATCACACTGTACATTGTGAAATATGTTATGGCAGCATGCTAAGCACACATGAATGGTTATTGATTTACTTCTTAATTCGAAATACATTTACTCTGGAGTTATATGGATTTCAAAGGCACTTATTTTTAAGATTGAAGCCTGCATTGCTGAGAGAACAATGACGTGCAGAAGAATTTATCGGGTGACTATTATGCTGAGCGGGTGTGTCAGGTTTGCCTCATAAATTTGCACTGATCCCCAATTTAGCAACAAGCCATTTGTATAGTAACAGGGAACAGAGAGAAGAAACAGCTTGGAAACTGAGGCTCATTGCTTACTAGGTAAGAGCAAGGAACAATGCCAAGCGAATGTTCTTCAGCACAGTAGCTGCTCCTTGCTACCCCTGAAAGCGATTCTCTGTTCTTTTCTGGCTTTAGGTGTTGTCACCTGTCGTTCCAGTGCTAAGGCATTTCAAAAACAGGCATAGTTTAATAAATAAGCCTGCTGTGTAGGCTGTACAAGAAGGTGAGTACATATCCTCCCCCGCAGGTACACACTGTGTACAGGGTTGCTGGGAGCTAGTATGGACCCCCAGACAAAGATTCCATCTGGACCCCACCCCCCAATATGACCCTGATCCAAACCAAATCTCATAACAAAACTAATGGCCGGCGGCCCATGAGGAGTTCCGCTGGACACTTCCCGGTCGCAGCGTTGGGTGTGGTGTGCTGGGCTAGAAGGAACTCCGCTAGCCCCCTGTCCCAATCATGGCGATCGATGCGGCATAACGCCTCCTTGGTCGTCAGAACCATTCGCTCCGCCTGACCGTTGGGGGCGGGGTGGAACGGAGCTGAGGTTGTGTGGCGGATTAAGTTCTTGTCCAGGAACTCCTTGAACTCGGCGGAGGGCCCCGTTGTCAGAGACCACGGTGTCTGGCAAGCCGTGAGTGGCGAAAACCTTGCGCAGCTCCCAGATGACAACACGCGAGGTCATGGATCCGACATCGGCCACCTCCAGCCACTTTGAGTAGGAGTCTACGATGAGCAGGAATGTCTTACCCTGGAAGGGCCCCGCAAAGTCTATGTCAGTGGTTCCCAACCTTTTTTTGACCAGGGACCACAAGGACTTTTTTGTTCAATGCAGGGACCCCAAGGTTCAAAATAAAAATTCAGAGAATTTGAAAATAAACTTTAATCATAACTGTTAGTTAAACATTAAGCTTAGAATAATATTTGACTATATATTTTTATAATAGAGAACTTTTAATTGAAAATATTAATTTATTATGGGTTTATACCTTTGTTTCATGGACCTTAATTTAGCTCTCGCGGACTCCTGGGGGTCCATGGACCCCTGGTTGGGAACCAGTGGTCTATGTGGATGCGGGACCAGGGTGTGTGTGTGGACTCCCAGTGTTGGGTTGGGGCTCTCGGCATCTCCGGTTGTGACTCCTGGCAGGGTCGGCAACAGCTCACCCACTCCTTGACAGCAGTGTCGATGCCCGGCCACCACACGTAGCTCCTCGCCAGGGCCTTCATGCGCACGATTCCCGGATGGCAGGCGTGTAGAGCCTCCAGGACCTTTGTGCGCAGTTTTGCCGGAACTACAATGCGGTAGTCCTCGAGCGACAGGCGGCTGAGGGCGTCCACGTTCACGATGCTGGAATCGGGGTGATGCAGCAGCCTGAACTCATTGGCATTGAGGAAGATTGACCACCGGAGCATGCAGGGGGACAGGATCTGCGGCGTCTGGAGATCCGGCACGAACAGACCCAGAAGCGGCTTGTGGTCTGTGATGATGGTGAAGGAACGGCCGTACAGATGGTCATGGAATTTCTTGACGACGGCCACAACGGCGAGAGTCTCCCAGTCAATCTGGGCGTAGTTGCGCTCCGCCGAAGAGAGAGTCCGGGAGTAAAAGGCGATCGGGGCCTCACAACTGTCTGGCAACAGGTGGTTGAGGACCACGCCAATGCCGTAGGGCGAGGCATCGCACGTCAGCACAACCGGCAGACGCTCGTCAAAGTGGACAAGTAGGCTGGAGGACGACAGAAGACCCTTGGCAGCCTCGAACACTTGCTGCTGCGGCTTGCCCCAGGACCACGGTGCGGACTTGTCCAAGAGCCGATGAAGAGGCTCCGCTACCGATGCCTTGTTGGGCAAGAAGGCGTGGTAGAAGTTTAAAAGTCGCAGGAACGACTGGAGCTCCTGCTTACACTGGGGTGGAGGGGCACTGTGGATGGCCTTGATTTTGTTGGGCGTAGGGTGGATGCCGTCCGCGTCGATCAAGTAGCACAGGAACTCCACCTGCGGCAGGCCCAGCTGGCACTTCTCCTGCTTCACCGTGAGGCCGGCGTCCCGGAAACAGCGAAGCACCTGGCGGACGCACTCCAGGGACTCACCCTCGAAGCTGGCGGCGATGAGGACGTCATCAAAGTAGGGGACGATGCCCGGCTGGCCCTTGAGGAGGTCCTCCATCAAGTTCTGGAAGATGCCCGGGGCGGTGCTGACCCCGAACTGCAGCTGAGTCACCCTGAAAGCATCCCGGTGCGTAACTATGGTCTGGGCCGCGGCCGACTCCGGGTCCACCGGCAGCTGCTGGTACTCCTGGGCGAGGTCCAGCTTGGCGAAGACCCGGCCCCCCGCAAGGGAGGCCAGGAGGTGGATGCCGGTTTGGACCAATAGCGCATGCAGGGCTTAGGATCCTTCGTCCAGGACTCAAGCTCCTAAGTGACCCCCTGCATCTCGCCTAACTGTATACATACATAACACCATGCATCCATAATAATAAAAGAATCTGCATGTCCATCTGCCTGTCCATTTGTGGCAGACAGAACCCATCACAAAATAAAACTAGGAATCTCAAAATAAGATGATCGTAAGAGTTCCAAGGCCAAAAATGAAAGAAATCAGAATATCCTGGCCCAGGTTATATCCACACACACACAATGGTTTTTGCAATGGAAACTCAGCTAAGTTCTAACTTTTGATCCTCATTTATTACCACTAAGGAAGATTAACATTCTATTATCAAGCATGCAAAGGGTGCAGGGGGAGAAGCATCCTTTTACTACTTTGATAGATTATGGGGAAATATTAACTCCCCCTTCTGTTCATAATATTAACAAAGGTTTGCTGTTACATTACTATTAAATACATTCTAAATTGCCAACCAGGATGGATGAGAACATGCAAAGCTAGAATATGAAATGCAAGGCAAAGCAAAAACAAAAAACAATGTTGAAATACAGGAATACAAACCTAGCTATGCTTCCCTTACTTTTTGCCTAGTCAGTGTGTGTGTAGGAATCTAAGGAAGATCACACATTGCCAGTCCCAAAGAGAAGAGTCTGATGCAATGTCATCCAGGGCAGGAGAAGGAAAAGATCTGAGATGGGGGTTCTCAGTGTGGAAAGCATTCCAAAACTGAAGCCAACTACGGAGTTGAGAATCCTGCAATGGTGTAGGGACCCCACCTCCTCCTCCTCCAGTTCAGACCCTTCAGAAAGAAGGTTCCCCCCCTTTTCTTTTGGACTTAGTTGTTTTAATAGGGAACCCCTTTTAGAGCCTAAGTGCCAGAGGATCCAAAACTTGGGGAGTCTCAGAAAGGCGCCTGGGTTCAGCCATGACACTGGAGAGTCCTAGGACTCTCCAGCAGTAGGGCACTGCTGGAATGAAAGAGGATTAAGTGCAATCTCCCCCAGCTCCATGGCATATCTTCCTCAAGAACTAAAGACTTTTAAATGCTGAGGACATCATTCAATGTCCTCACACACCTGGAGGTGTCTCCCCAGCCCAAGGTTGTTGACTCAATCACGTAGGACTCTTAAGGAGCTCACCTTGCAACTGACTGTGGGAGTTGAGCAAAGCAAGTTTTCAGGTGATTGTGTTTATATCAAAGGTCACAGCATACCTGATACAATTGCAACGGTTTTCACCTATCCAAGCAGAAGATGTACTCTGAGTATGACTACTTGCAAGTAGGACCTATGCAAGCTTGTGAAAGCCAGCTGGGAAAGAGACATACCCTCTTTGGGTCATGTAATGCTTCATTTGGGATGTGGAATGGTAGCTAAGCCAGGTCAGTACTTGGTTGGGAGACCCCCAAGAAAAACTTTGCAGAGGAAGGCAATGGCAAACCTTATCTACTTACTCACTTGCCTTGAAAACCCTATGGGATCACCATAAGTCAGCTTCGACTTGATGGCATTTTACACACACACAGTGCTTCATTTAGGAGTACTGGGTCCTGGATAGTCTTCATTCTGTAGCTTTAAAGCAAGTGTTCAAAAAAACTACTTTGGAGGCTGGCTGGGAAAACTGCTATCTCCATGTTTCCAACCTCCTCTTTCAGTAAATTATAACTGAGTATGTGGCTTCCCTTCCATTCATGGCACAGCAAGATACCATACATTTTCTGGTCTCCTTTCAATTAAGCTTGTGATCTTACCAGGGCACTGAGTCTGCATTTGTGATTGATTATCTTTACTTTGAGACATTGGACAATGTGTATTTGAAAACAATTGTAGGGGGAAATAGGGCTTTACCTTTTATTAAGCACTGATAACATCTTAAAGCAGCGTTCTCTGTTAATAAGATGGAACATTACAATCCACTTTTTGGAAGAGAAAAAAATAAGGTATTACAACTTGACTCATTGCTATGGCTCTTAAAGTACAGCGAATACAATATCCAGGAAAGAAAAATAACTGGTTCCATATGCAAGATCAATAGGGATACTTTTATCCTTTCAATGCTATTAGACATTTTAAAAAACTTAAGCCCTGTTGACCATGGAAACTATACTTGGGACGTAGCAGATGTTTCAGTAGCCATTCAGGCATAGGAAGTGGAAGAAATTCTTGTATAGATCATCCTCATTGTTCACATGGTATATGTGTATAAGAAATTATTTTTTAAAAAATTAATTGAAGATGACAGACACATCAGACTGGGAAACTTGTTTAGAAACAAAGGGTTAGATCCAACCCACTTTTCCATTGGTGAAAAAGGAAGGAACGATTCCCCACTGACCACCCAAGGTGATGATGCTCTTTATCAGAGGACCTGCATGGATAAAAGCTGTGTGGTTTGGTGACTTTAACAAAGAGGGGAATTGGGTGGGCCGGAATTAAAAAGCTGGCTGGATCCAACCTAGATACTGTCACATTTTCACACTGAGTGGCAATTTAAATCACAATATGTTTTATTAAAATCCATTTAGCCCACAACATAATGGTCCCAGCATTTGGCCTTACTGCCTAATCCAATTTTGCTTTAATTTGTCAAATACTGCAACTTTTGCTTCAAATTTTGATGGAGAAATAATTCCTTCCATAGTTATAGGCTGCTGCCTGCCGAGACGCTGAAGTTGCTTTTTCAAGGTATTGCCCTTTGAAATGTAAATATTGGTAATTTCTCTCATCTCCAATTCTGAACCAATGAAGTTGGCCTCTGGAAAAGTCTTTTCTGTTCAAAGTGTTGTAAAATATATTTGCAGTCAACAGATTAAGGTTTGCTGCAGATGAAATTTTTCTGCCTGTTCCAGTTACTCTTCTCACCAAAGTCTCAACAAAGACTTCATTCTTCGATATGATGGCATTCTGTAGCATTTTGAGATATTCCAACCAAGTAGAAAATAGCATTAGATATTCTCATGATAAAAAATGGAAATAATTTCTTTCAGAGGGATAAAAATGAAAGATTGCTTTCTGCACCTGTGTTGGTCTATGATACTGAATGGATTGGGTGGCACAGGAAATGAATGAATGAATAAAAACAGATCCATGGCATATATATTTCCTTAGACCTTTGTGCCCATCAGGAAAAAGAGAAGCATCAGACCAATGTAGAAGGAAGCTATTGTTGAATCTGAGGTCACAACACACTTAATTGATTCTAGTTTATGACTGGCAACAAGCCCCTTGACTGTGATTTAACTATAGTTTAGAAACCTAGCTTGTGAGGGTCAGCCAATTCACCATAGTGGTTGCATTCTGACTTTATAGCAAATTGGTACCTGATAAAACATGAAGTGTTCAATCAAGCTTAACGTGATAGAGCATGAGGGCGGCACCAGAGGTGTACGTACAAGCTGGGATCATGCCTATTGATGCTGGCAAACTTCTGTTAGCAGTGACATCTTAATACAGTCATGGATTTCCAAAAGGAACTTTTGGAACTGTGGTTCCGTGAAGGGGTCAAGAATCCTCTGTTACAGAGCAATGTCTCATCATTGAGTAATAATCCCCAAAGTTCTTTGAAAAGCAGCTATGGCCATTAAACTTGCTAAAGGTCATAGTGTAGGCATCTCTCATGTGAGCTCTCATGAGCATGTGAACCATAATCTGTGCTATAATCTTTGTGAAAAAGCAACCATTCTGGGCAAATTGTAATCTTCAAGAGTAAGAAACTGCACATAACCTTTATGTTAGCTGATAGAAAATGATTCAGTATTCTATTATCTATAGTGACACATGATTTATAGGAATTCTTCCTTTTTCTACAAACGGTTTCAAACCATCACTCCCTCCCCTCCAACTTTCTAACTTGCTGCATGTGCATTATTGCAGTTCCTGAAATCTTTTCTTTCTAGAACAATTCTCAGCTCTGAAGTGGCTTGATTGTTTAATAGTTCATCAGCTTCTGTTCAGAAGGGAAAACTCACTTCAGTTGAACTGATCTTGGACCTTTGCAGATTCTATGGCAATTAGAAGTATTCATTTGAGGGTGTACTGTAGTATAGAAAAAATCAGTGGATACCTAGACTCAACTAGAGTTCTGCTCCAACAGAGCCTGCACACATTTAGAGCCATTAAATACATCTACTGGTAGCTAATAAAGACCAAGCTTGACCCAAATCGATTCTTGGTTTTGCCACCTCTGAGTTTTTTAAAAAAAATATTATTATTGATAGGAAAATTTATTTCTGGTAATGTTGACTGTTTCATCCCTTTTATAACAAATTTCAATTGCAAACATCAATTGCCATCAAAATATGGCCCATGAAAGCCAGGAGGGTATGCCCTATGGCCAATAACCCAGACACCCAAACACTGTCCCAAGCTGCAAGACACCACATTCTGAAAACAGACTGGGGAACTTCTGCTGTGTCCCTGCTCTGGAAGTATCAGATGTTTTGCAGGTGTGTGTGTGTAAGCACACTCACAATTTTAAGCAGAGTACATTGGAGAAATTTCTGCACTGCATCCTGGGGGTAGAGTTTCCAGCTCTGGGTTGGGAAATACCAGGAGATTTTGGGGTGGAGCCTGAAGAGGGTGGGGATTAGAGAGGGGGGGACTTCAATTCTATAGAGTCCAATTGCCAAAGTGGCATTTGCTTCAGGGGAACTCATCTCTGTCGCCTGGAGATCAGTTGTATTAGTGGGATATCGCCAGCCGCCATCTGGAGGTTGGCAACCTTACCTGGGGGGGAGGTGTTTGCTATTGAATCCCAGGGTTGGGAGACAGGGATTTCTCTGACCCTGAATGGGAACAGCCGCAGGGCGAGGGAAAGGCACTGTGTGAGTCTGTTCTTTTTCTAGGACATTTTCCCAATATGCCTCAAATATCCAAAGATGATATTATGTAGAAGTAGAGTACTTGCGTTCCTGAAGGTTCTGGAAAGATGGCAAATTTGAATTCATAATATTCCATAGAACTAGGCATGAATTAAAATTATTTCAGCATTATGGGTGGGGGGGGGGAGTCAGTAGCTCAGCTTTTACTGATTCAGCAACTTAAGCAGCATAAAGTTTAACATGATTAAAGGGAAACGTTAATATGTTTCTAAACTTCATAGGATGTGCCCGGTTCATAGTTAAGCATGCTAAAACTAGTTCACTTTACACTGATTCACCATCTCAACAACTTTAAGCTTAAATGATTAAAAGGAGAAAGTTACATTTAAGAAAGTACATATGAAGAGTAAATGCACATTTGACCACATTAAAATACGGGGGAAAATTGTAATCAGTTCCATGCTTAGGAAAGAGCATTGTGCAACTTAATGTAAGTAATGAACCTTTCATGTGAAATGATGTAGTGTCACAACTCATTTGCATCCCACTTAAAGTGTAATTAGGTTTCCCTGACAGGATGGCTTATGGCTGAAAGAGCAGACCTGGCTGCTAAATTAATCCAGAATCCCTCGACTTAATAACACTCGGCAAAGCAAACTTTATACACTTTAAAGTTCCCAAACTCACATTTTACATGACAAATTAAAAAGGGATGATTGTGAAGGCTTAAGGGATGAGGGACCAAATTAATCCTCCAAGCTCATTTTACTTGGAATTGTGACTGTTTTCTTATTTGATCTAAATAAGGGAATTGCATTCCTCACTGTGTTGACATTTTGCTGCACTGATAGATGATCAGTACATTAATTCCAATATCCTCAGTATCAGGGTATCAAGGACTCTAATTTTTTTAAAATCCAGTGCCCCCAAGGGATTGAGAATTTCTTGTTGAAGAAAATGAAATGACCATTGATTTTCTGAATTATGGTATGCAATAAAGAGCTGTCAGATAAATAGAGTGTTGTATTACATCTCCATTCTTTTGGACTAGTACCATTCTCAACAAGGAGACATGCATTTTTAAAAAAGCAACCTGGAAAAAAGATAGAACAATTTTGTTGGGGTTGTTAGGTAGTGACTGCAAATAAGAAGTCACCTAGTATTAAGAGTTCACCCACTGTAAGACTCAGTCATGTACTGAACTTTTGGCTTCAGATAAAGAGACAAAACATTATGTATTAATGTTTATCAAACTGTCAAAGAACAATGGGAATTAAAGGCAAACAATGACATATGAAGGTAGGTAGAGTGAGGTCTTCATGGTACAGCACCTACTAAATTATATTCATTCATTTATTTGCCACTCCGCCTATATTCCTTGACTTCCAGTTCTCCCTCTTTCTAGGGTTGTTTATGCATGGGTACTTCCATTCACGTTCGCCCCCAGTCTGTCTCAGTTGTTCCTTCAAGTTATGCATGAGTTTTCCGCCCATTAGAGATGACCTCACTGCCAGCCCTCACAAATCCCGGGACTTCCAGTTCCTCTACGGTCGTTTGTGCATGGGAGTTTTTACCTGAGGTTCGTTGCTCGCTGGACCCACACTTTCCTGTTGGGAATCTATGTACCAGCAGACTCCAAGCTCAAATCAAGAAGCATTTGAGTCCATGCCCCTTGAAATGCTGCTTTGTAATTGGGTGTAGTGCTTACTGTGATAGAAAAGTCCCCCGTCCTCCCTCTGAAACTCAATTGTTGCATAAAAAAGCATTTTAAAAAACAGAGCTCTCTAAAAGGAACTGGGGGAGGGGGGAACCCAAGCCTTGTTTCTAAAATTCTTTCTTCTGCTCAAAAGGACTCAGAGGGAGCAGGAAGCATTTTAATGCCCGCCCCAACACGCTGCTTTGTAATTGGCTGTAGTGCTTTCTGTGAGAGAAACATCATTCCCCCTAGCTTCCGTGTACCACACTTTGCCTTATGCATGGGGATTATACCCAGCCTGAGCTCAGGGAAGATGGAAGAATCAGGTTAATAGAGGAATGGGAAGTCCCGGGGTTTGTGAGGGCAGCGAGGTTATCACTAATGGATGTTATCACTAATGGACACCAACCTTGGTGTCCCTTATGCCTGGAACTGTTTCCCAGAACACATGTGAGGCCTCTGGTCCACTCTTTTAAATCACTCCTCGAAATCAACTTTTCCCATGAAGTCCTCTGGTATAAACCCTTGGTCCCGTTCTCTTGCTGAAAACTCCACCAAAGATGCATACCTTAAGTAAAGGAATATTCTTCCCCTCCCCAGGATGTCACCCAAACATCACGTTTTAAATTGTGACTCCTTGATCTGCCTTCTTGTACTCTGAAAATTATATATATGATTATGATCCTTGTGTCTGTTTGGAAGAAGAGTGATAGGTAAGAGTCACTGACAGAGTAATACATACATTTATTTTAATTGGCTAAGCCATTAAAATCATGACAGATCTCTCATTAAACTACTTGATATCTCTTGTTGAGGAAACTATTGTATATTTTAGCTGTTTTTTCTTGATGTCTTTGATGTGAACGACGTTATACCCATCGATCTGATGGAGGCTGATTCCAGTCCTCTCCCATTATGTCCTTTAGCCAGAAATCTTTGAAATATTCTAGAAGATGGCTATCAACAACATATAAACAAAACTTTGAATTATTAAAACACATGGGTTTTAAAAAGTTATACATTGTAAAAACTTTTTTTGGAGGCACTATGAAAACTAAATCCAGAGCTTCACTATCCTTCCCTACTATTGAGGCATACAGTTATCTATGCCTAAATATAGAAAATAGTGACAATTTATAGCACATATTTTATTACATGCTTTAAAAAAAACTGGAGCATCACACATGATTTGCACATCATTATAATTAATAGCATTAAACAGTTGAACGGTTTAATAACCCAAAGATTGAAAAACCATTTGTTTTGCAACAAGAAACTTTTCTAAGTGCTTTTACTATAACTCTTAATACATCATTAAAATAGTGTTGGGGTATATTAGAATCAAACTTTCAACACAAAAATGGTGATGGTTTGCAGTCCGCAGGGTATGAAGCAGATGGGTTCACTAGTTATAGATGTGGTCACATTCTCCCTGATGAATCAGGGTTACTGCAGAATCAAGGTAAGAGTTCTTTCACTTTGTGAAATGTCTTATGCTCAGCTGGAAGTAGTAGAAATGTATACTATCAATTTAGGCCACTATTAAGTCTGTGTCCATCAGTTAGGGTTGCCAGGTCCCTCTTCGCCACCGGCGGGAGGTTTTTGGGGTGGAGCCTGAGGAGGGCAGGGTTTGGGGAGAGGAGGGACTTCAATGCTATAGAGTCTAATTGCCAAAGCAGCCATTTTCTCCAGGTGAACTGATCTCTATTGGCTAGAGATCAGTTGTATTAGCAGGAGATCTCCAGCTAGTACGTGGAAGTTGGCGACCCTACCATCAGTGAGTGAACGTCACCCATCTATCTAAAATTTATTCTTCTTTGTTTATAGTCCACCTTTCTCACTAAGACTCAAGGTGGATTACAGAATAAACAACCCCTCCCCCCCCCAAAAAAAAGAGTAGACAAAAGGATAAAACAACAAAAGTACAATGCAATAAAACCAGGATTACAGAATCAGGAACACTACAAGCAGTAATCTATCTAAAGCAAGGTATATTATAAACAATAACAAGGGTTGCCAAGCTCCAGGTGCTACCTGGAGATCTCCTGCTATTACAACTGATCTCCAGCCGATAAGAGATCAGTTCACCTGGAGAAAACGGCTGCTTTGGCAATTGGACTCCATGGCATTGAAGTCCCTCCCCTCCTCAAACCCTGTTCTCCTCAGGCTCTGCCCCCAAAACTTCCTGCCGATGGTGAAGACGGACCTGGCAACCCTAACAAGAGTGGATTACAAGGTATAAGACAATGCAGTAAAAACAGACGATACTTACATTAATCCTAGTTGTGGATTACAATCTCACTCCATTGTAATGGTGCCCTCCTGGGCTGTTCCATGCTATCAAACAGTTCTAATCTCTATCATCACCATTTTGCACATTCTTAAGAATGCTAGAACCGTGGAGCCTTCCTTACCTCCTCGGAGAGACCATTCATTCCACAAGGCGGGAGCCACCACTTAGCATACTTGTGAATGGGCAACTGTCAATCTTACCCATTTGCAGGGTGACACCTTTAGCAGGCTTTACTCAAATGAGCAAAGCTGTCACACAGCATAGCAGAAGAGGCAAACCTACTGGTTTGTGAGTCTGAGGACATTTAGACCTTTGTGAGTGATAACCAGAACTTTGAACTGAACTTATTAACTGATTGGTAATCAGCGGAGTATCTGCAGAGTGGGCCTTACATGCATGTTGTGCTTGCTGCCAGATAGCAACAGGGCTGATAATTGAGGGCTGGCCCCTGTATGGATAAGCATATCAGCACAACAGAACCAGCCATGCTAAAATGTAGAGCTCAGAAAACATGGGGATTCCCAGGTTTATAGATTTTTTTTAAAAAAGAAGAGACATAATTTGGTGGCAAAAGAGCAAAAAAAAGTTAATACTGTATCTCTGCAAGCAGGAGTTTGGGGGGCATCTTGGGTTGCCATAGCAACCCTATTTCACAGAGGCAGTATGCGGCCCCAACGGGAAGTGGAATGAGGAGGTGGTCAGCTGGAACCCACAGTAAGTGGATATAAATATAAATCAATTGCATAAATATGCCAAATAGTACAGTTTTGAGAGCCAGTGTGGTGTAGTGGTTCAGAGCGGCAGACTCTAATCTGGAGAAACGGGTTTGATTCCCCACTCCTCCACATGAAGCCTATTGGGTGACCCTGAACCAGCTGCAGTCCTCTCAGAACTCTCTCAGCCCGCACGGAGGCAGGCAATGGCCAACCACCTCTGAACGTCTCTTGCCTTGAAAACCCTACAGGGTCACCAGAAGTTAGCTGTGACTTGATAGCACCCGTGCACACCACAGTACAGTTTTATAATTGGAATAAGTTATAAATAATGCATTTTATTTGTCAATCAGTAAAAGAAGTTTAGGTTTGATAAGAAAGTATTGCATATTTTTCTATTTTTCCTCTAAACTTTTGTTAATCCCCCTCCAAAAAAAAAGGATGGACCCACAGTTTTTTTCCCAGAAGATCTGAAGCCACAGAAATTGTATATTCTTAGATAAGATGTATAAACAGAGTACTTCAGCACGTCCCACTGAAGCATGAAAGACTGTCCAAGTTTGTTATGTAAGTAGTTAGAGCCAAGTATAAAAAGAAGCTAGAGCAACATACAGAAATCAAATTAAGGAAGATGCTTTTGTACTTACAAATTAGGACCTTGCCCCTCTTCAATCTCTTCCCGTGGTATTGGATAAAGCGCCTCATACATTTTGCCAATCCCGGATCCATGGATTGCATATGAATTCATTTTGTCTACACCAGGGGGGAAATAGTCCCAAGGAATAATTGCTGTGCCATTCCAGTTGCCCCAGTTTATATCTGCTTTAAATGCCAACTCAAGTCCTTTCTATACACAGAAGGGGGGGGAATGCACTATAAAAATGTCATCCTCATTATTTTAACAAACTTAGCATAGTGAGCCACTAAAGCACATTAAATAACACTTCAAATAAAATTTCAGCATAATTCTTAATTATCAAGTTCACACAGAATTGCTGTAGTTCAAATTCCCTTTTGTTAATACATCTGCTAAAAAAGGTCATCTACTGTTTTATAAATGTTCATAACACAAAGGTTTTTAATTCACTTCTTTTTGGCATGGAAGTACCATGAACAGAAATACAATGGAGACGTAACAGTGTGTTTTTAAATGGGCTCTAATGCCTGAGTTTCAAGGGATGGGGAGAATCATATGCCTCTACAGTAGCATAGCAGGTGGGTTTCCAGTTTAGGGGGTTACAGCACTTGTATTCCCAGCAATGTATTAAGAGTTTGAAAATGTTATAAAAAATACTGTTCGCACTTTGTTTGGCCCCTTTAGCTGTGAAGACTTCTTCCAACCATTTATTAGCCGTGGTATCCAAAAACCCTTTTAAAGCGATTTTTTTATAACATTTTCAAACTCTTAATACATCACTGGGAATACAAAGTGCGGTAACCCCCTTAGTTTATTTAACAGTTTGTCTGGGATCCATATTATTTTCTGCTTCTCAATACGTCCACCGTATGATAATCAACTAGAATAGATAAAAAGAGGCATAAATCCCAGGAGGAGCCAATACCACATCAAAGAAATTGTAGCAGGAATCACAGCATTCATTTATGAAGGGCAGCCAAAAGCTGCTTATAAAAGCAGGTGACGCTGGCTCTTCTTATAAGTGGCACTACTTAAAACCATCCACATTACAGCCAGAACAGTAACATTAAATTAAAGGACACAAGAACAGTCGCTCATCTTTTCCAGCATCCTGTTTTACACAGTGGCCAATCACTTGCCTGGGAGGGGCATCAGACCGGACATAGAGGGCAAGGCCTTCCTTAGCACCAGCATTCAGTGGTGGTTCCCTTTAGTCATCATTGCTAGTAGCCACTAATCAACCTATAATCCATAATTCTGCCTAATCGTCTTTTAAAGATTTATGTTTGAATAATTTTTTACACATCTAAAAGCCAGCTAGATTTTCTGGGATCAAACCCTCTTCTTCCTCCGTTTGTAGATTGAAAATGGATCCATTCAAACTATCTCTGCTTTTTTCTATACCTACTAAGCTTTGACATTAAGCGCACATTCCTACAGGGGGATCAAAGCTCCATAGGAGCCGGTGTGACCCCGCGCTGGCGTTAAGTGCCCATTTAACCCAGGATAAGCGCTTATGCCTTCTCGGGTGGCACACACCAGCCCCAGGACGCCATGTTCAGGCACCAGCACAGCCTCCCAGCGGCATTCGGGCCAGGAATGCCCACTTTGCCCTTATTGTGAGTTACGCCACCTTTTTAGGTGGTGTAGTCCTATGGAACACTATGGAGCAGTTTCACGGGGCTCGTAAGTAAGGCAGTTTTCTGGCTTCAGTGGGGGGCGGGATGGATCCTGCTGTGGAGGCTAAATGGGCTGCCCAAAGAAAAGCAGGGTTACCAAAAGTGTCCCCCCCTCCAAAAAAACTTGACACCTCTTTGGCTTTTACAGGAGCCTGATACTCTGAAATCAACAAGTGAAAAATTGCATAGAGTTACATGTTCCCTAGGGGCAGGGAAGGAAGTGAGGGCAAGGGAGAACACACCAACCACATGACTGGAGAGAAAAAATGGGCACAGCTTTTATTGAATACAACCACAGGAGCACTGGCGCAGAATAAGGACGGATCCAGCATCGGGCAACCTGCCTGCCACCTGATATTATCCCATTCCCCCAGCCCACCTGCTGGGGGGCAAACCTGGAGTGGCAAGCCCCAGGATCCCACATTGGAGCATGTCACTGTGTGGTTCCCTTGCCACCTGTGGTGAGGGCCAGCTGACAGCCCCTGAGCTGCACAAGCCACTGTATGGCTCCACCCTAGAAGGATACATAGATACTGCTTATAATTGTTTCAAGGATTAAACATAGGAATAAATAGTCCAAAATAAATTTATAGCTTAATAAAAGCTTTGATTTAACACACGGGATGTGTCAACAGTTGAGGTTTTTGATTCATTTGCTAGAACGAGCTCCATGGAACCAATTTGTCGGTGATTTGCAGATGTGCTGGCATTACTTAACTGTATTACTATGATTTATGTTACAAACACTAATGCAGATGATGCAATGAAGTTTACTGTCTGTAATTACTACAACAGGAAAAAATCAGAAGGAAAAAAGTGGGTTGCAAGGTGGGGGAAGATTGGCTATTTAAATACTGCTCACAAAGCAAAGATGGAAATCCATTCATTTAATGAAACTCTGTGAATTGATTATGCCATGATTTGCAATACTTTGCAGAATTCTTTAACCAAATGACCTGTATCTGATCCTGAGAAACTAGTAGACATGGATGGCATTATTTCACACAGTTACTCACATGTAATTACCATTGGACATTCATTGAAAATTAGTAATCATTACATTTTGGGTTATGCTGTGGACTGGACCTCCTAATAAGTTAAACAACTGCCAAATAATAATCAAGTAACTTAGTGCAAATGCATTCCATTAAAAAAGAATTGCATTTTACAGTTTTCTCGTTATCATACTCAATACCCCTATGAACTTAAACACTGCACATTTGCCTTGTCTATTAGTGTTTAAAGAATTCATAATGAGTAATAATTGTACCTTTGGTGCATTCAGTGGATTGAATACTAGCATTGTGTTTTGTCAGTATCTGTGCATTGCTCTGGTACAAGAACCCTTCTGCTGATGCAAGATGAAATTGGCTGATTCAATGAAATGATAGGATACCACTCAACGTAATGTCCATATGAATGCATCCATTACCAGTAAATCAAAAAAATTCAGCTGCTACAGAGGAAATTATGCGGGAAACGTATGGCTTGTTTGCATTCTTTTGCTGTCATCCCCAGTAAAAAACATTTTAGCTAGGAAAAATATAAGCCTCCACCCACTTAGATAAAGAAGGGCAGTTATTGGTGAATATATATATATATATGTGTGTGTGTGTGTGTGTGTGTGTGTGTGTAATGTTGGCATAGATAAATGTGTAAATCACTACAAATACTAAATACAAGAAATACAGAGAAACAATCATAACCATATCTCATGTGGTTAGGTGTTCATAGTTACTGAACTGTACTTACTTCAAGACAATCTCCTCCAGAAAGCCGTAATACAAGATGCTGCCCATGCCTAGTAGAGAGAGAAAGAGAAAGAGAGAGAAATCAGCAACACTATCAAAACAAGTTTCAGAAGAATACAATATAGTCTAGGAAATGTTTAGTAAATTTCACAGAATAAGGAAAGAACAAAGTGTCACAGAAAGCTTGTAGGACAAAGAACTCATATTAAATTATAACTGCCTATGACAGATCTCCTTTTGTTTTATTTATTTTCCCCTTCACCAACCACCACTATCACAACCACCACTATCACTCCAGAGACTTATGATTTGTTCCTTGTTGTTTTGCTGTCTCATATTTAAGATGGTTGGGGGATCTGCCAAAACCCCTTTTGTTATATAAAAGTCAGAAATGGCACAAGAGAGACTTATTCAAATAAAAACCCAAAACTGTTTTGTCTGTCTCTTTTTGGGGGAAATGGAAAAGGTTAGTAAGGAGGTTTGTAAAACAAACTTGACTAGTAACAAAACAACAGGAATGAGGAACTTAGGACATTTATACACAAAATATATTTTGTAATCAGGATGTATCTGATTTAATTCACAGATGGGTGTTGATACTTTGGATAAGTACTGAGACAGATTTCACTTGGCAGAAACTGCTTAGCTGAATAAATAGAAGCTTCTTGAAATAGTATTCTTAAGTTGAAGGAGTTAGGCACAAACACAATTTCCCAAGTTTTCTTCCTTAAAACTGGTTAAGGATTACCCCCTTCACTTAGGATTGATTAGGAATCACCCTCTTTTCTTAGGAGTTATTTCCCTTAGAGAAGGACTCTCAAATCAGTCCCTCACACACAGGATCCTCCTTTATCCTAAACACTCCAGCTGCCAGCCTCAATTGTCAGCTTCCACAGTCAGTTATCAATTGTCAGTTTCTTTAACAATCTCTCTCAACTGCCACTTGTAGAATTCTCAAGGGTTTTTTTTCTTTTTGAACTTCCTGTCACTCAAGGTTCTATGACCAGGACAACTCATCATTATGTAGCTGTCCATCACACTGCCCTTGTACTTAGAAAGACTCAAAAGATCAGATGACTCTTTGCAAATACATGGCAGCCCAAGTAGCCCTGTATGTGTAAATTCATAAAAGCATAAGCCCAACATTATAATGCTCTACTTCACATCTTGCCTTTTCTCCAAGGAGCTCAAAGCACTATACATATTGGTTATGCCATTTTGTCCTCACAAGAATCCTGTAAGGTAGGTTAGACTGATAGAGTAACTGGACCTCAGTCACCTAGGGAGTCTTAGTAGGCATGTGTGCAGGTGTCCTTAATTTCAAACTATCCACAGGCCATTTAATGGGAGAGCTTTCTCATGGAAATATTGAATTCCTGCCTAAGTGCCGTTATTCTCTGTTGCCTCCTGCTCTGGCCAACACCTACTAAATATATTTATCAGAAATTGCTCCCACATGACCATTGGATCCCTTCTCACTGGTCCCAGAGTGTACACATAGTCCTCTCTTTACCCAATCATGGGTCCCCAGCTGTTAAGGCAGCTTTTAGGAGACTGCAGGCACCTAGGAGAGAGTGCATTTTGACCCCTCTCTCACTAGGGAAGGTCTCCTAGTGTCCTTTCAGAAATTATAACTGCCCCTTGCTAAGTAGGTTCAGCATAACAGGCTGTGCTTTATACCCGTAACTGCCAATCCTAACCAATTAAATGTCAACACTTCCTTTTTGTAGAAAAATGTGCCTTTCTGACATCCTTCTTTAATGTGGCCATTTAATTTTCTTGATTCCATGACCAAAAGCAATAGCAAGTGCAACCAGTAAAGTAAGATGGGTTGTGATAGGTTTACGAAGGCTCAAATTATTCCTTCCTTGATGTAGGTAGGTCCACTTTGATGGTGTGATAATTTCTGGTTTGGGCTGAATAAGATGGATATTTTCCATGTCAAAACTTACGGGCAAAGTTCCACTTCCAAGTAGTTGCTTGTAGCACTGTTCAGAAAGAAGGATTCAACCACTGTGAAAGATATAAATGACAACATGCTACTGTGTGCAGTTGAATGTGGGGAGGAAATCAATCATGGCATTGTATTAGTATTTGAACAAAGCAAAAATACTCTCTCTTATTTGGCCATAACTATTTCCCATGTTACTCACCAGTTTGTCTATAGCCACACAATGTCAGTTCCCATGTAATGCCAAATCAAGTTGCCATTAAAGGAATGAAACTTAAGCACATAAAACTGCCTTCTGTTGAGTCAAACCATGTGCCTATGAAGGTTATCAGATACTCTGACTAGGAACAGTTTTCCAGGTCTCAAGTGGAGGTCTTTCATGTCACCTACTATCTCTTTAAATTGGAGATGGCAAGGATTGAACTTGAGACCTTCTGCAAGCAAAGCAGATCTTCTACCACTGAGTTATGATCCCTAACTTTGCATTCTCACATTCAGTTGCTTCCTGTTTACCCTAAATCACAGATTGCCATTATATATGGTACTAGCTGGAGATCTCCAGCTATTATAGAGATCAGTTCACCTGGAGAAAATGGTCATTGGACTCTATGGCATTGAAGTCCCTCCCCTTCCCAAAACTTGCCCTCCTCAGGCTCTGCCCAAAAATCTCCAGGTATTTCCCAACCTGGAGCTGACAACCCTATTAGTGTGGGACCTATACTGTGGGGTTCTATAGGATGCAATTCTATGCCCCATGCTTTTCAATCTTGATGTAAATCATTTGTAGTTTTGGGGTCGATTGTCATCACTATGCACATGTTACTCAGCTCTATATATGCTTATCCAAATCTCCTGGTGATGTGGTAGAGCTACCTGGCTGCTAAGAGTGAACAAATTGAAACTAAACCCTGAAAAGACAGAAATAATGCTGGTTGGGAAGGTGGAGATCTTGAAGCACATTGTGAAGGACACTTTTGTCCCTCACTGACTTGGTTAAAAGCCTTGGGGTTATACTGGACCCAGAATTATTGCTGGAGAAGCAAGTTAATGCAGCTGCAAAAAAGGCTTTTTTCCAACTCAGCCTAGCCTGAAAGATTGTTCCTTACCTTGATACGGCTGAT
The DNA here is from genome assembly GCF_029931775.1 of Euleptes europaea. Lineage (NCBI taxonomy): Eukaryota > Metazoa > Chordata > Lepidosauria > Squamata > Sphaerodactylidae > Euleptes > Euleptes europaea. The sequence goes on along the minus strand of NC_079320.1, from coordinate 34,925,101 downwards.
CTGGCTACCTGGATCCATGCCACAGTAGTGTTGAGATTAGACTTCTGTAATGCACTGTACATTGCTCTCCTCTCAAAATCAATTTGGAAACTCCAATTGGTGCAGAAAGCCATGGCTTGGCTATTGTAGGGAGCTAGACGGAGCACACATATTACTCCCATTCTACAGTCACTCCACTGGCTGTCTATTGGTTCCCAGACCCAGTTTAAGGTGTTGGTTATCACAGACAAAACCCTTCATAGCCATGGACCCCCATATCTGTGGAACCGTCTCACCTCCTATACTCTGCCACAAAAGTGTTGCTTATCTGAACAGGGCTTCTGTAGGTGCCAACCTGCTACTGGGCAAAACCAACAACTACCCATACATGTGCCATCTCTATTGTGTCCCTCACTTTATGGAATGGCTTGCCTAAGAAGGTCAGAAAGGTGTCCGCTCTCCTGGCTTTTCACAAAGTCTGGGAAATTATTCAAGACTGGGCTTCCATATGCAGACAATAGAGTGGCACTGTACTAAATGTTTCACAAAGTTACTTGGATAAATGATTAGGAACTGTGGTCTGTACTATTGTGTATAGTTGTCTGTAAGATATTGTTATATAATTTTGCATCATTTAATGTGTCGTGTTAATATGATTGGCTTTAGTTCTATTTCTACGTTTCTGGTCGGTTCCAGATTTCTTCAATCCTAATCTTACTGCATATTTTGTTTAATGTCCCAGCCTATTGATCAAATTGACTCCCTCCATGTAATTCACCTTGAGTCCCATTGAAAAAGGCAAGCTATAAAAAATACACATTAAAAATAAATTTAAAAAGGATTCTTAACATGTATTGTCATGTAGGATTAGTTACCCAGGCCTTAGGCCTGAAAACCTATTATGGCTTTTTGTGCTGTGCAGCTTTCACTAAACCTCACCTTCATAGTCCCAAAGTCCATCAAAAGGCTTCCCAGGTTCTCCGGATGGAGCTGGAGGATCATCAAAGAACAAAGAGCTCACTTCCATAACTAAACCTTGATCGCCAGGTTTAAATTTGATTGTCACTGGTGCATGCATAACTAGCAAGCTATCCCAGGTAGTTACAATTTTATATTCAATCTACAAGAGAAATCGTAAAGAATTATGTGACCTGGCTCCAACAAACTAAGTTGCAATTCATTTGGAAGTTATTACTGTTGCACAAATTTCCTAGAACACTGGGTGAATGATTCTTATTTTATTCCAGCAATGCATAAATGACATGTGCTACAGTAAAATATTTGTTAGCAATATTGCATATTTGTAGGGTCACATCTGCTCTTTTCCTTACATTTATGACTGCTTGTCTAAAATTGTACATATAAACTGCATTCAGAAATCAGTCTGATCAAACCCTGCTTAGCTGTAACAAACTGAGGTTTAGTGGTTAGCATTATACTAATTATTGTTTGTCATGACATCTGAACTCACAGTGTGTTGAATTGTGTTGTCCACAGCCAGCTGGCCACAGAAATGTCAGTATACAGAGGAAGTAGTAAACAAATCAGGCTTTGCATACAAACTGGGGTTTTGCTCCTTATATCCAGTAGATCACTCATGAAGCTGTCTTATATTGTGTTAAACCACTGGTTTACCAAGATAAGTACTGTCTACTCTGGCAGCAGCTCTAGGATCTCAGGCAAAGGTCATTCACATCACCTGCCCAACCCTTTAACTGGAGTTGCCAGTAACCAGGGACCTTCTACCTGAAAGCAGATGCTCTACCATTAAGCTATAGACCCTCCCTTTCTAATCAGAGTTTGGTGCACAAGTCAAACCATTCTTAATTTTGATAGTTGAATATAGTCAGACTGCCATTTCAACAAGAATTTCTAATATTCTAGGGAATATACGCTTTAATTTAAAAGTCACATTCTTTCACAGAGTATTTTGAAGTCAAAAATGCCATTGCTACGAGGATCATCTCACCCACATGAAGGAATCCAGAAAGTGCGAAATATAACCCAAAGCTTCCATTTTCCTTTTGATATCACTGCATTAGACACTCTCTTCTTTAACTCCTTCACATATAGGATTTTATTGTATTTGTATTACTGCCAGCTAAGACATTTGCTAGCTTTTAAACATATACACCCCTTTCAAAATTTACTTGTTTAAAATAATTGTTTCAAACTGTAGGTTTCGATTAGGGTTGCCAACCTCCAGGTCTCCTGGAATTATAACTGATCTCCAGGCTAGAGACACAAGTTCCTCTGGAGAAAAGGCCTGCTTTGGAGGGTGGACTCTATGGCATTGTACCCTACCAAGGTTTCTCCCCTCCCCAAACCTCACCCTCCCCAGACTTCACCCTCAAATCTGCAGGAATTTCCCAAGCAGAGTTGGCAACCCTACAAAGCCTCATGTGATAGCTTTTTTGACCCTTTTTTGACACTGGGATGCCATATCATAGTGATGAGTTTGGGATTCATTTTATTAGTATAATTGTAGAATGTGATAGGTTCTGATCTCTTGTAACTTATTATGGTTGTCTTGTTGGAAGCAGCCCTGAGCCAGGCTTCGCCGGGAGAGGGCAGAGAATAAGTTGAATTAAATAAGTAAATAAATAAATAAGGTTGAATATGCACAGACATTTTGGCTATCTATAAAAATGGCCAGATATAATCATTGTGGAAAAGTAGAACAAGTTTATTGGTTCTTGTAGGTTATCCGGGCTGTGTAACCGTGGTCTTGGTATTTTATTTCCTGACGTTTCGCCAGCAGCAGTGGCAGGCATCTTCAGAGGAGTAACACTGAAGGACACTGTCCTTCAGTGTTACTCCTCTGAAGATGCCTGCCACAGCTGCTGGCGAAACGTCAGGAAAGAAAATACCAAGGCCACGGTTACACAGCCCGGATAACCTACAAGAACCAATGAACTCTGACCGTGAAAGCCTTCGACAATATTTAGAACAAGTTTACTCCATACATGTAACCCGTAACTGGTTGGGCAATGGGCAGTGCCAAGGCTACAGAAAAGCTAACTTTTAGTTGCTGAGATGAGTTAAAAAATGATCGTAGAAAAGCACGAAAACGTGCTATTTCCCAGGGGAGTGGGAAAAATTACTCCTTTCAAAAGTGTGTGTGTGTAATGGGAAATGCAGTATTGTTTCACTTCATTCAATATGGAGTGGATTAAGAAAGATATAAAAGGCTTGATGACTACAGTCTTCTCTGTTATATTATGAATAATCTCACTGATCAGTAGGGACATTGCTGAAAATATTTCCAAGGTTTCTTAAAATGGAGGCATTTTGAATGATGAGATTTAAATACCAATACTCACTTCCCTTGTTCCATCCTTCAGGAATTTTGACTTATGATCTCTGAAGGCTACATTTTCACTTTAGGAAGAAAATATAAATGAGGTTAAAAGACAACTGGAATCTGGCATTAATCTATATTGCTGCATTTTAAAAAAAAACTTCACTAGCTTACACACTCACTGTGATACTAGGGATCTATAGAAGAATAACTTTATTCTCCCATCTAGTGGCAAGAAGCAGTAAAAGTCAATGTTTCTGGGATCATAAAGTGTTTATAAATACAAACGCCAAAGCTTATTGAGAGAATAAAAGGGAGAAACAGCACATCTAAAATGTATGATCTGTATAAGCTTAAAGGGGGGGGGGTGAGACAGCAACTAGCCCAAATTCAGATTAATTACATTTTGCTGCATTCAATAAAACAATCTGTCTCTGAATAATAATCACAACCATGAAGACAGATAATTTTTCTTGCACATAATGAGGCAATGCTAGACATTAAATAAATCCATCTTCATGGCCATAGTATGGACATTGGGACTGAAATAGGCTTCTGAAACCACAATGGTCTTCACAGCCTATTAATTTGAGACAGTTGGTGGGAAGGGGGATTCACATTCACAACGCAAGATGGACTTGACAATTGTCCAAGAAGTTTTGCAGTTGATGCTCATGGGAGATTCCCAGTCTTGAAAGGCGATCAGTGAGCAAAAACTTGCCTTTTTGTGCAGATATCCCTTAAGAGATCACGGCACAGGATATGGGGGAGAAAACCAAACTGAACTTTTTTTTTCTCCAGGGCAATTTCCATCTACAGCACAGTTAACATATTAAACGGGAAAGATTTGTGTACCTATTAAGTATAAAACATCCTCATTCCTCTGCCACTACCCTATCCTGTACCTTTGCAATTCTGATTGAGTAATGAGCTAGCACTGACTCTAGTTTCACAAGGTAGCTATGTTGGTCTGCTGTAGAACAGCTAGATTCAAGTCCAGTAGCACCTTAGAGACCAACACGATTTTCAGGTAGGGTTGCCAACCTCCAGGTACTAGCTGGAGATCTCCTGCTATTACAACTGATCGTCAGCCGATAGAGATCAGTCCACCTGGAGAAAATGGCTGCTTTAACAATTTTACTCTGTGGCACAGAAGTCCCTCCCCTCCCCAAACCCCATCCTCCTCAGGCTCCACCTCAAAAATCTCCAAGTATTTCCCAACTTGGAGCTGGCAACCCTATTTTCAGGGTATAAGCTTTTGAGAGTCAAAGCTCAGTATCTGATGAAGGGAGTCCCGAAAGCTTATACCCCTAAAATCTTGTTGGTCTCTGCTACAAGACTTGAATCCAGCAGGACTAAATGTTAAAGGCTTTTCACACAAGAAGATTCCATATGATAGAGGGGGAGATCAGCATGAGACGGTTTTCCAGGAGGTGAATGCAATCTTTTGCAGGTACAGTGTTTTGTGACTGGAGAGTGGAAAGAACCGGGTAAATCAGGCAAAGGAGCTACTACAGGGAGATCAATTTTTCAATTCCTCCTTTTCTTAGATACTATGATGTGCCAGGGGCAGGGAATGAAAGAAAATTGGAGAATGAGAAGAGGGTTATTCATCTAAAACTTTGTAAAAACTGCACTTACTACCATGCCCCAGAGTATCTGTGTTCTTATGCAGTTCAATTATACCGTAAATGCACAATCTTTTGTACCTGTATGATACCAAGTATTTCTGTTTGTACTGTTGAATTTTTACGCATATAAAATTACATTGTTCGCTTTTCAGCTAATTAAACAGATGCCCCTCTAAAGGACAGCACAATGTTTAATGTTAAAGACAATTTACACAGTAAGCTACTCAAAGACTTTCCCAGCTACTCAATTGACTGTGAATTAAATAAAAATCATGAAAACAGATCTTGTGGATAGATGCAAGTACTCTCCAGAACAAAAAGCAATCAAAATCTTAGCTTTAAAAAGAGAGAATGAACAATGCCTGTTCCAAGCCCCAACACCATTGTATACATATATTCTTAACCTGAGATGTCATCTGCAATATTTTGAAGTTAAACTTGGCTCCTCAGTGGGCAGTTTTTCACACACCCTCGGTGCTGTAATGATCTTTCATCTAAAAGAACACTACAAGATTTTGTTTTTGCTTTTTTCCAGGGTAATTGCTTGTATTGCTGTGGGTCAGAGCTTTCTCATCTCAGAGCACAAAATAAAGCATTTGTTTTTACCGTTAGGCAATTGGCTTTTTTTTTTCAATTTGTTCTCTATGAAAAAGAAGATCAAATGCATTGAACAAACAGGAAAATAAAACCTCTTTTTAAATTTGGTAAATACCAAATGAACGTTAGTTTTTCAGTACCTGCTTGGTATGAACTGCTGTGCAGAGCCAACCAGAGATGCAACTATGAAAGCAAACCAATGCTTCATTTTGTGAAGGTATTGGGCAGCAAATTCACGTTATATATAAGCTTATGTTAACACAGCTAGATAGTAAGTATCTCAAAAGCCCAGTGACCATCAAAAAGAGGTAATTAATAACACGTACCGGCCTTGACAGTGTTTTAATAATTGACTAAGATTTAACAGTAAGTTAGGAAAATAATTTAATTTTGACACTTCAGAAACTCCCCACCTTCACTGTAGGAACCACATTAACAATGTGATCTGTAACCCTAAGGATTGCTTAGACAAATAATGCATGTATGCTCAAAGCTTTCAGAAGAGACTTCCTTTACAGCACATATTTAAGGCACTTGATAAATACATTAAAAATACATTGCACAAGTCAAGTAACAAACAAACGCATAAGTAAATCAGTTGGAAGTCCCACAGATTCATCTGCCTCTCTTCTAATCTGATCCTTGGATATGTGGCCATATTATACATATTTGTCATATTAATCTCATACCTATAGCTCTTTCCAATAAACTAGTACATTTTTATTCTTCACTAGCTATACCCGGCCACGCGTTGCTGTGGCCCAGTCTGGTTAAATGGAAAAGAAAAGAGAAAGCGCACATTTCTAATATGTGTAATTTCACAATGCTTGTGGGTATACAATATTTTTTGTTGTTCCATTGTCCGTGCAGATATAGAGATTGTCTGGTTTGCCGACTCTAGAACACGCAACATATAATTGTCCATGTGAGAAGCAATCCGTGTCTAGATCTAAACCTCACAATTCTAAAGATTGGTCCTGAGCTTTGTTGATGGTGATTGCAAACGCCAATCGAATTGGGAATTGCAATCTCTTAAATTGAAATGGCATATCAAGATTGTTGCTTCTACGACGTTGCTCATGAATTTTTTTTACTGCAAGCCGCATGCTGTTGCAAAGCTTTGGCTGGTTGATATTTCGCAACATGATAATTGGCACGCCGATTTTCAATTGCAGTACATGCGGTGGCATCCCTGGCAGATCGAGTGAATTCAAAAATTCTGTTGGATAATTAACCGCTTCATCTGCTTCCACAACAATGTCGACGGACCTGTATGTGACTGCCTCGCTTTGAATGTGAGACTGAATAATATTGTTAAGTTCGTAGACGTCTTTGTTCTTGGCCGCAAGAATAGCTCATTCACTCAGCCAATCGTGATTCTTATAATTGGTTTGAATATTGGGAAATACTTTTTCAACCAATTCTTCTTTTGACGTCACTACATTGCAGAAGTTATGAGGCAATGAAATTCGTTCTGAGGTCAGATCAACCGGTACCTTTCCATTCCCAATTTCCAGCAATTGATGTGAGAATATCTCAGCTGATCGATCGTTTTGCAGCTGGACACGCATATTTGTAGTTAATTTTAACATCTTGACGTGTCACCACAAAGTAGAGTATTTCAGGCAAGCATTTATTTCGTCTGCTGGTGTCGATCGAGGAATTACAGGTAATGTTTGCCTGAAATCTCCTGCAAGCAATATGAATGCATTCCCAAATGGTCTGATGTTTCCACGCAAATCTTGCAATGATCGATCAAGAGCCTCGAGCGATTTCTTGTGCGCCATTGTGCATTCATCCCAAACAATAAGTTTGCCTTTCTGCAATACTTTTCCCATGCCGGATGCTTTGGAAATGTTGCACGTGGGAGTTTCAATGAATTGCATGTTCAATGGCAATTTCAAAGTGGAATGAGCAGTTCTTCCACCTGGTAGCAATGTTGCAGGTATTCCGGACGACGCAAGAGCTAAGGCTATGTCATTTTGGGATCGAATTGCTGCCAGAAGCAGTCTAAATTAGGAACGTTTTACCAGTTCCTCCTGGTGCATCTAAGAAGATAGCATGTGTTGCTTTAACGTCCAACAGATGGGGCTGTTTTTCAAAAAAGCATGTTTTTACCTGTCACAGGTGTGACATCTATATAATATAGGTATATAAAAACACGCGCGTATTCGAATGCAACGTTGTGTCAAAATTTCAAAGCAATCGGTGAAGAACTTTAGGAGATTTAAGATTTTGAACAAACGAACATTTACATTTTTATTTATATACATAATAAAATAATAATAATAAAATAAGATTATGGGCCAGATTTGTAGTTTGGAAACAGACTTGGATTCAGCATTGCTCCTCAATATCCAGGAAATGACTGTGGCTCAGAAAGCTTATAGACTTCCTACCTGCATTTTGTAGAATGCACTGTAAGTGTAGAGTCCTCTGCCAGCTCAAAGAATCATATTTCAGAGCAAGCTCTGCAAGAAGCAGAATCCAATTAAATATTGATAGACAACTTTTTAGCCCCAATGACATCTTAAGAGCTTTGCATTAAAATGATTCACAATTAAAACACTTCAAATCTAAAAGCAAATTTTAAAGTTCGCCACAACACTCCATGGCTGTTTGGGCACTTGAAATGACGTACCCAGGGGGGCTTACTCGTTCCCATTCTTCTCACTATGGGGAAAAGTGATCAGATAAATTAGGAAAAAATCTTAAAGGGTGCTCTTCAAGCAGCGCCTCCCAGGTAAAACGTAAAGACAAGCAAATTCATTCATAAAATTCAGTTTGATGATATTGAATTGGAGCTTGCCAGCTCCAAATGCAGTTAGTAGGTGATGTAAAAGACCTCTACCCTGAGACCAGGAGAACCAGTGTTAGAGTAGATAATACTGACTTGGATAGACCATTGGACTGGACGTAATATAAGGCAGCTTCATGCATGTTGATTACAGCCTGATCCCATCAATCCTATGATCTTTCATAGGTAATCTATAGCACTTCCCACATTATGGAGCAAGAGTCCATAATGGAAAAACACAAAAATGCTTTTCTGCAACAAACTGACCCTTAAAATTGGCTCCCCTCCCCCAATTCAATTATACCAAACGAGGTAGGATTCCTGGTATACTTCAAGGTTAATAATAGTCAGCAGTAGTATTTCAGCTACTGCCACACCATGCTTTTCATTCTGCAATACCCTAGTAGGAACCCAAGGGCTTCAAACATTTAGAAATTTTATTTTGATCACCTGCATTAGTCTTGTTTAGAGACACCCCTATAATAGGATTTTGGACTACAGAATATTCAGTCCCAATTTGTGCTTTGCTGGACTATTTTTATCTTTTTAGTAGGGAAATCCAATCCTAACTACACTGTTGATACCTACTAGGTGGTCTGCAAATAACATGTTTCTTGTATCCTGTGGTGGAAATGAAGTTTACTTTCACAGTGTCAATTGTAGATGCTGTTTAAACTTCTCAAAAAGCCAGCCTTCACCACAGTCCTACTGTTTTCTCTGAACAGTTGCTAGAAACATCATCGTCATTACTACCAAATCCATTCTTGTATGCTTTGATAGCATACACCAGTATCTTTTACATGTTTACTTCACAGCATGAGCAGGCACAGTGCTTTGATTTTAGCAATTCATCTCTTCCTTAGTGGTAGGGACTGCTTTTTGTCCGCTGTACTGTAGAATCGTGGCAGATCTGCTTTCCATGCTATTGGTACACATTTTCCTTGAGTGCCATCTATGAGACTTTTATTTATTTAATTGATCGATTGATCATATTTACACCTCACCCTCCCCCACCAAGGCAGTGCTCAGGGTGGCTCACATGATACACCTTTGTACACCTCTACAGACAGCCGCATGAACAGAACGTTTTTGGAAGTGTCCTGTCAAGCTATTAACAACATTGAAAATGTTTTATACAGCTGTTCTAGAGACTAGGGCTTGGACCCCATGGAGAACTTTTGCATCTGGAAAAGGGTATGTGTGATTTTTACTGATTTTCCTCCAACTGCAACCCTCCCTTTCCTCCCAATGCAGCACTTCAGACTAGGCATAAAAGTCACACCGCATGGACAAAAATCCTTTCCTTCTGCAGAAATCCTCCATGGGATCTGTCCCTAGGTTTCCTATGCATTTTATTTAGAGCAAAGTTTCTATACTCTTTTTCTATTCCAACTGTAATCCACTGCCCAGAATGAAAGGGCTAATTTGTCCTCATCAAAAATAGAGCAACTCCAGCTATATTCACTTTGCGTCTATATATGATGGGAAGAGATAACAAACACCAGCTGATTCAATATTGTCGTATTTATTAACTTTACAGTAAAGCAAGACCAGTTTAGTGTGAGAAAAGAAAACCTGTTCGCTACATTCAGTGAACAGACAGAATACAGATTATTCTTAGCTTACAATATATTATTAAAGAGCAAGAGTCCAGTAACACCTCACTCTTGCTCTTTTCTACTGCTACTGAGAGACTAACATGGCTACCCATCGTAATATATTAACAGTTCAATATTTAACTTCATGTTAAAATAATTAGACTTTCACAATCTTATTTTCTAATTAAATGATTTTTTTTAGAAAAATCAAAATATTTGCCCATAATGAGTAGACACCTCTAAAATTCTGAACATCCCCAGGTCTTGAATTTCTTAAGAGGAAAAGCATCCATTCACTGTAGTTGTGAGAAGAAACACTAACAGGTGACAGAACAAAAATATATTGTTCAGCTAGTTAACTGAATGTCACTGAAAGTAAATAGCTATATGCTACAAGCTGAAAGAACTGGAGCACTTGGCTGGATATTTAAAATAAAATGGTAATCTAACAGCTACAGCAGACTTGAAGACACCTAGTGATACTATTAATAATAGCAATGCTTTTATATAGCACTTCCACTGTTCAAAATACTGCACTTACACTATTTTCAGTCCTTACCACAGCCCTCACAGGTTTAGCCAAAATTATCCCTGTATTACAGACAGAACATGTTTTGCCTAAGGCCACAAAGTGAATTCATGGCAGTGATTTGAATTAGGGACCTTATCGATCTCAACTCATTCTCTTAGCTGGTACACCAGCTTCCTCAGTTCATCTTTTTTGGCATTTTCTTTTTGTATAAGTCAGGGGTGTCAAACTCATTTGTTATGTGGGCCGCATATGACATAAATGTCACTTGGTTGTGCCGGGCCATGTCTCGCCAGCCCAGATCAGGACTGGGGGCATGTGGCTGCCTCAGCTGGCTTGCGGGCCGGATAAGTGCTTTCAAGGGGCCGGATGCGGCTGTATGTTTGATACCCCTGGTATAAGTAATGTTAGTTATTAGAAAACATACTATAACCACTATAGTTTGAAGTCCTGCAAATTGTACTATGCCAATAAAGGTATTTGAAATGTGAGTTTGAAGTTCAAATCAGTAAATAAGTAGGATTTACATTCTGTCCAAACAAAAAGGAATAAAACTTCTGCATTCCAGCAATAGTAATCTTTGATGGACTCGTGATCCGCAAAACTTTGAAATACTTTTACACCAAGATTACCTGTAAAGAAAAAAGAGGTTCTATTTAGCTGCTCGTAACATATTCTTGTTTAGAAGCAACAGGCACCTTCAATAAATCCTTGTATAACAAAAATACAGGAAACATTTACTGGAGATGTTCTGGAGTGGAACCCAGAAACCCAACAAAGGACCAATGCTGAAGTGACCTGAGCAGAAAGCATATAGTTGGGGATCTAAATCAAGATGTTATCCCTAACAGCTGCAAATTGCAAGCCTGAAAACATGATTTTCTATTTTTCAAGGGTTACAAATGCACTTAAAATCTAGAAATGCCTTTCAATATCACTTATTTGTGACAAATGGCAGGACACACAAAAAAAGCACATAGGGTTGGATCCAGCTAGTTTCTCCACTGGTTAAAAAGACAGGAAAGGGTCCCTTTTGACCACCAAAAGGGCTACCTTGGGGGTCAAGGAACCTGCATGAACAAAAGCCAAGTGAAATGAGGGCTGTAATAAGGAGGGGAATTGACACAGATTGAACAAAAAAGATGGCTGGATCCAACTCAAGGACACCTGGAGAAATCAAGATGTCCTGTGCTATAATTAACCTAATCATCATTGTTAGCAGAGATCAAACTTCCCATTGACCAAAACAAGGGGCAAGTTTCACCAAGGATGATTTTAGTGTCACCCTCAGCAGTTACACCCTTTCAAGTCCACTGACTTTAATGGACTTACAACAGCTCTGCTTAGGATGGCAATGTAAGTGAAGCTAGTTTACTATATTCCACAGAATTCACAGTAAAACATGAACTCAGGCACATGGGAAGATGTGTGCGTTCAAAACCTGTTGGGTTTCTAATATGAGTAACTCCTGCACAAGCAGTATGTTTTTACTCGATTCAGCAGTATCCTCAGGTTTAGCCCTTTTCATTTTGTCCCACAGGAGTCAAAGTAAGGCTCCAAGATAAACTTGCATACTTTGGAGTAAGGTCTACTGAATACAGTGGAACTTTGGAGTAAAGAGCTTGTAACTGGAACTGCACAGGAGGGAAAAACTGAGAAGCAGCAAAACAGTCATTAGTGACAGTGGGATTTGGTTGTTGTTTTTTTGCCATCAAGTCACAGCTGACTTATGGCGACCCCGTAGGGTTTTCAAGGCAAGAGACTTCAGAGGTGGTTTGCCATGGCCTGCCTCCACGTCACGCCCCTGGTATTCCTTGGAGGTTTCCCATCCAAATACTTGCCAGGTTCGAGACTGAGAGCGTGTGAGGGGCCCAAGGTCACCCACCAAGTTTCTATGGCAGAGTGGCGATTCAAACCTGTTCCCCAGATCCTGGTCCGACACTTTAATCCCTACGCCAGGCTTGCTATTGGGTTTTTTTTAACAAACACTAATATAAACTGATGACAGCTCATACTGTCTGAGTATAAATTCAATCAACCCTTACGCCACTACCCACTTTTTAAAGTGAGTATATGCTTGCAGAGACTTCAGTTCTTTGGAAACTGTTGGAGTTTTGCCACTTTTGAACTTCTAGATAGCTTACCCTCTTGTCTTATTTACCTAGCTGGCCGGTTTGCATGGTGCCCAGAAATCTGATACCGGCTGCTTCCAACCTTCTCCCATTAACATCCTCAAGTTCAAGCATTTAAAATATTCTAGACGATGACTACAAAAGAAAGGAGGCAAAGACTAGGATGAATTAGAAACATTTATATTTCACTCTTTTTGTTCTTGCTGAATATTTAATAACCATCAGTAGTGGCAACTTTGAGTACTTGAATTCTTTTACTGTTCCCCACCACTTCAAGACAGGGCATCCGAAAAATGTGGACATTTGAGCAATACATAATAAACAGTGAGGAGCACACTGCAAGGAACACATACTGGTGAGGCCTTTTCCTTCCACAGATATAGATGCATATGAAGTACACAGAGTGCCCCAGACCTCAGAAAGCATTCAGTTCAAAGGACTAGGGAAAAAATAAGACTAGAAATGCTTGCCACAGCAATTTATAATATAACCCAGATATTCCTGGGTCATTTTTGCCTTCCTATTTCATACTCAGTAAGCAAGCCAATAAAGTACCATAGCTTTCAGTTGTCATAATAGAAAGTTGGTGAAACCTACTTACAAATCAGGTTGCTGATCTTTCTGAATCTCATGTTGCGGTACAGGATAGAGGGCTTCATATGTTCTAGCTTCACCTGACCCATGAATTGCGAAAGCATTAAATTGTTCAGTAGCTGGTGGAAGATAGCTCCAGGGAAGATGAGCTCTGCCATTCCACTTAGCACTGGTTCTTGATACTTCAAATTTTAAAGGTAGCTCTTGCTGTATTTAAAGGAAGACAAAAACCTGAGCCTGGTATTCCAAGAAATCGGTTATTAGGTATTAAGGAAAAAGAAACGGTCACTTACTTTCAGTACTTTCCTTCTGCCACAAAGCAACAAAATGAGATACTGCCCATGCCTATGAAAACATGGTATAATCATACTGCAAATACGTCCACAAGCATATCTGCAAGCCAAAGGTGTGTCACTGTTCTTAGATGAACATGGTCTTACTTAATAAAATGCAAGCACAACTTCTAAAAAATCTTGTTATGTAGCTACTAAAATATAGGATTACATTTGCTACATTCTGAACTACGTAAGAACAGATTTTCCATTTGGACATAATATTTTTACACAGAGTTCTTCTCTTCTTAGTAACCACAACAGTTCATACACATACTATGGTTTGATAATGGGGGTCAAGGACAGCAATCCACCCCATTTCTCAGCCACTGTTTCATCAGGGTGACCTTTTACTTCTGTGTTATGCACAGGCACTAAATCTCTGCAGCTGCTTGGTATTTATTACATAATCCATCTCAGTGAGATAGGTGGGCTATAAAGCAAATAAATAAATAAATGCATTTTTGGTTATAGCAACCAACTAGCTTTTGTTTAGAAAGTACCCAAATAATAAGGGAGAATTCTGATCTAAATCACCAACTTAAATTAATCCACTTTATATTTGTGTGAAAAGATGTATCCAATTATTTTAGCCATGAGTGTTCTCTCTCTTAAGTGCACAGTAGGAGATAAGGAGTACTTCCAGCAAAAAAAATTAGCATTAATAGCTGTTTAAAAGCAGAATCTCAGCAAATGCAGAACTGAGAGAAGTTCTACCTGCCAACATTTTCACATCAGTCATAAAAGGCAGAAGAATCCTGTCCAATATCGAACTTGGTGACAGAGACCAATCACTCTTTCACTTCATGTATCTACTGTTGCAGACAGCCAATATAGTATTTTTGCCTGCCCCCACCTCAGATACCTCAGAAATGAATATCTTAACTAGAAGAGAAAAGCAAATACATATACAGTGAGGGAAAAATGTATTTGATCCCCTGCTAAATTTGCCCGTTTGCCCTTTGCCAAAGAAATGACCAGTCCATAATTTTAATGGTAGGTTTATTGTAGCTGTGAGAGACAGAATAACAACAGGAAAAACCCCAGAAACCCAGAAGACAAAAGTCAGAGATTGATGTGCATTATAATGAGTGAAATAAATATTTGATCCCCTATCAACCAGCCAGATTAGGGTTAGGGTTCTGCTGTCGACAGAAGCAATCAATCCATCAGATTCCAAACTAGCCACCATGACCAAGACCAAAGAGCTGTCCAAGGATGTCAGGGACAAGATTGTAGACCTGCACAAGGCTGGACTGGGCTACAAGACTATTGCCAAGCAGCTTGGTGAGAAGGTGACAACCCTAACCCTAACTGTCAACCTCCCTTGGTCTGGGACTCCATGCAAGATCTCATCTCGTGGAGTTGCAATGATCATGAGAACGGTGATGAAGCAGCCCAGAACTACATGGGGGGAACTTGTCAATGATCTCAGGGCAGCTGGGACCATAGTCACCATGAAAACAGTTGGTAACACACTACGCCGTGAAGGACTGAGATCTTGCAGAGCCCGCAAGGTCCCCTTGCTCAAGACAGCACATGTACAGGCCCGTCTGCAGTTTGCCAATGCACATCTGAATGACCCAGAGGAGAACTGGGTGAAAGTGTTGTGGTCAGATGAGACCAAAATCAAGCTCTTTGGCATCAACTCAACTTGCCGTGTTTGGAGGAGGAGGAATGCTGCCTACGACCCCAAGAACACCATCCCCACCGTCAAACATGAAGGGGGACATCTTATGCTTTGGGGGCGTTTTTCTGCTAAGGGGACAGGACACCTTCACCGCATCGAAGGGACGATGGACGGGACCATGTATC
The DNA here is from genome assembly GCF_029931775.1 of Euleptes europaea. Taxonomy (NCBI): domain Eukaryota; kingdom Metazoa; phylum Chordata; class Lepidosauria; order Squamata; family Sphaerodactylidae; genus Euleptes; species Euleptes europaea. The sequence goes on along the minus strand of NC_079320.1, from coordinate 34,909,796 downwards.
GTCAAATCTTGGGTGAGCACCTCCTTCCCTCAGTCAGGGCATTGAAAATGGGTCAAGGATGGGTATTCCAGCATGACAATGACCCAAAACACACGGCCAAGGCAACAAAGGAGTGGCTCAAGAAGAAGCACATTAAGATCCTGGAGTGGCCTAGCCAGTCTCCAGACCTTAATCCCATCGAAAATCTGTGGAGGGAGCTGAAGGTTCGAGTAGCTACACATCAGCCTCGAAATCTTACTGACTTGGAGAGGATCTGCAAAGAGGAGTGGGACAAAATACCTCCTGAGATGTGTGCAAACCTGGTGGCCCCCTACAAGAAAAGTCTGACCTCTGTAATTGCCAACAAGGGTTTTGCCACCAAGTACTAAGTCATCTTTTGCAAAGGGATCAAATACTTATTTCACTCATTATAATGCACATCAATCTCTGACTTTTGTCTTCTGGGTTTCTGGGGGTTTTCCTGTTGTTATTCTGTCTCTCACAGCTACAATAGACCTACCATTAAAATTATGGACTGGTCATTTCTTCGTCAGAGGGCAAACGGGCAAATTCAGCAGGGGATCAAATACTTTTTTCCCTCACTGTAGCTATTTTCACTATTGAAGAGTCTGCCTTACCCACTATTCTGTAGTTCTTTTTTACTCAATGTACAACCCTGTACTTACAGCTTTACTTTATTAGCCTTTTCCCTTTGGTACAAGGACAGTGTATGCATAGACACACACCCCAATATTCCCTTCTGTTCAAAATATAGAACCAACAATTATTTTCTACAGTTCTAGACCAACTCCAAACATATAGGCATTAAAAGGAGTTACAGAAACACCTGAATAAGAGTTCCTTGAACTAGGTCCTTTGTTCCACTTGTATAAAGTGTTAGGAATTACCAGAAATCACCCCCAAGATCATACTTGTATATCCAACATTTAAACAATAGGCTTGCAAAGTTTTTCTGCAAAAACTGCAGAAAATGTTGGTAAATTTTAAAATGTTTACTTACGGACAGAGCTCCACTTCTAAGTATTGCTCAGTTTGGCCATTCAGGAAGAAAGCTTCTACAACTAAGAACCCAAAAACAAGTACTTATTTCATCCTATATTATTTTTTACATGTCAAATATTTAGTTTTATTTTCCATTCTACATTTTCAACATCCCACTAACTATATGCATCTATCATCAAGGGCTCTGAAAACAAAAGTGTTCACAATTATCATAGCTCTAATTACTTTTACTGTTGCTGAAACGAAATTTACAACAACTCTATTGACAGAGGGGAAAAGAAGAGATCAATTCTGCCATCTAGATAAGGAATATGGTATAATGAACAAGAGGGGAGGGACCTTGGCTCAGTGGTAGAGCATCTGCTTGGCATACAGAAGATCCCATGTTCAGTCCCCGGCATCTCCAGTTAAAGGGACTGGGCAAGTAGGTGATGTGAAAGACCTCTACTCGAGACCCGCTGCCAGTCTCAGTAGGCAATAATAACTTTGATGGACCAAGGGTCTGATTCAGTATAAGGCAGCTTCATGTGAACGCTAAAGCAATGGACTGGATATGAAATAACTGGGAGATAAATCTCATCCACATTCATTAACAGTAAGAGTAATATGGTAAGGATACAATGCAAATTGCTTTCATAAGGATGATTCCTTCTTTGCCCAGGAAAAAAAAGTTACGAGTGAGAAATCCTTTATACTTTCTCTAACTGCAGTCAGGTGAAACTCTTGCAGACTTTAATTATCAATTTTAAAAACATACTTGGGGTCATTTTGGTGGCAAACCTTTCAAAACAATTCAATTTGAGTCTGAGCTATCAGTATTTTAAGACATGGTTTCTGGTTCTGTCACAGAATGGTATCTGAATTTAGTAGAGGAGTGACTTCTTTAAACAGTGACATGTTTTAACTTGCCAGTTTTGTTATGCCTTTTATAACACTGTTTCTAAAATAACACTGCTTGAAGACTAAAACTAAAAGAGGGAATAACAAAGGCTCAGAGGTCAAACACATGGTTTTATATACAAAAGATCTACAGTTAAAGGAGATCAGATAGCAGGTGCTGGGAAATACCATTCTTGGCCCTGAGATCCAATGGTAGATAATATGGAGCAATATGGTCTGATCAGTTCATACGAATCTAGAGCTTGTTGCTATAATAATAATCACACTTCTGGTGACAAATTTAAACAAAAAAGCCAAGCCAGTTTCACTCCATATTGATATATTCCTGTGGAAGGCTATACATGCAAAGTAGTGTTTGTAGCACTGAAAATCAAGCAGCTATAGAGTCGAAATCAGGGGAGGAGGAGGGAATACCGTGGTGCAGAAAATTTGTAATTGGGGAAGTAGGAGCAAGGAGATTAGAGCAGTCTTGCGAGAAAATCACAGAAGAGTTTACTAGCCAAAACTTTGTAAAGTATTCATGCCTTGTTACTTGAGTAAAGTCTTACTGAGACAGGTGGCTACTTAAAAACCCAATTAGTATACAGAAATAGGTCATTTTCCAAATGCAATGGGTTGGATATTACCAACTTTTTCACTTGCTCAATTTTCACTTCTCCTCCCGACCCCCATCCTGCCTGTCCACATGGGTTCTACGTTCCCTACATAGCACTTTTGGTGGTCAAGAAGTCCCCATCCCTCTTTTACCCGCAGAAACAGGATAGGATCCAACCCACTCCAAATTCAGCTCCCTTGCTTCTAAACTATTAGAAATGACAGTTGTGTAACTGACCTCTTTAAATTTAGATGCAAGGTAACACATTTTACCCACTTCTTTGTGACAAATAAAATGTTTATCCTGTATGAAAGATAGGTAGTTAGTTATCAGCCAGTGATCTGATTCCAGTTTTACAGTTCTAATTGGCCCAAGATATATCTTTATAACGGATTAAAGTTAAAATGAAATGTGGCTTATGGAAACTCAAATGCTAGCCAAAATGCAGATACACAACCTTTTCAACAGGATAAAGACTTGTACTATAGTACTTGAAAGGTGTGTTAACAATATGATTTTAGGACAACAATGGCAAAATCAGCTCTATATTATCTATAGCAGAGGTCCCCAATGTGGCACCCATGAGTACCATGGCCCCCACCAACACCTTTCCAAATGTTTTTATAAAGTGGGCTGAGCCAGGTGATGTTTTTGCCCAGCAGAGCTTCTGACTGGCTGTGCAGATTTTTAAAAAAATCACTTTAGCAGCAGCTGCCACAACAAGACAAGGATCTTCACTGCAGGGATGAAAATAAGTTGTGTGTATGCAATACAATATTTTTAAACAATATGTTCATTTTAAAATAAATCTCATTAAGCACAGCTTCTGCTTGAAATGCTGAAGTGTTACTGTTAGAGCTTTGCAAGACCTCACTCCCTGACATTCTGTGTTTGGTCCTGCCTCGTAGCAGCCATTTTGTGGTTGCACTCACCACCACCAAAGGTGCCCACTGGCTCAAAAAGGATGGGGATCCCTGATCTATAAGCAACTGATTACCAATATTTTATTCACTATAATTAGCTAAAAATACTTTGCATATACATAAGCTACATGCTTTATAATTATCCCAACATTAACATTTACACATTTGCTAATATTCATATACTTTAAACTAACATGTCATGAAAAAGCTTGCTAATTCATCTTCTCTTCTGTATCATAGCTTGTTACTACAGTTTTCATAGCACTCCATTTTTCTTAACTTTCTGAAGCACAAGCTGTGTGACAACTTTTATAAGGAGTTGTACAGTAAATGACATAATTTGGAATTCAAAGTTGGATAATTAGATTACCGTACTTTGTTTACCCTACAATGTCAAGACAGGCACATTGACATGTTCTGTTACCCAGCAGACAGAGCTGCACAGAGGACAATAAAAATGGACACCAGTTTTATGAGAACGGGACATATTTCAAGATTGATTAAAGTAGCATGCTCATGTTGAATGCTCAATACATAAATGCTGCTTGTTTACTTGAGCTATATAACCTCAAACATCTTAATAAAAAGGAAATCAATCCCTCTCCCCTGCCATAAGTGCTTTAAAAGCAATTGTCTGTTCAGAATTCTCAACCAGTCCATGTATTTATCCACTCAAGCAATGTGGGGCTGGTGATTCTATTGACAGGAATACCAACCTCTGTGCAAGGATTTACTGCCCTAGTACCCTAAATTTAAACTGTTAAAAATTATTTCACTTACCCTCATAGTCCCACAGCCCGTTGAATGGTTTTCCAGAATCACTAGGAGGGGCTGGAGGATCATTATAAAATGGAGCAGTTACATCCATCAACAGTCCAGCATTGGCAGGAACCAGCCTGATTGTTACTGGATCATGAGACACTGGAAAGCTGTTCCATGTATGTTCAATTTTAAACTCCATCTGAATATTTTAGATATAAACATACAATTTGTAGATTTCCTCTAAATACCACTAAGATGTTTGGCAATAAAGATTATTTTTGATTATTTTGTTCTGCTGTAATTTTTACTCATATGACCCACACCATTTACTCGTGATGACTTAAAATATCAATTGATTACACACTGCTAGAGATGGACATCATGTACTTCCAACACAGACATTTTATGAAGATTACCATGCTAGTATACACAGTCTTACAGCTTCTAAATCAATTCTATTCTTCTTTACTCAGCTTTTTTTAATGAACACTTACATTCCCAATTTATGGGAAAAAGTCATACCTCATCAAACTCTAGAACCGTTACAATGACAAACAAACATCACACAGATGGACATAGCAACAGGGTACAACATGCAAGAAAATATTCTTGCCTATATCAATAGTACTTTAACTGAAATATTATGGTCTCCAAAATATCATTCTATACTGCCAGTATTTACTAGAACATGCAACAATGGCATAATTAGAGATTTGATTCTCCCCACTCCGGGGTGGAGGATTTAAGAAACTTTTAAAATATTGCATAGGGGATGCAAGAAAAACAGAAAGTGAGACATACCAGGAAATGAGGGGAAAGCTTTCCTTTTTACACCTCAACATTTTGGAAATTACTTCACTAGAGACTGAGGGTGACACATAGGGTGGATTCCATATTTAACTGTAAGTTGCACTAAGAACTGCCAGTCAGTTAGCCCCATGTTGAGGATCAAATATCTTGGAATGTTGTACTTTTCTTGTGGCACTGCGTGTCTGTCTGTTCCTCCCCAGTTTCACCACATGGTGTCCACAGTGATCAAAAAATTAACTTACAAATATTCAAATTTATTGCCATTTTCCTGATAAAACCACATTTCCTCAACAACACTGGTGCCAAGAAATACTGGTGCCAAGCTTACCCGTGGATTAAACAAAATTGTAAACAAATCTAGAGGATGTACAGTTGTGTTTAAATTTGTATTTTTAAAAAAATTACCACAAAAAAATCAGTTATAGAATCAAATACATGTGATATGGCTGTTTTTCAGAACTGTTAAAGTGTTCTAACTAATGCATAACATAATAGTCTCACTCTCGTTTGAATTCTAGGGTCAAACAACACCAGTCCCACACTCTACAGCCCCTTCCCACATCATTCTCATCAATGATTGCATATCATACACTGAGTGCTTGTCTATACCATCTAGGACGAGGATGATCATGGGCCTGGAGACCAAGCCCTATGATGAAAGGCTGAGGGACTTGGGAATGTTTAGTCTGGAAGAGAGGAGGTTGAGGGGGGACGAGATTGCTCTCTTTAAGAGTTTGAAAGACTGCCACTTAGAGGAAGGCAAGGAGCTTTTCCTGTTGGCAGCAGAGGACAGGACTTGCAATAATGAGTATAAATTACTGAGGGAAATGTACTGGCTGGATATCAGGAAGACGTTTTGTATAGTAAAAATAGTTCAGCAGTGGAATCAACTGCTTAGGGAGGTGGTCAGCTCCTTCTCTCTGGCAGCCTTCAAGCAGCGACTTGGCAAGCACTTCTCAGGGATGCTCTAGGCCAGGGGTCTCAAAACTGCGGCTCCAGAGCCGCATGCGGCTCTTTGGCCTGTTGAGTGCGGCTCTTCGAACTTGGTTTGGAGCCCCTGCTCTTGCGCCCACTCGCGCCGGCAGCCGGGCTGCGGAGCCGGCGCGCCTGAGAGAGCGAGAGCGGGCGAGCTGGCGCCTGTCTCTCCCTCCCCCCTGCCATGGAGAATGGCCGGGTCCCCCTTTCCCTTGCCCTCAGTGGTTGGGAGGCTAAAGCCTCCCCTCCCCTCTAGCTGCACAATTGCTGGGCGGATGGGCGGCTCGGTGGTTCCTGCCCCCCCCCCCGCCTATCAGCTGTTGGGCGGGGCGGGCTTCCTTTGTAGACCTGGCCTCCCACTGAGTCCCATTGGGAGGCCATGTCTACCCACTGGCTTTCTTGGTGGTAGACCTGGACTCCGAGGAGGGGGAAAAGTCCCCCTTCAGAGGCCTGGTCTACCAATTGGCTTCTATGGGCCTCCGGAGGCCAGGTCTACTGCCAAGAAAGCCAATGGGTAGACCTGGCCTCCCAATGGGACTCAGCCGGAGGCCAGGTCTACCAATAGGCTTTTATGACGGTAGACCAGGCCTCCAGATGAGGACTCCGGATGGGGAGGGGGAAATGGAAGGACTTACAATTTAATTTTTATCAATAAACAAAATCACTATTAAGTATGATATCAAGTTTTATTCAGTGTACCTATAGTTTAATTAAGACTTAAAACTTTAATTAAAGTTTATTAAGTTAATAAACAGTGTACCTACCTATATAGTTTAAGTTTAAGAAATTTGGCTCTCAAAAGAAATCTTAATCATTGTACTGTTGATATTTGGCTCTTTTGACTAATGAGTTTGCCGACCCCTGCTCTAGGCTGATCCTGCACTGAGCAGGAGATTGGACTAAATGGCTTGTATGGCCCCTTCCAGCTCTGTGATTCTATGATCTATTAATTCCATATAACGAGAGTGTTCTTGTTAGTTGGTCAACACTGTGGCACTTTAAGAGTTTTTCAAAACCAAAACACGCTGGATATTTTGGCTTGTACTGTGCTAGTACAGGGCTTCTTCATGTCAAATATTTTAGTCTTGTTGGGTCCAATACTTATAGAAACAAAATTTCATAAGACACTCATCTCACATTGCCCATCTTAAAGCTATGCCAAGACCACCATGGAAAGTGGTGGCATATACCTTCATTCTCCCACCTTAGGCCTCAGCATCTCATAAAAGGAAAATGGAAGCATTTCCATTCCCCATTGCTATGGTTGGTCTGGCTAAAAACAAAGTGGAGGGTGCAACCTGGAAAAACTGCTCCTTCGACACAGAGCCATCAAAGATCACGTAGACAGACCTTCTCTCCCTAACCTATACCCCTGCCAGAAGCAACCTCTTTGAGGAATATGAGATCTTTGCTATCCTTCACTGAGAGGCACCGTCGCCAGTGCACACTCGCTTGCCTAGGATCTAAATTAGCTTAAACCTGCAATAAGCAAAGCCACATGCATATCCTTTGTCTTTGGAAAATTCCCGTAGTTGTGGATTCTGGTTGCCAACTTTCCCCCTCGCTTAGGGGCCTTACGCTTTTAAGAGGCATACAAGCAGGAAAGCCCTGATCTGGATGGCCCAGGCGAGCCTGATCTCGTCACACCTCAGAAGCTAAGCAGGGTCGGCCCTGGTTAGTATTTGGATGGGAGACCACCAAGGAAGTCCAGGGTTGCTGTGCAGAGGGAGGCACTGGCAAACCACCTCTGTTAGTCTCTTGCCATGAAACCCCCCAAAAGGGGGTCGCCATAAGTCGGCTGCGACTTGACAGCACTTTGCACACACACAAGCAGGAAAAGCTTCAGAAGCTGAATTCCTGCTTATTGACATAAAAGCAGTCATACTGGAGATGTGGCTCAGAGAGAGGAACTTTCAATCAGGGGGGAAATCGACAGAATCCTTCATGGGGATTAATGATGGAGAGGAAAGGGGTCGAGAATGACAGGATAGGGAGGGCAGAAATTTCATCTGTGTCGAGAGCAGCGCTGAACCCTCGTAAGACAAGGAGTCCTTTACCAGCTTCCCTCGACGGCCAGCGGGTAGAATGGAGCAAAAGGAGACTCTACGTTCCCGCTTACCAGCCCCGCTTACTTTCCAGTATCTTTTCACCCAATCGGAAGAGCGAATGCGGAAGCCCGCGGGAAGAGGCACGCGCGTGACCTTTCGAACCAATGGGAAAGCCTCCCCCCGGCCTCACCTAGGATACGATTGGCCCAGCGTGGCCCGCGTCATGTGACACCCCCCCTCCTTCGACCGTTAGGTCCGTTGTCAAGGAAGCCGTTGGAAAGCCGTCGGCTGGCGCGCGCCGCCTCTCCGGAGGAGACCCCCTGATTGGACAGGGAGGGGAGGTGACGTCGCGGAGAGGAGCCCGGGAGCTTCCTTGTCTTCCCGGCTGGGCCAGGGGCTCCCCTGGCTCTGGACGTCGGCGTGCGCGAGCAAGCTGGCGGAAGAACTGCGTGTGTAAAACCACGGTGTTTTCTCCACGAACAGGTTACTCTTCGGTAGGCCCAGTGTACCCTGCACGCCTGCTTCTATGCTCGATTTAAAGCCCAACCCTATCCGCGACAGCAGGGAAGTAAAATAATAATAATAAAAAAAGCAAAGAGTCTTGGGGTACCTGTAAAAACTAACAAAAAATTTATTCCGACACGGCTAGCCCTCTGCAATTCTACTCGGAAGTTAGTCCCCCTGAGTTAGTTTGGATTTGTTTTAGGTAAGTGTGCAGGGGCTTCAGGACTGGGTGTTCTCCTAATCGGTCAGCTGGAATTCCATGAATGGGGCTCAGATAACTCCTTGGCAGGTGACAGCTAGCACGTGGAAAGTGGTTCAGTGCCAGCTGATCGTCCTCTGTTGGTTGCATCAGATAGGATCTGACCATGAAGAAGACCGCCCCCCCCCCTTCCCGGTAGTCATCTTTGGGGCTATGGCATTGGAACTGGCCTGCCTCAATAAGAAGGATTGTGCTGTGTTCGTGTTTTGTACTCTTGGTAACTGAAATAGCACCATTTAAGAGGAGGTGGCAGAGCATTTGTTTGGCGTGCAGGTTCAATCCTGGCATCTCCAGCCAAGAGAGTTGCTGCTAGTGTGAGTAGATAATACTGATCTTGAGGGACCAGTGGTCTGATTTAGTATGAGATGGTGTGGGAGACCAGCATTCCCAGTAGCTCTCCCTGCATCACTGCAGCAACCCAAGCCTTTAACACCTGACTCACCATCCAGAGCCAACAGGGCACAATCAGAGGTGTGGTGGAAGAGTTGTCTGGAGAGTCTACCTCCCACTCTGTGGCTTCATGTGTGTATTTGGTTTCCAAAGGAAAATTGGGATGGCTGGGGTACTCTCTTTGCTGACATATCCTATCCCAACTCTCTTTGCTAATGCATCCTATTCCTGAGACTGGGGAATATGTTGCAGAGTTGTGATTTAATGGGGCAAACTCTTCCAGACTGTTACAACAGACTGGGGTAATTTTGAATTTGATGGAGGAAGGCATAATTTAAGGAATGGTTGTTAGCTGGGATTACATTAGGAGTGGAAAAAGAAAATATGCTGTAGGCTCCATCTGTGAAGAGTGAAATGTGTGTGTGTGAAGTGCTGTCAAGTCGCAGCCGACTTACGGCGACCCCTTTTTGGGGTTTTCATGGCAAGAGACTAACAGAGGTGGTTTGCCAGTGCCTTCCTCTGCACAGCAACCCTGCTATTCCTTGGTGGTCTCCCATCCAAATACTAACCAGGGCTGACCCTGCTTAGCTTCTGCGATCTGGCTAGCCTGGGCCATCCAGGTCAAGGCGAAGAGTGAAATGCACTGAGTTTAGTCTGTAGAGATGTAATTAACAGAATACTGACAGCAATCATATGCAGAGTTACTCAGATCTACACCCATTGATTTCAGTACTGCATAAGATTGCACTGTGTGTGTGTGTGTGTGAGTGAAGTGCCGTCAAGTCGTTTCCGACTCATGGTGACCCTATGAATCAGTGTCCTCCAAAGTGTCCTATCCTTAACAGCCTTGCTCAGATCTTGCAAATTGAGGGTCGTGGCTTCCTTCATAGAGTCAATCCATCTCTTGTTGGGTCTTCCTCTTTTCCTGCTGCCTTCAACTTTTCCTAGCATGATTGTCTTTTCCAGTGCACTATATATTGCACTATATATGTTTAAATATTTGGACTTTTGGGGCAGGAGGTCTTTTATAGTTTAGGCTTCTCTGAATAGTCATACCAAGAACTGACAGAACAGTGTTAAGATTTTTGTTGTCTTCTAGTGTTTTTATTTAGTAAACAAATTTTATTTAGTAAACAAAGGGATGTTGTTTAATTATCTCAAGGTCTTTTCAATCAGTGGTTCTTGAGTGTACCCTTGAACACTAAAATCTAATAGTTGAGTGTTCCATTGGTACCCAAATGAGTTGTGGAAATCATCAGTGTTTATTTCAGTGTTGTAAAATAAAAGGAGGATTGGAGCTTTGAAATATACACGAGAAAGCTTTCCCTACAGCTTTTAATGGAACATATGGAAATGCTTGTTATAGAAAAAAGTAGACTGTTTTGCACTACATGCTAAAAACAGAATGTTTCCAAGTCCTGAAGAGAATTAAAGTTAATGTAATATTAAAGTAATGTAAATATTTAATAATGTAAATTAATATAATATTTGAAAGTATATTTATTTGATTTCTGTAGATTTTGTACTGCTGGTGGAAAGGAATCTCTCAGTTGGAAACCTGGTAGCTAAAATTATCAAATGGCAACAGAACCTTCGAGAGATCAAAGTAAGTTACACATTAACTGACATTAAAATCCATTCTGTTTTGTGTGTTTGAGTGGATTATGCTATTTTGATAAGCTTAGTCAATATTTTTATTGTATAAAAAGGCCCTTCAGTGGCAGAAAGGAATGCTTTGAAAAGCTTTATTAATTGTTCCAGGTTGTCAGACTAGACAACTTAAATTTAAAAGCTCTTAAAGAGTTCAGGTGTTAAACTGCAGAATGTAATTATAAGCCTGCAATGTAGTAAAATCTGCTTCCCAAGAAGATAAATAAAAAGTGATCAATGGAGTACCAGTTAAAAAAAAAAAAAAACCAGATCCAAATCAAATGAATAACATCTCATGAAGCAAGAATGAGGTATTGAGAATGTAGTCATAGGCAATATAGTAGACACGGTGCAGTCCTAAAAAGAGTTACACCTTTCTGAGTCCACTGAAGTCAATAGACTGAAAAGGATGTTATTCTGCCTAGGATGGCACAGAGAAAAGTACCTGCGTGTCGGAAAGCTTTTTGACAAGAATTCTCTATCAAAGACTTTTTGGAAAGGAATATCCATACATGTCAGGATAGCAATTTAATCTGAAAGAATTGAACAATGTGATCTAGATCATTTGTTGGATTTTAAATAATGTGTTGGTTAAATAAATGCATTATTCGAAATGCCGGGCTGCAGCTATCTACCAGAAGAAATCATTTCTGACTTTCATAATTTGTCTGTTTCAAATTATGAGATTTTTGTGTTTCAGATCAGAACCCAAATGCAATGCTCAGACAGTATCAAACAGAGAATTTTCCAAGAACTGCTGCTGTACAGGTAAGAAGGACCATTTGTATTTGGGAATGTGCAAGGGGCACTGTCCGCAGAGGTAACCTAATGTACTAAGGCCCTGTCAATTGGAAAGTTCCAAAAGCAAAATCTGTATAGTGACTTTTATGGGGAATAACAAAAAATAACACAGTGTGGTGAGCATCACAAAACAATGTACAGGCTTTCCAGTTAAGGGAAATGTGATATGAGTTTAAAATTATGCATGGGATGGGAAAAGAGGGTAGCAGAACTTGTTTCCCTTGTCTAATAGTACAAGATAAAGGTGCACTCAATTAAGTTAATGGGAAGTAGATTCAGGACAAACCAAAGAAAGTACTTTGTTCAAAGAGCGATTTGGCTGTGGAATTCTTCGCCAAAAGAGGTAATGATGGCTGCTAGTTTAGCTGGCATTAAAGGGGAATTTGACAGGGACATGGAAGTTACATTCATCAGTGGCTGTTAGTCATGACTACTAAATGGAATGAACGTGGGAATTCCTTTTAGAATTATCCTCTGAATATTGTTTTATTTAAAACATTTCTGTCCTGCTTTATGTCCTAAAATTCATGCCAGTGGGATTATAATCTGGGAGATCCAGGTTCGAATCCCCACTCTGCCATGGAAGCTCACTAGGTAATCTTGGTCTAGTCACACACTCATCCTAAACTACTTTAAAGGCTTGTATCACCATTGGGGAGAAAGGTGTGGTATAAATGAAGTAAATAAATAAACTGATGGAGATATTTTACTCTGTTCTGATTTCTGATGATAATTTACCATGTGTATAATCCTAGCTTCGTGCATAATTTAGGAAGCATTTTTTCTGCTGTAAAAGAATTAATGCATTAGTGAATTAAAAAAAGATCTCAAGGTGAATTGAAACAACATCTTTTTGTGTAAAAACAGAGTATGAATACTTATGTTTAAGGGATTTAATCTTGGTCCATATGGAATAGGTTGGGAAAATATTTAGATATTATTACATTAAATGTCAAAGGTGAAGATTGTTTAGTTTGACAGCATATGTGCATTAAAGCAAACTTGCTCTGTTTTAGAAAAAAACCTTTGGAGCTGATCATTCAATGGAGTCCTGGCTGACAGACCAAAGGTAAAGAGGTTTACATAGCATTCTAATTCAATTTCAGTTAAATAGGAAGCATTATGATGAATGTGGTTTAACTGTTTTTTTTTTTTTTTTTCAAACAGCAACTTTTTAGATTTCATTTTTATGCTTGGAAACTATTTTATTATATTTCATCTCGATTCTAACCATATATATCTGAAGCAAGTTTCTATGTACGGTATGCGATATATGTAATTACACTCTTAAAAACAATACTGTCTCATGACTTTTAGAAGAACTCAGTTCTCTATCAATGTTATGATGAAGTCCAGTGGAATGTTCTTCTAAGCAAACCTATTTAGAATCAGGTTTTAACATTTGAACTGAACTGGCAAGCAGAAAAAGGTTTATCTGTGTAATCTTCAATATCAATAAATCTAATTCTCAATGTGGCCCTTTGTGTAGATACCCCAAACTGGAGATTAGGACCATGATCAGACCAGACAGATCTTTCTACAAACCTGAGAAAAACTCCAGGTTTGCAGAAAAATCTAAAATCTAAGGGGGCTACAAAAAACTGAGGGGCTACAAACAACACCAAAATAACAGAAGCAGTGCCTATAGTTTTTAAGAAACAAATGCCCTCTGTGGCTATTTCTAGGCAACTGCATCAGTATTGTCAAGGTTCAAGCCTTGGTTTAAATCAGTAAAAGGTAGGGGGAGGGGGCACGGCCCTGGTATTCCTTGGAGGTCTCCCATCCAAATACTTGCCAGGGTTGACCCTGCTTAGCCTGGGCTACCTAGGTCAGGGGGATGTAAATATTGTACTCTTATTAATATACTCCAGTTTTGTGTGAAAATTACTGCAAGAAAAATTAATGTTGAAATATTGTGCTATTGGTTCAGTTGATATAACTGATAACTTTATTTTACATTTTTTTTAGCATATTATCCCCTCTGCTTATTGAATATGATAAACATTTAGAAGAAATGAGTGAACAACTGCGTTTCTGTCAGGTATGAATTCTGCATAGAAATAGTAAATGGGAAAGACATTGAAAACGAACCATTTAGGATCTTGCTGAATCAAAGTGTGTTAAGTGTTAAACATAAGAAACCTTGTATTCCTGCTACTGAATTATAAATTGTCCTCTTTTTATTGATAGTGAAGTATCTGAGTGGTTTTGGTTATCTCTTGCATCTTACTGTATGTGATCTGAGCTCTTAGACCCTATTAAAATGCTTACTTGTCCTGTATGACTCCCCTTTAGGGACAGATGGGCGAAATGAGATTAAAACTTGGACAAGTCACCAGGGAAAATGAAAGGTAGATTCACTTATCACTACATGTTCCAATCGTGTTCTATGATCTAAAGTAAAACAATTATTTTTTTGGGTGGCATTTGATAAAATCTCACCTTAGTTCAGATATTCCATTGCATAAAAGTAGTTTAACCGTTTTAACGTTGGTTTTTAAGTTCAAATAACATGTGTACATATTTTAACTTCTGCTTGCCAAGAAAAGAAGGTGGCATCAGTTTGAATTGGGTAGAATTAGGTACAGAACTGTATGGATCTGGGTTCTGGAACATAACTGAATTTATTCGAGCATACTTAGCTGCCCAATCCTAAGCCCTCCACCATCAGAACATCACTGGTGTCAACATGGCTAGTTGGTATCCTGTGGCAGTTGGAACTGTATGCCAAAAAGGTCCTAACCCCAAGGACATGAATGCAGCAACTGAGCTGGACACTACAGTGACTTCGCTGACACCTATCAATCACGGAGCAGCACACTGATCGTTCCCCCATGTCAGTTATGGAAGCAGCCAGCATGCCTCTATGATATCACCCTGCCTACACACAGAACGGAACGAGGGAAGGAACAAAAGCAGGGGAAACAAGAATCCCAACAAGGAGGAAGTTGCTAAGGCACAGTACGGCCAGCAAACAAGCTGATCAGTATTAAGCCAGAAGGAAGAGGCAGAGCTAGAACTCACACCTGCCATACTTTAGAATGATCATTCCCCTAAGTGCATGGCCAGATGGGAAACAGGAAAACCACACATCTTGGGGCATTTGCAATTCTCTGTTGACCCTGTTGAAATCATCCATCTGTCCAAAGACAGAACAGACTGACAAAAAAAGCATCAGAGCAGTTAGATACACAGCTGGTTAAATTGTAGATGCAACAGATGGCTAGCACTGCTTTGTGAGTGGGGTCCACCCTTACCTCTATTTCTCTTGGAGGGCTGCTTGGAAGGAGCTAGAAAAAAGGGCAGTAACGATTAATGTTCTGTAGGAGCAATAAATAGCAAATGGACTTAAGTAATAAAGTAGGTCGTGGTTGTGTAGGAGGAGAGATGTTTGCAGGCATCAAGGGGATTCCCCCTTCCTTGCTTACCTGTGTTGGGTGCATTGCTGTTGTATTCCCAAGTAGAGAGGCTGAGGATCTGGATTAGAGTTTGTGGCTTGAGATAAAATAATTGTAAGGTTTTGAGCTGCTTGTGAACAGGTGCCCCCTTTTTGTGAACGTGCCCTTTCCCTAAGTCCCCCTGTGCATGTTGCGTGTGTGTGTGTGTTTATGTAGTGCTAAGGAAACTTGTGATTGGCTGTAGACATAACTGGGCATCCTAAACTGGGCACTGGTTGTGTAGGTATGTGAGGGGGGCAGGATTTGTTTGTCATACCAGTTAAATTCAGCGGGAATGCTTGTATTTATGCTCTGGGGTTTTTTTTGCCGGTGTAATGCTATGACAATGCCAGGGGAAGAACAGGGGCTGAGGGAATTTAGGTTGCTGACTTAGCTCTGTTCCTCCCCAAGCAGGTTTTTTGATACCCATTTGTGGTCCCTAAACCAGTTTAGTTACACTGGTACTTAATGTACGCTGACGTAATGACAGCAGGGTGTTTGTTACTGGTATAGCTCTGCATTATCCTAGCATAAAGATTTAGAAGTTCAAGGGTGGTGTTAGGATTGTGCCTTTATTCTTCTCTTGTCATCACCTTTCCCCCCTACATCCTTCATTCCCAAATGTGTTTTTAGAACTATTAGTGCTTTTCTAGGTAGTCAGAAAGCATTAAAACTGCCCATATCCTTTTCACCTCTAAAACCGTAATTTAGAAATGTATAAAGTGCTTGAAATACATACTGTTTTAATATTTATTATATTGTTCGGACACGTTTGCTACCTTTTTTCTATCAGAATGGGGTACATGAATGCCAGTAGGATTATTTACACATTTATTGCCTTTGTATTCTTTCTGGAGTCAGCTTGTAATGCTGTTAAAATGAAAGAACTCAACAATGCACACAGAAAGCAATGCAAAACTAAATCAAACTACAACTATTAAAAACAGCATCAAGCATATAAAACATAGGCATAAAAGCAGTAGCATGGTTTAAAAACCAGTCATCATACGAATACATTTACCAAGAGCAGAAATGGTTGCTTCAAGCTGAATAGATAAGAGGATAGTCCAGCAGCATTCTTTTCTCCTGAAGAAGTCTGCCTCTCCATAGCTTTTGTCCTCCCTTGGCTATCGACGGGAGATCCTGCTTCCAAAACCCCACAGCATGTGAGTGTAGTAAAAGGAGAGAAGAGGAATTAACTTCCGAAAGAGCAGAACAAAAAAATTGGCACTGTGGTACCACTGTATTCCCTCAGCATTTCCTTGACAACACTGAATCTTCCACTGTTGTCTTGAAAAGGCAAAATTGGTCCAGTGTCTATGGCTGTGGGCCGTATTTTCTCAGACCATATGTATGAGACCCATGTGCTGACTTAGTGCTCTCTGCAGATATTTCCCCAGAAACAGTTAGTTACTGCTTGGGTTGCTTTCAGCTTGTTTCTTTTTTTAAAAAAATAGTTTTTATTGGGTTTTTAGGAATACAAAATAAAATAAGGGGAAGGAGGGGGAGGGAAAATAATAGGCATAGATTTCTGTGACAAGCCACAACATCTGTTACTTAGCGCACTAACACATTGCGTTTCTAGTCAATCAATATTCATAGCAACCTCAACAATTCACATCAATCTCTATTATTAATCTCCATATCCTTCATTATCTTCTGTATAAAATTTTATAATACAATAATCTATAATCAAGCTACATAATACTGCATTCTATCTGTTATCAGCTATTTAATATCTTTACTTATACAGTTTTAATATTTGACCCCTTCAATAAAATCTCTATTTAGCATGAACTACATTACTATATTAGCTACAAATTGTCTCCCTATCCAAGTTTATCGTAGAAAGTTTGCCACTTGTTCCAAAAGTCTTCCAGCGGTCGTTTCTTAATTAAGCAAGTTAGTTTAGACATTGTGGCGAAGTCCATCAGTTTCTTCATCCATTCTCTCTTAGTCGGTGCTCTTGGATTTTTCCAGTATGAGGCATATAGAAGTCTCACTGCTGTTGTAGCATATTGGAAAAGTTCTCTTTGGGTTGAGTTCACTTGTGGGGGAATAATCCCTAATAGCATGAATTTGGGATTTAAGTCAAAGTCAATTTTAAAAATATCTTCAATAGCTTTCAGCTTGTTTCTTTGACACACAGCTAGAAGTTTCTACATTCTTCAGAAAGCTCCACGTAGGCATGTGAATTACTTCTGTTCAATCCCTGGCATCTCCAGTTAAAGGGACTAGACAAGTAGGTGATGTGAAAGACCTCTACCTGAGACCCTGGAGAGCCACCGCCCGTCTGAGTAGACAATACTGACCATGATAAACCAAGGGTCTGATTCAGTATAAGGCAGCTTCATGTGTTCGTGTGTTCAGTAATGTAAATCATTATAAAACTTGAAAAGTGTTTTGTTTGCAGCTGATGTTCAGTTGACAGATACGAATGACTGTTAAAAGCAATTGATTATTCACCTGCTTGCAGGTTGCATGAAGAACTAAAAGAGCTCGTTGAAAAGCAGTTAGAGGCTTTGCCATCTGGTTCTCCTTCAAAAGATGTTACTTTTATGGATGAAAACTTAGTAGGAAACCTTCAAGAACAGTTGCAGCTTGCAAATAAAGTGAGTTAAACCATGTATGCTTCCTTATTTCTTTGACAGTCTCCTTTGAATGCCAGATTGCACTAGTTTTAAAGACTGTGTCTGGGAGACCATCCTTTTTTTCCAGAAGTCTTCTGCATAGTTACTTTAAAAAAAAAATTGTTAAACTTGCTTTTAATTCCAGGACTTACAAACTAATGTTGGGTCTGTGTACTTCAGTACACCTCCCAACTAATCATTCTTAGGACTTCATTCTCTTGGAGATACAACAATAAACTCTGAGTTCCCGTTGGGTGGCAGCAAAGGAGGGCAGAATTCTAATAATTAAAAAAATAGAAGCAGTTGATGCAAATGCATAGAAATGTAAACAGTATTAGAAGTTTCTTATTAATAATATATTCCTACTGCTTAAATATGATGCCTAATACATGCATAGTAAGCAATTACGTGTCATTTTTGTAGGAAGCAGAGTGATTGTTCTACAAAACCAATCTATATTCTATAAATATGGAGGTTGGTGCTATCCACTTTCTAAATAACAGCCCAATTAGTTACAAAATGGCAGTAAAGTTGCTTTTTTGGATACTCACCTGGTTTTTAATTTTTACAGGAAAAGGAGCAGGCGTTAGAACTTTGGCACACAGCGTCACAGGAATTGGAGCGACTTCAGCAGATGTTCCATAAACAAATGACAGAAGCCCAAATCCATATTGCTGAAAGCCAGAAACAAAAAGTAATGTTGTTTCTATTGATCTTTGTCTTTCAGTACAACATCTTTATTAAACTTCCATTGAAATTTGTAAGGCATCTGATAAATTTTGAAAGCCAGATGTTAGAATGGCATATGTCTATTATTCTTTTAGAGCGTTGGATTTCGGTCCGTCTCTGGATAGTCAGATGATCCCACTGTTGACTAACTCAGTTTTTGAAGTATCTAAAAAATTCCAAGCACTGTTGGTTCTGGTGAAATTGCCAGCCATGAAGTTGCAGAATTATGTTGGCTATGACTTACCCCCACCCCACTCTTTGAATAATACCCCCCCTCATAATACTAGAACAGGGGGTCATCTGCTGAAGCTGAAGAGGGAGAGATTCAAAACACATAAAAGGAAGTATTTATTCACACAACACATAGCTAAATCGTGGAACTCTCTGCCCCAATATGTGGTGATGGCTGCCAACTTGGAAGGCTTTAAGAGGGGAGTGGATATGTTCATGGATGAGAGGGCTATTCATGGCTACTAGTAAAAATGGATAGTAGTCATGATACTTACCTATTCTCTCCAGGATCAGAGGAGCATGCCGACTATATTAGGTGCTTTGGAACACAGGCAGGGTAATGCTGCTGCAGTTGTCTTGTTTGTGGGCTTCCTAGAGGCACCAGGTTGGCCTCTGTATGAACAGACTGCTGGACTTGATGGGCCTTTGTCTGATCCAGCATGGCCTTTCTTATGTTCTTCTGTTCTTATAAATAGTTTTTCATGCAAACCTACATGCCTACATACTGAACAGTAGGGGATGGAATAATAGTACAGTGCCTACAGAGACCCACTGGCTGGCACAGAACTTGCTTCCACTGCAGATACAAGGCCAGTCTAGTGCCAGGCAGGTGTGGAGGAAGCACCCCATGCTGTGTTGCCTCCTGAAGTTCAGGCACCTGTCCCAGAGGCCCCTGCAGCCTTGCCTCAACCCAAATTATAGCTACGCTGGAAGAAGCAGAGATTTACTCTTGCATTCCTTTTAGCCCCAGCAGCGGTAGTGTGACTAACAGACATGTGTCAGTTCTTTTCACTGCCATCTCCAACCACCCTATCAAGAAATAGGATTCACACCAGTGGCCCCTTCAATATTGTTGGGGCCTTTGAGATAATTCCTCATTTCCTTATAGGAAATGCATCGTGAATTCCTGCATCGTGAATGGAGAAGAACTCCAACTCTTTATTATGCTGGTCCTATTAGAATTAAGTTGCTCTCCACTGGTCTCAGGTACACTGGAGAGAAGAGAGCCATGATGGAGGGACACCCCCCTCCAGTGCTCAGAACCCATAAAAACGCATAGCACCTCTGTATGAAATATACTATAATTGTATCTTGTTTGCTTTCTCTGAAATATCCGGCTGATGGTTGCAGAAAAAACTCTGGACTAGCCTGAGAGCATTGATGTTTCCTCTATAATAATCATACTTATAATATTAAGCTTGAACATTTATGTTGGTGATAAATCCTTTAGATTTTAATTACCTGCTGTGCATCTTCTTTTGTAGGGTCAACTGACAAGCTTTCAGCAACTAACAAAGCAACTGCATTTAGCCAATGAAAAAACAGAGTCAGTAAGTGAAAAATTCTGAACATTATATGATTTTTTTAGCTTAGTCTAGAAGATACAGTCAGGATCTGACAATATTCTTCTGCATGGGAAATAACACCTTAATTGTCATACATCATTTTATCATCTAACTATAGCAGGGGTGGGGAACCTTTTTTCCGCCAAGGGCTATTTGGATATTTATAACATCATTCGTGGGCCATACAACATTATCAACTTAAAAATTAGCCGACCAAGCTCCAAGCAGGCAGCTGCCCCAGATGACCCCCCCTAGCGTGGACAAGCAGGCAGGCATCCAACTAGTGGCGCACTTGCCCACCTGGTGCCACAGGATGGTCTGTTGCACCAGCTGGACGGAGCCGTCCAGCCGCATGCCGGAGTTGCTCCTGCTCCGCATGGACGGGGCCAGATTCTACAGCCGGCTCCTGCTACCTCTGCCTGCAGGGATGAAATGAGGACACATAGGCTAAGAACTGCCTCCTTTAACCCCTCCATTGTCGCCACTCCTGCCCCCAGCCCTCTTGTAGTACAGAGGGAATACGTTTCTCCATTGCCTGGGTGGGAAAGGGTTAACACAGTTTCTTGGGCGGTCCTTGCAGCTCCATAGCTAACTACTGTTCTGCAAGCGGGAAAAAAGGTTCCTTTTCTCCGCAAAACAAACTAACATCTGCCTTGAATAGAGGCTGTTCCTGTCTGTGGGAAAGGGTGGATCACCAGTCTTAGATCCTTCTGAGCTAGAGATCTGCCAGGGCCCACAAAGGACCAGACCAAATGATTTCCCAGGCCTTTAACGGCCCCTGGGCCTGACGTTCCCCACCCCTGCTCGATAGTATTGGTTTACAATTTTCTGTTCTTCTACTTCTCCTTTTCCCTGCTGTGGCATGTCTGTTAGAGGGTAACAGATCAATGATGATCTGGGCTTTATGGGATGGACTTCATAAAATAATTAGTGTAATGAGAACAGTGAGCTTGAGTGGAGCTCTTCAAAGTGATTGAGGACAAGGCTGTTCATATTAAGCCAAAGCATGGAGGGACTTGTTTATATTGGATATGGAAGCAATGGGAAGCGAACGATAAAGTGGAGGGGGGGTAAAAATGATGCAAACAGATGATTTTGGAGATAAATAAGAGACTTAAAATGAGAAATATTGAAAAGGGAAGGAGGTTATTGCCATAACTAAGCTGGCAAATGGTGAAGGCCTGAGCATAGGTTTTGGAAGAGTCAACAGTCAAAACAGAGCTGGTTTTAAAATGTTACGTTCCTCCTTCGAAAGTCTCAGATGTGTGCTTGTTAGTTAAAAACTAACATCTGGTGTTTGGTTTGGAGTCGAAGAATATGCTTGCTGCAATATAAAATTACTTGATTTTGACATATTTTCATATAGGGTGAGTATGGAAAAAAAGAATTTAAAAAAGCTTTTCTCTTATAGATTAATCAACTGTTTCTAAAGACTGTAAAGGAGCAGAATGTAGAACTGGAACAGCAGCGTAAGCAACTGAGGTATAAGTGAGACTTCTAAAACTTTGCATTTTGTAGTATCTGGTCACTCCTACCTTCATTAAACTAGTATTATTTACATGCCAGGAATTGTGTACCAATGATGGCTGTTAGTTAATCTGGAGATAATTGTTCTGACCTTGGCATTAAGCTGCACATGATGATTAGAACTCCCAGGATAGTTTAAATGGCAGTTGTGGGTAGCCCTGATATAGATTAGGAGAAGGGAGTGTTTAATCCTTTTTTTCCTGTTTTTCTCATATTGAAAATGTTCCCCCAGTTGCCCTTAGCCTTGGTTAATAAAGAAGGCAGGTGCCACATTTTTCTTCTGCTTTCTGTCTTACAACAGACCTAGATGTTTCCATCTGTGCTGGGTAAAGCTCAGATTAGCATTTATATTTTTATGTGGGAATTGGGCATTTTTTGCTTCTGTATCTCAGTGGCCTCGTGAATCTTGAAATTTATTTTGTACCCAGCACCAAATAATCCAGGGATCCCCAACCTTTTTGAAGCTGTGGGCACCTGTGGAATTCTGATATGGGAGGGTGGGCATAACCACAGAATGGCTGCCACAAAAAGGTGGAGCCAACCACAAAATGTCAGGAAGTGAGATAATGTATAACTGACAGTAACACATGTTTTGGGCAAAAGCTCTGCTTAACAGGATGCCTTTTAAAATGAACATACTATTTAAAAATATTATCTTGCGTACAGACAGCTTACTTTCATCCCTGCAGTGAAGATCCTTGTCATCTGCACAGCCAATCAGAAGCTCTGCCACATAAAAGCCTCACCAGGCCCAGCCCATTTTCTAAAAACACTTGGTGGGCATCAGGAAAGATGTTGGGTGCCATGGTGCTCAAGGATGCATACGCACAGCTTATCTTCAGTCACACAGTGAAGATCCCTGTACCATGGTGGCAGCTGCTGCTAAAAGCAATTTTTTTTAAATCTGCTTAGACCAGAGATCCCCAGTCTTTTGAGCCTGCAGGCACATTTGGAATTCTAACACGGCATGGTGAGTGCAGTAACAAAACGGCTGCCGCAGGAGGCAGTGCCAGACACAAAATGATTGCCACAGCTTAACTTCAGCAACACAGGGCAGATCCTTGTGCTATGGTGGCAGCTGCTGCGAAAGCAACATTAAAAAAAAAATCTGCACAGCCAATCAAATCTCCAATGGTCAGAAGTCTTGTTGGGCAGAAGCCTTACCTGACCCCACCTTCCTAAAAAACACTTGGTGGCTGCCAGAAGTGGTGTCAGTGGGGCCCACAGGCATCACATTGGGGACCCCTGGCTTAGACAATCAACATCTCCAGTCTCCATTCAGAAGCCCAACTGAGCAAAAGTCACACCTGGTCTCACCTACCTTCTAAGAATACCTGGGTGGGTGCCAGGAATGGTATCAGTGAGCACCATGTTGACCACAGGTGTCATGTTGGGGATCCTGATGGAATTTTGCAGCATTTTCTGGTCTCTTATTTTAAGAAAGTTACAAATGATAGTCTTTTCGGTCATATTCTGAACCCCCCTGCCATTTTTTTTGTTGTACTGAATGCCCATCCTGATGAAGATTTCAGGGAACTTGAAAGGTTGTGTGCTGTTTTAATTTTGCCTAATAGAAAGATATTCTACTGTGGATTTCTGTATTTTTTCCCCAATGGATCAAAACTTCTACCTACATTGTATCAGTCATGAGAATTTATTGCGGTAAAGTCCAGTGCCACTGAAGGTACTTTGCCAGCATATCTCTTTCTCGTGTCCCTGTCTGAGAATGTCATAGGGATCCTCTAGGGTACAATCTATAAGGACACTCCAAGGAAATTTTCTTAACATTTTTTTAATGTGGTAGAGAATGTGAGTTGTGGAAAGGAGAGGAAGGTTGAAAGTCAAGAACAGAAGAGCAGCAGGGCTTGAAGTATAAGCCGGAGGACTGAGTGAATGAAGAGCCAAGGAATGCAACTTTTGTTGGGGAAAGGTCACAGATCTTGTGTAGAAGGGAGTAACAGAGGACAGAAAAGCTTCACTAAAAACAGCAGTGAAATTAGAGAGGATAACTTTCAGCATCTGGTTTCCAGTAATTCAGGACTAGACAGTAAATAGGATGCCATAAATCTTCTCCTTTCAAATAAGAAGAGTGTTTGGTATTCTAACAGAAGGGAGCCTTTGTTTCAGTTTCATGTTGTAAAGCAGTTAAAATCCGAACAAGTGGAGGCATCATGCGCCTGTAATGTATATCAAATGAGGGAGTCTTGAAATAGTTTTGATTCAGTATTCCTGAGTCCCCTCCGAATGTACCTTCAGTTGGTGACCCTATGCTTATTTTTGTACAGATTGATCAAATACACTAGAACATGCTTATTCACATACCAGCTTCCTCAAAGTCTTCAACTGTATTTTCAGTCTTGTATGTTAAAGGAACTTTGCTTTTGTAAAAAATGAGAAAGATTCCAATTGTTATTTTATGAGCATTGGTTGGATTTTTTTTCCAGATCCCTCTTGGAAAGCAGCTATGTGTGATCTGAAATTTACTATGTCAAAACTATTTTTGAATATTGAAAATCACTCTTCTGTGCTTTTAGGAAGCATTAAACTGTCTACTGTTATGTTAGGAAATAAAGCACACAAAATATTAATCCTTCATTATTCTAGAATGTTCCTAATTGCCCAAAAAAATGCACCTTGAAAGGTATGGAATATAATAATGTGGGTTCACATAGATTATGTCTTAATTGAAAACCACCAAAAGATACATAAATATACACATGTGTATATTTTAATATGAGGGCTAAGGTTGCCAGGTCCCTCTTTGTGGGAGATTTGTGGGTGGAGCTTAAGGAGGGTGGAGTTTGGATAGGGGAGGGACTTCAGTGCCATGGACTCTAGTTACCAAAGAGGCCATTTTCTCCAGGTGGAGATCAGTTGTAATAGCAGGAAATCTCCAGCTAGAACCTGGAGGTTGGCAACCCTAACAAGAGTGGAAGGCCTCTTTACCACCCATGTTCATGTGTGTGCCTGTGGATTGATGTGGGAATTTTCCCTGTTTTACTTGGTTCTTTGGACTTCTCGGCCTGCCACTTACCCAAAGCACTTGCCAGAGAAGGTGAGAGTGAGACATAGAGCATTCACCAGAAAACTCTTACATACTACACAAACATACTACATCCCCTTAAAACTCTTTCACACTACGTCAAACGAAACTCTTTCATACTCAGGAAACTCACACACTCTACCCTCTTACATTCTACCCTCTTGCACCCTACACTAGGGCTGTTGATTCGGCCCGAACTGAAAATCAACCGAATTTTCCTCGATTCGGCGCTTTTCTGTTCGGACGGATCCGAACTCCAAAATGGGAGAAATCCGGGAGGCCGAACTCTTCATGTTCGGCGAGTTCGGCGAATAAATTTGGCGAATTTGGTGGTTCGGCGGAGACGCATGCGCAGGAGCTGATCCGCCTGTTGGCAATCTGCTTTCTCCCACGGCCAATGGTAGCCCAGCAGATTCTTCTCATGGCCAATCAGAGCATTGATTTGAAGTTTTGAACTGGCCAAGAGAAAGTTTAAAATGCCCACCCATCCCTCCCTTCCCCACTGTCTTCCATTTTGGTGGTGAGAGATCCAGCGATTCCAGCCAGCAGAATTGGTGCGGTTGAGAGATCCACCCGAGTTCATCAGTTGGAACTGGTTTGAGGGTGTTTTGTGGTGTTTGTGTTGTGCGGGTGGTTGCTTTGCTTGGGGTTCCACGGTCCGGCCTAGCCTCCCCCCCCCCAGGTTGGCTTGAGAAGGGCGAGCGGTCTCCGTGCGGAGGTGCGAGGAGGACCCTCTCGTCGCCGGGGCTCCCGCGTTCCCATCCCACCCCCCACCCCCCGGTGCTTGGGTGCCACTTGAGTTCATCCAGCGCTTTTGGCTTTTGGTTGTCTTGTGGTCTTTGAGTTGTGCGGGTGGTTGCTTTGCTTGGGGTTCCACGGTCCGGCCTAGCCTCCCACCCCCCCAGGTTGGCTTGAGAAGGGCGAGCGGTCTCCGTGCGGAGGTGCGAGGAGGACCCTCTCGCCGCCGGGGCTCCCGCATTCCCATCCCCCATCCCCCGGTGCTTGGGTGCCCTCTAATCTTTGCAACCGGGGATTGCCAAAAGCCGCTGGGCAGCCACACCTCAAAGTGGAAGATATACATTACACAGGAAAAGACTCTCTGAGAAAAAGAAGGGGGGCGTATGTCTTTCCCTTCCTCCAGCCACTTTTTGTAAGAGAGTTGGGTGGTCAATTAATTACTTCCTCCAGCCCGCGGAGCTGCCATGGGTGCAATGCTTATATTTCGCGCTTCACCCCAGCATGCAGTTTGTGAATTGCGTGGGCTCTCTCAGTCCAATGTATTGCATTGCATCATTTGCTTGAATGTGCAAATGCAGCCGAGCCGAGTCACGGACGGTCTATGCTTTGCGATGGGCAATTGTGGGAGGGCTTCTGGGATCCATATCTCGCCTCCCTAGGACCCCATCGTCTCCAAAATTGGCGGTCCTTTCAATAAGGGTCACAAGAAGCAATGATGAAAATTTTGAACGTCCAGCTCTAAACCCCGCCCCCGCAGCCGCGGGAGGCCAAGAGTGATTGTTTAAAATTTAAATGGCAATATTCGGCCGAATATTTTGCCGAACTTTAATTTCTCGCCGAATTTAACGTATCCGAATCGGGGGAGTTCGGACTTCGGCGTGTACCGAATCCAGACGGGCCGAATTCGGCCGAATCCGAACTATACCGAATTTTTTTATTTTCAACAGCCCTACCCTACACTCTTACACTCTACACAAATGTGGCATGTGCAGTATGAAGCATATCTGGGTGCACGCAGGTTTGTTGCTTGTTGAGGTAGCAGGAGCATATCTGTCCCTCTGTTCCCTCCCCAACAAATGCCTGTGTTTTAGTACACATAAAATATCACAATGTATCCAGCTGTATAATTTTATAATAGTTATTTTCTTATCTTTTAATTGTTTGCTTTGCATGTATGAAGGGTTTGAGAAGGAAATTTACATAGTGTTAAGCTCTGAGAATAATAGTTAAAATTCTCGCCTTTATAGAAAGGTTGCATTTTATATCGGAGTTGACTTTAGGTACATTTTAAAATTACACTTGAAGTTGAAAATGCAATTAGAGTATTCTCCTGTATCATTCAGAAAAATACTTGCATGAATAATTTATCACCACTGCCTTAGGAGCTTTTCATTGCATAAGTAGCAGTGAAGGAGAATGAATAAATATTTTAAATATTTTAGTGTAATGGTCTTATTTACGCAATGAAGCTAAGCACAGAAACATAGTGGCTTAGTGCATATCCAGTGGATTTTTTAAACTATGTATGAAAATAGTTATGGAATTAGGTAACCTTATTAAGTGTTGTGTAGATATTTAAAAGAATACTTTAAGGATTCAAGTAACAACAATAAATATTTGCAAAGGCCATTCTGGTAACTGCTGTTGCTAACATAAGTGTATGCCTTCTTTTGTTGTGCACTGTATGTTCAGCTCCCACACACACACACACACACACACACAGAGATAACAAGGCAGGCTTCATATATTATGCAGTAGTATCTGCTGATAACTGCTTCCTTGGACATTGCACGCACCTGCTTTAATATATGTATGGGCTTGCTATATAAAAAAATATCCACACACATGCTACTCTTCCCTATGAACAACTGGAGCTATGGGAAGATTTCTATGGGATAAGTCATTTGCAAAGAGAAGCCAGCATGGTGTAGTGGTTAAGGTGTCAGATTAGGACCTGGGAAACCCAGGTTTGAATCTCCACTCACGCCATGGAAGCTTGCTGGGTGACCTTGGGCCAGTCACACACACTCAGCCATGACCCTGGTTAGTATTTGGATGGGAGACCTCCAAGGAATACCAGGGTTGTGACATGGAGGCAGGCAATGGCAAACCACCTCTGAACATCTCTTGCCTTGAAAACCGTAGGGGGTCACTATAAGTCAGCTGTGACTGGATGGCAAAAAAGCCACTTGCAAATACCCTAGTTCCCACATCTAGCCCCTGCCACGTAGCAACAGTTTTTGATGTAATCTTATCAACTCCACTACATATCAAATGAGCCTAGGAGACACGAAGTAGATTAATGATATGCTTTTCGATACCTCAACATAAATATTTTGCTTTAGGATGGGAACAGTTGTTGTTTTTTCATGAAAGCGTTGCTTTTAAAATCCTTGTTAACATCACTGGGCTGACTTTTTACCTTAGTTGAATTTTTGTGACAAAATGCATAAAGAAGCAACTACAGAAATGTTTCCTGTTAGGATATTGTCCCTAAAGGAGAGCAATTTACCACTTCATTTTCTGCCGGTAAAAAAAAAAGCACCCAGGCTATGAAGCAACCCCAGAAATCTATTGTTTTTTGTTATTGGGGTATAGTAAAACCCAATGTCTTTTGCCACCACAAATAGTTTTTATTGTTGGATATTTTGCTACACGAGGATATGCTGAAATTTGGCTTGGAATATGAATATACTTCAGAGTACAATTTGAAAAAGTTTGTTCATAGCACATTAGCAGTGTTAAAACGGAAAATACAGTTATGGTGATTGATAGCTTGAAGATCTACTGGTATTTTTACAGTCAGGTAAATATAGTGAAGAGTATCTGTGTGTGTTTTTGCGTGCAGGCAATACAAATTTGACCTGAGAACTGCTGTTGCAAAAGTTGATGAAATGACCAGGCTGATTGAGGATTTTCAGAACCAAATGGACAAAAAGGTATTCCAGGACAAGTTAAAGTTGTTTATCTTGTTGCAGGTTCAAATAATTATTAGTCTCTATTTTGTTGGCCCATGAGCTATATATTTGAGCAACAGTTCTCATAAGTATCTTCAATAATATTTGTGGCTTTCAGGAAGAAGATGTGCGAGCTGCTCAAGAAAGAGAGGAAGCATCAGATAAACGTTTGCAGCAATTACAGTCTAGCATAAAACAACTGGAAACAAGGTTAGTAATAACTTTGTGCATGGTGCCTCACTGGAACTTGAAGTCCTAAAAAGCAGTGCAAAGATAACTTTCTGATGAGTAATCTTGTTTAGATGTTCTCTGTGCTCAGACGGAGCTTAATAGAAGTTTTAATATTAGGTTGATGGGTATTTTTCTTATTGTAAATAACTATGTTTCTAACCTTTTTCAGGTAAGCTTCTGTTTTTACTTCGATACACTAATGCAAGACCTCTTACCTCTATAAACTGAAGGCCAAGGGACACCGCATAGACCAGGGATGGGGAATCTCAGGCCCCCAGGCCGTAAACGGCCCGTGAGGACATTTTCAGTGGCCCCCGGGAGCTCCAGGGCCCTTCCATTGAAACACAGACCAGCACGGCTCTCCCCAAAACTGTTCCAGAAGCCGCAACATGCAGGAACGCTGTGGCAACCTTTAAACCTCCTCTCACCGCCTGTCAGCTGTTGGGCTGCGAGGGTGGGGAAGAGGAAGAAGCCAGCCGTGGGCATGCCTGTGTGAGGCACGAAGCCTTCAGCCCTGCTGGCCCCCTCGCATGCGCATGTGGGGGGTGGGGAGAAGGTGCTGTGTTGGCGCTCTTCCCTGCTGCCCCCCCCTCGAAGGCCTCCACCTGCGGCAACAGCACTGAGCCCAGCCCAGAGGACGACAGTGGTGGCGGTGTGGAGCTGGACTTTTGGGAGCCACCTGAGGGGGACGAGGAGGAGCTGCTGCTGGAACCGCGGCCTCGTTGCCGCTGGCCTCGCCGCCCCCGCTGTCATCCCCCGGGTTGACCTCGGTGCCGCTGCCACTGGCGGGGGCCTTCGAGGGGGGTGGCAGGGAAGAGCGCCAACACAGCACCTTTCTCTCCTCCCCCTCCCAGTGTGTGCGAGCACGTTAGCAGGGCTGAAGGCTTCCTGCCTTGCACGCACGCGGCTGGCTTCTTCCTCTTCCCCCCCTCTTGCCCTGTAACAGCTGACAGGCGGTGGGGAGGCCAGCAGCAACGAGGCTGGGCCTCCTCCTCCAGGCTCCAGCAGCAGCTCCTCCTTGCCGCCTTCCTCCTCCTCGTCACCCTCAGGCGGCTCCCAAAAGACCAGCTCCAGGCCGCCGCCGTCATCCTTCTCCTCCTCAGGCGCCTCTCCCCGGCCGTTTTCGCCCACTGCCGCCTCCTTCTCAGGGCGCTCGCGGAGGGCCAAGCGGCCCCTCAACAGCCGCGCGTCCACCAGAGAAGGGCCTGTTGTCTCCCTCCCCCCTCTCTCCCCCCTCTCTCCCCCTCTTCTTTCTTCCTTCCTCCCTTTCATCCTTTCTTCCCCAGTTCCTTCCTTCTCTTTCCTTTCCCAGTTCCTTCCTTCCTCTTTCTTTCTCTCTGTCCCTCCCCCCACTCTTCCTTCCTTCCTTCCTTCCATCCTTCCTCCCTTCCATCCTTCCTTTCCCAGTTCCTTCCTTCCTCTTTCTTTCTCTCTGTCCCTCCCCCACTCTTTCTTCCTTCCTTCCTCCCTCCCTCCCTTTCATCCTTTCTTCCCCAGTTCCTTCCTTCTCTTTCCCAGTTCCTTCCTTCCTTTCTCCATCCCTCCCCCATCCCTCTACTAGGGTTGCCAACCTTCAGGTGGTGGCTGGAGACCTGGCCACCCTAGCATTTCCCCCTCCCCCGCCGGGAGATCTGCACCTGGTATGGCCCCCGAATGATGTTATAAATATGCAAATGGCCCTTGGCAGGAAAAAGGTTCCCCACCCCTGGCATAGACAATGGTCTGCATACTCGTATCCACAGACATACCTGCCAAAAGGATAGTTGGTTTTGTTAGGAGCTGAGGTTCAGTGGTAGAGCATTGGCTTTGCATGCAGAAAGGCCTGAGTTCAATCCCCAGCATCTCCAGTTAACAGGACTAGGTAGGAGGTGATATGAAAGACCTCTGCCGGAGATACTGGAGAGCCACTGCTGGTCTGAGTAGACAATACTGATCTTGATGGACCTAGGCTCTGATTCCATATAAGGCAGCTTCATGTGTTTCCCATGTTGCTCACCTGTGGGAAGTGAATAGGTGGCAGCAGAAAAGGTTGGCTGGATTCAGTCCACCACTGAAAGAGATTTGTCCTAAATCCTGGGTGCACCGGCCTTTCAGCATGCACATGGGCCGTCCCGATCTAAAAAATTCACTATGAATGCAGCTTTGGTTGTTGGGAACAAGATTTTATTTTGACAATATCCTTTTGCTTGCTTTGATTATATCCAGCAAGACAATCTGCACATCAAGTTTGCGATCACATTCAGATTGGTCTTACAGCTTTGCTGCTTAATTAAATTATTAGCTTTCTGTATGTCTGCATAGTGTTAAGATGCAACTTTCACATTTCGGGACCCTACAGCAACAGGGCCTTTGTGTGCTTATTGCAGTCCTAACTTGTTGCACAGGCAACAAACATATGAGATCCATTCTCAATCAACCTTTGATATTGTGAAAGGTCAACGGCTGAAGGTGGTCTTTTGTAAATGTTTTGGCCAAGCACTTTGGGCTTTTAAGATGTTAGTTATCATTTTGAATTGAATCTGGAAAACACATGAGTGTAGACACTGAAGCGCTAGTTTAATTTGTTCCCAGCAATCTATCATGTGCTCTGTGTACCACCTGGTACTTTAAAGTAGTCAGCAAACACAGGCCCACATCAAGGGTCTTATGATACTCAAAGCTGCAAAGGCAAAAATGACCAGTCACTACATCTGGGCTCAAAAGGGAGATTGTGACCTTCTTGCTAGGAGGAGTTAGTGAATGCCAACCCTGACCACTACTGCACCCTGGCTTTTGAAGCAAAGGAGATCTGGTCCATCAAGTCAGTAAAAAGGCATGGCTACAGGAGGTTAAACCATGTTAGTGATATGATCCTCTGTCCTTTCCTGTCATTCAGGAACCTGCCAACGGTTGTGGTTTAGTCTTGTCTAGATTCAGCTTCAGTTGGTTAAAAGTTCTTTGTTTTGATATACAGGTTATGTGTAATTACCAAAGATTCTCAAGAGCTAAGAACAGAAAGAACAAACCTAAAAAAGGAAATCACAGAGCTACAAATGAGATGTGCTGATCTAGAGAAGGAAAAATATGACGGTGTAATTAAGATCCGTGAAAGCATGCAGCTCTTAGAAGAAGCCAATTTGCAAAAGAGTCAGGTAAACAAAGCACTAACATCATGCTTTTCAGATCTCTGAATTTGATACTGTTTTATATTTGGGATCGCTGTTATTAAACCATATAAGAAATGGTACATAGACATTTTGCTGACTTGCAAATTCATGCTTTCTAGATTGCAATGCAAGTTGTGACTTGTATTGTACGTTAATTGTTGAGCATTCCTCATAACTTTTGAAATATTGTCATGCAGTTTCTGGAAATGAGAATTCTGTTCTACTCAGCGTAGTTCATATTTCCAGAAAATGTTGAGCTATCCTAAATAGAGTGAACAAGAACATGTCTAAAGTTATTGCTTTAACAAAATATTTTTTTTAAAATTTACTTGTAACATTTCATAAGAGCTTCCATTTTCCTTTAGAGCACGTATTGTAAAGAGAGAAAATCACTTACTGGGTTGAATACCTTTCTGTGAACAGCGGAACTTTCCTCTGGTGTGAGTCACTTCAGGGGAAGGTGCCACTCTAGCAGACCAAATCTATAAGACCCCCAACCCATTATCAGACCATTTAAAAATTGAATCATAGAGCATATTTGTTGCCACCACATAGTTTTTCCCATAAAGTTAATGTAGATTTTGCTGAAAGCAGAAGGAGGTTAGCATTAAGGGGATTATGTGCAAAGAGTAGCCAGCACTCAGGAGGGGAAGGGAGTGGCAAGAGATTGGATCATCCCACATATTGTTATACTCTGTGTTGTTTGTATGTTCTACCCATGAGATGTGAGACATTTTTCAGACTGGATCACTCAGCTGTGAGAGGATCACAAATATGGTCAGAATAGTACTAAAAAAAATCTCTCAAGAAAACGATAACATTGACGAATGAGGTAGAGCCCAAACAATTTTAGTAAGCCCCAGAAAAATCGTGTACGCCAAATTTATCTTAGCACATAATCAGAATATGTGCTGAAATCCCTCCTGGGGTTTCTTCCACGGTGCTTTACAGAAAAATGTCATCTTATGATGGAGAAAATGCATATTTGACTATTAACTTAGGTTGGTCCAGATCTGGAAGAGTGATCCAGATGAGGAAGTGTGGAAAATCACAAAAGTAATTGAACGTGTTTGTGGAAGAATGGTATTTATGGAGCCATTTAGGAAGCTGTCATTTTATTTACTGTTTAGTAGCAACTGCTTGCTGCCTGGCATTGTATTCTGGCTTGTTTTTCACAGAAAGATATTTTTAATGGAATGCCACTTTTATTTTATGATAGGCAATGGTAGGTGAGAAACAAAAAGAAGAGGAAATTGCCAACATGAAGGAAGCAATTCCTCAACTGTGGCAAGATGCTGCTTCAAGAACTAGAAAGGAAGTGAGTCATCATGCTTAGAGTTTACTGCCATTTCTTTCTCTTCTAGATTTAGCAACGTTAATAGTATGAATATAACTTTTAAAAGCTATTCCAGGCAGTGTGCCTTTCCATCTCTAAGACTGATGTTAGAACAGTTGAAATAACTTTTCGTGATTGAGACTGCATAGGAAAGTTTATGGCTCCCACTAAACAATGCAGTCTGCTCACATGTATGAACTTAATTCTATTTAATTCCACTAATACTAATAAAGCACATTTGACTGCATTGCAAATGAGGTTGTAACAGTAGTTGGTGAGAGTTGAGGGGAAGAGCATATGCACAACTGGATTAGCAAGATTAATATTTAAGATTTATTAATGTTAACAAAGATGTATATTTGCCTTCCAATCTTAAAAGATTACAGAATAGTGCATTTTTAATGAAAAGATGAAATTCTAGAAGTATTAACAGGAAAAAAGTAAAAAAATCATATTTCCATTTTCTTCCTTTTTTCACTATTGCCTTTTATGCTTCAGGAAAAGTCCCTATAAGTAATAGGACATATTGTACAGAAATAAAGGACATATATCTCCGCAACAGGTGGATGAAAGCCAGTGATGCAGGGCAGAAAATTTTCTGCTGTATTTTTACGTGGAAAAAATCCTGCCCCACACATGAAGTATGGACAAACCTCAGAACTTGTACATGGTGCATTTGCCTTCTTTTGCTAACATTATTTATATTTTGACAATATTGTTTAAATATTTGGATTATTTATTTAAATTTGAATTAGAAAATTTTCCAATTTAAATTTTCTGGGAAAACCTGCATCACTGATGAAAACTATTTTTACTACTAGCTTCATCGCTCTGATTTCCTGTCTTCTCCAATTCAGTTTAACCTGTTTATGGTAGGCCTAGTAATGTATTTTATAGCATGGGAAAACTAATCACCACAACGAATAATATATGTCATTTACTTAAAATGTTTAGGTAGAAAATGAAAGGAAACGATGCAATCTACAAATTTCTCGATTAACTGAAGAAATTACAGCACTTCAAATGGTATGTTTGCTCATTGTATAGTTTATAACTTTGGGGGCAGGAGTAAATCTTCTTACTTTTCCTCCATGTCAACTCATAACTGGAAGAGGCAAAGTTCTGGCGCAATCCAGCCAGACTTCAGTGTTTCCATGTCCTCTGGGTTTCTAGTGGGAAAGTTAAGCACCTGCTTAAATGTCTTCCTCTGAAATAAATGAGATTTAACAATACTTTAACTGAAATATGCCCTGTGTTTCAAAATTCGCTATGTTTAAAAAACATTATTACAAGCAGTGTTTGGAAATACGTCACTGTTAGATTTATTTTTCTCCATTATGCTTCTGTTTTTGTTATTACATTTGTTGACTTTAGGAGAATCTTGTTCAGAATATAATTAGGACCTATAATATAATGTAATATAATTAGAATTTGATGCTTGTCCAAAGTATGTTCCACTGAAAGAAATTTGTTGAGGATTTCGATGTACAGTCAATGTGATCCTCCTGTACAATTGTTCAACAAAAAGACTAACCAGTCTGTATTTATTCACATAGTAGTAAGATTCTCAGGCAAACCCATTTATAGAGCTTCTGTCACACAAATTTCTGCCTATAGACCTCCACACCATGCCCACTGTCTTCTTTTTGCTGTCTATGGTAAATGATTGCCAGTTTTGGCCTAATACATAAACTAATCTGTAATATGTACGATAAATGCACACTGCATTTCTTCAGAAATCACACAACGTCTGTATATTATAATCTGTAAAGCCATATGTAAAGCCATAACCTAGGAATTGTGTGTGTGTGTGTGAAGTGCTGTCAAGTTGCTTCTGGCTTACGGTGACCCTAATGATCTCCCAAACATCCTATTGTTAAAAGCCTTGCTCAGGTCTTACAAACTGAAGGCCATGGCTTACTTTATTGAGTAATTCCATCTCAAGTTGGATCTTCCTCTTTTCCTGCTGCCTTCAACTTTTCCTGGCATTATTGTCTTTTCCAGTAAATCTGGTCTTCTCATAATGTGACCAAAGTACGATAGCCTCATTTTAGCTTCTAGGCAGAGTTCAGGCTTGATTCGATCTAGAACCCACTTATTTGAATTTTTTGCCGGTCCATGGTATCCATAAAACTTCTCCCAACACCACATTTCTACTTTCTTCCTGTCAGCTTTCTTCATTGTCTGACTTTCACACCCATACATAGTAATAGGGAATATTATGGTATGAATTATCTTGATCTTAGACTCCAACGACACAGTCTTACACTTAAAAACCTTTTCTAGCTCCTTCATGGCTGCCCTTCGCAGTCTCAATCTTCTCATTTCTTGGTTGCAGTCTCTCTTATTGGTTGATGGTGGAACCAAGGAATTGGAAATCTTTAACAATTTCAATTTCTTTATTGTCAGCCTTAAACATATGTAATTCCTCAGTAGTCATTTTTTTTGTCTTCTTGATGTTCAGCTGTAATCCTGCTTGGGCACTTTCTGCTTTAACCTTCATCAGTAGTTGTTTCAAGCAGGGTTGCCAGGTCCCTCTTCGCCACCGGCGAGAGGTTTTTGGGGCAGAGCCTGAGGAGGGCGGGGTTTGGCAAGGGGAGGGGCTTCAATGTCATAGAGTCCAATTGCCGAAACGGCCATTTTCTCCAGGTGAACTGATCTCTATTGGCTGGAGATCAGTTGCAATAGCAGGAGATCTCCTGCCACCACCTGGAGGTTGGCAATCCTAGTTTCAAGTCTTCACTGTTTTCGGCCAGTAATGCAGTGTCATCTCATATCTCAAATTGTTAATGTTCCTTCCACCAATTTTCACTCCACCTTCATCTAAATATAATCCAGCATTCCTTATGACATGTTTTGCATATAGATTGAACAGACAGGAAGATAAAATACATCCTTGTCTGACACCTTTGCTAACTGGACACCATTCTATTTCTCCATATTTTATCCTAATAGTAGCCTCTTGTCCAGAATATAGGTTGTACATCAAAATAATCAGATGTTTTGGCATACCCATTTCTTTTAAAACCAACCATAGCTTTTCATGATCCGCAGAATCAAATGTTT
The DNA here is from genome assembly GCF_029931775.1 of Euleptes europaea. Classification (NCBI taxonomy): domain Eukaryota; kingdom Metazoa; phylum Chordata; class Lepidosauria; order Squamata; family Sphaerodactylidae; genus Euleptes; species Euleptes europaea. The sequence goes on along the minus strand of NC_079320.1, from coordinate 34,873,760 downwards.
TACTGTAGTCTACGAATCACAAACTAATGTTTTTAAAATTCTCTCGTATGCTCCAGTGTGTGTGTGTGTTAAGTGCCGTTAAGTCGCTTCCGACTCATGACGACCCTATAAATCAATGTCCTCCAAAATGTCCTATCTTTGACAACCTTGCTCAGATCTTGCAAATTGAGGGCTGTGGGTTCCTTTATTGAGGCAATTCATCTCTTGTTGGGTCTTCCTCTTTTCCTGCTGCCCTCAGCCAGTGCTCCAGTAACCAATGTAAATTTGCAATATGATTTTTAGTACCTCTTCCTTTTCTGAATCCAGCTTGAACACCTGGCATTTCCTGTTCCATATATGGTGACATTCTTTGTTGTATGATTTTGAGCATCACTTTACTCTTGTGAGAAATTGATGTGGTGATCCGATAGTTGCTTCAGTCTTTGATGTCTCCTTTTTTCGGAATTGGGATGTATTTAGAGTGTTTCCAGTCTGTGGCCCATTGTTTATTTTCCATATTTGTTGAGATAGTCTTGTTAAGATTTTGATAGTTTGTGGCTTGAAAGAGCTGTATTGATACCCCATCTACTCCTTGTGATTTGTTATCTTCCAAAAGCTTTGAATGCAGCTTTCACTTCACTTTCTAAAATTGCTGGTTCTTCTTCAAAAGATTGTTATTGGAAGGAATCTGTCATCCTTTCATCTCTTCTGTATAGCTCTTCTATGTATTGTTCTCATCTTTTCTTTATAAAGGGTGCTTGTCAAATAGTATTTGGTAAGGTATGGAAAATGAAAGTGAAATGACAGGCTTTCAGTGACAAGACCACCCAACATAAAGTATGCATTCTGTTTGTTTACCCTCCTTTTAATATTGGCTGAGGAATGCAGCCAATCGCTTTTCTTAGACAATAGAAAGACCCCACAGCTCACTTTGATACCTGATTCCAACACAAATGTCTTTGGCTTCTATTCGGTACACATTGCCACTAGCCCAGACCTATTTCTCGCTCCATAGCTGGGAGGGAGCGCTTCTAACACCATTAAAAAAATCACACATGCACATACACAATGATTTTCCTACACCTGAGGAGGGTTGTTTGACAAAAAGGCACACAATATTCTGCATTCCTTCCTGGCAACCCAGTCCATGCCCTGTGGTACACTTTTAGGCAGGTTACCCCTGAGACATACAGCAACGGTTTGCATGGGGGTGGAAAGAGGGCATAGTCTCCTACCAGCCCACTCTGAACCACAAGCCATCACTGATGTTGGTTCTTGTAATTCTCTACAACAAGCAGATAAGGAAGCAAGATGGAGAGTGAATGTGGAATTGGTGATAAGATGAGACATGAAGGAAATGGACAGTAGAGAAGATTTGTGTTCATTTGGGGGGGGGGGGTTTGCTTCCATATGTTCCAGAGAAGGGAATATGTCTGTATGTACATACAAGTCCACATCTGTATGTATAAGGTGGTGAAGGATAAAATAAACAAAGTGAGTAGAATACGTACTTACATCATAGCCCCCAAACTGTGCCCATGTCTGTAACCTTGTGCTCAGTGATCATACCTGGCATCTGCTGTACTGGTGCAGTGGTTTGCAAATGTGTAGAATGTTTACCCACTATTTTCTTGATAGGAATGTGGAGATAAGCAGGCCCAAATTGAGCGGGCTGTTAGAGAAAAGCGAGCCATAGAGGAAGAACTTGAGAAGGTGAGTTGTCTTTTCTGTGATGCACGGACTACTTTGTAGTATACTTACCGATGTGGAATTATATGCTTGAAGTATTTTAACTCTTACCATGTATTACAGAATGAGGATTGGATCCAGACTAAGTTTTCTAACAAAGGAGAGGGGCAGATTTCTACTGATTTTCCCCTTCTTGCTGCAAATATCTCTCCTGTCATTTCTTGGTGTCCCCTTTCCCTCAAGAGTAGCATTTCATGGAGATCTGTGGCCTGCAGAGGGAGGGAGGAATCAGGGAAGTCCTATTTTGCTGACAGAAAATTTAATTGGAATACAACCCTAGGCATTATCGAGAATGACAAGTGACAAAGCATTCACACCACGGAAGTAAATTGAAAGTTACTGCTGAGGATGGAACATCTTGTGGAGTTATATTTGTTATCTCCAGAGGTAATAGACTGAATGGTTAATACCTATATGACTGTACTGGGCTTCTTGGACTTTAGGCACATCTAAACAGCATCCATTCATTGTTTCAAGCACATACACTTCTGTATGGCGACGCCAAAAATAAATATAGGTTTTATTTATTTAAAATATTTATATCCTGTCCTTATAATAGCCTGCATTAAAAGCAGAATGATATCTACAATTGAAAAAAATCCAACAGTTTTCAGAATTCTTAGTCCAGTATCCATCAACCAAAAGCCTTCCAAAATATTCAACTTTTCTAGAAGAATAAAAAGGAAGGGATTTGGCATATCCTAAACTTTGGGAGGCTGTTCCCTAATCATGGGGTAGCCAGAGAGAGGTTCTGTGGCCTGGTTATTGCATGTGCATCAGAATTGCACAGTGGAGGATTGTAGCACTGAAGAATTTAAAACAACGAGTTGTACATTTTTATTTCATCAAGATTATATTGCTTTGAGGAATTATTTGTTGTGCGGTGACGATGAGGTTATAGGAGATAGTTTAGTATGAAAAGCTTGAAACACTGAAAAAAGCAGATTTTCTGGAGAATACACGAATGTTCATCATGGAAATAATGACACATTCATGGCTTCTTCATGAATGAATCTAAGATGGATTTCAGTATCCTGACTGAATTTTCATAGCAATATTACAAATTGGAGAATTGAAGAATTTCATCTGGATTCAGCTTTTAGAAAATTAGGGCAGCGGCATTATTTTCCAAACTACTGGAAATAATATATTTAATTCTCAACATGGCCCCATCTGTGAATACTTAAATTCTGAGATTGTAGCCATGAACAGACAAGACAGATCTTTCTGCCTACCTGAGAAAAGCGCCAGATATGCAGTAAAATCTTTTTTAAAAGAAACTTTCAGAGGTTAAAACTCCCTAAAATAATAGAATCAGTGCCTGTACCTTTAAGAAATGGATGCCATGTGAGATCTCAGTGGCCAATGTGGGGGTTGCTAGGCAATCACAAAAACATAGCCACCTTTCAAGCCTTGTTTTCTGCCAGCTAACTGGGAGCACAGCAACCAAAACGTAAAACCCAATAATACTAATAATAATAATAATGTGGATAACTTTTATGAGTTATACAGAATTTGTGATACATCATCACAGTACCCTTGATGGCAATTGTACTTAGTTGGAAAATATGGGTAGGCAGAGTGATACTTTTAGAAATGTAAGTGGGAAATTATGACATTTTTTGATTTTCAGATATATCGTGAAGGCAGAGGAAATGAAGGGGATTATAGAAAACTAGAAGAACTTCACCAAAGATGCCTGACGGCTGAACGTGCAAAAGATGATCTTCAACTAAGTCTGCAAACAGCACAAAACAAAATTAGGCAACTGGAAATGAAGTAAGTAATTACTGTGCACTGCAGGTTGAAAGTAAGCACTGTCAGGGTTCTTCTCTGCAAAGTCCCTTGAACTGCAACTTTTGTTGATTATTTTAAACAGATGCCCAGTTATAATTTCATATTTTAAATAATCTTTGTTATAAAGAGGACATTTTTGCTACAACTGTATGAGAATAATTTCTTCATGCTGAAGAACATGTATGTATGTAACATTTGAGCAAGGACCTCTTTCTAGCTGCTTTTTTGTGCTGTCACCGTGCATGTTGAAATCAATACATTCAGTTGTGTAGCCATGCTGACATATATGTTATTTGATTACTTTATTTAAAATATTTATATCCATTTGCTGCACCTCCTTAAAGAACAAGGTGCAAGGACACAAAAACAACACAAGTTACCAGTAAGATAAAATCAACACACAGGCTAAAAACAGCCAGATCTGCCAGAACATTTCACTCTCTACTGAATGCCTTCCTTTTCCTTTACAGTCAGTGCCAATAATCTAAAGAGCATATGCCAAAACATGAACATTTGCTCTAGGTTTTGTGCAGATTGCTTTCTTCAAAGCATTGCCTCTTGCTGCATGAGTGTTTGCATCTGACATTCCACTGACGACTTCTGGTGTGCGCGCACAGGGGGAGGGAGCTTGTCTTGCTAATTTCTGCATGGTTTGGCAGCCATCTTGAATGCCAGACACACGCCATGTGGCTCCTTGTACTGGAGCCAGCGTGATGAACCAAACTGGGAAATAATTAAATGGGAGTTAATTAAACATTCCCTCGTTGAAGATAATTAAACCTCTTAAAAGTTGAAAAACACTTCCATTTTTAAAGAGTTCACAATTGTTAGGTCGTGGATCAGATTATGGTTGCTGTTCCACCCCCCACGCATTTGCTGGCATGGTTCATGAGTGATCTGCAGAGGGATATCCCTCTGAAATCTGGTCTTATTAATGGGTTCAGAATACTATTCAGGCTGTCCCCATCAAATAAAGGTTTATGACAGAACTATGGCACAGTGAACCCCATTCCTATTTTCATACAGACTGGAAGAAGAGAGGAGGGGAGTGTGTGTGTGTGTGTGTGTGTGTGTGTGTGTGTGTGTGTGTGTGTGTGTGTGTGTGTGTGTGTGAAAGAGAGAGAGAGAGAGAGAGGAGGGCGTTTCAGAGATGTTTCTTAGAATTTAATTGCTGCTGACAGCACCATGCTTGGGATCAGCTAAGAAGGAAGAAGTTGTGAAGACCAAAGTATTCTTTCTATTGGAACTGGAAGAGAAAAGAGTGACATTCTTACTGGGGTTTCGATACAACTCTTATTCTGTGAGGGGCCCTACAGCACTGTAACTACAGAAAACAGAAGGGCTTTCTTTTACTTCTGTCTTGGTTAAGGACTCGTGTTGAGCTCCATAGCATTTTCGCTAATATATTCACATCCCTTAGGCTAGGCCTGCAGCTAACCTGGAAACTTTTGCTTGAACTGCAAAACTGCAAAAATAATTTTGTCAGCCTGCACAATTTTAGTTCATTCCATGAATACTAAGTTTCAGTTTGAACCATGTATTCTTGTGTATCAAGCATGCTGCAGCCATTTTACATACATATTTATTACTTTATGTAGTAGCATCTAAAACATACATTGTTGGATAATCACAAACTCCTGATCCTTAAAAGTAGTACAGGGTAAAAAAAAAAATCCAAGATCCTCCTGTTGTCTTCTGCAACATTTAGCTAATTAATTCAAGAGTAATCCTTGAATCTGCATTGACTACAAGATAAAAAGTTGATGGACGCAAATAATATTAATCTGGAGGGCATTCTGAATATGGTGCCCCACCAAAGGTGGCAAATATATTCCAGGGGCTATTCAGGTTTTTAATCTGAAAATTACCCCAATTATCCTCTTTGGTGTTGCCATCTGGATAACAGTCATCAATGAATCTATAGATCGTCCACTGCTTCAGTTCTTACGAAAACTCCTAAATGCCCCTCAATGTGTTGCTGATGTTACTCTTCGTTCCAAGTTTGGCCAAATGTCACTTGAAGCTAGGGCGTGGTTGGCCGCCTTTAAACTACACCTTAAACTGTGCTTTAGCACTGAGGGGTTCCTAGCTTCTCTGAAGCATGACCCTTTTAAATCCTCATGGCAAAAAATCTTAGATGAGAAACTGTCATTGTTGGGCTTCTCGCAGGATATGTTATTAGATCTTGGGAAAACTGAAGCTTTTACCAAAATTAAAAAGTGCATTAAAGAGCTCGATTATAACAGCACTACCTTTCGTGCTCGTCGTGTCTGTTCATTCCAGTTCTTCGGAATACCCCCTCCACATGGTCTGCCTGCCTATACATATTATCTGACAACGCCTCGTCTTTGTAGAGCTTTTTGCTTGGCTAGATTGAATGCTAACCCTTCTATGGTAATGCAGGGCAGAATTCTGAATATACCATACTCAGACAGGATCTGCCCTGGCTCATCTGGCTCTATTGACTCATTAGCTCCTGCCCTTTTGGGATGCCGCTTTTACGAGGAACTTCGATTGCACTATATTTCCCCCCTTTTAACATACAAATCCAATGCCTCTGTGACTGACATAATGCCTTTTTTACTAAGCGATAGGGACCCCAAGGCTACATTGTCAGTGGCAAGATTTGTTTCAGTCCTTATATTCCTCCAACACTAGATATATGCTGCTCAAGATCAATTGATCAAGGAGCTTCTAAGGGATAAAAGGAAAGGAATATGGTGCCCACTGGTAAGTCCATATTGGTAAATGTTGTAAGTATTCTGCATTCATATTTAATATCTTGAATATTCAGGCAAATAGTTAAAGAACCTCACAATGTGCGTGTAATTTAGCTTGCAATATTGCCGAAGGTTATTTGCGATTTTTCTCTTCCATTTTAAGTCATGAAGAAGAGCTAGGTCGTTGCCAGGAAATGATTCGAAAGTTGCAAGGTATTTTGGATTCTGAAAGGGAGAACTGTGGCTCAGTCAGTGAAGAAAGGTTAAAACTCCAGCAAGAAAATGAACGAGTACAAAAAGAAATCGAGGACTTGAGAAAGCTGGTGATGGAAGCACAGCAGACTGCAAAATTAAAGGTATTTTTAACATCATTCAGATTTAACTGAATATTCCTTGGAAATGCTTGGAAGGAGGAGTTCATACAATAGAATCCTAGAATCATTATAGATTTGGAAGGGAGCACCAGGGTCATCTAGTCCAACCCCCTGCACAATGCAGGAAATTCAAACTACCTCCCATACACACCCGCAGTGACCCTCACTCCATGCCCAGAAGATGGCCAAGATGCCCTCCCTCTCATGAACTGCCCAAGTTCATAGAATCAGCATTGCTGACAGGTGGCCATCTATCCTCTGCTTAAAAACCTCCTTCAGTTTCCAGGGAAATGGTGTCTACCATCCCCTTACAACAGTTACCAAAACAGTGATTTTCTCTGATAGTAAAATGGCTGAGCCCCATGCTGGTCGTGATGCTACCACTTTAGGGCCAGCCATGAAGAGTAGGAAGGTTTCCACGTACCATTGACCAAGCTGAGTTGATGCAAGTGGCTTGTCATAGAAGAGGGAAATAAAAATCCCAATAGTATACAGTTTCCTACCACCCCAACAGAAGTGCTGTGGGGAAAATTCACTTTTTGACAGCTGATTTAACCGGTCCGTAGATTAGACTCCTTATAAGAAGAAAGTTCAAAAATGACAGATAAAATCTTTCTAAAATGGCTTTTTTCCCATTTGCATTTTGAGTACACTATTAGAACTTCTGCGGTCCTTTACTAATGAAAATAGACCGAATGTTGGTCTGTCCATGTTGGCCAGCTTCAATCATATGGTCAAAAGAAAAAGGCTGAACTTGTGGTGATGTGAATTTTTTTACTTTTCCTGTAGATCAGCACAATGGAGAATGAGCTTTTAATAAAAGAACACGGGTATGAAATTCAACTGAAAGAGATGGAAGATGTGAATCAAAACTCCACTGCTGAGCTGAGACGCCTGTTGATAGCTCAACAAAAAGCAACAAACCGGTGGAAAGAGGAAACAAAGAAACTTACAGAAAATACTGAAACCAGAATAAATAATTTAAAGTAAGGGATATAATTTTGTTTCTTTGATGTCTTCATTGATGCAGACAGGCATATGTATCCGTTAGAAAAGTACAGATAAGAATAGGAAGTATTTTATGTAAAACGTATTGTGATACTGTTCCTGTGAAATGTATTATGAGAGTTCCTGTGTGGCTTTGAACTAACATTCAGTTTTTGGTCATTTGAAAGCTGAGTGGAAAAAATAATGAGTTAATCACTTGTAAGATAGATGTGTTTCCAGCAGACAAGCAGTACTTAAAGAGAATGCACCTCCACTGGGAAGTTCTCCTTTCTCCACTTCAATTCAAATCCATTTGCCAACAGAACATCATCTGAGTCTGTTTAAGCTGTAGGAGCAGTTCTGTTTCTGGCAAATGAAGAACCAACCGCCTGCCCCTCCATCAGCTGAGGTGGGAACAAGGCACCATTTTCATTGGCATTCAGTGTCTGTGGTCCGAAAAGTCTCAGACAGCAGTGATCAAAGACATAGTAGAACCACACCAGCCCTTTGTGCAGCTCAACTGCAGGAGCCAGAGCATAGCATCAAACAAAGGTGCTGGATCAGCTGGCTGACAAGAAGAGATTGGGAGCGCACTTCTTGTTTAATCAGTATAAATGCTTGGCTAGGAAATTACTGAGTTCTTTTACAGCATGGAATATGTTGCGATTTCGAATCATCACTGCGTTTCTAATCATTTTGAGTATGTCCTTCTTGTAACATACCAGCAAGATTCAGAGCTGGTATAGGAGGGTTGGGGTCACTGGGGATGTGCCTGGGAGGTAGTTGTTAATTTCCTGCATTGTGCAGGGGGTTGGACTGGATGACCCTGGTGGTCCCTTCCAACTCGATGATTTTATGATTCTATGAAGATAAATTGACAAAATATTCTCTGAAAGCAGAGAGTGAAACCCCAAACTGGGAGACCTCATTGTGGTAAAAATTGTGTAAGAGTTTACTGTGAAGAGAAATGAATGTATTGAACGAACGAGGTGAGCAGTTTATCTGGAAGTGATCACACACTAATGGAAATTTGGCATTGAAGGTGTCTGTGAAGCTTTACGCTTGATGCATTGTGGAGATATCGGTTCTGACCTTAACAATGTGGATTTAGGCAGCAGCACCAGAGAAGCAAGGTCTAGATGGAGAGAAGAGACCCCCTCCCTATCCTTTAATGAGTGTGTTTTGTTTTTCAGTTCTGCAGGACACTCTTAACACACAGCCTAAGTAGCCATCCTTCCTGCTAACTCCTTTTAGTGCATCTACTCCCTAAAGGGGGAAAGCAATTGGTCATAAACTTATCAATAAGAATTCTTTCTAATCTTCTGAAACTGACTAGAATTGTCCATCTCATCCTTCTCCCATTTTACACAGTATACTCCTGTTTCCTTTGTCCCTTCTGCCAAACTCTTACATCATTTTAGTGATGCTTTATGATATTTGAATGGATTAGAATTGTCACAGAGGAGGGAATTTAATATTTGGTACCCAGTAGATTTAAATTCTGTGTAAGTTTTCTTGAAACATTTTGATGTTCTTTAAAAATTAATTACATTACTTGCTCTGAGCTTGTGGAATACAATGGGCTAAATTCTACATCTCTTCTTTCCTTTCACTATGCAAGTTTCTACAGAAAATCTTCAACTTGAATTAGTGCTGAATTGCAGAACTGTTGGGTAGCAGGTACTAGCAGGTACTTAGTTGTGTTCTCATGCTTGTGTGCATTATGATGATAATGTATGCAAACGTGTGGAGATCTGCTGCAATCGCAATAGTATAAAGCTGTGAAGAGAAGAGAAGCCCTGCATCTATCTACCTCACAACAGTTGTGGCATCTCATTCAACAGTAGATTGGTATCAGTCATCAAATAAGGCTGGTGGAAGGGACCACTTAGAGATAACTGGTGGTATGAAGGTTTCATTCTTTCACAATTTCTGGTCCTGCCTGATAGAGGATTGATTGGGACCATGAGGCTTCTGCTCTCCAGTTGTAATTAGCTTGTAAGAACTCACCCTTCTGCCTTATTAGAGAGCCAGCTAGTGGTCAAGAGCAACAGATTCTAATCTAGAGAAGCATGTTTGATTCCCTGCTCCTCCATATGAGCGGCAGACTCTAATCTTGTGTCCTATTTCTCTCTGAGGTAAATACTGGTGTGGGACTGGAGGAGAAGGAAAATAATCTCCTCACAAATATACTCAGGCCAACGCTTTTTCCTCAGCATATACAGGCGGGCTGAGAGAGTGGGATATTGAAGTGGTTGAAAGGGGGGGGTGCGTCATAGTATCCATTACACTCAAATATTCCATTATGTATCTCCATGCTTCAAGCTGTTGCAGGGCAGTCACCTGAGCTCTGAATCCTTAAAGGAGATTTTATGCATGTTTTTCTAGCATAATCCAATAACAGAATTTGGGTTTTGTGGTTGCAGAACTTTAGCACACAGTTCTAAGCCCCTAACTAGTAGCATTATTTTAAGGTTTCTGTAAAAAAAAAAAAAACTGTCAGGTTTTCCTTGCGGCATAGAACAAATTTAGTTATGTCCCAGGACAAATTTTAAAGCAACATGTCCAGATATTAAAGTTGCAGTTATTTTTTTTCCTTGAGGTACATGATTTTTAAAGCTTTGCTTTAATAGTTACTTTGACTGCCCTTGAGTCTTTCGTAAAAGCTTGACTAGAAAAGGTTTTTCACAACTGGAATGCTTGCTAGGTCTGCTTTCTGGTTAAAATGGGTCATCAGCTGCACTTTTTGCTCGTCGAGATCAGCCTCCAGTCACTTGTGAGCTAAATGAAAGATGTGGTTTACTAAATGGCTCCTTTTCAGGGTGGGAACCAGAGGATCAGTAGGATACGTGACATACAGGCCGGTTCACCACCCAAGCGGTTGCTCGGGGCACCAGACCAGCTAAGGCGTTAGTGCTGGTGGTGGTGGGGGTGACAGGTGTGGTGTGCTTGTCACCACCCCCTGTTCTAATGCAGCCGTCAGCAAGAGTCCAGGGAGGGGTACCGAAGCGCTGCTTCTGCAGCCCAGCTTGAGCCTGCCCGATGTTTCAGTGACTGTGAAAACGGTGGGGCCTCTCTGTAAGCGCTTTTAATAAACAGGGACAAAAAAACGGTATGCCGTCTGAAGAAGTGGCCGGGGTGTCTGCTGTTGGCTCTTGAACCGTTGTGGAGAAGCTCAGGAGGCTATTTTGAAAACAAAATGTCTTCTGTGTCTGAGGCTGTCCACGCTGTGAAAGCTGGAGGTAACTTGTGGAGATTTAATACCCTATTTACTAGTGTAATAGGAATTTCAGACTGTTTCGTTGATGAACAGAAGTGAACGATTCTGTTCTCCCTTATTAAAAACTATAAATCTAATGCACGTTCTTGTCACTCGAGTGGTTATCATGCTCTAAGACAGAGATTTATTAGATTATTTTATTTTTGGTGTTTACAGATATTTATCTGTGAATTTCCACTATGTGGGATGAATTGTACAGGTTTGTGGCTCACCTATAGAAGAGTTGCCTCGTCACATCTGTCTGGTATAGAGAAGTGAATTGGGACCAGCAGTGATAATATGTGGAGTGTCAGGTATTCCCCAGCAAAGGTGGCTCCATTGTTCTATAATTCCTTTACTGGTACATGATGGGAGGTTATTTATTTGAAATACTTTTGCGCCACATTTTCACCCAAATATATACTCGAGTATAAGCAGAGTTTTTTAGCCATGATTTTTGGCTTTAAAAACTCACCTCGGCTTATACTTGGGTGAATACGGTAATTCGCCTGCCGGGCCCTCTCCTAGCACGCTCCCGACGGCCAGCCCGCCTTTAAACCCCCAACCCCACCCAATCACGCCTTCTGCGCGGTGGCGGCTTCTTCCACCCCACCTCACCCCACCCGATCGCGCCTTTTGCGCGATTGTTGGGCCTTTTGTGCGATCGCGCCTTCTGTACGGCGGCAGCGGTGGTTTCTTTACCCCCCACCCCACCTTCTGCACGGCGGCGGTGGTTTCTTTACCCCCACCCCCCCACCTCACCCGGGCCAGTCCTCCCGCTTGCCAGCTGACCCTGTGGGGCCTCCTGGGTGCAGGGAGGGGGCCGCCGCCGCCTGCCTGCACACCTGGAGCCCGGTCAGGTAAGCCTGCGGGGGAGAGGGGATGCATTTCCCCCTCGGCTTATACGTGGGTGCCTAATTTTTCCCCATTTTTGGGGGTGAAATTAGGCACCTTGGCTTATACTCGGGTCGGCTTATACCCGAGAATATACGGTATATAAAATATTTAATAGTGCAATTTAAAAAATGGACATATGAACACAACCAGAGAGGAGGGCCAATAAGAGTTTATTGGGAGTACGTGAAACAAAGCAAGAAAGTCTTCACCTGCTCCTTTAGGGTAAGTGCACAATCCCATCCTGGGTCATGCTTCCCCACCAGTTCATTTTGTTGGGATACATGTTCATCTCGTTAGCCCTCATCCATTCCAAAACTGCCTCCAGGCATCTGTTCATGGTTTCCACGGCCTCCCTGTGGTATGCTAGGAGCACAAGATGGAGCTGAATGTCATCTGCATTTTGGTACCAACTAAGCCCAACATAAGAACAGCCCTGCTGGGTCAGACCAAGGCCCATCAAGTCCAGCAGTCTGTTCACACAGTGGCCAACCAGGTGCCTCTAGGAAGCCCACAAACAAGACGACTGCAGCAGCACCATCCTGCCTGTGTTCCACAGCACCCAAGATAATAGGCATGCTCCTCTGATCCTGGAGAGAATCTCTGGATTGGGCAACTAAGCCCATTCTTTCCCAGCAGCTTTATGTAGATGTTGAAAAGCATGAGGGACAAGATAGAACCTCATGGAACCCCGCAGGCTGGAGGCAAGGGGTGGAGCAGCAGTCCCGCTTTCCCACTGCATTAGGTGGGCTTGGGTAGTTCATTAAATAATAATTCCATTTCTGCACACAGCGTGTTTACTCCCCCCCCCCCCGGCTGTTTCCTACATGTGTGTATTTACTTACTGTGGCAGTTTTGCTACCATAACTTCACCTGGTAGGGAGGCAGAACCTAACCCTGGGTGGTGATGCAACCTTAAATAAGCTAGCAATGGGCCCACTTCTTCCTTACCGTACTCTCCCCTTTACTCCAAGTCTTTTCATCCTTGTGCCACTGTCATTTTGACAGGGTAACAATCACACTGACTTAGTTAGAATGCCGTGACACTGTCTTTAAAGGTGTTGCAACTTGGAGTTGATTCTAACGTGGGTTTTTACTAGCCATCCTGCCCTCAATCAACCAACATAATACAGCATAGGATTGCACCATAATTCCACCCCCTCCATTTGTAATGCATATTATTTCCAGAGTCTGCAACATTTAAAACTGATAAAGTCAAGATAAAATACCCATGAAAGTATATATAGTCAAATGGCCTCGGGCATTAAAACAAGAAAATCTTGCAGTGCTTCCAGGCTCAATTTTAACAAGTCTCTGAGGGAGTTCCTGTAAATGTCTTAAGATGCTTAGATCTTGATAATGCTGATTCAGTGCATGCCTACTGTGCACACTCCTTCATGTTATAAAGTGACCTTTGTGCACCTGTTTAAAATTGTTTTACTTTACTGAGAATATGCATATGAAAACTGGTTGTTTTAATGGGTCACCGTCACTCTTCAAAAACTCCCAGAGGTCTTCCAAGGCAGCCTCTTCTAGGAATGATCTGTGACTCCACAGTCCAGTTTTTGTATTTAGGATTTTTGAGTTTCAATTTGGAGCCTACAAACCATGGATCCACATCACTATAATTTGCCATCGTCTCCTGTTTTCTTTCTTTCCCTTTCTCTTAAAAGATGCTCAGTTGCCCTGAATATTCTGTGCTACATTAAAGACAACGAGCATGTATTTTGTTTCCTTGGTTAAAAAAAATAATTTTTTTTGCATTTTCATGCATGGAGGGTAGGGTTGCCAACCTCCAGGTACTAGCTGGAGATCTCCTGCTATTACAACTGATATCCAGCCGATACAGATCAGTTCACCTGGAGAAAATGGCCGCTTTGGCAGTTGGACTCTATGGCACTGAAGTCCCTTTCCTCCCCAAACCCAGCCCTCTTCAGGCTCCGGCCCAGAAACCTCCCGCCAGTTGCAAAGAGGGACCTGGCAACCCTAGTGGGGGGGGGGGTTAAGACCTCCCCCACTCACACACACAGGTGTTTGTGTGTGTGTGCTTTACTTTGGGAATTGTTATGCCAACCTAGCGATCGTGCCAATTTTGTAAAAACATTGTTCTCCCCTTCTTTTTTTTGATGTGAACTTTGGAGCTAAGTCTGGAATTAACTTATTATGCAAAGTGATAGCATAGCAAATAAGCAAACTTGATCTCATTTATTTAGAAGTTCTACTGAAATGAAATTGTTCCCTTACATTTCAAATAATGTTGCTAGTCTTATGCTTAAAGTTATAAATATGGCTTGAATGGGAGAAATGCAGTTCCTTTTGAAGCTAATGTGATTTGTACATTTTGTAGCTAACAGCCCTTTTAAGGGTGAGAAAAACAGCCACTGTGCGCATACTTGGATGTCTTCCATTTTCTTCTCTGCCTGCAGCTTGTTTTACTGCATCAAAGGTTGCTCTGAGGATTTTTCAACTTCGGGGAGCAGTATTTAGGCAGTGCAAGAGTAAACAGTAGAATTGGAGTTTTCAGGCACACGTGTTTCTCCATGCAGCTGTTAAATTAATGCGGTCTTTTGATTAAATCTGCATCTGGATTCTATGGTCTTGCTTTTGAATTGTGACTGCTTTTAATATGGCTTCAAGCATTTGCTTATAGAAATCTCTGAGGAATTTCTAGACTGAACCTTGTCGAATAATATAAGCCAGGTTTGAATCCAGTAGCACCTTAGTGTGGTGTAGTGGTTATGAGCGGTGGTTTGGAGCGGTGGACTCTAATCTGGAGAACTGCATTTGATTCCTCACTCCTCCACAATAGCAAGATACTAATCTGGTGAACCGAGTTGTTTTCCCCACTCCTCCACATGAAGCCTGCTGGGTGACCTTGGGCTAGTCACAGCTTTCTTAGAACTCTCTCAGCCTCACCTACCTCACAGGGTGTCTGTTGTGGGGAGGGGAAGGTAAGGTGATTCTAAGCCAGTTTGATTCTTCCTTAAGTGGTAGAGAAAGTCAGCATATAAAAACCAACTCTTCTTCTTTAGAGACCAACAAGATTTTTGGGGTATAAGCTTTTGAGACTCACTGTCCCTTTGTCAGGTACAAGTAGTATCAAGGTGTCTATTTGTATCTGATGATGCGAGCTTTAACTCTCAAGAGCTTGCACCCTGAAAATCTTGTGAGCATGTAAAGTGCCACTGGACTAGAATCTAGCTTTTTACTGCAGCCCAGCATGGCTACCCTCCTGAAACTATCTTCATGGAATGAAACAGCTGTCCTTATGCGGTCTTAGAGCAGAGGTCCCCAACCTTTTTGAACCTGTGGGCACTTTTGGATTTGTGACACAGGGTGGCGTGCGCAGTCGCAAAATGGCTAGCGCAGGAGGCAGAACAAGGCACAAAATAGCTGCAAAAGCTTACTTGCGTCACACAATTAAGATTCTTAGACTGTGATGGCAGCTGCCATCAAAGCAACATTTTGAAAAATCTGCACAGCCAGACAAAAGCCTTGCTGGGCAGAAGCCCCACCCACTTTCTAAAAATACTTGGGCACTAGGAAAGGTGGCGATGGGTGCCATGATGCCCATGAGCAACATGTTGGGACCCCTGTCTTAGCTAAAACAACATTCTTTGACATACCATCTAATCTATTAAATACATCACATTTTGGGGCCTCTGAGTCCTCCTTTTATTCCTGCCACATGATTTTTGGCTAGAATTCTGTAAGATTTGGCATCTATAATTGTTTATTTTAAAATATTGTTTAAAAATGTTAACAGAATGAGAAACAGCTGCGAGTACTGGCAGCCTACAAAATATATGCTAAGAATAATTGAAGCATATTGCAGCATAACTCAGCATCAAAACATCTGGAATGTGATGTGTATGTCACATGACTCCCCATAGCTAGAGGATTTATCATCACCTCTGCCTGATTACTCAACAGTTCACCTTTTGTTTCCCAGTTACAAGTATGGTATTTGCTAAATGAAAATGCTACTTTCAAATTTGTTTCCAAAGTAGTTGACGTTAAAACTGGAAATATCTATTGTAATAACACAATGTTAACACCTTAGAACAGGAAGAGCAGCAGCAGGGTAGAGCTTAAAACCTGTCTTGCTTAAATGGCTCCGCAGAAAAGAAGACAGGTGTAGGGGTCAAGCATGTCTACTAGTGGAAG
Source organism: Euleptes europaea (assembly GCF_029931775.1). NCBI lineage: Eukaryota > Metazoa > Chordata > Lepidosauria > Squamata > Sphaerodactylidae > Euleptes > Euleptes europaea. Next base: position 34,857,834 of record NC_079320.1, on the reverse strand, counting down.
CAATTCCAAGTAATGGACAGCTTCCGAAAAAAGGACGATGTTTTCATTTACCGTGAACCTCTGTTCTCGGTGGTATATAGAGGGGAGAGCATGCACTTATACATTCACTGAGGGATCTTCTGACTTTGCAAAACTTTTCCTTTGTTTGCTTTTCACATTGTTACTTCAATATAGAGCACGTTGAGAAATCCATGTAGTTTGTTTTTCCTAAAAAAGCAGTCTCTTCCAGCCACACCATAAAAAGCTTTTAAAGCTCTCTAAAGTTCAAAATTCTGCTTTTGATGTGTTTTGAGGAAGGAGGGAATTTACTCTTTGGCAAAGTCAGAAGATCCCTCAGTGAATGTATACGTGCATGAAACTGAATTCTGTAGATTTTCATCTGCAATTTTCCTATATTTCCCTTTGTTTCCACTAGTCAAATCATACAGTTGCACCTAGAAGGTGCTAATATAGGTTTCTTTTAGGGCTACCAGGCCTCCTGCTATGGCTTCCTAGTTCCCTGCCATTGCTCAGAGCACCGGCAGGAGAGAAAAAAAGTCTATGTTGGCTGCATCAACATAGAAATTATCTTAAGTTTAGGAGGTTAATATTGAATGGAGATTATTCTTAGGCCACTAGATGGTTTATTTCATTCACATCTGGGATTTACAATGTGAATATGTTTAGCCCTGTATTATCATATAGGGCTAAGAATCAACATACGCTCTTGTACCTTTTAAAGTTCTGTCCATTTCTGTACTCATTGCATAGGGAAATGGGAGCAACCATGAACGTTTCAGCTTTCTTTGGGCCAGTAGTCAGTGCAATGGATACATTAAATTAATTTAATGAGTTTCTTTGATCCCATTTCATAGAAGTGAGCTGAGTCGCCAGAAAATTCACACACAGGAATTACTGTGTCAGCTGGAAAGAGCACATGAAAAGACCATAGAGGTAAGAGACTGAATTTTATTCAAATACCATGCTTCAAAAACATGCCCATCTTAAGCAATATTACTTAAACCCTATTGGTATGAATAACTGGGTTGTTTATTGCTAAGATTTTGGTATCCCTTACAATAAGTTCTCACTTAGAAACGCCTGTCCTGTTTCTGGTTTGTGTATTAAAATATCTTTTCTGTCTATTTGCTTCATTATTGAGATATCTCTCCACCATTTGGGATTATTCTAAAATAGTGTCCAAGAAAGGAGGTTCCAAGAACCATTCACTCTTCTTTGTGGTCTCTGTTCATCACACATGTGGCATCTCAAGGCATGTGGCTCAATAACTTGGGTTACCTCTGAATGCAGGCATGTGCTTAACTGAAGTCATGCCATGCATTTATACATCACAGCCAACCAGAGTTAATCCTAAACCACCATTCTGTCATCGCATTCCACTTGAAAAGGTAAGAGGAGTGATTGGAAGACATAGGAGCCAAGTGTGCATGTGAGCAAGGCCCAAGCCACATACATTGTTGTTAGCTGACCACAATTAAACTGGGTACCTGAAAGCAATCTTGGTGATGACTTCAAAACTGTATGTTTGAAATGCTCCTTCAACCAGGTGCAAGTATCTGCCCCTTCTCTTCCAAGGGCTGGCTGGTAAAAGCACTATAGTAGAACTGTGCCTATCCCCCCTGCAACGTCTCTACCATCATATGAAAACTTTTCACTTGTATTTGTAGCATACCCAAAAAAATGAAAGCTGGAAATTCCTTTCAAGGTTAGACAACAGTGTGCTTAGCAGCCTGTCTTGTCTTCCTTTGGTGTATAGTTCTGTATTTGGCATTGATTAACTCTCCCTTTTTCAAAGCTTGCTTTCTGCAATATGTATGATCTGATAACAGAATCTTACATTTGTAATGAGCTGTTTCATTTATACAGAATGAAAAATTAATGATGGAATATCAAGAAAAAGTCAACAGGCTTCAAAGACGGCTAAGCCAGGCAGAAGAGAGGGCAGCTACAGCATCTCAACAGGTATCTAAATATGTATCAGGCAACACCCTCATTACAGCTGTATAATCAGAAATCCTTAGAAATGACAATCTTTTCTTTTTATCTTTCTTTTGCTGAGAGATAGGAAATATGGTTCTCAGGATGAAGAGTTAGTTATTGGAACTATTATAGTAACAAATAGAATTACAAATTATGGGAACAGCATAATAAGAGGTGGCTTTCTAGGCCTTATTGATGGATTTCAAATCATGGATTCAGACTAATGTTTATACCATTAAAACGGCTTGTTAAATACATACCACGTGGCAACTGCCAGTCAGCTGTAAAGCCAATCACCCTCTCCAGAGTTCTGTACATATAGTTGCACAGACACGATACAAATCTTATCACCAAGTAATATAATGGATGAATAGCCTGCACACCCTTGCAGTTACCACACACTGAATTCATAAATGGATTCCTCAGCATAACTAGTTATTTAAATCTACTGCAAGTGATGTTGAAAACCAGCATTTCTGAAGCTTGACAAAAAAAGATGCACCATTGGACATTTACCATTAACCCACTGGGCCCTATTTATACTCATTTCAGACCCTGACATTGTTCCAATGGCAGGAGCAGATCCACATCTGCCCACATGCGTAAAGAGATCAGCTTTCTCTGTTGGAATGAATAGGGAATCACTTGCAAGTGGAAAAACTCCAGGGGACCTTTGCTGCTGTTGGACTAATATGAATTTGCTGGGTTAGGGCGCACTTCTGTTGAAACTGAATGCCTTTCTGGTTTTTATGTAGTAAGCTCTCCATAAAAATGTCACGATCATCTTGGGCTACCTTCATAGTTCATAGGAATAGAATAAAATAATTCCTTCATTTCACTCTACTTCAGGTTGTACCATAGTCCAATTAGCTTAAAGATCCCCACTGAAGAAACTAATCACTGTTTTGTTTTTCATTACAGCTCAGTAAAGTTAACATGCAGAGGAAAAAAGCTGTCTCCTTGATAGAGTTGGAAAATATTTAAACATGATGCACTTCTTTTGTAAAATTCCCAAGTTAAGGCTTTTGAAGAAGAATATTAAGACCTGTTGTGCACAAAGTGTTGTTTTTGCGGCAATTTTATGTTGCTTGAACCCAGAAAGACAGAGATTACAGCTTCTTCAAATACTAAGAGAACTGCAAAAATACATAATGAATTACAAGCACTCAGAAAGGAAGCTGGCTTCCCTTTCTCAGCATATGAAATTTAACATTGCATTGCATAATGTCTGTTCCATGGTTTTAAAGTGGAGTCAGACATACCTGCTGCTGGAATGGAAACTGTTTTTACTGTACAACTGGTTTGTCTAACTGCGTTTTACATAATTTTCAACTATAAATAAACCATGTCTTTTAAATGGATTTTGTCCATGTGTATATTATTTAGCTGGAAAACTAATAAACTGTAAAATCACATGTGTTAACCTGGCACTTGTAACACTGCTGCCTTGTATGGATCTTATTTTTCCTTTACAGTAGTTGACATTATTTTAACTAGCACAACAAATTCTGACCTATTTGGGCAGAGCAATCCTAAGGGGGGTGGGGTAGTAGAGGTGTTCCCAGGGACGAAGCAGCCGGGATGCCTCATGATTAGTTTGCTGCGCCATGGTGAGCAAACTGATCAGGAAAATCCCCCAATGCAGTTTCACAGGGCTACGCCACCATTTCTGCTGACATAACTTGACGCTGGCAAAAGGGGGTGTTCCCGGGCGAAAGAGCTTAGGGAGCTGACTAAAGTCAGCCCCACCCCCAGGAGCGTCCCCTTTGGCGCCAGAGCAAGCCCCTGTGTTTGATATACGCTGCAGCAGCGCCCATGCTTGACGCTGCCACGTAGCTCCCCAACACTGACATAAGTGGTCCTGTGCCAGCATAAATACCCATTTAGCCGGCGTAAGTGGCCAGGGCTGGGGTCACACTGCATCCAAACTCTTTCCCGCCCAAGGACTGCACTGTTAGTCACAATAAATTCTTATAAAAGTTTGACATTGATTGTACCAGCTGCTACTCGCTTCTTACCAGACTTAGGCTTGAACCCAACAAACTGCAATCAGAGCTCAGCTGGAAGAAGATGGTTTTCCTGACTCTGGCTGCAGCCAACTGCGTGATCTAAGAATGCGTTGCAGGTGGTAAGTGGGTGAAGCATGTGGCATGAGGTTATGGATCATGTAAGGAAAATGAGCAGCTATTTGCCCATTTGACCAGCAGCAATCGCTCAAGGGCAAGTCTGACTCGAAAGTGTCAAAAGGCACAGATGTCAGTCTACAGCACTCGAGTGTATTGCAAAATGTACAGCATTTATTCACATACAGACAAAGGCACAATTCTACTAAATATTTTAACAAAAAAATACAGCCATCTTCAACTAGGTCTTTATAAATACTTCAAAAGGGGGAGGAAAATAAATACAGGATTGGGCCATGTAATATAAAATAGTCATCTCTACATATATTTTATATCTGATTCTATCTGTTTTGTCATCATGCACCTGTTTTCAGATTTGAGCAAATGGACACCAAAGCTAGGCACATAGTGAAAAATCCTCTGTACAAGGTTTTACAAATGTAATGATAGTTTTTTTTCAAAATTTTAAAATAATTAAGATTTGTACACAGACATGTATAATTGTTCATTCATTTCATATTGGTGTATGCCCAGAACCTAATAGACAACATTCCAGTCAACATTATAGAGGTGTTTTAGTGTACATTTCAGAGTAGTACACCAGTTATAATCAAAGAGATTGCTTGGGCAGTATGCATAAGGAAAAGGTGAAGCTTAACAAGAAATCATCAGCCGTTTCCATATCAACAAAACAAATGCAGTGATAGGTAAAGCTTACTGCTTTATTTATTTATGATCCTTCATTTTTTGAGTACTAAGTATGGCATGAAACTAACTTATACAGCTGGTTGTACTGATATTTTACCCTACTTTTGCAATTAAGAGGATTGGGGAAAGCATTTTTTTCTTTTTTTAAATTTTTGGTTCAGTGTTACTCAAAATATCACAAAGCTTATGAACCTAAACATGGTGGGGAGCAAAACAGATAAGGCATTCTTTCTGCACAAATGCTAGCATTCCTAATAGTGCAAATGTTATCTGATACCTCTTTCAAAATTGGTCATAACATTGAATAATGTTTCAAATAGAATCAAATTTATCTTATTCTTCCTTATGGCTTGATGAACAACTCCCTTACAGGGCAGTCCAATTGATAATATTTTAGTCAACCCTCAACTGAAACATACTCTATGGAAAAATGAATTCATTTCTCATATCCCTCGTCTTATATTTAACAAGAATGTGACTGCTTTTTAAACAGCAAACCAGGTCAACAAATTTGCAAGTAGTCTTGATCAGAAGCATACAATATTTTTCTTGACCGGTGGGTATCCTAAAACGGTTGGAACCCAAAGATCTTAACATACTTGCTAATCCTGTTCATCCTGATCCAAAGGACTCCACTGAAAATACAAGAGGTCAGCAGCTGCATTCATTTTTTGCTGGGACTTTCCCATACAATGAAGCACATGCAATAACTCCTGCCTGTGTAGACCTCTATGTATATACTGAAGTCCCAGCATGTGTATAGCAGCTACTGAGCAAGGGTTATTACGCAGACATTCAAACTCAAACGCTCATTCTTAAGCCACAGTCTCATGCCCTCCCACATCTCCCCTTTTGGTTTCCCATTTAATGTTAACCACTTTGTCATGGTGTCCAAAAAGCATCATGCCCACCGTGGTTTCCTGTTCTTGCTTGGAAGGCAAGACAGCATCATTTGGACAATAGGCCAAACTACAGCTAATGCTAAACAGGAAACAAAAGGAAAACAAGCATGATGGGAGAAAGATGAAGGCTTCAAGAGCCTGTAGGTCATTTCTCAACCATGGTCTGAAGGGTTGTCTGAACTGAGCCCTTGTTGTGTTTAGCATTTATCAACCTCTGTTCCAATGGCAAATGGGAATGAATACTATGAGGCTGGTTCACATATAACATGATTTCATGGGAATTGCTGCGAATCATATCTGTTATTTGCAAGTTTACACATTCCATTTCTCAACCCCTGAGAAACTCAGGAGTACATGTACTGAAGAAAAAATGTAGTGTTAACTACCTCGACTTTATCATTGACCATTCAGTGACTTGCATAGCAAGATGGAATATCAGCAATCCGGTTCTTCTCAGCTGAAACCCCCTGGAAGACTTGAGTCAAATTGCAAGGTTTCATAAACATACTTCTCATTAGGGAAAGGGTTAGAAAGAAAATAGTGTAGACTGAATGATAATGTTATAATGGATTGGGAGGAGAGATATTCATAACTTTTCAATAATCTGTACCTTAAACTTTCACGTGACTGGGTTACGTCTGATTTTATAGCTGAGTTGTGTCCTAAAGCTTAAAGCAGCCTAAGTCTACCTGTTGTTATACTGTGTATTATAAATGCACTCCCTTGGGTGCAGAAAATAGAATCTTAAGGATCTGTTCATCTTATTGCTGATGGCTTATTCTCTCTAGTTATTGCAATGTTTTTGAAATTATGTAATCCGAACACAAGTGCCTTCTTGTTCAAATCTAATTTGTATCCATGAAATCATGTCGTTAAACTGGCTTAAATGTAAAGCGCTACCACATCTTATTGCCTTTCCATTTTTTTTTCAAAAATATATATATATTTATTACATCCTTCTCTTTTATTTAAAGTAACCCTTATGTGCCAGAAACTTGCATATCCAACACATACCATTAGTGCACATTGGGAAAGGCTACTGACCAGCGCCTTTAGAAATTTGGGCATGTTTTCATGACAAAATTTCAACCCGTTAACCTGTTATGGCTTTTCCCAAGGAAACATGGAAACTGTAGTTTGGGGGAGTTGAAGATAACTGATTCTTTGCTAAAGACCTTGTCACTCATTACAGAACTACAATTCCCATGATTCCTGAGTGGAGAAGGGAACGGAACCACAACAGCAAAACTTATTTATATTTGCGGTACAGACACACCCTCAGTCTTTCCCACTTGAATTGTTGTCGTATTCCAGCTGGGAAGGTACCTGGATGGGCAGGTGAGGACAGCAGACTAAAAACCTGCCTTCCTTTTCAGAATAAGATAAAGTATTTTAAAGACATTTTTGCTCACCCAGTTACGGGAGCCGAGTTATTTTCATCCACTCTCAGTCTGGGTCCCTTCTAAGTAGCACTACCTGCTGCCGTTTTTTCGCTAGGGACAGCTTTGATCTGTCCCTTTAGTTTTTCCTCTAGTAGTCACGGTAAGCTTTTTCTTACCTATTTGACGGGCTTCGTATTAAAAAAGATTTTCAGCTGCCCACATCTCGAGTCCTAAAGCAACGACAACAAAACGGCAGCCTGCTAGGACTCAGTCCTAGCACAACTTGACAAAAGTGACAATTTAGCATGGGTTAAGCAGTGCATGGTGGTATTAACCACCTCATTTCATTCATCATACATCTGATTTACCAACCGCTTGTGCTTTTCAGGGACAGTGAGGAAAAACCTCAGTGCTATCCACCTCAACTATTCCCCACTCAAAATCAACCGCCTTGCTATTAAGTAATTTTTTAAAAGCATTCAGCCCTATTGATCTAACAAGAGTAGCAAGGTCATTTTTCTGATGATTTCTGCAGGATAGTTGGAAATAAAGGAGGCTCACATCACACAAAAATGAGGACAGGCAGGGGGCCCAACTCCTAGTGTCAAGTACATGTAAACATGTTTCTACTGCGGGGGGGGGGGAGAGAAACTGGTTTACAGTTTGATCTTGTAGCCACATCTGAAAGAACCCTCCTCTTTGTCACACCAATAAATAATGCAGAGTGGATTTTTTCCCCCAGGCTGGGAACATCACCGACTTCCAGTGCTACTACAATGTTTCACTCTCCAGTCAGGAGGCGAGGATGCTTCTCCTAATAATGTCTGTCCTCCGAGCAATAGTGCTGTTTGAACCAAGCCTCGGCTGCCGGCATTTGTTCTCAGCCACCTCAGTTTCTGAATCGCTCATTTCAGCATCAGGGGTATACCCGTCGTTCTCGCTGTCCACCTTTAGGTTGTTTTTTGCCCTGTCCTTCGGCGAAATGCGACCCAAGCCCGAGTAATGGTAGTTAGAGATTTGTCGGCATGGGTCCTCCTGCCCTTCCCCCTGCTGTTGCCTCTCCCCTTTCTTTGGAATTCGGAATCCTCCCCAGTTTTTCACAGGGCTTCTTGGTGTCGTAGGCACTTTCACTGGAGTTGGGTGACAGTTTATTTTGCAAAAGGATCCATTGTATTTAGGCACCGTATCCCTCCTGGTTCCAGGCGCTGACCTCCCACTCGGGTGGTTCACTGCCTTTTTATTTTCCAGTTGCCTCTGAGTGAGTTCGTTAGACCTCAGCGGTTTGGGGATGTGTTTGGAAGGTTTTTCCTTCAGTCCTCCCTTCGTCAGGTCACAATGGGAATGATTGTCTCTTCTCTTCCTGTGGTCTGCCGTGACAACCCCATTCTTCTGTTGTGCTGATCCAATTTGTGCTTCTGCAAAGGTCTTTTCAAAGCTGAAAAAGCTAGCTGGAGTCTCAAGGCCTTCCCTTTGGCTGGGCTGCTTGAGCAAAGGTTTGTCATTGTGCCTCATTCGTTCTCTCTTCTGCGTCTTTTTCAATGAATGACTCAAAGACATGCCCATTTGCTTCCGAAAGAAAGCTGAATGCCACTTCAAATCCTCTATCTTAGGTGCATCTGGTCCCGAAGGTGAACTGTTGAAGAGCACCATATTTTCCATAGTAGAAAAGGAGGAGGGCATACCTGGAAAGACATAAAAATCATTTCATGGTTACCAAAAAGCTGACTGCATCCAACTTTTAAGTTTCACATCTTAAACCGCCTTTTATAAAACTATGGGTTATATGAAGAGTCCCTACCATGGTGCCCCGGAGCTTTCCTGGCGCCTGCAAAGTGTTTTCAGAAACTGGGCAGGGCCAAATATACAGTGATGGCAAAACTATCTAACTTGATGAATGGCAGAACGATGGAAGAATTTCCGAAGAAATAGGTGTTTTATTTTGATTACTTAAAGTAGAAACTATAACTTAGTAAAGAAGGGTGGGGGCATATTAATAAATAAAAGAATATCAATATTAAGGCGGTAGATCTCTTGTGCATATGAAGTTTAGAAGAGCAGATGAAGAATAAAAGTATAGAATGGGAAATATGAATTGTATTAAGTATCAAGTATTGCTTCGATAGCCTGAAAAGTAGTGGAAACATGGATAAGGGATTCAGACAGATGGATTATATAAATGTCCACTACGACACAAATGATCAATTCAAAACGAACTCCCTGAAAGATTGTTTACACTGTATGTATGTGAACGATTGAGAATATTTGTTCGTTTGAAAATTTCCCCAAATTTTTTTAAAAGAAACTGGGCGGGGCCAGGTGGGGTTTCTGTCTAGCAAAGATTCTGATTGGCTGTGCAATGTTTTTTAAAGTTGCTTTGGCAGCAACTGCCCAACAGCACCAGGCTCTCCAATGTGTGACTGAAGGTAAGCTGTGGCAGCCATTTTGTGGCTGCACCCACCACACTATGCCTTTGTACAGACATCACTCTGTGTTGGAATATTTGGATATAATTAACACTCTCACTGAACATTGCTAGAATCCAGCAGACACATTTTAACAGTACTGGAGTGGGCAGAAATCTACTTATACTTAATCAATCGGAGAAAAAAAAATCCAGGGAAGGGTATGGTCCACGTTGCTTGAATGTAACCGATTTAAATCAAACTAGCATCTATGTGTGCATACTTAGGACTGTAGCCTGTTAGCACTCACCTCTCGCAGTAATTTCAGTGGGACAAAAGCCTATGCAAGACCTGTGTGTGTGTGTTAAGTGCCGTCAAGTCGCTTCCGACTCATGGTGACCCTATGAATGAAAGTCCTCCAAAATGTCCTATCTTTGACAGCCTTGCTCAGATCTTGCAAACTGAAGGCTGTGGCTTCCTTTATTGAGTCAGTCCATCTCTTGTTGGGTCTTCCTCTTTTCCTGCTGCCCTCAACTTTTCCTAGCATGACCTGCAAGACCTACCCAATAATTATTTTAAAATCCTGCTGATTTCTGCTGGACAGAGTGAAACATGTGCTTAACTATTCTGCAGAAGTCTATGGGATTTATAGTGCTCATCAAGTCCATGCTAAGTTTCAGTGAAATAAATGGAGACATCTTTATGGGGCAATTATTATTAGTGTATACATGTTAGAAACACAAACTGAATCCTTCAGGTCCATGAATTCCCTTTGCTAAATATATAAATTTCAGAACTCAAAAAAAAAACAACGGTGGGGGGGGGGGGACAAAATCCTGCACTTCATATAGCCCTACTCCACATTCCCCCATCTTCTGAAGTTAGGTGTGTCCATAAGCTGGTGGGAGGGAGACTTCCTCTTTTATGGAGCTTCAGTTTGTGGAATGCTACAGGGAGGGGGCCATGGCTCAGCAGCAGAGCATCTGCTTGGCATGCAGAAGGTCCCAGGTTCAATCCCCGGCATCTCCAGTTAAAGGGACTAGGCAAGGAGGTGATGTGAAAGACCCCTGCCTGGGACTCTGGAGAGCCGCTGCAGGTCTGAGTAGACAATACTGACTTTGATGGATCAAGAGTCTGATTCAGTAAAAGGCAGCTTCATGAGTTATTGTGTTCACTACCTGTTCCTCTGTGCTTCGGTAATATTTTTATTTAGCACTGATTATCTGATGCTGCAAACTCTTGATTTTTTAAACTCTTTTGCTGCTTTTAGTGCTTTTGTTCATTATATAGTTTAAACTTTTTTAAACTGCAGGCTTTTAATTTTTTATGTAAGCCACCTTGGGAGCCAAGTACAGCTGACTGTGTGGGATGAATGATTGATTAAATAAATAAATGTGTTCCGTTTCCTGCTTAAGCAAACAAATACAGCTGTAGACTGCAGATCCTGTTCTTTTCTCTTTGCTTTTTTTAAACCAAAACACATTTAACTCTTATGCCCTGAGCATATCTAAACTTAGCAGACTGCAACTTGCACAGAATCAACTTTAACTAGATGGAAAGAAACACACGCAGTTAAGTCAGCATAATTCTAACATAACCGTACACAACCTGTGACCCCAGCTGAACAATCCCATCAGCTATGTGTTATGGCCTTAACAGACTTCCAGTTTCTTTTGCCTACTTTGGGGCATGCTAACTACTTAGCAGGTGGAAGGCTGATGGGTCACGGCTTGTACAAGTTTGTGCTAACAAGCTAAGAAAGTGAAACACTGAACTGACAGCCTTATCCTAGGACTCTCTACACAACATAGAATTTAGGTTGATAGGTTGACTAGGCACTTCATGGCTCAGTGGAGGTCAGATTGTTTTGCACGAAAAGCAGGAAGACAAGCAGCCATGCCAGTACAGCTTCACCCATGAAGGGATGTTTCAGTAGCACCTCTGTTAACGACACCAGCTCCAGTATTTTATTATTTGGGCTTAAAGGCTGCCAAATCCAGGCAGATGATTAATGATTGAAACATGAAGGTCATTCAGCTGTAGCATTTTTCTGCTGAACGGGTGCTAGTGTCTCTGAAGAATGTACAGTTACAACTTGGCTCGCTATTTCTTCAGGGTTTATGCTTCTAAAGCACTTTCCGACTGGCGAGCCACATTAAAGAAAGGTCGTCGTTCCACTTAGTTGCTGATAGTCTCTGAAGTACTTGGCTTGTCAGCGCAAGACACTCAGTGTAAAGAATGTGATAAAAAGGCAGACTTTTCTAGTTCAATTCATTTGTAATGTAATAGACCCATGAAGCTCAGTTCTCCTACAGCCTTTTCCCCCCCTTGGGTGTTTGATGCATTTTTGGTTATGGCTGAAGAGTCAGGGTGTCAGCCATTTGTAAGAGGCTTTGAGGAGGCCAGTAAGCAAGGTATATGGTTTATGCCACTTAATTTTATGAAAAGGAACAAATCCTATCCAAAATGAACACTACTAGAAAAAAAAAGTGGTACACCTTGCTTTGTGATCCAGATCACAAATGAGGGAATATTATCCATGTGCAAACAAACATTAAACCAACTCTATTATTTTCTTTTTGTCCAATAGGACTGAATTATTCAATTTTGAAAATGGAGATCATTTGGTTTTAGGAATTATGCCTTCCCTGAGGATGCAGCAATCGACTCTTCAGGGCTCTAGTTTATAGATTTCTTTCCCTATTATTGTATTGCCATCATGAGAAAATCCACCTTATGCCCAAAACCACACAAGAATGGCAGTTTTAAAAATAAGTCAACTGAACAATCATTGTCTAAGCTGATCTGCGGGTACAAATATACTTCGAATTACCTTATCCTAATTGCCACTCAACCTGCAAGTGGAAATGTTGTACTGATATAATAAAAACATTTTTTTCAATATTTAATGATTTGGGACCTTTAAAAAAATTGCCCATGTACTTTGGCACATAAGCACTTGAATTTCTGAACAGGGAGAGGACACCACTTTCAGTTAATTCAGCTACAGGGCCAGCTTGAGCAAACATTGCAGTTAAGGTGTTTGATTTCAAAAGGTCAGAACTTTGCAACACTGGAAAAGTTTCTAAGAAAGGGCTAGCTGGACAAATAGTGCAATCCTGTGCACACTTTGTTTCAGCCTGAGCCCATTAAAATCAATAGGCTTAGAATGGAGTGACCCTGCACTGGATTGCACTGTAATGAATGCAGCCGTCTGCCTGCATTCAACAGGACATGGGTTATCAGCAATTTCATATCAAACATGTCAGAAACACCTGATGCTGCTGCCGACCATACTGTCTTTTAGCGCCAGAACATTTCTTTTTCTCCAGGGCTTACAACAAAGGGGCTTTTATCTTTTCAACTGTTCTACGATCTGCTTCTGGTCAGAGGCCTGTTCTGTGGATATTTTTAGGTTCATCAGCAGTTATTTTATGCTGCGTTTCTAAGCCCTCGGCTTTAGTGACTTGTTTTATTTTTATGTTGATAATCTGTAACGTTTTTATGGTACAGGTGTTTTTTTTTAGCCACCTCAAGCAGGACAATGGAGGGGTGCCATAAAAATTTCATAAATAAATACAAAATGTAAAAAAGTTCCAGGCTCTACTAAGTAGGATGTGAGTCAAAAACAGAGAACTATAAAGAATGGGAAAGGGATAAGATCTAAGGTAACGTAAGTAATAGAGGTAAAAAAATAATGGAGAAAAATAAACAGTGGAAACTGACAGGTAGAATTCAGTCCGGTGCAGAGAATAAACAGCACCAGATTTTACAGTGATATAAATAAAAGTCTACAAGAACTACAGAGGGGCAAACATATGCTCAGTATCAGAGATAGAAAGAAGCCTGTGGGTATCACACAAATATTTATTATTTTGCTTCAAGTGTTTAATAAAAAAAGTAAAGTTAAGGGTGTCGAGTCAACAGGCTAAGTTTTCAGAAATGAATGCATCTGAGCTGGAGGAGGTTAAAGCTTAATGTGTTCATGTTTTGTGCAAGGAAGTGATAATCCCCAGTCAAAAATATTTGAAGACATGACAAGCAGCAAATTATACAATAGGTCTACTTGTGATGGTTTTTAATGAATACCTACTATGACCATCCTCAGGAACTCAAATTCAGGAAAGAATCAGAACTTTTCAAATACTGAATTTCTTCCCCCAGCCCACAGGTGGAAAGTGTTGTATGGTAGAACAAGGAAATGTGGGGCAATTACATTTATTACAGTGCAATGTTAAATTACAGAATTCGGTTTAATTCCAGACCCCATCTGCCTACACAGTTTTTCATGTTGTACTGGACACAAAAAGGAATCAAACAGAACTCACCTGAAACTCTTTCACGTTCCATAAGATTTGTGTAGAGATTGAAAATCTGTTCCTGGACTTTGCAAACAGATCTTTTAATTTTTTCCCGTCGGGTCACCATGTATGTAAGATTTCGTACCTAAAAATACACACAGAGAGAGAGAGAGAATGTGCACCGTGACTTTTTGTGGGCATAGGAACTTTCACACACTCACAGACCTCTTCCCGTGTGGATTTTCCTATTCGCTTTAAGAAAGAAGCTCTGCTTGAACAGGGGAATGTATTTGCAGAGATGGCCATTACAATGAAGTAACTTGAGAGGCCTGCTCACATAGACGAAGTCTGGCTCTAGAGAACACGTGTAGGCTCACGATCTTATGCTTGCAATTGCTTACCCATTCACACCTTGCAATGAATGACTACCTTACAGGCAGTTCTTGGGAGAGCAAGAAATGTGAGTTGTCTCTTCTCATAATCTCTCCACTTTCTAATACACACCTTGCAATTAAACAAAGTGGCAGAAAGGGGCAACACTGGAGGTATACAGTGAGGGAAAAATGTATTTGATCCCCTGCTAAATGTGCCCGTTTGCCCTCTGACAAAGAAATGACCAGTCCATAATTTTAATGGTAGGTTTATTGTAGCTGTGAGACAGAATAACAACAGGAAAAACCCCAGAAAGACAAAAGTCAGAGATTGATGTGCATTATAATGAGTGAAATAAATATTTGATCCCCTATCAACCAGCCAGATTAGGGTTAGGGTTAGGGTTCTGCTGTCGACAGAAGCAATCAATCCATCAGATTCCAAACTAGCCACCATGACCAAGACCAAAGAGCTGTCCAAGGATGTCAGGGACAAGATTGTAGACCTGCACAAGGCTGGACTGGGCTACAAGACTATTGCCAAGCAGCTTGGTGAGAAGGTGACAACCCTAACCCTAACTGTCAACCTCCCTCGGTCTGGGACTCCATGCAAGATCTCATCTCGTGGAGTTGCAATGATCATGAGAACGGTGATGAAGCAGCCCAGAACTACACGGGGGGAACTTGTCAATGATCTCAGGGCAGCTGGGACCCTAGTCACCATGAAAACAGTTGGTAACACACTACGCCGTGAAGGACTGAGATCTTGCAGAGCCCGCAAGGTCCCCTTGCTCAAGACAGCACATGTACAGGCCCGTCTGCAGTTTGCCAATGCACATCTGAATGACCCAGAGGAGAACTGGGTGAAAGTGTTGTGGTCAGATGAGACCAAAATCGAGCTCTTTGGCATCAACTCAACTCGCCGTGTTTGGAGGAGGAGGAATGCTGCCTACGACCCCAAGAACACCATCCCCACCGTCAAACATGGAGGGGGACATCGTATGCTTTGGGGGTGTTTTTCTGCTAAGGGGACAGGACACCTTCACCGCATCGAAGGGAAGATGGACGGGACCATGTATCAAATCTTGGGTGAGCACCTCCTTCCCTCAGCCAAGGCATTGAAAATGGGTCGAGGATGGGTATTCCAGCATGACAATGACCCAAAACACACGGCCAAGGCAACAAAGGAGTGGCTCAAGAAGAAGCACATTAAGGTCCTGGAGTGGCCTAGCCAGTCTCCAGACCTTAATCCCATCGAAAATCTGTGGAGGGAGCTGAAGGTTCAAGTAGCTACACATCAGCCTCGAAATCTTACTGACTTGGAGAGGATCTGCAAAGAGGAGTGGGACAAAATACCTCCTGAGATGTGTGCAAACCTGGTGGCCCCCTACAAGAAACGTCTGACCTCTGTAATTGCCAACAAGGGTTTTGCCACCAAGTACTAAGTCATCTTTTGCAAAGGGATCAAATATTTATTTCACTCATTATAATGCACATCAATCTCTGACTTTTGTCTTCTGGGTTTCTGGGGTTTTTCCTGTTGTTATTCTCTCTCTCACAGCTACAATAGACCTACCATTAAAATTATGGACTGGTCATTTCTTCGTCAGAGGGAAAACGGGCAAATTCAGCAGGGGATCAAATACTTTTTCCCCTCACTGTATGTACAATCCAGAAGAGTTCTATCAGCTAACTCCTCTTCCCAAAGCACTTGGAAGAAACAGAGTCAAGAAGCCAATACTCTGTATCTCATCAGTTGCCCAGAATCAATAAGTTATCCATTAACCTGATTTTAGGTACTCTGGAACCAAAGCATTTATAGACAACAGAGTTGTGGCCTTGGTTTGGTAACCAAAGCAACGTCTTCCTTTCCACAGCTGCTTACCCTTTCCAAATCCTGCCGAAGATGGGTGAAAAGCTGTAGTCTCCTGAACAGAACATCCTGTTCCCGTTTGGCCAGATTGTCCTCCTCATCTTTCTTTGGGGTGATCAAAGGTTTGTTGAAGTTAGATTTCCTCTTCAGCTTCCAGTACTGATACAGGAATTCTACAGAGTCTTCTGGAAGCTGCAGGGCTTTGGCCACTTCTGAAGCATTGACAAAGGCATAGAACTCATCCTCCAGTTGTTGAAGCTTCTGCTTGCGAACGCTCACTCTGTGGGCTTCCTCCTGGTTTTGATCCATGTTGTCAAATGGCTCAAGGTGAGCAGGAGGGGAATTGTCCTGGTCTCCGTTCTCATTCTCCTGGCTGATGAATTCACTTAGGTTTTCCTCATCTGGCTTCTTAGTGGAGCTATGCTTTGGGCAGTACGACTTGAACTTAACTTCATCATTGTCAGCCAGAATGGTTTTCATTTCTAAGCCACGGTCAAATGCACAAGTGACGTGGAAAGCTGTGCGGCAATTTTTCACCGAACACTGGGGGGGGGGGGGGAGAGATAAATTACAAACCTTAAATATGTAAACTTAAACCTTCAATAGTTTATAACAGTGGTCGGCAAACCGCGGCTCATGAGCCGCATGTGGCTCTTTGGCCCCTTGAGTGCGGGCTCCCGAGCCACTCCGCTCCTGCCCAGGCGCAGGGCAGCTTCTCGCCTCTCCGCCTGGCTGGGTGCCTCTCGCCACGCCTGGGCTCCTCCCACCGCTGGGACTCACCCGCACCCGGGCTGCACGTGGTGGGAGGCTCTGGAGCCCTCTCGCCCGCTCCCCGGGCGTTCCAGCGGAGTGTGGGGCCGACGGAAGGCCGCGGCGCTCACCCATCGACTGTGGGTGCCCCTCCATGTAACAAAAAGCTACTTGACTTTGGATTCCATGCCACGGTCATCTTCATAAAAGGTTTCATGGGCAGAAAAAGAAATCTGGTGAATAAGGAAAGGGTTTCCTCTCACTTACTGAAATGATAGGAATAGTCCCTAAACTGAAACACCAGCTTTTCTCCTTCAATTGCTACTAAAGTAGCTGTGTGGAATTCCACAATTCCCTAACCTACGAAAAAATAGACATTTGCAACTCAAGTAGCCTCCTGTAGCAGCTAAATGGGGCAGCGCTCAGCTCCCATTTTTCTAAGTAGAAGGTGTGCTGCTTTCACTGTTCATTACAGGGGAGGAGGATCCTTACACAGAGAAGAAAGGGAATGAATTGCCCACTAGGTTGTGATAAATCCTTTGCAGCACTGTGCAGGTTAGGGATGCTGCACCATCAAACTTCCTGATTTTTAAACCATTACTGTAAATCTGTTAATTATAATGATAAACGCTTTTATATATTGAAAGCTGCAATGAGCAGCTTTCCTCAGTGGAACAAGCTTCATCGGGAGGTGGTAAGCTCTCCTTCCCTGGAGGTTTTTAAGAAGAGGCTAGAAGGCCATTTGTCAGCAATGCTGATTCTATAACCTTAGGCAGATCATGAGAGGGAGGGCACCTTGGCCATCTTCTGGGCATGAAGTATGGGTCACTGGAGGTGTGGGGGGGAAGGCAGTTGTGAGTTTCCTGCATTGTGCAGGGGGTTGGACTAGATGACCCTGGTGATCCCTTCCAATTCTATGTTTCTATGAGGTGGTCTTTTCACAGCTCCAGAAGGAACAGGAGAATTTATCTTAAGTCTACAATTAGCTTTGTAAATGAACAGAAAAGGAATCCGTAAGTTTCCTATATTAGGCACAAGACAATGGAGATGGCACCCCTGTACAATGGAAGGTTCCTAACAAGTCCCAAGACTCGGATATTTTGATTGCTGACGGCCTTACTGATCAGGAGGCAAGCTTTAACTGAGTACAGAAATCCATGTCATAACATGCGGTACAATGTTATTAAATACATTTGACTGTATCACATGTTCCTTTTCCTCTTTTGAGGTATAATAAACCATACATTCTTCACCGGCTGTGGGATTTGAATGTGCCAATCTGCACCCATGTAATCTGATTACACAAGATCATTTCAACAGCAAAACAGCTCTAGTTGATCTTGGTCTGACACAGAATTATAAACACCCTGAGAGATTGTTTTTTTTAATGACACGAAAACCCACTGGTATAATCTAGGAAACAACAGAACTCCTTGATGAAATGCTACTTGATCAGCGGATGCACCAAATAATGCACACAAGGAATAGTATCATCCCGTTCTCTGCCTGTGCTTTCACTTCCCACGAGGAAAAGACAGCAGAGGATCATGTTGGAACTAATCCAATGGGGCACGAAAAATGCCAGAGAACTGGGACCAAGACCTCCAGTGTGTTTTTAAACAGCTTGCTGTTGTCTGAAGGGACAGCGGCACTCTTTTCATCTGTTTGCATTCAGATTATCAACTTGGAGAAAGCAAGAATGAGCAACACCCACAGATGTCTGCACTTGGAACGAAGCTGTTACGCAGTAGTTCCAAGCAACTGTCAGAAGGGCAATATCAGTGCGGTTATCTCACCAGTTACATAAGCGTGGACTCGAGGGAGTCCAGAGAGGTCTGTAAGGGCTTGTGCTATTTATTTATTAATGCACGGGGCCCCAATTCGATTCCTGTGATTCGTATTCGGCACTTTTCCCTTACACTTCCCTGGGAGGGGGAGCAGTAAACAAAGCCTCTGGCAAAGCACTTGCAAAGCTGCAGGGATTCCCTGCTGAATCCCTGGCCTATCAATGATTCAGAGTAAGCAGAGAAGCGAAAAGGAGGGGGGACAGCACCATCCTAAGGATCTAAACACACGGCAATTGACTACAGCGTGGCCTCACCTTCAAGCAAAGTGCAGCTTTCACTGGAGCCAAAGACAAGGCCCAGAATGCACTCCTATCTCCCCCAAAATACGTGAGGGGCAACGGCGTAAGTCTGCATTTCCCCCCTCCACCATGTAAGCAACGGCTTCTTTCATATTAATACGACTAATAAAAAGAATACAGCGATGATTGCCCACCGTTCAGGTGGCAGCGCTTTCATGCTTATGCATAAAATATTTATTAGTGTTCTAAAAGCCAAGCATGGCAAAGCAGTTTCTCTACATTAGTAGCTGTTTTATGCACAGACATGAAAGAGTCGCTACCTGAACGAGGGAGATAACATCACAGAATTCTGATTTCTTTATGCTATAAACCCATCATAACCTAAAGATGCCAGGAAAGCTAATCAGAAAATAGAGAGGGGTTGATATAACTCACAAAACTATATAATCACACCAAATATGCACCAGTCACTGCCGCTCTCTCTGGCAGTCTCAGCTTTTGGAGCACAGCAAAGACATCACCAGCCACAGAAAATCATCCTTCGGGTTTCCACCAGCACCCTCTTTAAGTATTTGTTTCAATTTGTCACTTGCTGTCTTAGTATTAGTTTATTATTTACAGCTTTTGCCAAAACATAGTATACCAGTAGTATTAATTAATAATACACGCAATTATACCTGTCTACCCGTTCACAGTAACTTTGACTTTACTAATTTGATACAATATGCAAAAAGAGATCTTTAGGGATATTTAAATTGCCAAGATCATGCAAGGCTTGAAATCAAGGCCCTTCTTCTACTTCTCTGTTCCTTGCAGAGAAACAAGATAGATGCCAGCTTGCACCAGCTGCATTTTAACAGGAAAGGGGTTTTGGCAAATAAAGAGGCAGGGAATGAGCCAAGGCCATGATAAAAAGTAAGAAGACACACAGATAGAAATTAACTGGGATATGGCACTACCTCTCTAAAGGAGATACTAAGGACTTTGGAGGAGCTGTGGCTCAGTGGTAGCCTCTGCTTTGCATGGAGAAGGTCCCAGGTTCAATCCCTGGCATCTCCAATTAAAGGGACTAGACAAGTAGGTGATGGGAAAGACCTCGGCCTGAGACCCTGGAGAGCTGCTGCCAGTCTGAGTCAACAATACTGATGGACCAAGGGTCGGATTCGGTATAAGGCAGCTTCATGTGACCTAACTACGTGGTCCCCCTCACCACAGGTGCATTCTGGGGCCCGTCAACTAGATATATGTGGGGTGTTCCGTGCTCAGAATCTAATTCCCAAATGCGTGCGGGCACAATTTGGATTAGAACCACAGTGCATGGGTAGAGGGGTTTTAAGCATTTCCCCCTTATACCATTTTTCTGAGCTCAAAGTTACCGCTCCGCCTCAGCTCTGGCAATCCACTGCCTGCCCCACCAGAGGAACTTACTTGTAAACAAGGCCAGCGTCACCATATGCTGAGGTGGGGCAGTAACTTGCACGTACTGATGGGCTAACACCAAAGTTTCTTTGCACCTGGGAATTAAGTTGCAGGCACAGAAGTCCCAGAGCATATTTGGTCAATAGGACCCAAAGTGGGCCCATATACAGTGGAACATATAGTTGAGACCAAACTTCTACAGAGAGAAACCAGGAAATCAAACACAAATCAGGATATCATAAATCAGTTTATATCAGCATGCAAAATTAGATTCCATCAGCTTCTCCAACTATTTTTAATGACCGATTGTGTACAACTCAGTTTATTTCCTAAATCTTGGGACTGCTCCAGTTGTGTGTTAAATTGTCTTAATAAAAATATGTTGGAAAAATGCTTATTACTCCTAGGTAGGTCAGTCGGATGAGGATTCTAAAAAGCTACTTCCAGAAATTCATACTATCCATATAAAGAAAGTAATGAATGAATTTTGAGGCATGGATAATTTTTAAAGCCTTCCCAAGTCTTAAAATATTAGCAATCACAGACTGTTACCTATCATTTTAAAATCATTCTCCTAACCCTTTCTGCCACCACCACCCCAATATCCCGTTCCCAAGCAAACCTACTCAAAAGTACAAATCCTGATGATTTCGGTGGAATTTGCTTCTATAAACAGACTGAAGCCTTGGTCTTCAGTAACTTCCCACAGAACCTGCCATGAAGTAAAAGAAACTTACAGTGCCCTGCAAAGCAGAGTTACACCCGTCTCTAAGTCTATGGGCTTAAAAGGGCGCAATCCTACTAAGGATAGCTCCTGTTAAGTGTCCTACAATCACTTGCTCACAACAGTCTGGAAATCACACAGCTCATCAAGGTGATCTGTTGGCTTATCTTCACCAAGAACCAGGCACCAAGCTAACTTCTCCAGCAGCTGCTCTTGAGCTTTGAACTGGCCTCATTTTATAAGATCGGCCTGCCTTAACCCGATCTCCAATTTTATTTTAAGAAATTAGCTCAGGCCAAACTTGGCTCAGAAAACACTCATAACAGTCTTAGCTAAACCAATGCCCGTATATTTTTTCACTAATCAGATCTATCAGCTATGTAGGATCAGCCCTGATCAGTAGTTGGATGGTTCAGGGTCACTATGCAGAGGAAGGCAATGACAAAACACCTCTGTACGTCTCTTGCTTTGAAAACCCTACGGGGTTGCCATAAGTCAGCAGCAACTTGACGGCACACATGCACTACGAATCGTACAAAACCACCTGGAACAGCAAGAGCCTGCAGCTAGGAGCATAAATCAAGGCTTCATGTTTTGAGCCAAGATACACAAACATGGTGATGGGGCCCTCAAATCTTGAAATATTAAGATCCCAAAAAGAGGCATGGTGGGTTGCCATCCATGACCCTGTATCCCTTTACATGAAGCAAAGTTACAAAAGAAAAACAGAGTTGCACTTACCTGTAACTGCTGTTCATTGACGTCTTCGGTGCAGACACACATGTGGGACTGCGCCTGCGCGCAGGCCTGCCGCCGGAAACTTTTACTAGCCTTAAACCTCAAAGTGGGGATGCCCCTCCCCTTGGCAATAAGGACCGGTCTCCGCGCCAAACCACCGCGTGCTCCTGGGCGGGGCATCCCCTCCCTCCTCAGTTCCTCGCCCACCGCCAACCATAGTCAAGGATCATCCAAACCAGCCATGTCCAGTATAATAAACTGGAGGCCTTGGTCTAATCAAGGTAACAAGAGTCTGGTACTAAAATAACTTCCCCTTTCTAACTCTGGCCCCCTTTTTTTTTTTTTTTTTTTTTTAGGTCGACAGCGGGGTAGGGCATGCCGAAGGGCATGCCTTTCAGTAAGTTGGGTTCAGAAAGCCACCATTGAAGGGATCTGAGAATCCCTCTCGGGATAGAAAGTCTGTGCATTCGGGAATGACGGGAGACGTCAAAGGTCCTAATAAACCAGTTTTGGAGTTGTCTCATCTGTAGCCTTGCAAAAGGGGTGACAGCTGTAGTGGAAGCCATAAGGCCCAAAAGTCTCTGGATAGAGACCACCGTTTGATGACTACACCTTGTGAAGTGGTGGATAAGGCGTTTAATAGCTACAATCCTTTCTTGTGGTAGGAATGCCTTTCCCCTGATTGAATCTAACACAGCTCCTATAAACTGTGCCCTAGGGGAGGGGACCAATTTGGATTTCTTCAAATTGATCATTAGCCCCAGCCTGTCACATGTGGAGAGTACCAGTTCCAGGTGAGACAATAGTACATCGGGGCTGATTGCTGTAAGCAGCCAGTCGTCAAGGTAAGGGTAGATACTACATCCCTGATCTCTTAGGTACGACATAACCACTGCCATGCATTTTATAAAGACTAGGGGCTGTAGCAAGTCCAAATGGAAGAACAGTGTAGTGAAACACCTCTGTTCCATATCTAAACATCAGGAATTTTCTATGATCTGGGTATATAGAGACGTGAAAGTACGCGTCTTTAAGGTCTAGCACAGCAAACCACGTACTTGGGGTGATAAGTTCCATAACAGAAGTCAGGGAGACCATCCGGAACTTTGAAATTCTTAAACATTTATTAAGATATCTAAGATCAATAATGGGCCTGGAGCCTCCATCTTTTTTGCCACCATGAAGATCCTGGAGAAGAAGCCAGAACAGTGTGGTGATGCCCTTTGAACGGCACCCTTCAGAAGAAGTTCTTCTAACTGGGGTGCGAAATCAGGAAACGGGTTGTCTCTTGCGGAACTAGCAGGAGAGCAAACTGGGAGGAACTTAAACTCTAGGCGGTAGCCTTCAGTGATAACTTTGAGGACCCAAGAGTCCAAACAAATGGAGTGCCAGGCCTCGGTGAACATTGCTAGCCTATCTAGGAAGGGTAGATCCTCTTGGCTAGTCTGGGGTGTTAGTCAAAATCTCTGAGTATTTTGCCTCTGGTCCTTCTGTTGTGTGCCAGGGGCTGATTGTTGCTTGAAAGCGGGTTTGCGCTGGATTTGTTGGCCATGCTGATGGAATTTTCCTTGGGGAGGATACAGTTGGAACCGTTGATAACTTTGGTTCCTCTGATATGAGGGTCCGAAGCTCTGATGATGGTGTTGGAATCTGTCACTTTGAGGTTGGAAAGATGGGGTAACACCTAAGGATCTCGCCGTCTGGCGGTCTTTCTTGATGTTCGTAAGAAACTCCGTGGTGTTAGCTGCGAATAAGGTGTCACCCTCAAAGGGAAGGTCCTTGATTTGAAATCTCGTATCCATCGGGAGGGCTGTAGTGCGCAGCCAGGAGTGTCGCCTCAGGGTGATGGCTGATGCCATGGTCCTGGCCGCAATTTCAGCTGCGTGCTTCCCTGCGTTGATTTCTTGCTTTGACAAGTGGGTGGCTTCTGTTTGAATGAGTCTTAAGGCAGTCTCTGACTCATCAGGTAGCAGTTCAATATGGGGGGCGGCTTTTTCCCACAGGAACAGCTGGTAGCCCCCCATGATCGTCTGATAATTGGCGATTCGAAAATTTAATGCGGCTGAGGTGTAGGTTCTTCTACCTAGTTGATGCAAACGTCTGCTTTCCTTGTCTGCAGGGGTAGAATGTTGACCCTGCCTTTGTTTGGCTTGCATCTCCCCTGTGACAATGGAAGATGGGGGAGGGTGCACCATCAGGAATTCCGCTGATTCAGGCTTGACCCTGTATAGGTTCTCAATTTTCTTGGACGAAGGTGGGGTGGATGCTGGTTTCTTCCAGACAGATTTTGTAACCTCCGAGAGGCCCTCCAAAACCAGGAAAGCAGCGATTCCTGGAGAGTCTGGGTACCGACGGCTGAGGATCTTGTCCTTAGGCTTGTTGTCTGAGATGGAGATGTTGATGTCTAAAGCCTCTGCCATCCTGATCATTTGTTCTGTTCTCAGCTTCAGATCCTTGGATGGTGACACTGCTTCTGGGTCGCCCACTAGTTCATCAGGGGATGGTTCCGACACCCCTTCTGAACTTTCCACTGATTCTCTGGTCTCAGAATCTTCCGGATCTGAGTCCACCCTAGGACTCCGTTGGGTTAAAGGAGTAAAGGGTGAAGGGAGTTGTGGGGTCTGCAATACTAGTGGTTTACCCTGCACAGTGAACTGTCGAAATCTACAGAACTCGATCCAGTCCTTTACAAGCTCTGGGGAGATGATTGGCTGAGTAGAGGATGTGGAAGGTTGAGGAGTCTTCCTCGGATCCGAAGGGGTCAGGTCCAAAAGGATCGGATCCGGAGGGATTGGGTCCGGAGGAGTCGGATCCGAAAGGGTCGGATCGGAGAGCAGCAGCGGGTCATCCAGTGGATCTATTTCAATGTCTGAGAAGCATTGAAGTGGAGAGCCAGAGTGGAATGAAGGGGTCCTCGGTACCGATGGAGGTATCGGTTGAGATGGTTTCGGATCCGGAGTTTTCCGAGCGGGCGTAGTTGACCGAGCCGAGTGTCCGGATCCGGGGCACTTTTCCTTGTGTTTAGTTTTGTGATGTTTCTTAGTGACGTGAGTCGGATCCGACTGGGAGGTCGGATCCGAGGTGTCCTGGAACCGGCTGACGGGGAAGGAGCCGTCAGGGCCTTCTTCCATAGCTCTGCATTTAGGCGGTTAGCACGGGCGTTTCAAGCCCGGGTGGAGAAGCCTTGGCAGATGGTACATTTTGACACTTTATGCCCCTCGCCCAAGCAGATTAGGCACAATTCGTGTTGGTCTGAGTGCGGGATCTTCATGGTGCACTTGGGACACAATTTAAATGGGGTCTTGAGGGCCATCACGGCCCTCAGCACGCGGCCGAGGGGACCGAGGCACGGAGGAACTTTTCTCTCTTGGTTATTCTCTCCAAATGTATGGTACAGTAGCAGGCTGGCTAGGCGGACCTAAGCGGCAGCTCTGAAGAAAGAACTCACAATCGAAGTATTTTAGAAGAAAATCTGAGGTAAGGTGAAGAAAGCTCCGTCCTTTGCGGCGGCAAAGAAGGAACTGAGGAGGGAGGGGATGCCCCGCCCAGGAGCACACGGTGGTTTGGCGCGGAGGCCGGTCCCGCTTGCCAAGGGGAGAGGCATCCCCACTTTGAGGTTTAAGGCTAGTAAAAGTTTCCGGCAGCAGGCCTGCGCACAGGCGCAGTCCCACATGTGGGGCTGCACCGAAGACGGAAGATGAACCTCCCTACAGTGTCCAGTGGCCACAGCTGATCTGCAAAGTTTTGGCAGCAGCAACAACATATTCTATATACCTAGGCCAAGTCATTTACCTGTATGGATGCCCCAATCTTCTCATTGCAAAGACTGCACACCAGAGCCCATCTGCTGCTGGGAATATGGGAGACCTTTGTGATAGGCTCCATCTTTTCTGGGCTGCCAATGCTCACCTGAGAAAAATAAAGCAGATCAATCAGTAACCCCTAAAAGGAGAATCATCCTGAAGTTATTTCACTACTTATACGTAAACGCTGAATTAGCTGTCCCAATATACAGCTGTTAATGGGGGGGAATCCGTGTCAAAAACCATTTTAAAAACAACCAAGTATTTTATACATTATGTCCCATCTATAAGGAGCAGCATACACAATTCTTTCCCACCTGCCCCTTTTTATCTTCACAATAACCTTGTAAAATAGGTCACTCTGAAGACAGGAGCCTAAGGTCATCCGACCAGTTTCACGGCTCAGCAGAAATTTGAACACAGATCTTCCCACTGCAAGTCCAACACTCAATCCACTGAATTCAAAATTGGTATTTGGGTGTCAAAACCAATAAAATGTCACTGGTGATCCATTTTGCCCATTCTCCATCTTTCTGGATTCCAAATGCAAAGTAAATCTGCATTTTTATATGTTGAATCCCCCCCACCCTGAAAACTGTCCTTTCGCCCTTAGAACTGCCTTCTGCATTGCAGCTACATTTCTTTTTGCTGCCTAATGGGAAGTACTATCAGCACTTTCACGAAGACTGAATAATGCCCTTTCAATCCACTTTGCAACTGGTTTTTACTGTGCGAAGTGGCAAAATCCACTCGCAAATGATCACTAAACTAAATGATCCACAACTCCTTACTTTCACGCACCTTGTAAAGGCCAGGGGGATGGCTGCTGGGTGCCTCCCAGAATGGCGAGAAAGGAAGGGATCAACTATACCCCATCTTCCTCTGCCTTCCAGGTCTGCCAAGCTACTGCAGCAGAGCTTTGGGGGAATCCTCACTAAGCAACCACGAACCTGCCCTTGCGTGCAACCCACCACCCACCACCCTTCACACATTTGCCTTTACCAGTCAAGGAGCTAATACTTATGCAAGAAGGGCGCAGACAACTGCTTACCTATACTGGATTCATAGAACCCAGTAACACATCTGAAAGGTTTTTACCCATGAACTGGGCTCTTAAGTATTATTAATATGCCAACAAGCTGCAGAGGGAAGATGCACTGGTGTGCTAAGGGTGCACATGATGAGACTGACTCATGGGTAAAAAACACACACATTGTGAACAATGCATCACATCACGTGACATTCTGCGCAGGTAAGCATTTTGCCCATGGCCTGCATCTTGCACAAACTGCAATCCTAAGAAGACTTTCACTGAACAAAATGTGACTTACTTCTCAGTAGAAGTAAACCTGCTTAGGGCTGCTGCTTCAGTCTCACAAGGCTTGCCAACCACAAAATGTGGGACAGCCCCCCTGATGCCATGAGAACCAGGCTATCGTTCCTTGCCTTGCTGCATCTCCTGTTTCCAGAGAGATCCAACCTGCCACAGGGTAGTACAAACATATTCCTCTATTGCTTTGAGTCTGTGATGTTGCCTCTGATGTTGCTTAGTGGTCTCTCACATGTCTCCTACTGATGAGTGTTATGAAACAATGGCACACCCAGTTCTGATTGTAAATGTAGATTGCTTAGGACACCCACCTCAGGAATCCAAAGGGCGCAGCTAACGTGGACCCACTTAGTCCCACTTCGCGTTGGCTTCATGGCTCCACCTTTCTTGGGACACAACAAACACTTTGGCTGAACACCAAGAGCACAGGTTCGGCATAACCAACTGCCTTCTGGGACCTTAAGGATTCCATAGCATGCCTGTTCTCACAATACAAAAGAGAAATTGAGATTTTAAAAAAACATTCCCTCCATTCTGCATGGAACTTTGTCACAATAATCTACTCATTCATCCTCACAAGTCATAACAAAGATAGGAAACTGAGAACAAGAGAGATTAATTTGACCAAAACCAATCAAGGACTTCGTAGATAAAGAAGAAGAGTGGGTTTTTATATGTCAACTTTCTCTACCTTTTAAAGAGAATCAAACCAGCTTACTATCTCCTTTCCTTCCTCTCCCCACAACAGGCCCCTTGTGAGGTAGTGGGGCTGAGAGAGCTCTAAGAGAACTGTGACTAGCCCAAGGTCACCCAGCTGGCTTCATGTTTAGAAATGGGGAAACCAACCCAGTTCACCAGATCAGCGTCCGCCACTCATGTGAAGGAGTGAGGAATCAAACCCGGCTCTCCAGATTAGAGTCCACCGCTCCTAACCACAACACCACACTGGCTCAAGATGTGAATAAAATGGCTACACTGGTTCAGTGTAGTGAGAACTGCAATAACAGCAACTATGCCTATGCAATGTCATGAAGCCACACATGCAGCTGCGACTTTGCCTTTACCACAACATAAGAGATAAGACATATATAAAACTATGTCACGTTTCTTGGACAGCAGAAATTGCTGCAGCAAAACAACCAGGCAAAGCTTCAGCTGAACATACGTTACTTTCCTACAAGCACATGCCTTCCCCTTAGATTAGGACTGCACACTTTCAAGTTAAGGTCAATTCAAATAATACTGCAGTGGAATGGTTACCACTGAAATGACTTCCAAGTGGCCAAGACTTCACACAGCTGAGGTAACATCAAGTAACAGCTGGATTATGTAGAGTCCACCCATTAAATGTGCCACTGTGGGATCTGACCAAGACAGATTACCACAGCCACGCAAAACTCATTTTTAGCAGTAGCAATCATGCCACCATGGCAACGTTTTAATCAACCCTCAGATTCCACTAGACATGAGGAGCATCTAATACTACACTCTGCAGGAGCCTGCAACAGGAAGTAAAGAGGACTATCGTAACCGGCTGCGACAGCAAAGACAGACTACTAGATAAGGTTGATAATTATCTCAACTGGAGTTAAGCCAAGACTCTGAAACAAAAATAACAGCAGAGAACATATTTATATCGTGCCCACCTGAAAGATGAGAAGGTGGAACAAAAATGGGAAATGAAGGGAGGTATTCCAAGTGCACTGCACTATTGCTGAGGAAAACTCACTCAACTTTCACCCTGCTGGCTTTGATTGTTGAAGTAGAGACAGGGCAGCTACAGAAGCCTCGATTCAAGCTACTGTTGGTCTGGAATCTTTTGAAACCTTGTATGTTCCAGTGTAATCACAGTGCAATGGGAATGGCTGACAGTTTATCAAGGCAGCAGGTTTAAAAACACTCTAAAAGGGAGTCTATCCTCATGGATGTGTAAATGCATTCATACATCTTTATCCTTGTGCTAGTCTATTACCTTAATAAATAATTCATTTATCTTTATCCAATATAGTGCCCAAAAGAGAAAAATACCCTCTCCTACACTTTCAGGTGCCATAGACCAGTGGTCGGCAAACTCATTAGTCAACAGAGCCAAATATCAACAGTACAACAATTGAGATTTCTTTTGAGAGCCAAATTTCTTAAACTTAAACTATATATTGTCGAAGGCTTTCACGGTCAGAGTTCATTGGTTCTTGTAGGTTGTCCGGGCTGTGTGACCGTGGTCTTGGTATTTTCTTTCCTGACGTTTCGCAAGCAGCTGTGGCAGGCATCTTCAGAGGAGTAACACTGAAGGACAGTGTCTCTCAGTGTCAAGTGTGTAGGAAGAGTAATATATAGTCAGAAAGGGGTAGGGTTTGAGCTGAATCATTGTCCTGCAAAAAGTATCAACGGTAATGTGCTAATCATTGTCCTGTAAGTATCAAGATAATGTGCTAATGAGGGTGTGGTATGTTAATATGGAACCATTGTATCCTGAAGTGATCTGTTAATGTGTGAATCCAAAGCTAATCTGCATGGCTATTGTGGACTGTAGTCTTGGAGAAGGAAAAAAAACTCTAAGGAGGCCTTTTCCCAAGCAGCCAATCACAAACGTTGCTATGCAAAAATACCTAACTATATTTTTCTTCCTCACCAAAAATATTTGCTATATTTCTGCATTAGAAGAAGAGTAGGCTTTTATACCCCACTTTTCTCTACCTTAAGGGGTCTCAAAGCGACTTATAATCACATTCCCTTCCTCTCCCAACAACAGGGACCTTATGAGGTAAACGGGGCTGAGAGATTTCTGTGAGAGCTGTGACTGGCCCAAGGTTACCCAGTAGGCTTCATGTAGAGGAGCGGGATATCAAACCCAGTTCTCCAGATTAGAGTCTGCCACTCTTAACCACTATACCACGCTGGCTCTAGGCTGTCATGTCAATGCTGCCTTGAAATCTGCACTATTGCCAAATCAACTGTGATCCTACGGAAATGTTTGTGGAAGAAGCTGGTGATGTGGATCTTTCCTTTCTCGATTCAGCAAGGAAGATTCACATACAGAAGCCTGTTCCACGTGACAGCCAAAGCAAAGAAAGATGAATGTGTGGAAGCACCTCATCCAGAGCTCACTGATCCCTAAATGGTGAAGTGCATTTCTGTTAGGCCTATAACAACATCATCCCAGCAGTAGAAGATCCAATCAACAAGAATATGAAGAAAATACATGAACAGATAATGCAATAAGCCTCACAGGGCAAATGTTCAAGTGTACAAAGTAGGAAAAGTTCAGATGAGCATTCAACAAATCAAAGATAAAAAGAATCCAGTCACCCAATAAGGGCTCATTCCTGAGATTGGGGGGCAATTGGGCTTAGGAGTAAGTGCCCCTTATTCCGTGGTAAGAGGCACTTACGCTGGCAGCAGGGGCAGTTCCATCGGTGCCTGAGTGCTGCAGAGCTGCACACCGCTCCCCCGGTAGCGCAGTCTCTCTAGGACATAAATCCTGGAAGAGACAAGTGGCGCCAGCATGGGGTGTGTGTGTGTGGGGGGGGGTGTTCTCGGGGCAAAGCTGATGTTAGTCAGCTTCCAAAGCCCCTCCAGGCCAGGAACACCCCCTCCAGGAACAGCGTTGCTGCACCAGGTTTTTCCTGGAGCAGCCTCGCTGTTCTCAATGGGGAAAATGCCCCATTTTTATTTTTTAACTTTCAAAAGGCTTTTTTAAGCCTTTCGGAGGCCAGGGACCTCTTTGGAGATGCTGTAGCAGCGCCTCAGCCACGCCATCCCCAGCCGCCGAAAGGCTCAGGAAAGGAGTGCAGCATTTAACGGATCAATATTTTTTATCGTTTCATGATTTCATATAAAATCGCTATTTGTTAAAGAAAGCATCTAGAAATTAGCATAGTTATGTGTGCAAGCATAAAGAAACACTTGTGGTTGTTAATTAGGCTTGGCAGTTTCTAACAACGAAGAGTATACATCAAAATATTAAGTATCCAGCCTTCTTAGTTACAAAAAAAAATTGAAGGCATATTTAGTTTTTTGGAGTATGACTTAGAAATCTGGGAGACAGAGAAAGGTCTTCAATATATTTTGCTCAAATTATCCAACAATTTCCCTCATCTCTGGCATTTCATCTGAAACAACCATTTGCAAATGCACCAGATGGGTATAAAATCCCTACTAACAAACTTGTAGCATCAGTGAATCTATGCAAATTCATCTCAATATTAAGTATTGTTCTGCTGGGCTGCCATACCTGATGAACACAAATATTGCATTTGTCACAGAACACCATCTCATTGCCATCTTCGCCGTCTGGAGACTGGCAAACATCACAGACAACGTCTTCATCATACTCGATTCCAAGCCCTTCCTCAGTCTCAATAGCATGATTCATGTTGTCGTAGCATCGCTGTTCAAATTCTTCCATAATTCTCTCCATGGTGTATTCGTCCAATTCAGGCATCCCTGAGAAATTAATCCAATGGTTCTTTTTTTACAATACCCAAGCCATTATACACATTAAGAAACACAGTTTCTGATATCAACCAACAAGAAATCATACTTCTTGACTGTGGCTGAATGGACAAGTCTAATGGATCATCTTTTTTAAAAGGTTGGTAGGTAGTCGTTAGCTACCGATGGCAAACAGACAGGAAGGATATAGATCAGTATAGCATATTTCACTTTTAATGCCTTGGTAAGAAAAGAGTACCCAGCCTGCTGGGGGTAAAGTGTAGATGACTGGGGAAGGCAACGGCAAACCACCCCATAAACAAAGTCTGTCTAGTAAATGTCGGGATGTGACATCACCCCATGGGTCAGGAATGACCCGGTGCTTGCACAGGGGACTACATTTACCTTTAAGAAAACGAGCTCAAAACAACCCTTCAGAATCATTATGCCATCTTTCCTTTTTTTTTTTTATGGATTATTACATTTCTAGTAGAGAGTCTTTATTTCCAGCTAGTCAGCTGTCTAAAGAGCCATCTGCTTCTGGAACTATTTTGCCAAGTTTATTACTTCAGAAACACCTTCTTCATATGCCTCTCTTTCTAAGCTTTGCTACAGAAGAGACTGCACTTTAGATCATTTTTTGGATCTCAATAATTTCACAGCTCCCCCTTCAGGCTTGCATACTGGGGGTTCTGGATGCCTTCAGAAATGACTATTTTGTTTCAACAACAGATTGCTGCTTCATAAAAAAAAAGTTGAACCAAGTACCAAAAAAAATCAATTGAAACTGTTATCAGTATCTTGAAGGATTTAACAATATAAGTGGATGGCATGGCTATTTGTGGTATAACAAAACTAAGACACAAGCATCATTCCGTAATCATATAATCAGGTCCTCCTTAATTTGTATTTGGATGAGATATAAACATATTCTTGAACCAGCAACACCGATGTGGATATCACCTCAGGAAATGTTAACATTACGCCCACTTAGACCGGATAAATTTGTTACTTATCAGGAGTTAACTAACTGGGAAGGGAAAAAATGCTCACTAAAAGATTATCAGTCACTTAAAGATGATTTACAATGGCTTTAATATTACCAAATCAAATCAGTCTTTGTACAAGATATGAAAAATGGATTTTCTAAAGAAAAATCGCCTTTTCACAGGATGCTATTAGATAATAATACCCAACTGATTTCCAGAATGTATAATCTTCTTTTAACAATATATTGTGAGCAGGAAACAATTAAACCAACAATGATCAATTGGGCTCAAACTGTGGGACACGACATCGCTTTAAATAAATGGGAAAGACTATGGTCGAAGGACCTGAAAGGAATAAATGCACAGTCAATTCAAGAAAATATCTACAAAATGATGTATTTAACATTTAACACCTAAGAAGATTGCAAGGATTTACAAAGTGACATCCCCTAAATGTTGGAAATGTAATAAAGAAGTTGGTTCTTTTTATCATATGTGGTGGACTTGTGACAAAGCTAAGGATTTTTGGGATATGATTTATAATGAATTAAGACTAATAGTACAAAAAAATATACCCAAAACACCAGAAATGATGCTATTAAGTATGATACCTGATGACTTGTTAATACAAAGGACTACGCGACAACAGCTGCAAGATTGCTCTATGCAGCAAAATGGAAAGGGGCAGACACTCCTGGGAAAAAAGACTGGATTATAAAAATGTTTGAACTGGTGGAAATGGCAAAACTTACAGCTACTTTAAACCAAAAAGACAATGTTCAATTTATGGGGGAATGGGAGGCTTGGATGAAATATTGTGAATATGAACTAGGACTGGGGAAAATGGAAGAGTACCTTTTAATCTGATCTAGATGACATTGCTAACATAAAGAAGTGTAATTAATTATATTAATAGCATATTGTGATTGAAACTTAACTGAGATATAAGAATAATTAAGATCAGATCATATCACGATGGGATAGAATACTTTATTAAGAGGCGGACGGAGGTGATGGGGAAGTCAACAAATTTTCCTTTATTTTTTATTTTTATTAAGTTCTTAAATAACTATAACATTATTTATGATTTAGTTTTTTATATTACTTTTATTGTTGTTTGTCAACATGGAAAATTTATATTATAAAAACCAATAAAATTTTCAAAAATAAGAAAAAAAGAAACTGTTATCAGTACTCTAAAAGGCTGGTATCTTCAGTTAACATGGCCGGATCGTTAACTTCACAAAAATTGCTTTAAACATTCTAAGTCAATTTCTAGACAACATAAATGTCCGGAAACTTGTACAGCCTCCAAACAGAACGACTCAAAAAGATCACTAATTATTCTGTTCCATTACTGGCAAATTTAAACAGGAACTGGTTTTACTTCAGGTTTCTCTCCCCTTACTCTCCTACCACATCTCACCACACAATTTAATTCTAGGAACTGTGGCTTGGAAGGGTGTCTGCCATCTCACAAGCTGTGGGGGGGGGATGCTCCCATTTGTGCTGACCTTTGTTTCCCCTCACCTGGTCCCGACATCCCATTAATCATTTCCACATTCAGAAACAAAGAGGAATACACATGTCCTTCCCCCACCCCCAAATCCAGAAAATT
The DNA here is from genome assembly GCF_029931775.1 of Euleptes europaea. Lineage (NCBI taxonomy): Eukaryota > Metazoa > Chordata > Lepidosauria > Squamata > Sphaerodactylidae > Euleptes > Euleptes europaea. Next base: position 34,823,901 of record NC_079320.1, on the reverse strand, counting down.
CAGCTCAACCATTCAGAACATGAAGCTGCAACTGTCTGCTGGACTGATCTATGTAACTACTAAGCCTCTCTTATAGATCAACAAGGTTAACTGTAATTAGATTATGCCCTTACCCATGTCTTTAAATTCTTCATTGGCCAATTCCAACCAAGCTACATCCATGTAATTAAGGTCATAGCGACATACACTCTCCGCCAATGTTCGAATGTCGACATAACCAAGTTCGGGGGGCTCAGAACCTGAGGAAAGGATGTATTTCCGAGGTCTCGTAAATGTAACTGCTTTTGATTCGGACACAACCCTGAAAGTGTAGTGAACCGGAGGCATTAATTACACCAGGTTTTAATCCTCCCTGAAATTTCAAAACCTCTTGCTAAGCAATTACTGCCAGACTCTTCAAGTTACTAGATTGCTAAAAAAACAATACAAAATTATCCACTAATCTTCTAGTTGTAAAGCAATCCATGGCTACAGAAATAAAAACATATCTAGAAAACAATACCAAAAAGAAATCTACTTCATTTTTTTAAATTAACTTGCACAGCTTTAAAAAAAATAACCTCACTTGGTATCTTACTGTATTATCAGATTTACAGACTGAAAATCATCGCTACAGTTGCCGAAGGGCAATGAAATATCAAAAATTCAGCACAAACGCAAGATTGCGAAATATGATTGCTTAACATGCTAAGTGCACACTGTATAATACAAAATACAGCACAGGTTCGTAGAAGAAAAATACACAGAAGAAAATACTCCTCAGGTATATGGACCTGTTGATGACTGGTCCGTATGGTTCTTTAACCTTCAGCCCTGTCTTGCATAATTATTTACCAGCTTCTTCCTCCCACCCATTTCCAAACGTAGATATAATATCCAACAGCTTAAATGCCTATTTCACATGTCTGGCAAACTACTACCTTGCCTATTGCACAGACTGTTGAGTAGGATGAACTGTATACGCAAGACTATCACAGACAGCTCCCCCTGTGTAATACATGCGCAGAAGCTGCTTGAGCACATGTACTGGGATTGCGGCAAGAGCCTTATGGCATTTTTCACAAAGAGCTCCATTTCAAGCAGAAGACCAGGGCCCCAGCTATCAGCAGACCCACTTATTAGCAAGGATCCCAGCGTGCACCTTCCTATGGTAAAAAAGAAGTGCTTACTTGCAAGTAATGCTTGTGCTGCTCTTTTATGTACAACAATAAAGAACGGCATAAAAATCACCCCTGCTCATACCTGTGCATACTCCGACAGCCAACTGAAGTTGTGAAGGCTTAGAGGGGAAATGAAAAATATTGGGGGGGGGGGGCATTTTTCCCAAAGGATTTTTTCAATTTTTTCAGTGGGAAAATTGGGGAAATAGTGGGAGTGCTGAAAAAAATCCTCCTAGGAAATATTTTTCTCTTTTTGATTCAGAAAAGCCTCATCTTGCAAAGCATTTCATTAATTCCAACTGTACTGTGCCTTGATGGTGGGGGGGGAGATAACGTTTACTTCAACACAAACCGAAAAAGTACAAGCCAAGTAGCTCGAAAGTGCAGCTGGTGAGGGATTTCCCCCATGTGACTGACGGCTGCACCAAAGTATACCTGGCAACAGGCTCTGGGATGGTCCCTGGACTGACTGGCACCTGAACCCCTTTCTCCCATTCCTGTCTCCAGGGATCTGCCAGCACATAGTATTCCTCCGCGTTCAGCTGGTAAGAGTCAGGCAGCTTCATGGCAGTGATCAGGTCTGTTCTGAACACCTGCAAAGAAAAGAAGGGAGAGGAAAAGGGATGAGACACCGACATTTTATATTTACACTCTGTGATTCACAGCTCCAGGGTAACCATGGAGCACAATGCATAACAAGGTCACTGTATCACCGCTAACACTAACATGGTCTGTTAAGAGGCCAGACAGTTAACTTCACGTCAGCATGGTGAAAGAGAGGGGGGAATCACTCATAGTTTCAAGGCTCATAGTTATATCAACTGCCTGCCTGACACGATTCAATACCTTCTCATCTCATCATTGATTTGCACCATTTTCAATTGCGATTTCAGAAGCTCAAAACCTTTCCCAACATGACTCTGAATCAAGAAGTTACTCCTCAGTATAAGAAGGCACACACCTTCTCTTTACCAGGTCTGCGGTATATGCACATCTAATGGTTTACAAAGGAAAAGAGACACACCATGCACTGTTAGAGTCACTGGGTACCTTATTAATACTTCCCTTTGAAGATGTGTTCCAGGTTTCACAAAATCAGAGCCCACTACAGATCAGTGGTACAGCATTTGCTTTTCATGCTTCAGATCCCAGGATTGAGTCCAGACTGATATTTCCATAGGCACAAGGATTTCCATGCATGATTTCCCCACGTTCCCACTCCTGCAGCAGCCTGGAATGCCCCCTGAAATCTTGTTCCTGCGGTCCCCTGCCCTCCTATAACAAGATTTTGAGAGGCATTTCAGACTGCCGTAGGAGGGGGAAGCTGGGGAAACTGTGAGAAGTATGATAACTGAGCCTAGTGACATATCATCAATTGCATTTTGATGCACTCCTATGTTGCAGAGCTGGTGATAGAGAAATGTGGACCCACTTAAGTGGACGTAACGCAGGAGGATATAAATCTGCAATAATTCTGCACCGAATTATAGAATCAACTCATGCAACCCTGCAGAATCCTAAACAGAGTGAGGATATTATCCAGGTAGACACGAAGTAGATGCTCACAATGCACATCAAATGAACAATCATGTACATTAATCTCAGCACCACACCACAGTGATGCTGTATACCAAACTGACCACCAGAGGACATGCTGCTTATAGAGGCTTCTCTCTTTAAAATCAAAGTATCAGCCAGGGAAGATCGAGGTCAAAAACTCTTGCTGCAGCTCTGTATTGCTTACCACTAAAGCACCATTTGCCATCCAGATTTAAAACTGTTTTGCAGCCACAGTTCAACTTTGTTTTGAATGGGAAGAATCTCTGAAACTAGTAAAACATCTTGGAAGTTGTAAGCCACAAGCAAGCAGGGATGGGGTTAGGGTTTCTACTCTGGCATACATTGTGAGTTCAGCCATAGATCATTGTAGAAAGTCTATTAAACTACTCTTGCGTGTGCTTGGTCTGATTTGTCACTGCTCATCAGCAAAACAGAACCCACAACACGGCAAGCATTAAAGGGGCAAGGCCATGCATACCTAACCATCTTCCTCTGCTCCAAGCACACTCCAACCAACACAACACTACAAAGCAACAATAACAATGCATGCTTAACACCTCTAATCTTCAAGGCTCTGCATGAACACTGCCTGCCAAATGCCACGTGCAGGGTATTTACCGAGAGTTTTAAAAAGATACGTTGGAGGAGAGGCCACAACAATTTTGCCACAAAATCTGTTCATGCAGAGCTAGCAAAGAAAACGAGACAGATACTAGCTCTGAAACTGTCCCGTCTGAAGACTCATCAGTTTATAGCAGGCACTGCCAAGCAAAGCACACTCCACGCACACAGTTCAACTGGCAAAAGATAGCCAAAGGGGCAAAACATATTTGTGTGGATTCATTTTCTCAAAACACTTATTGTGAATTAATCCCAGTGCAACTGATCCAGAATAAATGTTTTTAGGATGGTGGTGTATGGTTTTATACACCCTGCTTATTATTTAAATGTGATTCAAGTATCTTGTCCTATATACCCCATCCATTTTGCTCTACTATATGTTGTCAGCCGTTCCGCTTTAATTCCATCCCTGTGACACGACATATCTGAGTACAGGGCCAATAAACATAGAGGGGGAGCCTAAATGAGTACACCCACCATGCCTCCTCCTACACGTGTTAATCTACTACCTGGACACAAAGTCTGAGTACAAGCTGTAGGCACATTTGGTCACAATTGCAAGGATGGAACCTACATGTGTACAGCTTGTACATGTCGAGTCAATGTGCTCACATTCAGGTGAACACATGTAGGATGGGGCTAGCACATTTTCCCTTCTTTCCCTCCACATGTTGGCCCTGTACACAGATATATCATGGGTACCAAGCTTCTATCATTGTAAGATTCATTAATTTCTCCAGATTTGGGCCTTTCAGTTAAGTACAGACTCACTAAATATGAATTTATAAATTTTGTTCATTTCATCTTGTATATTAAAGGTAGAGGTCCCCTGTGCAAGCACCGGGTCATTCCTGACCCATGGGGTGACGTCATATCCCAACGTTTCCTAGGCAGACTTTGTTTACGGGGTGGTTTGCCAGTGCCTTCCCCAGTCATCTTCCCTTACCCCCAGCAAGCTGGGTACTCATTTTACTGACCTCGGAAGGATGGAAGGCTGAGTCAACCTTGAGCCGCCTACCTGAAACCAACTTCCGTTGGGATCGAACTCAGGTCATGAGCAGAGCTTGGACTGCAGTACTGCAGCTTACCACTCTGCGCCACAGGGCTCATATCTTGTATATTACCTATCTTAAAAAAAGATACACGTGATGTTTCTGGCAGATTCATTCTGGGAGGTGGACAGATTGTGACTGTGATCCGTAAGCCTTTTAAATTGTCACAGGGAGAGAAACTCCAAGTGCCACCAATCAAACTCAAGTGACAGAACAGAGGACCACAGAGTCACTCGTTCAGCTGTGATTGGCAACTCTGCACTACGCCTCCTTGCACAATAAAGGTACACATCATACAAGGCTTGAAAGAGATCAAGCCAAAGGTCACACCTGCCTTAATAACTACTCCTGTCTCCCTAGAGAAGCCGCATCAAACTTTGTGATTCATAATTCCAGAGAGACCTCAAAAGTCTTAACATCATTTCTTTACAGATTGAGAACAGTTGTACAACTATCCAAGATAAACTAGAAAAAAATGTTCAGGAAAAGGAAATAAAACATGATTTAACATTGTATTGGGGGGCAAATATAAATACGTTGCCATAGATCAACATCTACTGAATACGTTTATTCATATGTCAACACAAGATTTCAGGCTTCTTATTGATTTCAAACTGTCTGGGGAAAAACAGGGTGTGAACATATTTGAGCCTGAACATTTGTGGTGAGTTGCTCTGGCTACAAGACAAAGGAGGATTTAATGGAACATCAAGGATATAATTTCCAAGAATCACCACCTTGCGCTGCCATCCCTGCTGCTCTGCAGATGCAACCAGCATGCCTGGAGTCAACACTGCAGAATTACTGATGTCTGAAAGACTGACTGGCACACAGATAGTCACATATACAGAGCTATGGAAGTGAAATTTCACAGCCAGCCTATTGGAATCAATAGCATTCAGTATAAATTAAAGATAATACAAAACGGGCATTGTGTGGGGGGAGAGGGGAGAAAAGACCACTTAGAGTAGGAAACAAAACCAACCCCACTCAGTGAAGTATGGCAGTCGTGCGTGTTCAATCAACAACCCCTCTCCCAATTATTTCAATGGGAAAAGCACACCTCTATGCATTCCTATACACATGCATATCTGCTTCAGCCACTGAACAAACGAAACAGCTCACACATTCAAGAGTGCACATGGGTTTCTTCACTTGAGCAACAGAATGTACTCATAACGTACTAACTGAAGATAAATAGGGGAAAGAGTTCTGAATGGACCAAGACCCCAAGCATTATTTATCTGTATCTGGTTACGAGGACCCAAACATGGTCCAAGAAGATCAGCCTTCTAAAGTTCCTTTTCTTCTAGTTTCATATGTGGCCCGAGGGACATCTGCCAATTTGTAAGGCATGTGCCATTCTGCACTTGGTGATCCACCTCGAAAAGGTCAAACTGATTTGTATTTCCTCCTTTGATCTGAATTTCTCAAACCAACACACACGAAGCACTGAACTAGACCAAAATTTCTGGTTTAACCACTTTGCCGAACAAGGACTGGTATTCATTCATGCCACATAAATGGCTAGGGAACTACAGAAAACATGCCTAAAAATACATTTTCAACGTTCACCATAAATCAAAGACAAATTCCCCAATACACTTTTTTAGAAATAAAAGAAAACGACTAAAAAAAACTAGGTTGGGTTGGCGCCAAACTAACCCAGTATTCATGGCTAAATAACTAACTTGATGCTGGCAGGGACTGTGGTAGCAGCTGAGCTCCCTGATCTCCTGGCCAGAAGAAAGGTTGCTGGTTGCCAGCTGAGACGGAGCAGAAAAGGAAAGAAAAAAAGTATTAGGAAAAGGAGGCACATGTGTGTTTTAGCAAGATGCAAGGGTATTTCAAAGTAAATACCTCTGACGGTTTCCGATCTTCATGCCTGGAGCATGAACTCCTCCGATGCCTAGAATGCTGGGACCAGGTTGACAAGCCTAGGAGAGATGGAAGAAATGTGTATGTGAGAACTGTGCATCGATCTACTGACACACAAGCAATCTAAATTGACTTCAATGGGATTATATCACTAAAGAAAGCAAGAGCTTTTATTCCACACCTCAAACATTCTGTTGCATCATGAACCTGCAGGAAGAAAACCACTGGGCTTAGTTTTATGTTCCTGTGATCATTTCCATGTGATTTTTCTTCAGCCCTATATACTGCCATTGACAGTAGTTACTGTATTGATCCCAGAACTGTTGCATTTGTATCTTTTGCTGAAACAACTAGAGTAAGTGTTGATATGGTAGCATGCCTACAAGTTGCCTCTAGCTTTTCTTCTGGAAGGTTTTGAAAGCTATTGAAAAGCAAGCTACTTTATTTTGCAAATACAATTGATCCTACAAAAGGCATTGCATTAAAGAACATCAGAAAACTGGTTGCATTGTCTTAAAGAAGGTCAGAAAACTGGAATTTTGATATATAAAGTTCTAATTTGTTCTCTTTCATCATAGCATTATATTAGACTGTACTGGATTTTACTATGTCCTGAATGATCTCAGAAAACTTTTTTTTTTTAATGATGTAGTCTTGTTAGCCCTTGGATAGCCCAGGTTAGTCTGATCTCATCAGCCCTGGTTAGTATTTGGATTGGAGACCACTAAGAAAGATCAGGATTGCTATGCAGAGACATGCAATGGAAAACTACCTCTGAACATCTCTTGCCTTGAAAACCCTACGGGGTCACCATAAGTCAGCTGCAACTTGAAAGCAAAAAAAATATTCTTGTTAAACACCACTGTGAAGAAATCGGGGAAAAATGTATCTATTTTTTTATATAACTGTAAATAGAAAAGGATATGCATTGGATTGAATTTAAGGTCTGCATATGTATTAGAAAGCTGAATAATCATGCAAATTCAGGGTTTGTAAAGCTAACTAATTAGAGAAGAGGGAGGAAAAACAGAGCTGTCATATTGGTCCCTTAGCCTGGTTAGAGGGGAACCAATCAGGCAGGAAGAGAAGGAAGAAGAGGAAGAGGAAGAGTTGGTTTTTATATGCTTTCTCTACCTTAAAGGAGAATCAAATCAGCTTCAATCACCTTCCCTTCCCCCCCAAAAAAAAACAGACACCTTGTGAGGTAGGTGGGGCTGAGAGTTTGTAAAGAACTGCGACTAGCCCAAGGTCCCCCAGCAAACTTCATGTGGAGGAGTGGGGAAACCAACCTGGTTCACCAGATTAGAGTCCACCGCTCATGTGGAAGAGTGGGGAATCAAACCCAGTTCTCCAGATTAGAGTCCACCGCTCCTAACCACCACACCATGCTGCCACCACCGCTGGAAGAACGTAGCAATCCTATTGCCCTCTTTAGAAAACTTTGATAAGAGCCAATTAAAAGTTAGATTTTTCAATCTCCCTTCAATCTATAAGTAGAACTAGTTTAGCCAGCCAGATGGACTGAGGAAGGGCTCTGAAGGAGACAGCGACAGAGCTGAAATCTAGATACCTGCAGCAGAGGATTCCCTCAGGATGTGGAAGAAGCCTGAGAGCTGAAGAAGCTGTAGACCAGGGAGGACTGGAGAGAGCTAGGCCCCAGCAACCTGACTACAGCCAGTCTCATGGCAGTCCACCAAGGAAGCCACTACATCCAAGTCCAGGGGAGAAGAGATCGTCTTCCGCCCATCAGAACGCTGGCAGAAAAGGCCTCAGAAGACTGTAGGTTTCAATTAATATAGAATAAGAACAAAGACAGTTCTTCTGTACCGTTCTGCATTTTTCTATTGTTCTTGTAAAGTTGGTATTAAATATTAAACAATACAGTTTGTTTGGCTCTGAGGAGAAACAAGACGTTCCTTTACTTGGGAAGTAAGAGCCTAAGGCCTAACTACACTAACCAATCCTGAATAACCAGACAACCACACACAGGGTTTCACATACTGTTGTACAGTGCCTAGCTTCCCAAGTAACGGACGTTGCAAGAAAAAAAAATTGTGGGCCAAACAGAAAATATTAAGAGTACGCAGAGCTAGAAAAATGGTGAATATTGTGGCAGAAATACAAATGGCAATAATACAAAAGAGGATCATATAGAGGACTTTGAGATATTGCACAGGCACTGTTTTCATGTTTTGGAACCAGGACTAAAGAAAAACTACTCCCTATTAGCAACCTATCAGTATCGCAGAAGATAACTAAATGAAGTACTTCCTCTTGGTGAAGGAAGTCGTTTCAGGACTTGATACAAAAACCATAGATATGGAGAACTATTAAAGGGTCTAACAGTTGGGAATTGGCTGGCACTGAAGGGAACACTTCCAGTAAGTCCGCAGGAAGCTGTGGTCAGACAGGCTTTGGGTTGAGAGAGAAATTCAAGAAAATGTGGGGGGGAGGAGAAGATAGACTGCACACGCACATAAATTGAAGGAGGGAAATCTTCCAGCCAAATTCTAATGATCACTGTTTATACAATTTCTGCTTCTCTATATTTGGAAGTATAATGTATTTTGTTTTTTGTTTAAATGGCAGATGAGCCATTTTTAACCATACCAACAAATATATACCATATACATTATACAGACGCACATGCACATACTCCATCTTCACAGACCGTTTTCACGGAAAGATACTGGACCACGCACCTCAGCTAAATTATACTGATTATGATAGCCACAATCAATCCTTAAAGATTCATAAAAAGCCAACCAAAAAAGTCTATGGATTGCTTGAGATTATGCTACCAAATTCAGTATTTTGGGGTCTAGGAAACCCAATGAATAGACAATATTCACCAATGTCTACTAAATTGTGTCCTCTGGACCATTTCATACAAGATGATTTCTTCTACATAAAAGGTCTCATGCTCAAGTGAACAACATGCAACCTGGGCAATCACGGGTACAACCAGCAGCAACATCCGTGAACATGGTAACGTGAAAAAGTGCCATCAAAATAAAATGTTTGTTGACTGTTTTCATAATCATCTGGTTCAGCATGAAGATGGATTCAGGTGGGTACCTGCGTTGGGCTGCAGTAGAAAAGCAAGGTTCTAGTCCAGTAGCACATTAAAGGCCAACAAGATTTCCAGGGTATAACTTTTCAAAAGTCAAAGCTCCCTTCATCAGATACCTGGATTTATTTTATTTTTTAGTGTTTTTATTTTCAAATTTCATAGTTAAACATGTAATACAAACAACACTACAACACATAAACAATACATAATACATACACAATACATAAACACTACAGACTTGAAATCTACAATAGATTAATAATATGCTTTCTCTAGATCAGGGGTAGGGAACATCAGGCCCGGGGGCTGTTTAAGGCCCGCGAAATCATTTGGTTTGTCCCTTTGTGGATCCTGACAGATCTCTAGCTCAGAAAGATCTAAGACTGGTGATCCGCCCCCTCCCGAGAACAGGAATAGCCTCTATTCAAGGCGGATCATGAGTTTGTTTTGCTGAGAAAAGGAACCTTTTTCCCCCTTGCAGAAGAGTCGTTAGCTATGGAACTGCTAGGACTGCCCAAGAAACTGCGTTAACCCTTTCCCACCCAGGCCATGGAGAAACATATTCCCTCTGTTTTATGCCAATAAAGGTGATGATTGATATTCCCTCTGTACTACAAGAGGGCTGGGGGCGGAAGTGGCGACAATGGAGGGGTTAAAGGGGGCAGGGGTTAATGGAGTTATGCCCCGCAAATGATGTTATAAATATTCAAATGGCCCTTGGCAGAAAAAAGGTTCCCCGCCCCTGCTCTAGATACCTGGAAATTTTGTTGGTCTTTTAGGAGCTACTGGACTCTAATCTTGGTTCAACGTGTCTCTCAGGCACGTACACCAGGACAGTCAGGACTGTTCATACAAAAGTCAGTTTTGGATACCAACCCATACATCAACCAAAAAAAAAAAAAACCACTATCAATGTTACCAGACACAAGGACAAACACCGGGACATGACTATCTCATAGCTGGTGTGATTCCCAATAAACACAGATGTGCTGTACTAGAGTTGTTGTTGGTTTTTTTTTTTTTTATATGCCGACTTTCTCTACCACTTAAGGAAGAATCAAACCGGCTTACAATCACCTTCCCTTCCCCTCCCCACAGCAGACACCCTGTGAGATAGGTGGGCCTGAGTGTGACTAGCCCAAGGTCACCCAGCTGGCTTCATGAGTAGGAGTTGGGAAACAAATTCAGTTCACCAGATTAGCCTCCGCCACTCATGCGGAAGAGTGGGGAATCAAACCCGGTTCTCCAGATCAGAGTCCACCACTCTAAACCACCGCTCGTAACCACTGCACCATGCTAGCTCTCAGAAGCATCTCTATACCATTCTTATGCTGTTGATTTTAAGCTTAGATGCAGAGTCCGAAAGCTGGGGGGGAAAGCATGAAGGAGCTGTTCACCAAGCAAGCTAAAAATATCATGCACTGCAGTTGGCCTATTTTTAAAATACTGCTTACTAGCTGGTAAAATGATGGGACAAGGAAGTGTGAGTGGAGCTTCACTTGTAGAACAGATCTTTCCAACTTCCTCCCTCCTGCTGCAGAAACATGTGCCCTGTTAAAAGGCTTTCTTTTTAATTTTCGAAAAAACAGGATTTTAAAGAGCTGAATCCATTTTTCCCTATGACGTTGTCATTTTTATAACCCGGTTAAAAAACTTTTATTAATTTTAATTTGTTTGGCGTTTCCTCAGATGGAGTTAATGGGCACAGAAAAAAAAACACTATGATATTTTGTTCTCACATTAGGCTAAGTTAGCACCTTATCAAGGATGCCTTTCATGCTGAATCTTCACAATCACCCCTCTCCTTCTACTCATACAATAATGTATCTACTTTCACAGAAATAACTTAACCAAAATTAAGCATTTAACCCCATTATTTCAAAGGGGAAGTTTACATATGTACTTAAATCTCCCCAAGTCCCCGACGGGTCTTAAAAGTGCTTAACCTTGGCTGAGTTCTGCCATGTAATTTCATTTTAGTTGAACTCCTATCCCAAATCTTAAGGGTTCACAGCATTTAACAATTTAAGGGGGGGACAAGAAAACCAGAGTATTCAATTAATATAGAAATTATATCTTGTGCCAGCTGATTAATGCCATCTCAAAAAAGAACAATCTCCCAAAAAAAAAAAAAAAAGTACTTTAAGAACGTCTTCCACCTGGTTCCAGCTGATGCAGATTATGTAACCAAGTCAGGTGTCAGTATGACCAAAGAACATGTAACAGAAATTGGTGAGCTCATGTTACTACAACACTAAGATCTTTATATTGACTGTTAGCTGCCACTGCAATCAGTTTGAAGCAGTAGAGTTACAGATATTCTTTCTCAGACTAATCCAGCACAGAATGTGGGACAGAAAGAACCATTTTGATGAATTTTCTGGAACAACAAGCTAACTATATGCGTGCTGGATTGTGAGCCAAGTTGCCAGAGTTAACAATGAAGATTCAAGAGCTCCCAATGATGTTCAGAAGTGTTCACCTTCTTTGACTTTTCCATGGCAAAAGGATAAATCTGGCTATCAGTGATCCTTCAAGCATAGAAAACTTCTTGTCTTGATTATTTTTCCATTGCTTGAAGGTCTCGGTCACTCGAAGGAAGCATGTTAATGGTAACTTTGATTCTGTTCCTTTAAGGAAGTCGTCCATATGAGCCCCAATACACTGTCTTGCTTTAATCTACTATTGCATACTTGACATGTCAGCAATCTGACAAACAATCCCTATCTGGATGAATAAAAGCTGCTGAAATAGTTGGTTACTAGCTAGTTACATTTTTGTAACATATATGCCAATAATTAACAATGCAATCCCATGTAGAATTATTCATATCTAAACATGGTCTTAGACCAGGGGTCGGCAAACTCATTAGTCAAAAGAGCCAAATATCCACAGTACAACGATTGAGATTTCTTTTGAGAGCCAAATTTCTTAAACTTAAACTATATAGTTAGGTACACTGTTTATTAACTTAATAAACTTTAATTAAAGTTTTAAGTCTTAATTAAACTATAGGTACACTGAATAAAACTTGATATCATACTTAATAGTGATCTTATTTATTGATAAAAATTAAATTGTAAGTCCCTGCCATTTCCCCCTCCCCGTCCGGAGTCCTCGTCTGGAGGCCTGGTCTACCGCCATAAAAGCCTATTGGTAGACCTAGCCTCCGGCTGAGTCCCATTGGGAGGCCAGGTCTACCCGTTGGCTTTCTTGGCAGTAGACCTGGCCTCCGGAGGCCCTTAGACGCCAGTTGGTAGACCTGGACTCTGAAGGGGGACTTTTTTCCCCTCCTCAGAGTCCAGGTCTACCGCCAAGAAAACCAGTGGGTAGACATGGCCTCCCAATGGGACTCAGCCGGAGGTCAGGTCTACCAAAGGAAGCCCGCCCCGCCCAACAGCGGATAGGCGGGGGGGGCCAGGAACCGCTGAACCGCCCACCCAGCAATCGCGCTGCTAGAGGGAAGGGGAGGCTTTAGCCTCCCAACCATTGAGGGCAAGGGGAAGGGGGACCCGGCCATTCTCCATGGCGGGGGGGGGAGAGACAGCACGCCCGCTCGCCCGCTCTCTCTCTCTTTCTCAGGCGCGCTGGCTCCGCAGCCCGGCTGCCAGCGCGAGTGGGCGCAAGAGCAGGGGCTCCGAACCAAGTTCGGAGAGCCACACTCAACGGGCCAAAGAGCCGCATGCGGCTCTGGAGCCGCAGTTTTGAGACCCCTGTCTTAGACTGCTGAGCCTTGCCTAGGGTTACTCTGTCAGTCTCAAATTTTTATGAAGGCATTGAGGCTGGTTTTGTCTACAGAGGCTGAAATTTGGGATGTGCATTGAATAAAGCCGAACTGAAAAAACTCAAGAAATTCCTTTTCCAATTTTACCTCCCAAAAATGGTGGCAATAAAAGGCAGTTGGAAAAGTGGATCTAAGTGGTGCCAAATTTATTTGCCATTATTTGGGACTGCTTTGGCCATGATGAAGATGAAGATGATGGATAAGAATTGGTTTTTATACCCTCATTTTTCTCTACCTTAAGGAGTCTCAAAACCGTTTACAACTGCATTCTCTTCCCCTCCCCACAAGACACCTTGTGAGGTAGGTGGGGCTGAGAGTTCTGAGAGAACTGTGAGTAGCCCAAGGTCATCCAGCAGGCTTCATGTGTAGGAGTGGGGAAACAAAACTGGTTCACCGGATTAGTGTCTGCTGCTCATGTGGAAAAGGGGGGAATCAAACCCGGTTCTCCAGATTAGAGTCTGCCGCTCTTAACCACTACACCACACTGGCTCTTAAGGGCTTTCTACACAGCCAGTCAAAGCACACTTGCTCCAATAACATTTTAGGCCTAGATTTGCAATACTGCCATGTGTCTTCTCGTGAGACTTGAAAGTACAAGACTGCCAAATAAGATGACTCAGGCTTTCCCTTTCCTTTGAAAGGATGCCTCCAAGAGAATCAATTTTCCAGTGTTCTCACTCCCTGTCTGGGAAAAGCCCACTTTTTTCCAAGGACGCTCACTTTTTCCAAGGAGGATCTTCATATGTTTATAGGCATCCTTTAATTACATTTATCATTTACAGTGAGCTTTAAGGACATAAAAAAATGCAGTAGTATTGTTGGGAGTAAATTTTATCACTATGGTTTTGATGGATAATCCCTGGCAGTCAGGGTCAGCAGACAGCAGCACACCACATGCACTTGCTGGTGGGTAGCAGGAACAGGATATTAGGCAAAACACGGAGTGTCCAAAGTTAAAACCAACATGCCAAAAGGTCACAGGTGAAGAATCCATGGCAGGGAGGGTCGGCACGAGACGGAACGTCACACTTGCAGGTCGACATGGAGATTAAGGGAGAGTGAATTTCTAGTAATTGTTATGAACAACCTGCATACCACCTAGACTACTTCTGTGTCCCACCACACTCTACTGGCTCAGAATCACCAGCCTAGAGTAGCATTTTTAAAGAGCACTGCAGCCAAGGAAATTTTTTTGCAGAACCTCTCGCCTATGCACTTTCAACCTATTATCTAGGCCTGTGAAGCATGTAATTTGTCCAGATGGGGTCACAAAATTCCAACAACTGTAATATTTAAATACATATTAAAGAAAGCAAAACGGGAGAAGCTTTTTGCGGTTAGTTAAAAAACAGTAAAATGTTTGGACAGAAAATATGTATCATATCGCTAACAGCCATGAGTGCCCCCCACATGCACATTTTAAAAAAATTCACTACTCAGGGATAGGACATTCTGTTAATGAAGGGCTTTTCTGCGCAGTTGCTTTTCCCCGTCGGTTCTGGCCCCATACTGCTTCAATTTATCCCGATTTCTACATGCATTTTTGAGATTTGAGATTTCATTTCTTTTTTTATTATTTTCCCCAGTTCTTCTGAGTCCACTTTTGCCCCAATCTTTTTTCTGGAAGTCAATTCTGAGTTCTCTTTTTCCTCATGTGAAATGCTTCTGTCAGTTTTCTTTGTCCTGCCCACTCCCACCCTCCTCCAGCCCACTTTTCAATGATTGTTGTAGTCAAACCACTCCATCCCCACACACACACCCTGAAGACGAGTGCTTAGTTTTCTTCTTCTTTTTTTAATGGCAGTAAAATATCGATATATCAATATAGCCATATAACAATAGGCTTAGTTGGTTCTCTGAATTCCCATCTTTCTTTTTTTGAAAGAGCAAGTCTCTAGCCCTTCCCTCGCAGAAATATGTCTTTTTCCTTATATCTTTGTGAGGGATGGGTCTACAGATTTACTTTTTTAAATGAAAGCAGGGAATTCAGAGAACCAGCTAAGCCTATTGTTACAATGCTCTAGTGATATGTCAATATTTAGTGCCTTTTTAAAAAAGGGGTGTGCGTGCTGTGATGCCACCAAAGATGACAGCATCCTCCCTGTAAAATCTTCATCATTGAAGTCATGTATGGAAGAAAATACAGTTTCCACAACTATGAAAAGGCACAGGGAAGGCAGATGTGTGGAAGAACAGTGCTGAAACTGATTCCAATGCTTGCAGATCGAATGCCAAGAAAATCAGAAGTGGAACATGCAAAAAAGCCCCCAGAGAAACCCTAGGTTTGCAAAAAAATCCAAAAATTGTTTTGTTCCTTTTAATTGGGTGGGAACCCCAAAACCAATGTCTGCACAGGAGCAGACATTACAAATAATAATATTTTTTAAAAAAAAAAAAACACAGTGGAGAATGGAAAAGTCAATACCAGGCATCATCAAGGCACCCTGCCTTGCTCAGAATCTTCTCTGGAATCTCCTGGAACGATTAGGTCACCAGATGAAAGTTTGTTCACCAAGAAGGTGGGGAGCAGAAAAGGGATCAGAAAGAGGCTGGGAGAGCCTGCAAAGGAGAAGGGGAGAGCCCAGAAGGAGAATATGCAAGCTGGCAGGGGAAGAAACAAAGTAGAGGGACTCAGAAAGATAGGAGAGAGGGAAGAAAGAAATTGGGACTAAAAGAAGTAAACCGTAGTGGGTGGGGGAGTGGAAGCCAAAACAGAGAGAGAATTCAGAGGCAGGTAGTGGGGGGAGAGGGGGGATTTCCCATCCACTGCAACTCCTTGCAGGTCCCTCCTTTGTATATGGACGGATGGATTTGGCAAGGCAGTCATTCATTAAGATGACATATTTTTTCACATCCATTTAATTCCACTGAAAAATAAACAAGTCGGTTTATAATAAAAAATCTAAAACTTCAGATGCACAAAAATGCCTAAACTGATCTAATTAAAACAACAACTGCTGACATTGATATTTTGGCTTAGAAAGCTACAAAACAATTCGTTCCACTGATTTTGGGACAGTTTCCACAAGGAAAGACATTTTACAAACATCATTAATAGTAACTAATAATCACCGTTTGTGCTATTTGGACAGAGGGGGGGAAATCACTCTGTCTCATTAACGTATTTTACAGGAGGTCAGTAATTATTATTTTTAATTCAGCACACGCTAAACATATTTTATATTTTCTGTTGCAAATATTTCCACACACACTCCTTTTCCCCAGAGGACAAGGAAAGAGAGATTCAACATTTTAAACATGAAGAAGTCCCTCTGAGCTGCCAGAGCATATCTGGTGTCCCAGGGAGAACACCCAGAAACCAATATGCTACGCTGCATGGCAGAAGATTAGCTACAGAGCGCATGATGCAGCACACTGTTGTCAAACCAGCTGCAGAGCATCCAGCCGTGTCCCATGAGAGCTCCGGGCTGCTATCATTTCATTGACACTTCAAAAGCTGAGCACTCTTGGAGGCTGCACACACTTTCCCCCTACTGTAAATACAATGCTGCTAACGCTGCTAAATCAGCACGACAGAGTTTCCAACACAGATGCTCGCCTAGCCGCTGCTCCTTAGCGCTAGCATTTCCGCCTGCCAAGACTCTTTCTGGGCACTCTTGGAGCGAGAGCGGGCAGGATTGCCAACAGCACAATTGGTTGGAAAACCCATGCAGCTGAAGCAGAAAGTGGAAGTGGTCGGAACAGTCCAAGCTGCCAGCCTCTCGTCACAAAACCTTATTTCAGACTTGCGTCTCAGCAGCCTGCCAAGTTCATGGAATCACAGACAATCCACCCATCGGTCCCACGCAAGGCAAAGCACAACGCGCCACAGTCAGAGGGCAAGTGCTTTGTGGAGAACTGTCTGCAAAATACGTAGTTCTAAACCAGAAGACAGAGGTCCAGCATGGATTACATTGGCCTTAAATGTACCTGAGATTGCTGAAGGTTACTTATGATAATTTGCAGCTATATCATATACATTTGCCCATAAAGTGCTTGATGACTAGAAGGACCAGGATACAGATACACATTCAAACCCCTTAACTTTCGAAGAGGAAGAGGAGGAGGAGGAATTGGTTTTTATATGCCGACTTTCTCTACCACTTAAAGCAGAATCAAATCGGCTTACAATCACCTTCCCTTTCCCTCCCCACAACAGACACCCTGTGAGATGGGTGGGGCTGAGAGTGACCAGCCCAAGGTCACCCAGCTGGCTTCATGTGGAGGAGTGGGGAAACAAATCCAGTTCGCCAGATTAGCCTCCACCGCTCATGTGGAGGAGTGGGGAATCAAACCCAGTTCTCCAGATCAGACTCCACTGCTCCAAACCACCACTCTTAACCACAACACCACGCTGCGAGTCAGTTTGCATCTTCTAAAGTAGTATATAACACTATTATTCATTGGACAGTTCTTGCAACCACAAGAAAGAGAGAGAGAACCCAGCCAAGTGGTCCAAAAACTCACGCACCACACGCACCAGATACTAGCATGATTGTCAACACGAACCTATATTCTACACATTTATGGCACACTGCCAGCCCGCACAGAGAAGAGCCTAACCTTTTCGAATTTACACAAACCTTCAGAACTGGCTGTTTGTAAGAGATTCTGACTTGCCACAGACCACTAGTCATGTGGCTTAATACGAGCCTAAGAAAACTTGTTCAACAGCACAAGAGCTTCCTGTTTCATGTTGCTGCTCCAGAGCAGGATATATTTCTATATACTACACTGCATTTTCTACTTATCTGATAAGTGTGGCCCTGGTTTTCTCAGCCTGCATAAATACTCATGTTGACAAAAACTGTATGGCAGCAAACCTGTGACAAGGCTACCAGGCAAGGCTTTAGTTTGTAACTAGCCTTTGTTCCCATGTGTCATATGTGGGCAAAGTGCTGCTGGCCTGGTTAAAAACTAAACTGCTGCCTGGCAATTCGATGAAGAGTTGGATTTGGTCATGATATTAAAATACAGGGATTTTGCGTTTGCCCCTTTTCCTACTCTAAGCCATATTCTGAAACAAGCAGTACTTTCCCAGTTAGAAAACTTTCCGTTTCACATGCATTGTTTCTGAATGGTATTAATTCATTATAGGCAGTCATTTTAAATCAAAGGAATGTTGTGGCCGATGAGGCTTGTCCGTCTGATTAACAGATCCAGGAAATTCAAAAAAGCAATTTGAGAACCGTGTGTGAAGCCTTTCATAAGAACATAAAAACATAAGAAAGGCCCTGCTGGATCAGACCAAGGCCCATCAAGTCCAACAGTCTGTTCACACAGTGGCCAACCAGGTGCCTCTAGGAAGCCACTAACAAGACGAGTGCAGCAGCACCATCCTGCCTGTGTTCCACCACACCCAAAATAATAAGCATGCTCCTCTGATACTAGAGAGAATAGGTATGCAGCATGACTAATATTCATTCTAACTAAAAGCCATGCATGCCCCTCTCCTCCATGAATATGTCCACTCCCCTCTTAAAGCCCTCCAAGCTGGCAGCCATCACCACATCCTGGGGCAGGGAGTTCCACAATTTAACTATTCGTTGTGTGAAAAAATACTTCCTTTTATCTGTTTTGAATCTCTCACCTTCCAGCTTTAGCAGATGACCCCGTGTTCTAGTATTATGGGAGAGGGAGAAAAACGTCTCCCTGTCCACTCTCCAAACCATGCATAATTTTATAGATCTCTATCATGTCTCCCCTCAGCCGCCTTCTTTCCAAGCTAAACAGCCCTAAGCGTCTTAACCACTCCCCATAGGACAGTTGCTCTAGTCCCCTAATCATTTTGGTTGCTCTTTTCTGCACCTTCTCAAGCTCTGTAATATCCTTTTTTGGGTGTGGTGACCAGAACTGTACACAGTATTCCAAGTGTGGTCTCACCATAGATTTGTACAAGGGCAGCATGACATCAGCAGTTTTATTCTTTATTCCTCATCTAATTATGGCCAGCATGGAATTTGCCTTTTTTACAGCAGCTGCACACTGGGTTGACATCTTCATTGAGCTATCCACTACCACCCCAAGATCCCTTTCTTGGTCTATTGCTGCCAGCACAGATCCCATCAGTGTATATGTGAAGTTGGGATTTTTTGTCCAAATATGCATCACTTTACACTTACATTGAATCTCATTTGCCATTTTAATGCCCATTCTTCCAGTATGCAGAGATCCTTCTGGAGCTCTTCACAGTCCGATTTTGTTTTAACCACCCTAAATAATTTGGCGTCATCTGCAAACTTGGCTACTTCACTGTTTAACCCCAACTCCAGGTCATTGATGAACAGGTTGAAAAGCACCGGTCCCAACACAGATCCCTGAGGCACACCACTGCTCACATCCCTCCTTTCAAGGAGGAAGTGCAAATACCAAAGAAACATGAAAGAAGTTCCAAGGTATAGGATCCCAAAGAAACCAGAAATTAGAAGGCATTAGGGAGGGACTGAATGGCTGAGGATCTGAAGAGTTTGGGCAAGGAGAGGGACATAAGAAAGAGAGGGGTTGCCGAAGTCACACATAGGGATCAAAACTTTGTCTCCTTTGCTTATACAGTATATGCTAAATGAGCCAGCATGGTTTAGGGTGTTTAACTGGGAATAGGAAGAACTGGCTTCAAGTCCCACTCAGCCATGACCCTGGGCTGATCTTTCAACATAACCTTTTTCCTGGAATTATCTGTGAGGGGGCATAGCTCAGTGGCAGAGCCTCTGCTTGGCATGCAGAAAGTCCCAGGTTCAATCGCTGGCATCTCCAGTTAAAATGACCAGGCCTGAGACCTTGTAGAGCTGCTGCCAGTCCAGGTAGACAGTACTGACTTTGATGGACCCATGGTCTGTTCAGTATAAGGCAGATTCATGTGAGAATAAGAGAAGAACCACGTAAACTGCCCTAAGCTCTGTGGAGGATAATAATGTGAGATAGATAGGTCATTAGTCTTCCAATCTACAACTGGGCTGTGCCCTTACTTAAAGTTGGTTGCAGCAGAGCTTCCACTATTTTCTTTTATAAAATAAAGGGGGAAGGGTAAGATAGATACAAATGGGAAAAAACAAAAATTGATTCATGATGCACATTGGAGTTAGACAGGTCTCAGTCTGAAGAGGCTCAAGATTATTGCTCTAGCTCACGCTTACTAGCATTTTATTGTCACAAGAGGAGACTGGCCTTTGAAGAACTGCCAGAGGTTCTTCAACGATGGTTTGTCCAATCAATATTTGTACTTGTCACCAATCCTTACCCTTCTGACAGTGCATTCCTAAGTGGAGTTACAGCTTCCTAAAAGGTAAAGATAGTTCCCTGTGCAAGCACCAGGTCATTCCTGACCCATGGGGTGACGTCACATCCTGACGTTTACTAGGCAGACTTTGTTTACAGGGTGGTTCACCAGTGTCTTCCCCAGTCATCTTCCCTTTACCCCCAGCAAGCTGGGTGCTCATTTTACTGACCTCGGAAGAATGGAAGGCTGAGCCGGCTACCTGAACCAACTTCCGTTGGGATCAAACTCAGGTCGTGAGCCGAGCTTGGACTGCAGTACTGCAGCTTACCACTCTGCGCCACGGGGCTCAGCTTCCTAAGTCCACTTAAATCAATGGCCTTAGAATGGGGTAACTCAATTGAGGATAGCACTGTGAGAGTCGCCTTAGCATACACTGAAGACCTGGGGAGAGGGAAAGGCTTCTATAATTTACACGGGGGCAACGGTAAGAAAAGAATCCTGTACTTTGCTACCATCTTCAAAGCCTAGGGGGAAAGTGATGGAAAACGCTTCCTCTGACCTGTCTCTTCAGTTCTACAAGAGCATATTGCTGTTTATCTTTGAATCGTGCGCTGAGCAACACTTTGAGTATGTAAACATTAAGACATGTTGCAGGAAAATGCACATCTTGAATTTAATGTTTCCAAACTTCTCAGAGGTGGGGCATTCTGCCAAACTCTCCTGGAAGCAGCTCACTCACTAACCACCACACTAGGAGGCCTTCTTTAATTAACTCAACAAGAGTACCTACCTGTTTTCTCTTGTCAAGGTGCTGGAGGGCACAATGTAACACTCATTCTATCTTTGTAGCAAAGATTGCACTACCATTTAATAAGATGAAAGTTTTTTTTCCTCCTATCATTATCACACTAATCTAGGATTCCCACTCCCTATCTGCTTGTCTGTTAGGTTTCTAAAAACTTTATGACTTCCAGGTAGTATATATGCATAGATTCACTGAATCTGACATAACGGTGTAGTTTTAAATAAATAAATAAGGGCATTTGCTCTGTTCTCCCTACTGGCAGTTTTAAATTATTGATTTTAATTAGTGGTTTTAATATATTTTATGTATGTAATGATATTTTATTATTATTTACGTTGTATGCTGACTTGAGCTCTTAGAAGGTTGTAAGGTAGATAATAAATGTTTTAAATAAATAATAAATAAAATAGCTTTCTGTCCACATCTATTCTCCTCAGCATGGAGCCGTTCCACTACAATAATTACAAAGGTACATGGTTTCCTGGAGGCCTGCTCAACACCCTTATTCAAAAGCCCTGTGAGCTTGAATTCAGGGTCTTTTGAACAGGGGCTTCTAACACGGGAGCTGAGCTGGGGAGTTCATCAAAGGTGTTCGAGGAGGAGGGGTAGACTTTTCGTTGTTCTTGCTTATGGTAAAAAGTTAACATTTCTGAGGTGAGTGGCAGAACAAGGTTATAGAGGTGTACTGTTCGTTATATGGTCTAGTCACTTGGGACCTAGGCCAGCTGAGTAAATTCCCCTTGGTAGATCAGAAAAGCCTGACAGACCTATTCTGCATGGGCACAAGGAAAACCTGCTTGCATGGAGAGGGAAAGATATCCCAGGTATAAAGTGTGCAGAGATGGTCATCTAAATTAACACCAAATTCAACTGATATGGTCATCTTGCATCATCTCTGTGTTATATGTCCTTGTACTTGCAATAGCCATGTTAAGGATTCTGCTGCCTAAGCAGCCAATATTACAGTGCTCTAAGCTTGCATCTTCAGAGAACTGAAAGAATGACCATGCACACCTTTACATCTGAACATAGAAAACTAAAATGCACAATCATAATCCTGTTCTAATTGTCATATTGACTGTTACTACCATATACTCAAAATATGGATCTAACAAATCTAGCAATCTTCCTGAGAAGACCCACCCCCTCCTGAGAAGCCCATGGCCCATGATAATGTAACTCTCTCAAAATGGACTACTATCAAATATTTCTAGATTGCCAGTCTAAAAGGTAAAGGAATCTGCTAGCTATGATACAAATTTCAAAACTGACACACATTTGACCTGGTGACTACAACCGTAAAAAAAAACATCTTTAATTCACACTCTTAAACCCTGCAAATTGAGATTATCTCTTGTCTCGCCTGTTCACACTTTTTCTATTTTTATTAACAGTGGATGCTATCACAAGATGGCTGCTGGGAGGTGCAGGCAAAGGAAGGCAAAGTGAAAGGGGGCATGAAGCCATGGTGTTGCCTCATTTGGAATACTGTGTTCAGGTCTGATTGCCGTATCTCATAAAGGACATCGCAGAACTGGAAAAAGTACAAAGGAGGACAACCTAGATGATTAGGGAATTGGAGTACTTTTCCTACAAGGTAAGGCAGTGATAGTCATGAGCAAAGATAGCTTTAAAAGGGGGCAAAATAGATTCATGAAGTCCATCAATAGCTACTAGCCATGGTGACTGAAGACAGCTTCCATATCCAGAGGTACCAAATCTCTAAATACCAGTGCTGGAAGGAAGTCACAGAGAGGGCCTCAGCCTCTATATCCCATTTGCTCTCCAGGGTAACTAGCAGGCTGCTGTGTGAAACATGATGATGCACTTAGTGGACCACTGTTCTGATCCAGCAGGTTCTTGTTATGCTCTTAAAAGGGATGAGGAAGGAATGTGAGAGTTCAGAAAGCAGGGCACCAAAAGGTCAGCAGGAAACACAGTGGCAGGCATCATGGTACCCACCGGCACCATGTTGGGAATTGCCACTCTTTAATACTGTCTCACTAGGAAATACTGTCTCATTATTACACTTTATTCTTCACACTAGGCTGATTACTGACTCCTTTACAAAACTGCATCTGGTACAGAATTTCTTTATACTTTTATAATAGCAACTCCTTCTTTAAGTGTTCCTTCATACTGAAACTAAATGCAATTGTTCACATTATCTACATAGTCATAGTGGATATATAGTTATTTATTCTGTTATTTTATTATACTGGATTTCAACAACTTGGCTATAGTTTCTCTTATTTTCAACATGACTCCTCACTTCATAAAATGCTTTTAGAGTGGGATTTAAGGAATTAATCTGCATATTAATATACAAGTGAAATTATGCATGGCCAGAGTTAAGTTTGATGCTACAATTCCTGACCACAAAAAACAACGACACACACACAACTGAAAAACCCCCCAGCCTGAGAAAAAACAGTTTAAAAGCTAGGAGCTCACTTGCATTAAAGCCAATAGAGGTTTGTCAATTAGTTCAGTAAGAGTATTATCATGCTATAAAGCTGCAGGACCACAGAGTTCAATGGAGCTTAAGAGCAAGAAACATGCTCCACAAGTCAAGAGGAAAAGGGACACAGAAAGTATTATTAGGAAAGCAATCTTTCCTCAGTACTATTGTACCAGTTCTCCTTGATTATATTGGCCTAGACTGCCTTTTCCATGGACATGTCCAATTTATTCCACCTCCTTGTTTACCATCTCTCCTTTCTTTTCCATTTCTTGCCCCACTATTCTTCAGAGACTCCCACACACACATATCCAAACAGAACACAGAATCAGAAACTCTACAGGAAACTTCTACATCCAGATCCCCCTGGAGAAGTGGGAAGTGACTCCCTTCGGGAAGACGAGTAGAAGGAGCAAAGTTGACAACTTTGCCCTAAGAGAACGGCTTTTCCACAAGCTCTATGTTCAAAAAGACTTCTTTGAGAAAAAAACTACCGTATTTTTCGCACTATAAGACGCACTTTTTTCCTCCTCAAAAGGGAGGGGAAATGTCAGTGCGTCTTATGGTGCGAATGCAGCGCCGGCTGCCCCGGGAGCCGGCTGGGACAACGCCAGCTGCAGCTGGAAGGCCCCTCCCATCCACCCAGCACAGGGCAGAGAAGTTTAACCTCCCCCCCCCCGCTTCCCGGTCCCGAGGCTCAGCTGCTGGGCGGATCCTCGGAACAGGAAGCGCGCGGGGGGGGGGGTCTTTAAACTGCTCTGTGCTGCCTGCCCAAGCAGCGCAGAGCAGTTTAACCTCCCCTGCTTCCTGGTCCGAGGCTCAGCTGAGCCTCGGGACCGGGAAGCGAGGGGGGGTGCGGAGGAGCAGTTTAAAGACCCACCGCCCCTCCTGATCGGGCTTGCAGTCTGGAAAGGGAGACTGGAGAGTTCCCCCAAGCCCCGCTGTGCGCCCGCTCTGATCTCTCAGCGCGTGCACACAGTGGGGCTTTGAAGGCTTCAGCCTCCCTTTCCACGCTGCAAGCCTGACTGGTCCCAATCCGGCTTGCAATCTGGAAAGGGAGACTGGAGAGTTTCCCCAAGCCCTGCTGTGCGCACGCTCTGATCTTTCAGCGCGTGCACACAGTGGGGCTTTGAAGGCTTCAGCCTCCCTTTCCAGGCTGCAAGCCTGACTGGTCCCAATCCGGGTTGCAATCTGGAAAGGGAGACTGGAGAGTTCCCCCAAGCCCCGCTGTGCGCACGCTCTGATCTCTCAGCGCGTGCACACAGTGGGGCTTTGAAGGCTTCAGCCTCCCTTTCCACGCTGCACGCCTGACTGGTCCCAATCCGGCTTGCAATCTGGAAAGGGAGACTGGAGAGTTCCCCCAAGCCCCGCTGTGCGCACGCTCTGATCTCTCAGCGCGTGCACACAGTGGGGCTTTGAAGGCTTCAGCCTCCCTTTCCAGGCTGCAAGCCTGACTGGTCCCAATCGGGCTTACAACCTGGAAAGGGAGGCTGGAGCCTTCCTCCTAGCCCTGCTGTGTGCATGCTCCACAGAGCAGGACTAGGAAACTGGAAGTGGAGTGCAGTAATCCCTCCACCCAGCCCTGGCCATAATAACCTCTCAGCGGTTGGTCGGGAAGCGCGGTGTGTGTGTGTGTGTGCGGACATTAAACTGCTCTGCGCTGCCTGGGCAGGCAGCGCAGAGCAGTTTAAACCACCACCGCCCCCCTTCCCAGGAGTCCCGGGAAGGGGGGCGGTGGGGAAAGAGAAGGAAAAAGGAGGAAAAAGAAGATAAATATATTTTCTTAAAGACGCAGCGGCTTTTTAGAATATATATTTTTTTTCTTCTTTTTCCTCCTTTAAAAACTAGGTGCGTCTTATGGTCAGGTGCGTCTTATAGAGCGAAAAATACGGTAATTAAAAATGGCGATTTACAGGAAAGGAAAAACAACAGCTCCATTTCTCCCTCAACTGACCTCCCTCAGGTCAGTTGAATACACAAAAGATATTGTTCCTAGGAAGGATCTTTCTAAGAAAACTATCCAGATTTAGCTATTCACTAAAGAATTTCTCTCTCAAATGTAGACTGACAAGTGTCCACCACTGTGTCCAAAAACATACAGACTATTATCAGCCAAGGGCCTTATCCTAAAATACTGTTGGCCTACTAGGCCTATGTGGAACCTTAATCAGGGCACTTACTTGCCTCTCTTTCCATTTGTTACATAAAATTCTACTTAAATAACTCTTGTGGGAAATGGTTCTGGATAACAGAATAGTGTCTCCATTAGTGGCACTGTTGGTATTCAAAAGAATAATGGTTCAGCCACCAATTCAGAGATTCTCATGTGGGACAGGCACTGGAACCATGATGTTTACTGAGTTGGTAACTAATATTTTAGTATTACTCATGCCCATGGAATGACATTCATGCAAGTGACCAAAGTGCCCAGCACTTCCAGAGGTCTGAGAAGGATCATGTCCTGTGAGAATGTACAGAGAATGAATTCTCTCTAGAAATGAAATTTCTTAAATTTTGAGTAATGAAGATCATTCCTAGATGAGCAAGCTGATTCAATTTGATGGAACTGTTACTGTCACTGACCATCCTGAAGGTCTTGCTTCAGGCTACAAGAACTTGCTGTGCTAGAGCCTTAAGAAAGGAGAACACAGTTCTGAGGAATATGATGGTGTTCCATCTATGGTAACTAGAATGGAAGTAACTGAACTTAGGAACAGAAAATCCAAGTTTTTGTAACTGGCTTTTCTTCATTCGTTCTTTGGAATGGAAACCAGAACTTACTTTTTATCCTTCAATTCCATGAAGATGGGCTCAAACCATTATTTAGATTTAGCATCTATTAACTAAGTCCTAAGCCAGAGATTTCTCTTACTTACTATATTCTATGTTGTGAGTCACCAACATGGCCCCGTTCTCCTCAGGGGTTGGGGTGTGGTAACCCCCAACCAAACCTCTAGTTGCATCACCCATCATTCAGCCTTGGGGGCCGGCTAGGCCTCAGAACTGAGATTGGATGGGATTGCAGTCACTGTGTTCCTCCTCCTCTTTGAGGGCACTTCTCTTGAAACCAGGAGAGAGCTTGTCACCTTCCTTCTTGGCCTGCAGCTTCGTCCCCCTATTTATAACCAGTAGTGCATTTTTCCCGAGAAGACCCACCCCCTCCTGAGTAGCTCATGGCCCATGAGAGTGCAGGGCAGATGCTGGCTGGCTCTGTAGCCTTTGGGAACCCCTGCCCCCTTCTTGTAGCTGGCTGGGTGGCTGCCCATCATCCCAACTGTCCTCACTTGTTTTAAAGTGCCCCACTGCCACCTCATTCACCCAGCTGGCCAGTGTCAGTCATACAGTAAGGTCCTAGCTTCTAGTGGCATAACAGCCAATGTGGAATCTGCAGTGAAGGCCACTGTAAAGGCTAGCTTATGCAGTCCTTTCTGTAAAAGTGATCCTGTACCATACCAAAAAAATATTATTGACTCAAAGATAGGCTTTTCTGACAAAAAAACAGACTATAAAAGTATGAGATAGAGTAGTACAGGCCTTAAATGTTCCTCTTTAATGGAGCCTCTTACCCATCATTATGGTCCCTGGGAGATTCATTGGTTTCAAGCTGATCTGCTGTTTAACAAGGATAAGTCAAAAAATAGGTGCATCAACTTTTAGAACACGAAGAATGTTCTTGAGATCCTTTGGATAATCCTTTATCACCGACTGCCCATATGGAGAACCAAGATAGCTGAAGACAACTGAGCCTAAGCTACCTACCATTTTTGTACAGGAAAGAGGGTAGGGGCTATGTCATTCTGTTGTCTATCTTATGTCAGGTGAGAGCTGATTTGTCTTTATGTTTCTGTCTCGTCCAGATCCAGGAGTGAGGTGGTCCCTAGACTTGTTGGTCCTGTCTAGATCCAAGATAGAGCTGGCATCTGGACTGTAGTGTTTCAATGTGGTTGTCTGTCATTGTGTCACCTGCTGGCTGGGGATTTGATTGAGGGAGTAGAATGGGGGCGGCAGATAGTGTCACAATCAATAAGGAGTGGGGCAGAGGCAGATACAGCAGTGGGAGAAGAACAGGCCAGGTCAGCGGAAGGAACAGCAGATATCTGCCAGCTGTTGCCCTTTCTGGTTCTTCTTCCAGCCAAGGTTTACCACCAACCAAAGCTCTTGTAGACAAGATCATTTTTGTGGACAGAAAATAAAACAAGTCTCTGAGGACCAATTTGGGCAAATAATTTCTCCTGGTGATATGCTCACCCTAGGCAAAGCCTATTCAAACTAATATTACCCACACATTCTTGCAGACTTCTCCCAAGGCTCAAATAACCAGACTATCAAGCAGTAACCACAACCAATGATCCACAGTTGCAAACCTGTCTCAAATGTCAACCCTCCCTGGAATATTGACACACCAGTCCATTTCATGAGTTAAGTATTATATGTACAAACATTTAATGGTTTTTTGTATGAACGCCAAAAGGTGCTTTACTGAGATTAAAAAAATAAATTACGGTAAACGGCTGCTCGCAATCTGCTCGCAATTTAAGTTTTTGATTTGCAAACTAGGCAACCCAAATGACCAAACCATCTGATCATTTTTATGACACTTTTAGAGAGTGTTAATGACAGTATTTCAAATTCAAATCCACCTTAGGCTTGGAGATCAAAGTTAGGATGCCAGCAACAGTTCCTCAATTTTAAACAAAGATCCAGAAAGTGAATTCTTCTACCAAAGCATCTCTCTGTCTCATCACTTGCAGTAAAAGTAACTGCTACTCCAACAACTTCTTGTAACCCATTGTCAGGGAAGCA
The DNA here is from genome assembly GCF_029931775.1 of Euleptes europaea. NCBI lineage: Eukaryota > Metazoa > Chordata > Lepidosauria > Squamata > Sphaerodactylidae > Euleptes > Euleptes europaea. The sequence continues at coordinate 34,795,488 of NC_079320.1, read as the reverse complement.
CTGCCTTAAACCACACTTGAACATTATTACACATTAAAGAAAGGGATTTACTCTAGACATAAAGAGTTAGTGTGTAAACATCTGAAAGAGAAGCATTATGAACCCCATCTGCAGTACAGTAGAACAGCCTGACAAGCAGCCCTAGATCAAACTTTGATCCCTTTATTACATGCTGCAGATTTGACAACATTTCTAACTAGTGCTGTGTAAATTTTCTTGAACTCTTTGTGTGACAAAAGAGCTTTCGTGCATATATACAGAGAGAGAGATTATTGCATGCTGTGTAATCAGTAGTAAAGCCTTGGGATGCTTTACCGCAGTTCACCTAGCAAAATCTGTTTGATTTCTAAAAAGCTCTTTTCATATTAACACTCTGCCCGCTGATATGCAAAACATCTTTGTTATTTAAAGAATCAAATTAAAAAGAGTGTTTTTAAAAAAAAACAAACTCATAACCCTGGTGCGATCCAAGCAGAACAAAAGGAGCACTTACTGCCATTGTCGTCAGAATCCTCGCTGCTGCTGGGAAGTCGACCTCGTTTCATGATCTTCCCAGGAAACAGCAGGCAGCCTGTGAAGCAATACAAGAGGAGTTAACCCACAATAACAACACAGTCATCAAGTGGCATTCCAGGATTCAGAGCTCACAAACACAAGCAAGCCGTATTAAGTAGCGTATGAAAAATAACCAGTAAATATCCTGGAGATGTGTAATTTGGAGCACATCACATGGGGTGGCCAAAAAAGGAATCGCAAAGTTGCTGAAGATGGGGTTGTGCGCCTGTGATATTAGCAGTTTTAGAGCTACTTCAACAATATGCTTTGCGGCCATACTATCAGACAATACTATATCATATTTACATTCTGCAGCTTGTTCCTGAAGAGGTATTTACAGCTTTGGGAGGCATCAAAAGGACAAGAGTGGTGGATTGAGGTCTATCCATCCATCCAGAGCAGGAAGCATAAATAACAAGGATTCCCAATCAATAGGCTCCTATCATTCCACAGAATACATAACATGGAATTGTTCAGGACATTTTTATAAAGGGAATAGAGCTGTATTAAATGAATTGGTCAGGAGGGCACTTTCATACAGGGAACAGGCTTGTGCATGTATTACTTTATTTGTATTGCACTGTTTTTGAATTTCTGTGATCCAATTGCTCTTTGTTTCCAGTATTTCTTACACCGCATTCTTTACTCCACTGTTTTTCTAATGTGGTAAACCACTTTGAATTTTAGACAGAAAGGTGGACTATAACCACAACAAATAAATAAATGGGATCTAGATGGCTCATTCCCTGCCATGGATAGCCCAGGCTAGCCAGATCTTGTCAGATCTTGGAAACTAAGTAGGGTTGGCCCTGGCTACCATTTGGATGGGAGACAAGCAAGGAATACCAGGTTGCTATGCAGAGGCAGGCAATGATAAATCACCTCTGAATTTCTCTTGCCTTGAAAACCCTCTGGGCTCACCATAAGTCAGTTGTGACTTGACAGTAAAAAAACAAAAAAAGATTATTCCAGGAACAGAGAACTTCTGACACTGAATACAGTGAATTCACTCTGTAGCCTGCCATTCAGGGATATCCACATGAATTGGAATTGTTGGAAACGAAGACCATAAATGAAGATAAGTTCAAATTTCCAAGCTATGTCACAACTCTTATCCATGTTGGACCCTTCACATAACCCAGTTCCAAGAAGGACCCCATGGCAAGACAAATGCAAGGTCGCTTCAGGGGAGCAAAGAGCATTGTAAAAATCCATAATTTGAGATAAACATTTAATAACACCACCACTTTATGGCAACCATCTGTCCATCAACCTTTAGGTATTTATGATATGTAGTTCTGTATTTGTAAAAAATCAAAGCTACAAAGGCAAACAGCAAAGCAATGTTCACATATATCTATGACCATATTTGCTGTATCATTCCCTACAGATGTTGGGGTCTTTAACAACTGCATTCCCTGAAACTGTCAATAGGAATCAGACAGGAATTTACCAAACCAAAGAACGGGTAGTTGGTAAGTCAGACTTTTGCCACAAATTTCTAAGTCCATTTGCACATTTGAGAAGACCACATACATGATAGCAATGCCCTTTCTAAGTACAGCATTTTCATTATTAGTAATGATAACTGCATAAATGTTACATAACCTTCTGAAAGCAGCCAAGCTCAGTATAGACATCCTATAAATGTATATCTGGTTTCCAATTAGTTTGATAAGTAAGGATACTTACACAAACATTTGATATTTCAAGATGGTTTTAGTGATTATGTTGGCTTAGTGCCCTCACCTTCCTTATAAATGCTGCAAACCACGGCCTGGACCGTCTAGAATTTCCAAGGGCACAGGGAGTGTGAACAAATTTTGCCCATTCCTCCCTCCCTCAGCAGCCTATAACTTTCCCAAAAAGCTGTTCCTGGGAGACAAGGGGAGCCCCAAGAATCGCTTGGTGGGAATCACTGAAAATCACACACAGACAACATGCCTGCACAACTTCTAGGCAGGACCCAAGATCATGTCTACATCTGTATTCACCATATGGTGAAAAGTCTTTGAAAAGTGTCTAGAACAAATATATGGCAAATCTGAGAATGTGATGGGAGTATTTAGAATTATCTTGTGGATTACCAATTGAACAGGCCCTCTGGGAGAAATTCAAGATACTATATTTATTTTAAACATATAAGTAAGATAATAGGAAGTAAGACTAAATAGACAGTTCTCACAATGAAAGAAACCAAGTAGTGAAGTCCTATGGGGGCTGCTATTGCTCCAGAGCTATTTGATTTGTTTATACATTATTTGGAATTGGAGGTGAGCAGTGAAGTGACATAAATTTGTAGTCAGCATCTAATCATTCAGAACACTGAATACCAAAGCAAACTGTGGTCCAAAAGGATCTTTCCAAATTTGGAGTGGGCAACAATGTAACTGATGAGAATCAGTGGAATTATAAAGGTATGCATGCTGGAACAAAAAATACATGTATACTGATGGAATCTGGATGGACAGTGAAGACCAGGGAAAACAGATCTTGGGCTCCTAGTGGATCGCTCTATGAAAGTGTCAACTCAGCACAACTGCAGTTAAGAAGGCAAATTCTATGCTAAGGACTTATTAGGAAACTAACTGGAACCTAAACAGCCAGTATCATAATGCCATTGTACAGATCTCTGGTAGGACCACGTTTGGAATACTGTTTATAATTGTAGTCACAATACCTTGAAAAGGATGCTATAGAGAAAGGCAAGGTGCAGAAGAGTACAACTAAAATTATTAAAGGGTCAGAGCCCCTTTCATACGAGGAAATGCTAAAAAGTTTGGGGGGTTTCCGTTTAGAAAAAAATGACAACTAAGAAGGAACATGATAGAATATTATGTCTGAAGGGGAGAAAGGAATAGATAGGACTTTTTCTCCCTCTCCCCTACTACTAGAAATAAGGAGTATTCAATGAAACTGATGGGCCAGGCAACTTGTGGGGCTCAGTGACACAGGATATAGTGATGGCCACTAACTTAGAAGACTTAATTAAAAGGAAATTATCTGTCTAGACCATTTTGCACACCCTTCCTCTAAGGAGCTCAGTGCAGCCGGGCAGTTTTTATGCCGGTTAAAACACTAAAAATCCACTGAAGTATCACCGTGCTGACACCATAACATTCAGAATGACTGTGTGAAGGAAGTTCTTTCAGGTGAAAAATTCTCTGTCCTGCTGCGAGCCCCCTCAGTAGAGCTGATACTCCCAAGCACTAAATTATGCAATAAATACTGGCTCTCAGTTACAAAACAAAAATAGCCAGTGAGCATCCAAGAGCTAAACGGCCAGGAAAGGGAGGGGGGTAGGAAAGGAGCTAAGCAGCGGAAACAACGTGACATAAGTGAAGCAGTGCATGTTCAGTGTGAATTAAAGTGACAAGTACTCTAGGACATGCATCAAATCTCATGAGGCTTTGGCCTGCCATGTTTCAGTTCCAGTGACAATGAGGGCTGGCCAAACCATTAGCAGCAAAATCCCAAGGCACGGCTTCCAGGTGCAGCTTTAGAAATCGGCTGCCAAGCTGATTTGCATCTAGTGTGGAGCACAGAAGCTGAACTAGTTTGATATTCATACAAGTTGCAACTTCTAATAGGCTGCTCCACTGGCTTCTGCATCACAGACACACAGCCAAGTACATATGGAAAATATGCCTAATTGTAATAACATCAACTGAACAAAGAGGGAGATGACTAAATACAGAAATAGGAGTGTAAGATAGAACACATGCATAAATACATCCATCATGGGGCACACATTATATAAGCAATCCTGATCACTCTTTGTTACGTCCTGTTTGCTCCTCTGTGGCCCAAGTAAACTAGAGCCTCTGTTATCAGAAAGTCTTATGCGGAGGTTTTTATGTCTCTCACATTATAAAAGTTAGACAAGGTTATATGGTTCAAAAGGTAGCCTGATCAAGGCCTCGTCTTATGCAGAACTTTAGGGAAGCAATATTAGGAAGACTTAAAGGGTTTGCATCCAGTGGTTTGTTTCTGCTTAATAGGGGATGATTTTTGCAGTTTCCCTCCCTTCCACTGCAGATCTCCACCTTGCTCTCTTGTGCTCTTCCTGGGAGCCCCAGCACTACGGGAAGCAATTCCAGCTGTAGCAGGAAAGTACCATTCCTGATGAGAAATAACCCCTGGTTCCAACCCAAGGTGTGGAAACGCAAGAAGTCTATAACATTCATCCACTATGATTAAATCACTGACAACACAGTGTGCAAATACAAAAGGAAAATACTAGCCAGTGGCAGGAAATGAAGATGTAAAGAATCCAGGGAGCTCTTCATAGGCTGACTAAAACTTTTGAAAAATTATTAACTGTCTATACATTTACTGGTCCATTTTAAAAGGATTTTTATACCTGTTACCCAAGTGTTATTCTGCACCTAATATCAATAAAAAAGTCAACAACTGCAAACATTTGATATGTAGCTACTTCATACACATCTCAGTTCTAGTAAAAACTATATTACAAGCACATATGTTGTTTTAACTTATCAATTGCCACTAAGATAACTTCCATATTAAAAGAAAAATACAAACACATACTTTGCCCAATCTGAGATAGCCTGACAGAGACCTGAAAACTGCTACCATCTTTAGCATTTATTGCAAGAATACCCATATTGTCTTCAATCTAGCGTCACATTGTATCGGACCTTTTTATATATATTCCTGCCTGTGATGTCCACAGAATAATTTATGATTAACATCCCATTTATAAAAATCCACTCCCCAGCCAGGGTAGCTAGAAAGGGTCACTTTGGCTACTGAATTGTTCAATCCTTAATTTCTTTATTTTTTGGTGTAGCTTTATATCCTAACTCTGCAATTAATTTGTAACTGATACTAATGAGAAAAATGCCCAAAAGCAGTGAAGGCAGTCCCCCATCTAAAGAAAGCTAGCCCTGGACTGTAAGCTTAGTCTTCTTCTTGGTGCAACAGTTGTCAATATGAAGTATTTTTTAATTTATCTGTATATGGAAAATCATTCAAAAACATGCATCCTCCCCAAACTGCACACACACCCTAGACTACATGCCAAAATCTCCAGGAATTTTCCAACCTGGAGCTGGTAATCCTAGCCGGGCCTGACACCAATGAGTCTCCCCTCAAAGGCCAAAACAGCCCTGGAAAGGGCCCTGCCCCCTCCTCCTACCTTCTACTCACAGAAACTCCCAAGCTTGGAATACTGTGAAGAAATCAGTTTGTTAAAGTTACAGGTGCTCCTTTAATCATTCTAGGGTTGGTTTGTTGTTGTTTTTTAGATTTCACCTTTTTTTTTTTTTTTTTTGCAAACCTGGGGCATTTTTCAGGTTTGTAGAAAGATCTATCTTGCCCATTTACCACTCTAGTCTCCAGACTTAAGTATCCTCAGATTAGGCTGACTTCACTATTAGTATATAGATATACCTAGTAATCCTAACTTGCCATGCAAGTAATACTCTTGACCGCTGTTCAGAATACTGATACTCTGCTTCTATGAACAAACAAAAGGATGTTTGACTGTTCTTTTCTTAATATGGAAAACTGTAGTTTAAGAACAAAGTTAAACATTTTATCCTGGGTATAAAGACAACATAGATGATGTAAAGTAAAATTATAACTCAAAAATCTATTATAAGATTGCTACTGTCAATAATTATGTAGGAAAGAATAACCCAGTTAATATATGGACTTTCGGAAAATTGCTGACACCTTCAGACAGAAAAAAAAGCTCAGATTTCCAGATACTGGAAATGTTGGTCATCTTGGCTCTTAAGCTTTTTCTCCCTGTCTCACACTGAGCTTTTAGATTATCATAGTGAGAAAGGAAACACTTTTTGCAACTCTCATACTGTTTAAAAGATGAGGAGCAGAGGAGTAATACACAGAAAGGAGATGGAGATAACGTTTTGTTTTTCTCAAAGACTGCTGGGGGAGCACTCAGGACAGACAACAAGAAAGTACTTCACACCACACATTATTACTTTATTAAGAACAAAAATGTAGTCAGGCCAGATCAGATCAATGGTACAGCATCCAGAAGCCTGTTTCCAACAGTGGCCAGCCAGATGCTGCAGAGGTCTCACAAACCAGGCCGAATTACAACCGCCTTCATCTTCTGCCTACCCCTCAGCATATAACTATCAGTGGCATTTGCTTCAGACCCCAGAGGTCCCATTTGGCTATCGATACTAAAAGCCAACAACAGATATCTACCTCCCCTTTTTAAATTCATCTAATTCAGTGACAATCACCACATCTCGTGGTCATGAGTTCCACAAGTCAGCCACCCACTGTGTGAATATTTGTGTGTGTGTGAAGTGCCGTCAAGTCGCAGCCAACTTAAGGCGACCCCTTATGGGGTTTTCATGGCAAGAGACTAACAGAGGTGGTTTGCCAGTGCCTCCCTTTGCACAGCAACTTCCTTGGTGGTCTCCCATCCAAATACTAACCAGGGCTGACCCTGCTTAGCTTCTGAGATCTGACGAGATCAGGCTAGCCTGGGCCATCCAGGTCAGGGCGTGTTAATAACATAAATCATTATTCATTTATGGAACCTGCTGCCACAAGATATGATAGTGACAGCTAGTTAAAATGGTTTTCAGAGTGGATTAGACAAATTTGGGGAAGATGGATATATCAATGATCATCAGTCATGATAGTCTTAGAGAAAGCATATTGTACAATACAGAATTCACTTCGAAGGGGCAACTAAAATCCCACACTGATTAGCACAAAGACTCACACTGAGAAACACAAACTAGCCTAACAAAAGTGTTTTCTCCTACTCTTAGAATTTATTTATTTTAGAGATTTATACCCAGTTAATTTGTTCCAATAGGGACTCAAAGCGGCTTACATTGTTTTCACAACAACCGCCCTATGAGGTAGATTAAGCTGAGTATGCGACTTGCTCAGAATCAAAACTCATACGTCATGTCCTTCTCAAATCTATCCAGTGCTCTTACTTTCCATTTCAGATGGCCTATCCTGAATAGTTGAATTTGTTGCATTCCCAAGTAACCTCGGGCTTTTGCACATGGGTTTATTTCGTAGGTTCTGGCCTCATACTGCTTCTCAGTGATTAGGATTAGAACACAAGAGAAAGCGATTTTAACCACCTCTAGGTACAAATGTGAATATTTATTTATTAAAACATTTATTTATTAAAATATTTATTAATTAAATAAAATTAATTAATATTAAATATTAATAAATAATATTAATAAATAATATTAATAAATATTTATTAATTAAAATATTTATTTATTAAAACATTTACAGTTAAAACCCAAAATAAAATAGCAAACCCCAACTCCCCCCACCCTCTTTAAAATATATCTGCCATTCAAACCCCATCAAAAGCCCTGGCAAACAGGCAGGCCTTACAGAACCTCCTGAAGATCTCTAAGAAAAGTCCCCCCTCACCTCTTCATTCCACAGAGCAGTAGCCACAATGGAAGAGGATTATATCAGGGCTCCCCCACCTTTACAAGCATGCAGGCACCTTTGGAATTTTGAAGCAGGCTCTACCACAAAACAGCTGTCTCAGGAGGTGGAGTCAAACATATACATGCACACGAGGAAGGGGGATGGGAAATATAAACCCATATACACAGGGAAGCAGCCCATTGAAGGGATACTACACTCACAGAGAAGACAACCCGTACTCTGCTGTTCTAGTCTTCCCCAAGCCCCACTGCCTCACAGCTGATCTGTGGGTCCTGTTTACAAGATTCGTCTCCAATTCATGGTAGACAGGATCCAAGTGAAGAGCCCCTCTATTTTCATGAAGGCAGCCAGTCACTGCTTCTACTTCCTTTCCTGAAGTACATGGTGGGTACCATGGGAAGTGCCGGCAGGTGTCATGCGGAAGAATCCTGATGTACACTCACATCCTATACCAATACAAACAGCAACAACATACATTCAGCAACACTTCCATATGGTACTATTCAGTTAGTCTTGTATTCAAGAACAGTAATTCACTGCAGGGACCTCTCCTTGCTCCCATTTTTTTTCATTTTATATGGGATACCTAGCTTCCACTAAACAGAAATGCAGGCATTGCCAAGTAAACCTTAATATAAAAATTAAATTCAATCTTTTTTCACCTCCTAAGGACAAATACACAGACACTATCAATATACCTTGAACATTGCATGATATAGGTTGAATGGCATGGGAAGAAAACGTAGTTTGAAAGTGGCTGCAATTATTATTTTAACAGCTGAAGAGAAACAGATTTTCATATGGACATTAAATGTGCATCCCCAGGTCAAAGCTTTTATAATCTGTGTTTCCTTCCAGAGTACTTTTAATGACTTCCATAAACCCCTGGGTAAACAGGATTTATAATTCCAGTTCTGACAGATCATTAACTATAACGGTGTTAACGGGTGCCACTATAATAAACTGCACACAACCTCACACCGACAGCCCAGAGAGAATGCAAATGCACACCCTGAAGTAAGACTGAGAAATTATCTTCTCTCCAAAGTAGTCCACGAGGTGAAGAGATATTAACTACACTGAGAACTAATTAGCATGCCTATGCTCGAGATAAATTTGAACGTTTCTGTATCCATGGTAAGTGCACTACATATAGACTTGGGACATATGTAAATGAAATAGGCCTACGGGGTCATGGATACAAAGTACCCAGTGGTTACACTCAGCTGACTTAACGTAAGTTTTTTTTCCTTCCAAGTTTGCACCGTCATAAAAGGTGCATTTGTACAACAAAAGTTATATTGTGAAGTAGACAAATAATGTATTTTAGTTGTAGCAGCTGTCAAAGCTGCTGGTAGCAATGGGTTAGTAGACATTGAATCTCTCACTTTGGCTGCAATCCTAAAACCACTTACTTGGGAGTAAGCCCCACTGAATAAAACAGGACTCACTTCTAAGTAAACATGTATAGGATTGCAAGGTTCCTCTACCTTTCACCTATCCAGCCCCACTCTTGAAATCTGTGGGGGGCTGATCTGCTGATATTTATTACGCTGTGACACCTGGGTATATTTATGGCCATCTGAGTATAAATGATTTATTAAGATTATGGTTTTAATTATGTTGATGATTTTATATATTGGATATATTTATGTTTTTAATCAGTTACCGTCCTGAGCCTGGCTAGCTGGGGATGAGGGCGGGCTATAAATTTGAAAAATAAATAAATAAATAAATCAGACTTATTTGGCAATCTCAGTGTGGAGGGAGATGTCACCTGAATCCATTTCAGCAGGAAATAGCAACATGATGAAGCAGCAGGAGAGACCACTGACAAGGTGCTGAATTTTGCTATGTAATAGTTTTGCAACACGGGAATGAAACTAGAGAAGGTGGAAGGGAAATCTCCAACTGTGAGAGAAGAGGAGCAGTATTATTATTTTTAAACATATGGGTCAACAATATCTCAAAAGAACTGACCTGGAACCTGCAGCTGGAAAGAGGAGCCTATCATAACAGGTACACCTCTTGCTGTGTAGCATAATATCCCAGAGTGTAGAAGACCTGATAGGAACAGGGAATATTGTAGTGTACTACATGGATAACAGGCTCGCAAATCTGGGCAGTCTATTTAACAGATAGTGAGTATTGCAAAAGGAGCTAATTCAAGTCACCGCTACACTGGAAGAAACAACTAAAAAAAAGGTGGAGAGTTAAAAAGCCTGTTCCACTCAAAGTTGTCGTTATGTGTCAAAACAGAACACCCAGAGAGAGAATACATCCCTCAACATCTAATACAGGTTGGGTATCCCTTGTCCGGACACCCAGTATCCGGACTGATCCAAAAACAGGACCATTTGAGCCGACATACAGGAATTACACACAGGCCCTCAGCAGTGCCACTGATGGTTCAATGTACACACAATTATTTTAAAATATTGTTTAAAATTACATTCAGGACATGTGTATAAGGTATATATAAAACATAAATGAATTGTGTTTAGACTTGGGTCCCATGCCGAAGATATCTCATTATGTAGATGCAAAAATTTCAAAATACAGAAAGATCCAAAATACGGACTGGTCCCAAGCAGTCCAGATAAGGGATACTCAACCTGTACAGCAACTGCAACCCAACAGACAAGCCACCACTTCTGAAATATTCTGTACATTTTATGTTGAATTTTTAACTGGTGGCAAGGAATAGATTTCTCTCTTACACAGACATAGTTATATCACACAGCCTTGAACTCCACATCAGTCAACCTGTAGTAACAAATGGCTAATACACTCACATTCTAGGCTGCAGACAATAATCTTTTATGCCTAAGTATGGAAGCCCTAGGAGAAAAGAAGGGAAACCTGCCCTTTAAATATCTTACTATTGAATGCAACAATGCCACAAAAGTGCAGACTTAACTCCTCCATGTTGTGTGCACATCTCAAGGTGTCCATTTTTACATGCCTGTGCAGATACCCAACATCATTCATTTCAATAGAAGTACACCAGAATCAAGGGCCTGATAATACCTTTGAATTTGGGGGGGGGGGGGTAATTCTGTAATGAAGATTCCACCAAATTTTGAACTGTTGCAATTTTGTAGATACTTTGTTTCCACACAATTTCCCTAAGATCCAAGCACTTTCCTGGGGGGGAAACTAATTGGAAGGAGACTTTCATTTCAGGAAGGGGAGTTTTCTAGATTTCTTAACTGGTGGTGAGAGTATCCCACCGAAGAGATTTTAAAAGCCTGGTTTATCCTCCTCTCATTCTTTCAAACGTTGTCTTCAGCTGCCCAGTCTGCCAGGGTAACAGCTGCTAAGCAGGTACCGCCATGCCTCCTGAACCCGCCCACCCGTTCTCCCCAATCCACACAAGGCAGCAGTCGTTTGCAGACCGCTTTGGCAATCCAATCACCCAGGGATTGCAAGCTTAGCTGTTCCTATTTTTCGAGATCCAAAAAAAGCAGCAAAGAACCACCGCGTTGCAGGGGGGAAAGGGGGGGGGAGTGAGATGCTGGAGAAGAGCCGCCTTATTATTTCCCTAGCAAGCCGCAGATCAAGAAGGCCGAAGCAATCATTATATGTAGGGGGTATATATATATATATATATACCTACGTGTGTGTATACACACACATATATACATATACCTACGCGTATATATATACATATATATATATATAGCCGACGACGGTCCCTTCTCGTGCAACAGCAGAAACCCCGAACCGCAACTGACCAGCCCTCCTCGTCGCCTGCTCCGGGCTCCCTCCTTCCACTCCGCCCTCTCCTCCCGGCTGCACCAATCCGCTCCGGCCGGGCTGCAAATCAAACTTGGTGCACCCCCCCCCCAAAAAAATCCACCTCTCGTTGCGTGGCTGAAACTGGCTATGCAACCCTCCTCGTCGCCTGCTTTTCCCTCCCCCCTGATCTCCATGTTGTAATGTCTGGGGAGGGAGGGGTTAGTGTACCGAGCGGCATTGCTGAGACTTGGAGAAGCTGCTTCCCCCCCCCCTCTCCCCCCCATCTGCTTTTCTCCTCCCACTCCTCGACAGTTCTGGAAACTGTATCACCTCTTGTCACAGGAAGCCATCCAGCCCGGCGGTTGCAAACAAACAAACGCCCACCGGCCTCCACCCGCCGGAAAACCGACCCCCCCCCCAGCATAAAGGGTGCATGAACAGGGAAGGGGGGGGAGAGAAACGACGACAAACGATGTGAACGTCTTGAAAAAGGGCTGAAGGAGGGAAGCCTAAGGATCTGGGGCAGGCAGCAATAGCGCCGGGGCGGCTTTGTCTATTTCAGCAAGGGGGGGCATGACCAAATCAGTTGCATTCTCCCTCCTCCTTCTGGGGGGTCGGACGGACCGTCAGCGTCACCTACACCCATTTTCATACCCTGCCAGAAAATATTTTTGTTAGTCTTTAAGGTGCTCCTGGACTCTTGCTCTTTTCTACTACTGCAGACAGACTCACACGGCTCCCCACTGGGAATTACCCATTTTCTTAGCCTGGATGCAGAGCAGGGAAAGCGGATCTCCACATCCGAACCGATCCCTACTTCCGCCCGTGCAAAGCACCCTATAGGCACTTCGCGCCGCAGCCACCCCTCCTAGCATTGTCCTATGATCCCAATCTGCATCCGTCAGCACCGGGCAACATTTAGCCTCGAGAGCACCTTATGGCGTTGCTCATACGAATTTATTACATAATCACCGCACCTGCCGCCAGGAAGGAGGTTTTTGCCGGATCGGGTGGAAGAGGGATTAAGCTGCCTACCGGCCAGACTTCATTCTCCAGCATCGCATCGGAGAAGCCCGAGTGTCCCGCCCCACCCCGCCGCTCCGAGCCAACTGGCATCTCCGTGTGACTGACAGAGGCCATTTACGCACGGGAGGTTTTGCCTTGGATTTGACGCTCTGTGGATGCACATCCCCCCCCCATCCAAGTTCTCAAAACTAAAAAAAAAAGCCCCCCGTGCACAGTTCTGAGAATTTGGATGGGGGAAACGTGCACCTACAGAGCGGCAAACCCAAGGCAAAACCACCCGTGCATAAATGGCCACAGAGAGGGAAATCGAGGGCGGACGCTGATTCCCTCGATTGAAGATAATTCACAGTGGGTAGCCGTGTTAAGTCTGTCTGCAGTAGTAGAAAACAGCAAGAGTCCAGGAGCACCTGAAAGACGAACAAAAATATTTTCTGGCAGGGGATGAGCTCTCGCGAGCCACAGAAAAAAGCAGGAGTCCAGTAGCACCTTAAAGACTACCAAAAATATTTTCTGGCAGGGGATGAGCTTTCGCGAGCCACAGAAAAGAGCAAGAGTCCAGTAGCACCTTAAAGACTACCAAAAATATTTTCTGGCAGGGTATGAGCTTTCGCGAGCCACAGAAAAGAGCAAGAGTCCAGTGGCACCTGAAAGACTAACAAAAATATTTTCTGGCAGGGGATGAGCTTTCGTGAGCCACGGGAAAGAGCAAGAGTCCAGTAGCACCTTGAAGACTACCAAAAATATTTTCTGGCAGGGGATGAGCTTTCGTGAGCCACGGAAAAGAGCAAGAGTCCAGTAGCACCTTGAAGACTACCAAAAATATTTTCTGGAAGGGGATGAGCTTTCGTGAGCCACAGCGTGCTCCTGGACTCTTGCTCTTTTCTTCCCCTCGATTGAAGAGTGCTTGAAAAGTTCGCACCCACCCCCTGCGAGCCTTTGCAGCTGCGCGGCAACCGTGCATGCATTTATTGACGCTTCCCGGCGCAGGGGGGGGGGGGGAGAGGAGGTTGCCCGCAAAGAACGGAGAAGAGTCCAGGAGGCTCGGGGCCGGCGTCGCACACCTGCCTGCTCGCCCAGGCTCAATGGGCAGCCCGACGAGGAAGCCCCGCCTCCTGACGGAGAGGCCGGGGGGGGGGAGTCGAACGCCTGTAGCAAATGAGGCCGTTCGGAAGGGATTCGAATCCCAGGGCGACGTTCCACATTCCATCCTCTCCCCGCATTAATCATCCGCGCCAGCAGCAGCGTTGAGCCCGGAGAGAATCTGCTGCCGCCCAGCAGAACAGCAGGCGAACAGCAAGCCCCGCCGCGCGCGCTCTCTGACACACACTCACACGCCCCTTGTTTTCCATCATATATCCATTCACTCGCTCTTTCCTGACACGTGCACTGTTTTTTTTTGGGGGGGGGGTCTCACAAGTTGCTCCCCAGCAGGAGAAAACGTACGCTTCGTTGTCTTAAAAACAATAAAACAAACAGCGGGGCGCCCCTCCTGCACAACGCCCCCCCCCATGCCAGCCTCCAGCTGCACAATGCCCCCCCCCTCGCTGCACCGAGTTCCCCCGGCACGCCTGCCAAAGAAGACTTCGACCTAACCGGCCGTGCCCTGCCGCCTAAGCGCCCCGTGCTCATTGCAGCCGGCGCAGGATGGGCCAGGAGGGGAGGGCGCGTTGATTTCGATCCCCTCCCGCTCCCTGCCCTTGAGTGAATGCCACGGGTATGGAGGGCGTGCGGGTGACGCGGCGGCGGATCCTCGCTCGCTGGCCGCCCCTCCCCCTCGCCAGAGCTCGGCCTCCCCCGGACCCGCGCCCGGCCGCGGCCATCTGTCTCCCCAAGTTGTGACCATGCTTTACTTTCCGAGGAGGGCTGAGCTATCCAGCATGGATGCGCTTGAGGGCACGGACGTCTCTCCCCCCCCCCACCCGCCCCTACACACACACACCCCATTCCGACCAAGAAAAACTACGGCAAAAGTCTTTGGGTCCGCAACAAAACAGGCTGGAGACGGGGGGGGGGGGGACAACCCCCAACTGGGTCCCTTCATCTAGTTCACCTTAAAAAAAAGCAGCAGCAGCAGCTCCCGGCTTGCCTAAAAGCAAAGTCTGCAGCGACGGAGCCCGGCTCCGAAATTCGCGCCGCTTTCCCTCCCCCCTCGCCCCCCACCCCGTTCCTCCCCACCTCCGTGCAAGTTGCTTATGGGATAGGCAAAGCCGCAACTCGCACACACACACCACACACCCCCTCCGTTCGCTCCCTATCGAGAAGCCACTCTTTTTGGCGCCATGTTAATGACGCACTCGGTATATTTCCACCAGGCAGCGGCCCTTCGGCGCGAGAGAGGAAAAAAAAAAACCCCGCTCCCCCTCTCCGACGCTTCGGGAAAACTCCGAAGCGAAGCGGATGGCGTTGCACGCACGCGCACACCGCGCGCGCGCATCAAACATGGCTGTGCGGGCGGCTCGTTCTGCGAAGGAGGCGAGCCGGGAAGCCGCCCGGGCGCGCTTACCTGCTGCTGCTGCTGCAAGGGTCGCCGGCGAGGCTGCGGGGCTCCGGGCTGCCTCATGAGTCCGGGCGAGCGCCGGAGAGCGGGAGCGGAGCGGGGCTCCCTTCGCGCGCACACACATGCACACACACACGCGCACAGGGAGAGACGCTCGCTCGCTCTCCGACTGACGTTTTTACTTGTTGTGGAGGGAGGACTCGGCGAATCGAACTCGTTTCTGGGTCACGGCTGCCACAGGGGGGAGCTGCTTTAATCCCCTGCCAAAACTAGGGGGGGGGGGGAAGGGAGACGGCTGCGCTGGGAGACGGTCGGCTTTTAACTCTTTGCAGCCTAGCCGAGGCTTCTCTGCGGGCCGGATTTTGTTAAACGACGCTATTCCTTGAAGTGGTAGGGAAGGGCGAGAGTCCAGGAGCACCTTAAAGACTAACAGAAATATTTTCTGGTCGGGTAGGAGCTTTCGTGAGCCACAGAAAAGAGCAAGAGTCCAGAAGCACCTTAAAGACTAACAAGAATATTTTCTGGTAGGGTAGGAGCTTTCGTGAGCCACAAAAATATTTTCTGGTCGGGTAGGAGCTTTCGTGAGCCATGGCTCACGAAAGCTCCTACCCTACCAGAAAATATTTTTGTGGCTCACGAAAGCTCCTACCCGACCAGAAAATATTCTTGTGGCTCTCGAAAGCTCCTACCCTACCAGAAAATATTTTTGTGGCTCACGAAAGCTCATACCGTACCAGAAAATATTTCTGCGGCTCACGAAAGCTCATACCCTACCAGAAAATATTTCTGTGGCTCACGAAAGCTCCTACCCTACCAGAAAATATTTCTGCGGCTCACGAAAGCTCCTACCCTACCAGAAAATATTTCTGTGGCTCTCGAAAGCTCATACCCTACCAGAAAATATTTCTGTGGCTCACGAAAGCTCCTACCCGACCAGAAAATATTCTTGTGGCTCTCGAAAGCTCCTACCCTACCAGAAAATATTTTTGTGGCTCACGAAAGCTCCTACCCTACCAGAAAATATTTCTGTGGCTCACGAAAGCTCCTACCCTACCAGAAAATATTTTTGTGGCTCACGAAAGCTCATACCGTACCAGAAAATATTTCTGCGGCTCACGAAAGCTCATACCCGACCAGAAAATATTTCTGCAGCTCACGAAAGCTCCTACCCTACCAGAAAATATTTCTGTGGCTCACGAAAGCTCCTACCCTACCAGAAAATATTTCTGCAGCTCACGAAAGCTCCTACCCTACCAGAAAATATTTCTGTGGCTCTCAAAAGCTCATACCCTACCAGAAAATATTTCTGTGGCTCACAAAAGCTCACACCCTACCAGAAAATATTTTTGTTAGTCTTTAAGGTGCTCCTGGACTCTTGCCCTTTTCTACTACTGCAGACAGGCTAACACGGCTACCCACTGTGAACTGTTCCTTGCAGTCACTTTAAAGGTGGTGGGATTTTCGATGGATGTTGCCAATATAAGGACTAAAGTCTAACCCATATTTCAATCGAAAATGTATGGACAGTGAATTTTGTGCACTGCTTACGTCATATTTCTAACACGGCTACCCACTGTGAACTATTCCTTGAAGTCACTTTAAAGGTGGTGGAATTTTTGAAGAACGTTGTCAATATAAGGAGTAAAGTCTAACCCATATTTCAATCGAAAATGTATGGACAGTGAATGTTGTGTACTGCTTACATCATATTTCTGAGTATATGCCAATAAAGGCCGATGGATTGATTGATGAAACTCTTTGCAGGCCTGGCAGGAGATGTCATGCTCCGCTTAAACGCCGGCGGGGAGGGAGACTCCCTTCGTTCTGGAGGTTTGCTCAGAGGGACCTCCTTTCTGGAAAAGAAGCATCTTTCACGCCCCAGGGCAGCAGCCGAGTAGATTTTGAACACAGATCTCCAAATGTCAACTCTTTGAAAGAGGGATCTCTCTGCCTTGTGCCTTGGCTGACAAGCGGCTGCTTTTTAAAAAAAACAAAAACATTTTTAAAGTAGCAATGGAGAATCGGGATCTAGATCACCATTCTCTGCTTGATGTGTGCTATAACCTGGGTGGTTCAAAAATACTTTCCCCCCTTTAATTCAAGCGGGTTCTTCATTCAGTTGCATTAATGAACCATCCTGCCTTCCCCTGTGATTTTCCTTATGTCTACTTACATTGACGCTGCTAACACTTTTTATTTCCAAAAGCAGCAGGCATATATAACATCAGTCTGTTCCATTTATATTATAGCCACTGCATCGCAAAGGGCATGTCCACATACGGTGTTAGGTATTGCATGCATTCATTTAGTACATCTGTTCCCAAAAGCTATCAATGTACATTCTGAACGGATCCCCTGCTGATATGAGGAATGAATGCTACAGCACAAAGACAGTGCTTGAAAACCTTGTGCAACATCATGCCTTCTTCTCTTTAGGTGCAACTTCCAGCTTTCCACTCCTGAAGCACCCCTGTGGCCATGCCCATAAAGCCTTTTCATGTATGACCACTGTGTCTCTCTTGTACTGTTGGTGTGCATGTGGAATGTTGTCATTGTGGGAGAGAATGGGGAAGGGTGTCGTTTTTCAAATAAATGTACATTCTGCTCATTTGCGTGGGGTCACTGCTTAGGTTGGTGGCACACCAGAAAACTTTCTGCGGAATCGTGGCCCAAAAACAAATGAACGTGGGTTCCCATCGGAAAGAAAAGTGGAATAAAAATAAATAAACAAGTAATGGGGTGAGGTGAGTAGTACCTCAGGAGATGTACCAGTGTACATCCGCACTATCCTGGCAGGATCTGATTGCAGAATGAGCGTAGAGATAGAAATATTACAGTAATAAGTGTCTCTTAATTTTCAGTTTGATTGGGCAATCCATTGATCTCTGCTTGATCTTTCTGCTGTGTAAGACTGGCTCTGCTTCTAGCAGCTCATAGTAGTAGTAATAATAACAACAACATCAATAATAATAATATGGTGGGTGGGGCTGTGTTTGGCAGTGCATGATGTAAACTTGGTAGTGCAATCTAGAGTATTCAAATTCAAAATCACAAACACTAAAAATGCAAAAAGTTATTTCACAGACAACAACACTTCCATGTAAGAATAAGAACAGCTCTAAGGGATCAGACCAGTGGTCCATCTTGCACAGCACCCTGTTTCACACAGCAGCCACCCAGCTGCCCTGAGGGCCAACGCACCAGGCATAGAGGCCAAGGACCTTCCTCTCATGCTACCTCCTAGCCCTAATATTCGGAGGTTTATTGCTGTAAATGTGGGGGTTCCTTTTAGTCACCATGGCTAGTAGCCATTGATGGACCAATCATCCATGAATCTGCTAATCTTTTAAAGCCGTCTGTGCTACTGGCCAACACTGCATCTACAATTCCACAATTTAATTTCATTTTGCCGGATCGGCAGTATGGTAAGATTGTTTCCATTTTACAGAAAGTAACATCCAGTGATGGAAAGACTTCACTAGAACCAGCAATAACCCCTTTGGTCCAAGTCCAGCACTTTATGCAATAATACGCTGAGAAATTGGGGGGGGGGGGCCTTATAGTCAACCATCATAACATACTTCCTCAACCTCTATTTCTCATGGGGTTCATTATATCTATGGAACAGTCACAGCGGTTTTTCCTCAAGGCAGCAAGAAAGATGTATGAAAGGGTCTGCAAAAATCTGTACAGTAAACCAGGGCTACATAAATCTCAAATATAAATCTTAGTTTCACACGATCGCTGTATTTTTCTAGCTGGTTGGGTTAAATATGCAGGCTTGTAATTAGGTACCTGCCTATTTTAAAATAAATAGCTCTAGACTGGAATTTCCATACTGTCACAAGGAGAGAGCAATGAAGGCAGCTGCCATAGTGCCTTCTGTATTTATGGAAGGCTGCGCTAAGATGACTGCACATCTTTCAACCTAAAGAGCTACTTGTCCGTGAAAGATCAATGGAAAAACAAAAGAGCTTCACTCACAACACCCTACCCAGTATCTGATAGAGGACCGTGCTCTGGAAACTCTCTTTTCCCATGCTGTCCTGATAGAAATGGACGAGAGTGGCACAGAGAAAGTCCTGTCTACAGCTGCTGTAGTGGAGAACCACATCACAGAGAGCCATGTCACATGGAGCCATGGAGAATGCACCTATGACTTGGCGCCTGCTTCTAGGACTAGTCAGACACCTTGCATAAATTTGCAAGGGGAACATAAATGGCAGTGGCAGTGAGGGGTATGGAGGAGTAAGTTAAACAGAGGAAGGACTGCGCAACCATCTCCTAACAAAATGTTTGCCAGGCCAGAAAATGCAACCCCCCCCCAAAAAAAAAAAAAACGTTGGGAAAAGGGCCCAAACTCAGAATTCAGATTGAATAAGGACTCTCAACAGATGTTAAGTCGCAGGGAGCCAGTTTGGTGTAGTGGTTAGGAGTGGTGGACTCTAATCTGAAGAACCGGGTTTGGTTCCCCACTCCTACACATGAGTGGTGGACACTAATCTGGTGAACCGGGTTGGTTTCCCCAGTCCTTCACATGAAGCCAGCTGGGTGACCTTGGGCTAGTCACAGCTCTTAGAGCTCTCTCAGCCTCACAAGGTGTCTGTTGTGGGGAGGGGGAGAGAAGGTGATTATAAGCCAGTTTGATTCTTCCTTAAGTCGTAGATAAAGTCGGCATATAAAAACCAACTCTTCTTCTTCTCCCATGAAATATATGAAGAAATAGCATGCTTAAGCATGTCGCAAACACCTCTCTCCTGTGCCATTATGTACCAACATCCAGAACCCACTGATCCAAGATTGTGGAGATGGTCTCTGAGCTTTGGAAATTAAACGATGTTGAAGCCCATCTTGCACTGTTCTGACACCCCACCCCCCAATGTTAATAAATCTACAGATAGACGATACCGTAACTCAGTGGTGAGGGCAAGACACATACTGAGACCCATTTGTCTATCCACACACGGGGAAAGAGTCTAAGTTCCAGGACTTAAATGTCAGTTTCTGAAACAGATTCCAAAGGCTTCCACTAGCAACCCATGTTCGAATTAAGCAAGGAAGCTTTCCCATTATTTCCAGCTCTGAAAGTAAATAATACATCATACATATTAGTTATGTTTATTTTGGGAACTTGAACTGTGCTACGCTCAACCACAACAGACCTTTGGGGTGGTTTATATAATAAAAAGAACAATACAAAATACAATTGATCTTTAAAAACAGAAAAGAGTAACAAAATAATCAGTAAAAATTATCCAAAAGACGAAATGTGGTATGTTGAATTCTCAAGCAATGTCTTTCACCTTGCTGTGAAAAGCTTTATCAACTGCTAAAATCTGTAGGGGGGGCAGCCAGCATGCTACAGCCTGATCTTGTCAGATCTCAGAAGCTACACAGGATCAATACTTGAATGAAAAACCACCAAGGAAGACTGTAGAGGACGGTATTGGCAAACCACCTCTGCTTTTCACTTGCCTTGAAAGCCCCTTGCTGTGGTTGCCATAGGTTAGTTGTTACTTGACAGCATATACCTGCGCAATATGTGCAGATTTAACAGATGTTAAAAACACAGGAACAGGGGTGGAAAAAAATATTGGCAACAAAGTTGCCTTGCATTGCCATCATCTAATAACACACTCCCAAGATATTTTTCAGTTTACCTCTATGTCATTACACCAATATTTCCAGTATTAAAAATATGGAGTGTGAAAGTGGCATGCTTAAAACACTTTTTCTTAATCGGTGGATTTACATTTTTTTCCCCTGGGCAAAAACATGCGTGTGTCTTTTGCAAAGCATCTCTTGCAAAATTGACGAAGAACATTGCTCAAGGTTTATCATAATCTCGACATGAAAAAAATACATTTGCCTGTGAAAAAAAAGAATTCTAGCACAGTAAATGTGTACTAATTAGAGGGTAATATACCCCCTCTGGCAATACTTTTGCTCCTCGTCCCAAAAAGTCACACCTTATTCAATACAGTGATGCCAGATGGGTGCCAAAGAAGGTTAGGAACAGCTTTTTAAGTAAGAAAGAGAGCCTAGGGTGTTGTTTGCCATCTACAGGACCTATGATTCAGCAAAGAAACTGCTCTTTATACATTACAATAAGCCAAGTAATTTATCCTAGCGTATCAGACACCTACAACTTCTTCACACATTGCAGACTTGTACTCGTTTTGCTACACATTCAGAAACAAAATTTCATTTTCATTATGAAAACACAACCAGATCTTTGATTCATATCCACAAATCGTCAGCCGATCCTTTATTATCGGAGTCACTTACATGGACTTGATCTATTTATGCCTGTTATAATTAGCAAGATAATTCCCTTTTCTTTCTAAAGAAATTCAAGAGAATGTAATAAATAGTAGGGTAAACAAAATCTGCCACTGGAAGTATTTTATAACTCATACCTTACTTCTCCAAATGGTGAGGCTTTCCAGGGACCGCACTTCCCAGGTTAACTGCCTTTGGAGGACAGATTTCACTGTTCTCTGCAGGGGTTAGCACCCCACACGCACTCTGGCAGTTACTAGTCGAGGCCATCTGTCAGGCTCCTGTCCTCTCCTCGGTTAAGACACCCCAATTTGATTCCCAATCTCCTCTTGGTAATTCCTATGGGCACCTCCCTTGGGAAAACCTAAAGGTGCAATAGGGATTTTCTTGGCATGAGTTTCAGAAAAGTGCATCCGGCTGCCATATCCAGAGCTGGGGGGGGGAGCTTCCCTGGAGGTGCGCGGCGGGCCGGGAGGCGCAGATCTATTTAAAGCCCCCCCCCCAGCCCTGCCAGGACTTTGCTGTCTGCGAAGACAGCGCAGAGGGTCTTGCCAGCCCCCCGCCAGCCCTGCCGGGACTCCAGGCAGGGCTGGGGGGGGGGGGCTGGAAACCCTCTGCACTGTCTGCGAAGACAGCGCAGAGGGTCTTGGCATCCCTCCGCCAGCCCTGCCAGGACTCCCGGAAGGGCTGGGGGGGGGGCTTTAAATAGAGAGCGGTTAAGACGCTTAGGGCTGTTTAGCTTGGAAAGAAGGCAGCTGAGGGGAGACATGGTAGAGGTCTATAACATTATGCATGGTTTGGAGAGACTGGACAGGGAGAAGTTTTTTCCCCTCTCCCATAATACTAGAACATGGGGTCATCTGCTAAAGCTGGAGGGTGAGAGATTCAAAACAGATAAAAGGAAGTATTTTTTCAACACAACGCATAGTTAAATTGTGGAACTCCCTCCCCCAGGATGTGGTGATGGCTGCCAGCTTGGAGGGCTTTAAGAGGGGAGTGGACATATTCATGGAGGAGAGGGGTATTCATGGCCGTTAGTTAGAATGGATATTAGTCATGCTGCATACCTATTCTCTCTAGTATCAGAGGAACATGCGTATTATTTTGGGTGCGGTGGAACACAGGCAGGATGGTGCTGCTGCACTCGTCTTGTTTGTGGCTTCCTAGAGGCACCTGGTTGGCCACTGTGTGAACAGACTGCTGGACTTGATGGGCCTTGGTCTGATCCAGCAGGGCCTTTCTTATGTTCTTATGTTCTTACAAATAGGAATGGAGATCTGAGACTTTATATCCCAGTCAGAAGGTGAGAGAAGTGTTGTAAACAATGCTTGTAAAGGATGTAAAGTACAATGCATATTGTAATCAGCTAGATTACAGCCGAATGGAAATGCTTGGGGACAGAAAATTAGCACCTGTAGTGAGATAAAAATCCTATGTCCCTATTCAGCCTGGGGGGAGGGTCCCATTATTTTGAACTTGTGAATTAACTCAAATTCAGTCATTTGGCTTTGTAATTTCCCCTTGCCGGGCTTGTCATTCACAATGGCTGTTACTGCACTAGGTATTCCCAGCGATGTATCAAGAGTTTGGAAATGTTATAAAAAATACTGTTCGCACTTTCTATGTATTCCCACTGATGTATTAAGAGTTTGAAACTGTTATAAAAACTACTGTTCGCACTTTGTTTGGCCCCTTTAGCTGTGAACACGTCTTCCAACCATTTTTTAGCCATGGCATCCAAAAACCCTTTTAAAGCGATGTTTTTTATAACATTTTCAAACTCTTAATACATCGCTGGGAATACATAATGCGGTAAAAAAAAAACCCATAACAAACAGGAAACGTGGGGGGGGGGCAACAGGTGGCAACTGCTAATGAAAGCTGAATTCCAGGTATTTTCAGTGAAGATGATGGGGAAACTGGTGATGAAACAAATGTTGCATGCATAATCTACCATGATACATACTGAGTTAACTCCCACACTCAAAAATCTAAATTAGAATATCTGACTTTTGTCTTTTAAGGTGACAAGACTCTTTGTTTTAATTGTCCCACATAAATTCAAGTACTGATACGCTGTTAGCATTTCACTGTCTAATCTGCTTGATGAGCCCTGCACTTGCAATACACATTTTGGTATCCAGACCATTAGTTAAGTGGCAGATGGTAACTCATGCAATCTAAGCAAAACTGTGATTGACTTCTGCAGAACAGACTTGTGCTATAAGAAAAATAGTAGAGCCCTAGCTAGCAACTAGAAGACAACTTGAAAGGTGAGGGTGATCTCCAGCTAGTACCTGGAGGTTGGCAACCCTAGGCCCAAGGTCATTCCTCAAACTTCACAACAGATGAGAGGGGGGGCTTGAACTTGATTCTCTCGGATCCTAATTACACACACCAGGCACTATACCATGCTGCATAAGCAAACTGCCAAACAAAATTATTAGTAAAGGCTGGAAATTCTGACTGTGAAAAAAAAATTCTACTTATCTGCTAAAGCAGCTTGTACTTTGTAGCCACAAAGCGGCATCTTTTCTTAATCTCACAGTAACAAAAGCCGCCTGTTGGCATACGAAAGGTCATAATATGTTTTTAATGCAATTCATATTGTGGACAATTGATATGCCCCTCAGATAAAAAGGAAAGGCAACATATTATCCACAGTAATAAAACTGTCACCTTTCCCCAAGAAAATCTGCATTTCTTTCTACAAAGTAAATGTTAGAGGGTTTTTTTTGTACTGGCCATGCTTATCCCAGTATTATGATATGTTAAACACACACACTTGGATTACAGACATCCTTCAAAAAACATACCTGTCACTGGCGTGTTGGCTCAGAATAAAGCCTCAAGAGGCATGTGGATGTAAATTTTCAGGAAATGGTTGTGTGAATCCTTCCATCCAACATTGCTTTTATAAAAGAAAAAAAATATACAGTGTGATTAACAAAAGAAAATCCCTGTAAAGCAAAAAGAATCTAGAACAAGGGGAGACCTAGGAGTGCCTAGATTCACACAGTTTTGCCAGCACTTAAACTGACCGCTAAATGTACAAGGATGAAGGGATGTCCCCAACTCTGCAGATCTCATCCTCTGCGTGTAGGTATAAGATGGGATTCTGTTTCATGTTTGCTGTATACACAACATCCATAACTTTAAATGGCTGGAACCATGTGCAAAAGAAATGTAACCTATATTCTGAATCCTGTAAACTTGTGTTTGCAGACATCTGTTTCTTGCCTTTTCACCTTCCATATTGTGGGTTGGATCCTGTGCCACCATTCCACTAATGGCTGTGCCAGTGGGGCATCCTCTTAAATCAGCAGAAGGTTCCTTGCAATGGAGAAAAAGCATGGCCATTTGTGAACAGGATCCAGGAGAGCCATCTCATGTTTATTTATTATTCACCTTGCAATGTATTATCCAGCCTCTGGTCCGCAATGAAGTTTACAATAAAATATTTTTTAAAATTCAAAAGTATCAAAGGATAAAACCACTAAAATAAAACTACAAAACAGAACACAGTAGAGGCTTATTAACTTATCTGTACATCTAATAGTTAGGTGTGGGACAATCTGTGGATATCTAAATCCCAGACAATAAAGGTGTCTGCACATGCACAAATAACTTACCTCAGCAGCTTCCTGGATCTTTACTGCTGTTGGCTGCCAACATGATGTCTCCCAGGGGCGCTGCTGCTGATATGGCAGGTCCCGGGCCCCTGAGAAAGAAGGGGGAGATTGTCAGAGAAGGGGAAGGTCGAGAAACAGAGCTGGGGAGTATTAACATGGGGAAGAAATTGAGGGGGGAAGATTGAAAGAGAATTGGGAGGAGAAAGAAAGAGGGGCAGTTGTTAGAGAAGTGGGGAGAGGGAAAGAAGCAAGCTGTGGGCATGGGATGCACCCTCCCTCCCTGCAAGTTCCTTGCAGATCCCCACGTGTACCCTCTAAATCCAAAGGAATAGTTCTTCTGCATTATATGATAGCCAAGGCTTGGGAGAACTTCTGATGCCTAAAATATAGTGTGAGGCATACTGTAAATATGCTTGGGAAGGGGTATTCCTGTTAGCCCCCCCACCTCACTTCCAGGCAGGAATACCCACAGGAGAATCTTAACTTCACATAGGAGCAGGCAGTCAGATTCCATGGCCTATGTTGTTTAGGTCCAAACTAATATTTTGCATTGCATACAGAAACAGTCTGGCAGCCAGAACTTTGTGCAGCATATACTAGCTTTCAAAGAAAATGTTTGATCTGTTTGCACTGGCAGATTTTTTGGTAACGGGTAAACATCTGTTCCTTCAGATACATTATCTAAAGCCATACAACTTGCAGAAGTTAACTCGCTTTTCTTCCTACAGTGTGTGACTAACACTTGTGCATTTATTACATTTTCTAGGGAATCTGATACATTTAAGGAACATTGCAAATGCAACAGACTGTCAGTTGTCAACTGCCTATACTCTTAAATTAAACTTGTTCAATTTATTGATTTCTGTTCCAGTTTTATAGATGTTTATACTTGAGTTCACTGTTTATCTATTTTACTTTGCCAGAAATAAAACTGAAAAATGGCAAGGGGTGTCAGTTATGAATCTGATGCGCTTACAGATTTGTCATGTGAGAAGGGAAAACAGTGCAAGCTGAATGACACTTTGTTTCTAAGTTACTCTGTTAATACTATCAGCAGCATCAGCTAAGAGAAAATTTAGGTATGACATCTACTCTCAGCAGCTTCAAGATCACAAGCCCAAGTATATCACATGTCTGCTCATACCCGCCTCCGATACATCCATAGTAAATCATGGTGGGCAAATGTTTCTTCTGAAGAGTATCTGTGAGGCTCCTCCCTCACCAGCACTGCCCCTTAGCCCTGTTGTCGCTCATTGATCAGGAGACTAAAGCAACTGCCCTATGAGGAGCAGTTAATACGCTTAGGGCTGCTTAGCTTGGAAAGAAGGCGGTTAAGGGTCTATAAAATTAGAGGTCTATAAAATTATGCATGATATGGAGAGAGTGGACAGGGAGAAGCTTTTCTCCCTCATAATACTACAACGCGGAGTCATCTGCTGAAGCTGGAGGGTGAGAGCTTCAAAACTGATAAAAGGAAGTACTTCTTCGTACAACACATAGTTGTGAAACTCCCTGCCCCAGGATGTGGTGATGGCTGCCAACTTGGAAGGCTTTAAGAGGGGAATGGACATGTTCATGGAGGAAAGGGCTATTCATGGCTACTAGTAAAAATGGATACTAGTCATGATGCATACCTATTCCCTCCAGGATCAGAGGAGCATGCCTACTATATTAGGTGCTTTGGAACACAGGCAGGACAATGCTGCTGCAGTCGCCTTGTTTGTGGGCTTCCTAGAGGCACCTGGTTGGCCACTGTGTGAACAGACTGCTGGACTTGATGGGTCTTGGTCTGATCCAACATGGTCATTCTTATGTTCTCCTCTTTCACTCCCTAGGGTCTCCCCCGGCCTCAGAATAGAAAGGGAAGGAAGGGTTGCTTCACCACAAGTCCACCCTCCCATTCCTGGAGAGTCGCCTTATCTGGGCAGTACTATGCTCCCTTTATCCTCCCTAGCCTGGTTATGGTGCCACCATTTATGCTTCCTCCTTGGCCCCTGGCCCAACCCCTATGGCCAGAGCCATTATCTCAGACAGGGGTTGGCACACCACTCCCCCCAGTCTCCTGCCCTATCCTTGCTGGCTCTCTTCCTTTCTCTCATTGGCCAGTTCCTGGGAAGCCTTCAGCGAGGTCCTCCCTGCTTAGCTCTACACAAGTTCTTCCATTGTGAGCCCCACACATGCTCCACCCAGGCCCTCACTGTTGGGCATTTTCTGGCTCCCTTTATTCATGATGGCATGTTTGATGGCCTCTGAGGCCCATACTTCCCTGGCATTTTCTATGTTGTATCAGCATCAGAAGCTTTGGACTTGCTGGAAGGATCCAAGGAACTCTTCACCCACGATTTAGTAACCATTAATGCCAGAGAGTTATAAGGGTCCACTTTTGCAAATGTAGGTATGTAGCTGCTATTGTGCCTTCTCACATTTTCCCCATGGTATGAATGATATTCTTGTGTTGGAAGATGGGTGTTTTGTTCCCAATTTCTCAGGGTTAAAAGTTAAACAGATGTTCTGCACTGAGGGTGGGTGAAAAAAAAGTTTAATACTGCTGACTTCCAAAGGGACCTTAGGCAGATGATGAGAGGAAGGGCATCTTGGCCATCTTCTGGTCACTAGGGCTGTGGAGGGGGGAGGTAGTTGTGAATTTCCTGCATTATGCAGAGGTTTGGACTTGATGGCCCTGGTGGTCCCTTCCAGCTCTATGATTCTAAACAATACAATTCTAATAGCACTGAATATAACTATACATTTGCTTCTCTTTCAGAAATTCTTAGTCCACAACTTCTGACTTGAAATCACGAGGACAAAGCAGATGAAACCATGACAGAAGATATCACTAAAGGAAACCAAGGTATCATACATTCACATATGTGGGGGGGGGGCACACAGTCAAACATTGGCAGGTGCTGTTTTTGCCTTTTAAAGGGGAATGATCCAGAGAGAAGAGGGTTCATTGCCTGGTGTTGGCCAGGAACTCAATGTTCTTCTGTGTAAATTTAGATTTATACTATATCATGGACAGCATATAAGCTATATTCTTTGGCCAATGCCATTCAAACTTTTGAAAATACTATTTTCCCTCTTAAAAGGCTACTGCTGCTTTATTTCACAGATGGTAGCCACTGTCTATTATTACTTCATTGTTCCACACTCTGAACTTTGCGGGTGATCTCTGGCAGAATACTTCCTTCTAATGAGAGGTCTACAAGATTTTCTACTGTAGCTGTGAGAAGGGTAAGCGAATAAGCTGGGGCAATAGTTCCTGGACTTTGTCCTAGGGAAACTCCCTAAATCTCCAAGGATACCTAGTACAACACATTAGAGCCGTGTTGGCGAACCTATGGCACGCGTGCCACAAGCGGCACGCCAAGCCCTTTCTATGGGCACGTGTGGAGCCGCCGCCGCCCCCCCGCCCGTCCCCCGCCCGTCCCCCGCCCCCTCCTCGTGGCCTCGATGCCATCTGCCTTCGTTTCCCCGCTCCGCCTTAGCAGCAGCAGCAGCGCCGCCGCCCCACCCAGGCGCCGCTCCAGACCCGCCGCCGCCCGCTCATGCTCGGCCCCGAGGGCTGCCCTGATGGCCGCACCGCTATGCTTGCTGAGTCGTCCCCGCCCCCTCCTCCGCCCCCTTGGCTGCCCGTTCCCCTCCTCCGCCCCTCCTCGCGGCTTCGGCGCACATTTCCGCCGCGCCGCAGCCAACTTTGACGAGGGGCGGGGGCGACTCGGCGGGCGTAGCGGGGCGGCCGGCAGGGCAGCCCTCGGGGCCGAGCATGAGCCTGGGTGGGGCGGCGGCGCTGCTGCTGAGGCGGAGCGGGGCGGCGGGAGGCTGGCGGGAGGCTGGCAGCGGGCGGCTCTTTTGCCTTGGACTTGCCACTGAGATTCACATTTCCCCCATCCAGATTCTCAAAACTGCAATGGGGGGGGGGTTGTTGTCTATTTGTGAAAGAGAAGTTTTGCCATGGACTTGCCACTGAGATTCACATTTCCCCCATCCAGATTCTCAAAACTGCAATGGGGGGGGGGTTGTTGTCTATTTGTGAAAGAGAAGTTTTGCCATGGACTTGCCACTGAGATTCACATTTCCCCCATCCAGATTCTCAAAACTGCAATGGGGGGGGGGGTTGTTGTCTATTTGTGAAAGAGAAGTTTTGCCATGGACTTGCCACTGAGATTCACATTTCCCCCATCCAGATTCTCAAAACTGCAGTGGGGGGGGGGGGTTGTTGTCTATTTGTGAAAGAGAAGTTTTGCCATGGACTTGCCACTAAGATTCACATTTCCCCCATCCAGATTCTCAAAACTGCAGTGGGGGGGGGTTGTTGTCTATTTGTGAAAGAGAAGTTTTGCCATGGACTTGCCACTGAGATTCACATTTCCCCCATCCAGATTCTCAAAACTGCAATGGGGGGGGGGGTTGTTGTCTATTTGTGAAAGAGAAGTTTTGCCATGGACTTGCCACTGAGATTCACATTTCCCCCATCCAGATTCTCAAAACTGCAATGGGGGGGGGTTGTTGTCTATTTGTGAAAGAGAAGTTTTGCCATGGACTTGCCACTGAGATTCACATTTCCCCCATCCAGATTCTCAAAACTGCAATGGGGGGGGGGTTGTTGTCTATTTGTGAAAGAGAAGTTTTGCCATGGACTTGCCACTGAGATTCACATTTCCCCCATCCAGATTCTCAAAACTGCAATGGGGGGGGGGGTTGTTGTCTATTTGTGAAAGAGAAGTTTTGCCATGGACTTGCCACTGAGATTCACATTTCCCCCATCCAGATTCTCAAAACTGCAGTGGGGGGGGGGGGTTGTTGTCTATTTGTGAAAGAGAAGTTTTGCCATGGACTTGCCACTAAGATTCACATTTCCCCCATCCAGATTCTCAAAACTGCAGTGGGGGGGGGGGTTGTTGTCTATTTGTGAAAGAGAAGTTTTGCCATGGACTTGCCACTGAGATTCACATTTCCCCCATCCAGATTCTCAAAACTGCAATGGGGGGGGGGTTGTTGTCTATTTGTGAAAGAGAAGTTTTGCCATGGACTTGCCACTGAGATTCACATTTCCCCCATCCAGATTCTCAAAACTGCAATGGGGGGGGGGTTGTTGTCTATTTGTGAAAGAGAAGTTTTGCCATGGACTTGCCACTGAGATTCACATTTCCCCCATCCAGATTCTCAAAACTGCAATGGGGGGGGGGGGTTGTTGTCTATTTGTGAAAGAGAAGTTTTGCCATGGACTTGCCACTGAGATTCACATTTCCCCCATCCAGATTCTCAAAACTGCAGTGGGGGGGGGTTGTTGTCTATTTGTGAAAGAGAAGTTTTGCCATGGACTTGCCACTAAGATTCACATTTCCCCCATCCAGATTCTCAAAACTGCAATGGGGGGGGGGTTGTTGTCTATTTGTGAAAGAGAAGTTTTGCCATGGATTTGCCACTGAGATTCACATTTCCCCCATCCAGATTCTCAAAACTGCATGGGGGGGGGTTATTGTTGTCTATTTGTGAAAAAGAGGTTTTGCCTTGGACATGCCACTGAGATTCACATTTCCCCCATCCAGATTCTCAAAACTGCAATGGGGGGGGGGTTGTTGTTGTTGTCTATTTGTGAAAGAGAAGTTTTGCCATGGACTTGCCACTAAGATTCACATTTCCCCCATCCAGATTCTCAAAACTGCAATGGGGGGGGGGTTGTTGTCTATTTGTGAAAGAGAAGTTTTGCCATGGATTTGCCACTGAGATTCACATTTCCCCCATCCAGATTCTCAAAACTGCATGGGGGGGGGGGTTATTGTTGTCTATTTGTGAAAAAGAGGTTTTGCCTTGGACATGCCACTGAGATTCACATTTCCCCCATCCAGATTCTCAAAACTGCAATGGGGGGGGTTGTTGTTGTTGTCTATTTGTGAAAGAGAGGTTTTGCCTTGGACTTGCCACTAAGATTCACATTTCCCCCATCCAGATTCTCAAAACTGCAGTGGGGGGGGGTTGTTGTCTATTTGTGAAAGAGAAGTTTTGCCATGGACTTGCCACTGAGATTCACATTTCCCCCATCCAGATTCTCAAAACTGCAATGGGGGGGGGTTGTTGTTGTTGTTGTTGTCTATTTGTGAAAAAGAGGTTTTGCCTTGGACTTGCCACTAAGATTCACATTTCCCCCATCCAGATTCTCAAAACTGCAATGGGGGGGGGGGTTGTTGTCTATTTGTGAAAGAGAAGTTTTGCCATGGACTTGCCACTGAGATTCACATTTCCCCCATCCAGATTCTCAAAACTGCAATGGGGGGGGGGGGGTTGTTGTCTATTTGTGAAAGAGAAGTTTTGCCATGGACTTGCCACTGAGATTCACATTTCCCCCATCCAGATTCTCAAAACTGCAGTGGGGGGGGGTTGTTGTCTATTTGTGAAAGAGAAGTTTTGCCATGGACTTGCCACTAAGATTCACATTTCCCCCATCCAGATTCTCAAAACTGCAATGGGGGGGGGGGTTGTTGTCTATTTGTGAAAGAGAAGTTTTGCCATGGACTTGCCACTGAGATTCACATTTCCCCCATCCAGATTCTCAAAACTGCATGGGGGGTTTTGTTGTCTATTTGTGAAAAAGAGGTTTTGCCTTGGACTTGCCACTGAGATTCACATTTCCCCCATCCAGATTCTCAAAACTGCAAGGGGGGGGGTTGTTGTTGTTGTCTATTTGTGAAAGAGAAGTTTTGCCATGGATTTGCCACTGAGATTCACATTTCCCCCATCCAGATTCTCAAAACTGCAATGGGGGGGGGGGTTGTTGTCTATTTGTGAAAGAGAAGTTTTGCCATGGACTTGCCACTGAGATTCACATTTTCCCCATCCAGATTCTCAAAACTGCATGGGGGGTTTTGTTGTCTATTTGTGAAAGAGGGGTTTTGCCTTGGACTTGCCACTGAGATGCACATTTCCCCCATCCAGATTCTCAAAACTGCATTGGGGGGGGGGGTTATTGTTGTCTATTTGTGAAAAAGAGGTTTTGCCTTGGACTTGCCACTGAGATTCACATTTCCCCCATCCAGATTCTCAAAACTGCAATGGGGGGGGGGGTTGTTGTTGTTGTCTATTTGTGAAAGAGAGGTTTTGCCTTGGACTTGCCACTAAGATTCACATTTCCCCCATCCAGATTCTCAAAACTGCAGTGGGGGGGGGTTGTTGTTGTTGTCTATTTGTGAAAAAGAGGTTTTGCCTTGGACTTGCCACTAAGATTCACATTTCCCCCATCCAGATTCTCAAAACTACAATGGGGTGGGGGGGTTGTTGTCTATTTGTGAAAGAGAAGTTTTGCCATGGACTTGCCACTGAGATGCACATTTCCCCCATCCAGATTCTCAAAACTGCATGGGGGGTTTTGTTGTCTATTTGTGAAAGAGGGGTTTTGCCTTGGACTTGCCACTGAGATGCACATTTCCCCCATCCAGATTCTCAAAACTGCATGGGGGGGGGGTTATTGTTGTCTATTGGTGAAAAAGAGGTTTTGCCTTGGACTTGCCACTGAGATTCACATTTCCCCCATCCAGATTCTCAAAACTGCAATGGGGGGGTTGTTGTTGTTGTTGTTGTCTATTTGTGAAAAAGAGGTTTTGCCTTGGACTTGCCACTAAGATTCACATTTCCCCCATCCAGATTCTCAAAACTGCAGTGGGGGGGGGGGTTGTTGTCTATTTGTGAAAGAGAGGTTTTGCCTTGGACTTGCCACTGAGATTCACATTTCCCCCATCCAGATTCTCAAAACTGCATGGGGGGTTTTGTTGTCTATTTGTGAAAGAGAGGTTTTGCCTTGGACTTGCCACTGAGATGCACATTTCCCCCATCCAGATTCTCAAAACTGCATTGGGGGGGGGTATTGTCCATTTGTGTATGGGAGGTTTAGCCTTGGACTTGCCACTCAGATGCAGAACTCAACAATAAGTCCCCCTGCAGAGTTTTGAGAATGCAGATGGGGAAAATGGTGTTTGTCAGTCATTGCAATGATTTAATTTTATGGATGACAAAGGATAGTACAGTTAGTTCTGAAAATGAAATCCTTAAAGTGTGGAATTCTCTGCCAAATAATTTTAAATCAATGAAAGCACTTGGGATTGCTTTCCTTACTTTGTTTGGATCATTTTATGCTTGTGAGCATAAGATGTTAATGTATGAGTTGTTTTTTCTAAACTAAAACCTCAGTTTTCAGGTTAAATTGCCGTGTTGGCACTTTACGATGAATAAGTGGGTTTTGGGTTGCAGTTTGGGCACTCGGTCTCTAAAAGGTTCGCCATCACTGCATTAGAGAGACACTTAAGCAGTCTTTGCACCTCCTGATGTGATCTTGGTCTCTCAGTTTCCGTTTCTGACTACAAGCGTAGTATGTATTTGCCATTAGCTTGCAATGTCAACATTGTGTGGTTTGTACAGTAGCATATGGTCTGGAGGCTGTCCAATTAGAAGAAAAAGGAAACAGCAGAACCACGTGAGTTCCTGGCTTGGTTAAAGAAGAGCCCAAGGGACCGCGAGAGCCTCTGAGAAAAAAGTGATCCCTCCCTCCCTTGCAAAGCCCACCCAGCACCACCAACAATTAGAAGACAACAAAAAGCTGTCTAGCGGGAGGAACTGCAGCTTAATGATCGAACACATGTTTTGTAGGCAGAAGATCAGGGGTTCAATCTTCAGTTAAAGCCAATCTCAGGATGTGGGCATTGTGAAAGAGTCCTGCCAGAGACCCTGAAGATCTGCTGCCTGTCAGAGCAGACAATGAGACATAAGCTATGAGCACCGATGTGTTACTTCATATGATTCAGAGGGAGTAAGGAACACTTTACAACTCTGTCATTTAAGGCAGACAAGGAGTTAATACCTCCATTGTCCATTGGAGAAGGAGTCTGTGCTTCCATTGTCAATTATGGGCATCAACTTCGGCAGAGGCCCCTGCAGCCTTTTAACTACAGTTTGATCATCAGTAATTGCTTATGGTTGTGGCTCAGTTGCAGAGCATCTGCTTTGCATACAAGAGCTTCAACCTGGGTATCTCCAATTTAAAAAAGGATCTCAGATAAAAAAGGATCTCAAATATTCAGAATGTTCCCTACCTGATACTGTGGACAGCTATTGACAGCTGCAGAAGACAACACTGAGATAGATGGATCAGTGATTTGACCTGTTGTAAGGCAACTTCATACATTAGACAATTTTTAGCTCTATACCTTGAAATGCCTCACCTGTTGATTTCAGGCTTATATTGAAGACACAAGAGCTGGTTAGGCTTTTTTCAACCTGACCCTTGGCAGTCCTTCTTCTTCATCAGGAAGTATCCCTCTACATCTCTCATTTGAAAGCTAGGTTAGGCTGAGAGAAAATGGCTGGCTTAAGATCACCCAGCTTCCATGGTAGAGTGGAGATTCAAACATGGGTCTCCTAGATCCCAGGTTAGTCTGACATTAAGCACTACATCGTACTGTCTCATTTACTTATGTATTAGAACAACTGCAAAGGACTTCCTTTATTTCACTTCTGCATTTTGGACTGAAGCAATGGTCAAAACAATGAGTCTTGATGCAAAGTTAACATATAAGATTCCCATGTAGAACAAGTGTTTATGCAAAGTTAAGATTCCTATCTAGAGGCTTTGTGTTTCAGAGAACCCCAGTGAAACCAAATACAACAAATCTTTGCATGACAACCAAAACTTCCTTCTAAAGACTTGTTTTATACATTTGCAGCCCATTCCTAAAGGAGGGAGGCGGAGCCACATAGGAACCGGCATGACCCCTACGCCGGCATTCGTGCCACTTGAGCTGTGCAAACTGGCATGAACGCCAGCATAGGGTGACTTATGCCAGTCCTGAGGTACCGTGCAGCAGCGTGAGCCTCCTGTGCCCGCACTGCCTCCCTGGTGGCGTTCCTAGGGGAGGAGCTGCCTTTAAGCAGCTTTCTAACCCCTTTCAGCCCCAAAAAGCACCATTTTGCAGGCGGTGAGATATGCCTGCAAAATCGTGGCGCAGCCCTGTGGAACTCTATGGGAAGTTCCACAGAGTTTGGGAAGTTCCACAGAGTATGGGAAGTTCCACAGAGTTTTTGAAATTAAATAAATCTTTTAAAATAAAATCTTTCAGCTACCACAGAATCACTATCACCCTGCTCAGGAATGGGTTCTTAGAGTCCTCTACTGAAAATTTCACCAAGGGTCAGCATATCACCAGATCTAGGTTAGAACTAAACAATGGGTCTTGCTGACTGTTAGGGAATAAGTATTGAGACAATCCAAACCCTGTTGCAACCAGAACTGTTCCAAGATTTCCAAGAAAATAGAGTGTTGTGGCGTATATTAGGGACTATTAAAATCAAAGGACAGCCTCCTGAATTTACTGGAGGCATTAATCCTCTCACTAAACTTCATAACTAGCCTACACAATTGCAAGGAAGTGATCCAACATCGTTATTTGACCCATAGGCATTTTAATTGTTTCTAATAAAATTCTTGTTGGATTAATTGCACACAATAAAAGTGACATAGAAAATACTGCTTATGCAACGAATTGATGTGCCAAGCTGCATTTGGCTAAGATCTTTTCTCTCAGTCTCTTCTCATTTATTTACTTGGGAGGTGGGGAAGGGGAAGGGTTTACTGACACGCAAAGCCTCTTTTTTTCCCCTTTAAAGGCATCTTATTTGGGGAAGTAGTAGAATGTTCCTGTAAGATCTGCAGTGTATAACCATAGCCAAAGACTGAAATCCTGCATGTGCCTAATTGGAAGTAAGATTCAGTGAGACTTTCTTTGGAGTAAAAAGGCATAGGATCAGGCTGCAGAGATGTCTACATATACAATGCAAAAATTGCATTTGAGCTTCTCTCAGTTTTGTGTCACATATTAATGTTAATGTTGAAAGAACACAGAAGAAAAACTGAATGTACATCCCTTTAAATGCAGGTTTCACGTTTACATCAAGAGCTCATTTACACATCTTATGTAAAAATGCCTCAAAAAGGAGCTTGTGTCTATCCCTGTTGGAGCAATAAAGTGAGCATCAGTCGAAGCTGAAAAATATACCATTGGACAATTTCCTGTTGGCTACCTCTTGGTTGTCTAGATGCAAAGAATGCTCAGTTGGGTAAACCTTAGCCTGACCCAGAAAAGCACTTCTTAGAATTCTTAAGCACAAGTGTAGATTTAGGATCACTTAACACAGATCAGTTGTGCAAGAACTGTTAAGAGATCTGGAGTGTCCTTTGAGCTTTAAAACATAACAGTGAACCATGGAGATTCTAGTTTGTTTGCCTGTTTGTTTGCTTGTTAAGTAGGCTGTACAAGAATGTGGCCAGCCCATCCCTACCATCGTTCATGTTGTTCACTGTGGATTCTTGAATCAGACACCCTGTGCTTGGCTGCCCAAGCTTTGCATGCAAGACACAAAAATACTTGATCGACCTTTCAAAAATCGTGGTGTCTGTCTTTTGCTACCCAGCGATAATCTCTGTGTAACATTAAAAATGAAATGCCCTATGATGGAATCAGCTACTGCACACGTGTAGCTTCTGTTTCTTACAGAATTCTAAAAAGAACAAGAATCCCTTTTAGCAAATGCTCTGTAAAAAGCTGATAGAGACACTGTCCTTCAGTGTTACTCCTCTGAAGATGCCTGCCACAGCTGCTGGCGAGGCACTGACATACCCCCTAGCTCCACAACATGCACAATACTATTATATACCTTGCTTCAAGGGATATTTTCATCAGAATGGGCCATTTCCAGTTGATGGGGAAAGTATCACCTCTCCAGCTATTGTTTAAGCTGATCCACCCAGGATGGGCCATCAAGTGGACAACTTGCCTTTACTTCAACCCTCCTCAGGTGTCCACTCTTCCAGCTGAATTTTTGGGGTAGTTACTTTCAAACTTCCAGTCAATTTCAAACTTTATTTCTTGGACCAATCCTGAGCCCGGAAAAGTCAGATCCCATGCCAAACTATGGCATTTCCCCCCATAAAGGGACTAGCCCAGGGGTCTGTGCAATGTGTGCAGGGTTTCCGCACACAGCTGCAACACCGCTGCGACAGCTTTGCAGGTTCCTTTCTATGGGACTTTTGCCTTATGGACTTATTGCAGTTCTCAGCTTATCACCCACCTGGGATCAGGTTGTATATTACCCACTTTCCCTGCCCTATCCTTGCCTCTTCTTCCCTTCTTATTCCGTTCCCCCATTCTCAGTTGTGTGTGTGTGTGTGTTTTTGCGGGGAGGACAAGAGTGGTTTTTATTCTGGGTTTTACATGTATAGTTGTAGTCATGGTCTTAAATGTTAGCAATAATTTTAGTCGATTTTAGTGTCTGAGTGCTAGAAAGTATTTATTTTGAATCAGTTGGTCTCTGTTGCTTTCTCTCTTGGAATATTGTGTAGGAATAAAACCTTCATAGACATGGACAAAAGAGTCCTTGTTTATCTGGCTGGAGACCCTATAATATGCTTATTCCCCCCTCTCAGGGTCCAGTTCAGGTAACAGAAGTGGTCAAGTTCTTGTGGGAACCACCATAAACTTTCTACGGCCATATGAAACATTCTCTGCACTGTCTTGCACTATTGCGCTTCCCCCCTGTAGAATTAGGTGGACGAATAGCAGCACACAAACCATTCTTCTTCAAAAAGGAAATCCGATGATAATTTTAAAAACAACAACATGGTGTAGTGTAGTGTTCCCATACAGTCACTCTACAGAAGTAGGGCTTCATATGTACTGCCCTCTGGTGGTGGTTGTATTGTTTCTCCACCACCAACACCCCAATCCTTCCCCAAATATTTGTAATGTGCAAACAATCAAAATAACAGTAAGAATGGTCAATTACAATGTATTTCAGAATACAAAGCTAAGCATAAAAATAGTTGAAACCCTGTAGTGATACTAATTTGCTTGGAACTGTATACTGGAATGGCATAGTTTAGGAGTAGGGTTCCTGATAGCTTTTAAAAATTAGCTCTCCACTTTACTAATAGAGAATTTTTAAATGTCCTTTAATTAATAGAAAACTGTTCTGTAAAATGTGTATGGATGCAGTGTTGTTTTTGTTTTAATATGGGGTGCAACAGGGCCACTTTGGACTGGAGTTATGGTCAGAGGCAGGAGCTAAGTTACTGGAGATGCATGAACTCTGCAGTCCCGTTAGTACTGGATGAGGGAGCTGTTCTGAGAACTGAGATCCCAACATAGCAACTCAGAATACTCTTAGGGATTACTTAAGAGTATTCTGAGTTGCTACGTTGGCATCTCAGTTCTCAGAGTTTATGGGTAGCATTGTGTTTATGGGTAGCATATGTTGGCATCTCAGTTCTCAATTTATGGGTAGCATTGTGGCTGATGAGTGATTCTGGGTAAGAGACAGCAGGTAGCACGTTAACCAGGGCAAGGAGAAACTGTCTCTCTTACTGATGGCCAGTGTGCCACACTATCACATTTTTATCCAACTCTTCCTTCAAGGATCTCAGAATGGTGGTTTTTCCCCTTCCCCCATTTTATCTACAAAAACTGTGGGTGAGAGGTTAGGTTTAGAGAGAGTGTCGCTGGCTTTATGTCACCCAGTTTCAAAATTAAATCTCCTCAGTCCTAGTCCAACACTAGCCAACAGTGACTTCTCAGACTGGCTTCTTGAAAACTAGGACCTTACATCTTCTTCCTTAAATACTGCTGCCTCCTGAAACAAACCAGGGCCCCAAAGTTTGGGTTACACTCCAGGAAGAGTTAACACTCTCCGTGATCTAGGAGCACAGCAGCAGCTCCACCACAAGAAACATATTTTTTTTTTCAGTTTTATGTCAATTTCTTCTATTTATGAAGGTTATAAATACTCAGTTCTTCATATGCCTCCAAAATATCAGAGTATTTTTGCACTTCAGAAATTCAAAATTCTTATTCATTTCTCATCCTAATTTAATTAATTTTAGGGCATGGAATGTATGGCTGCTTGCCAAACCAAACCTCCCCAGTAATATCTAGTAAAAGAAAACATGACATAATATTGTATTTGATGTCTCTTCTCCCCCGTAAGTGGCAGCCAATGAACAGGAGTGGAATAAGAACATGACAGCAACATGTCAGAGGCTATTTGTAAGGCCAACTCTGAAACAGGTCCAGGGAGATGCTATTTGTACAAACTCACGTGTTCCCTAGGATACATCGGGGTTCCCCAATAGCACCCTCCTGGGACTTTCAGACTGGAAAAAAGTTGTAATGGGGAAGGCTGACACTTCTTCTCCATGTGCACTGTGGACCTGGTCCTAATCAGGCATCTCAGGAACCAGTGTGGTGTAGTGGTTAAGAGCAGTGGTTTGGAGCAGTGGACTCTGATCAGATCAGAGATCAGTTCCCCTGGAGAAAATGGCTGCTTTGGCAATTGGACTGTATGGCGTTGAAGTCCCTCCCCAAACCCTGCCTCTTCCACCTCCGCCCCCAAAACCTCCCACCGATGGCAACCCTACCCATGTGAGACTGCCCAAAGAACATTATGATAAACTACAGTGTATTGTTGTTGTTTATTACTGTCTACCATTGTGGGTTACAGTTAGATTCAGGAGTCTCCTACTACATTTCATTTTAAGATTCCATTCCAGTCCCCAGGTAGTAATTTCTAATCTGGCATTTTCCCACCATTATTAGATTTATTAAGATTTCTTTCCATACATATGTATATTTGCCGATGTTGTATGTGTCAGTACTGAGCTATTTTTATCAGAGTTTTCAGAGGAAAATAAAATCTTTCCACCTCTGCCCCCTAATCCCCAAAGCGTGCTTCCTAGGTTGCAAATTGCAATCTGAAACAGTGTCTGGGAAGCCAGGTTGCTGTACAGGGAACGAGTGTTGCTCATTTACTCCTTCTTTTCTAATTTTAGTGGGTGTTACTTTAACACTCTCTGTGTTTAGTATTCTCTTTTCAAGAATTGCTCACTCTTTAGTCTGCTAAAACTTGCCTTAGTTCCGAGTATGTCCCCAAGCCACAAGCATTTGCCCCACTTCATCTCTGTGAAATGCTAAA
Organism: Euleptes europaea; assembly: GCF_029931775.1. NCBI lineage: Eukaryota > Metazoa > Chordata > Lepidosauria > Squamata > Sphaerodactylidae > Euleptes > Euleptes europaea. Next base: position 34,755,306 of record NC_079320.1, on the reverse strand, counting down.
TCTACATTATAGTAGAGCCTGCTTCCTCTGCCAGGTTTTCCAGAGATTTTTTAAAAATCAATTTGTTAATGGCTCTGTCTTCAATCCAAAACCAAGACTGGAATATCCCATGCTCAGATATTAAATGTGTGGGACATCCTTGCTGTCATGGAATAGAACAGCTGTGCTATCGGCAAGTCTTTTGCCTCTCTGAAAAATCTAAGGGAAGGTACACTGAAGCACCAGACTGAGGGAGCCCACTTAAAAGAAAATAAAAAGTCATGAAATATCAGGTCATTAGCGCAGTTAAGAAGGAACAATAATATTGGTGTATTACCGTAGATACTTGAGTATAAGCCGAGTTTTTCAGCACCTTTTTTATGCTGAAAAAGCCCCCCTCGGCTTATACTAGAGTGAGGGTCCCACTGTCCTGGGTCGGCGGCCGGCACACACCCCCTATTCCGGCTGCACTTACCAGGCAGCAGCTCCACGGGAGGCCCGGACGCGGGGGCTGGGGCCAGGGCTGGAAGGAGGACAACGCCGCCGCCCGGTGAGGCGGGGCGCCTCCCTGTAACGCCCGCGGAGACGCGGACACCCTGGGAGGAGAGGCGCCCCCCCCCCAGGGACCCGGCGGGACCACGAAGACTCTGCGCTGCGGGAGGGGCGGGGTCGCTAGGAGCCGCCACCGCCCAGAGCATGTGGGGGCGAGATGGCGCCGGCCGGGGCCGACAGGTGGGGGCAGGGCAGGGCCGTCAAGCCAGGGAGCCCTGTGCCGCCATGACAATGGCTCTGGGCCGGGGCTCCGTCGCTGCTAGAGGCCCCAGCGCCGCCCAGCTGATGGCGGGCGAGCACGGGCGGGGCGGGGGCACGCCACGTGGCCACCACAGACGGGGGAAGGAGGGAGAGGGTGGAGCGAGCCAGGGAGGACCTTTAAAGGCTTGGGAGGAGGGGCCACAGGGGCGGATGGGGAAATAAAGGCAGGAAAGAGCGGAGGCCGGGGAGGAGAGCAGCAGCACTGACAGCAGCAGCCCAAACCCTGTGCGGTGACAAGAGGGCAAGCTGGCTGCTACCGACGGGGAGGACAGTTGAGACTCCCCGTCGGATTGCTCTGAGGCCGAGGAAGCTCTCCTCGACCTGCCCCAAGTACGGCGTGAGGGGCTAGGGTTGCCAGCCGCCAAGGCCACGCCATACACCCAGTACTTAGTCTGCTATATTTATTTACAGTACTTAGTCTGCTATGTTTTATTTTTTATTTTCTTATTAACCCCTATCTGGACCCAGTGTTGACTATGCTTGCATAGAGCAGCCTGTGTTAGGGCTCATAATATACACGCTGCGTTGTGTACGCACTGTGTTATTGCATGTGTTGCGTTAGCACTTCTTTTTCAAAGTCTTTGTTTTATCCTGTTACAAATAGATCCCAATACTTCTAATCCTGGACCAAAACAAAAATGCAGGTCATACGAAGCTGGTTTCAAACTTAAAGTTGTGTCAAGAGCAGAAGAGAGATTTTTTTTTTGAAATTTACCAGTAGCTGCTGCATTTCCCACCCTAGGCTTATACTCGAGTCAATAAGTTTTCCCAGTTTTTTGTGGTAAAATTAGGTGCTTCGGCTTATATTCGGGTCGGCTTATACTCGAGTATATACGTACTTTGAAAGGTTAGTAGCAATGCAGGGATTACCTAAATGGCAATGATTGTGTGAAATAACAGGTTTTAAAAATGGTTTTAAAGATCACAACGTTGAAGGATAGTTATGTCATTAATCATTATTAATAATATACAGGGCTGTATCCTGCCTTTCTTATAAGGTAGGATTGTCGTATCCAGGTGGAGTTTTAGACAGATTAATGGAATCATAATCAACTTCTGTAACCCTGTCACCAAGTCCAAGTGTTAATGTTGAATAAAACCAGTTAAGTTTAAGTTCAGAAGCACCCATCTGTTTATGAAGGGGATCATGTCTTCCATACATTAGCATTCATTCACAACTACAATGGTTGCACTATCTTGGGAAAACAACAGGAATTTTCTCAGCATTTCAACATTACCATTTGAATGCAGTGAGAATGCTAGTTAGGGGGTGTCACCTAACTCTGAAGAGAGAGGCAAAGAATGGATTATGGGGCAAAGATGGAGGAGAACCATTGCTGTGCCTTTGATTTTTCTGGAATCACCTGTCTGGCCACTGTTGCAAACTTAAGATGCTAGACTAGGCCAAGGGCAAGAGCAAGGCTCTTTTCTGTTCTTGGGTTCTTCCGTGAAACAACAGATTGATCATGCTCAAACTGAGAGTGCAAACAACATCACTTGAAGAGGCACTGTCTTAAAATACTTACTTTAACGATACTGTTCATATGACCAATTTGGCCAGAACATTGTCACACTAAGATCAAAATGAAGGAAAAAGAGCAAGTGCTAATCCATCACTTATAATCACAGAAGTTCGATAAGTCCTCTGTTCAACTCACAATTTGTTTTCAAACTGTAAGCAGCAGTCCCTGTAAAAAAAAAAAAAGTTCACTTCTCTTAGAGTGTTTAGAATTGGATTGCAAATGCTCTGTCCATACATGTACACATTTTCATATGGTTTTCTGCATTCCTGCCCCTCATCTGTCCAGTTCGCTGCATATTAGGGGAAAAAAACAAGATTTTTTTTTTAAATTTTGATCCTGCTTGGGGTTTGAGGGTGGAACTGCATTGCTTGTTTCTCTCTTCTAGTGTTGCCATTTGTAATGTGAGTACTCTGGTCTGATCCATCTGACCCAATGTACCCAACAAGAAAAGGATTAACTCACAAAAGCGGTGCTTTCCTTGGCTGCCTTAGTCATGCAGGCAGGAGGAGAGCTGTGCAACGTCTGCCCAAAGTTCCAGCCTTGCCCATTTCACCTCTCTGCCCGATTCCCAGTGTCAGGGGGTCTTTCCCAATGCCAGGTGTGTACTGTGTTCTTGCACCGCTACCCAAGAACTGTAATTTGACAAAATCTGTTCTGAGTATGATGAAGAGCACTGGCTGATCAATGTCACCAACTGTGCAGGCGCAAAAGGCAGCACATGCACTCTAACGCACCTGATTCTGAATTATGCATAACCTGACCTATGATGACCTTGGGGCATAGGAAATCCAAGCAAACGAGCAAGTTGTGTGCATGCGTCCACCTGAGATCTGTTCAGCTGAATGCTGCCATACCACGGACACAAAACTACCCGGTTCTGTTTGTTTTGAATTGTGAGCAGCAGGTGATTTCCAAAAGCCTGTTTTGCAAATATTGACTCATTCCTTTCTATAACGCATGCCTCTCAGCATTCTCACACAGCACTGACAGGTGAATCGTCACCATCCCTATTGTTAAAATTAGAGAACCAAACATTGAAAAAATGTCACATTACAACTAGATGAAAGCAAGCATTCAACACACATGCACACAGGCACACAATGTAAGGAAAGAGCTCCTCATAATATGAGTATACTAAGGTAATAATGCCCAGATGCAATTCTTTTTTTTAAAAAAGTAAATATAATTGCACTCTATGTATTCCAGTGTCATAAAAACCAAATTCCAAGCACTATATGGTGCAGAGTTTCAAACCTTGGAGTGCCTGTTGCTGTCCCAGTAGTTTGGGGGAGAAAGAAGCGGATGTCTATCTAGTCCTCCCAACCTCCTGTTGCTCCCGACTGCACTTGGTCAGTGAGGAGAGGTCAGCTGAAGAGACTGTGAGTGCTGGAAGGATCCTGAAGTGCATAATTGTGGCACTGTCTGCCTCTGGAGAAGCATGCTGACTCAGCTCTGCCAGCCACCAGCCCCTTGCAGCTCAGCTAGCCTCCATAACACAGCCCAGATGTTGAGGGTGGTACTAGAGGGGGCTGCCTGTCTGGCATGACCCTCTGGCTGGGAACTCCGGTGGCTGGCGGGACCATATGTTGGATCTAATGTGTGGAATTGTCGGGTGGCAGTCTCATCCCTTAAAGTGGTCCTTCTGGGGATCTAGGGTAGGGAAGTTGTACTGGCTGCCTTCTGGCATGTGTGTTGTTCAGTCTCGGATTGTGGTGGTGCATGAGATGGGAAGATATGGTGATGGGAAGAGTGTTGGTATAGGAAGACATGCAGGGAGATGTCTAATCTCCATCCCAACCCTCAAAATATGGGTGGGGAAGCTCTTTTAGGTGGCTCCACTTCAACTTTGGTGTTCTGCAATGTCTGGTCTGTGAAAAACAAGTTCTCAACAATATCTGACCTGGTGCATGAGGAACTGGTGGTTCTGGATTGCTTGACTTGCTTGCCTGGTTGGATGACTCTGGTGTGGTCACTTTGACACAATTGTCACCAGCTGGGTATAAGGTCCTTCACCAACCTCAAATGTGTTCCATGAGTCTTTCTCCATCACTAGGTACCCAGTGCAGACAGTGTGGCTTTGATTGTACATACCTTGTGTTGGGCACCAGGGACAGATTAGGGTGCCGGTGCCTGCTGGTGTACCATCCAACTAGTTTAACATCAGAGTCTCTTGCTGAACTGATGGAGGTGGTGTTAGATGGTGCTGAGGACCCCAAGGATGATGGTCCTTGGGGATTTCAACATACATGCCAAGGCTGTCTTGTTGGGTTTAGTTCAGGACTTCATGACTGCCATGACAACCACGGGTCTGTCTCAGATTGTAACGGGCCCAACAAGTGAAAAAGGACATACACTAGAACTTCTTTTCCGCACTGAATGGCTTGCCGGTGATCTAATTAGGGGATTGGTACTTGTTATGGTCAGACCTCTATCTTCTGAAGGCAGAGTTGAGCTTGCTGCCTCTTCCTGCAGAAGTAGTGGATCAATTCAGTTGATCTGCCCTCAGAGATTAATGGATCTTGTTGGTTTCCAGGTGGCTCTGGGGGATTTTGAGAGCCTCCCCAGTGAGTCTGTGGGGGCCCTTGCAGCTGCATGAAACTATGGGTTGACTGACGCCATAACCAGAGTTGCTCCTTGGCATCCTCTTCCATGTTCTGTGAGGCCCCAAGCTCCTTGGTTTACCAGGAACCTGGCCAATATGAAGTGGACTGGAAGATGACTAGAACTATGTTGGGAACAGACTTGGGATGAATTAGGCAGACTATGTCACAGAGCCTATTTGCAGGCTTATGAAGTGGCAGCGAAGAAGGGCTATCCCTTGTGTTCTAGACCCATACTCATCCTGGTTTTTTAAAAACTTGCAGTGAAAAGGTATTGGAACCATTAAAGAAAATCTTCAGTTCCTCCATGATTGAGGGGGCTCTCCCTTGGCCTTTGAAGGAGGGAGTTATTAGACCTCTGCTTTAAAAACCTTCATTGATGAGGTGGTCAATTGCAGGCCAGTCTCCAACTTACCTTTTCTAGGGAAGGTGGTATAATCCACTTATCCTAGATGAACTGCAATCAGCTTTTTCAGAACAGATCAAGAACATGGGGGTGCTCATGGACCTTGTCTTGCCATTTGAAAAGCAGGTTGGCATGGTGGACAGGAGCACCTGCTATCAATTGCTTCTGATTCACCTAGACTTGGCCAATCTGGCCAAGTTGATCCATGCTCCTGAAGCCTCATGGTTGGATTACTGCAATGCACTCTGCATAGGGCTGCCCTTGAAGACAAGCTGTAAACTACAACTGGTCCAGAATGCAGCAGCCTGACTATAGGCAGGGGCTAGCTGCCAGGAACATATACTGGCCATTTTGAAACAGCTACATTGGTTGTCAATCTGTTTCCCAGTTTAATCCAAGGTGCTGGTTATGGTCTTTAAAGCCCTTCATGACCTGGAACCCACATATTTGAAGGACCATCTCCTTCCATATATGCCTACTTGCCTACCACGGTCATCAGGCAATTATCTATTGGCTATCTTCCATCTGGCATTGACCAGAGCCTTTTCCATTGCTGCTCTGGCTCTCTGGAATGGGCTCTCAGAAGAAGTGAGGGGGTCACCTCAGAAGGTACGGTGAGGCCTGGCTTTTTGCCAGGGGGTTTGAATGGCAGATATCTTTTAAGGGCGGGGAAGGGAGGAGATATTTGGGGTTTGCCGTTTATTTTTGGTTTTAACAGAAAATGTTTTAACTATTATTGTAAGCTGCCTTGAACCACAAGGAAAGGCAGAATATAAATGTTTACATAAATAAATATATGAGTGAAGTAGTTGGACTTTGAATCAATGCATATGAATTGGCATTTTACCTACTACATTGTAAATCTGGTACTTGTTATCTAGAATTAAATGCAAACTGGGTACACTTGCCTAAAAAAATTGATTTGGGAGATGCTGTGTGTCAATGCTAGAGCATCTGCCTTGCATGCAGAAGGTACCAGGTTCAATCATGAGCATCTCTAGTTAAAATTATCAGGTAGAAGCTATGTGAAAGATCTCTGAGACCATCGAGAACCGCTGCCAACAAGATCAGCTAGAAGTGGTCTGACTCAGTATAAGGCAGCTTCCATGTGTTCAGATGCTGTGCCCATTAACTAACCGGCAACATCTGCAAAGCCAGGCAATCAACACACGAATGTATATCAATTTTATCAAATATAACTCCAATACTCTTATCAAATGGTGCATTACCACCTTATTAGTACCTCCAGTATACTTGGATACATGTTTCAACTTGCAAGGCAGTATAATTTTCCCTTGCTAGATACTGCATGCTATAGTAGTACTTGCCAGTGCTAGATGTGGGACATATAGGTAATTTATTTATTTTTCCCCTCTGCCAGTCTTAAATCATAATGACTAACTGACAACCTGCAACCGTAAGTGGCTTTACTTTGAATGTGGCTGTAAAGGATGACAAAAAAAATTCCTCCAATAGATGACACAGCTTTCATAAGTAATAACAATTCTTCTCTGAATTATGAAGGATGAGTGGGTAAAATGAGCTTTGCAAAGATTTGCAGAATGAAAATGGGCTGATTCTGCAGATCTTGACATATATGTTCCCACTTGCCAGCTATAAATACAGCCACTTTCAACAGTGCAGAATGATAGTGCAAGCGAGTCTGTAAAATACTTCACGTAAACATCAGCGCTACGCATCATTCTTCAGGCTTTGGTGACCAGAGCAATTTTTTTTAAAGTTACAAGCACAGACTATTCAAAACCTGGCTGGCTCTCCGGTCCTCTTTAGAACACAGGGGCAGGAGTCTTTGAGCTTGAGGAAATCATTTTCTTGGCTTTGCTTAGCAGATTCAAGTTTCACATTCCCCAGAGATGAGTTGAAGAAAAAGACTGCAAAATATATTCGTCAATCTCCGGTAACATTGCAACATTACAGAATTCTTGTAGAATTCTTGTAGAATCTTAAAGAACAGATTAAGCAAAACAAAATTGTCATTACATTAGGAAAGTTGAAGATAAATCTGAAAACCACCCTAAGATTCAGTTCAGGTCAGGTTCTGCTGTAATACCTTGTGGGCAAAGGGTTTGGTGTTGCACCTTCTAAGAATAAATTATGTCTCTCAAGACTGGGCAGAGAGCCAACAACATTCACATCTGGTAACATGTAAGGATGTATTGTTGAAAAATAGATGGTTTCATGTATTTTCAAGGTTTTAAATTTTTTTTTACAACTTTACTGTTTATTTTTAAAAAGTATATCCTTCCCGACATGGCTCCTCAAAGCCCTTGTGGAGGCTCACATAAAACAGTTACAAAAATTCACAGTTCCTGGGCTCAGAATATGAGCTTTGGCAGCGCGTTTCAGTATGTAGTTGAGCATTTCAGCCCTGATACAAAATGTCTCTGAAGCTGGGCTCAGCTCATGATTAACATGGAACCAACACCGGCCTTCCCCCACTGCTCTAGCCACCTTGTTCCCTCTCTTGTCAAAACTTTCCTCACAATGGTAACTAGGGTTGCCAACCTCCAGGTACTAGCTGGTGATCTCCTGCTATTACAGCTGATCTCCAGACGATAGAGATCAGTTCCCCTGGAGAAAATGGCCACTTTGGCAATTGGACTCTATGGCATTGAAGTCCCTCCCCTCCCCAAACCTTGCCCTCCTCGGGCTCTGCCCCCAAAAATCTCCTGCCGGTGGCAAAGAGGGACCTGGCAACCCTAATGGAAACTATGAAAGGAAGCGCTTTAGTAGCACTGTGGTTGCCAAGGCCCTTGGGAAACATAGTTTCTGGGTCTTTACAAACTACTTCATTTCCCAGGCATCCTGGTACCTGAGACAATCCTGCAAATATGCTCAATTACACTGGCAGCAAAATTTACTCCTATTTACCTGCCTGAATGGGATTCCCTGGGTTTGGGGAAGGGCAGATGGGGGAGGGATTGTGCCTGGATGACCCCTCCCCCACAGCCAATTCTGCTTAGCTGATTTTAAAGGTACCCTACAGATGTACTGTGGCATATGCTTTTGTGAACTGGAACCCACTTCATCTAATGCATGAAGTGCATAGGAGGAAATCCAGTTTGCAAATACACAGTGAAAGAATGTAAACAGTGGAATTACATGACTGTGAAATGCAAGAAATACCGTGTGACCATTTCTAAAATGTCTATGACCACCAATTATTGCTGTTGTGACTGGTCACCTGTGCTTATCTTGATTATATTTGAGTTCTATATACAGTAGAAAGGCCACATCTTGTTCTTGCATATCACAAGGAAGCCAGCTCTCCTCTTACCACACTCACATTAGGCAAACCATTCTCTCTCAGTGGACAGAGGACTGGACTAGGAGCTGGGAAGCCCTGGCCTAAGTCCCCACTCAGCCACGAAATTTACTGTGTTTGACTTTGAGTCAGTTGCTTTTTCACTCAGCCTAACCTATCTCACAATGTTGTTGTGTTGGTGGGGCACCAGGCCAGAGTGTCTCCACATTATACCAGTACAGAAACTGCCATCCTTAGGAGTTTACAGACTGGCTTTAGGATTGTGATGTACATGTACGTATTTCCTATTTCTATGTTTCATGTGTTTTTAAGACGACATTCTCTTACCATCCAGTTGTATAATTTTTCTCATAATATGCTCTGCTTCAGGTGTCCCCACCATCTGAAGCTAGATGGGTGGCACCTGAGAAAGGGCCTTCTTAGTCATAGCATTGAAAATGTGCAGCTCCCTTCCAGTGAAATCTGTCTGTCCTGTCTACTGTTATTTCCATCAGTGCATTAAGACTGTTTTGTTTGGAGTTCCCTCCCTAGCTATAATTAGCCCTCCTCCCAGATTGTGTGTTTTATGTGTTTATATGTTTTAACTGTTTTAAATATTTGTGTGTGTGTGTTTGTTTCAAATGCTTTTTAATGCCTTAAATGTTTTAATGTCCGCAGCCTTGGGGACCCTGCATTGAGTGGAAAGGTATCATAGAAAAGTTTTAAATTAATTAATTAAATAAATAATGCACAGCAAGGTATATTATTTATTTAACCTTGTAGGGTTCCCCCCCCCTTTTTTGTCTCTTTGGTCTAAATATTTCTTTTTTGTGTTAAATCTCAGCCAAAGTATATAGAAGAAGTTTTTCACAATGCAGCCTCTCTCAGAATATAATCTGCAGCTCTTTTCATGTAAGTGGCAGAGCCAATATCTCATAAACTGATTGGACAGTGAGTAAATTAGCTAGGGTCGCCAACCTCCAGGAGATCTCCCAGAATTACAACTGATCTCCAGACTACAGTGCTCAGGTCCCCTGGGGAAAATGGCTGCTTTGGAGGGTGGAGATTATACCTTGACATTATGCTCTGATGAGGTCCCTCCCTTCTTCAAATCTTGTCCTCCCTTGGCTCCACTCCGGGATCTCCAGGAATTTCCCAACCTGGAGGTGGCAACCAAAGAATCAGCCCAGGCACTAGAACAGATCTTAAGAAGTTGTACTTGCCCATTATTGTTTGCTTGAAAAGCAGTAAAACAACTTGCTCTTTTTCAGCCTCTCTCAACTGTTAAGTGTAAATACACTAGTTTTCGATATGGGAATTACTGCAGAGCTGTTTCTCTAACACCTGCTTATTTTAGCACCAAAGATGCTGGCCACACATTCCCTTCAAGTGGCTTTAACACTCTCCACTACTAGTCTCAGCAAAAGGGACACGTTACTTGCTCATTGTTAGAAACAGTCGTTGGAAATTTAATTTCCCCCCTGTTGTTCAGTTCTCTCAAATTTTGGAAATCTAAATAGATACAGATTTTTACACCTCTCAGCATCTCAGAGTCCTATGTAACATTTCGCTTGCAACAAGAATGAGACATCTATTTGCATAAATGCATTTTGTTTCTTCACATATGGTATAACATTAGCAGCCGGCATATGTCTCCATGGCTATAAACAAAGCAGTTACATTTACAGAACAGACACTGAATAAAGAATTCTTATTTTCAATATGTCACATCTTTTCAGTATGAGTTTTTAAAATGGGTGCTTAAGGACAGGCTTCCAAATGGAATGCAGATGAGCTAATAAAATAGGTGAGATTTAGGTCCAGTTCTAAATATATTTGCATGCATACAAGTCTCTACTGATTATCATACACAGAGCTTTCCTACATAGTATTTAGGATTGGGGCAATCATTTACAAAAGCAGAGGATTGATTCAGACATAACGCCAGACCATGGCATGAATGCGCTGTGGGGTGGGGAGATGTTTTGGTCTCATGCATTCTTTCATCATGCGGCGTGAGCTAATTCATTAAGGTAAAGGTCTCCTGTGCAAGCACCGGGTAATTCTGGATCCATGGGGTGACATCACATCCCGACGTTTACTAGGCAGACTTTGTTTATGGGGTGGTTTGCCAGTGCCTTCCCCAGTCATCTTCCCTTTACCCCCAGCAAGCTAATTCATTACTTCCAAGTTAATGAGACACTACAGAATGCCAAAAACATTTGAACTAAACAACTATGGTTTGAGCTTGCTCTGTAAAGTAGAACCCAAGGTTTGTTCCATGAGTTCAGTCATAGTTTCTACAGTAATAACATCAGTTTGCTGCTTTGAATGTCATGGCAAACTATGTTTGCTGGAAATAAGGGTTGCCAACCTTCAGATAGGCATGGAATTCTTCTGGAATTACAAATGATCTCCAGACTACAGAAATCTGTTCCCCTGGAGAAAATGGCTGCTTTGGAGTGTGGACTATATGGCATTATACCTCACTGAGGTTCCTCCCCTCTCCAAACACTGCCATCCCCAGGTTCCACCCCCAGATCTCCAGGAATTTCTCAGCCCGGAGCTGACAACCTTAAGCACAAGGGAATGAGAGGGCAGGAAGAGGCAGCACATGAGCCCAAGTCTCCCTCAGGTTTGTTCATGTCATGGTAAACTATTGTACACAATCGCATCTGAACCAAACCAGAGTCTATGTTTACTATTTGAAATCTCATTGATTTGATTTATTAATCTGTATGATGCTTTCTCAAAAACATCCAAGAGCTTACAAACATTTAAATGACATATAACATCTCGATATAATAATAAAATAAAGAATCTAATGCAAGATACTCAAAGTATCAAAAGGTCGATATATTTCAGTTTTGTAAAGACAGGAATCCAAACAGCAGTAATGTCACTTTCTCTGAATGAGAGACTCTAGGTGATTTTTGTCAAACATAAGACTACCAGATGGGATATAGAGAACATGGCTCCAGTATTGTTAAAAGTTGTATAGGAGAGGAAATTTTGGCATGCATTCTGTGTTATGTAACAATGCTGCAAGGGATATATGAAGTTATTCAGAAGAGTTGGAGGTACTAAAAATTAACCTCATCAAAGTCATCTGATTATGTGCTTTTTGAGATATATATAGCTTTATTCCCCAGGCAGCTTTAACTATAGGTGTTATACAGTTACTTGTATATAAACATAATTTCTCACAAACCTGCCACATAAAAAGAAAAATAAGTCTGGCATCACCTCTTTTAAGATTTTTACTAAGATAGTGTTTGCTTCCATGGAAGTTTTGGGAAGGATTCTCATTAAGTCATATATATAACGTGAAACTGGAAATACTCGTTTCATGAGCCGACGTTAATAGCATTATAATATCCTGCCCACAGAGGCCTTCTTGAAAAAATCATTTAAGATATAGCCTCCAATGGAAAACTTATCACATACCTTTTAAAAGCACTCCCATTTGAGATAGCCACAGTTGGGGCCAGTGCAAAACTAAAGCCTTTAACATACTGTAGAGGTTAAAGGTTTTAGTTTTGCACTGTTAAAAAAAAGTAATTCCAATCTCCCTTCTTCGTTGAGAAAGTTTTGCCTGTTTATTATGAGAATGGCCTTTTAAAGACTGTTCATTATTTGTTCAGGTTCAAAAGCCAAAGATCGGCCTTTGGCAAACCTCAAGAAGTAACATGCAAAACTGAACAACCATCCCCAGAGAATCATCTGTACATTCCCTTCTTTTTTACCACTGATGTACAGAAATAAAGGACTACTCAGGTGATCCTACAAGTGTGATGACACATAGCGGCAGAGGCAGTTTCTTAAGTATGGGCCTCTCTTTCAATAGACCAAGGATAGAATGAACACCATAAAGACAAGCATTTATTTGCTTGTTTTAGGCACTGCTCATCTCAATGCAGAGTCCATATCCTAGATGGGTTGCTACCAGGTTCCTGTATCTTTCAGTGTTGTGTGACAAGCCAAAATTCAGCAGGTAAAAAGCTTTTCCTATCACTACACTTGTATGCTGTAACAATCATCACCTCTGAATTTGTGCTTGTCAAAGAACACTATAAGATTCAAGGCTCCTGCCATCAGAATTCGGATTCAAGCATATCTCAGAGGGACTGATTCACTTTTTCCGTATGCCCCTGAGTCCAGTTGACAAACATGCCCCCCCTACCTCAAGGGGCATGAGAAACCTTAAGGAAGCTTTCCTTTCTTGTAACAAAACAACGTTCCATCCTGCAAAATTGTCCTCTCTGGGTTCAGATAGTTAAAATGCTAATTCTCTGCTGCCAGCAATGTGAAGATCTACCGCCTCCCCCCCCCCCAAAAAAAAGCACTCCCGGTGATGTCAATCTACAGTTTTCACATCAAACACAGCTCTTTAATCAGAGACAGGGGAGCTGCCTGCAGCCGAAGTGATAGTGACAAACTTCAGTTTACACAAAAGATTTCCTTGCAATCAACACCAAGCAAAGCCAGCAGCCTCAACCGGCAGCCCATCGCCTTCAACCTGCCATTTGTATATTCTGCCAGCAAAGAAATAATAATAATACCAAAAACCCTTCTGGGTAAAAACAGCCCCAGTAATCCTGTCATTAGCAGCCACAGAACTGTCACATCAGTAACTCTCAAGCGGGTGTCAGCTACAGCTACGTTCAGTTGCTTTGCTTCATTGGGGAGAGCGTTCTTTGACTGTCAGCAAAGGGAACAAATATATTCATCTTCAATTAATACATATAAGCACGCCAAAGCGCACATAAACAAAACACTCATGTACACTTTGGTAAATGTGCTGAATTTATTTTCTTCCCCCTATGGCCATCCCAAACAAAACCTATGTGAATAGCCCCGCATATAAAGCAGTGTGGAATAACTTGCTTGTAATCTGTCATGTAGAATAGAGCAATTGCCCCTCACTTCACTTACGCTGTTCCAGCACTGAGAAATGGATTATTTTTAGACATGCTTTGTATACATCCTAGCTTTCAAAGTGGACTCCTAAATTCCCTGAATGGTCGCCAAGACACTTCGGGGGACAAACTACAAACCAGCCCCCCGCAGATAAGCACCATGGGTACCATGAAAGTATAATGGAGAGCTATTCCTTCATCTCACATCATCCCTTCAAGTCACTGTCAAATATCAATTGGAAACAAATGGATCTCACTTAATATTGTACAGTGTGATTTTTCTCTCTCTCCACTGCATCAATATATTCAGCTGTGCCATTTTAGGGATAAAAGCAGGGCACAAATATCTGAATAAAAATGATAATGACTTATGAAACAAGAACATACATGTACTCCTGCCAGGAGGCAATGATTTGGCTGCATCAAGTAAACTTCTGCAAACAATCATACGCTTTTAAAATAGTTTATTTTATGGGAAACATTTTCTTTAGTAGAATATGGAATGAAATGTTTGACCATTCTATTTTCCCGTCAAGTCAAGTTGTCTTCAGCATTTGATTTTTAAGGATTTAGGTTGCCATCCATGCATGCTCCTAGGCTGCTTCTCTGCCATGGACTTCAATGGAATTTACACATGGTAACTTTGTGCAACATTGCAACTGTAAAGATTTGCACTCCAAACTCGAGGTCTTCACATGCCCCAGGACTTCCAAACCCACTCTATTCAAAAGCAACTTCCCATATTGCCCAACAATACAACATCAAGATTACTGGTGTTGCGGGGAGACCTCTTACTTCCCACCTCTGCTCCAGGAGATTAATTTTAAAAATAACTGTTGCCACTTCTGGAGAAACCCTGGAATTGATGTCACGCCAGTCTCGGAATTACCAGAAACTCTACAGAGGCATGGTGTCACTTTTGGGTTTTTCAGAAGCCAGTTGCACCCCAGTCCATGTCCCTGCCCCCAACTCCTACTGGGTGCTAGCCATTACCATAGGTGGACCTGGGAGAGAAACCTGTATGTAGATGCGTATACTTGCACACAACAGGAGGAGTATAACTGTATGCGAAGGTCCAATATGGAGCCATTTCAGCTGAGAAAACTGCACAGGGAAGAGGCAGGAGCCCCTCCTCTCACTGCACCTTCGTCATGAGCCAAATTGGGGCCCTGTGGACTTTTAAAACAGTTTTCCCCATAGAAGCAGTGTGGCTGCAGGGAAAGCAAGTTGGATCTGGATCTTACTCATTAAACAAAAATACCTTGTGTAGTTTGGCCCTGAGTATTTTGCAACAACATCCATGAGCTCGTCTGATTCAGCTAGGATGAAAGGGAAATAAGTGTTAGTTGAAATGTACTTTTTATTCTATGGGTTTATTTACACCATAGAGTAGAGTAGGCTTTCTTTCTTTCTTTCTTTCTTTCTTTCTTTCTTTCTTTCTTTCTTTCTCTCTTTCTTTCTCTCTTTCTTCTCTCTCTCTCTCTCTCTCTCTCTCTCTCTCTCTCTCTCTCTCTCTCTCTCTCTCTCTCTCTCTCTCTCTCTCTCTCTCTCTCTCTCTCTCTCTCTCCCTCCCTCCCTCCCTCGGGTCCTATTTTTTTTAATGACTTATTTCTTAGGGTTGGGTCCCCTCTCCAGGATAAAAGCTGAAAACTCTACAGAGGAGGGTTCAGTAGTTTGTGTTACAAGTTATTAAACAGGCAAGTGAATCTGAGGTGTTTCAGGGTTATATCTTAACTCAATATGCTGTGTTTCTCACAGGTCACCTGCATAGAAGTCTACCATTGAATAACAAATAAAAACAGACGCTCAGTAACAAACCAAATGTATCCTCATCTGAATATCTCCAAATAACAACGTGACCCCACAACTATTAGAACCTTGTTATGACTTCAAGAGAGTCAGAATTTCGTCCATTATATTCTGTTAATTGTATCCACCATCCAAGGAGAGGCTTTTCAGTGGATTATTTAGTCTTGTCAGGACAACTCGGAAGAATTTCATCCCCCTGAGGATATGAATCGTTTGTGGTCATAAAAAATAGATAGCTCATAAGAAGGCTGTGGTGGAAGGATAGGAAAGGAAATTAGCAGTGTAATTAGAATATAATTAGAAGACTGCGAGGGTGACCCAGTGGATGCAGAGCTAGGGCTGGGTTTCGACGTCAGCTCCATTTTTTTACTCACTGGATAGCTCTGTGCCCGTCGCTCCCCCACAGCTTAAAATCTCAATTTGTGCAATATAAATAGCACTGACCTAACACACAGGACTGTCGAGAGGACAAGATAAATAAAGTATTATCCCACCCTGAGGGCGACGGTTGAGCCATGCAGATGCGCAGAGCCCTGTCTCCTCCCCTCAGTCACTTTTCTCTCAGCCAAGAGTCTGATACTTGAAGCAAGCCTGGCTGGAAATGGGCTCTTTGGGGAGCGGGACAGCTTGATTAAATTAAAGCTCTGCACAATATAACAGTATTGTTACTGGTTTGCTGTCTTCTGACTTTGAATAGGTCTATCACTATTGTTTGGCCAAAGTAACACAGCCGATAGCAGTCAGGACCTGTGAAAAAAATAATGGTAATGGTCATTGATCACTTTCAATGTTTCCTCAGTGGGAGTTAGTTGCCAGGAGATGGTCTCCTGATAGGGTTGCCAATCTCCATGTGGTGGCTGGAGATCCCCCGCTATTACAACTAATCTCCAGGCGACAGAGATCAGTTCCCCTGGAGAAAATGTAGGGTTGCCAGGTCCCTCTTTGCCACCGGTGGGAGGCTTTTGGGGTGGAGCCTGGGAGGGGGCTTCAATGCCATAGAGTCCAGTTGCCAAAGTGGCCATTTTCTCCAGGGGAACTGATCTCTATTGGCTGGAAATCAGTTGTAATGGCAGGAGATCGCCTGCTGCTACCTGGAGGTTGGCAACCCTAAGAAAATGGCCACTTTGGAAGCTGGACTCTGTGGCATTGTACCCTACTGAGGTATTGCCCTCCCCAAACCCCACCCTTCTCAGGCTCCAATCCCAACTTCTCCAGGTATTTCTCAACCCAGAGATGGCGACCCTATCTCCTGATATTCATTTTCTTGTTGAAGGGCTGATCAGAGCTTGAAGAAGGTGTCACCCCTCCATGTGAAAATAGGAAGGAGATGTGTGAGCGTGTGTGGAAAGACAGCATTTTGCAATTAAAAAGAGAGAAAAGAAAGCAGCAAAAGCAGTTAGTTGGAAGAAAATGAAGCACCTTAGGTGCAGAGTCTCTTTTTCTGGGTGAGCCAATGAAGAGTAGTGGATCTGCTGCCTACTAGAATGCTTCTTTGACTCCGCCTCCTCTACTTATATAGTAAATATACAATTATTAAATAAAGCAAATATTGAATAAATACCATACCCTTTCTCATCCAAAGAGATGAGAGTGCCTGGAATATCTTAACACTTGGGAAATTTAGGTGCACATAACGGTATTTTACACAGTGTTAGCTAAATCTCAAGTATGAATATTAATGCATCTAAACAAACCATAATTTCTGCTAAAAGCACACCATGTGGTTTCAGCTTCTCCTCTTAATGAGTAATATATTTCTTGTTAGATCGAAAGACTAAATGGACTGAGCATGTATTTGCCTATCATCTAATAACTGACATGATAAGCAAAGAGGTGTGTTTTCTCTTTCCCAGGCTGCAGAGGACTCACTAAAGCAGATATTCAGCTAGAGTTTAATTCCTCTCTTGAAGAAAATAAGCAGCTGTAAACAATCAGGAAAAAATTAGTGGTAATTACTGGCTTTAATTTAAATACTTCTCTACTAATGCTTCTTTTGAGAAATGTGGTTCACATTTGCAAGATCAGATCACATTTTTATTTCTGAGGGTTTTTTTGCTGTATTTTAATGTGTTTAAAAATCACATGAGAGATTAGTATGATTCAAAGTAGAGTATCTGATTCTAGGCATTCTTTTCGATAAGAGTTTTGCTGAAGAATCACTTCCCTGTTTAACCTCTGCTGAATCTTGAAAATCATGCTGCAGCCAACAAGCACCTCTTGAAATTATTCAATGATTCTGGATGTCCAGTTTGGGTCAGGACCACCAGTGCGTATAGAAAGAGGGTGCTTAAAACCTCCCCTCCTGCACTGTTTCCCCCAGAAATGGCCTTGGGGGCTGTTTGCCCCATTGGGGAAACTATGCGTACTGAAGGGATACTTGCAGGCTTCTGCAATTGGGCAAACAGCACCCTCCAGGGCCATGTCAGGTCAGGACTTAAGCTTCCTCTCCTTACAGAGGTCACAATCTGAATGGGGTCTTTAATCCCCTGGACAGTGATTTCCTAGCACCAAACTTGCAACTCACGCCTGAATGAAAGTCCTTGTGGGAGACCTGAATGCAACCTGAGGTATGTGTACCATGTAGTTAGGCTTGACAAGCATAACATTCGGGGGTCTAGTCAAGGTCTGCTCCAGATGGTGGTGATGGCCAATGCTCAAGCCCAAAACCCACTGGATGATTTCTGGTGAGTCAGTCTGTCTCAGCCTAACCACGTCAAATAAGAGCCAAACTACACATTACATTCCCCAGTCACACAGCAGCTGTGAGGAAAGGCGTTTTTAAAGCCCCCAGGAGCCTGACTGGGCTCAGCATGACAGTGTTAGGGGAGGAAGGGCTCCTGACTCCTCCTCCAAGCCACTTTCCTAAGCCTGGAGAAAATGGCAGCTTTGGCAATTGGACTCTATGGCATTCAAGTCCCTCCCCTCCCCAAACTCCCCTCTTCAGGCTCCACCCAAATAACCTCCCGCCGGTGGCAAAGAGGGACTTGGCAACCCTATGTATTCAGTGCGCAGTGGCATGCTCACAAGTGCAGCCCACTGCAGACATAACCATGAGGCTGAAGTTAGTAGAAGAAGAAAAGTTGGTTTTTATATGCTGACTTTATCACTTAAGGGAGACTCAAACCGGCTTACGATCACCTTCCTCCCACATCAGACACCCTGTGAGGTAGGTGGGGCTGAGAGTGTGTGACTTGCCCAAGGTCACCCATTTGGCTTCTTGTGTAGGAGTGGGGAAACAAATCCAGTTCACCAGATTAGTCTCCGCCGCTCACGTGTAGGAGTGGGGAATCGAACCCGGTTCTCCATCAGTGAGCTCTGACCCCCCAGATCTTGATTGCCATTGGGGCACATTTCCTCTTGCTGAGACATTCTCTGCTTCCCTATAGCGCCACACACCATCATTTCCCCCTTGCTCCTTTTCTTCTCAATTGCAGAGGCCCATAAATCTACTGAGGCGGCACTTGGAAGATAAGCACTTCCCATCTGCTAAAATGTAACCACTCCAGGAAACTACATACAGTTGCCACATGGCCAGGGCCTGCCGCTCCATGAAAAGCTCAATACAATCTTTTCCTAAAGACCAAACCAGGAGCACAAGACTGTGTCTTTATCACTCTGAAATCCCAGAATTTATGACCATTCAAGTACTACAGCCCATGAAATGGCTTTTCAGGTTGCACTCATTATGTTCCACATTTTCAATCTGTAACCTCATAGATTTGTGTGAAAGGAAACACAAACTATTTCCCAGGACAATTTAACAGGCAAACTGATTCCTATCAGCACAAAGTGGGATGGTAATTCTTTGATACCATAACCACAAAAGCAGAACTAACTTTCAGAGGAGATGCCATGCTATTAAAGGGAGAATGGTGTGTTTTTAAGCTGCTTCAACAAGCTGGGGCCATACCGTATTGTAAAATACTCTGGTGCTGCCAGATGCCCTTTAATGTACAGAAACCCATGAAAAAGAAGTTCCCTTTCAGAATGTCACTGTTCATACAACGCAATAAAAGACCCTTCTCTTAACATTCTATACAGGATTCACTTTGCATACGTCCCAGCAAGTGTCAGGCTGTTCTTCCTCTTCAAGGTGTTGCAGGGATTTGCTCTGCAGCAGCTTTTTCTGAGAGGGATGGGGAATATTTTTGCTGGTCTTCATCCAGGCCTCGTGACGGAAGGAAACCACAGCAGCCAGAACATCTGGAGGAGAAGGAAAGAGAAGGACCGAACTTCACGGAAACACCAGGGGCAGACAGGAGCATTAGATAGGGTTGCCAGAATCCTAGAGAGAGAAAAATGTCCTGTCCCTTTATGTGTGTGTGTGTAAAGTGCCTTCAAGTCGCAGCCGACTTATGGCGACCCCTTTTTGGGGTTTTCATGGCAAGAGACTAACAGGTGGTTTGCCAGTGCCTTCCTCAGCACAGCAACCCTGGTATTCCTTGGTGGTCTCCCATCCAAATACTAACCAGGGCTGACCCTGCTTAGCTTCTGAGATCTGATGAGATCAGGCTAGCCTGGGCCATCCTGTCCCTTTAACAGAAGCTTAATTATGGTTGCAAACATTGAGTTGTGAAATACCTGGAGAATTTTGGGGTAGAGCCTGGGGGTGGTGGGGTGTAAGAAGGGGAGGGATCTCAATAGGGTATAATGCCGCAGAGTCCATCCTCCAAAGTAGTCATTTCCTCCAGGGGGTCAGTTGCAATTCTGGGAGATCTCCAGCCCCTGCCTGGAGGTTGGTATCCCTATATGGACACTGGCATTTGAAGCTTTTTGTACAATGGTGTAAAAACTCTCCATTAAACCCCTGTTAAAGAGAAAGGACCACCACCACCCCAGGCTGTTGGCAGCCCTGGAGCCAGCTGAACCAACTGGCCTTTAAGGCTTTAACCCACAGAGAACTTTCCTGTTAAGTTAAAGGGCCAGTCCACTCCTGAAAAACACTTTCCCCTGGTGTACCTTTCTGCCACTGCAGAACATATTATTATAATTCTTTATGATTGTGATGTATGATTCTAATTGTTTGAACTTGTCATTGTTTACATTTATTTTTTATTGAGAACCTTCTTGGGAATTATTCAGCTAAAGTGCTGGCTTTAAATAAATAGATATACCTGCACATTAGGGTTGCCAGGTCCCTCTTTGCCACCGGTGGGAGGTTGTTGGGGTGGAGCCTGAGGAGGGCGGGGTTTGGGGAGGGGCTACAATGCCATAGAGTCCAGTCGCCAAAGCAGCCATTTTCTCCAGGTGAACTGATCTCTATCCGCTGGAGGTCAGTTGTAATAGCAGGAGACCTCCAGCTACTTCCTGGAGGTCGGCAAGCCTATTGCACACATAAGTGAATTTCACACATTTTTAAACACAAGCTTGGGTCCTGTGAGGAATCACAAGATGGGGGAACAATCTGGAAACCCCTTCCCAAACAAATCTTCCCCTCCAGGACTCTATAGGCTTGAGCAGGCTGATCCCCACCACCATTATCTTAACTCTCACCTGCTCTCAACAGTTTGTGTTCCTTGAATATATTCAGTCCTCACCAAGCTGGGATGTGGGTAGGTGTTTGTGCTTTATGGGGGATCTTGTTTTCTTTTGGTAAACTTACAAAGTCTTATTTTTCTGCACACCTAGGGTTGCCAGCCTCCAGGTATTAGCAGGAGATCTCCTGCTATTACAATTGATCTCCAGCCGATAGAGATCAGTTCACCTGGAGAAAACTGTCAGTTTGGCAACTGGACTCTATGGTATTGAAGTCCCTCCCCAAACCCCGCCCTCCTTAGGCTCCACCCCCCAAACCTCCCACCAGTAGCAAAGAGGGACCTGGCCACCCTATGCACACCTGAGGTAGGGTTGCCAGGTCCCCCCCTCTTCCGGCGGGAGGTTTTTGGGGCAGAACTGGGGTGGGGATTGAGAGTGCGCGCAGCTGCACATGACACTGCACATCACTTCTAGTTTACACCGAAAGAGCCACCTCGCAATGGGCCACTTCACCATTCAAACAGGTTTGAGTGGTGAAGCGGCCCATCATGATGTGGCACTCCCGGGTATAAACCAGAAGTGACGTAATCACGTTGCATGAGCAATCCCCACTCTTGAGCCAGCCAATGGATTGCCCGCCAATCCAAGCGACCTGGCAACCATAAGGAGTCCTCTGGAACCCTTACCATGTCTGAAGGTGGCCTGGTTTTGCTGCTTTCATGATTGGTATGGGGTGGGGGGAGCCACTGCACTCTTGGCTATTACACCTGAATAAAGTGGTGTCCTGTGCTTTAAAAAAATTATTCACCAGCTTGCGAAGTAACTTTTTAAATGTTGCAGCAAAAGTCTCAGGGTCAGTAGACCTCACAAACCTTATTGCCTCTACTGGAAAGATGCTTTCTGGGAGGTGTTTGTGTGATGGGTAAGGCACAAGGTAGAGAGCTGCATCTGTAGCTCCAGCTTTATTGATTTTCTGAGCAGCATAACATCTTACAGGCCCCTATGGTGTTCCTTTTTTGGTGGCAACACCATGTAACAATATTATAAGAAATGCCCTTTTTGTTTCTTGTGCAGTGTTCAGTTAAAAATAGTGTGGTGTCTTCGAGACCTGACGAATTTGTTGCCGCACTGTATATACTGTAGGTTTGGTTAAACTCGGGCAATTTACTGTCGAGTATTGACAAAAGAGTGTAAAATAATTTGTAAGTATTTAAAACATTAACTTACGGGACTAGTAGCAAAGAACATCTTACGTACAAGATAATCCTTTCCTAGAATACATCTATCCCTGTCAGACAAATATTGCATGCTCCCCAGTCAGCTGAATGCCAACTATTTTAAGTTAATTCAGTGCAGAATCAATGGGGACACTGTCATGCTAAGGAGACATGTTGAAGTATAGGATACTGTGTTCCAATCTCTAAATAGGTGAGGAGGCACCTCTCAAATAAAACAGCTCAGATGGAGATTAGAAGCACCCTCTTACCTAATGAGACCATTAGTCTGCCTAGTTCAGTATTGTCTCCTCTGGGGCTGTCAGGCAGAGTGAAAGGTTTTTCCAGGTACCTCCTACCTGAACTATTTTTAACTGGGGATGACCAGCATTGAACCTTGGACCTTTTTACATACAATGTATTGGCACTGAACCACAACCTTTCCCCAGTAAAAGTGCTATTCCATATTATTGGTTTAGCTCTGTGATAATCATCCCTATGAGCGGTTATTGTATTATCAGAAGCTACCAAGGTTACCACCAGGGACATTTAGATCTGGGCTCTATTGCTTCTTGTAGTGAGCCAGTCAGACATTCTGTGCCTGCTCAGTAGCACTTTCACTTGGTCTCATGACTTTTTAAGGGGCTTTTTTGCCTTTGGGAAAAGAATTCTGTGGATGCTCAGAGGCACTCAGAATTAGGTGGTGGGATTTTGGCAGAGAAAAGGCAGCAACTCTATGCAGTACACAAGTGATCAGAATTCTGGATAACTACAGTGCCTGTTGTGGAGAGCTGCTGCTTCCATGTGGACTGGTATGGAGTTGTCTACTGGGTTGGAGTCTTCTAGAAAATGGTCGTTTTGTTACTAATCCTTCATACACATGCCCATACATACACACAGAGAATGAGCTAGATGATAAAATGCATAGGAAATAGTTGGTAGACAAGGAATATATGGGATAACGGAATATATAATGAAGTATTCACTTGAGAGTGCTCAATTGTTTAATCCTACCCCAGGAAAAAAATGACTAATGGCAGTAGCCTTTCTTTCTCCACTCCTCCTCCCCCCCCCCTTGATAGAATAAGCAAAAGAGAAGGGAACAAGTGTACTAGACTTTTTCTTTCCTATCATGGAATTACAGACTCTGGTACTTCATTGAACTGGGATGACTTTGGTTCTGTTTATTCAGTTGATTTCAAACATTTATACTCAGTGCTTTTACCACAAGATTTTCAAGATAGGTTAGAATCCAAACTAAAACAATATCAAATAAAATCCACCTAAATTAAAACAGTCAGTGTGCAAACTGTACAAAGGACAGTAACAGACCACAAGCAGCAAAATAAGCAGGTCACGTAACGTTATTGCTTCCCAAAAGCACGATATAATAAAATTTCTTAAAAATAGAAGGGTAGGATCTTTAGGAAGGATATTTCATAACTGGGCAGTGCAAGTTGAGCCATCTACCTAACTTCTGATCACCATCTTAAATGGGGCTTTTGTGGACAGTCAAGTTCATACAGGAGCAGTCTAAGTAAACACCATAGACATTGATGGTTCCACATTAAGATGGCAGTGCTATAGGGTTGCCAACTCCGGGATGAGAAATACATCTGGGTGTGCAGCCTGAGGATGGTGGGGTTTGGGGAGGTGAGGAATCTCAGTGTGGTCTAATGGCATAGAGTCTACCCTCCAAAGCAGCCATTTTCTCCTGGGGAACTGATCTCTGTAGCCTGGAGATCACTTGTAAATCTAGGAGATCTCCAGGTTCCACCAGAAGACTGGCCATGCTAAGGGCTAAACACATTTATTAGGGATAGGGTTGCCAACCTCCAAGTATCAACTGGAGATCTCCTGCTACTACAACTGAACTCCAGACGATAGAGATCAGTTCACCTGGAGAAAATGGCCGCTTTGGCCATTTGACTCTATGGCATTGACTCTACGTCCCTCCCTTCCCCAAACCTCACCCTCCTCAGGCTCCACCCCAAAAACCTCCTGCTGGTGGCGAAGAGGGACCTGGCAACCCTATCTCCAGCTGACAGAGATCAGTTCCCCTGGAGAAAATGGCCACTTTGGCAATTGGACTCTATGGCATTGAAGTCCCTCCCCAAACCCTGCCCTCTTCAAGCTCTACCCCAAAACCTTCCACCGGTTGTGAAAAGGGACCTGGCAACCCTAACTAGGGAGCTATAACCATTGAATCCAGTGATATTTACTAGAACCAGACTCTTATTTAAGCATCTGCACATATCTAACTGATTCACACACCAGTTGCCATTCATCCACCCATAAGATCTCAGAACACAAAACTCACTGGCTAGCATTAAATCAACTGTCTACCTGTCAAGGGGGTTTGTAAAAGGCCAGATGAAAATGTAAATAGAGTTGCTTTCAAGGAATTAAAACATTATACAAGACTATATGTTGTTCACTCCTTATGTTGTGACTACCTGGCAGCTGTTTTGCAAGGTGTTGGAATACATTGCTTATAACAGTCCTGAAGATTTCACGGAGATTCCCTTGCTTCAGGGACATGTTCTTTCACGACAGTCTGCTTTCACAACACCGATCCAGAGCTCACAGAAAACAGCTGGGATAATTCCATTGGCTTAATTAAGATGCAATCTTGCACAATTCTCCTGGGAATAAGTTCCATTGCATTCACTGGGATTTCAAAGTGACCATGCATACGACTGGGTGGAATAGTGCTAACAATGAGCAGAGTTCCCAGTACTATCCATAGTTACTATTGTTTCCCTTCCACCTGTTAGGATGACAACTTTATGTGAAGATCATTTTTGAAAGCAGCAGTTGTATCGAACATGGTCATGGAAAGGAATTCAAAAACAGGGAGCATGCAGCAAGCCAAATAAGCTGGAGAAAATATGGGAGGGCCAGCCATATTCAGAGAGCAGCAAACGAAAGAATACTAATTTTAGAACAAAATTCAATATCCAAGCCAAGATCCTGTCATTGCTAGAACTATGTGCATTTCTCAGAACAAAACATTAAGACACAGCAGAGGCAGCTAGCTTGAGGTGAGTCCACACATACATTATTTCAGAATTCAAGTTGCTATGGAAGTATACTCACTGCCTTGTATAAAAATGTACAAAAGTGTTTGAAGAACTGAGCGCAAGATCAGGTGAGTTTTGATCTCCATACTTTGGGGCAGTGTGCAAAGGTTTTTGCACAGCATACTGTATGTTGGCATGAACTGAAATCAGACAAGCTTCTTTATCCTTCCTATGTACAGAATGTATTGCACAGATGGGTACACATCAAATGTGAGAGTGGGGTTAAAGTTGCTATTGCTGAGAAATCAACAT
This sequence comes from Euleptes europaea, assembly GCF_029931775.1. Lineage (NCBI taxonomy): Eukaryota > Metazoa > Chordata > Lepidosauria > Squamata > Sphaerodactylidae > Euleptes > Euleptes europaea. The sequence continues at coordinate 34,729,968 of NC_079320.1, read as the reverse complement.
CCAAGGATGTTGTCTGGAGCATAGGCAAGGGAAAACTGGTAGCTAGATCACTCCAGGTTGTCTAGCCAGAGCAGGATCTAAAGAAATCCTGAGACAGAAGCAGTCATATCATAGGCCTGGTCTATACATACAACAGAATTAGATGGAAGGATATACAACACTACAGGTGAGGAATTGCTTTTATCCACATTCTACCTATGAACATAAAGGTTTCATTCAGATATCCTGACTATTGGCTGTTAATGGGGCCATTTTATGTTTGTATGTTTGAGAAGGGGAGGCACTAGCAAACTACAGGACTGAACAAGGAGGACCACATTCTTTACTGATGTTCAAATAGGTGTCACAGTAGTTAGTAGATGACTTAAAGAAAACATTGTTCTGTACATCCCAGTCCTTCAACATCAGGAAGTGAATTTTGACAGTGCCTTTGTCCCCTAACTTTTTAAATTTTATTTACTTTATTTATATCCTACCTTTCACCCCAATGTGGTTTACATCGTTCTCCTCTCCTCCATTTTATCCTCACAACAACCCTGTGAGGTAGGTTAAGCTGAGAGTGTATGACTGGCCCAAGGTCACCTAGCAAGCTTCCATAGCAGAGTGGAGATCTCAGATCCTAGTCCAATACCTTAACTACTACATCATACTGGCTGTCGTTCTTGGGATACATTCCAGGAAGTGAAACTGAGTAAAGAATATTAAGGAAGGGTTTGAAAAATTAATGTTTGTCACACTGAAGTGGAGTTGATAATTTTGGAGAAAAATTGTGGCTGTCACCCCTAGGCATCAGATGGATACAGAATTCCTCCAACTCAGTTTTGCTTTGCCTTCACCTTAAATTATGAGGGAGAAGTAAAAAGGTAAAGGTCCCCTGTGCAAGCACCGGGTCATTCCTGACCCATGGGGTGATGTCACATCCCGACGTTTCCTAGACAGACCTTGTTTATGGGGTGGTTTTCCAGTGCCTTTCCCAGTCATCTTCCCTTTACCCCCAGCAAGCTGGGTACTCATTTTACCGACCTCGGAAGGATGGAAGGCTGAGTCAACCTTGAGCCAGCTACCTGAAACCGACTTCCGTCGGGATCGAACTCAGGTCGTGAGCAGAGCTTTTGACTGCAGTACTGCACTTAACTATTTAATATCAAAGAGTTACTTGTCGTAATGCTGAAGGTGATTTTCTGAACAATTTCAGCAGCTTCAATTACCTCCCTTTCATCAACGTTTTTTGCTGAGTGCTGCATATGTGTTCAGAAATGTTTGCAAGTTCAAGAAAAACTACCCTCTCTCTGAATTAGGTTAAATTGATGGCATCACATGGCTATATCTGATTGACTACATCGAGGCCTAATATCATCTCCTTCACTAAGAGACCCATATTTGGCTGGGATTGTTCATGTGATTATTTCCAGAAAGTATTCCTATAACTCTCCACTGGATTTGTTGGTCCTCAGTGGCAACATCATGTAGCTAACTCTGACCAGCTACACAGGATTGTGACATCATCTTCTTCAAGATTGGATCACCTGTGTAACTATTGCCAGGAAGAAAACCAATCTCAATCTGGCAGCAGATTGAGGAAACAATTATAGCAGACAAGATTTTAAGTGGTGAACATTCACACCATTAAGGAGCTTGAAGAAATACCCTCCCAAACCCCACAACTTTCACCCCAGAACGGAAACAGGAATACATTTGGTGCAGCCCTAGTAACTTAATCCTCTGTTATTCTTGCATTTCCAGATGTGTTCAAACCAATTGTTTGTGGGAAACTGTTTTCAGAATGAGGCAATTAAAAGAAGGCTATCAGTTTTCTTATTCATTTTCAAGTCAATAGCCAGTCAAATAAACTTACCATTTACAGCAATCTGTTTTTGTAAAAGCCTTCACTTAAAACTCTGAATTGGGAAAAGCAAAGACTTTCCTTCATATTAGTTAATCAAGAATGTATGTTCCAAAATAATGCTGACAGCATATTCTGAAAAGCATTCTATTTTTCTTCAGACAAAGATGTAGTGACTTTGCATGGCAACACTGATACATAATGAAAGTACATTTTATCATAAATCTTAAGCTTTATAGAGGTCACTTCAGAAACATTGCTAGAAAATCAAATAAGCACAAACTAAGCAAAGGTACACTGTGGGGAGAACCCTATCAGCTGATTTGAACACCAGAATCATTGCAGTTAGCTTCTATGAGAATCTCTGTATCTATTTCTCAAGTGTAGGCAGATCTGCGGATTGGGCCTACACTGCAAGAAAGGAGATTTTTCTCCAAACTTGGGGGAACCCTCAAGATTTGCAGAAAAATCTAATAACATAATAATTAAAAATAATTAAAAAGGTAAAGGTCCCCTGTGCAAGCACCGAGTCATTACTGACCCATGGGGTGACGTCACATCTCGACATTTATAGGCAGACTTTGTTTACGGGGTGGTTTGCCTTCCCCAGACATCTTCCCTTTACCCCCAGCAAGCTGGGTACTCATTTTACCGACCTCAGAAGGATGGAAGGCTGAGTCCACCTTGAACCTGCTACCTGAAACCGACTTCTGTCGGGATCGAACTCAGGTCGTGAGCAGAGCTTGGACTGCAGTACTGCAGCTTACCACTCTGCGCCATGGGGCTCATATAAATAATATAAATAATACATTGGGGGAGTGTAAATCCCCGCAAAACAAAACCATTATCTGTGCATACACAGAGCACTTACTGGAAAGGGACCCTGCTGTGGCGCCCAGGGGCCCAGCTACAGCTGCCACCATGGCTCTAGAGGCCCCTGTCATAGCCGTGGCTCCTGGGGGCTCTGCTGCCCATGCAGCAACTCCTGGGGACCTTGCCACCAACACAGCACTCCTTAGGACCCTGCTGGCTGGCCAGGGCCTTGCTACCACTGCTATGGGAGGGGGGGGGGGGAAGAAGCACAGAGTTTAGGTGGGATCCAACCCAGTCAATTAACATTACAACTGATCTCCAGCTGACAGAGATCAGTTCGCCTGGAGAAAATGGCTGCTTTGGCAATGTGACTCTATGGTATTGAAGTACCTCCCCTCCCCAAACCCTGCCCTCCTCAAGCTCCGCCCCGAAAACCGGTGGCAAAGAGGCACCTGGCAACCCTATCAATTAACATTTGACTTCTATCTATCATTAAATATAATTTTTGTAGATATTGTTCATCTTTTTCAAAGTTGATTCAGCAATAAATACTAGCTGCATGAAAACATTTATTCTATCTGCTCTAAATGTATAGCCCTCGTCCTCACCCAGGTGTTCTAGATACTGTGGACTCTAGGTCATCAATTTGTCCTCACATTATAATTAAGAAACTTGGCTCTGAGTTCCTCATTGCTCTTTGTTTCTTTTGCACTGTGCTTTGGTAGTCAATTCTTGTATTTCCTTTCAGGTCCTGGAATGCATTCTTCCTTGGTGACAGGCCAAATCTTGTCCAATTGACTCTAGGGGCTCTTTGAACTTGAAGCTACTTTTCCTCTCTCAAATGTCTGGAAAGTGTCTCTCCCCCTCCCTCCTCCTCGGAAAAAAACTTTATTAATAATACATATTTTTTTCTTACTGGGAAGAGAGGACACCTACTAGCATCTGTTCTTGAAACTAGAAAAAAGTGCAAATGATAGCAAATTCCTATAATATATGCTCTACAAGGGACTTTAGTCAAAACTGTGTGTATGCTCGTGGATATTTAAAGACTGCTGGTCACAATCCAGTTAAGTTCAATGGTGACCAAATCCCAATTTAACAAGTTAGTTAATGCTAACTTAAGCCTCATTAGTCAAAAAGGGCAAGAGTCCAGTAGCACCTTAAAGACTAACAAAAATATTTTCTGGTAGGGTATGAGCTTTCGTGAGCCACAGCTCACTTCTTCAGATACAGCTAGAATGTGAATTAAGCCTCATTGTTTTTGATGGATGTAGGCAGTTATATTCTGGTCCATTTCCCATAAAATATCAAGAGAAGCTTGGCATCTCTGCCTATCTAATCATAACCATATAGACTTCATCCAGTGCGGAACAACAAAAGATTGTTTTCTTTTAAAAGACTATATGAATAAAAACATTACATTTATTGAATTTTAAATCATGCATTCCCCACTCCCCTGAGCAGTCACAAGTTCCAGGGGCAGTGCTACCAGGTTCGGTTTCCTGAAAAATCTCTGCAAAGGTAATGAATTATATAGTATATGCTTTACCTATAACTGTGCAAACAGCATGTATATGGAAGCAGAGGGGTTTTTGGGGCAGAGCTTGAGGAGGGCAGGGTTTGGGGAGGGGAGGGACTTCAGTGCCATCGAGTCCAATTGCCAAAGCAGCCATTTTCTCCAGGTGAACTGATCTCTATTGGCTGGAGATCAGTTGTAATAGCAGGACATCTCCCGCTACTTCCTGGAGGCTGGCAACTCTACCAGAGTTCCATGCTCAGAACTCAGTTCCCAGGAGTGAGTAAATTAGATTCAGATTGGGCATATGGCATGCAGGAGAGAGGGTTTCAGTCCCCCACCACCACCCATGCTATTTTCCCTACTTGAAATGGCCACTGCTGGGGAAACTTATTTGTACTGATGTCTACTTGTAGCTTTCCTTAATAGGGCAAACAACAATTCCCCAGGGCTATTTCAGGTTAGGACAACATCTTTTCCCCGCATGTTGCGGTCCTATTCTGAATCAGGCCCCCATGCAAATGGAAATCAAGTTCTGAGCACAGAATTTGCAAGACACAGCATATCTAAAATCCTTGTGGTAGACCCAGTGAGGATGCAAGAATAATGTAATGTGCTGTTGGGCATTTTAAGATGATTCAAATTTCAGGCTTTAAGCCTTTAAATCATATCCTGAAACATTTTCCTTCCCTCCCCCCTTTGGACTAAACAATCAGCTTTATAAAGAATTCTCAAGAACTTGAAAGCTTGTGGACTTTTTGTGATATTTTGGTTGGTCCTAATAAAAGGAATTATTCAAGAGGAATTAGAATATCTCCTAAAATTAGTAGCCACTAAAGAAACACCTTCAGCCACTAAGAAACATTAATATTATTTTGTCTTGACATTAGGCTTGGCAACCTCCAGGTCGCACCTGGAGATCTCCTGCTATTACAATTGATCTCCAGGTGAGCAAGATCCATTCCCTTGGAGAAAATAGCTGCTTTGGAAGGTAAATATGGCATTATACCCCACTGAGGTCCTTCCCCTCCCCTAACCCCACCCTCCCCAGGCTCCATCCCCAAAATCTCCAGGTATTTCCCAACCCAGAGCTGACAACCCTACTTGACATAATCCCCACTTCCAGTGATAGATTCATTTATAGCATTTCGATACCAATCTGACCACACTTATTAATTAACAAACCAATGAATAAAATAATAATGTCAAAACTTAATAAAGGATGCTTTTTTATATTATAATGTTGATGGGCTGTACAACCACAGTGATAAGATGTAGACTAAGAGTGTGGATATGCATTTTTTGAATATATAAATTAAAAACATGTTGGAGTTGGGTAAATACCAAGTCTTGAGCAAACTGAAATCACATTCAGTTTCAGTTTTTCCCTTGGGTAAAATAAGAATAGAGTGGTGTACTTCATAGCTTTGTAGCAGATGTAGGAGACTAAATAATAGTTTCTGTACCTAACATTATTATTATTACTTATTTTATGGTGAACTTTGCACCCTCTCAATAGAGACAAAAATTGAAGGTAATGTTAATAAAGCACAGTTAGAAGTTTAATCTCAAAATTCTTCAGGGGAATTTTTAAAACAGAAATGAATAACTTCTCCTTGTTAATAGATGCACAAAAGAAAGCAGAGCTACTTAATTCCCATTTTGCTTCCACTTTCTCCCAAAAGAGGAACTGTGTATTTTGATTTTTTTTTCTTATCAAAATAGGCTACCTTCCAAATCTTTTAGTGGTTTCCCTTTGAAAAGCAACTATTTCTACTATCCTTTGTTCCAGAAGCCAGTGAGAATGGTAAACAGAACATTAACAGGATCTGCAGAAGCAGCTTCCAGTATAGCACAATGGAGCTGCCGGTGAGAAATGAAAATAAAAGCCACAAGGGTGCTTATGAATCTTCTTGAATGTTTCCACAAGCAGGCCCACTGTCTCACCTCTGCCCACTCATTTGCCTTTTTCCTTTGGCCCCATCCACACTGGCCCAAAGGGCAAAGGTGAGATTGGGCCCTCTTAGCTCCTTTCACTGCTCAATCTTTCAAAGAGAAAAGAAAAGCTGTTGGTGAGAAGCAACAGGGCTTGAGGGCCTGCTGAGGTATGGGTTTCAGTCATCCTTTGATGACAGGCCTGAAGGGAAAAGAAATGTGTAGAGTAAATGTCATCACCAACAGTGAACATCTCTTTAGAACCACCACAATGGTCGGTGCTGATTGGGTTGGACCTGATGAGTCCGCCTCAAAGGATGAGGATGGCATGGTACTGACCATATGGCACACCCTAAGTTTCCTGGACCCTTTGACTCTCAACAGCCTTCAGGGAGAGCACGCACCCAACTATGATTTCTGGGCCAGAAACTCAATGGGCCCATGAGAAGAAGTCAGGGTCAGAGACTGGGGCTGCCGAAGAACCCACTGAGGAGATTAGTCCATTGTCACGGACCTCATGGTCATCCCCAGAACCCCTGGAGCAGAGAAGGTAGAAAGCCCAAGTGGAAGCTGACCTCAGATGGTGAAGTGCATGGCTGGCCACCTGGGGCATTATAAAACCAAGCTTCGCTTTAAAGCTTTGCAGGAAGCTGGACAGGGTCCTGCAGTAAGCGCCTGCTGACTCCAGACCACAGCTTTAACTGCAAACACTGACTCCTATATGTAGAGGAAAGGCCGTCCTGCCTCTGCAGGGCGGCTCCTCTATTAAGGTGGCCGAAAGTTACTTCCAAACAAAACACTGAGCCAAGGAGCCTCCCTGAGCTCAGTGGGTAAGCTGCCACCAGCCCTTATGCAAAGAGGATAAGGGCAGCTTCTGCCTGCTGATACCAAATCAATGTGCAATGCTTTCCCTGCAGAGTAAGAGGCCCGACAGGGAAGAATTACGCTAGCAAAAGGTTTAGGTTCGAGTAGGTGGTCAAACAACACTGAGGCACTCAGATTTAGAACTTGGAACCCACAGAGTCAAAAGACACAACCAAAATAGGGGAAATGCTTATTCCAAAGGTTTGTGCTCGTTACAGAAAGAAAGGTTCATGAAGTAGGTTAAGCATCAAAATAACAAAGGCTCAGAGATAACTGGCTACACAATTAAGGTTCAAAGTTTGGCAAAGCATTCAAGCAAGTTTCACATAGGTTTTGTTACCAGTTCCACAAAGTTCTCAGCATCTCGGTTCAGCATGCAGAGTTCCAAAGTTCAGTCTGACAGAGTTTCCCCCTGAAAGGGCAAATCAAAATAGGTTTTTGATGAAGCAAGGGTCTGGGCCAGCCATTCCCAAGCAATCATAACTTTGGATTGAAGCTGGTCTACTTTTATCGTCACAATCCCAATAGTGTGGGCCCACAAAAGCCAATGAGATGGCGAAGAGGTCCATAAACCAGTAATTGATTGTCTTGTCAAACACATGCCCCTCTTTTGCATCAGGATGTCAAAGGTGTTCTGACTCTGCAGAAATCAAACCACCTGGCCATCCTCAAAACTAGAGATAAGGGCTAGGCCTGCCAATTTGTCACCGTGGTAAAAGATGGCCTTCAATTTAGGGAGGAAGGGAACTGTAAACTACTTGCAGCTGGATACTATCTGCCCCCCTCCACAAAAGCGAATTCCTCAGAAGTGAAAGTATCTCACGGCTGTAAATTGTAAAGCTGGCCGGTTTGACTCCAGCCCCTCAAAGTTTGATACAGCAGGCCAAAAAGCCTGAACCAAGGAAATTGTAGCAAAAAGGAATTGGGGGATCCACTTCCTTTACACTATATACTGCTTCAGTTCAGCTCTGGTTGTTGTGGGATCAACAACTCTGATTCGGCCTATCTAAAAAGCAAAAGCAGCCACCCTATAACAGATAGAACCTTCACTAAAATTAGGCAGCATTAGATGCTACATATATCAGCCACCCTAAGGCATAAACTTGGGCAATGCAAAGCATTTCCCCCCAGAAACCCCTTCTGGAGCTTCACTATCTGCTGCCTATCTTTTCTGTATGGCCCACCTTAAACAAAACCGAGTAATGTTGATGCGGTCCAATCCCCTGACCTAAAGCAAGATATTCCACATTCTGTGTGTGATGTCTATCAACAATATTGATAGTTTAATGCATCTTCTTTATAGTGAGTTTACCTCCTCGTTATCATTATAGCATTTTATGTATTGCTTTCCCACATGAGTGCATTGAACTCTACTGAGGAAGCTAATTCACCACACAGGATATGATGGGTCAAAACTGTCCCATTTTTTCCATGCAAAATCCATCTTTTCCCTCTTTTTAGGCAGTACTACCTCCTTCCTAGATATTACAAATAGGCACTTAACTGTTTCTAATATGTCTTCCTGGAGAGAGAAAAGAGAACCAAGTATTTCACAGGTGTGTCTCCTGGACATCTCAACAAAAAAGGTCCCCTGATACAGGCTGATAGTTCACTGCCAGAGTCAATGTATTCCTCACAATCACATGATCAACTGTTTGAGCCATTTACATCCCTTTGTGGTCTTTAAATGTGCAGTACTGAAGTGTGGGAGATTTCCAGGTGTGAGGTTATAGCCTTGCATCTGTGGTTTTTCTCATGTGAAATTTTCTCCCAAATCTGAATATGAGTTCCATGTGTTCATATTATTAGATCAACTGCAAATGAAACTCACAGTCTGTTTTGAAAGTACCCTTGATGGTAATACAAAGAAAGGACCTGTTGAGCTACAGAACTATTTGTTTTTCTAGATTCAAAAATCTTGTTCAAACTTATAGTATTTTGTGGATCTGCCATTTGCTACTTTAACTTACCCCGTGCCTAAATTCACAGGGTGAGTAAAAAAAAATATAAAGGGCATTTTTTTATAAAGGGCATTGTTCACAATATAGTTTGCAAGCCTAGGCTAGGACTAGATATTATGAGAAATGTGTGGCTATTAAAAACATCATTCCCACAACCTCTTCTCTTTTTTCTAATACTGCCTAGTAATCCAAAATGAACAGGATGATATCATCTTTCTCTGATTCTCCACCCTCAATAAAGGAAGCCCCAGCCCTCATTTTGCAAGACATGAGCAACACAGTTAACAATAGGACAATTTGGAGGTCATTAATTCATATGGTCGCCATAAGTCAGAAGTGACTTGACAGCACTTAACATATACACACACACACACACACACACACACACATTAATTTTAGGTCCTTTTGTGGTTTGGTTATTTTCATTTGCAAGTATGAACTACTTTGAGACCTTGGTTAAGGTGGCCATTAGGGTTGCCAACCTCCAGGTACTAGCTGGAGATCTCCTGCTATTACAACTGATCTCCAGCCAATAGAGATCAGTTCACCTGGAGAAAATGGTCGCTTTGGCAATTGAACTCTATGGCATTAAAGTCCTTCCCCTCCCCAAACTCCGCTCTCCTCAGGCTCCACCCCAAAAATCTCCCGCCAGTGGTGAAGAGGTGAAGGTGGAGGCCTGGAGATCTCCCACAATTACAACTGATCTCCAGACTACATGGATAAGTTTTCTTGGAAATAATGACAGCTTCAGAAGGTGGACTCTATGGCACCCACTCCAAATTCTGCTTTCCCCAGGATCCACCCCCAAATCTCCAGGAATTTCCCATCCTGGAATTTGTAGCCCTATAGGCAGTATAGAAATATGTCAAAAACATAACACAAGAACACTCTTCATGGAAAATTTAGCTATATGTAAAAGTCAGAACATTTGGAATGTTAACATGGTATTTATAAATCTCCCATGAGTTTTAAGCACCGATGTATAGACCAACTAGCTGAATGCTGGACAGAAGTTTGAATAGGTGAACCTATATTAGAGAGGTTTCTGGCAGAATTATACATCATCCTAACAGCAGAAACTACATGTCTTTCAAAGATTAAATAAATAAAATGGTCTTTTGTATCAAACCGTTTGTCTTTCCTCAGTGAGTAACCATTCCACAGTCTCTGAGTTTTCCCCTTCTTTTTACCTAATGGATTTATTTCTTACTTGATTGTCCTTTCTATATCAGGTCCAAGAGCTTTAGCACTCTTTCTCTCCAAATGTTTAGTGCTTTCATATTCTTGGATTGATTCACACTATGAAGTCGAAAGGTGGACATTCTGAAAGTATCTCTTAAATTACCTAGACTTTTTGTAGCATATGAAACAGCCCAGTTCAATTATTCTAAAGAGTCTGAGAGTCAGTTAAACATCTTGAATATATTGGGTGTATAGCAAGGACTTATTTTTTATGAACCAAGGCAAGTATTTTTAAACCATAAAATCAAGTTTCCTCCTTGCTTTTTATTTCATAGAAACAGACATTTTCTTAGCAAGAACATGTGTATTTGAAAATCTGAAAGACTTGTGTTATGTCAAAATACGTGCTCTTGATATATTTGCTATGCAAAACAAGTTTCAATGACAAAAAACAGACTAAGAGAAAGATCACTGAGCAACATAGTTTTAGCACTGCTTTGAGCGTGGGATTGTTGTATTCAGTGTTATCTAAAGAAGGTTAATCGGATGCAGCCAAGCACAGTTCACTGACAGAAAAAAATATAAATATACAGATTGAAAAATTGCATAGTGGTTGCATTACTATTGCTTCTGCTTGGTGCTCACTCTATTCATTATTATCCAGCTATTATTGCACTAAGGCGATACTAGAATTTACATCAGCTAGACCTCCAATAGGCCAGGTTAGTCCATTGGAGCTAGCTTGCTCTCATCGGATCTTAGAAACTAAGCAGGGTTGGCCCTGGTTAGTACTTGGATGAGAGACCACCAAGGAAGTCCATGGTTGCTATGCAGAAGCTGGGTACCCAAGGCTGGGTAGAATAATATATAATTAATGAAAATATAATTTATTGGAAGCACTATGTCTAGGTTAAAATTATTTTTTTAAAAAAACATTAAAATAGCACAATGGCATTTCCTGAGGTTGATGTCTCTAACCACATGCCAGACGCATTTCGGCCTATTTGGCCTTCATCAGTGGTCAATTAAAACCCATGTAACACCTGCACACATTTACAGAAATATATACATATACAAACAGTTTAAATCAAACCAGTCATGTATATAGGTTGTATACTATAATACCAATTACTCAAACATATGGTAAGATTGACTCTAGTTGTAATAATGGTTTACATATGTCTCCCTTATACGATGTGTGCAGTTATCCACCTAGTCTATGCAGAGGCAGGCAATGGAAAAACCCCATCTCTTGCCTTGAAAACTCATTGAGGAGTCCTCTCTGGATGCATTTGAAAAAAACTGGTGTAACATTTGCTACTCTCCAGTCTTCTGGTACAGCAGCTGAATTTAGTGATGGTTTACATATACAGGTTAGTAGATCAACTATCTCTCATTTGAGTTCCCTAAGAATTCTTGGGTGTATGCCATCAGAACATGGAGACTTATTGGTGTGTGATTTCCCAGTAGATCTAGAACTTCATCTTTCATCTCAATTTAACTCAGTTCATCAAACTTCCATCCTGAAAATAGTGGCTGTGGCATACGTGCCCCACAATTTCCACAGTGAACACAGAAGTAAGAAATTCATTGCGCTTCTCTGCCATCCCCCCATGTTATCTGCATGGTGATGGGGGGGTGGGGAAGCTCACTGCTCTTCTACAGTTGTAATACCAGTACAGGACACACTAGATAATGGAGAGATGAACCACAAACCAGTAAACCTTGTAAATATTCTTGAAACAAAAAAGTTGCAAACATGAGAGCAAACTTAATGTCCATTAGCCAATCTAAATCTAAGGCCCTTTTCAAACTGTCCTTATAATCCGGTTGCTAACAGATTTTTTGTGTCAATTAAGACATGATGGGTTTGGCTCCCAGCTGCTCATGGACTTTTTATACCTGTTCAGACAAAGCCACTTGCATCCCATCAGCATCACGGGGCTCTGCCACTTTTTAGGAAAACTGCTTTCTCCTGTATCCAGTTCTTCCTTGGCTTCTGAATCTCTCCAGTGTGCTGTTTGAATAGCCTGGAGTGCTTTCAAAAGGATTGCTATTGTTTTCCCGCCTTTTTGGGTGTGGCACATTCTTTTTCAGCTTTTAAAAAGGTTCTAAGATTTGCACTATAGCATTATAGCACTTTAGTGCTATAGCAGCACCATTAACATACCTGTTGCTGTAGCCAAAAAGAATATGTTGCCAAAAAGGCTGGAAAACAATAGTGGTGCTTTTTGAACTGGCCCGAGTGCTTTAGAGACAGGTCATAGACTGATTGAAATGAGCTGTATGAATGCCCATCTCTGTATCACTTTATTCGGAAATGGGCCAACAACTGATAACATCCGGTTTAGTCTGAAAGTGGCCTAAATGTTAAACGATTAATTGCTACCCTATTAATCACACAAAAATAAGATTAAAAGTACAGCAATCCATGGTTTTCCCCATCCCAAAGTATAATGTAGGGTCAAACATCATTGAAATCCTTTGTTTGTAGGGGTCTTCTGTTACCTAAAGCAACTTGTCCAAATGGATTATTGTAAGTTGCCCCCCCCTCAATGAATGCTTTCTCTCAATATTAAGAGCTGCTGTTCCAGTGTTTACAGCTACTGGCTGTTAGATGTTCCTCATGGAAGGCACAACAATCACCAAGCACTGAATCATTGCAGCCTCAGCAAAACTCACAATTTCTAATGGCAAACTACACAGAGTCAGGATCTAAAATCCATTTTGTTCGAAGTTGGAGTCTGTAACTAGGCCAATTCAGAGGTAAAAAAGTACCAAATCAATTTTTTTCCAACCTTTGCTCAAAGGGGGGGGGGCTGGATTTGGAGGCTGTATGATCTATAGCGCATATTCTCTTAGGACACTCCGCCCTAAAGGATCTATTAATCAGAGGAACACTGCCTCAATACTTCTTAAAAGACTGCAAGAGGAGAAATTTGGAGGAGACTAATCCTCCCCCCTTCCTGCAGACATTTTCACAGGATCCCAAGTTGTGAACATGAATTTTACAGCGCACATAAATCATGTCTAATAAATTGTGTCCAGTAATTTGGAAAAGGCAACATTCATCTACTAAAATGTTTAATTAACTAGTACAAAGATCCTATTGTCCCACAGAGATTACTTTTATAACACGTAGTATATCATAATAGATATCGTTCAAAGTCAAGTTTAGCGCAAGCAATACTTAGAATTTTTTTAATCCAATTATCCATAGCTTTGTCTTGGTTAATCAATCTGGCAGGTGTAAAGCCTGTGTGAAATTTTAAATGTGTTCATCTGCTTTGTGATAAGAAATACGAAGAACTTTTGTCATGGATACTTAAGGAAGAAAGATTACAACACTGGAGTACAAATTGTAGCTCAAGCTATACATTTTTCCCTTGAACCTAGATATCTTGTACTCTGCAGGATAGGCTAGTTGTCGCTTCCCTAATTTCTGGAGATTTGGGGAGTGGAGCCTGGGGATGGCAGTGTTTGGGGAGGGGAGGGACCTCATCGGGCTATAATACCACAGAGATCACCCTACAAAGCAGCCATTTTTTCCAGGGGAACTGATTTCTGTTGCCTGGAGATCAGTTGTAATACTGGAAGATCTCCAGGCCCCATCTGGAGGCTGGCAACCCTAACCCAACCTGAAGTGACTAACATACACATGGAGGGCAATCCCTTCATTAATTTCACCTCATTTTGTCTTAAAAAGTGTAGGGGGGTTTCCTGAAGTTGCTGATCCTGGAATTCTATAGCAGTGGGACAGCACTGTAGAACAAGCGATGAAAGAGGGGCAAGTGGGGAATGGAGAATGGTTACTAACCATATCAGGTGATGCATTAGTGCTACATCAGTTCACACCTTGAAATATTGTGCTACAATTGCAGTGGAGACTCACAAAAACATTACAAAGCACTATTTTAAAAAACTGGAATAACATCTGAGAAAACGGGGAAAAACAACATTTTGGGGAAACATCTGGATTTTCAGGAATAAATGAGTTAGCTGGTGAAAGAGGCTTATGTGCAAGTCCCTTCTGGAATGCTTCAGAGAAGACAAAACACAATGAAATAGAAACTCTTTTCTATCAGTGATGAGAATTCTGCCATACGGTATAACCCCAGAGAAGTTTGAGAAAACAGGAAATAGTAAGGTTCTCATCCCTTGGTCCAAATAATTGTTCTACCACATCTTCAATTACACATTTTGCTAACTGTGCCTGATGTATGGTAAAATTCTCGTTACTGTGGCAGGATGATTCAGACAAAGAAGCTGTGCTGGAGTGCAAAAAGGCAATTAGTTTCCTCACAGTTCCTTAACCTGTCATCTAAATCAGGTCTTACCATGAAATGTTGGTTTAGTTTCACCTCCACACAAAAGGGGCAGACGCCCGGTGTAATTACTTCTGCTAGGTGGGATAAAGAGGGGCTTCAACGGAGTGTAATGCCATAGAGTCCACCTTCCCAAGCAGCCATTTTCTTCAGCTGAACAGATCTCTGTCACCAGGAGATCCTAGGAGATCTTGAGGTTGGCAACCATATAAATGGTAAGGCAAGCATGAATAGAGAAATAATAAAGTCAAATGTCAGCTAGTTTTCATTGGGAAAAAATATAAGTAGTTGGATTTTAGGCTTGTAGGCACCCCAAAACAAGACAACAGCTTTTAAGATTCCAGAGCAGTAAGCGATTCCAGTAACCAATGTTACAATGGCCTAATAATTAAAGTTTAAGCTTTAACTAAACAACAGAACTCTTTCATTGATGGCACTCAACATTACAAAGATTAAAGTGACATTTTTTTTATTTTTGAAAAGCTGCTGAGGAAAATTTAGAAGAGAGGAAGGACTTCTTTTTATTTAGAGCATTTTAAATTCTGTTTCTTTTGGTGTAATGTATGTATAAAGTTAGGCGACATGCAGGGGGAAACTTAGGAGCTTGAGTCCCGGACGAAGGGTCCGAAGTCCTGCATGCGCCATTGACCCAAACCGGCTCGCGCCATTGGCCCTAAGCCGGCACGTGCCATTGGTAACCCGGGGTTGTTTTCCTCCTATCACGGATCAGGGTGGAGTGGGGCGGGCCAGCCAAGAGAGCATATAAGCAGGGCCGTTTGCACTGTGTTCTCCAGTTCTGTTTGTACTACAATAAAGCGTTGTGTTGGAACTCCGTCTCGACCTCATGTGTCCTCCCCACGTGGACTTAACAGTGTCAACAAAGGCTGGTAGGCAGTCCGGCTTGCTACCGAAATCACTCTCGCTGAAATCTCTCTCGATTCTCCGTGACTTCACTGTGCCCAGTAGGCAGTCCGGCTCACCTTGCTGAAATCCCTCGACACACCTGAGATGCAACACTTCGCTACGATGGCCACCCAAGGATCCCTGGAAGCGTTTGACTCCAACCCCAGCGAGTGGGAGAGCTACGCGGACCGGGTTGCGTGCTTCATGGACGCCAACAACATCAACGACGAGGGCAAGCAGCGGTCGATTTTCCTCAGTATGTGCAGGCTGAAGACCTTCCAGCTCGCCCAGTCCTTGATGGCCCCCACCAAAATGATCACGGCGCCTTTGAAGGACATACTGGCCATGCTAGAGAACCATTTCACGCCCCAGCCTACGCACCTCGCTCGCCGCCTGCTGTTCCACCTCCGGGACCAGGAGCCGGGCGAGTTCGCCGCCGACTTCCTCGCCACCCTCCGACAGTTGGCCCGGTTCTGCGAGTTCCTGGACCTCAGCGACTCCCTTTTCGACAGGTTCGTCTTCGGCCTACGGAGCGAGAAGGTGTGCCGCCGTCTCATCATGAGAAAGGACATCTCCCTCACGGCGGCCGTTGAGGAGGCCACCGCTGCTAAGGCCTCCACCAGGGCCGACCGCGGGAGCTGCCGGAGCGCCACACTTCCGCCACCGAAGCCGGCAACCACCCACCACAAAAGCGCCAGCGAGGAGGACTGCGAGGTGGAAGCCCGCAAAATGTCCGCCAGACCGCACCGGTTGTGCTTTCCGGGTGACTCACCTATAGTTCGGGGTCAGCACGGCCCCAGGGATCTTCCAGAACCTTATGGAAGACCTCCTCAAGGGCTTGCCGGGCATCATCCCGTACTTTGATGATGTCTTGGTCACCGCCAGCTCCGAAGACGAGCTCCTGGAGCGCGACCGCTGGGTGCTCAGCTGTTTCCGGGATGCCGGGCTGACGGTCAAGTGGGAGAAGTGCTAGCTGGTCCTGCTGCAGGTGGAGTTTCTGGACTACCTGATTGACGCAGACGGCGTTCACCCCATGCCCAACAAGATCAAGGCCATCCACAGCACCCCGCCGCCCCGGTGCAAGCAGGAACTCCAGTCGTTCCTGGGGCTCCTCAACTTCTACCACGCCTTCCTGCCCAACAAGGTGTCAGTAACGGAGCCGCTTCACCGCCTGCTGGACAAGGCCGCCCTGTGGTCCTGGGGCGCAATGCAGCAACAGGCATTCGATGCCACCAAGGGTCTTCTCTCCTCGTCAAACGAACTTCGATGCGTGCCTGCCGGTGGTACTGGTTTGCGACGCATCACCCTATGGCGTCGGCGCTGTCCTGAACCACCTATTGCCATGCGGGCGGGAGGCCTCGATTGCCTTTTACTCCCGGACCCTCTCTGCGGCGGAGCACAACTACGCCCAGATTGACCGGAAGGCTCTCGCAGTCGTGGCTGGTGTAAAGAAGTTCCACAACCACCTGTACGGTCGTCCCTTCACCATCATCATGGACCACAAGCCGCTGTTGGGTCTGTTCATGCCGGATTGCCAGACGCCGCAGATCCTGTCCCCCCGCATGCTCCGGTGGTCGATTTTCCTGAACGCCTATGAGTTCAGGCTGCTGCATCGCCCCGGGACCAGCATCACGAACGCGGACACCCTCAGCCGCCTGCCGCTTGAGGACCCGGCCACAGCCTATGACGTCATGCTGCTGGAGACCCTACCAGAGCCACCCCTCCATGCCTCGGACATTGCCGCCCACACTGCTAAGGACCGCACCCTCACCTGTGTTCTCAACTGGGTGGGGAAGGGGTGGCCGGCCGCCAGGCCGGTCAGCGAGTTCAAGCCGTTCGCCACGCGCCAGCACGAGCTGTCACTCAACAAGGGGTGCTTGCTCTGGGGGAACAGCGTGGTAGTTCCGGCGAAGCTGCTCACAAGGGTCTGGAGGCCCTACATGCCTGTCATCCAGGAATCGTGTGCATG
Organism: Euleptes europaea; assembly: GCF_029931775.1. Classification (NCBI taxonomy): domain Eukaryota; kingdom Metazoa; phylum Chordata; class Lepidosauria; order Squamata; family Sphaerodactylidae; genus Euleptes; species Euleptes europaea. Next base: position 34,712,657 of record NC_079320.1, on the reverse strand, counting down.
AAGGCCCTGGCACGGAGCTACGTATGGTGGCCAGGCATTGACGCGGCCATCGAGGAGTGGGTGAGCCGCTGCCGGCCATGCCAAGAGTCGCGACCGGAGATGCCGCGAGCTCTGACCCACCACTGGGAGTCCACGCACACACCCTGGTCCTGCATCCAGATAGATTTCACAGAGCCATTTCAGGGTAAGACTTTCCTCATCATCGTGGACTCCTACTCCAAGTGGCTGGAAGTGGCCGACGTCGGTTCCATGACATGGCGTGTTGTCATCCGAGAGCTGCGCAAGGTCTTCACCACCCACGGCTTGCCGGACACCGTGGTCTCCGACAACGGGTCCCAATTTACATCCTCGGAGTTTAAGGAGTTCCTGGACAAAAACCTAACCTATCACACAACCTCGACCCTGTTCCACCCCGCCACCAACGGTCAGGCAGAGAGAATGGTCTGGACGACCAAAGAGGCATTACGACGCATCAATCGCCACGATTAGGACCGGGGGCTAGCGGAATTCCTCCTCGTCCAGCACACCACTCCCAACTCTGCGACCGGGAAGTGTCCTGCAGAACTCCTCATGGGCCGCCAGCTGAAGACGCCGCTCGATTGACTGCACCCCGACCTGGTGCCAGAGTGCCCCCGTCACAAGTCCCCGGTGGCTGCCCCAAGAGTCATGGCACAGGACGCACCGGTCTACGCCCGCAACTATGGGGCGGGGCCCACCTGGATTCCAGCCACTGTACAGGAGTCAATGGGACCGGTGTCTCACCGGGTCACCACCCCGGAGGGGCAACTGCTGCGCCGGGACATTACCAACTCCGCTGCCGCCCAGCGGACCTGCCCGTCATTCCTGCCCCAGCGACGCCGACGCGTCCCGATGCCCCAACTCAGGAGCCGGCGGCGACGCTGGACCGCGAGCAGCCGGGGGATCGGTTGTGGCTCCAGTTCTGTTTGTACTACACTAAAGCGTTGTGTTGGAACTCCGTCTCAACCTCGTGTGTCCTCCCCACGTGGACTTAACAACATTGTTGGACATTACGTAGGAAAATGGCTTATTCTTCAGTACTCCATCTGCTCAGGCTGTTTCTCACATATTTAAAATAATTATCTTCATGAGACAGCAAAGACTTTAAGACCACCACCACACTTAAATGTAATGCCTACAAGAGGATATTCTGATCTCCTCAGACTAAGAATAAACAGAACCAGACCAATATTCAGCCCACTCTTTGATGGTAAAAGTCTAAATCTGTGACGAAAAGGGGACAAAGGAGCCCAACATTGGGGGTTACTGCACTTGTATTCCCAGCGATGTATTAAGAGTTTGAAAATGTTTTAAAAAAACTGTTCGCACTTTCTATGTATTCCCACCGATGTATTAAGAGTTTGAAAACGTTATAAAAAATACTGTTCGCACTTTGTTTGGCCCCTTTAGCTGTGAAGACGTCTTCCAACCATTTATAAGCTGTGGTATCCAAAAAACCTTTTAAAGCGATGTTTTTTATAACATTTTCAAACTCTTAATACATCACTGGGAATACAAAGTGCGGTAACAGCCATTGCCTACATTAACCAAGTCAATTACATGTTACTAGAGATACAACTGTCACTGGCATATGTGAACAATGGCTTGTGTAAAATCTCTCCTCACACAGTGGGGCAATTTCAGTTATACTATAGAGACTACTTCGTTTCACAAGAGTCTGTAATCGTATGGTTCCAACTTTTGCAACCACATAGAGGGCATCAAATAGTTTTCCACACAGAGCTGTGCCATTGCAAAAATATGTCATGACAATCAGGCCACCCATCAGGCCAGCACTTCCTGTTTAAGCCAGTAACACTACATAAGAGATGGCTGTGAGGTGCTTTATAAACTGAAAATCCACTTCATTGAAATGGACAAACTTCTGAATTTCTGGGGTGCAGCCAGTAATATCACCTTTGTATCTGTTTTCACCAAAATGTATCTCTTTACAAAATAGTATTTTACAATCTTGTGATGAAGTAAAATTTAATCTTCCATTAATTATTTCCAAGGCCTGCCCACAACTGCTATATCAGTAGGGTTGCCAGCTCAGGTTGGGAAATACCTGGAGATTTTGGGGGTGGAGCCTGGGAAGGCTGTGCTTGGGCTGGAGAGGGAGATAATGCTCCAGCCAGGAGATCTTGATATGGAGCAATTTCTGATGACCATGCATGCAGTCTGGGGGTATAAAAGTAGCCTATCTTGCAGTCCCTAAAATGGTGTTAATAGACCACCAAGGAGATGCTAAAGCTCAGCAGATTGTTGCAACCAGTCAACGTTTATAGCTGTCCGTCAAGATTTTCTACAAAAAAGTAAGTAATGACAACAGAAAAGATGGGGAAACGCTATCCATAAACTTTCCTACTTACTAATGTGGGATTTTAATATTTAATTCAACAATTAAGAAGGAGGGGCAAGTCTACCTCCTTCTGTTTTGTTCAGTCTCCATGTTTGTTTCTATGCTTGGACGCACACAAAAGTCTCCCAAGAAATTTTGGCAATTTTGAACTTTATGACACCAGTAGAAATTGAAATAGCTGTAAGTGGGAGATTTTAACCCTTGTCCCAAAGGCAGTGTAAGTAGAAATGTGTTGGGTTTGTTGTTGTTGTTGTTGTTGTTTTTGAAGGAAAAAATGGATTTTAGAAAAATGGACTCTTTCCCCTTCATTGGTAGGAGACAGAATTTTATTCATTGTGATATATTATTCATGAATTTACTCATGTTACAAAGTAACTGCAGCTGTCAAAAAAATTGCAATTTGTACCGATATCCTACTGTGTATATTGGCAAAACAAAGCCCTTGGAGAAATCAATGAGCCACTTACAGAGCAATTCAGTAATCTTTGCCATCAAGCCTTTGAAGGAATAAAGTTAGAGAAGTGTGTGATTAGGAGCCCAATGTAGCTTAGGGCTGGGTCCACAAGATCCAGCCAGGGGGGAAACTAGGCTACTCATCAGCTAGATGAACTGATGAACAGCTAAAAAGAGAAGCTGGAAAAGTCAACGCCTCATAGGCAGTGTGGCTAAGGAAAATGACGTGAGAACAGCCCTCAGATGATCTCTAAGGAACTATGCGCACAACACACAGTCTCAGAGAAATGTATGAAAACAAAATAATTTTCAACCAGCGAAGCCTTAACTGTGACCACCTTTGTTCACATCACATAAGCATGCTCAGATTGCCATAATCATACCCTTGCTTGCCTTCCTCAAAACATACCTGTAAGTGGGTCCCATGAATTCTACCATTGCCTGCGGTCTCTGCTTAACATTTCACATCTGTCGTCCTGTTTCCAACTCAGCCAAAACATCTCCCTGAATTATTTATTTAAAGATGCCTTGTGATTTCAAGGCAAATCATCATCATAAAGCAATGTATTACAATATTTAAAAAACCTAAACCTAAAAACAATAAGCATTTCTGTCAGAAGCTCAGTATTGCATCAGTATCTTACCATCAATTCTAGCCAGAAATGCATACACTTGGAATATGTAAATTTCATAATCCTGCTGGTTGTAGGATAAAGTCACATTTGAACCAGTAGCCTCCTCACTTGTGTGCTGATGTCCCTTGTAGAAGAATAATAATAAGAGTTCTCACTGAGTTCTATGGAGTTTACTTTTTAGTAGTTTCAGTTTTGATAGTTTGTAATAGATTTACGAAGAAGAAGAAGAATTGGTTTTTATATGCTGATTTTCTCTACCTTTTATGGAGAATCAAACCAGCTTACAATCTCCTTCCCTTCCTCTCCCCACAACAGACACCTTGTGAGGTAGGTGAGGCAGAGAGAGCTCGAATAGAACTGTGACAAGCCCAAGGTCACCCAGCTGACTTCATGTGTAGGAGTGGGGAAACCAACCCAGTTCACTGGCTACTAGGCAAAGGAGGAATATGGCAGGCTTCAGCATGGCTTTTGCTCATTAATCTCCATGTGTGATCACTGGATGAGATCACTGGGATCTTGGAAGTGGGTTATCACCAATATGCTGATGATACCCAGCTTTGTATCTCATTAACAAAGACTCTGGAGGTAGCTGAGGTCCTGGGCCAGTGTCTTGAGGCTGTGGTCAAGTGGCTGAGGGAACAACCTGAAGCTTAACCCAGACAAGATAGAGGCGATGCTGATGCGGAAGGCAGAATGTTTGGCTGGTGTTGATCTACCAGCCTTAGATGGGACTAACCTGTTCATAATTGATCAAGGTAAGGGCTTTGTGCACAAGAACAATTGAGTCTACTTCTCTACATGTTTTGAAAGTGACCAGTAGTGTTCATTAATGGAGCCATAGTCCCATCCCTCATGTCCCAGGCCCTTTGTACAATCTACAATGGCTCCTTCCCCCAGTCCTACAAAAATGTAAATAAATCATGGTATAAAGCAAGATAAAGGATTGTTATCTTGGGATAACGGATTGTGTGAATACTCTGTCACTTCCTGTTTTTTCCTTTTCAGATCTACCCTTTCCTCACAATCTTCCGGTTTTAAGGCCTAACCAGCTGCATCCAAGGGTTCCAATTGTGAAACAATCCTGACTGGTAAATTAATTGAACATAGTTGTCTCTTAAATTGCCAGAGTCAATCGAATAAGTCTTTTCCCATATAGATCTGGAGCTAGAATGTTATCCCTAATCTGGGTCCATAAAGGGTTGTAGCTAGGGTTGCCAGTCCCTCTTTGCAACCGGCAGGAGGTTTTAGGGGTGGAGCCTGAGGAGGGTGGGGTTTGGGGAGGGGAGGGACTTCAATACCATAGAGTTCTATTGCCAAAGCGGCCATTTTCTCCAGGTGAACTGATCTCTATTGGCTTTAGATCAGTTGTAATAGCAGGAGATCTCCAGCTAATACCTGGTGACTGGCAACCCTAGTTGTAGCTAATGACTGCTTTTAATTTGGCTGTGCTTTTTCTTATCTCTGTGGTTTCACCAAGATCTCTCTCTCTCTCTCTCTCTCTCTCTCTCTCTCTCTCTCTCTCTCTCTCTCTCTCTCTCTCTCTCTCTCTCTCTCTCTCTCTCTCTCAAACGCACACACAACCACACATCTAGTGTTCTGTTACTACATTAGAGTATTCTAATATATATCGTCTTCCAAAGTACACCAGATACCTTATATAGGATGTGGGTGGAGCATCCATATGCTCCCTCATAATGACAAAAAAGCATGAATATTTCTGACATTTTTTAACAATAACATGGAATACTTTCTCTTTCAATTCATTGTTTTTGTAAGCTCTGTGCATCATTCAATCACCATGTATAATTATGTGTTCTACCACTAGAGATGATTAAGAAATACTTTTCATATAGCCCACCCATCTCTAGCAAATGTGGGAAAGGAGAACCTCAGCAGGGTATAATTCCAGAAATCTACATATAAGTTTCTATTAAATGGTTCCAAATATCTAAAAAAATGTGCATACGCACTTGTTGTCTTATACACCATGTGTTCAAACATTGACATAGTTGTAATGTCCTCAATCAATTGATTTACTGGAGGTGGGCATTTATCTCTCCAATGTTGTAATATAAGCCTTTTAACTGTAGTAAGGGCATGGTCCCAAGCTAACCTGGTCTCATCAGATCTTGGAAGCTAAGCAGCATCAGCCTTGGTTAGTATTTCGATGGGAAATCACCCATGGGAAATCACCAAGGAATTCCAGGGTTGCTATGCAAAGGAAGGGATGGCAAGCCGCTTCTGCTAGTCTCTTACCTTGAAAACCCTCAACAGGAGTGTCAAACCCAACTGTTACGAGGGCCGGATATGACATAAATGCCACTTGGTTGGGCCGGCCATGCCTCAGCAGCCCAGATCGAGAGTGTATGGGGGGCGGGGGGCTGCCTTAGCTGGCTCGCGGCCGGATAACAGCTCTCAAGGGGCAGGATCCGGCCTGCCGGTCTTATTTTTGACACCCCTGCCCTACAGGGTTGCCATAAGTAGGTTGAGACTTGACACCACTTTATACACACACACACACACACACAAGGGCACAGCGGGTCCATTTTCATTGACCATTGGTTAGCCTCCAAGACAGGCAAATAGTTTAAAAGTACATAAGCATCCTCAAAAATCAATGAACATTTTAATACAAACCTATATGAGTAATAACTTCCTCCCAGAAAAACAAAAACAAATGACTTGGCATGCCCAAAGCATCTGTTTAAGGAACGTTTCCTGTGAGTTACAACAACAATTAGACATTTTAATCCATTTAAACAATTTGACACTCCAATCTTTTGCTAAAGAGTCGCTGTGGTGCCCAGTACATCCTAAACATAATAATTTTGTTGAATAAGTCACAACTTAATATCCATAAAGAAGGCAAGTTATCATCCTGCATTGATCACCACAGCATGATTATGGGTGCCTTGTATGGATGGCTTGTGTGGTGCCATCGTTGGCCATCATTATGATTGGTGGGTGATGAGAGAGTTGCCATCTGTATGATATGTGTGTGGGAGGCAGATGTGCTATACAGAAATCTTTTGTTCAAGCAATCTCCCCCGTGCATGTCAGTGCTGGCACTGACCTCCCCTGCTACATGGTCTTAGGCAGGAAAAGCAAACTCACCTGGGAGGCCCAGACAAAAAGGTTAGCTCTAGTTAGAGAGCACTAGGATTGCCAACCTCCAGGTGGTGGCTGGTGATCCCCCGCTATTACAACTGATCTCCAGGTGAGAGATGAGATCACCTGGAGAAAATGGCCGCTTTGGAAGGTGGACTTTATGGCATTGTACCCTGTTGAAGTCCCTCCCCTCCCTAAACCCCACCCTTTTCAGGCTCCACCTCCAAAATCTCCAGGTATATCCCAAACCAGAGCTGGCAACCCTAGAGAGCACATAGGTCCCATATATATTAAGTTGATTAAAATATCATTAAAATACCAATTGGATCAATGTTAACAATTTCAGAGCTTTTTTGAAAGCTCCAAAATTCAACAAGATCTGCACTCTGCTTCATTAGGAACTGGCCTCATTAAAGGCAAGCCTGTGCATATTGAAATGCTGTCCCGCCCCCTCCGCCCCATTACCCTGTTATTGCAGAGCTTCCTAGCCGGGGCTTTCCAGAGGATTGTCGCTTCAGGAACCCTGTTTATATCTTGAGATATGTGCTACTAATTTTCATTTTTTACTAGGCTACTAATGTTCATGTTTTCACTGTGGCTGTTTTTAGCCAGCCCATTTTGCATGCCTCTACTCTGCTTCAATATTCATACTGTAGAATAACAAATAAAGAAACATCTAATTATTCCGAACACGGAGGCAGGCCCTCATAAGTCAATGGCAATGGCACTTTCATTAAATACTGTGTTTGGTGTGTCTTCAGGAAACGGTTTTAATAAACCTATCTAAAGGGATTAATATTATTTCCTCATAAGCACAGCTTGAAGCCAATCTTATGATATATCTTCCAGTCTTTTCCCAGTTCTTCAAGTGATTTCAGCCGTGTCAGCTTCATATAACTTACAAAGGAATCAACACCGGTCGTTACTTTCCAAGTATACATGTGGCTACAAGCACCCACAGGGGAAAACTTTACCGAGCATATAAAATGGACTTTAATATCACAGCACACCTTTTGGGATGCATGTCTAATTTGTTTAAACGTGCAGAAAAGCTGATGAGCTACTTTTTTTTGTTTTGAGAAGTAAGCAATGTGTTCAGCTACAAGGACAAGATGCAACGGAGGCTGACTTGTCTGTAATGCCCTTTCTTCCCCCAGGTTTCTTTCTTTTGTTTTGTTTTTTAAATACCATCTCTGCTCCACTGTCAATTTGTAAAATGTGTTTATTTTATTGCCTTTGATTTAAAAAAAAAACTGATATGGAACAATTTCTTCTGTTGTTCCTCATGGGAGCCCAAAAATGGCAATAATCTATAAGCTTTATCAGCAGTAAATATTTTTCCAGGAGTATCTGAGATGGGTGGGTAAAATGAAATTTACAAAAATTTACAACAACAAAAAAAGTTACACTGGGCTCAGTGCTGGTCACAGTAGGATTTTTGTCTTGTTTAGTTTTCCAGTATCTAGGTAGCAAAAAGCAAAAAGAAGCAGAAACATTACAGAATGGATATGTGCCAGTAAAAATTCTTGCGGTGCACAGAGCTGCCACCTTTTGGTCACTTTTAGAAAAACATCATGGTTTTGTACAAGATCTCGTGAAAACATGTGCCTACAGTGTGGGTCCTGCTTTGGAAACAGTAAAAAGGTTCCAGACACTAACAAGGATGTCTCGGAAAAATGAATATTAAAAAAGCAAAGTAACCTGATGAGCAAATTGGATTTGGTTTAACAAGATAAATAAGCTACCATATGGGGTGAATAATGAATCACAAATCAAGAGACAATAACCACCAAATTATAGAGAACAAGGATGGCAGGAAAGGTTAACACAATCCAGCTTTATCATTTACCTTTCACCTGTAAGCAACAGGGAGTGTTTCAGGGAGCCACGGGATCCAATAATATCATCTGTAGCATCAAGGGCTCATTCAATTGAACATCTTCTAATGTGATATTTACCATTAAATGACAGCAGTGCCCTTCTACTTTTATGTGCCAGCAGTGTCCTTCTTAAGCTAAACTATCTGCAAACAAAACAATAAATGGATTCCAATCAGAAATTTAAAATAAGACTTTGAAGCCTGTGGGAAGGCATTTCAGTCTCTCTGGACCTCTGTAACAGACTTGGACGCTGAGAAAAGTTCAGTGCAAGTTTTAAAAAGGAGATTCCAACAACAAGTTGCTGGACTGGGTTTCATTAAAGTCCAACCTCCAAAGCATCCATGATTTTCTCCAGGAAAAAATGATGTCTATCATCTGTAGAACAGCTGTAATTCCAGATTTCCAGGTCCCATCTGGAGGCTGGCAACCCTACCAATAACCCCTGGGGAGCCGGCAGTGCTACTGGGGCTGCTTGGCTCAGACCTGGGCCAACGAGAGTGCTGCAGCCCCTGCCCAAGGTGAGCAGCCTCTGTGACGCTGCAAGTTGTCTCATCTTGCCCTGGGCCTCCAGCGAGCCGCTGGGAGCCTCCCCAATAAGTTCAAGGGGCAGTCTGCCCCTGCTTCTGAGAAGCACATGCAAATTTACAGAAACTCTTCTGAAGCACATAGCAATTTTGTTTGGAAGAAAAGGCCAGGAGCTCTTCTCGTCACATGATGGGTTTTTTCCCCTAACATAAAATTATTAAAGTATAAGGAAGAGGGAAGTCAAGATCCCTTTTCTACCAGGCCCTGATTGAACAAGACAAGAAACTGTATACTTATATTTCCTGTTCCCATGTTTAGTACTGTACTTAAGCCATTTGTATTCGCTCAGGGAACCCCATTTTGTCTCACGGCAACCCTGTGAAATAGCTTAGGCTAAGAGATAATGTCGAAGTGTGGGTTTGAAGCTAGTCTGATATGTTGACCACTATACCATCCTAGCTCTCAAGACTAAGACCTAGGACAAGGTCTAAGCCTTTTTTTCCTTTTCATTCAACTGCTTTTCAATTTGTTGAATGGCTTTTCGGGGGGATCAATGTTTTTCAATTATATGCATTCCCCTAGGTGCTTAAGAATATTAGCATTTTAGTTTTGATTGCCCTGCTGTTACTCAGAGATAAGCGAGCACCTTTAAAATCACTGCCTTAAAAGAGCCATGTATCAGAGTTGTTACTAGTGTGACAAACACCTTCATAAGACTGTGACTAATATCCCTAAATATCTCTTCGGGTGAGATTGCACCAAAAGATATGAAACGGATGGAAGGAAAACAACACACAAAATCAACCGAGAATGGCAATTCAGGATAGGAGATATTCCTGTCTTTAAAAAAAACCTTCATTAATAGTGTGAAAGAATGATTGTATTAATGTCAATGAAAATGACAGCAATAATTAAATGACAGGGGGTTCTTAAACAAGTTAAAGATACTGCAGTGTGCAGAGTTCCTGAACTGGCAGATCCTGTATTTGGTATTTAAATCTGTAGTAGAAAAGAGCAAGAGTCCAGTAGCACCTTAAAGACTAACAAAATTTCTGGCAGGGTATGAGCTTTCTTGAGCCATAGCTCACAAAAGTTCATACACTGCCAGAAATTTTGTTAGGCTGTTACTGCACTAGGTATTCCCAGCGATGTATTAAGAGTTTGAAAATGTTATAAAAAATACTGTTCGCACTTTCTTTGTATTCCCACCGATGTATTAAGAGTTTGAAACTGTTATAAAAAATACTGTTCGCACTGTGTCTGGCCCCTTTAGCTGTGAAGACGTCTTCCAGCCATTTTTTAGCTGTGGCATCCAAAAACCCTTTTAAAGCGATGTTTTTTTATAACATTTCCAAACTCTTGATACATCTCTGGGAATACCTAGTGCGGTAACAGCCCTAGTCTTTAAGGTGCTACTGGACTTCTGCTCTTTTCTCCTGCTAGTGACAGACTAAAATGGCTACCCATCATGATCTAAACCTGCAGTGAAAAGGATGGTTGAGACAGATTTTTTCCCGTTCTGCTCCTGTTCTGTATCCAGTACTCAGATCAAGGATGCATGTTACTTACATTTGATAAGAAGGAGCCATACATTTGGATCCTTTTGAACCACAAAGGGAACTAGTTTGCAAAAGGAAGGGGTTTTATTCATTTATTTAAAACATTTGTTAGCTGCCTTTCTCCCTTGCAGAACTCAAGGCGGATGTTTGTCAATTTCTCACTACAGTCTGCAGCCCCCCCAGCCCCGGCAGCCCCCAAATGTTGCTCCTGAAGGTCAGGAAAATGCAGGGGTAGTATGGCATGGAAGGTGGCTGGAGGGGTTGCAATGAGGAAAAGCAAAAGGGAGAGAAGGAATGGAGAAATGTTTGTTAAATTGTAGAACTCCCAGCCCCAGGATGTGGTGATGGCTGCCAACTTGGAAGGCTTTAAGAGGGCAAGTGTTCATGGAGGAGAGGACATGTTCATGGAGGAGAGGGGTATTCATGGCTACTAGTAAAAATGGATACTAGTCATGATGCATACCTACTCTCTCCAGGATCAGAGGCGCATGCCTATTACATTAGATGCTTTCACAGTGGGTAGCCATGTTAGTCTTTGGTGCTTTGGAACACAGGCAGGATAATGTTGCTGCAGTTGTCTTGTTTGTGGGCTCCCTAGAGGCACCTGGTTGGCCATTGTGTGAACAGACTGCTGGATTTGATGGGCCTTGGTCTGATACAGCATGGCCTTTCTTATGTTCTTATGTAAATTAGATCTCCCCCATGAGGCCTTGCAGGTCCCCTTCTTGTTCTCTTATATTACTTGTGTCATGCAGTGGTCAAGAATTTTTTTTATTTAAGCATCATTTCAACATTAGCCAAAGAGAATACAAGATGTGCAAATTCCATCACCTGATTCTTCCTCTGGGGACTTCCAAGTTCTGCTTGCACTGTGGAAAAGGTAGGTTGTGTCAGCTATCACTTTAAGCTACCATTAAGCTGGGATGGGCATGAACCCACCTAGTTTCCAGGTTTATACACACAGCTTGCTCCTCTCTCATCCCCTTTCCTTTCTCACACAGGGGAATCCTTGTTAAAAACTAACTGAGCTGTGATATAAAAATGTATGTATGCAGGTTAATTAGAGTTTACTCACCCTCTACACTTAAAGTCGAATCCAAGCCTGGAGGAAATGCTGGAAAACACCTAATAATTCAAAAATATCATGGACAATATAATACTGAAAGGGTTGTCTGTTCCTGTTTGGAAGGTTTTGTGTCCAGGCTTGCTTGGGGAAAGTAGGTTGACTTCCAGGGCATCTTCTCCTAACAAGGGAGTTCTTGAATTGCAGGACCTAAAGCACCATCTTGGGGCTGCCTTGGCCCCATCCTCCTCAACTTACATTCCTCTTCATTTCTCCTGCATTTCAAACAAAAGAGAGCTGGAGTTTGTTCTTACCTACAGTAGTCTTGAAAACTGTACTGAACAGCATGACAGAAAGATACACAGATAGCTAACTCTTGGGTATAATCAACCCACTTTTCAAACACTCAACAAATATGTAAAATATGCCACTCGGCTGCATTATAATCACTGGGAGCTTGGGCTTTGGTTTCAGCAGAAGTATGGTTTCCTCCCATATGATATGTTTTTGTTCATAATTCTACTTGTTGTAACTATACCGGAAAATCTCGCTGAAATGTTAACAAATAGCCTCAGTAAACATATGTTTTGTGCCTTAATGTATACTTTGAAAAGCAGCCAAACAGAAACACAATATCAACATTATTTTTATTATCGCTTAACGCATTTTGGAGTGGCCATGCTGCATACAGATTGAGGAGCAACCCTTCTACCCTTTCTGCTGTTAAAAGCAGGATGGAACAGAGACGGCTGCCCCTTCTTCCCCCTCGCAGTGCCGAGCAAACCAGCATTTTTTAAGGTGAGTTCCCCCAATGTTCACCTGACTGAGTCTGGTCACGCACACAGGACCCCACACATGTTGAACAGATTGCGTAGTTACAGACTCATTTCAGCACTGGGCAAGGATAGGGGCTGTGCAGGCAAAATGGTCCTTATGCTGCCAGGGAATAATAGAACATAATGCAAATGTGAGCCCTGAATTGGCCGGTACAGTGAATTCAAGAGGCTGCTTGCTTTTGTCCAGTTTAGGGCCCAAAGGGAACTGAGCCTGGTAGACAGGTGCCCAGTCAATGTATGTCATGGCGGGGGGTGGGGGAGGGGGTGCATCCTCTGAGCCTACACCTCTTATTTTGGATCATTGAGGACACTGCTTTTGCTGTTTTTCACATCCATGGAAGGACAGGAATGGTACTTGTTTAGGATGCACAGCTAAGGGATTGCTTCCCTGACCAAAGGCTGCCCCACACACAGTCCTTGGCTGAAGATGGAGGGAAGGATGGGATTTGGTGGCATCTTGGCATGAAGGGAAAAACACCCCAAACTGACTCTACATGCCTTATGCCCTCTTTAGTCTCAGCTAACGGAGAATCTTGGAGCCTTGGGGCCTTCATGGACATGGGACAGGAACCCCTTGAGGGATGTCATTATCCTTGACTCACAGACCTCCTGGCTGGGGGGAATAGGGCATGACATACCTCCCTCAAGCAATAAAGAAGGCTTGGCAAAGAAGAGCATGAGCTGTATCCACTGATGGGTCAGGGCTTTGATCCAGGGTGGCCTCACCGGTATGATAAGGGATGCACAAACAGAGGAACCCTGACTGTTCCACATTCCCCACACTGCATTGGGGTCTGGAATGGGGTGCTGGCATGGAGCGCTGCACATCCCTCTTGAGCAATGAAAAAAAGTTAGTCCTTTGATTATCCCAGCTTATGGTGTCAGCGCTCCTTATTCCCCATCTGCGGGCAAAGGGATCGTTCAACACATCCACTAAATGGATCCAGCCCCATCTGTAAATGACAAATCTGCAAAACCAGGTAAACCCTCAGGTTTGCACAAAAATCTAAGTTGGTGAAAATTATTCGGGATTTAAAACCAGAAGAATAAGAGCAATGTCTGTGCACGTGCAGACGCTATATGTGTGTGTGTGGGAACCCTAGGGGCGTTTTTCACAGTAGATTTTGCTTCTCTTTTGCCACGGACCCAAAAGAAAACCGATTTAAATGTTTTTTCATGGCCGCGATTTATCCCCGTCAATCTCGATGTACTTTTGGTTTTTCATGGGAACAAAGCACGCTGTATTTGACAACGGTTTGGTCTGTCCCTTTTGCAGGAGGCCTCCCCTTCCAACAAGCTCATTGTTTATGCCTGCCCCCAACTCCGCCCCAACTCCGCCCAGCAGATTACTTCGTGCGGTTCACCAGCCCCAGTGCAAAAAACAAGCACCAGTCCCTCTGGTCTCCTCCATTTTTCTTCCACCCTCGCTCTGTTCTGCTTTTGGAACAGTCAGATTCCAAAATGGGGGTGGGGGGCAAGGCAGCACTTTCCTCAAAGCTTCCCTCTATTTTTTGTAGGTGTGCAACCCATTGCCCTTTAATGACAGACAGGATTGGGGGGGGGGCAGGAATTGCATCCATGTGCTCAGATAAGTGTTTAGCTGAAAGTGGGAATGGAGCAGCTCCAACCTGTGCCTCTTCAAGCAATTTCCCAGAGTATGTTTCCCCCAGAAGGCCCCTGGCTTGCACGCTGGCCCTGATCCGGCCCCAGTGCATCGTGAGAGAGAGGAGGGCTCCTGGCTTGCGCGCCGGCCCCGATCCAGCCAGTGTGCATGGCGGGGGGGGGGGAGAGGAAAGAAGCCCCCTGGCTTGCGCGCCAGCCCTGATCCGGCCCCAGTACATCATGAGAGAGAGGAGGGCTCCTGGCTTGCGCGCCGGCCCCGATCCAGCCAGTGTGCATGGCGGGGGGGGGAGAGGAAAGAAGGCCCCTGGCTTGCGCGCCAGCCCTGATCCAGCCCCAGTACATCGTGAGAGAGAGGAGGGCTCCTGGCTTGCGCGCCGGCCCTGATCCAGCCAGTGTGCATGGCAGGGGGGGAGAGGAAAGAAGGCCCCTGGCCTGTGCCCCAGCCCTGATCCGGCCCCAGTGCATCGTGAGAGAGAGGAGGGCTCCTGGCTTGTGCGCCGGCCCTGATCCAGCCAGTGTGCATGGCGGGGGGGAAGAGGAAAGAAGGCCCGTGGCTTGCGCGCCGGCCCTGATCCGGCCCCAGTGCATCGAGAGAGAGGAGAGAGACCCAGAGCAGACTGGCCGCCCTCTTCAGAAGAGTGATGGGAGGGAGCTTTGCCTTGGGTTTTCTGCTCTCAGGATGCACATTTTTCCCATCTGAATTCTCAAAAATCCCCCCTCCTCACTGGGGTAAAGGGGCCAACAGCCCCTTCCCTTGAACATCCACCCCACGGGTCCAGCTGCCCTAGACCGAGCTGCCACAACCACCACCACCAGCACGCGAGGTGCACATGGCGTGGCCCCGCCGGTCTCGCCCTGGAGCCGTCTGCCCGTCCCCCTGGGCTTCGAGGTGTGGGCCCATCCAAGGCCCATCCCAGCAAGGGGCAGGGAAGGCGTGCTGCCTGCCCGCCTGCCAGCCTCCGGGACGGAGGGAGAGAAGTGCCAGGACTCTAGGCAGGCAGGCAGGCAGCAAAAGGGGCGGTATTCTTGTCCGAGCACGAAACTCCCCCAGCCAATCGCCGTTCTTGGGGGAGGAGAAATTAGCCGGCATGGGCAGGGACAATTGTTCCAAACCAAGGAACAAAGGCAGTTTTTTTCATGGAGCTCTGAGCCAAAAACTGTGCAGCAACAGGAAAGAGGCACAAAAGTGGTTTGACTTGCCCCGGTTATAACACGGCTTTTATTGCTCAATCCAAAAAAAATCGGAGCAGCCATGAATAACTAAAACTTTGCAGCGACGCAAACCGGCTGTGAAACCGCTGCAAAGCTCTGTGAAACCCCCCCCCCCCTAGAGTTTGGATGGCATTTTCAGTTGCAAAGGATGTGAAGGGGGAGGGGAGCTGAGGTGGGAGGAGGGAGAGCCAATTGGAGGAAAAGAAAAAAAGGGGTGGGGGAAAGGGGGCTGTTGGAGGGGGGAACAGAGCCAACATGGGATGGCAGAAGCAGAGCTGGCTCAGACAAGATGAACTGGAGGCCACTGGGGGAAAGGGGTTCTCTTCTCCTATGAGTCCCTGAGGGTCCCCCTCTTGTAGAACTTAGAACTAAGCAAAAGAACCTCAGACTATCCATGCTGTGCATTTATGATCACAAATGAACCTTTTATCCAAAGACATCCCAAATGATTAGCGAGGGTGCCTTCCTAAATTTCACTATAAGGGTTCCATGTCCCTTAGACAGGGCAGCCAGTTTTCTTGCCCTGGTTTGATAGTCATGTAACTTGCCTGTAGACTGCGTTGATCTCATGATGCATTTAGGGATGTATATTTTGCTCCAAGACGCTTGTAGATCATGACCACAATCCAATCTACATCTCTGTATCAGTCTTCACACCCTGAGAAAGCAACAGATATACAGAGCAACCGAAAAACAATTCTGTATTATTGCAGAGTGATAAATATATCAATGCTTTCTTGAGGTAAAACTAGAGTGGTTTATGGTCTCAGCAGAACCTTGAAATATATTTACAGCCCCTCTCATTTTTTGATTGCTTGCTTGCTTGATAGTTTTTTCTTAGGTGCAAAGCATGAGCTTGAGTACAAATTGTAACCAGAAAATCTGCTTATTTAATACAGAAATTCAGTTGAGAGACTAAAGTCGTAGAAATGTCAATGTCCTTGCCAGATGTCTCACTCAATCTCTGTTAAAATTAAGTGGCCGGATCCAGTTTAGACCCACTGAATTCAATGAAATATGTCAGTCATTAATAACTCAAATCCCAATGGTTTCAGTGGGGCCAGAGTCACAACTACTTTTAACTGCATCAGAGCCAATATACCCAGCAGTACTTCATCTTAATAAAGCGAGGGCAATCAGTGAGTTTATTCCGAGCGCAACTTATGATTTATTTCAGTAAATATACACAGTAGTCCGTGCATGGTTTGCATATTGTGCATTGCCCATTGATTTAGATGAACTTAAACTGGAGTAACTCTAAATAGTTTGAAGGACAGCCCAATCTTAAAAGGGGGCGGGGGGGAAGGGGTTTGGAGCCAGTGTGACCCCAGTGCTGGCATTAGTTCCCCTTGCGCCGGCCAAAGTGGCACCAATGCCAGTGCTGGGGCACTTGTGTTGGCTGCAGGGAGCCGCACAGCAACGCAAGCCTCGGGCACCCACACAGCCTGGCTGGTGGCGCTTTCCTGACACAGAGGCTCGCGCTGGCGTCAAAGGGGGTGTTCCTGGGGTCAGAGCTGACTAATGTTCCCAAACCCCTTTTGACTCGGGAACACCCCTTTTTGCAGTTGCCGAGTTACACTGTTGTCAAAATAGCCTTTTCGGCTTGCTGCATCCAGAAGCAAGCCTCTGAGGAGGAGGCGCGGCTGTGCCACCCCGAGCACTTCCTAACTATTCCCCCCCTTAGGATTGCACTCCTAGCCTGTCCGACCATATCTGTTCTTCGTTTAGCCCAGAATAAAACAAAAGGATACATGAATGCAAAAATCCATTGCATGTTCATTTGCTGGGGTTGAAGCATCCAATTTACAGGGTTGCCAACCTCCAGGTACTAGCTGGAGATCTCCTGCTATTACCACTGATCTCCAGCCGATAGAGATCAGTTCACCTGGAGAAAATGGCTGCTTTGGCAATTGGACTCTATGGCATTGAAGTCCCTCCCCTCCCCAAACCCCGCCCTCCTCAGGCTCCACCCCAAAAACCTCCCATTGGTGATGAAGAGGGACCTGGCAACCCTACCAATTTAAGAGGCAAAGCGGCACATGTGTTGCTTTGGTCAGATTGCCTTGACCAGGCACCAAATCTCTTAATTGAGAGTGGGAGAAAAATTGTGACCTCCTGAACAGATTATCAGTAGCTATTAATGATAAATTGGCTAAGGCTGCCCACAAAGAAAGACACCACTAAGTGCACAGACCAGACTTTTCAGTCAGGTATAGTTACATCCCACTCATTCAGCAGGGAGTGAAAAGGGCAGAAACCACATCAAAAGGCTTATTAAGAAGATTTTAGTAGTAATTGTCCCTCAGAGCCTCCTTACTGCTTCCAGGAACAAAAAGAACCCAAGCAAAGAAAGCCAGTCAACTGCAATTATTGGTATATTACTATGGATTTGCATTTTGTATTGTTATTTATTTGAGTTGTAAGCCCCGTGGCGCAGAGTGGTAAGCTGCAGGACTGCAGTCCAATCTCTGCTCACGACCTGAGTTCGATCCCAACGGAAGTCAGTTTCAGGTAGCCGGCTCAAGGATGAGTCAGCCTTACATCCTTCCGAGGTCGGTGAAATGAGTACCCAGCTTGCTGGGGGTAAAGGGAAGATGACTGGGGAAGGCACTGGAAAACCACCCCGTAAAAACAAAAGTCTGCCTAGGAAACGTTGGGATGTGTCGTCACCCCATGGGTCAGGAATGACCCAGTGCTTGCTCAGGGGACCTTTACCTTTACCTTTTAAAGCTCCTTTGAGAGCCAATCTGACTGAAAAGCAGTATTTAACTATAAAAGCCTAACCTCTCTCCTGTTTGGGGTTACCAACCTCCACGTGAGGCCTGGAGATCTCCCAGAATTACAACTGATCTCCCTATAGAGATCAGTTTCCCTGGATAAAATGGCTGCTTTGGAGGATGGATTCTATGTCATTTGTCTCTTATTTATTATTTTCCCACATAATGTTACATCCAGCTCGTTCTTTGCTACACATAAAGATATCAAATGAATGCATTTAAGAACATTTGATCAATGGCATTATTTTATTCAATTATAGCGTAACTAGACATTACATTTTCCTCACATCCTCCTCAGGAAAACTACAAGGACTTTCAGTCAGACCTGCCTTGCGAGTTCTGTAGTGAGACCTCAATTCCCAGGACATATGGGGGCTTGATTTAGGTTGGGGCGATAGTGTGCAAGCTACAGTGTTACCCTAGGCAGGCAGTCTCCACTTAAGTTGGGGGAATTAGCTGAAGACAGAATGGGAGGGGATAACTGGCATCAATAACCTAAGTATACCAGGATTGTCCCGGATGAGAACTCTTAAATGAGCAGGCGGTGGTTATAAATGAAATGGGTTTTATTAAAGCATAAAAATAATAAGAACCAGAAATATATTTCAAGCATTGAACATATACATGCAAAGCATTCAACAGCTGACTAAGAGAGAAGGGAGGAGGTTTGCGTAGCGTTTTAGGGAAGGGTGATAGTTACCAGTCTTGAAGAGATGTCCATGAGAGCAGATCTGAGGAGGAAAATGGCCAGCGTTTCTGGAAGCAAAGAAGAAAGGCCCAACACGCAAGTGGGGGTGGGTGCAATGACCCAAGGCACACACACACTATGATGGCCACAGGACTTGTTTTTATGTCCCTAAATGGGTCCTGAGGTGGTATGAGGTATTCTGACAGGAAAGCCAGAGAACAAAGAATTGATTGCTTTTCCAGGGTACCAACAAAGGGTAGGAGAGGCTTGATGGTTCGTCAGGTCCCAAGAGAATGCCTGGGCTATACGCTTGAATACTGATTGATTGGAGGGATGAGTGCAGAGAGGAGGAGGAGGAGGAGGAGGAGAAGGAGAAGGAGAAGGAGAAGGAGAAGGAGAAGAAGAGTTGGTTTTTATATGCCGACTTTCTCTGCCACTTAAGGGAGACTCAAACCGGCTTACAATCACCTTCCCTTCCCCTCCCCACGGCAGACACCCTGTGAGGTGAGTGAGGCTGAGAGAGTGTGACTTGCCCAAGGTCACCCAGCTGCCTTCATGTGTAGGAGTGGGGAAATAAATCCAGTTCACCAGATTAGCCTCCGCCGCTCATGTGGAGGAGTGGGGAATCAAACCTGGTTCTCCAGATCAGACTCCGCCGCTCCAAACCACCGCTATTAACCACTACACCACGCTGGGTGACACAATGGAGTTTAGTTAACTCCATTGTTAAGCCAGGCATACCTTAAGGCAAGGGGGGAAGGTCAGCTGCCAATCTCCTTCCTGCCCAGGCTTGAACACAACAAAATAGACCCCCAAAACTCTGAGGGGCATTCATTTTATGTAGGGTTGCCAACCTCCAGGTAGTACCTGGAGATCTCCGGCTATTACAACTGATCTCCAGCCGATAGAGATCAGTTCCCCTGGAGAAAATAGCCACTTTGGCAGTTGGACTCTATGACATTGAAGTCCTGCCCCTCCTCCAACCCCGCCCTCCTCAGGCTACACCCCAAAAACCTCCTGCTGGTGGTGAAGAGGGACCTGGCAACCCTAATTTTATGGGAGCAGTACCCTGCTCTGGTGTCAGTTCTTGGAAACCCCCTGGCCTCCATGAAGCCCTTTAAAAGGAGGACGGGTCTGATTGCTCACAGCAGGGGATTTCAGGCTTCCCCTCTATGCCATTTACTCAACCCAAATGGCTTCCAATTGTGGTTAATTGCCCTGCTGGGGAAAACTATGTGCAGCCATCAATAAATGTAAGTTTCTTGAACATGGCAAATAGAAGCTCCCCAGGGAACTAAACTCTCAGCAGAAATGTTCAAGGCACATTTGATCAACAGTTCTCATGGCGGACCTGGGGAGGACACAAGGGTAATGTAACATCTAGTTAGGCCTTTGGTGTTTGAATTAGGCAGGTTGCCAGCTCCAGGTTGGGAAATTCCTGGAGATTTGGGGGGGGTGGAGCCTGTAGAGGGGGGGTTTGAGGAGGGGAGGGACTTCAGCAGGGTATAATGCCATAGAGTCCACTCTCCAAAGCAGCCATTTTCTCCAGGGGAACTGATCTCTGTTGCCTGGAGATCAATTGCAATTTCAGGAGAACGCCAGGCCCCACCTGGAGATTAGCAGCCCTTTAGGCAGAACAAAAAGCATGTGCACGGTAGTTTTGAAAAAGTCACATTTTGAGACAACCCAATGCTGGTGAATGCTAAAAACCCTTAAAAATAATTTAATACACAGACATCCTATGGGTTGGAGCCACATGAACATTTCCATGGGTGCAACAAATTTCTGCTCATGAAGCACAGTTTCCCCCCAGTCACACACACACACCCCCGCATCAGCTGAAATGCCCACTTCCCAAATCCTTCTTCCTGGGGGTCCTTTGTCCTCCAAGAACAAAATTCCAGGGGAGGGGGGATTTCAGGCTGCCACAGGAGGCAGAAATATTGAGCTCTGTAAGAGGAAATCTTTGTGCTTGTGGAAATGTCTACTCTGGATCCAAGCCTATATCTGTAATGGACAGCTATAAATCAATACATTTGAGCCCTTATCCACATGATATATCTATGGACATAAATATGTGGAGAGAGGAGTAGAACTGAGATGCCCACTAGTTCTGCTTCTCAGTCTGCATATTCACATTTATGCATATTTCATCTGGGGGTGGGGGAGAGACACAAATATCCATCTACTAGGCTTATAGAAATTAGGATGGTATGAATGTTTCTTGCATTACTAAAAATGGTGAATTTAACAGGAGAGCAAGACTGCAACTGAGAAACTACATAAAAGCTACCAGGAAATAATCATGTTCCACCCAAACAAAAATGATGAGGATCTAGGCCAAGTTATGAGTCAGCTCTCACATGCTCCCTGCTTGATTTGTACTTTCCTAATAAGCAGAAAGATTGTATATCTCCATGGCAAAAAGTTTGCAAAACAAGCCTGGACCTTTGTAACCTAAAAAAAAAAAATTCAGACAGTATAAATCACTGTCAAAATATAAACACAGAATCCAAGCACTGGTATTTTGTACAGTATAATGTCTTTTTAAATAGACAAGTATCAATCTCGGTTGAGAAAATGTAATCGATTATATCCCTTTCCTAAGAATGTTGACTCAGAAATTAGTCTCACTGAGTTCTATGGAGTTTACTTTTTAGTAGTTTCAGTTTTGATAGTTTTTAATAGATTTACGAAGAAGAAGAAGAATTGGTTTTTATAAGCAGACTTTCTCTACCTTTTAAGGAGAATCAAATGGCTTACAGTCGCCTTCCCTTACCCTCCCCACAACAGACACCTTATGAGGTAAGTGGGGCTGAGAGTGTTCAGAGAGAACTGTGACTAGCCCAAGGTCACCCAGCTGGCTTCATGTGTAGGAGTGGGAAAACCAACCCCGTTCACCAGATTACAGTCCGCCGCTTTTAACCACTACACCTCACTGGTTCTCAGTACGTGCTTTTTGGATTGCAACTTTGACTCTGTATTATTCTGATTCAGATCCTGTGCACTTAGATGTACATATGTATTTCATGTACACGTGAACATTCATTTCAACTGAAGGAACTGATTCTGATTTCCATTCCTTAGTCCCTGCATTTCAGCTCCCTCCACTGGAAATTAACATGAAATTAATGTGGGCACAGAAACTCCAAGCTCACCTTGGATCAGTTGTGCCAACAAGGGGTTGTTGATAGGGTTGCCAACCTCCAGATGGTGGCTGGAGATCTCATGCTATTACATCTGATCTCCAGCCGACAGAGGGCAGTTCCCCTGGAGAAAATGGTCGCTTTGGTATTTGGACTCTATGGCATAGAAGTCCCTCCCCATAGCATCCTTAGCAATATTGTGGGCTAATAAGGAAGCACCCTTAATCTGTTTTGAACAAGAACCACAAATATATCCATGGCCCATAAAAGGCTAAATAATTTATTGGTGAAGATTCAGATACTCTGCTCAGCAAAGGTTGAAGGCCTTTTCCAGTCTTAGGAGCCTTTCTCCAACTAAAGTGGCTTAAACATAGGGTTGCCAGGTCAATCTTTGCCTCCAGCAGGAGTTTTTGTGGGTGGAGCCTAAGGAGGGCAGGGTTTGGAGAAGGGAGAGACTTCAATGCCATAGAGTCCAATTGCCAAAGCAGCCATTTTCTCCAGGTGAACTGATCTCTATCGGTTGGAGATCAGTTGTAATAGCGGGAGATCTCCTGCCACCTGGAGGTTGGCAACCCTACGTAAACAGCCACTTTCTGAGCCACTTATTTTGGAGGAAGGCTTCAAACTCTGCTGAGCAGACTGGATGAACCTACCCCATAGTGAACAAAATCAGGACTTTACAATCTGTGTGCCACCACCCTTGCATGGCATCAGTCTTCAGGTTTGGCTTCGGGTTCCAGACTGCAGCCAGTCTTAAGGCAAAGTCCATGAAGTGAGCTGCTACATCGAAGTCCTGGGAAGAGGAAATTCCCCTCCCAATGAGAATGGGAGATTGTAAAGTGGAATTAATATAGAATAAGAACGACGACAATTTTCCTGTATTCAATTCTGTGTTTTTCTATTGTTATCAAGTTGGTGTTAAACATTAAAGAATACTGTTGTTTGGATCTGAAATTAGTTGTTCTTTTCCTTGGGAAGCAAGCGCCTAAGACCTAACTATGTTAACCAACCCCAAGTATCCTAACAATGGTTAACTGATGGGCTACCTTTGCTTCTGTCTCACCTCAGGCGTTTCCATGATGGGGGAGAGACAATGAGTAGGAGGGATTGGATTTCCCATCATCATACCCCACTAGGGTGGCCAAATTCCGGATGGTGGCTGGAGATCTCTCGCTATTACAACTGACCTCCAGGTGGTAGCAATCAGTTCACCTGGAGCAAATGGATGCTTTGGAAGGTGGACTCCATGGCATTATACCCTACTGAAGTCCCTCGCCTCCCCAAACCCCACCCTCCTCAGGCTCCACCCTTATAATCTCCAGTTTTCAAACTGGAGCTGGCAACCCTACCCACAACAGATAGTTTGCATCTTGCCCTATGCCCCTTGCTACTGTAAGAGTGACTGGCAGTCACCAACAACTATATATCCTCCTTATCACTTATACCGGTGTGATAACCAAGTGCCAATGATGATGTGATGCTGGTACAGCAGGAGATTGATAACAAATCTGCTAGCAAAATAATCAGCAACTACTGGAAAGCAGCCAGATTTTAGCAAGTCAATCATAAGTGTTTACAACCAAAGCTCATCACAAAGCAAGACTTTAAAGCACACGGAAAGAACATGCTGAATTAAACATATATATTGCAAGAATATGTATAAGTAAAATTAATATCTCCATTAATATATCTATTAATATCAGTATGATTACGAAAATGAAGGGGTCATTATCTAGAATAGGAAGCTCATTAGAAAATCTCCAGAGTACTCTGCAACACTCATGCAAATGATCTCTGCAACACGAGAGCAATTAAATTAACATCTTCCTTATTTCTGATTTTCTCAGTGACTGCTGTAAAGAAAGCTATCATGTAGGGAAAAAGTTGTCCAATAAAAAAAAAAAAGCAGACTTTGATCAGTAGTGAACCTTATCAATCTAGTTAAAACCAGCCAGCAGCTAAATGGAAAGTAACCAAATTAACATGAAAGAGTCTGAATGAGGGCTGGCTAAAAGAAAAAGGAGCAGATGCATACACGAGACCTCTGGTGCGTGTGCCCTTCACTCTGGTTATAGCACTGCACTGCCACAGTAATTAGTTCTGCCCCCAACTTTTCCCCCCTAGGAGACCAGAGATAGCAGTTGACCTTTGGACATTGTGTACTTTATGCCACAAAGATGTGACAAAGATCACAGATCTCCATTTGTCATAACAATGAAATTGCAAGCATGCTTAGCTCCAATTTAGATCGAGTCCACATATGGAGTGGGAGTAGTTTAACCCTCTTAATGTTAACTAAAAAACCCTCTCTTAGCACAAAAAGGTAAAATAAAAATAAGGCTCTACAACTAGGGTTGCCAACCTCCAGGTAGTAGCTGGAGATCTCCTGCTATTACATCTGATCTCGATAGAAATCAGTTCACCTGGAGAAAATGGCTGCTTTGGTAATTGAACTCTATGGCATTTAAGTCCCTCCCCTCCCCAAACCCTGCCCTCCTCAGGCTCCACCCCAAAAACCTCCCGCCTATGGCAAAGAGGAACCTGGCAACCCTATCAACAACTGGGTTATCTTCCATTAGCCACTGGTTGTTTTTTACCTGATTAGCATGGCTCACTTCTGATGAAAAGTCTGTTTCCCCCCTTCACTAGGTCAAATTTGTCACCTACCATGTGGCTGTCCCAGTATGAGCCTGTGTATCCGCTCAAGTCTTTCCCAAGGCTTTCTCCATAAGTCTTTCGTCCCTGAAGTCTATTAGATCAGCCAGAGCTTGAACAAGCTCTGTCTCTGTGCTAATAAAACGGACTGATTTTGATTTAACACACTGGTTCCCAACCAGGGGTCCGTGGACCCCCAGGGGTCCACGAGAACTAAATTAAGGTCCGCGAAACAAAGTTATAAACCCATAATAAATTAATATTTTCAATTAAAAGTTCTCTATTATAAATATATATATATATATATTCAAATATAATTCTAAGTTTAATGTTTAACTAACAGTTATGATTAAAGTTTAGTTTCAAATTCCCAGAATTTTTATTTTGAACCTTGGGGTCCCTGCACCGAACAAAAAAGTCCTAGTGGTCCCTGGTCAAAAAAAGGTTGGGAACCACTGATTTAACAAGACTAAGTGGGGGTTGAAGGGTTAAACTTATCTCAGGCTATGCATGCTTCCAGTTTGACTTTTAAAGACTAATGCTGTGGTATTCATTTGCATGGAGAGCCAGTGTGGTGCAGTGATTAGAATGCTGGACTAGGTCAAAGTGGTGGCGAACCTATGGCACGCGTGCCGGAGGTGGCACTCAGAGCCCTCTCTGTGGGCACGCGAGCCGTCTCCCCAGCACAGAGTTTGGCTGTGTTCGTTCCAGCGGTGCCTTCCCAGCTCCTCCGGGAAGCGCCGGGCTCCTTCCCAGTGCCTTCTCCGCAGTCTCCGGCTGCGTGCTCCGGAAGTGAAGACAATGATGAGCCTTCTGCCAAGGACTGGAAGAGGCGGAGCCGGGACGGGGCTGGACCAGGAGTGGGATGCCTGGGCCGCTGTCTGCAGCGGGCTGGTTGGTGAGGGGGTTGGCGGTGAGGGCCGAATGGGGGCCCGCCTGGCGTTTGTGCTGGAGCCAAGCCCTTCGCTTAGCTCAGGTTTCCACTCTGCTTGTTCATGCAACCGAAGGCGCCTCTGAGTGCGTGCAGAGGGCTGTCCCCACTATCAGCCCCCCCCCCCCGCATAACAGTCTTTTTAAATTCATATGAAGATAACTGTTGGAAAAAGAACCAAACTGAAGGGGTGGGGGCTATGCTCCAGCTGCTTTCCTTCCCCCGCTTGGCCGCCCATGCAGGGTTGTCAACCTCCAGGTAGTAGCAGGAGATCTGCTATTTCAGTTCACCTGGAGAAAATGGCCACGTTGGCAATTGGACTCTATGGCGTTGAAGTCCCTCCCCAAACCCCACCATCCTCAGGCTCCGCCCCCAAAACCTCCCACAGGTGGCAAAGAGGGATCTGGGAACCCCTAGCCCCATGTGGACTTCTAGCTGTGTTGGCACTTTGCAATAAATAAGTGGGTTTTGGGTTGCAGTTTGGGCACTCGGTCTCTAAAAGGTTCGCCATCACTGGCCTAGGATCTGGGAGAACCAGGTTTGAATCCCCACTCTGCCATGGAAGCTTGCTTTGGCCAGTCACACACTCCCAGCCTAACCTACCTGACAGGGTTGTTGCTGTGAGGATAAAATGGAGGAGAGGAGAATTATGTAAGCCACCTTGGGTCCCCATTGGGGAGGAAGGTGGGGTATAAATGAAGTAAGTAAATAAACAAATTCGTAATTACCAACAACCAAAAAACCCACACTGACTTCCATCTGTATCACGAGGCCTGCATTTCTGGGAGGGTCACAGCTGATTCATTCCTCTGGTGGCGGTTGTTTCATGGTGGGAACCTGAGTAGGATTCGGAGTAGACTTGCTTAGGATTGCTTTCTAGGAGACCTGGACTGCATGCATGAAGCTGTGGAAGAGGAAAGGGGGCGTGTTACAGACATAGCCTGCAACCTGGGCTGCACACAACTTGGTTCTGTCAACCTGCATAAAAATATAGTTCAAAGATCTCATTTTATAGTATGTTCCAACATTTTGTATAGAAGTGAATTTAGCCCTTGTTGCCATTGCTTACTCTGGTCAATTTCATGGAGACTTGTTAGTCTATTCTGAAATATCTTGTTTCAGCTTTTGGACTGATTTGCTCATGAATATATAAGTGTTCATTGTTTGTTTGTTTGTTTGTATGTATGTTGTTTACTCACTTATATTCACCATATGTATGTAGGGTGACACTTTGACACGTTTATTTTGTAACTTATTTAATAGCATTTTTGATATATTGATCATTGGCTGTGTACTGGTTTTTTGTAGCAACGACTTTACAGTACTGGTGATCTTTCTTACCAGTACCTGGAGGTTGGCAACCCTATATCTCAAAGACATTGTTTGAACCACAAGAGGCCAAAGTAGTGATGCCACAATTGTGGATTGTTATCTTGGTGTAGCCACAATCTCTTCTTTACTTAACTTGCCTCTTTCCACCCACTTTTTGATCAGACATTGAACAGGATTAGAAAGAGCAGATAATATATGGGAGATAGGGTCAATTAGATCTGTTTATTTGGGGAGTTTATCATTGTCATTTTATTGTAATGCCAATTTTAAAAAAATCAATGCAAAATTTACAAATAAACATACTGCGGTTGGGTTGTTGTTTTTTAATCAGAGGCTATATTTAAAACTGTTTGTGGGAAAACAATTTTTAAATAATAAAACAGTTTTCATCAAATCATATTTTCCTACTTGTTGACACATACATTATGCTACATAGTGTGCACTCTCCGATTTTTCCAGCTTCCTGGGGGGAGATAATTAATGTAACACTTCTGAAAAGACAAATAAATAGTGCCGTTTTAGAATATATAGTAGAGTTTCCAATTAACTTTGGAAAATCAGCATTATTTTTCAAACAAGAAACAATGGCAATTATACTGTTTCATGCTTCTAGCAAAACTGGAAATCAAAGTAGTTAAATAAAAATTGTGCTGCTGTTTCAACCTAGCTTCCCCCCCCCCCATACTAATTTTCTATGTGCAGGGAATTTTTCTTGTTAAGGAGAGGCATTGGAAATGTAAACACAAATTTACAGTGGATGGTACAGCCCAGACACATGTTTACCAACTTATCGAGCACAACATCTAGATCACACACCTGGAGTATTCCTTGTCCCTGTGTAGAACAATATTGTTATGCACTTTCCTCTTTGGTGACAAGTTTCACAGCCAGTGCTACACAGGTTGGTTTTCTTAAATGAAAGAGCACTGGAGAGAGAGGGGGAGGGAATCCTGCACCCCTAAGGGGTTTCAGCCAACACAGCTACTAGCTGTGCAGTTAGGTTATTTGAAACTCTAGAGTGAAGGGTTTTATGGGGATAATAGCTTGGATTAGACATCACACAAAACAATGGTTTCATTAAACTTGTGACCTCTGAATGATAACGGAGACTGCAGTGGGGGCACAAAATCTACCCCTAGCTCCTGCTACCATTTTTGTTCTGACCACTGCTTGGTGTGGTTCCCTGATCTTGGCCATGGCACTGGCCATGGGGGCTAGGGTTGATAACCTCCAGGTACTAGCTAGAGATCTGCTATTACAACTGAACTCCAGCTGATTGAGATAAGTTCACCTGGAGAAAACGGCCGCATTTGCAATTGGACTCTATGGCATTGAAGTCCCTCCTCTCCCCAAACCTTACCCTCCTCAGTCCCCGCCCCCAAAAATCTCCAGGTATTTCACAACCCAGAACTGGTAACCCTAATGGGGGCAAATGCTCCCTGAGGTACCTTTAAGGAGGGTGCGCTTGTCCCACAGAGAGACTGAAAACACCCAGGTAAGAGTGGGGTTGCAAAAGAGCCCAAAGGAGTGCGGTAATCAAGAGGAGAGGGAGCAGAACACAGATATCATGGTGAAAGGTGGGAGATAAGAAAAACCTAAATGTGTAAGGCTCTTGTGGCCCAAGGACCAGAGGACATACCTAGCAATGCAGTGAATTACACTGGAGCCAATTAAGTATTTGATTGCTGAAGATTTCTTCCCTCCTGCCTCCCTCCCTAAGACACATGGGTGCACATCAGGTGACCCTGCCATTGTTTCACAAACTAACCATAGTTAAAATAAGCCATGATTTCACGTTAGGTCTGAACTAAGCCAATGAGTATTTTTACTTACTTCAAATGTAAAGCACAGAACAAACATTCAATAAGCTTGTCTTATCCTGTCTATGACTTTGTTCCAACTTGCGCTTACGTATATTTACTTAAAAGTAAGTCCAACAATGTTCGGTGTGCTTTATTTCCAAGTAAGAGTGAGCACGGGATTACCCACCCAAAAAATAAAACTGGCCTTCACCAACAAAATGATACAGGAGAGAAAAGGGGGGCATACACCAAACCAGGAAGGCATTCCATCCCTCTGAGTTGTGCCCAGTGGCAGAAACTGCCGTGTCTTCTCCTCTGCCAAGAAGGCAGTGGTATCCATGCACATATACATACCTCACCCATCCCATAATTGTTTTCTCTCATATAAACAGATAACTCTCTTCCATCTGCCTCTCTTTCACACATGCAGGGGTTGAACAAAAGAAGCCTCACCTACCTGAACCGCTGATTCTAGACTCTTGTGCTCAGCTTCACTCAAGTACAGAATGGGCAGCTGCCCTCTGCTGCCTACAGCAGAGAAGCAAGAAGACACTGGCAGCTTACTGCTGCTATATACTAGCGCCTGCCTGCATTTCGGGTAGGGTTGCCAACCTCCAGGTACTAGCTGGAGATCTCCTGCTATTTCAACTGTTCTCCAGCCGATAGAGATCAGTTCACCTGGAGAAAATGGCCGCTTGGGCAATTGGACTCTATGGCATTGAAGTCCCTCCCCTTCCCAAACTCTGCCCCAAAACCTCCTGCCGGTGGCGAAGAGGGGCCTGGCAACCCTAATTTCGGGGGCCCTGGCTGAGCCCACAAATCAGGCCCAAGGACTTCCACCCTGAAACCTGACTTTGACAACGCTTCCGCAGCTATCTCTGTCTCTTCCCAAAATCAAACTTTTGTTTCTTCACTCTCTGCCAAACACATATCACTCAGGTGGAAGGGGGCAAATAATTTCATCCAGACTCTGATGGGTACTTGATAGAGCTATCAGGGGGACATCTCCTAATAATTAGTACCCTTTAAGGAATATTGAGAGACAGCATGGTGTAGTGGTTAAGGTATTGGACTAGGACCTGGGAAATGCAGGTTCAAATCCCCACTCACACCATGAAGCTTGCTGAATGACCATGGGCTAGCCACACACTCTCAGCCCTGACTCTGGTTAGTATTTGGATGGGAGACCTCCAAGGAATACCAGGGCTGTGACATGGAGGCAGGCAATGGCAAACCACCTATGAATGCCTCTTGCCTTGAAAACCCTACAGGGTTGCCATAAGTCAGCTGTGACTTGACAGCAAAAAAAAAAAAAAAAGGAACATTAACATTTTTTGTCACAGGTCCTAGCTTCCACCTCCTATGTTTACACCAAGACCCAACACTGATGGACCCAGTAATTGGACAGCAAACGCACAATATTGCTCTAGGTGGATTTCTTGAAGTTCCGCATGCCAGCATTCCTTACTCCTTATATCACCTTGTTCTCCAAATCACAGACAACAACAATGTATTATGTGCTTTGTGTTACTCGTATGACTAAGCAGTAGGGTTGCAACTCCCGGTTCTGAAATACCTGGAGATTAGAGGGTGGAGCCTGGGAAGGTGGGGTTTGGGAGAAGAGAGACCTCAGTAGGGTATAATACCATACAGTCCACCTTCTAAATCAGCCATTTTCTTCAAGAGAAGTGGAATTTTTTTTTTTACATAAATACATATGTGCTAAATAAGTATTCTACGTCGTCTGGAGATCAGTTGTCATTCCAAGAGATCTCCATCCCCCACCTGGTGGCTGGCAACCCCACTGAGCAGAAATAGCTGCAAATTCAGATGACACGCTTAGGGACAAACTACCTAAGGATTAAAGCAAAGCCTGGATGGCTGATGTGTGGGTGGGAAACGGCAGATTTTTCTGGTCCCACTCACACAGCAGCCATTTTCCCTGACCCTGTCTCTGCAGTGGCCATTTCCTTCCTCCCAACCTCCAGAGGGCTTTTTAAAAAAACCTTGGCAATTGAATTATTGTTACATTATAACAATCTGTGTATTGGGTTCTCTGAATTTTCAGCTTTCATTTTTTTAAAAAAAGTATCTAACCCTTTTTGTGGCAGAGATATAAGGGGAAAGGCATGTCTCCACATGAAAGGGGATAGTGATTTATTATTTTTAACAAAAGCTGGGAGTTCACAGATCCTGACACACAATTATAATAAGATTCAATTGCTGGTTTAAAAAAAACTTTGGAAAAGCCCTATTGGCAAGACGTAGGGAATGGTTGCTGCTGGGGACTAGGGCAGGGAAACTATGGTAAACCCTGATATGTGAAAGCTCATCAACAGCCCCTCAAGTAACAGGAAAACTACACAAGCCTGTCTCAGCATAGAAAATGCCAGAGGAGGACAACAGAATAATTTTGAAGGGAGATTCAAGTAAGATGCTGCCGAACTGGAATTCATATTCATATCAGACAATATCTAACATCCACTTAGCTGGGATGGGTAGTGTCTAGCTCCCAGCAGAGGGTAATTGTCCTACCTTACAGGTTTGTGTGTACTATTCATCTTATTTTGCTAATTCATCACTATTTGGAGTGGTCCACATCCACTCAGATTGGATTGTTTCCTCTTTGACTTGATCTTATTTTCATTTGTGCCACAAGATTCATTGTTGTTCGCACTGCAATAGACTAACATGGCTATCCCCACTGAAATTTGACAGCAGGGTTTCTCAAATCCTTACAAGCAAAAAACCCGAGGCAATCTTTCACAGCATCACTTCCCCAGTTCCATTATTGTATCTTCATTCCCACTTTGTTTAGGCTTCTAACTTCTGTTGATAGACAAAGAGTTTGGTTGTAGAACGCTTACATCTTCTCCGCATTCAGAAAAGGTTGATAACGTATCAGGTGTGTGCAGCACACTTGCAAGTATGCAGAAAAAGCTGCGTGTCCAGATTGCACACCTACTTCTCTGAACTAGTCATAGGAAATTATGACAGCCAGGTTTCTCAAAGCTCTAAATGCTAGCATCTCCTACGTACGTATCACTTTGTACTCCACATCATGGAAAACGTAAAACTAAAGAATGTTGTGGCTCTTAGACTAAGCAGGTCTATTTCAGCGGACATTGTAAACTATATTTGCGGTCTTTAAGGTGCCATGAAAATCTTTGTTTATAACAGATTAACACATCTGCCCCTCTAAAATAAAATACCTCATGATTCACCTGTACTTGATGCATATGCATATTCACTGATAATATGCATTTCATTACCTTACAACTGCAGTAAGGATCATAATTATGATGTGATATTCTGTGCATCCACAAGTGACAGATGGCCAGTTATTACTCCATTTTACTGGTTGAATTTGTTTGCCACTAGGTAAGAAGAGCAGAGTCAAATCTTGTTTAGAATGCTATCAGGATAGCCCTGAGAGATTTCTGTCATTACATTTGTTTATATAATTATTTTTTGACAAATGAATTGCAAATTGACTTAAAATAGGAACAGTCTAGAAATACAGAACCAAGCCCCAAAAGGTAAGGAAATCCAGATAAGCTACACCCATTCCTTCCCCCTTATATGCAGAATATGGCATTCACTGATAAAATACTCCACCGAATAAAACTCCTGCTCTATCTGGGTGGGTTAAAGGAGTAATTCCTTCAGTTGTAGTTCACAGTTCAAAGAATGTTGTCTTAGGTTTACATCGGCTGTTCTATAATGGCATGGATTAACGCACTCATCAGGAGGCTGGAACAGTGAGGTCAAATCCATAATTCTGTTAAAGTTCAGTTTATATCCAAACACATTTGATTGAAAGTTGCACCCCTTGATTTCAGTGGAACTTAACTTTCAAATAAATCCATTTTGGATTACATTGCACAGAGATTGTTGAGTTTTATTGTTTTCTGCCTTGAAGCTCACACTACCATTTATTTAAATCACCAGATAAAGGCATATCATGTTTTCATGAGGCTTTGAAGGCTTTCCTTGATCCTGATCAACTTTCCCTCTCACCATCCATCGACCCCTCACATTCACATGCCTTTCAACATTTCTTAAAATAGTTTACTTGCAACAATACTATTATCAT
Organism: Euleptes europaea; assembly: GCF_029931775.1. Taxonomy (NCBI): domain Eukaryota; kingdom Metazoa; phylum Chordata; class Lepidosauria; order Squamata; family Sphaerodactylidae; genus Euleptes; species Euleptes europaea. Next base: position 34,679,956 of record NC_079320.1, on the reverse strand, counting down.
ATCAAGGGGTACTGCCTAAGGCACATTCTCCATACTTGGGGGGGGGCATACACTAGGACTGAGCATGGTAGCTCCTTGGATCTAATTTCCTACCCTATCTGCCTAGTTAGATCCTAGGTTCTGTTCCCTGGGCAAGCTAATTCTTTGACAGAACATTTGGAACATAGGATATCATGTTGAAAATTGGATCTTATATATCTATAAATATCCCCCCCCCCGCCCTGTTTTCTCCACAGGAAGGTGGCATCGTGTAGCCTGATCTCATCAGATCTCAGAAGCTAAGCAGGGTCAGTACTTGGGAGACCACCCAGGAAGACTCTGCAGAGGAAGGCAATGGCAAACTGCCTCTGCTTCTCACTTGCCTGGAAAGCCCATTCAGCTATGACTTGACGGTACTTTACACACACATACATCACGTTAATATCACACAGGCATACATAGGGTAAAAACAGAAGGATTCTAAAATAGCCCATTACCTTGTTTTCAGGCCAGATGCGGAGAGACTAGTCTTTTATAGCTTTTTTAAGGTCTTTTGTAGCTCCCATGCAGAGTGAAATTTAGGTGCCCACAGACCCCCCCTTTCCCAATTACCAGATATTTCTCTCCTGTGCTTAGACCTCATAATAAATCAATGTATAGATATGGCAACATAATAGCGTGAGTGACTACCAGAACCCATGCATCACACTACTGTGCCTTAATTCGGCAAACAGCCCTTCACAATAATAATATTAGTCTTTTGTAATTCTGTTGCTCTCCACGTTCTAACACATATTTTAATTTGTTTTCATGAAAATTGTACAGAGCATCTAAGACAATTAGGGATTCACATAGGTAAACAAAATCATATCTGAAAAACGTTTATGTTGGGGTTAGATATATTTATTTCATTTACAACCTACCTTTCTCCCCAATGGGGACCAAAACGGTTTACATCATTCTCTTCTCTTCCATTTTATTCATCACAATACCCGTTAGGTATATTTGTGTAACGCAGCCCCATCCAGTTTTCACAATGTATGATGGAGTGGGGGGATACTGCTCATATTATTCTCCTACGTGTTCATAGGAATGTTGGGTTTCTCTGACTAGCTAGCATGAAATATGCAGTCAGAAGAACTGTTTTCACAGGATGGGGCATCCTTTTCCACAGATATTTCAGAATTTTCAGATGTGCTGCAAAACAGAAATGTACTCATAACTCGCAGCTATAAAAATCCCAAGTGTTTATTTACGCTGTACAGTGCTGCCATATCTGCCACAGATGATGTTTACTGCAAGAACCATGAGGCAAGATGCATGTCTGTAAACATGCACTAGACACATGCAAAGGAGCTGCACCTAATCATAGCTCCTTGATGCATGTTCACTTCAGTGGGAGTTGTATATTTTCTCTTCACATGTAATGTTTCCACCAGAACAAACACTGCTGCATACATGGCAAATTCTGCTGCTGCGCAATGGATGAATTAGCACTCTGGAATGCTTCAGATATGACTGCCTTCCATTCCTACACAGACATTACTTCCTTGCAGAAAAAGTGTACGTGATGCATATACGGTATATGTTATCAAGCATGCATTTGTCATACACATTACACACCTTTTCCAAAGCTGTGACATGCATATAGTAGCATGAATTATCAGTAATCCATGAATCCTGGAAATGATTCAGTGGAATGGCCCTTTGGACAATAAGATTACTTATTGTCTCCAGGATCAGAGGAGCATACCTATTATATTAGGTGCTGTGGAACACAGGCAGGATAATGCTGCTGCAGTTGTCTTATTTGTGGACTTGCTAGAGGCCCATGGTTGGCCAGTATGTGAACAGACTGCTGGAGCTGATGGGCCTTGGTCTGATCCAGCATAGCTTTATGTTCTTAAGATGCACTTTCTCCCACAGATGTTAACAGAATACCTTTGCAGCTGGTGGCTAAATGTTGGTGGGTTTTCAGAAGGGAGATGCCATTCCTGGTGGTTTAGAATAGAATAGAATCATAACGTTGGAAGGGGCCATACAGGCCATCTAGTCCAACCCCCTGCTCAATGCAGGATCAGCCTAGAGCATCCCTGACAAGTGATTGTCCAGCCTCTGTTTAAAGACTGTCAGTGAGAGGGAGCTCACCACCTCCCTAGGTAGCTGATTCCACTGTCGAACAACTCTTACTGTAAAAAACTTTTTCCTAATATCCATCTGGTACCTCACCGCATTATTGCGAGTCCTGTCCTCTGCTGCCAACAGGAAGCTCTCTGCCCTCGTCTCAAGTGTCAGCCCTTCAAATACTTAAAGAGAGCTATCATATCCCCCCTCAACCTCTTGTTCTCCACACCAAACATTCCCAGCTCCCTCAGCCTTTCCTCATAGGGCTTGGTTTCCAGGCCCCTGATCATCCTCATCGCTCTCCTCTGTACCTGCTGCATTCTGTCCACATCTTTTTTGAAGTGGGGCCTCCAAAACTGCACATGATACTCCAGGTATAGCCTGACCAATGCTGTGTACAGTGGAACTATGACATCTTGCAATTTGGATGTTAGGCCTCTGTTGATGCAACCCAAAATCACATTAGCTTTTTTGTTGTTGCTGCATCACACTGGCTGCTCATATTTAACATATGGTCCACTCGTACCCCAAGATCTTGTTCACACACACTGCTACCCAGAAGTGTATCCCCCATCTAGTATGTCCCTCATTTTTGTTACCCAGATGTAGAACTCGGCACTTATCCTTGTTCAATTCCATTTTGTTCACATCCGCCCACTTTTCCAATGTGTTCAGATCTCGTTGAATTCTATCTCTGTATTCTGATGTGTTCTCTGCTCCTCCCAATTTGGTGTCATCTGCAAATTTAATGAATAGTCCCTCCACACCCTCATCCAGATAATTTTTAAAAATACTGAAAAGTACCGGCCCCAGAACCAAACCCTGTGGCACCCCACTGGACACCTCCCTCCATTCAGATGAAATGCCACTGACAACTACTCTTGAGTGCAGTTCTCCAACCAGTTCCCTATCCACCTAACTATCCTAGGGTCCAGTCCACGGTCCTCTAGTTTACTTCTTGGAACATCATGGGGAACCCTGTCAAAAGCCATACTGAAATCCAGGTAAACAACATCAACCGCATTCCTCAATCCAGTAAGCTCATCACTCAAAGCTCACCAAAGAAGGAAACGAGGTTGGTCTGGCAAGATGCTCGCAGTATCTTCTCTGGGACAGAGGCCAGTCTGACTAGTCTGTAGTTTCCTGGGTCATCCTGCCTCCCTTTTTTGAAAATTGGGATAACATTCGCCCTCCTCCAGTCTTGTGGCACATCTCCCGTCCTCCAAGAGGTCTGGAAGATGATGGACAAAGGCTCTGGTGTTAGTGTGTGTGTGTAAAGTACCGTCAAGTCGCAGCCGACTTATGGCGACCCCTTATGGGGTTTTCAAGGCAAGAGACTAACAGAGGTGGTTTGCCAGTGCCTTCCTCTGTATAGCAACCCTGGACTTCCTTGGTGGTCTCCCATCCAAATACTAACCAGGGCTGACCCTGCTTAGCTTCTGAGATCTGACGAGATAAGGCTAGCCCGGGCCAGCCAGGTCAGGACAGGCATTACTATAGCAGCCAGTAAACGAATGTTTGAGAAGCACCCGTTTTTGTTTTTAATGTGTTGGGAGGTACACTTGTTCTTCAGTCTGTTTAAGGGGGATTAAAAAAAATAGCAGTATGTATTTGTTTATATCTCACTCTCAACCATAAAACTAGTTTGTGGGGCAGCTAACAATGTATGGAAAACTATTTTAAAATATAACAAAACATTAACGTACTCATTACCCGCAGCAGAAAAATATCAATTATAAAGCAATGTTAAAACCAGGTGACAAGTAGGAAAGGCTTCTTCAGCGTCCAGCAGCGTTTCACCCACTGGTCCATTTTCATCAATGGGAAAGGGCTCAAAAACGCCTTGAAAAAAATTGGGAGCCTCTTATGCCATTTATGCCCGGGAGGTTTTGCCTTGGATTTGCCTCTCTAGTCTAGATGCACATTTCCCCCATCCGAATTCTCAGAACTCTGCAAGGGGGCTTACTGTGTTGAGTTTTGAGCTTTCGGATGGGGGGGGGGAACGTGCATCCAGGGAGCAGCAAATCCAAGGCACAACCTCCCGTGCATAAGCGGCCTTAGACGGGCAACGTTTTGCTTTCTGCATTGACTGCGATGAAGGAACGCTCCCCACCACCATAACGAAGCCCGCGCAAACACTCCAGCCCAGCGGCCTCGGGCTCGCTCGCGCCGATCTCAGCATCCTCTGAGTGTGCGCGCGCAGCGTTCTGCGATCGCTATCACGTGAGCGCGAGTGACTTGCTGACACTCCCCCCTCCCCCTCCCCCTCCCCCCACGATTTCTCTCTAAGGTGGAAGGCGGCCGTTGGGCCGCCGCGTGCGCTTGTTTCTCATTCGTTCTGCGGGGCGCGAGTTGGCGTGAATGACGTGTCGCTGCCTACGGCCAATCGGGGCCGGGCAAGGAGGAGGCCGAACGCGCCCCGCCTCGCCTGCCCGTGTGGGGCGGAGCGGTTCCTTTCAGGCAGGCGCTGGCTGGGCAGCGATGGCGGACGATGGGGATGGGAAGCTAAGGACTGAGCAAGGAGGCGGCGGCGGCCCGGAGGAGACGGAGGCTGCCGCGGCCGGCAGCTGGCTGTGGGGAGGCGGCCTGCTGTTGAACGTGACGCTGCTGGCGCTCGTGGCGTTGGCGGCCTACCAGCTCTACCGGCGCTGGGGCAAGCGGAGCGGGGCTGGGGGCGCGGCGCAGCAGAGCCAGGCCTCTCCCTTGCCCCGCATGAAGCGGGGGGACTTCACTCTGGAGCAGCTGCGCGAGTACGACGGCGCACGCACGCCGCGCATCCTCCTGGCCGTCAACGGCAAAGTCTTCGACGTGACCAAAGGCGGCAAGTTCTACGGGCCCGGTGAGGAGGAAGGGGGACGGGGGGCCCCTCTGCCCGCCTCTTTCCCTGCCTGGGCCAGGCGTTAGGGAGGGCCCGAGGGGAGCGCCTCGCCTCGCTCTTCGCCGTGCCTGCCTGCCTGCCGCCCCGCCCCCGGAGCAGGTATAGGGGGAGGGGCGCGAGGGTACCTGGCCTGCTTCGCCTAGCCACGTGGGTACCTGGCGTGAGTCCAGGGCGCTGAAAGAGCCCCTTTCCCAGCAGGACTGCTTCCTGGGTCGCAAGCTCCTAACCGTCCGTGTAGCCCCCTAGTGTGCTTGTTCAGAAGCAAGTCTCGCTGGAGTTTGGGGTTTATTCCCCCACCCCCCCGGGGATCGTGCATAGAATCGCAAGCTGACAGTTCTGTTTCAAACGCGTGCTTGACCTATGCGCCTGTAGCTCTCCTGGGTGCATTGTGTGTTGCCTCTGCCTGTCTCCTGCTTTGATGGTCAAGACTGTCTGGAGAAGTAAACTTGTCGACGTTAGTGGCGTTCCTTTATTAAGGAGTTGTGTAAGACTCGGTGATTGCAGTAACGTTTGGGCTGCAGTCGGGCAAATAGTTACCCTAGAGCAGTGGTTCCCAACCTTTTTTTTGACCAGGGACCACTAGGACTTTTTTGTTCGGTGCAGGGACCCCAAGGTTCAAAATAAAAATTCCGAGAATTTTAAAATAAATTTTAATCATAACTGTTAGTTAAACATTAAACTTAGAATAATATTTGAATATGTTTTTATAATAGAAAACTTTTAATTGAAAAGATTAATTTATTATGGGTTTATAACTTTGTTTCGCGGATCTTAATTTAGTTCTCGCGGACCCCTGGGGGTCCATGGACCCCCGGTTGGGAACCAGTGCCCTAGAGTTTATGCTGATCCAAGTAGACGTGGAACTGCAAGGCTTGACATCTCACTACGCTAAGGTTTTGGCACCTGGAGTACAAACCGTGCAGTAGTAGTTCTGCTTCTTTTTAAGTTAGTGGGGATGTTAACTGGGTGTTGATTTGCAGTTTTAATCCCTTATGATCCCATCCTAAACCACAAATTTGGAAAGGAAGTCCTACTAAAATTGGTTTGTTCTTACTGAAATATTTATGACTCGTCTTCCTGGCACCAGATGGTGGGTCAGGGCAGTTTACAAATACAAGTTTGGCTAATATACGGCACAAACATAGATTATAACATAATTACAGAAGAGAGCCACAAAGTTATCACTTTGCACTTGCTGCGTACAGTTGATTTTAATTTGTTTCATTTATCCTTAAAAGCCTTTTTGAACAGTAAGGTTTACAGACCCGTTGGAAATATAGGTTCATACCAAGAGAAACAGTTCTTCAAGAATGTGGGTCCTAGGCCACATAGATCTCTATATGCAAGAACCAGCACCTTGCATTTAGTGTGGAAGCAAATTTTCCGCAACTGTATCAACCTGATTCTCCAGCTACAAAGGGGAATCTAAGGGAACTCCAAAGCTCTTAACTGCATTCGTCAGCTTAAGCACCACACCATCCAGGATGGACAAGACAGTTCCCTCCAAACTGACCAGTATCACCCCAGTCTTGCCTAAATTCATCTTTACCCTTTTATTCCGGAACCAATTGATCACAGCATGTTTCTGGCTAAACATGCACAAGATCAGGTTGTGCAACAGTTATCTCTGACAGTGTTTATGGTCCGGATCTTTACTGCCTACAGCCATACTACACATGGTCAGCAAGTAAACAGCATGATTGTCAGGAAACTGCACCACACTGACCTGGATATTGGGGTTATTTCCTGTTCAGATATGCTGCTGGATAAAAGTTGCCAACAATGTGTTTTCTTATGGTAGATCACTGCACTTTAAAAAGACTATTTCAGTTCTTGTGCAGGTTATTGTTGTATGTGCAACACTGTTGCATCTGATAGGGAAATTGAATTGTTTATCAGCACTGTTATGGCTAACGGTTCAAAGAAATTAATTGCAATATCTGCAAACTGGAAAATTTCTGGATCTTGAAAAAAATGCTAAGTTATTGTGCCTCTCCTGTCGTGAACAGTGTGTGGGAAATATCTAAAGGGCACATAATAGACTTGCCCTAGCGCTGAGAGCCAACTAATTTGTGTCTGTCAATGAATGGATCTGTGGGTAGAAGATAGCCAGTTATCTCATATTTCAAGAAAGAGTTATCTCATATTTCAAGAAAGAGTTCATAACATGAAAAAATAATGGGTTGGTACATAGGCTAGTTTGATTGAAAGGCATGTCTAAGAGAAGACTTGTGATCTAATACTTAGAAGTTTTGATTGATAACCTTGATGGCTAGAGCTCATAGAAGAATCCAAGAAATCTGAAGTTTTCAGTTTAATACACAGTTAATACTATCAGTGATTGGGAAAGGTGCCTTTCACCTCATGTTGGGAAAATGCTAGGGCATGATCCAGTGAAAGTTATACATTTTTCATTCTCAGACTCAGAAATCCATGCATATGCATTAGTCTCCCACTGAAATCAGTAGACTGAAAAATGCTAAATTTTGGCTGGATTGTACCTTATACTTTGAACTGCAAGCATCATTTAGTTAAGGCTTCAGTAATGCAGCAAAAGGCACTGGAAAGGAAAAAAGGTAATATCAGCTATGCTGTATTGTCAGACTTCTCAGATGGCTTCCTCTTGTTACTACTTTCACACATCAGAAATATATTCAGGGGTGGGGAAGGACTTGTGACCAGTTAGCCCATTGAATGATATTTTGTGATTGAGTAAAGAGAAAAGGACACTTCCACGAATTGTGGGATATACTGGTGAGGGATTCTGTCTGATGTTAGTTTCTTTAGTAATTTATCATTTTTGGATGAAGTAGCTGAATATTTTTTCTTATGGGGTAATCGTGGGCCTCATGGCATGCATGTGGAAAGATATTTTGACGCATGCTATGCTAGGACAGCTGTGTGGACAGCAGACATTTCAAGAATCCTATTCATGTTCACCTTTCAGCTTTTTGCCACATTGTTCAGAATTGGATTTGCACATACAGTCCCACTTCGTCTGTGCACTTGGTTGGCTTTCAGTGCTTACCTGCCTGTTTGATGGATTGCTGGATGTATAACAGCCTTGAAAATACTACAGAAAAGTGGTACTGGAATTATTTTAAATTAAAAATGTGCTCTTTGTCACTGTGGGCTGGGGTCCAAATCTGTTTCTACTCAAGAAACAAATGGGCATACATAAGTCTTCTGACATACACAAAAGGTGATTACATGATTATGGCACTTTTCTTTGTTTAAAAACAACCCTTTCATATAATTTGCAGCAAATTGTTGGTGGAATGTATGGATAGGAATTTTGATACCTTCTTATAAAGATGTTCATAAATGCTTAAGATTAGGGGTCCACAAATTTTGGCTTGGCTTAATTTTCGGTCTTTATTTATGAACACTACTCTTCCTTTCTGCTCAGTTCTGCTCAGAGAGGGGTGTTTTTCCCTCCATTATGTTTTTTGCAAATGGCAGCAAGGTACCAGAAATCATTTCTTTTTCAGCTCTGTAGTTTATGGAAAACCTGGGATATGGAGGAATATTTTCTCCACTTTTCCCCAGGGCTTTTACAGAAGGCCAAAACAGTACCTTTTGGTAGAAAGTCTGCATAGAACTATTTTAAACAATAAATGCATGCAGAAATAAGATTTGACTACATCACATCAGACCAATAGAAATTAATCATGGTTCAGAATACATAATTAAGTACAAAGAAATGTACTCAACCAGAAAGAGAGAGATGTAATCCTTTGACATGCTTTGGGGTTCTTGGTTAACTATAAACATACAATGATATAAAACTTTCCCTCAAATTCCTAACATATCATGGATCCAGCTGGCTTTTCTACTGGTGAAATAAAAGAACTTTGGGTCTTCTTTGACTATCAAAGATGTTATGATGGGGATCACAGGAGCTGAATGGACAAAAGTCATATGGGATGGAGGCTGTAGGAAGGAGGGGAATTGGATGACATTGGGGGTTACCAATATCTGGGAGCATAAGCAAGCAGGAGGATTAAACTTCTCTCCTGTTCACTGATTGTCTCCTGAAAATGCTGCCTTTGTACACATACATTGCCTTGGGAAGCTGAATTTGCATGTTTACAAGATACAAAAGCATGGGGGTTCACAAACTTTGGATCAAATCCATACATTTTGGACCTCTCCTGAGAAGAAAGGTTTTTAGTCAGACATATTACAATGAGTATTGGAAGTTCATGGAGCACCTTTAAGTCTCTCTGAAGCTATGGGGTGAGATAGTTTCAAGTTGACTAGTGGGATGGAGCAAATCCCTGTTGCTCTGAGCTTTGGGGATGCTCAAACCAGGGTGACCTCAGTGAGGGACCCCTCTCTTGCCCAAGATATAGAGATGAGTAGGGGCTATCACCAGAATTTTCAAAAAATGTTCTTACCAGTGTTGAGCCCATTTGTGAATTCCCTCAAATTTAATATTGCTATTATTATTTTGCAACTGAGACAGCATTGGTTTCACTTGTGGACAGTCCTATTTGTAAATGGATAAAGGTAATGCTTCCCTATTTCATTCTCCCTGAATTATCTGAGGCTTTTAATACCATGGAAAAAAAGGTGTAAACAGCCCTAATAGCCCACGCTTGCACAATGTTTTGTGTCATTTGAGTTGGTCCCAATAAAAGGTATTACATGAACTTTATTTCTTTTTTCTGGATTTTGATACTGGACCACTGCATCTTGTTAACGCATAGGGAAACAAGAGTGAGAAAGGGAGTAGCTTAAACCAGTCTTGTCTGTTCATAATCAGGGGAGATACCATCAGAGATTCTAAATTGGCAGTGTTCTGCCTTTTCCTTGGAACTCTTTCATCTTTGCTAGCCTACTTAACAAGATCATCTATACCAGGGGTGTCGAACTCAGTTGTTACAAGGGCCGGATATGACATAAATGTCACTTGGTCAGGCCGGGCCATGTCTCGCCAGCCCAGATCAAGAGTGGGGGAGTGGCTGGCTCGCAGGCTGTATAAGAGCTCTCAAGGGGCCAGATCTGGCCTGGGGCCTTATGTTTGACATCCCTGATCTATACCTTTAGGGTTGAATGTCATCAGTATGCTGATGACCGTTCTAGATTTTGGTTATACAGGTGATGTTGGCTGAAGTCTGACGTGTTGGTGGACTCTTCGGCCTACCCTTGATGGGTTGAGTTTATCCTTGGTTTATTGGGAGAAGAGCTTTGGGGTGTTTTAGAGCCCAGCCTTGCTACTGAAGAAGCAGGTTGGTATAGTGGCTAAAACCACTTTCTGTCAATTACTTCTACTGCATAGATTGTCTTTTATTCTAGAACTACCGTATATACCCGTGTATAAGCCGACCCGCGTATAAGCCGAGGTGCCTAATTTCTCCCCAAAAATGGGGAAAAATTAGGCACCCGCGTATAAGCCGAGGGTCGGCTTATAACCCCTCCCCCCCCGCAGACTTACCTGACCGGGCTCCCGGGAGCAAGCGGCGTGGCCCTGGTGGCGGCGCGGCCGGGCGGGGGCCGGGGCAGCCTCCCTGCAGTTGCAGGAGGCCGCCCCAGGCCGCTCCCGGCCCCAGGAAGCGGCAGCGCGGCCGGGCGGGGGCCGGGGCAGCCTCTGCGCAGCCGCAGGAGGCCGCTCCCGGCCCCAGGAAGCGGCGGCCGGGCGGGGGCCGGGGCAGCCTCTGCGCAGCCGCAGGAGGCCGCCCCAGGCCCCAGGAAGCGGCGGCGCTTTTTTTGGGCTGAAAAACTCGGCTTATACGCGAGTATATACGGTAGGTATTCTCAGTTTGTTGATCCATGCTGCTGTGACACACTGTACTTGGGGCTGCTGTTAAAGCAATCTAGTGCAAAATGTGGCTCATCTTTTGACTGAAGAGTTTTCGAATGAATGTTAACATGGTTCCAAAACAACTTCATCGCTTGCCTCTGCTGCCTTGGGCACTGTTTTAGCAGGAAAGGCAGGGCATAAATATTTTAAATTTTATCCTCTTAGTTCAGTTTCCATTGTATTTAGTTTGATTTGATTTGGGGATCTTGACCATCCTTCTCCAGGCTGGCTTGCTGACCTGTGTGTCATAGAATTATGGATTATGGTTTTAATTGTAAATTATTTTTTGTATGTAAATGTAATATGGACTGTATTGTAAATTATGTTTTTATGATATATTCTGCTCTGAGCCTGGCTTTGGCTGGGATAGAGTGGGGTGTAAATTCATAAATAAACAAATAGATAAATAAATAAATAAATAAATAGTAGTTCTGGAAGATGTGTTAAGCAGTGATGCCTTGATTATACAGGAATTTGTTAGTAGAAATTTTAAAGTGATACCCAGTTAGCTATACAGTAGCAGTTTTGTGCACTATTCATGTCGAAATTATAATAAAGAGATCTTAATTGTCATTTTGCTGGATGCCCCTCTTAAGATGCTGGAAGTTGATTAAAAACTGTTGATAAGCCCCTCCAAGAAATGTTTATGTGGCACATGCAGTTCATCAGTTAGACTTAGATGATGTTAACATTTCAATATTTACTTTTTTGTGTGTGGCCAGTAATTTGAATAACATAGTTAAGTGGTTGTCAAGCCTTAGCAAACCCCTATTTTGATTAAAATTGTTCTGCAGCCCCCCTAGGTTTACCATCACTGGAACATGTTACATGACAATGAAACTCTCATCCAGCTACATTTTAAATGGAAGTTTAAGAAAAATGGTTTTAATTACCTTTTACATGGTCTACAAGGTCAGATCTCAGGGGTAGTTATATGGCCTCAGTTTATTAAAAGGCTCTGACCCCAGTTCTAGTCAGTCTTATCCTTTGGATGGGTCTTTGCCTTGGAGATAGCAATAAACTTCCATGTTAATTTCTAGGTAAGAGGTTAGCTGAACAGGTGAGAAGGGGATTGGAAAAACTTTCAGAGCTGCTCTCAGAAATAAAAAGACAGCATTGTGCTAAGCTTTATCTTTCAGTATTCATTTGAAAAGCACCATTGGCTGTTACTGTCTATGGATACAGAATGGAGTCTGTGGTGACAGCCTTTGCATTTAGGGATGCCAGATTCCAGGTAGGGTCTGGAGATCTCCTGGAATTACAAATTATTTCCAGAATACAGAGATCAGTTCCCCTGGAGAACACTGATGCTGTGGAAAGTGAACCCTATGGCATTTCACCTCACTGAGGTCCCTTCCAACCGCACCCTCCACAGGCTGTGTCCCCAAATCAACAGGAATTTCCCAACCTGGAGTTGGCATCCCTTTTTGCTTTGGGTTATAGAGTGGAAACTAGTTCAGTTTCATATGAGATGTAATTATGACAACTGCATTAGGACGGACCACCTTTGTGTCATTAAACTAGGGCTGAACTCTTTCTTCCCAGCAACCAATCAACATGTTTTCTGGCAAGTGTTAGAAACTAAATGGCTCTGAGATCTTCCTCCCTGAAAGAAGGAGAAACAGATTTGGCTACATTTCCATGAATTGAAGTGTTCTTGCCCGTTCCTAGATTAGAGAGCTCCAGATATATGAAGTCAGAGTCATGTACATCTCTAAACTTTGATGTAACAGGCGTGTTCCTAATACCAGAATAGTTAAATATGTTTTCCCAGTGTAGAAGTGTAAATAAATTGCATACTTAAACTTTTCCACTGAAATTGAGCATTTAAGAAGCACAATCAATTCTGTCGAAGGCTTTCACGGTCAGAGTTCATTGGTTCTTGTAGGTTATCCGGGCTGTGTAACCGTGGTCTTGGAATTTTTTTTCCTGACGTTTCGCCAGCAACTGTGGCAGGCATCTTCAGAGGATTAACACTGAAGGACAGTGTCTCTGTCACTGTCCTTCAGTGTTAATCCTCTGAAGATGCCTGCCACAGTTGCTGGCGAAACGTCAGGAAAGAAAATTCCAAGACCACGGTTACACAGCCCGGATAACCTACAAGAACCAACAATCAATTCTGTTGCATCATTTGTACCTAACCCAACTCTCCTTGGGCAGATGCTAGAGATACCAATGAAAGCTTGATATATCTGTGAATTGATTCCTTATAAATTGATTTTTTTCTTGGGAATAAATAATTGGCCATTACAAGGCTTGTTGCATTATTAGCCTTATTAGATAAAAGAATCCATTTCAAAGTTGTATTAGTGGGAGCTGAGAGCAGACTGGATCTGGAATCTGTACCTTAATTATATATATATTTGCAAATATATATGTGATTTTATTTTGCCTTATACAACAGCTAGTAAAACAATAAACTCCCTATCTTGGGCTTTAGGACCAAAACCAGTTCTGTTCTCTGTTCAGCATGTTGAGAAGGATTTTCCAATAAGCTGATGCTGCACAAGGCAAATTGCTATTCCACAAAAATAGCACTTTCTGGGAAAGCTAGGGTATTTTTTTGCATATTCACTTTGTTTGGCAGTTCAGTATGGTCAGCCTAGTGTTCATATTAGTTCTAAAAGATTGATATTACTGTTTCTTTAATCCTATAACTTTGTGTGTATCATATTGCAGTGTATGTTCATAATGAAATGTTGCCACTTGGTTGAAAGAAAAACACAAACCTCATTTGTACTCTGTTTCTCTACTTCATTTCTAATAGCCACATACTGATTGCTAGCCTGTTACGTAATCTTCATGTAAAATATTTCCAAAGGTTATGTTGATAAATGTTGACTATGTTGCCAAGTTCCATCAGTGCAGTCTTTTCAGTGTGTCCAAGGTACCTAGAAACATCTGATTAGACTGTTGAACATTTCTTAGGGTTGGACCGATAGCTAAACAAAAAATACCAAAAGCCGTTAAATGCACCAAATTTCAACATGTGCCTTGTTTACAGTATATAAATATAGATGCGGTTAGTAAGTGTTGGCTGTGAAATTTCACTTTGTTTGAACAGCATTTTGTAGAAAAAAATTCATGTTTGTGGTTACTTTGGTTACATTCTAGATTAAGTTAGTGTTCTGCCCATACTTCATAACTAAATGTATTCAGCTTGTTGTAGCAAGCATTTGTCATATGATACTTCTGGTGAGCATTAAGCTTTTCTGGAATAAATGCAAAAAAGTAGTTTGACTTGCTGATTACATTTATGAGAAACTGTAGAGTATTCAGTTACAGATGATCGTTCCATTCATAGAGAAACTGAGATACGGTGGGGCTGGGGGGCAACAGTACTTTAGATACAATTTCCATATTCCAAAGCGATGAAATTATATTGCATGTAATTAAATGTATCTTTTTTCCTTCTTTTCAGAGGGTCCTTATGGAATATTTGCTGGCAGAGATGCCTCAAGGGGTCTAGCAACTTTCCGTCTAGATAAAGATGCACTCAGAGACGAATATGACGACCTATCTGATCTAAATGCTGTACAGATGGAGAGTGTGAGAGAGTGGGAAATGCAGTTTAAAGGTAATATTTTAATTGGCAGATTCACTGGGAATCCTAAAGGTATTTGGCAGTGGCTGTTGAGAAATTTATTTAAGTGGTTATGTCTTTACTGCATGTTAGTGACTTTTGTTTTAAAAAGTTTCAAGTTATGTAAACAGTAGCTTAATGCCCGCAAGTATGATAAGGAAAGGTGAGCAAAAGAGTACGTTTACCAGCCTTCCATGACTTGACATGACAAGCCCTGCTCCCTTCTAGTGGCAAACTGACACAACCATGAAGATGTAGAGGCAAGTTGGTTATAGGCCGAATTCTACAATCACCTCTTCTGGTCAGGTCTACTGTTACTGGAGAGGTAGAGCCTGTACCAGAATTCCCAAGCTTGCTTGGTGAGCTCCTGAGCTGCTCACAGACCTTTCAGAGGCTATGCATGCATAGCTTGACTCACGAGGGTGAGAGAGAACTACAGACACAATCCTCTTTAAACTCAGGAAGAAGTTACTTCAGTCTGAGCCAGCAGTGGATGAAATAGCCTTCTTCATCTCCTGAAGCCTTGCTGTAAGTGTGCACACAAGCCATTGTGCCTGTACCACTTTGAATATTCTAAATTTTATCTGGTTGAGGACGTTACTCCACAGTGTACTATTCCAATTGAATTAACAATTGAGTTGTGTATGTGTGTGTGGGGTGTTCCTGGCAAAGCTACTTTGTGGCTTAAAGTATCACCACACCTCTCAAATCTTCTTTGTCCCTTGTAGTGCTTGTTCTGTTAGCTCTAAGTGGTTGAGCATACTAATATGCAGTTACTGGGGCTGAGCAGCTGGACAGATCAAAAAATTATTCTATTCACTTAATAGGTCTGGAAAGCAGACTGGCATTTATGATATTGTGAGGAAAACACAGCTCATCCCAGTTAATCACTAATAATGCCAGGAGTTTATAGTGCATGGTGTGGCATTTGTACCAGGTACCACTTAGCCATTAAGTTCATGAGATGCACATGGGCCAGTTACTATCATCTAGTTCAGGGTAGTCAAACTCAATTGTTATGAGGGCCAGATATGACATGTTACTTGGTTGGGCTAGGCCATGCCTTGCCAGCCCAGATTGAGAGTGGGGTGGGGTGGCTGGCTCACAGGCCAGATAAGAGCTCTCAAGGGGCCTGATCCAGCCCTTGGGCCTTATGTTTGACACCTGTGATCTAGTTTGTACATGTGCTGAGAGCTAGGATGAAATTGTGGAAAACACTCCCTTCCTTAGTTTATGGAAGAAAAACACCCCATTGTAATCACTCCCTATTGAGGAAAGATTCCTTCTAGAGAAAAAAAAGTGGGATGTTACTCCAGTATTTAAAAGCAGCTGGTAATTTCCATATTAGAGGTTCATAACATGGAACTGATTTATTTATTAATTTATTAAAACCTCTTTTCCAGAAAAGTATGACTATGTTGGTAGACTCCTAAAACCAGGAGAGGAACCATCAGAATATACAGATGAAGAAGATACCAAGGATCACACTAAACTGGATTAAGCTTTGTAAATCACCAAAGTCATGGGCCTTCAGAACTGCAATCTTATTTCCCATCACAGAATGCCCCGTCTCCACAGTTCTTCTGCTGCACAAAACAACTCAACAGGTTTTGTACAAGAACATCATCACCCTCTCTCAATGAAGATTTGATTAGGCATTCTTTGTGCTGCCCAACTTTTTTTGTTGCAGTTTAACTAATGTCTGGAAAGGCTTCGTTAATGAAGAGGGGCCAGGGATTTAAAAAGGAAACTCTGTTCCTTTTAGCCTGTTGAAGCCTTAGAACAGTTCATTATTTACAAACGTCAGTGTTTCATGTCATTTCTACTCCTTCGGCGCTAGAACGGAAAGCCTCAAGGAATACTAGTAAATTTGGCATCTGAAACATTACAAAAAATGGGAATATTCAAACTAGTCTGTGGGGTGTTGGTTTCCATGCCTGAGAACTATTTAAGACCTCTACAGATTATGGGGTTTCAATATATTCCCCTGAAGGATAGAGAAAAGCTTAACTTCTCTGCAGAAGCTATCATTTGAAACCTGCCTTCTATGCTTTTCCTTTCCCCTCAATCAAATCGGAATAATTGTGCCTTATTTCACTTAAGACTTGAATTGTTTTAAGGGAAAGCCCCAGATGTGACATAAGTCACTAAAAGCAGCATTGAGGGCTGAATGGAAAACATTGTCATTCTGTATATAAAATGTAAAGGAATACTCAGTGTTACTGCCATATATATATATATCTATATATATGTTAATATAATTAGCATTGTAATAGCCAAATGCATTTCCCCATTTGCTTTTTAAATAAGCCCACCCTTTTCTTTCCCCAGGGAGCTCCTTAAATTTGGAGCCTAGACCTATATCTTAGAAGTGAGAAGTGTGCATGGGTTTTGGGTATGTCTATGGATGCTTGAGTGCAAGAATTGGAAAGGATGGTTCCTGCAGATATTGTAAATATGAATACCATTTTAATAAAGCATGTAAAATACCAAATGTGCTGTCAGACTTTATGTAAAAGCTGTTAAGCTCTCGTAGGGGTAGCCAGGTCAGGTCTCTTACATGTATGGAGTAAAAGGAAGACGTCTTGAATATAAAATATTTTTGCACTGTTATTAAATAAAGCTTTATCCATTTTTTTTCCTTCAGTGACCACATTTAATCCTTATTTGTAATGTATCTGAATAAGTTTGAATTTTGAGAGCAAAAGCAACTGCAAATAGGGAATGAGGCAAAAGGGTTAAGCGTATAACAGTAGAACACATCTTCAAATGCTTTGGTGTCAATTTTCACTGAAGACTATCATTGTTTTCTTAGCTGTTTAGTGATTATGACAAGTACACAGTCTAACTCTCAAATGCTCCTCCCATAAACTAGTTGTCAGAACAGCGGTATAGCATCAATAGTGAAAGCTATTCACTAAGGTAGTGTCCTAAGCATGAATAAAACCTAAACAGCAGAGATCTTTAACCTATTAAAGGTAATATTTAAATGACCAAACACATCTGGCCCGTGCTCAGGTTGACTTGTGACTAGAGACTGCTTGTATGGTGTGTGTAGAAAGATTTTCTGTATCTGTTTCCCCCACCGTTAATGTGTGCATACTTGTCCTTTATAGTAATTTGAAAGTATCCACTTCCCATTCATGAGCCAGTTAGAATTTTTCTCCAAAAATTCATAATTAAAATTATGCAGTCTGTTTTGAGAAATGAACAACTTGTGTTCTGACTTTTGAAATAAAGTGTTATGTAGATATTAAATTTGTGCTGCATGTGTCATGTTAACTTCTGAGGGAAAATCAGCATGGTTTCTGCAAAAGGAAGTTTCACCTCACCAAACCCTTTTGCAGTTCTTTGAGAAAGTGAACAAGCATGTAGACAGTGGTGACTCAGCAGACATATACTTGGACTTTCAAAAGGATTTTGGCATGGTCCCTCTCTAAAGACTCCTGAGTAAACTTAGCAGTAATAGGATAAAAGAATGTGTTCTTTTATGCATTAACAATTTGTTAAATGACAGGAAGCAGAGTAGGAATACGTGGATAGTTCTCCCAATGGAGGGAAGTGAGCAGTGGGGCTCCATTAGGCTCAGTATTGGGGCCTGTACTGTTTAATTTGCTTATAAATGGTCTGGAACTAGGATGAGTAGCACAGTGGTCATGTTTGCAGATGACAAAATTATTCAGGATGGTGAAAACCAAGGATGACTGCTAAGAGCCTCAGGATCTCCACAAATTGGATGAGTGGGCAACAATGTGGCAAATGAAGTTCAATGTTGGTAAGTGTAAGGTGATGCACACTGGAATAAAAAAAAATCCCAGTTTCAAGTTTAGGCTGATGGGTTCAGAACTTGCTGAGACAGAGTGGAAAATATCTTGGGGCTGTAGTAGTTAGCTAGCTCAATGAAAGTGTCAACCCCGTGTGCTGCAAAGGGCAAACTGAGTTGGGGATTATTAGGAAAGGGATTGAAAATAAAATGGCTGATATTATGACGCCCATGTATAATCTCTGTGGTGCAGCCTCATTTGGAATACTGTGTACAATTCTGGTTACCATATCTTAAAAAGGACATCGGAGAGCTGAAAAAAAGAACAGAAGAGGGCAACAGAAGATTTGGGGGGAATTGGAGCATATTCCCTATGAGGAAAGGCTGATGAGTCTGGAACTCAGTTTAGAAAAGAAACTACTAAAGGGAGGACATGATAGAGGTTTATAAAATTATGCATATGTGCAGAGTTGACAAAACTTTCTCACTCCCAAAATACCAGAACTTGAGGGCATCCAATGAAGCTGATGGGCAGTAGATTCAGGATAAACAAATAGCGAGTGATTAAAATGTGGAATTCGCTGCCAGAGGATGTAGTGATGGCCACAGGCATAGACAGCTTTAAAAGTGGATTAGACAGATTCCTGAAGAATCAATTGGTCTATCAATGGCTACTAGCTGTGGGGACTACAGGGAACCTTCACATTCAGAGGCAATAAACCTTTAAATACCAGTACCAAGAGGCAACATCAGGGGAAAGCCTTGGCCGCTATGCTCTGTTGTTGACCCTCCAGAGGAACTGGTTGGCCACAGTGTGAGACAGGAATGTGGACTAGATGGCCCACTGGTCTGATCCAGTAAGGCTCTTCCTATGTTCTTAAGTAGAGTTTCAGTTCCACAGCTCCTATTAGAGCTATTAAAAGTTTATAGAGTGGGCACATTCCCATTTTAAGATATGTAATCAGTTTGGGGGGATTTAAAGTTCTTCTCTAGTGGTGTATTTTGTGGGGATTTGGTCTGTTTTTGAAGCTACTTCCTACTTTTTTATGGCATTAAAAGGAGGGAGGATAAAACTTGTGAACTAAAAAAGCCAAAGATGCTTCTAAGAACTTTTGAGAGCAACTTCATACAAAAAAACTATTTAATACTAGATACCAGTGATGCCAGAAAGGCAAGAAGAGCAGTTTTTGTCTCTCAACCAGCCTGGCTGTAAAGTTTCCCAGGGTGGGAAAGAGCTGCAGGAAAGCATAGTTAGAGTTGGGAGGGGAAGAAAGGAAAGGCAGGAGGAATGGGATGCCCCCTCCTTACAAGTTGCTTGTAGGTCCTCACTTGTTATAAACCTGGTCACCCTGTGTACAGCACATGCAAAACAGCATCTCTAGAAATGAGCTCATCAGCAGGGAAAATGGAAAGGACCCAGTTAGCCTGTTCACTTAATCTTGCCCTATTTCATAACTTTCATCTTAAAGAGCCATTTAGGGTTATCAGTGGTTGCAAACATGGAAAAGGAAAGAACAAGGGCAGACTAACATTACGTGTGGGAATTTGCACTGTGTACAAAAGTTACATACAAACTTGTCATAGGAAGAGCCTTGCTGGTCCATACTAGTGGTTCATCCAGTTTCATGGAGCAGCTAACAAGTGGGGCAGAGAAGTCGTCAAGGCATTTCCCTGCTGCTGGCTTCTAGCACTGCTATTCAGAAGTTTGCAGCATCTGTACATCCCTTTACACATGATGGCTGGTGGCAGTTGATGGGCCTATCCTCCATGAATCTGAATTCCTTTTTAAAGTTGTCTATGCTCATGGTCATCCCGAAATCCACTGGCAGTGAAACCCACAATTTAATCACTTGAGTAAAGTGGTTTCTTTTCCCCCCATCCTGAATCTATTGCCCTGTCCATCAGATTCATTAGATGCCTCTAAATCCTACTATTATGGGAAAGGGAGAAAAAAGGAAAAGTTTATTACAGGATAGTATGCTCATGGTGTGTGGGAGTAGCTTTTTTGCTAGTCTATAGTCCAGTACTGAACACATACAGCCTAGAGACAGAAGCACTCAGGGGGAAAAGTGTAGATAGTTTGACTTGGTCAAACTCAATCGTATGCGTGCTTTGAACGAGATATCCTTTTGGTGTGGCCGGAGAAACCATTGCAAAGGCCTCGAATGGAATCTGGCCCACCGCACAGCAGGAATGATGGAAACCATAAGCCCTTGAAGTTTCGCCAGGGTCATAAGATGAGGTGACACTGAAAGAAAAATGGACTTGGCCATGGATGAGATCTTGGACACTTTGTCTTCTGGAAGCCGGAGGGTATATGAGACTGTATTGATGTACACCCCGAGGTGGAGTAGATGTTGGGCAGAAAGAAGGTGGCTCTTCTCCCTGTTTATCAGGAAACCATGAGTCTCCAGTAACTCCAGGACCATCTTTGTGTGACTGCAACAGAGATCTCTTGTTGGCGCGCATATCAAGCTGTCATCCAGATAGGGGTGCAATCTTATTCCTTCCCTTCTTGCCAGGGCTATCAAGGTCACCAGGACCTTGGTGAAGACCCGGGGGGCTGAAGATAACCCGAAGGGAAGAGCCCGGAACTGGAAGTGGAACCGGAAGCGCAGGAATCTCCGATGGGGCTGGTGTATCAGGATGTGAAGGTAGGCTTCCTTTAAATCTATGGATGTCAGAAAGTCCCATGGCCGCAGAGCCTCGGAGACGGAGCGAAGGGTCTCCATCCTGAACTGCCGCTTGTGGATGTACCTGTTGAGGAGCTTTAAGTTGAGAATTGCCCTCCAATTGCCATTTTTCTTGGGCCCTGTAAAGAGAAAGGAGTAAACTCCTGATGATAGTTCCACTGGACTGACCGGTTCGATGGCCTGTATGTCGATCAAGTGTTGAATGGCTTCTGTTGTCCTGAGTAGTTTTTTTTTGTAAGAGCTGGGCACATCACGAGCCGATCTGGAGGGATGGTGAGAAGTTCCAATTGATAACCTTGAGAGATGACTTGATAAACCCAGGCATCTGGGTGGGAGGCTTTCCATTGTAGATGGAACTGACATAGCCTGCCCCCCACAGGCTGAAGTATAGCGTCACTGTTTTGAAGATCTGAAGGACTTGTCTCCCTTGTCACCCTGGGCGTTGGGGAACCGAGGGGGCTTGGAGTAGCGACCCCCCCTTCGAAAGGAGCCTTTGTATGAGCTCCATTGATTTCTCCTGTGGTCTGGTCTAAAACGTGACAGGGTGTGGAAGGAACGAAAGGAACCCTGCTGGGAAAAACCTTTTTGGTCCTTGCAAGAGGTTTTGGGCAAGGCCTTCTTCTTGTCTTTAGTTTCCACTAAAATTTCATCAAGTTTGTCCCCAAACAGCTTCTTACCCTGGAAGGGATACCCCATTAGGACCATTTTTGACCTGTGCTCCACCTGCCAGGGGCGGACCCGCAGAGCCCTCCTAGCTGCCGCTGTAGTTGACATGGCTTTAGCAGCGAAAACCATAGTGTCCAAGGTGGAGTCAGCCAAAAAGGACACAGCCTTGTGGATTCTGGATACCCCTTCTAGGGCGTTTTTGTTATCCTCTGGAATAAGCTGACCCAATTTTCTTGTCCACACAATTGCCGCCCTGGATACGAGCGCAGAGGTAATGGAAGCTTGTATGGCCCATGCAGCGGCATCATGGGATTTTTTGCATGCCAAATTGGCCTTGCGATCTAGGGGATCCTTGATAAGACCCAAACCCTCCTCTGTGACTAAGTCTGAGGGATGTAATGCTGAAACACCTGAATCCACTAGGGGGACCTTGAGGATTTCAGCTGAAGTGCTAGAGATATTATAAAGTTTCTTTATCGCTGCAGGGGCTTGGCGAGAAGCTAAGTGCTTTTCCCATTCTGCCTTTATAAGTGATAAAAAATAATCAGGGACGGGTACCACCCGAGGGGGGATGTTATGCATGTGGAAAAACTCTTTGTAGCCTATTTGCTTCCCCTGAGGTTGAGTGTCAGAAGCTTCATTTAAATCAAGTGCAGCTAAGGTTTTATTCAAGAAAGGCCGATAGTCCTCAGAGTTGAAGACCCAAAGCTGCTTTTCCTCTGTGCCCCTCTCCTCTCCGTCGGAGAACTCTCCTTCTTCCCTTTCGTCTTCTGAAGAAGCTGGGGAAAAGGTGATTGTGGCTGTGGCCATTTTAGAGGGGGGTGCCTTAAGGGCTGCCTTAGTAAGCCACTCGTTTCCCTCTTGCCTTTGGATCCTATGGGGCGGTTGGGAACTAGTCCCTTCCCCTGGATCGCTTAGGGAAGGCTCCAACTGTATCATGGGGGTAAGGAGCCGGGTGGGGGGCAAGCTGCACCATCCTAATGCCTTCTACAAAGGCGTCTTTAATGAGGGTGGAGAGTTCGGCTTTCAGGGAGATTAGTCCCGCCGCTTCTAAGGAGGACAGAGAAGTGCGTTACCCTCCAAAGAGGGAGTCTGCGCCTTACCGGCAAGTTGCGGTCTCCGTGTTTGTTGGCGGAGGCTGGGAAGCCACAGAAGTTACTGCCGGCTCCGATTCCCCGTCTGGGAAAGAGAAAGGAATGGGCACGGCTGTGGCAACAGAGCGGGGAGCGGCAGGCACGGCTTTTTTGGCGCCTTTTGAGGGAGCCGCGTCGACTATTTTTCTCTTAGAGGAACCGTCTCCCTTCTTCTTGCCCTTCCCCTTAGAACCACAGAGGTGGCTGCCAGGGGGCTTGTCTTGGACCTACGATGCTGGGACAAGCAGGCTCGGGCCTAAGTCTTCCTGAGCTATATAGGCATCGGGTCGACTAGTCGCCATTTTGTTTTGGCGGGAAAAATCGACTAAAAGAGCCAAAGACAGTACAGAACAGTGAAGACGAAGAAAGAGACTAGCAGGAAGACAGGGAAAAGAATTTAGTTAAGGTAAGGTATATTAAAAGGTAAAGGGACAGAACAAAGAAGTTCTTTGTATAAAGGAATGCAGAGAGCTGCAAAACTAACTGCTCTCCCGTCGTGAGGCAGGAAAGAACTGGAAAAGGAGGGGGCGTTTCCCCCCAGGAGACAGGAAGTTAGTTTGTTCCTGCCTCCCAGAGCAAGGGGAAACGGAAACACCCATCTTGCAGATGACCTCCTCCTCCAGAGCGAGAATGATTAAGCTTGTGTTATGCAGCAGACTAATGAAAGGAAGAACCCAAATAGGAGATGCAAGTAAACTGCAACTCAAATGGCACCTAGGCACATAACTTTCACCTTCACCTCTGCTCACAAACCACTAAACCATTATTTGCTTAGGAATTTCAAATTATAGAAAGCACTTAATTCTGAAAGTTAATGATAATGGTTTCGGATCATATAAACTTTTCCACTGGCAAAAGAGGACAAGGAGACACCTTTTGATCACACAGAAGGTTGTGCTGGGGCTTAAGGATCCTAGGTGGATGAAAAGCCACAGGGGACAGGGCTGCAATGAGAAGACTTGGTTGAGATCACAGCTCCTTCCTCTTGTAGCACCAATGTTGGCAGGATTCATCCCCACGTTTACTCTGGATAAACTTGACAGCACAATTTCTTTGAAATATAGAATTGAAGTTGTCTTCACACAATATTTGAACAAAGTGTGTGAATAGCCTTGCCTATTCCTGTATTCCTACACGGAACAAGAATAGGTTCAGCAAGCCTCTAGCAGTAACCATTTGCTATGCGAAGTGATTATATACTAAAGGCAGGATAATTTTCTTTCACCAACTTTTTTGACAAGCATTTTGCTTTGGAAATATATCAAATCCAACAGCTGCCACAAGAGGGGGTGAGATCAGAAATCTCTAAAACATGGATCCCTAACATGGTGCCTTACCAACACCTTTCCTGATGCCTTTCAAGTGTTTTTAGAAAATTAGTGGGGCCAGGTGGGGCTCTTGCGCATCAGGGATTCTGATTGGCTGCAGATTAAAATAATTTTGTTTTGGTGGCAGCTGTAATACACTGTTGGTTTTATTCTCTCATCTTTCCCACTGTATATTTTTAATTACCCCTCTTCTTCCACTACAGTACCAAACGCCAGACATTCAGATTTACTACAATAAAATTACCACACACTAAGAAAATTTATTTTAAAAACCATACACTTTTTTTGCTTTTTTATAAAATCAAAGAGTTTGAAGACACCTCCAGGGTCATCTAGTCCAGCTCCCTGCACAATGAAAGGAAATTCACAACTACCTCCCCCCCACACCACACCCCCAGTAACCTTCGCTTCACGTCCAGAAGATGGCAAAAAAAAAAAAAAAAAAAAAAAACCTCCAAGATCCCTGGCCAAACTGGCCAGGAGGAAAATTGCTTCCTGATCCTAAAGTGATGATCGGCATTTCCCTGGGTATGTACAAAAGGGCCATGAGAGCCAAGCACTGACACAACCCTTCCTGCCCTCCCTCTCACGATCTGCCTAAGTTCACAGAATCAGCATTGCTGTCAGATGGCCATCTAGCCTCTGCTTAAAAATCTCCAAAGATTTTTTTAGTAATGCCTATTGGGTCACAGTCCCCTTCCTGTATTAGGACTTCAAGATCCTTCTGCTTGTTTCCCATACTCTGAGCATTAGTGTAGACATCGGAATCCATGGTTTATGTGCCCTGAGGTTTAAATTTCTGTACTTACCTGCGAGTTAATGTTTCCTTGCATATGTGCCACTCGCCATAAATCTTTAGTGTTCTTATCTCCAGTTACTGGCATCATACTAGGCTTTGAATTTTTGTCTCGCTCCCCCATAGGATTTAGCTTAAAGCCCTCCTTATCAGGTTTGCAAGTCTCTCACCAAACACATTTTTCCTACCCTCATGAGGTGCAAAAAACAAAACAAAAACCCAACAGAAGAGCTTCATCTCAAAAGTGTAAGCCGTGGTCCAAAAAACCAAACCTTTCCTGATGACACCATCTACATAGCCAGTAATTTATTTGCAGAATTCTTCTTTACCTTCCTAAGCCACGGCCTTCGATAGGAAGAACTGTGAAAACACAACCTGTGCTCCCAGGACCTTCACCTTTTTACCCAGAGCCGCATAGTCTCTTTTAATACGTTCTGGGTTGTGCCAGGCAATATCATTTGTTCCCACATGGATGAGCAAGAAAGGATAATTTGTAAGCTTGATGAGTCTTTCTACTCTTTCTGTCACATCCTGGATGTGTGCACTTGGTAGACAGCATACCTCTTGAGATGACAAATCTGGTCGGCACACTTTAGCCTCTACCCCTCTCAGTAGGGAATCCCTAATTACCAGCACATGCCTCCTCCTATACTGGGAAAGCTCAAGTCCTCTCATCCACAGGGGCCTGAGAAATTTCCTTCAAGCTTCAGGGAGGCTGGTGGAGTAGCCCTCGTTCAAGTGGTCCAGAAACAATATCTATAGGGAGATCCTGGAACGGATTGTTTAGCAACAGAGGGTCAGAATGTCTCCTAGTTTTCCTGCTTCTATGGGTTACATTCTTCCATGCGCTCTCCTCCTGTGTTGGAAGCTCCTCCATTTGCTGAGATATCTTTCCCTCCTCCTCCAGTTGCCCTCTCATGAGTGTTTCATGTGTTCTGTCCATGAACTCTTCACCTTCTCTTATCAAATGGAACATGGACAAGCATGCCTCAAGTCCCTGTATCTTCTCCAGTAGGGCTATCAACTTAAACTTGCTGCAAGTGTAATTGCTCTTATCCTCAGGTAAGAATACGAACATGCCACAGACTTTGCATGTCACTGCCTCAGGTCCCTCACCAGCCACACTGAAATCCATTGCAGAAGTGGTTTGGTTTTTCTTGCACTTCCCTGATAATTCCCCTGACAAACTGCCTCACAAGACTCCCTGCTTGCAAAGCAAAAAAACTTAACACATATAGGAGGTACAAACTTCTCAGCTTCTTACAAGGCCCCCAGGCTAAGAGCCACAGGCCAAGAGCCCTTGAGCTCGTGGGAGGAGCCTTACATAGTTCAAGGTTCACTAAATAGAAAGTGTGGTCAGGAGTCAGCCCCAAGCAAAACACACCCTTCCCCAATCGGCCGCAATCATCACTTCAGCAGCTCTCTTTCCTGCTCCTTCTCAGAGCCCAGCTGACTGAGGAGCCTTATGCAGTTCAAGGCTCACCCAGCAGAGAACAGGGCCAGCAGTCAGCCTCAGGCAAAACAGACCCTCCCCAATGAGCTGCAATCACCTTCCGCAATCAGCACCCCAGCAGCTCTCTTTCCTGCTCCTTCTCAGAGCCCAGAGCAAATATACCACAAATTATACATACTAAAGACTAAATATGCACACATTTCATTCAAAGAAATGAAAGTAAATATATTTCTTTTATATACAGTTTAAATCCAAATTTACAATTGCATCATTTTCATGGAGGAGGTGACACAGATTGAACACAGGTTTGAGATATACAATTTTAGAACATTGAAAAGATGCTATATAAAATGTGTGTCATCAATTCCTAGTTTCTTTTCAAAATAGAGCAGTTCTAAAAGGTTAGTTTGAGTGTAGAAATTACTGGGAAATCCAGATACTCAAATGCAAATATTCATAATTGTTCTATTCAGTTCTACAATGCACCATGACATAAAATGTAATGGACTGCTACTCTTTCTGCCATAGAAATCCATTTAAATTAATGTTGGATCATTCAGTATCTCTTCCAGTAATAAGGTATACAGTGTTAGGCTTCTAGAAATTTACCTGAAGGCTGCCAAGTTTCACTGGTTTGCTGTATATAGTAAAAATACACCTATTCTTACTACTCCAACTTTAAGGAGGCCTTCCCTTTCCCTTATTCTAATCATTTTAAAATCACAATAACTGAAACTATTAAGAAATTACAGATGATACATCCAGTTATCTTCCACCTCCTAACATAAGAAATTACTTTTTGAAAGAATCATTTACATTTAAGGAAAGTGATGTCTTGACCAATTTAAAATCAGTTGGTCTGGTACAGCAGAGCATAATATTTAACTTTATTTAAATTCACTCTGACACTGAATTTTTTTGGGGGGAAATGCTATTTTTTTAAATTTCTCTTGAAATTTTGTCAAATATTACAATATAATTAGATGCTCAAAAATAATCTTTCTTGCAGCATGAGTTACTTGTATAGAGAAATTAAATTGAAAGCACAAGTACTTCTACTAACCAGAGGGTGATTCGAGAGTCATCTACCATTTTATTTGCCTGCTTAAACTGTAGCTTATTAAATATATGACAATGCAGTTATACCCCTTTCCCGCTAATCTATTTTGCTCAAGTACGAATGAGAACCAGCATAAAAGAAAACATCTTAAAAACCAAATAGATTAATGCCTAATGCAAAACTCCCCACTGAACCCCAAATTACAAAGATGCTGAATTAAAAGAACTAGACAGCAAAATAACTGAATGGAATTCAGCACCCAAGAGATGTGCACAATCCTATACATCGTGGAGTGTGCATGTTACAAAAAAGATGTAGCTGTATATGAATTTACCAAATTAAATCCTCTCTTTCTGCATTTAAAAAAATATGTCCTCTCTTTTTGGCTTCCATTAGTAGAAATAACAGTGGAAACTTTGAATAAAAAGAAAAGGTTTACGTTGCACAAGTACCCCCATAACTTCTTGACGAAGTATGAGCTGAAATGTAAGGCATCCCAAAATATTTTTGCATATGGAATGGAGTTCCTGTAAACAGCAGGTCAGGGATAACACCACCAAGACCAAAAGATATTTCTCCAGGATCTCTCAGGTGATCCCAGAACCCAATACAACTGATCAGGGGGAAGTACTGGGAACTTAATCTTGTGAGAAAGCAAATGCAAACCTTCGTTTTCCTATACATTTGTTTTTAATCAAGCTTTAAAATAGCTCTCCCTGAAGATCCGTGAGCTAAAATACTGGCGTTAGGAGTTGATCTGAAGGTTCAAGCTTAATGAAAGTCTATTGCTCAGTTAGGTCACTCCTTGATTTTGTGGCAGTATTGTTCTGGGATATGCTGTTACTCAACTCCTGTACAGTATTTGCAGTGGGAAAGTTTATTGGGACTTGAACCTGAGAGGCAGCTGTGGAATTACCAACAAGGGTTTTGGACGAATTGGACTGATGTCGATGATGATCACTCTCCTCACCAGTTAAATGCCTTTTCCTCCCAGATTCCTCACCAATAGGAGGCTGAAAGAACAAACAGCAAATAGTAATGCACTTAGCTGTCTAATAAGCAGCATTCCTAAGTAGTCATGAATCTGGAATCATAAAGCAGCAATGACACACCCACGCGTACAGGAATCAATTCCACCCCACCAGAAGAGTTTTGTGCAGCAATATGGTCTGTTCAAATGCCACTAATAATTTTTTTTAAAAAAAGGTTCAAACACAAACACGGAGGGGGTGATAAATTTTCCATTCTCATTTTAAGCCTCTCCTGATTCTGAACAATAAGGATTATTTGAAATGATGGATGTGTTTATATACTGCCACACATACCACTAGGCTTGTAAAGCAGGTATCAAACATCATACGTCGACATCATCATGTGTTTTGATGTTAGTTTTTGTCCAGCTTAGCTCTAGCAGCCAGTACCTGGCTGATATTTACACAAATTTTATGAACACTTCTTTTGCATACATGAGGAACCACCACGGAGTAGTGCTGTCCACTCCTTTTTTCATTGTACCATTAACATTATTATGCATACTGAATGGGTTGCCCAATCATTAGATAGAACATTTCCAAGTTCTTGGTGAAGCCAGATTGATTAACCAGCTAGTTACATGAGGCTGCTGCATGTCTAAACATGCCAAATTTGAAACAGCATAGAAAACTACAAGCCATGGCCTGGGATTTACCACATTAATGGTATAGTATAAATTTTGAGTTAAATTGGTAAATTATCACCTTGCTTGTAAACTATATGACAAAGCCAGCCTTCACTGCTGAATAAAGCTGACTATCCTTCTTTGTACAGGCACTTAACAGAAAATCTAACAGTTACTCCAATCATAACAGCCTTTTGACTAGTTTGCATTAATTTTGACTTTGTGTAGGTAGTTTAAATTACTCAGCTAACCCAGTATACTATTTGATCAGAAGATCTTTACCACTTACATCAACTCTGAAGTCTTCCAATCTTTTAAAATTGCAGAGGTATTCCTGAAGTTTCACATCAATAGGTGGAGTCTTAGACTGTGAATACTTTAGATAAGCCCAAAATTTTTCAAGTCCATATAGCTGACCTAGTAATAAAAATAACATATTGAGATACCTAAAAAATTAAGTATGAAAGCAAATAATATAATGAAAGATAATTATCAACAAGGTATTACCAGATTCATAGTCTCTTTTTGTTTCTTCTTGGAAATCTCTGAATATCTCTTGCCTGAATTTTTTCTCCAACCCATAGCTATAAAACCGGAACAAACATTCGAGACCATACCTGTTGAATGAATAACATTACAGAAATGTACACAACAACTTTAATCCACAATCGATTGCAGTGTTACAATGCTGTACGAACAAAGGTCAGTGATGAGACATGGGGGAATTTATTCAGGCACCTCAATTTTCACATAACCTAATTTCTTTGGCCAATACTATATTTGGCCAATGCTGTATTTCTATAAACCAACGCTCCTTGGTGAGAATGTCACAGTGCAACAGATCATGTTACAAAAGGCCACTCAAGATATAATGGCTAGGGTTTTAAGCATGAGAAAAACAAGATTTGTGAATGGGATAAATGACTGTGCTTTACAATAGTTGATCATAAACATAAGAGCCCTGCTGATCAGATCAATATTGGATTATTCTCCCTCTAAAAGAAAAGGTGTGTATGGGTCCTCCTTGATTCTTTCCTGTTTATGGACAGCCAAGTGGCAAAAAGGGTCAGGAATTCCTTATTTCGGCTTAGGCTGGTTCCTAGCTGCACTGTTCCTGAAAAAAAGTTGACTGGGCCATTGTTATACATGTCTGATGTCTTAATTCAACTATAACATACACTACATGACACTGTCCTTGAATACAGTTTAGAAAATTCAGCAAGTTCAAAATGTGACTACTAGGGTTCTAACTGGAACTTACTGTAATGCTTTTCCAACCACACTAATCAACCTACATAAGGCCCAAAATAGATGAATGGATCCTCCCTGCAGGAACATGCTTTATCTTTTATGACTGTGGGCATCTGTGAGAGGTCCTTTTCAGCACCTGCCTCCAAGATTATGGGACTCTCTCCCAGAAGGCAAGAACTGCACCCTTCAGGCCTCCCAGAGTTGACAAGAAGATACTGTTATTCTGTGAGGCCTTTGAAGTATGTGTTTTGTTTTGCTGCTCTCCATCTTTAATTGATGAGTGTTAGTACGGCTCTTATTGATACATTTTGCTTCTGTTTTTATTGTTTTATTGTTTTTAATGTGCGTTATAGGGGACTTTCTTAAAGTTGGGATGTAAACTGCCTTCGGTACTCCTAGTGCAGTGATGGCGAACCTTTTAGAGACCGAGTGCCCAAACTGCAACCAAAAACCCACTTATTTATTGCTGAGTGCCAATGCGGCAATTTAACCTGAATACCACCCCCAGAGGGGGCCCAGAGGGAGAGGCTAGGGTTGCCAAGTTCCTCTTCGCCATGAGTGGGAGGTTTTTGGGGTGGCGCCTGAGGAGGGCAGGGTTTGGGGAAGGACTTCAGTGCCATAGAGTCCAATTGCCAAAGTGGCAATTTTTTCCAGGGGAACTGATCTCTATTGGTTGGAGATCACCTGTAATAGCAGATCTCCAGCTAGTACCTGGAGATTGGCAACTAGTTCCTTAGTGTTTTCTCTCTACATATCAAGACAAATGGAAAGGTGTTTGGAGGATAGCGTGTGGGCACTTCAAAGGTGGAATAGGACTGCACGCCCCTCCGCCCGCACAGACCCAGAGGGTGCCGGAGAAGCCGCTGGAGGGAAAGAAGGAAGGAAGGAAGGAGGGAAGGGAGGGGGAAAGGGAAGGAAGGGAGGGAGAGAAAGAAAGAAAAAGAGAGAGAAAGGGAGAAAGAAATGGAGCAAGGGAGAGAAAGAAAAGGACAGAGGGAGACAGAAAAAGAAAGAGGCCATTTATGCATGGGAGGTTTTGCCTTGGATTTGCCACTCGGTGGGGCGCGGCGGCAGGCTTGTGAGAGGCGAGCAGGGTGGGGCAGAGGGCGCCTCCTTCGCACCCACCGACCAGCCATGCCCCTCCGCCCGCACAGGCCCAGAGGGCGCTGGAGAAGCCGCCAGCCATGCCGAGTGTGGGCGCTCGGCTTCTGTTCCCTGCTCTCCCACCCGCCTGGCTGGCCGCGCACGCTCCAGCGGCAGCAATGGCGGCAGCTTCTGTGGGAGAGTCCGGGGGCCACCGCCAATGATGTCGGAGGTTCCCCACCCCTGGGCTACAGCCTCCCCCATCCGGGGTGGGGCAGAGCCCAGCGGCTTGGAGGAACCGTGAGTGCCGGCAGAAAGGGCTACGCGTGCCGGAAGTGGCACCCGTGCCGTAGGTTCGCCAACACGGTCCTAGTGGGTAGAAAAGATGTTATATAAAGCAAAACTAAGCCATGAATCTGTTGCACGAATTTTAACAAAGGAAAAAACAAGAACAAAATGGATTGACCATAAGACAAATGAAAACAGTTTAAGGAGCATGTTACTAATACATCAGAATCAGCAAACTAGCCAAGGAGTCAGTTAAGCTATTGTGCAATGTTGGTAACGAAAAGATCTGTGAAGCATCGTTAAGGAGGCAACATAAATTGAATTATTCTTTCTTGCAGCAGTGTTAATTGAGGAAGATACTGGACAGATACTCAGGCCCTAAATCCCCTTTGGGGGGAAGAACGCCTGCAGAATTAAACCAATAAAAGGAATAAGAGATAGTTCTGGAGCCTATTCAAAATTAGCAAGTCGTCAGATGCAGACAACATATACCCAAGAAGTTCTTAAAGGAATTGTGTGTAAAGGTTTATAGGTTGTCATAAAATATGTAGTTTGTCACTAAATCTGGGCATCAATTTTTTAAAAATTATCCAAAGGAAAATACAGGAAGTTACAGGTATGTTATGCCCTGCTTCCTCAATCTTTTTAGAATTCTTTGAACGTTTGACCAGTAAGCACCTAAGTTTTCGGCAATCCCCTAATATATTTGCCATTGGATCCTGACGGAAGGGATGACAGGCAAGATCTGCTACTGTGAGTAACAACAGCAAAAAAGTCCTTGCCGTAGCTGATCTTTCATGCCATCCTTTCCCTCAGCTGTGAGGGCAGACAAGCAATGCCAGCGGTTGGAAGACCTGTACAGACAAAACCCATGCAACAAAGAGTGCTTCAAGTGAGGCCAGATTACGATATGCTGAGGCCCTAAACCTGGGGTCCCCGATGTGGTGCCCGTGTATACCATGGCACCCACCAACACTTTTACTGATGCCTGCCAAGTGTTTTGAGGAAGTGGGTGGGGCGAAGTAGAACTTGTGCCAAGCAAGTCTTCTGATTGGCTGTACAGACTAATTTAAATGTTGCTTTGGCAGCAGCTGCCACCACAGCACAAGAATCTGCACTGTGTTACTGAAGTTAAGCAGTGGCGATGATTTTGTGGCTGGCTCCACCTCCTGTGGCAGCCATTATGTTGCTGCACCCAACATCCTCGCGTCATGAAAGGACACCAAAATGGTAACGGAGGTTAGTGCAGGGTAATGCACACTGGAGCAAATATGTCCCGCTTCAAATATACACAGAAAGGATCTCAAAAAACAAGAACTACCCAGGAAAGATTTGAGATTAGGGAGGATAGCTCAGTAAAACCATCTACTCAATGAAGCAGCAAACACATAGCCTTCAGTGAAAGGCTATGTGTTTGAGCAATTTCAATTCAGAAAAAGAAATGGGAGGCTCTGTGCAGGCTTAAGGGAATACGAAAACCTTAAAAAAAGAACAACCATGGCTTGAATGAATACTGCCTTGAATGAATGGCTTGAATACTACTCTCCTTTCCCTGCATGCTGCCAGCTGCTTTTTTCTGGTCACCCCCAGTTTCTGCAGGTCATTTTGAGTTACTAAGGCAACCTAAAACATTATCTGAATGCTATGTCAGCGCATGCATTACAGAGAATATTTTGCATCCCCAAATTAGTTGTCCTCAAGAAAGTTAAGACTTCCCTTCAAAGCTGGGGATTCCCTATGTTTCCACAACCCTATATTG
This sequence comes from Euleptes europaea, assembly GCF_029931775.1. Classification (NCBI taxonomy): domain Eukaryota; kingdom Metazoa; phylum Chordata; class Lepidosauria; order Squamata; family Sphaerodactylidae; genus Euleptes; species Euleptes europaea. The sequence goes on along the minus strand of NC_079320.1, from coordinate 34,646,656 downwards.
CAATCATGACTGGCTTGATTGTGAGGATTTCACTACATGTATGAGGGACAGCCCCCTCGCCATTAGACAGAGTCATGATGGAGATGGCAGTGGCGGATTTCGAGTTAGTTCCAGCTCAGTTTACTGTTCCAGATCCTCTGCAAGTGTTAGCCACCTCCACACACTGGTGGTTACTGGTCAAGGCCATCTACTCAGGCCTATTAATTAGTTCACACAGCTGTGTGTCTGGTATGGGAGGGGGAATTCACTCTCACCCTAGAAAGCTCCATGGATACTGCCCAGTGATTGGTTGAGGAGCTCAGGAGGTTATGACCAGCGTTTTTCTATATCACAACATCCAAAACGGCTCAATATAAGATGTATTATTTGATGGGTTTTAATTTGTCCAAGGTAATGTCACCAAACTTTGAAAGATTATACCTACATGTACTTTTGAGAATGAAATAACTCGATTCTCCAAAAAAACTGTTACTCAATAAGGAAAACAGTGTTCAACTGATCTCCATGTGTTCAGTATCCTCAAATTAGATATTTGATCATCTGAGCTCCATACTCAACAGTTAACAGTGCTATTATTTGCCTGGGTATACCATTGTTCTCTAAGCATCACACAGTGCAATAACCACCACTTACAGATACACAAGTTGGCACTGTTTTTGTACATCTTACTTTACAGATCTAATAATATATTTAATATTACCTGTAGTGTTCTTTTGCATCATCGAGAGCAAGTTGTCTGAATTCCTCATACATTTTTTTATTAAAATGGTCTCTAAGGAAAAAAGACCAGAAGCGAAAAAGTGTGTTCATTTCTTGAGACTGACCAATTCCCAACCGTTTCCTTTCTGGAGAAGGAAAAGTACAAGACAACTTGTTAAGAAATATAATTCTACTAACTGCTGAACATAGTTTCAATATTAAACTATACTATAAAAGAACAAATAGCACACACCTTAGACACCTTAGACAACTACTTCCAAAAAAATTTGGAATTATAAATTTAAATATACTTTAAAACTTGCTTTTGTTGCTGCTAGGACTGCATTAACAAATTTCAAAAATTGTCACTACACTTTACACTCAACTAACTAGCTTAAAAAAAACTAATCCTAATCATGTAACAACTTCAAATGGTAGGAATTTTTCTACTGCTCAGAGGTTGATTATTTTGCTACCTAAAGACTCTAGGTAACTGAGAACAAAAATTCTGTTTACATTCACTTAAGTGAAAAAAACAAAACAGAAAAGCATCGGAATACTTATATATTTGTTGCAATGCTACAACTGTTAAAAACACACATAATGAACAGAGATATAATTCCTGGAACTAAGGTCTAAAAGCTATGTAGGTATAAACAATTTAATCTTTTAAGAACACACAAACAGTAAATAAGGTAATGGAAAAATACAGCTTAGTATTTTGCACTTATTTCCAGCAACAAAAAAATACGATGTCTGTACCATTTAGGCATCTACGGCGATACTTGTGGTATACTTGCTGTGTAAATCCATTTTCCTTTAGAAGTTCATGAGAAGGGTGCTGAAATGTCGGAAGTGAATGAGGGGTGCAGCTGTAGCTTCCAGACAGTGGTGCCCCTTCAGAAGGTGATGCATTTGAACTGCTGTAGGAAATTTTAAAAAAAACCAAGTCTGTCAGATTTCTTCAGGACTTTCGTGATAACAGGAAGCTGGTCATTCTTATTTAGCACAATACGTTAAACAATCTTCAGTTCCCAACACTGCCACCACCAAGAGGTAATTCAAACATTCAGAATGAGCTTATGATACTCCTCCCTCGGGACTCCACCATGTCAAAATGCAGGAGAACTACATATTTAAATGCTTCGCAGCATCAAAAATAGCACAACATAGAAAAAAGATACTTTACAACAGGAAGGTTAAGCACAAATCCTTTTCACTGGCATGTTACCTTTCTGCTTGAAGGGAGTTTTAGCCAAGGAGACATTAGAACATGAAGACTACCACCTGCATTCCGGACTGGTATATGCCTAGGAGTGTATCACATACTTGTTCCTGAAAATTTGAACGTGCTTCCATCAAGTGTAACTACACAGAAAGCATAATCCACTTAAGCATGTGGCAGTGTAGAAAACAAAACAGCCAGTATCATAACACCCTTGTGTTATTTTCATTTTATTTATTTTCATAACACTCTTGTGTTATGATCTATAATGCACCAATATTTGGAATACTGCATACAGTTCTTGTTGCCCCTTCTCAGAAAGGATACTGTAGAGCTGAAAAAGGAGCAGAAAGAAGCAACCAAGATTTATCAAGGGTTGGAACACCTTCCAAACCAGGAATAGCTAAAGAGTTCAGGACTTTCCAGTTTTTTTAAAAAGGTAAACATGACAAATGTTTATAAAATTATGTATGGTGTGAAAAAAGGTGATACAGAGAGGTTACTCCTCTCCCATATTCTAGACCTCAAGAGATATCCAGTGAAGTTGATGAGGAGATTCATGCCACATAAAAGGAAGTATTTCTTCACACAAAACATCATTAATTTTTGGAATTTATTGCCACAAGATGTGGTAATGGCCACTAGCTTATATGGCTTTAAAAAGGGGAGCAGACAAATTCATGGAAGATGGAAATCCCCACTCTAAACTGAACAGATAGCTCATGAGCATCCGGTAGCTTGCAGGCTTCTACAGAGTAACTTGTGTAGCCCCTAGAAGACCCAGAGAGTGAGACAAGATAGGCTCTAAGATTTTTTTAAAAATATTTTATTTCATAGGATTTTTTCTATGCTGCTTAGATGATATAGTTTCATTTCTAATCCATGGTCTGCCTCTATGCCAGAACAAAATTTAGTAATATGCTGAGGTGGCTTGTGTGTGTGTGAGGGGGGGAATCACTCAGGAAATAGGCACAGTCTCTCCAAATACTAAAAGCAAATACTAAAAGATACAATAGGCGGAGGGGCTTTGGCCTCTGTGCCCTGATAGTAGGGCTTGGCATAGACTTCTGAAAGGTCATTGTGGGAAGCAGGATACTAAACCATTGGTCAGACCCAGTAAGGCAGTTCTTATGTTACTTCCTGCTACAAAAACAATCAACTGAGGTTAAGTATTCAAACATCCTGTGATTCGAAAAGTATCAATACTAGAGGCAAAACAGATGCAGGTCAAAATGTGAGGTATTCTAATGATACAGATCAGTTCTATCTGTGTCCATAGTTTTCATGTTGTTCTAGTTTTTCTCTTAGGGGCACTCTGATAAATATATCTTGTACTCTGAAAGGGATTCCCATTCCACCTAGATATATGGAATCCATTCCATAAGAAGCCTGTAAGCTTTCCAAGAATACGTACTGGACAGATAGTCAATATCCAAACACAATATGTACTTAACTTCTAAGGCAACATCATTCATAACTCAAGCAATGAATATATTACAAAGGATGGCCACATAATAAAATCAAAATAGATGTAATCTTTTCATGGCCATTACTCATTCATGTTTCAGGAAAAATCACAATGTATAATTTCAGATCATTTTTGTAAGTTAACACTGAAAATGTGTATTTTGTATACAGAAATCTACTCCCAAATAAAAAATACACAGCCAGTGAAGCAGATTTTCTAGGATAATTTAATCAGAAAAATTTCCCATTCATGTTTAAATAAATAATTTAAATAACGTTACCAAAAAAAGGTAAATGTACCATGTTCAAGCCTGGACCATGTAAAAAGATAGGGTTTGTCCTCACTTGATATCCCACATTTAACCCATCTATCATTATTGTTTTGCAACAGCCCTGATAACTGTTGATACAGCTATATTTAAATATTCAGTGCACAAAGTCTTCCACGGAAAAATATAACACTGGAAAATCTTCTGCTCCACATCACTGACAGCAGCCCTTTTTTTCCTCTTATTTTCTTCCCATTTTATTTATTTCACTCTTGAAAGAAAACTTTATACAAATAGTAACTTTCTCACTGATTTTATGAACACAAAAGTTAGAATTAGCTAGCATATGATGAACTTCTACTACCTTATAGAAGATGTTCTTGGCCTGTGATCCTTGGAATCCATTACCCAGCCAACATGACTTTCTAGTGGAGGGTTTGTACTGTGACGTGTTTTTCTTTTCCTTCGTGTCTATGATAAATAAAATATAACATCGTGTTGTACTGATGTGACTGGAGTCACTTTTCTGAAGAATCACAAGCTAATTAAAGTCAAGTGTTATGAAGTTTCATATGGTATATCACTTGCATTATGAGGTCATAGAGCATCACTACCCAACTGCCTCGCTTTCACAAGGTCATCAGGATGTCTTACAATTTCCTTGTGGATTTAATAGTGTTGACCAAATCTATAAATGTAATTTCTATACTAGAAAAATTTCCGATCCACAAGACCTTCGGAGATTATGCCCTCTGGCAATAAGAAGCAGTGTCATAGTTTTAGGACTGAGAAGTAAATGGCTTTTTGTTACCTTCACATCAATGGATCTTGATTCTTTAACCACAGGATAGAATCTAGGTGTTTTATTAGGATCTTGTAGTCTTGGCGTACGAGGAGTTCTTGGTGTTCTGGAAGAATGGACTCTAGGAGATTCAGGGACAGCTGTTGGCAGTGAGCGAGCCATTGTTGTTGGAGGTACGTCTTGAATACCGAACAATTTACAAGCGAGCTCAGTTAAATCTAAACCAAAAGAACATGAGACTGAACAATAAATATGAAGTACCTGGCTTTCTTAAGGCAGAGACAGATATAGGATATATAGGATTTATACATAGGATTCACAGTTTTATATGAAATGGATCATGTTACTAGCTTGTATATAAAGGCCTCTAACTGGCTGCAATCAGTGAAGTATGTATGCTTGTTCCCAAATATGAATTTCCAGATAGGACAATTTATTTAAATCAGTTATTCATATTAGTGATTTAAACCATAATTTAATCCAATGATTCAATCATATTGATTCTCATTTACCCAGTGATAAAAAGCTCAATTCTGCAACCTTTATGTAAATTATGTAAATTAAGGCAAATTGTTTACTGCTTTATATATGGCATAGTTTGCATTTGTTTACTATATTGAATACTTTATTTTGACATGGGATAGTTTTACTCTGGATATATACCTTGTTGAGATCTTGGAGGACCTGGAGGTATTTCTTGATTTGGATCAGTTATATGTTCGGGGGTAAGATTGTCAAACTCTTCTTTACTGATAAGATTTAACTTCTTAAAGATTTCAATTTCCTGCTGAAATGGAAAACAAATGTTTACCTGTACCAATCTATATAAACAACAAAATGGTAAAAATACTAAATTATTTCAGGAAGAAGAAACTGAAATAATAAAAGTTCGCTTTAATAGCTGGCAAATGGAGAGCAATAAAATTGTTCCTGGCTCATGAAGACGGTAAAATATTTTGACCAGCCTTTCCAGGGTCACATCATGCCTAAAACAGAAGAACACCTTTCACAAAGACTCTGCATAAACATATTGACAAGACTGAGTAACAGCGCTGCCACTTTTTCCTTTTGAAGTAAATGCCATATTTTCCTCCTTTCCTGGGAGAAAAACCAAATTATGCCTAGATTTCTTCCCTAAAAAGCCAATAATAATGGATAGCAATATCACACACTAAATCCAAGTAGCCATACCATATTCCTTTTAAAGGCAATCGACGAACATACTTTCATGTCAAGATTCTGGGCTGTGAATAATATTAATCCTTTCAAATTGGATACATGGCTATACTTGCCCCTTGCTTTCAGGCTTTTATTCCCCCTTTGTCAATAATGGCCCCCTTTCCTTTACTTTCTCAAAAGCATGTAGTACTTTTCACCCATTTACAGCCAAGTCTCAAAACGTGAACAAAACAGGTAAAGTGCTATGCCAACGTAACCATCACAAAGCTGCAGTGAAAATGATTAACACTAAAATACCAAATATCCAGTTTTCTATAATGGAATATTATTTTTGTTGAATTGAAGGAAGAAACACCTGTCATTTATGGATTTTACCCTTAATTTACCAATCTTGATAACCAGAAACTGAAACAAAACACATTCTTCATGAATAAAAACCCAAAGTTCTAAGGCATAACACATTTCTTATAACATGTACAGCAATTGTCGTACCTATTTATTTTCATCTATTAAAGCAGTTCCTTATTAACAAAAACTGGGCCAAGAAACAGATTCATTAAAATAATATGTCAAACAGTTCAAGCATGATTACCTTTGTAGCAAGAGAATCATTCTCACTCTGCTCCGTCCACAAATCCTGTTCATAGTAGTATAAGCCATCATTAATGACTTTGGCAAGTTCGTTTGTAATTTTTGCCCGAGATACATGGTTACCGGTGCGATCTCCTCCAGGATGCTTTCTCATATACGGTGGTGTCTGTGTCACAATCAAAATCTTATTTAGGTCCTGATCATCAATTTCATAATCTGAATCGCTATCTGACCATTCCGTGAAGGTATTTTTGCGGCCTTCTATTTGTGTCATCTCTTCATCAAACAAAAAGTCAAGCTCTTCCTGTTCTTGTTCTTCTGGTGGCAATGGTGGCTGCTGACTTGACATTTCCTCAAGTATAGGCACAGGTTCCTAAAAAAAGACAAAAGTGTGACACTTTCAATTAATAAAAGCCACAAGCTAGTTACTCGATAAGGAAATAAGGATCCAGCTGCAAAGCAAATTAAAACAAAAAAACTGGAACGGTGAAAGGCATACCTTGGGGGAGGGACAAGAGGAGAGGACAAAACCACCAAGGACGGGGAAAGGAAAGATAAATTGAAGCCACCCATATGATTGCATGTGAAGTGAGGAGGACTCTCTCATTGTATTCCTATCATGCATCATTAAGGGAAAAGGACAAGGGGAAGCCACAAGCATTTTATGTGCAGCCTCTTGCAAGCCCCTCTCTCATTTTTCCTTCTCACCAGCCCTACTCCATTTGTCTCAAGATTCACACCAGGGCCAGCAATAGGCAGCCAACCTTTCTGTGTGGAAAATCAATAAAGATTAAGTGGTAACAGGTAAGGCTGCCAACTCTGCCTCTGGTGGAACAGGTAATAGGTAAGGCTGCCCTCACTCTGGTGGAACATGCAGGGTCTTTCCCAGCTCCATCTCTGATGCCCCACCAGCTTTTTTTTTGCCCTTTGTTGCTATCTACTGCTTCCAAATTGCCAGGATAACAACAAACTCACCAGGGGCTGGTAAGTAAGTGGATTTGTAGAATGCTGCATCTGTGGCTTGCAACTCTACTCTTCTAGCAATGGTAGTGCAACAATTCCAGCAGCAGTAGTTTATCTGAGCAAAGCACAGCACACAATGCTTGGGAGTGGATACTAAACCCTTCTGCAAATTCCCTGCAACACTACTCAACATGGAAACCAGTTTTCAGAGGTTGCCTTAACAACCCAAAATGACAGTTGAGATCTTGTGAGGTCTTCTTGCAAGATCTCATCAGAATGGAACCTTTTTTGTTGTTGTTTGTTTTTTTTGTTTTGCTGTTAATTTTTTTTGGGGGGAGTGATTTCCTACCTGCCCCTTTCATGTTTTATTTAATTTCAGCTTTTTCTGCAAATCTGGAGTTCCCTAGGTTTTCAGAAATTTATATTCTAATTATGGATGGCCCTGTTGCAGATTTTTCATAAAGGTCACACCTGGCTATTAGATATAAGGATGTATGAATACACTTTCAAATAAACTAGATTCCTGAAAAGGTGCTAGAAAAAATCACTAAAATCAAATCTACCATTAAATTTTAGTAAGATACATCAGTTACAGTTAAGATAGCAAGAAGAACAGGTTTATCAATGGTTCAACACATCTCTAGTTTACTGCCTGTATCTCAAACACATTTTCAAGACTTCAGAGGAACAATTTTGCTAAGTGACAAGTAGCTAACCTTCCAAGATTAGCTTTCATGCCAGAAAAGTCAATATATAGTGACTTTATTTCATCATCACGTTATTATAGAATTCATCTTACTCCCTTCCAGCCTTCCCAGAACTGACCTAATAATTAAGTACTTTCTGTGTTGTGTCTTTAAAAACATTACTTAAGTCATTCTACAGTACCTTTGGCTTAGTTGGGGATGGACGATGCCTTTTTTTTACTTCTATCCAAGGTTCAGAGTCCAGATCTGGCAAACTAGTAGATAATCCTTTACACATTGTTTGAAGATTACTTGTTTCTGTACTTTTCTTAGTACTTAGGCTTCCCATTCTTGGAGAGCTTGGGGCAGATTCTAAAAACAGACATTATTTCTTTATTTTGAACAGATCAGTTGCACTGTACTGTTGTCTAACTTGGATCTTTTCTTTCACAGAAGTCAAAATTCTATTTTTAATTTGAACTAAACCAGACACTGATAGGAAATAAAGACAAACAAAACCCCAGAATACTTCAAAGCCAATATATATATTTTTAAAGGGAAAATACAAACTGTCTAATCATTGACATGCCAAAGAACAGCATAAATGGGAAACAGAAGTTGGATCTACTGGGAAGTTACTTTCTGTTTAGTTGGTAGGACACCAAGCATAAATGGGTTGGATTTTATGGATATTCTGTTCACAGAAGAGAGAAGCAATCTCACCAAATTCCACTCCTCATTATACCGTACCCCAATATGGTATTTGACTTCAAAGGTCAAATTCCCCTGCCATTCTTTCAATACTTAGAGATCAGAAGCTTCATTCAATCTAAACTAAACCAGGTGAATATTTTTTGCTCTCTAAATAGATCTGAGTGTATAGTAAATCAAACTGAGCTGCACATGATTGGTAGCAACAATCTATGGTCTACTTGCAGACTTGGAGAGTAGGAGTAAAATATACAAAAACAGGTGGCAAAAAGATCTACAGATAACTATTGAAGAAGATTTTTGGCTGAATCTGCATAAGGATATTTTGCAGGTATCAGTTAATACAGGTATGAGAGAAAATATTATAAAAATCATGTATAGATGGTATAGATGTCTGACAGAGTTGCAAAAATATCAGCAGGCGCTTCTACAACATGTTGGTGTTGCAACAAAAGCACTGGCACTCTCTTTCATGTCTGGTGCCATTGTCCACTAGCACACAGATTCTGGACCAACATATTCAAAGAGATTCACAATATCCTCAATTGTCAGTTTGTTTGTGAACCTAAGGTAGCTCTCATAAGCATTGTGCCTGAAGAGATCTCCCAGGGAAAAAAGCATGCACTTAAAAACCTATTGGTTGCAACCAGGCAACTGTTAGCGCAGGTTTGGAAACAGCCAAGCCGGCAGGGTGTAGATGAATGGGCTTGCAAAATATGGCATGTGGTATAGATGGATAAGATAGTAGTATATAAGAAGATCCATGAAGGGGAAAATAAAGTCCAGGAAATGTTTGTGGAAACATGGTTTCCATTTACTGTGTATTGGAATAGAAATAAGCTAAAAGAGCAGGTAAAAGAAAATATTGTAAGATATATCTGAACAAAAGACTATTAGGAAAATAAATTGGACAGCAGTTGGCGCAAATTTATGAGTATATTATTAGGAGCAATAAATGCAACAGATTGTAATAGTATGAGTTCTTGTTTCTCTTTTCTGTGTTTTAAAAACTGAACTGGATGTATGATCATTGATGGATTTAATGTGCTCTCTGTGTTTTTCACTGGTGTATGGGAAAAAAAGCAGAATAATATTTTTAAAGGGACTCAAACCTCAGCAACATTTTACCAGGGAAGGAGGGTCACAGGAACAGATTACTTGGACCTAAGGACCAAAGTGGTCATGACAGAGTCCTCGAGACCACAGTGAAGACAGTGCCATCATTTTAAAGGCATTTAAAAATGCTGCAAGGGCCCAATCATGATTGGATCTGCAGTGCAGTGCTCTTGCCTCCCCCTGCACCTTTTCAAGTACTGAAAAAGATGCAGGGGGAATTTTGGCGCTTGATAAGGCATGGGGGGGGGACAAAAGCCCCTCAACCTGCTGCACTGTGGATCTGACCAGGATCAAAACCTCATGGCATTTTTACATTACTTTAAAATGGAGGTGGCCACAAGTTTGGTTCTATGGCAGCCTCTGCCTCAGAGCATGCTTCCTGTTCTGCTAGAGCTTCTATATGGCAAGGACTCATTGAAAACCTTGGATCTTGAGCAGGCAAAAGTGATGGTGGAACAGGAAGCATCTAGCACATGCAGAACTCAAGAACTCAAGTGCAAGATCCAAGCTGATCTACTTCTGCCAAAAGAACATCTGTAAGATCCACACCAAGGTAAGGGAGCCTATTTCTTTGACTCAGAAGGAGGAATTTAGTAAATGTATACCCTTGACCAGACAGGAGTGTCCCCAATTCTCCAGTTCTTGGAAATTACAGTAATTAACTAAACTGTGCGGTAATGTGTGACTTTTCAACTGGCAGACTCAACTTGAAAAACAGAAAGAAGAAAAAACATGACAGAGAGGAAAATTGAGAAAAAAGCAGCAAAAAACCCAACAAGAAATCCCGGACTTAACATTATAAGGAACCACACAAACGCACTGCCCTTACCCACCACCCATGTGCTTTGCCTGAATTCTGTTCAGATGGGTCTGCCAGCTAGATTATTACCTAAACCAGTGGTTCCCAACCTTTTTTTGACCAGGGACCACTAGGACTTTTTTGTTCGGTGCAGGGACCCCAAGGTTCAAAATAAAAATTCCGACAATTTGAAAATAAACTTTAATCATAACTGTTAGTTAAACATTAAACTTAGAATAATATTTGAATATATATATTTTATAATAGAGAACTTTTAATTGAAAATATTAATTTATTATGGGTTTATAACTTTGTTTCGCAGACCTTAATTTAGTTCTCGCGGACCCCTGGAGGTCCACGGACCCCTGGTTGGGAACCAGTGACCTAAACAGACGCAAACTTTACATCAAATTAAATGACCCTTTTTAGTATAGTGTTTGGATAGCAAAAGAGGAGGGTTAAGGATCACAGTACCTGCACTGCCAACCTACTAACAGCAGAGACTCAGTGAATCTGAGCCCCCTACTTACATGAAACAAATAGAAACATTCATTTGGAACACTTTTGTCCTTTTAACACCAGTCTTTCAGGCCCTGAAATAACTGCTTTGCATCTCCTCACCAGTCAGGGATATACATTTACTTGGTCTTTCCGGCTGCAAGATGAGTTAACGGTTAACGTTTTCTTTTTCTACTTGCTGCCCTTCCAATACAAGAGACAATGGTTTTACACGACACTGTAATTCACTGTCTTCGCCACTATCATAATTCTGAAAAAAGGTTTCAGAATTAGACTAGCCCAATGTTCTGTGACGACACCATGCTACTAAGCTTTTTGTCGGAAGCCTGGTTGATAGGGATGAGACAGTGGCTGCTAGAAAGCTGCAAGGTGAGAGGTTTTCTTCCAATCTGAAGAGCTGAGTGTGTTTCCAAGGCTACTGCTGTCTCTTTGGCGAGGGAAAGGATAAGAATTATGTATTTCAGACATCTCTCCTAGTTCCTGTACTTTCAAAGTGTAGGCTGGGATGGAGCAGCATTTGTTGGGGAGAGGAGAGTAACACCTCCTGTAAATAAAGGCAGTTCTGCATATGGATGTATGTGTGTTCTCAGCCAGAGGTAGTGCAAGCAAGTATTTAACATCACAGGTTGGCAGAAAAAGAAAATCTTACCAGTGAGTGAACCAAAAGTATTGCCTGGTATGAATTCTGGACAGTTAATAAGCTGGGAAAAGTCCGTTTGAGGAAGGCTCCTTGGAGAAGGCCCTGGAATAGGCCACTTTTCTGGTTCTATCCTTTTCCTCATTTTCTGATCTACTATTTCAATTTCAATACTGTCTTTTAAGGCCTAAAAGACACAAACACGTGCACATTAGTAAACAAACATACAAACACAACATAAAATGGGATATTAACAAATCTCAGAGTGTGATCTTGTTACTGCTTTCCCAGGACAGTTTAACATATTAGAAAAACTGTAAGCAGAAAGCAGGGATAACACACAAGATGACTGAAAGCTTTTCATTTCACAACATTCCTGGGAGTCAAAAATACTTTTCCACAGTATCAAGGTACTCATTTGGTAGAAACAGCAGAGGCTTCCTTGCTCCCTAGCCCTACAAATGTCTACAGTTTTTTAGAAACAATGTCTAGAGTTCTTTACAATGTCTAGAATGTTTTACAAATGTCACACAGTTCTTTAGAAACAGTCCCTGCCCTGAACTATAACAATTAGTCACATTTTAAAGTTGGTTTTTGTATTTTATACTTGCTATGTGGAATGATCAAACACTTGTGCAATTCATTAAATCTGTACACAATGGGATTAGATATAGCTTTTCAACATGTTTACATTAAGAATAAATAACAAAATACATATATGTGTAATTGTCACACATGATATAAATGAAAAAGATGATACAAAAAGACGATGATAGAGGGCGGCTCAGGTTTCTTTTACCTAATCTCTTCTAACTCTGGGGAAACAGGAAAAGGCTTTGCCTATATTCTCCATAAGGTGGGAAATACTGCTGGGGGTATAAAAAGAGCCACTGGTAGGACATGCTGTATTTATTTTTCCCTCTCCTCCACAACAAAGGCAGCTTGTTTGCTTTGAAGAGTGGAGGCTGAGACTTCCACCATCCGAGATGTTAAATAATGAGAAAACCACACACAACGTACATGGGGCAGGCTGAGATGAGAGAAGGGTTGCAACTACGCCTCTCTCCTCATCTGAAAGTGAAATTTCTGTGAATATCCCTATTTCTTTAACTTTCTTGCACAAATATCCTCAATAAGTTTAAAAAACAATTGTTGTAGATGCTAGTAATTTGACTTACCTCTAAGATCAGATTAACATTTGTAGTGAGAGCCTGTACGCGGTGGAAGCTTGCAATCAAAGAAATCGGCAAGAATCCTTGCTGATCCATCTTCCTCCTCAAGAAGAAGTCTCTTTCCAAATTTTCTACACTAAAATAATATTCGCTGAAGAAAGGAAATGTTTAAGTTATCTTACTGTTTCTGGGCTAGCTTAACCCAAAGAAAGCTACTTTTGTTGTAGAACTTGTACAGATTTACTTTGGTAGGGTTTTTTTTTTTTTTTACAATTTCCATTGGTTTAGGATAGTGGGTGCCCTGACTTGGATATCCCAGGCTAGCCACATCAGATCTCAGAAGCTAAGCAGGGTCAGCCCCGGTCAGTATTTGGATGGGAGACCACCGACACACACACAGATCTACTTACATTTGGCGCTTAATGTATTCTTTAAGTAGTGTTTCATCCACAGAATACATCTGCACTCCTGTTCCATCGTCATAGTAATACATCATACTAGTGTTAAGATCTGGCTGAAACGGCTGATCTGTCCTTTTACCATATTGTTCTCGGTGACCATATAAGAGTTCATGATTCACTTCAGAAATGGATGGGAAGAAAAAAATTGAAGAAATATAGAGTAAGGGATTTTAAAAAACAAGCCTGTCTTCAATCTTTAGAATCCTTTGAGTTACATTCTTAAACTTTCAAAAAAATGTGTCAAAGCTCCTCACATAAAATTATAATCACAGAATAGATGTTATGGCACAAAACAGTGTGCAAGCTTTCAGGTTTCTGGAGAACTCTAGTAGGCTGAATGTTCAAAAATAAATGCTTTGTTATGTTAAATGTTCCCTTCAAGTTTTAATTTAGTTCTTTCAGAAAGAAAGGGTCACTGTGCTAAATTTTCTGCTACCAAGGAGTTATGTTTAATGGGATAGAATCCCATCACCTCATTTAGCTGAATATGCTGACCCAGAATCATAAAGAGAACCCCTACCTCTCCACTACATTGACATAATTGTCATGGACAAGTGGTGGTGTGTTTTAAAAACAAAATGCTTGGGCTCACAGTAATGATGAAATTATCTCAATTTCTAAATAAGTTGTCCACTTCCCTGGAACATGCGGGAAGTACCACAGACAGGTTTCCTGGAGAAGAGGCATAAAATTTCTCCAAATAAATAAATAAATGGGTAACAGTGTTCAGAAGAGCCACAGGTGGCTCCTGAGCCACTGAATATCACTGTTTTAAGGAGTAATTTTTCTGGGGAAAAAGGCACGAGATGGAATGTGTCATGTGTTTTAAGAGCCACTCCCTTCTGTTTTGGAAAAGATAAGGCTTGTGCCTTGGGAAGAATGAGGAGAACTGCCAGGGAGGAGACAGAAACTGTTGAGGGCAAGCGTCCCAAATGCTTGTACACACTACTGAACATTTTAGAGTAGACAAGGATACTGGCAAAACTTGACCAGTTTCACACTGAATACTGGGATGGCGGAACGTGCACACATACCAGAAATTATATAAATCTATGATGTGAGCACACTCACAGCTCTGCCCACATTTGGTTGATGCATCTTAAATAGGTCAACAAAGAACTAGAGAAGGTACAGAAGAGGGCAACTACAATTATCAGGGAGTTGAAGCATTATGCTACAGAGAAACGCTTTGCTCAGGACAGACCAAATGTCTTTTCGCACTAGAAAAATGACTTACAGAATTCATTCTTTCAACATGGCACATAAACCACTTTGTTGTGCTGTGGACAGTGAGAGAAGTGAAGCAGAAATGCACAGCTGAATGCATAGGTGACGACCACTGGTTAAAATGGCTATATAAGATAATTAGATAAATTCAGGAAAGACAGTCATTGATAGGCCAGATTAGTCATGATAGTTAAAATGGACCAATGCCACAAGCAAAATATACAAGAGTACCAGATTCTAGAGATAAATACCAAGAGATCATCACCTATTGACTTCTGGTGACAAATAACAAGAGATTAATCTATTATGCCTTGTTGGTGGGCTTCACAGGGGTGCACGGATGGGTACTTTTAGAAACAGTAATGAACAAAATGAATTTTTAGTTTGATCCAGCAAGACATTCTTAAATTGCATGACATTCAGTATCTATTCTCAATTTAAACCCAGCTCTATTGGTTAAAGCAATGCTTCACAAACCTTTTGAAGTGGTACACACTTCTAAACTTATTCTCCCTTACTGCAATATCAGATGCTTCCCGTGTTGCAGCACTGGGAGGTAATGGGTGTAAGCAGCACCCATAGCCTCCTACACTGCCAGTAGCTAGAAGCCAGCTGAACCCCTGAAAATGAATGGGGCCATGAAGTGAAGGGCAGTAAGGAGAGAATGCTCTGCCTTCTGTTCTCCTCTCTTCTGCCTGAAGTCAGGGGGCCCAGGGCCTTCCACATGGACTCAAGAGATAGAATCCCACAACCCACCAACTAGAGAGTTTCAACCCACATTTGGGTCACAACACACAGTAACCCAAGTGTTGAATACCATTCAGTAACTATTGTCATACTTCGAGGGTTTCCTCTTCCACGTCCTCTTCCTCTGCCCCTTCCTCTCCCTCTTCCTCTGTAAAATCCTCGAAAACTGCCACTTTCACTTCTCACACTAGAGACTTCATCGTGATCATCTCGTTTTTCCCTGTCCCTTCGCCAGCCTTTTCAAACAAGAAAATAAGCATAGGTTTGAGTAGTCACACAACAGATTTTAACAACATGCAGGTAACAATGATGAGTAAAAGATAATCAGTGTAATTTTAACATACTAGTTCTTGTCTCATTGCGTCTGTTGTTGTGAGGAACAAGCTTGTTGGTTTGCAGCTGAGATCTTGAATTGGTCTGAGATGCTGGTCTGTCTTGGCTAGCTGGTCTATCTTGACTATCTGGTTTCATACCATCTAACTGAAGCGGCACCCATTTGTGCTTGTTACCTTCAAGTGTAAAACAGAGAACTATAATGCTGTTGAGAATATCCACTAACCACATAGAATATACAGCAACTTACTTCTTAAAGATCACTCACCATTAAACACAACAGCTAACATTACAGAAGTGCATTTCTACCCATGAAAAGAACTCCATCTCTTTCAAGAAGTTTCATTCCACCCTCTACAAAATGCAAATCCCAGTCAGACTCTAGGAGAATAACTCTGAACAGGCAATTAGAAACAAAAAGTTACTTTTACCTCTAATTCATTAGCATGAATATTTATGAAGACTTGAATTATCACATCAAGCCCAAATCAGTATTTACTACAAGGCCCTAATGAACAAAACATGTGAATCATTTCCAGTTTAAAATCATTTTACAGCTGCAATGAATAGATCATCTCCTGGTTTAAAAATACCGTATATACTCATGTATAAGCCGACCCGCGTATAAGCCGAGGTGCCTAATTTTACCCCAAAAATGGGGAAAAATTAGGCACCAGTGTATAAGCCGAGGGTCGGCTTACACAATGCCCCTGCCCCAGGTCGCCCTCCCGCCCGCCCTCCCGGGCCCTCCATACCCACCCCGACCCCAGTGCCACCCCCTCCCGGGCCCTCCACACCCACCCTGACCCCAGCGCCACCCTAGGGGGGAGGGAGAAGAGCCCCTGAACCCCTTACTCACCGGGAGGACGAGGCCCGCTGATCAGCTGGAGGCGGCGGCAGGGAAGGCACGCAGGACGGAGGCGGCAGCGGGGCCCTGCCTGAGCGCAGGCAGGCCCTGCAGGCCTCTCCCAGGGGCAGCGAAGACGCGGCGGGGGGGGGCTGCGGGGGGGGGGCTGCGGGGGGGGCTGCGGGGCCTGCCTGCACTCAGGCAGGCCCTGCAGGCCTCTCCCAGGGGCAGAGAAGGCGCGAGGGGGGGGGCGGCGGCGGGGGGCAGCGGGGCCTGCCTGCACTCAGGCAGGCCCTGCAGGCCTCTCCCAGGGGCAGAGAAGGCGCGGAGGGGGCGGCGGGGGGGGGGGGGCGGCGGGGCCTGCCTGCACTCAGGCAGGCCCTGCAGGCCTCTCCCAGGGGCAGAGAAGGCGCGGGGGGGGGGGGGGCGGCGGCGGGGGGCGGCGGGGCCTGCCTGCACTCAGGCAGGCCCTGCAGGCCTCTCCCAGGGGCAGA
The DNA here is from genome assembly GCF_029931775.1 of Euleptes europaea. Classification (NCBI taxonomy): domain Eukaryota; kingdom Metazoa; phylum Chordata; class Lepidosauria; order Squamata; family Sphaerodactylidae; genus Euleptes; species Euleptes europaea. The sequence goes on along the minus strand of NC_079320.1, from coordinate 34,629,712 downwards.
GAAGGCGCGGGGGGGCGGCGGGGGGGACGGCGGGGCCTGCCTGCACTCAGGCAGGCCCTGCAGGCCTCTCCCAGGGGCAGAGAAGGAGCGGGGGGGGGGGCGGCGGCGGGGGGCGGCGGGGCCTGCCTGCACTCAGGCAGGCCCTGCAGGCCTCTCCCAGGGGCAGAGAAGGCGCGGGGGGGGGCGGCGGGGGGGGGGGGGGCGGCGGGGCCTGCCTGCACTCAGGCAGGCCCTGCAGGCCTCTCCCAGGCCGCAGAGAAGGCGTGCGGGATGGCGGCGGCAGCGGCGGTAAGTTCCCCCTCCCTCTATCCCTCCTCCCTCCTCCCCCCGCCTACCGTATTGACCCACGTATAAGCCGAGTTGGCTTTTTTCAGCCCTTTTTTTGGGCTGAAAAACTCGGCTTATACGCGAGTATATACGGTACATGAAAAGTTCCAGTTACACATGAACTTCTCCTATTCTGCAAATCCAAAATACTTCTCCATTTCACCTGAAGAAAGCCAAAAGTGCAGGTGCAGTGCTATATACCTTAAAAGCCAGGAATGGGGGGAGGGCACAAAATACCCCCCATGTTTGCTTGAATGAAGCACATAGCTTAGTGATACATGTAGGCAGGAATAGTAATGGTGGGCAGCAGGTAGCACTGACAAATCACAGAAAGACCTTAAGCTGTTGTTTGGTAGTCTGTGGTTCTTGCTCAGTTTCCTTATTAGAGCCTAGAAAGCTGGAACTGTGGGTCACCTCTGTTATTTATGCTAATATATGGTACATCAGAATCTGGCTGTTGGCAAGCAAATGGTCATTATCAGAGATAATGCTCCTGTGGTCCAAAAATCAGCTGTATTATGCATCATGCTGAAGGACCTTTGAGACATGGAATCCAACAATCCAGTGACAACACCTTCACCTTTTGTTGTATGCAGACTGAGTGACTGTGTAACAGCATACATACATGTTTGTGAATGAGACACTTTCTGGACTAAAGGATAAAACCCTTTTGATTTGAAATACTGTTGTTTATATTTTAACAGCAGAATGCCGAATTTCTTCCCATGTTTTTAAATATTTTATCAACTGAAAGTGGTACCTAAAATAACTTATGCAAAGAGAAACCTAATAAGTACTACAGGTATGCGTACGGATAAGTACCACAGATATATTTTGAATTGAAGTTTGATACACATTTCTTCATACATGTTAGTTTTGCTTATTGAAATTATAAAATTGAAGCAGATTTACTAAATTATAGAATATTTATCAGGAGAGCTTTTTCTGCATGAAAAATAGAACAATCACAAAAGTGTTTGAAACACATACAGAACACATAGCTCCATAACTCCTATACTCAAGAAAAGCACTGGAAACATTAATGCACTCATCCAGACCAACCTTTTTTCCTCTGGTTATTAGTTTGAGCTTCATCTTCGCTAATATTTTCTCCAGGATTATCTGCATTTATTTCCAGGTTTTTCTTGATTTTGTTGTTATTTTCCCTTTCATTCTTCTCTTCCTTCTCCTTCTTGATCGGTGTTTTTTTATTCTGATGATTTATACTTTTACACTGTAATAGAACAGTAAAAATTATGGCATTGGACCAGCGTGTTCAAATACTAGCATTATTTTTTTTACAACCAAGTTTTACAAAAACGAGCTCCTTGATAAACCAAAAAGCTAATTTCCTACCACAGTTACCCCCTTTCAACATTATTACATCTGAAGAACTGTCTTGTACCCTAGGTCAAGAGAAAAAAGTATGCTGTGTTGTTCTACAGAACACTTGCAAATGGCAGGTACTCAAAACCACAGGATGTCAGCCACCATGCATCTTAAGAAAACTACCTTACAAAAGATTACAAATTTAAATTAAGATGATGACTTTCTACTAAGGATGTGAAAAGCAATTCTGACCAAAAGTGTGCTTCTACAAGATGTTCTGCAGTTGGCAGGCCTGATACACTGATCTGTACGTTGAGGGGAACAACAATTGGCCTGAAGAATTTGTCAAGCAAACAAAATATTTCAAGTACTCACACATACATTGTACCATGCTCTACTCCAGAAGGGAAAGCAAGAAACCAAGAGATAAACAGGGTGAAGCAGGAAAATATATTTATATAGTTGAACTGCTCCAGCAAAAAATCTTATTCCCAAAGCAGAGGTTCAAGCAGCAAATAATCCAAGAGGTAAATCCAGAAGAGAAAGCAGCAAAGAAGTATGTGTCATGTGCCACATCAGGTGCACAGCTGCTGGTCTGAAGCCAGGCAAGCCACAAAGCAGAACTGAGCATGGCAGAGCACTGCACTAAGGGCACCTACCAAGGAGCAGTACGCAAGCACAAATTGAGGGATTCTTGCTCCAATCTCACTTGCGAGGAGTGACTTGGTGGCAGAGACATGTGTACCAAGTGATGGTTACTGTGTGTACTGAGGGAAGGAATAGGGGGTTGGCTGTGCCTGAAGTATTTCTCTGCAAGCCTCTACATTGCCTTTGCTGACCCCAAAGAATTGCCTCAGACGCCTGAACCAGAATCAAAGCTGCCATTACCCTATTTTCCTGAAAGGAAGATGATCCTGAATATAAGACCATCCTTCTAAAAAGAGATTATAAGCAAAAGTTTTTCTTTTCCTGTACATAACTGTGACCTATATGCAAACTGAAGACATACCACATATTTTCTTGCTGGCACATGTGTAAAAAACCTAGCCTTCCTTTCAGGTAAATAAGGTAGTAACTACATTTTCAAAGTAAACAGAGCCATATGAGCCAGTTATTTCTTCTCTATTATCATTTATCCTGTACTTTGCTAAGGTCATTATATATTCTGACCTTTAGACAATAAGAAGCTGCCATCTATTCAATAATAATTTATAATTACAATTTAAGCTTCAAGAAAGCAAGTTTGGCTTCATTACAAAGCAGCCTTCCCAATACTTCTGAGTTCACATTTCCTCCACTACTCCTCCTATCGGCTGCTTTTAGTTGTCAGTTCCCCTGCCACCATGACAGACGTAAACCCGTTCCTTTCCCCAGCCCTTTGAACGTGGCAGACATCATTGCAATCCAACTGTGCTACTCTTTTTAGAAGGGGAAGCGACACTGTGATGGTACTGCAGAGGAAAGAGGAAATCAGACGGGTAAGCAGAACATTGGAAAGAACAATGTTCAATTTCTTACTGCCTATTTGTTCAGGACAAGTGACACATCTGCCCCAGGAAAATGACAAATTGTTCCTCTATTGCAAATAATTTATTCTCAAAGTATGCTTACTTCAGAGTTTGCGATTTCACTTGGTGTTGGCCAGTTTGTTGCATCACTGAAATCATTAGCCTGCAATGACAATAAAAGTTTATTATCCAGGATCAGTTTCTGCGAGCAAGCAGAAAAGTATCCAGTTTTGACCCCAGGATTATTAGACTTTTTAAGATAGTTATACAAAAAATTTCTTCCCAATAGAACCTCAAACAACATTGTTATTCCCATCTCCATTTTATTTTAACAACCACCCAGTGAGGTAGATTAGGAGAGAGAGAGAGTCACTTTCCCAGTTCACTCAGCAAGCTTCCATGGGCAGAGTGGGGATCTGAACCTGTTTCTCCCAAGTCCTGGTCTAATACTCTAAGCACTACACTACGCTGGCTCTTGTGGCAGTGGTATTGCAGTTTAAAAAACTAGTTTTCACAAATCCTACAAAACAGCAAGGCAACCAAAACAAGTGTAGTAAGGTGGTCAACAATTCTTAATCCTGTAATTAATTCTATAAATAGGCTTTGTCTTTATCCGGCTATTCTGCATATTCCTTGCAAAAGAGTACAACCAATACATGGTTAAAAAGCTACTTAAAAACACTTCACAGAACTAAAAAAGTTAACTGTACAGATTGAATAAAAAATTAATTAACTACAATTTACATTTCATACGATATCACTATGCAACTATAGGGTATGTAATCAAATTGGTAAATAAGGTAACCAAAAGTCAAATTAATACGTTTTGCACCCAATAAAGTACCTTGGTAGATTTCTGTGTCTTTGGTTTTCCTGCTTTTATGACTTTAGCAGAACTCTGCAACTCTAAAAGGAATAATAAAAAATATTGAATCTCAAAACAGGAATAGTGCACAATATAATTCCACAATAAATTTGTTCGTCTGTAATGTGCCACAAGACTCTTTGTTGTTTTGACTATAACAAACTAACACAGTTACTCCTCTGGAATTGGTCAGAAAACGGAAATTTTTAAGTACCCTATGTTAATTTTATGTTCCAAGAGCTACAACTGAAACCTCTGTTGGTGGGGGGGAACAGAATCAAATGTGGTTTAAATGTAACATTCAAACAAATTCAGAGCTTTATGTGGTAAGTAACTGTATTGGAATATTACAAAAATTTCAGGACAGTATAGAATATACTTCCCTGATATAGTATAAATTTAAAAAAAACAGAATGTGCTCAAAACTGCTGGTTCACTAATTTTAACACACCTGAAGAACTGTGCATGAAATGCCATGGTTGTCTACTCTGTTATTTCAACAGAATTTAATTATCTCCCATGGAGGTCACTGGGGAACCTTAGTTTCACTGTCACACTCGGTAGCATCACTTACTAGTTGTTATCAGACTGGTAACGTACAATACCCCTTCCACAATGTGAGATGAGGCATATGAATTAAGAATTTTAGCTTTTGTTTTGATATGATCTGCAATCGAATCAAATCAGCTACATCCGCAACTTGATTTTCAGTTGGCTTAATACATGTATGTGTGGTTCTATTCCCCCTCCCTCTGTATATAAAACAGTAAAAGATATGTACTGTCAAAATTCCTGGGAATAATGACAACTTACAGAATACAGAACCTTTATTGGCATTTACAGTAACAAAACAAACAGGTAAACCAGCTAGATATGGATCTAAAAAAAGGAATGAATACACAGTTCATCAGTAAATTTTATAATAAACAATTAAATGAGGGTTCCCCTCCTTCTTTCTCCCTCCTTTAGGACCTTGGCCAGGAACTCGGCTACTTGAGTGGTAACTTCGAAGCTTTTGTAATGACAACCTTCTTAACTGTGAAGCTTTCCTATGGAAATGGCAATGGTACATATTCATTGTAAATTTCATGTAATAATGAAACTTTATAAATAGAATTTTCCCCAACTTTTCTCTGTTCATATGCACCAGCAGCAAGTCATTCCCACGCATAGTGCAGATGACTTTTTAAAAATTCAGCTTTCCCAGCAGTAATCTAAAGTTCCCCTTGAAGTGATTATTACACAATATACTCCCTAGGGGTGTGCATTTGGATAGACCAGAGCAGAAAATATACTAGAAAAACACTTTATTGGTATTTTGGGGGTATATCTGGTATTTCAAATTTAAACGGGATTTTTTAGGGAAACAAATAAAAAATGGTCCCGAAAAATCCTGGAACTATTTGGGATTTACCAGCCTCCAGGGTACTGTTTTTCCCCTTCTTCTTTTTTTTGCTTTTGTATTGGGGGGGGGGCGTTCTATAGGCTTGCCAGGCTGCTTGTTTCAGTTTAAAGCGTTTCTCCATTTCAAGAGGATTTTTTTTCCTTTGGCAGAGTTGCTTTGTGTCCCTTTTGCGGTTTTTAGAGCATTACTCAGTACTTGGATTTGTTCTGCTGTGGATTCCCCTTAGTTCTGTTGATCTTGCTTTGTCAGTGTCACTGGGTTCTGCTGGGCATTGTGTACACTGCCATTTGTTCCATTGGGCTTGCAAAAGTGCCCCCACCCTCAGTTTCTTCTGCAGATATTCTCTGGTTTGACATTTGTCCTTTGGACTTGCATTGCCACATTTGCCTTGGGTTCTGCTGGGCTTCTCTGTTACACATTGATTTTGTTGGGCTTGCAAAAATGCCCCCCTGCTTGATTTTGTTCTATGGGATTCTATGGTTTGAGATTGGTTCTGTTGGGCTTGCCACACTGGCTTGTGGTTCTGCTGGGATTCCTGGGTTCTGCTTTAGTTCTGTTGGGCTTGTCTTGGTTTTTGGCATGGGAGGCATTGACCAGTGGATGCATTCCCACTTTTATTTGTTTGCACAAGATCCTGTGCAACCAATTTCCGGACTCTATAAAATATAGGGAGGAAAGTGCAAGTTGCAAGATCTTGCACAAGCAGAACCATGCTACATCCATTTATGTTTCCACTTGTGTATCACTGGATCCAAGCCAGAGAATATGCATGCAATATCTAAATACCTAGCCACTCACTTTAAAAACAGTGCACTTCATTACACTGTGTTCCAACCAAAACATATCCTAGAGCTAATAAATGAAGTGTAACAACACACATTCCTGACCTGGGTGGCCCCTGTGGCACTTCTAAATTGAGCTGCCCATGGGAACTCCCTTCTGCTTTATGGCTACAAGTCCCTTGTCAGATAGAAGCCCTATCTGACATCCCTGTGGCAATCAAAGGTACAATGTAATGTGTAGTTTGGGCCTCATTCAGTCGTTCATGGCTAAACTGGGATTTGAACCTGGGTAACCCTGGCCTAATTTCCCCCCCACAATAGGTCTCATTAGTTTAATTATGATAATTGGGAGTAATACTATTCCCAACAGAAGGTGCATTCAGGCATCATGGATAAGCCTCAGGGTTTTTTTTAGATGTGAATGAACCTGATTAATAATCAGTGATACAGGTAACTAATTTCATACTTTAAATTTAATGGTCTTATCTCCGCCCCTTTAGGTAGTAATGCACACTTCTTACTGGAGATGCGGGGCAGAATTTTTTCCAGGGCTTTATTTTTCTATGGGACAATTGCTATTTCTGGTTTCATAAAATTAGTAAGACCGATGTCATCGCCAAAATAGTACTAGTTAAGTTTGGCAGTTTCAAAGTGTTGATATTTTCCAGGTGATTGTCCCTAGGAATAGTGTGTGAGAGTACACACAAGCAAATTTTATATATGTTTTGTTTAACAATACCAACAGCACTATGTGAGCATATGAAGATGCTTCATACCAAGTTAGAGCACTAGTCCATCTAGCTCCAGACATGTCTCTCAACAACTGTTACCTGAAGTACTTTAACTGGAGATGCAGGGATTGAACATGGCATGCAAAAATATGTGCTACATCATTGAGCCAAGTCCCCTCTTTTTCTTGATAGGAATTCAACAGGACACTATAGTCTCCCTCAAATATTTTAGATCACCATATTTTGATCATGCAGATGATACACAAATATCACACACACAAATATTAAGGGGTATCACATTGTTTATTGCTCTCCCACTTGCTCCCACCCACTCACCACCCAGCCCACTTTCAGTACTGCAACCTCCAACTGCATGGCTCACACAGTGACAGGGTGGCGGCAGCCGCAGTGCCACCAATGCTTGCTTGGCTCCCATGGTGGCAGCTCTCCCCTCTGTACCGTCTCCTCATCCCCTGCATGCCTAGCTCAAGTGCGGACAAGCAGCTGCTCTTCCCTTCTCACTTTTCCTCCTACCAGCTGCAACAGCACCTTCTGGTCACTTTTTATAGGGATGCTAAGGAACCCTCCAAATGGCCGATAAGCTCCCACAACGCCCCCATAAGTTTTTTTTTTTTTGCCTTTTTTGGAATTTTGCATAAATTTCAAGGCTCATAGAGATTTCTACAAACATCCTCCCAGTCTGTACATGCCTTCCAGCATGTGGTTTTACTGAGCCACACACCAAGGTCCAGGTTCAGCATTAGATAAATGATAGTATCATAAACTTTACTGCTATGCCATAGTACATTTGTCAGCCTGTAAGGTGCCATAAGAATTGTATATTTGTCTGCAATCAACTAACAGAAGAAGAAGAGTTGGCTTTTATATGCCGACTTTCTCTACCACTTAAGGGAGACAAAAACTGGCTTACAATCACCTTCCCCTCCCCACAACAGACACCCTGTGAGGTAGGTGGGGCTGAGAGAGCTCTAACAGAGCAGTAACTTGCCCAAGGTCACCCAGCTGGCTTTGTGTGTAAGAGTGGGGAAACAAAGCCAGTTCACCAGATTAGCCTCCGCCGCTCATGTGGAGGAGTGGGGAATCAAACCCAGTTCTCCAGATCAGAGTTCATCGCTCTTAACCACTACATCTACCCCTCTGGAACTGGTCACACTTGTGAATGTTGAATAGAGTTTATCTGGATTGCTGTGTGCTTTCAACACAGGGGGAGACACATTTATTTCAGCATGGTCAATCAGATCCTTTAGTTGGAAGTAACAGTGATTTGGTTTCTACTTAAATTATTTCCCCAAAACCATGCTTAGCATTAGTTTCACTCCAGTCCTTTCCAGCTTTACTTGGAAGTTTCACTACACATGGGCAAACATAGTTAGGATCACATTATGAGAGCATAAAAAGGTAAAGTATATGCACAAAATATGTTTGAAATGCAACAGGAGCCACATGAACCCTAGAGAATTATACACAATCCCAAATACATTTTCAAGGTTTTGGTTTCCTAAAATAAAGGAGAATTGGGAGAGCTTGCCATTGCATCTAAATTATTTAGCACTTTTCTGAATCCAAACTCCAAATTATTTTATGTAACTATTTATATGAAGCTTCCCAAAATGAATAGTTCTCCGTCATAGTCTGCACTTTTCAGACTACACAATTATATGACAATTAAATTCCAATATTGTCATACAAAAGAATTCAACAGTTATTACTGCAGATGAGCTTTCACTATGGAGAAAGAATAAAATCCACCCATAATTTAGGAAAATCTCCCTCTGACTCAAGTCAGACAATTAGTTATTTTACAGCCATGTGCTTTTCAAACAACGCCTAAAGGCTAGCCTGAAGGTGATTTATGCAATTCTGTCTGTGAAACCAAGTCTGGTCCTGGATGGGAATTGTTTGAGAAACTAACACACACCATGCTGAACATTTTGGGTGAGAGTATTTGCCTGGACATAGTTATACTTGTTTTAGTAACATCCAGATTGGACTGTAGGCAGCTTCTGAAGAATCCCCAGAAACTACAATTGGGAAAGGATGTAGTGATGAACATCCCTACAAGGACTCTCCATGGACAGTATACAACTACAGCATTATATCAAGTTCACCAGTTTCCAGGAGAATTCAAATGCCCAATTCAAAGCCTTAAATGGCTTGGGAACATGGTATCAAAACACCTCTACACATATGAACCTATCCAGGGTTTGTGATGATCACTCATGGCACACAGGGCCGTAGCTGAGTGGTAGAGCATCTGATTGGCATGCAGAAAGTCCCAGGTTCAATCCCCTGCATCTCCCGTTAAAGGGACTAGGCGGATAAGGTAATATGAAAGACCTCTGCCTGAGACCCTGAAGAGCTGCTGCAGGTCAGAGTAGACAATACTGACTTCGATGGACCAAGGGTCTGATTCAGTATAAGGCAGCTTCATGTGTTCACAGGACAAGGTTTTTCAGTCACTGCACCCAGGCTGTGAAATTCTCTATTCCAGAAGGCTTGCCTGGCCCACTTGCTTTTCACCTTCAGATACTGCATTAGAACAGATTTCAGAGGCCATTTGGAGGTAGGTAAGGCTGTGAATTTGCTGTTCACATGCTGGTTATTTTTACTGAATACTGTTATTTGTCCGAATTTGTTATTTTTTTCTGCTGCTTTTAGTTGTTTTAGACATTCTGATTTTAGGTGGGGGTTACATATTATAAATATTACATATTGTGTGCCATTTATAATTTTTTTCTAATTTGGTACAGAAGAAAAATAGGGCTACACCAAGCCATGTGTCAGCAAACCAAAAAAGGAAAAAAAAGATACAAGGTGACCAGTGACATCTTTATTGTTGTGTATAGCCCCTACACATTTCACGATTGAAGTTTCATCAGGGGGATCTATAAAAACATAATTTTACAATAAATATAACTAGTAGAAGAACCACATGACAATAAAGCTGTCACCAGTCACTTTCCATGTTTTTCCCCCTAATTTGTTAGTCATGTTGGGCTGGCAGGGGTGCTCTCTCTAGATATAAAGCAGAAAGACTGGAATATAAATACTTCAATAAATAAATCAATAGTTACCTCAATTTATTTATTTATTGAAGTATTTATATTCCTGTCTTTACTCAGAAAGGAAACATGCAAAAACCACACATGAATATCCTACATTTCTCCTTGGGACCAAGTAATTCTGGTGGTTCCTTTTTGACATAATTGCTTTAATATTTAAAATCTCCTAAAACTAGAGTATGTGATGCACATGACTTCAGAGAACAAATCCTGCCCAAGGTTTATGACCTAATACAACAAGACTCAAAAGGAACAGAGAATGCTCTTTTAAAAAAATGCAAGAAATGAGGCATGAGACATTTGAAGACTGTTCCACAGATGGAGATATTTTTCTCAAAACATGAGAAATTAAAATATTTGCTGTTTGGTATATGTTTCAAAAGTACTTAAGCAATGCTGCCTTCTGCCTGGAAACAGTTAGAAAACAGCTAGGAAACAGTTCACTATATGTAGAAATTGTATTTGGAATTTTATTTTAAAGGCAATTCTATGAACATTTTACCTGGGAATAAATCCCACTTAACAAATTAATATATACATCTTCCTTTGATGTTATTATCTGAACCTATTTCAATATAGGCTTAGAACTGAAATGGACTCCCTGATGATCTTTTCTGGAAAGACAAGGAGAATGCAAACCTATTGATTGTCCTGGATTGCTTCATAGATTTTGATACAATTATCCATGATATCCTTCTGGACTGATTCGCTCAAGTGCATACTAGGGGCAACAGGCTCAGAACTACCAGCACATTGGGGAACACCAACGCCAATTCATTTGGGGAACAGCTGCTTAACTGCATAGTACTGTACTACAGAATCACACAGGGTTCTATCCCATCCCTGATTGTTAACATCTATATGAAATCAGTATGATTCTTAACGTCTATAGGAAATCAGTAGGACAAATTATCCAGCCATAGCAGATGAGCTATTACAGGTACATCTGATTCTATTTCTTCTCTTATACAACTTCAGGTAAGACAGTCAACGTTCTACACAGGTGCCAGGAGGTGGTAATGGGCGGAATGAGGGCCAAATACAGCAGCATGACTGCTGATTGGGGCAAATTGCAGAAATAAAATCTCAATTTTAAGAGATTCACTGGATACTGATTCCTTTCTTGGTCCACAACCAAAAGTTGGTTATAACCTTTAAAGTCCAGAGTGGTCTAGGCCAATGTCTGAAATAATTTTTAAACTAAAAAAAATTCAGCAAGCTTCCAAGCTAAACAAGCATAGGACTGGATCAGGGTAGCTAAAAATTATATATTTTAAACTTTAGCTGTACCAAGTTTCATTTAAAAATAACCTGTTTTTGCAAATAAAATCTGAACAATGCAAACATATCTTCAAACAAAAGATACTCCTATTATAACTTATAAAGAACTGTTTTCTCTGTAAATTTAAAAAAAACTGAGGTGGAGGCTATCTATGTTGATCATAATAAAGCACAATTGATACTGGGGCCAGGGCAAATTACCACTGGTGTTGGCCCCTGATCCACATAATATCCATACTCCTGCTCTAGTTGATGACTGCTACCCACCTCCCAATTCTTACTGAGATTATTTACTTTTGTAGGGGTGAAAATGTATGACAAATAAGAAGGGGGCAAACTAAAGCAGCAAGGAACACAGAGAAGAAGCATCCTCTAGTGTTAACTGTAACTAGTACCGCACTACAAAAATTTAACATGACCCCAAGTGCAGTTTGGTAAGAGAGATCCTATATGGGTTAACGAATATGATGTCAAAAAATGAACACTGTATGATAAAAAAGCAAAATATTAAATGAAGCAATAGTGTACCCTCTTGAGGGTGTGTGTTATGTGTTGTCAAACTGCTTCTGACTTATGGTGACCCTGTGAATTAATGACCTGCAAAACATCCTATCATTAAAAGACTCTGCTCAGCTTTAAATGAATACATTTATGGCCAGAGCAACAAATCGGTATGCACTTTCATTTAGGACAAGTGTAGTCTTGTCTTACTGTTTATTTTTGTTAACGACTAGCAGTTCTATCCTAAACACAGTTAGGCCCTCTAAAGTCCTCTGAAGTCAGAAGAGTGCAGTTCTGCTTTGGGTGGCACTATAACAAGGCTAGCAAAACAAATTACCATCATGGAACACATTTTATTCAGTATTTGAATAATGATGGAAATGTTCAATTTAAATAATGATTTAAATCAGCCTTTTTTGTGAAGATTTAAATCATCTTGATTTAACCCACTGAACTGGGCAATACAGCATTTATTAGTTCCAATTTTCAGTTACTAACTATAGCAAATTTACAGATAGGCAGACCAAATTATTTATTTAACAGAAATGTCTTATTTATCTTTATTGTGTGCTAATTTTTCTTTAATTAGTTCTGGTCCTCATTTTAAATGCAAAAGCTTTTCTAATTTTGTCAATCAGATCAAATCCTAGAGATTAATGCAATGCGTCATTATTTGTAAGAGCATCTTATGACTACTGTTGTAGAACATGTACATCACATACCATGGTCTCTCCTTCTATATAATGGAATACATTTGATCCACATACTACAGTGCTTATTAAAGTTAATTAGAAGACACAGACTTAAAATAAAAACATGGATAATGGAGTAATTATTATAATGGTCACTTTTATAGTCTAAACTTTGTAAAAGCAACACTTATCAGATAAAAAAAGGGATCACCAGAGTCATCTAGTCCAACCCCCTGCACAACACAGGAAATTCACAACTACCTCCCCCGCCCCCAGTGACCTCTACTCCATGTCCAGAAGATGGCCAAGATGCCTGGAAACTGTATATGGTGTATACGTGTATGCCTGGAAACTGTATGGTGTACACAGAGCATAAATACAATATAGTATGAAGGTGCCTTGTCAGAATGCTGTTTTTATTTTCTAATTTGGTAGAAAGGTGCAATTTAATGATAATGATCCATAGCTGGTGGGCAGCAGTGGCTTAAAAAAAAAAAAAGGAGCACAATCAGTAGGATGAAGCCAATTAGACACTTTCCTTCTGTAAGATTTTCAATTGTTTCCTAACCTCTTTGAACTCCCAAATAAAAACCGGCCGCGTTCGCTTCTAGTCACACCGCAGTCCAATAAGAGCCGACCGTTCTCAGCCGCCTGGCTCTCATCTCGCTTCCCATAAAAGAGCTCCGGGACGAGGCCACGCCCCTTCCACGCTCGTTTTCCTAATCTGAGCATGTTTGCAACAAGGGAGAGCTCAGGCGGCCCTCTGGGAAACCAACTCCCAGGCACAGCCCGGCCGGACAAGCATGCACACGCCTCGCTCCACAAGTCAAGTCATTCGGGGTCGCCGCTGCAGCTGCGGGACGGGGGAGAAAGTTTCGCGACGGCCTGAGCAGCACATGGACCCTCCCTCCTCCTCCTCCCCCCCCCACGCGGATCAAAGCGCCGCCGCTGCAATTGAAAATTCTCTGCCCCACACGCAAACACAGGCCGCTTGCGCACGGGAGGTTCGGCCTTGGATTGGCCGCTCTCTAGATGCACATTTTCCCCCCTCTGAATACTCAAAACCCTGTTTTTGAGTCGCGCGAATTGGGGAGGGGGAAACGCGCATCTAGCGAGCGGCCAATGCAAGGCCGACCCCCCCCCGTGCGCAAGCGGCCACACGCACCCTTCCTCACCCGGGTCCTGCAAGGCCAACTCGCTGCCGGCGGAGGCGCTGGAGGGGGACAGGCTGCCGGCGGGGGGAGGTTTCCAGCGGGTCCACGGGTTGTCCCTGGGCGGGGGGGCCTCGGCGCGGTGGAGCGGCGGCTGGGGGGCCCGCCCCCGCGGCCCCTGCCCGCGGCCCTCCTCGTCGCCGTCCTCTGGCTGCTGCTGCTGCCCCTCGCCGGAGCCGCTCTGGCGGGGCGCTTCTCCGCCCGCTCGGCCCGGAGGGAAGCGGGGCTGCTCCGGGCGGCTCTCTTCGGGCGGCCGGGCCCCCCCGCTCTTCTCCGCGGCGGACATGCCGAGAGGGGGCCTGGCCGCCGTCCTCCGCGCCCCTGCGGGCCCGCCGTGGGGAGGAGGCGGGGCAGCGAGCGAGCCGCTCTACGCGGAAGGCGCAGGGCGGCCGGGCCGCCCCGCGGGGGCTGCTGCGGCTGGCGGGGAAGCGGCCCCCCCGCCCCAACAGCGGCCTCCGGGGGCGGCGTCACTCATTCACCTCAGCGGGTGGTTCAACTGCCGCCGCGGCCGGGGGGGGAGGGGGAGGAGGGGGGAGAGAGAGGAGGGAAGCGAAGCGAGCGAGGCTTTCACGCGCCGGGGCCAGTGAGGGGTTCCGGGCGAGGAGGGCGAGGGACAGTTGAACAGGCCGCCTTTCGGGGCCTGGCTCAGGCCGCCCCAGCTGTCGCTCGCGCGCGTGCACCCTCGCGCCGGGGGTGGGTGGGAAGAGGGAGGAGGCAGAGCCGGGGAGGGGGGAAGAAGCATGGGAGGAGGAGGGAGAGGAGGAGGGCCGGGCGGCGGCGGCCGCGGCGAACGGGAGGCGGAGCTTCGGAACGCTTCAGGGCGTTATGGCGTCACAGCGGACAGGGGAGCGAGCGAGCTCGAGGGGGCGCGTCTCCCTCCCCTCTTGGGTGGGTGGGCGGGGCCTGGGAAAGCAGGCAGCTCAATTGGGGAGGGAAGTGGTTCGGGGACGGTGTTTCTTGACTCTGCCTTGAACTTGTTAGCGGCTCCGCTTTCTAAATTATGTTTTAGTAGAAAAGGGCGAGAGTCCAGGAGCACCTTCAAGACTCACAAAAAACATTTTCTGGCAGGGGATGAGCTTTCGTGAGCCACAGCGTGAGCTCATCCCCTGCCAGAAAATATTTTTGGTAGTCTTCAAGGTGCTACTGGACTCTCGCCCTTTTCTACTACTTCAGACAGACTAGCACGGCTACCCACTGGGAATTATGTTTCGTTTTTCGCAGTATATTTAGGGTTCCCTCTTCGCCACCAGCGGGAGGTCTTTGGGGCGGAGCCTGAGATCAGTTGTAATAGCAGGTCTCCAGCTAGTACCTGGAAGTTGGCAACCCTCGACATTTCATGCTGGTTTTTTTTTGTTTTTTGTTTTACCTGATTGCAAAAAACAACCGATTTTGTGGTCCTGTTTTTGGGAGCGGGGTTTGTTTCGCTCTAAGCCGTTTCGAATGTAGAGAAGAAGCGGCTAATAACTGATTTAAATGAATTTTGGGGTGGATGTGTGTGTGCGTGGGGGGGAACATACTAGCAGGTTTGAGGAACGATATTGGGATCAGTGCCCTGACCTGGCTGGCCCAGGCTAGCCTGATCTTGTCAGATCTCAGAAGCTAAGCAGGGTCAGCCCTGGTTAGTATTTGGATGGGAGACCACCAAGGAATACCAGGGTTGCTGTGCAGAGGAAGGCACTGGCAAAACACCTCTGTTAGTCTCTTGCCATGAAAACCCCAAAAGGGGTCGCCATAAGTCGGCTGCGACTTGACGGCACTTTACACACACATTGCTATCAGTATGCGTTTCTGGTACAGAAGCTACGTCCTTATACACTTGGATGATGGCCCTGCTCGTCAGCCTTCCAGCTAGCATGACATTTCACCAGTTCACCAGTGGAGGGGTTGTACTAAGAGGAATTACAAGATTGGGAACAATGGGAGATTCTGGTATGTTCAATGGGAGCCAGGAATGCCAGTTCACTCTCATGGGCTCCTGTGAAATATATGACAGCGCACAAAAGTTGCAATGAAAATATGGACTGGATTTTGAAGGAAGGTCTCTGGTCCCAATGTTGGAGGAGAGCTTTTCTGATACCGTGGACTGCCAAAAAGACAAATCAGTGAGTTCTCGATCAAATCAAGCCTGAACTCTCCCTAGAAGCTAAAATGTCTAAACTGAGGCTATGGTACTTTGGTCACATTATGAGAAGACAGGAGTCACTAGAAGAGACAGATCACGATGAGTAGACGTGTTAGTCTGTCACTAGCAGTAGAAAAGAGCAAGAGTCCAGTAGCACCTTAGAGACTAAAAAATTTTCTGGCAGGGTACCCTGCCAGAAATTTTGTTAGAAGAGACAATAATGCTAGGGAAAGTTGAAGGCAGCAAGGAAAAAAAGACATGGCCCTGTTTGCAAGACCTGGTCAAGGCTGTTAACAATAGGACATTTTCGAGGTCATTCATTCTAGCAACTTGACAGCATTTAACACACACGCACACTGGTCCCAGATAGACTGGAGTGACAGTCCCCTGTATGGAATGATGGTCCCTGGGTGTAGCATGAGTGCACTGGTATTAGAATGGCAGATCCCAGAGTGGAATGTTGGAGAATAGTAGCAGTTGTATTCCCCTCTCCCCAAGGTTGTGTCCCAGTTTGCTCATTCCTAGCTATTCTCTCGGCTCTTGTTTTCTCTTTTAATCTAAATCCATGGTGGCTTCCCCCCCCCCCCTCACAACTTGCAGAGCAATGGCCTCAGACTCGGCCCCTTTAGATACAGTGCCCATGTTGGAATAGTCCCTTAAAAAAATTAAGCTCTTGTCAAAGGCAACTTATCAGGCAATGTGAGCTGTGGCTCACGAAAGCTCATACCCTACCAGAAAATATTTTTGTTAGTCTTTAAGGTGCTACTGGACTCTTGCCCTTTTCTACTTTATCAGGCATTGATTTGAGTGAAACCAGTAACAGGCCATAACTTCACTCCCTGGCATTCTGTGGTTTGGCTCTGCCTCTTGTGGCAGCCATTTTGTGATTACGCCCTTCACCCCGTCTCAGAATACCAAAGGTGCCCAGTCTCAGAAAGGTTGGGGATCACTAGGTTAAAGCTTTGGACTAAGATTTGGGAGAACCACATTCAGAATTTTTGTGAGGATAAAATGGGAGAGGTGAATGATAAAAGCCAGTTTGGATCCTTACTGAGGAGAAAGGTAGGGTATACATAAAGTAAATAAATTTTGCTCAGTTATGCCTTTACTAAATCTAATTTATTGACAGAGGACATCATGGTAAACTGGCGGACATATAAAACACAGAATAAAAATTTGATCATTCTTTCCAACTGTACAGTTGGGTTTGTTTTTTAAATGATCAGCTTCAGCTAGATTTCAGTCTAGTTTTTGTGCATGCTCAATGGCACATATACGCAAGAAATGGTAGGGAGACCTGATCACCCAAGAGCAGACAAAAATGGAACTTTGGAAGATGAGGTTCGAAAGAGGTTCTTTCATCTGTTTACTTCAACTGTATTTACAGTATAATCCTAAGAGTTAAAAGGGTGTAACTCTGTTTAGGATTGTACTGCTAAACTGCCAGAAATGGCTTCTCATACAGCAAGATTACAAAAGCATTTGATACAGACTAAAAATGTGCCAGTCTTTCAAAGACAAGCAACTTTCTACTGCCGTATTCTAAATAGGGCATATCTTAATTAACATTAACACTGAAGACACATCATGCAAAAGTGTTAAGTATTTAATGGTAGCTCTGATGGTGCTGGCAAGGCTGGGTGGTAGTGAACAGATTAATCTGGTATAGAGCATTTTTTACAATATTTTATAACTAAATAGGCAGCTGGCTTTTACATATATGCCCTTGAGGTTTTGGTAATATGTTAAGCTCAAAATAGAAGTCAACGAATTTCCATAAAAACGTGGTGTTTCCCACATCCTTAAACGCTACTAAAATTGTCTCATACATTGATTTCACTTGGGTTGGGGTTTTATGTCCCAATGTTGGTTACTTTCATTAGAACCCAATGAGTAGGCAAATGTAGACAGGGAAGCACTTCAAAATACAGACCAGCGTATTTTTCTTCACGCTTTTTATTGAAAATATAAAATGCAGTTAAAACGCAACAAATCAGAATCATACAGAATTGTAGAACTCCTTTCTACTTTCCCTCATTTAAATAATTAAAATGACGTTAACATTAGAACACATTAGTACCTCTTTGTTTCACTTAAGAAACGTGATAGGTTAGAACATTAGACATTCAAACTTAGTAAGGCCCACAAAACTGGTGTTATCAAAAGAAGGATCTCTTACAATGCAATTTTATGCAGCGCTGCCTAGTCTTATCTAATTGAAACCAATGGGCATAGACTGCATTGTCTGCCAGTCCTTCAGAGAAAAAGAAATAGAATACAAATCTCTTCACACACATTTACATGTAATGTTTAGAAATTTTCTGCAAAGGTTCAAGTATTTGTTCTCTTGACTCAGCATTTGATAGTACATACAGTAGCCTTTTCTCCATATAAATAGTTATGTTGAACTATTTAGTAGATACTAATGTTTATAGTTTGTTATTGTGCCTCTAGAGAAACAGGGTTTTGGCAGCATATTGTTTTTGGCAGATACATTTTCAGTCATTTTTCAAGCACTTGTGAACATCAAACTCTTTTAAACTAATCTGTTTTGGAAGCCAGGTCTAAGCAGCAGGAACATTCCAAAAGCAGCTCTGGGTTCTGAATATTTAACTTGGAATGATAACAGTATTTTGCAAGATACTGATCAGTATAATGAATCTGTTGAAGTTTATTAAAATGTAAGATCTTAGTCAATTCCAGTTTCTCCAGAAATGTAGTGTTTTCCCCCAAAGAGTATTTGATACTTGTAAATTTGGAATTCTAGTTTGATGTGGCTGTTTAAGAGTAGTTTAATGAGGAGCTAGTAAGTTCTGTTGTTGTAAGAGTTTTGAGCCTTAATACATTGGACCCATTATGTACAATTATAGAACATCACACACCCATAGCAATTTACTATGTGACAATGCAAATCAAAAATGCTAACTAGAATGCACATCTTTTCAGGTACTGGTTTTTCAGTGTGAGAATCTACATGTTGTAATACATAAAACTTTTGTAGTAATTTATATATTATGGCATAGAACCTTAGATTCTGTGCCATATTTTCCATCAGACTTTTCAAAGTTAACTTGTGATTGGAGTTATAAGAAGACACTGAGCTAACATTTTAGATGTACTGAATTCCCAATTTTCAGGTGAGCCAGTTATTGCAGAAATACAATACAATTGCATAATGTTGCACGTAATATAACATCTTTTTACGTGCAACATTATGCAAAATAGGTTCCTTGAAAAATGTTTTTAAGGAAATTATCATTTGTTAAAACGTTTACTGTATTTCCAGAAGGCTCCTTTTTCCATTTTAGGTGTAGTAGTTCGTCACTGAACAATGCAATTTTTTCCTTCTCCCGCCCCACATCAAAAAAGGGCATGAACAGCACTCCTATTCTGAATGAGGAAAGCTGAACCTAAACAAATATTTCCTTTAAATGAGGTGGCACAAGAACGCAGTGTGCTAACCCTGCTCTTCAAGCCAAAAGAAACATAAATGCAGCACTGGATCTTTGAGAACTTTCCATTCCCCAAATTTGAGTCAATGTTTAAATATCTTTACAATATTCCTAATGAAAAACTTGCAAATATTGAACCAGCATGGGAAAATCTAATAACCTTTATTCTGTGGGAGCTACGTTCATCTTGAATCTATGAATCAATGATAACCTATGACCAGAAATTAGATTCTGAAAGTTACACAAACCCAAGTTTAACCATCATCTGTCATTATTGCATTGGTCTCTTTTCAATCTACATGTGCAAAGTAAATTAGCTATTTTAAAATCATATTTTGTACACTTCAGACACACTTGGTATTAACAAATTGTGCTAAGATGTTCATAGTTTTGACTAATGAAAGTTTAAGGTTGACCTTGGCTGATAATGTTATTTTTGCATTGCTAATATTTATAACAGCTGCACAGGACATTCAATTGGTGACCTCACATCTCCAATCAACTTGTTCTCCAAACGTGAGAATCCACAAGGAAAACCAGGACAAAATTGCGCAGAGTAGTTCAGAGTAAAATTATATGGCATATTTCTGAAGAAAGCGTTCAAATGCATCATATATGGCTTGTCTAGAACAGAAGATGAATATGAAGACACAATGATCACATACAGCACTTTGATCCAATTCTACTCAGGCTTCTAACAAAAAATTGAAGACTTGCTTTAAGAACCACAGTCAAATCTCTGTCAAGAATGCATAAATGATTTTGGATCAACATTTATGAAATCACTTTAGTGCGTTCTGAAATTGACTAAACAGATGCCAAGTTAGGAATTCAAGGCTGTGCAGAGGAATTATGTTGGCTATCTTCATTGCAGGACACCCAGGATGCTAAGGTCAATTCTGAGCCTCCAGAAATAAGGAAATGTGATATGAGGGGTGAGGTTTATTGGTCAGGATTTATCCATTTCATTTTTTTTTAAGTTGGCAAGAACACAATGCCTTGAATTCTATGAATGAGTTCTGTGCATACTAGATGGTCTTTACTGTGAAGAGGCTTCCTCTTCTGCCAGTACTACTGTTTGTGCAAGATCAGTGGTTTTCAATGGCCTGTTGTGCAAACAGAAGTTTTAGCAGACAAGGAAACATACTCTGCAGCAGACTGATCTAATGCACACAGAAATTGTTCATAAGATCCCAGTGTGTCTTTGGTAGATATATCCACATTGATATGCACATTTAACCATTATGCAGACAAACAGTAAGCAGAATTTTATCGAGGGAGGAAGGGAAAGGTGGTACAGTAATGGGGTACAGTTGTGTGATGTACAGTTCCGGCTCACTGGCTTGCAAACCAAGATCCATTCTTGGGATCATGCACACCTTCCTTTCTTCCGCAGCAAATTCCCTCCTGTCTTCCCCTGTTATGTGCTGGTTATGGCATACAGTTACCATCCAGGCACAAGTGAACACGTTTATCAGGTCCCCTCCAAACAATGGTTTGCAAATTTGCTACATATCATAGTTTTAAAACTTTGATTTACAAGACAACTTATGATTAGCATCATCTATTAAGTTACATTTTTATTGAGCCCTTCTTCCAAGGAACTCAGAATGGGATACAAGGTTTGCCTTTTCTGTCTCATGACCACCCCGTGAGGCACGTTGGGCTGAGAGAACTGGAAAAAGGGCAACCAAAATGATCAAAGGATTGGAATACTTTCCCCAAAAGACTAAAGAGATTGGTAGCATTTTTTTGTGAACTGAAAAGCCCCAACTGGGGATGAGGACAGGACACAGATGTTTATGCATTGTGTGGAGAAAGTGGTTATCAGCCATAATGGCTAAACGTAGCCTCCAGGTTCAGTGGCCCTAACCTTCCAATGTCAGTGCTGGAGGGCAGCAGCAGGGAGGTTGTTTGACCTTTGTGCCCCTGTTGTGGGGCACTTGTGTGAAACTGGATGCTGGACTAGCTGGACCATTGGTCAGATCTGGCAGGACTTTAATATTCTTATGAAATGAGTGAGTCTTTGAAAAAAAGATTTCTGCTTCTGTGAAATCCTGATATTTACCACCCACAAACAGAGTATTAAAGAACATCTTCATTGCTTATTCTGAATTCTTACCTGAACAATCCTTGTTTGAAGAGGTATGCACTAACATGACCTCCTTCCAAATATCTGATTTCACATCCTGGCCATATTTCTTGAAGGCTTCGCACTCCAGTTCTTGGAATATAAGCATCCTCCTTGGCTTGAACAACTATGATCAGTGTTGGATCAACTGGAACTGAGAATAAAGGTCAAGTACTCTTAAATGTCTTTTCAATACAGTTAAATAAATGGTTAAGTGTGTAAGGATTTAAAATTAGTTCTTCAGCAAATGACAGCTACTTAATGTAGACTTTGGGTTTTTTACTGCCAAAATAGCACCATAGGTGGGTTACATTAGATTGCATTAGAACTGAAATGAGTAGCAAAGAAAGTAATCAAGCAAGAGATTTTGAACATGAAAAAAGATTTCTGGTTCCCATTGACAACCTCCTCACAGTCCAGTTATACTGGGACAGCTTAAAGATGCTGTTGCACTGCCTCCAATATAAGTTAGCATGTAATGGCCCATGTTTGCTATGGGTTTAGTATATCTCCCTCTGTGCTCTCCATGCATAGTTCAAACATTTCGGGTAATATTAATGGTCGCATTTAATCATTAACACATTGCATGTCTGTAGCACAGTATTGCCCTTTTTGAATCCACAATTTTGTGGAAGCCATTTATGTACCTCAACCCTCAGTCATGTTCTATTCATGTTCTGTGGCTGCAAAGAGGGCCTGATGCTACTGGCATGTATGTGTACAAGTGTGATGTCTTCCACTCTGCCTTTACATCATCCAGGCTGCTGCTGCTCTGACTCTCAACAATCAGGTTGTTTGAATAATGAAACAAATACATTTATGTAATCCTATTCCTGACCTGGATGGCCCAGGCTAGCTGGTCAGATGTCAGAAGCTAAGCAGGGTCAGCCCTGGTTAGTATTGGGAGACCACCAAGGAATACCAGGGTTGCTGTGCAGAGGAAGGCACTGGCAAACCACTTCTGTGTTAGTCTGTTGCCATGAGTCAGCTGCGACTTGACGACACTTCACACACACACACACATATTCCAGTATAATGTCAGGTGGGCTGTGTTAGCCTATATCACTAGAACAAAATTTTCTAGGCTATAAGCGATTGTGAGTCAAAGCTCAATTTGTCATTTGCAACTTATACCATGGAAAATATTGTTCTTTAAGGTGCTGCTGGACTTGAATTTCATTCCAGCAGCAGCATTTGTGGACTAGATACAATATGGGTACTCAGTAAGCAGAAATTGGTATATTGGGTTATGAAAAATAAATGTAGCCCATTGAACACAACTAGTTTATACATAAAAAGACAAATCCATTTTGAAAAATGTGATCATTAGCAAGAGGGGTTACTTTGAAAGGCAGACAAAAAAGACTGCTCAAAGGAAGATGCAGTAGTATCACATATGAATGAATTAAAGCAGGAGCAACAACAGAGAAAGAAATATAAAGATCTGTATTAAAATTAATGTACCTGAAAAGTTAGCTACATGGGTACATTCATCCATCACCCCTTTCATGAATCTTAGAGATTCTCTTTGTAAAGTGTCACTTTTCCCACTTATCAGATGCTTCTGCTCACAGATAAAGTCCTTATTGCTATTGCTGCTGGTTGAAAAAGTCTGGTTTATGCACTGCATTTTTGGTGCCTCTTGCATTAACAATCCTTCTGCTGAGGCACTTAGAGTACTTTTGCTAGTGCTAAGCCAGCGGCCACCTTCTGAAGACGGAACTTTGCTTCTGGTATCCAAGTTCAGCACACTAGAATTCAGATCCAGGCTGTTTAAGCTGTCCACACTGCTGGGAGAATTTTTAACAAAGTCTTGTCCCATCTTGAATGAATCTGTCTAAACAGAAATACATGCCTATTCAATTAAGGCACTTTGGAATACTTTTCATTGTTCTCATAAGATAACCGGTCACTTGCTGTCCCTAAAAAAAGGTTGCTTTCTTAAGACAGGTGCAAGAAGCTAAGAGTTTTCCCACCTTAGCTAGACAAGCTCTCATTCTAATACAATAAGGCTGTTTTTCTGGAGTGCATGCCAGTTTCGTAGGTATGGTGGTCTCTTGAAACACCTCCCGTTAAAATCTCTGTATCTTGGTTTCTTCAAGAATCATTTGCAAGCATTGTTAATAGCAAAAATCATCAAAATGATATCTCCCAGTCAATGCTCAGTAGTGAAACTTCCTCATGAATGAACACCACACTGTCAGTTTTACATTTAACCACCTCTGGAAAAAGGCTAGTTTAGGTACTGGTAATTGTGATTTGACTTCCATGAGCACATTCATAAGTTTCACTACAGAAAATGTGAGGGAGCTCACCTTGCGGTATCTTCTCCCTGTCATAAATGATCATACTAAACCTAGATTAAGTAGCAGAATATTTACAATATTTAAACATGTGTACTATATATAGTACTATACTAACTCCATCTGAAAAGTAAAAGCAGACACCTTGGAAAGAGAAACATTAATAGTTGAGGTCTGTTGAATAGCTATATTTATTGTGTAACTAGTCCATTATTTCTGCCCCCATTTCCTACTTCAGTTAACTTTTTAAAGCTCATAATAGATGTAGCAGAGCCAAGAACACAGAATTATTTGACCTTTAACAACATCAAGACACAAAATGTCTAGTTCTACTTAAAATACAATTCATGTTTCCAGATAAATCCAAAGGTTACCAGGCTTTTCTGTTAGATATTTGCATGTTAGGATCAAGACACTCTTCTATTCTAATATTTGAAGTGCTAAATTATGCACATGGTTGGAACGATCTACACACGGGACGTCCTATAGCAAGTGAAACAGTTTTGGAGATGAGTAAATCAGGCTGCACAAGGAGGAATCTCCTCCATTTTCATTGTTTCCCAACACTTTGTGCAATTGTTTTCCAGCTGGATAGGATGGGGACAAAAATGCATTCTGCGTGCCCTCTGAGTCTCTCCCTCTTGTCCACCCAAGGTGTTTCCCTTCTTGAAGAGACAAGAGGAGGGCAAAAGGCAGATGTATCCACATCAGGACACTCTTCTTTCCATTCTCCTGTGCTTCTTGAATGAATTTCCCCCCTCATACAGTCCACCCTTTTTCCCCTTCAGATATCTCACTCTGAAGGGAACGAAGCTGAGAGGACTGACAACCAAAACAAGCCAAACACCAACAGAGCAATAACAAAGATATGAATGCTAACAAGACATACCAATCAGGCAGGTTTGTAAAAAAGACACATGACACAAAGATGAATTTTATTTTCAACAGAAGTGAATTCCATTGACCAGTAGGGAAAAACAATACTGGGTTGGCTCCAACCAACTTTACTGCTGATGAAAAAAGCAGGAGGCTGTGCTGGTGATCACAGGACCTGAATACACAAAAATTCACATGGGATGGGGGCTGTAGCAAGGAACAGAACTTGAGCGAGAGTGAATGAAAAAGCTGACCGCATCTAACAGGCTAACATTTGAAAGGACAGCACTGTTTCAGTTCTTATGCAGAGAGTTCTAGCTTGGGTTAAATAGAACAGCCTCACACCAACATTTCACTTTTTAAAAAGCCTGGCAATAAATATGTTTACCGCTCACATCAAGATGCAACTTATTTGCTCTACTTCCTACAGCCTACCTTGAATTAAATGTAATATGGCTTAATGTATTATGTTAAATGCTAAATGCAAACCACAAAAAGCCACCTAGAAGTCGCCTTATACAGACCACTGGTCTATATAGCACAGTGTTTGCTACTCTTACTGGCAGCAGCTTTTTATTTATGGAGGCAAGGCACTGTCTTTGCACGGATGAAGCTCCTGGATACAATATCACATTATAAAAGACTAAAGGCAGCCCTAAGGCACACATCAATTACATAGGGTTGCCTGGATTTATAGCCCCATTTAGTTAACAACCTGGATTTTGGATTAGTAAACCCCATTTAGTTAATAACCTGGATTTTAGGTGTTTAGTAGCTTCATAGCTCAGTACTAGGGTATGTACATGAGATGCAGTTGGCCCCGGGTTCCATCCCTGTCAGCTCCAGTTTAAGGACCAAGACCTCACTGACAGCGCATTCCTAAGAGGAATCCCTGTGCCAGGCTTAGGAGGCATTACAGCGGTGCTGCCTCCTAAGGAGGTTTTGGCTCAGCCGAAACCTCCGCCCAGCGCCAAATATCCATGCAACCCTCATTCATAGAGTTGCACGAGAGATACGCCACCTAAAAGGTGGTGTATCTAGGCTGGAAAAAAGGGGGCATTGCTGAACTGTAACGGCACAGGAGACCGCCTAATGGCGGCCCCACCCCCCCGGCCAGCGCTGTGACACCCCAGGAATGCCTCCTGGGGCCACAAACTCTGGCGTACGCTGCCCGGATGCCGGCACTGTGGGCCCTTGCGCCGGCACAGGCCTTCGCCGGCCTCCAAAGGCCTTTTGTCCTGGCTGCCAGTGTGGCTCAGGAATGCACTGTGAGTCACCCCCTGCCAGACTAGACAATTTGAGATAGCTTAACTAATGATCTATCTGAGTTGGTCAACTTCATATGATTTCAGACAGCAATCTTTCCAGTGTTGCTCTAGACATATTTTAACGGGAGATACCAGGAACTGGACTCTGGCTTTCTGTACTCTGCGGCTGAGCTAAAGTCATTCCTACCACTCTACGAGGTAGCCTAAAGTAACAACATCTGACAGTGAGAACAAACAGTTCAAACTGATGACCTACCGGTCTTGTCTACTGAAAAGGCAGTAGTTTACAATCCTACCCATGGATTGGTAAATTAATATTTTTTATTAATCTGTGAAAAATTCTACATAGTATTTTTCTTTACAGTTTTCATTTTTAAACATCTTTGTTGATTTGACTGCATTAAGAGTTCATGAATGTGTAGCAAATGTTACTTAGCCCATCTCAGCAAGCCACGTACAGAGAAGTTTAAATATTTTCTACAACAGGAATCCACCAATTCAGATTCCTGGTTAGAGTCTCTAATAGGTTCAAGTCCTAATATACAGATGCCATAAAAGTACCTTTGTGATGAACTGTGTAACACACCATTGTCAACCTGGCAACTCTGACAGTGAGAAGCTGCCTAATATACATGTTCAAATATAACTCCACGTAGCAGAAGGGTGATGCATTTTGCTACAGATATGAGTAATATCATTTTGTTTATCTGCAAATACCTATGTCAAAGAAAATAAATATAACTATATTATTACGGTCTAAGAATAGGCTAGTAACAAGTTTCTTTTATGAACCGAACATGGTTAATACATAATAAAAAATATACTTACCCCACAATATTCAAGCATCTGAATGATTTCTTCTTCATAAACACTCTGACTATAATACTGTTTCTCTAGCTCCCTCCAGTTCACTGCTTTGCTCAGTACACCCTGAAATTAAAGGGCAGTTACTTCTTGCACAACAGCAATATGAAGCTATGACAGAGAACACCTATCAGTTTTCCTTATGCTGAATTCCATTTTGCAGTGCTTTCACCAGTTGTCAAAAAAGGCTTTCCTCAGAATATCTACAAATGAAGGGCAGGGTCAAAGACTCATATGCCTACTTCCACATCTCCATGGGGGCTTTGGTCTTGTGTTTCTTAAGCAGGTTGCATAGCACATAATTTTTGAAAACGGCCATTATCCCAAACTGAGAGGTAGAGTAAGTTTAGAAATATACCACTTTCCAGAATCCAGAGTCTGAGGGGGGGAAAGGTAAAGGTAGTTCCCTGTGCAAGCACTGGGTCATATCACGATGTTTATAGGCAGACTATGTTTACAGGGTGGTTTGCCATTGCCTTCCCCAGTCATCTGTGCTTTACCCAGCAAACTGAGTACTCATTTTACCGACCTTGGAAGGCTGGAAGGCTGAGTCAACCTTGAGCTGGCTACCTGAAACCAACTTCCATTGGGACTGAACTCAGATTGTGAGCAGAGCTTTGACTGCAGTACTGCAGTTTACCACTCTGCGCCACGGAGCTCTTTAGAGTCTGAGAAACTCTGACCTAATCCCCAAAATACACATCTCTATTACACATTACCATAACCTTAAAAGTGAAATCTGACTTTGAACTTGTACATCTAATATACAGCTGCATTACCGTAGTAAAAACACCAGAAGCTGTAGACCAGGACAGACAAGGAACTAGGGGCAATGGTTTTGGCCAATTTGATACTGCTAATGATGCCATCTGTTAAAGGAAATGACACACATTTTATTAGGACCTTTAAAAAGTAATGGATTCTCACACATTTTTGGAAAGCTTGTAATTTCTGACCTATGACAGAAAGCGCTGAAATACTTCAACATACTGTAGTACCCTGTACACAGAAACAGAAAAAAAAACAGAACACCCTTCCCCATGTACCATTCATAACATGACTTCTATACAAGTTACTTGCAATCTGAACATTTTAAACAGATTTTTGTTAATAATGATCATGCATGTTTGTATCCTTGCCTTCTTCAAAACAGTTGAGGGTAACACAGGATTGTCGCATTTACAACAGCCATGTTTAAGTAGGCTAGGTTGGGTGAAAATGTGATCCAAGGATAGTTACTGAACTTAGTGACCAAGTGAGACTCTCCACTTGGGTTTTTCTGCTCAAAGTCCATCCTCTTAGCTTTTTACACTATTTTGTCTATCTCAAACAAAGTTGAAGTGTAAGTGATTACTTCTGCCCACCTCATCAATCAACCCCTTTTTATTACTAGTAACCATGTGGTGAAACAATTACACAGAACATAAAAGGGGTTTGAGCAATACAACTGCAGGCATAACTATTGCAATGGGCAGTCAAGCAAAGGCATGTTACCTCCTAAACTTTGTTCAAGACCGACAGCAGTGGGCCTAGCAAGCCTAGTGCTGGGTTACAGCTTATGGAAGACTGCTGCTGCCCCAGTTTCCTGAAGTACCAGGTGCAGACTGCCAACTGGAAAAGAGGGATACAGTGAGAGCTGAGATACAAAGCAGGAGCTGATCCCATCTGCATTGACAAAGCACATTGTGCAGTACAGTGATTTGCTTACATCTAGTAAATGAGGATATAGTCCTTTGCACCCTCATTCTCTTCAGAAACATGAAACCCAAGGAACAACATCTGGATACTTTCTAGAGCTAACATCCTGTTCAGCTCTATATAAATGGTTTTGCCCACAGGACTGAAACCTGTGGAAGAGGAGAGCAGCAGGATAAACAGGAATGAAGAAAAATGTTCAGGGGGAAAGCACATTAGGTCTGTGTTTTGCGTTTTTTCAGCCTTGCTAGAGGAAATGCATTTTTGAGAATAAGGACATAGTGTTTTATATCCATAAGGCTCATATCCACAGTATCCATGGATGTGTTAATTATCAGAAATTGCCCAGGGAAAAAAGGTGGTTCAAAATGAAATATTGGAGACAGGATAAATCACAATACTGAGTGCACACACACTTCAGTGAGATTCCCTAAAAACAGCTTTAAAGCTACTATTGACAGTCATTTGCTATTTAAGAGCGAATTTGAGAGACTGTCTTTTCAGCCTTTAACAGAATTCTTAAAATTCACACTAGGTTAGATCTGAAGAACAGTGAGCAGAGTTACACTCATGGAACTTCTCACCTGCTGCTACCAGTGCCCTCAAAGCGACATAAAAAGTGGCTCCCAAGGTCCTGGGGACTCTTAAAAACACTATAGAATGCAGCATAGGGGACCTCAGTCCAACTGGCAAAAGTCACAGCCCCACTGCTATGCAAGTAGAATGGTCAGAAATCTCATTTTTCTTACTGTGCTACATGGCTGGATCCAAACTAAATTGGCAATTTCCACTGGATTCCTCCTTCTTGCTGCAGACATGCCATTCTTCAGAGGCCCCTGTCTCCCAGTAGCAGCATTTCATGGAGATCAGTAGGCTGCAGTGGGAGGCAGGAAAGTTCCATTCCATGAATGGAACATTTACCCTGATCAAACCTTTCATTTACGCTATTGCTTCTTTAAAACAGAACCTATGGTATAAAGCCAATTCCGATTTTTGTTACCATATACATACAATACTGAAAGGTACAATAATCAGAAATGGAAAAAAAAGAACAGCTCTTACATGTCCTCCCATTGATATTCCCGTCATTCCTAGGGGTCCATAGCCTTCTCTCTCAAGCCAGTGCAAAAGGGCTGCTGATTCTAGCACAAGAGCACCTCCCATCACAAACAGATCAGACACATTTTTTAGACTTGACCTTCTTTTCTCCCAAAAAAAAAAAGAAAGGCAAATTTATTATCCGAACAATGAAACAAACAATACCCATTTAACTACATATAGTATAAATCATTAACCAACCCAGATCATAATCTGGGGGAAGGCAATGTCTTAATCCTCAACCATTTCATTTGAGACAAATTTTTAGAGGATGAAATACATTGATGAAGCAAAACTGTCAAGTTTACCCAGATTAGTAATTTCTTGTATAAACTGGGCCCATTTATTAATTTTAAGCATTTGCATATTGCTTTTCAACCAGAAAACTAGTTCTGACACTAAAAACAATTTAAAATTGTAATAATATCAGCCAATATAAAAACAGTAGAAAAAAAATAAACATATAAAGCCCCAGTGTTAACAAACATTAAGTCTAGCATAATATCATAAATAAGAACAGCAGAGTTAAAACTTAGTCACTACAGTGATATGGAAGTGATTCAAAGAAAACATAAGGACAGTTCACAGAATTGCTAACAATAGTATTTTTTAAACTACCGGTACCTCTTCGTTTTTTAATATGTTCCCCATCAGATACTATGTGACAAGAGGCTACAGTACACTGACAGTGCAGGAATACATTCTGAAGTAGAATAGCTGTAGACCTTGGCCATGAATTACTGGATAAATTGTGAAATCTATGATTACTGTGTGGACAGGATTTCAAACATGCTGTTTCAACTTTCAGCAAGTTGTCTGCAATTCAAGTAGCACTGACAACAGGATTTATTTTCCAAGTAGGACAATAGCTAGCAAAAGCTACTGTGTTGACACCAGAAATATTGCTCAGCAACCTCTGAGATGTGATTGATAAACCTGAAATGTGCTCAGAAGGAAACAAAGTCCAGTATGCGATAGCTTTGTTTTTTGAGCAGTGCTTTGCTGGGAGTGGATGCAGATGTAGGTTCATACATAAGGATGGCAGCTTCTATATTATCCTCTATCCCTCCTGGGTTGGGCAAAACTGCCCCTCCTCTTTCAAAGGGCTGGGCAGGGGAGATGCTTTAACTATGTTCTTCCCTTGACTGTAGCACTGTGAAGCGAGAGGAAGTTTCACTTTACAGTCCCATATCAAGCAACAGGCTAGAAACTGGACAAAGAAGACCTGCTTGCCCGCCATAGCACTTAAGGCTCAATGTATGCCAACTGGCTTGTAGGTTTTCTCTCAATCGCCTACCAGAGATATATTTGCTGCGAATCTGTGTGAACAGTACACAGTCGATTGGAACAATGAAGAAGCCACTCCAACACCACTAGCTGCCTGTCTTACATTAACAACATTCTGCAAATGGTCCTTCAAGTACATGGGCTCCAGATTATGAATGGCTTTAAATGTGAGCACGAACACCTTGAATTGGACCTGGAAACTAATCAACAGCAAGTGAAGGGACAGGAGTAACATGGTCCTGACTGCTAGTACCTGCTAACCCAAAAGTTTTCCTCACTTTGTGCCAGCTGCAGTTTTCATGTACCTCAATATTATAGAAGCATGGATCAGGGTGGCCAGATTGGGTTTCAGCTTCTAAGCTGAATGCAGCTAGAAAAAAAAGCTCTTTACTGTTGTGGACACTTGTTTCTGCAGTAGGCAACAAGGATCAGCAAAATTCCTAAGGCTCTTAACAGAGACGTTCAGCAAAAGCCACACACCATTTAAGGTACGAAGCACAATCCCACTGATAGCAGTGGCCTTTACATCTGGCATCACTTCTGTCTTACCATGAGCTTCTCACAAAGCTGGGTACCATTCAGAAGTGGCAAGAATTTAGACCATTTTAAGTAACTTTTTACTATAGCCCAGCACATAGCCCCATGTTTTGAAAAGAGATATTCTTAATGCTAGCCTAGTGTTGAAAGGATAAACACTCTCTCCGAAATTGACTGGAAGGGCAAAAAATTCACCTCATGGCAAGCCGGATCATATTCTGAAGTGGTGAGAACTGTCACTATTTTTAAGGGCCTCCAAACATGATATGAAGTGAGCCCCCCATTCCAGTGGACTATGGAAATGACCAGTTTCACTGGGATGACCAAGATACTGTGAATTAGTGAGAATCGTTTGCCATTTGGGTTATGCAATTTTAAGTTTTGAGCAATTTTAAATTATCATTGTAGCCAGACTTAATTTGTACAATTTTAAGCAGGCCATCTGTTCTCTGAAATTTGCGTTGTGTAAAAGAGAAAGGAGAGAGGGCAATGAACAAAACATGATCCATGCATAATACTTACAACTGATCTTTAGGTTTTCTGCATCCATGTATAGATAAGAGTCAAAGAAATTAACATGAAATGCATGTATGTCTCAGGCTTAAAGGTTAAGTGATTTAAAAAAATGATTTAAAGGGTGGAATCCAACCAACATGTACAAGCCCCCCAAAAAGTGCTCAATTCACAGAAATCTAAAACTCTAAAAGGAGTAAATCTAATTCCCTTCACATTAAATCACATTGATCCACAGTGTACAAACATTGTTGCAAAGGAACTAGCACCTACCATATCTTAAATATGTTTGTACGCATAAACTGATTTCAAAACATAATTAAAAATGGTTGATCAAAAACTAATGGCTAACATAGTAATATGCTCGTAAAATTACTTTCAGAAATTCACTAAGTCCAGTGAAGGAACACTATTGATCTAATAAAAACTTCTGAAGCAATCAAGTAACAGAACACATAACATGGATTAGATTAATTTTGTCTGGATTTTAAGATTAGCCATCTGTGAGTTAAGTAAGAAACACAGCTGTTATTTTAATATATACCTAACTTAAGAAAATGTGTGAGCACTATTTCAAAGTTTCCAGTTTCTCCCAAAGAAAGTAGTATACTATAGAAGCAATTATTTCTGAAATAAATTAAAGGGAACTAGTATGGGATGTAGGACACTCAAGTTCACATATAAGCCTTCACAGAATCATTTTTTCAACTAGCAAGTCATTACACAGACAAACATCAATTGTATCTAAAATGGATGATATAAGAATTGCCTTTCAGTTTTGTAATTAATCTAAAGAACAATAGTTAAACTCAAGTGCCAAGTTACAGAGGAACGTGGGCACTTAAAGGTTTAAAAGATTCCATCTCAGAATTTGCTACAGCCAAACTACAAATCTGCTTTCAAAAACTGCAGATTTAAAAGACACTTTTGGGGGGGTTTGACATAAAAGCTGTTTAATGCAATACATAGTATTCCCTCTTAGTTTAAAGGGGAACCCCATTTTGCTTTTATAACACATGTCAGATTTTGGTAGCAGATTTGGGGAGGAGGGGGCAACTGCTGAAAAGGAATCTGAGCAAAATAGCTCTGCTCACATTTCCATGTGTACTGAGGCATAGCAGTAGCAGGTGTGTAGCTGTTCCAGCTGGCCATAGGGCTTCTTTAGGGTTACAAATACCTCAAGGGCTGTCAGACATAAGGCCCATGGTCCGGATCCAACCCCTTGAGAGCTCTTATCCGGCCCACGAACCACCACCACCCACTCTCAATCTGGGCTGGTGAATATTTAGGTATCTTAAGGCCATGTTTCACCAGGATAATGCAGTCAATTTCTAGTCCATATACTAGTAAAGGAAGCACTGAATACCATGTTTCATACACTTCTTGGCATCATTGTCATGTAGCCAAGTATTTCATCATACTAACACTTGAAGTAAAGGTTGACTAGACATCATTATCTTTTTCCTATGGATTTGCAATTTATAAACTGTCAATTTCTTGTTTGAACAAAAGGATATAATAAGGGTTTTCTAGTAGCAATGAAGCCATACAAGCCTCTTTGATCATTGGACGGGCCATTAATGTGCGTCGTCTCCAAAAGTACTAAAAAGGCAGAGGTTTAACAAGGATAAATGAAATTGCATGCACATTACACATTTAAAAAAGTAATATTAAACACTGCTCTTACATGGTCTCCAGTGCCTGCTAAATGAACACATACAGGTCTGTGTTTGCTGTTCCACCTCTTGGGAACTATAAACTGAAACCTGTCAATGAGAAGGAAGCCATTTAAAAACTCTACCTACATAAGATACAACTGATAGACTAGTGTGCAGAAAAGAAGTGCTTTCCTTAGTGTATTGCGCAGTCTGCCAGTGCTCCAATAATGCATTCCCCCCCCAAAAAAAGATTTCAGTTATTAATGAGGTGAGTTACAAAGTCAAGGGCCATGCACACTACTTTTCTAGAATACCAAACCATTGAAGATGGAGGAAAATGCCCTTGTATGAACATTCTGTATCTCAGCAGTAAGTGTATCCAATAACAAAACCTACTATACCACTATACGTAATGCGTATGTTGTATGCTATATGTATTTTCCTGCTGATAAAAAGGAAACCTTTTACCTAAACTTCTCTGTATCACCTTTTCAACAGTGTTTAGAAAACACTCACTTTGTCATTACCTTAGAATCATAGTGTTGGAAAGGATCGCCAGGGTAATCTAGTCCAACTCCCTGCACAATGCCAGAAATTCACAAATTTAATAACTGAGTGTATATGTTCATATTTACCTTGCTGTGATAGTTTCCACTGGCATGATATCTGGAACATAGTGAGCCAAGGGCGAAATAAAGTGTCCATCTAGGACCTTACAATCTGACTGCTCTTCAACCTACAGAGAAAACATTGCATTTTTACCATTTGTCAAACACTACTAAAAATAACAATGGATGCGCCTATTTATAGCAATTATACTCCACCTTCCTCAAGAAAATTCAAGGTAGATCACAAGGTTAAATATCATCATATACTTTTGCATGAAATTTTTGGCTGGGTTTGTTAAATTATTTGATTCCTGAAGATATTTACATAAATAATGCAAGAAGAAAATGCAGTCTTACAAGAGGTTCTTCAGTTCCTCTTATGATGCTTTACTTCAAATAGGAACACCAAAAATAATCACAAAACTATTATAGAATTCCCTTAAGCATACTTCTACTAATTAAGTTTCCATTCCTTACATTTGGTTTAAACCACAGAGTTACAGAACAGTATCTATTTTCAATAAGTACGAATTCGTCTACTGAAGTATCACACCAAAAGGAGACTCTCATCAAAATGTTCAAGATATCAGCATAACCTCCCATTGTGATTAGTAAAGGTAGATGTATGAGAAATAAGCCACAGCAAGCTGTAGACCCCTATGTTTATGATGTGTCTGATGTTGGGCAATGTACTACACTGCCAAACACTTTCTTCCGACACGTATCTTCAACACAAGAAATAGCCATTGTTTGAGCCATTAATTTTCAGATTTTTTGAGTGGGACCCACTTCTATATTCACTCTGAGACCCGCTGCTGCTGCAGAAACAAGCAGCAACTGGCATAAGCAATGCTCATCACTTCTCACACGACCAGTGGCTGGGAGCAAGCTAAGTCCACATGAATGAATGGGGTCACTGGGGCAAAGGAGATAATGCAGCTGCTCTGGCTTTTCTTCTACTTTACTTGACGGTGGGGGGGGAGAGGAGAATCACACACATGAAGCTGCCTTATACTGAATTAGACCAGCAGTCTATCAAGGTCAGTACAGTGCACTCTGACTGGCAGCTGCTCTCCAGGGTCTCAGGCAGAGTTCTTTCATATCACCTACTGCCTGGTCCTTTTAAATGGAGATGCTAAGGATTGAACCTGGGACCTTCTGCATGCAAAGCAGAGGCTCTTCCATTCAGCCACAGCCTCCTCAAATTTGCTTTCCCAGCTCAGGGGGCTGAGCCTTACAACCCACTTGCAAGAGAGTTGCAACCCATTTTGATGGTCAAAACACAATTTGAGAAGCTTTGTTTTAAACTAATGGTTCCTGGGAGCTGGACAGAAACTCAGAATGGAAACTCAAGCTGCAATTATTTTCATTAATTTTTAAATACCTTGGTAACATGCACTGGATAGTCCCTTGATACCAGATTCTGGCATTTTCCCCTGTTTCCAATAATCTTTCTGAATTCAAATATTCTGTTAAGAAAAAAAAACACACACCGGGAATTCTTTACTTTTTCAGCATATGTTTGTTATTTACTCATATTTTTAAAAAGTGTTATCACGTGCTTCTCAAGAGCTGAAATTATAATTAACTTTCACTACCTTTTCAGGTCTTCTGGTCTTCCCCATCCCTGAATGAAAAGTTTAGTGAGAAGAAGGCGTCTGTATAAAACATCTAGTTTGCTCACACCCATTAGCAAAACACATCTAGAAAAAGAACAGATACAATCATATTTGCAGATGAAAAATAATCTTTCCAGACCTAGAACCCATCTTTAATCCCCAGGTAGCAGAATGTGCTCACTGAGCAACAAGCATGATATGACTGTCACATAACATAGAAGAGGAATGTCTAACTTTATTGTGTTTGTATGCCAGTCACAGTAGGCAGTGCCAGAGTTCAAGACTAAAATACATGTTTAGGTTTTATAAAATGTTGAATGTAAGTTCTGAGCAAACTATGAGATGTACAATGTAAATACTGCATAGCATATAAAGAAAGTGAACACAAAAACTAGTTTAGAAGCAGTATCTCTTAGACTCAATTGTCCTTCTATCCTAAAGACACTTTAAAGCTACACATTGTATTAGTCTACTAGAATTACTTCACAAGCACAAATATATATATATACTGCCTTAGAGGGTGTTCAAAACACTCCACGTACACTTACTCACTAAGGGCATTTTCACACATCCTGAATAATGCAGTTTCAAACCACTTTAAATGCTCTTTAATGATAATTTGCAGGTGGATGTTGCCGTTTCATACAGTCCAGCTGCAAAGTGCATTGAAATTGTATTGAAAATGCATTATTTAGGTTGTGTGAAACCACCCTAAAATGGAGCATTGTTTACTCACCGTGAATGCTCCTTCTCTCCTGAGGCGAAGGCGTCTTGATTTGTGGGTTATTTCCTTCCATCATCGGGTAGGCAGGACCAATTATTTTGACTTCCTGTCTCCCCCTGGTGGGAAATAGCCTGCAAAACCTCAGTTACAGTCTTGCCTAGCTATCAACAGGAATGAAGCTCCTTGATAAAAAACATGTAAACATAATTGACGACAACAACCACAGTAATAAGACCAAGGAGGACTGAACTGGTTGAAAAACGGTCATCTCAGGAACCTAACTCGAAAAATTTTCCAGAACCTTGACCTTAACGTTTCCGCCTTAACTAAGAATTCTAACCTGTGCCGGGTGGGCAAGACGCCTTCGCCTCAGGAGAGAAGGAGCATTCACGGTGAGTAAACAATGCTCCATTCTCCTACTGAGGCTCCAGCGTCTTGATTTGTGGGACCTCCAAGAGCTCCCAACTGGGTGGGTAGAGCACCCTATTCCACCACGTGCTGAAGAACTCTACGGCCAAAGGCCGCTTGAGCCGATGCCCACGTGTTAACCCTATAATGTTTAACGAAGGTAGAAATAGATGCCCCGGTAGCGGCTTTGCAAATTTCTTCAACCGGGGCCTGTCTATCGAAGGCCGCTGATGAGGCCGCGCTACGCAGGGAGTGAGCAGTTATTCCCTGTGGCGCTATAACTCCCTAGGCCTTATATGCCTGTATGATGCAGAGTCTAAGGGTATGACTAATAGATGCTGCCGACATCCTTTTGCCCTTACTGGGATTGCTGATACCAATAAACATATAATCAGTCTGACAGATGTCAGCGGTTCTGTCTATGTATATATGTAGAGCCCTATGTAAATCTAAGGTAAGCCAGGCCTGTTCCTTTGATCCTGATTGCTTAGGACAAAAGGAAGGTAGGTTGATTTCCTGCGACCTGTGAAAGGGAGAACTTATCTTTCGAGTAAAGGTAGGGTCTGGTATCAGAACCACTTTGTCCTTATAGAAGGTACATAAACCTTCACGAATGGACAGAGCTCTGATTTCGAAAACCAGTCGCGCAGACATGATTGCAATCTGGAAAAGGACAGTCATCTGAAGGAACTTCATGTCTATGGTACATATTGGCTCGAAGGAAGCCTTTGTGAGGGCTCTAAGGACCAAATTGAGGTTCCATGAGAGAAAACGGTGTATAACCGGTGGTTGAGTCTGAGAGACACCCTTTAAAAAAGGAGATGACGTGCTGGTGCCTGGAAATAGGTACCCTATCCAGTTCTGGAATAACTGTGGCCATCGCTGCTATCTGTCTCCCTAAGGTTGAGGCTAAGAGATTAAGCTGTAGACCTTCCTGTAAAGAAAAAATCAGTACCCTCTGAATGCCCGGACGGAGTGGGTCCACCTTCTTCAATCTGGCCCATCGGACAAATGCTTTCCACGACGCATTGTATATGAGTCAAGTGGAGGGTCTGCAAGCCACTAAGATGGTGATCACTACCTCCTTTGAGTAGCCCCTAACTAGGCAAGATTGCCGTTCAAGCGCCAAGCGGTCAAGGAGAACCAGTGAGGATCTGAATGCACCAGTGGCCCTGGCGCAATGTTCCCCAAAGGGTTGGAATAGCCCAAGGTTCCTGGCATGACATCTGACGAAGAGCCGCGAACCAAGGCCAGTGTGGCCAGCAGGGGGCCACCAAGATGACTTCGGCCCAGTCTTCCTTAGAACCTTGGGAAGAATGGACAGCGGGGGGGAAAGCGTACAGAAGTCCCCGGGGCCAAGGACTCAGAAGGGCGTCTATGCCCTCTGCTGCCGGGTGGTAAAACCCTTCGAGAAAACCCTTTCTACTCTGCAATTTTCTGCGGAGGCGAACAAGTCTACTAAGGGAGCTCCGAAGACGGTTGTAATCTGAGAGAAGGCCGCATGGTCTAAGTACCATTCTCCTTCATCTGCCAACTGGCGGCTTAGATGGTCCGCCTGCACATTCAGAGCTCCCTTGATATGTTCTGGCCGAATAAACTGAAGGTTTGACTGGGCCCAGGTAAAAATCTGCACCGCTTCCCGATGCAGAGCAGAGGATCAGGACCCCCCCCCCTTTATGTAAGCCTTGGTTACTATATTGTCCGTTCTTATCAGGACATGCAACCCCCTGAGGAGTGGGGCGAAGGCTCGGAGGGCAAGCCGTACCGGCCTCAGTTCCAGGACGTTGATATGTAACGATGTCTCCTCTGTGGACCATCGTCCCTGGGTAGAGTTGGTGGCCAAGGTGGCTCCCCAACCCTCCAGACTGGTGTCTGTGATCACTTGTGTGGGCTCCCTGTGTATATAGAAGGTGTGCCTGACCAGGTTCCTTCGATCAGTCCATCATCGAAGACTCCTCCGAGTCTCTGAGGATAGGGAAATGGATCTGTTCCTCTTCTTTGCGATGTCCCTCTGGTACGGTCAAATCAGCCACTGCAGAGGCCTGGAGTGGAATCTGGCCCAGGGAACGACCGCTATACAGGCCATCATTAATCCCAGCAACTTCGCTAGGGACATGACCCCGGCTTTCCTTGTTCTGGCTAAGGATGAAAAGACATTGATTAGTTTCTGAACGCGTTCCTGGGGCAGTGATAGGGCATTGAGAGAGGAATCTATTCTGACCCCCAGGTGTAACATTGACTGAGAGGGTATGAGAGAGCTCTTTTGAAAATTGAATAAGAATAAGAATCCATGTTCCTGAAGAACGTGAAGCACCCTTGCTGTGTGATGTATGGACTGGTGTTCTGATTGAACACAGATCAGGATATCGCCCAGGTACGGGTGTACCTGGACGCCCTCCTGTCTGAGAGTGGCAATGATTGTCACTAGGGTCTTGGATGTCAACCCAAAGGGGAGGGCCCGAAATTGAAAATGGTCTTGTCCATAGGTGAACCTGAGGAAACGTCTGTGTGAAGGGTGTATAGGTATGTGTAGGTACGCCTCTGTCAGGTCCACTGCCATCATAAAGGTGCCTGGGAGCAGTGAATCCACTACTGACTTCACCGTTTCCATACAAAGTGCCTTCGAGCCATCCGCCTGTTTAAATATTGTAAGTTAAGGATGGCTCGCCAGTTCCCGTTCTTTTTGGGGACTGTAAAAAATATGGAGGCCCCTTTCGAGGGCAGGGACCTGTTCTATGGCCCTAATAGACAATAGATGTTGAATGGCCTTTAATGTTCTGGAATGTTTCTCTGCCCTGTGTGGCATGGGAGATCTTAAGAAGTGATCCCTTTTTAGAGATGTGAATTCCAGGAGGTAACCCCTGGATATGATCTGATAGACCCAGTGGTCTGGTTGTGAGGTGGTCCACCTGGCACTGAAGAAAAGAAATTCTGCCCCCACTGGAGACAGATGGGAGTCACTGGGGATTATTCTTTGGGAATTTGTCACCTCTGTCCGACCGGGGCGGTTGGTTCTGAGGTCTGGTGAACTTGCCCCCCCTACGGAAGGGTCGTGAAGCGTTCCACAATCCCCTTCTGAAGTCAGAACGATACCTGTTTGTTGCTCGTGGGGCACGAAAGGATTGGAAACCAGGGACTCATGGTTCCTTTTTAAATTGTTTAGGCAAGGCCTGCTTTTTATCCTTCGTCTCCACTAATATTTTATCTAATTTCTCTCTAAACAGGCGCCCTTCCTGAATGGGGTAGGCCATTAAGTTTGTTTTTGCCTTAAATTCTGCTGGCCAGGCTCTGAGCTACAGTGCCCTTCTTATGGAGGTTACCGATGCCATGGATCGTGCTGTAAAGGACATGGAGTCCAGAGAGGCATCAGCTATTAGGGTGATGGCGTCCTGGACCCTTTCTAATCCTCCCACTATTCTATGATGTTCTGAAGGAATCAACTGGATGAGCTTCTTTACCCAAAGGAAGGAGGCTCTAGCAAATATTGATGTAGTAGCATTGGCCTGTATAGCTAATGCTGCGTTCTCGTGGGCCCTTCTGCTTAAAGACTCAGCCTTTCGATCCAATTGATCCCTCAGGGATCCCATGCCGTCCTCAGGCGCAAGGCCAGGGGACTGCAAATCCACCACTGGTGCATCCACAAGAGGTACTTTCAAAAGGAGCGAGGGTGTATAGTGTTTTGATGGACTGAGGCGTCTGCTTATTGGATGCAGGACTGGTCCACTCCTCTTGAATGGCTCTGAGAAAAAACTCTGGGAATGGTACTGAATTATGACATGGCTGCTTTCTAGGAAAGCATTCAGGCACTTCCTGTTTCAGTTTAGAATTAGAGTCTTCTGTAGAGGAGGCCTCTTCATTCAGGTCCAAAGCTAATATAGCCTTTGCCAGGAGGGCCTGATAATCCTCCCCACTGAATAGGCGGCTCTGTGACTCCTCCACAGGGGCTGACTTGTCCAGGGAGTCAAACACATCAGCATTGAGGGAGGAAGTGTGGGAGCTAGTGCCAGCAATATTAAGATCAGTAGATTATTTTAGTGCTGCCTTGGTAGGCCATTGTGAACTGGTAGAAGGACCTCCCCCAGGGCCTGTAACCTGCCCACTCTCAAAGGAATGGGATCTGGTAGACGAGGAAGTTGCTGACTCAACCGGTCCCTGAGGGGAATTCTCATTAAGTATGCATGAAAAGCCTGCCACTGTCTTTGCAAGGCTATATTAATCCACTCATCTGCCTCCTCCCTGGTAAGCACCGGGGCAGCTGCCCTAGGAGCAGAGGGAGAGCATTGCCCCCCCGTCATTGAAGGAGATGGTGGGGGTTGTGCTGGCACTGGCAAATAAGTGGCGGGAAAATGGGCGCCCCCCTTTGGAAAGGCAGTAGAAGCCTGTACTCCTGTCATCAGGAAGGAGGAGGGAAAATGGCCGCCCGCCGGGAAGGAGGAGGTAAAATGGCCACCTGCCCCCGGGACCAGTGGCTGAACATTACCAATTCCAGATGGAAGTCCAGAGTCGCCGCCAGGAAAACCGTGGGGGTTGCGCCTTCTGTGCCGTCGGCAT
Source organism: Euleptes europaea (assembly GCF_029931775.1). Taxonomy (NCBI): domain Eukaryota; kingdom Metazoa; phylum Chordata; class Lepidosauria; order Squamata; family Sphaerodactylidae; genus Euleptes; species Euleptes europaea. Next base: position 34,588,283 of record NC_079320.1, on the reverse strand, counting down.
GCAGCGAGTAGGCGGGATCCTTTTTCCCGGCTCTCGACATGCCCCCCGCTCTGTGACAGCGCTTTCTCTTTTTTTTACGCCATGTAAGCTCGTTGCGACTTTTTAAGAGCCGCCGCGGCTTTTCGCGCCTTTTTTTTTTCTCCTTTCTTTTTTTCTTTTAGGCGCATCATCCGCACTCTGCGCTGAGCCTTCCAAATCCCTACCCCCTAAGGCACCAACATTGTGGGCATTGGGAGTGGGCGTCTCGGACTTCTTCGGAGTAGGCTGGACCAGCAGGTAGTCCGAGACTGAGAGGAGGCCATCCTCCCTCTCCTCTGAGGTGTTTGCCATAGGAATCTCCGGGATTAACACCGGGGCTCCTATTCACTCAATCTCACAAGGGAAACGAGGGACGGCAATGAGGGAGGGAGGGAACACCCAAACAGTAGGATATTACAAACAAACAGACAAAAAACACAAATCGATAAGGAGCTACGGTAGAAAACCTGAAAGGCTAACTTAAGCTGAGCAAGCACAGAGCTGTGCTTACGACCTGCGTACCCTTCTGAGGCAGGACGGAACTGGGGTTTGGCAGGCTATTTCCCACCAGGGGGAGACAGGAAGTCAAAAGAATTGGTCCTGCCTACCCGATGATGGAAGGAAATAACCCACAAATCAAGACGCTGGAGCCTCAGTAGGAGAATACAACATTGTAACAGAGGTCAGCAGTATTAACCCCATAATGCAGATTAAAGACAGAGTTTGAGATGATGAGTGACTTGAACTGGAGACTTCCTGGTTTACACACACACACACCTAAAAAGAAATGCTTCTTCCTTGCCTTTTAAAAAATTCTACTGATGTATGTATTTAGGATGGACAAAGAAATGGTTAAACAGAGTAATGCATGCTGTTGTATGTCACATACCACACCATTACAGAGCTACCTAATTTTAGTACATGAATCCTTCCACTGGAAAAATTCCAAGCATTTAAAGTACTACAGAAGGGGGGGGGGAGAATTTGCACGATGTAACGATGGGAGAATCTACAAAGGCAGTTTTTGTTATTGTTAAAAATAAAAGGACAGTTTGTCTTAGTCTGACTGACTAAAAGGTATCTGTAATAGGGAGGGTTTTAAAAAAACAACCCTCAATTCCAGCTTTTGTTCCTAGAACTACTTTTTGCTACCAGCCCAACTTTTTGTCCCGTCAGATGAGTCACAGCTATGGCTAGCTAAGACCCTTCTACTTTCAAGGACTGCTTCTTGCTGTTTGTGATCTTCTTTCCTATATGTTATTGGTTGCACCCTCTACAAGGTAGGCACTTCTTGCCAGAACAGAATGCCCTTTCCTACTGGAAAGAGTGCCTGGGACAGACTGGTCAAATTCTACCATAACAGGCCTTCAAACGAACAATCAAAATTTTATGAGTTGTGTTGTTAAACAGTTCCAGTATACTGGCTGTACTGCTGTATTTATATTGGAGAGTCTGAAGAACTGCTTTTATATTTTTGACCATGTAAGGGTCTGTTGGCTGCCTTGGCCTCTTACATATTTTCAAAATATCTATAGCTTTCCTTTTCTCTTTATTTACTCCATCTTTCTCCCCAATGGGGACCCAAAACAGCTCATACCGTTCTCCTCCATTTATCCTCATAACAACCCTGTGTGAGACAGCATGTGTATGAGAAACAGAGGACTGCGTCTTAACAGGAAGGTTATGTTGGAAACTGTATTGGACTTCGTACACTTTGAAATTTACTTCTTTAACATGATGTTGAAGGAAGAAACTGGCTTTTAAAAATATATTCTTAGTTTAGTTTATGGTTAGTTTAGTTCTTCAATGAAAACTAAAAACAATATAGGCATGATGTCCAAAGACCAAGAGGCTCATTTTTTAATGAAACATTCACTCAAGCTCTACAGCACTGCACATAGACCTCTGATTGTTTGAGCTATTTTTTTAAAGTATAATCTGATACATGTTAATATTGAATTGCTCACCTCTTGACACTAATCTACAAGCTTGCTATTGTGAGTAAACACATGCACTTCGTCATAGGCAACACGGATTTCTCACTATCATAATTTTAGAAAGTATCAGTATGCTACAAGACTTGATTTTCTGTTTTAAGGTGTAGTATTGAAGAATTCATTTTAAAAGGATTTAAAATATCCAAGGTATAGGATGATGTACATAAACAGCAATTCAGGAATCTGAACAAGTATTAGAATTCATTCGTGTAACAAAACACGAAATAAAGGGTTTGTTAAAAAAAATCTTGCCTAACCAATTAACATTTCTGACTCCCAGTCTTTCAATATGTTCCTATGGACACTAGGCAAAGTAATCTCATCCACTAACTTCTATGTTCATCCCTGTATGATGTAGTCACACAATCTATATACAAACACAGTACACAATATACAATCTTTGTATGTGTATGTATAATACACATATGCATACACTGACCCTTCGTTTGCCAGATAAGGTTGTTGATAGAGTAACATACATTTAACACATAGATGAATTGGCATGAAGATCAAGCAAACAACTCCACTACCCCATCATATGTGAAACAAATGTACTTTGTCCAACTTATGAATAGAGCTTAATACTTGCTGGTTAAGACACAGGAAGTCTTGTAGCAGCTTAAAGATTACTTCAGGCATCTAAAAATCACAGGTCACATTTGAGCACATGACATAAACCAACAGTGCAATCCTGTGCAGAGTTAGACCAGTCTAAACTCACTGACTAACTCCGCATATGATTGCACTACAAATTGTATTCTTCAACCTAGTGTGGGGTTCATAAGCCTGTCACCTCTACAATGTCTATTTCGAAGGTGGTAACCTTAATATCTCACATAAAACTTTAGGCAAGCCATAATTTCGTCAACCACATGCATTCACAAGAACACTAACAAATCAGGTTTTGTTTCCAAAAATCAAATGTAGGAGGCTGGGGGTAAGTACTGTGCATAACTGGAAATCTCCTATATAAACAGTATGAAGCAATCAAAATGTGGTCTTAATTTTTGTATAATTTTTCCATGTCTCTCTACCCAAATTGAAGTTAAACTAGAACAGGAAATTTAACGTACAAGAAAACAAGTCTTCATTAATTTTCCCTTCTTACTCTAGTAAAACTATTGTTTCAGTGATACAGAAGTGTTCAACTGTGGCTTATCAAGCAAAGTAAACAATGTCAAACTTCACTCTCCTTTACCATAATGCAATTGGTTGGTTAGTATTTCATCTGCGCTATTTGTTGTTGTTTTTTGCTTCAGCTTGCCCGTTGTTCCTTATACCTTTTTTCCTTTATGGAAGATTTCAGAAATTTGGTCGCTATACAATGCTTATACTACCATATGAGAAATTAACAAGAAAATAAAGTGGTGAAAGGATATGGTAAAAGGTTTTAAGTTACAACACAGTAACTAACATACAAGTTAATTCTGCTCTAGCTCCCCTGTAACCATGACCCAAGAGTACATACACCCTTAGTTAAAAGCCACAGCAACACAAAATGCCTTGAATCAGTGGTTCCCAGCTTGGAGGCAGGTAACCCTGGGGGCTACAGAGTTATTGAAAAGGGGCCTATGAATCCACACATGCACTAAGCATTGTCATTTTTTTTTTTTGGCATTATGTATTTTCTCAATTTACGGAAGCTAACAGTGCTAACAGTAGTACAACTACTATCATGTGGGAGATCTGCAGAATTTGTTGATGTTAAAAAGGAGTACCTCATACTCAAAAAGGTTTGGAACCACTGCCTTAAATGACTGGCCAGTTACATCCCTCTCATCCTCTGCAACATCTTTGCTCAGGATACAGTTACAGGATCAGAATACAATTACAAAACCCCTCAATTTCTAAAGCACATGGACATGCTGTACATCTCTGTAACAGTGCACTTCTAAACATAGCTACACTTATTTATTTCTGTTTAGGATTGCACTCTGTGAGAACACTCCTAAGCAGGTCTACTCAGAATCCTACTCAAGTCTATTCAATAGGCCTTATTCCCAGAAAAGTGTTTATAGGATTGCACCAATAACCAAGGACAACTTGTGTGTGTGTGCTGTCCAGTCACAGCTGACTTATGGCAACCCCCGGAAGTCAAGGCAAGAGACGTTCAGAGGTGGTTTGCCTGCCTCTGGGCGGGCTGAGAGAGTTCAGAGACAACTATGACTGGCCCAAGGTCACCCAGCAGGCTTCATGTGGAGGAGTTGGGAATCGAACCCAGTTCTCCAGATTAGTCTGTCACTCTTAACCACTATACCATGCTGACTCTCTAACTTGTTACATACAGCCACATAATCAGTGATAAAGAACAGGTTTATTAAAAGACAGCAACATTTCCTTGACAACAAGAGGGAGGGAGGGAGAAAGACAGACGATATTAAGAAACTTTATTGCATGTATTTTGAAGGCAGGAAGACACATCATATATGAACCGAATGAACACTACTATCCTCATTAAATAATTGGGATACTAAAACCACACTTCTTAGCACAGGTTCTCATTACATGTTTAACAATTCTTAGTGATCCCTGTGGAGAGCCAGCGTGTAGTGGTTAAGGTGTCGGACTAGGACCTGGGAAACCCAGGTTTGAATCCCTACTTGTGCCATGGAAGCTTGCTGTGCGACCTAGGGCCAGTCACATATTCTCAGCCCTGACCCTGGCTATTAATTGGATGGGAGACCTCCAAGCAATACCAGGGTTGTAATGCGGAGGCAGGCAATGGCAAACCACCTCCTCACATTTCTTGCCTAGAAAACCCTACGGGGTTGCCATAACAGCTGAGACTTGACATAACTTTCCACCACCACCACAGTGATCCCTGTAGAGCTAGCCTGTTTATAACCATTTCTCTTTTTTGGTCCGGATTTGTTTCTTGAGCACAGGTATCAAGATCAGACGAATTAACTAATTCAAAGTGTAAAGATGGACACAAACTCCAGATTTCCAAACATTAACACAATACACTTCCAACAGTAATTTATCTACTATGAAACACAATATGCTATCCAGCCAATATCAACAATATGCATGCTTAAAAAAAAGTATTGCAAGTTGGCCCATTAGCACCCTGTAGACACCCTCCCCAAAAACACATTAGTAGAAAATCTTACTTAAATGGCATAACAAGACCTGCATAGATAAACTGACCTCTAAACCTGAAATGTTCTTCCTGAATGACATTGTTATCCAGTCAGTATTCTAACATTTCCCCTTTACAATAGTGAAGAAAGAATCATATGGCTGGGGTACTCATACTACACACACAACTTGCAAATCAACATTTCAAAATAACAGTCTCAGCATGTTTCAGGGTTCCATGGAGCACTGTACTCTGAAATATGAGATGCCCATAGGATTTCATGAAACAGCAACACTTTACAAAGTAATCCTTTAACCCACAAGTATGAAAAGGTTTCTGTGATAGTCCTTGTCACACCGTTCCTTTACTTCCCACAGTGCCTACTAGACCAGACATCATAATGTGTGAATATGTCTTTGAGGCTCACAAGTTTTTTATTACACTCTTCCACCTACAATAGATTTCACAAGTCAGCACAGCTGCCGAGCTAAGCAGATGGGTGTTGCTGGCTCACAAACTGATTACCACGAACAACACACGTAAGCCACCTGAGTCTACAACAAGTAAATTGCAACAGGTGCGAAGGTGTGTTCATAGGCAGGGAAGGCAAAGCATGTAGAAGCGAGCTTTGAAAAGACAAGGAGAAGGCTACCGACACAGAACAGGACTTCCAAGAAAGAATAAGACCACAATTTTCTTTAAATCAGATTTTCAGACTCCATGCAGCCCAGAACTACACATAGCCAGTCCAAGGTGGGTAGGAGTGTTTTAACTAGGTGCCATAAACAACAATCAGGAGACCTGTGGCACTTTAAAGATAAAAGTATTATTGCAAGGTTTTCTTTCATGGCCTAGAGCCGACTAGGCCAGATGTAGGGGGGCTCTAGACCAGGGCTTCTTAAACTTCTTCCACTCACAACCCCTTTTCGCCTGAGAAATTTTTACAAGACCCCGAGTTCAGGTATACAACTCAAACGTTTACTGATAATAAATCATAAAGAAATTTATTTAAAACAATCATTTGGTATAGGTATAATTTTACCATTTACTGTTACCAAATTTTTCGCGACACCCCACATTCAGTCACGGGACCCCATACGGGATCGCGACCCACAGTTTAAGAAGCTTTGCTCCAGACCACAAAAGTTTATGCTAGAATAAAGTTGAGTCGTTAAACTGCCATAAAAAATCCTAGAGATGCAGCCGTGTCAGCCCCAAATCAAGCAGGATTCTTGTGGCTCCTTACAGACTAACTTTTTAAAGGGCAAGAGTCCAGTAGCACCTTAAAGACTAACAAAAATATTTTCTGGTAGGGCATGAGCTGTGGCTCACGAAAGCTCATACCCTACCAGAAAATATTTTTGTTAGTCTTTAAGGTGCTACTGGACTCTTGCCCTTTTCTATTACTGCAGACAGACTAACACGACTACCCACTGTGAATTAACTTTTTAAAGACTAGCATGAATTTTCCCCGTGGGCTACAGCCCACTTCACGGAAGTCTGACAGAGCTCTAAAAAGGCGGTCTTCAAAGCAGCACAGGAACCCTCACGTTTACTCAAGAGTAAGCGGCCGGTTCCACGGGACTGACTCCCCAGCAAGTATCCACCGGAGGGGGAGGACTAGGCCGGCTCTTTTGTGTGTGTGTGTGTGTGTGTGTGTGTGTGTGTATATATATATATAATTTTTAAATTAATTTTTATAACAAAACAAGTACAATGAAATTAACATAAAAATACAAAAAGAAAAATACAGAAGGGTATCTATATAATCTTAATTATTGCATTCATGATTGCTTGATTGTAAAATTCAAAAAAGATACCCCTTCCCCCTCCTCCCACCTAAAAAAGTGACCCTTCACCCGACTTCCGAAGAAGTGTCTAAACAGTATTTATTATACTTAATAACACAAAAATACAATATTACTAAATAGTAATAATACTAATTTACTAAATTATTTACTAATTTTTTTACTAAATTATTTACTAAATTTACTAAATAATTTACTATATTACTAAATAATAATAATACTAAATAGTTTCTATAACTCGTTATAGGCCGGCTCTTCTTGACGCCCCGAGCCCGACACCCGCTAGCGGGAGACGCCTCAGGCGGCACGTTTCGCCGAACCCCCCCCCCCCGACGCGCCACGCGAAGCGACGGAACCTACGAGGCGAATGACAGAAAGAGGCGGGCGGCAGGTCTGGGCGCGTCTCTCTGGCGGGCCCGGCCCTTCTTTTCAACCGCGGCGTGTCTTTCACTGTCCCGCCACAGACCACGAAGGAGGAGGGACCGAGGAGTCCGCCGAAGGTCGCCGCTGCTTTCCGTTCTCTCGCCTCTGTTCTAGGCAGTAGGAGGTCAGTGACTTTTTTTTTTCTTTCAAAACAAGGAACGCTCGTCCACCAATCAGCTGCTCCGACGCCGCCTCTCTGTGGATCACGTGACCGGTACGCGCGCGCGCCCCCCTGTGTTTTTCTGCTAGCCGTCCTAGACGTGACGCGCCAGAGAATAAAGGGTGTGTGTGTGTGTGTGTGTGTGGGGGGGGTGATCGGCTGCGCGCGTGCGCCCAACTGTCAGTCGGGGGGTGGGGGGGAGTGAACGCTGCAGCGCGCGCGGATTGGCTCTTGCCTGAACGCGAGGCGTTTGCGCAGCGAATCGGCTTCCCCAGCGGCTGCGCGGCTATTCAGAAGGGTAGTACCATGGCGGCCGCGTACGTGGATCCTGCCGTTGAGGATCTAGACGAGCCTCTGTTGACCCCCAATGGTGAAAGCGGCAGGTGAGGAATGCGCATGCGCAAGGGAATGGCTTTGATGCGCTTTGGCTAGAATCGGGTCGTGGTGCATTTCCGAGGTTTATAAAGGAAGGGTATTGTGAAACTGTTGATAAGGCCCCTCAGCGCAGGGCCAAACTTTAAAGCTGAGGATGGTGGGGGAAAAAAATTTAGAAGGTGGCAACGACGACGACAGGAGTGCATTTAACATTCTTCCCGGGTAGAATAAATGCTAACAGTATTTAGGAGTTCTGGGTGGCGTGCATGGTAATTACCTTAATAAAAATGCAATAAGTAAATATGAAGTGCTGCGTTATGTGCAAGCAAGCTATTGTGGGATCAGGTTTTTAAAAATCTGTAAACGCTTGCTGTTCTTAACAATAAAGTTTTTTCTTATTGTAGATCATGTGATGATACTATGGAAACCTTACAACATTATAATAGCCGGTGGAGGTCCATTCAGATAATGTACCTTACAATGTTCTTCAGCAGTGTTGGTTTGTAAAAACAGATATTCAACCAACGTAACGTCATTTTTATGTTTATGTTGGATGTACATTCAAAAATGTTTTGTGTAAGCTTTTCATGTGGCCAGTTGTTCTGTGTGATGGCCATGGCATATAACAGATGCCACAGAGAAACTATTGTAACTTGCAGACCAGATCTTGTGCGGTACTTAAACTGGGGAAGTGGAAGCTCTTTCCTTTGCATCTGCTTTTGAAATACATTTTTTCCCTCCCACCAATCTTTTTGCAAAATTTTACTTACATCTGCAGCTCTGTTTTTTCTTACTGGTCTGGGTTGTGTTCTTACTGGTGATGGTGTAAGAAGGCCATAATGTAAAATTGTGGTTATTTTTCAGATACTTACAGTTCAATCCTCAACAGGGTTACATCCTTCTAAACCCATTCACTTTGATAGATGGTTTAGGATGGTACTGTAAACCACAGTAAGGTGAAACGGCAGAATCATGCCCTAGGTAAGGATCACCTTGAGATAATTAAAAGGTCATAGATATTAGGCTATGGCTTGCAAACTTCCAGTGAGATTACACCAATGTGAGTAATCTCACTTGGCTCCTTTCTCACAGCAGTACTCTGTCCCTGATTTTATGTATGCCATCTTTGTTCAAGAAACAAGACTTTAGGTTCATTTACAACTACTTAGGGTTGACATAGTTATAGTTATTCTATTACACATAGCACTAAGTCTTGTTTGTTATATAGTTAGCTCTATGTAACTTGTTTAGGATTGCTGCTACTGCCATTGTTAGTAATGAACCCGAACAGATAGTGCCTGCTATCTTAAGTGATTTCAGGACTGTAAACGTTTTTCTTTAATCCAAGAGGACCTGTGGCAAGTTTGCAGTGTAGTCCTAAACATCCTTTTATTCTTATTTATTTCACTGAGGTTCGAAGGGTATAACTGTTGACTGCACTGCCAACAGTGGAACACATTTGTATCCAACCATATGCACATGGACCTTTATATAATGATTTAGCAATACCCATGCAAAGTAACCCCTGTTCTTTATACTGCAGGTTTTTCAATAGTCATTATGTCAATATGGCCCTATCTTCAACAGGTTTGTAACCACCTGAATTTCAATGAGTAAATTCTTTATTGAGTTTTGTTTGGCAAATTGAGAACTGTATTGTCTTAGGCTCTGATAAATGTGTGTGTTTTACAAATCAGGCTTGAATTGAATTAAAAGAGTATTCATTTAAAAAAGACCAAACTTTGTCACCCTTATTAAAATAAAAATGTTACTACAGTTAACTTTTATTCAGAATTTATGGTGTTTTAACCTCTGAGTTCTTCTGTAAATGCCTGTGTGTGTGGAAGAACTGCCATTATGTATAACTAAATTATGTTCCTTCTCAATGTGAATCTGCACAGGCATATTACCAGATCAGTATAAGTAATGGAAGTTGCATGTAGATTTCATTTTCCCTATAGTAGTCTGGTGTGATGCTTTTGTGCATGCCAAAGACAGTTATATCCCAAAGTGATCCTATTCCTGCAATGGACAGGAACATCCCCAGCCTTTTGCCACATAAATCATTTTTTCTGCAAAATGTGACTTCTTGTAAATGCAAAAATATACAATGTATACTTCTGTGAAACGTGATATAGAAATCAAGCATTATTACCTTATTTTATTCTTGAATAGTGTACAGTAATTTGTTCTGGCCTGAATTCCACAGAGCTCTTAATGACCAGTTGGGGATTTTAACCCTGGTCTCTGAGATCCTAGGCCAACAGTCTGAGAACTACACCATTCTTTCTCTCACTTGAATAATCCAGCTGAAATTGTAGTTTCGAACAAGTGGCAACACTCTATGCAAAGCTACTTTAAGGGCAAGGGAACGGTTATAATAGGGCCACTTGGGAAAGCAGAATGCCAGATTGCACCCAAAATCAGCATTGCAAAATCCGTTTTGGAAATGTTAAAGAACAAGCTTAAAATGTTTTTCATTTGCAAATTCAATCTTAGATTTTCCAAGTTTGCTAACAGCATAATAACATCCAAAGGTGAAGAGATTCCCCAAACCTCTTATATAAAACTGATAACCCCCCCACCCCATTCTTTTCTACTTATATCTACTAAATAAGTCTACTAGATACAGCCACCTGATTAAGTCATCTTTAGCAGTCATACACCTTCCACAATTTCTGTGCCTGAAATCTATGTTCATTTCACCAGAGTGTGCAGTACTTACTGTTTTAAGATTATAACATAAAACTATATTTTCCAACTACTTTCAAGAATATAGGAACCAGGGGGGGATTTCAGAGACATTCTTGTAACATACTGCCATAACCCAGACAAGATCTTGGAAACTAAGCAGGGTCGCCTCTGATCATGGGAGACCACCAAGGAAGTCAACAGTTGCTACACAGAGGCAGGCAATGGCAAACCACCTCTGAACTTGAAAATCTTATGGGAGTCACCATAGGTCAGCTGCAACTTGACAGGGGGAATTGCCGTACTTCTGCAGTGGGTTTACTTAAGATTCTTCTACAGCTTAGTAGATCTTCACTAAATAATTTTTATAGGAATGAGGCCTTGGCGGTAACTTGTTCTCATTTTAAAATGCTGTTGCTGTTCAAACTGACAGGTATCTTAACCTCACCACATATTAGCAGTAGAATATCTGATATTTATTCTTCTTGTGTGGTGTGTTTCTGAAAGTGTTGCTGAGATGTGATGAGTAACATGTCATAGTACTTCAGACTGCTTTTGTTCTTTCCATAGGTAGATAAAACTGCAGATGCAAGTTTCCTGGGCTGGATTATTGCTTCCTATAGCATTGGTCAAATGATAGCTTCCCCCTTCTTTGGAGCATGGTCCAATTATAGGCCAAGGAAAGAACCTCTTGTAGTTTCAACTAGTATTTCCGTGGCTGCTAACTGTCTCTATGCCTATGTCCATTTACCTGCTTCACACAACAAATACTACATGGTGGTTGCTCGAGCTCTGGTGGGGTTTGGCGCAGGTAATGTTAAAAGCATATAAACTGAAGGCAAGTGATTTCTATGTACCATTTAAGGCATTAGGATAGTCAAAATTTTATAAACATTTGTGGAAGTTAGTCCCTTTGTGACAAAAAAAAGCTCTGATCAGTGCACATGTACCAGCAAGATGGCATTCAGAATCCCTTGGTGGTGATATATTATTTTGCTAATGCTGACCTTAGAATCAAAGGTTTCCCCATTATCTCAGTGCTAACAGTTGGCTTTCTTATGGTATCAGAGGAGGTGAGCCATCAGCAAGCTGAAATGTGCAATATTGAAATAGCACACAAGAATAATCAAGGTACACTGTCGAGGAACTTTACAGCCAAGGTCTTGTTTAGGGGCAGGTCAGGCAAGGCAGAACCAAAAGGGCTGAAGTGTGAGTCCTCTACTCCAAGATATCACTACCACCAACCCCTTTACTGTACAGCCAGTGACTAAGGGACAAAGTCTCTAGTCCTGAGACAAAGATTTAAAAAATTCACCCTTGCAAAGTAGGATGCTTACATGGTGAGTTCCAGAAAAGAATCAGGTACCTGTAGCCAATAAGGGCTAAAGTACTGGATTCAGATTGAAGCCTCCTGAACTCAAAAACACCACAACATATAAGTAAACTGTTGTTATGCAGAAATATTCAATAAAAAAGCAGTGGATAGTAAGGATAAAAAATAATAAAGCTAGAAGTCTTAGCACATTTACAAGCACTGGTTTAAGATATAGATGTTACCCAACAAGACTTGAGTCCAATAGGATTTCAAAGGCCAAGGCAAGGCTTCTGGTTAGGTTGACCCACACAAAATCAAGTACTATTCCAAAGTCAGATGTAATCCAGACACAGGACAAAACTAGAAGATCTTTCCTATATGCCTGATTCTAGTTAACTAATCAAATGTATAGCAAATTACTTGACCAATCAGGTATATTGCTAATCAGGTGATTCAACCAATCAGAGGATTTTGCCAATTAGACAAAACTCCCTGCAGCTCCATCAGGTCCAGTTATGCAAAACACCATCTCTCACCCTTGAGTGTAAGCACTAATAAGATGGAATGTATTTTCCTAGACTCTTGTGGCCTTATGAGGCCTTGAAACTTCCAGGCCTAATGGTAGGACCGGCACCTGGGTTACCTCCCATCTCCCTTATCTGAATCTTTGAAGCCGCAAGCAGCTTGACTGAAGTTTTCAGAGAGAGAAACTTCCATATTTTCTAGGCCTCAGCCTGAAGTGTTATTTCAATTTAACAAGAAACTGCTTAAAGGGACCAGTTTCTTGACATCCACTATGTCATTAAAGGGCCTAAAATAGCCGATTGAGTTATATTGGCTTTATGGATTCTCTTGGCAAGAAGAAACAAGTGGGGAAGGCAGATGCAGTTGCTTTAGAAGCTATTTCTACTTTAACCAGGTTTCAGACCTAAAAAAACTGTGACAGGTGTGGTTAGTTCAACTCTCCAGCAGAAGGGGTAACAGATGTTGAAAAGTTTTGAAAATCACAATGTGTTGAATGCATTAATGAATGAGCAGTGCAGGACCAAGCTTCCCTGTGCAGTTCTGTGGCTTTTAGCAGTTTTATGAGATCTTTTGAAGTTTTGTGTGGCATGCAGGCAAAACAAACAAATGAACAATAGTGCAAGAGGTTTAAATCTTGACAGTCTGCAATGTTATGTTATGTAGGTAAATGAGATTCAGAGTGTGTAGAGAGCATTAAGTAAACATTCTTTTTTCTTTTTTTAAAGGAAATGTAGCAGTAGTTCGATCCTATGTCTCTGGTGCTACTTCTCTTACAGAAAGAACTGGTGCCATGGCAAACACTAGCGCTTGCCAAGCAGTGGGATTCATACTGGGACCAGGTGCAACTTGCTTCATTCTTTTAAAATGAATCCTGATTAAATGGGTTGGACTAGATGACCCTGGAGGTCCCTTCCAACTCTATGTCTCTATGAGAGAATCTGGCATTCTGATTCAGAAATACTTTGTTACTTTAGTTATTTACACATTCATGTTTGTCTGATGTCTAAGGACAAATAAATTGTACAGACGCAGTATTGACACATGTTGTGAATATGGGTTTTTTAAGCATGGTTCGAGTAGCACTTTTTTGCAAATCTAAATCTCGCTGGATTTTTGAGGGTAGTTTAAGTATTGAAGCAGCTGATTGAGATGATATTCTGTACTGTTATGCTGGAAAGAGCAGGAGCAGAATTTGCTCATCAAGAACACACTCCCAAGTTCCTCCCACTACCAAGATATTTAAAGTGTTGTGTATTTATAAAGTTACTCTACAAGACCATTCTCCTCATCTAATGCATGATTATATGTCAGGCAGGAAAAATAGCCAGAGGCTGGCACTCTCTGCATCCAGATGGACCACTAAAAAAATAGTGACCACTTCTGGGTGTGCAGCCAAGTGGTTCTTACTTATTTGTAAGCTTGGGCTCAGTTATTTCTGCTCTGCTTTTATTTGTTGGTGTGTGTGCATGCACACTCATGTACCCTTGAAAAAAATTTCTAAGCACCTAGGCACATCTCAGAAATGTGGCTGGTAGTGAAAAAGAGCAAAAGCTTTGCTGATTTTATCGCTGAGTATGCACATTAAGTCCTGTTCTAATTAATTCTGTTATTTTATATTAGTTTTTCAGACCCTTTTTACTCTCATTGGAGAAAAAGGAATCACATGGAAAGTCATTCATCTTCAGGTGAACATGTATACAGCACCAGTTTTATTTGGAGCTCTCCTAGGAATTATTAACATTATTCTGATATTTGCTGTGTTTAGGTAATTGGAAACTATGGTGCTTTTTTGTGGGGGGGGGACGACTGTGGTTGTTATCAGCGTTTGCTTTTAATCTGTGTTTACTTATGTGTTTGCTTCTCAGAATCATGTATACATAGTTATTTTCCTATGCTGCTCCTGTGTCCTATTTGTTTTGGCTCTGACGAGAGAGGCAAGGAAACGGAGTATAAACGTTTTTGTATGGATTTTTGAGAGAGGAGCTTGTTTTTGTTGAACAGCTGTCTGTTAGGCTGCCTCGGTAGATCTGAGGGCTGCTTTTTGACACCATTATAAGGATAAGTTCTGATTAAACAATCTGGATCGCCATTGATTGTTAATAAGAACTCTTGAACTTGGCACTTGTTGAAGGTCAGATCCTTTTCTAGAAGGGGAGTAGGGAAAGCTGAAGAGCCAGCATAGTGTACTGGTTGGAACACTAGGATCTGGGAGTCCCAAGTTTGAGTCACCATTCTGCCATGGAAGCTTGCTGGGTGACCTTGGTTGGGCCAGTCACACAAATTCAGCCTAAACTCACGGGTTTCGTGAGAATAAAATGGAAAAGGGAGACTGTTGTAAGCGTGTCCCCATTGAGGACAAAAGTGTTGTATAAATGAAGTACATAAATAAAGAGGGGTGGAAAGGCAGATAAAAGTAGGTTGGTTGTTGGGCTTGTAGAGAAGGAAGCAGGGAAAGGAGAGACTGTGGGGTGAGGAAAAGAGGAAATAATGTTGGAAGAGGGATGCTGGGGCAAAATGAAATGTTCAGCATGAGTCCTTGTGGGCCCACTGCTATAGTTTTTATTTCTGCATCACCACCTGTTTGCATGCTAAAACTTCATTTGTTATGCAAAAATGCTTAATGAAAGAGTGTTTAATTTTTAGAGAACATCAAATGAATGATACAGGAAGACAATACAGAAGCATTAATTTTGAAGCAGAAGGTAATATTTTTGTGGAGAGTGAAATAAAATATTGTGTAACCTTAGAATGTTAATAGAACCAAATGGGTGGGTGATTTATAAAAGTTACCTTTGGTTACATTTTTTGGAATATTAACATTAAGCACATATTTTCCAGGCAATATGTCTAGGTGTGCGTGTTTCTGTGATTTACAGATGTACTTGCAACTGGTTGGTAGGCACCGAATAAACATTTAACACAACAAGTTTAAATAGAGTAGACAGAGCTTCGACTTCAATGCTGCAGCTTATCACTCTGCATCACAGGGTTCCTTCCCCAACGAACCTTACTTCATTTATACCCCACTTTTCCCCCAATGGGACCCAAAGTGGCTTATAACAATCCCCCCCTCCATTTTATCCCCCCAACAATCCTGTGAAGTGGGTTAGGCTGAGAGTGTGTGTCTGTCCCAAGGTCACTAGCAAGCTTCCATGGCAGAATGGGGTTTTGAACTTGCGTCTCCCAGAGCCTGATCTGACACTCATAACCATGCTGGCTTATAAATACATTTGTAGTGATATTTTTATCGCAGTATGCTTATAATATCACTAAAGATGCTCAGGAAATATTATGGTAAAAAGGATTAAGGGTGCTGTGAGGCTTTGCAGTACAAACCAGGTACACATTAATGATCTGTTCTATAATGGCGCAGAGTGATAAGCTGCAGTACTGCAGTCCAAAGCTCTGCTCACGACCTCAGTTCGATCCCAACAGAAGTTGGTTTCAGGTAGCCGGCTCAAGTGTTCACTCAGCCTTCCATCCTTCCGAGGTTGGTAAAATGAGTACCCAGCTTGCTGGGGGTAAAGGGAAGATGACTGGGGAAGGCACTGGCAAACCACCCCGTAAACAAAGTCTGCCTAGAAAATGTCGGGATGTGACATCACCCCATGGGTCAAGAATGACCCGGTGCTTGCACAGGGGACCTTTACCTTTTACCTTTTCTATAATGTGTAGAGTAAATGTGTGGGTGTTTTTTTTTCTTCATTGTGTGCCCAACTACAGAAATATATTTCAGGGATCCCCATTTGGCCTTGGTTTAATGAAGTTTGTTCCCACAACGTATCCATTGTGAAATAATCACTTGGCAGCACAAATTACAGGCTGGCATATGCAACCTTTAAACATATGCATGCTTTTATTGCGAAACTGTGCAGTGTCGTTTAATGATTTCCAGGGGAGATGTAAACACATATTTTGATAAGAAGAAAAACACAGCAGCATAAGTGTGCAGTTAAGAAACAAGGTAAAAAACCAATTCAACATCTGAGCCCTTATGTTATTCTGTTCCAGAAAATGTTGAGGCCGGGGATGATAGTCAAGGAAGCATTGACCTTGTGGCTGTTGTATCAACAAACATTCTTTTCTTTGTCATATTATTTATCTTTGCAGTCTTTGAAACGTAAGTGTATTTGACATCTCTAGTAAGTGGTGCTTGGTTTTTGTTGTACTTTAGTAACCTATATGAGTACAAAAGTGCTGTTGGTTGCCTGTCTTTTTGTCCTACATGGGTTAATAAATCCCTTGCACAACCAGTGTACTTTGCTAATCAAGTGTGGAGATCAGATAGGCCCCAAGTGAATCATAGAAGTAGAATTCTTGGGTGCTCCAATTTGTGCTTGACACCAGCTGTCAAGAATAAAAAAAACAAGCCTTTATGAAGTTTTTTCCCCACTGTCAGTACAGGAAATAGCAGCAGTAACTGAGGAGAAAAAGTAAGAATACTGACAAAACACTAAATTTTTTAATCTCACCCTGTATTTTATCTATTCCACCATATATGTGCAATTGGAGTAAAATGTTCCCAGTGCCATCAGTGTATACATGGCAATTTGCAAAGATTACAATGTGTGGAAGCATGAAACAGTATAGGACAATTGATGTCATTAAGCATAGTGTGGAGATGCAGAAGATTGGGGGGGGGACGGGATTCTCATTTAGCGCACTCTTTGCTGGATCAGTTTTATCCCAGTTTTTGATTAAGGATTGTCGTAACTTGGTAGGGTGTGAGCAATTCCTAACCTGCACAAGCCAAGGGGAAAAGGATTAACCTGTCCTAAAGTTCTGGCCATGATCCTCCTGGCTGCTTTTAATTAAAATTAGATACATGTGTGTGATGGATCTCCTGTGTCTTGTCTAGTTGTGCTCTGGAGTAATATCCAATACAGATTTCCATACTTTTGACATTTAATGAGCAATTTTTTAATCCTTGGTTCCATTTCTCCCTCTGTGTACATTTTGATTAACCCTGTTATGTTCTCTTTGTTTTGTTTTCCATGCCATGTTCAGGATAAATGTTTGAGTAGTTTTCCCAATTTAGTTCCAGTGCAGTTAGCTGTAACTGGGGAGTCAAGGTATCCTTTTAAATCCCTCAAACCATTTAACCCCAGTCAACAAATTGAGGATATTTTTTTTTCCAGCATAGCTACACCATTGACAATGGATATGTATTCCTGGACCAGAAAAAAAGCAGTGTTTATCAATGGACTTATCCTTGGAGCTATTGGCATTGAATCAGTCTTTGCATTTTTAGGAGTTAAAATACTTTCCAAAAAGTAAGTCACTAAAGAGATACTGTTATTGTGCATTTTTTTTTCTAATCTCAAAAAGGTTTTGTGCATTCTAGCTCATAAATTATGAGAGCCAGCGTAGCATAGTGGTTAAAGTGTCAGGCTAGGATCTGCGTAACCCAGTGCCATGGAAACTTGCTGGGTGACCTTGGGCCAGTCACACACTCTAAGCCTCTACCCAGGCAAGTATTTGGATGGGAGACCTCCAAGGAATACCAGGGGTGTGATGTGGAGGCAAGCAATAGCAAACCACCTCTGAACCTGCCTTCAAAACCTTACACAGTCACCATAAGTCAGCTGTGACTTGGGGGGTGGAGCTCATAAATTGTCTGTAGATGAATCTTTTAAGCCTGATTTGAGGATCATATCCTCACAGTGCTCCACCTATAGACCTTCCATATATCATGAAGAAGAAAAAACTGTTGCTTTAAATGTGTGCATTATGTATAGATTTACTTTTTGATGTATGGGTATGAGCATTGTAACTAGCGTTGTTTATCCAACAGGACTGGTGAACGTGCTATACTGTATGGAGGCCTAGTTATTATACTGGTTGGATTCTTTATCTTATTACCGTGGGGAAATAAGCTGCCTAATATCCAGTGGGAAGGTACAAGTATGCATGTTTAAATTATAGTTTAAGGTTTCTATTGACTATCTGTACATGGCATTTTTGTCTTCATTTTCACAGAGATAAAGAATAGTTCTATTACAACAGCCTTCAGTGGAAGCCTCGCATCTTTCTGGACAGTGCAAATGCAGCTTCCGTCAAATAATAGTATTGAAGCAACAGGATGCCCCATTGTACAGTCCTGGTGTCTGTATACTCCAGTGATCCACTTGGGCCAGTACATTACTGCGGACATTCTAATAGGACTGGGTTATCCAGTCTGTAATGTTATGTCCTATACTTTATATTCAAAAATCTTAGGATCAAGGCCTCAGGTAAGTTTGAAACTTGGAATTATCTTGTTGAATGAACAATATAGCCTTTTTGTTAAGACCAACCAAAATATCATAAAATAGTGAGTGTTTCAGTTTTCCGGGACTCTTCTTTAAGCTGAGAGGGAACAAGAAAGACAACAGGGCGTGTTAGAAGAACCCGAAGTTCTGCATATTGTACCTTTCTTAAAACGGAGAATAGGTGGCATTGTGTACTGATCAGATTATGTACTTGAGCAGTGATTCTCAACCAGTGGTAAGAGTACCACTGGTGGAAGAAATGTAGGTAGGATGCAGGATTTTCATAACATACTAAGGAGTTACTCCCTCAGTCCTCATGTCCACCTGCAAATGTGACATGCCATCTCCTCTGATGCTGCTATGTGTCACGGATTATCTGTCTGTGACCTTTTAACATGCTAATAGTAATAACAGAATGCCTGTGTCCTGGGAGGGGGGGATGGGCTTTTGTTTTTATTGTGGTGGGACCCAAGCTCTTTGATAGGGATAGGTAGGATGTAATATACGAGAGGTTGAGAATCACTGGGCTAGATGTTCTTGGGATGAAAGAATAAAAAAATAGTCTACTTCTTTGAAAATATAAAACCCCGCAGTTCATTGACCTTCACAGGTGTTAATCCAGAACATGCAGATCATGAAAGCAGAAGAATGTGGTAACTTACTTGCCCAAAGTTGGAGAGTAATGTAAAACTAATTGTATTGCATTTGGATTTTTTGAAGACTTAACGTGACCCTGTACAATTTTTGTAACAGGTGTATATACAAAGGTTGCATCCAAAGGTTGTTTCCACTATATAAGGAAGTAGGATGGACATATTTGCCAATTACCTGCTCCTATAGCACATCCCACTTCCTTCCACTTGCTGTTCCTGAGGGTCTTTCATGGAACTCAGTGACCTGCAGTGGGAGGGGTGAATCTGGAAAAGTTTGGTTTCATTAGCAGAGCTCCACTTTTGGAGCCAATCCACTATCTACCTTTGTTCTGTGCCAGTTGCTGAGAAATGGTTGTGAAAGTGCTGCTAAGAGGCATATTTTACTCAGCTTGGAATAGCATGTCATTTTCCGGATAAGATTTTTTTTACTTTAGTTGCTTGTGACTGAAAAAGAGAGGATTGTACGGCTGTAGTTTTAGAAACAGTCATTGCTAGGTGGCAAATGAGAGGTGGATTTTTCCCCCCAAAGTCATTTTGTTAAAAATGAGCAGTGAGGGATGAGGTTTCCAATATTTATCATGTTAGATTTTCCAATAGAATTTATTGCGTTTTTATCCAGCTCTTCCTCCAGAGAGCTCAGGATGGTATACATGGTTCTCCCACCCTCCATTTTCTGGGGATAGTTTAGGTTGAGAGATTGTAACTAGCCCAAAGTTATCAGTGATTTTCATGGCAAGTGGAGATTTGAACCATTTTCCTATTCCAGCACTATAACCACCAGTTTCCACTTGTCTATCGGCTGAATGAGGCCATTTTTCTGTTTCCTTTTTTACTATGCCTCATGTATACCATTGAATCAATACCATATACATTAACTCATTTGTACCCCAATTTTCTCCCCATTGGGGACCCAAAGTGGCTTACAATATTCTCCCCTTCTCCGTTTTATCTTCACAATGACCCTGAGGTAGGTTAGGCTGACTGTATGTGGCTGGCCCAAGGCTACCCAGCAAGTTTCAATGACGGAGTGCAGATTTGAACCGGAGACTCCCAGATCCTAGTCTGACACTCTGACCACTACATCACACTGGCTGTCAAGATACAGTGGCTAGGACAGTGGTGGTGGTGGAAAGTGCTGTCAAGTCACAGCTTACAGCAACCCCATAGGGTTCTCAAGGCAAGAGGCGTTCAGAGGTGCCTAGGACAGTACTCTGTTGATTCATGAACAGTATGATGGTGTAATATGTATGATGTAATATTGATCATACACAAAACTAATGTAGTTAAATGTCTACTTCCCCTAGAAGTTAGTTACTCGTAATAGTGAAAAGCCAAGGAGCCTGTTGATAAACTCAATGCATGCTAAACACAGCCCTGTGATCTGTTCTAGGGAATCTATATGGGCTGGCTGACTGCCTGTGGAAGTGGTGCACGTATACTTGGGCCAGTATTTGTCAGCCAGCTCTACACACACCTGGGACCTCGCTGGGCTTTCAGCCTGATCTGTGGAATTGTTGTTCTCTCTCTCTTACTCTTGGAAATGGTGTACAAGAGACTTGTTGCATTTTCTGCCCGATATGGGAGGCTCCAAGAGCAGAGCTTTGACTGCTGACCGGTCTTTTATTGCTGTATTGTTGCCCTTATCCAAGGAGCTCCAGTACTGCACCTTTGACTGACTAGTGTTTTAAATGTACAACTACTAATCAAGTGATCAGTAGGATATAACAATGGACATGATCAGCTGTGATAATAGCAGGTAAAGCAATTATTGGTGTTTGGAGAGATGATGCTGTTGACCTGTAGTTACTCTGATTACCTGAAAGGAAGACTGTTCTTTGACTATTTTAAGTTTGCACACAAAGGTCATACAGTAATTAAAAACCTTGTTGTTGTCTAACCTTGTTGTGTATAACCTTGGGGTTGTCTAACATTCAGGGTCAGCTTCCTTTTGGGTAAACATGGTACTGTGGGGTACTTTCAAAGTGTCCTGATTCTGTGAATCAAATTGTACTTGAAGTGCTTTTCATTTTGAACTTGAAAGAGCTCTTATGCACTGTTGTGATCACCTACCTCTTCTCCATGTCATGAATGTTTTCTACCTTATAGTTTAGCAGGCTCTGCTACCGTAAATAAAATCTAACACATACAAAAAAACTGAAGTTGGATTTATTTTTCATCTTGCTCTCACAGAATTATGTAGTACGACTTCCAAGGTGTACTTATCAACTCCCCTTGTCTTGTTTTTCATTCAACCCTAATGGCTGCTACTCTGTTCTCTAACCACTGTGAGGCAGACTAAGACTGCTGAAGCACTGCACTTTGCCAGATTATTATTGCTAATGAAGGTGAGATCAAGTCTGTTTATGGAAATAACTAGTTAGACTACATAGTTAGCTTAAGGAACACTAACAATGCATAATGAGCTGTTTGAGATCTTCCAGATGTATTACTGTAAAGCAGTTTTTTATATCACAATCTAGGATGTTCACAGAGAAGGACATACTTAACAATTATAGAACATAAGGCTGGTTAGTATACGTACTGGACAACTGGAGCATGGATGGATGAGCCACTGTAGAAAACCACAAGCATTTTAATTCAGTATTTTCCTGTTCCGATTTGACTTGAAGTATACATGCACTCATTTAATTTTTTTTAGAGTGATAATCAAATGTTTAAAGTAAGTGTTTAATGTATGTTTTAAAACAGTCCCATAACACTGAGGAGGTTACAGGACACAATGACCTGCTGTTTAAGTAGAAATTGTAGAAATTTTATATTTGCACGAACAGCTGGTGTTTTCCCAAAAAGTCATGAGCCTATTAAGACTGTGTCAGTGTTTATACAGAAATGCTACAAATTATGGATACTTCATTTTTAATTGCAAATATATGCTTATGGGGAACTCTGCCAAGAAATTTCCTATTAAACCTGAAAGTAAAAGACAAGTCGCTCTTTCCTTCCAGTTTGCCTAAATCCAGAGCAGTAGTTTTGTTTGGACAGCTACACTGCCTTAGAAAATCAAAACCACTGCTTCACAGTTTAATTTGCCTCAAGTAACAAACCTTAGTACATGAGGGACTTGAGAAAATACTTCTTGTCTTTGACAAACCTTTGACAAAGACAGACAATTCAGATAGATAAATACTAAATAGTTACACTTTAGAGGAACAGTTTTGTACAATTATCTGTATTCTGCAAGAGTATGCCATAGAAACTTGTGCTATATGAAACAAAGCATCTGAACAGATATCACTGCATTTATTTTTTTTAGGCTTTTGCAGGAATATTTCATTAGAAACCGTTACAAAAATAAAATATAAAACAATTATAAGACAGTACACTTTACATATTACTTGAAAACCACATAAAATACAAGGTATTTACAGACACAAAAGGTGCAACAGCAGAGATGTATTTTCTTGATATTAGAATTGTCAGAACAATGGAGAACACAAATGTACAGTTCAGTTTCCTTTTATGGAAAAACTTGGAAAACTGATGATCAGTGATTTCTCATAATCCATTATATAGAAAGGCAAACAATTTTGTCTTAATTGATCACACTTATGAAAAGTTTTACAAGTGCTTAGCTAAGCAGGACACAGCAACTTTTCATCACCCTCTGTTTGCTCCAGGTAAGAAAGTAGGTCTGACTATGTAGGAAGCACTGCTTCATCAAGTTATTAAGCTTTCATATCCAGATCGCTTCAGTGGGGTCCAACTGGATTGGTAAACATCACCAGAATGGAAGATAAACAATGCAACTTCTCTCTGATGTACTCAGGCAATTTCTCATTTTCTCCGTACCTATCAGACAGTAATAATTCATTTCAGCACATTTAAGAAGATACTTGGGACAGACATTGATAAAATGAGCTAGTTTTTTGTGGTGGCATGGCAAAGAAATTTAATGCGGTTCTATCCTCCTGCTCTTTTGTTTTATTCATAGTTAATGTTACTGAAGGTTCCGAATTAATCACAATGAGAAGCCAACAGGGGTAGTGGTTAATGTTAATGCTGGTGCTTCTTAATGTAGAGGCTTAACCACAGTCATACGGACTCCCCTTTTAAAAAGTCAGTGGTTAACTCTTGCTAGTGCTATGCCTCACTATTGAGAATGCTAATCCTTGCAGAGGAACAACCCCCATTTTCTTGTCTACTGTCTTGGAGCAAGCATGAAAGATCTGCTCCTTTCGTTTATAACAATAAGTTCAATTTTGGGTTCAACCAACCTAGCTCTGCCACCCCACCACTTCAAAGTCTCTCCAGGATTCTCAGGTTTGACCAGGCTGATTTCTCCCCTCACCCCAACTTTTAGTGTTAGAAACTACATTCTGTCCCTTCTAAAGCCAGTTTTGCGCACATCAGGCTAATTTTTAAAGATATTTGGGCAAAACCAGGTTGTTGCCATGCTCTTGCCTCATTCTCTCCTCCCTTCAGAGAATTCCAGTTAGAAAACAGCTCTAGTTACTAGTGATGTACACAAGCAGCTGCATGGGTGAACCAGTGTTAATTTCCTCCTACCCCACCAACTGGAATTCTAATGAAGGGGCCTCAATCTGGATACTGTGTTTATAAGGTAGGAATGGAGTAAGACAAGTGCAAGAGCGCAGCAATAAACTAGGTTCATGTGCATGCTGGTTTAAGGAGACATCTGAAGGCAGCTTTGATTAATCTACCAAGTCATTTTTTCCGACTGCCCAGGGGAATCTCAAGTATGTAGAGACCCCTATTTTGTCTGTGAGCAGCCTAGTTTTGCTACTTGTTATCATAATGGAAGCCAGCCACTTTATACATACGCACAGAGAGTAATTTTGCAACTGTACAAGTAATGCTGCAAATGATAGAGGAAATCCCCTAGTTACAGTTACTTTCACTTGGCATATGAACTCTGTATCAAGCCAGGTATTGAAGGCTGCTGTGGCTATGCTCCTGATGAAGGCTTTTGGAAACTGACCAGGGTGGAAGCTTTCCTTTGTTAATTGCACAGTCTGGATAACCTACTTAAACACAATATAGCCAATGTTTTATTGTAAACATCTGTTATTTCCCCCCATTCTTTGCTTTGGCTAGAGTGGACCTCCCTACTATATGCTATAGCACTGGTACACAGACATTTCAGAATAATTCTCTGTAGAAAGTTAAGAGGCAAAATTGAAAGTGTGCAAGTAATTGAAAAAAACAGTTACATGTTTACTGTAACACACTCACCGAACAGTGTGGCCATCTGGAGATGTATATGTGATGGCAGAAACGCCAGCCTGAGCTACCAACTGGGATCCATCATTAAACTGAACCCACACAGCTCCACTTGTTAGCTGACCAAAAAAAAAGAAGAAAAGGGAAGGGGGTTTATAACTATAAAATGGTTCAAACTGGGAAACTTTAGGAAGTTTTGCATTTTTTTAGAAATGTTAGCAGCATAGATTGACAAGGGTGTTTTAATGTGCAGGATCTAGTTACAGACCTGTGCATTGTAAACATCAGTGTTCGCTCCTCTTTAATGTAGGAACTGCTGCATTACTTTTCCAACGGCTTTATTTTTTTATCCAAAAAGCTGTGACTTTTCTGCTGAATAACTGATTACCAACTCACCTGAGAGGCCCAGCCAACATTTTTTACAAAGACAGACTTCAGGAGTTGAGCTGAATTTACAACACACTCGTTTTGGAGAGCGGGTGGGCAGTTTGACTCTGTCATAGCTGCTGTGAATCCTTCATATGACGCCATCTAGAAGATGAACAATTAAACAACACAACCTTGAGTTTTACCTCCGTAAGGTATTTCCAATATTTAAAAATACGTTTTCCCTCTCTTCTACAAAGCTGATTTGTTTTACTCCTAGTTAAAATATGCCCCTTCCTTTGACTCTACATCTCTCTCGTTGACTCTTTAAAAACACAGACATACAATTTATCTTTGCAGGGGACTCCTTGTATGACCCAAATAATAGCGTGATCTACAAGGTTATTTACTTACAGATGGGTGAGGTGCTTGACTGGAACATTTGGATCTGGAAGCAGTATTTCCCTTCAGTGAAGCAGCATCATTCAAAAAAGGGCACGTACCGGACGTAGCAGGAGGTGGTAGCAAAGACTTTGGAGACTCCGGGTTTCCTGGTTTCCTAGTGTTGGACAGCACCACAGAGGAGTTAACTTCATGCATTCAACTTTTCTGCCTCAATTAAGAACATAGGGAAACTGAAAGTTCCCTTGGAAGTAAAATGCACCTTAACAGAAATATTCCAAACACTTTGCTCACCTCCCAACAATAATGGGGAAAAATGGAACACTTTCACTTCTTTCTTCCGCCAAAATAGCAGACTCCAGTGCCAGGCAAATTCGATGACCCTGTGTTTTAAAAAGTTAAAGACATTACATTAAAATGTGCTAACCTCTTACAAGAGAAGCAGGTAAGAGGAATGAGGCATTTCCTCCAGAGAGGAAATGGGAAATAACTAAAAAAATAGACACATTCTAAATTGAAAAAGATATTTCTTTAGTTTCCTACTGTCAACACGGCCTGAGCAGTGTAAAGATCAATCAGTAC
The DNA here is from genome assembly GCF_029931775.1 of Euleptes europaea. Lineage (NCBI taxonomy): Eukaryota > Metazoa > Chordata > Lepidosauria > Squamata > Sphaerodactylidae > Euleptes > Euleptes europaea. Next base: position 34,562,433 of record NC_079320.1, on the reverse strand, counting down.
TCCATTTCTTCTTGGATAAACCAAATTGCCTTGATCTTTTTAAAAATCAGCTCACGAATAAGTTCATAAGAATATTGTTGCAGGCAGCCTTGCTGGTCCAAAACAAAAACCAGGTAATACATTTTAGTAGAACCAACCACAACAACACAAAACAGCAGGGAAGCTTTTGAGCTCTCCAGAACACTGTCGTACAATACAGAGATAGGAGGCAATTAGCAATTTAAAAAATGAGGTAGAAGTAAAATTTACCTCATTTGCATGGTCCACATATATTTGCATATCCTTCTCTAAATCACTTTCTTCTTTTAGGGTGTAGGCTTTCCCAGATTTTTCTATTACTCTAATTACACCGGCTGACTTATGTATTTTTGCCCCTATTAAAAAAAATGTTACTGTAAATACACAAGTAGTTGTCAGACAATTTTATAAGATTCCAGAAGACCAAAAGCAGTACTCAATGAGAACTACCTTTGGTACAAATTAAATCCTCTTGAAATCATGGATATGAGTGTAACTGAACATACAGTCCAGAAGCATTTGTATTAACTAGCAGCCCTCAGTTTAAACAAGTATTTAATGCAAAACAGTTTGAATACATACCATCATAAAAACAAATTTCCACATCTGCAGGAGGAGAGTTTTCCATCAACATGCACTTTGCATATCTGGTATAGAAGGTAACTTTGGGTGTTTTGGATCTTACCAACTGCACAAATTTGGCTGCATACTGATATTTTTTCCAGTATTTCTCTAAAACAAGAAATAAACATAACTAAATGTTTCTGTGGTTCAGTTGGAATCCTGTCTTTCCAGAAAATCTCAAGAGTTTCTACCTGCCACAAGCGTCCTACCTACTATCATCCCAAAGCGAAAAAGTTACATATAGCTTTACAGAATCAGATTTCAAAGTCCATCAACAGGCTAATGACAATTCTTTTTTACACCCAAAATACCATCCAGTCCTTTTATAAGGTCTTCCTTAGACATATAAACCATTATCCCAAGGCTTGTCCATGCAAAGGATCAGCACGCATACTCTGAACTTTCTTCATACGAAGGGGAGAAGAGAAATGTGCAGTCCCATGCAATATACTAATAGATTGAACAAAACATTTATTTCAGTAGATATTTCTTCCTTAAAGCAGTAATAGGGCAACAGAATGGTCCCATGAAATCCACATGAGAAAGCCTTGACATGGCTGTTGGCCTACACAGTGGCAAACGTGTGTACAGCTGCTTGCCATGTGACTCTTCCATTATACAGTCTACACCAGGTATTCCCAGAGATGTCTGGTAGTAAATGACATGGAAACTCTGTGCCATGGCAGTGATGCATAAGGCGAGCCACTCCACAAATTGAAATTACTATGCAAAGTAAACACCGGGGGGAGGCTGTTCGAGCAGCTCCTCTGTGGGAGCTGCACCACATGAAGCCATTTTCAGCAAAGTCTTATTTTAAACACCATCCTCAGCTACTGGAAAGTATTCGCTCATGTTCTTCAATTAAGGAAGAGTGTTGGGGCACCTTAAAGACTAACAAATTTACTGTGGCAAAAACTTCCATGAGCCTGAGCCCACTTTTAACAGAGACAGGCTAACAAAAGTTTGACACAATAAATTATTTAGTTCTAAGGTGTCACAACAGACTTCTAATATCCTGATGCATTAGTTATTGAATGTCCCATTTTGCTAATCGTACTGACTCACTATATGTAATCCACCTTGAGTCCCTGTGAGAAAGGCAGACTACAAATAACATTAAGTAAATAAACAATTTGTCTTGGACAGACTAATACAACTGTCTCCCTGACATTTGTTGTTTAAGGATGGTAGACTATAAGTTTAACATCCAGAGCTATTAATGTAGTGCTTTTAAACACAGTATATTTAGGGGAAAGGGTAACTTTAAAGGTAGCTTTAAATAATAAGCTTTAAATAATTTCTTCTAAATCTTCCACATGTACTGTAAATGTATTTAACACTTGAAATTGAATGCAAGTACACTTACTGTATTTAGGCATTTCAATGTCAGCTTTCTGAAAATCTTTACAATTAGATCCCATAGGATTTGCCTTTGAATAACGGACTCATCTGCCATATCACAAACTGCTTTTTAAGTTCCCCTCCTTTTTAGCAATGGTTTACTATGTTACACGGAAACCCAGCTGAGAAACAAAGCTTACTTAGGGGTATGGATCTAACTGCACAGTTCTTTTCAAAGTCTACAATGATTTCTAAATGGTCATAGAAATGTACCATACCTAGCAAGTTGTCAAAACTATAAGTATTTACGTCTTCAGGAGGAGGTGGAGGTCTGTCTTTAAGTGGGAAGCCTTTTCCTTCATTTGGGTGATAAACTGTGACCTTAAGACACAGAAAAAACAATTTCACAGCCAAGAATTATGTACTAATATTTCTTACCTGAAAGTTAATGAGTGGTTAACTATGCAGGATAAGATACTATAACTGATCTCTCAGGGTGTGCTTCTGTCATAAGCCACTCATTTCTGAGACAGATCTGCTATTTTCGTTTATCAAGAATTCCTGCATTTTTTAAGAGTTTTTAACTTTGAGGCAGGATTTTAAAGAAGACTGAACTAATTTGTTAAATCACATAACTTCCCCAAACAGTCTGACAGAAAATAGACAGCCATGACTGAACAATAATTAACCTGTTGCTTATATCATATATATATATATATATATATATATATATATATATATATATATATATATATATATATATATATATATATATATATATATATAAACCAATTTAATAAATGCACTTAAAAAAGGAGTGCTGGCCATAGTTATAATGTTCTGAGAAGCTATTGATTGGGGAGGCATCCTGAGGCTAAACGTTTACAGATTTATTGTGGCAAGAGTTTTAATAGATTACTCCCATTTCAATGGACAATAAACCCTACTCTATACATTTCAATACTGGCATAAATCAGTTTACTTAATATAATCACAACTCAAACATTGTTTTAAAAAATGTATTGCTACTCACCCCACTTCCATCACAAGATATCCTCATAACTTCTTTTACAAATTCGTAGGAACCATATTCTTTCAGAAATTCCATATACACTTCTCCTGTATCTAAAATACTAACCTAGGACATACATTCAAAACAGAACAGTCTGAATAGGATTTCTTACAAAAAGCAGTTGATGTAAAGAGCCCCATTCCACTTAAAAATAATGTAAGTATCAAACAATCAAAATACTAGAGTGTATTCAAGAACCAGACTTTATGCTCCTAGCACCAAGCCTGACCAAATGAGACACTCTTTTCAGTGTAACTGACTAGCTTTTATAATGTTATGATTTTTGTGAGACAACCAATCAGGAAGTTCCAACCTCACAGCATTTACCAAATTAGTATTTGTAAAGGGAGATTAAGAGAACCTAGGAGGGTTGAAAGCAACACAAGGAAAAGGGAATTAAGGGGTGGGTGGGTCGGGGGGGTTGGGGGAGGGGGAGAGGAAAAACAGCAGCACTGAAAGACAGACCTAGGAGGGACAACACTTAAGGGTTAACTAGAAACCCTTTAATTATTGGACTTAACAAAAATTATGCTATTTAATATTGCAATGACACAAATACATGCACAAGAAACAAAGCAGGATGGATTATTTTAATTACTTTATATTGGTTAAAGAATATGTTCTGTTTATGCCAATAAAGGTTTTGATATGATATGAATATGTTCTGGTCCAAAGTTCATACTTTCCAACAGAAAACAAAGTGGTCCAATATAAGGTATCACATTATTTATCTTCCCCCCACCTGCCTGAACAACAAAAAAAGACAGTAGCCTGCATGAACTAGGAAAAGTATTTTAAATGTTATCACTGAAGCTTAATGCATATGAACAAGGCTGGGGGATGGGCTGAACCTAGGAGATAGTCATTAAGTATAGTGGGGACAGGATTGGCCACTTGAGCCCATAAAGCTCTGTAACGCAACTGCGGTAGCTGTCAGAACTCTTTCCCAGTGATGCAGTACAAGAGTAACTACATCCTCTGCTGGCTCAGAAACCCCACCGGCAATCAGGTGAGAAGTGGCTGGCTCTGCCACACCTTCAATGAACAGGCATGGACTTCAGCTGCAACAGTACAAGGCACTACTTCTGCCAGTACATCTAAAATCAACAGAAAAGGCTGGGCTGTAAGTGAAGGTATGAGTTTTTAAAGTTGGCACTACAATTCTCATTCATCCAATTACAGAGCTTTCAAAATGATGAACAATAATTCCTTAACAGTTCTGAAATGCAACACGTAAATACATACCACTGCATTTTTTGTTTTTTGTCTGATTGGTTTTAATCTGTGAGCGTTCAGAGGAGGTACAATACTTCGCAGCATAGGTTTTGAATGGCCGTATTGTCGTTCTTCGCCCCATTTTTTTCTGGTTTCAGAAACTGGATGAAGGTCTAGTGCAGTTGTCGGCAGGGACTTTTCAGCTTTACAGAAAAGTCCGGTGGTGAATTTCCTTCCATCCAGTGATCCCCCAGCTGGCATTGTTGTTTGTGCACTGTCCTGTGACTTTTTGCCTTTTAAGCCATTCCATGCATCTTTCAGCATTTCTTGAGGTGCACCAAGATGAAATGGGAAATCCCCATTTGCATTCCTAACACTGTTGTGATATGAAAGTTCCTGCACTGGAGCTGAAAGCAACAGAAGAATATGTTAATGATCGAGAACAAATCTTCTTAAACTGTGGGTTGCAATCCCAAATGGGGTTGCGTAATTGAATGTGGGGTCGTGAAAAATTTGTCAACAATGATAAAATTATATGTATACCAAATAATTGTTTTAAAATAAATTTATTTATGATTTACTATCAGTAAATATTTGATTTGTATACCTATTTTATTTATCTATATACCCGGGGTTGCCCAAACATTTCTTGGGCGAAAAGGGGTCACAAGTAGAAAAAGTTTAAGAAACCCTGATCTAGAAGACAAAAGATTCCTCTCAGACCTAGGAAGGTGGAAAAAGTTCCCCAGCAGTACGTCATTTTCATCTGCTTCTCACGCACCAATTGAAAATGTTTTCAAAGATTCATCTCCAATTCAGATAAGACATCTGACCAAGACAATATTATTATATGTTGGACAGGACTGCAGATAACATATTTCCTGAACTTATTCATTTCAAAACTATTTTGATTTCAACAGCATCCTTACATTTAATGGGAATATGATTTTTCCTTGTTTTAAAATCAGTCAGCTTCATAAGCCATGTGCAATCACCACTTGCCCTTGCAGAGCAGAAGTATTATATTATAGATTCTCGCCTTTGGATCAAACAGATGGGGTGGGTGTGGTGAAGTAAATCATTTGGGAAGGCATCAAGACAGCAATACTTCTGTCCAGATAAAGTGCATGAATGATTAGCGCATGAATTATTATATCAACCTCCTGCCAAAGTTAGGGCAATTAAATAAAAAGGAAAGGGAAATTATCTGAGAATTCAGATAATCCTAACTGTATGTCCTGCGGTTATAACTCCCTGAGGTATTCCAGGTAATTCAAAACAAAAGGAAACGTCTGGGAAGATTTAATAGTCTTTGGTTAAGTTACAGCTCTATTCTGTGCTTTTTCACCCTGCCATGTAATATGATGCAGGGGAAAGAAAACTCCTCCTTGCCTTCTGTCCCTGTTGTTCTTATTTCCACCCTCCCTTCTGCAGCAACGCTAATCATCATCTGCTGTTTTCATCCTTTCTGTCTATCCAGATAGTTAAGCTGTTTCAAGATTGGCATCTGACAACTTCTTGAGGGGATTTAATTTCTAAATTGTGATAAAAGTTGTGTCTCTTATATTACTTATGAATCAGAATCCGTAATAAGTATCAAAATACCAGTAAGAATGTTGCCTCAGCAAGTAGTTTACTCAATGGCTTTGTTTTATATTTCACCATGGATACCTTTGGGGCTTTATTTCAAAATATAGCAAAGTATATCTAAACAAGCCAGTTCCTAGCATTCTGTTACACTGTAGTATGACCAAGAAATGCAATTCAGTGCTCAGTTGAGAAAACCAAGCCTGCCTCAAGTTACTAGAAACCCACTTCATAGAAGAACCCATCCCAAACCAACAAGCATAGGTCTGCTTCACAGGTATGAGCCTCATTCAGTTGGACTTTCTAAAGAGAACAATTTCTAAATGGTAAAAAAAGTCTCTTTTATATTACTTGTGAACCAGAACCTCCAAAATAGCATAACAGCAGCAAGACAGCCACATCACAATCCATAACACTGCTGTCATTTAAGAGCAACCATCTTTCCACACACAGTATCCATTTAATCTCTCTGTCCACATAGTTACCCTTGAATGAGAGCACACAGAACTCCATAGGCTCTGCTCATGAGAATGGTCTGTTTACAAGAGAGCCAATGTGTCTAATGCCCTGCAGACCACAAAAGTAGCACCTTAGAGACCAACAAGATTTTCAGGATATAAATTTCAAGAGTCAAAGCTCCTTTCATCAGCTTTCCATACCATTTGGTTGCATGTTTCCAAGCCACTGCTGCATTGTTTCAGCTTGAGACTTTGGTTCTAATAAGCCAGCGCTGGGTTTCATTGGACAAAGATAATTTGAACTAAAAAAACCAAAAATGAATAAGAAGAAACATTTGTAGTATTCCCTATAACAGGCACAAACAACTTACTAATACATATGTATTCTCTATAGCGGCCCCAACCCTATGGAATGGCCTGCCTGTCAAGAAGGCCACCACCCTTTTGGCTTTCCATAAAGTACAAAAAACAACTGTTCAAGAGGGCATTTTTATGAAGGAAATAAGGCTGCATTAAAACAAAGCTCCAGGGAGACATTTCAATGGAGGGCTGATGTGGTGTAATTGATAGAGCGTAGGACTAGGACCTGGGACTAGGACCTCACTCAACAGTGGAAGCCTGCCAGGTGACCTTGGGCCCGTCACAATCTCTCAGCCTAACCTACCCTCACAGGGTAGTTGTTGGGATTAAGTGGAGGAGGAACTATATGAAAAGCCACTTTGAGTTCCTGACCAAGGAGAAAAGCGGGATATAAATAAGAACAAAATAGAGGGAACAGTACTGTGGGCCATACTACTAATATGTATTATCCATAGCTGTATTGTTTTAAATTTTGCTGTCACTGCATTATCTTTCTAATTATGTAATACTATTCCTTGCATTGTTTCAAATGGCATGTTTAATACTTATGCCTTGTTTCAGATTTTTGCAATTCAAGTCCTATTCGTTTATTAGTTATCTCCACATTCTATTGTATGACCTGACTTACTGTGCAAGAAAAACAGACTATAAATAATAAAAAATAGAAACATGTACATTTGCTTCAAGGAGCAAATGATACCACCACCATTTTAAAAAGGGTTAATTGCAGCAAGAAAGAATGTCCTAACACTATAGGTAAATGAGGCTTAATTGGGACAACATGGGAGTTGTTAATTTCTGTTAAGTTCTAAAGCATCCAATAAAATACTTAAGGCATTATTTTTAATTTTCAACCTACCTGTAATAATTTATCTGGGAAAAATTGCCAGCAATAGTGATCCACAGCTTACATATGAAAAATAATGGACCAAATAAACATATTAAAGATGCTGTGCTTATTTTTCTTTCTGAAAAATTGCTACTTGGTTAGTGTCTAAGCACTTGCTTAATAGCTAAGCCACTCTTAGCTACAATCATCCAAATGCCTTCTCTTGACAGAATGTACATGGTCTAACATCCCTTATCTTGATATTCCCTCAGTCCTCTCCTCTAATGTTCTGGTACTTTTTCATTATCAAATTGTATAATCACCTCATCCTTAAAACACAGCAGCTCTTGATTAGGCCCGACGATTCAAGAGCCATTTCGAAGACCACATTTGCACTATAGTTTTGGAGAGTATCATTCTGATATTTAGGCAAATTTAAAACTAAAGCGATAACCTTGGTTCACCCTTCTCAAAATAGTTGACAGTAATGCTTTTAAAACAAAACTAGATCTTTCCCCTGTCTACATGTCACCTACAGGATGACAACAGAAAAAAGAAGGCACTGGGGTTTACAGTGTCATTTTTAAGCCCTTGGAGTGCACAAGTGGCTAGGAGCAGCTGAAAGAATTTCAGTTAGCTTCTCTAAAAGCTAGACTCTAAAAGTCAGTCATGAAGTCTAAAAGTCAGTCATGAAGGGACTTCTACCCCGTTCTGCATTTTGTTTTGGCCTCATTGAGGCTCTGGTCTCCAGTCCAGTGCCAACCTCATAAATTTTGCAATATTGTGAATACAGAACCTAATTTCATTAAGCATTGCATAAAAGAAAAAGAAGCCATGATAGACTATTACCAAACTTGATCTTTAACAGGTGGAGAGAGATGCTTTTCCATTGAGCCAGAACCAGATGGAAGTTTTTCTTTAAACACTGCAGGAATATCACCATGGCTATTTGTAGGAGAGAAATCCTTCATGTTTTCTATTAGTCCTGCTCTGGGTTTTGAGAGGGTTTCCATAGAATGACATCTCTCCACATGATTTGGTATTCCCTGATTCTGGCTGAGGGATGTACCAGATCTTTCCGAGGAATGTGCCCTCCTGAGGTAGCGTGAATGTGGTCGCTCTTCCATCAACGGCATTGCTCTTCCTCTACCAGTATTAGGTATTTCTTGTGGTGGAAGTCCCCAGTTGTTACAAGAACTGCCTCCATCCCCAGAAGAGACCTCACTGGTGTTCTTATTTCTAGGAAGAACAGTCATTTTATTGGGGAGTGGCTGGCCCATTAAAAGTCTTTTCTTTTCCTTTAAGCAGCCACTATTATTTACACTGGAGGATGTGGTAAAAGCTGTAGAAATGGTTGCATTTCCACTATCCATTGAATCCTCTGCAGTTCCCAGATCCTTACTTCTTGCTGAGTTATACTTAGACATAAAAGGATGATCCAAAACAGATGAAAGACTTAAACGATCTGCTGGATTTTTGCGAAGTAACTTATGAATAAGGTCTTGAGCCTCTACTGATAAAAATGCTGGCATTTCATAATCCGCCAATACCACTTTGTTCAGGGTGTTCTTTACTGTGTCAGTATCAAAAGGTGGCTTTCCAACCAGAAGAGTATAGTACATACATCCCAAAGACCAAACATCGGATTCAAGTCCATGTGCACTTCTTGTGGCTATTTCTGGAGAAATGTAATTGGGAGTCCCACACATCGTGTAATGCTTTTCATGAGGCATTCTCAGTTGGGTCGCTAGCCCAAAATCAGCAATCTTGATGCTCATATTGTTGGTGAGTAAGAGATTAGAGAGGGTGAGGTCTCGGTGCAGTATTCCATGGGAATGAAGGTACAGCATCCCTGTAATGATCTGATGCATGAAGAGCCGAACTGCATGGAATTAAAAAATATGTTAAAGAGTACCCTGAAGATCATGCATATTTGCTCTTGTCTTTGAACCTTTTCACCAAACCTGTTTTAACAATTATTCAATAAGATATAAATATTGCAACTCAGAAACTGACCTGTTACTCAAGCTGAAAATGCTGACAAATGACTCAAAGTATAAATAAAGTGAGAAGAACTTCTGGGCATACCTCAAATATATGTTACTTTTCTTATACATTCCCCAGTAACCCATTACAGCATTTGTAAATGTCATGATTTCTGAAGACATGCAAATCCCAACCAGTTTCCAATTTAAGTTACAATTTTACACATTTCACAGAAGAATCCTAATAATAGCACAACTTTTTTTCAAAGTTATGTCAACAGCAGGTCAAGCTATATAGGCAGAATCTAAAGAAATACACAGCTAGTTCCACACACTTAAGTAGGCTTTGGAATTGTCTCTCAAAAAGCAGGCTCCTATGCTGCATCATATAGTATTCTTGAAACAGAGGATGAAACAGTGTCAAGGAGTCTGCTGTTCACAAAAAGTTAAGGATTTCACCTGCCCACCTATTTAATATTTAATACTTAAATCATTGGAAAGGCTCATCGGAAGTATGACAATGAACACAATGCACAGCTACCTTCTTCCTCAGAGAAAGGCTTCTTCCTGTTCTTTAAATATCTGCTCATTTCTCCATTATGACACATCTCTAATATCAGGTACACATAGTTGCTGTCTTCAAAGTAATTATACAACTAGAATGTAAAAAAGAATTAGCATTAAGCATACTGCAACTTAACTATGAATGTTTTCACATCTTTTAATGTAAGTACTTACCTCAAGTATAGAGGGATGTTTTAGCTGACAATGAATCTTCACTTCATTTTGAACTCTCTGCACCATTCCAACTTTGTGCATGGCCTTTTTGTCAATCTGAAAATATACCAGACTGTTTTTCTTCAGCTGTAAAGTTTAAGCTTGTACATACAAATAAAGATCATTTTACTTTATCTCTTCTAATTTAACTAAGATGAATAAGGGTTAAAAGTACTGGCACACTCATGTTTACCTCTGCGTTGTATATTTATGCTCATGGTCTTAAACCCAGACTAAATCTTAAATATGGTTAGGATTAGGCTGGAATCCTAAACATCATTAATAGGAAGTAAATCCCTGTAAACAAAATTCTAAGTACATTTATGGCTAGAATCTAAATAGTTTTATATTCTAGATCCTATGAAAATATATTTGAGAATATGCAACAAAAGCTAAGATTATGGTGGTAGAATTAAGTCACAGTCCAATCCTATGCACAGTTAATCCTGTCTAAACCCAATAATTTCAGGGGGTTAGACTAGAGTAATTTTGCATAGGATTCCATCATAAAGGTACTTTGTGTCAATCCTATTAGTCTCTCAAATTATTGTTTTCTGTTAATGTTGACAGATTAATTCATTTAAAGACAAATGTGCTGTGCTCTAACTAACCCATTGCTAAAATAGAATACCATTTTAAAGACACACAAACCCAGAATCACTCAAATCTTCCACCCTCGATATAGGGCTTATCTGCCAAGGCCACATATATAGGATGGTAGAACTGAATGGTTCTAAGCTAACATCAGTCTGCTTGTGGGGGGGGGGGGCACACACACTTGCTGTATCTTTATATCCCAATTATCTCAGTCATATTCTCAGAACAACTAGATCAAACAGTTCTGATCCAGAAAGCTTCCTGAATAGACAATTTATGACCAAAAAAGTCTTCATATTCATCTATGCAGAGCACTTTGAGAGCCCAGTCTCTTCAGAAGTAAAGTCTTAAAGCAATAGTGACTGTGTATATGCTGAAGCATACAGTAAGAGGTTGAACACCTGAAGAGTGTGGGATACAAACTACCACGAAAACACATGAACCTGCCTCATACTAAATCAGACCCTGGGTCCATCAAGTCAGTATTGTCGACTCAGACTGGCAACGGCTCTCCAGGGTCTCAAGCAGAGAGGTCTTTCCCTTTTAACTGGAGATTCTGGGGATTGAACCTGGGACCTTCTGCATGCTCTACCACTGAGCCACAGCCCTTCCACTTCACAAATGCCAGGAACTGGAGAAGTTGCAGCAACAAAAGGGATGTGTCTGGAAGTTAAAGCCAGCATCCATTGGCTTATCTCCCGCCTGCCACCCCCCACCCCTCCGGGTTTAACATCCTTTATTCTGGAATTCCTATCTCTTCCTAAATTGTGGAGGTAACTGATACAAAGGCCACTTACCATTTTTATGGCCACTTCTAGGCCTGTTTTCAGGGACACTGCTCTGTAGACTCCTGCAAAGGAGCCCTTACCCAGCAGGTTCCCCACCTTGAAATCCTGAGGGACAGAAAAAGTTACCACTGTTATTATCTTCTCGCCTTTCATCCACATAGGCAGGAGCCAGTCTCTGCAATAATGTAAAGGCATGTCCTCCATTTAAAAATATTATGTGTACATTTTTCACAATGTATGGAAGACTTGTCTAGTAGAGACACAAGAAAATCCTGTTCTATGTTTTCTTGTTATTTATACCACTGATTGATGTCACACCTATTGCAAGGTATGTCTGAAGTCTAAAATAAAATAAACTCACCTTGATTAAAACTAATCTACCCTGTTCCAAGGCAGCAAAGTGACACGGAATGTTTTGACAGATGCCACCCAGAAGTAGTTAGATTAAAAGAGGAACTCTGGATTCCCATTGCAATGGGGTGTATAAATCAATATACAATGGTGCTGGAGGAAAGACTGGCAAAAGTATCTATATTTTTAAAAGTCTTTTGCCAGTCTTTCCTCACTCAGTCCTCCCTCCCTCCTTTCCACTCCCTTCACAGCCTCCCCCACCCCGATTTCTGCCTCCATAAGACTCCCAGACAGTAACTCCTCAGTCCCGAGTTCATCCGTAAGAGAACCATTTGACAGTCAGTCAGCCAGGGACAGGAACACGTTACTAGAAGAGAGGTCAGGGCAAAGACTGAAGATACTGGGGAAGAAGCAAGTGAAGGGGTGCTCAGCTTTTGCCAGTTTACAATTCCTTCCTGAAGACGGATCTACTGTGAAACTAATGAAGCTTAAGCTTCAGGGCCCCTAATCCCGGAGGGGCCCCCTGAAGCAACTTTTTTTAATGAGTTAATTTCTCAGCAAAATTGATGGGGGTTTTTAGTGACAGAATCATAAGCCAATGGGTTGAAGTACTTAATACTGACTTTAGAATATGCTCTAATGCCCATTTCATATGGCCTGAAAATGTCCCTGTAATTGGTGAAATTTCAAAATTTTCTAGGGGGCTTGCAGCACTTGAACCCCCAGCTGTAAGGGCCCACTGAGCTCCCCAGAATCTATTCACAGCCTACATTTTGGCAGCTGGAGCCTCAAATCCGTCGTTGTCGGACGGCTTAATAGTTCTGTAGTTTTATGTCATCACTGTGCGGCCTCTTTTCAAGGACTGCACCCCACCCCCCTGTTCTCCACCATTTTGGCCTCAAGGTCCTTGCAAGGGCAGCAGGGCCCTTTGGACCTGGTTGGACGTAGCCCTATTGTTGCTGGTTGCAAAGGGGCCCCCATAACAGTTCGAGCGTCAGGGCCCCCAAAAATGTAGGTCCGCCACTGCCTTCCCGACTTCCCACGGGACAAATCTACTCTTTGTGCCACGTGTTTCGTGTTGCTGTTTTTAATGTTGTCAACAAACTGAGACAGCAAGGTAGACTTCCCCTGACTATGGAAGATCCACTGATTTAGCAATTTGTAATAATCTCTTTTCCTTTCTGTAAATGTATTGAAGGGAATAGCTTGTTGCTGGGCAGGGTATCTCTGTGTGTCTGTGTGCTAGTAATTGGGGCAAGAGTCACGGAGGGTTACAGTAAACCAGGGGTGGGGAACGTCAGGCCCGGGGGCCGTATAAGGCCCGCAAAAGCGTTTGGTCTGGCCCTTCGTGGGTCCTGGCAGATCTCTAGCTCAGAAGGATCTAAGACTGGTGATCCGATCCCTCCCGCAGACAGGAATAGTCTCTATTCAAGGCGGATGTGTTTGTTTTGCTGAGAAAAGGAACCTTTTTTCTGCCTTGAAGAAGAGTCATTAGCTATGGAGCTGCTAGGACTGCCCAAGAGTATAGCAGGCTAATTTTAAGCTGATAATTTTGTATGGCCTGCGAATGATATTATAAATATCTAAATGGCCCTTGGCAGAAAAAAAGGTTCCCCACCCCTGCAGTAAACCATAACAAGAACTGGGTGAAACTGTTACCTTACTGCCGCCTCTATGTCTGTAGTGCTATCAGCTTTACCCTGAGTGTCGATGGGTTGTCATATCTTGAATTTGGATAAATCTCTCTCCCTCAGTACAATCGGGACTCTGCCCATTAGGGCCTCTGGGTCACAGCTGCTCCTAATAAATAACTATTTCTCGAAACAATGGTCTTTGGGTCTCTCTCCCCCTTCCCCGAACCCCTGGTTTGTCACAACAAAACCCACCAGTCCTCTGGCTTTCCCTCACAAGCCCTCCCCTCTTCCTGCTAACCCTCTCCTGGAGATAATTCCCAGTGGGGAGCCGTGTTAGTCTGTCTGCAGTAGTAGAAAAGGGCAAGAGTCCAGGAGCACTTTAAAGACTAACACAAATATTTTCTGGTAGGGTATGAGCTTTCGTGAGCCACAAAAATATTTTCTGGTAGGGTAGGAGCTTTCGTGAGCCACAGCTCATGCTGTGGCTCACGAAAGCTCATACCCTACCAGAAAATATTTTTGTTAGTCTTTCAGGTGCTACTGGACTCTTGCCTTTTTCTACTACTGGTATCTGAAGAAGTGAGCTGTGGCTCACGAAAGCTCCTACCCTACCAGAAATATTCTTGTTAGTCTTTCAGGTGCTCCTGGACTCTTGCTCTTTTCTGTGGCTCACGGAAGCTCCTACCCTACCAGCAAATATTCTTGTTAGTCTTTCAGGTGCTCCTGGACTCTCGCCCTTTCCCACCCCTCCTGGAGGAAGCTCTTTCCGCAGCTGAGGGCAAGCGACGCCTCCCGGGCGCGCTCTCTCCTCCGCGGGACCGTGGGAAGCGAAGAGCGCCCCAGGGCGCGAGGCGGGCGAGCGGGCGGCTTTACCTGAATGGAGCTCTCCCAAGGCAGGCCCGGGGCCACGGCGGCGGAGGGAGCGGCGGCGGCGCCGCTCGGCGCGGGCGAGAGCAGGAGACTGAGAAGCCACTGCGGCATCCTGGCCGGGGGACTCGCGCCCACTGAGCAGGAGCAGCCGCGGCAGCCGCCTTTGCCGCCCTCGGTCCCGCTCTCGGGGGAGACGCGGCTGCCATAGCAGCAGCCGAGGAGGCGCTCCCGGAGGGACGCCAAGCCCGGGCCGCCTCTAGGACTCCCGCGGGGCAGTCGCGGTCTTGCGGCCGCCCGGGGAAGCCGCTGACTTCAGCCGGGAAACGGTTTGGCAGGCCTGTTTGCAAGGCATGGAAGGAAAAAAGGAGGGGAATAAAACCCAACCTGAAAACAAAAGCTGGGTACCCAAGGTTGGGTGGGAAAATATATAGATATAGATATAGATATAGATATAGATATATAGATGGATTGACTCAAGAGATGGATTGACTCAATAAAGGAAGCCACAGCCTTCAGTTTGCAAGATCTGAGCAAGGCTGTCAAAGATAGGACATTTTGGAGGACTTTCATTCATAGGGTCGCCATGAGTCGGAAGCGACTTGACGGCATTTAACACACACATAGATATATAGATATAGATATATATAGATATAGATATATGTCTGTGTATAAATACTGAAAGTATAATTTATTAGAAGCGCTATATAAAAGTTAAAATTATTCAAAAGCGTTAAAATAGCACAATGGCATTTCCTGAGGTTGAATTAGCCTGATCTCCTCAGATCTCAGAAGCTAAGCGGGGTCAGCCCTGGTTAGTCTTTGGATGGGAGACCACCAAGGAAGTCCAGGGTTGCTGTGCAGAGGGAGGCGCTGGCAAAACCACCTCTGTTAGTCTCTTGCCTTGAAAACCCCCCAAAAAGGAGTCGCCATAAGTCAGCTGCGACTTGACGGCACTTTACACACACACACACACACACACACACACACACACACACAATGCTTTTAAATAATTTTAACTTTTATATAGCGCTTCTAATAAATTATACTTTCAGTTTTTATACATACTTATATATATTTTCTTTTCACCCAACCTTGGGTACCCAGCTGTTGCAAGGCATGCCAAACTGTGGAGGTGTACCTGTTTGGGCGGGGGTGGGGGGTGGGGAGAGGGTTGAGCAACAACCTTCAACAGTCTTGCTCTTGAACATCTTTGGAACAGGCATTTCCCAGGATTTGCCAGAACCTTAAGCATTTATCACTACAAACCTTAACACTCTTTTCCAATATCGATTAATACGAATTACTTGATCTTTCAAAATGCTTTGATTTGTTTTTGTCCTCAGCACATACTTAGGAGAGCACACTCATAACATCATGTCAGTTTGGGAAATACGACAGATGGTTGAGGCCTTCAATGTAAACAAAACTTTTCCACAGAACGGGCCCCAAGAAAATGTTAAAGTGAAGTATAGCTGTATGCCTCCACAATAGTCAGTTTTCCCCCCAAACCTTCTTTGTGGGTTTAGGCACCCACATTTAATTGTACATTGTACCTATTATTTACTAGACAAAATGAGAATCTGTCGGGGGAGACACCAAACTCCCTCTAGAATTTCAAATTGCACAGATGAACGCTGCTGAGCAGACTATTAATACCATAAGAACAAGTGTTCTATAATGCAAGCCAAAGGCCCATTCTCACATATGAACATCAGTATGGCCAGTGTTTTAAAGTTAAAGCACAGCCTTATAAAACAACTTAGTAGCTGTCTTTGACCCAGGCTTATAAAAAGCCACTAATATAGTCACCTCTAACAAGAATTACCTCTAAGCAACCGACAAAGAAAAACTATTGCAGACTAGAAAACAATTCCTTTCACACCATCAGTGTGTCGCAAAGAAACTGGCAAGCAGACTAGTAAAAATGTGTGGACTTGTAATTTTACAGAATTACTTGACTTGGCCAACATTTTTCCTTTGTGTTGGGGAGAGGGCATCATACAAGAACAAAATAGGACATAAAGAACAGAGTTGACAATAAATAAACCGAATGTTTGATAGCAAGTGTTACTAGGCACACAACGTCATCAAGGTTTCCATTGTCATCTAACCCATAGCATCACTTGCTGGACTCTTGATTCCTAATATGGGCTAAAATGGGCAAACATCCTCTTTTGCGTGAGTTTACAATCCTAAATAGGCTGGAGTTAAAGTGCAGAATTACCTCTCTTTTCTCACACAGCTCCCATGGCTCTAAAAAGCTGTGACAAGTAGAAATTCAATAGGTAAAGTTTTCCCTGACATGAAAATGCAAGAATATACGAAGCTTTTTCAGTGGAATCTCTACCTATTGAGAAGCCATTTTTAAAGACACTGAAATGATGGCAGGCAAGGTATTGAGGTGGCAATCTTATCAAGGTTAACAGCTATCGTTTTAGAATTTTGAATACAGAGTTGCAACTTCATAAATGCCGAGGATAGGGCAACAAGGAGAATCTTCTTCCCTGCCATGCTGTGCTTGTCAAGAGAAATGCATGGGAAACTACCTCATCCTGCACAGGGAATATGGGAGGACTTTGGCCTGGTTCACACATATAGAGTGATCTAGCAATGAGACAGCGGAACCCTAAAGTGGTAACATAGACTACACTACATGAAACTGCAGGTGCTGGATTCCAACTTGGTAGCTCTCTTCACATAAAAATCTCCATGCAAATAGAAAACACCTATTACTGTGTTTTTCTGTTTTCAGAGAGATCCTAACTTAGAGGACTATACCAAAACGTGCTGCAGTCTGAACCAATAGGCTTTATTACACCAATTTAGGCTTCTCCCCCTTCCTTCCCTCTAAATAAACCCAGTCAAAAGAATGATGAGCCAAAATGGACTAAATCACTTCAGACTCAGGGTGGAGTCCTATTTTCTAGTTTCCCTTAAACATTTTTAAAAGGGGCGGGGAGTGAGATCACTGCAAATGGAAAACAAACACAACAAGGAACAGACTGGGCTAGAACCTCATCCCTGACAAAACTAATTCTCACTTTAAAATTCCAGAGGGACAGCCGTGTTACTGTGTTCCAGAAACAACAAAAAGTGGTTTGTGACATTTTAAAGACTAACAAGTTTATTGTAGCATCAGCTTTTACAGGCTGGAAGCCAATTAATCAGACACATGACTTCAGTTGGCAGAGGAGATATATACGCTGGCATTTAAGAATGTTAAATAGCACAAAACTCTTAACAATCTTATTAGGATTCAATCAAGTGAAGGGTTGCTAGCACATTAGGTATTAAATTCAAGTTTGGCAAGCATAAGAAGATTGGGTTTTCACTTATGATTACTATTTTGAACGGTCATTGACCACAAATAAACTTTGCATAGCCATCTATTTTGCTACTATCTTTGCTACTAGCCATGGTGAATCCATGCACAGAGGCAGCAAGCCTCTGAATACGTGCTAGGAGGCAGCATCAGGGGAAAGCCTTGGCCTCTACGCACTGTTTGGTTGGCTTTCCAGGAGAACTGGTTGGCTCTGTGTGAAACTGGATCCTGGACTAGACGGACCACTGGTCTGATCCAGCATGGTTCATCTTATATTCTTAAGTGTCTCAGACTGCATTTTAACATTTGCTAAACCCCCCACCCCCCGTGCCAATGTATATGCCAAGCGAGATCGCGCATCAGTGGAACTCTTTTGAAGCCTACGGAAGTTTACGGCTTAATAGATCTAAACCTTTTAAAGTGCCACAAAATATAATTTTAATTGTTTTTCTCCTTCCTTGCAGGGGGTTTGCGGGAAAAGCAAACAGCACACATCCCACATCTAAGGCGCTAACGTCCTATTGGCCACCTCTGCCCTGTTGCACGTCTGCACCAGGCTAATTGCGAGAAGTACGAGTGCATAGCCCCGCCCCACACCCTTTCTCCGTCTCATCTGTCAGTCCGCCAAGAGGGGACCAATCGGAGGAACGGCAAGGCCGGCCTCCGCGGAGACATGGCCGGGCCCAGCCGGCTCCCCCCGCCGCCGCGAAAGGCCCCCTCCCATCCTTCCAGGCGATCCCAAAGCCCGTGTCCGCACCTCAATTTTGTCGCCGATGCAAGTCGCCATGGCGGCGTTCAGGTCTCCCGGGTCCGCTCTACAGACAGTCTACCCCTCCCCCACCCCGCTATGGGGGTCGGGGAGAAACCCCCTCCGTCCTCCCAGGTTCCATTTTGAAAAATCCCGCCGTTGGTCCTTCGACGGGGAAAGGCTGCGCCTGACGTCATCGCGTAACCGTCGCATCCTCTTTGAGGACAGCGCGTGCGCCCGTTTATGCTCTTCGGCGAAAGGCAGTAGCAGTGCGCATGCGCGTGAGGCTTTGGGGGGGGGGGTCTGTTTGTTTGGTCCTGCTACTCTGCTTCTGGCAGGAAGATTGCAATCTGTATTCTTTTTTCGTGGCATTTGCTCATTGTTGCCTCCCCCCCCCCCTTATTCATCCGAATTCGTAAAGTTTTTCTGACGGTCCGTCTCGCTAAGAAGCACACTGAACCCTCATAAGTAAATCTAAGTAATTGCTAGTTATTTGCATTGTGCACCTGTGTGTGTGTGTGTGTGTTAAGTGCCGTCAAGTCGCTTCCGACTCATGGCGACCCTGTGAATCAATGTCCTCCAAAATGTCCTATCCTTGGCTCAGATCTTGCAAATGGAAGGCTGTGGCTTCCTTGATGGAGTCCACCCGTCTCTTGTTGGGTCTTCCTCTTTTCCTGCTGCCCTCAACTTTTCCTAGCATGACTGCCTTTTCCAGTGACTCTTGTCGTCTCATGACGTGACCAAAATACAACAGCCTCAGTTTAGTCATGTTAGCTTCTAGGGTCCGTTCAAGCAAAATGGAACCTCCTTATTCAGAAGTATTATACTTTAGATAACAAATTGCTGAGGGGGACCACAAGAAAGTCGGCTTCCTTTATTGAGTCAATCCATCTCTTGTTGGGTCTTCCTCTTTTCCTGCTGCCCTAAACGTTTCCTATCATGATTGTCTTCTCCAGAGACTCTTGTCTTCTCATAATGTGACCAAAATACGATAGCCTCAGTTTAGTCTTTTTGGCTTCTAGGGTCAGTTCAGGCTTGATTTGATCTAGAACCCACTGATTTGTTTTTTTGGCCGTCCACGGTATCCGTAACACTCTCCTCCAACACCACATTTCAAAGGAATCTATTTTCTTCCTATCAGCTTTCTTCAATGTCCAGCTTTCACACCCATACATAGTAATAGGGAATACAATGGCATGAATTAACTTGATCTTGATGACAATGTGACCTAGCACAGTCTAAACTAATTGAGTCTGCAACACATTTCCTTGTTGCATTTTAAAATCACTGCAAACTGTGATCTAGGACTTTCCTTTCATGCGCAGCAATATCTTCTCTGCTGTCCACCCCTTTTTAGCTTAGTGATCCAACCTCATTCTAGTAAATTTGAACTTCAAACTGTACTCTTTATGACATGTAGTATACTTCACAGGAGCGGGGAAAAGCGTAGGACCACAGGTGTGTGCAAAGGGAGTTGTAGAACTACTTACCTTTTTTTTTTTTTAAAGAAAAGCAAGTCACTAGGTCTAAAGAATACATGCCCATGCTTTCTTAAAGAACTCAAATGTGGAATTGCTGGCCTAACAAATATATGTAATTGGTCATTAACCTAAGCATATGCTAGAAGACTGGAAAATAGCAAACACCATTCTGTTTAAAATATTGTCGAAGGCTTTCACGGTCAGAGTTCATTGGTTCTCGTAGGTTATCCGGGCTGTGTAACCGTGGTCTTGGTATTTTCTTTCCTGACGTTTCGCCAGCAGCTGTGGCCAGCATCTTCAGAGGAGTAACGCTGAAGGACAGTGTCTCTGACTGTCCTTCAGTGTTACACTGTCCTTCAGTGTTAATCCTCTGAAGATGCCGGCCACAGCTGCTGGCGAAACGTCAGGAAAGAAAATACCAAGACCACAGTTACACAGCCCGGATAACCTACGAGAACCAACCATTCTGTTTGTTTGTTTGTTTGTTTGTTTGTTTGTTTTAAGGATCCAGGAGGACTCAGGAAACTACAGACCAGTTAGCTTAAGAACTGCCTTGTATATTGGAGAGTGTGTGTAAAGTGCCGTCAAGTTGCAGCTGACTTATGGCAACCCCTTTTGGGGTTTTCATGGCAAGAGACTAACAGAGGTGGTTTGCCAGTGCCTTCCTCTGCACAGCAACCCTAGTATTCCTTGGTGGTCTCCCATCCAAATACTTACCAGGGCTGACCCTGCTTAGCTTCTGAGATCTGACGAGATCAGGCTAGCCTGGGCCATCCAGGTCAGGGCTGTGTATTGGTAGAAAGCATCATTTAAGACTTAAGACATAATTACTAAATGCATAGAATGAGCCTTGCTGAAGAGGAATCAGTATGGTTTCTCTAAACCCTGCGGCAACAACCACTCAGCATTCTTGAGAGTGTCAGCAAGCATGTAGAAAGGATGATCTGGTAGACACTATACCTAAACTTCCAAAAAGTGTTTGACCAGGTGTTTCACCAAAGGCTTCTGAGTAAACAAACATAATTCATGGGATACGAGAATGTACCCTTTCATGGGCTTTTAGCTGGTTATAAATGAAGCAGAGGTTGAGGACAAATGAACTGTTTTTGCAGGGGAGGGAGGTGAGCAACACAGTCTTCCAGGGATCTGTGTGGAAACTGGTGCTATGTAATTTATTCATAAATGATGCAGAACTAAAGGTAATTAAGTGTGGTGGTGACATCATATTGTGCAGAATGGGGAGGGACTGTGGCTCAGAGATAAGAGTGTCTGCTTGGCATGCAGAAGGTCCCAGGTTCAATCCTTGGCATCTCCAGTTAAAGGGACTAGGCAAGTAGGTGATGTGAAAGATCTCTACCTGAGACCCTGGAGAGCCGCTGCTGGTCTGAGTAGACAATACGGACTTTGATGGACCAAGGGTCTGATTCAGTATAAGGCAGCTTCATGTGTTCACGTGTGAAACACAAGAGCTCCAAATAGATCTCTTTCCAACAGAATGGACAGATGACATTTGATGTAAGTGCAAAGTAATGCATGACAGGAAAATATATTTTCATGAATATGGGTTTGAGCTCATGGAAAATTTTGACACAATGTGCAGCAGCAATTTAAAAAGGCACATTCCATGCCAGAGATAATTAGGAAAGGGATTGAGAATAAAACTGCCAGTGTAGTAAGGGATATGAGTCCCTAGTGTGGCTATATTTGGAATATTGAGTTCAGTTCTTGTTAGCATGTTTTTCTTATTTGCTGCAAATTCAAGACACCAAAACCACCAAGACAAAAGGAAGTACTTCCTCACTTAGGGCTATCACCATGATGGTTGAATAGGGCCTCCAAGTTTCAAGGCAGATTTTCTCTGATTGTTATATGCTGGGGAGCAGTCAACAACTGAGGGCTGTAGTCTGTAGACCTTGCTTGTGGGCCCCTATTAGGAATCAAGAGTATAGTCCAGCAAGTGATACTATGGGTTAGATGACAATGGAAACCTGGATGACTTTGTGTGCATAGTAACACTTGCTCTCAAACATTTAGTTTGTTTATTCTCAACCCTGTTCTTTATGCCCTATTTTGTTCTTGTATGATGCCCTCTCCCCAATACAAAGGACAAAAGTTGGCCAAATCAAGTAATTCTGTAAAATTACAAGTCCACACATTTTTACTAGTCTGCTTGCCAGTCTCTTGTGACACACTGATGGTGTGAAAGGAATTTTTCCCCCTAGTTTGCAATAGCTTCTCTTTATTGGTTGTTTGGGGCACCACAATAGAAAAGAGTGCTGCTGACATGCTGCTGGGGCTCAGCTTGCTCCCAGCTAGTGCAGTATGAGAGTAGGTGAAGTGCTGACCCTGGACTGGCGCTTCCAGCTGCTAGCACCGCTGGGACTTGACTTGCTCCCATGCCCAGTAGCATACCAGTTTGAGGGAGCGCAATGCCCTGAGTGCAGTCACATACCCATGGCTGAGGTTAACAGAGCATGGGTTTTTAAATGAGTTAAAATAGTAACAAAATCCGTTCATGAGCATCCAGCCTTAACAGAAGGGACAGGGAGATTAAACCAGTTCAACGTCTGATTTAGGCCCCCTTCAGATTACCATTCTAAAATGGATGTCATCCATTGTTGGCCCAAATCCGAGTAAAGTGATACAGGGATGGGCATTTCATACAGCTTATTTCAATCTGCCTGCGAGCCATCTCTAAAGTGCTCTGGCCATTTCAAACAATGTTGCTATTTTTCCCCACATGGCATTCTCTTTCAGCTACATGCATGTCAATGGTGCTGCTATAGCACTATAGCGCAAATCTTAGAACATTCAAAAAAAGCTGTAAAAGAACACCACGTGGAAAAAGGATGGGAGGAATAGCGGTCCTATCAGAGGCGCTCCAGACAGTTCAAACAGCACACTGGAGCAATTGAGAAGTGCAAAGAACTGAAAATAGGAGAAAGCAGTTTGCATTTAAAAAGTTGAGCCCCAGGATACCAAAGGGATGCAAGCGGTTTTGACTGAAAAGGTTTTAAAAAATCCATTAACAGCCGAGAGCCAAAATAGTTGTGTTTGAACAAAAACCCAGCTGCTCAAATGGATTGTAAGGGCAACTTGAAAGGGGCCTTATACTACTCCATTAGTAGTGAGCAACCCACTCACACAGCTTTTAGTTAGTGAATGTTTTGGCCAACCTCTGCACATTCAGAAGGGGGAAAGTGCAAGTACTACAATGGGTATAAAATAGAGATATTAAGAAATTTTGTCAGGATGTCAAACGTTTGGCTGGAGGGGGGCTAATGTAAGCCTTGTAAGAATACTTATTATTATAAAGTTTGTGACTTGTTTTCACCTGCCTAGTGGGTTCTGGAAACACTGTTCTTTGGAGGGAGATGGCCCTGACTTGGATGGTCCAGGCTAGCCTGATCTTGTCAAATCTTGGAAGCTAAGCAGGGTTGGCTCTGGTTAGTATTTGGAAGGGAGACCACCAAGGAAGTCCAACTTTGTGATGCAGATGCAGGCAATAGCAAACAACCTCTGAACGTCTGTCTTGAAAACACTACAGGGTAGCCATAAGTCAGCTGTGACTTGACAGCCCTTTACGCACACAGAGGTGATTTCTACAGAAAGAATGAGTCCAGCTACAGGACAAGAGAAGGAAGGGTGTAAACTCCAAGATGGAGAAGCAGAGAGAAGAAGCTGAGGAGGGGAGGAAACTCCAAGATGGAGAAGCAGAGAGAAGAAGCTGAGGTGTTTTTCTCCTGAGGGAGTGGAGAATTTCAGAAGAAGTTCCAGAGGAGAAAAGCCTGTGGAGATGGAGAAAGGCAGTCAGAAGAGCCATCTTCTGGTACAATCATTTGATCCTGAGTGTTTGCGGTATGTCTCCTACTGTAACTATGAGAAAAAGTGGCTTCCCAGAGCTTGTGAAGAAGAGAGAGACCTCACCAAGTGTGCAACATAGGGTTGCCAACCTCCAGGTAGTACCTTATCACCTGGTAATAAAACTGATCTTCAGACAACAGAGATCAGTTTCCCTGGAGAAAATGGCCACTTTGGAGGATGGAATCTATGGCATTATGCACCCTGAGCTCCCTCCCCAAACCCTGCCCGCCTTAAGCTCCAACCCCAAAATCTCCAGGAAATTCCCATCCTGGGGTTGGCAACCATATAACATGACCTGTCTGCAATTTGTCAGGACACAGGGATGAAAGAGACTACCTTCCGTGTTCACCCTGAGTTTGGGACTGCTCAATATAATATTTATTCCCACTGTTTTATCAGAGTTTCCAGTTCTGAACGCATTAATTCCCCACCTTTAAATAAAAGCTAGTTGTTTAAGTACTGTTCAGGTTTTGCATGGGGCATCCACAGTTCCATGACCACATACCCAACCCTTTTAAGGCTAAAAGGGTTGCACTATTATTAAAGTAACAGAGCAGCCATGCTGATTTAATAAAGATATATAAGTGGCTCTCAGAATAACTCAGATTATACTTCTCTGATCTATGCCCATATTCCTGCTCTGCATTTTGTAGGCATCAGACATACTGAAGTCAGTAGGATTGTGCTTAAACTTGGTCCCTTTTCAGGATCGTCAAGGAAGCCTGAAACTGTAACTAGGATTAGCAGCTCCTTGTTCTGCTGTTGTTGAATTATGTCACCATAACAACTTTCAGCACTACCAAATAAGCCTGTTGAATAGTTTTGCTGGCAAAGCATCCTAGGGAACCCATAAATAAACTCTGATCCTTTACAAAAGAGGAAGGGTCAGTGCTACAGCAGGTGGGAGAACATTCCGAAAGTGAGTGCCTTGTCTATAATATTGCTTGTGATAAATTTGTGACATTTTGTCCTTGTTTCTTTGAATGTAGTGATGTAGCATTTTCAAGAAAGCAGACCAAATGTGCTAAATGGAGATTTATAGCTCATATCGTTTGCTTGATGTCCACCCAGGCAGTAGTACTTCTGCTTCAATTGGTAGGCAGTGTTGATTTTTTTTGTAAAAGAAAATGGGTTAGGAACAGCTGCTTGTTTGAAAGTATAATTTGAACTAGTTTTGTAAACATTTCTTTCAAAAGTTGCTTTTAAAGAAATGATTTGAATTAATTCTCAAGAAACCCAATGTCTGTTGACTAAAAATGTGTTGTTTTTTTAAGTCAATATGGATTCCTATTTGGTATGTTTTTAATTACTGTATTCTGAAGTGGGACATAAGATTGTAAAGCTTTACAGAATTGAAAAATAGAAGCAACTGTTGACTCAGAACTGATTTCCCTGACTTCAGTGGGATTTACTCCTGAGCACATGTGCATAACATTGCAGCTTTATGTCTTGTGCAAGGTTCTATGAAAAAAATGCACATGAAAAAAGCCCACAAGAAAATTGCCTGCAGAAAAAACCCCACGGTCATAAATGCACACATGAAAAAAAGCCCACATGAAAAAAAGCCCACACGGAAGAAAGCCCAAAGCCCACACGAAAAAAAGCCCACACAGAAAGAAGCCCACACGGAAAAATACTCAAAGTAGAAAAATTTCCGTATTCACAATATGTTTGGAAGCAAACATCTTATTTGTTTAAAATGATGAGTTACCTTGACAACAAATGGCTTCCTGAGTACCTATTTATTGGCTTCTATGGGCCCCTGGAGGCCAGGTCTACCACCAAGAAAGCCAATGGGTAGACCTGGCCTCTCGATGGGACTTAGCCGGAGGCCAGGTCTACCAAGAAGCTTTTATGGCGGTAGACCAGGCTTCCAGATGAGGACTCCGGATGGGGGAAAGGGGGATGGCAGGGAGGTGTGCCAGAGGCCTACTTCAGCATTTGCCTCAAGTCTGAGTTGCACAGGCACACTACTGACTTGCACAATCTCCAGGTATTTCCCAACCCGGAGGTGGCAACCCTAGTAATTTGTTGAATGAAACCCCTCAGCTGATCATTTTTTGAAGACACATCAAGCTTCAGTATATATCCTCTTGCTGTTTAATTTGCTGGCTATTAGATTATGCCTATTCAATATGTTGCTTGCTGTCCCCATTTGGTATACAGAGTAAGAATGAGGATTCTTTTTATCCATAATAACCCTTTCTTTTCTGTTGCATTAAGATGCAACTTTGCCTAGGATGAACATAGAAATCCTGCTGGACCAATAATCCCTTAACTGCTTCCATTTCTGATTACTTTGTCAAAGGTGTCACTTACCTTACATCACTGATATATGTGAAGTACTTTGAATGCTGAAAATTACAGCTAGGAACTCTTTACTCCTGAGTGTGTCTTGAGTAAACAGTAATTCTAACAATAATTTTGGTGATTACTCTGGATATTCAACTAGGATGTTGATGGAGTGGGTTGTAGGGACCATGTCACTCTAGTCTTGGCTCATCTACACTGACTCCCAATTTTTTTCTGGGCCCAAGTCAAGGTGCTGGTGTTGACCTTTAAAGTTTGGTATGGTTTCGCACCAACACACCTAATCCCTTAGGAACCCACCTGACCACCTGTTATTGTTTTTTTTTTTAAAGCAACAGAAACAACTAGATGACGATACATCAGAATTGTATATGGGGAAACAGAGCAATTTAAGTGGTGAGCATGTCTGTTTTCTCAGATTCCAACATTATCAAAGTGTGATCCTAAATGGAATTACAACTTTCTAAGCCCATTGATTTCAATGAAAAGAGAGTGTAATACTTCTTAGGATTGCTCTGACCAGATCCTAAGGATGCCAGAATTTCAGGCAGTCTGCACTGTTGAGTGATCCTGTATGTAAACAATACATGAGAAATATTAACCCATAATCTTTGCTTCCTTTCAGGTGGCTCTACCAAAGCTTAAAATCTACTTTAACTGGAGCACTCTACCATGGAAGAGTGCTTTCTAAAATCTAAAGGAACATCACTTCTCTATCCGTCCAGAGTGACAGAAACACCACACAGAGAGCCACTTCAATATATATCCTCCACAGTGGATGGTAACATCATATGTGTGGGCCAAGATGGACTGGTTTCCACTTGGACCAGAAACTTAAAATTGAAGAAAAGTTCTCTTATACTTGTGAGTTTCACAAATAAAATATTACTTAACGAAAGTGCTATTTATTGATGATAGGTGTTAAAATCCTAAAAGAAAAGGCTATTAGCCCTGTCAGTGATTGAGGACTCAACAAAACGTTATGCATAACCTGAGTCAGGCCAGAGGTCCCCCAACCTGACTCACAGCACACATAACATCCAGGGACATATCGTTCCCAAGCATCGCAGGGCCAGTTTCTGCTCATAAGTGCTAGGCAGGGGGCTGGTACTTCAGCCTTCCCTTCCATGCTGTTTCCCAAGCTGAAATAGCTATGTGGGGAGGGGCTTTTGCCCTGCTCTTGGGCTTAACATGACACATGGAGCCCCAGAATAGGACAAACAAGCCCTCTGTGGCCATTTTGGCTCAGCAAAACAGTGGGGGAGGGAAGCCTAATGCCCCTCTACCCCCTTCTACAATGCTTGCGAGCAGAAACCATCCCTGCAGTGTTTGGGAAGATTGTTCCTGGAAGTAACATGTACTGTGAGTCTGGTCAAGGAGCAGAGGACTCCTCCTGACCCAACTTGGATCACGCATTTTATCCAGAGGAATTGATCTCTGTAGTCTAGAGATAAACTAATTCTGGGGGATCCCCAAGTCCTACCTGGAGGCTGGCATCCCTAAACCTACTCACTTTAAAAATAAAGCTGGGAACTAGTACCTGAATAATTGTGAGGTTTAAATTGTGCATTCGTCTGTATTTGTGTTGAATATAACATAAAAATTATTCAATACGTGTGCAAAGAAAATTCTTATGTACACGGTACAGAGAATACCTTTTCAGTGGTAATGTTTTGTCAGGAATATGTGGAGAATCCACGACACACAATCCTCACAATAAGCGGGATTGCTGTTTTGACTGAAAGGGGCAACATGTGTATTTTCAGTGTGTACTGAAGCTCAACAACGAAAGGAGGAGAGGAGGAGTAAGGAATGGAGAGAGGAGGGGAAAGAAAAACTGTGGGGGGAAGGTGTGCTGTTATAGGGAGAAGAATGAGTGGAGCAAGTAGCGGGGGAAGTTTGAGCTGGCAGCTGGGCAAGGCGATGGGAGAAAAATATTGCGAGGGTTGGTGGTGGGGAGGAAGAAGAAGGAGGGTGGTTAAACAAAGACAGAATAGGAAGAAAGGAAGTGGGAACTGGCCTTTGTGGGTCCCTCTTGTGTATGTATTTTTTTTTCATTGGAGGCCTGGTATTTTGCACTGTTCTCTTTGGAATCTAGGATGAAAATGAAAACAAACTGCAAAACAGGAAGATGAAGTGGGTTTCTGACTCCATTTTAATGCCTCATTACAACAAGCTAATTGTTGGGACCTGGTACGTAGTACAATGGCAATCATATTATAATTGTCAAAGTGTTTCATGATAAAGACCTATCAGTTTACAAACATGTATTTAGGGTGCTTACAAGATGCACAGCAAACAAGAATGAAGAAATGGTAATCAACACTGCAGACCTAACATTAGTTTAATAGTTGTCCTCCCTTTACAGGGAATTCTGGAACTGTAACTTGAGAAGGGAGCTTGGATTCTTTAACAGAGAATTCACAGCAGACACCCATCTATGTTGCCCAGAAATGACAATTAAATTGATATAACCCTAATATAAGTTTACAGCTTGCATGTACTCCAAGTCCCACTTGCCTCTGAAGTGTGGAGAAACATTGATTGCTTTCCACTCTCTTTCTTATGATGCAGCCTCAAAAACAGTGTCAGAGAAACTTGTTTGGAATGAAATGGGCATGGAAATTCTGTACACATGGAGCAGGTATATTACCTCTATTCACACCACATAA
This sequence comes from Euleptes europaea, assembly GCF_029931775.1. Classification (NCBI taxonomy): domain Eukaryota; kingdom Metazoa; phylum Chordata; class Lepidosauria; order Squamata; family Sphaerodactylidae; genus Euleptes; species Euleptes europaea. The sequence goes on along the minus strand of NC_079320.1, from coordinate 34,533,530 downwards.
CCATATGTACTGGGAGGAGTGTAGGTAATACATGCTCCCATTACACACAGTTGGTAGGCTCTAAATATGGTTTCGTATAACCATCCGCAAGAGGAATACTTACAGGTAAAAATAACACAGGTGAAGGATGTGACAGAAACTGTCTAAATGTAAAAACCGCTTGCTAGATTTCTAAAAATTATTTTAACTTTGTGTTTAAGTGATAGAGAGATACGTCTGTATGAGCTCTCCACCTTGGAACCGTATTGCCAAATTATTGGCCTTGAAACAATGCCTCTGTGTTTGGACTATAGGTAAGAACTGAAACAGCTGGCCATAACCAAAGCAGATTCTTTTTTCTGGTACAGAAATGTAACTTCCTGCTGATACAAACTCATATAAGGACTGAAAGGTGCCATAAAATTACAGTTTCAAGAAGGAGCAGGAATCCCAGGTGAACCATCACTCACACTGTTCCTTACTGTTTCCCTCCCTTAGAGGTAGCCATTGTGGTGTAATGGTTAAAGTGTCAGACTAGGACCTAGGAAACCCAGGTTCAAATCCCCACTCACGCCATGGAAGCTTGCTGGGTGACCTTGGGGCAGTCTCCCACTCTCAGCCTTCACCCTGGCTAGTATTTGGATGGGAGACCTCCGAGGAATACCAGAGTGATGCGGAGGCAGGCAATGGCAAAACACCTCTGAACATCTCTTGCCTTGAAAACCCTGCGGGGTTGCCATAAGTCAACTGTGACTTGACAGCAAGGTGGGGGGGAAGCTAAGGCCTAATCACAGATATTTTGCTATTGTGTATTCTTGAACACCTATGCAGCATCATGACTGACTTCTATTCAGAATGGAACACTGGGATAGACTAATGGTTTTTCTGACTAGGGAAGGTCTCACACAGGAAGCTGAAATGCTACAAGTTGGATTGTACTGCTATCTAAAAAGTTCACTTCTCCAACTGAAGTATAACTGAACTATGAGCATTCTCAGGCTTTCCACTTTTTGTTGTTGTTGTTGTTCCTCACAAGTGATCTCAGGGTTGAATCCTCAAATCCTCAACCCCATTTCTACGACTAGGAGAAAGTTCCACTTTCATACATTCCTATAATAGTTCTGGATTGCAGCCCTAGGGCCGGATGCAGCCTCTGCTGGCACAAGTGAAAACAAAACTCATGCAACCATGGAGGGGGGACGCTACATTATTTCCATAAATGTCCACCCGCAGCCACAGTCCCCATGCCATGTCCCACACCATCTCTGAGGGGTCCCTGACCCTGAAGCGCTGCTATCCAGCAACACAGGACTGCTAGAAAAAGAAGGGAGTAAAGCCTAATAGGTGGGGAAGGCACTGGCAAACCACCCCGTAAACAAAGTCTGCCTAGTAAACGTCGGGATGTGACGTCACCCCATGGATCAGGAATGACCCGGTGCTTGCACAGGGGACCTTTACCTTTACAGCCTAATAGGAGCCTCGTGTCACAGAGTGGTAAGCTGCAGTACTGCAGTCCAAGCTCTGCTCACGACCTGAGTTCGATCCCAATGGAAGTCGGCTTCAGGTAGCTGGCTTAAGGTTGACTCAGCCTTCCATCCTTCTGAGGTCAGTAAAATGAGTACCCAGCTTGCTGGGGGTAAAGGGAAGATGACTGGGGAAGGCACTGGCAAACCACCCCATAAACATAGGCTGCCTAGAAAACGTCGGGATGTGATGTCACCCCATGGGTCAGGAATGACCTGGTGCTTGCACAGGGGACCTTTACCTTTTTTAAAGCCTAATGCTGTGAGCAGAATTCCATTGAAAGATCTCTGTATCTCACCCATAGGATATTATTTGTACTTAGCATTTTCTTAATGTGTAGGATCTTTGGTTATCATCAGATTGGCTATTTTGTCAAATGCCTGGTTTATATAATGATTTTTGTCCTTATTTAAAGTGTTCGGGGAGAAGGTGAATGTGTGATATCGTATGGTGATGAACAGGTATGTTAATGATTTGTCCAGTGTACTTTACTTCACATATATTTAAAAAAGTGACACATCTATTGAACATAAAATGTAATGATAAGGTTGCATGATTTGCAACAGGGAAGATTCATATTGTTAAATAATACTGTCCTGTAATAAACTTGCGCTTCTCCTTTGCATTAATGGTAAAAGTAGAACTCAAGATATTTACTAGGTTGACTTGAAGTACATTATGTAGCTATAGATAATGCCACAGATATCTTGCTGTTCTTTCAGTGCTTGAACTAAACTTTTAAAATTTAATTATTAGGTACATTTGAGTAGGCACTTGAAAAATATATTGTAGCAGCGGAAATATAGGGAATGTTTATTTTATCCCTTAACTGTGGATACTGATATATTGGCATTCTGTTTATTAGGGCTGTGTTAACATCCTATTGATCAATTCAGTGGCAGAATCACTGAGGTATGTGATGGCTTGTAGTAAATGATAAAACAAAATGCTACTCCTTCTTCAGGTGATCTTAGTGCAACCTATTTCGACTTGCTTTAAAGGTCCTTGCAGTCCAGTTCTAATGAAGTTTAAGAAGACCCTGAAATGATTCTTAGGTATTCTGGTGCATGGATTTCTCACAGGAGAATGTTCTGTTTTATATACTGTGATGCCTCAGTTAACCATTTTTCATGAGCTTATTTCAGTCAGCAAAAGGCAAGCTGTTGTGAAGCACTGCATATTGTATCTCATTTTTTGGGGTTCCTTTGAGTGAATTTAGTGACAGACGTTGTTAAATGTGTTTTAAAACGAACAAGACAACCACAAATTCTGCTGTTGTTACAATCTAACAATTTTCCTGAATAATATCTGAGAGGAATCTGATGCTGTCTGGTCTATTTCTATTTACCGGTCCAGACTTCCACCGTAACAATCTCTCATATTTGTAGGAACTGGACGAAATGTCCAGCTGTGGAAGAAATCCCTTCAGTTTCCATAGATGCTTTTAATGACTATGAAAATATTACCTTCATTTGCTGGAAGGTTCATAATGACTGGGTGTCAAAGGTAAGAGGATTTCAGACCCTGTTGTTTTCTACAGTTTGAATGTAATGGCGCTTCTGCTCATGTGAAGGATTCAGAACAATCATTTTCCATAAGCAGGGTCATAACACAATCTGCACATGCACTGGGGCTATTTGAACCAGTCTTTAAAAAAGCTTCCTAGGGAATATTTTCATATCAGAAACCTGCCTTATTACATGTTATGCCATTTCTGTGCTGCAGCTTACTTTCCTGCCTGTGGGTGCACTTCTGACTCTCATTGCTTGCCATAGATTTTCCTTAGCTGTTCTGTTCCTGCATCAGTTCCTTCTTCCACGATGTTTACATTCTTAGCTGTTATGCTGGCTAATAGGGATAGCCTGAGGACACTTTGGTCAGATTTTCTGTTGTCTTCTTGTAATCGCAGATCAAATATATCCATTCTGTGGAAACCATCATATCTAGTTCAAATGATGAGAGTACTGCACTGGTGATAGGTAAGAATTCTCCTGCAGAACATATTTGTTAGAATTTTAAGCAGGAATAAAATCAATAAAAAGCATAGGCATTGCCTTCACTTGTAACAGAAGAAATTTATTTATTCCATTTCTATCCTGTCCTTCCTCCAAGGAGCTCAGGCTGGAAGACATGGTTCCCGCCCCCACATTTTATTCTCATAACAACCTTAAGAGGTAGGTTAGGCAGAGAGGTTAGCATTAAAGCTACACAAGGATTTGAAGCTGGGTCTCTTCACTCTGGCTCTCTTCACTAATTCAACACTCAGTCAATTACACCATGTTATCCAAATATCCAAAGACATCTGTTCATTGGTTGATGAGAGATTCCTCAACTATGAACAAGGAACTAATCTGTTGCAACTGCTTAACTGTTATATTGAACAAATGATTGGAGGGGCTGTGGCTCAGTTTGTAGAGCATTAGCTTGGCATGCAGAAGGTCCCAGGTTCAATCCCCGGCATCTCCAGTTAAAGGGACTAGGCAAGTAGGTGATGTGAAAGACGTCTGCCTGAGACCCAGGAGAGCCGCTGCCAGTCTGAGTAGACGATACTGACTTTGATTGTCCAATGGTCTGATTCAGTATAAGGCAGCTTCATGTGTTCATCTGATAGGAAAATGAATGTAGTATACAGCCTACACAGAAGGCTTTCGAGCTGTCATCTCCCCCTCCCTTCTTTATGCCTCATGCACCTTTTAATTTTCCTCTGACACAGGTTGTGTGAGTAGAACCAAAAATGTGAAGCATCGCTTGAAAACTCTGATGGGTTCCAGGAGTGGCTGTCGGAACAAATTCCCCACACCAGCTGGTGCTTCTCCACCTAAGCGCTTTCAGTGTGATGAGTCTGTTTTTAAAGTGTACAAAGGAGTCAAGACTTTTGACTATTGCAGAGAAAATAATATTCTTGTGACTGGTGGTTTGGACCGGAATATTCGTCTATGGAACCCTTATATCCCTGGGTAAAAAGTTAAAATGGCCTAGGCTATCTCCATCTCCCAGACTTCATGGGTAGATGAATTAAGGCTCTGCTAAGAAGACATTTTTTTGAAAGAAAGTTCTGTTGATTCAGTATGGCTTACTTAGAGCCAAGACCTTGTATAGATCTTCTATTTGTAAACCATTAATTCTCGAGTAGTTTCCCTCTGTTTCCCCTTCGTCCTAGATGTTGGCCAATGTTTAAATACCCACCCAGGTTCTTACACAAGTATTTTGTTAATAATAATAATAAAATAATAATAAAAATAAAATATGTAATAATCTTTTGGTGGCCTTCAGCAGTTGTTATGACTAAGGCGTTTTTTCAGCAGCTCCAAGACAAGTCTAGTCCTGTCTCCTTATCCATGGCTTTCTCAGATCTCTGCTTTTATCATACAGCAATAACACTTAATATATCTCTCTGATACAAACTGCAAGCAGAGTTGCCTTTCTGCTCTGTGTAACAGAATGGATAGTTTCATGATATAGAACAGGAATGAGACATCAGAGTATCTGCTCCCAGCTGGTTCACTTTCCCTTTGTGACCTCAAGCACTTTTCTGTGCCTCAGCTTGGTCGTGGGGGAAAGTGCCATCAAGTCACAGCCAATTTATGGCAACCCCATAGGGTTTTCAAGGCAAGAGACATTCAAAGGTGGTTTGCCCTTCCTGCCTCTGCATAGCAACCCTGGCTTTCCTTGAATTGTCTCTCATCCAAATACTAATCAGGGCCGATTCTGCTTAGCTTCCAGGATCTGACAAGACTGAGCTAGCCTGATCTTACCATGTAAAATTGGTAGTATTGTTGACTCTCTTTGCAGGGAGTAAAAGAGCCAGCCTAGAAGATTGTCAGTACTATCATATGCAGAGTTCCACCCTTCCATTGAAGCCAATGTGCTTAGAAGGGCATATCTCTGCTTAGGATAGCAGTGCAAATATTTCTTGTTAAACTTCCCTAAGTAGCAGCTACCTCCAGTTTGGATTGGGATCACAGTGGTAGGTGAGGTTTTTTTTTAACCTCCTCATGTACACTTTTTCTGATACAAAGTGGCCCCCTGGTGGTGCAGTATGGTAAATATACATTTACTAGGTTGAAACTTGAATAGCCCCGGCTAGCCCAATCTTATCAGATGTCGGAAGCTAAGCAGGTTTAGTCCTGGTTAGTATTTGAATGGGAGACCACTAAGGAATACCAAGGTCACTATGCAGAGGCAGGCAAGGGCAAAACCACCTCTGAACATCTCTTGCTTTATCCCACTGATTTCAACTTACAGTAGCTTATGGGTGTCTGGCAGTGCAATGCCAAGCAGAGTTACATTTCCATTGAAGTCAATGGGTTTAGAAGGGTCTAAGTCTGCTTAGAATGGTGCTGTAATTTTCTCTGGAATGGGGCCTCCGCATAAGCCTATTATGGAAAGGTGCTTCTTTGTCACAGATCGCATTAAACAGAGCTCCTGCTTGCAGCATCCACCTCTTACATGAAATAAATTAATTTTGCACCTGTGTGTCCTTCATCAGAATAATGATCTGTCTTAGAAGCTGATGCAGATGAAACCTATAGGTGACACAATGCTGAGAAAATTATTTCTCTCTCTCTCTTTTTGCCCACGGTACTAGATGGGCTGTTGGCATTCTGCGAGGGCACACATCCCCGATTGGTTTCCTAGTCATTGTTCATGGCAGCGCAAAGATTTTCTCAGTGTCTCTGGACAGCACCATCAAGGTGAGATCATTTAACTTCTGATCTGCATAGTGAAACTTTAGGGGTATCTTTCTGTACATTTGTTCCCACTGCATGTCCCAGTTATATAGCCAGGATTATATATATATTTACAATCCCATGTGAGTAAGGAAATTGGGTATTAAGTATAAAAATTTCCAATGATTAGAATATTTAGCATGTGGCACTTTCAATGTTCAAACAGCTTCACAAGTATTATCTTGCAATCTTTACAGAAGGCCTGCAAATTAGGGTAATATTGTTATCCCCATATAGTAATTGGAAAGCAGGGCTAGTGAACTAAGGTCACCTAGTGAGGTTGTGGGAGAGGCAAGATCCTCAACTGGTAGGGTTGCCAGGTCCCCCCTCGCCAACAGCGGGAGTTTCATTGTGGTGGGGCTGGGAGGTGATTGGTGCAATAATGTCACTTCCTGGAAACCATAGAATTTTTGGAGGAATGTGCTGGAGCGGCTCCGTCACTTCTGGGTTAAACCCGGATGTGTCGTTAATCGCGCCCCCCCTTCAGCTGGCCTGCTTCCACCTGCTGGCCAGCAGAAGAACAGCAGGCAGCTCCCTTAATTGGCACACAATTGCCTGCTATCACCTGGTGTCTGGCAACCCTATCAACCAATGACCTTCCAGATCACCACTTATTCTCTTAGCTACCATGCTGAAAGCTGATCTTCCCATGACAGGATAGCATGGTGGCTAAGAGAATAAGTGGTGATCTAGGATGTCATTGGTTCAGGATTCAAGAAAAAGCAAAGTCAAATTTCTGGCCTCAAGGCTATGTTGGAGAGTGAATGGGCAATTCCTGCTAAAATCTCAACACTGTAGAGTGAAGGGCCTAAACAGGAAATCCAGTGACTGAGTGGTGGTATGTCAGAGTCCTGCAAAAATGTTTGCAGTCACTACCAGAAAAAAGAATAAACAATAAGTAAATTTTGTCGAAGGCTTTCACGGTCAGAGTTCATTGGTTCTTGTAGGTTATCCGGGCTGTGTAACCGTGGTCTTGGAATTTTCTTTCCTGACGTTTCGCCAGCAACTGTGGCAGGCATCTTCAAAGTAGTAACACTGTTACTACTTTGAAGATGCCTGCCACAGTTGCTGGCGAAACGTCAGGAAAGAAAATTCCAAGACCACGGTTACACAGCCCGGATAACCTACAAGAACCAATAAGTAAATTTGCTTAAGTATACACATTGCAGAGGTTTTGTGGATTACTGTGCCCCAGATTTTTTATTTAATAGCCAGGATCTAAGGAGTTGCTTAGAGTCATGCTTATGCTAGCTCAGTGGATTTCCCCCCTGTACTTTGTATGGCAGAACTTCAGGCCATATCACAAGACGCTCTTGAAACTTCCCTTGGTTTGCTAATGCTGCATTGACAGAAGCTGTGTGGACAAAAAAACAACAACCCACAAACACAGGTCAGTGTGGTAGTTGAAGAGAGACTGAGAACCAGGAGTCAGGGCCAAGAGCCAGATACCACATAGACTGGATGCTGCAGGTCTATATCTCCCAGTTCTGACTCAGGCAGCTTCTGACACTGATCTCACAGGACTAGTTTCAGAGGCCTCTGGGTCCTGCCTGCTGCAAGAAATTCTGTACACGGACTGTGCTGGCCATTTGCTCAGTCAAGAGAAGAAACCGCAGGCTGAGCACAGATGGCAAAGGCCACCTAGCAGAGGACAGAATGCATGCCACTACATCAATCCTCCCTTTCCTCAGTACTTCTAATTGCATGAAAACACCAAAGTGCACTTCAGCAATATGAGGAGCTCCCATACAGGTGTTTCCATAACAAACTGTATAATTACTAGGCATAAACATATTGCCTCTGGCAAAATAAGCACCAGTTCAGCCAGTAAATGGGATAAGGGTAAAGACAAATATTTAAGGGTAGCTTTTAGGCTGTGAAAATAAACATATCCCGTAATGGGTGATGAAATACACGCCAGCTGCTTTTTGCCTGTAGTTCTGATTGTTCTGTGCTCAAGATAAACAAAAAAACAGGAGTGCCATGTCCTGACACACATCATCAATGTGTCTTTCATGATAGAATGCACCATAAGCTCCGTCTGTGTCAAGTGAGTCCATAAAAAGAGACCGTCCGTGAGCTCAAGAAAAAATAGGGGGGCATCACAGGAAGACAGCCGCATGCACTGATCTATGGGGCACTTCCTAAGATGGGTTTTTGTGACTATTTTGAGGCACAGATTTCCAGACATCTGATCACACAATTAAATCAGCACATCATCTATATCCTTGAGCCTCCCAAGGTGATCTGCGTGTTGACTTCTGCTTGTTCAAATTTTAGTAGGACATGGGTAAGCAGGGCTCAGCGGCAGGGTGGGGTGAAGAGAAATTGTCATATCATCAAACCCCTGCACTAGTGGCTACTTCCTGGAGGTACAGTTTCCCACTTACGATGCAGTAATATCAGCCCTGTTCCGTGTGCTAGAAGGGAAGTAACATCTGGAAGCACCCTGTTGGGTGAAACCAAGCTTACTTTATTCTCCCGCAAAATATTTCCACATGTGGTATTGAACAGCCACTAGGTGCTGATAGCAGCTCTTCCACCATGACGGACTTTCCATATTTGCTTTAATATGTTACATTTCACTGTTCTTGAAGTCCCGTCCCATCATAGAGCTCAAGATCTTATTCTCTCAGTACTTCAACAAGAGGCAGGAGAGAGACTATGATGATCTCATGAGATACAGAGGCGATTTTAAAAAATCATTTGTTACGGGACAGCTCTGTGTTCACACTGGCATGCCAGATACCTGAATGTTAACTTTTCTCAATCCATATATCTGTCAAAGGTATGGGATATTGAAGCCCACTCCTGCCTCCTCACCATCACCCCCAAAGTCACTCAAATCAGAGGAGAGATGGAAGTTTGCTATTTTTCTCCTGATCTGCAAGCTCTCTATGTGGCAGCTGACAATTTTGCTCTTCTGCGATTCCAGCATAAGTATGCAAACAATCTACTGTTGATACTGAGTGATGGATATGCTGTGCGTGTGTTAAGTGCCGTTAAGTCGCTTCCGACTCATGGCAACCCTATGAATAAAAGTCCTCCAAAATGTCCTATCTTTGACAGCCTTGCTCAGATCTTGCAAATTGAAGTCTATGGCTTCCTTTATTGATTCAATCCATCTCTTGTTGGGTCTTCCTCTTTTCCTGCTGCCCTCAACTTTTCCTAGCATGACTGTCTTTTCTAGTGACTCTAGTGATGGATATGCTATGTAGTGCCTTTTAGATAAACCACGTGTAGTTTGATTTAACACAGCAAGTAATAGTGGTGTGTGCAAAAATTGTTTTCATCTCAAAAAGTGCTTCATTTTTATATTAGTTGATAACCATATTTTAGATATTATATTCATTTCATTCTTTGCTCCCCCCTCTCCCTTTTGGGCCACTGCTGATAGTGTGACCATTACTCCTGCCTACCTAACCCAGTCCAGACAGGAGGCAGATGAGGAGAGAATCTTCCCATTCCCATCCTTCTGAGTGTTTCTGATGCTCTTTTTGATATGCCTGAGGACCAAAGTAGACGTGACGGTGTCCTCGTGGCCGCCATGGGGGTACTGCTGCCATTTTAAAGTGATTTAAAAATTCTGCAAGGGCCTGATCCTGATTTGGCCTGCAGTGTGGCAGGCTGAGACACTTGTGTCCCCTTTCCCATGATCCTTATCAAGTGCTGACCACCACCACCCCCAGGCTGTTTTGGCATTTGAAAAGGCATATGGGGAAGCAAAAGCACTCACTGTGAGCCCGATTAGGATTGGGAACACAGCATTTTGATATCACTTTAAAATGGTGCCCTCACGGAGGCCACAAGGACACCATCAAGTCTAGTTTGGCCCTTAGGTACCATTGTTCAGTGCACTCTGGGAAGTATATTCCTAGCATACACTGAGGTGCCAGGGGAGATGGGAGAGATTTTCTGTCCACTCACCTACACCGGTGGCTGGCTAGGGGGACAGTAGCTTTCCAGGCCCCATCCCTCACAGTCAATGGGAAGAGAGAGGAAAGTTTCCACATCTCTTCCTTTCTTCTCTCTCATCCTTGTACGGTTGAGAGTGAAGATATCTGAATATTTACTAATATTACCAAATGTCATTAATTTTAAAAAATCATAAAATAGCATTACCAGAAATGGCTTTTGATTAGTTAATATTCAAACACACATCTCTGCTACACAAACTCAACTGGGTGACCATTGCATTGGTCTATGCAAAAATGCCAAGAGAGGCATATAATGTATTACAATTAACAGCTCAGTCTTTTAAATAAACTTTTACTGTGGAACAAATATAAAGAAAATATGTATGCTGCTCTTAGTTTGTTATTCTGCATACCAGTTAACACTATTAATCAGAAGAAAAAAGAAGAGCATTTAACATTTGGTTAAAAAAGGAGAAATCCCTGTAGTGTTTCCTCAGTATTTGATTATTTGAGCCATAGAGTCAAAATACCAATAACTGCAAATAACTATACATGCAAAAATACTGAGATTAAGAAATAGCCGCACATAGATACCTCCTTTTTTCCTTTTCTAGGGGAAATCAGATCCGTGATTCAGGCATGTCCCACAATGAACCAGTCCTTTGCTGTCAATATAACAAGCAGTTCCAGCAGGTGGTTAGTTGCTCGGAAGGTTCTGTAAGTAATTCTGAAAGAGTGTCACTGTGACACATTAAAAAAATGGCACAGAGAGATAGCAATTTACCATGCTAGAGCAAGACATGGAAGGCTAGAGGTTTCATTGGTGTGATACACACCAGCTCCTACCATGTGAATTCAACATATTAGCCAAATGAAATGGAGGTGATAAAATCACTTTATGGGGAATCTTACTGCACCCAAATATAGTACAAGTATGTGAATCAGACTTTCAGATGTGTGTGTGTGTAAAGTGCCGTCAAGTCACAGCCGACTTATGGCGACCCTGTAGGGTTTTCGATGCAAGAGACTAACCAAGGTGGTTTTTCCATTGCCTGCCTCTGCATAGTGAACCTGGAATTCCTTGGTGGTTTCCCATCCAAATACTAACCAGGGCCAACCCTGTTTAGCTTCCAAGGTCTGACAAGATCAGGCTAGCCTGAGCTATCTAGGTCAGGGCAGATGTTCAGGACACAACAATCCTGATGCAATAACAGTTGTTCCTATTACATGGCATTCCACTTAAAGTAGATATCTGTAACATTTAAACTGATTTATTTTGAATGTTTTAGGGATACTGTACATTGTTTCTTGTCTTTGTGATTCTTTCCCCACCCTTTTATATGGTTAAAAAGGGGAAATGGATCTCACTTTGTTCTTTATCCATCTCCTAGGTTATAAAAGTATGGAATCTGAAAAATGGGCAGCTAGTGATGAAAGTGTGTGACGCCCATGGAGAAACAGCTGTAACTTGCATGGCTTTAGATGCAAGTGGGAAGAGGTACTCAGACACCGAAACATCACATTTTTAAATTCCAGAGCTGTCCCTTTGAGGACCCTCTCTAAGAAGGAAACTTGGATTTTCATGTGAATGTAGTTTTCTGCCCCACACTGTTGTATGGACCAACATTGCCTGGTCTGTGTATCTGTGGTAGAGAAAAAAACAGATTCCATTCACCTTCACTTATCATGTATTATGATCTATAAATGCATATTTTTATTTCCTTATGGGTCTAATGCATGAAGTAGCCCTAAGATAGTAGAACACATTTTCTGGTAATTATTGCTTCTATGGTCTTTTATGAATGGCTGTTTCACTCGCCATCACCCCTCCAACGACTTTGGGTCTTTGTGTTGATTATGCATGCCGTTTCCGACCGTCAGAGGTCGCCTTGCTCTCCCACTGTGTTTCCCCGTGTTTTGCCCGCGTTTTTAAATTCAAGATAAAACAGGTCTCTGAAAACACGGGCAAAACCTGGGGAAACACAGGGGGAGAGCGAGGCAACCTCTGACGGTCAGAAACAGCATGCATAATTAACAAAAGGAACCAAAGTCGTTGGAGGGGTGATGGCGAGTGAAACAGCCATGCATGAAAGACCTATAACTTCAGTAAAACTATTACAACACAGAGAAGACTAGATCTACAAGTAATTAGCCACTTTTGGATAATCAACAAAGATTATCAGTCTGATCTAATTCAGGAACATACAAGTATGGATGTCGTTCCTAGCCCAGCCTAGCTGCTGTTATTGCTTGGATGTAGCCCTGATCTGAAAATCAATGGTCATCACATTTTGAAGTTGCATAATTACAGTCCTGCAGTCGTACACATCAGTACTTTACATACAAAGTACCAAAAATGGGAAGATCACCATATTTATTTGTTACATTTTGTATAGTTCTTGTTCTTCAAGGACCTCAGAGTGATGTTTTGGCCAAACAACAAAGAAGAAAAAACTAACAATCCATGTTTAATGTCACCCAGTCAGCTTCATAGATGAAAAGAGATTTGTGTGAAACGTAGAGAGCTTCTGGCCAGACCAAATGTTGGAAGATTTCACATGAAAAAGGGGGAGGGGAGGGAAGGAAGGTGAACAATGGGTGAAAGAATAGAGGATGCTGTGGAGATTACATCCTTTCAATGCATAGTTATTAATAGTAGATGGCATAATTACCAGTTGGGACATTCCCTTGATGTAAACGCAATGGAGAACAGAGCTACAATAAAAGCTTTGTAGCACATGATTATCCAGAACACTCAGTTAACCAGCATCACCAAGGGCAAACTCCTCACCCTTAGCCATCATACCTCTGCATCTTTGAGTGTGTGAGTGTCCCACTCTACCTCTTCATCTGACCAGCTTAATTCTTCCTGTTATTGCTGGGCTTCTGACAGCCACCACTGCCAGCTGACTCCATCTTTGGGTGCCTCTGTCCTGCTCCAAGCCTTTGGGAACCAAGTCTACTGGAGGATGTCAGCAAGGCCTGCTTGTCATGTGTAGGATGGCTCTGGGGGAAAGGGAAGGCATGGGGGCTATTGCCATGGTGTTCACATTAGAGTGTGTTTTGATTGCTGTGGATTACTCTGGGTAGAGGGCAGGGCAGAACAATAAGCTTGAGTGTTTGACAACACCCATTCCCCATAAGTGCTGGTTAACAGAGCTTTTATTGTAGTAACAGCTATTAGACATGATCATTTAATGGACCCTCCATGTTCAGAAGCAGTGAGTAGCAGATGCTGGGGACAAATAATAAGAAATGGTCCTCATCTTTCTGCCCTGCTTGTGAGCTCTCAAAAGCATCTAAGTGGTCACTCCTGAAACTATAATGTTAGCTAGAACTTGATGCCTTCTGGAATACTTATCCTAGCACCAGTGCTGTGGAAAGGTCTCTGCTGTAGGGTATACCAGCCAGGAGATCAAGGCAGGGTGTATGTGTGCACGCATGTGTGCAGTGTACATCATGTTGTGGTTGGGAGTAAGGGTTTGATGCAGGTTGCCCAAGAGAATATCCAATATCTTTGGTAATGATTTCATCCTCCTCCAGGTTGATCACTGGTGGAAGAGATGGCAGTCTGAAAAAATGGGATAGCTTCACTCTCAGTTGCCTGTACACCATTAAGCAAGGTAGAATTATTGGCCATCCTGTTTGTTTCTTTGATATTATGCCAAGACTAGGACGCAGCTGATCATGTGCTCTGTGTTTCAGCTACCAGTGCAGATGACGAAGTCCTTGCTTGCACATATGCTGATATTTACAGCAACAGGTACAAAGGATCCTCAGAACATTCTAAGTAAACAGTTGTGAAAATACATGCAAACTGTGAAGAAAGATGTACAGAATCCTTTTATAAAAGCATAAGTGAGCCCATCTGGCTAGGGATGAGGCTTAAAAACATAAGAGCCCTGCTGGATCAAACCAATGGTCCATCTACTCCAGCATCCTGTCTCACACAGTGGCCAACCAGTTCCTCGGGAGGGCATATAACAGGGCATAGAGGCCAAGGCCTTCCCCTGATGTTGACTCCAGGAACTGGTATTCAGAGGTTTACTGCCTCTGAATGTAGAGTTTCTCTTTAACCACCATGGCTAGTAGACACCAAGAGACCTATCTTCTATGAATCTGCCTAATCCCCCCTTAAAGCTATTTTATGCCTGTCTTCTGAGTACAAATTCCACATTTTAATCACTTGTTGGGTAAGGAAGTATTTCCATTTGTCTGATCTGAATCTACTGCCCATCATCTTCTAGTAGTTTGGGAGAGAGAGAGAGAGAGAGAGAGAGAAAGTTCTCTCTGTCCACTCTTTCTGTGTGTGTGTGTAAAGTGCTGTCAAGTTGCAGCCGACTTATGGTGACCCCTTTTCTGGGGGGGGGGGGTTCATGGCAAGAGACTAATGGAGGTGGTTTGCCAGTGCCTTCCTCTGCACAGCAACCCTGGTATTCCTTGGTGGTCTCCCATCCAAATACTAACCAGGGCTGACCCTGCTTAGCTTCTGAGATCTGACGACATCAGGCTAGCCTGGGCCATCCAGGTCAGGGCTCCACTCTTTCTACCTATGCATAATTTCATGAACCTATCGTGTCCCCCATTAGTCGTCCTTTTCTAAACTGAAAACAGTAAATATATTTAAGATTGCAGACTTGAAGTTATAACTTGCTGAGTCATATGATACATGCATGTTTACCCATGGATTTCCTGCTGTGTTTAATGGAGCCTGCGGTGTTTAATGGAGTCTTCCAAGTAATCATGCACAGTAGTTTAGACATAACACTTTTTAAAGAGAATGATTGGAGCCCATATGGTTGCTGAAAATAAATTTTAAACTGATAATGTGTGCAAGCACAATTATAGATGATAATAATCCCAGTCAGTGAAGATTAAGAGCTGAGAATGGCTGCTGCATCCTTGTATACATTTGGAAAGCAGTGATGTCATATATATTCTTTCAAGATGACAACAAGGTTAGATTTGGTCTACCGCTTCCTCCTATAGTAAAAAAAGTGTTTCTATTTTTAAAAGGTACATCGTATCTGTTGGAGGGGGCAGGAAGATCAATATTTTTCCAGTAAGTATAACTGGTAATTTGCTTAACTTTTATTTTGAAATTCCATTATATAATCACTAAAACAAATTTGAGGAATATGGTGATACAGCCAGAATAACTTCACATTGTATTACCTTCGTGCACCCTGAAAGACAGAACTCTGATTTTACATAAACTGATAGACCCTTCCTTTGTTGCCCAGGACTTTTGTGATGCAGAGATCCTGTTCACTTATAATACAGTCACCAGTGGCTGTTGAGAAGTCACTGCATTTTGGTTATGGTTTTCCACCATATGAAAGCTACTAACTTCATTTCTACAGCTGAGCTTACGTGGCCTACAATTTGGAGGCAAGGAAGTGGCTAACTGTACAATCCTAAACAGAGTTGCACTCTGCTAAGCCCATAGGTTTAGAGGATGCTGTTTAGGATTGCATTATGACAGGCAAAGCTTCCCCTCATGATTTCCTTTGGTCTTCTACTTTGAAATTTTACATGGCATTAACAGTGCCCTTCTCCAGAAATGTAAGTGGTACCTGTGGCATCGCTTTGTCATATATTAATGCTTGCTTAATGCTGCTGTTTAGCTTTGATGACATTTTATGTCATGATTCCCTGGAGCCGGAGATGTAATGGATATTTTTTTGACTCTCAGGAGCTTAATGACGAATTGCCTGAAGGATCAAATTTACAACCAGACTGGACTGAAAGTGTGGTAAGAAGATCGTCAGATGATAAACCATAGCCAAACATGAATAAAATGTCAATAAGTCATCTCCTTGCTTAATCTCTGTATTGTTTTTGCTTCATAACATCTTAATCCGTGTGAGGTTTATAGTACAAGGTGACATGTTTATGACCATTTTGTGTCACATAATCTAGGGAAAAGGTCACAAGGATGATATTTCATGTGTAGCTTCCTGCCCTCCACATTTCTTGGCCACTTGTAGTTTTGATGGTGAAGTTCTCATGTGGAATCTGGTCTCAGGACATCTCTGTAGCCACCTGAGTGCTATAAGCAGGGCAGTGATGGAAGGAGGAACAGGTGAGTAAGAGTCTTTCTTTTACTAGGATTAAATGAAATCTTAAGTGTGTTCGAACGAGTGAAGAACCAAAAGGTGGTTGTGCTAATCATTAATGGTTAAGAAATTGGGTGTGTTTTTTCTGGGCTGCCACAAATGAACTCTGGCACCAAATGAGCTTATCATGGAGTAACCACCACCACCACAGTCAGTTCAACCTTTATTCTATGAGGCAGCAAGAACATGTGCATGGGCCCCACTGGCACATGGCAATGTGGCCTTTTTCTAGTACTGTGGTAAAGATAATTATAAAGACATGCTCCCTTCATAATTAGCAGGGTACATTTTGTACTTGAGTAACCTGAGTGCAAAATGTCAAGTATGAAGCTGCCCTGAAATTAGGCAACATGGTCTGGTGAGCTCAGAAGCACAGATGAACCCACCATAGGGAGGAAGCTATGAGAAAATATTACAGTCTGCGAGGTGAGCTGCTCCATGTGAACTTGGCATATGGCAAGAGTGGCCACAGAGAACCATTTGGCAGTCATAATAACAAGTAGCCCTTTCTTTGCCTGCGACACTGATACAACTGTGCTCTTACTCTCATAGTTGGTACAGTGATTAATGTACACCAATATTATAGATTTGTCACATACAAGACACAGTGATTGGAATGAAAAAGGTGAACTTTTAGTATTGGCATGTATCCAACCATACAATTCCTCTGAAGGAACGATATTTTTGTTTACAGAAGAGGGGGGATGATTTCGTTTCAATTCATTGCTCCTACTGCAAGCCCCTGCATTGCCCCTTATGTTGGTCCGGAGGGCTTGCTGACTCCCAGGAACAAAATTTCAGGGAGCTCAGGGGACTACAGCAGGAAGGAGAAAGTCTTGCTCCACAAAGACAACTGATACTTGAATATGTGTCATCATGTGTGTTTGCAGAATGCATGCTGAATTTATTTAGTTTAATAAGATTTTAAGCAGAAAAAAACCCTGTTGTTCTAAATTACGTTCATAGCTATTGTTGGAAAATGGAAGAAGGGTCTGAACATTTGCAGTATTATTACCACCTTTCCACAGTGCAGGAAAATGTGACTGCATAAACAAATCCAGCACAATGAACATGTTGAATGGAAATGTGCCAGAGAAACTGCCTTCTGCAGTATCTCTCTGTATGAGAGTGAGCAAGATGGGTTTGGTTTTGACTGTCACCACAGAAAAAAAGGAATTGACAATTTGCTCAGCCGCCTTGTGAAGGTGCAGTGGGTTGAAAATACTGACCTATCATTTCCCCCCACAGAGGATTTAACCATCAATAAAATTATTTTCCTCTTACCAAGGATGGAAAGAAAGAAAACGGCAGCGACACTAGTTGCCAGTGGACCCAGAGGTAAACAGAGAGAGAGAGGGGGGTGGAGGTGGGGGTAGTGAAATGAAACCAAAGCTTCTTGGATGTTAATGATCAATTCAAGCTATTATCCAGCTCAGTCAAATAAATTGACATGGATTTAAGTCAGTGCAACTAGAGCAACATTGCCAGACCGATTTGTCTTCCCCAAGAAGGGGCTTTATTTGTTTATTAAAAATTATATCCCATGCTTAGCTTGTCCAGGCTTTTAAAAAATTATTTATTTGTTTACATCATTTATAGCCTGCCTTTCTCACTGAGACTCAAGGTGAATAGCACAGCAGAGCAATAGGCCCAGGATTACAAAAATTAGGAAACAACGCAAACAAAAAACTGTCTAAGGCATGATATACCTTAAACATTGCCAGGAGTGGATTACAAAGGTAGAAGACAATGCAGTAAAAGCAAGGCGATACATACAGGAAACAATTGCAATAGACTACAGTCTTATTCCTTTACAGAAGCACCCTCCTCGACTGTTCCATTATGCTGCCATTTTGATCCCTTTATAAAAATGCCCTCCTGAACATGTCTGTTTTGCATGTTATGTGTCATGATAGAAGTCTGGGAGTCTCCTCAAGGTGGGAGCCACAAGGTGGGAGCCACGACAGATAAGGAGAAAATGAGACAGCTCACTGTGTTATAAAAGAGAAAAATACAATTATGGTCTAAAATATGTAAATTAAACAGTACGACAGTTAACACCCCTATTTTTTATTTTTTTTTTAAAACAACAACTCTCAATTAAACACTTGGGTGAAGAGGAACTATTTAGCCTGGCGCCTAATAGTAGCAAGGCTAGGCGCCAGGTGAACTGCTAATGAAAGGGAACTCCACTACAGTTCAAAGATACGCTCCTCAACCTGCAAATCAGGATCTAAACTTGTTCCTTGGCGGAAGTGTGACCCCCCCCCAAATCTGGAATAAGATGTATCCATAGTACTCCATCAGTTTTATTACCAGTGAAAAGTCCCTAAAGTCTTGTATGGATTGAGCTTTACTTTTTTTTAGTCTTCGTCCAGCCCGTTACCTCCTACAAGTGCCAGTCCAGGACATCTCCTGTCCCCAGTTAAAAGGCAAAATAGTGCTGAATGTATTGATAACAGTGGGCTGGATCCAAACAGCTTCTCCCTCTTGTGAAAAAGGGACAAGGGGATCCCCTTTGATCACTGAAAAGACTGTGCTAAGGAACATTGGATCTGCGTGGATAAAAGCCATGTGGGATGGGGACTATAATTAGGGTTGCTAACCTCCAGGTTCTAGCTGGAGATCTCTTGCTATTACAACTGATCTCCAGCTGATAGAGATCAGATCACCTGGAGAAAAATGGCCATTTTGGCAATTGAACTTTATGGCGTTCAAGTCCCTCCCCTCCTCAAACCCCGCCCTCCTCAGGCTCTGCCCCCAAAACCTCCCGCCAGTGGCAAAGAGGGACATGGCAACCCTAGCTATAATATGGAAGGGAACTGGACGAGACCAAGTGAAAAAGCAGCTTCATGAACATTTTAAACAGCATGAGTTGCAAGATGCACACCTGTGGAGTACCACAGCACACATTTCATGGCGTTGTGTGGTTGTCCCACAACACCACTTTCTGTATTAAAGCTTATTTCCTGGGCTTATTTCCTATAGAAGAACATTCTTAGACCTCCTACTACTGGAGGGAGGGTCAGAAGAGGTGAGTGGGGAGGACCACACCCCTCCTTTCAAGACAAGCGTCCCCCTCCAGGCGATTTGAGCACCAATTCTTGTGCTAGAGCTGTAGACTGGTATGGCATTTCTTCTTAGCAGGCCCAGATCTTACCTGTGTGACTCCACAGAAACTAAGAAAAAAAATTAAATGGATACCTTTTGTGTCGAGCATAAGGAACGGGAATCAAGTTTTTTTTAAAATAAGAAAAAACTACCAACACCCAAATTCTGTACACATCCCTAACCCAGCCTTGAGTTAAAAGCCAACAGATGTGTGATAATGCAGAATATTTAATTAACACACGTTCTTAAAACAAACAAACCAAACCAAATATTTACTCACTAGAAATCTTCATTGTTGTTGGTTTTTTAAATGGAGGGAGTTATATGTGTTTCCCCGCCTCTGCCTAGGGTTGCCAACTGCCAGGTAGTAGCAGGAGATCTCCTGCTAATTCAACTCATCTCCAGCCGATAGACATCAGATCACCTGGAGAAAAATGGCTGCTTTGGCAATTGGACTCTATGGCATTGAAGTCCCTCCCCTCCCCAAACCCCGCCCTCCTCAGGCTTCGCCCCAAAAACCTCCCACCGGTGGCGAAGAGGGACCTGGCAATCCTACCTCTGCCTTCTGTGAAACTCACCTTCTGAAATTAAAATCATGCCTTGATCCAGAGAGGATCAAAATGGGAGGTGCTAAGTACTGGTAAAATCCCATCTTCATCACTCGCTTTAGGATATGTCTAAATTATCTGGGAGTTGCAGCACTATAGATCAGAAATTATCAGGCCCTGCGTTGTTCTTGAATAGCATCTGCATAGCTGGAGGCCTAAGGAGAATAAGCTTTTTTTAGTTTGGTAATCAAAGCTGGAGCCAGACAATAGTCTCTCATAGTATGGAAAATAAAATAATAAAATGAATAAGGCTTGTGGTGCACACACCCTTCATCTTTTACCCCACTATTAGCACTAGCCAGACAGGTTTTGAAGTACAAGGGGGGGGGGACCCAAAACCTGTTTGACCAGAGAACATAATGTGTGTGAGAAAAAAGTATTGAGTACATGTACACACCACACATCCATATATATCACATTAGCGTCCATTTTCTGAAGAAAAATGGTCTTTCACGAAATGTCTGCATCTTGGTACTGTGAGTCTATCTAGGTGCACGCCGGCCTAGCAAACAAACATCTATTTTGCATTCAGGACTTTCAGCCTGAAGAAATAGCCCTGTAAGGCAGCGAGAGAGCAACCTTGAGCAGGTCCACTCAGAACCCTACTCGAGCCCATTAAATGGGGCTTGGTGTGGTGGTGGCAAGTGCCATCAAGCTGGCTTATGGCGACCCTGTAGGGTTTTCAAGGCAAGAGACGTTCAGAGGTGGTTGGCCATTGCCTGCCTCCGTGCGGGCTGAGAGAGTTCTGAGAGGACTGCAGCTGGTTCCGGGTCACCCAGCAGGCTTCGTGTGGAGGCGTGGGGAATCGAACCCAGTTCTCCAGATTAGAGTCTGCCGCTCTTGACCACTACACCATGCTGGCTCAAATGGGGCTTACTCCCAGGCAGATGGTTTTCAAATTGCTCTGAGAATCACCAGCTACTGAACAACAGAGCCGTTCATATACATCTGGAGCTTCATTTCCAGATGCTGGGGATCGTTCAGTATTATCAAAATGAGCACAGGAAAGGATTAATATAACACAGAGTATTACTAATAACACTGGCCCTGCCTTCAAAAACTTTTTGTGAGCTTTTATCAGTTCTGTCATATTGCTGCCTGCTGGCAAATCTGGCCTTACTCTTTAAAAAGGCTTGTGATGAATTTGCAGATTATGGCATGGTTTCTGGTTCTCCCCAAAACTCCAGGAGGGTTTTTTTTATGTATATGTGAAGCTTTGCCCTGACCTGGATGGCCCACGCTTGCCTGATCTTGTTGATCGTAGAAGCAAAGCAAGGTCAGCTCTGGTTAGTGGTTGGATGGGAGACCACCAAGTAAGTCCAAAGTCATTACTCAGAGGCAAGCAATGGCAAACTACCTCTGAATGTTTCTTGCCTTGAAAACCGTACCGGTTCACCATAAGTTGGCTGCAACTTGCTGGCATTTTGCACGCACACACACACGTGAGGCTTTAAATCCATGCTAAGTTATGTATTTGGCTTCAATTTAAAATTAATTTAGATTAAGAAGACTTTTCTCACATATTTTAATTAATTAAATTGAAATAAGTGAGATGCCCTATACTTATAATGTGTACACAAGTCCTTAGAGAACAGGGGTTTTTTTTGGGGGGGGGGGGGTAAGCCAGTATGGTTCTTTTCTTCTTAATTTGCATAATGGGCAGTAGCTGTACATGTAAGGTACATAGCCAAATTTTGCCTTTGCCTTAGCGGAGCTGTTCTGATCTATTTCATACCATAATTATTATTATGATTTTGGTGGCACAGTGGGTTGGATCCAAAGGACTGTATGACTGCTCGTGGAATTGATCTTTCCCACAACCCACTTCTCACTGCCCCCCCTCCACTGTACACACTGAAATGCTGGTTGGGGCGGGGGTCAACGGGTTCTAGGGAACAGCATGGCATGAGATGTGCATGTCTTCAGTGGGTGGTGGAACTGGCAGAAATTACTGCCCTTTTGACCACATGGAAACACCTTTCTGCTTGCAGAAGAAACCTCTGTATCCAAACCATTGCAGTAGGGGAAGATAATATGTTAAATGTTGACTGTTGTGTTAACCAAAGAGGACATTGTCTTTTAAGTAAATATTGTACATGGTGAAAAAAATTTCACAATGGAGTTTTCTTATCTCTTTTCCTAATTCTTACTGAGGAACTGAAGCACCAGCTCCAAAACCCTTTCCTTGAGCCTGTTGCCTGCTGAGGAGGGGCCTTAAAATGCATACATATCACGTGTATATTAGCTTTGACGGACAATGTTGCCTTAGTTCTCTTCAGCTCTCTTCTGGTAAGGCAAAAGCAGCAGCATACAAACATGCTTTTTGAAATCATCCATGGGTGCCAGTATAAGGACAGATTCTGTGAACATTGTAGACTGGGAAACAACTTTTGCTATGTAGACAATTTTTTTAGTTTCACAGTGTGTGGCATTCCGCCCATCCTGAACCACAAAATGCATTTTTTCTATTTAATTTTTTTAAGCTAGGAAAAACCTGTTTATACCTATAATCTATGTCTAATACCTTTGCACTGTTGATGTTTCCTAGGGTATGTTACACTCTGGAATATATTTGGACAAGGGAAACTACTTGCTTATTTCTCTGGTGTAAGTATTGATCTTTTTCTGTGGAAAACACATTGAATGCTTCTAATTTCTACTAGTTGGGCACCCACAGTTCTTATTAATGCTTTGTGGTTGCTGAAACTAAGAGTTGATCAAGGAAAACAGAATTAAAAAGTAGATTTTTAAATAGGTCACTTGTGGAACTGGAATGCACTCACATGAAGCTGCCTTGTACTGAATCAGACCCTTGGTCCATTGAAGTCAGTATTTACTCGTTTACTTAGAGCTTTCCTCATTTGTTTTGCCTCTCAAAAGTCAAGGTGCAGTGGTCTAAATACCCAGGAACCCCAGTCTCCAGGAAATTACAGAAACATTTAGACTTGCTTCACTAAACATATTGAACTGGATCCAGTGAACAACAACAGAACAACTTCTTTTCCCTTTCCCCTGTAGCTCTCCGAAAAGCTGCTCTTGGATAAGCTTGGGAAACCGAATGGGCTGTGGCCAGTCACAGTTCGCTCAGAACTATCTTAGCCCACGCAGAGGCAGGCAAAGGCAAACCACCTCTGAAGCTCTCTTGCTTTGAAAACCCTAGGGTCGCCAGAAGTCAGCTGTGACTTAAGGGCATGCACACAAACACAAAAAAGGCTGAACAGGGAATTGGCAGACCCCTCCCCCCCTCCCATTCTTATGCAAACTCCTGTTCTGTTTGTGGAAGAACTTGTGGAAGAGGGGTGGAGGATCTGATGTCCCCTTCAAAACTGCATATTCTCAGCAACTTGCCAGGGGAGGGGTTTGAAGGGAAAGCGATCAGGTTTGAGAACTTGTCACATTCCTGGTTTATTGGATCCAAACCTGACAAGTATCTGAATGCCTTTTAAGATACATTGGGCTGGGTTCGACCAGGTTTTCTGTTGGAGTAAAAGGGAGGAGGGAGTCTCACTTGGCCACCAGAAAGGCTCTGCTGGGGTTCATGGGATTGCTTGAACAAAAGCCAAGTAGAATGGGGTGGTGTAGTAAGGAAAGGTGGAATTGAGTGAAAAAGCTAGCTAGATCCAACCCATTGTATCTTTGTTATTCAGATTACCCACATTAAAATATTGGGCACAGAACCTGATTGCCCAGTGTGTGTTTCTACATCTCATTGAATTGTTAAAATATTTTATATAGACTTTATTTTGAATTCTGTTTTAATGTCTTGATGTTTTAATGTTGAAATGTTTTTATGTTAACCACCGAGGGACCCTATGTGGGTGGAAAGTCAGCATAGATAATAAATAAATTCACACACACCAATCTCTAAAATGTAGAGGAAGCATTCCCTAAAGACTTTCCCACAAATTGTGATAGAAGCAGAAAACAATTTAACAGCACAAAGGCAAGTTTACCAGAGATCTATACACAATTCAATTATTTCATTCTTCTTTAGGGCTTTACATTTCATAGTATTGGCCACAGTCCAGAACAGACTTGGTGCAAATTGGCCCCATTGGTTTCAGTGCCATTTCAAAGAATTCATGCATGTGCTGGAGAGCAGCTACTGCGACTCAGTGTTTTAGAGGAAGGTTAATACAAATAAAGAGTAAAAAACGAAGCCTCCTATTGAGGAATGTACATCATACCAAGTCATGCTGGCTTCATGCATTTCCCAAGTTGGCTTGGCTGAGTGCTGGAACAACCTTAACATACAGGCACTCTTCACCGTTGTATTCTCAGCCTTCACTGCTACACTTAACTGACTCAGCATAAATAGCAACCGCACAACAAGCTCATCCTCATTCACCACAAATCATGCAGGCAACAACCCGAAGTGCCACTGGCAGTGTGTTCAGTCTGTTAAAGGTGTAAAAAGGAATATGATGTTCTGATTAAAGTAAATTTTCTACCACATTGTTACTGAAATCCTTGAAGCTGTTGCAAGTTGGTTATCTTCCAGTTGTCTTTTTCTTGCCTCACTTGCAGTCAAAGGAGAAAACTACCATCGGTGACATGGCTGTCAGTAACAATTACTCCCTCTTGTGTGCAGGAGACCAGCTGGGGTCTCTCTATATTTGGAACATTGCTGAATATGCTGCTCATGGGTCAGAGGACAAACCACCACCTCGTGAGAGACATATAATTTTGTCTTGAAAATAAGAATGTTCATATTCCTTCAGTCTTCCAAAGGTTAAGTTCTCTTCCCCACCCTACCCCTCTCCCCCTGTCTTAACATTTTTATAGTGCTACAGAACTGGAGAGCTCACAACTGCAGTGTTACAAGGTAAGACAGTGATGAACGCAAGGTCCACTCTGTTGCTTCCAATTTATAGATTATTATTTCAGGATATCCCTGTAATGTCAGAGCCCTGTTGAAAGAAACTAGTGTGCTTTGCAGGGGAGGCTGAAGTGTCCTTTCACCAACAAGATCCTCAAAGCTGATTTTAGATTTGGTTTTTAAAGCTGGCATCTCCTCGAAACAAAACCTATGCATGGAAAAAGAGCAGTGACTGAATAGGCCATTAGAGCTTGGCTCCTTGGAGTTACAATTTGAAGTTCCTTCTCCTGTAAATCTGGTGGCAGGTGATCTGCTGCAGTCTGTCTCCTTCTTGAGGTAACTTGAGGAAACTTTGGGTCATGCCATTGAGGTAAATGTGACAAGCCTGAAGTCATGACAAAGGAGACCATGCTGCTGTCTCTCCCCCCACCAGCACTGCTCCTCTTGAAACTGGAAGTGTTCTGCCACGCAGAGGAGCCTCAATATGGGCATCTCCCAGGTCTCCAGCAGCTAACTCCATAGTGTGGGAAGGAGTCATGCTACAGCAGCTCCTATAATGTCAGTGTAATATATGAATTGAAGTCTACAGCCATAAAGTCTGCTGTTTATTGATTCCCTTCCTGCATGGGAATTGCTTCCATCTACAAAACAGCACGCACCTAATATGCAGATCACCGTTCAGAGTCAATCTACATGCCTATGCACTGAGATATACCTGAGGGATTATCAAATCAGATAGTCAAATATATTTCTTACACCTAAGCACTTGAGGAATTCGATGGTGTGAGATGGCCCTCTGTGGTCCTATCATCTTTCCTAGTGACTGTCCGACACTATGTATGTATCCTCATGATTTAAAACCCTACTTCTAAACATGGTATGAGGAAGCAAATCCAAGCAAGTTGAGGGAGGTTAATTCCAGGCAACATGTTATTCCATTGTCAGAAGCAGTTCAAAATCCAGATATTTCCAATGGGTCTATTGACAGTTGTCAAGAAAACGAAGAGAACCAAGCCCATTTTCTTTTTTCAATGTAGCGTGGCTCTTGTGAGTGACTACCACCTTCTCCTCACCTCATCATTGGACTGTAGTGTGAAACTGTGGAGTCTAGAAGGGGAATACATCGGTAAGGAAAGTTTAACAAATCTCCTTGGAACTGCCTGGTCTGTCTGATCCCAGATCATGATTTTGCTGCATGAAGCATTCACTGGTTGTATTGGGAACAGAAGCGCTATCATCATCATCTGGGGATTCGTTGTAACTGGGGTGTTGTTTAAAAAGGCTAGAAGACTCTTTTGTCACAAAGCAAAGTCATGAGAGGAAGTAAAATGGGAAGATATTCCTTGGTCCATTTGGGAGGAACCTGGGCAGAGAGTGCCCAGGGACCCCCCTGCTCACCACCAGCCCCCTCCTCTACCTGCTCACAAGCACTCCCACTGCCCACATTCACAGCTGCCCACACTGCATGCACACCCTTTTCTTGACAATGCTGGTTGGTGTGAGATTAGGAGCTCTGTCACTGTGCAGCACCTGTACACCCTTCGCCAGTGGCAGTGGGTTGCACATGAAGCCAAGAGTAAGGGTGATGGAGCACTTGCAAGCAAGTAGGAAGGGAAGGAGCAGGCTGGCAGCAGGAGAAGCACACAGCTAGTAGGGAAAGTGGCAATGGGCACCATAAGAACATCATAAGAGCCATGCTGGGTGAGACCAAGGCCCATCAAGTCCAGCAGTTTGTTCACACAGGGGCCAACAAGGTGACTCTAGGAAGCCCCCAAACAAGAAAACTGCAGCAGCACCATCCTGCCTGTGTTCCACAGCACCTAAGATAATAGGCATGCTCCTCTGATCCTAGAGAGAATAGGTATGCATCATGACTAGTATTCATTTTGACTAGTAGCCATGGATAGCTTTCCAAGTTAAAGCCTTCCAAGTTGGCAGCCATCACCACATCCTGGGGCAGGGAGTTCCACAATTTAACTATGTGTTGTGTGAAGAAATTCTTCCTTTCATCAGTTTTGAATCTCTCACCCTCCAGCTTCAGCAGATGACCCTGCGTTCTTGTATTATGAGGGGGAAAAGCTTCTCCCGGTCTTCTTTCTCCATACCATACATAATTTTATAGGCCTCTATCATGTCTTCCCTTAATCGCCTTCTTTCTAAGCTTAACAGCCCTAAGCGTTTTAATTGCTTCTCATTGGGCAGTTGCTCTAGCCCCCTGATCATTTTGGTTGCTCTTTCCTGGCCACTGCTCTACCTCAGGGTATGCTAAAGCCAGCCCTGCATATTCACAACACAGGGAAGAGAAATTGAAGCACAGTCAGGTGCAAGACTTTCAAGTAGCTTTTTTTTTTTTTAAAGGAATGTTTGGTCAAAAAGAACCATGGAACATCGAAGAGAAGTCATCCTGGAAACAGTTTGACCCTAACATAAGCTCAGCACATGACACCAATGACTTTGGACAGGAATCTCTACACGAAAATAGTTTTGCCTTAGATGGGGAGTTCAAGGTGAGTGCTAAGATGAGAAGATTGTTTCTTGCCATGTTTGCTTGTGAAGGAGTGTCCTTCAGATAATATTAACTGGGAACAAGATTTGGGTGTTGTGTTAGGCTCCCCCCCCCCAAAGGACAGAGCTTTGCTTGCTTAATTGAATAATATCAAATCATTTGGTTGTGACACTTTTTGGTGTCGATGGGCAGGTTACACAGCACAGGACTATTTTGTGGATGGTGTTTTTATTGGAATGTGTCAGATTTGATTTTCCTTAAGACCTCCTATTATGGACCTTCTTGCTCTCCAAATTTCTAATCTTGCTTGGTATTACCAAATCTAATGACATATCAGGCATGCAAAGAATGGTTTCTAGAATCCTAATGGACAAACAAACATAAAAATCTTTCCCAGAATTCTGCTAGATGTATACTTTACTGCAGAAACTGTAGTTGATCTAAGACTCTAACATCAGTAAAATTGGACAAATGGTCCTTTCCCATGTCATAATCACATGCCTATATTATAGTCTGGGTAATAAGGTTTATGGTGACCACTCCTTTGTTGGTTTTGTCTGCTTTCTCAGTGCCAGAGCGGGGAAAACTGACCAATACTAAGTTATCCGGGCTGTGTAAGCGTGGTCTTGGAATTTTCTTTCCTGACGTTTCGCCAGCAACTGTGGCAGGCATCTTCAGAGTAGTAACACTGAAGGACAGTGTCTCTCAGTGTCAAGGGTGTAGGAAGAGTAATATATAGTTAGAAAGGGGTTGGGTTTGAGCTGAGTATTGTCCTGCAAAAGTATTGTCCTGTAAGTATCAAGATAATGTGCTAATGAGGGTATGGTATGTTAATATGGAACCATTGTATCCTGAAGTGATCTGTTAATGTGTGTAATCCAAAACTAATCTGTATGGCTATTGTTGAATGTTGTCTTTGTCTGGAGGTTTTTCAGGGCAGGAAGCCAAGCCTGCAGACAAACCTCCAGACAAAGACAACATTCAACAATAGCCATACAGATTAGTTTTGGATTACACACATTAACAGATCACTTCAGGATACAATGGTTCCATACTAACATACCATACCCTCATTAGCACATTATCTTGATACTTACAGGACAATACTTTTGCAGGACAATACTCAGCTCAAACCCAACCCCTTTCTAACTATATATTACTCTTCCTACACCCTTGACACTGAGAGACACTGTCCTTCAGTGTTACTACTCTGAAGATGCCTGCCACAGTTGCTGGCGAAACGTCAGGAAAGAAAATTCCAAGACCACGCTTACACAGCCCGGATAACCTACAAAAACCAATGAACTCTGACCGTGAAAGCCTTCGACAATATTTTGACCAATACTAACTTTATCATTGTGAAACACCCCTTCACTGTGGATGGCTCCAGATGAGCTACACTCCTCCAGTTTCCAACTGCCATCGAGAAGACATTCCTTCTTTATGCCCGCATCCAACTCTGACAGAGTCCATTCTATCTAGTTCCTTGCATTCAACTCCAGATGAGAGCTCTCTCCCTCTAATGTCCAAATGCCATCAACAGGATCAACAGAGGCGACTGAAAATCCAATTGCCAAGGAACATGTTTTATGAAATGGTCATAAGTAACGTGATCCAATTCCTGTAAGGCACTTTGGAAGCCAGTGTTTAACTAGAAATCAGGATAAAATATCCATGTGTTAAGTGCCATCAAGTTGGTTCCAACTTATGGCGACCCTATGAATTAATGACCTCCAAAACAACCTATTGTTCACAGCCTTGCTCAGGCCTTGCAAACAGAGAGCCGTGGATTCCTTGATTGAGTCAATCCATCTCATGCTGGGTCTTCCTCTTTTCCCGCTGCCTTCAACTTTTCCTTGTATTATTGTCTTTAAATAAATACCAGCGTGCAAATAGAGCTATCTAAAATCCACTTCAACATGACCTGTACTATAACTAGGCAACATTAACTAAAGTCAGTGAACGCAATATCAGAATTGGCAGAAGTACACTGATTCCCTCTATAGTTCATACTTGCTTTAGCATTACAAAGTTCAGTTCTTATAGGAAACATATGAACGTGTGATACATTTCTGCAAGTATAGACCTGGCCCAAACTACAAAACGTTTCGTATAAGCATCTTCGAGAAAGGTTCTAGGGGATTACTTCACTGCTTTGACTGTAGTAAGTTTTAGAACAATGTATCACTGTTCATTGTATGTATTGCCCTTACTGCATTGTTTTCTACTTTTATAATTGTTTACATTGCTTATGGCATACCATGTCTGGTGTTTTTTTTTTTTTGCCTTATTTCTACATTTTGTAATCCTATTGCATTGTTTGTTGGTTGTCTCATTTGATTGCACTGTTTTACACTGTAATCCTCATATTGCAGCAAAAAAGTGGCTATATTTATATATTCAACACAAGCAGCTATCTTTTAAATAATATAAATGCATATTTGTTTTGGGTATTTCTAGAAAATGATGCAGGATACCAGTACTTTGAAGCTAGTAAGAAATGATGAAATTTCTGAAGACATGAAGCAAAGGCAAAAAGCAAGACTTCAACACAGGTCTGTTAAACCTACATTTAATTCTTCAGCGATGGTTTGCCATTGCCTGCCTCTTCATTGCAACCCTAGACTTCCTTGGTGGTTTCCCATTCAAGTACTAACCAGGGCTGACCCTGCTTAGCTTCTGAGATCTGGCTAGCCTGGGCTATTCAGATCAGGGTGTTCTCTCCTTACTTCCTCAGAAACTTGATATGTACAATTCTTAAAACCTCTGGCCTGCTTCAGGTTCCTTCTTCTCCATCATATGAAAGACATTAGTTCGGTTTGGAAATATGCACACCAAATAAGAAACCAAGCCAACATGGTAAAAGTAGACGCTTCTTTCGGTTCACACAAATCTTCAGCTCTCTGAAAAATGCATGAAAAATCCGATGGCAAACCCCCTGTTTTCACTTGCCTTGAAGAAAGCCCTTGCTCAGGTTGCTGTAAGTCGGCTGTGACTTGACAGCACTTTACACACAAGCACAGTTCCGTATATTCTTCAGTCCTAATGAACTGTTTCCTTGTGTCTGAACCATCCACTTGTGCATGCTGTGATGGTGCTGAGGGTCATTTTTACTCATTGCATTCAGTGAGAAACAGAAAGCATACAGAGCAAGATTGACAAAATGCTATGTTTTCTCCCTGTTACCTTTTCTACAGTTCCATTCCTGTACTGTCAAAGGGAAATACTTCATAACTGTTCTCTTGACAGTTTGTGTCATGTTTAACATGATCCATAAAAGACTTTCTTTGGGGGCTATTTGATCTCCAGATTAGTAAAATAGACTTTACAGTTGTTCACCTTTTGACTTTCAGACAAAAGGAGCGCCACTCTAAGCCTATTCAACAATATGCCAGCAGAACCATGAGTACCTATCATACTCTCCCACTGTGTGAACTAGCCAACGTGTCAACTGTTTTCCACAAACCAAATCTAGCTGCGGAACTTGAAGACCCATTTCATATAGAAATTTAGCGGTTTCTTGATCAGTGAGCTGAGTGCCCCTTTTCAAGGCTCCAAGCTGCTTTCTCAAATATAAGATGGGTGAAGTAAACAGACCTTTAAAAGGCGCTGCCAGCCTGTATTGTCGGAAGCACTTTGAGGACTCCTGAAGACCAGCCAAATCGCCATCTACGTTAATCCCAGCAGCAGCTAATCTCATCAAGAATTAAGTGGGATTATTAAGTCACACTTGCAGGCCAACCCGTAGCCATTGGTAATAAAGAACTCTCGTGTGGCCATGACTTGTGATTCAAGAAGTAGATTTAAATATTTATTATAAATATGTATACACAGCCTCTGGCAATCTGTTGCCACTTAAAAATCAATTGACACACTTGTCAATCTGTGCATGATGTCACTGGGAAGGTACACATACAGTAAACATTTTGCATACTTTTAACACTGCTATAAGTTGAACACACACTCTTCTGTCCCATTTACATAAAAGAATACACTTGCTAAATATGAAACATCTGTTGACCTGACCACCTTGGCAACAGCAGCTTTCATTGTTCTGAAATAGGTAGCTGATTAACTTTAGCTAAAAATGTCCTATTAAAGCTGAAATATTTCCCCCAGTTCAGATACATGCTGATTCCTCCTGTATCTACGGAGCTGGTGTGTCCATCACAATCATGAGGGAGAGAACAGTAGTTAGGTACATCCAGCTGTTCTTACTACAGCAAAGGGTGTCATCAGGCACCTGGAGATTAGTATCCTTGGCATGTAGTTAAATCATTCAACTTTGCTGTTTTATGTCTCCTACATCCAACATCTCTTCTACAGCCAATACAGATCTAAAAATTAAACCTGCATTTTTTCCAGATAACTTTGCAATTTAGCAAACTTCTGTTCTCTAAATGCACACCAAACTATATTTGCACTAACTTCTACCTTACTGCAAGCCAAGGAAATGGTTCTACAAAGAATGACACTGAAGGTTTCAGATTCTACCTACAATAACTCTCCATAACATGGTTTTACACTTATGAACAGCCATTTCACACCTTAAACTGGCAACAGTTTGCCAACTATATCCTGGCTGCAGTATAAAGAGGCTCTTGCTTAACAAGCCCAGAGATTTTTAATCGTGCACATACCTCAATTAAGAGAAAAAGAAAATATGCAACATAGGGAAAGGTAACATAGAGAATGTTCTCTCTGGACTGAGGCAGATGAGGCACTCAGGATCTTCAGGGAAATGTGTACTGTCAGATTTTAGACTACAGCCCACTGATTCAGTGTTTTTGTTATGAAGCAAACTGCATTAAGAAAATAAAGATGTTCAAAAGCCCACAAAGAAAGAGCTGAAGAGCTGAAAAAATAGTGGTCAAGTAAATGTTACTGTTTATGGGTGATGTCAGTTAACTTCAAACTGTCCCAGATTCAATATTAGACAAAGCTTTCATAGGGGGGAGGTGGGAAGAAAGATTAAAAAACAGAAGGACCAACATTTGAGATAATAGCCATGGAAGACAACACAGTGATAAGCTAAAACAAGCATGTATTAATGAAGAAAAAACATGACAAAATCCTTAGAGCAAAGAACCGCTGGGAAACAATATAGTAATAGATGTCAAGGAATGCTGACTGTTGAGAATGAAATTAAAACAATTCCAGATTCTAGCGTGCACACTGATGCATGCTCCTAAATTATGGCCATCATTTGATAAATTAAATATAAATGGGTGACAGAACTCTGTGAATACGATCTGTAAAGGAGCAAAATTCTTGGTGCTATATATAATTTTTTTAAGTCAATGAGTTCTTTGTTTTAAAAACGAACTGATAAAAAACAAATAATAGTTAATATGACATATTTAAACAGATTGTTTTGGAATAGGGACTGGACAAAGCCAGATAACATCAGTTAGAGGCTTATCTTCTTCAGTTTTAAAGTGGGGTGGACATAAAGTGAACCACAGCTAATTTCTACATGGTGCCATCCTATTACCAAGCTTTATTGTAAGGAATGCTGGATTTGGTGCCTCAGTACTGCCAAATACTTAACTGTTCTTCACTATATATAGTTAGGATCATGTTGCACAGATTAATTATGCCTTGATTGTTAGAAGACCCTGAACATGTACTCTTCATAAATGTAACACACTGGTGTTCCAGGCCTGGAATCCCAGACAAATCTAGCTATGTTATCACACTGATACTCTGCTGAAGGAAAAGTGAGCCACAGCAGCAGCATGATTGAAAATGGTTTTTCTTAGACACACGACACCTGTTCTGGAAGAGCCTGGTAAATTTACGCTGGACTGAAAAGTCAAAATTATTCAAAAGGATTACCGTGCATTCCTGAGGGGAATGCCTGCACCAGGCTTAGGAGGCAACGCAGAGGCGCTGCCTCCTAAGGAGGTTTCGGCCCCGCCGAAATCTCCGCCTGGCGCCAAAACCCCACATAGGGTTGCAGGGGAGATACGCCACATCTCAACAAAAAAAAAAGGGGGGGTTCCCAAGCCGTAACAGCTTAGGAGGCCACAAACTGACCCCAAGAAGTGTTAGGCTTTCTTTGCCATATTCATCTTGCAACCTGGAAATTATTCACTTAAAAGGGTTATGGTTAGAGGGAAAGAAAGGCAATGTGATCTTAAAAACAAACTGAATCATTGAAAAATTAGTCTCACTATCCAAAAGCCAAAACAGCAGCCCAGATTCGCCACCAGGAATCATGAAGCTATTTTTAATTCAGCAACTTTCTTTTTTGTGAGAAAGATGAATTTTTTGAAAATTGAGTATAAAAATACCCTGGGGAAATACTGAAGAAAAAGTATTCTGAAAACTCCAGTGTGCTCATCTTTCTGATTGCCATCAACATAAAAAAATATTTGAACTTTATCAGTGAGGGAATATTTTCCAGTCCAGTCACCAATGGAACAAATACTGTCACATAAAATGCATTCCATGTCCTCTTGCAACATTTTTCTTAAATTTGAGCGACTCTTCCTGAAATAATTTTTGGGCACCATACTTGTTAACAGATGTATGATTTGGGATTTACTACTTTTCTTGACTGATTTTATTTACTGTGTACCTTAACTTTCTAGTTTAGACATCACACACACACAAAGTGTAACAAATTCTCACCTTTAAAGTTTAGGTGGATTTTTTTTTTATTCCATCACTGTAAAGTCACACTGGCATCCCAGAAGCCAAATTCTGCCATAGAAGCAGAAATGGTCTGTCATTCTTCCAGCTCCTTTAGTTTAAGTCTGAACAGACTGACCTTTGCCCACAACTGCCTGTCTGAAATTGGTTGAGAGAGAAGATCATGTGTTCCACATAATAGAGAGATGTATAATTCAACAACTGGTAAATATATTGCATAATGCTTTGTCCTGAGTTGGTGTGGGTCACACAGACAGTCAACTGAATGCTTACATGTGAATTGTTCTCTTTTAGATTACCTGCAATGCTGCTCCAAAGCAGCTGTCTTATACTCATTCAACCATGCAGTGTTGTAAAAAAAGTCTCTTGAAGATCTACTCTCTTCTGCGGTCTCCCTGCTGAAAATTTGCATACCGCAATCTCCTCCCAAATAATAATTTTTAAAAATGTTTTAGATGGTGGGAACTGCAATAATAATAATAATAATAATAATACAGTAGGGAAAAATGATCCCTAATCCTAATAAACAAGGTTTCCAAGTGATCCACTGCATAACAAGCTAACAATACTACTGGCCACTCTTTCATCTTTTGTTTTCCTTTGCAAATACATAAAGCTTTATTTGTTCTGGATGAATAGCTTATAGTGGCAGGACAACTCACAGGTAAGCATTCCACTTACTGTTCTCTGATACCATGCCAGTAAACAACAACTGGAATTTACCAAAGCAGATTTGGTAAGAAATTTATGGAAGGCCTATCTACATCTACCACAGCAAATTTCCTTCCAGGCAGTATAAACAGCACCTCCCAGATAGAATGAGGAATTGTTTCGAAGTAGCTTGAAGGAACTTGCTTCTGCTGCAGAAAAGATATTGAGCTTATATTTCAAAAGTAAACATGCAGAAACCCAGGTAACTGCTCTGCATGTTAATCCCAGGATGTTCTGAACTGAGGAGTTCGAGAAGCGACTGTTCTCCTGTAGTATAAACGGTCACTTCACTTGGAGAAGGAACTCCTGCCGTTTTAGAAGCATATGGATGTGAAGACAGTAGTAATTTTTTGCTTGGCATAATTAATGAATAAAGTACCATCTACCTTAAAAAATTCTATCATAGAAATATTTTTAAGCCATCCTTGGCCAACATGTGTAAATGGTAAAAAAAAAAAAATCACTCCAGACATAAAGCCAAAATCCAACAAAGGAATCCACATTCTGCTGAAGGAATAAAGGAATAAATTACCCTTTATAACCTTACTCTTTGAGCATGAGTAAAAATTCTCTGAGGCTGGTTACAAGAGATGTATTTGGTAATTTCGGAGAAAAGCTAAGATGGACCTTGACTTGAGTGGATTGAATATCACAAGGCTTGCATGACAGATAAATGCTCTATGTACTGCCACATAACCTATTAGTCGATTGTCTATATATGCTGCCTTTACATATGTCTGACTCTTTCGAATAACCCCTGGCTTTATATGCAGCCTGTTCCTAGGATGTCAGGATCAGGGTGTGGGATGAAGTCCTAGATTGGGATAAAGTCCTAGATGCAGCAACAGCATATTTGCTACAATTCAGTATTAGAGCCACTACATTCATTTCTGGGATCTGAGGACACTACTTCCACTATAGTTAGTATAGGGCAATTAGAATGCCTCTTTCAACTCTACTTTGAGAAGAACCTTGCTCAGGATGAAAAGTGAGGAGAAAACATGATATCTTAGGCAGTTCTAGGACAGAGCATCTGCTGCAAAGGCTAGTGGATCTTTATGCCTTTTGAAAAACAGATACTCCTCATTGTCTCTGAAGCAAAAAGATCTACCCGAGAGTTTCCTACTGTTCATACTGCCTCTTTTGGATATAAATCTTGAAGGTTTAGACAGTCTGTGAGTTGAACTGACCCTGGACAAGAATTATGAAGAACAGCATCCCCTGTACTTCCACCCAGGACAAAAACACAACTTCCTACAGATGTCTGTACAACCAGGTGCCCCCCTCCCAATATGCTAGTGCACCTGTACCCAATCAAACAAGGATGTTTTGGCTCCATAATAAGTAACGATTCAGAACTAGGCACATTGCTCAGAACTCCAATACATCAATATGAAGGACTTCCCCACAGCAAACCACTTACTTTGAATTAGGCTCATTAATCGCTATTCTTCTAGACTGGCAACTATGGTAATGCTGTGCTTGTCTGGGTCTGCAAGTCTATATTCACCCTGTCTTGAATTACTTCCTCTCATCACATTATGTGCAATTGAAAATACATCTTTCTATTAAAATTATCTCCAATCATTGCTTGGAGATGATGCTAGAAAATACATTAGAGACCTCAGCCCAAGTCCAAAGAAGAATCTTCCTGCATGAAACCCTCTTGATTCCAGTTTTCCTATCTAGCCTGACCCGGATGGTTGATATCCTGTACTATTAGTGGACAATAACGTCTTGTGAGAGATAAAATCCAGATCCTCTCCTCCATACTGGATAATCGGAAGTAGAATCAACCTTTTCCCCTCTGGGCCAGGAACTGCACCTGTGTGAGCATATTTACTTTTGTTAATATGTCTCAATGCAGAGGCAGAATCCTATAGAATAGGTCATCTAGACAAGGGTGGTTGCAAATACCTTGCTCTGAGCCAGATGACTACAATGCAAGCACAGCTTGAAATGTTTGGATGCAGTAGAAAGCTTGGGAAGTAGTAGAAAGGGCAAGGCACAATAGTGATAATGATGAAGTAAACACATGTCACTCTGAGCTTTAGATACAGGTAGGGATGTTTTGGGATCTAATGAGACCACGTAGTTGCTGAGTGAATGCTCAAAGTTATACATGATAAGAGTCTATATATGAAACGCCCGGAGACTTGCAAATCTATTCAAATGCTTCAAGTCTGAAATGTGTCCACTGAATGTATTCACATAAAAGTTCCCAAACTCATCCCTACCTAGATTAGAATAGGACGACCCAGTAAATCCCACAAAATTCTGATTCCTTTGTTTCTGCACTATTATTTTGATTCCCAAGGGATGAACTTTCACAAGGCAGCTAGGTAGAAATCTGTGGTATTCATTAATCTTCTAAACTGCTCCCAGATCTAGCAATTTTTAGGATGCAGCAGAAACATGCCTGAGGAAGTACACAATGGCAACCTTGAGGGAGACCATGTGACTCTACCACATACCGGCCAAGGCCTTGTAAGGATTGGACAATGACTTTTCCCTTCCTTTTCTTAACAAAATCCAGTCCAAGAAACACAGATAGCCACCAGCCAAAGTAAAAGTACCTGCTTCAGAAAAGCATGCCCTGCTGCAGAAGCAGAAAATGACTCAGAAATTTTAGGAAGGGGGTACACAGTGCACCAAGGGTGTACAGAAGGTGGCGTTCTGTACAAGTCTTCCTGAGAAGTGGGGCAAAACACGATTGCTTTGGAGAGGCACCACAAGTAACTTAAGAGAACATTTAAAGGCCCCACAATACCATACAATGAAGAGGAGTCCTAATATATCTGGCAAAGCTTGAGATTCAGAGATTATACAAATCAATCTGGAAAATCCTTCTGCATGTATCTTGGTCTAGAAGTGCTGACTATACACCCACACACATGACACATTATGCCAAGTGACTGAGCAATCCGAAAGTCAAACTTACATAGTAGAAGTGGGGGGACAGGACAGACAAGGGGAATCAATTAAGATTTTACAAAAGGGCAGACTTCTGATACAAAAATAAAAATAGGTTTAAGCCAAGAACTATGGCATCCCAATAAAGGATACAGTATTTCTTCATGATGTTTGTTTTAATCAAGAACCTGTATTTTCTTGTCTTTTCAAGACAGTTTTGTTAGCACCTCCTCAGACTGGCTTTACACTTAGAAATTTACCAGTGTCAAAATCTTACATCAATAATGTTGGAACACCAGTAGCTTGTGCTTAGTCTCTCACAGATTTGTTTTTTTACAGGTGCCAAATATTGCAAGCAACGGATGTCTGCTATTCAAATAGCACTCCCACCCCAGGCACCAAATGTCATCATGTTGCCAAGTAAAATGAGAGAACTTTTTTCACTAAGTACTGATATAGATATACCCATTTATGACAATTTTATATATGTATTGTCTGATTTTAATTAAGAAGAGGACAATATTTAAGAAACATGCATAGGCAGCATTCAGGATGAAGCCAAACCAGCAAGGTTTAGAGGTAATAAGAGAAAAGAAAACAAGTTCCCACCCCATGGCTTTTAAAATTTCACTAACGTTTCGTACTTTTACAACTTTAATAGTGTCTCTGTATCAACACAGAATATGATATACAGGGCTGTGTGTATATGGAGACCATGAGCTTTATTTTCAGTCATGTTGCTAGTCTTATGACAAAGAATGCTGCTGGTATGGGCTCCTTCAAGCCTTGGATGTTTTGTCTACAAATTCTTACAGTTTTCATGGTACATCAACAAAATGAACTAGTTTGCCAGCTAATCTCTATTTTAATAGTTAAATAAGAACAGTACAATAACTAGAAAAAGGTCAGTGCTTCAAGTGGCAATGGTGAAGCCACACCAAAACCAACAGCTTCCGAGATCGAGATGCAAAGATCTACACTCCAGCATCAGTAGTGCAATACAGTGGCCTTTCCTGAATAAAGGAGCAGAGGCTTACCCACAATAAAAGCTTTAAATAAGGTAGATTGTTGTCATTTATATAGCAATGCTGCCTATCTGATATAAAATATATCGGGAAAGCTTCGACTGACTTTTACAATCTACATTCAACTAAAGCTCCACATAAAGCGGCATCAATGGAATGAACAATGGGAATGCACTCAATAGAAAAACACTTTCAAACAGAAAGTCGATGAAGTAACTGAACATCTGTAATGTGTATCAGACATAAAAAGAAAGATGGACCCTCTGATTACTTGCACTATTTTTAATGGACTGAAAGGAACATAAATTAGTCCATATCCATTTCTTCGGATGATTTAGACTCCTCCGATTTTGTGTCAGTGCCGCTTTGTCCATTCATTGGTCCATTGTGTTCGTTACTAGATTTTGCTTGGCCTTCAGATTGTGGCTCCGGCTTGGGCTTGGGCTTGTAAATAATAGGGTTACATAAACTGTCCAGTTCCTAATGTTATTAAAATTAAGAAAAAAATATAAGTTAATACAGCAACTTAATGAAGGAACAAGAACCTAATGACATATAAAGTTGATATTGGGTAGCATTTAGAAGAAGGCCGGTCAGATGTCTGCCTATGATTGGTAGACTCTGGTTCTGATATTAAGCAACTCAGTTTGAGCAGCTTTTAAATTATGGAAATCTTATTTATTCAACAACTGGAACACACCTAAACTTAAGTCATCAATGAAGATGGAGGAGGTTGCTTTTAAGGATGCACAGACAACTGTTTAAACAGAGACAGGATCTATAATTTGGATGATGGGAATCCATGTACAATTTTGAACATTTTCATCTATAGCTACCACTTCTAAACGCCAGAATACTGAGTTTTCACTACTAAGATAAAGTAAAGCCAACACATGTATTTTTCTGATTGTTTACTGCAAGGGGGAAAAATGAACTCTCATTACTACAGTACTAAAATATTCTGCTTACACTTCTGGTTGATAGTCAACCTCTCTGCAGTTTAAGTGATTAGAGTCTGGCGCTATATATAAACCAAAAAACCATGATCAAGAGTCTTGCATAAACACAGGGCCTACATTAACAAGTTGAGCATACTAAACAAAGTGTGGATACTAAACAAAGTATCTGCTTACTGAAGACCTATTAATTTTTGCAGAAATATATACCTGTGCAATTAATTCGTTGTTGTAGTATTTCTGGTAATACCTTACTGACTCAAAAGCATTATAGCATATTTTTAACATTTTGAGCTCTCAAATGGGGGTGGGTGGTCTTCAAGTTGAGTATATGACAGGCACCATAGAGTCGAGGAGACCGCCACACCAAGGACCCAGCTGATTGCTGGAAGCCTCACCCCATACCTCTGTAGCTAGCCCATCAGCTGGGTCACCGATCAGCTGATCAGAGGCCACTGGGCTTCTCTGCAGCAGTGTTCGCAGAGAGTGATGATTGCACCTCCCACCTGGGTCCCAGGGGCCGGAACAGGCCCTAGGACCTGGCATGCAGGCAGCGAGACCAGGGCCTCACACCTGCCAGCTGGGTTACAGGATATGCAGCAGTCCCTTGGACCAGGCAGGCAGGATCTCTGCATCCAGGCCTTCGGGATTACAGGCAGCAGTCTTAAATTCAGGATCATCTGTTTTTGTATTCAGACTTGTAGGAGTTGGGTGTGTGTGTCTTATACTCAGGGCTGCATCCTTTTCAGGTAAATATGGTATTAATTTTTCCTTCATACAAATATTTCATATATTTACCTTAGATTTGGCTATTATTTCTGCCACTTTCACAACAGGATCCTGTGTTAGACTCAGCCTGTTTTGTGCATTCATTTTTGAGTTCAGCCAATTCATGGCCTCGCTGGTATATTTTTCTACTTTTTCCATATCAGCAGGATCAATGTGGTCATATTTTTCATCCTGGGAAGGGGAAAAAGATGTTATACACAACATGCAACAATAAAACACAATTAAACTGGGGATGCTCTGATCCCCTACGGGGAACAGTCCATCAAAATCCCAGTCTTTGTTGGGTCCTTGTGTTTGTTCCACGGCCTGGTTCATGTATAGCAGCTGGATGCCCAAGCTGTTTCCAAATACCAGCTCCCCTTTTTCCAGATGTTTTGTTGCTAGAATTGAAAGTAAATTACCTATATAAAGTTATACAGAAGTTTAAAGCAGTACAATTAAAACCGTCCTGTAAAATTCTAATCACACTTTACTTCGGAACGTGCAAATTTTTGTCCTACCTTATTTTTGTACCCTTCTACAGTTTTCATAAGCAGCTGAAGTTTTTTCCCCAATTCATTTAAAGCTTTTGGCCTCTCTTCGTGTTCCATGTGTCTTTCATGAATAGGATCGCCAAATTTCTGTAATATAACAATGTTTATACATTTTTAACAGTGCAGAAATAATAAAGAAAACCGGCACAATGAGATAAAGGTCCAGCACCAAAGTGTCAGCAGCGCTTGACATGCTGCATGCGGCTTTTCCACCTTCCCTTCCTGTTCCAGCTGCGGTAAAATACGCCCTAATGGGTGGGTGTCTGTTGGGAGCAGCACTGAATGTGGCACGGATATGCAGAGGGAAGGGAGAACTGTGGCTTCCTCTGACCAGCCTCCACGCACAAACAGATATACCCTTTCATTTGCACAAGAACAGTTTAAGTAGAAGTTGGGAACAGTTTAGTAGAAAACAGTTATGTGGACCGGTGAGAAAGAAAAGCTGCCTGAGGACCACATGCTGAGTGACAAAGTCTTTTTCAGGCAGTCTCTTGGGAAAGAATACAAGGTATACGTGATATACAGGAGATGTTCTCTAGGGAGGGTTGCTAAATTTACGACATAAGGCTTTAGGCTGGACTTTTATTTTTGTTTGCTTTTAGTGCAAATGTATTAAGTTTGGATATGATTTTTGTTCATGAGTACATTTTGTGGGATTTGTGGCATACTGTAGAGTGTCCAAGTCTAAAAAAGGAAGCCTGAAACCACTATACATGTACTAATTAAACTTAATACGATGTGAATATACTTGTTACCATCTGACAGTGATTTTTCTAAGAGACCAATTACTCTATACAGACTTGGACAGGATACAAATAAGAACCCTGCAGACAGTCCATTCAGGAGTTACGTTTATACGTATGCACATCTTACTTTCATTTCCTGAAGTTTTTCCACATATACATGTTTTGGCTGGTCTTCCCCATCTTCATACAGCCAGTTCTCTGTATCTTCTAACATCAACGTTATCTTCCTTGAATCCTAGTAAGATACGGGGAGTTCAAAAATAGCTAACTAGTACATTTAAGCATCGCCCTTCTGAATTATCAAAACATCTAAATGGACTTAGGTTAGACATGCTCCAACTACTGCCTCATAATCATGAACAACAATCTAAGATGATAAAGGTGTACCAAGACACTGATTATCTTCATCACTCTGGAAAGGCCTAATGTACATCTGAGCAACAGATCTTGCTAACAAGGTTCAGGAGCTCTGCACAACCAGTGTCAGATGAATACAACATCTTTCCAATGTGACAAATACTCATGCCTTTGCAAGTTTTTCACTTGGTTCTGTAATGTTATTTAATACAGAAAGGTTAATGATAGCTCCTAACCATTACACATGCAATGCTACAGTACTATCATAGCAGTTTTATAAAGCAGTAAGTTGACATAAAATGCATTTGTCCTATTCCAACACAGTCTCTTAAGCAATCACTATTTAGCTGGACTAACAGATTTCGTATGTTAAATATATGATGGCTCTTACGTCTTCAGTAATGAATTTTTCATAGACGCCACACAGCTTGTCCCTAAGATCATATACATATTCTTCAACAGCATTTTTGGCATCGTTCTTCTCTTTCTCCAGCTTGTCTTGCATCACCATCTTTCCCTGTAAAAACATCACAATCTTGGGATCAATATGGTATGTGGAAAGATGTTCACTTGTGAGTTTTATAAACTTCCCAAACAAACCATTCCAACCTAGATTCTGTTAACTTGAACTGGCTATTCCATGGGTTTTAAGTTGCCATTATACAGAGGCAAGAATAAACTACACACCAGTCCATTTATTCATAAGATAATTTGTGATTAAACTGGGAAAATATTCTTACCTCATTTTCAATGTAGCAGTTAATAAGGTCCTGTCCCAACTGCCTGTACAGGT
This sequence comes from Euleptes europaea, assembly GCF_029931775.1. NCBI lineage: Eukaryota > Metazoa > Chordata > Lepidosauria > Squamata > Sphaerodactylidae > Euleptes > Euleptes europaea. Next base: position 34,490,737 of record NC_079320.1, on the reverse strand, counting down.
TCGCCTGAATAGGGAGATCAATGCTTTTGATCTTTGTCTTTGTTTTTCCAGACTGAGCTGAATTTTCAAGCTTGTCTCCTGAAGCAGTCTACAAAACGACAGACACTTGAATGTTCCAACACTGTTGTTCCAGTGGTCCACTTCAGCTCAATATACAGCAATGTAATGAAAAGTGATCTAAGACAACATTTTCTGTGTCACTACAATTTCTGCAGATCACACCACTGTCTTTGCCAGTAATTGTCTCTGCAATTTTAAACACCCAATCAATTCTCCTCAATTCTGATGATTTCAATTTCTTGCGACTTTTGAAATCAAAGATTGTAAGAAACCTGCTAATAGATGCTATGGGCTTTCCGAATGATGCACGAAGTCAAGCAAAGATGCTGGCTCAAGCACATCTGAAAAGGAAATCTGCTCAGAAGAGCTTTAGATTATTAGTCAAAGAGCCAGCAAATCAATTTCTATAGGTGCTGATTAAGGACACCCTACTTCCCTGTGCACCGCATGCTCAGCACAAAGCTTATTCATTCTCTAATGATCATTTATGGAAAATGCCAAGTCCTCAAAACTTGTGAGGTAACTCAGAGGCAGTCTTCTTGAAGAACTACAGATTTCCCCAAGAATACGTGCACGCAATTCTTAACAATATCAAAAGACTGCCCACCCTATCCTAAGAGTTGATGAGATTAAGCCACCTCATTGTATACTGACCTTTCCTTCAACCCCAAGCTGATCTGTTTCCTCATCAGCTTGACTGTGTTGCTCAGTTTGGTTTCTGTGATTGCATTCATCTTGATCAACCTGTATTTTATCCTATAAAAAAGAAGCTTTCAATTCCATGCTGAACTTGACAGCCAGGTTTCTAGTCAATTAGACAAGTGGGTGTTTTTTTTTCCAGAATCGGAAAAGAACTGAAAAAATGAAAACACTGCGAAACAGTTCTTCTGTATTTAAAAGTTGCATCAAAATGTTTACTTTTTAAGATACTTAAACAGTATTGAATCCATTAAGATTTTCTTAAGCCACTTTTTCTTCAATGTGGTTAAGGCAAGGCAAGGAAACTGTAGACCAGCAGTTCCCAAATGGTAGCCAAATCATGGTACTCCTGAAATATTAAAAAACACCATCCAAAAGGACAAAGCAGATAGAATCAACTAACCCCACATGAAGGCAAAGTTTCTAAAAACTATGGGTTTAGTATATTTTTGTATTTCTCTAGTTTTAATTTTTATGTAATACAATGCCCATGGCGCAGAGTGGTAAGCTGCAGTACTGCAGTCCAAGTTCTGCTCACGACCAGAGTTCGATCTCGATGGAAGTCAGTTTCAGGGAGCCGGCTCAAGGTTGACTCAGCCTTCAATCCTTCTGACTCAGCTTCTGGGGGCAAAGTGTAGATGACTGGGGAAGGCAATGGCAAACCACCCCGTAAACATGGGTCAGTAATGACCCAGTACATTCACAGGGGACTACCTTTACCTTTTTACATCCTTCCTGTCCTATGTTTACATTGCTAGATCTGCTTTTATAATACGTTTCAACGTTGTTTATGATAGTTTTGTAAAGTTCTGCTTGTAATTGTTAGCCACACTGGCAGCCCTGACTGAGCAGAAAGATAGAATATAAATTTGGTAAATTAGAAACAATTTATCTTCTTCAACGTATATGTTGCATCAGAGGAACCTTAAATACAATGAAATCCAGCAAGACACTTTGCTACAAGGTCAGGCTTTTTCTATTGTATGGCAAGGAAGAGCTGGGTACAACAATATCACAAATTAAGCTCAACAAATTACGCCTGATCTCGTCAGATCTCAGAAGTTAAGCAGGGTTAGCCCTGGTAAGTATTTGGATGGGAGACCACCATGGAATACCAGGGTTGCTGTGCAGAGGAAGGCACTGGCAAACCACCTCTGTTAGTCTCTTGCCATGAAAACCCCAAAAGGGGTCACCGTGAGTCGACTGCGACTTGACGGCACTTTACACACACACACACACACACACAGAGAGAGTAATAAGCAGAACAGCAGAAGCACAGGAAGCCGAAAAGAACCTACAACACAGCAGAGAGTGAGTCTCAAACTGCCAGCTTAACAACACAAGTGGTATAACAACGACATACTATCAGGAGAGCACAAAGAATGCGCAGCATTCATTCTGGTTACATAAAACGTCATTGCTTCGTTGGAAATTTAACTAGACAGTTCTACACGCCTTTATTAGTTCTGAGTGGCCACACTGGCATCAATGGCCTGCTCGTATAATGTAAGCAGTCAGTCAAGCACTAGACTAGAGGCAATTTTTGCTAAAGATGCTTCTATCAATTTATCTCATAGAATACTCACTTAAATGTCACCTTAAATAAAATATTAAGGTGTACAAAGACTAACTTAGCATTTGATTTCAGAGGTTCACAGCTACAGAATCCTCAGACTCTCTCAGGACAGGTTATTTTCATTCATCTCTTACTGTTTCAACCTGTCCATCAATGACCTGGAGTTGGGGGTGAACAGTGAGGTGGCCAAGTCTGCAGATGGCACCAAATTATTTAGGGTGGTTAAAACAAAACCGGACTGTAAAGAGCTCCAAAAGGATCTCTACTGGAAGAATGGGAATTACAATGGCAAATAAGATTCAATGTGAGCAAATGTAAAGTGAAGCATGCTGGGGCAAAAAAATCCCAACTTCACATATATACTGATGGGATCTGTGCTGGCAGCGACAGACCAAGAAAGGGATCTTGGGGTGGTAGTGGATCGCTCAATGAAGATGTCAACCCAGTGTGTGGCTGCTGTGAAAAAGGCAAATTGCATGCTGGCCATAATTAGATGAGGAATAGAGAATAAAACTGCTGCTGTCATACTGCCCTTGTACAAATCTATGGTGAGACCACACTCAGAATACTGTGTACAGTTCTGGTCACCACACCTAAAAAAGGATATTGCAGAGTTGAGAAGGTGCAGAAAAGAGAAATCAAAATGATTAGGGGACTACAGCAACTGCCCCATGAGGAACAGTTAAAATGCTTAGGGCTGTTTCGCTAGGAAAGAAGGCGGTTAAGGGAAGACATGATAGAGGTCTATAAAAATATACATGGTATGGAGTGGATAGGAAGAATCTTTTCTCCCTCTCTCATAATACTAGAACGTGGGGTCACTTGCTGAAGCTGGAGGGTGAGAAATTCCAAACTGTAAAAGGAAGTATTTCTTCACACAACGCATAGTTAAATTGTGGAACTCCCTGCCCCAGGATGTGGTGATGGCTGCCAACTTGGAAGGCTTTAAAGGGGGACTGGACATGTTCATGGAGGAGAGGGATATTCATGGCTACTAGTGAAAATGGATACTAGGCATGATGCATACCTATTCTCTCCAGGATCAGAGGAGCATGTATTAGGTTATTTGGAACACAGGCAGTATAATGCTGCTGCAGTTGTCTTGATTGTGGGCTTGCTAGAGGCACCTGGTTGGCTACTGTGTGAACAGACTGCTGGACTTGATGGACCTTGGTCTGATCCAGCATGGCCTTGCTTATGTTCTTATGAACAAGTGGACGGGAAAATACCTTTGCTATATATGTTCTTAAAACCTACTGAATGCTACATGTATTACAAACCTCATCCTCAGAGTCGAGGGGTTCATCCTCACATATGAAAGGAAATTGCTGACAAGCATCATAGTAAAAACAGAAAATAATTAGTAGGTGCTCCATGTGAAACAAAGCATATGCATTAAAAGGGTTACTTTTACATTGAGCAAAGTGTTATTTTTTCCTGTAATATTTCACTCACTAGTGTAACATGCTCAGCTTCTGTAATAATGTACTTTAATAAATTGTTTAATATTTCTAAAGTAGGTTTTTTAAGCTTCAATCATCTTAAGGAGATACCGTAGAAATTTATTTTGGGAAACTACAATTCCATCCATATGGAGAGAAAAATATACAGAGTTTTTGTTTAGGTTATTCCTACTTCAATAAGCAACAATTCTTTGGACATGGTGGTCAAAGAAACTTGGGGAAAAAATGAAACCACTAGAAACTGTGCCAGTGTACATGAACAGTCAGAAGTTAAAAGGTTTGAGGTATGGAGGATAAGAAGGGGGAATCAATAAAAAGCAGGAAGAGAAATTTAGTTCAGAGAAAAAAGTGAACAAGGCAACATTATACACATTGAAACAATAAAACTGAAGAGGACTTTCACAGCTCTGCTGCAGGGTACTAAAGCAAAAGGCTCAGATAATTAAAAAGGTAGGAATTATGTCTGATGATTTGGCGGGGAGGAGGAAGACCAGAAAACTCCCTCTGACTCAAGGCTGCCCCCTCAAGAACACCCTCCTTGGGGCTTGGACAACCTCCCTACAGAGTGGACACCTAACTAGTCCCAGAGGATGCAAAATCTTCACCTTGTGTGTATTTATGAGAGGGTCCAGCTGCAATGACAGGTGATCAAATGCTAGCCCCAATATTAGTTATTAAAATGTTCAGATCACATGTATCATTAATTCAGCATCACAGCACTTACTGTAAATCTTTTCCCACAGTTTCAAGAAAACTTTATAGATCCACATACCAGTTCATCTTTGCTTTGATTCTTGCAAGGCAATTCTGTGTCCATAGTTACATCACTGGCATCACCCTCTATATTTTGCTTCTCTATTATGGATGCATTAGCCACACTGAAGATACCATGAATGTTAACACGCACTTTGACCTTAACTTTGGAATTGTCGCCATCATGTTGGGGTCCAACATTCTGAATAACAAAGTGCCCTAAATAATAATAATCATCATAAAGAAAACTGAGCAGGTGTTGGTTTGCAGTCTTATTACCAGTATAAAACACACAGAGAAAAGGATCAATTCAGTTACCTAGTGACGTTGATGCTTAAAAATGAATTTATAGTAATTTAGGGATCAACAACTGGGTAATCCAGACAAAGCATGGAAACCTGAGTGGCAGATGAATGGGGAAATGCAGATATGTTTCTGTCTGATACCAGAAGTCTGGTTGATGACTTCAACTGTGAGTCATAGACCTTCCATGAAGAATCTTTTCCTCTTCATCCTTTGATCATATGCATGTCCCCATTTTTCTTCGGAACTATCCAAAATTAAGACCCTGATGCCCTCTGAAATGTGAACAACAGCTACAGGGCACATACCAGGCAACTTGAACTGATCTGCAGACTAAAGTTAAATTTGGAGATCAGCTGGTGGTTAGATTTCATCCTAGCTGGGGTATCCCATTCTGCCTTACCTGGTCTTAACTGAGGCAAGAAAGCTACACATTAAATATTCCTAAGGACAGGGCAGAAAGGAGGACTATACATAAAAAGCAAGGACTCAAAGAATAATTCTGGAATGAACTACACTGTGTACTGTTCTTATGCATTCACACGTTCAGAACAATGGCCTCCTTTTCACCATTAGTAAACTCAGTTCAACGTTGTGCTCTAAAATTAAGGCAACTTTTTACCTATTCTTGTATCAGGATAAGGTACATCATGTGGATGGGTGTAAAATGCTTCCAGCTCAAAAGGTTCCTTCTTGTGGAAAGTAATAACTTTTGAGAATGGAGCAGCATGGTTTTTGCTGAAGACTTCACATTCACTACAGGAAGTAAAAAAGCTGACAATTAAATACCTGAAGACATAGACAATTAAAATCACAAATTGTGAACAATCATACTATGATAAATGCAAAATCTGAGAAATTGCCCAACTAAACCATGTGAATACCCAAGAGAGGTCTGAAAATTACAGGCTGAAACTTAGCTTTGATTATAATGGATGCATCCAGAGTTAAAGACCTATCTTTGTGGTGCTTTTATAACAATTCATTTCAAAGCTCTTACCCAGTTCCTTCCTCGTAAGATGACTGCCACCTCAGCGTAACTGAGTATGGAACAATATCTGTGATGGAAAATTCTCGTACTTTAAATGCCGGTGAAAGAATTGCACACTATAAAAGAGATCAATATTATTACATGATTAATACATTTCCCCCTTATGCCTGCTTGCCTGTGTGAAAAATTAAGCCAGTGATAATTTAATTCCTAATATTTTAGTTATATAAAACCTTGATTTATTAACCACACTTTGCTGTAGTGGCCCAAGAAAGCCACGTATACAAATACACATATACAAAGCCACATATACAAATACACATCTACCTCCCCAGCAAATGAGAGAAATATAGCACTACTTCCAAAAAGAACCCACCAATATCAAATTTGCTTTCTGGAATTTTTGGTCAAAGAACTGTTTTACAAATGTGAACTACAATTAATGGGTTACATAATACTCTTTAGAGTAAACATACCTGTAATGCACATCCCCTTGCCACAGCTTCATCTGCATTTAATGTGGTACTTATATCTTTGCCGAAGAATTTACAAATCTGCTCCTTTACTGCTGGGATCCGAGTTGCTCCGCCTACTATTTCGATACTGTATATATCGTCACGCTGCAGTTCTAGAAGAGAAGGACAATTTAATAGGATAGGGAAAGAAGCCAGCACAGCACCAGAAACCAGAACCTGATCAAGAATTGCTGGTTTTGAAAAATTAGAAGAAAAAAATGGGAGGCAACACCAGAAAGCCGGGGAGAGGGAGCGGAGTCCGAGGGAGGTCAGCTACAGGTACATGGATTTTCTTCCAAAATTGTTGTGGTGAGGAGCAGCAGCTGCTAGTTATCCAGTTTCCCTGTCCTCTTGATTGGTAGAGAGAACAGGTAAGTGGGCAAGTAGCCAGCTGGAGCTGCTACTGTTCTGTTACCAGAACACTTGCCCGCTCTCTTCTTCTAGCAGCAAGGAAGACGAACAGCAGCCACCACCTCTGCTAAGTCATCTAAAGTAGGAACAACTGAAGGCTCCTTGTTATGTTATATATCCTTGAAAGAGGAACAGTACGCTCTTTCTATCTGGGATGGTCGTCCTCTTCCACCAATTGCGCAGCTTCAGGAGGGACGCACATGGAGCAGTAAGGGAGGTAGGGGACACCTGCCTAGCCAGCCAGATCAGCCGAATCAACCCTGGCGATCAATGGGGTGACAGATGTCGCAGCCAGATCATCCTGAATGGTTTCTGAAGATCAGCCATAATAAAACCCTTTATTTGATGGGCTGCTACTATGGGCTTCTCTCTCAGTGCACAGCTGGGGCAAAATGTAGCAAAAAAAAAAGCTAGTCATGCATGTTAGGGACTACAATGAGACTCTAGCATTTCCCAGATCACTCACAGTCATGAAGACCCCCTTTAACCTTGTGGCTTTTGCAAACACAGAACACAGCAATTTCAAACTGTTTCAAAATACTTCTATTCAAGCGAGTGCTAACACAATACTTCTTACTCAGTTTCCACATCTCACAGCCAAAGATACCGTGCTACCATCTCAGATAAAGTTTCTAGAGAGTGCAGTTTAGCATGAAGGATATATAATACATCTTGGAAGACACACAAGGCCACAGACTGGCTCATACAGATCTCATTTAATGTACTGTTGGCTTCTGTATTCTACCAACAGGAACTTTTATAAAGTCTCTTCATAATATGTTGCTTATGTACATTTTAGCCACTGAATTCTTTCCTTGGAAAATAAGCACCTTCCCAGTGTCTCCCATATTTTTGGAATCCTTTCCTGCACAAATTTCTGCAACATGCTCTTTACAACTTTTTGTACGTTTCATCTGCTACAGAGCACTATAAGAACATACTAGCATTGCTCTAAGAGTTATCATCCCGGATGCTTAGTTTGCTAGCCAAATTCAACATCTGATTTTATTAAACTCCTTCTGATATGACCAACTCCCAGTTTCATCTTGGGGAGGGCTTGCTCCACTCTGAATCTCCTTGTCTTTTATTATAATCACTTTTAATCAGAGTTCTAGCCTCTGGCTGGGAAATAAAAGGCAAATTTTACTCATGGCAAATGTTTCTCATTTTAGCGACTGTGCTATAGTCCATTGGTAATAACTAAAAAAGTCAATGCAAGGAAAAAACCTGAAAAGTCTGGGGATAAAATGCTTCCCCTGCCCCCCAGAATTTTTTTGGGGGGGAAATTCATACGAAACGCTGTCTTTTTAGTATGAGTGAAATGCTAACCCTAACCCAAACAAAACTCTTATACAACATTTTTCTTTTTGAGAAAATCCTCATCTCAAAAAGTATTCCACTCATTCCAATTGTATTGTGTGGAAAAAGTCCCCAGACTTTTTCAATTTTATTAATGGAAAAATTGGGAAATTTGGGGAACACTGGCAAAAATTCCTATGCCTTTTCCCTTTTGGAACCAGCTAAATGAAAGACAAGGTTTTACTTAAAATGTATAGTTATGAGAGATTAGGGGATGACGGGAAGAGGGGGAAAAGGAAAAATGAAGACAGTGTGGTGGAGGAGGGATACAGGGGAAATGAGATTCCCCCTCACAAGTCCCTACCCCCTCAACATTCAATTAGAATTATGAAACTGAAAACAATAGAAAAGGATAATATTGATGCAGGAATTCTTAATGCAGTGGCTTGGGCTATCCAGTAGAAACATCACAGTTAGTTCCAAGACATCAACAAACAGCTGCCCCAAATAAACAGCAGCAGTATTTACTTACTAGCTTGTTCCATCACTGCTCTCAAAGGAGGTTCTACTCTGGCCAGAAGAGATGAACAGATTTGTTCAAACTGAGCTCTATTTAAAGAGAAGAAAAACCAATAACATTGTATCAATATTATAACTGGGTAATATTTTTATTTCAGACTTATATGATCACATTGTATAGTAGCTAGAGGGTCAGGCTAGGATCTGAGAAACTCAGGTCAAATCCCCTCTCTGCCATGAAAGCTTTGCTGCATGACCTTGGGCCAGTCACACACACACTGCCTAACTCCCTTCACAGGATTGTTGTTGTGAAGGTAAAATGCGGGAGGGCAGAACAAAGTTGTAAACCACTTGGGGTACCCATTAAGAAGAAAAGCAGGATATAAATATCTAAATAAATAAATTGCATACAATACCTATTCATTTTACTAGAAACATCAAGATCGTTCATGAAACACTCGATGTTCATGGGCAGATCGGAAGCATTGGCACTCATAAGCTTCTTCAGTTTCTCACACTCTTGATACAGCCTCAGCAGTGCCCGAGCATTGTCCTTCACGTTTAATCTGTACTTTCCTCGGAATTCTTCGCAGAAGTAATCTACCAAAGCCTCATCAAAGTTTCTGCCACCCAAAAATGGGTCAAACGTAGTGGCTAGTACCTGTGAAGATGTAATGTTGATGGTGAAAAATATAACTTTATGATAAACATTCTTGTATGCAGACACATATAGTTCAGCACATTCAACACAAGGTTAGTCTCATTACAAGTATCTGTTCACACCAGCCCCAATACCAATGACCTCAGTAACCTGACAGACGGTTGAGAGAACAATCCTGAGCCATGGCTCAACAAATCCCAGACACCAGGGCACTATGGTACCTAGAAATGTTATTTTCATCAATCATTTATTACAAGTGACTCTTAGTGCTTCTCAGTAGAAGAACAAAGTTCATTTAGGTGATGGATAGCAGCTTTTGTTGCGACGATTATTCAGGTTACCCTGTATATATTTATATAAAATGCTTTTGTTATTGCTTTAAAAAAGTGACAAGAACTGAAGAGTTTAGGATTAGGTGTTGTGGTAGCAATAATGAGAAAGTATGATCATTAAAATATAAAACGGTGAAGGCTGAAAATAAATCTAGTCCCTAAAGCTGAAGACAATTTTTCAAGGCTTGTCCTAAGCATATCTACTCAGAATCCTTCTCACGTCCATTCAACGGGGCTTATTCCCAGGAAAGTGTTCTCAGGATTATACTGTGTGTTGTTCTCTTGCTGCTCTTTAGAGTACAAAATTTTTGTAAGAGAAGCACACAGCATTAAACTGACTTTTCCAACTAAAATTATCTTCATGCAAGGTTGAATGATCATTCATGAAACCCTTAGAGGAGTTCATGAGCCACAGGCTTTTCTCTATTCTTTGTTTAAAGAAAGCTGTCATAATATCAGGACGGTTTTCACAAACAATGAGAAGAAGGAGCTTGTCTTTCTCGCCCACCAGGCAGACCACTGTGACCCCTCAAAAGGTGGCACTAGGGATCAGAGAGAGCCTTGTGGAAAAAATCCCATGGGGCATAAAGAGGCTGGAGAAAGGTGGTGGAATCACATGAAACAGTCCACACCTCTGTCTTCCATCAGGTGGAAGATGAACATGAGGCCAGTTTCACTCAATTCACACCTATCACCACAGCCCCTCATGACATTTTGTTTCTAGACTGACTTGAGCCCCAACACTAGATTTTCAGGGATCAGAGGAAAAAGCTTAGGGATGGAAGCTATTAGAAAGAAATATGCACTCACTGTTCATATGATCCAACATAATACATGCAAATTTTAAAAGGTTCTTTGATCACCAGGAGGCACCTATTTTCTATAAGATCACTCATCAATGTGATACTAAAAATACATTCTAGCAGTCAGATGCATCTTTATTTAAAGCTACCACTGAAATCTTGCTGATCTAAGAAAGCACATAAAATATGCTATATGCTTAAAACGACTGATAATTCCCACTGAATTCAGAAGTTAGCCGCTGAAAGAGATTAAAGGCATGCAACTTAGCCCTGATCTCTAAAATCTTCCCAGAGAGTTGTTGGCAAGACTAAAGTCTAAGGTTTCTCCTGAGGCAATGAGTGTAGTTATTTCTGATTGCCAAAATCAACTTAAGAATGGCAGAGAATTCATGTGCTTTGATACCATATGTAATAAGGATATAGATTTTTTTAAAAAAACCTTAACCTCTGTTACAAAATGAGATTTATACCATGTAACAACTACCCCAAACCGAGTGAGCATGAAGTATTAGGCAGAAACATTTTAATTTAAATACAAGGAAGACCTGAAGAAATCAGAGGGAACTATCACAATTAGCAAGTACTGTGGTTCAGTTGCTAATCTCAGGTTTCATTTAATTTGCCAATGCACAAACTCTTAGTAACTGTGACAAGTCTCTATATTTCCATATCTTGGTCTTCCTTGCTGAATTAAAACCCAATTCAACTATTTACCTTCAATTTTCCTTTGTTAAAAGCACAAATGGAAATTTGGTAAGCAGAGTGTCCCATATCTACAAACACCACATTCCTTGGTCTTTCCTCCAAAGATGGCAAATCTTGTTTATAAATTCCATAGGCGAGTGCAACTGCAAGAGTGTAAAGAATACATACTTAAATATAGTACGTGAAGATAAAAAATAAGCTACAGTATTATGAAAAATTAAGGGGAAACTATAGAAGCACACCATTTCATCACATTTCCCCAAGTAACAGGTTGGTTTCAGTGGATCCATTCTGCTAACATGGGCACATTTCGCCAGTACAAGAAGCCTTCTGCTAAAGAATCCCGTTCTAGCAGAAAGCACCATGAGCTGACTACATTTGAGGGATCCAGCTCAGTCTCTTTTACTTTCATTAGAATAATCAATTATTTAGGAACTCATTGCTAAGCTAATTTGGCCTGGAGGGCCCTCTTAAGAATGCTAACAATTGGGCCCTATTCGCAACCAAGGCCACAATCCTTTTTTGTAAAAAAAAAACAGCAAAGGTGGTCACTTTGTCCCTGCCACTATCTCAGTTTTTAATGCAAAAGTGGTCAGCTTCTCTATGGAGCTCCAATATGGATTGAGGTCTGTAGAGAAACACTAGCTTCCCATTTGTCATTATTTCTGCAGGAGGTCACAGGGATGCTAATGTCTCTTTAAGGGCAGAATTAGGCTTATGATCTCTGGAAGCATGGGCACGGCCTTTGGATTTTGGCTGAAAAGCTTATCTGCCACAGAAGCTAATGAATGTCTATATTTACTAAAATCCTATCTTCAAGGAAGAAATTAATGGAGGCTAGACTCCAATTACTGGGTTTTAGCAGTACTGAGCTGGAGATATTGGGAAGATCAGCAGTGCATTCTACAGTGGATAATCATCTGTATAGCTTTGACTTTATCAGCATCACAATGAGAGCCTGTAGGGTAATGCTCCCCATTATACTTGGGATTGAGTATGATAAGTTTATTGTTGTAACCACATGGATACACCTTGGGACTGTCTTACCCAAAGGTGCCCTTACCATATTTAGATTTTTTTAATTGTTTCTCGATACAGGAGAGAATTTATGCTTGCAAGATTAAACTCTTCTCAATTAATGCAAGGTCGAATGAAAAAGACCTCATACTTTGATCAACTTTGTGACTGTGCTTCCAGACAGACGTATACTTTGGAGCATTGCTTATTGGAATGCAGTACCTTTCCCTGTATTAGAGATTTGTGGATCACTCTGTGATGAGTTGCTGCTCACGTCAGATAAGGTCAAGAAATATCGATGAACATTCTTGCCTCAAATACACAGATGACTGCATCTGACGTTCATCCCCTTTTTTGTTTAAACGATTCCAAAACTCTTGTTTAGGCTAGGATCTAAGCTACTCTTTCCCACAAGCAAACTGACTGCCCCAGTTTTAGAAGCCATTTCCCATGTAGGGAGAAAACCAAATCTAAAGCCCATCTGGATTCATGGAATAAATCCATGTGGATCCTATGGATCCTGGCCTGATTGTTATGACACACAGGATGTTCTGCAAATACCACCTCCCATTGTAAGGCAGTTTATACAGAAGTAAACTGCCCTAGAATTGAGTCAGAGGGCGGTGGTAATTACCTTGGCTGCTGTGGCTATATGCGCTGTCTTTTTTGAGGTTGCAAAGTCAAATTTATACATGATGTAAACTATATAGCAAGAATTAAAGTATCCAGTTTACCTGCAGTGGTTTCATTCATTAGCCGGAGGCAGTTTAATCCTGCTACTTGTGCAGCTGCCATTACCGATCTTCTTTCAGCATCAGTAAAAAAACATGGGATCTGTTTTAAAACAGTGTTCTGTTATGTAAGCCTCATTTGCATTCCTTCTTTTCTGACATATTTCATACTAGAAAGCAATATTCTTTACATACAAGGAGTTCATCATTTGGCAGCTCACTACTATGCAAAGTCAAAATACTCTATTTAAGCAGACTTACAGCTATTAAACCGTAATATTCAATTTAATAGTTGAATTCACAACTTGATTAGTCCTTTTAAATTAATACTTTTAAATCCGCTACACTGATTTAATTTACGTGAGCCCTCCAATTACTTTGATGTCTGGAGGATCCACCTTTATATACAGAGTTATGTTTAAGCCAAATTCAATTTTGACACAGAAATTAACAATAACAGTAACCAGTGTGGTGGAGCGCTAAGGGTGCCTGATGAGACACAGGCTCAATTCCGACAGCAACAAAGCTCACTGGGCAACCTGCAGCCAATCACCATCGTTTTGCCAAGGGTCAGTGAAAGGATAAAGTTGATGGTGGAAGTTGCAGAGAGCCACATTTGCAATTGCCATCAACCAAAAGAGCCACATTTACTTCCATCCCTGGCATGAGGCCTACACTTCTGGGTGCCTTTGCAGCTTTTCTGTTCCTCTGGGAGCGGCTGTTTCAAGGTGGGAACCAACAGCCAAACACAGTCTCCACCAGACAAAGGCCTTACTTTCCTGAAATACAGGGTCAGTACCACACTGAAGAATGGTGCTCTGAAGAGCCACATGCATCTCCCAAGCCACTATTACTGCTCTAGAGGAAGAATAAAACTTTCTACTCAAGAATCTAATTTTTAAAACAAAACAAAACATACCATACAGTTAAAAAGAGAATGCAAAACTGATATAGCAAGCAGTTTAGAAAGTACATATATATACACACAAGAAAATAAACTGTTACCGAACTATTTGGTCCTGACTGCCCTCTGAGGTCTTAAATTTGGACCAAGGATTTATAGAATATTTTGTTCTAGATATTATTACTTTACAGACTAAGCAAAGTATAGCTTTCCCTAATTTGCTATCAGTCTAAAGAACAGGCTGCTTCACTACCATGAACTTATATACCTTATATCTTGCCTTAAGCTATGAGAAAAGCTTGAATAAACATTCCCATACAATAAAGGCTGGTTAAGTTGAATCCATCCACCATTTCTGCAGAGCAGAACACAGAAAGTAGAAATTGATCACGGAGAATTATGACCATTAAAGTCATCATGCAGAATAAATAGTAAAGGGATTTTTATAAACACAACTACAAGCCCCAAGATTTCCAGGCTGCCCATCAAATCAGAATATGATTAACATATAACGTACACAATTTAATATATTGTACGTTGACTGTAGCTTGTGAAATGAAACGTTGCTTCTCCCCCTTCAAATTGCAGTGCCCTACGCTGCAATCCATGCTGTTCCCAAAGAACTCCGATTGCAGCACAAAAGAGGGCTGAAGAGTCTGTCAACATCTTTCCTGCACAAGTGGGGGCATGTAGCCAAGGACATGCAGCTGGAGTTCAAGATCACCCATATAGGCTTCCAATGCATGAAATGACTCGCGAGTGTCTGGACCCAGTGGAAAGCTCATGATAATGGCAAGGTATGACTTGTGTGTGTTAAGTGCCATCAAGTCGCTTCCGACTCATGCTGACCGTATGAATCAAAGTCCTCCAAAATGTCCTAACTTTGACAGATTTGCTCAGATCTTGCAAATTGAGGGCTGTGGCTTCCTTTATTGAGTCAATCCATCTCTTGCTGGGTCTTCCTCTTTTCCTGCTGCCTTCAACTTTTCCTAGCATGACTGTCTTTTCCAGTGACACTTGTCTTCTCATAATGTGACCAAAATACGATACTCAGCTTAGTCATTTTATCTTCTAGGGTCAGTTCAGGCTTGATTTGATCTATAATCCACTGATTTGTTTTTTTGGCAGTCCATGGTATCTGAAACACTGTCCTCCAACACCATATTTCAAAGGAAAGATATGACTTACTACGTCTAAAATGTTTAAACCTCAGAAACCATGCTCTTCCCCATTTTCCTCCTTACATACAAAAGCCACTTTTAAACTCAAAGATTCATTTTTTAAAAGGCCTCTGTGTAACATTTGTATTAAATGCAGCTCTTTAAAGTCTTTTGAAAAATAAATTACTATAACAGAAATGTTAAGTTTCTTTCATCTGATTTAATTTAATTAATTTTTATCCAACCTTTCCTATAAACTAAAAGAACTCAAGCAGCAATTCTCATTTTTATCTTCTCCTTTAATAATGCAGTTATATTACAAGTAACAACAATATCAACTTACTGAAATTACGCAGTCAGCTACAGGTTTTTTAAGAGCACTTTCTGATGTCTCTTTAAGCTTAAACAATAACATTCCTGTAACCTGTTCAATTGCAAATGGTCTCTCTTCATCCAAGTATCGAACCTACAACACAAGGACAAAGTATTAATGTAAGCACCCACATCCCCAGAAGAAAAACCACAACATAGCATTTTATCATAGCATGTACTTAGGTTTAAGGCAACCTTCTAAAATATTTAGATTTAACAGCCCACTATATCATGTTGTGAAAAGCTGTAACTTGAAATTTCCTTAAGGACCCTTCATACACTATGTTTGCAGGTGTACTTGTAAAACCTAAACATATAAACATTTAGAAACAAATCAAGAATGCATGAAGAGGCCTTTACTTCTTTCTTCTTTTCAAACATTACTACTTATTATTAACTTAATTTATAGCCTGCCTTTCTCACTAAGACTCAAGATGGATTACAAAATATGAAAAGCAATTCAAACAAACAGCAAGGGCCTCCAATAAACAATATGGTACAACTAGGATTACAGAACTGGAACACAATGCAAATGAAAAACTATTTAAGGCAAGAAAACTGTGTGGGGCATGACATAGCAAAATAAAGAAATGGGGTTACAAAGGTAGAGACCATTACAGAAAAACTTGGTGGAGATATGTACAATAAACATTGCAACAGACTACAGTGGGGTAGTGGTGGAAAGTGCTGTCAGGTCACAGCTGACTTATGGCGACCATGTGCAATACTATCCCTTATAGAAACAACCTCTTGTGCTGTTCCAGTATACCGCGGTTCTTATGAAAAATGCCTGCCTGAACATTTGTGTTTGGCTCATTCTATGAAATAACTGCAGGGTTTTTGACCACCTCAGTCAGGCTGTTTCACAAGGTGGGAGCCACCACAGAGAATGTGCATGAATGAGCTGTTGCTGATTTTACACATTTGTGGGGTTACACCTTCAGAAGACCTTGCTCAGATAAGCAAAGCTGTTGCAGTCAGACCCTTCCCAAAAATGGGAAGCACAATGTCCTTCAGGACTAAAGGTAAGGTAAAGGTCCCCTGTGCAAGCACCGGGTCATTCCTGACCCGTGGGGTGACGTCACATCCCGACGTTTCCAAGGCAGACTTTGTTTGCGGGGTGGTTTGCAAGTGCCTTCCCCAGTCATCTTCCCTTTACCCCCAGCAAGATGGGTACTCATTTCACCGACCTTGGAAGGATGGAAGGCTGAGTCAACCTTGAGCCGGCTACCTGAAACCGACTTCCATCGGGATCGAACTCAGGTTGTGAGCAGAGCTTTTGACTGCAGTACTGCAGCTTAACACTCTGCGCCACGGGGCTCCCTTCAGGACTACAGCCTTCCAAATCAACATTACCTTCATCTTGTCACACATCCTATACAACATATAACACATTCTATACAAAACCTCATTATTTGTTGGACAGCACACATATTACCATCTCTTGTATCCAAAACTTGTTTTGGAAAACTGAAGACTTAGATTTCCAGGAAAACAAACCTAGTGTGGCAGCTTCTAAGGATATTGTACAGGAACACTGAATGAAACAGAACCAATTCTTAATGTGCAACTTTTATTCACATATCTTCCTATAGGGGATGCATTCAGCAGAGATTCCCACTAACAGAAGCGGAAGGATGGATTTATGCTGAATCCCCCCTTCAACTACAGATTCACCCATCATGTTGTTCCCGCCCCACAGAAGAGGCTTTGGGAAGCCCTTTGTGCTGAGCAAGATAATCCCATTCTGTTGAAGGAAATCTCTTCCACTGGAGTCAACTCATAACTCTTCCCTGTTTTATTCCTCTGCATTTAGATGAGCTTTTCGCCACACTTACTGGGAATGGAAAATGGACTTTTAAAATGAAAGTCAAGATATGTGTACTAATTATTATGTAGCATGTTCATCTGTTACTAAAATGAGAATAAATACTAAAGGACCAGAAAAGAACTTATTTGGAAAAATGTTTGTTAATTCTATTTAATATCTGCATTAGCTCTTCTGGAAGCAGCTGGGTCAACCTTATCAAGCCTTGATTCTAGCCTTGCTTAGGAATTCAGCACCTGTTAATGACAAATATTACGCATGACACCATTCATGATACACTAGCATTGGCTCTGTTGACAATCTGGGGGGAACAAAATGGAAAAGCGGTATCCAAGGGATTAATAGGGTTTATGTTGATGGCAGCTTGTAGGGTAATAGCAAAATGTTGGCAAACCGCAGAACATTTAACACTACATTCTTGGTATTCTGAACTGTGGCAAATAGCTATGTCAGAAAAATTGACACATCAACTTAGAGTAGTCAAAGGTAAAGCTAAAATATCAGATTTCTATGAAACGTGGCATGATTTTATTTTATACACAAATCAGAAAGGTACAGATTTAGTCCCTTATCCGGACTGCTTGGGATCAGAAGGGGTTCGTATTTTGGATCTTTCCAAATTTTGGAATATATATATATAATGAGATATCTTGGGGATGGGATCCAAGTCTAAACACAAAATTCATTTATGTTTTATATATATTCTATACATATAGCCTGAATGTAATTTTAAACAATATTTTAAATAATTATGTGTACACTGAACCATTAATGGCACTGCTTAGGTCCTGTGACTAATGCCTGCCAGCTCAAAAGGTCCGGTTTTTGGATCAGTCTGGATATCGGATGTCCAGATAAGGGATACTCAACCTATACTCAGCATCTACCTAAGTTCTTCCTCAGATTATGGAAAAGGAATTAAGTCCTAAATATATAATGAATTATTTTTTGAAAACCCTAAAGCCATCAATTAATTGGAAAATGTGGTAAATACTAAGCCCTCTGTCAGTAATCTGACTAAACTTTATGTATTTTTCTGGTTTTTATTATTATATTATGTCTATGTTTATTTTTAAAAAGGTTTGTTGTTATTGTTTGGTTGGGTGGTGGTTTTGTTTGTAAAATTAATTTTTAAAAATTCAGCACCTGCCATAAAGGCCTGGAGAGATCATGTATATTTGATTTAGTTATTATTCTCCTTTGCACATCTCAACAGATACTACAGATACTGTATTAGAGGCTGCAGCACTCACCTTTACTCCAACACTCCCATTAGGCATTTTCTGAAGCTCATAGGGCAGTTTGATTCTTTCAGCTTTAATGTAAGGATCATCAAGTGTTCTCCCATGAAGTTTTTTGAACCCATGTAACGAATTCTTAATATTTGTGATAATCTGTTGAAGCATAAATTTTGCCATTGCATTTTATTAATTTACATAAGCAAGTTCAAATTTGTTCTCAACTTCAACTGTAGTAATAATATTAACTGAATTTGCAGTCCTTCATCAACCTCTCAAACCAGGGATCCCCAACATTTTCCAGCCTGCGGGGAGCTTTGGGAATTTTAACACAGGGTGGCGAACGCAACCACACAATGTCAGGGAGTGAGGTTATGCATAATTATGATAGCAGGTCTTCAACCTTTCAGGCAAAAGCTCTGTTTAACAGGATGCCTTTTAAAATTAACATATTGTTTAAAAATACTTTCTTGCATACATACAAATAAGTATTATGCTACCTAAGAAACTCATCGGACATTCTCTGTCTTCAATATGCAACATCTAACATACTTATGCAAGAGGAAAAGGAACAAAATGCTTCTTCTCCTGGCTATCCCCTTTACATCAGCTCTTCTCTCAAGAGCCCAGCCACTTTTAACCAGCACTATTACTTGTAACAATGACAGTTGGTGCTGAAGGACTGGTAAGAGCTCCTTGCAAATGTATACAGCAGCAGAGAGATTCTGGTCAAATTTTGACAGGCACATAAACGATTTCTGAAAAGTGAACACAATTTGATATAGTGATGTTATTTTCAACTTTCACCTGAATTATAAAACTACAGTAAAAATGGGAAAACCTTATGACTTCAATACAAGTTCCATTTTGGGTGCATTAAGCATTTAACTGTACAGCCCAATTATGTTTAGTCAGAACTGAGTGCCACTGTATTTTTAGAATATCACTCCGCTATTTGCACTTTACAAAAAGCCACTGTCTGCATTATACCATAAACATCAAAAACTCAACAAGCCCCACCTGGCCACTCCCTCTTTCTAAAAACTCTTGGTAGATTCCAGGAAAGGTGCCATACTGTGGACCCCTGCCTTAAACAGTAGTTTTTCATTTAGGCGCTGAAACATGGGATATAAATTTTGATACAATCCTTAAGGTAAACACTGTATTCAACTATCAAGTAAGTTATTTCATAAAACAGAATTATTTTCCAAATCATTTAAGACTTCTTTTTGTAAAATACCTTCCTCATCCCAATCTTATCTAATCAACACAACCAAGTATATGCTTGAAATATGTACATGCTTAAAAGAGATTTGCTTTGGTTTGAATGAGCTTTGCTGAGGTACTGGTGCTTACACTGACCTTGGCTCAAAGCTTAGTGGTATTTAAATGACTAAGTAACAATCTATTTTTTCTGAAGCCTGGGTCAGGGAAAATATTTTTGGAATTAGAAAAATCTTGATGAAGATTTCAGAACTGTTGCTAGGAAGCAGTTTTCCCCACTCAAGTAACAAAAAAATAATCTTTACCTGACTCTTTGCTGCATTTCCGATCGTTCGGGCTTTGGATCCTAGTGATATACAAGCTCTGAAATAAAAGAGAAAGTTGCTCAGCTTGCAAACTAGTATGACTGAATAGTTAACTGTAAATGAAGAGTCCGATTTGGAATATACATGTTGACATTACTTTACCCAAAGTTAAAGCTGCACTCCTTGCTCTCAAAGCAATACCATGTAGAAACCACAATGATGCTTTAACAAACAATGATCACGTAACAAACTAAAGGCTTGACTTGCATCTTTGTTTTAAAATCACAAAGGCAATCTTTGTCCATTCTGACATCTGCCCACAGGTGTACTTATCTACCCTTAAAAACTAGATGCAACTAAGTTTCAGGAATGTCTCTGAGAAGTTGATGAAGTTGCATATTGAGACTTCCTTTACAAACAACAGATATTCAGGCATCTCACTACCGAAAAGCCAGTGATGTGCCAGTGTTAAATTGTATAGTCACCAGACTATCATTGTTGATTGCCTCTAATCACTAGGTATCCCCTCACTGCTGTTGTATATCAACTTTCTTCTGCCAAAGACAGCATGTGCCCAGTGCTGGTAGCAACCACTATGGCCTTCAGAGTTTCCCAAGTTAGGACACCGAGACCATTATGGAGCATTGGCAGCTAAACCACACTGACATGATTCTGATGTAATTGCAAATCCAGTAAACAAACCTGGGGGATCTGAGAGTCAGTTGTGCACTGCCAAGTAAAGAAGGTACCAAACAGTACCCTGAACTCAAACTATTTTTGCCAGTACCCTGAACTCAAACTATTTTGCCAGTTCAGATACAACATCAAACTACGGTTTACCACAAAGTATCTTATTAGCTTGCTGTGGAAGTGGAGAAAGGACAGAAAAATATACAAGTCCAGAGATCCTTAAGGATCATTCAAACAACAGCAAAAAATAATTTGCCACTATATCTGAACCTTGCCTCTAAGTTAACCACTGGAACAAAAAAACCAACATAAAACCATAGGAGGCATTTAAACAATCCCTTGAAAACACAGAAATAGTGAGATTTTTCACTGTGGTGCTAGTTATTAGGAAAGGATGAATATGGTTTTCAAATAACATCAGCTTATCTCTTAGAATGGGACAATCCAATCCCAAGTTACATTCCAGGAAGGGAGCATCAGGTATACGGTGATCAATGAATTGAGAACGGAAAATGGATCCTAGACTCATTTTCATCATTTGTCTAAACTGTCAGGTGGCCCTGATGGATTATTACTGGCCTTCCTCATGGTTTCTTAAACTCCTTTTTAACCCAGACTTCTGAAATGAACGGGCAAGAGTTGGCTTGGAGGGAAACTGAACTGTTACCCTAAATTCTGACGGGATCAAAAAAGGAACTCCCAGGCTAGAGAAAAGTGCATAAGCACATTTGTCTGGATTGTAGTTCCTTGTCAAGACTTTGAGGAATAGTGCACAGACCCTGTCAGTCTATGTCAAGATAGTGTGACCGGGGAGATAGGCTCTGACAGACTGTATTAAGACTCTCTTCAGCCTAGGTCTCATTTCCATGCAAGGGAATGTAAATGCACTGTACATGTATAGGAAATTACTAGCAAATTACGTCTTTAGTCATTTTCTGCCTCAAGTCTGCATGTTTATAGATCATGCCCAAGTATCTGTGCTTTCAAGGATTTACATGCAATTATTTAAAGTACTTCTTACAGTTACAAAAGACAGCCGGGGAGAATCCCGTTCACTTTTTGCCAAATGTCCCTCAGTTACAGTAACCAAAGGGGGGACCTGTGCTGACTCAGCCGTCCATTCTTCCGAGGTCGGTAAAATGAGTACCCAGCTTGCTGGGTGTAAAGGGGAGATGACTGGGGAAGGCACTGGCAAACCACCCCGCAAACAAAGTCTGCCTAGTAAACATCGGGATGTGACGTCACCCCACGGGTCAGGAATGACCCGGTGCTTGCACAGGGGACCTTTACGTTTTAATGAGGTCTGGGGACAACTTGAATCTTTAAGTTAAAGGAACTGCTTCAGATACCCATAAAACTGCACAATATGTCAACATATATTCAAGGCTGAGTTAGAGGAACAGCTCCTCAGCTCCTGTCCCCTAACCACTTTACTCTGAGAGTCACTGAACATTTTATCTGAACTCACAGGAAGGTGACACTTGAGAAGTTTTATTAGGATCTCATAACTTCCACCCCGCCACCAACATGGACCAGACTCTAGATATCATTGTGCAACTATGTGGGGGACATAAAAGAACTACCTTATGCCAGAAGTCTATTTTCTGCTATACATATGCCCATGCTTCTAGCTACTATTAAAATACACCACACAATCCATGGTTTATACCCAAGCCCGATCACATTTGCTCCAGTTCTTTGGGCACTGACCTAAAGGACATTCTTATTTAGATATTTATAACCTGCTTTTCTCCCCAATGGGGACTCAAAGTGGCTTATAATATTATTCTCCCATCCTCCATTTAGGCTGAGAGTCACTGATCCAAGGATTCTCAGCAAACTTCTACTGAAGAGTAGGTCTCCTATAACCTAAGACAAAATTCTATATACTACACCACACTGGCTCTGGACAATGATAATTCACTCTGACAGGACATACGTGGCAGACTTACATACAGCCCCCTCAGCAACAATCTACCACCTAACAAAGACACAGGAACCAGACCCTGTAACAACCCCAGAAGCCAACTCTGCCCCTATATGTTGTCAGACAGTCCTGTTACAGAACCTATAAGGCCATCCCACAAACAACTTATTCAACTGCTTATTATCCACCCTGTCTATATACTATAATCTATCAACAATGCCCTTCTACATTTTTTTCTTTTGTATAATGTTTGTAAATGGGAATAAATTTGATATAAACAGTGGCAACATTAAAACAATCAGTGGGATAACATCAGTTTTTCAGAACACACTGGTTCAGCATTCTTCACCAAGGGAAATTCAAGGAGAAGCACCAACAGAAAACTGTTGAACTAAGAATTCATCAATAGGTTTTATAGTATTAGCCAGGAGCACAACAGGTCTGACAATTTTCTTAATCTCTATAGGTGTCAAATTGCTTAACATAACTAAGGGGGCTGTGCAGTTAGATTTGAGTCTGGTAGCTCCTTAGAGACCAACAACTGTGATTATCTGTATACTTGAGTTTTGTGCAAAAATATTACAATCCTGTTACAAGTCAAGCCTGTTAACCCATTGCTCAGATTTTTTCCTGCACATTAAACTATGAGTTCAAGTTGCTGAGAGTTCATTTCATGCACCTGATTAAACAGCCTCAAGCCCATGAAAGTTTATGCAACATTAAATTTGGTAGTCTTTTAGGTGCCACAAGACTTTTCTTTAATTAAGCTGTGAAAGATATCTGCCATAATACAGCATGTTTGTCTGAAGCCTACCCAAGGCTGCTGAGTTCACAGCTAATACTTTGATCTTGAAAAACACTTAGAAGCAACATGTCTCAAACTGCTAGTTCAGATTTTTGAAAAGAACGTTTACTGAAGATTCATGAGAAATCAAGACAAAGTATTTCCAACAACAACATGGTTATCTCCGTAGAGGGAAAAAGAGAGACCAGCATGTGTTATATCTTGCTACCTTCATAAAAATCATAACACTTCACAATACAACCTTCCTTGTGTCCATTTCATCAGTTTTTTACAGTTATATCACTAATTTGGTGAGGTTATTGCTTCATATGCAGTCTTCATTTATTTATATCTCCCTAATGAAGACACAAAGTGGCTTCCACCATTCTCGCCTCCTCCATTTTAGCCTTACAACCCTTTGAGGTAGGTTAGGCTAAGGCTGGCCCAAGGTCCCCCAGCAAGCTTCCATGGCAGAGTGGGGATTTGAACCCAGGTCTCTCAGATCCTAATCCAACACTCTAATCCAACACCACCCTGTCCCTCTCCAACTGCAATCCAGTGAAATCTAAAAAGATGTACCTGCAGTTGCTCACATTTGCCTGTTGCTATCCTGGACCTTGCCTGCTGCACCACTCCTAACGCCCCCAATCACACTTTAAAGTTTTATAGAATAATGACACTCCATATGGAGTAATCATTTTGGCTGTTTTTTTTTTTTTTACAAAACTAAACTCACAGTGGATGGCAGAAGAAAGAGGTAGAATTCGACCGGAATTATTTAACAGAACAACAAGCCCAGCAAGAAGTCAGTATAGCTTCTACAATGGAAAGTCTTACCTCACCAATTCATAAGTATTTTGTCAACAGAATCCAAAGGATAGATAGGGACAATATAGCAGATGCTATATATTCAAGGTTTTCAGAAAGCATTTTACAACATAGGGAAGAAAATGCTGGGATAGCCCAGGCTATGTATTACTTCCAGTGTTACTTAATATAGTCATAAATGACCTGGAATTGGGGTAACAGCACAACTGCCCAGTACGCAGATTGTGATAAAAGTCAGAGCAGCACACTATAAGCTGAGAGACTCTGATTCAAATCCCTGCTCTGACACAAAGCTTTCTGGGAGACTCAAGGCCACCCACCCTCTCTCAGCCTTGTCTACCTTGGGTTATTGGGTGGATAAAATGAGAAGCAAGTATACGTACCACCCTGAGCTCCTTGGAGGAATGGCAGAATTAAAACGTACTTGATAAGATAGACCGTTCTTGATAATGTTAGTAGCAATGATACCTAGATACACTCTCCTTGTTTACAAGCAGCATCTTTCCAAGCATAGGATGCTAGACAGTTGAACATAAGAAAAGCCATGCTGGATCAGACCAAGGCCCATCAAGTCCAGCAGTCTGTTCACACAGTGGCCAAACCAGGTGTCTCTAGGAAGCCCACAATCAAGACGACTGCAGCAGCACCATCCTGCCTGTGTTCCACAGCACCTAATATATTAGACATGCTCCTCTGATCCTGGAGAGAATAGGTATGCATCATGACTAGTATCCATTTTAACTAGTAGCCATGAATACCCCTCTCCTCCATGAACATGTCCACTCCCCTCTTAAAGCCCTTCCAAGTTGTCAGCCATCACAACATGGGGCAGGGAGTTCCACAATTTAACTATGCATTGTGTAAGGGGAAAGGGAAAGCAGTCATCTTCATACCCCCTTATGTCCTTCCAAAGGCCAGACTAAATGATCCAGTTAATAAGTTCTTATGGTCACAGGGCGATCTTTCCAAAACAATGCACGCTTTTATTTGCATTTAACTATCATTTGACTCCCCCACCAAGTGAGTAATGGGATAGCACAACTTCCACTGGCTACTAAAGCCTGCAAATGGTCATCCCAAGAGAACCCGAGCCAACCATTAGCGTCACCGTGCTTTTGATAATTGCTGGAACCGTCACACAGAAATATAGTGCTCATTTACAACTCCTGGCTGTTACCCATGGAAACAAGGGAGAGTGAGCAATCTCCACCTACTGCTGCCTCCTCTGTTATTACCAGTGCAACACACACCCTCCGTCTCTTCCAGCCTGTCATTCCCCTCCATGCCTCACAGCCAGGTGAGGTAACAGGACAAGTAAAAGCAGGTCAGGCAGAAGGAGCGGAGGCGCAGGCAGAAAGCCGCATCGAGGAGCAAACGGCACCACCGCCTTCCGTCCCTCCCATCCAGCCTTCCCCCACCCCCAGCGTGGTGATTTCACAGGGTGGCCTCGGAAAGGACGGCGCCCCCTGAAACGCCCCCCCCCCTGGAATGTTTACATGGGAAGCTCCAGTTTCCACTACACTGGCTGCCAATGTATGGGTGGGGTGGCGAGAGACCCATTGCTCTCCCTTCCCATGTGCTCAGTATTACCTGTGAGGGGGGGGGAGTGGCGGAAAGAAGGTGTGGATCGCTTCAAGATTAGGTGCCACTACCTGAGGGGCCATGGCTCAGTGGCACAGCATCTGCTTGGCAATGCAAAAGGTCCCAGGTTCAATCCCCGGCATCTCGTTAAAGGCACTAGGCAGGTAGGTGATGTGAAAGACCCCCGCCTGAGACCCTGGAGAGCCACTGCCGGCCTGAGTAGACAATACTGACTTTGACGGCCCAAAGGTCTGATTTGGTATAAGGCAGCTTCACGTGTTAATGTGTTCAATTTTGGGGAGGGGCCGTGGCTCAGTGGTAGAGCCTCTGCTTGGCAACGCAGAGGGTCCCAGGTTCAATCCCCAGCGTCTCCAGTTAAAGGGACTAGGCAGGTGGGGGATGGAAAAGGCCCCTAGCTGAGACCCAGGAGAGCCGCTGCTGGTCTGAGTAGACAATACTGACTTCGATGGCTCAAGGGTCTGATTCGGCATAAGGCAGCTTCACGTGTTAATGTGTTCAATTTTGGGGAGGGGCCGTGGCTCAGTGGTAGAGCCTCTGCTTGGCAATGCAGAAGGTCCCAGGTTCAATCCCCGGCACCTCCAGTTAAAGGGACCAGGCAAGTAGGTGATGTGAAAGACCCCCGCCCGAGACCCTGGAGAGCCGCTGCCGGCCTGAATAGACAATACTGACTTCGACGGCCCAAGGGTCCGATTCGGTATAAGGCAGCTCCATGAGTGACCAGTCAGTGCGAGGAAGGGAGAGAGGCAGCGAAGCGAGCTTCTCCTCACCTTTCTGGAAAAGGGGGGGGGGGAGGTCGCTTCCCTGGGTTGTCAAAAAGGGGCCAAAATTGGAGGGCGGTTATGGGGGGGGGTCGAAAAGCGCGGTTTGGGGGAGGGGGCGCCTCCAGTGAACCCGCGTTGGGGGGGGGAGAGAGAAGAGAGGCCGGGTGGAAGCGAGCGGGGCCCCCGCCAGGCCGCGGCGAGGAGAGGCGCCGAGGTGTGGGCGAGGGATGCTCCGGCCGAGCCTGGAAGGCGAGGGAGGCGGCCATCTGCGGCTTTATGATGCGGGGCTGCGGGCGGGAGGCGGCCGCCATGGCGGTGAGGGCCCCCCCTCCCCGTTCGGCTACTCACGGGGTGCAGCGGTCGCTGTACTCGTTGGCGACGGTCTCGATGCCGCCGCTCCGCGCCACGGCGATGTAGCAGTTCTGGAAGCCCAGGTCGATGCCCACCACGGACATGGCTGCGCCGGGTGCGGTCCGCGGCCTCCCTCCCCGTCCTCCTCCTCCTCTCCTTCCTCCCCCACCGGGCCTCCCGGGCGAGCGCTCCCCTCAGCGACGCGGCTCCTCGCGCGTCTCGCTCGCTCACTGCGGAGCAACAGCCACCAACCGGCACCCGCGCCCTTCTGCGCAGGCGCGCCGCGCCGCCAAACGGGGGACTCCGCGAGACTCCGGATGCGGCATCGGCAGTTTCCGCGCAAAGTCGGCCTGGCCTCCGAGTTCGAGAAAGATCTGGAAAAGGGGGGGGGGAGAGAGAACGGGCCTGGCCTCGGCCGCCATCGTGTGGCCACAGGCCGGTATTGCTGCCATAAACGCTTACTGCGTTGGGGCGTTTCATAGGCCTGGAAACGTACGGCGTTGGGGTCAACGCTGAGAATGGGGCAGCGAATTAAATGGAGTTATTTGAGATTTTAAAAAAAAGTTGCATTGACTATATTAATACATTTATATATATATAGATATAGATATAGATATAGATAGATAGATAGATAGATAGATAGATAAAGAGTATATGTCAAAAAGGGCAAGAGTCCAGTAGCACCTCTTGCCCTTTTTGACTGCTGCAGGCAGACTAACACGGCTACCCACTGTGAAAGAGTATATGTGTATATCTTTTATGTAGGTATGAGCAGGATGGGGCATACAAATATAAGACCAGAACCAACGGGTTAAAATTCAATCAGAAGAGTTTCAATCTAGGCATTAGGAAGAATTTTCTAACAGTTAGAGCGGTTCCCCAGTGGAGCAGGTTTCCTCGGGAGGTGGTGAGCTCTCCTTCCCTGGGGGCTTTTAAGAAGAGGCTAGATGGCCATCTGTCAGCAATGCTGATTCTATGACCTTAGGCAGATGATGAGAGGGAGGGCATCTTGGCCATCTTCTGGTCACTGGGGGTGTGTGGGGGAAGGTAGTTGTGAAATCCCTGCATTGTGCAGGGGGTTGGACTAGATGACCCTGGTGGTCCCTTCCAACGCTATGATTCTAGGTAAACCAACGCTTCCTTTGTGTGTTGAAAACTGCTTACGCTTCTAGGATACTAAAATATTCAAATATTTTCCACTGTGGGGAAAATACAGGAGCACGACTAAATGTGTATAGCGTATTATAAGGAATGCGGATTGTACAGATGCGGGTGACGCAGAGCACACGGTTGGCAGAACTGGACTGAACTCTAGCTTACGGTTGCTTCCCACCGAACTTAAATTATTTTTTTTTGGTAAACAGATTATAGGTTTTTGTCAATGGGAAAATTGCACACCGTCAATGTTTACTTGTTGCAATTGCATAATCTTAGTTTCTTTACCATTTTTTAAATAACCTATTTATGCTGGAATCCAGCTTTTTAGTTTTGTTTTGGGTTCTCTCACATTTGAACAACGGAGGCTGATTGCCTGTCCTTCCAATAATTGTGCATACTGCTATTCTGATTATTGTGCTTCGTAATATGTTTCCTCCAGTTTGTGGGGATATTCAGATATCTGAATAAATGGAATCAAGGTTTAATCATAATGGACCTGATCAAAGAAATGTTGGTGAGGTTTATAAACCCATCTAAAATTAAAAGATAGCTGTAATTAATTTGTCCCTTTAAATTCATTGGACACACAGGTAAAATACCTTTATTTGGGGCACTTCATTTGGCATTCCTAGGTAGAGTTACACCCTTCTAAATGCATTGACTTCAATTGATTCAGAAGGGTGTAATTCCTTTAATGATTGCACTATAACTTTCGCTGCGTCAGTGGCTGGAACTGACTTCATCCAGGAGGATTCATGAAGGAAGAGACAGTTCCCTGTGAAACCACTAAACTACCTCAGGATATAAGCATCTGCTTTCTATATAAGGTTATGGCCCCATTTCTAAAAATACCTGTATACAATCTCTTGTTATCCTTACTTCAGTCATTTTCTGGACTGGAAATAATAGATACTGTACATCATATTACAATTATTTATTTTGGATAACTTTTATCCTATTTTCTTCATCAAAGGCATGACTGGCAATTTACGACTGACAATAATCATATATTAATTTTTTTAAAAAGAAAACATTATAATCATCAGAAGTACAGTTGTAAACAGCTGGTGTTAGCTAGCATCAGAGTGCACTAAGCGTCTTCCAAGTATCTGGAGTGCGTGTTCCATAACCGAGGTGCTACCACAGGAAAAGCCCTGTCTTGTGGGACCAGCTGCCTTATTTGAGATAAAGTGGCACACAGAATAAGGCTATAGATGATGACCAGAGTAATCAGACAGGTTCATAGAGGAATAGGTGCCCTACCATATTATGGCTATGCATCCTCTCCCAAGAGTAGTCTCAGTGATTTCAATAGGACACTTCTGTCATAAGCAGCTCAAAGATTTCAAGCCCGATGCATCAATCACTGGGAGGTTAAACAGTGATTGCTTATTAATGTAACCGTTTGCATAATTACACAGATTAATATTGCTCATCAAAAGTTATTTCATGACGTTTATAATATTATAGTTGTATTACATCACTTCTCATTAGGAGGCTTTAAGTGGCTGTTCCACTGCTCACAGAGCTTAAATATTTTGCAAGGTATAGCAAGCATGGGTTGGACCCAGTGAGCTCTTCCACTCAATCTTGCCCCAATCTCCTCCTTACTAGAGCCTTCATCCCATGTGGCTTTTGGCCATGCAGGTCCCATGAGCCCCCCGCATATCCCTTCTGAGTGGCCAAAGTGGAAGTGGACACCTCCCCTTTTCACCCACAACAAAACTGGTTAGATCCAACCATATTTGTTTTACCATTTTAACTTAAAGAGATAATGGACAGAAACCAGTGAAGTGTTAAAAGTGCTTACTTCAAAAGTCCTAAACTAGAGCCAGTGCTGTTTTATTTTGGTAGGGCGCCTGTGCCTTTGGCAGAAGCATGAGAAGTAGAAGTGCAAAAATATAACTTTTCTTGGGCATGGATAAGGAAAGCTGCATCTGTTGGATTTCTGCATGTTACTGTTCTGCTGATATCACAAGCACCCTGCCAAAAAGCTACAGTAATAAACAGTTTTCCTATCAATGTCTGATCATGCAAATTTTAATACATTACTGTAGATGATAAAATCGTAAATTTGGGGGAAGATGTCACACCATTGTGACATACAACACAGTAATATCCTGACATATCAATTTTCTCATTATGATGTTTTAACTGTAATCCACAGGGAGGGGGCATAAGGAAAACCAGCACTTAATTTCAACACTTCTTCCCCTCCCCCCTCCATCTTGACATGGGACTAGCTTCTCTCCTGGTCCTTGCGTGTGCCATTAAATGCATTTGGGCCCATTACAACTACGAAGACAGGAGAGCCAGCAGAGTAAGCAGGACCACACCTAATCTCATTATGCTTATTGAGGAAAAAAGAAATTTCACACGGTGCAAGCCTCCCTTGATGTCTGGCTATCAGATCGTGAATCAGGGACTTCAAGGATTAATCTGTGTGATTGTAGCCACAAAAGAGCCTGCCGTGTTAGCCTTCTGCTGAAGACAGAACTGTGCCTGCTTTGACATTCCACATGAATAGGTCAGAATGTAATGGAGACCATCTGGAAGGGCCCACCAAAGCAACATGTCAATGATTAGACCAAGACTACCCCAAGCACAGCCTCTGCAGTGCCTGAAGACCTCCCCTCGGTTTCCATATTTGGAAATATTCCTGGGTCCCTGAACTGCCCTCACTTCTGTTTCTTTCGCCGACTGCTTCGGGGCTTTAGTTTCATTATGCACGTCTTCCCTGACCTTTAGATATCAGTTTGCTCTCTCCCCATGTTTTCTGGATGCCACTAGAAACAGCATAAAAGGCCATACTTGGCTCATTCCTTGCCACCTTTCCTTTCTCTGAAAAGAAAACCATGCTAGCATACCACACCCTCATTAGCACATTATCTTGATACTTACAGGACAATGATTAGCACATTACCTTTGATACTTTTTGCAGGACAATGATTCAGCTCAACCCAACCCCTTTCTGACTATATATTACTCTTCCTACACACTTGACACTGAGAGACACTGTCCTTCAGTGTTACTCCTCTGAAGATGCCTGCCACAGCTGCTGGCGAAACGTCAGGAAAGAAAATACCAAGACCACGGTTGCACAGCCCGGATAACCCACAAGAACCAAGGGCAGAACTTGTTTCCCCTTCTGGCCTGCTCCAAGCCAGCCCACTTCGTATAGATGTGTAGACACCTGCCTTGGAAACTAGATATTGTGTTTGGATCTGCCCAGTTCGGTAGTAGCAACCCCTGCATTACCCCCTCACTCTACATTTTTGGCTTCTTACTTCGCCTCTAGAGTAGAGCATGTTGTACAGTGTGTGGATGAATCCATATGATGGATTGTAGACATATGTTTCTAATAATACTTGATGTTATTTTGACAGCTTGAGTTTGCTAATTCTCTAGCCCAGATAACTGTATTATTTCCCTCTACGAACTTTGTTTCTGTATTCACTCTGTCCAGATTCCTACTGATCTTGTAAAGGTGCCTCATGCCTTTGTCAAAAAGCCTTACGAGTTTTTGCATTGGTCTGTGCCCAGATTGGACTTACGTTTCCTTGAACTGGGCTCAGGCTGAATTTGTGTTGAGACTGGAAACAGGTCAAGCATACAAATGTCTTCTGACTGCACATAGCAACACTGTAATTGTATTTCCCACTTTTATGAAAAGTGACGTCAAGTCACAGCTGACTTATGGCAACCCTATTGGTTTTTCAAGGTAAGAGACGAACAGAGGTAGTTTTCCATTGCCTACCTCTGCACAGCAACCTTGACTTCCTTGGTGGTCTCCCATCCGATTATTAACCTGGATTGGCCAGGCTAGCCTGATCTTGTCAGATCTCAGAAGCTAAGCAAGGTCGACCCTGGCTAGTATTTGGATGGGAGACCACTAAGGAATACCAGGGTCATTATGCAGAGGAAGGCACTGGCAAACCATCTCTGATGGTCTCTTGCCTCGAAAACCCTATGACATCACCATAAGTCAACAACAACCCTGCTTAGTTTACGAGATGTGTCAAAATCGGGCTAGCCTGGACCATCCAGGTACTTTTGTTTATATGCTATTACCTCAGGATTTTCCTCAGCACCACACTATATAGCAATTTTGGGCAGTGTTGCTGTATTGATTCCACCCCTCCTCTTCATTCTTTAGAATCTTCTAACATTATTACGTAAGTAAGCAGTAGTGACATTAAAAGTAATCTTGTGTCACAAATGAGTAGCTGCTTATGAGAGTCTTAAGTAATCAATATGGTCTCTTTCTGCCAGGAGAACCAGTCAAGCTCCAGCCTGCTCACGCTACTCTAACAAAAAGCCCAAACAGCTGTGTGAGTCCCCATCGATGTGCAAGGTCAAAAGCAGATTGCTTATTTCTGCCTCTCCTCTGAGTAGTCCCACCTGTCAAAGATAGACTAGAAAGTTCGAGGGACAGCAATCCAGCAGTTCAATTTTACTGAACACTTGAGAGGTATGGGCATTTGCCTTCAGAAAAGAATCCACTGTTTCCAAATCCTGTTTGGATCTTTTTAATGGCAGCAGCTGCACTGCTTAAACTTCCATGCATCACCTGGAATATGTCATAAGTCTGGATGCTTTGGCGATCTCCACCCCCAAATGATGATGTGATGATCACTTGTCAGACCAACTAGATTTGAGGACAGTAGTGCCTTAGAGAATCTAGCTGTTCTACTGCAGATCAACACAGCTACCCTCTGAAACTGTCATCAAACCGTTTCGGTTAGATAGCTCGTCCGTGCAAAGGAATAGCTTGTTCTTCCTATAGCATCTTGTACCAGTTGCCTGCACTGCATTGCAGGCAAAATACAAAATGATTCAGGCCTGAAATCAATGGGAGTTGCAGGTAGTCAGCACCCAGGCTGGGCTGTTTGGTTACAAATTACTATTTCCCATTTTTCTCCCCCAAAGAGATGTCCATGAGCTTATATGGCTTTAGCACCTGCTTCTCAATGTTGTCATACTGAAGGGAAATACAAATGTGGTGTTTTGCAGACACATGGATTTGTATGTGGAGCACCAGGGGAGAAACAGTGAGGCAAAGCTGAGCCGGAAGTATCTTGTTGGAAGCAGCAGCTATATGCGACTGACTGTGTTCCCAAAGGAGCTGCCGCAGTGACCATCATCAGTGGTCGCATTTATAATTGGCCTTTTGCGAATGCAATATTTTTGTAATACTTGTAATGCCCAGTTTTTAACAGTGGTATCGTTTCTAACTGGTAATTGTGCTCAGCATGTGTACATTCTCTTCTTGCCTTTACAGCACTTCGTTTCCAGGCAATACCCGCAAATGTTTTCAGAACAAAGATACAAAAAAGCCAGCGTCTCGGTATTTAAAAGGCAGCTGAAGACACTGCGCATTACATCTTGCGTTTAGGCATTGTGTGCAGCTCCCAGGGAGACCTTTCTGTTGGGGCTGCGCAACGAGGCTTTTTGTCACAAATGATTGTGAGAAACTGTGTTTATTGGCAGGCCAGGATAAGTGTATAACAGGCTGCATTATTTCTGCTGGTTGCATCCTGTGATAGACAGTCTTTTTCTTTAAGGAACTGTTTATGTTATGTAACGTAGAGCCACACCGAAAAGGTTATTTTTGCTCTCCTTTGTGGTTATTTTAAACAAATAACCTCCCCTCTCCTATTTCTTCACGAGCCATCTCGTATGGATCTATGGGTCAAAATGGTCCTAAGATACACACACAGACGGCTCTAAACATAAGGGTTGTGCCATTAAACGCAGAACTCAAGTCATGTCCTACGTCTCGGCAGAGTGCTTATGCAGCAGTCGGGACACAAAGCTTTATTTAGGAACTAACAAACTAGATAGGAAAGAGAAGAGATAAACCTAGTTTCCTTCTACCTGAGAGAGACTTCTAGAAGAAGAGGCTAAGGATAACATTCAGCAGACAGATGAGGAAAAACCCTTTTAGAAAGAAGGTACTCCCCCTACAGTCCTGTCTAGCTAGAGCTTGCTACCTCCTGCAGGATCTTCTTTCTTCCTCTTTGTACATAAGGCATTGTATATTCCAGCACTAAGTGAGGATGAATTCCCTTTTGCTGTAAGCTGGAAAGTGACTGAGGAAAGGCCTTTTAGTCTGTCCTGGAACTGCATAGAAATTCCTTCAGCAAAGGCTGTATTACAAATGCCTTTATCTCCCTCAACAGTCCCTTACAGTTCACAGCCCGCTTTGCGAGAGGAACTCCTTATCTGAGGGCTCCACTGTGTAGGACAAGAGGGACCTCCTGCATTTCAACCTCTTTTTCTGAGGAACAGTATCTGCTGCAGACACATCTATGAAGCAGGCTGTAAATCAGTTTGCCTGCATCTTCAGTTTCAAACGCTATGCCTCCTTGAAGAGCCGAAAGCGGGTAGCGCTGCTTATGAAAAACCAAATGCTAAACATCACACCTTGGACACTCACAGAAAGTTTGTCCATGGTCACCCCTGCCAATTGCTTCGGGACTTCCTTTTGATTATGCATGCGTTTTACGACTATCAGAGGTCGCTTGGCTCTCCCTGTGGGTTTTGCCCATGTTTTCTGGGTGCTGTTTTAGCCAGAATCTGGAAAATGTGGGCAAAACCCACGGGGAGAGCGAGGCGATCTCTGACAGTTGGAAATAATCAAAAGGAAGTCTCAAAGCAGTCGGCGGGGGTGACTGCAGGGAAGTGTCCCTGCATAAAAGTCTAGTTACTAGGGCAACTATACTTCCTAGATCTTTGGCTCTTAATGCTGGTTATACTATTGCATCACCAAATCACATTGCCTTTTTTCATATTTAGCTGTTGTTTCTTGCCTTTAAGGTTCCTTAGTGATTGTCAGTGAACTGTGCGAACAGTGTGGCCCATATGAGATGAAAAGTATTTGGAGCTTCATAGAGTTTGGATCTGGTGGAGGGGTCAGCAGATCCTTCCACCAGCCCCTCCCCCCCTGCAGTTTTCACCACCTGTTCTATGAAGCAACCGTATGAATTTCTGTGGTAGGAAACAAAATATTGATAGCACTGCAAGCCTGAGGAATGGCTTCGATTTCCACATAGGAAGCGCCATCACCTTATCCCTCTCCCCATCTTCTGAGACCACTTTTTCTCTTTCTTAAAAGAAGGCATATGGAAAAAATGTCAGACTGAAATTACTGTACTTCTGTTCTCCTGTTCAGGGCACAGTCAGTTGAGCATCTGTTATTACCGCAGGTGTTTGCTCTGAGAAAAAAAGGCACGCATGTGGGGGATGCTTATCAGCCAACACTAAGACTTTTCACACGTCCCACGGTCTGTTAAATGAGAAGCAGATATGTTTTCCCTTTAATTTTCTGATTTGAGGCGGTGGTGACAATTTTCAAAACCAGCTATGAATCTTGCAACCTTAAATGCTTTTTCACCTTTAATCTGGTGGGTGGGTGTGGGTGTGTGGAGGAGGGAACACTTGGCTTTACTGAGCCTATCATGGCCTTAGATGACCATTGTTCCTTCTCTTTGTCAGATGTTGGAGTTTATCCAGACTGTTGAATTTGTGAAATGTTATGTGAAAATCTCTGGAGCAGAGACTTCTGTTAATATTTGGCTCTTATCACCAATCACACAATCATTGTTCTCTAGAGTGTATTTAAGGAACAGTAACTGTTCTCTCTCTAAAGTTTGTCAAGGGATATTCTAAGCTGTTTAGAAAATGCACTATACATCAGATTCACTGTCCTTTGATTTCTAACATTTTACACCACAGCAGTTTGTTAACTTTAATGAGGTTACCGTAAATGGTCTGAAGATCATAGCTTTTGCCAGCTATGCTACCCAGGATGTGGCCTCTCTCAAGGCCAAGCTGTACATGGGAAAACATTTCAGTCTCCGAGGTGTTGTGTTGTTGCCTGTGAAGGTTGGATTGTATTTATCTAGGTCTAAATCAAGGCATAGGTATTCTCTCTCCCAACAAGTGTTACATTAGCTTTCCAAAGCAAGGAACATTATTGCCAGTCACTGATTTTACCAACGATTGTGGTTTGAGCCGTGGACAGATATGTCACAAGCTGTACCTCTTGCATTTCATGCCTCTCTGACCCCACGGCTTACCGTTTTCCCTGTACAATCTACAGTTCTTTTTATCCATGTTATGCATACACACACACACAAGAAACCTGTTAAGACCTTACGGAACCACAAGACTCCTTTTTGGTTTTGCTGTAACATACTAACATAAGAAGAACCCTTCTGGATCAGAGGACTGAGTAGGGTTGCCAGCTCCGGGTTGGGAAATACCTGGAGATTTTTTTTTGGGGGGGGGGTTTGGAGAGGGACTTCAATGCCATAGAGTCCAGTTGCCAAAGCAGCCATTTTCTTCAGGTGAACTGATCTCTATTGGCTGGAGATCAGTTGTAACAGCGGGAGATCTCCAGCTACTACCTGGAGGTTGGTAGCCCGGGGGCTGAGCCATCTAGACCAGCATCTGGTTACACACAGTGGGCAACCAATGGCCCTTGAGGGCCAACAAACATAACATACAGGCCATGGCCTTTACCGGACATTGCCTTCCAGCACTGGTATTCATAGGTTTACTGCTTCTGGGTGTGGATGTGGAAGATCTCTTTAGTCATCATGGCTAGTAGTAGTAGCCACTGACAAACCTATCCTCTGTGAATCTGCCTAAGGCCCATAGCCATCATTACAACCACTGGCAATGAATTCCACAACTTAATTACTCACTGAGTAAAGAAAGGCTTCCTGTTGTCCATTCTGAATCTGCTGCCCATCACAGACAAAAGGAAGTACTTCTTCATTGAATGAGTATTTAAGTTAATTAAACATGACTACTCCTCAGGAACAAATAGAATTTCTGTTAGGAATATATGCTATTAGAATCCCTTAAAGTGCTGTTCTGTAATCAAACACTCTAAATTGCCTGTATTTCACAAAGATATATGCTTTTTTCTACCCGCTTCTCTTCCTCAGTTCTTGAGGGCACTCAACGTTGCATAAACAAAACTATAGCTGTAAAGAAGCAACCCCACCATTACTATAAAACTACCTTCCCTCCCTTATTTATTTTTGGGAGCAAAATAGGGAACAGCTATAGTGAAGAAATAAAGGTGGGGGGAGCCTAGATTTTGCCTTGCCTGGGAAATAGGGTTGCCAACCTCCAGGTAGTAGCTGGAGATCTCCTGCTATTACAACTGATCTGTAGCCGATAGATACCAGTTCACCTGGAGAAAATGGCCACTTTGGCAATTGGACTCTATGGCATCGAAGTCCCTCCCCTCCCCAAACCCTGCCCTCCTCAGGCTCCACCCCTAAAACTTCCCGCTGGTGGTGAAGAGGGACCTGGCAACCCTACTGGGAAAGTACCAACAGAAGTCTAGCAGCTAGTTTTGGGCTTGGTTCTGGAAATTGGAGCCTTTAATGCATGGCTGTTTCCCTCGTGGTCACCCCCCCCCCACCGACAACTTTGGGGCTTTGTTTTGAATATGCATGCATTTTCCGACTGTTGGAGGTCACCTTGCTCTCCCCGTGCATTTCCGTGCGTTTTGCCCGCGTCTTCTGGTTGCTGTTTAGCCAGCATCCAGCAAACGTGGGCAAAACTCACGGGGAGAGCTAGGCGACCTCTGAGGGTCGGAAAATGCATGCATAATCAAAACAAAGCCCCGAAGTAGTTGAAGGGGTGTGTGACTGGGAGGGAAATAGGCCTAGGTCACAGCTCATTCATGAGCTCACTAGTATAGAAGCTCTCAACGACAACCACCCGGATTGTGACTTGGTACTGAAAAATGAATAATGTAAGAAACAGTGAAACATGAAAACCAGGTTTTTGAAAACTGGTAAATATAACTTCTTTATCTGAGAAAACAAATGGCTGCTTTTAAATCATGAGCATAAATGCAGGTTTAGCAGCTCCACAATGAACTACTGACTGTTAGGACAGCACTCATGGCAGAATACTAAGTAGGAACATTTTCAGAACAATTA
This sequence comes from Euleptes europaea, assembly GCF_029931775.1. NCBI lineage: Eukaryota > Metazoa > Chordata > Lepidosauria > Squamata > Sphaerodactylidae > Euleptes > Euleptes europaea. The sequence continues at coordinate 34,452,799 of NC_079320.1, read as the reverse complement.
AGTAATCTCTGGGCTTAGCAAGTAAAGCAACTTCTCAGCAGTGGCCTTTATTCAGATGATGAGCCTGATGAAACATCAATATTAAGAAACTCCTTAAATTTGTCATATAAAACCAGCACCAGAGCACCGCCTGTCCCACGAAGAACATTTGAGAAGGCTCCCCGAAAGAAGGCTTGAATCCCTTCCTGTTGGTTTATCTTGACAAAGCAGTCGATGGTTCCTTTGTACTGACGCTCTGTCTCACCACTCTGTGTTCAAAAAGATTTAGGCACCATGGCATTAATATACTCATGCAATTCACAGCAAGGATTTTATAGTACTGAGCATTTTTAGACGTCTAAGAACAAACACTTCTCTCTTCATTTTTCCTGTTTCAAAATAACCTTACTGATTAAATACTAACCTGGTGCCCATCTTTGCAGCTAAATTTAGCAAGTCTATGATCTTCCTGTGATGTTTCATTTAAGCTTTCAGAGTTAAATGAGGACACTTCAGTCCTCGGGGTGTTTTGAAGCTTGCTGATACTTGGATAAAGTCAGCAGCATGTTTTTGGAACATTGTTCTGCAGTGAATCTTCATCAAACTACGATGGAGGTTTTCAGAGTCAGTTGAAACCTGGGAGATTTTTTTTTTAGATTTCCCAAAAGTCAGGGCTATGGCATTCTTAATATTTGTGGATTTTTTAAAAAGGGGGTTGCACCAAAGATCACATGGGGAGAGCTTACAATTTCAGTAAACACAACCTTGACAGGATATTTTGGATTTTCTAAAAACTAGTGACAGTAGGTTGGATCCATTAGTAGATTTCTACTAACAGGAGCAGGGCTGGGGGTTTTTTTTGGCTGAATGCCTCTGCCCACTGCAGGTTCACCCTTCATGCTGTTCCTGGGGATATCCTATCCCTCATGAGCCACAGTTCTGGAAGCTCTTTGGACTGCAGCAAGATGGGGGAAGTCCTATTCTGCTGATGGAAATCACTTCCACTGGATCCAATTTGTTGTTTTTAATGTATTTTCATCCCCAAAAAGAAAAGGATAAATTCTATTGAACACAAATCTGGAGGAAGATTTTGTTTTTTCTCCGTTCCAGTAGATGGAACTTTTTTAAAATGTTCAAAAAGAAGGAAGCTTACGAATATAATGGAAATATATGCTGTAGTGGTTCATGAGCTGGCCATCTTTCACTTTGGAACTGGTACTTGTCGACCTATTAAACTATCTGGAAGTTAATGCCAACCTTATCAATATCAATATGACAGCCCGTGTGTTGTAGTGGTTAGAGCATCAGATTAAAACTGATGAGACCCAGGTTCAAATTCCAATCCTGCCCTGAAGCTCACTTGGTGCCTCGGACTGCCAACCTCCAGGTGGGGCCTGGAGTTCTCCCAGAATTACAATTGATCTTCAGATGATAGAGATCAGCTCTGTTATGTATGTAAATAGTTAGGCCGATAAGCAGGGGGAAAACCTAAGAGCTTGAGTCCCCGACGAAGGCTCCTAAACCCTGCCTGCGCCATTGGCCCTAGCCAGCACGCCCCATTGGCCCTAAGCCGGGACATGCCATTGGCGACCCGGGGGTTGTTCCCCCCTATCACGGATCAGGGGGGGAGTGGCTGCAGGCGGCCAGAGGGGCATATAAGCGGGGCCGGTTTACACAGTTCTCTTGTTCTGTACTTCAATAAAAGTGTTGTGTTGGAACTCCGTCTCGACCTCGTTCTGGAAGATGCCCGGGGTCGTGCTGACCCCGAACTGCAGATGCGTCACCCGGAAAGTGCCCCAGTGGGTGACAATCATCTGCGCCTCGGCTGACTCAGAGTCCACAGGCAGTTGCTGGTATGCCTGGGCGAGGTCCAGCTTGGCGAACACCCAGCCCCTGGTGAGGGAGGCCAGGAGGTGGCTGACGACTGGCACCGGGTATGCGTGGTTCTGGAGCGCCTTGTTGATCGTGCACTTGTAGTCAGCGCAGATCCAGACGTCCCCGTTGGCCTTTAGCGGGGTTACTATCAGCGTCTCCCACGTCGCATTAGGGACGGGCACTAAGACGCCCTGAGCGACGAGACAGTCGAGCTCAGCATCGATCCGGTCCTTGAGTGCACAGGGGACCCGGCGTGGCCTGAGGCAGATGGGGGAGGCGGTGGGGTCGGTGTGCAGGCGAACAGGTGGCCTCTTGTAGCAGCCCAGCGGGCCCTTTCAGACATCCTCGAACTCGGACCAGATGGAGTCGAGGAGGGGCTGGCTGATGCGGTGGATTCCCGCAAGGTGGATCCCAAGGGCCGGGAACCACTGGAGGCCCAGGAGGCTGGCATGAGGCCCATCGACCATGACGAGGCGGAGGCGGCTGGAGCATTGTTGGAACTGGACATAGGCGACACCCCGGACCGGCACCCGACGATGCTGGTAGTCGGAGATGATGATGCCAGTTGGCTGCAGCTTGGGCAGGGTGGCACGGCGCCCCAGGTCGCGGAACGTGTCCATGGAGATGATGGAGAGGGCCAAGCCCGACTCGACCTCCATCTCGCATGGGGCACCCTCAATCCGGACGGAGACCTTCTCCACACCGTGGACTTTGTGGAGCTGGATGCTCTTGATGTTGTGGCGGCAGCGGCAAGGCGAAGCATGATCACCGTCTGCCAATTCGGGCGGCGCCACCTTTCCTGTCGGGGCCGGGCGGATGCCCCTTCTTCATGGAGCGGCAGGCCTTGGGAATGTGGCCCACCCTGCCGCAACCCCAGCACTCTGTGTCGCGGAATCAGCAAGTGCGACAGTCGTGAGGTTCACTGCAGCTGGCGCACGGGTGAGCCATTGGGCCCCGTGACCGGTGCCCCCGGGCGGCCATCTTGTGGGCCTCGTTCTTGTCGCTGGCGCTCTCGTAGTGGACGGGAGTCGGAGCCGACGGAGGAGGTGCGGTGCCCCAGTCACCCAGACGGTCAGCCCGCGTAGAGGCCTCTGCTGCTGTGGCTTCCTCAACGGCCGCAGTCAGGGAGACGTCCTTTTTGGCGACGAGTCTGTGGCGCACCTTCTCGTTCTGCAGGCCGAAGACAAACCAGTCTCGGAGCATGCCGTCGAGGTCCAGGAAGGCGCAGAAACGGGCAGTCTGGCGGAGGGCCACGAGGTATGTGGCGACGGACTCGCCGGGTTCCTGATCCCACAGGTGGAAGGCCAGGCGGCAAGCGAGCTGCGTGGGCTGGGGCGTGAAATGGTTCCCCAGCGCGGCCATGATGTCAGCGAATGGCGTATCAGCTTAGCGGGGGCCAGCAAGGACTGGGCTAGCTGGAAGGTCCGAGGGCCACACACGCTGAAGAACAGCGAGCGCTTCTTGCTGGCGTCCGTGACGTCGTTGGCGACCAGGAAGAACGCGTCACGGTCGGCGAGCTTTCCCACTTGCTGGGGTTAGCAGTGTCGAATGCTTCCATCGAGCCTTTGGTGGCCATCATGCGAGGTGTTGCGTCTCTTAGTGTATTGGGAGATTTCAGCAAGGCGAGCTGGTCTGCCTACCGGGCTCTGTGAGGTTGCGGAAGATTGAAGGTGATTTCAGCGAGAGTGATCTCAGCAGGAGAGCCGGACTGCCTACCAGCCTTCATCGCCACTGTTAAGTCCGCGTGGAGAGGCTTGCCGGGCGTCCTTCCCTACTTTGACGACGTCCTGGTCGCCGCTGGCTCTGAGGGGGAGCTCCTGGAGCGCGTCCGCCGGGTGCTCAGCCGTTTCCGGGATGCTGGCCTCACGGTGAAGCGGGAAAAATGCCAGCTGGGACTGCCACGAGTGGAGTTCCTCGGCTATTTGATCGACGCCGACGGCATCCACCCCACACCCGACAAGATCAAGGCCATCCACAGCTCCCTTTGCCTAACCAACCACACAGGATTGTTGTGGAGATTAAAATGGGAGGATAGCATGTACACTGAGCTCCTTAGAAGAGGGGTGGGATAAAAATGTAATAAACTGTTACACATTGAAACAACTAGTTTAAAAATCGCATTTTTTCCTCTGAGAAGTAACCATATGCAGCGCCTTCTTCTCCGAACCATCCTCAATCTCATGTTCCCCATTAATATCTTATATTTATTATAACTGTGTGTTTAAAGCTGTAATAGTGAGGACATTTCTCTGGGAAATTTCTAAAGACTTACCCTATAGAGGTCAAGGGGAAATTAATAATATGTGGTCTGAAACTCCACTTCTGAGTCTTCTGAAATGTCTGCATTTGGAAAAACTGCTAAAAACTTTTCTGAGACTATGGGGCTGAATCCAGCTAGCTTCTCAACTGGTGAAAAAGGAGTAAAGAAGAAGAAGAGTTGGTTTTTATATGCCGACTTTCTCTGCCACTTAAGGGGGAATCAAACCGGCTTACAATCCCCTTCAAAGGGTCCCTTTGGCCAAAAAATGCTATGCTGGGGATCATGGGTCCTGTATGGACAAAAGTCATGTGACCTTGGGGCTGTAGTGAGGAAGGTAACTGGGCAAGATTGAACGAAAAAGCTGGCTGGATCCAATCCAGGCGACAGCAAGAGATATGATCAAGTAAATAAACAAGAGATATGATCAAGTAAATAAACAAGAAGTCATCAAAAGGAGGAGATCAAAGGAAATGTCTCTACTGAATGCAAGAATTTTCAGCTAGGGACTTCCCCATCATTAGTAAATTGCATAAATTTCTTTGTGTGTTTGTAAAGTGCCATCAAATTGAAGCCAACGTATGGCAACCCCAGCAAGGGCCTTTCAAGGAAAGTGAGAAGCAGAGGTGGTTTTCCATTGCCTTCCTCTGCAGAGTCTTCTTTGGTGATCTCCCTTCCAAGCACTAACGCCGCTTAGCTTCCAAGATCTGACATGATCAGGCAAGACCATGCCGCCTTCTTCTCCCATAAATCTCTCTCTCTGTGTGTATGCCGTCAAATCACAGCTGACTAATGGCAACCCCGTGAATTTTCAAGGCAAAAGACGTTTGGAGATGGTTTGCCATTGCCTGCCTCCACATCACAACCCTGGTAGTCCTTGGAGGTTGTCCATCCAAATTCTAAACTTGATCTGATCACAAGGTCAAGTTCTTTATTATTACAGTCCATGACCAGTATATAAATAAAGGAAACATTCTTGATCTGATCTGAAAATTCCACTCATGGCCAACCTTGCTTAGCTTCTGATATCTGACAAGATCAAGCTAGCCTAGGGCTGTACAGGTCAGGGCATAAATCTCTTTACCAGAGTTTATGTCAGTAAACCACATTATTTGATAGGAATGGCCTTCTCTGAGTTGAAATAATATAAGCAAAACACTGATGGCAATTGTTATCTTATGGACAAAATGCAGTGAAAGTTACAAACTGTTGTGGCCTTGTGTTAGATGATCACTCCTGCTGAACATCAAGAGCAACTTTCAAAACACCATTAAATACCTGGTTGGATCCCACAGAAGCTTTATGCTGATGGAAGAGGAAGACGATTTTCCATGATTCTGCCCTCCCACAGCAAAACTCAACCCACCCCCTCATACTGTTCCTGTGGAGTTAGGGTTGCCAACCTCCAGGTACTAGCTGGAGATCTCCTGCTATTACAACTGATCTCCAGCTGATAGAGATCAGTTCACCTGGAGAAAACGGCCGCTTTGGCAATTGGACTCTATGGCATTGAAGTCCGTCCCCTCCCCATACCCCACCCTCCTCAGGCTCTGCCCCAAAAACCTCCCGCCGATGGCAAAAAGGGACCTGGCAACCCTTTGTGGAGTCCCATGTCCCTCTGGAGGCATTGGGGGGGGGGGCATTTTGGGCTGCATCTGCGGATGGAAATACTTCAGTCAGCAGAAATTTCAGCTGGGATTCAAGCCAAAATGTATTTATTTGGGGGGAAAGAATTTGAGACAGAGAGATAAATGATGGGCCAAGAAGACTCAAAACACAAATAGTGTATTAGCCCTGACAATCATATAAAGGAAGTCTCACTAAGTATGTTGCATACCTGCATCATCATGCGTCTTCTGACAGTGTCAAAGGGGTATGACAGTATCCCGGAAAATACAGTCACGGTTTGAGCAATTGCAAAAGACACAATGAATGGAGTTTCCTTTGGATTTGGCAGTAATCCCTAATTGAAAGAGGGAGAAATAAGAAATAATCTGAGAAAATAAACATAAAAACTAGTGGTTTCAAACTGTCATATTGCCACTGGACAGATTCTTTTGGATTCTTTTGTACTTCATATAAACAATGTAATTAAAAAAATTGTTTCCCTTTTTTAATTTATGCACTGTAAGTGGCAGGCAAACCAAAAGAAAACAATATTTTAAGCAATTAACATTACCAGTCAGAGCCAATGTGGTCTAGTGTTGGGATGGTTGACAAGCAGCTTATAGGGTTGCCCACTATTAAAGTGATTGCTCTAGCTGTCAAAGTGTGATCTGTGGCAATTGTCAGGTGAAATTATTTAGCTAGATGCCATGAAAAGAGGATGCCACTTTAAGACGCCACAAGTAGGGTTGCCTACATCTGCAGAAAAAAATGTCCTGCCCCTTTAACAGAGGCTTAAAGTGTGGAAATGGGCAGCTAAAGTTTATGGCACTGAGGTAAATAACATTGCCTGATCAATAGTGCCCCACCAAGCCTCTATTATAGGGTTTGGGAAAACAGTGTGAGAGGAGAGCAGGAACCCCCTCCTTCACCCACATCATAGTCCTGATCAGAACGAGGCCCCTGCAGTGTTTCTAAATGGAGGTGCCACTGGGAACTTGCTGCTGCAGTAATTGGTAGGCTGGCAACCAGCTAGGGATTGTGATGCAGGAATGGGAGGATATGGCATTGTGGTGGTGGCTGTGGCTCAGTGGTAGAGCATCTGCTTGGCATGCAGAAGGTCCCAGGTTCAATCCACGGCATCTCCAGTTAAAGGAACTAGGCAAGTAGGTGATGTGAAAGACCCCTGCCTGAGACCCTGGAGCGCCCGCTGCCAGTCTGAGTAGACAATACTGACTTTGATGGACCAAGGGTCTGATTCAGTATAAGGCAGCTTCATGTGTTCACTTCTGGTTCACGTCATCAGTATGACAGTCTAAGATCTAGGTAAAACCATAGAGTTTTGCCCACATACTAAAGAGTCACCTCTTTGTTACTCCGGTGACGTGGTGCCTCTTCTGGGTATTCACTGGAAGGGACTTTACACTACTTCATGCGCTGCCAATTTTTAAAAAAATCTTGCTGCCAGCCCATAAATGGGAAGTGGGAGGTCTCCCTATATGGCTGTTACACCCTGTGGTGAATTTATGTAACTTGGAATGTGTAGTTTGGCCCTCTGTTTCTGCCTTGCCCCTTTCTTGCAGGTAAGTCCAAGCTGACCAGAGGTATGAGCAGCAGGACAAGAGGCAAAGAGCTCTTGACCTGAAGCTGGGAGAAAGATCTGCTGGGAGAGGAAGAGACAGCCTTTCCCTGCACTTGGAAGCCTTTCCCCCTTCTCTTATTTGTTTACTTTTCATTTTTATGTTAAAAGTTGCTCTGGGTCCCCTTTGGGAAGAAAAGCATCATATAAATGTTATAATAAATAAATGAATATTATGGAACCTCATCATCTGTGACTGGGTTGATTGTTCTTGTCCCTGGAGAACCTGGTAGTCCCTCAGTGACATAAACTGGCCAACCCTGGTCTAGTGATGGAATATTATATATTGGATTCTGTAAGAACTGTTCTGCCATGAACTCACTGGCTTTGAATCAGTTATTTGTTCTGTCTCTCAGCCTCAGTTCCCTTACTCAATAGTGAGAATAATGGTTGCCTGCTGTCACAAGGCCTCAGTAAGAATAAATGGGCTAGTGCTCTATAAACAAAAATGCCAAACCAGAGCCTGCATGCACCCCAGATAACCCAACACAGGTCTTGACAGGCAGGGCTGCTCCACTTAATTCAGTAGGGGAAATAAACGTCTACTTGCAACATAACGTACATGTCGATCTGCTCCCCCATTAGAGTCAACAGAACAGCCGTGAGCAAGGAATCTTCACACATGCAGCAGAATTCAGCCTCAGAAATTATTGAATTGGCATGTATAAATTTATAGCAGCAGCTATTAGTAACATCTGCATTATCCTAAACCAGTGGTTCCCAAACTTTTCCGGCCACCACCCCCTTGGTTCCACAAACTCAGCCCCAGCGCCCCCCTACCCTATCCAACAACACAGTTGAAGGGGCCCACCTCTAGCACCTCCCTGCTGCCCCCTTGCCTCTTAGTGCCCCCTGAGGTAATCCCACCGCCCCCCAGGGGATGGTACTGCCACTTTGGGAACCACTGCCCTAAACTACTGAGTAGCTTTGGGAAAATCTGCCTTACAACACAGTTTGTGAAAAAGGATAAACAATGCCAGGAATACTTCACTGCACAATAAATATGGCATATAAATGGTCCACGAAAGTATATTGCAAGAGTGTGGTTTTTGACAGGGAAACTTACTTTTATGGTGTCATAACACCCAAAATAGGATGCCCGGTACACGATTATTCCTTGTACGGAAACACCAAATCCTTGGTATAGGCCACGCGGCCCATCTGTTTTTGCAATTGAGACAAGACAGTCGCCGAGGCCTTTGAACTGTCGTTCTTCAAGACCTAACAATGCAGAAGAAAAGATCAGGTTGATTCAGGGCAATAGGGCACACTGCGATTTCTGACAAGCTGCAAAACAACAAACAGAGCTTAAACAAGGGGAATCCCCCCGTCCTGGACAAATATCAGAAAGATCTATAAAAAGTGACCTTTGTACAGCTGCATCATTGTTCAGCAGTGGGTTCAGCAAAGCTGAAGAACATGTTGCTTTATATCCATACCAGATTATAAAAATCCAATTTAAAAACATTTGTGGAAAGCTAAACTGTAGAGACATTCCTAACATGTTTATTATGGGATTCACAAACTGAGATATGCCTTTGTCTATCTTGGTCTTGGAACAATATTCCCCCACTCAGAACCCCTTTTTGCCTTTCTAGAATGTTACAAAATTGCTGTGACCCACTGGTATTTGCCAGAACAGAACTACTGTTCTGGAACCACTTGGTGTAACTGAACTCAAGTTTAGCACTCTTAAGTCCCACTGACTTCAATGGTTTTCCCACAGAAATCCACAGGCCCGCTACTAAACTAGGGCCCATAATATCTGAATGGTGCAATGCTGCAAGTTCAGTGCATACAGAAGAAAGAAACGGGCTCCAGTTTAGAAGATCAGACAATGGCTATAAAAGAGCATGTGGTTTTTTTGTCTACTCCAGATTGCACAAAGTGTACCTCTTTAAAGAGGTAGAGGCTTGGATCCTAAGTTGCCGTTCTGTTGGCATATCAGCAACTCTGCCTCTATTGGTAATGGCTGCTGACTCTACCCTCCCTAGGGTTGCCAGGTCCCTCTTTGCCACGGGCGGGAGGTTTTTGGGGTGGAGCCTGAGAAGGGCAGGGTTTGGAGGGGAGGGACTTCAATGACATAGAGTCCAATTGCCAAAGCAGCCATTTTCTCCAGGTGAACTAATCTCTATCAACTGGAGATGAGTTGTAATAGCAGGAGATCTCCAGCTAGTACCTGGAGGTTGGCAACCCTAACTCTCCCACTGCCAACTCCCATTCCCTGCCACTGTTCCTCAGGGGACTGCTGACCTACAGGAGCACAATTTTGCAGGCAGAGAAGGCCCTGGTTGGGGAGGGTGCCTTTCTGCAGTGCAACTCTGCTCACGCTGCTTCGGATCCAAGCTGGAGTGTTTGGCAGGAGCGCTTCTCCCACCAAAAAGGATGCAACATAGACTCTGTCCCTTTCCCAGCATACAGAGAACCTATCTTCCCATGCGCTCCCTTAAATACATTATGAAGACAGGGTCCCTACCTTTCCCAATATCCGCAGCTAATCGAGTCCGTGCAAAATCTAATGGATAAACGACGCACAACGAAGTTGCTCCAGCTGCCCCGCCGGAAGCCAAGTTTAAAAGAAACCACTTCCCAAACTGAAACGGAAAAACGGGCCTTCATTCAGAATCAAAGTTAAGCAAACTAAGAGTGCATGAAATGTAGGATCTGATGGTAACATTCCGATTTGGGGCTGAAGCCCCATAACAATATGCTTAACCCCCTGCCACACTATTTATTTGTTGCTCTTCCATTTAAAGAATAGGCGCTTCTGTTTTAGAACAGAAAAAAAATCTGGTTAAAGAAATCAGTGGTAGCTTGCGCCCCCCCCCCCAAGTGCTCCTAAGTCCATCCCTGTTTTTCAAGTGTCTTGAAAGTTTTTCGCTTAAGCTACTAGCACTGTATGGCAGGGACCTTTAAAGCCATAAGGGTAACTTAAACATTATTACTTAATTGAGAAAGGTGTACAATCCTCTGAACTCAAAAGCAAGTGTTCTTCCTGCTGCACTGGCACATTGTTGGATATTGCATTGTGCTATAGCAAGAATTCAGAACTGGATTTTTCTGTGTGAGACAAGGCAATTTGGAAATGATGGGTACAGCATAATATCCCATGATATGTGGATGCAACTTATATTATGTTTCATGAATAACTGGGAGATGCTAAAGCACGGGTAGACACCTGAGCTTGGTGACAGGGTTCTCCAAGCTTTTTGGTCATGACAAAAGTGCTGCCGTGAAACCTCCACCTTGAGAGGAAGGGTGCTTACTGTCGGCGTCGCACCTAATGAGTCCTTGTTAGAGGAAAAGGGTGCCATAGTGGTTAGGGTTCCCAACCTCCAGGTAGGGCCTGGAGATACCCCTGCCCTAGACTCAAACAAAGCCATTGGAAAAGATGTTGGCTTTAAATATTTACAGATGGAGAAGAAATTAATTGGTGATGCAGCTGTCAGAGCCTTTGGTTCTGTTATCAGAAAATAGCTTCTCAACTATCTACAGCTCTAGGAAACCTTGTGCATCCCCCCACCTGTGTAGAGAGCTACCTGCATCAGTGAAATGCTGAAGCTGGATTGCTCAAATTAATAAGGAGGATCCATGTTTTATTTATTCAGTTTGGTTCAACAGACCCAACCAGGAAAATTAACTCGGACATTTTAAAAAATCCAGCTAGTTTAGAAATTTGTTTCGTGTATCGGTAAAAACTCCAGAGGCATTACATATAATAGATCTTAACACCACATGGTTAAAATTAAATTGCTCTTTCAGATGCTGTCTATCTTTATGCAAAAATGCCGCTTCTAATAAAATGTACCAATAAGATGCACCAGTAACTCCGTTTTGGTCACTCTGCATGATCACAGCAAGTGAAAGATAGGGGAGGGCTATGTATGAATTTTTTTTTCTTAATAACACCTCAGAATATATTTACCTGTTTATCTTTATCCACACCGGCCATGAAAATCTGCTTGTATTTGTCCTTAAAAGCAAAGTTTAGGGCCTGTGTAGGGAAATATCGGATAACATTGGCAAGATTGCCGCGCCAGAAGCTGATAAATCCTACAGGCAGATTAAAAAAATGTACAGTTCAAGTTATCTTAAATGCTATATATTACAAGGCAACATGATTATTATTTCAGTTGGCTGAAGAACTAGACTGCTCTCTGATTCTTTTCCTGATAGCTGATTTCAGAAATTTATTATGTATTTTATTTCAGGGAGCCAGCGTGGTGTAGTGGTTAAGAGCAGTGGTTTGGAGTTGTGGAGTCTGATCTGGAGAACCGGGTTTGATTCCCCACTCCTTCACATGAGTGCAGTCTGGTGAACTGGACTTGTTTCCCCACTCCTACACATTAAGCCAGCTGGGTGACCTTGGACTACTCACACTCTTCTCAGCCCCACCTACCTCACAGGGTGTCTGTTGTGGGGAGGGGAAGGGGACTGTAAGCGGGTTTGAATCTTCCTTGAGTGGTACAGAAAGTCAGCATATAAAAACCAACTCTTCTTCTTCTATTAACCATCAGACAACTACATTAGGAAACCTCAGATCCTAAAGATCCTAAGTGCAATGGTCAACTTTCCTTTTTAGGAGAAAATATACATTGGGTTGTTTGTGATAACATTTTTCTTTTGTAATTATAGGACAGGCAATTGTGCTCTTTACTTCAGGACCTTTCCAGATGCCCCCCAAATGCTTTTTGTAAGCAATAATAATGCAGCACTAGTTGCTTGAGGGGGGGGGGAGTATGAAGTGATTACTCCTAACTAGTGGTGCAGTTTTTAGCATTCTCCATACAAATTGTCAAACATCTGGGAAAACGTCCTTACAAAGTATTTCAGAAATAATAGTCTAAAATAGGTTTTTGTTAAGGATCTCATAGCAGTAAAAGAGAAAGGAATAAAATGGTGGGCTAAAATTGTGTGCCTGTAAGCTCTAGTCCTGCGGCCCCCTTAAACAGACTTCAGCAGACAACCAATCCACAAAAGCAGTTATACTGCTCCTGACAGTACCCAAATTAAAAATTAAATTGTAGCAATGGTTGGATGTTGGATTAGAATCAATTCCGTTGGGGGCTGAATTGCAGTTTGTGGTTAGTAAAGCAAATCTATAATTACATCAGTAAAGGCCAATCTTTGTACACAGCCACTTCTTTATTTTATTTACTGTACTTAATTTACTGTACTGTACTTTCTCCCCAATGGAGACCCAAAGTGACTTACATGGTTCTCCTCTCCTCCGTTTTATCCTCGCAACAACCCTGTGAGCTAGTTAGGTTAGGCTGAGAGTGAGTGACTGGCCCAAGGTCACCCAGCAAGCTTCCATGCCAGAGTAGAGATCTGAACCTGGGTCTCCCAGATCCTAGTCTGACCCTCTTAACTACTACACCACACTGACTCACTTGATGTATACTCAGCATGGATGCTTTGTGAATGGATCCTTAAGTATTATTACCACGGATAAAGGATCATAATGGCTAGCTCTGTGGAGACACTGACCTGTGATAAACCCCAAGACATTCCTTGGGAAAGGGACAGTGAATACAGAACAACACAATAGATCAGATCCAAATATTCTGCTCTTTCCACCTTTCTGTTTCAGTCCTCTGTGCTCTTGAAAAACTCTCCTGAAGATTCTGGGCCTGCAGGAACTGCTGTGTGATATAGGATGGGGGCGGGGGCTGCACCTGGAGGGATAAATCCACTGAAAGTGGATACCTTTTTCTGTGAGCAAAAGTATCATCCATGAGAAGACCTTTGGGACCAAGCAAATGTTCCTATAAAATTTGACCTTGAACACTAGGATGTAGAATGCCTTTAATATGACAGATGCTAGAATTTTATGACTCCATAGTTTAGGAAAGATATGGCTTAATTAAAGTATTTGATAGATATACCGTAGATAATCCCCCCCTCCGTACATCACAGAATTGTCTGTATAACGTTTCCAAAATTGGTAATGGCTGGTATAAAACAAATTCCTGGAGTGATTCATGGGCCGTAAAGAAGCAACTATTTGCAGGAAACCCATTCTGGTGTACTGGGTGCTAGTAATACCAGAGGCTCAGAATAAATAGTAAAAAGAGATTACTGTGGTCTTACTGGGACAGAAAAACATCAACTATTTGCACTTGATGGCTGTCTAAGATAGACCAGCAGAGGGGGTACTAAGACCCTTTGAATAAGTACTGGTGGCATAGGATATAGTAGAGATTGAAAGCATACGTGCAGCTAGTTTTTTATCATCATAATCCTTACATTAGATCAATGTTAAGGAGAAGGCAGTGTGGCATGTTAGCACCTTACTAAGTGAAAACTTAAGGGGGGGCTGATTTGAGGAATGGGAGACTATTTTGAGGAAAATATTGCAGAGAGGTTATAAAAGCGTAGGCTGTGTGAACGAAAAGCAGGCTTTAAGGAAAGATTTGAAAGGGGAGAAGGGAAGAGTCAAGGAGGCAAGCATATATATATATATATTCAAGAAAGAATGACTGGAACAATGAGAGGAACTTGATGTAGTAGTCAAAGAGGTCAACATTATTATTTTATAAGACAGGCTGAATTTAGAATTAATAGAGAAGAGATCAAAGTGGGAGAGTATGTGACAATATCCAGTGCAAAAATATGTTAAAGCATGAACCCACATTTTCCTGGAGGAACAGAGAAGAAGGAAAAATTAACATTTCTACTTCAGCATACAATATAAATGAAAGGCATCCTTCTTCCAACATCTGATGGAAGTATATATATTTGTACTGAGATTTTATTAAAAGTATACAGAGAGCAAGCGTGGTGTCGTGGTTAAGAGCGGTGGTTTGGAGTGGTTGACTCTAATCTGGAGAACCGGGTTTGATTCCTCCCTCCTCCACATGAGCGGGAGATGCTAATCTAATGAACTGGGTTGGTTTCCCCACTCCTACACATGAAGCCAGCTGGGTGTCATTGGGCTAGTCACAGCTCTCTTAGAGCTCCCTCAGCCCCACCAACCTCACAGGGTGTCTGTTGTGGGGAGGGAAAGGGAAGGTGATGGTAAGCCGGTTTGATTCTTCCTTAAGTGGTAGAGAAAGTCGGCATATAAAAACCAACTCTTCTTCTTCTTCAGTATAATGATATAGAACATAACATTTGGGCAGTCTGTAATTTATCATGTCATTCAAGTTAAAAAAAGACAAAGAATCTTGTGGCACCTTCAAGTCTAAGCATATTTACTGTGGCATTAGTTTGCATGAACTATTGTCTACTTTGTCAGATGTCACAATAAAGTTGTTAGCTTTTAAGATACCACAAGTAGGGTTGCCAGCAGCCTAGAGGGGGGAAAAAATCCTGTTCCTTTAAAAGAGGCTTAATGTCTGGGAAGTGGCAGCCAAATCTTTCTGTACCATGCAGGTAAACAATATCACCTGGTAAATAACATCCCATTAAGCCTTTATGGAAGGGACAGGATATTTTTTTTTCTCCAGGCAGTTGCCAACCCGAGCCACAAGACTTTATTGTTTTGACAGAAATAGCTACTCAGTCTACATTTTTAAATAAATCACCCAAACTATAGCTGTTGCCCAATATACCAAATGTAGTCGCCTTCAGGCAATATTATTCTATACAAAAATTCCATTCAGAAAAAAATATTCTGTCATGTAACATACTCCAGAAGGGGGCCATATGTTTCAGGTTATGTGCACAAGGGGTTCATATATCACAATGGCCAAATCGGGTAATTCCTGTAGTACCATGAAGTGTTCCTGCTGGTCAGAGACGTAGGTAGGTCAAAATTATTATTGCATTCACATTTTATCTATAGCTGCGGCTTTCTGATCTGCACACATGCAGCATGAGCCCATGCATGCTCACTCAGAGGCTTTCTGATCTGCACACATGCAGCATGAGCCCATGCATGCTCACTCAGAGGCTTTCTGATCTGCACATATGCAGCATGAGCCCATGCATGCTTACTCAGAGGCTTTCTGATCTGCACACATGCAGCATGAGCCCATGCATGCTCACTCAGAGGCTTTCTGATCTGCACACATGCAGCATGAGCCCATGCATGCTCACTCAGAGGCTTTCTGATCTGCACATATGCAGCATGAGCCCATGCATGCTTACTCAGAGGCTTTCTGATCTGCACACATGCAGCATGAGCCCATGCATGCTCACTCAGAGGCTTTCTGATCTGCTCACATGCAGCATGAGCCCATGCAGGCTTACCCAATGAGTTCTGTGGTACTTACTCCCAAGTACATGCACACAAGAAGGTAGCTTTATTCCCTGAAGGGCAGGAAGGGGAAGCAGAGACAGGCAAGGAGAGAGGTCCACTAAGTAACTACACTTCCCTTTAGAGGGAGACACGCAGGGAGAATTTCTGCTTACTGCAGGACTGACATTTAAGTTGAAACAAGAGAGAGGAATAAAGATGCATTCGATCTGACAAAGTTGCATGAGTAGATTGGAAAAAGTGGTGTGGGAAGAGTTTATTGCTAGGAAGGGCCATAGAAAGGAGGATATAGTCTACATACTCTGGACCCTTTGACTGGCAGTTAAAAAGTGGGAGAAATGGGAATTAAGTGGGAAATCATGGCAACCTACTTGTTGAGGATAGCATTAGAGAGCATTTTTAAAAGAAGAAATGGCTGGAAAAGTGCGAGATATTGTTTGGGAATATGCATAACTTTGGGAGTGGAAATAACAAAGGTGTGCAATTCTGAGTGTTCGAAGTGCATTCTTCAATAGATTTCTTAGTAACCCTCACAACATCCCTGCCTAGCAGGCCAGAATTACACATGAATTTACACATGAAGCTGCCTTATCCTGAATCAGACCCTTGGTCCATCAAAGTCAGTATTGTCTACTCTGACTGGCAGCGGCTCTCCAAGATTCCAGGTGTAGGCCTTTCACATCACCTACTTGCCTAGTCCCTTTAACTGGAGATGCCGGGGACTGAACCTGGGGCCTTCTGCATGCCAAGCAGATGCTCTACCACTGAGCCACGGCCCCTCCCCAAATTATTATTCCCATATTGCAGACGTGGGGCTGAGACAAAAGAGGCCAGCCTAAATCTCCTAAAGAGGCCAGCCTAAATCTCCCTGGAAGTGATGGGGTTTAAGATTTCAGGTGTAGGCCTTTCACATCACCTACTTGCCTAGTCCCTTTAACTGGAGATGCCAGGGACTTCTGCATGCCAAGCAGATGCTCTACCACTGAGCCACGGCCCCTCCCCCAATTATTATTCCCATATTGCAGATGTGGGGCTGAGACAAAAGAGGCCAGCCTAAATCTCCCTACTAGTTCCTGGAAGTGATGGGGTTTAAATTAGGGAGCCTCCAGATTTGCAGTTTACAACCGGAGTCTCTACACCACCACGTCTCAAAGGAAGTCTTGCTTTCAGCGGAGACATACCTTGCTCCTTAGGGATTCGCACGAAGCAGTCTATCATGCCTTTGTATTGTTGGTCAGCCCGGATCTGTTTGGACGAGGCCTGGACCTGCAGCAGCAGCTTCACGCGCTCGATGGGCGCGACGGCCGTCTTGGACACCGCCGCTGCCACCCCCCCTGCCATGAGGTCCTTTCCGAAAGAGACAGGGTCAAAAAACTGCGACCCCTCTGCAGCGGCCTGCATGTTGTCGATGGGGTGACCACACAGCCTTGGGTGGAACTAGAACCTCCTAGCAGCATCACCCGGCACCTGGCAACACTCCTAACTGCCACTGCTCAGAAGGAACTAGTGCATCCCCCCTCCCCTCTCAAAGAAGCCGCATGTCTTCTCGGGCCACATGACCTTTAAGTGCCCAATCACAGAAGTTTCCCTGGGCGGAAAGAAAAAAACTACTAGACCACGCCAGTATGGCTAAAATGACTTTTATGCCGAACCCCAATCATACACTTACAGAACAATTTGATGAAAAGTGGGAATCATTTTACACGACTTTATATGACTTCCAGTTAGTCCAATGATTGAAGTGCACTGAACAGTATTAGAATAAGTAATAGGCAATGTGTGATCCAGTATGTTCTAACCATTTGTCATGGAACCCCTGGGCTTTCAAATGGTATAATACACTTTTATCATGCAATAGGTAGATAATCTGATTGACTTCCATACTTTAACAATTACATATTTAGATATATTTTACTTTACTTGATTAACATTCATGCTTGCATTATGGTATTGTATTCAACTAAGTTCCATACTTTAACAATTACATATTTAGATATATTTTACTTTACTTGATTAACATTCATGCTTGCATTATGGCATTGTATTCGACTAAGTTCCATACTTTAACAATTACATATTTAGATATATTTTACTTTACTTGATTAACATTCATGCTTGCATTATGGTATAGTATTCGACTAAGTTCCATACTTTAACAATTACATATTTAGGTATATTTTACTTTACTTGATTAACATTCATGCTTGCATTATGGTATTGTATTCGACTAAGTTTATTTTTTTACTGAATCTGCTTTATTGTGTTTGTATATTAAACGGTTTTTACCCTTCCCCTTTTTTCCCTTCTGTATCCTCCTAATTACAAAAATAAACCTTAAAAAAAAAGAAGAAGAAGAAGTTTCCCTGGGCATTGCTTGCCAAAGAAAATTCTGGGACCTCTAGAGGTGGAGGGAAAAGTGGTGATAAAGCCATAGCTAGGTTTAGGCCCAGAAATGAGCCGCTACAAAATGGAGTGTGATCTCCCTGGACGCAGAACGCTGATGGATGCGACAGAGCATAGTTGCTCTAATTTAAAAAAAAAACAGCAACACAGGTGCTCGACTTTTATCTGAGTGCCACATCTCACGGAAAAATGGACCATTGCTGGGGTCTTATAGAAGAGATTATAGGAGGCTGAAGTTGGTTCCCAATTCCCAGTACCTTATTCACATTTCCTAGTTCCTGAATGATATGGAGGAAAATTTTAAAGCTCTGCACCCCAAAATAAGTGTGGTCTGAAGATTGTTTTGGGGTGCGGCTGGGCCCCTGCGTCTGTATGTGCATTTGTCCTGGGGGCACCCCACTTGGGAGCAGCTGGCACAAGCCCCGGGCTTTGGACCAGGACCCAGCATGCGCCCTCTCGGAGGACACAGTCCCCTGAATGTGGGGGTGTATGATAAGTGGTGGTCCAATCATTTTGGGGTGCAGAGCTTTTAAATTGCCCTCAATATCGTTCAGGAACTAGGAAATGTGAATAAGGAACGGAATAGGGAAAGAACTGGGAACCAACTTAAGTCTATAATCTCTAGGAGGCTGAAGTTTTAGGAAGAAAGCATTTCAGGGCTGTCTTTAAGGGAGCTTGATTACCTGGGCCTGGCTTAATTACCATGGTTGCTCTTTCTTCTTTCGTGGAAGAAACATTTAGCAATGGCATGGGTTCTGCAATATTACTGATGGTGTACAAAAGCTAAGAGCAGGGAGCTGTGCTGGTCTGTAAGGGGAAAAGCCAAAAGTTGCAATCGTTCATGCTTTTATTAGGGCCGGCTGAACAGTTACAAAGCCGTGAGCAAGCTTTCAAGTTTATCAACATTTGCAATCAAGCTGGGTGTTAGGGAAAAAGGGGGAAAGGGAAGAAAAGCAATAAAAGCCCAAGTCTCTAAAGTCTGAAGGAAGATACACATGGCTTAAGCTTTTGATCCAATAGAATAATAGTGAATTGTACAGTTTTAAGCATACAAAGCCATTTTGATTCCCTAAGAACAATGCTCCAGTTGTAAGAGCAGCTGGATTTTCAGAAATCATTTGTGCAATGACTAGGTGCTAAAAATGACTGCAAAATTTAGTAACAATTTCTGCAAATGGGATGGCAAGAGAACTTTGAAAAGCAGCATGTTTCTAGTTTACCTAAAGCAAAAAAGCTTGCAAAACAAATGCAAAGGGCTGCTGCTGAACTGGTTTTCCCTCTCTGACACAGCCAACAAACGATATCCCCTTTACATTGTGTGAAAAGATGTGGGGGGAATATGGTTAGATACCCTTGTTGGTGTGCCAACACAGATGGTTACAGAAGCAGAATTGTTTTTGGCGATCTGATGAACCATAGCCTTCTTTAGGGTTGCCATCCTCCAGGTACTAGCTGGAGATCTCCTAATGATCTCCAGCCGATAGAGATCAGTTCACCTGGAGAAAATGGCCACTTTGGCAATTGGACTTTATGGCATTGAACTCCCTCCCCTTCCCAAACCCCGCCCTCCTCAGGTTCCGCCCCAAAAATCTCCAGGTATTTCCCAACCTGGAGCAGGCAACCCCAGCCTTCTTGCTCCCTGCTAGGTATCAAAATAATAAAATTTCCACAAACGAGATTATTGCTGTTTTCTCGCAAAGTGTTGAGTCTCATATTCAAAGTCCAGCACTAACAGCAGGATAGGAGTTCCTCACAAAGGATACAGTCATAACTGCACTGCCTCAGAGGACTAAAATCTTACTCTGTAATAGTTTCAGCAGTCCATCCTGTACATTGTGCAGAAGATGCACTGAGTGCAGAAATTAAGATGAGTCTCCCTTCCCAATCACATCATAAGTATCTTTTTTCACCACTCCCTTTAACCTCTCACAGCTAGATGTCACACCCAGCTGAAGAAACTGATATAATCATAACTGGGCATGTTACATTTAAGTTTATAAAAGAAACCAAGATGAAATTTGAGGAGCTGGATGGTTAGGCAAAAAACCCAAAACTAAATTGTCAAATAAAGTTAGAAGTGCCTATAAAGTAAATGGGGCCATTTCCTCATTGAAGGATTTCCTCCTAAGCTTTTGCTAATGACTTATCAGAAGGGCCTTTCTTTGGACCCAGAGTCCTCGGAGTGGGATCCAAAAGTGCCCTCCTGCTCATGGAAACTCCTTTCACTTGCTGAAAGGTTACCTTTGAATCCAACCTTGTGGACCTCTGCTGGTCAAATGACTGTAAATTAACTACCGAACGAACCTTGTGGACCTATGTAGCCAACACACGAAATATTTTATCAACATTAGATTCCATGTGCTCTTGGTTATATAAAAGCTTTTGATGCTCTCTTGTCCACCTGTGTATGCATTATGCTTATTTCCAGTTAAGGTTGCCAATTTCCAGGTACTGGCTGGAGATCTCCTGCTATTACAGCTGATCTCCAGCTGATGGAAATCAGTTCACCTGGAGAAAACGGCCACTTTGGCAATTGGACTTTATGACATTGAAGTCCCTCCCCTCCCAAACTCTGCCCTCCTTAGGCTCTGCCCCCAAAACCTCCCACCGGTGGGGAATAGGGACCTGGCAACCCTATTTCCAGTGAATCAAGGGAACTATCCCCACACACGTATGTTTTGTAAATTTGCTTTATAATAAAGCTTTGGTTTCAGTAACTGGCAGCTCTAGCTTATCTTGTTGTATCAGGTAGAAGTCCAGTGCATGAGATTTTGAAAAGCCACTGTCAGCTAAAGTTTGATGACACTGGCCCCATGGATTCTGATGATAAGTAGCAGATCTCCAATGCAAATTTAACATCATTAAGTGACTTATGAATCCACGATATGGGAAGCTTGAACATTTTGCTTAAACTTCTCCAACTACTAGTCTCCCATGATAAAACACAGCTTGACAGATACTTCAAAATGAAAGCATACAAAAACACAAAACATACCCCGCTGTTTTGCAAACATATCTTTCTTTATTGTAAAAATCTTAGAAAAATAGTTGATGCAGTTAACAGAAACAAAATGGGAAACTGATCCCCATGTTTATTCACACATCATTTGCAAAAAGATCAATTTTACTTTATAACATTTTAAAAATTTATTTCATTATACATAAAATCTTTTTTGTTATTACAAATGTTATAACAGCCCTTTAATGTAAGGTACTTTTTTCCCCTTTTCACTCTGTAAAGTCAGGAAAGATAAGGGATTTTCTTTTACTTCCTTCTGAACTGTATTGCGCGAACTTCAAATATGTCAGAGTGCCATTATCTATTCAGTCTTACAATACACTCCCTTGACTGAAGTCCAGACAAGATCACAATTAGGTTTTCCCTGGTGGTTCATTTTCCAAAACACTCCCAGAGTCCACAAACTGCTTTTTGAACTTGGCAGAAAGTTTAAACAATACTTGCATGATTTAGAGGGGCACCTACCAAAAAGAAAATCTGAAGACATATATGGGTACTAGCATATGGATAATATATGCTATTCTTTAATTCAGCCCTCATCTGTAAAATCTGTCACTACATGGTTAAGATACAATCAAGATAAACAACTCGAACTTTTTAAAAAATCAGTTTGAGAAGTAGATTGCTGATACATCCAGGTCTTAATGTAAACATCTGAAAAGCTTTCCCATCAAGGTAAGTTATTTCAGACAAAAGCTTCAAAAAGCAAGCATCCAGCGCACTACAATAATTTCACTTGTATCTGTGCACCTTCAGTGCCTTGGGAGGTTTCCAATTTTGCTTTTGACAGTTGTATTGCTGAACACTATTACAGAGCTAAGCCAAAGGATAGCTTAAAAGCCAGCTCAACAGCGACCTCTGTGACAGAGTCATGAAAACAGACATAAAACTCCCGAGGCTTTGGATCTAGGAAGAGTCTCCTGCAGAAAAACAAAGATCAGCATTAGAACAAGGTTGTTAGACTATTGTGAAAACAGTCGGTGCTTTTGTCAGGTTTTAATAAAAAAAAAAAAAATGCAATAACTATTCTTCCGGAAACCCGTGGCAGAATTCCAGAGCACTCCTTGAGATCTTTCATAATATCCTTTGCTAGGTAAACATTTACACTCGCCGGAATTCAGCCTTTTCCACTGTTTCGGTACAAGCTGAACATGAGTTACCCTAGAATAGATCTTTGGCTAGGGAAGAGAGACTAACTTGCCCACATGGCCATCATTTATGTTGATTTACAAAGTTTGGACAAGAAAGAAATTTGAGTAGCATTACAAATGGAGAGCCAGTGTGGTGTAGTGGTTAGGAGCGGCGGACTCTAATCTGGAGAACCGGGTTTGATTCCCCACTCCTACACAGGAAGCCAGCAGTGACCTTGGGCTAGTCCCAGTTCTCTCTGAACTCTCTCAGCCTCACCTACCTCACAAGGTGTCTGTTGTGGGGAGAGGAAGGGAAGGAGATTGTAAACTGGTTTGATTCTCCTTAAAAGGTAGAGAAAGTCAGCATATAAAAACCTACTCTTCTTATTCTACAGGAAATCAATTTGGTGTTATTAGAGTTCACTTACCCTACAACCCAGTACATTATAGGTGGTGGTGGTTTCTTTTGGTCAGTCCACTTGTCGGGTGAACATTCAAACAACACTCCATGTTCTCTTACTTGATGTAGTCCAGAATTTGCTTTTTTGGATTGTGAACTTCTCCTGGTACCTGCAGTCTTTTTAGTCTGTAATGAAATTGACAAAACACATGGTTAACGAAACCTGAACTAGTCCTTTGAACAAGAAACAGAAGAATTTCTATTGCTGTGTGACAATCCATAATCAGCCAATATTACATGATGAAATGTAAAGTGAAAGGGTACATTCTAATATGTGACACTCTCTTGACAGTCAACTCTGCTGCACCTGGAATTTTTAAAAAAAGATTTTTACTCTCAGAGGTACATTCTCTCTCTAGTTATTTCCCATTCTCACTTGAATGTTTGCTTCTAGACTAACGTTGCTACAGCCAAAAGCACAATGCTAGGCACAATGCCAAAACTAAATGGAGATAAATGATGAAAAACTTTCAGAATATCTTTCTCAGATAGAGTTTCTCACCTAAATCAGCCGCTGATGAACTTTACTTGAACCATGTTTTGACTACTTTATTCAGCTTTTAGCATATACCAAAAGGTGGCATCTGTGTTACTTCAAAATGTTGCATAAGGACAGGGCCATTTTTATATCTCTATGTGAATCATATTTGAAGGAGATAGAAGCACATATAAACTGATTTCTCTTCTCATACACTGTACTGGCTGTTGTGCTACAATGCTTCTAATTAAAGATAGGGGGATATGGTATGCATTAAGTCAACACAGAATGTAAACGCTCTGCAAAGACGGACACTACTGTCATGGAAACCAAGAGATAATCAGTAAGCATTTTGCCAATGTAATACAAATATTATTTAAATATTGTTATACAAAAAGTCCAAGCCTCCCTGTGCTGTCAGGTTTCTTTTAAAAAGACGTAACCATCTCCAGACCCAGAAATTCTTCCAGATTTCAGCTACGCAAGGAGTCTGCAGTACACATTCTACCTTAAGCTTATGAATTAAACTCATCAGTGCAGGCATTTACTCCTGCCTCAAAAGAGAAAAGATTTAGTAACAGACAAATATCCCTCCCAAGTCATTAAAGATGATGGGTTATACTTCTCTCGTCATGGTTTGCTGAAAAAGGGAACGGATGGAAAGGCAACAGCGATGGAAGTTCTGGATTAGCCGGGGGTGGATAATTCCACCGAGCTGTGCTACTTCCGTATGTGTCGGAGTGATAAAAATTCCATGCATTGTTTCTAGAGAAATATAGTGGAACAGGGTGTTCTCAGGGCCAGATGTCAACCTTCAGGAGCAAAAGAAAGATGTTATTTGACCATTGGCTCTAAACCCATATAAAATTCATCCCTACTTAGCAAATCAAACCACCAAGGGTACTGAAAAAGAAATTACATTGGAATTGTCACTGAGTACCCAGCTTGCTGGGTAAAGTGTAGACAACTGAAGAAGGCAATGGCAAACCACCCCGTAAGCATAATCTGACTAATAAACATGATGTGACCCAGTGCTTGCTCAGGGGACTACCCTTAGCTTTACCTTTTAATACAGACCACAGAGAGTTCTTTACTGAAGAAGTCATTGGCCATAGCAAGTCTATAAAATAGACATATACAAGCAGAAAAGCCTAACAACACTTTCTAGATAATCTAGTCCACCAAGTCCAAACATCTGCATATTTCTATGAAATAAATACAGTGATTCATAGCCAATGCTATCTATACTGAGCTGCTCCCTTATTTGGAAGGCTAGTTCAGGCAGGTATGGGCTTGATGACATGCTGGCTTAAGTTAGTAACACGTGGATTAGCCTTAAGAACACTCATTTGGAGCCGGGCTCCACTGGAATAATTAAGGCTTTCTTCCCAAATACTAGTTAGGAAGAATGAGACATACACACATGAAGCTGCCTTATACTGAATCAGACCCTTGGTCCATCAAAGTCAGTATTGTCTACTCAGACCAGCAGCGGCTCTCTGGGGTCTCAGGCAGAGGTCTTTCACATCGCCTACTCGCCTAGTCCCTTTAACTGGAGATGCCAGTTGAACCTGGGACCCTCTGAATCCAAGCAGATGCTCTACCACTGAGCCACTGCCCCTCCCCAACATACATTTGCTGTGGGAAAAAAAGAATGTAATAAATCAGAAATAGATTTCTTTAAAAAACCGCACACACGAACAGGCGATTCAAAATACAATAATGAACAGAGGGGAATAGTCAGTACTAGGCATACTGGAATCCATGACAGTATGTCGGAACAAGGAAATGTTACAGAATTCTATCACATTTGTTTTCTGATGTACTATAAAGGCTGGCAGTGCATTTCTAACAGCTGACGTTAAGTCATTTTTAGTAGGATTTGGCAACTGAGAACTCTGGCAACTGAGGACTCTGGAGTGGGGTTGCAGTGGGAAACACAGGAACTGGCTGAAACAGGCCACAGCTTTATTGCTCTCAACTTCCACGCATTTGGCGAGCACAGGCGGGAGCCATCTGATGGAAATGAACACGATGGAAACATCCAGCCCACACGCTGGATGACCTGGGGAGAAAGAATGCCTCAGGGCACAAGCCATTTATCCCGCCCAACCACCACTGACATGGAATGAGCCCAAACCTTCTTTGAAGGATCTTAAGGAGACTTCCAAAGGTATTTCTGACCCCCATTTATCTTTCACTAAGGTTGTGTCCTGTTCCGAAGCTCTAATTGTGGCAATGAGAACAAAACGAACAAACTGATGACACGTGAAGCTGCCTTATCCTGAATCAGACCCTTGGTCCATCAAAGTTAGTATTGTCTACTCAGACTGGCAGCAGCTCTCCAGGATCTCAGGTAGAGGTCTTAGAATCATAGAGTTGGAAGGGACCACCAGGGCCATCAAGTCCAACCCCCTGCATAATGCAGGAAATTCACAACTATCTCTCCCCTCCACACCCCTAGTGACCAGAAGATGGCCAAGATGCCCTCCCTCTCATCATCTGCCTAAGGTCACAGAATCAGCATTGCTGACAGATGGCCATCTAACCTCTTCTTAAAAACCTCCAGGGAAGGAGAGCTTACCACCTCCCGAGGAAGCCTGTTCCACTGAGGAACCACTCTAACTGTTAGAAAATTCTTCCTAATGTCTAGACGGAAACGCTTTTGATTTAATTTCAACCCGTTGGTTCTGGTCCGACCTTCTTGAGCAACAGAAAACAACTCGGCACCCTCCTCTATATGACAGCCCTTCAAGTACTGGAACATAGTTATTATATCCCCTCTCAGTCTTCTCCTCTTCAGGCTAAACATACCCAGCTCCTTCAACCTTTCCTCATAGGACTTGGTCTCCAGATCCCTCACCATCTTTGTTGCCCTTCTCTGGACACGTTCCAACTTGCCTACATCTTTCTTAATTTGTGGTGCCCAAAACTGAACACAGTACTCTAGTTGAGGTCTAACCAGAGCAGAGTAAAGCGATACCATCACTTCGCGTGATCTAGACACTATACTTCTGTTGATGCAGCCCAAGACTGCGTTTGCCTTTTTAGTTACAGCATCACACTGCTGACTCATGTTCAGTGTTTGGTCTACTAAGACCCAAAGATCCTTTTCACACACACTACTGCTCAAACAACTCTCCCCCATCCTATAATTATGCATTTGATTTTTCCTACCTAAATGAGGAACTTTACATTTGTCTTTGTTGAAGTGCATTTTATTAGTTCTAGCCAATTTCTCCAGCCTGTCAAGATCATCCTGCATCTTGGCTCTGTCTTCTACTGTATTTGCTACCCCTCACAATTTAGTATCATCTGCAAATTTAATAAGCATTCCCTCTATTCCTTCATCCAAATCATTTATAAAGATGTTGAACAACACAGGGCCCAGCACAGATCCCTGAGGAACTCCACTAGTCACTTCTCTGCAAGTGGACGAGGAACCATTAACTAGCACTCTTTGGGTACGATCTGTCAACCAGTTGCAGATCCATCTAACAATTATAGGATCTAACCCACATTTCCCCAATTTGTCAACTAGAACACTATGTGGAACCTTATCAAAAGCCTTACTGAAATCTAGATAAACTATGTCTACAGCATTCCCCTGATCCAGCAAGGTATTAACTTTCTCAAAAAAGGAGATAAGATTAGTCTGACATGACTTCTTCTTGAGAAACCCATGCTGGCTCTTATTGATCATATCCATCCTTTCTAAATGCTCAAGGACGGACTGTTTGATGATTTGTTCGAACACTTTTCCTGGTATAGAAGTCAAGCTGATGGGTCGGTAGTTACCCGGATCCTCCTTTTTCCCCTTCTTGAAGATGGGGACAACATTTGCCCGCCTCCAATCTTCTGGCACCTCACCTGTTTGCCAAGACTTTTCAAAAATAATGGACAGAGGTTCCGAAATTACATCTGCAAGTTCTTTGAGTACCCTTGGGTGCAATTCATCTGGCCCAAAGGATTTTGTTTCATTCTTTCACATCACCTACCTGCCTGGTCCTTTTAACTGGAGATGCCGGGGACTGAACCTGAGACCTTCTATATGCCAAGCAGATGCTCTACCACTGAGTCACAGCCCTTCCCTCAAACAACATTTGTATACAGATTAGAAAAAAGAAAGTGAACATCCAAGCTTCCATATGACTTTTACTAAACCTGGTGTGGTCAACCAGCAGCCAACAAAAAGTGATCCCTCCCTCCTTACCAACGTTTTAATTGTATGTATTTTAACTCTGTTTTGTTCAATTGTTTTAATACAGTGTGCTTGGAGGAATTGATTTTGATGGTTTTAAAATGTGGTTTTATTATGTATGTTTGAAATTGTTGCCTTGGTGGCCCGTGCAAAGGCAGAAAGGTGGCATACACATATTGCAAATAAATAAATAAAAGTGAGCAGAAGAGATTCACAGACCAAAGTTAATTGGTAGTAAGGAAAACATACGCTGGCCCTTCACTCAGACTGAGTTCTTACTTGAATTTTACTGGAGCACAAAGAGAAGTCTCCACTCTGATCTGCCCCACTCCCAGGCCAATCAGTACGGGGCTGGCCATAAAAAAAGATGGGGTTTCTTTAGCTTGCAGGAAGGTCAGCCACAAGGGGTGGCAGTGTGGAGGGGAATCAGGCGAGATCACTCCTTCTCCCTCCTGCAGCCATGTAACAGTTGGTAGGATCTATCCCAAAGCACCACCACCCCTACCCACAACAACAAAATAATAACTCCTTACTTCATAGCATTGTACAGTTCAGTCTCCTTATCTGAAAGGTTCTTTTTCAGGCTTCCTAAATTAAATGGACCTGGAAGAATATTTTTCTTTTTAGTGATCTGGGGAAAAATGCAGAACTTCAGTTAAAGTGCAAGCAATCAAAGATTCACATTTAATTAACAGCTACTGAGTGACTGCTTGAGCAATTTGCATGCTTTGTGAATACCCACTGAGCTGTAATAGTTCAATGAAATGCCACATCGTTTTTGAAAGCTTCTCAGTTTCCTTATTTAAATTCGTTTTTAAAAAACCAACTTAGGCAGTTTTTATTACAAATCAGTTTGCACTCTTTATGGGAACAGGATATCGATTTCAGCATAAAACCACACATAGTAGTTTTCGTACATTTTGTGAGTTGCACGTTTTACAGTGAAACCCTAAACTGAGTTACACGCACTTCACTGACTTATACGGTTTTTACTTAGGACTGCACCATTAGTCTAGCTGCTCAGCATAGTAACGGAGGTACTGCCAAGTTTGGATTTCTCAACTTTTTTTTTGGTCTGAATAGCACAGAAAAATCTTTGCAGGGGATGTTATGAGGGGGGTGGAAGCCATGTGGAGGGAATAGCAGCTCAGCTGAATATTCTTTTAACTACTGGAGGAGACAGGAGTAATTTAGTGGCCTCATCCTGTGAGAAGGGCTCTCAATACCCTCTAGCAACAGATTATACAACTATCACAAAAAACTTACAATCAGAATGTATCCCATTTCCATCCTGCATAGCCACTATAGGCTGGCTATGCTAGTCATATAAGATGGAAATATAGGCAGTAATCTTAGACAGGTCTGCTTAGAATAAGTCCCACCTTTCAAGAAAGTGCCATTAGAACTGCAGCCGTAGATGCTTACTGCAAGGGAATAATACTAAGAAGATGCATTGTGGGCACGAACAGCTTCCTTTCCTAGTCCTCCTCAGGAACTGCTGCTGCATCTGTACTTAAACATTTTTGCCAACCTCCCAGGATGAGGGACAGTGGGTTATTTAAAATCAACAGTACCTTAAAAAGACTACCGCTTCTGTCAAATCCAGCAGGACTTTTTGATTGTGCAGCGTACGGATTAATGTTCCCTCTTCCTCCTTCAGGACCATCACCGTCATTGCTGGACCCTCCACTACCACGTAAGGGACTCGTTTTACGTGTTCTTAAGGTTGAATCACCCAAAAGCATTTTTTTGCTTGCTGGTGAAACCACAGAATGTGAGGTATTTTGCCATTTGCCGAGGAGAGGCAAGGTGGCCAGGCTCTCCAGTTTGTTGCGTGATGAGGGGAGGAACCAGTCCACACAGGACAACAGTGGAGCAGAGGGTGATTCTAGTCTCTCATCTATGCTGAGATCTATTCCCTCCAGCTGAAGGATTGTTGCTTTGACTTGATCCACATAGATGCAGTCTGGCCCCGGATTTCCAAAGGCTTTCGAAGAACAGCCTCCTGCCTCCAGCAAGACACTCAGCATAAAGTGCTTCTACAAGAAAAAAAGATGATGGGAGAATAAAATGTGCGCATTTATAAAATTTAGATGCCACTGCTTCAGAGACCTGCTCGAGGCAGTTCACAAAATAACACAGTACAATAAAAGATCATATAAACAATGGGGAGAAAACAAGAATATTATCTGTTGGCCTCCCTATTCTTCCCCCTCCTGTTATATTATTAATGTCAACTGAGGGGTCACCTGCTGCGAATATCCAGCAACACGAGTAGTGTTTAGGCGCCATCTGTAGTTTTGTAGTTTTATGTTTTAAATTGGGATTTTATTGTTTTAAATTTAGATTTTGTGGCTAATTTTATTATTAATGTATTAATGTTTTTGTATGATGTTACCAGCCTTGAGCCGGCTTTGGCTGGGGAGGGCGGCCTATAAATCACAAAACAGATAAATAAATAAAGTCATAAAAACAGCCAAGATGTAAAAAGCATAAAAACAGCATTTAGCAGCCTGCATAAGACAGCCCTCAGGTTACAAGCAGATCATAAACAGAGCTAAAAGATGGAAACCCTCAATTAAGAGCTTAGGTAAAAAGAAATGTTTTTGCCTGATGCCTAAAAGACAGTAAGGTAGGTACAAGGCAAGCCTCGAGGGGGAGGGCTCTTTAATGAGTACATTTGTTTTGCTCATTTACCTTGGCTCACTGTGTAGGGCTCAATGGTCATACAAGTAACCATTTTGGACCTAACCATGCCCGAAGACCAAAATCGTGCAGTCACTTAATTAAGACAATTATGTCAACTGAAGGATATGCAATAAGTTGATTCTGCGTTTCTCAAGAACATTTTCACACAGTTCCCCATCTGTGCCTTCCTATTTTATGTTTAAGGGGGGGGGGAGTACTGCTCAAGTAAGCAGACCAGCACTATAATTGTGAGATTTTAAACTTATGCTGTGCCCAAATTTGTCAAAACTATTCTTCCAGTTATGTCTCGATACACGTTTTCAGCTTTATATGCACACATTTTAGGTCTTACATGCCTGACCAAATTTAAACTATTCCACAGCTGGAATTACCTCAAGTGAGCATGGCTGTAATGTGCAGTTTGCACCTGTATTTGCATGAAATGCTCGGGCGTGAGCACTTATTTTGCAGACTGCAATCAGGAAAGCAAACATACATTTTTATGTAACACAAGTTAACAGTGTGTCCTTTTAACCCAACATAGAACTACTTAGGCTATCCTCATTACCGCATAAGTGCCATCAGTCTTAGTATATAAAAAAGATATAAACATGCCCATAAAACCTTACCAAGCCAACTATGAGTAAAAAGTATCTTGCTTCAGGTTCTCTGTATCCGTCACATGAACTTTTACATGACTGAAGGTGGTGCTGAGGGAACACTTCTCTCCATATTACTAACTGACCAATTCGTTGCTCTGCTGCCAAGGGTAAGAGGCAATAATGTCTGCTATATAAAGCAATATCAGTCAGGTCCTCCTTCGGCAAGTGGTTACTGATCAAATAGCCCTGAATTAAAAGCAAAAGAGAACATGCAGAGTAAAGATATTGTACACTACTCAGGGCTTTTCTTCTGACAACGTTTTTCCTTGGTTGGCCGTATCTTTGTAGAAGGAAAGATAGCGCCCAAAGACTCTGCACTGTCACTTTGCCAGGAATCAAGCTGTGGATCCATCAGATTCCTGAGAACCTAAACTTTGTTTTCTTGAACAAAGCAAACATCTCGCTCTCCAAGCTGTGTGTGAAAAAGGGGAACCTACTGTTTGGCAAAGTCTCTGCAATTAGAGGGGGGCTGATGAACCAGTGAGTTTTTGCCAGCCCACAGTAAATTCTTTCTCCTCTGGGTGTGGACAATAGTCCTTTGGTCCTACCTATTAGTAAACATACTACATATTCCACTTTTTGCTATTACTGTGATTTGCTATTAAGAGTGTCTAAAACAAGAGATAGATCACACAGCTGTGACTCTTGAAAGCTCATACCCTGCCAGAAATTTTGTTAGTCTTTAAGGTGCTACTGGATTCTTGCTCTTTTTTACTAAAACAAGAGAGTTACCACTTCTACTGAGGACAAATAAGATTCTATTTTTTTTTAAAAGCAGAACGTGTTACAGCCAAACTGGTTGCAATGACAAATATTTCCTGCTTTTTAAAAGCTTTAAATTAGAACTATGCTATAGCATGACTTAAATTGGGGCAGTGACACAGGGAGGGGAATTTACATTTCTGCAGGCGGATGAGTAACCAATGAAGTAGTTCTTCTATCAGTCCAAAAGAAAGCCCGAGGTGGAGGACCTTCTGAGAATTACTTTCACTGCCTATTTTGAACAGTGCTATTCACATTCACTGGTTTAAAAAAAGGGGTGTGTGTGTAAATGAAGGCTATATTTGAAAGAAGCTTGATAAACAGGTGAGCCTAGGAAACTGTAATTATCATTATTATCATTACTAGGGTGATGCAAAGAACTAAAGTCTCAGAAGTCTTGTAGTAGTTCATTTTTTAGAGAGCCAGCAAGGTAAAGTGGTTAAAAGCGATGGACTCTAATCTGGAGAACTGGGTTTGATTCCCCACTCCTCCACATGAAGCCTGTTGGGTGACCTTGGGCCAGTCACAGTTCTCTTAGAACCCTCTCAGCCCATGCAGAGGCAGGCAATGGCAAACCACCTCTGAACATCTCTTGCCTTGACCCTTAAGGGGTCGCCATAAAGCAGTTGTGACTTGACAGCGTGCACACACAGAGAGAGTTTTATTTATTGCGGTAATTCATCAATAACTGTTTACTTCCCCACCACTGCTCCCTTTAGAAAAATAATCTTGATTGTTCTTAGGTTTATTAACACTGTTGTTTTGAGGTTACAATTTTTAGCATCTCATGATGTTTTAAAATTGTTACCTTATAGAAGAGGGACGAGCCCAAAATGGTGTACAGTCGTCTCATGTCATAGAAATCTTCAGACTGTAAACAAAGCACAGTCAAGTCAGAGGTTCTGATTTTAGTTGATCCACACAATGCACTTCAAGTGTAGCCATAGAAAGGACAGTGTTCTCTCTGATGACTCAGGAAGCCTTTTTTATTTGACTAGCAGCTGGCGAAAAACACACTTTGCAGAACAGAAAGTTTGAAACTTCGTGTGAGATGTGAGAAACTGCACTACTGGCTATTTTGTGAAACTATGTACAACTCTTATAAAATGATTGAAAGTTTAGGTTAGTCTGTAAACCCAGATGGTTCTTAAAAACTAAGAACAGTTCTGATTTTAAAGGCTGTTACACATTGCTAGTTTGAGCCTTGATCTCGCTCCCAAACAGCAAATCATAACTTTTCAGGATTTATGATGTTCTAGAAACATGAATCAAGTTTACAATAAAAGCCATAAAGAGATAGCTAGTGAAAGAGTGTGTTGTAAATTCTGGTGTTTTGTTAATAAAACACACCTGAATTATACAGATTTCACTATTTACTAAGCCATTTGTATAGAAAAAGAACTTTACAATGTCTTCCATAAAATGAGCATTACACATAGATTCCATTTACTCAGAACACCTAGAAGTAACTTGAACATAACTTTCAAATGTACTAAAGAGACTGTTATGCTCTGCTATTAGTTTGAAATAACACTTATATATTCTAGACATATTTATGAAAGAAAGCATCAGATGTCCTGCACTATCAAATTGTAACAGTATCTACTACAGTATGCCTGTAACAGTATTTGAGACCAACTGTGCTTCTTGGTGGAAAGGAACCAACAGTACTTGCTTTTCCTCTGTGCCAAGTCCCCCTTGGCTGCCTAGAGCAGGTGTGTCGAACTCATTTGTGAGGAGGGCCAGATATAACATAAATGACTCTTGGTTGGGCCGAAGATGCGTAATAAATAAATAAATAAACAAACAAATAAATAAACAAACAAATAAATAAATAAAAAAAATGTAATGCCAGGTACTGGAGATACAAACTTTATAGAAGACACAGGCAAAACCAATTAATGATTTTATTTACTTAAAACATAAACAAGTGTACAACAATAAAATTCTTACAGCATTTTCTTTTATTTAACAGTCTTATTGTTTTATTTTTAAGAATGTTTGTATTTTAAGTAAAAAATTAAGTAAAAAATAATATCATTAATTGGCTTTGCCTGTGACCTCTATAAAGTTAATATTTCTAGTCCCTCACATTCATTTTAAAACTGGGGTGGGGTGGGGGCGGCTGCCTTGGCTGGCAAGCTCACAGCAGACTCGCCAGCCTAGATCTGGACAAGGTGGTGGTGTCCAGAAAGGCAGGGAGAAAGAGAGACAGAAAGAGTGAAACAGATAAGAGAGAAAGGAAGAGAAAAAGAGGGAAAGAAAGAAAAAGAGGAAAAGAAAGAGAGAGAGAGAGAGAGAGAGAGAGAGAGAGAGAGAGAGAAACAGGGATAAAGAAATAGAATGGGTAGACCTGGGTAGACCTAGCCTCTGGAAGATGTTTCCCCCCTCCCCCCACAGAGGCCAGGTCTACCCATTGGCTTCCATGGCAGTAGACCTGGCCTCCCGATGGGGACATCTTTTTTTCCCTCCATGGAGGCCAGGTCTACCCATTGGTTTCTATGGGCCTCCGGAGGCCTATAGAAACTAATGGGTAGACCTGGCCTCCGTGGGGGGGGGGGGAGGAGGAGGAGGAGGAGGAGGAGGAGGAGGAGGAGGGAGTCCCTGTCAGGAGGCCAGGTCTACTGCCATGGAAGCCAATGGGTAGACCTGGCCTCCGGACAGAGACGCCCCCCCCCCCCCCGCCAAAGAGGCCAGGTCTACCCATTCGCTTGCATGGCAGTAGACCTAGCCTCCCGACGGGGACTTCTCCCAGCCCCCGCGGAGGCCAGGGAAAGGACGAAGGTGGTGGGGAGGACGGCGGAGAGGGCGCGCCTGGCCCCAGCGGGGGCCTGGCTGCGCCTGGGCAAGAACGGGGCGGCGGGGAGGACGGCGGAGAGTCTGCCCCCAGGAAAGGGCGGGGGGTGGGGGGGCACAGGCCCCGTCGGGGAAAGGACAGAGGTAGCAGGGAGGACGGCGGACAGGGCTCGCCTGGCCCCAGCGGGGCCCTGGCTGCGCCCTGGCAAGAACGGGGCGGCGGAGAGGACGGTGGAGAGGCTGCGCCCGGGAAAGGGTGGGGGGTGGGGGGGAACAGGCCTCGGCTCGCGGGCCGGAGAACAGCCCTTTGGGGGCCGGATCCGGCCCGCGGGCTGCCTGTTTGACACCCCTGGCTTAGAGGGAAAGGTGAGCAAATATTGGCTGTTACTCATCCTCACCCCTGTTCTCTCCCAAGTGGTGACAATGCCCAGGAAGAGCAGCAACTTCGCCCTCTGGATGGCAGTGGAAACTAGGCCCAGGAAAAGGTGAAGATTCATAGAATCATAGAGTTGGAAGGGACCACCAGGGTCATCAAGTCCAACCCCCTGCACAATGCAGGAAATTCACAACTACTTCCTCCCACACCCCCAGTGACCCCTACTCCATGCCCAGAAGATGACCAAGATGTCCTCTCTCTCATCATCTGCTTAAGATAACAGAATCAGCATTGCTGACAGATGGCCATCTAACCTCCTCTTAAAAACCTCCAGGGAAGGAGAGCTTACCACCTCCCGATGAAGCCTGTCCCACTGAGGAACCGCTCTAACTGTAAGAAAATTCTTTCTAATGTCTAGACGGAAACTCTTTTGATTTAATTTCAACCCGTTGGTTCTGGTCCAACCTTCTGGGGCAACAGAAAACAACTCAGCATCCTCCTCTATATGACAGCCCTTCAAGTACTTGAAGATGGTTATCATATCACCTCTCAGTCTTCTCCTCTTCAGGCTAAACATACCCAGCTCCTTCAACCTTTCCTCATAGGACTTGGTCTCCAGACCCTTCACCCTCTTTGTTGCCCTCCTCTGGACACGTTCCAGTTTGTCTACATCTTTCTTAAATTGCGGTGCCCAAAACTGAACACAGTACTCTAGGTAGGCTTCCATTGCCGCTCACTTTTTCATTGCCACTTCTTGCTCTGTCTCTCTAAGCCAAAGGAAGAGGGCAGGGAGCAGTGGCAAGAAGAAGGGGCAATGGGGCTCCAGCAGTTGGCAGCGAGGCATGGGCATCAAGCAAGAGCCCAATGACTCCCAACTCCAACCCTGGCGTGAACGACAGTTACACCCCTTTGAAATCATCAACCAAGAATGTAAGTTTAATTATACCAGTAGACGTGTACTGAGTAAGGCCAGTACAAACGCACAGTGGAGCCTGTTAAAAACCAAATGCTCACCAGTTCTGCAAAGTCTGCTGCCTCCAAGTCACTCAGAGCTGTATCAATTTCCACCTGAAACATACCAGGAATAAATGGACACACATTAATGGGAGTAAATTTGGTAGTAACCAAAGAGAGCCTCGTGCATTTCTGTATCACCTTCCATGCTAAAAGAGAATGCCCCACAGCATACAGAAAAAAACAGACTGCAAATGCTGATACGGAATCACAGCAACATCAAGTATCAAGCTCTTACAAATTGCTACATCCTAAGGAGAAAAAAAACCCATCCAGCGGTTGCACATTTTACCCATCCACAAATGAAAGACAAATATTTGCAATCTCCCCAAACTCACTGTTTAACATAAAAAAATATGTCAATCTCACTTTTTTATGGATTAAAACATGAAGGCAGCAGGTTCCCTGGAAATCTGGCAAAGCTTTAGCATCCAACTGAGTTATCAGAAAAATCTTTTTCACAGAGGATTTAGCTTTTGTCTCTATGGAAATTTCCAAAACATTCTCACCCATTACCTTTGTCCAACCCAAGAAGGATTAAACTAGCACACTTCAGCAACTATAAGCACTGCTGGTTAGAGTTTTACAGGAAATCACCTTTATTTATATATTCGAGAAATGGTCTCGTAGGTTCAAGCCAAAAATATGTTCTGTGCTAATCTGTAAAGAGCCTTGGGCACTCCCCATGGAGTATGTAGACAAGGTGTCTTAGCAAGAGAACACTCATTTTAACCAATGCTGTAAGAATTGCCAACCACACAGCTGGTGTTCAAACAATTAGGTTTCTCCATTTTTCTTGCTGCAGACTGTGAGATTGACATGCAGACTGAAAATGTAGGTCTGCTCCTCACAGGACAAACCCAATTTCCAGGCATTAACTACAGAAACTAATTAAAGTGACCTATCACAAATAAAACTTTGCACCACTGTATAAGTACTCCGAAAAAGATGGGGAAAGAAACAAGTGTGAGTCACAACAAAATTAGCCACAACAATGCCACCTGCCCATCAAGTTAGGCAGCCCCTGATTGGATCCTTGAGGACTGGGAAGGGAGCTGTGCTAAGAGACCTTGGGTGCTTTCACACATGCCAAATAATGCACTTTCAATCCACTTTCAGTGCACTTTGCAGCTGGATTTTACTATGTGAAACAGCAAAATCCACTTGCAAACGATTGTTAAAGTGGATTGAAAGTGGATTGAAAGTGCATTATTTGGCATGTGCGAAAGCGGCCCTTGATTCCAATAACCAATCATAGTATTCATTTTACACGTGTACATATTCAGAAATGCAACTTCAAATGACCTTCTGAGCTTCAATGTTTGTTAAAGTTGACTTTCTTATGTACCAATAAATGATGCCAGCTGAGCCTTACAGCTACAATCCATACATACTCTAGGCTAGCAGGGCAATGGAACAGCAGTATTGCTAAGTGGTAAGACTCAGCCCTATGAAGATTTCCTCATGAGCTTACACAATTTAGTTAATTCAGTGTGCTCAAA
This sequence comes from Euleptes europaea, assembly GCF_029931775.1. Taxonomy (NCBI): domain Eukaryota; kingdom Metazoa; phylum Chordata; class Lepidosauria; order Squamata; family Sphaerodactylidae; genus Euleptes; species Euleptes europaea. The sequence goes on along the minus strand of NC_079320.1, from coordinate 34,415,750 downwards.
GTGCAAGTGGGATTACCTTGATTTCTTGTGGCAGTGACAGCCAACGTACTCCAGGAAAGTTATATAAAAACAATGCAGTGCACGCATCATAGTGATGGGAACCTGGGCTGACCCTTGAGTGGAGCCTGGCAGGTTGAAGCGCTTGCTGGAAGAACAGGCAGAAAAAGTGATCCATCCGGGAAATGTTTTCCATCTGACAAAAAGCACTGAACGAAAAACAAAAATTAGAACAACAAAAAAATGTGCCATTGCTTTTGCTTAACATTTGCATTAGTGGGAGGCATTTTGTACCAGGAGAGTTAATCTGGGCTTGCCCCTCTAGAAAACAAAGGGTGGGGGGACACAACTATGTGGTGCAGGTCTATGGAACTTGAGGCTCTAGGTGTGCACAAACTGCAAGAAAATGACATACACATTTCAGATCTCCATGCAAGTTGTTTAAAATAAGATCTTTAACATCATGCTTCTGCCAAGGATGCAGAAATTATACTTAAATGGGTGAAGACACAACTTTTGAAGGCAGGCTACATCTATACACTAACACTAGAACAATAAAATCAAATTAATCAAAGGAGCAGTTAAGAGCACTACACTAGGATCTGGAAGAACTCCAGTTAGAGACCCCACTCTGCCATGGAAGCTCGCTGGGTGACCTCGGGCCAATCAGAGACTCTCAACCTAAACTACCTCACAGGGGTGTTGTGGGGATAAAAAGGAGGAGGAGAGAATAATATAAGCTACTTTGGGTCCCTGTTGGGGAGAAAGATGGGGTACAAATGAAGTAAATCAATATTTTTTATTTGTAGAACATGCTTTTTAACACAAATTCTTTGCATTTGCTTGAGCAGCTGTGGGGCTGGTCTCAACAGGGTTCATGTTTGAACAGATAATCCCAGGAGTCTAGAGGTGGATGAGGAAGCCTTTTGTTTGGCCTGAACAAGCACAGGCCTGGTAGTATGTAAGTATAATTAAACCTTAGCTAATTATTTCTTGACGTAGGAGGCACTCAGTTGAAACAAGCAAATTTCAGCTTGTTCATGATGTATGTAAACATAGTCAATTGTTCTTATGTGTTTTCTTCCTCCACACCCTGTACAGAGATTGAAGAGGAAAGTCTTCAACTAACTCAAATTACTCATGACATCCAATATGAGCAATTCTGTTCTTTGTTTCCCTCTCAGTAACTGGAATTTTTGATCATGGTTCAGTCCTGGTTAAGAAATCTGTTACTGGAGATTAAACAAACCTCTATTAGTTTAGATGCACACCTTTGGATTTCAAAGTTGCTGGAGTGAGTTGAAGACTCCTACCTTTGATTTTCATATAAACAGAGGAAGTGCACAAGTTCAAAAACTAGTTAATGACAACAAACTGTGGTTTGTTCCCGATCTCGGAACTGAGCCATAATCAGTTATGCATTTTGGCCTAGAAGTATTTCTGTGAGCCAAAGAGAGCTTTGAGCCTCAGCTTCTCAAAGATCATAAGCATGTTGCATAGTAAACCACTTTTGAAATTAAGGGGACTTTCAAAAACAATTTGTGAACTATTATTTCATAGAACAGAGCAAAATTCCCATTCGACCCAATTATAAGCAATACATCTGATATACAGATCTCAAATCTGCAGAAGGAATAGACACTACGAAGCAGATTATCTTTAAAAGTGCTTACCTGTCCAGAGAACCATACATGAACATTAACGTTCGGACTACATCGGCAGTCATGTTCCTTAGCTGAGAAAGAGGTACACTAGAAAACCAGAATAACCTAAGCTGAAAAAACAGCCTTATTGTATAATACAATGCTGATGAAGCTAGATCAGTTCCAGCAAAATTCAATTGCAGTTAATGGTCATTGAGAGATATGGAACAGAACATGGGGTAAAAAACATAAGATCACTTAGTGAACATTGTGGGGCTTGAAAGAAAGTTTACTTGGAAGAAACAAGTATACTAAAGTTATACAGCCTGGCCAACTTTCAAATCCATATCCACAGCATAAAAACTTCTTTCAAAACAGAAAGAGGGGATTTTTAAATTTTATAGAATTTATAGTCTGCCTTTCTTTAAAAACCCTCAAGGCAGATTACACTTAAAAACCAGTAAATGCAATAAAACTTCTGTGCAATAAGATAAGCTATCTAACAGCGAGGCAAATTCTGCACATTCTTTCTGTAAGATTTTACTTGCTGTTAATTTAAAGTTTTCACTCACCAATGATTTTGTTATAGAATGTAAGAGACTACTCATATTGTTGCTCAAAATGTAAGAATACCTTAATTTTAGATAATGGGTTAGATCCTAGGGTTGTATGAATATTAGGAAGATATGGTGATAGCTCTTTTATTTTTGATCGCAATCCCCAAAAGGCAATACTGCAGGATATGGGACCCCAGTGGACAAAAAGCCATCAGGCTTACAGCTAGAAACTTCATGCTGAGGAGATATAAAAGTACCTGGGGGAGGGGGGTGGTTAGGGCAGCCAAGTCCCCTCCATCCTGAACCCTTTTCTGTTTCTGTAGTGAGAAGTTCTGAGGTTTAGGCCTGCCTGAACATTATACCTCTTTTAGCCCTAATACCACGTGTGGGGGGAGATGAAGACAGAAGTTTGATAATGGTGAATAAAAGGTGTACTGCACACACTCAGAGGAACACATTTTTCCACACAGGCAAGTTGCTGCAAGTTAGCTTGCAATAAATGATCAAAAATCATGCCGAATGAAAATGGGCATTCATTTTTCTGTGCCTCCCCTCCACCCAATTTCTCACAAGGGCTGTTGTGAGAAATTGAGATTTTAAAAAATCTACTTTGCGAATGTCTTCTACTCGCTTAACTTTACTAATAACTCTAGTTATTTACAAATACTGGGTTAACTAAACAGGATATAAAGTATTTCAAAAAAGGTTTATGAAATGTAATCTAAATGCATTGCAATCATATTCATGTTATTTGGAATTAAGCTCCACTAAGTTAAATATCGGTAGTGCATGGAATTGTAGCTGAAATCAAGGGCCAAACAAAATGTAATGGAGAACTCATACCCCCCCACAAGCTCACCATCACCATTTTGATTTTAAAATGCTGTGAGGGCCTGTTGCTGATTGGGCCCATGGAGCCCCCCCCACCCGCCCGCCCCTTTTCAAGTGCCCAAACAACCACATGTGTGTATGTGCCCCTGGCGGCCTTTTTGGCATTTGAAAAGGAATGGGAGGGAAATAGCTCTGCAACCGTGGGCCAAATCAGCATCAGGTCCTCGTGGCATTTTAAAACCACAAGTTCTTTATCACATTTAATTTGGAAACAATCCAAAATATCTTGTAAACTTACCTTTCAGCTGGGAGGCCAATTACTAGGAGCTTGTCAGATTCCTTCCAGTAAGCCACGTGAATTAATTTCCCACATAGAAACATAGATGAACTATAAAAGCCAATGAGAAGAAGTGAATAATCATGAAAGAGGTCTGGCACAGAAACATATAGGATAGGGTACCCTCCCCAGAGCAAAAGTAGTAACTGCATAGCCAGTTGATTTTTTCCCTTTGGTTTTATAGTTAAAATTAGGGAAGCAACTGCCACTACTGCTAATTTTAAAAAAATACCTTACTTACAACTTTGGCTTTTTTAAAAACTATAAAAGGTACAGTATCTGTCTTTTTCCCAATTAGTTTTTATTATTCCTTTACAAGCAGCTTCTCTCTGGGAGGCTAACGGTACGTCCTTCAAAGCAACACATTTGTAAAACTTTCCCCTACTAAGCAGTCAGCAAGAAAGAATATCTGAAGTAAATATACCCCCAAAACAACTGTTACCTGATGATATGCGCTCCTGTCACATTTTCCAGTATGTCACACAATGTTAGAAATATCCCTCTTACACTCTTCATTTTTTGGGATGCTTCTGACATCGGGTATTGATAAAGGATTTCTTGCTGCCAAAAATGACAATGTGTGTATTATTTCAGAAAGGAGTGCTGAAGAATTAGATTTAGATGAAGCTAAACAAGGCATGGTGAGCAGTTTTCTCAGAAAGGTTTGATCTCTTATCTGAAAACTTGCAGCAAAGAATGTTTGTATTGTTCCTGCTAGAAATGCACAGCAGCCTTAAAGACAGTATTTAGAATAGAAAGCGTATAAATCAGTAAGTAGTTCTAGATATAATATTCTCTTTTTTTCATCAATCCCTCTGAAGGTTCTCGTAGGTTATCTGGGCTGTGTAACCGTGGTCTTGGTATTTTCTTTCCTGACGTTTCGCCAGCAGCTGTGGCCGGCATCTTCAGAGGAGTAACACTGAAGGACATATGGTAATATCTCTTTGAGACTGATCATTAATTAACAAATAGGAGAAAATATGTAGAATCCTAATTCTAATAGTGATAATAAAAACTGGAAAATGCTTTACATACTGTTCTATTCAAGTTTAAAATTGTTATGTTCTTTAAGGTAGAAAATTTTACTTTTTAGCAATAGAAAATTCATTTCTTTTCCAACGGATGTAACATATTTTAAAAAGTCCTATCACTCAAGGGAGACAATGCCATTTATGAACCTTATAATTTATTTCTTGCAAGAAAAAAAATCTACATGGAATTGTGTTGCAACCCAAGCATTTTTTTTAAATACATTTTTCGAAGAGAAAGAGAGATGCAATTTCAGACTTAATTGTCATTCTTAACTAACTATCATAGCTATGTCCCAAAACTCCCCTTCATCTTTCTATCCAGGCATGGCCAAAACTCTGTTGGGAAATTTCTCTTTTCAATACTTTAACAAGAACTTTGAATCTCACTATTCAGAGAACTGGCAGGTCTGTGCCCCTTTCATTCAGTTTAATTATCCATTTTTAAATGCCCTGTTAACAACTAGAATTCTATGCATCAGTCTGTCTCATCAAGGAAGAAAAAAGTCTTTTCTAATTGCAACACTGCATGAAATGGAAGAAAATACCCTCTCGTTCCCTCTTATGAACAAAGGAACTTTCCAATGTTCGTTTGTGAAATATCTATACTCTTTCCCAGGGAAAGAAAAGAAAAACACAACAAAAGATCCTAAAAGCAGCCTGTAAACATTACCGTGCTGGTAAGATCTAATGCGTATCCCTGCATAAGATTAGTCACCTTCAACGCAAGTTCAAAGGTGTGGGGTCTCACGGGTCTAAAGGCCAGGGATAATGGTCTTAATAAGTGAAGAGACATGGATGTTGCGAAAGCAGAGCTTTCTGAAAAAAGCATTCTTCTGCTAAATAGTTTGACGGTAAATAAATTACATTTTGATTTCAGTTATCTTCATTTCTAACACAGTGAACTTTTAAGAAGTCCTTTCCTTCAATAGACACAGCCTTGGCAGTAAGTGAGGGAACTGAAAAGAATCGTATGCATAGAACTGGGCAGCCGAAAGACTCCTAAAACTGTCAAGTACTGGACTTTGACAATGGTTGCTTTCTAAAAGAGAGTGTCTTTTCACTGTGAAAGGAAAGAACTGTGTGCAGTTCTGCTCTGTAACAAACAAGACAACTGCAACCTCCATGAAATTTACTCAAACCCAAATTATTAAAATACGGGCTAATACCGTGCTTCAGAATGTATGAAGCCAACAAGGTCTCCTGAATTTCTTGTTTTAGACTAACATGGCATTTTGACTACTCATATAAAGGACACACAATGGGTTGGATCCTACCATTTTATTCTATGCAGTCCTCTGGTGCAAAGTCACTGCTTGTGCTACAGCAGAATGGATTGTAAGGGGGGGTGGATGCGAGGTGGCCGGGAGCAGCGCAGCCACGGCACCTCCACAGAGGCTTCCCAGCCACTGTGGAGAAAATAAAACAATTTAAAATGTAAAATGGGGGATATGCCCCCATAGAAAAGAGCGAGGCTACACCACCAATAAAGGTGGCATAGCAACGCCACTGCCCAAGGAGGCGTTCCTGAGGCGAAAGGGGTTAGAAAGCCAACTAACGTCAGCTCTGCCCCTTAGAATGCCCCTCACACGCTGGCGTGGGTTCCCACTTCCGGGATTTTGCTCCCAGTGTGGCTGTGATGGCGGCAGAGCCCCGCACAGCAGTGTGACGTACTGGCACTGGTGTGAATGCCCCCCGTGCCAGTGTAAGTGCCCCTTATCCTGGGATAAATGGGCACTTTTGTCGGTGTGGGGTCACGCCGGCCCCTATGCCAATTCGGCCACTTTAGGGTTGTGCTCTTAGTCCTTGATATTATAGATAGATATCTTTTTTCCCTAATAGTTTGTACTTGGGATAAGTAAAGCCGTGACTTCTTTCTACTTATTTTAGAAGTACATACCTACCTCATCCTTAGAGGTATCAGAGTCCAATTTGAGTGAGAGATACATAATAATATGAGGTATACTTTGGATAGAGAACTGTGGGTCATTGTTATGGTCTTTCCATAGCAATTTGAGCAAGTTATTCATAGAGGATTGTGGTGGCTTACACCTCTGGGGGGATGCTCCTTCCAGCTCAAAGACTGATGTTTCAAATGTAAGCTTCACCTATTGAAAGAGTAAAAATATTTTAATACTGCAAAATTACAGGCCTAATTTTTTTCAAGTCAGATCTTTAACATGTTTATGTAAGTTATCTATAATGGAAAATCTATTCAATGTGAAGTTGAGCAAAGGAAATTCATTTGAAGCTGCTTTATCTCTCAATCCATTGGTCCATCTGACTCAGTACTGTTAACTCTGACTGGCAGTGGCTCTTCCACAACACATTCCAGGGATTGAACCTGGGACCTTCTGCATGAGAAGTATGTACTCTACCTCTGAGCCATGACCCGTCCCACATTATGGTCTGTTCAGATATCCTATTCCCAGTTCTCCAAATCACTATTTGGACTGTCATGAACGTAATGACTGAACTGAAACTTTATATTTGTAGCTAGCTTAAATACTCTAGACTGGCGGCCTTCAATTTTTCCAGGCGCAGAGCCCATTATATATCTAAAGCTGTATTCTCATTTTCCTCTCCCCAAAAGGTGGTCATGACAACACTGCACAACTCAGCTTAGCTGGGCTGTGACCCATTTGTTGAAGACAAGTGTTTTAAACAACTTGTCCATTTAATCCTAAAACGTTAGAATATTTCCTAACACAGACGGGAGTAGGTAGTGTGTCCCCCCCCCACTCCACCCTCCTTTATACAGAGCCTTTATATGCATGCGTTTACAGCTACTAGATCGACACATACAACTTTAAAACAATATTCTGTGTTTTTTAAGAACTTTTTGGGAATTATTTGAAAAATTCAGCAACAAGTCAACTTCTACTGCAGCCTGAGAAATGTTTTCAGTTGCAAATCACCCCAGTTAAAATTCTTCAGGGGTCTGCTTTTAGTGATTCTGCTTCTGGTTTGGCTCAGGTTGTTGTGCACATGAAGAATAAGTCAATTTCAATAAAACATTTTGGAATATGTACATGAGAAACAATTAAATCTTTCAGCTGATTAACTGATGCTGAAATTATTTTCACATGAATAGTAAACATTATAAAGGCTTTAATTAGGAATATTTAATTAGGAATATTTAAGCATCAGATAGGTGTTTTAATTTTAATCAGAAAAGATGATTAACTAAGCAAGACAGTGTCTTCCTGCTCAACTGTCAGCATACTGCACTAATCTTAGCAACTCTGTGGTTGGCCAAAAGCGGGCAGTGAACAAGATTCTCACTGGATCCCTTCCAATGTCCAGCCTCATAGTGCCAGTGCAGGCATAATACTGGTAGGGTTGCCAGGTCACTCTTCGCCACCGGCGAGAGGTTTTTGGGGCAGAGCCTGAGGAGGGTAGGGTTTGGGGAGGGGAGGGACTTCAATTCCAATTGCCAAAGTGGCCATTTTCTCCAGGTGAACTGATCTCTATCAGCTGGAGATCAGTTGTAACAGCAGGAGATCTCCAGCTAGTTCCTGGAGTTTGGCAATGCAAAATATTGGGCAACCTCTTATCTACAGAGTAGACTGGAAGTGGGGCTGCAGCACTATGTGTTTAATCCTTCCTTCCCTCCATCTCTCCTCCATCTTTCTCCTCTTCAGAAACAACCCCCCAACCTTTGTCATGGTTAAACATATTCAAGGTCAACACAAGTGTTGATATAACTCTTACCTGGGAACATTCTTAACCAGAAATGAAACAAGGGCTTCAAAGCTGGTTAGGAAGTTAAGAAGAAACCTGATGAGCATTAACCACGGTTAAACTCAATACAGATGCACACTCACATGTGGTTTAAGTCTGGCAGCCTTCCTTAGGCAGGATTTATTATGGCACACCACACTGTTACAATATTAATAATCCAACATATGACCCCAAACTGTGCAAGGAAGAAAAAATCAGGGAGGAAAATTAAATTAATGTAAGGACATATGCATTTATTGTAAAAGCCCAGATACTACGTTTGTAGGCTCGTCATAACACTTTTAGAAAGAAAGAAATAAGGAAAGAAATAAGGAAATAAGGAAAGAAAGAGCTCACAATGTGTTACTATACCTGCATAGCACCTGGAATGCAAGATAAAACCCTTTCTATATTTTCAGAGTTGACATCAACATCGTTTACCGCAACAAGAGCATCTCCTGAGATCAGAAGCAAAAGCAAGATTGAAAAAAAAAAAACCACAGGAACGACATGAGAGACAGCAGCTCTTAAAACAAAACAATACCCCAAACAGAAAGTTGATTTCTGCTGAACACTAGTTAAATTAATAGTTAAGTTTCCTCACTAGCTATGTCTTGCTATTTCATTATATGACAACTGAACAATGACTATTGATATCTATCTATCTATTATTATATATTATGTATTTTTTATATAAATAAAAATGTAAATGTTCGTTTGTTCAAAATCTTAAATCTCCAAAAGTTCTTCACCGATTGCTTTGAAATTTTAACACAACATTGCATTCGAATACGCGCGTGCTTTTACATACCTATATTATAAAGATGTCACACCTGTGACAGGTAAAAACATGTTTTTGAAAAACAGCGCCATCTGTTGGACGTCAAAGCAACACACGCTATCTTCTTAGATGCACCAGGAGGAACTGGTAAAATGTTCCTAATTAGACTGATTCTGGCACCAATTCGATCCCAAAATGACATAGCCTTAGCTCTTGCGTCGTCCGGAATACCTGTGACATTGCTACCAGGTGGAAGAACTGCTCATTCCGCTTTGAAATTGCCATTGAACATGCAATTCATTGAAACTCCCACGTACAACATTTCCAAAGCATCCGGCATGGGAAAAGTATTGCAGAAATGCACACTTATTGTTTGGGATGAATGCACAATGGCGCACAAGAAATCGCTCGAGGCTCTTGATCGATCATTGCAAGATTTGCGTGGAAACATCAGACCATTTGGGAACGCATTAATATTGCTTGCAGGAGATTCACATTCAGATTCACACAGTACCTTCACATTCAGAGGCAGTCTACCAGTTGTGGGAGGGCTGTATTCTCCATTCTTGAGGAAGTCCTGGAGAGACCTAGCAGGCATTTGCTGGAATCAGGAAAGTTTTCAGGGAGGGACGGAGGGAGGGAAAGGAAGGAAGAGCTTTCTGGCCAGGGAAGGAAGGGGGCTTCTGGGCTGGTGAGCGAGGCGGCAGCCACCTTGCACGCCCAGGAAAGGGGTTTTTGCCCACGGAAGGCACGGAGGGAGAAAGGGAAGGGGGCTGGAGGGCCAGCACGCAAGGCGGTAGCCGCCTCATGCGCCCCGCAAAGGGGTTTTTGGCTGGGGAGGGGAGGGAGGGAGCAGGGAAGCGGGCTGCTGGGCCGGGAAGGGCAGGAGGGAGGCTTCCCGCTGGCGCACGTGGCCAGGAAGCCCATAAAAGATTGGGGAAAGGGGGAAAGGGGGGACTGGCTGCCTCGGGTCCCCGGGACGGACAAAAGCCCTCCGGGGGCCGGATCTGGTCCCCGGGCCGTATGTTTGACACCCCTGGCATAGACCAAAGTTTACCAATAGCTCTGTTTAAACAATTTAAAAGCCTCTACCAAATAATTTCAGTAAAGTTCTGAGCCTATGCCATCCTGCCACTATTGCATTTGTAAAATGCCATCCTGTGAAGCTGTTTTAAGTGCTGTGGGACAGCTCTCTATGATGATGATAAGCTGTTGGTGGATCTCACTAAATGTTTTGTGGATAAAATCATTTATATTCATTCTACTATACCTGCCACTTAAGAAGCAGCACAATTACCACATTTTACCAGAGAGCTGCCTAGCTGTATTTAGTTGGATAAATGTCCATTGTTTACAACCTAAGGATGTAGACAAAGTGCTAGGAACTGTGAATCCTACCACCTGTTTGCCCAATTGGCTTATAATATTTTACCAAGTGGATGGACTGAGCGAGTCCAGGAAGTTATAAGTACCTTCCTACGACAGGGTGAGGTTCCAAGTACTCTGTCGGTACCAGTCACTAGACCACTTCTAAAGAAACCCTGCATGGGTTTCACTGAGCTATCAGCTGGTTCCAAATTTTCCCTTTTTAAGTTAGTGCGGCGCTGGGAATTGAACCTGCTTGGCTCTGAAAAACCAAGTTATTTTGATTGATGGTCCTTGTCAAAAGATAGGGGAACTTTACTCTCTCAGACCTTTCAATGGAGTTTCATACAATTCCTGCTGTTTATTATATGAGAGTAAACCGCACAAGAGGTCATAGTGACAGTAGTAGTAGTAGTAGTAGTAAAGGATGCCAGTTTCCAGTGGTGATTTCTTACATCACCTGTCTTGGTTGGGAGTTTTCAAAGACAGTATTTAGGTTCTCCGGATTTTATTTTGTTCCCCAAGCTAGTTGTCTGAGTATATGGTGAGATAATTATATAGACCTATTGCAGCCAGGCTTAATTGTAACTTGGTTCATTTATTTGTGTTATTCATAGTCCACCTTTCTCGCAGGGACTCAAGGCAGATTACACACAATCAACAAATGGCACATTCAGTAAACAATGTATTAGGATTGTAGAAGTCTGGAACCAACCATAAATCTAAGACATAAATGAAGCATAGCATAAGAATTAATATGACACATTAAGCAGTGCAAAAATTGGAAGCCTAGTGGGATACAGGCACATGCCACTTTAGGCTCTGAGAATATACTGTAAACTGCCCTTAAAATAAGGCAGGAAATAGACGAATGATAGTTTATTTAGGTTAGAAATGCTACAAACATTTCACTTGAAGAATCCTATGGAAGCAAAACATAATAGATACATGTAACAAAGTTTTGGCATCTGCTTCAGCAATCATACTAACAATGCCCATTAGTATCCGATTGGCAATTTAATCTGTGTCTACATTATATTCCCCTCAGAAGTTCAATCGGAACATTTATCAACAGTAGACAACACAATCTACACGGCAGTTTGGAGGATACAGGGAAGATCGGAGGCACTCTCTAACCTGCTGAACAGTTTAGGCAAGAACAGGACCGGTACTGCTCCAAGAGCTCAAGCATACACATCATCACATCTGCCTTAACAGGTATGTTTCTTCCTGGCGCTTCTCAGCTTAAGAAACAGCTCGTTTATTTGACAGTGCTTCTCTTCCACTAATTATATGCTCCCCACCCCTATCTGGATCCCATTCAAACCCTTGAGACTTACAGCCCATTCTTGAGCCCTGCAGCGGCCAGGGACAGTGTGGCCGAGGAATCGCCACGGTGCCTCCAAAGAGGATTCGCGGCCGCTGCAGAGGGAAAAAAACCCTTTAAAAAATAAAAATACCAAAATGGGGGAAATAGCCCCATTGTAAACAGCGATGCTGTGCCAACAAAAAGCTGGCGCAGCACCGCTGTTTCTCAAGGGGGTGTTCCCGGGCTGAAAGGGGTTAGTAGGCTGCCTAGTGGCATCCTTGTCCCCCGGAATGCCCCGGGAACGCCTCCCAGGACCCCGGTGCAAGCAATTGCGGCAGCAGGACACCAGCGGGAGGCCAAGCGGGTGTCCAAGGGCTGCGCTGCTGTGGCAGTCCTGGGGGGCTAGCGCAAGTGGCAGTCCTGGGGGGCCAGCGCAAATGGCATTACGCTGGTGTCCATGCCCGTTTGCATGGAACAAGTAGCATGGATGCTGTGGTAGGGGGCTGGTCACCTCCTAAGCCCATTTGGCCCTCTGGCTCAGGAACGGGCTGTAGATCCTGGAAGTAAAATGGGGTAGAGAAGCTTCTTGAATCTCGCTGTAAGTTTTCTGTGGATCTTTACAATTTCAGACTGTTGAAAGGTTAACTTAGAAGCTGTGTTTCATTTTAAGTAGCAATGCACAGTTTCTTAATACTTTTCTTCCAGTTCTAAATACACAAAGCTAACATATATTTTATTTTTAGCAAAATGCAAAATCTGGCAAAGGTATTTTACTTTTTAAAAAAGACTGATGTGCTTCAGCTTAATTATAAGTTACTTCTGCCAACTGCAGTGAAATCTGACTTTTACACAACACAGAGAGTTTGCTATATGCCACATTTAAATCTCAAAGTACCCTGAGTTCCTTACAGATCTATAATTTTGAAGTATTTTATATGGAAATTATATATTTGTATAAGACTTGGAAGGGGATGTAGCTGATTTGCTACCTCAAAACCAAAAGGCTGAAGAAGGATAGAAGCAAATCCACACTGGAATATAAAATAGTGGTTGATAACTTTGTTATGCTTCCATGTTGCTACTTGGCTTTTTAACAAAAAAATAATTTTAATTTTTCCATTGCCTATTTCTCAAACTTTCTTATGCCTAAATAACATAGGGCTCCATCAAATCAAAGCAACACATTTTTAAGGCTCAGTGGCTTTCAGAATACATTTCATTCTTAGCAATATAGTGAAGAGCAGCAGAATAAGGCCTCTGTTTACGACTGGCCTGAGCAGCATTGTCCTGTATGAGCTTTACTTAGGACTACCATAACCCTCAAAAGAAGTACCACAATTCAAAGCACTGGTTCTGCCCTTTAAGGTCCTAAAAGGCTTGGGGCCAAGGTACTTGAAGAACCGTCTCCTCCCATACTGTCCAGCCCAGATATATCTCTCAAGGCTAATGTCTGTGACCCTGCCTCTAGAGGGGAGGTGGATGGTGACTAGAGACAGGGTATTTTCTTGCCTGGCTCCTGCTTTACTTTCACTTGGCTTTAGGCTAAAACACAGCTTTTTCCTAAGCTTTAAATTGGGGGTTTCATCTTATCAGCTTTTTAATGGCCTGTTTCTGTTTTGTGGATAGCTTTTCTACTGCTTGTATCCAATGGCTTGTATTTTAACTGCTTGTGTTTTCCAGTTGTAAGCTGCCTCAAACAGGACTCTGAAGAGAAGACACAGAAATACTCTAAATAAATAAATAAAGTAGCACTCCAAAAATAAGGCCATTTTAAGAAAACAAAGTCAAGAAAGGCTGACATTATAGATAAAGGTGATTATTTTAAGGGAACGGTGTTTGCTATTCAAGCACATTGTGCAAAAACATATTAAATGCTTATTTATTTTAAATGCTTGTGTCCTGCTTTTCTCCTATAAAAGGACTCAAAGCAGTACATTACATGAAGCCTAGCCCTCCAACTCCCCTTGTAAATACAACAGTAAAGACTAATAAAATATTTATACATAACATTCCTTGTGAATGCAGTCAGATTTGCTATAACCATATTTGTTCTCACAAAGCACATTCAGAACACTGACAACTGTATATGCGCTTTCATTTTTAGCAGCTTTCCTCCCTAATCTTAAGGACTGGACATACTAAATATTGTCGAAGGCTTTCACGGTCAGTGTTTATTGGTTCTTGTAGGTTATCCGGGCTGTGTAACCGTGATCTTGGAATTTTCTTTCCTGACGTTTCGCCAGCAACTGTGGCAGGCATCTTCAGAGTAGTAACACTGAAGGACAGTGTCTCTCAGTGTCAAGTGTGTAGGAAGAGTAATATATAGTCAAAAAGGGGTTGGGTTTGAGCTGAGTACTGTCCTGCAAAAGTAATGTGCTAATCATTGTCCTGTAAGTATCAAGATACCGTATATACTCATGTATAAGCCAACCCGCATATAAGCCGAGGTGCCTAATTTCACCCCAAAAATGGGGAAAAATTAGGCACCCGCGTATAAGCCGAGGGTCGGCTTATACAACGGGCCGCCCTCCCCCCCGGCCTCCCGGGCACTCCAGACTGACCCCAGTGCCACCCCCTCCCGGGCCCTCCAGACCCACCACGACCCCAGCGCCACCCTGGGGGGGGGAGGGGGAAGAGCCCCTGACCCCCAACTTACCGGGAGAGGTGGGAGGAGGAGGCCCGCTGATCAGCTGGAGGTGGCAGCGGAGCCCTTCCAGCGCTGGAGCCGGTGGCGGCGGGGCCCTGCCTGCGTGCAGGCAGGCCCCGCCGGCCGCTTCCAGGCCGCCCTGAGGGCGCGCGGGCCGGCAGCGGGGGCAGCCGGCGGGGCCTTGCCTGCGCGCAGGCAGGCCCTGCCGGCCGCTTCCAGGCCGTCCAGAGCGCGCGCGGGCCAGCGGCGGCGGTGGCAGCGGTAAGTTCCTCTTCCCTCCTTCCCTCCCTCCCCCCTCCTACCATATTGACCCGCGTATAAGCCGAGTTTAGTTTTTTCAGCTCTTTTTTTGGGCTGAAAAACTCGGCTTATACACGAGTATATACGGTAATGTGCTAATGAGGGTATGGTATGGTTCCATATTAACATACCATACCCTCATTAGCACATTATCTTGATACTTACAGGACAATGATTAGCACATTACTTTTGCAGGACAGTACTCAACTCAAACCCAACCCCTTTTTGACTATATATTACTCTTCCTAAACACTTGACACTGAGAGACACTGTCCTTCAGTGTTACTACTCTGAAGATGCCTGCCACAGTTGCTGGCGAAACGTCAGGAAAGAAAATTCCAAGACAAGAACCATTGGATATACTCATTTTCACTTATTTGCTTCTATATGTTACATTTAGTTTAGAAAAGTGAATTGTGCACATCTTTATAGCTAATTCTGAATAGGGCCCTAGAGTCTGGATTTTTAAAATTCTGCACAATGTGGCCATTTGCAGATGGAGGAATTGTCCTACAAATCTGGGGGGAAAGTAAAAAACAATGATGGTGAAGGGGATTTAACCCCCACCCCCATGCAAGTTAAAGAAAAAATGACATCCCACAAGATCCCAACTACCACAGCAAAAGGGTTTGCATAGCCAAGCACGGTGTAGTGGTTAAGAGCAGCAGACTCTAATCTGGTGAACTGGATTTGTTTCCCCACGCCTCCACATAAAGCCTGCTGGGTGACCTTGGACTAGTCACAGTTCTCTCAGAACTCTTTCATCCCCATCTACATAATAACATAAGAAAAACCATGCTGGATCAGACCAAGGTCCACCAAGTCCTGCAGTCTGTTCACACAGTGGCCAACCTGATGCCTCTAGGAAGCCCACAAACAAGATGACCACAGCTGCATTATCCTGCCTGTATTCCTAAAATAATAGGCGTTTGTTGTGAGGAGGAGAAGGGAAGGTGATTGTAAGCCGCTTTGAGACTCCTTAAATGTAGATAAAAGTGGGGTATAAAAACCACCTCTTCTTCCCTGTAAACAGTGCCGAAGTCAGTAATCAGTGTTGCTGGGGTAAAATGAGAAGGTGGTGGCATCAAGATGAAAGAGAAAGAGGTGGGAGTGGTGGGGCAGCAGAGAAGAAGAGGAAGGGAGGAAGGAGGTAGAGCAAAGGGCAGAAAAGTGTGGTAAAGTTAAAAAGTGAAACCAATAGCAACAGGTGCAAGAAAAAAGCAGCAGGAAAAAGTAGGGATAGTGTATGTGTGAGAAACAGCAGCTGTGGGGGCTACAGTAAGGAAAATGGTACCAAAGTGGTCAGGGCATGCAAAAATGCACACCTTCCCATCAATATGACATTACTGACACGATCTTTCCAAAAAGATTGTACCAATCCGTACCAATCACACCAAAGGGGGGGCACAGAAGCAGAAGAAATAGAGGATGTCACATGGATGCTCTTGAAAACAGCACTGCTGAAAGTATGCCAAGGAGGAACAAAACATCCATATGGAAGCATCCTTGGTTTGATTGTCATTTAACTTCCAGAACTGCATAAATTGTGGCACTTACCAATCAAGATTTCACCAGACCTTATTGCTGAGCTGCCTGGAATCAAGCCATGCACAACAAGTTTCTCTTCTTCAGCACTTCTGGACTCAATACCATGTCTGTGTTTTTCAGCTTTCCCCCATGGAGGCTGATGGGCAATCCCTATTAATGACTCCAGAAGCTTGAGCTGCTCTCCCGTCTCAGCATTTGATTGCCTCTTTGGATTTATGTACACATAGACATCTTTGTACCGTTGTTGGACTACAACTCCCATCTTCTGAGTAGAATGGTGTTTCAATATGGATGCTGGACCAGAGGCATGTACATCACATTTACCAGTTGCTTTCTTCTTTATAGAGTGTTTTGCTAAAAGATTTTTATTTTTTAATATTTTAGTGAGTTTTTCCAATCTGTGCTCATTCTGACTATGTTTTCGAGATCTCTCGTGCATAACCTCAGGTTCATTTTCACAAAACCTGACACGGTTCACTACAGGCACATCCACAGAATTGTCTTGAAGGACAGCTTCTTCTTCATCTTCGCTTAGTTCTAAATAGAACAATTCTCCGTTTTTCTGCACACTGTCCAGCCATTCAGGTTCAAAGTCACTGTGGAAAAGAAGACATAATGACCATCAGAATGACAGGAAGGGTGAAAACTGAAAGACTTGCAGTCATCTTAGTTTTGCAGACCTCTGGAGGTAGTTCATATTGAATATAAAATCACTATAAAAGGAGTGGTATAAAAGACCACTGGGTTTTCCCACCAAGTCTATCAACAGCATTCAGCTGAGACTTTTCTGGTATTTAGACCCTGCAAAAAAAATTATCATAGAAATGTCTGCTATGACAGGATTCTTTTTACACCCATGACCAAATAAACAACCATATCAGTAAGAAGCTTTCTTTTGAGTAAAGGAAGAAAGGCAGCTCACTCACTCCATATTTGATCTATGCTCTTGGAAGAAAAGCATTTGCTGTGACCTTATGAACGGCATGTGAATGAAAACTATAGAACTGGCCCGCACTAAAGATTATTCCCTGCATCACAACACAGGACCTTCCTGCTTCTGCTCTTCTGTGGACTGGTCCGTTTCTCCCTTTTAAGTTGCTTCAATTTTCACTTCATTCTTGCACTACAGCAGAACTGTTTCTCTTCCTACATGCCCTGTTACAGAATAATGGGAATGCCAAGCAATCAGCTCAGATAGTCTGTAAGTGCAGCTATGTGCATGATGCACAGTGATGCTGAACGGTTATAAATCCAAAGTATACCTATTTACCAAGGCCATAACAAAAAGTATTAAGAACATAATTTTAGTGGTATCCAACATTTTCATTAGCAATTTGTACTAACCATTTGTATATAACTATATTATGTGCAGACAATGAACCAGCAACAAAAGCTAATATTAGAGACAACAAGATTAGAAATGAAAATGGGAACAATGGGCCTAAAAAGACCTCAACTAGAACAAGCAATATTCAGTCAAGAATGATTTTTCACAGGCTAGCTCTGCCATGAAAAACTGCCATAAAATGCTTAAAAGGAAAGAGAGATACTCATCTAATCTGTTCTTAAAAGCCACCAAAGAATATACTCCCCCACTTTCCTAGACAACGTGGTTCATTGCCTCATTGTTCCTATATGCTGAGAAGTTTTCGTAAATTTATTTTGCTATAATGTGCACTGGCTTTTTGCCCTACAACGGGCCTGGTAAGCTGTTTTCCCATTTCTGTAAGGTAGTCTATGGTCAAAAATGAATTTTTCAAAAGATTTCCTAGTGCACACTGGGCCAAGGTTCTCTTTTCCAATGGGATTGGAAAACCAGATCCATGCATATTTTTGAGACGTTAAGCCAAAAATGTTTATCCCCTCAGCTCTCTTACATGCCTATACTGAAGGCGACTGCAATATGACCATAAAACCAGCAAGGATTCTGTCAGAACTGTGTCTTCCTGACAACAGCATATTGTGATCAGTAAGGTCTTACATCTTGGAATGTTGAAATAGTTAATGGGAAACAATATTGAACAGAGCACAAGATCAAATTTCATAGCTGCTTGAAACATACAGCTTATTTTTATTCTGCTACCATTGGTGCACTTTTGTTCAAAGTCAGCAATAAAAACATCTGTAGATATTATGCGGCAAAAGCCTTGCCAGTACAGAAATTTAAGAGTATATAATCAGTGTTCTGTTCTTAGATTCAAACAGAAAGCCTCAGAAACATTAGAATGTTTCATTCTGTTTTTAAGGAGAATGGTATGATAAATGACTAGGGATGGGTGGGGCTGGACAGCAATTAAAAGCCTTCTGTGCAAATGTACATGGCAATGATGATCCTAATAGGGAAAGCATGGGACGTTCCAGTTTGAGAGAAAGAGGAGAGGACAGGGATATTATCCAAGGTGATTGCCCCAGCCATTTAAAACATCAACGTTGCTTCTGAGGAAGCCAGACATACCCATCTGTGCACCTGCAATCCAGGGGTATCACTGTTCTATTAGCATATATGCATTAGAAATCGACAGAGAAAAGGCAGACAAAGGAATATGGAGCATATACATATGTAAACAATATTGGGAAAGGGAAGTGAAAGAACACATACTGTCTGTGTGTGTGTGTGCGTGCAGCAGTCGGGCAGGGGCAGCCCCTCCCTGCAAAGTCTGCAGCCCAGATCGGGAGTGGGGCATATGTATGGCTGCCTCATGGGCCAGACACCAGCCCCCAAGGGGCCGGATCCGGCCTGGGGCCATATGTTTGACACCCCTATCCTAAAGTATCATCCTCCTGGAAAGGAGAAGAATAATCATGAACACCCCAATATTGCAGACTGTGCTAGAGATGCAGAGGTACTAAACAAGAGAGTGTATAGGAGGATAGAACCGGAGCAGAGCAGAGGGAGCCGGGACGGGACAACATGCAGAAGCTGGACTCGTTGATAAAAGGAGGGGCTACTAGAAGGGGCTGCTCCCTTCCTCAGCTTCCCAGGCTTTTGAATACTTTCCAAACAATTTTCACATTTACATTCTGACCTCTTTTAAGCTAGAATGCAAGACAAGCAATTGGTGAAAAGGTGATGTACTGAACTCCAGTGGCTGGTTGGGAGCAGAAGGGATTTTTTAAAAACTGCTATGATGTTCAGGACTCTGGAGGAACAAATCTTCAGTTCCTAGCCTTACATTCCTAGCCTGCCCATCCTTATCCAACAGATCTGGGAGCAACCTCTCCACACCATTCCAATACAATGGACTAGAGGGAATACAACTGACAGAAAAGGTGATGAAGATAGCCTATGGGGCTAGGAATGCAGGACCCTAACCAGTTTATCAGCGAGGTCCCTAGACCATTACTTATATAAAAGAATTATAACCCCCTCTTTAGCCTAAAAGGTTTCCGTGGCATGTAGGCTTGAAGATGAGAGAGAGAGATCCACTAAGCCTGGGAAGAACTGAATCATAGAGTTGGAAGGGACCACCAGGGTCATCTAGTCCATCCCCCTGAACGATGCAGAAAACTCACAGCTACCTCCCCCACACCATCCCAGTGACCCCTACTTAAGAACATATAAGAACATAAGAAAGGCCCTGCTGGATCAGACAAAGGCCCATCAAGTCCAGCAGTCTGTTCACACAGTGGCCAACCAGGTGTCTCTAGGAAGCCACAAACAAGACGACTTAGGGTTGCCAGGTCCCTCTTCACAACTGGCGGGAGGTTTTTGGGGCAGAGCCTGAGAAGGGCAGGGTTTGTGGACGGGAGGGACGTCAATGCTATAGAGTCCAATTGCCAAAGCGGCCATTTTCTCCAGGCGAACTGATCTCTATCGGCGGGAGATCAGTTGTAACAGCAGGAGATCTCCAGCTAGTCCCTGGAGGTTAAAGCAACCCAAATAAACACCTCTGCACTGATACCTAAGGTAAGGAAGATAGTGCAGGAATCTCTGGCAATAACAGCTAACAACACTGACAATGCTAGTGAAATGACAAGGTGTATTTGTGCATAAAGGATAGCAAGAAGACTAACAAAATATTTACAATATATATACAATTTTTTTTAATAGTCCACATAGGTACAAAGTTCCAAAAACTGCTGCAATAGCAATGTTGCAAAGGAGGTTGGCAACCCTGCCCCTACTCCATGCCTAGAAGATGGCCAAGATGCCCTCCCCACAAAATGAGCTGCCCATGAATGACACCGCTTTAAGACGCCCCTTTTATCGCTGGCAAGGCGCCCCGCGGACCACCCATGCAAGGCAAAGCCCAGACCTGCGGGCAGGAATGTAACAGCGCTTCATTGTGCGCCTGGCAGACGAGGAGACCAATTCCTTTCCCGCCCCTGCTTACTCAGAGCTCTAATAGTAGAAAAGGGCAAGAGTCCAGGAGCACCTTAAAGACTCACAAAAATATTTTCTGGCAGGGGATGAGCTTTCGTGAGCCACAGCTCACTTCTTCAGATACAGCTAGAATGTGAATCCATCTGTCTTCAAGTAGAGGAGAGTGAATTCAGACAAGCATTAGTATGTAAATGTTAACAGTATGTAAATGTGAATAGCAGGCATGATGGGATTAGGTGTGGTATGCAGAAGAGTCTGTGATGTCCAGGGGAGAGATGGGTGTGGAGAAATCAGCATTGGTAATGGGCCATGAATGCAAGGTCTTTATTCAGCCCAGGTAAATGCATTGACTTTAGTTTGAATATCAACTGTAATTCAGCAGTTTCTCTGATCATCAACATATAAAAATACAACACAGTCAGAGCCCTTTACACATTTGGTAAACATACAAGGATCAGCAACACCTTGCTTAAACCCAAGATTTGCCAATGCTTCACTAATGCATTGGGACCATGCACGTGCACTCTGCTTTAATCCATACAGAGCCTTATGCAATTTTAGTACTCCTTGTTTACCCTTGCATTCAAACCCAGGGATCTGCTCCATATATATTTCCTCACTTATTGTTGCATTCAGATATGCAGTGGTGAAGTCAAAATGGTGCACTAACATGCTATCTCTGACAGCTTTACACAATGCAGCTCTTATGGTATCAGCCTTCACAGTAGGAGCAAATAATTCATCAAAGTCTTGCCCTTCAACTTGGGAATAACCCTTAGCCACAAGCCTGGCCTTACGGAGTATCTTCCCTTCTGGACACTGTTTGACTTTGTAAAGCCATCTGCACCCTATGGCTTTTCTCTGAGCTGGCAGTTTTGTTACAGAGAATACCTTATTCTCTTTCAGGGAATCAAACTCAGTTTGCATGGCTTCTAGCCAGGCCTCCTTTTCCCTGCTTTCCAAAGCCATTACCTCCTGAAAACTCTTTGGTTCTTTGACCTGTACATGATTAACATCAGTAGTTTCAAAACCATACCTCTCCGGGGGAATTCCTTTAGTGCTCCTACTTGACACCCTAGGAATCTGCCTCCCCTCTTCAGCCCTTGGTGATGAAGCCCTCTGAGGAGATCCCTCCTGCTTCACCCCATCTGCATCCTGTGAGAGATCTGTCAATGGTAGCCCAATTTCCTTTGGCTCCTCCTGTCCATGAATTCTGGCCCAGTTATTTCCCTCACAAAAATTCGCAGCTCTGCTGTAGCTGAGAGAATTATGCTCATCAGCAAACCTGTATGATTTCATGCCAGACTGATACCCAAGGAAGGTTAGTTTTTTAGCTCTCGCTCCTCCTTTCCTTCTCTTGGATATTGGCACATCAACCCAGGCTTTTGTACCAAACACTCTGAGGTAACCTAAGCTAGGATCCCTCTGAAGAAGTGAGCTGTGGCTCACGAAAGCTCATACCCTGCCAGAAAATATTCTTGTTCGTCTTTAAGGTGCTCCTGGACTCTTGCCCTTTTCTACTATTGCAGACAGACTAACACGACTACCCACTGGGAATTATCCTCAGAGCTCCAAGAAAGAGATGCAGAGCAGGAGCCGCCGCCGCTCCCTGTCGAGTTGCTGTCTCCACACGCGTCACGGCCTTCGGCTGGAGACTCCCGGGGAGCCTCAAAAGAGGGAGCCGGGGCCGCTTCCTCCATAGCGTGGCCAACGCAGCTCCGCCGCGCGGTCCAGCGGTCAGCCGCCGCCATGACAGCAACGGCAGGAAGCGCCCGGGGAAGCACGTGACCCTCCCGCGGCTCCTCCATAGGCTGCAGCGGAGGAAGCCATGGCAACAAGAGAAGCTCTAGGAGGACCTTTTCCCAGGAGCCAAATGCGACGAGGCTGGTTCCTCCGCCGCCGCCGCGCGGCCCTCAGTCGAGCGGTTCTTCCTGACCTGGGAAAAGGGATGTCCTGAAACGCGTGACAGGCGAGCCCCCTCGAAACCACGGGAATGGGAGCCTGGATTATCAACGGACTCGCACGGGCTCCGTTGAAATACGTTACAGCACAGAGTTGCAAAGGAAAGATGGAATGGATTTTTCCCAGTAAGAACTCGAGCGCCTTCCTTATTAGGGCGGCGTCTGCTCCGTAGCTCTGAGAGGCAGGTAGGGACAGTTCCCTACTATCCAGCATAATATCCCTTGGTCAGGTTTAGACATAAAATATAATGATAAGGAGGGTGGGGTCTGAGATGACAGGATGGATTGTACCACTTTCCATCCTGTCATCTCAGACCCCAACCTCCTTATCATTATATATATATATATATATATATATATATATATATATATATGGTGTACATTAAAGAGGATGCCCAGCTGAACAGATTTAATATTTAACAAAGCAAAGTTATACCCTGCTTAAGTACAATTATATATATATGTGTGTGTATATGTGTGTGTGTGTGTATACACACACACACACATATATAATCTATACACACACACTCATATATTCCTATGTCAAGGGGGAAATTTGACATGGCAAACATCGTTGCGGAATGGTTAGAAAATTGGATCCGAATCTGGGAGAATGGAAATGAAATGAATGTATTTGATGCCAAAACACATATATTCTCCTCAGTTTAAAAGTTGCTCAGTAGCCCATACATTTTATACATGACTTCCATCTTTTTTGAATTTCTGGGGGATGTACTAAACGAATGACAGGCCAGCCCATTAGAAACAATGAGGGAGGCTGCACAGCCTACTGAAGATAATGGGAGCCTGGATTGTCAATTGACTTGCATGGGCTCCGTTGAAATACATTACAGCACAGAGAGGGTATCAAGGAAAATGTGGAATGGATTTGGATTTTCCAGTAAGGTCTCTACACTCTACTACTCTGGGACTGGAATGAAATCCCCCAGGTTGAATGACAGCCCCTGGGGCTAGCAGAAGAGTTCTGTGGCTGGATTGACAGCCCCCTGGAGTGGAATGACAGCCCCTGGGACTAGCTAAAGTCTGGAATGACAGCCCCAAGGTTGAATGACTGCCCCTGGGGCTAGCAAAGGTGTTCTGGGACTGGAATGACAGCCCCCCAATTATCCCTGTCAGATCAGAACTGCACCTTTAACAATCGAAAGCTGCAGTCCTAAAGACCCTTTCCTGAGATTAAGCCCCATTGACCAATATAGGATTTGTTGCAAGCAGATTTGTTTAGGATTGCGCCTTAAGGGTGTACATTAAAGAGGATGCCCAGCTGAACAGATTTAATATTTAACAAAGCAAAGTTATACCCTGCTTAAGTACAATGAAGGCAATGGGCTTAGAAGGATGCCCATTGCTGAGGATGGCACTGTGCATTAGTTAAATAATACACAGCCCATTCTTGGGGGTGGGGGGTGAACCACACAGGCCAAGACAGCGCAGCTGAGAAGCCTCCTCAGAGGCCACTGTGGAGGGGAAAAAACCATTTTTCCTGATATAAAAATGGGGGGGAAAGGCTTTTTCCCCCATAGGGAAAAGCGGGCCTGCACCACCAAAAAAGATGTTGCAGGATCACCGCCATCCTTGGAGGTATTTCTGGGGTGGAAGGGTTTTGGAAGCTGCCGAAAGGCCGCTCCACCCCTCAGAACGCCTCAGGAACGCTTCCCGGGATGCTGGCAAGGAGACATGTACCAGGAGAACGCTGCTGGGCTGCACTGGCGTCTGAGGCCGCGCTGCCGCTCTAGTCCAGAGGAGCCAGTGTAGGTTGCCCCACACTGGTGTCCGTGCTAATTTGCATGGTGCAAGTAGCATGGACACCAATGTAAGGGTTACAGCGCCTCCTAAGGCGATTTGGACCCCAGCCTCAGGAATGGGCTGATAGTGTTCTTGTTGTAAAGCTTTAGTAGACATTTCTTTCTCCTGCAGTTATTTTAACAGCAGAGCCTCATTGGCCTCCATTTCAATTCTTTCATAGCATCAGCATATCTATTAGAGTGCCTTAAAAGGTCCTAGTCTGCATTCCCTGAGATAAAAAGGGAAAGCTCCAAGTAAGCTTTTATTCTGCTTTAAACAACAAAATTATCACTCTCCTAGTTTGGCTAAATCTCAGTCTAGTCATGGAGTCTGTGACATCATCTGAGCAAATGGAGACACAACGTGTAATTTTAACAACTGCCATTCTTGGCTTTAATTTCTTGTGGTCGTTTTAAGCCATAGCAATAGCTATGCTGAACTGCTGCTTATGTAAGCAGTATTATGAGTCTCCTATTATTCTGTCTTCCCCTGAATAGTAAGTCCAGCACCAGGGTTATACATTAAAGAGTAGGAGAACAGCAAGAGAGGATTCCTTTACTGCACAATCTGTAAGAAAAGCTCATCTGAGATTTCCTGCAGCGTTTCTGAGCCTTTCTGTGCTGTTGTTATCAATTCTGACTAGACCAGGAATTAAAGGGGAGATACTACAATGTGGATGCAAATTATCAGTTAGGTGAGGCAAAGTAGTGTGCATATTTAATCAATATTAATCCTACTTGTCCTTTTTGGGATAAGTTGACATATGGAAGAACTAGTTTATCGAAGTAATCACACTTTACACGTTAACCATATTGTACTGATAGCAGTGTTACACCCAGGGCCGGTGCCAGTCATTTTTGCGCCCTAGGCAAGGCTACTTGTGCCCCCCCCATTGCTAACCAATTTTGAAAAATATGTCTTGTAGAAAAAAATAAAGCACAAAAATGTTTTATAAGATGTTATCATTAATTCTGTTCCATAGCACTGTTGTGGTACTTATCTTAAAATAAAATATATATTTAAATTGTCAGTTGCATTTTTTTCAAGACACTAATTTGTTTAAAAACTGTGCCCCTCAGGCCAGTTCTGCACCCCTCTGAGGTCTGCACCCTAGGCGACTGCCTAGTTCGCCTAATGGTAGTACCTGCCCTATTTACACCAGCATCTCCCACAGTAAACATGTAAAGTGTGAAGGGCAGATGCTTGTCCCACAGTGGATATATATGCTAGGGAGCTGTAGGTAGTCAGGACTTTCTAGAGTGCCCCTACCATTCATATTGTATACATTTACTTCAGGAAACACCATTGCAAACACTGGTGTAGCCACAGTAAATACAATCATTACACAAAGGATGAAGCCACACTTGTAAGTCTACCTCTAGATAGATGCTTGTTTAGCGGATACCCCCAAGCCTTGCGTGCTTTGTGACAATTCCTGTGCTGATCCTTGGTAGTCCTTGCAGGGTTGCTGTGAGGGGGGGGGGCAGAGTCAGAAAGGACTTGCTGATTTGGACCACTTTTTCAGAATAGTTCTCCAGCAAAACCAGAGTAATCCTTCAGGAGCTGGCCAGGGCTCATGTTCACATAATTTCACTTTGGAAGTTTAGTGGTAGAGTTAAAATGGGGGGAGGGTTGTCTCTTTATAAAGGAGCCAACTATGTTTGTCTTCAGAAAATGGGGGGAGGGTTGTCTCTTTATAAAGGAGCCAACTATGTTTGTCTTCAGAATGTAAAAAAGAGGTCTTATGTTAAAAGATTAACAGGGCAAACCTATGCCAAGTTACTCCAGTCTAAGCCCCTTGATGTCATTGGATTTAGCTTGGAGTAACTCTGTATAGGTTACACTGTAAATCTTTCAGGAAATAAGAGTTAAATATTCTTCATCATCTGATCAACCAGTATTTTAACTACTCAGAAATATGTATGGATTCAGAATTATAATATAAGTATTTAAAAAAGAAACCCTTGACATTTTTTAAAAAATCATACCTTTTTACTTTGGATTAGCCTCCAGTAGCAGCCACCCCATGGTTCTTGATTTACAATAATTAAAGCAAAGTATAATCCCCATTACAAAACCACAAACTAAAAGAGGTGGGGAAAATTCCTATCTTTTAAACTCTTTGAAGTCCATATGCAAGATTACTGCCATACCTACAAATAAAATAGGGGAGCAAAGCTTGCTATCCTTTCAGTGTGTGCTTTCCCCCAGTCAGGACTAATAACTGGTGTGTATGGGGGGGAGTTATTTTGGGGAACAGTATTGCGGGGTGGGGGAGAGTTAACCTCTTTAATGCCCTCCTTATGGTTTAATGCTTCCTTTCCCCATGGTGGTTTACAAAGAAAATTAAAAATGTTTCTGACAACTTTAGGATTTCTCAGGATTTTGTCAGGGATTCTCCAAAAAGAAGTTCACTAAAGGTGGACAATTTACCTGCTAGTGCATACTACTGCCAGTCTCACGAGGGAGTACTGAATATGTTTTAAGAGAATGTGCTGTCCGATCCCATGGGGTAAACGTAAGGTCCAATAAGGCCTGACCAGTGTCCTGTGTTCATGGAGTGTGCATCTTAGAATATACCCCTCTGCAATAGGCAGAGGTTCTACGGCAGATGAGCAGGGGTTCCTCAGCAGACAAGTCCACATGCAGTCGATGGTCAAAAGTTTGAGAACTATTCATTTAAAGATTTCGCTCTGAGCAGACATTAGTTTTAGGTGGAGTGAATGCAGTAATGTGTTCCCACTAAGCAGGGCAAGGTAGGCTCTGTGCGGAGACATCATGCTGAACATTTGTGTGAAGGCAGACTGGCAAGTTTAAATGGCCAACAAGTCTGGCTAAGTCACTCCTGTGGTGCTGCAAGCCAGTGCTGAAGGGGCCGCTCAGCTCAGACTTGGCCAGCAGTGCCAATGGGACACACCGGGTGAGTCAACACCCATGGTTGGCACCGTTGACCAGGACTGAGCTGACTGCCGCTGCAGTGTCAGCAGCACTACTGGCGTTTGGCTTGGCTTGTGCCTGGCTGCCAGCGGCCCACCAGGAACTTCCCCTGTAAGTTAAAGAGCCATTCCACCCCTGGGGGCAGCGAGTCTGCCCCCCTTCACTCTACAGAGAAGTAACCTGCACAAGGCTATTGTGATACCCACAGCAGGGCCATCTTAATGCATGGGCCCGATGGCCACGAGCATAGGGGCCCTATGCTAATCTGTGTATGTTAAGTGACTTGCCATAAATTGTTGATTAGTTGCTGCTGTACAGCATGTTTTTAATGTTTTAACACCAGTTTTGTTGAAGTGCCAATAAAATAAATATATGTTTAATATTATCGACCATTTACTTTTTATTCCTGTGAGTGGTTGTCGTAGGGGCCCCAGCCCACTGGTCTGCCCAGGGGCCCATAATGCTGTTAAGATGGCCCTGACCCACAGGTGTGTGTAGGGAGCTTCGTGCAGAGAGGAACATTCTTCTGGATTGAGTTATGAGTCTGATGAGGGCATGTTGGATGTGTGTATGTGCAAGGCGGACTGGCCATGGCAAGTGGGCCCTGTGGGCCCCGATGAAGTGCCCCCCTTAAACATTAGACAATATATTAAAAATAAACATTAATAAAAAAATAAATGATAGCCTTATAGTTGTGGGTGGGCCCCCTTTGTCTCCTGGCAACCAACATTTTTAGACCCAGTCCGGTGCACATCACCCTAGGAAAGGGCAAGTGCGAAAACCCTGCAAACAGATCCCCAGAGAAGAAATCAGAAATGTCTCTGGGGAGGGGCTGTGGCTCAGTGGTAGAGCTTCTGCTTGGCATACAGAAGGTCCCAGGTTCAATCCCCGGCATCTCCAGTTAGAGGGACCAGGAGAGTAGGTGATGCGAAAGACCTCCGCCTGAGACCCTGGAGAGCCGCTGCCGGCCTGAGTAGGCAATACTGACTTTGATGGACCAAGGGTCTGATCCAGTAGAAGGCGGCTTCATGTGTTCATGTGTCCCAGGGGAGACCTGGCATCTTGCCTTCAGCTGGGGAGGGGAGGAGGAGCCC
The DNA here is from genome assembly GCF_029931775.1 of Euleptes europaea. Classification (NCBI taxonomy): domain Eukaryota; kingdom Metazoa; phylum Chordata; class Lepidosauria; order Squamata; family Sphaerodactylidae; genus Euleptes; species Euleptes europaea. Next base: position 34,387,565 of record NC_079320.1, on the reverse strand, counting down.
CCCCCCCCGCGCGCCCTGCTCCAAAGGTTCGCACTGACCTGTGCAGCAGGATGCTCTCAACAGAGTCCAGATCCTCCAGGTTTCTGGTGACAGGTCCGGGGATGCTCTGCCTGCTGGCGCGGAACATGCTGCGGAAAGAGAGGCGGCCACCTCCGCCGCCTCCTCATGGTCCGGCACCCATCGGGCTGCATGCACGATCCGGTCGGGGTCGTCCAGGCAGAGGCGGCCGCGGAGGAAGGGGCGAAGAGGCAGGAAGGCGACAGCTGCAGGTCCGAGCAGCCCGTGCCTGGAGACAGTGGGAATCGGTCGCCTGCAGGACCCGGCGGTCTCGCCTGCAGCCGAAGCTCAGGGTTCCCCGGCTTCTTTCGAAGACCCGAGAGCGGGATCCCTGGCCATCTGCAGCCCCGAGAGTGCCCCCAACCCGCCGCCGCAGCCGCGAAGCTCTTTTGGCCAAGGAAACTTTGCAGGCTGCTCGACCCAGGCAGGTGGGAGCCGCTCAACCCTCCCGCTCCCTCGCCGATTCTCCAGGGTCTTAAAGTCCCCCGGTCCCTTTCTGGGCAAGGGGGTCAAGACTTGGTTTCTGGAGACCCCCTTCGGGGGTTACCGCATTATGTATTCCCAGCGATGTATTAAGATGTTATAAAAAAAACATCGCTTTAAAAGGGTTTTTGGATACCACGGCGAAAGAAAGGCTGGAAGACGTCTTCACAGCTAAAGGGGCCAAACAAAGTGCGAACAGTATTTTTTATAATATTTTCAAACTCTTAATACATCGCTGGGAATACATAGAAAGTGGAACAGTATTTTTCATAATGTTTTCAAACTCTTAATACATCCCTGGGAATACCTAATGCTGTAACCCGAAGGCTGCCTGCTTGGCCATTGATACACGGGAGGTTTTGCCTTGGATTTGCTGCTCTCTAGATGCACATTTTTTCCCATCCGAATTCTCAAAACTCTGCTTGGGGGCTTATTTTGGAGTTTTGAGAATTCGGGTGGGAAAAATGTGCACCTAGAGAGTGGCAGACCCAAGGCAAAAACCTCCCGTGCATAAATGGCCAAGAGCGGGGGTTTGGAGCGGCGGACTCTGATCTGGAGAACCGGGTTTGATTTCCCGCTCCTCCACATGAGCGGCCTACGCTAATCTGGTGAACTGGATTTGTTTCCCCACTCCTATACACAGGGCCAGTGCTACCATTAGGCAAACTAGGTGGTTGCCTAGGGTGCAGACCTCATAGGGGTGCAGAAGTGGCCTGAGGGGCACAGTTTTAAACTTGGAAAAAATACAACTGACAATTTATATTTTTTTTTAATTTTAAGGTAAGTACCACAACAATGCTATGGAATGTAATTAATTATAACACCCTCTAAAAAAGTTTTGTGCTTTTATTTTTTCTACAAGACATCTGTTTTTAAATATTGGTTAGCAATGGGGGGCACAAGTAGTTAGCCTTGCCTAGGGCACAAAAATGACTGGCACCAGCCCTGCCTATACATGAAGCCAGCTGGGTGACCTTGGGCTAGTCACAGCTCTCTTAGAGTTCTCCCTGCCTCACCTACCTCACAGGTTGTCTGTTGTGGGGAGCGGAAGGGAAGGTGATTGTAAGCTGGTTTGATTCCTCCTTAAAGTTGTAGAGAAAGTCTTCTTCTTCTATCTTATGTAACTGTCATCTGGGTATCAGTCCCATAGAACACAGTGACACTTACATCTGGGGTTGGATTAACCTTTAAGCAAAATAAGCAGGTGCTTAGCACATCAAGGGAAGGGGGGCACCAGAGAAATTTTCCATTGCTGGATTTGCCATGGACAGAATGGTTCAAAACTGCCAAGGGTGCAGCTGAACCAGGGTCCACAAAAAGCCCCCCCCTCAATAAATGAAAAAGTGGCATACATACAGTGACCGCCCCCCAAAACCAAACATCACAATTTTTACTCTTATCCTTTAAAAAAAACATAAGGATGAAGAAAAAGTGGGAACTGAGGAATAATAATCACACTAATGACACTAGGATCAATATTTTTTAAATTATTAAATAATGTAACATTAATTGTTGTTGTTTTTACATATATATGGGGGCACCAAAGTCTTTTAAGTGCTTAGGCCCTCTAAAGGTCTTAATCTGGCCCTGCTTACATCTTAGTGTTTACGAGTGGAATGGCAAAACATTTATGGGCCTGTGGGTCCGGTGATACTCGTGCCTATCACAAGTAGTAAGCAGAAGGGAATAATTGTAAAATCGAACCTATGCTCTGGCTAATTTAAGTTCTACCAGTGCCCTCAGTATAAACTGATTTCAGCTTCACAACCCTATCCTAGGCAGAGTCACACACCTTTCTAATTCCATTGATTTCTATGGATATAGAAGGATATAACTCTATTTAGGAGTGTGCTGAGTAATCCTGTTCATGCACAGTCTCTCATCATAACCTACCTCAGAGGATTGTTGTTAGGATAAAATAGGAAGGGAGAACCATGTGTCCCTAAGATCCCTGCAGGAATACTAGGGGAAAAGTTATAGATCCCATCTTAAAAATAATAATGTATTCACTAGCCTTTAAACTTGTGTTCTGTCTGTCACAATTTATCCTACCCTTGTTTCAAGGATCTTAGGGCAGCATACACATTTCTGCCCTCCCCATTTTTGTACCCTTATAACAACCCTGTAAAGTACATTAGATCTAAAGGTTTAAAGTCACCAATTGAACTTCTGGCACAATGTGGGTGATGAGCCCAGATCTTCCCAGTCTGGCTCGGATATCCTGTACACTATGCCAGTGGTTCTGATACTGTGGGCTGGGATTCCAAAGTGGTTCATGGCTCTTACAGGTGGCTTGCAAGGCCAGGAGAGGGGGGGAAGGGGGTGAGCTGGGATGGAAAGCTCTCTGAGGAATGGAAGATTTGGTTTTGCCTCTCCTGAAGCTGTGAAATGCCTGTGAAATATGGCCTGTTGCTTAACAGTTCTATATATTTAGAAATCAAAAACAAGGAACATAAAATATAAACTTAACTGATGTGAAATCCCTACATTTTATGTCTGGAAGGGGAAAAGATTGTGGAGTTGCTTTGCATGTGGGTCCTGAAAAGTACAGTAAATTTAGGAGAGGTTGCTACTTCAAAATGTTTGAGCACCACTGCACTACTCCATACTGGTTCATTTGTGCTAGAGTGGAAAGTTCTTAATATGAGACAGACTACAATACAGAAATGTGCAGTCTTGCTGATGTGGATTTATGTTTGCATTAGACATCAGTCTGAAAAGAAGCTGGTTTAAGCCTCACAAGTGGGAAAAAAAACCCTGGCAGGATTCTATCAGGTGAAGAGCCTATACAGTAGAATTTCTTATTGCTCGAAAAGAGGCTTCATTTTCAGTGTTTGAACCAATTTCTCCTGTCTACGTTCATTGCATCCTGGTAATATGATGGAAGAGGCCACTTTCTGTATGCTTGTGCTTTTCAAGATGCAAATGCCATTTAAGAAACCAAAGCATGCAATAAGAGAAGTAATGGCTGAAAAAGAAAATAGTTTTTCTGATCATTTTGGACATGCATGGGGTTCTTTTACACTACAAAACCAGTTTAAGCTGAACAAATAAGCAAATCCTCACACACAACCATGACTTTGAACAGCAAACCTGAAATGTCTATTATATGTTTATTAGATTTTTTTAATCCCACCAAGGAACTCAAAGTGGCATACATGATCTTCTCACTTCCCATGCCTTCCTCACAATAACCCTGTGAGGTAGATTAGACAGACAGAGAGAGACAGAGACAGACAGACACACACACACACACACACACACAGAGAGAGAGAGAGACTGGTCCATGGTCACCCAGTGAGCTGCAAGGCAGAGTGAGTGTTTGAATCCAACTCTCGCCAGTTGTTGACCAACAACATCACACTACAGACTGTGCTGAAAAAGACCACTCCATGAAAAAGACCACTCCAAGACCACTGGAGAACCAGAGCCATTCTCTGAGCCACCTGTGGTCTGATCCAGTATATAAAAAAGCTTCATGTAGTCATAACTGGGAATAGGGATCACAGTGGAAGTGTGTGATTTCCTTTTCACTCCAGATTTCCACATGTATAATCCCTTCATTGGAACAATATATATTTAAAAAACCCTACTGAGGTAGATGATTAAAAAGTAGTAAGAGATTCCAATGACAACCCCCCCCCCCCCACACACTCATAGAGAAAAAACAACTTGGACTGAATTGCGCTATTTTGCCTTTTTTGGGGTACTCCTTTTTATGAGGAAGCACAAATTGATGGGCATTCAGAGTAATCACCGCTGTAATTGTTAAGAAAATTAGTCCAAAAAGTTAGTTCCCTGCAGAGAGGAAGATGGTATCTGGACAGGTACTCTATTGTATTCATATAGTGCAGAAGTTATGCTTGCTGTGATGGAGATTTGGTTTCTGAAAGGGAAAGGGACAGGAATATCGTATGATGCTAACATTTTCCAGTCCCTTGCAACAGATTGTAAAACAGCTGGCTATTGGCTTATAGGTTCTGGAAAAAAAAGTAGTGCCTGTTGAGGATTAAGCATTTGTTTGAATGAAAATAAATACTTTGGTAGAGGTTAGGGAGCATGTGCATATTTACTGTGCACAGTGCTTCAAGAACAGACTACATAGTGCAGCCTTCCCCACTATGAAGACTCTGTTCAGATTCCACTGCTTTGGCTAGGCTGAAGTTATATCTAAATAAAGGCAATGTTATCTATAAATTCTCAGACTCTTCTTAGGTTACCACCAGATTCAGGAAACAGCTTCAAAAACCACTGGGCAAAGCATAAAAGGATAACTCGTGATATTTCAGAAAGCGACATGGAAGTACATCTGGTCTAAAAATCCCAGAAATAAAATCACTATAAAAATATGTACAGCTGGTATTTAGCCCATATGGGTTGGACACAAAGAAAGGGAGTTAGCTCAATTGGCAGAGTGTTTATCTTACATGGTAGAGGTAGTAAGATCAATGCCTGTATTCTCTAGCAGAAACCACAAGTTAAGATCTTCCCCTTAGAGCTCTGGGAGCAGACACAGGATCCTGCATGTGCATGGGCACATGCCTTTCTAGCCACAAACAACTGGTGTCATGGGAATTAGGTGAAGCAGCTAAGTGTTTGCTTTCCATCAAGAAGCAGGGCATTCCAAGTCTGCATCCTTTGGCTGAGTTTTGCTCACTGCAGCGGCCTCTTCCTATCTTCACAGAACTGGGGGCAGGGGCAACTGTCACTCATCTTTGATCAACTGGGCTAGCCAGCCTTTTTGGAGAGGTTTCACCACTTCACATTTTACAAATGAGAGAGGGTTGTTGTATCTGTGTGATCACGTGTTCGCTGGACAGCAGGGACTTCATCAGCGGTGTTTCAGCAGAAGTGAATTTGGCTCAATTTATAAGCAGAGCATTGAGGTAGGATTTAAGAGTCACTGGGACTGATGCCTTCAGTCTCCCGCAGAGTGTGTAGCCCAGACTTTTCCTTTGAGGAAACCATTTGTACAAGCAGTCACATGATAACTGCAGTTTAACAGGTGACATGCTTTGAGCAAAGATGGACTTGCTCTGAGTAAAGATACATCAGATTGGAGTACATGTCTGATTGTGCAAACTGTACATCCATTAACATTGATTTAAGAGCCAAATGTAAAAGGATACTTTCTCAATATTAATTATTGCATTAATTACTGAATTAACTTCCTTTGGAAAAAAAGCTGTAAAATTTCTTGCTGATGGAACATCTGTGTGATTTTTACCATCTTTCATTGTGGATTACCTTATATAAAACCACTTTCTTATTTTCTGACTTCAAAAACATCCATCTCCCCACATTTGAGAAGATTTGCTCACAAGATTTTCATTTAGTCATGAACGATCTCATTTACTTTTCTAGAACTTGTCTGTTGACATAGAATCCCTAAACAGGCTTTGTTGCATCTCAGTGGGTGAACACCATGGTAGCTGGGACAGAGAGAAGCAGAAATAAAATTTGCCTCTCTCTGAAAGTATAATCAGATAACTCCCCAGCATTAACTGGAATACTCAGACCCCTTGTAAGGCAGGGAGTAATAGAAAAGATTTACCAGGCCTTACATTAACAAAGCATGCTTTGTTCATATGATACAATATTGGGAAATGTATGACAGTATTGGGTATTGTATGATAGTGGACCCCTGCATTCTTTCTCCAGTTGTGAAATCTCCCTGTTGGCAAAACAAAGGTAAGTTGAAAATAAGGTGAATAAAAAGAGAATTTGAAGAACAGATGGTCAAAATATTGAGACAAACGATAAGCATTTCTTCAATATAACAGGAAAAGGAAACCAGCTAGGGAGTTGGCTGGCCCTTTGGATGACAAAGGAATAAGAGGATTCTTAATCAATTCTTTGTATCTATTTTCATTGTGGAAAATGCCACTGTCATTGGGAAGGGAGTCTGAAGAACGGAGATGGCAAGAGATGAAGTACAGAACTATTAGGCAAACTAAAAACTAATAAGTCTTCAGGTCCTTATGGTATATACCCAAGGGTTCTTAAAGCATTCGAATGTGTAACTGTTGATCAACTAATTCTAATTCTAATGTGTAACTGTTGATCTACTAATAAGTATATGTAACTTGTTGCTAAAATTGCCCTTTGTGGCAGATGACTGGAAAACAGTACGTCACCCCAGTTTTTAAATAGGGGTCCAGAGGGGATCCAGGAAATCACAGAATATTTAGCCTAACATCTGCTCCAGGTAAATTAGTAGAAGCTGTTATTGAGGAGTGACTTATTAAGCACATCAAAAGAAAATCAGCATGGTACCTCATCAAAGATTCCTGAGTAAGTTTAGCAATGATGGGATAAAAGGATGGATCCTCTTATGGATTAAAAGTTGGTTAAATGGCAAAAATTAGTGGAATAAAAAGTGGAGCAAAATTAGTAGAACACAAATTCCTAATTTTAAATATATGCTGATGGGGTTTGAACTGGTTGGGACTGAGAATGAAAAAAATCTTGGGGTGGTTATGGAAAGCTCAGTTAAAATATTGACCCAGTGTGCAGCAGCCATGAAAAAGGCAGAGTCCACGCTAGGAACGATTAGGAAAGGGATTGCAAATAAAGGGGCCAATATTGTAAAGCCCTTGAATAAAGCTATGGTGTGGCTTCATTTGGAAAACTGCAAAGAAAGTGCAAAGTAGGGAAACCAAGAAAATTAGGGGTTGGAGCACCTTTTCTATGAGGAAAGGCTTTGGGACTTTTCAGTCTAGGAAAGAAGACAGCTAAGGGGAGACATGATAGAGGTTTATAAAATTATGTGCATGGTAGAAAAAGTGTACAGAGGGCACTTTTTCTCCCTCTCCAATAATACTAGAACTCAGGGCTGCTCAGTAAGATTGTTGGGAAATAGGTTCAGAATAGATAATAGGACTCAATGAATAATCGAACTGTGGAATTCACTGCTAAGGGAGGTAGTGATGGCCATTGATTATGAACAACATGTATTATAACAAATACAGATAAATAAATGTGCTAAGTACTAGCTCACCCTCTTGCAGATTAACATGCATGGTTGATAAAATCCATAAAATAACTGAACAATATAAGTAACACAGTGAGCATATTAAAAAGGGCATTTCCCTTTTTGTGTGTAGTTATATATCAGCAGCTGCAGACAAGTTGCTCAAAGAAATCTTTGAAAAAGTGAATACTAATGCTCTCACACGTTTCTTGCAAATCCTTTAACCATTGACATTGACCAGACTAAATTTTCTTCAGGCTAGAACATGTAGGCTTGGGATCACTTAAGTCACAGAATTAGCTAAAGGGTGCTATTTTATTATATTTCTACAGGATCTAATAGAAAGACAAAGTACTGGGGACAAGATGTGGGGAACTGGGGAACTTTCTGGGAGAGGCCTAACTATACAAAAGAGACTGGCTTCACTTGAACTTGGAACTTAATAACAAAAGGGTGGCAAAGTAGCTTTTAAACTAACAAGTGGGGGAAACTGACAGGATCTGGAGAGCCTCTGATTCGGAATTATTTATCCCAAAGGGATGGTGTGGTAAATTCTCAGGAAAATATTGACGGGAGAAGGTTAGACCTTGAAAATGAAACCAGCGAAGTAAAGGAGGACCCTGTGAGAAAACTTGAGGACCAAGGGAGGTAGGGAGTCTCTGAGCCAAGACTGGGGAGTCAAAGTTCTTGGAGATAAATAATAATGTAGATATAGTGGACATTTCAGAAACCTGATAGAATGAGAAAATCAATGAGATACTGTTATGCCCAAATATAAACTCTATAATATAATGGAAAACTTGATGAAAATATTGGCCCAATGTGTGGTAGTGACCCAGTGAAAAAGAAGAACTCCATCAGAGGACATCACAGTGGAGAGGGGGCAGGACCTTTTCCAGGGCTGTCTCAGCCTCCCAGTGCATTACCACGCCCTCCCACAACATGTCTTTGCTTTATATAAACCAAGGCTTGGAAGGCTTGACAATATTTTTGTGATTGCCTAGCAACCCTCAACAGCCACTGAGAGTTCAGCGGGCACTCTTTTCTTAAAGCTACAGGCATTGTTTCTGTTATTTGGGGGAGTTTTAATTCCATGCCTTTTTATTTCAGATTTTTCTGCAACCCTGGGACTTCCTTCAGGTTTATAGAGAAATCCCCCTCAGTCTGTCTCTAGGTCCACTTTGCGGCTCTACTAATCATCCTCTGTGGCCCCATTTGGAATTAGATATATTGATGCATAGGGTGCAGAAAGTGGAGCTTTTTCTCCTTCTCTCATAACTCTTGAACCTGGGGGCACCCAATGAATAGATTCTGTATAGACAAAAGGAAATACTTCTTTCCTCAACAGATAAAACTGTGGAATTCACAGCCAGTGGAGGTAGTGATGGCCGTGAACATAAATAGCTTTAAAAGGGGTTAGATGGATTCATGAGGAGAAGTCCATCAATGGCTACTAGCCATGGTGGCTGAAAGAAGCCTCCATCTACAGAGGCAGCAAACCACTGAATAGTAGTGCTGGAAGGCAGCAGCAGGAGGACTAAATGAACTAAATGAACCTGGAGGACTAAATGAACAGAGCATAGAAGCCTCAACTTCTATGCTCTGTTCATTTAGTCCTCCAGGGCGTCTGGTTAGCCTCTAATGTTATCTCCAGATCTGGGCCTGGCTGCCTACAGCTTAAGCTTCAGTAGCCATATTTGACCTTGGTTTGTACCCTCGGTTGATTTGTTTGTAGTATTTATAAAATGTCGCTCTAATATAATGTATTTGAATAATGAGGAGTTCAGTCCTTAAGGCAGTGGTTCTCAACCTGGGGGTCGGGACCCCCAAGGGGGTTGCGAAGTGTTTTCTGGGGGGTCGCCGACACTGTCCTGGGGCAGCCCCCATCCTGGGCTGTCCAGGACTAACCCAGATGCCCTGTAACCCTGATCCGTCCGTGAGGGCAGGGAATACCCCAAGCAGAGAGGTGAGGAACTGGCTGACCGACAGCCAGAAGGAGCCGGGCTGCAGAGACGCGGCGGCATGCTGCCGCACACCAGCTGTAGCCCCGCTGCCCAGCTGAGAGGCGGGCGGGCCAGCCCTGGGCTCGGTTGCACCTGCGCCGGGCGGATGATGCAGCAGGATGTGTGGGAGGCCGAGGAAGCTCCCCTGGCTCGGCCAGTTCAGGTCTCGGAGGAGAAGAGGGCGGTCCCCCTTGAGGCCGCTACAGCCACGTTGTTTTTACTTTTAGCCACGCTCGGGTGGGGCGGGAGCTTCAGCCTGGAATCCAAGTGCGCATGTCTGTAGTGTGGCTTCGCTTTTCTGCCCTGAGTCATCAGTTCCGCTCTGGCAAGGCCAAGGGGGAGAGAGTCGAGGTGCATGCGCAGTTCGGGATTTCCCCCTCGAGCGCGCAGGTTCGGTGAGGCCCAGAAGGAGCAGTGACTGGCAGAGGGGAGAAAAAGGCACGAAAAGTCCGAGCGGGATAAGCGGCCCTCGGCTCTTTCCTGGCCCTTCGCTCTTGTGAGGTGATTAACCGGGCTCCGCTTTGAGGGATAACTGCAGTTCTGTGCACAAGCAGTGTCCCAGTCACAAGAGAGGGGGTTTCCTCGCGAGTGCCCCGGCCTGCTTGGAAGAGTTTTTGGGGAGAGAGGGGAGGACAAGGAATGCAGTGCATGCTCAGAGGCACTCTTTCCTCTGTGCCAGGAAAGGTTGCCGCGCCACACAGTCACAGCTGCTGCACAACAGGTGGTAGTACCGTTTGCTTCTTTTGTTTTAAACTTTAAAATTTAAAGTAATTATATATATATATATGGGTACCCTGGACTGCCAAAAAAACAAATGTTTTCTTTATCCTATTGAAAATGTCATTTATGCAAATTTATGCAAATGTGACAAGGGTCGCAGGTTACTTGGCAATTGTAAAAGGGGGTCGTGACTCGAAAAAGGTTGAGAACCACTGCCTTAAGGCCTATGCTAACTCAGGGTATCCAGAGCAAGTGAGATCTGACCTGCTATTGTTAAAAACACAATAATATTGAATACTAGTTGATTTAAATAAATGATGCTGTCTCACTTTTGCAACTAAATCTTTGCTCAATTTGGCACCTTAACTCTTGACTGCAAAATGTGAGAAGAGCCAGATAGGGAAGTTTTTGAATATTGCTCAGTTCTCAGGAGAATGATTCATTTTTTTTAAAGCAAACCAGCACCACCTAGTGATGAACAGCAAGACTCAACTCCAGCACGTTTTAATTATTGTCCAGATTGTCTAGGGTTTTCTTTTCATATAGATTGCATCTTGCCACATGTATTAGGTTTGTTATATTCTATGTGAAATTGAGCCAGGCCTATAGTTAATAATGAAAAATGAAACAAGCATTTGTTTGAAAATGTCTGGTGGGGTGTCACTTGTAACAAAAAGAAACAACCATCGGTACTCTTTGAATGTATTAATGTGTTTAAAAGATCTATGTTCTGCCTTTTTCACAGACTGGCAAACAAGAAGCAACTTGGCAAATAATACAACAAAAGCACAGCATAACTACAGAGCTACTTAAGCTAGATAATGTCACCATAATTGTTAGAGCTTGTCAATCAACATTTGCCTCAGAAATGAAATAGCCTTGCAGACATTTTAAAGACTTCCTTGGAATTGGACCAAATGCCAGGAAAACCTTGGATTGAACAAAGGAGGGATGTATGGATCAACAGGAGAAAGAACCAAGTGTTAAGAATACTTTGTGAGGGCACACAGTAGTTAATATGGGAAGACACAGTCCTTCAACTATGTGGGTCTAGGTTCGGGAGGACTTTAAAGGCAGCATCTTAAACTGAACCCTGAAATATTTATCTATTTATTGAGGTGCTTTTGCATGCTGCCTTCCAAATTCCATACCCATGCAGATGTTTCTGCCAAACAATAGCTCACAGAGCAGAATCTTTTTCTTAAAATCTGATGATTGCTAGTGACAGGTTCTCCTGCCACCCATTTTATTGATAGATTTTAAGCAAGTAATTTCTTGATGACCTGGAATCTTGTCTATGAGTCTCTGCAGGTTTTAGATGGAAATGACTTCTGCTGTTTTCATTTCATTCTCTGTTAGTGGCTGGATAATGTGGAGGAATTCCATAAAGTTCAGCACAATTCCTCTATCATATGGATTGAAGAACTTCCCTTGATCATTCAGGAGGTAACTATATTTTGTTGGTCCAAGACATTCTGTGGTAGTTAAGTTGACTGCTGCCATATAAACCTTCAGAATGAATTCTTTACAAGATAATTTCAGTTTCACGCATAATCTGTTTGGTCTGCAGCTATGGTTACCGTCAAAGACACATCAGGACAAGGGAGATTTATTTAGCCACAGAGTGACCGTTGGTCTTCGTGTAACAAATTGTGAGTAAGGAAAGCAAAATTTGACTCTGTACCATTTACAAACAAACCCCACGCTTTCTCAGAACACAGTGGAAAAAAGAGTTCCTTTATTTCCCCTTTTAGCTTGTCGTAATAAATGTTAGATAGCAGCTGCACTGTGTGTAAGAAAAAAGGTCACATCCAAAGAACCTGAGCTTATCAACACATGTAACAGCAGTTCAAAGGTAGTTAAAAGCCTGGAAGGGTCAGGGAGGGAAATCAAAGCTTGTGGCTACCCCAAAGAGCAATTTAATAGCAGTAGATCCCAGTCTGCACTAGAATCAAGATTAGGGAAAAGCATGACAGTCTAACAGTGCATTCCTGAGATTTCGGTGTTCGGGGACAGTGGGGAGGAGGCGCCGAAAACTTTTTTTAAAAGGCCTTTTAAAGGCTTTTAAAATTTTAAATGTGGCTTTTCGCCCCATAGAGAAAAGCGAGGCTGCGCCTGCTAAAAAGCTAAAAAGCAGGCGCAGCCTCGCTCTTCTTGCCACCGGCGTACCCGGGGGAAATGGGGACAGGAGGCTGCCTAATGGCAGCTCCTCCCCCTGGAATGCCCCCCGGAATGCCGGCGCGAGCCTTTATGCTGGTGGGATGCTGGTGGAAGGCCCTGTTGGCATTCTGTGGCAGCACTGCCGTGGCGGCGCCCAGGCCTCCACGCCGGCTCTGGGGCCACTAACGCCATCGTAAGTAGCCTGGGTGCCAGTGCAGGGGCTGTGAACGCCCGCGCAGCGCCTTCCTGGCCTCCTAAGGGCTTTCGCCCTTAAAGGTCAGGAATGCTCTGTAAGACATACGCTGACACAGGAACAACTTGTGACTTCACCCACTGAGAAAACTGGGCCATTAGCGGAAAGCCTTGGCCCCTTATTCTGCATCAAGAACAGAAACTCAGGAGTGATGGTGGGACTCAGAGAACAGCTAAAGCTCTAGATCCAGCCTACAGAGAATTAGGTTCTGGTTTGAGGAATTTCACAGATTTGTGCTGCAAGATTATGTTAGGTCATATCATTCCAGAGCTGAAAGGTCTGCACTGGCTGCCCATTTGTCTCCAGGGCCAATTCAATGTGCTCGTTCTTACCTGTAAAGCCCTACATGGTTTGGGTGCAGGGTATTTGAAGGACCACCTCCCTCCCTTATCATACAGCCTGACAGTTAAGATGTGCCTCACAAGCCCTTCTCTCTCTGTCCCCACCTTCAAAGGTGAAGTGGATGGCAACTACAGACAGGGCTTTTTCAGTAGTGGCATCGTCCCTGTGGAATGCTTTTCCCTTTTAGGCTCACCAGGTGCCTACATTACTCTGTTTTAGGCAGCAGACCAAAACATTTCTGCTCACTCAAGCTTTTAATTGGGAGATTGATTAAAAAACACACCATTTAAATAATATGCTTTAGTCTCGAAACTGGTATTCATTTTTAAGCGGCTTGATTATCTATGTCTTTATGCTCTGGTTGGTTGTTTTATGCTGTGTTTGAATTAAGACTTTAATGTTTCATGTTTTTATTAGGTTTTTTTTTGTAAGTTGCCTCAGGCAGGTTCTCTGGAGAAGCAGCATACAAATTCTCCAAATAAAATAAATAAAATTATGCTTCTTTACTATGTATTGTTTCAAGTGTTTTTGAAATATATGTATGGAGTATGTTTTTAATGGAACCAGATCTTTGCATTCTACTCCTTGTGTTTGTGAATAATGCATTGAAAGAATGAATATTTGCCCTTGTTGCTGCCAGTGGCATATCAGCACAGGACCAATTTGAACATTCCTTCAGAAGATGTCATGGTCACAATGTTAATAGTTGCATGTCAGGCACAAGATCTGGATTTCCTGATACCAGAAATCAGCACCAAAATATCTTACTTCTAGTGGACTTTTCTGATCTCGTAACTCAAACTATACAGTTGAATTATATTTCTATCAAGCATGCTATGATTTTATTTGCTTGTCAAGCAGTATTAGTACATACTGTACTATTTACCATCCCAGAGGAAAAAAGGTTAGTTAAAAATAGCACAGTTGCTCATAATCCTATTGTGTGTAAGCTATTTTTAACTAACTGACTGGTTTTCAGTATAGAGACACTAGAGGGCATTACTAGTTCTGTACAAATTCTGCATTTGGTCTTATACAGTTACTGTAACAGCAGCATCCTGTGTTGTTGGCAAGGAGAGAAGATGACAATTTATTATGACCAAACTGGTTAATGAGTTGTCAGTGTGCACATTAATGTAAATGTACAGTTCCTACACTACAGGGAAAAGTAAAGTTATTTGTTATAACAAATAACAAAGTTATTTGTTATAACAAACAACAACAACAACATATAATGTCACTGCAATCAATATTGTATGAATCCATACTGATAGGCTGATCTCTTTGACAACTTTAGAGATTTCCACCGGAGGGCAGAACAGATTTCAAAAACAATTTCTGATCAAAATTTATTTTTATGTTCAGGTCAAACCAGATGAGATCCTGCAAAACAAAATGGTGAATAGACCTCTGTAGTGTTTTTTAAAAATTGCTAAATAGTAGCCATGGAGTCCCCCTTTGGGCTGGGGCTACACTGTGGGGCTGCACCGTTTCTCTGCCTTATTCATATGGAGAGATTCAGTAAGGTATTAGGGGCTTTATAAGAGGGCTCAGGATAAGGCAGGGTTAGATCGTTTGCATGAAAAGTAATTGTTCCTGAGTAGTTCTTGATTTAGCACAAACTACATGTGATATTGAAGCTTCATGATTATAATGCCCATTGCCCAATGTGTTATTTGGCCCCAAAAAGCAGCCCTATGGAGGAGACTAATCTGAACTGGGACCATTTAACCAACTGGGAATGCTCTCCACCCAGATTCTTGGCTAAATAGGCAAAAAGTCTCCATATTTTGCCTGTCTTTTTTCCTACTAGGCTTAAACAGCATGGGAACATTTCTGATTGGGGATGCAATATGGGGAAGGGGGAGAGTTAATCTAACCTTTCCCAGCGTCAGAGCCCTGATCGATTTTTCTTCCCCCACAAGAACTTTTTAGGGGCAAAAGGCACATCTGCAGTTCTAGTCAAGATACCCTACTGTAGTTTGTCCCTTTAAAAGGCTCAGTCTGGTAGCAAATCCCATTATAAAGAAAAAATATAAACTTAAAAACATCCTATGGTACATATACACACCTTATAGCGGAAATGATGGCAATGACAGAGAGGAAGAGAAATCCGATGCCGATGGAAATGCTGCACCCCATCACTTTAAACCAGTGGTTCCCAAAGTGGGCAGTACCACCCCCTGGGGGGCGGTGGGATTACCTCAGGGGGCACTAAGAGGCAAGGGAGCAGCAGGGGGGTGCTAGAGGTGGGCCCCTTCAACTGTGTTGTTGGATAGGGGGGTGCTGGGGCTGAGTTTGTGGAATCAAGGGGGCGGTGGCCTGAAAAGTTTGGGAACCACTGGTTTAAACCAATCCCAGCACAGATATATTCCAGTTACAGAGTTTAGGCATATGGTAGCCAGGAATCCAACAAAATATGGCGTAAAATTACAAAACACACAACCCCCCCATCAATATTTCTACTGCACAGAAGTTTTATCAGAAGTTTTAATAGCATTTCTAAAGATCAGCCAACTCTTAGTGCAGCCTTAATATATGCAAGTATCTAACCTAATTAATATTTGAAGTTGTGTCACAAGTGAATTTGCTGTGTCACAAGTGAATTGCTTATTTTGTATCTTGGAACCACAGAGAACCAAACCTCAGTTTGTGGAAAAAACCCACTTCATCCCCGCATCAAGTCAAACCTGTTTTGGTCTGTTCTTTCCTTTTGCTATGCGTTTTTTGGTGCAGATCTCCATGAAAAACTCCCTGGGGTCAGATGTATTTTCCCCGCCCATGCAGGCAAATTTCTCCTCCCTCCCCGGCACGCAAACGGTGATTGAACAAGGGGAGTTTTCTGCTCTGGCAAGTATCTCAGGCCGCCATTCCACCTCTGCAGAAGTCTTCTGGCTGGAGATGTGTGCGTTGCCTCTTCATAGGACTGCTGGGTGGCGCATAGCTGCTGCAGATCGCACTCTTTGTTCTTCGGAGAGCGACTGCCGTGGCTTTGCTTGCGAGGGGGGTATGTTTAGAGGATCGTGCCCGGGGGACAGCCTCCCTCCAAAGCAGGACGGATCGGAATGCTGCGAAGGGAAGGGAGAGTGTTTGGCCATTTATGCATGGGTTTTGCCTTGGGTTTGCCACTCTTTAGATGTACATTTCCCCATTCAAATTCTCAAAATTCTGCTTTGGGGGCTTATTGTTGAGTTTTGAGAATTCAGATGGGGAAAATGTGCATCCTGAGAGTGTCAAATCCAAGGCAAAACTCCTGTCACCTCGCTGGATAATGTAACCTGAAGGTCCATACAACCCAGCGAGGTTTCTGTAACGGGACAAGCCCTTTGGGGCGACTGTGAGCCAATTGCGCTTAAAAAACTGCTGAAGAAGCCCCTAGTGGCGAAAACGCAAAAGTACAATCCGGAGGGCGTTCCTTTTGATTTTCTCTGGCGGGGAGATTTCAATCCCAAGAACTGCTAACTATCATTGTATTTTCAAAGTCTGCATTTAAGGCGAGAAAAATACTCTGCTTGACATCCATGATAGAGTTGGAAACATTAGCCTCACAAGCAAAGAAAATTATTCTATTTAACATCCATGAAGGACTGTATAAGTAACAAAGCTTTGTAGCTGTATAAGATAACTTGACTGTACATATATTGTGTTTGTATTGTGTTTGTATGTTCACAAGGGAAGCTGTGAATAGCATACATTGAAAAATATGAATGTTCAAGCACACAATTCTATATTTTTTCCTATGTAGGAAATTGCAGTATGTCAAGCCACCTTAGCATCTGGTCCCATAACCCCTGTGAGGGCCATGTTAATAAAACAACATTGGTATTTTTATGTGGTGAGAGGTTTTGTGACTAGGTGTGTCCATGTGCCTGTACTTCAAGAGCTGAATACAAGCTGAGCATAATCAGACTTTGCTTTTAGGTAGTCTATATAAATGGATATTGTGGTTAACCATGATTCTTCACCATTATTTCATTTAATTTCCATTCCTTTCTACAATATTACATCCAGGTGTTCTCACATTTTGACTGCTGGTGAACAGCCAAAACTTGTGCTCATCCCTCGACCCTCCCCCTTCTACTTGGGGAATAGGTTTCTATGCCTGATGCTGTGGTCAGCTTCAGACACATCTGGAAAGCAACAAGAATCCCAGTTGTTTTCTGAACGATGGTTCAGACATAATAAAAAACCATTGTTTGGCATTATGTAAATGAACTCTGCCTGCACACTCCTTCCTTTGCATGCTTAGAATCAACTAGTGACTTCCTATTTATTCATTAAAAATATAAATCCCCTATCTTTCCACCCTGTTAGATTTCCAGAATGGGTAACAACAAAACTTTAAAAAATTGTGCAACTGTGCATTAATGCAAACCATAGATTGCCATTACATTCAAACTGGCTAACTAGTTTGTTTTCCTTCCAGTCCAGGACTGCAAACTGGTTCCAAACTGTGGTGAGCAATTATGGTTTGGAGGGGAAATGCAAGTCATAGTTTACCAGTATCAACATAGTGGTCATTCCAATATTTGCTAAAGTTGAAGTCATTATTGGGTCCCAAGCATGCAAGTGGAAGAAGAGAAAGAGGGAGTGTGAAAGCTCATGGTTTATATACATAAAACAAACCACTGGATTGGCAATATGGAAATGACTTTACGGCAGTCAATACGGACAATCATTTTGTGTGTCCAAGTCTCAGTGCAATGTCTGGGGTGGTTCTTCTCCCGAGTCTGGAGTAAGACAGTGGTTTTCCCTCACCTCACAATGACAGTTTACCAGCGCTCACCACTGGTAAACTGGCTTTCCCATTTGTGCACCTCTGGTTATGCTTTGTTTTAAATAAAATTGTTAAATAAATGGGATAGAAGCTAATTATATCTTTCAGCACTTAGCTCAATGGACCATTCATGTTTCAGACTCCATTCAGACATACAAATGAATTATTATTCTTTATATTTGCATTTAATAGTCCCTAGTATTATATGGTAGAGCTAATATACATTGTTTTTATAGCCATTTGATTTATGTGCACAGAAAAACCTATTTTTCTCATATTGTCATCTGGAGGCAATATATAGATTTTGATCCCTTCAGTCTTTCCCTTTAATCTTTTAATCTCTCCTCATAATCTCTTAATATTTCCTAGTGATTAATCTTCCTGCTGCAGCACACTCAGTTCACCCAGCACTTGAGAAGACAGCTCGGATCTGTTACTATTATATATCGTTAATTTTTATGCTCGCAAGCCCATTATAATGAAATATAATCACTATGTTTTTCCTTTGAAAATGGAAGGATTTTCTTCTACTTTGCCTGTTCATATTCTCATTGAAGTCACTCAGCTTCTTTTAGGATCACAGGCTACATACACACATATATATTTCTTGTCAAAGACAAAAAACACACTCCAGTTCCTACCCCATTCTGAAAACGTTAATGCTCAGCCTATCTGGCCAGATTCAGTTTTATAGGCACGCTCAACGGCCCTCTTTGGGTTGCTTGTTTTGGTGTATAACTACACTGTGCAGGGAGGTTTTTGGAAGAAGGGGTATCAGCTGAGGCTGAACTGAAGTGACCCACCTAACTTTGCCACCTAATTGGAGGGTCCTCCATTTAAGCTACTATGGGGTAGCTATGAGAATAGAAGCTGTTTGCCCTCCATATTATGGGGGTGATCTGGCAGCAGCAGCAGCAGTTGTATTTCCCTCAATCCATTTATTTTCATTCTTCTTTACCAGAATGGAGAAGCATTGCCCTCATTCTGACTTGGCATCTTGGTGATGCCATCTAACCAGTCGGATATGACTACCTGGTGATAACAATGGTTTCCTGTCCTCATTCTGGTCTAGAAGAAAGGGGGAAAGATTAACACTGAGCACAATCAAGAAGTGTGGCTGTTGTTGCCACCAGAATCATGACCTGGTTGCAAAAATGGCAACATGTGCAAGGGAAACTTCCATGGTATCTCTAACCCCAAACCTCCTTTCATGCCAAAAACATTCATAAGCCCTCCCTGCACTTACCAACAGTTCTGAGGTCTGGCTGGGTTGTGAGGTACAGCTAGGTTAGAATGTAGTGGGTAGGACTAAAGACTGACCTCTCTCATGAGTGAGACAATTTCTTATTTGTGGACTATAATGATTCCAAGCCAATCAAATACAAGGTCCAATTTAGCTATTTAATTTATGCTTCGGTTCAAATGAACATAATCTTTCCCCCCTTTTTTAATAGTTTCTGTATAACAGATATCTCGAGAAATGTGAAGATTTAAGGGAGCAATTTTAGGTAGGTCTGCTTGGAAGTCAGTCCAATTCAATGGCGCTTGTTCCCATGAAAGTATTTTTAGGATTCCAGCCTATGTAGTATGTACAGAAGGAAACTTGTGAGCCTGATTTTTAACAAAAAATGTACAATTGAGAGTGATTAGTCTGAAACTGTTCTGCATATGTGTGTTTGTGTAGGTTGCATGTATTTAAGAATATCTGATTGAGATGTAGAAACCTAAATTCCAAATTAAAACAGCATCCAGACTGGTTACAAAAATAAATTTAGGGCTGCAATCCTAACCTACCAAGGATTAATTGTGACAATTCAGTAGAAGTCACTCTTGAGTGGATGCTAGAATCAGATACAACTTTCAGCTTGTGTTTCATTTCCCCTGCAATTCTAGGCCCCAATTATTATGAACTCCTAATGAATGCAATCCTGGATTTGACCATGGCCCGTGAACACACTAGCAACTTACCTCGCAATTTAAACGTGCCAGTACACAAGCATCCAACATGACTTAAAATTTCTGTTCCCACCACAATGCCTTCCTCTGCTGTATTAGATAAAATTCGTATGTTTTCCCCTCGCACTACCCAATTTAGAGCATATTTTTGGGAAAAGAAACAGGGGCAGCGCTTCCGCCATCACAGTAATGACCGCCGTCAAATTCCCATGCATGCACAGCAGCATTCACGAGCCAGCTCGAAGGAGCATTATGATTGGCTGAGGTGGTAGCCTGCCGCGCATGCCCACTCCGTGCTCGAAACAAGGACAGCGATTGGTCCAGTGTTAGCGCCAGGGAAAATTTAGGAAAATTCGCAAGTTGTGGGAAAGCCAGTTTAAAAAATGGCGGCAAAAAGGGGACAAACAAAACCTGTGATTGTAATGCAGGGAAGAAGTTTTACTTTGGGAAAGCAAAACGTGCCGCCATCCCATCCCACCCCTCACATCTGCCTTTGCTTAAGCGGTCAAAAATAAAGAGATGTTGCACATCGCCTCCAACAAACCCTCCCGATCAAATGACATGACATGGGCATAAGCACAAGCCACAGATGTTCCATTTATTTTGAGAAGAGGAAAGACGACACAACCTTATGGCGTTTCGTGCAAGCAATGAAAAAAATACCCTTTGCAATTGATGAGGCGGTAGCGAACTTGAGGCTGCTCGCGCAAACGGTTGCGCTTTTCTGCAAAGCGAAAAAAAGGGCGGGAAATGAGTGTGGGCAGTTAGGGAGGTGGGGGACGAGTGGGGGGGGTGGACTGGCAGCAGGAAGTTGAGTGAAGACAGATTTTCTGTTCACACTTTAAGGCTCCGGGCGAGGAAAACATTTCATTTCTATTAATTTGCTGTATAAGCGAATGCTCTTAATGCGGAGAAATTGTGCTCTGGAGACGTCTCCGGAATCCTTCGGTTGAGATGAAGTGCGAACATGCAAGGAAAGCCCGCAGAAATCGGAGCTGCAAACGCAAAGTGCGGACATGGTCCATGTCTCAGCAGAAACCACATGTGGTTTGGGGTGCTGAATTCAATACCATTATTTGATCACAGAACAGTTGCACCAAATGTCAGGAAACACAAGAAAAACTGAGTAGATAAGACACGATTGTGTGCGGAAAACTGTTGCTGACAAAGATCAAAACCAGAATATTTTTGGACAAGAATCAAGGGACAACAAAGTTTGTTTGGAAAAGAGGATAAACTGCGGGAGCATGCCAAATAAAGGGTTCAAGAGGAAGTTAAAGGAAAGGTCACTTGTGTCTAGTATTTCTGAGAACTTTGAATTAGCACATTAAGGCTCAGTATTAATGTAAAGAGCCATCTGCTTTATGATACACATTCCATTGGTCTACATGTTTACTAGCAGTTTAGATTCCTGCCAAATCTTCTGGGTTCCAGCATTGCTTCCATCCCAGTTCCTGCTCTGCCTTGTTTCTGACTCTCCACATCTGGCTTGCTCCATCCTGGTATTCCCAGCAGTCCTCCAAATGGCATCACTGATTGCCCCTAGGAGCTGATTTTCTAGCTATTATTCTCTAACATGGCTGTTTCCAAACCTGGGGATAAATCTGCATGGAATTAATATTCTGCATTCCAAGAGCCCTTGCCCCTAGTCTAGGCTCTTAGGAGGAGGTTGTTTGGCGGAGTAGGAAAGGCACTCTGTACATGTTATCATTACATTGGTGGGGGGAGTGTTGGACTAGGACCGTGTTGGCGAACCTATGGCACGGGTGCCACTTCCGGCACGCGTAGCCCTCTCTGCCGGCACGCGTGGTTCCTCCAAGCCGCTGGCCATTCCGGCTCTGCCCTGCCCCGGATGGGGGAAAATGTGCATCTGGAGAGTGGCAAATCCAAGGCAAAACTTCCCATACTTGAGTGGCCTCTTCCTTTCTCCGTCTCCCTCCGTCCTTTTCTTTCCCTATTTTTCTTTCTCTCCCTCACTCCATTTCTTTCTCCCTTTCTCTTTTTCTTTCTTTCTCTCCCTCCCTTTCTTCCCTTTCCCCCTCCCTTCCCTTTCTTCCTTCTTTCCTTCCTTCCTTCTTTCCCTCCAGAGGCTTCTCCGGCGCCCTCTGGGTCGGTGCGGGCGGAGGGGCGTGCAGTCCTATCCCACCTTTGAAGTGCCCACAAGCCATCCTCCAAACACCTTTCCATTTGTCTTGATATGTAGAGAGAAAACACTAAGGAACTAGTTCTCAATCTCCAGGTACTAGCTGGAGATCTCCTCCTATTACAAGTGATCTCCAACCAATAGAGATCAGTTCCCCTGGAAAAAATTGCCACTTTGGCAATTGGACTCTATGGCACTGAAGTCCTTCCCCAAACCCCGCCCTTCTCAGGCGCCACCCCAAAAATCTCCCACTCATGACAAAGAGGAACTTGGCAACCCTAGCCTCTCCCTCTGGGCCCCCTCTGGGGGTGGTATTCAGGTTAAATTGCCGCATTGGCACTCGGCGATAAATAAGTGGGTTTTGGGTTGCAGTTTGGGCACTCGGTCTCTGAAAGGTTCGCCATCACTGGACTAGGATCAGGGACAGCCAGCTTCTAATCTAGGCTTGCCAATTGCCCGGTGGGGGTGGACAAAAACCTGCCAATCCACCTGGCTGCCCACCGACCAGCTGAGGGTCGGCAGGCAAAAGAGAGCCAGGGGAAGGAGAGGCATGTGATGTGCATGTGCCCGACTCATGCAACATGCTGAAGTCACTTCTGAGTTTACCCAGAAGTGAAGTGGATGCTCTAGCAACTTCCGCCGAAACTCCAAAGAAGTTTGGCCACTGCAGCGGGGGGTGGGGGGTGGGGAAGGTATTTGTTAAATGGAAAAAAATATTAGAAAAGCAGAAAAAAGCCCCACTGAAAACAACAAAAAGCTGGAGCAGCGCTGCTGTTGCTTAAGGGGGCATTCCTGGCCTGAAAAGGTTTAGGAAGTTGCCTACTGGGACGCCAGCACAAGGAGTTATGTTGGTAGGACACTGGTGGGACACCGAGCCACCATCTGAGGGCTGTGTTGCCGTGGCCATCCAGGGGGGCCAGTGCAAATGGCACTACGCTGGCGTCCATGCCAGTTTGCACGGCACAAGTGGCACGGATGCCTGCGTAGGGGTTATGGCACCTCCTAATCCCATTTGGCCCCCAAGCTCAGGAATGGGCTGTTAGTTACTTTGGAAGGGGCTACTGAGACCAAGAACACAACAATGGGAAAGGGATTAAACACATCTCTCCCAACATTACTCCTCTGACTTAATTTGCAGTCTCTCCTGTGCTGCTTTGAAGTTATTTTTTTTAAATCCAGAGATCCTAATCGCCAATATCACATCATTTCTCATACGATCCTAGCTGAAGCCATGCAGTGTGAATGAATGATTTTATTATTACGGCAATACCCAGACAAACTACAAACCTTATCAGTTACCATGCAGTGTGTCTTTTCCTGGAACCAGTTGCAAAACACCTTAAAAAACCTACACCCACCTCCAAACCTGTAAATCATTTCAGTGTTGTCTCTCTTCCATAGCTCTGCAATGGACAAACTTCTTAGGGTGACACTATTTCAGGGAATGGGTTCCTTTGCACCCTACTAAGAGCACTAGGACCATTGTTCTGGCTGCTTTAAATTTAACTTCATACTATGAATCCCAAAATGTGAATGTTTCACCATTTTTCAAAGCTTTTAAAATGTTTCCTTGCATTAACATCTTTAATTTTTTTTAGTAACAACTGAGAATTAAATAAAATTGGATATGTATTTGCTCTGAAAATGATAGGGATGAACCAACATAAAGCAAAGTTGTAATGTCTAACTCCCAAAGCGGCACAGTGCTTGGAACATGAGATATTCCCTTCTTTGACTAGGCTGTACTATTACTTCTGGTGTAACTGCATGCAAGAAAGCTATTTTATTTCCAGCCCATTTGATTCATAGACTAAATCAATTAAAAGTGTATCACTATTTTATGAATGAAAAGCAACTAAACCAGATGTTTAATCTGATCTTTTCACTTCCATGCAATGCATTTATTTTTCTTCCCATTCATTCTCACTAACCAGGACACTTCCATGACTTGGAACTATAAGAACACAGCATCATGTTTGATGCAATTGGCTTTGTATTTTGAGTATGCATACTACTTACCTCTTCTTGACTGGCTGAAATGGTCCCATATGTGCTTTCCTCGGGGACATCTGCAGTTTGTAGCTCTATTAGCAGATCTACTGGAATGACAAGCAGATTACAACAGATTCCTGGCTTTTGCTTCCCGTCCCTCTGCTGGCATCAATCCTACAGCTCCCGAGTGCTATCCAAATGTAGCACTCCTGTGTAACTTCTAGTATTACTGGGAGTAGGACACAATTTACTTTTCTTATTTCTAAATCTTTCATTGGCCCTGTGTGTAACTATCAGAGGTTATTTAGACTGTGACCCTGCATACTTTTATTAATATAAAAATGCGCTTAATATACCTCAGGTACTTGTAGAAATAATGAATGATAAGACTGTGGTGAATGTTAATGATGAAGTCTCATACCGATTGGCGGGAACTGAATGTTTCGAAACCCTTGCTAAGATACATCCTGCAAGTGCTTGTCCCTCTGTTCATTTGCAGTTATGTATGTAGCTGTTGCCAGAATGAATGTTTACACTTCCAATGCTCTGTAGCCAGAAGATGTTTCTTCTTCCTTTCATCACAATGTAGCACTACAGTGATCAGGAAAATGGGGCCGGGGAGAGGAAAAACGGGATTTTTGGGGCCTTTCCCTGCTATTTGTAAATTCAGAAGGCATCATTATGAATCTAGAAGATCCCATGTTACATTTTTACGGTTGCCAGCTCTGGGTTGGGAAGGACCTGGAGTTTTTTGGGAGTGGAGCCTGAGGAGGGGGTGGTTGGGGAGGGGAGGGACTTCAATGGAGTATAATTCTGTAGAGTCCACTTTCCAAAGTGTCCATTTTCTCCAGGTGAATTGATCTCTGTTGCCTGGAGATCAGTTATAATCCCAGGAGATCTCTAGCTACCCCTTAGAGGTTGGCAATCCTATTGTGGATTTTTCAAAACTGACCACCCAAATAGCAGATTTGCAACAATAGTCATCCACAAGGATATTTTGTAGCCTACCCCCTTTCAGTACCAAGATTCTTCTGAAAAAGTTCATTATTATCCCCATTTTTGGGGTGTAATTTGATGTATAACTACACATTGCAAGGCAAACTTGGGTTTCCCAACCCTGGGTTTGACTCATAATTCAGGGATGGGGAAGCCTTTCCAGGAAATAATTGTTGGGCAGCAGAGGTTACATCCCTTCACCTACTACTTTCCTCCACAACTCCTTCCAACCAGGAGGTTTTCCCCTACCTGGCTCCAAGATCAGAAATAAGGTGTTTGGAGGAAAAATATATAATCTGGGTTTGTGCAGGAACCATGTCCCATATGCAGATTCTCTATGGGAAATCTTCCTGCCCCTACCTTGTCATTAACTTGGCAAACGTATTTGGAAAACCTGTGTTTGCCAGTGTGACATGTAATTCCATCCTGAGAAATTTTATTGTCCAGAGAATCAATACATTGGCAAAGTTTTGAACGTCAGCTTCCTACTCTGATCACTGCATTATTGGCTCACTCATAGATATCTAGTACAATTTACAGCATAAACTGAATGCAGCCCACCGATCATCCATTGCAGCCTCCCAGATGTTTGACTGTTGACATGATAACAAACTCAGGAAGTTTATCAAGACTTACAAGACCTTTGGGAGATAGGGAGTGATACTGTTGAAACTGCTAGAAGTTGCACTGAGCCCCTGGGACATATACACAAACTAAATAAAATCAGTCAAATGATGCCACTAATACTTTGGGCCACTAATGGTCTTCATTCACTTTAGTGGGTCACTGATTGTGCAGGCTTGATTGAAAGGGCTTTTATGATTATAGGGTGCCCAGGCAGTTGGAAATGGCCTGTCCAAGATTGCCACTCTGCCTCTCTTTTGGAGCAGATTTATAGTGCAACACTAAGTACATTTTCCTGGGAGTCAGCACCACTGAATAGACCTGAGTAGGATTCTGAATAGATATCCATAGGGTTGCTTTCATAAGCAGCCTGCAGTCCTATAATATAGCCTATAGACGTAGAATGTATAAACCATGGCCAGAGGCATGCTTCTTTATTGCCTGTGCTCAAGACTGAGCCCCAATATTGTAAATTGCTAGTGCAGCACAGAGGCTAATCTTTGACACAGGAATGCCCAGTTCACGTGAAGCTGCCTTATACTAAATCAGACCCTTGGTCCATCAAAGTCAGTATTGTCTACTCTGACTGGCAGTGGCTCTCCAGGGTCTCAGGCAGAGGTCTTTCACATCTACTTGCCTAGTCACTTTAACTGGAGATGCCGGGAATTGAATCTGGGACCTTCTGCATGCCAAACAGATGCTCTACCACTGAGCCACAGCCACTTCTGTCACAAGCTCAATAGTTAGCCTTAGGCAAGACTCTCTCCCATCTCATTATCCTTACATTGCAGTCAGTGAACTAATTACTTATCTGTCTTATTAGTATTACTAAGTTCTGGGGCCTCATGCTGGTGAGCTTAGCCAAATTAAACCCTGGGTAAAGGTGTGACACCCAGACAGAATTACACATTGTACATCCTCACTGATATAATGCCTCCTCTTAGATATTCCCCTGAGCATTACAAAACCTAACTGTGCTGAAGGGTGTAAGATTTTTGGATGCTGAGACATGTCAGCTTGTTAACCATACCTCCCACTATGGTATGGAAAGGTTCCTCACAAGTATTGTATGTGCTGCTTTACCGCTTTATCTTGCCAACTTCCCAAGCGTTGCTGTTATATGTCTCCCAATCCTGCTATAAAATCTGCTCACTGGCACAGTTCATGCAATCTGTAAAAAAGTGAGAAGAAAATTGTTAAAACTTAAATCATATTCATTTGATGAATAGGTTGTTAAATAGTTACCAGATGAAACCACACTGTTTTTACAGAAAATTTTAAAAATATGCAATATGAGTAAGTTAATTTCTCAGCACCTTATAATGGTTGCAACTAGCTTTCTACAGCAATGAAATAATGATCTTAAAACACAACTTACTTCAGAGCATTCCAATTAATATCATAAAAGTCTTACACCCTGATTAAATGTATCCTTAGATATTGTTGGCCAAAAATAGGGAGGATATATATATATATATATATATATATATATATATATATATATATATATATATATATATATATATATATATATATATATATATATATATATATATCCTTGTACAGCCTTTCCAATGAATTTGTGAATCACCCAGGCAGAAGTTGTCTATGTTTATTCTGAAGAGCAAAATGTATCATTATTAAATTATTTGACAATTTATTTTAATGTCTGGTGACATAGGTCTGTGAACCCAATTTTCAGACTCATAAAACATAGTAAGAGACAGCAATGCATGCTGGCCATTGGGGGAAACCGCAGCATTTCCCCCTTGCTTGAAATAATTGATTTTAGGTGTTGTTGTTGTTTTCCTTTGGAAGATGCTGGGGGGAAAGAATGAGGTCCTGATTGAGGTCTGTAGACTTGTCTATAGGACTCTGTGCTTTGACTTCCCATGACAATTTTAAAACAAACATTCTGCTTTCCATCTTAGGATAGGTGATGGCTGGATATGCTGTAGCGTCTGGCTGAGAACACTTGGCTTTGTTTTGGCCTACAGTGATGGCATCCTGCCTGTTCCAATGATGAATGCACATTGAATGTTCAGGTTTGTAAAACTCCCGTCTCCAAGGAGCCATCACTACATAGCGAACATTTATGAAGGACACCTGTGTAGTGTTTGACCATTACGCAAATCTTTGCACTGCCACGTTCATCATTCCAGTTTGCATGTACCTCAGCAGTATAGTGAGAGAGACAGAGAATGAGAGAGAGAGAGGGAGTATTCCCCCCCCCCAGCAACAGGACAAATGCTTCCCAGTGCTTGATTTTCAGCAGGTATTTTTTTTGCGTGTGGTTATATTTGTGTATTGAGATTAACGATTGCCTGCTGTCTACATATTGTCACCTAATGCAGTGAGACAAGGCAGTGATTAAAAATGGCCACTTGGTACACACCAGTGGGTCACGAGAGGCTTATGGGAGTGTTGCCAGACCACAGGCACTTCTGTTAATGGGCCTTGGGATAAGAGAGTAAGTGGCTTTGACTTCAAGGTGAAGAGGCTGGAACTAACATGGGAGTCCAAAAACAAAGAATTCTGTTGTTCTATCAAGATATTCAAATGAAGGATTATGTTTTTTTTAGATGGTCACTGGTCCTTGTTTCAGAGAGAGAGAGAGAGAGAGAGAGAGAGAATCTGTTATTTGAAAAGAAACTCCAGCCTCATCTACTGTCAATCCTTCCCAATATTGTTGACTGTTTGAATTAGCCTTTAGTGTTTCCATACCTTCAGAATCAATCAATCTGAGTCACAAAGAACAGAACATCATTACCTGTGAGTGTGAGGCAGACATTGAGACACAATTGTTTAAAAGGCAATAGATAATTGCTAATTTTGTCTGTGGTTGGTTAGCTCTGGACTAGCCCAGCCCAGAGCTACTGAGGTCAATCATGTGATTACATCAAATACAACGGCCAATACTGAAGAATTATTTATTTGCTAATTTGTTAACTTCATTTATACCCTTCTGTGACAGACGGACGGCTGTCCTGCCCTTGAAAGGAAAAACAGACACCCTAGGGGTGCAGTTCTAGCATCGAATCACCTTTCAGGAGAGGGATGGGATGTTGAAGGAAAAGCACAGGAGAAGGAATTCTGCCTGGGACAGAGAAGGCAGTTTAAGCTCGGGTCTGGCTCAGGAAAAAGAGCAGCCGGAGTGAGAGGTAGCTCTGCCTGGTTATGTGGCAGAGTGGTTTAGCTCTATCTCTGGGATGGTATAGAGTACCCCTTTCTCTGGGGATGAGCAGTCCTTGTACTTTTTAGTCTGACTCTTGGGAAAGGGCAAGCTGGTATGGGTGGAATCCTGAGTATGTGGGAGAGGATCCAATCTAGTGGCTAATCAGTAATAGCCTGTGTGTGTGTGTGTGTGTGTGTGTGAAGGCACTAAAGAAATATCTAACTACTCTCTAAAGCCAGAACTGATTTAAATTTATGTGCCCCAGCCAGGTTTCTCCATTGTCTGCCTGGAGCCCTGTGCTGCTGTTCTATTCCTTGAGAGACTATCCTGTAAATAAATTAATATTCTTTGTTGTTTATGCCTCAGTGATCACCATAAACTACTTGTGCTCTACATATACTTACCGCACAGCGGTGAACTCAAAGCCAATGTCGTCGCCACCATTAGAACACCTTGTAACTGAGGGGAAGGTTTCTAGGTTAAAACAACCCTAGCTCCAAAGAAATATTAGGAGGCTTTGTACATACCCTCAGTGGTAAAAATAGTGTTGTCACACCTTTCTTTCTCCCCAATGGGTGCTTCAATTGGCTTACACCCCCCATTTTATCCTCACAACAACACTGTGTGGTAGGCTGGGCTGAGAGTGTGTGACTGGTTCCAGGTCATCCAGCAAGCTTCCATGGCAAAGTGAAGATTCAAACCTGGGTCTCCAAGATCATACTCTGACACTCTAACCACTGTATCACATGGGCTTTTAATCATGTCACAGCTAAAGGATTTAACATGCTTCAGAGAATAAATAGCTCAGTTCTTGCCTAGACAGTTTATAATCTATAATAACTGTCTGAGATGGTTTGCCAGTGCCTTCCTCTGCATAGTGACCCTGGTATTCCTTGGTAGTCTCCCATGAGAAGAGACTTGTGAATGTTCTCATGGCGTAAGTTGAAATGGCCTTAAAGAAGTCAATATGAATGTGCAGTTAGGCAGGGTTCCAAGCAAGTTTGCTTAGGGATGACGGTTTCTTCATTCTTCCAGTATAATTTTCCAGTATGTTTTAAAATTTGAAACGTTTTCAAGAAAACAAAATGACTTGCAGAGCACAGTTACTGCCCTGGGTATCTCTGCAAAAGGTTTAATCAGAGAATGTGATTTGTCATCAGAATGAATAAAACTAGTATCTAGTCAGCATTTGCAGCTAGTGAGTATCAGCATTTGTATGTCCACTGGGATGATGATGTGCAGATGCAGTGTAACTGGCCACAGTCCACAGGACTCACAAAGCTGGATTTGCTTTCTTTGGCTTCAGTGCAAATGTAATGGAATAAATGGTCACTGTTTCATTCTGTGTGGGTCAATACACAGAAACCACTAAAACGACAACCTTTCTGTGCTTCTGAAAGAAGATAGGGGGTCTTACATCATATTTTCAAATTCAGTTAAATCCAAATGTTGTGGCTGTATAGTTTATTGACTATGCTGCATGAGATACTTTTGTATGTCCCACTGCGGCTACTTGCACGAAGGAGCAACCTTACTGTGTCAGAAGAACGGTAACGGTGGTAATACCACTAGCATGCCTTGCTTTCTCCTTTGCGTACTGAACAAATTTTACAACCACAAAATGAGGAGCAACTAACTTAGTATACTTTTATACTGTCCAGGGTTACAAACTTTTAGGGGGGGCCCTGGAGCTCTCCTGGAATTACAACTGATCTCCATGGTACAGAGGTCAATTGCCCTGGAGGAAATGGCAGCTTCCGAGTGCGGACTCTATGACATCACACCTTTGCTGAGCTGCTCCCTCCTCTCCCCAAACTCAATTCTCCCCAGGCACTGCTCTGCTCACAAATCTCCAGCAATTTCCCAACCCAGAGCTGGCAGCCCTACAGGACATGCATTACCAAAAAATTGGCCATCTAGAACTGATGAATATTAGTGATGCATAATGAATGACAAATGCAATACGCACAGTATCTTATTAGAGCTGAAATGCAATGTGTATGTTTGTATGTATAGTGTGTGTGTGTGTGTGTATAGTGACTTTCAGTACTGCAACTATCCCACCTCTCTAGTACAGCATACCCTGCTACTTGGGTGGCATATCCCCCCCCCCAAAAAAGAAGGTCAACAAAAGGCAAGCTGTTAAGTGGCAGAAAATTACACATGTAAAAGTGGTTCATCTTGGAGAAATTCCCTGCTAGCATTAAATAATGCTGGCACTGCACTTTCTGAGAAACTGAAGGAAAGTAAAACAGGTACAGAATTCACCTCAGAGTAGTCCTGGTGGTGACCCCTTGACCTGTTGGAACAGATGTGTTTGTCCTTTAGGCTGAAAACTCGCTGCTTGAAAGAAAGTAATAAAACGACTGATGGTATTAGGTAGCCCGAGATGGTGTGAGCAGTAGTCATCTAAGGAGAATTGGTAGGGAAATATAAGATAATTTACATTTCACTCAATCCCAGTTGCCTTGTTTTAGCCTACACCCACATACATATTTATTTAAGACATTCTTCTCACAGACTTTCTTCCTTTTTATAGCCTAGCCCTTCCTTCCTTCCTTGTCTGTACTGACAAACCACTATGACATCTGTGGTGGTGGACTGGAGCCGGCTGAGAAGCAATATATGGCTTCAGGTTTCCTGCCAAGCAGGATCTCTATTACAGTTACTTCCAGTCAGTGGTTCAGGTTTCTCCTTCTCTGAAGGCAATCACCGGAAGAATAAACTCCTTGTCAAGTCATGTATAGAAACGCTCTCTGACAACAGAGTTGGTAATAAACATCCATTACAATCCAGAGGAATACCACAGAACCAGAATCCTTCGTCTTTCACCTACAAGCCAAATAGTAAACATTTTACTGTTAAAAAACCCAACACATTTTAGAACTTGACACTAGCTTTTAGAAGTCCCTGCTCTTTTTAAAAAAAAATCATTATGATTTATAAAGAGGACATTTCAAAATGTACATGAAAAGTCCATGGTTTATTATCTACTTGGCACTGTCCTTTGTCATTCTACAAGATGGGAACCAAGAACGTTTGATATTTTACTGCTAAATGAAAGTCGTTGGAATACTGGCAAAAAGAAATATCACAGAAAGTGTTAGATATGTCTCCAGCACTCAGTCTATTGCTGCTGCCATAGTGAAAAAGACAAGTTTAAAATTCCAGATTATACTGTCCTGATGACTATCTAGCTTATCTCGTAAAGGTGTGTATAGACACTATTCACACAAACACATGAAGCTGCCTTATACCGAACCAGACCATTGGCCCATCAAAGTCAGTACTGTCTATAGCAGCAGCTCTCCAGGATCTTAGGTAAAGGTAAAGGTCCCCTGTGCAAGCACTGGGTCATTCTTGACCCATGGGGTGATGTCACATCCCGACATTTTCTAGGCAGACTTTGGTTACGGGGTGGTTTGCCAGTGCCTTCCCCAGTCATCTTCCCTTTACCCCCAGCAAGCTGGGTACTCATTTCCCCGACCTTGGAAGGATGGAAGGCTGAGTCAGTCTTGAGCTGGCTACCTGAAACCAACTTCCATTGGGATCGAACTCAGGTTGTGAGCAGAGCTGTGGACTGCAGTACTGCAGCTTACCACTCTGCACCACGGGGCTCCTCTCCAGGGTCTTAGGTCATCTATAAAACACACCAATGGTGTGTGCTAAAGCTGGAAAATATGTGTGTTGTCCTAGTCCTACAAAATGGTGACTGTGCACTCTGAGAGGATCACACCCAACATCCTCTTCCGGTATGCAAGGCAGGCATGCCAACACCATAATACCTGAAAATGGTTCAATCGTACACATTCAGATGATGGGAAACAACTAATATCTTACAGACTGAGAGCGCAATCCTAATGGGGGGTACTTACCCTGGGCCCAGGGATGGTGCCACAGTTCCACCTCCTGAGCAGCTTGCTGCCAAGCGCAGCAAGCCAAAGATGCCCTTTTCAGGAAAACCCCATGGAACTCTCCATTGAGTTCCATGGGGCTATGCCTGCCTTTTTTGCAGGTGTAACTTGGCACCTGAAAAAAGGGGCATTCCTGGTCTGAAAGGGCTTAGGGAACTGACTAAAGTCAGCTCCACCCCTGGGAACACCCTTTTTGACGCCAGCGCAAGACCCTGCACTGGGAAAACACTGCTGTGCCATTGCCCGAGGCTCATAGTGCTGCGGGGCTTCTCATAACCGGAATAAAGTAAGTTCCCCTGTGCCAGCGTTAGTACCACTTTAGCTGGGGCAAGTGGGGCTAACGCTGGTGCAGAGGTCATGCCAGCTCCTATCCTATTTGTCCCCCCACCATTAGGATTGGGCTGTGAGAGTCTTAGTTCTCATTGAGGTGGTAAACCTATTTCTGGGCAGTGTCATTTCATATGGCTGAATGCGTCTCCATCTCCTCCCTCAAATCTGCATTGACAGAAAACTTAATGTCAGGAAGAAAACTAGCCAAGAACAATTCTTCATAACTTTTTTTTCTATATGAAGGGATGATCCTTTAGCGGTAAGTTTCCTCATCTCAGCTACCTTCCAGGTCCAGAAGACAGATCTGGAAAGCTGAAAATGTGTGTGTGTGTATGTATGTTTATATCTATACAAATAAAGTTGCCTTTTCTGGAGTGCTTTTTTATGCTTTTTTTAAAAAAATATTTTCTTGGGTTTTTGGGTAATACATAAAGAAAGGGAAAAGGGGGTAAGGAACAATAGTCTTCTTAGTGGGTTAGCATCCTGGACAGGTCTTCTCCATTCTTGCTTTTTTCTTAACAATCTAATTTATGTTCTAATCTATTTTCTATTTTAAATTCATTTCTTCTCTATAATCATTATATTATTCATAAAGATCAGACAATTACTCTAACATTTCTCACTTTTAACTGTACTAACTCGTGTCTTAAGTCACAACAATATATACTTTGTTTCTGTCTTAAATTCACAGTGTATCTTTCATAGAACGATTTCCAATTCTGTTCGTGTTCTCCCAGTGGCTTCTTCTTCATTCATTTGAGTCTGGCCATGTCTGCATATTCGTACATTTTTGTAATCCATTTGTTTAATGATTGTTTTTTTGTCCTTCCAGTACCTAGCATAAAGTATTCTTGCTGCTGTCATCCCGTATAAAAAAAGTTCTTTGTCTGAAGATTTTAATTGTGGGGGAGCCATACCTAACAAAAGGTATTTTGGTTGTAAATCAAAGTTCAGTTGGAGAATCCCTTGTAAAAAATTTTAATGCTTTTTTATGCTCTCTCTCTCTCTCTCTCTCTCTCTCTCTCTCTCTCTCTCTCTCTCTCTCTCTCTCTCTCTCTCTCTCTCTCTCTCTCTCTCTCTCTCTCTCTCTCTCTCTCTCTCTCTCTCTCTCTCTCTCTCTCTCTATGCTTTTTATGAGTTTGTTTCCCACTTGAGATTTTACCTGTGCCTCCCTCTGGCTGAGTTTTCCTTAGAATTCTATGTTTGGCTATACCCTGGCCTGTTTTTTTGGGATGTGGTTCCAGTGTTATGCAACACTCTCCTCAAGGAGATGTAGAGGACCCCATGCTATCCACCTTCTGTAAGGAACTTAAGGCCTTTTAAGGGAGGCATTTAATAGATAGGTCATTATTTTGAAGGGAAATTGTATAGCAGTGCCTTTCTTGTCTTTTTTTGGTTTTTTTAAAATTCTAATTATCTGTTACTTGTATGTCAGTTTTCTCACAAGCCTCTGTGAGCTGCCACTGTTGAGGGGAAAGCCACAGATAAACATTTTACTAAATAAATGGGTGAGGGGATTTGATTACAGTATTCTGTATTGGGGATGGTAATGGATCAAAGGTTAATAACCACTGGCCCAGACTCTAGACAGGCAGTGTAGTGAATGTGGAAATAAAGCTTGCCTATGTAGAAATAAAGCTTGCCCATTTCTCCCATGCACATTTATTATCTCCCTCCCCCAGAATGTTTCTAATGGTGTTTGGAGGTGGGGAATGGACTACAGTATGAAACTTCTTTCCCTCATTTATCACGAACAAAAGATGAACATAATCTCCTCTTCCACTCCAACTCATTTTCAGTAAAGCAGAAAGATTATATGTTTGCCACCTGGCTTTTACTTAGCCCAAAAAACACCAGAATAGTCCTCTGGGCTCCATAAATGATGAATACTTGTTTGGCACATAAAATATGGCAAGTGTAAATGTTCATACCTTCTTTTTTCACTCACACATATCCTTGTGATTTGTTATCTGTTTCCATTTAAAAGCAGAGGTAAAGACAGACTCTTACCAGTAAAATGAGTGTTCATGATTGAAATCTCATTAAAATGTAATATATTTTTGACACAGAAGTCTTAATTAAATATTTGGGTTGCAAAGAAGTGGTCAGAACTGAGTTCAGTGATTTATTTATTTTCTGCCTTTCCCATCTCTGTTTTATGTTGTTGCCCCAGTATCTTATTACTCTTGAATTCTTTAACGTATATCTCTGTAATATCTCTGCCAGAAGTCTTCAGGTTCAATGACAGTTTATTATAATTTCCTGACATTACAGGAGCTAGAGAAATAATTAGCTCCATCTATTGGTGAAAGCATAAACTTGAGAATTGTTTTTGTCAATATATATAACTCTTTAGTGAAAGGTGGTTTCAGATTTCATTTTTGAGATTCAAGAAAATTATCTTCCTGAATAGTCAGGCTATTTAGATCAAGGGTGGACAGAAGACAGAACATGGTCTTCTAGTAGATTACAGGACAATTTTTGATGGAACACCAAGTGCCTTCTGAATTTTTGCAAGGAGTGACAGGTTAGGTGGGCCTGTGTATTAGATCTGCTTACAAAGAAAAGGAAATGTAGAGCAATCACGGAGTTTGGATCTGCACAGTTCCTAGAGTCTGGTGTGGAGAACTTAATAAAGAAGAGGCACATGGCACTGTCATCTTCAGCAGGAACTAGTGAGTGACCATTTGTCTCCACAAGCCATGGTCAGAATCACCAAGGGATTTGTGTTCTTAACCACAAGTATATTCTCTGAATTCCCTTAGCAGAGATTAGTTTTGTCTTAAGTATATGGAGATGCTTAGTATGCACACTTGGTTTGTATATTTAAAATGCAGAGGTGAGCTATGGAGGACTCTAGTTATAAAACATATAGAATGCTAGAGTAATGTCAATCTACCCACCTTGGTATAACAGAAATGATTTTAAAACAAATAAAGACAGCACAGGGTACATAGTAACTTCTGTTTTTAGTATAATAAACAATAGCTCAACATTGCCTTGAGCTCAATTACCAGTGACATTAATGAATAAAAGTCTCCAGCTTTTAACTACCTGCATTATTCAAACTAATTTAAAAAGTAGAAGAATGTACTATCAAGTCGCAACTGACTCTTGGGGACATTATCCATGGGGCAGTTCAGGCAAGAGTTGAGCAGCAGTTGGTTGTTATTGCCTTTCTTAGTCTAGCAAACCCCATTCTCCTTGGTGGTCTCTCATCCAAATACTGACTGTGGCCAACCCTGCTTAGCTCCCAAGTTCTGAAAAGCCAAGGCTAAACTGGGCTATTCCAGCTGCTTAAAGTAATTTAAAGCCATGTCATGATCAAACGTTCAAGAAGTGCTCTCATGAGATTATATCACTTCAGAGTGCATTGAAAGATTGCATATTTGAGGGTGTTCCTGAAATTGGAAAGCTAGTATATGTAGTCTAGAATGCCTTTCCAGACATACTTTCTAGATGCAGGTGGGGTGACTAAAGCTGCAAGTGTGGCTCTGCTGTTTTCTAAAGAACAGCTGCAATTGCTGACCACTGCAATTGACCTGCACTGTAGGGATTAATGACATGATCTTTATAGCATGGGTGTTACACTATTACAACTTGCATCCTTTTCTTCTCTCCCACCCCCCTAAATGTTACATGGTGTTAGAATAGGTAATGTCTGGTGTACAAAGAAGATGAGAAGAAGACCCTGCATGGGGGCAGCAAAAGACCATTAGATAGGATAGTAAGGTTAGTACCTTCTCTCCTGTTAAGTGTCATTCCTGATCTGTCTCCAGATTGTTACTCTTAGGGCAATATCCTGCTTCTTCTCGGAAGTTCCCACTTAGTCTCTCTCTCAGCTAGAGATGTAGTTAGGATGCTATCTCTGTCTCTTCTCTTCACCATCAAGTATGTTAGTTCCTGAACAGGGTTGTACCAAAAAAAAAAAAAAAAAAAAAAGCAGTACATTTTGAGTTTGGGTTTATTGGGCCCGATTTTTTAGTAAACTCAGAATAAGTTGAATACCTATACCGGTAAATATTGGTATTCGGCTTATTTTAAGGCTTACCGAAAAATTTGGCCCATTATAGTCTATGGGGATTATTTTCAAAGCTCCTGTGGCAGTGTTTTTGGAGGTAGAGCTCCCAAATTTGCAGCGTAGCTTGAAGAGACTGTCCTTGCACGAACCCCAAAGTTTGGAGAAGACTGGGTCAGGGGGGTCCAATTTTATGAAATCCCAAAGGGGTCACCCCCTCCTCCATAGAGAAACATTGAGAACTTCACAATGTTTTCCTATGGGGAACGGGGGTGACCACTTTGGGACCACATAAAATTGGACCCCCTGGCCCAATCTTCACCAAACTTTGGGGTTCATGCAAGGACAGTCCCTTCAAGCTACACTGCAATATGGGGGTACTATCTCCAACACCCCCAAAGGTGCTTCAAAAAAAAATCCCTATAGACTACAGTGACCCTATTTCACATGGGAATTGCCAAGCCAACTTTCCCATGATTGGTTTCAGTGGGCCCATGCAAAGCAATGGGAGGGCAGGTCTAAATTCCAGTGGAAAAGCGGAGAGCACAAGCCAATACCTCCCTCCCCAAGAACTTATGCAAGCCCTGCACAACCAGACACCAACCCAATCCAGCAGCACAACAAACCACATAGAGAAGTCTAATGGAGAAGTCTAGTTCCTCTTCAGGTTTTATAAAACAATAATTCTAGTTATTGTAAAAAATTGAAAAGGAACTAGAGCCAGCTAACAGGAAAAAAAAACCCCACCCAGTTTTACATTCAAGAGCCCCAGCAAGACACGTTAAGTAAGGTCCGTGGACAGAGAAGTAGACAAAAGGAAACGTGACTACTGGTGTTTAGCTCTATTCTTGCCCTAGCCGACCCTTTACAAGAACCCTGAAACACAACATACCACAACAAAATCAAAAGTGGGGGCACTTTTGCCATCCCATATGAAACCACAATCTGACACTATGCACAAGACTCTATGGAATCACATTCCTGACGAACTCCCTCTCCAAACTCCACCCTCCCCAGGTTCCACTCCCAAATCTCCAGAACTACCCTGGTTGCAGTTTAAGAATTATAATTCTTAACCTGGAATCCTAGTTCCAGGTTAAGAGTTATAATTTAACTAGTCCCATCATATGTGCCTAATTGACTCATATGTGTTCACCATGTTCTCATTTGCTAGGTTTTATTGGATTTTTCAGTTGTGAACATTATTGCTGCTTTACAGTAGTTTGACAGCACTATAAGTCAGGAGACCACCAAGGAATGCCAGGGTCGCTATGCAGAGGAAGGCAATAGCAAACCACCTTTGTTAGTCTCTTGCCTTGAAAACCCTACTGGGTTGCTGTAAGTCAGCTGTGACTTCATGGCATTTCACACACACACACACACACAGATCCTTGGAGCTCGGATTTGGCATTTGAGGATGATAGTGTGTTTCATCTACTCAGGCTGGGTGTATGAATTTCCCTTTGGTGTGTCTATAGCATTCTGTTTAATATTTGTGGGGCATGGTCCTGTATTGTATTTTGTGGCTGCTAACAAAGTGCAAGGCGTTCATTTTGTTATTAAATTCCAGTGTAAATCTGAGAAATCAGACTGCAAAGTTTGCCATGGGAATCTTTTTTCTATGTGGCCCAAACCCTTTATGTCTTTTCTATGAAATAATTTTTAATAGGCTGTTCCATTGACACACAAATTATCCTGAAAGGGTATTTTTATCCTGCCCCCCAAAAGCTTTGGCAGTAGTAGATGACATATTAAATGGTTTATAATTCAACTGGAAAGGTCAGTTGGGTGTGGAAGATTTGAAGTTCAGATGTTGTTCCCTCCTGTTTTACATTTCATTTAAATTATCCTTTATCCAGTGTGGAGTTTTATTTGAAACCTCTTATTGGTTTCAGGCACATCATTTGCACTTATTAGAAATGAGGTGCATTTTGTTGAAAACGATGGTATTGTAGAATTTGTTGTATGTTTTAGGCCAGGGGTCCTCAAACTTTTTAAACAGGGGGCCAGTGCACTGTCCCTCAAGCACTGTTGGGGGCCGGACTATAGTTTGAAAAAAATATGAACAAATTCCCCGCGTGTGTGGGGGAGGAGGCAGCGGCGCGAGGGGGCTCTCCTGAAAAGCATCCTCCTCCCGAGCCCGGACCTTCCCCCTTCGCTCTGCGGCTGGGGCTCGGCCTTCCCTCGGCAGATGCGGCCTTGCCCCTGCCCCGGCCTCCCTTAATGGGGAATAAAGAGGCTGGAGTCCGCGGCAAGTGCCTGTGCCTTACAAATGTAGTGGTTAAGAGTGGTGTTTTGGAGCGGGGACTCTGATCTAGAGAACCTGGGTTGATTCCCCACTCCTCCACGTGAGAAGCGGAGGCTAATCTGGTGAACCTGGTTGGTTTCCCCACCCCTACACACGAAGCCAGCTGGCTGACCTTGGGCAAGTTACAGCTCTGTTAGAGCTCTCTCAGCCCCACCTGCCTCACAGGGCATCTGTTGTGGGAGGGTATGGGAAGGGGCTTGTAAGGCAATTTGAGTCTCCCTTTAGTGGTAGAGAAAGTCGGCATGTAAAAACCAAGGCCATTTATGCACGGGAGGTTTTGCCTTGGATTTGCCGCTCTCCAGGTGCACATTATCCCCATCCGAATTCTCCAAACTCTGCCCGGGGGTGGGGGGAGCTTACTTTTGAGTTCTGAGAAATTGGATGGGGAAAATGTGCATCTGGAGAGCGGCAAATCTAAGGCAAAACCTCCCGTGCATAAATGGCCACAAGTCTTTTTCTTCTCCATGGAGATATGCCCAGTTTTCCCCCAAGGGGCCCCCTACAATTACCTCCAGGTAACCAGGATACCCCCGGGAGGAGAGAGAGAACGCTGCCCGACTGCTGCCAAAACAGGAACCCCAGGGCCACGTTGGGCTGCATCGTGGAGGGCCTGAAGGACCAGGCGCAGCTGCATGGAGCTCGAGGAGGCCAGGCCCAGCCAGGCCACAAAGCTAGGCAATGGGTGAAGTCTCCCGGTGGGGCGTGCTGCGGAAGAGAAGGGGGCGACCGGGCCCAGGAAAGCGGGTTTTGGGCCTGGGAGGGTGGGACGGAGAGGGCGAAGGGGGCGACTGGGTGGCACGCAAGGCAGCAAGACGCCTCGTGTGCTCAGGAAAGGGGGTTTGGGGCTGGAAAGGGTGGGAGGGAGAGGGCAAAGGAGGCGACTGGGTGGCGCGCAAGGCGGCAAGACGCTTCGTGCGCCCAGGAAAGGAGGTTTTGGGCCAGGGAGGGTGGGAGGGAGAGGGCGAAGGGGGCGACTGGGTGGCGCGCAAGGCGGCAAGATGCCTTGTGTGCCCAGGAAAGGAGGTTTTGGGGAGGGAGAGGGCGAAGGGGGCGACTGGGTGGCATGCGAGGTGGCAAGACGCTTTGTGCGCCCAGGAAAGGAGGTTTTGGGCCGGGGAGGGTGGGAGGGAGAGGGCGAAAGGGGCGACTGGGTGGCGTGCAAGGCGGCAAGACACTTCGTGCGCCCAGGAAAGGAGGTTTTGGGCCGGGGAGGGTGGGACGGAGAGGGCGAAGGAGGCGACTGGGCGGCGCAGCAAGACGCCTCGTGTGCCCAGGAAAGGGGGTTTGGGGCTGGAGAGGGAGAAGGGAAGGGGGCGACTGGGGCGGGAGGGAGGCTTCCGGCTGGGCGCACGCGGCCAGGAAGCCCAGAAAAGCTCTGGAGAGGGGGGCAAGGGGGGACTGGCTTTCTTGGTCCCCGGGCCGTACAAAAGCCCTCCGGGGGCCAGATCCGGCCCCCGGGCCGTAGTTTGAGGACCCCTGTTTTAGGCAAACGCTGACAGACATTAGGCTTTACTATTTGTGCTACAAACATGCAAAACTGGCTGAAGTATCTCTTGTGAAGAAGAAGAGTTGGTTTTTATATGCCGATTTTCTCTACCTTTTAAAGAGAATCAAACTAGCTTACAATTTCCTTTCCTTCCTCTCCCCACAACAGACACTTTGTGAGGTAGGCGGGGCTGAGAGAGTTCAGAGAACCGTGACCAGCCCAAGGTCACCCAGCTGGCTTTATGTGTAGGAGGGGGAACCAACCTGGTTCACCAGGCTGGAGTCTGCCACTCACGTGGAGGAGTGGGGTAGCAAACCCGGTTCTCCAGATTAGAGTCCACCGCTCTTAACCACTACACCACACTGGAGGAACCAAAACCTCCAGCGTATCAGTTACTATCAGTGCAATCCTACACAGAGGTACTCCAGTATAAGACAATTGCACTGTATTACTCTCATGTGATTCTGTGCAAGCTGGATTTGCGATTGTGTATGTTTTCAAGAGGGAGACAGGGTAGAAAGTATAAAGAAAAAGAGGACTCCTAATTTCATTTCTTCTTCCTCTTCTTCTTCCTCTTCCTCCAAAACATGCCCTGATCTGGATGGCCCAGGCTAGTATTTGAATGGGAGACCACCAAAGAAGTTCAGGGTCGCTACATAGAGGCAGGCAATGACAAACCACCGCAGAACTTCTCTTGCCTTGAAATCCCTACTTGGTTGCCATAAGTCAGCTGTGACCTGATGGCCCTTTCCACCACAAAATATACCTTGAGTTTTTCTTCCTACATCATTATGTGTGTGTAAAGTGATGTAAAGTGGCAGCTGATTTATGGCAATCGAGTAGGGTTTTCAAGGCAAGAGACTAACAGAGGTGGCTTGCCATTGCCTCCCTCTGCGTAGTGACCCTGGTATTCCTTGGTGGTCTCACATCCAAGTTCTAGCCAGGATTTAGCTTCTGAAATCTGAGATCATCCGGGTCAGGGCCCTACATCATTACCAACCTGTTTGCAACCACATTTAAATAGGTAGACGATGAAGCTGATGTGATGGTTCAGCCCATAGATGTGACACAAGAGCATGCATAGCTTTGATTACTAACAGCTTTGCAACAATATCCTTTTCCTGGTAGTTTAGTCACATGTAGAAAGGAAGACGCAAACTTTCCCCTATTCTCTGTATCCATACACTGATTTCAAACATGAGTCCTCAAATATGATTGTCCCTCCTTGATTTCAATTTCTATGAGGAATTCTTTCATTTTTGCGGAAATGAATGACTCTTAAACTTTAATATTAATGCCTAAGAATTCACATTTGCCTTGAGATTTTTTAAAAATTTAAACTAGTTTTAAAGACCTGAGCCACAATCTATTTTTGCTGCATTTTGGTGGTTGAAAAGTTGAACTATCTCTTTTGTCTTGTTGTGCAAGGGAACTGAAAGTCTACCGGTAGAGGGCACTCTGGTAATTTAAATTTCTCAAATGCGAGTTTCATTTTCCAGAAACAGGAGGTCTTTTTCTCTTGTGAGTCTTAAAGAGAAAAAAGATAATTGCTAGACTACAAACAAATATCTCTGATAATCTCTGTTTATCAAAAGTAAAAAAATAAGTGTCATTATGGACATAGTAAAACAGAACACCAGAAGCAGCAAATTCCAGAACTTTGAGGCAATCACTTTCAAAATTAAATTTTGCATGTGAAAATCCCCTTCTCTCCCCCCCCCCCCATCCCTGGGAATATCCTTTTCTTAAGCTAATACGTTACCCAATATACCTTCACGGAAACTCCACAACTATCATATGCTTGGTTTGATTAGTGTTAAGGCAGAATGTATAAAATGTAAACAAGCCTGATAAGATTTTTTTTCAAGTAGCCTGTCTATGAATTACAAAATACAGAAGTTGTTAGCTTGCATCTGATTATCTTCCTGTACCATATAAACACACATTAAGGCTTATGCAAGTTATACAAAACCCTACATCAGGCAAAAATATCTACGTGTCAAATGTATACATAGTTTTTACCATTAGAAGTTAGCATGTAATTTCCTTCCATACTGTATCCTTTATTTGATGGAACCACATAGCAACATTCCTGTTCAACAAGCCAATTTAAGGAAAAATCTCGACCCTTTCTCCCTTTCTTAAGGATGCATAGCCACTGGCTTTTGAGTTTGCAAGGTTCTATTGACTACTACTAATGCTTCTCAGAGCCCTCAGATCTCTTCACCTTTGGAGATCAGCCTGATGCTTTGTCAGGTAGACTTTAAATTGGTGAAAGATGATCAAAATTTCATAGTCTGTTTTTGTTCATCCATCTTGCTGAGCTTTTTACCAATATGCACTTGTGTAAGTCACTTCATTACAGTGTCTGATTTCAATGCCTAATGTGTACTTTTTCAGGAACATCAGGCACAATCTAGAGGAAGAGTGTGATTAACAGCGCATGCCTGATTTGTGCCGGCGGCCAGCACCAAAGGCCTTTGGAGGCTGGCGAACGTCTCCGCCAGCGCAAGGGCCCACAGCGCCAGGGTCTGGGTGGCGCACATCGGCGTTTGTGGCCCCAGCGCCGGTGTGCAGGGCCAACCGCCAGCCGCTACTGCAGAAGCGCCGGGCCCGAATGCCGGCGCAGCCTGCCACCAGTGTCCAGATGCCGGCAAAGGCCATGTCAGCGTCCCGGGAGGCGTTCCCAGGGTGTCACAGCATCAGCTGGGGGGCTGGGCTGCCGTTGGTGGCCTCCTAAGCCATTACGGCTTGGGAATGCCCCTATGCGGGTTGCATGGATTTTTTTGCGCCAGGCAAAGGTTTTGGCCGGTCCGAAACTTCCTTAGGAGGCAGCGCCACTGCGTTGCCTCCTAAGACCAGCGCAGGCATTCCGGTCAGGAATGTGCTGTTAGTCCTATTGAAATAAGCACTAAGGTTCCTTGAGTTCAATGGGACAAGCATGCTTAACTTTCTCTGAATTGTACTTATGTGCTGCAGTCCAACACACACTGGGTTTAAATGCGTCTCACTCTGTATTGGATTGTGGCCAATGGAATTTCAATGAGCGGAATCATGGATTTTAATTCAATCCCAGTGAGATCAGAATTGTTTCCTTAACGTACAGCATTCCTAAAAGCATTGCTTCTGTTTGTTTTAGTAGATTTATGAGGGATTAATTTAACTCAGACAGTGATGTCATGGTATTCCATGTAATTTCCAACCTAGGTAATTAACAAGATTAACACAGTATTGATGGGCGTGGAGGGGGGAGAAAGAGAAAATGAGTGAATTAACATGGACTAATAAAAGTGCTTTTCAGTGTAAAAAGGAGAAAGTTGCTTTTCAATGAACTTATATCATGTTTCTGAAATGACTGGTGGCTGTGCTGGAGGTTGGTTGGTTTACAAGTGCATTTCATCCTTTCTGCATTTGACAATGCACATGTGATTTTGGCCTGCATTTGCTGCTTCCTTATTGCATAAGTAAAAGGAGCTATCTAATAGCCTCTTTTTATTCTGGATGGTCACTGAGCTGATATCCTTTTCCAAATCACAGTATAATAAATGACAAATGGCAGATTTCTCTTTATTTGCAACACTTATTATATGTCCACCTTAAACTAAAGTTGTCCTTAGTGGGGCACAACTAAAAAGAAACCAAGAAACATTGCTGTGACTTCTGAGTATAAAATATTCTGTATTCGCAAGGGTAACTCATTCATTTATAAAGTGGGGGAGCCAGAAGTCCTACCCCCCTGCCAAGCCACTCACACCACACTTACCCTTGACTCCATCTGCTCCTTGTATCTGTTCTACCCCTGCCCTGTGCTTGAAAGCCCCTCCTGTCAACCATGATAGGTAAATAAAGCCTCCGTGTTCAAAGGAGGAATATCTTTGTTGAATCGAAACGGAGGAATGTTGTTGCCCTTATGCCTTGCCCAGAAGCTTCCCAGAAGCGTTTCACTGTTGGAAATGATGCCAGAGTATAACAAGGTAAGTGATTTGCCCAAGGTCAAAATCAGTAATTTGTCCAAGGTCACAATCTGAGCATAAGGTGGTGGAGAGATCTGAGTAAGGCCTTTGATCCCTCATTTACTAGTACAAC
Organism: Euleptes europaea; assembly: GCF_029931775.1. Taxonomy (NCBI): domain Eukaryota; kingdom Metazoa; phylum Chordata; class Lepidosauria; order Squamata; family Sphaerodactylidae; genus Euleptes; species Euleptes europaea. The sequence continues at coordinate 34,342,769 of NC_079320.1, read as the reverse complement.
ATGACATCTTTATTACAGAAGTGAAACTGGTGAAGCTGAGGGACAAATGGTTTGCCCAAGACCACAAATAGAGTACAACTTCTCAGCTGCAAATATCAAATGGCCCCAATAATTCTTTTCCTCCGTGAATTTACTCCAAAGTTAATTTCCCATCTGGATACCCCCAAATCAAGTTAATTAATCAACCCAAACACTGTCGAAGGCTTTCACAGTCAGAGTTCATTGGTTCTTGTAGGTTATCCAGGCTGTGTGACCATGATCACACAGCCCGGATAACCTACAAGAACCAACCCAAACACTAATTTTCTCTTTGGCTTTACCTAAAAGAAAGAATGTTTCATCATGGCTACCTGGAACTTTCCTTTGTTATAGCATAGAGCTAAACAATAACAGCCTCATTGTAGCCATATTCAGTCATTACGATCTGGGTGCTCCAACCTCACATCCTAGGTGAATACCCATACACTCTCTATTTTGTGCAAATAGGGCAATGTGTGTATTTTCCATCTTTGGTATACTAGAACACAAATCTTCAAAATCTGGGTTTCTGACTGTCTAACCTGAAGCTGGGACACACTATTTATATACCATAATGACCATACATATCAAGAGGATTGCACATAGCATGATCTCCCCTTACATCTAGCTGGATCCCCAAAATTTTAACAACTGAGCAGCTTCCCCCTCTGTTCTTCTGTCTATAATTTAAAAAGTCAGGAACAAAACGTCAGCAAAGAAAGTATGGTATTTTAGTGTCCAATAAGTCCATCTCATGCACCAGCCAATCAGAAGTGGCAGTCTGACTACACTATTCTGCCTTTCTAGGCTCCTCCACTTATACAGTAACCACACAGGATGTAGTGCTTCAGCTTCCATTCTCTCCTGCCTTTTTAAGGAGACGAGGGAAACAAAGATGGAGTTCAGCTGAGTTTCCTCTCTTAAGGTAATTGCTCAGCACACTCCTTGCTCTGTGTAATGAGCTGCGAGTGTCTGTATGTGTAATTGCATAAGTATGACACCCACACCTACACACATGAAAAGAAGCGTCTTGAATTAAGAGCAAGTGTGCCAAGTTTAATCTTGGAAAGACTTTAAAAAAGTACAGCCAAATTACAAACGCCTTTTAAGTTTCCCCTGAAGGGGCTAAGAATTTTCATCACCGGGAGTATGTTAGAGAGGCACTTGTCAGGCCAAAGAATAAGACAAAATGGAATGGCTGGGGAAATAATCAATCCCTTGGGCCATAGCAATATTGAGAGGAAGCCCAGGTTGGACTTTGATACTGCCCTTTGCTGAGGCCTGTCTTCTGCAGCTGCTTTTTATACAAAGATAAGTGATGGAAACTCAACCAATCTTGTTACTCAGTTGAGTGGAAAAGCTATTTGTAAGCAGAAATTCAGGAACGTACTTGAAAATAATGAGGTTTCTAAATGTTTGTGGAGTTTCGAGTATACACAATTGTGGAATCCAGTGAGCTACCACAAGTATCTAAAAACATCTCATTGAGGAATTTCTCATTCATTCTGAGATCAAAAGCCCTAAATTAATTCCGAGCAGTTGATGCTTCTTCATCATTCATTATGGACAACAAGATGGAAGGGCTACTGAGGGGCAGAAGGTCTGACCTGGGATTTAAGGTGTCACCTATTCTGGATGGGGTTGCACTCCCCTTGAAAAAAACATGTTCATAGACTGGGGATGCTCTTGAACACAGGCCTACTGCTGGATAAGCTGGTGGCAGCTGTGGCCTTTCCTGAATTTATAATTCTGTTGTACGTGAAGAGAGCCCTACATAACTCCATGTAGAAATCCAATGAGTACAGGTCTCACTCTGCACATGTTTGTTCACCACAGTTCTGTCATCTGAACAGGGTTTATCTTTGATCAGTTGTGAACATAACCTGGAAGATAGAATGCTACTTGTCTATAAAGAGTGGTAAAGAGTATGGTGTGTAGATTTACAAATTATTGTTTACTTAACTAACCAATGGAAGACAGAAGAAGTGTGGTTTTAGCAAATATTTACCTAAGCTGGATGATCTGATGCTCTTTCGTTGCCTCAACTGAATATTCTGATTTTATTCACAAGTTTACTTGAGATCCACAGATTTCAGTATAGCTTACTTCTGTATGCAGAAGAGGGCAGCAAGACAAAGAATGAGTAGTGTCCCTTCCTCTAGCAGATCCCCATGCCTACATCAATTTTGGCTATGGCTTTTCCTGGTGCTTTATCACACGGCCAACCAAGGTCAGACATTGTCCCCCGGTTTGCTCTGGGACATACCTCCAGACTGTAGAGTTGGGGAACAAATTTAAGAATGCTGAAGGTGTGCAGTTTTGGTCAGGACCTCGAAGGCATGGTGGAGGGGCTCTTGCATAATTTTTCTGACACAAAATGGCACAGGGGGTGTTATTTTGCTGAATTGACACCTGGTGCCATTTTAGGTCCAAAAATGACCCAAGCACACTACATTGGTCTCAATCAGAATCATACCTATGGTGCTCTTAAAGATTATCCCCTACTCTACAAAAAGGAGGGACATTCTGGGGCAAACCCTTCTCATCTAGTCTCTGCCTCTCAATACAGCAAAGGGCATAGCTCTTATTCACTTGAGAGCTTGTAACTCCCTATCTCATTTTCTCAAAGCATCTTCCTTAGATGGTAGCTGTCTCCATGTGGCAAACTATTTTGTACATTTCTTGCCCCTGAGGATCCTGTTGCCAACTAAAGTGTACACCAGCTTCAGAAATGTCCATCAATGAGCCCTTGAGTGTTGCACTCTGTTTGGTTAATGGATCTTGTTGCAAGGGCAAAAACAGAGCTTCTTCAACAGCATTTGTAAAGGAGATGTTCCAGACAGGTTGTGACCAATTCATATTAAACATGGCTTTTGACCAGGGGCTCAGAATCACATGCTATTTGTAAAAAATATGAAACAACCTCAGGAAACATCAGAGAAGCATAAAGATGCTTTCTGCACTGTTTCCAAATTTGAAAATTGTTCTATTCCAAACAACTGTGGATTTCAGGCATTGGGCTTTGCCAGAATGCAGTTGGACAAATCTGTTACTTCCATTCCAGAAAGCAATTGTTTAAGTAAATTGTATAATTATACATCAGAGCTTTCTGTCCAAAACCTAGGACCTCTTCTGGCTTAAGCCAAGTTTTTGTGCTATTACTGAATTGCTACAAAATATACAATTATAGTCAGAGGAGAGAATCTTTTCTATACCTAGCCCTGCTCTTCCTGATTTTAGAGCTTTCCAGAGGCGTCTGGAGACAGACTAGATGGACTTCTGGACTCTGGATGGAATTCTAGACTGGAAGGGTCTAGAACTGATAATGCAATAGAATTGTAATTTTATTTATATTTTTATATATATTTATATACTATATAAGCTATGTTATCTGACCCCTTCAGAAATTGCTATTAAATGTAAGTCCCCAATCAGAGCAATAAACTACTGGTAAACTTTTAAAACTAGAAAGTAGTTTTTACAAATGACATCTGTGCATCATATCAATCACTTCTCAGTCCACGGTTCAGATAGTTTATCTGAAAAATATTTTCTGGCAGGGTATGAGCGGGTATCTGAAGAAGTGAGCTGTGGCTCACGAAAGCTCATACCCTGCCAGAAAATATTTTTGTGAGTCTTTAAGGTGCTACTGGACTCTTGCCCTTTTCTACTACTGCAGACAGACTAAGACGGCTACCCACTGTGAATTATCTCAGCAAGAAAGGTGGACTATAAATAAAGAAAATAAATTTGATCGCAGTTCCCCACAGTTCCACTGGCATTTTTTTTTTAAAAAACTTTAAATATAAAACTTTACACTTGAAAAGCAAATTACATGATGTTTAATATTAAATAGTGCAATGAATTAAAGGTAGTTTTCAGTCATTGAGTAGCTTTGAGTCCAGGGGCTTTAAAATAACTTTTCCAGCCACCATACAAATTAAACAGTTTCTTTTCCATCTTTTAAGTTGTTCTGTAAGTATTAATCATTTTAACTAAAATTATTTCCTTTTTTTCCAAATTGTTAAGCATACAATATGTCTAGTTTATTCATGCAAGTAAATGGAAAACTCCATTGGCTTGAGCCAACTCCTGTTCATATTTTTCTTTCAGTGAGAGTCTTGACTCTTTAAAAACACGAGTTAATAAATTAGGTTTTTTATTAAGCAATTTAACAGAGTATTAAGATTTCATAATTTTAAAAGCTGCTGTTGAGAAAAGAGAAACATTATAGAGAAAGCAGTCTGGCCCTGGAAAGATTACCAACTAACTGTGTTAGTTAAAATGCTACGGTAACTTCCATGAAATGCATTAGTATGGAAAATTGGCAGTTTTTCATACTTCTAAATGTTTATTTATTTATTTATTTATTTATTTATTCTATTTAAAATATTTATACTCCCCTGTCATATGCCATGGAACCCTACGCCTGGAAGAAGGGTTGCCAGGTTATGCCTGGCAATTCGCGAGAGGGCGGAAGGTGAGAATATGGGGGGCTGCGACATCACCTGCATTGCTATGTCACTTCCTATGGTTTTGCCACAGAGTTTCTGGCAGTTCCTAGAGCTACCCTATGTCACTTCACAGTGGGTAGCAGTGTTAGTCTATCTGCAGTAGTAGAAAAGAGCAAGAGTCCAGTAGCACCTTAAAGACTCACAAAAATATTTTCTGGCAGGGTATGAGCTTTCGTGAGCCACAGCTCACTTCTTCAGATACCCGCTCATACCCTGCCAGAAAATATTTTTGTTAGTCTTTAAGGTGCTACTGGACTCTTGCTGTTTTCTACTACCTATGTCACTTGTGTGCTTTCTCCAAAAGTAATGTAGTGGCTGGCAGCCCTACCTGGGAGAGAAAGAGGGGGAGCATGGCCGCAGCCTTTAGGGAGGCAGCAGCACAGCTGTAGAGCAGAGGAAGGGATAAGGGGGAGTTGCAGCTTGGGTTGCCAATCTCCAGGTACTAGCAGGAAACCTCCTGCTATTACAACTGATCTCCAGCCAATAGAGATCAGTTCACCTGGAGAAAATGGCCATTTTGGCAATTGGACTCTATGGCATTGAAGTCTCTCCTCTCCCAAACTCCACCCTCCTCAGGCTCTGCCCCAAAAACCTCCTGCCGGTGGCGAACAGGGACCTGGCAACCCCAGTTGCAGCACTGAGAACAAGTATTAGCTGCCTGTGGTGGAAAGACCTTGTCTGCTGTAGGGAATCCTCAAGAGTCAGCTAAGGTAGGCAGGGACTAGGAATGTCCAGGTGAAGGGGGATAAAAGGCCCCAGCAGGAGAAAGTAGAGGAGGAATCAGGGGGCTGGCACAGGCAAGAGGCTGGGAAGGAGAGTAGCCGGGAAAGCCTGGGGTCATTGGAGTTTGGATTACCAGAACCCTTTCTGAGACTTGGAAGGAAGTATTCCTGAACAGGAATATAGCAGCTAGCACCTCTTGGGATATTGCTACCTCAAGGCTTAACTCTGCAGGAAACGCAGCAGCCTGAGGCATAAAGTTGACAGCCCTTGGCTGGCAGCTCCTGAGAGCTTAAGGGTAGGTTGGTGGAGACGCGGGAAAATTATGTTGTTATGTTGCTATGACATTGCATATCACTTCTTATGATCTTGGCCAAAGAGTTTACATAAAGCTTAAAGAGCACTAGGGATAAAATCAGGACTCGTTGGTGTGATGGATAGGTCCACTTCTGCTTCTGTCCGCAAAACAACCAATGAGAGCTGATGAAACGTTGGGAGGAGAGCTGGCAGTTAGAACAATTAAGTCAGTTGGTGATATAGCTAGCCCTGTGTAGACGGGAGATGCCAGTTTGAGCCAGTGAGTGAGAGAATAATACCCTAAAGCTGGCTGAAAGGAAGATATCTTGTAACAAATGGACTTGGAAGCATGAATTGAGCTAGAGATCAAACGTTCAAGTGTTAAGAAATGTTATATCCATTTACCTGAATCACTTCAGTATTTTAAGTCTTTAAAAAAAGTTAACTCTTTTCTGGTTAATGCTGCTGACTGGTTGTATACTGTCTCAGGGAAACAAAGGCACACACTTATAAACCTGTCAGGCTTCAGCCTCTCTGTATGCATATGCATTTTCACCTGTGTGAGGTGAAAACCGCGTTTGAGTCTCAAACCCAATAGCATTGTGAAATGTCTGTATCAGGGGCAGTTGACAAAGGGACTGGGCTGCCTGGTCTGGTAGGGTTTCGGGGAATGAGAATGAGGACCTGTTGTGTGAAAGGGTATATGACAGGTTTATATATATATATATAATCCACACTAAAAAAAAAAGAGTTTCTATGATTTGCTCTTTATTTGACCGGCACAGCCGAGCTATGTTTATCCTCTTACATATTGGATAGAATACTGTAATCACCAATATAGTTTGAGCTAACAAATAATGCAAGTGATGAAGTGCTCCAGTGACCTCTGTGGAAAAGCTGAGTAGGTGAATGGACGATCATGTCCATGACATATCATACACAGTTCTTTGGATTTGGTAAAATGAATGTCAATGAATGCTGGTATCTTCGTCCCCCCCCCCCCTTAAATTTAAACAATGTAAGGAAATACATACTATATTGTTTTTAAACATTGACAGGTATTATTTGAATAAAATAGTTTTCATATAAAGTTTTGAATTTGTCTGAATGTGGCATTTAAGCCACTCTTGATTCCCCCCCCCCCACAATAAAGTATTTCAGTTCATGTATTTGTTAGTGCTGGGGTATGACATTTACATGAAAATAAAGTATTTCAGTTCATGTATTTGTTAGTGCTGGGATATGACATTTACATGAAAATGTGTTTACCAAATCTGAGTCAAAATAAACATGCAAAATGTTGTTCTGGTTCTAAATTTTTTTTCTAGAAAACCCACACCAAATTCCAGTCTCTGTTCTAGAGTCAATGAATATTTTCCCTCTCAGAATGGGTTGGAATGAGTGAATTAACGTAATGACATAGCAAAAAAACCATTGGCAGAATCTTCCACCAGATTTTAAAATGTTAAATCCAGTTACAGATTGGAGGACAGGAAGAAGGCAGGAAGGTAATCAGATTAGAGTTGTGGTGCTGGAGGAGTATAGGTAGTTACCCCTTTACCTTCATACTTTCCCAATCTAAATTAAACCCCACTGAAGCTGCAGTTTGCCCTGCAGGTGCCTAAGGGCAAAAACGCATGGTCGCTTTATCCTCCTTTAATCCCTGTTTTAGCCAGGATCGAATGCACATTAGGTGAAACGCATGCATTCGATCCTGGCTGAATCCTGGCTGAAACAGGGATTAAAGGAGGATAAAGCGACCAGGCGTTTTCGCCCTAAGTGTTTTTCGAGTGCAATGTAAGCAGTACTAGTCTGGGGAGAGGAAAATTAAATCAGGAAAATAGCACAGGGTATGTGTTTATCCTGTTCCCCCACTGCCACAATCTACATTGGATATGTGACCCCCTGTGTCTGCTTTTAACTTTTAAAAAAGGCCCTAGATCAAAGATTCCCTGCTATCTTGTCTAGTTTGGCCATTAGGTATGAATCAGGAAGTCCTGATTTGAATATTGTTTCTGCTCTATAACTTGGTAGGCTGCCTTATGCAAGCCATTATGCAATGTAAGATAATACTCTAAAGTACTATGTAAGTCCTTAATATTTACTATAGTTAATGAGCGTAAGTGGCCTGAGATGATGTGTTCTTCTGCCTATGGCCATTACATTCCAAGATGGTCATGGATAGGATGGCTGGCCTTCATGTCTAGGCAAACGTCCAGCTTAAAGGACTCCATATGGCTGCCCCAGAATGGCTGCTGTTTGCTGTATCAGGGCTGTGAAACTGCATCGATGTCGGAACGAATCTGCTTGTAAAACAAGCTATATATGTCAATCTTGTCCATATGTAGCTGCTTGGCCCAGAAGAGGGAATATGAGCAGCCCTCTGACCCCTGAAAAATCAATGAAATTCTGTCAGCCAAAAGTTGCGAGAGGAGAGATAGCCTCTTAACTGAGTCCATGGTCAGGATGGAGTCATCCAGCACACCAGTTAAGCAAAGACAGCTGTGCTAGTTATATGATCTTAACAACTGAATTGTTTGCCATTCCAAAGGACCCACTGCGAAGGACCAAAAATGATCCATGTTAGCGGAGGAGGTGGCTGCACTGTTAACATTGCCAACAAGACACTTTGGAAAGATATTTATTTTTTAAAGTGTTTAAGAGGTGTGAGCCCAGCTGGAGTTGGCATAGATCTGTGTCCCAGTGCCATTTCCCCCCCGCCCACGGCAGTGAAGCATAAATTATCCAAACTGTGCCGCAACTGGAATGCTGCCCCAGCAAGAGATAACATTATGGACCTGTGTTCACAGTGGTCTATAGTGGACCAGTACTCTCAGGACACCAGCGAATTTGCAATAGTACTGAAGCATGAATTAATTTAGTGCCATTCCATCTGTGAGCACAGTAAGAAATCTGGGCATCTTTCCATTTTAGATCTGTCTGTCTCTGAACCTTAGATGTGAGATTGCAAAGAGATTACAATTCATAGAATACAAGTTGTACAATGTTGTGACCTCCATGAATTTCAAACATTTTTTTAAAAAAAAAACATGTTAGAGATAAAACTGAAAAAGAGTGGAGCGACATACTTGGCAGAGGCCCATGTCTTGGCTAAATGACTTGCACCATTTGAAGTGGAGAAACATCAGAAGGGAGAATGTGACCAACCCTTCCATCACTCTCTGCTTTCTGCCTACCAACTGTCCCTCCGGCCTCTTTTCCCCATGCATGATGTTTTGTATGTGTGTTAGTGGTAAAAATTGGCTGCTGGTAAAAGTATATACCAAATGTTTTGTTTGATCCCAAAACTATAATCCCAAATGAAAACCGGGTGCTTACTTAATCCAGTGCTTACTTATTGGCAGTAGATTCCAATGAGCACAGATAAACACATTTCAGAGTAAACGTGAATAGCTGGGTTTGCACAGAATACACAGTATGGATAAAAAACTAACAGTTTTTAACTTTAGAAAATATTCACAGTAAGTAAATGATTTGTCAGTTCACATGATCGCTTTTGAGATGATAATACTTAGCACTTGTACAAGTGTTCAAAGCAATTAATTTATACTATTTTAATCCTAACAATGAACTTGTAAGATAGGGGGATAATATTATTCGTAAACTGTATTCAGGGAGCCGAGGCTGAGTAAGCATGGCTCACCTAAGGCTATCTTGTAACATGGTGCAGTGATTAGAGTGTTGAACTAAGATCTGGAGATCCAAGTGTGAAACCCCACTCTGCCATGGCCGCTTGCTGGATGATCTTGGGCCAGTTGCTTTCTCTCAGCTTAGCCTGCCTCACAAGTTTGTTTTGTGCATAAAATGAGGGAGAGAATTATAATGCTATAAGCCATTAGGGGTCTCCACTCGGGAAAAAGCATGGTATAAATATATCAACATTAAATAAATAAAAATGTGACAGAGGTGAAATTTGAACCAGAGACTTCTAGTCATTGATCATTAGGGTTGCCAACTTCCAGGTACTAAGTACCTATGCTGAATGTAAGTCTAGTAACCATATAACCAACAGCACGCGGCTCATAGGAAAGAAGTCAACAATATTCTTGACTGGTTTATGGGAGGATCCCTTCTTTTCAAGAGAGTGCTCCTTTCTCTCCCGGCTGCACGGGGAAATTTTGATTTTCATTTTTTGTAATCAATATAGTTCGTTTATAAGTTTTCTTTATTGTATAAGATGTGACACAGTCAGTAAATGTTGACTTCTTTCCTATGAGCCGTGTGCTGTTGGTTATATGGTTACTAAACTTCCAGGTACTAGCTTGGAGATCTCCTGCTATTACAACTGATCTCCAGCCGATAGAGATCAGTTCATCTGGAGAAAATGGCTGCTTTGGCAATTGGACTCTATGGCATTGAAGTCCCTCCCCTCCTCAAACCCCGCCCTCCTCAAGCTCCACCACAAAAACCTCCTGCTGGTGGCAAAGAGGGACCTGGCAATCCTATTGATGACTCACTTGGACACTAGTATACCAGCACTGGAACAAGGATTATGAGATGACTTTTTAACGTCAGGAGTCACATAATAAATAAGTTTTGTTTTCTAGTATTTTTCAGGGTATGGTAATGTGGAAATGTGACCACATGAGTAGTCTTTCATAATACCACATGATATGAATTCTGGGCCAGGGGGAAAGTCACATAGTGGTGTATCTCCACCTTAAAAACAAGAACTGTGATGAATTATAGCACATTTCTCATCATTAACATTCAAAGCTTTCATTTCACCCTGCTGAATATGTTAAAGAGGCTGGTGTGGAGTTCCATTAGTACTTTGCATATATTAATACATGGTAGAAAACTGCCAGAACGATTGGAATAGTTTGCCATAGCAGACAGTTTCTATTTTGAAGGATCCAGGAATAAGAAAATGTTGTTTTGTATAAAAGTTCCTTTTACTGTTGGTGCTGAGTTGACCGGTTTCCATCTGTGTTGCCAAGCCCTATAATATTACCACATGTGGCTTAGCACTCAGCGGACTTTGAGTGTCTCCCTTTGGAAAAGGCTCCTGTGGCCAGTTGTGGATTCTGAAGAGAATTCCATACCCATTGCTTGTCTGCTGGAAGCATGCTGCTCAGTTACCTAAAACCAGATTCCCTTCAATGCCTGTTCGTCCTTCAGCTTTATTGCTCAAAGTATGCCACTTCAGCCCAAGTTTGTTAAAAAGCACATAACATTTAGGTACAATTTCCCTCTTGTTTTGACTTTAAAAGATAAAACCTTAATAAATCCTGCCCTTCAGCAAGCAAAGCTTTGGTGTGTTGGAGAATAGATCAAGTACAATGTATCAGGACCAAAGACACACCCCATCAATTAATGATCAATGATTTGATACCACATTATATAATGTCACTACAAAAACCAGCCATTACACCCTCCATATGTTTTGAGCAGTTGCACTGGGAAAGGGGAAGTTAACTCTTTCCCCCCTGCCTGGTGTGATTTCTCCTGTGCAACATGGAGACTGTTTGATATCACTTCCAGGAAAAACCCAGAAGTATCATTAATCCGCTCTAGGAATTGCCAGAAACTCTATGGTTTTATCACAGTGTTTGAAAAGATTCCTAAGGTGGCGTGTGATCACTTCTGGTTTTTTTGCTGGTAATGATGTCACACCATTACCTGATGATTCCCTCCCATGTTCATGATCTCTTCAGACTCCTGCCAGCTGCAAGGCCATGCTTGGCACCCCTATTGTGTGGTGCCTATTTATTTGCTTTTAGGCACTAGGTCAAAACGTGTCTTTTTACCCAGGGTTTTATTTGGGGGGTTGATCTTAGCCTTGTAATGGTCTGTTACTGTTTTATGGATACTTTTATGCAGCTTATGTCCAATTGCTTTTTTTTAATGGCTATTTGTTTTGTATTGTGATGCTTGTACTCATAAGCCACTCTGAGCAGGACTCTGAAGAGGTGGCATAGAAATATTCTAAATAAATAAATGTTGGCAGAACAGATATATCCTAAGATGTATCTTAGGCTATAATTGTTGAGGTCTATGTAGGAATTCTTAAAAGCACCTGTTGGTACAGCTCACTTTTGGCAAGCCAGTCGCAAGCAGGGACCCAAAGTTTTGTCAGGAGTAAGTTCAGCTGCTTATGAGTACTTTGAGCCTGTTCCACAGGTTGCTTTCTGCATATTCAAACTGAACAGTACAGTACAATTTGCAGCATTTCATGTATGGGCATTCTCCCACAGTCCTGTCATCACTGTGTGCCACACTGGAGTCAATGGCTTTCACAATGAGAAAACCAGCCACCAAACCAGCAATTACAACTAATCACAGTGGGTTGGCTCCTGTCAAAGAGATCTGTGCATACAAGTCAAGAGGACTTTCATTGATTCACATTCCAAAGGAACCCTTCCAACTCCTCCCATGCTATTCCAGGGGGTCCCCCCTTCTCTCAGGAACAGCATCTCAGGTGGCATTTCAGACTGCAGTAGACTTGTCAACTCTGTGTCGGAAAATTTCTGGAGATTTGTGGGTGGAGCCTGGAGAGGGCAAGATTTGGGGAGGGACCTCAGCAGGGTGTAATGGCATAGACTTCCACCCTCCAAAGCAGCCATTCTTCTCCAGAGGAACTTATCTCTGTAGTCTGGAGATCAGTTCTAATTCTTGAAGATCTCCAGGCCCCACCTGGAGGCTGGCAACCCTAGTACAAGGACTTGTTTCTTGAACTCTGCAAATTACCATGTACATGTTGGTACAATAGTTGTCCCTTCTATTATAAATCAAGGACTAGGGTTGCCAGCTCTGGGTTGGGATTGGAGCCTGAGGAGGGCAGGATTTGGGGTGAGGAGGGAACTCTTGAGGGGAGCAGATCTCTGTTGTCTGGAGACCAGTTGTAATTCTGGAAGAACTCCAGCCACCACCTGAATGTTTTAGTAACTAAATATCAATTAGAAATAACCTATGCTGCTATATGAAATTACTATATCAAAAAACAGCACGAAAACTCAATGTTGCAGTGCAATATTTATTATTTGGATACTCTATACTATTCTTACTCTAATCTATACTAAACTATAAATCCTACAATACTATATACTAAACCAATATCACATTAGTAACAAGTATTATACACAAAACCATCAAATACAGTAAGGCATAATCAAAGTCCATCCAAGAAGGATATTCAAAAGTACATCAACCGATGCACTAGAAGAATGCCAATGAAACAATACCAACAAGTACGTGTCCTCTAGATTGCCTACATGTTTTGTTGTTGGCTTCTTCAGCTTGTTGGTTATTAATAGGACTACAGGAACCCATGGAGGTCTACAGACGAATTTAGTGGAACCATTATTGGCCAATTAAATAGTCCATTGTGAAGCTGACTTTGAGTTACACCACTGCCACACAGCTGAAGCTTTAAGTGGGAGCAAGCAAACTGCAGAGTCATTGTTCTGGTGGAATCTGCTATTTGCTGAAGAGTTTCCATATCTCTGCATCATATCTCTGCTGTTTTTTGATATAGTAACCACCTGGATGTTGGCAACCCTACAGTGGGAGTTGGGAAAGTCACTCTTCAGTGCATGGAAGGATTTCCATGGAGATTTTAGACAGATTCCAATAATACACCCCCCAAAAGTCTTGTTGATTGGTCTCTAAGGTCAAGTTGTTGAGGTTAATGGCTGCCAATCTGTTTTAATTGGCATTATTTTGCACAAGAGGAGGCAAAAATTTGTTCACTTCATCAGCATGACCAACCAGTGACCCTTGAGATGTTCTTTACTGTGCAATTACCTAAGAAGTCTCCAAATAATAAAGGAACAGTAATCAACAACTACAGGTAGTATGCAACCACAGAGCTATTCAGAACAATGAAAAAGAAAGGTAGTGAGAAGAAGATATCTGAGACTCAGCTCCTGTATGATTACAACGGTCAAAAATTGTATGTTGAACAGGTGAACAAGTTTGGCACAAAGATCTTAACATCCTTTTTCTAGAAGACCTGTTTAGAAGATGCTAAGCCCCATCTCCCTGAAGGATTTCTGTTTTAAATTAAAGGGGCCATATTTTGTTACATATGTGCGCTCCAACATTGCTTCTGAGATTGCTGTGATACTGAAGAAAGGTGAAAGAAGGTGTTTCTTAGGAGGGTGATTAGTATTTAAGAATGAGGCCATAGAGGCATCATGGTACAGGGATCCTCCTCGTTTTCACCTGTGGAAATCTCTGGCTGAAGGGTCGCCTCAGTGGCTGTCTCCCCAGATGGTTCCAGGAGAAGATCTCACCCATTCGCAGGGTCTCAGTCTAAGTTGATCTTTTGTCATAGATCAAAAGTGACTGGAACACACCCAAAACTGGAGGCAAATGTGTATAAGCATGAAATGTTTATGTGGGGATGAAAATAAAAGTTCATTCATTCTTGGTGTTTGCCCTTGTGTGTGCCCACAGCTGCGGCCACAGATTCATTGAACTTAAACATGCAACATGCAGGGTGAAAATAAACATTTTAGGACAATGGAAAACCAAAATTACTTCCCCTCCATTTTACCCTTTCATGTTAGTTTCCTCTACAGTGCAATGAGATGGTTTTAGACATTTTGCAAACTGTCTTCCCTGTGAGACGCCATTGGAATTATCTCTATCCCCTCCAAAAATCAAACGAGGGAGATCACTTAGCCATCTTTTCTGTTGAACTGCTTACTTTTCTAATGGAAATAACACATGTAGGGAATTCAATATGTCACAACAAAGCTATAAATTGGGGAACAATTCTCTACAAAATGTGATGCATCATAAAGTGAGCCAAGGTGACAACAGTGCATTATAAAAACATACCTGCCCACAGAGAAAAAAGGGTAGCTGAAAAGAGGATAGCAGGGTTATGGGTGTTTTTGAGTCTGAGAGTACTGAAAAGGTTTTTGGAAGAGTGACTTTGAAAGGAAAAAAATGGCTACAGAACAATTTAGGACTCTGTGTTGCTCCCCCAGGGAACTGTTTTTCCATAATATTGTGATATATACTGCCAGTTTGCTCCCCTTGCCTTTCTTCCACTTGTCCCCTTATTTGATTTTGTGCATATTGATTGCTGCAGTGTCTTACTTCCAGGCAAGTGAACAAGCACGAGACAAATCTTTTGTTGCAAATCATCTCAACATTCCTACATTACAGAAGAAATTTGCTGGGATGATTAGTGGTACATATTGTTGAGACTCAGTTGGCCATTAGATACCAACTGAGAGCAGAACTGTGGCAGAAATGATTATATCTGTGCTTCAGAGACTATGTATCTTCATATGCTAAAGAAATCCTGTGGCACATTTCCTTTATATGCTAACCAGGGGCCAGCCACTGCTTGCTCTGCTTGCCAAATCCATAACTCACTGGACACTACTACAAATATAGGATGATTTGATGCAGGTCTCCAACTCATCAGCTTTAGTTCTTCATGAAATAACAGAAAGGCCATTTATGTCTGGGTATTTAGCTTTGCAATCCCCGCTGGATTGCTTTGGGGTTTTGTTGAGGTTATACATGATTTTTCCGACCTTCAGAAGTCACTTCGCTGTCACCTCACACTTGTCCCATGGTTTCAGGATGCTGTTTTGCCATGAATTTAAAGTTTGCCTCAATCTTAAATTGAAGCAAATCGCTGCCATTTGCGTGCATAGGTGTAACTTCAGGTTTCTTTCCCCACACCCGATGCCCCAATTCGTGATTTCCCCTCCCACTCTTCCTCCTTCCCAGTCCTCATCCAATCCCTCCCCTGAAAGCAGGAATAACCGAGGCTGCTTGTCAGTTTCACACGAGTGTCATCTGTTTCAGAGCTCAGGGATCAAAAAGAGCTGGGCTGATTTGCCACCTGAGCCTGCCTTTCCCATCTCCACCACCCTTCCTTCCTCATCAGAGCTCGCCCCCCGCTTTGCATCTCTTTTCCCTTCCTGCCTGCCTCCTTCCTCACCCAGGCACTGGGGGCACTGCCAGAGTGAGAAGAGAGCTGGGCAGGGTGGACAGCGCAAGCCAGGGAGAGGAGCAGCAGGAGGGGGAAAGGCTCTGGACAGAGGAGAAGAGCTGAGGCAGCAGCGGTAGCCATGGGGTGGGAAGCCTCCACCGGGAAGCCACTGCAGGGGCGGCAGTGCTAGGGAGACACACTGAGCGGCTTGAATCCTTGACAGGGATGAGGGACTGGGGAAAGCTGTTGCCTCCTACACTGCCTGTCGATTCTTATACTGACCGGGGGTGGGGGGAATCAGTGGGAAATCTTTTCTTGATCAGCCAGCCCCCCTGCCTGTTTAGGATGGGAGGCTGAAGTGGCAGTTGAAAATAAACCGCAACACAATCCACAACATTTTGTTGTGGGTCCCCCATTTGTCTTCTCTGGTAAGAAACAGCACCTTAGCTGAAGCACTTCTATCCATGCTTTCTAGTGAAATCATATATATGGAGTTGCCAGGGATTGGAGCTAGGACCTTTACATTAAGCATATATTATTTTACTACTGAGGTAGGATCCATTATGCGCTGAAAAACAAGGTATTTGCTTTATAATTTTTGATCTTTCAGTATTTTATTTGCTAATACAAAATTACCATGGTTAGAAATAGAGTTGTGCAGATCGGATGGGGCTGGGGTTTGGACATTTGAAACTGTAGTAGATTTAGGACAAACTCATTGCCTGCTATTCCAGTATGAAGGCATCTGCCTTCAACACCCAGGAGCTTTTGTTTTGGGGAATGGGAGGGGAAGCATTGATTGACATCATAATATCACTTCTGGGACCTTATCCCCCCCTTCATTTTCATCTCACCACTCGTTCAAGCAGTGGCAGGGATGGGAGGAAGCAACGGGAAGCGTTCCACTCTCCTGGGAAGCTGGCAAGCCTATATTCCAACAACTACCAGTTACTGGCTTTTGACCCTTTTAGAATTTATAGGACTCTGCCATATTTGTTTTCTGTCTAGCAGGAGCTCAGACAAAAGTCATGTTAGGCATAAACATTTTCAGTATTGCTGCTTCAAAAATATCAGCATGCAGTGGAAAGGAGAATGAGCACAGTGACTGGTGTTGATGGAGATTAAGATTTTGGTTGAGAAACTGTCTCAGTTATTTAGCGCTCTATAGAAACATACTTGAAAATTGGATACTGGAGTTCTCTGGATTATAGCAAGCTTCTGCTGAATGCACACAACTGCTTGGAGTCTGCTTACAATAGGGGGCTACGTATTGAACCCTCCTCACTGAAAGGTGATGAAAGATGTATATGTACATAAGGGACAGTATGGTAGAAACACAAATGAAACACACACACACACACACACACACACACACACAAAGTTAAACAGCTTTTTACATAACTGGATGTGGTAATCAGTCTCTATTCCTGGAAGATATTTTATCTGGAGACCACCGAACAATACTAGTAGTTTGATAGGATTTGAGCTGTGGTTTCAATCATATAACACTCTATCACATCTGCATGCAGCTACCATCTAAATCACCGGGGGTAGCAACTACTTTATGATTGAGTCTCTACAGTCAGTTTCTCACTTCTGTGTTTTTTAGTTCCTTGTAGGGTTTTTTGTGAGGTAGCTCTACAGATGTTTTTTTGTGGCTGTGCTCATCAGTTATGTGTCTGTGCACTTGTTTTTACATAATTTCTTCAATGATGTGGTTAAAGCGTACAGAGAATCACAATGACAAAGGAAGTTATTATAATTAGGCAAGCTTCTAATGGAAGCTTTGTGGAAAGGAACTTTCCTCATTTTCGTCAGCTAATAATCATAACAATTTGACACCACATCCAGAGGAAGCCAAAAATATGGAAACTATTATTTAGTATAAAAAAACCCTAGATAAATACATATTTTCTTGCCTTTTGGATGTTAAGGTAAAATCAACTTTTAAAATCCTTAACATTACTGCCAATTGGTACAAATATAAAAAGCTATTATGGTGGGGGGAGTCTGGAAAGGCAAAGGATTGTGTGTCACAAACAAGTGGAAAATTGTGGGGGCCTTTTTCCTATGTTATCACATATTGAATTTCAATTTGAATTCTGACATTTGAAGTGTGCCACAGAAATGGGGAAAAATCTATTTATTTATGCAATTGAAACAGAAGGTGGTTTTGAAGAGAATTCATGAAGGTGGTTGTTAACAGATCCTCCAATCTGAGATTGGGTAAGATGATTTGGGTAAGACAAACATGGATGTATAATCAATAGGCAAGATTAAAACAGCCACGAAAATAGATCTGTGAGCTGTGGACTTGTTTTTCTCACGCAGCAGCACCATCATGCTACATGAGGGTTTCAAAATCAACCCGAGTGTTGGGGTAGCAACCGGAGTGGTGAAAACAGTGGTTCCAGTAGGACATAAATCTCTGAGTGATTCCTTCGCCACCTGGGAGTGGAGCTACATGACAGCCCCTGAGCTGGGCATCCACACCAGGGCTCCTTAAGGGGGTCGGCTGGAGATCAGTTGAATTAGCAGGAGATCTCCTGCTACTACCTGGCAGTTGGCAACCATAGTTGCCGGGCAATGAAGCCTTAAATAGGCCATAGTGGAGGGGTAATACCAGCATGCCCATGTCATCACCCCTTGCCATCCAGCCCGTGCAGCAGCCTGCCCTCAAGCCTGCTACTGGCTGATTCAGCAGGGGAAGGTGCGGGCATGAAATAACCACCCGGCCGTGCGGCCAGCTGAACACCAATGCCCCGGAACCTGCAAGTGGCACCACACTCCCATTTCAGAATGATTTCTGGAAAAAAAATATACCAAGAGTATGGTTTGATGCAAGGAGATGGATTGGTCTGAGGTAAGGTTGCCAGTTCCCCCCTTGCCACCGGCAGAGAAAGGGAGGATAGGGTTGAGAGATCCATGCAGGGAAACTCCTGGAGATTTGGGGGTAGAACCCAGGAAGGACAGGGACCTCAGTGGGGTACAATGCCATAGAGTGCACTTTCCAAAGCATCCATTTTCTCCAAGGGGAACTGACCTCTATAGTCTGGAGATGAGCTGTAATTCTGGGGGATTCCCCAGGTCCCACCTGGAGACTGGCATCCTTAGTCTGAGGACCTTTGTTTTTGCTTTAGTACTTCAACTTGCACCACTGACATGCACAAGGTTACAGTGATATGTATTGATGCACATGTGCACTGATGTATATATACTGATTCCATACACAGGAATGGATATTGATGATAGAACAGGAGATTAGAAAGATGAAGAGGAAGAAAGGGAGAGTTATGTCTTCCATACAGTTCTTACACCCATTTTCTCTTTTTGTGCCACTTAACTGCTTTGACTGACAGATTCTTCCCCCCGTCCTTTAAATATACCTGGTGCAGAAGGAGTGGGCATTTGCCACTGCCGCATTGTTGTCAGTGTAGCTCTCAAGTAAGCATACTTGGAATCGTAATCTTAACAATTCTGTGTACTTGTAACTTCACAGAGGTCATAACTGGAAAACCGGGCTCTTTCCACTGAGACCAAACCATGGAAAGTTTCTGCTTAAAAAAGAGATTTGCTAAACACATGACTAGTGAAAAATATTTCCCCCCCAAAGCCATTTCTATTAAGATTGGCTATTATTTTTTAAATGAATAAAAAATAGCGCTGTTGTCTTGTTTTCCTGGTTTTCTTTATAAGTATGTCTACTCAAAAGTTGAGATTATTTTGGCAAAAAATTAAAATGATGGTTGATATATTAACATATTGCTAATTTAATGCGATATGCTGCAGATGTAAAGTAACTTCATCACTGAAATATTTTAAATAGGGCCCACAGGGAATCAAACACAGAACTTTGAATGCCGTGGGAGGAAGGCTTATGCTTTATCTCATTGTTAGTCCTTGATTCCATCCCAAGTCATTTCAGACTACATTTTCCCCTGCCTAGCTTATGTTTATTTGTTTTTTAAACTTGCTGAATTGTCATTCTGTGTATATTCCCTCCTCAAAACCCCTGGTGAATTTCCTTCGTCTGGCCAGTAGGGAGCAATTGAGATCAGCAAAGTAGATAATGTATTCACTTTTTGAGTACGTGGAATGGATTGTACGAATGCTGCTGCTGCAGCTGCAGCTGATAGAAAGAACTGACATTTATTAGAGTCATTTTTAAGCTCCAGCTGAAGAAGTTGGGAACAGCCTTGGAAACACCTAAATTTATTTCCTTTTCCACACTAATAATTAAATATTGTCATTTCTGCATTTCTCCCCTAATCTTCCAATCCTGCAGTTCTCTGTGATCTCTAGAACTTTTTTATCAAATCAAAAACCCTTTAAGCATCTGTTACAAATTTCATAAACAGATCACATAACATCAAGAGGTAACACTAACAGACAATAATAAAAGTTTTCTTTGCTGTTGGCCTTTCTATTAGCATGCAAGTTCTGGTTGTGTTCCGGTGCTCTTTTGTTGCTTTTCATTGGAGTCTCTTCTGTTGGCTAGTTCTAGTTCCTCTTCAGGTTTTATAAAACAATAATTCTAGTTATTGTAAAAAATTGAAAAGGAACTAGAGCCAGCCAACAGGAAAAAAAACCCACCCAGTTTTACATTCAAGAGCCCCAGCAAGACACGTTAAGTAAGGTCCGTGGACAGAGAAGTAGACAAAAGGAAACGTGACTACTGGTGTTTAGCTCTATTCTTGCCCTAGGTTGGTTTTGCCTGTGCTCTCCCATCTCTTGTCACACTTTCTATTTTGCTTTCAAAGCTGCTCCCCATGAATCTTCCCTTGCCCACATTCAGGTATGTATTGGAATCACCAGAGGCATGCAATGGAAGAATAGTCAAATATTACTAAATCCCATCTTTCATTCCTTAATTCATGTATTGGGTATTCATCGTTCGAGATGATGCTCATGCTTAACTCATTGCCGTGAAGTGACCAACCCAGCTATTTGCTCCATGGCAGGCTCAGAGCCATATCTGTGACAGGAACATGTTGTCTATGCTTACCATGCCTGACTGTGGAATGGTTGCTCCTGTTTGTAACTAGGGCCAGTTCAGTATTGGCCCTGCCATTTGTTCCCAGTTCTCAGTACTTGGAGTTAGAGATTAAAGGCTCAGCTGTTTAAGGGCCAAGGGACACTTTATATTGGAGATCTTTGATTTAATCTCCTGACAATTTTTTGCCTCTAAAAAGCAGCCATGCACTGCCTCCCAGTGTAGATCGGGGTCATGGTACAGGGCAAGAGTGACTTTCTCACCTTTACAGTGTTTTCCTTTTCAAAACTGTTCTCCCAAGGCTGCAGTTTGTCCTCATAAGGAATTAGACCTGGTGTCTTTGTCTAATCTTTGTCCCTTAGGACATTTCCCCATTGTACCACCATAAACAGATCTGATATAGAGTTCTTGTGATCAATTAACAGCCAACTTCTAGGACATTTTAAGAACACACGCAGAAGTATTTTTGACAGTAGCCTAGACTGAATTGGCAATGTTGGGCAGAAATATTTTAAATAGATATATGGTAGCAGTTCTCTTCATTAAGGCATGCTTTTTTGTACTAGTCTGCAACTACCTACCTTTGTCCAGTACTGATTGATTTGTATATGTGGTTGAAAGAATCTTACAGAGCCCTATAGACGAGGGAATAGAGGAATAGAAGATCAATGCATGAACAAATGAAAGCAGGCAGGCTAAAGTCCAAGTGCTACTCAGAAATATAATCAATTGTCAAGGAGGTATTGAGATCCTTGAGCAAATCTACTTCATGCTTGGTTCATGCTATTCTTTTATGAGAGTTGCCAGTGCCTTTTGTCAGTACACGCCTGTCCCTTACTGGGTCTCAATTACACCTAATTAGCCTTCAGCTGGCAGTGCCATTCTGTACTCTTGCTGGGGTCCAGTTAACGCAACAAATTATGAGATGAACCTCTTAGGAGTATCTCAGGGAGAGGGACACAGCTAGAGTCATCCAAGTGGCCCCTAAAGAGCTGTACGAGCAGTCACGTTTCAGAAGTAGCCAAAGGAAATAACCATCTTTCCAGCTGAATTGAAATGATTACAAGGTAGTTGGTGGATGGGTTTCAAAATAGCCCTGCCAACTGGCTGTTCTTCCACAGCGGGCAGTGTATTTATTTGGGAAAAGCTGTAGAGTAGCATGAAAGGACAGAAAAGAAACAAGAGCCTGCAGCAATTCATGTTCTCCCCATTGTTTATAGAAAACAGAGTCAGCAATCCTTCCCACTGGCACAACTCTATACTTTTCCTGATACTAAGAATGTCTTGCCATCACTGAAGATAGAATAAAACTCAAAAATCATCAAGACAGCAGATGCTTCATGTTAACCCAGACTGGTCATGCTCAAATCAAAAAAAGATTAAACTCATTTTCTGCTTGCTTGAAACCTATACCCCAGAATACAGTAAAGAAAAAAAAAACTTTAGTCTACATAAACTGTCTATTGCAATTTTGATTGATTTAAAATCTGATATAGAAATTAATTATGACTATCATGCTCATTATCAAAGCATGGAATCCCTTCATTATATAAAACTATTTTATACTAGAGGAACGAGTGTAGCAAAAGGAAATGCCTTAACAATTGACAAAGGCATTTGCTGTTGAACTTTTTAGAAATATGTTTGTAATTAGTGAAATTAATGGCGTGTCTGCACCGTAAGTCAGTTAGACTGAAGTTGGTGTGCAGTGCTAGCGTGCTAGCTCACTACATTTGGTTAAGTGCTGAAAGCATTTATTTGATTTGCTGCTGCTTAATAAAGTTCTTTTGAATGTCTTCCTATGACAGCATGCACTTGGATTTTTGAGGGTCAAATAAGTTTCCTGCCATCCGAGTTTAAGTTCTCCCTTTCTTCATATTTCCAGATGCTTTTGCTATTTTATGTTCTCACTGTGGAGACTGTTGTGCCTTTACAAAGAATTTACAGGCCCCCCCCCCCCACAAAGGCACTGGCAATCCCATTAGCCTAGTGTGAGGGTTGTTCTCCTTCATAGCCCAAACAGAGAGGGGAGCTCCTATTGTTGGTTCTCAGCGCCATCTTAAGCAGCCACACCTTTTTAACAGTGCATTCCTGAGCTCTTTGGCTGAAAGAGCTCAGGAGGCAAAAAAAGGGGCTGCGCTGGCGTAAGTGGGATGGCTGCCGCCGGCTGTCCCACTTACTCTGCGCAGAGCAGCCTGGACACTGGAGGGGAGGCCTGGATGCCATCTTCCCCATGCTGCTCTGGCAGCGCAGCCCAGGGAACGCTGGCACAGCATTGCGCTGGCGTCCGGACAGCGCATTTCTGTGCGCCGTCCCCAGGAGGGCGTTCCTGGGGCGTTCCCGGGGCATTCTGGCACTGGACTGGGGGAGGAGCCACCTTTAGGCAGGCTCCAAAGCCCATTCGAGCCGGGAATGCCCCTTTTTTATTTTGGTGAGATACAACACCTTTTAGGTGGCCTATCTCCCATGCAACCCTATGACGGGTTGCATGGATTTTTCCTGCTGCGAGGAGGTTTTGGCCCCAGTGGGGTGGGGTGGTGGTGTGAAACCTCCTTTGGAGGGAGCGCAGCCGCACTGCCTCCTATGACTGGCGCAGCCATTCTGCTCAGGAATGCGCTGTTTATCTATCAAAGTCAATGGGCTTAGAATGGTGCAACTCATCTCAGGAAAAGCAAGTTCTTTTCTTTCGCTACGTACTATCAAGATTTCTGATATAATACATTGTAAAGTGCACTTCCAGATGAGTCTTTTTAATTATCATGCTTTGTCTAATTTGACCTCTGAGGAGGGGAGGGACTTCAATGCCATAGAGTCCAATTGCCAAAGTGGCCATTTTCTCCAGGTGAACTGATCTCTATCGGCTGGAGATCAGTTGTAATAGCAGGAGCTCTCCAGCTACTACCTGGAGGTTGGCAGCCCTAATCATCAATGTTGTTGATTATTTTAATAACAGTTCATACTGGTGGTTTTATACATAGCCTGTATCAATTCCAGACGTTTCCATAATCACTCATACAAGGCAGATATAATAAAATTCCTTACAATCAACACCTATGCCCCGTTCTGTAAGCCAAATAGAAGATCTCCCACATCTTTTTTTCCATTGCCCATTATATACATCTATACGACCCAGATTAACACAGAATTTTCCATATGTATTGGACACAGATGAGGCCCGCATAAGATTTCTATTGGCAGATGTTAATTCAAATATTACACATAGTTTGGCTTCCTTTATTTTAATATCATCCAAACTGGGAAGAGATTTGTTAAGTACCACGGCGTGGATTAAATCACAGTAAGGTAAAGGTTGGGTGATTTATCATGTTTTTAAATTGTATAGTACAGATCTTAATGTACAGATTTTAGCTTATATAATTTTTATTCTTATGGCCTATGCAGTTATTGTCATTATTTTGTATTTGCTATTATTAAGGTCCGTGACCATAACATTAATAAATCGACTGACTGACTATATGTAGCCTGTATTCCAGGCCCAGTGTTTTTATCTATTTTATTGTGTACACCAAATAAATATATTACTTTATAAGAATTTTTAGTTTCCAGCTCAACCCTTAGGTTCCCTATCAAGAACAATGACACAACTAATGAAACCATCTTTAAAAAACTACTGTTATTACACAACATTCAGACAACAATTTGGGGAAGCTTTCCTTGCACTGTACAACTCCATCTTAGTAAAAACTTACAAAGAGATCTAAATTCCAACCAAGTGTTTGTGAAATAGCTACAGTTCATATCCAGTTGCTTCTAAAACATCACCTTTTTCACTGGATGCTCAGTTGTTTCTGGAGCATTTCTCGTAAAGCTCACCACGTATCAAATGTTGCGCTGTCCACTGTTGCATAATGACATGAGCATGCTCTGCAGCAGTATGCTTGGTACAATCTTCTGTTTTAGGCAAAAGAAGCAGTGAAGGAAAGCGGTAGGGAGCAGAAAGAGAGGCGGTTGTGGCAGCAGCAGCATGCATGCTGTGAGGTAGCCAAAGAAGAAACACTTAAACCTCTTCCTTCCCATCTCACAGAAAAAATATTGTTACAAGTCAATGAGATATTAGGGAAAATGGTTAATAGAAAATAGAACACAATAGGAATATGCTGCGTGCTGATGTGACAGGAAAGTTTTTAAAAGTTTCTTAATATTTTAATATTTAATATTTTAATATTCTGAATATTTTAATTCTAGACTACTAACACAAATGTTTCTCTAAATTCAAATAACACATTTTCATACCAAAATTTCAGCAACAATATGCTGAGGCTCATATGTTGACTATGCTCTTGACATGTTTTAATTTTGTTTCATGAGTCTGTTTTTTGTTCTTTCTTCTGGGAACAAGTTGTTGACAGATTTCCAGGTTTTGGTTCTTCTTTTGGCTTTCATTTGCTCTAGTAACTTTGATTTCCTCCCCCAAGGACAGTTACTCAGGTTGGCAGTGGTACCACACTATTTATTTTGTTTAAACACGCCTTGCCATGCTTGTCAAATATGCTTCTTTCATGCCGTTTGTCTTGTGATCTGAAAGCAAAGTGATTATGGCAGAACAGAAAGAAGAAATAGTACATCCAAGTTATCACTGAGACTCATCCTGAAAAGGGCTCTGAATAGATCAAGTCCCCCACATGCAGCAGGAGACCTGGGCTTGTTTTATACAACCGCAATAAAAGATTAACATCCCATGGTACAATGGTGGTAAGCTTTAAAAATGAGCCCCCACTATTTTTGAAAGTGAAATATCAACATTTTATCCTAATAGGACATAGGCCCTGATTCAGAGAACCACAAAAATTTCACATTCATCTTCCATATATCTTAATCTTAACAAATCCAGTATAGGCAAATTTGGAAGGAAGCAGACAGAACAGTTTTTACAGAGACCACTTTTGTTTGTTTGTGGGATACTGTTTCCAAAGAGTCAGTGGGTTTTCCTTTGAGGCCCGAAAAAGTCAGCGCACTTAGAGAAAGACGTCAGCGCAACCAGAAAGAGAGCCCACTTGACCTACAGAAACGATACTTTCAGGTTTTATTGGCCCACCATGAGTCTAACCTCTTACCTCAGCAACAGAACCTGAGGTAGTTTGATGGCTTCTCTCATTGTGCTGGTTAAAGGCATCATTTAAAATGATTCATTCTGTTCTTATTGATTTAGGGCTTGACCACAGCTTTGAAATTAGTCCCATATGTTTTGAAATTTGAGTCTGAGAGCTGTTGGAGAGCCCATGTAGTCTGTGTACTGCATCGTTCACCTTTGGCCCTTAGGGGCCAGCAGCTGCAGTAAAAAGTGTTGAAATGTTGCTTTGTTCTGAGACTAGTCGTTGCCATAGACTTCTCAGTTATGAGCCTTGACAAAAAGTATTTTTCCACTCAAAGAGTTGTAAGTGGTTTTCACATTTACATCAGCACTGTCTATAAAAGAATTTACAGTTTTGAGGGGGCCTGAAACATGTGGGAAACAAAGGTAAGCACTGGATACACAATTCCTGAATGCCACCTTTAACTTAGTATGGGTTGAGAGATGTTGGCTGTGAATATATTTGTCAATAGGATGTGTGTAAAAACAAACGCATGTGAACAAAGGAGAGTCTAGCCACTGAAATGTCGTTGTAAATAAAATGGTCCACTTTTCCAATTGCATCCAAATTCTGCTTGACTTCTGTGGAACTCACATCAGTTTAGGGGCCTCCCACCCAGGCACTGACCAGATTCAGACTTGCTTAACTTCAGTGAGCTTCTTGCATTCACCACCTGTATTTGTAAACCCAAGGAATTAATTGGTTTGGCCCAGTAGGGGCAGTCAGTGAATGGAGGCTACCAGCACAAGGAGAATCTGTTTGCTGGGGAGCTGTATAAATTTCCGGGCTCCTATTAGGGTTGCTACCACTGGGTTGGGAAATTCTTTGAGATTTGTAGGGTGAAGCCTAGAGAGGGCAGGGTTTGGGGAGTGGAGGGGAGGGACCTTAGTGGGATGTAATGCTATAGAGTCTCTCCTCCAAAGTGGCAATTTTTTCTGGGGGAACATCACTGTAGTCTGGAGATCAGTTGTCATGCCGGGAGATCGTCAAGACACACCTGGAGGTTGGCAACCCTAGCCCCTATCACCTTGTATAATGTAACTGGAATTTATGTATGTGAAATGTTTATTGGAAAAGAGGGAGGGGTAAATTTAGAATGACTGGTATTAACATTATTGTAATCACACTGTTATTTCAGGGCTGTGATTACCAAGTTGTAAGCCTGGATTGCGTGATGTCCAGTTATTCCTTTTCTATGCAAGAGGAGTCGATTAGAAGAACCTTGCACTTGGATTGGAGGAAGATGTGGGAGCTTAAGCCTTCCTCCCAGCACAGTTTTCCTGACCTGAAGTGGCCTTTGGATGTACTGTTTACGCTGTTGGAGAAACCTACATGTAACCCATGGCGTTTCTCCAAAAGGAACAAATAAGGGGCCATTTCAGGTCAGGAAAATGGCCCTAGGAAGCTCAGGTCCCCTCTTAATGCATGCCAGGGTCTCAGTCTGAATTAATGTCCAAAGTGGAACTTGCAAGGCACATCTGAACATGCAAACTTGGGGAGGACTCAAGAGAAATGTAATTTGCCATTGGGCCTTTACTAAGTTTGTACAAAGCTGGTTTTCAAAAATGGCTTCTGGCTGCAAGTGGACACATCCAGGTATCTATAGAGGGAATGAGCGTGATCATACTGTACCTATTCAGTACTGAGCATGCAGTTCCTGATCCAGTGTTAGGAAATGTCTGGGTATCCTACAATGCTGGGTGCTAGATTCTGATCTGAGAAATGCAAGCATAGCAGTCTCTGAGACTGCAGTCATAGTGTCTCCTTTGGGAATACTGCAGAAGCAGAAAAGATTACAAGATGAATGGCCTAGGAATATGAAGTCTCAATAGACCACTGGATTTCAAACAAGGCTACAGTCTGGCTATGCTAGTAGGCAACAAAGTAAATACCATCATATTTGGGAGAACAGCAATTGCCACCATCGTCTTAAGAGGATTTTTTTCTTAGTTGTTGTTTGGCATTCAAAAAGGAGACTGATAATCTTCCAAGTAGCTTCAGAAAGAGTCATTGAAATGTGACAATCTATAAATCCAAGCATTGGCTTTAGATTTAGGACATACTCGGAATAAGATCAAGGCGCTGGATAGGTTCCTACACCCAACAATTCCTGGTTTCTCCAACTCATTTTTTTTTACCCTAAGTTCTATTAATTTAACAGATTCATGGCTCTTGCATAGTTTGTTATATGAAAACATGTCATGGAATCATAGGGCTGGAAGAAGCAGGATGTTATCAAATCTCACTCCCATTTGGAAGGCTAGAACCTTGGTATATCAGCTTCCTGTTGATCCCACATACTCCAGGCCATAAAGTGGCATGGGCACCAAAGATGAACAGATACAGTGTGCCAGAAGACCAAGGTGCCCAGTGAAGATTTCAACAAACAAACCAAATTGTGCACTGGAGTGGAAGGTAAAAAAAGAAAAGACTATGAGCCAAGTGTATATGATTTTTTTTAAAACCTAAGTGCTTAAGCAGTTATGGTTTGAAAATGAAGCAAAACTGCACCTTGTCTGTAATCCACACAAACTGTAACTTTTTTGAGAGTGCTCTATCTGCAGCTACTTCCTGATAAGATCAACTTGATCTTAAACTCTGTGGCAAAAAATACCAAGCATAAATTGGGTTATGTTTCCGCAGTTCTCACATGGCTTAACCCCCCCTCCAAATGCTTCCACTTTAGAAATGTTCCCCAAACTCAAAACATATCAACAAATTTATTTAATGTTATTTTTTCACCTTCACCTTTCTACCTCCAGGGACCTCATGATGGTTAGCACAATTTTAAAACAACTGCTAAAAGTCAAATGAACCATTACAGCTCAGGAAAAAAGAATTAAAATATTTTAGAGTGAACTGTACCACCTTCAGTCTATGTTCTTGTCAACTTGTCTTGTGGTTACTATTGTTAACCAGCAAACATTAGCCTTAATATTTCCCCACACTGAGGTAATATGAGATCATTTTAGTGAAGTGTGACTATGTCCTTTGTATTGAACATTATTCTCAACTAGGTAACTCAAAAACTCTTTCCAAAGAAAGTATATGATACCTTTACATTACAAAATTGTGATACAATAGCTTCACTTTAAACTGTTTTCAAGATTTTTTTCTGTTTAAGCTGCTCTGTTGTACTTAATGTTTATTTTGGAAAGTTCTTATAGTTCATTGTTTAGTTATTTTACAGTTGGTGGAACTGCTACCAATGGACAAAATAGCTAGTTTATAAAGAACCACAACTGTTGTGTATGTATATAGTTGGGGAGTAAGCAAGGGAGACTTAGGAGCTTGAGTTCTGCACTAAGGATCCTAAACCCTGCTCACCCTATTGGTCAAGCAAACGGACCCCATTGGCTCTAAGCCAATATGTACCATTGGTCACCAGGAGGTTATGTCCCCTTATCATGGATCAAGGGGGGAGTGGCCGCAGGCGGCCAAGGGGGCATATAAACAGGGGTTGCTCATTGTGTTAACCAGTTCTGTTCCTGTAATCAATAAATGTGGTTGTTGTTTGAACTCCATCTCCGACCTCGTGAATCCTTCCCACGGAGACTTAAAAATGGATGATGCCTCTACCTTGGCCAACCATTCTTGAGGAACCATGAGTCTTTGTTTGGGAAAACTTGTTAAACAAAATTTGCCAGTTCTGTGGGTTTCCTGTGGAATTGGAATAGTTTTTTTGCAACAGTTGTGGTAAATGTTCAGGACGCATGGATACCCATTTTGAGAAGATCTTGAAATTTATGATTTGGCTGTAATGGGCAGTTTCTGTTGCAAATACTAGTGGCCCCTTTGCAATAAATCTGGGTGTGGCTTAGTGGAGAAACTGGGTAGGGGCTATTAGGGCTGTCAATTCGGTTCGGTCCGAACTGAAAATCAACCGAATTTCCCCTGATTCGGTGATTTTCTGTTCGGACGGATCCGAACTCAAAACTGGCGGGCAACCGGGGGGGCCGAATTCAGCGAGTTCGGGAGTTCGTGAATAAATTCGGCAAATTCGAATTTGAAGGGGGGCGGGCTGCCCTTTAAACTGATCTGAGCCTCCCAGCTGGGAGGCGCAGATGAGTTTAAAGGGCAGCCCGCCCCCCTTCAGCGGGCTCCGCTGGAGAGGCGCGGGCTGCCCTTTAAACTCATCTGCGCCTCCCGGCCGGGAGGCACAGATGAGTTTAAAGGGCAGCCCGCCCCCCTTCAGCGGGCTCCGCTGGAGAGGCGCGGGCTGCCCTTTAAACTCATCTGCGCCTCCCAGCTGGGAGGCTCAGATGAGTTTAAAGGGCAGCCCGCCCCCCTTCAGCAGGCTCCGCTGGAGAGGCGCGGGCTGCCCTTTAAACTCATCTGCGCCTCCCGGCCGGGAGGCACAGATGAGTTTAAAGGGCAGCCCGCCCCCCTTCAGCGGGCTCCGCTGGAGAGGCGCGGGCTGCCCTTTAAACTCATCTGCGCCTCCCAGCTGGGAGGCTCAGATGAGTTTAAAGGGCAGCCCGCCCCCCTTCAGCAGGCTCCGCTGGAGAGGCGCGGGCTGCCCTTTAAACTCATCTGTGCCTCCCGGCCGGGAGGCACAGATGAGTTTAAAGGGCAGCCCGCCCCCCTTCAGCGGAGTCTGCTGGAGAGGCGCGGGCTGTCATTTAAACTGATCTGAGCCTCCCGGCCGGGAGGCACAGATGAGTTTAAAGGGCAGCCCGCCCCCCTTCAGCGGAGTCTGCTGGAGAGGCGCGGGCTGTCATTTAAACTGATCTGAGCCTCCCGGCCGGGAGGCGCAAATGAGTTTAAAGGGCAGCCCGCCCCCCTTCAGGGGAGCCCGCTGAAAGGCGCGGGCTGCCCTTTAAACTGATCTGAGCCTCCCAGCTGGGAGGCGCAGGTCAGTTTAAAGGGCAGCCCGCCCCCCTTCAGCGGGCTCCGCTGGAGAGGCGCGGGCTGCCCTTTAAACTGACCTGCGCCTCCCAGCTGGGAGGCTCAGATCAGTTTAAAGGGCAGCCCGCCCCCCTTCAGCGGACTCCGCTGGAGAGGCGCGGGCTGCCCTTTAAACTGACCTGCGCCTCCCAGCTGGGAGGCTCAGATCAGTTTAAAGGGCAGCCCGAGCCTCTCCAGCGGAGCCCGCTGAAGGGGGGCGGGCTGCCCTTTAAACTGATCTGCGCCTCCCAGCTGGGAGGCTCAGATCAGTTTAAAGGGCCCCCGCGCGCCTTCAGGGAATCCCTCTGAAGGCGCGCTGGGGCCGAATTTTCCCCCGAACTCCGGATCCCCCCAAATTACCGGGGATCCGAAGCGGGGGAGTTCGGACTTCGGCACGTACCGAACCCACAAGGGTCAAATTCGGCCGAATCCGAACTGTACCGAATTTTTTTTTTGACAGCCCTAGGGGCTATATTTGATCTCAATAATCTTTACTTATGTGATACAATATAATGGGGTACAAGGGCAGAGTGTGTCCTTTTGGTGCTATAGCTGTGAGTGGAATCATAACATTTGACATGCTGTGAGACAACATTTGATGCTTATCTTGTGGCAATCCATTATTGTAGCAGACTAAGAGCTGGATTGACAAAGTCAATCAAAATCCCAGAGAACTGAACAATACAGTGTTGAATTACCCTATTCTCATTAAGTGAGTAGGTCAAGGCTTCTCAACTCACTTGTTGTTGACTTGAGAAAATCTTTTCTCTCTCTCTTCCTGTCCCAGTCACCACTGACTCAGTGTGGTCCTAAATGATTTTTAATAATACACTGTTTGCACATCATATTAGGTTGTTTTCAGAATATAAATATGTTAGAGTATGTAATGGCTCTTGGCTCCCAAAGAGTAGAAATAGCCAGCTTCTTTTCCATTCTGCTTGGTGAAATTGAATTGCTTTCAATGGCAAAGCATTACAGACTCTGATGCCCACCATACTATTGACAACCTGCAGAACGAATGCTTCCTCAAAACATAGCTGGCATCAGTGTTCATAACAGCAAAGTTCAGGACAATGTGAGCACCAAATTTCTACCTTCCAGAGTCCCAAGATCTCAGGTTCCTGCTCCAGGTTGAGTGATGTTAAATGGTGTGATTCTGCTCAAACTACCATTGTGAGCATCCATCCTGAGAGAATTCTGCAGACGTGGAAACTGCCAAATATATGGGTGATCTGCTGCTGAAATTCCTGATATCAAATAATAATGTTCCTACTCCTTGCAACTCCCGGAAAGTATCTTATTGAGTGCACACAATAGCTAACTTCAGAAGTCAATGTGTGATGAACAGTGCAATCCTAAACAGAGATACAGTCCAGTGAGCTTAATGGATGGGTGCATTCCTGTTTTCGGATTGCAGTGGAAATGTCTGAATCCATGTCTGAAATATGATTGACTCTATGATAAGCAGAACACATATTATGAATGAATTTTATCCATATCTTCTGTGATGACATTTTTGTATGTCTTTTGTGGGCTGCACGAAGATGTGCCCTGCTTGGGCATACTTCATATGATGCTGTCTTCCAAGTCAAAAGAGAAATGATGGGCAAGAGCTCTGTCCTTCCGTTTGTGTGTTAAGTAGTGGTGTCTGTTTTTGTAATGAACATGGAATGTGAGAAGATAAAGAAGATAAAAACCCTCCCCCTTCTTCCATCTTCCTTCACTGTGCTTTATTATTTGAAGCATTTTTCTTTCAGTCTAGGTCTGATAGAAGAAGTGACTCTGATCTGGAGAACTGGGTTTGATTCCCCACTCTTCCACATGAGTGGCGGATACTAATCTGGTGAACTGGGTTGGTTTCCCCACTCCTACACATGAAGCCAGCTGGGTGACCTTGGGCTAGTCACAGTTCTGTTAAGAGCTCTCTCAGCCACACTTATCTCACAAGGTGTCTGTTGTGGAAGGGAAGGTGATTGTAAGCCGGTTTGATTCTGCCTCAAGTGATAGAGAAAGTTGGCATATAAAAACCAACTATTCTTATTGGTTTTTTTATATGCTGACTTTCTCTATCACTTAAGGAAGAATCAAACCGGCTTACAATCCCCTTCCCTCCCCCTCCCCACAACAGACACCCTGTGAGGTAGGTGGGACTGAGAGAGCTCTAAGAGAGCTGTGACTAGCCCAAGGCCACCCAGTTGGCCTCATGTGTACGAGTGGGGAAACCAACCCAGTTCACCAGATTAGCATCATGTAGAGGAGTGAGGAATCAAACCCGGTCCTCCAGATTACAGTCCACCACTCCAAACCACCACTCTTAACCACTACACCACACTGGCTCACCTATTCTTTTGTCATCATTGTTCTGAAATATTCTGGTATATGGTAGTTAGGGGCTATTTTTACCATATTATGCATCCATTTTCCATCTCTGTATATTATAATTAAAACAAATTATATTCCTAGATACTGATGATAATATTTAGCTGCGATAAACCTTTCCTATAAAAGTAGGTTAGATGGATTCATGGTGGTCCATCAATGGCTACTAGCCATGGTGACTATATATAGAGTCAGCAAACCTCTGAGTATCAATGCTAGGAGGTAGCATCGGGGAAACTTTCTAGGCCCTGTTTGTTTGGCCCTCCAAGACAACTGGTTGGATGCTGTATGAAACAGTATGCTGAACTAGATGGGCCACTGGTCTAAACCAGTATGCTGAACTAGATGGGCCACTGGTCTAAACCAGCAGGCTTTACTTATGTTCTTATGTCTGCACTTTGCCCCACTTCTGCAGTGTGCAGGGCCAGTAATTTCCCAGGTTAAAAACTGTTTCAAAAAGGCTACCTAAAAATGGTATTGCTAATGATAAAAATGGTATTAATATGTGGTATTATGGTGGGGTAATTTTACCACATGTCTTGTATGGCAGACACGGGATTGAAATATTTGCAAGAAAAATGTCACCAGTTGTAAGAAATGAGTCCAAACAATATAATTATAGACAAAAGAGGGAGGAATGGTGATTTAGGGATTGCTTCTAGAGCAAGTTGAAAAGGTGGTTTTGGTGAAAAATTCCATGAGGAGGAGGGATGTACTGTTGGCCATGTTGAAGGAGGAAAATGACAAACCAGTAATTTCTGGTTTGTTGCAATAGGGGGAAATCAGTGGAACACTGATCAGTGCAGAGCTAAACAATGGGTTACCACACTCTAGTATGAGCCTTCTATGCCATAATGAACACAAGGGCTACTTTAATACAATGTAATATATTGGGGGGGGGGTTGGAGGAGAAAAACGCCTTGGAAAATGAGAAGAAAAAACCTCCACATGTTAATTTAGGCAGTCTGGAGCTTGTGTAGGAACAATCCGTTACCTGTTCCTTCTGATTTGACTCCTGGGAGGTCAGAAGAATCTTGCAGCCACCCCAAGTCTCCTTTTGGTGATAAATCCCTTCCTCTCACTCTCCTCGGGTGCCATTTACAACCTGGATAACCACTGAATGCAACAAGTGATTCTTAAGAGTATCACCTGCCAGGCGGAGTGTTACATATAAGTCTCTGTATTTGCATTGCTGGCTAGAGGCCCTGTCTAGTTGCTGCACTTCACAATCAAGCATGGGGCAATCTATCACAATAACATTTTAGACTTATGCCTCAGGAATGGAGAGCATCTCTGCTGTCCCTCCCAGTCCCTCACTAGGTACTTCCTAGATGATGTTGAATTGTAGCACAGACAAGCCGTACCAGTTGCAGTATTTATTTATTTATTATTATTCATTTTTATTTATTTAAATTTATAGCCTGCCCTCATTCCCAGCTAGGCTGGGCTCAGGGCGGGTAACAACATTTAAAACAACTTAAAACCATAAAACTTCAGCTTAAAACAACAATGATCATAAAAATCCAGATGGCATTCACATAAAAGGATAGTAGTAGCCACTGTGGACCCAGTCAAGCAGCTGAACCTCCACAAGTAGCAGAAGGTGGGGGGAGATGGGGAGGCCAGCGCTGATGTGAAACTTGTGTCTGCTCTCAGTTGTAGGCCTGGTGGAATAGTTCCATTTTGCAGCCCCTGCAGAACCCTTTAAGGTTACTGGGAAGGGTATTCCATTAGGCTGGGCTGAAAAAGCCCTGGCCCTTGTCGAGTTCAACTGCACACTCCTTGGGCAGTAAGAGGTCATCATTACCTTAGGTCTCCAGGTTGAGACGATCCTTCTGGAAATTCCACAGTGCTGCATATATTTCTGAATCACACAGCCCATGTATTCATAAGGAAAATGTAGATTCTCCCTAGAGAGCTGCAAAGGTAAAGTGGTGAGTTAGTGGATACTTAAAATATAATTCCTGGAATAACATCTTTAACTCAATATTCAAGTGAAATGATGTCAGAATCTGTTTAGCTAACTTCTTAGGATGGCCACAGATGAACATTTGAGCTATTCAGTGACATGTTGAAGCCTTCACAGTATGAGTTTTGCGTGTGGTTGGTCCTGTTAACCTGTTAGCTCCCAGGCTAATTTTGAATGACAAGGGATCTTTGAACCGTAGTGCAAAAGAAACAAAATCCCCTGTGAAAGGAACCAGATGCAATCAAAATATCATTATACTACTTTCATTTCAGCTATGCAATGCAACAATCAAGATTTTAAGGCAACAAGTTCATTCCTGCATTTCAACTTCTTATTACAAATTTTGCAACCCAAGAGTATAAATTCCACAAAAAACCCACACATTTTTCTAAAAAGAAACAAAATCCTAAAAGTCAAATTCTCCTCTGTTCCTCTTAACCCAAGAGGATAAATTCTTCCCAAACAGAAATTTTCACTAGTTCTTCTCAACATCAGAAGATAAATTCTTCCCAAAACAGAGAGCTCAATAAATTCTAACAAATTTTATCTCAGTTCTGACTCTTCTCACCACGATGCTAACTATTAACAATACCAGATTACAATAATCTCATCAGTTTCCATGAGCCACATGACAATAACATGAGTTGGCCACTTCTCATTCAATTGGAGCAGTCTGGCTGAGAGATTTTATATCAGCATTCTTTAGACTCAGAAGAGGAGGTAGAGGATGACCTGGAAAAAAACAGAGAGAGAGAAAGAGAGAGGTAGTAGGCCTTATCCCCTACTCTACTACTCTGGAGTTCTACAGCTACATTTATACCATTTTCAGGGTATCCTCCCTCTCATACCATAAGATGACATCATTCTGGCCAACTATAAAACCAGTCCTGGATTTTTCCAGTTGAGGGTCCTCAAAAAGACACATGAAACTTGGCAAGAACTCTTTGCCTGGTCATTTTGACATTAACTGAAAACACGCAAATTGCATGTGGATTCCTCTTAACCAGAGTGGGTCATGTCACCCTTTTTGGTTTTCCCTGTTACCCCTTGAAATACCAGGAATTCAACCCCTAAATGGGTTCTGGGTCACCTTCCCCAAGGCTCATCTAGAGCATTAGGACATTGCCTAACTACAGACCATATTTTTGATCAGGCCATAGGCCCACTGTTGGGTGAAAATGGAAACTCTGCCAGAAGACAGAGAGAAAGCAGAAAGGCTCAATACCTATTTTGTCTCAGTTTTTTCTCTGAAAAAGAGAATGGGCTCATCGCGAGATGGCAGTAGGCAAGGCACAGCATCTGGGCTGCTCGATGACAACAACAGAGAGGTAGCTGAGAAGCAACTGGCTGCATTGGATGAGTACAAATCCCCTGGGCCAGATGGTATGCACCCAAGAATGCTCCAAGAACTTTCTAGAGATCTTGCAGAGCCTCTGTCCATCATCTTCCAGACATCTTGGGGGAAGGGAGATGTGCCACTAGACTGAAGGATGGCAAACGTTATCCCAAGGAAGGAAGGATAACCCAGGAAATTAAGGCCAGTCAGTTTGACCTCTGTTCCAGAGAAGATACTGGAGCAGGTATTAAAGAGATCAATCTGCAAGCATCCAAATGACAATTTAGTCATCCAGGGAAATCAGCACGGATTTATCCCCAATACGTCCTGCCAGACCAACCTTGTTTCCTTCTTTGATCAAGTGACAAGCTTACTGGATCGAGGGAATGTGGTTGATGTTGTTTACCTGAATTTCAGTAAAGTTTTTGACAGATTTCCCCATGATATTCTGATGGGTAAAATCAGACTGTGGCCTGGACCCTAAGATAGTTAGGTGGATAGGGAACTGGTTGGAGAACCACACTCAAAGAGTAGTTGTCAATGGAATTTCATCTGAATGGAGAGAGGTGTCCAGTGGGGTGCCACGGGGCTCGGTTCTGGGCCTAGTACTTTTCAATATTTTTATAAATGATCGGGATGAGGGTGTGGAGAGACTACTCATTAAATTTGCAGACGACACCAAATTGGGAGGAGTAGTGAACACACTATAGAGCCCCGTGGTGCAGAGTGGTAAGCTGCAGTACTGCAGTCAAAAGCTCTGCTCAAGAACTGAGTTCGATCTCAGTGGAAGTCGGTTTCAGGTAGCCGGCTCAAGGTTGACTCAGACTTCCATCCTTCTGAGGTCGGTAAAATGAGTACCCAGCTTGCTGGGGGTAAAGTGTAGACGACTGGGGAAGGCAATGGCAAACCACCCCATAAACATAGTCTGCCTAGTAAACGTCAGGATGTGACATCACCCCATGGGTCAGTAATGACCAGGTGCTTGCACAGGGACTACCTTTACCTTTACCTAGTGAACATATCAGAAGATAGAGATAGAATTCAACGAGATCTGAAGACACTGGAAAAGTGGGTGAAGTACTGAGTATCTGAAGAGGCCTGTGCTGGTCATAGTCCTTATTAAATATATATAAACATAAGCTTTCAGTAAGACAGACTTTACCTTCTGAGAATGAATCAAATGAGTCATCCTCTGAAGAAACTGAGGACACACAGCAGGAATCCTTTTACATAATAATTTAAGCATATGTGTACAGGAAGGGGAAAAAGCTATGCTTAAATTATATGCAAGGAATTTGTATGCAGCCAATAAAATGTTTGCTCTCTATGATTCTCAGAAATGATCATGCTACCTATGGATTTAAGAGACTAACTGGACACAGCTAGTAATTATGTAATTTGGTTCAGTTAAAAATAATACTGGTTAAATCTCACATAGAGGTCAATTATTATTTCTTACAGCAATATGTTTGTGCATCTTGATTAGGGTTGTTTTGGTCATTTTAGTAACTGATATCTGACAGCGGGTGGGAAGAAATGGAGACAAATAAAACAAGAGCCATCATCTTTGGGATGCTTTTTATTTGGAGGTTGCTTTCAGAACCTGGTGGATAGAAACAGACAACTTGAAAATGTTCATATTCAGAATGTTTCCCCCCACCCCCAGATTGATTATAGTTAGAACGGCTAAATCCTGTTACATAAATTGAGGTTAATCCCAATCCCCCCACATGTGCATTTTTGAAGCAATTAGTATTCATGAAATGCTTGATTATGATTCACTTGCAGAATAATGACTTGTGTGTAGGCATAAAATTTTTACAGGGATTATTGATGAAAGAGTTTAAAGGCACACAGTGACAATATGAAGTCACAACAATACCTCCATTCTCATATTGTCATGTTTGAGAATACCCAGCCATTTGGTACCTGCAGAGGCCTATCTGGTCATGAAATGCTTGTTTCTGGGTACACAGAACCAATAAGATTTGCAAAAATCACGAGCGCATCAATGCTGATCTCTGCTGATGTTGTTCCTATGCAAGAAATGTATTCATTTTAAACCTTCATTGAGGGTACATTCAACTGTACATATACTGAATGTAACGTGAGAATTGCTCATCGCATGTATAAAGAACAATGAATGCCGAATGTTCACAGTTTGTATGTGTGTTGTTCACTGTAACTTGTGATCATGTTGAGTAAAGTAATGGAAAGGAGATCTATGTATTCTCCCTTGAGATCCTTTGAGGAAGAGCAGGATTCTGTGTATTAGTCAGTACTGTAGAGCTTATGACTGAATTGTTAGTTTATTTGTTAGCAGTGTGACAGACAATTCTGTCATGGGTCTTTCAAAGGCTCAAGAGAAGCTACACCACTTGTGCAATAACTTTTGATTTACATGAAGCTGCTTCCTGTGATCCAAGAACTGTGGCTTGCACTAGTAAGGATTTTTAATAGCCAAAATGTCTTTGTTCTGCATACTAATCTTCCTTACCTGATATAATGTAATGGTATAAATGGTATCCAGATGAAAGCTTGTCACTTGAATCAATTGTTAAAGCAAATATTTTCTCAAAGAAAACAGGGGACCAGAGCCTCAGGGATGTCTGAAAAATTACTTGAGAGGAACTGTAGTGAATGGAACTGATTGCAATGACCAACTTGACCAGAATGGCATGGATGAGAATTTTTGCAAAGTGGACAAGAACTGAAAGGGTAGATTAAAAAAAAAGAGAGAAGACAAATTAGATTAGTTTTACATCTTTATACAGCCATATCAAATAGTCAATCTGGGTGAACAATGCATTGAATCATAGAGATTAATTAGAATAGTAGATCTACATATTGAATTGTTCATGAGTTTCCTCGAATTTGTAGTTGGGGAGCTGAGAAACAAATAGCACAAATGGTGTTTGTTATCAAATCTGGTGATCTACCATGGAATTGGTGTCATAAACCCAGATAATTTTTGTGAAACTTTCTATAGAACAAGTTTCTTGCCTTCATCCATATAGGAAAAAAAACTTGGGAAGATGAAGCAAATGTTTGGTAAAAGCTTATGAAAGAGAATTTCCGATAAGATTGTCTCCTCATACGAAGCAGTATGTGTTTGTGTATCGTTCTTCCAGCAGTCAAGGGTTGGGTTGTTCATTATTCAGTGTATTACAAGGGATTATTGCCATCAGTTAAGAGTCATTTGTGAATTATATAAAAGAAGGGTTTTAGTATAATACCCAACACTGCACTCTGTCACTCCTGCTCTCTTTCTTTGCTATAGCGCTGAGTCACTTCCTCATTTTTTAACATGAATTTAATAGATTTATATCCTACCTTTACTTTGCTCTCAACAATACAAAAAGTAAATATCCAGCAATCTATTTGCAGTCATTAAACAATAAATATACATTTACAAGAAGAATAAAGTATATAGAACCTCGCCACCATAAAGCTTAACTGTCTAGAAAGGAAGGTTTTATGGTCTCTGTGGAAACTTGTGAAAGAGGTTGGCTTCCTTGTCTCTACAGGGAGGTGGCCCAGCAAGGGAAACTAACCCCATTACCACACCAAGTTTTTACCATGTTTAAGGAAACATTTTATTGTGACTTGTCCCCACTGCTGTACCTCCATTTCGTGTTGGAACTGACTTGCAATCGCTGAATGTCTGTTTCTTCTGCAACCACTTTTACGACGATGTTTTCT
Source organism: Euleptes europaea (assembly GCF_029931775.1). Taxonomy (NCBI): domain Eukaryota; kingdom Metazoa; phylum Chordata; class Lepidosauria; order Squamata; family Sphaerodactylidae; genus Euleptes; species Euleptes europaea. The sequence goes on along the minus strand of NC_079320.1, from coordinate 34,302,939 downwards.
TTGCCTCCGATTCAAAGTCGACTTCCCCGAGGATGCAGACAGCTTTGCAACACTTCTCACTTCTCCTCCCCTCCCCTCCCCCCACCATTTTCCTGCATTTTATCTTTTTAAAAACAAATGCATTTGTACGAGTGAAGGGACATTGGAGCGTTTGCGCGGAGGGACATTTGAGTGTTTGCCCTTTTCCAGTGTTTCCCCCTTTTCTTTATTTAAAGCATAGGACTGATGATGTCACTAGCGCTTAAATAATCCTTCCCATTTTTTTTTCGCATGTTGAGTTATATATTAATATGTGTGTGTATGGCTGTAAAGGGGTGGGGGGATGACACGCACACGGCATTATTCGAACTGTGGGACTGCAGGGGAGGGAGATAGGAGGCCAGCTGAGTTTCCTTAACCTGCCTGTGGAGCATGGATCTCAGTAGAGATGCTCTCTCCTCTCTCTCAGCTGATTTTTTGGCGCAAAATGAGGGTGTGTGTTTTGCAAGGAGCCGCTTGCTGTACATTGCAAGGAAATGGGGGGGAGAGGTACAGGAGAGAATGGGAGGAGAGGGGAGAGTTAATCTGGCTACAGAGGGGAGAAATGGGGGGAGAGGAGAGAGAGAGAGGATAACTGAAACAGGAAATAAATTCGAACCAAGCAGGGGAAAGATAATGAAGAAGGGAGGATAGGGGAATGAATGGGAGAGAAGCGAAAAACTAGTAAATAAATTGTTGGAGAGGGAAAGGAGGGGGTAGGAGGATTTAAGCACTGGCTTCATAAATCCAGAACATGTTGCAGGAAGGGAGGTTGGCATCTTTCAGCTCGTCCTGCCAAGCATTCACTGAGTGCAGAGCAGACCCTTGTTCCCACACCAAACGATCCCACAGCAAGGGTTATTCTTTTTTACGCTCCTTTATCATAAAGAGCACATTTTACAGAAGAGAGGAAGGTGGCTCTCCAATTGCTTCAGGGGCGAGTGTCTGCACGGCTGTGAAATGACAGCCAATCTCAACACAACTTCATTCCTTCATTGGAGCGCATGCACAGAAACAAAAAAGTGGGCGATGGGGAGCATCCATGTCACGAATGATGAGACACTCCCCAGGGGAATGCGGTCAGGGAGAAACGTTTTCAAGAAGAAAGAATACAACGGGGTGCGGACAAAAACTTTGAATTCATAGCCAAACCTTAAAGATCAACCACGAGAATATTACATTGCAAGTTGCTGGTACAGTAACGGCCTAAAACTTACTAATTACTCTTCATTAGTAATACTGACTTAACCCCATGTTGGAAAGGAACCATCAGTAATACCTGTTGCTGGGATCTCAGTAGATGAATGTGCTCATATAGACACTGGCAGTCCTGGGGTCCCAAGATGAGAAAGGCTTTAAAGTTACAGCATCTGGTTGCTATTTCTTCAGTCTGCCTTTTCTCTGTGTTACTGAATTATTCCTCCCATCTCTCTTCTGAACTTTCTTAAACCTGAGTTAGATGCGATGTAGGCATGCAAGACATAATTTCTGTGGTGTTGCAGGCATCTGCTGTCATTGCTTTCTGTTTAGACTGGACGCTCAGCTGTTATGGGTGCAATCTCAGCATGTCAGTACAATTCCTTCCTCAGCTCTGGGGCTCTGGGGTGTTAACCATGCATGTGTCGTGGCTGAGAGTCCAGCTTAAACAAGACGCCTGACAAGCTTGATACTACTCTTGTAAATGTTTCTAGCTTGCCTAGCTCACATTTCAATCATTTCCAACCACAGCAATACACTGCAGCAACGTTTGGATTGGATCATTGCTTCCTCCACTAAAAGCATGTAGCCTACGCATCTTCACTTGCTACTCTTGCTCTATGATCAACAACATAGTTGTTGTTGTTGGATTGTTAGCCTTTTTCCCCTCACAAATATAAATATCTGGTTTTAATCCATCAGTTCTACCTCAGCAGTACTTGAGAGGGAATATATAGCTAACTTGGTGTGAGTTCCTGAAGTGATATATCCGGACTTCATTTTCTGTGAGGTGGTTCAGATATGCCTGAAACACTTCTTCTAAGCACAGAATAATGTCTTCAATGCCAAGACCACATCGGGGAAGGTGACGACGCTGAACAAAGGAGGTGTGAGATGAGAAATCTTGCTTGGATTGCACATTCTGCAGAGGTCTAATGGCACTGGGAGTGTCTCACTCCTTTCACACCTGGTGACAGACATTTGATTTCATATTTGCCACTTCACCACACAGCAGCCAGACTTCTTTTAAAGATGAGGACCACCCATAACTTCTGTGGAGAAAAGAAAGCACTTGCAATCAACAGAGCTTTGTCAGCATTATAATTCTCATATATTTCCCTCTTTCTACTCTCATTTTTTGGCATTATTTAACATATGTTTCATAAGGTCTTTCTTCTCTTGTTAGCTCTTAGGAGAGTACTAAGTATTATGAATGCAAAACTAATGTGGTTTGAATTGTTCACAGAGAATCTGAAAGTTAAACCATAAACTATGAACAACCTGGTTCTTCTAAATAGGTTTACATTATTTCTACACGTAAATGCCTGACTGAGTTGGTGTCTGAGTTACACTCGATAGAAGGCCATGTTGAGTTTTCCCTCTCTCTGCTATGACATTAATTAATCAGTTAATTAAAACATTTATATCCCATCCCACAGTGCCTAAGTGTACAGTACACTTTTCCTGGCTACATCCCTGGGTTGAGTTACAAACATGAATCTGGGAGTTCTGCACTTTCCATGTAAGTGCAGGCCCAATTTGGATTTGAGAAAAACATTTCTTGTTGACATCCCTAGCAGCTAGGATTGCAAGCATTGCCTCCACAAATGCTGGGAGATTTTGAGGGTGGTGCATGGGAAGGAATTCGGGGAGGGTGTGACATCACTTCCAAGCGTTGGTCTAGACATTTCCCCTAAGTATGATAAAGGCCATTTTTTCCTCCCACTCCTCAGTTTTTTGTGGGGCTGAAGGTGGAGGCTTGCCCATTGTGGGCACTGGAGGGTTCTGGTGTAGACAAACAGCAAGCCTACTAGCATGTACTAGTGAAAATCAGAAGAGTCACGATTTGCTTTCTTCTCTCCACATGTAAAACAATCAAATACTGTGAATTGTATCCCACTTCTCTGAGTGCAGGGAAACAGCACTTACTGTTGCTGGTTCTCTTTGGTGGAGAAACTGCTGGAGGGTTCTGGTGTCTTTGTAGTATTTACTTTATTTAAAAACATACAGGAAGAACAAGGTAAGACACAGAGGCACTCCTACAGGACAGCAGATCTGCCACACCACAAGAGATCCTGAGAGAGAGAGAGAGAGAGAGAGAGAGAGAGAGAGAGAGAGAGAGAGAGAGAGAGAGAGAGAGAGAGAGAGGAGAGAGAGAGAGAGAGAGAGAGAGAGAGAGAGAGAGAGAGAGAGAGAGATTCAGCATCCTCCAGGTAATTCAACCAACTCATAGCCATCTGTTTTTCCTAGCATCTACAGCTGGACTTCCACCTCACACAAATGCAGGAAACTCACTTCTTCCAGTTTGAGGAGAACTTGGGCAGAACCTTCTCCTGACATATAGGGCCCATTGAATGGGATATCTGTAATTTTTCCTTTTGTCATTGGTCCTATGAGGCATACCCCTGAAGTCCAAGTTTGTAGAGCAGAGTCATTCACAATTGTGTCCTTCATCAGTACAAACTGCAATTCTGTTTCCACTGAAATCAGTGGTTGACTGAAATCAACCCTACTGGTTTTAATGGAGCTGGACCACTTCTTCAATAGTTTTTGGAACAAAATTTGAGACAAATAAATTGGACGTGGGAACATATTGCTAATCGGCAGAACACTTCTCATTCATTGAGACAGAAGGCATATGATAGTTTCACAGGGTAAGCCATATTGGTCTGCAGTAGAAGAGCTAGATTCGAATTTAGTAGCACTCTACTCACTCTCTAAGGTGCCCTGGACTCGAACCTAGAATGCATATGAGTTACTTTAGGGTTAGACTAGGAAATAAACTAAACTGAGTTCAACTCTGTTTCCTGCAACCTATCAGTTTGTTTTATTGTAGCTAAGGGAAGGGACAGTTAATATAAGTTGCTGGCCTAAATATGAACCTCCCATCCCTCTCTGCTGATCTCCCCATTAAATTGCCTATTATTGCCACCCAGGTTTATTTTGCATTGTCTCTCTCCCCACACCCCGCTTTTAGTGATTAAGGTTTTTATCTTACTCTACCTGTATTTTATTTTGGGGGAAAGATTGTGGGTTAGGGTGATATTATTGAGTTTGATTTATTGAGACGATAATTTTATTATGTGTAATTTTATATTCCATATGTTACCAATTTGTATGACATTACTGTACTTATAGTAGCTATACTGTAAGCTGCCTTGAGCCCTGCCTTGGTGGGGGAGGGTGAGATTAAAATATAAACAAACAAACAAACAAATAAAAGTCCTGTGTTCGTCAAGATTTCATGGAAGCAATGTTGTTTCTAGGTGTAGATGAAGACGTGCTTTGGAAGTCTCCTTTTTCTACAACGACAGATTGCTAGTTGTTCCACAGTATGTACCGTAATATCATGTTATCTGAATGATCTTGGCAATAACAAATTTCAGTTACCACCTACAGTAAGTGTTAGGGGCATGTCAGAGTCCAGCAGAGTATGCAGTCCAGATATATTCATTCACAACAACGAACTTATGGCATGCTCCTTCTCAAGTGTTGCTGAGATTAAAATGATGGGTTACAGTCACCTACCTAAATTTTGGCTTTTAAAAAAAAGATCCCCATTGTATTCTACGAAAGGATTGCAGAAGCAAGATCTCCATTAGCTGCCAAAAGAGGGAAGGGACTTTAGTTTAGTTTATTCCTCTTTAGTTTGTTATTCAGTGCATAATATTGAACTTTAGCCTCTGCTCCCCATTAAGAAATTATGTATGTCTAATAATCAGCACCAGGAGGATTGTGATAGCAACCACATGCTGCTTAGTATTGGCTCCATCTCATTCAGCTTATCAGTTATACGTAATGTAACCTGGGAATGGTGTTTGCATTACTAATATGATACAGTCCAAGCTCCTTCACATTTTGCTTTGTTTCCATTTAAAAAAACAACAACACAAGATCTGCAAAGCTTCAAAGACTAAAAGGTTCACTTTGAAGAGGAAAATTGAATTATAAAGCGTAAACAAAGAGTAATTGGGTAAATTTCTCAAAAAAGTGTAACTCTAAAAGAATTTGTGCTTGGCATGGGGAAGACAAATTATGTGAGAAATGTTCTATGTAGGAGACTTTGTGACAGTTCAGGTATAATTTTTTGAAATTGATGATGGCAAGGGCTGATCTGTGCAATGATATTTGTGTGGTGAGCTTTCTCTATGGGATTCAGAGGCTAGAATTTAATATTAATCATATATTCAACATGACAAAGTATCTCCATGCTCTCCCCTCCAACATAAAATGGAGGAATTTCACACCAGTAAACAATAAACAAGTTTATATTTTATCTTGTATATTAAGCATTTCTAAATATATAACATAACAGCTATTGGCTGTAATTCATGGCCATTTTACCATTATGCCAGCGAATCTCTCAGAATATCCACTCTCAGCACACCCTTTTCCCTCGTCCTTCCTCCTGGCCTTGTGACCCATCTGCGAGAGAGCTGTAATCTACTTTGGGCTTCTGACCTATTGTTTGAGAACTGCTGGTTGAATCAGAAAGCAGTAACAATAATATGTGAATAAGCATATCAACAAGAATAAAAATTTAAATAAAAAAAAAACAGAACTCAAATGACTATATTACATTAAACTTTCATGACTGGCTCAAGAATGTGAAAGGTGAATGGTTATGGTACTGGACAATTTGTATACCATAAACCACAAAAAGTGTTGTGCTTTTACTGTGCCATAAAAGGTATCCCAACTTTTGATTAACGAAATCATGTTTCGTCATAGTCTTGAATTTCATGAGCTTTTTGTCCAAGCTGTTTATAACTCTTCCACTTTTATAGTTCTCTCTCTCTCTCTCTCTCTCTCTCTCTCTCTCTCTCTCTCTCTCTCTCTCTCTCTCTCTCTGTGTGTGTGTGTGTGTGTGTGTGTGTGTGTATCTGCAAATTGAGGATATACTTCATGCATTTGACATAGCGGGCGCTACAGGGTGAGTAACATTTTCCTTTTCTCTCTTACTCTCTTTTTCCATTTTCCCTACTGAAGGTGTACATACAATGTCTACATAAGCCTCCTAGACATCAAAGAGTCTAAACTGTTTTTCAATAAGATGAAAACCATCGTAACATAGTAAGCTCATGCCATACACTTGACCTTGAATGGAGAGTCATAGGCCATGTCATTCTTAAACACAGCAAATAGTATACTTAGAAGCCAGTGTGCAGTCAAACAAATGTGCATTGTTGTTAAAATTGAAACCACATGCTACGTAATGTAACGAAGGTGCGACTTTCCTGAGAATATGTGGACAGTTGGAAATGTTAACGTATATATTTTTTAAAAGAATGTTACGTCTGTGTTTCTCAAGGCTCCTTTACTTTGTCTTTCTCTGTGTAACTCAGCCACATCAGCCCTACTTGATTGACAGGTTTGGACACTGACTGGTCAGATGTGGTCCAGCTGCAAAGACTGTAGAAGAATTGGAGCTGAAATTTGCTCCTTGTTCTCCAACTGCTGTGATGATTCACCAAGGAGAACTCCATTGTAACTCCGTCAAAATGTTTGTATGCCTTACAGAGGAAGTAGGCTGGAGGTTTAAGCATAGTCAGTCGAGCCAAAATGTGTTTGAACGCAGCCCCATTTCAGTGGCTGTTTATGGCTTTATGGAAAATTTAGTCACATACAATTGCCTCGAGAGGTTCCTCACTGAATGAAACTTTTCATTTCACTTGATATAACACATGTTGCTTCTTGCGAGTTCCAACTGTTCTTAACCGGTGCATCGATCTCTTGTTTATTGGCAAATGGAACGAAGCTGAATTTTCTTCTCAGGAGAAAGCAGAATGGGAACTAGGAATGGATGATTGATTTGATTATTCTTTGTTCTGTAAACATGAAGGAGCCAGGAGCTCTCTCATAGATATTTTTTACAAAACACACACAAAACCTTACATTACTGGAGAGGAGGCCTACGGTTTATTTTTTATACCTGCTGGAGATTATAAACTCTGTGGGGCATAGAGTGTTTCTTTTGAAATGGCTGCCGGACTGCTACGCACATCATGGTGCCAAGTAAATAAACAGCATTAATCATGTTAAGCAGAGGTGAGCATGATTTCAGAAGTGCTGAGTCCTCTAATGTGCAGTTTGGCACTTTAAAAACTCTGCGCGTATAGTGAGGACTCAGGGACAATGTGAAAAGTATCCCAAGGCAGGAAGAGAGAGTGGAAGGGGGGGGATGTGCTGTTCCACTTTTAATTAAACCATTTGGAAATCCCCTCAGCAATGGTCAAACCAAGGATGAATTAATCGATTCTTCTCCTTGTTGAGACCACCTCTACTCTTTATAAATAAACGTTTGGCATCAGAAAATGTTTTCTTTGTCACAGGGCTGCAAACAAAGTTGTACGACCAAGTGACTGAATACAAGCTATTCATGCACAGAGGAAGCATGTAATTTTCCTTTATATCAAATAATACCTTTTTTAAAAAAAATGCCCCAAGCTTGAAAGGACACAACACTTTCGACTATTGACTTTTCATTCCTTTAACAACTCCATTATTTTTTAAATAAATTGGCAAGTTAAATAAATTGGCAAGTTATTTCTTTCTCTGGCTCCTTCCTTCATCACGCTTGCATGATTTTAGGCTGCTCTTTCTTTATTGCCAAAGGATTGGGGTGAAAAGAGGCTGAAAGTACAAGGCCTGCATTTTTGAAGCTGCAGAAAAACTGAGCACAGTTTGATATGTGGGTGTTTAATGTTTCAGCGTTTGTAGCTGTTGGGTAAAGATGAACCAAACTGCTCCCCTGAGAGAGAGAATAAGATAAAAAGGTGCTTATAATTAGCAACACAACATTTAGTATCAGAAAAGGTAGCCAACTAGCCATGCTGACCTTATGTAATGGGTGAGAGGCAAGTGTTCTCAAACTGAATTTGGAAGGAACATGTTTACGGAGATTTTTGTCTCTCTTTCCAGTAAATGAGACTAGAATGTTAAAACATTGGTGATGGCAAACTTGGAAAGATTCTTAGTTTTGCTGGGTTTTAATCAAAAGCTGACATTGCTCCAGGATTTACTTTTATTTTAAATGTTGGGCAGGAATATTACAGCAAGATCAGTGAGATACAGGTAAGTTGATAAAACAAGTACTGGATACAGTAGACCGTATTAGTCACATCCTGAAATTTGTTAATCATTGCTTCCTGACAGAATATTTTTCGGCCTCGAGAGGTGGCTGCCAAATAACCGTGAATAGGCTGCTGTGTCATCTTGCCGCTTCCAGACAATAGCTTTGGACATCACAAATTCCTGTATGAAAGTTGCATGTCTATTTTTCTTCATGTACAGATAGTGGACATCAGCCACTAGTCATGGCTGCTCTTCTATTACACAAGAATTACACCCTGTGATTTATCATCTGTGATGAAGTTGCCACATACAAAATTTACACACATTTCCTACACAAAGTTAATTGCCACGTAAATGCATCCCCACCCCTCTTTATCCCCACATCTGTTTCCCTCCCCTCCCCCTTGTCTTTCTCATCTCAAGGAAGTGGAATGGGTCTCATGCACATTGATGGCCCTATATGATAATTTTTTTTTATATGAACTGGTCCTGAAGTTGGCTGAGACTAAGAAAATAGTATTTTGTTTACAAAACCATATGACTAGTCGGTTGTATGCGTTGACTTCCAAAACAGGTGAACCCAGTCCCAACTGCCATGAATCTTTCTTTGAAAGAGAATTTGTTATAAAGCTTGTGTAAATAAAGGGGGAAAAAAGATATATGAAAGAATATGGGTGTTCTCATTCACTGTCTAAACTAGGATTTAGGAAGTCTTAACTGTTCTTTAATCGAGTGAGAATTAAGTGTTAGATTTAGTGGAGGGCACTGAGGCTACTATAAATGACTCTATGGAACTGTGCTGTAGGTACAGCATGCAGTTAATTGCTTTCTAAAGCACTTTGAGATATAGCGGACTAGAAAAGGGTTTTGTGACTGCTGGTAGCATGCAATAAATCTCCGAATTCTTGCTTCACCATGGTGAGGTAGCTCAGTTACAAGCTCAGCCACCCTGAATGCTAAGTATTGGGCTGCAGGGCCCCGTGGATTTAGAATTAAGCCCTAAACGTAGCCCTTTAGGTATGAATCCCTCTTAGTTTCAAAGTTTGATTTTGTTTACACATGTGGAGCACATGAGTCTCTCTTGCCCTTTTAAGTTTTTGGAAGTGAATAGATGAAAGTGAAACGGAGGAAGAAAAGAAGCAAAAAGAGCAAACCTTTGCTGTCAGATTGGCTTTGGTGTAAGCACATCAGTGGCAGCTGCGTTCCTGCATAGACCATTTTTTGAAAAGGGCTGTTCCATTTTTACACACAAGTCGAACTTGGTGGAATGTGAAAACTTAGTGTGAGTGAATTCCTATTTACAATGCAGTGACGGAAATGGGGTGGGGGAAAATCAATCCATTGTGGAACATCAATGTTTGTTCTAAGCCACAAAGAATACCACCTGTAAAATAAAACTGGATTGCTTTTTCTCCTGTTTGGTAATTAAAAAAACAACAACACGTTCAGGTTGGTTTCGTGAATAAACACATAGGCTAGAAGTTTTTTGCATTTAAAACTTCTGCTCCACATTCATTCAGATTTTCTTGGGTTAACAGATGTTTTAGCTCCAAATTTATTAAATGAGGACTTATCAGTGGATATTTATCATTTAAATGTTTCATTCAGTGCATTGTTAAAGGGCAATTTCCCTTAGGGCTTTTTTATTTTATTTACATTATTTATAGTTTATCTTTCTCACAGGGACTCAAGGGGCGAAAACGCACGGTGGCTTGAGCCTCCTTTCTTCCCTGTTCCAGCCAGGATCCAGCCAGGATCGAACGCACGGCCGTGCGTTCGATCCTGGCTGGATCCTGGCTGGAACAGGGAAGAAAGGAGGCTCAAGCCACCGTGCGTTTTCGCCCAAGGTGGATTATATATAGTGTAATTCTGTGACTTGATGGTGTTTCAATTCAATTCAGTTTTAGGAAATCAATTCGCTACAACAATTAGTTGTATGAGGTTAGGAAATTCTGAGCTTTTCTTTCTCATCTATAACAATGCACCAACGTACAGGGGATGTGCTCCATCATCTCATGATGATGTTTATACTTTAAAGTTTTTCATCTTTTGTTAAGATATGTACAATAAATGTAGGCCCAGTTCAAATATTCTCTCAACGATGTGGATACCACCAGGATTACATTTTGTAGTCCGCATGAATGAGGAATAGTCAAATACTTTTTGCAAGCAGGTCTGTCATATCATATTTGGGAAGCTTGAACACCAGCCAATTCAGCTCACATCCTGTCCACCAGTCATGAACAGGGAGCCAGTTTTTTTGATGACTTATTCATCTGTTTGGCAATCTCTTCATTGCTGTTTAACTGTGAGGGTTCCCAACCTCCCTGTGCAAACTCCATAAAATCACTTGCTCAGACGGTCATGCAGAACCAAGGAACTTTATTGGAAGCTTCAGGTTAGTATAGGCGTTACAATGGCAAAGTTGCAAGTGCTAGCAATTTCACAAAGACAGAATTATAACCCCTACAGGGAAGCAGATGTCAAATGTATGTTATGGGAATCTACGAGATAATTGTGCATGGTACAGGAACATCAAAGATCTCAGGAAGCTCGTTATTGCTATCTACACACCAAGGCCATAGCTGGTGGGAGGGAGTCGGAGAGAGCAAGGGAGGTGGATGGTGGGAAGAGACATTCCAACCTGGGGCCTGCTAGACGCAGCGCCTGAACCAAGGAAAGGCAAAAGGCCTGGACTGCTTTTACGAGCCCGGGGGGGTGGGGGGGAACACACAAAGCAAAAGCTTACAGACCCTTACATTAACAAGTTGCTTCACTGTATTCTTTCTTAACAGTGCAACTGGCTTTTCATGCATTTGTGTTCTCACATAGCCCAATTGAGTTCTTCCCCCAGCCCCATCTTTGCTGTGCTGTTGCTGTGCTGCAATTGTTGAAATAGACAAATCATATAGATAGGGCAAAAACAAATGCTTTAAAAATCCTACCATTTGGGTTTTATTTAAGTATTCCTTCCTGTGATGTTAATGGGTGCTGATTTGTTTGAATTGGCCACATTTTTGTGCATACACTGTTTTTTTTTGGGGGGGGGGCGCAAATCTTTTTGGCAGGCATTCAGGTAATTTTATGTGGTACTGAACAGACCCAGTGATTTGCTCACATCTGATCATCCTAGGTGAACACAAGGAATTTAACTGTCAAATATGTTCAGTGTGAAATTTGTGGCATCCCTAGATCATATAGGAACTATAAATGACAACCCCACACTATCTTGACTGCCAAAGGTATTTGGGCAGGTACCTCCCATGTGGTCTGGCAGACCATGTGGAAAAGGAATTCAAATATGGTTGTAGCTCTGAGGTGTCTCAACCCCACAGAAGTAATTTTTAATGGCTGCTACACCATTGGGAGAACTTTTGACTCAGGCCTTGGGCAAGCCCAAGTGAGGGTATGTAATTTTAATACGTAGACCTTAGAAATGAGAATGAGAAAAGCAAGGAGTCAAAGTGGGAGAGACAGTTTCTGACAGGTTTATTGTGTTTGAAATTTGAAAGTGTTTTTTAAATGTCTGAAGGATCAGGAAGGGGGTAATTCCTCTTTTTAAAGTTTAATGTTGCTGGCAAGCAGTTCTCCCATTACAAAAAGTGAAAGAAAGACGGGCTTTGTCAATGCACACAGGCCTTTTAAATTCAGGCAGTTGAATGCAAGGCTAGCAGAATAACTACCACCATTTGAAATTTATGCCTAGTCTTACAGGTGATGATGAGATTAAGCCACTGAATTAATTGTCACACTACAGCTCTGTCATAGATGCTGTTTGTGACCTTGGGCGAACTACAGTGCCTCTTATTCATCAGACATTAATATTTTCTTTCCCTGTTGCTTGATGTTAAAATTATAGGGCATGTGTGAGTCAAGTGGAGCTAGAATGCCCATATTGATTTGTATATCAATACAATCAATACACGAGTCTTCTACTGAGCCTGATACTCTTACGGACTATTGTTTTCCTTTGACTAGCAGTAGCTTTCTAAAATCTCAGGCATAGTTCTTTTCCTGCTCTCCTACTCAAAATCTTTTAAAATTGGCAAACCAGGGAATTGAATCTGGGACCTTTGCCCTGTAAAGCATGTGCTCCCCAATTTTCAACAGTCTGTTGGATTGCTTGTGGGGACTATATTTCTCTTTGGCTTGTAAGAAATGAAAAGGTCAGTTAAGGAAATGGAAGACTCGGGTAGTATTACTTACATTCATGATTGACGCCATAAAAGAGGTATACTGGTTGTCCAAATCAGCCATAAATGTTCATGTCTACGCACAAACACTCACCCTGTTTTTAACCTTGTTTACAGAGGCTATGTAAACCATTGCTAATCCCATTCTTTCTCTGCTTCTGTCTGTCTGTCTCTTTTACACAAGCACACACACTTAGAAATGTACATCTGCATATCAACCAGCGACTCCATTTTTAACTTTTGTGCCTTGGGCAGTCACAACCCCAGCTCAGGTTGAGTTGGTCCCCACTGGGCTGCCAAGAGGGTGGGACTGAGGGGAAAACATTTCAGGAGCCCAAGTCAGCTGGAGGGTCTCTGAAGCCAGAGTCATGGTTAGGGTTCCAGGTGGGTGTTTTTGGCGGGCAATTGCCTGCCAGTCCACCCAGCCACTCCAGAGTGGTGGCTGCAAATGCACAGGCATGATGACAGCACTTCCGGTTTTACTTCCAGAAGCACCGCATTGCTGCTTCCAATTTAATACTCAAACCCCAACATTTGAGGGTTTGAGTATTAAATCGGCCACAACAATGCAGTGCTTCTGGAAGTAAAACCAGAAGTGATGTCATTGCGTGTGTGCCCCTGTACACACCCGTGGCCTCCTTAGCCTTGCCCCTAAAATCTCCTGCCAATCGGGAGGGGGGACCTGGCAACCCTAGTCATGGTGCAGTCATGGAATACATTTTTAAAAACTTCTCATCCATCATGGTTGGCAACATGGAATGTATTTAATAATAGTATAGTTTGGATCTGGGTCGGATGGAATCTTTTTCTGGGAGCCCATGGTGGTTCTCGGCAGTTCTGGGTCCCCAAGCACCTTAATTCACTGTCTAGTTCTGGTCCAGACACTCTGAGACCTATACTTATATTTGGCCTCAAATACTGATCAATCTCTGTTTCCCTTAACTCTTCTGTGAGGTGAACAGAAGCTTGCAGCTATGGAGCAAGGGACACCACTTCCTTGCTTCCTTGCTCACAGAAGGGAATCTGTCAGATATAGCAGAAGAACAGAAGAACTATTGATAGAAGGACACTTGCCCCAACCTCAATACTGGCTTTGGACATGGGGGGGGGGTACTGTTGATGGGTTTCATCATTTGATATCATTCCCCTTTCTCTGACATTAAGGTGGCAAATATTTATTCTAATACAGAAGCATTGTGAGAAAGAAAAGGTAGGCTACAGGAAAACATGCTGGATATTTTAGATTTAAATTTGTAATTTAAAAATTTGAATTCCTTGGAGGAACAAGAGACAAAACACGTGTAATTTTGATGTTTTCCCAAGGTATGCAAAACAATTCTTCAACAATTCTTCTACTCTTTTCCTGGGGGAGGGTGGGGGGAGACCAACAACTATGGGTGAATTAAAGAATCTTTCAAGAGTATTATTTCCGAATAAGGCTTCTTCGTGTTTTAGAGTAAAAACTTGAGGAGTTCCAATAAAGTAAAAGAGATTTTGCCTTGAATATATGGGAGTAGCTGAAGAAAGGAGGAGGAGAAGGAGGTGTAAGAAAAAGACGGGAAAAAGTTTTGCTTCTGGCTTACGACTTACAGCAGAGTTTTTGAAGAGCTTCTTGCTTTTTTAAAATATTCCTTATTACTGGTTCTTTGAAGAAGAAAGACACCATTCAACAGCTCTGTAATTTGGTTAGACACAGCTGGAGAACTGGTTTTTTTTTTGAGGAGAAGAAAGGAAAAGTGCTCTGAATAAAGTACAGCTGTCAAGTCTGATGTGGGATGGCTTGTCTTCTGTTCTGGCTTTCACTAGATGGCAAGTGGGAAGAAGGAATTTAACCTTTTCAGCCTTATTGTGATTCACAAATATACGGACAAGATGCTGTAAACAAGGCGAATTAGGAAATACATCTTTTGGAGATCACATACTGTATCAGATTCCTAGGAAACCTGGTATCTTTTCTCAACTGAGGTGTTGCAGGAGGTAATTTATAGCCACGAACTCTTAATGCAGTAACATTTATGCTGTGTCATCTCATTGACTTTGCCCTTCCTTGCTATCTAAATTCTCCTTGGAACAGTTCTTGAGTGACATAAAAGTAGCAGTGGTTGTGATCCTTGGTAGTATTTTAATAACAAACATCAGAAAGACTGCATTTTGTGTAACAGACTATTATTTACCCAAGGTGGGAGGCTTACAAGTAGGGCTGCCAACCTCCAGGTACTACAACTGATCTCCAGCCAACAGAGTTCAGTTCACCTGTAGAAATGGCCACTTTGGCAATTGGACTCTATAGCATTGAAGTCCCTCCCCTTCCCAAACCCTGCCCTCCTCAGGCTCCACCCCCAAAATCTCCAGGTATTTCCCGACCCAGAGCTGGCAACCCTACTTACACAATGTAATAACATGTTATGTTATGTGTTAATTCAAAACACACACACCCATTTTTTAAATACAACATTTGGGAAGTTTGATGTGATTCAAGTGTTCAACACTTTACTTAACACTTTCCTTGAATGTAGAGGAGAAAGAGTATGGAAAATTTGGCTGAAGGTCCTAGCAGTGTAATACTTTAAGGGCAATATGTCTCCAATACATTTTTTCAAAGGGGAGGGCTCATTTGTAGACCTCCATTGAAGGATAAAAGCAAAGATACATATTGCCTGTAGGGTAAAATATGTAGTTCTCCTAAAACTTGGACACAACTAATTATGACAAATTAATCTGTGCTCCTTTGCCAAGAATAATCTTTGGTTCAATGAGCCGACAACAAGATTAATTCTTTTCATGGCACGCTGCATAAATGTGCTGAATAGGTTTAGAGTGGTGCTAATGGGCAAATCATGTCTCTTATTACAGGATATGATAGTTTTTGGCATCAGGCTTTCAAATGTATATTCCATTTGTTTCTGCATAAACCAAATGATTTCTGATAAACATCATACAGCAGTTTAAGGAACCACCATGAGCCAAGCAGTCAAGCACCAACAGCTGAAACACAGAATGCAAGACAAATAGTTTAAATAAACAGTTGTGCAACACGAAAAAAGAAAGAAAAAACAACTCTATCTTAGACTTCACTGCAATAAAATTTGCTTTATGGTAGGTATCCTCTGAAGCAGAGTTGCAACTTGCACCCTTCTAAGCCTACTAAGGGTACAACTCTGCTTAGGATGGCACTAGTTAAGAACAACCCTAAGCAGGTCTACACAGAAGTCCCATTTATTCATTGGGGCTTTCCCCCCAAAAAGTGCTTTTAGGATTGCAGCTTTAATGTGGTAATAGGGCCTTGGGGAGGGTAAATTTTTCTTAATTGCAGAAAATTGTCAGGCCTTTGCCCTTAGCAGGAGTAAAGGCTCTTGACATGAGTTAGGCCAGTTTCTGGCTACTTGTCAAGTCCTTGGTTCTCATGCCTGTAAACGTCTGTGTACAGTTTCACTCGTCCTGTTTCCACAGCTGTGCTAATGTTTAGTCTTCCTTCCTGGGAATCACTTATCTCGGGGTTGCTTAGCCATGTTTACCTTCGCAGCGGTAGTGCTTTTAAACATGTAACCTGCCTATGTTCACCATTACCAGCCTCACCTGCCTGTGGGCAGTCAGTTCTTAAATCTGCCTTTTGCTCCCAATAAAGTCTTACTGCTTCAGATCTACCTGTCTGGATGAGTTTGCTTATGGGATGCTAGGGACAGACGCCTGATCCTGACAAAAATGATCAAGATCTTGGTTTTCAGTATTTCTGTGGATTATGTTTGAACTGTTATGCCAACTGTTAAGATTGGTTTACTAGGAACGTTTAAATATTTCATCCTCTTTGTGGGAACATTTGCACACATAGGCTTTATTTTATGCACATGAATGGTTCCATTGATTTCAAGGTAACTAATGTCAGTGTTTCAGAACATATTGCTGGGCTGATTTCAATACCACTTATTATAGTCCAGCAGCTCCATAAATTTAAGTGGGGCACTCTCTGATTTACAATAGTGTGTAGATGTCAGACACATTACTGTGTGGCCTGTGAAAGTTCTCTTGATACAGTGATTTGATTTGATTTCTCTAATATAACTGCACATGGATATAAGGAAGGGAGAATTTTAAAGTATACCTCTTAATTTACTTCCCTGAATTTACATGCCAAGACTATGGATGCCTAAGAAGTTCTCCTTACTTAATTTTCTCTCAAGATTTTGTTCAAGGCACTATATTTGAACAGTTTGCCACAGTTGCTGATGTACATAGATGCATGGGGATATTAATTAAAGCACTGCATAACAAGCAATTGCACAGTTCCTTTTTGTGTGGTGTTTGAATCAGGGTGTATTCTAAAACTATAAGAAGAAGAGTTGGTTTTTATATGCCAACTTTCTCTACCACTTAAGGAAGAATCAAACCGGCTTACAATCACCTTCCCTTCTCCTCCCCACAACAGACACCCTGAGAGGTAGGTGGGGCTGAGAGAGCTCTAAGAGAGCTGTGACTAGCCCAAGGTCACCCACCTGCTTCATGTGTAGGAGCGGGGAACCAACCTGGTTCACCAGTTTACCATCTGCCGCTCATGTGGAGGAATGGGGAATCAAACCCGGTTCTTCAGATTAGAGTCCACCGCTCCAAACCACTGCTCTTAACCACTATACCATGCTGGGTCTATAGAAAAAAGCACACAAGTTGAAAGTTGAGAATGCACCTATTGCAAAAAAAAAAAAATTCTAAAAATTCTGTGTTAAACTGGCAAATGTAGGAACAGAAGCAACTACTGGAAGAACAACAAAATTGAATAGAGGACATCCACTCATCCTTATTCATGACTGATACCTTCTGATAGGGTTTCCAGCATGAGGCCAGAAGGGACATCATTGTGCTATTGGCAATGCTCTATATACATACACATTCATACACACCACAAAACACATAAATTTTTCTTACATCCTTACTTTTTCAACTTTTAACTGAATACACTTCATAACTTTAAACCACTCCAACCTTAGTAAACGGGGCACCGACTTACCCTGAAGAGCCCAAGGTTGCTGGGCTGGGCCGTGGCGGGCGTGGGGCGAGTTGCACCCCCCCACCTCGGGGAGGGCAGGTGGCCGCAAGAAGCAAGGAGCCTCGGGGCTTCTGGCTGGAGCCGGGCTCCTCCGCTGCTCTCCCGGGTGGCAGCGGTGAGGGAAATGCAGCATCTGGCTTGACGCTGCAGGCTCAGCCAGCGCTGCTTGCTATTGGCCAGGAGCCTTTTCAAACGGGCCAATCAGGCCCGGGATCCCAGGGGGGGGGGGCTGCCGGGCAGCTGGACCAGAGGTTTTCACTTTGGTCCGGCTCCCCAGCATAAAAAGAGGCGGCGCTTGGGGCAGTCCTCATTCGGCTTCTGTTTGTCCCTCCCACCCACCGCTGTATCACGCTGTTTGATGTTTGTTAATTATTATTGTTCGTCACGACTTGTGGCGGTTTGGCATGGGGGCCTGATCCAATTTTTTTGGGGGGGAAACTGGCCTGCGTGCCCCTTTCCCCAATAAGGAGGATCCCAATAAGGGATTTTGGGGGAGGCCAGAGGGGGACATGCCAAGATGGAAGGCTGCCAGGAACAACCCCGGCGCGGGGCTGTCAGGGGGCAGGCCTTGCCATGTGCTGTCAAATTGGCCTCCTCCCAAGTGGCAGGGGACCACACAGCTGGCCGCCGCCCTCATGGGTCCCATGAACTGCCATCTCTAACATGTCCCAGCATGGCTGGGTGTTCGCACTGGCTGCAAGGGTGGCAGGTCGATGGAAGGATACCGCTCCCATGCCATGCCAATGCCTTGTTGCTGCAATCAATAAAGTCGTGCCATTCCTCCAAGACTTGTGTATGTCATCACTGGGTTACGGGTCTGGGTTCACAGGCAGCCATTCGTAATGGGCCAGGGCTTGCCAGAACGGACCACACAATTAGACACTAGCCCTGCAAATCAAAATTCTCAGTTACTTAGAGAAGCAATTTTTCAACTCCTGCTTAAAAAGACCATTTTTGATAAGGAGGACATGGCCAGTTATCAGACAGTTTGAAACTTCTCTTTTCTGGGTAAGTTGATTGAGGTGTGGTGGCCAAGCAATTTTAGACAGGTCTTTACTTGACTCTTCACAGTGTAGCTTCAGACATGGCTATGAGACAGACATCTTTCTTTCTTTCTTTCTTTCTTTCTTTCTTTCTTTCTTTCTTTCTTTCTTTCTTTCTTTCTTTCTTTCTTTCTTTCTTCTCTCTCTCTCTCTCTCTCTCTCTCTCTCTCTCTCTCTCTCTCTCTCTCTCTCTCTTTCTTCCTTCCTTCCTTCCTTCCTTCCTTCCTTCCTTCCTTCCTTCCTTCCTTCCTTCCTTCCTTCCTTCCTTCCTTCCTTCCTTCCTTCCTTCCTTCCTTCCTTCCTTCCTTCCTTCCTTCCTTCCACCTTTCCCCATGGCTCCTGGTGGGTTACACAATCAAAATATTCAGTAAAACTGCTTAATAACTGCGCCCCTAAATACATTTAGAATTGGGTCCTCTCTCATCTTCTCAGGAAGCCCTTTCCATAGGGTGGGAATTAGGATGAAAAAAGCATGGGCTCTGTTTGTTTAATTTCAGGTGGAGCACTAAGTGGGAGAACAGGTAGCAGTTGGCAGCCTAAAGGCCAGAGTTGGCACAGGGTGGCCTTTAGGAAGAGGTGATCCCTTCAGACTCTGTCACTGGTAGATAATTTGCAGCTACATGTAGGTAAAAGTAATTCTTCACTGTTCGTTCTGTAAGACTTCTTTGCAGCCTTTGCTTTTCTGCAATCTTATCATCTTAATAGACTGTTTTGGGGATGTTTGGTATCTTGGGGTGTTTTTTCTACTGGTTTTGGTCTTTTTCCCAGCTGGACTCAAAGAGTTTCCAGTGGAGATGCCAAGTATCACCAAAATGAGATCATCTGGAACTCCTAGTGCTGGGTGTCATCAGTATGCTGATGATACTCTCTATTCTATACTATCTAACTAAGCACCCAGAACCAGCATCTCTGATTCTGTCACCTGTACTTTACTGACCAAAGGGCAGTAAATGCTTTTGGACCCAGACTTGATGAGAGAAGCAAGCTGGTGATGTTGCCCCAAATACCTTTTTAAAATCTAAATCACATTTGTAGATTGTGTCCCCTTCTAGATTCAGCTGGCCTAGCCATGCTGATGTAGGCTTCTTAGTGTTACCAACTCCAGCTTGGAGAATTTCCTGGAGATTTGGAGGTAGAATTTGGGGAGAAGAGGCGACTCAGCAGGAATGTGATGCTATAGCGTCCACCCTCCAAAGCTGCCATTTCCTCCAGAGCAACTGCCCCTATGGTCTGGAGATCAGTTGTAATTCCAGGAGAACTCCAAGCCCCACCTGGAGGCTGGAACCCTATACCTAAAGCTCCACTGTCATGATTTAGATCAGTATTTAGGGAGGGTGAGTTCGATCCCAACGGAAGTCAGTTTCAGGTAGCCAGCTCAAGGTTGACTCAGCCTTCCAGCCTTCCGAGGTTGGTGAAATGAGTACCCAGCTTGCTGGGGGTAAAGGGAAGATGACTGGGGAAGGCACTGGCAAACCACCCCGCAAACAAAGTCTGGCTAGGAAACGTCGGGATGTGACGTCACCCCATGGGTCAGGAATGACCTGGTGCTTGCACAGGGGACCTTTACCTTACCTTTAGATAAAACAGATCTTTCTACAGAATCTTTTTATTGCTGCAGTTTGAGATAAAGAAAATAATGTTACTCAATATTTGCAACAAAGGGTCTGCTCATTCAGACTTGCTTTGTTAGAGTCGCAGTTGGTTTATCCTGGTGTAAGGGAGGGCAAAAAAGCAGCCAAAAACATCACAAAGTGTGTTATATGCTGTCACCTTACAGCCTACGTCTAATTGTCTGTCTGCTGCTGAGGCAGCGGGGAGGAGCATTAAGTGGTATCTGGCAAGCAGTCTTGCCATTCAAACATCTTGAAATGGGACATTAGTTCCATCCATCACCAGGAATTGAGCAAATCACATTCTCAGCCAGTTTTAAAATTTAATAAAGATGGAGGTGGGTGTTTTATTGGTGTTCGGTTACACAAGCAATTACGATGGCAAACTCCTTCAATTTGCCAAGGGAAAAAATAATGAAAGACGAGACCAAACTTCTTCCAGAATTAAATAATCGTTAAGATTTCATTTATTCTTCAGACCTTATTCTTTCTCCCTTTGTCCCTAGTGACACAATACAAAATCCTAGGCATTTAACAAAGAAACTAAATGATCATGGAATACATTTGGATAAATGTACTCCATAGACATGTTAAAAGAAGAGAACTGAGGTATTAAGGAAAAAGCTGGCCTTTGACAAATGAAGCCCTCATGGGTGGAATCTTACCCTAAGGGTAACTGATAAATATTTTCCATTTTCCAGTAATATATTAGACTGTGGTTTGGAAGCCTTGAAGTTGGAGTTGGCCCATCTAGTTTTAGGACTTTCAAACTTAGGAAATGAACTTTGTCTGTTTATGGGTCAAGAAAAAAGTAGTCCCACTGGATTTTACTATTATATAACTAGGGAGTGGATCAGGGTAATAATCCTCTGTAAATTTGGAAGAGCCTAATTGTTCATTACTCTTGAAAAGAGAAAACTATGGTTAAAAGACCCCCTCCCACCAGGGCCAAGGAGAATACTTGGGGGTCCTGCTCCCCATAGGGGGCAGGGACCTGGTCTGAGGTCATGGGACAAAGTGACAATAGTTTT
Organism: Euleptes europaea; assembly: GCF_029931775.1. Taxonomy (NCBI): domain Eukaryota; kingdom Metazoa; phylum Chordata; class Lepidosauria; order Squamata; family Sphaerodactylidae; genus Euleptes; species Euleptes europaea. The sequence goes on along the minus strand of NC_079320.1, from coordinate 34,281,735 downwards.
GTTATTTACTTGTCAGATGTTGGGTCTGCCGGTTGGACCTCTGAACTTGGGCTACCTCCCGTGCCCTTTGTAGGAGGTCTTTGTGGCCTCTACTGAGAGAGAAAGCAGTAAAACATGTTTTCCTTTCGCTGACTCTCCTTTTCAAGGAGTTACTGGAGCCATGCCTATCCAGGAAATTCCAGGAAAATCCAGTGGGAGTGAGTATTCCCATGAGATTTGAGACAGGGGTGTGGCATTATCTCTCGTAGGGGAATTTCCTGGTCATCATCTGGTCCTGCTGGTCAGCTGGCAACAGACTAGCTGCTAGGTGTGGCTCCTTAAAGGAGCCACACTTTACTGACAACAGCTTTACTGGCACTGCTGGTCTTTGGAGCACTGTTGCTGTCCCAGGTCCCACCAGCTTCTCCTTGGAGACAGGGAGCCATGGCGCTGGGCCTCCTGGGTGGCAGGTAGTTGCTCTCCCCATCTGCTGGCCTTAGTAATTGTACAAGTAGGCTTCCCAACCCTGGACATTAGATTATTAGGGAGAGTGGGAGTGGGTGGGCTATGATCCCTGTTTGCAGTGTTTAACAGGGCACTGCTAATGGGGACCCAAGAAAATGAACAGATTTAGGTGCTTGATAGGGCAAATCACCAATTGTGCACCAATGGACCATGATACCTCTGGCACAAAACCATCTCAGAGCGTTGCATCGATGCAATGTTGCCACTTCCATTTTTATGCTGGAAGTGACATCGCACATTGGTGCAATGCCAAAGAGCTCTCTCATCCCCCCCCCACTAGCCTCTCAAGCGGTAGCGGGGAATGGGGGTGGGGAGGCCAGGCTGGGAGGTCTCCTGCTATGGTGGGAGATCTGGCTCCCTAGAAAGGACTGAACTGCATCTGTTTTTCCAATTTGTCAACTCCCACTATATATCCTCTCCCCCCATCCAGAACATAACACGTGTATTATTATTCCTTCTTTTCATACACTTACCTACATTGGACATTATTTGCCACACTGTTGCTTACCAAACTTTGAGAGATCTTCATGAAGCTCTTCCCAATCAGTTTGGGTTTTGCCATCCTGAATAAGCTGGTACTATCAGCAAACATGGCCACAATACTGCTTATCCCCCAATTCTAGATCATTTATGAACAAATTAAATACCACCACTCCTAAGACCATCCTTGTGGGACCCCAGTCTTTACTTCCCTCTCTTATGAGACTGTTCATTTACTGCTATCTGATATTCCTTATATGGAAAGAATGTCAGTTGTTCCTTTATATAGTGTCTTTCATAATCTTCCCTTAGCCAGCTTATCTTGCTTTGGATCAGAGCTATCAGACTCACATAGCTTTGGTTTGGGACTGCAAATACAGGCACTTGGCAGGTTGCAGTAGAGTTCTAGCATCTGAGCCTGCAAGTCTGGTTGGCATAAGTTACTCTCATAGTATTTGAATGACACATGGAAACTTTAAGATCTTGCCCATTCTTTGCTAACAGGAACTTTCTGGTTGGTTAAGGAAACTCAGAAATTCAAAATCAAAACGGTTGTGACCTCATGTGCCTAGCCCTTTGTTTCTTTTATCTTACTTTTCTCTCTATAGAAACATATAATTTTGTTTTTGGTATATGTGGTTTCCTATGTATGCAACACATACTATATTCATACATCCTGAAGATACAGTTAAAAAACGCCTTGTATCACAAGTGTCGGTTTAATGGTATCCAACCTACAGTTACAGAAATGTGTCAAGCACGCTTGAGATTGGGTGCACATTTCTCCCACAGAAGATGGTGTTGGCATGAATAAAAAGCACCTTTTTGGACTGAAAGTAGGCTGTTCATTACGGAGCCATCTGGCCTTGGTTTTTTGTGGTGGGATTTTCATCTGTATAGGGAGTAGTTATGTATCCTTTATATTGGAGGAGCAAATTGTAAACATATGATTCTCAAGGTGCAAAGTGGGATCCCTAAGGAGGTACAAGAAGTTGCTTGGAAAGGTCTGAGTTGAAACACAATAAGGCTGGGGAAAAAAAGAACAGATGAAAGAAATCCAGGAAGATACCAGGAATAAAATGAAAACGAAGTCAAGGTTAAATAAACCTCTTCTTTGAAGATGCAAAAATATCATAAGATGTCTCTCAGTGTTCAGGCCTGCCAAAATTATATTTGATCCACATAAGATCTCCTGCTGAGTGTGGGAAAGAGAGCTCTGCAGTACTCAAGGATTTCTCCAACCACTGGGGCTTCCACTTTTACTTCAAGGGTGGCAGAAAAGGATGGATTAATAGAAGTGAATGGATGAATGGGAAAGTCTGCTCTTGCAGAAGCTCCAAGTGTGCACATGATAATATAGTGCTCTGAACTGGATAAAAGATCCCTTCATTAGTAGGTGTGACTTGCAGGCACAGATTTTAAATTAAGGTGATCAAGCTAAGGAATTTTTTTTTTTGGGGGGAGTGTTAATTTTTTATATGAATATTTAATGGAAAGCAACAAGCCTGAATGTGGCTTCTCTGTCAAATAATACTTTAACAGTGGAATCCTAAATAGAGTTTTACCATTCTAAGTCCATTGAAGTAAATGGTAGTAGAAGGGTGTAACTTTGCTTAGGATTGCACTGTACAATATGTCCAAAGTAGTCCTTGTACTGTTATTTCACAAAACAATTAATTTTCTGTAGTCCCCCATGTTAAGATTTTGTTTTTAAGAGCTATTTACAGAATGCTTTTGGAACATATTGAAATAATAAAGGGGAGACAAACAGAACAATCCTGAAGCAGATGGCCTAATGGCCATAGTAGCTGGCGTGACCCCTGCACTGGCATTAGTGCCATTTGCAGTGGCTAAATGGGCACTAACACTGCCGCAAGGCCACTTATGCCAGTGCCGTGCATGGGTGCTGGTGCAGTGTTTCTCTGGCACAAGGCCTCACGCTGGTGCCAAAGGGGGTGGTTCCCAGGGTGTCGCTGACTGGTCAGCTCCCTGAGCCCTTTTACCCTGGGAATGCCTCTTTTGACGGTGCGAACTTGCACCTGTAAAAAAGGGTGGCGTAGGCCCATGAAACTGAACAGAGCAGTTTCATGGTGTTTTCAGAAGATTACATATTCAGTTTGATGCGCCAGAGCAGCAAGCCACTCAGGAGGCAATGCGGTGGCACTGTCCCTGGGCCCGCCTCCAACTACCCCCTTAAGATTGATCAGTATGTAGTTTAAAAGGAAGATCTTTAGAAAATACATTATATATAAACCCTGGGGGTATTGGTTAGACTCATCCACTTGCACATCATCCAACTGAATATAGGCCATCATATGCCAACAATGCCCTCCTACTATCTACATTGGACAAACAGATTGGTCCCTATGAGAGAGAATCAATGAATACAAAACTGACATAAGAAACTGCAACATTTAAAAACCATTGGGGGATCATTTGAATCTTCCTGGACAGACAGTTGTAGATTTGAAAGTCATACCCCCCCAAAAGACATTTCAAAAGGAGTATACAATGTCAAAGTACTGAATTAGAACTCTTCAAGAAATAAAACACTATATTTCATCCAGGTTTAACCACTCTTGGATTGCCTTACTCACTATAGTTTCTAAACATTCAACAGGGCCTATTTTTTAGAGACTTTGTCTCTTCTTAATATATTGACATCATATCATATGTAACCCTTGTGTTAGCTAGTTAATTTTCTTATGCATCAAACTGTTTCTTTCTAAGTAGCTGATTCATCCTACGTCATTATACTTTGTTTATTTGTACTCCTTGAGAGGCTGGAACCTCTGACCTGTCTCATCATCCATTATATGTAACAACCAAATCCATTCCAGCCCTTACACACAATCACACCTAAAAAGGTTTATGACAGAGTTCACACCAAGCCTCTCTCTGCCAGAGTGGTGTAGCGGTTAAGAGCGGTGGTTTGGAGTGGTGGACTCTGATCTGGAGAACCGGGTTTGATTCCCCACTCCTCCACATGAGCGGCAAACACTAATCTGGTGAACTGGATTGGTTTCCCCACTCGTACACATGAAGCCAGCTGGGTGACCTTGGGCTAGTCACACTCTCTCAGCTCCACCTACCTCACAGAGTGTCTATTGTGGGGAGGGAAGGGAAGGTGATTGTAAGCCCGTTTGTTTCTTCCTTAAGTGGTGAGAAAGTCAGCATATAAAAACCAACTCTTCTTCTTCTTCTTCCTCCTCCTCCTCCTCCTCTTCCTTCTCTTCCCCTGCCCCCGCTGTTGTGATTTTCCTTATAAAAAACTGCAAAATGATTTCCATCCCATAGCATCTGAAATTGAGGTCTGAGTCAGGAAAGCTGCTAGTTTAATATTGTTTGTCTTTAAGGTGCCACTGGACTTCTGATCTATTTTGCTACAATATACTAATACTGCTATCCCTCTGGAATGATATGTGACAGTAGCCCGGTCTGCATTCTGCAGGAATGGTCACAGCTGGTATACTAAAGGTTGGTAAATGTTGCTCTTATCTCCATCACTTGCTTGTCCAGGGTCCAGAGAAGAATCCAAGAATTCCCCCAAATATAAGTCGGTTTTTTAAAGGGGGAGTACAGTTTCCTACAGAACAGGGTAAGCACCTATTCCAAATTGGCTTTGCACACATCTACAGCACTTATATTTTGTTTTGTTCTTTGAAACCTTCCTGGAACAAGATGGAACAGACACATTGAGCTGCATATCACATAGACTGGGCAGAATTCACTCCAGATCTCCAGAGGATCTCTTGCAGTGGTTTCATTAAGATTTCCCATGTTATTTACCAAGGTGATACCACATGGTACCGTTCAGGACAAAGAGCACAGCAAAAACTCCCCAGTACCACGTTCTGGAACCTACTCTCCAGTCAGAACCAGAGCCATCACAAAACTGTGTTTCTAAGGTCAATCTTGGCAAAGAAGCCCAGAAGGATATTGGGGTTGATCCTACCCCTATCCTACCATACAACTGAGCAAAGATTGAAGCCTTCCTCCAACTTAAGGAGCATTCCTCCAGTTTAAGAGACTTTTACTCCAATGGAAGAGTATTTATATTGGAGGAAGACTGGATCCACACCACTGTCTGAAAAAAGAAAGAAAGAACCTGAACATTAATTAGATTGTAAAACTGGAGGACCTTTCTTTGAATATATGCTAGCGTGTGATTAGTTGGTGATTACTGACCTTTTGCATCATTTTCAGTCTGCTTCTTTACATTGACATGTTGTTTTACTAAACCATATGAGAAGGTGGACCATCTTCCTACTGGAAGCAGAACACATTTTCTCACTATTGGTGGGCACATGAGCATTCTGGAAGAAGCAGTCCCCCTCCCCTTCAGGCTACAGTCATAAAAATGATTTCATCAAATGAGTTTGTTTTTCAAACATTTGCACTGATTCAGGCCTTGAGCTGTTTAACAGATTGTCTTGCTGTTAAGATGCCAAACTTGTTTTTAGCTGACATGCAGAGTTTTATGAGGTGATTGATCACATCTGCCAATTGTCAAGGTCCATGGGATGTTCCAAGTTGGCAGTCCCCAAAGAACATGAATAGATCAGTCTGAGCAGAAGGAGGGGATCAGGAGAGGGGAAGAGCCAGATTCGGCTCAGTTCATGGGCTTTAAAAAATATCTTGAGCAAAGAAATGTTTGTTCCGTGAAAACAGATTCAAGAGTGGTTTTGTGGGCTGATCATACTTTTTTGTGATGTCTTACTTCATCTTTGTAAAGAAATTATTTTGGTAAATCAAATACATAAAAATATACAGTACTTTGCTTCTTTCTACCATTGGACCTAATAGGTATAACAGCTTTATATTCATGTATGGGCAAACCACCTCTGTAGTCTCTTGCCATGAAAACCCCAAAAAGGGGTCGCCATAAGTCGGCTGCAACTTGAAGGCACTTTACACACACATACATGGGCATAAGTAGCTGCTCTTTATGCTGTAAGTAGCTTGCAAAGCAGAGAGAGGAAGGTTTGAAAGGAGATGAGTTACTGCAAGCCTTCCAGGAGTCATAAGCAATGCACATATAGAGATGTAAGACAGTTTTCCGTTGTGTCCTTTGGAAACCTTCAGTGGGGCTTGATATACTGCACTGCAGCATATATGCAGCTATTACAACTGATCTCCAGCTGATAGAGATCGGTTCACCTGGAGAAAATGGCTGCTTTGGAAATTGGACTCTATGGCATTGAAGTCCCTCCCCTCCCCAAATCCTGCCCTCTTCAGTCTCCCCCCAAAACCTCCTACCGGTGGCAAGGAGGGACCTGGCAACCCTAGCCTACACCGATCCACAGTCAGGGATTCCCAAGCGGTGAAATGGGCAATGCCTCACACTATAGCACCTTGTTTATACTTGAGAGGTGCTGTCAGCTATGGCTGAGGCACAGTTTTCAGGGTGCCTACAGATCATTTCCATGTGTAGAACCAAGGCACCCAGATGAAAACAAATATGTCCACAAGCCCCTCTAAAATGCTGTAAGTAAATCTTCTCATGTGTTCATTGTAGCAAAGACTTTGCTTCTTTCCAAGAGTTTTTTTCAAATGAAAATGTGACTTATCTCTTGAAGCTTGTCTGAATCAATCCTCTGTGTTAGTTAGCCCTAAGCGGGTCTAATGCAGTACTTGCATCATACCTTTTGCTCTGCTGCTGCTTTTTATTGTATAAAACAGCTAATGTGACTCAAAGCTGGAGAGCATCCCCTAACCGTAATTCATAAACTTGGGATAGAAAGCCATTTGGAAATGGCTTCAAACCCCATGTGCTCAAAGCAGCCAGATGAATGTAATTGGAGAATGCAGCATGCAGGCACTTTGTATGAAGGTAAAATCAGGCCAGACAAGCCTATTTGGGGGCCAACAAAAGCTCAAAGAAACAGGCCTGTAAGAACTTAAGACACACATTGTGCTTTGGCCTGAGAAGTACGCGAGCAGTTCAAAGGAGAAGCCTCTAAATAATGAATACAGGTATGAGGTCTTCTTATGTCAGTCAAAAGAAAATATTTCCCAGAGATGTTCTCAATGCTTCTTGCTGTGCGATCATATTTAAAAGTGAAGTACAAAGTGAGGTCTCTTCCCACAAGCATCATTTATGTCCAGGAAGAAATGAACAGATGTTTGCCTGTGCTCTGCTGGTTCTTTAAAGGGATAATTTATATATGCTTATTGTCTTTCCTCTCCTCTCCATCAAAGGTCCCAGATAAACATTGTCTGGGGTTTATTATTGTCAATTCCCATTGACAGATACTTGCTCCAAGCTTGCAATTGCTTAAGAGCATGGGAAGTCTTAGCCCATAGTCATTTTTAATCTTTAGAGTCCAATTCAGGTGCTCGCTCTCTGAAGGCTGATTTATACATTACCTTCCTAATGAGGTAACAGATTTATTCCAATTTCACTCTGTCTCTTTTCAAATCCTAATGAAGGGACCCATTCCTATTCCATCTGTAGCTAGTCATAGTAGATAGTGCTAGAAAGTGGCAGGACCTCTTGCCTTTCCCTTCTGTCCCAGAGAAGACAAGACGATGGCACACACCAACTTACCCTAGATCAAACAGCCATATCTTTCTTTTTCAAAGTATTTATTGTAACAACCCTCCTGATTTGCCTAGTATTAATAGGGTTGCCAGGTCCCTCTTCATAACTGGCTGGAGGTTTTTGGGGTGGAGCCTGAGGAGGGTGGGGTTTGGGGGGAGGAACTTCAATGCCATAGAGTCCAATTGCCAAAGCAGCCATTTTCTCCACGTAAACTGATCTCTGTTGGCTGGAGATCAGTTGTAATACCAGGAGATCTCCAGATAGTACATGGAGACTGGCAACCCTAAGTATTAAGGGAAAAGAAGCTGTACCCAAAGTAAGCCAGGCATTTCTGCGACATTATCAAATGATGCCATAGAAGACTGACGTGAATTATAGCAGAAATAAATTTTATTTAGCACTGATTTCAAAAGGTTTCACTTCTCAGCTGATATCCCCCCAAACTGAACTCCAAAGTTCAGTCCTGGGCATCAACAAGTAAAAGAACCTAGGTAGAAGAGGTTGTGAAAGAACTTGAGTAGCTTCTGCTGGTCAAAATAAACTGTTCTGAGTTAGATGGGTCATTGGTCTGATCATAGGTTTACCAACTCTTGGTTGGGAGATTCCTGGAGATTTTGAGGGTGGAGTCTGGGGAGGGCAGGGTTTGTGGAGGGTAGGTTGTTAGGCCCCCTACCTGTCTCAGCACCCTGGTATATTATAAGGGCATATGGGACCAAAGCTAACAGGAAAGAGCAGGGCACTGCTTTCTCAAAATGAACCAGTTTCCAGGGCTCTGGGAAACCATTTTGTTACCTCTGTGAAAAGGCTTTGGTTGCCTGCTGACAGACAGAAGGTACAATTTACATTTCCCCTGGCCTCCAAGGTTAAACAGATTAAAAAGACAATGAGAAGAACCCAGCCTTCCTGCATAGGTGATGAAGCTCCCCGGACAGACACTTAGCACTCTGATAACCAGCAACTTAATCCTGTCAGCAGTCAAAACCTATTCTTCTAACACCAACTAGCCTGTTCTGTATATCTATATCACCCTCTAGCTATACAATTCTTGCAAAACTAAACAAATTGTCATTTCCTCCCCTTCCTGGGAGAATTCCTGAAATTTTCTCAAATCTAAAAAAATCTCTACTGGTACGTAATCAAGCAAATCTAGTTATACTTCTTCACTAGTCTCTATCTCCTGTTCTTTCATACTGAAACTGTTAAAGTAATCGAGGAACCTTGATATCCTTATGTCCACCTGGGAACCTTATATCCTTATGTCCACCCTCTCCTTCCTTTTATTTCCTAGTTCTTGAATGTATTGGGGTCTGTATGTTTTACTGTGAGTGTGTATGCAATTTGTGTATATGCAAATAAAACCCTGAAAATTTATACAACACTTCTTTATTGAGAGTATTTCCACTGGTGTACTCATCCTCGTAAAAAGAGGTTCAAAGGTCCCGAGCTCCAACCTCTTTTAAACTCATTTTGTCTCCATAGCTAATTCCCCCAAATAAATGGAGACCCCTCTAACTGCCATAACAAGGGAGCTCTGCAGGGATTTGATTCTCTATAGTCCACCCTCCAAAGCAGCCATTCTCTCCAGGGGAGCTGACCTCTGTTGTCTGAAGATCAATTATAATTCTGGGAGAGCTCTAGATCCCACCTGGAGGTTGGCTACCCTATCGGATTAGGTGGTATGACTACTTCATATGTTCATGTATATTTTGGTAAAGGATAAAAGGAGTGCCTGTAGCTTTAAGCAATGAATTCCCTCAGTGGCTGTTGCTAGGCAGCCATATTATTCCAGGCTGGGTTCTGTCAGTAAAAGACAGGGGGAGGGAACAGGGCACTTTCCAGGCCTAGTTTAGCCTTTATGGGAGGACTCATTGGGACCAGGTTGAGAAATTCATGGTGGAGTCTGAGGAGGGCAGGGTTTGGAGGGAAGAGGCCTCAGATGAATATAATACCACAGAGTCCACCCTCCAAAGCAGTCATTTTATCCAGGGGTAGAGATCTCTGCCATCTGGGGTTCAGTTATAATTCTGGGAGATCTCCAGGTCCCACATGGAAGTTGGCAAATTTAGGCCTGGAAGCAACCTCTGGGTGACTTGATACCACCCGACCACCCGACCTATGTTACTGAACTAGTTCTGTTCAACAGAAGCCACCCTATGAAAGCCAGTGTGGTGTAGAAGTTGGAGCTTCAGAAAAGGGTCTGGGAGATCCAGGTGTGACTTCTCACTTTGCTATGGAAGCTGACCGGGTGATTTTGAACCAGTCACATACTTTCAGCCTAATCTACCTCATAGGGATAAAATGGAGGAGCAGAGTATAATGTGAGCAGCTTCGGTCCCCACTGTGGAGAAAGGTGGGGTATAAATGAACTAAAATATAGCTAAAGGTGTGAGACAGATAAAAGGTAGGTTGGTGAATGGCTGAGAAGGGGAGAATGAAGTGGGGAAAAGGGAGAGGATATGGGGTTGCCAGAAGGTCAGACAAAGGAAATAGTGTGGAGAGGAGGATACAAGGAAAGAAGGTGCCACCCCTCAAGTCCTTGATGGTTTCCTACCATGCAAGGGACCTGGCCCAGTGGCCAGCAGCACCACTGGGCCATAGTTTTCCTAGGTAAAGGCAGCTGGAGGTGTGGTGAGGGAAAGCTTGAGTCAGAGGGGCAGGTAAAGGTAGGTAGGAAGGAGAGAAGGAAGCAGGAAAAAGGGAGAGGGCAAAGAGGCTTTCAGGAAAGGGAAAGAGGAAATAATGGTGGCGGGGAAATGAAATGTCTCCTGCAAGTCCTTGCAGGTTTCTGTTATATAAATTTAAATAAATGCTTTGAATCTTTTCATCTCATCCCTTTTGTTAGTATTTTGTCTGAATCAAAGCATGCAAGTGAACCCCCATCATGTTCTGATACTGAAAACCGAAATGAATATAGGTCATCCCCAGAATTTCACTCAAAACGCCAACATTAGCATTTTTCAGATTCACACACACACACACACACACACACACACACACACACACACACACACACATGGAGAGTAAGATTCACATTGAATGCTCACCCGTTGAATCATCCCTAAACATTTTTAATAATTATTCAATACTAATAATTGCAATGTTTCTAATTGTTCAGTATTACATCGGCGGAAACAGGACATCTGATTCACCACAAGGGTTAATCCAAGAAAAAACTGTAATCTGCGTTCAGCCTACATACAGCACTGTTGATCAAACCCATTGAAACTGAAGCATTGATACCCTCTCCACTTAATGGGGAAGATGGTGCTTACTGCTGGGATTTTTAAAACACCACGCGCTGAAATAAAATAGCTTCAGAGGCTCCCATATCTTTTTCAATGTAATGTAGGGAAAAAATCATTCTTTTCATGCCTTGTTTGGTTCACATTAGCCTCAACTAGGGGCACCTGAAGATCTGTCACTGAAAAGTGCAAGAACAGTGTGACTCCACTGCATGCAAGCCAGAAGTAAACAGGCATGCATCTGTTATTGATTGTTGAGCCACAAGGCTAAAGCAATGAGCTGCAGTGTGGGACTGTTGAAGGTTGACTCCTAATTTTGTCATTTCATGGGCAGCAGTTGTTCACCCTTTTAGTAAAATGTGGTGATAACATTTTGCACAACACTCCCCCCCCCAGTGATTGCCCCCCCCCCCGAATATTTGGAAGGCTATAGAGCTAAGTCAGCCTTGTACTGAACGGGCAGGTTCTCTGGATTAGAAGGGTAGTATTTTGCATGTCTCTGGAAGAGTTACTGCAGGCTTGTTTATATTGGCTCTGATCATGTTTAGTCTAACAGTCATGAATGATGCTTCAGCTGGAAATGGATGGTACAGGTGTGTGCGGAGGAGGGAAAGACTGAGATTAACGACATGGCTAGTGGTTACTCCAAGGCCCATACAATTGGCCTACTAAACCACTCTACTGTTCTCTAGGTAATTTGCACGTGTGTGCAATTATATTGGCTTCTTTAAAATAGTGAATAATTAACTGATTAGAGCCAACAATGAGATACTGTCCTTAAATGTACCAATATTTAAGTTACATTAACAAAAGTATTATTGAACACCGTTGCCTGTTCCGTATAAAGTTGGTCATGGAACAACTTAGTTGCAACTGACAAGAACCATTGCTTTCAAAGGAACTTAATCACCACCAACATTGTCTAGATTGGAGACTATATTTATGAATATGCTTATGACTTTGGCCAGTCTCATACTATGGCCTTTTGTATCACTCAATCATTCCTTAAGCTGTATGGGGAAGTGAAATGCAATATTCCCTCACAGGCAAAATCCTACTATATATCTATTTGAAGCAAATCTTGTTCAGCAAAGGCCCTGCTTTGTCCTGAAATTTTCCTTGGATACCATTGTTTCAGTCTAATTAACTTATTTGTGCTTTCTTGGTGCTGATTCTCTCCCAGTAATGAATAAATATTTGATTATCCATTTTTGTTGAGAGGGAGTCTTGTTGTTTGTATTGCTTTGGTATTTTGTTGCAAGCCAAAGTCACCAGTATATATGTTATATTACTATTACAAAAGAATGGTAATAAAAATCAAAAAGATCAGTGACTTGGTTTGCTTTCACAGTAAAAGACCAATTGTACTTAAGCTTTCCACCCCCAACTGAAAACCCCCCAGCATTCATTCATGAGTGCTGTTGGGAAAGAAGCACAAACCCCCCAAGGAAACAGGAAGTAATTAATCAAACTGGAAAAAGGAGGAATATATTATGCTTCTTAAAGAGACAGTAGTCCCAGGAAGCTTTACCTTCCTTTATAGTGCTTTAACTGATCACAAGGGCCAATCTGGGGATGATGTTACATTTTAAATATGAAAAAAAAACCTTAAGCGAGGTCCTAACAAAACAGAAAAGAAGCGCAACAACATAATATAATGCAACAATTTGACTAAGATGTCATTTGAGTGGTCTGCAAAAAGAGAGTGAACAAATTATGGCAATTGCAGATTACATAGTTTTGTGAAACCAGCCTGAGTGATTGATACCTGTGGGTATCAAAATTGTTAGTATGGTACCACGTGAACTAGAAACTTGTAATTTAGTCCCCACCTTCCTATGGGACTCGCAGGAAGGCAGGCGGGGTGGGGGGTGGGCTTCATTAAGATCCATGCTGCCAAGGCTGGCAGCATGGATCTTAATGATCCCCCCACCCCTGCCCGCCTTCTCGGGAGATAGGGTTGCCAGGTCGCTCTTCCCCACTAGCGGGAGGTTTTTGAGGCGGAGCCTGAGAAGGGCGAGGTTTGGAGAGGGGAGGGACTTCAATGCCATAGAGTCCAATTGCAGAAGTGGCCATTTTCTTCAGGTGAACTGATCTCTATTGACTGGAGATCAGTTGTAATAGCAGGAGAGATCCAGCTAGTACCTCGAGGTTGGCAACCCTACCGGGAGACCCGGGAAGGCAAGTGAGTGGTGGCTTCAGTTAGATCCATGCTGCTAAGCTTTGGCAGCATGGATCTAACTGAAGACCCCCGCCCGCCTGCCTTCCTGGGATTCATGGGAAGGTGGGCGGGGGTTGGGGCTTCATTAAGATCTGGCTGGCAGCATGGATCTAAAGCAACTCTACACCACCCCGATTTGTGGGGCTCCCGGGAATTTAGGCGGCATGGAATTGCTTTAGATCTGTGCTGCTGGCTTTAGATCTGTGCTGCGGGCTTCCATAGCACAGATCTAAAGGGGAATAGCCGAACCTGAAAAACCCGAATACGTATTCGGGTTATTTGGGAAGCAGCTATCTGGCTTTGCCTAAATACCCCTTTTCCCATTGAGCTGAAATTAAACCCTGGAAAAGCCGAAATGGCTTATTTTGGGTTTATTTTCAACTCGGTAAAGCTGATATGCACTGCCCTAGTAGTGACATCCTAATTCAACCATTAGGTAGACTACCTGGCATGGGATATACAGGTTGTTTTCATTGTGCAGCTGAAACAATGGTTATACCTGAAAGCACAATATTTGTAAAAGTCCTGAAAGAACAGAACAGTCTTTCAGAACAACAGAGCATAAATCATAAAGTGCACTTTTTTTTCTTTGCCAAGTCTGTTTTGGGTATTGCACTACCATCTATTTCTGGTTGTAAGTCAATTAATTTAGCCCTGCCTGCCTGCCTGCCTGCCTGCCAGCTGGGGTCACTGAAGCAAAAAGTATGTTGCTCAGGTAATGAGGATTTTATTTTATGAGTTTCTGCAGCTTGTTCTCCCCTAGATCAGCCCTAATTGCCTTAGCCTTTCCTTGCAATTTAATCATTGGAATCATGATTATACATTGTGTTAATTTACAGTCCTTTGATCGCTTGTAAGTTCAGGCTGTAACCCAAGAGGATCTCCCCAGTTCATTTAAAATCCTCCAAAGGCAAGCTTTAAATTGGTATGATAATCATCAAGCACTTTTTTTGTTACTATGAATGTTACCCCAAAATATCTTAAAAGCTTTGTTTAAATGGTAATAACAGGAACAGGTCTTGTTTTCTTCCTCTTGTTAGATTGGTCTCTTTCAAAATGTCTGATTTTTAAAGCCTTAAGTGTGTATTTGCTTTCATCATGTACACAATACAAATTAGTGTACTCATTGACTGTGTCTATGCTAGAAGCTTCTCTCTGAGTCCTCCTCTTGCTGTGATTCTGTTCTCCTTCCTCCCTGTCTTGCAGGAGGCAAGATGCTTCTGCGAATCTCTCCTGTGCAAGCAAGCCAGGGACACGCCCAAGATCTCATTCTTCCACACACATGCAGCCGGAGCAGCTGGCCACTCATAACGGGGAATTTAGAGTCGGTTTCTAACTCTTCTACTACTAAATGCATGTGAACATGAATAAAAGTTCTTTTTAAATCTTCAATATGTTGACTTGTTTCACCACATGTGATTCCATACTTTCTGGACTGTGCAAGTCTTTGCTACACTACCCAATACATATATCCCATACAAAGAGAGCTTGGCTTGATCAAAAACTTGACAATGAGGTATGGCCTTGATGGGATAAGGGGGGTTACTGCACTTTGTATTCCCAGCGATGTATTAAGAGTTTGAAAATGTTATAAAAAACACTGCTTCTAAAGGGTTTTTGGATACTACGGCTTATAAATGGTTGGAAAACATCTTCACAGCTAAAGGGGCCAAACAAAGTGCGAACAGTATTTTTTATAACGTTTTCAAACTCTTAATACATCGCTGGGAATACAAGTGAGGTAACAGCCAAGGTCTGGTGGGCTTTTGCGCCCAGGATTGTCCCTTGCCTTGTAGTATTGAGTTTCAAGTACATTTGCTCATACCTTGTTGCGAGATAATGCACTAGTTCATTCTCTCCTTTAACAACATTAGCTTCAAAATTAGCTGTAGATGAATAAACACTGTTAAATCCATTAAAAGGTCCACTTGATTTACATTCCAAAGCCTGTAGTCAAAGATCCTTAGGTGGACACAGCTCTAAAAAGACACTATGTAATGTAATGTAATCCCTGAGGCAGTGGACTTGTCACAGATTGAGGAAGTAAGGGCTCTATAATTTCAGAGGTAACAAAATGTAGAATATGCCAACTCATGGATGGACAGAAATGGCTGCATGCCAGGTTCACCTTTCTGAAACACTATCCGTCTTTCCAGCCAAGGCACACCAAAATACGATAGCTGGTTTTTTGAAAGGCCATCTTTTTCACATATCTACTATGCTAATGGTTCCCCACTTCAAGAAAGATGATAAAACAAGCCACTGAACATATGCATGAAGTAACACCAGAGAAATCATAGACACTACTGGGATACCACTAGTGCAGAAACAGCCTTTCATGTGTAAATACAAACCTGTTAGGACAATATTTGTTGGTATCTGAAATTTCACTGAGGGAATAGCTGTGCTGAAAATACTAATTAGAACAGTGGTTTGAGAGTGCCGTGTGTGTTAGCTAATGCTATTTTAATTCTGTATGTGCCGTGTATGGTTTCTAGCATAGCAATTTAATGAGTATAATTTAGCATATAAGGCATTCTAATGAATACCACATTAATCATTGAAAAGCAAGAAACATCTTTCATTGCACAGCCCACCAAGCACAGAAATTGTGACCTGTATTGGCACAAACAGAGAAGGAATTCTACCTTATGTTTACAATGTGTGCATTAGGGCTTGCGCTCTTGTGCCTTCGACAGTTTCAGCTTAAGGCTCCTGTACATTTAACGGTTGTCTAGGATTTCAGCAGCTGCTGCTTATTATGTCACAGTAAGCATTTGACAAGGAGCACCTGTTGAAATGCTTTCTTCTAAAGAGTTGCTTTTTAAAAAAAGTACAGGACCCCCAATGGCAAAAGTTTACCCATCCCTGTTCAAGCCCCCTTTTAATTAAAGTTGCTGAAAGTGCTGACATTTCTCCTGCCCATCGTTTCAAGGCAGAGAGCCTCTCAGGAAAAAAGGTGTTGACCTTGAGTAAGCCTTGCAATTTCAGCTGCAATCCTAAACACATTTATTTAAAAGTATCATTAAAACCAGTGGGAATTAAACAGATTTAGAATTGGGTTATTGTAGTTGCAGATGCAGTAGTTGAAATGTATCCAAAAAGCCAGTTGAACTGAGTTACCATTAACAAAGTTTATATCTTTTAGTTTCTTTCTCTGATTCCTGCACCTGAATTTTCCCTTCTATGTTGCTAAACTCATGGGAACAAACTGCAGTTCTAGAGCCCTGGTTAATCCACAGTGGGGAGGGTTTGATTTGGTAGGTCTTACTATCAAACATTAAATTAATCAATATTATCAGCTGCATCATCTCCAGATCAGTTATAGGGCATGGTACAATGAACATGCACATGGTCTACTCATTTTCTTACTAGAATCTTCTTGGTCCACTGATGTATTTTACATTTACAAAATATTCCAGATCTTGTTGTAGCTAAAGTACAAATAATCAGACCAAAGCTACCCTAGACTAGAAGTCCTTGGAGGAAAAAAAAGAACAAAAACACTAGGAATCAGGAAGCCCTTGGTGGTCCAATGGAAATTGGTTGCTGGTTAACTAGTGGACAACAGTCTACCTTCTGTCTCCTACTGCTATAGCTCACAGAATTTGGACAAGTGGCCAAATAGCAAAAAACATGCAGACTTTATTGATAGTTATGCTACAGCAGCTAATTGTGCTAAAACTAAATGGGGCCTAATTTTAAACACTGACATACACTTTGTCAGTAAAAGTAAGGAAGTGGCTTGAAATTCTAATCTTTTGATGATCATTTGTTTTAAAGAATCTTACATACATGCTGCTGGGAAAGGTCTTTCTTTGCCTGGGGAGATGTTGCCAGTCAGAATAACTATACTAAGTTAGATTTTCAGCCCTTCAGGGTCCAGGCAATGTAGAAGCAGTGAGGTCTTCTGTTTCTGTAGTCAGAAAATAATTACTGAAATAAGATTTCCATTGTTTCCATACGACTGGAGGTTCTCTATGGACAGACATGGAGAATGGTGGGGATGGAATCTATGCCATTGTGGTAATATGAAAAGCAAACTGTGACCTTTCAAGGGACATGATATTTGGCTGCAGAACAAATGTGAGTGGAATTTCTAGGTACAGGAATAAGTGAAAAGTCTTTCAAGAAGCAGTGCTGGGGCGACTTCCTGTAGAGCGTTTGGTCCGAGCGCCATTGTTTCCTGGGGGCTCCCAGGAAACACCAAGAGTCGTTTAGATTTGGAGTGCAAAAAGCACTCCAACTCGGTCCTAAATAGTGGATCGGGAAGCAGGAAATTCCCCTGCAGCCTTCAAGAGCGGTTTGGACTCCCATATTCTCCGAGAGAGCTTTTTTTAAGCCTCCCGTTGAGTTGGAAGTTGTCCCCGCCGGCATAGGGGCTACCATTGCCACGGACGACTCTTTGGATTATAGGCTTTGACCTCCTCTATACATTAACATCAAATAATCTATGAAAAGAACAAGAAGCCTCACCTTTGGAAGTCAGAGTGAGTAAAAAGACACTTTTTGCCTTTATCTTGATTGAGAAGACCTGAATGACGATAAAAACACCTACGAAAACCGGCGACTCCCTGCCCAGCGTAACGAGACTTTTAAAATAAACAAATGCCATTAAATGAACTGACTAAGACCTTATCAACTTGATCAGTGAGTAGACGCAATAAAAGGGACTTTTGAATGACTTTACAACTACCAATTAAATGCTTTGAGGGGAGGGAGGGAGACGAGAACCTTCCCCCCCCACTTCCGGCTTCTTTGATTCAATGTCCAGCCACGTCGCCTCTTAAGACCGGAAGATAATAAGAAGGGCTTTGTTACCATCGAAAAGACAGGGCAGATTGGAAGACTTGAAGTGAATCTCCCCGGTGTAACCATCAAATCGTTCCTACTACTTAACCACCGAGAGGAGACGACGCAGGGTCTATGATACTGCAGTTTCCTGTCTACTTTCTTTTCTTTATCTGTGCTGCTTTGAAGCATAATTGAGGATATCTTGAAAATTACAAAGCCTGCTTCTATATAAGAATACAAGCAGATATGTCAAACAAGAGGTTGGAAGAGATGTTACTCAAACAAATGGACATGTTTGCAGTGCAACAAGATTTAGTCTTCGAAAAACAACAAGCGCTCTCACATCAAGCATTTCAACTAGCTGAGGTGATGAATATCCTATTTAAATCAATTAATGGAAAACTGGACACAATTATTGAGGAGATCCACAATATGAAGACCCAAGATTTTAAAGAGGTAGCTGCAAGTGACCACCTGGCAAGGAGAGAGAGCAACATGAGAGAACTCAATACCTCTACAATTTACTTGTCTGAGTCACTGCTGACAGGAGGAGCATTATTATCCCAAGAAAACACTTCCTGGCAGCCAGCGATGGAGGGAGACATGATGAAGGATTTTACCAAGAAGATGCTGGAAATTTTAACAAGAAGCCAATGGATACAATCACCGGGATCTTCTTTTACATCTTCAGAGGCCAGAATTGCAGCTACTATATTGAAAAACGGGGGGTGGGGATTGGGAAATAAAGAAGGACTGGCAGATCCCCTCCCAAAACAAGATAATGGCTAAAATGATGCTTATTTTTGGGGTGTAAGGGAGCCACGGTGGATTTACTTTGATGAATTTTTAATGGGAAAATTTGTTTATGTATTGATCTAATCCCTTTAATTTAGAATAATAGAATGTTATATAGAGACAATGATGATAATATTATAACTAGGTAGGACTTGAAATTGCTTATAGAAGTAGTATAGATAGCTTAAAGCAAGTCTGTATGAGAGAAAATAAGGATTAGAAATTAATTTGAAATGCAAAAGTGTTAACCAGTAGAATTAGTGACTGAAGAAGATGCGGGGAAGTCACATATAGTAGATAGCATAGAATATTATAGATAACATATTCTCAGTAATAGCAATGAACTTTTTTTGTTACAAGCAGTTACAACTGAATATATTGTTGAGATATGTTTATTTTAGTTGAATTGTAGAAAATAATAAAAATAATTAAAAAAAAAAAAGAAGCAGTGCTGGGGCAGTCAGTCAGAACTGTATTGGAAGCTATCAACCAACATCAGCTTTCTAAATATATAAGGATTTTGCACTCAAATGTTTATTTAGTATATTGTTTATTTAGTATATTGGTTCTAGATTTAGACCTGGGAGACCAAGATTCTCAGATATGAAAACACTGGGATAGCTTTAGACTGATCACTGTCTCTCAGCTTCAGTTTGTTGTGTTTTAATAGTTGTTTTGGAAGTGATTTTGTTGCTGGTGTTTAGAAGTGTGTCCCATTAGGGAGATCATAGTCTGTTCTTGGGCAGACTAGGTCCCCTTATACTGAAAGAGAAAGCAGAATAAGGGTAGAGGGAAGAAAGATGGAGAAAGTAGAGAAGGGATTATAAGAGGGATAGAAGACTAAAATGAGATGTTAACAATCCTGCCTTCTGTTGTCTCCTTGCCTGCACCTGCATTTAGCTACAAAACAGTTGTCTATCTGACAATTGCCCTGAGCGAATAGCCCAGGATAACCCGGTCTTATCAGATCTCAAAAGCTAAGTAGGGTGGGCCCAAGTCAATATTTGGTTGAAGACCACCAAGGAATACCAGGGTTGCTACGCAGAGGCTGGCAATGGCATACCATTTCTGAATGTCTCCTCTCCTGAAAACCTTATGGGTAGTCACAAGTCAGTTGTGACCTGATAGCAAAAAACACCACCCGACAATTGTTGGTAATAACCATATTCAGAAGAAAGCAAGGTTGCCCCAGAAGTCTGCCTCTTTAGTACTTGTGAAGTACTGCTAACTTCACAACAGAGGATTAATGGCAGCTTGGGGTGGCTTGGGAGGTTATTGACCTGCTGGATTCCTGCCTCTTGCAGGGAGAAGAATCTCCACAAGAAGAGAGAAGCCACTAGAGATCATGTGCAGTCTGCCAGGTTGCCATTAAACAAGGTCCTGGAAACCCCACTCCTGATTCTGAGGCATTTGGGAGTTTGTCCATAGGTAATGTTGGGAGGTGGACCAATGGTGGAGCAGGGCCTAAAACTTCCTCCCACTATAATCTTCATTTTATTCGGCTCTTCCTTCCAGAAGCTCGCCGTAACTTACATGGTTCTCCCTTCATTTTGTCCTCACAGCAATGCTGTGTAGGTTATGCTGGGATAGAATGACTGATCCAAGGTGAGCTTCGTGGCAGAGTGGTGATTTGAACCCAACTCTCCCTAGTCCAACACTCTAACCGCTGCACCATATTGGCTCTCAAATGCCTTCTACAATTACTAATAATTACACTGAAACTTGAAGTTTGAGTTTTGACTTTTGTATAAGGAGGTACTCAGATTTTCCAATACTCCTTTTTATTCTAGCTTAAAAGAAAATCAACACTATAAAACCTCATATCACATGAGGGCAGCTATTTATAGAAGATTTCTAAAAGACCATTATTAGATGCAGGTCCACAGATGCTGTGAGCTAATATCCAGACCAGGAGTATATACCATGTGTACTAACGTGCTTGGAAATGTTCTGCTGTTAGAAATGTTTAAGTCTTGTTGCCATGTGCTATGTTTACCCCATTTTACGATACCCGTATAAATGTCCCAAGGCAGAACTGGCATAAAATGGGCTCTGTCCCATTAAAACATACCCCATGATATACATGTATTAGTATATAAAGTGTTGTTCTCTCTACAACAGACTAACATGGCTGCCCCTCTGGAACTTTTCCAATATGTTGACATATAGTAACAGAACAGATATAAGAGAGATTTAGAGCTGCAGTTTGAAAATTCTTCTCTAATTGTACTTTCCCTACTACTGCAGTCTGTGTATGGCATCAATTGCTTCAAAGCGTAGAACATAAAAAGGGCCACTCTTTCTTTTTCTTCATAAAGGAATAGGCAGGATTTTATTTATTTATTTATTTGATAGCAGAAGACAATATTAGGTATCTGGCTGGTTTTAGAAACCTTATTTAAGGAAGGTATTGACATGGTGGGCAGTCCTGTACATTAGTTCTCTTAAGTGGGAAGTAATAACCAGGTTTATAGTATTTTTCTTAAAGGAACTGACGGTAAATATCTTCAGCATTTCAATATAAACATCTTCTCAAATGACAGAAAAAAGTAGCATTATTGGCTTACAGGGCCCCTGTCTTTATGTATCGCATATGCTATCGGTGTTCATTTTCCAAGGTAGAAATACAAAAATAACATGTTATGATACCATAAATTCAGGATGAAGTCATGAAGCAATTTCATCTTCCCTCATTGCCAATGAAAACAAGAGCCACAAAATTGCTTTCTCTGACCTATACCATTTCTCAGGCAATATAACACTCTTTACAAAAGTTGCTCCAGAATAAAGCAATTATGGTTAGTTAATTAACATTGGTTGAGGCCCTTTAAGATCCCCATTCCTTATTCACTTTGGTCTGACTCTTTCCCCGTTTCTCTCTCCTCCATTTTGTCTTTTCCAACATGCACATAAGAACTCCATTTGCCTGTCTAGTAGAAATTTAATTTAAGGTGGAAAAAATAACAAAACCAACCACCTAGCAGTTTGCTTGATAAAATGGCTGAACTGGCTTTCACATGAGACCTAAGAATAGGTTTGGCAGTGCCAAGTTATTCGCTGACAGAAGCAACTTTAGCTGTCTCTGGGGCCTGTATATAGCAACAACAATACCACAACTATTAAGAGTAAGATCTTTACCGTTAAACTTTTGCTTCATTGTCAAGAAAGAATGTGCCAGTTGCAATGTGTAAAGCTTTTCTTTGACAAGTTTAAAGCAAAATAATGAAACAGTTGAATGTGTGAGACTGATAAAATAATCCATTATATAAATCAGGTTTATTGCCTATCAATTTTTGTGTTTAAAAGCAAAAACGATTTAAAAAAAACTATGAAACCTGCCATTTGTTTTCTTTCTCTGGCTTTGTACGTTGTATGTATGTGGCCTTGTAGTTGTACCATGTTTCCCCGAAAATAAGACATACCCATAAAATAAGCCGTAGCAGGATTTCCAAGCATTTGCACAATATAAGCCATACCCCAAAAATAAGACATAGTGATAGGCGTGGCTAGAGAGAGACTAAACTCCCCTGAGCCCCGCCCTCCGTGGGCCGTTGGGCTCAGTCTTCCCCTGTTCCCGCACTCGGGCTCCGACCTCCCAGGGGGCGATCACTCCCGTTCCCCATCTTCTCCCCACTCCCCTCTCCCACCAACGGCTCCCCCCACGATCTGCCGCCACTCGCGGTGGACTCCTGCTCCCCGCTGGAAGGTGGGGCCGAGCTTTGGCCTCTGTCGGGTCCCCCGAGTTGTCCCCCCACCCCCAGGACCCGTGCCATCTGCCTCGGGCCGGCCCACTTCCCCCCGAGGTGCAAGGTCGGCGCTCGGCCTCCCCGTTTCCCCCTCCGGCTCTGCATCCACCCGCGCCGCCAGCGGGCTCGGCCGCCCTCGCCTCCTCTTCCCCCCAGCCTGGTAAGTGGGGTTGCCTCCCCGAGGTGCAAGGTCGGCGCTCGGTTTCCCCCCGTTTCCCCCTCTGGCTCTGCATCCGGCGGGCTCGGCCGCCCTCGCCTCCTCTTCCCCCCGGCCTGGTAACTGGGGTTGCCTCCCTAGGCATTAGGGTTCTCCCGGAGGGTCTCCCGGTGTGGCGGTGGGGGCGAGGCGCAGTCCCGAGGGTCCGCCCCGGGTCGCGGACTCGGGACACATACAGTACTTATGGTAATAAAAAATAAGACATCCCCTGAAAATAAGGCATAGTGTGTCTTGTTGAGGAAAAATAAATATAAGACAGTGTCTTATTTTCGGGGAAACACGGTAGTATGATTGCACTGCTGCTAGTCATTGTGCTCTTTTCAGCAACACAATAGTGGAAACCTTTCCCCAGTATAGCAGGTTTGTATCATTCTGTACATCTGAGGGGACCACTTCACACAATCCTATATATCAGCTTACAGGATAGCACATCTGACAAACTGCATTTACAGTTTGGTTGCTTGGATTGAGGATTGGCTTATCATACATCTACTGTCATGCATTATTCTCTGTTATTAAGCGCACATCCTCAAAGAGCAAGACCAAAGTAAGCATGATTAAGTCTGTCATAAATGCGCTATAGAAACAAGCTCATGCATTTTTTTTGGGGGGTTGACATTGTAATACAGGATTCTCCAAGGCTGAGAGAACAGGGGAACACTAGTCATGTGCATGTAAATTCAAAAAACTTGAATTGATTTTCAAAATTCTGAAAAAAAGGAATATCCAATGAATAAATGTCCAAAGGAAGATCTGTCTGTCTGTCTGTCTATCTATCTATCTATCATTAGTCTTATATCCCGCTCTATATCCTGGCTGGAGCGACTTGTATAACGAGGATGGGAACAGGTGATATAGTAAATGGGAAATTAAACAGCAGAGGCAGGTCTCATAAGGAAACAGCTTTGGCAGCAGTGTTATATTTCTCTTTCACTACCTGTTCCAAGCCCTTGACAGCAGACACAGACAAGACTTTACTGGGGAAATGGAGCCTCCTAATAGTTTGGGTAAAGATCAGTGTTAGCTATTCATTCTTATTAATGGGAATGCTTTTTGCCAAGATTCTGTTGCCCACCCAGAGAGTGGGATGAATTGAAACCATCTCTCAGACAAATCTGTTTCTTTTTTTCAGTCAAGTCCACTTATTATTGGTTCTTCCAATGTGCATCTGAATGGATTCTTCTCTATTCCTATAGATAGTTTTAGTTTTCACTATGCCACCCCTCACCCTGGACCCTGAAATAGTGGATATCTTCTCCCAGGAGCCTAAGGAAGTTTCTGCTTTCACTCGCCAACTTAGTTTTAAGGAAGAAGTAAATAATTTGGGGATATATAATCTATGACCCAAAGACAGGCCAATGACAGTTATGTTTTTATGTGCAATCTATTAATGTGTGTGTTAAGTGCAGTCAGGTTGCTTCCAACTCATGGTGACCCTATGAATCTATTAATGGAGTGTGTTAAAAATAACTTACTAGTATTAGTACCAGAAGTCAACATCAGGAAAATGCCTTGGCTACTATGCCCTGTTAACTGGTTGTGTGAGACAGGATACCAGACTAAACAGACCACTTGTCTGATCCAGCAGGACTATGCTTATGTTATTGTCTGGCCTTGGTGTCTCTGCCCTGGTCGTCCATCCCTGGCATGCCTTCATATATGCGGGTCTGCCATTGGTCTCCTGGAGCACAGGGGGAGAGGCCGCCTGGGGCCCCATGGCAGCTATGAGGAGGTCTGCTGATGAGGTGAGGCAAAGTCCCTGCCATGAGGAGGTAGCCAGACACTGGAGACGCTGCTGGCAACTCAGAGGGCGGGACAGGCCTCGTTCAAGAAGGGCAGAGCCATGGCAGAGCAAACTCTGCCACTGGCTGAAACCTTTGGATGAGCCAGCCTGGGGAGGGGAGTCTCGCCAGCTGGCTGGGCACAAGAACAGGGCCTGGAGCAGCCGAGGGAGGGAGGAACAGCCCGGGAGGCCCCAGGGGCATCTCAAGACAGGCCACTGTCCCGCGCTGTGGCGGCAATGTCTCAGAAAGAGACGAGGCAGTCGGGAAGGAATGGGGGGAGAGCGAGAAGGCTGCTGGATGGGTGTTGACGCTTCCAGCCAGCTGCAGGGAATGAAGACGGGGTGGGGGTTTTGAGGGAGGTTTGACCGGGTGACGGTAGGATAAAAGGGAGGAAGGAAGGCAGGCCGAGGAGGAAGAGGGCTGCCAGGGCAACAGCAGGTGAATACACTCTGACGACAGCAGAGACCATCCCTTTCTGAGTCTAGGCTGTTTCCTCCACCTGATGGGAGAGGGCAACCAGGTGCCCTGGGACTGCAAGGGTGCCACAGTCATCTTCTTGTGCTACTTAATACTGAGGGTTGTATGTATCCTTTCTGTATATCATTGAGGAGACATTTCTACTGAGTCTTGGCAGATATAATCCTGGGAAGTTTTAAAATTATGGTCCTTGAATGAATATTACTAAGAATATTCACATATTCATTCTTCAGAATATTACTAAATGCTCTTCCATCATGCGCTATGGCATCATGAGAACTTGAGAAGTTATATGGATTCTGATATGTATGTGTGTGTATATATATATATATATATATATATATATATATATATATATATGTGTGTGTGTGTGTGTGTGTGTGTGTGTGTGTGTGTGTGTATAGTGTGCTAAATGTGGAATCAACTTTGGCATGTTACCCACCCACATCTGATTAATATCCATGTCATGATTTAGACTCATGATGAAAAGCCTTGAAAGAGGCTTGAGTGGTCTTCAGCCTTGAACTATCTTCAGGTATTCAGGATAGTGATTTTATTGCTGTTCTTTCTGGCTGGCATGGCATACAGATGGAAATGGATTTTTCTGCTGGTCAAAGAATGTACAGTTCTTTGTAGAAAGTTATTTCTTAATAAAGTAGGTATTAAACTTACTGATAATCTCTGCAGAAACTATTGTTTCAACTACTGTGCAATGATCTACTGTCATTTTCTCTAAGGTTCTGGCCAGTTTCTATGAATGAATAATTCTTTGAAACTAGTCCTTTTCAGGCATTACATTCATGAATACCAGGCACTTCCCAGCTGTGCACAGATACTCCGAACATTCACAGTCACCATATAGCCTGAGCATGGCCATAGCGTATATTTTGTATGTGGATACCAAAGTGCAAATCAACTGCTGCATTTTTCAGGGTTCTTGTTCACACATATGAAAGTTATATGTGCATGCAAAATGCGTATGTTCCCCCTGTTCAGACAACACTGCAACTGCTTGTAGGTAGATCATCAGGAGTGGCACACACTCCTGATACATGCAGTTGCTGGATTTCTAGTAACTTCTGAAATAGTTATACTATCCTTCTGTATTCATAGCAGTTGCATGAATTTAATGTAAAAGGACCCCTTTTGTTCTTAGTGATGACAGGAGCCTTTCTCTGTTACTAATTTAATGTCACTGCCAAACTCTTAAACATTAAATTTTAAATGAAGAATTTTCTGTCAGCCATATTACTCTATCACCACTTTTTGACTGTGCTGTTGTTTGGTTCTTGCACTCGATCAGAACTTATTGCTGGAAAGAAGTGGTTTATTTCATGAACAACCAACTGTACATATCTGGCAGCTGGGTCTCTCCTTCCTGTGGAATGTTTAGATTAACTGGTAACCAACATGCAGCGATAATGATCAAGGAGGAAAAAGTGGGATGACCTTCTTTGGACTGTCATGATACAGAGAGCAATTACCATCTCTGAGTGGATGGATGAAAAGCTGAAGATTTTTTTTTAAAATACATTTTTATTTGGTTTCAAATAAAACAAACAGATAACGAAACAAAAACAAAAACAAAACAAACAAAACACACACACGAAAACTCACAGATTGTTGTATATATATATGCAGTCAATACTCAATATAAGCTCTGGTTCCCGCCTCAATGGGAGCCATGTTTGTTGCCCGCGGCGGGAGGGGGAGTCCGGCGCGTAAGGAGCTGGGAGACAAAATGGCCGGCCGGCCGACATGTGCGTTCGCTCGCACTCGTGGGCTCGTGCCGGTCCTGGTCTCCCCGGCAACAGCCTCCCATTGGGCTCCTAGCCAATGGGGGCAGTGGCCGGGAGCTTGGAGGGGCGGGGCTAGCCCCCCAGGTGTATAAAACAGGAGGCAGGCTCGCCTCCAGCTCACTCCGTCTTTGTTTTGACCCACCCACCCTCCCTAGGTTCATGTCACAACATGGGCGGATAGGCATGGAGATGTGTCAGTTCGGAAGGAAAAGCAAACTGGAGGGGTCGTTTTCCTAACTTTTGGAATCCCAATATGGGGTTTGGGGAGAGGCTTAAAGGATACACCCTGGCTGAAGGGCAGGCCGTCTGCCTCCTCCCAAACGGCGGGTAAAAACACCCAGTGGCGATCGTCCTGGTGTCCTCTGGGCCCGCTGTTCCAGTTGCTCACAGCGGGACCGCTGTGGGCGGGTTGGCACAGCAGGCCGCATTGGGGTCGGCCTGGGCACCTGACACATCGTACATGCTGCGCCACGGGGGTCGCACCTGTTGCCAATTCCAAGTTGTGGCCAATTACATTCCAATTCCATTTCTATCTTTATAACTGTTTTGAACATTGTTGTTTAATAAGTTGTAATAAATGGCCAATGAAGAAATTTATTACTTAACGATAGCGCACCGGCATTCCCTCCCATTTAGCCCTGGGTCAGCAATAGCATACAAAGAAAAACACAATAGTGAAGTAGAAAAGAGCCAACCCTGTCATGCAGGTAATCTTGGCACTTCTGGCTTTAATTATAGTTAACTCTATAGCTGTGCCAGTTCTAGCCTATCTTGTCTGTTATACTGTCGTTAAAAATAGTTTCGCACATTTGTTGAGCAATCAAACCCAGTATGTGTTTGAGATGTGCCTTGGTTTATATAATGTCTTGTATATTAGCAATCGCCCATTCTTTACATATGATTGTTAACAATTAAAATGTTTTTTATCTGTTATTATTTACATATTGCCCCCCTTGACTTTCTTCTAAGAGATTTTCTCAATAAACTTGTAGAAGGGTTTCCATTTTTCTTGATGATATTCTTGTGTTTTGTCCCTCAAGTATTCTGTTAGTTTCGCCATAGCTATATAATCTAATGATTTTTCTAGCCAGGATTGCATATCTGGTATAGTCTCCGTCTTCCAGGTGGATGCTAATGTTTTCCTTGCAGCTGTTATTAAATATTTGATCATAGCATGATGATCGCTTACTATAGTATCGGGAACTTTATTTAGGAGAAATAATTTTGGGTCAAAGTCAATGGGTTGTTCCAAAATTTTTTTCAATGTTTTTATGAACTTCTTTCCAAATTATTGTCGGAGGCTTTCACGGTCAGAGTTCATCGGTTCTTGTAGGTTATCCAGGCTGTGTGACCGTGGTCTTGGTATTTTCTTTCCTCACGTTTCGCCAGCAGCTGTGGCAGGCATCTTCAGAGGAGTAACACTGAAGGACAGTGTCTCTCCTTTGGAAAATCTTTCCAAATTTTGGAAAATCTTTGGAAAATCTTTCCAAATTTTTTGGACTTTATCGCAAGTCCACCAGCAATGGTGGAAGGGCCCCCTAGATTTATGGCACTTCCAGCATACTCTGGAGAAAGATTTATCTATGTTTTTCATGTCACTTGGAGTTATGTACCACCTATGCAACATTTTCAGCCAATTCTCTTGGATACTTTGGCAAGGAGTAAATTTCAGGCCTTTTTGGCAAAGATGTTCCCAATCTTTTAGCAATATATTTTCACTGAAGTTCTCCATCCATTTGATTTGACATATTTTTACCTGTTCTGTTTCAGTATCGTATGCCAATAATAATTTGTAAATTTTGCCTAAAAGATGATCTCTCGAATTATTTATCAGCTTCTCAAAGTTGGTTTCTTCTTTTAGTTTTCCTCTTATCATACAATCTTCTTTTAATCTTGATATCAGCTGGTGATAGGTGAGCCAATTCAGGTTGCGGATACTTTTCTGCATATCTTGCAAGTTTTTATTTTGCCTTGGTCATTCAGTAGGTCTCTGTATTTGATATTGCCAAGATTTGATCTTTCGGATTTGTTTCCATAAGCGTTGAAGGGAGCCATCAGTAATGAGGGAGTGGGACTTATTCTTTGCTTATATTTTTGCCAAATCTTAATTATACTTTCACCGACTGGGTGCAAGTAAACTTGTTTAAGGTGTTTTCCTATGTTTCCCCCCCCCCCCATAGTAAATAGTGAGGCCCACACTAATTCGGCTACTTCAACCTTTGTCATTATGTCATTGGGATGTACTATCCAATCCGGTATCCAGACTAGACCTGCCGCCTGGTAACATAGTTTTAAATTTGGCAAGGCCATACCTCCTCTTTTTTTTCCATCTTACATAATTTGATGTGTGGCTTCTTTCCTCCCCAGACAAATTTGTTGATTTTCTGTTGCCAGTTGTTTATTACCTTATCATTTATTCTTATGGGGATTGTTTGAAATAGAAAGGTCAAACGAGGAAGCATGTTCATCTTTATGGTAGCAATCTTGCCCAACCATGAAATTTTTAATTTGGCCCATCTTTGCAAATCCTTTTGTATTTTGTCCCATACAGTATTGTAGTTCAGTTTAAATATATCGATACTTTTTGGGGGGATATAAACCCCCAAATATTTTATTGGGTCTTTAGTTAGCTGAAGATTTTGAAGTTTAGGCATGTCATCCAGTACTTGAACATTTGGCACTTCTTGGCTCTTGGGAATATCACGATTCAAATTCAGCTGTCAGATTGGCTTCTTTATATACTTCATTCAAGAGCTGGTGAAGAGCCACAGCTGTTGCTTAGTGTACCCTTTTTGCCTTGGTAATATGCATCATATTCAGACTGGAGTCTGCACCATCAGAGAAACTTATTCTAGCATACACAATTGCTCATTTGTGACAACTTCCTTTAGATCACCGATCAACACCTTGAAAGAAAGCTTGCTCTGTGTGTAAACCTTTTTTTTAGTTCCATCAAGTCACAGCTGTCTTATGGCAACCCCATAGGGTTTTCAAAACAAGAGACATTTGGAGGTGGTTAGCCATTGCCTGCCTCCATGTCACGACCCTGGTGTTCCTTGAAGGTCGCCTATCCAAATATTAACCAGGGCCAACCCTGCTTAGCTTCCGAGATCTGAAGAGATCGGGTTAGCCTGAGGCTCTTCAGGTCAGGGTGTATGTAAACTACCAAACATCAAGAGAAACATATTCTTCTTACAAGTTAAGCCAGTTCCATTGTATTGCTGTGCTTGGGCATACAGTGACTGATTGATTGCAATTATTGGAACCTGAGTTCTGTTCAAATGTAATGTGATAATAATGTCCATTGCATGTCTTATCATATCTACAGAACAACAGAAGCAGAAGGCAATTTATTGCTGGCACAATGTATG
This sequence comes from Euleptes europaea, assembly GCF_029931775.1. NCBI lineage: Eukaryota > Metazoa > Chordata > Lepidosauria > Squamata > Sphaerodactylidae > Euleptes > Euleptes europaea. Next base: position 34,251,761 of record NC_079320.1, on the reverse strand, counting down.
GGGTTTCTTGAGCTGCTGGCATGGAATCCTGCCCATGATATGTCAAGTCCAATATTGGCACATATGTTGGTTTGATTGTGAAAATGCTGGAGCATGCTGTTTCTTCCTGCTCTTCTTTTTATAGACGATCTGTGGGCCTCTTCTTTCTGCTGTTGCAGTTTTTAAAATTTACGTAATAATGTTCCAAAGAAAAGGGGAAAAAAAAACCTGGGATATACATCATGGCTGCATTTTTCAAGATCTGAAGCTGTCAGTCAAACGGACATCTACAGTCCTGCACAAATAGACCTTTTATCTCATCTTGCTATTTTTTTTTAATCATCCAGCAGTCTCTTCCCCAGTAGGTACAGACAATGAATTAATTGATCCTTTTAAAAACCCATTTATAAAATTATGTTACTTTATACTGTTCGGTTCAAATGGGCAAATAAAATAGTGTCCTTGACTAAAGCTTAGATATGAATTTCTATTATTACAAAATAGCCATCAAAGTGGTTTTCAGCTGAACTGTGGTCTTTTGCAAAAATAAAATCTTTTCTTAGGAACTGCCTCCTATTCTCCAGATGAGAATTTCTGTTTGACAGGATATTGCTTTGGCTGCTTGGTAGTGTAGTAAGAACAGTAGCCTTAGAAATTGACATAGCTCCCTGCTATGTGTGTTATTACTTCCAGGAGAAATTGTAGTGGCTGTTTGGCTTATTTTACTGTATCTGTGGCAGGGGACGGGTTCATTCTGTAGCGGTGGTCATTCACAGTTGGAACCACCTGGGTCTGTAAATAATAGCTGAAACTGATCTAGGTAAAGTAGACTGCACTGTGTGTGGGGATCATGATTTGTGAATTCAGATGTATCACACACATTTCTTAAATAACAAATTCCATCTGGAAATCTAACATCAGTTATCCTTCCCATTTATTATAGAAATGTACACTAATTAATCTTCTCTGATATCTTTTCATGTATTTAGATTTATTCGATCATTTATTTATAAAGAAGAGCCCAGGGGAGTGCATGCTATTAGTTGCAACAATAGCTTCTTATGCTGTAAGATATCTCTGGATATCATTACATCTTGCGTTAGTACAGTATATGATAGTTCTAATTCTGTTTCACTGTTTTTGCTATTTTTAACTCCCACCATAATTGTTTTACATAGAAATCCAGAGCACTTTCATTCATTGCTGGGAAATTCAAAATAATATGAACAGGAGAATACTGTAAGCTACTTGAGGTTCCCATTAGGAAGAAAAGTGGGGTATCAAACAGATAAAAGGAAGTATTTCTTCACACAACACATAGTTAAATTGTGGAACTCCCTGCTCCAGGATGTGGTGATGGCTGCCAACTTGGAAGGCATTAAGAAGGGAGTGGATATGTTCACAGAGGATAGGGCTATCCATGGCTATTAGTCAAAATGAATAGTCATGATGCATACCTATATTCTCCAGGATCAGAGGAGCATGCCTAATATATTAGGTGCTGTGGAACACAGGAAGGATAATGCTGCTGCAGTTGTCTTGTTTGTGGGCTTACTAGAGGCACCTGGTTGGCCACTGTGTGAACAGACTGCTGGACCTAGAGGTTGGCAACTAGGGTTGCCAGGTCCCTCTTTGCCACCGGCGGGAGGTTTTTGGGGTGTAGCCTAAGGTGGGTGGGGTTTGGGGAGGGGAGGGACTTCAGTGCCATAGAGTCCAATGGCCAAAGTGGCCATTTTCCCCAGGTGAACTGATCTCTATTGGCTGGAGATCAGTTGTAATAGCAGGAGATCTCCAGCTAGTACCTGGAGGTTGGCAACCCTATTGGCAACTGTAAATCCACATATGGCCCAGCGTGTGTTAAAATTGGATTCGGGCCTCTGTTTAGCAGTACCTCAAAGGATCCATCCTTACTGCCCTTTTGTGGACTCCTTGGAGTACAAGGGTAGGTCTATGGATCCTGGTTTGAGAAACACTGGCATTTGACCCTGAAAGCTTGGAGCGGCCATCCGGAAGAAAGCAGCCTTAGAGCAGGTTCCAGCACTCCCCCAGGCATCCAATACCAAGATGATGTGTCAGCCAAGACAATTCTCTCAACAATTCTTGGGGAAATAAATTCTCAGAGCCCGGTTGATGGCTCAAAAGACTGGCTGGCTGAGAATATTATATATAATTGCAATTTTTTAATCATGGTGCTTGTTGACCTTTTGGAACATTTTACTGGTGTGCATTATACTGGATGTAAGTTACTTTGTGAAAGCAGGAAGCTGAGCTGATTGAATAACGGAGTTGTCTGTAATCTCTGAGAGTGGCCTTGAAATGGTATTCCATCTTGAGCAGTCGTCAGTGAGCTTGGCAGTCCTATTCTGTTCTCTTCATTTCCTGGTTTATGTTTTATTTCTCTGTTCTCATATTTCTTGATGGATGAAGCTATGCGTATATTTAAAGAACGCCTTTCTTACGACAGATACAAATCAAACCATTCACATTAGCATGAAGAGATTTTTAGCCGAGGTTCTTTGTTTGTAGCTTTCAAAACTGTTCGTTGTTTGATGCCATTTTAATTGGACAATTATATAATCCAAGATGGTTGTTTCATTGTGCAAAGTCTAATTATATTGGTAAAATGCCTATGAAAATATCATCAGATACTAAAATATCTGTTATTTTTCAGAGATGCAAAGACACACGGAAAAAAGCAATAAATCATGATGTGTTAACTAGACAATTTTATTGTCAACGTCTCCATTAGAAGTGCATGTCACCAGTAGGATTGGCAAATTAAGGACTGTGTAAACTGGAAAAAAGGATAAATCTCAGGCCAATTTGGCATAAGTAGCTGCTAACACCTCATGCAGCATCAATTATTGTACTCTTGGCCCTGATTTTCTAAGAAAGGCATTCAGTCAATTAGTGTTGTCAATGTTTAGCAATTCCTGCTTGATACACAGCATTTTAGAAAGAATAATGCTAGATTGTGATGTGAAAATGATGGACGATTCATTAATTTCCCTTTTTCTTAGTCTGGTACAAGATATTTCAGATGGGAAACTTCTTCCACACCAGAGAAAACACTGTACTCCTATAAATATCACAGGCAAAAATAGGCTTGCTATTGGGTTGTGGATCTGTGAATCCCCTTTGAGGGAAAGTTTCCCAATGAATTAAATGGCAGCTAACCATTTTAGCTTACAAAGAAGGTCTGGAGTAGGGGGTCTAAAGTCTCTGCTACGCATTCACCATTGTTGCAATCAGAACATGGCTCCTGCATGGACCTTTCAGCACACATGTGATATCAGATTCTTGTGGCAGCCCCAAGAACTATGTACCATGTGAATCAGCTCCTAGTCTACTCAGGAATGTATGGAAAAAAGCTTTCTCAAAACCTTTTAGGTTCAAGTGTCTCACCCATACATGCATGCATGTTTACACACAAAGAACTCACACAGGGCGGTGAAGCAGGATTTCCTTTGCAAAAGCCATGATGATTGAGCAAGTTTCAATCATCAGTGGTACTTACTCCCAGGAAACTGTTTTTAGGATTGCAACCAAAGCTCTGAAATAGATGGGATTAAACTGACATGTTGCAAATGAGACTGTATATTGGGATATAAGGAACAACCTACAACATAATGCAATTGAAAGAAATGCGAGGAAATCCACATCTTCACTTTAGGTTGAATGTCGGGTGGGTGGAGAAGGGCGGATTGCCTATGCTGGATGAATTTATGTCTTGAGAAGGCTATAAACAAATTCTGACTTAATTTTATGATGTCTCAAAGCACTTGCTTCTGGAACAGCTCAGGGATAATGACTCTAGAGGCAGTCAATCTGTGTTTCTCCTGGAGTAACTCTGTGTTTAGCAAAGGAAGTAGCAAAGACATTTGTAAATTCTGAATGTGTCCTTTGGTTTATGTGTGGGGAATCCTCATTTCCAAGGGGAATGGAAGCTCCCTCGTTTTTAGAAGATTTAACTATAGAAAAACAATCTCTGTATTTTCCCAAAAGAATGAAACTCAGTTGTCTGAAGCTTTACCAAAGCTTCTCGCATATCTGTTTATTTGAGATTCTCCAAACTTGTGTGGTTTTAGCTGAACAAAAAAGTTTAATTTGGCAAAGGAATATATTGGCTATCCAGAGGGGCAGGGGAGAAAGCCATCAAAAATAAGCTTCTGGGAGGCTTGGAAGCTTATCCGAAGTTTTTGGGTGGGGGCTTTTAGGCCTTACAACAAATGAACACTCGTGGGTTTACATAAGGTTACTAATCATCTTTTGCAGAGGTTAAAACAGATGTGACGCTGGAAGATCCGTGAAGATGTCTTCCTTGTGTTTTTAAAGGTAAAGTGCCCTCACAGGGCCCCTCAGTTTCGACTGGGGATGCGTTGCAGCAGGAAAGGGAAATTAACCACCCCCATGTGTATTTTTCAAATAAAACTACCCCCCCCCCAGCTGTTATTAGGCCTGGAGGGAAAATAAGATGTAACGTGTTTCTTTTCCAAACCTAATCACTGCTTGGGGTAGGGCTAGGGGTTGGTTTTGATTGACAAAACTGTGTGGGGCGAAAAAAGGTAGTGCTCCCTCTTCCCCCGGCCCCAGTCCTGCACCATGTTTCTAATTCAAATTGCTGAGGCTCTGGCTGCTGTTTCCCTATTTAAAATGCTGGGGAATCCGTTCACAGAAATAATGTTCACGGACCTCCCAGCTTCACATCAAGTTTGACAGTTTGTTACTGATATTAGAGAAAAATGGCTAAACACCAAGCACTTGCAGTTTTTGTAGGAAAATATGTCATTATAGAAAATGCCAGAGAGAGAGAGAGAGAGAGGGAGAGAGAGGGAGAGAGAGAGAGGGAGAGAGAGAAAGTTCTCTAAAGCCCCTCCCCCCCTTGCAAAAGCATTTATAGTAATGTATGTGGTATTGTGTCAATGCTGTTCAAATAATAAATAGGTGTATATGTTACTCAGATGTGGGAATGCCTTTACTTGTAAACACTATAGGCCGGGAGTGTAACTTTGAAAAGTTCATCTGCGGCCCATATTGCACATAGCAGCTGCCTGCCGACATTGAATCATGGTGGCAGATGCTATGGCTGGATCCTACAACACTTTGGCTTAGTGAGGAAGCCTTTCTACACTAGAGTGACGTTCTTTTAGCTGGAGCATGACTCGTTGGTTAGTAGAAGAGAGTCATAGGAGCCAACCCATGTGCTGGGGGCACACCCTTGATAAATAAAGGCTTTCTTGAGGACTTGGGGGTAAGTAAAGTGAAACCTCTAACTTTTAGGGCACTATTTGGCCTATTGGGGAAACCCACGTGTATTTTATTTATTTACAAAAATTGTATCACACCTTTCTGCCTTCAGAAGGGCCGCCAAGTTGGCTAACAATTTAAAACACATAATGATAAAATCACATTTTAAAACCATCAACATCGACCCCTCCCTAAACACACATCATTAAAACAAACTGAAAACAGAGTTAAAATATGTACAAAGACATAAAACAGCAATTAAAACATTGGTCAGGAAAGGAGAATGCCAAACGAAACAAAAAAAGTCTGCACCCGTTGGTGAAATATGGCAACAGAAGGGGATAGACAATTCTGTATGTGCGCCTTTGTTTTTTCACAGTGGGCCAAATAGTGACCCTCCCCCAGGACAATTTCAGGTTGGGAAAAATGTAACCGGGGGTGGGTGGCTGGGGCTGAAGCCTCCTCTCTCTGTGTGCACCACAGTCACCATCTGAATCAAGCACAATGTGTGTAGGAATTCAGGAGAACCTACAACTCATGTCTGACTTTTCCTTTCAGGACACAGGGCAGGGACCTAAGACTTAAACTGTGTACTCCATAGTGTGTAAAGAGAATATGTATATAAATGCCTCATGAAAAGAGAAGGTATCTGTTTTATGTGGGTGAAGCACAAGGCCGGAGAAGGAGTTCCAACACAACCACTTTATTAAGAACCTAGACTTGATCTCAACTGGAACTCTGGAACTCTAGTGGAACTCTGCTGAAAGTGCACAACACCCTGGTTTATATGCTAGACCCAACCACCCAGAGCCACGACCCCAAGTCCACAATTGGCCGGTTGTAGTCCATAGTCTAATGGGAACACAGGCGTAACCCAAGTCCATGATCGGGAGGATATAGCCCATTGTCCAATCAGAATCGCAGGCGAAAGAGCCTGGAGAGAACAGCAAGCTCAGCATGAGCCTTGCTTCCACTGCATACATAACAATCTGAGAATAGCTAATTCCCCATGGGATGGCTGATACCTACTCATCCAGCCATAGATCCATTGCATGATGGAAAGACAGTTATGCAGTCCCATCAACTATGCAGCTCAAGTTTGACGGGGAGGCTGTATGTGTACTGCGAAATGCACACAGACTGTGTCTTTTGGAAGAGAAAAGTTACACACATTTTATTTGATTGGTTTTTAAAAAAAAATTATATCCTGTCTTCTATCCCAGCTGGAGCCGGGCTCACGGAGGGTCACAACAACAATGTAGCATAATTTTAAAAATTCATTCCATACGTATTAATTAAAACCAGCAATTCACAGTTTAAAATAAATCATAATCAGATAGTGCTAAAAGTGGGGAGGGGGGTCTTGGCCAACACGGAAAGTGGCAGGCGGGCTCCCCCCACTTGAATAGTAAAAGAACTGGGGAGGGGGAGGAATGCTTGATGGTACACATTATCGTTTGTGCCAAGTTGAGCAGAGGCACACTGACACACACCTGTTCCTTCATCACAGAACTTAGATCAATGGCTGGATGACTGTATGAATCAGCCCTATGATAACATAGTATAACATTTCTCCATTCAGATCAATGATTACTGAATTCTGAAAATCAAAGCTGTTGCTCACAAGGACCATTTTTTCTCCAGAGTTGGGAAGCTCATACAGTTCTACTGTTGATTTGCTTGCAGTTTGAAATGTTCTATTTGCAGCAGCTTAATTGGCAGCATCCGGCATAGAAGCTGATGGTTTGTACATGCTCACAAGTTATCGGCTTGCTTTGATTACATTTGTCATTCTGTCACTGAGGCCTTGTGGTGCTCACTTCTTTGTAAGATACTAAATACATAACAGGAGTCAGGCTGAAAAAGTGGGCGTGGCTGTTGCAGGACTGAGACAACCGAGAAGCACAACTCTTCTGTAATTTTCAGCCCACTGCTAGAGAGCAGTGTGAGAACACACGAGCAAAAATCTGCAATTCAGCTTTACACTCTAAATTGGAATCTTTGGCAACAAAATTTTTGCTATCTCATATATTCTTCTGATTTATTAATTTTCTTAGGCAGTTTCTCCACATCAGTTTTGAATACTCATCAAAAAGCTGTTTTTCCCCCAGTACACAAACATGGTGCTTACAGTTGGCCATCAGCTTTTGAGCAGAGGAGTATTCACACTGCATACTTCCTGGGACTCATCCATGGTTGGTATTGTTGTTATTGGTGTAGTGGTTAAGAGCGGTGGTTTGGAGCGGTGGACTCTGATCTGGAGAACCAGGTTTGATTCCCCACTGCTCCGCATGAGCGGCAGAGGCTAATCTGGCGAACTGGATTGGTTTCCCCACTCCTACACATGAAGCCAGCTGGGTGACCTTGGGTTAGTCACACTCTCTCAGTTCCACCTACCTCACAGGGGTGTTGTGCGGAGGGAAAGGGAAGGTGATGGTAAGCCGGTTTGATTCTTCCTTAAGTGGTAGAAAAAAATCGGCATATAAAAAACAACTCTTCTTCTTCTTCTTCTTCTTCTTCTTCTTCTTCTTCTTCTTCTTCTTCTTCTTCTTCTTCTTCTTCTTCTTCTTCTTCTTCTTATTTATTTATTCTCTTATGCAGTTTCCCCACATCAGTGGGCCAAAGATTCCAGTTTAGAGAGTAAAGCTGTATAAATTTGACTGTTTAAATTCTCTTCAGCTTTCTCATTACTCAGAATCTCTTTGAACGTTTTTTTTAAGAAGTTTCCCTGCCTGGTTTTCAATGTTGAGGAGAGAGTAGTTTGTCAGGTGGCTTTTAAAATTGCTAGAAGCAAATTGGAAACACAAGATGGCGCCAGTCAGGTAAAAATGACAGAAGGATGCTTGGTTTAAAGAGGCCTTTGCATGTGTCTATAAACTGTTTTTAGACTGCAAATAAGCACATTTAGAATATTGTTATCTAGCCTCTGGAGTGTCTATTTTTGATTATCTTGACCGTTTCCTTTGACAGTCTGAATTCTTCCAGGGCAAAATAACTTTATACTTGGACAAGCAGGAAATTAAAGTATTTCTCCTTTATACTACAGTTATACATGCATCCTTCACGGTATAAATAAAGTTGCCAAAGGTATATGCATATAATAAAGTTCACTGCCAGTACAGTATCTAGAGAAATGAGCATCCTGTGCTGAGTAAATTCTGAAGCCTTGAATATTGTGTGCGTGTAGATCGTAGGAATTTTACGCTTTTTTAAAGTCTTTGATTCCATAGTTTTAAAAATAATGATCAAAAGCATTTCTCAGCTCACATTATGTGCTCTCAAAATGTTTCATGCGTTTGCCAACTAAATGTGCCATTTTATTCATAGAATCATAGAGTTGGAAGGGACCACCAGGGCCATCAAGTCCAACCCCCTGCACAATGCAGGAAATTCACAACTACCTCCCCCCTCCACACCCCTAGTGACCAGAAGATGGCCAAGATGCCCTCCCTCTCATCATCTGCCTAAGGTCACAGAATCAGCATTGCTGACAGATGGCATCTAACCTCTTCTTAAAAACCTCCAGGGAAGGAGAGCTTACCACCTCCCGAGGAAGCCTGTTCCACTGAGGAACCGCTCTAACTGTTAGAAGATTCTTCCTAATGTCTAGACGGAAACGCTTTTGATTTAATTTCAACCCGTTGGTTCTGGTCCGACCTTCTTGAGCAACAGAAAACAACTCGGCACCCTCCTCTATATGACAGCCCTTCAAGTACTTGAACATGGTTATCATATCCCCTCTCAGTCTTCTCCTCTTCAGGCTAAACATACCCAGCTCCTTCAACCTTTCCTCATAGGACTTGGTCTCCAGACCCCTCACCATCTTTGTTGCCCTTCTCTGGACACGTTCCAACTTTTCTACATTTTTCTTAATTTGTGGTGCCCAAAACTGAACACAGTACTCTAGTTGAGGTCTAACCAGAGCAGAGTAAAGCGATACCATCACTTCGCGTGATCTGGACACTATACTTCTGTTGATGTAGCCCAAGACTGCATTTGCCTTTTTAGTTACAGCATCACACTGCTGACTCATGTTCAGTGTTTGGTCTACTAAGACCCCAAGATCCTTTTCACACACATTACTGCTCAAACAAGTCTTCCCCATCCTATAATTATGCATTTCATTTTTCCTACCTAAATGCAGAACTTTACATTTGTGTTTGTTGAAGTGCATTTTATTAGTTCTAGCCCATTTCTCCAGCCTGTCAAGATCATCCTGCATCTTGGCTCTGTCTTCTACCCTATTTGCTACCCCTCCCAATTTAGTATCATCTGCAAATTTAATAAGCATCCCCTCTATTCCTTCATCCAAATCATTTATCAAGATGTTGAACAACACAGGGCCCAGCACAGATCCCTGAGGAACTCCACTAGTCACTTCTCTCCAAGTGGACGAGGAACCATTACTCTTTGGGTATGATCTGTCAACCAGTGGCAGATCCATCTAACAATAATAGGATCTAACTCACATTTTCCCAATTTGTCAACTAGAATACTATGTGCAACCTTATCAAAAGCCTCACTGAAATCTAGATAAACTATGTCTACAGCATTCCCCTGATCCAGCAAGGTAGTAACTTTCTCAAAAAAGGAGATAAGATTAGTCTGACATGACTTGTTCTTGAGAAACCCATGCTGGCTCTTATTGATCATATCCATCCTTTCTAAATGCTCAAGGACGGACTGTTTGATGATTTGTTTGAACACTTTTCCTGGTATAGAAGTCAAGCTGATGGGTCGGTAGTTACCCGGATCCTCCTTTTTCCCCTTCTTGAAGATGGGGACAACATTTGCCCGCCTCCAATCCTCTGGCACCTCACCTGTTTGCCAAGACTTTTCAAAAATAATGGACAGAGGTTCTGAAATTACATCTGCAAGTTCTTTGAGTACCCTTGGGTGCAATTCATCTGGCCCAGAGGATTTTGTTTCATTTAAAGAAACCAAGTGTTTGTGCACTACCCCAATGCCAATTCTAGGCTTCAAATCCCTTCCCTCATCACATGTTCTGTTTATGCCATGTTGAGCACCACTTCCCTCACAAGAAAAAACTGAGGAAAAGTAGGAATTGAGGAGTTCTGCCCTCTCTTCATCTCCTGTTACAATTCACTTTCCAGTCCATGCAATGGGCTTATCTTGTCCTTGCTCTTACTCTTACTCTGTACATAGAAAAAGAACCCTTTTTTGTTGCGTTTAGCATCTCTCGCTAGCCTAAGTTCATACTGAGCTTTAGCTTTCCTAACACTCTCCCTACAAGCACTAGTTATTTGCTTATATTCCTCTTTGGTTATAAGGCCCTCCTTCCACTTCCTAAATGAGTCTTTTTTATTTCTCAACTCTTTAAAAAGCTGTTTATGGAGCCACCCTGGCCTCTTTAGGCTCCTCCCATTTTTCCTTCTCATAGGAATGGTTTGGGATTGCGCCTTCAGTATTTTATTTTTAAGTAATGCCCACCCTTCTTGAACTTCCTTCTCCTTAAGAATTTCTGACCATGGGATTCTACCTAGCATAAGTTTAAGTTTGTTAAAATTTGCTCTTTTGAAGTCCAACCTACATATATGACTACGAACAGTTTTTCCTCTCCCCAAGATTGTAAATTCCAAGAGTACGTGGTCACTACTAACCAGGGTGCCTACTACTTTAACCTCACCGACCAGTTCTTCCCTGTTGGTGAGAATCAAGTCTAAGATAGCAGACCCCCTTGTTTCCCTGTCCACCTTCTGGAATAAGACGTTGTCAGCAAGACAAGTCAGGAATTTATTGGATCTTGCATTTTTAGCAGTGTTGGACTTCCAACAGATATCCGGGTAATTAAAATCTCCCATGACCACCATGTCCCGTCTCTTTGAAAACTTTGTGATCTGGTCTAGGAGCATCCCATCCAAGTCCTCTGCCTGGTTTGGCAGTCGATAGCAGACCCCTACGAGAATATCACGATTATTTCTTATTCCTTTTATGTTTACCCATAGAGTCTCGACTGCACTACCATGCTCAGAGTCATGTACTTCTTCACAAGTGTACACAACTTTGACATACAGTGCTACTCCTCCCCCTTCCTTATCAATCTATCCCTTTTAAACAAGTTGTACCCCTCAGTCTTAATATTCCAATCATGAGTGACATCCCACCAAGTTTCATAAATGCCTATTAGGTAAAAATCCCCTTCCTGTATTAGGGCTTCGAGTTCTTCCTGCTTGTTTCCCATACTCTGTGCATTAGTGTACAGACATCGGAATTTGTGGTTTATGTGCCCCGTGGTTTTCGTTTCTGTACTTTCTGTCCTTTTTTCTGTCCTTTTTTCGTTTCTGTACTTTTTTGTTTCTGTACAGTTATTGTTCCCTTAATTATGGGACAACCTTAGGGTTGCTAGCTCTGGGTTGGGAAATACCTGGATATTTGGGGGTGGAGCCTGAGGAAGTCAGGGTTTGGGGAGGGAAGGGACTTCAGTGGGGTATGATGCCATAAGTCCTCCTTCCAAAGCAGCCAGTTTCTCCAGGTGAACTGATCTCTGTCGCCTGGAAATCAGTTGTAAACCCAGGATATCTCCAGCCACCACCTGGAGGTTGGCAACCCTAGACAACCCTCCTAACAAACCTAAAGCATAAAGAGAATAAAGACACTCAGAGTTTTTTTTAAAAAAAGAATATTCTATCTATGCTGTTCAGAATATTCTATATATCTAAAAATCCTCCTAGAAGCCAAATCAGTAATTTGACAGTTTGTGAGATATTTTTATTTTTTCTATATTTTATGGTTTGCCTTTCTTATTGTGAGACTAATGGTGGATTACACTGTATAAAGTCCATGCAGTCAATAGCATCAGACATGTAATAACAATGTAATAAGGTTAGGATTACAGTAGTCTGAAACAAAGTATAAAGTATTTGATATGATGTGATAATGCAAAAGATGGTATTATGTAAGTGTACTCCCCTCAGCTATTCTGGAGGGTAGGTACAAAAGGATTCCTCTCGAAGAATGTGAATGTTTATGTAAAGAGGGACATGCTGAATCTTTAGAACATGTTATTTTTGACTGCAAAATCTATAAACATATTCAGGCTGCTTTGATTGTTCCTATAAGGAAGGACTTTCCAGGGAAGAATAGAATGTTTTACCTTTATAGTATGTTATCAGAGAAGAATCAGGAGATGACTTTTAAAGTGGCAAAATTTGGCTGGCTGATCTTAAAGATCAGAAAATCTTGGTCTACACAGGTTCAAGAAAGATCATAAGCAGATATTATTGTATATCTTCTTTTACTCATCTTCATTTGTTTTAGTATTATTTTAGTCTATATTTTACTGACGACGAATGATTATCAATCATATGAAGTTTGATTGAAGACATGACATTTATATTTACAACCTATGTTACACTTTTAATTCTATGTATATACTAGCATTCTGGTCTAGGACTGTAATAAATATTTACTAACTTACATAAGTGTAAAAACAAAGCAGTGAGAGTAGGATAATCTGTTCAACAAACAGATATATAATTTCCAGGATGGGTTACAGATGAAGTATAACGAAATAGACATCTACTAATGGACAGGGAGGAAGAGACCAGATTTCTTTGCCAGGCAAATAAAATATCTGTGTCACTGCATGCACATGTAAATCCATGATGCCCTTTAAGAAGAAGAATATTGGTGAAGTACTGCGTGTATTGGGATGGGTACTACGTGTAGACTAATCTGTAGCATCTGTTTTTCATTAATTGGCCCTGTTTTGCAATTGCTTGCCTCCCACTAGGATTTCCATTTAAGCACGATGCTGTTGGCTAAACAAAGTTCCATGGGAAACAAAGTAAACAGGGTGGAGCTGTGTTGTTTAGAACAAATGTAAACCGTACAGAAAAGAATGCCTTAAAATAAAGTATGAGGGAAACCCAAGGAATGGTATAGGATGTCGTGCAGTAATTCATAGCTCACAGCACTAGAACCAGGGAGGCAGAATTCACCTTGTGCCTATAAATAAGTGAAAAGAGCCAGCCCTAGGATTGTTGGGGAAAGGGCAACCGCCTTTGGCAGCTGCTCCAATACACCATGGTTCATTAGGTAGAACTTATGGGAAAGTGCAGCCCTACTGCCAGGCAGCCTGAGGCTGGAAAATGCACAGCAGCTCTAAAAGGATTGCTTAAGTAGAGAAGGCTGGTTATTATAAGGGTGCTTACATACCTTTATTTACTCGAAGAAAAGGTACATGAAGAAATGAGGATGTTGAGCCACTTTCAGAGCACTGTTATACCTGTCTCCTTAGAAAATAAAGCCCATGCTAGCCAGTGGGACTTACTCCTAGGTAAGTGTGCATTGGATTGCAGCATCTTCACACACACTATAATCTACTAAAAACAACAGCAGCAACTGCATCAGCCTCCTTGAACACTGAGGTCCACTATAAGGTATGGTGACAGCCAAACAAGATGTGGCAGCGTCCCTGAGTCCACCATGACTGAGTCCACCAGCGTCCCTGAGTCCAACCCCCCAGAACAACTGGTAGAATCCACCCCAATATCTTTAGAGCATTTCACTCTTCAATTCTATGGAGCCTCTGAAAGTTGTCAAGTTCAGTTTGTTTTAAAAAATTGTACTGTACCCAATATCTTTCTGCACTCAAAATGACTTTCATTAATACAATTAAATGCAGTGATAAAAATAGTTGCAAAGAAACAAATACTATAAGAAACCCCACCTAGTAATTTTTGACCACAAATACCCAGAGAACAATTAAAAATAACACCATCCTGGAAAATCTTGTTGGAACAGGTTATTGCTTGAGTAGGTGCTTCCCTGATAACCCATTCCAGAGGGTGGGTACTGTCATCAAAAAGCCAGTTGGTTCAGTTGTGACCAAATGGACCTTCCAAAAGGAAGGCACCAAGAAGTTTTTGATTAGCAGACTTAAACTGATGATCATGTCTATCTAAGGACAGGCAATCCTTCAGGTATGTAGGTCCAAATAAATGAAAAACGTTTAAAGGTATGAATCAGTGTCTTCAGTGGCACCTGTAAGCAAAGAGGTATCTTGTGGGGTCATCCCCTAACACATAACCCCAAAATGGGCTATTCATTGTATTCTTCACAAGTTGCAGCTCCAGGTTACCTTCAAGGGCAGCCATAGATTATCCAACTTTGGGATTATGGAGGCATAGATCAGGAAGGGGAGGAGAGCTTTTAAATAAAATGTAAATGATAGGAAGCACAACAGGGGCCTTTCTAAAATGCAAGGCTGGTTCCAGGAGCACGCCAAAACACTTCACTTGGTCTCAAATAGTCAGGTTGTCTAGTCTAAATAGATATGTTTACTCGAGGAAATCTGTCTACCCCACCAACATTGCCTCTGTCTTGTTTGCTTCCAGTTTCAACTTGTTCACCCTCATCTGTTAAGCAAACTCCTGGTGTTAGTTATCAGCACCATCACCAGCAGAAGAAATATAACTATCCCAGTGGCTTCAGCCTAGTCTTCATGGGATAGAACGTACTTTTTTGTGAATAAGACCCCTGCTGCCTGCATGACCTTGGTTTTGCTTGCTGCTGCAGTATTCAAAACCTTGAAAAAGCTCACAGCTTGAATCATTTGGTGCTGATTGAGGAGATAAGACACATGTAGGCATGCCAAACAGCCTGAAATTTTTAGTGCTTGTGGTTTATGGGAAATGGAATTTGGAGAGTAGCTCTCTCCTTCCATCTCTGCTTCTTATGGTCTGAGACGTTCAAGGAGACTATGTGTGAAACAGCTCTGTTTTCCATGGCTGGTTACGAGGCTATTTTTAGAAATGGCTAGACTTACTTAGTTACTTAGTTTCACTTAGTCAATGTCCTATCCCGTGCTCTTGGGCTTTTTACAAGAATAACAAATTGATGGCGTCTGCCCATAACATGCGGCACATGCCATATTGATCTGAGCTCACTCTTCAGTTTAAAAGTACAGAATTGTCAAGAGGTATCCCCCTATGCTGAATACTTTACTTGGGAGAAGGTCTAATTATTGCTGCCTTGTTATCAGAAAGGCATTGCCACCAGCCATTTAGGTTTGCGGTCAATTACATTTTCTTCTTATCGAAATGGGCTTTGTTTAAAAATTACTTTCCCTGTTGATTCATTTCATCAACTGGTACTGGATAGGACTTGGGACACATTATCCCAAGACAGGGAATGAAAAACAAGCAGGGAACCTGAACACTCTTTTCATGAAACAGCCTATTTGGGAACAGGGAGTTTACTGCAGCCATGCAATAAATGGATGCTTATGGGTTACCTGTCTAGTGTTATTGCTCTGTATGTAGCTCTTTTAATGCACAAAGAGTTTTATAACTTTTACCTCAGTCATCCCCACAATACTCCTATAGGTGATGACTGTCTATGTTTTATAGGAGGTGAACAGAGGCCAAAAGGGTAACCTGCTCAAGGTGAGCTGAAATTTGAACGGAGGCTTCTTAGGTCCTAATCCAACACACTAGGTCACAATCGTCATAAAAACGCACTCCACCACTGGATTAGCATGGCTTGTGAACACTTAGTTATGCTGTCCAGGATAAACATTTGGCTATGCAGTGACTGCCTCTCCAAGATCTTTGATGGACAAAGGGCAAATGGGAAGAGATTTCAAGATGGTCAAGCATACAGTAGGGGTTGCCAGTTCTGGTTTGGAAAATTCCTGGAGATTTGGTGGTGGAGCCTGGGGAGGGGGGACCTCAATAGGGTCTGATGCCATAGATTCCAACCTCCAATGTAAGCATTTCTCCAGGGGAAATTGATCACTATAGTCTGGAGATCTGTTGTAATTCCAGGAGAACTCCAGGCACCAACGGGAGGTTGGCATCCTATATGCCATACACGATGTATGAACAGCGACCTTAAAGCAACAATAAAGTAATACTGCGTTTCAGCAAAGATCTGGAAATAGCAGGAAGATGAATGAAACATATTGGGGTATGTTTGAAGTGAATGCAAAGATGCTAACTTAGGCCTAATCCTCCTTGCTCTCCCTTCCCTTTTTAAAAACCACACTACAAGCTTTGCATGACATAGAGGGCTTTCCAAACTCTGATATGAGTTTTCAGGAGTTCAACCACCACGTTCTATGGTAATTAGCATGGTTTCCAGGGACTCCAAATTATGGCTGAACTCTTGTGTGAGGAAGGAATTAATCTACATCATGCTTAGAAGGCCATTCTACCATTCTATGACAAAAATTATAGCAGCTGCAAAATAGGGTTGCCAACCTTCAGGCGGGGCTTGGAGAACTGCTGGAATTATGACTGATCTTTAGATTACAGAGATCAGTTCCCCTGGAGAAAACGGCTGCCTTGGAGGGTGGATTCTGTGGCATTATACCCTGCTGAAGTCCCTCTTCTCCCCAAAACCTGTCCTCCCCTGGATTCACCCCTAAATCTCAAGGAATTGCCCAACCCGGAGTTAGCAACTCTATTGCAAACTAAGCAAAATCTTTACATTTTAAAATCTTGTTGCCTATATTAACACATCCATATTATAGTAGTTAAAAGAACTGGGATAAAGGAGATGTCCCATAAAAATCTTTCCTCTGCCACAAACTTACTTAATGGCCTTAGCCAAGTCACTGTCTCAGCGGCCTGCCTTTCAGGGCTGTCTTAAGGATTACCACCAGATAAGGTATGTAAGTTAAGAGCCCTGTGGCACAGAGCGGTAAACTGCAGTACTGCAGTCCAATTATTGCGAGGAGCCTGTGGTGCAGAGTGGTAAAGCTTCAATACTGCAGACCAAGCTCTGCTGACTACCTGAGTTCGATCCCAACGGAAGTTGGTTTCAGGTAGCCGGCTCAAAGTTGACTCAGCCTTCTGTCCTGAGGTCAGTAAAATGAGTCCCCAGCTTGCTGGGGGTAAAGGGAAGATGACTGGGGAAGGCACTGGCAAACCACCCCGTAAACAAAGTCTGCCTAGTAAACGTCTGGATGTGATGTCACCCCATGGGTCAGGAATGACCTGGTGCTTGCACAGGGGACCTTTACCTTTTTAATTATTGTGAGGTGCTTTAACACTAAAAATGCTGTACCAAGTTAAAATGTTGTTATGAAGGATACACTACTTATTCCTATTCTATTACTGGCAGCCAGTTATTATTTATTTCTGCAAGCAAAATATTTGAAAGAAATAACCTCTCCTGTCAAAACCTATATGGAGCACCATTCATACTGCTAAGTATTTTAACATGGATCCCTGTAAAGACCCACAATCTTGTGAAAGGTGAGAACCTTTTCACATTGGCAAACTGTGATGGTGATCGCCAGTTTCGCAAAGCTCATCCTCACTCATATATATTTCTTCCATACATTTTTTTTCCTCGGGTCGACGTGGGATTTGGATCTAGCAGAAAAAAACATTCCAGCATTTTCTTGGCAAATATCAACTGCAGAATTACAGCCCTTTGCCCAACAGACGTTCTAAACAGATGGTGATACCTTCTTATGTCTGCGTTAAAAGGAATTGCCAAGAATTCTTAATAACTCATTATGATTCTCAAGACATGTTTTGGCATCTTAAGTACAGCTAATTATGTGCAGATTCTAATCTTATTCTATTGCCCCCCTTGTAATTAATTATATCTTCATTATCTGTAAGCAGCTTTCTTCGTTTTCCCAGCAGATGTCTTTTTCGAAAACAGATGTTGCCACTTTCTTGAAAGGTGTCGCATCTCGCTCACCGAACAGAGATTGCCTTGCAGTTCCATGTGACATTTGAAAAAGGAACAAGAATACCAAATGTCCTCTTTATGTTAAGCTGGCAGAACAGTAGCCAAAACCTTTCTCACCCTCTTTCCCATTAAAATGATGCAAGGCAGCATGAAGTGAAAATTGTACAACAGATGTGAGGAGAAGATGTTATATATATGTTGATCATCTGCCCAACCACTCTGGTCTTCTACAGAGGCCCTGCTTTGGGTGTCCCTGGGGAATTTTTCACGGAGCTTTGCTGCGGTTTAAAATCTGATTTGAGGCGCTCCAAATTTTTGATTATTCATTGGAGCGCCGAGTTTCCCTGAACCGAGCAACAAAACCCGCATTATGCCCACATCAACTGAAACCTCTTTTGTGCTGTACTTTTTTGTTACAGCACATTGTTTAGCTCGGAATTCCATGAAGAAGTTTTGCTTCAGTTCATTTGCCACCGCCCATGATTGGCAATGACCCCTCCCTCAAGAATGGCAATTGGCTGGGGGAGTTTCATGCTTGGTTGAAGACACCGCCCCTTTTGTTTCAGTTTGTGTGGCGGCCAGCAGATGTAGCTTGCTACGGGAGTGGTCAGCATTGTGTGCCTATTTCAAGTTATTTCCTTTGTTTCAAAAGTCCCGCTGTATTGCTGTGGTGCTCGAGCCAATCGCATCACGCGTCCAGGTCACTTGCCCCCCCTTGCCCAATGGCGAGCAGGGTTTGCTCCTCGCTCGCTGCCGTGAATGTGCTTTGTGTTGGTAGAGGCTGACCCATTTCTTGTATTCCCTCTTGGGCCAGCACGCTCATCCTAACTCACCTGAAGAAGCTGCATTTTTTTCCGATGGCTGGAAGCCAACAATCAACTGGTGTCCGTGGTGTTTCGTGGAGGGAACGAGAAATACTCGATTTACTCTCCATATGGGGTGAGCACAGGATGCAGCAACATTGCATCGTATCACATCATTGATGTGTTTGACAAAATAGCTGCAGAGATGGCGCGGAAGGGCTATCATTGCTCTGAGCTTGAGTGCCGTACAAAAACCAAAGCGCTGCATCAAGATTACAAGAGATTGTATGGAGAGGAGAGGCAGAAGGCTTAATTTCCCCCCCCCAAAAAAAGCGGCGGCCCTCATCCTTTCGGAGCGGATCCGCTTCCCAGTTGGGCTGGCGCGGAAAAGGGCCAGAGGTCTCTCTGGTGGCGGCTTCTCCGCCCGGCCGTCGGGAGTGAGTCGAGCGAGGGAGCCGCTGCAGTTCACCAGCCAGCCAGACCCTACCCACGGCCAGGAGCCCAGCTGCTCGGGAACCCCGGGGGCGGGCTGGAAAGGCAGGCCGGAGGGCGCCGAGTTGAGGAAGAGTGGGGGGATCGCAGAGGGAGGCTGGGTGGGGGTTTCCCCCGTTCCCAGGCGGGGGTCGAAGGAGGGGGTCTGATGCTCCTTGGCCATTGATGCACGGGAGGTTTTGCCTTGGGTTTGCACATTTCCAGATGCATTTTCCCCATCCAAATTCTCAGAACTCAACAGTAAGCGCCCCATGCAGGGTTTTGAGAATTCGGATGGGGGAAATGTGCATCTAGAGAGCGGCAAATCCAAGGCGAGACCTCCCAGGCATAACACACATTGGGAGGAAGGGAGCCTCCGGGTTTCAGGCAGGGACTGTTGGGTGGGGGGTTGTCTGGAGAGGAGAGGCAGCTAACCGGGTGATGGCCCTGGGCAGCCCTCGTCCTTCCCAGATGCACATTTTCCCCATCCAAATTCTCAGAACTCAACAGTAAGCACCCCATGCAGGGTTTTGAGAATTCGGATGGGGGAAATGTGCATCTAGAGAGTGGCAAATCCAAGGTGAGACCTCCCAGGCATAAACGGCCGGCAACTTGGCTGGCCCGTTCGGCGTGCGGCTCCCTCCCCGGGTCTTATTCTGGCTTGAGGGAAGAGGAGCCGCTGCTGCCATTCTCCTTCCTCCCTGCCCTCTTCCCTACTTCCTTCCCAGCCGGCGGCATGGAAAAGCCCCAAGAGAGCCATAACGGCTTCTTGGACCCGGGCGGCCTGGCCGAGCTGGAGGCGTGTGTGAAAGTCTGGAGGGGGGGGGAAATGGAGCGAGGCAGGATCATGGGAAGAGTGGGAGGGATTAGGCAGATTTGGAGCGGTGAGTCATGAGCGGGAGCAGACGTAAGCAGCGCAGAGAAGTGCGCTGTTTCTTCCGTGGGCCATATGTTTGACACTCCTGTTTTAGTTAGCTTTCTGTTTACAACCTAGTTGGAAATTCCTGAAAAATGTTATACTACATATAATAATTACTATGGTGTACCTGCAAGTGGCAGTCAGAGAACCCATAGCTTAATGGTGGAACACTTTCTTTGCATGCACAAGATTGCAGGTTCAGTCTCTAGAACATCCAGTTAAAGGATCCTGGTAGCAATGCTGGGAAAGACATTCTCCCAGGCCTTGGAGACTGGCTGTAACTGGGCTAGATATTTGATTCAGTACAAGGCAACTTTGTACGGTCATCTGCCCTGCATCTTTTGCTATCTGTTTCAACCACATCCTGCAAATACATTCAGGATTGAAATGCAGTGAAGACGACATTTCACAGCACCGAAGATTCAAGGGTTAATTTCATAAAGACAACAGCTTCAAAATCTCTTGCCTGGAAATATCTTTGGATCTCATTATTTCAAGACTGTTTTTACTGTAGGATTACCTTCTGTTGCTCAATGAAAACAAAGATTAGAAGTTAATAATCATAAGTATTTCATCTGATCCAGTTAGAGTCTATGAATCCTTCATTTCGATCCTGCTATTACCATTATTAGTGATAGACATAATTACATTAGAGTTAATCATTGTGAGCCCTTTTTAATTGATAAACAAGAACAGAAAGCAGCAGTGACAGGTTAAGCCGATTAGACAGCAGAGAACTGTAGTTGAACATGGCCGTTTCCACATGTTTAGGTGATAGAGTTGCTGAATGAAAACCTTTCCTCCTGAATTAGAGACTGAACAATAAGATAAAAAGAAACTTAGGGTGAAAACCCATGGTCACTTTAGCCTCCTTTATTCCCTGTTTCAGCCAGGATTCAGCTAGGATCGAACTCACGTTCGGCGAAACACATGCATTCGATTCTGGCTGAATCTTGGCTGAAACAGGGACTAAAGGAGGCTAAAGCGACCATGTGTTTTTGTCCTTTATCACATGTAGGTATAACAGGTATTGCTTAACATGTATAATTGGTTTCTTCTACTGTATTACTCTCAGTCATGATCTCCTTTTAACAAAAATCCTAGTGCTAACTAACTTTGTTTAAATGAGAAGTTAATTCTCAATCTGCATTGGTTTGGATATACGTTCAGTTTTATTTTGTCATTCACTCTCATGTTAACAGGATTCTTGTGATGTAAAAAGGATGTGAGGCTCAAATGCAACTTTTACTGTTATGTGTGAAAGTGGTATTGAAAATGGAGTAAACTGAAATAAAAGTTCATGGGAGATAACGAATGCCAGATTGTCGCAGGTCCTGACTACACATTAAAGGTAAAGGTAGTCCCCTGTGCAAGTACCGGGTCATTACCATGGGGTGATGTCACAACACAACATTTACTGGGCAGTCTTTTTTTATGGGGTGGTTTGCCATTGTCTTTCCCAGTCGTCTACACTTTTCCCCTAGCAAGCTGGGTACTCATTTTATGGACCTCGGAAGGATGGAAGGCTGAGTCAACCTTGAGCCGGCTACCTGAAACTGATTTCCATCAGGATCGAACTCATATTGAGAGCAGAGCTTTGACAGTACGGCAGCTTACCACAGCTTACCAGGCTCTTGACTACACATTACACAGGGTGATTTTCTCCTGATCAGGACTATGGAATAGAAGGGGGTAGCTGAACCCCTCCTCCATGATGTTTTCTGGCCCTCAAATGCCCACACCAGCTGATATTTGCCTATTGGGAGTGATAATCATAGTGGTTTTCAATTTCTCCAGAGCAGCAACGCTGAGCCAGAATCAGATAAGGGAAGCAGAATGCCAAACTGCTTCCAAAAGTTAACAGAGCTGCTAACATCCAAAGCTGCAGTAATGACCCTTGACTTTGCAAAACCTTTCACTGTAACCATAGATCCTCATAACATGGGTCTGAGAGCAGTATTGATTCAGTATGAGCCCAATGAACAGACACACCCAGTGTTATCCCTGAGCAAGAAGCTCCTGACCAGGGAACAACACTTTTCAGCCGTGGAGAAGGAATGTTTGGCCATTATTTAGGCATGAGTGAAGCTAAGGCCTTATGTGTGAGGATGAAAGTTTATCCAGTGCAGAGATTACCATGTGCTGCCTTCACTACGGGTAGTAATGGCAAATTGTTCAAGTAAAATTTGCTTTAACAGGACTTTGATTTTGATGTCATTCATGTCCATGGGCATGTGGTAGCTAGGTGTAAGCATACGGGCCGCCTAAGTCCCGGACTGGTCATGGCAACCCCGCTATGCAGGCACACGACTACTATTCCAGCTGCACGCCTGCCCCACACGCTACAGGGACGGCTGCAGAGCTCACCAGCGAAACTGACTCGACCGCTCCTGTGTGTTTTGAGCAGCCGGCAGCTGGAAAGCAGAAGCCAGGGCAATCTCCAGTGAACCTGAGAGACTCCATGTTCCTGTTCAAACTCTGTTCCAGCCGCAGCCATCTTGTGGAAAGAGGAAAGTCACGTAATCAGTGCCAACACCTTCCTCCCATTGCAACATCAGCAGATTAATGGCCCATCAGCAGCGATCCTGATATCAGCTATGAGTCGTTCTTCCAGCTATATGAAGCAGTGCTCCCGGACGTTAGGAGAAATCATTCCTATTGTTCACGTTCACATCAGCAAGAGTCTCCCGGTTCCTCCCGGGTTGTACAAGCCATTGGAATTAGAATAGATTTACAAATTCCAATCTCCACACCCCCGTAGCCGGACATTAAGTCCTTTGTCACCTTTTTGTCACCTGGGAACCTAGGAGGGGTAATCCAATCACCCCTCCCCAGAAAAAACAGTATATCTGGGGTGCCCACAGCCCATAATGTTACCTTAGGTCTTTCCTGGCATACTCGCCGTTACTCTGTTGGTTTGGTTTTGCGCAGCCTGACCACACTCCCTCCCGCCTCGCTGGCCAAGTCTACGGGAACCCCTTGCTCTCGCCTTTATTCTATTTTCTGCTATCTTAGCCTAATGGAGCTTGGGACAACTCCTCTACAAGATCGGTAAAGTATTTCCCTACCAACGATCACTGCCACATTGGCATCTGTCGCTACTGTACTACCTTTTTGAATTCTTAGATTCTCTGTATGTTTGTGTTGCACCATTGAATGACTGACTACATAAACACTATTAATTTGGAATCCTTTTGCCTCTGTCTTGATTTCAAAGGTCACAGATAACAGGCTCTGGTATAGATGGTTGATCTCGCTATATAAATATTGTAGTTTCCAATTGCTCAAGCTAATTTCCCCATTTAAAGAGCAATTCGGGTAACATAGGGTTGCCAGGTCCCTCTTTGCGGGAGGTTTTTGGGGCAGAGGTTTTTGGGGCAGAGCCAGAGGAGGGCAGGGTTTCGGGACTTCAATGCCATAGAGTCCAATTGCCAAAGTGAACTGATCTCTACCAGCTGGAGATCAGTTGTAATAGCAGGAGATCTCCAGCTAGTACCTGGAGGCTGGCAACCCTAGTGGTAGCCAATGCTTTACGCAGGAGGATGTAAGCCCAAAGGTGTCATCTATACCACACACAAGCCAAATAATGTGCTTTGGATCTACTTTCAATGCACTGTAGTGATTGTTTGCAAGTGGGTTTTGTGAGCACCCTGCCCCCCTCCAACCAAGACCCAGATAGTAGGGTTTGGGGGCTCTTATTTTGGACTTTGTTGTTTTAATAGGTACTCCCTTTTACAGCCTAAGTGCCAGGGGATCTGAAACTTGGGGAGTCTCAAAAGGCTCCTGGGTTCAGCCATGCCACTAGAAATTCCCAGGAATTAAGAGAAAGGGTGTTGCTGCAAGGGAAGCAGAACAAGTGCCATCTCCCCCAGCGCAGTGGCATATTGTTCTCAATAACAAAAGGATTTTTAGCACTGGAGACACCACAGAATATCCTGACATACCCCAGAGGTGCCTGCCCAGCCCAAGGACGTTGCTGTTTCATTAACCAACTCCCAGTTCCTCTTCTCCCTTTTTTACTCAATCAAGAAGGGCATTCAAGTCATTAATTTGCTTTCCTTCCTGTTTGGCACACAATAGCTTAATCAGGGTATTTCCCCCAGTTTTTCCCTGCCAAAATTCGACAGCATTTAACTTTAAACCAGCCAGTGAGATTTAAACTTTTTATCTTGACCCAATCCAAAGTTCGAATGGTCTGCCCAGCCCAAGGATCTCGCCTACCCTGGGATCCTTCTGTCCAGAAAAGAAGGACCCCCAAACCCAGCAAATGATTCCTCAGATCTCCAGCCCAGATCTCTGCTGGTCAGAACTCCATTTTTTTTTTCTGAGTACCCCTGCTGTGCTTCACAGGCTTTTTCTTCTTGCTTAGCCAGCTTCTCTCTGTGCTCCATGGACCAAAGCTGCATCTACCCCTGGAGTCCTCCACACCGGATTTAAGGTTGTATGTCTCTTTCCTCCTTTCTCCCTTTTATAAAGTGCACCCTCTTGTTGGTGTGTGTGTACATGCGTGTGTGATTGCTTAGGGAATCAGTTCTCAGGTGCTTAATGTAGGTTCTTTACATTTTTATTTCTTTTTATTTTATTTTGTATACAATGAAGTTACTTGTTTGTGTCTACCATTACACTTCCTTCAACACTTCCTTCATAATTTTATTTTGGGGTACCTCTACTGAAATCCACCCAGCTATATAGAGACTACAAGATCTTGCATTACTCCTTTCTGGAACCCTTTTAAAAGCTAATTCCCCCTTCTCTGTGTCCAGTTTGGGTAACAGTTTTCATACAGTAAAATGCTGTTGCAAAGTGCATTGGAAGGGTATTATTCAGTGTGTGTGAAAGCACCCAAAAGCAATATGTACATTTCTGACAAGGGGGAGACTTTAACTCCAGAAGCCCATCTGAGATTGGGGAAAATGCTGTAGGAAAGAATGAGCACCCACTTCTGCAGCTGCTTTTTATGGAGGAAGGAAACACTGGAGATCCAATCACTGATATTCCAGAGTCTCACCTGGTTTTGTTCTGGGTCCTAAATGTTACTATATCCTTGGCAGCCAGAAAACTATGAGGAGATATGAGTTTGCTGATTATTTTCCTGACCTCCAATGTTTCTGGGGTGTGTGTGTGTGCTGTTTGACCCACTGGGTAAACGCACATGTAAACTTGTGTGTTTCCTCAGCAGACCAAACACAATACCATCTGGGACTGTTTCAGGTCAGAAAATTGGTGCTGAATTTTTTTGCTCACATGTGCTACAGTAGTGATCCAAATAGAGCACATGCACAGGAATTCAGGAGAATCCACAATTCATGTGTGATAGACCCAATCTGTGCTGTTCATAATGTGTGAAATAGCGCCAAGTTGCTTTCCTTTTCCCAAGACTGTCAGTCTGTAGCACACAGGGAGGTGAATGTATTGTTAAATATCAAGGAGGAGCTTCATTTATTAGTGCTAACAGACCAGAAGAAGCTTCTTTTTTGGTACCATGTAGTTAATACCTGCCACACATGTGGGTTAATGAATGGTATTGGAGAAGAAAATAGAAAACTATGTCATGAATGCGCATTTGAGCCCACACAAGTTGCAATGCATAAGTTATGAAGCTGCTCAGCACAGTATTTGAGCCAAACTTCAAACAATATCATGGAGGCCGTCCAGCAAGGGGGCACAACTTTCATGTGAAGGAATGGTTAGATCACTGAATGTTCAACTGTTTCTCAACATGTATGGCATAGGGTCAGCATAAGTTGGAAGTGACTTGACAGCACTTAACACACATATAATACTTTCAGCAATGAACCCTCGAGAATGATATTAGTATTAATATAGATAAAGTACAGCACAATGTTTTTTCATTCAAAATTTTTCTTGGTTATTAGCCATGGGAATGAAAACTAATGATCAGATTTAAAAACTCAGCTCTGATTCATGTATTAGAAAACAATGCTTAAGTTGTAAATGCTGTTTGAACTCTTGAATGGAAAGGAAGGGAATGAATGTACAAGTTCTTTTCTCAAGCGAGTCCCTAGTGCCAAAGGAAAGCTTGTTCTGCTGTATTTTCTCTGGCAGCGGAAGAATTAAGTGATGAACAGTTACACCTGATCCTCCTTCTTTGCTGCAGTTCCCATGCCCAAAGGCTTTGTGTCCATGATGTCAATGCCTTTTCAGGAGTCACCAAGAGATGCTTTGGAAAAGGAAAGAGCCAACTTTGTAAGCACCTTCTGCTGGTTTAACCACTGGATACAATTCCATGTTATTACTTAGGCTAGTGGTTTTAACCCTTTGGGAAACCCTTGCTTTAATGATTTGTTTGCCTGAATATCTCCCTGGGAACCATCCACATTGCAGAAGAAGCTATGGTTGGTTACAGGAACTATCAGTGTATGTTTGACTTCATTGTCACCCCACATCAAAGACGAGTGCAGCCTAGAAAACATCTAGAACTGCACTGTTACTCCAGACTGCAAAAGAACATTGTCTATTTCATAGACAAACTGTATTTCATACAAGACTGTCCACTATTATTTTGAGGAACCCCTGACAAGGTTCTGAAAGGCACAAGGATACCTAGAATACAGTGCGATGGAGCCTATCCCACTTTTTCATTCCACTGAGCAAAATTTACTCGTTTATTTATTATTAAAATATTTATACCCCATCTATCCTTTCGGCTATGTTTGAAGGCTTCCTCTAGTCTAAGGGGCCTTCCTCCAACTTAAGTGGCTCTCCCACTGGAGGAAGAGCCAATTTGAGGATGCTTGGATCCACCCCAGTTTGGATTTTATCTATTTATTGTAGTGAATTTGTATCTTGCCATTCTTCAAGGAACTCAGGCAGTGCATACAAAACTCCTCTTCTACATTTTATCCTTACAATGAGCCTGTGAGGTAAGTTAGACTGAAAGGGAATTGGTTCTTGTAGGTTATCCGGGCTGTGAAAGGGAATTATTGGCACAGGATCACCCACTAAGTTTTATAGCAAGCAGGGGTGTGACCCCAAGTTCCCTTAGATCTAGTCAAACACCAACTGTTACTGGTCATCCGCTGGAATATCTTTTCATGGAACTCTTCATGTTGCGGAAGATTCTATTGCAAGTTATAGGAATTATCGGTTAATGTTGGGCTTCATCCCCTCACATCAACAAAGAATGCATTCAAGAAAACAATAAACTGTTACTATTGCTAACGGAAAATTACTGACAGGCAATTCTGTCAACTGGAGATCTGATGAAGCTAGAAAGAAATGATGCTAATAGCAATGGGGGAGGGAATGTTTGTTAAAAGGAAAACACAGTCTGCTTAATATAGAGCTGATTGAGATAATGGCATAAGATAGGAAAGTTAGCAATGTGCTGACTCTGATTTGTGAAACATTGATAAAGGCAGTGGATAAACTTGAGAATTCCACTGGAGTAACTAGAACTACTCTGATGCCTAAAGTGGTTTCCTGACTGAGAGCCGAAGGTTGAAAGGTGCCAATGAGAATCTGGAGCTGCAGGTCCTAACATTCACGGTAGAGTATTTTTTTGTGGAAAAGAACAAAAGCCAGGTTACACTATGTGTTCTCCAAAAAAAACTTGAGAGCAAATAAATTCTGCAATTGAAAGGACAGGGTTCCTTCATAGGAATGTGCAAATACAGATGTTTGGCTCTGCTAAAACTTGATTTGGCCTTGTATTAAAATATGGTGTTAATCAAGAGTGTCTTATAAATTGAGATGAGTGCTGCAGCTGCCTCTTGGGTCTGCCAAATGGTGGCCAGACATTAAAGAGGTCTTAACCAATTAGCAGAGTCCCCTGTCTGGTGGGTGTGGCTGGACTTTGGCCCCCATACATCTTCAGCCAGTATTCAAGAGGAAACCCTTGTGGTTCAAAGGCATAATTTCTGTCAGGGGAGCCAGGAAAGATTCTCCCTCTGGCTGAACCTGTAGGAAATGTGCTAAGCTTGTCTCAGCTGCAAACTGTTTCCTGCATATCTGTGGCATTTGTTAGTGTTCTCCATAAGGAGCAAGGGAGAAATGTGCACGTAAATGTGCATGGAAATATACTTAATAAAACAGTGTTCTGGGGCATGTATGTTTGTTTCCATTAAAGAAGTGAAGTTAAAGTGTTCAGAAGATATTCTTAATGTTCCCAATTTAAAGGACATATTACATTAACAGGATCCATTCAGGCTACCATTGCACTCCTATGAGTGTTGTTCTGCAGTGATTAAATGGTGGGACCCACGGAAAACATGGTTGTCTGATGCGCTCAGATAATTCCCACAGAAAACTTCCCCATTGTTTCTGAAGTCTGAAGCTGTGCTATGTACATGTTCGCATTGTGTATATGGAACTACCTCCACTATTTGAGTCAGGATACTTAATACTGCTGTTATGTTAGTTTTACTGTGCTGTATTTGATTATACCTGTGAGGTAGATTAAGGTGAGGGAGATTGATGGGCCTAAGATAACTCAGATAGATGCGTGGTGCTTTGAAGCCTGGTCACCCTGGTTTAAATCTAATGGTTTTTATTGTACTATTGGTTGTTAATTTTTGTAATCTATCTTAAGTCTCGATGAGAAAAGTGAAACATAAATGAAGTAAATAAATAAAACCACGATAGCACCTTCATTTGTGCTAGAATGCACTGGGACTTTGTTCTGTGATCCCTTTTTAATAGAAGGACTAACTCAACTCTTGTGAAGTAAACGTTATACCAAGACCCTCTGAGTACACTAAGTGCATTCATCTCATTACTAAGTAACCTCTGCATGGCCTCATATTATAATAATTATTATAATAATCAAGGCAAGGTTGGTTTTGAAAGTTTAGCCTGGGTATGCTCAAGCATGAAAGCATTTGCCTACTGATGCTACGTATCTTTCCATGGGGCTGTAAATCTATTTTGGCAGATGTTTTTGAAGGAAACCTGGTTGAATGAAAAATACCCCCAAATTGATCTGAAATCAGATATAACTAATGAGGTAGAATTGTTTTATCTTTCACAGCTACTTTGTCTCTTGTTTTGTTTTAAACCTATTTAAAGATTCTGAAGATTTACAAAGATTATACATTCCCCAAAGAATAATTTTTAAAGAACCTTCCTCTTACTTATCTCCTCCTTCATCCACCCTTTTCTTGTCATATGTAGCAGAAATTGCATGTAGCACATGCATTACTGGGAATTTCTTGGCAACATATGCTTTAATAATTATACCAATTTGACTTACAAAAAATAATAATGCTTTGTTAGCCAGAATGTTTGGGTTGACCCAGTTGTAATTGAACAAGCAAATTGAACAAAGTAGTCAGCCACAGAAAAACCTCTTAGGGAATTAAAACACAATCCTATCATATATGCTTAACTTTTACCCCTTTTGCAAATCTAGGGCTGTGGTCGAGTTAAAACCATTACCTACAACAAAGGAACAATGAGAGAAGATGAGGTTTGTCTGCTAACTGTAATATTATTGTGAACATTTTATGTTACAGGTGTGCACTCAAATCCTTTCACCTGTTAGCATAGTACAGCAAAATGCACTGTTCTCCATTGAATATGTTGCCAGTATCTGTTGGCGGGGATATTATAGCCAAAGATCTAAGGGTGTGATTGTAAGGCAAATCATGAAGCAACCTTACAGAAACTAAGCAGATACGGGTCTGGTCAGTGTCTAAATGGGAAACTTCCTGGAAATGTGTATCAGGTAGGTAGCTGTGTTTCTCTGTAGTAATAGAACAAAATTTGAGTCCAGTAGCACCTTAAAGAGCAACAATAGGAAAACTTGAATTTTGTTTCTGGAAATTTGTACATGTCTAGGGTTGCCAACTGCCCGGCTATGGTGGGCAATTGCCCGCTAATTAACAGGGCTACCTACCACCCCTCAGCTGGTCGGTAGGTGGAAGCAAGCCAGCAGAATGGGGGGAGGTATCCTGCGCTTGCATGGCACGTGTGGTGCAATGACATCATTTCAGGGTTTACCCCAGAAGTGCCAGCATTGCTTCAGGGACACTCTAACACTCACTCCCCCAAAAAACCCTTTGATTTCTGAAGGAACAGTACAGCAAAAACAGAAGCAAGCTGAGGTCAAATTCCCAAAGATAATTCAGTCAAGTAAGGCAGGTGTGGAAAAAAATAGAAGGTAGAAGGGTCAGCAGGACAGAAAAACTAGGGGAAAGTTTACAGATCAGACT
The DNA here is from genome assembly GCF_029931775.1 of Euleptes europaea. Lineage (NCBI taxonomy): Eukaryota > Metazoa > Chordata > Lepidosauria > Squamata > Sphaerodactylidae > Euleptes > Euleptes europaea. Next base: position 34,221,498 of record NC_079320.1, on the reverse strand, counting down.
AGGACAGACCAAAGAGTGCTTTGTTGTGTAGACAAAAATTTTTTACAGTAAGGGAAAAGTATACAGAGACAAGAAAGAGACCAGTCATGGTTGTGGGGATGGAGTGGAGCAAAGAAAAGAGCCTGTAAAGCTATTTGGGCCAAGGGGGCCTATGATTCCAAAGTTTTAACCCTGTTCCAAGAATGCCTGCAGTTTGTGTTCAGCCATTAACAATGGACCCTCCCTATTAAAATCTCATAACCGCACTCAGTGCTTTTTTTTTTTTTTTTAAAGCACGTTTTAATGCCCTTCCATCTGCTCTTCTTGACGGGAGGTATACCAGCCTCTCTTACGAATTCCGCCTTTGTCCATGCCAATTTGGAATGGTGGAAACGGTTGAACATGTGCTATTACACTGCCCATTTTATCAAGACATATGAAAAACGCTCATTGATCCAATTTTGTCTAGCTTCCCAGACAGAGACAGAGTTCGCTATACCACTTTATTATTAGATGATTCTGTTAAAGATATTATCTGTCAGGTTGCGAGATTCTGTGCTAGGGCATGTGCAATAAGGCAGAAGAAGCTGTTAAAATGACTTTTACGTCAAACAGACTATTTTACCAACATTCTGTTTTAATTGTTATCTCTTTTTGTAAAAACAGGTCTTTGACTGTAATAAACAAATGATGATGATGATGATGCTTTTTTTGTAAAAAAAATAATCTATAAGGTTATACCAATTTCCACCATTTCCCCTCTCCCTCTGAAGATACCAAATAGTAGGGTTGCCAACTTCCAGGTGGTGGCTGGCGATCTCCTGCTATTACAACTGAACTCCAGGCGATAGAGATCAGTTCCCCTGGAGAAAATGGCCGATTTGGCAATTGGACTCTATGGCATTAAAGTCCCTCCCCTCTCCCAAACCTGCGTTCCACTCCTCAAATCTCTAGGTATTTCCCAGCCCGGAGCTGGCAACCTTACCAACTAGGCTGTTCCTGAAGGTCCTTTCTCTTTCTTTGGCTGAGTGAGGCAGGCTAGTACATGAAGATCAGTACTCTGTACTGGTGAGTATCATCACAAAAAAAGGCACGATTATACTACTATTATTGCTGATACCCCTGCCAAACAGTATTGGAGCAGAAGGGAAGTGAAGGGAATAGGAAGCATAAATGCTCTGAATAGCGGTGTTCATAACAACACTGTTGAGCCGAGGATATACCCGGACATTTTGGTTCAGTTTGGTACAGTGATTTCCCGGAACAGTAATACAAATCCAGGGTTGTAGGTATTATGAAACCCCACTCCCTGAACAATCTTTTTTAAAAAACAAACAAACACAGCTCTTACCTGCAAAGCGGCATGCACTGGTGTTCTTTGATTCCTCTGATTTCCCAGGCAATGGCATTTCCCCTTCCAATCAGATGCTTGTAAAGGTGGAGTGCAAAGCACTCCCACCCTATCACCTTTGGAGACAAGCTTCAGTAAACTGCAGTCCTTTTCCCCTCCCTACTTTTGTGGGGGCAGAGCCCTTTTGTTCTTCGCAAGTACAATAGCTGGGAAAATAGAGAGTTGGGGCAGCTTGTTCAGAGGCCCATAGAATTCAAACCCTCAGTCCAATTCTCTTGAAACTTGGAGGTTCTCTACAGGGCAGCACCACTCTGCTGCAATTTTGGTGACATCTGGTTGAAAAACAGCTCTTTCAGCCCCCCGCCCCAATTTCCCCCATAGGAAATAATGGCAGGCTGATGGGAAAGGATGGGGGGAGTCTTGCAAAGGAAGCTACATTAACTTTTTTAAAAAAAGAAACAGTCTATAGCAAGGAAGGATGGCAAATGCAAAATTTTCAGTCACTGTAAGAGTAGGGAAATGAAATGAATGCAGATGGATTTTTTTATAATGCCAAGGCCGACCGGAACTCTCCTGCAACTGTAATATTATTCCTGCAGTCTCCTGCAGCAGACTGAAATGTCCCCTGAAATCCTGTCCCTGGGGGTCCTGTCTACCCCAGGAGCAGGACTGAGTAAGCATTTCAGGCCTGTATGCAAAGACAGAGCTGCAAAAGTTGGGCTTCACAGGAGAAAGTCCTTGCACCCATGGAAATGCATGCTTTTGACACAATCCATTATCTCTAGGGTTGCCCATTGACTAAGAAAAAAGAAAGAAAGAAAGAAAGAGAGAGAGAGAGAGAGAGAGAGAGAGAGAGAGAGAGAGAGAGAGAGAGAAAGAAAGAAAGAAAGAAATCAGTGAGTGAAGCTTTTCATGGCATGAAGAAATGCTTTATGAGCTGTTAATGTTTGCACATCAAGTGGCTATACAAGGTAGTACCATGAAAAGCTATTGAAAAGTAGGCAACTCATTCTCAGTGTTAACTTGGTGATTATACGTTCTTAAAAGTCTGTCTGACCATTTTTAGATTTTAGAAAATGATGTAAAACATTTTTATTTAGAAATGAATTTGGAGGCCTTTTATGAGTACATGAAGTTTTAATGAGAGGTGAGTACTACCCCATTACTTGTGGTTGCTTTTTATGATTTTACATCGCTGTAAGTCCAAGGGTTATATGTTTTCACGGTATTTGCATTTTAAAATTATGTTAATACATTTTAGTATAAGTTAGGCTGTATGAGTTTCGACGGCAGTATCTGAATATTGTGGTTTTAAACGACATTGGTTGTATCGAATAGGCGGATTATAGATTGGCTAAACTAAATGAAAAAGGTCAAGTGGCCCAGCCTGTTCCAACTTCTGATTCTATACGCTCCTAAATGAGGTAAAATAAATGTCTTTATGTTCTCATTTTCCAGGAGCATCAACAAAGAAGCCAGCAGGATTTATGTGTTTTTCCCCAGCTCCCTTCAGCTGCAAACACTCTAGTTACAATGTCATTCTGGCTGAAATATGAATTTAAACAAACATAGACCACTTGCTAAGGAAACTGGCTTCCAGGATGATTGTAACTCAGGGAGTTTTGCATCCAACAAAGCTGCTATACTTCAAACGCTGTTTAGCTTCACATGTGCACAATGCAATGCAGTAAAGGCCTGCCATGTGCTCCACCCCACCTAAACATTAAGCAGAGACATCATGTAGTTCATAAGGTAATAAAAATTAAAGATGGAAAAGGCCTATTAGATCATCTAGCATTTCAGTCTGCCAGCACAGGGCCATTCCCTCTAGAATATTCTTCGTGGCCCTGTCCAGTGGGCATAGAGTTGCCAGGTCCCCCCTTGCCATCAGTGGGAGATTTGGTGGGGGGCAATTTGCAAGCACACAGCATGCACATGCAATAATGTCCCTTCCGGAGTAAACCTGGAAACGATGGGGATGCTCTAGCATGTCCCTTAAAAACTCTATGGAAACCATAGAATTTTTGGAGGAGTGTGTTATAGCATCCCAATCAAACCCGGAAGTGACGGGGATGCTCTAGCATTTTTTATATTAGATGTTCAACTTCTTTTGATCGACAAAAAATTAGCAGAAGAGCTTGAAAGGTATTGCTGGGATTCCCTGCATTGGGACAGGAGGGTCTTCTTTAGGTAGCTTGATGATCGACCTCCAAAAAAACTGGAGTTAAAAGTGTGCCAGGAAGGCTAACCCAGAACTGAAGACCCAAATCATATATTTTTAACTTGTAAAACTTTATCACACTCCTGACTGTTGTTATGTTTTTAGAATGTGGAAATGGAATTTGTCCCATATTTGTATAGTTTTTGATTTGCTCAATTTGGTCATAATAGTTCCCAGTCATCAAACATCAAGAATTTGAAATGAATTAGTCCCACATTTCAAGTTGGCAGACTTAGGGCAAAAACGCATGGCTGCTTTATCCTCCTTTAATCCCTGTTTTAGCCAGGATCGAATGCACATTAGGCGAAATGCATGCATTCGATCCAGGCTGAATCCTGGCTGAAACAGGGATTAAAGGAGGATAAAGCGACCATGCGTTTTTGCTCTTAGTATGTGTGCCTTATGTGCACACACTACTTATGAATGACATGGTACTTTATGTATTTCCCACCAGGGGTGGACTGGGAATTTAAAATGGCCCAGGAGCAAGCCAAACTGAGTGCCCCCAAAGCCAGCACCACAGTGGTCACTCAACTGGTTCCGAGGTTGGGTGTTGTTTCACCTTCTGCGTTCACCAGCTACTGGGGTATGGCTCGGCTTTCTCCTGACCACCAGCAGCCCGTCTGGGCAGCTGCCCACCTGGAGTTTTCTCTCTAAGCTAAATTGCCAGTCTGCTCCATTTATAGAATTTCCAGCCACAGCTGGCAAACCCTCGGGAAGAACTGGGGGCAAGAACAGGTGCGCTGTCGTCATGCCAGCGTGCGACATCACTTCCAGCACAAAACGAAGCAGGTCAGGTGCCGAACACAAATCTTCCTCTTTGCATGTGGGTGGTCCTGTTATACAGACTGGCATGGGGCCATCTTCTTACTATTAAAGGAAAAAGATGTAAAGCAATACTTTATACAAGGCTCTTGATTGCATTTTGCAAACAATAGAACTCCCTCCTCTAGGTTCTTCTAGGTTGCATCCCCATACTGTTTCAACACAATAGAAATTTATTTGTGGCTATGTTTTTAAAAAATAAAAAAACACCTTATTCATTATAATTATTGGTTATCATCATCTTAGATTCTACTAGTGAAGTCGGCCAGATCTTTGGATACATAAATCCAGTGACTGGAACTGTGAACTGGCAAGTCTACAAACCTGAAAAGGGTGCCAGGTTTGCAGAAAAATGTGAAATCTCACAGAGTCCCCCCTCCAAAGCAGTTATTTTCTGCAGGGGGACAAATCTCTGCCATTTGGAGTTCAGTTGTAATTCTGGGCAATCTCCAGGTCCCACTTGGAGACTGGCAACACTAGGCCTTGAAGCAACCATTGGGTGACTTGAAAACATCTGACTTGCATGACTCAACTAGCTACTGTTCAACAGCAGCCACCCTATGAAAGCAGTGTAGTGTAGAAGTTAGAGCTTCAGAGGGGCATCTGGGAGACCCAGGTTCGAATTCCCATCCAGCTGTGGAAGCTCACTCGGTGATCTTGGACTAGTCCCATACTTTCAGCCTAACATACCTCACAGGGTTGTTGTGCAGATCAGGAGGAGGAGAGGAGAATAATGTAATCCCCTATGGTCCCCAGTATGGTAAAAGGTGGGTTAGAAATGAAATAAAATAAATAATAAATATAGCTGAAGATGGGAGGCAGATAAAAGGTAGGTTGGTGAATGTGGGGCTTGGACAGGCTGGGTAACACCTCCCCTGGGCCACAAGGATCTAGGACAGGACAGGCACTGCCTCTCTCCCACCCATCAGCCAACCTACTTTATCTCCCCCCACCCACATCTTCAGCTTTCCTTCCTTACCTCCCCGTGGCAGCCTGTCCCTGAGAAAACTGTGGCAGGAGGTACCTCAATTTCCCTTGTATCCCCTTCTCCTCAATATTTCATCTTCTCCTCCTACTAGCAACCCCTATATCCTCACCTTTCCCTGCTTCCTTCTCTCTTTCCACCCACCAATCAACTTACCTTTTATCTACCCACCTATTTTTGTGTGAACAAGATCTAGGGGTACGGGTAGACAGTAAGCTGAATATGAGCAGACAGCGTGATGTGGCGGTAAAAGGCGAATGTGGTCTTGGGATATATCAGCAGGGTATAACATCCAAATCACAAGATATCATAGCCCCTCTGTACACTGCATTTGAGCAGACTGGGCATTGCCTTCTGCATAGGGTTGTTGAAAAAAAAATTCGGTATAGTTCGGATTCGGCTGAATTCGGCCCGTCTGGATTCGGGATATGCTGAAGTCCGAACTCCCCCGCTTCGGGTCTGTGCAATTCAGCGCGAATTCAAAGTTCGGGAAAAGAATTCTGCCGAATAAAGCCATTAAAAACACAACCGCGCCTTTCTGCGGCTCCAGGGGGGGCATTTTTGGGGGTAGAAGTCCCAAACTTTCAGCGGAGCTTCAAAGGACCCTTCTTGCAAGACCCCCCAAGTTTTGTAAAGATTGGGTCGGGGGGGCTGAGATATGGGCCCCGAAAGGGGTCCCCCCACCCTTAATGTGCATCTCTGAGCAGAGCTTGCCGCCCACGCACAAAGCTCCCAGCCCCGACAAACAGCTGAGAGCAAGGGTGGGGCAGGTGCTAAGAAGTTTGCAAAGCAACAGAACTGCAAAGCAACTTCAAAGCAACAAAGCAACACCCACAACTGCAAAGCAACACCTTTGCAGCCATGCAAAGCAACACCTGACACCTGGGAGTTTGCAAACCATGGAAAGGGACAGAGGCAGCTAGCTATGCATAATGAGCAGGAGGGGGTGGAATTTCCCTTTTTGCATTGGACCCAGGACCAGGCAAATGCATTTTTTAAGTAACCATTTGAAAACCAGTTCTGAGCAAGCATCAAAATAGACCTAACCGATCTTATGAATGAGGGAAAACCTGAGGACACACAACTGAAGCCCCCCCTCAAACCAGGGAGAGAGAGACTTGAGGGGGCACACACACCCCAGGCAGAACGGGCGAAAGCCCCCTTTGGCTCCCCCCCCCACAGAAACTGCTCCCTCCCCACACACACACAGACTCTGCTTCCCCCCCCACACACACACACAGGAGAAAAATTATAGATTAAAGCCCTCAAAGGGGCCTTACTGTGGCTGTCTTCTGTTCCATCAGGAGGGGCTGGGAGGACTGGGTAATCCAATATTATTCCATTTAAGCACGGAAGGTTTTGCCGCTCTGGAGGTGCATACAGTATCGGGTGATCCATTCATCCCAATAGGGAAAAGGGGAAAGCCCATATCTTGGGACCCCCTGACCCAATGTTTACAAAACTTGGGGGGTCTCTTACGAAGGCTCGTCTGAAGCTATGCTGAATGTTTGGGGGCTGCACCCCCAAAAATGCACCCCCTGCAGCCACAGAAAGAGAAAAGGGGGGAGCCCATATTTCTGCCCCCACTGAGCCCATCTTTACAAAACTTGGGGGGTTTCTTAAGAAGGCTCGTCTGAAGCTATGCTGAAAGTTTGGGGGCTGCACCCCCAAAAAAGCGCCCCCTGCAGCCACGGAAATGGAAAAGGGGGGAGGGAAAAGTGGTGGAGCCCATATCTTGGGACCCCCTGACCCAATGTTTACAAAACTTGGGGGGTCTCTTAAGAAGGCTCATCTGAAGCTCCGCTGAAGGTTTGGGGTCTCTACCCCCAAAAATGCGCCCCCTGTAGCCACAGAAACGAGCGAATGTGCACAAGCACTCCCCATGAGGATTTCTTTCACTCTCTCTCTCTCTCCCCGACCCGGCCGCGCAGCAGCTGATTCCTCCAGTACTCAATCCTGACTGATTGCCCAGAAGAAGACCCAGCTTGGCCACCGATTGGCCGGGGGAGGAGAATGCTGCTTACTGACGATTATGCTGCTTACTGACGATTATGCTGCTTACTGATGCCCCGAATTTGCCGAATTTATTCGTGAACTCCCGAACTTGCTGAATTTGGCTCCCCGGTTTTCTGCCATTTTTGAGTTCGGTTCGTCCCGAACTAAAAACCGCCGAATCAGGGAAAATTCGGCTGTTTTTCAGTTCGGGTCAAACCGAATCAACAGCCCTACTTCTGCATGAGGTTTGAAGGAAGAAGAAGAGTTGGTTTTTATATGCCGACTTTCTCTACCACTTAAGGAAGAATCAAACCGGCTTACAATCACCTTTCCTTCCCCTCACCACAACACGGAGAGAGTCCAGAGAGAACTGTGACTGGCCCAAGGTCACCCAGCTGGCTTCATGTGTAGGAGTGGGGAAGCCAACCCGGTTCACCAGATTAGCCTCCGCCGCTCATGTGGAGGAGTGGGGAATCAAACCCGGTTCTCCAGATTAGAGTCCACTGCTCCAAACAACTGCTCTTAACCACTACACCACGCTGGCTGATTGCAGCCTTTCTGTCCCTGGGTGGGCCTGGCCCAGGTGTGGGGGAAAGGCTTTTAGCCCACTGGTAGATGTCTCAGTGCTCATAAAGGCTATTCTGCCCTCCCAACTGTGGGGCAGCAAGGCAAGGAGCCGCAGCTGTGAAGTTAGGAGGCACCCATCCTCCTTGCCCCATGTGTTGTACTGAGTCACAGAAAAGCCAAGGCAGCCCTGCCCTTTTCACTCCTGTGCAGGAGTGGGCTATGGAGGTGTCTGCAGTCCTTGCCCCACACATGGGGGCGAGGGGGCACCCACCTTCCTCACCATTTTCTGTCACAGCAATGTGAGGTGATGAAGGAAGGAAAAAGAGGAGGTGGCAAGGGAAGGAGGAAGAGGGTCAGAGCCAGGCTTGCCCCCACAATGGAGAACAGAAGGAGGAGGCTCCCAGTGGGCTGGGGGTGCCTCATGGGACTGCTGTGCAGGTGAGCAGGTGGGGGCGACAGGGCTCGTTGCCACCCCTCCACCTCTGATGCCTCATGTGTGCCTGGTGGAAGGGCCACTCCCATTCTTTTCATGCATCATGGGAATTACCTACTATTGTAAATTGCCTTGCTCTATTTATTACAGTTCATAGAAAACATGTTGAGGGAGTGAAGAGCAGCTATAACAACCTTTTAAAGCCAAGCATCCCACTTGGCATCCGCCTTGAGTCCCAGTGAGAAAGGTGGACTATAAATAATGTAAATATATGATGCTTGTCAACCCCGCTCTCCCAAATTTATAACTACTCACCCTAAAGCCTCCCTATCTATATATTTAAGACAGTTTCTGTTCACCTGCCATTTTGATGGTAAACTACAGTGAAAGAGCAAATCTTCCAGGGATACTGCCCAAGGAAGGTTACAGGACTCATTAAGGATACAGCAGACTGCTCGTAACAGTTACTCTCAAGCGTGCCTTCTTAGAGAAACTGAATCTTCTAAAGGAACACATATGAGATTTATGATTTGGAATATGAGTCACTCACACTACTTATGGGGCTGACATGAATACTTTGAGTCTGGGAGGGTGAGAGTGTAACTATGTGTTCAAATTAGACAACTGGGCCTCATCTCAGAAACCAGCCAAATCTTATTAGAAATTCTTTCTTGTAACAGCTCAGATAAAACATTTCAGCTCATGCCATATCTGCTCAATCTGAAGCAGCGCTGGCTGTTCTTTAGAAAAAAAATAGCAATTATTTCCCCTTGGGTTGTGCTTATAGAATCCATCTACCCAAGGCTTCCTGTGTCTGCTTTGATTACTCTCCAGCATATGTGACATCAACTTTTTATCCAAAAGGACTTTGTTACTTGTGAATTGATATTGAGGCATGGGTTTGCCTTTGTTGTTCTGACAAAAAGGTGGTTGAGCATACATTAGCATGTTCCCCCTTGCTTTCAGTACAAATGGATCTTCTTTCAAAGAGTAAGGAAACTGGATATGCATTTTGGAGGGGTGATAATTATATTCTGTAGGCTGACTGGACACCTGTCTTTATAGTTTCTCCAGGATGTTTTAATAGAGTAATTGCCAGGAGTAAATCAAACACATTTTTATTGGACAAACATTTTGAATGGGCTTGTATTACTCTGATATAGGCTGGATGCTGAAAAGGTGATGGATGTTGTCTCCTTATGGTCCACCATCAGAACATGAGAAGAACCCTGCCAAATCTAGTCCAGCATCCTGTCTCAAACAGTGTCCAAACTAGTTTCTCCAGAGGTCCAACAACAAGAGGCCAAGGCCTTCACTTGATGTTGCCTCCAGGCACTGGTATTGAGAAGTTTACTGTCTCTGAATATGGAAGCTCCGTTTAGTCACCAGGGCTGGTAGCCACTGATAGACCTATCCTCCATGAATGTGTATAACCCCCTTTTAAAGCTGTCTATGCTTGTGACCATCACTACATTCTCTGGCAGTGAATTCTGCATTTTAATCACTTCCTTCTGTGATGGGAAGGCAGGCAATGGCAAACCACCTCTGAATGTCTCCTGCCTTGAAAACTCCGCCAGGGGTCACCATGAATCTGATGTGACTTGATGGCAAAAAAAATTAATCTTCCTGCATCTTTCCAGTCTCAGGTATGGACTCTAAAATTGTGCATTTCCAGGGTAAGAAAAAACTTGAAAGTGATGAAGTTTGCCCCTCTTCATTGTTTGGTAGTTTAGCTCATGTTCTGCTCACTGGTTGCAATTAGGGAACTGGCTTTTTGACTGACTCTTTTGCTGTTGATGAACAGCTGGACTCTGTCAGGTTACTTTTTGTGTATTAGAAGAGTGCAAGACAATTACCAGTATTTCACACATGCATGTTGTCACACAGCTCAGTAGGAGTCCTAGTTTCCACCCCTCCTTCCCACACTCTTAACACACTTTGTTTATAAAGTTAGCTGCTGAGTGGTGAAGTCCATCAGCTCGTAATGATAAATAGTGTGTTTTAAAAAAAAACATTTCACCATTTGGAGTTCATTTAATGCCATGTTCTCACTGACATTTCATGCATGTGTATTTTCACACAGCCTTATGGGCATCATAGTATTCCCCCATCATTTAATTACCTGTCCATGACCCTGGACCTCCATGACCCTGGAGAAGAATCTACCTCACCTACTGCACAGATGCAAAAGCTGCTTGTGAGGCTGAATCACTACAGCTACTGGACAGCTGCAAAGTTGTTTGACAACTGCTTGAGTTTGACCATGGTGAGGTGAGATCTTAGGCTTGGATCATGAGTGATTGCAGCTGCCAAACATGTAATGTTTGCCTGTCATACTTTATACCTGTTTGCTGTGAGGTTCATGGTAGCCCTGGTTTTCGGTGTGGTAGTTGGTGCTTCCATGCTTCCATACTAACTCTACACTTTCCTCGCATGTTTTCAGTGCAGGTGGGTCAGATACATTTCACAGTTGCCCATATCTGAATTGACAACCAGCACAGACATATGCCTTAAATAGCATGAGTAGGGAACAATCTAGAAAACTCCTAAAGCATTTGTGGAAATATGAAAGTTATTACTAATGGCTTGGGATATATGAAATTGTCCTCTTAATTTATGCAGCTTCATGCTTTAATGGTTAGACGATCAACAATAATGGTCCAGCTAGCCAGGTTATGACTCCATTGACAGCAACAGGATTTATCATGAAATCCTATGTGGAATTGTTCCAGTCTAAGCCCACTGAAATAAAGAGATTTAAACTGGAGCAACTTAAACTTAATCAAAAGATTTAAACTGGAGCAACTTTGTGAAGGATTGATTAGAATTAATTGGCTTGGGGCCATTATGTACTATCTTAGAGAAACTCTCTTAATTTAAAAAAAAATGCAAATTTTGAAAGTTACAGAATGTAGAAGTCATTGTGGCACAGTCTTTCATAAGTAATGTATCTCTTTATGTAGGAAATAATTTCTGTTCCAAAAAAGCTGTTATAGCGGTATCCACCTTGGTCATGGAAACTAAATTCTAAAGATCCAATTCTTACAGTTGTCTGCTGATGGAGATAAATTATAGGTGGAATATCCAGCTGTGCGTTCCAGACATCTGAGGGTTGGAGCAATTCTGAAATTTACTTCAGATAGATAAATTGTGTTTATCGCATTAAACCTTTTTATTATAAAACACATGTGTTGTATTTCTTGTGTCTGTTGCATGCCATTCCACCCTTTGGGTGTTTCACATGGAGTTATAAATTGCTGGGATGATCCACTGGATTCTTTGTAGTAGTTACTGTTGCATATCATTCCATGTGGAATCCACGATGCTTCTTCTTTTTTTCATTGTTAAAATGTACATGCATAACATCTAATTGGGCTTTCCATAGTATTATTGTTTATGATGCTATTAGATAAACTGTTTGAAAAGATAATATTTTTAAAGAAAATATGAAATCTGCTTAATAGATTCAATGCAGAATACAGAAAATGATAAGGGATTGTTTTTTGAAGGAATATATTTCTGAGTATGAAGGGGAAAGTACATGGATAGGTTGGATACTACTGGGAGGAAAGAATGGAGAATAGGACATAGAAGCTAAGACATATAAAAAAACACTTTACTGGACAGTCAAATTTCACTTGCACTTGAAGTGGAGACTAGGTCAGAGAGAAGGAGACAAGGAAACACTGTAGTGGGGAAATCAGGCCACTACTTTATTGATTATAGATTACAGATTCATCGATTACAGATTCCTTGAGTATTGGTGCAACATGGGTGAGGAAAAACAGGTTCTCCTTTCAGCCCAAGTGCTGGCAGTGAACCATTGAACCTGCCTGTTAGGGGTAACCATGGAATGAGAACCAGCTGTAGGGCAAGAAGCAGAGACCACTGCTATTCATGCCTGTCACAAGCCTTTTGGGAGTGTGGTCAGCATATTGACCCCAGAGGTGGCTGCCATGCCCCTCGCCTCTGAGTCTCTTAAGGAGAAGTGAAGCATTCATTAACAAGCCTCAATGACTACTGCTTCTGAAAGCCAGATGTTGTCTTAAATACTCCAAATGACTATATTAATATAATATAATTACTATGTGGTACACGGATAAGTTTTTGATTTACTATATTCTACATAGGAGGGAAGGCAGCATGGTATAGCCGGATCTCGTCAGATCTCAGAAGCTAAGCAGGGTCAGCCCTGGTTAGTATTTGGATGGGTGACCTTCAGGCAATACCAGGGGTGTGATGTGGAGGCAGGCAATGGCAAACCACCTATTAACATCTCTTGCCTTGAAAATCTTATGGGGTCACCATAGGATTGCCAGCTCTGGGTTGGAAAATGCCTGGGGATTTTTGGGGCGGAACCTGAGGAGGGTGGGGTTTGGGGATAGAAGGGATTTCAATGCCATAGAGTCCAATTGCCAAAGCGGCCATTTTCTCCAGGTGAACTAATCTGTATCAGCTGGAGATCAGTTGTAGTAGCAAAAGAATCATAGAATCATAGAGTTGGAAGGGATCACCAGGGTCATCTAGTCCAACCCCCTGCACAATGCAGGAAATTAACAACTACCTCCCCCCACATCCCCAGTGACCCCAAACCGCCCCCCATGTAGGATCCCACAATCAAAGCATTCCCGACAGATGGCCATCTAGCCTCTGCTTAAAGACCTCCAAAGACGGGGACTCCACCACCCTCCGAGGCAGCACATTCCACCGTCGAACAGCCCTCACTGTCAGAAAGCTCTTCCTAATGTTTAGGTGGAATCGTTTTTCTATTAGTTTAAATCCATTACTCTGTGTCCTAGTCTCTGGAGCAACAGAGAACAAGCTAGTTCCCTCATCAACATGACATCCCTTCAAATATTTAAACATGGCTATCATGTCTCCCTTCAACCTTCTCTTCTCCAAACTAAACAAACCCAACTCCCTAAGTCTCCCCTCATAGGGCATGGATTCCAGACCTTTGACCATTCTGGTCGCCCTCCTCTGGACATACTCCAGCTTGTTAACATCCTTCTTAAATTGTGGAGCCCAAAACTGGACACAGTATTCCAAGGGAGGTCTGACCAATGCAGAATACAGTGGTAGTATTACTTCCCTTGATCTAGACACAATACAATACTCCTATTGATGCAGCCCAGAATTGCAATGGCCTTCTTAGCTGCCAGATCACACTGTTGACTCATGTTCAGTTTGTGGTCCACTAAGACTCCCAGATCTCTTTCACATGTACTGTTGTCAAGCCAACTATCTCCCATCCTGTACCTGTGCCTTATGTTGTTTCTGCCTAGGTGAAGTACTTTACACTTCTCCCTATTGAAATCCATTTTATTGCTTATGGCCCAGCTCTCCAGTCTATTGAGGTCATTCTGAACTCTGACCCTGCCCTCCGGGTTATTAACTACCCCTCCTAACTTGGTGTCATCTGCAAATTTGATTAGCATGCTCTCTATTCCATCATCCAAGTCATTTATAAAAATATTAAATAATACTGGTCCCAGGACAGACCCCTGTGGCACCCCACTGGTCACTCCTCTCCAGGATGAAGTTGTGCCATTAATGAGCACCCTTTGGGTTCGGTCGGTCAACCAATTACCAATCCACCTAACAGCAGCAGTGTCCAGCCCACATTTTACTAGCTTTGTTTCAAGAAGATCATGGGGGACTTTATCAAGGCCTTTACTGAAATCAAGGTACACTACATCTACAGCATTCCCTTCATCTACCATACTTGTCACTCTTTCAAAAAAAGATATCAGATTAGTTTGGCATGACCTGTTTTTGAGAAACCCATGTTGTCTCTCAGTGAGCATGGCATTTCTTTCTAAGTGCTTACAGACCGTCTTTTTAATTTTCTGCTCTAGTATTTTACATGGTATTGATGTCAGGCTGATTGGGTGATAATTGTTTGGGATTCCCCCCCCCCACTTTTTCAAGATGGGGACCACATTTGCCCTCCTCCAGTCTGCTGGAACATCTCCTGTTCTCCAGGAATTCTCAAAGATTATTGCCAGTGGTTCTGAAATCACTTCAGCCAGTTCTTTTAACACCCTTGGATGCAGTTCGTCCGGCCCCGGAGACTTGAATTTATTAAGAGTAGCCTGGTATTCCCATACTATCTCAGTGTCTATACTATGCTGTAATTCCCCTATTGCATCCGCTGCTCCAGTATTCCCAGGTTGAGCACTATTTCCATTTTGGGAGAAGACTGATACAAAAAAGGAGTTAAGCAATTCTGCATTTTCTGCCTCCCCTAAGGAGAAAAAGAAGAGTTGGTTTTTATATGCCGACTTTCTCTACCACTTAAAGGAGACTCAAACCGGCTTACGATCACCTTGCTTTTTCCTCCCTACAACAGACACCCTGTGAGGTAGGTGGGGCTGAGAGAGCTCTAGCAGAGCTGTAACTTGCCCAAGGTCACCCAGCTGGCTTCGTGTGTAGGAGTGAGGGAATCAAATCCAGTTCACCAGATTAGCCTCCGCTACTCATGTGGAGGAGTGGGGAATCAAACCCGGTTCTCCAGATCAGATTCCACTGCTCCAAACCACCTCTCTTAGCCACTACACCATGCTGGCTCCCAATAGCAGGAGATCTCCAGCTAGAATCTGGAGGTTGGCAACCTTAGGTCACCATAAGTCAACTGTGACTTGATGGCACAACATTTTTTTCTCTACAAGGTCAGAAAAAGGGGGGAGGTGGTTGATTCTCTTAAACTCTCCTCCTCTGCTGCTGCTGAGTGCCCACTGCTCCAGCTGGCCTAACAAAGAAGCTGTATGGCAAGGCAAGGCTGGCCTCTCCACTCCCACATGCTTACCTACACTGCACACATGGAATATGTTGAATTTCCTGTTGATAGGAGAGAGAGGAACAGGACATAGCAACCATGAGATATGGGAAAAGAAACTCTTTACAAGACATTCAAATTCTACTTTGGCTGAAGGAAGTTTTTCAGTGTTTAACATCTCAATAAACATGGCCCAATTCATTTTCAAACTTTTTTTCTTTTTATAGTTGCTGTCAATGAAATTAAAACCATATAATTGTACAGACCTACAAAATGCCCAGAATCCTGGATACTGTCTTCCAAATAGTGGGGGAATGGTGGCACTGTGATCATTTGCACATGTTATGTGTAGAATCTTGTCAGATTCCAACTGTAAAGAAATAGTTTCAATAGATGATCAGGTTGAAACACTGCACTCTAGAAAATGTGTGCACATAAAGAACCTCCCTCCCTTGTTAAATTATAATATTTTATAACTGATTGTTATGAATGACAGAATAAAACTGTTGATTTATTTTTTTACATGGAAATATATTTAAAACCTAATAAGATTTTTAGATTTAACCTCGTATCTGTTGCTTGTTAAATAGCTCTCTTTTATAGTCTGTTCTCTTTGTATTTTTATGTAGAATATGTGTCTGTGTAAAGTGTTGTCAATGTGCAGCCAACTTATGACGACCTCTTAAGGGGTTTTCAAGGCAAGAACTAGCAGAGGTGTTTTGCTAGTGCCTTCCTCTGCATAGCAACCCTGGTATTCCTTGTTGGTCCCTAGGGTTGTGCATATCGATAAACCCAAACCAAAAATAAACCCAAAATTAACAATTTCAGTAATTTTCGGGTTTACCAAACTCCAAAACCTGGGGATAAAGCCAAAGCTGAATAGGCAATTTCTGAAAAAGCTAAATAGAAATTCGGCTTTTTGGGTTCGGCTATTCGCCTTTGCTCAGAGGCATGGCTTTGTGCTTTCTCCCCGTTTTCTTTTTCTTTTTTGACTGGTTTTGTAAGGGCCCCATAGTTGGGGCCCTTTTGAGATGGGTCTGACCAACTTTCCAGGTATATCACTAGTCTGCATAGCAGAAGAGTCTAGGGCTGTCAATTCGGTTCGGTCCGAACTGAAAATCAACCGAATTTCCCCTGATTCGGTGATTTTCAGTTCGGACGGATCCGAACTCAAATCTGGCGGGCAACCGGGGGGGCCGAATTCAGCGAGTTCGGGAGTTCGCGAATAAATTCGGCCAATTCGGCCCCCCCTTCAGGGCAGCCCGCTGAAAGGCGCGGGCTGCCCTTTAAACTGATCTGCGCCTCCCAGCTCGGAGGCTCAGATCAGTTTAAAGGGCAGCCCGCCTCCCTTCAGCGGGCTCCCCTGAAGGGAGGCGGGCTGTCCTTTAAACTCATCTGTGCCTCCCGGCCGGGAGGCGCAGATGAGTTTAAAGGGCAGCCGCGCCTCTCCAGCGGGCTCCGCTGCAGAGGCGCGGCTGTCATTTAAAGTCATCTGAGCCTCCCGGCCGGGAGGCTCAGATGAGTTTAAAGGGCAGCCCCCCCCTTCACGGGAGCCCGCTGAAGGGCTCCGCTGGAGAGGCGCGGCTGTCATTTAAAGTCATCTGAGCCTCCCGCCCGGGAGGCTCAGATGAGTTTAAAGGGCAGCCGCGCCTCTCCAGCGGGCTCCGCTGCAGAGGCGCGGCTGCCCTTTAAAGTCATCTGCGCCTCCCGCCTGGGAGGCTCAGATGAGTTTAAAGGGCAGCCGAGCCTCTCCAGCGGGCTCCGCTGCAGAGGCGCGGCTGTCATTTAAAGTCATCTGAGCCTCCCGCCCGGGAGGCTCAGATGAGTTTAAAGGGCAGCCCCCCCCTTCACGGCAGCCCCCCCCTTCATGGCAGCCCGCTGAAGGGAGGCGGGCTGTCCTTTAAACTCATCTGTGCCTCCCGGCCGGGAGGCGCAGATGAGTTTAAAGGGCAGCCGCGCCTCTCCAGCGGGCACCGCTGGAGAGGCGCGGCTGTCATTTAAAGTCATCTGAGCCTCCCGCCCGGGAGGCTCAGATGAGTTTAAAGGGCAGCCCGCCTCCCTTCAGCGGGCTGCCGTGAAGGGGGGGGGGCTGCCCTTTAAACTCATCTGTGCCTCCCGGCCGGGAGGCACAGATGAGTTTAAATGACAGCCCGCGCCTCTCCAGCGGAGCCCGCTGAAGGGGGGCGGGCTGCCCTTTAAACTGATCTGCGCCTCTCAGCTGGGAGGCTCAGATCAGTTTAAAGGGCCCCCGCGCGCCTTCAGGGAATCCCTGAAGGCGCGCTTCGGCCGAATTTTCCCCCGAACTCCGGATCCCCCCGAATTACCGGGCATCCGAAGCGGGGGAGTTCGGACTTCGGACCGTACCGACCCCACAAGGGTCAAATTCGGCCGAATCCGAACTGTACCGAATTTTTTTTTTTGACAGCCCTAGAAGAGTCATTAAAATGCAGGGCTCACCCAGTCCCATCTGGAGGGATATACCCTCCAAATAAAAAGAGCCAGTTTCAACAGCTGCTGACACCACTAAACTTCCGGAGGAGATTTCCTCATCCCCATGGATGAGCAATCTCCTTCAGACAGCCCCTGTGGTCAAGACTTCGGCTGGCTCCAATCTCCAATCTCACCCCCTAAAAAAAACCTACTGTCAAACTGAAGGTCAGCCTTCATTTCCCCGCAGTGTGACCATCTCTTGGAATCAGATTTTTCATAACCACAATAAAGGACTGCTCACAGGATGTCATTTGCCACCAAAAGGAATGTTTTCTGTGCCTTATTTCTCTTGCATTTAAGTTTTTTCCCTCCGTTTGGAAGCTAATTTGCATGGACATCATGCAAAGTGAGCCAGAAACAAAGGCAGACCCTAGACTTTGAGATGCCAGCCTGGAATTGCCTCTTTCCACCAGTCCTCGGCAATGCTGAACTTTTGAACCTGATCACCGATGGACAGTTTGGCTTGCAAATGCCTGGAGGATGGGGGCGACCCCTAAAATTGGACCCCCATCCCAAAGTTCACCCATAAAATTGGACCCCCATCCCAAAGTTCACCCAACTTTGGAGACTGTCTAATGAGAGTCTCTTGCAGCCATGCTGCAAATTTGGGGACTCTACCTCCAAAAATGCCCCCCCAGGAGCTTCGAAAAAAATCCCCATTGATGGGCCTGAATTTTTGTGGAAACATGAAAATAAGCTGAATACCCATATTTACCAATATGGGTATTCGACTTATTTTGAGTCCCCACCCCCCAAATCAAACCCAATAAACCTGAACGTGACCCAATTTTTTTTTTTTTGCACAACTCTAGTGGTCTCCCATCCAAATACTAACCAGGGCTGACCCTGCTTTAGCTTTCGAGATCTGACAAGATCCAGCTAACCTATGCTGCCTTCCCTCCTATATAGAATATGGTAGGTCAAAAATTTATCTGTGTACCACATAGTAATTATATGTTATTAGTATAGTAATTTGGATTACTTAAGGCAACATCTGGCTTTCAGAAGCAGTGGTCGTTGCGGCTTGTTAATGAATGCTTCCCTTCTCCTTTATATGTGTATGATTCTTATTCAGAAGTACAGTAGAAAAGTAAGTCTTGGAATTGGTAGCTTCTCCCCTTCAAGGGCTACTGTTGTTGCTTCAGCCTTCTGCAGGGGTCTTGCCAGGATGCCCTGCAAGTTGTACTGTAACCACAGACAAATTGTCTATATCTTTAACGTGCAAACAATGTGTAAAAAAAGGTAAAGGTCCCCTGTGCAAGCACCTGGTCATTCCTGACCCATGGGGTGATGTCACATCCCGACGTTTCCTAGGCAGACTTTGTTTACGGGGTGGTTTGCCAGTGCCTTCCCCATTCATCTTCCCTTTACCCCCAGCAAGCTGGGTACTCATTTCACCGACCTCGGAAGGATGGAAGGCTGAGTCAACCTTGAGCCGGCTACCTGAAACCAACTTCCGTTGGGATCGAACTCAGATCGTGAGCAGAGCTTGGACTGCAGTACTTTAGCTTACCACTGTGTGGCACAGGGCTCATAAACAATATGTAGTTGGCCACAATTTTAACTTTCTTATTTTTGTCACGATATATATGGTTATTTTCAACATAGTAATTAACTCAACCCAGTCTTTTCTTCCTAAAATGGTCAGTAAACCTTAGGCTTAAATTGAGATGCCATTTTCCCCCTCAGCCACTCTAAGTGCTAAATAATTCAACATATTCCTAGGGAACTAAGTTATCACTTGTGAATTTTGTGATGAATGTCACAGAGTATACCACTTGAATGTTTATGCCCCCAGTTTTATTTTGACCTATTTCTCGATGTGTGTGCATATAACTTGACTAAAGGTTCACTTCATGCATCGGATGAAATAGACTTTCTCACAACAGCTATAATAATAGTACAATCATCTGCTACTGATCCTTGATTCGAGTCCAGTAACACCTTAAAGACCAACAAGATTTTTGAGGTATAAACATTTGAGACTCAAAGCTGCCTTCATCAGGTATCTGATGATGGGAGCTTTGACTCTTGAAAGATATACCTCCAAAATCTTGTTGGTCTCTAAAGTGCTACTGGACTCAATCTAGCTGTTATACTGCAGACTGACCCAGCTCCCCTCTGAAACTACCTGATCTTTTTAACTGGAGGTGGCAGGGATTGAATCTAGGACCTCAGATGCTCTACCAATGAGCCAGCCCATAGCCCCTTCCCACATGAACACATGAAGCTGTCTTATACTAGTCCTCTACACACAACCCCCTCAGTGTATTAATTAGGGTTACCAACTCCGGGTTGAGAAATACCTGGAGATTTTGGGGGTGGAGCCTGAGGAGGGGGTGTTTGGAGAGGGGAGGGACTTAAATGCCATAGAGTCCAATAGCCAAAGCAGCCATTTTCTCCAGGGGAACTGATCTCTGTCACCTGGAGATCAGTTGTAATAACAGGAGACCTCCAGCCACCACCTGGAAGTTGGCAACACTAGTATTAATGGAATATGTGGAGAGAACAGGCACAAGTGCACAGGCCTTGCCCCCTCCCCCCGCCTCCTTGCAATCGCCAGGTCATTGGTGCAGTGTAAATGCATGGATGAAGTGTCTGCACATATTGTTTCTTCCTCATGACTGGAGATGCTGCTTTCCAAACACTGGGGGTGTTTACGTATGCATGGGCACTTCCTCCACACATAGGTACTGTGCTCATGAGCCGATGATCGCATGGCAGCTGATGGGGCCCACATGCTCATGCATATTCGCCCTCACTATGCATTCTATAAGTGTGTGGAGGGGGTAATGTGTACAGGGTTACAAAGTCTGACCACTGGCCCATCAAGGTCAGTATTGTCTACTCTGACTTGGAACAGCTCTCCAGGGTTTCTGGTGAGGGCCTTTCACCCCATCTGCACCATGATCCTAGCAGCATTACACTATTATGTCCATTAAATGAATAGGCTTAGAAAGGTGTAACTCTCCTTAGGAATGCAGTGTAAATTTGTTAGTCTTTAAGGTACCACTAGACTCTCTTTTGTTGTTGTTACAGCAACAGGCGAACATAGCACAACATTTAGATTTAAATCTTGCAATTTTAAAGGATTAGGCTAAATCAGAACAGCACAGTAAGACTTTGTGTACCCATGATTCTTTGTGTTATTTGGTTTTTATATACTTGTCCAAGTGAAATGTTCTATATCTATCAAAGATGAGAGGTAACAGATTTGTGTTGGGTAAAGCCAATGATTATAATTGAAGGTTCTATCTAGAGTCACATGTTATATTAATTAGACCATTCATTTGCAATCTAATTCGCTAGCTGGATATTGTTTATATACACAATGCCTGCATAATTCCCTGGTTAGAAATCTAGTCCTGATGGGATTTCATTTACATTACCATATTGTGAACTAGTGCTTCAGACTTTTAATAAATTTGAGAGATGGGGAGCCAAATTGATACATAAGGGAATGGAAGAAAGAAATGTGATTTGATTGTATGGTGAAAAATAAACACAGCAGAGAATAAGGAAGATGAAATAATACTAGGGAAATATGGTTTAACGAGGATGTAAATTAAAGACAAATCCGTTCACTGCACATAAGACTGAATTTTCAATTGCTGTAATCTTTGTTAATGAAAGCTGTCTCCTTCCTTCTCTTGACACCTCCAAGTGAAAGTTTCTACATCTGGTTTGATAGTTCACAGTTAGAATGAGGAAAAGATGTTCTATGAAACATTATGTCAGGAATGCTTCCAAGAGAAATTCCAGAAACTTCAAGATACTAACTAAATACTTTGTTTAATTTAATTATAGCACATGATGCTGGACACTTTAGGTGAGCAATCTTGATGTCTGTGTATAGAGAGTAGGGTCTGAAGGTATTTGCAGTGCTGAGTGTCCACCAGTTTACCAGGCCAGTGGCCACAGCATAACCACCTGAGCTTCCATTGCTCTCATTGGGGTATACATCATCCAGATCCTTCATGCATGTGTTACACCTGCCATGAGCAACATTACATACCTTGTTTGGTAGGGACTTGCATTGTTTGCTCTTCAGGAAGAGGTGTAGAGGTTGGGAAGCTGAGTTCCTCCTTTCTATCTGCACCCTGCTTTTAACAATCACTTACTGACAGTAACCTGTGTGTGAAGATGGCCCTCACTATGGCCCCTTTCAGATTACTGTTGTAAACCAGTTGTTGTTGGCTCAAATCCAAGTAAAGTGATACAAGGATGGTTGTTTCATACAGCTCCTTTCAATCCGTCTATGAGATGTCTCTAAAGCGCTCTGGCCATTTCAAAAGTGCCGCTCTTTCTCTTGCCTTTTCCCATGCGGAGTTCTTTTTCAGCTACAGCGAAAGGAATGTCAATGGTGCTGCTGTAGCACAATAGCGCAAATCATAGAGCGTTCCAAAAACAGGTGAAAAAGAACGATGCATGGAAAAAGGCAGGGGAAAATAGCAGTCTTTTTGGAAGTGCTGTAGACAGTTCAAACAGCACATAGGAGTGACTCAGGATTTCTAGGAAGAACTGAAAACGGGAGAAATCAGTTTTCATAAAAAAACAGCTGAGCTCCAGGATGCCAACAGGATGCAAGCAGCTTTGTCTGAAAATGTAAAAAAAAAAAAAAATCCCTGTTAGCAGCCAGGAGCCGAAACAGTTGTGTCTGAAATGACACAAAAAATCCAGTAGTAACCAGCTGCTCAAATGGATTATAAGGGCAGTTTGAAAGGGGCCTATGTCACTGCTAAAAGGAGAGAATGAGGGAAGCTGGTAGGCTGAAGTGTCTTATCTCTTCTTTCCATCTCTAATGTTCACCCCCACATCTGAAATGTCTATATAACACGTTAAAAACATAACAACATAAGAAGAACCCTGCTGGTTCAGACCAGTGGTCCATCTAGTCCGGCATCCTGTTTCACACAGTGATTACCAGTTACTGTGAAGGGCCAACAGCAGCACATAGAGGCCAAGGTGTTCCTCCTATGTTGCCTCCTGGCACTGGTATTGATTCATCTCTCTATAGCTATTTTCTGAGGTTTTATACTGTGTATTGGTCCATTTTTAGTGTTTCCTAGATTTGGAACTCTTGGAATCTTGTTGCTGCTGCTGCTGCTGTTGTTTTAATTTATAGTCTATGTTTCTCATGAAGATCCAAAGTTGATTAGAAGCCTGATAAAAATATTTCCAATTAGTAAACAGATTACAAAAGTTATCCGGCTGTTCTCAAATGGGGTCAGAGCTTTTTTGGCCCTGGCCCTTGCCCTGGCCTGATAGAGCTCTCTGTCTAGTGAAACCCTTGCCCTGAATCCCATGCCCTGTGGGACTGACATCACATGTTCCCCTATGTCCCCATCCCAGCCTTCCCACCAGTTGTCAAGCGGAACCTGGCCACCCTGCTAATGGCCTCTGGTAGACTTTCCAGCTCAACATCTGTAAGCATGGATTAGCAAGTCCAAGTTGGCTGAGTCTAAGAAAAGAAAGGTTTGAAAATGGCTAGCCCGTGACAGATGGCAGAGTTTGTGATTATGCAGGGTGTCCAACAGGTGTAGTATCTCTGCCTTGTGAGGTGACAAGATTACGCATTGCTTTTGGGAGAAAAGGGCACTTAGGAAGTCTTTCAATTGCATTAGGCTTAGAGCTGGGAGTCTCTGACCTGGTCACAGGCTTTTAGTTATTGGCCTGCAAAACTTGTGTGATGAAATTATTCCAAGTTCAGAGGGGCTATGGAATTCTGCACTGCTTTTTGGCATTTTGCAGTTAGGCTGTTCCCATCAAAGAGTGCCTGGGGGATATCTGCTGCTTGTGAATGAAATTTCTAATATGGGAAGTGGCCTCAGACCGAGTCAATCATAAAAAGATGAGGAAGCACAATGTCTATACTGTGAAGTGATAGCTGCACTGCAAGATGTGGAGCAGTTTGCTCATTTCTTAAAAGTATGCTGAAGTGCTGTATTACAGATGACTGTGATGGTTACTCTTATATCATTCCATGTTTGCACTTGTACCACCCCTGGTTACTGCTGACTCGTTCTGTTGCTATGTAATTAAGATGTTAATTTGAACTCATATGCTCCAGCATAAGGTTGAACACATGCCCGGCATTTTTAAAGCATTAACTTTATTTAGAACTACAAAAAGACACTGTAATTGTCACTGTAAACGAATTACAAAAACAAATTAGTTAATTGTTATTGTGTAGCAATACAATTAACTTCCTAAAACTGTACTGAATAATTATAACAAATTATATGTTACAAATTATTCTAACAACGTAGGCAAGGTTTCTATAAATGGAAAATAGTAACTGAATCACGGCTGCTGAGTACTACTATGGGTTCACAAACCAAAATTCCTCCAGGGTCCTCCCTCATATTCAGGGGAATCTACCCAAAATGGTACATGAAAACAGGTATGCTGTAACTGTCCCCCCTGCAGTGGCACCTTGCCCAACTCTCTGGACCCCCAGGAAGACAATGTTTTATTCCTCTACCCGCCCCCCACGAAAGAGCGCTGCACCAAATAGTTCATAGGCTTTTTTAATGAATAAAGATCAGCTTGCAGTTATACCATTTAAAAAATAATAAAATTGAACTTGCAATGAAGCAAAGTAATGATGTTTGTGAAATAAAAAAGAGGTTGTTTGGAAATACTTGCACACTCTATTGATTGGTAACTATCTTCCCTACCAAGTATAATTAAAGGTAAAAGTCCCCTGTGCAAGCACCGGGTCATTCCTGACCCATGGGGTGGTGTCACATCCCAACATTTACTAGGCAGACTTTGTTTATGGGGTGGTTTGCCAGTGCCTTCCCCAGTCATCTCCCCTTTACCCCCAGCAAGCTGGATACACATTTTTGTTTTACTTCCTCCATCACACTCAAAAGGAGTGATGAATCTTTTAATTGTTGCCCTACCCTGATCCAATGCCTGCTTATTTTGGAACAACCCCCCCCCCCACATTCTATCAAGTGTAGTTCCAAGTTAACTGTCGTATTAACTTTTGAGCAGGAAAGTGCATTTGAAGAGGGGGAAAGATAAATACTATTAAATGGATTGCCTGAAAATACTCTTTACCGTAATATTTGTATATAAATATTAATGTTGAACAAAGTTTTGAAACTCATAAATAAGGAGCTATCAGCAGCCAGAGACAAAAAGTCTATATTGGACTAAAGAAATGTTAGCTGGAAATAATTCAATCATCTCTGCACACGAATTCCTCTATAATCTACTTTTGAACATATTACACGCCAATTGCATATTTAGGATGTTTGTCTAAACGAGACCCATAAGTCATTCATACTCTATTCCACCCCAGGTCACTTTTCAATTGTTTGTGAATGGGACTAGTGTTTTTACCTGAACAACTTTGCTTCCTTGTCTATTTGAAACAGCTATGATTCTTTGCATGAAAATGGGCTTCCTGACATCTGTTTCCAATCAGATTTTCTTTAATTTCCATGTATACCCTCTTGTTCCATCATCTTTGTTAAACTGCAAATAGCTCTTGAGCAGACATTATCCATATCATGTAGGGTTTTATGCACTTTTCATAAAACCCCATCTGGACTTGATCCTACTGCAGAGCCAGCATGTCTGGGGTGCATCTTGTTCTTTCACAAAACAACTTACTGTACAAACCAAACCAAAGAGGTTAATTACCTTTCCCCTTTTATTTAGTACTTTACCCGTCCCCCTTGACTCTTGTCCTTCAGAATTCAGACTAGCCTGGTTATGTTTTCTATATCTTCTACTTGTTACATCATTGTACGAAGACTGTAAAATCCTATGAAATATCCAGTGACAAGGCACACAATTTTCATTTAATTGTAGGAGAGACTTTAAGGAATGATGATGCACTGAAAAATTCAGCCACAAGGCACATTTCCAGATCAACAAATTAACATTACTTAGAATGTCCAAAATGTTAATTAGGCTTGTTTTAAGCTTCCAAACTAGCTTGAACATATTCTTCTCCCTCTTGTCTAAACACGTTCTTGACCATGACGTAAGTGTTCCTAAATAGCCTCAGCTCTGATAATGTCATTTTAACAAGCTGTGCAAAATTGGATGGGTTTGGTTTCCTTGGCTTCAGGAAAAAATGTTTTGGTTTCAATCAGTTTGGATATGTATCCCTAGATTTTGACCTGGGTGTTTAGGTTTAGCTAAAATAAATTATGAAAATGCTGTACATTCAGATCATGCAGTGAGTCTGGTTCTGCCTTAAAAATGTGTGAACCTTGTCTCAAACTGCAATTAATTCCATATTTGAATGAAACAAAAAGCTGAAGTGCTCAATATCCCTTACACTGTAGACATTTCTGGAAGCATAGTCCTAACTTCTCTGTTGTAATTGTTGCTGCTGGCATTTTTGGTATCATTTCTGCAAAGGATTTCTGTTAAATTGTGCAATGTTTTTTGTTGTTTTTTAAATAGACTTGTATAATATTTAGATTCTGATCAGTTATGAGAACATGGAACATTATATAGTGTATATTTCTTTTTGGACATGGGGGGACAGTGTTAAATCATACTTCATCAAGATCAGGAGAAAAGCAGAATATGTTATACATAACTACCTTATTTATTTGTGAGGATCCCAACTGGGACCTCAGTGGCTACTACTGCTGCCAGGAGCAGGAGTGTACCTTGCTACTACTGCTGCCAGGAGCAGGAGTGTACCTTGCAGGCCCTCCAGCTTGGGAAAGAGAAAATAAATCAGGACTACAGCAAATCTGCAAATGCTTTTAATAAAAACATCTCTTATACTGCTTCTTTAAAGCCTTTACCGTTTTCCAACCAGGGAGCTATCTATATTCACCTTCACAGCATACATACACATACAAAAAGGAGCCTGATGAGAGGAAGAACTGGACATGCGTCCTCTGACATTCTTCCTGAAAACTCACTTTCCCTTCTTTTGGGATCACTGTGGATGAATGGGTTCAATCCCCTCTTCTGTGTTGAAAAGATCTGTGCAAGGAGGGGGTGGGGAGGAACTGAATGCCTAAGGGCATAAGAACATAAGACAAGCCCTGTTGGATCAGAACAGAGGTCTATCTAGTCCAGTATCCTGTCTCACACAGTGGGCAACCCATTCCCCTTTTAAAGCTGTCTATGCCTTTGGCTGCCATCACTACATCCTCTGGCAGTGAATTCCACATTTTAATCACTCGCTGTGTAAAGAAGTATTTCTTTTTGCCCATCGTGAATCTACTGCCCATCAGCTACATTGGATGCCCTTGAGTACTTGCATTTTGGGAGAGGGAGAAATAGTTATCTTTCTCAACTCCCCCCAGGTATAATGTTATAAACCTCTGACATGACCCCCCTTAGTCATCTTTTTTCTAAACTGAAAATTCCCAGACTCTTCAGCCTTTCCTCATAGAGAAGGTGCTCCACCCTCCTAATCATCTCAGTTGCCCTTTTCGGTACTTTTTCCTGCTCTGCGATGTCCTTTTTGAGATATGGTGACCAGAACCACACACATATTTCACATGAGGTTGCACCATAGATCTGAACATGGGCATTCCTTTTCGCTGCTGCAGCACACTGGGGTGACACTTTCATTGAGCTATCTACTACGACTCCAAGATCTTTTCCCTTCTCAGTCTCAGCAAGTTCAGGCCCCATTAGCCTGTACCTGAAGTTGGGATTTTTTGTTCCAGTGTGTATCACCTTACACTTACCAACATTGACGTTCATCTGCCATATTGTTGCCCACTCACCCAATTTGTGGAGATCCTCTGGGAGGTCTTCAGAGTCATCCTTGGTTTTAATCATCCTGAATAATTTTGTGTCATCTGCAGACTTGGTACACTACTTACCCCAAGTTTCAGATAATTTAAATTAAATACTACCAGCCCAAATACTGATCCTTGTGGGACCCCACTGCTTACTTCCCTCCATATTCTTTGCATTCTGTCATTTAAACAATTTTTAATCTGCAAGAAAACCCATCCTCTTATCCCATGACTCCTGCGTTTGGTAAGTTACCTTGTCAAAAGCTTTCTGAAAGTCTAAGTATATAACATCTACTGGGTCACCATTGTCTACATGCTTGTTCACTTCCTCACAGAACTCCAAAGGTTGGTGAGGCAGAACTTCCCTTTGCAGAAACTACACTGATTTTCCCTCAGCAGGCTTTGTTCCTCAAAATTTGATTACAGTTTCTATTCATTTGCCTGGGACAGACATTAGGCTATCTTCCCTGTAACTTCCTGAGTCCCCTCTGGACCCCCTTTTAAAGTGTAACATTTGCAGCTGCCAGTCTTCTGGTAAAGAGGCTGAATTTAGAGATGTTACTTACACAGGTTAATAGATCCTCACAGGAGTTCCCCAAGAACTCTCAGGTGTATGCCATCAGGACCTAAAGACTTCTTGGTTTTTAATTTCTCCACTAGGTTTGACTGAGTTCTTCAGACTTCCTTCCTGAAAATAGTGGCTTTGGCATGGGTATGTTCCCCCGCACAGAACACAGAAGCAAAAAAATCTGCTTTTGGTATAGAGCAGAAGGCATGCATTTCAGGCACTCATTCCCCTCTTTTAATCTTCAGAAGCCAAGTAGAGAGGTTCCAGTCTTCCTGTGCTTCTAA
Organism: Euleptes europaea; assembly: GCF_029931775.1. Taxonomy (NCBI): domain Eukaryota; kingdom Metazoa; phylum Chordata; class Lepidosauria; order Squamata; family Sphaerodactylidae; genus Euleptes; species Euleptes europaea. Next base: position 34,193,285 of record NC_079320.1, on the reverse strand, counting down.
ATAATTCTCTGCAGCAGAGTGGGGGGACTTGGTTTGTGAAGATGTGCACCAGAGGATGTCCTGTTCCAGCTTGTATGCCAACTCCCCCTAAGAGCACACCAGTCATCCGCAAAGGCTTATTCAATAAGAGGCAGACTACACTCTAACATTAAGCAGTTTACTTTAGTCCAGCATGGCAGCACATTCCAACAGGGTAATTACCAAGTCCAGATATGGTCCAGAAGTCAAAGGGGATAGACAGACATAAAAAGTCACAGGACTCACTCATGGAGCAAACAGTAACATTGTTTCCACACCCACCTGCCCCTTGTTTGTTGCTTTTATCCCTCTCAGGGACCCCTCAGCCGCTGCTGAGTCATCCTGTTCCAGGTGCAACCCATTATAGCCCACCCATCTACCTGATTGCCCACTCACTCCCTAGTCTGGATCCTGTAACAAAGCATCTGGCATTGCATATTGTTGAGCTTCCAGTCGGGCACTTCTGCACCTAGCCGGTAAATCCCTCTGCACCTGGCCTCTTTGGCATTCTGTGGGGTCTGGTAAAGGTGGAGGTGATGCTATTTGTTGCCTTTCTTCAGTTGCTGGTTCCAAACCCAAGGTTTCCATCAGTGGTACTTCCACCTGGGGCTGGAGGTTTCCTTCTGAGCACGAAGGACCTGCCTTCTCTGGTGGCGTGCCTGTTGGTAATCGCACCCTTGGTTCTGCCTCTTTCACCTACTCCTCATCTGAGGAAGTGCTGCACTCCCCAATCCCATAATTTCTGGGTTGCCGATGACAGAAGGTGTGCTTCCTTGGACTCCCATTTTCCTTCTACCTATACCTAAACATGAGCATCCTGCTTTAGTAATACAGGTAATAATATATACTTTGTAGTTTCCTCAACTATAATAGAAAAAACAAAACCAAGGACTACTAACTTGATTTGTTCATTAGAATACCATGAAAATCTTGCATTATCCAGTTTCCAAGCAATGCTAGTTCTAGAACATTGCATCATAGGCCTCAAGATGTTTAGCTGTCATTTAGTTATTTTATCATTGAATATATATTAAGCACCTTCTTTAAAATAACCTTTCCTATAACTCTTTCTCAGAAATATCATAAAAGTTTATCTCTTCTGCTGGCTTTTTTCTTATTTTCATGTTATAGTTCTAGAAACCAAGCACTTTATAATTAGTTATTCCCCACCCCGCCACCCCATGAATTAACAATTAACACAGTGAACATCAACAATTAGCCCCGGTAGTAGCTGATTGCCTTTAAAACTGTACGATTCAGCAATAAAAGAAACTAGTGCTAATGGAACAAGGAGAATTTGTATACATTCCTCTTGACTAAAAGGGATGAACACTGAAGTTCTCCTAGTAACTAAGTGGCTATTGTTGATGTTTTTCATGGAGTTTTGTCAGAGCAATTTCTTGGCTCAGGCTCCTATGATGGACAAATAATAAGTTATGCTGTTTCCCCTGATGGACGCGATAAACACATTTCTCTCAAGCGTGAACCATCCTATTCGGAAAGCGCTGCTGCAAATCAAGAATGTGCACCTCATTCTTTTGGGCGCTTCATGTGTCCAAGACACCTGCAGAAAATTAAAGCATTTGTTCCTCTCCTATGAAAAATTCTCATGAGGTAGTTACCCTCAGTGTCAAACACAATAAGGTTCCCATTAGGCAGAATACATTGGTTGAAGATTGAATAGACATTCTGTCAGGAGTTCTACAGATTAACAGAACTGCCTCAAGCAGTAATTGGAAGTGTTTTTTAATTCCACTTTGCCGGCAGCCCTCCTTGGTAAGGTCTTTTAGGTTTACGATTCTGCTGTAGCTGCTCTCTCTAGCAGACAGGCACAAGCCTCTTCCTTGTCACTCTCTCTCGCCAGCTGCTTTGTCTTTGCAGAGTTGGCCGCAGTCTTTAACGGCTTTCCCTTTTGTCCTCAGGCTGACCGACTCCCTTTCTTTCAGTGCCTGTTGCTCATGCCAAGGGTTGGCACGGAAGTTTGGTCTCTTCTGTGTATTGCTAAGATGAAAGTGACAAAGCAGGTCTGATGATCAGTTAAGCATCCCACTTTGTCAAAGTGCTCTTTTATCCTTCAAGGGACTTCCTCAGTGGTTGACTGAGCTGAAAGTTAATCTTACTTTGTTTGGTTGGGACATCTAAGCCACAAATATCTAGTTTCCGTTTTTATCCTTTGACATGTTGTTTATGTCTCCCTGTTTCTGAAATAGAGCAAAATGTCCTTTGTGCTCATATTTTGTGCTGGCCTCCAACTTTTGAATTATGATACAGTTCCACCATGGAGAGCATATTTGTATTTCCTCTCTTCATGCTGGTAAGTGCCAAAAAGCCTTTCTTATATGATTCCACAAAACTGTCACACCTCCTCATGAATGACAATGTGTGTATTGGGTGAATGGCATTCAGATTCTGTGGCTCTATTCTGATAGATCTGCAGACTACCGGTATGCAACATGGGATCATGGCTATCATGCTAGTATAACATGATTGAGGGATCCTTCAAACTGGATCATCAGGGCACTGTTCAGGCCACACAGTCTGACAAGAGGCCATCATGAACCACCCGCCATATGATCACTCCATGTTGTCACCTCCTGCTATTCCAATGAAAAGTTCTGAGACCTGTTGCTGTGTGTGTTCTGGAAAGCACTATGCTGTTGTACATTGGCTACCATATTGTTTTCCTTTTCCATAAGGGTGACACCATGCCAGGATGCAAGAAGGAGTCAAAGGGAATCTCTTGCATATAAAGACCTGATACCACACCTGCTCTCGCACCAGAGTGAAATACTGGCAGTTGAACTCAGACTCTCTTGACAGAGGCAGAGAGGCCAGAATGCATAAAATACTTCAGAACAATCTTTGCCGAGTTAAATAAGCATAAAGTTAAATAAGCATGAAGTTCAATCAGCCAAGAAATCAGAAGACACATTCACACAAAGGGGGCCATCTGCACAGTTAGAGTCATTAGGAGTCCTTGATCAAGCCAGAGGAATCAAGCCAAAGTCAGTTCGAAGTGAGTTCAGAGAGAGGGAAAGAACGGAAAAGTTAACAAAGGACAAAGCAGACATGGCTAAGGCAGTGAAGCTTAGGGACATTTAGATTCAAACTGCAACTAGCAGGGCTGGCAACTGACCTAGCACATCACTCAGAAAACAGAGGCCTAGGCCCAGTTTGTGTGACCATTTTTTTGTCAGCTTCAAGCAAAAAAAAGAAAAAGAAAAAAGAAATAAAATAAAGGGCTGTACCAGCCACAAAGAAAAAAGTAGGCATGATACTGTTGCCCCAGTCTCCTCTCCCCCAAATGCTTCTGCCCCCTACTTGGTTTTTCCCTGGTTCAAGCTAACATGAAACATATAGGGATTGTTAATATAATAAATATCTGCTTTTTTTTATTTTACCATTTATTGTACTTTGGACTGCTTTTTTCTTCATAAACTTCAAGTGTAGCTTTCAGTAGATTTTCCTGTGGGTTTGTACATAATTGAATACATGCCCAAACTGCGGCATAACTCTTGTTCGAATCATCATCATCATACTTTACATTTAGGTAGTTTTTTTTTTTTAAATGTTCAAAGCACTTCATACATTACGGCTGCAATCCTAACAGCACTTTCCTGGGACCAAGCCCCAGTGAATAAAACAGGCCTTACTTATGAGTAGACCTGCTTAGGATTGATTCCCTATGTCCGTGTTGGTGAACCTCTCCTTGCACTGGGGCAAGCCCCTCCCTCTCTCTCAGCTGAGCTGTGGCCACAGCTCAGCTGTTTGTCGGGCCCCGCCCTTTTTCAGTTTGGACCTGGAGGCTGTGGCCGAGCACCTTGCCATGCCCCCTCTCTCAGCTGAGCTGCGGGGCAGCTCAGCTGTTTGTAGGGGCCTGCCCATCTTCAGTTTGGACCTGGAGGCTGAGGCCAGCACCTTGCCACGCCCCCCTCTCAGCTGAGCTGCGGGGCAGCTCAGCTGTTTGTCGGGGCCCCGCCAGTCTTCAGTTTTTCGGGGGCCCCACCCGTCTTCAGTTAGTTTGGGGGCCCGCCCGTCTACAAAAGCATTTAGAAAATTCTACAACATTTGCAGACAATCCTACAAGCCATCAGGAAATCTACAAGAAATTTTCTAGCATTGTAGCAGCTGCAAAGGTGAATTTTGGTAACAGATTTTTACAGTTCCTTAAGATGGAGACAACCCTGTGTTTTCCTACTTCTCCAGATAAAGCCAAATTTGAAGAACTTGATCTTTCCTGCCTACACTGGTTAGATTTAGAAAATCTGGAAATGGAGCTAATAGAATTTCAAGAAAATTCTATCTGGAAAAATAAATTCTGTGACCTGCATGAAACACTTGAGAAGATAGAAGGAATGCCAAAGGACAGCACAGTTAGTTCTGAAAATGAAATCCTTAAAGTGTGGAATTATCTACCAAATAATTTTAAGTCAATGAAAACACTTGGGATTGCTGTCCTTACTTTGTTTGTATCATCTTATGCTTGTGAGCAGCTGTTTTCAGCTTTGAATTATATCAAATCTGACACCAGAACAGGCTAACAGACGACCTGAGTGCTGCATGTGTTGCTCTCAAACTTACAAAGTATGAGCCAAGGGTAGACAAATTATCAGCATGCACACAACAGCAAAAATCACATTAATTGTTCAAAAAATTTGACGATGTCCTCAAAGATGTCACAAAAATGGTGAATTACATCATGGCTCGTGCTCTGAATTGTCGACAGTTTCAAGCACTTCTTGAGGAGGTTCAGGCACAGTATAATTGTTTACTTATGTACAATAATGTCCGGTGGCTGAGCAGAGGACGAGTCCTGGAGAGATGCATGCCAAATGCAAACTTTTACCTTTCAATAAAAAGTTGTTTGTATCATTGAAAGCTCTGTTATTGTGTTTTTCTTTTAACGCAAAATATGTGAATGTATGAGTTGTTTTTTCTAAACTAAAACCTCAGTATTCAGGTTAAATTGCCATATTGGCACTTGGCAATAAATAAGTGGGTTTTGGGTTGCAGTTTGGGCACTCGGTCTCTAAAAGGTTCGCCATCACTGCCCTATGTGAATGAAGTATGCATGTGTGGAGAAATGTTCTCCACCCTAGAATTCACCTCAGTATAGTCATAATTGGGGCTGTTCTCTGCACATGCTCCAGAGACTGAAATGCTGGTAAAAGACTGGCAAAGGCTGGCAAACTACACGAGATGATGCTTCTCTCTCCCTAGCACAGAGCACTTTGCTGCTCAATTATGCAGAGAGACCTGGCTGAAGTAGAACAAATGGTTTACCATCTCATGCGTTAGACAGATTATCACCCATGGGAACACAGACTGGGAAAGCCAAAAGTCTAGATAGTATCTCTTCCTTTTGGATTAAGAATAAAGGAACAAAGCCAAGAAGTGAAGGACCCCCTCCCCCCCCCGGAAGATTATAAATTCTCAGGACACAAGAAGGAAGCTTCTGTTCTGAAAGAAGCTCCCCTGTTTTGCTGGACTCTTACTTCAAGCCATGAAATGCTATCTTTTACAATGGGACTCCATCTTGACCCCATCAAGAGATAAAGGAGAGTAACCGCTAAACCAGAGAATTGAGGTACAGGAGGATTTTTGCATGTCTATAACAGCCTTTCCTATAGCAACATCCTATGGCTATGTCAAGTTAGAGATAAAAGAAGGTGGCACACTTTTGCCCTTTCTTTTTAAGTTTGCTTAGTCTGATGTACGCACTTTTTGTTTATTAAATTTTCTTATAATTTGAATGCTTGTAGCCTGATTTTTGCCCTTACCATTTCTGATCTAATCATGCTCTCCAAAGAGTAGTAATAGGGAGGGACTGGTGGTGAACTCTCGATCCTTAAAGTGCGAACTTGCAAAAGTGCAATAGATCATCCCCATGCTAGGTAGAAAAACCAAAGTATGAGATGCACATCTTGGCGGAATCTTTAAACAGCACCACAGTATAGAGGTTTGGAAATACAAATCCTTCTGGTGTAAGGTACTTGTTCAAATCAAGTTTAATTTAGGTCAAAGACCAGCAACAGTTGACACAATTCCAGCCATATCAAAATTATCGGATATCACCATTACAATAATACATCACATCTCTGATCCAAGGTGATAAATTCCTAGTCTAAATAGATGACTATTGTACTCCAATTTACGGGCAAGGACATCTCTTCATCATGCACACCTGCACACAATTTGTTAATATACCGCATTAGCAAAAAGTACATTTAAAACACCTAAATCTCTATACATTAACTATAATTAATAAGAGTGTTTAAAATTTAAGCTACCTTCTTCTGTCTTATTGAGCATGCCAGTGCACAAAATTTGGCCACCTTAAGGGTGGTTTAAGATACTTGTTTAGATTTGTTGGTAGAAGCATTTACTACCCTGAGAGAAGTAGAAAATTCCCTCCAGGAATAAGGGGAGAAAGATATTAGGAGATTTTTTTTACAGTGAGACTTGTTCAACAGTGGAATCAGCTACTGAGGGAGGTGGTGAGCTCCTCCTCACTGGCAGTCCTTAAGCAGAGGCTGGACAAACACTTGTCAGGGATGCTCTAGGATAATCCTGCATTGAGCAGGAGGTTGGACTAGATAGCCTATATGGTCCCTTCCAACTCTATAATTCTATGAAAGGTGGTAATATTGCTGTGCAGAGACCTAGGACAGCCCTAGACTCCAAGCTTCCAGAGCCCGAGGGAATGGGGCTTGCAGGTCTGTTCCTCACAGCATGTAATGAGACTGGTTTCTATTATTTGAAAAGGACCATGGCAGAGCTTCTTATCTGTATAACATTACTTTCCCAATCATAGAATGGCTTTAATATTTGTGTGGTTTCAAACCATGCCTTCTGCTATTTTTTCTGCTATACACGAACACTGGATGCTGCGTGTTTATGTATTTGTGGAGCTCGGTCCCAGAAGATCTTTCCCATTGTATTTTGTTTTGCTGTTTGTATATAGAAATCAGAACATGGCATCCCCAGGTGGCAACAGCACAGTACTTTGCAAATATACGGATAGCAGTTTAGGGTTTTACAACTATATGAGCTGTAGTTTGCTGGCAACAGGGTTTATAATAAAATGGCATTCAGACTGAGTTGCGTTTTTTGCTTCAGATTTCAGTTATAATTACTTAGTTATAATTGAAAGTTCAGAGTCCAAGGGGTTTTAAAAATTCTTAGGTTTTAAGTTAGCTTGTAATAATGATCTGGGCTTGCAAAATCTTTTAGAATGTTAAAGTATTTTTTCATCAAGTGCATTTTTGCTTTCTCAAATATGTGCTTGATCTTCAAATGGTATATCTTGTTTACTGCATGCATGTGATTAACAATGGTGCTATGATAATAATTTTGCCAATTACTTTACAAATTATTGGGAAAATGCTCTTGTCTTGTATCTACAATACATGTTTGTTTTTTAGCCAAACACTATATTTAATCCTTGTTTGGTCTTTAAGCATTTTGTATGTCATGGAACATTACCTATATAGTATCTTCCCATAGTTTGTAAGTCTAAGAACTTGCATATGAGATTTTTGCCAAAAGAATATGCAGCAGCATCCTTATCTTTTTTTCTGTTTTCTCCAAAATATGAGTGGTTGTTAGGGTTGCCAGGTCCCTCTTCACCACCAGCAGGAGTTTTTGGGACAGAGCCTGAGGAAGACGGGGTTTGGGGAGGGGAGGTACTTCAATGCCATAGAGTCCAATTGCCAAAGTAGCCATTTTCTCCAGGTTAACTGATCTGTATCGGCTGGAGAACAGTTGTAATAGCAGGAGATCTCCAGTTAGCACCTGGAGGTTGGCAACCCTAGTAGTTGTGCAGGTCACAACTATTTTACTCCATCCCAATATTATCAAATGATGTTATGTCAGATGCATTATGTGATAGTTCTTGTTGCTGGAAGTTCAAAAGCACAGTTGCAAACATGGTAAATGACAATTTAACTGTTGGAGGGAGTGCCAACCCCCACAAAACCCTGAGTATCAATAACCCAGAGTCAGGTGTTATGGAATCCCATTGAAAACTCTGTATGCATTCTCATAGTTTAAAAACAACAACAAGCAAACAGATTTTTACCTTGTTTTGTTACATCATGCTTCATGCTATACTTGATGTCTAACTACTGCTGCTAGTAAGAGAGAACTGCTCCAGTCTAGCAAGGGACATCCAGGCCTGGTTCACTCTTCTTTCTGCTGCTGATATGACACCAGATGTACATTACCATCTGTATCATGATTCTCCCCCAGGTCCCATTGAAGTGACTGGATGAAATATTGGGCTGATGTTACATGCTAGTTGTTACACGCCACTAGTTATTACGTGCAATTAGTTTTTTCAGAAAAGAAGACAAAGAGGGTGCAAAGAGAGCGATATACCAATTTTGAAATGAACTTATGTCACAATTTAATTGCAAATGTCCATACACTCAAACATTTTGGCAACCAAACGAAAGGCAGAGTGTGATATAGTACAGACATAATCCAGACTACATGCTGCTTTGCCACATGAGTAACCCCAGGAAGCATTCAGGTTGGATCTGAGCCTTGGAGTTTGCTGTTGTTCCACCTGCCTATCTCAGACCACCCAAAGCTGAAATTCTCATGATGTTAGTCAAGGACTGGTAAGCTGCTACTGTTGAATTTAGAAAGGATGCAATATCCAGTAGTTGAGCCACAAAACCAGCTGCTATTGCCTCTCCACCCCATTTTGCACAATTAGCCTTCACAAAAAGGCATTGCTGTAACTGAAGCTACCTAAAGGATGATGCGATTCTGACAGTGCGATTTTAAAAGGATGAAGTCAGTGGACTTCAGACACACTCGTGGAACTGTTTTAGGAAAGAGTTTAGAGGGCTGTTCTTGTAGCCCACTTTATAAATCTTGTTATTGTATAAGGTTTTTTTTTTTTTTTAAACCCTGTTATATTTCCAAAAGTTTGAACCTTTCCAAAGGAAGTCTTTTAAAAATTCTTTTCAATATGTTCATTTTTGATTCAGTTAATTTCTGTCACGTTGGCAAGGTTACCACTTGGAATGAAAGAATCTTTTCTTAGTGGAGCTAAATATCTTGGAGAATTTGTTGGAAATTTGTGATAGAAATCTACCATATGTAGCTAATACCAACTACCTAATTTTTTTTATGGCTCCAGTTTTCCTCATTAAGGAGGTAGTCATTTACATACAAATCCTACACACACACACACACACACAAGATTAAGCTTATTCCAATAAAGACAAAAAACACATTGTATCAAGTCTGTGCATTATGTTTGATCATAGCAGAGGGGGAAAATGGTTTTTACAGCTACCAGTAACCTTAGCTCAGTAGTGCCAAAGAAAGCCGCTATAGTGTATGTGGCTAAAATTGTTGAAATTTAGGCAGTTAAAATCAGACAACCATCTTTTTAGAGTAAAGAGAAGTGTTTGAGAAATGATTTACAAAATTGTGTGTGGGTGTCAGGTGTGCATGGAAACATTGTACAACTTTTATTCACTTTTATTCACTAATATTCATACAATGTGCATTCATACATTCCAGGAATACAGGGTCAAAGGTTCAATGCTGAGAAAAACACACAACAGTGTGTACAGTTCCTCCTTAAGCCCCACCCTTTCCTGGTAATTTACCATTTTGTCCCCAGTGTACAATGAATTAGTGCGTGATACCATTACAGATTTAGGCAGAAATCCAAAGAACTACTTTGCTCATATAAGGGGATTGCCCTAATCCAGTGGAATTTCTTTCTTTTAAATTGCAAATCCTCATACCATATCACCACATACCTTTAAGACTCAAATTCAACTATTACGTGGCTGGGGTACATGACTGGAAACTTGTTTTGAGAAGAGGTGGAAAGAAAGCAGCAAGTTATGCCACATTTCTTCTAGCTGAGATTATTATTAATATTTGCTTATTGGCTGGTCGCTAGTATTTCTGAACTACTCTTATGGGCTGATGTTGCTAATGAGCTGAGAGTGTTTACTGTGGTGGAGGGCCCTTTTACCTGATGCCTCTGCTGAAATCACTCACTGGGGTGAGGCACCCAATGGACCAATTGAACAGGAAATATTTGTTGACCATTATTGATTCTTCTTTCCAGTAAAAAAAAAAAAAGTCACCATCACCACCACCTAGAACACATTTCAGATGTTATATATAAGGTTTAGTCAATTTACCCTCAGACTTCATGTAATGATCATGAGGAATTCTCCATATTGTTCATTTTGGGAGGAGGGCTGGAACTTGTAAAGCTTCTGACCACATCCTGGTACTCATTTTTGTGTGTGGCAAAGATAGTGGTAAATGACATACATACTACATTTAGTGATAATTTTTCCATCACAACCACAGAGATAAAATGGTGAATATTCTTTGTTAACATGATAGAATGTGAACTCATTAGAATCCTATTTTGAAGCTGACAGTTGTGGGATTTATCACCCTAGTAGCTTGTTATCATGAAAGGTTTTCAAATGTTTCTATTTAATAAATGGTTGGAAAGAATATAAATGCTCTGTTGATTAGTTTGAATGTTTGCAAGCTGGTTCACTTTAGAATTATATCATCAACTTCACAAAAGAGAAAATGTCATGTACTATGGCATATTATTACTGTAGAAGAACATTTCTAACCACTTATTTTATCCTAATTCAATTAAAACTGAGGAAGTTGCTTGCCTGTACTGTCTGACAGTTGGGTTGACTTCATTAGTGACTATAGTTATTTTTAGCTGTTCTTGTCAAAAAGGAGAAATTGCAAATCAGCAGTTTGAACCCTTCTGTAGCCTCCCAATGGAGAACGTTTTTGGGGATGCAGGTGTCCCTCTTGATTGACAGAAACTGTGGCTTCAGAGTGAATGATCCTTTTTGACCACAGTGAAGGTGGATGTGTTTGAACAGTTTAAGCCATCAGCGAGATTTAATACATAGTAAAGTTTTGATAGTTTTGAGTTACATAGGTTATATTATAAATTTAGGATTCTCTTTTCTTGAAACCTAGACCTCAGTTTGTTTTGCTTTTCTGTAAATGTCTGTCTAAAAAAGCAGAAGCGACCCTGAGGTAGGGAAGAATTAATATTATTTTAGCTGCATATGGTGACACATGAAATGTTCGAAATGCTGTGGATTTGATTTGTATTGACAAATCCTGAAAGATAACCATTGTAAATTAATGATGCATATTTAAAGATATAATAGAAATTGTTTTGTTTGTGTCCATGGTATGTTATGTGAGTTCTTTCTTTCTTTCTTTCTTTCTTTCTTTCTTTCTTTCTTTCTTTCTTTCTTTCTTTCTTTCTTTCTTTCTTTCTTTCTTTCTTTCTTTCTTTTCCTTGCACAAGGCTGCCTTTTCAAGAGCCATGAATCAGTGCTTGTTTGTAAAAAAAGAAAAGAAAAAGAAAAGGTGCCAGAAAAGGAGCCAATGTCCACCAATCGCTCTGCAGATTCCTACTAGGCTGTTCCTAAGGGTTTGGGTTGCCAACCTCCAGGTGGTTTAAAAAAACCAACAAGCACTGATGGCACACAACTTATCTTTATATGTACCACAATTTATCTAAGTATATCACAAATGCAGAAAATCCCGACAGCAATAGATGTAACGCCGAAAGGCAAAGCGGCTCCAGTGGACTCGGAGAGAAGGAGAGCTCCAAGAGTTATGTAGAAATTCCGGACTGGATTTGTTGCAGCACTGAGCACCAACGTGTGCTGGTGTGATAATGATCAAAGTTTAACCATTTGAGCCGCAATAGAATATTAAATTACTTCGTCCCGAGATGGGAAACCGGTTAGACCCATTTCGCCGTGGCTTTGTCCATCGGGGAAGTGAAAAAATAGTGAGAGATGGTAATCTATCTCTAAAGGCAAAACAACAATAAAAGGGATTTCCACAACTACAATATTTCCAGTTTAAATACATGAAATACAAGAATGGGAGAAAAATTATACATACCAAACGCTGAAAAGCATGTAGCTTACAGATCAAAGGATGGCTTCTAGCGATCTTACAATGATAGAACAAATCCCAGTTTTTAAGCATTCTAATTGCCTGCAGGTGTTATGCAGGTGTAATTACAGTACTGCTCTTAAAGTACTATTCTTAAAGGTGACTATAGTAACATCTCAAAAAATATAATATACCCACATGTAAGAGAAAGTTAACTGATAAATGTGCATCAAAATAGCTATATATGTTAAATTACACCAAGCCTACAGATTTGTCCAAATATAATTATTAATCTTCACTAATTATTATACAAGTGTATAATAAAAATTTTTTAACAGCAATATATGACTAAAATAATAAATAAATAAATAAACCTTATATGTGTCTATAGTTACAAGCTGAATGATAAATATACATCAAGGTAACAGTGTACATTTTAATTATGAACACAACACTTATTTTACAGAAAACATGTGTAATCTGCAGCAGAATTCAATCCAAAGGGAGAAATAGTATTCAGAAGAAAAATGAAATGTGATTCTTGTTGGGAAAGGACTTTGTCTATGTTTTGCTTGATAAATGGTTTGGTTTTGTATTGCCATATTACAAAAAAACTGTAATTCTGTATCCAAATGATGTAAAGCCTGGTAATGTGCAGTTAATGGCGCCTCAGCTACATGATTCCTAATACGAGACCTGTGTTCACCTATCCGTAATTTAATTGCCCTGCATGTTTTACCCACATACAAAAGTCCACAGGGACATCTAATTAAATAAATGACATTTTTACTGGTACAGTTTGAAAATTGTTTCAATTTAAACACAAAATTTGAAGTGGTGCTTTTAAATTCTTTTACGGGAAGGGAAAAGGGACACATATTGCACTTCCCACAACGAAAATGTCCCAAAGGTAAGTTGGTAGATTGCTGGGGTAAGGTGTCTGAATGTATAAGATGGTCCCTTAAGGACCTGGTTTTGCGATACCCAAAACGTGGTTTTTCACTGCAACCCAGTAGATCTTGAACCAGGTGCCAGTGTTTTAAGACAATATTTTGAATGTCCCTAGTGTAGCTATTGTACTCTAATGAAGAAGTAATTCCTACAAAAGCGGGACATTGTTTTGGTTCAAATAAGGTGGCACGATCAATGGCATCCACTCTGGTCTTAGCATGTCGGATGACTTCTTGTAGATATCCCCTGGACTGTAATGTGTTAGATAAAGATGCAGCTACTGCTGCAAAATGCTCCTGTTGAGTGGCATTCCTTTTAAGTCTGAGGAATTGCCCATATGGCAAATTTCTTCTCAGATGTGTCAGATGGTAAGAATGGTAATGAAGCAGAGCACCTTTATCGGTGGATTTCTTGTAGGGCCTGATGATAAGCTTCCTGGAAACATCACCAAGTACTGTCAGATCTAAAAAGTTAACACAAGAAGGATGTGCTGTGTCTACAAATTTAATATTAGGAGCTCTGCTGTTAAGCCACTGCAACAGCTGTTGGTAATTAGCCATGTTATCAATCACCATGAAGGCATCATCGATGAAATGTTTGTATACTAGAATGTGGGGAAAATATGGATTATTATTATAAATATATGATTTTTCAAAAGCTATCATGAAAATATTAGCAATTGATGGGGCGCATGCGCACCCCATTGCTACTCCTTTAACCTGCAAAAAAAATATCATTCATAAACCGAAAAAAATTATTCTCCAGAACCAAATCCAAAAGATCTAAAAGAAAACGGGAAGGAGGAGTTGGTTGTGATTTGTGTCCAACAATTGAGCTATTATAGATCGTGCCTCATCTAAAGGTACGCTTGTGTACAATGAGGTTACATCCATGGTGACCAATACTGCATTTTCTGGAATAGTATAATTTTCAATCATCCCAATAAATTGTTTGCTGTCTAGTATATATGAAGGTGTGTTTATTGAGAAATCATGTAAATGGTATTCCAAAAACTTAGCCAGTGGTTCAATAATGGATTGATTACCAGAAACAATAGGACGGCCAGGGGGATTAACCAAACTTTTATGTATTTTTGGAAGGGTGTAGAAAATAGGCATGCAGGGGTATTCATTAATAAGAAAATCAGCCTCACATTTAGTGATGTAATCAAGAGAGAGCCCATCCTGGATAACAGTAAGGACCGAGAGTGAAACTCTAGAGGACGGATCTTGAGTTAGTTTAGTATATGTTGTTGTATCACTCAATTGTCTTAAATTCTCTGCAATATAGTATTTTGTGTTCAAAAGAACTATTGCCCAGCCCTTATCAGCCTCTTTGATGGTTATCTCAGAATTATTGGTCAGATTTTTTAATATTTGGTAATCATGCCTGGAGAAATTATTGTTATTATATCTCTGCCTTTTTTCTAACCTTTGTAAATCCTTCAGGATCAAATGATGAAAGGTAGAGGTTAGATGGCTGAAAGAAGTTGGGACAAAAGTAGAACGGGGCTTAAAAAAATTAACATCACCCATTGTAAGACCAAAATGTTCTCGCAGTTTAATTAAGCGCACTAAGCCAGGTGGTGGCTGGAGATCTCCTGCTATTACATCTGATATCCAAGCGACAGTTCTCTTGGAGAAAAGGGATGCTTTGGAAGGTGGAGTGTATGGCATCATACCCCATTGAAGTCCCTCCCCTCCCCAGACCCCCCTCAGGCTCCACCCCCAAAATCTCCCAGGTATTTTCCAACCCAGATCTTGCAACTTTAATGAGGGACCACTCTCTCTTTCTTTTGCTGAGTGGGGTGAGTTGGTACATGAGGATCAGGCCTTGGAATAGCCCCAAAATGGTTTCGGTACTCAGTTCCAGTGAGTACTGTGACATATACAAAAAAGCCCTGGCCATAATTATTGCAAAATGAAAAAAAGAGTCAATTCTTCTTTTTTTGGGGGGAGACCCTTTAAAAGATGTGGTGGGAAGGAGATGTTGGGGATGGCTCCTAACTGTCAGTTGCAGGTAGAGGAAAGGTGTACACCAGAAATTCTGGGCTGCATCAATAGGAGTATTGTGTCTAGATCCAGGGAAGTAATACTACCACTGTATTCTGCATTGGTCAGACCTAATTTGGAATACTGTGTCCAGTTTTGGGCTCCACAATTTAAGAAGGATGTTGATAAGTTGGAGCGTGTCCAGAGGAGGGAGAACAGAATGATCAAAGGTCTGGAATCCATGCCCTATGAGGAGAGACTTAGGGAGTTGGGTTTGTTTAGTTTGGAGAAGAGAAGGTTGAGGGGAGACATGATAGCCATGTTTAAATATTTGAAGGGATGTCATGTTGATGAGGGAACTAGCTTGTTCTCTGTTGCTCCAGAGACTAGGACACGGAGTAATGGATTTAAACTAATAGAAAAACGATTCCACCTAAACATTAGGAAGAACTTTCTGACGGTGAGGGCTGTTCGACGGTGGAATGTGCTGCCTTGGAGGGTGGTGGAGTCCCCATCTTTGGAGGTCTTTAAGCAGAGGCTAGATGGCCATCTGTCGGGAGTGCTTTGATTGTGGGATCCTGCATGTTGGGGGGAGGGTTGGGGTCACTGGGGATGTGGGGGGAGTTAGTTGTTAATTTCCTGCATTGTGCAGGGGGTTGGACTAGATGTCCCTAGTGGTCCCTTCCAACACTATGAGTCTATGATTCTATCTCATTGTCAGTTAGAGTACACAATTTTGAGCAAGACAGACCAATTATCTGACTTTGATTAGAGAGCTTTATATGTTCAAACCATTTGCACCATCAAAAGGCCAAAGTAACCATTTATAGAAGTCTAACTAGTAGTAATTTGGCAAATGCCTCTCTGATCTTGGAAAAAATGGAAATCCAGCAGGACTCATGAGAACATGTTTATCCTCAAATATTATATTACAATGACTTTATTTAATGTGAGCCAATATGTCAAATACATTTTGGAAAGCAGTGTAACTATTCGCAAGAATCCGAGCAAAAATTTGATAGTAAGTTTTCTTTCTGTCTCATCATTTAAAAATGATGCATCCAATTGATCAAATGTAAGTCTGCACTTGCATCTTGACTAGAGCACTCTAATAAGATCTTGTGAGGTCACATTATACTTTGACAAAGCGCCTGATGCAGACACTGAGACAGAACAGTGTACTTTTTGGCTTCCTCTCCTGAAATTGTTTCAGCATCAGATTACAACATTGCAAATGAACAACATTTTATGCTGTGGTATAGTGGTCTAATATTAATACATTTTCAAAATGGAAACCTGATGGATTAGATCATTTTCCTTGGTTTCCATCCCAAGGGATATCCAACCTATGTTACTTGTTTTAATTAAATTACCACATTTTCCATATGATTAAATGCCAGAATAATGAAGACTTATGGGACAGAATTTTAATTCACTATACATGACCATGAGCAATGTTGAGGGAGAGGGAGGAGCAGATGATTATACTTGAAGCAAATTTCAAACTGTGTCCAGATCAGCTGAAAATTGCACAATGATAATGCTTCAAAGTGGATATGAACCATGGTGTTAAATGGGTGTAAATGAATATATTGAAAGGAAACATTTAATCAGATTACAGAAATATAGAAAATAGTAACATTTAGATGGTTCGGGATGGTACTTGAAGTTACAGGAGGGGATGGAGGAAGGTACATTCTGCACTTGGACACATCTTGGAGTAATTATGTGTTTAGATTTTTTGGGATGTCCACTCCACAGCTCTGTTATACCTGCTAGATAGTCTAAACAAAGCATTTTCCTCTCTTCACCGGCTGGTGCAGCTACCTGTTGTGTATGGTGCAAGCTGTAGCCTTTGTGCTTTTGTCCCAAATGTCCTTCCATGAGGAAGGGCCATGGTTCAGTGGCAAAGCATTTGGTTGGCATGGTCCCAGGTTCAATACTCAGCACTTCTACAGTGAAGGAAAAAAGTATTTGATCCCCTGCTGAATTTGCCCGTTTGCCCTCTGACGAAGAAATGACCAGTCCATAATTTTAATGGTAGGTCTATTGTGGCTGTGAGAGACAGAATAACAACAGGAAAACCCCCAGAAACCCAGAAGACAAAAGTCAAAGATTGATGTGCATTATAATGAGTGAAATAAGTATTTGATCCCTTTGCAAAAGATGACTTAGTACTTGGTGGCAAAACCCTTGTTGGCAATTACAGATGTCAGATGTTTCTTGTAGGTGGCTACCAGGTTTGCACACATCTCAGGAGGTATTTTGTCCCACTCCTCTTTGCAGATCCTCTTCAAGTCAGTAAGATTTCGAGGCTGATGTGTAGCTACTCGAACCTTCAGCTCCCTCCACAGATTTTCGATGGGATTAAGGTCTGGAGACTGGCTAGGCCACTCCAGGACCTTAATGTGCTTCTTCTTGAGCCACTCCTTTGTTGTCTTGGCTGTGTGTTTTGGGTTATTATCATGCTGGAATACCCATCCTCAACCCATTTTCAATGCCCTGGCTGAGGGAAGGAGGTGCTCACCCAAGATTTGACGATACATGGTCCCGTCCATCGTCCCTTCGATGCAATGAAGGTGTCCTGTCCCCTTAGCAGAAAAACACCCCCAAAGCATAATATGTCCCCCTCCATGTTTGAGGGTGGGGATGGTGTTCTTGGGGTCGTAGGCAGCATTCCTCCTCCTCCAAACACGGCGAGTTGAGTTGATGCCAAAGAGCTCAATTTTGGTCTCATCTGACCACAACACTTTCACCCAGTTCTCCTCTGGGTCATTCAGATGTGCATTGGCAAACTGCAGACAGGCCTGTACATGTGCTATCTTGAGCAAGGGGACCTTGCAGGCTCTGCAAGATCATGGCGTAGTGTGTTACCAACTGTTTTCATGGTGACTATGGTCCCAGCTGCCCTGAGATCATTGACAAGTTCCCCCCGGGTAGTTCTGGGCTGCTTCATCACCGTTCTCATGATCATTGCAACTCCACGAGATGAAATCTTGCATGGAGCCCCAGACCGAGGGAGGTTGACAGTTAGGTTGACAGACCTTCTCACCAAGCTGCTTGGCAATAGTCTTGTAGCTCAGTCCAGCCTTGTGCAGGTCTACAATCTTGTCCCTGACATCCTTGGACAGCTCTTTGGTCTTGGTCATGGTGGCTAGTTTGGAATCTGATGGATTGATTGCTTCTTTCGACAGCAGAACCAACCCTAACCCTAACCCTAGCCCTAATCTGTCTGGTTGATAGGGGATCAAATACTTATTTCACTCATTATAATGCACATCAATCTCTGACTTTTGTCTTCTGGGTTTCTGGGTTTTTTCCTGTTGTTATTCTGTCTCTCACAGCTACAGTAAACCTACCATTAAAATTAGGGACAGGTCATTTCTTCATCAGAGGGCAAATGGGCAAATTTAGCAGGGGATAAAATACTTCCCCCCACACTATAGTTAGAAGAATCAGATAGCAGGTGAAATATGTGTTCCTGAGACCCTAGAGAGTAGAATAGACAATACTGACTTTTGTAGACTCAATATAAGGCAACTTTAGAAAGTCATTTGTCAGTCAGTGGACACAAAACATTTGTCGCATGTGTACAACCCCAAATAATGGATTATCTCAGGCAGCCATATAGTATAGCTTCAAAAAGCCCTCCTCAAGCCACAGAGATGGTGGAATTATAGGTGGAAAATAGAAATATTGAATGAAAAAATTGCTATGATTCAGTTGCTTGAGAAATCATCCACTTGGACAGCATCCCTGTAGGGCTGTGCATATTGGTAAACCTGAACATAAAATAAACCTGAAATTAGCAGTTTGGGCAATATTCGGGTTTACTTTTGGCCAAATACCAAAACCTAGGAATCTCCCTAAAGCTGAATAGGCGATTCCCAAAAAGCCGAGTAGATATTCGGCTTTTCAGGTTTCGGCTATTTGCCTTTGCTCAAATGCATGGGAGAAGGCAGCTGTGATGAACAGAGTTAATTTTTGAGAGAAGGTCAGAGAAAAAGAGTGGGCTGAGTTAAGGAACTCTCTCAGTTCTGAAGAAAGGAATTAAATTCTGTTATTGGTAACCTGTGCATTCAGAAGCTGTGTTTGACTTTGAGAACCTGAGGGTTCAGATTTGCCTAAGCTGGTATAAAACAAATCCTGTGGAGTGACAGGTAGAAATTGGGAGGAAAAGGGCCCTTTCTCAGGTCAGTAGAAGGGAATAGGCTCTCGGAAGGAGATATTCCAAATACAGGGGGTTGTTAAGGGATTACTGCCACAAAAAGTGAAATATATCTATAGCGAGAACTGGATTTGAGGGGAAATCTCCATACTTCTGCGTTTCTCTGGGGAAGAGAGATTGTATGATCTCCAACTCCCTCATAGCTAGGCAGCAGAGTCTAAATAGAAACATCTATAAAACATCTAAATAGAAACATCTATAGAAACATTCTGGGAACTGAGCTCAAAATGTGAACTTAATTTAAGAAGTGTAATTGAGTATCATCTAAGCCATCTAAGATCTATGCCTTCTCTGAAGTGAAACTTATAAGATAGCTCTGGTTCTATGCTTTTCCTAACTAAAGTTTTCCCTCCAAATCTATCCCTTGTATAGTGTTTAATAAATCTCTGTTTTGTTTATTAACTTGAGAAAGCCTCTGGTGTCTCATTTCTTCTGAGGTAAAAATAAGTAAAGGGGACTAAGAAGGAGAAAAATCAAAACTCCTAATACACATTCTGGCAAACAAGCAAAGCTCTCTTCCCCTCAGTACCCACAAATGGGGGAAATTCGGCTGTTTTTCGGTTCAGGACGAACCGAATCGACAGCCCTAGATGACTGTTCACAGGATGTCATTTGCCACCAAAAGAAATATTTTCTGTGCCTTATTTTTCTTACATTTAAGCCATTTCCCTCAGTGTGGAAGCTAATTTCCATCATGCTATGTGCCCCAGATACCAACAGAGCCCCCAGACATTGAGGCGCCAGCCTGCCAGTTGGCTCTTTCCACCAGTTCTCAGCAACACTGACCTTCTGAACCTGAAAACTGATTGACAGCTTGGCTCACAAATGCCTGGAGGATGGGGTGACCCCTTTGCAGGCCCATAAAATTGGACTCCCTGTCCCAAATTTCCCCAAACTTCAATGTCCATTTAAGGAGAATCCCTTGCAGCTACTCAGCAAATGTGGTGACTCTACCTCGAAAAACACGTCCCCCTAGAGCCTTGAAAATAAATTCCATAGACTATAATGGACCCGCATTTTTTTTGTAAACCCATAAATAAAACCCAGTAATTGTGGCACAGAGTGGTAAGCTGCAGTACTGCAGTCCAAGCTCTGCTCACGACCTGAGTTCAATCCCAACAGAAGTCAGTTTCAGGGAGCCAGCTCAAGGTTGACTCAGCCTTCCATCCTTCCGAGGTTGGTGAAATGAGTACCCAGCTTGCTTTACCTTTTTAACCCTTTACTGGCATGGGTATTTGGCTTATGACAGTTGTATTACAATAGCTCACTTGTTACTTGTTACCTTCCAGATCTAATTCAAGGTGCTGTTTTTAACCTTTAAAGCCTTCTGTGGTCTGGTCCCCACAAGCTTGAAAGACCTCCCCTTATGAGCCCAGACAGAAATTTAAGGTTCTGACAATAAGGTTTGCTCTCTCCCCCATCCTTAAAAGAGGAAGATCTGTGAATTCCAGGGCAAGAATATGAATGCTTCATCCTAACCGGATGGGCTGCTGGTTAAGGGAGGGATATATTTGTCTCATTCAATTCATATATAAATATAAGGCTATATTGTTCAGGTGGGCTTATTTCCTGACTTAATTTGTCTCATTCAATTCAGACATAAATATAAGGCTATATTGTTCAGGTGGGCTTATTTCCTGACTTAATTTCAGTAGTGTTTAATTGAGTCAATATTTTAATATGTTGGGTTTCTAGGTTGGTGTTTAATCTTTTTGTTTTTATTGTAAACTGCTTTAACCAAGGAGGGAAAAGAGTATAGAAACAATAAATAAATAAATAACTGTGTAGATTGGACGGCAAAACCTCTTTAAATAGGATTTGGCAGGGATGCAGCACTTCTGTGTGGTCTGCATTGGTGCCACAGTTTCTGCTTCTTCTCAGCCTCTTTTATTAATCTAAGAGTGACTGGGAGGAGATTTTAATCTGTGATGGAAATGCAACCATTAATTAACCAAGGCTGACAATTAGTCCTGTACAAAAGCTAGGGTTCATAGGGTTGTCAGGGACTGCGTGGCAACTAGTGGGAGTTTGGGAAGGGCAGGGACATGGAGGGGAGCTTTGCCATAGAGTTATTGGCAGTGCCTAGAGAGGTGTGACATCACTTCCAGGAAGTGACATCATGCCATCAGCACAACAGCATTTTTTAAAAATTTTCTCCTGCCACCATTCTGAATGGTGTCTGGAAACAAGAGCCAGGAGATGGGGATCCCCTGCCAATGCAACATGCCCCCACAGTGTGTGATGATGTGTTTTGTGGAGGGTCCAGTAAACCTTACATACTGTATGGACAAGGCAGGGGCCATGGATAGTCATAACTGAACCTAAATCTGGAAAGTACATTTTTCAGGTAATGGAGCTGGGCAATGGATTGGAAAGCAAATGATGAGAAAACTAGGGAAACTGGGGGATTATATGCTGCAGGCAGAAGGGGCTTAGGTGGCCACGTGGGAGCAGAAGACCAGGCTCCTAGTATTTATGCAAGATCTCAACAATTTAGAGGCTCCATACTACCTTCTGAATGTTGAGTTATTAGTTTGGTTCCATTCCATGTCTCAAGATGGCTTTGAGACTTAAGGGTACCTAGTCTGAAGTTTCTCACCAGGCTAGATCCCAACTTCATTCTGAGGCTCACAGACCTGAACACATGTTGGACAATAAAAACAACACTATAACTTTAAATAAACTCAAAGGATGGCTTTATGCAAATATGTGGTAGCAGTCCTGCAGGATTTCTACACTTCCCTTCCCTTTTTAATTAGCTAATTGAGAGAAGCGCAGAAGTGCCGAAAGCAAATTTCCAGCTTTCTTTGTGCAAGTGGAAAGTAAAGCTTGCCAATTATTTTTCTGGTTGGACTACTGTTGAAGATAAACCAGAACAAATGTAGTCACTGCTCTCTCTGTGTGCTTTCTTTTTGTCTGTACCAAAATAAAAAAACCTGGCAAGTGTTCAGCCACTGATAGCATTAAAAAAAAACACATGTATAAGCCAGTTGCTCCCAGCTTGGTTTTTGCTGAAACTAGGCCTCCCTTGAAATGTTAGATATGTTTAATTTTCCAAGTCTAGTAACGGTAGGAGAGATTTATGGCAATCCCCTACCCCGCCTCCCATGAAATAGTACTTAACACCATAGATGTTAAAAGACAAATATAAATTAGTGCCAAAACAGATGTAGTGTTGCGATTTCCAGGTATGATCTCCCAAGTGTTTGCTTTTCTTTTCAAATGCTGGTGTAGGACTCTGATTTGGATTGGGACTATGGTATTGAGGAGGGAGAGTTAAATGTCCCTCTGTGTTTTATTTTTGGTTGAAAAAGCTACATGAAGCTACTATTTTGAATGGATCTATTTTCTTTTGGGAAATCAAGGTTTTAAATATATATATATATATGGATGCTCTTAGTCCATTCTTTGAAATATAGTACCCTTCTGATAAGGTGGTATCAAGCACTTGTCCACTGCATCTGAGAAAGGAAACCTGCATTCCGCACAGCAGTAGTGATTTCAACCGGAACATGATTTTGCTTTGAACTCTACTTTAATTTCTGTTGTGTCATTTCCTCACCCTACTCTTGACTTCATCTATTGACACTGAGCACTGTCCAGCTAGTTAAGTATTTAAACGGCCCAATGACTTCAGAAGGAAAGAGGCCAGTTTAGCTGGATCATGTATATTTTGTTTCTTTTTCTATCTTGATCTAGTAATTCTCAAAGTTCCTGTTATTGTGGTAGAGATTATCCCCAACTTCGCACTGATGGTGGTTTTTTTGGCAAGGAACTCTGTCAACTAAAAACATTTAGCAAGACCACTAAATTATTTTCTATGTGCAGTTGCATAATTATTTCTGAAAGCCATTTTTAGTTACTATATAGCCTGGCTTGGTCTTGAGTCATTAGACGTTTCCCCAAGACTTTGAAGTCACCTAAATTCTGAATTAGAATAATATCTGGAAGCAATATTAGAATGGAAAAGGCCAATTCAACATAGTGGTGTTAGCAATGTAGTTTCAAGTGGTTTGTCCAGTCCTTTCAAAGCAGAAAACCATAAAATGTTGAATCTGTTTGAAATCTGTTTGAAAACTATATTTCATTGTAGTATGTTTTCATGTCGTATGATCTTTGTGACACTAAAATGTAATTTGGGAGACTTTTCTTCCAGATTGTGAATAAATCTTGACAAAGAACAGATGTGGGCAAACTATAGTTCAACTAAGGAATCTTTGAAAGCTAGGTTAACCTTCTTAACCATAGAACATATGGATGTTTCATTAACATCACTTGATTTTTGCACAGGCTAAGCAATTTATAAGAAATTTAAGAGGAGAAATAAATGGCTGACCTTCATTTCAGAACCTCTCCCCTTTCTCACCTCAGAGAACAGGAGGACAACAATAGGTGTTCACATGTAGGGTTTCAGTTTTATATCCTGCATATTTTTGTTCTATCCCAGATTTCCTTCTTTGTGCTTTATTACAGTTAAGCAGCTGTGGGAGAATGTAAGAAATTCTGCATAACCACAATGTGCCTCTCTGCTTAATAGTAGCAACACACACATAATGCCTTTGCAATAGATAGCTACCGTAGTTCTGTATTGAACCACTTATTCTTGTGGTTGCTGTTTATGTGTTTGATGCCCTGTTGTTAAAGAAATTACAGGATCTCATTTTAATTTCTTCATGATCGTCCCAGAGATAAACAAGTTAAATAATTTTTTAAAATGTTGAGGAATATTCCATATGTAGCTGAGTTCTAGTCTTTTTTGTTTTTGCTGTCAAGTTAAGTGACTTACAGCAACCCCGTGGGGGTTTTAAGGCAAGAGATGTTCAGAGGTGGTTTGCCTATGTGTCTCTCCCATCCAAATACTAACAAGTGCCAACCCTGCCTAGCTTCCAAGATCTGATGAGATCGGGTTAACTTGGGCTATCCAGGCCAGGGACACAGAGAGTCTTAACTCATTATTTTGTATGTTGCAAGGGAATTTCACATTTAAGTCACAGTTGGGTAATAGGGATGAGGTTACTGTAGAGCTGGTCATGTGTGGGAGTCTAGTTAGGAAGGAAACCTGAGAGTGATACTGCTTTCTGGTTGGCTTTAGCTAATATGCTTACAGTGCATTCCTGAGCTGCTGGCGTGCGGGGACAGCAGGGAAGAGGCGTGGCCGCACCGCCTCCTAACCTGTTTCCCACACGCCGCCAGGACGAAAAAAGCCTTTTAAAGGCTTTTTTAATTTTCACTGGGGCTAAAACAGCCATCCTGGCCACCAAAGTCCGGGGCCAAAAGGGCATAGGGAGCTGCCTAATGGCCTCTGGATCGCCTCCCGGGATGCTGGAATGCCTCCAGGGATGCCGGTGTGGGCCTCTACGTCGGCAAGACACCGGCAGAAGGCCCCGGGAGTGGCCGAAGACCAGAGTCCGGCCCTCCATGCCAGCGTTGGGAACACTAATGCCAGTGTAAGTGGCCCGGGTGCCGGCTCAGGAGGCCCAGATGCCAGCACAGTGCCTTCCTGGCCTCCCAAGGGCAGAGGTCTCTCAGATGCCCGCTCATTTTGCACACGGCTCCACTTCTGATCCTGTGAGCAGGCTTTGCAAATGGAGAGCATTCTGCCATTATAAGCAGTGTGTTCACTGGGTCAGAAGTCCTGTGCTGAACTTTATGGCATGAGGTGTTCCTTTTCAGTCATGACATGGACCACAAGAAATGAGGCAATATTTGACAGGTTTCTAATTTATTATAGAAGCCGTGGGGCAGTTTCTCAATATGCCAAGGGAGTGCTGGGAATGAAATAGAAATGTTAGGAGGGAAGTTGGGAGGGAAACGTGAGTGCAGCACTGGTAAGGAAAAATGCACCACTGGCCTCAGCCTTCCCTCCCTTCTACCTGGCATCTCACCCAGTTCAAACTGAGGTTTCAATATATGAAGACTTTAACGTGTCCTTTCACTCAGTGCTGCAGGGGGTGAAGCCTCTCTTGCCAGTTTGCATGAAAAGGGTGGCAGGTATGAGATGGCCAGGAAGGTTAGCCACCCAAGTGCTTAGTGGGATGTGGTCCTTCAGGTTGAAGATGGCCATCCCTACTGAATATTTCTTGTTCCTGTTTAGAGCTCACTTGCTTTCTTATCACTACAGTCACCTACATAAATTTCCCAAATGTTCTCCCATCCAAAAAATAATCAGAGCCAGAGTTGGTTAACTTTTAAGAAGCGGCTGTATTGTACGTCTCCTGATAGGCCACTTCGGTCTCCTACTGGGAGCCCAATGCCCTGCTACCTGTTGCTTATCCACAGGGGGAAAATAGGGTAGGGGAATTTGGTATGAATTTGACGTCATCATGGCTGGGTAAAACCATAGAGTTTTGGGTGCATGCTAGAGCATGTGTAAGGAAACACATTGACATCACTTTTGGTTCATGCTGGATGTGTTGTCATGATGCTGGAGAACGCTGAGCCGGTAGGTCCCCTCGGGTTGGCAACCCTTTCTCCTGCTCATGCCTGATCCTATGATCCATCATTGTGTGACCTCTAATGTCCTTCATTACAAATAATAATGGCAGAGGTGTTTAGAGGTATCCTTTGTAACTGTGTGTGTGCTGTCAAGTCACACTTATGGCAACCCCAGAGGGTTTTCAAGGCAAGAGATGTTCAGAGGTGGTTTGCCATTGCCTGCCTCTGCATGGACTGAGAGAGTTCTGAGAGAACTATGACTGGCCCAAGGTCACCCAGCAGGCTTCATATGGAGGAATGGGGAATCGACCTTGTTTCTCCAGATTAGACTCTACTGCTCTTAACTACTATATCACACTGGTTCCACCTTTGTAGATACTGACCGTCTTTTGAATTCTCTTTCCAGCCAAAATAAAAATACAAGAATTATCTTCTACTAATTATGTAAAATCTTCTTGTTTATGTCATAACTTAGCAACTACAAATACATATTAGATTGTTCCTGAAATCTCCTTAATAATATATTCACTGGTTTTGTACTCAGTATCTGTTTTATAGTATTTTAGGATATTCAGTGTTGCTTTTTTAGCATTGTTTGCAGCTGTGAACCGATGGGATAGAGTTTGTTTGAAATATAAATACAACTGGGATAGCAATGTTGGTCTGTTGCAGCAAAATGAAAAGACGACTCTTGCCACACCTTAAAGAATAACACATCTACTGTAGCATAAACTTTTTCGGTTTTGAGCCCACTTCATCATATGTATGCATAGTTAATACATGCATAGTTGATGCATGGATCCAGTTGAATGGGCTGAAGCTCCCACAACATGCTTCTTTTGTTTTAGAAATCTAGGTAATAGATAGGTCACAATGGATGATATACTTCAGTTACTTTGGCACAACATGGTTTGCCCTAGCAGTTACTCATAAGGTATGCATTGCTCATAGTACAAGTATTTCATTTGTTAATAGTTTTGGTATTAATGTGGTTTATAATATAGCCATGTATCTTGCTGTGGGTTAAAGAAAAGAAGGTGGTTTATGCCCCATGAGATCATTGCTGCAAAATACCTGGAAATTCATCATCTAACCAAAACTGTTGAATAGGCACATAGGTCTAGTTTTTCTTGGCTTTTTTTTTGAGGAAAGCTATGCACAGCAAATGGGATTATTTTTGTCTTTCCCACTCCCTCTAATGTCACTCTCAGATCTAGTACCTTTTCATCAGCCAATTAGGTGCTATCATTTAAGATTCTTTTGTTTTCTTCTGGAGGATATTTTCAAGAATTGATCACATTGTTAATATTATTGAACAACATCCTAGGACCTTCTTTCAACACCAGGGAAAATTTCTGTAATCATTCTAAAGATCCCTTGATTACATTTCTTTTTTTTAAAAAAAAACTCTCAGTTGATTTCTCTTCAACTCTTTCAACATCTCTCTGTGTGTAAAGTGCCGTCAAGTCGCAGCCGATTTATGGCGACCTCTTTTGGGGTTTTCATGGCAAGAGACTAACAGAGGTGGTTTGCCAGTGCCTTCCTTTGCACAGCAACCCTGGTATTCCTTGGTGGTCTCCCTTCCAAATACTAACCAGGGCTGACCCTGCTTAGCTTCTGAGATCTGACGAGATCAGGCTAGCCTGGGCCATCCAGGTCAGGGCTTTAACATCTAGTTGAAACCTTTTAAAGCAAGAAGAATAAACCATCCTTACTATCCTTTGTCTGTAAATAATCTTTTCCTAAGATGATTTGTAACAAAGGAGACTCTAATAAGGAGAATCTAATGATTCGATAGATGTAAGTGTTACACCAATTGCACAAAATGATCACAGCATTAAGTCCAGAATTTAATTGGAAAGCTATATAAACAGTCCACCATGACCAGATTTAATTTCAGAAGACAAAATTTCGCAGAAATGAGGGAATTAGTTAAAAGGAAGCTGAATTGGTGTGGGTCAAACTCATTTTGGATGCTTGGAAATTATTTAAATCCACAATAATGGAAGCTCAGATAGAATGCATACAAAAGATAAGGCAAGTTATCTTGAAATCTAAGAGGATGCCAGCATGGTTACAGACAAAATCAAGGAAACCATAAAAGGCTAGAAGGCTTCCCTTAAAAAAGTAAAAACCTTGTCCAAAACAGGTGATCAAGAAGGTCAGATTTTCTGGCAAAACAAATGTAAGCTGACTATACAGCAGGTGTAGGGTGGTAATGGTCCTACTAGATGTAAGCATGGGTGGGCCAGAAGGGTTGCGGCACCACTGATAGTGGAACAACAATTGACCTCTCATCACTGACATCTGTTAAGAGAACCCAGTAGAGCCAGGTCAAGTGGCAGATGGACCTATCCAGCTGGAAGCAACAGCTGAGGGTGGCTTCATGGAAGGTCTCTGAAAACCAAATGGGAAAGAGCAAAAGGTCCTCTAATATTTCCATACATTCACCCCAGCAGCCATTTCTGACCCCAGGAAAATTTATTCTTGTGTTGTGGAAACTGTGTGGAACTATAGGGAAGGGGGACAAAATGCCTCCCTTCTTCCTTTTCTGCCAGCAGAGCTGTTCTCATGCAAGAGTGGAAAGCTGGGAGGATCAGAAGCATTAAGCCAGGAAGATTTAACACTGTCAGCGCCTTCCATTGATGGATCATGGGAGTAACCCAATATGAGGAGCATACTGCTACGAATATTAAGATAAACAATAAGAATTTATTTTCATATATCAGAAGTAGGAAACCAGCCAAAGAGGCAGTGGGTCTTTGTACAACAAAGGGGGTGAAAATATTGCTAAAGGGAAACCGGGATTGGATTGAAACTGAATGAATTTATTGCATCCGTTTTAATTGCAGAAAATGTAGGGGACTTACCCTTGCCACAGGCACTTTATGAATGGTGTTGAAAGCGGGATGATGAGAGATGAAGGTGTAGCATTGATGTAAATAATTAAATCACAATGCCAGTTACTGGGAGAGAGTAACAAGAGTAGATTTTGGCTTCTATGTCCCTGCTGTGGGCCTTCCTGGGCATCTTGTCAATCAGTGTGGAAAACAGAATGCTGGACTAGATGGATCAATGGTCTGATCCAGCATGGCTGTACTTATAATCTGACTGCTGAGGGAAATAATGGTTGTGGTGGCTATGATCACCATACCTTGCTTTTGACTTTTTATAAGGCATGTGGCAGACTGCTAGGTGGACCTTGGCCAAATCCAGCAAGTAGTTCTTACATCAGTAATCTCTAGATCATATTAGGCTCTAACATTGCAGACACTTGTTATGCATAAAAGTCTATGTAAATAGGCTTTTACTATTGGAAGAGTCTGCTAAATTGAGTGAAAGTTGGTCTCTGTAAATGCTCTTATGGGCAAGCTCTTTAGGGAGCCAGAGAGCAATGCTGGAACTGGCCATTTTCAAATAGTATGGGACACTTGAAGGCGTCTGTGGTTACAGAAAGAGATGTAGAATAGCAAGGTAACGTAGACAATGTACAGTAAAGGGGGAAATACATGCAGGACATTGCAAGTGGCAGCATGATCTATTTTAGAAACTCTAGACTATTTAAAAATGGAACATTCTTCAGTTAGCATGTCATGTGTTTTTAAATTTCAGTGAGGGAGTTGCAGCTAGATTCAAGTCCAGTAGCACCTTAGAGACCAACAAGATTTTTGAGGTATAAGCTTTTGAGAGTCAAAGCTCTCTTCATCAGATATCTCAACTCCTGAAGGCTTATACCCCCCGCCCCCGCAATCTTGTAAGGTGTTACTGGACTTGAATCTACCTGTTCTACTGCAGACCAACTTGGCCGCCCTCTGAAATGATCTCAGTGGGGGAGTGGAGCAGGTGCTTAAATTTCTCCCATTTAACAAACGGTTAACTTTACCTGGATCATGCCTGGATCAGGGTTATAACAAGAGGGGATCTTTTTTTCAAAAGAGGTTTTTTTTATTATAGGAAGACAGTTACACACTTTAAAATACAATCTTTCAAAAATTATTTATTCTTGATAACTTCTGCTGGCAACCAGTAAATTCTGACCTCCTGGAACTCCCTTGATGATCGTGTATGTGGCCCAGAGACTAAAAACAAGCTAAATGCTTCCTTTGCCCCCAGCTGTAAAGCAACATCCTGTAACCAGATGAACCATATAAACTGGCTTCCTAGAAGCGCACCACCTAGGACTTAGCAAGGAGCATGTTTTTAATCTCAGCTGTTTTCATAGCAAGCATCTGTTTTGAACTGTTCATAAGTCAGCAACATGCCATGTTACAAAAAGTGCAAATAATCTTAAAATAATTAGAAGGGAAGGAGCAAAAACGGGGGGGGGGCATGGGCAGCTTGCAGAATGTTAAGAATGTGTTAGCAGGAAGGAACTGGTATTGAAATAACTATGCCTGCTGATACCTAAGAGCATCAAATAGATCAGAATGAAAAAAAAAAACTAGCATGTGATGGGCTATGTTGCAGTCTCTGCAGCTGCATGTAATATATTTTTTTTCTTTGTTATGCAGCCCTCATCAGTTATATTTGGAGGTCCTCAGAAGATGAGGGAACAGGCTCTCCCATAACCTGTAAGAACCAGAGTAAAGAAATGAGCCATAATGAACCGAGCTGAAAGCTATTATGTTTATTTTAAGACAACATTTTACATTGATATTGAGCTCTCCGGGGATGGTTGATTTATCCAGAAGAAAATAGGAAAATGTATTATAGGAATTCCCATTTATCTGATCAACTGGCCCAGAAGAGTAACTGCTGCATAAGTCTATTTCAAGTATAAGAAGTGACTAATCAATCCATTAAATGAAGTAGTTAAACAAATGTCCAAATGTTGTTCCCTTGATGCTCAGATATCTTTGATGTATTGCACATGCTCAGGGATATCCAAGGCTTCTCTGCAGCCTGCTCATCTCTCTGTTGTCTTCTGACTCTGGGAAGTAGGGAATAGTAGAAAAGAAAAGTCCTCCTGGCAAAAGTCTGGGAAGAGTCGCAGATTTTTCCCCCCACCAGGCACATGCTGTTCGGAGGCCTCTAGGCTCCGTTGCTCTCTTAATGATGTAACCAAGAGCACAGTGGAACCTAAGGGGAAGGGTCGTGACTTAGGCATAGAGCATCTGTTCGGCATGCAGAAGGTACCAGGTTCACTCCCTGGTTTCTTTATTTAAAGGATCTGGCAGTAGGGAATGTGAAAGTCCTCTGTGTGAGACTCTGGAGAGCCATTGCCAGTCTGAGTAGACAATACTGACTTAGATGGACTGATTCAATATAATTAGATAGATCTGATTCAATATAAAGTAGTAGTAGAAAAAGAAGAGTTGATTTTTAAATGCTGACTTTCTCTACCTCTTAAGGGAGAATCAAACTAGTTTACAATCACCTTCCCTTCACCTCCCCACAACAGACACCTTGTGAGGTAGGTGGGGCTAAGAGAGCTGAGACTACCCCAAGGTCACCCAGCTGGCTTCATGTGTAGGAGTGGGGAAACCAACCCGGATCACCAGGTTAGCGTCTGCCGCTCTTGTGGAGGAGTGGGGAATCAAACCTGGTTCTCCAGATTAGCTTCATGTGTAGAAGCATCCAAATTTGCGGTGCCTATCCTGGCACAAATGAGATTCTACCTATGGCCTTCCTTTACTCCACAGAGTCATCTAACTGTCTGGGGAACCAGGAAGCGCATGGCCCATATAAGGATGGGCATGGTAAACTTCAAGATCTCTAGGCCACTGCAGGTTTCAGTGGATGTGTGCCAGAGCTCATTTATGGAGATTTGGATATTGAGCAAATAATATATATGAAAAAAGTCCAGACTCCCAATCTGACCCATCATTAACTAAAAGACAGGGATTCTAAGGGTAGATACTGCCATACATTTACTATATGGGGTATATGTTTTTGTGTGCTCCATAGTGGTGCTGTTGGATTTTGTTAATAATGTACGGTACAGACATTGGACATGGGCTTAACTGTGATGCTCAAACGATAATTTTGGACAAATCACTGCCTCTCAACTTAGCTTACCTTACAAGTTTTTTGAGAAAAAAATTGGATAGCCCAGTATAAAATGCCCTGATCTAATTTGGAGGAACAGCAGGATACGAGCTCAATAAAGCATAAATAGATACATTGGTACTCGTGTCATGGCCCTGGTTCTGTACAGGGCTGAAAGTCTTCACGTTCCAAACAACGGCATCAACTGTCTTGGTGCATAGCTTTGATAATCCATCCCCTCGCTCCTCCAACAACAGAGCTATTCATTTTCTTCTACCTTCTGTTTCATGTTATTTTATCAGTTACCAACCATGAGAAAACATTCTAAGACTATTCTGGTGTTTGTATGATGCAAATGCATTTTATACTGGGGCTTTGGGAAACAACTGGGGTGGGGGTGGGAGAGCTCATGATAAAAAATGGGGAGTATGCTCATGAAAAAATAGGCAGTCTATTACTAGACATTTTAAATGCAAAAAGGATAAAAATAAGCATCTTATGTTTCAGGGCAAGATGCACTGAAGGATTGTTATGATCATTTTGCTTATCAGTTCATCTATCAATGAGGATACCTATTTTTACTTATTGATTTTTATTCATTTCAATAAGAAATCCCAAACTCCATGTTAACAATACTGGTTGTGCTTGGTTTTGCAATCCACAATCTAGACTTACTCATTTTATGGTCTACTGTTTCTACAGCACATGAATTGAGAGTCTTACAGGTTTTCAGCAGCTGGAAAGCATTTGAGAATAGGGAGATGGAAAATGTATGCATTTATGGACGTGATAGGAAAAGCCAGAACAATTGAACACATCGGGTCATGGTTAAAACTGCAAGACAGAGCTATATAAGTTTAATGGTGATGGTTTAATTATGGGTGAAAAATGGAATTATTGCTCCATTGTTCCATTCTCTGAAGGTTCATTGCACATCATGTTGAATTGCTGATTCTGTTCCAGTTGCATTTTTTCTTGACTTGTCTGTATCTATGATGTCGTCTCCACCTTATTTAGGCACAGGTCCCCACCCAGGAATTTATAATCATAAATCAATTTTGTTAACATCAGCCTGATTAAATCATAAACATGGAAACACTTTACTGTGCTTCTCAGTGTTTTCCTCTCTGTACATAACACATTTATTTAGGACTTTAATTTCAACTGTTTACAATGGCTTGGAGTAGGCAAGAATGTATAGTCGTGTTTATTAAAGCTGAGAATGCTAAATATATTTAAAGTATATGCAAGGCTTAGATCACTCACACTTACTCTGAGTCACTGAACGATTGCCCAAATACAGATTTCTTCTGGCTAATATATAAGTTGAAGCTTCACAACCCTCTAGAAGTAGGGAATTGGAAAGCCTCTGCGTACTCTCATTGGTTATGGGAGCTCCATCATAAAGATGGTAAAAGAAAGATTGGGGAGCACATGTTTTCTTAGATATGCAAGGCCCAGTACACTTATGTGGTGGAGATTGCCGAACCTATTATGAAGGACATTCTCATGAAAATGGTGAAGACAGAACGCATATCTGATTCACGTTCTTATGCAACATATCCAAAAAGGATTGTCTTAAATTGTCTGCAAGATACAACAATTTGTCTAGGTGAAAATTGCAAAATATATGTGCATGGAGTCAAATGTTTTTTCTCAATTGTTTCCTCCCAATTTCAAGTAAACAGAACAATATCACAAAACTCATATTTATCCAATCTTATGTTTCTAATAAGGGAGTTGAACCAAAATCCCCAAACCACATGGGCAGAAAACGATGGAGCTGCAAAACCAAGTACTTTTCATCCTGGGTAACAAGAAGTGCCTGGCTCAAGAGACACTGAAAACTGCTGACTGCATTTCTCTTTGTTGTAACATTTAGATGTTGTTTTGGGTACACATGGTATGCATTTATACAAGTTACACAAGGGAATATGTATGAAGAAATGACATGTATAACATAGAGTGATAACCTAGTCATCTTCATGGTAAATTAAACAGTCTATATACCAAAATGAGCCTAATTCACACTTCCCCTTGCTCCTTGGGGAATGGCAGGTACAATCAGCAACTACTTTCTGTTGTGGGATTTTCATGTTGGTTGACTTGATTTCATCTACTATATTCAGCTGCCTGATGACTCATGTTACTGCATCTTTTTGTTTTCCAGTGGTATTTTATTTAGCTAGTCAATACCTTGTATATTAAAGAAAAACAGCTCTTGGCAATGAGAACTGAAATGCACCATATTGTAGCAAAACTTGGAATGGGAGATAAAGATTTTTAAAAAAAATTCCAGGGGAATGAAAATATAACTGTAATGTGCATCTGAAAAATTTCTCCTGATTTATGCTTTCTGTGTTTAATATGTCTTCTTACAAGTTGGCTTTTGCAATATGATGATTTATCTTGGGCACATGTAGATACATTTATGTATACAGGTGCTTCCCTTATGGAATTCCCTCCTATTTTTTGCCAGTGAAATTACATTGTGGAGGTTTACTGCTTTCTGGAACATTGTTCCAACCCCAATGCACACTGATGTAACCAGTGCAACTTGTGGCAAAGCATGACCAGAGCCATCTCATAAAGATTACCCAGTCCTAAGGAAGTCTAGGAATGTATGATAGTTAAAGAATTTATCTGCAACCAAATAACCAAAATGTTTACCTCATATTATGCCCTGGTCCTACTTTCCCATGAATAACAGATATATACCTGATCAAAGCTGCTGCACTGCTCCTTCTATAATGTCCTTCTATTACACACACACACACACATATATATACACAAACACACACACACACATATATATATGCACACACACACTACACCCGTTTTCCAGATTCTACCCAGGTACAGTGTTGATATAGTGACAGGTATTTGCTTTTTAAATACATTTTAATGGAAGATAGTATATATATCCTTATAACGTCACTGTTAATGTATGTTTTATTCTGCTGGTCTATGACCGTAATAAATTATTGATATTGATTGACTGCTCTACAATAGGACAAAAGAAAGAAAACAGTGGATAAAATTCTATGGAATCAAATTTACTGGAGAAAAAAAGTCCTAGAAAAACATTGATTCCCTAGAGATTCCAATAATATATTAGATTCCCCCCCTCCCCCAGTTTTTGGCTAAAGTGTTTTAAATCAACCCTATGTCAAAAACTTTTACTGATAACATTTCCTCCAATGCATATACCATATGCGAAAGATTCTTTTACTTCAAGACTAAATATTTTAATTGAGGTTACTTCTGTGTACTGACACAGCAAAGCCTTGAAACCAGATGACAGGCGTCACTATTAATTTGGTTGTTTTTTTTCAGAGCAAACAATGTTACTAATGATTTATATGGAGAGCACTCTGTCCACACTGTCTGTACATGTTGACACTATAGCTCTGAGTTATTCCTAGCATGATATGACACGTAATGTGGGCAATGTTATTCGTGACATTAAAGCGAAGCTTGGCTGCTGTTTTGGAGCAAAACGTTTATCCAAGGAAAAGATGAGAAGGAGAAGAATACAGTGTTTACACAGTGATGCAATCTTAGAAATGTCGCTTCAAGCAAACATAACATTGAGGTAATGAACATTAGCTATTGCTGATCTTAACCAACTAGAAGCTGGACCTACTTAAAGTTTCACATAGTTTCCCAATAAGCACATAGGTATTTTTGAACGTAGCGCAAAGTTCTCATGGAACGAAACACTTGTTTATACACTTTTCAACAGTTATGTCACTTGTGTCTCCATTGGGAGAGGAAAGCACAAAGCAGAGGCAGATTGCAACTCTAAAAAACACCTGGGAAAACAAAGGAGTGCTATCATGAGGATTTAGCTGATCATGACATAACTCTCAGGAATTCATATTAGAAAGTGACAAGCCAATTTGTGCTGGCACTGGAGGAGGAGAAGAAGAGTTGGTTTTTATATGCCGACTTTCTCTACCACTTAAGGGAGACTCAAACCGGCTTACAATCACCTTCCCTTCGCCTCCCCACAACAGACACCCTGTGAGGTAGATGGGGCTGAGAGAGCTCTAACAGAGCTGTAACTTGCCCAAGGTCACCCAGCTGGCTTTGTGCGTAGGAGCAGGGAAACAAATCCAGTTCACCAGATTAGCCTCCGACACTCATGTGGAGGAGAGGGGAATCAAACCCGGTTCTCCACCACTCCAAAACACCGCTCTTAACTACTATACCACGCTGGCTCCAATCCATACCTGCAAACTAGAGATCCCTCCTTGCGGCTTAGGTTCTATAGTTAGGGCAGCTCTGTATCCTCTTTGCTCATAAGACACTTCAGAATTCCCAATGTGCAAGTGGAAAGGACCATAACAAGATTCCATGTGAGTGTCAGGACCAGAGCTCAAAGTGGACCTGGTGGCCGTTGGGATATCAGGAAAGGATTTGGCTTTTCTGCTGCCATTGACACAGAATTATCTACTCAATATCTAATGTAATGGGGTCATGTGGCAAGACCTGATGTGTCAGTTAAGCCTGCACATGAGTGATGTTTGCTATCCAGCTCTCCTTGTCATAGGAAGCCTCGGATTAGCTCACCTGAGACTTTGCTATGCCACTTAACTCCTAGGTACTTGGCAGGAGCTGGATCTGACCATGAATGTTAATTTTTAGTTATCTTATCAACATATAATTCATTGTGTTCACCATTATGTGAAGTGTCCAATCAGTACTGTATAACACACTTTACGAACAGTTTTAAAATGATGGACACACTGACCTTGTGATGTCGCAGTAATTTTTTAGTCTTTTGAGGACTAAGTATGCTTTGGTGTAGTTTACACCAAGAAATTACCTCTGAGAGCTTGAAGAAACAGCACTCATATGTTTATTTCATCCTATAAAGAGCTTAATGAAGGATTATTGGATTGTCCAATAACCATGAGCTCAAGTATAAGAATATATATTTCCCCTTATGTATGATAGTCCCTCTCAAAATAATACTTTGAACAATAGCTTATTTTCTTGTGCCAATACTCTATTACAAATAGTGGAACTTGGCAGCCAGCAGGTCTCAGATTTCAACCACATGTATTTCAAAAAATTAAACGGTCCTTATATGGTGCTTCAGTCGCATATCTTTAAAAGCAGTGTTTGTGCGTCATATTTTAAAATAATTGAAACCAGGGGGTGCAAAAACTGAACTTTTCTTCCAGGATGTTTCAGCCTCAGTTGATTCCAAAGAACACTGAAGGCAACAGAAATGGGAACCTCATGTATTAAACGACGTTGGCAGCACACACAGACTCACTCATTGTAATATATGAACACAATAGCAGATCCGTGGAATCATGCACATTGTCTGCCTGAATACATACATTTCCATCTTTCATAACAAAAACATATTGACTTTTTCATACCAAAATATTCAGTAGGGATTGCCCTTCACTCTCCAAAGAAGTGTGTGCTCCTTCAAATGTGCATCACACCTCTGTAAAAGCGCTTGCACTAAGATGAAGCTGCCTGAAACTATAAAGGAAGTTCATCAACATGGCATATAATCTTAGGCTGTTTTGGACTGGAAATCTGAAATGGCTCAGGAGCAAGCCGAGTGGCCCCAACAATGCTACAAACCAGCACTGCAAGGGCCACTCATTTCAGATCCAGACAGTGGCACCAATGATAGACAACAGGTCACTCATTGCTTCCTCCTGTACCACTGCCATCCATTGGCAGCTAGTGACCCGTCATGAATCATGGTTGCCACTGAACAGTTTAATCCAAACAGCCCCTGTGGTGCTGAGAGAAGTACTGTATTTGCTTACTCCTTGCCACCAGTAGCCCTCCAGGTAGTGGTCCACCAGGAACTTTTCCTGTAAGTTAATTGGTCAGACCACCCCTGGTCTTAACCCCACCCCCAAGACCACCTTTGCTTTTTTTAAAACAATGGCAGGTCATCTCACATTATGTTTGATCCTAGAATATCTAATATATATGTTGAGGCTTCCCTCCTGCTGGAATTAATGGCCCAGCAAACGTTCTAGAAGTCAAAAGGAGCTTCAGTCCAGAGATACGAAGGAAACAACAGTATTAAAGATGTAATCCATCTGAGTCCTCGCTCTAGGTAAAATGCCAGGGAAAATTAACTATTTCCAGATGAGTGGAAGAAGCCATGTTAGAAAGGAGTCTATCAGTTTAGAAGCAGTTTCCTCAAAATAGCAGGGGTTGTAGCCACTATTGACAATGACGACTCTCAAAGAGCAGGAGCCAATCCTAGTAAAGTTGTTTTGACTTCATACCTGGGTTTGCAGCAGAAACAGAGTGTAGTCTAAAAATGCTGCTTATCTCTTACGCTATACAAGTGATTGACAAAGTGGTGACACCCTCCCCCTACGACCAGGCAGGCAGGAAGTCTTATTGTGAACTGCGTGATAGAATTTTGAGGATTGCCTAATATGCACAGCAATGCAAGCATGGGATCTCACTATGCAGGTGGGCAGTCCAGTTATTCCTCTCAAGTAAGTGATCAGTGAGAAAATATATGGCTCTTAGATCAGGGTGGAGATCCATTTTGAAGCAAAAATCCTTTATCAGCTTCCAACCTGGCAGTCAACCAAGCTTGATTCACATCTTACAATGCTGACTAGAATCATTTTGGCCAGAATAACCAGAGAACAAGAAATCTGGTCCCCCTCCTCAGTAATGCCAGAGCAAAGAAAGATCTGTGAATCATCATGTACAGAAGCGGGAAAAGGTACTGTTTGGGATTTGGGGGATAATGGAGGTTAGTGATCCCCAAAGCCCTTCCTTTAACCTGAAAGGTGAAATTTAGCACAGCTGAATTGCTGTGAGTGCCAGGGAAAAGCCATTTCTACATAGTCAGAGCCTGATGTCACAGTGATGACATATGCAACCACTGATCATGTGATTAAATGTTTACTTCTCATCTAGTTGGTGAACCCTATGGAGATTCAGTACTGCATAGGAAATACCCATGGAGATGGGTACTTGCTTATGTCACCCCTGCAGTGCAGAGACTTAACCAAATGGAAGTAGCTGGTCAGTGGCACACATATTTTACTGATAATGTGTGAACTGGGCCTAAATCCATAAGCTTCAGGAAGCTACCATGGAGTAAGTCTCATTAATATCTTCTGAGGTATGTTTATTATGATGTGAAATAGTGATTATACTGTAAAGATGGAAAGCTTATTGACACAGCAATTTCCAATATGTCTTGAGGTAAAGATTGTGACTGAAAACAGCCATGATGTCTTTCAAGCTCAATCAGAGTGAAACGTTTTCTCTTGCCAAGTGTAATAATCTATCTTGTATCATCAAAGCAAAGTTTTCCTCAAAAAACTGTAATAAAAATACAAAACACGTAAAACAAGCATATTGTGGTAAATGCTTTTGGGTGGATATTGATAAAAACAACTTAATACTGGCTCACAAACCTTATCCCCATTCTTCCAGAATGATCTACTTTTCTCCTTTGTATAGTCCCAAGCCAACTAAGGGAAATATGATGCTTTGATTGTCCATCTGAAAACAAATATAAAAACTTTTCAAAATATAAGATCCAACAAGGACAAGGCTTACTGTTGTCATAAAGATGATGGGTTACCACAAGCCCCATAAGAAGATAAATATTGACTTCTCACAGCTATGTAGGGTTGCCAACCTCCAGGTGGTGATTGGAGATCTCCCGCTATTACAACTGATCTCCAGGAGATAGAAATCAGTTCCCTTTGAGAAAATGGCTGCTTTGGCAATTGGACTGTATGGCATTAAAGTCCCTCCCCTCTCCAAACCTCACTCTTCTCAGACTCCACCCCCAAAATCTCCAGGTGGTGGAGCCTGGGGAGGGACCTCAGTGGGGTACAATGCCATTGACTCCACCCTCCAAAGCAGGCATGTTTTCTCCAGAGGAATTGATCTCTGTAATCTGGAGATCAGTTGTGATTCTGGGACATCTCCAGGCCCCATCTTGACCTTACTGATCAAAATGTTTAAAACAAACAGTAGAAGCTTACAGATGAATCCTTTCCCCTTCACACACATTTTTTCTTGAAAAGATCATTGTTGATTACTCCTACTCATCTCAAGATGGGAAGCTGGCACTTAATTTGATGCCATTATTTGTACAAATGTACATAAGTGCTGTCAAGTTGCAGAGATGGTTTGCCACTGTTGCCTTCTGCTGAGTCTTCCTTGATGGGTTC
This sequence comes from Euleptes europaea, assembly GCF_029931775.1. NCBI lineage: Eukaryota > Metazoa > Chordata > Lepidosauria > Squamata > Sphaerodactylidae > Euleptes > Euleptes europaea. The sequence goes on along the minus strand of NC_079320.1, from coordinate 34,153,530 downwards.
CCATCTGAGTACCAACTTTGGTTAGCTTCCAAGATCTGCCACCTTCCCTCCTCATTTTTTGTACTAAAACGTTACTTGCTTAAAACAAAGAACACTGAGATAAGTTCTGGTTTTGGTGTTGTGTTAGATCTGGTCTATATATTGATTTCACCACATAGATGATGCAAGAAAAGACTTTCTATCTGTCTTTACAGCTTTGATATGGCTCCTTACAAGGTGTTTCCTCATGGTATGGAGCATTTCTATACCAGGGTCACATATTCCTGGTGTTCAGCTAACATAGAAATGCTGGTGTGACAATGTGTACCATCAGGGATGTGCTATGTTTGTTGCGCTTGAAATCTATGTTGATAGACAAAGTTTGGAAATAAAAATTAAACTTGGGATAATCACCATTTTGATTATGGTAATTCTGCCCAGCCAGGTCAGTCTACAGGAGAAACCCTAAGCAGGTCTACACGGAAATAAGTCACATTTTAGTCCATATGGCTTACTTCCAGGAAATTAATCTTAGCTTACACTTTATGAATTTCAGTCAGAAGTTTACTACTCAAAATAAACTTTGGGTGGAGGGAATTACAAGTGGAAATGTGTTTCCTATGAAAACCAATGGAAATGACTATCAGATTGATTTTCTAATAGAACTAAGTTAATTCTGATGTTAAAGTTTTTTAAATGATTTAAGAATAACTCAGAATTGCATTCTTTTTGCACACTCCTACATTACATGATATGGAAGGATTGTCTGATGAGGTACATTAAACATTACAGCAATGACATGAGGGAGGTATGATTTGGAGGCTGTTTAAAGTATCTTCAGTATTATCAAGGTAACATGTGGACTGGCTTTATAATTACCATATAGACTTTTGTTTAATGGGAGATTCTGTGGCTCTGGGAATATTCTGTTTGGGTTTTTTGCCACCAGTTCAGTTATGTTTTAGAAAACACTTTCAAGTTATTATTTTGTTCTACTTTCAGAGTCCAGATCATTTTTTATATGGCTTTGGTTTGACTCTATCCTTTTAATAATTTACTTGTAGCAATGCTAAACGGGATTGAGATGGGAATGGGGTGCCATGGGGTCCAACCAAATTAATCAGAAATATGCTTAATGCAACAACAAGCCCCACTTAGTAAGAGTGCTCAGGATTGTAGCCTTAGAGGGGTACAGCAATCCTGTACAGAATTGCTCCAGTGTAAGCCAACTGCAATCAATTGGATAAAGGAATAACTCTACATAGTAGGTCTGTGAATGATCTACCCTTTCTCCACTAATCTTAGATGAAAACTAAAACAGGAAAGCAATCTGGGATCAATACAATATAACACTAGAGCAGCCACTTCTGAAAAAGCAACAGCCAAATCAGTTCTTCACATGGTGAACTGGCATTGTTTGTTATGGGTCTGGCATTTTCTTTTAATTAGAAATGAAAGACAGAATAAAGAAACATTGCTAAAAGTACATCGCTGAACCATGCCCAATAATAAAGAACAAATTGGCATATAGCATTTTAGGGTTTGATTGGATGCCAACTACTGCCCCCCCCCAATCCCTTCAAATGTGCATTTGCATAAGTTTTGTATGCTATTGCAATTTTGGTTACAATTGAAAGCAGAAGAGGAGGGGAAAGGGGGAGGCGGATTTTATTCCTTGAATTGTATTCATTTAAAAATATGCACAGCACAATAGTTTTCTTTTCTAATTAATCCGCAGGCAGTCTTCAAGGAAGGTGCTAAAAATAGCTATAGATGGCATCAATAATATACTTTATACTACTTGGCCTCTTTCCAAAATAAACTACATTCAGGCTCTATTCCTAGCAACATATTTTCCCCATCACAGGGCAACTCCCACCATGATTACTGGATGAGATTCCCATGTAAATGCTTTGTTAGAATGGTGCCAGCTAGAGAGTTGCATGCCAATGATTCTAAGGATGGAAGCTTTCATCTTTCTATAAAGTGAGTTAAGGCTTTGTGGGAAAGGATTAAGATTTCTGGATTACTGATTTGGAGCTTTAGTATTTATTTTTATACATTCTTCTAGAATTCAAGATTCTAAAATTCTTCTAGAATTCAAGTTCTAGAGAGCTAACCTTGGCTAGTGTAAAGCCTTTAATAGAAGCTATTAACATTTCTTTATGAGGGCTTCTTGATCTCCCCCCACCCCCATTCCTAAAAACGTGACCTGGAGATCAATTTCTTATATATTTCCCTGCTTGAGAAACAACAATGGGTCTTAAAGTTAAATGCCAACCACTTGGGGCATTAACAAATTATCATCAAAAAAGTAGCAGGGGCTCAAGTAAAGTGGATATGAAGCTGAGTAATGAGTGAAGTGTTTAGTTGATACCATACTGAATCTGTAGGGTTGCCAACCTCCAGCTGGAGATCTCCTGCTATTACACCTAATCTCCAGCTCATAGAGATCAGTTCCCCCTGGATAAAATGGCCACTTTGGCAATTGGACTTTTCTTCTTCTTCTTCTTCTTCTTCTTCTTCTTCTTCTTCTTCTTCTTCTTCTTCTTCTTCTTCTTCTTTTTCTTTTTCTTCTTCTTCTTCTTCTTTTTCTTCTTCTTCTTCTTCTTCTTCTTCTTCTTCTTCTCCTCCTCCTCCTCCTCCTTCTCCTCCTTCTTCTCCTTCTCCTTCTCCTCCTCCTCCTCATAGAGTTGGACAGGACTACCTGGGTCATCTAGTCCAACCCTTTGCACAATGCAGGAAACTCACAATTACCTCCCCCCACACACCCCCAGTGACCAGAAGATGGCCAAGATGCCTTCCCTCTCATCATCTGCCTAAGGTCACAGAATCAGCATTGCTGACAGATGGCCATCTAACCTCCTCTTAAAAACCTCCAGGGAAGGAGAGCTCACCACCTCCCGAGGAAGCCTGTTCCACTGAGGAACTACTGTAACTGTTAGAAAATTCTTCCTAATGTCTAGACGAAAACTCTTTTGATTTAATTTCAACCTGATGGTTCTGGTCCGACCCTCTGGGGCACCATCCTCTATATGACAGCCCTTCAAGTACTTGAAGATGGTTATCACATCTCCTCTCAGTCTTCTCCTCTTCAGGCTAAACATACCCAGCTCCTTCAACCTTTCCTCATAGGACTTGGTCTCCAGACCCCTCACCAACTTTGTTGCCCTCCTCTGGACACGTTCCAGCTTGTTTACATCTTTCTTAAACTGCGGTGCCCAAAACTGAACACAGTACTTTGGTGAGGTCTAACCAGAGCAGAGTAAAGTGATACCATTCTTCTTCTTCTTCTGGAAGGGAGCTCCTAATACAAGATTTTAAAAGCCCCTTTTCTTCTTGTGCCCCATCACCAGTAAGGCTGTTGTCTATGAGAATGATTGACAAAGAACTACTAGAAAGCATCCAACCAGAGCATATGGTCAATGCTATTCATGTAGCATAAGAAGCTAATGCAGTGCTGATGACGGATGATGAAAAAATTTGGAATTCTGTCAAAATTATTTATTTATTATTACATATGTATCCCACCTTTCTTCTATCAAGAAACTCAAAGCAGTGTCCAAGGGGTTCCCAGGAGGTGTCTCATCCAAGCACAGACCAGATCCAGATCTGCTTAGCTTTAGGAACATTGCTACATCATGCGCCTTCCAATAGCTTGGAAAGGTTATTAAAACCATTATCATTTCCCCCCAGAACTCCTTTACATGCCTGTCTCCTAACGCCATCATGTTTTCTGCACAACATTTTTAAAAATATATGGTTATTGATGATGGCAGTTTTATACGTCATGTTGTCTAAAATACCAAATAAAACACAAACCTTACTCTGAGGAGTTTATAACCTTCTTCAGAGAGAGAACTATAAGGCTTACAGAAGTATTATATACAGGAAGGCAGATAGGAACATGAAACTTGTGAAACAAACAAAAACCATTTTGGCTCTCATTCTTGTCTTCTTTTCAGAAATAACATGGTCCAAATCTGGAAGATGAGACAATGCTGTAAATGGATTATGATCCACACCTTTTTGGACAGGTTTAATTCTTAAGCATGTTTTTAAATTAGTCAGATAGGAGGGTAGTATGAAGGGACAGGATGTTTTATTGGGTTGCCAGCTCAGGGTTGGGAAATACCTGGAGATTTTAAGGGTGGAGCCCGAGGAGGGCAGGGTTTGGGGAGGGGAGGGACTTCAATGCCATAGAGTCCAATTGCCAAAGTGGCCATTTTGTCCAGATGAACTGATCTCTATCAGCTGAAGATCAGTTGTAATGGCAGGAGATCTCCAGCTAGTACCTGGAAGTTGGCAACCCTTGTTTGAATTAGAAATTGATAGTCTGCATATCTCAACACTAAACACCATATAAACAACTAAAAATTCTAGGAGGAAAATAACACAACAAGTCAAGGCTGCCTTGTTGGCTTGCTGATTAGAAGCTGCTCATGTGTCAACTTTGTTTCAAAAGACCAGCATAATGAAAGATAGGCTTGGACAATAATAGATTTGTGCCATGAAGCTAACCACAAGCCCTCCAAAAATCACAGAGATCCTTGCTTCTGCAGATGAGCTGGAACTAGATTTTGTGACTGGATATTTTCCCTCCATTCTGTATCGTCAAGTACACACCTATGCAATTGCCAAAAAATTTTCATAAAAAATTGCTTTGCTCTTTCCAGAGTTTTTATCAACCATCCAGCTATTCAGATCAGCCAAAGTCAAAGCAATAAACTCATGGAGCATGTAACTGTAGGCAGTACAGATGACTGATTCTGCCTTCAGGATATTTTAAGGCCAGGGAGATGGTTCCAAGTGATGTGTCAAAGGGAACTCTTACAAGACCTTTGCTAAAACTTTAGCTTTCCACTACAGGGAATACTGGGGGCAATTTCCATGTTTCCAGTGGTGGCATCTTGTTAGCCTCTGTAAGACAGTCTGCTCTTTAAGAATGCCAAAGATTATTTCCAAGTTTCTTTCAAATATAAAAGACACTGAGGAATACTTCCCCCCACATTTAGCACTGTGATAAGCACAGTGAAGTGAATTAATGTTTAAAGGGATTTTTAAGTATACTAATTTGCCACTTAGATTCTTATCAATATGCTCAATATAATTTCATGATCAATATTTCCATCTCACATAACAGAGATACTTCCTTATTTATTTAGGTGCATATGGAATATATTTTTAAAATGGAATATACATAATACCCTAGGTATTGACTCTCCTTTCCATAATCAATGCAATACTAAATATGCTTACTCAGATACTCTCATTGTAGACCATTTTGAACAAGTATTCAAGTTTTCATTACTAGTTGCTCAGCTGAAGGATTTTTATTCTGACAATTATATATGTTTACAATGGGAAGCAAAAATTATCAGATCAATAAAAGTTATCAAACATTATATTATACTGAAGCTATAAGGATCTTACTTCAGTACAGCTACAGTGGTGCAAGAGAGCCAGCATGGTATAGTTGGCCTAGGATGTGGGAAACCCAGGTTCGAATCCTCACTCTGCCACAGAAACTTGCTGGGTGACCTTGGGCCAGTAACACACTCTCAGCCTTGACCTTGCAATTATTTGGATGGGAGACCTCCAAGGAATACCAGGATCGTGACGTGGAGGCAGGCAATGGCAAGCCACCTCTGAAGTCTCTTGCCTTGAAAACCCTATGGGGTCGCCATAAGTCAGCAAATGCAACAGGTGATTATTTTTTCATTTTTTTATTTTTCATTTCAGACTATTATTCAAATGCTACATATGTCAGGCTTTAATTTACACTCAGTTAACAAAATTTACACCTGTCTTTTGTCTCAGCAATCAAAATTGCAAGAAGCGGATAGACTGTCTCAAGAGTTCTCAACCTTATTGAGCCTCTGGGTATTTTTGGCATTTGGAGAATGGGGACTGAGCACCACTGCAACCTCAAGGATATTGAAACATGGGTTAGCATGGCCAGATTGGGTGTCTGAAAACAGCTTCTTAACTAAATGTAGCTGTGTGTGTGTGTGTGTGTGTGTGTGTCATTTTTTGCTGTCATAGACACCTACTTGTCCAACAGGAAACAAGGATCCAGCAAGTCTCCCAAGATCCTAACAGTCTTTCAATGAAAGTTGCCACTATCAATGGTGGGAAGAACAATCCCATTTAAAGCATTTGTCATTCAAGCCAGCACCAGCTCTATCTAATTCAGCTTCAATTGGCTGTCTCTCAGCTACTCGATAGAGGCAATCAGCCACCAGGCCAGGATGGCAACAGTTGGAGGCTTATTCAGAGTTATATACAGTTCTATGAGTATCATTCACATATTGAGGACAATGTACTCCACAGCTTTGGATATCTCATTAAAAGGGCTAACATAAATATTAAATAAGATGTGAGATAGCAAAGAACCTTGTGGCATCCCCATGTCAGCTCCCAGAGGGATGATTCACCATCTCCCACTGCAACCTTTTGTGAATGGTCAGATAAAAATGACCAGGACCATTGCAACATTGCTCCACCAGACGCATCTCACCTCAGTAATTTAGCATGGTCCACCATATCACTGCAGTGAAAATTGGTGGAAGGAACATTAACAATTTGAGATGTGCAGATGACACCACATTACTGGCAGAAAACAGTGAAGACTTGAAGCGAGTACTGATGAAAGTTAAAGCAGAAAGTGTCTACAGGGAAATTATACAACTTTAAGGCTGACGATGAAGGAATTGAAAGTGTTCAAGATTTTCTACTCCTTGGCTCCATCATCGACCAAAAGGGGGACTGCAATCAAGAAATCAGATGGAGGCTGAGACTGGGAAGGGCAACCATGAAGGAACTGGAAAAAATTGTGAAGTGTCATAATGTGTCACTGGTGACCAAGATCAAGTAAATTGGTGCCTTAGTATTCCCTGTTACTATGTATGGGTTTGAAAGCTGGACAATGAAGGCAGGAAGAAAGTAGATTCCTTTGAAATCTGGTGTTAGAGGAGTGTTTTGTGGATATTGTGAACCACCAAAAAGACAAATCAGTGGGTTCTAGATCAAATCAAGCCTGAACTCTCCCTAGAAGCTAAAATGACTAAACTGAGGTTATCGTACTTTGGTCACATTATAAGACAAGAGTCACTGGAAAAGACAAAAATTCTAGGAAAAGTTGATGGCAGCAAGAAAAGAGGAAGATCCAACATGAGATGGATTAATTCTATAAAAGAAGTCATGGCCTTCAGTCTGCAAGACCTGAGCAAGCCTGTTAATAAGGACATTAATTCATAGGGTTGCCATAGGTCGGAAGTGACTTGATGGCACTTAACACACACACGCACACACCATATGCAAGGCTGCCAACTGATCTATCAACAACACTAGAGATGCATTCTCTTTACTCATATTCACTAATGCCACTAAACCACCTCTGTGCCAAACCCAGACCTGAACCCAGATTGAAAAGGATAAAATTCAAATGCCTCAACCAAGTATTTCTAAAATGATTCTGCTGCTGCCCATTCAATAATCTTTCTGAAAAAGGGAAGGTTTGAGACAAGTATATAATTGGGCAAGACCTGCTTATCCAGAGATAACGTCTACCACCTCTTTCAGGGGCTTTGGGGTGGGGTGGGGAAACCCATCCATCAGAGAGTCATTTACAATCCTCTGAATTAAAGGATTCAATGCTTTCCTGCAGGATTTTGCAATCCCAGATCCTGTAGGACTACAAGTAGGGACCTTCATACCCCTCAGAACCTTTTCAGCGTCACTCAAAGAACCCTGAGTGAATTGATTCAAGCAACTGTGACTAGATGGTGCTGCAGTCAGACATCTTCCCCTGCCTCGTACTGACTAAATCAGTTATCTAAGTCAGAACTTAAACTGTAAAGGATTTCAGCTGTGTATAGTTTGGTGGGCTGTTTTTCAACTTATTGCATCTGCATACCATCAAACTAGCTAGCCTTCCCTAAGCGACTGGCATTGCCATGAGGACAGCCTCATCTGTCACCTTTTCTTCCTCTGTTTCCACTGTGTCATCAGCATAACTGCCTTCTGAAGCAAAAGACTCCATAAGAAGTGCTCTGTCAGAATTAACTGTCAGCTGTATCCATGGATCGGGTAACACTGTCATCATCCTTCTGCATTTTTTTTGTTTCCTTTTTATTAGCAGGGATAGCGACTCCACTACAGGGGCATCTGGAAAGAATAAAAGATATGAAATGAGCCTTCTTTCTGGATCTAGTCACAGTCTTTTACAGCTGTTTATTGGCTAGAACACTTTGTGAATGATCTATGTGGAGCCACTTCACTTGAATGAGAACATAATCACCCAAAGCAAGCCCCTGTCCTGTGGAAAACAGACCCTTTTAAATGTCTTTGATTGAAGGCAAAACCTCAGAGAAATTCTGGATTAGAGATGAAGTAGTTCACAGAACTCTCACTGTTTTTGTAAATAGCAACAAAGTGAGAGGTGTCCTCCAACAGAGCACGTCCTTCTTCCAGTGAAAACTTTCCATCCAAGCCAGGCTGTCACTTAGCAGAAGAGAATCTTTGTATATCCTATGTACTTAAATGGGTAACCCACCTCAGCCAAATGCTTCACCTAAGAAGGAAAGGGAGATGTTTCCTTACAATGGCTCAGATACAGCAGAGGGATTTCCACAAATGAATAGGAGAAGTAATTTTTGCCAATTTCCCCCTCCTGCTGCAGACCTCTGATTTCCTCCATGCTGCCCCTTTATTGGCAGAGGTAGTCTTGAATGTAGTCGTGCTGGAGAAACCCAAACTGAGAGTTCTGGGGGACATCAACATTCATGCTGAGGATATCTCACCGGAACTGGCCCAGGATTTTATAGCTTCTTTGTATGCATTGGTTTTCTCCCAAATTGTGACTGGTCCAACACATGAAAGAGGTCACAGCCTGAACTTAATTTTTTGCACTGAATCATTGAGAGAAGGTTTGGTTACAGGGCTGGAGAATCCTGCTGCATTTCACAAAGCTCTGGGGATTTTAGGATTCCAAACACATGCTCTGTTGAGGCTGCAGTGGAAGCATGGAACATGAAGCTCCTTGAAGCTATTGATAAGGTCGTCCCCTTTGACCTCTCCCACCCTTGAGAAGAAACCCAGCTCTCTGATTTACCAAAGAGCTGGGTGATCTGAAAAGGGTTGGGAGATGTCTAGAACAGCACTGGCAGAGAACTCATACTAAATCTGATAGATCAGGCTATAGAGCTCATTGTAAGACCTATGAAGAGGCAATGATAGCAGCAAAGAAATGTTACTTCTCTGCTATTATTGCTTCAGCTAGTTCACAGCCATCCCAATTATTTAAGGTAGCACAGCTGACTCTTAAAGTTGAGGCTTCATTGGACTAGGAACCATTAGTTGTGATACTTTTGCAAAGTTTTTTACTGATAAAATATCAAGAAAATGGTCTGATCTAGATGCCTATTGTAACATAAGATCCACTGGAAGGAATACCTAATACACTGCCTGTTCTATTTATGGACCACTTTGACCCAGTTTCCATGATGGATGTTGACAAGCTCCTGGGACCTGGCTTCTAAAATAATGTAAAGAATACATCAATGAGTCCTTAGTATCTCTTATGAATCAATCACTAACTCAGGCCATCTTTCCTTGGCCACTCAAAGAGGTGGTTATCTGTCTGCTAATAAGAAAACCATCCCTCCAAGAAACTGATGTAGCCAATTTCCCCCCTGTCTCTAACCTGTCCTTCTTGGGCAAGGTGATTGAGAGAGCAGTAGGAGACCAACTCCTGGTCTTCTTGGATAATTCAGAACCTTTTCAGTCTGGTTTCAAACCAGACTATGGGATGGAGACACCCCTGCTGGCTTTAGTTGATGATTGCAACACAAAAGTAGACAAAGACTAAGTCTCCTTGCTGCTCCTACTGGATTTATCTGCTGCCTTTGATACAGTGGATCATGTTATCTTGATAAAGCACTTGGAGCAGAAGAAGGCATCAGGAATTGTGTGTTGAACTGGTTCAAATCATTCCTCGTGGACCAGACTCCAAGAATTGCAATTGGAGACCAGTTATCATCAGTGTGGGACCTAACCTGTGGGGTTCCAAAGGCACAAATTAATCCTCCATGCTTTTGAATCTCTATGTAAAGCCCTTAGGCCAAATCATTTGTAGTTTTGGTGTTGGCTGTCATCAATATGATGACAATATTTAGCTACATATATATCCTTATCCAAATCTGGTGATGCAGTAGACATTCCAAATTGCTGCCCAGCTGCTGTGGTTAAATTGATTAGTGAATAAATTGAAACTAAACCTTGAAAAGACTGAGGTAATGCTGGTTGGGAAGGTGGAGATATTGAAGAACATTACACTCCCCACTTTTGATGGGCTTAAGCTGACCTTTGCTGACTCAGTTGGTGTTATCTAGATCCAACATTACTGCTAGAGAAACACATTAATGTAGCTGCAAAGACATCTTCTTCCAATTCAGCCTAGCCCAGAAGATGCCTCCCCCCCCCCCAAATTGATGTGGACAATCTGGCTACCTGGGTTCACACCGCAGTAACATAAAGACTAGAGTACTCTAATGCACTCTATATAGTTGTCTCCCCAAAGTCAATCCAGAAACTCCAGTTGGTACAGAATGCTGCAGCTCAGTTATTATTGGGAGCCAGACAGAGCACACATATTACTCCCTGCAGTCACTCCATTGGTTGCCCATCAGTTACCAGGCTCAACTTAAGGTACAAGCTATTATATACAAAGTCCTCTTTGGTCTTGGTCTCTCATATCTGTGGGAATGCCTCTCCCTCTATGCTCTGCCATGACATCTTCACTCAACTGAGCAGGGCCTTCTATGTGTGCCACCCTGCAAATGGGCAAAATCAACAACTCCCTGTACATGTGCATTCCCTTTTGTGGCCTCTTCCTTATGGAATGGTCTGCCTGATAAAGTCCAAAAGGTATGTAAAGCTGAATTATTCAAGAGGCTTTTTACACAGGAAATAGGGCTGCACGGTAACAATATGGTTCAGAAAGAAGCTTGGGATATAGGATTAGGACTGTAGACTATACTGTGTATAGTTTGTACTATCTGTTGCTATAAGTAGGTTTTGACTAAGAAACCTTTGCTTTCATTTAATGTGTCATGTTAATACTTACACTGTACTTCACCTCTGGTTTGTTGATTGTATTAGTCTATATAGTCTGCCTTGAGTCCCAGTAAGAAAGGAAGACTATAAATAATGTAAATAAATAAATAAAAATCCCTCAAAAAGCATTTGGGGACATATTGAGCAGCAGCAGAAGGAGGGAGACAGAGAAGTTCTGATCAACAGAGAAAAATCCCTTCCATCCATAGAAGCTTCTGCTGAATCTAAGCCAGTTTGTATAATTCTTACTGCCCCTTGAGGCCTGAGTGAGAAACCAAGCTTTCAGAAACCTATTTCTAAAATAAAGAGTACATTTTAAGTTTGTGCTAATTCTTTCCTAAGGTCCAAATTAGAACCTGAAATCCTGTTTTCCAAGGTAATGTTTAACAGAACCTGTACTGTTACAGAAAAGAAGAGTATATATGAACAAGTGCAGAATGCCACTGAATGACCCTCCTGGACTGCAGTAGAAGACAATTGTATATACTCCACTCTTTAAAGCAAAACCCACTAAGAGGAGACAGGCACAGTTGCTGTGAAGATAGGCATCTAAGACTTTTTCAGATGTCTTGTTTATGTTGGGGCATGTCATCTCACCAAATTCTGGTGATGTCATCCATTTATTTGTGGTACTTTTATTATGGTGGGCAACTCTGCTGTGGTTTACCAGAGGGAACATTTCCAAATATGCACAAACTCTCAGATGTCAATACCCAGAATGATCCCTGCTCTTGAAGAAAAAGTAATAAAAAGAAGTTGCACATTTTGTCAGGCTTATCCACATTACCACTGTTGCCTTGAAGTCTAGAAGTGTGTGGTATGTGGTAAAATTTTATCAAATTCTTACATAGAATATATGCAGCACCCAAGAAGTACTGTATCAGGGAGTTCTCTAGCTCAAGTCCTGTTGAAATGAATGGTAGCAGAACATGAGAAGCTTACAAAATATTAAGATGCAAGACAGACAATGGAGTTGTAGTTTATTTATTTACGTTATATATTTATATCTCACCTTCTCTTGTGTCTTAAGGTGGCTTACTAATCATAATTTAAAACATTATAATTTAAAACCAACAAAATAAGACCCCAAATAATGCCCTCCACTCAAAAGATACTTGCAGGTTATATCAAATTAAAAGTCCTGGCAAATAACATGGCCTTGCAGTGCCTCCAGAAGATTTCCAAAGATGGTACTCCCCTCCCCTCCTTGGGGAGCCCATTACACAGAGTGGAAGCTACAATAGAAAAGGAACAGGCTCTGGTTGGTTGCCAGGCAGAATACCTTTGGTGGGGTTGTAGCCAGTAGGTGGAAACATTGAGGACGATAGTTAGCATGCAGAGACACATGGGACTTTGCACAAGAATAATATCTGTAAGCTTGAAGTGATTCATCTCCTTTCTGTTTAGGTGAACTCCCTTTTAATTTCATGCAAATGTCTGGAAGATGTTATCTCAGTTAACCATATTGAAGAGATGATACTCCTTGATCCTCTTTCATTTCACATCTTTTGGCAATGCAACTGTTACTTGCCATGTTACATTGGCCCTATTTTCATAGAAATTTATCAGGAGCAGCAGTATAATTTTGAAGAAAAATGCTGGCTATTCAGAAAATACCAATGCAGCTGGAATATCGATCTTGGTTTTTGTCAGAGGATAGACTATAAGCATATGCTCTCTCTAACATCCATTTTAATTGTAGTCATTTATGTTTCCCTGATAGGGTCTTATGGTTTTCCTCGGTAAGGAGGGACAGTTTATTTCCAGGCGATCCCTTAGGGGAGGACTGGGAAGTTTGAACAGCCCTGGGGAACACTAGAACAGCCCCACACATGGCCCTGATCAACTTGAGTGGTGAACCTAGCTGATCAAAGGGTACAGATCTGTAAGGCACCATGCCCAGTCCTGACAAGGCCCTTGGCTTCTGTTTCCCTTGAATTTGTTCTTTTTAAAATATAACATGTGTATACTTTTTGTAAGAATGAGCCAACCCATGTTCACTTTGCATCTGAAATAAGGTACCAGTACCTGGATAGCTTGTATTACATGTTCAGTTGTATGTGCATTGAATATAACATGAGAATAAATCAACACATAGATCAAGAGTATATGGATTATATGTGATTTCACTGTAACCTGTTAACAGGACTATAGCATGGATCCTTCCTAAAACACTGGGGTAACACCAGAAGCCTCAAATTGTGTGAGACGGAATCTATCACACAACTTATTCTTTTGATACAGTGTTCTTAGTTTTGGGGGTGTAAGGAGGGTGTCATATTAAGCATTAAAATAAAATCTCCCAAGCATATCAGGAAGAAAAATCTACTGAGCCATTAGAAAGAATTTAGTTCCAAGAAATTACAAAGTTTGAAGAAATGAGTTTTCCTCCAATCTACATTCTACAAAAAATTATCTGTTTGCAATTTTATTAATATATAGGTAGTCACTGATTATATTTTTGTGCCAAGATGTTGGGGGGACAAGGTTACATGAGAAGGGGCACTACATTCAGTATGGCAGCATCCATATTATTGGCAGTTCAGTAGTGCAACCAGTTCAGTGTGCTTAACTGCACTGTTTTTAGTTAAAACATACAACTGCATAAGAGCTCAGTGTATCTAAATAATTACCAGTATGATTTTGCAAGGTGATGCAACATAAATAAACTATTATGTTAAACGGAAAGCTTACTGTTACATGGCTTTCAATAGAAATGGTTCAGATGGAAATTGAAAAAAAAAGAAACTCCACCAAAGAGCAAAAAAACCCCCAAAATATATGCAAAATTTATGAAATGATTACAATCGAAGTTTAAAATGACAAGAAATACAAAATGTTGCTTCAAATAAAGAAGAAGAAGAAGAAGAAGAAGAAGAAGAAAAAGGGGTGGGGGAAGAAATACAAAATGTAACTGTAACTGCTTCTAAACCACCCTGGAAGGAATTTTACTGCAGTTTAGTAAGTAAAATCAGATAAGGTTAATGGCACATTAATAGAATTCTGCAGTGCTGTTAAGTGTGAAGAGCCTAGAAGACATTTGGGAAAGACAGATGTCAATTATCCTGGCAACTCCATATATCTGTAATTTTACAGGCGGTACTAAATTTTACCAGTCAAAGTGAAATCCTCAGGATTGGAAATACACCTGGTTTCACTAACTTATAAATATGAGCTCATAAAAGCTCAAGGTGATTGTTCAGTAAAATAGTCATCATCTTTCATAAATCTTAACAACTTCTACTTGAAAAAATACATGGACTTGAATATTGGCAGATGTGAATCAACGCTCCTTTAAAATAGCTTTAAAATAAAGTGTGAAAATATTATTTGAAGAACTCCTGAATCTCTCTTGGTGAAGTAGCATGCTGTTTATTTAGTTGGGATACAAAATGACTGAAGAGAAAATCAGATGTGGTTTTTGAACAAGCAAGTTAAGAAAATCCCATTGCTGTGAATATCCCATTGCTGGGGCTTTCTTAAATGCAAAGAGTTATTTGATCAGATTGTGCCCTTTTACAGTATGTATAGTAGCAATGTTTAATTGCATACTATGTACCAAATTAACTAGACTTGTTATTATTTTTTTGCTAGGAGGGTTACTATAGTCCCAGGTGCAGCTTCAAAGAAATGAATGGAAAACCAATAATTTCTCATAAAATAGTTATACCAATTTTGGGAGGTACCTGCTCCCACTTCTTTGTTCAACCAGAAATGTTTTTATACTAAAAACAATTGGCAATGAAGCTTAATGGATGGCGTTAGGATATGTGCTGCCTTCAAGTCTTCGTTTAGGTTTTCCTTTTTTTCACCCTATTGTAGTATCTTCTGGTGTCTGATGTGTATGTAAGCTTACATATTCAGATAGTCAGTACATAGGAGACTCTGGCGGCTTCAACAATAGACTTCTTTATAGCTTCCCACTTAAGACACAAACACTGGCAACTGCAACCAACACACATTGAACTAGAACTAAGTGAGGCCCTTCCCATACAGGCCTTGTGGAAGGAAACAAAACCTAGTTTGTAAAGGCTCACTTAAAGACATGCATACATTTTATTACTCTTTAAGGTGCTACTGGACTCTTGCTCTTTTCTACTAACACATATATACCTCACCTAAAGAGACAGAGAAACAATGTTTGGGGCCATTGGGGACTCATTGTCATCACGTCGACTACAGTGAAGGAGACACTAGTATTTGGCCACAGACTGCATGGTAGAAGCTGTTTTTACCATAGAGTTTTGCCCCCAAACCAGGGCATCTCCCCTATCTAGTGTTGCCAGGTCCCTCTTTGCCACCGGTGGGAGGTTTTAGGGGCAGAGTTTGAGGAGGGTGGGGTTTGGGGAGGGGAGGGCCTTCAATGCCATAGAGTCCCATTGCCAAAGCAGCCATTTTCTCCAGGGGAACTGATCTCTATCAGCTGGAGATCAGTTGTTATAGCAGGAGATCTCCAGCTAGTATCTGGAGGTTGGCAACTCTACCCCTATCATCTCCTGTGTGAGAAGTGACACCATCATGTCAGTGATGTTGAGGCCTAGGATTCATTTTAAACCCGGAAGGCCCCAGATGGCCAGCTAGACAGTGTGGGGGGGAAGGGCCCCCCAAACAGGGAATCACCCCATCCCCAGTGGGCGTCTGCCAACCCTTGGGGGTAGGGTTGCCAGATTCAGGTTGGGAAACTCCTGGAAATTTGGAGATGGAGCCTGAGGAGGACAGGACCTCAGTGGGATACAGTGCCATAGAGTCCAGCCTCCAAAGCACCCAGGGAAACTGATTTCTGTAGTTTGAAGTTAAGCTGTAATTCTGGGGCATCCCTAGGCCCCACCTGGGGGCTGGCATCGCTAGGTCCAATCAGGGTTGAAGAGGATCCAAGTGGGCAAGAGATATGTTTGGGGGCAGGTTCAGTCTGAACAAGGGGGTGAGGTTTGGAAGGCCCAGATTGCAGTTGCTGGATAACTAGGCCAAAGGCGAAAAATGGAATGGAGGTTTTTCCAAATATTGACTTAGATTCTATGTTTAAGAAATGGAAAATGCTAATAGTGACAGACTCTGCTAGTGGCTAAAAGCACTCTGATTAACTCCTGGGGGTTCCTGATTAATGATATGAATGTCAGGTACTTGGCAAGGTAAGGTTTTTTCCAGGGGACTCCCTGGGATGCCTATTCAACTCCAGTTAGCATGACTGAATTAGTCGTGGCCCTGCTTCCTCTGCTGGCTCTCCGCCTCTTGTTCTGTTCTGGCCAGAGATTTGTTTACTTGCTTAGATGCAAAAACACACAGGGAAGCTGGTCCCAGCACTAACACAGAAGAGACATGAAGTAAATGGAGTCAGCCCTACACAAGATCTCTCTGTACTTATGTGGCATGGCATGCCATGCTGTCTCCAGCTGTGCATATCTACAGAATCAAAGCTGACTATGTATTCCTAGGTACTACGAAAAAGCCCATTAAAAAACACAAATCAATGGTGAATGAAATGTGCAATAATTTGCATTTCCGTTAACAAAAGCTAACATTTGTTGATAGAAAATTTGTATAACAGTTCAGTAAATCTATGTTAAAATGGCATCGAATATTAACAGATCAACAGAGTTTTCATAGTATATTCAGAGAAATATATTGGTCTTCTAAATTAGCAAATACCCGCTCCTGATCTACCTCTTCATAAATATCCCAAACAAAATAATTGATTTTGAAAAGAATAAAGAGATTTTTTTTAAACTCAGTTAAGAAAATGCTGAATAAGGGGGGAAGACATTGTGCATGGATGAAACCCCAAGGAAAAACCAATTAGTGAATGAATTAGAGAAGTTTGCCAAAATGAATTGCATTTCTCTGGTGTATCTCTCCTGCAGTACACAATTTGTTTTTTACTGGGAAGATTTAAAAGGTGTTAAATCCAATTTTCAATTTTACATATAGAACCTGATTTCCAATGCTGAAAAAATTACATGCTTTACTAACAGTGATGCTCAGGCAATCCAAAGTATAGCCAGTTTTGGGAACCTCCAAATCACAGGAATGTTTCTCAGAATGAGATGATGGAATGAGAGTTTTAGATTTAAAGATAGGATTAAAATAATTCCACTGGTGGGCAAACTTCCCTAGGCTTAATTTGGAAAGGTTAATCAGTAGCAAGAATTTTGAATAAACTTGCTCAGCTCTGCACATGGACCCCCAAGAGCTCTGAACTCTGTAAGGCAATGGAGGCAGGCAGATAACTGGAGGGAGAGGAGGAATAGGAGAGAGGGAACCACAATAAGAACATAATGACATAATTGTGGAACTCCCTGCCCCAGGATGTGGTGATGGCTGCCAACTTGGAAGGCTTTAACATGTTCACTCCCTCCTAAAACCTTCCAAGTTGGCAGCCATCGCCACATCCTGAAGCAGGGAGTTCCACAATTTAGCAGATGGGGGAAGGAGAGAAGGAATGACAGCATTGGTGAAATGGAAAAAAGAGACACAGAGAGAAGGAATGACAATAGCTGGGGGTGGGGGGAGGCAATGGTGTGGGGAATGGGATGGCTGTCCCTGCAAGTTCTTTGTGGGACCCCACTTGTTTTAAACTATCAGTGACACTGCCTTTTTTGCTCTCACTCTCAACTAACTTTACTTACTTTTAATGAATTTACAGTCAAGTCAAGTTTATTGGAAAAGGCCATAGGCCATTACAATCTAAAACAGTATAGTAACATGTTAAAATAGGCAGAACCAGAATCTTTAAAAGAATACAAAAATTCAAAAAATTAAAATACACCCAGTCAACTCTAACCAACTTTGCCACCCTTCATAGTTTGCTTTTCCCTAGTTTTCTTGGCTGCCAGACCATACAGTGCCAATCTTTTGGAAATATACGGGTCCCTATCTGACAACAAATAGATTAATCTGTCAGCATGAGATGACAATTGTGACCCTAAAAGAATGTTTGCTAGAAACTTTTTCCGGGGCTCAGTATATAAAGGGCAGGCCAGGACATAATGGGGGAGATCTTCCACTGAAGCCCCGCATAAAGAAATGCGTTGAGCGGACTTCCGGTGGTGCCGTTGGAGAGAGCACTCCATTTCCCCAGGTTGTCCTGGGAGAAATCCAAGTCTGCGTTATTTTTGGGGTACATAGATACCCCAATCCGACCCTTGCAAGTGGGTTGGAAAGCAGGAACTCCCTGCAGCCCACAAACGCGGTTTGACCTCCTAGGTACTCTGAGGGGGCTTTTTTAAGCCCCTCGGAGTCCTAGACGCCGGTCCTGCGAGGGCACTAGGGAAGGACATCGCCAAAATGCAACTTTGGCAGCAAGCTCTACCCTCCACCGCCTTAATACCAACATAAGGACTACATAAAGAAAAGAACCTCACCTCTTGACACCCAAGTGAGTACAAAAGAACTCTTCGTCTACTTACTAGAAATTTGAACAGACGGGAGGCTGATAAGAATATTTCTGGGACCCCCACCCCTCCATAATCCGAACTGAAAAAGTTTGATCTGAGTTAGTCATCGGGATTAGCGACAGGAGCCTTATCGGATCGATCA
The DNA here is from genome assembly GCF_029931775.1 of Euleptes europaea. Classification (NCBI taxonomy): domain Eukaryota; kingdom Metazoa; phylum Chordata; class Lepidosauria; order Squamata; family Sphaerodactylidae; genus Euleptes; species Euleptes europaea. The sequence continues at coordinate 34,134,900 of NC_079320.1, read as the reverse complement.
GCCTAAACCATAACAAAGAGTCGGAAGGATACCTTTTAGACTGACAAGAATTATCACCAATGAGAAGGTCCGAAGGAAGGGGAGGGTGATTTCTCTTCCTGATTTTCCGGCGAATTCCTGCCACGTTTGCAGTAAGGGAGTGCCTGGAACGGAAGACTCTCTATAACACCCTCTCTATCATTGGAACTAAAACAACAGGAAGTAGCCGCGGGACTGAATATCCGTCGCACTCGAGTTACTTTCAAATCATTCCTGAAGGAATAACCATCGAGAAGAGGCGATAGAAGGTTTGCAGCACTAGTAACTTCCTGTTTACTTCCTGATTAATCCGATCTAGAGCGACCGAAAAAACTCACTGGTATTTTAAAACTTTAAAATGCAATTTTAAAGCCAATTTCGACTCTTTTCAACCCGAAAAAATTACTAGGCTGATCTTTGAACTATCATCTTTTAACCAGCACCTTAAAGGCCCTGTCGGTGGACATGTATTTTACCAGCTTTTTTTGAATGTAAATGTCTCGACCCCGCTCTGGCTCACTACATAGCCCTGCCTATACTAAACTAAGGGACTCTTTACAAACCTCGACCATGGAAAAAAAGTTACAGGATATGCTAATTAAACAAACTGAGGCAACAAATAAACAGTTTGAACAGATGTCTACACAGATGGCACAGTTGACTTCTATGATGACAAATCTTGGTCAAGCATCCCAAGCTATTAATCAGAAGTTGGATGTGGTCACTGGAGACTTGAAAGAAGTAAAAACTCAAATGATTGTTATGAAGACAGATATGCAAGCGATGGATGTATCAATTAAGAAAGTGATGGATGAGCACAAGGACACAAAGAAAAAATTAACAAGCCAAGAAAAACAGATTGAAACAATACAAGCGGATCAGATGGCGGCAAAAAATCAAATGGCAATGATGGAGATGAGAGTGAAAGAGACCAACCTTCGTATACGCAATTTTCCAGATATGATGGGAGATAATAAAGAATCTGCAATACCAAATTTGGCCTACTTATTTCAGATAGATGAACAAGAATTAAAACAAGCCATTAATAGAATATACAGGATACCACTACCTGCTAGAATGAGAAGATCTAAGCCAAGAGATTTGATGATAGTGTTCTATGACACCAGAGTTAAAGACAAGATTATGAAGATTCATTATGAAAATCCAGTGTCAGCAGGAGACTCCTCTCTTATACTACTGAAGGATATTCCAAGGCATCTACTTTCACAGAGGAATAACTACAAAGACTTTGTGTCTATACTGAAAGCTAATGGCATCAAATATCGTTGGATTATGCCACAAGGTTTGGCTTTCACCTATAAGGAAGTGAAAACGACAATTTTATCCCAAGCAGATGTGGGGAAATTTTTGAGAAAATATAAAATGGACCTTAAAGAATTACCTGGAGAGAAGGAGGAAGAAGAAGAGGAAGAAGAAGAGGTACAGGGTGCAGAAGGTGGTACTAAACTATAGACTTTTTATTTTGCTAAAAAATACTACATTATGGCAAAAGCAATTTCTTGGAATGTAAATGGACTGAATGAGAAAACTAAAAGGGCCAGAATCTTCAAATATCTACAGAAATATAAATACTCCCTAATTTGCCTACAAGAAACCCATATAGCTTCAAAGCATAAAAAATACTTGGAGAAACAGGTGCTTGGACAAGCATTTATTGCTTCTGCTAAAACTAAAACAAAGGGAGTGGTAATCTATGCCCACCCCAGTCTCTGTCCAGAACTAGTATATAAAGACAATGAAGGAAGAATTGTAATTATCAGAACTAAAATATTGGGACAAAGGACAATAGTGGTTGGAATCTATGCACCCAATGAAGGGAAAAAATCCTTCTATGAAAAATTACATGACCTGATAACCCAGTACGCACAAGACCAAATTTTATTGATGGGCGACTTCAATGGAATTATTCTCCCATCTCTGGACAAAAAATCAAAAGCAAAATATATCAATGATGGATGCTTGCCTAAAACTTTCTTTGCCATGGCTTCAGAATTAGAATTACAAGACATTTGGAGAACAATGAATACAACAGCTAAAGAATACACCTTTTATTCAGCAAGACACGATTCACACTCCAGAATCGATATGATATGGGCCAGTAAATCAATTTTCACGCAACTACGTAAAATTCATATTTTACCTAGAACTTTTTCTGATCACAATCCTGTTACCTTTGATTGGAACAATAAACAAGCATTTAGATGGCGAATGAACGATAAACTTTTAAAAGACAACAAGATACAAAAGGAATTACAGGTTTTAATGAAAGACTTTTTTGAAATTAACCTTAATGGGGAAACTTCTTTAAATACAGTTTGGGACGCATTCAAAGCTGTTTTGAGAGGTTTTATGATACAGAAACACTCGGCCTGGAAGAAGACTCAATTGCAATTTACAAACAACATACTTTGGAATTTACAAAATTTGGAGCAGAAATTGGTAATGGTAACACAGGAAGAGGAGAGAAGAGAAATTCAAATACAGATTTCTGCATCTAAACACCAATTAAATTTGGTAATAATGGAGGAAATGAATAAAAATCTGAAACTTGCTAAACAAAAGTATTTTGAATATGCAAATAAACCAGGAAAATTTTTAGCAACACAACTGAAGGACTCATTTCAAAAGAAGATTATAACAAAAATCCAAACTGCTAAAGGACCAGTTTATTCAACTTCAGAAATTCAGAAAGAATTTGTTTCATTTTACTCTAAGTTATATCAGAAAGAAAATATTCCAAAACAGAAAATAGATAAATTTCTAAACTCAATACAGATGAAAGCTTTGTCAATGACCCAGAGAGAATGTATTGAAGCTCCAGTAACAAGGGAAGAAATACAAGAAGCAATACTGAGACAAAAAACGGATAAAACACCTGGACCAGATGGAATTACTGCACTATTTTATAGAACATTTAGTGACAATTTAGTTGGATTTTTTGGTTCACTTTACAATGCAATTTTGGACGAGGGAACATCCCCGGAGACTTGATCACACGCATTTATATCACTGATACCCAAAGAAGGAAGAGATCCAGAAAAAACATCTAATTACAGACCTATATCGCTCTTAAATGTGGATTACAAAATTTTTGCTTCGGTTTTGGCATGTAGGATAAAGCAATTTATTAAGGATCTTATACATGAGGACCAAGCAGGTTTTATACCAGGAAGGCAAATAAAAGACAATGTAAGAATTTTACTAGATTCACTGGAATATTATGACCATAATATTCAACAAACTGCGGCTTTTGTATTTTTGGATGCAGAAAAAGCCTTTGATATGGTCTCTTGGAACTTTTTGAAACGGATTTTGGATAAATTGAATTTTGGAGATCGTTTTCAGAAAGGTATATCGGCTATTTATACCTCCCAACAAGCTAAAATTTTGGTTAATGAATCAATGTCAGATAACTGCCAAATCACGAAAGGGACTAGACAGGGATGTCCCTTGTCTCCACTTTTATTTTTGTTGGTGTTGGAACCGCTATGTGTGAAACTAAGAAGTATGGAGGACATCCGCGGGCTAAGAATTAAAAAAACATGAATTTAAGTTGAGAGCATTCGCGGATGACCTACTGCTAATTTTGGAAAACCCAACACAGTCAATGAATATACTTCAGGAGACTTTAGATGATTTTGGAAAAGTATCAGGCTTTAAAGTGAATCAAGAAAAAACAAAGATAATATTTAAAAATTTATCGGAAATACAACAACAGGAATTTATATCATATACTGGCTGGGAGAAAGCTAACAAAGTTAAATACCTGGGAATTTGGATCACTGCAAAGAATAAAGATCTGTTAACCAACAATTACCTCAAGTTATGGGGTAAGATTAAAACTGATATGATTATATGGTCAAACAAAAAATTGTCATTAATGGGACGTATCTCAACGATCCAAATGAATGTCTTACCGAGGATGCTCTTCTTATTCCAAAATTTACCAATAATATCACAAACAAAATATTTTGAAACTTGGAGGAAAGACATTTCAAACTTCATCTGGCAAGGAAAAAAACCAAGGACTGCTTATAAATACTTGGTGGATCTAAAAACTAGAGGAGGTTTAGCACTGCCTAACTTTCAACTCTATGCTGAAGCGGTAGCTTTAGTTTGGCTAAAAGACTGGATGGATTTGTCAAATGTACGTTTGCTAGACTTGGAAGGTTATAATAACTTAAGTGGATGGCATGGTTATTTGTGGTATGATAAAATTAAGTTACAAGCAACATTCCGTAATCATATAATCAGGTCCTCTCTACTTCGTATTTGGATGAGATATAAACACATTTTGGAACCAGAAACACCGATGTGAATATCACCCCAAGAAATGCTAACTTTGCGCCCACTTAGACCAGACAAATTTATTACTTATCAAAATCTAATTAATTGGGAAGGAAAGAAATGCTCACTAAAAGACTTTCAACTGCTTAAGGATGATTTACAATGGCTTCAATATTACCAAATCAAATCAGTTTTTGTACAAGATGCAAAAAAAGGTTTCTCTAAAGAAAAATCTCCTTTTCAAAGGATTCTACTAGACAATAATACAAAGCTGATTTCTAAAATGTATAATCTTCTTTTAACAATATACTGTGAGCAGGACACGATTAAACCAACTATGATCGATTGGGCTCAAAATGTGGGACATGATATTGTTTTAAATAAATGGGAAAGATTATGGTCTAAAGATTTAAAAGGAATAAAAGCACAGTCAGTGCGAGAAAATATCTATAAAATGATGTATAGATGGTATCTAACACCCAAGAAAATTGCAAAGATTTATAAAACGATGTCCCCTACTTGTTGGAAATGTAACAAAGAAATTGGTTCCTTTTATCACATGTGGTGGACCTGTGACAAAGCCAAAGACTTCTGGGACATGATTTATAACGAACTGAGATTAATACTACAAAAGAATATATCCAAAACACCAGAAATGATGTTATTGAGTATGATTCCAGACGACTTAGCAACACAAAGAACCTTTTTGATATATGCCACAACAGCTGCGAGACTGCTTTATGCAGCGAAATGGAAAGGGCTAGAAACTCCAGAGAAAAAAGACTGGATTGTTAAAATGTTTGAAGTGGCAGAAATGGCAAAACTCACAGCTATTCTAAATGAAGAAAATGACGTTCGGTTTTTGGGGGAATGGGGTGTGTGGATGCATTATTGTGAATATGAGTTAAAATTGGGAAGAATGGAAGAATATTTTCTAATCTGATCCAGAGGATTATTTTTGGTTTTTTTTTTTTATATTGAATAAGCATAATTATATTTACTAACAGATTATGGTTTTTTATATATGGTATTGATATTTTATCAAGATTAGATTACCTATGACGGGAGGAACTTTTTATTAAGAGGCAGATAGAGGTGATGGGGAAGTCAAAAAATTTTCCATTTCTTTTTTTTTTCTTTTTTCTTTTCTTTTTTTTAATTATATGATATGGAATTATAACAACTTTAGGTTAGAATTGAAATTCGATATTGTTATAGATGTTGTTTAATGCAATGGAAAATTTCTATCATAAAACCCAATAAAATTTATATATATATAAAAAAAAGAAATGCGTTGAGCCAGTAGTATTTTTTAAAAATATGGTCTGCAAGGAGCTCCGTGGGCATGGTTTGAAAACATAACAACGTGAGGACTGCTCTGAGGCTGTATGTTGTAATGTCTGCCAAATATGAGGCTCTGAAATTGTCTTTTTATATCAGTTTAAACTATGGGGCGAATTTTGTATGGGCAACTAGACGGTTATCGATTAAAGCATCTTCTTTATAAATCCAACCTCGTAGTTTTCAATTGCTCCCTGAAAACCGGAGCATATCATCTGGGATGGAAAAATGGGAGATGATATTATCAAGGTATTTGAACTCTATTGGCTGGAGATCAGTTGTAATAGTGGGAGGTCTACAGGTACTTCCTGGAGGTTGGCAGCCCTATATACAATGAAATCAACTGTGATTGGCTATATAGCTTTGTGACATCACTATTTGTTTGGTGGGATCATTTATTTAAGTAATTCAAAAGGAGGGGAAAAGCAGCAGCCAGTGGAAACAATGGGATAAGTCAATATCTAAATGTTTTTCAGGACATATTCTTATGCCACTAAAACAGTAATTGTCAACCCAATAATTGAAACTGGAGAATATTTGGTACAGTATTGCTCTATGTATGGCCACCCACTGATTTGCGCAAAATTGCAATGTATGAAAATATCTTGTTTCTGAATTCCGAGAGCTTTCATCGCACATGGTGTCAATAACACTGAAAAACTGCCATCAGCCCCCCCCCCTCTCCCCAACCAATTGGCACAAACTTTCCCAGCTAATTGCATGTACTTTTTCTCGTTCAAATTTCAAGAACAAGTGGTTAAAAAAAAGCATGCTGAGCGATTTGGAAACAATCTGTGTTGTCAACAGAGGCAGATGCCTGCTGCTTTGCGCTGTGCTGTGAATGTATCCCAGCCATGTGGAGTTCTTAATGGCAATCACTGCATAGGAGCATGATGTTTGTTTGTGCTATATGTTAGCCATTTCCAGACCACTGCACGGAAGAGATAGTGATCAAAACTATACATGGAAACTCAGTATTTTCGAGATAATTTTTTTTATTGGAACAGTGTCTGGAATTTCAAATTGACATTGGTCTCCTAATCTCTGATACCAATCTTTCTTCTAATTTTTTTAAAGTGTCCCTTACTTGTGTTCTCTCTTTATGGGCCTACAGGTAGCTGTAAATAGATATGTGCTCTGTCTGGTATGGGGTGGGGCTGGCTGCCTGTTCCACTCAACCAACAATAAAAGCTGTGCCCTTAATTGCTTTCCCTGATGCAGAACTGATCATCACAAACAATCTGGGCTACATTTTGTTTTTGTCTGCAGTTCAAGAATGTGTTCTCCTACTCCACCCTAAACTGGCGTGGGGAATTCAGTGGAGTCTTTTTTTCAGGGCCTAGGGCCTATGCTGACAAAACTCAAAGTATGCCCTTGTCTATAGGTAATATACTGTGGACCACCATTCTGGTTTGCTTGTTCCTGCTAGGGTTGCCAGCCTCCAGGTGAGACCTCGGGATCCCCCAGAATTACAGCTCATCTCCAGATAGGGTTGCCAACCTCCAGGTTCTAGCTGGAGACCTCCTGCTATTACAACTCATCTCCAGCCAATGGAGATCAATTCACCTGGAGAAAATGGCCACTTTGTTTGAAGTCCTTTCCCTCCCCAAACCCCACCCTCCTCAGGCTCTGCCCCCAAAACATCCTGCCGTTAGCAAAGAGGGACTGGTAACTCTATATCCAGACACCAGAGATCAGTTCCCCTGGAAAAAATGGATGCTGTGGAGGATGGACTCTGTGGCATTGTACTGCACTGAGGTCCCTGTCCTCCCCAGGCTCCATCCCCAAATCTCTCTGACAACCCTACCTCCGTCCCCTGCTGGTGGTCAAGGGAGACCTGTCAACCCTAGTTTCAGCTACTATAGTTTCTCACAACATATCCTTGTTAAATGAAACAACTTGAAAGACTTCTAAATTATATATCAATTCCTTCTTCACTTAGATGCAGCTTTACTACCTGCAGAGTTCTTTACACAACAGATAGGCATTGTTATATTTTTGCTTGCTCCATATTGATAACCCTTCAGCTGGCCTGCTTCCGCCTGCTGGCCAGAAGGCCACAGGCAGCCCCCCCTTAATTGGCAGGCAATTGCCCACCATTACCTGGTAGCTGGCAACCCTACATGTAAGAATTGAGTTTACTTTGGCAATCACCAGTGTTCAGTTACTTCAACATTTTACTCATTTGCCAAATCTTAGCATCCCCCAGAAAGCACGTTGTAGAGTACCTATTTCCTCAAAGCCATGCTTAACCTTCTACTTAAATTATATAACTATGCAAGGAGGAAATCCCCAAATTTATATTTAGATCATCTGAGTAGGACATTAACCATGACTTTTAGAAAACAAGTAGTCTACAAAGTGCTTTCAGATGTTGATAAAGCTGAACCCTGTCCCACTGGTTGGCATTATTTAGACTGCTCAAGGCCTCTGTGTTCTCTTTGGCCTCCTCAGTGGTTATTTTGGAGTGTTCAGACCAGCTCACCCTTGAAAGTACTGTAGAGAACAGGAAGATCCACATCTTGCTTGATTTCACTGCTAACCAAGCGAGGTCCAAGGTGTTCCACCAAGCGAGTGCCAGGGCAGGCTTCACCATATAACCACCTACTCCTTTATGAACCTGCCTAACTAATGCAGTCATATTTGGAGGCCCTGTTTCAGTTGCCCCCGTCTTCTGAGTTTAGGTGGGTGGTAACCAGGTAAAAGGCCTTTTCAGTCATGGCTCCAAAGCTCTGGAACTCTCTCCCCAGAGAGATTCATGTGTCCCCTTCTATTGCCATCTTCCGTCAGTGGGTGAAGACTTTTTTCCTTTTGTTTCTCATTCCCTCAATGAGCCATCATTCCTAACCAATGTTTTAATTGCTGTTTTTATATTTTATATGTATTTTAGCTCTATTTTGAAGTTGTTTTAATGACATGTGTTGAGGGGTTGTTTTTAATGGTTTCAAAATATGATTTTATCATGTATGTTTTAAATTGTTAGCTACCTTAGTGGCCCTTGTAAAAACATAAAGGCAGGATACAAATTTTGTAAATAAATAAATAAGTGAGAATTAGCCAGTTGTCTAGGGCACCGGGCTTTAATGGGTATCAAATTAGACAGAAATTTTAACAAAATTTTTATTTTTACCAAAAAAAAAGTATTCATATGTTATCTCCAGCCTTCTCAATTTTCTATGTGTTGACTGGGAGAGGAGGGCAAAGTCGGGCGAAAACGCACGGTCACTTTAGCCTCCTTTAGTCCCTGTTTCAGCCAGGATTCAGTCAGGATCGAACGTATGCATTTTGCTGAACGTGCGTTCGATCCTGGCTGAATCCTGGCTGAAACAGGGAATAAAGGAGGCTAAAGCGACCATGTGTTTTCACCCATAATTAGCCTACAGTGCCAAATAACCTTGGGCCAGCCCTGGCTAATTATGAGGTCTTCAGGCCAAATTTCAATACCTTATTCTGTCAGGTTAATACTAGTCAGATGCCAAAGCACCACTGGAAAAGGACAGCTGATAAACTTCACAGGTACTCTGTAAACTACAGTTGAGCATGAATGCTCAAGCAACCCCCTGCAATGACTTGGTATCAATGACATTTTTCAAAGCACCTTCGAGGTGTAGAATGCGGGTTGACAATTGTAATCACTAGAGCACATAAATGCCCCATTGTTTCACTCATGAGCCATGAGTTTTACATGTAGGGTCACCCCTCATATCTCCCCAATTTGGTGTCTGAAATTTTGTACGGACATTTCTTAAATGTGCGTTGATACCCCTGTACATAAGGAACTGAAGTGGCAGACATAAGGGTTATAGCTGGCAATATTCAGAAGCCCCAGAAGGATCACACAACAACGCATAGTTAAATTGTGGAACTCCCTGCCCCAGGATGTGGTGATGGCTGCCAGCTTGGAGGGCTTTAAGAGGGGAGTGGACATATTCATGGAGGAGAGGGGTATTCATGGCTGTTAGTTAGAATGGATACTAGTCATGCTGCATACCTATTCTCTCTAGTATCAGAGGAGCATGCCTATTATTTTGGGTGCGGTGGAACATGGGCAGGATGGTGCTGCTGCACTCGTCTTGTTAGTGGCTTCCTAGAGGCACCTGGTTGGCCACTGTGTGAACAGACTGCTGGACTTGATGGGCCTTGGTCTGATCCAGCAGAGCCTTTCTTATGTTCTGTGGCTCCACTAGTGATAAATGTCTGCTATGCTGTTACCCATGCTTGGCATGGTGGCCTGAAAAACACGTATACTAAAGCCTCTGGAGGAAACCATGGATTCCTATTTTCATCTTTCTTTGGAACATCTCAGTCATAGAATTTTAAGAGCTAGAGCTCATACTGGAGTAAAGGGTTACCTTGTAAATGTTACCTTGAGTAAATGTTATCTTGATCATAGGCCCCAACAACTCGGAAATATTACTGCTTTCCCAATAAGCTGCCTTAAGGCATATCAAGAAGGTTTTCTGCTTACCATTTCCCTCAGCAATCTCATATAATGAGCAATTCGCATAGTTCAAAATAAAGTCAGAACAACTTTCCCTAGATCTTAAAGGGATAAAGCTACATTTCAGTCATTGATACTGATGTAAGTATGAAATTGACATCCCTCTCCTTCCCAAACTCTGTCTTTCCTGAGGTCAACCTCCAAATCTCAAGGCATTTCCCAACCCAGAGATGGCAATCCTACACTGTGACCACATAGTTAACAAAATGATCAATTTGTAAGTGGAATATGGAATAAACCAGGAACTTGCTACTATGTTCCTGTAGCCAACTCTCTGGTGGTAAACATATATATGAAACTGACATATCGGTCTATCTGGCAGAGCAGCATCAGCTCTTTTACATCCGCCTCAGCCTCAGTGAATATCAGCTAATGTGGTAGGTTGACTTGTGGTGGAATGGCTTATAGAACAGTCCCTTAAAGCATGGGCAGCCATTGGCCAAATCAGTACAGAAGTGCTACAAGTTGGCCAGGCACCAGTACCTGGAGCAGAGGTTGGTGGGCCTGCAGCTTTGGCCTGAAGTCTGGCCTGTATTCCTGCCTGCCTCTCCAGCAGTCAGTTCTGCTTGCTTCTGGCCCAGTAGAGTTGACACATATCTTATATCAAAGGGCAGGTAGCTGCACATGAAACTTGAATTGTGGCACATTTGATACAAAGTGGGGCATTTACCATGTCTCCCTTGGAGAAACCAAAGATATTTCCCCCTCTATAAGTATCTGGATCTAGCAATTAGGTGAAATATGCTTCATAATTCTACTACAAATATGATCTGGTAGTAGGGTTGCCAGGTCCCTCTTCATCACTGGTGGGAGGTTTGGGGGGCAGAGCCTGAGGAGGGTGGGGTTTGGGGAGGGGTGGGACTTCAACACCATAGAGTCCAATTGCCAAAGCAGCCATTTTCTCCAGGTGAATTGATCTCTATTGGCTGGAGATTAGTTGTAATAGCAGGAGATCTCCAGCTAGTACCTGGAGGTTGGCAACCCTATCTGGTAGATGTAAAAAATGAATTCCAAATAGTAGCCATCTGGACTTAAAATGTTTTCCTCTTTTGTAATCAAATTGTCTATAAAATAGTAACAATCGGTGAAGACACTGATTGCTCTTCTTGTCCATGCAAGTCATCATGGCAGTCTCTGAGTACGCAATGTAATGTGTGGAATGGGTGACTATATTATTGGCCAGCAGCAATTATCATAATCACTGAAATATTTCCAAATCAAAGGGACCATGGGCATTGCTATTTGTCAAGAACTGTCATTAACTAGTTCACAGATGTTGATAGTTGTATAGGCAAACACATTCTTGGGGTCAGCCAGGATAGATTGTGCGGGCAAAACATACAATGTCTAAGTTGGTCCAAGGACAAAACTAGAGCATACAGCAAATGTTAGAATCAATGTTTACAGTAATGCACACTAGCAGAGAAGGGGAAAAAAGGGTTTTTTTGATTGCTCAGTATTCCTTATCTTTGTGCCTTTGTTTTTTGCCAGCGACTTATGTCCAAGTTTTCATTTCAGAAGAATTCAAATAAATGATATGCAGAACAAATCAAATAAGTTACACATGACCCAGTCAAACTTCATAGCTGGAGCACATTAACTCAGACATTTCTAAAAAGCAGAAATCAAAAGGCTTTAGAACATTCTCTCCATTTACTATTTGATACCCTTTCTGTGCTGTGGACATCATTTTTGCAGTAAAAAAGAAAGGTAGAAGCATAAGAAAGGAGGGCCTTGTGCACTAGATTCAGCAATAACAGAAATCCAACAAAGAACCATCCACCTTTTAAAAATGCTGGTTCAAATTGGGAAACATTTTAATTGTTTAAAATGTGTAAAAAGTGGTTTTAACATTGTTTAAAAATGTGTGTGCGGATGCTAGAGGAATCAGGTAATGCTACTGTCTGTGAAATTTAAGAGTCTTGGTGTACTGAAGGCGAGGGAGCTCCTCACAGAGGATCCATTGCCATGAAAAGAATCTTCACCACAGCAGCCTTTAGTAAGTCTTCATGGTATCTGTGGAATATAAAACATTTCACATACTAAATGATAAGAATATTTGTGCAGTACAGAAGGTTAAGAGGAAGAAAAATGCCCCCAATGAATGAAATGAACAAAATGCTCAGAATGCCAGTTATTTTTAACTAATTGTGCCAATTGATGCCATTACAATTAGACAGTGACCAACATTTCATGCTTAATTACTTACTGTTAATTGTTAAGATCTGATACAGATTGTCGTTGGGGCACCACACGGTCAAGTTCTGAAGGGCAGAAACAGAATTACAGTGCAGGAGCAAGCCCATCTGGAAACCAATCAAAAGAAAGTCATGTCCATGTTATTGAGAGGAGGGATCAAGCAGGAATAAAAGCAGAAGTCAACTCAGATACTGCGATGCCTGGAATTAAATTCAGCACACCCCATCATGGGTATTCTGGCAGCTTTTGCTCTAGGCAAAGTGCTGAAGCTGATTCTGACACATGTTCACCTCCCCTCTGTGCATTGAGTCTGTGGAAATAAAAACATATGCTTGGACTGAGCAACAATTTGTATGAAGTAGCCATCTGAATTGGACCCATGTCACACCACAAAATGAAGATGTGGTTAAGGATCTTATTGTGGTGCCAACAGTAGGAATGCACGTTTGGAACATAACTAATTGAAATCTGTTTTGAATACACCCTGTTCATTAACCTTGGAAGGGTAACAAAACTGAATGAGATAACCTCTGATTTTTGGAACTGAACCAAATAGACCAGATTTGGCCATTTTTTTTCTAGCAGTGCAGCTGCATTCAGCTTTCAGTTTAGATTACCCCATGCTGCTCCATGGGGCTGCAATCATTAGGGGATGGGCAGTAAGTGGAGAGATTTATTCAACAGATTTGTGAATGACAGGCATGCTCATGGCACATTCCACCATCCCTGAATGGTGTTTCTGTGCACAGTGTTGATGTTGCTAGTGAAAGCTCTCATTCTATATAAGCAGGACACTCCAAGATTGAGTGAGTAATCAAAGCTATTGGGTACTAACTTGATAGTAGGAGTGAGCAAATACTTTCCTTGTACCTGCTAGTAGAGAGTAGGAGGAAGGAAGTAAGGCTGGGGCTATTACGGCTGCCATGAAAATTCCCAGTGAGCCAATGACTTGGGGGGTATCCTTTGCCTCACAAGATGTGGACAGGAGCCATGCTGCTGTGACCCTTTGTCCCTCATACTTAACTAATTAAATATCTGCCAGGATACTCTAGGAGAACAGGCACATACCAGAGCTTGCTTGCGAAAGGGAAGTATAAGAAGGGTTGGGGAGTAGGCTTGCCAATTTCCAGGTAGTGGCTGGAGGTCTCCCACTATTACAACTGATCTCCAGGTGATAGAAATCAGTTCCCCTGGAGAAAATGGCCGCTTAGGCAATTGAACTCTATGGCCTTAGAGTCCCTCCCCTCCCCAAACCCAGCCCTTCTCAGACTCCACCCCCAAAATCTCCAGGTATTTCCCAACCGGGAGCTGGCAACCCTATTGGGGAGGCAATCTCTGCTTGCATCACAGTCATGGTAACTATAAAGCTGGAGGATATTCAGGACCCAAGCACCATTTTTCTGGGCCAGTCTAATGGAAACACAAGTGACCATATTTGTTCCCTGTTTTATGGACTTCCCTATTTCTTTTCCCTAATTTGATCAAATGTAGTTGTATCAGAACTAAGACATAATACAGAACAGTGAGCATCAACCCAGCGTCATCCTCAGTTAGCATTGTTGTTTCACCATCTACTTGCTGAGTTTCTAGTTTGGTGAGTGTGAGTGCGTCAGAAAACCAAGATGCACATTTCATCCAAGTCTCGATGATAACCTTTCATAACCTTTTCTTACATGAACATTTTGTACTGTGAAATATTTGAATGATTTTTGCACGTATTCTGATTGAAATAGCAGAACCAAATATGTGTGTATCTTTTCCCCAGAGCAACAATGCTAATGATGGAAATAATATAATAGGAACAGCTTGTGTTCTGTGAAATGGTTTCTGTGTCTTCTGTTTCATGTGTCAGAATCAATCAGTGTCCTGGATATGACTTTGGAATGTTAAAGATGTTGATACTGCACTTATTTGAAATAGTTCCTGGGGTAGTTAAATTCCACATCTGGATTTTGGTGTCGCATGCTGTTTTGCAGTAGACATTTACAGCTAGAATACTATGCGACTGAATAAGCAATGTGGTTACTGTGACATTTTTTCCATAAAATATTAATTAAAAACACTGTCTCCATGATCTACAGGCCTTCTTAATCTATATGCTTTGGGAATGATTGGTGACTTTATGTGCAGCAAGGAAAGTTATAGAAAACTCTCAAAACCCTAGACTAAGGTAAATAATACTTGAAACGTCTGATAATGCAAACCACAGAAAATATATGGAGGATGGGAAATATCTAGGAAGCTAACTGCTTATGGAAGAAAAAATAAGAAACAAAAAGACTGATGGGGCAAAGGGGGAGAGATGAAATATTTTCTTTCTTTGCTAGCCTCTTCCTCCTGCATGGAAAGCTGCAACAGAAACACTGAAACAATTCAGACAGTAAAGGGAATTTAATGTTGAATTGACCTGAAATATAGCCTTTTCCACCCCCTCCCAGCTATTGACCTGCTTTAATATCGTAGAATCATAGGAACATTTTAACTGTGAAGGGAGATACTTCAGTCATACAACATTGAAGCAAAGTATGTGGATATAATAATATGACACATAAAAAAAAATCAGCTCGATGGGAATGTAACAGACTGATGTGGCACTGCTGCCACCACCAAGAATTGGATTCTTCTGGAAGAAGAATGATCTGAAATCTTTGGCTGCAGATCTGCATTATTGACCCTATTTCTTTACTTTTGTCTTTAGGTAGGCAAGGCACTGAAGCTGTCAAGGATATTTTCTAAATTGTGAAAATAACTAGTTCCCTCTAAAGTTATCAGTGACACATAGCTCTTTGAGACTGAGGGGAATCAGGCCTATCCATCAGATATCAACCTGGCATCCATTCTGTGGCATTTAGTGGCTCGTGACCCTTTGACCTTACTTATGCCATCTGTACCATTTCGTTTCTACCTCTTTTCAAACAGGAGGAGCAAAGAAACGGCGGTCACAGGCCTCATCTTGAGAAATGAGTTTCTGCAGAATTCTAAACATTGCCATCAGTTAATAACACATGAACCCCTACATCACAAATAGCCCAGTCCTCAAAGTTCTCCATTTCGGGCCCCGTTGAAAGGAAGCTGTTAGAATGCTTTTAAGATCAGAGCCATATGGCTTTTGAAAATTGTAGCAAATGGGACTAGGCATATGATTAAAGTTGATTATGTTCTTAAGTGCTTTTCTGGAACAAGATCATAAGCTCCCAGCACTGGGCAGGACCCCTTATTCTGCATGATATAATATTCAGGGGAATTGTCCCTTTCTTGCTTGCTTCCTCCGGCTGTTTTCCTAGTTGCTGCTTTCGGTGCCTTCATTTACATTGCCTTTCCAAATACCCTTAAGACGCTTCCTGACAGTAACAGCATAGCATGTGCTCAGATAATTCGGGGCATGTATAAATGTGCACAGTGTTCTTTCAAGCTAGAGAGATACCCCAAAGTCAAGCTCAGCAACTCAATTTAATTTGCAATTGCTCTTCCAAAATGGCTCTTCAATTAAACAGCTCATTAAAGTGAAATGGCTCTAGAAACACCCATGTCTTTTCTATTATAGCTCTCTCTTTTTGTTTTCCACAGTAGATGCCAGTGTACATGTTGCCTTCCTAGAATACTGATGGGCTTCTAGGTGATCAGTATGATAATGCTGGCTACGTTTTGCAGCAGCTCACAACAGAGATCCAAGAACAGATAAACATTACGATAGATTTCCATCTCCTTAGCCAGCCAGTTGAAAAGCAGGAATATGAAACAACAGTTTCAGCATGTTTTTGCAATAAAATATCCTGGACAACTGGACTTCAGCTCTGCTTGGTCTGCAATTAATTTTGAACAGGGAAGGCCCCAAGAATTTGGCTCCCTCGCTAGATGGAACACTGGGATCAATTATTATCCAACAATGAAGATTTCTTATAGGAAATGTTGCAATGGGGGGAAAGCTATTATATTGTCATGCTGTTTTAAAAAGCAGTTTTATTTGGAAGCCTTAAAAAGCCTTTGCTCATCCTTGGCCAATGAGTGGAGCTCTGTGCTATCTGGAAATATTGCTCACTCTTTTTGCCATGATCCTTTGTCTCATCAACCATGAATATGCAGTTATATGATTTTGTTTTTTTATAGCTCCACAATAAGAATTAGCAGGCACATACTGTGAAAACAATAAATTTACAGGACAATCTTAAGCAAAGCTGCACGCTTCAAAGCCCATTTACTTCAATGGAGTTGGAAAAGTATAACTGCATAGGATTGCACTGTTAGTCAGTTTTCTTTTTCTGCTATCATAGAATTGTATGAGCTGAAGATCATTCAGTCCCTGATGTCTATTCTGGCATCATCAAGTATATCTATATATTCTTAATGGATAAAATAATTTTATTCAGATTAAAAACTACTGAAACCAAAGAGCATAAGGGAGCAAAATTGTTGTTTGAGAAGTAGTTTATCTCCTGATAGTTTAGATCAGTTCTTGGCAACATTCTCTACTGCTTATTTTTTCATTTTAAAAAAGGCACTGAACATTAATAAAAGCAAAGTAAGCTTTGCTGGAGGTCAGCTGTTACTTTACACCCTCCTCTTTGCACTGCAGACTTCCAATTCACTCAGCATAGTGTAGTGGTTAAGGGCAGGGGACTCTAATCCGGAGAACCAGGTTTGATTCCCTACTCCTCTACATGAGTGGCAGATTCTAATCTGGTGAACTGAGTTGGTTTCTCCACTCCTATACATGCAGCCTGCTGGTTTGAGACTCCTTAAAGGTAGAGAAAATTGGGTTATAAAAAACAACTCTTCTTCTTCTCATACTAGTTCTGAGGGTCCCTTAGGAGAAGAATTTTAGGAAGCATTTGGGGCTATTGCTAGAGGAGGGAGCTGAAGAAGTCCAGTTCTGCTGTTGGAAATGTCTTGTTCTTTGTTTGGAAGTTCAGCATTGCTGCTGGGTTCTTTGTGATTGATGGATTTATTATGTTGTACTCTTGTTGGTTTCAGTTGAGCCATTTGATTTTGAGATTCTGGTAAGATTTTAAATAGAGGCTACTTTCAATAAGGATGTGTTAGGAACTGGTTAAAAAACTCAAATTAATTTCAGCATAGGGTTTGTGTACTAGGCAATTAAGAAGAGGCAAGGTTGTTGTTTCTCAAACAGTTAATTAGCATGGATTAACTGTGAAAAAACCTTTTAGTGTCCACTCTGAGCTTCAAAACAATTGAAGCCGGGCAGTTTTACAAAAATAGTGCTTCAGGCTGCTCTTTAGTTCCATTATTCAGAAGGGAGTTCCTGAATTTCTGAAAAAGAATTAGGTGCTTGTTGTAGAAGAGCCAAGAAAAATTTAATACAGTTCTTTTACACATTTAAAAAAGTTTTCAAATTCCATTTTGAGAATAGTTTCAATTAAACCTCAGGCTTTAGAATAAAAAGTTACTAGCTAGTTATTAAACACACATACACACAAAACTGAAGCAAGGTTAGGTCAGAGGAATTTTTACAAAACAAAAACTTAGGGTTTCTGTTTTTTTTGTTTTTTTGTTTTTTTGCAGAGAGGGTTCATAAAAAAGTTTCAGAGTCTGTTAGGCTGTAGTTCAGGTAGCTAGGTATCTAACTTCCCTTAAGTAGTCAGCCAGAATTTGGCCTGGAGATGCAATGAATGGCAGGAAGGGAATGCAGCGGGGCCCTGGGGGAAAACAAAAGGAGAAGACTAGAGGGATAGAGGGATGGGGGGCTGTGGCTCCCACCTATGTGGAGGCCCACTCCACAGTTGCCTTCCACCATCTTAAAAACAGCTCCCCAGACCCACAGATAACTTACCCATAGGCTATATTAGAGCTGAATATATTCAGATTCCTGAATAATACATAAATCAGAATACCATTCTGGTATTGGAATTCAGGGATATTGGGAATACCAATATTGTTCACCTTCAGTATACTCGAAGCTGGAAAAAATGATTTTTTTAATGCACACCCCTAATCCTGCTGTATCTCAAAGGCACTGTGACTCCTTAGTTCATAAACTCTTGCAAAGCTCCTAGCTTGAGAGCTTTTCATTTATTCATACTTTAGGGGACAACTACTGTTTGTTCACCAGCAAAAATAGTTCCCTTTTTGTTACTCACACGAGGAATTAACTGCAATGCTGTTTTGCTTCTTCCTCCTCCCACAGAATTGGAAAACATATACCTCTTGAGGCAGCTCTGCTTTTCAGCTACTAGCTTGTTCTGGACCTCAGGACCAGATTAAAGTTGGATGCTCCTTAAAGAACAAATACCTCACTCACAGTGGAATGCCTTTCGCAATGGAGACGTGCTGTGCTCAGAAGGCTATGCGTCTCAAGGAATGTACTACCAGCAAGAGGATCTGAATGCAGCATTTCAGCCAATAGTGTGCAGCGCTTCCAAGCTGATGTCTGCATTGTTAGTATCTGTGACATATTGATTGCTTGGTGATCTCAGAATCACTCTGGAGTCTTTGTTGTTTAAGTTCACTTAGGCAATCTAAGTAGGATGGTTGCCAAATCTAGTTAAAAGAAATATTCAGAGTGAAATTTGCATGTCCATCAAAGGGGGCTGCGTGCCTAAATTACAAGCAGATTTAGAGATATCTCTACTAAGTTTGTGAAATCTGCAGCAGATTTATCCATAAAGCATCTAGTGATGATTTCAAGCTATGGTTAATAAACATGTGATGATTATTCTCACAATATTTTAATCCTTTTGAGCCAAATTCCCACCTTTAATCTAATCAAACCTGCCTATCCAGGCCTATCTTCATCAAGGGCTTGTCCAGGGCCTTGAATCAGAGTGAGTCACTGGAAAAAAGTAAAGCAAACATTGCAGGTTGGAAGTCCAAGTGGGGAACACAACTACTGGCAAAAATTTCTTCAGCTAGTTTCAAACATCCCTCCGTGGTTGAGCTATAAAGAATCATAATAACTGGCATGGGAATTCTAATTCAAAGGCATGAATGCTACATTCATGGATTACATTAAAAAAACTGGTAGAGATGACGTAAGAAATTACTAAACACTGTTCTGGTTAACTTGCTTCATGAGAATCAAAAGAAACAGCAGACAGATTGACATCCCGAAGGGTTTCTTTTTCAAGGGTAAGGGAATTTTAAAAAGAGAGAAAATCCATTTCTCAATGCAAACCAACCAATCCATACATGGCAATAGCGGGGGGAGGGAACCAAAAAAAGAAACTCAAGGAAATGTGGATAGAAAGTGAAGGAAAGATGGTATATTAGAAAAGGGAAAAAACTTATAAATGAGCATCAGAGAGCAAATGAGTTGAATAAGGGCACTATATTCTTTGCTGGTACTAGATGCTCTGGTCATATCAGATGCTTGAAGAGTGCCGCATACAGAAACAGTGCAGATGATTGGAACTCTGAAAGAGTACTTGTTACCCACAATTCACATTCCAGGTGATGATCTCGATTTCTGCCACTTTTCATTTGATCAGCATGGGAGGAAGAATGGCCATCATATCAAACTAGCAATAAGGGTTCCAGGTCTTACTTGGAGCCCCAATTTGCTGGGACGGGCTGGGGGAGGAAGCGAGGAAGCAGCAAAGTCATGGTGGCTGTAATGGGTGGCAAGGCTGTGGCGAACTCACTGCAATTGCCCGGCTCCCGGCAACTGCTCTAGCTGGGAACAGCTCGGCCAGTCAGCTCCCTCTCTTCAAAACTGAATGGGAGCAGCTGGAGCAGGGGGGCAGGGCTAGTCTCCACTCCAATCTGTCTCCACTCCAATCTGTCCCTTCCCACGTGGCTTCAGTGTGCTGTGTTCTTTCATCCCTCCCTCCCCTTCTTGGGTTATTGTTCAGTTACAATTGTTATGTAACAACTTAGGCAGT
The DNA here is from genome assembly GCF_029931775.1 of Euleptes europaea. NCBI lineage: Eukaryota > Metazoa > Chordata > Lepidosauria > Squamata > Sphaerodactylidae > Euleptes > Euleptes europaea. The sequence goes on along the minus strand of NC_079320.1, from coordinate 34,114,698 downwards.
GGAGCATTGGGCTGGATTCATTTTGGGGAGATAAACGGCCTGTGTGCTCCTTTCCTCTGCATTGGGGGATCCCAATAAGGGATTTGGGGGGAGGTCCAAGGTAGGGCATGCCCAACTTGGGGACAAGTGTGGATGACTCCTTCCAAGTGGCAGGGGAACCACCAAGAGGCTCACGTACAGGTGTTATCCCAGTACTGCCATCCCTAGCTATTCACAGTGGGACCATTGTGAGTGGGGAGCACATCAAGTTGCACTGGGGTTGGCTGATGTTATCGGATCCAGACCATATGCTACACCATTGCATTACAGCTGTTGCAGTTAAATAAATAAGTTGTGGCCATTTCTCTCCAACTTTGTGTATATCATGTTTTGTTAATTTTAAGAGTTATGGGCAAGGGGGTTCAGAGCTTATTCTCTCTTCTCTAGCCCTGGGACACCAACAGCACTAGACCTCTGCAATAGGGTACACCCCTTCTATGAGGTACTATATATCATACTTCCTGTTTTCCACTGTCATTGGTGATTAGAATGTTATTACAAAATTCCTTCATGGAAAGCACTACTATGCAGGAATTAATTTGCAGCCCAATGTATAGGGTGTCATATGTGACATGTTCTACTCCTTATATACACAAGAAACGTTGGCAGTCCATCCCCAAGGAGATTAATCTGTCTCCCTGTACAATAGTCTTCTACCAGTGGGTGAAGCCTTTATTTGTTTATTTGTTTAAACATTTTACTAGTTGCTTTTCTTCCTTATGAAGTTCGAGGTGGCTTTTTAAAAAAAATTTGGTGTCCCCCTCTAACTTTTATTGGCCCTAGTTGTTGTTATATGTGTTTTATGTGCTGATATGTTTTATTGAATTGTGTAAATATTGCATATACACTTATATTTTAAATGCTGTTTTAATGCCTCGATGTTTTAATGTTGAAATGTTTTATTGTTTGGATGTTTGCTGCCTTGAGAACTTTATTTGGGTAGGAAAATGACATTGAAATGTTTCAAATAAATAAATAAATAAATAAATGCACACATGTGTGTGCTCATGACATGTGGTAATCTTCACACTTGATGTGAATTACTTGCACAGAGGATTTTCCTGCACAGGGATTTTCAAAATGTGTGAATTGCCTCTAAGACAGTGATGGCGAACCTTTTAGAGACCAAGTGCCCAAACTGCAACCAAAAACCCACTTATTTATCGCCGAGTGCCAATGCGGCAATTTAACCTGAATACCACCCCCAGAGGGGGCCCAGAGGGAGAGGCTAGGGTTGCCAAGTTCCTCTTCACCATGAGTGGGAGGTTTTTGGGGTGGCGCCTGAGGAGGGTGGGGTTTGGGGAAGGACTTCAGTGCCATAGAGTCCAATTGCCAAAGTGGCAATTTTTTCCAGGGGAACTGATCTCTATTGGTTGGAGATCACCTGTAATAGCAGATCTCCAGCTAGTACCTGGAGATTGGCAACTAGTTCCTTAGTGTTTTCTCTTTACATATTAAGACAAATAGAAAGGTGTTTGGAGGACAGCTTGTGGGCACTTCAAAGGTGGAATAGGACTGCACGCCGCTCCGCCCGCACAGACCCAGAGGGTGCGGGAGAAGCTGCTGGAGGGAAAGAAGGAAGGAAGGAAGGAAAGAAGGGAAGGGAGGGGGAAAGGGAAGGAAGGGAGGGAGAGAAAGAAAGAAAAAGAGAGAGAAAGGGAGCAAGAAATGGAGCAAGGGAGAGAAAGAAAAGGACAGAGGGAGACAGAAAAAGAAAGAGGCCATTTATGCATGGGAGGTTTTGCCTTGGATTTGCCACTCGGTGGGGCACGGCGGCAGGGTTGTGAGAGGCGAGCAGGGTGGGGCAGAGAGCGCCTCCTTCGCACCCACCGACCAGCCATGCCCCTCCGCCCGCACAGGCCCAGAGGGCGCCGGAGAAGCCGCCGGCCATGCCGAGTGTGAGCGCTCGGCTTCTGTTCCCCGCTCTCCCACCCACCTGGCCGGCCACGCACGCTCCAGCGGCGGCAATGGCGGCAGCTTCTGTGGGAGAGTCCGGGGGCCACCGCCAATGATGTCGGAGGTTCCCCACCCCTGGGCTACAGCCTCCCCCATCCGGGGTGGGGCAGAGCCGGAAAGGCCAGCGGCTTGGAGGAACCGTGCGTGCCAGCAGAAAGGGCTACGCGTGCCGGAAGTGGCACCCGTGCCATAGGTTCGCCAACACGGCTCTAAGACAAATCCAGATGGTTCCTTAAATGTGTAGTGGCAGAAGCTACTGGGAGGAAAACATTGCCACTGTCCCATCACTGCCTTTGGTTCCCTGTCCAACCTACAATCAGGCCAAAATTTCCTTCTGTCTGTGCATGAAAAAAAAACTTTCTGTATGATCTCCAACTATGTATAAAGTAGAAACATCTTTGTTTTATTAGAGAGAACAAGTTAACTTAAATGTGTGTGTGTGTGTGGGGGAAGCAAGCAAGACAGAAAGCCAGATTGAAAGCTGAAGATGGAGCTATCAATAAAAATGTACAGATATGAGCAAAGTAGAAACAGGGAAAATCTCATAAAATTATTTTTGGGTAGGGGCTTTTTTTTTTTTTTTTAATGTTCCTATACTTTTAATGTGCTTTGTTGGCTTATATCCTATGCCACAGAAGTATTTTGGTAAAACAGAGACTCCAGAACCTTTCCTTTTTGGAGCAACCTTTATGGAGTCTTATACATTTGTTATGTTGCTTTGGCAAAAAACAAAAACAAAACATAATTAGTTGATCCATAGAAGAGAACTGTATGGTGATATTCATCTCTATAGGGATGGTAATACTGTGATCCTATCATCACTACACAGATACTATAGAGACATATTTTTGTTTGGTGATTCTGACCCCAGTAGTCAGAATATCATGTTGCTTCTGCCAAAGGCACGTTTTTGGGTAAGAGATCTGACTGTTCTGTATGTAGAAGCTGAACTGTACATACAGGAGCCATCAAGTACAAAGAGTCAATACCACATTGTTCATGGGGCCAGACCTCATGACCTTGATAAAGACAAGCAACATTGTCTCAGTATCCCAGATGAAGACACAAGATACCAGCAATGTGAGTAGGTTTGGTTGTGTCAAGAGATGTTAAACATCCTCTCCCCTTACACCAACGTAGTATAGTGGGTAGGAGCAGTGGACTGTAATCTGGAGAACTGGGTTTGTTTCCTCACTCCTCCACATGAAGCCTGCTAGGTGACCTTGGGCTAGTCATAGTTCTTTCCAGACTCTCTCAGCCTTACCTATCTCACAAAGTGTATGTTGTAGGGAGAAGAAGGGAAGGTGATTGTAAGCCGGTTTGAGACTCCTTGAAAGGCAGAGAAAATTGGGGTATAAAGAACAAATCTTCTTCTCCTCCTCTTGTTCTGGAAGCTAAGAGTTTGGCTGATGCTGCTGTGCACCAATGGAGTTCTCTCTCCAACCCCCCAGCCACAATAAAAAAAACAAACCAACAAACCATGAAGGCCTGGCTTAGGAAACTTTCCTCCAGAATTGGATGCCTCAAGGTGCTTTCCAATTATTCCCACCTTTCATCTAGACGTGGAGGCAGGCAATGGCAATGGCCAACCACCTCTGAACGTCTCTTGCCTTGAAAACCCTATGGGGTCACCATAAGTCAGCTGTGACATGATGGCAAATTCCTGCCATTCCTAGCGACCAATCCAATGGATCAGGCCTAGCTATCAACCCAGTACTTCCAAAGGATATGAAGCAGGCAAGGGAGGGGGCACTCCTACAGTAAGTGTGTGTATATATTTATATACACACATATATATACACACACACATATATATATGAAAAAGAAGAGTTGGTTTTTATATGCTGACTTTCTCTACCACTTAAGGGAGACTCAAACCGGCTTACAATCACCTTCCCTTCCCCTCCCCACAACAAACACCCTGTGAGGTAGGTGAAGCTGAGAGAATGTGACTTGCCCAAGGTCATCCAGCTGGCTTCGTGTGTAGGAGTGGGGAAACAAATCCAGTTCACCAGATTAGCCTCCGCCACTCACGTGGAGGAGTGGGGAATCAAACCCGGTTCTCCAAATCAGACTCCACCGCTCCAAACCACTACACCACTCTGGCTCCCATATATATACATATCACTCAGTTTTCCTCCAACAGCAAGCAGCTAATTTCTTATCCTTTATTCAAAGTGGACAGGTTGGCAGCTGCATCCAAAAATCCTGGCTGTAGAGTTGGTGTTGGAGGAGAGTGTTACAGATTCCGTGGACTGCCAAAAAAACAAATCAGTGGGTTATAGATCAAATCAAGCCTGAACTGACCCTAGAAGCTAAAATGACTAAACTGAGGCTATCGTATTTTGGTCACGTCATGAGATGACAAGAGTCACTGGAAAAGACCGTCATGATAGGAAAAGCTGAGGGCAGCAGGAAAAGAGGAAGACCCAACAAGAGATGGATTGACTCAATAAAGGGAGCCACAGCCTTCAATTTGCAAGATCTGAGCAAGGTTGTCAAAGATAGGACATTTTGGAGGAATTTCATTCATAGGGTCGCCATGAGTCGGAAGAGACTTGACGGCACTTAACACACACACAGAGTTGGCTTATACAGTCACTCTGACTGCCTGGGGTGCAGGATTGCACAGCCTCAACCTTACCTCCTCACAATCCTCATGCTCTGTTCTCCCTTGGGGACTGAGGCAAAAGTGGATAGAGGGAGTGCAACCCTGTTGATCCTCCTTTCAGCAGCTTTTGATACCATCAATCATAGCAACCTTCTGGACTGCCTTACAGGGTTGGGGCAAGGAGAAACCACTCTGCAATGGTTTCAGTCCGACCTGTAAGGTAGATTTCAAATGGTGGTACTGTGGGACTGTTACTTGGCACCTTGGCATCATTCTGTCCTGCAAGGTTCCCCCATACTTTTTAACATCTTTGTGAAACTGCTGGGAGAGGTCTTGGGCTTGGGCTGGGTTTTCACCAACTGAATAGGCTGAAACTTAATCTGTCAAAATGGAAGTTCTACTGGTGGGCAGAAGCATTGCCCCAGGAACTGGGATGTCTCCTGTTCTGAATGGTGTTGCATTCTCCCAACAGGAGCAGGTTCATAGCTTGGGGGTGCTGTTGATCCCAGGCCTCCTACTGGATAAGTGGGTGGCAGTGGTGGCCAGAGGTGCCTTTCACCAGTTTCAGCTGGTAATGTGGTGGCCTGTGCTAGGCCAGGTCGTCTCGGGTTACTGCCGGCTACTGGTCTTGAGGGCAGGCTGTTATCTCAGGAATGCAGGAATCCGGGGGAGTCCCGCCAGGAGCTGGAAACCAAAATAAAGTCGGAGTGCAAAGGGGAAGTCAAAAGTCCAGTCCAAGGGTCAGAAGTCCATTTATCAAAGTCTAGGAGCGTCAGCAACAAAGTCAGAGATCCTTTTGCAACAATTGCTTTCGCAACGTCTGTCTGTTCCAAGCCTGGGTTTAAGCTGTTTCTCTTTGCCTTAGTTCTCATCCTCAGACAACTCACAGTCTTGGAGCCTTCTCCTTAGAGCCTGTAGACGCGCACTTCTCCTTTTACTTTGCAACTCCATTCTTCCTTTTTTCTTGTGCTGTTGTTGAGTGGCTTCAGGTGAGCTGGGTGGGTCCTGCTTCTGTGGAGTTACAGCTGCATCTGGTTGTGCCGAAGGAGGTGATTCTGTGTTTACTTCCAAATCCTTAGCAGGGCTGGTGTTTACTCCTACCTGTTGTCCTTCGCCCTGCTCTGCATTCTCAGCTGTCTGAGGTGCAATGCCCATTATTTTTCCCTGCTCAGACTCTTCCTCTGATGATGCTTCGCCTGTTGAAGCCTGGGCCATGACATGGCCAGGTGTTTTCTCAGTTCCCCTCCCATCCTGTCATGCCTTCCAGCAGCAGTAGCCAAGTTGATTTTAGTAATGATGTGAGTTGTGAGTGGTCAGAAAGGCACAATTAACAAACAACTGCTGGATTACGTGCTTCTGTTATGGAGGAAGCTTGGAGATGTAAAATAGGAATCTGAGGTAATTTCTACTACTTCCCTCCTCCCCTTCTTCTGGAATGAGTCATACTAAACCCTTTTTTAATGACACAAAGAATAAATTTGTCTTTTTTTTAGAAGGGCTCAATAGTGGTTTGGTGGATAAGACAAGGAATGTAACATGTTATTGGTTACTACAGCAAAAGACAGCAGAACTATGCTTTAAAACAGTTACAAATTCACATATCTATAGCTTTACTGAACTGACGGGCTATTTCTGTCAAAAAGGGAATGAATTATTTTATTTCTCTTCCTTAAACCCAAGAATCTCAAACTATTGAAATAGGGTTAAATTGTGTCATGGGATATTTTCCTCAATCCCCTTACAAGTTCCTAACCTATTGTTTCCCTAAGATAACACAGGATACCAGCTCTATTCTAGCCTCTTTATTGCCCCCTGAGCAATACAAAATAGGGAAAACTACCAGGTGATTAGTTAGTTAGTTAGTCTTCGCCCAGTGAAGGAAAAGAACTCAGACATCTATAGTAATGTCTGAGTTCTTTTCCTTCACTGGGCGAAGACTAACTAACTAATCACCTGGTAGTTTTCCCTATTTTTCTGTTGCTTCCCTAAGACCTACCTGAGGTAATGATAGACTTTTCTTCAACTTAACTCTCCCCCTCCCACTCCCAGAGGCTCTACAGCCTCATTGGCTGATGCCACTTGGTATCTGCTTACTCCTAGTGTAGGCAGGGATTTTCTGGGATGCCTGGAAGGCAGAATTAGAGGCTGATGGTCACAGCTACCTATGGCCTTTCTTGGACAAAAAAACGAGATTGCTACTCTAGCACTTGCCCTGGTAACATCTAGATTAGACTACTGCAGTGTGCTGTATGTGAGTCTCCCCTTGAAGTGTATTCAGAAGCTCCAGCTGGTACAGATTGCTGACTGGAGTGGATCATTTCACTCCAGTCTTGGTCCAACTACACTGGCTCACAGTCACCTTCTAGGCCCAGTTCAAGATACTGGTATTGACCTTTAAAGCCCTATCTGGCTTGGGGCCAAAATACCTTAAGGACCACCCACTCCAATATGAACCTACTCGATCACTGTGGTCATCTTCAGGGGCCTTTGCCATCTGAAGGTGGCAACTGAAGAAAGGTCCTTCTTAGTCATGGCATTAAAATTATAAAATTTCCTCCCCATGGATATTAATCTGTCACCATCCCTCGTTTTCTTCTGCTAGTAAATGAAGAATGACCTTTAGTTTAGCATTCCTTCACTGACCCTCCTTCCTATTTATATGTTTTAATTGTTGATGTGTTTTGTTTAATTATTGTTTTTAATTGATTTTATGATATGTTTTAATAGTTTTAATAAGCTGTTTTAATGATTTTTATTGTTCACCACCTTGAGGATTCCTGACCTTCAAGGGCGAAAGGGACCTGGCAACCCTACGCCAGCAGCTCAGGAATGCACTGAAAGTTGGGTGTGGAAAGGTGGCATAAGAATGTTCTAAACCACCAAACAAATAAAAGCTCTAGCTGCCAAATGGGTGGGAAAAAGTGACAGACAGAAGCTCAGACACAACAGACAGCCTGCTGGCACAAAGCAGCCAATTTGTATATGCATTTTAAACCTAAAGAATAAACCATATGCATCACTCTTAAGACACTTTCTACATAAAGTTAACTGTTTGAATAAACTTTGTATCAAAAATAATTTTGTAGCTTATTTAAGTTTAGAAATGTGTTATTTCAAAAGAAATTTAATAGGTAGTAGCTGTCTAGATGTTGTAACCCACCATTCAGATAAGCCTTTCAGATATGCTGGTATATAAATTCTAATTAATAAGGGCATGTCTACACGATAAAAGTTCTATACCAATTTAACTATCATGGTTTCCCTTTGAAAACATCTTGGGAACTGTAATAGGATGAATATGCTAAAAATAAACTGACATCCCTCATCCAACCATGTAGATCCATAATTTCTTGGGTTCTCTTGAGAGAAGAATAACAGTCCATTCCTGATAATTGGGCCAAAAGTTCTTTGGAGGCGGCATAACCTTGCCGCCAGCATAAGTGCGTGTAATTGCCCGATTACACGAACTTACGCTGGTGGCAAAGCCAGTCCTGCCAGCGGCTGAGCTCAGCGGGACAGCACCTTGCCCCTATGCCGGCACGGCCTCTCCATGGCGCAGGCCACGGCGTAGAGAGGCCGTGCCGGTGCGGGGGGCATTCTGGAGGCCGGCCAGGGGGAGGAGCTGCCGGTTAGGTGGCTTCCTATCCCGGTTCGCCGCGATATGCCGGCACCGGGAACGGTGGTGCTGTGCCTGATTTTTAGCAGGGCTTTTAGCCCCATTGAAAACAAAAAAAGCTGCGAAACGGCTTTTTTCATTCCCACGGTGTGTGCGAATCGGCTTAGGAAGAGGTGCTGCTGCACCTCTTCCCCGCTGACTCCGCACGCCATTGTTTCAGGAATGGGCTGAAAGTGTTTAACAGTGCTGTTCTAAGGTACTAGGGAGTAAGCCCCATTGAGTATACGTCAGTAGGACTCTGAGTAGACCTGGTTAGGATTGCACAGTAGATATATTTTAAATACAATAAAATTAAGGCAAACTAACAATGAAGATGGGATTGTGCCCCAGTGTTGGTGACTTGTCAAAAGGGTTAATGCAGTGCTTAATAATTTCCCTGAGTTGTGTGAACACCAAATGGATGCAATCAGTGCTATACATTGGATTACAGCATCCGCAGCATAGGCTGAAAATATAAAAATACTTTCCAGGGGGGCGGGTTATCCCTGTTGAATAAAATGGGACCGCTGAGTAGAATTTCTTAGGCTTGGTCCCGTTTAATACATGTATGAACACATACAAGGTCAGCACACTGATGTTGATGAAGCATGTGTGTGTGTGCATAAAGTGCTGCCAACTTATGGCACCCAGTAGGGTTTTCTAGGCAAGAGACTAACAGAGGTGGTTTGTCATTGCCTTCTTCTGCATAGGAACCCTGGTATTCCTTGGTGGTCTCCCATCCAAGTACTAACCAGAACCAACCCTGCTTAGCTTTTGAGATCTGACAAGATCAAGCTAGCCTGGGCCATCCAGGTCAGGGCTGATGAAGCAGACAGATTGGAAAATGGTTGCATGATTTTGGCTATAGTCTGAAGAGTTAACACTGGGTAGAATGAGAGGTTTCAGAATTACTTTATAAAATTCTAAGATTAAGTCTAAACAAAGGAAATGCAAAGTGGGCTGTAGTGTCTGCCAGCTGGCCGACAGTCAGCATGGAATGAGACAACTTGTCCTACCAAGAATATCCAGGGTCAGAGAAGTTACCAAACAAAATCCCAAGAATCCAAGTTGCAGGATGTAAAAGAACTTGTTTTGGCACTTGCCATTTGATACTCTTCTCTCTTTTGAATGTGTTAACATTCCATTTAGTATTCAGGTTTTAGTTATATTTTGGACTTATGTTCTGAATATGTAAAGTTATGCTTCATTCTGTGGACAAAAGTGCAGTTGCCAGTTCCAGTGGTTTCAGAATTTGGTAGCTAAATGTTTTCTTTATGAGTTCCAGATTCATGAAGATTTTGGATGCAGATGTGCACAGAGTCAGCCATAAGTTGGTCATGATTTTCTACCACCAAGAGTCACAGTTTCCCTTCTTCTATCCACCACAGTATTGGAGAGCATAACTGTTTTTTTCCTCTCTCTTGGTTTTTACTTACTCTTCTTAGGCTTCTTCAGCTAGTCCTGTTATGTCACCTTCATTCTTTCATGATCACTGAAGCCAGCAGATATAGTCAAACAAGATGTTATGCTGGGGATCCCTTGATATATAAATTAACCTTAAAAGCAGATATAGATGTGGGTAGTGGTTTGAATTGAGAAAGGGATGACTAACCATCCCCCACTATAGTAGTTATTAGTCATCATAGAGAAAAGAGGATGCCCATCTTTTTTTCTTTCTGGAGAACTCAAGAAAAAAGTGCAGAAGAAATAGTTAACACCTTCCTTCCACAGTCCTGCAGCTCTGATCCAAATCAGTGTCCCTTACTCCCATGGCTACTTTTAAAACTACATATCAAAGGATATGATCACAGACTCCTCAGAAAAGTATTTAATTGGGGTGAAGATATCAGGCAAAAACAATTGCTGGAATCTTCAGGATTATATAGTCATAACCAGAAGTTCACAGAACCACTAATTAATGAACACACACACACATTGAACACAAATTAAGCTGCCTTACACTGAATTAGACCATTGGACCATCAAGTTCAGTATTGTTTACTCAGACTGGCAGCGACCCTCCAGGGTCTCAAGTAGAAGTCCTTCACATCACTTGCTACCTGATCTTTTTAACTGGAGATGCCACTGATTGAACCTGTGATCTTCTGCATGCCAAGCAGATACTGTACTATAGAGCCATGGAGCCTCCTCAAATCATCACCACATCCTCTGTAGAAACTTAATGATCATGATGATGGATTTTCCAGATGAAAAAGTCAGAGTTGGGAACATAACTGTGCATTGTTTGACTACAATGATGATGGTGGATTAAACTTGCCATCAAAGTGATCAATTTTCATTTTCCAAATCCACCATTTATGTCCCTAGTCCATGGATAGTAATCACCTGTCCTTTGAAAAATCTTCATTGTTCTCTCTCTTTTTCCTTTTATAAATCCATGGCTAATGGGATTGAGTTCTACAGTGGGCTATAAGTGGTCTGGAAAGATTCCCCTCCCCCAAATCTGATTGTTAAAAGCAAACCTGTTAATGAGAAGCTCCCCTCCCCCCCCCCCCGGAACTACTCCCAACTCTGCTGATAGAATTTAAAGATTTTTCTGGAATACAAAAGACCCTTTAACTATTACATCTCATGTACATTATAATACAGCATGTACAATATGCCACATTAATTTAAAGTACCAACCAAAGGCCCATGGGAAAACAGCAATACTAATGACAAGTAATGTGCAATGAAGTTTATTTTAAGCAACATGCTTGCTTTTTAAGATGAATCTCAGTATAATCAGGTCAAATAAATGAGAAACGGGTGAATTCAAAAGACGTTTATAGACATATGGCAGTCTGGTATGCAGGAAAATAGAAGCCTGCACCATATTGTTTATATCACAGACAATAGGAACTGACCTTGAGTGATCTGAAAATTCCAACCAGCACAGCACTTGGCTTTTTTTTACTTTGAATTATCAGGACTGTGCATATCTTGGCATGCATATTTAAAATTTTATCAGGTGAAATGCGGGGGTGGGGGTGGGGGAAGTAATAATTATCACATAATAGTCTTTATTTTAAAAAAGCTTTTTGCTGCCTTAATTAGTATCATTTTTATTGACCTTGGTTCTGATATAGTTATAATTGTGAGCAACTAGTTATGTGCAACAATTAGTTGCCTGGGTAGAAAGGAGCATTCGTAGCTATAAAAAAGGTATCCAGCTGATTTCATGAGACCCAGGTGAGCATTGCAATGGGATGTATGTGCATGCACAGTTCACAGGAACTTGCTTTCCCATGCACAGTTCACATGGGGGATTCAGAAGTTGTCTGAGCACTTTTTAGATTTTGCACTTATGAATATACTTGGAAGTATCCCTTGGAAAATGGTTTTCCTTTCTACCTTCCAATTTTTTGAGGTTATAAAACATCCTGGATTTTTTAAAACTTCCTGTTATCAGATTTTTTGTACCCTTGAATACCGTTCAGCCACACATCCTGCAATCTTTAGAGATTTTTCTGTCTTTCTACTTTCATGTAGATTCACAGAGGTAGTAATAACTGAACAGAGGAATTAAATCAGTATTTTGAAATCTATTATTTAGCTCAATCTGTTCATTGTTCATTTGGCTAGACAGTTGATCCACCAAAAACAGCTCTTGGAAGATATGCTAAGTGTTTGTGGTTAAAAAGGATCAATATTTGTCTCAAGGGGGTCAAGATGAAAATGGCTTATTCGGTAGCCATCCAAATAAAACAACAAAATAATTTCAGCTCAAAGTATAATAAATCCGTAGGCTCAATAAGAGGATTTGGTCTAAGGGAACTACTTTCTTGCAGGAAATGGGTTAGCTGACACAAGGGGTGTGAAGGTAACATACACTATTAGGAAACACTCATCTTAATAGAGTGAGACAATTCCAACTTGGACAGAGATGTTAAATATTGGTGGTTTGTGAGCTTTCCATGGACAATCTATTCCTTTCATCCATTTCCTTCTGTTCTGTATCAAAATACACTGTGATGTTTATTTTTATGAATTTGTTTTCACTTTATTTTACTTCTTTTACATGACTTCCTATTTGACTCAATACTTCCTGCTGTCCCCTTTCTTCATTCTCTTCTGTCTCATCCTGGTTATTCTATGTGCTTTGAATGTTAGTAATTCGTATGTTCGTAATTTCAATGACAGCAGGAGAGGGTAACCAGTTTTTTTAAATGATCACTGCAAACATTTTTCAAGTATCTGCTTGTACATTGGTATTTTGTAACAAACAATGTGAGAAATGTATTGCTTTCATGCTGTGTTTTTGTCTCTTTAGGCAATTAGGAAGAATCCCTTAAGCAAAAAGGTGACAATATCAAAACAATAAAAAGTACAAACAACTAAAATGTTGTTGTTTATTTCAAAATACAAGGTCTGAGTCTGACTGTTTGAGATTTTGACAAATTTTGACAGGTTCTCAAATGTTATCCAATAGTATTTAATAGCATGATGAAATAGGATAGGACACAAATCCAACCAAAGGCAAGTACACTTATATCCCAGTGATCTGAATGGAAAAGATGTAAGCCAAGGATTAACTGTGTCACTGACATCAGTAGATCATAAAATTACCTAAATTCCACTAGATTGTGCTCAGTGATGGAAATTAAAAGGTGTTCTATCCACAGGTCCTGATTTAATTAATTAAAAATATCCCTTTTGCATCATGTCTATAAACAAATCAAATTCCGCCTTTAAGCATACACAAAGGCAATGAAAACTGGATGAGACATTGTGAGATCCAGTAGCAATCTATAATGTTAAATAGAAGCCATGGCATTGAGGGAAAAGATTTGGGCCTTACTCCACTCAATTTTGCCAACTGATATTTACTCCATCCCCAACACTTACTAGTGATTTAAGGGGAACAAGATGACAAAAGAGAGAGTCCATGTCTTTCTTCACTTCCAGAGCTAATGGTGAAGGGGGAATCAGGTTCAAACAGAAAAAAAACATGCAAGGGACAGAAATGTCTCCCAAATACTGTGGCCCTGATTATATAACTTTGTTTAGAACTCTGTTTTCTTTCAAAAACAGAGCTCCAAGTTGGAGTTTACTCGGCTCAAGTTTCAGGAACAACTTGGCACATGGCATGGTGGTAATGGTAATATCTGTTGTTCCAAAGAGGCAACTCAAAAGCCACACTAAACATGCTAATTTTCTGGGATGTGGCTTATCCACTTGTGGGTAGCTGGATAAGTAATCTCTCCTTACAGAAACTTATATATTTACTTAAATTTGTATCTCGACCCATTGTGAGGTTCATATTGGTGATACCTTCTAGAATATATGGATTATGTATGCATTACATGTATTTAAAGCATTATAATTGCAATAGTGAGAAGGCTTGATATTAGATATCATAACCCTGAAGTTTACTGAAGCCAACTGAGAAGCAGTGGGATGGTTTCCTGTCTGTACATGCAGCAATTTATTAAAAGGGTTGGTCCTTATTCACATTCTCATAGAAAGTAGTGAGCAGGAGTTATTAGGTCATTCAGTCGATCTCTTTGCCAATCCTAGATTATTCCCCACACTCGACACAGTAAATTTTCTAGTGCTTGCTTAATATTGCTTAGAGGTCTCACAAGGCTTATGGTTTTGGCCACTTGATGGTATTTTTTATACCGAGAATGTCTTAGAAGCATGAAAATGAACCAAATGAATACTATAACGAAAAGGGCTAAAACTAAATGAAAACTCAGTAGCAAAAAAGGACTGTTCTGTAAAAGTTTCTAAATTATGTGAGGATAATTTGAGGTAAAACAAATGAACTTTAGCATGTTAGGCTTTTGCAATAAATCACACATAATTGAACAGTTAATATAGACTTTGACCTCAGTTTTCCCGATACATTTCTTACTTTTTTGACTTTATCTCGCTGCCTCCAACTTCTCTTCTATCTTGCTACATTCCTTCCCGCTCCCTTTCAACCACATCTTCCCAGTGTTCTTTCCCATACCAGTTTGTATTCTGTTGTGGCACCTTACTGAAGCTTGCTTCTCTCCACTTGTTAATTTGAGAGCTCATGAGCTGTACTGTGTGGTTAGACTGTCGGACTTAGACCAGGGAGACCTAGGTTTGAATCCCCAGCTCAGGCCATAAAGTTTACTAGGTGGTCTTGAGCCACTCATCCTCTCATGGTTTTACTAAGGGATGTTATGAGGAAAAAAAGGGGAGGGGAATGACTCCATTCATGTGTACCAGTGTGAGCTCCTCAGAGGAAATATGGGATATAAATGTTAGCACTGAATGAATTCACAAATAAATATATTGGGTTGGATTCAACCAGTTTTTCTGCTGGTGAATAAAGAAGGATGGGTCCCCTTTGACAACCCAAAAAACTATGCTGGCGATCATGGAGTTGTCATCTACAAAGGCCATGTGGGATAAGGGCTATAGTAAGGAGATGAATTTGGAGAGCTTGGTTTACAAAAGCTGGCTGGATCCAACCCATTTCCACTAAGGCAATATAGTTTGACACTATGTACAATGAAACTGTTTCTAAAACAATATTGATACTGGCTTTCCCCCTAAAACACAATCATGAAATTCCCTAAAAAAAATGTTTTCCTGCTAGGCTTTTACTCACTGATCTTTCCCCTTCTGGGTCAGCAGCTCCTCAGGTTCTAAACTCAGTTTCCCTCAAACTTTCTCTCTTATTTTCCTCTTATTTCCTCTTATTTTCCTCACCCACAACAGCCCCTTTCAGGCATTATGGTTCTGGAACTACTGTCTGGCATACCAAAAGAGCAGAATCACCATTTTATGCAAAATGGGCGATGTGCTTTCTGAAACCTGTATTTTCCATGGTATGCATTGTGTGTACCAAAACTGCAAAATACACACAGTTCCTTTTTCACTCAAAATTGTTGTTGTATATACTGAGCTCTCCTGCTATGTGACACAGGAGCTCCAGAAACGTAATGCCTGAAAAGGTCTTGTGTCTTCTTTAGCGTATATATCTAAGGCAGGGACCATGGTGAATTATTTTTACTGTTCTGTGTAAAATGCCTAGTTTGCTGTAGAATTTCCACTTCTGCTTTAACTCCTTGTATAGCACCAGTGACTTCTCTAGAGTATCTCTAGAACTTCTGAAATGTCTTTTCAGAACCAAAGGCTATGGTGGGAAGGGGGACTCAGAAACACCTGAACATAGGAGAAAGGCCCTATGTATGAGTGGAAGATCCATCTATTAATATCTGGAGCATGCACTAGGATATTATGTGGACTCGTGTAGTCTGTATTGCTGGCCCTTATGCAATGAATCTCTAACGAACTTTTGCACAAAATGCATGGAAATTCAAAACTCAATAGGTCAAATACCACATTTTTACTGAAAACCAGATTCTTCTATATTCTTACTTGGGTGGCTTTTTGGTTTGTTTGGCGTGATCCTTGAAACTGATTTAGGAATAACAGGCTGTAGTAATAACATTCAAAGAGTTTCTGGAACTTGGCACTTATTAAAGGTCCCCAAAGGCATATTGCAAAGCCCATATATAAAAACATAGTGCTTTCCCTTTTCAAAATAGGAGTGGGAGCATCAGGCCACTCTCTCCCTCAGAAAAAAAATCCCCTCTATCATCACGTGCTGTGAACTATTCCCTCGTGGAAAGGGTTAATCTGGCTTGCATCCTGACCTTGGCAATAGTGAAAATGACTGAAACTGATCATAAAGCATCAGTAGCTAATCTTTCCTGCCTCCAGTGCAAAAGAAATAACAAAACTTACTTAATTAAAGTCATAAATTACTTTATTGTAGATACTTATTACAAAGAGGCAATCATGCTGCTGGATTACTTCTTGGAACAAATATAAAAAAAGGAACAACACTATGGTCTGGCAAGCATGGACCTAATTCCTAAGGAATATGCCATTAATGACATTTAACATGACAAATGTATGCTGGTGCGACAATATAGCCTTTATGTTCATGAAGTGGCCATTTCCTTTAGCAACAACTGTGGCATGAATTGTTAGCGTTTCATTTGCCAAAGATACATAAACCAAAGTGGCTTTTAATAGTGTGAGTGGGTGGAGGTTGTTTGAATTAAGAAGAAATCATGGAATTTAGTTCAAGGCACTATTCAAACATAGGGCTTGTGTTTTGCGCTAATGAAAACACAACTCCCATTCACATTTTTGTTTTTACTTAACATTTTTACCATTTGTATAAATGATAGAGTGAAGCTAGTGTCCTTCTGAATTCCAGAGATGTATAATTTAATTTAAAGATGCAATTTAGCATCCTCTAGATTAGGGTTCCCAGACCCCTGCCGGGAGCAGGGGATCCCTTGCTTTGCAGCCCCTCTCCCAGCGCCATTCAGCCAGCCCCGGGGAGGGGGACACTTACCAGCACTAAACTTAGGCATAGTTCTCTGTGGTCACCAATGCGGTGATGTCACTTCCAGTGTGCACTGGAAGTAATGTCATCACATCGCTGATGACCATCGAGATGCTCTGGTATTTGGGCAAAACTCTATCATTAAAATGGCTTCTACCATAGAGTTTTGCCCAAATACAAGAGTGACCCTGTGGTCCTTTTCAGTGTGATGACATCACTTCCAGGGCATGCTAGAAGTACCTAATTTAAGGCCTCATTAATTTCTAAGGAATTTAACAATGACTAAATTTCTCTGGCTTGAAAACCAAGTGACTAGGTAATATGGCAGTGAGTTAAGCTTGCCTGAACCCTCTAAATGTCCATTTGGATGATTCATCAGTGGGTTTGCTTATGGCCAGGGCCAGATTTGGAATGAGATTTATTCTACCATGCCATAGGCCTAAGTGTTACTTTTTGCCATTCTGGTATTGTGGTTAAACAGTGCTCTTGTTTTAGTCATTGAGAGGTATAACTTTCTGCAGTATGTCGTGAATCACATAGGCTTCTAGGAGGATGGGTATGCATGCCTGACTTTGAATCCTTCCAGCCACATGAATCTATGAAATATGGTTCCCCATACTTTGGTAGTAAGGCAGGTGGCTGTGTCGGTGCACTTAATCTTTGGATAAACACAGAGTTCTATTTTACATTCCTGTATTTTTTACAAGCACTGAATGTGTTTTAAATTCCCAGTCAAGACCTACTGGCAATCGTATACTTTCGTCTGCATGTTTTAATTTTTTCCCCTGTGGAAAATGAGCACAGGATAAAGGTCAAAATGGAGTGAATAATGAAATAAGGAAAACCCGGATTGACAGATTTTGTCATACAAGAAACGCATGTTCATGGTGGAAGACATGTAAATTTGTGGTCAAGCTGTTTTGCTTCACATCATAATATTGTCTATTCAACTTCTGGATGGAAAGAGTACTCTAAAAGCCATGCTAAATGGCAACAAGGGGATTAAAAGGAGCTTGCAAACAAAGGAAATTGGAAGGTTAGTTAATGATATTGTTGGCTGTGGAAGAAAGCTTTATGGCTATCCTGTGCTGGTTTTGGGTTTTTCTTTCTCCGTTTGGAATTATAATATGGAATAGTGTTCTAGACTTTGAAGCACAGGAAGAAAAAAAGGTAGTCAAATTTTCTTTCTGTGGCAACACTGGGATTTGAAAACTGGGATGTTATTCTCCATTTTTTCAGTTTAAAAAATGAGATGATACCTGTTGGTGTTGGGATCACTGAATATTGTATGGTGTTTCAATCCCTCTGTAAATCGATGTAAGAACATACCAGTGTCCATCTTTGGCAAGATAGAAAACCAAAGAAACCTTACTTCAGTATTTTCCCAGGATTTGGGATGATGGCATGTGGGTATCCCAGGATAAGGACTGAAATTATTTTTGGTTGACCACTTAAGTATGCACTATTTTCTTCTACAATAGTGTCTGCAGGAGTTTGAATATACCTGCCCACTTTACTGCTTTCTGAGTAAGGCTGACCTACAAGAAGCTGAAGATACATACAGTAATCTCATTGATTCACTCCAGGGCCGGATTTAGGTTTGATGAGGCCCTAAGCTATTGAAGGTAATGGGGCCCTTTATATGTCCAGCTGTCCTTTGTCAACAACAAATTGTCGCTGTTTTTTGTGTTGAATATATGCTATATGGTAATTTATGGACCTAATAGGTATCTAAAGCCATTTGCACATACTAAAATATGTATTTTATCAAAGTAATTGATGAACTGAAATACAATTAAGAAGAAGTATATTTCCTTTAAATGTTTTGGGGGCCCCCAAGAGAGTGGGGCCCTAAGCTATAGCTTGTTTAGCTTATACGTAAATCCGGCACTGTTTCAGTCTTCATTTAGGATAAGGGCATAGGTTCTCTTCTGCTCTGTTCACAAAGTCTGTGCTGCCCCCAAAGCTGCTTCTGAGATTCAGAACAGTGTGATGAACAGTGTTCACTGCATCTTGAAATCTGCAAAAATTGTGTACCCCTTTCTCTTTCTGCTTGTACAAGGACACCTTAAGATTCAATTCATTGGCTGCAGCTGCAAATCTGTAACTAGGGTTGCCAACCTCCTGGTGTAGCCTGGAGATCTCCAGACTTTAGAGATCAGTTCCCCTGGAGAAAATGACTGCTTTGGAGAGTAGTCTATGGCATTATACATTTCTGAAGTCCCTCTCCCCACAAACCCTGCCCTCCCCAGACTCCAGCCCCAAATCTCCTGAAATTTCCAGCCCTGGAGCTGGCAACCCTCATTCTTAGTCTCCTCTCTGAAGTATAATTCTTTGAGTGGCAGGGTCTACCTGCTGACATTTGCTATCATCTTTGATTTGTCTTTGAAGATATACCTCATTGTAGGATCCAAACTGATGAAAGGGTTGATACACTGAATGAGTATTAATCTCTTCCCCAAAAAGCTGACACTGAGACTTTCTTGTTGCCTGCTTATTCCATTCAATAATAAGAAACTCTGGTGGTTTCCTCTGGATTGTGTACATTGGCTCTCAGATCTGACAGGCATATTTCACACAGCATGAGGGATAAACTGGACTTTTTGGTCACCTCTGGATTAAGCTGAAGATAGCTTGGGTGCATGCGTTTGATACCACAAGCTCCTTAGAAGAATATCACCAGACTGATCTATCGATGCCTAATGCTACTTTAATAGGTACTTTCCATAGGCTCCAAAGATATAGAAAGCTGAGGCTGGTATGCTGCAAAAAAAAAAAAAAAAAAAGTATTTTAGTGGGTAGTGAAAACTGAGTGGAATTTTTACAAGTAAATTGATAGGGCAGTTAGCTTAAAAAGAGAATCTAAATGTGATCATGAAACTTGTCAAATAATGAAATTTTGCAGGATTACTAGACGGACATTTCAATGGCCCATTCCAGTCATGTTAACAGTTCATGGAGTTGCTTGCCTTTTTTCTTGGAAAATAGATGCAAACTGCATTTTTAATACAAACACAGTAGAGGTATAATTATATTGTTTTTACTAACTGAATTTGGACCAGAGCTCCTTCGCTCACGAGAAACTTCTCATTTTACTGTTCACTTTGCTGACAGATGTCCCTTCACAAGATGAGTTCTAATGATTCTGTAATAAGTTAGCCTGTGGGTGTGTTTTCCCCCTTCTTGCCTGCTGGGACTTCTGAGGGGAGATTTTTCCAGCTTAACATGCACAAAATATTCTTGAATTTTTAAAAACACCAAAACATTGTGAAAGCCAAATTTTGACAATGACAGGTTCAGCCTCAATATGGATATTGAGAACATAAGAACAAGAGCTGTATCACACTACTGGTCTATCTAGTGCAGAAAACTGTTTCACAGCTGCCAATACCAATTGTCTTAGAGGGTCAACAAACAGAGCATAGAGGCCAAGGCCTTCCTCAGATGCTGCCTCCCAATATTCATAATCAGAGGTCTGCTTCCTCAGTATATGGAGGTTCCCTTAATGCACCTTGGCTAGTAATCATTGATGGACATAATCTCCATGAATCTGCCTAGCCTCCTTTGAAAGGCACTTATGGCCATCACTTTGCTTACTGGCAGTGAAATTCACAACATAATAACTCAATCAATCTATTGCCCATGAACTTCACTGGATTCCCCTGCCTTCTAGTGTTATGGCGGTGGGAGTTCTCTCGATCTACTTTCTTTACCCCATGAAGAAGTGAGCTGTGACTCATGAAAGCTCATACCCTGCCAGAAATTTTTGTTAGTCTTTAAGGTGCTACTGGACTCTTGCTCTTTTCTACTTCTACATTCAGACTAACACACCCATTGCGATCTTTCACCCAATGAGTTACTGAAGTATTGCAGTATTGGGTAGATTTTTGCTTTTGCATTTAGTATGTAAAATGTTAAGAAGTTTATCTCACTTTTTCAAGATTTACTGTTCTGATCTTGATATGCAGTTTTTTATAGTGATTTCAACAAGCAATCTTAAACAGGACTACTCAGAATCCTACTCAGGTCTATTCAATGGGGGTTACTTGCCACTAAAGTATTTTAGGATTACATTGATAGTTTCAGACTAGGAATCATAACATTCTAATTTCTATAGCAATGGTTTACTCAGTAAATGTGAGGGTACTTGACGTCTTCCAGTATTACAGCATTATCTGCTTTAGTAACCTCCCTTGTTTCCTTCTCTATTTTAAGATTAGCCTCAAGGATTTGATCAGGTGGCCGATAGTATACCCCCATTTTAAGTAACCCTTAGAACCTAGTATCTCTACCCTTATCCATGCTCAGACCTTCCATTGTCTGAAAGTTAACAGAAAAGCATCTCTCTCTCACTCACTCTGTGTGTGTGTGTGTGCATATCAAGATCACATTATTGGGACAGAGTGAGTTTAACACTATTTTAATTTGCTGTTTCCTAAACAGAGGAAATTCCCAGAGGCTATTAGCCTCCAGAAGGGAAAATATGTGGGTTGCATTTTTTTCCTTACAGGGGATAACAGTTCCCAGGGGCATTTTGGTCTTAATGTGAAGGGCAAAAGATTAAATCTAGCACCATGATCTGCATTGATATTATCCCCCTTTGTACCTTAGTAAGACCATTGGTACTGTCTTGTTCAGTACTGTCTTGTTCAGTATGGTGTTCTCTGACTGGCTTCAGAGAAAGAAAAAGGTCTGACTGGCTTCAGAGGAAGAAAAAGGTCTTTCTTTGCACTTGATACTTTTTAAATGGAGATATCAACAACTGCTTCTTAACCTTCTTCATGTAAAGAGAGTACTCCTTAACTAAACCATGATCCCTCCCTTGAAGAGATCTGAGATGTCAGAAGATCCAATCATGGATCTCTTGCATTTCATCTAGTTCATCTCTAAGAGTCTCTACCACCCCTCTCTCTCTATTGTCTTTCAAATTTCTCCTGAACGTGCTTCTTGGTTTCAGGCAACCTTACATATAAACAAGCTGGTACCACATTTTTATGTCTCTATCAGTTAATCAGCCTGCCCTCTCTTCTGTTCACATATATACTATCACTGAGCTTCTGATTCAGAAGCAGCAATAATTTCACCAAGGGAGCCAAATGCAAGTGTTCATATTCCTAAGATGCCATTTGCATTGGAAACCTGCATGATTTTTCAGTTGTTATTCTTTTGAGGCCAAGATGAGAGGTGTGTGCCTCACTGTAATGAATAAATATTCAAACTTCTGTATGTCTAAAAGTTTGCATGGTGTTTTCATGCACAGAGGAGATTGTTCCCAGACTGACTCATTTGGATTATGATTCTGTTTTTTCTCTTTCAACATAAATGATTTATAATTTAACAACCCTAACCATGTTGCTTTTATACCAGAGAGGCCCTGCATGATTAATTCCTCTCTGCTCTTAAGGCCCCACAGCTTAACGTGCTGAAGTGAAATATGTCACCAGGAAGCTGAATTTTCTGCATGCAGCATCAGAATGGTTATGGGAATAAAAAAGGTGGGAGATAAACATTCTTTATTAACTTGCTGGAGGGCCCCAGACTTCCAAATCTTGGTTGAAAGAAAGAAAAATCTCTTCGTACTGCTGCTCATACAACTTCCGAGTATTAACAAAAATAACCTTGTAATCTTTTAATACAATTCATTATAAGCATGGCAGAACAACAGAAGTTCTAACCACCAAAACAAAACAACCAAAAACCAAAAACTGGACAACCAGAGCACTGTAGCATTTTCAAACCTTAAAGCAAGAACAATTAGAATAAAATATATATGAAAAACCCACATTGTATAGACACCAGCTCACAGATTTTAAGAAATAAATCAGGGACACAATCTAGCTGATGTTTATGCAAATCCCATGGATTTCAATGAGAAAGTGAAACATGTTCTTCAGTCATGTTCACTGAAATGGATGGAACATATAGTCCACTGAAGTACCTTGAAATCAGTGAATGCAATCCTAAACAGAGTTACACCCTTTTAAGTCCACTGAAGCCAGTAGACTGAGAAGACAAGCTCTGTTTAGGATTGCACTGTAACTCTGCAGGGCTCTAAAGATGCCACAGATTTCTCAGCAAAACTGTTCAACACTCACAATCAGACTGTGAGCCAATCAGAGAGATATTCGGATTGCATTGAGCAACATAAACAACAGCCAAACAAGTTTACAGCTGCCTGTTGTTCTGAAGACAACTCATGGCTGATCCGGAGATCAGCTGGCGGGTGGATTCTGATCCCCCACCATCCCCCTCAGCAAAATAGCTATACCGTAAAATTGCAAATGGGAGAGGAGGAAGAGATGGTTTCTCTTCTCTCCTCTCCCTATTGCAAAAGGAATAGGGAAAAAAGAGTTTGTCCCCTTTTCCATGCAGCGCAAAGCAAGACAACTTGAGGTGGGCAGAAGGGAAGGTAAATTAGCTGGGCTTCTGATAGCCCCGCCCCGCCCCTACCTCTGCTAAATTGGTGCATCTCAGCAAATCTGGGAGGCTTCCCAGTTTCCAGGATGGGAGAGCAGAAGAACCTGAGTTCCAGATGATCAGCTGGGAGTCAGCTTCTGACCCCCCCCCGCCCCCCAAAAAACCCTTTACTGGATACAGAGCAACATTTTCCCTGCAGGAGATCAGAAGCTGATTCCAAGCTGATCCCTTATCAGCAGGGATTGACTTCCAATGGCTGCATATAGCCTCTTCCTACAAATGCACACTTACAGGTTGTGAATAGATGAACAGCCTGCTGATTAATTAGCTGCCTGATTAACACTGATGAACAGGAAGTGAGCCGAAGTGGCAGATGTCCATGTAGATCCCTACATGGGACTGTAGCTTAATTCACATTAGATTTTGCCATAGGTATTTACATACATTTATCATAAAGATATTGATCTAGAGCTGAATCTGGGACTTTCTGAACCCTGGGCATAATTTTTTAAAATTTCAGTTCATTCTTTAGAGTTTAAGCTTCAGTGTTTGGATGCTGCTAGTACAGTCTTTCACACCTATATAACAATTCTATGCCGAACTATACCAAGCACAATAGCTAAATATGCTGTGAGTTTTGCACTGTTGGCATCAGATAGATGATATCCATAACCCATGAGCAGAGATAGGCAGCAGCACATCATGACATTCCAAGAAGTGTGCTAACTTGTGTGTGTGTGTAAAGTGCCATCAAGTTGCAGCAGACTTATGGCAACCCTAGCAAGGGTTTTCAAGGCATGTGAGAAGTAGAGGTGGTTTGCCATGGCCCTCCTCTGCTGAGTCTTCCCTGGAGGCCTCCCATGTACCTACTCTGCTTAGCTTCTGAGATCTGACAAGATCAGGCTATTCTATGCAGCCTTCCCTCCCATGCTAACATAGCTCAATAGAACAATGCACTCAAATATTTGAAAAGTCCTATTGATTTTGATCAAGCAATTTCACATCTTAACACGCCTTTCTGTATGTCGGAGCTTAGTAGCTTCCCTAGGAGGATCAGAATTTTTGCCTTCAGTAGCATAATTTTTCATGCATAACACACTTTACGATGGTCATGAGGGAATGGAGTGGGAAACGTATGGCTCTTTGTGATGGGATAGAATTTTCAAGGTGTTTGTAAAGTACCATCAAGACACAGCTGACTTATGGTGACCCCACAGGGTCTTTAAAGTGTGAGGCAAACAGAGGTTGTTTGCCATTGCCTGCCTCTGTGTGGCAACCCTAGAATTCCAGTTTCTACCAGGAGAGGTTTCTGTGCAGAAGTTAATATTCATGTGTAGATTCCATTTGCCATGCGTAATGATCCTACTTTTTGCATGCACAACTGTATCAGCACACAATCAGATATACCCACATCTGCAGGGATGAGGTGGGACGCAACCAGAGAAAGGGCTTTAGCAGTGAAGGCACCTCACTCAGGTTTACCACTTTATAATTATTTAGGCACCAGGCCAAAACATTTCTTTTTACCCAGGCTTTTGAATTAGGGATTCCCACTTTTTAAAGCTGTTTCAGTGGTCTGTTTCGATCCTGTGGCCTGTTTAATTAATTAAATGAAACTTCTTTTATTCACAGCTTGTGTTTAGGGCCTAGCTTCTCCTATGTTCTTTAGATTAATCAAAAGTATGCATGTTGACTCCTCATCACTTCAAAGCTGTGGCAAAGCTACCTGAAATCAGCAGTGCTGACAGGAAGCCTTAGGCATAAAGTGCTACCTCAGCTGGAAAATGCTGTCAGAGAACAGGAAAGAGACCTCAGATGGCTGAAGAGGAGTAAAGGGCCTTTGCCTTGGAGGCATAATGTAGGCAGTAGGCCCTGTAATTCCACATACTTCACTTTTGAAACCTCAGCTGTAAAAGAAAGGATAAAATGGTTGTAAAACATGCCTCGGAGTCACAGGCTGAAGACCTATACAGGAGTCAACACCATTTTATTTTGACTAGCACTGCATCTACAGCTGACAAATATTATGTACAAAACACAGACGTTTCAAGGTAACCTGCCAATGTTTCCTGTTGCAGCGACTCCCTTTAATAAAAGCCTTTGGCTGGATATAAAAAGCATAACCTGATTAGGTAGCAATTTGGTGAAAAACATCTGGAGAGTAAACGGACAATCCTTGAGATCAATATCAGCTTGGAAGGAGAGGATGCCATCAATTTTACTGAATGGTAGGAGTCTTAAAACCTACAAGTGGGGGGGGGGAGATTAATTATGGTGAAAATAAACCAGCTTGGGGGAAAATCATAAAAGTGTCTGGAGTTAGCCCTGATCAAAAACATACTGAGAGAATACTGGCAAAGAAAAGGCATAGCAAGAGTTGTAGCGTCTAACAAACAACCGTTCAGTGTAGAAAACATTTAGGTTTCCATAGACTGTTAGGAATTACAATAAATTATTGCATTATCACATGGAAACAGAGGGAAAGCATAGCTATTATGCTGTTTAAAGGACAATCCTCAAACCATCTACTCTGAAGGAGTCATAATTAAGTCAATAAGAGTATGTGGTTTGATGACTGAAGTCCGTGACAGCAGTCTGAATGCGGAGGGAGAATATCTTAGATTCTGGCTGCAAACGATTGATTACTGTAGTATATACACATACTTGGTTGCTCTTTGTTGCTGAGTAAGATATTTTAAACAAAGAAATCCACTGACTCTCAATAAAGACATCAACACATGTCCATTCTAAAGAAGAACTCTATCTTCAGATGTTTTTGGAGTTGTTTCTATGAAGGTTTGCCCTGCCTGGTCCTAGGAAACTATACTCTAAACGTGTCTTTCTACAGTTACAAAGCCTTTATGCAACCACTTTTGTAACCATAGCTACATGATTTTGTAAATGTGAAAATTATAAAAGTGCCATTTTGAAAATTATAGCTAATATCTGGATATTAAAAATACACTGCAGTGAAAAGAGTGAAAATTGACTGCCAATTTACAAATTTCAGTCCAATTCCAAATCTTCATGCATTGACTTTACCACATCATTATCATGTGGGCTAAAATAGGTCCCAGTATGGAGATACTGAAAACAGCCACCATTGAAACCAGTGATTCAAGGAAACATTGAAAAGAATACCTCCATAGGAATTGAGTGCAACAGAAGGTTGTACGAATGATGATGACTTTGCGGAGCTCTTTCTTTCTGTTACATGCTTACAAGGTAGAAACAAAGGGTTTCCATTACCATCCATCATGGCCTGCTTGGGATCTTCCGAAGAGGCACAACTGTCTGCTGCTGGAAATTAAATATTGGTGTGATGGGTCCTCGGATTGGTATTTAAGGGAATGGTGGATTGTTCATCTACTAGTGCAGTGAAAGATGGAAGAATGAAGCAGTTTATGCTGTCCAATTGTCCATTCTGTTCTACCAGTAGGTTTTACTAGTAGGAAAGCTTCAGAGCTTTCACAGTTCTTCCATCCCTGACAATATAAGAGCATGTGATTGAGACAATTGCTAGATCTAGAGGTTTCTTTGCATGTGTTGTAGCAGAATCATTGAAGAAAACATGTTTCTAGATATGATTGCCATCATGTCATTGAAAAGATCGTCAGTGCAATCCTAAAAACACTTTCCTGGGAATAAATCCCATTGAGTACAGTAGGATTCTGAGTAGATCTGCTTAGGATTGCACCAGGATTCAGCTGTAAAAATAATTATGAGTAAAGAGTACACAATTACACTATGTCGTTGATGGATGGATAGAAGGAAGTGAGAAAAAGTAATGATGAAAAAGTAATGATGGGATAACAGTGGGAAAACCAGTCCACTAGGATGACTGATAGATTAAATGCAAACAATTAAATGTTATTTAAAAGGCAATAATGGAAAACAGTCTTGCTGTTGTGGTATAAAACAAATTTTAAAAAGTTTATTTAAAAAATGTATTTCCCTTGTCACTTAATGAATTTACATTGTGTGTGGTTATACCAAGCCTTTACTTCACACAAACACCAAAGATGTTTTGAATCTGAAACCGACTTTAGATCCAAATGTTTCCTGTGTCCTGTCTGCACCCAAATCCCAGACCCATACACCCTCAAGTGTAGCACTGTTCTGAATTCAGAGAGAATGTGTATTTCTCAGGGCTATGGCAATACGTAGGACCTGGCATCCTGCACTGGCTCTGTCTAGGTGAGTAATTAGGCATGCATGCCTTTTATATTTCACTTAAATCTCTTTTGTAAATCAAGTGCAGCTTTCTAGTGTTTCAGAGTCATTATTGAACAATAAATCAATTTTCATGAATATGCTGCGCTGGGATTCAGCTCTAGCTTCACATTTGTTTAACATCAGTAATTATAAAAAAAACCAAGCTCATATAGTGCATTACTTTGAGCTACTTCTACGGATTTAATACAAGCATACAAGACGTTTAACAGTTATTGAAGACAATGGATAGACACCATGACTACTAGGAAGAGTTTCTCATTCTTTTGACTCTGTTTCCCATTAACTTGATTGAAATTAGGGGACTACATTTTTTTGGAAGAGCACAAAGGATATTTTTCGTGGCTTTAAAAAATAAAATATGAACAATAGATTTGACATATAATGTACAACTTCTGTACGTGGCAAAAATGTCAGGCAAAAAATCTGGGATAACTTTCATTGAGGGCTCAGGGGAAAAGGGGGGGGAGGAGGAATAACCAACAACACAGACCAGATCGGGTGGGGGGGGGAGGTCACAGCTTTTGATTGAATACAACTGCAGGAGCCTTGATGCAGCACAAGGACAGATCCTGGCATTGGGTAACCTGCTTGCTGCTCAATATCCCATCCTTTCAACCTGCCTGCCTGCTGGGGGGGAAACTGCGCAGCGGCAAGTTCCAGGATCCCACATGAGCGCAGGCTGCTGTGTGGCTCCCTTGCAATCTGGTGGTGAGAGCCAGCCAAAAGCCCCCAAACTGGGCTTGCCACTGAATGGCTCCACCTCAGGTCTACTTAAGGGGGTCCCCAAGGGGGGGAGGTGAGCGTGCACAGACAGCTTTCCCCTCAAATGGATCTGTCCCAATGCTTAAACCACCCTAGTAGCTGTGAAGACAGTGCCGCTGAGGCAGACAACAATGAAACTGAAATGCAACCCATAATAAATGTGACTCAAGGGAGGGTGGGTGGGAGAGCCATAGGGTTGCCAGGTCCCTCTTTGCCACTGGCAGGAGGTTTTTGGGGCAGAGCCTGGGGAGGGCAGGATTTGGGGAGGGGAGGGACTTCAATGCCATAGAGTCCAATTGTCAAAGTGGCCATTTTCTCTAGGTACCCCAACAATCTCTGACAGCTGAAGATCAGTTGTAATAGCACAAGATCTTCAGCTAGTACCTGGAGGTTGGCAACCCCTGAGATCCAGGATCAGCAAAAGGGAGGGGCCTCAGCAGCAGCTCAGCTAAACAGAGGAGGGGCAGACCAGAGTGAGAACTCTGCTCTCCCAATGTGCCTTGAGCTCCGTCCCTCCCCAGTCGGCCCCAGTGAAGTTGATTGGCTGGCCCGAGCCACTGCTAGGCCCCAGCCCACCGGGCTCTTCATTGCCAGGGCAAAGTCAGCAAACATACTTCCTGCCTGTCCTCCCTTCCCCACCCCACCCCAAGGCTGCTCTTAACCACTAAACCACGCTGGCTCTCCTTAATAGGTTTAATGATGTTTCATTTTTTCAAAATGGATTGTGTTTCTTTTATCAGTACAGAAAAGTGAATGTAGCTGCATAGATTATTATAACCAATTCTGCAATTATAGAATTGAAAAGAGCACACAAAAGAAAGGGTGGGGGATCTTCATTAAATAAAAAGTGCCAGAATTTCTTTTACTCTGCAATATGAAATTTGCTTTGGGAACTACTCCGCTTGAACATTGTGCTTTTCATTTTACTCTGTGACTAGTTTAAAGGATGTTGTAGTCAAAACATTATATATTGTGCATGTTACCCTCCAGGATTCTTCAAGTTTATTACACTTGATGTGGTATCATTCTGTTTACAGTTTCCTATTTATGGTTCACATGAAAAACAATAATTGGGGTACCAGATCATGGTTTCCATTATCCGCCCACTTTCAGTGATGATATATAAAAACAAAATACAACTTGGATTTTACAAAATCAAGTTCATTGTGCAGGGTCGATGACAATAAAACTAGGTTCTGACTAGCAACTGCATGACATAACATTTATCAGGCAGTTATGTAACCATGAATGTGCTATCTGTGCTAGAAGGGTTCTTTTAACATAAACCTAAGACACAGTTCGAATAATATGCTAACTTTTAAATACGCTATTATGTTACAAAGAGCAATTTACAAAATGATGGTTTGATTTCTAATTCAAATGAAATACACACATAGAGCACTGACCTGGATGGCCCAGGCTAGCCTGATCTCATCGTATCTCGGAAGCTAAGCAGGGTTGGCCCTGGTTAGTACTTGGATGGGAGACTACCAAGGAAGTCCAGGGTTGCTATGCAGAGGCAGACAATAGCCAACCACCTCAGAATGTCTCTTGCCTCGAAGACCCTGTGGGGTTGCCATAAGTTGGCTGTGACTTTATGGTACTTTCCACCACCACACACACACTTTGGGTGGCTGTTAAAAGGGTGCCCTCTAAGAGGAGGGACTTCTAGCTGATATCAGAAACCAAACTGCAGAAATTCAGGGTTGTTGAGTTCAATAAATGGAGAAAACTTTCAAGAATCCAGACTATTACAACTATAAAAAGGAAGCTCCATCCAATGGACTTTCTATATTAATTCCCATCTCCTTTGTGAAATATTTGCATGCTGTTATACATTATATACTTCTTTAGGAAGTGGCTCAGATTGTTGCATTAATCAGGAGCCTGATAGCAACAATGGCTGCCTAGCTGCAACACAACACTGGCTAACAATTGAAGAAGGGGAACAATCCAGGCTTCCCTTTGTCTGCTTCTATTATTTATTGTAGAGTTCTGCATGTTTAAGCAGCACTGATACACATTCCCTAATGAATTGGCACTACTATTAATTGCTGTACTGGTACAACATCGTGAGTCACTACAGTGTGCTGGTGCAAAGGCCGTTTTCCTGATCCTATCCATGCTTTATCGCACTGTGGATTATGCTGAAATGGCTGTGAGCTGAACTCCTCCATCTCTAACTGTAACCCATTCTTGTGGCCATGTTATTGAGGTGAATATATATGATATAAAATATGAAAATACTGCTTAGAGATGGGGAGGTCATTGAACATTTAGCAGAATTGCTTTTTGTTGTTGTTTGGTACAAACTCTGGAGACACTCCAGCAGAGTCATGTAGAACTTGTACACTTGTAGAAACACTAGAGAAAAACACTTCAGGCTCCACAAAGACAACGCCTTTCTGGCTTTCTAAATATATCTGTTCAATAACCCACCCTGGAAAAACAGTTTAGGAGAACGTGGCCAGACAGAAAGACACTTTTACAGGCCTGTGGGATGGTATTAGAGATGATTATTTGAAATACAAGTTGTTTGAACTGGCAATTTTTGGCTTATTGTGCATGGATGTCGATGCTGAAATGCTCTGCTGTGACAAGACAAATGATGGCAAACTGGTAGATTGTAAGCAGATGCACAGGAGCATGGTGTGTGGGTGTCTTAAGTAGTCCTGTGAAGATGGTCCAATATGGCCATGTTGATGATGCTTATCTGCAACACTCTTTTTGTTGGCTCTGATGTCTATTGAAAGAGTTATCTGCACTTCTTTAACTGAGATTTTTCTCATCAACTGCACTTCCTGAGAACTACAGAATTATCCAGACAGGATTAAGATCAGTGAAAACCAGAGGCTGACATTTTATTCATTGGTAGCTGGAATTCATTTTTTGGCCATTCTTTCTCCAAAGATCACAGTGACTCGAAATCCTCTGCCATTAGCTCTAACCATAAGATCCATCTCTTTTTCTTGGTTGTCTTGAAACAATGAGGATTATTATAGTTTGGCTTTTTTTCTTGTTTTTTCTTGTTGTTTTTAACTGATTGGTTCAAGCTGACATATTCTTTCTCACCATTTTCCGTGCTTCACTCAAACTATTCCAAAGGGTACATTGTGAAATAATTTTCTTCTCAACAGCATGTGCAACCAGGAGGAGAATTTGTCATTGTGTGTTTCATGTGACATATCTGGAAACCATTTCAAACAATAATTGAAAACGCCAGTCTAGTATTTCAGTCCACTCCCTATTGTTCCTGTGAATTGAAATGTAGCAAGCAAAGTGTTCCAGGAACTCACTTGACAACAGAGTTTATGAGATGTTCAGTTTTATACACTGAACTAGGGATCTCGAGTATCTACTGATCCAGCTCACATTCTGTTGACTGGTTGCAAGCAGGAAGCCTTTTTTTTTTTTTTTTTGGTCAGGCAGTTCAGCTGTTCATCAGCAGCTTGAGCCTGTTGGCAGCGTTGTTTTGTTTAGAGAGCCAGCGTGGTGTAGTGGTTAAGAGTGGTAATTTTGAGTGGTGGATTCTGATCTGGAGAACTGGGTTTGATTCCCCACTCCTTCACATGAGTGGCAGAGGCTAATCTGGTGAACCGGGTTGGTTTCCTCACTCCTACACATGAAGCCAGCTGGGTGACCTTAGGCTAGTCACAGCTCTGTTAGAACTCTCTCAGCCCCACCTACCTCACAGGGTGTCTGTTGTGGGGAGGGGAAGGGAGGATGATTGTAAGCCAGTTTGATTCTTCCTTAAGTGGTAGAGAAAGTTGGCATAGAAACGCCAACTCTTCTTCTTCTTCTTCTTCTTCTTCTTCTTCTTCTTCTTCTTCTTCTTCTTCTTCTTCTTCTTCTTCTTCTAACAACAATATACTGCAATTGGCAGCATTACATTTATGCACATTCTCATACAGCTCAATGGGAGTCCTAGTTTCCTTTCCCCACAGAGCTTTCATCAATGTAAATACCTGGCGTAACTTTTTGGTGGCAAAAGTGGGCATTCCCAGCCTGAAAGGGCCTTAGGAGGCCTCCTAGCTGGAGGAACGCCCCCAGGAATGCCCATGCAGCCACCGCCAGGCACTTCTGCGCCTCTTGGGTGATGACGCAGCCCTTGCAGTGGCGCTCCCACACCTTCCCCCTCCACTGTCTGCCGCCGCTGGCCTAACTCCACTTAGGCCAGCATCCAGGCCTCTTGCACCAGCATAAGTGCCTTTTGCGCCGGTGGAAGTGTCTGTGGGTCTCCTAAGCACTTTCGGCCCCAAACCTTAGGAATGCGCTGTTAATGAGAATCAGAGCTTATGACAAAGGAATGTTGTGTTCCTTCATGATTGTAGTTTTTTTCTTTATGGGAGATGATTTTCAGATCTCTCTCTTATTGTCTTGGTCAAGAACTAACCAGAGCTTGAAGAAAGTGTCATTCCTCTCCCAGTATAGTTAGGGCCAAATGAGACATGATGGTGGCCAGGGGGCTGATCTGTTGCCACCCACACCATTTTAGAGGAGTAAATAGCCATCTAAAAATTGCTGTGACCTGCAGCTTGGCCACGACACATCATCTTGTCCCCCCTGACACACCTTTTAAAATGACAAAACAGCTGTGTGTCTGAGTATGGGGGCTGGCACTTTAAAAGGTGCAGAGGTACCTTTAAATTTCCTTCTAAAATGGCACTGATGGGCATGGGTTGTCCCTGTGGCTATTGTCATGTCTAGTTTGGTCCTTAGTGGAAGGAGAAGTCAGGTGAGTGTGTGTGAAGAGACAGCAGTTTGTAGTTGGAGAAAAGACAGGTGCCAACAGACTACAAGTTGCTGAGAATAAAGCACTTGGGTGTGCTCTCTCTCTCTCTATCTTGGGTTATATGGTACTGGTTAGCAGATCTTTTGCTTTGTGGGAGTACTTCTTTGCCTCCAACTATGCTCTACATGTATATTTATGAATAAAACAAGTATTACAAAGACACCCAAATTCTCCAGCAATTTCTCATCCAAAGAAAGCCGTACACTGCTTCTGAAACTTCTTACCACTTGGGGAAATGGGCAACATAGGATGACTGTAAAAACATACTGTTTACACAATGGTCAGTAAATGTGTTAGGGACGAGGCAATGTTACTCCATTTTGCTGCTTTTTATATTTGTATACATCTTTGTCAATAATTTAATTAGCGCTTGGCATTGCAAAGTTTGTTGCAACAAAAGGGGGACACTCCATCCCTGTTGGTCTTAAGCTATATTTAGCCAAGACATGGGGTCCTGTTGGGCCCTTCTTCCACAAGACTCTCAACTTTGGAAAAGATCCAATCAAAATTTTTAAGATCTATCTTTCAAGTACCATCTAGTGTCTCTAATGCTACCCTTCGATTAGAATCAGGTTTGATTAAAATAGAGGCTAGGATAGTTTTAGGATCTATAAACACCTGGTTAAGACTATGTCACAATTCCTCTGATTTTACTTCCATAATTCAGCTACTGCTCAACTTGGCTTAAGGCTGTTCATCATAGGATATCCTTACTTGGGTTCTCATTTGAGTCCTTACAGATGATGCCGATTGAAAGGGCCAGGGACATTGTTAAGCAAAGGCTGTATGATATAGAAAGGCAGAATGACATTGCATGTGTTCCTAAATATTGGGCTCAACAGACAACAAAATATATAGCCGCCCCAGCATTATATCTTTCAATCTTAGAGGTCCCATCACACCGTAGGGCATATACAGTGGCAAGATGTAATACTTTCCCCTCAGCCATAACAGAAGGCCGGTATAAAAAGGTACCATTGGAAGAGCAGTTTTGTCCCTGTGGATCAGGGAGGATCGAGTCGATGGACCACATCATATTGCCCTGTATGTTTTATGAAGCAAGTAGAATGAAGTTTATTTCTCCAATAATAAAGTGATGGCATGGAATTACCGATGCCAAAATAAGCCAGAAACTATTATTTGAGACAAACCTGGAGTTTATATTGAATTGTGCTAGATTTTTAGCTATACCCCTTAAAATTCGCAAAGATAAAGTGGTGACCTAAATGAAGGGCTACCTAGTAAAGATAACTTTATTTAGGTGATTTGTTGGGCTTTATATGTGTATTTTATATTTATAGTCAGCTTTAAATTTTATTGTGGGGTGTTGTATCCCATCCATTGCATTTGGATGGTGGGTTAGATAGACTTTTTGCAACTTTGCTGGTTATGTACCGAATAAAGACTTGACTGACTGACTGTCAATAATTTTGGTTTTCTTTTTGAGGTTGACTTTGCAGATTTGTTTGAACAGTCTTCGTATTTGATGAATTTTATACACAATTTACATTTTATTTGTACTTACAATGTACATCATTTATATGCACATAAGGTATAACGCTGATGCACAGATGAAGTTGAAAAATGTGACATTTTACAAAACAAAATTAGAGTGAGGAAACAGAAAAGAGATTTTTTTTTTTTTTTAAAAATGAACCTTGTGCTTAATTCTCACAAGGGAGAAGTAAAATCAAAATGGGAATTTAGGGGGATGAAACAGCAGGCATAAGAAATTTAAAATCATCCTAAGACTGGGGATAGAAACAGCTGAGGGAAATTAAACAAAGGACCAGAAGAGAAATATGCTGACAAAGGCCTCCAGTTTAAAATGTACTACAAAGGCAAATAGCGCAGGGAGCTCTGGTCTTTTTCCGTAAGTGCTGGCTACTTTCTGAACAACCTTCGGCAAAGAACCACAGGGGGCCTGGATATGGATTAAACTGATGGAGGGATTTTTAGTTCAGCTGGGGTGTAATGGAACTTGATTCAGAGCTCACTCCTCCTTTGTAACAATAGAACAATACCTCACACAGCTCCAACGGTGGTCTTGGTTGGCTTTACACAGACTTTTGCACATCTTAAAAAGCACTCTTGGAATTGAGAAAACACAGCAAAGCAAAGACAGGCCCTTCTTGAGTAATTACAGTTATAAGAAAGGTGCTGCTTTTCACACAGACACCATATGGAATATTTTATTTGAAGTTACTGTGAAAGAGGAGTCAAGCAATGTTTACCTGAAACTTATGGGGGGGGGGGGGAGTCCTACAAAGGATTTTCTTTTAGTGTCCTCCTCAATTTTAAGTTCTGTCTTTTTATTGTGAGGGCTTTTCAGAGAGAGATAGCAGGTCAGACAACTGCAAAATCACTACCGAAGCCACACTTCTCAGGAGAATGGATTTTTTGGACCCATTTGATTCTTGGTCAATCATTTGTAAACCCTACCAATGACTTCTGCTGCCAGCTGACTGATTTAAAGTATCCACCAGTTGCACCGATAATAAAAAGTGCCATATGCATTAGATCTGAGTTTCGAAACTGCTGATACTTCACATTCAGTCCAGGAAGCTTTAATTCAACCCTGAAACATTAATGCAGTGCAACATTTTATTCTTGTGAGGTAATGTCTTTTCGGAGGGCTTTTTTTTAACCATACGGATCCACAGATCTTAACGTTCACGCATCCTGCTGCAATAGCAGAATGCGTCTCAGTGTATTGAGGAAAAGTAGCCTGTGCCAAGTACAATATGGTCTCTGTCCCAGCTCTTCTACTCTCTGCCCCCTTCTGCATGCTATTCTTTTCCAGACGCTGGCTTTGAATGACTGGAGAACAAGAGGTGGGGCTAAATAAGTTTCAGTTTTCGGGCACTCCAATTCCTCCAAGCAAAGAAGAGTAATTGTCACCACAGGGATCTCACAGTACATCTGCCCACATCTTTTATTGCCATTGGAAACAATCCATTAGGACTTTCTCCAATTGAAAGGAGTACAAATTTCATATAATTTTTTTTTGTTATTATTGCACGGCTTCCAATCATTCCCAAGGGTCTTTCTTATAGGAGCTTCCTGGTGGAGGCTGGGCTAGTTCAAAAGACAGCTGCTTGGGGTACCATGGCAACCGGGGAGTTGCTCTCTGGACGGTTGTTTGTACTTCCTATAAGGGCAGTTGTGGAAGACTCCTCCTCCTTCAGCTGGGGAAAAGTAACGAAACACTTTGCAACCATGTGCTTCAGAATCCCACTTTGTTAACTTTTCCTACCTGGAGGAAGGGGAGGAGGCAGCTAAGGGAGGAAGTTTCAGCCATGTTTATTATTATTTTATTTACAACATTTATATCCCACCTTTCTTCCTTTACAAGGGCCAACAAGGCAGCTAACAATTTAAAGCATACACGATACAATACATGATAAAACCATTCAAATAAACCCTTCTCCCAAAAATACCTCATTAAAACAACTTTAACATGAGTCAAAACACCTAAAAAATAGTTAAAATACATACAAAACATAAAACATTGTTTAGGAAGGAGGGATCGTTGAGGGAATGCCAAATAGAACAAAAAAGTCTTCATCCACTGGTGGAAGACAGCAACAGAAGAAGGGTTGGTTTTTATATACCCAGTTTATCTTTTAAGGAGAATCAAATCTCCTTCCCTTCCTCTCCCCACAACAGACACCTTGTGAGGTAGGTGGGGCTGAAAGAGTTCAGAGAACTGTTACTAGCCCCAAATCACCCAGCTGGCTTCATGTGTAGGAGTGGGGAAACCAACGCAGTTCACCAGATTATAGTACACTGCTCATGTGGAGGAGTGGGGAATCAAACCCAGTTCTCCGGATTAGAGTCCACTGCTCTTAACCACCACACCATTCTGGCTCTCATAAGGGGACAGACAAATCTCCCTGGGGGGAAAGTCCCAGAGCTTAGGTTCCATGTCTGAGAAAGGCCTCTTGGGTTACTTACCTGCTTAACCTCAGAAGCAGGGCCTCCGAAGATCACTGTAATGGTTGGGCAGCTTCATAAAGGATTAGGTGGTCCTTCAGGTATGTTGGTCCCAAACCATATAGAGCTTTGAAGGTCAAGACCAGCACCTTGAATTGTGCTCAGAAACTAATTGGAAGCCAGCATAGGCAGCCCAAGGTTGGAGTGATATGTTCCATACGACTCAATCTAGTCAACAGCCTGGGTTCCAAATTCTGTACCAATTGAAGCTTCTGAACACTTTTAAAGGGCAGCCCCACATACAGCAAATTGCAGTAATCTACTTTAGGTGTATCCAGAGCATGAACCACAATGGCAAGACCTTTTCTGTCCAGGAAAGGCTCCAGCTGCCTAACCAGTTGAAGCTGGTAAAAAGCATTCTTGGCCACAGCTGCCACCTGCTTATCCAGCAGTAGGACTGGCACTAAGAGTACCCACAGTCTACAGACCTGTTCCTTCAAGGGGAGTGCAACCCCATCCAGAATGGGTGACACCTTAAACCCCTGGTCAGATCTTTCACCCACCCATGGCACTTCCATCTTGTTGGGATTAAGCTTCAGTTTATTATCTCACATCCACTCCAAAACTGCCTCCAGGCACTGGTTCAGGGTTTCTACAGTCTCCCTGGGATCAGCTGGAAGTGTATGATAGAGCTGAGCATCATCTGCATATAGGTGACAACTCAGCCCAAATCTCCAGAAGACTTCACTCAGCAGTTTCATGTAGATGCTGAAGAGTATAGGGGACAAGATGGAACCTTATGGGTCCATCCCCATAGGCCCAAGGCCAAGTGACTGAACAGCAGTCCCCCAGCACCACCTTCTGAAACCTACCCTCCAGGTAGGACCAGAACCACCCCAAAACAGTGTCTCCCAATCCCAGTCCAGATGAATCCCATGATCAATCGTACCGAAAGCCTCCGAGATGTCCAGGAGAATCAACAAAGTCACCCTCCCTCTGTTCATCTCCTGGTGCAAGTCATCCACCAGGGTGATCCACCAGGGGCTCAGTCCCATAACCAGGCCTGAAAGCAAATTGGAATGATGAGCACAGATGAGCAATCTCCTTCAGACAGTCCCCATGGTTGAGACTTCGGCTGGCTCTGTTATCACCACCCCCACCCTTGAAAACCTGCTCTCAAACTGAAGGTCACCCTGAGCAGAGGCTTCGTTTCCCGGAACCATGACCATCTCTTGAAATCAGATTTTTTATGACCATAATGAAGGACTGTTCACAGGATGTCATTTGCCACCAAAAGAAATGTTTTCCTTGCCTTATTTTTCTTGCATTTCCTCCGTTTGGAAGCTGATTTGCATGGACATCATGCTATGCGCCCCAGATACGAAGGGAGGCACTAGCCTGCCAATCTGCTCTTTCCACCAGTCCTTGGCAACGGTGAACTTCTGAACCTGTAAACTGATGGACAGCTTGGCTTGCAAATGCCTAGAGGATGGGAGCGGCCTTTTTGCAGGCCCATAAAATTGGACCCCTGTTTCAAAGTTCACCAAACCTCACTGACCATCTAAGGAGAGTTTCTTGTAGCCATGCTGCAAATTTGGTGACTCTACCTTCAAAAATGCCTCAGGAGCTTCCCAAAAAATCCTCAGACTATAATGGACCTGAATTTTTCAGTAAACCTGAAAATAAGCCAAAAGCCTATATTTACCAGTATGAGTATTTGGCTTTTTCCAGGTTTACCCCCCAAAAAACTGGATCCAATAAACCAGAACTTAAAATTTACAGAAATTTGTGTGTGTGTGTGTTTGGGGTACACCCCTACCTCTGCTTAGTCGCTTGCCTTGAAAACCCTATGGGATTACCATAAATCAGATGAAACTTGATGGCACTTTAAACACCCATAATGGTGTATGTAACTTGTCCCGCTATAGAAGAACAGTGACAATGAGACATTTTTACTGCTTAATGTACTATGTGGCTGGGTAAATTTTCAAAAGGTAGTGGATGTCTGAGATATTTGACATGGATTTGTTTTTGAGGCTAAATTAATATTAAAAAGCAGCTTTTATCTTTCTGCTTTTTCGTTTTCTGCATGTAATGAGTGCTAGTTTCTGTTTGGGAGTTGATAGTAATGTTGAGATTTCCAGTCTTTTCTTTGACAAGTGGATAAGAATCCATAAATCTGTCTATCATGAACATAAAAAGAAAGCAGAAAAGAAATATGTTTACGATCTTTCTGATTACCGTTGAGTAGAGATTTTTTTCCTCCCTGGGCTGCAAAGTTCTTAGTAGTCTTACAATTAAGTAAACATTTCCCCTTGTTCACTGATCTTAAGTAGCATGATTTTATTTTACCTTTTGCAATCTTCTATTTTAATCTCTGTTCAGAGGGATTGCAATACTCAATCAAAGCATAGTAGCCCTGTTCAGATGACAGACCCACATGCTCACTGAAGGGAGAGTGGGTGTGAGTACGCTGGCGTCTGACCCCTGCCTCTGTGCAATCACCTGGTCATCTTCAGGGGTGACCACGCAGAGGAAAAGGTCATGCAAACTCTCCCTTCCTGTGACCAGGAAGCAGCAGCACTGATCACAGGGAGCAGATTACACATAGGTCGTTTATGCATGGGAGTTTTACCTGAGGTTTGTTGCTCACTGGACCCACACTTTCCTGTTGGAAATGTATGCACCAGCAGACGCCAAGCTCAAATCAGGTCCCTGTCCCTTGAAATGCTGCTTTGTAATAGGCTTACTTTGTAGTGCTTACTGTGAGAGAAAAGTCCACCCCCAAACCCAATTGCCGCATAAAAAAGCATGTTAAGAGCAAAAAATGGAGCAATCTGAAAGGAAGGCAGAGGCGAAACCCACGCCTCAGTTTTAGAAAGCCTTTCTTCTGCTCCAAGGAAGCAGGAAGCATTTAAATCCTTGCCTCTGGACATGCTGCTTTGTAATTGGCTATGAGAGAAACCAAACTTCTGTGTCCCACACTTTAAGAACATAAGAACATAAGAAAGGCCCTGCTGGATCAGACCAAGGCCCAACAAGTCCAGCAGTCTGTTCACACAGTGGCCAACCAGGTGCCTCTAGGAAGCCACAAACAAGACGACTTTATGCTTTATGCATGGAGATTTCACCTGGACTGAGCTAAGGGAGAGGGAAGAATTGGGTTAACAGAGGAATGGGAAGTCCTGGGATTTGTGAGGGCTAGCAGCAAGGTCATCTATAATGGAGGGAAAAGTCATGCATAACTCCAAGGAACAACCGAGACAGACTGGGGGCGAACGTGAATGAAAGTACCTATGCATAAACAACCTTAGCAACTTCCTCCATGAAGTTGCACCCTGCAGACGACCAGCTGATCACACAGAGGTAGAGAGCAGGGCCAGCCAGCTCAAACTGCTCTCCTTCCATATTCAGGGAACACATGGGACTTTTGTTTGTACCAGGCTTTAGGGAGAGAAGGAAGAAGCCTAGCAAAATAAGTACAATTTTAGTAGAGTTCACACCTATCTTAATTAGTGAAAGCTTTTGACTCCAGTGAGAGGTAGATCATACCAACTGCATTTTCTTGTTGCTGTCATCGTGACATCTCCACAAGTTTAGAATTAGGCATACTTCAGGTACTTTTCTAGTGTGGACACATTCAGCTAATAGGCCTTCATCCTACTAGTTTGCTCAGCAGTCTGAAGTCTTCCTTTTCCAAAAACCACTTAAGATGGAGGAAGGCTTCAAACTTTGCTCAGTGAAGTGGTGCATACTAATGTCATTTTCTTTTAAGAAGTGGTCAGAAAGAACTGTGTGCATGGTATCTGTCACATCTATCATCTACATGCACAATGTTTCCTGAAGCTAGCTCATTTGCAAATGTTAAAGTGTTTCTATCAGCAAAAAACATGATTTAAAATCTGATTTCCTTCCCGTTTTGAATATACCATAATGTTGTCTACATATTGACAGCTGAAGTTTGACTGAAATGTCCTAAGTGATGTTATTGGCAATTAATTGGATTAAGAGCAGAGATTGTTGAAATAAAGAACAGTACCTTGTAACTATACAGTGACAATTGTGACCTTGATAGACTGATGGCCTGTCTCACTAGCAAAGTTGCCAAAGGCTACCAGTGGAAGAGGAGGGGGGTGGGGGGAAGGACGTTGCACCAATGTCACTTCCAGCAAAAAGCCAGGATTGAAATCATGTTGCTAGTATGATGGCAACTCAATGTTCTATGATTTGAATAAAATTCTATAGTAAAAACCATAGAGTTTAACCAAATTCTAGAGAATTGCACCAGCATTGCGTCACTTCCAGGCATACACAGGAAGTGATGTTGTGCATTTAGCTTAGCGCCACTTTTCAAAACAAAACAAACTTCTCTCATCAGCCCTCAGAAGGCCAGCATGCAACAGACAGGGAGATCATATGCTATGGTGCACACATGTGCATCCTCATTGGTATGTAGTGTGTGTGCGTGTGTGTGTGTAAAGTGCCTCAAGTCACAGCCAACTTATAGCAACCCCTTGTGGGGTTTTCAAGGAAAGTGATTAAGCAGAGGTGGTTTGCTATTGCTTTCCTCCGCAGAGCCCTTCTTGGAGGTCTCCCTTCCAAGTACTGACCCAGCTTAGCTTCCAAGATCTGACAAGATCAGGCTACACTGCTGGGAAATGTTGGACATATTTAGTAAGTTTGATGCATCTTTTGTAAGCATTAAAATGGCTTTGAGGCTTTCTTAAAAAGGAAAAAGGATAGCACTGATAACACAAAATTATGAAGCACCGAAATATCTTCAGGATTTGTTTATTAATTAAAATACTTCATCTCTCAGCAAACCTCTGTCTTATTGACTGTTGATAATGAGCATGTAGAAGTCCTCACCCAGATCTATCTAAAGTGGATATTCAAGGTTAATTTGAAGGTTCCTCCTTTAGCAAAAAAAGCCAAAGAATGTCAAAAATTTCTTAAGGGAGTTCTCATTCCTGCATAAGCTAAAAGGAACAACATTTTGAGTACTCATCTCAACTTTACTTCTACCTCACATTATACCCAAAATGAATATTTTCTTTTCAAATCAACAATCATGCTGTAATTCCTGCATAAATGGTTTATGAGTAAAGGCCCCATACAATGTCATGCCTTCAGCCCATGTATGTTCAATTGCCAAAAAAGTAATGATTATGGTAATCACAGAAATGCGTTTTGAATGCTTCCAATAAGCAACTCTGAGAGTCCTTCATGGCAACATTAATTTACCTATTAAAAATTCCTTTGCTTCTATGGAACTCTAGCATTTATTCATTTGTAAAAATACTCCAGATTCTACAAAGTTCCATTATGAGTTACCATGTCTTTAGAAAATGCACATGGTTAGTTTGGAAGATTTCCACATGTCCTTCCAACGCACAAACATGCCACAACAATGAAACATAGATGCTTCCTCCAGCCTGTATTAGGAGTCAGGATGTACCTTTTCTTCAGCAGACTCTTCTATATGCATTTCTTTAGAGGGATTACAAATTTGAAGTTTCCCTATGAACTGCGGCAAAACTTTTCCTGAAAATCTCAGTGGTTTCCGTGTTGTGGAAATGACATTTTTGTGCCAGTTAAATGACAAGTCGAAGGAGACTATGAATTATACATCCTGTATAATAAGCAACAATTCAGGGGGAATCTGAGTTAATTTAGAAGTTGATATGTTGATAGTGATAACAACATAAAAAGAGCCCTGCTGGATCAATGTGGATCCAGTGTGGTGTGGAAGAAATCCACTTGTTGTGACTGGGGTGGGGGTGGGACAGCACTCCCAGAGCTTAGCCAACGAGGCCCCATATTAAGCAAGTGGTATTCACAATTCTGCACATGGTGCTCTTTGTTATTCCTCCATCCAGGGTCACCAACCTTCAGGTGGGGCCTGGTGATCTTCCATAATTACAACTGATCTCCAGATGACAGACATCATTTCCCCTGGAGAAAATGGCCCGTGTTGGGGGGTAGACTGTATGGCAATGTGCCCAGCTGGGGGGTAGACTGGCAAGTGAAAATGGCCCAGGAGCAAGCCAGGAAGAGTGGCCCCTGCAATACTGGCAGAATTACTGGGGCTTGAATCTTTATGATCACGGCTACCAGCAGCCCTTCATGGGCAGTGATCCACTGGGAACATTTAAATGGCTGATTTGCCCCTGCTTCTCTCCCCAAACCCAACTTTCCTCAGGCTCCACCGCCAAATCTACAGGAATTTCTCACCTCTGAGTTGGCAACCCTACCTCCATCTTCCTCTTCCTTTCTGGGTTCCCACATGGTAAGATGCATTCCTTGAGGGATATAGTATTTGCTAGGGCTGTTGAAAAAAAAAATCAGTACAGTTCGGCTTCGGCAAAATTCGGCCCTTTTAAATTCAGGCCATGCCGAAGTCCGAACTCCCCCGCTTCGGATCCCCGAAATTCAGACGAGATCCAGAGTTCGGGGGAAAATTCGCCCCCCCTGCAGGCCTTCACGGGGCTTCCATGAAGGCTCGCGGGGGACTCTTTAAACAGATCTGCGCCTTCCAGCTGGAAGGTGCAGATCTGTTTAAAGGGCCCCCCGCGCGCCTTAAGGGAAGCCCCCTGAAGGCGCGCGGGGGGGGGGGAACAGATCTGCGCCTTCCAGCTGGAAGGAATTTTTTCCGTGGTCTCCCGAACTTGCCGAGTTCGGGACCGCGGTTTCCCGCCATTTTGCGGTTCGGTTCCATCCGAACCACAAAACCACCGAACCAGGGGAAGTTCGGCGGTTTTGCGGTTCGGATGGAACCGAATCGACAGCCCTAGTATTTGCTACTCAACTAGCATACATCTCTTGTAGGGAATTACATTGTGATTGAATCTTAAAGCCTTCCAAGTTGGCAGCCATGACCACAATGCTTCATGTGAAGCAATACTTCCTTTTATCTGTTTTGAATCTCTCACCCTCCAGCTTCAGCAGATGACCCCACATTCTAGAATTATGAGAGAGGGAGAAAAGCTTCTCCCTGTCCACTCTCTCCATACCATGCATAATTTTATAGACCTCTATCATGTCTCCCCTTAACTACCTTCTTTCCAAGCTAAACAGCTTTAAGCATTTTAACCACTCCTCAAAGGTCAGTTGCTCTAGCCCCCTGATCATTTTGGTTGCTCTTTTCTGCACCTTCTCAAACTCTGCAGTATCCTTTTTAAGGTGTGGTGACCCAAACTGTATTCCAAGTTGTGGTCTCACCATAGATTTGTACAAGGCAGTATGATAGCAGCAGTTTAGGATGCTGACTAAGCCCTGCTCCACTTCTGATACACCTCTGATGCTACCCAATGCTATA
The DNA here is from genome assembly GCF_029931775.1 of Euleptes europaea. NCBI lineage: Eukaryota > Metazoa > Chordata > Lepidosauria > Squamata > Sphaerodactylidae > Euleptes > Euleptes europaea. The sequence continues at coordinate 34,070,632 of NC_079320.1, read as the reverse complement.
CTAGCCATAGAATTGCTTTTATGTGGCTTTGCACTGGCATATCTCCAGAGATGCTGATGTATCTTGAAGACATATCACTTGAACATCAAGATACACTTGCATAAGGCTTGGTAACCATCATAAACTGCTCAGGGGTGGGGATTAGGATGGCCCTGTAAAAGATCTTGATGTCTTTACTCCTGCTTCAACTCTGTGCCATATACTGTGTGTTTCATGTAACAGATATGTTGGCTGTATACATAGCAAAACATACATAGTGTGTACATGTACATAATGTGTATATACACACAATGTAGTTGTAAAGTGCTGTCAAGTCGCAGCTGACGTATGACAATCTCAGCAAGGAGTTTCAAGGAAAGTGAGAAGCAGAGGTGCTTTACTATTCCCTTCCTCTGAAAAAACAGGATTTCAGAAGCACTATGGCAAGAGCACATAGAGTATGTTCACCTTTATATCTAGGTTCAATGCTACCACAATCTCTTCCAACATACTTCAACTTCTTGATTGTCTCACATTATAGACAATTATTTGCATTGTATGGAATATCCAAAACAAGCTGTCTAACTTGGAAATGGAGAAAAAACCTCAATTCGAAAGTAAGTCACAGTTTGCATTCTAGGTTCATTTGGTTTTGCAGGGATTTTTTTCTGACTACCATAGCAAATCCTCAACCCCCAATCCAAGAATTTTGAGAATTGTCCCATTTTGGAAGGGGGGTTTATGCCCCTGCTGTTGCCACAAATCCATATCCCTCAATCTTAAACTGCTTCAGTTTTGTCTGGGGAACCCCTGTATACCGCCTATTGCCTCCAATTCATTTGCTTCCACACAATGTCATGCTGAAATAAGCTTCTTTCCAGGCTTTCCCTGTTTGCTCTGTTCTGTCTATTGTTATGAAGCAGACTTCATGTCCCAAGTTTTAAGAGAAAGCGGTAAAAAAAATAAAACATTCAATTTTCTAAGTAATTGAGGTTAGGGTATGTATGTTCCAAATTACAGCTTTTTATCTTTTTTGGAAGTTCATTAACAACAGGGATGCCCCAGCCCACACATATACGATGCATACATGGATGCCCTGTAGCATGTAGCGTGTGTGCTGAACCTGTGAGTTCTGAAGCGCATAAGTAAATCACAGCTTTCTCACCGTAGGCTATTTTGTCAAACATCTGATCTTCAAACCAAGTGCTAATGCTAGAACTGGCTAATAACCAAAACTCTCGCAGTCAAATTAAGTGTTCCCATCTGAGGTGATAAACAGAGACTATATGATTGCAAAACATGGCTTATGTACAAGTATTCATTGACATCTGGTGACAACAGCTGGCTCTATAATTGATACAACAAAGTGAACAGGCTTCATGTAGTTTACAAAATGTATATAGCTTTCGAAAATTAAACTCATTTTCAAGTTGGCTTTTTAATTTTGTATCCAACTAATATCATTCAGGGAGATTGGGAGGAAATTAGTTCCTTTTACAATTACCATAAAGTACTAGAAAGCTGGAAATATTTTATATCTGTATGTTAGACAGCAGAAAAGGAATGCCAGCAAGACACACGATGGAGCTATTATCACCTGTCTTATTTAGATTCTAATGAAGGCTCTAACTGCAGGTTGTGTTTTTTATATGAAAAATCTTTCGTATGAATCCTTTTCCAAGTTGCTGTTCCATGTTTGTTTCTTCAACAAAATAGTCTGGGAGACTTTCCTGTTTTCCAGAAATTTCTACTGCTTGTTTAGGTACAACTGGACATATCACTAAAGAAATAGAATATCTTCACAAACACCTGGGTTTCAGGGGTAGCTGCTAGAGATGATTTCTCAGATTTTTTTTTTTAAAAGGAATTTTCTGTGAGCCGCCTTAGGAGCCTTCAGAATGAACAGCCAGAAATAATAAGTAAATAATTGCCCAGATGTTTGACATTAACACCCAGACTAGCCAGGAAACGTTCTGAAGCACCATTGAAACAAAGCAGCTCATTATGAGGGCTTTTCAGCCCTGGTGACCTATTACAGATCTCTCTTTGTTGCCCATCTGGTGCCAGCAACCTTCACTCTGCCTGGATTATTTCTGACATGTAAAGGCTGTAAGGTTGAGCCAGCGGCATGCATTAACAAGGTCTTGTAGAGTCTTGATATATGCCCAGACACCTTCAGCTTGGGTAATTGGGTACAAATATGTGACACTTCAAACTTTGCTAGATTCCCACAGTCTAAAATGGGGATTTTTGCCCCATTATTCATAACTTTGCACTTACTTAACCTAATTTTGTCACTCATTTGACCATTTTGCAGAGTGTTGGGCTTCTTCTGAGTAGTTTTTTCTCCATTCTATTCTTGTATCGTTCTAGAATTTCTGTCAGTACTGCATTCCATTCCTTCCTAATTCTCATTTAATTGGGAGAATTTCTGACATTAATTCCAGAATTGGATCATCTACAGTTTGGTGCAACTAGTTCCTTCCATTCATTTACTCCTGACACCCATTACTGGTGCACAAGGTCCAAATAGGTTTGCCAGCTCCAGGTTGGAAAATACCTAGAGATTTGGGGGGGGGGTGGAGTCTGAGGAGGGTGAGGTTTGGAGAGGGACTTCAGTGCCACAGAGTCCAATTGCCAGAGCAGCCATTTTCTCCAGGGGAACTGGTTTCTATCACCTGGAGATGAGTTGTAATAGCAGGAGATCTCCAGCCACCACCTGAAGGTTGGCAACCCTAGGTCCAAATATAGGAGAGGGGAAATTGGCACACTTTACTGCAACCTGGAGGCCCTTGGGTCTATTTATATCACTTCAAAAATAAAATTGAAGTCGTTTTCTTTATTGACTTGTGAGATTGTATGTATGGTATAGGATTTGGGGATGAGAATGTTACAGGTTTATAATGTGCCCAGAGTACTGCTTGGGTTCTGCTGAGAAGCGCATGCACATTGATCAGGCACTAACCACAAAGAGGCCTTGATATGACAACACCTCTAATTGCATCGAGATTCTTTTTCTGCATGTACTAACCATGGCCGACTCTGCTTAGCTTCTGAGATCTGATAAGATTAGGCTAGGCTGGGCTCATCTGGTATTACCATTTAGCAAAGGAGTTAAAAGTAAAACAGTAAAAAAAAAACATACTATCACAAGAGGCTCTACACCCCTGTTGTACCTACATCATAGTTTCCCCAAGACTAGGTAGTCTGATTCGGAAAGTAAGTGGTTATGTTCTTTCATGGTATGTAGAGATTGAAAGAAGTGATCTTCCGTAGCTGTGGGAGACCTGTTTTCATCCCTCACCCATCACCATGAGCCCAAGATCATTTCACACGCAGACTGATTATGCAAATAGGTACAAATAAACAGTATTCGTGGGGGGACGGGCAAGGGTAAACCATGGGGTCAGATTAGAGAATACTGTTTACAGCAGTTTGAAGACATGTCCTGGTGAGGCTCCTTTTGTTTTACTGTTAAATATGAATCTATGATCATTTACAATCATTCTATTTAGCACATTTCAGTGTCTTATAACACAAAAGCCATGTTTGACCATGTTTAGTAAATGAAGTGATTGTGGGAAAGGGCTTGGTGAATTATAGCAGAAGAGAAGTAGGTTGAGTATACTTTTCCATGATGTCTGGTATCCTTTTCTCGCTTTTGGATAGCATATATAATTCTTCATACAAGTGGAGTCCTTAGTGGTGCTGAAATTTAAATTATGAACTCACTGCAGGAGTTCATTCAATCCCTTGCTACTAGTTTTGGTGATCAATATGGAGAGTGCGTTAAGATGTGTCTCGAAGCCAATATTTTTTTTCTTAAGCCTCACATCTGAACCTTATGTTCAGTTACATTGGTCAATGCCTGCTTTGAGAGAGGAAAGGAAACCACCCAACTTTGCAATTCTGAGGAGAATGATTTATGTTTCTCAGCCTTTCCAGTGATTACACTCTCTTCATGTTTACTTTTATACTTTTGGCTTCACTGGCACACCTGAATTGGGGGGCTGGAAATAGCAGGATGGCTTCATAGAGTTTAACAAGGAAAATGTTCTATTGTGCTGCCAGCAGCTCTGAATAGCACAGTCTCTGTTTCCCAGCTGCATTAAATGTATATATTTTATTTTACAGTATACAAGGAGAAATTCTTCATAGCTTTTCAGACAGAACAATTAAAATGCAGTTCAGACATATCGGGTCAATGACAAAGGTTACATGTCACTGTCAGAAACTTACTTGGACTGACAAAGGCAGTTCCTGAAATTACAGTCTCTACAGACAGAATAAGGCCCTTACCTCTACAGATTTAAGTTGTTTTTCTTCCTGTCTGCCATGGTAAATGGCTTAGGAAGAACTCAAGGGTCTCACAGTACAATTCTGAGGAGGCCTACAGCCATCTAATTTCATTTAAATTAATGGGCTTAGAAAATGTAACTTTTCCTAGGATGGCATTGTCAGGATAGTAGACTACGGAAACAGCAGGTAAAGATGAGTGGACTTCATCGAGACTGTGATGTGTTTGACAATCATTGGGCGGTGATTCAGAGTACATCAGAGCTCAAATTAAGTGCTCTCATCTTTCAAACAGAAACTGCAGTTGGGAGTTAAAAAAAAGGTTAGAACTGCAGTAATGGTACAAAAAATAGTAAATAAAGACCCAGCGTTAATTCAATGAGTGGAGGTGGCTGGGATCGCATTCATTATTCTCGACTTTCATGCAGTAAATTCAGCATTTACACAGAATCCCTCTTTACTTGAAGATGGTTACAGAGGATGGCTGTGTTGGTCTGCAGTAGAATAGCTAGCTCTTCATTTGGAAGTCCTCATTTTCCTGAGTTCCCAGTTGCCCGGATAGAACTCTAAACATGTTCAGTTTGCTGTGTGTAGGTTCAATGGAGACTTTCAAGTCAATATGTTGACGTTGGAGAGGGGAGTAGTGTGCATGATCTCTCATGTATTGTAATACCATCTGCAGGGAGTTTGGAACAACTGATATTAAACCCTATATACATGGAGTTCAGGTTCAAAAAGTTTACGAAACTGCATAATAACTCCTGATAATCCAACCCTTGCTGACTGTACACTGTTATTCCCATTCATCAATTAGACATTCTGTAGCAAACACAAAACAAGGCATCTATGTTCGCAATAGTTTTGTCTTTGTTTTCTTCCCTATGATCAAATGGAACATATGTTTTAATTGTTGTTGAAATTAATCAAGAACATTTCAGAACATAAAGAAAAAAGGTTGTGAAATTTCACACCATGATTTGAACTTTCTTCTCAAATTAAAATGGTCTCAAATGATAACCATGTGAGGTAGCATTTGATTATAATAAAATTATTTTTGGGAAAGTGTGTATGTGTGTAATGGAAATAATTTGTTGGGTTGGGTCCAACCAGCTTTTCCAAGAGAGGCTAAGCTGGGGATCATGGATCCTGCATGGACAAAAGCCACATGGGACCTTGGCTGTAGTAATGAGTCAAATTGGGTGTGATTAAGTAAAAAAGCTGTCTGGATCTAACCTCTTGTCTTTCTCACATTCTCATCAGAATTAGTGCCAGCCATTGTTTCAAATTAGTTATTTGAAAAAGGCTGAGGGTGTTTGTTCAAAAAAACCCACACATTTTGGAAAGTTTGTTCTCTTATTCAGTTCTTTCCCATATATAAGCTGTGAAGCCCACTTCTTGTACCCATCTTAGCATTATGTCTGTCTATCAGAATTTCGTTTCAATTTGTTCACTTTAAGCCATTTAACCAGAGCAGACAGGCAGCAATTTAGAACCCCTGCCACATCACCAAGAGATTTGGATAAGGAGATATAGAGCTCAGGTGTCGTCATATTGATGACAGTCAACCCTCAAACTGTGAATGATTTGTTCAAGGGCATTACATAGAGGTTGAATGGCAAAGGGGATAAGACTGCAACCTTTGGAACCCAGAGGACAGCTTCCACCTGTTGACTGCATTGACTTACCCTCTGTCAACCATTTTAAATCTCAGTGAGAAAGTCGGACTATAAATAACATAATAACATAAGTAGCAATAAGAGTTTGCTCTGTTGATGCGATTGGTTCCATCACAACTGACACAGATATGCTAACAAAGCTGTACAAGTTATATATATTTTCATTTTGGAATGTAGGGAACTAAAGTCAAGCTAGAAATAACCAATGATGCTCAATCATCCCTGGTAAACTGGGAGAAGACCCTTCAACACTTCCCAAAATATTTGCTTTTTTGAAGTTTCAAAACTGGATTGTAAATTATCTGTGCATGTGTCCTCTCAAGCTGCTTTCCCCATCCTCATCTGTTATCTATTATCTATATATCTAATTCCCACATATGTTCCCTATCTGTGGGTACATAAATCTGCAGATAGGGGGCACGCTCGCCACATGATGTCACTCTAGGACTTCTGTTTATCCTAAACTCGATGGTATACCCTCCAAAGCTACCATTTCCGCTGGAGGAACCAATCTAAACAATCTGGAGATCAGTTGTAATTCTGGGAGAATTCCAGGCCCTAGCTTGAAGTTGGTAACCATAGGCAGCACTGTATCTCTACAGCATTGAAACTCAGCAATATAAATTAAGCAATTCTATGTTCAGAATTGTCCCCAGGTCACTGTAAATTAGTATGTGTATTTTTAAAAATCTAAAGGGAGAAAAATGTAAAAAAAAATATGAAGGAAAACCATCTTATTATGTGGTTTCAAGAACTGCCTGATCAAAATGTTCAGACAGGGTCAATATATACTTACCGTACTGGAGAAGACAACTTAAATCACTTGTGTAACCATGCTTAGATTCACAAAGAAACATTGTGTACATATCTTTTAAAGGAAGGTTTCCAGCTAGGTGAATACTACTGACATCCTTCCTCCATCTTTTACTACTGAAACCTTTTCAAATATTATAGCTCTAGAGCCTTTGCAATAGGGATGAGCTCTCAATTATGAAATGAGCAAGGATAGGTGCAAAGAAGCAGCCTAAAATTTCCCCTCTAGGCAGTGCTAATATTCCACTAAAACGCCTGCATTTATTTGCCTCACTGCACACAGAGATCATCAGAGCAATATAGTGGTTTGAGTGTAGCACTGAGACTAGGAAAACTCCAGACTGAGTCCCCACTGAGCCAAAACATTGACTGGATGATGCTGGGCCAATCACCTTTTCTTAGCCTAACCTACTTCACAGGGTTGCTGTGAATATAAAGGGGAGGAGGAGTGAACCATATGCTCCTTGGAGGAAAGGTGGGGTTTAAAAAGTGCATTCATTGTTTGATTGATTTAGAAAATTATCTCCAGAGGCAGTTCATGTAGTTAAACAGTGTAATACAGGGGTGTTGAACTCAATTGTTACAAGGGCCGGATACGACATACATGTCATTTGTTCGGGCCGGGCCATGCCTCACTAGCCCAGATCAAGAATGGGGGGGGGGAGGTGGCTGCTTCAGCTGGCTCATGGATAAGAGCTCTCAAGGGGCCAGATCCTGCCTGCAGGCCTTAAGTTTGACACCCCTGGTGTAACAGAATCATAAAGCTACAGCATAAAACCAGCCATAGAAAGGCACAATATAAAAATAAGCCACAGCATTAGAACAATGTAAAACAATGTTCAGCAGCTTAAATTTATATTAATAAAACATGGTATTCAAAAATAATACTATAATGGCAGGCAGTTTTAAGTTGCAGTTCCAGAGTATTTTTAAATCACATAGTGATTTTCATGTTAGCGTTTTACATGTTCTCCAAAAATAATTCATAGGTCAACTGAAGTGTGATCTGTTCCCCTTAAAATCAAAGGGGAATTTGCCATTGATGTCCAAGGGAATGTTGATAATGCCCCGAGTGGCTGCTTCAAAAGAAGGAAAGTGCAACAGTGAGGTAGTCGCACCATGAGCTCATAAAAGCTACCAGTTCAGCTGGATTCACTCCTTTATTACTGCCTGCAACTGGAAAAAGAGCAAGCAAAAATGAAATCCCCAAGCCTATTCTTGGAAAGATGTAAATGTCTATCCCTTTGGCAAATTATTAACAGTGCCTGGCCATTTCTGCAAACAAATGCTTCCAATATAATTCACGACATACAGCTGACTTTAAAATATACATTTAAATGTAAGAATCTTATAGCAGAAACCAAAATGAATGCCTTGATGTGCCTGCTGAGCTAAAATGTGCACAGCCGTTTTACAAATTAGGGTCATGATGAGCCCACGTGAAGCGTCTTTTGACAGAGACTTTAGTTAACTCTTGACCATCAAAATCAATGAACATTATTTTAGCTGCATCACGCTCCATAACTTTTTTCGTAATGGAAGCAATCTCCATAAGTAGGAGTACGTTCCCTGTAATGTTTGAATACTGCAGATTGTGTGTGTGTGTTAAGTGCCGTCAAGTCGCTTCCGACTCATGGCGACCCTATGAATGAAAGTCCTCCAAAATGTCTTATCTTTGACAGCCCTGCTCAGATCCTGCAAATTGAAGGCCGTGGCTTCCTTTATTGAGTCCATCCACCTCTTGTTGGGTCTTCCTCTTTTCCTGCTGCCCTCAACTTTTCCTAGCATGACTGTCTTTTCCAGTGACTCTTGTCGTCTCATGACATGACCAAAATACTACAGCCTCAGTTTAGTCATTTTAGCTTCTAGGGTCTGTTCAGGCTTGATTTGATCTATAACCTACTGATTTGTTTTTTTGGCAGTCCACGGAATCCGTAACACTCTCCTCCAAATTGTAGATTGTACTATGCCAATAAAGGTATTTTAAATTTTATTTTTGTAATGTTTGAAACATCCATTTAACTACTATGGTGGCGCGCGGGGGTGGGGGGAGAGTATCGCCTTCCAGACATTATGATAATCATAGGTGTTCCTACAAAAAAAAAATGTCAGGAAAGTCAGAGTAATAAGATCTTTGAAATGGCTTTTCATCCAAAGTGGCTTGAGACTGTTAGGTTACAGTCCAGAACAGTGGGGTCCTACTGACTTAGGCCAGCGTGGTGTAGTGGATAAGAGCAGTGGTTTGGAGTGGTGGAGTCTGATCTGGAGAACCAGGTTTGATTCCCCACTCCTCCACATGAGTGGTGGAGGCTAATCTGGTGAACCAGATTTGTTTCCTCCAACACACAAATCTAGCTGGGTGACCTTGGGCTAGTCACGCTCTCTCAGTTCCACCAACCTCACAGGGTGTCTGTTGTGGGGAGGGGAAGGGAAGGTGATTGTAAGCCAGTTTGATTCTCCCTTAAGTGGCTGAGAAAGTTGGCATATAAAAACCAATTCTTCCTTTTCTTCTTCCTCTTCCTCTTCCTCTTCTTCTTCTTCTTCCTTTTTGTAGAATGTAGCCTTGGAATAGGTTGGAGACCTGTTTCTGATCTTGCTTCTGGTTAAACAATTTTGAAGAAGAAAAATAATAGCTCATTATTTTAATGCGCTTACTTCGAGTAAGCCTCATTTTACACCCAAGTCTACTTTATTTCTATTGAAACACTTTCCCCTCTGCTTTTGTTGCAGAAAATTGCTTGTCTGAAACCCTATACCCTGAATACCGATAATGCCCTGCGTGCAAAAGACATTAACCTTGTGACATTTTAAGACGTCTGTGCAGCTCGGAGCTTGTGTCCCACACTTAGCATCTTTTGTCGTCTGCTTGGCCCTTGTCAGATTGAGAGATATGGGAACGGAGTGAGGTCAGAAGCAGCGTGCAAAATTGCTTCACCACTTGGCCCTCGTTGATGGTCTTGGTGAAATCATTTTGTGGACTGCTCTGAAAGAGTGGGCATTGTGGCACTGAGGGCTGCTCTTGTGCCTTTGAAGGGGAAAAATAGGCACTTTGACTTTTCTCCAGGAACCAGAATAATCTTATGTTGGTAAATAAGCTAGAAAGAATGGAAAAGGGAACGAAATGAAGTGAGACAATCTTGGAGGCTTCTGGGGTAGACATGTAAACAAGAAGGCATTTGTATATGCTTGCATAGGGAGCTAGTATTTTTTTAAATCTCTAACCAGTGTTGTGGCTGTTGCTTTTCAAAGTTTATAATATGAAACAGTTCCAGGTTGGTTTATTTTCTCATCAAATGAAATGTATTTTATATTTAATTAGCCAACCTTTAAAGCTTCTGATATAACAGTCTGAAGTAACCTTTTCAGAACGATGGGAAAAAGAAAAGCAGAAGCTATCAAAAAAAGATCAAATAACATCTGTAGTTTCCCTTCAACAATCTTCCCTCATTGGAGTCCCCCATCATTACTTTTATAAATGTATTGGACTCTTTTGTTTGGAATAAAAATAATGAAAATAGACCTTTGATCCATGCATTCCAAAAGTGTCAGCCTAACTTCCTGAGAGTATTTCTCATTCTTTGTAAATATTTTTCTAGGAGATGCTTTGTATTTTCATTCTAAAACAATTTTCCACAATTTGAGGAACTTGTACTGTATGGTACATGGAAGCTTACCAAATCTCTCTTTAACATTATCCCGAGGGTGATCTGGGGTCAAAATATGTCTTAGTGTTATCTGTCGGTGGTTTGGAGTATGCCACTGTGAAGCTGGAGTAGACAATTGAACATATTTTTGTGATATTAAAACCCTAACATGTAATCTTGTTGCAGTTAGAAAGTGAAATTCCTTTGTGTTGGAGCTGCAGTTAACAGTGGTCATTTATGCAGGGCTGTTTGCTCCCGGTCACCCGGCCGACTACTTTGGAGCTTTGCCTTGATTATCCATGCATTTTCCGACTGTCAAAGGTTGCCTCATTCTAACCTTGCGCTTCTGAGCATTTTGCCTGTGTTTTCTGGATTCGTGTTTAGCCAGTACCAGAAAACCTGGGCAAAATGCGTGGGGAGAGCTACACGACCTCTGACAATCGGAAAATGCATGCATAATCAAGGCAAAGCCTCAAACTAGTTGGCGGGGTGACTGTGGGGAAACAGCCATGCATAAATAGCCAGCATGAACTATTGGCTGGTAGTTCCACATCAGACCTCAGCTCTGCCTTAGAGCTGAACTATATGTTACCCTTTTCATGCATTTTCAAGCATTTTCATATGTTCCTCGCAGCCACACAGAAGCTGCAGGGAACTGCTTCTAAAATAAAAAAGAGAGTCCAAATAGGCTCAGAATGGTGCTGCAGAGCGAGGAAGGGCTCTGCCTCCCTCCAAGGCAGTTTTCTTGTGCAAAAACTGCAGTGGGGAGGAGGAGTTATTTCACCAATTTCACATGCACAGATACTCCATGTGGAGTTGCAAAATCAACTAAATAACACCATCAAATGCAATTTTTGCGTAAGAAAACTGCTTGTGGGGAGGCAGGAACTCATTTAGGCTCTGCTGTGTGACTGCGGGAAATGTCTGAAAAAAGATAATGTATAGTTTGGCTCTTAGATTCAATAGCCTGTATCTGTGGAAAATGAATGCACTTGGACAAGGGAAATTGCATCATGGTAGAAAGATCCACCACTGATTTACGAGCACCCATTTATTATAATGGTTATATCTCACTTTTCCCTTTTTGTAAAGATCATACATGTACAAATGTACCCGTGTAGATCTATTCCTGCAATCAGGACACCTAAGCCCTGCTCACAAATTGCAGTGAAGACATGTATATCTTTCATGTACATATATACTTTCATTCTGCAGGCTGTGCTGTGAGAGATGCGTTTCTCTCTCAGCCTTAACTTCTTCATATATAGTATGAAAATAATATTACCGCTCTATCTTACAAGGCAGTTTTAAAGACAACTGAGACAGGCAGCCCATTCCTGGGAAGAGGGGGGGGGGAGATCTGCCTCCCAGCTACTGAAAATAAAATAAAAGCAGTATAAAAAAGAAAACAGGGAAAATGCCTCCATAGCAATCAGCAAGAATACACCACCAAAAATGGGGCATAGTCATGCCGCAGCTCAAGGTGGGGCTCCCAGGTCCAAAGGGGTTAGGAAGCTGCCTAAAGGCAGCTCTAAAATAAAGAGCTAAAGGCAGCTCTGCCCCCAGGAATGCCCCCCATGCCGGCGTGGGCTCCCACTTCTGGAATTTCACTGCTGGTGTAGCAGCACTGGCAGCGGAGCTCCACACAGTGACATGGCTTCCTTGCACTGGCATGTTTGCCCCCGCACCAGCGTAGGTGCCACTTTATTCTGTGATAAGGTGGCACCTATGCTGGGGTGGGGTCATGCCAGCTCCTAAAGAGCTTCAGCCCCTCCTTCAGGATTGCAGTCCTGAGTATTTTGAGTATTTTCACCTTATTTTTGTTGTATTTTCGCTTTGTTCTAGATCAAAATCACTCTTCTCAATATGATAGCGATACCGTTTTCTCATTAAAGGTACCCATGCACAGCCAGTTTCAGTCTGGGACTATTTTAGGCGAAGGGTAGGTAGCGTAGTCATACCACATCATGAACATTTACAAACCAAATCCTCCCTCTTCTCAAATGAAACATGCTTTTCCTTCATTTCCCCTCAACTGAAATTTTCCCTTCTCCGGGTTAATTTCCGTTTTTCCATATGGGAAGCTTGTTATTTTTCTTTTCAAAATAAAGACAACTTGCATGTTCTTCCTTCATAAGAAGGTCAGTTTCATTCAAGTCAAGTCATTCTTAATTGTGTATATGTGACGGGTCAACAGGGATAGGTAAAATGTTAAGTATAGGAAAGAGAATGAAAGGCTGGAAAAGGTTTTACTTCCTTCTTCAGTCAGAGAAACAATCACATATTATTGTTCGCTAAAGGGAAGGAGAATGTTATTTTTGAAATCTTAAGCAGAGCCTGTTTTTCATACTCTACTGAGCAAAAACAGGATCAACAGTAACAGTTTAAGAAGTGACATGGAGTGGGGGTAAAGCAAATTTATTTCCACATAACTGTACAGGAATGGCTAGGATGATGTATTTCTATAAACAGAAGTTGGCTATCTAAATGTTTTACAGTAGCACAGCTATTTATTTATTTAAAACATTGATTAGACACCTTTGTCCCTTCTAGAACTCAAGGCAGCTTACAATATAAATAAAACATTATAAAAAACACAATAAAAACAACAATGATAAAAACCATAAAAATCACAGTTTGAAAATTACAATTAGGACTGCCAATTATAAAAGCTAAATCAATCCAAACGTAGTCCTAAATAAAACTGTCTTTAACTGCCTCCAGCAGTGAGGGGACCAGGCACACATCCCTGGGGAGGTTATTCCAAAATTGGGGGGCTGCCATGGAGTACCCTCTCTGGAGTACCCACCGGACGAGCATCTTTAATTGTAGCTGCTATTTACTTTTTAATAGATTGTATTCACAGTACCTGGAATCATTTTCTCTTTAATGTGGCAGTGAACAATGTTGCAACCTCCTCTCTTCTTATTGTGCTCCTCCACAATATAAGATGAAAAGTAAGAAACACTATACTAATTATTATCATGGCATCAGTGGTTCTGTTTTGTATGATGCGACTCCTTCCTAAGCCTGCATACATTTAGTGGCTAATTGATTACAGCCATGAACTGCTATATAATAAATTGTATGTGACTTAATATTAGATATATTAGTCATAGCATTAATCCCCCAAGGAAAGTGCAGGAAACATGCAACTCTCATTGAAATTGATGGATATTGTGTCACAAAAATTGATGGATATTGTGTGGATTCCCTGGGTTGAATCCAGCAGAAGAGTTCCAAAAAGAACGGACAGAGTGGCTCTTTTCCTGCCTTCTCCAAACAGCCTGCTGTTTGATCTGAAACTTGCCTGAGGATCGGGAGAGCCTTGCAGGTAAAATGCAGGCATGGGGTGCAATGGCTAACCTGATGCCTCAGGAAGGCCTAAAAGCACTGCTGGAGGCACCCACACGAAACTGCTGTTCGTGTATATGACCTCTCAACTAATGCTCCGGTTAGCTATCTCATATTCTTCTCCATTCTGTGAACTGAATCAAAAGAATCCAGAACAGATGCAAAAAAGCTACCACTGTTCCACAAATATTTTATCAGGGATATAATGCATAGGTTCTGTAGCAGTTTTCATGCTTCCAGATGTACAAATGCTTTCACAAGAGCTAGCACAACAAACTAACATGTTTTGATTAAGTTCAGCCCTGTGGATAGGGTTGCCAGCTTTGGGTTGGGAAATACCTGGATATTTTTGGGGAGGAGCCTGATGAGGGAGGGGTTTGGGGAGGGGACTCCAATGCTATAGAGTCCAATTGGCAAAGCAGCCATTTTATCTAGGTGAACTGATCTCTATCGGCTGGTGATCAGTTGTAATAGTGGGAGATCTCCGGTTTGCAACCCTACTTGTGGAGTAATGCTGAGGTCCAGAGTATTCAGCAGATACTCACTGCATGTGAACATGCATCTTTGGATTTAGTATTTGAGCTGAAGAATACCACAACTGCCAGATATGGTATGGGAAAGCTCCCGTTCACTCTTGTCTGTAGTAGAATCATTTTGACACACCTTTGGTGGAAGTAGAGGCTAGATGGCCATCTGTCAGCAATGCTGATTCCATGAACTTGGGCAGTTCATGGGAGGGGGGCATCTTGGACATCTTCTGGGTACTGGTTGTGTGTGTGGGGAGGGAGGTAGTTGTGAGTTTCCTGTATTGTGCAGGGGGTTGGACTAGATGACCCTGGTGGTCCCTTCCAACTCTGTGATTCTAAGTAATTAGTGCACATTGCTGATTGGCTGCTCGTGGCGATATATGTCACAGGAGTTGCAGCTAACTTGATGCACATTATTTTATGTATTTTAACTATGTTTTCACCCGTTTGTATTTTGGAAGCTTCCTTGGGCATTGTGGAAAGGTAGGATTATAAATATTTTAAATAAATGAATGGAAGTGTTTCAGGACGTTCTGCCCCAGCAAATGCCTGTGTGAGGACGCTGAGTAAGTGCTGCATGGCGCATGCTGCACAGTCTTATGTCTCTGTTTCATCGTTCGTTGCTGCCGTGTGCTGTGCTCTTGAGATTCAGGACCTTTCAAAAGGCTTGGTTCAGGATTCTTTGAGGCCTGTGCACCATTAAGTTCTGGGCCCAGCTGAAACAAACAGCCTGAACAGCCCCTGGCCTTGGTTTTGAAAGAGTTGGCCACCACTAATGAAACGGTATAAAAGACAGCTGAGCTAACCTTTTATTTTACTACCTTTTGGACTGAGTTCTATTTAGCGACGCCACAAACTTTCTATCAGGTTCCCTCCATACGGTCCTTTCAGGGCCCCAATAAAGGAATGAATACCAGGACAGAGCTTTTACCCATTCAGTTTTCAGCTCTGTTAGCTTTGAATACCAGAAATGTATTTAAAACTGGATAAGGTTTGTTAAATCTAATATACCACTGTCAGTCATCCTGAGCTGAGAGAATAAACTATATATGCGATAGGATTTGCAATTCAAATGAAACCATTTTGCTGCTTGAAAATAGGCTACTGTGGAGGAAAGGAGGGGGAGGGGGGAGGGGGGATAAAGGATCACATTGGCCTTCAGCAATAATATTATAGCAGCACAGTTCATGATACTATAGTAAAGACATGCATTTTACTTATAATCCCTTCTGGCTATTCAGCTGTAGCATTACTCTTCAAGTTAAAATTGGGCAGACTTTACACATGTCAAAAACAAAAGCTTCAGTTTTTGTAAAGTGAAATTTTAAAAATCTGTACCCCAGAGAGTGGACTATTAACAATCACACTTTGGAGAAAACAAAAATACAGCTTTTTTGTGTGAGTGCTTCTCTCTCTCTGTGTGTGTTTTTTTTAAATGCAGTCTTTACACAGATGCTGTTAATGATTATGATGACACAATTGTATTCACATACAGAGCAATCCTATTCAGTTACTCCAGTCTCAACACATTTATTTCAATGGGCCTGGACTGGAGTAATTCTGCACAGAATTATACTGTTAGTCTGCAAAGCAACAATGGGGAAGACAATGGCTGAATATAATCAGGATGGCCTGGCTTGAAGTTTAGAGCAGTTAAATCTGGTGTGAATGTGGATTAGTGCAATATGACCCTTTTGCTGAGAGCAGATCCATGCCAATGTGGTGTGCAGGTCCCTTAAATCTGTGATTCTGGTTTTGCCTTTTAGATCAGTGTAGAGATGAAAGCTAATAGTGAAAATTACCAGTTTGAATATGCCCACTTCAATTTTGAAATGAACCCAGAACACTTTATGTTCACACTGATTTTACAGTTCTTGTGACAATTTCTCCACATTAATATTAAAACAGTTTATCTGTGTCAACTGTGCATTAATGGTTTATAGCATATAAATTGTAAAAATTGTGATATTGAAGTGACCCAAATAAAGGTATTTTACCTGTGGCACTATTAACTGCCCCTGTGTACGTAAACAGGTGCAGGAATCCTCCTTTTAGACATGACACCCGTGTAGATAAATGTGTGTCAACCCCACCTCTCTCTCGTCTTGCTTTCAATTCACTTGCATAAAGCACATACACTAACATTCCTCAATGTTGCAACATCGCAAACACAGTGGTTTTCTGTGAAAGAACTGGCTTATTGCAAAACTGTTTGTTTGCTTGGTTAAAAATGAAACCATGGGAAAAGAAGAAATGTATCGTTATTGAGAAAATGTATAAAGGTGGAAGAATACTGGACAGCAATGTGATTCTTTCTGCAGTCTGACTCTTTGTGTTTCTGCTGGAGAGATTTTGATCCCGGCTTGTATGTTTAAACTTGGTACCATTAAATAGAGCAAGCTGTAAAAGTACTTCCTGATCTCCAGTGCGTTATCCTTGATCAGATCTACCTGGGGTAACGTGTTTTTTTAGGCCCAGCATTGTCAGTGGTGTAAATGTGGCAAGTATGTATTAATGACAATATACATAGCATAAAATTGTGTTAAAACAGAAGAATCATAAATGACAGTGATGCAAATGAGGCAAACCAATGGCAAGTTGCTTTAACACTATACAGTGGGCAAAATGGACAATGCTCGAACACTAGAAGTGAAACAGTTTTTTTTTTTTAATTAATGTCAGATTTATATCAGCTGCTTTGGGCAAATGGATGGAAGAAGTGAAAACCATGATTAAGCAATGTAAGAATGTGCATGTGCAAAATATTTGCTATCTGGGCTCAAACATTGGATCAGCCAGGCAAAATAGGCGAAGCTAGAGCAGAGTGTCACGTCATACAGCACTCCTCACCCACAACAGGAACAAGAGTTTCTTATATCATTGATTTAACACACAGATGATGGATGAAAAACAGGGATGGGGTAAGCATATATAAAACATTCATTATCCTATTTCAAATGTTCAAAAACTATCCAGAGTTTGAGGGTGCCCATTTGATGGTTGGCACCTGCGGAAGTCCCTGCTCTGATGAGTGAAGCTGTCATGGCAGAGCTTAGAGGGAGAGGCAGTCTTGCAAATATGAGGGTCCAAGACCATGAAGCGCTTTGTATGCGATAGTTCATACCTTAAATTGAGCCTGGCGTAACTGATGGGCAGCCAGTTAAGTGCCTGCAGGATGGGAGTAATATGCGTGCTCCATCTAGCTGCCGATAATAGCCGAGCAGCAGCATTCTGCCCCAGCTGGGGTTTCTGAATTTATTTTAAGGGGAGACCGATGTACAGTGCATTGCAGTAGTCTAGTCTTGATGTTATTGTGGCTACAGATGGCCAGATCAGCCATATCAAGATGAGGACCTCAATGGCTTTGGTCCAATAGTGTAGGCGGAAGGCACTTGAATGAAAAAGGGGCTCTCTGGTTCTTAGGATTTCCCCTTTCAGCAACAACCCTCTTTTATGCTGTGCAAATGCAGTTCTGGAGGGCTGTGAGAGGAAGCCCCTTTTCATGACCAGAAGTCTGTGTTTCTCATGGTCCAGTTCATAAAAAGCGACTCTACTGAATCATTAAAGGGGCTAAACGAACCTTAGTTTAGACCTTTTCTGCTTTGTTATGAGAAAAAAGAAAGCATAGTACCTAAGTTGATAAACTGGCAACCAGCAAGGATGGGAGAGGACAGGGACAGGTGGGAATGATTTAATGCCAATGGAACTTCCAGCACACACCCAGAAGTGAGCTCACGTTGCCACCATGATGTCAATGTCACATTCTAGGATTTGCTGAAGTGTGAGAATTGGCCTCCCTAGTTGATAGTTATAAATGTGAATATTAGGCATTTGGCGGGACAGAAAATAGGTAAAGAAGGAAAACAATTCTCTGTGAAAACAACTGCATATGGAAAATAAGTTATTCATACTATATGTTGCTAAAGATCTATCATTTTTATTATATTATAGGAACTTTGTAGAAATAATTGTTGGAATGGATTCATTTATTTCTTGAAGTTATTTTATATCATGTTTTTTTTTTTTTGCTTGTTATAAAACGAATGGAGGCAATTCCAGACCTTTTTTTAAGAAGCTCTTCTGTGGTCAGTACTTTAGGTTTGTACAGATAGAAAAGAATTGTTCTCTTGGGAAACTGTTGAAAGAAGAAAAGCTAGTCAAATTCCTTGTTATTGAATGAAGATTAGAAATATTGTTCAAATAGAGGTCTATTTTGTCTAAAGTTTGTATAGATTGGTTTCCTTGTGATAAAGCCAATAGAGATTCTTTTTAATTAGAAAAATATTGTCTTAAAGGGAATAGTTTTGCCCTACATATCATGTGAAGTGTATGCAAGACTCCTTCTATGTAGGATATATTGAATTCTTAAAGAACTAGAACCTATCCCTTTATCGTAAAGTGAATAGTTATTATAGCAATGTTTATAAACTCTGTTCAGATAATAGATACGTTGGGATTTAGATATTACTGGGTATATTATTATTACAGAAGATACCAAGGCCAATATGGCTATCCGCAATTTTTGTCCATCTGAATGTCCACATTTTTATTGTAGAATCCTTGGCCATTAACACATGGGCAAGATGTCACCAGTTAATCTCTCTCTCATCTCACACTATTTTAATCTGGGATCATAAAAGTAAACGCACGTCCGTCTCCCATCCCACACTATGTGCACCACCTGATGCTCCATGCATTTTGGACATGGGA
Source organism: Euleptes europaea (assembly GCF_029931775.1). Classification (NCBI taxonomy): domain Eukaryota; kingdom Metazoa; phylum Chordata; class Lepidosauria; order Squamata; family Sphaerodactylidae; genus Euleptes; species Euleptes europaea. The sequence goes on along the minus strand of NC_079320.1, from coordinate 34,051,633 downwards.
TAACGTGGGATATTCGGGGAGTGCTCCATTGCTACCAACGTCATTACATCACAGTCACGTGATTGTTCGTGCTTGACGTCTTCCTTTTTTTCCTTCTCCCCCCTAGAATGATATGTCGGTATACCAACGCAACTCACTTCAGGACGTTAGTTTTTCTCCTGCCCTCCTGCTCTGCAGCAAAAAGCAGAGCTCTCCGGCCCGCAGCTCCGCCATCTCCATTTTTGAGGTGGCAGGAGGCTCGGAAGCTCGGGGCAGGTGCGGCTAGAGAGGGGAACACTGAGTCTGCCGGCCAGCTGAGCGGAGGCTCGGCGGGTGCCGCGGGAGCCGCGAGAGACGAGCGGACGCTTGGGCCGTCTCGTCAGGCTTTGTGGCGTCGCTCGCTCGCTTTCCTGGCCAGGGGAGGGGTGGTTTTGAGCCCCTGAGGGGAGTGAGCCTGTGAGGGAGAGGCGCAGCCTCGGCGCAAGGCGTACACGGGGCCTGATGTCAGTGGGTGGCTGATCTACTGGAGGAGCCCCCCCTCCTCTCTTTGGCGGGAAATTTCACACACACACCCCTCTTTAAGGCGGCCAGGCGCTAATTAAAAAGAATCACTCCTGGTTGCGTTTGGCCGGGTGATTATCACACACACATACGCTGGCATGCATGCACACACGCAGTCTTGGGCCGCAAGGACTAATGGAATATCAACCCGGAAGCGCATGCATGACGAAACAACCAGATTCATCTCGATTGTGATCTGTATTTCGCGATAAGACGGGTCTTGGAAAACACGCAAGTAAATCGCGATCGTGGTAGATTTGATCTGCAGAGCGGGGACAGCGTGCGTGTGACCACTGGAAAACCGCTACATTGGGGGGGAGAAGCAGACCAAATTGGTCATGCGTTAACGGCCCTTGAAAAAAGGGGCCCAAACCTGTAATCTGAACTATTTGGACATTAACCTGTAGCAGCTCTGTTTGGTCTCTGGGTAGTGGTACCTGTTAAGCAGCTGAGGTTGGCATTTGACAGTATCTGTCTTGCAACATTATTGTGGGAGATAGAGAACATATTTCAGAATATTTATAAGTGCTTGTATAAAGAATTCCTATAATCTGAGCTAGAGACCTCTGCCTAATGCAACATTTTTAGATGCATGTTAAATATATTATATTGTGCCATGTGTGTAGTTAATCACCTTACATGAAATACAGAGTTCCTTATGGCCTTGGGCTATCTTTTTGTTCCTTTTCTATCTGACAATTCATTCGTTTTACAGTGTTTTTACAATGGTAACTGACCTCAGCTTCATTTTGAAGAAAGAATACTAGCTTACTTGATTTAATTTTCTCTTCCCCATATGATGAAAAACACATTAACTCCAGGCAGACAGTTATTTAAAACTTAAACTTCTTGTCAGCAGCAGCAAATGTAGACTTCTTGTTTCCCCATTAATTGCCTTATTAATCTTGAATAAACACAAGATTTTTATATCTGGATAATTTAAGCACATAAACAGAAACCTCATCATTTTCTGCTAAATCCTGGTCTACACCAAGTTAGATGAACATGTGTGCACTTATTTTATTTTATGTGATCAGGACAGAGAAAACAAGTAACATGAACAAACCACTCCTGTAGAATTCGGCAACTGTTGAGCATTACACATTTTTTTAAAAAAAATTCTTAATTCAACATGGAGATTTTGTTATCACCTAGGAAACACAGGTCATAATCCAGGACTGTTTAAATGCATATCAGGTGCTTTGAACTGTAAGCACGCTGGATCAGGCCCACATATTTGATTTTACAATTCTTTATCAGAAGTTAACCTCACTACCATCCATTGTTTCCTTCCACTATTCTGGCATGCCACTCCTAAACATATTTTTTTCAGTCACTATGAAAAGAAAGACATTTATGGGGCCACTGCTCAAGCTGGCAGCTCCGTGTAATGTTCTCCCCCTCCCCCTCTATTGCAGGTATTAATGGAAAGAGGGAGGAAAACAACAGGCTTCCTGTGGCCACCCACTGAATCCTGGGGACACCTCCCCGGGCTGCTGCTAACTACATCTGACCCAGACGCAGCAAGCAGGTGGTGGGGCACAGGGATTGCTGGCACCCTTCCACACCTCTGACATAGGGTTGCCATCCTCCAGGTGGTGGCTGGAGATCTCCTGCTATTACAACCGATCTCCAGGCAACAGAGATCAGTTTCCCTGGAGGAAATGGCCACTTTGGCAATTGGACTCTATGGCATTGAAGTCCCTCCCTTCTCCAGACCCTACCCTCCTTGACTCTACCCCCAAAACCTCCAGGTATTTCCCAACCCAGAGCTGGCAACCCTACTCTGACACCCTAGGAAATTGCCTAGGACTATCTAGTGGACAGGCTGCCCTACATACCTTGAACAGCTGTCTGCTCATCTACCACCCTTCAGTAAGACAATGTGGGATTCATTGGTTGCTTCAGAGATAAGCATGGAATAGTTGAGGTACTCTTCAGATTGGCAGAAAGCACTGTTTGTGCCCACTTCACATTGCCTGGTAAGGAGGCTGGTGTTAATAAACAGGTTTGGTCCTTAGACTGGTAAGGCCCTAAATGGGCAAACAGGAATAATGTAGATTATGTTCTGTAAGGTTGTTGAGTACTCTGGGTGAGGTTTCCAAGTCTATACTTTCATGACTGCCTGGCCCCAGAAAGTCAGGGGAGAGGACCCTCTCAGTGCTGGGGCTCCATCAATTGAATTGAAGTGCCGTCCACAATTCGTGTAGGCAATGTAAGATGAGGTGCAACAGCATTTTTGGGTGGAGGTTTGAAGCCAGGATTTTTCATAGTGCTGGCAGCCCACAGGCAGAAACTATTACTTTGTTAATTTATGCTAGCTCAACCTTTTTGGTTCCTAACCTGTTTTTTGGGTTTGGTTTGGTTCCCTTCTTTCTTGTTTGAGCCCTCGGGCAGCACATTAGAGGGTAACTCATTCCAAAGGGGATAGTGAGAGTTTAATAAAGTATTTCAGATCAATTGTAAACAATAACCCTGGTTTAACCCATGCTGTGACTCCTCCATCTTAATATTGGGATGGGAGGCAACTTCTTTTACATGTGTTTTAGCATAAAACAGCCTTATGATAGCATCTTGGCTTAAATGAAGCTCCCGGTGTTATTTCGTATTTACAGACCACACAACTTCTTTTTAATATGAAAGTTAAAGCATCCCATGAATGGCAAGTTGAAGAGGAAAAGGTCAGGGGAAGTCTCCACACTCGTTCCGTATTTCTTTAAGCATCATTACTACTTTCACATAACAGCTATTATTTTTGCACGAATAACTGTTTTCCCCCTCCCGCATCTTTTGGGTGCCAGAGCAAGGTTTCTATGCTTGAAAGCTTTTATACATCCTACTCAATAATTCTCTCTCTTCCTGGGGAGCTTTCCATAGCCACTGCCTAGCAGGCGATTTCAGCTGAACAGCAAACACAATGTAGGGCTATTTAATTTGAAGGTTCATGGAATATGCGTGCCATCCACGCAGTTTTGATATTACCTGAAAGGAAAATTTTGACATGTGAAATTGTCCACCCACCATTGAAGAATTCAGACATGCCTCATAATTATGATGGAAGAACCGTACGTACTGAGCTGCAGAGCTGGCCTTCCAAAGCAAATAAGGGAGACTTGGCTGCATATCTTCCTTGCCCTCAATGTTAACAGAAAGGCATATTATTCCCATAGATTTCCTTATGGAAAAGTGCTGCAGGATTTCTCTAAAATGGCAACATAGTCTGCCTCAGTGTGAACGATCCTATTGAACTGCATTAAAGAATATATTGTCCTTTTTTTGCAGACCATAAATGGCTTAAAATGCTAAAGGAACACTTTGCTCTTTATTACATTTCATGGTGGAAGGGAAGGTATTACAGCTGTTTCTAGGAATTAAATTGAGTGGTGGTGTTCTATAGTGGTCATACTGTTCTAAGGCTGGGGAGAGTTAAGTTTACCTCCAGTCCCATTCTGCCATGAAGCTCACAGTGTGAACATGAGCTAGCCACTCACTGTTAGATCAACCTTTTTCACAGTGGAGTTATGAAGGAGGGAAGGAGGGGAAGGAGGATGCTGCCCTGAGCACCTTGGAAAGAGGGTGGAATAAGGAGAATGTAAAAACCACAAACAGGTGCCTGGTGACAGTTTTTGGAGGGATGAGGGCTAACAAGCTAAAAATCCCAACAAAATGGAATTGCTTTGACCCAGGAACTTGAATGTGCCCTGTTGTGGGTGGGGTTGCACTATCTCCTAAAGAAGCAGGGTTCATAACTTGGGGTCCTGCTAGACCTGGACTTCCTATTGGATAAACAAGTAGCAGCAGTGGCTAGGGGTGCCCTTCACCAACTTTACCTGGTGAGCCAGCTGTGGCTCTTCCTGAGATGGAAAGATCTTGCCACTGTTGTGCATACCCTGGTAACAACTAGATCAGATTGCTACAATGAGCTCTATGTGGGGCTGCCCTAGACTGTCTGGAAGTTACAGTTTGTACTGAATGCGGCAGCCAAAATGCTGACTGGAGTGGGTCATGGAGACCATATCACACCAGTCTTGTTTTATCTACACTGTCTCCCAATTTGCTTCTAGGCCCAATTCAAGGTGCTGTTATTGTTTTTTTAAACCCCCATATGGCTTGGGGCCAGCATACCTGAAGAACACCCACTTGTCTTAAGTTTACCAAAGATTTCAATTTCTTAGCTGCCTGTCCTGGTAAATATTTGAGTTCTTTCACCCCTCCTCACATTACTGCAAATTTGAAGACCTACAAAGTAAGGTACAAACATCAGGTGGTTAGTTGACAATGATTTGATTTTAATTTTTAGTCAGGGGTTATAAACTGGGTTGAAGAATAATTATATTTCCAGGCTTTTAAATGACACTAACATTTTATAGGATCACAAATCTTCAGTGTTTTTGAAGTGTATGTCTGACCATATGATTCAAACCTGTGGACAGAAGCTTCTTTTGAAGGACTAGCACATAACAGAGCAAATTTGCATCACTGGATGGGTTGTTTCATGAGGCTTCATGATTAAGTCCAACATTGCTTAAGAAAACAACAGCAACAACAAAGAAACATTCATTGCGACAGGCTACTGACTTTCTCTTATTGGACTTTTATAAGGCATTTGGGTGAAACAGCCCAAATCAACAGAGCTTTGTGAGGATTCAGTTTTTGTGCCCCTGAGAATGATAGTGATAAATTCTTTAAAAGCTTCATAGTTTTGATGTTCACTGCTCTTTAAGATCTGGAACTCAATATGTCTATATTGGTTTCTATGCTAGATCAACCATGGGTGTGGCCCCAGGGTATGAATCCAGGGCACAAGATACAATAAGCTGGCTGAAGCTAAACAGCTATGGATCATCATCACTGACAGGATGGGAGTCCGCCTTCCGGTCTATGATGAAAGAACAATAGAATGTACATATTAAAATAAAAAATGAATATTAAAAATGGTCAAGAGCACCACTTTCACAGTACTTTCTATGCATCATATTTTGATAGAAAGATAATGCATGAAGGGTTTTGGTGGATGCATTTGAACCCCCTTCCAGTGAAATAATTAACTAAAGCCCGATAACATTTTGATAGGGTCATAATATTTTTTTAAAAAAACTGCTGACTGGCTTTAGTTGCCAGTTCACCTTTCTAATATTTGTTTTTATCTGCGTTTAACAAACATGAGACAACAGTATTGGGCTTAACTACTTTATTTAAATAATTAATTATGCAGTTCTATGTCATAACATTAAATATGCTAACATATTAAATGGGGAGGCTGTGCTCGGCATGCCGGGCAATGCTTGCCTTTGTTGAGCAGACCCACCGTGACTCCAAATTTGGCCTGTGTCTTCTGCTAGCCTTGTTTATCATTACTCGCACACAATGGGCTGAGAGGTACCTGGCCCCATCTGCTTCCCCAATGCGCCGCATGGCTGCTGCCAACCAGGTTCTGAAAGATGTTGCTCAGCACTGAAGATACTCCTTCCCAGCCGCACCCTGCCACACGGAAAGTGTGGCACTGTTCTGGACTCTCCCTCCATCACAGCTGATGCCTCAGGGTTAGGGTTGCCTGCTCTGGATTGGGAAACATCTGGAGATTTTCAGGGTGGAGCCATGTGGCTCTTCCTTATGGGCATTACGGGAGCGGCAGGGAATGGTCAATGAAGAAGGCATTATACCACTGTGTAATTTAAATGAATTAGGCCAAAGTCTCTTAATTGCCAGCCAGATCATACCATTAAGCACCACTCTGAACTTTTGGCTCAACATTTTATACATTGTTGCTCAGTTACTATAAAACCTTCAGCTTGAGCCTGCTAACTTTGATTCATGTGACCAAGCTGCAGCCTCATCTGGCCAACATCTTGTTACTTAGGGTCCTTCTCGGATTAGACCTCACTTTTAACTTTCAGGTTCAACTCACACTTGACTTGAATTGCATTGGTATGTGACTGCAAATTCTGTGCTTTTATTCAGCACTAAGTGCTTTCATTTGCCTTCCTTTAAACCTACCATTCCCCAAGTCTCTTGTAAGCCTTACTATGACTTTAACAAAGTCAATTATTTTTAGCCACTCAATGAAACACCTAACTAAACCATCTGCAAAGCATGTTGCCAAATTGCCAGATTTCCTTTCTGCTTTTTAAAATTAGGAGTAAAAAATCTGACTTAGGCTAATACAGTCTATAATCTTTTCATATAACCGAACAAGAGTTTAGTTGGGAGGTAGATGGACCTGCAAGTTTTGAAAGCAGATGTTTAAAAGGTAACTGGAAAATATATAATTAAAACTAGCACCCAAAGTCCTAGATACTGTATGCTCTATGAAAATAAAGAGAATGGAAATGTGTTACATATCAACAAGAAATCTTTTGCTTAATGGCATGATATCACATAAAATAGGTTTTTTTAACTCTTGTTAAAGAGGAAGGAAAGCAGACATGGATTTTAATATGTGTTGATTATGATGTAGAACCCGTTAGCTTTATTACTAATCGTGAAGACAGACATACAGTCTAAAGTATGATGGAAGTAGTCTTTTCAATACACACTTGTCACATTCCAAACCATTTGTTTTCATGATAGGAGATCACATTGCGATAATTTCTATAATGCTTAGAATGTCCATCTGTCTTTATTCTGATTTATTTTGTAATAATAGAAGCAGTTCTTCCCCTCTGGAAATGTTGTCACTGTTAATATTTGGGAACATGGTGGTGAATCAAACTGTATCCTGTGATCGGGAAAAGAATTAATTAATAGAATGGTACCTTCTATCCTAAAAATATAGACCATCTGTCTGTCTGTCTGTCTTTCTGTCTGTCTGTCTGTCCGTTTGCTTGTCCATCTATCCATCCTGTTTAGGCCACTTCTTAAACAAAGCCAATTAAATAATACTGACAAAAATTATCTAGGAAAAATATTCCAGATAGTTTCCAGAAGACATTCGGTGTTATGTTTTTTTCCACACCTTGGGAGCAGCATTTAGATGTGCCACCAAAAATGTCCCTTCAAGTATTCTTCCAATGTAGATATGATGAATACTGGGAGCTGATCATTTATTAGCCTTGTTCAGGCATTCATTCCAAGTAGGAATGAATTCCTGAACAAGGCTAATAAATGACCAAGTAAGAATGAATTCCTGAACAAGGCTAATAAATGACCAGTTCCCAAGTAGGAATGAATTCACTCCCGGAAGTGGGAGGATGGGTGGTGGTGGTGGTGAGTTTGATTGCCTCACTCTTGTCCTTCACATTTTCTTCAAACTCTTGTGCAGAGATTATATGTAGGCTTCTGTGCACATGACATTCTTGAATTCCTTCTGGCAACCCATATTGTATGGTCTGATGTAGCATCCCCCAATGTCCCCACCCCCAAGCTCCCGCCGGCACAGCCTGGCAATCCTTTCTCTGCCATTCAACAGAATGAACATGAAGCCCTTAAAAAAGAAAAGTGAAATCCTACTAATCAGGTTTCTTATAGGAAAAATGAGAGGGGATTAGAGTTGTGCAATTGATAAACCTGAACAGAAAATAAACCCAAAATTAGCTGTTTCAGCAATTTTCTGGTTTTGGGTTTACCAAATGCCAAAACCTGGGGATCTCCCTGAAGCTGAATAGGTGATTGTTTTTCAGCTTTTTCAGGTTCAGCTATTTGTCTTTACTCAGATGCACCACTCTGGGCTTTCCCCCATTTTTCTATCTTTTTTTGACTAGTTTTGTTATGGGGCCCTTTTGAGGTTGGGGTCGTGTAATCGTAGCCAACTTGGTCTGACCAACCATTCAGTGGGTTGATATGCATCAAGCATAAGGGTTTTTTTTTGTTTTTTTTTTAAAGACAGGGCTTACGAAGTAGAACACTACAGTTTCAGGACACATAGAAGCATAATATATAAAAACATGTATGAAAATCAATAGAGTGGTGGTATGCAGATATGCATATGAAAATGAACAAGCCAATCAAAAGAGCTCAGACATGATGAACTACCACCATCACCCATCCTTACTGGATTTGGGGGATTTGGCTGCACTAACAGAATTTGGCTTGCAATGTGAGGTCCACAGAATAGATCTTGCACTGTTGTAGCAAACCACTCTTTTTCATCCCATGTGAATCCTGGCTGGCAGAAAGCCAAATTAGCTGGCTCTTGCTAAATACGAGAAGAAGAAGAAGAAGAAGAAGAAGAAGAAGAAGAAGAAGAAGAAGAAGAAGAAGAAGAAGAAGAAGAAGGGTTTTTATTTGCCAACTTTCTCTACTTTTTAAGGAGAATCAAACCGGCTTACAATATTTTTCCCTTCCTCTCCCCCCAACAGACTCCTTGTGAGGTAGGTGGGGCTGAGAGAGTTCAGAGAACTGTGACTAGCCAAAGGTCACCCAGCTGGCTTCATGTGTAGGAGTGGGGAAATGAGCCCAGTTCACCATATTAGAGTCCATCACTCATGTGGAGGAGTGAGGAATCAAACCCAGTTCTCCAGAGTAGAGTCTACAATTCTTAACCACTACACCACACTGGCTGTCCATGAAACATCATGGAAACAGCTTATACTTTTAAGAGGCACAAAAGGAACCTGAAAGTGATCTTAAGACAATCATGTCCTTCCTGCATTTTTTTGTGCCAAAGTCAACATGATTCCATCAGGTTTGTCAGGTAACAGCAGGTATGTATTCAGTTAAAGTCCATTTTGAGATCCTATTCCATTCCTTGGGATAGCGATAGGTATTGAAAGAGAAAGCATTAAATTTGACTGAGTTGCTATCCCAAAAGCATGGCTTGTGAAGTCATACTTCATACAATGGTTAGGTGGGGTGTGGGGCTTTCCTGCTTCCCACCAGGTTAAAAGTTATTTTTGGCTTGCTATGGAAGCAGAGGTAAAATAGCTTCCAAGGACATTTGACTAACTGAATATTACTTAGCCAGGTGTCTGAAATGTATGAATCGGCAGGACAGGTTCCTCCCCAGAACTGATGTTCTGAATTTTTCCATTGAGTTGGATGCTGAACAAGGAGTCTGCTTCTGAATAAAGACTCCATTGAAAAGATATTAATAAATTGACCTCTGAATCCGCTTGTTACTAGTATTCAGGGACATATTAACTGCACCTAAAATATTGCTTAGGAAAGACCTATGAAATGTATTTGTCTTCAGTGACCTCTTGAGAGAATGGGCTCTTTAAAGCACTGAGTGGTGGTTTTTTTTTTCCCCCTTTTCTTTTATGAGGTTCTCTGTTAGGAACTCTGTGGTTCAGATACTTTATTTTGGCCCTCATTGCAATCTTGTAAATTACTTGCCGTGACATAGTCAATGGTATTATACCTCCCAGAAGGTCAGAGCATTAAGGATAGGAAGACAGAGGCAATTGCTGAGGTGATGTGATTATTACTTTCACTTGCCCTGTCTTCCTTCCCCTCCCTTAATAACTGCTGCAACATTCATGTCTTATGTCTATTACAGTAGCTAATACAATCCCCATTTCTTGGTTTGCCACCTGGAATAACACCTAAATTGTTCATATTGATCTTCTTGACATGGGAGTTTGGGAATGTAATTTGTTTGGGAATGTATTTGTTTATCTAGTACATCCATTTCTTCCTGCAATTATACCAACAATCAGTCACATGGAGACTTTGTGGAAGTGGATCACTAGATCAAGCAAAGGAGAAAATAGATCAAGCAAAGGATTTGGAAGATAGCCAAGCTATAGGACTCAGCCAAGATGCACTGAAGTCCTGAGGGTTATGACCACCATCCAAAGTATTTGACAGTCAGCATGCAAACCTGATACCTTTTTTTGAGTTTGTGATTGTGGTGAAATTGAAGACCCACCTTGGAACCTTTTTTATTGCCCCTTATACAATAAGTATAAAAATGTAGGAATCAGTCTGTGATAGTGGGTAGAATATTCCCCAGCGGATTGCCTTTTGGGAGATGAGGAATCTAACATTTTGCAAAGCTGCATCCAATGCTCTAACCAAGCTGTAAGTTTTACTTTATTAAGGAAAACTGATATAAGTATAACCCCCACTGTGTCATTATTATTTATGTGCAATGTGAGTAGTTGTTCCATGATGGTCTGCCTGTCAAGAGTGCTATGGCCTTTGGCTAAGGCAATGTGATATTAATTACTTACTCAAGTACTTACTCTTGCAGTTCATATGTACCAAGATATTCATCCATGCATACAAGTATCATGGGAGTGGCTAAAGGCTGTTTTTAATGTTTTATGTGAAAGCTTCAGAAATATAAACAACTTTCAAGAATCTGTCATTATGAGATGCAATTTTAAAAATCAAAAACGGAATTGCTTTGTTATTTACCATTAACACACTTGCTACGTTCCTAACGTTTATGCAAAAGAGATCGGCACATTATTTTTCCTCCTCCGAATATCTGATTTGACAATACCACAAAAAAGCTGAAAAGGGTAAAGGAAGGCCGATCAAAGAGACACTGATTGCTTTCAGAATTCTTGATGTTCTGTGTTTTTATTCATTTGCTGTGAGCGAGCAACATTCCCCAAGCTTTCATGATCTTCATGTATAGACATTAGAGAGCTCCGAAGACTCTGCCCACTAGATGGCAGTAATATACAGGGAAGCCTTGTGTGATGTGTCTGTCCCTCCTTGTCTCTGAAAACCTCAGCAATGTAAGCGGATTGCTGCTTAAGCTGAAATGATAGATTTTAAATTGAAACCATTGTAGTGCTTTTTTCTTGTCTTTATTTGTTTTGACTAGCGTATGAACACATTCCTGTAGGAAAAACTCATCATCCACTGATGAGTTACCAGTGTAAAGTGGGTTTTTGGAGGGGGACATATTTTTACAGTAAATCCAAGGCAACATTACTGTTGCTTCAGTATTCTCTAAATAACTCCAGTGTATTGTTTCTGCTCTGGGCCTGATCCCACTGAAGCTAAAACTAGGCAAAAGAAGCAGTGACGCTTATCATAACAGACGTAGCAAAATATGGGGGAAATCAAGGGACTTTGGGGACATCTTTTGCACTCTTCTTTGTATATACAAAACAATTGTATTTGCTAGGCATATTGGGCAGCTCCTAGTTTCAGCACAAGTATGAGGGAAAAAATATCATCCCTGTCTGGGAAGAGACTTGTTTTTCTCTGCTTTGTACTCCATGGGGCAAGAGAGTTAGCTATCTCTGTTTTAATGCTGTTGTCGCCCAAATGAGGCTGTTTTGTCTCCAAAGGAGAATTAGGCTGTGAATTGTATCTCTTTGTATCCTCCCCCCATGCATGTATTAAAATGAAGAACAAGGAAGCCAGGCACGGAGCTGGGGGAAAGAGTGCCCGGGGGAAGGGGAGTAGAGAGGGGATGTGCTATGCATGTGTGCACGTGCACATGTGTGCTGGAGCCAGGCGCTGATGGCCCCATGGATGGAGAGAAATGCACTGGGTGTTTCCCCACAGAAAAAAAAAGCAAGGGAGAGCAGCAGCCAGTACAAGCTGGCCGTGGGCGAGCAGCTACACCCATGCCGGGGTGCGGTGGTGTTCCTTTCTCCCCATGCCTGCGCTCCCCATGCCCAAGCTGGCACCCTCCCTCTCCTTGAGCCTAGGCATGTGCCCCTCCCCAAGATCTGGCTCTGAAGAAAGGGAGTTGTAGAACATAGGGACGTATGCTGGCCAATGGCTGTAAAAATAAATGTAATGTAATGAACATAGGGACGGGGATGCCTTGATGAGCAGTGGGCTTTATGATAACATCATAGCAGATTTGCATTGGTGTACATGGACTAAAATATATGTGATGTTGGGGGAACGTACCATTGGCCCCTCCAACATGTGATTTAGCTTCAGAATCAGATAGCAATAGATTGGGGGGAAGGGACGGGATGGACCCGTGCCCTCCTATCGCTTGTAGTTTGGCCCTGATTCAGGCTTATAAGAGGGAACAGCAAGGCTTTGAACTTTTAACTGTTTTTGACAGGGACAGCACCTAAACCCTACCTATCTTCAAAATGCCTAATGTCCCGAATAGACTCCCTGCCTTACCAGCAGACCTCCTAACCCTTCTCCCATCAAAATCCAACAACCAACAACTCCGTCAGTTGGCCAGCAGTTAAACTGCCAAACTGCTCTTTGTTGTTGTTGTTTTTAATTTCCACATATTCCAACACACCATTTGAAAGGGATTGGATGAGGCTCCTGGAGGGTGGAATGTGAAACTGTCCATCACAGGGTGTTCAGGTTTTTACCCGATATGTCCAGATGTTGCCACCTAGTGGCCTCGTTTCATCATTGTTGGGGGAGTCTCTCTGGGCATATCTGAGTAGAGGGTGGGGGTGTTGTTTCTGTTTCCGGGCTGTTCTAAGATAGAGGCCTGGCTGAGGTATTATGATGTACACCAGCAATGAATATAGTTATACCCACTCTGCTTGGTTGATCTGGACCTCCTACATTACATTACCCTTGCATTGTTTTATCTAAGTCCCCCACATGCCGTTGTGTGGTCTGTGGGGGAAACATACACCAAACTGGGTGACTTAAGGCACATTGTTATACCTCAGTGAAGTCTACTTCACAAAGCTTTTGTGAGGCTATGACTGTTTGCTGTTTTTCTTGGAGAACAGCTAAATCATTGTCGGCATTAATTATTCCAGGGTGAAGTGGTGGGAGGAGAATGGATAAGCCATTTCACTCTGTGTAGATATATGTACAACTCTTATAGTGTGTGGTTTACTCAATATGTGTTCATGCTGTGGACCTGGAGTATGTGATGTGAATATTGTTGTGTGTGTTACGTGTGTGGTATGTAGTACAGTCTCTGCATTCTATCTGATTTCAGAGCCCCAGCTGCCCCTCTGCGAGGAAATTTACTCTCGATTTTTGTCTGTGTTTTATAATTGGCTGTTATCCATAAACGTGCAAGTTTAGAGTTTCCATTCTAAGCAAAGTACAAAGGTTTTGATTTCATATTCTTCCTGTAAGGTCATTTGCTTGCCATTGTTACTCCCTGTAGTTCATTCAACTAAAAGACAACACAAAGAAAGAATGAAGGCAGAATCTTCCCGTTAGGTACGTAGGGGCATGTTTTTCTTGTCCTGTCTAGGAACCAAACATGTTTTAGGATCATGCAAGAGGCTTACATCAGCCCAATGGAATGTTTTTCTCTCTCCATATTTTGGTCAGCTGACCCCTCCTCAAACTATGTCAGAAACACCATTTGAAACTTCACTCTGTTTCAAAGGAGTACTGCTCAAGAGACGCAAAACCCTTGGGCATGTGAAACTGGTCTTATGGTGGTTTGGATCCCGACCACTGTTTTCAGGAAATCAGGGCCAGTTCACATCCCATTATAGTATGTTGATCATTTGGTCTTCATAATAGCAATTATTTCAGAGTCTACATGCAATTGAGCTGCTGAGCACTTCTGCCATAGCAACATTGCAAGTTCCAAATAGTCTAGGTCAGGGGTGTTGAACTAATTTGTTATGAAGGCTGGATATAACATAAATGTCATATGGCTGGGCCATGCCTCACCAGTCCAGATCGAATGTGGGGGGTGGGTGTCTCAGCTGGCAAGGCCAAAGCGGGCTCACCAGCCTAGATCGGGACTGGGGGGTGGGGAGTGGCTGTCTTGATTGGCTCATGGGCTGGATAAGAGCTTTCAAGGGGCTGGATCTGGCCCCCGGGCTGTATGTTTGACACCTCTGGTCTAGGTGGACAATAGACCTCCCAGATTATGCACTTATACCCTTGAACATATGTGAATGTATGGTTTATACCGAGTTGTTTCCACACAGACTGGCAGAAGCTGTCTAGGCAGAAACAGGTCTTTCCTGCTACCTTCGTTCCTTTAACTGGAAATTCCAAGAATTCAGCCTGGGATCTGGCAGTGTGGATCTGGCACTGTTCACCCTTAGTCATTTATAAGCATAGTGTATCATGTTGTCTGTAACAGGGTGCTATTCACACAATTGCATCATTGGTCAAACACAGCATGCCACTGTTGTGTAAATTCTTAATCTTTTTAGAGCTTGTGCATTCTCTCATTCTTCTCTGCAAGCATGCTAATGCAATCTCAGTGCTGTGCACAAAATGCACAAGTTCTAACTTGCAAGAATTGTCTGACTGTCTGATGAGGTTCTTTAATTTAGGGCCTTTCCGGGTGATTACCTGATAAATAAAATATAATAATGAAATAGCTTGAGTAGCTAAGGGTACCATCTTATGTATGCTTACATGGGAATTGAGTTTACTTATCAGTAAACATAATTAGGATTACATTATAATAGAGGCCTTTATTAGCCACAGTCCAATGGCTTTAAGTAGCTGAATTCAATGCCTAAGTCAGGGCTGGGTTGTGGTCATTATGCTTACATAGATGGATATTTCCATACCTTATTTTCTTCTCCATGGGGACTTTCCATTCTCTGTACTTCTATCAGTCTGCTCTTTTTCTCATTTGTACTGTATCCCAAGGGCCAGCAATGTCAACAGCTGGAATCTGCATCTTAGATATCTAGAATAGTACTGTTAAACTATGTATAGTATTTTCCCTCTATTTTAATTAAATCTGTTTTAGTGTACCCTATAGAGCAATGAGACAAATAATAGCAGTGGGCTGAAACACTGTTAAAAGTTTTCACACACCTATTGTGCGAAATAATAAAGAAGGGAGGACTGACAGAGGATTCAGTGACTATTCTTGGTTGGAAGTGTTGACTGAATAATAACTTCACAGGATAAACAATTTAGAAGACTACCCCAAGAAGGCTATACAGACATTTTTGATGCAAATTAGAAGCTTGCTTATCTCTACTGAAACAATTAAGATTGCATAGAGCAAAACTGTGAAAGACTATTTATATGGATTTTAAGATGAGAAAACCCACAGTGCAGTGCCATTGTGAACAAAACATCTGCAGCATTCCACCAAAGTGAACAATTTTCAATTTTAAAGGAACAGTACCAGTGGGAACTGGATGAAATTTGAATAGACCAACGGATTTCCTGCAGAACTCCACTATATGCAACTGGGAAAACTGAAGGAATTTAAAATTGAATTCTACTTGTGGATTCCACACACGCGTATGAATTGCATAATAATATGGTTTAGCTTTGCCTAGGTTAGACAGAGCTGAATGATTTGAGTCTTAGGCATAGCCATGGTTTTTATTTATCTTGCACCAAATAAGAATTTGCTTTCTCTTTTATGATATCCCTTCTACTTAATCTTCAAGCAAAAGCAAGAAATAAGTGCTTCTTTTAGGACGCTGTGTAAAGATTCCTTTCTAATTTAGTTGTTAAGGTCTTCCATACCTGTCATGTCTAAGTAGGTGGAATGTCAACAGCTGGTGCTCCAGGCAGGTTTCCAGGTTTTTGTCACTGAAAGTGGAGTCTAGAGATTATTGTTTAAACTGATTCTGATACACTGAGATTTCCATAAGTGTTGACTCCCAAATCCTGCATGAGATGAATTCTCTCTATTATCTCAGGAAGCTTATCCTGCAGCTGAAGATATGGGGCGAAAGAGAGGGTGGTGATAGTATTTAATGTATCTACCATAGCTTGCAGTTTGTTTCTGGGCTCAATTAAATAGGTATTGACTTTAAAGCCCTGTGTGGTCTGGGATCAACATACCTAAAGGACCACCTCCTCCCATACGAACCTACCCGCTCTCTTCGGTCATTCCTAGAAACATAAAAAGAACCATGTAGTATTCCTAACAATTCTCATTTATTCTGAAGAGTTTTATCTTCCACTAAGTCCCACAGCAACATACTGAATTTATAAAGCTATCATATTATTCAAAATACTGATAAGCCTTTCATGGCTATTAGCCCTGATTTGATACTCAGAATAGGATGTACAAATATGCATTACTTAATTTATTTGAATCTTTGTTCATAGTCAAGAAAACCATTTTTATTCCACCAGTTTTCTTCAATAAATTTCCCATTTTCATTTTCTCATTCTTTTACAGCAGCCTGATATAATTTTTAAATTGCATACAATTCTATGCCATTTTAGAACCATTTTCATCATTTCTATATAATGGATGAATTTGGTTAATACACAGGCAACCCAATTCTGAAGTGGGGGCAGATGCGCCGTAGCCGGGAGCAGCACAGTTGCACCGCCTCCTCAGAGGGTTTATGGCTGCCTCGGAGGCACCAAAAAAACATTTAAACAATTTTTAAAAGGGGGGAAATCCATCATTGTCTCCAACAGGGCTGCACCACCAAAACAGGTGGTGCAGCACAGCTGTAGCAGGCATGCCCTGGGAATGCCCCGGCAAAGCACTGCTAGTGTGGCTGAGCTGGCAACGGGGGCCAGTGGCTCCCAGATGCCGGCATATTTGCCACCCATACCAGCATAGGTACCATCTTATTCCGTGATAAGGTGGCACCTGTGCTGGTTCAGGGTCATGCCGGCTCCTAAGGAGCTTCGGCCCCCCTTCAGGAATAGGCTCTAAGGATAAAGGCCAACTACAATTAAATGTAAAAAAAAGGTAAAGGTCCCCTGTGCAAGCATCGGTCATTCCTGATCCATGGGGTGACATCACATCCCGACGTTTCCAAGGCAGACTTTGTTTGTGGGGTGGTTTGCCAGTGCCTTCCCCAGTCATTTTACCTTTACCCCCAGCAAGCTGGGTACTCATTTTACCAACCTCGGAAGGATGGAAGGCTGAGTCAACCTTGAGCTGGCTACCGGAAACCGTCTTCCATTGGGATCGAACTCAGGTCGTGAACAGAGCTTTTGACTGCAGTACTGCAGCTTAACACTCTACGCCACAGGGCTCTATATAATTAAATGTGGTAAAACCATAAAAGAAACTTGAACTTTGGAACTGAACACAACTGTCACAAAATTTGACATCTAGTTCACAGGAAGGGGGTAGTCATTATCTTTCTGCGCCCCCCACCCCGATAACAGGTAGACATCGCCTTCTTGTGAGATATCAGAGGCATCCAGCTCACTATTGCAGAGAACAGAATGCTGCATTTGCAACATTTTGGCCTGACACAGCAAGCCAACTCTTATATTCTTAGATATGCAATTTGGAGAAATGTGCCTGTCTACCAACCCAATGTTTATACAGGCTTGTTTACAAGGACAATATTTCAGCTCTGTATGCATAACCACAGCTGGGCATGGACCAATCTGCCTTGCAATGGAAAATCACGATGCTGGTGTGGGTTACAGTGACTGGTGCATCCTTGTTACCAGCACCTCTCCTTTTACTGGGTTAGCTTGTGATAGGATTTGTTGCTTCAAGCAGAGGGAACGTATTGAAAACAGAATTTATCACAATTTACCAGTTATGCTCCCCCACTTCCCAACCTTATTATGTTCATAAAAGAAAGAGAAGAATTTCAGGGCAAACCACAGATTTTGAGAGACTGAATTCTTTCTACCTTCTTTCTATCCTCTTTCTATCAGTTGGAAACAGCGGCTTGCCATAAAGTTCCTCTGCTGACATTTTGAAAATAATAATGATGTTTTTAAACGGCAGTGAGTTTTTATTCTCTAATGCCTATACGACAACAATTCCGAGAAGTCTCAATCAAGATCCTTTGGGGAAATGCACATAAATGTGAAGAAAACTATGCTGGCTCTTAATAGCACATTGTTATATAATAAACATGCAGCACAGTCCCTTCCCAAGTAAAACTGCAGAAAATACTTGGAGTGCTGTCCTCCAATCATACAACCTAAAGCTATCAGTCCAATCATGTTTGTTCAATTAGCATACTATTGTATTTTGGTATAATGATACTGTGACAATTGTGGCTTTTCACTGTAAGCTTTTAAAGAAAGATATGTGTTCACAGCTTTATGATGCAATCTCCACAGAGATTTTATGATAGCTGGGCATTAGGATTCCACAGGATGAAAAATAGTAGTGGTAATTTGTTCACTATGATAGAAGGGATTCCGGCACTAGTTCTTAGTTTTCCTGTTACAAGCCATCAAGAAAATAGGGCACATTTTCTTGTAACTGTTGTTCATCGAGTGGCATAAATGTGGTTAATAAATAATCCTTTTGGTAGTTCTGATTATCATGAGGACAGTGAAACATGATAAAATTAGATTTGGCCGTAGGTAACTGAAAAAGGAGGATAAAGTAGAAAAAAGTGGATGCTTAGAAAATAAAATCTTTTGCAGGTAAAAAATTAGCAGAGCTCCTTTAAGTTACGTTCTTGCTACATGTTTTTTTACACTAGTGAACATCTGGACAAATAACGCTCAACAAAGACTAAATGAAATCCAAGATATAAACCTAAGGTAGAATTGACTCTATAATGGTCTGGTAAAAGGAAACACATTAAAACAGCAGTATGGTTAATGCAATAAGAAAAATATAATCAGGCCAGATAATAAAGCCCTTTTAAACTTGGCATTAGATGATTTTTTCTTTCTTTCTATGGCTAACAAAAGCTGTCATGCATCAGCAAAGGAAGGGATGGTATAACTCAGGTCAAGGCTCCAAAATGACAGACGTGAAGCACCAGTTAGAGAGAGCATTGCAGAGAAAGAAAATGAAATGAAATGACCACAACATTCCATAGACAATGCATCATGTAACTCATCATTGTGGTTGGTTGAATATGAGCAGAGAGAGAGAAGGAAAATATAAGCAACAATAGGAATAAATCTTACATACTGACCCCTATCACATCACAAGTGAAATCTTATTAGCAACCTAACCATAAATGGTATTCGTACCTAAGATACACTACTAAATAAGATGGTCCTGTAGGAACGGCAGTAAGCAGAAGAACAAAGGACACTTTTTTTTTTACCGCAAGTCAAAAACCAAAATCTGGCAAGGCTCTGAAATGGGTTGCTCCATCTTCACCCTAGGGATGCTGCAAATTTCAGGGCAAACAGTTTAGATATCTGAATTCACCTGGTTCAATAGCTGCCATCAGGGTTTGTCAATCCCTGGATGTGTTTGGTTCAATGGCGAACAAGTTTGCAGCTGCATGTTAAATGCTTGTTTTTTAGTTTTTTGCTTTAAGTTATTTGAACAATTAAGGGTAGCCAGTCAGAGCAGTCCTTGCTCATGACACAAATAGTTGCTTAGTATAAAGGGGCAGGAAGGTTTTTTTTGTTTTTTTGGAACAGCAATCCATTACAGGGTTGTATGGAAGATTCCCCCTCCCCTGCACTATCAGGGAAGGCTTGCTTTTAAAATGATCTTTTTTTGAGAGGGGGGGAGGCTTTTCACTGAGCTGTATAACTTATTTATTTATTTTTACCTATTTAAGATATGAAAACAAATGAGAGGGGAAATATGTCACTCCTTATATAGATTTTATTTATTGCAATATTAACATCACATTTTCCTTCTAAAATCTTCAAAGTGGCACACAAATTAGTTTCCCATTAAGATACAGCTGTGATGGAGGCATCCATACTCTTTATGAAAAGTGTAATTTAAATCAAGGGCTTTCAGGAATTAAATCCAATGCACACTCAGTTGGCTCCCAAATAATATTGTACGCTGGCACCTTACCTTGTCTGACAACAGCGTGCAAATAAGCCATCAAAGATCAAAATCCTGACAAAACGTTCATATAAAACAATCCACACGTATGCCTATGTGGATACCCAAGTTATGAGGTAAGGATACCCAAATGATGCATATGTATTCTGTGGATCTTAGTGTCAGTGTGGTTTTGTGGTTAAAGGGGTTTGGATGCGGAAATCCCAGTTTTAGAACTCTACTCAAACATGAAGCTCACTTCTCTGTATCTTTCCATTTCACTTAACCCATAGCCTCCAGTGCTTACCCAATGCTTGGATATGTTGTGGAAACAAGCAAGCCAATGGGACCCAAATTCAGATAAAACAACATCAAGATTAGAAAGTCTCATAACTAGAGATACTCGTCAACCTGATGGAGTTAAGTCCCTCACAGATAAAGTTCCCAGCATTACATTGTTCTCTGATCCACTGTTCAGCCTGGGTGTCCCAGTTGTAATGGTTTCCAGAAGTGTGTTTTGTCAACTTCAGTCATTAAGATGGCTCAATATGTTACACACCAGTTTAATATTATGTGTAAGGTTTAGGGCGAAAACGCATGGTCACTTTAGCCTCCTTTATTCCCTGTTTCAGCCAGGATTCAGCCAGGATCGAATGCATGTTCGGCGAAAATGCATGCATTTGATCCTGGCTGAATCCTGGCTGAAACGGAATAAAGGAGGCTAAAGTGACCATGCGTTTTCGCCCTTAATGTTCACCACTACTCACAAGTCAATTAAGTGGTAGTTCTAAGATTTAAGTGGGCTAAGGCTGTGATTATAAGAACAATTCTTTGAAATTAATAGGACAGACATCTGACCACATGTGTTTTGGATTGAAGTGTAAAAATTACACTTGGCTTCCCCCCCCGCCCTGATGAGACACTCAATATTAAAAGATAAAGCCCCTGAAGAGGTGTGGTGCATAAAATCTCTTAGAGAAGAAAATAAAGAGTAAAAAAGGCCTAAGAAATATAGGACACATAAAATGTCTTCCTGTCCTCTTTTGTAGAAGAAGGACCATTATCCTTGGATACAGACCTAGATACCAGATCCTTAAAGTTCTTCCTCGGAGATGAACAGAGGAAGCTATAAAGCAAATTTATTTGCTCTCTACCAGGCTTTACATTCAGTTTTCTGAAGTAATTTCTGGTGCTGCATGAGGTCATCGTTGTGCAAAGATGACTGTGCCCTTGCTTTCTGAATGTACATAAAGCCATCTTAAAAATAAATTAAAAACATTTAAAAAAAATTAAATCTATGTGCAGACTACATTCTGCATACGCATAAACACATATATATGAAGCATCATTGCTATATTCGCAAACACTGTCACTATTTCTGGAACTTTGAGCCTTTTTTTTTACTTTATGTAATCTATGAGGTAGCTTTTGGAATTATTCGCTTTCATCACAATCGGTCATCAGAAGGACAGTGTGTTCGCCAAACTTCCTCAGGGACTCTGTTCTGTGTGCCCCTGCCTTCAGAGGTTATATGAGTAGCTAGTAGACATGAGCTCTCTCTGCTGTGGCACCTTTTTTTATGCAACTCCCTTCCTGATGCTGAGTGTCTACACCTTTGAGTTTTAGGTGCCAGCTGAAAAGGTTGGCCTAAGCTTTTGCTGAATTGCAAGCTATTCTTTATGCTGCCTTCTATTTGATTTTGCTGTTATTGCTACTGTTCAGTTTATTTGTCCGAAGGCAGCCCCTTTTATCCCAAAGATTGATTGCATCAATCTCCCAAGTTATCATGGTTGACTGTTATGAATGCTGCTGATAGGTCTAATAATATCGGCAGTGATGGATTGCCCTTACCCAGCTGTAAATTATGACCATCAACCAAAGCTACTAGTGCTGCTTCAGTCCCAGTCCTGGCCTAATGGTATTTTGAAATGGGCCAGGGACAAATGTGTTATCCACAAATGTTTGCAGTTGCTCTGCCAGAACCTTGCCCGAAAATGGGAGATTGGACACATGTCAATAATTGTCCATATCCTTCTTAAGAAGGGGTCTAATTGCGACTTCTTTTAGCTGTGAAGGAAACATCCTTCGTTAGAGGGACATGTTAATAATCTTCCCCAAAAGTTTTAGCACCTTCCCCTGGCACGATTTGAATAGCCAGGATGGGCAAGGATCCAGTAAGCAGGAAGTGGCCTCCACAGTCCCAAGACACTCTGTTGATTTCAGTTAGGGAAACCAGCTTAAAGTGTTCCATAGAACTCTGGACAAGAGGTAACCACCCATGCCCCCAAAACAGGAACTGCTCCCAAACTGGCATCTAATCAGACTGGATAAGAGAGACTTTGTCGAAGGCTTTCACGGTCAGAGTTCATTGGTTCTTGTAGGTTATCCGGGCTGTGTAACCGTGGTTACCAAGACCACGGTTACACAGCCCGGATAACCTACAAGAACCAAAGAGAGATTTTATTGGTGAAGAATTGAGCAAAATCATCACAACTTATTTCCAAATCAGAATCAGGAATGTGAGGCCCATTCCAAATCATTCCAAATCAGGAATGTGAGAATCATTCTAAATCAGGAATGTGAGGCCTAAAGGGCAATAGGTCCAGAACCATTTTCAACCATTTCTCTGGATAAGATTGAGCTGGCGCAATGGTAGCAGAAAAGAAAGCCTTCTGTGCCACTGTCACCATTGCCTCATAAAGCGTGTTCTGATTCAGCATGAATTTTCTGCCAATGCTGCTCTAGCCACTTTTCCAGTCTCTTCATAACAGCCATCTCCATAGTAAAACAATGTGCCAGAACCCTTTGAGGTGGCACCCAGGAGCAACTCTTTTAAATAGCACCTTTCAAACCAAACTTATACTTGGGCATCTACAGAGTCACCATCTGGGCTCTCAGTGCTCACAGCCATTCAGAAACACATTGGATCTAGCAGTTTCTAGGGCTGGAGCATCCCAATGGATCCAATGCTAATGTGGAGTCAATTAGTCATCTTAACTTTTGCTCTCAGCAAGTAGTCTTCTGACCATGGCACAGAGCCATGGCACATAAAAGTTATTCTGTTTTACCTGTCTTGTTGCCTGTCATTTCCTAGTTGTTACTCTGCCCTGTGCCACAGAGTGGTAAGCTGCAATAGTGCAGTACAAGCTCTGATCACGACCTGAGTTCGATCCCGACAGAAGTTGGTTTCAGGTAGCTGGCTCAAGGTTGACTCAACCTTCCCTCCTTCCGAGGTTGGTAAAATGAGTAACCAGCTTGCTGGGGGTACAGGGAAGATTACTGGGGAAGGCACTGGCAAATCACCCCGTAAACAAAGTCTGCCTAGTAAACATCGGGATGTGACATCACCCCATGAGTCAGGAATGACCCAGTGCTTGCGCAGGGGACCTTTACCTTTACTCTGCATTTCTGACTGCTGGGGGGAAAAGAAAGGATGCAGTGAAATTGATTGACCATTTGTGTGTATGTTAGAATTGCCGCATTTTTAGCAGCAGCTCCGTGTCCAGCCTTAAGGGAAGATCTATTCAGAGATGGTCATGAGATGAAGCAACAATCCATGGTCAAATCAATTTTCAGTACTTAATAAGGATAATACTGTCTGCTATTCAACCATGCACAAAAATGCAACCTGGCTGCAAAGTATAGAAAACAGCTTTGGTGCATGTCCAACTGTAGCATACTTTGAATTTGTTGCACATACAAGTCCCACTTTGGGGGGCTGTGTGAATTGGTCACAGCTCTTTGTACAGCTGCCTCTCAGTTCCCTTGGGATGATAGTAGCTTTAAAATAATTGAGAACTTCCCTTCATGTGTAAAGACTTCACAGCTGATGTTTAGAGGCAAAACAATACATCTACTTGTCAGGCTTATGAATGTTGCCTGTTGTATAGCACTCATACAATGCCATTAACATTCATCAATGTTTGTCATTTTTTTTCTTTTTTTCCTGTTACTAATAATAAAAGTTGCTACTGAAGTACTTAAAATGTTACATTCAACATGGAGCCTGATAGTGTAAGCTCAGAGATAATTTTTTGATAGAGCCAAACAGATTTTTTCTCTCTCAGACAGTACTGAATTTTAAGCTGTCCATTTTCTTGTAAGGCAGAAGCACTTCGGCACAGGAAGCAATTGCCTTGCCTTGCAGTGAGGAAAACAATGTTGTTACCTGAAATGCTCTTAAATATGGGGAATTAGCATTCGGTAACTATAATATTTATAAAGCGGGATGCAACTAACTATACCAGAGTCCGTATCTGTGACCTTATAATAATGACAGAGGCAAGGGATTCCAAATTAAGAGAGTTTATGTATTTCAAGCATTCAGTGTAGCAATACACACGTACATACAAAGAGTCTAGGAATAAAAGGTAGTAGGAAGAGACTTTTGCCATGTGGCAGGCAGATGATGGGATATACTGCACCTTTCCTGTAGAGGAGATGTCCTGAGTTCCATAGGCTAAAGTGGGAAGAAGGGGTATGGACTTCCGTGGCTTAACCAGCGGTGCTGGAAAGCTGGGTGGTCTGGCATTGTTACCCAGACCGGCAGAGTGACAGCAAGTATGGAGGGGAGGACCTGAAGGGCAAGGTCTACTGGGCAAAACCCAACATGGCTTCTGTAAGGGTAGGTCCTGTCTCACTAACCTATTAGAGTTTTTTGAAAGCGTCAATAAGCATGTGGACAGGAATGAGCCTGTGGATATTGTGCATTTGGATTTCCAAAAAGCTTTTGACAAAGTCCCCCACCAAAGACTGCTAAGCAAACTTCATAGTCAAGGGATAAGAGGACAAGTCCTCTTATGGATTGAGACCTGGCTGAAAAATAGGAAGCAGAGAGTAGAAATCAATGGTCAGTCCTCACAATGGCGGGATGCGAGCAGTGGGGTACCTCAGGGATCTGTGTTGGGACCAGAGCTTTTCAACCTGTTCATCAATGACCTGGAGTTGGGGTTAAACAGTGAAGCAGCCAAGTTTGCAGATGACACCAAATTATTTAGGGTGGTTAAAACAAAATCGGACTGTGAAGAGCTCCAGAAGGATCTCTGCATACTGAAAGAATGGGCATTAAAATGGCAAATGAGATTCAATGTGAGTAAGTGTAAAGTGATGCATATTGGGACAAAAAATCCCAACTTCACATATACACTGATGGGATCTGTGCTGGCAGCAAAAGACCAAGAAAGGGATCTTGGGGTGGTAGTGGATAGCTCAATGAAGATGTCAACCCAGTGTGCGGCTGCTGTAAAAAAGGCAAATTCCATGCTGGCCATAATTAGACGAGGAATAGAGAATAAAACTACTGATATCATACTGCCCTTGTACAAATCTATGGTGAGACCACACTTGGAATATTGTGTACAGTTCTGGTCACCACACCTAAAAAAGGATATTACAGAGCTTGAGAAGGTGCAGAAAAGAGCAACCAAAATGATTAGGGGACTAGAGCAACTGTCCTATGGGGAGCGGTTAAGACGCTTAGGGCTGTTTAGCTTGGAAAGAAGGTGGCTGAGACATGATAGAGGTCTATAAAATTATGCATGTTTTGGAGAGAGTAGACAGGGAGACGTTTTTCTCCCTCTCCCATAATACTAGAACACGGGGTCATCTGCTAAAGCTGGAGGGTGAGAGATTCAAAACAGATAAAAGGAAGTATTTTTTCACACAACGCATAGTTAAATTGTGGAACTCCCTGCCCCAGGATGTGGTGATGGTTGCCAGCTTGGAGGGCTTTAAGTGGGGAGTGGACATATTCATGTAAGAGAGGGGTATTCATGGCTGTTAGCTGAATGGATACGAGTCATGCTGCATACCTATTCTCTCTAGTATCAGAGGAGCATGCCTATAATTTTGGGTGCGGTGGAACACAGGCAGGATGGTGCTGCTGCACTCGTCTTGTTAGTGGCTTCCTAGAGGCACCCGGTTGGCCATGTGTGAACAGACTGCTGGACTTGATGGGTCTTGGTCTGATCCAGCAGGGCCTTTCTTATGTTCTTATGACCTAAGGAGAGATATGGACTTTCAGGAGACCTCAGATATATTGTTTTCTGGGGAAGGGGGAGGGTGATTGGATTACCCTCGTGGTTCCCAAGCTAAAACAAAAGGATTAACGATCGGCTGCCGGG
The DNA here is from genome assembly GCF_029931775.1 of Euleptes europaea. Classification (NCBI taxonomy): domain Eukaryota; kingdom Metazoa; phylum Chordata; class Lepidosauria; order Squamata; family Sphaerodactylidae; genus Euleptes; species Euleptes europaea. The sequence continues at coordinate 34,025,536 of NC_079320.1, read as the reverse complement.
GTGGGGTGGTGACAATTTGGAAAACTATTCTAATTCTAGTCACTTGTGCAACACCAGGAGAAACCAGGAGTCTCGCTGATTGGCTTTAACAATCTAACTCAAAAGGCGTGCTTTTGCTTCGTCCGGGGATCGTTACTTTGCATTGCTGGAGGGACGACTCATTGCTGATATCAGGATGTCTGCTGATTGTCCATTAATCGCTGATGATGAAGCAATGGGGAGGGGGGGATGCTGGCTGAGGCTACGTGTTTGTGTGCTTTCTATGAAATGGCTTCTGCTGGATTGGAGGCACAGAGGAACATGGAGTCTCTCTGGTTCACTGGAGAGGTTGACCTGGCCTCTGTTTCCCAGCTGCCGGCTCCGCGGGATGCACAGGAGCTCTTGTGTCAGTTTCACTCACGTGTGCAAAAGCCTTTCCCCATAGCGTTTGGGGCTAGGCACGCAGCGGGAACAGCGTGCCCACTTTCGCCTGGGGTTGCCATGACCAGTCCAGGAGATTAGCAGCCCCATTTCGTAACAATGTCTTTGTCTACCTTCAGGGGCTCCAGGGCAGAGTCCAGCGCTGCCATGCCCTCCAGGGTCTCCCTTTTCAGAGGTGGACCCTTCAGAAGAGCCTCACTAAAGTAAGGGGGAGGGAGGTTTACTGTCACACAACTCCCTCTCCCCAGCCCAGCTTGGACCTTTTACAAACTCTTCAAGAGGGCCCTTGCTCTTCCTCCTCAGCTCTTCCCACTTTTAAAAGGTCTACCTAAGGGAGGAGCACCCTGGGCTCATCCAATTCTCTTGGCCAAAAAGCCAGAGTCTTCTGCCTAGCAGGATCAGGCCAATAGGGTGCCTGCTGGGAAGGGAACACCCTTAGTTCTTGAACAGCATCCACTGAGCCCTTAGTTACTGGAGTGGCATGTGGGGGCAAAAACAATACTTCTTGGCACTATTTTATATGCAGGTGAAGATAAACAAAGCCAGCAGTGACACTGGCCATCTTTGGAACCAGGGTCAGTTTGGCCAAAACACTGATAGCTAGGGTTGTCAACCTCTAGGTGGTGGCTGGAGATCTGCCGCTATTACAACTGATCTCCAGGTGAGAGCTCAGTTCGCCCGGAGAAAGTGGCTGCTTTGGCAATTGGATTCTATGGCACTGAAGTCTCTCCCCTCTCCAAAACCCGCCCTCCTCAGGCTCCACCCCCAAAATCTCCAGGTATTTCCCAACCTGGAGCTGGCAACCCTACTGATAGCCACAGTGGGTGCTTGTTAGCACTAACACACTAATTCGGGGATTTTTAATTGATGTAGATCAGTCATTAATAGTCTACCTGCATATGTATCTCATGTCCTTATTTTGGGGGTACTGGTACAAAGAGATGTATTGAACTCCTGGGGTTTCTTGAAATGCACAGCATCCATCCCCTGCACCCATTCTTGCTGTAATGAAAAGTACCCCTCCCCCCACAGTATGGTACTAAAGAGGAGGGTTTTATTTTATTATTTTGGCTAGAAAATAAGAGTTCCTTTGACAATATCTGTACCTGTTTTCTCAAAACCAAGACCCATTTTTCTCAATGGGACTTACTTCTCTGTAAGCATGCTTAGGATTGCAGTTGTGCAGCCTGCCTGATCCACACTATCATTATTTAAGAGTACTCCCTCTGATTTTAATGGGACTTATTGCCAAATAAACTTGCATAAGATCATGGCCTTAGAGTTTTTGGTTAAGGTTAAAATGAATTACAGTTTTACCCAGATCCTTCAGAAGTAACATGCTCATGTAAAAGATAGAGAAACATAGATTCCTAAAGAACATGGTCATGGAAAAGCTGGGGATAATTTTCTCGTTAGTTTTCATACAGCTTGTGTTAAAACATAGAAAGTAGCCAGAGGTTCTCCAGAGAAACATTTCCGCTGTGGTTACAGTACATCTGTGACAGGGTTCAGCTATTGGGTGAACTGTATTCTAGGGATCTGTAAAAATGCCTTTAGTTTTTAGGAGAAAAATAAAACAAATGCAATCTGCATCATTTAACTATCGGCAGTGAACAATAAAATGGGTATAATGGGGGTAATTCTTCTCCATATGGAAATACTCTAGCGTTTTGTATATTTGTTATATACTTGCTTCAAATATATTGTATATATTTAAAACACCTCTCTCGGTGTAATGCTTGAAATGGAACAGATTTGGCTAATGTTTGCAATGGCGTTGAGGGCCACATTCTAAATATCTTTTAGATGATAGAAGTGGTGGGTTAAAGTGGTGGAGTGATGGAGCAACATGTGAATGCAACAGTCCATGTGTCCAGGTAAGGAGAGGCTATTCGATTAAAGAATCTGCTTCTGTATTGGATTTTTCACATTTTCATCTAGGATTCCAGATTGGATCCAGGTCTAAATTCTAATGGAGGATTACAGTACATTACATATTTAAATAACAAAGAAACTAATCCAGCCAGCGAGTTCTCCTGAACTAGTCTTACTGATATAAAAGAAAATGTCTTAAAGGGAGTCTAACCTGGAAGGATTTCCCATCTTGAGAAGTGGATAGTCCAGGCTTGTCAGATCTCAGAAGCTAATCAGGGTTGGCCCTGAGTAGTAGTTGGATGGGAGACAATCAAGTCCAGGGTTGCTACGCAGAGGGAGACAATGGCAAACTACCTCTGAACGCCTCTGGCTTTGAAAACCCTACAAGGTCGCTATAAGTTGGCTGTGACTTGATGGCAAAAAATGAATAAAATAAAATCTTGAGACCCCGAATAATTGTCCTGGGCATCCTCCAAGATGAAGACAAAGGATACCCATACTTTGGGTTAATACTTTATTTAAATGGTTGATCTACATCATAAACTATTAGGATATTTAAGGATGGGCTATGCTAGGTAGCCTACAGCTACCATCAACTTCACCCTTGCTAAATTCAGCCTGCAGTTTTTGCTGTCTTTATTTATCTTTACCTGCACATGAACTGTGCTGAGAGTTTCTGAGCCTCATCCCATTCCTGGAATATGCCACACAGCCAAATTCAGGTTTGGCTGCTCAGCACAAGGGGGTCCCATCCCAAAGCACCCTGCCTTACAACAAATGGCTGATTGTTCCTGGAATGACGTTCATCATATGATGCCTCACCTTAGGGCTGCCAACTTCCAAGTAATAGCTGGAGATCTCCTGCTATTACTACTGATCTCCAGCCGATAGAGATCAGTTCACCTGGAGAAAATGGCCACTTTGGCCATTGGCCTCTATGGCATTGAAGTCTGTCCCCTCCCCAAACCCCGCCCTCCTCAGGCTCCGCCTCCAAAACCTCCCGCTGGTGGCAAAGAGGGGCCTGGCAACTCTACTCACCCTACCTTTATTGAGCAACACCATCACTTGGTCTCTCCAGTTCTCAGGTACAGGCCTACCAATCCTGATGACTCAGGGCACTTTCACACATGCCGAATAATGCACTTTCAGTCCACTTTCAATGCACTTTGAAGGTGGATTTTACTGTGTGAACTGGAAAAATCCACTTGCAAATGATGGTTAAAGTATATTGAAAGTGCATTATTTGGCATCTGTGAAAGAACCCTCAGTATACAACATGAAGCTGGCAAAGAATGATATCCTAAAATGCCAACCATTTGGACTCATTCCCCTCTGGTTGTCATGCCATGTACATCATGTGGTAAATGCCTGTATGGGAGGAGGCAAAGAACCCTTTTATGTTACTCTTGAGCCCTCTTCCATTATGCTAGGCAATTAACAGCCCAGCCAGCTGAATTTTTGGCCTCCTTTAGATCAAGAAGGGGATGTCACAGTAGCATTACTGGTGTTAACATCTAGGAATGGATTTCTTTAACAAAATATTAATTTCCTCCAAAGTCAATTATCATACATATAGCATACATTTGAGAAATATGTAGGTGATGGAGGTAGGGTTGCCAGCTCCATGTTGGGAAATACCTGGAGATTTTTGGGGCAGAGCCTGAGGAGGGCGGGGTTTGAGGAATCCAATTGCCAAAGCGGCCAGTTGCCAAAGCGGCCATTTCTCCAGGTGAACTGATCTCAATCGGCTGGAGACCAGTTGTAATAGCAGAAGATCTCCATAGGGCTGTTGATTCGGTTCGGCCCGAACCGAAAAACAGCCGAATTTCCCCCGATTCGGCAGTTTTTCAGTTCGGATTGAACCGAACTCAAAAAAGGGGGGAAACGGGGAACCGAATTTGGCAAGTTCGGGGTGTTCCCGAATGAATTCGGCGAATTTGGGCCCTTTAAACAGATCTGCACCTTCCAGCTGGAAGGCACAGATCTGTCCCCCCCCCCCCCGCGTGTGCCTTTAGGGAGCTTCCCTGAAGGTGCGCGGGGGACCTTTAAATAGATCTGTGTCTCCCGGCCAGGAGGCACAAATCTGTTCCACCCATATTTTATTGGAATGTGAAATGCTAGCAGACCTACGTACTAAATTTTTAATGCCATCAATTTTGGATAGGAACTCTTCCCCCCACTCTTTGTTCAGACTTTTACTGAACGGGTATGATCCAGAAACTACAGAAATAGTAGCCATGTTTTTGAACCAAGCTCTAATGATATAAATCAAACAAAAAATATAATAGCTGCTATTCCGGTTAATTTTAGACACTAATTTTCTATATATACCTTATATTCACTGTACTCCGGCATACCTCATTTTATTCATATCTATTGCTACAGATTGCGATATTGATGTTTTATCATTTGCCAAATTCTGGAATACCTTGTACGATTTGTTATGCCAATAAAGGTTTTTGAATTTGAATTTGAATTCTGTTCCACCCCCCACGCGCCTTCAGGGAAGCCCCCTGAAGGCACGCGTGGGGGCGGGGGAGATCTGCGCCTCACGGCGGGGAGGCAAAGATTTATTTAAAGGGCCCCCTGCGTGCCTTCAGGGAAGTCTTTAAACCCCTCTGCCCTGCCTGCGCAGACAGCGCAGAGGGGCTTGACAACCCATCCCCTCTCTTCCCTGGAGTCCCAGGAAGAGGGGTGGGGGTCTTTAAACCCCTCTGCGCTGCCTGCGCAGAAAGCACAGAGGGGCTTGACAACCCATCCCCCCTATTCCCGGGAGTCCCGGGAAGAGGGGCTGGGGGTCTTTAAACCCTTCTGCCCCCCGCGCTTCTTCAGGGAAGGTTGAGACCTTTGGAATCATTTCTGCTTTATGCAGATTGCACATATTGTATATATTTGTGCTTTGTATGTGTCATGTATATGGTCCTTGTTTCATCTCAGTAGCTTATAAAATTTGCACTTTGTGTATATAAGTACCTGGAGGTTGGCAACCCTAGATGGAAGTGCATATTCTAAAGCTGGAAAGAAAAGATGTCTGTTTGTTTGTCTTTCAGTGTGTGATCTTGGCCCTACTAGTTCTCACAGAAAATATAACTTGTGTCTGGACTTCAGATTTTAGGTAGGCTAGCCCAGGCTAGCCTGATCTCGTCAGATCTCAGAAGCTAAGCAGGGTCAGCCCTGGTTAGTATTTGGATGGGAGACCACCAAGGAATACCAGGGTTGCTGTGCAGAGGAAGGCACTGGCAAACCATTTCTGTTAGTCTCTTGCCATGAAAACCCCAAAAGGGGTCGCCATAAGTCGGCTGTGTCTTGACGGCACTTTACACACACACAACAGAACTGAATTTTATTCACATAAAAGTACCTCCACTAGGATTGCAGGGAAATAGCTAGATTAGAGAAGCTTTTTACATTATAGGTTTGTATGTGGATGTGATAGATTGTATCTTACCACTTCACTCAGATAAGAATAATGCATTCCTTCAGCACAAGGGAAGTTCTTCAACCAAGCAAGGTTCTTGTGCTGGCAGAATGCATCTTATACTGATGGAATGTACCACTCCTAGCTTAGTGTTAGGACACAACATATTTTTTAATTGAAAAGGATAAAATCAAGTGCTTTCCACCTGCAGTCTGAAGTTATATTGACACATCTTTATAGCTTCACTGAGAACTAGGACTTGAATAATTCAGAAGCAAAAGATAAATCATTTCCATCTTTCCTAATAATTATCTTCATAGCTACATGTTTCTGCAGTTCCTTTAAAAATGGTGTTGGTCAAAATAGCGTTTAAATCATGTAAATACCTTTATCAAGAGCAGAAATATATACATAGGCTAATTCATTCTCATATCCAGAATAATAAAAGGTATTTCAGGGACCTTTTGAATAAGGGTAAACTGTCTGCACTTTCTAACAAAGATTTTTAAAGTAATAGAAATAGTTATTGAATTGTTAGGGTTAGAAATATAGGAGTCAATGGATGTTTATGGAAGACACTGATAGTTGTGTAATGCTGTAAGAATTAGGACAGTTGCAGAGCTAAACACTTGGTGCAAACAGGGAACTGCCAACAACTTATTTACAGTCAACATATGCTCTCTTTGCCGCTGTCTCCTCTGTTAGCCACAGCACTTGATCTCCTGATACCAGGACAGAGTTATAGAATTACTGTAACCTGTTTTGTATGACAATAAACCCATGTATTTTGAACTATAATCCTGATAACCCATAACAACTAATGATAATAATCATGGAGTAAGAGAAGAGGAAAATGCTGCTTGAAGTTCCAGTGCATAGACCTTTGTTTCACAGCAGGCTGAAATTTGAACAAGATTCTTTTGTAAATGAATCAGTGGCCGAACTAAATGGTCAAATAATTGCCATGAGACAGTGACTATCAGAATTCTCACTTTTGTAAAGTAAATATAGATTAGGCACTGTCATGCCTATTAGCTGACTTATGTCTTCCCTTCATGTAAGCATACAACTGATTTCACAGGGCTTCCTGGGAAGAGCCTGAGGTCTCCAAAACACACAAGCCCCCATCCAGCTTCCTGTCTGTAGGTAAAACTGCAGTCATTTTGGATTAGTGATAAACGGTTATGAAATTGGAAACAGGCTCTCCACGGCTTTACACAAGAATCTGCAAAAACATGAATACTTGAACCCAGAAAGTGTGATTCCAATTCAAACATCATAAAATAATATACAGTGCATGCTTAACTGCATGCAACGCCATACGAACATATTAAATGACATTGCCAGATGCCAAAGACAAATAGGGTTTCAACCTAGAAATGTGTAGAAATGTGAAGTAAAATTATAACTAAACCTATACTACCGATGGGGCTTTATTATTGTTAGAAGGGTTTTTTTTTCTAGCCTCTGTAATCTGGCCATTGAGTTGTGGTGCCACTACTCCATTTGTGTCTGGAAAAGTCAAGCCATATCTCTGGGTTATAGTATCTGTGATGAATTTCTCTTTTCAGACTGTCTCTCTCACTATAATACTGAGAACCTAATGCTCAAATCACTATGATGGGTCATTGGCCAGTATTCACGCAGAAGCATCATTTAATCACTCATGAGCAGTAGATTTGTTCAGATACATAATTAATATTAGTGAGCAAAAATAATAATTCAGTAAAATGATCTTGCATTCTTTTTTTTACTTATGGAATAACTGTGTTAATAAACGATGAATAACATATTCCTTTACTGAGCCCTGTGGTGCAGAGTGGTAAGCTGCAGTACTGCAGTCAAAAGCTCTGATCACAACCTGAGTTCGATCCCGACAGAAGTCGGTTTCAGGTAGCCAGCTCAAGGTTGACTCAGCCTTCCATCCTTCTGAGGTCAGTAAAATGAGTACCCAGCTTGCTGCTGGGGGTAAAGTGTAGACGACTGGGGAAGGCAATGGCAAACCACCCCATGAACATAGTCTGCTTTGGAAATGTCAGGATGTGACGTCACCACATGGGTCGGTAATGACCCAGTGCTTGCACAGGGGACTGCCTTTACCTTTTACCTTTTTAGAAGCAGGATTCCCAATATTAATGCTGGGGAGCAGTTTTCCCTGGGCCACTGGAATTCAAAGGAGGCACAAAGCCTCATTGGATACCAAAAAGGATTGGCAGCTAATAGGGAGGCATGACTCAGAACAGGCTTTTGCTGCTGGCTGCTGCCCACCTGGGATTAGCCAGTTGCCAATGGGGCCAAGTAGGATTGGGGGGGGATTCCTCCTAATTGGCTGTTGGGGTGCTTTTTTGCCTGCTTCATGATGTCAGGGTGAGGGATGGTTAAATAGGCCTGGTCATTGACTGTGCAGGCCATTAATAGTTTTGGTAGGGTTTGGGTGGGCTGATCATGATAGGTAGAGGCTTCGTTTCCCCGCACCATGACCATCTCTTTCAATCAGATTTTTGATGACTGTAATAAAGGACAGGTCACAGGAAGTCATTTGTCACCAAAAGAAAGTTTCCGTGCCTTATTTTTCTTGCATTTAAGCCATTTTCCTCAGTTTGGAAGCTAATTTGCATGGACATCATGCTATGCACCCCAGATATGAACAGGGCCCCCAGACTTTGAGGCACCAGCCTGCCAATTGGCTCTTTCCACCAGTCCTCAGCAACGCTGACCATCTGAACCTGAAAACTGATTGACAGCTTGGCTCACAAATGCCTGGAGGATGGGGTGAGCACTTTGTGGGCCCATACAATTGGAGAGAGGAGATACTTCAATGTTATGGAGACAATTGCCAAAGCTGCCATTTTACCCAGGGGAACTGGTTCCTGTCGCCTGGAGATCAGTTGTAATAGCAGGAGAACTCCAGCCACCACCTGGATGTTAGCAAACCTAATAGAGGACTCCACATTTGTGAAATGCATAGCCTCTCTGCACAGAGTTGATGAATGTGTGAAGATATGGGGAAAGGGACACTAGACTCGATCCTGCTACTCTTCGGTGCTTGAAGTACACATGGATTCCAGACTACTAGGCCTGTATCCTAAATGTTTGTACTGAAAGGGCTTGCTGGGAAAGGGCAGGGTATAAATCAAATCAAATCAAAATAAATAAAATACATGGTTATGGACAATCAGTGCAGACCAGCTGAGTTTATCATGTGTGTGTGTGTGTAAAGTGCTATCAGGTTGAAGCGTACATAGCAACCCAGGAGGGGTTTGCCATTGCCTTCCTCTGCATAGCAACTCTGGTACTCTTTGGTGGTCTCCCATTCAAATACTAACCAGGGCTGACCCTGCTTAGCTTCTGAGATCTGACAAGATCAGGCTATCTTGGGCCACCCAGGTCAGGGCAATTTTATCAGATGTGGCCTAATGTATTTCATTATTTAACTGTATTAAAATTTTATAAAACAAAGCTTAATGATAAACGTGTTTGACAATCAATGCCTAATATGTATCAGGATGAATAGCTGTGTTAGTCTGTCTGAAGTAAATCACTGAAAACCATTTTCTTAATATTTTTATTTCTTAATAAGTAATTCAATAATATTTTCTGTAGTCCTTTTCATATCTTACTTTGAATACAGAGAAGGAGCTTGGAATATCCCTGAGAGGGCCTCCTTTTGGCAATGATTTGCAAACAACAGAAAAGAACTTGTGTCTGTCTACGATACTTGATTTTATTTGAATAACAACTGTATGTGGAGATTAAAGCTAGTTTAAAGTAGGCTCATAAAGCTTTATTTTTCATGATAGAATGGATAAATTAGCTAAAGCATCATAGTGATTTAAACCCAGCCTGTTTCACAATGACTGAAAATTAAACCCTTGAAATATTCTGTTCTGCATTTAGGGGAGAGAATAAGCAATATGGAATTGTGATTTCTTCATCTTCCAAGCAGCAAGAAGTAATACATGGTTTCTTTCCCTGTTAAAGTTACTGAGGCATTGCAAATGTTTATGAGTGGGTAATAATGTTGCAGTGAATGGCTAATGTGTCTCACCTTTTTAAATGTGTTTAATGACCCGGATACAGAGTCATGGGCCCAGACCAGTGATTTACACCTGTTTGCATAGCACAGCCATGGCATTACATGTAATAAATTAGCCTGAAGTGAAAGGCAGGTGGTTAGACATGATCTGCATTGCCATGCAGCTTTTGGCACAGGTACAAAAAAACAGAATAGCCTTTGGGTAGACAAACACACACACACACACACACACACACACACACACACACACACACACACACACACACATGAAATATAGATACAATACAGTGAATACTACTATAAATGTATTACTTGTCAGAGGATTCAGAATTTAGCCTTACAAAGCAGAGGTAGACTAGGGCTGTTGGAAAAAAAAAATTCGGTAAAATTCGGATTCGGCAAAATTTGGCTCATTTTTATTCGGGAAATGCCGAAGTCCGAACTCCCCCACTTCGGGTCCATGCAATTCGGCATGAGATCCGGAGTTTGGGGAAAAATTCGGCCGAATAAAGCCATTAAAAACATAATCGTGCCTTTCCGCGGCTCCGAGGGGGGCATTTTTGGGGGTAGAGGTCCGAAACCTTCAGCGTATCTTGAGGGGACCCTTCTTGCAAGAACCCCCAAGTTTTGTAAAGATTTGGTCAGGGGGGCTGAGATATGGGCCCCGAAAGCATCAATATAGACCTAACCGATCTTATGAATGAGGGAAAACCTGAGGACACACAACTGAAGCCCCCCCCTCAAACCAGGGAGAGAGAGACTCGAGGGGGCACACACCCCCCAGGCAGAACGGGCGAAAGCCCACTTTGGCTTCCCCCCCCACCCACAGAGACTGCTCCCTCCCCCCACACACACAGACTCTTCTTCCCCCCCACCCACACACACAGGAGAAAATTATAGAGAAAAGCCCCAAAACGGGTCTTACTTTGGATGTCTTCTGTTCCATCTTCTTTGCACCTGCCCCGCCCTAGCTCCCTGCAGCTCAGCTGTTTTTCAGGGTGGGAGCTTTGGGCGTGGGCAGCAAGCTCTGCTAATTGCAAACCCCCATTGTCAGAGATGCACATTAAGGAGGGGGGACCCCTTTCAGGGCCCATATCTCAGCCCCCCTGACCCAATCTTCACAAAACTTGGGGGTTCTTTCAAGAAAGGTCCTCTGAAGCTATGCTGAAAGTTTGGGGGCTCTACCCCAAAAATATGCGCCCCCTGCTGCCACGGAATGGTGCAAATGTGTGCTTTAAATGGAATAAAAATGCATATTAAGGGGGGGACCCCTTCTGGGGCCCATATTTCGCCCCCGATCCAATCTTTACAAAACGTGGGGGTTCTTGCAAGAAGGGTCCTCTGAAGCTATGCTGAAAGTTTGGGGGCTCTACCCCCAAAAATGCACCTTCTGCAGCCACGGAATGGCTCGAATGTGCACACGCACACCCCCAAGGGGGATCTCTCTCACACACAAACAGATATTCTCTCTTTCTCTCCTCGGGCCGCGCAGCAGCTTGGCTCATGCACTCAATCGCGACTGATTGGCCAGAAGAAGACCCAGCTTGGCCACCGATTGGCCGCAGGAGAATGCTGCTTACTAACTGACGGTTATGCTGCTGTGACGAACCCTGAATTTGCCGAATTTATTCGCTGAACCCCCCGAACTCGCTGAATTCGGCTCCCCGTTTTCCCGCCTTTTTTGAGTTCGGTTCCATCCAAACTAAAAACCGCCGAATCAGGGGAAATTCGGCTGTTTTTCGGTTTGGGACGAACCGAATCAACAGCCCTAGGGTAGACTGGGGCCATTTATGCAGGGCTGTTTCCCTCGCGGTCACCCCACCGACTGCTCCGGTGCTTCGTCTTGATTATGCATGACTTTCCTGACTGTCAGAGGTCGCCTCATTCTCCACGCACGTTTTTGCACATTTTGCCCATGTTTTCCAGATGCTGTTTTAGCAAGAATCCAGAAAACGCAGGCAAAAAATGCAGAAATGCACGGGGAGAGCAAGGAGACCTCTGACGGTCGTGAAAGGCTTGCATAATCAAAAGGAAGCCCTGAAGCAGTCGGCAGGGGTGACCATGGGGAAACAGCCCTGGAGAAATGGCTAAAACACCCCAGGGGAGAAAAGCATCATAGTAGCTCCCTTTAAACGACACTGCTCAGCCCAACATGGAGTGCCCAGAGCATTTTATAGTGCCATCCTATGCACGTCTACTCAGATTGCAGTCTTATCGATGTTCAGAAGCTCCACCTGTCTCATTTAGGATATTCTATGGGGGCTGGGTGAGAGCTGGTCCCATGGCAGCCCTTCCTTAATGTTGCAGTCTTTGCTTAAGAGGCGGGCTTGGTGTTGTACAGGCCCAAGCAGCAGCTCTGGTTCTAACTTCCCATTGGCTTTTTGGCTTGCCACGGTGGTTGCTTCAGCTCATTCAGGAAGAAATGGTGAAAGGGGAGTCCTGGCCAAAGAATCAGCAAAGAGCTCAAGAGAGAGCAGCATTCTCTCAATCATGATGGAACCAGATGCATATCTCGGGGAGAGTAGGGGCTCCTCAGTCAGGATGTGAACCTTCCCGCCATGTCAGTGTGGCTGTGAAGGCTGCTCTGCTCAGGGTTATACTCCAAAGGAGACCAGTACCGTAAAGTGGTCAGGCTGGGTAGATCTTGCATCCTTCAAGCAAGGCAGCTCCTTTCTGTTCAGTCGGTACTTGTGCCTTTCCTCTGGACAAGCCTGCAGCCAGAGCTGTAAGTAAATCAGTGCCAGCTCTCACTCAGGCTTTGCTGCATGCATGTTTGGCAGCTGCAGAGCAAGTTGAGCCAAATTGAGTTGGCATCAGCACAAGGTCTACTTTGGCCTCAGGCTGGGGTGATGATGGCAATGTGAATAGGCTTACTGGGTGTCAGATAGAGTTGCAAATTTCCAGGTGGTGGCTGGAGAGCTCCTGCTATTACAACTCCAGGTGACAGAGATCGGCTCACCTGGAGAAAATGGCTGCTTTGGAAGGTGAACTCTATGGCATCATATCCAGTTGAAGTCCCTCCCCTCCCAAAACCCACCCTTCTCAGGCTCCACCTCTAAAATCTCCAGGTATTTCACAACCCAAACCTAGCAACCCTAGTGTTAGTGGCTCTCCATGGCAGCAGCTCACAGGACAATAACCCAAGTTAAATGGCCAGTCAATCCCCTTTGTAAGTAGGGTTGCCAAATACACACACACACAGAGAGAGAGAGAGACAGAGAGAGAGACAGACACAGAGAATAAAAGGAGCAAAAATAAATACATAAGAAATAAGTAAATACTTTTAAAAAGTTATATAGGGACATGGGACCATGGCTGAGATATATCGCATCTGCTTGGTGTGCAGATGGCCCCAGGTTTAATCCCTAGCCTTTCCATTTAAGGACCAGAGTGCACAATACTCACTTTATAGATCAATGGCCTAATTGGTTTTAAAAGCTAATTAGAAATAGAAATAGTAGCAAGAAGTTGAAGTTAAGGCTATATAATTGGAGAAAGATAGGTTTCAGCAGCAGTAGGCATTAAGGTTAGTGATCCATAGTGGTTAGAGTAGGGTTGCCAGGTCTTCACCACTGGTGGGAGATTTTTGGGGCAGAGCCTGTGGAGGGCGGGGTTTGGGGAGGGGAAGGACTTCAATGCCATAGAGTCCAATTGCCAAAGCAGCCATTTTCCCCAGGTGAACTGATCTCTATCGGCTGGAGATCAGTTGTAATAGCAGGAGATCTCCAGCTACTACCTGGAGGTTGGCAACCCTAGGTTAGAGTTTAGTAGTTAGAGAAACGTCACGTTTGAACAAATACAAAATTTGGTAGGAAAGTTCCCTTAATTCTTCTATGCAATATTTTATGTGAATTAAGCTGTACCCTATTCCCCCCCCCACACACACACATGGTATGTGTGCGATTCTTCCTCCCTCTGACTTGCTCTCTTCCCTGCTCCTGGGTCCGCGACACACTTGCCTGATGACCTTACCATGCTCAAATTCCTTAGATTTTAGGCAAGCTCCTGATTGGATTGCATGGATGTCCCCTGGTGAAGTTCACCATAAGCACAGGACCATGTGGAGCAGCTTTGTGCCAGAACACTAGCTCTTTCAGCTACAATGCCCGGTTATTGCTGTTTGTGTCTTCTTGTGCCAATTTGAAGATTAAATCATTGCATTTACTGGAGAAGACACTGTATTCTTCCATGGCCGGGGGAATTTGCTCTGCAGAATTTTAGCTCATTTTTTCCTGTATAACCTTTTCTCCAAACTCCAAAGGTCCCCAAGGGGGTTGGGAATGCAAAGCATCCTAAACTTCTTTGGTATCGGGCTAGTCATGGATGATTCCAAATGACCTGGGATTATTGTGCCAGTGAATAAAATATCATAAATAATTCTGGAAAGGCTAATGCCAAAACTAATTGAAAGGCCCAATCAGTATGGATTACAAGAAACTGCTTCTGTTTCTAATATAATATGGATATGTCAATTTATATTAGATTGCACACAACAAGATACAGATTCTGAAGTAAACTGACCTGTTTCTAGCATTACACATGATAATACCATCCTTTGGAGGGACTTATACCCAATTGCCATTGGAATTCCATTGGTCGTTCATGATAGAACTGTTTAAAAAGTTTTTTACAAACTGAGACTAGGTAAAATAATCATGCATCTTGCTGATTGTGTGTAACTGTATAACTGTGCAGTGTTTTTGTTTCTGTTTTCTGTTCTGCACATATCTGTGATATTTGACAATACCATACATATTACTGATAAACCTTAATTTCATCTTCCCATTTTGTGCAACGGTCCAATTGCGCAATCTCCCCTTCTCCTTGTGATATTTGAGTTCAATAAGAGTAATGGAATTCCCTGAAAAGGGAAATGATTAATTGTTTATAACTTTAAAGTGTATAAATATGTGACATTCCTTAAAGTATTTTTCACAGCCAAAATCACTAGATGGCTGTTCATAGCATAAAAGTTATAAAAGATAACATTATATGTGTGGACTTCTCTAGGAACTGGTAATGTAGCCAGGCAAATTCCCTGAGCATCCCTATGGAATTTGCCAGAATCCTTTCTGATTTATGGGGAAACTTAGAAATAGCTATGAAACACAAAGACGACAGCTTTCCTCCTTTCCTGGAGTTCAGTCTCCAGTTTCTCCTAGTCCCCTTTTTTTGTGGCTGCTTCATCTCTTGATATGACTGGTAGCAAAACAATTAAATAAAAAAGAGGCTGTTGTGCAACTGCTACCCAGTTTGTGAAGGATTTGTGATGTTTGCCAGCGAAATAATCCCAGGATTGGCTCACTATAGCCACTTCCCATTGAATGAGAAAAATTCTCCTGATCAACTCAATGAATGAACATTGCAACATCCATACTAGCACAAGATACAGTGCAGTACAAATATGAATAAAGGAAAATTAAAGTCAAGTGATCACCAGATGTGCTACTTTGAGTAATTAACTCAAAAGGTCATAATTAGCAAACCTAGAAGGTAACATGATATGACTTTAAAGGAATTATTTATTGGAGAACTGAACACCAGCTGGCCTGGGTCTGCTGCTTCTAATGAATATATATGTTTAAAAATACCCTTCACATGAATCTTTGATTGGTTGCTGGTATTGTTCTTCAGGCAAAGATTTATTTTTAACCACAGATAATCTAGAAACAGAAAAACAACTTGAAAGGAACTACAGACTTCTGTAGATCTCAAATCTGTTTTATTATCTCAAGTATTTTTGGCGTAGTGCTGAAAAATTGTAAACTCTTCAGTGAAACAATATGCTGTATTCTTTGCTAGAAGAGAACCAGCTGAAGCTGAAAGACTGGAAAATTAAGAGTTGGAAGAGATTTGAGAACACTAAGGAATGGAAGGATGGCAGAAGGATTTAAGGATGCAGTTCTACAGGGCATGGCGCTTACATATGGAATTATTTCTCTCCAATGCAACTGGTTCTTGCATAGGACAGGGGAGAATATGGAAAGCTGAGAACAAAGGCACACTATTTTTATTCTTTCTCTGAGATCTCTGTGAAGTGCTTGCTTAGTTACAGAAGAAACAGGAACATTATTTTACATTCCTTACAATGATTTCAACATGTGACAGATCTATGATAATTGCGTTTAGCTTTCAAATATTTTTTTCTTGTACCTGGTGTAATATAATGTTAACAGAGATGGTTAACCGGTTGGTGCACCTTTTCCAAGAAGGTCAAGGTTTGGGTTGCCAACTTCCAGGTACTAGCTGGAGATCTCCTGCTATTACAACTGATCTCCAGCCAATAGAGATCAATTCCCCTGGAGAAAATGGCTGCTTTGGCTATTGCACTCTATGGCATTGAAGTCCCTCCCCTCCCCAAACCCCGCCCTCCTCAGGTTCTCTTAACAACCCTAGATGTTGCAGGGCTGCTCCCGCATTCTTAGCAATGGCTACAGCATAGGCCTATGTACAGCAACTTCTGAAGTAACTTAGGCTCAGCCACAGCTCATCCAACATACTCTTATTGTACAATAGCAATCATTCTAAATTGGATCAGTTTATCCAATTGCTAATGGCTGATATAGTCCACCTGCAGCAACCGAGTTTTTCATTATTAAAATTTCTCAAGGCATGGCCAGCAGGAAACCTGACACACTCATAGTCACAGCAATATTCTTTTGGTTTTCCTTTTCCTGTTTAGCCCAAACTCTGCAACTTTTTCTCATTTCCCCCCTTGATTTGTATACCCAATAGCCCTGGGGCTGTTGGGAACCATTTGACCCTTTCACGCCTCGGTAGACCGAGATACCCCCAAATTGACCAGCATCGTTTTTTGCAGCCACAAGAAAGCCGCTCATTGGAAAAAATTGTGGCAACTCATTTTGCATGGTTGTTTCCACCCGCTTGATCCCCATGCGAAAGAGACACTGTAGTCAGGGTCAAACAACATTAATGTTATCTATTTTTAGTTCCCAAAGCCTCATTTGATAAGATGCATTGCCACAACCAAGTCCTCAGCCAAACCGTTACTCTCCACTCCAGCCCCAATGCCACTAACCTTGTATGGTCCAGAGCCTTTCCCCCCTCCATAGGAAATAATGGACAAAAGTTTTGGGGCACCTTGTTCCTGCTATTACAGGAACCAACCCCCTTGGTCCAATCTATTTGAATTTGGGGGGTTATTTAAAAGATCGGCACCAGCAGCCCCCCTGCAATTTTGATGCCTGGACCTTTAAAAATAACCCCCAGCCACCAGGAAAGTTTCCCCATAGGGAATAACAGACTTGAAAATTTTGGGAACCCCAAATGGCCCTGAATCCAAATACCATGCTGTTATTTTGAAATCAGGAAGATTGAGAATACTGATGTTTTTCGGGTCCAATATATCCCAATCCAAAAAATACTGATTTTTTTTGCACATGTCTACTAAAAACCCCAAGTAACTGATATAAATTTAATAACCATTTTTCCATTTCTTTTTATAATGATAACTTGATGTCTATATTGCCATCCTGCATGAGCAAAAACGACCAAATGAAATTTGGACATGCAAACTGAAACAGAATAGTAATGAATGTTGCTTACGTCCCGACCTGCAACAGAGGCTTTGATGTCCTTGCAATGGATTTACCTTTTGAAAGGCCACATTGTCTTTCAGAGTTCTTTAGATTTCTCTTGTGTAGTGGTACCTGGCTCATGACGAAGGGCTGGTTTATGTTATCGAGGATGCTAAAAGACATTGTTGAGTCAGGTTACTATCTTGAATGTTCTATACAACAGGACAGATTACAGCTGAAAAAATGTGACAAGAAAAATCTGGAATATATTTTATTTCTATAGATATCTCCACCCAGGGCTGGCAGTTTTAGCAAAAAGATAATGAGGATATTTATGCGTCTTTGTTTATCCAGGCATGGTGGCCTCTTTTTTCCTAGGCTGTGTGTGTGTAATGCAAGGGGCTGGTGATTATATTGTTCTAATCTGGTGTTTTATTTATGTGTCTGAACAATTGGGAGCTGTCATACTCTGCGTGAGGGGAAAAATGATATTGCTATAAAGAAAGAATAGAATGAAGAGAAATGTTTAACTGGAGAGATTGACAGACCACAGAATTCTCTAGAGTCTCTTACTGATGATATCATTACATTCCAGCGCTTCGGTCTCAGCAGTAAACTATACTGTGTAACATAGGAATGGGGTTGAGGAAACCCACGACAGACAAACTTTTTCAAAAACTGCATAATGGTAAAGCTTCAGGCTTAGCCTCCCATTTGCAACAAGAGTTTTTATCATTAATAACATCACTACTGGCAAATGAAAGTGGACTTGGGGGTGGAATGGAGAGAACTGTTTCACTATTGTGCAGTAATGCATACATTTAACATTCCTGATACCTGTGGTAGGCATATCCACGTTTTTCTGATCCTAAAGGGGGGGGGGAATAATGTATTTTTGATAGAAGATAAGTATCCAAGACCAGCAACAGCTTTGTGGATAGGATATGCTCTCTGAGAAAAGGGAGAGAGGGAATATGACGACCAATACTGTAAAACATTTTACAGTATCCAACTGCATCTGTGATTTTAATTGATGAACAATAGTCCCTATCATGTGTTGGGAAGTTGATAATTTGTAGTTTTAATTACATTATAATAATGCACAAAAGCTACCTGAACTTTGCTTTGATGGCAAATCAGATGAATATCAGATATGGATCCATCAAACCAGCTGTTAAGGAGTAGCTTCTTCAACACAAATTCATTTTGGAACCTGAGGGCAACACGTGTTGGTAATGTCTTCAGCAGATATAAAAGAATGACTTTTCATACCACAGAGCAATTCTTCAAATACCTCATGCAGCAATTCACTAAGCTATTTGAAAGTGTTCTTAATAATCATAATCTCTTGGGATAAAAACCATTCATGCTCAGTGTCAATTTACTGTTTGATTTATGATATGCTAGGTTAAAGGAAACTACTGTTAGTGTTCTTTCACAACAAGTTCTTTCAGTGTGCTATCTATATTTCTATATTGTAATAGGTGAGTTGATTAGCTGGTGTAGTGTAAGAGAATGAACCATGCCTAAGAGAGTGATTTGTGATCTGGGAGGTCCCTGGTTCAACCCTCACCTCTTTCTTGAACTCACTAGGGGGATGTAGACAACCCATTAGTTCTCAGGCTCCTCTTGTCAGTATGGGGATTATAATATTAGCCTACCTTATCTAGGGCCTATTCAGCCTTAAGTGTGGGACAGAGAAGCAATATAAATAATAACAACATGAGGGCTATTAGGTTTACAACAAGATAACATTTGGGAATCACTTTGAACACTGCAAATGCTATGTACGTGCTTAGTATAATTGTCATATTTCTAGTATGTTAATGTAATGGTTGTAATTAGTTAATTTAGTTTTGTATATGCTCTTAAGTGATAGCACAGTAACATAATACACTCTTAAGTGATAGGACAGTAAGCAACATTTATTGAGAGGAGTGCACAGATTCAAACAGGATGAGACATTGCTTTGCAGTGGAAATAAATTGAACTGAATTGAACATGGGATATCAACGCAAGGATATTCCAAAAGTAACTGAATTCACCTGGTGATGGAAAAAGGAAGACTCTGCCTTTGTCTGGATTATTTCCTTCCAGTGAACCTCACTGGGAGCTTTAACACCCTTCCCGGTATCCCAGATTTCTGAAGAACTTCTTCTAAATTTGACAATCTAAATATTAGAAAGCCTCATTTATTAGCTTGGGAAGTCCAAGTAGTTTTCGACAAAGTTAGGATTTGTAAATGCTGTTTGTTTGTTTTTATGTTGTTGTTTTTTTTGCAAAAACCTCTAATTCTAAAGCAAGATTAATTTGGTTCTTGTAGGTTATCCGGGCTGTGTGACCGTGGTCTTGGTATTTTCTTTCCTGACGTTTTGCCAGCAGCTGTGGCAGGCATCTTCAGAGGAGTATCAGTATCTCTCAGTGTCAAGAACATGAAAGATACTGCAGACTTGGCCAACCTGAGAAATCAGCAGTGCCTGAACATGGACTGACACAAACAGGACACAGGGTCTTATTCCAAGACACTGAAAGATTGGACAATTCTACCAACTATTTTGTCAGATTGCACAGAGAAGCCATTGAAATTCATAAACATCAGCACAACCTTAACAGAAAAGAAGAGAGTTTAAGAATGAATAAGGCTTGGCTTCCTGTCCTGAAAACCTCCAGACTAACAAAGACTACAGTCCACAATAACCATGCAGATTAGCCTTGGATTTCACAAATTAACAGATCACTTCAGGATACAATGGTTCCATATTAACATACCACACCCTCATTAGCACATTATCTTGATACTTACAGGACAATGATTAGCACATTACCTTTGATACTTTTTGCAGGACAATGATTCAGCTCAAACCCAACCCCTTGCGACTATATATTAGTCTTCCTACACACTTGACACTGAGAGACACTGTCCTTCAGTGTTACTCCTCTGAAGATGCCTGCCACAGCTGCGGGCGAAATGTCAGGAAAGAAAATACCAAGACCACGGTCTCACAGCCCGGATAACCTACAAGAACCAATGAACTCTAACCGTGAAAGCCTTCGACAATATCAAGATCAATTTGTTTGCAAGTGACTTTCCTCATATATGATGGCATCATTATGAAACACGTTTTCTTAACAGCTACTTGGAAATGATCTCATGCTACAAAGACAAGTTCTAAATGCATAAATAAGGTCTCAGTGCTGTAATTTTTCTAAGCAGGGATGCTGTTTCAACTGCTAAATAATCTAAACAGCTGTGGTGAAAACTACTCGACTAAATTATCTTTGATCATTAATTGAAATCATTTTTCATTGTTAATAAAACCTGATATCTTGGATGTGAGATTTTGGAAGACGTTGTGAGGCAACATTCATATTAGGGCTGCAAATGGCAGGCGGTGACGTTTTATATTTAATAGGATCTTTTTAAACTCATAGTTTAATTCAATAAAGAAAATGTTACATTTCAAGGATATTCTATAACCTTAGCCACAGGCCTTAATCCTTCCTCTGTTGATGTCAATGTTAAAATTACCACGGACATAAATACATAGTGTCTGCCTTCCTCAAGTCTGTTAGATATATTATGAGCCAGTGTGCTGTAAACTTAAAAGGCACAAGAGACTGGTAGGATAAGTTCCAGCACTGAAGCAGTTGTACAAAGGCATGAAAGTAACTTTGTACTCCTGAGCTTGGCTCATGTACTGATAATGGATCAGTCAGATCAGTTCTATGTCCTGTTATAATGGAATAAGGTCAAATTAGAATTCCAGATGAAGAATGTCTCTTTTACACCTACCACAAAATGGGGAGGTGGCATCTACTTGGATTAGATCCTAAGAGCTGTGAGCAGAAAGCACTAGGGAAACGTTCTCTGCCTTTCTGTTCCCCTAACACCCTCTTAATATCCCCCCCAGCCCCAATCTGGGGGCTCACAAAATGCTGTGATGCATGGCAGAGGGAAGCTGCTGAGGAGGGGCAATTGAGCAAAACTGCATTTCTTTACCCACCATGCTTTCTCTGCCATTAAAAGGAAGGAAGTAGGTGATTTCATTGCATCTCCCCTCCCCACTGCAGCCCTCCATGCCTGCCTATTGAGGTTCTTGAACCCATGCACCAATGAACCCCGAAGGCTTAAGGGGGGCTGCTGGATAAAGACCCACTCATGTAAACACCTTGTAGTAGCTGCTGACTGGATCCAACCTTTTAGATCTCTGTTCTACTGTTGGTTTTATAAATGTTACAGTGAATTCCTGAATTTTGTTGAATATTGACATTCACCTTTATTTATTAAAATGTTGGCTTGAATTCCATGGCAAAAGGAATTTCCACCAGTGAAATTCCAGACTCCCTAGTGTCTATCCTCTCACTGAAGACCAAATGAGCGCTGAAATGCCATTCTCAGGGGACAGAGCACCTCCAGAAACTGCATGGGGTGCGGTGGGGGAAGTTAGAGGTCTGTAGTGGGAGGCAGAAATCAGTAAAAATTATCCATCCTTCTGTTAGTGAAAATTTCCCACAGTGTATTTCCACAATCCATACATTCACTAGCCTATAAATAACTTTGCCATTGCCATTTGAAATAGTTAAATGTGCAACAATACAAATATATAATTGATCTCAAAGATGTACTATAATCCTATAATTATTAGCAGAGAGATAAAGAAACTCATGGCATTTGACAATGCAGTAGTAACAAGCAAAAATTAATAAAATTGTAAGCATGGAACCATATAACACTACACAAGGCAGAGAATGGGCTGAAGAAATCTTTACTTCTCTTAGGGATCCAAGAGCAAGCCCTAGGGAAAAGATCATAGGAGCCAGCCAACCTCATATGGAAAGGTAGTCTTTCAAGTAAGGGGATCTCAAGTTATAAAGGGGTTTAAGGGTCAAAACTAGCACCTTGAGTTGGACCAAAAAAGAAAATTGGTAACCAGTTTGGTTGACTCAGTATTGCCATAATATGACTTGTCTGAACAATCCATGTCTCCAAACACTCTACTGCATTCTGAATCAAATGTAGTCTTTAAGAGCACACCTATAAGAGAGCACCTTGCAGTAATCTAATCTTTAGGTTACAGTAGCATAGATTAGTGTGGACAAGTCAATTGCATTACAAAAGAGTGGAGTTTTTGAGCCAGATGTAATTGGAAGAAGGTACTTGGTACTTTTAGCACCAACACCAGTCTGTCTATGAACCACCTTGGGTCTAAGAACACCCCCCCACCCCCGGCTGTTCATTGAACAGCTTGTATTAAAGGCAATCAGTTTAGAATTGGCTACTAAATACCTTCAATTGTTTCAGCTCTCTACTTTTTATTGTTGGCTTTGAAGGTTAATCTGTATTTGTAAGCGGCTGTAAGATTTTTATTTAATGATATGCATTGATATAATGTGCATCATTTGTACAAATAATGCTGAAAAATGCATAGATTTTGTGGGAAAATTTGATACAAGAAATGAAAAAGGGTACAAAAATAAAGAATTATTGGTTCAAAGAAAAGTCAAAAGTGAAATGGGGATTTTCAGATAAATAATGGATGGGAATTTCACAATCATCCCAAGGGGACATCTTCATAAGGTCTTGGTATATGATCTTAACTGATGGTCAGGTTCATATGGAAGAAGTTTGCCATTCCAAAATGAATGTGAATGTTGACATTCTCAGACCAATATTGTGAATTCCAAAGTTCAAATACCAAAGAATGTTGACAGTTTCTTAGAAGTTATTCTCGGCATTCACTTTTGCATGTTTGAAAAGTTGGGAAATGTTTTGATCATGAATACTATTCATATATGGTTGTCATCAGGCACATCTTAGCCATTTAACTTACAGGGAAATTTCCCAAAGAACCACAGCCCTAGAGGGCCCCTGGAGGTGAAGCCCTCAGGATCCATTTGGCTCAAATAATACACTGGTAATCAGTGTCAGCTCACTAGTTGTCTTCTTCTGCACTGAAACCATTTTGTGGAATGAGGTAAAGGGTAAGCCAGTGTCTACTGTTGGTGCTGCTGGCTGGCTCCTGAAGTGCTTGCTTGTAGCACCACAGGGTCTGCTCAGCTGTGCTTGCTCCAAGGCTATTTTCACTTCCCAGTCTGCTCCTGATTGTCACCATTCATATATGAAGATCAACTTTTACCAAGTTCGGAATAAACACATGAACACATGAAGCTGCCTTATACTGAATCAGACCCTTGGATCATCAAAGTCAGTATTGTCTACTCAGACTGGCCGCTCTCCAGGGTCTCAGGCAGAGGTCTTTCACATCACCTACTTGCCTAGTCTCTTTAACAGGTGATGTCGGGGAATTGAACCTGGGACCTTCTACATGCCAAGCAGATGCTCTACAAACTGAGCCACAGCCCCTCCCATGTATGTTCATGTGAATGTTCACTGTAACCCAAACATTACTGTGTGTTTATTAAGTATATTAATTGAGGATATTCTCTCCAGGAATATCAAGTACAAGAAAAAGTGATGTGAACATGTTCATCACAACTAGTTATTTAAATATATTTTGCCATGACTTCAACATAAACCTTTTAAAACTCCTTGTAAATTGACCAAATTCATGAATTCCATCTCTGTAATACCCCCCCCCCCATTATGAACTGTTTAACCTTGGCAGTAAGTCTTTGTGGGATATTATTAAAATAGCCCTTCCTTTCCAGATGTCATGGTTTTATATATGACAAAGGATACTCTTGTAGGCAGAAGGCATGAGAATAAACAGCTACAGGGATGTGTATATGCTGTTTAATTTTGCACTTCCAGGAGGAAATTGTCTGAGTTTAGCAGTGCATGCTTGGGAACATGAAGACCTTGTTTGAGTAACTGCTTAGTTCACCAGATGGACCCCCAGATCATAGACAATAAACCAGAGCACCAATAAAATTATTCAGCACAAGGCTCAGAAAGATATGAGAATGCTGCTATTCTCATCATATTAAGGATGGTTAAGATTAAACGCTAAAGGTCAAAATCCAGATCTCTTTCGCTTGGAGGTCTTCACAGAAACTTTACAAACTCAGAGGATTTATGCAGCATTTTCATGGATAAGAGAGGGACACAACTGTTAATCCAGGATTTTTCTGCTCAGATGTAGGACAAATAGTAAGAGAAATGAAATAGTCTTTGCATGTTAAATGAGGCTTTAATTGGAGCCAAGGCCTTGTTTAAAGTTACTTTCTGGCAGAAATGTTCATGTTTTAAGGGGAAGAACAGAATATGCTGGGATCAATAAATGAATATAACCTTTCCTGGTAAGTACTTCTTGACCTATAAAAGACCTAAGCAAAGTAGAGCCCGCAGCCTCCTATTTCTTGGGGAAAATCATTACATCTGCAATACAGAGAGACTAGCCATGGCATTCTTTTAAATTGCCCCTTTTTATTACTATGACTATCTATGAGTACAGAAATAGAAATAACACAGAGAAATATTAAACCCAAAGACAACTGAGCAGGTGGCATGTATACAATATCTGGATGAAATCCACAAGAAACTGACATCAAGGGACAGCCTTTGCATGCAAAATCATTGAGCAATCTAACAATGCCCTGAAAAGGATTGATCTCCAGGGCAATCCATTTGGGCCAGCATAAAATGTCATGTCGATGACAACAGAACAAAAATGGAACCAGAAAAAAAATAACAACAGATTAATATAGAGTTGCCTGGTACCTCCTGGCAACTGGTGGGTGGGTGGTGGTGGGGACTTACTGGCAGGAAAACTAGGTCTAGTCCTGTGTTGCCAGCAACGTGGTGATGTTACTTCCGGCATACATTGGAAGCAATGCCATCGTGTTGCCAGTGGCATGGGGAAGCTTTGGTATTTGGGCAAAAACTCTATGTTAGGTCCCTCACCAGATAGCTAATTTCCATTTTCTCAGGAACTCCAAGCTTACAAAAACTACCATTGGTCCTACTGCAGAAGCAATAGATTGGTTCCAGTAAGGAACAACATTATACTGCCAATGTACATCCTGGATCTGATGGTCTAATTCCAGTGTTCTTTATTCATTATAACTAAGAATTATTTGAAGTACTCTTTCAGCCACAAATGCTTCATAACACAGAAAATGCAAAGTCATAGAAATACTGCCTGCTAAAGCTGGAGTTGATATTCATTACATTAATTAGATCCTTTCGACAGTTTTGAAAAAGTTGAACTGAACCATAAAGGAAAGGGCATTAGGTGGATGCCACTAAATATGCAATTATTACTTGATGAAGGAGAGAAACTCCCAAAGTACCTATTTTCATTTCAGTGATCCCTAGCAGGAAATGGTTATATTAGGACCGCATGCTTTAAGGTTCAGTTGGGTAATGAAGACCCAATTTTAATTAGAGAGGGCAAATGGTAATGAGTGCTGGCCAAAGAAGAACACATTTATTTATTTTTGAAGTGATTGTGCTTCTGTGCCATTCAACTGATGAAAGAAAATATTAAAATGGCCTCTCCCTCTTGCAACAAATGAGGTCTTTGTTTATTAAACTATGAATTATGTTGTATTTCCTCAGCATCTCAAAAAAGCACCTATGTGGAGGTTTTGGTGGTATGCATATGCATCTACATTTAATTACTTAGTATGCACATAAACAGTGAATTTATATGCTAAGTTACTCCAGTATAAGCCCACTGATTTCAACAGGTTTAGACTGAAGTAACTCTTCATGGGATTGCATTGTAAAAATTGAAAGCCCTTGTATATATCCTGAAAGCTCTAGCTGTGAATGCTTGAATCCAGAGATTGGAGCCATGAACAGGTAAGACATATCTTTCTGCAAACCTGCAAAAAGCCCTCAGAAAATCATGGGGTTAACCCCCCCCCCCATAAAAGCAGTGCTTGTATCTTTAAGAAAGTAATGCTTTCTGAGAACTCAATGGTCACTGTAGGAGTTGCCAGGCAACCTTAACAGTATTTCCAGCCTTCAAACCTTGGTTGCTGTCAGTAAAAAGCAGGGGGAAGGGGCAAGAGCCTTTTCCAGTGCTGTTTTGGCCTTTCAGTCCATGCTGGCTCCCCTTCCTCCTATCGTGGAGGGAGAACTCTTCAGATACAGCAGGAAAGCTGTCAGCCAGTGTGATCTAGTGGATAGAGTGTTGGACTAGAATCTGGAAGACACAGGTTCAAATCCCCACTCTGCCATGAAAGCTTGCTATGGGACCTTTGGCCCGGCATTCTCTCTTTCAGCCTTATCTACCTCTCAGGGTTGTTGTGAGGACTGAAGAGAGAAGAATGATGTAAGCAGATTTATGTATTTATTTATTACACTTATACCCCACCTTTCTCCACAGTGAGGACCCAAAGCGGCTTACATCATTCTTCTCTCCTCTATTTTATTCTCACAACAGTCTTGTGAATAAGGTTAGGCTGACAGAGTGTGACTGGCCCAAGGTCACCCTTTTTGGCTTTGGGTCCCCATTGGAGAGAAAGTTGGGGATTAATAAAGTAAATAAATAATAAATAAAGCTGAAGACTGAGGGGGGAGATAAAAAGGTAAGTTGGTGAGTGGGAAGGAGAGAAGGAAGCATGAAAAGAGAAGAGGATAAGGGGGATGTCAGGAGGAGTGAAAGACGATATTGTGTACGGAAGCAGATACAGGGGGAAATCAAGCGACCCTGCACAAACCCTTGCAGATTCCCCTCATATGTTTATAATATTTTCCAACTTGCTACCAGCTTGCAGCAGAGAGCTGTACAGTTTGTCAGGATATAGTTAAATATGTTCAATTTCTCCTGTGCACATTTGATATAGGTCCATTTAAAATTATTCATTTAGGGGGGGAAATAGCACAACTGAAAAACTCATGCAGATGTTCTTGGAAATGGATATTTCTGTTTGCTATTTGTTCTGTGAGAGGGATCTAGTAAAAAAAAGTTTGAAAAAGATGATGCAGAGTGGAACTACAAGCTGTTGAGAAAGGAATGGCACAAGAAACTTACGAGATGGCATCAAGTATCCTTTTAACATATACAAAGCACACTACACATACATCTTCCCTGCAAAGCAGCAAGATCTATTCAGTGTCTGCTTTGTCTAAGGCTCATTATACAATGGTTCCATTTTTGTTTTCCAGAGGCTACTCCATGCTTGTGGAATAGCCTCCCAGAAGAGATTGGAGGAGCTTCTACCCTTCTGCCTTTGCGGTGAGGCAGTAAAACAGAATTATTTTCGAGAGCTTTGGGAACATCTTGAGTATGGATAAAACAAAATATCCTTTCAGTTGTGCGTTAGGTGCGATTTTAGATAGGTGCTTTAATGTTTTCGTTTATTTCCTATTGTTTTAATATTTAATTGTTTTAATTCTGTAATAGCAATACACTTTTATTGTATTTTACATAATTGTTGTTACACTCCTTGGATCCTGAGCTGGTCAGCAGAAAAGCAGGGCATATAAATATTTAAGTAAACAAACCTTGTGAATTCCAGATACAAATGCACTACAAGAACTAAAATCTGCAGCAAGCTGCACATACTCAATTTCTGGAATTAATTTTAATGATTCTCTCATTTAAACTAGAATGTAGAGTGGATTGCTGTACACAGTGATCTACCACAGAAATATAATAATGGATCAAAGACAATTCACTAAGCCCTTTAAAAAAAGGAAAAAAGAAAAAGGTGATCAGTCAGCATTTTAAAAAATACAAGCAGTTTTTAATTTTTTGTTAGAAAAGGAATAGCATAATCAAAATCTATTACTTGCAGTTGTGCTTGCCTTGTGAGAAAAAAACTTGAAAGCAAACATATGTGAAGATACCAAATCTTTCCAGTCAGTAGCCTGTCACAGTGGTTAAGCCAGTTCCTAAGCAACTCTTCATCAGAACCACAAGACAAAGTTAGAATTCTTCAACTTGAAAAAAAAAAAAAACTGTCTGAAACTCCCTGTCTTGAACTGAATGCAATACTACTTAAATGCAGGAGATGCTATTTACAAACAGATTAGCAGAATCAAACAACGAGAAGATTTAAAGCCATGGGTCAGTTCTTGAAGACCTTTGGCCATTTATTAAAAGAGTTTTTGGACAGTGTCCCAGAAAGAAAATGGATGGAGTTAAAACTTTGCAATTTTCTGCAACCCAATGTGAATATAGCCTAAACTAATGTGCACAATTTCACTAAATAAAAATGTTATCCTTGGCATTTTTCTCTACAAGGTATGTTATATTTTGCATAATGTTTCTTGAAATTATAAGTAAAGCATCAAGCAGTGATTCTGGGAAAATGGGATTTAATAGTTGTGAATGGACCCACTGGCCAATGAGAACTGATGAAGTCAGGAAAGAGAGGTGTAACAGATCCAAAAATAAAACAAAAGCTCTGTTATCCCACTTTCAAAATACTTGAAACCATTACAGTGATACTTTTATTGTACAACTGTACTTGAAAATGAGAAACTAATACTATGAAAATGGGATATGAGTTTTATAGATGGAAAATAGTCTTTTTCTCCTCCCTTCTTGCTTTTTAAAATATCTTCTAGAAACTAAATTTATGGGTATGAATCAACAAGGATGACAAAACAACCAAAAATGTGGGTGGGTGGGAAGGGGGAAATGAGCATTAAATATATTTGTAATATCTCCTCACTTTACATGGGATAAAATTTACTTGTGCTGTATTTATTTTCCCTATTTATAGTCTACTTTTCTCACTGAGACTCAAGGTGGAACATACACTGTAAGTCAATGCAACTAACAGGATGAGAAATCTAGTTTAAGAAATTGTACCAAGAGTTTTGGTTGCAGAAGGAAATTTCTTATCGCTATCCCACACTGTGGACAGTGGTTGAGAAGCTCATTGTTGAGAAGCTCATTTCCAGCATCATATTTGGTGGAATGTGGTTTTAGTATGGTCATCCAACTTCATGCAGATAAATCAACTCCAGATTACTAAACCTGGTGATTTAAGACTCCTGATAATTGTCTTTTAACCTGACATTGGGAAACTGGTATCATTTTATCAAGTCCATCCATTGCAGTAAGAATATACTGAACAGTGAAGCTGTTACTAAATATGGTATATAAGATTCTTGCTAAATGACTATCAGATTTTGAAAAGCTGGTATCACTGGATAGAATTCATCAATTTTTTGAATAAATTAAACAGTTTTAATTGGATTTTGAATAAATTTGCAATTAACTGTTATTGTTTTTAATTGGATTGTTATTATTTTCCTTAGTGGGCTGTGCTAACCACTCTCCTGAATAATGCTTTTTATAGGGTAGGGTAGGGGGCACCGGGGATGTGTTTATGGAACCAAGGGGCAGCAGCCCAAAAAGGTTTGGGAACAAATGATTTAGACTCTGATTCTATTTTCTGCCTGCTTTATTTCTGAGAAACTCCCTATTCCCATAGTGAGGTGCTACTACCAAATTCTTGACCTTGGTATACACAGTCAGTGGTCCTGAATTTCATTATATCTGGAAATATGTGTGTGCTCTTGACATGCAAGAGGGATGCTCCAGACACTGGAGGTCACAAGGAGGATGCTCTAAACATTGGAGGTCACATACAAATGGGCCATGGGTTAACACCTTGATAAATTTTGATTGCTTAACACTTTTGTGTATTCATTCATTCCCCTCAGTAATTGTATGTGTGTCCTGACCTGGATAGCCCCAGGATAGCCTGATCTCATCAGATTTCAGAAGCTAAGCAGGGTTGGCCCTGGTTAGTATTTGGATGGGAAACCTCCAAGGAATACCAGGATCATGATGCAGAGGCAGGCAATGGCAAACCATCTCTGAAGTCTCTTGCCTTGAAAACCCTACAGGTTGTCATAAGTCAGCTGTGACTTGGCACAAAGAAGGGGGGTATGTGGGAGGTTGTATCAAGTAATACCTATCACTGATCACATAAGCTACCATTCTAACAGTATCTTTAGAAGGATGAAAACCTCCACTGAATTTCCCAATTGGAGAATTTGCTCACTCAAGGTAAGGAGGTAATAGTAACAGTAATGTTTTATAAGGAGACCTCTGTGCTTGGCATAACACAGGAACATGCATTTTTTCTCTACATAGCTAATTGTACCTTTGTAAGGGCCAACTGGACTGGGGAAATGGTTTGAGGAGTAAGGGTCCTACATTATCTCCCCAGTACTTCTCTTCCATCTGATTTTTTTTAAAAAACATAGGAGTTTCTGATTATAAATTACATGTGTCGTCATGCAGTGTGGGTAAAATAGCTATTCATTGGAATCGAGCATGGAATAAAACTATGGCGGCTGACCGATAGCAGTGAAAAATTAAATGAGAATAAAACAGATAGGGTTGAAATATGTATGGCACCACATATTACATAAAGATTGATTTGCATCTGCAGGGTACAATAGAAGTTGGACACCCATTTCTTTTCTTTTCTACACTGACTGTGCAGCTGGTATTAGCTCTCCTATAAAATTTACATGCAACCATGTAAATAATGTGATTTTTCAAATGGAGCGAATAGTGGCTCCATGGGGTAGTTTAAAGAAGATAGAGCGAGGGGGGGGGAGAGAGGAAGGCAGGAGCTGCTCCTGCCCATTTGTCCTGGTTGCAAGGAGAAAAGCGAGTCTCAGAGGCACAAATTCCTCTTGCATGTTTGATGCAAAGTCCTCATGTCCTCTGTCAACAAACATGAGAATTTGGTTTCATGCATGTGTTTCGTTTCATTGTTTTTTCTATCAGAAAACAGATAATTAGAAATAATTTCTAATTACCAAGCCTTTATGGATCAGCTGTATCACAAAGTTTCCCTTAGTAATAACTCCTGGACTAGAGTTACAACATACAGCCCACTGCAATCATTTTCCTGAAGTCTCATGTATGTTTTTTCTCAGCAACACTCCATTCCATGTGAAAATCCCCATAATCTTCCTTTTAAAAATCATGTATAAAGGTATTAGTTTTATTATTTTTTCATATTAGCATTTCAAGTCATTTGGAGCTGTAATGAATGTGCTTAATTATATACAGGAATGCTTTGCTGCAGGGGAAATGAGCTCTTTGTGAGCCTGTGTCTTTGCTTGGACAGATGTGACTGTTCTAAATTATGCTGGATGAACACATGAGAAGTTTTAAAGACATGCACCCTTTTCCATATTCCCTCTTCCATTTGGTTTGCAGCCGAGGCTTGGCTTCTTATGTCAAACGGCATCTCTAGCACTGAGCAAATAGTGGAAAAAGTGTTCATAAATAATATAAATATCACAACTATCTATATTTTCCATATGTTACTTTTGAATTTAAATACAGAATAACCAATTATTGAAAGTCCCTATTTCCTTTCCCCCCCTTTTTTATTGTTGCTTAGTCCGATCACTGGAAAAATACTCTGAAACAGAATGGTTCACTAAGGAAGACAAATGATTAAATGAAATATCTATAAATTGATGTCCATTCCAGGGAACTCTTCTTGGTAGAAGAGTTCACATGTACATTTTGAACTAACTTGCCTGCCCAATCTTCTTTATTGGTTTAAATGGAAAAGAACAGAGTTGAGTTCATCAAAATGAACAAGAAGGTACACATATGCACAAGGACCATGCATTCTTTGGAATGGACCTGATCTTTGGACTGGGATTAGACCATAACTAGGAGGGTTGCTAGGTTCCCCCCTTGCCATTGGCGGGAGCTTTTGTGTGTGTGTGTGTGGGGGGGGTGATTTGTGAGTGCACAGCACTTGCGCACAATAATGTCCAAAAGCAACTGGGATGCTCTAGCACGTCCCTCAAAAAAACTCAATAGAAACCATAGAGTTTTTGAGGGACATACTAGAGCATCCCCTTCACTTCCAGCTTTACCTCAGAAGGGACATGATTGTGCCACACCTCACGCGTGTGGGGATTGTCCCTCCCTTTAGCTTGCCTGTTTCCCCTGCTGGCCAGTTGAGAGGCAGCAGGCAGGCCTATTAATTGGTAGGCAATTGTCTGCTATTAACAGGCACCTGGCAACCCTAATAACTAGGGATGCTAGGAATAATGCAGGTTGTTAAAATATTGTTAGGGCTAATTGGCGAACACCATGAGATAGCAAATGATAAAGGACTGTTCCTAAGTCAGCCCATCATTGCTTGTGCAGCTGATGGGCTGGAGAACCTCCCTTGATGCTGAAGAATATCAACCAATCTCTTTGTTGCTTGAGCAGCATATGGTGGAGGGCAAAGGGTGGAGCTTTTAATACCTTTTGGCACCATTTTGATGTGCAAGTGAGAATCAACAAAGCTGGTGATAATGCTGGTCAAGTTTGAACTATAATGGAGTTTTCCCACAAGCCTGTAGCCATTACAGGCTGCCTGTGGGTAGCAATTTACACTAAAAAGTGAGGCTGATGTTTTATTATTCAGATCAGTGACAACTGAAAACTAGTTTAACCCATATGTTTGGTTTCTCCTGTCCAGTTCAGGATATGGGTACAATGTATAATGATGTTTGGATTGCGTGATACATACGTTCTTCAAGCATATAAAAACTAATTTGTTAAATTCTGTACTCATTGTAGTGCTCTTCACAGAGTTCACATATATTTATTTAAACTATGGTAATTTCTCATGGCTTGCATTTGTTGGAAGCTTTTTTTGTTTCAACATTTATTTACACAAGTGTTGTTTTCAAGGATGTCTACTCAGGCGGCAGTGCTATAACATATTCATTGCTTCATGAGCACGTAAGAGTAAAGGAAGTGAGCAAATAGAAAACAACAGGCTGGTTGATAAGAGACAGAGATTGCCGTTAGAACGCTCCGATGTTGAAGGTCTTAACAGATTTCTTTAGACTGATGGGAAATTTTTTATAGAAACAACGAGCCATTCCGCTAAGCTTTAGCTGGGGAAAATAGATTATTTGCATCAGTTCAGCAGCTTGTGTATCATGATTGCCGGGGTGAAAGCCATGGAGATTATAGACATTGTATTATATCATATTGTTTAAAAATAAATCCTTTACCTGCTGTGCATTTGTGTGGGAGGCCTTAACTCACTTTTCTGGGCAGGCTACAGAAAAATATTTTTTCTTCCTAGTAAAGTTTTGTTAAATCTCCCCATGGAGGGTGTTTAAACAGGAAAGTGTCCTTGAGGCAGTCTCAAAGTATGGTGCATGTTTATTGGGGAGCCCGATAAAAATGATATAAGGCATGTTTGTGAAAAAGAAATATTGTCTTTTAATATATGCTCACTACACTAGTAAGCAGCCTGACCAGTTATGTCTTTCCTTATCCCAAGAAGAATGACAAGCAGCACATACAGCAACTCTACTTGGAGCTTTGGTAACAATGGCATGAGGGTCCTTTCATATGATGTTGACCTTCCATGTTACTTGGAAATACACATTGTGAAGACTCCCTTGGCACTAAGGAATATCAAAAGGGATCCTAAAAATCATTTCTCTGCTTCACTTTGTTCTGACTGATAAACCCATTCAGGTCAACATAATAAGTTTTGGTTCACACATGCATCTAACTGCGTAGTAGAGGAGCACACCTATCCTAGACATACACCAGTTTGAATGTGGCTACTTTCAAACCCAACTGCAAATGTACACAAAAATTGTTTGAGCACAAGGAAGTTATCTTTCTTCCACCTTTTCTCACTCTTCAGAGTTGGTGGCTTAGAGCCTACGCCTGGTTTAAGGATTGTTCACAATCTGGCAGGGACCCATAGAATAGTATTATGAGATTTTTGACACGGTGACAAGTTGCCTCTAGAAACTTGAAAGGAAAATGATAATCTTGGTAGAGTGAAACAGAAAATAAATATCATTAAGAGGAATCATTTCTGTGCTTGGGAATTAGTAAGCAAACAATCAAAATAATATCAAGTGCTCCCTACGAAAGAGCAATTCACTCCAAGTAGCAATGCAGTATTCAAATTAACCTATTCCAGAGGGGAGGCAAGAAGCCAAAGAAGTAAAAGGCAATAGCTACATTTATGAATCTGTGCAGGTTCAAACAAAGGTCTAAGTTCCTTGACAGGGTTACAAACATCTGGACTGTAAGTATTCCAAAGGGGAAGAATTGTGCCAGCAAGTACTTTGTAGTCTTGTATGTCAACAGATGCTTTGCTGCTATGCAAAGTGTTTGGGGTTTTTTTTGGCCGCCAAGTCAGAGCTGACTTATGGTGACCCCTTAGGGTTTTCAAGGCAAGAGACGTTCAGAAGTGGTTTGCCATTGCCTGCTTTCACGTCACATCCCTTGTATTACTTGGAGGTCACCCATCCAAATACTTGCCTGAAAGTGTGTGACTGGCCCAAGATCACCCATGGCAGAGTGGGTCTTTGTACCTGGTTTCCCCAGATCCTAGTCCGACATTTTAACCACAACACCAGTCTGACTCTTTGAGGAATTTGGAACCAGTCAAATGTGCACACCAAGCAGGGTAAGTTAGGTCCGAGCAACCAAAAGGGAAAGAGAAGCAGAAACACATAATATGTGTCAATGGGAAGCTGTATAGTTACACACCTATGTGATGTGAAGCCAGCTGGAAGGCACCAAGCAAGAACTTTGAATTGGAGACTGATTCTGTCTCCAGTTATAAGACTAGCAGCTTTGTCCGAATAATTTCCAAGCTTCAAAAGGGGGAAATATGGTGTAAAAAAATGAAGGGGTTGGTTCGGGGTCCTGGGAAAACTACTGAAGAATGTGGGAGATAGCTAGGTGAAGAAAGGAGCACTTTTGGTTAGACCAGAGAAGTAATTCAAACACTGGATTATTGGGACAGGTGATATAAGGGGGAGGCTTTTTGGCAAACATTAATATTACAGCTTCCTTGTATGGCTTGTACATTCTGATCAATCACTGATTGCCCTTGCTTAATTATCAGATGGCCATGCGTTGGTGAAGGAAAGCTTCTCCCTGGGACAGCCTATTCTCTCTCAGAGAGCATGATGAGATTAGATCTAGTCATACATTTTCTTCTTGCTCTCTGCCTTTTGTGATGAAAATTATGTGAAGCCTTGTTTAGTGCTCTGAGGAGACATGTACACAGGAGCTCGTCACCACAGGTGGATAAACACAATGGAGGCAACTTTGGAATAGTTCAATTGATTACTGTTAACACTGCTGACTGACAACTGATTATGCTTTGAAAAGTATTTGTGTTTGCATTGTCACCATTTGATACAAAATTCGGTTTGTGGTGGTTTTATCTGTAATGGCACATGCACACGCAAGCAGGTCAATAATTGATGTTGCATTCATCAGCTGATTAATAGGTACAGTATGAACCAGGTAAATTGCATTCTTCATCTAATGGTCAGACTACCATGCTGATGAATGTTTAAAATGC
Source organism: Euleptes europaea (assembly GCF_029931775.1). Taxonomy (NCBI): domain Eukaryota; kingdom Metazoa; phylum Chordata; class Lepidosauria; order Squamata; family Sphaerodactylidae; genus Euleptes; species Euleptes europaea. Next base: position 33,989,985 of record NC_079320.1, on the reverse strand, counting down.
AAGGAGGTGGGCATGGTCCTCAGCAAACATGGCAGAATATTAATGGTGGCCTTCACTTCTTACTAGTTGAACAATGGAGCTGCCGATAATGTCAACTCCTTTGGGGCTGCCTGGATAAAAATGTTCATGTAATCAAGGACAATAACCACACCATTTGCTTGTGTTTATATGATGTGAAAGAGCTCTGGGCAAAAGCATTGAGAATCATCCCTGATTGCTACCAAGTAATCTTTTGCAGACTTGTGAATCAAAACTGTGGTTGATTTTCATTGGTGTGATTATCATGTTTTTGAAACTTTGCTGATTAAAACTTTATGAGCATGCCATTAGAAAGAAGACGGCTCTCCTTTCTGGCATTACATATTATGTAAACCATGGAGACTCAGCAACAATGAGCTTCTTTTCCCGTTTATATTCAGGAAATACAATATACTTTTTTCAGGCTTTCCATATGCTTTCCAAATTCAGAAAGCAGTGTTGTGTAGTGGTTAGTGTCAGATGCCCAGGTTCAAATCCCTACTGTGCCATGGTAGCTTCCTGGGTGACCATGGGTCAGTCACACACACTCAGCCTCACCTACTTCACAGGTTTGTTGTGGGATAAAACAGAGGAGGGACAAATGATGTAAGCCACCCATTGTGGAGAAAAGCAGGGTACAAACAAATTAAATAAAATAATAAATACATTATCTCATTTATTTCTTAAACCCCATGGCTTACTATACTATACCCTCAAATCCAAGGGATATACTTTTTATGTGATTCCAAGATCTTGCAAGTAGGCAGGCAGCTTGCTAGTCAGAATTAAAGGGAATAAATACAAACTTCTAAAGACTACTTTCACAGGATAACCTTTTGTGCAAATTCCTGCTTCTCAAGTTCCAAAACTAATGTAATACAAGGGAAAGACAGTAAACATTTAGGTGCAAAATTAAATATATAATATCATAATTATCCCATGATAATATCCCTCCTGCGCCTGTGGAGGTTTGTTCCTCAAGCATATGAATACTGACAAAGGATTTCTTACGACTCTTACTTAGAAGCTTCTTGGCTGACTAGGCCTTGCAATATTATCAACATTGTGTGTAATTGAACATATATGAAGAGGGACAGTGGGTTCTTCCCATGGAAAATGTCACTCTGCTCCCTCAGGACTTGGCACAACTTGTCTCTTATAACAGAATTCAGTACCTTTTTAGCAGCCACCTGTGTGGCTATGCATTCTTTCACTTCAATCATGGGGCTGCTTACCTGCTTCAGGAATCTTCATCTTCTCTTCTTCTGTTCTGTTACTTGAGTCAAAACATACAATGCTCCCTCAGCTGATCAGTAGTTTATCCACCTGGTTGTCTTGGTTACAAGTTGATCATGCCTGCCTTATTTATATGTGCATACTTAGTAATAAATAGGAGATGAAAAGAAGATAAATTTTGGGTTTAAGTGAACCACAATTTTAACTAACACTTAAATAAGTTGTATGGCAAAATTAATGTGTTAACTATTCATCCTACCTCACAAGCAGGACCTAGTTGATCTTAGGCAAAACCCTAGAGTGGCTATTACCTTAGTTCTTCTAAGTATGTTGTTAATGGCAGTCTTTCAAATTCATTTCATACCCTGAGCCTTTTAGCTTTGGTTTGGTGAGCCAATTAAGCCCAAGGTGGAGCCTGTCCTAGCTCTCACAATACCCAGTAAACTTGAGAGACAAGATTTTGGAAATTTCTTCAGGCTTAACCTGATGCATAAGCCTAGTCGCTAGAGTTAGCTACTGTTAATGTTCTTTCAATCCACACTGTCCCTCCCAGTTGTGACCTGGTACCTATAGGTACTGAAAATCATCACCTTTTCTGAGGGCTCTCCCAAGTCCTGAGGGAGAATTGGTGGAAATAATTGCAACCTTATATATGAGTACTGGCACTTAAAAAAAAAAAAAAAAGTACTGATTATGTCTAAATAAATTAAAACGAATCAATGCTACCTACACAGTGAAAAGCAGGCTAAAAATTGCAACTCTAAAAGCAACTTTTTTATTCGCCAACCTTGTGCTGTATGACTCATTTTGTCTCCACTATTGCTTAGAAATTTAATTCATGTATTGTTCTTAGTATTAGGGAGTTGTTTTATGACCTTTAGGTGCTACCTATTTTATACTGTTTATAGGATTTTCACTCCTATTTGTAGCTATGAACTATTGATGTATTTTGTTTTTAATTATGCTGTGAACCAACCTGACCTCTTCCTTGGCAGGGAGAGGGTGGGAAATAATAATAATAATAATAACTACTACTGTTCCGTTCCTGTCTTTACACAGCCCAGGCTTCACAAACCAATCCTGCAATTATGCTGAACTGACCCTACCTCCAATCAGCACCTGGCTGGTAAGCCTCAGTGTGGCCACTATACCACTTATGTCCTTACTTTATGCCTCAATTTATATCCCACTTATTTCCTTACTTTATAGCTCAATTTAGTCCATTCAAATGATGGACTTAGTAAATACATCTCCCAGTGCTAGTATTTATGTTAAAAAGCCAATAGTGGAAGCTTGAAACCAAAATAAAAAGAATTTAATACAGAGATTTCTTTTTTAAAAGTTGGTTTTTGCTGACTTCTTTGTGAAATGAGAATTTTCTATTAGGAAAACATTAATCGATTTCTTAAATAAAACTGGACTGCCTCTTTTTTCCTCTTTAAAATGCTCTTCACTTTCTGACACATTTATCCTAGAGCAGCAATCAGTGGTTAATCTGGGAGAACAGATGTCAAAGCAGTTTTCAATCAGATGACAAAATTGCTCCAGTACTTACACTGTGAAGATATTGTAAGGCTGTGGTCTCCTGCTTTCTGTAAACTGCACCTGTTCTACACCTGGAGTCCATTGACATCAGTGGGAGTTCTGCATGTGCAATGAATATAGAAGAAAGGGTAACTGGACCATGAATTGAAATAAGAAAAAATAACCTTAAAGCTATAACAGACAAAAGACAGCTCTTGCTGTTTTCAGCTACGTGGGACATAATAATGTGCGCCCTGCAGAACAATGCTAATTAAGAGGTCTGTTACTTTATTGTTTTCATGCTGTGTTAATTTGCAGAGACAACATGATATAAAAGCATTTGTTTTGGGTCACTATAGCTTTGCTAATGTAGGCACAGATTGTAATTAAGCTCTGCATGATTTACAGTAATAGTGCGCAGATTGTTTTAGCGTATATGGCAATATTAAAAACTTATTTCAACAGGAAGTGAATTGATTTTCATGCTTTTTTTATTCAAATGCCTATGTAGTGTGTCAGTTATTAGAAATTTATTTAAAAATGGAATTCAGATCTTGCATCATTTTGACTAATTCAAATGCAAGTAGCACTTGGGCCCCTGGATAGCAACTACAAACTGGTTAGCCAATTTGCCCATTTGGAGAGACAATAGTTCCCCAAGCTTCTTGTTAGGGACTGAAAGATGATTTCATCATAGTGATTTTTATCTATTGTACTGAACTATTCTTCTTCATAGATCCTCATATGGACCCTAACACAATGCCAGAAAGCACTATCCTGGGTTCATTCATTAGTTTCTCCAGGTGAGGAATCTCTGGTAACAAGGCTTGACAAGTGTTCTTTCTGAAACCTTGAAGGGATACTATACTGCCAGCTAGAGTCAATAGCATGTGTGTGTGTATATATATATATATAGATATAAAAAGCATCAATTTTTTTGCCATCAAGTCACATCTGAATTATGGCAACCGCTGGTGGGGTTTTCAAGGCAGACTTCAGAAGTGGTTTGCCATTGCCTTCTTCCATGTCATGGCCCTGGTATTCAGAGGTCTCCCATCTAAATACTTGCCAGTTGATCCTGCTCCTGATATTTCCTGTTAATCCCGAATATTTCTGGGATTTTTCGAGACCTTTATTTTGTATCCTGGAAAATTCCTGAATATATTCTGGATGCCAAATATATCAAAAGAAACACTGATATGGTATTTTGGGGTATATTTTCAGCTTGTTTTTTTCCAAATGAACATCCCTGTCTACGAATTGAAAAGTTCATAAATTTATGAAAATGTATTGAAAACTAAAATTCTTCAGTGTATGCTAAATCCGATCAAGTAGAAGATCTGAACAAATACATAAGATAAAATAATCGTCCGGGATGAAAGGAAAAGGTAAAACGCACATTGCAGACATATTTTCATGTTAAAAATGAACATGAGTGTTGAGTCTTAAGTTGCTGAAGCCAATGCCTTTACAAGACTACGTGCATTCTGTGAATCACCATGTTCATACCATGGGATAGGAAAGCAGCAATTGTTGGAATGGGAGTCATGCAAATTGCAATTCAAAGAAAACTTTTGTAATTAAAGTTCAATGTTGTTTGATTTAAACTACAGCAATATTCTCATACATGCCTTTTGATTTAAGAAACATGATAAATTGTGAGGTGCCAAGTTCAAACATTTATCTTTTTTTGTGTTGTTGTTGACTATTGGAAAAATATGCTCTCTCTAAATTTGAGACCGATTTTGTCTGTTTTTTCAATAAAACACCTTTTGTGAATAATAACGGTTTCTTATGGCAACACTATTTTATGCTGTGATCTTGCTATGTTGAAGCCAGATGAACAAGGGGAAATAACTTTACCAAAAGAGTTACAATTTACATTATTTATGCATTATCCTGTCCCAGATCATTCACTGACTTTAACAGAACTTATGGCAGATAAAAATATCTCCCAATAACTTTTATCCCAGGCCTGAATAACTTGGGACATACCAAAGATGTTTACATATGCTCAATGAATACTTGTTGAAGGAAGGAGAACCAAATTCACTCACTCCACCACTGACATATGTATGTTGAGCTAAATGTCTGGAGCTACTTCTTGAGCACATACATAACAGTTTACTGCAGGTATTTAGCTGAATGCATAATGATCAGGGGTCAGGGCTCCCACTGCCCTCTATAGAACATGCAGTGTCTGAAGCAGGTTCGGGTATCCAGTTATGCAGATATACCTTGCATTGTCCAAACAGCCTAATATATATATTGGTGATACACTCCCTATGTGAGATATATTCAGAATCATCCAGTCATACTAATTTATTTAAAACATTAATTCTCCACACACTTAACATAGTTCCCAAGGCAGCCTTTAAATCAGTGGTTCCCAGAGTGGGCAGTACCACTCCCTGGGGGGATGGTGGACTTACCTAGGGGGACACTAAGAGGCAAGAGGGCTTCAGGGGGGTGCTAGAGGTGGGCCCCTTCAACTGTGTTGTTCACTAATTTACAAAAGACCAAGTGATGGCACAATGCTGGCAAATTTGGTGGAAACGATCAGCATTTTTTCCAGACTTTGAAGAGTTAATCAGTTCTGTTGAATAAATTCCAACTAAAAAGTTTCAATTTGATTTTGAATAGATGTGCAATTAATTGTTAGTGTTTTGAAATTTTATTGTGATTATCTTCTTTAATGAGTCATGCAAACCCCTATTTTGAATAATGCTTTTTATAGGATAGGGTAGGGGGCTCTGGGGTTGAGTGTGGAACCAAGGGGGCGGTGGCCCGAAAGGTTTTGGAACCACTGCTTTAAATAATCACAGGCATATAAACAATTAGTTACATAAATCTAATAAAATCTATAAGACCAAGATGAAATCAGTATAATATCAGTTGTAAAAAACATTTTAAACAGTTTAGAATGTAAGTAAAGGTAAAGGTCCTCTGTGCAAGCACTGAGTCATTACTGACTCATGGGGTGACATCATATCACAACATTTACTAGGCAGACTATGCTTATGTGGTGGTTTGCCATTGCCTTCCCCAGTCATCTACACTTTACCCCCAGCAAGCTGGGTACTCATTTAACTGACATCAGAAGGATGGACGGCTGAGGCAACCTTCAACCGGCTACCTGAAACTGACTTCGGTCAGGATCAAACTCAGGTTGTGAGCAGAGCTTTGACCGCAGTAGCGCAGCTTACCAATCTGCACCACGGGGCTCATTTTAAAAAAATCTCTCAGTCTTGGTTCAGGGGGAAGTATAAAACTGAAGATGGAAAATCAAAATCCATTCCAAAATATTTTTGTTTGTTTTGTTTCATAAGTCAAAGTCACAAACAAAAAGACAAACCTTCCTTTATTCACTTCGAGTATCCCATTTCTATTGACTGCTGCTATGCCCAAAGTTGCAGAAAACGTTCTTTTAGAGTACATCCAAGAGAAATTAAATATCTGGAAAAGACAAAGGTTTGAACTCAAAGGGTTCAGTATGGAAGGTGTCATGCACTTGTAGATAAACAGCTTGAACAAGGTCTTTGCAATACTCACAACTCTTTGAATCAGTATATACAGAAGACGTTGCCCATCTCTCACACATGGCCTTTAAACTCTTTGCCAAAATTTGGATTAATATATTTCTGTATTTCCGTAAGTAATGGCCTCAGATTCGTAAATAATATGATCATTTGAGGGGAAAATATTGCTCGAGTTTATAAGGTTTCATTTTGGATTACCATGAATTGAGATTAATAGCAACAGGAACGTTTTTTGAAGGTCTGAACAGGTTATTCATCACATATGTACTGTCATTTGATCACACAAAGCAGAACAGTGTTGGTGGTTTCATAAAACTGAAATCATTTATGTTCCCTTTCTAATCCCCAGTGATATCAACAGATACTTTTATTTCATGACTGCTTTTTAAAATGTACCTAACTGAATGTAAAGGAGCATACAATTAAATACTATTGACTGAAACTGCATCTTATTATTTTAATAGCTCCTCAACTACACTCCCCTTGTGTGGCCTACAGAACACAGGTATAACACAGTAATTGCAGCTGTGAAAACAGCCAGCCTTCCCAATGTTTAGATATCTATCTGTGGCTAGGGACGAAATTTGTGGGTAGGAGATGAGGGTAGTCAAAACTCCAAGAATGTAATGAGGGCTGGGAATTGTACAGTCGGTGCATGTCTCATAATTCCTCCTATAAGAGCTATTTGCAGACCTTTGTTCACAGAGGTATACAAAGACAACTTCCCTGTTTCCATCTTTTTGGAGGTACAGCAGACAATATTTAAGAGTTCTGTTTGATTGACATTGAAATATGATAAGTCATACACTAGGAAGGTACCAAGGCCAGAAATAAAACTCCGATTTCTACCTGAAGAGTAAGTGGCTTTTTATGGACTCCAGGTTTTTGTCAGAAATAGACATTTGGGTGTATGAAATTGAAATATATCTAACCATTCAGAAGTAGCATTGTCACTAATCTTTAGGACATGGTTCTTAAAATCCAGTTGATTATAGCTAACCTTAAGTTACCCTTACTTATTTCAGAGACAGCGCCATCCTAAACAGGTCTTGTAATAAATCCTACTAAAATCTAGTCATTGAGGTTTAGGATTGCACTGTTACCTTAAAACTGGCCTTCATCTAAAAATGCTGTGATGAAAGCTGTGTTTAAATTTTACCTCAGGAAACAGAGCTGTTTAAGGATGAGGTCTAATAGATGGCTGCAGCCATCTGTTTAAGTACAATCATACTGACCAGGAAGTAGGAAGCATGAAATTCCGTGGTGTTGATTCCAGGCAGATATCTTCAAGAGCAGGTTGGGAATATGCAACTTTTTATCTGTGTATTTTTCTTTTTAAATATGGTGTAATCACTGAAAATGTATAAATTGTAACTCTTCTGTGGTTCTCTCTTCATAGCTACAGCATGTCCATAAAACAATTCATACCCTCCAGTTCTTCTGTTTTAGACTGTATTTTCCTCATTTCTTTCCCTAACATCTCATTTTTTATATATATTTAGTTACATTATTGTCACCAGTTTGGTTATCAACAATTTTTGCACTTTGCTTTGTCGATTTGTTTGCATTTGCATTGTGTATGTATAAAATCTTGTATTCAATTTTCACAGTGTTTATACATTTTTCACAGATAACAACAACAACAATGTTACAGTACAATCGTAGTAACATTGGTTCTTGTAGGTTATCCAGGCTGTGTGACCTTCCTGACGTTTTGCCAGCAGCTGTGGCAGGCATCTTCAGAGGAGTAACACTGAAGGACAGTGTCTCTCAGTGTCAAGTGTGTAGGAAGAGTAATATATAGTCGTAAGGGGTTGGGTTTGAGCTGAATCATTGTCCTGCAAAAAGTATCAAAGGTAATGTGCTAATCATTGTTCTGTAAGTATCAAGATAATGTGCTAATGAGAGTGTGGTATGTTAATATGGAACCATTGTATCCTGAAGTGATCTGTTAACATGTGAAATCCAAGGCTAATCTGCATGGCTATTGTGGACTGTAGTCTTTGTTAGTCTGGAGGTTTTCAGGACAGGAAGCCAAGCCTTATTCATTCTTAAACTCTCTTCTGAAGAAGTGAACTGTGGCTCCCAAAAGCTCATACCCTACCAGGAAATATTTTTGCTAGTCTTTAAGGTGCTACTGGACTCTTGCCCTTTTCTATCTCTTCTTTTCTGTTAAAATTGTGCTGATGTTTATGTATTTCAATGGCTTCTCATCAGCACAACTTTAACAGAAAAGAAAAGAGTTTAAGAATGAATAAGGCTTGGCTTCCTGTCCTGAAAACCTCCAAAGACTACAGTCCACAATAGCCATGCGGATTAGCTTTGGATTTCACATGTTAACAGATCACTTCAGGATACAATGGTTCCATATTAACATACCACACTCTCATTTGTCACAGGAAGGGAAGGGTGGGGAGCTCTATAGGAAGAGAAAAACACTGATGAGGAGAGAACACATCTGGTTGGTTGCACTGTGTGAGGCAGCCCTTCCTTTTTCTTTACCCTCAGTGTCTAGTGCCTTCTATTCACCTTGGGAGATGGCTGCCAAACCATCCCTGCTTTTTTGATTTGGTAAATTCTCACTCTGGAGACTATTTGGCAAATAAAATCAAACTCCAATTATCTGTAAATATATTGTTTCTCACTTTAATTGCTTATGAACAGGTACATAGGAAGAAGCCTTTCTGAGCACAGTAATATTTACTTCTGAATAAATACATAAAGGATCAAGCTGCATGTCTCAGTCTTAAGAATGGGTATAATAAGAGATAACAGCAATACTGACTGGCAGAGATGCAGTAGCTGATGAGTTAAGAACACAGAGATGAACATATGCAGAAGGCTAAAGAAATAATAGGATGAGTCCAAAAGCTGAGGAGGGATCTGTCACTTGCGGCACAAAAGGAGGAACAAAATGAGAATGGAGAGCTGCGGCATGGCAGAAATCAGAAGTATAGAACAGGAAAAACGAAAGCAAGCTGAGGAGTCCAGGTAGCAAAAGCCTAAGAAACTACAACTGATCTCCAGACTGCAGATATCAGTATCCCTGGACAGAATAGGAGCTTCAGAGGGCAGTAGGGTTACCAACCTCCAGGTAGTAGCTGGAGATCTCCTGCTATTACAACTGATCTCCAGCCAATAGAGATCAGTTCACCTGGAGAAAATGGCTGCTTTGGCAACTAGACTCTATGGAATTGAAGTCCCTCCCCTCTCGAAACCCCGCCTTCTTAGTTTCCACCCCCAAAATATTCAGGTATTTCCCAACCCGGAGCTGGCAACCCTAGAGAGCAGACTCTATGGAATCTTATCCCGCTGATCTTCCTTCTTAAACTCTGCCCTCCCTAGGCTCCACCAACAAATTTCCAGGAATGTCTCAAGCTGGAGTTGGCAACCCAACAGTGGCTGCACATTTATGCAAAAATGAACTAATCAGAGGTCAGAGTAATGAAGGCTATTGAGAATGGGTAATTCTCAAATCCATAATGACAGCAGGAGCTTGAAATCCTCTCCATTTATTACTCAGACAGAATATCTTGCAGGGCCTTGGCTAAACCTAGTAGCTTTGCAGCCATATTTACTCAGAAGGAAGTTCTCCTGAGATCAGTTGGCTGGACTTACTTCCTAGTAGGCACAGTGATTACATGCAATGGAAAACAGGGCCTCCTGTACTTTTCAGTTTGGTAGAACAATGGGTCCCAGTTTCTTTTACAGGGCTGCACCTGTGAAATTCCCACTTCTACACAGCTGTTAAAGTTATACGGGCTTTGTACTCTGTTGCATCTGGTCAGGCTGCTAGTAGATGTGCTTACGAGTGGAACTTCACAGCATGATCTGATGCATGCTTATTCCAAAATAAGTCCCACAAAACTCTATGAGGCTTACTTCCAATTAAGGATACAGCCTTAATATCATAGGAATCTTTGCGCTGTTCGTTAGGCTTGTCTGCAGTGCCTGTGGACGTGATAATCTTAATGGTGTTTTATGCATGGTTGCTTTAACCTCTTTTATTCCCCGTTTCAGCCAGGATAAAAATTTTCAGTATGCACGATATCTCATTCCTTGGAAGCTCAATGCTGTTTCGACATAAAATGAACCCAGCTTTTCCCATTCCTCTTCTGGCCTGAAATAAATGGTTCATCCTGGTTCATTCCAGAGTCACAGAGCTCGGGTTGAGTTTCCCCAAGCCATCACGCCCCACCCTTTTCCAACCCCATCCTCAAAGCAGCATGCAAGGGAAAACAGAAGATTGGCTTCTCTCACAGCCAATCACAAAGCAGTGTATAAAGAGGCAGAGATTCAAGTGCTTCCTGCTACCTCGGAGCTCTTTCTGAGCAAAAGAAAAGCTTTTTAAAAATGAGGCTTGGATTCCTCTCCCCTCCTTCTTTCAGATAGCTTTGTCTGTTGTTGTTGTTCTTAAAATGCCTTTTTATGTGGCAGTTGGATGGGGGGGGGAGGAAATCTCTCTCGGAGAGCAATGCTGTGGCACAAGTCTGGCATTAGCCTGCTCTCCATATTGATGCACTACTGCTTTCATTTTTGAAACGCAAATAAAATAAGTTGATTTATGATTATTGAACTACTAACAATAAGCATAAGCAAACCCCAAACCAGAACAACATGGCAAGATTTTTTTTGTCATACACAAACACACAATCCATAGTGTGTACCTTGGTGAAGGCACATTTGGAATTTCTGTTACAAGCTGCCAAACATATGTTTTCATTTAGGTGTGTTTGCTTCAGCAAAAACATATCATTAATAGAAGTTTGTCAAATAAATAACAGAGAATAGATCAACTCTGCTGATGCTAGTTTGAGTAGCTCTTAATTTCGCAATCCTATAAATATTAATTGTAGAATTAGTGCAAATCTGAGACTGTAAACCTAAATACAGTGACTTTAAACTCAATTGACCATGCTAAATAACCATATTAGGATTTGACGGCAAGATCCGTAAGCGTAGAGAATATAGTCATAAAGAATCATAATTACTAGACCTTGTCAGAATAAAAAAAGTTGATTTGACACAAAGAATTATGGTGTTTATGTATTTTTGAAATTACAGTTGATTTAGATATTAAAAATGAAAGTGCACTTGGATGATGACTAAATCCATCTCAAAAGAAATATCTTGTTTTGTGAAAATATTCAGCTTCAAGATCTCTTAATGACTATCACAAATCATTTTAATTAGATTTTTATTGTTGAAAAATATATATAAATCTAGCCAGAATTTTACCTTGACCAAATTATTTATGGGCCAGGGAAAAGAAGTTAAGTTTCATAATAAATCAAACATGTTTTAAAATCTTTAGACACCCCAAATAGCTGAAAATTTAGCTGTTAAATTTCCTCTTGATTTCTACAAATGTATCACCAACCTTTTCATCATTTCACTTGCGGTAAGAGCTTAATGGAGCAATGAGGCAATGGCCTCATGTCTTCAAATACCGTTTAGTTTTATAGCAGAAGAGATATGAAATATCAAATTATGACTTCATTGACTAAAATCCGCAAATGCTAAAATTCCAAGGAGTATAAGAGGATAAAAGAGAGTCATTTGGTTCCAAGACATTCTGGTGAGAAGAGAAGCCTGAGGAAAGCCCAGTGGAAAGGAGTATCCCCCAAGCAAATTTATGTGGAGAAAACAGCCTACACAGTCAATTAATAGGTGATAATTAACTGAACAGTAACTGATTAGAAAAAGCAGGAAGCCATGAGAGAGGTAAGGCACAAACTAGTAAAGCTTAATTAGGCTGGAATAGAGTTTGAGAGACAGCAAAGGACATCTCTGGCAGCAGAACCTTAAAAATAAAGTGAAATGACTCTCCTCCCAGCTGCAGCTGGTTATCATGAATAATATTGGTTAGCCCTTTAACTGCTGAATAAGAATTTGCAGAAGTCACAGTGACATGTAATTACTGGGAGGCATTACAAGAAAGTTTTCACCTTCATGTGGTTCTGATAGAAATCAGCATATCTTTCAAAAGTGTACAGAAAACCAGCAACAAATCAGCATCAAATCAGCTGAGTGCTTCAATATTCCACTCTATAGTCTGGATTATTCCCACTGTAAAGCTGAGAGATGAAGGGCCTCCTTCCTGTTTGCGTGCGGGACAGCGGCGAGAAGACCCACCCACTCTCCTTCTTTTATGGTTTTGTAGTTCCTTTTCGTCACAGCTTTTGGGTGGTTTTTGCATGGGGTCTGATCCAAGATGGGAAGAGGTGCCTTTCCTTCCCATTTTTGGGAACCCCCATAAGGTGTCTTGGGATGAAGTACAACAGTGTTGCCCGCCTGGGCTTGTGTTCCGTGCTCCAATCCCAGGTGGCGCTGGCCTCACACAGAGATTCCCGTGCTGATGGGGCCATCTAAGTGCTACTCCGGTGCTGTCCCAACAGGTGGTTGGGCCATTTATCAATGCTTTCGATACATTGGATGACAGGGTGGTGATCCAATACTTGGATCCACCCCCATGGTTGTCCGCCAATGCTCCATTCTGTTGTGATCAATAAAGCTGCGGCCAATTTTATTACCCAAAAAGTACAGTGTGTGTGTGTTTATTTTGCTGTTCCTCCCTCCCCCCTTTTTCCAGGGAGCCGTTCACCCGTGGGGCCACAAAGAATGCAACTTGACTGAACAAATTGTGGGTTGTGGACTTACCCAGGCCGGATCTGAAGGGAAAAGGGGGTGTCCTCAGGCAAGGGGTCTGTGCTAGCCACGTGTCTCACGAGGCCCCACCAGCCCCACGGATTCCTGGCAATCGGGGGGTGGCGCAGGGGAGTGACGTCAGGCCGACCGCCTGATCCCCGCGCTTCTCCCCGCACCTATTAAAGTGGCACACAGCCCGGCCACCGTCCTGTTTGCATGCGGGACGGTGGCGAGAAAACCCACCCACCCTCCCTCTTTTATGGTTTTGTAGTTCCTTTTCATCACAGCTTTTGGGCGGTTTTTGCATGGGGTCTGATCCAAGATGGGAAGAGGTGCCTTTCCTTCCCGTTTGTGGGGACCCCCATAAAGGGTCTTGGGATGGAGTACAACAGCGTTGCCCGGCTGGGCTTGTGTTCGGTGCTCCGAACACAGGTGGCGCTGGCCTCACAAAGAGATTCCCGTCCTGGTGGGGCTATCTAAGCGCTACTCCGGTGCTGTCCCAACAGGTGGTTGGGCCGTTTATTGATGCTTTCGATACATCGGAATCCAGGGTGGTGATCTGATACTTGGATCCACCCCCATGGTTGTCCGCCAATGCCCCATTCTGTTGTGATCAATAAAGCTGTGGCCAATTTTATTGCCCCAAAAAGTACAGTGTGTGTGTGTTTATTTTGCTGTTCCTCCCCACTTTTTCCGGGGAGCTGTTTGTCCGTGGGGCCACAAATATCTAAATAAATAAGATGTGAACTGTGTAGAAGTTAACTATTTCCCCAGTATTTCCTGTTCATCTTTGTTCATCAGGGCAGCATTAGTCTTCGAAGTTAGTGGAGCTGTGCTGCTAATATGGGCCAGGTGTGGGTATGAGCGAGTCTCTCAAACTGTAAACTGTGGATACCACATCCTCTGTTGGCATGCATGATTTGGCTTTCATGCACATAAAACCATCCAGTTTATGCACACATTCGCTTGCATGTTCCACATACTCATTGTTTTGAAAAGGCAGTCCTTAATAGGTTAAAGTCCTGGGTTAGTTTTGATATGCTAAGTGCAGTGTGTTCTTTGCAGAGCAAAATTCTTTTCATTGGAGCATGAAGTGAGCATTGGAAACAACTTCTGTCATTTCCATGTTTATGAAATAAAACAAAGGGAAAACATGCTCTTTTCTTGTTACCATTGGGATCTGCAGCTTTTGTTTTTACTCTGCTTTTAGCATGAGAATCTAAATTTGTTTTCAGTTTGTGTTTCCCAAAGCATATTAATGAAGTGCTATAAATTATTATTTTTTAAAGATGCAGACTTTTGTTGCTGTTTCAGAAGCATCAAGGGTTTTCTCTTTTTTTATTTGACTGAGCGGTTTGGCATATAGGTCTGGAAGGGCTATAATCAAATGAAAAGTCCACTTTATAAATCCTGCTTTATAAAACCCTAGCCCTTGATTTTCTGAAACTCACCCTCCCATCCCATAGCTATTTCATATATAAGAAAACTCAGAATTAATTTTGTGATCTGTTTGTTTGAAGAATAGCTTGTTTAACAAACTGAAAAACCATTATTTTTCATGTTAAAAGGACCTTACCCAAATAGTCTAATACAATGTCAAGCTCAAGTTTGGAAATATTGGAATATGCCCCAAGAAATCCTATGTGACCAACCAACAGGTACATAGAAGAGAACCTGGGTTTATCATGTTATCAGAAATTCTATAATTGCAATGCAAACCTATACTAGTCCCACCGGTCACAATTAAATATACTATATGATATGGTCTGGTTCACATGTGCAGAGGAATGAAGTGGCCAAGCCCTGAGGTTATATAATTGACTGCACTAGAATGCAGGTAGAGGATCACATTTGATTGTGTTCCCTTAAACTGAAACTGCTCATAATTAGAAAAGCAACACAGCAAGCATTTGGAGAGTACATTTCTCCCCACTGTACTGGTTTTCTGTTTATATAGAATTTTTAAAGGAGCCATTTAAGTCTGGAATCCACCATTTCCAATCTCAAGAGGTGCAATCATATCACTGTTCTACCACTTTTTCTACCACTTAGAAAAAAATTGATGTCAATATTTTTCTAATCTACAGGTATGGTGTCTGATTGTTTTTAGTTATGTTGATGACTCCAAATGATGACACACCTGGCTACACAATTGTTTCCAGGCACATTTCAAAATGCTGGTTCTTACCTATAAAGCCCTATGTGACTTGGGTCTTGGGTACTTGAAGGACTGCCTTGTCCCATATTGTCCAGCCCACCAGTTGAGAACTGCTTCTTAAGCCTTTCTCTGTGCTGAGCCTGCAGAAATTAGGTATGTGGCAACCGGAAGCATCACCTTTTGAGTGATGGCACCTCAACTTTGGAATTCCCTTCCTCTTGAAAGTCGCTTGGTGTCTACATTACACTCATGTGGTCTGTTCCTAGCCTGAAGACTGCTTCATTAAGACAATTTTATACATCTCTGCTTTAGGTGTTTTTATTGGCATGTTTTTGTTGATTGTATAGATATTGAATTTGTTTTTCTTGTTGTGACTAAAGTTGTGAGCCACTTTAAACAGATCTGGAAAGGTGCTTTGCAAATAATTTAAATAATTTAATAATAAATAGGCTGTCTGATGTCCTTTCCAAGGTTGTCAATTGGAAGATCATAGAATCATAGAGTTGGAAAGGGCCATACAGATCATCTAGTTCAAACCCCTGCTTAATGCAGGATCAGCTTAGAGCATCCCTGACAGGTGCTGCTTAAAGACTTCCAGTGAGGGGAAGCTCACCACCTCCTTAGGTAGCTGATTCCACTGTCAAACAACTCTTACTGTAAAAAATGTTTTCCTAATATACAGCAGGAAATTACACGTCAGTTAGCTTAACGTCTGTTCCTGGTAAATTAGTGGAAAACATTATTAAAGATAGAATTCTCAAGCATATAGAAGGGCAAGGTCTGCTGGGCAAAACCCAACATGGCTTCTGTAAGGGTAGGTCCTGACTCAATAGCCTATTAGAGTTTTTTGAAAGCGTCAATATGCATGTGGACAGGAATGAGCCTGTGGACATTGTGTATTTGGATTTCCAAAAAGCTTTTGACAAAGTCCCCCACCAAAGACTGCAAAGCAAACTTCATAGTCACGGGATAAGAGGACAAGTCCTCTTATGGATTGAGAGCTGGCTGAAAAATAGGAAGCAGAGAGTAGGAATCAATGGTCAGTTCTCCCAATGGCGGGATGTGAGCAGTGGGGTGCCTCAGGGATCGGAGCTTTTCAACCTGTTCACCAATGACCTGGAGTTGGGGTTAAACAGTGAAGTAGCCAAGTTTGCAGATGACACCAAATTATTTAGGGTGGTTTAAACAAAATCGGACTGTGAAGAGCTCCAGAAGGATCTCTGCATACTGGAAGAATGGGCATTAAAATGGCAAATGAGATTCAATGTGAGTAAGTGTAAAGTGATGCATATTGGGACAAAAAATCCCAACTTCACATATACACTGATGGGATCTGTGCTGGCAGCAACAGACCAAGAAAGGGATCTTGGGGTGGTAGTGGATAGCTCAATGAAGATGTCAATCCAGTGTGCGGCTGCTGTAAAAAAGGCAAATTCCATGCTGGCCATAGGAATAGAGAATAAAACTGCTGATATCATACTGCCCTTGTACAAATCTATGGTGAGACCACACTTGGAATACTGTGTACAGTTCTGGTCACCACACCTAAAAAGGATATTACAGAGCTTGAGAAGGTGCAGAAAAGAGCAACCAAAATGATTAGGGGACTAGAGAAACTGTCCTATGGGGAGCAGTTAAGACACTTAGGGCTGTTTAGCTTGGAAAGAAGGCGGCTGAGGGGTGACATGATAGAGGTCTATAAAATTATGCATGGTTTGGAGAGAGCAGACAGGGAGACGTTTTTCTCCCTCTCCCATAATACTAGAACATGGGGTCATCTACTAAAGCTGGAGGGTGAGAGATTCAAAACAGATAAAAGGAAGTATTTTTTTCACACAATGCATAGTTAAATTGTGGAACTCCCTGCCCCAGGATGTGGTGATGGCTGCCAGCTTGGAGGGCTTTAAGAGGGGAGTGGACATATTCATGGAGGAGAGGGGTATTCATGGCTGTTAGTTAGAATGGATACGAGTCATGCTGCATACCTATTCTCTCTAGTATCAGAGGAGCATGCCTATAATTTTGGGTGCAGTGGAACACAGGCAGGATGGTGCTGCTGCACTCATCTTGTTAGTGGCTTCCTAGAGGCACCTGGTTGGCCACTGTGTGAACAGACTGCTGGACTTGATGGGCCTTGGTCTGATCCAGCAGGGCCTTTCTTATGTTCTTATGTAGGTACCTTCCCTCCCGCAATTTAAGATAAGCCACAGGGATCAAATAGTTTGGAAATTTCCTCTTTAAAGGAAAGTAGTTTGCCATGAGCTTGGTATTTTTAAAATAATTTCTTGCAATCTGCAAACTTTGCAACCTTGCTGTTTTACGTGACTCCAGACCATTCATGAAAAATTAACTAGCACTTTCCCCAGTACAAATACTTGGGAAATCTCCTATTTTTTGCCCTCCAATGTGAAAAACACAGTTTAATCCACCCCTCTGCTTCTTAATTTCTTTAACCAACTTCAGTCTACTCTTCTCTTATCTCCTAATTGCTATTTTTTGTATATATTTTAAAAGTTTTATTTTCCTTCGATTAGAGGAATTTTAACTTGAAAGAATTCTAAAAGGATCCTGAGCATTCATTGACAACTGTTTAGCTTTCTTTCTAAGCTGCACTTACTTCTGCTTATGGGCTGAACAATCCTTAACCCATTCCTGAGAGGAAAGGCTGTGCTGGTGACTGGAGGCAGCACAGCCACGCTGCCTCCAAAGGAGGTTCCCCCCCACACACGCACTGAGGCCAAAACCTCCCCTTCCATAAAAAACCTGTGCAACCACTCCATAGGGTTGCACAAGGGAAGGGGGGCATTCCTGGGCCAAAAGTCCTTAGGAGGCCACTTAAAGGTGCCTCCTTTCTGGCCCGGCATGGGAAAACCCCAGGAATGCCCCAGGAACACCCCCTGGAGGACCACACATGGAAGTGCGGCATCAGGATGCTGGTGCAAAGCAGTGCTGGCATCCCTGCAGTGCCGGAAGGATAGCATTCGGGCCTCTCCAAGAGCATCCATGCCACCATGGGTGGTGTAAGTGACATGGTACAGCGCAGGGGCCCCGAATGCCAGCACAGCCTCTTCTTGGCCTCCTAAGGACTTTAGTCCTTTAGGCTCTGGAATGGGCTGTAAGTTATATTAATAACTCAGAATGTCAGCTTTTTGCTCAAAGTCTGTCAATGCTTGAGATAATCCTCTTGTAACATATATTCTGTTAGTTGATGCTATTTACACAAATGGAGAATTACGATTAATTGGGAAAACACAATTTGCTGAAAATGGCAAGCAAAAATGAAATGTAAAACAGCCGATTAAAATTCAAAACAACTGAATTTGAACTTTAAAAAAAATTAGGGGAGAAAAATTTGGAGGTGAACCCTAACAATATGAAAGCAAGGTAACAAATGTTACAGAGGGAAACACATTCTTTAGTAATTATTGCAACCCCTATGTGTTTCGCATGCAGCTTCATCAGGGGGAATTATAGAATCATAGAGTTGGAAGGGACCACCAGGGTCATCTAGTCCAACCCCCTGACCAATGCAGGAAATTATCAACTACCTCCCCCCCCACATCCCCAGTGACCCCAACCTTCCCCCCACCATGCAGGATCCCACAATCAAAACACTCCCAACAGATGGCCATCCAGTCTCTGCTTAAAGACCTCCCAAGACGGGGACTCCACCACCCTCCGAGGCAGTGCATTCCACCCTCAAACAGCCCTCACCGTCAGGATGTTCTTCCTAACGTTTAGGTGGAATCGCTTTTCTCTTAGTTTAAATCCATTACTCCGTGTCCTAGTCTCTGAAGCAACGGAGAACAAGCTAGTTCCCTCATCAACATGACATCCCTTCAAATATTTAAACATGGCTATCATGTCTCCCCTCAAACATCTCTTCTTCAAACTAAACAAACCAAACTCCCTAAGTCTCCTCTCCTCTTTCAGATTCTTTTTAGCAATGCCCCCCTGCAAGCATTAAAGCAAACAACAACAACAACACCCTAACAATACCAAACATTCACAGATTCAAGGATTCCTAGGTTGTTTGTTTTTTAAAAGAAAATTGTTGGTTTCATTGTTTACTGCATTTGAGAAGCAATATTTTGTCACTGTTCCTGAGCCTCTTCAGATTTTTTGTGTCTCAGCCTATCTCTATGTGCCCCCTTTCAATTCCTGTTTGGTGGTATTCACCCAACTGACTGCTGCTTTGGCATCCCTTTTTTCTCCTATGCTGTTTTTCTCCTGTATCATTTTTCCTATATCACTATTCTAGGTCATCACATAATCAGAAAGATTTTGAGAGCCAGAGTGGTGTAGTGGTTAAGAGAGGTGGACTCTAATCTGGACAATCAGGTTTGATTCCACACTCCTCCACATGAGCAGCGGACTCTAATCTGGTGAACTGGGTTGGTTTCCCCACTCCTACACATGAAGCTAGCTGGGTGACCTTGGGCTAGTCACAGTTCTCTTAGAGCTCTCTCAGCCTCACCTACTTCACAGGGTGTCTGTTGTGGAGAGAGGAAGAAAAGCAATTGTAAACTGGTTTGATTCTCCTTAAATGGTAGAGAAAATTGGCATATAAAAACCAATTCCTCCTCCTCCTCCTCCATATTGTCAAACTTTTTAGTGGAAAGCTAAGGAATAATGCAAAATAAAATCATGTTCCTTTTCCAGACCTCAAGCTATCATATAGCCACTGTGAATATACATGTGTGTAACTGGATATTGAGGCTGACATATATAACTGATGTTATGGATGAGGTGATGAAAGCAACAAAGACCACAAGCAAATCAAGATCCCATCAAAACAGTTGTAGAATGCAAACTCAACACAGCCCCTACTCACGAGCTCTTGAAGCTGATGTTTAGCTCAGTGAAGCAGAAGCACGTATTCCAACTAATGGCGGAGTAACATCTGTTGCCAGTCTCATTATTAAACTGACCGAAATATTGCCTGGATGTGATGGTCTGCTGAAGATATAAACACACAAGTTTCAGCAAAGCAGCACTTATATACTATTTAGCTTCTGAAGGGCTCGCACACTTTTAAAAAGTGCCCGGAAGGAACTCTTCTATCAAATAATTGATAATTCTCATGAAAGACGATACCAGTTGCTAATATATCAATGGCCATTCTACCATAACATATTTTGTCAGTACTTCTGTAAAAAAAAAAAAAAAAGGCCCCAAATGAATCTTTGTTCAGTCCATTACATAGCCAGTTGGTTTCTTTTGACAGAATCAGAATAACTGATATTGGCAATAGCTGTAGTCAGAATAATTTTTTGTTGCTAAGGACTGCAATGTCATGTAGTGGGTTAGTGTTAGACTAGACTGGGAAGACTTGGGTTCAAATTCCACTCAGCCATGGATCTCACTGGATTTCCCCCCTTCTCTCACCCCCCCCCCACCTTAATCGAATAAGTAAACAAAGTTTTGTAAAGATAAATGATGGGAAAATCTTCTATGCCATCTTGAGCAGGATAAAAATGTGATAGATCGGTAGTTGCAATTTTGATCTCACTTCAGTTTGGCGTGAATGAAGAAACCTAGCGAGTTATTTCTGAAAGGCTTTAGGCAAACCATTATCTCATGTCAAATAGGAATAACAGTACTTGATTCAAAGGCCAACTGTGAAGATAAATGTTATGAGGGTTTTGTATCTAATAAAATCTTGACAAGCACTTCAGGACATTTCACTATACCTCACTGAACTGGCAAATAAGTGGCCAGCGTATGCAGAATGAGTGTGGTGATTCAGCAGTATCACAATTCATGATTTGCCAATTGCCAACCTGAGTGTATCATGAATGCAAATTGTGTGCTTGTGGAGGGAGGGAAAAGAGGTAGCATGAGACTGGAACAGAAGCAGCACTTTGGACGACTTGTAGGTTATCCAAAGGCCTTTTGCTACAATGGAGCCAGCTGCATTGGTGCAATCTTACATGCCTAATGTTTTGTAATAATTTTGTTTAATGGGATGGCAGCTGACTTGTAGTAGAGCAGAATGGATCTACTCCTAGCTAAGTACACAATGATTCCTTACTTTGGCTATGTGGGCTCAAGCCAATGTCTGCGCCTAATTATTTAGTCAGGTTTGACATGGAATTTACATTAATTATCATCTGAGGGGGGAAATGGACAGCTCCATTGTGCTGGTTCAGGAATGAAATGTTCATGCATTTCCCAGACAATCAAACTACAAAGTCAGTTTGTGACTGAAGGGGAAATACAGTGCCTGTGAAGAAGGCAATTCTTGGACTGTGATATCATTGGCTGCAAAGTAATTCTGGAGAAAATGGCTGAAACGGTGTTAATAATCTGGCTCCCTCCGAGCTATACCAGAAGGCATGCTTTATGTTTTTCAAAGCACGCCTCACTCTGTTCACCACTGCAGCTGTCATTTAATCTTTACCATGTTATGTAGGTCTGTTGCCTGGTCTTTCTTCAGCTCCAGCCCTGTTTACAGAAAAAAATTAAGGAACATGTCACAGGTGGGCCAAACCAACCGTCAAGCAAGAGAAAGTTGGCAAGCAAGAAGGGTATCTTAAGCCATGTTCTTTCCATATTTTGTGTATGCCAAGAGCCTGTTTGGATCCAGTTCTTTTGGACATGGTGGAAGCCAAATGTAGAATGTCAAAATATAAGCGTAACTGCACTTGTCATGCATGACTAAGTGCCAGTCTACTCACAGTCCAGGCATGAAGGCTGTACATGTGATGGAGCATAGGAGAGAACCTTTAACATGAACCAGTTAATGTGTATAAATACCCATGGAAGTAGACCCCAGTTTGTATTAAAAGTCGTGAGCACAAACACACATGTTGGGAAGGATGAAGAAGACTTATTCACATAATCTTTACAAGCAAAACTGTATTTGAACTAGCCCCAAGAATTGCACAAATCGATGTAGTATGTTAATAATTATTTGCTTTATTTATGTCTATAGTGCATTTTAAAGAAGAGTACCAGAATGACTTGAATGAAATCTGTGGGAATTTATGGATGGATTTCACAATATTATCATTAACTGTTTCTATAACACAATTAATCAGTTTCAATTATTCATTTTTAGGGCAGAACAGATGGCTTGAGATGAAAGAGATTTATTTTAATAGCTTCAGGTTTTTTAATGGGTTGATTTTTCTGCTTGTTTTCCAAGCAAGCTCAAGATGTTTCACACTGGGGATGTACATACAGCGAAGTGTCTGCAATAACTGGTCAAGGATATTAAAGTGATTCTCTTCTCATCAGCTTCCAAAAATGAAACCTGCCAAACATTCTAATTGGGAAATAGTCTTCTGAAATTATTTTACTGTTTGCCAAGATGTGCTTTTCAAACATTTGGCAGGAGTTTTCATTCAGGATAAAAGAAAATATAGAAGAGTGGAAAACAATTAGAAGGAACCCTTTGAAAAGAACAGCTAAATATGCTTAATCCTTTTAAAGTGGGTGGGTGACTTTGTGCCATTCAAGCTTAAGTGCTGCAATCAAGGGAAAGGAAATAGGGATAAATGAAGAATACGGCTACATTATACTAATAACAGCCCAACCTAAACACACTTTTCTCTTAAATTCTATAAACTGCATTATAGCCAATTCTATTATCTACAGCAAGACTATTTCTTGAACTGTATAATTTATCTGCTTTTCTTTATTGAACAATATACTTAAGGCTGCAATCCTGATGTCAGTTAAGCCCAATTAATTTCAGTGAGACTGATGTGTTTGTAAGTCTGTTCAGGATTGCCGCCAAAATATACAAACCACATAAGCTATGTTTTTTAGTTGTTGCATTGGCTTATACCAATTAAGAAGCTGCTTTAACCTAAGTCAGGGGTTCTCAGATATTGTTATAGTGAACCTCTTAAAGTCAAGCTAAAAACTGCTTGAGCCTACCCAGTTATAAACCAAGACAAACAAAGACTATCTCCTTGGCAGTGCTCACTCTTCCTCTTAACCAGGGGACAAGGAAATGAAAACAAAAGGAAGAAGGCTGTGAGCCACACAGCAGAAGAATCATAGCCCTTTTCAGGCATTTGATTCTGGCACTCCAACTATGCCTATTAGGATTGCATGCTATGTGCAATCCTCCCAGAATACTTGCTATTTTGTGTGAATGGGGCAACACATATGTTTTCCATATATTAAATACTGCAAGCATACAACATGGCAACCATATTGGGAGCACCAAAACAAAACATCTGAAAGGTGTCCTGTGAAACAAGACATTTTCATTTGCTTCACTGATTTACACAACCAGCAATTGACACAATGGATGAGGCCTGCTCATGGAGCCAGTTCCAGGATTGCATGGGCCCTGGATGACAGAGGAGGGGCCAGGGCTCAGTGGCAGAGTGTCTGCTTGGCATGCAGAAGGTCCCAGGTTCAATTCCCGGCATCTCCAGTTAAAAAGATTAGGCAGGTAGGTGATGTGAAAGACCTCTGCCTGAGACCCTGGAGAGCTGCTGCCAGTCAGAGTAGACAATACTGACTTTGATGGACCAAGGGTCTGATTCAGTATAAGGCAGCTTCATGTGTTCATGTGTTCATAACTGGGCCTCCTTTCCCCTTTGCTACACACCTTTCCCCTCTAACCACACCTCTTACATTTGGCTCCTCCCCTTTGGTTCTACTTTTTCTTCTCCAGCCTCTCCTTTTCTCATTTCCATTTGCTTATTCTAATAAAGAGATCATATGTATTTGGTTTCTTAGATATTTTTTATTACTTTGCATAAAGCCAGAGAGAAGAAAATATGCCTTCTATGATTTTATTGGAATTATATTCAATAAAATTGGCGTCATTTGCATAAATGCAATACAAATATTCTTCTGGAGGAGCCTAGGTCTAAGGGTATGTGGAAAAGTTTCTCCGCTTTTATCATGGAAAGTGAGGAGGCCAATCCACATCCCACTTAAGCATCTGAGCAATCCTATCATACTGAAGATTCCTATGGAACCATTCAATAGAGAGAAAGGAACTTAATTTTATCACTCAACACAGGATCAAAGGAGCCTTAGATAGTAAAAGAAAAATACTTAATATAGAAAAATGTAACTGTGACATATAGAAATTCCAAAAAAAAAAAAAAACCCTCTCCCTGATATCCACTGATTTGCTGTGAAAGAGAGGGAGAGTGTGGGTCATTAGAATGGGCAAATAACACCCTTAGAGTGTTGTTGATCTGAGACCTAGATTCAGTTCCTACTCTGACTTGGGCCATTCACAATCCCTTAGCCTGACCTACCTCACAGAGTTTTTGTGAAGACTAGACAGAGGAAAGGCAAGCCAAGTATACCACCTTAGAGGAATGCTGAGGATAAAAATGGTAGAGATAGGAATAAGCTAATTGACTACAAACATCTACCTAAACTACCATATATCCCAATGTAGGTAGCAAGCAAGACCAGCTTCCCAGATAACCTGAATTGCTCTAACTGATCATCATATATTCCAAGTGGTTAGTTGTACCTCATACAGTGTATGCTTGTACAAGACTGCCCATTTTTATATAACACATCACCGAAACTACATTTAATGCACCTCCAATTAGGGCTGTCAATTCGGTTCGGCCCGAACTGAAAATCAGCCGAATTTCCCCTGATTCGGTGGTTTTTAGTTCGGGAGGAGCCGAACTCAAAACTGGCGGGCAACCGGGGGCCCCGAATTCAGCGAGTTCGGGAGTTCGCGAATAAATTCGGCAAATTCGGCCGTCAGTAAGCAGCATAACCGTCAGTAAGCAGCATTCTCCTCCCCCGGCCAATCGGTGGGCAAGCTGGGTCTTCTTCTGGCCAATCAGTCAGGATTGAGTACTGGAGGAATCAGCTGATGTGCGGCCCAGCCAGGGAGAGAGAGCGAGAGCGAAATCCTCGTGTGTGTGTGGGGGTGCTTGTGCACATTCGCTCCTTTCTGTGGCTGCAGGGGGCGTATTTTTTGGGGTACAGACACAAAACTTTCACTGGAGCTTCAGATTAAGCTTCTTAAGGTACCCCCCAAGTTTTGTAAACATTGGGTCAGGGGGTCCCAAGATATGGGCTCCCCCCTTTTTCTTTCCATGGCTGCAGGGGGCGCATTTTTGGGGGTACAGATCCCAAACTTTGAGCGGAGTTTCAGACCAGTGTTCTTAAGATACCCCCCAAGTTTTGTAAACATTGGGTCAGGGGGTCTCGAGATATGGGCTCTCCCCCTTTTCCCTCCCCCCTTTTCCATTTATGTGGCTGCAGGGGGCGCTTTTTTGGGGATATAGCCCCCAAACTTTTAGCATAGCTTCAGTCAATTATTCTTAAGATACTACCCAAGTTTTGTAAAGATGGGTTCAGTGGGGGCAGAAATATCGCCTCCCCCCTTTTCTCTTTCCATAGCTGCAGGAGGCGCATTTTTGGGGGTGCAGATCCCAAACTTTGAGCGGAGTTTCAGACCAGTGTTCTTAAGATACCCCCCAAGTTTTGTGAACATTGGGTCAGGGGGTCCCAAGATATGGGCTTTCCCCTTTCCCCTTTCCCCTTTTCCTTATTGGGATGAATGGATCAGCCGATCCTGTGCATCTCCAGAGCAAAACGTTCCGTGCCTAATTGGAATCATCTTGGATTATTTACAAGTCCTCTTCAGCCCCTCTTGATGGAACAGAAGACAGCCACAGTAAGACATTTTTGGGGGCTTTAATCTATAATTTTTCTCCTGTGTATGTGTGTGTGTGTGGGGGGGAAAGCAGAGTCTGTGTGTGTGTGGGGAGGGAGCAGTTTCTGTGGGTGGGGGGGAAGCCAAAGGGGGCTTTCGTCGGTTCTGCCTGGGGTGTGTGTTCCCCCTCGAGTCTCTCGCTCCCTGGTTTGAGGGGGGGAGGTTTCAGTTGTGTGTTGCAAAGGTGTTGTTTAACAAGGTTGTGTTGTTTTGCAAACTTATCAGCTGTTGTCGGGGCTGGGAGCTTTGTGCGTGGGCGGCAAGCTCTGCTGAGAGATGCACATTAAGGATGGGGGGACCCCTTTCAGGGCCCATATCTCAGGCCCCCCGACCCAATCTTTACAAAACTTGGGGAGTCTTTCAATAAACGTCCTTTGAAGCTCTGCCGAAAGTTTGGGACCTCTAACCCCAAAAATGCCCCCCCCAGAGCCGCGGAAAGGCGCAATTGTGTTTTTAATGGCTTTATTCGGCCGAATTTTTTTCCGAACTTTGAATTCCCGCCGAATTGAACGGATCCGAAGTGGGGGAGTTCGGACTTCGGCACGTACCGAACCCACAAGGGCCAAATTCGGCCGAATCCGAACTGTACCGAATTTTTTTTTTTTGACAGCCCTACCTCCAATACTAAATATCTTGGGGGAAAAATCACAACATAGAATTTTCCCCATTCTGTAATGGGCCATCTTGTTCCCCTTTTTTAAATATATGAGGAATGGCAAAGGAAACCTATATTCAGTACACTAAAGCTTGCTACTTCAACCAGTTCTCTTGAACCTACAAGTCCCAACTGTAAGACTGAGATGTTCCGTCAGGCTTATGGTTGAGGAAAGCAATGGTATCCATCATAGCTGGCCTCCCTTCCCCAACTTCCATAACTTTCCATCTTATAGTGTTTCAACTGGGGACTCTGATTGCTTTTCCCTGGGCTTGCCATGGATCCCTGTGATGATTTCTAGAGCCAACTGATTTGATTAATTATAACTTTGTATTGTTTGATCTAGTTTTAAACTATGTATGTATGCATTATGTTTTATGATTGTCAGCCGCTCTGAGCCCGGCTTTGTGCATGATATAGAGCAGGATATAAGGCAAATAAATAAATAAAATGGTGCTTGTTGGACAAGACATGTATTACACTAGCAGGACAGCATGTAATTCTGAGCATGTCTTGTTGACATTAGACAACAGCAGCAATGGCTGAGGTATTCCTGTGTATTATTATTTATTTTATTTACGTCATTCATACCTTGCCATTCTCCCTTGTGGGGACCCAAATCAACTTATATCACACTCCTGTGCTCCATTTATCTTCAGAAAAACTCTGTGAGGTAGTTTAGGCTGAGAGTGTGTGACTTGTCCACTGTCACACCTCCATGGCAGAGAGGGGATTCCACCTGAGTGTCCCAAACCCAAGTCTGACTCTAATCACTACATGACACTGGCTCTATTATATTGCAGGTGGAAAGGTACCGACTGGATAGTAGGGGAAATTTTTTACAGTAAGAGTTGTTCGGCAATGGTATCAGCTACCTAGGGAAGTGGTGAGCTCCCCCTCACTGGTGCTCTTTAAGCAGAGGCTGGACAAGCACTTGTCAGGGATGCTCTAGGCTGATCCTCCATTGAGCAGGGGGTTGGATTAGATGGCCTACATGGCCCCTTCCAACTCTATGACTCTCTCTTATACAACTACAATGAGAACAAGAATGGAGCTACTCAAGCAGGAAGCCTTCTGGTTTACTTCAAAGTACATTAGGCTTCCCTCATAAAAAGAAGAACATACCACATTCTTGACTAGAGCAGGTATCCTGCTAATATTCCTCAGCAGCACCCTGCCTGGCTCTCTAGGCCCTCAGGAAAAACTGTCCCACTGTAATTTTGTACTCCCCACACCCATTACAGCCCTGATTTCAAGAGGTGAAACAGAACAGAAAACACACATAGTCAGACTTAAGTGGTGAGGCGGTTGGAAGAAAAATATGTGTGAGTTCTGAGGAGATGAATAAAGTAGCATATTGGTGATACATGAGCCAAGCAGATCCAAAAACAGCAGTGCAGGGGCCTGAAATCTGGGCAAACGAGCCTAATGAGATTTCTAGGAAGGGAGCAGGCTGAAAGATATAGGAGCATTTTTAAAACCATCTTTTGAAGCTTGCAGATACATAGTTTTACTGAGCAGAGGTCTTAAACAGATGTTTGGAATGTAAAAGGAAAATTTTGTTGTTCACTTTCAATAAAATGTGTTCTAGGAACCCGAATTAACCAAACTTCACTAACCTGTAATGTCTGTAGGGCCATAGTTAACTCCAGGTATTTGAAGGAAAATAATCTTTTAATTTACGGTCTGTATGTTTTGCCAATAATGCAAGCCAGGTCCCATAAGTCTCCATTATTTACAGAGTATTGCTGGAAATATAGGAAGAAAGCAAGCTTTTGAATTACACACAGCACTTCTTTAGAGAAATATGTTTTAATTGAATAAAGCTGGACTGTGGAAAGTTTGTATTGCAGCAAAATGACATACTCCAATAAGAGTTTATTGAGAGGGTCAGTATAATCTAATTCTCAGTATGGCCCAGATCTGTGTGTGTGTGTGTAAAGTGCCTTCAAGTCGCAGCCGACTTATGGCGACTCCTTTTGGGATTTTCATGGCAACAGACTAACAGAGGTGGTTTGCCAGTGCCTTCCTCTGCACAGCAACCCTGGTATTCCTTGGTGGTCTCCCATCCAAATACTAACCAGGGCTGACCATGGCCCAGATCTATGGATATTTATATGTGGGGACTGAAGTCATGAACAGATGAGCAAGATCGTTCTACAAAACATGCCAGGGTTTACAGAAAAAAATCTGAAATAGAAAAAATACATTGGGGTGTGAAAACTTCAAAATAATGGAAGCAGCACCTGTTGCTGCTATTGCTAAGCACCCACAACAGTATTGCTGGACTTCAAGCCTTGCTTTCCAGCAGTAAAGGTCAGGGGGAGTGGGGAAGGCTGTCTTGATCTTTGAGGGAGGACTCATTGGGGCCGGGCCTGCCAGCAACTACTAGGTGACTTGCTACCACCTGACTTGTATGACTCATCCAGCCACTGCAAAAACCCAACGTAGTGTAGAGTTTTGAACTAGTATCTGGGACACCCAGTTTCAAATCACCACAGTGCTGTGAAAGCTCACTGGGTGATCTTGGGCCAGACACACTCTCAGCCTAATCTGCTTCACAGGGTTGATGTGAGAATAAAATGGATGAGAGGAGAATGATATAAGCTCCTTTGGATATCCATTCTGGAGAAAAAGGGTATAAATTAGGTAAATAAATATTAAATATAGCTGGAGGCCAGGGAAACATAAAATGTAGGCTAGTTGGTGGGTGGGAAAGGATGCGAGGAAAGGTGAGGATATGGGGCTTACTAAGAGAAGGGAAAGAGAAAATAGTATGAGGGAGGGGATACATGGTAAAGTGAATTGGCCTCACAAGTCCTTGCTCCTTCCAACCTGTGCAGTTGGGCCACAGTATACTCTTGGAGAGGCTGCCAGTGGGGTCGAAGATGGGAAAGCTGAAGATGGAGGGGTAGGTAAAGATAAAGGTAGGACAGGTGGTGAATGGGAAAGAGAAGGAAGCAGGGAAATGGGAAAGCTATAGGAGCTTTCAGGGAACAGTAAGAGGAAATATTGGGGGGAGGGAAAAATGACTGCTGTCCACCAGTCCTGGAGAGTTCCCTCCTTGTCAATCTATATAACTCTCAACATGACTCCCATCTGTGGATACTTAAATGTGGAAACTGGGGCCATGGACAATCAAAACAGACCTTTCTAAAAACCTGAAAAAGCCTAAGGTTTGCAGAATAATCTGAAATCTTAAAAAACAAACAAACCACTTGTAGTGCCCGTAGCTTTATGAAACAAATGCTCTCTCACTGGCCTCGGTGTGGGGCTGTTAGTCAACTACAACAGTAGTGCCATCCTTCAAGCTTTGGTTTTTATCAGTAAAAGGTGTGCGGGGAGGACCCTTTCCAGGTCTCTTTTGGCCTTTGGGTGAGGACTCCTTTGGGCTAGGCCCAGCTGTAAGCCAGTGGGCAACTTGCTACCATGTGACTTGCATAACATACTCAGGCCCAGCTGTTCAATAGGAAACACCCTATGGAAGCCACTGTGATTAGTTGGTAATGATTAGAGTTTCTGACTGGGATATGAGAGATACAGGTTAGAGTCCCCACTCTGCCATGGAAACTTAGTGAGTGACCTTGAGCCAGTCATATACTGTCAGCCTAACCTGCCTTACAGGGTTGTTGTGAGGATAAAATGGAGGAGAGAAGAATGATATTATAAGCTGCTTTGGATCCACATTGTGGACCATGATGGGTGTGACAGACTTTGCTTCAGACCTGGGTACTCCACAATACTGTGCGAGTTGCTTTCCCTTGCTTGGTATTTTTCTTCATTTATTACAACTACTGGCTCTGTCATGGTCTCTGACATATATATGGTATTTTGTGAACATGTGCAGAATTAATTCCATGTAATTCCACATGTAAAGCTTGAATATAACATGCAAACTGAACCACAAGCTACAGAAGCTTGTATAATTAAATGCTTGTGTAATGCAAATGTCCTTAGAACAGACTGACTGAATTCTCTCAAGGTCAGCTCTATCAAGAACTAACTAACTAAGTTACCCTAATCGTATCCTTGAAGGGGAAGAAAAGAGCACTTTCCTTATCCATCAATAAGATGTGACTAAAGTCACCTTTCTGACTCAGCTGCCAGATGTCAGAATCTCACAAGCAGAACACTTTTGCCCGTCTCAAATATCTTAATGTGCTAAGAGTGCATTAATAGCTTAAACTGTGCTTTTTATAGCTCAAAGGGCATTAAAGTTCTCTCAAAGATAAAGATAATGTACTTTCTTGCTTTCTGTAAGATATGCAACTGACCAGATGTTTATAAAGTGACAAATGTAAACAATAATTGTGTTTTATGAGTTATACAGTTAAATATTGTGCTATAGATTTCTAAATGGTCTCATTTAATGCGTATTGTCCTAACGAAGAGGATGGTATAAAAATTAAGTATGTAACATGATCATGAAACCCAGAAATAAGTGTTTATACTTTAAGCTAAGTGGACTGAAAGGAAGGGAAGTCCATATATGGACATAAGGAGCTAAGCAGCTGCTACTAAGCCATTTCTGCACTGCTCCTGATATTTGATAGAGGAAATAAATGGTGTCCCTCTTGATGGATAAGAAAGAGGGGATGAAAGATTTCTCTTTACTCTTAATGAGTCTAGAAACAGTATAAATACAGCTACAGTTAGCCCAGAGATTTAGAACCTTCCAAAAGGCTCTCAGAAAAGGCTGAATGGTATGTATGGATTAAATACTTTACTCTAGACTTTGTGAATTAGATACTTTGAACTGAATCAGAATAATTTGACTGTTATATTTTATAAGTTGGATTTTGAAACTGAATAGTATGTAAGACTTGCTTGCTCTTACTGCATACATTGCTTGTACTGCATACATTGCTTGTACTGCATACATTGCATATATGGAAATACATACATTGTATTTTTACATGAGTTATTATAGAAGTGTTAAAGACTTGATAATCTGCATTTACATATATTTTACTAGAAGTATATCAATAAAAAGACTTGCTTTTCAAAAGTAAGTAAAGTTGTTGAGTCCTGCTTACTCAATGATTGGCTGAATAAGATACCTTCACTTCTCAGTAAGTGGAACATTCTAAGGGCCTGTCATTCGAACGGCACAACCCGCTTCAGCTCACCCTTGGAGTCCCTGTTCCAGTCTCCCCTGTTTGACTCTACACAGGCGTGCCCTCTTCCCAAGCCCTGGGGCCCTGTTAAGACATCTATTGTCCCAACCTGCCTGGTGCTCAGTGTCCTATGTCTCAGCCCTCAGTTTCCCACACGAATACTCTTGCAGGGCCCTTAGTATCAGCAAGAATACTCTTGCAGGGCCCTTAGTATTCTGAGCTGCTCCTGCCTCAGCATCTGATTAACTCCCACTCTCAATAGTACTCTTTGGCTGGGGCCTTTGTAGAGCCTTGCCCTTTCCATGCTGCCTCTGCTTTTCTCCCTTTGTCCATGCCCCGGGGTCTTCCCACCCTCTCCCTCTTCCAACCTCCAGTGTCCCTTTTCGCCACTGATGTCAGCACCTTTATTGCCAGCTCCGACACTCCACTCTGCTCTATCACCTCAGCACCTGCACCTGTTTCAGCCAACAGGTAACCCATCTGTGGTGCGCTTTCCCCCACAATGCTGCAGCTGCTTCCCCTTTTATGTCTCCGAGCTGTCTGATCTGCCCTCACCCTCCTGTTGGCGGCAGATCGCCAGTTCTGGTCCACTTGTGTTTATTTCCAACTGGGCAATTGGCAGCTTCCAGCTACCACTCAGGGATTGTGGGACTGGTCTGCCAGCTACAGCGGGGTACAAATGAAGTAAATAAATATTTAAAATATCTGAAGATGGGGGGAGATAAAATGTAGGTTAGTTGGTGGATGGGAAAGGATTATGGGAACAATGCAGGGAAACGTAAGGATATAGGGGAGACACCTTGGGAAACAGATTCCAAATGGAGCCAAGGGGATTTTAACCACCACTAGGCTGAGTGAGAGGAAGTGTAATCACATACTCATTATTTGGCCCTTTGTTTATGTTCAGTACTTGAGAGCAATTGTTTTGGCAGACATTAAGTAACAGCTAAATACAATGTGACATCAGTTGGGACTCAGAAGGCTTTTCTATCAGTACTCTAGTTCATACAATTCAGAGATTACAGCTGTACAATATATGCTTAAAATATACTTTATTTTGGTGTTGCTTATTGAAGGAATGCACAGTATGAGTTGTTTATGGCTTTTTTTCAGCAAAAGTGTTTAATGTTCTAAGAAGCATTACACCCTTCTTAGTCCATTGAAGCCTATGGGTTTAGAAGGGTGTAATGCTGCGTAGGATCCTACGGTTAGTATAAAACAAAACAGTGAAAAGTCAGAAAAGAGGATGGGGAGAGATGCAAATATTTTGTTACTACTTCGTTTAAATATTGGCAAACATTATCATGGGATACACGTATACAGTATATCTCTGTGAGCACCTGCATTTTATGGATTAAGTCAATCAGCAAGAGAAATGCTAAAATCTTGGAAGCAGTGCTGGCATATATGACTCATTTCTGTCATATAAATAATGCTATACAAAATCAACTAGTTCTGTGTCTTGCATAATTCTATAGATTAGATTACTGGTTGATAGAATAATATGGTGTTCACAACAGGATGTGCGTGTGTGTGTATTCATATGGTTCTTTTTATTGCTGCTTCATCGGGGCTTTATATGGTTTTTGGAAATGATTTCTCATGGTTCTCTGTAATAGAGACCCATATATAGACAGCGAATGCCTCTTCTTTCCTTCCCGTAGTCTGTAACGACTACAGTTTCTTAGGATCTATTAAAACCCCATAACATAGCAAGGCCATCCATATCACAACTCATAGATCTGAAAAGCAATCCAATGGCAAATATTACCATCATTCTAGCCATTTAGTTAAAGTAGTGTGTGTTAAGTGCTGTCAAGTCGCTTTCAACTCATGGTGACCCTATGAATTAATGTCCTCCAAAATGTCCTACTGTTAACAGCCTTGCTCAGCTCTTGCAAACTGAGGGCTGTGGCTTTCTTTATAGAATCAATTCATCTTATGTTGGGTCTTCCTCTTTTCCTACAGCCTTCAACTTTTCCTAGCATTATTATCTTTTCCAGTGACTCTTGTCTTCTCATAATGTGACCAGAGTCATTTTAGTTTAGTCATTTTTACTTCTAGGGGCAGTTCAGGCTTGCTTTCCTCTAGAACCCATTTATTTTTCTTTTTGGTGGTCCACAGTATCAGTAAAACTCCCCTCAAACACCACATTTCAGAGGAACAGTAAGGAAAAATTTAATTATCTTAATTTAAGTATGCTTAAAGTATCTTAATTTAATTAATTCAGTAGGGGCCTTTCTAGTCCCCCTTGGCTCAGTGACAGTGGAAAATTTCACATTAGCTCTTTTGCCAAATAAAGGTGCTACATTTTTCTTCTATTATTTGTAATTGTTGAAGAGTTTCTTGGCATGTGGGCAATTAGGTTGCTTCTCCAAACTAAGGAGGCTTTATCAAGAGACAACTTTGTCCATCTGTCTCCTACTAGCTTGTAAAGAGTGACATCTGTGACTACTTAATGGAAAAGATAGTTGGAAGTACGCAGGCAAAAATGCTGTAGTAGCCAAGAGTGAAGGGAATAATTCAAGCTGACACCACAATGGGGGGGGGATCTGAATGTCAGTTCTCTTCTATAAACATTTTTGCCTCATCCTGTTCTCCCTGCCCTCTCTATTATTGAAGTAATGTATATGGAACAAGTATACATTGAACAATGGTCTGCTACAAATGATATTTAAGTATAATTATTTGGATTAAAAAAATCTTGAGATGATGAAATCTGATAAATATATATAGCATTTTCACTCTGATGGTCATAGTAACAAAAAGCTCACCATGAAATCCAGACAGGATTTTATATAAGGGTGAATATTTTATAATGGATTGCAATTCAGAGTTTTCAGTGAGACAGATGCAAATGCCCTTTGAGGATGTTCTGGGTCATGGCATTAGAGGGAAGACTGAGGATGATGGCAGATGCTTCTGGAAGGTCCCCCAGCTTCTTGTCTTAGAGGTCTTTTGTGTCCTACACATTCCAAAAAAGAAATCTGAACACTGTGCTGCCTAAGGAGGTCATGTCATCACTGTTTCACTTGGACCGGCATGCCTCGTCAATCATGCCTTACTCTAGCAGCCTGATGTGTGTCAGATATGCCTAAGAGACATCACCTAAATTTTGACACTGTAATTGAGTCTAGTAGACTGAGTATTGGCTTCTTATCACCATTCACATACATACCAAAATTTTGCACATCTTCGAAAATGTGAATGAATATTGAGACTTATTGTCTTTAAGAAGAGTAAGCTTTTCATGGTTTCTTGAAAAAAACATATTCTTTTAAAACATGCAAGAGGGGCAGCTGCAGCCCTCATTTTTCAGTGTCCCTCTCTCCAGTCACTCCAACAGTATACTTAGCATATGTTTTATCCTTATAAAGAATTCTGGAGCACTTAAAAACCTTGGTTTCTAAGACACTGTTGATCCCTTCCCACTATATGTCTTTGTGTCGGTTGATTGCAACTGGAATATTATGGCAGCACTTACACACATGGCAACTCAAGTTCTGAAAATGTTTGGCTCTGGTTTCATAGCTGAACTCCTGCACTGATACAGATGTTTTGGGAACAGTTCAAAGATTTGGGTAAGTATAAGTTCAGCTACAGTAGGAATGCTGCTCACACAAGGTATACAAGATGCGAGTCTCCATGGAGGTAAGAACACTCCCTCAGATGATGTTCACCAGATTTCACTAGCCCAGAGTCCTGGCCCCTCCATTGTGGGGAAACTGTTCTGGTCAACCCTAAATCTTTGGTAAGTGTACACTTCTCCCATGCTGCATTTTGGGAATCCAGAGGGGGCACACACCCCCAGGCAGAATGGGCAAAAGCTCCCTTTGGCTTCTCCACCCACCCACAGAAACTGCTCCCTCCCCATACACACACAGACTCTGCTTTCCCCCCCCCATACACAGGAGAAAAATTATAGAGAAAAGCATCAAAATGGGTCTTACTGTGGATGTCTTCTGTTCCATCTTCTTCGCACCTGCCCCACCCTTGCTCCCCGCAGCTCAGCTGTTTGTCGGGGCTGGGAGCTTTGGGCGTGGGAGGCAAGCTCTGCTAATTGCAAACCCCCATTGTCAGAGATGCACATTAAGGGTGGGGGGACCCCTTCTGGGTCCCATATTTCGCCCCCCTGATCCAATCTTTACAAAACTCGAGGGTTCTTGCAAGAAGGGTCCTCTGAAGCTATGCTGAAAGTTTGGGAGCTCTACCCCCAAAGGTGTACCCCCTGCAGCCACAGAATGGCTCGAATGTGCACACGCACCCCCCCAAGGGGTATCTCTCTCACACACAAACAGATACTCTCTCTTTCTCTTCCCGGGCAGCGCAGCAGCTGGGCTCATGCACTCAATCGCAACTGATTGGCCAGAAGAAGACCCAGCTTGGCCACCGATTGGCTGCGGGAGAATGCTGCTTACTAACTGACGGTTATGCTGCTGCACCAAACCCCAACTTTGCCGAATTTATTCACTGAACACCCCGAACTCGCTGAATTCGGCTCCCCATTTTCCTCCTTTTTTTCCATCCGAACTGAAAATTGCCGAATCAGGGGAAATTCGCCTTTTTTGGTTCGGGGATGAACCGAATCGACAGCCCTACAACCAACCTTCCTTGGCGTTGGCAGCAACTGCTCTAGCACTGAGAGAGCTTTCTACTCATCCAGCACACTGCTCCACACCATATTTGCATGAGATTTCCTGGTAATGCAAAGAACTGCTGCTGTGGTGCTCTGAAAAAACATTGGCAACAAAATTAGTGTAAAGCTGAGCAAGGGTGAAGTCTTGTATCTTGTTCAAAAGGCACTTTCCCCTTTACTGAGGTTCATAAAAGGCACATCCTTCAGAGACACTTCATAGAAGGGTGCCAGGTCTCATACTATCCTAAAATATCTATTAGGGATGCAGAATAGAGTTGCCAACCTCCAGGTACTAGCAGAAGATCTCCTGCTATTACAACTGATCTCTAGCTGGTAGAGATCAGTTCACCTGGAGAAAATGGCCTCTTTGGCAATTGTACTCTATGGCATTGAAGTCACTCCCCTCCCCAAACCCCACTCTCCTCAGGCTCCACCCCCAAAACCTCCAGTGGCAAAGAGGGACCTGGCAACCTTAATGCAGAAGAATATCATAGGTTTGCTAGTTTGATTCAGTCTTTGTATGGGTTCTTTTGAGTTGTGGGCTTAAATACAGCTGCCAAACATGGTCTACTTACAGATGGACTTCGACAGAACAGATGCCTGTTAACAACTTTGGGATTTCAAGTATTTATCTTTCTAATTTGCATTGCCATTGGATTCCATTCTTATATTATGTTTATTACTCTGATGTTTTCCAATGGGCGTTAATTGGCAGGAGGGAGAAGAAAAAATACTCAAGAGTTTGGAATTTTTTTATTTAAAGGAAGCATTTAGCAGTCAGCTATGAATGTGTTGCCTTTTGAAGACTTTAACTCACAGCTTCACCTAAGCCCAAACCATTTATGAATTATTTTCTTTTAAAAAAATTCTTTCTTTTAAAAAACCCAGAAAAAAAGAACAAGGGAGGGGGGAAACCTCAAAACCTAGCAACTAAAAAAAAGGATATACACAGAGACAAAAATGTAATAGCAATGGTGCCAAACCTACACATATGTTACTATAAAATATTACCAAATAGCTATGAATAAGTCCATACATAGTTGTCATCTATATGCCATGTGTTCAAATATTGATAGAGTTCTAAGGCCCTCAATTAGGGTTGCCAGCTCTGGGTTGGAAAATACCTGGAAACTTTGGGGGTGGAGCCTAAAGAGGGCAGGGTATAATGCCAAAGAGTTCACCTTCCAAAGTGGCCATTTTCTCCAGGTGAACCAATCTCTGTCACCTGTAAATCAGTTGTAATAGTGGGAGATCTCCAGCCACCATCTGGAGGTTATGCAGAACAATGGCACTTATGGCAAAAAAGCACAGAACTACTAAAGGCTTAACCATGAAATTCAATATAATGTAAACACATACATGCAAGCACAAAAATTGACAACAATTTCCATTGAAGACATAAGGAATAGATAAAGTCCAAGAATGCCAAGAATAAGATAGGTTTCCGGTATTGAGTCTACGACTCGCCATCCTCTTGTATTAGGTGGCTACATGCCTTGGTTCAGGAACATATGTTCTGTGGAATTATGATTGATCATCGCTGGATTGCCAGAGTTGAAAAAGCTAACGTGAAATTGGACTCAATACCGGAAACCTATCTTATTCTTGGCATTCTTGGACTTTATCTATTCCTTTATGTCTTCAATGGACATTGTTGTCAATTTTTGTGCTTGCATGTATGTGTTTACATTATATTGAATTTCATGGTTAAGCCTTTAGTAGTTCTGTGCTTTTTTGCCATAAGTGCTGTTTTTTCTGCATGACCTCTTATCTTGGCCACTATTTTTTGCAGTTTGATTTCCATACCATCTGGAGGTTGGCAACCCTACCCTCAATCCATTGATTTACTGGAGGTGGGCAATCCTTCCCACCTCCAGTAAATTGGTCCAAGCCTTCCATAAAAAAAGTTTTATTTCCAATTTTTAAGTCTGGATTGGCCCATAATGTTAATTTAGTATGTTAAAATGAATCAAATTGATATTGTCTTGACATTATGCATCACTGTGCTCTAGCTGTAGAAATTGCAGGAGGAATTAGATCCACTCTTGCATAAGTAGAGCCTAATGCATTCCACTTAGAGAGGGGCATCAGACAAGAAGCCTCCAAAAGAACCCAAGATGGATAGTTCAACAGCAAGGAGTGACCACAGTAATTAGAACTCGTTAACAAGTATGTCTAGTGATATAAATTAAGATCAGCGAAACCAAATCTTCCTTCATTGAATGTACATTGCATCATCTTCAAAGAAATCTGAGGTGGTAAGGAATCCCACATAATTTTTTGAAACAATGTATTAATTTTATATCTGCAAGGTATATAGATAGGAATTGCATGTAAACTATAATTCTAGGTGTAATATTAATTTTGAGTGTATTTACTCTGCCCCATAACTGCAAGTTTAAAGTTACCCATCTGTCTAAATACAAAGACATATCAGCAATTAGCTTGTTAAAATTAGCGTACTCATATGTGCAATAGGAATCTCTAGGAATCACTATTCCAAGATAAGTCTGGGCACCACTCCATGATATATTGTCTCCCAGTGGCAACAACACAGTTTTTGCCTAGATAATTAAATATCCAGACAAGTTTCCAAATGTATTAATCATATTCATTAATATGATTCTGAAATAAATAATAAAAGATCATCTGCAGGGAGAATAATTTTAAATTCAAAAGAGTTACGTGCAAAGCTATGAATATTATTATTTTAAGGACACAAGCCAGAGGTTCCAGGCATAGATCAAAAAATAAGAGTAGAAGGAGGACAACCCTGTGTGGTACCACTCTCAAGAGGGAATGATGTGGAAATGATGCCATTAGTCAGAACCCTGGATCTGAGAGATGAATAAAGAATTCTATTCCACTTCAAAACTTTGTGAGGAAAATCAAATTTAGTCAGTTGTAGCAAAGATAAATTTCCAGTATATTTTGTCAAAACCTTTTTTCAGCATCACGTGAGAGAATGGCAACTAGATCAAATCTCTTACTATTTTAAGCAATCAGATCAGTAACCAACCTAAAATTATCAGAGCCTTGCCTACCTCTTATAAACCCTACCTTCTCATAACAACCTTTTGAAGACTTGTTAGCAAGAATAGCAGTTAACAGTATCAACCTTCATCAAAGAAAAAAGTAAAAAAATGCATAATTCTTTATGGCCTTTGCTATGTTTTGGGATCACAGTGAAAGAGGCCTCACATAACAACAATGGCAATGCACCAGACTCAAAAATCTTGTTATACAATCAGTAAAGCTTTGGAATTAAGAACTCTCAAAACATTTTATACCATTCAATAAGCAAGTATGAAAAAATTAACTAACCCGGTACTTATACTTATGTATGTTACCATTTACTGCCTCCCACAGTGAAAGTGCCCATTCATTCCTCTCCTCTGCTCTATGATTTTTAACCAGCTTCCAGTCTCTAAGAGGTCTACTCTTTGTATTCCCCATTTGTTAAATTTTCTTAGGTTGTTTTTCCGTTACATTTTCTTCCCAATATGGACAACTGTTCTTTATGACTGGCTGTTCTTGAACTTGTTGTTCTGCTGGCTGACCATTCCTGATAGGCTGATGAATCATAATGCTGGCTGACATTTCGTCAATGCAATTTACTTGCTGGGAGATAATCTAGTTGTAACACAACCTCCCATCTAGATCCAGAAGTATCTGGTGCAATTTATGTATCACGAGACATTAACAATCAATTGTAAGAGTGCTAAACAGTGGTGTAAAATAATTGACTGAATTGAGCAAAATAGCCAAATCAAAACTTTTACAATTAAGAATAATTTGGACTCCTTGAATTTAGGTAAACCTTATAAGAACCAAAATGTATAGGTTTGTACATCTGTAACATTCCTATTCTATATGATAGGTAATTCCCACGTTAGATCCCTATGTATTTGGCAAGCAATGAAATTCAGGCCAAATAAAAAGGCCAACTAAAAGAGAACCAAAAGCTACTAAATAGCTCTGCTTACCATGGGATACAGAGAATACAGCTCAGGATTGGGGGGAGTAACTGCTATTACTGTTAATGCAGAATACCCTATATCTCCTAAGGAGGATTTGTTAGCCTTCAGAGTTTACAAGATCAGAAGAAGGAAAAGAGATGCTACTGGAAAGGCAACAGGTTTATGACTAGGGACTGATAGGGAGAGAGGTCAGTTTGAGTTGTGATCTGCATGTCTGAAGGGGCCAGAAAGTGCACAGTATCTGGAGAAGGCTCCTTGCTGAGCAATGGTAAAAGCAGCAGTCAAATCTTTGAAGCAGTTGAGCATGGAGGAATTTAAAGTCTTCAGAAGGAATAGTTTGGGTGTATGAGTTCTGTGGAAGTAGCTCAAGTTTGCTCACTTTCTCTCTTTCATTTGATTCACATTATTGATTGGCGTTTAATCTCTGTGTTACCCCATGCAGCAGGATAAAATGCTTGGAAGCATTGCTATAGCAATGTCATCCGTAAAAAAAATATAACCATTTCAAATGTTTTAGAATGAAACACTTTTGGACAAAGAGCTCTTTTTATAGTACACATCTTCCACAGTTCTGCACTTCACATTTAGACATTTTATCTAATGTTTGCTGATGCTGGCAAGTTCTCCTTTTAACCTTTTGCCTTTTAAGGCTACACATATTGAATCATTTCATGAAGCATATGTTTTTAAAAACTCACATGGAAACCTTTGGCGGCAGGCTTGCTCCAATGAAGAAATACTTCTTATTTAGTGGAAGGAGCTTATTGGATCTGACTCAAGTTTACCATTTTTAAGCATGCATTCACACAAGTAGAAAAGCGGTGCAGACTTGTACAATCTAAAATAGGCGCAAACAATAGCCTATGTTGCCATATGCGCTGCCTGACCTCCCGCCCTGGTCATGGCAACCACACCAGAGACTCGCTGAACTGTTTAAAGCGCCAACAGCCTGCCGCTCTGGGCTAGCGCTCTGCTGCGTTACCAGGCTGTCCAGGACAAGAGACCGGGTCGCCCCTGCAGAACCAGCCAAAGGGAAGCCAGGATCCTGACTGTCTCCTGATCCAAAGGGAAGCCATAACGCCTAAGCGAGAACGTCACATCGCTCTCTCTCTTGCATCCCCCCCTCCAGTATCCTGTGGGAAAAACATCCCCCGCTATCTACATTAAAGATTGCTTTGCTGCATCCCTGGAGTGTAAAGATTTACACCTTCCTGACATGAGAAGACCAGGTCGAGCCATCCCAGAGATGTGCAAATCATTGGTACCAGCTTAGTTTACAAATCGTCACTTTGCCCTATCTATGGATCCAAAATCTTTGATCCCTATTGTTTTAGATAGGA
This sequence comes from Euleptes europaea, assembly GCF_029931775.1. NCBI lineage: Eukaryota > Metazoa > Chordata > Lepidosauria > Squamata > Sphaerodactylidae > Euleptes > Euleptes europaea. The sequence goes on along the minus strand of NC_079320.1, from coordinate 33,948,468 downwards.
GCTATCTGGGAAGTCTCAACCTTCCCCGCCCTCCCAGAGAAGGGTATATTTTGCCCTCCCTGACAGAGCAGGTGAGCTTCTTGTCCTTCTTTGCTAAATCTTGTGCCATGTGTGTTGAGTTTTGTGGAACTCCATACCCCCCCTCCTTTATGGTGACTTGGCTGGCTCAAGGCTCCGATACATCCCTCACCTATCCCCTGCTATATTTCATTTTTGCATTTTTATGCCACAGATTTTGGACATCTTCACTCTTAGATAGGTAACGTATCACCTAATCAACAACCTCCTCAAATGTTTCTAGCCTTACCTCCTTTTATTCTTAGTACCTTGTATGTATGTATTTGCAACACTGAATGAATGAATATACATAAATACTTTTAATCTGGAAATCCTTGGTCTGTCGTTATTCTGAGAGTTATCAAAAACAACCTGGTATACACTGGGTGATTCCGCTATATAAATAAATTAGTGCCACTGCTCATGCTAATTTCCCCAATCAAAGAGCAGTTTTGGTAACACCTATTGTAAGTATAACTATTAACTATTAATCTGTTTTTATCTGGGTTTAGCTTCTAATCCTGTTTTAAGGACCAAGACCTCACCTTTATACCCCATCTTTCCTCTTGGCTCAGTGTGATGAACTGGTAATAATTAAAACATTTCACATTAAAACCAGATTAAAAAAAAATTCAAATTGCACCTAAAATGCACAATATCTCTGTTGTATTGACATGCAGCATTTCAAAATGCCCAACCCCCTCCCCCAACTGCAGAACAGGCATTGTGCAGAGGGGACAATAATAGTGCATAGTGGGGGGAAAGGAAAAAACCACAAAATGTATCTACAATTTTCTCACCTTTATAGAAAGCTAGAACCTAATGATTCCAAATCCAAAGTCAAAACTGAGGGAAAAGATCGGGTTAAAGTTAAGAAAAGGTTGTGGATCATAACTGGGCTAACTGGCAGTCTGTATACATAACATATATGGGCTTTATATAGTTTTCTGGTTGCTGTAGCTATGCTATGGCTATTCATATGGTGCATGAGAGTAATTTTGTTTCTTGGTTTAGCAATGTACATATCATATATGGAACTATGGATACAGTGCCTGTTAGACTGTGTTGTTGTTTTTAAAGACTTCATTCCTTCTAATTTTGTAGCCCTAGTTCTTTTGCATTGTTCATTGGATGTCTAATGCAATCAGATAGTAATGTTTTTGTATTTTGTAATCCCCCTTCAGCCTCAGCAAGAAAGTCAGGCTATAAAATGAATAGATAACTTTTTAAGTCAGGTTTTAGAATTTTGTATGAATGTCCCAGAATTAATAGTATGCTGGGAAATTTAAAAACTCTTAACATTATGGAGATTATTAAAGGGGGAAAAATCCAAGAGATTGGGAAGGGCAGTGTAGCTGGCCCTACAAGGTTGTATTTCCTTCCTCATAGTTAGGGTTTTTCCTTTGTGTACTATACTGAAGATGACTCCTGGTAACGTCAGGCTAATACATAGAGTTGCTAGGACCCCCTGGCCACCAGCGGGGAATGGAGGAGGTTGCCAGATACAGTTTGGGAAACTCCTGGTGATTTGGGGATGGAGTAGGGCTGTTGATTTGGTAAAAAATGAAGCAGAAAAATACTGAATAAATGCAAATTCAGTAAATTTCTGGTTCGGGTTTACTGAGTCCACAAAATCTGGGAGGTTGGCAAAGCCGAATTTGCCATTCCTGAATATCCGGCTTTTTTAGCAACGTCTTGCCGTGTCTCCTGTGTATTCCAATGGAAGAAGGGGGCGACCCCTTCCAGACCCCATAGCTTTGGAACCCCTGGCCCAATCTTCACCAAACTTGGGGGTTCTTGCAAGGAGAGTCCCTTCATGTGACCCTGAAAATGTGGGACCTCTACCTGCAAAAATGGCCCCCTGAGCCGCGAAAAGCCACAAAAAGCGTTTAATATATTTAAATGGCCGAATCCCGAATTTAAAGCCGAATTCCCGCCTTTACCAATATAGGGGAATTTGGCATTCGGATTTTCCCAGGGGGGAAAAGGCCAATAAACCTGAACCCAAATTTTCTGAATTTTTTTAACCCAACAGCTTTAGGATGGAGCCTGGCGAGGACAGGGACCTCAGCGGGGTACAATGCTATAGAGTCCACCCTCCAAAGCATCCATATTCTCCAGGGGAGCCGATCTATGTTGTTTTAGAGTAAAATACTGTTGGATAAAGAGCTCTTTTTATAGTCCATTGTGCTGGTGTGTTTTTTTTCTTCCCATCCATGTTTGGGAATGGAGATTAATCCATGGGCCTGTTTTGAATTTTCTCATAAATGGAAGTATGCTGTCCTCCCAAAATTTGGTGAACTTTTTAAAAAGAGGTTTTTCACATTGCAAGGTAGATTCAGTAGCACCAAATACAAATCTAGAAGATTTACATTATTTGTTCATTTCCCAGTACTTCCAAAAAAACCCAAAACCAAAAACAGAATCTTCCTGTTCCTTAAGACCATAAAAGAAAAAAGTACTGCAAGGAAGAAAATGAACATTAGGCAACATATAAGGAATGGAAAGCAAGGTTAAAATGGCCCAGAATAGGATGTAAATTGCTAAGAAACAAACCGTGAGGATCTTAGGGAGAGAACTGACTCACAGGCATTCCAAGGATTGTACCTGTGGGCTGTCTTAATAGAAAATGAAGCAGATTCTCCTGCATGTAGTGAGCCACATAAAGAAACATACATTAAAGAAACCCCCTGGAGACTGACAAGGCTGCAAGGTTGCATTGATGGGTGAGGATGAAGGGAGGTCTAGGAACTGCCAGGTTTTGAGCATTCTAAGGGTTTGTTTAGTACATCATAACTCCTTGTTTAGGATTCCAGACAATATTAATATGCAATATAACTAGTTTGCCTCCTTTTTGTTTGTCACACAGTGTTCCCTGAGCTTTAGCTGATCACCGTTTGCTAAGAAAGTATCTACATTCCAGGTTCTTATTCCTTGGAATGTCTGTGTGGAGGGATGAGAAGCAACCCATAAATCATCTGAAACGGACACTCACAGATGGTTTCAATTGACATAAAGATGTTGTTTGTAAAGGATTTACAGCGCCTGGATTCATGTCCACTGATTAACCTTCCTGCAGTATCTGGGCGTAAGACCAATAGGGATACCCAGCGAGCCAGCAAGCTGAGCACCCTAAGGACAAATTGGTACGTCTCCCACTTCAGAATGAAGAAGGGATCAAACTTCCATCTTGTATTAATCTTTTCAAAGCCCAGCATGCTGAGAAAATGATTGGAGACAAATTAGCTCACTAGGATTACATTTAATTTTTAAATTAAACCCAGAATTGAAATGTCCTTGTCCAAACCAGTCTTGGAATGTAAGCAATTTTCATTAAAAATGGAACTGGGAAAGACTTTCATATTATTATAAACTTTTTAAGGAGTATTCAGCCTTCAGTTCAGGCTAAAATTGACAGCATGTAGTCAATCATAGGCCTCCTTCACAAATGACATGCTTCAATCAGTTTGTGGATTTATCACATCTATCAGTTGAATTTAAAACATATACAAGTTCCAAGTTACACTTCATGGGAAAGTTGATTTCTTCTGTTTGTATACTACATTAATAGAATTTGCCAACAAAAATATTTCTTGTGTCATTTTGGAAAATTGTGACAGTCACAGCATTATTTTGCTGGGCACTCTAACACATTTTAAATAATAAATAGGTTAGTTCCAGACTAAACTTTCCACCAGTTCATCCTTCCTGATACAGACCTCCACCATGCCATTCCTCAGGGTCCCCTTATCCACCCGTATCAACGTTTTGTGGTTGCATTGGGAGGGGAGAGACAGGGGTTTTCCACTGATGAAAATTTTAGTCTGCATGATCTAAACACATTCCTTATATTTTGCTATTCAATTTGAACAGGAACATTGTTTCTCCTGATGTGCCTTATAAATTTCACCTCAACCATTTTCTGATTCCAAGATAGTAGATCTGAGTGTCAGATGGCAATCTTCAAACCTCCTATCATTCCTTAACAGACTCACTCCTGCTGTGGAAAACTGGGGGTGCAAAACACATGTCAGGACAGCTGGTGTTTTCTACAAATTAGGAATCTGTTGCAAGTAGAGAGTCCTTTGCAGATTACCCAACTGTGTGAGAACTGCTTGGCTACTTGACCAATCTGCTTTTGAAATAGCAAAGCTGGTTCCATGAGTATCTTCCCAGCTCTTAACCTTCCTTGCAAATTCCAGCTGTACTCCAGCCACCACCTGTGGATCCAGACCTTCCCTAGCATCTGCCTTCCCAGCCAGTATTACAAAATAATCTGGATTCTACATTCTGTACCAAGTGAATGGACTGTTTTCAAAAGGAGCGTCATGTGAAACACATTATAGTAATATAATCTAGATGGAATCAGAGCATGGTTAGCACAAATAAAAATGATGATAATTATACAGATTTGTATGGCACTTTTTGAGTGTTGACAGCTCAACAATCCTTGTGGACCTGTAGTGCAGCCCATTGTTAATGGCTAGAGAAATCTATAGCCAATTTATCACCTACATATCACTCTGCACTAATAATACATAGTGCAAATGACAGATAAGAACCATTTTAATCTAGTGTCCAAAGGTCCTGTCTTAGCCAGATCCTTGTTTCTGCCTCTGCATGTCCACCTTGACCTGTAGTAAGGGGAAAATGTTTAGCCAGCACTTTCCTCACTTTTGCAAAAGTGATCGTATCAAAGCCTTCACATGGATTTCAGTCGGCATCCATCAGAAGCACCCTTGAGAAGAAGAAAGAGGTTGAATAGCAGACTTCCTGACCTCTGAGCCAAAAATAACTAGTGTCTTTTCAGAAAAGGACAGACAAACATTTCTATTCATCATTAGTACCAAAGTAATCCATATGCATGTGCACGCACAGTGGATTAGAGGCTCCGTTCTCATACATTTACTGTTGGTGGCAAGCTGGCACCAGACTGCGTCTACCTTCTTGATATTTACTGTCTGTCTTCATCTACTAATACTCTTAAGAAGTTGAATTTGCTGTTGTCTTTGGGGAACCAGTTCTGAAGGTTCCTGGTTTCTTCATTGAGAGCTAATACAGAATATTAAGAACATTGTTTCAAGAGCAGACTTAGAAACCAGATACAGTGCCTTGTAATGTGCTATAAAGTAATTCATCTGCATAATTATTTCCTTCTCCTGTTCCACAGTCCAATATGGGGAGTTTAAAACAGGCATGTAATGTATGGAGAAGTATAAGCTATGTTTGAGACTGGAATTACATGACATTTGCACATTCTTTCCCTGCCAAATACTATCCACAGTTGAGTGCTTGGAGTCCTCTCCAAATTCTATGCATCATTTATGCATATGCATTTGGGTGAACAGTTTTTTTGTGCTCTTCATTGTTCTTTCAAGGTTGTGTTTATCCCAATTATTTCTGTAAGATAGTTCCCTTCTCAGGAGCTGTGAGCAATCATTGCCCTTCAAGAGTGTGATATGTTAAATTTAGAAATTAGTACAATATTATTATGTCGACTTCTCAAAAGGGCCAGCCGATGCATTTGATTGCAGGCATAAATAATTTATACTATAGGTAAATAAATGCCCATTAAAGGGGAAAAAGAAAAAAATGCTGTATAACTCTTCTTGGTATTGACATTCAGCACATTCCGAGCAAATCATGGTTGCTGCATTTTATGGGTTTCCATGCAGAAAAGAAAAAAGCTTGGCAGGAAGCCATAACACTCTTTATTATGAAGCAAACCCACTCAATTTGTGGGATTAATCCAGGGTAATTGGTTTTTGGATTTGCTAGTTTGGTGAAAAATATTTGCTGAATTGACTTTTTCAAGAAAACCCTTATCCACCCAGCAGCCTGTGGTGCTTCGTTTAAGGGAAATTGACTGAAAATGGTAGGACGTGCTAAATAGAATGTGTGTTTCTTCCACACTATGTAATAAATGAAAAAAAAATCATGTTGATCTGTTCTGGAAGAGACTGTACGTCCCTCATGATTTTTCAATACAACTTGCAAACTATTAAAAAGTAACTTTCTGATCCTCATTGTGTAAGAAAGAATCTTGCTCACATGGATGCCATGTGTGAAAAGATCAGCAAATACGAAACAAATAAAAGTCAACTTTGTTTATAACCTCATGAATTTTAAATGTATGGCCATTTATGCAATGTCGATTTTGATGCTTGCTCAAAGCTGCTTTTTTAAATCCGCCCTTTTAAAATAAATTTTTATTATTTTTTGATAAGAAAAAACAAAACAAATTATAAAAAACATAAAATAAAAAAGACATAAAAAAGAAACATAAAAATATAAAAATACAAAAAGAGCACTTATACAATAATCAATATTACACCATATGATATGAATTATAAAATACACGGTGCTCAAATACCCACCACCCACCTTAAGAGTGAGTACCACCCCCCATCGACTTCCGGAGAAGTGTTTTCACAGTATTTAAAATTACATTATACTATTATTATTATTATAAAAACATTACATTTTATCTATAATTCATTAACTATACTTGTAAAATTCATTTTCGCCAGTTTATCCCAAAAAGCAATGGCCTTTGACCATGTTTTTTTAAACTCTTCCATATCTTTACCATGTAAAGAATCTGTAAGTTTGGCCATTCACATGTACATCCACAATTTCTGTCTCCAGTCCTTAATTGAAGGTTTATTTACTTGCTTCCAGTTTTTGGCTATTATAATTCTTGCTGCCGCAAAACTATATTGACATATGACTCTGTCACCTCTATCCATATTATCTTTAGGGATTCCCAATAAACAAAAGGCAGGGTCTTTTTTTTTACTTTTATATTAATCAGGTTATTAGTTTCCTTTAATATTAATCTCCAAAATCTCTTAATTTTTTTACAAAACCGCCATACATGCATAAATGTGCCTTTTTCAATTCCACACTTCCAGCATAAACCAATATCGTCTTTCTTCATTTTACTTAGCAATACTGGGGTTATATGCCATCTATAAAATATTTTATATAAGTTTTCTCTTATTTCATTAGTAATTGTAAATCTATATTCCCTTTTCCACAAGTTTTCCCATGTTTCTAATTCAATATTATAACCTAACTCCTTCATCCATTTCACCATCACTGGTTTAATCCTTTCTTGTTCTAAATTCACTTCAATTAGTAACTTATAAATTCTTCCTATCAGTCCTTTATTTCCTTTAGTTAGTATAATTTCTAATTTAGATTTATTTTGATTAAATCCCCTCAAATTATCTTTATTAAATATATCCCTTAGTTTATAATACATAAACCAGTATTTAGTTTTTAGATCTTTTCTGCTCTTCAACGTCCAAACCCCTTCTTTACAATCCGTAATTTCTCTATAAATATCAATATCCAGGTTTAGTTGTACACCTCTCTTCATAAAGAGAGTTAAATCCACCCCTTAACATCACTATTCACAGTCCCAATGCAAGAGGAGAAAGCCAAACAAATTCCACCCTCCCCCCACTCGCCTGCTCCTTCGTTTGCATAGTCATTAGCAATGGTCATTTGCATAGCTAAGCCGCGGCTGTGATTTTTCATGGTTTCTTCAGTAAATGCTTCGATGTGGGGGGGAGAGCAAAAACAAAAGGTCACGTTAAAGGGGCTCTTAAGAAATGCGAAGCAGGTATGCACCAGCTTCGCATTGACGGCTGGGATGACGGTTCAGCATGAAGAAATTAAATATATATATATATATATATATATATATATATATATATATATATATATATATATATATATATATATATATATATATATATGGGGCACTTCAGCCTGGAACGCGCTGCTAATTACCAAGCATAAACACTCTGTGATTTTAAGAGACTGATTCATGAGTGGCTGAAGTTAAATTTAGAAAGATATTTGTCGAAACATCCTATTTTTAAAATTGTGTTGTTTCTATAATAAAATAAGAAGACATATATTCTGAAGTGGCCATGTTAGTGTATTGTTTTGGAAGTATGTATTGAGACCACATATACTGACATGGCTATCTCCAGGGTTTTTGTCCCCTGTACAAGAAACCACCATGCACTCCTCAACCCTATCTACCTCTGTATCCTTTGCAGTACATGATATATTTTTGTGAAGCAGAAGTTGGAAAATAGTGTCTACAAGGAAGAAGCCCTTGTTCTTCCATTTTGCTTCTCCCTCTCCACTTTGACATTCCTACCTCTCTTGAATTTAAATAAGGGTTTCAATGGAATAAAGAGTTCTTCTTCAGTTCTGGTGAAAGGCTTCAAACACCAAGCTTGGATCAAAAGTGAGAGTGTTGGCTTTAAATAGCCAGCTTCAAGTGCCCCCCCCCCCCGATTGGCTGGGTAGCATGATGCTATCCTGTCCACCCAAGTGCCTTTTCTTTTCCAAGTGGGGGGGGGGTAAAGCACAAAAAAAATATCCTAGTGAATATAGGAGGTGCCCCATGGTGAATAGTGGTTAGCTGCAATATTGCAGTCCTAGCTCTGCTCATGACCTGAGTTCAATCCCAATGGAAGTCGGTTTCAGGTAGCCGGCTCAAGGTTGACTCAGCCTTCCATCCTTCTGAGGTCGGTAAAATGAGTACCTAGCTTGCTGGAGGTAAACCATAGATGACTGCGGAAGGCAATGGCAAACCACCCCGTAAACAAAGTCAACCTAATAAACATCAAGATGTGACGTCAACCCATAGGTCAGTAATGACCCAATGCTTGCACAGGGGACTATCTTTACCTTTACCTAGTGAATATAGGAACAGATGATCTTTTGATTATGACCTTGTCAAACTGTTATGTCAGTGTTCCTTTAATACAAATAATAATTACTGGGATATCTCTGTTAAAATGTGAATTGCTATTATACAGCATAATGTGAATGAAGTGATATTAAGTTTTTTTGTGATAGTAATATTCAGGATTTAGCAAGTAAAGTTCATAGCTGGGAGCATTTCTGAAAAAGGTGATCCTTAAAACACACGCTTACATACAAGTTGCACTAACTTCAGCAGGAACAAGTACGGATTGTATGTTGGGATTATGGACAAAGTGTTTTAAAGAGACAGCATTTATTCAATTAATTTTTTTCCCCAAGGATGCACAGTATGGAGTTGGTACAGCTGCTAAGGGACCTTCTTTCTCCATATCCCTGTCATTTTTCCCCCTTTCCCTTTCCTTTCATCTCAAGGGTGAAAAACATGCTATGAGAAAGAAGCCTTATAGCCACAGGTTATCTAAGTGTGACCTACCAATACTATCCAGCTGAGAGGGCTTGTTCCAGGTGAGAGGGCTTGTGATTCCACCTACGCCAAGTGAGCAGCATGCCCACTTATTCATTGGACCTATAACATGGTCATGCAATTTCTTCATTCATTCATTTTTTTTAAAAAAATGGTACCTTAACAGTACAATCTTTAGCAGATTTACAGTATTCTAAATCGATTGATTTCACGGGATTTAGAAAAGCGCAAACAATATTAGGATTGCACTGTAGATGTCTGTCAAAATGTAATTCATAAAGAGTGAGGAAGGCTCATGCTGAAGCAGTTTGCTCACCTCTGCATTTCCACAGGCTTCCCTTGGTTTGTATGGTGAGGCTGGTCTTGCGCATTACCGCTCAGTCCAACAGTTTGTCCTAATAGAATTCTTGCTCAGGCCAAAGGGCAAAGGCTGGAGCGGAGCTGATGTACTTGTAGCATGCCAAGTGACCTGCCATTTTTGCTTCAGTCTGTCCAGCTCAAAAATGATGTTTGGCTTAGTAATCATCCTGCATTTTCTCAGGCTCTGGCAGTCTGTTAACGTACAGAGAACAACAACTACAAAATATGCTCAAAACTGGAAATGATTGCAGCAAATTAGCGATAATTGTCTAATTTTTCACATATGGAAAGTTTTTACATTTTCAAAATTAATTAATTTGGAGAGTAACAGTTCCTTAAATCTGTCAGTGCTCTCAGTGTCTCATTCTCTCTTTGTATTGAATGTAAACTTTTATTGTTTGCCACAGGGAAAATTGCCATTCAGGCATTTTCACGGCTTCAAGAAAGTTATGCATTCAAATGACAGAAAACTTTCATGGTTCAGTACATAGATGTTAAGTTTGGTTAGGATATATTTAAACAAAACATTGAGGTACTGAGTATTCAGATAAGAAAATGGAAATCTGACTATATAAGGACAAGGGGGAACGCTGGGGGAGAGCGGCTTGGAAAATAGCCTTACGACTGTGGAAGTAAGCTGGCTTCCATTTGCACAGGACCAGGGCTGTGTTGTTTTGAAAGCATTGTTACAAGAGGAATTCCTTACCCTCGTGCTAACTTACTTTGGCTCATCTCAAAGGTACTGGCTCCTGAAAAGTCCAGCTCCTAGCAGCTAAGAACAGGGCTAACTTGTGTCATTTTCAAACATACACTGTTTCTGCTTCTGCAAAGACTTAACTAAATGCCTAAAGTTTTGTGGGAAATGGGGTTGGAAGCAGAACTGTGTTTCTTTTTGGCTGGGGATTCCAGGTGGGGCCTGGAGTTCTCCCAAGATTACAACTGTACTCCAGACTACAGACATAATTTCCTCTAGAGAAGTGTCAGAGGGCAAACTTTATGGCATACTGTAGTTTCTAGGTGAAATCTATTCCCATATTCCCCCCCTCCACAGTCACCGCCCCCAAATCTCCAGGATTTCTCATGGTCTGATTCCTATGGTCTGAAACTTGCCTCCAAAGTGATGCTCTAAGAATTTTCTCTTGTCTCTATGGTCTTTACCATAGAGAGTGGAGAAATTCCAAGACAGTTACCAGGAAGTGACACCATATTTTCCCCCAAACTCCACCTTTCCCAGGCACTGCCCTCAAAATCTGGCAGGATTTGCCGAGGCAGTGCTGTCAACCCTAGGCAGCACCCGGCAAGAGGATGGCTGCTTTATACTGGTGGCATCAGCAGTAGCCATCATCAGAACTGTCTTGATGATGGTGCAGTCTTTTGCCTCTAAGCTGCACCACCCCCAATTGAACTGAGATGTTGATAGATAGCAATATTGTCTGTAGTGTAGCAGTATTGTAGCAGTATTGTAGCAGTACTGTCAGGCTTCCAATTCTCACCATCTGTTTCCTACAATTTCCCATATTCCCTACAGTTTATCACAGCCTTAACAGAAAAAATTAAAAATCCATCCATCCATTAACCTATAAATCACTTGCTAGGTGATATGCAGGTAGGACTGCTAACTTCCAGGTGGTTAAACCAAAATTCACACAGAAAACAAATATTTGGACTTGATGGCATTGAAGTCCCTTCCACCTCCAAACCCCACCCTCCTCAGACTCCACCCCAAAAATCTCCAGATATTTCCCAGCCCGGAGCTGGCAACCCTACATAGAGGCCAACTTAAAGCCTGTATCCTTCTGTTATGAGGTGAATGACTTGTCATTCATTCTGTGGAACTTGAGTGAGGGAAACATTTATCGGGTAAAATCCTTTGTAGACCTGATGAAGGCCTTGTCTTGCCTTGCCCTTTGCACACACACTCCACCTACTAAAGCCCATTGTTGAATTTCCCATAGATTGAATTAATAATAAATATGAAATCACTTGCAACCAGAATTGGTTTCATGTTGCTTTCTTCCTTAAAAATAAAACAGAAACAAATGTCTCTTATTCTATACAACTTTTGTCTGAAACAAATCAAAATAAACTGAACAGAGATGGAACCACAGTTACTTGCTATTTTTTGCATACAGCCATGACACAGTTTCATGGGGCATAACTTTTATAAGAGCTTACTGGTTCATTCATTCCTATGGTCTCAGGTGCCTCAGCTTATTTGCAGATATTATACATTTCGGCTTAGGGCTGAATGCTCAGTGATGCACAAACCCTTCCTGAAAGGCCTTCATTTTATGTGTGCTTCTAGAGCATTCACAAACTACAAAGCATCCAAAACAAGTAAAGCTTTTCAGGGTGCAGCAGCAAAGGGAAACACAATTATTCCCATTTTCCTATTTATCCTGGCTAATGGACAAGTTGACACGGTCTGGTTAACAGAGGAACATGACTTGAGATGAGTGTCATAAATTCCCATAAATTGCATTTTATGTTTCTTTTCATAATAATCCTCAAGTTTCATTTTTGAGTTTTACAATCTCAACATTACAAGTTTTTTTTTAAATCAGATTCCTCCAGCTTGGTCTCTGTTAGAACATATTTACTCTTTAGTCTTTTGCTCCCATGATTTTCTGTGAAATTTTACAGAACTGGGAGATGCAGGTTTGAATCCCAACTCTGCTACTAAGGGTTTGCTGGGTGGCTTAGAGCCAGTCATTCTCTCTCTCTCTCTCTCTCTCTCTCTCTCTCTCTCCTCTCCCTCTCTCTCTCTCTCTCTCTCTCTGTCAGCCTAATCTATCTCACAGGGTTGTTGCTGTGAAGATAAAATTGAAGAGAGGAGAATGATTTTGTAAACCAGATTGGGTCCTCATTGAGGAAAAAAGCATGATATACATATCTAAATTAAATAAAATGTTCATAACTCTACAACCTGAAACAAAAAATACAAAAAAACTACCCTTTTGTGTGCTAAAATAATTTTAAACTGTTTCAGCACAAAAAAAAAGTAGTTTTGAAGGGTGATTTTAAAAATTGTTTTGTTTCTGTGGTGCACCATAAGCTGCACTTTTTCTATGTGTGTTAAGTGCCGTCAAGTGGCTTCTGACCCATGGCGACCCTATGAATTAATCACCTCCAAAATGTCCTGTTGTTAATGGCCTTGCTCAGGTCTTGCAGACTGACAGCCATGGCTTCTTTGATTGAGTCAATCCATATCATGTTGGGTCTTCCTCTTTTCCTGCTGCTTTCAACCTTTCCTAGCATTATTGTCTTTTTCAGCGACTCTTGTCTTCTCATAATGTGACCAAAGTATGATAGCCTCAGTTTAGTCATTTTAGCTTCCAGGGAGAGTTCAGATTTGATTTGATCAAGAACCCACTTATTTGTCTTTTTGGCAGTACATGGTATCCTTAAAACTCTCCTCCAACACCACATTTCAAACAAATCTACTTTCTTCTTGACAGCTTTCTTCATTGTCCAACTTTCACACCCATACATAGTACTAGGGAATACTATGGCATGAATTAACTTGATCTTGGTTGCCAGCAACACATCCTTATACTTAAGAATCTTTTCTAGCTCCTTCATGGCTGCCCTTCCCAGTCTCAATCTCCTTCTGATTTCTTGGCTGCATTCCCCCTTTTGATTGATGATGGAGCCAGGGAGCAGAAAACCTTGAACAATTTCAATTGCACTTTCTCTAGAACCTCAGAATGTCAGGGTCATGGAAGCATGCACCTATGGGATTTTTAAAAGGAAGATACTGATAGAGAAAACTAAAAAATAAAAGCCTTTTGTTTGCCTCCAGTCCCTTCTGTATGTTTAAGGGCATTTGACTGCTGTCTTTTATACGTTTGGAAAGACTTGATGAAGACAGTCTATAGCATGCAAATATATTTTCCCCTCCATGTATGTTAGCTCTGAGATGTGGTGCACTATGGTGATATTAGCTCTTTGTCTAAATCAATTGGTCAAGGGAAATGAACATTTCTCTTTCTACTTCATGTCAGATTTGAATATACTTACTCGCACATTGTTGGTGTCCATATTTGCCTACTTCACACATTGAGTAATTGTATCAGTCTTCATTAATAACTTCATGTGGTTGTTGACAGTGAAAGAGGAAGGACAATAGAGTATAAAAAGTAAAAATGACCATGTACTTTTAGGCAGAAAGTTCATGGAGCCCAAAACTCAGAGCTGATTCTAGTGATATGGTGGTAGAAAGTGATGTCAATTTTCCGTGTTGTGCTGGTGGCAAGAACTGCATGAACAGTCTTGTGAGGGTCTCTGTCTTTGTGTCTCTGCTTTCCATCACCTGCGGTGTTATCAGTGAACTCGTAAAAGCAGTTCACACCTTCTGGTCTCAGGCGCCAGGCCTGATGGCCCATGTATCTTCCCCCCCGCTGTTCTTCCTGCCAGTACTCCCTCAGGCCGGTGCGGCCTTGGAAGTGTGATAGCCGCACCAGACTTCCTGGGATCCGTCTGATGTTTTGTATTATGCCAAGCTTGTAACTTCCCATAACAATAAGTGTGAACCCCAGTGCCCCAGTGCCCTGGAGTCAATATATTCTGTAAACCCGTATAGCCCCTCACTTGCAACTTTCTACCTGTGCCTGTCTCATCTCCTGAAGGCTTCAATAAATCTATTGTTTCTGTATCAACGTCTGAGCAACTGATTTGGAGAAGCAAACTCAGAGAGGGGGATCTCTCACATTAAGTTGCAAGTCCTTGCCTCTCGGACTGCAGCTGTACCGCTTTGGACAGAATGTCAGCCGACGAGGACACCACCCCTAACCCCGATGCCCCCAAGGAACCGGACGAGCCGGAGAAGCCGGACCCGAAGGAGGAGGGAGCCAAGCCAAAGAAACCGAAGGGTCGCGCCCCCGACCAGGATCGGGACGGACGTCCCCGGGGGCTTACTTATTGGCTGGACTCTCCCAAGGGCTGGTCGCTCTCGCGGACTGCGGCGAAGGATCGCCGGTTGGCCTTCCCCAGCACGGGACTCGAAGGGGACCCGGCCCGCAAAGAGGCCCTCATGGAGGAAGAACGAAAGCAGTGGCAGGAAGACCGCCGGGCTATGCAGGAGCAGATGGAGATCATGCAACGCGTAATGGGTGAGATGGCCACGACCCTAGATGCGCTGAAGTTGCAACCTCCAGCCGGTGCTCCCCCAGACGGGGCGCCGGTAGTTCCGCCCGCAACCCCTGCCCCCCCGGCCCGTCGGGACCTGAAAGTCACGTATGACGGGTCGGGAGACCAGTTGACCTTTTTTATGGTCCAAGTAGACATTTTTATGCGGGAACAAGGCCGAACCTTCGTTTCTGAGGAGTCCCGGGTGCAGTACGTGGCTTCCTTACTGCAAGGGGAGGCGGCTGCCTGGATGGTGTTGCAGTATGAACTCCGCTCGCCGGTGCTGCGAACCCTGGACGAGTTCATGGTAGCACTCCGAAACCGTTTTGAGGACCCGACTCTGGGTGAGCGGGCTAAAGCCTCCCTGATGCAACTGCGCCAAGGGACTAAGTCGGTGGCGCAGTATGCAAGTGAGTTCCAGTCACTGGCTAGCCGAATTCTGGACTGGAGTGAAGCTACCTTGGTACAATGTTTCAGGGAGGGTCTCAACCCAGACCTCCAACATTGGGCCTTCATGCAAGGGAACCCCCCGGATGTGGAAGGTTGGGTTCGCCATGCTGCTGACATCGAGAATCGCAAACAACTCCTGAACTTGTCCAAGCAACGGCTTGGGCGAGACCCCAGGCCCCGAGGTGACCGTGGCCGGGAACTCCGGCAAGGGGGTGGCGGGGGTCTCTCGGCCGCGGAACGCCGCAAGCGGTTCGAGGCCGGCGTCTGCCTGATCTGCGGGGGAAAGGGTCACTTTGCATCGCAATGCCCCTCTCGCTCAGGCCGTCCGACCCCCCCCCGCCAAACCCAGGCCGAGCCGACGAAACCGGCCGCCGACAGCCAGCCTCGCCGCAGAAGTGGACCACTGAGCCGGCGCTCCGGCGCACCCTCCGCTCTCCACGCGCGCCCCCAGGATGGGGCATCCGACTCTACGGTCCCATCGGGGTCCCGGATTACAAATACCGTCTTTGATTCGGACGGCTCCCCGGAAGCCACCACCCCGTCCCCCTCTTCCAGCGAGGAGGAAGAGTGGGAACAGCCGGCAAAAAACGCCGTCGGTCTGCTGTAGAGGGGGCTCCGCAGCAGACCGTCCCTATCGTTGTGCAAGGAGCTCCACCGATGGTAAGCGCCCAAGAGGACAATGTATTTGTGCGTGTTCATCTGTCCCTACCCAAAGGGGGTCCCCCGTTAGAGGTCCCCGCGTTGGTCGACTCGGGGTGTGCCCGCACCATGATAAATGAGGAAACTGCCAAGAAGTTGGGTGTCCGGCGCAAGCGGCTTCCGGGACCCCTCCGTTTTTCCCAAATGGACGGGAGTGACTTTAAACGGGGCCCTGTGACCCACAGAACTGCAGCCGTGATTATGTCCGTGGGGGAACATTGGGAACGGTTGTATTTCACCATCGCCCCTATTGTAACCCCTGTGGTGTTAGGGATGAACTGGTTAAGGGGACACAATCCCTCCATTGATTGGGTTAAACGGGTGCTTTCCTTCCCCGAAAACCCCTGTGGGTTGCATGACAAGGAACGGGTACTCAGAACTCCAGCCGCCGCACTGGTAGGGTCCCCCGCCCCAGTCTCTCCTCAATTACCCTCTGAGTACTCGCAGTTTACTGATGTTTTCGATGTTAGAGAGTGCGACGAACTGCCTCCCCACAGAGAAACGGACTGTGCCATCGAGATTGTAGGGGAAGGCAAACTGTCTAAGGGAAAGGTTTACCCCATGAGCCCTAGTGAAAAGACTGTATTGCGAGACTATCTGGATGTCAATCTGGCGAGGGGTTTCATACGCCCCTCCAAGGCTCCTTATTCAGCCCCAGCTTTCTTTGTAAAGAAAAAGACGGGAGATTTAAGACTGTGTATTGACTTTCGCAGACTGAACGCAGTCACCCAGTCTAATGCTTACCCCCTCCCTCTTATTCCTGACCTTCTAGCACAATTAAAGGAGGGCCGAATCTTCACCAAACTGGACTTGGTAGAAGCCTACCACCGCATTCGCATCAAAGAAGGAGACGAACCCAAAACGGCCTTTTCCAGTTGTTTTGGGATGTTTGAGTACCTGGTCATGCCGTTCGGACTTTCGGGGGCTCCGAGTGTCTTTATGCAATTAATTAATGAAGTTTTGCATGATTTACTGTTTCGGGGGGTGGTGGTATTTCTCGATGACATTCTTATTTACTCTGAGACCATGGAAGAACATGTGCGCCTAGTGCGAGAAGTGCTCCAGCGGCTGCGGGAGCACAAACTGTATGCTAAGGTGTCCAAGTGTGAATTCCACCAACCTTCTATTACATTTCTGGGGTATGTGATTTCCCACCAAGGGTTGGAAATGGACCCCGCCAAGGTCCAGGCGGTGCGGGACTGGGAAACCCCCACTACCCGCCGCCAACTTCAACAGTTTTTGGGGTTTGCCAACTTTTACCGGAATTTCATTCCCAACTTTGCCCAAGTTGCGCTTCCCCTCACTGCCCTGTTGCGTACCAAGGACAGGGGGGCTAGCGCCGCACTCCCCTCAGCCCGTCTGCAATGGTCTCCCCAGTGCCAGCAAGCTTTTGAACGTTTAAAGCTACTTTTTTCATCCGAACCCGTTTTGGCTCACCCGGATTGCACCCAGCCCTTCGTGGTGCAGGTGGATGCCTCGGATGTAGCCATGGGCGGGGCCCTATTGCAGAGGGATGAGGGGGGACGGTTGAGGCCATGCGCCTACTTCTCCAAGAAGTTTTCCCAGTCCGAAATCAACTGGGCCATTTGGGAGAAGGAGGCAGCAGCGGTCAAACATGCCCTTACCATATGGAGACACTTCTTAGAGGGGGCCGAGCTGCCGTTCGAAGTGTGCACAGATCACAAGAATCTTGAGGCTCTCAAGGGAGCTAGAAAACTCAATGCCAAACAAATTCGGTGGGCCCAATTTTTTGCAAAATTCCGGTTCACCCTCAAACATGTCCCTGGCAAAGAAAATGCCCTAGCTGATGCTTTGTCACGACTTCCCCAGTATCGCAACGATTTCGATCGCCCCGTCGACTCCCTGTTCACTCCCGAACAGCGAGGGGAAGTCCCTGGCTTGGCCGTCACCACCCGATCCCAAGCCCGCCAACCGGAGACCCCCCCTACGCTCAAAGGTATCCCGGAAGCATTCCAACAGCGACTCCGGGACGCCTCCTTACAGGAGGAGGAGCACCATCTCCTCCCCACTGGCTTGGAACGAACCAACACTTGGTGGGTGCAAGGGGGGAAACTATATGTCCCATCTTCCCTTCGCAAAGAAGTATTGGGACTTGTACATGGGGCCAGGCTAGCGGGTCATTTTGGTTTCATAAAAACGCTTCACCTGGTTCGAAGGCAATTCTGGTGGCCCGGTATGAGATCTGATGTAGAGTTGTATGTGCGCAGCTGCCCCACCTGCGCCACAGCCAAGAAACGGATGGGAAAACCCCCGGGGCTTCTCAAACCGCTTGAGAACCCCTCCCGTCCCTGGGAAGTCATCGCCATGGATTTTATCACCGACCTACCTCCAAGTCGGGGGAAAACGGTTCTCTGGGTTATCACAGACCTCTTTTCCAAACAGGTTCATTTCGTTCCATGTGCAGGTCTTCCTTCAGCCCAGGGCTTAGCTAAACTGTTCATCACGCACGTCCTCAGGCTACACTCGATCCCGAGGAAGGTCCTCTCTGACCGGGGGGTCCAGTTTGTTGCCAAATTCTGGCGGGCTTTCCTAAAGTTAATGGGAGTGGAGGAACAGGGCCTTTCTTCCGCCTATCACCCCCAAACGGATGGTCAAACGGAACGAGTAAATGCGGTAGTAGAATGTTATTTGCGTTGCTATGTAAATTTCCACCAGGACGACTGGGTCGACCTGCTGCCATTTGCCGAATATGCGTACAACAATGCGCCTCATTCCTCTACCGGCTTTAGTCCCTTCCAAGTTATATACGGGACGGATTTTGGCCCTTTCGGTTCTGCCCCCGTCTCGCCAGAGCTCCAGTCTACCCCTGATCTTCAGGAGTGGATTCAGGTGGTTAAATCCACCTGGCCATGGTTGCTCAAAAATCTGGAAAGGGCAAAAAGCAAGTACAAGGAACAAGCAGACAAACACCGGTCTCCGGGATGGGAACTCAAGGTGGGGGAGCAAGTCTATCTGTCCACCAAAAACCTCCGCTCTCTTCGCCCCTGCAAAAAACTGAGTGACCGTTATGTAGGACCTTTCCCCATTACCAGAGTAATCAACGAGGTTACCGTGGAACTGAGTCTCCCTAAGACTCTCAAGGGAGTTCATCCAGTCTTCCATATAAGCCTCCTCAAACCTTATGTAGCAGCTCCCCAGTTCCACCCCCCTCCCGCTCATGAGATTCCTACCGTAGTAGGAGGGGATACCCATTTGGAAATATCCAAGGTTTTAGATTCCAAATGGAAGAAAGGGAAACTGTTTTACTTTGTTCGCTGGAAAAACCTTGGCTCCGCTCATGACGAATGGGTGGCCGCACCCCACATGGCAGCTCCTCGCTTGGTCCGAGAATTCCACCTCGCTTATCCCGATAAGCCTCGTCCTCTCGGAGGGGGGCCTTAAGGGGGGCAGAATGTGAGGGTCTCTGTCTTTGTGTCTCTGCTTTCCATCACCTGCGGTGTTATCAGTGAACTCGTAAAAGCAGTTCACACCTTCTGGTCTCAGGCGCCAGGCCTGATGGCCCATGTATCTTCCCCCCCGCTGTTCTTCCTGCCAGTACTCCCTCAGGCCGGTGCGGCCTTGGAAGTGTGATAGCCGCACCAGACTTCCTGGGATCCGTCTGATGTTTTGTATTATGCCAAGCTTGTAACTTCCCATAACAATAAGTGTGAACCCCAGTGCCCCAGTGCCCTGGAGTCAATATATTCTGTAAACCCGTATAGCCCCTCACTTGCAACTTTCTACCTGTGCCTGTCTCATCTCCTGAAGGCTTCAATAAATCTATTGTTTCTGTATCAACGTCTGAGCAACTGATTTGGAGAAGCAAACTCAGAGAGGGGGATCTCTCACAAGTCTACTCTTATGAATATTATAATAATACAGATGTAAATGCATGAAGTTTATAGTTAGCACCACTTATGTGAAGGGCTTCTAAAATACTTTGGAATGGACTTTGTTTCTGATTGTGGCTTGCTAGAGGCATCTGGAAAACTGCCCAAGAAGGGATGCTTTAGTAGGCCTCTCTTTTTGCTTGATCTCCACATCTGCTCCTTGGTGATGGTACCTTGAGTGGAGGTTCTATTTTTAGCAGACATACATATTAACCATTTATAAACACATCCTCCATGAGTTGGAGGATGTTCAACATCATCCAATGATGTGGCCATTGCGAAATGTCCCAATGAGATTTGTACTGTTATTGCTGCTGGGAACCAACCTGCTCCCAGTACCAATGCAACCAGTAGTTCTATTTACCAAGAGGATTCATATTTTCATTTTAGTAAATCCTTCTTAAAAAGTAGATTACTGGCACATTTGAAGATGGTTATGTTTCCAATTTTAGGGGAAGAAATTTAAAGTTGCAATAACCACTACAGAGTAAGTGTTGTGAGATTTGTGGAAAGAAGTTTTGATGTTGGAAACTCCTTCTGTATGTGATTTGTCTCACTCAGATCAATGAATCTACCCTTACAGTCATGGGACTAAATGTCTGAAGTGTGTGTGTATGTGTGTGCTCATGTGCCTTTTCCAATTCAAGTTCCTCTGGTGAAACAACATAATGGTTTACTGTGCCTGTACTTCCTTACTTGTGTTTGATCATGGAATGAAAATGGATTGAGTTAAGGACACATAACACATTTGTGTGTGTTAGCACTTGCTTTATATGAAGGGAAAACACATAATAAACCAACAAGAAGACATTTCCTATGTTGTTTGATCAGGCTCCACTGGAATTTGGATACTGTTGTTTCTGAAGATATGGGCCTCAAGAGAACAGAGCTTTAGGCAGTAGGAAAAGGCTGTGCTGTAATTTCCAGTAAAAGATTAAACTTGAAAGTTCTTCATTTGTTTTCAGACATGTGCAGGTGGCAAAGCGTTTTGTCTGGCTTGCTAAGGCAGTCAGAATGTTCGCTTGGTTTACCTAAGTGAACACAGACAAAGGTCCTATAGAAAATACTGTTTCCATTCAGAGCATTAGCGAATGTTCTACTCCTATAGAAACTCTCTCATAGGCTGATATTCCATGAAAAGCCTAATTAAAATAAAGAGAAATAGATGCAACAGATCATAACATCATCTTTCTTACCTTGATTCACCTCTGGCCAATAAGAAAATGTTACAGTGCTTCTAAAATAGGCTCAGGCGCACAAGGTTCTGGCATGTCTCCAGAGGTGTGAGCCAGTCACCATGAATGTGTCGTTACATATGGTTAGCATTCCCTAATGGGGTTGTTAAGTAGGCTCACTTGGTCAGTCTTGTATATTTCAGTGGGATATAGACAGCAGGCTGTCTCTCTGGAGATATAATTTCTTGACCTTCTGCATGCTTAATGCCAATTAAATCCCACTTAGACTCTTCAAATTCTTTTACTTGTCTGTCTCTAAAAAGAGGAAGAATGGGGTTGGTTGTAAGATTTCCAAAATGAATGAATCTTGTCAGTTTTAAGGTTGTCTTTCAAAGCTCTCCCAGCTTCCATATGGACAAAATGACTAAGGCTGCAATCTTGAGAACACTTTCCTGGGAATAAACCCTATTGAACAAAATGGAACTTACTATTCAGTTGGCCTGCTTAGGATTGCTCCTTGAACCATTTACTTCAATTAAAGCTTCCTATAAACAGGTTCTCACCATGAGGAGAGAAGGCTGTCCATCACATTCAGTCCTGATATCTTGATGATTTTGCAGTGCATTTTTTTTAATGCATTGAAGTACCTTTGCATAGCATTGCATTGTGAATCATTCATTCTTGCTATTTTGCCCCCCCCCCCCCAAATTGCCACTGCACTTTTCCTTCCTGGAATCTTATAGGTTTTTTTGTGCCATTTTCTGTTTCCCTGCCTTGAATTTTCCTGCAAAAAGGTCTTCTACAAGATTATGTTGAGTTATACATATAAATAACGTACTCTATACAGATAATATTGTGTAGAGCTTTACAACATATTCACAATATAAATGAATCTGTAGTAACACAAGGGCATCTAAAAAGTTAATACAATTAAAACTGAATATTGAAAAGAATGATAATGAAACGAATGTTGAAAACATTGAGTACTGAGAAGAAGTCCTCATTATTGTCTGCTTCTGGGGGTTAGATAAGTTCTTCCACTCCATTTCAGTGTTTCTTTTAATGCATAGTTTTACCACTAGAGAAGTGTGTTAGGCACATTGGTACAAAGTGGGCTCTTCCTCTTTCCGGATTATACAGGACAATTGCTTTGTTCGGCCTTCCAGTCCAGATAACCGAATGTAGGTGTCATATATTGCCTAAAAAATATTTCCCCTAAACCTACTAAGTTTTTCCAACCTCTCCTCATATGACTTTCATTCCAAGCCATTTAT
This sequence comes from Euleptes europaea, assembly GCF_029931775.1. Taxonomy (NCBI): domain Eukaryota; kingdom Metazoa; phylum Chordata; class Lepidosauria; order Squamata; family Sphaerodactylidae; genus Euleptes; species Euleptes europaea. The sequence goes on along the minus strand of NC_079320.1, from coordinate 33,926,219 downwards.
AATATTTATAATAGTTCTCCAAGTCCAATTTGTTCCTAACTATCCTTCCCGAAATGTAATGCTCAGATCATACCAAGGATGTTAAATTAGGTGTGATGTGCTTAGCTGAGATGATCCTGTTTCTTCATGTGGCTTGGGCACTGTACTTCTGCTGATGTATTCTAAAATAGCCTGAGCCTATTTTTCCTTTGCACCATCATCACTTGATCTTAGCCAACTGGCCAAGAAGCGCTGCTTGTACCAATGTCAAGAATCTCCAAATCCCCTTGTTGCAGAGCAACTCATCTGTTCCTTCTGCTCTTTTCCACAGACCTAGAGGGAGTTGCCTTAGGGTAGTTTAGCTACAGCAGTATAGAGATTATTGCAACTTGTTTCTTCTCCTACTAAACAGATAACACCAGAGCACACTTTTGACAGGTTGGCATTCATGTAATATAAAAAAGATCAGTGAGTGACCACATGGGTGGGTATAGCCTCTCTTGTTGCAAGGTAGTTAACTGAACCAAAACTCCCCCTTAGAACTCTGGTAGCTTAAAACAGGGCCGTGTATTGGGTGAATCTGATTAAAAGAGCCTTGACTCTTGAAAGTCCATACCCTCAAAAATATTGTTGAGCTCTAAGGTGCAGTGTGTTGTGTTAAGTGCCGTCAAGTCGTTTCCGACTCATGGCAATCCTATGAATCAATGTCCTCCAAAGTGTCCTATCCTTAACAGCCTTGCTCAGATCTTGCAAATTGAGGGCCGTGGCTTCCTTTATAGAGTCAATCTAAGGTTCTAATGGACTGGAATCTAGCTGTTCAGACCAACATGGCTACAGTCTGAAACTGGGTGAATAATACGTTTCATGGAACCCATCTACCTTTTTTATGACACTGCCTATTTCTGTGGTCATAGTAGCGGTGATCAGTCTCCCTGCTGCTGCTGGGTAACATTTCTGTATCTCACAAGATGCCACAATGAAGGCAGGAAGCAATGTGACAATGTAGTGAAATGTAATTGGCTGTATCTCAGTGTAGGATTGGCTCTAGTAGTAGAGATGGACTGTACTCACTGACATCAGTCACAGGAGTCAGAAGAAAATTAGACAGGAGTTGAATTTTAGGCTCTAAGCAGGATTCAAGGGCCAGAGACAGAGGCCCAGGAAACCTAGTCAAAGATAAAATCCAAGAGTGTGAGCAGGGTGCCAGAAAAGAAGCTAGGTAATGTCTTACACACACACTCGCCCACCAGACAAGTTGTTAAGATTGAGGGGCTGGTGGACCAAATTTGGCACTGGAAATTAGCTGAGCAGGTTGTACTGTTACTGCAGCATAGAGGGTTGCCCTTGAAACCCAGATCTCTGTTTGCCAGCCTTGTAACAGATGCAAATTGCCAGTTCCCTGAGACAGTAAAGCATTTGAATCTGGCTACAGGGAGATCCCATTTGAGACTATTCCCTGTTGGCATCTTGCAGTGACTTCAACACGAAGTCACATAGCAGCAATCTCACTCTGGCCTCTTGTGGAGAAAGAGAAGAAAAGGCCCTGCAACAGAAGAAAGTGGGAGTTGCCAGTGCTGGTTATCACCACAACTTCCAGAAGGAATTGCCAAAAAGCCTACCTCCATTTCACAGCTTAAGTATATGGTAGCAAAGCTCAGCACTTTGCTCCATTGCACAAGGTTGTATGTGATTACTCAAAGCCTGGCTTTGTGGGGAGGGGAGGATATAAGATTAATAAAATAAATAAATAAATAACCCCTAAGCAGAGTTACACCCTTCTCAGAACATTGACTTCAATGGTGTTATAAGGGAGTCTGTTTAGGACTCTACTGTTAGCAAACAAAATAATTATCTAAATCCTAATGAGATTTCGAATTCTGATTTTTTTGGAATGTAGCAGAATCTTTGACAATGGTCGTGCTAAAGAAGAAGAAAGAAGAAAAAGCTATCAACAAGACCAGGTTTTTACTTCTTTTCTAGCCAAGTCCCATTATTATCAGAGGGTTCAAATAATGTGCTGCTTTTTATTTCTCACTTTCACTTAGCGAATACTGTATAATTATGAGGGTTTTTTAATAATCAAGTTTCCAGAACCTCCAACAGATGTCTAGCCAGCAGCACAGATGATTAAAGGTTTATATGTTTATAAAGAACAACTCTGCTGAAAATATGAAAAAGGACACTGCTCTGCCTAAGCCTTTTGGGCCAGTCTTATTAAAAAAGTGTTCTCTTTTGGAACAAACCTTGCGGGGAAAGTCCCATGCTACTGCACATTTACTTAGTTTGGGAAGATCATTTAACTATTCAGAATTCTTGAAAATGGTATTGAACATTCATGAAGTCCAATCCACAGAGCTTTTTTCTCACCAGGGCCTGGTGTCTGGCTGTCCTCCTGCCTCCTAAACAGGGTGTACAGCGGGGCCCTCCTGGCAGTAGTGCTGCTGGCACAGCAACGTCTTCCAGCTGCAGCTGCCAGGTGGCTGCTACTGATGGCTTTCCCCCATAAGCTGCACCCTGCTCTGTCCTGCCGGTCTCCTCCAGACAATGCGACTCAGCTGGTGGCTATTCCCCCAACATCAGGCCAGACCAATGCACATGGGCCCCAGTCATTGCTACAGCCACACGCAGCATCTCCTTCCTATGTTCACCTACTATGTGCAAAGACAGGGTTGCTGACCCTGGACAAATCTCTCACCTTTGAGTGATATTTCCCTTTTATAAATTAGAGGCTTTCATAAACAACCTATTTGAATCTGTTAATTGTCTCCTGATTTAGCATTACTATAAGAACTTCTCAGAATAGTTCAAATTCTACTGCTATTTAAGAATGAGAGGCATCATTAAATTTCAACATTTGAGTTGCTTTCAGCAGTCCTCCTCAAATGACCTTTTAAAGCTCCCAGTCCCATGAATGTCTAGCCAACTACTTAACCTCTTAAAGCACCTTTTGGACTGATCAAGTGAGAAGGTCAGTTTATTGCCAATGTTTTCAAAGGCTGTAATATAACACTTTTAAATGAAAAAATGTCTACATTCTCCATTTAAAAGGTCTACAGTTGTGATGAAACTCTGATATTTTATATCAAAATGAGGATGTTTTTTCCTATTACTTCTATGCTAGCACAAACTGGGTAGATCATCTTTCAAATATTTCTAAGAGACCTTTACAAAATGATCTCACATCAAAAAAAATTCCTGGTCAAACTAGGTATGAATTTCAAGAAGACTAAAGTCATGTATAAAAGGGTAGCCTCTTCCATAGCTCTACATTTGGCTCTTCTGTTTAAGCCCTTCATGATTAGGATGGTAAAACAGTAGATTTACAAATAATAGTACTTTAAGCAGTCCTAGGGATTGGTTGAATTTCCCCCCATATGAATCTGTACTTGCAACCACCTGAAATTGTTTTAGTGTGAGCCGTAGCTTTCAAAAGAGCAACTGCAGCCATAGAAATGGATGCATGTGTTGCTATACAAGCAGCTGGTTCTGATGTCATGTATTGAGACCTGGGGTGGTCTTATGTGGACATTAGATCAGTTCTTTAAAAAAAATTCAAGTTTTTCTTCAGTCGTTTCCTTTTCATTTGTACAGTTCCAGTTTGAAAAGACAGTTTACATATATAAATGTGTCAGTGTAAACCTAAGAGAGCCAATGTGGTGGAGTGGTGAAGATGCCAGTTCAAATCCCTACTTGCGCCATGGAAGCTTGATGGGTGATCTTGGGCCAGTCACACACTCTCAGCCCTGACCCTGGCTAGTATTTGGATGGGAGACCTCCAAGGAATAACAGGGTCATGATGCAGAAGCAGGCAATGGCAGACCACTTCTGAACATCTCTTGCCTTGAAAACCCTACAGGATTGCCATAAATCAGCTGTGACCTAACAGCAAAAGAAGCAAGCAAGCAAACAAACCCAAGGGCTAATCTGCGGTAAATTTTTGGAAATTACTTTGTAGGAAAGTGTCATCATGTCTGAAACAATGGAACTGAAAATCGAGGGGTTCACCTTAGTAATAATATATTTTATGATAGTTTATTATATAGATGCAAAGTCTGGCTTGGATCTACTGGAGTATTTCCATGGATGGAACAATTTCTAAACATGTAGCGTGACTCTTGTCTCAGCCCTCTCACTGCAACCTCCTGAAATGCTGCTGCTGAGTGTTGTGGGAATATGAGAAAGTTATGCTTCCTAGGCAGCAATGGTTCAGTCCACAGAAACACTCTTGTGATAAGAGCCATTATATTCATTGTCACTATAGTTACTTTTCTGAACACTGGTTTCTCTCCATCCTAATCTGAATGTTTAAATGCACAACAAACTATTGTGTCAACAAACGTTACCAAAGCCCCTTTGTATGCAATAGGCCTTGATCTAACCAAAACAATTCAGAGCAATTATTTAGAGAAGAATCATATATGAAACAAATGAGACCACAATTCATGTACAAACACGATTTTCTCCTCATTTTATTGATTATGGATGTGATCCATAAAAGTAATGAGTCTGACTGCAGAGCCTGTATTGTGCACAACAGTCTTGGGATAAATTTTAGAACAATGGTATGGGGTGGGGGTGAGGAGAAGATGCAAAGCAGAACTAAACAGAACGAACAGGGCTTGTTTAGGGCTTGGAAGTATTAACACAGATGTCTCTCTCAAACGGATAGCTGTGCTGTTAAGCAAAATATAAAGAATATGAAGATTTAATTTTTTTTCCAAATTCCAACATCTGCATCCAGTCAGGCCTTTAAGGTTGTATCCAAAGTGGGCCACAAGATAATGATCAGATTGCATACTTTGCATTCACGTGACATTGATCTGTGCCCACAGTTTCTATCCTTGACATATTAATCACCCTCAGAATGCATAAAATCATGCCAATTTGCATTCTTAACATTTTTTTCGGTGTGGATTAGATTCTTTATCATCTTTATTTCTCACTACAACAGAGGAATCAAACGAGAAACATTGCTCAGGAACCTTATCATACCATGTGTTTTCCCCATATTGTCAGATTTCACACGTACACCGCATATTAAAGGGAAATACATTGGATTTGTTTACCAAGGGCAGTTGGCTTTAGCTCAGTCCTATAATTCTGTTTTAGCTACAGCTATACAAATGGTGTCTTGTCTTTTCACAAGTAAAGCAATCCCTAGACCTATCAGATGGGGCAGGAATGGCTTGCTCATCATATTAAACACCAATAACGTTAGTATATTTGTTATGATCTGATCTGGACCTTCAGTTTCACAGAAAATGGGTCCTTGAGCACAAATCAAAATGAACACACTTTCTGACATCCACTCAGATAACTGTACACATGTACATCATTAATGTAGCCATGTACATTGCCCAGGATCTATTTAAAAGGACAGGGAATTCAATGGATGAATCCATTGCTCACATTACCAGTCCAATGTGCTTAATAAAGAAGTCTGAAGACTGATCTTATTTGCAGAATGAGTCCCTTTCTAAATTGAGGATAATACCTTGTCTGTGGGAAGCAGTTCTTTGTCTGTGTTTCTATTTGATGATTAGAAATAGCTATCCAGCTAAAAAGCATCTGGAATTTCCATTGACTTTGGTGCTCAACAGATGCCAAGGCCCTCTTATGGTTTAGGAACTTTCAGAGACTTCCAGCATCTGGTCATAGGGAAGATTTGGGATTGTCTAGAGACCTATAATTTACTGGCATCATAAAAAATGTCACAGCAAAGTACAATTTGATGAAGAACATCCCTTGACTGAAAGAATGAATCTTCAAGAGATTCAGTGCCACAGTTCATTAGCTATCAGATAGATCATAATGAATATTTGAAGGTAAATAATCTTGAGGGAGATATCAGCATGCTTTCTTAATTTTTATGCAGAAAGAATACTGTTTCAGATTTAGAAAATACTTCATGGAGGATGCCAAGAATATTTATGAAGTTAATAGATAAGCAAGATAGCTCATTTCTCAAATTTCTCAGATATGTTAGCTCATGAATATGGGTTGCCAACGTCCAGGTGGTAACTGGAGATCTCCCACTATTATAGATGATCTCCAGGTGACAAAGATCAGTTCACCTGGAGAAAATGGCTGCTTTGGCAATTGGACTCTATGGCATGGAAGTCCCTTCCCTCTCCAAACCCCACCATCCTCAGGCTCTACCCCCAAAATCTCCAGGGATTTTCCAACCCAGAGCTGGAAACTCTATCATGAATTGTCAAGGTGTTAGGTCCTACTACTTGACTAAACTTAGAGAGTTTTAGCCAATTTGTGGGGGGGGGGGGCGCTAACTGAACTATATTAAATGTTGAAGATAAAATCACTTTCTTGGAGCAAGTTTCTTCAACTGGTGATCTATTCTAATATACAATGTGTTATTCTATAACATAGTTGTGTTAATCAAATTGATTCTTTTTGCATCTGTGAATACAATAGGAATGAACCCCTGGATACTACAACATAGGCTTGTAGGAGCAATGTATAAACTCTATTCATTTTTAATATGCAATTCCCATATTTGTAGACTAAATTGTGGAGTGGAATTCCTCTTTCTAATTGAGTGTAACCTCGTTAATGCTTTGGACCCACAGGATTTTAAATAGCACTTGCATTTTTCAGGATAATTTAACATAGCCATATAAACTGTTAGCATCTGAATGTCTCCCTCAAGCATTCTGTAAACGTATTAACAGATTTTGGCCCCAGATAGGTAGAGTAGTTCCAAACTTAAACCCTGAAGTGATAATTGAGAGAAAACTATACATTGTTTTGATGTTTGCTCTAGGAAACACAAGAAACTCTTTCAAACTCCTGATTAGTAAACTGCTGTTCTTAAGTCATTGCTTTTTAGATCACAGCATTCATATATTCCACTTCTGTCCTCCCAACACTGTTATGTTAAGCTTTTATATTCCTTAGTCCAAATGTATATCCGTTTTTTAATGTTTGATGTCAATGTCAGACAAGAGAGATGTATGTTGGATCAACTATTTAGTGCTGAGCCAGCAGGAAAAAGGGAGGAAAAACTGAAAATATTTTAAAGTAGGGTTTTGTTTTGTTTTTTCCCTCATGGTTTTCTCTTCACACATGAGGAATGCATTCTTTAAGGGAAATGATCTCCTCAGCCTGGTACTCATATGAATAATAATCCTAATAATTGAGTTTGGTCAATTACTGCTTGCCTGATTTCCTACTTTTTCCTTACCCATTCACATTTGAAAATAAGTAACATCTGCCTTTTCTGATCCTTTCGTTAACAGCAGATTCAAGTTTCAAAACAGTTCTCTGTTTATATGTCATTCTTCTCAGAGAATAATTAGTGGATGAGAAACATTTGTTTTGATCATTCATTTCTAAACTCATGGAGTTAATGGAAGACAAGACACTCCATTATCCAACTGGTTGTCCATTTGGGCAGACGGCATGGATCATTACTAACAACGGTATTCTGCGGGGGGGGGGGGGCGTTTGACCCCCTTGGAATCCTAATTTTAGTATGTCTTTAATATATATTTAAACACAGACACACTCCAACTACACAGAATGAAGCACTGATAGAGTGATCTCTGGGACCACTCTTGGTTAGAGAATAGTAGGCGCCAGCTTTGAGACCAGGACTCTCTTCAGTTTTTTTGAGAGCTGAGAAGACCAGCTGGCAGTTTAGTCCCTATCGAACGATGCTGGCTGCTTTTTTCTGCAAGTTTCCCACCCTATGCCTACAACGACAGTATAAACCATATGAGATATATATTTTCATAAACATAACCTACTACATTTTAGTTTCAGCATATCTTGCTTACAAAAGCCCACTAGGACCTGGGTAAATTTCTTCTCTTGGTTTGGACCCTGCTGAGGCCCTCTCCTCCAAGCAGAGATCAAGAGGCAGATACTCTTGTGGAATATCTGCTGTGGGAATTTGGTGATATTCCCATACTGCACTATATGTTGTTTTAGAGGCAGAGCAATTCTTTCAAAGTTACACTTTTAGTTCTGCTTGCCAGTTGTACCAAACTGAAACAATGACTGCTTCAGTTCAAGGATTATTCTCATGTGCAGCTGCATACATTTTATGCAGTGCCAAAAGTTGTGCAGTGTGAAATAGGTTTCTATGCAACTGGGTGTGCAGTATTTAATAAAGGATTAGGTTGTTTCTTATAAAGGAATTGATGAGAAAAAGATATAAAGTGGAGCATGAGGTACATTGGCTAGCACAGCTACAGCAGGTATTGCAGGAAGGAGCCAGGTGCTGCTTTCCCTTTCATGGTAATTGGCAGTTGGAAGTGTCTCTGTCTTTCCCTCTTTCCCCCTTTTCCCTAGGTAAATGTATTGAGGGCCAAGCAGGGATGATGCTACTAACAACTAGAGAGGTTAGAGAGGGTTTTTTTTTTTTTTGCAGTCAAGTCACAGCTGACTTATGGCAACCCCATAGGGTTTTCAAGGCAAGAGATGTTCAGAGGTGGTTTGCCATTGCCTCCCTTCACATCAAGCCCCTTGTATGGATGGGTTATTGTATATTATGGGTGGATGGGTTATTGTATATTAGAGACATAATTATTACACTGCAGGAACCCCTTTTAATTTAATTTAATTTTTAATTTAAATCTGTCCATAAACTCTGAGTCATGGGGAAAGCACCACTGATGTTTCTCTTTTGTTGAATTCTAAGCCCTGTTCAAAATTAATATTTAACCTAATGTTAAGGAATGGAAACATTTACTATAAAATGATTGATGGAAGCAAATGAAAGTAGTGAGACATATGTGTTAGAAAAATCTGCTCTTACTTTTTCCACCCCCTGGTGTGCACAGGTCAATAGTTTCCTAACAGTGACTACACTGATACTGCTGAGCTGAATAAGAGTATGATGATGACTTGCTATGCTAAACAATACTCATGAAAGTAAATGTTCATTTTCATGAACATTTGTTTTGCTTTCCAATAAGATAATAGATATATTCTAGCTAACATGTATATGGCCTTTCAGTGGTTATTAAATGACCCTCAGAATTTTTTGTCCGAATAGTTCAGCATTTGTTGCAGGTCCTCTGTGTTAATCATGACTCACAAGTAATACTTCTAAACAGGAAATAATGAGAATGTGTGTGTGTGGTTTTGCCGTCAAGTCACCCATAGGGTTTCAGGGCAAGAGATGTTTGGAGGTGGTTTGCCATTACCTGCCTCTGCGTGGGCTGAGAGAACTTCTGAGGGAACTATGACTACCCCAAGGTCACCCAGCAGGCTTCATTTGGAGGAGCGGGGGAATCAAACCTGGTTCTCCCAGATTAGAGTTGACCACTCTTGACCACTACACAATGCTGGCTCTCAATAATGAGAATGAGAATAGCTTGGTCTGTTAGAATTTTTTTTTTAAATTCAGGCTCCTTCATCAACTTTTAAAACTCTTAACAATATTTTATTGATTAAACAAGGGGTTTTGCTAGTTCAATCCACTGAGATTACCAATGTATGACTACAGAAGTTCTAAACATTAAACACCTCTCTATGCTAAATCCCTGAAGTTATGCTTTACATTTACAATGCTTTTTTCTTTCAAACATTAAGCTTTACAGAAAGTTGGGGGGAAGCTTTGTGTAAACCCATTGCAAGCATTCATGGGAAATTGAGTTTTCCCATGATTCTTTGGTGAGGAAGCGGCCATTACAGACTTATGAAAAGTAAGTACTTTAAAAATTCTCCTGGGGGGCATATTTTGAGATAAAGTCACCAAATTCACAGTATAGCTGCACGGGACTTTCCTTGCATGAAGTCCAAAGTTTGGTAATGTTTGGATCAGGGGATCCAATTTTATGTGGTCCCAAAGGAGTCAATCCCCTCCTCCATAAAACGCATTGTAGACCTTTTTCAGGTTTATTTTTGGTTTGGGTTTAATTATATGCACAGCCTTATTCTAGCCACTACACCCCAGTAGGTCTCAATAAGAACAATAGTCTTTTCCAATGAGAACAATAGTAACTTCAAACACATCACAATGAAGAATTTTTAAGTGTTATTGAAGCAGATTTAGCAACCAAGATTTAGCAACCACAGAGAATAACTATAAATAACTATAAATATGGAATTAGAAAACAAACCAAATAACAGCAAGCCCTGCCACTAGATTGCTGCTTTCAAAGTATATTCACAATTTGTTCCCTGAAAAGTGACTTCTTCTCAGAGCACTGACAAACAGTGCTTGACACTAGTTCACTGGTTTAGTTTAGATGCAGAGATCAAATTGGTTTACCATGGCGACCTACCATAAAAATAACAAACCTGTTGCAAACCGTATGCTGTAGATTATTAAATGGAAAGTTTCCAAAAAGTATATAAATCTAGTGGCAGGAAGAAAGCATTAACCCAGCTACAGTTAAGTACGAAAGTACGAATGAACCCTTTACATTTAGCTTTATTTATTTACACAGTTCAGTAACTGCATTCTCACTTACTGCTTTAGGTGTAATTTTACATGCTGTTGAATATTTTGTTTTATTTACTCTGGGCCACATTTTAAATGCATATTTCTGCAGAAATGCCTCAGAATGAAATCTTATTGAAAGAGACTTGTTACACACAAGAAAGACAGACACACAAAGACAGAAGTACATGCATGAAACTGGGAGCTGAATGCAAGGCTTCCCATAGCAAAACCTAGGCATGGTTTACATGTTACACCAAAAATGGCCTCCATGTAGGGTTGCCAGCTCCAGGCTGGGAAATACCTGGAATTTTTGGGGGTGGAGTCTGAAGATGGTGGGGTTTGGAGAGGGGAAGGACTTCAATGCCATAGAATCCAATTGCCAAAGCAGCCATTTTCTCCAGGTAAACTGATCTTTGTCACCTGGAGATCAATTGTAATAGTGGGAGACCTCCAGCCACCACCTGGAGGTTGGCAACCCTACCTCCATGTGCTCATATAATGTATACAGGTGTAGTTCCAATCTTCATTTTCTAATTCCTCATTTTATGGAGCTATATCAACACTAGCTGTGCCAATGAGTAGGATAAGCCGACCTGGGTCAGTTCATATAATGAGGATCTTTAAAACTGTAGACTGACATTGCACATTATGAAAGGCCACTTTCAGCCCAACATGAGATGGATTGACTCAAGCCATGGCCCTCAGTTTGCCAACCTCCAGGTGGTGGCTGGAGATGTCCCGCTATTACAATGGATCTCCAGGGAAAAGAGATCAGTTCCCCTGGAGAAAATGGCCACTTTGGCAATTGGACTCTATGGCATTGAAGTTCCTTCCCTTCTCCAAACCCCGCCCTCCTCAGGATCTCCAAAATATCCAGGTGCTGGCAACCCTATTTGGAGGTCATAGGGTCACCATAAGTCGGAAGCAACTTGGCGTCACTCAACACACACACACACACACACACACACACACACACACACACACACAGAAAAAGGAACAGGATTATTCGTTCCTGCACCATTTGTTTCACTACATACATTCAAGATGAGTTTCATATGTTTTGCGCATAAGCTTTCTATGCTTTTCAAGGGTCCCTGTGTTTTGTTTTCTTTACTAGGTACCAGTTGGGTGGACAGAACCTAAAAATAGAGTGTGTATGTAAATAGACTTTTAAAGAAGTTGTACAGATATGCATGAGATATGGTGGGATCAGTAGGAACAGTCATGTTCTAGGTGTGTTGAATAATCATAGTTGTAAACACTGCACAGTTTTTATAAGATTGTATTTTATAGACTGCACAGTTATTGGCCAAATTCCATGATTTTGTGCTAAAAAATACACACTTAAAAATACACAGATACTACTAGTAATAATAATACTGCATATTTGAAGTCAATGTTTTCATTTATATCAGTAGTAAGAAGATAGCTATGTGTTTAGCCTTTTAGTGTGTGTTATGTATCCATTCAACAATACCAGAAAGGGTCTTCATTGTTTACTTCTATAATATATCTTGTGCTTCATTTGTTGTACTTATTGCTTTTTGTTATTTGTATTGGGCATCCCTAGAAGTCTGGGGTATTTGTGATCTTTCTTCCTCTTGCTTCCTTCCCCAATTAAAAAAAATGGTTTTCTGCAGCTCCATTAAACTTTTGGAAAAGCAGGCAGAGTTCAATCGCTGAGCAGTATATCAATGTGGCTATATTAAAACATAGAGCCAAAAGATCTCATTGGAAACAATTGAAAAATATCAAGGAAGCTAATGTAATAACTGCTGTCAATAAGTTACGGGAATTGGTGCTGGACGGCTACCAGGCAATGCAGTTAATACCTGTTTTAACTAATCCAATGCATAGGCCAAACAATGAAAAGAAAAACTGATACATCAGCAGCTGCCAGATTCACTAATGATGAATGGAATTTAGTAAGGTTGGACAATTTATTTTTAATACACTTTGGGAATTTGCTTGAAGTTAATTGGAGAAAATGCTGAATTTGATCCAAAACATGTTTCTCTGTGCTTCGTTTATTTTTATATAATATAGCGGAGGCATCAGCTTTTACAGGCTGCTGAAACTGCTTCTACGCAGGCATCAGTCTTGCAATCGTCTTGCATATGCATGCTTTACTTCCAGGAATACTCCCAATTAAATCTGTAGATATTTTAGTACTCTCAATTCTAATGGATGTCAGGAACCTGGAAGTTTTATTGTCTTGAAGGACCAACAACCCTGTATTCAGTCTCTCTAGGATAAGAAACTGAAGGCAATGGAACAGGCAGCCTCAGTGTTTAGTTAATAGCCTGAGCAGGGATACTAGGCAGTAGAAAGGAACAGAAAATAACACAGGGCTGCAAGAAGGCTGGAGGAATGGTCAGGAGCCAGAATCGGGTTGTTAACTCTAAGGTTGATGGGAAGCAAAGACAAAGCAGGAATTAAAAATTTGTTGGGCAGACAGTAAGTGGAGGTGCTAATTGTTCATTATTTTATTGGCCTGTCTAGTTAAATCATGTTCACACAGATAGAGTATTGGAGTCAATAAGCTTGAAATGAAGGATAATTGACCTATCTCCACCACACCAGGTCCTTCTGCCAGGTCCTGCCTCTGTCCCATCATATTCTTTCCGGTCCTTCCCAAGGGTGGCATACAGTATTTATTTAAATCGAAAATTGGCTAAGTGTGTTGTTGGGAAGCTCTCACTTGGACAAGCATTCTGCCTTGTTTTAATGCCCAGTCTTTGTATAGCATTCCTTGAGCAAGAAAAGAGGACACAAGAACCTGGATAATCATGCCAGCAATCTTTAGAATGCCATCATTTCCTGGTATGAGGACCAAGTCTTTGTTTTAAAGTTTTGATTTGTCACGAAAATAAATATCCCTCCTGTAATTCTGTTCCTACTGAAATAACATGACAGATAGTCAGTTTCCAGGAAATTATTGAATGCATCTGGTTCATTATGAAACACAAGGCCCAGAGGCTGATTTATTTAAACCATCACCAATATCCAACAGTCCCTTAAAAATATATACCCAGGATAAATAATTGTTATTAAGAAAAAATTGAAGTTAATGGGCAAAATGGCCATGCCTATAAATATATCTGGAATTATGACCTTGCTGTGACATCATCACTAACCAATTGGGATAGTGTTATGGACCATCAACTTTTCTAGCAAGTTAAACTTTTTTCCAATATTGTCTTACCACATGAACCTGGATTCTGGCCATTCACCATCAAGACAGACTGGACTAGTAAAATCCTTGGCACTGGGAAGCACTGTGTTTTAGCTGAAAGCAACCCACACAGTTTTAATATAATTGAACCAATAAAAAACACAAAACACGAAGCTACTTTAGTTGGGAGGTTTTTAGACTGAGTATTTTCCATTTTCACGGCATTTAGGTATTATATATGATCTATTTCATGTAATCTACACACTTATCCAGCACTGTGGTCTACATTGAAGTCAACTTGGAGCATTTTTACAGTCTAGCTGTATTAGAATAATATGAGGAATTACATTTAATTTTAAGACAGTTTACATGTAGTTCTGATGCTCTGCATGTGATTTTCATGAAAACTGGGAACTACAATCAATTATATTGTACTTGTCCCTCATAGTGGTATTTTATTGAAATTGTGGGCAATGTATACAAACTATTTGGTTAGCCATCAATAATATTGATAGAAGTTTGATCTTACAAGCCATTGAAGGAGCAATCCATTTGATGAAATCGGGCATAAGAATCTCAGCATAGCAGAAATTTCACAACCCAAAGTTTGCCTCTGTTTGAGACATGGTGGTGGTGGTGGTACCATATCAACAGCAACTTAATCAGAATCTTCCTAAGAATATCTCAGATGGCCTGACATTTTTACACAAACCAGCCATGTGTCTGAGAACCAGTGTGGTGTTGTGGTTAAGAGTGGTGGACCCTAATCTGGAGAACCAGGTTTGATTCCCCAGTAGGGCTGCTGAAAAAAAATTCGGTAAAATTCAGATCCGGCAAAATTTAGCCCGTTTTTATTCGGGAAATGCCAAAGTCCAAACTCCCCCGAACTGCCGAAGTCTGAACTTCAGGTCCGTGCAATTCGGCATGAGATCCGGAGTTCAGGGAAAAATTCGGCCGAATAAAGCCATTAAAAACACAATCGCGCCTTTCCGCAGCTCCGGGGGGCATATTTGGGGATAGAGGTCCCAAACTTTCAGCGTAGCTTGAGGGGACCCTTTTTGCAAGAACCCCCAAGTTTTGTAAAGATTGGGTCAGCAGGGGCTGAGATATGGGCCCCGAAAGGGGTCCCCCCTCCTTAATGTGCATCTCTGACAATGGGGGTTTGCAATTAGCAGAGCTTGCCGCCCACTCCTGAAGCTCCCAGCCCCGAAAAACAGCTGCGGGGAGAAAGGGCGGGGCAGGTGCAAAGAAGTTTGCAAACCATGCAAAGCAACACATTTTCAGCCATGCAAACCATGCAAAGCAACACATTTGCAACCATGCAAACCATGCAAAGCAACACGTTTGCAACCATGCAAAACAACACTTGACACCTGGGAGTTTGCAAACCATGGAAAGGGACAGAGGCAGCTATCTATGCATAAGGAGCAGGAGGGGGTGGAATTTCCCCTTTTGCATCGGACTCAGGACCAGGCAAATGCATTCTTTAAGTCACAATTTGAAAACCAGTTTTGAGCAAGCATCAAAATAGACCTAACCGATCTTATGAATGAGGGAAAACCTGAGGACACACAACTGAAGCCCCCCCTCAAACCAGGGAGAGAGAAACTCAGGGGGCACCCCCCACAGAACAGGCAAAAGCCCCCTTTGGCTTCCCCCACACACCCACAGAAACTGCTCCCTCCCCACACACACACAGACTCTGCTTCCCCTCCCCACACACACACAGAGGAGAAAAATTATAGAGAAAAGCCCCAAAATGGGTCTTACTGTGGATGTCTTCTGTTCCATCTTCTTCGCACCTGCCCTGCCCTTGTTCCCCGCAGCTCAGCTGTTTGTCGGGGCTGGGAGCTTTGGGCGTGCGCGGCAAGCTCTGCTAATTGCAAACCCCCATTGTCAGAGATGCACATTAAGGGTGGGGAAGAAGATCCAGCTTGGCCAC
This sequence comes from Euleptes europaea, assembly GCF_029931775.1. Taxonomy (NCBI): domain Eukaryota; kingdom Metazoa; phylum Chordata; class Lepidosauria; order Squamata; family Sphaerodactylidae; genus Euleptes; species Euleptes europaea. Next base: position 33,910,709 of record NC_079320.1, on the reverse strand, counting down.
CGATTGGCCGCAGGAAAATGCTGCTTACTAACTGACGGTTATGCTGCTGCGCCAAACCCCGAATTTGCCGAATTTATTCACCGAACACCCCGAACTCACTTCCCGTTTTCCCGCCTTTTTTGAGTTCGGTTCCATCCGAACTAAAACCCGCCAAATCAGGGGAAATTCAGCTGTTTTTCGGTTCAGGATGAACCGAATCGACAGCCCTATTCCCCAGTACTCCACATGAAGCCTTCTGAGTGACCTTGGGCTCGTCACAGTTCTCTCAGAACTCTTTCAGCCCCACCTACCTCACAAGGTGCCTGTTGTGTGTGTGTGGGGGGGGGGCAAGGTTATTGTAAGCCACTTTAAGACTCGTTATGCTAGAGAAAAGCAGTCCCCTCTCAGTATCTGCTCTTACAGCAACTTCAGTTTGGAGCACAAATTGTTCTATTTTGCAGTGCATGTCTGCAGTAGATGTTTGAAAGGATGAAACAAGCAATATCAATGCCTACACGCATACACACATAAATATGTAAGTCATTAAACATAATTGTCGTATCTACAGATTGGTAAATGCTTGCTGACCTTTTGTATTTCTTTATTTCCAGACTGGCATGCAGAACACAATTCTGGAGAACTCTTTGGCTAAGTCCCAGAAAAATACAAAACAAGTCATTAGATCAAGGCATCACTCAGTATATAGTAGTAGTTGCAACTACAAGTTGGTGAAAAAGAGTAGTGGTCTTTGATTTTGATGCTCACTGCAGGACCCTTGTTTATGTTAAACGTTTGTCACGACTAAAGCTGGCTGGATTCTGTTATTTAAAAAGTGAACACTATAGGTATAATCAATATATATAATTCTCAACATGGCCTCATCTGTGGATACTTAAATCCAGAGATTGAAACCATGGATAGACAAGACATATCTTTCTACACACCTGAGAAAAGCCCTAGGTTTGCATAAAATTCTGAAATCTTAAAAAAAAATATAATGGGGGTTCAAAACTTCCAAAATAATAGAAGCAGTGGATGTTGCCTTACAAAATAAATGCAGCCAGAATGCTGACTAGAATGGATTGTAGGAATCACATCACTCTAGTCTTGTACTACCTACCGTGGCTCCCGGTCAGTTTCTGGGCCCAAATTCAAGGTCCCATGTGAACCTACCCAATCATCTTCAGGGGTGATTCTTTGGTGTCCTTATCATCTGAGGTTAGATAGTTGTTGGCCCAAGAAAGGGCCTTCTCATTCGTGGCACCAAAATTATGGAATGTCTCCCCAGGAAGCTTTATCTGTTCATCTGGAATGGAAATAAAACGAGAGCTACCATTCTCCTTTACTTGAAACCTGAGGGTTCTTAAATGGACAGGCAACACTAGCTTCCCTGCAATTTTGGTGACATTTGGTTAAAAAATAGCCACTCCAGCCCCCACCAAAGTCCCTCTTCCTTCACTCTGAAGGAAAGCAAACAGAGTTTTCAGTGGTCAGGTAACTTTAAAATGATTTTCAGTCAGTAACTGTAAGAGTTGAAAAATGAAATTAATGCAGACAGATGGCTAGTGCCATTTCCCCCCAACAGGAATCAGTGGAGAAAACTGTGCCTGCACTGAGTGGCATCTCCTTGGGGGGACTGTAAAATTAAACCCATTGGTCCAATTCACTTGAAACTTGGGAGTTCTTTAGATTAGAGGGAGGACTAGTTGCTGCTTGTGCTTTGGTTGTCAACCTTCTTTCATGTCCTGAGAAAGCTCGTGTCAGTCCAAAGCCTCATTCTTGAGTTTAGGAGACGGAAGAACAGGGAAATCAATGTCCTCAGAAAAGGGAATGGAGGATCAATACTGACTTCCCCCTAACCCTGGACTGTTAACAAGTACAGCTGGCACAGGGCTTCCTGCCCTTTGAATGAGCTGTAAGTACTGGCACTCTTATAATCTGATCCAACAAAGATAAGAAATATTAGGAGAGGATTCTGAGCAGAGCTTTCTGTTTCCCTAAGCAATTTCTGCTGCCTTTTTAATCACAGTGAAACTAGGCCAGGTCAAGACATCTGACTGGTGGTAATGACATACTTGCACTCTTTCTGTGGATCAGTCATAACACAAGAGGTGGGTTAATAGAGTTAATGTGAGACTTGTGTTAACACTCAGCTGGTTCATCTGGCAGTGGATATAGAACGTGGAAATAACTGGAACACAAGGGAAGTAGGGGGGGGGAAGTGTGACTTATTCCCAAACTGTCAGTTGGACTGAGCCAAGATATAATATCATAGAGCTAAGAACAGGCATCCTGTTATGATGTATAAACCATTTATTTATTTTGGATGTCTGTGAACATCTACAACTGCATCCAGCCTTAACTCATGGCAATATTAAATATCTTACTTTCTTTGTATGAATTCTTTTTTCTATAAAGCTGTTATTGCTATTTGCTTTTAAGAGATTTTTGGAAGGAAAAATAGTTCTTGCATGTCTACATGAAAGATAGTACAGAGGAGTCATGTTTCACTGCTTTTATCAGATAAAAAGCTTCCATTAGAACACACCCTTAGAGATGATTTACACAGTTAGAAAAATGCATGCACAGACCTCCTGGCAATGTATTCCTCAGAATGGATATAGGGGGTCTCATGTTCAAATGCTATACAAAAATGCCTCCCTTCAGATAAAAACTACTATATCAAGGAAAATATTTGCAACATGCTAGATTCCCTTGGTCATGGAGTTTTTCAGCTGGGGAGCCAATCAACCATCTAGCCCCCACACCTATATGTTGAAGTGGCTAATCTGATATTTTTTCTGAGCTAGAATCTAAAAATTACTGACCTATCAGTGACATGATTTATAAGAGCAATCCCAAACTGGTTTACTCAGAATCCTACTCAAGTGTATTCAGTAGGGCTTAATCCCAGGAAAGTGTTCTTTGGATGGTACTATTTGTTAGAAGACCCAAGCAGGCTTGAAGGATAAGACAACAACATCACTATTTCTACAAGTTAATTAGAAACATTTGCTCTATTTTTTAAAAAAATTCCCTTAAAATATACTACCACTCTTGCAACTTATATGAAACATGACCCTTGTTTGGTTTACAAATTTGCCAAAAAGTAGAGTAAATATACTCAGACAATATATCAAAAGAGAAGGCAACACATTAGGGAGTTGCATTGGATGCATCAATGATGTGGATGGAACCTCTGTGTGCAGGCTCCATTCCCATAATGGATTTATAGGCAGTATGAGGCTAGTGCATTCATTTCCACTCTCCCTCTAAGTGCATTGTTTTCTCCATAGATATGTCATCTGAAGACGGTATTACACATTATAAGAGCATAAGAAAAGCCATGCTGGATCAGACCAAGGCCCATCACGTCCAGCAGTCTGTTCACACAGTAGCCAGCCAGATGCCTCTAGGAAGTCCACAAATAAGCCTACTGCAGCAGCATCCTGCCTGTGTTCCACAACACATAATATAATAGACATGCTCCTCTGATATTGAAGAGAATAGGCATGCATAGTGACTAGTATTCATTTTGACTAGTAGCCATGGATAGCTGTAATACAACAAAGAGTGAGTTGTTCAGTGGTTCTAAACAATCCATATACATCAAATCAAGGGCCATTTATGCTTGGTAATTAGCAGCGTGTTCCAGGCTGAAGTGCCCCGCAGCTTTTTTTTAGTTTTGCATTCTGAACCATCATTCAGGAAGTGACCGTGAAGCTGGTGCATACCTACTTTGCATTTCTTAAGAGCCCCATTAATGTGACCTTTTGTGTTTGCTCCGCTTTCACAGCGAAGAATCCCCTCAAAGAAGCATGCAAAATTCAAAGCTGCGCGTTAGTGATGCAAACAGAGGTTGCTAATGGAAGGAACAAAGGAGCAGGTGAGTGAGGGGGATGGAATTTCTCCTTTTGCGTCGGGACCGTGAATAAGCATTTTAAAGGTCGCATTTAAAAAAAAACACCCAGCTTTAAGAGAGCATCAAAATTGACCCTGCATAAATGGCCAAGAAAAACAAAAGAAAAACACACAGTCCAAGAACAAATTAAGCCAACCAAAAGCTACTGTAAGGCAGAATTAAATGAAAATGTTAAAACAAGATCAAATGTTCAGGAAAACAGGACAAACTTTGCATGGCACCTAAAAAATAATAGACAATGCCAGATGAACATGTCTAGGAGAGATTTCCACAATCAAGATGGATCCACATAATAGGCCTCTTAACACAGGGACTCTTGTAGAAGGATGCTATGATTCCCCACTTCGTTTGTCACTTAACCAAGCAGCTCCTTTATCTTCTTCTTTGTTTCTCTGTCTGTCCCTCCAGATGTTAAAATGTATGTATATGTATTCTGACCCAGCCTAGGAAGCTGAGGAACTGGAAAACCAGTCATTGGTATATGTCTGAAGATGGCACACGAGAGGCTCATATTCATTCACAACACATAAACTGTTTAATTTCACTGTTACAGGGAAATGATCAAGTCAGACTGTCAGGGAGTTTTCTGTTTTAAACTTGGCAGGTGAAAAGGCAACAGGAACGAGGGAAACTTTGTATACAATGCATAGTCACAAAAATGTAGCAGTTTTGTTCTACTGACAGATGTTGGTAACTATAGAGAGAGATCATTTGGCTGTCATTCCTTAGATAAACAGATAATGCTTATTTGACACAAAATTCTAAAGTCTGTGGAGGCAGGAACATACACACAGGTTCTGATTTTCCTTTTAAACACTTATTAGGGATCACTCCCTTTCCCAGGAGTTATTTCCCTCAGGAAAGGACTACCAGTTTCACTTTCCTTTCAGGATCCTCCTCAATCCCAACTTCACATATACACTGATGGGATCTGTGCTGGCAGTGACAGACCAAGAAAGGGATCTTGGGGTGGTGGTGGATAGCTCAATGAAGATGTCAACCCAGCGTGCGGCTGCTGTAAAAAAGGCAAATTCCATGCTGGCCATAATTAGATGATGAATAGAGAATAAAACTGCTGATATCATACTGCCCTTGTACAAATCTATGGTGAGACCACACTTGGAATACTGTGTACAGGTCTGGTCACCACACCTAAAAAAGGATATTACAGAGCTTGAGAAGGTGCAAAAAAGAGCAACCAAAATGATGAGGGGACTAGAGCAACTGTCCTATGGGGAGCGGTTAAGACGCTTAGGGCTGTTTAGCTTGGAAAGAAGGCGGCTGAGGGGAGACATGATAGAGGTCTATAAAATTATGCATGGTATGGAGAGAGTGGACAGGGAGAAGTTTTTCTCCCTCTCCCATAATACTAGAATGCGGGGTCATCTGCTGAAGCTGGAGGGTGAGAGATTCAAAACAGATAAAAGGAAGTATTTTTTCACACAACGCATAGTTAAATTGTGGAACTTCCTGCCCCAGGATGTGGTGATGGCTGCCAGCTTGGAGGGCTTTAAGAGGGGAGTGGACATATTCATGGAGGAAAGGGGTATTCATGGCTATTAGTTAGAATGGATACTAGTCATGCTGCATACCTATTCTCTCTAGTATCAGAGGAGCATGCCTATTATATTGGGTGCGGTGGAACACAGACTGGATAATGCTGCTGCAGTTTGTTTGTGGGCTTCCTAGAGGCCCCTGGTTGGCCACTGTGTGAACAGACTGCTGGACTTGATGGGCCTTGGTCTGATCCAGCAGGGCCTTTCTTATGTTCTTATGTTCTAATCCTTCATCCTTCTCCTTCTCTACTCCCCCAACTTTCTTCCCAACCGCCCCTCTCAACTGCCACTCCCTCAGGTCAACAGTAGAATTCTTTTTGAACCCCGTATCAACCAGAGATCATCTGCAGTTAGCTGTCCCTCACAGAAGCCTCAAATGAAGAGCTCAGTTAATGGTCAAAAATATGTGAAAGAAAAAAGTATTTCAGATATCCTACTCCAGACCATTTAGGCATTTAGAGATCAAAACTAGCGCTTAGAAGCACGCTCTGAAGGAAACTGGGAAAAAACTGAAGATCTCTAAGTACACTGAGATATCCTTGCTATGCAGTGAACAACCTGGCCTCTATATTCTAGTCCAGATTTCCATAGACTTTTCAAAGAGAGCTCAGTATATAATGTAGTACAGTAATGTAGTATAGATGCTACTTAAGCCTTGATAGATGGGGCAAGATCACCTCTTGCCGAAAGGGCCTGCAGCTTGCAAACCAGTCAAAGTTGGTAAAAGGTATTCCACAATATAGGTTGGATCCATCCAGTTTTTTTTCTGCCAGTGAAAAATGAAGGAGGGGGGACCTATTAGACCACCCAGAAAGGCTATGAGGGACCTTGTGAGATGAGGGCAGTAGTCAGTAGACACTGAGTTTGATGGGGCTTACTCCCTAAGAAGCGTGTATACAATTGCAGCCTTAGCTGTGGAACTCAAACAAATAAGCCGACAGGAAGGCAGCATGTTGAATTACAGCTTTCTTACTCAATTCAGTCTGAGATTCCATTTCAGTATTCTATCAAATACAATACAGACATCAAAAAGGCAGGCAAGCCTGTAGCAGAAATAGAAGGGGACGTATCTTACATAAATAAACACAGCAAGCAGTACTGATTCACAGTGGTATGCAAATGCACATAATAAAGAAGACATGAGTCTGATGACATGCATAATCCCTCTGTGAATATACTATTCACCCAGTGAAGAACTGCAGCTATTTTTCAATTATACCAACATGCAGAACATTCGGAAAAACGAAGGCGGGTTGAATGAAAATACAATTAACCGTAGCTGTCTTTTCTAATTTTTACCAGCTGAACATATGGGTCTCTATTTGTTTTTGTCATGAGTGGGATTTCGACAGAAAAAAACATTACTCTAAATGTGCTGTCTTTTTCTCACATCATGCCTTCATTAGATTGCAAACAGCTTGCATTTTTGCACATAAAAATATGTGCATTCCCAAAGCAGTATCACCCATCTTCCTCATAAACATACCACCATACTACTAGTGAACAGATGCTTTGCTTGCCTGAACTTCAGAATGCTGAATACTGAATCCATTCCAATCCAGTTTCTGACCTGGTCACAGGACGGAGATGATACTGGTGACCCTCATGGATGATTTCTGGAGGCAGCTGGATCGAGGCGGGTCAGCGCTGCTAATGTTGCTCAGTCTGACAGCAGAGTTTGATGTGGTCAACCATAACCTGTTGACCCACCACCTCACCAATGTTGGTATCCGTGGGACAGCACTCCAATGACTGATCTCATTTCTCCAAGACCGGGGCAGAGTGTGGCACATGTGGGGAAGGTGTCCCCATGGTACCACTTGGTATGTGGGGTCCCTCAGGGGGCAATCCTCTCTCCAATGTTGTTTAACATCTATATGTGTCCCCTCGCCCAACTGGTCTGGAGTTTTGGGCTGGGCTGCCATCAGTACACTGATAACACCTAGCTGTATCTGCTGATGGGCAACCATCTGGATACCACCCTGGCTATATTGGCCAGTTGTTTGGAGCCCATAGCGAGATGGTTGAAATGGAGTCGGCTTAAATTAAATACATCCAAGATGAAGGTCCTGTGGTTGGGTTGAGGAGATATGGGATTGGGAGGGGGAGCTCCTGGCTCTTGATGGGGTGCAACTGACATCTGGATTTTCCATCAGAAGCCTGGGCATGACCTTAGATGCCTCCCTTACAATGAAGGCACAGGTCACGACTGTAGCCAGAGTACCATTTTATCATCTTTGCCAGGCTAAACAGTTGGTGCCCTATCTCTCTCGCCCTGACCTAGCCACAGTGATCCAGTGGTCACCTCCAGACTAGACTACTGTAACTTGCTCTATGCAGGACTGTCCTTAAGACTGCTCCGAAAACTTCAACTAGTCTAGAATGCAGCGGTGCAAGTCCTTACAAGGACCCCTTGGAGAGCACGTATTGAACTAGTGCTCTGCCAGCTGCACTGGCTCCAGATTGAAGACTGAATGGTTTAAGATTCTTTTAAAGTCCTAAATTGTCTGGGACTGTCATACCTGCAGGACCACCTGTCTTGGTATGTTCCCCGAAAAGCTCTCCACTCTGCTGAAGGAAATCTGCTGGTGATCCCTGGCCCAAAAAGACATCCGGATATCCTCAACCAGGTCCAGGGCCTTTTTGGCTCTGAGCCCGACCAGGTGAAACACTCTCCCAAGTGAGATCCGGGTCCTGTGGGGCTTAAATCAATTCCGCAGGGCCTGCAAGACAAAGTTGTTCCACTGGACATACGGTGGAGGATAGCAATGGTTTCTATCCTGCTGGCCTCCCGTCTCCTTCCTTCCCCCCTCCTTTTTGCTGCTGGGATGTATGAACTCAAAGGCCCAGTTGTTTTAATTGATGTTTTAGCTAATTTATATATTGTATTGATTTTAGTATGTAATGATGTTGTAAGCCGCTCTGAGCCAGACTTGTTGGGACAGAGCAGCCTAAAAGTCTGGATAATAATAACAATAATAATAATAGTTATTGTTATTAAAGTCTCAATTGAGTTCACCTACAGAAAAGGTTATCTGTATGCTTTTTTACCAAACCTATAAAGCCAACTCATCTTCAAGTTTCTCCACTTAAATCACCACTTTCAGAAGTTAGAGCTGGGAGGATGGAAGAAACAAGCACCCATTTATTGTGTTCAACATATTAAAAGTATAGAAGAAAAGAGACATGATCATTACAAACTGGTAGTGGTCCTGAAAGATTGGCCTACAGGTACTTTCTACAGAACACCAAACTGCTTGTGCAAGTGGTCTGGTCATGTTAGAAGAGTAATATCAGTGCAGCCAACTCATTCAAGGTCATCCCTTGATTTGTGTGATTTGGTAACAAGAAGCCTGTCTGTTTGTGAATTGTTCTAAATGATGGGTCATTTGGTGTGCCTTTTTGCATTTGTTTTCTGTTTACAGCTCAACCTCATCCTCTCAGTACATAATACCAATGGCACCAAGATAATTATGCAAACTTAATACAAAATTTTTTAAAAAAGGAAAGTACCATGGGAATATCTGCAAAAGCTAGCTATGGAGAAATTGACATTATGATCCAAAATCAGAAGTAGCCCATGAAAGCTTACCCCACAATAAAGTTCCCAGTCTTTCTGGTGCCACAAAGCTCTCTTTTGGTATTACATCTGAAACAGTCCATTTACAAAACCTGAAAATCAGAATGTTCCTGGTAATAAGCTGTTATGCTACAGAATTTAATCGAGACAGAGACCTATGGCCAGACTATTCTAACAAATTAAAGTGTACTTTTCCTTTATAGCACTGGAAATAAAATAGCCTATTAAACTATTATCCTCCCAGACCTAATTTGGCATTAAAAAAAATTCAAAATTATGGCATGAAAGATAGATCACCTCTCCCCTAACACAAATGAAAATATTGCTGAAAATGTATAGGATGGTTGTAAGAAATGAATGTTACATATAGTTTCTCTCTCTCATATGAGACTGCATATAAAATAGTCATACAAATCATAATTGCATGGCAGTTAGAGTGTCAGTACTAATGCCCATGTTGATTTTCATTCAGAAAATTTGTACAGGCACCATAGTAGACAATGGAGTACAGTTTATAAACTGTAAAGAAGGTTCACATGGAGGCCAGTCTCTCCACCAGCAACAGAGAAGGTCAGCAGAGGAAACTCTACACAAGTGGAAAGGGAATGATTTCACCAGTATCCAACCTCCTTACTGCAGCCCCTATATCACATGGCATTTTGTTCATGAGAATCTCCTGACTCTCAGGGTTGTTTTGGGGGGAGGATCACTGGCCATCTGTCTGCCTATTGTATTTTTAAAGCAGCCTTCCTCCAAGGACACCAGGGTGGCATATATGGTTCTTCCCTCCATTTTATCCTCACAATAACCTTATATGGTAATTTAGGCTGAGAGGTTTACAGAATCAAGGTCACGCAATGAGTTTCTTGGTTAGTGGGGATTTGAACTCATGTATACTCAATTCTAATCCAGCAGTCTAACTCATACATCACAGTTGCTCACTGCTGGAGAAGGCATGGACAATCTACCACCCATAGGATCCAACCCTTTGTGTTCTTGTTTCACCAGTGTCTATGTTTTTGAACAACAAAGATATGTAGTGGAAAAATAAGAAAAACAGAAGTACCATATGTAAGGCTTTGTCTTTTACATGCTTTAGCAAAACCACTTAGATATATTGGACATGATCCTTGCTCACATCACCAGTCCATTGCACGGAATAGCATGCCTGACCATATATCTCATGCCACTATATATTTTATGACATCTCACGTCATGTTTTATACTGTTTCTATTGCATGGTTTCCTTACTTTGTAATCCAATCTTATTACAATGTTTATTATATGTCTTATACTGTTCCAATCACTTTGCTAAATTTTGTAATCCACTCTGAGTCTCAGCAAGAAAGGTGTACTATAAATAAAGTAAATAAATAAATAAATAAATATCTCTTTCCAAACCACCTCCTTCACTCACTCAACACAAGCTTACATTCCTTGGCTGAATATATGAGGCATTCCTAACAATGACCTGATGTACTACTTGTATGTGTGTCTTCTATGCACTAGGGGTAGAGGAAAACCCAGGGCTATGTTATGTCCCATGGGGTTGATGTACTACTTGTATGTGTGTCTTTTATGCACTAGGGGTGACTGGGAGTAGAGGAAACCCCAGGGCTATGTAATGTCCTATGGGGTTCCCTCCATATGTGAACAAGGATTGTGCCCAATATGTCTGATTTCATCTGAGTGTACCGTTCAATGTCTAAGCATAACAAAACGAAGTGAATATTTTTTATATCCTGAAACTATGCAAACCCTCCAACAAGCTTAAAATAAGTCTTGCACTTCATATTTCCAAGTAACTGGCAGGAGCGGTAATCTTAGGCAGCTTAGTGTACACTATTAAATATGAATAATAAACATATTGATCACAATATTTCTCTTAGCTGATGAGGCAATTTTGGTAGAGAAAACCACAATGCCATATGGATTCAATGTGCTTAATATAGTTCTCCAAATAACCACTATAAATTCTAATTAAAATTATACAGGGCATTTAATAAAGCATTCCAACATATTCTTTAAAATTTCCATGACTGTAATATTGCTGCAGGTGAGATGCTGTTTAGATGAAAGACAAAGAAATTGTCGTTTATAGGATTTGAAGGACACTAACTTCAAGCTTTCTGTCTTGTACCATAAAGTGTGAACAATTAATTCTCATTAATTGGAACTGACACCAAAATAAAGTGGATCGTTTCTCTAGCTTGTTCTGATTAAGCTAGAGCAGTGTCCTTTTGTTGTTGAGTGAGATCCAGCATCTTATTAGAATTTTAAATGTGAAGTTGAAATGGAACATTCTTTTGACTACGAAAGCCCAATTTTGGCAAAGGGTGAGGTAATGAATGCCTAGAACTTAAATTTAGAGGAATGTCAGACCCACATTGCAGCTTGCCAAAGTAATGCTATATGCCTTTCTTTTCCAATGTTTATTTGTCAACAAGTTAAATAATCACATTTGATCCATCTCAACAGTAAACTGGCAATAAACATCGTTTCCAAGAGAAAGAGATTTTCTGCTAAATACAAATTGCAAAAAGGTTCATAGGTCAGTATAGAAGTACCTGATGTGGCAGAAAACCCAAAGTTATTTATAATCCAACTCTGGTGGGAGTAAATCTCGGCATCAACCAGACTTGCTGGAACCACAGGTTCAGCTCCTGGCAAAAAGGACTGCCCATCTCCTTTCCAATGTAAGATAATTGCATAGAGATCTTAAAATACATTTTTTGTGTCTCCTGGAAATCCAATTGCCTGATGAAGATTTCTTACCAGAAATAATTTACTATTCGGCATTTGGTCAAAACTGTAGTTTTCGTCTGTATTTGTACATTCTGCTTTAAGTCAGCTGTCAACCTGGAATCTCATTAAAGTTCTATTTAATGCACAGCATCATTTGTAATTTCATCATGATTCTCATCATCATCACCATTCTTACTCAACACCAAGCCATAACCACATGTGATTGGATTGCCTTCCAAATCATTCTTACTAATGGTCCTTGGAAGACATCCTTCTTCCATTGTTTAGAGACAGAGTTGGTTCCATTTCACAAATGCCATATTGGCCATATGAACTCTAGATATCTTGGGGCATGCCAAAGCCCAAGATCTTACATTTGGGATCCACTTATGTTCTTTCCTCTTCTACATCTCAATATGCATGCCCTAGTGCTAGTTCCTTGTTTGAATCAAGTATGAACTGTTAAAACAAACCAAGTGTTCTTGGTTGTGGCTTCCCATCTCTTTAATGTTATTTCTTTGAAGGATCGCTAAAACTCATATATCTTCTGAAACTTATAAGACACTGCCACAAAGGTATTAGATACATATGTATATTTTAAATTCTATTATATAGGCGAATGAATGGAAAGAACTGAGTTTTAAATACTACATTTATAGTAGACGTCAATGGGGAAATATAACCTTTCTTTAACCATGTGCTCACAAAGGTATGAGAAATCCCTAGACTAGTTTTTATTATATAAGTCTAATGGAACACACATCTCAGGAAACATGTTTAGAAAGGTAGGACTGCATAGGGAGCTATATTGTTTTTCAGTTGTTTTGATATGAAGATCTGTTGCATTTTTACAAGGGTTTCTAGCTCCAGGTTGGGAAATATCTGGAGATTTGGGGGTGGAGCCTGAGGAGGGCATGGTTTGAAGAGGGGAGGGACTTCAATGCCATCGAGTCCAATTGTCAAAGAGGCCATTTTCTCCAGGGGAACTGATCTCTGTCACCTGGAGATCAGTTCTAATAGCGGGAGATCTCCAGCCACCACCTGGAGGTTGGCAACCCTAATTTTTACACATAATTTACTAATTATGGAAACACCTTATATCAGTAAAGAAAATCTGTCAACTTTCTGGATGCAGGTATTTTTTCCATCTCCTGTACCAAGAAATTTATCTCTCTAAACTCACATAATTCATGTTCTTTGCCAGCTATTGCTTAGGGCCATTTTATAAGATAAATCTGTTGAATGTAGTATACAACAGGATTATATACAGAAATCCTATGCTAAAAAATATTATATTCAAACCACACATGGTCACAATGAGCATCTGCAAACTTTACTCTCTCTAAGATTACAGATTTTGTTACAATGTGGAGTTTAAAGCACATTTATTGTATGCAAATGCCATGCATGGGATACTAGCTTTCTACAACCTATGGTAGCTATTCTGGTGGTTATTTACTAAAACTCCTTCATGATATATTAAAGATACTGCAGAGAGTTTTAATTTCAGGTTGTCTATTCGTAGCAGGCCTAGCTCATTAGAAAATAAAGCTAGGCATTTGAGAATTGTGCTTACTGCTTGACAAAATGGGAAACTTACAAGCTTTACTGGTAAATAGTGTACATTTGTGTACCTCTGCTTTCCAGCTCAAACCTAGATTTTACAGTATGCAGGAATCATGAGATCACATATTGACTAATGCTGATGAATTGCAGACTGCCTCTTAAAAATTTCAGGTTTGGGTTTATTGGGTCTGTTTCTTCCACAGTAAACCTGAAATAAGCCAAATACTCATATCGGCAAAGGGGTATTCAGATGCATTTCCGGGTTTACTGAAAAAAATCAGGCCCATTTTAGTCTAAGGGGATTTTTTCAAAGCTCCTGTGGGGGCATTTTTGGAGGTAGACTTCCCAAATTTTCAGGGTGGCTTCAAGGGACTCTCCTTGCATGAACTCCAAAGTTTGGTGAAGATTGGGTTAGGGGCCCAGTTGTATAGGGTCCCAAAGGGGTTGCCCCCTCCTTTATAGAGTAGCATTGTAAACTTTAAAATGCTTCTCAATGGAGGAGGGTGTAAACCCCTTTGGGACCCCATAAAATTGGATCCCTATGCCAAAATTTACCAAACTTCGGGGTTCATGCAAGGAGAGTCCCTTGAAGCTACCCCAAAAATTTGGGGAGCCTACCTCCAAAAATGCCTCCCCCAGAGCTCATTTTCAAAATTCCCATAGGGAAAAGCCTGGGCAAAGCCGAAGCCGAAAAAAGCTGAATACCTATTCGGCTGATTCGGTGATCAGCTATCTGGCTTCAGCTTTATTCCCAGTTTTAATATTCAGGTTTAATTAAACCCAAAAGAAGCCATAAATGGCTTTATAGGGTTTATTTTTGGTTCAGGTTTATCTGTATGCACAACACTAATGTAGGTCTCTGGCCTCTATGGCAAACCTACCAGAGATCTACACAAGGCAGAACATAGCCAAGTCTTCCAGTTTGAGTTGTGTTCCCTTTGTGGGGGGGGGGGAATCAAAGGGTCCTCTGGCCAGATTTCCATTATCATCAAGCTATCATGGGATTGTTTAGAGTCAAATAGCCCTGAAATAAAGGCCGGTAGCTTTTACTTTTGTTTATGTAGACAAATGGTAAGATGTTATATGTAACTCATACAGCAGCTGTACCACTGGATATTTGCATAGCTTGCTAACAGCCTACTGTAAATTCATGCTGAGCTGTAATCCATATATCATTACAGTTACAGGTGTTTGGTTCTTGCCTGTAGATTGAATCAGTAGTACTATCAACGACCACCATATGGAATATCTTACATTTTGTTTGCAATGGTAGTTCAACAGAATTGTTAATCATACTGTCATAAAACATAAAGCCATGGAAACCAAATAAAACAACAGGGGTCCAGCTTTGAAAACTGAAATTGTGCAGAAGTTATACTTTAAAACGTGTAGAAAATTCATTGTTTGACAGATTCAGTACGGCTGGTTTGTTGGTGAATGAACAACAGGCCTTGGTAGCTAAGTATTTGATGGCTACGTATGATGGTGAGTTGATGGGAATAATTCGTAGATTCTGAAGGTAAGACATCCCCAGGCTGAGTCCCAATAGTCTGGTACATTTTTGCTAGCACTTGAACATTCTTGAACATTTAGTATGCTTGCTAAATGTTTGTTAGCTGGAGAAGAGGGTGATCTAAAAGTATTTAAGCTATAGTCTACAAAACCAGTTATGCCACAATAGGTTTACTGAAAGATACAAAACAATCAGTTTACTCCAGAGCAAGTGTTTGGCAGACAACAACATTATCCTAAGCCTTCCTATATAAACAATGCGCATATAAGAAGTATTCTGTCCTGAATGCCGGCAGACCTGAGGGCCAGAGGTGGGTAGTCACATAGTAGTTCGAGGGTCAATACTGGGGTGTTTCAGGTCTGGATCCAAAGTCATTATCAGAAGCAAAGACCAAATGCCAAGTCAAAGTCCATTCCAAGGTTCCAGCAATGAGAGTCTTAATGTCAGAAGCAAAGTCCAAATTCCAAGTCAAAATCCGTTCCAAAGTCAAGGCCACAAGAGTATCCAACAAAATCAGAGTCCAAAGAGAACACAGGGTGGTGGTAACAAGTTGTTGCCACACTGGCCTAGATGCAATTGCCTGCTTAAATAGGCCTAGGGTGAACCAACTGTTGCTTGTTCCCCTGACTCAGCATTCCCTGCTGGGTGCAGGGCCCAGACCAGGCCTTGCTTATGTTCTAATAAAGTTCTATTTTGTTTTGGTATTGGGTGCTGTGGAGTTATTACACTTATGATCTAATCCTTTAACTACAGATGCCAGAAATTAAACCTAGGAACTTCTACATGCAAAGCATATGCTCTCCCACTGACTCACCACAGTACCTCTCTATTCTGATCTGGTCAATTTTGACTGTGAATATCAATATATCTAATATATCAATATATTTAATACTCAATATGGCCCCATCTGAGGATATTTAAATCTGTGGAGTGAGATAATGGAGATAAAAAACATATGTTTCTGCAAATTTGGGGGAGCCCCGAGTTTTTTTTTTGGGGGGGGGATCCAAAAATGATACCATTTTGATAGCAATACCTACCTTCCAGCAATAATGTTAAACCTTCTGATTATTCATTATTTATTCAGTTCAGCCTTTCTTTCTGAAGCCTCTTCCCCAAATCTTCTGCACTTTTTCTTACCTCTGTCCTTTCTCCCATTGTTCTCATATTTCTTCTTCAGCTTTACCTTATGTGGAAACCTTGTCCATGTTCATAAGAATATGGAAAAATTCCAGAATAGCAGTGCTGAAATATACTTGGAATTCTCCCTAGAGAATCTAAAAGAAAATCAGATATATGTGGCATCAGATCTGAAACAAAAGGTTTTGTGTAATATGGACTATTAAATTTTGATAATACAGGATAATAAAGATGTTGATGGAGCTAGATCAGAGATCACATGTTTTAAAGAACTTATAAGATGTATTTCAGGTGATTTCATTCAAGCTGCTGTAATAAGCAGAATAGGCCCTCTAAGCATATATTTCAGACAAAACGTGGATTCAGACCTGGAAGGCAACATGGCTTTAATCATCCCACCTTTCTCGACATACCCAGGCCTGTGTTTTAATTGAAAATCCACATAATAACAATCTTATTTTCACCACAAAAGTATCTTCCCTTTTTATTTTCATAGACCCATCAGAATATAATGTCTTACAAGATTTTCAGAACCTTTCCCTAGAATAGGCTAAGACAGAGGTCCCCAGTCTTTCTGAGCCTGTGGGCACATTTGGAATTCTGACACAGCATGGTGGATGCAACAACAAAATGGCTGCGGCAGGAGATGGAGCCAGCCCCAAATAACTGCTGCAGGCATCATAGCTAGCCACAAAATGACTGCCACAGCTTAACTTCAGTCACACAGTGTATATCTTTGTGCTGTGGTGGCAGCTACTGCCAAAGAAACATTGAACAAAATTTGCATGACCAATCACATCTCCAATAGTCAATCACAAGCCTTGTTGGGCAAAAGTCCAACCTGGCCCCACCCATTTCCTAAGAACACTTGGTGGGCACCAGAAAAGGTGTTGATGGGCACCACGACACCCATGGGCATCACGTTGGGGATCCCTGGGTTAAGACCTAGTCTATATACAGTGGAATGCGGTGGGAGAATTCTGTGGGTTCACAGATAGGGTTAACAGTCTGGCTGAAGCCTGGAGTGTCCCTAGAATTATAACTGAGCTCCAGACTATCTATAGGAAATTGTAGCTTTGGACGGTGGGTTCTATGGCATCTAGGGAGACCCCCCAGCCTCCTTCTCCATTCCCTAGTGGTCCTCAGTGAGCTAGTGGGGGGGATATTTTTTAAAAAGTGGCAAATGGCTTTTTCCAACTCATACATCACCACATTTCATTGCCAGAAGTGATGCCACACTGTTGGCACAATGTCATTCTCCTCATTCTGACCTGTTTTCTCCCTGCTGGTTGCCAGACAACCCTAACGGCATCACATTCCCACTGAGCTCAATTTCCAGGTACTGCCCCCAAATCTCCAGGAATTTCCCAAGCATGGTGTAGTCATTAGATACAAACCAAGACCACACCACAACACATCAAGATCAGCAATGCAAAATTCTTTAAGTACATTAGGAGCAGGAAATCAGTTATGGAAGCAGTTAGACCATTGGTTGACAATGGGAGTAAAGGAACACTAAGTGAGGATAAAGCAATTGCTGAGAAGCTAAATGAATTCTTATCATGCTCTTAACTGTTGAAGATATAGGGCAGATACCTTTTCCTGAACTGATGTTTCAGGAAGGAAAGAATGAGGAGCTGGGGCAAATAGTGGTAACAAAGCAGGAAGTTCTAGAATGTCTAGACAAACTGCAAACTAACAAATCACTGGGTCCAGATGATATTCATCCAAGAGTTCTTCAAGAACTCAAATGGGAAATTGCTGAACTACCTTTTCCCCATTACCTAACATAGGATCTGTTCCCTTTAACTTTTAAAGGGAACAGCTCCATGTTTCCCTATGGCAAATCTTTGCAGGGCTCTGCCGGGGCGGGGGAGGCAGCTGTTTTTCAAGGTAAAGGCACCAAATTTTCAGTGCTACTGATGATGCCTCTTCTTACAAGAACCCCTGAGTTTGGTGAAGTTTGGATCAGGAGGTCCAATTTTATGGGCCCCCAAATTTCCCTCCATTTTTTCCAGTGGAGGATGGATGGGGCACCCTCTTTCGGAGCCCATAAAATTGGATTCCCTGACTTAATCTTCACCAAACTTGGGAGTTCTTGTAATGAAAATCACCTGCAGCTATGCTGCAAATTTAGTGGCTCTATCTCAATAACCCCTTTGAGCCCCACAAAGATTTCCCATAGGGTTTAATAGACCCAAACGTTTTTTGATATTAGAAAAAATCCAGGGGGGAAGGCAATAGCAGTATGGGGATTCAGCTTTTTTGAATTTTCCAAAGTTTTTTGGGTCTATTAAACTGGAATCTGAAATATATATATATAAAAATATTGGTGCATACCTCTAATTGTAATTCTAGGAGATCTCTGGGCCCCACCTGGAGATTGGAAACCCTGGACCTGGGAGACTGAGGTCTGAATCCCCTCTCCACTATGGAAGCTCTCTGGTTTTAATAGGTGACAGGGTAGCTCAAAATTCATTCCCAAGCACAGTTGCATCTTTCTTAGTCCACTGACTTTAATGGACTTTAAAAAGATGTAATTGCTTAAGATTATATTGTCAGAGTAGAGAAACCAATTCATGAGAAGGACAAGAGCTTCCAGGTCTCTATGAGGAGGTCCAACTCCTCAAACTCCCAAAGAGACTCTTAGAGGAACACAATGGGCACAGAGGCAGCTAATGATAACATCCCATGAGGAGAGGATCCTGGTGTTTCAGGATGTCAACTGGTCCAGAAGGCATCCTTGGCACCAAGTAATGCTAAACTACTTTAAACCACAGAAGGGCTTTATCTAAGGCTTATACATACTCAAACACTTTTCTGACCTCCTGGTACACAGGTATTACCTACCAAGGCCCAAACACATGAAATATCTTGTGTATTTATCAGTTGAGTGCTGATGACATGAAACTTTCCAAAATAATAGCATATAGGTGATTAAAACTCTGTATATTGAGCTAGATTTTTTATCCCTTAAGTGTATGAGACAGAAAACACATGCTAGGAAACCAGCAAAGCACTTCTTTAAAAAAAAAAAAAAACCAAAAACTGTTAATACAGCAAAGCCTAATTAACACTTCATAAGTACTTGAACGTAGTGTCAAAATTGAAAGGGGGGGAATATATGCCACCATTTCTAGTTGCCAAAATATTAGTATGCCACTTGAATTTCTCACCAATCTATTTTAACAAAGTGCTATGATCTAAAGGGGAAGAGAAATAAGAAAAGACAAATGAAATGGATGGATTTGCTATATGGATTTTTATTTACTTTTAATAACCCTGTATATAAATAATTCAGCTCTCTAGCTCCACAGCTGCTTTATTTCCTTATCCAGCTACCGGAGTGAGTCAGTATGTCTCTCTTTTTGTTATAAAAAAAGCTGTCAAGCATGTAGTTGAATTTTCATCTAGTGAACTACTCATTGCAATAGTATGGGTTTGCACAATAAATACTTTCAACATCATCTATCAACGTTTGCAGGGCTCATATGCCCATGAAACTCAACGTTAAAATCCTTTCTGTCTTTCTTATGAATATCGTGGTAGTCTCTGCGGTATCTTGGGATTTGGATGAATCATCTTTGCCAATGCATTAATGGATGACCAGGAAATCACAAGCAAGTAATTAGCTTCACTGAAATTAGCTTCACTTTACATTTTCCCTTCACCTTTCATCTACACTTTTCACAACCATTTATTTCTACTAGTTTGATTTGATTTGATTTATTGGATTTATAGGCTGCCCTTTCCTGTACTGATAGAGGTCTTTCACATCACATATTGCCTGGTCTTTTTTAACTGGAGATGCTGGGGATTGAACCTGGGAACCTTCGGCATGCAAAGTACTGAGCCATAGCCTCTCCAAGTGTTGGCAGAGTAATTAACACAGCAAAGGTGCAAAGCCTGATTAAAGTGTAGATAAAGCTTTATTCAGGAACTAGAATACTTGATAGTGAACAGGAGAAACAGAGATAGTGTCCTAACTATATCACTAGCTGATACAGAGACTAACAGCACATTCCTGAGGTTTCGACGCGAAACCTCTTAGGAGACGGTGTGACCTCGCCGCCAGAGTGTGTGTAATCGCGTGATTACACGCACTTACGCTGAGGGCAAGGCTAGTCCCTCTGGCGGCTGAGCGCCGAGGGACCGCCCCTCGCCCCTCCACTGGTGCAGCCTCTCCACGGTGCAGGCCACGGCATAGAGAGGCCGTGCCTGCACAGGGGGGAGGAGCCGCTGGTGAGGCGGCTCCCTATCCTGGTTTGGCCAGTTACGCTGGTGCCGGGAACGGCAGTGCTGCACCTGCTTTTGAGCCCATGGGGTAAAAAGCCCCGGTAAAACAAACAAAAAAAAGCCGCAAAACGGCTTTTTTTGTTTTATGGCGTACGGGAATCGGCTTAGGAAGAGGTGCCGCTGCGCCTCTTCCCTGCCGTCACTATACGCCACCAGCTCAGGAATGGGCTGTAAGTGTGGAACCTCCAAGAAGAAACAGGATATTGCTATAATAGTAACAATCTGGAGACAGAAAAGCAATGACACTTAACTGGAGAGAAGGTACTGACTTCACTATCCTATCTAATTGCACCCATTGCTGCCCCCTGTAGGGTAGTGTTGCCAGCTCCAGGTTGGGAAATACCTGGAGATTTTGGGGGGTGGAGCCTGAGGAGGGTAGGGTTTGGGGAGGGGGTTATGTGAGGTATGATGCCATAGCGTCTGCCTTCCAAAGTAGCCATTTTTCAGGGAAATAATCTCCATTGCCTGGATAGCAGTTGTAATCCTAGGAGCTCTCCTGCTATCACCTGGAGGATGGCAACCCTACTGAAGGGGCTTATTCTCCTTATCTTCTTTGGACACCAGACATTGCCCATTCCAACATCAAGGTCGCCAACAGCCTATATCTCACATTCACAGTCAAATGACTCTTGAGTGCTGCTACTTTACTATACATGGACAGTCTCTGAGACCAGTGAGTTCTTCAACTGCTAGTATTCTTATAAAATTGTATTAACTTTGTTCACCCTTTGTATAAGGAAAATCTACCAGAATGCATAAGCTTTTGATTAAACTTTATATTTATTAATGCACAAGCACCATTTTGTGATTGCTATTTGAAATGCGAGCTGTTGATATCGCTTCCGCTTATTCCCGCCCCGTCTTGCTTATGAAATATGGCAAAAGAGAACAGGATGGACATTGAGGACTGAAAACTGATTGTAATGTTGAAGGAAGTACTAAGATATTATCATCTACATCTGTTTAATCCTTAGCTGATTGACAACATCGCTATAATTCACAGTGGATTAGCTTTACGTGGTCTGGCACTGCAGGCCAGATAATTTCTTTCATGTATCTTTAGACTTCATTATATGCCAGCTTTGATAGATGTGGCACTGAAACTAGGTCAGTGGGTTACTGAGCAATAATGTCACATGTATAAATAATGATAGTGGACTGATTCATCATAATGATGTGAGATTAATTTTTCAGTGCCAACAGTAACATTTGATCCTAGGACTTTTATGTATGTATATGCTTATTTAGCATGGTTATGCTTAAAAAAAAATCCAGTGTACTAACATTTGTTTTTGCTTCCCCATCAGAACTGAATATATGAATGAGAAGTATAGATTGGATTGTGAAAAACTAAGTTTGGCTTTTGTGTTTGCACCGTATGCTTTTGGGCATAGTTGTCTCTCATTTTGCAAATGACCAACACTTGAAACTTTTCTGCAGAGTTAATCCTTTGATTGCATCATATGATTACTGTAGGAAAGAAGAAGTCCAACTCCTAGCCAGATATTTTGCCAAATAAGGTATGGTAAATAAGAGGCCAAGATGCACAAGAGGATATTTGCTAACTGGATCAAGTGGTAGATCAGTAAATCAAACATTCTTGTTTGATGTTTGTTGTTTAGGCCACCTAAGCTTATTTGGGCTATACCATTGAACTGACACCCATCTATCATACATGGATCCAGCTCCAGTTGAGAATCTCCTCATCCTTGGAATATTTGTATTTTAATAAAATTTGTATTACAGCTATTGTTTTCATTCATGTGAGCCTCTTTGACTGAAAATCAGGACAAATATATAATCAAAGAAGAATGAAATATGCATACAAGTTTTCCTAAAAATATTGCATAATAAAATGTGTTCTGTATGTGCCCAGGTTACAAAAAGGTTACACATGTCACCTTCCTCATAAGCACTGAGAGTTTTGATTGCTTCCCATTTTACAGCATGTCTTACAAACTATTACTTTTTGCTTCCTTCCCTTCCAGCATGCTGAAATAAAATGCATGATTGTGAATTAATGGTTCTCCTTCCCGCCACTTTGTCTGACAAGCCAATGATTTGGAGCCCTGGCATTCAAAACTGTAATGCGAGATGCATGTGAAATACATATCAATAATGCACAAGATCAATAAGTTATCAAGCTATGCACTGTCCTTACAGAACATGGTAGTGTTTATCTTCCAGTGTTTGCATTGGAAAAACAGACACGTGAATCACTTTGTTCACCTTCCAACATAGACAGCGCCATTGTTCATTTAGTATTGTTTCCATGTTTATATATCACTGTGGGTAAAGAAGACAAAATCAAATGATTAAACTGAAGTTGGAGATAGGTCTCCACTCATGGGACAGAATATTGTGTTATAATTTTCGGTAATGGAAGCACTGGTATATGCTGCTGTATGCAATGGCAAAACATATATATCTATGATAAATGGGCAAGACTAAAACAGTCCCATTCCCTGCCAAAAATATCATTCGTCTTGAAGGCAGATGGAGATAAAATGAAGATGCCTTCACAGAGAAAAGCAATGACTTCAAGATGGACCACATAGGTTGATAAAAGAGATATGCTGGATGAATGAAATAAGCTGTACATGAAGTCTGCTCTAGAGTACCTTTTAGTAACCATCAGCCAACTCTTAAAATCTACTGCATTGAATGTACCCTTGATGTTGTACGTTAACCCATCTAAATTCTGGGTTCTATTCTGGCTGAAATATTGTCTTGTAGCCTGTTTTTTTCTGATTTAGTGATTACTTGTGGATGTGGGAGTTTTAATGTGCAGATGGAACTCTATTGGTGCTTTCCCATTCATTTCAGTGAAGGAAATCCAGCAACATGCACATTCCTTTGTATGCATAGACCTGTTTTTCCACTGATATAGATATAACCACCTGTGGGCATCAGAGTTATGCGTGTTTATGCTTTGGAGTCTAATTCACCCTGAAACAGGGTGAATGGATTCACTCCAATGAACATACATAAGCAGCCTTCCCCATGGATGACTACCCTCGTTCCCTTTGGCCATGATAAAAATTCAGCTATGGCTTGGAGCATTCATTTTCAATTCTGTGGCTTCAGTATGAATTCAATTGGCAGCCAGACATTTCCATAGGTTTGAAATAATGGGTTTAAAAGTAAGGCCGAAAATTGATTGGCATGGATGTTCTATTTAAATGCATGCATCTGTACATACGTTATTTTAGTTCTATGGACACCAATAGAACTAGACCTACGTAAGTACATGCATGCTTTCATAAGAGATTTGGAGCTGGCAGTCATTCTTTCACGTTCATTTAGATAATGACTTTTTAAAGTAAAAAAGGTAAGGCTAATTTTAATTGAAGGGGTTATTTTCCGCTTCTAACGTGAATCTGTAGCTTAATGTTTCCTCTCTTTTTTTTAAATGATACTTTCTGTATCACCAGAAAAGTGGTATAAAAAGGTATAATCAAAGTCATTTGTAGGAGGCTTCTGGCATGCTATGACCTTCCCTTCAACTCTGCAGGCTGGACAGAAATCTTTTCATAGTTTTAAAATCAAAATTATAGCCAGCAATTTGAAGGGGGGAAAAAAACATCAAGTACTTTCACAAGCCCTGAGGACTGTTACCAAATGGAAAATGGAATAGGAGAGGTGGAGCAGATTTCTGTGGTTAGTCATGATCTTTACAATTGACTGCAAGAGTGTTAGCTAGCTTATTTGAATTTTAGCGCAGCCACTGCTCACACCGCTGCTTACTCTCTGAGGCATGTATATCTTGAATTATGAAGAAACATGATAGCTCAGTCAAGCACACTGTCTCAATTTACCTTTATTTAAAGTATATCTTTGTGGTACCAAAAAAAGTTTATTTGTTCACCTCCATTACCAAAACTCCGGTGTTTCCAATGAAAATTTGCTGTAACCCTAACAATAAGAGAGAAAGAATTAAAAACAGTTGTCTAGTAAAAAAACAACAACCCATGCTTGGCTTCAAGTCTGGAAGGTACTGATAAAAAGAAAGAGACTGAGGAAGCACGTGTGTGTATGCTGGTTATATCAGAATACACCAATTATTTTCTCCTGGCTTTATTTAGGCTCTTAAAATAGGCTACACACTCTTATTATTGCCAGAGTAAAATGAACCAACGGTTTCTTTCACTACATCTTGCAGTCTTTATCAGCCCAATAAATGTACACGGGAAAACCAAAGAGCAACTATTGGTTGCTTTTGCATCAGGAATGAAATGAAAACAGACATTTTTCAACTTTATGAGAACATGTAAAATGATAGTTTCCTGAAAATGTCTCTAGTTGTAACTGAAAGATCAAAATGTTCTGTTTGGGATGTTTTGTTAGTTGTAAAATATAAGCCACAAATTGCATTTTGGAAGTAGGATCTACTTAACACTTACCATTGCTGAAGATATGATTGAGAAAATTAAGCATGGCTGGCTTATAAATACAAATGTAGCTTTTAAAATGTATAAATATAGCATTTACTATATTACTGGCTGCAATAGGCAGATTTTGTGCCTTTGGTGTATGGCTCAGCATGGTTGCAAAGTGCATGCTAAGGATATAACTATGGCAGTTTAAGTATTACTGCAGTATTATGTGCAGAGACAAGGATTTGCATGGTTAAATCTAGAGCTCTTCTATTTAGATTAAAGTGTGACATACATGTATATCATGATGGGTAGCTGTGTTAGTCTGTCAATAGCAGTAGAAAAGAGCAAGAGACCCTTTGTAAGAGAATTGCTACTCTTAAATCAGCAACTGAATGTCCTGGAAGGTTAAAATGTCCCCCTACTGGTTTCTGAATGTTGTGGTTTCTGATAACGTCAGAAGACACAGATCTGTTCCACCCCCACCCCCGCGCGCCTTCAGGTGGCTTCCCTGAAGTAGGGCTGTCAACAAAAAAAAAAATTCGGTACAGTTCGGATTCGGCCGAATTTGGCCCTTGTGGGTTCGGTACGTGCCGAAGTCCGAACTCCCCCACTTCGGATCCGTTCAATTCGGCGGGAATTCAAAGTTCGGAAACAAGTTCGGCCGAATAAAGCCATTAAAAACACAACCGCGCCTTTCCGCGGCTCTGGGGGGGCATTTTTGGGCTTAGAGGTCCCAAACTTTTGGCAGAACTTCAAAGGACATTTATTGAAAGACTCCCCAAGTTTTGTAAAGATTGGGTCAGGGGGGGCTGAGATATGGGCCCTGAAAGGGGTCCCCCACCCTTAATGTTGTGCATCTCTCAGCAGAGCTTGCCGCCCACGCACAAAGCTCCCAGCCCGACAACAGCGGAGAAATTAGCAAAACAACTGCAAACACAACCTTGTTAAACAACACCTTTGCAACACACAACTGAAACCTCCCCCCTCAAACCAGGGAGCGAGAGACTCGAGGGGGAACACACACCCCAGGCAGAACCAACGAAAGCCCCCTTTGGCTTCCCCCCCACCCACAGAAACTGCTCCCTCCCCACACACACACAGACTCTGCTTTCCCCCCCACACACACACACACATACACAGGAGAAAAATTATAGATTAAAGCCCCCAAAAATGTCTTACTGTGGCTGTCTTCTGTTCCATCAAGAGGGGCTGAAGAGGACTTGTAAATAATCCAAGATGATTCCAATTAGGCACGGAACGTTTTGCTCTGGAGAGATGCACACAGGATCGGATCGGCTGCCCCATTCATCCCAATAGGGGAAAGGGGAAAGGGGAAAGCCCATATCTCGGGACCCCCTGACCAAATGTTCACAAAACTTGGGGGGTTCCTTAAGAAGCTTAATCTAAAGTTCCAGTGAAAGTTTTGTGTCTGCACCCCCAAAAATGCGCCCCCTGCAGCCATGGAAAGAGAAAAGGGGGGGAGGCGATATTTCTGCCCCCACTGAACCCATATTTACAAAACTTGGGTAGTATCTTAAGAATAATTCACTGAAGCTATGCTAAAAGTTTGGGGGCTATATCCCCAAAAAAGCGCCCCCTGCAGCCACATAAATGGAAAGGGGGGGAGGGAAAAGGGGGAGAGCCCATATCTCGAGACCCCCTGACCCAATGTTTACAAAACTTGGGGGGTATCTTAAGAACACTGGTCTGAAACTCCGCTCAAAGTTTGGGATTTGTACCCCCAAAAATGCGCCCCCTGCAGCCATGGAAAGAAAAAGGGGGGAGCCCATATCTCGGGACCCCCTGACCCAATGTTTACAAAACTTGGGGGGTACCTTAAGAAGCTTCATCTGAAGTTCCAGTGAAAGTTTTGTGTGTGCACCCCAAAAAATGCGCCCCCTGCAGCCACAGAAAAGAGCGAATGTGCACAAGCACCCCACACACACACACACGAGGATTTCGCTCTCTCTCTCTCTCTCCCTGGCCGGGCCGCACATCAGCTGATTCCTCCAGTACTCAATCCTGACTGATTGGCCAGAAGAAGACCCAGCTTGCCCACCGATTGGCCGGGGGAGGAGAATGCTGCTTACTGACGGTTATGCTGCTTACTGACGGCCGAATTGGCCGAATTTATTCGCGAACTCCCGAACTCGCTGAATTCGGGCCCCCCGGTTGCCCACCAGTTTTGAGTTCGGATCCGTCCGAACAGAAAAGCACCGAATCAGGGGAAATTCGGTTGATTTTCAGTTCAGACCGAACCGAATTGACAGCCCTACCCTGAAGGCACGGGGGGGGGGGGCTTTGAACAGATCTGTGCCTTCCAGCTGGAAGGCGCAGATCTGTTCCCCCCCACGCGTCTTCTCTTATTTCTCCATGCCTACTACCCCTCTGCATATGACACCTTCCAATCATGCCTGCTAATGTCATTTACTTGTTTTTGACATTTACATTGCCACAGTGTGTCGAATTCACTCTTCTCTACTTAAAGATAGATGGAATCACATTCTAGCTGTATCTGAAGAAGTGAGCTGTGGTTCGTGAAAGCTCATACCCTGCTAGTTAGTCTATAAGCTGCTCGGGACTCTTGCTTTTTTCTACATACATATATAGTAATGCTAAACTGCTCAAAGTGTTTTATGGAGCAAACTATGCAAAACTTTAGAAACAGCAGAGCAATGTCTTGTGAGGGTGCTAGGGCCATTCTTCCGGCTCCCATCTCCCAAGAAAGAAAGACACTGGGGGCTCTGGACAGGAGCCTTCCCCATACTTTCCAGCCAATTGTGAGAGGTAGGTTAGTTCCTATCCAGGCAGATTTGCTTACCCTAGATGGTGTTATGTGAGCTTGATGCTCTGTCTTGGATAAAAAGGCCTTAGACAGCTTAGAGCTAGTGTTCACAAAGCAGCCACTGTTGGAGATCATTTTACATTTCTTCTTATAGCATCTGTGTCGGAGAAACAAGATGATTGTGTGCAGTAGCTCATGATGTGTATCTGGATTTTTTCCAGGTCTCTGCAGCTTGTTTCTTTTTCTCTTTTTTTCTGTTTATGGTGGCACAGAGAAAATACCTGGCTTCACAGGATTAAAAAAAATTGCCATGAAGTGACATTCCTTGAAAGTTTCAAACCTGAAAGGCGGGATACAAATATCATCAATAAATACTGCAGCGAGTAATTTCTTGTAGGTGCACTGGTCTTCAAATATAAACCTGTAAGGCAACAAAAGCTGTAGTATGTAAATAAGCTTGTTCCCAAAGAGCCTTCAAATCAGGTACCTCAGCTGTTAATGGACTTACCTCCAAAAACTATTTACCTGGGTGTCATAAGATGAATGGGGCTACATTCATATTCAGGGCTCCCAAGGCTGCCCTCAGCAAAAGCCTGGGGGCATAGAATTTGGGAAGGTTGGGAATGTCACTTCTAGATGATGCTCTAGGATGCCTCCCTAGTCTATATGGTATTTACACACAGACTAGGTGAAATCCCTGCAGTGTTACTACATGGAGGCTATTGTTTGCCCCACTCTTCAATTTCTTGGTGATGGGAAATAGGTGCTGCTGGGGGCAGGTAAATGAGAGGCCACACGAACTACTAGATGCCCTAGTTACTAACTAAGCTTAAGCAGGTCTACTCAGAATCCTGCTGAGGTCCATTTAATGGGGCATACTCTCAGGAAAGAGCTCTTAGGATTGCAGTGTAAATTGCTTAATTCAAAAAGGAAAAGCAGCAGCCGATTCCAGACACACCATCAAACAATTCAGTAAAACATGAATTAGATTAACATCATTTTAATGTTTGCCTATTGTGCTCTTGGTCTAGATGCTGCCGTGAAGGCAAAAGCAATGGCTGATGTTCCCTTTTGGGATCCTATACCATGCAAGCGGTTTATTTTGAATTTCCTACAAGTGATGTTCATACTTCAAAATCCATTCAGTAGGTGTTTGGAAAGGCTGGTTTTGTTATGGTATTTTATTTATTTAAAATATTTATATCCTACTGATTTTGAGCAGATGATTACTAAATCTCAAGACCACCTGTTATCAAAAGTGTATCAGCTGTTACTGACCTTGGGAACAGCCCCAGAACAGGTTAAGATATGAATGATAAAATGGATGCAGAATTTTGGAGAGATGATTCCTATGCAAACTTGGGAAAGGATGTGGACGATCGAGGTTAAGTTCTCTGTGTCACAAGCTGTAAGAGAAAACTGGTATAAGATGTTTTACAGATGGCATTTTGCACCAAAAGACTTGCAAAAGATGTATAAATCCAACCAAGCAAATTGTTGGAAATGTTCACAAGTAGAAGCAACTTTTTTCACCAATGGTGGACGTGCAAAAAGGCCCAGAAATACTGGGTTAATACATAAAGAAATCCAGGGCATGCTACATACAAACTTTGACTTAAACAGCAAGTATATGTTGCTAGGGATAATTCCAACTCAGATACAACCTATACACAAAGAACTTTTCCAATATGTGACAACAACGGTAAGAACTTTGTTCGCAATGTATTGGAAAGCCAGGAAAATACCGGAATTAACAGAGTGGATTACAAAAATGTATGAGTTTGCAACTATGTCGAGATTAACACATTTGCTTAGAAGTAAGTTGGTTGATGATTATAAGCAAAGATGGCAATTGTTTTTTGACAGATATGCAAGTTAAAATATGTTTATGAAATGAGGAAAAATGTTAGACTCAAATGAGAGATGAAAAGTAACATTAATTAGATCTGATTATAGTATGTTTTCTGTTGGGTTGGGTTATAGAAAACAGATATTAGTTGAAGTTCAAATACATAATAGTTTTTGTTAGACTCAAATGAGAGATGAAAAGTAACATTAATTAGATCTGATTATAGTATGTTTTCTGTTGTGTTGGGTTATAGAAAACAGATATTAGTTGAAGTTCAAATACATAATAGTTTTTAAGTACATGATAAGTAGGGCGATAAATGATGTATAGAATTGAAATGAAATTATATGAGTTTATATTTACCAATTATACTTTGTAATTACATAAGAGATTATAGCTGGGGGTAAGATTGAGAAAGCGGGTTATTTTGGGCACAGACAAAGAATGGATTAAAATGTTATATTTTACTCATATGTCTTCTCTCCTCTTTTTTCCTGTTTCTTTTCTGTGCACCATAAAAAATGAATAAAAAATTAAAATAAAATATGCATATCCTGCTACTGTCCCAATACAAACACATATCGATAGAAATACCACAATTTCCGCTCATGGGCTACTAAAATATATCTGCAAAGCTCCATTTTACAGAGCCTCTGAAATTTGTGCAAGATTGGGGCCCTCCTCACATTGTCAGGAAGCCCATTCCACAGCACAGGTATAGCCACAAGAAATCACGAGCCCAAGAAACAACAGTTCCCAATGACCTAAGTGGACGGAGGCAGTCCCACAGACATGAGGGTTGTGAAGGGCTTTAAACGTTAACACTGTAACTCTGATGTGAACACAGAAGCAAACTGGCTGCTGTGTTCTATACCAATAGTAGCTTCTGTGCTGTCTCGAAAAGCAGCCACACACATATCACAATACAATAGCTTAGCCTCAAGGTTATCTTAACATGGATTGCATGGCAAGGTCAACTGGAAGCTAGAAAGTGGACAAAAATAGGGTATAAAATACTTATAACTCTATTAGAGTTGGCAGCCAGTGATTGGCGGCCAGCGGACAACTGGGGGGGGGTAGGGACATGGGGGGCACTGTCAACACAATGGCATTGCTTCACTTCCAGGAACAACCTGGAAGTGGACTCATGCCCTTCTAGGAATTGCCAAAAACTGTTGTAGTTTTTTCCTGGAAGTCAAGTAATGCCATCACACTGATAACAAGTTTTTACTCTATTTTCTCCTGCTGGGTGCCAGAGTGGTGGTGGTAAACAGGAGCTGGTGGCAGGTGATCTCCTGGCTCCACAGAATCCCTGACAAGTCCATCACTGTTCACCAATCATGACTGTACTGAGTGTTCCCACACTGGTAAATAAAGTATTCACTTTTTATATAAAATCCATAATGAGGATGTCTGTTTCCCCAGACCTTTACCACCGATTACTATATCTCTACGACCTGGATGGCCCAGGCTAGCCTGATTTCATCAGATCTCAGAAGCTAAGCAGGGTCAGCCCTGGTTAGTGCTTGGATGGGAGACCACCAAGGAATACCAGGGCTGCTGTGCAGAGGAAGGCACTGGTAAACCATTTCTGTTAGTCTCTTGCCATGAACCCCCCCCCCAAAAGGGGTCACCATAAGTCGGCTGCGACTTGACGGCACTTTAAACACACACACACACACACACACACACACACACACACACACACACACACACAGGACTAAGATTTCTTCAGTATGGATTTGAAATAATGTTTTTCCCGGTACTTCTGCTTCCCATATAATAAATGAAAAAATCACTGTCCTTTTTTCAGTACTTGTTATGATTATTATGATTATGGCTTGGAAATATCAACAGAACCAAGAACCAGACTGAAACTAAAAACACTGTTTACATTCTGAATTTTCTGTATTCAAGGCATGTAGCATAAAAAGCAATCGAAACTCCCAGGCTCATATACTGAAAACTGACCATAATTTTAACTATTAACATTTCTCTCCAGTCAGTCAAAGGGTGTGCCTTTTCTTCCTCCCTTCCATTGGTAGGTCAGCAATATTATCAATATATTTTTGTGTATAAACTAATTTGGTTTAATAATTTAAACCCCACCTCAGTCTCCGAAGAAACTTTCTTTCATTGTCTCTGTTTTCTTTTTAGCAGCAACTCTGACATTGGATGTTTGACCCTTGCTACCATAATAGCTGCTAATGGAAATTTCACCTCATGCAAAGATAAGATGGATTTTTGGCAGCTGTGAGAGATTATGGAGAGTAAGAACAATCTTAGCTGGAATCACAAGAAAAAGAAGACATCTGTAGCTTGAGAACCATTCATCTGGTTTTCATTATATACCAAGCCTATATTTATTACAAAGAACCTAGCCAAGAAACTGAAACTGATAGGCCTCTGCTCTTGGACTGAGGAGGCCAATACTAGACTGGTAAATTCTGTCTTTTAAACTCATTTGGGTACAAGCATTACGTTATTGATGTGTGCAACTGATGAGATCCATCTGATAGACCTTCTTCAAAGATGGTGTATCCAGTTGGCTCGTTCTCTCCATCCTGGTTCTAAGCAATGAAAAAGCTTTATGGATATTTTCAGACCACTTTGAGGTTCTCTTAAACAGCTGTGCCCCCAAATCAATTGTTGCCCTGCTCCTTCTAGCTGTGTCTGCAGCCATCCGCCATGATTTCTGC
Organism: Euleptes europaea; assembly: GCF_029931775.1. Lineage (NCBI taxonomy): Eukaryota > Metazoa > Chordata > Lepidosauria > Squamata > Sphaerodactylidae > Euleptes > Euleptes europaea. Next base: position 33,878,700 of record NC_079320.1, on the reverse strand, counting down.
TGCCTGTCTAGCCACTCCACTCCAATTTGCTCTATTTTCACTTTGTTTATATGGTCCCTGGTGACCCTATTTGGAAATCATATTTTATTGTATAGGTTGGTGCATCCATAATAAAGTCCGCAGATGATTATTCATTTGCTGTGGTAGACCCCACAATTTATAAATGATTCCTTTCAGATATCTACTTTGTTCTCTCCTTATGATCTTAAAAAAATAGGAGGATTTGAAACTGTTCCTAATCCAGTATTCTAACCTTTGTGCTACCTGATATTTTAGTATTTTATTCAAGTGTAGCAAGCACTGAATATATTTGTTTCTGGGAATCATACCAGGCGATAGGAAAGGACAGCTATAATGTTGTTGTTGATGATGATATTTATAGCATCCATGTGCTGACATACAAGAAGATCAGGAAGATGTCTGTTTTCTCAATGTATTTTCAAATATAATTTACCCATTTTGTGGTTTAACTAAAATCCTTCTTGAAACAAATGGCTGTCCATCAATATGATGAATTTGGTCTATAAGGGTTTTCAGGCAGCTGGTTTAGCATAGCATGCAGACTAGAGAATAAAGGGGAAATTCTTTCTCATCTAAGTGCAATTATTTCAGAGAAAGTGGACCAGAAATGACACTTGGCTGTGGAAGTCTGATTTGCAGGAAATCTCGTACAGACATCAAAGGTCAGTGCCTCAAAAAGGACTCCATTTTACTCTTCAACATCCTGCTAAATACAGTGCCTGGAATTTAAAGGGAGTATTTTTGTTCTCTGGTGTTTGAAAGCGGTCAGAGTATTTTTAGAAGACAAGATAAAAGCTTTACTGGAGAATTTTTAGAATTATGGGTTGCCGGACCAGATGCAAATCTAAAAAAACTGCTATACTGTGGTACACAAAAGCATTAAAACTCCGTTTCTAGATAAAACGTCTAAATATACTGTCTTGTAACATTATAAAGACGTTATGGTGGTTTCTGGATAAAGATTCTTCTATAAATTGATATGCATAAAAGAAAAGCATATACTGGCAACCCTTGGCTGACCTAATAGCATTTTTATAACCTTTTGAAGGAGCAGCAATTTAAACATCTTTGATATAATCAAATTGAGTTCTGAAATACTTGATTTCCCAATGAGAAAGGAGTGAAGCATTTTTGTATGGTAAATACCCAGTGATCAGCTTATGCTTGCAGCAGAAATTCCATGCACCTAGAACTTCTTCTCTAAACTGGGGCACTCCCATTGGATGTGTCTATATGCAGAAAAGGGGATGATCCAACAATTCACAGAATTAAATTTGGACTGGTGTATGCTCAGGAAGCCAGAAGAAATTACTGTAGTATGGCAAAAGCTATCTGCCCCTGCTGTTAGCTCTGAATGGCTGACTGCCTTTGATATCACACACTGATTCATTTTGTGTTACTGCATACATGCATATGGTGTCTTTTTGCATGCAGTTATCTCTAGATGGTCGACAGTCTCCCTGTCCTTATTAGCAGCCATATTTTTCTGAAGCCAAATGATCTGTATCTGAAAACATCAGCTACTGTTGCAATATGGGAGGGGGAGAGATCTGGTGGTCATTCAAAACTCCAGACCTTTTTTATACATTTTAGCTGTTATTCGGAGTTCAATGGGGTTTAGGGAAACCAAAAAAAGGTCCAGAAATCTATAGTTATTTTGGCAGGATCCAAGCCAGTGTGATTCTATATCATGTGCATTCCGCATTGCTTTTTTCATTCACTTACAGTATGGTAGAGATGCTCCATGAACACATGGAGCTTCCTTATACTGAATCAGACCTTTGGTCCATCAAGGTCAGTATTATCTGCTCACACTGGCGGCAGCTGTCCAGGGTCTCTGGCAGAGGTCTTTCACATTACTTGCTACCTGTTTTTTTTTTTTCTATTGTAGATGCCAGGGATATAGCTTGGGACCTTCTACATACCGAGCAGATATTCTGCCTCTGAGTCCCCTCATCATCATCCTGATGCTCCTCCCTATCACCCTCATTATTGCGCAGCCACCTGGGAACTTTAGTTGGATCCAGTTAGTTCTGAGCATGCTGCAGGATATTGAAATGAGGTAACTGCACAGGAACAAAGGCAGAACATATGCTCTAACAAAGTTTATTTCCAATAGTTTATGACCTACTTATGATGATCCTGGGGCATACTAATCCAAGCAAGCCAATAAAGCCGTGGTGAATGCTGCCACTGCACATATGGAAAGGCTGTTGATTCTGAATTGCAAGTAAATTGTTACAGCAATATATGAGTTGTTTAACTCAACACAAAGCAGGCACTGCTCACAAGGTAAGTATAAATGTTAATGGCAATTTTGCAAAGGTTTTTTTTTTTTTTACAATCTCTGCAACTGATCCAAAGTTTAAGGTGGCAACAGAACCCTTGGCATAGTGTCAGAAACTTGGTGATGAACAGAATTCCTGGGATACCCTGCAAATGTCCAAATGCCATGTATTGTACTTTCCTTTCTCCAGGGTGTTCATGTACATGGGAAAGCAGAAAACATACTGTAACATAATTCAAAGCAGGAGTACACCAGGTTGCACTCCTTAACAGAAACCAAACAAAAGAAAGAGGAACTAGGAGAATCCTGACGATGGGGACGTGGGGCTAACTAGAGGCAGTGGGGGGCATGACCAGTGGTTTTATTGTGCCCTAATGCTTTCCTGAAAGTGCCAAGCTTTGGTTACCTTCTATAAGACTAATTTTATCCCAGTTCTTTCCCTACATTATCTATTAAGTATTTATTACATGTTAAGTATGTCATTCTATGTCCATGGTCTTCCCTTATACTTATTTTCATGAATCCTGGGAATCCTGTTGATTATTAGAATAATTTAGCTGACTGTGTATTTGTATGTCTGTATATTTTCCCCACATTGTCTCATACTGGGGAAAAATCCAGAAAAGACAGAGGATGCATCATAGAGAGACATCCCTTGATAAAGCAAATGCCACCATGTTCATGAAACTCCTGTTAGGGACTGAATAAGGGAGACAAAAGCAACCCTCTAAGCATTCCTTCATTTTCAGATACACTTTATTTACTGCTCTTGGAAAACCTGTTCTGTAGCCCTGATCTTTTATTTTCTATTTGCTTGTTAGCACTGTTGTGGGGCTTCTTCCTAAGCCTGGTAATTGACACTGTCTCTAGAATAATTTAAGAGTTTCCATCAGCTTTAAAAGGAATACTTGTAGGCAAAATCCATTCCCTACTTGTAAATCAATCCTGTTCTTCCCTTTATTTGTTCTACTTAAATAACCGTTCAAATTAGGACTGAAGCTACAAACATTCTGTTTATAATGTGTGCTTTAGCTGTTCCACCACTGGACCTGGGCTCATATTCAACAGAGGTTTATACAAGCAATGTGTGGCCACTAGTGGAATTGTTGAATCACACCTTCTGCCCCACCTAACCTCTAAACACATGTGTGCATGTGTATGTCTATAGTACACTATCCTTCCCCTAACAATTGGAACATGAAGAATGCAAAAATTTAACACACATTGGAATGTCTGTCCATCTTTACCTGTCCCTTGAAGGCATAGATTTCTTGTAGCCTAGAAACCACTCTGTGCTGTGCTCTGCTTGTACCATTCTAAATATACTTCCTTTTCCTGTTAAATGAGGCACCTCTGATGTGTAGCTCAGGCCATTTATTTCATGGCTGTTTCCTCACAGCCACCCTGCTGACTACTTCGGAGCTTTGCTTTGATTAAGCTTGCATTTTCCAACCATCAGAAATCGCTTCACTCTCCCTGTGGATTTCTGTGCCTTTTACCCACATTCTTTGGATTCGTGTTTAGCCTGCATCCAGAAAACACAGGGAAAACATGCGCAAATGCACAGGGAGGGCGAGGCAACTTCTGATGGTCACAAAATGCAAGCATAGTCAAAGCAAAGCCCTGAAGTAGTAAGTAGGGTGGTCGCGGGGAAACAGCCATGCAAAAATGGCCCCAGTCTCCACATATTATTGAGCTTTTTCTGCTTCCATTCCATACCTTGCTGGCATTCTCCCTGCTTATTGGCTCAGTCAGCCCTGTTTCCTTTCCTTCCATGTCTGCTTGAGTAAAATGCCCCAGGGAAAATGAGGCAGAATGTATCTGCCTCATCTTTCAAATAAATGACTCTGTTTGGCTTTTCTCTTGCTTGGGAAGGACTATCCAGGCAGTTCTGTCAGTTTGCTGCTTTACCACTAAGGGCCCTGATCCAGAAGGGGAAGTGCATCTTAACCCTATGACAAATACATCACATTTTGTTTTCATTTTTCAGTTAGCAGATAGGATTTCAGGTACTTCTTAATCATTGTAAGGTGCTCCTGATAGAAATATCACTGTCTGTAAGATAGATAGCCTTGCACTAAATGTCAGAATCACACAGATGCTCAGATATTTGCCTAATGGGTCTTACTGCATGAGCTATATGTTTATTTGCTCCAGTTCTTTTTCCTGTTATGTATTAATTAACCCCATAGAGTGGAATTCCCTATTATGATGTCAACACATTCTGGTCTTGAGGGTAAATGGAGCACTCTTTGAAATATGCCTGCATTCTATAGGCATATGAAATTGAAGCAACATATATGTTTAAAAAGGGGGGAAATTTTTTAAAGCTCACTACTGAGGGTCATATGCTCACCAGTTAAACTGTTCAAGGACCAGATGTTTCTTTCAACCAAACAAGGTTGTAAAGACTTGTTTGTTATAAAGACTTCTCTTTGATAAAGAGAAGTATTTCTGCAGGGATACTCTAATATAAACTATAGGAAAGTTTTTGATTGTGTAGTATCTGATAACCAAATATATTATCCTGCATAAACCAAACTGTAAAGTGATGCTCTAATGCACATCAAAAAGCAAACAAAAAAGGAAGATAGGAACCTGCATATTCAGACAACTATTAGGAAGAATTTACATGCAACAAATGAAAGTGAAATCCCAAGCATGGAAGATTCACAACAAAATCCATTCCAGAAGCCTTTTGTCCAAGATAAAGTCCAAGGTCTTTTTGTGTGTCCAAAGGATACATTTAAACTATTGGTTATTTGATATTATAAATCTTAATTTAAATATTTAAAATACCTGTAAAATGGTTGAAATCTGCAGCCTTGGGCTTTCTATCATACCCAACATGAATCTTTCCTGCTCACAACATCCATCCTGAAGAAGAGTTCTAGAGAACTCAGATTTGGTTCTGGTACAGGATGCTTTTAGTGTTTGGGACCATTTTTTACAATTTCAGATTCTTTTGATTTTTATTAGATGTTTAACGATCTCTTTTTATATTTACTCTGCCATCCTATGTACTGCTAGATGGTTTTAGAACTTATTTATGGATAAAGAAAGCTAACTGCAATTTTAATTTAATATAATCATGAAATGGTGACTGTGTGTTTCATAGTACATAAAATATCAATATTTGTACACTGGCAAATCTTTGTGCACAGGATCTCATGAATTTTCAAGTCACCCAGTCTTTTACCTATTACTAAATATATATGTATCAATAATGTTGTGGCATGACTGATGAGTTCTTTCTAGCATCTTAAAACATCATAATTGTATATTAATCTTGTAGTTTCATGGGCAGTGACTGTGTGGCAACTGTAAAAGTCAGCACTCAAACAGCAGTTACTTTTCAGTGTATTCATCTTCATCCAATCAATGTATGACTTCACACAAATATTCAGGTGTCTAACTGCAAGACTCTGTGAAAGAAAAATAGAGCTGAATGTGATCTGTAGGGCAACTTACTTTATTGATTCCAGATGATATCACACAACGGTTTCTTGTAGATAATAAGCACTATGGAGGGGATAAGTGAGAATTGTATGGCATAGCTATCATGGAACCAGTCAGTGATCTTCCACTACAGAATCTACCTGTGTTGTAGTGGCAGAACCACAGCAATGAAGTACTTCCAATTCCTAGTATCAGGAGGAAATTTCAAGAGGTTGCAGCAGGAATCTTTGATGAGCTACAAAAACAGCTATCCTAAGCAGGTCTACTCAGGATCCTACACAGGTCTATTTAATGGGGCTTACTCCCAGGTATGTGTTTTTGGAATTGTGCTGTAAGAAGTTCAGAAGAGTAAATAGGATCATTCCTTACCCTTCTCTGCCCAGTAAATATCAGGGACACCAAAGCAGCTGAATTCTAAAACATGGTTGAAATGGATCCAGAAAGCCCATTTCATAAACCTTATAACTGCCATGCTCTTTCCACTTTGTACCACTTTGGCCAGAGAGAGAGAGAGAGAGGCTTCAACTGGCCTAATTTTAAGTATTAAATCAGGATGTTCTGGAGAAGATCTTTTATTTATAAAACAAGGGTCACACAACAATTTTTCACTAGAGAGAGAGAGAGAGATCACAGAGCCACTGATTAACTATCTTCTGGACTAGACCACCTTTATTTAGTTGAATGTATTATGTTTGGACCCCAAGACCCCCCATTTATTTGAATGGAAAAAGAAAGCAAGAAGGATTATTTCAGCATATATTGGAACTGGAGCAGGAGCCTTCTGGAGAATCATACTTGTTGAAGATAATTTACTCTACAACAAATAGCTTCTCTCCCCTCCCTCCGACAAATTCTGCCTAAGAAGACAGATTGTTCTACCTTTGTCTAGCCTGTCTGTTTGCACTAAGACTGTGTTGCAATCTCTGTGGACAGGCAATGATTGCTGCCAGGGGTAGCTCTGTCCACAGGGATTAATGTGTGGCTATTAAAAACATTCCACTAGTTGGGTGCTCAGGCCTAGTCAGCCATCCTCCTTCCCCTAGTAAACCTCTAAGGAGACATTACTATTAGAGTTCCATTTCTCAAAGAAAAAGGGTATGACTTGGAACTGGGAGGATGGAGGATAATGAGAAAAGTAGCTTGAACAAGAGCGTTGCCTCATAGCATAGCCCAATTCTGAGGAGGTTCAGAATTCTATTTTGTTTTTAACTTTCTTCTCAAAACAAAACCAAATGTTGCATTTAGTAAGATTACAAGTTTTTGCTGATTTTGCATTTAGCTACATATATTTCTTCCAGTGGTACTGTAGTGAAACATTTGATATTGAAAAAGACTCTTCAGTGAACAGAAGATGCTGGATTATAAATATATGTGAGAGTTTCTCCCCCCCCCCACCAAAGAAGATGTTTAAAATCGGACTTTCCGTTTAGCAAAAGCTGTGTAATTTTAGACATGATAAAAAAGCAGCATTAAGTAGCTTTGGAAAAGACTGTAAACAGCCTTCAAAAGAGGAGTTTCCATTTGGCAAAGACAGCTCTATTAATAAAAGAGTTTCCACTCTATTATATAAATACAGCTTCTGACTTCTGTTCCATTCTGTTACAAGTGATGGCTTACACTGTATGACTCATTAATGGAACAGGGAACAATCTATCAAGAAGTCTCCTCTATAAGTGAATTGTAATGAACAGGAGCCATGCAAGAGCATTAATAAAGCCTTCCATTTAGTTTTCTAATTTCTAAAATGAAGCAATTCAATGCCTTGGGTTTTGAGATGTATGCCATGTAAGAATATAAGAACATAAGAAAAGCCCTGCTGGATCAGGCCAAAGTCCATCAAGTCCAGCAGTCTGCTCACACAGTGGCTAACCAGGTGTTCCCTGGTTGAGGTTCATGTACTTCTTGTGCTTCTATCGAATTGGAATCCTGGTCTTTGAGGTCCAGGCTGCTGGGGAGAAAGTACAGGGCAGTTGCCTGGAATTCACTGATTCCAGCTGGAGGATTTTTAGTCATGCCACCTATTTTATTGGCACAGTGGTACTTCATCATCAGATGGGCAACTGAACATGACCAAGTATCAAATGACAAGTTGGACCTTCTTTGTCCCTATCATATCCTCAGCTCTATCTTTGTTAGTCTCTAGTGCTGATGGTGTACTGCTGGCACATGACTAAAATGGCACACATATTACAGGTTGAACAGTATTACTACATCTGCATATGTGATGTGTTATGCCAAGAACAGGGGTCTCCTTTATTTGGGGGAAATTAGCTGGAGACTAGATAGAGCTATGCAAAAGGCTGGTGTGGGGATCTTTTAACCGGTTCCAAAATAGGTGAACAAACCAAATGGAGAGCAACCCAATAACTAGGAGGATTTTATTAAAAGATGATCTAATAGCACTGATGATGCTATTTAATTTGACTGAAATCATTTATGTATTTTTTTATTTTAAATGGAGTGCCAGGACATACATTATTCTAACTGTGCATCATTAATCAATGGGCATTTATAGAATGCTGTGATATTTGCTATGTCATCTATGTGCTGGCTCTAACCAGATTTTCCACAGCTGAAAGAGGGAAGATGGGATATTCTTTGACACCAAAAATGTTAGAGGTCATGGGACCTGTATAAATAAAAGCTATGTGAGACATGGGCTGTTGTAATGAGGCAAATTGCTGGCAATTGAGTGGAAAGGCTGGCTGGATCTGACCCCATGATGAGTAATTTCTTTTAGTAGCCTTTAGTGAGGAATCTTATCAAAAGCATTATAGTGCTTCTCGTGTACTTGTCGATGTCCTCTACTGACCTGTTCCAAAGAGTTCCAAGAGGCTATTCCAAGATAATTGTAAGTGGCTCAAGAGAAGAAGAAGAAGAGTTGGTTTTTATATGCTGACTTTCTCTACCACTTAAGGGAGACTCAAACTGGCTTACAATTTCCTTCCCTTCCCCTCCCCACAACAGACACCCTGTGAGGTAGGTGGGGCTGAGAGAACTCTAACAGACATGTGACTAGCCCAAGGTCACTCAGCTGCCTTTGTGTGTAGGAGTGGGGAAACAAATCCAGTTCACCAGATTAGCCTCCGACACTCATGTGGAGGAGTGGGGAATCAAACTCGGTTCTCCAGATCAGAGTTCACTGCTCCAAACCACCACTCTTAACCACTACACCACACGGGACATATGACATATGACTTCCACCAAATAATAGACCCCACTTAGGATTCAGCCAAGGTTTGTCTTTCCTAGTCTCAATTCTGTAGCTGTTCCATGGTATAATGAGTTGCTCTAGCAAGAAATGATAAAGAGTATCAGATTTGTCAAGGGAATGAAGGTCTTCTGCAGTATCTCAATTTAACCTCCTTAAGTGAAAACTGCTGAAAAGGGCATGCATATCATTGTCTTTGTAGTAGCTAAGACTTTTGTGACTCTTTATCAGAATCTGAATATGGATAATGGGCTGGATCCAGCCACCCTTTTTGCTCAGTCTCATCCAGTTCCTTTCCTTATTATAGCCCCCACTCATGGCTTTTGGCTATGCATCTAGGCCTCATAATCCCCAATTTAGCCTTTTTGGTGGTCAAAGGAGACCACTTCCATCCAGCCAAAAAGCTGGTTGGATCCCATCCAATGAGTGGGACAACATTTCTTGCTACAGCAATTCATTATACCATGGAACAGCTACAGAATTGAGACAAGGAAAGACAAACTTTGGCTGAATCCTAAGTGGGGCCTATGATTTGGTGGAAGTCATATGTCATATGTCCCGTGGGGTATAGTGGTTAAGAGTGGTGGTTTGGAGCAGTGGACTCTGATCTGGAGAACCGAGTTTGATTCCCCACTCCTCCACATGAGTGTCGGAGGCTAATCTGGTGAACTGGATTTGTTTCCCCACTCCTACACACAAAGCCAGCTGAGTGACCTTGGGCTAGTCACAAGTCTTGGTAGATTAGTTTCTAGCTCATAAGAACATAAGAAAAGCCATGCCGGATAAGACCAAGGCCCATCAAGTCCAGCAGCCTGTTCACACAGTGGCCAACCAGGTGCCTCTAGGAAGCCCACAAACAAGACGATTGCAGAAGCATCCTACCTGTGTTCCACAGCACCTAATATAAAGGGCATGTTCCTCTGATACTGAAGAGAATAGGTATGCATCATGACTAGTATTCATTTTGACTAGTGGTGATGGATAGCCCTATCTTCCATGAACATGTCCACTCCCCTCTTAAAGCCTTCCAAGTTGGCAGCCATCAGCACATTCGGGGCAGGAGTTCCGCAATTTAACTTTGAGTTGTGTGAAGAAATATGTCCTTTTAACCATTTTTACTCTCTTACCCTGTTTGCAGTATGCGTCCACTTTTGTGCCTGTGCAGTAGGGGAAATCCATCTCCCCCTATAGGTTATTTAAGTGACCTCTTTTCAAAGGCAGATCGTTCTGTTTCCCCTGTGTTTGTGCCTAGGTTTTTCCTCCCTTCAGTGCTTGCAGGCAATCTTCATGAACAGGCATTCCTTTATTAGTTTTACAGTTTTTGAAGTGTAAACCCCCCCCCCACCATTTTTAATGGAATTAGTGGGGGAGACAATAAACAACAACTCCTGTAAGGTTGTATGAGAGCATGCATATGTGGACTGCTCTGAATCTATATAGTTCATCAGTCATTAGCATACAGCAAGCAAGCTCACACCAAGACCCCAAAAAGTAAGCACTATTTATTTCCCCCTCTGTTTGCCTTTTTATTTGCTAAAATTTCTTTCTTTCTTTAAAAAAAAAAAACCAGAAAAAGGGGGAAAAATCAACAGGAAGCAACTAAATATGTTGTTTTGTTTTTTTAAAAAAAGAAGATATACATAAAGTAAAGACTAAAATATAACAACAGTGGTGGAAAATCTACACATAAGTTTCTATTAAAGGTGTCCAAATATCTCAAAATTGTCACCTATATGCCATGTGTCAAATATTGATAAGAGTTCTAAGATCCTCAATCCATTGATTTTCCATACTCAATTGTCACCTATATGCCATGTGTCAAATATTGATAAGAGTTCTAAGGTCCTCAATCCATTGATTTTCCAGAGGTGGGCATTTTCCAATGTCGTGAAATGAAACTTGTAGCTGGAGTAAGGGCACAGGGGTCCATTGTCATTGACCATCAGTGTCCAGGAGATGGTGCGGATAGGTTAAAAGTACATACGCATCCTCAAAAATCAATGGACCAAGGCGAACTGCTCCCCAGCAACAATGCTGGGAATTCTACTTTTTAGAATAACCATATGAAATTTAGTGCAAGCATTTGGTTTAATTTTAAAACCACAATGTAGTGCTAAATAACATAAATCTCCAAACCTTTTTAAAAAAGACGTTAGATAGTTTTTTAACCAGCTGTTTTGTATTAATATTGGCCCTAGGTAAATTTATGGAATAGTAAGGTTGCTTTTAGAACTCAAGATAGGAGAAAAAAACATTGTTTGAAGAAATTCCAGCACGAAACCCCACTGCGATTGGAGATCATATGAGAAAAACAACTGCTCTTGAGTGAAGAGTGTGTCTGAGTTGTTCAAAAGCAAATCAGGAAAACAAATATTAGAAAACAAAAATACAGGATTTGATAGCACAACATTAACTGATCAGAGATCATAAACGTTCCACTTAAGCAGTGAGGAAAAGCCTATGGCTGGGATCCTGTGAGTTTTCTATTTAAATGGTGAGGTCGGATTTAATTCACAAATTTCACACACTATTTCTATAGGTAATTTGCAAGATCTGAGCAAGGCTGTCAAAGATAGGACATTTTGAAGGACTTTCATTCATAGGGTCGCCATGAGTCGGAAGCGACTTGACGGCACTTAACACACACACACATTTCTATAGGTACAAGAATTTTACTTTCATCAAATAGTGTCAAATTGTCTGTAAGCTCAAATTTATTTCAATATTATGGGATTTTGATTTTCTTTTAACAGAGCAATTCTAAACAGTTGCACCGCTCTAAACTCACTGAAATCAGTTTTGTTGTTGTTGTTGTTTTTCTGCTATCAAGTCGCAGCTGACTTATGGCACCCCCATAGGGTTTTCAAGACAAAACATATTCAAAGGTGGTCTGCCATTGACTGCCTTTGTGTAGCAACCCTGGTATTCCTTGGTGGTGTCCCATCCTAATACTAACTAGGGCCAACCCAGCTTAGCTTCCAAGATCTGAAAAGATCAGGCTAGCCTGGGCCATACAGGTCAGGACTTAGAGGGATGTAATTCTGTTTAAAACAGCACTGTACACATGGGCTGCCCATTCCTGACCTTTCAGCAGCTGGGAACGGTGTGGCGGAGGTGCCAAAGCGGCACTTCCTAAGACGTTTCCCGACCACCAAAAGGCTTTAATAAGCTTTTCATCTGCTTTGTCTTTTTTAAATGGGGCATTCTGCCCCATGAAGAACAGCGAGGCTGCACCTGCAAAAAAGCAGGCACAGCGATGCCATTCTCCCCACCAGCATGCCAGGCTAAAAGGGAACAGGAAGCTGCCTACTGGCAGTCCACCCACCCCCCTGGCACCTCCCAGGAGTGCCCCTGGGGACACCGGCGCAGTGCTTTGCACCGGTGGGGTGCCGGCGGAAGGCCCAGCTTTCCTGGGCTGCGCTGCCTTGGTCGCACCAGGAGACAGGCGTCCGGGCCTCCCCACCGGTGTTGGGGCCACTCAGCATGGTGTAAGTGGCTCAGGCGCCATCACAGGGGGGCCCAACACTGGTGCAGCCCCTTTTTGGTCTCCAAAGGACTTTCATCCTTGGAGGTCAGGAATGGGCTGTTATTTTAATACAATTGTTAGACTAAGGTAGCAACAAGAGAATGCTGTCCAAATTTAGATGTATCAAAGAAGTCTATTTGTTCTTCTTGCCAAACCAGGGTATCTCCCATTATTTCATTTCTTAATTTTTATCCATATATTTTATTCTTCAATGGAAAGGTCAAAGGTTCCTCATATTCCTAGCTGTACATTGATTTGTCCTCTCTTAGCCATTAGCAATGTTACAGCATCTGGTGTGTTTCCTTCAATCTAGTCTGTATAACTTAACTTTCTCATATTACTAAGCATGTGCAAAGAAGCTGGACAAACATACCTTTGGGGCTGATTTTAAAAGTGTGTGTGTGTGCGCGTGAAATTACTTTTTAACTTTTTGGACTTCCCCCATGAATGATGATAAAATGAAAGAATGTGCACATTTTCTTAATTACAAAACATTACATAGTGCAAGGCTAGAAGTAGGCTCCACTGATTCCAGGGAGATTTGTTCCCTGGTAAGTACACATAGGATTTCCGACTGAATCTTGTAAGTGGCAAGCCCCATTTGTTGAGACCATGACAGCAAAATGAATACAACTTGAGTGATAGCGACTATCATGGTAATCTTTAATGGACACAATTGGCCTGGGCCTGTTTTTTATCCAAAGACGGAAGCCCTTATCTAGCATGAAAGGTCTGCGTGAAAAGGGGAGGGCCACCCACAGATAGAAACCATTGCCACTTTCTGCACTTCTGGTCAAAGCTTCCCTATCCAAATCCTACTTTTCTCGATCATTTTAGTTTGAGATTAAACAGTGCAGCAACTAAAATATTTATGACTAGGTAAGTCTCTTACTGTATGAATTCAGTGTCAAGCTCTTGAGAATATAAACCAAAGTCTGGATGAGTTTGGGGGGCGAGTTGATTGAATTGGATTATTAACAGGAAATGGAAGAGCCAAAAACAACACTCTGATTCTCATTTGTGTCACAGTTTTGCCAGCTTTCTGTCTTTGGTGTTACATTAATCTTCAGCAGCCAGGTGGGTTTCTCTATTATCTTTTGGATTTCAACACTTTTATTGTCCAAAGTGCACCATTTAAATATTAACACTTCCCTCAAGCATCTCATTGGTTCTTTTGTTGTTGTTGCTGCTGTTGGAGTGGTATTTTTAATACTTTCATAAAAGATTTGAAATGAGTGGTTAGCTGATGACATCAAACACTTTACGATACAGTTTTCTTGAAAAACACCAGACTAACAAAGACTACTGTCAACAATAGCCATGCAGATTAGCTTTGGATTTCACACATTAACAGATCACTTCAGGATACAATTAACAGATCACTTCAGGATACAATGGTTCCATATTAACATACCACACCCACATTAGCACATTATCTTGATACTTACAGGACAATTGTTAGCACATTACCTTTGTTACTTTTTGCAGGACAATGATTCAGCTCAAACCCAACCCCTTTCTGACTATATATTACTCTTCCTGCACACTTGACACTGAGAGACACTGTCCTTCAGTGTTACTCCTCTGAAGATGCCGGCCACAGCTGCTGGTGAAACGTCAGGAAAGAAAATACCAAGTCCACGGTTACACAGCCCGGATAACCTACAAGAACCATATTAGGACAGCTTCACACATGTGTTGCGATTGATAGTTCAAATGCCTCACCATTACTTTACCTCTGTACCTCTGAGTAAATGGGCAGAGGATTGCACTATACAGAACTGAGTGTGGGTGAAAGAGTTCAAGGTTTTCTAAAATGATGAATGCTTTTTCCAGAGCAAATAATATTATCCCCTTGCAAAGCACTGCATCTAGGAGTATTCAGTGGAATTGATTAGAAGTAGTATGTTTCCCTGTAGGCATACTTGTTAAAAATCTCTGCATTTAAAGCCACTTGTTCATATCACATCATGCCTCCCTTGATGTCTGCAATATATTGCTATTTAAAAATTTCAAAAATGTGTCTCCCCGTCTACGGGCATAAATAAAATGATTTTTACATTGAACGTATACTGGACGTTACAAACACACTAAGACCAACTGGATATTCATGAGAACCACTAATCACTCTTTAGATATGACTTCTCAACCACCTGTGCATTCACCAACCTTTTGGGTTCATATTTTTCCACAATCTGCTTTTCTTACCTTGATGATCTGCTAATTTATGTCTTGTGTTTGACGTGAATTTTATATGCCATCAATAGTTATTCTTCGAGCAAAATGAATGCTTTTCTTTTTACATTTTTTCTTGTAAGGACCCAGCTGCACGGGCTCTGCTCTAAAATAATGTAGCTTTGTTTTCAAAGATTTTGAAACAGTCACACTCTCTACCAATTACCACAAGTATTATAAATACACTTTTCTATAGAAAACTTTACAGTGAAGGAAACAAAGAAAAGGAAAGAGAGAGGAAAACCTTGTAAAAGTGATGATTTGCTGATAATGAAGCAAAAAAATGAAGGAATTGGCAAGCTTTTCACGGGTAACATGAGGTGTGCATGTGAGTTATCATGGTTCCCCCTCTCATCTTATGAGCACTGGGTTATCCATTAATAATGGGCCATTTCTGAACAAACATGTATGGTCTGTCTTTTAAATTGATATTTAGATAGATGATGGCACAGACTGTTAAGCTGCAGTACTGCAGTCAAAGCTCTGCTCATGACCTGAGTTCTATCCTGATGGAAATTGGTTTCAGGAAACCAACTAAAGGTTGACTCATCCTTTCAACCTTCTGAGGTGGGTAAAACGAATACCCAGCTTTCTGAGGATAAAGTGTATATGACTGGGGAAGGCAATGGTAAACCACCCCATAAACAAAGTCTGCCTAGTAAACATTGGGATGTGACATCACCCAGGTCAGTAATGATTGGGTGTTTACCTTTAGTAATGAATGAATTACTTTTATGTTCAGTCCTCATTGGTAAATAATAGCTTTTATATTACTGAGTGGAAATGAAGGGTTCATTTATTTCGCCAACATTTTTTTCTCCTGTGAAGCTGCATTTAATTTGTTCCGGAGTTGTGATCTGGACTTAGACAACCATGCTGGTTATTATCTTTCATGTGCTAAAACTGGGCACAATCCATAAATCTTCCAAGTTCCATTAGAATTATAGAATCATAGAGTTGGAAGGGACCACCAGGGCCATCAAGTCCAACCCCCTGCACAATGCAGGAAATTCACAACTACCTCCCCCCTACACCCCTAGTGACCAGAAGATGGCCAAGATGCCCTCCCTCTCATCATCTGCCTAAGGTCACAGAATCAGCATTGCTGACAGATGGCCATCTAACCTCTTCTTAAAAGCCTCCAGGGAAGGAGAGCTTACCGCCTCCCGAGGAAGCCTGTTCAACTGAGGAACCGCTCTAACTGTTAGAAAATTCTTCCTAATGTCTAGACGGAAATGCTTTTAATTTCAGCCCGTTGGTTCTGGTCCGACCTTCTTGGGCAACAGAAAACAACTCAGCACCCTCCTCTATATGACAGCCCTTCAGGTACTTGAACATGGTTAGCATATCCCCTCTCAGTCTTCTCCTCTTCAGGCTAAACATACCCAGCTCCTTCAACCTTTCGTCATAGGACTTGGTCTCCAGACTCCTCGCCATCTTTGTTGCCCTCCTCTGGACACGTTCCATCTTGTCTACATCTTTCTTAAATTGTGGTGCCCAAAACTGAACACAGTACTCTAGTTGAGGTCTAACCAGAGTGGAGTAAAGCGATACCATCACTTTGCGTGATCTAGACACTATACTTCTGTTGATGCAGCCCAAGACTGCATTTGCCTTTTTACACTGCTGACTCGTGTTTTCATTGCATCATTAATTTCCAGAAATATAGGTCTGTATCCCACAGAGCAGGCCCACTAATAGTGGTACTTCCTTCTGGTGCAAAGAATCTTCCACAGATACTGGAAATGTTTCAGTCAGCAGAATGCTCCTGATGCCAGAGGAAAGTGCTACTTTAGAAGAACGGATGCAATCCACACATTTATGAATGTAATTTGCATGTGGATTTTATACAAATTCTGTAAAAATGACATAAAAGAAATAAAAAATTTATCAACAACAGCAACAAAAATTAGATTGAACTGAAATTGATTACAGTAATAACATACATGATCCAAACGATTAATGGATCATCTCTGTTAACAAGTTTATTCAAAAACATGGTTCTGTTGTGTTAAGTCTAAGAAAAATATGATTGGCTTCCAGATTCATTTGAACAATATATATAAATGTACATCTATGTTATTAAGATGACTATACCTTTTTAATTAAACAGGAAGGAAATATATGCATAGTTGCTATATATTCATACAAAGAATGCAAAATGAATAATTTCAGATTGGAGGCTGGAAATTTCTGAGGCCCATGGGCATAAAACGTTCTTTCCTTTGCTGTTAGTGTGAGACTATCCATAGATACATCCTTCAGGGGGAAAAATAAATTAAATTTATTTTGCACTTTGGCAGCAAGTGGTTTCTATAGCAAGATGAAGTCCAGAGGCAGTAAACATAATAAATGCTGTAGAATGATAGAAGGAAAACCAGCATCATACTTTTGCCATTCTAATCATGTGCAACTCAGACGTTTCATGTCAAAGTTCCTCACTAAGATGCCATTCACTTTAAGTAAATGCAAATAGGCAAGAATGCATATATATTCATATTAAAAGGTTATGTATGGTTTGAGATTCTAAACTCTCACTCACTGCATAACTTTGAGTAGGAACTGGTGTTTCCAATGTAATCTTTTCATAGGAATGCTGTAATAGCAAAGGCAGTAGGAAGAAGCTGCCACTCTACATTTGTTCCTCTACAAATGCAGCTACAAGAGACAAAGAAGCTTGGTGGGTAGAACAGAAGATGACAGGTGTTGAATCCCAATCCTTTGGTTGTTATGTGTGTGTATGGTTTGGCTGAGTAGGAAAGTCTGGTGGTCTCCAAACAAGAACACCTCCAAATCATCAGAAATTTCCCAACCTGGAATTGGCAGCCCTAGGTAGCCAGGTATCTTCTTTCAAAGAAACTGCTGTGATTAGTACACTCCCTCTTAGTTATCAGGCATATTACTGAAGTGTACACATACACACACAATAGGGTTACCAGGTGGCTTGGAATGGTAGGCAATCAGCCAGCTGACAGCAAAGATAATGTGTGCACACAGCCAGGAGTAACACAATCCCGTCTCTACCGGTTTACTTTCAGTAGTGCCGCAACACAACATTTACCACTCAAATGGGGGTTTGAGTCGTAAATCATCCTGTTGTGTTGTGGCGCTTCCGGAAGTAAACCGGAAGTGACGGGATCACGTCTCTCACAGCTGCCGGTATGCGATCCTTGCCCCAAAAATCTCCTGCCAGAGGACAGAGGGGTCCTGGCAATCCTAACACGCACACACAGATGGCTGACTGTAGGCTTGAACATTTTACTGCCATAATAGCAAGTGCACCATGGCAGGTATCATACGGGTTACGGCCAGTCTTTAAACTGCAAATATAAATTGAGAATAGAACAGTATTGTAGGTGCCAAGCCTGAGGCGTAGTCATCTGTCTTATAGCATGCTCTGGCTAGAGTGTTTGGCTTGGACTTTTCCCATCACATGTGGTAGCTGTGAGTGGAAGGGCAGGAAAAAACCAACATTTGACAGTGCATTTTAAAGTGTGCTGCCTTAACAGTTCTCAGAAACTTTCATAGAAGCCAAAGCGTACTCTCTTGAGTCAAGCTTCTGCATGTACAAACAGATAGGTCAGTCCATGACTCCCTCCACACACCCCATTTCTTAATGCATATGATGAACTGGTATGCGTACTCACACACTGTAACATGTGGTAATAGCAAGGCCTGGATCTGTGATGAGTAGTCTGTGCAGTTTTCTTGGTGAATTTAACATTCTTATGAGGCTTTTTTTTCAGTGAAAAGGCTCAAAACCAAAGAATGTGGAATAAGGGGTAAATTATGTCTGTTAGTCTTGGCTGAAACATATTCTCATTCTCTTGTGTGGACTTCTCTTACAAGTTTGTTAATAAAAATGTTTAACAAGTTTGTTAATAAAAATGAAGATTCTAGTTCTGCATTTCATATGGATTTGATTTTTCAAACACAGAGTATATACATATTCTGAGCCCAACTTTGATTGGGAAAGGGAGAGGTAGAAATCAAATAAATAAATACTAATAATATGGGAAATAGGATTACCAGCCATTGGCTGGCAACCAGCAGGAACCGGGGGGCGGGGAATGGGGGGGTGTCATCAATAAAATGGTGTTACATCAGTTCTGAGGAAAACCCAGAACTGGCATTGGTCTGCTCTAGTAATCACCATAAACTCTATGGCCATTAACGCATGGCTCCTTTGTGCCGGTAAAAGTGCACGCTTTTTTAAAGTGGGAACCTTTTAAATGCGGGAGATCAAACGCACGGCACAAAGGAGCGCCCAGTGGTAGCCACCGCTGCTTTTCTCTCCTCCACCTCCCCATCCCTGGGTGGAGGCAAGGGGAGGCTGGCAGAGAGCAGAGGCTACTGCAGCCGGGGACTGGCAAAGCAGCCGCTGCTGCCCTGCCATCCCCTGGGCAGCTAAAGGATGTTGAAGCTGAAAATTGTGTGAGGTGTTTTTTAAAAGGAACTGAGTGAAAATAAACACGGTGAAAGCCGGCGGCGGGTGGACTGGCGAAGCCGCCGCTCCGCCATCCTCCAGGCAGAGAAGGGGGGAAGCCAGTGGTGGGGACTGGGGAAGCAGCCCTCTCAGCCCTCCTCCTTGCCTCACCTCGCCTCTAATTGTGGCTGCTCCGGTGGCGACAAACTGGCCTCTCTCGCCGCCTCCTCTTCCTCCCACACAGGCAGCCCATCAGCAGCAAGGAGGTGGGCGGAAGCAGTGGGGAGGCAACCCAGAAGCTGCATGCTCGGGCAAGCTCTCCCACTTGTAGCGGGGCTTTGGATTTAAGTCGTAATATCAGAGCAACGTAAAAACTAGGAAAAGCTCTGGGATGGGCAGGATCGAACGCGCAAGCCAGAGACAGCCATGTGTGTTGACAAGGATAATTTGTTGCATGCCTGGGAGTTTCCCCGGACAAATCAGTCATGTGTTAATGGCCTGTGATTTTACCATGGAATTTCTAGCTATTCATAGAGTGGACTGAGATACGGGTTTCTCCAGAAGTGACATAATGTCATCACATCAACAGAGATTTTAATTTTTTTCCCACCCACCACTGGAGCAACAGCAGGAAACAAGAGCTGCTGGCAAGAGATCTCCCACCCCTACTGGGAACCTGACATTTTCAGTGGGAAAACATACCATAATGATCAGCTGGTGGCCATGAACATGTTCACACAGATTTTTAAGAAATCAAATGTCCAAACCAAGCTTTGCAAAGTATTTACTTCCATTACTAATTATTTCAAGACCACAATAACCAGTCTACACAATATAATAGTGATGGAAAGCACATATAATGAGTATATCATTTGCTAATCTGCTCTTCCTCCAAAGAGCTCATAGTGGCTTGAATGAGATTCTAGGTGGTCCCAGACAGCTTTCAGAGCCAGATCTACACAGCTCCACCAGGAGATTTTCACCAGGTACATTCAGACCACTGTCACATTCTTTGGGGGCTGTCCCATGCTCTCTAGCAACTAAATAGATATTTAAATTAAGATTATTTGCCTATATAAACCATGGTTATATCTGTATGCAGAACATATCATAAGGAAAGCTGGATTAGATTTAGATGAAGGTGGAATAAAAACTGGGGGGAGGAACATTAACAATTTGAGATACGTTGATGATACTACATTACTGGCAGAAAATAGTGAAGACTTGAAACGACTACTGCTGAAAGCCAAAGGAGAAAGTGCCAAAGCAGCACTACAGCTGAACATCAAGAAGACAAAAGTAATGACTACTGAAGAATTACTCAGCTTTAAGGTGGACAATGAAGAAATTGTCCAAGACTTTCTATTCCTTGGCTTCATCATCAACCAAAAGGGAGACTGAATCCAAGAAATCAGGAGATTGAGATTGGGAAGGGCAGTTTAAGGATGTGTCACTGGCAACCAAGCTTAAGTTAATTTATGGCATAGTATTCCCTATTACTATGTATGGGTGTGAAAGCTGGACAATGAAGAAAGCTGACAGGATGAAAGTAGATTCCTTTGAAGGGAGTGTTATGGACCGCCCAAAAACCAAATCAATGGGTTCTAGATCAAATCAAACCTGAACTGTCCCTAGAAGATAAAATAACTAAACTGGAGCTATCATAGTTTAGTAACATTAAGAGAAGACAAGAGTGTTCTTGCCATGAAAGAGTCTTCTTGCTAGGAAAAGTTGAAGGCTAGGGCTGTCAAAAAAAAAATTCGGTACAGTTCGGATTCGGCCGAATTTGGCCCTTGTGGGTTCGGTACGCGTCGAAGTCCAAACTCACCCGATTCGGATCCGTTAAATTCGGCGAGGAATTAAAGTTCAGGAAAATATTCGGCCGAATATTGCCAGTTAAAGTCAAATCAATGAGTCTCGGGCGGCTGCTGCGGGGGGAGGGGCATATTTTGAGCGGGACGTCCAAAACTTTCATCATTGCTTATTTTGACCCTCACTGAAAGGACCGCCAATTTTGGTAACGATGGGTTCCTAGGGAGGCGAGATATGGATCCGGGAACCCCCCCCCCATTGCCCATCGCAAAGCATAGAATATAGACCGTCCGTGACTCGGCTGCATTAGAACAAATGATGCAATGCAACACATTGGACTCAGAGAGCCCACGCAATTCACAGACTGCATCCCGGGGTGAGGCGCGAAAAATAAGCATTGCACGATTAAAAGTGGTTGAAGGAAGGGAAATACATTGGCCCCCCTTCCCTTTTTCTGTGTGTATTCTCCTGTCTATATCTTCCACTTTGAGTTGTGGCCGCTGCCCAGCGGCTTTTGGCAAGCCCCGGTTGCAAAGATTGGAGGGGGTCGGGGGCGAAAGTAACGCGGGATTCACGACCAGTAAACGCGACTTCCCCTGCCTTTCCGAATGAGGTCCGTGGTTGCCTAAGCCGTTTGATGGAGAAGATGGATCACAGGCTGCAAGCGCTGCGCTCCAGCTCGCTGTCCACGTTACGGACAGCCTAATAACTGAGTGAAGAAGCTGCCCGCCCCAAGTGGTGGTGGGGGCTTCGGAAACATCACTGTAAGGTGATGGTCCCCCCCTGCAAAAGACGGACATCCGACTCAAAGGCCAACCTTCTTTTTAATTCAGAAAACCAGGTACCATCCGCTTAAGTGAAAGCAACCTTGTTTGACAGCTGTCAAATCGCCGGCCGCGGTCAGAGACCGATCATGCTCCCGGCCGTGAAATTGACATGTGCCAAACCCTCTGGACCAGACCGGTGTTTGTGACAGTTCTGTCTGTGGCGACTGGCGAGGCAGAAGTACCCTACACCTCCCCAAGGAGTTGCAGTAGCAGAATAATGTTAGACCATGATAACAATTGTTCTTGTGGCGGGGTGAAACGGAAGCTCAGCCAGGCCAGCTGTCAGTCACTAACCCCAGCGCCCCAATCTCTGAGAAACGGTTTTGGGAAAGGAAGAAGGGGAGAAAGGAAAGCTTTGCTCCCCACCTCCCTCTCCCTCTCCCCCTCCCCCTCTGAGGAAGTGTTTTCTCAGTGTGCTTTAGACTTTCAAATCTCCCTCCCGAGTCCCGGCAACTCCCGTCATTCCCCATCCCCACCCCTACACGCCGCGCGTAGCTCCGCCCCAGCACTGGTCCTCGTGCAAGAAAATGGCGAGAGCAAGACGCGCCATGCAATGGAGGGGCGTTGAGGTCGAGGAGATGTTAAAAATTATTGTCTGACGTGGACTGGCCTTTAAGGTAACCTTCACCGACCTCCCTCAACGCCCCCTGTTTACGAGGGTGGCGCGACTTCTCACCCGCGCGGGATACGCGCGGAGGAGCGCGGCCGCCTGCCACCGAAAGTTCAACCTGCTCTACAACTCCCTCCTGAGATATGAGATGGAGGGGGAGAAAGACCACCACACTACGAACGGCTGCTGGAGGTTCGCGATGCATCCCACGCGGAGATTGACGTTCTTGTGGGTGAGTCAATCGCTTTACCTAGACCTTTTGTTTTGAAGTAATGGGCTTGTTCTGTTGGACTAAGGACACATTAGGGACCAATAACGCATGTTTACACAGTTAAATGGGAACATCTGGTCCTGCCTCAGGCTTTTATTCCACCTTCAGGTTACCTTGTAGTTCCAGGCTGAGTCACTTCTCCCCTCTCAGTGTTGGATTTGCATTTGAAAGCCCTTAGACATATCCCGGGGTGTAAGCTTTCAAGAGTCCAAGCTCCCACCCTCAGACCAAGGGGATCTTAAGACATGACACTCTGCAAATCTGGTTGGTCTTCAAGTTCAAGGTGCTTATGGAATGCAATTGAATGACCTCGCCCTCCTTCATTCTCCCTTTCATGGCATTTTCTTTTGTGGAATTCCCAACTCTAACTTCCCCTTCTCTGCATTCTGGTGAGCCTCAGTCACCTTTGCAAAACCACGGTTAGGGTTGCCAAGTGCAGGTTAGGGTTTTCCTGGAGAATTAGGGGTGGAGCATGAGGAGGGTGGGGTTTGGGGTGGATGGGCATTCCTTGGGTTAAGGTGCCATTGAGAAGACCTTTCACAGTTGCTGTTTTCTCAGTGTGCTGGAGATCAAATGTGATATCTCCAGCTACCGCCTTGAAGATGGATAACCCAAGCACTCTTCAAACCAGACCCTGCGCCCTCACACCTCCTGCCCACTTGCCACCGCTGTGTCACCTTCTCATCCCAACCTCAACTCTGCACAGGAGATTCTATCATGTTCCTACCTTCTTCCATTCCTAAGCATCAGATTCACAGGCACTCAAGCAGAGCCCTGAAGGGAGGACAATTTCATATTCTTCCCATCGTGGTCGCTGGCCAATGATGCAAGGAATTAATTGGTTTTATTTTTGCCCCTGCATCATGGACAGAGAAGGTCCAAGCTTCTCCTCTCAGCTCCATCCAAGCCTTGTGGAATGATTTTCTGGAAGTTACCACTTCCTGGTTTTTGTGCAGCATGCATGTTGATTATTGTGTCAGATGAGCTCTGGTCTTCCTGATAACCTAGAAAGATTTGGTTTCTCCCTTCTGAAATGTTTGCACTCTCCAAGTGAGTGCATGGTATGAACCAAAGAAGGTGAATGTGTCAAAACAGTGCTTTGTATCATGGGCCAGGTATGAGGACACCACAGGGAAGCATATACAAGAGTTATTAAAAAATTTTCAGGCGGCATCACATTCCTGGCCAATTTTAATGCACAAGGTGGGGTACAATGTTTCCCTCAACTAGGGATCTCTCGCATTTAATGCCCCTTCTCATATCATGAGCATTTGCCCATCATCGCAGAGTGTTGATCTCCTGACCCGGGATGCAGACATCATTCCCTCAATGGAAAATTTGGCATTTTGAGGGGTGGGTGGGGTCTCAATTGGGACGGCCACTTAAATCCCTCCCCTTACCACTGCTCCCCCAGTGTTGTGAAGTGTTGATTGTCTCTGTCCAAAATGTTCCCTGCTTGGAGCGACGATTTAATGAACCGGCATGCTTCCAGAGCGAATCATAATGAGTGAATCAACATCAAAGGATTCAGCAGGGAAAGACTAACCTACCTGCTGAACTTTCCAATGAGAATGCCACATTACCAAACAGTTTGAGCCAATGTCTGGAATTGGATAAATTAACAGGGGTTGCAAGCCACCATTACAACTCGTCAAAGCGGGCAGCAACACAACGCTAACTCGCACATCCGGAGAGGAAGTCAAAGAGTGGCACTGAGTGCAATTTCTGGGTGGCCTTGCGTTATAGTAACCATGCTCCTTCTCTCTCTCCATCTCCCCACAGAGGAGGAACACCGAAGAGCCATGGTGGGACGGCAGGGCATTTATCAGTGGCTGCACGAGCGGTGAGTATGGAGGTTACGCTGGGTAGAACCGTTATATGAAATGTTACCAACCCCCACGTTTGGCATCATTTCACATACCTTAAAGGCCCACTTTCTGTGCCCCTTTCCATCTCCCTCCGACCCTCCCGCAGCTTTAAATACACAGTGTGTGTCTCGGACTGTGTCCTGCCCTGCAGTTAGCGGAGACACAGCGAGCCTATGAGCGTCTGCCCACACAGCATGCTTCCCCCATGAATGGCTGCTTCTTCATGTCGCAATGTCATAGTCTGGTCTTTATGTCAATTGAAAGTATTGATCCATTAACAAGGCCAAGAGTCCAGTAGCACCTTAGAGCCTAACAAAAGTAAGTGATGGGAGGGTATGAGCTCTCGTGAGCCACTGCTCACTTCTTCAGATAAAACGGTGAGCCGTGGCTCATCAAAGCTCATGCCCTCCCATCACTTATTTTTGTAAGGCTTTAAGGTGCTACTGGACCATTGCCCTTTTTGACTGCCACAAGAAGACTAACTCGGCCGCCCCCTGTGAAAAATCTCACTGAACAAGGTTTTCCTCTTACAGAGACCATGGCCATGGGCCAGATAGCAAACTCTGGGAGGTGGTGGGAGAACTGCGTGCCTCCGGTGAGTCCTTTCAGTGATTTGACCTATCATTCTAGATTAAGAGGGACCACGATTGAAGCCCACATTGCTTAACCCACTTAGAAGAGGCCAGGCTACCACTATCTGTGTTCTCTTCTCCTAATCTAAACCCCCCCCTCACCCGCACGTGACCAGCCACAGAAGCATAGCTTAACAGTTGATCCTGTACGCTTTCAAAGGTTTCTATTTCTAAGAAATTTTTAAGCTACATGGCGAGCTGTGACCTGAGGAGCGCTGGGATTTTGGTGGCAGCTCAGGTCAGCCAACGCGTTGCCCACGGAAGGATTGTGACTGGCATTGCGTGCCCCCCCTTCCAACATAGCAAAGTAGCGACCTGACATGTCAACACTACTGTCTTTCCCCCCCTCTGCAGTGGAAAACCTAGAGCAACGCGTGGTGCACCTGGAGGAGGAGCGGCGCCAACCAGAACCACGGGGAAACTGAGAAGAACACAAAGTGAAAAATTATTTTAATGTTTCTAAATGTCTGGGTTAAACTGTTGTGATCATGAGGTTTTTTAAATTGTTGAGTTCCAATAAAGAAAAATTTAATCATTTGCATTAAACACTTTTACTGATTAAGACAGATTAGGTTACAGACATTTCCCCAATGTGTCCTTTTTAAAAAAAAAAAAAAAGTTGAGAAGCCTCAAAGTTTAGCCTCTTTGCTTGGGCGGCTCTATAAAGCGTTTTATTTCTTACAGTAATCCAATGTGGGGTTTCCAAGATTGAGAGCTAAACTTGACTAGTCCACCATGAGATGGTGATCAGACCAGGGGGGGCCAACAAACACCCACGTTGAAACAATTAAGGGAAGGCCTCAGAGCAGTGGGGGGAGGGGTTTTATTGCACCTGTGTCCAGGGCAGCCCTCTCCGCAACACATCAACAAGCAGCGTGGAGACGGCGGAGCTTTTCAGTGTGCGTGCCCACGGTGTCATCACTGGCCTTCCTGTTCAGGGACCCACCCCCCACCCCCTAGAAGCATGGTGAACGTTGATGGGTACAGCCCACACCATGCTGTGGGGCCTTTGGAGCTGGGGGGAAAACAGGGAACATGTGCTTTTGGAACTAATGGGTCATGAGAGGCGTGGAAGCTCACGCAAAAGATCAGGCCCACACTTCAATTAGATGGCGCTCAGTGACGGTGGAGGCTTCCAGGATGGCTCACGCCAGAAAGGACAATCTGACCTGTGAAGGAAACAAAAAAAAGGGCACATGAAGAAGGGAAACTGATTGCCAAACAGCCCCAAGTCTGCAGAAGTTAGTCCTTTAGTAATGAGACGTTTTTCTCCTCCTGCAAAATCAGATCGGGGACGATGCGTGATGCAAGCTTCTGGACTTGAATCAGGAACAGTGGTGGGGAGCAGACCAGAAGTGGCTGCAGGCCTAATTCTTACACAGACATTCATCCCCCCTCAGCCCACTCCCAAAAAGTAAAATGGCAAGTCAGGAGCAGTGCACGTGAAGGGGTTCCCCCTTATGCTCCGTGTTGTTCGAAAGTGTTGAGAGAATTCCTGACCTGACACATGACTGTTGGGGGAGAAAACAGGCGGGGGAGGGCAGGACTCTGATAAAGTCTCACCTTTCTGTGCCTGAAGCTTGGGTGGAGTAGAAGCCTCCAGGATGGCACCCAGCAGAAAGAAACACCAGAGCTCATCAGGGATGCAAAAAATCATACAGAGAAGGTGATTAGACAGGTGAGAGAGCTTTATGCGTTTGAATCATTACTGTAGATTTAGACCTCATTTTGGGGTGTCAGGGGTCAAATAAGTCTGGAGAGGGGAACTGATGCTCTATCCTGTCCATGTTTTAATCGGGAAAGAGCGCTTCACCCAAACCCCACCAACACTGTCCACGAGGACATGCAGTCACAACACGCTTGTGCTCACCTCATGCTTCCTCAGTGTCCAGGTCGGGGAAGACAAACAGGGGCAGGTTGACCTTTAGGAATGCCAACTGCTCTGCGTGCCAGGGTGCCAGGCTTGCGCGTTGTGGGCGAAGAACTTCACCCAAATGTGAAAAAAGGCACTCACTCTGGACGCTCGTTGGAGGGCAGGAGAGGAGCCTCTGGGCCACGAGAGCGAGGTCCGGCCAGACCGACTTTTTCGCGGCCCAGTAGCTCAGCGGACACGTCATCTGCGACTCGTAGGGCTCTGAAAGGTACTCCCTCACCATCGCTTCTCCCGTGTCCTGTCTCCTGCGCCTAGCCAACACCTCGGAGGGGCCAACTGCCCACCCGATGACGTCCATCTCCATCGCCATCGAGGTGGTGGCCTGCAGGGGGAT
This sequence comes from Euleptes europaea, assembly GCF_029931775.1. Taxonomy (NCBI): domain Eukaryota; kingdom Metazoa; phylum Chordata; class Lepidosauria; order Squamata; family Sphaerodactylidae; genus Euleptes; species Euleptes europaea. Next base: position 33,851,248 of record NC_079320.1, on the reverse strand, counting down.
GGCACGAGATGATGAAGGCGGGGGATGGGCAACAAGGGAGTCGTCCCCCTTCTCCACCTCCTCAGTGGCAATCCCCCTTTGGGCCCGCAATCGCTCCACACGCTCGGAGAGCTCGTCTCTCCAGCGCAGAAGCTCGCTGGCCCGCTCGGCAATGCTGCCCTTGATGCGCGGGTCGCACATGCTTGCCAACATGTAGACCGGCTCCTGGGCGACAGGCAGCAGACGGTTGGACACACCGTCCCGAAGCCTGTTCACTAGGCCAGACACGGCTGTAAGATCATCTCCATGTTCCGCGTACTGCTGCAGAAAGGCGCTCATCCTCGCATGTAGCCTGTGGGCTATGGGGGTGAACAGAGCCAGCATCGCCGTGTCAGACGAGAGCATCTCTGTGCAATGCCTGAAGGGCTCAAGCACTTCCACAGTCTGAGCGATAGTCTGCCACTCACGTTGGTTGAGCTGCCGATCAGACACCACGGAATCTGATTCGAGAAACAGTGCCCTGAGGGCCCTCTTCTGCTCCACCAAACGCTCGAGCATGGCGTGAGTGGAGTTCCAGCGCGTGTCGACGTCACCCTTCACACGGTGCTCGGGCACGCCTTCTCGGACCTGCATCTCACGCAGTGCGTAGTTGTCCTTCGGACTGCGCGAGAAGTGACTCGCAAGCTGCCGGCATTTCACCATGAACTTCCGGAAGTCGCGAGTCGGCTCATCCTGCTTGGATTCCGGTTGGGATCCGAGGCCCAGGGCATCTTTCACCATGAGGTGGAGAAGGTGGGCCGCACAGTAGATCCGTGCCTCAACGCCCAATTGCCCTGCCGCCGCCCTGATGTTGGTGCCGCCATCCGTCACCATGAATCCCATGGTGAGATCCCTGCCTAACCAATTCTGTATGTGTGGCTTCAGGACGGCGACTATGTTGGCCGCCGTGTGCGCCTCCGCGAACTCCTCCGCGTGTAGCATGGCCTTGCAATAGCCGGCCTGGCGCCAGTCTCCCTGCCTAATGCTGCCCACCCCACCCCCACCCACGAGGTCCTGTGGTTGCCACCAATGCACGGTGAGGGAGATGAAAGATTCCGCATTCAGACTTGTCCAAATGTCGGATGTGAAGTGCACAGTCCCGCCGGCAGCGCACGACAGCTGCGCCCTCACATGCGCCCTTGCGCCCTCGTACAACGATGGCACAATGGATGTTGCCATCGTATTGCGAGAAGGTAACTTGTACCAGGGCGCAAAGAATTGGATCAGTCTCCGGAAGCCAACCTTCTCTACAACACGATAGGGCAGATCGTCCACGGCAATCATTTCGCCGAGCAGACGAGTGCCCTTTCTCGTGGCTGCTCTGACCCCACCTCTCGGCATCCTACAGACGCCATCCCCCACACCAAACATCTCTGAAAGAGTGGTTTGGCGGCTCTTTTCTACGGGCGTCGCAACACGGGGCGCGACGGGGAGAGCACCAGACGATGGCGGTGTACTGGCCGCGGGCCCACTTGCGTTGTGGTGCTTCCGGAGATGGTTCCGGAGTGCGGTGGTCGAGAGATGCTTGAGATCTTTCCCTCGACTCACCCGCGCCCTGCAGAGCTGGCACTCGGCAATGCGGGGATCATCCTCTGCCACCTGGAAATGCTTCCAGGCCGAGGATGTGAAGTGGCTCCCATGCGGCTTGTCCACCACCCCCGACAAAAAAGAGGAATAATCAAAACATTAATGGACCGTGCAAGACGGATCTGTGAACCACAGTTTCTCAAGGAAGAAACTAATCATTTAAATCACGCACTGCTAGCAAACGGCTATTCCAAGAATGAAATCAGAAGGGCCATTAAACCAAACAAAAATCAGAAAACTCAGGAAAAACAGTCTCCCATAGGAAAGGTATTCTTGCCATTTATTAAAGGAGTCACTGATAGGATGGAGAAACTTTTGAAAAAACATAACCTACAAACAGTGTTTAAACCCACTAAGAAAATACAACAAATGCTACGATCAGCAAAAGACAAAAGAGACCCCCTCACCTCTGCAGAAGTATATCGTATACCTTGCAGCTGTGAAGAAGTTTACATCGGGACCACAAAACGCAGCATACAAACAAGGATAAAAGAACATGAAAGATACTGCAGACTTGGCCAACCTGAGAAATCAGCAGTGGCTGAACATGGACTGACACAAACAGGACACAGGGTCTTATTCCAAGACACTGAAAGACTGGACAATTCTACCAACTATTTTGTCAGATTGCACAGAGAAGCCATTGAAATTCATAAACATCAGCACAACTTTAACAGAAAAGAAGAGAGTTTAAGAATGAATAAGGCTTGGCTTCCTGCCCTGAAAAACCTCCAGACTAACAAAGGCTACAGTCAACAATAGCCATGCAGATTAGCTTTGGATTTCACACATTACCAGATCATTCCAGGATACAATGCTTCCATATTAACATACCACACTCTCATTAGTACGTTATCTTGATACTTAAAGGACAATGATTAGCACATTACGTCTGCAGGACAGTACTCAGCTCAAACCCAACCCCTCTCTGACTCTTCCTACACACTTGACACTGAGAGACACTGTCCTTCAGTGTTACTACTCTGAAGATGCCTGCCACAGCTGCTGGCGAAACGTCAGGAAAGAAAATTCCAAGACCACAACCCGGATAACCTACAAGAACCAATGAACTCTGACCGTGAAAGCCTTCAACAATATTTTGAAGATAATTCATTCATAGGGTCACCATGAATTGACTTGATGGCACACACAGTTTGCAGATGCTCAGAGCCAGGCACTATGTTCCCAAATCGTCCTATCCTCCAGCTAGAACACTACCATATGGAATGTAACATAAAAATCCTAGAAGGGTTAAAATTAGAAAAGGGTGCCTAGAGTAGGGGTGTGCAACCCCCCCCCCCCAGCAAATTTTGGGTATGGATTTATTGGGCCTGATTTTTTTTATAAACCTGAAGTAAGCCAAATAGCCATGCCGGTAAATGGATATTTGGCTTTATTTCTGGATTTCCCCCCAAAACATGGGTTCGTTATAGTGTATGGAATTTATTTTTGATGCTCCAGAGGAAGCCAAATTTTCAACATGGCTGCAAGAGACTCTCCTTAGATGGGCACTGAAGTTTAGTGAAGTTTGGGACAGGGGGTCCAATTTTATGGGCCCAGAAAGAGGTTTCCTTCATCTTCCAGGCATTTGTTAGAGCCAAGCTGTCAATCAGTTTTCAGGTTCAGAAGGTCAGTGTTGCCGAGGACTGGCAAAAAGAGCCGACTAGCAGGCTGATGCCTCTGAGTCTGGGGGTTCTGTTTGTATCTGGGTCACTTTGCATGATGTCCATGCAAATTAATTTCCAAACTTAGGAAAACGGCTTAAATGCAAGAAAAATAAGGCACAAAATCCATTTCTTTTGGTGGCTAATGACATCCTGTGAACAGACCTTTAATACAGTCAATCTGATTTCAAGCGATGGTCACCATGTGGGGAAACAAAGCCACTACTCAGGGCAACCTTCAGTTTGAAAGCAGGTTTTCACGTGGTGGGGTGGTGATAGTGGAGCCAGCCAAAGTCTCAACCAAGGTGGCTGTTCTGAAGGAGATTGCTAATCCGTGTGGGTGAAGGAGACTTCTTCAGAGAAGCCTGATCAGCAGCTGTTAAAAGTGGTGCTTTTAGTTGAAGGGTATATCCTTCTGGATGAGGCTGGGTGAGCTCTGTCTTTTAAATGACCCTTCTGCTATGCAGACTAATCTTCTGTTGGGTGATGGACCTAGAAAGTTGGTCAGACTACGTTGGCTCTGATAACACCCCCCACACACCTCAAAAGGGCCCCAACTAACAAAACCAGTCAAGATAGAAAAATGGAAGAAGGCACAGAGCCATGAGTTTGAGCAAAGGTGAATAGCCAAAACCCAAAAAAGCCAAATGCTGTACCCACAGAAGTAGTGTAATATCTGAAGTACAGAGGGACCCACTGAAAATCTCACATAATTCTTTCAGTAATTTCAGAAACTATACTATGGCCATTTCTAATGAAGGAGTTAGCTGATATGATTTTCTGCAAACCCCTGCATCAGCTGTTAACTGACAATGAGAAAACAAACAAGAAACAAGAAATGCACTGGCTGTCTCAGTCCTGAGTCCTTTCAATCCACTCAGCTGGATGTGGTTTACTGGAGCAGCAACCACAACCCACCCTACGGATGCTGACAGGAGCAAATTGAAAAACAAAATAAATAGAAGGTCTGAGTGGCTGTTGCTATCTCTCAAGATGATTATTTTCTCAAGATTTCACAGGAATGGTGATGATAAAACTAGTTGAGTTAAAAATGGGTAAAGACAGCTGGATGCAATCACATGAAATTGTTTCTTACAATTTCAGTTATTCTGACTGCGGGAGATGAAACAAAAAGCAAGCAGGTTTCTCTGCTGCATGTAATATTTGCTGTTTCAGATTGTGATGGACTCATTTTCTCATGCACAAAGAAATGATTTTTTTTTTTTTTGGTGTATGAATAATTCAGATTCTCAGACAACATTGTTAGGACAAAATAAAAGTGTAGGCATTTTATTTTGTTTAGTCAGTGGTAAGCTCTTAACATTGACATCTTCAGGGATGATCTTCCAAAGTCGAAGAGACTCATTCCACCGAACTTCAGGAGACCTCTTTAATGAATAAGAGTGTAGGGGCTCTATTTTAGACTCAAGTTTAATGAAAAAATAGCCATAAAGATGGTGAAAAATCAGACTTACTCTGCTCTACATTTAATGCCCCTTTCCCTCTCAAGCCATGTTCTCTAAATGCAATGTTACTTTAAATGATTTCTTTTTTTCACTCTATGTGCTGCTTTTGAATGTGCACGATCAGTGATACTGTCACACTTGGTTTTTGACCAGTATATGCTGTTGTATGTTCAGATTCAGTGGATCAGGGGTTGTCACATATGACATACACAGTGTTGTATGGCTGTCCAGGCAATGTAATACTTCCTACCAAACAGTAGTCCCCCCTCCCCCAAAAAAGCATGTGAAAAGTATTTGTAATCCATTTTAGATATAGGCTTCTCCTTCGCCCAGGGAATGGAATTCAAGCAAGGAAGCTGGGCAAGCTGGGCAAAAAGATTAGCTAGTTTGACTTTGAAACTCCATCCCTCCCACGAGGTTTGGCAAAGCTGAACGAGCAAAGCTAGCGATCATAAGAAAAGGGGCACTTTTGTGCATATGTGTTCCTGAACTATCCAGGATAGAAGAGAGTTCTCATATTCTGAAACAGGAGTTAGCTGATATGATTTTCTGCAAAACCCTGCATCAGCTGTGAACCGACAATGGGAAAACAAACAAGAAAGTCTTCAAAAACAGGAGTTTCAGAACAACTAGTCTCCTAAGCAAATGTATATGTGAACGTTTGCATATTTGTCTTTTCTGAGCTCTGATATCCTTGTCTGATCTGTCCTAGTGTTACAATAGGCATTGCTGACAGTAAAGCTATCACAGTTCTTCTGGCTGTCATGGACTCAGTGTCAAAGAAGGGCTGGGGGACAGATCACTGACTGTTTAGGGGAACTGGAGAAAGGGTTGAATTAGAATTCAGAGAACAATGGTCAACTTCTGCTAAATTAGAATAAGCACTGTATTTACACAATGGGCTTTTGAATAATACACTGTTGGTGAAGATCAGTTGGAGCCTTTCCCAGAAATAGGCAGAAGCTGAGTCTGTAAATGCATGTACTACTGAACTTTGGGCTTTAGTCTCCTTATTTCCAATAATTCTCTACTAGTGCTTACTTTGACTACTTTAATGTATGCGGTATTATGGGCTTATCCCTGTTTATCTGGGTATTGCCTGGAGGCAGCTACATCTAAGCCCTAAACCTATTCAACTGTATATAAAGAGTCAGATAGGTTTTACACCAGACCACAGAAAAGAATGATTTTCTTCGTTGGAGGAGCTGAATTTAATGTCTAGATTATTCCCATACACATGTATAGAAGATTTTTATAAAGTTATTCTCCCTGGGCTATATTACTTATAGACTAATATTGTGCGGATCAAGATGGCATGCATGTCTCCTCTCGTTCTGTCTTTTTGGTAGTTCTTCAGAGTTTCATAGTATCACTTTCCTAATGGGCATTATCTTGACTGCACTGTTTGATAAAAACAATTTGGACACTATTGTTTGACTGCTCTATTTTATTAAACAATTTAGAATTGGTGGCCAATATTAAACTTTAGCAATATTAAATTTCAGCCACTGATTGTCATAGTCCTGGCATGGGCCTGTTGATTTATGCAGCTCTTCCTTTTGAACAGAAAGATTGTCACTATATTTCAGAATAAAGTACTCATGTCTGGAGCCAGCTGTTGGCCAAATTAGAGGCACCCTTTTATGGTTGAATTCCCCCCCCCCCATGAAGCAGAAATAAATTTGTAGCTAATTGAGTTATGTTGCAGCATAATAATCCACATTTATTACAATAAAATTGATGGTAGGCAAACTGTTTTTTTAAGAGCCCTCTTACAGTGCATTCCTAAGAAGAGTTACTCCAGTCTAAGCCCATTCATTTCAATGGGCTTAGACTGGAGTAACTCTCTTTAGGAATGCACTGTTAAATTAAGCCTAAAAACTAACAAGATTCACAGTAAAAGAGAAGGCAAGTTAACATGAGAAAAGAGTATCCAAATGGAAAGGAATCTAAAAATATAATGATGAGTAGTCAATTGTTTATAGCCTATTTGAGGTGTGTGTGTGTAGAGGTAACAGTTGTATGCAGCTGCAGCAATAACCAGACTTCATTTTTAAAAAACCCTGAATTCCTTTGCTATTACATTGCATGTAATTTCAGTGTTTGTCCATAGAAGTTCTCTGAGAGAAAATATGAGACCACTATAGTTGGATTCCCCCCCCCCATTTAAATGCCGTATCTACGTGAAAAGCTTATTAACATCTGTAAGGGTGGTATGCGGTAGGACCCCAGAAACTACCATAATTTGGGCAACTCCACCTTGGCTCCAGTCTTGGACAATGACTTTGCTGGCCTTTCTTTATCCTTACCTGAACCATGAACTATTTCATGCACCTCCTCTAAAGAGAAGCATAGACAACTCAAGGTTCCGTTGATATTGCTTAGCACCAAGAGCATTCCATCCCAACCTACCCTCCATACACAATGATAGGTTGTTACAGGAATGACCTTCCTCATGTGATGCCTCAGAGTGCTCACCAATTTGCCTTACCTATATGCAGTGACCCACCTTATTTCTGCCATCACAAGTTATGGTTTAATCATTCAAAGGACCAGAACTGTTTATCCCATCTTCAGGAATCAACATGAAGCAGGTGAAAAAGGATCCCATAAAAAGCCAAACATGAAGAAACCCAAAATCTCATAAACCTGGAATTCCCACGATTTCATGGGAAGTTGTTATGTCAGCAACACATGGTCACTGCCTTCAAGGGAGAGGTGGAGTGCCTCAAAACTGCCATTCCTATTGACTTGGAGCAACTCTCCATATCATTTCCTGTGCCTCATATGATTTCTAAAGAGTCTAGAACAATAATCTTCATGGCTTTACTAACCATGAATGCCTTTATGTGGATTTTTTAAGTGTGCCAAATACTGAAATTTATTGAAATATTCTCTTTGTCATAAATGTCACTGTCACCAAAATCCAAGACAAAGGCTGAAATTCCATCTCATTACTTGAGAGTACGCTTCATTATCACAGTATGATTTATTTTGGAGTAAATTTGCCTTTTGTTATGTTTAAATATTCTCTATTTCATTTGTTTTTATAGTATGTTTTTGTCAGTGGGTTCAGTTCTCCACTGAAAAAATACATACATAAATATAATAATAGCACTAATTTATTGAGGCACAAATAATGTTGAAAAACATAATTTATGGGGAAATTTTGGTGGAAGAAAATGGTAGGAAAATAAAGAATAACTTAATTTTATTTAGGGTGAAGTAAAATGAAACAGGAATTTTCAGGTTGAAATTATAGGGAGGAGAAATTTGGACATTCCAGGGCTACGTGTGAAATGGCATAATATGATGTTTGTAATTAAAATATATGGAGAATTATGACATTTAATGGTTCTTAAGAGGAACATTCACAACTGATATTTCATTGGGGATTGATTTCAGGTGATGCCTTTATGACTACAGCCTTCTGTCTGAGATAACGCAATATTATCTATCCAGCCATTCAATTCCATTTAATGGATTGTTCAGCTCCATTCAATGAATTGTATAAGGGATTATTACCTTTCAAATAAGTCATTAATTTTAATACAAATTATTACAGTCTCAAATTTGGTGTATAGAATGTGTGATTTGCCACGTCTTTCATTCATTTTAACTGTGTTTTAATACATTTATGTATACAGGCATATAAATACATGAAACAAAACATGACAAAGTATTCATTAACCCCCCCCCCAACAAAGCTATTCCACTGCTTTGCACAACAGTTTTAAAAAGATAAAGAAAAAATTCAATAATCATCACAATATTTCACATTTCCCAATTTCTTAATATAAAGTATAACAATTGAACACATTCCAATCCACAATTAACTTTCTTGGCCAAAAAAGACAAAACAGGTTCCCACAATATCAGCAAAGAAGACTTTTGTTGTGTCAACCATCTCTTAAGTGAAATGGGCAATCTGCTAAATGTTCTTCACCAACAGCTTTTTAAAATTTACATCTATCAGGCTGCAGTCCTGAAGGGGGGTGAATCTCCTTCAGAGCCGGCATGATCCTGCGCCGATGTAGGTGCCACAGAATAAAGTGGCACCTCTGCTGACATGGGGCAAACACACCAGTGTCTGGGAGCCATGGAGCTCTGCCAGCCCCCACTGCCAACGCAGCCACTCTAGGAACTAAATCCCAGAAGACAACACCCATGCTGGTTTGGGGGGGGGCATTCCTGGGGGTGGAGCTGCCTTTGGGCAGCTTCTTAACCCTGTTCGCCTTGAGCTGCAGTGTGTCAAGAGACAACTATGTGTAGATTGGTAATTGTATGCGCACGCACGTACACACAAACCCTTAACGAAAGCTGATCTGCTAAATTGTCCCTTACAGCAAAACAAGAAAATATCTCAAAGAAAGAATTTTTGACATGGTCTGAACTATGGTTTGCCCTTAAAAGCGGTCCCTCTTGCTAAGGGTGAAAATTGAGGAAACCTCAAATGCAGCAGCACCTGAGCCATGGAAATATAGAAAACAGTTAATGACACCTTTGTTACATATTAAACTGTATTTTTTTTGGGGGGGGAGTGTGGCTGAATATGTAGCAATAAATGCTAATGTTCCAGAGCTATAAATTAAGTGAAAGTTATTGGAGAAATGTTCAAATTATTTTTTACTCACTTTCAGTGCTCCCTTAATCTTTCATCCACATGCCTGAGAATGATTCATTACCGACTGGTACATTTTAATCTAGGTAAATACATAGTATGAAAGGCCCAAGCAGCTCCTTTTTTCAGCCAACATCATTTTCTTCTTGATATAAATGTATTTAGTCATCCAAAAATTATATTCCCCTTTTTGAAAAGTCCTGAAAGATGAATACAATAAAATCATAAAACACTTTATAAAAATTGCATAATCCAAGAAACATTGCAAGAGAAATAAAATACCGCATCTCTTAAAATCAACTACCTGAACTAAGAACCTTTTAGTGGGAAATACTAATGAAGGCTGCAGTTCTTTCAAAGGCTCAAGTGCTCATGTGATCAGATCCTTTGTGCTAAATTTACTCTGGCTAATGACTCACAGTCAAGAAAAGAGAGAGGTTTGGCTTCTTTCTGAGGTTGCGATTGGTCCCAGTGATAAGGTTACCAGCCTCTAGGTGGGGCCTGGAAATCTCCCAGATTTACAATGGTTCTCTAGGCAGCAGAGATCAGTTCCTCTGAAGAAAATGGCTGCTTTGGAGGGTGAACTCTCTGGCATTATATCCTGCCAAGGTCTCTCTCCTTCCCAAATCCTGCTATCCTCAGACTTCACTCCCAGATCTCCAGGAATTTCCCAGCTCAGAGTTTACAACCCTACTGAGCATGTTGCAATTATGTGGAATTTTGCTTCATCTTGCTCTCTGTCTGCTGGTGTTTGGCTTTCATTTTTGGTGTTCAGGCTGCATCCCAGTTACCTGGTACAACCATAGAGTTTTGGGAATACAAAGACGTAAATTGCAGGGTTGAACAAGAAGTGGCATCACAATACCTTTTTGCATGCTCCCACTCCCTAATCTTTCTGCTGGTTGCCAGTGCTGATCTGGAAACTTCAGCCCCAATTCATTTTGGGGGGCCCTATATGAAAGCATATGATTTTGGGTACATAAGAGTTAATCTACACCTAGATTAAGGGGTAAAGAAGTACCAAAATGGAGGCCTGATAGCAACAAAGTGCATTGGTGTAATAGAAGAGGGTGAAGGACATGTAGGAATTGAGAGCCTTGGCAAACCACAGTGCATAGGCAGTTTTCAGCTATACAGTGATAAAGTTTGCTTTTCACCATACTGCCAGATGTTGATAGAATATCTATACATCTTTCAGTCATGTAGTTCCTTTCTCTTCTGATTAACGCATTATGAGATAATTTAAATCAAGAGCTTTTGCAGAACAGTAATAAAGATCAGAAATCCCTATAGACCGGGACCCCAAATCTTGTGATTTCTTTGCAAATGACATTTCCTCTGCCAAGTATCAAATGTTATTTACCATTCTTGATATTACATTTATTACAGTTTTGCTTTCGATTAAGAATATGCTTCCAATTCCATAATCTCCTTTTACATGTTGTTGTTCACATTTATTCTTTTTGCCTACTGTTTAATATTTGATTAAACTGGTTGCCTGATTCAGATGGTTCATGGGCAATCATCCACGATATTTGTCACAGCATGGTAAAGTGCTCAGCACAATTACTGTGGCAAAAGTATAGGCATATTATCTTTGTCATTCCCTCTTCCAATTACTCATCTAATGACGCCTTGTTGCACAGCTGCATGTTAATTGCAAGCGAGACATATAAAAAGGACAATAATAAAGAGGTCAAGCTGGTTTGATCTTAGACCATACAAAGAGATTATCAAGAATTATTCTGAACAAATGTCTGTCATTACCACGATTCAAAGGGCGAAACCTAAAAGTCAATAATACAATTTCCATTTGCAGGTTGAGGGGAAAATTGTAACTATAATAGGAACCCCAAAATATCTACTCTTTGGGAAATGGGGAGTGAAGGAAAATAGTAACCATAAAATAATCCAACTTTGTTGGAGAATTTCTCAGTAACACTGAGTATATAAATTTTCCCATGTGACATCAGAATTTTTGACATTTGGTATCATAACTTTTGAAGGAAGGCTTCTAATGACTATCTTAGTTTAGGCTCCTCTGACCATATGCATTTCTTATTTTGTAGTTTACAAATGAGAAGCTCTGTTTACTGTATGAAAGGGGATTGTTATAATCCTGTAATGCAGCTCTTTTGATAAGATTTCGTACAGTCATTTTGGAAGACAAAATATATCAATTCGCCCTTCTTGGCAACAAATCTTTTTTTTTTTTAATTAAAATTTAAGCCTGTCTCATCCTGAGAGATTCAGAGCCAGGGAACAAATGCAAAATAATTTTATTTTATTAAAATATCTTTGTTGCCCTCTTTCCAATTTGCCCCCTCCTTTTCCAATTTAGTCCAGGCTAATGGAAGTCCATATGAATGGGAAAAAAAAAACATAGTCCAAAACATACTCAGGGTAATGTTATATAATAATTTTGAACAGGGCAAATTCATCACAAAGTGCATTTTCACCCTCCTCTTTCCATAAGGAATATTTCTGTCAAAATGTTTTGTATTCTCACGGTCTCCCCATCTTTTAAAATATGGATATATGTATATAATTTGACCATGGTTATCATTTGTTGAAAATATGCCAATAATGGACAGAAGGCTAAAAGGATGCTAGTTATCTGTCAAGTGTGGATCACCTTTTTAATGAATGGGGATTATTATGGCCCTAGTCCAAGGCTCACAGCCCATTCTTGAGCTGGCAGCGGCCAGGGACAGCAGGGAGGAGGGCCACCGCGCCGCCTACTAAGCCATTCCACGGCCGCCGAAAGACCAAAAAAAAAAAAAAAGCCTTTTAGAGACTTTTTTGGGTCAAACGATCAGGATTAAACGATGAGGATCTCTTTTTCTTAAAACTCTGCCAGGTATGATTCTTTTCCCCATATATGATTTATTTTTCAGAATTAGAATACTGAAAAGTGAGAGGAACATGCACACTATCTACAAAGACGTTACACATATCCGACACAGATTTTCTATACATCGTAAAAGTGTTCCATTAAAAGCTGCTTTAGGAATGGAATAAAAATGCATGCAAGCAGTAGGAAAATGGCTGAAAGAACTGTCACTTGGAAACTACTTTGGATGACTCCAGTTCAAAGTACCTTTGACATTAAATAGAAATTGGGAAAGGCAGAGAGTAAATAAATATAATTAAATATTTGGACAGATGGCCTCCCTTATATGAAACTGGGAACATGCAACACTCCCTCATTATATCATATCTCCATCACTTATTTCACAGAATAATTGAACCATGCTGGTCTTTGTGAATTAAATGGAACTATGTATGAGACATTTCTAAGGCCTTATTTGCCTCTACAGGAGCCAAAGGAAAGAAATCTTGCTGACTTGATGCAAAAGAGTCCTTTGAGTTCTAGATGACTTTTCAGCACTGCAAGAATGCAGTACTGTCATTATTATAGCTAGTAACATTAGAATGTCAAAGGAGAGCAATAACTTTATCTTCTGGAATTTTAATATCATTTAGATTTGGTACAATCCCCATACTGTCAATATTAAAAGCAGAAGGACTTATTCCCTTTTCCCCTCATGTACACTTGAGGCTGCCTGGGTGGCATTAATAAAACACGGAGAAGGAATAAAAATAATTTGTGAGCCTTTGGATGAAGCTTGTGCCTAAGTGAAGAGTTATTGCCCATTCTGAAGGAGGGGGGTACTAATATTTACAGTTTAACATTACCTTCTGACTTGTGAAGGACTTGAGTGTTTCTTTCTTCAGTAACTAATTTGTCTCAAGATGCACAAACGAGTGGCGAAAGGTGTAAGATTTTATCACCCATGTGCCAATGCCAAGTAGTTCAACAGATGTATCAACACTTGAGAAGGTGGATTGATTGATGGTTTCCAAAAAGCTGACAGTGGCGTTTGACAACAGTGTTTGTTTTTCCTTGGGGTTTTTACCCTCAGAATGGATTTTTTCCCCCAGAGTGACTAGCTGTTGCTAACTTGAACTGGAATTATTTCAGCCGTAATAATTTTGAAAAAGCAAGAGAGAGAAAAAAAGAATGCATTCATACTTGCAAACGTTGATGGTACATAAGGTTTTCTTTGGACAATTTCCCAGGCAGAACAAGAAAATGTTTCTTCTTTTTTATTTAAAGAAACTATAAACAAATTGAGCTGGTTAGAAATTGCCATGTAGATTGACACATAGGGTAACCAGCGTTTTGCAAATAATTGGTTTGCATCTTTTATCTGGTCATTTTATTTCAAGCAATTAAAACAGTAGCAATAGAATAAACAATATTACAACTTCCGTGGGCTACCACCCATTAAGTAAGTGGTACATCAACAAAGCATATTCATATTCAAGTTATGAAACAATTAGTTTGTGTCACTTTTCAATTTGTGATCACGTGTGAACCGCTATCGCAATGATATCAAGCATCGAGTAGAATGCTCACATTAAGTACATTCACACTTCAAATGGGGCAAGTAAGAAGCCAAACAGGTAGAACAAGATGGCAAAATAAGGATTTACAACATCTATCTGAGTCAGCAGAGGTCCAAACCCAAAGGTAGAGTAGTCTCTGGGCTGAAAGGAGTTATGTTTGGATAGCCAAGGGCATCCCATACTCCAGGGCTGTGAGGAAAAAAGACTCAAGTACACAAGGGCTACTATTTGGATAAGACTGTGCCCTTTGAAGCAAACCAATGGCACCTTCAAAATCAACACAAGTTTTAGTTTTGGTTGCAAACAAAAACCTCTGAGTCATGAGACTAGTAAATACTTGCTGCCATGTAAGATGTGTCAGCTTCAATTTGGTCTTTGCAGAATCTGTGCCTTGGAATGCTGCTCAGCATGATAAAAAAGAAAAATGCATCTGTTATGTGAACATTATGAATGCATATGAACAATTTATATTATTACTTTCTGGAGAAATAAAGACCTTTGTCTTTCTATTTTTGCCATGGTTTGGGTAAATGCAATTGATTAACAATCCATTACTCATTTTAAAATGAGTTAATAAGTTTTTTGTTTAATCAGATGAATGCTGTAATTGTTAGTAAGAATATAAATGTTTCAGTGATCCAGATATTTTACAATTCCCAGCTTTCTGAGTTATTTCCAAGTTATGAAGGCTCACATGGGACATAGATTCCTAGACTATTGTCCTATTACTGGAGAATCAACTATGCTATGGCCACAATCCAACACAGAATTAAGTATGATTAAGCCTGTTGGTGTCATTGGGATTAAGAATACTTTACTCTGTTTTGGACTGTAGCCTTCTTTTTTACATTTAACTTTTTTTTTTGTCTGTCCCATGGTTTACCTCTTTTTGGTATCATCACATGAGCAAGCAAACCAATAGCCCCCTTTCCTTCCAAGTCTCTTTTCCACACTACAATTTGCAAACTAGATATTTCTACTTTTCCAAGAAGATGTTTTCCTCATTTCTGCAGTTTCCCTCTATGGTAGGCTCTTGCCTGTGAATACTCATGCCAAAACAAATCAGCTTGAAAGTATAAATGGTTAAAAACTGGAAAAGGACTTTCATTTCCTTTTATTTCCTTTCTAAAAACTAGCATGCTAGTTGGAAATGTGTGTGGGGGGGTGCATTTCACAAGTATTGTCACCCTCTACAAAATGTGCTCTTTCCTTTTCAGAGACTTTTGTACCCCTTTATCAGAGGATGTGAAACATTTATAAGAGATGGATACTGGGGGAAGAAAAAAGAACACATCCCCATTGCCAAGGCAAGCAGACTGGTGCTCTAGGGTTGCCAGGTCCCTCTTCGCCACTGTGGGAGATTTTTGGGGCAGAGCCTGAGGATGGTGGGGTTTGGGGAGGGGAGGGACCTCAGTGCCATAGAGTCCAATTATCAAAGCGGCCATTTTTCTCCAGGTGAACTGATCTCTATTGGCTGGAGATCAGTTGTAATAGCAGGAGATCTCCAGATAGTACCTGGTGGCTGGCAACCCTATGGTGCTCCCACATCCTACCCACTGCTATTGCTCATAGGAATAGCTAACTCATTGGGACAAAATGTGGATAAGAATGTGTATTTGGATGCAAATGTCATCCATCTGCATTGTGCCACTTTCAGTGGGATTCAGGGATAAACAAGTGGGAGCCCACAAGGATTTGCAGGGTGAATTTCACTCTTCCCCACTATTTCCTTTTTTCCTTTCCTTGAATGCCACCATAGACCCATTCCTGCATCCTCTCCTTCCCATTCCACCTTACCTTTATCTTCTTCTTTTTGCCCTATCCTACTATTGGCACCCTCTCCATAGGAAAACTATGGTCCAGTGGTGGTTGGGGTGTACCCCTCAGAGATTCTGGAGCCCCGTACTTAATTCTTTGCCTGGCGTCCCTGAATCACAAAGACTACCCCTGAAAGAGACAGAGGGTGAGAAGGGAGAGTACACTGGCCTTTGGCAACAACATGGCAACTTTCACAATGAAAACTGAACTGTATGAAATTCAACATGGCATTTAAATTGAACAATGTAACAGGAATCCTGATTGTTAAAGTGCCATTTTTAAGTTTTAATTATTAAGTAACTGGTTTTAATTTACTGATATGTATTAGTTTTTAAGATTGTATACATAGATGTGGAATATACTGTTGTTCACCGCCCTGAGCCTTACTTCATTGGGAAAGGGTGAGATAAAAATAAATAAATAAAATAACTTCTTCATTTAGCCATTTTGAACAAGATCTTATACAGAGAATGAGTACCGCTCCCTCAGGTCTACCAATAAACTGCACCTCTAATGTACTCTGTATATTACAACAGTTTGGAAAATTCCACCCATAAAGTCAGCCCCAGAAGGCTTTTGAAGGCTGGACCAAGTATTAGGAATGATGCACATAAAGGTGCCTTTATGGGAAAAGAACCTTTTCATTAGATACTATGTCATTATCTCTTATTACATTTATATCCCACGAATAATTTGCTTGAAGGTTATGTTTCTTTAGAAACATTTTCAGGACTGTGAGAAAATATTGGATCATGAGCACAGAGTAGCCTCCATTAACAGCAGTTAATTCAAGTCTTCTTGCCATAGAAGGGAAACATTTATTTTAAGCTTTAAAAATAATGACCAGTATTGAATTGATGCATAAGCCCCATTCAGCCATGATTTATGTAGACTAGATCCTCATATTAAGTCATGGGTGAATAGCTCTCTGAGGGTGGCAGACCAAATGGCTTTGCTTTGATTACTGCTGATCCTAAGCCAATAAAAAGTATTTAATACAACCAATAAATGTATTTAAACAAAAAAGGTTTTGTAATTGTTGGAGAATGCAGTTTATAATTCAAAACAATTGGCCTGTACATGTTTAGGGATGCTTAATTGGTGTCCTTTGAGGGGGGGGGGAGAAAAAGAAGCATTTTCATTCGCTTTCAGAGACTCCACTAAGCTATTACTTGAAAGTACTTTCAAATGCAATACTCTGAGGGTCTCCTTACAGCAGACTGTTGCAATTATTTTTTATTTCTTTCCATTTTCACATAAGATGGAATTTTTCTCTGTTTAAATGGTCTACAGAAAGACGACTTCTTCTTCTTCTTCTTCTTCTTCTTCTTCTTCTTCTTCTTCTTCTTCTTCTTCTTCTTCTTCTTCTTCTTCTTCTTCTTCTGTTTTAGGTTTACTTTAATTCTCCCAGAAGGGTAGATTGAGAAATACATGTAGTGGTTTATTGGTGAGTTGTTTTGTAGGCTTCCCTAGATTAGTACCAGGGGAGTAGGACACAGGATGCATTTACATATCAAGTTAGTGTTGCCAGACCTCTGAATAAGTTAAGCTTCTATTAAAATCATTCCTGAAGGCAGAACCTTTCTCATGGGAGCAACACAAGGAATCCTGTGGAGCTAACAAGACAAAAATATGTATTTTTAGTAGGTGGCATAGGACTTTGTTGCTCAAGATAGAAAACGTTGAATTTTTATTTGTTTAATTAGACATGGGGAGCAAAGGGGACCAAAGAGGCTTACAGCATCATTCTCCCCTCCTCCATTGTATGCTCAGAACCATAACCCTTCAAGGTAGAGCTTGCTGAGAGAAAGTGACTGAGCCAAGGTCACCCAGGGAGCTTCCATGGAAGACTGGACCTGGGTCTCTTAGATCCTAGCCCAGCATTCAAAACACTGCACCACTCTTGTGTACTAGTAACATTCCAAATTTTATTTAATCACACACTCCATCATTTCAAGCATGTAGAAGGAACTGTCTTACATGTTAAATTTCCTCATAATTTAGGATGTGCAGATAATGCCTTCCCCCCTCTTGTATATTGACATGGTGAGTCTTCTCGCTTTACCCATTGTTCATTACTGGTATTTCTTATTTGTTTGTTTCTTTTAGGCCATTGTAATGTCATTTTTAACACTTCTTTATGCCATTAGCAGTTGGCCTGAAATTTCAGTTCCTTCAGCTATTACTGATGTGCATATGTGCAATGATAAACGCCCCCCCTGCAAAAAAGCAACTTTGTATGTATGTCTTCATCCAAATTCTTGTGAGACAGTGTTTTACTGATATCAGGTAACTGCATACCTATTAGGACCCTGACCTGGATAGCCCAAGTTAGCCCAATCTCATCAGGTCTTGGAAGTTAAGCAGGGTCAGCCCTGGCTAGTATTTGGATGGGAGACCTCCAAGAAATACCAGGCTTGTGACGCAGAGGCGGGCAATGGCAAACCATCTCTGAATGTCTTTTGCCTTGAAAACCCTACGGGGTTGCCATAAGTCAGGTGTCACTTGAGGGCACTTTCCACCACTATACCTATTAGGTACTAGGTATCTTAGGTAGCAATGAAAGACTGAGAGAATTGATTTTGTATGTAAGGTTTGAACTGGGTACTCACTGGTTTGTAGGACTAATACAGTTAATTCCTTCAAGTGTAAATAATACTTTGGATTTCCACTCTGGTGTAAGGAGTTTTTTTCCCCTGAAACAAAAGCTTTTCTATTTTCTTTGTATCAAAGGAGATCATTACCGTTAGCTGAACAGATATGTAACATCCAAATCTTTATGTCTTTGGTATAAAACACATTATGTCTTTGGTATAAAACACCATAGAATGTGTTCTAATGCAAAACAATTCAATAAACATAGGGCGAAAACGCATGTTTTCACTGAACATGTGTTCGATCCTGGCTAAATCCTGGCTGAAACAGGGAATAAAGGAGGCTAAAGCGACCATGCATTTTGCCCATTGAAACACAGAAACACACATAACCAAGGAGGAGGGCCAATAACAGTTACTGATGGTCAGCCAAACAAAACAAAAGTCTTCACCTGCTGGCAGAAGACAACAGAATAGAGAAACAGACATTGCTTTGGAGAGAGAGTTCCAAAATGTCGGCATCACTACTGAGAAGGCCCTTTCATGGTTTGCTACCTGCCTAGCCTCAGCTGTGGGGGGCGAGGGGGGGGCATCTGGCAGGGATTCCAAAGATGACCGGAGTGGACAGATAGGTTCATATAGGAGAAGGTGATCCTACAGATATGCTGACCCCAAGCTGTATAAGCCTTTAAAGGTCAAAACAGCACCTTGAATTAACCCTGGAAACAAATTTGGAGGCAGTGTAGATGGAACAAGATTGGAGTGATATGGTATCTATGACCTTCTACAGTCAACATTCTGGGCAGTCTTTAAGAGCAACCCCATGCAGAATATGGGTTCAAATATATCTTCAGTTCCTAAACTCACTGGTTGATCTTGACTAGTCATGAACTTTCATCCTATCCTCCCCAAAGGATTCTTGTGAGGATAAAATGGGCAAAAATTTATGTTGTCCTGAGGTCCTTGATGGAACAGTTGGACAGACATTTAATTAATGCACATTAGGATATGTTATTACATAGCCATGCTGATGTTCCATTCAAAACAAACAATCATGCCTTCAATTAAACCAACATGTTTAACAGATGAAAAGGGGTTAATTTTTGTGGGGAAAGCACTGTATATTGAGCTGTTAAAATGAACTCATTTTTTTTCCATAGGACTTTATAAATGGTGTTTCACTATACCTGGAATTTCAATTTGCACATTATAAAGCACTGAAACAATTTGGTACTTTTAGTCCCCCTTAGTATAATAGTCTATAAATGGAGTGTCACAATAAATAGAGGAGTCTATAAATGGGGTGCTAATTACGTAGCCAGATAGAATCAAATGGGGCTAGCTTCCTGTGGAATGTTAAAATTTTGCTTTAATTGATCACTGAAATAGCAAGCCAAAAAAGAGAGAGGAGGAAGAGAATCATAGCTGTAGAACTGATTAATAACTCTGAAGTAAACATTGAAAACCACCACTCAAATCATTTTGAAACACATGGTATAGGTTAACTGTAATAAGAAAAATCAATCAGAGTTCCCTTTTTAAAATATTAGCACAATTAATAATTTGACTTTGAAACACTGGATATTACATTTCTGTGATCCTGTTTGCATTTCGGTGGCAATCTTACATTGCCTACCATAGAAAGAGGTGTCACCAATCCAAAACAGGGGGAGAAATGTAAGACAATGGACGTCAATGGCACCAAAGCAAAGGAAAAATACTCTCACACAAAGAAATGACACATTGGACAGATTCATAACGTCAACACCATTAAATTGCTTATCTCATAAGTCAGAGAACATACATTTATTTCACCATGATATTTTTTAAAAATGAGTTTTTGCTGTAGTAATTTTTCAAAAACTATCAGAATAGGTATGTTTATAGCTATACAGTCTCTGGCTACATAGTGGAAAACCTCACTTATTCAGTGGTGGCTTGGGGCACTATCAGCAGATTTTATCAGTTACCTTCAGAGCTTCATATCAATACTGTAGATTGCTCTGTGCAGCTAGCAGCTGAAGAATGCTTATCATTTCAGAGGCCTTTGGGGGCCTTTCATCCTCTAATCTGGTGTCTATTACATTCCATACTCTCATTGGCAAAGTATTTGGAGATGCTCCATAGCTATAAATGGTATTTCAGATGGAGGATGTGGGCTACTTTGAGGTACACAAGAAAGAGAAGAATTTGGTGGAAGGTAATTTGGCCACAGATTGGGTGAGAGTGATGTTGGCTTGAAGGATGACTTATCCACTCAAAGTGCTCATTCAATACTCTTGTTATATTTCATTACACTTCATTTCATTCTAGCTTTATCCCTTACAGTCCTATTACGCTAAAAAACATATACATTCTCAAATTCTCAAAAATATACTTTTCAGCTGTGTCAAATTTTGGAACAAGGGTTTTTGAAAAAAATGAATATCGAATGTGTGCTGTTGCCATTGTGAGCTCATGCATGCTCCAATAAATTTGATTCACTGTGCCCCAAAGAGTGCTGCAGTGGAGAAACACAGAACAGGATTATGAAGCATCAAGGTCCTTAGCAATGTATCTGGCTACCAGAAATTGCTTGCCATCTGGTCTAGCCACTTCTATTAGTCCATTGAGGGTCAAATCAGATGTGATGTGAAAGATTTAGGATTAGGATTTCCAGTCATTTTAAAGAAAACAATTAGCAGCCTCATGTAGTTGCTCTGAAGATCAATGAAGGGAGCTGGGGAGTTCTTTGGCGCTTTCCTCCTATACCTCTTCAGCGATTTCATTTGCTTCTCTGAAGTTGAAATTAACTGCATGGAAGGAAAAGGAGTCTTTTTTCCCTTCTTGCTGAGGTATTTGCTGAGCAATTTGTACAGACAAAAGGAGTGGGTTTTTGTTGTTGATGATGATTTTACTAGTGGTTTCAGATTAGACTTCAGATAAGAATGCCCAGTCAATGGATGCCCAATCAATCTATTGTCGAAGGCTTTCATGGTCAGAGTTCATTGGTTCTTGTAGGTTATCCGGGCTGTGTAACTGTGGTCTTGGAATTTTCTTTCCTAGAAAATTCCAAGACCACGGTTACACAGCCCGGATAACCTACAAGAACCCAATCAATCTGTTTGCCAGTTTGATGTGCCCATTTGATTCTTCAAACAGCACACTAATTTGCACAGGGTTTCTTGTAGGGGCTTTGCATGGGTGAATATAAATGGGTCCTGTTATTTATGTTCCTTAGTAGATCCACTTTTTCTGTATTTGATGGTGACATACTTCATAAGTTATGAATTGTACAAGTCTTGCAGTATGTCGAGGTTGATTTGCTTTGGTGAACTGAAAAAAGTGCTTATTTAAGAAGCCTGTTTCTTTAACCTCTGGCCAACTACTTCAGTCAAATATGCCTGGGCAAAACAGTGAAGTTTTGAAGCAGCACTTCAGGCATTCCTAGTTTAAAAGACCATTTCAACAATCCATTGGGGTGACAGTTTCAGAGATGCTTCTTATCTTTCCAACAGAAAATACCAGTGGAGAATTTCATGTTGTTAAATCTCTGCTAGCTATAAAACCTATCTTTATAAAAATTTACACTAAGAAAAAAAGAAAACAGATGGTTCTGGATGCATGCCATGTATATTGATTTCTACAGCCATTTTCTATTGAGACCACTGAAAATTATGAATTCACCTGCATATGCCACATAGATATCTATGATCAGAATAGTACAATCAGAATATATGTAGTATCAGAGACAATGCAGCATAGACTGCTTCGTCATTAGTCCATTTGGGCTTGAGTACAGGAACCTAAGTATGTAGTCCATGCATGTGACAGTGAGAAAATACATGAAGGACAGCTGTCAAAGCTTGCACCTTTGAAGGATATATACAGTATACATCCTTCAAAATTGGTTCACTAGAAGTATACATTGTATTTTGTATCTCTATTAAAGTTCTATATTTCAGCCTGTAGCTGGACTTTCTCTTAAGTATTATATTATTTTTATTTGACCCTGATCTTCATATAGAATCTCTCTCCACTGAAATAATTGGGTGATGACAAGGAGTCCACAGATTACTTCCCCCCATTGCTAGAACTATCCATTTATTCCTTTTGTTGCCCTCATGGGACCCCCCACCGCCCGCCGAATCCAGCCAGAGTCAGGAAATCCACAGATGCACATCCAAGATTCCCGAATACTAGTATTTTACAGTCAATTTGATTGATATTCTTCTGTGTTGGTTCCTGTAACTATCACAGCTGACAATTTGCAGCCAGTGGGAAAATATTCATACGTGTGGCATGTTGTCGTATGTTAGAAAGCGTTGCAGCTCTACAGGCGAGTAAGCACAGAAGACTCAGCACGTAGTACAAAAGTGCTCTTTTATTCACAGTGACAGAATGCTCCGCTTGGTCATCAACTCTCCACAACCCACAACCCAATACATATATAACACACCTATATACATATCTGGCATAGTCTCTCAGCCAATCACCTGTTGGCTGCCTTGTCTCCAGGACTATCTAGCTCAGTCCAGTACAAGCCAGTTTTTTTCTGCTCAGTCATTGAGCTGTCATGTGACACCACCAATCACCTGGCTGTCACATAGATCTTTTACATCTGCTTGCCATCTGCTTGCCATGTGCAGTCTCATATTCCAACACTCCTCCTAGACTGACATTGCAAGCCCCAATTTGCTTCTAAATAGTTCAAACTTTTCAGTAGACAAACATTTGGTGAAAACGTCAGCAATATTTACATTTGAAGCACAATGTTTCAGAATCATTAAACCATTGTTTACCGCTTCCCTGACATTCTGGTATCTTATTGTGATGTGTTTACTTCTTGTTCTTATACCTTGATATCCAGCCAATTGCTGTGCTGCAGTATTATCACAGTAAACACTTACAGGCATTTCATATTCAAGATTTAGGTCTTTAGCCAGTTGACACAGCCATTCCAGCTGAATCTCACTGTCGCTTAATGCAGAATATTCTGCCTCACATGTGCTGGTAGCTACATGAGTCTGTTTTAAAGACTTCCACATAACCAGTGCCCCATGTAGAAATAACACGTACCCAGTGGTAGACTTTCCTTCTTCTCTTTCCCCCCAACTGGAGTCACTATACACTGTGATTGTTTCCTCTGCATCAGCCTTTAAACACAACCTGGCTGAAGCTGAGCCTTTTAAGTATCGCAGCACCCTTTTTGCTGCATTCCAGTCTTTCATGTATGGACATGCACATTTCTGGCAAAGCAAATGTACTGCCATACAAATGTCTGGTCTTGTCCAACATGACAGATATAACAATGAACCCACCAACGATTGGTATTGATTTTTATCATGGAACACCTTATCATCCACCTCTTTCACATACCCTGTTGTCATGGGAGTCTCAGTGCTTTTGGCCTCTGTCATTTTAAATTTTTCTAGGAGCTGTTCAATCTTTTTCTCCTGGCACAATTCAAAATATCCTTCTGGGTTCCTGGTAATTTCTACCCCCAGATAATTTTGAATGTCACCAAGATGCTTCATTTTAAACAGTTTTCCAGTTGCCTCCTTAAACCAGTTTAGTTGTTCTTTTGTATGACACAACAAACAAAGATCATCAACATATAAAAATACAACACAGTCAGAGCCCTTTACACATTTGGTAAACATACAAGGATCAGCAACACCTTGCTTAAACCCAAGATTTGCCAATGCTTCACTAATGCATTGGGACCATGCACGTGCACTCTGCTTTAATCCATACAGAGCCTTATGCAATTTTAATACTCCTTGTTTACCCTTGCATTCAAACCCAGGGATCTGCTCCATATATATTTCTTCACTTATTGTTGCATTCAGATATGCAGTGGTGAAATCAAAATGGTGCACTAACATGTTATCTCTGACAGCTTTACACAATGCAGCTCTTATAGTATCAGCCTTCACAGTGGGAGCAAATAATTCATCAAAGTCTTGCCCTTCAACTTGGGAATAACCCTTAGCCACAAGCCTGGCCTTACGGAGTATCTTCCCTTCTGGACACTGTTTGACTTTGTAAAGCCATCTGCACCCTATGGCTTTTCTCTGAGCTGGCAGTTTTGTTACAGAGAATACCTTATTCTCTTTCAGGGAATCAAACTCAGTTTGCATGGCTTCTAGCCAGGCCTCTTTTTCCCTGCTTTCCAAAGCCATTACCTCCTGAAAGCTCTTTGGTTCTTTGACTTGTACATGATTTACATCAGTGGTCTCAAAACCATACCTCTCCGGGGGAATTCCTTTAGTGCTCCTGCTTGACACCCTAGGAATCTGTCTCCCCTCTTCAGCCCTTGGCGATGAAGTCCTTTGAGGAGACCCCTCCTGCTTCACCCCATCTGCATCCTGTGAGAGATCTGTCAATGGTAGCCCAATTTCTTTTGGCTCCTCCTGTCCATGAATTCTGGCCCAGTTATTACCCTCACAAAAATTCGCAGCTCTGCTGTAGCTGAGAGAATTATGTTCATCAGCAAACCTGTATGATTTCATGCCAGACTGATACCCAAGGAAGGTTAGTTTTTTAGCTCTCGCTCCTCCTTTCCTTCTCTTGGATATTGGCACATCAACCCAGGCTTTTGTACCAAACACTCTGAGGTAACCTAAGCTAGGATCCCTCTGGTACAAAACCCTATAAGGTATGTCTTGTATGGACCTGGTCCAGATCCTGTTGGAAACATAGGAGGCGGCCTTTATTGCTTCTGCCCAGTATGTCATTGGCAACCCTGCATCCTGCAACATGGAATACATTTTTGTTTGTAGCATTCCCCCATGTCGCTCAGCAACACCATTTTCTGCTGGCACCGCCACGTTGGCAACTCTGTGCCTCACACCTTGCACCTGTAACCATTTCTTAAACTCATTTGACATGAATTCTCCCCCAAAATCTGTTTGGAGAGAATCCAAGGTACATTTAAGTTGTTTCTGCACTCTTTTGGCCCAATACTTAAATGTTTCAAACACCTGTGACTTCTTTTTCAAAGGATACACCCAGGAGAATCTGGTGCAATCATCCACCAGAATCAACGCGTAATGGTTACCTGAGTGACTCTCCCTGTAGGGGCCTATTACATCTGCATGCACTACCTTTAATGCAGTGTCTGAGAGTCTCTCACTATGCTTAGCCACTGGGTAAGCCTTAGATTTGGAACTTTTGCATACCTCACAATCCAGGTAGTTCCCACACTCTTTAACTTTTTCCTTCCCCAGTAAGGCTAGCGTTTTCTTTATGGTCTCATAATTTGCATGAGCCAACCTTCTATGTAGCAGATGTATGCAATTGTCATGGGGGCTCTTATTAGTTATCATCTTTGCCTCCACATGCCTATTTTCTACCACATACACATTATTACACATTTTCCCTGTAAGAAGCACTTTCCCACCTTTGGATATCTTACAAGCCTTGTCTGTAAATGTTACAGTATATCCAGCCCTGTCAAGGGCACTTACACTTAGCAAATTATTCTCTAGTTCAGGGACACATAGCACCTTTTTAAATGTATAGTTCAAAGCTGGGAACCACACACTCCCCTCACGTGTCACCTCAGAATTCCTTCCATCAGCGAGGCTTACGTGCGGCAAACTTGAGTCCCGTGTGTCTTTTAAAAGTTCCTGATGCCGGCAAATGGTCTGTGACGCACCAGAGTCTAAAATCCAGACACCGGCTGTGTCACTGTGCTCAGTCAGCACCAATGATGCCTTCTGACCGCTCACAAACTCACGTGACGACTGGTCCCTTCGGCTTTTCTTCCTTGCTTCTGGGCAGTCACGCTTTAAGTGATTTGTAGCCTTGCAGATGTAGCAACGTCTGACCCTCAGAGCCACGTGCTGCTGTAAATCACCCGGCTTTCTCTGCTCCGCATTCCTTTCTCCGCCGGCAAACCTCCGCGTCTCCTGGCTTGGCAGGTTTCCCTCCGGCTTGGCAGGCTTCTCAGGA
Organism: Euleptes europaea; assembly: GCF_029931775.1. Classification (NCBI taxonomy): domain Eukaryota; kingdom Metazoa; phylum Chordata; class Lepidosauria; order Squamata; family Sphaerodactylidae; genus Euleptes; species Euleptes europaea. The sequence goes on along the minus strand of NC_079320.1, from coordinate 33,825,129 downwards.
TTTCTTTCAAGCAATCTCTTTTCATGTTCCAAAATTCTTCCAATAACATACTGTAAAGTTAGTTTATCAATTTCAACCGACTCCAGAGCTGTAATTAGCATGTTATACTGCTCAGACAGAGAGCTCAGGAGTATATAAACTTTATCATCCTCCGGTAGAGTCTTCCCCCTCTGCTCCAGCATTTGGAAACATTCAGTCAGTTCATTTATATGGTTTCTCACAGGAACTGACGGCAAAAGAAAAGTTCTGTACAAACGCCTCGTTATGGCTATCAAAGAGCCAGCTGTTTTTTGGACGTAGACCTGAGATAATGAGTTCCAGGCTGCTTTCGCTTTCAAAGCTCCCGTCACATGGACAAGCTGGTCGTCAGCCACGCTCAGCACTATGCTTGCCAGTGCCTTCTCATCTTTCACCACGTCCTGCGGCGTCTCAGGATCCGGTGGGTTGGAGACATAAATCCACAGTGCCTCTCTTTTAAGGTAGTGTTGCATTCGTAACGCCCACACATTGTAGTTGGTAGAAGTGAGCTTCTCCACAAGCAAGGACATTGCAGCTTGAGCCATAATTTCTCCCGCTCCCTGCTGCTCCTGCTCCGTGTCGCTCTCCTCCTCCGCCTCAGACGCACTGCTGCTGACAGACCTGCTGGGCACCTCCTCTGCTCCGTCTGACTCAACCTCAGACATCCACTCGCCTTCTGCTCACTACAGCCCTTGTTCCACAGATAGTACCTCTGCTCAGAACCTCCAGGATGTAGCGCAGTTGAGCTGTTCTGGGCCCATAACCCTGTTGGCGTATGTTAGAAAGCGTTGCAGCTCTACAGGCGAGTAAGCACAGAAGACTCAGCACGTAGTACAAAAGTGCTCTTTTATTCACAGTGACAGAATGCTCCGCTTGGTCATCAACTCTCCACAACCCACAACCCAATACATATATAACACACCTATATACATATCTGGCATAGTCTCTCAGCCAATCACCTGTTGGCTGCCTTGTCTCCAGGACTATCTAGCTCAGTCCAGTACAAGCCAGTTTTTTTCTGCTCAGTCATTGAGCTGTCATGTGACACCACCAATCACCTGGCTGTCACATAGATCTTTTACATCTGCTTGCCATCTGCTTGCCATGTGCAGTCTCATATTCCAACAAATATTCCAGTCTCATATTCCAACAACATATTCCATGCAAAACACTGGATAGCCCCCCCCCACTCCCCTGCTCCCTTTCATAACTGGTTTGGTTGTTTAAAGGTGTTTTCGGGTTAAAATGGGGTGTTCACTTGAACCTGTGCAGATTTCTGTCACAGGACGTCTAATATGGTACATTGCCCTCCTTGCAGATACACAACTTGTATGCACTCGGGGAAACTCATGCTTCCCCTCAAACTCCCAAACTAACTCCCCTGGTAAAAGCCCTTGTTTGAAAGCGCTGGATGCAAGTCCTAGGATGCAAGCTCCCAGGCCATAAGAACATAAGAAAGGCCATGCTGGATCAGACCAAGGTCCATCAACTCCAGCAGTCACACAGTGGCCAACCAAGTGCCTCCAGGAAGCCCGCAAACAAGACAACTGCAGCAGCATTGTCCTGCCTGTTCCAAAGCACCTAATAGGCATGATCATCTGATCCTGGAGAGAATAGGTATGCATCATGACTAGTATCCATTTTGACTAGGACACCTGTGGCCTTCTTATAGAGCCTGACTGCTAATGGACTCTGAGTTACAACTGTGACCTGTGGTTCTACCCCCAGCAGTTAGGCAATAGCAGTCAGCTGGCACTCTTCACTCAGCAGAAACCTTTCCCAGCAGGACCATGTGCTGCAGCATACACCAAAAGCTACAAGTTATATTAAATAAATATATTGGGGTAAAGGACAAAGTATTAGTATTAGTGACATAAAGATTTTTAAAAAAACAAATTCAAATCTGGTTGATTTGAATAGTAATCTACTGTGTTCCACTCGGCATTTCCAAAATCTCTTTCTATTTTGGCACATCGTTAATGACTTCTATTGATAGTTCTTCCTCCTGTGTGCAATTCCTCATTGCTGCTGGAATTCAAGAAATGTGTTGTTATGTTTCTGAGCACGAACTGCATAATTTGCTTTGATCATTCTTTATTTGTGTTTTATTCTGTTATTCGACAGAACAATGCACAAGGAGTGTGATTCTTTTAATGTAACGAAGACCACCGTACTATAGCCATACCTATAAACAAAAGCTGCTTTTATCAAGGGAGTCTGGTTTCAGATAAAATGCCTGTTTGCTTCCACATCTGGCAATCCCTTTAATTTTTCTATCATGACAAATACCAGGCCTCACCCATGTTGATTATCTGGATAACCTACCAGGAGCTAAGGGGGAAAAAAAAGGTGTTTAATTCATGAAATATGTAAACAAGACCTTGACTTTTAGTTAAAACATATGGATACCCGTCATATTAGGCCTTTCAATGATGGAGAAAACTAATCATACCTGATTTGTGTTAACAACATGAAATATAAACTGTGTCTATAAAGCAGGTGGACCCTTCTTTTCTACATATGTTCATCTGAAAGTCCAGAAAGGCATATGGAGCAGAATTAAATACCTTAGTTAAGAAAGGAATGAAACAAAACATGGAAAGACCCAAGAGTCAGATCAAAAATGAACATTTAAAAAACTGGTTTTACTATTTTACGTGCTTTCCTTTTGCCAACCACCTCCTTGAAGTTGGCAGTACTCTTTCACATTGGACAAATGACTTCAGTTGGTGATCCCCCCCCCACCATTTCTGCAATAGATTTTCTTTCTTAGTAATGCATTATGACCAAGCATACATAAGAATTTTTTTAGAGACGGTAAATTGTCACATGCACTAGATATGCAGAGTTGCATTTTTAAAAAAAATCCCATTTCCAGAACAATGAACGTCCCCGCTAGTTAACGCACTAGCCCTGTTCTCATATTCCAGTGAATGAACTTACATTTGACAGGTACATGCTGCATTTATTTGTAATAAAGCACCAGTGCATGTTCATTTTACAAATGAATCCAGTGAACAGTACCTGGATAAATGTGGGGCATCTATCACACATTCAGCTGTACGTACATAGAATGTAATGTGAGAATTACTCAATGTATGTATAAAGAAAAATCAAGTGCACATTACAAGGATTGTATATGTGTTCACTGTAACTTGCAAACAGAGCTAATGTGGTAGCTTTCAGTGGTTCATCAAAAAAGCAGTTATACCTGAGATTTCCAAGAGATAGAGATTGATGATGCTCAATCTTTTGGCCAAGTACTCCAAACAAGACTAACATGTTATCTATAGTTAATCCAGTATACCCAACAGTGTGTGAGTGTGTGTGTATGTAAAATCTCTCATGCCTTAATGTGATTTTATCTCTAGTCTACTGAGCCAGTAATGGAGGCAGAGGTGGCAAACTGATCTAGAGGAAGGTGGGTGTTTTGTGTGCTATCTCCCCCAGTTCATCTGTGCTGCAAAGTCCAGAGTCCTTTGCCATATGAGGCACCTGTACTTCATGTTGTCTGCCTATGCGCTAGATATACAGCAAGAGCTTAGGTCACTTTTCTGAAACGCTAAATAAGGTCTTATTTCATGGTTGCCAACCTCCAGGTGATAGCAACTCAAAACAAAAGCACCAGTAAATATTGTTCAAGCAAAATAGTAACAACAAAGTATTGCTCTTAGAAAATATATATTCAAAATGGTTCTAATAAGCACAACCCAAATTGAGCAAAACACCACAATAATATACAAGATGGTCTTAAAAAGACCCAATGTGAAAGTGCAAAGCGTTACAGATGAATAAATATCAGGCACAGTTGCTCAGTTCTTATGAGTCCATAAAGTGCAAATGCAATAATTTAGGCAATAATTTAGGCAGCAAAGACCGGACATAATGCGATGGAAATCCGGTATAATTCCATTTCATGCGATATTTTCTCAAGCTTCATAAGTCCTTCATTGCTGTGAAGAAAAATGCATGGCTGAGTGATGCCCATTCGTTGTCATTAAAATTATTGCAGACAAAGTACAATACAAAGCAATATACAATACAAAAATTGAATGCAAAAATTAAATACCATCATTTCATGAAGGGATATACCTTCCTTATACGCATGGACGGTAAAGTAAGACGTCTAAATGCTTACATTCACTCCGTCATTTAAAAAGGCTGTGAGAGCAAGCGAACTCATTACCGTAATGATCCCAATAGCCGTTGCCTAACACCAAAGTACCATACTACCCTAAGTAAATGTTCAATTGATATTCTCAAAGAAAATTAGATAAATCCATATGTGTATTGAGTCCATGAGGAATCAAAGAATTAAACATAAATATAAAACGAGATTCCTGTTGGGACATGATTCTATCTACATCTGTGATGGAAAACGGTTTCCCCTTAAACTGTCACACAACAAAAAACTGCATTTCAAAGTCCTGATGTTTCTTTTCTATGTAATGGGACGTTAATGGAGCCTCTAAGTTCTGATTCCGAATCCGGGACCTATGTTCTTGTATTCTAAGTTTTATTGGTCTCTTGGTTTTGCCCAAATAGGGCAATCCGCATGGGCATCTGATGACGTAAATAACAAATTTACTATTACAATTGGTAAAGTTTCGTAGCGTGAAACGAAAACCTGTTTTCTCATCCCAAAATTCTTTTACTGGCAGCGCCTGCGCACAAGAACACAAATACTTACCAAACACAGTAGAAATGAAAACAATAGAACAGGATTAACTACAGCTTTACAATATAGTTATAGATCCAGGGACATACAAAAAATCATCTCAAAACATTGGCATCTTGTAAAAGATATTCCTGGCTGTTCCCAACCGCCACGGTTTGGTCTCCGCAGAACGGGCTCTATAAAAGACAAGCTCATAAAATCCGACTTTATGACCATGCAATCCTCTGCCCACACTACCGGCCATTTTAGATGTGGCGCCTGCAGCGCTTGTGCGCAGGCGCTGCCAGTAAAAGAATTTTGGGATGAGAAAACAGGTTTTCGTTTCACGCTACGAAACTTTACCAATTGTAATAGTAAATTTGTTATTTACGTCATCAGATGCCCATGCGGATTGCCCTATGTGGGCAAAACCAAGAGACCAATAAAACTTAGAATACAAGAACATAGGTCCCGGATTCGGAATCAGAACTTAGAGGCTCCATTAACGTCCCATTACATAGAAAAGAAACATCAGGACTTTGAAATGCAGTTTTTTGTTGTGTGGCAGTTTAAGGGGAAACCGTTTTCCATCACAGATGTAGATAGAATCATGTCCCAACAGGAATCTCGTTTTATATTTATGTTTAATTCTTTGATTCCTCATGGACTCAATACACATATGGATTTATCTAATTTTCTTTGAGAATATCAATTGAACATTTACTTAGGGTAGTATGGTACTTTGGTGTTAGGCAACGGCTATTGGGATCATTACGGTAATGAGTTCACTTGCTCTCACAGCCTTTTTAAATGACGGAGTGAATGTAAGCATTTAGACGTCTTACTTTACCGTCCATGCGTATAAGGAAGGTATATCCCTTCATGAAATGATGGTATGTAATTTTTGCATTCAATTTTTGTATTGTATATTGCTTTGTATTGTACTTTGTTTGCAATAATTTTAATGACAACGAATGGGCATCACTCAGCCATGCATTTTTCTTCACAGCAATGAAGGACTTATGAAGCTTGAGAAAATATCGCATGAAATGGAATTATACCGGATTTCCATCGCATTATGTCCGGTCTTTGCTGCCTAAATTATTGCCTAAATTATTGCATTTGCACTTTATGGACTCATAAGAACTGAGCAACTGTGCCTGATATTTATTCATCTGTAACGCTTTGCGCTTTCACATTGGGTCTTTTTAAGACCATCTTGTATATTATTGTGGTGTTTTGCTCAATTTGGGTTGTGCTTATTAGAACCATTTTGAATATATATTTTCTAAGAGCAATACTTTGTTGTTACTATTTTGCTTGAACAATATTTACTGGTGCTTTTGTTTTGAGTTGCTATAACTTCCAATTAGCACTTGTAGCCATTTGTGATTACAACCTCCAGGTGATGGCTGGAGATCTCCCACTATTACAAATAATCTCCAAGAGACAGAGATCATTTGCCCTGGAGAAAATGGCTGCTTTGGCAATTGGACTCAGTGGCATTGAAGTCCCTATCCTCCCCAAACCCCGCCCTCCTCAGGCTCCACCCCAAAAATCTCCAGGTATTTCCCAACCCAGAGCTGGCAACACACACACACACACACACACACACACACACACACACACACACACACTCTCTCTCTCTCTCTCTCTCTCTCTCTCTCTCTCTCTCTCTCTCTCTCTCTCTCTCTCTCTCTTTCTTTCTTTCTTTCTTTCACTGCATTGTCTTCTAATTTTGTAATCCTAGTCCTGTTGCATTGTTTATTAGCTGTTTTCTGCTGGCAGATTGTATTGTTCTTATATTTTGTACTCTCCTTTGAGTTTCAATAAGAAAGGCAAACTGTAATGGAAGTAAACAAACAAACACCTTAACCACCTTAAGGCTAATGCCTAGTATGCTCACTGAGGTTCTGATGGGTCACACAAAGGATGCTTCGTGTGACCATTGGCTGGTGGTGGTCCCACAGCTGAGGCACTTGCATGTTGCGAACCTCTCTAAACATCCTATGGAATAGTTACACATGAAGGTTAAGTGAAATAGATTGATCATGAAGAGTATTTAAATATAGACCTGGTTTTAAAACTAGTGATTTATATTTACTCTTAGGTATAACAATGAAAACGGAAAATATTTGTAGATCTATTTGTTGGTTGCTTTAAAGACTATTTCATTTCCCAAGAACCTGACTATATTATTAAATGGTTTATAAATTTACTACTGTTTCCATCGTTTCTGCTTAATGTACACATGCTTATAGGATGTGTTAATTATTTAGACTCAGGTCTTCTTACGAAACTACCAGGGTATCCCTTTTTATTACTTTTTAAAATCCTCTCTATGTGGGTGGGCAAGTGATATTATGCAGTTACCTCCATGCCAGCTGGCCACCTAAGTGTCTCACTGTGTGTGTTCAGTTGCTGTATGACAAGAAACAGGGCTATGACCCCTGTGATACTTCTGCTTGTAAATGTAAGCTAGCCTATAAAAACGGCTGTGATTCCATCAACAGTTGGTTGTTCAGTAATACATTCTGTGCTCTGTTATTTACTGTGCATGGTCATTGAAAGTGACTTTGGCTAAAAGAAATATGTTTTCTCTTGGTTGTTGAAAGATGCCACAGTCAACCACAAAGAAAACTTGATTTTATTTCAGTGAAGTGTTCAGTTAGGGTCTGCCATCTTCCTTTCTACTCCTACAGTTATTTTTAGTTTTTTAAAAAATTATTTTGCCTTTATTTGGAATCGGACGGATTGCTGGATCAGCTCATACAAAATACTGCAACTTTTGAAACAATGTGCAAGTTTAAGAAGGTCTTTTTTCAGAATGTCCCATTTTATTCAGTGGGCTTGCTCCCAGGAAAGTGTTCTTAGGATTGCAGCCTATGGGTTGGTTCCAGCAGGGTACAAGTGAAAACATAAATGGACTTGGCTTTCCTCTGTATATGTAACCTAGGATTTTCCTCTGTACAGTATATATTATGGTGCCTAGAAAGTTGCACTAGATCTTGTGTAAACAGAAACGCAAGTGGGGATACAATAAGACTGACTTAGTACAACTGACTACCATGGTCTTTTGCTTGTGTTTCATCTTGTACAAGAGCTCTAATGCAAGAGGTCCAACCGTGTATGAGGATCCTTCCCCCCCTCTTTTACCCTGATTTTCCACAAAGTCATGTTCTGAACAAAGAATATCTACAACATTAGTTTGATAATAATATTGGTACTAAATACTGAGAATGTGAATTCAGATACCAGCCTACACAGTAATTATGAGTTTCATAGAATTTAATAAAGTATGTAGTTACAGGATTATTTTAACCTTGTTTCCAAACATGTGTACAAAAATTGAATGAATATTAAGATAAAAACTTTGAAAAACCCTAACAAAGATGTCCATCTAATAATATAGATACTATAACAAATCTGAACTGAAACTAAATGATAGACAGTGATATTTGGAAATATCTGGGCATTGTTCTGGAGCTTGTCTTTCTGGTTTAGATTTCAAGAAAGTCAAAAGGAAAGTTTTTTCATATACATGCTGGCATGTAGGCAGGTCAATTTGCTTTGGGAAATGGTGTACTTAACCTCTTCCCTTATGACTTATTGCACTGCTGCTGAGGCAGACTGGGGAAATGTTTTGCTTGCACACACTGGTCTACAGGCTGGCAGGCAGTGCTGTTGTCCAGAAGGAAATGCTACACTTGTTTCCCCAAATACCAGGCAGCATCAGTTTACCACCAATTTAAATATAATGCTGGAAGGCACAAATTTACCGTGGAATGTAGCACACAGTTCCAGAAATCTTTTTGCTTTAGCTGGCAATGGAAACTCCATACAGGACACGGTCAGCATGTGTAATGGTTAAGAGTGATGGACTCTAATCTGGAGAACTAGGTTCGATTCCCCACTCCTCCACATGAAGCCTGCTGGGTGATCTTGGGCCAGTCACAGTTCTCTCAGAACTCTCTCAGTCCCACCTACCTCACAAAGTATCTGTTGTGGGGAGAGGAAGGGAAGGTGATTGTAAGCCACTTTGAGACTCCTCATGGTAGAGAAAAGCGGGGTGTAAAAACCAACTCTTCTTCATCAAGGCAGTAATTTTGAGATGCCATCAAAGGGCAATATATTCTCAATTATTTCGTTTATGATTAAATTCCTAGCCCTGGAGGGCATCAGTCAACTCTCCCACTGTTGTGTAGAAGCAACTCAGTCTTAGCTATTCACTTCACTCTGGTGCACTATAATTTATGCACAAATCAGTGGAATTTACTTCAAAACATACTGGCTGTTTATTGCACTTTGGACCAAAGTGAGCTATTATATAATACGGCAAGCAATTCGGAGCATGCGAATAAATTCGGCCATTTAAAGCCATTAAAAACACATTTGCTCCTTTCTGCGGCTCCGGGGGGGCATGTTTGGAGGTAGAGGTCCCAAACATTCAGTGTAGCTTTAGGGGACCCTTCTTGAAAGAACCCCCAGGTTTTGTAAATATTGGGTCAGGGGGTCCTGAGATATGGGCCCTGGAAGGGTTCCCCCTAAATTGCCCATTGGAATAAAGCCATTAAAACACATTAGCTGCTTCCAACAGCTCTGGGGGGGCATTTTTGGAGGTAGAGGTCCCAAACATTCAGTGTAGCTTGAGGGGACCCTTCTTGCAAAAACCCCCAAGTTTTGTAAAGATTGGGTCAGGGGGTCCCGAGATATGCGCCCCCCATCTGCCCATTGGAATGATTGGGAGCAGGCGATCCGTAATGTGCATCTAGAGAGTGGTAAATCCAAGGCAAAACCTCCCATTGTTTCTGGGGCAGCCAGAGAGAGACTCACCACCGACCCACACTGACCTGCAGGCGAAGGTGGCAATCAGTGAAAACAGCAACAATCACACTCGCAAAGAGATCAAGCCCCCCCACCAGGACAGGTAACCCCCCCTTTGGCTTCTCCCCCCCCACAAACACACAGTAGAAGCCAGTCCATGGCTTCTAAGAGCTGATGTTACTACGCCGAAAGTGCATCCCGCTCAAAGTGTAAGTAAACAGCGTAAGTATCATGGGTAATGTATGTATCTTTTCATTTCAACATAGCCAAAGTGCATCTTATAACGCTACTTGCATAAGTGTGACCTGCGCATATTGCGTATCTTCAGTATTGATAGATTTCATGCTGCTAGATTCAAATCTTCCACAGCAACAATCACACTCGCAAAGAGATGAAGCCCCCCCAGGAAAGGTAACCCCCCCAAATCACACTCCACAGAGGCAATCAAGCCCCCCCAGCAGAACAGCCCCCCAAACCAGAAGACGCAAATTCCAAACGAAGGAGAAGAACGGGCCAGACAGAGAGAGACTCAGTGACATGGGATGTACTAAAACAAATGACAGGCTAGCCCATTATAAACAACAGGAGCGGCTGCACAGCCCATTGGAAACAATAGGAGCCAGCCAGAGAGAGACTCTGTTAACCCACAGTTAACTCCAGATGAAGTTGGCAACCGGTGAAAATAGCAGAGAGCACAGTCCCACACAGAGGCAATCAAGCCCACCCCCCAGCAGAACCGGTAAACCCACCGCCCTTTGGCTTCCCCCCTCACACACACACACACACACACACACACACACACACACACAGAGAGAGAGAGAGAGAGAGAGAGAGAGAGAGAGAGAGAGAGAGAGAGAGAGAGAGGGAGGGAGGGAGAGAGAGAGAGAGAGAGAGAGAGAGAGAGAATCTCCCCCTCCACATACACACACACACAGGAAAAACTTTAAAGAGAAAAGCCCCAAAACGGGTCATACTGTGGATGCCTTCTCTTCCATCAGGAGCAGGGACTGGGAGTCAGGACTCAGGAGTAATCCAATACGATTCTAGCAGACTCACATACACAGACTCTCTCTGGCCATTTATGCATGGGAGGTTTTGCCTTGGATTTGCGGCTCTCTGGATGCACATTAAGGATCGCCTGCTCCCAATCATTCCAATGGGTGGATGGGGGGGACCTCATAACTTGGGAGCCCCTGACCCAATCTTTACAAAACCTGGGGGTTTTTGCAAGAAGGGTCCCTTCAAGCTACACTGAAAGTTTGAGACCTCTATCTCCTAAAATGCCCCCCCCCCGAGCTGTGGAAAGCCACGGATGTGTTTTTAATGGCTTTATTCCAATGGGCGATTTGGGGGACCCCTTCCGGGCCCCATATCTCGGGACCCCCTGACCCAACCTTTACAAAACTTGGGGGTTCTCGCAAGAAGGATGCCCTCAAGCTACACTGAAAGTTTGGGACCTCTACCTCCAAAAATGCCCCCCGGAGCGGTGGAAAGTTATGAATGTGCACACACACCCCCACCCATGGGGATCTCTCTCACACACAAATAGACATTCCCAGTCTCTCTTTCTCTCCATGGGCTGCGCAGCAGCTGGGGTCACACACTCATCCACAACTCATTGGCCAGAAGATGACCCAGCTTGGCCACTGATTGGCCATGGGAGAATGCTGCTTTGGGGGCGCTGAACTTGTACACATTTATCCGGAGTCCACCCTAACTCGCTGAGTTCAGTTTGTACACATTTATCCGGAGTCCACCCTAACTCGCTGAGTTCAGTTTGTAGTTTTCCCGCCTTTTTTTACTTCAGTTCTATCCGAAGTAGAAACTGCCGAATCAGGGAAAATTCGGCTGTTTTTCTTGTTGGATGGAACCGAATTGACAGCCCTATTTAATACCACTTCCAACTACCATAATTCTCTCCAAGGCAAGGAACCCAGAATCCTGTCCAGCGATTTTTACACTTTTCTATTGGTAAAACATTTTATAAGCATGTCAGAAAAGCACAAATAGAATTTAGGAAAATGTTTAAAACCAAAATGGAAATTGTTTTGAGATCCTGTATGCTAGATATTATTTAAGTACTTCATGCATACCTTACCTTCACCCAACGCATAGTTAAACTGTGGAACTCTTTACCCCAGAATGTGGTGATGGCTGCCAACTTGTAAGGCTTTAAGAGGGAAGTGGGCATGTTCATGGAGGAGAGGGCTATCCATGGTACTAGTCTGAATGAATACTAGTCATGATGAATACCTGTTCTCTCCAGTATCAGAGAAGCATGCCTATGAAACTACGTGCTGTGGAACATAGGCAGGATGCTTCTGCAGTCATCTTGTTTGTGGGCTTCCTAGAGGCACCTGGTGGGCCACTGTGTGAACAGACTGCTGGACTTGATGGACCTTGTTCTGATCCACCATGGCTTTCCTTATGTTCTTATAGACATTTCTCCCTTTCCTCCATTTTATCATCCTAACAAGGCTGAGAATATGTGGCCCAAGGTCACCCAGTAAACTTTCATGGCACAGTGGCTATTTGAACGTGGGTCTCCCACATCCTAGAAGGACACTGTAGTTACTGTGTTTTATGGATTTGTTTGAACTACTGGTTCAGAATCACAGCACACATTTAAACAACACTGTAAAAAAATAAAATCCTTTTTCCCTTTAGGAAAAAAAATCCTTTTAGGGATAAAATCCTTTCATATGTAGATCACGAAGTAAAAGAAAGATATTATCTGAAAGCCACCTAGTAATATCTAGTTGAATCGAACTTTGAATCATGTTGAGTTTTGTATCTGCCACAGAGCAGACCATAGAGATTTTTTAAAAGATAAAGACCCCCCAAAAAACAAGGGATAACAAATGAGTTGTCAGCAAAGCTTGTCATTTTTTAAAATCTCTCTCTCTCTTTCTTTGTTTCTTCATGAGATTTTATCAAGGGAATGATACTCACAGATGCTGAAAGGCCAGCTGAAGCCAGCTGATGCTTCTGCTTGACTGACATCTCTACATTTTTCAGTTATAATGCTAATATATTCACTTCCTTTCTTCTGTTTTTGGTTATTAAAAAGCAAACTTAAAGAGAGCTATCTAGATTAAATTTTCTTTTCTTATAAACTTTGTATTAGGTGACCAGGCAACACCCAAGAAAAGTTACAAAGTGAGTTTTGAAGAAGACATTTTGAAAACAAAGCCAAAGATGGGGAAAAGAAGCATTGTAAGGAATGCTCTAAATTTTGTTTTGGTACACTGAGGCCATAAACAATACTTTCCATGGTCCCATGAACTTCCACTTCAACAGATGGCCCTTGTAAAACAACTAAACTAATTTTCCTATAGAAACATTTAACATAAAATGTAGCGTGCCTGAAGCTTGTATGACTGCAGATGAAATTTTTGCCTTATGAATTAATTTCTTTCCACAAGTACGATTGATGTACATTAATGAAGGGAAATGAAAATAAATAATGAAGTGTCACCAATGAAGACATTACTTCTGATCCTTGCTTTATAAGGGAGGTGATGGTAATGATTGAAATGGCTCTTCTTGTACAGAGAATGCAAAGAAGCTGCTTATTTTAAAAAAGAATTGACTACTCCTTCCAATGTTTAACGCTTGTGAAAACACTAGAAAGGAAGCCACTATTGGGTGATTTTCACACTGCTTTGTAATGTGGTAAAGCCCTCATGCAGTGTCTTTATTATGCTGCTTTCAATAGGTGAGGTGTTTTTCTTAAAGTTTCCCTACATGGATGAATTAAGTTTTACCATGCCAGAGAAACCACTACTTTTCAAGCAGAGTTCTTGACATGGTATTTTTTTTTAAAAAAAATTCTCCACTCACATAGGTCCTCCTTTAGAAACAACACTTTAAAAATATTGCCATACACCAGGGGTGGGGAACCTTTTTTCCGCCAAGAACCTTTGGATATTTATAACATCATTTGCGGGCCATACAAAATTATCAACTTAAAAATTAGCCAACCAAGCCCCAAGCAGGCAGCTGCCCCAGATGACCCTCCCCGACACACACACGGACAAGCAGGCAGGCATCCAACCAGTGGTGCACTCACCCACCTGGTGGCACAGGATGCTCTGTTGCACCAGCTGGGCATAGCTGTCCAGCTGCATGCTGGAGTTGTTCCTGCTCCGCATGGTCGGGGCCGAATTCTACAGCTACCTCAGCCTGCAGGGATGAAATGAGGACACACTGGCTAAGAACTCACCTCTCCTTGTGTGCATTCTGGCCCTGCCTCCTTTAACCCCTCCATTGTCACCACTTCCGCCGCCAGTTCTCTTGCAGTACAGAGGGAATTTGTTTCTCCACGGCCCGGGTGGGAAAGGGTTAACACAGTTTCTTGGGCGGTCCTAGGAGCTCCATAGCTGACCACTCTTCTGCAAGCGAGGGGGGAAGGTTCCTTTTCTGGGCAAAACAAACTCACATCTGCCTTGAATAGAGGCTATTCCTGTCCATGGGAGGGGGTGGATCACCAGTCTTAGGTCTGCAACAGATCTGCCAGGACCCATGAAGGGCCAGACCAAATGATTTCGCGGGCCTTAAATGGCCCCCGGGCCTGACGTTCCCCACCCCTGCCATACACTCCTGAGGCGAGGCCTTTCCCACTTACAAAATAACACCAGGACCACCCCAATGTCACATTACACAAAGAATAAACTAAGTCTGGACAACGATTTCTTCTTTTTGATAGTGAACCACTAATTTGCATGCTATTACCATTTTGTTAACCAGATGAGGAAAAACAGAATATGAAAGCACAGTCAGCATTAAATAATATTTATTTTTACTAGCTAAATCATGCCATGTGATTAATGCATGGACTCTCTGGAAATAATGTTGTAGGAACTGGATCCATTTGTTGGAAGTAAAAAGGTAAATAAACAATTCCCTTTCCACCACATAAATGATTGCAATAATGCATAATGTTGTATTGTGCATAATTGAATATTAAGCAGATGGGTGTTTTACTTGTGTTTGTTTATTTTGTTTTCCTTGTTCCTTTATATATACTGTCCCTTTCAGTGCATAATACTTTAGGTATTCTTTTCCATACAAATGAAGGATGGTCCTTAAAAACAGAGGAAAGAGGGAAAGTTGGAAAGAGGGAAAGAGCCTTTAATTGTTAGATGGCCAGACTTCCAGCCCAATCCTGAGTGCCACAGCATAGCCCAGGGCAGAGACAAGCTCCATATCCATGTGTTGGAAGGCATGGCAGTGAGCAGGTGTGGAGCTACCCCTGGTGGTAGCGAGTGCCACACTGACATGCACGCCCAGACAAGAGTGCTTTCTCTGCCTCAATCCAGTTAGGCTGGTGGTGGGTGTTGCTGCCTGCTTATGGCCCTGGCAGCATGCCACAGAGTAATATGTGGGAACTGGTAGACTGTAGAATGCATCCCTGCCCCCAGCCAGGCAGAAGATGGATACATAGCAGTAGCAGCCAGTGACAGTACATGAACTCCACTCCCCCAGGAACAGACAATTGTGCAAGGTTGACAGGTGCTCATGGGGGGCTGGGGGCATGAGCCAATGGGAAGAGGGCCTGCCCCCACAGGGACCACTTCAGGGCCATGTGCCTACCCTTCCCTGCAGACACTGAATGGCCCCCACCAAGATGGTGGGCCTTCCACCTGCCACCACTCCTGGGGGTCCACATGATCCTACCTGTGCTGTATGTCTGGGTAGCATTGCAATGTTATGGGAGGTGCTGTGGCAGGCACGTGCACTTCAGCACACTGCAGCTTCTTGGAGACTACTACCTGGAATTGTTCCACCTGGAATTGTTCTACATGGTGGCCATCCAAGCCCTGTGTAAGGCCCTCATTTCTATGCTGCAGTACCAGGTACCCACTCCCAGGGCCATCTCTGTCCCACTAAAAGTGCTGCTGTCCCTCCATTACCTCCCCATGGGCTTGTCCCAGGCAGTTGTTCTCAAGGTGCTGGAGATGTCCCAGTCCTTGGTGAGCCACTGCTTTCCACAGCTTCCTGAATGCCATGCTGCTGTGCTTGCAAGAGCATGTGTACTTCCTCACAGAAGAGGCTGAGTGGTACCATCTGTGATTGCACACGTATAATGCTCATAACCATATAATACTCATAACTCATAACGTATAATACTCATAACTTCATAACAGGGGTGTTAAGTTTTGGGTGCCGCAATTTAAGAAGGATGTAGACAAGTTCTTCAGCACTTTACTCTCAGTGAAATTCTATTGATTACTTTGGAACAACAAGGACTTTTAAAATGAGCATATAATTTACAAAAATTATAATTGTAATGTGAATTGGGGGGGATGTCGAAGCCATGATGCTGCAGCAACTACACTGGTATAACAGTTATGCATGTGATACCAAACTAACAGTGCATTCCTATGCAGAATTACTCCAATCTACAGCCATCCAAATCAATAGGTTGAGACTTGAGTAAGTCTGCATAGGACAGTAAGCTGCTGTTCGCAGGGAATGAATTGATGAAAGTAATCTAATGACAGTGCATGTGGCACTCTCAGTGAGCACATGCAAAACAGAAAACAGAACTGCCAGAAAACGGAAACTTTGCAAATATCAAGCCAACTTCAAACTTAGCTTAACTGAGCTCACTCATCTCTAGCCCACTCATCCAACATGTCTGGTGAATATGTGGAAAGCTAAAACTCTAGGAGATAGGTTAATTTATAATAAATGACTATAAGAATCATAATACATAATAAATGACTATAAGAATCATAATACATCTGTTGATGGCTACTTTTCTCTCTTTTTGATCTGTCATTGTAAAGGATTTGTCTCATTTTTGTTGCTGTTGATGATTATCTTATCCCACTGCCATGTCTATGAACTGGGTGCATTTTTATACCCTATTATTCCATTCATATATGTTTATGCAATCTGTATGCAACTGGTGAAAAAATAAAATTGAAAACATACTGGTATTAATGAGAGAAAACTGATGCTAAAATATAAAATATTCATTTCTTCCGAGGGTAAAAAAAACAACCCAAGTGAGAATATTAGATTCAAACCAGACGGCTTTCAAAACATGGCCTCATCCTTAAACACTGCAGTGACCAAGAGCCATTTCATTGTACCACTTCTGTGACTTCTGGTGACCGAGCAAAGAATATTGAAAAAATAGTATAATAAATACTTCTCTTTGCAACATCTATCTTTGAAAATACTAAAATATTTGGCTAGTACACAACAGCCAAGTACTACAGGCAACACCCAGTAAGCTTTGGCAGATATATTCTAGCATATGATGGATTTGAGGAGGTTTTGAACTTCTTAAGTTTGTACATTTGGAGGGTGTTTTGCAAGAATAATCACAAGCTTATTGGCATTGCTGGCAGTGTGCAGTATCTGGAATCAGCTTAAGGAAGCTCTTATCAACTGCTAAAGACCTGTGAATACACTTCCTTTCCAGCTGTGGTAAGGAGTAGAGAGAGGGAAAGATATTTTATTCATTCCTGGAGCAGAGAAACGTTTATGACCTGCTGCAGGTCACATTTTAATAAGCCTGTGAAGGATCAAGGGGCTTGTCTATAGACCAAGCAGTTTCTCAAAGACTGAGGCTAAGTTCTTGGAGCTGTTCATTATAATTATGGACTGTAGGAGAGAGGGAAAGGCCTAGGCAGCCTTGCTCTGTAAGATGATATTAGCAAAAATTATATCCCTGTTATCCCACTTAAGGCAGCCTTTCTTGCACAAGTTCCCATGTGGTATTAATTTCAAATTCTCAAGCTGTAACATTTCTGCATTCTTCTTTGGCACTGTTCTCACTTAGAACAGAAATAAATTACTTGGCCCTACATTGCCTCCTGATTTTGTTTTACAAAACAGTGTAATATTTCCCAGGTTCACCTTTTTTCTGAGGACCTGCAATGATAGGCATTGAAAGAACTACTTTAAGCAGAGTTCTTGTGAACTGAGGCTCCTTTTTGTTTCTATTTAAACAACTTTAAAAAAAACTTTGCACCTCACACTGTTAATTATTTGGTGCTAGCACCACCCTCCTGCTTGGGCACAAAAGCATTTACCACCTTGCTATCTCTGTTTATTAATGAATCCTTTGACAACAGTGAGTTTGCAGGTGACATTTCTATTAAAGGTAGAACAGATCCAAGAACAACTTGAGAGAGCCAGCGTGATGCAGTGGTTAAGAGCGCTGGTTTGGAGCTGTGGAATGTAATTTGGAGAACCGGGTTTGATTCCCCCACTCCTCCACATGAGTGGCGGACACTAATCTGGTGAACTGGATTTGTTTTCCCACTCCTATACATGAAGCCAGCTGGGTGACCTTGGACTAGTCACACTCTCTCAGTCCCACCTACCTCACAGGGTTTCTGTTGTGGGGAGGGGAAGGCGATTGTAAGCTGGTTTGATTCATCCTTAAGTGGCAGAGAAAGTTGGCATATAAAAACCAACTCTTCTTCTTCTTCTTGAGACATAAAGACACACTTTAAGATAATGTTTGGGAAGATGAGAAAACAGAAGGGGCAAGGTTCTGTAGTGCTCTGCCTAAGTTTAATTGGCTGATTGGCTTCTGGCATAATACTAGCTCATGAACCCTAATCCTAGTAGTTTTTCCTCTGAAATAAGTCCTACAGCATTCAGTAGGACTTACTTTTCAGTGAATGTGCATAGAGTTACAGCCTTGACCGGAGCGACAGGAAGAACCTCCTCTGCCTTTTATAAGTCTACAGTACAGTATTATGAGGCAGTTTTCTTAGACGTTTTCAAGGGTGTGTGAAACCTTCAAAACCTTCCCACTTTTCTTTGGCTGTTTCCATCTTGATTTTTTAATATACTGGCAGCACAATCCGAAGGGCAGCCTGCGCTGCAGTGCTCACCCAGTACTGCTAAGTGACCTTTCCATGCCTTTCCTCCCATCAAAGTGCCACAATGTTCACTCTAAGTCCAGATGGCACGGAGCTCTGAGACAGAGTCCCAGTGGACAGGGAGAAGTTTTTCCCCCTCTCCCATAATACTAGAACACGGGGTCATCTGCTAAAGCTGGAGGGTGAGAGATTCAAAACAGATAAAAGGAAGTATTTTTTCACACAACGCATAGTTAAATTGTGGAACTCCCTGCCCCAGGATGTGGTGATGGCTGCCAGCTTGGAGGGCTTTAAGAGGGGAGTGGACATATTCATGGAGGAGAGGGGTATTCATGGCTGTTAGTTAGAATGGATACTAGTCATGCTGCATACCTATTCTCTCTAGTATCAGAGGAGCATGCCTATTATTTTGGGTGCAGTGGAACACAGGCAGGATGGTGCTGCTGCACTCGTTTTGTTAGTGGCTTCTTAGAGGCACCTGGTTGGCCACTGTGTGAACCGACCGCTGGACTTGATGGGCCTTGGTCTGATCCAGCAGGGCCTTTCTTATGTTCTTATATTCTTATGGCTTGTACCCTACCTATTGAATTGTGTGGTTTCCTGGCTAGGGCTTTTGTTTGCCTTGGTGGTAGCAATAGGGTGCTGGGTAGGGGTCTTGGCCATCACAGGGGAGGGAGATGGTTGCACCAGTAATCAGCATCCTGTACTCCTTCAGGCCTTTTGGGCATGGCCGAGCTGCTGCTGGTGGGGGGACTTGAGTTTTTGGTTTGCAAGAGTGCCTATGGCTTGGCCATGTTTTTTGGAGGCATAACTTTCCACCACTGATGGGGGGAATTCCTGGCTGAAACGACTTAAGGAGCCAACTAACTCCGGCCATGCCCCCCCACCCGCCCACTTCCACACCAGTGCAGGGACCTGTGTCACTGACGATGAGTGGCCACTGCAGGGCTGTGATGGTGGCTGAAAGCAGCGGTGCAGTTAGAGTTGCCAACCTCCAGGTACTAGCTGGACATCTTTTGCTATTTCAACTGGAGAAAATGGCCACTTTGGCAATTGGACTCTATGGCATTGAAGTCCCTCCCCTCCCCAAACCCTCACCTCCTCAGGCTCCACTCCCAAAATCTCCCGCTGATGGCAAAGAGGGACCTGGCAACCCTACCTGGCAACCCTAGTTGCACTGCTGGGGCTCTATGCCACATAACTCTGACTTACACATATCTTCAAGATATGCTAGTGTAACAGGTAGGTGGCTCTATTCATGCCTTTGCCCCCCCCCTTAGGATTACACTGCATATGTATGTTCCTTTAGTTTTAAGCATGGTATTTGAACCTATATATACTATGTATCTAGTAACAGCCCTAATTCCTATTGCACAGTCACAGGGGCTAGAGGAGTGCTTACTCATAATTTCTAAACATTTGTTGAATTGGTTTGGAGACCTTCCTGAAGGTTGATCTGGATTAGGTCTGGAATAGTACAGCTGCCTTGTTTCCAGATTTCAGAAGCTTCCCTGAGATAGCTGATCCTGTGCGATAGTTTGGAAATGGCATAGCTTCTCACAGGGTTTGGGTGAAAAAAAGGGGAAAAAATAAAGTGTTGAAATACATTAAAAAATGAAGGATGTTTGTGACTGTATTGTTTTTGTTGTTATTATGCCCAACTCGAACCTAAACATATTTTTCTTATCTTGTGGTAGATTTTTAAAATTCAGGCCAATTAGTTAGATATGATGAAAAGAGATATATCTGGTGAAGTGAACTTTGTCTTACAAAAGTCTACCCCTCAGCCTTAAACTAGAGCATTTGTGCCTGACCAGGGGATGGGACAAGGATGACTCTGGGCAATTGGGCCCAGCATTGGGCTGTCAGCCAGGTAGCTTTCTAGCAGTTTGCTGGAGCCCACTCCCAGAGACCAGCCCATCACTGTGAAGGGTGGGATCAGAGGACCTGAGGACTTTAGGTTTCTATCTGGTCTGTGGTTCAGGTTGAAAAAGAAGGTGCTAAAGATGCATTGGGCATTATACCCTGGACAATTTCATGGGTGTCACAAGATTCAAATTTTGCTCTACTGTCTAAAACAGCTACCCATCTAAAACTATCATTAGCCCTTCTCAAGGGATGGAGAGACAACTACCCTATCAAAAAACACAAATTGCGAAATTGGATCTCATTGCTGATTGGGAATCAAAGCATGAAAAATGTTCAGGGGGTAGGGAGGAGAGAAGCCCCATAATTTTTCTTTGACTCCTACTGAAACAATCCAAGGTCTACTGTACATCATTGCACATTCAAAATAATGCACGTGAGAGTCCTGTTCTTTTTTCCTGTTCTGGAAAATAGATTTGTTCAATGAAAAATGCAACATTGGATTCTAAGAATAATGGCTTGGGTCACTGAATCAATCTAACGGTGGCACTTTCCTCCAGAGCAGGAAGTCTTCTGCTTATGAAAGAAAAATAGGCTCTTCCATTAGCCAGAAGACTCCTTGTACTAGAGGAAAGCATCACTACTAGTGGAACGGATCTTTCTGTGGGATCCATCCAACCCAACGAAGTTGAGTTTAATTTCACTTAAGCACTAACAAAAATGATGAATGCTCAATGATGTCATTTAACTACTTTTCAACCACCGAATGTCATTTTGCAATTAAATGCAAGTGACATTAAGATAATTCTGGATCTTTCTAGCGTGGTCTGAATAAAGGCAAGATTTGTGGCATGTAAAAGTTATCTACAATTATCAAAGAAGCCCCCAAACTTGTAATAATCTGAACATTGTAATAACATCTGAATTTATAATAATCTGATCTGCTACAGTAGTAGTATAAGAATCATTTTATTGTTGTTCCTATTCTTGACAGAAAGAGCATCAAATGAATTACGAGCTAAGACTTAAAGTGGTATGATGCTCCCAAGTGTGACAGTGCATGAGTAATCTATTGTTCTTGAGTCCTATTCTTAACTATGTTGAATAAAGTAATGGTTTGAGTATTAGAGGTAACACACACATATAAGAAGCTTGGCTGGAGAGCAGGCTCACTTTTGGTTAGCTATCAGGTATAGAAGGATTGCTATCAGGTATAGGAGGATTCCCTGTCACTGTCCCTTACTCGAGAATCTTTATCCAAATCATCCAAACCTGATATCTTCCTACTATAACTTGGATCTAAAATAAATGTCATTTAGGCCTCAGCACATCTCAGCACTACCATTTTGGAAACTTCACTGTACATCATCAGATCCAGATGTTTTCAAGTATCATCATTCATAAAGTGAAATGATTACAAATGGAGAGAGGTTTTGCAGGTCGCTCAACAATGGCTGCCAGTTTCCACCAGGTCTGAAAAGACTTTTATTTCTATTAGGGTGGGAATGATCGTGGCTTCAGCATCAACTTAAAATTTAATTGCATCTGTTGTTTTATGGAAGAAAGCTGGTTTCAATGTTTGTTGACTTAAACTCTGGGAGATTTCACAAGCTAATTTTAAAGCAAGGATGGCTTCAATATATTAAAGTTATTTTCTTTATTCTTACATCTGTAAAAGACGTCTTCTGATTTTGGAGCTAATCATGAAGTTAACTGTCCTTTTTTAATTTGGGGATTTGTTTACTCTAGGCACCTTTTTCCTTGGGAGATGTATGCTATTTTACAAGAGCATATATATTTCAATGCATATTATTATACGTCTGTTTTTTAGGGCTCTGAACATCTGGACAAAGTATGCATGTACCAATCGACCTAAATGGTAGTTTTTGGAGCTGCACATAACTTCTGATAGATTTACTAAAAAGAGTTTCATACTCGAGTTGGATCAGTATAGAAAAAGAACACCATATGTTTTAAGACCATTTTAATAACCTGTAAAATTTAAAATGATCCATTTCAAAATAGTTGCAGTACAGAAATCTGACAAAGCAATCCCATTCGGAGTTATACCATTCGAAGTTCATTGGATTGGATCCAGCCAGCTTTTCACTCAATCTTACACTATTCACCTCCGCACTCCAGCCCCTGTTCCATGTAGGTTTTGTTCATGCAGTTCCTATGATTCCCATCATAGTCTTTTGGTTGGTTCTTGTTTTTTTTCCAGCAGAAAGCTGGTTGGATCCAGCCTATTGACTTCAACTGACTTAGAAGAGTATAACTCTGCAAAGAATTGAATGGCCTAACCTGGATGCTGTATAAACAGACCTTGGCATTGCAAATAATTATCCCTTTGTCTTCTTTGTCTAGGAGCCTTGATAAGACGAACCTTTATATTTAAATAAGAACAGCCCCATAATAATGATTATTAAGATCAAAGCTTCCCAGCTAACCATTACTCATTACTCTACAGTTTCATTTGTCAGTATGCCATACATAGAAGGGCAGTGTTAAGGTGGTTGTTACTGAACTTTACATTTCCATGCTTTGTAGCATTTAGTTAAAGGGTTACCGTATATACCCGTGTATAAGCCGACCCGCGTATAAGCCGAGGTGCCTAATTATAACCCCTCCCCCCCCGCAGGCTTACCTGGGCTCCCGGCGCAGGAGCAAGCGGCGCGTTCCTGGCGGCGGCGGCGGCACGACCGGGCGAGGGCCGGGGCAGCCTCCCTGGAGCTGCAGAAGGCCGCCCCAGGCCGCCCTCGGCCGGCAGAAGCGACGGCGCGGCCGGGCGAGGGCCGGAGCCGCCGCCCCAGGCCGCCCTCGGCTGGAAGAAGCGGCGGCGCGGCTGGGCGAGGGCCGGGGCCGCCGCCCCAGGCCGCCCTCGGCCGGAAGAAGCGGCGGCACGGCCGGGCGAGGGCCGGGGCCGCCGCCCCAGGCCGTCCCAGGCCGCCCTCGGCCGGCAGAAGCGGCGACGCTGCCAGGCGAGGGCCGGGGCAGCCTCCCTGTAGCTGCAGGAGGCTGCCCCAGGCCGCTCTTGGCACCAGGAAGCGGCGTGGGCCCGGCGGCGGCAGCAGTAAGTTCCCCCTCCCTCCTCCTCCCTCCTCCCTCCTCCCCCCTCCCCTACCCTACCGTATTGACCCGCGTATAAGCCGAGTTCGGCTTTTTCAGCCCTTTTTGGGGGCTGAAAAACTCGGCTTATACGCGAGTATATACGGTATTTATTAGGAGATGTTTATTGAATAGAACTGGCTCAGAAATAACATATAATACAATCCAGATTTTACAGTCGGGAGGGAATCCTTTATTTGGCACCGTGACTCCTTAATCAGGATTTGCAAATTTCAGAGTCCAGACAATGTGTTCCTTGAAAGAGCTTACATGCGCCCAACAGGAAAAATTGCAAGAACCTTAAAACTGTATGTGATCCATACGCACACACGCATACTGTCTTCAGCAAACCCTCAATATCTTATCATTAAGTCATTTTTGGCGCTACTTGTAGGCCAGGATTCTTGAAAGGGTTTTACTGGAGCTCAAACCCATGTCGTAACACTCTCTTGGCTTTTTCAAAGAAATAAGTGGATATAATAAATATGCTTCCAGTGCATACTTATGAGTTCTTTATGAGTGAACATTGCTAATTTTTCCAAAACTCTTCACAAAAGAATTGAAAAAGAAGTGAGAAGGGAAACGAGCCAAATATACATTAACTGAAGGGTGGTTGAGGGGCATGGTTAAAGATCTGCTAATGTTTTGTGGGAAAATGTGAAAACAATCCCACTATCTTGAGTGGCATTTTTGCCTCAATGTAATATTTTACAACGCTAACCTTCTTGCCATTTGAAATATTTGAACACAGCCTACCAAAAGCCTAAAATGAGTAGTTTGTGCATGCTCAATGATAAAAGCAAGTTATGGTATTGAGTTGTTTGGAATCTAACATTCACGATGAAGTCAAGTATTTATACAGGAAGCTGGCCATTCACCTTTCCTGCATTACTGCTTGGTTATATGCAGCAGACATTGATTTGGCAAGCTGCTATTTTTCAAAAGTTTTAAGTGGACTTATTTTGGCACCAAAATGCCATATTGCTTCATTTTGCATGGTTGACTTATACAATTCCTGGCAGAGAAAATTTTACATTTGTGGGTTTTTGATTTTTTTCCTTTTTTTTTTTTGCATGCACCCTACTTAAGCCCTAGAAACCATACACTGGCAAGTCTCTCTTGGCAAACTATAAACGAGTAGAACAGCTTGGTTGTCTCTGCACCCACACACTGGAATGATGTGAAGTAGCTCCTTTGAAATAAATATGGCTTGAGTGATATAAAGCAGGTAAGTTATTTATACATTACACTTAATGCCACCAGACGTGACTAATAAACCCAGGTAATTTCATACACATTTACCAAAATGTAATGTGCTCATAGTCCGATAGGATGCCACATTATTCACAGCTGTTTTATAAAGCTAGTTTAAACTATGTTTGTGGTGCTTATATGTTGTTTGGAAAATTATCAGTAAAAAAGAATTAGTGCAGTTTTCATGGGATACCATGCTTTATTTGGTCATTTGGGCAAAATTCCCTGTCTTGCTATGGACTTCCTTCTTTCTTCACTGGTGTTTTTAATTAAGATGGCATTCTTCGGTGTAATGTGATTATATATTTTCTTGCTGGATGCATAACACAGAAATTATAGCTGAGTTTGTTGCTTACATTATGGTTTGCAAAATCATTTTTAGTACCGCAGGGTAAATACTTTAGTACTGAATTTATTAAAGAAAAAAAATCCGTAAATCTTATCCAAATATTTTGGTTTATGCAGCTTAGTAGCCTGCATATTTTTACTTGTCTGCAGAAAGTTAATAACTGTTGGAAGAATAAATTGGGAGACATAGCAAAAAGCTGTGTCGCAAATATTAGTCCCAAATCAAAGTGCTAGTTGAGCGAGATTACGGACATGGAGGTTCTAGGTTGCACAACAGGAATGATTCTGAAGTTCTCATATGTGCTGTTTCAACTTCAGTTTCGCTTCTCTCATACAACCTGAGCTTCCGTATTGTTTGTGGTTTTGTTTTCTTGAACTGAATTCTCCCCCTAAAATGTGCACATTTTCCAATATTATTTATGTGTCAATAAAGGAGACTTACACTGTAAATAAAGTATACATTCTGCATGGAAACCATACAACAGGTGTCTACAATACTAATGAGTCTACAAAACCAGCTGTTGAAAGTGGAGATCTGAAATTATTGACAATATAAATGAGTATCAAGAGAGAGAAAATAGGAAATTTATTAGACACTATTATGAAGACTTTCCCATTCATTACAATGAGATGCATAATTTAACATCTGTAGGACTCCTGCAGGAGATGAACATAGTACATAGCTGCCTTATACTGAATCAGCATTGGCCTATCAAGCTTAGTATTATCTACTCTGACTGGAAGCATCTCTCCAGGGTCTAAGGAAGAGCTCACTTACCATACAAAGCTTTTAGTTGGATTAAAAACTGGGGATTGAACCTGGGACTTTCTTCATAGAAAGCACATGTTCTACCACTGGGCCACTGCCCCTTCCCATCAATGGCTTACAGAGAGTTTACTTAAATTATTTTTTAAAAGCATTTCATCATATAGATAGATCACAATGGGTAGCCATGTTAGCCTGTCCTAAGCCTTTTTGGACAAGATGGTCTAGACACTCTGAATATGAATAAATGAAACACCAAAGGAACAGCCAGCCAAAATTAAGCACTTTTAACTTTGGGTTTAATTCCTCCATTGAAATCAACAGGGCTTTAAAGTAACTTTGGTAATACGTAAAGTGACATATCCTAACTTTTTATGAATACCTGCCTTTCTTTTATTCAAAACATTCATTCATTTACTCCTTATAGTTATCCTATGTCTCTCTCAGGTCTGCTTCTCAAGGTGTAGAAAAGATCAAGACAGAGTCCAGTAGCACCTTAAAGACTAACAAAATTTCTGGCAGGGTATGAGCTTTTGTGTGTCACAGCTCACTTCTACAGATACCTTCAGGTTTTTAAAAAGGCTTTTCTCTCTCTCTGCGATATCCAGGAAGCCTCAGAGGCAGTAGTGTGCCTCCACCAGCCACTGCAGAGAGAGAAAAAAGCCTTTAAAAATAAATTAAGGGAAAACGGGGGGGAAATTCCCCACTGAAAAAAGTGAGCTGCACCACCAAAAAAGTGGCACAGCCTAGGGCTGTTGATTTGGTAAAAAACAAACCAAAAAATACTGAAATACCATCCCTGCTCAGAACAGTTTTCGCACAATATTTTATTTAATGCTGTTATTTCCCCATTCCCTCACCATTTCACATAACAGCATGCCCTTCTAGATCAGGCCAAGGATCCAACAGTCTGTTTTAAAATACTGCCAACTAGATGCAATAAAGCTGATGTTCTATTTTTCTCCAGTTTCAGACTTTCAGAGGTACCACCCACTGGTTGCTAGGCACTGCCGAAAAAGCCCTACCTTTGGTCACTACCCACTTTACTTCTGCAGATGGGGCACAGAAAGTAGGGATTGAGAAGAGGATCTCAGCTTGTAGGCTGGGCAATATAGCTGGTAGAGATACCCCAGACCCAAGCCATCGTGATAAGATTCCTGAGTATTAATATTCCTTATTCCCATAGACTTGTCAAGTCATTTTTGAACTTCGGGAGGGGGAAATGGGGAAAGTTTCATGTCTCTTGGGATATGATGAGGTGCTTATAATGTCATCCTAGAATGCATTTTTCATGACTTGGTGGTGAATGACTGTGGCAACAAGACTGGGAGCAAAATCCTGAAAGGGGGGAGGGTTTCAGCATAGGAGCCAGCATGACCCTGCACTGACATAAGTGCCCATTTATCCTGGGATAAGGGGCACTTAACGCTGGCACGGGGGACATTTACACAGGCACCAATAAGCCACGCCACTGTGCAGGGCTCTGCCACCAGCGCAGCCATGCCGAGAGCAAAATCCCAGAAGTGGGAGCCTGTGCCGGCATGTGGGGGGCGTTCCAGCGGGCGGAGCTGCCTTTAGGCATCATCCTAACCCCTTTCGCCCCGGAAACGCTCCCTCGAGTTGCAACGTTGCTACACCACCTTTTTTTGGTGGCTTAGCCTTGCTGTTTTCTATGGGGGCATTTTCCCCATTTAACATTTTAAATTGTTTTATTGTCTCTGCACATCCACTCCCCATTCAGGAACAGGCTGTTAGAACAATAAATAGTTTACTGCTAAGTATTATGCTTGACTGCATTTTCCAGCAGTATGCATTATGGCATCTTTACAACAATTTGCATCACTGTGATGAAGCAAGAGTCATACCACATTTCTAATCAGCCGACTGTTGTTTCATCTCAAGAATTCAGGAGTAAGCTTGGCCCAGAAGAAAAGTAGGATGGAAAAAACTAATGGAAAAACCAATGGGCCTTGTATGTTGCAACAAGTAAGATCCTTT
The DNA here is from genome assembly GCF_029931775.1 of Euleptes europaea. Taxonomy (NCBI): domain Eukaryota; kingdom Metazoa; phylum Chordata; class Lepidosauria; order Squamata; family Sphaerodactylidae; genus Euleptes; species Euleptes europaea. The sequence goes on along the minus strand of NC_079320.1, from coordinate 33,797,438 downwards.
CAAATTATGTAAAATGAAATTAGTGTTAGAAATTTAATTCTAAGCATATATTCACATGGAAAAATGGGTTCAAGAAAACTTCCTGGACAAAATAACAGCAGTTTAACAAGCTCTGGGTCTCTTAAAAGTTTTAAAACACATATTAGCTGCCAGATACTTCTTTGTGGTTTTATTAGATTGTTCAATCTGGAACTCGATTGCAATCCGAAAGCTTTCTTTGGACAGCAATCTAACAGTGCACCCAAAAGTCCAGGGATACAACGTATATATGTTGACATAAGCAAAGAAAAAGCATTGGACATAATTTTTGTAACAATATTTTCGAACTCTCCTAAAAGTGCATTCTTTAGTTTAAAAATATTTTGAGAAAGGTCCACATCAGATCTCCCACTCACACAAGAGCAGCTATAATTTTCGCTTGTAGAAGAACTTCAAGTAACAGTGGCCATGACTGTAGTTTATTCACATTGGTAAAAGTGACAGAACAAATTAAACTTGTATGAAGCAAGATAAGACTACTTCAGAATTTCTCAGATAAGCATGTTAGGAAAAATAACCAACACAAAATTTCTCATGGAAATAGAACAAAGAGAATATTGTTTACAAGAGACACAGACATCAAGGCTCACTTCAGACATCATGTTAAAAATCACAGCTATCTCAAACTAACTATGGTGAGTATGATTGTCTAAATAAAGGCCACTCCGCTAACCATGATTGGGAAGGGTCTGTCAAATCAGGATGGAAAGCAATGATCTTGGTTTATTAGCCACAATTAGTTGTATCTATGTTTTAGCATGATGTGCCAATACAGACATCATGGCGTAATCCTGGTTTAATCCTGGCAACATCTTTCCAGGCTACAGAGAGAAGGTTATGAAAACCAGTATTTATCCAGATTATATTAAAATACAGAATTTGTTTATGATTGATTTATATGACTTAAGAAAGATTTGTCTATTTAAACAATTGCCTGCTGAGCAGAGCAGTTATGCAGCAAGGATGGGGGAGGGGGGAAATTAGAGTTTATTCGGGCTGTGTGAAAATGCACATGTGTGAAAAGCCAGTTGTCTGTTCTACATAGGAAGGAATGTGTGTGTGTAAAGTGCCTTCAAGTTGCAGCTGACTTATGGCGACCCCTTTTGGGGTTTTCATGGCAAGAGACTAACAGAGGCAGTTTGCCAGTGCCTTCCTCTGCACAGCAACCCTGGTATTCCTTGGTGGTCTCCCATCCAAATACTAACCAGGGCTGACCCTGCTTAGCTTCTGAGATCTGACGAGATCAGGCTAGCCTGGGCCATCCATGTCAGGGCTAGGAAGGAATACAGTAAAGCAATCTGCCAAACATCCATGAATGGGGTTAACAGTCAAACCAATCATCAAAAAATCAGCTCCTTGTTTGTGACCAGCAAACAGGATGTGAGCTGAACTGGCAGTGTTCAAGCATCCCTGCTCAGAACAGTTTTCTCACAATATTTTCTTTAATGCTGTTATTTCCCCATTCACTCAGCATTTCACATAAAAGCATGCCCTTCTAGATCAGGCCAAGGATCGAACAGTCTGTTTTAAAATACTGCCAACTAGATGCAATAAAGCTGATGTTCTATTTTTCTCCAGTTTCAGACTTTCGGAGGTACACTGCCTTTGAACATGGAGGTTCCCATAACCTTAACATGACCCAGAATTCATACAGACCAAACATATTCAAATAATTTCTAGTTTCTTTCCCATAGAAATGAGTTTTCCCCCCTGCTTTGGTGTAAAAACTTGAAAAAAATCAAACCCTGGCCCCAAAGTCTCCTGACAGTTTTCATGTTGTCTGTCAAAGAACACTGAAGCAGCAGCAGCAACTTGGCTGAATTTAACACAGGAAGATTTTGTTCTGGCCCAAGAACGGAAAGAAAATGACCATAAATGAACGAAAGTGACTGAAAATAGCCCATTTGAAAATGAAGCAAAATTATTTAGCGTTCCTTTCTGATTATTCAATTTCACATCTGAGAAAAGACAAACAAAAAGAGGAGCCTTTGCTTTTTTCCCCGTCTTTTACCAAATCCACAGGAATTACAGTAAGTGAGAATGTTTTCCAGTTCAAATATTTTCAATATCTGAAATGTTTACACAGGCTCAACATTTTAGGGCACATGGATTAATGTGCCCTCCCCGCCAAGAAAATCCAACCATTTCTTATTTTGCACTGCTTGCACATGGTTTGCAATTGATAACACTTTAACAGGAGTTTAATGTTTTTCAGAATAGCACAGGCTGTGTACATCCATGAAAATGTGGCTTTTAACAACAATGGGGATTCAAGCAGATGAAATAGGTCTAGGTTTCCCCAAACAAACTGTATGACTCTGTGGCCATCTGTCTGCAAGTTAAGAGTCCTTTAAGTTTAGCTTTGCAAACCGATTTTGGGTTTATTCTTAAATTTATGAGTGGGTATTTTTACAAGGCTTGGACTGTAACATGCTCAACCTTTTAAAAAAAGTTTTAAAAATAAATAAGAAGTGTCTGTTCTACTCAGCATTTTCTCTACCTGATTTTTGATGTTTGTGACCACCAACAGTCTTCTTCCTCTCCACCCCGTACGTTGTGTTTAAATCCATCTGTTGTACGTTTTAGCTATTCAGAAGGTTTCTGGTAAAGAGATTTATCTGTTGAATGGAATGCAGAGTGCCAGATTCAACAAATGACAGCTTAAGCCAGTCACCAGTGACCACAATTTGTGTGGTTTATATTTTGTTGGCATGTTCTTTGTCCTGAGCATTTATTTTGGCTGTTGATTTGCTCTTTTTTATACCTTCCCAGGCCCAATTCATACAATCATACCCTTTTGTTTCTGGGACTGATATTCATATTTGGAAGTAGAGATGATGGCCCTCTTTAGGCATTCAAAACTGTATAGGAGAGAGGGGAAGGGAATCATGCCTGCTGCCATGCATTCTGAAGCAAGTTTTAAGCACATACGTAGGTTTTGCGTACAGGCCTGGGCATTTCTAGGTATAGTCAGAATGTAGAGTTTTGTGGAATTCTCACTCATATCTACAAAGCACATGTTTACATGTTCCCTTCTATACATCAATGCTTAGGGATGTAGCTTAGATAGCATCTCACTGTCCTCTACATTTATAAAGTATGTGCAGCTTGTAATGCCTACCTACTTATTAGGGTTGCCAGGTCCCCCCCTCCACCAGCAGTAGGTTTTGGGGTGGGGCTGGGGTAGTGATTGTGTGTACGCCTGCATGTTACATGATTATGTCATTTCTGGGGGTAAACCTGGAGGCAGCGCAACGCGAAGGGAATGCTTTAGCACTCAGACTCCCAAAACACTAGCATTTTTTTTGGGGGGGTGAGTGTTAAAGTGTCCAGTCACAATGTGGTGTTTCTGGGTTTACCCCCTGATGTGACGTAATCATGTAGCACACGATCGCCACTACAAGTGGCATGGCTGATTGGAGGGCAATTGCCCGCAGGAAATGCCAACCTGGCAACCCTACTACTTACTCATTGGCTGTTGGACTCACACCAACTCTCTCTACATTAATAGATTTAGCAGACATCTCCATATCATGAAATGTATGTTCTTTGTGAGAGAAGAAACATTTATTTGAAGATGTCTCCTTAGGAGAGGAGGTACAAATGAGAAGGATGAGAAACTGTTTATTCAAATCAGTAGTGGTAATTTAAGTGAAAAACTTGGAATCAGTTTTTCTTAAAGTCCTTAAACTGATCAACTTATGTAAAGCATGCAATTGCTTGCTTTTTATTCCCCTTTGCACCTTCATAGTCAGATGCACTCTTTAAATGATTGGCATAAGCTAGATTTCAGTGACTGCTTTTGGGGGGCTGTATAGCATTATTCAAAAACTGGTTTCAAGATTATAAGACTAGATGGTTTCATGGGCATACAGTGAAGGCACATAGAGACACCTACGTAGTAAATTTCCACTCAAAAATTTTTTACAATGTGCCATTTAAAAACAGGGGGGCAACCGCTGCTAGAAAGCAGTCTAATAATGTGAGAACACACTGTAATCAAGCTCCCTGCTCATGACTGGCAATCCAATCTGGAAGATGATCAAGCATGTTAAAGACAAAAACGGAACAGGGTTTTTACTGGCCCTTGACAGTTTCAGAGACTTTTTACCTCCCTGCCAATTGTATTTTTATCCCACCCTTTTTCCAGGTTCTCATCCATGGTTCTTGGAGAACATATTTTTAATCATAACAACTTTAGGGTATGCTACTCTGAGAGAGTGAGTGGACCACATTTATCCAGTAAACGTTATGAATGAACAGGTATGTGATTCTGGGTCTCTCCCACAGTAGTCTGATACTCTAAGCACTATACCATGCTGGTTTTTCACCTCAGATACTTTGACAGCAAGTACAAAACACTTTGTTGCACTAGAGGCCTTTCTTATGTATGGACTCTGGAGAAATCTTGGAACATCATCAAAAGCTCTGGGCTCATTACACAAATGCTGCTTCTTTAATTGGGAGATGTGGGTCACACCTGGTCTGAGTTGAACTCTACTTCATACTTTAGCTGGTTAATGGAATATGAAGAAGGTTCAGTGGCCATTCTTTGTGCTTGTAAATTTACCAGCTTGAAGGTGGGGTGAGGAGTTCTCCCAGAATTACAATTTATTTTCAGATTAGAGAGATCAGTTTTCCCTAGAGGGAGTGGCAGTTTTGGAAGGTAGATAGTATCACATCTCTGATGAGTTCCCTCCCAAAATTCCACCCCACCCATACAGTGCCCTCTAATATTTAGAGTTGTTTAGGATCATCAGTTTCACATTGCTTCACTAGGTTGATAACTGCACACATTGTATATGGGAGACATATATAAACCAGATATATGTGTATACATTGGTATATTTAATATACATATAAAAGTAATTATTCAAGATAGATTAATAATGAACTGAGTTTGCCAATCTGTTTAATTATGTTTTATAGTATTACAACTAGAGTCAATCTTACCAGATGTTTGAGTAATCGGTAATATATTATGTAAGTATTTTTCAAACATCTCTGTTAAGATTTTTATAATTGGCTTCTTAATAGATAGAAACTAACCTATTACTATTCTATTTTTTCAGACAACCTATATACATGCCTGGTTTGATTTAAACTGTTTGTATATGTATATATTTCTGTAAATGTGGGTTTCAATTGACCACTGACGAAGGCCAAACAGGCCGAAACGCATCTGGCATGTAGTTATAGATATCAACCTTAGGAAATGCTATTATCATGCACTAGGTTCCATATTCAATCCTTGGTATTTTCGGTTATAGCATCTCAGGTAGATGGTATTGGAAAGCCTGTTTGTTGATTGGTTTGTTGGTTTGTTGGTTTGTTGGTTTGTTTGAGAGTCTAAAGAATCCCTGCTGTCAGAGTGGACTGTAAGGAGGTAGATGGACTTACAGTGTGTGACTTGAAGAAGAAAAATAGTTAGTTTTTATATGCCAGCTTTCTCTACCACTTAAGGAAGAATCAAACTGGCTTACAATCTCTTTCCCTTCTCCTCCCCACAACAGACACCCTGCATGGTAGGTGGGGCTGAGAGAGTGTGACTAGCCCAAGGTCACCCCACTGGCTTCATGTGTAGGAGTGGGGAAACAAATCCAGTTCACCAGATTAGCCTCCGCCGCTCATGTGGAGGAGTGGGGAATCAAACCCGGTTCTCCACATAAGAGTCCACTGCTCCAAACCACCGCTCTTAACCACTACACCACACTGGCTCTATTGGTATAACACAGTTCTATATATCCAAAACACTGAACAAGTGTTCATCTATTTTTAAAAATTGTGTGAAAATCATTTGGACTTAATCAAATTCATAGAAAAAAAATCTCAATAACATCTCCATTTTATCTAGTCCTGATCTACCATGTACATTGGCTATAGTTTTGTTTAAAAAGAATCTGCCATATTACCAAGACTGAAATGTAATGACAACTATACCAGGCTAAGCTCTCCAAGTGAGACAGTTCCAAGACATTAGAATAGCTCTGCTGGCTTGGGCTCAACATTTTACTCTCATTCCTCAAGGCAATGTTAATATCAGATAGAGTTCAGACTCTCCTCATAAATCAAAGCTGTCAGAAGACTGAGAAAAACAATACTAGGCAATAACTTTTAGTAGGGGAAATCTTTTGCTACTAGTATTTGAAACTGAACAGGACATCATTTATAGACAGCGCCAGAAAGTGGCAAACATGGATTCTGCAATTTTTCTAAAAGTGTTCCTTTTTTTTTTGCACCCCTCTCAACAATGTTAATTCATTTCCATCCATGTTTTAAAGAACACTGAATGATGTCATCACATCTATTGTTGCAATGTAATGATGTGGTTTCTGATTGGCTGTGTTGCCAGACATGATTTTATTTGTCAGTATCCAGCAGGGTCACCACATCATGCATCAGGGTGAAATGTAATCTGATACAGCAACAGAGGTGGTAGTGGGGGGGAAAGGTGTCATAAAGCAGTTTGGATTAAAAAAGATCCCTCATAATTTGATTAGTGATGTAACTCAAAACAGTGAGGGACAAGGGCAAAGGAGAGTGCATTTTACACCCTTGCCCATTCAGCATGTTGGTGCTGTCCCCAGTGCCATCAGATAGCTACATGTTGGCATGATATATAAATCTGGCAAATCTTAGGAAAAAAACCAGAATGAACCACATATACAAGAACTATTTAAAAATGGAAAAGAACTATGGAAAGATGTGTATGCTACTTACCAAGAGCCTACTTGTACCAGAGACAAGACTAGCACAACAGGCCCGTGTGAAGGTATAGAGAAGGTAAGATAATAGGGTTGTCAGGTCCCTCTTCGCCACTGGCGGGAGGTTTTTGGGGCAGAGCCTGAGGAGGACAGGGTTTGGGGAGGGGAGGGACTTCAATACCATAGGGTCCAATTACCAAAGCAACCATTTTCTCCAAGTGAACTGATCTCTATCAGCTGGAAATCAGTTGTAATAACAGGAGCTCTCCAGCTAGTACCTGGAGGTTAGCAACCCTATAAGATAAGAGGTTGGATCTTGCAAAGAATTCCTGCTTGTGTTGGAACTCTTGTGCAAGTAGAAACAGAAGAAAAAGACCATGGTCACTGCTTGCACTCAGTCAAACTTATTGTACCCCCACCTGCATTTTTGTTTATGCAAGGTCTTGTGGCAACCAATTTCTGGGCACTACAGTACACAGGGAGAAAGTGCTAGGCTAGATCTTGTGCGAGCAGAACTTTGCTAAGCCAAATAATGTTTCCCTTTGCATATCGCTGATCTAAGCCATTGGCTGGGTAGGATTAGAACTACTCCTAGGAAGAAAAGCAGGAAAGCATCCAGTTTTTAGAGGAAACAAATATATTGGGTTTGGGAAGGTGAAGTGCTTCTCCTGTCCCTTACCATATTCTGAAAGGGGAGAAAATATGCATTTGTTATTTTTAAAAAGGTCTATAAATAGCTTCTAAGAGACCATCAGTTCCTCCTTTTAAAAAGAGCAAAATCCTAACTCTTGTAAAACGTTAATGGCAAAATATGGCTTTAATAAATAGCATATTTCCCCTCTTCTTTTACAATGTGTCCTATGAAAGGGCTGCCATAACAAATCAATTAGCAATTGCAATTTCTCTTTTATTTGCAGGAGGTGTTCTCAAATTCTATTATACTTCTGAGAACAAAGGGTGAAGGTGAGGGCTCCCAGGTGGCCAAATCAGGCATTCCAAGCATGTGCAAAGCTAACTGCAGGATTTGATGGTGGTCCTTTAAGCAATAATATTGTCACCTCAGCAGTACTAAAAGTTTTTTTTTTAATACTAACCAATTCATTGTGGCATAAGCTTTCATGAGCCCGAGCCCCCTTTGTCAGATGCAGAAACAGAAAAAGGTCCACGCAAGCTGTTCGCAAAAGCTTATGCCACAGTAAATGCATTCGCCTCTAAGGAGCAACACGATTCTTTGTTATTTTGGACTAACAGAGCTTTGGATGGAATTCGAAATAAAATGACAACCTATGCCTTTACTGATGCACTACATTTGTTTCACTCTTAATGTTTTGAACTCTTTTTTTCTTAGCCAAATGGAGTGCCATGTTGTATTTGATTCACTCATATATAAAGATATGGTCATCCAGCTCCCCCCCCCACCTCGAACAAATCTAAAATAAAGAGCAAGCAAAATAAACCAACAAACTGGAGTTCCTGAAACTGGAAACTGCCCAAACCATTTAAAAGAGGATGTAGGATTATTGTGCTTACATTCATGGGGGCAACAGTAGCCTCTTTCTCTTGAATGGTCACTTTTCAATTTTAGGTGTTAAAAGGCAAGTTCGTCCTATATCCTGCAGTTGAATCATGGTGATCATGGTGTAGTTTTCCCTGTTGCTTTCTCAAATATATTGTCATGAATGATGCTGTGAAACAATGCTGGCCATGATGACCAAGAACAAGGATAACGTATGTGTGCATGCATGCTTGTATTTGATGTTGAGCTTGTAGATAGGTTTGCCAGCTCCAGGTTGGGAAATATCTGGAGATTTTCAGGGTGGACCCTGAGGAGGGTGGGGTTGGGGATAGGAGGGACTTTAAAGGGGTATAATGCCATAGAATCCACCTTCCAGAGGAGCCATTTTCTCCAGGTGAACTGATCTCTATCGGCTGGAGATCAGTTGTAATTCCAGGAGATCTGCAGCTAGTACCTGGAAGTTGGCAACCCTACTTGTAGGTGTATTAATAATTTAACTATATTCCTACATAAAATGCATATGAGTCATATTGTATAATGTGTGCGTGTGTGTGAAAGTGTCCAGACACATTTGAAAAACATATGCCATTTTCAAGAGAAACTAGTTACAAGGAAATAGAAGATGCAACTAAAGCATCACAGATTCAGTTCACTCAGGGAGAAGCACCATTAAAATGGGGAACTTTTGGTGAATGAGAAATTTAAGCTGGTGGATACCCGGAACTACTATCGGCTACAAAAAATTCTAGAGCCATCCATTTCTTCTTCAATACACTACAGCATGAGTTTTTTTTTTCATCAACCACTAAGATCTTCAAAATCTGTAATCTTTTTCTTTTATGACAAAACTTGCATTCTCCATGAACTAATACAATATGGTATTTCAATATAAATACATTTTAGATATCTGAAACAGAAAAAAAATGCATTGACAGAGATACATTCCAAAAACATGTAAGCAATCACAAAAATATTTTTAAAGCTATTGGCACGATCATGGCTGGGGCAAATGGGATGTCAGGTTTCGGAATTAATAAGGAAGTCAACGGTAACAAACAATAATGGAAATGTAAACACCATCAAAGCTACTCAAGGCCAAGTGAAATGCCTGAAGAAATATATTTGTCCAAGGCAACATCAGGCTCCTTCAAGAATTATTACTCTTTGCTTGGAAAAAGAATCTGGGCAGAGACAACAGGTGGTTTTCATAGAGGAAACAATAATAAATACAGTGAATTTCACTATTTTTCATTAAAAATCAGGACTATTTCTGAACCTATTGATTAACTGGACTCTTGATTAACTGGCAACCATATTTTATAAACCTCTATTATAGTTGTTTTTTGCATAGTTTTACATTTATTTAAATATGTCTTGTACTTAGGGTTGCCAGCCTCCAGGTAGTAGCTAGCTTTGTGCGTATTGCTACACCTGAGCCGTAAATAAAGCTGAAAATCACCATTTCAGCTTATTTTGGTCTTGGGTTTACCAGAAAAACAACAATGCAGGAATCAGCTGAGCAGAATAGGTAATTCCCGGGAAAGCTGAATATTCATTATTCATTAATTATTATTAATCATTAATGTCAATTATTATAATTTATTATTAATAATAATTTTCCAGTTCAGCCGGGGGGGCATTTTTGGAGGTAAAGCCCCCCAATTCTCAGCATAGCTTGAAGGGAAAGTCCTTGCATGGCCCATGACATTTGATGAAGATTAGGCCAGGGGGGTCCAATTTTATGGGGTCTGGAGGGGGGTTGACCCCTTCCAGACTCCATAAAATTGGACTCCCTGACCCAATCTTCACCAAACTTTGAGGGCCATGCAAGGAGAGTCCCTGCAAACCATGCTGCAACATATTTTACAAAAGCAAAATAATTAATGAGGGATGATTAATATATTTAACTTCAGATAATTAATAGTATAATATCTGGATTTAATTACTGAACACATAGCCTAAATCAATTTGATTGAGAGTTTAAGTGAGGTAATTTGTCTGTATTTGGACAAAGGTTCTTGCCTCATCTGGGAAGAAGTAGGCATTCAATTAGACATACTTCACAATGTTAACCTGCCCAATTCTTTTAACACCTTGTTAAAAATAATTAGGGAGTTAGGGGAATGAAAGGACTATGTGGGAATTAATACATCAAAATCTCCAGCATAGCCAGCATCAAAATATTTCATTAATGTATACATATTTGCTCATAGATACATGCTGAGGTATGGACTGCAAAATATAGATTTGTTTATTACAGTTGTGAAAATTGGCATTTGACTTTATGAGTCCCATGAATACAATATTAAAGGAACTTTCTATAAATAAACTTTCTATAAATAAGGGGCTTGGATGTTCCAAAGGCAAAACTGAAAGTATTGTTTTAATCAGGTTTGTTATTCTTTTCTCATTCCTATTTTTCTCAGGGGCTTTCCATTATTACAGTAAAGGCCTACTGCTCACTGAGGTGGTAAAACTATATCTGGGACTCAAATGCTTAAATGCTCCACCAAACATCAACAAATCCTTGCACACAGAATGCTAGATATAGGGAGAAGGCTAATCTAGACATCTTTTAGGTGGAAGAAATTTTTTTGTATAGAGAAGCATTCAGTCATATGAGCTCACAGTCAATGAAAACTTGGCTCGTCATTCTAAACCAGTGGGAACACAAGTGGTAGTTTGGTGGAGCACTCTGAACATTGCTGAGTGGAGCGGAGATCTGACACCATGTCAAAGGGTGGAGCTGGAAGTACTGGGGCTGTTGGCTCAGCACTATATAGACATATGGATGCCAAGTGGGTAGGTGCACATTACCTCCTGACAATCTCTGGCAAGGACACCAGATTCAATCGTTTTCAGTGTACACAGATGGAAGTCCTCCAGGAAACCACCACACAAGCCACCATCACTATAAGTTAGAATTCTGCACATACTATGGTGCACTCTGAACATTCTCAGAGTGTAACTCCATTTTACCATTCTCAACGAAACCTTAACAGAATCTGCAAATTAGGCTTGGTGCGTCCAAGCTCTGATGAAGCCCTGTTTCTGAATTTCCTACAGATTTCATGATTAATGATCTATTATTGTTTGGTATAACTTTTTTGTTTGTTTTGGGAGAGTTTCATTTTCCCCCTTGTAATGTTGTTTCTTTGCCTGTGTTTGCGACCAGCTTTGAGTCTAGAATCAAAATTGCAACTAAACAGAACACAGTAGAACACTAGGCAGAATTATTCCAATTAATTTATGATCTGATCATAAGTATAGGTGGGGCTGACAACATTTCCCCTATGAGCAATCCATGAAGCATTTAATGGAAATATCTTAATGAACAGAAATGGGCTTTTAAAATACAATAAAATGTTTTAAACACATGCCTACATTTACAGGTCGGTCAGCAGAGTAGCTTAAAGGGTGATGGATGACTGCACCAGAAATGCCTAACAAGGAAGCCAGGATAGTTGTAAGTTTATTGCACTGCTATTTTAATTTTTTTTAAAAAAAACCTGTAAGCTTTCAAACCCCACAATGTTTTAATCAACCATAGGCCATTAGAGCATAAATGAAATGAAATGTGTTATGTCCAGCGTTTGTGGTTAGTGACTAACTTTCTTTTAAAAGTAACCATGCTGGCCCTTGGCATGTGCGTTCCCAGCAGAGGCACCTGTTTGTTCCCAGTGTACATGCGGGAAGAGGGGAAAGGGTCAGGAAATCTGCTGATTATACACCCATGGCAGTCCAGGATTGGATCAAATGAAACTGTAAGCTCATTCACACACTCTGCATTCAACTCTGCTCCAAAACACAGAGCTGTCTCATTGGTGATAGACAACTCTGTAGATACGTGCACTTCTTCGAAGGAATTACACGTCCCTTTTTTTTTTGAGCCACTATGGTGTCTCTTGTGTCTCATCAACCTTAGCAGTTAACAGATATCCATGCTCCTAATGGAAACAGAATGTATTTCTTTAAGTTTCTCAAACATCCCCACCATCAAATTCCCAGAAACAAGATCTAACAGAAAACAATGGACTGGAGCAAAGCAGCTTTTCAGCTGGTGAAAAAAGAAAGAGGGGGTCCCCAACATTGTACCCTTTGACCAGGGGTCCCCAGCATTGTACCCGGGGGGCATGGCACTCACAGACACCTTTCCTGGTGCTCACCAAGTGTTTTTAGAAAGTGGGTGGAGCCAGGTGGAGCTTTTGCCCAGCAAGGCTTCTGACTGGCCACTGGAGATTTAATTGGCTGTGCAGATTTTAAAAAATATTGCTTGGACAGCAGCTGCCACCACAGCACAAGGATCTTTGCTATGTGATGGAAGGTAAGCTGCAGCAGCTATTTTTGTGGCTGGCTCCACCTTGTGTGGCAGCCATTTTGTGGCATCTATTTTGTGGCTGTGCCCACCACTATGTATCAGAATTCCAAAGGTGCCCGCAGGCTCAAAAAGTGTGGGGACCCCTGCCTATGACTATCAAAAAGTTATGCTGTGGATCATGGGACACTCCATGTGTGATGAGGGCTGAATATTGCCTAACAATATTCAAAGTTGGATAATTTTGATAACTGAGCTGTTATTTAGAACTTTCAACTGTCAAGGCAATCTCACACTGTTCCAAGTCATTTGAATCTAACTTTCTCAGCTAACTGATAAAGATGGCAACTTATAAACAGATTATGCTTCTCGCTGCCTGTGCCAACATAGACATCACCTCTGTAAAGCTGCATTGGCTTTTGACATGCCACTTTAACTGTAGATATTATAGCATCCGGGATGGGAAATCAAATAAGGACCTGGAGCTGGATCTTTACTAGTCATGATTTGGTCCCAAAACTTCCCCATCTGGTTTCAGTTTCTTGGGCAGTGGGAAAAACTACTGGGAGAGGCTGAGACAGAAAGTGGACTGAGATAATCCATACATGTATATATACCAGGGACACTGACCAACCAACCAAGAGATTTTGCTTTGATTCACCAAACCAATGGACTTAAAGATCTTGCATCTCTGCACACTGTTTCGGTCACAGTAAAAAGTAACACAAAATCTAGCTGATCATAATCTGGAGTGCTCCTTTGCAGAATTAATTCTTGGAATTTTAGTTCATTTGATTTTGGATCATGCTTCTCTGTCCATTAATACAACCTGCTGAACTGTATAGGGCTTTGTAATATTTATTCAACTGCAGTTTCAAATAAAGCCAGGTAGATCAAAGCTTTCCCTCTAATTAGTGATCTCCAAAAGCAGGACTATGTCTAGTTGACACATTGACAAAATACCCCAGGTGGTGACAGCTCATTCCGCTGTGACATTATGTCTTGAATGAAATGCTATTTTTCCATTTAAAATCTATTTTGCTTGAAGCACTCCACTATTTTGAAAAAAATATATTATGGGGAAGAGAAAATGTAGACGGTCATTAATAAGGGGATTTCTAACAAACCTTTTATTCAGGCTCAGAGTTCTTTTCTACATTCTGGCTTAATTTTAAGACATTAGGACATCATAATTTCCCCCTAATTATACATTTAATAGTGCTCTTAAAATCTGTAATTGAATTCTTTACAAGTGAATGTTAGCACCACAGATTTTTTTTATTGTTTTCATGTGACAAAGGCATCTAGGATTAATAATTAAGGCACAACCCAGAGCATTTACCAAATTTGTTCTGTTTTATGGAGTGTGAGGTTGAACTTGCTTTCTGTGGTATGAAGCAAATCATATGAGAAAAATAGGAAAGTCTGTGCATTTTCGAGACTAGTACTATGCCCATAACAGAATGTCTTTTTAGCAGGCAGTTGCCCATAAAAAAAGACAAACAGTTCTGAATCTGAACAACATTTCTCTTTGTCTTGCTTGAAGAAATTGGTATCCACATTCCACACTACAATATTTTATTTTCTCTTCCCAAGTTCTTTAAACATGCCCAGGTACAGCTAGGGTAGAAGGAAAATTCTGTGTGTGCATCAGTTTCTGGAGTGGAGCGCTTATCTGAAAAATGGGTCTTTCATTCTGAGCCCTGTTCATTTTCCCACAGCCAGATTGGAGCAACAAGAACAGAATTATGACTGTATCCATACATGGTTGGACATTAAGTTATTGTTGCACTATAACATTTGTAGGTAGCATACACTTCCAGTATACATGGTGGAATAAACTGGGAAGGGCTCTTGTCAGCCCTGAATGCAGTCACCTTTCCTTTGTATGTGCAGGAATGACCCTAACACAATGGTCTAAATCAATTATGGTAATTCAAATGGCTATTTTTTTATAAACCATAGTCTTGCCTATGACAGAGTTGCATATGAAAGACATGAATTCAAAAATGAACGAATGAATGAATTAGTTCACTAAGAGCCACTTTAACTAATGAAGAAAAGGGGCAGTTGCCCTAGGACCATCACATCGGGGTCCCACTGCCAGTCCTGTACTTTTAATTCTTTCTCTGCCTCTCCCAGATGCTTATTTTTACCCTCTTCCTGCACAGATTAGGAGAGGGTAGCAGTGAGCACAGCCAAAGAGAGGAAGCAGACAGCAACTGTTACCATTCAATCCAATTCAGACAGGGATTGAACAGGCCCACACGCAGCTCCTTGGCCAAACAACTCTGAACTTAAGAGCTAAGGGCAATGCACAGAACAATGACTGATTGTATGACATAGCGCAAGAGTAGCTGACAGAACTGAGGTCTCAACAGGAGCAAGGCATGCAAGCAAACTGAGTAAATGTTAAGTGACTGCTGGTGATACTCAGGCAAAAACTGCTGTTATGCTAGGAGTGCAGTAGGATGAAGCAGAAAGACAGCAGGCCACTGCTTCTCGCCAGCCTACTCTGTCCTCCTTGTAACTAAGGAGGACAGAGTGGCTGGTGGGAAGTGACAACACTCTTCCTCTCCACTGAAGCTGCAAGTAGGATGGAGCAGGCTGGTGGGAAGCTGCCAACAGTTTCCCCTTATCTTGTTTTCCGAGTATTGTGTGAAGCCAAAGGGGAGGGTCCAAAATGGGAATGTAGCTAGTGGAGCAGGGAGAGATACCAAAGAGGAAGGACAGGGGACCCAATTATACTCTGCTGTCAAGGGCCCACAAAAACGTAGAGCTGGTCCTAGCAGTAGTAACTGACAGGACTTGAGGCTGTGCCTGTGTAGGCAAGCACACATAAACAAACAAATGAAGGCATTATCAACTTCACTCAGTTGTCCGGGGAGTAGAGATAGCTGTTTGGAGAATATGTATTAGAGGTGTATTAGGGGAGTGGCGAAGACACCACTATGTAGATAGCCAGTGCTATGACTACTGTACATTGTTGCCATCAGAAAGGAACAAGTACAGAGAGGGATGCAGTTTAAATTCCATTCATGAAGCTGAACTATGCCAATAGGTTCAGGGGAGCCCTCCCTCATCAAGCCCTGGCCCCTGATTCATTGTTAGCTCATGGCTGGCCAATGGCTGGCCAACACAGTCACTTCATTGCCACTGAATAAGTTCTCTGTCAAGTCACAGCATCCTTGATTCTACTTGGCTGCTTTGTTAAGCCCAGATTGGTTCCAGCTTTAGCTGAGGTACACTTTTAATCCTCCCTTTCCATTAGCATCTTGATGTCAGACCATTCCCTCAGCCTTGGCATCACTTCCAGTTTGGCAGAATCTACTTCTGGTTGGCCCTTCAGCTCCTCCCACCATGGTAAGCCATAGCAGCAACCTTGCTGAAACTAACCAGAAATGTGTTCATTGTTTGGATGGGAGTCCTCTTGCATATACCACATGATGACATAAAGGCAGAACGTAAATGAGATAATAAATAAATGACATGTGGACTTGATGATAGAAGAATGTAAATGAGAGGTGATAAAGCTTCTATACTCGTTTTAGTAATGTTACTGAGATTTCGGATACAGTCAGCTTTAAACTTTCAGTTTCAAACAAATATAAAAAAGGCCAAGAAAGGTAGATGGGGCCATTTGCTACCCACAGACACATTTCTGTGAAGTAACCACTCGGACCATCCAGCATGAAATATTTTATGTGCTGGTGTCAAGGGCTTCCTTCAGTGGGACTGTGAGCCAGGGGATCATTATGAAAGAAGTGGTCTGTGGCTTCCTTTAGAGACTGTGGTTTATTTTTTTCTTGGGACTATTTTAGAGTCTATGGGTAGGGTCTGTGGGTTTCAGGTTGTATCTAAACATTACTTCAAATAACTACTGAAGTGTTTGGACAAGGAGATTTTAAAGTACTAAAAATCCCAGCAGGTTTTCTGAGGTGTTTTTTCCTAAAATAGAAGTTCAACCTGAATAAAAAAACCCGACACATACAATCTATAATTGTGATTATGGGCTACTGAGACAGATTGGCATTAGCTAAATGCAGAACTATCTCTGGTATTCATAGCTGACAGACAATAGCATTTGCTTGTAGACAGAATTATCTCTGCATAGCCTGGCACCTGTAGTAGAATACAAAGCAGAATCTCTTCTGAGAAACAAATTTATTTTCCATAGCCCTACTCAGACTGGTAGATGCAAACAAAAAAGCAAAAGAGTCAATGCACACAAAGCCTTTAATAGAACAACATGTTCTGGGCAGTATCCCTGTTAAATATTTCCTAATTTTTCTGCTTGGCTCTTTCATCTTGACTTATCTACTCCTGCTGAGACAGACAGGCTAGGGGATTTTTCTCTTCTTCCCTGCTGGAATCAAGATTCTTTTAACGATTCAGTGTCATGTGGCATTAAAGAAACTGGCTTCCTAAAGATTTATTATTCCTTTTTTCCAGTCAACCATGCTGGATACAAAATAACATGTGCTGTATACCAGCTTTTATTCTAGGGTGCAGCTGCAAACTCCAGTCAAGAGTATGGGAGGACATATCCTTTGATGCCTGCAATATATACAACAGTAGCAAGACTTTGTCATATTGATCTTGATCTCATGTTCAACTTTGTTCCTTCAGCTTGGTGTACAATGCGTTCAGATAAGTCTGGTTTTTTCACAACTGTTTGAGCGACTAACAGTTGAGCAAACCAATAAGAAAGAGCATGATCTTTGTGCTGAATATATTGCTAGACCAGTGGTACTCACTCCACTTGCAAAGAGCCACATTTGCAATTACCTTTAACCAAAAGAGCCAAATTGACTTCCATCCCTGGCATGAGGCCTGACCTTCAGGGAGGCTCACAGCCAACTTTTTTGCCTCTGGCATGTGTATCTCCTACGAAGTCACAGAACTGGAGAAATAAATTATGAAACCCTCCAAATACATTCATTTAGAATGTATGGAAAGAAAGCCCTCAGCCAATGACTGGGGCCAAATCCTAATCGCTGTTGCCATGACCTGTACACTACTCCCCTGATAATACATAGTACTTGAGCGTGTACTTTAGTTTAAGTGGAAATCTGTCAAAGATGTAGAACATGCCTGCCTCACATTTTGTTTGTAAGATACAGAAGCCTTTGTTTAACAAATGATTCTCTCAGTAGACTTTGGTGTGTCTACCAATGTACTATACTTAATTTTTAAAAAGTTATTAAACATACTAACTTGCTTTAGGTACAATTCAAAAACTTTTTTATATATTTGGGGCATAAGAATTATTCTTCTTGTAAATATCTCCTGGGAAATTCATTACAGGGGAGAATGTAGTTTATGTTCCAGTTTTCTTTGCCTTCAATATAAAATCTAGTACGGTGGTCCAGTCTTTAACTTATATGACATGGATATACTAAACCATTTCCATTTATTTGCTTTATTAAGTTCAAGCTTCAGATAACATCATATTGCTAGTCTTCACTATTTTTGGTTCGGCTGCAATCCACATTATCCTGCCAATCCATCCCTGCTCTGCCAACAGACACAAAAACTTTTAGCGTTTTTATTTTTCCCATTCTAAAGGGAACAGGCATTCAAATTATCCAGCCACAAGATATAGTTTGATGCCCAGCTATACATTGTAACTGAACTAAAGAAAGGTTAGATTGGTAAAGGTCTACTGTCCATGGATATTACAGCACTAATCAGTGATGGTTGCTGCCACAGGCCTTTTATTCGTGGCTGTTTCCCTCACAGTCACCCCCAACTACTTGGGGGCTTTGTTTTGGTTATGCATGCATTTTCCAACCTTCAGAGGTTGCCTTGCTCTCCCCGTGAGTTTTCCCTGTGTCTTCAAGATGCATCCAGAAACATGGGGGAATTGCGCAGAAAATGAAGAAAGTGTCCTGCCCTGGCCTGATCTCATGAGATCTCAGAAACTAATCAGGGTAGTTAGTACTTGAATGGGAGACTACCAAGGAATACCAGGGTTGCTATGCAGAGGAAGGCAATGGCAAACCACCTCTGTTAGTCTCTTGCCATGAAAACCCCATAAGGGGTTGCCATAAGGTGGCTGCGACTTGACGGCACTTCACACACACACACACAAGAAATGTGAAGGGGCTTTAGTTAAATACCCTCCTAAATTCTGAAAGTGAAGATGCCCTCCTTATCCTGTCTCATAAACAATTTGAAAGGACTGGACCTACTGAAGAAAAAACCCACAATCTGTTGCCAGACAGACAATAAAGGGCACTACATGGAGTATATGGGAGTATATGGAGATGCAGTTAAATATGTCTGATGCAGAGTTGCTGAGAGGTACTAAGCAAGGATTCCCTCTGGGCCTCTCCTCACATCACCAGAAGAACAACTGTAGGATGCTTGATTAGAATGTGCGTGTTGGTATTATTCTGGAGTAGCACCTTTCATAGTTCCACAGGCTCTATGGACACCTGGGCCCTGAAAACCTTGTATCCCCTCTTGGCAGCCCTTGTCTGTTGCAGTGTTTCTGTGTTACCATGTGTACATTGTAAGGGACTATGGCTGGAAAGGGCTTAGTTTATTACATCGCTGTTTTCCAAAGAAGTAAAGTAATACAATTTGAGTGTCATTCTTTAACACAATTTCTTGCTGAAGAAATCTATACTTCGGTATGTATATTCTCTCCTAATGTAGTGTTATGTTAGGTTTTACGTTTAATTCCATCATTTATCCTTTTTTCGTTCACAGTTTTTAGAAGACTAGCCGTATAAAAGCCAATATATAGATAGCATGTTTAATGGAAGTTCAAGCTTCCCAATTACAAGACAACTTTATTGCTGATTCTTAATGAGATGTGGTTTCTCCTGCCTATAATTGTATGCACCACAAGGGTTGCATGTATTAGAATAAGGATGACATTATCCAGATCACATTCCAATGCTTAGTTCCAACGTTTTAGTGAAAGAACTTTAGGCTGAAGTCCTAAGCATACATACTTACTTAAAAGTTATTTCTTCTTACTTAGAAAGGCAATGTTGTGTAGTGTCTTACTTAGAAAGGCAATGTTGTGAAGTGGTTAGAGTGTCAGATTCAGGAGATTCAGGTTCAAGTCCCCACTCTGCCATGGAAGCTTTGCTGGGTGACCTTGGGCGAGTCAACACTTCAGTGTAACCTAAATAACAGGTTGTTGTGAGGATAAAATAGAGGATAGGAGAACAGTGTAAGCCAGTTTGGGTCTCTGTTAGGGAGAAAGTTGTAGTATACATGTAAATAAATAAATACACTCAGTTTTCCTGGGAGAAAAAAACCTGGATAGGTATTTGCTGTTGATCATCTATACTATCCTCTCCTGTCCTAGATAAATAATCTGTTGTGATAACTTTGTTCATGATAAAAGATGAGCTGATTGTATAAAATTACCTTTTCTTGTTCCCATATGTGTTTGGATACAGTGTCTCCACGTTAAATGTAATACATCTAGGATAGAATGGTGGATTTTAAGAGGTGAAGTTCTTGGCCTGGAGAAACCCAAACAGAAATGAATAAGAACCCAGTTGCATTTGCTGGTGTGACTTAATCTTGTCTAGCCCTCTTTTGACCTCATACCCCTTTCTTGCTGCATCCATGACAAAATAACTGGATGATAATTGCATTGAGATAGTACAGAAATGTTGGGATTGCTTAAACCCTTTCAGTATGTTTTGTATTAATTAATCTTTTCCCTAATGCTCTAGAAATTTGGAATGCTGCCTGTTTCAGTTTCACAACTGTAAGGATTTGTCTGCAGGACAAGTATGAATTGCAGATGCTGAGTCACTTTGGCTATCTGTGTTAGGTTGAAAGAAGGGATAGGATCATGTAGAAAAGAACATATTTTATATTACTATTAATTGGCAGTACATTGGTCAAGTGAGGGAAGGGAATGAAATAATGCCAAGTAAATTCAGCGGACTCTGTAACTATTCATGTAAATGCCATTTATTGATGATAAATAGTAAAGGTAGGGCTTCCAACCTCCAGGTAATAGCTGGAGATCTGCTATTACAACTAATCTCCAGACTATAGAGATCCGTTCACCTGGAGAAAATGGCCACTTTGGCAATTGGATTTTATGGCACTGAAGTCCCTCCCCTCCCCAAATCCCGCCCTCCTCAGGCTCCACCCCAAAAATCTCCCACCAGTGGCAAAGAGGGACCTGGCAACCCTAAGTAAACGTGTGCAAAATATTTCAATGGGGCTCACTGCTCTGGGAAACTTACTGGGTGAGTGGACACCCTCAATTGTCTCTCTTCAGAAGCCCCACATGCCTCAGATTGGGAAAGGGACAGGGGTTTATTCTCACCTTTAGCCCTCCTCCTTTCCTTCTGACTAATCTCTCTGTAGTTTGGCAGCCCTAACCCTCCTCCTTGGCCAGGCTTTAAATGAGGCCTCTGCTGGAGTAGGTCCACCAATGTTCCCCAGTCCATCACATGGTTATTTCCCACGTGGGAGTGATGTTGGGCTCCTAAGGGTGAGAGGCTCCGCCCCTCTCCCTTGCCATGTCTTCCTGGATTTCTCCGCTATGTCTGTAGGAAAGAAGCCCTGCCCTGTGCATGCCTGGCAGCCCCTAGCCACCCTGCCAGCTCCTGATAACCTGCCAGGATGTGGAAGAGCAACAGGAACTGACAGCAGGAGAGGGCTGCTGAGCTTGCCCAGTGTGCTTCTGTTGCTCTCAACCTGGTAAGCCTGTGGTGACACTGTGCTGCCATTCTCATCTACAATGGGGATGTGGGTGGTGACACTGATGCCCTTCACCCAGGCAACATGACCTTCAACTTTGGTCTATCTGGGGGCTATCCACAAGACCCAAGAATGGTGTCCTGATGGAATGTCACCCATCCTTGGTAAGTCTATGGGCCAGAAGGGACTCAGGCAATGATGAAAGAGAATTATGTAATATGCTGTTTTGTTTTTACATTATTTGCTCCAAAGAGTTTCGTATAATGTATATAACTTTCAGGCAGAGAAAACAGCATTCAGGGCTTAGCTATAGAAATAAAGTGGTGTCATATAAGATTGTTTGCTTGGAACACTAGTGATTTCATCCGAAGAGTATATACAAAGCTAGTAATATGTGTCCAAAGAACTATAAAGGCCCACTATGCCCAGAATGTACTCAGTGCTAATATCTAGCCTATATAGTGGTTTGTCTAAGGCCACAGAAATCATTAGCACCTTCTCAAGGCACCTCTGGACCCCGATTATTTCCCAACATGCAGTTCTCTGAGGTTCTGAATAGGAAAAGGTTTCAAATGGGCAGGGTCTGCTTTCTTCTCTGCTATTCTGCACTGGGGAATTTGGAGAGGTAGAGGCATTTGGGTAAAACAATAAAGAGTTTAAAATGGTCACAAGGACACCCTGAAGCATCACATAAAGGATGGAGGCTTCGTCATACTGGTCTCTCAGAGCTACTGAGTCTAGTAAGACTGCTAAAACAGATATGACCTTTGGGACAGGCTCATTCAGCATTGCACGGCTTAGGGACCTGGGGGGGTTGGGGATAACTTAGAAAAGCCTTGATCAGCACAGTTAAACTGGGTTTAAAACATGCATGGCTGTTCATCCAAAAAAAAAAAAAAAACAGAATTAGGTGGGGAGATGAATTAACAGTTTCTTAGGCGCACCAGTAGGTAAAGGTAGTCTCTTGTGCATGCACTGAGACATTACTGACCCATGGGGTGATATCAGATCACAATGTTTACTAGTCAGACTATGTTTATGGGGTGGTTTGCCATTGCCTTCCTTAGTCATCTACACTTTACCCATACCAGTACTGGGAGTATCTAATCTTAATAAAATTGTGGGTGATAAATTTAACCTGTATTTACTGTGTCTCCTTATTTTTGAGATCACAAAAACAATATTATTTGGAAGCATCATGTAACAGAAAACATTAGATCACTGCAAGATTAAACGACTGGGCAATTTTTTAAATGTTCAAATTGTTAAGACCCTTTCAGATGTTAAATTGTATACTGGAATGGTTGCCAGGTCCCTCTTCACCATAGGTGGGAGGTTTTGGGAGCGAAGCCTGAGAAGGGCAGGGTTTGAGGAGGGGAGGGACTTCAATGTTGTAGAGTCCAATTGTCAAAGTGGCCATTTTCTCCAGGGGAACTGATCTCTATCAGCTGGAGATCAGTTGTAATAGCAGGAGATCTCCAGCTAGTACCTGGAGGTTGGTAACCCTATATGCTGGGGAGGTCCCATGCATAACAGAAGCATGCTCTATTTGAGATCCTCCCAGTTTGCATGGTTGCCATGCTGGGTGAACACAGGCAATATGTATATTTACCATACCTGAACATTTTCGGTGTATAAAAACTGACCACTGAAGGGGTAGCCATGTTAGCCTGCCATAGCAAAATAAAACCAAAAGTTAGTGGTATCTTAAAGATCTTAAAGGCTAACAATACTTATTTTAGTATGAGCTTTTGTGGGTCACAGCCACTTCTCACAAAACATGGAACTAGTTGTACCACAACACAAGAGAATTGTTTTTTCTTAACATTTACAAAGAGCCAATACTGATCAAGCCAATAATGTTCCAAATAATTACTGACAGTTAAATGTGTTGCAAGGATGCTAAACTGTCTGGGAAAGCAACATATACATTTATGGTGGGGAGTAATAATCTTGTGTTTTAATACGACCATTGTTTCTCTGACTAATTATGGCTGACTACACCAGTAGGGAGTCATGCTGTAAATCAGTGGGAGGCTAGGTATGTTCATTTTCAGAATAGTTGAAGTGAGAGAAAAAAGTATCAAAATGAAAACAAAGACCGAACAGTTTATTTTTCTAGGAAACAACTCAATAGAACCCATAATATACTCCATCTATTTGCTGGAGTAGATGCCCCAACATGAGTTAGTAATCAAGGCTCGAGGGTATCAATGTGATAACCGTTCCTGTGTTCCTGGTGCCATTCAAAACAGCCCCCTTAGACCTTGAACCACTTCCAACCACTTCAAGGAAAT
This sequence comes from Euleptes europaea, assembly GCF_029931775.1. Classification (NCBI taxonomy): domain Eukaryota; kingdom Metazoa; phylum Chordata; class Lepidosauria; order Squamata; family Sphaerodactylidae; genus Euleptes; species Euleptes europaea. The sequence goes on along the minus strand of NC_079320.1, from coordinate 33,773,879 downwards.
ATGTTTTAACTTATGACTGTTTTATTTCATATTTTAAGGCATTGTTCCAACCTATAGTGGACCATGCAATGGAGCCAAAAACTTACAGATAGCCTGTGTGTATTTTGGAAAGTGGAAGAAAAAGTGAGCAATGCTTGATTGTACAGTCATGAAAAAGTGATTATTAAGAGGAACTATGATTGCATTGTTGAGATTCTGAATGTTTATTTTCAAGAGTTTCAGCAGCATGCCGGCACCATGATCCCAATATTTTGAGCCTGAAGTTATACTTACAATCCCCATATAATGTTCTGGGTTTGAGATATTGCACTGATAAAGTGAGGGTACAATCCCTTTCAGCTGTGTTTCTGCTACAAGACCACAAAATATTTAACTCCAAATCTTCTTCTTCTTTACTTAAATGTGACTACTCATTTCACCAAAAATTCTGAGTAGTGCCACATTAGAATCCACATAAACCAGGCTAAAAAAAAAATCTTAAAATAATTTTGTACTTATAACATATGAAAAAAATGCAACAGCCAAAGTAACATTGACTCTACCCCAGCCAAAAGTCTCCCCAGCTTTTCTCCCACTGATGCACCTACCATCCCACCTGGGGATGGAATAATCCACAAGTCTTTCACATTTGAGATAAAGTGACATTCCAATAAACAATGTTCCATAAGATCAGTTTTCCAAGAAGCACATAGGCATAGCCTTCTTATAATGACCATTCATTACTTGAGATAGTATATCATTCAATCCTAGCAAACATATATCAGGGCATAGTCAACTGCTAATGTAAAATGGGAGACTTCTGGGATAGGAAAATCCCAAGTAAATGGGAGAGCAAACTCTATGTGCTCTAATATGAGAGCTTAGAAAATCCAAATCATGTAAACAATCCAAAATTATCATTCTAGCTCTCTCAAAGCTCATCAGCTCTAATTTCAGAGTTTGAATTCCCAACATAGCTAAACTAGTTTCTATCAGTTGTTTCCAAGAGCTTATATGAGTCCTTTCTTAACAATAAAAGGCAACTATTATGCTAGGAGATGGAAAATGACAGATATACCAAACAAATCGGAGTGGATTGAAAAAATGATGGAATTAGTAGAAATGGCAAAACTTACGGCGTCGGTAAATCAAAAGGATGATAATGAATTTGCAAAAGATTGGGAGGCATGGATTAATTATTGTAGAGATGAACTTAAATGTGATATTAACAAATATATTTTGATCTAATTCAGAACGGATGTATTGGGTATTGACGGTTTTGTTATAATTGAATTAGAAAAACAATACAAAGAGAAAAAAATGTTAATTAAAGGATCAGAGGAGGGGAGAGGGGAAGTCAAAGAATTAGACTTTTTACAATATGTAATGAAATGTATAATGATTGTATAGAAAAATAAAAAATCTTTTAACAATAAAAGGCAACTATTATTTTCCAAAGCGAATACAATCTTCAATCGCACCCTAAGAACAGCCGCCCAAGCTTGCACTTCAAGGGAATGAACACCCAATTTTGATTTCAAAACAGTCCCCGCTGCAGATCTAGGAGCTCCAGTAAATGCACACAAGAAATTTTGTCAGTAGATAGTCCAGTGTTTCTTGACAAGCTTCTATCCAAACTGGAGCACCATATAGAAATTGGGTTACTACCTTAGAATTAAATACTCACTGCAGCAGGAAGATATTGGCCACCCTTAGTATAATTAAAATAATAGTAATAAATTTAGAAGTTATCAGGGTCTTTTTCTGCGCATTCCTAAAATGGCAAATCTTATTTTTGAGATTACTTGGAGTTAGGAATTACAAAAAATAAGTAAGTAAAACCAAACTGAAAACATTTCCAGAGTTATCTACTGTATAATAAAATAATTGCCCTGGGACAGTTATAAAGTCTATTGTGAGCCATCTATTGTAGTCTCAGCTGTAGAACCACATTGGTTTATGACCTCTTCACATGGCCTTTTCATTCAGCATAGGTCATTCTATGAATGAAGCAAATGTATCATCTGAATAGTTTGCAATTTTCTGGGACTCCCCTCAGCTCACATTAGAAGACTTTATAGTAGCAAACAAAATCACAGTGTGTGCTCATTATGAACAATTCATTTGGCCCATTTGCAGCATGTATGCAACATCCCCACACACACCCTGCCTTCATGAAGCACCATAATCTTTGTAGGGAAAAAATGATGCTATAGTAGCCCCAATTTAGGGGGGAAATTACCATGCAAAAAAAGGGAGCAAATTAGTTTTCTCTATTTTTAACTCCAAAAATACATATGCAATAAATATATGTACATGTTGTGGCTCTTTATAAAGGTAAGCCAATTTATTTCATTAAAAAGCAACTGGAAAGATATCTGCCCAACTAGGTTCCTAAACTGCAAATTTTTCTCTCAGCCAGCAGCTGCTGGAGACAGTCCACTGCTGCCTGAAAGCTCTTAGAAGGCTCCTGAGAAGAAGAGTGGATGAGGAAGAAGCCCAACCCTAAGAGTACTAGAAGAACCAGCATGGTGTGGTGGTTAAGGTGTTTGACTAGGACCTGGAAAACCCAAGTTCAAATCTCTACTTGTACGATGGAAGCTTGCTGGGTGACCTTGGGCCAGTCACACACTTTCAGTCCTGACCTTGGCTAGTATTTGGATGGGAGACCTCCAAGGAATATCAGGGACATGACACGGAGTCAGACAATGGCAAACAACCTGCAAATATCTCTTCCCTTGAAAACCCTATGGGGTCCCCATGTCAGCTGTGACTTGATGGCAAAAAAAAAAAGAATACTAATAACAAAGGTTCCTCAGAAAGGGCACTGAGGTTTAGGTCAGGATCCTGAAGTTGAAAACAATTCCAGGACCTAGAGAAAAGGAGAAGCATGAGTATTAGCAGAAGGTTTAGCACATGAGCTGTTAATTTGCTCTGCATTTTATTCACAAGTAAGAAAAATCCAAGAAAAAGGGCACAGCCAGGGATTAAGTGAGCCCAAGCTTGTGGCTGGAACTGTACGTTGATTCTAGGCTTGCTTGATGAAAGGGTGTGAGTTAAGTCTCTCTCCTTCCATCCTGAATCTAACCTCCCAGGCTGTGCCACATAATAATAATATTAGAATACCCACATTGAGACTCAAAGATCCCAAACATCTACACTGTATATCACTAAAGAGGTCAAGAGGACAAAGAGGAAGCTCAAGGAGATAGAGTTCCATATCTAAGCTGGTTCTAGGCAGGGGTCCTAAGATCCTATGGCAGAAAAACTACATGAGGGCAACCAATAATCTAAGAGGTACATCTTAAAGGAAAACAGTGAGACTGAGGTCAGCAGATCTAGCAGAGTGCAGGTACCTTGAGGGCCCAAGGTAATGACTAATGCAGAAATCCAGGGGAAACCATGAACATGAGCCAGAAATTGGTCTTTTTCTTTCCCAAGATGGTGACAGCCTTGGGCATACAGTCATCTAAATTATACTCTATAGAGTATATTGTATAATCAGAATACTTCATACAATTTTAATTTACCAGTGAAGCATCTGTGGGATACTGTTAATTAGGAACTGGGCCATTAAAAATGTGAATTTTCTGACTGATATATCTCTCTAGTGATCTTTGGATTAATACACTGATGCTAGTCAATGTGTGTTGTGAAGTCATATTGTACATGAATTGGAATTGATTTAATTGTGTAACCTGTTCTTCCTAAAAAAAAATAATATTCTGCCTTGGCATTACAGATACAGCATGCTTCTCTTATCCTACAGCCTTTGATGTTCCAGTTCAGTTATAATGAAGTCAGTTCCCACTGTGTATAATTTTTTAACAAGAACAAAAGAAAAGCTGCTGATTTTCTTCATGTTAACTATGCCTTTGGGGAAATACTATAACAGTTTCTGAGAGTTGGAAGGAAATAATTTGTCTTCTGCCAAGAAGGATAAATGATGAAGAAGAATGTCCAACTTAGAAGAGTCGATTGAAACAGCTGTTGCTACCTCAAGCTTTTGCTTCACCTGGTAGAGCGGCTGTGACTACCTATCCAAGCTGAGCATCAGATGGAATTAAATGCAGAACACACAGAGAGACCAGAACAAGGACACACTTTCCTACCCATATCAACAGACGCATTAATTGGCAGGTTATTAAAAGGCAAATACATGTCTACATTAGTAGCTACCATACGTATAGATCTGCCTTTTTGGAGCCAAATTAGAAGAGGCCCAAGAGATCAGTGAAAAGATAACCCCAGCATTTTAAAATAGTAACAGTGGCTCCATAGGGCTCTGATCTATCTATATCTGTCTGTCCATCTATCTGTCTGTTTGTCTGTCCATCCATCTGTCTGTCTATCCATTCCTGTTTTAAAACATTAACTTCAGACATGGGTTAAAAATAAAAATGATCACAAGAATTAAGCACAGGCGCACTCCCACTTTCTTCTTCCTCTGTTCCCGCTCCACGAGGCTCGCAGCCCTGGCCACGCAGCAAAAGGCGCTGCCATGCTGCTTGGAGAAAAAACAAAAACAAACCCTCCTCTCTTCCCTCAAGAGACTGAGGGAAGGAAGGGAGACCGGGGCAGCTGTGGGAAGAACTCCCCTCGTAGAAGAGCCCCTCCAAACAGCTGATGGTCGGGTGAGAGAGGAGACAGGGCTGGAACTCACTTGCCGCCGTCCCGATGAAAAGAGGATGGTGGCCGGCTGCGCGCCGCTTTTTAAAAGTGCAGGGGGAGGCCGGGGGTCAGGCGGCTACCTGACATCACTCCCCCATGCCTTCCTGATCACCAGGAAGACCATGGGGCCGGCAAGGTCTCACGGGACGAGCGGCGCCCCCACCCCGCCCTTATGGCACCCCCTCTTCTCCCCGGAGCCACCCAGGTAAGTCCACAATGCCCGACCTGTTTATTCAGGTTGGGTTTCTTATAGACAATATATACATTCACCCCTAGAAAACATTATAAGCTTACTCTTCTGTCTCCTGCACTGTAATATGCAAATCATCCCAGAAACTATCGCTGTTCTTATAAACACAGAAGTTATGTTCTTTGGTGATCTTGGCACATTTTCTTATATACATCCTTAGTGTGCAGTGCTAAAGAGATTACATCAATGTGGTGCTGCTTTCGGTAATATACATTTGATTTCTCCAGTGCTATGGATACAGTTTCCAGCTGTTTTACAGATGCAGACAAGCTGAGAAATGGCATTCTGTATTTTGTCAAAAGATCATGTAACAGGGGAAATGCAGGCTACAGCAATGAAAAGAACCCCTACTTGTGCCACCTTACAGAGTTACTTCAAATGGTTGTAATTTTAGCCAAAGAAATGGGCAGACCACAGACAATTTGGAGGCTTGGAATATTTCAAATAAATAATCCCAGGCCCGGGAGTTTCTGCATTTATTCTAACATTCATGCAGGAAGCCATACTAGATCAGGTTGTCTCCTAAAATCTCTTGTCAAGGCATACTGGACCACAACTGAAAACTGAAACTTCCTGGTTTTTCTTTTTCAAGGTTGATGTTATCCCCCCCCCTTTTTTTTTTTGTTAAAGTCTTTCTTCATGATTTGGCTGCAACAGTGAGGACATTTATATGGTTTGAAGAAGGTTCATGTTTTTAAAAGCACTGTTCCTCAGGACATATAAGGTTGATTATACGAAGAGAATTATATGGAAAGGTCACCTTTTGCTGACCTTTTCCCATCACAAATTACTATATAAACTACAATATCTTAGTTTTCCACATCTTAGTTTTCTTTCTCCCTTATGAGAATCAAACTGTGATTCTTTATTTCCATGCCATTATCCTATTATCATGCACCATTTTGCCCATAGTTTGCATAAATTTTCAACATTATTTGTCTTTTATTACATCAGCATTATACAATACATTAATATTATATGTGTTAATGGTGTGCATTATACCATATAAATTACATAAAAAACCATGCAACATGCACACACAATACAAATGAATCCTTTGATTACAAAAAAGTAGTTTGAGAATACTTCCACAAAATTCTTGATATTGTACAAAAGTTTCTTTTTCCCCATTTTATCTCAACAACAACCCTATGAGTTAGGGTAAACTGAGTGATTATGGCCAGCCTATAGTCTCCTTGTGAACTTCATGGCTGTGTGGGGGTTGGTCAATTCGGATCTGGTAGTACTAATTGTCAAGAAGGAATGATTAGTTCCTATCTTTTCCGCAGGAGTGGAAAATGCAGTGGAATGAATGTGAGGAGATAAATAGCTGGAGTAAAAGGTTAAGTGGCCTTGTCTTGCCACCATGCCTCATCTTAACATTGTAGTCTCACACAGTTGTGTTTCATTCAAAGTAGTGGGAAACAATGGCACAAAGAAGTATGAACATAAAAACTCACAGGTTCATTAACACAAGGAAGATGCAAGATCAAAATCAGAACTTGTCAGCTAAAATTGTGAGGTTACAACATTTAGTACATGCAGCAATGGGAGAAATAATGAAGGAGTAGACTGGGGAAAATATGCTTCATGTTACGGTAGATTCCCCACTCCACACTACAAGGCAAACCTCTTTTGAAACTGAAAATTTACATAATTGGAATTATCATTCAAAGGAAATAAGTAAAAAATTCCCCTGGCCATTCTCAGGACAGTCCCAAGGGTTTTTGGTACATTAGGTAAACTATACCCTTATCTGGATAGCCCAGGCTAGCCTGATATCATCAGATCTCAGAAGCTAAGTAAGGCCAGCCCTGGTCAGTATTTCGAAGGGAGACCACCAAGGAATACCAGGGCCACTATGCAGAGGCAGGCAATGGCAAACCGCCTCTGAATGTCTCTTGCCTTGAAAATCCTGTGGGGTCACCACGAGTCAGCTGTGGCTTAACCACAACCCCCCCAAAAGAGTAAACTATGACTCCCCTACACTTTACATTCATGTTCCACAATGTAAAACCAATAACATAACTCAATTGACATGACAATGGTGCACTGCTTGACAAGTAGAATATACAATATTTTCAATGAAATAATGTATTGATTAAATTTTTTTTAAAAACTCACTTTAATCTAATTTGGCAACCCTGAAGGCCCAGTGCCCTAAGTGACCACCTAGTTTGCTTATGTGGCCAGGCTTCCCATGGCTATTCCCAATCTCTTGGGCATACCTAAAGCAGCTGAGACTCCTAGCTAGGGATGTACTTATTTCACATATAAAAATATGACCACTCTCAAAAACAAAATAATGTAAGTACAATTACAAAGGGTTTGTCTTTTTAACAGAAATAGGAATATTTTAAATTGGGTTGTCTTTTATTTCAGGGGGCCAGGAAAGGTCAGTCCGCTGTTGTTTAGCTCATCTTTAGTGGAGTAATGAATTCCCAACTGTGTCGAAAACATCATGTGTGAAATCATTGGTTCAATTGGTACTTATTTGGTTTTGAATGTATTCTATTTAACAATCAAAAGAAAACAGAAACACAAATCTCCCTGTTCCAACTGACATTAGAAGTCTCAAATGGTGAGATGTTTTGTATCACTTCCACCTTCTGAACTATATCTCATCAGGTTTAAATTCTTTGTATTTAATCTCCCGAGCTCAGCTTTTCCAGTTAAATCTTTTGCTTGCTTTCAGCCTAAAACAAGAGGAAAGAATAGGAGAAGCAACAACAAAAAAATCAAAGCACCCCAACCATTCATCAAATGTGACTATGTTAGCAAAGGGCTTTTGTGTGTTGTGAACTTCCACAAGATATGGTTAATGATGTGCAGCCATCAATTCATGGTCCAAAAACATAGCAAAAAAGAACAAGAAAAGAAAACAAAATAGCCTTCACGGGGACGAGATTTCACATATATTCACACTGCGATGCCACATAAAGACCCTTTATTAGGCATTTATCATTGTTTTTGGCAAATACTATAAATCAATAAGACTTACAAAAACACTCCCATAAGATGTTAGAACTAAGTTATAATTATCACCATCAAAAGGGAAATCAGAGATTTGCATTCTGTGGGGAGGAAAGCACTATTTTAATGCCTCTTTTTCAAGCAGTATCAAAGCCGCATTGAGTAAACAAAGTTCTGCATGCTCAGACCTCATCTGTGAGTGTCAATGAGACATGAGAACTAACCTCACACAAGACCTGTTCAGTGAGAAAGAACAGAATGGCTGGGCAAAATGGAAATGGATTTTACCCATCCTCCCCAGGATTTTCAAACTCTTAAGCTGCTCACAGTCACTTCAAACAGAGAACAGGCACAGAATATTAAAAGCCTTTGATTTATTTTGAAGCAGACTTGGAACATGCAGCTCATAGGCAGCTTACGACTTCCTTTTATCCATCGCATGGATTACCCCCTTATCCAATGAGGAGTAGACTTTAGATACTTAAGAGACAATAATTCAACATTGCTTGCTAGGAAATGCAATTTCCAGAGGTTTTTCCTCTGGAAGAGAGTCTTTTTGAGGTTGTCTGAAACCTTCATGCACATGGTTTTACTTTGTGAACTGCATGAACAAGATGAGTTAAAAGCTATTCCTTCTCTCTTCCTAGGAATAAAGAATTTATGGGGGAACATGATGGGACTGTCTTTTTAAAACGGAAAATGTGGCAGCTTACAGCTACCACAACTTTACAACAATAGATAATTATTTTTCATGGTGTCATGGCTTCTTTTTTCACATATGGGAATCGCCACCATTGAGTTGAAATGCAATTCAGTGCAGTTGAGATGCTTAGACTCCAACCTTTAATTTAGGGACGGAATCACCTAATGACAATATAATAGTAATAGTAATATGGTGCTTTGTAGAGCATGTTGTAAATGCTTAAAATGCTTCATATACACTGAGTAAGTATCCCTTCAAAAGCCTTATAAGGCCAGTTCAGTTAGTTCCATTTTAGACAAGGTGCTGAGCCAGAGTGGTCATCTAGTGCATTCAGAGCTCATTCAGAGTAGAATCTTATGCAGTTACTTGACGCTAAGCCTACTGATTTCATAGGATGGCATGTTTAGCCACTACAGTTTACCACCTCTTATTAGAAAGTGAGACCTGAAGAAGTTTTTTTTTCCCTGTTGGCTGAAATGAATTCATTGGGCATTTCTATATCTAGGATTGATAAAAGTATTTTACCATGTTGCAAGAACACTGTTTAAGAATGTACATTATTGGAAGGCTGGAGTAGAATGAATGAATGATGGGTTGGATCCAGGTAGTGCTTTTCTGCAAGAGCTTGTGCAAGTGTTCCTGCAGCATTAATCATTCGGCTTCAGCCCATATGCACTCTATTTCAGTGCCAGCACCCACACTTTGGAGCAGCCTGTCAGACATGGTATGGAAAGCTCCTATGCTCTCTTCCTTCCATAAAAGATGAAAAGTGGAATTATTTCAACTTGTCTTTAGTGGAAGGAAGGAATGAAAGTCACTAGAAGCTGGTACTGACAATGTTTGAACTTAATGTATTTTAATTATTATATTTTAACTATGTTTTATAATGGTGTATGTTTGCATTTTGCAAGCCTTCTTGGGCATTGTTTAACAGCAAGATTTAAAGATTAAATAAATAAGTATATGCTAGGCTGTATAGAAATTCTCATGTTTCTATTCAAGCATGAGGTGTAAAATAGCCCAGACTGCATAGCCATCCATGAATGGAAGGCACATTCCATGTGCAGAAGGTCACCTTTGGATCCTACCCAATGTATAATGATATTAAACTAACATACAACTATTCCTCACAGATTCTTAATTTCAGCAGCTATAATATCTTGGATTCATGTTTAATATGAGCACTGACTGATGTGGTAGCCTGTGAAATTCTTTCTTCAATATCAGACTTTACAAACACAGTGGAATCTGTTATTATAACCGGAAAGTATTATGCCTCCCCATAGAAACAGTTGGAATGGATGAGCAATTTTTCATTGAGCAAAATGTCAACACGTATCTTATTAAAGAAGAAGATTAAATGTCCAAAGAGAATTAAATGAAAATGCAGGTTTGAATAGTACTGACCTAAACAATAACAACAAACAACAACAAAACTCCAAAAACAAAATTATAGAGAAGAAACCAAGTGCCTTGTTCCAGAGGGTGCATCATCAACCAAGATATGTGTGTCTTGGCTTGAAAATTCAGCTGAGGAATGAGAAGTCTCACCACTTGACAGTTATAGTACGTGTGTGTGTGTGTGTGTGTGTGTGTGTGTGTGTAGTTACACATTAATCGACTTTGTCATAGGTATGTCTTCCAGGGAAAGATCACCCATTCACCCTTTTGAAACCTTTTGCTTTAGAGTTTTGTACTCAGACCTTCATAAACCAACTGTATAGCAGGCAAAGTTTCACATATTTAACAAGACCGCAAAGAAACGTGAGACATTTTGTCAAGGTTGCTACATTAGGGTGCAGCTTAATGTTAGACACTGCTTCTGTGGATAAATTAATTAAGACTACTGAGGCTAGGGTAGGAATGGCATCCTTGGATGTATCCTTGTCACGTTAGGGTTCACAGGGTCATGCAGGTTTGCCATAGATGGACCACCCCACATACACCTCACACCCCACACACATCCACCTCCCTGCTCCTTCAAGCCTGGAGCAGGCAAGGGCCTCAACTGACTGCCACTACTCTGGTTCTAGGACTTTACTAAAGAAGTCTCAGAGCACCCTCCCAGCCCTCAGGCAACCCCATCATTACGGCATGGCCTGACATATGGCTGAATTGGAAGTGTGAAACACCAATGCAGAATAAACAAGAAGCAGTTTATTAAACAAATGTTACAACAAGTAAATAAAGAGGGGAAAGTTTAAAAAATGGAGCAGAAAGAACATAGGGCAAAACTCACAAAGAATAAATCAGCTGGAAACTATAGTGCAACTACCTCATGTACCGTGCATTCCTGAGGGGGGGGAGTACTCTTAGGAGGAGGCGTGACCTTGCCGCCAGCGTAAGTGCGTCTAATCATGCAACAAGACACACTCATGCTGGCCACGAGGGCAGTTCTGTTGGTGCCCGAGCACTGTGGAGCTGCACCTTGCCCCTCCGCTGGCGCCGTCTCTCCGTGGCGCATGCCACAGCGGAGAATTGCCATGCTGGCGTTGGGGGGGGGGGCATTCCCGGGGCGTACCTGGGGCCAGCCGGGGGGGCGGAGCTGCCGTTAAAAACTTTACCCAATGCCTCAGGCCTTTGTGGAAAAGAGGCTTCCTTGAGGCCTAAATGGTTAGGGTTGCCAGGTCCCCCCGGCCACCGGCAGGGGATGGGGAGGGGGTAGGGTTGCTAGAAACAGATTGGAAATATCCTGGAGATTTGGGGATGGAGCCTGGGGAGGTCTGAGACCTCTGTGGGATACAATGCTGGAGAGTCTACCCTCCAAAGCATCAATTTTTGCCAGGGAGACTGATCTTTGTAGTCTGGAGACAAGCTGTGTTTCCGGGGGACCTCCAGTTCCCCCCTGGTGGCTGGCATCCCTATATAGGGTGCTCATTCTTAGGCCTAGGGTCATGAGAATCCACCTTGTATAAAATACAGGCCATTAAGGAAAGGTTATAAAAGGGGGTATTCTCAAAGTCTTTTCTTTATAATGGCCTATTTTCTTGCAAGGCAAGTTGCTTGGATGTCCTAGTTCTTTCCTTGTCAAATGGCTTTCAATACTCTTCCTAGTGTTTCACATCTTTTTTTTCTAGTTTCATAGCCCCCAAAGATGTATTTACTACAGCAGTATTATTCAGTATTTCTGGTTCATTGTCTAAATTAATTTCCTTAAATATGTCTATTTTAACTGCTCCTTATGTCTATTTTAACTGCTCAGTTTGCTGTTTCACCACTTGGTAGGAATGTGATGAAATGTGTTAAAATCTTCTGATTTTTGAACAGGGAATTCTGAACTCAGAGTATAAAAATATTGCTTTCTTCTGTGTTTTTTCCCCTAATGAAACATTCTAGCAACATATCATAGCTTTGAATAACCGCAGAAATTACACAGCCAAGTTAACCCTCCCGGGTCCTGCTTCTACTATGGTCTAAGGTGTTTCTCATGTTTTCTCTAACAGCAAAATAGCCACCTATTTTGCTTCCAGTACACCTTTCCCATGGTCTTTGGGTCTCCATATTAGGGATGTCTCAAATGTATGCAATCTTCTGTTGCCACATGGAAAATAAGTCTTCTGTTCTAAGTAATATCCCAAAGAAGGACCAAAGTTGCAGGGTATGGCTTGAAGGCACTTGATGGTACAACCTTTTTGAAACTAAGTAAAGTCTCTTTCTGGTTAACGCCTGGGTTCAAATCCTGTGAACACTAACTTGAGCTTCACAGAATCATCAGTCCTACAAAGATTTGCAATTAGTAACTAAGGTAACCCACTACAATTTATTTCAACTGGATCAATAGTAGCACCCACAGGCAACTTCAAGGTCTGAAACTTTAAAAAATGGCTGGAGGAGACACTGGAAATTCAGCAAAAACTCTATGGTAGAAACTACTTTTACCATAAACTGCCCAAATACCAGAGTGTCTCCCCTATCATCACCTGTGTGATGACGTCACTTCCAGAAGCGATGTCATCATGCCGGCAAGGCATAGGCCTCATTTTAAACCTAGTAAGACCCCTGCTGGCCAGCTGGATGGTGCCAGAGGGGGCCCAAAGCAGGGGATCCCCCATCACTAGCAGGGGTCTGACAACCCTAGTCTCTGATAATTTCAAAAGTTCAACATGTTTGACAAAGTTGGGGACCTAGGATAGCCAGTCTCAGCTGGCAACCACCTAGGAGGAATTTGGGAGAGGAACAGGCATGCCAGTGTCTGACTGGCATGCAACATTACTGTTGGTGAAAAATAGGAGGCAATGTCATTACAAAATCACAAGAGAGATTTGGGTGAATCCATGGGCATCACATCCAATGTAATGACGGTACATCCAGGTTTTTGCCATTTCCCATTTTTCTCCCACTGGCTTTGGAAGCATCAGCAGGGAGCAGGGGTAAGTGGCTGGAGGTCTTCCCTATAGTGGGAGACCTGGACTGCCTACCTGACCTAGAATGTTAACTTGAAGGGGAAAGGTCACGAGTGTGGGGAGAAAGAATGGCAGCTTTGTCTCACCATTTTGCCATCTGTGTGAATGTATCTAGTGCCTTGATTATTGTATAATACACAAGTTTTTATATACCATCTCATATTAATCGACTAAACCATTTGAAAAATTCACACCTACCTCTCTCCTATATACCAAATGGTTTGCATATAAATCCACCAGTGACTTTGAGCAGGAATAATCTTTGTGAATGCTTCTCGTGCTTACAATTATTTAATCCCTTTTTCTTTAAACATAATCCAGATTTAAAGCTATGACCGGATGATGATTATATCCATTTTACTTTGGTAGCGTTTCTGTAGATAAACCATAGACATGAATAAAGAGATCACAAATTTCTGACTGTAATAATTAGATATTTGCAAAAAAACATTTCTTTTCTAACATATGTTGTTTGAAGACTCTACAGGAATGCTAGATGGCTGGCGAGTTGAAAAGTCAGTGTAAACAAAAAACTACCACACATTTCCCAGTTCACTTTTTAGCAAATAGAAATGTAACAGCGAGAAGAGCAACAGGTTGTTGTTACTCTTGAGACACCACAGCTGAAACATGCTGTAATTTATATTACGAGTTAGGAAGATTGTATAGAAAAGGTATGAGTGGATCCCCATTGGAATAATAGGCACTAGATAAATCTTGAATTAATTGTTTCTCTGGATAAAAAGTTTCAATAAAATGACATACTGTTCTCAAAGTGCTAATGACACATTTCAGTTTTGTAGTTCACGATGATGAGCATCACATGAGCTGACAGCAGATAATTGCTTCTGGAATGTTAGATAACTTTGACAAGTGGAGAGCTTTAAGAAATATTGCTGCTTATTATATCTGACAGATGAAAATTGCAGTGGTTTTAAAGATGAGATTTATCCCAGAACATAACCTGTCACTCTAATTACAGCATTGCTTTTCATAGGAATATCATGTTGATACTTTAACTGAGTCAAACATGGGAAAGCTTACATATTTCAGATGTTTTAACCTAAAGCGTAGCAAAAGAAAAGCAAGCAAGCAAACAATTGCTTAATGCACACAAAAGTTTGAGAATTTCATTTCAGAAAACAGTCCCCAATATGCAATGGGCATCAAAGTATTCTTAAAGTACCAATGGACAATTCTGATTTATGTCCTGAGGTGCACAGAATCTAGTGTTTCCGAGACAAACGAGGTCTACCCAAAAAGTGCATGTGTGTGTGTGTGTGTGTGTGTGTGTGTGTGTGTGTGTGTGTGTGTTTTCCAACATGGCAAAAATTAACCTTTCTGTGGAAGGGAAACCTCTGCCATTCAATCCACGTGTAGGGTTACCTGCACATATAGTGAATTTCCGTCATGGCTTAAAGGGGCATGCAATTTGGGTATTGCTGACCCTAAAAGTCATCTTACTTCCTTGTCATCAAATAAAACAGGCAAAATCTGACACAGCAAATGGCTTCCCAATTGTTTTCCACCCCCAGTAATTTTTATCTCATAATCACTGGGAAGATCCATAGTTGGATTGGGAGGCTTGTTCTCAGTTCTTTGTCTGCAGTTTGTTCACATAAAAGGGAGGCAGGACCCAGCCAGTCTGATCCCAGAGATAGATTAGCAGAGCTGCCCTTGGCTATCCTGCGTAGCCTGTATCCTGCGTAGCAGTTGCTGGCTGTCAAAAAGTCTTGGATTAATTTGGAAGCCCCCACCTGGACTTCCTTGAAGTATGTGGACCCTAGATAATACCTTGGGATCCTATGCTGGACTCTCCCTGATTTGATTTGTTTTGATAATTATTAGTAACTAGCTTGCCCTTTTTCCCTGGAGGATTAGTTATGAAGAAGACACACCAGTTTCTGGGGTTGGGAAGTTCCTTTGTTGATACTAATATACACTTCTCATTTTGTTTTTTTTTTGGGGTGCCATTCAGTTAAAAATAGTTACTCTAAAAATCATTTTTATCCAAATGAGGAGAAGAATGGCTGGGAGGGGGCCTTTTTTTAGGGGGCATAAAATTAGACCTGTTTGTCCAATTCATTTGAAAATAAAATGGGGGGGGGGGAAAAGCCTCACTTTCCCCTTCTCAGTCAGTAAGCCATTCATAGGGTTACCAGGTCCCTCTTCACCACCAGCAGGAGGATTTGGGGTGGAACCTGAGGAGGGTGGGGTTTGGGGAGGGGATGAACTTCAATGCCATAGAGTCCAGTTGCCAAAGCAGCCATTTTCTCCAGGTGAACTGATCCCTATCGGCTGGAGGTCAGTTGTAATAGCAGGAGATCCCCAGCTACTACCTGGAGGTTGGCAACCCTAGCCATTAAGCAGAAGCAGAAAGAAAGAACCAGTCTCTTTGCATCAGCCTGCCTATCCAGCATCACTTGACCACAGGCCCAGCCCAAGGGCTTTCTGCACCCCAGGCAGGCCAGCAGTGCCCCAAACCACTGACCAACCAGGTAGCTCAGTGCTCGCTTACCCACTGATGCGGATGGAGAAAGTGGGGGAATTGAATCAAAACCAGAAGTGATGCCAGTCTGGACAATGCTCTAAGAATCCTACAGATACGTATGGCAAGGGCTGTGAAGACTGGATTCCTAGATAATTGGCAAAAGTGGCTTCAGATTTGATGCAATTTCCTCTACTTTCTCTTACTGCATCATAACGTGACGTCATAGCTGGGTGGCTGGCCACTCCTGCCTGACCACTCTTTCATGGTCTCCATCCATTAGCCAGCCAATTTTTTCAAATGAGAGTGAGAGGGAACAAGCCCCCTCCTACTGAATGGTTACCAGATTAACCTGAAGACTCGGGTTAATGTCCAATCATTTATAAATATTGTCTAGCATTAACAGACATTCTTTTCCTTCTTCTTTACCCAGTTTCTCCCTGAAATCCAACAATGTGCTTCCTTTTCTCTTTTTAGGAATTTTGAGTCAGTGTCTAATCAATTCCATTTTGATCAAAGAGAAAGAGAGGAAGGGAAGTTCTGTAGATTTCATATTTTTACTCGGTAGATGCTCAGAGGCAGACAATGTCTTTCCTAATCATCCTATCCTACTGCTAAAACACTACCCTGTGGTATGTAACAAAACAATACCCTGCAAGGCCGAAATTACAAAAGAGTGCATTGATTTCTCTACAAAGAGAAGTCAACAAGAAATAAAAGCAAATATTTTAGAAGAGAAAATATTTTAAAGAAGAATAATAGGAATCAATTACTATATAAAAAGAACCGCTTACCTCTACATAACAACACTAATGTTCTCTACCACCCTAAAGACTACCAAAATTTATGGCAGGGTAAGAGCTTTTTTTGAGTCACAGCTCACCAGCATGGTGTAGTGATTAAGAATGGTGGTTTGGAGTGGTGGACTCTGATCTGAAAATCAGGTTTGATTCCCCACTCCTCCACATGAGTGGCGGAGGCTAATCTAATGAACTGGATTTGTTTCCCCACTCCTACACATGAAGCCAGGTGACCTTGGGCAAGTCATACTCTCTCAGCCTCACCTACCTCACCTACCTCACAGGGTGTCTCTTATGGGGAGGGGAAGGGAAAGTGATTGTAAGCCAGTTCTCTGCTGCTACAGACAGACTAACACAGCTACCCATCATAATCTAATATTCTCTGTAAGCCTTCTTGGGAGAAAAAAGGCATAAATGTAAAAAAAATACACAAACTGAATGTTGTGCAAGGCATGGCATGTATATTAGTTCAAAATAGCAGAATGTGATCTTCAACTCTGCTAAGTAAGGGATTAAATCAGTGAGAGGTGGTGCTTTGCATAACAGACATATTATATCATTCTTCTTATATATCATTTCTTGTTACTCCTTAAAGATGAAAAGATCCTTAGATGCCAGGAGAATCCCTGAAATATGTATGGCAGATCACATCCCATTTTGAAAATCAGAAACATTTCACCAGAGTCCAGGGCTGTTTTTCAGCTTTACAATCTATAAAGACATCAGTGAATCTCTTTTCATTTTCCAGACAACAAGCTCCGAACATTACACAGCAGGTCTGGGCTATTTCAGTCCTATCAAAAAAGCAGCTTTGTTTACTCAGAGAGGAAAAATCAAGAAGGGGAGGTTCAGGAGGCACAATCTATCAGACCACCAAAGTACCAATAGGGGACACATTTACTTTTTAAAAATCTACTTAAATAAAAGTCAGGTCATCAGGCCTCTTCTTTGTATGGACCAGAAGGAAATATGCAAACATGGCCACAGGCTACTGACAGTGCAGTCCTATGCAGAGTTACTCCAGCATAAGCCCAATTGGATCCAAGTAACTCTGCAAGTCTCTTTCCTTGCCAACATTCCAAGCCAATGATATGGTATGGCAGTAACCGACAGCTCCCAAAGAGCCATCCAAGCACTAAGATTACTTAAGCGAAAGAAGACAAAGGTGTGCCTTTCTATCCTTTGCCACATTTTCTTTTATGGATGTAACAGAGGCAGTACATTTCTATTGCTGTCTCTCTCAAGCGTTGAGGCAGCATGCTGGCATTTTGTACAGTTATTCCTAGTTTTGAAAGGTGGGAGTATGCAAGATTTTGCTAAGCAGAAGGCACAGCAAATACATAGGTATGATTTTTTGTTATGAAAGTTTGGAAGAAAGGCCATTTGTTCATTAGAAAATTGAAGTATTGGAAGAATGTATAAGGAGATATATAATCTTCTTTTCCTCATGCAATTGTGCCTTTTGTTTTCCCGATTTTTCATTATCTAGCAATATCTTCTTTACCTACATCACTGAGGATTACTACTTGGTCACACATTTGGAATAAAAATACAGGGAAAATGCTTTGATTAGAGAGGTCCTAAATTTATAAATACTTTTGACTAATATTATATGAATACCCATTACACGTTTTATAACAGTGTGTCATCTGGTAATATGTTCTGCTATTGCACTTGGCCAATGATAGCATTACTGGATGACAAAAGCAGAGGAGGTTGTTAGGTTAATACTTTGGAGTGATAAAGAGCAGTCAGACGATGATCCTTTCATGGGGTTTCACAGGAGCACACAGGAATCTGCCTTGTACTGAGTCAGCTTTATCAAGGTCAGTAGTATCTACTCTGACTGACAGAGGATCTCCAGATGTCCAGGTAGAGGTCTTTCACATCACCTACTACTTTATTCTTTTAATAGGAGATACTGGGGATTGAACCTGGAACCTTCTGCATGCCAATCAGATGCTCTAACTAGAGAACAATGGCCCTATCTTCCTCAGTTCATACAGTGGATTAATCTTCATTGTATCAAGTGGGAAGGCTTACACCTCAGTGGTATCTGCTTTTGATGCATAAGTTCTTTGGTTCAATACTCAGCATCTCCCATTTAAAGGAGCTTGGGTAGCATGATTGGAAAGAATTGTGCCTGAGATCTTGTAGTGCTGCTGTCTCTAGGCTGCATTGTCATATCACTGGTTATGGTACCACTGCAGTCATTCATAACTGGATTGCCTTGTGTACACCAGAAAAATCCAGTTGCAAATGATTGTTGTAGTTCAACAATTCTGCAATATGTAGATGTACTGGACACAATGGATCAACAACCTAACTCAGCTTCATATTCCCATATGGAGCTCCCTAATTTGTGTGAAATCCTCAAGTCTTAGTTATTTTAGGATTAGAGCTGAAATTGAAAATTTATATAATTGTCATTCACTTTGTAAATGTATACATTTAGCACACATTATCATCCAGCTTCTGCAAATATTAGGACAATTCTTTTCCAGTGACAGACAGCATGTTATTGCAGAACAGTGAAATAATCTTTTCATGGTAATACTCTCTCAAGATGCCTAAATCTCCCCTCTGCTGAAACCTTCCATCCTTTTCCTTGGATATTCAGTAGGGCTGCCAAGTTGCCTGAGACAGCGCTCACTTGACAAAACAGCTGAAAGGAAAAATGGGAGGAAATGCTGATGCATACACTGTGATGTCACTTCTGGTTGAGTGGCCAGAAGAGACATTGCCAAGCTTGTGGCACTCGAGGAAGTTCCCAAATCTCTATGGTTTTCAGGAATTCATAGATAGTCATGAATGGGGTGATGTCACTTTTTGGCATTCGACCCAAAGGTTCATCATAGAATTTGTGATGCTCCTACTCCCCAGAATCCACCCACAAAAAATTCCCAGTGCTTGCCAGTAGAGGGCTAGCAACCCTAATATTCAACAAGATCATTTATTTGGATCCAGACTAAATCAGCCATTTCCATCTATTCCTAATGCAGACCCTCCCTGTTGTTCATTTGTGCCCCTTATCCTGCACGCAGAGCATTTTGAGACATCAGTGTGCTGCTCTGTGATGGGGAAAGCAGGAAGTTTCCATTCAGTATACAGAAAATTTAGTCTGGATCCAACTCCATCCCTCTTTAGCTCTGGAAATCCTCATAGGCCTCACCCTACCCTTCCCATATTTTATCCTACATATTTTGGTGATTAAGAATACTGCTTGGGGAGTATGGGTTGGGTTCCAGCATTTTCTAGAAAGTATGCATTTCCAGAATTATCTGAATGACCCAAGCTTTTCATCTTGCAACTGAATTGAATTGCACAAATTTGAATTTACGGCAAAAAAAAAAAAAAATCCCGATGACCTCTGCTTCTATACATCATGCCAGTTTGTATAGTAGTCCTAATAGTCATAGTAATTATAATTACTCTGGAGATGCTTCTGCACTTTCACAAATAACTTAGCACAAAGTTACCATCAGTAAAAGTATTTTCTCATAATATGATATGCAGCCACCGTCCTTCACTGTCTGTCAACTATCTGCTTTTGACATTGCTATCTATATAGCTTGGATCACAGTGATCATATCACTGATATGATCACTGAACTCTAGATAATAGGTAACCAACTAGTAGGCAGCATCTGAGCCACAAAATGATTCTGTAATACAAAAAGCTTTGTAATGAATCAGTATGTTCAGAAAGCTATAATTAAGAATTCCAGATCTTTAATTTTGTAACATTATCTCCTCGCAACTGTTAAAATATGGATATTCAGAAACTCAGAGAACCTGTTTTTCTAACCTCCCACTGATCTTGACTTAGCAATGGCTTTGGGTAAGAGCTATTCAAATGGCTTTCCCTTCCAAAATAGATTACACACAATCATATCCATATTTGTCTTCCAGAGACCATTAACCCACAGATTTCTCTTTTAATTACATGGTTATAGTTAAAAGAACCTCAGGGTTCTGATTCAGAAATACAGTTAAAAGCAGACTGGGCAAGAAAGGAACATGTGGTATTTATTCCAGGAAGGCCTAAGCTTTGATACATTTCATTGTAGAAATAGAATCTGCAACCCTCTTGGCCATAGTTATTCATGGGTCTTATCTATTGGAGAAAAGACATATCATAGCATAGCAATGTATGTAGGGACATCCTGGTAGCACAGAACCATGCTGCTGATGTTGTAACAAAAGTATGTGTTCAAGAAGTCCAGTCTGAAGAGGGATAAAAAGATAGTATTTCTACAAGACTCCATGTCCATTAGAAAAGATTCACTCTTCTTTTTCATTCCTAGAAGTTTAATAATCACAGACAGCCTGTAAAGATTTCCAGGTTTACTAGTGACCTCATAGGAATGGAAGAGTGGAATGATATCTTCCTCCACAGTATAGAAAGGCAGACTCAACCATATACAGTTCTAATTATTGAATGGAATGAAGATAAACTGCAGTCGCAAAGGCGTCTTGCAATCACTTATCCAGAGTAAGTGAATAGGCACAATGTTTTGTTTATCGTGAAAAGAATGATATACTGTTAATATTTTAAAGGGTTCCTAAAACAGCCTGGAGAAGGAATGTGTTCACAATATAATCTATTTATTTTATGTTAAAATATAAACTTCTATGTAAACATTATAGATAAAGAAATGACATCATCCTTTGGTAAATAAAAATCTGTTTTAATAATATGGGAGGAAAAACTTTGATTTTAGTCCTGAAAATTAGATGGGTGAAGCCTATCACCATTCACCAAAATCTGACACTGAAATTCCCATTGAAGCCAGTGGTGGGAGCATAAGTCTACTTGAGTTCAGTTAAAAAATCTTCTAATTGTATCTGTGATACTAAAATCACAAAGGATGATGTGGCCGCGCTTTAGAGGGTTGTGAGTAGAAAAAACATGCTACTTGCTCAGTTCAACAAACACACAAACAGTAGCCATGATCAGTTGTGTAGAACAGAAGTTTCAACGTGAAACAAAATTTCTTGATGCTGTTTTATATTACTTTTTTTTAACCTACTGATGAAACAGAATATATAGGTTATTAGAATCCTGACTTACGTTTTAAAATTAGACAATGCTAAAGTGTCAAACTGGGGGCCTAGGCATGTATTTATTTAAAAAATGTACCCTACCAGTTCACCTTGCTGGAAGTGGCTTAAAATACTAATGCTAAAATACAATAGTTAAAAAAAGCCAATCAAAGGACAGTCTCAAAAATAGCTTACCCTTATTCTAAAAATCCATCAACCCCAGTGTAACCCAGTTTTTGGAGTACTGCCCCAAAAAGAGCAACCTTACATAGTTTGTGGGAGTGAATACAAATGGACCTCCTCTGGAATACTACTCTATAGTGCAGGGTTCATCACTGAGAGTAAGCAAGTCTTGCCACAAATGTCTTTACCTGTCAGTTAAATGGGCTCACTAAGAGAAACTATTGATAGAACATGCATTGACTCCAGTGGTGGACCTACATTTTTGGGGCCCTGAAGCTTGAATGGTTATGGGGGGCCCTTCGCAACCAGCAACAATAGGGCAACATCCAACAAGGTCCAAAGGGCCTTGTTGCCCTTGCAAGGACCTCGAGGCTAGGGTTGCCAACCTCCAGGTAGTACCCTCCCCAAACCCTGCCCTTCTCAGGCTCCGCCCCAAAAACCTCCCACCAGTGGTGAAGAGGAACCTGGCAACTCTACTTGAGGCCCAAGGCAGAGCAGAGGAGCTTGCCAACCCCCCGCTCGTCTTCCTGGGAGTCCCGGGAAGACAGGCGAGGGGTCTTTAAACCCCTCTGCTTTGCCTGTCCAGGCAGAGCAGAGGAGCTTGCCAACCCCCCGCTCGCCTTCCTGGGAGTCCCGGGAAGACAGGCGAGGGGTCTTTAAACCCCTCTGCTTTGCCTGTCCAGGCAGAGCAGAGGAGCTTGCCAACCCCCCGCTCGCCTTCCTGGGAGTCCCGGGAAGACAGGCGAGGGGTCTTTAAACCCCTCTGCTTTGCCTGTCCAGGCAGAGCAGAGGAGCTTGCCAACCCCCCGCTCACCTTCCTGGGAGTCCCGGGAAGACAGGCGAGGGATCTGCAGTGGATCGCCTGCCCTTCCCCACCCTCCAATCCCCCCTCCAATCTCCCGAGCGATCCTGCCGCCTGCGGGGGCCACAGAAGCCACGGCCCTCAGTTTGCAAGATCTGAGCAGGGCTGTCAAAGATGGGACATTTTGGAGGACTTTCATTCATGGAAGGTTTTGCATCAGAGTTGCCACTCTTTAGATGCACTTTCCCCCCCATCCATATTCTCCAAACTCAACAATAAGCCGCCGTGCAGAGTTTTGAGAATTCAGATGGGGAAAATGTGCATCTAGAGAGTGACAACTCCAATGCAAACCTTTCCATGAATAAATGGCCATAGGGTCGCCATGAGTCGGAAGCAACTTGACGGCACTTAACACACACATGCAAACAATGAGCAGGCGAGTGCGGTGGGGTGGGAATTTCTCCTTTTGCATCAGGACAGTGAATAGTCATTTTAAAGGTGTTTGGTTTGTTGCTCTGTGTGTGCGGGCTGTGATTTCTGGCCTGTGCTACTATTCCCAAGTTTGGCTTTCTAATTCCTGCTGTGGCCTGGAGTTGGCATAGGCTTTTACTGACTGAGTCTCTGTTAAGCTTGGCCTGGTTTGGGGCTCTTTATGTTAAATTTGATGTTTGGGTTGTTGCTCTGTGTGTGTACGCTGTGATTTCTGGTTGGGGGGGGATTACCTGTTCTGGTTGGGGTGGGCTTGCCTTTGTGGGAGTGTTATTCCTGCTGTTTTTTGTGGTTGCCAACTTTGGCTGGAGTTAAGTGGGTCAGTGTGAGTCTCTGCCCGCGGGGAGGGGGGGATCCAGTGTACTTTGGTTGAAGTTAGCTTGGGTTCCTAGAGTGTTGCGCCGCCTCACCTGTGTGATTCCTGCTTGCAGGGGAGATCCATCTGCTTCAAGGTAGCTGCCTTGTTTGTGAATTGTGATGTTGGTGGTTAACTTTGTTTAAGGGTGCACTAGTTATTAGGTAGGGTAGCACCCAGGCTTGGGTGAGGGAGGTAAACCTCTTGGTCATTTAAGCAGGGGAGGTTTTGCCTTGGATTTGCCACTCTCCAGATGCACATTTTCCCAGCCAGATTCTCCAAACTCTGCATGGGGGCTTATTGTTGAGTTTTGAGAATTTGGCTGGGGGGAATGTGCATCTAGAGAGTGGCAAATCCAAGGCAAAACCTCTCTGACCCTGGAGATTATAGATATGCATCATGACTAGTATTCACTTTGACTAGTAGCCATGGATAGCCCTAAGCCCTAAGCCAAAAGTTTTGCATTGGTTTTTATGGAGAAGGGGGCAAGCCCCCTTCCAGCCCCCCCCAACCCAATCCTCACCAAACACGGGGGTTCTTTCAAGGAGTGTCCCACCAAGCTAACCTAAAAGTTTGGGACCCCCACCTCAAAAAATTCCCCCCCCAGAGCCGTGGGAAAAACCTCCCTATGCCTGCCTATGCTGGGAGATTTCTCATTAACCTACTTCCCATGAGGGGTTAACACTTTGGGCGTCTGTGGTTAACCGCAGAGGAAACAAGCTTAATGAGAAATCTCTCAGCACCAGCAGGCATAGGGAGGTTTTTCCCACGGCTCTGGAGGGGGCATTTTTTGAGGTGGGGGTCCCAAACTTTGAGGGTAGCTTGGGGGGACTCTTCTTGCAAGAACCCCCAAGTTTGGTGAGAATTGGGTCAGGGGGTCCGGAGTTATGGGGCCCGGAAGAGGTCCCCCCCGCCCATTGCATGAATAGCAGCCGGCTTCTGTTCTTTCTTTCCTATGGGTGGATGGGGGGGACCCCTTCCGGGCCCCATAACTCCGGACCCCCTGGTCCAATCTTAACCAAACTTGGGGGTTCTTGCAAGGAGGGTCCCTCCAAGCTACCCTGAAATTTTGGGACCTCCACCTTAAAAAATGCCCCCCCCAGAGCCGCGGAAAGGCGCGATTGTGTTTTTAATGGCTTTATTCGGCCGAATTTTTTTCCGAACTTTGAATTCCTGCCGAATTGAACGGATCCGAAGTGGGGGAGTTCAGACTTCGGCACGTACTGAACCCACAAGGGCCAAATTCGGCCGAATCCGAACTGTACCGAATTTTTTTTTTTGACAGCCCTACCGTCAAGTCGCTTCCGACTCATGGCGACCCTATGAATGAAAGTCCTCCAAAATGTCCTATCTTTGACAGCCTTGCTCAGATCTTGCAAATTGAAGACTGTGGCTTCCTTTATTGAGTCCATCCATCTCTTGTTGGGTCTTCCTCTTTTCCTGCTGCCCTCAACTTTTCCTATCATGACGGTCTTTTGTCGTCTCATGACGTGACCAAAATACGACAGCCTCAGTTTAGTCATTTTAGCTTCTAGGGTCAGTTCAGGCTTGATTTGATCAATAACCCACTGATTTGTTTTTTTGGCAGTCCTCGGAATCCGTAACACTCTCCTCCAACACCACATTTCAAAGGAATCTATTTTCTTCCTATCAGCTTTCTTCACTGTCCAGCTTTCACACCCATACATAGTAATAGGGAATATGATGGCATGAATTAATCTAATCTTGGTGGCCAGAGTCACATCCTTACACTTCAAAATCTTTTCTAGCTCCTTCATGGCTGTCCTTCCCAGTCTCAATCTCCTTCTAATTTCTTGGCTGCAGTCTCCCTTTTGGTTGATGGTGGAGCCAAGGAATAGAAAGTCTTGAACAATTTCAATTTCCTCCATAAGACAGCCCTTCAAATACTTGAAGATGGCTATCATATCACCTCTCAGTCATCTCCTCTCCAGGTTAAACATATCCAACCTTTCCTCATAGAACTTGGTCTCCAGTCCCCTCACCATCTTTGTGCTCCCCCCGGACATGTTCCAGCTTGTCTAGAACCCTTCTTAAATTGTGGTGTCCCAAACTGAACACAGTACTCTAGGTGAGGTCTAACCAGAGCAGAGTAAAGTGATACAATCACTATTCATGATCTGGATATTATACTTTTGTTGATTCAGCCCAAGATCGCATTTGCCTTTTTAGCTATCGCATCACACTGCTGACTCATGTTCAGTGTTTGGTCTACTAAGAGCTTTAGATCCTTTTCACACTACTGCTAAGACAAGTCTCCCCCATCCTATAATTATGCATTTGACCTAAATGCAGAACTTTACATTTAATTCTGTTGAAATTTATTTTATCAGTTTTAGCCCAATTCTCCATCCTGCCAAGATCATCCTGTATCCTGGCTCTGTCTTCTACTGTATTTGTTTGTTTGTTTGTTTATATCCCATCTTTCCTCATGGTTTAAGGTGGTTTACAATAATAGTTCAACATGTTAAGTTAAAACCAAAAATAAAATAGCAAACCCAAAATCTTTCCCCATACTTGTCATCTGAAACATAGAAAAAGAACTTTCCCCTACCTTCCATAAATGTATATTTCTATCTTCAGTAGTTGTGGATGGAGCTCATACATGGAAAAAAGTGGATACACTTTGTGGGGGGTCTAAGAGTCCAAGGTAGTGCCCAATGTAGGCTGCGAGCCCATTACTAAAATATGGTCTATTTCAGTTGAAACTTTAATGACTCATGAGATTATATTGATGTTTACTTTGGATCTGAGGGAGGTGTTACAATTTTGTACTTTGTTCTGGGTCCAAAGAGAGGATGCTCCAGCCCTGGTTGTACAGTGAAGTTTTATCATGTGATTTCTAGACTTTCCAGCATTATTTTTATTGCCTAACAAATGAGGGCCTCCATTTCCGCTCCAGCCATGCATTTCTATTATACCCTTCATGCATCTGACAAAGTGGACCCTGTCCATGAAAGCTTATGCCATAAGAAATGCTAGTTTTGCAGGTGCCACAAGACTCTGGGTTGTTTTCGTTGCACAGCTACTCCTCTCATATTATTCCCTAGTTAGTTTCCAAACCCTTCCTGGGCAATACAATTTTAACAGATGTCTCACCAATCTTCCTGAACATATCTGAACAATCATTTATTGAATTTTCCAGCATCAAACATTTTTAAACAGAAGTTTAATTCTTTTAAGGAGAAAATAGATACTATTGTCCTTACTGAGGGAACTCAAATACCTTCAATTAAAAAAAAATGCACCATTATCCTTAGGAATAACAGCCTAAGTACTTATAATGTAATTATACTTTACCCAGAATGGCTGTGACAGGAATATTTGAAAAGGACGGAGCTTTTGCTTGATGCTATCTTTTGTAAAATATAAGGAGGCTTCCAAATTTCTCCTCATTTAATTCCCAAGTTTTTGAAGTCCCCTATTATGTTGTCTTGTAGCTAGAGTAGAACTGACGTATTGGGAATTCTAAGCTGTTTTTCTTATTGTTGCTGAAGCTTTTCAAAAACACTGAGCATACTCAATATCTTCTTGTAGCTTTGAATTTCTTCAGCTGATTTATATCTTCCTCCTACCACTCCCTACATTACCAATATACATTATACATGGATAAAACACCGCAAATGAGCCAGTGTCGGTGCGAATGTACAGACTTTTGCATCAAAATTATCTATGTGCTTTACAAATACACAGAACTGAAAGAATGCATTTACAAAACTCTTCCAAAAATAATCTTAATGCAATCAAGTGTTCAATCACATGCTTGGAGGGGAGGGGTAATGTCTTACCAAAACATATATGAGCAGCAGTAAAGTAGAGGCCAGAAAATATGAAAATAAAATATAGCAAATAAAGCTGCAGCAACCTGCACATACTACAGTTCTGAAATTAATTTTTGATCTCCTTCTGCCCAAACCAAAATTCAGGATGAGTAGACTACAGGAGTGAAAGAAATTTCACAACAATAAAGGTACAGAATGGAGGAAATCCTGTCATTCTGAGGAAAATACAGGTACTTTTTCATTTTAAAAAGTTCTGTTATCTGGGACTTATTTTCCTCTGTAGATGAATTGATGTGAAAACTATTGGTGTGACATGGTTACTCATCCTGAAAATGAGCAGAGCTACTCCACCATGATAATTAACAATTAGCCACCTGTTATTAAAATGACCAAATACCTCAATCACGGGTACTGCCAAATGGCCTTTGTTCTGGAATAGGGTTTGATTGAAAGTGAAATAATGAGGTTGCCTCATACTTTAAGGAGCTCAATCACATCCATGGATAAAAAGCTTAAACAAGTTTAATTATCAGTATCATTTATCAGTTCCCTGCCAACAGGAGAACCATCTTTTAAATAGTTCACCAGTGGGGTTTTTTTTTTACCTTATGTAGCCCATAATGCTTCAACCTGATACTGTGAGCCAGTATATACTCATTCATGAACAAATGTCATTGAAGCTACTAGTGCTTATTCATGGAAAAGTAAGTTTAAGGAGATAGGCAGATTAGGGTTTTAGAGAGCAAACAAATAGAACCAAAGTAGATGGATGGACCAGAAAAAAATGTACGTACAAGCAATGCACAGAGACAAAGGGTTTCCCGTTGGCAATTCAAGCCCTCATTCTTTGTGATCTCATAAGGTTAAAAAGGTAAACGTCCCCTGCGCAAGCACCAGGTCATTCCTAACCCTTGGGGTGACTCCATATCCCGATGTTTACTAGGCAGACTACGTTTATGTGGTGGTTTGCCAGTGCCTTCCCCAGTCATCTTCCCTTTACCCCCAGCAAGCTGGATACTCATTTTACCGACCTCGGAACGATGGAAGGCTGAGTCAACCTTGAGCCGGCTACCTGAAACCAACTTCCATCAGGATTGAACTCAGGTCGTGAGCAGAGCTTGGACTGCAGTACTGCAGCTTACCACTCTGCGCCACGGGGCTCCTCTCATAAGGTTATTGCCCCTAAAACATTAGGAAGATTGAGCTCTGTGTCTAGAAATGTAATGCTTTGAAGAAATGAGAGACAGTGTAAAAATATGAACTTGCAAAAACCTAAGCTCCTTTACAACATTTCATAGTGGGTTAATGATACATTTCAAAGCCCCTACAGCCAGGAGAATATGTACATTAAAATGCACATAATATAGCTAGGGCTGTTGATTCGGTTCAGCCCGAACCGAAAAACAGCCGAATTTCTCTCAATTCGGCGGTTTTTCAGTTCGGACGAACCGAACTCAAAAAGGGAGGGGAACCGGGGAGCCGAATTGGCCGAGTTTGGGGTGTTCCCGAATAAATTCAGCCGATTCGGGCCCTTTCCCCCACCCCACGCGCCTTCAGGGAGCTTCCCTGGAGAGGCGCGGGGTGTCCTTTAAAGAGATCTGCGCCTCCCGGCCGGGAAGCAGACATCTCTTTAAAGGGCACCCCACCCCCCTTCAGGGGGCTTCCCTGGAGAGGAGCGGGGTGCACTTTAAACAGATCTGTGCCTCCCAGCCAGGGACTCCCGGCAGGGCTGGAAGGGGGGGTCTGGGGGGGTCTGGGGGGGTCTGGTCTTGCCAGCCCTGCCGGGGGGTCTGGGGGGAGTCTGGGGGGTGGTCTTGTCTTGCCAGCCCTTGCCAGGACTCCCAGCAGGGCTGGAAGGGGGTGGGGGGGTCTGGGGGGAGTCTGGGGGGTGGTCTGGTCTTGCCCAGCCTTGCCAGTCCCGGCAGGGCTGGGGGGAGGTCTTTAAACAGATTTGTGCCTCCCGGCCGGGAGGCACATATCTATATAAAGGGCCCGCCGCGCGCCTCCAGGGAAGCTCCCTGGAGGCGCGCGGCGGGTCTTCAAACAGATCTGTGCCTCCCAGCCGGGAGGCGCAGATCTGTTTGAAGACCCCACCCCAAGCCCTGCCGGGACTCCCGGCAGGGCTGGAAGGGGTGTGGGGGGGGGTTTGGGGGGGTCTGGTCTTGCCAGCCCTGCCGGGAGTCCCGGCAGAGCTGGGGGGGGTCTTTAAATAGATCTGCACCTCCCGGCCGGGAGGCACAGATCTGTTTGAAGCCCCCCCAGCCCTGCCGGGACTCCCAGCAGGGCTGGAAGGGGGTGTGGGGGGTCTGGGGGGAGTCTGGGGGGTGGTCTGGTCTTGCCAGCCCTGCCAGGAGTCCCGGCAGGGCTGGGGGGGGGTCTTTAAACAGATCTGTGCCTCCCGGATGGGGCCCAGATCTATTTAAAGGGCCCACCGCGCGCCTCCAGGGAAGCTCCCTGAAGACCGCGTGGCGGGTCTTCAAACAGATTTGTGCCTCCCGGCCGGGAGGCACAAATCTGTTTGAAGCTCCCCCCCCAGTCCTTCCGGGAGTCCCGGCAGGGCTGGAAGGGAGGGTGTGGGGGGGGTCTGGTCTTGCCAGCCCCCCGCCAGCCCTGCAGGGAGTCCCGGCAGGGCTGGGGGGGGCTTTAAATAGATCTGCGCCTCCCAGCTGGGAGGCGCAGATCTGTTTAAAGGGCCCCCGCGCGCCTTCAGGGAATCCCCCTGAAGGCTCGCGGGGGGCCGAATTTCCCCCCGAACTCCGGATCCCCCCGAATATCTGGGGATCCGAAGCGGGGGAGTTCGGACTTCGGCACGGTCCAAATTAAAACGGGCTGAATTCAGCCGAATCCGAACTATACCGAATTTTTTTTTCAACAGCCCTAAATATAGCCTTGCCCTGACCTGGACAGATCAGGCTAGTCTGATCTCATAAAATCTCAAAAACTAAGCAGGGTCAGCCCTGGTTAGTATTTGGATGGGAGACCACCAAGGAATACCAGGGTTGGTGTGCAGAGGAAGGAACTGGCAAACCACCTCTGTTAGTCTCTTGCCTTGAAAACCCCAAAAGCATCGGGATATGGCGTCACCCCAAGGGTTAGGAATGACCTGGTGCTTGCGCAAGGGACCTTTACCTTTTTAACCTTATGAGATCACAAAGAATGAGGGCTTGAATTGCCAACGGGAAACCCTTTGTCTCTGCGCATTGCTTGTACGTACATTTTTTTCTGGTCCATCCATCTACTTTGGTTCTATTTGTTTGCTCTCTAAAACCCTAATCTGCCAATCTCCTTAAACTTACTTTTCCATGAATAAGCACTAGTAGCTTCAATGACATTTGTTCATGAATGAGTATATACTGGCTCTCTTGCCTTGAAAACCCCAAAAGGGATCGCCATAAATCAGCTGTGACTTGACAGCAAATACCCAGACATATATGTATCAGAGATATTATATATATCCACTAAGTAGGATATTTAAATTTTTGGTAGGCTTGTGCAAAAAAAATTTTTTTTCTGGTAAATTTTGGATTTGGGTTAATTGGGCCCAATTATTTTCAGTAAACCCAGAATAAGCCAAACACCCCTACTGGTAAATTTCAGTATTTGGCTTATTCTGGGTTTACAAAAAAAAAGGCCCATTATAGTCTATGGGGATATTTTCGAAGCTCCTGTGAGGGCATTTTTGGAAGTAGAGCCCCCAAATTTGTAGCGTGACTGCAAGGGACTTTCCTTAGATGGTCACCAAAGTTTGGTGAATGTTGGGACAGGGGGTCCAATTTTATGGGTCCGCAAAAGGGTCGCCCCCATCCTCCAGGCATTTGGGAGATGAGTTGTCCATTGGTTTTCTAGTTCAGAAGTTCAGCATTGCCAAGGACTGGTGGAAAGAACTGATAGGCAGGCTGAAGCCTCAAAGTCTGGGGGCTGCCTTCGTATCTGGGGCACATAGCATGATGTCTATACAAATTAGCTTCCAAACGGAGGAAAAAGGCTTAAATGCAAGAAAAATAAGGCATGGAAAACATTTCTTTTGGTGGCAAATGACATCCTGTGAACAATCCTATATTATGGTAATAAAAAATCATTTCAAGAGATGGTCATGCTGCAGGAAAACGAAGCCTCTACTCATGGCAACCTGCAGTTTCAGAGCCAAAGTCTCAACCATGGGGGCTGTCTGAAGGAGAGTGCTCACTTGCACAGGTGAGAAGTCTCCTTCGGAAGCCTGGTGGTAGCAGCAGTCAAAGCTGGTCCATTTTAGTTGGAGGGTATATCCTTCTAGACGGGACTGGGTGAGCCCTGTCTTTAAAAAAAAAACCTTATGCTTATCCAGATTAACCCACTGAACAGTGATGAATGGATGGCTGTGTGGTTGGATATTGGTCAGACTAAGTCTTCTGTTGGGTGATATACCTGGAATGCTGGTCAGACCAAATTGACTCCAATTATACGACCCCTGCCTCAAAAGGGTCCCAACTATGGGGCCGTAACAAAGCCAGTCAAAAAAAGAAAGAAAAAGGGGAGAAAGCACAGAGCCGTGCCTCTGTGCAGAGGTGAATAACTGAACCCGAAAAGCTGAATATTTATTCAGCTTTTTCTGGAATCGCCTATTTGGCTTTAAGCAGATCCCCAGGTTTTGGCGTTTGGTAAATTCAAAGCTCAAAAATTACCCAAAGAGCTAATTTCGAGGGGTTTTTTGGTTCGGGTTTATCAAAATGCACAACCCTAATTTTGGGGAGTCAGAGTATACTGAGTAGTAAATGCTGGAGGCCTTTTTTTAAGCAAATCAAGCATTTAAGGAGAATGTACTTTGGGGATGGTTTTTAAAAGCAATAGTAAATCATATGGAGGTTGAAGGTTAAGTTAGGTAATATCAAGAATTAAGTGTTGTATACCTATGAGACAGATTTCTTATTGCAGAGCAGAAAATTATATACCTAGTCATAAATATTTAGGATATTCATTATTAAAACATATTAAAATTTTAGTAAAGCCAAAGTATCAAGTGTTAACATGTAACCTGCTTGATTAACTTATAAGATCTGTAGTGATGTTTATGTTTATGTTATTCTTCTTTTGTAAGGTCCGCAGACGGATTCCCCTTTTTGCTTACCGATTCCCCTTTTCCCCCCTTCTGTACCCTTTATATAAATTAATAAAACTTTAAAAAGGAAAAAAGCAATAGTAAATCCAGTAGCAAATCCAGATCCTCACATATAGAACAATGGGTCTTATGCCTATGTGCAGACGCATCAGTGAAAGTCCAGCTATGCAAAGGATTCATTCAGAAGTTTGTCTCACTATTTAACTGACTAGAATAGCCAATACTAGTGAGATAAGCTGAACATCACAGCAGGTACACTCTTTTCACAGCAATATCTTAGATGTCTAGTGGATGGCCCACACTAGTCCAGTCTCATCAGATCACAGAAAATAAGCAAGGTAGATCCTAGTTAGTTCTTGAATGGGAAACCACCAAGTAAGTCCAGGGTTGCTACACAGCGGAAGACAGCGCAAACCACCTCTAAACATCTCCTGCCTTGAAAACCCCCACGGGGTTACCATAAGTTGGTTGTGACTTGACAGCAATTTCCACCACCACCAGTGAATATGACAGATTTATGTCTAGGGGACTGAAATTCAAAACTAAGCTGCACTATGTACTTACTCATTAGCAAAATATAGGTTCAGCTGACCTCTTTTTGTTGTTGCTGCAGCCGTAGATCATTTATTTATTTCTTTTTTTCACACCCTTTATAAGAGCATGTCACTTTTAACCTATTTTAAAGTTGTTTTTATGTTATACGCAATATAAGGCTCATCTCTCACAAGGAAGAAATGGAACTGAAAGGGAGATATTCAAAAATAACCAGGCAGTGTTTGAAATTCTGTCTCATCTGATCAGTAGTTACTAAGTAGCAACAGAACATGCCGAGCAAGCAGCCATCTGAACCATGGTAAGAAGAATTTTATTGGGCACATACTTCCCCACATAGCTGGTTAAAAGTGAAGCCATGGAAAACTTCTCCTCTCCATAATAAAGATCCCACTGGTTACTGGCTTCTTTGCATACCATGCGTACCATGCTAATTTACCACTTGGTAAATGGTTCCTTTTCATGGCAGGCGTCCACAAGCCCACAAAGAAGTGATAAGCCTTTATTTTACTAACCATTAATCTCTAGATGTAGTCAACAACTTCCTAATTTAACCCAAACCTACTGTGTTTTACATCCCAGCTTTCTTATATCAGGCAGGCAATGCTGCCTTTCAAATATCTAAAAGGCAGGATGGGTTAATAGCACAGTGTAATTTAGAGGCTCTCTTTGTTTTCATACAGAACTCCAAGTTGAAAAAAGGTCATCACCTTTCTATCAGACTATATTTTACGAAAGCCAAATGTACTTGAGCAGTTTTGTCCAGGACTCCAATTTTTAATTATTTCCAAATATACTCAGGCGAGTGAGGAAATATATATTCTCCTTATGATAACAAAGTTATTTTAAGTATCGTGGCTCTAGTGTTGAAAAAAGGAGAAAGTGGGAGTATCATTCCCCAAAGGAAATGACACATATATTCTGCATGTAAAGTTTTTCAAGTCTTCAGTTGTTGTTTCTCTGTTGCATGAAACAAGAACTCCTGTAAATCATATCTCAGTTAACACTTGAACTTGCCACACAAAACTTAATATACTTGGCCATGGAAAAGATTTCCTAATCTAACCTATCTCGAAGCCAACTCAAAGTTTGTTCTCTTTCTTTTCAGGATGAAACAGTCCAATATGTCATGGAACAATCCAGATGTAATATAAATGGATTCTTAAATGGCAGCTTTAGCACTCTCCTGCAACTTTGCAAACCACAAGTATTTGTAATGTGCTTCAGGAGCTTATTTCTTGAGTCAAGCTCTGTTATACACTTTAAGTTTAGCATTACACTCTTTTGCCCCCCAATTCTTTTTTCCCCTTCCAACATAATGGAAAAATAAGCTGATGTTGGAATGTAAATTATTGCTATGCCATGCAGAACACTGCCCTAGAAGGTAGTTGCAAATCTTGGCTGGCCGAGATACAAGGAACCATATATCTGTAGTCTTCAAGCATTCTTCAACATTATAGTCTCCACAGCACTGTGGGTTTATTTCTGGAAATGTCATGCGAGCTTCTGCTGACAGGATGACCAAACAATTCCAGGATGAATTCTCTAACCTTTGTTTCATCATTTGTATTTTCTTGCCAAGTGGTAAGGAGGATTTTATGACATGCCATGCACAGAAAGGTGGTAAAATGGGTAATAATGCTGATGTCTGTTTGTTCTTTGTGTGGGCAAGGTTGTGATAATGTTTTGCAGCAAATTCAACAAACTCATAGCTATGTCCATTATTTTAAGTAGATGTTCAACTACGAAATACTTAGATTCAAGTCCAGTAGCACCTTCGTGAAATAAAGGGAACTCTGACTCTCAAAAGCTTGCATCCTGAAAATCTTGCTGGTCTCTAAGGTGCTACTGGGCTCCAATCTTGCTGTTATCTTCCATTGAAATCACAGAGACTTTAAAAGGATAAGTGCCATGAACATGTTTTGCAGGCAAACATACCATTTTCAACAGCTGCAATGACTCATGGACCAAATCACAGAATGTCTCACCTCACCACCACCACTTCAAGCAGCTGCCAATCATCTGCATAGTAGCTGTGGTGGTGGAGCTTCATTTCCTTCTGCCTTGTGGCCACCTTTCCATTTTCACAGTAGGATGGATAGATTCTTCCCCCTGAATCAGATAATTAAATCATGCATGGAAAGAAAAAAATGTCTCTCACAGGCGGTGCAAAAATGCACATGCATGAAATTACTTTAGTAACACAGACTTAGACAAATGCCAAACAAGTCAAATTTTAAAGTGTGCGTTTATGACTAACTTTCTGACTGATTGGCTCACACTTTATACCATTGGCTGTGGAGTGGCCACAGCAACAACAGGTCAATGGGGCAGGGAGCTAGGACAGCCATCAGACTGTGTGACACCGTGCATGCATGAAATAGAGTTGGTTGCTCTGTACTGTACTGTCTGAATATATATAGAAAGTATCAAATTGAACAGAATGAAACTGCTCACTCACAGTCAAACTGGCCAGTGA
The DNA here is from genome assembly GCF_029931775.1 of Euleptes europaea. Taxonomy (NCBI): domain Eukaryota; kingdom Metazoa; phylum Chordata; class Lepidosauria; order Squamata; family Sphaerodactylidae; genus Euleptes; species Euleptes europaea. The sequence goes on along the minus strand of NC_079320.1, from coordinate 33,738,812 downwards.
AAAATCAACTCCCTGTTCATTTTTGGCAAGCAGGGAAGGAAGGTGCAGTGGTATAACCCAATCTTTAGGTCAATACTTGGAAGGGAGACCACCAAGGAAAGCTCTGCAGAGGAAGGCAATGGTAAACCACCTCTGCTTTTCACTTGCCTTGAAAGCTTCTTGCTGGGGTCACTATAAGTCAGTTATGGCTTGACAGCACTTACGTATGTAGGACACAAACCAAACACACAGGTTATTGGGTACCCCTGAAAAGAGCTGCCTGGATTGTGTCCAATATTCATATTGATCATGATATAAATTGAGGGAAGGACATGCAAGCCTTGTCTGAAACACAATAATTATGTTTCCTGCTTTACTGCAAGCAAGATAGAATATAAGTTTTTTGTAGTAAACCTATGAAAAATGACAACAGGGAGTATTACTATATTTACATGAGGTTTAAAGACCTTCATAAATTAAAGTAGCACAGACATCAAACTTTTATTCTTTCCAAAAGAATGTTCATAAAATTAAAAACCATTAGAAAAGTAAACACATAAAGGAAGCTTTGATTGAGGAGTTCAAGGTTATGGTCTATCTGGTTTCACAATTCCCTAAACATCTATTGAGAGACTTTCCTTTGAAGCTTTCAGGCCACTGTTTCTTCCTGCCTTATCTATGTAACTGACATCTTCATTCAGATTCAGCAGTGAATTTGTAATCACAGCTTTTCTTTGTGGGCAAAGCCTAATCTTTTGAACTGGAGTAATAATTGTTATTGTAAAGAGGTTCTTTTAACCAAGAGAAAAAAGCTGCAGGGTCATCATTGCTTCCAGTCTTTCTGGAAGGCAGAACAATAATCTGTTTGTTACTGTTGGAATGTGGTCAGTTTGAAAGAGATTGGCACTCCATCCAGCCATGTTAGCCTTAGCACGTTGTAATGAATCATAAGAACAGCATTAAAAAGATTTACATTTTATTTTCCCCACCATTTTTTGCTAGGGAGGAAACTAATTCTATTTTTAAAGTTGAATCACACAGTATCCCAACAGCCTCAATTAGCATTTGTGTTTAATAAAGCAGTTTATGCTATTTTGTTTTGCCATTATTATTCATTTAGTCCAATATTATACACTGTCCTTATCACAATACTTTTGAAAAGCATCTACAGTATTTGTGAATTAACTTTTTTTGGTGTAGAAGCAACGAGAAGCAGTAATTATATACTTCTAATCCCAAACTATCTGCAACTATGCTGTTTTCTTTTGGACCAAGTACACTATATAGCTGAGACACAATGGGGTGTCTTTTTTTTAAAGGGAACATTCAAAATAGTTACTGCCCACCTGCCATCTGAAGTAGTATAACCTGGTTTTGGATTTTTACAATAGCCTCTACAATTTATTCCCACCTCATGCTTCTACAAGTGAAAATATAGTTTTGCATAGAGAACCTGTGTGGTGTAGCAGTTAAGAGAGTTGGATTAGTTATCTGGAAGACCCAGGTTTGAATCCCCACTCATGCCATGGAAGCTCTCTGGGTGACCTTGAGCTTGTCACACTCTCTCAGCCTAGCCTACTTCACAGGGTTATTGTGAGGATACGATATAGGAGAGGAGAATGATGCAAGCCACTTTGGGTCCCCATTGGACAATAATTTTATTGAATACAATAAAATACATAAAATACATAAGAATAAAAGCAAGCATCTCATAAACCAATTAGCAGGCTTTGCACTGATTCAATGTCAGGCTTGGCATTATAATAGCATTTTGTAAGTAGCTGCTGACATTTGTATGGGGCAGAATGATTGACTGGCAGGAATTTACCAGGGTCTGACAAGAAAAGGTTCACTGACCGGTACATGGCAGGGAAATGATTATGAAAGCACATCTGTTGGACAATGAGGATGAAGAGCATTTTGTTGAGGCTCAATAAATTATGGAGCCAGGAAAGAGGAGTGAGGTGGATACTGCAAGATCTGGATCACTAGACTCTAGTATAACACAGAGGAGAACTTTGGATGGGGATGTTTCAATATTGCCAAGGACTTCAAATGCCTGACAGTGGTCTCATCATCAGCCAGAATCTGACACATGTTGTAACACTTAAAACTATGTACAGCTGACTATCAGCAAAAACAATGAATTGCATATGTCTTTTACTCTATTGTTTTGTTACTGAGCCATATTAACTGCCTGCTGTGGTGATGCATACAGATTCGTACATCTGTATAGGTATAAAATTATATAGTCTCAAAAACATGGGATAGAAAATACAGTGAAAATGAACGATAAACGATTATGAGCATTTTTCCTTTACACTGCTATTGAGAAGTGCCTGTAATGTCCTGTAAACTGGGAACCCATTTGGGTTTAGAAATTTTGGAGGGTAGACCCCTTGTATAAAGGCTTCAGTTCCTAAGGATTACATCCCCATTTGATGAAGCGGGGGGGAGGTTAAAATTGACCTGAATCTGAACCGAATTACATTTCTGGGCTCATCCCTACAAAGTAAAATGAAGTGTGCAATGTCAGTAGAGCAAATATTGGGAGGTAAAATGCATGGTTTACTTAAGTGCATTGATGCGATGAAAGAATGCAGCAGGAGCATGTAATAGTCAGCTATTACAGTGCTGCAATATCCTCTCAAAAGTAGTAAAAGATGTACAACAGTAATCCATTATATAAAGTTTGCAACACAAAGAAACAGACAGACTACAACATATGTACATTGAATTAAATATAGTAGGCCAGTAGGGAAGAGTGAAGTGGTCTAACTGAGTAGAACACAGTCCCAATCTTGGGAAAGCAGATGTTTCAGATAATAGTTTTAAAAGTTTGGGTGTAAGTAATAATCCAAATTCAGAAGAATTCTTGATTTCTACTTTTTATGTGAATTTGATATCTGTTCCACCTCTCAATTTTGTGCCATGATGTTCAGTACATTTACCATAGTCACGGGTATTTTTTTATCACAAACAACTGAAAAGTTTGGCACCCTAACAATCTGAACTACAGATTAGAAATGTCATGCTAAGCATGAATCTGGTCGACGGTCTTTCATCCACAAAAAGAAGGAAGGGCAACTGCAATATCTTTTCAGTCACATTCATTGTAATGAGAGCCAGGTGGACATGGGTTTGGTGGAAGGTGTTATGTATGTAAATAGTTGGGATAGTAAGCAGTGGGAACCCAGGAGCTTGAATCCCCAACTAAGGCTCCTGGCCCCTGCTCATGCTATTGGCCCTTGTCAGAGCGCCCCATTGGCCCTAAGCTGGGACATGCCATTGGCACCCCGGGGGTTGTTTCCCCCCTATCACGGATCAGGGGGGAGTGGCTGCAAGTGGCCAGGGGGGCATATAAGGGGGCCCCTTTGCACAGTTCTCCCGTTCTGTTCTGTACCACAATAAAGCGTTGCTGTTTGAACTCCGTCTCTGACCTCATGAATCCTTCCCACGCGGACTTAACAGAAGGTCCAATGCACACTTAACTCCTAGTCTGCCTTGAATATGGCAAGTCTTCTCTATCTATTTCCTGTGTTGCTGCTAAAGGACATCATCTTAAATTCACTGCACCTCTGTGCCACTCTGTAGTGATATAATACAATGCTTATATAACTAATGGCACTGGTAAAATAACATGATTGTTTCCTTCTTGTAGCTATTGCCATCTAGCTACATACATTATCCAACAAGGATTTTATTTTTATTGAAACGGATTAGCTGTTGAAAGTATAGCAAGAGGCAACATTCGGAATTGTGGGCATAGAACAGTCCAATTTTCAAATATGTTTGGTTGACAGCTATTAGTTTCTTTTCCAAAGGTTAATTTTATCTTTATGTGTGAGCCAGCTAAACTAGAAATAAATAGGAGGGGGGAAACCTGTTTTGCACTGAATATTTATAGATCATTGAAGGTTAGGGTTGCCAGATCCTTCTTCACTACTGGCGGGAGGTTTTTGGGGCAGAGCCTGAGGAGGGTGGGGTTTGAGGAGGAGAGGGACTTCAATGCCATAGAGTTCAATTGCCAAAGTGACCATTTCCCCCAGGTGAACTGATCTCTATCGGCTGGCAATCAGTTGTAATAGTGGGAGATCTCCAGCTACTATGCGGAGGTTGGCAAGCCTATTGATGGTGCTCATTTCCATGTACTTCCCCAGTGCATCTGAAGCCAATTTATGTCATGTGTTTCTGCTAGAACTGAAGCTTTCTTTCCAGATCCCTGAATACCCCTTTGCATACAAGATAGAGACTTGGGTAACTGTTTCTCCTTTTTCTAAAACATGCAGAATGGAAAATAATAGTAGGCAGAAGGAAATTACTAGGCTGTGCAATTTTTGTTGTTGTTTGATACAAGCCATTCTGAAATGTTTAATACTGGAGAGAAGCATACTATGTTGGCCACGTTTGTAACCAGCAGATTTTTGATTAGGTGGAATGTGTGACATGTAGTTCCTGATTCTATGAGCAACAGTTTGCTCTTTTCATAGCACATTTCCTGATGCTTGAGCTGAAAGGACCCATGGCCTGATGATTGAGCATATACCTTGTATGTATAGGGTTGCCAGGTCCCCCTTCACCACCAGTGGGAGGTTTTTGGGCCGGAGCCGGAGGAGGGATAGCAGGAGATAATAGCAGGAGATCTCCAGCCAGTACCTGGAGGTTGGCAACCCTATGTATGTATAATGTGCCATGAAGTTTCAATGTTAGGGTTGTTAGGGTTGCCAACCTCCAGGTACTGGCTGGAGATCTCCAGCTATTCAACTGATCTCCAGCCAATAGAGATGTTCACCTGGAGAAAATGATTGCTTTGGCAATTGGACTCTATGGCATTGAAGTCCCTCCCCTCCCCAGACCTCCTCTGGCTCCGCCCCAAAAACCTCCCACCGGTGGTGAACAGGGACCTGGCAACCCTATTCATTGTGCAGAACAGTAATCTGATCGCCTAAATTAGGGCTGGGACCAGGCAGTCAAAATGGAAGCTGAATATGAAAACATGAAAATGGAAAGGTGTGCCTCTCTCCAAAACAAACCAACCAACCCAAAACAAATACCTGTTCAGCTTTGACTAAAGAGATTCTGACTTCCCTCGATTTTAATGCTTTTCTGTAGATGCATTTGATGACCTGGAGAGCTGAGGAAGTCCATTCTTGGGGGGAGGGAATACCAGCTGCTGACTCTGTACTAATTCCTAGCCTAACAACTGAGTCTGAAGTGCCAGCGTGCTAGATGCAGAGAGGGGATGCTGCTACAATGTCTCCATAAATAATACAGTGATTGTTCCTTTGTATGAATAACTTTCTTTTCCTGTTAGCTTTGCCTGCTTAAAAAAAATAACATGCGCCAGAGATGAAGGAGGGAAACTGCAAGCAACAGGACATATGATAACTGCCAAAGGGACCGCTATTTCCTGGCATACAAAGGCAGGAAGGCACAGAATCAGTGGGGCTTGTATAGCCTGATATACAAATTTGCTTTATTACTTAAAAGCAATTGCAACTATAAAGTGTGCATTAAAGTACACAGATGTTCTGATTTTAAAAAATAAATGTCCAGTTTGAAAATACTGGTAACTCATGATGACAGAAAAACCACAAAAAATACAGAAACAGTATACAAAATCTAAAGACTTATAAAACCAAAGTCAGACTAAAATCCCCAAATTAAAAATTTAAACAGCATTGGTATCAACCACTCTTGAAGACCTTCCAGAATAAATAGCACTTTAGACTTCTGAAAAGCCTGAAAATAAGGGGACAAATATAACTTCTGGAGGAAGGAGTTATATAGTCTAGGCAGCTGATAAGGTCTTTCTGTGGCTTTCTGAAAAAGCAGGTTCACACAGCAAGGCCCTTCTTGATGGCTTAAAATAGCTCATTTACTAGTCTTTCAGTACTTTGAGCTCAAGCCAATTAGACCTTTAAAGGTGAAACTTTGAACTGGATTTGCAAACTGGAAACCAGTGTAGGTGTTAAAACACCGCTGTTGTATTAATTGCAACAGTTCCCCAATGACATTCTGACCTCCTACTTTTAGTACCATTTGAGGTTTTTGAACCATCGTTACAGGCAGCTCCACATAGAGTGTATCACAGTAATCCAACAAGGAAGTCAGCTGGTAGAAAGCACTTCCAGACACCTCCGCCACCCATTTAGCCAGCGTGATGTAGTGGTTAAGAGCAATGGTTTGGAGAGGTGGACTGTGATCTGGAGAACCGGGTTTGATTCCCCACTCCTCCACATGAGCGGCGGCGGCTAATCTGGTGAACTGGATCTGTTTCCCTACTCCTACACATGAAACCAGCTGGGTGACCTTGGGCAAGTTACACTCTCTCAGCCTCACCCACCTCACAGAGTGTCTGTTGTGGGGAAGGGAAGGTGATTGTAAGCCAGTTTGAGTCTCCCTTAAGTGGTAGAGAAAGTCAGCATATAAAAACCAACTCCTCCTACTCCTCCTCTTCTTCCTCGTTTACAACCCCATCTATTTTGAATTTGCCTTATCTCTGATACACAGAACTTCCACAGGTTTCAGTTTGTTAGTAGGAATGCCAGTTCCAGGTTGGGAAATACCTGGAGATTTGGGGGGTGGAGCCTGAGGAGGGCACTGTTTGGGGAAGGGAGGGAGTTCAATGGGGTAAAATGCCATAAGGTCCACTTTCCAAAGCAGCCATTTTCTCTAGGTGAACTGATCTCTGTCACCTGGAGATCAGTTGTAATAATGGGAGATCTCCAACTACCACCTGGAGGTTGGCAAACCTAGCTTATTAGCCCTCATCCATTCCTTCATGGTCCTGATTTTTCCACTACCATCCTTGTGAGTGAGAGTGAGTGTACAACCCCATCTATTCTGAATTTGCCTTATCTTTGATCGACAGAACTTTCACAAGTTTCAGTTTATTAGTAGGTTTACAACCGGAAGTGCCATCTCGCAAGGAGCCTTAGACCACTCAAACTCTTAGTAAACTGGAAGTGCTGTGTCGGCACATTACCGGGGGTTTGCCCACCACCAGCGGACACCTGACAACCCTAAGAGGAGGAGCAGGAAAGACCAGAGCTGGACTGAATGCCAAGCTGGACTGAAAACTGCTGCTGGAAGGAGGAAAGTGCCAGTGAAAGGGCGAGAGGAGAAGGAGGAGAAGAAGAAGAGTTGGTTTTTATATGCTGACTTTCTCTACCCTTTAAGGAGAATCAAACCAGCTTACAATCTCCTTCCCATAGTGTGGTGTAGTGGTTAACAGCGGTGGTTTGGAGCGGTGGACTCCCCTCTGGAGAACCGAGTTTGATTCCCCCCTTCTCCACACAAAGCTAGCTGCATGACCTTGGGCAAGTTACAGCTCTGTTAGAGCTCTCTCAGTCCCACCTACCGCACAGGGTGTCTGTTGTGGCGAGGGGAAGGTGATTGTAAGCCGGTTTGAGTCTCCCTTAAGTGGTAGAGAAAGTTGGCTTATAAAGACCAACTCTTCTTCTTCTTCTCACCACAACAGACATCTTGTGAGGTAAGTGGGGCTGAGAGAGTTCAGAGAGAACTGTGACTAGACCAAGGTCACCCAGCTGGCTTTTAGCAAGAAATGCTAGTTGTTTGGGAATGCCAGGTGGTAGGTGGCATTTTTATAGATTTTAGTTGGGAGACAAAAAAGAACTCTGCACATTCGGAAAGCTAGAAAGAACTCTACACATTGCTAGAGACTAGGGTTACCACCTTTTAAATGGGTCCTCTTTTTACATTTGATGCAGCAAATACCAGATAATACTATTTACCTCCATGTCTTGAAAGCTTCAGCTGCCCATTTCCATGCATTATCAAAGGGGTATTTTCTCCTGGCCAGCTGGCAACACTACTCAGCTCCAATTCTGGGGAAAAATTAGAAACTCAGTTAAACAGCAATTGAAAAGGAGAGAAATGTAGATCTAAGTTCAGAATAATAAAGGAATGAAACAGTAGAAATCTCTCATCTCTTATTATAAAGTCATCAGTGAAGTTTATTTTGATAATTTTTATTTATTTTATCCAACTTTTCAATGTAATTTCCCAATGCAGTATTTAAAGAAAAGTAAAAACAATTAAACTTAAATTTCACTGTTTTAAAACACAATTCTGTAAAATAACACTATTTTCTCAGAACTACATATAAGCCAAATTAAAAAGCCAAGATTTACAGGTTTCATAAAGATCAACAAGGTTGTGAGCTGCTGGATTTTTTTTGGTAACCCATTCCAAAACACGGTATCAGTTCTATATCCCATTGGTGATGCAAAAAATGCATGGGCCATACCATTAGTTATTGTAATCAAGCTTTATGAAGAGGGCCATCAGCAAAAATAATTGGGTATGGATCTTTTATTGGGAGAGACACTCCTTTTGATATGCGGGTCCCAAGTTGTGTAGAGCATCTTAAATTCCAGGTGCAATGTTCAGTCCAAAAATACCCCCAAGCCGTCAACCTTTAGAGTCACTGTAATGCATCTAGAAGAGGCATTTGCCCCCATTAAAAGTTTTATTGTCCACCATCATTAACTCAGTCATATCATATCTGGATTAATATTTACCAGTTCATTCTCATCCAGCTTATCTCTGATCTCAGACATATATTCGGAGACTTTGTGATTTTATATGTACGTATGTGCCATCATAAGAAGACAAGAGTCACTGGAAAAGACCATCATGCTAGGAAAAGTTGAGGGCAGCAGGAAAAGAGAAAGACCCAACAAGAGATGGATGGGCTCAATAAAGGAAGCCACAACCCTCAACTTGCAAGATCTGAGCAAGGCTGTCAAAGATAGGACATTTTGGAGGACTTTGATTCATAGGGTCACCATGAGTCAGAAGCGACTTGCCGGCACTTAACACACACACACGCATGTGCCAAGTTGTAATCAACTTATGGCGACCCCAGCAAGGAGCTTTCAATGCAAGTGAGAAGCAGAGGTGGTTTGCCGTTGCCTTCTTCTGCAGATTCTTCCTTGATGGTCCCCCATCCAACTACCAACCCTGCTTAGCTTTCAAGATCTGATGAGATCAGGCTATACCATACCATACCATTCCACAACTCCTTGTGATGTTAAGGTAAAATAATTGTAATTAAAGGCAGTGTGTAAATATTGTGTTCACTGTGGAACAATTGCAAGTCTACTGTTATATTTAACACTGAAGCACCAGTCTTTTGTGAATATTTTTCTACTATATTTTTCTATAGCAAGACTTGAATTATGGGCATTTTTATGACATTCTTTGTTCATTCTCCAGTGACTCTCATCTCTTCACTAAGTAACCAGTTTTATTGCTAAGAACAAAAAACATCACATCACCAAAAAAAAAACCTTCTGAAAAATAACCAACTGTAATAAACACTTCTTATGTCAACCCTTGCATTATATATAGGATAAGTTACAGATATCAACAAAGCAAGACATGTTAAAAAGGATCACTTTTGCATTAATGACAATATTTACCAAATAGATTTAGGCTTAGACCTAATATTTAGCTGCACTTAAATATTGGCTCCCAAAGGAATTAAAAGAGCAGCTGGTATTGTTGATCTAAGAGCGCCATGTCAGCCCAAGCAGACAGTGTAAACTGCAGGAATCTCAGTGTCAACAAGCTATAACCTTGGAAAAACTGAGCTGACTATTTTATATTGTGTTTAAATATTTTCCTAAAATGACAGTGGGAATCAGATGAAATGGTAAAGGAAAGACAATTTCGACTCCATGTTGTTTATGCAAAGGGAGAAACGTGTTTCCCGCAACTCATTACCAAAATCGGAACTGTACATTCCATCATCAACATCAGGTTTTTGCCTCTGAACCTATTAAGCCTTTAAAAAGAAGCCATGTGGACTTTATTCTCTTCCATGGAAAAAGGCTGAGGCCTCAAGACAGCATCCTAGCATTTCTGGCATTGCCGCCTCAAACTCTCTAGTAAGAGTGCTGCATTTCCTCTAACCTTCAGTGGTGCTTTGTGGGAGCTGTGATATTCCGTGTGGCCTTTATTATAGGAGCTGCTTTTGAACTTCCTCAACCCTACCAAGATGCTTCATGTTTCAGCATCTACAACCAGTGGTAATGTGAGACAATTCCTCAGAATAAAAGGTTTTATTTGCTAAGTGTCTGAATGTGTATATAAAATTATAAAATATAAAATAAATTATTTGGTGTAGGACAAGGTAAAGTCAATTGGATAAAAGGAACTTACTTTTGAGTGGGTATATTTAGAATAGGGAGCTTGTATAGTTACAGCTGGCTTGAAGCATGTCAACATTAATCTGACGCTGAAATTACACTTTTGTGGTGAAGTGTTTCAACTTTGATCATGCAGTCAGCAATTTCACAGTTCATTTCATGAATTTTAAGGATGCATGCTGCAGAACATAACGTAGAATTTAAATGTTTGTATTACAGCAACACTTCCGTGCATTAGAACTGAAATTGCATGAATAGTTGAGCAAATTGGCCTTGGGCAACATTGTGCCGGTAGTAGATGGTCATACTGGAAATTGCATCTTTATTATCATGGTGAATTTATTTTCAATGAGGAAAAAACCCCCATAAGAACAGTATTCTCAAAAATCCATTTATGGGAACAATAGTTTTCCATTCCTGCACTGCCTGGAACTAATATCTAAAATGGTGCTTGCTCTTTATCATTTCTTTCTGAACATTACTAATGCATTTGGCTTGTCAAAGTTTTCAAAGAAACGTGAGCCCCGAAGTACAGAAGTTGTACATATTTTTTTCCATTGTCCTGGGGGCAGATTTTGCATTCATGTAACCATTTTATAGTGTTTGGATAGATGGGTTTTTTTGTGGGTCAGGTCAGGTAGTTAAAATACCAAGAAATAAAGAAACTTAGAGGAGAAATTGTATTTAATATCACAGAAAATCCTAAATACATTCTTATGTCATTGTGTTCTCAATTTCTGAAACCTCGGATTACTCCTTATACCTCATGTCAAGTATCTGAGTGACAGTTATTCACAACTGCAGCTATAGATGAAGAGATTTATGAATACTCAGAACTGACCTAAATTATCAGGTCATTCCATATATGGATGGTTTCCTGCCATTTCCCTTGAAGATTCTTTGAACAAACTACATTAGGATAATATATTTGGAGAACACAGCCCAGGATACTGCTGAGAAGGCATCCTTATACCTTTAGCAGATTGTTGTTTTCATCAAAGCGCTGCAGATCTATCACCCTGAAAATTCTTGAGCTTTAATAGATTCAGATCTCAGTGAAGGGTTTCTTCTCTGCACTGATGATTTTAGGATGCATTTTATGCCATTTTTTTTAAAGTGACCTATATTTCAAGATATGAATAAGTCAGCCTTTTTGTTCTGTAATTCTTCTTCACATCAGTTCCAAACCTCTCTTTATTCTACCTACGTTTTCACAACACAGGAGAGCAAGCATGCTGGGAAACGAACTGTTTCATCAAGATGCTGTGGAGACATCAATCCCTGGAGTCACACGTCAATTGGATCTTTTGGTTGGTAATATTAGATTTAAAGACTGTTTGCATAAGAGGGATTGTGAGAATAGGAATCATACTTTGATCACATCAAGTTCAGTTTAGTGATTCTTAATACGGGCCATATGATTCATCCCCCCCCCCCCGCCCCTGACAATCTACAAATCTTGGGGAGTATGCAGAATTTTGGTAGCAAATGAGAGGCATTCAGAATTACAGGACTTCAGAAGTCCCTTCTGCCCACTTGCAATGGATTCTGACAGCCCACTGTGAAGACTTGGGAGGGATCTAGATAAAAGCTAACAAAACCTTGGGTAGTATGTTATGGATTTTATTTGCAGCCACCATCCGGATCACCAGTCTGGTGATCTTTAACCCCAGACCAAGAGGTTTAATAAATTTCTTCTTGGTGTGAGTACATAGGCCTGTACGGTAAGTAAGCTGTCACCCGTGAAGTAGCCCGTGAGGGTTTGTTTAAAGCTTCCTCCTCTCCTTGGGAAAACCAATCTGCTGTCCCCCAAAATCAACAGACACCTCACTTTATTCTGAGACTTATTAAAAGCTCCGAATGCCTCATAAAGGCATCCTGTCATAATTTTTTCTGTTTTCTCACTCTGCCAAATCACAATTACTGCTGCAGCAGAGCTAGGCTTTTGCTCTTGGATAAATGGCAAAAGGGTGGGCAAGCAGAGAAACTTTCCCTCCACATACTTCTATTGGATGGAGTAGTGGATACTGTGTCAGTTACTTCTGACTTGGTACACCTGGGAAATGTAGTCTTTAGAGGTCTGACATAGTAGAGATGGAGGTAAAGGTAAAGGTCCCCTGTGCAAGTGCCGGGTCATTCCTGACCCATGGGGTGACATCACATCCTGATGTTTACTAGGCAGACTTTGTTTGTGGGGTGGTTTGCCAGTGCCTTCCCCAGTCATCTTCCCTTTACCCCCAGCAAGCTGGGTACTCATTTTACCAACCTTGGAAGGATGGATGAAAGGCTGAGTCAACCTTGAGCCGGCTACCTGAAACCAACTTCCGTCGGGATTGAACTCAGGTCGTGAGCAGAGCTTTTGACTGCAGTACTGCAGCTTACCACTCTGCGCCACAGGGCTCCTTAAGAGCCAACCTGATATAGTAGTGGCAGCCACCATGATAAGCATGCTGGTTGATGGGCAGGAAAGTAATCAGTTTGTCACAGATACACAGTCTCAGAAAAATTTGGGACTTGTAATATTTAACTTTGAATTGAAAGTGTACATCATGAGTTTCCCAAGCTTATATTTCTGAGCCCAGGAAATTTGAGCTTGGCAAGCATAACTATTTGAAAACAGGCTAAAATGGTGGCTAAAATGGTGCTCAGTACAGACTTGCCTTGTCTTCCCTGCTCTACATCTGCACATCTGTTTCTGATCTTGCTTATGAATATTTACACATTGAATATGAAATGATCACCTGCTGGTTTTTAGTTGGCCACCCTGCTCTTATTCTTCTGTTTATAAAACTGAAGACATGAAATTGTGCAATATTCCTCTTTACGTAAACTTCATTTTTAACCCATAGCATCTTTAAGGTTGGTAAAGTTCTAGCATTCACTGGTGAGCATTCACTGCCAGATTTTTCCTGGCAACCAGTGGGAGCACTGCGGGGGCAAGGTGGCAAAGAGCATCCCCAGCATGATGACATAACTTCTGCTGAGACGCAGAAGCACCTGATAGTGCTGGGGATGCTCTAGCATTCTTCCCCCCAAAACTCTATGGTTTCCATGGAATTTGGGGGGGGGGAGAATTCTAGAGTGTCCCCAGCATGATCTGGCGCTTCTGCGTCGCTGCAGATATGACTCATCACATTGGGGATGCTCATCTTCTGCTGGGCCCCTGTCTGCTGGGCCTGCTTCCACCTGCCAAGCAGCTGAGGGGTGGTGGGCAGCCCTGTGAATTGGCGGGCAATTGCTCACCATAACCAAGAACCTGGGAACCCTACTGGTGAGCACTATTTACACCATACCACCATAACTACATGAAGAACTGTGTGTATGCTATGTGCTGTCAAGTTGCTTCCAACTTATGGCAATCCTATGCATTTATGACCTCCAAACCATCCTATCATTAACAGCCTTGTTCAGGTCTTTCAAACTGAGGGCCGTAGCTTCCTTTACTGAGTCAATCCATGCCCTGTTGCATCTTTCTCTTTTCCTGCTGCCTTCAACTTTTCCTAGTGTTACTGTGTTTTTCAGTGAGTCCTGTCTTATAATGTGACCAAAACATCCTATCATTAACAGCCTTGCTGTTAAAATATGATAGACCTCCAAAACATCCTATTATTAACAGGTTTGCTCTGGTCTTGCAAACTGAGGGCCGTAGTTTCCTTTATTGAGTCAATCCATCCCATGTTGTGTCTTCCTCCTTTCCTGCTGCATTCAACTGCATTATTGACTTTTCTAGTAATTCTCGTCTTATAATGTGACCAAAATATGATAGTTTCTGTTTAATCATTTTAACTTCTATGGAGAATTCAGGCTTAATTTGATCTAGACCACACTTATTTGTCTTTTTGGCAAACCATAGTATGTGTAAAACTGTACTCCAACCCCACATTTCAAATTAATCACTTTTCTTCCTGTCAACATTCCTCATTGTCCAACTATCACATCCATACATAGTAATATGTAATACCATAATATGAATACATACTATGGTATTACATACATACATACATACATACATACATAGCAATATGGAATATAATAGTATGAATTATCTTGATCTTGGATTACAACAACATTTCATTACACTTAAGTATCTTTTCAAGTTCCTTCATGGTAGCCCTTCCAAGTTTCCTTCTCCTTCTGATTTGTTAGTTGCAGTCTCCCTTTTGGTTGATGATTGAACCATGGAATAGAAAAACCTTTAACAATTTCAATGTGTTCTTTGTCAATCTTAAAATTATGTCATTCCTTTATGATCATTATTTTGTCTTCTTGATGAAGGGACACTGGCACATGAAGAACTAGATCAGTGATGCTCACTCATTGGCTTGGGAGCCATTTGAGCACTGTTCAGCAATGTGGCACCTGCCCCATGTTTCAGGAACATAGGCAAGGCCCATGTCTAGTGGGCCTTGTGTTTAACCAGTGGTTCCCACCTTGAAACAGCCACTGCCAGATGAATGGGCAAGCTGAGGTACAGATCTCATGGCAGGGATGTATATCCCTGAAATTCTGAATGTAAGTCTGGCTAGAAATCCCAGCTCAATTTGTCAATTATGTTCACTTTTTAAAGTATTTCTGTCTTAACAATATCCTAAGATCTCATTCCAACCCACAGATGACTATGATTATTAATGGGACAATAAACAAATGAGGACAATGAGCCGATATTGTTTAGTTCAGCAGTCAGCTTCCTACAGAGCAATCAGAGTGGGAGAATGTTATAATCAGAATTATTTTAAATAGGACGGGCAAAGACACTAGGACAACAATAAGATGACACACATTCACAGACAGTTCCAGTCATCTCCATTTGGAGAAACACATGTGGGAAACTGCAGTGAGGGAGCTGAACTGTATCCAGAGGGACCTGGCAATAAGCAAAAGTTACCAACTAGTCAGAAAAAAAGCTGATTATCAGCAGAGCAAAAGAAAGAGGCATGACTAGAATCCCACATTATATTGTACAGAACATTCCTCTAATCACACATGAAACAGACCTATCACAGGGTATTTAAAATCCTCCTTTGATCCTGGTGGCAAAACTAGCCATATATTATATACCAGAGCAAGACAGTTTGCAGAGAATGGAATGTTGTTAGCTACCAGGTAGCCCTGAAAGGCTGCTGATCTAGTTAAAAACAGGATACAGATGCATGCTCAAATACTGGCAGCTGCAATATAAGAGTCCTGGATTTACATGCATATTTACTCAGAATCAAGTTCCACTTTATTCAGAAGAAGAAGAACAGTTGGTTTTTATACCCTGTTTTTTTCTCTACCTTTAAGGAGTTTACAATTGATTTCCCCTCCTCACAACAGACACTTTGTGAGACAGGTGATGCTGAGAGAGTTCTGAGAGAACTGTGACTAGCCCAATGTCACCCAGCAAAGTTCATACGTAGGAGTGGGGAATCAAACCCAGTTCACCAGTTTAGAGTCTGCTGCTCTTAACCACTACACCACGCTGGCATTCTGATGCTGACTCATAGCATCTCATTCATAGGATCTCATCCTCAAGCTTCCATTTTCCTGAAATGATCCATGACTATATGAAACTCCTCCTCAAGTTAAAAAAAAATGAAGTAAAATCAATCCAGTACATTACTTAAAATGGTATAGAGAACTACTTGTTAGCAGGTTGGAATTGGAACCTGGTAGTGATAAAAAATAGAACAGATTACCACTGAATAGTTACATTTCAAATCACAACAAAGAAGCATAAACGTGCCAAACTCCAAATTTGATTTACATCTACTTTCCTCTGGCAGGAGTCCTATGAGATCACTCACAAAATAATTCTGAAGGGGCCTACCAGGAAAAAAGAAACTCTGCCACTAGTCAATAGAATACTGCATGTTTGCCTTTACTAAAATAGTTGTAGTAGAGGAATACCATGAACGAAACAAACTACCCTCCAGGTACTTAAAAAGTCACAGGCTAATTAGGTATACCTATTTTTTCCATATCCCTTTCTATAAGAACTTTTTTTATCACATTAGTGATACCCTAATCCAGACTCTACGTTGAGAAATACCAGGATTTATTGTATTTGTTGGAAACAGTAACAGAATGCCGGCTTGTTTCAGTTGGACATATTATTCTGAACATATCTGCTATATGTTTGATATATGAAAGATGACAATTCATTTTGTAACCATGCCCCAGGAAGTGTATTAGGAAAAAAATAGGATAACCTATGACATTTGCCATCCTGCTCCCTGAATTATAGAAAGAAATCAAAATTGTCCTAAGGTTTAGCAGTACTTTTCCTTACAGTTTGCTGATTCTTTTGGCACTAACAAATCAATATGACAACCACACACACATCAGGGTCTTCAAAGTAGACATGTCAAAAGAACTGTGAAGAGTAAGTTAGCAAAATGTCCAGTTGAATATCCATTTCTTTCAATATTTCTTCTCCAATGCAGTGTGACATAGTGTAAACTAGGAAACAAAAAGTTGAAAACCAGATTATTTCTCCCACAATACATCCTTCACAGAAGCACAAGGCAAGCACGAACAAATAGATACATTTTTTGACCTCTGAATCATTAATTTATTTAGATCTTATTCATAAATATTTACATATTTCAGTGGGATGCTTCATTACAGGTCGGACCCTTTTCTCAAACAGACCAGATGGGAAAAGGTGGGCAATAGCTTTATCAATATTCTCTTGGGCAAAGGTTTCCAGATCTTGGGCAAAAGTTTCTCCCATCATGTTCGCTAAATGTCTCTTTCCTATGTTTAACTCTTCAATCTGTTTTTTAATAAAAGCTTCTGTATAATTTTCAGGTTCTGAAGCAGCAATGTCTTTCCTCTGCACTGCTGCAGTACTAACGCAGATTAGCCTTGGTGTCTTGGACCCCACCAATGGTTTTCCAGTCATCCCCACCACTCTGAAATATAATGCTGATTTATTAATGCACAAATCATATTGAAATATGTATTTTGTGGGTAAATCTGTTGCAAGGAAATAGAAAATGGTGCAAAAAGCCAAGCGTGTCAGGTTTCATTTGCACATGGGATAAGAACAAGCAAAACTGGGATTCTGGATTTAAAATAGCAAGGATGATAAATCTGAAATTATTTCAATAAACAATTTCATTCCAACAAAGTTCAGATTTCCCACTGGTACATCCACCAGGATTTGAAGCATCTATATAAATTTCACAGTTGGTAATGAAGCCAACACAAGATTTCTTAAACAAAAGGTTATTGTTTACCTTTTGCTCACCTGCATATGTCATTCTGATTGTATATCTTTACATCAAAATTAGTAGAAAAGATCAAGAGTCCAGTAGCACCTTAAAGACTAGCAACATTTCTGGCAGGGTATGAGCTCTTGTGAGACACAGCTCACTTCTTCAGAGGTATCTGAAGAAGTGAGCAGTGACTCACGAAAACTCATAACCTGCCAGAAATTTTGTCGGTCTTTAAGGAGTTACTGGACTCTTGCTCTTTTCTACAGCTAAAGACAGACTAACACAGCTACCCGTTGTGATCTATCAAAATAAGTATATTCCTCAGAAAAGACAGTGTATACGTGTAACCCTGTTGACACAAATCCCTACTAGAGGATAAGGGAGGGGTTCTGAATTCAATAAACTGACAGCACTACTTGTGGACAACTGTGAAGTTGCTTACAATAAAATAAAACATTTAATACAACAGCACAACATATAACTTCAAGTAACCAAACAATTACAAACACAAACACAATACACAAAATCTTCAGTGCCTTTCAGGAAGGACACGCTGTACATGGGTAAATAACATCAAGTGCAATAACAAGGAAGGAAAAGTCCACAACTTAAAGTTTAACTGCAGGGTTGTTGCTTCACGAATGCTGCTGCAGATGTTGAAGGCCTTCTTCTCTCTTCCCAGTCTGTAAAGGGAAATGATTAGTCCCCTCAGTTTAACTCTGGCTTCCCTATTCCTAGCCAGCCCAACCGACTCAGGGGTGTCAGTGTCTAAACTATCCCTTAAAATCATTTTATTAACATCACTCTTTCAGGGAATATTCTAGTGTGCCCCTTTCTTTCTAACAGGACCCACACATACCTGTAAAGGGAAATGATTAGTCCCCTCAGTTTAACTCTGGCTTCCCTATTCCTAGCCAGCCCAACCGACTGAGGGGTGTGGCAGTTGCAGTCAGTAACCTACCTAACTGCCCATGCTCAGTGAGCCCCCCCTGGGTCCTAAAGCCCATAATATTGGCAGGGTTACATTCTCCCCTACTAAACCGATGTCGTCCCCGACATCCTTCTGTGTGGTGGGGCTAATTTGTGTACACCACATACATAATCATTAAATCTTGTAGGAATCTGTCTCTGTCGTTGCGGTCTGCGAGGCAAGTTTTCAGGTTCAACTTCCAGAACTGATGTGCCCGTACTTGATGTTTCAACACGTCTATCCTCCATTTCAATCCCTGGAAATTCAACGGACACATCAACCAGCTCATCCCCTTGAGTATACGTTACTGAATCATTGGAATCCAGCAACACTGTACTTTCTGCATTTGGCTGCCAATTATCTGGTGAAAAGCTGGAATCTTTTGGTTCAAACTCTATTGCTTCAGGATTCAGTTCAACAACTGGCAGGTCATGATCAGAGTGAGCAACTAGCTGAACTTCTTCCCCCTCCATAGCTGAAATGAACCCACATGGCCGCAACAGATCACGATGCAATGTCCTTTGAGGACCATCACCATCTTCAGGTCTAACTACATAAACTGGGAGGTCTTGTAGCTGTTGAATGATGACATATATTTCCTTTTCCCATCTGTCAGCTAATTTATGTTTTCCTCTTAAATTGAGATTGCGAACCAGAACTCTGTCACCTTCTGAGATATGCGAAATTTTGACTTTTGCATCCCACCTCCTCTTATTAGCTTCCTGGTTCTTTTCAGATTCTCTTCTAGCCAACTCATATGCATGCTTCAGCCTTTTTTTTAGGTCCTTCACATACTGTTGGTGAGTTACTTTAGATTTCCCTTGCAGCTTAATACCAAAGCATAAATCAATTGGTAACAAGGGCTGTCTACCAAACATTAAAAAATAGGGAGACTCTCCAGTTCTATCATTTCGGGTACAGTTATATGCATGAACCAGTGGTTTAACATATTTCCTCCACTTAGCCTTTTCAAAATCTTCTAAAGTTCCCAACATACTTATTAAAGTTCTATTAAATCTTTCCACAGGGTTTCCTCGTGGATGGTAAGGGGTAGTTCTTGATTTCACACCAACGATGTTGCAAAGTTCAGATATTAATTCAGATTCGAAGTTTGCACCTTGATCACTGTGGATCCTCTTTGGAAAACCATAGTGGCAAAGAAAGTTTTCCCACAAAGTAACAGCCACAGTCTTGGCTGTTTGATCTTTTGTTGGATAGGCTTGTGCATACCCTGTAAAACAATCAGTTAGCACCAAAATATTCCGGGTATCTCTGTCATCAGGCTCCAACATCAAAAAGTCTATACATAGAAGTTCCATTGGAGCATAAACCTTTATATTCACCAAAGGTGCTGCTTTCTCTGCTGGAGCTTTCTTTCTGATGCACCTTTCACAGGTCCTGCACTTGCGGTCAACATCAGCTGCCATTTTAGGCCAATAGAACCGGTCTCTGGCTAAGTCCAATGTTCTTTCCATGCCCATGTGTCCTACTTCATCATGGATACCTCGTAATGCTCGACTTCTGTGAGAACGTGGAAGGATTAACTGATCAATGAAATCCTCTTTCCTTTTTACTCTTCGATAAAGCACCCCTTCATGCAGATGAAGTCGTTTCCACTCTCTCAACAACAACTGGACTTCATAATGTTCCTGTTTCTCTTCTCTCCTACTAGGCCTGTTACCTTCCTCTATTATTTGGATCACTCGGGCAACAAACTTGTCTTTCCTCTGTATCTCTCGCCAGTCTTCAGAGCAAAGTCCAGGGATACTTGATGTCCCAGGCCATAACCCTGGGTATTCATACTCATCTGGCACGGCTCCATCATCACAGGACAACAGTTCAATCATTGGAAAAGTATCTTCAGTAGAATCCTCTTCATTTGTCTGTGCCATGACATGAACAGAATGTTTTTGCCACACAGCCGTACAACTAGCCACAGATATTTCTTCCAAATCCTCAGTGTCAGGTTTAGCTCTTGCTAATAGTTCTGAGACACGCTCTTGTAATTTTAATGCACTATCATCTTCCATTTCAGGGTCATGTGGTCTGCGGGATAACCCATCTGCATCCGCATTCATTCTCCCCGCTTTATAAGTAATGGTAAAATTATAATTAGACAATGCTGCCAACCACCGATGAGAAGTAGCATCCAACTTTGCTGAAGTGAGAACATAAGTCAAGGGATTATTGTCAGTTGTAACTTTAAATTTTGCTCCATACAAATAGTCATGGAATTTTTCTGATATGGCCCATTTAAGAGCAAGAAACTCTAATTTATGGACTGGGTAATTTCTTTCACTTGCACTTAATCCACGGCTGGCATATGCAATCACCCTGAGTTCTCCTTCTTGTTCTTGGTATAAGGCTGCTCCTAATCCATTCAAGCTGGCATCTGTATGTAATATATATGAGAGTTTCCAGTTAGCAAAACCCAAGACAGGTGCAGATGTCAACAAATTTTTTATGGCATCAAAAGCTTCTTGACACTTTCCGCTCCACTCTTCTTCTAATTTCTGAGAATGCTTACCAGAACCACTTCTGTTTCCTTTTCTACTTGGTGTCCTGCCTGCCAGAAGTGAAGTCAAGGGCTTAGTGATAGTTGAATACTTCTTTACAAATCTCCTATAATATCCCGCAAACCCCAGGAAGGTTCTCAGTTCTTTTACAGTCTTTGGCCTTGGCCAGTCCTTTAAAGCAGACAATTTATCTGGATCAGGTTGTATACCTTCCTGTGAGATGACATGTCCCAAGTATTTCACTGATGTTTGGAAGAATTTACATTTGGAAACTGATAACTTTAATCCATGTTCTGTCAGCCGTTGTAGAACCTTCATCAACCTGGCTTCATGTTCTTCTAGGGTTGCAGAAAATATTATTAGATCATCCAGGAATGCAATTACTTCAGTGAGGTTGATGTCTTTCATGACACGTTCCATCATCCTTTGAAATGTTGCCGGAGCATTTGTTAGCCCTTGTGGCATCATACGGAACTGCCAATTTCCCATTGGTGTAGTAAATGCTGTTTTGGGTTTATCTTCTTTCTCCATTTCAATCTGGTAATATCCACTCTTCAAATCCAAGACAGTGAACCACTTTGATCCAGAAAGCAAAGCAAAAGTTTCTTCAATCCTTGGCAATGGATAGGCATCCTTTCTTGTTATGCTATTAAGACGTCTGTAATCCACCACCATCCTCAATGCACCAGTCTTTTTCCTAACTAAAACTACAGGAGAAGCATAAGGACTATCTGATTCTTCTATAATACCACTTGCCAGCAATTCATAAAGGTGATTTCTTAAGTCTTCAAAATCTGCTGGTGAGACAGGTCTTGTCCTCTCTTTGAAGGGCATATTATCTGAAAGATGAATAGCATGCTTCACTCCTTTAACATGGCCCACATCTAAGTCGTGACTGGAAAAAGCTGCTCCAGCTTCTTGAAGAATCATTTTCTCAAGGTACTGTTTGTAGTCCGGATTTATATGTGACTCTCCAAAATCCAATGACAAAGGAGTGGTATTGGCTTCATTCAAAACAGGCATAGGCTTCACCCAATCTACAATTTCTCCTTTTGCAACAACACATTTGGGGGGTACTGTAATCTCACGAGAACTTACATTCTGCAGCTGTACTGTTATCCTATTGCAAGACACAGAAGCTGTGGTAGCAAATTGAGTCTTTAGCACCAACCCTCCTGGAAAGCATTTATTTTCTGCATCTTCTAGTAGCATTTCAATTTGTCCCTCTCCTGAGATTTTCCTTACATTTCCAGTAATTTCCTTTACTTCACCTGGGGGTATTGTTACTGACTGGTTTGCTGCAGTTCTTATTATTCTTTTTGGGGTCTCCTTCTGCAAAAGATTTTTCATTTTGCACACTGCATATACTTTTGCCCATACCCTATCAATCCTGAGCTTCTTCAGAAAATGTGGTCCAGCCATTTGTTCACAGTCATTTTTAAATTTCCACAATATATTGGTACCCACAATAACTGGCACTTCTGCAGGAGGATTTTGATCAGGGCACACTAAAGCAAATACCACCTGACCCTTTTCAGTGCCACAATTTTGTTTGGGAAAATGAACAGAAACAACAACATATCCCAAATAAGGAACCTCTTGACCACCTGCTCCTATAATCTGAAGTGCTTCTTTAATTGGATGCAATTCCATATGTGACAACTGTTCTTCATAAAACCTTGCAGTTATGCAGGTCACTTGGGAACCTGTGTCTAGTAAACACTTACACGGTACTCCATCTATAAACATCTGAGTATGGCATGGCTCTCCCACTAATTCATTTGATGGTTTGTTCATCTTCTTATCTTTATATGTGGCTCCGTGGAGCTTAGCATCAACGTTACAATTCTCAGCAATTTTTAAAGATTTTGAAACACGACTCTGCCTAGAAATTAATTTCTCTTGCACTAAATCAGCATTGCGTACTTCTCTGCACTCAGTCCTAGAGTGACCTTCCATTCCACAGTTATAACAGAAAAACCAAGGTTTACTAAACCCAGACTTATCTTGTATTGGACTTTTAAAGACCTTTTGTTTTGCTCCATCCATCTGCTTCTGAATAACAGGCCGGTTCACCAGTTTGGAAACAGCCCCTTCAAGATGTTCTAGTCTGCTTTCCATTTTCCTTGGCTCTATGGCTATAGTACTGGTAGGGCTTCCTGAGTCCATAATATGACATGAACTGCTAGATTTATAAAGTGGTCTCCCTAACTGCTTACATCTCCTTTGCTTCTTCATTTCCTTTTCTTCTTCATATAATCTCACCTGGTATAGTAGTTGTGAATAAGATATTTTAGAAATGTTGGTAATATCCAAATAATCCCTAAGATGGAGTTGCATAATCAGGTACTCATCCCAGCATCCACGAATGAATTGATTTATTAGCTGCATTTCCTGATTTTCTAGCACATTGGCCTTCTTTTCAAGAACCTTCCTCCAGCAACTATTTAATCTTTTCAAATACTCTGAGGGTTTTTCTTCAGAATTTTGAAAGGTTTCCAGAAATTGGGCATAGAGTTCATCACTACTTGTAACTGAGATATATATAGTTTCCAGCTGTGCCAGGCATTCTTCAGCCGTGGAATTCCACCCTGCATTTAAGGCTTCATTCAAGGCTGGAGGAGACAAACTTTCAATTATTTTCCTCTTTTTCCCTTTTGGAGATATCTCTGGATCATCAAGTAGCTGTTGTACCTGCAGCCTCCAAGTATCAAAATCTACTTCACCAGGGAGTCTTAACGAAAGACCAGAAAAGCATTTAAGTTTAAAGGGTGTGTGATAATAAGCAGAAGTACCCTCATTAGTCTTTACTACATGCTCCACTACTACTTGATGAACCCCTTCAGGGATAGTGAAGATGGGTGTAGATTGTGCTTGATGAGCTGGAGTGGTAAATGAATTCTCCCTTGAAAACTGAGTAGGTAAAGTACTAGCTATTGGTTCAGTGGCCAGATTCCCTTCAGGTGATACAGTGTCATTAAAAGGTATTTTTCCTAAGCTGATAGGAAACACGTTCCATTTGCCATTTAATTTAAACTGTTTACATTCAGACCTTATCATTTTAGCTGCACACTTTTTACTGTATTCACACAATGCAATACCTAGTCTTGCACCCTGAATTCTTTTAAATTTGCTTACAGCACCATATTCATTCAAAGCATCCATTAACTCTCCATCAGTAACTTCAGGGTGAATCTCACTCAGCCTAACTGAGTATTCTGGATCAAACAGATCCATTGCCATCACAGAAATATATTTATACAAAATTTTAAAGCAACTTCACTAATTTTATACTTGCAATATCAATATGCCACAAGATGGCGCTGTCCCTGTTCGGGCGCCATTTTTTCCCCCTTTTGTGTAACCCTGTTGACACAAATCCCTACTAGAGGATAAGGGAGGGGTTCTGAATTCAATAAACTGACAGCACTACTTGTGGACAACTGTGAAGTTGCTTACAATAAAATAAAACATTTAATACAACAGCACAACATATAACTTCAAGTAACCAAACAATTACAAACACAAACACAATACACAAAATCTTCAGTGCCTTTCAGGAAGGACACGCTGTACATGGGTAAATAACATCAAGTGCAATAACAAGGAAGGAAAAGTCCACAACTTAAAGTTTAACTGCAGGGTTGTTGCTTCACGAATGCTGCTGCAGATGTTGAAGGCCTTCTTCTCTCTTCCCAGTCTGTAAAGGGAAATGATTAGTCCCCTCAGTTTAACTCTGGCTTCCCTATTCCTAGCCAGCCCAACCGACTCAGGGGTGTCAGTGTCTAAACTATCCCTTAAAATCATTTTATTAACATCACTCTTTCAGGGAATATTCTAGTGTGCCCCTTTCTTTCTAACAGGACCCACACATACCTGTAAAGGGAAATGATTAGTCCCCTCAGTTTAACTCTGGCTTCCCTATTCCTAGCCAGCCCAACCGACTGAGGGGTGTGGCAGTTGCAGTCAGTAACCTACCTAACTGCCCATGCTCAGTGAGCCCCCCCTGGGTCCTAAAGCCCATAATATTGGCAGGGTTACATACGCTCGCTCTCTCGCTTTCTCTCTCAATAGAAAAAAAGGTATACATTTCATCTCAGCCAGTTTTATAATGGTTTTTTTTTGTGTGTGTGTTATCAAAACTGGCAGATGTTAAACAGAACATTTTTCAGAATAATGGCTGTGGATGAAAGAAGGAGCATTTAGTCTCCCAGTAGTCCAGCCACCTGTGCAAACACCAACTCCAACTTCAGTCTCAGTTGCTGGATTATGAGTAGCAAATTATTTGAGGCATGGTGGAGAACTTACCGAAGAAAATGTTATCCAGACCTATGTGGATTTATTTTCTAAATGGGGCCTTCACAAT
Source organism: Euleptes europaea (assembly GCF_029931775.1). NCBI lineage: Eukaryota > Metazoa > Chordata > Lepidosauria > Squamata > Sphaerodactylidae > Euleptes > Euleptes europaea. The sequence continues at coordinate 33,713,601 of NC_079320.1, read as the reverse complement.
GTTTGCCCAGCAAAGTCTCCCTTGCATTGTTTACATTTGTGGGAGCTGTTCGGCTATAACTTTGGTTTGTTTGCCACCACACTTACAAAGTCCCGCTTCTTTTACCATTCAAAATAAACTATGTTTTGCATTCTCTTGCCTCATAAGGGACCGAGGAATATCTTATCAGGAAATGTTACCGTTTCCTAAGTGGGACTGATAATGTGGGTTTTCAGCCATGCAATTTCCTTTTTTAAAAGATGCATATTTTGATATTTAGGAATGAATACATACTCAGACACCAGATCTAAAGGAAACTGTAGGCAAACAAGTTGTTACAATTTAGTAGGGCAGGAACATAATCACTGCTTGGAGCAAAGAAACCATACCTCCTCATTTCCTAAATGATTCTTGAGAGTAATGAGGAAGCTCTTGGCTACTGACCTTTATAAAAAAAAAATTAAACTCAAAGCAAACCACAGTGGAATAGCTTCCTAGAAGAAATATGTGGTGTGAGAGGAGTCGGCCATGGAGCTGATCAGACTTGACTGGATAGGAGGGCAAGGTTAACTGGTTGATCTAGAAAGCATATGTCCCTTATATGAAATAAAAGACAGGTCAACCAATATATTACTATGACTTGTTGGTTGTGGGGCATGGACCATACTTGATCAAGTTGAAAGTTAGTCCTGAACTGTTAGTGACATTCAGCTAAAGAACAACAAAGCAGAGAAGGCTATGATACTTGAATCTTACTACGAAACACCTTATTTAATGTACAGGAAAATGTAATAAACCTGTGAATTTTTAATGAAAAAGGATTAAAAGAAGATGCATGTCGGAAGAAGCATGTGTTTTTTCATGCATGTGCATGTTTGTGCATGTCTTTGTTTCTTTCTGTGTTCTATGACAGAAATAAAACGATACCCATGCCCCTGTTTCAACATTATGCGGTGCACTGGAAAGTGTATGAATCTATTCTATGTCCCTTTTCTGTGCACTGCATCAAACATATGCATTAAATACAATATTTATGAGTTCTTTTAAGCAAAAAAGCAAAAAACTGAACTGGCAATTTTGGAGAGGAAACCCAACCTGGAATGATGTGGTTGCCTAGCAACAGTCACTGAGGAAATCCATCTGTTAAAGCTACAGGCACTCCTTTTATCATTGTAGGGGTTTTTTTTTTAATCCCCCAATGTATTATTTTTAATTTCAGATTTTTTCTGCAAATCTGAGGCATTTCTCAGGTTTGTAGAAAGGTCTGACTTTCCTATTCGCAGCTCCAGCCACCAAGATCCTCAGATTTGGCCGACTATGCTATTAGAATATAAGATGTGTCGATCCAGCCCTACTGTTATATATTTGTCTCCACTTTATGTATATCTTTGTTTTCTTTTTAAACTTTATTTAATTGCTGGATTTAAAGGGTTTTTTCTGTTTTTTTTTCTTGAAAGAAATAACAACAACAACAGCTTTCTATACTACAGGGTGCACCTCAGCCAACCTCAAAGAGTGATTTTTCAGATATCTTTTCAGCCCAGGTAAACCCAAATGCACATCCCTACTTGAGCTAGTCCTAATAGTTTTAGGCATCAGGTCAAAACATGCCAGTGTGGTTTAGTGGTATAGTGGTTAAGAACAGTGGTTTGGAGCAGTGGAGTCTGATCTGGAGAACTGGGTTTGCTTCCCCACTCCTCTACATGAGCTTGTTGTAATTGTGATTTTTTTTCTTACAGTTATTTAATTTGTTTTTAATAATTATCTTGCCTTGTATTAGATTGTGTTATATTTTTATGGTTATGAGTTGGCTTGTGAGCCTGTGTAGATAAAAACTTTATGAATAAGTAAACCAAATAATCTGAAATGATCAAGATGGCATTTGCCTGTCCCCTCCTTGTGTCTGTCTGTGCATATCAGATGTCACACTTGAGACCTACTAGCATATAGTCCAATGCTTTTACCTGTAATTTGTACACGCCAGTTTTGTAGCGTACAGAATGCATTGCTCAGGCCTATGTACTGAGTTCTGTGTGCACAGGCCTCACTGGCAAACATGACATCTAGTGGGAGATTTTTAGGGCAGAGCCTGAGGAGGCGGGGTTTGGGGAAGGGAGGGACTTCAATGCCTTAGAGTTCAATTGCCAAAGCGGACATTTTCTCCAGGTGAACTGATCTCTATTGATTGGAGATCAGTTGTAATAGCAGGAGATCTCTAGCTACTACCTAGAGGTTGGCAACCCTAATGACATCCAATTTACAAATCGTAATAGGCTTGGATTCACTAGAGTAAGTAAAAGTGTGATTTCAATCCCTTCACCATGCATAGTCTTCAAAGGTTGGGAAACACTACATTTATTTGGAAAGACAGAGAAGTAGATAGAAGAAGGCATAAAATACCAGTCTGGACATTGCATTGATGCTTGGCATTTGTTCTGCAGTTGCCAATCATTTAAACTATATACCCTTTTCAGTCTGCTTTGCTCTGATTTCCCCAAAACTAGTCTTAACTGCCAAAACTGCTTGCTGCCAGATCCCACTTAATTCTCCAACAGAATATGTGTGTTAGAATATGCCTAGCATTCACTAGCTGAGTCCAGTCAGGCTTAGACTCTGTCATAAGAATGTCAAAGAATATGCAAACACTATCTTACAAAATGCATGTACACAGTATTTAATTTCATTTAAAAAGAGTCCGTCTCCAATTGACTCATATGCCTCCTCATAAAACATGAATGTTTATGTGGCTCCATATCAAACATTGCTATCAAGTTTGTTTGGTCCCTTTGTAATTTGTAAACCACGTCTTTGCTCTGTTTCCCTTTGCTTCTTGGTACTTAAGTGCCTTTTTATGTGTGGATATACACTATAAACCAAACAAAGTCTGGCAAATTTTTAATTCCATTTTCAAAACTGTATATGTTGAGCTTCGGAGGCTGCCAATGACATGAATGTCTTGTCACATAATACAGCTCTGAGAAGGCTTTCATCTTGTCTTCTCGCTGCCTTTGCAATTATGAACTAAGCATGACGGGTTTATGGCCAAGAAAGAAAGAAAACTTCCTGTCCTTATTCCTTCCAGCCAAAAGGTTGCTAGTCTCTTCTTAGAGCTATATCCTTCAAAGAAAAGGGGTCCTACCACTTGGCTCGCAACCTCATTATTCAGTCCAGTGAATATTGTGGGTGACAAACTTGCCTTTGCAAAAGAGTTAAGCACAAGGCATAAGTGATAGGGCCAATATGATGTCAATCAATCATCTTTGTGTGGGAAAGGATGGGAGAGTACACCTATCGAAGGCAATCTATCCCATTTATTCATGGCACCATTCTGTTGAGGAACTTGGAGGAAGAAGTAGGTATCGGGATGCATGCTAAACTGGTTCAAATCATTCCTCACAGATCCAATTCAAAGGGTTGCTATTGGAAACCAGTTTTCATCAGAGTGGAACCTATCCTACGGAGTTCTATGGGGTGCATTTAATTTCTAAGCAAGGATTTGAATTCAGGTCTCCCCAGTCAAACTGCAGCATTACCCACATTGGATGACGTTTCCTAGGTGTGCCTTCTGTCCCTTTGCTATTTTACAACTATTTTACAAGCAAAATCATCCAAGACTGTAGAATGTCTGCATTCTCTCAATGGCTATCACCTTGCACACTACCTTCCTATTGCCTCCTTCGAATTCTACTAGCTTCCCATGAAGCTCTGACATGTTATTTTGCTACCCTGGCTATTTTATTGCATATAAGTAATATTTATTTATGACAATATTCATTCTAATAATATTACTCATATTCCCAGATGTGGCAATGTCCTGAGACAGCTTCTTCCTCCTGACTTTACTGAATAGCAGTACACAAGCAGAAGAACAGCCAGCATTAAGCCTGGTAATAAAGATTAGTTACCTATAATGTTATTTTCTCCCATGAGAGGAAAAAAAAGGATGGAGAATGATAAAAGGAGCAATATTCTGGCAGCTAAACACAATTGTACTGTAATATTCAGAGAGGGAATTTTTAATTCATTGAAATATTTCATTGTCTCTTCTGTTAAAAATGGCTCCCTATCTATTGCCATAAGGGATCTGCTATAGTGACATTTTAAAAGGACTTTGTTATCAGTGACTATGATGTTTTATTTATTTCCAAAAGTATTTGATGAAAGGTGTTTTTTATTTTTTCCCTTGTGTTTTTACTTTGTTAATGGACGTATAATGTGTTGTGCCCTTATTACTTGTAGTTGCATTGTTAAGTCCAAGGAGATAAGGTGGGATGTAAATGTTTTAAATAAATAACTCTCCTGTTAAAGGATCTTGGATTAGGCTAGAGAGAGTTATCCCCTGGAGAAATTGGCTGCTTTGAAGTGTGGAGTGTCTGGCATTATACCCTATTGACCTCCCTCCTCTCCTCTCCTCTCCTCTCCTCTCCTCTCCTCTCCTCTCCTCTCCTCTCCTCTCCTCTCCCCTTCCCAAAGCCCACCCAGAAATTCCCCAGCCTGGAGTTTGCAATCCTAGTAAATACCTTTATGTGATTGAGGACATGGAGAAGCACAGTTAGACTAATGACCAGCTTCATATGATCATATAAAACTTTGTAAGAAACACTTCCTTCACTGTTCTTGAAGGCTGTTCACAATGTGATCCCTGACGTACGTATTTATCCAACAGTAATCCTATCTACCACCAATAGCTCTTCTATACTGATTGTTTGCCAATGTTCTGGGGTGAAATTCCATCCTGGGTTGCACTTTTTTGGCAGAATGAATAGGGGAAGTGGCACTACAACTTTTTTTCCCTTTTGGTACATTAATGCAACCATATTAGTGCGAGCAAGTGGGGGACCCACGAAGCTCATAAAGTGGGATCCCATCCTTTTTGCTCCCCATGCTCCCTCACTGGGGCACACACTCTCTGAGCTGCCCATTCACTGGACAGCCAGTCTGCCTGCAGCACCACTGACAATGGTTGCTTGGCATACATGGTGGGGGTGGTGGCATGGAGGGGGACCAGCTGCAATGCCTGCAATGCTACCACCTCTACCTGTTTGGCTCACATGGCATGGGGCAGCAGTGACTCCTGCTCACTTGCCCACTCTCTCTCTCTGTCCCTTCCACCCTTTGATGGCATGATGTCACTTCTAGCCTGGCTGTGTCAGGCTGTACTGAAGGAGGTTCACTGCTCTTTGTTGTCTGTGTAAGCACAGACCAAAAACTTTTGTTTAGGAGAATATAAGGCTCCCTCCTTTTTAAATTTTCACATTTTTGACAAACCTGGAAGGTTCCCCAAGTTCATCTGCCAGCACAAAGCCCCATACTCTAGATTTGAGGATCTGCAGCTGGAGTCATATACAAAATCAGATATGACATTTACAAAGTAAGGCACTTACCCTTTACAGTTTTCTTTCTGTAAACAATAAAAAACACTTGCAGCATAAAACAACCCAGAAAAATGAGTTGATCTGAGATTTTTATTTGCTCCAGGCTATGTAGTAGATATTGGATACTAGGCTAAATACTACCCCATGAACTTGCCCAGAAAATTCAGACCCAGGGAAGCATCACTCTGGAGAGATTTGGTCCTCCCTCATTTTAAAGAAAGATGCCCTGAGAGTATTGCACAAAAGTTCTGTGAGTTATTCATTATGGAATGGGGATGGGGGGGATAAACAACAAAAAAACATGCTTCATATGCAGGTGTCTATCAAAGGTATTTGAAACAAGAGCTGAGACTGCAAAACAAATTAACTTTGGCCATCCAAACCATATTTTTGTTGTTGTTCTGGGACATACTGGGCTTGGAATACTGTATGCCTAAATGCACCCTGCCAGGACATATCTGGGCTTCCCCTAGCCCCTTATAATGGGATCAGGGGATTACATGAAAGTCCTATAATTCCACATGGTGCACAGCTAACTCTCAGTGACAATGACATTGAACCAAAAAGCCCTTTCAGGCAAAACTAGACAAAGCAAAATGAAATAGACAGTTGCTTTAAACACATTTAGGGGAAGTCAGGGTCAAGAATACATCACTATACTGGTGGGAGTTTCTGTGATACAAAGAAAGTTTGAGTGTGACCTCTATTTTCTGATAACGACACCTATAAAGGAATGTTTTTCAGACTCTGAAACTACAGCTCTCTCAAATCACGTTACCCTATAATTTGTTCATGTACCTAAGCAGTTTACAACAGTTTGAAGTTAATTGAAACTGAGGAAAGCAATTATTAGTAGAATAAGGACTCTTCATCTTCATTCTGAGATAAGTTATCAGATAAACAATAGTAGACTTGCTACTTTGGGTGTGCAGAGTGAGTAAAACCCAGACTGATTTAGGAATAATCCAGACACTGAGTAATAGTGCAATGCTGTAACAACCAGATATTTTTCCTCCACTCATGTAGATGGATGTTATTGATTCAGGAAGCATTAGTAGGAATTGAGGTAAAGCTATCAGGGAAACAATGCTACACTTACAACAGAGATCCATTGCCATTAATCCAGATTAAGTTTTGTATGCTTCACCTTTCTCCAGTTTGTAAAATCAGGAAAATAACTTTGTTTGCCATTGCAGAATAGTGAGAGGACTCAAAGCCTGTTTCTCCCCCACTAGGGTGCGTTCAGACATTATGTGCAATTGTGGTTTGTAAAACAGGGTTGATCAATCCCCAGTTTGCAGCATCCAAATTCTGAGTCTCTAACAAACTGGGATTTCAAACGGGGGTCTCTAGCTAGTTTGTTCATCACAATTGATAATATGTTTGTACTAAATGTGGTTTGTTGTGACTTCTGAATTCACAAACCTCAATTTGTTGAATAACAACAGATTTCAGAGGATGTAAACCTTTTCTAGGAGCAGTGGTATATGAAGATATGTCTTCATGTACACATGAAAGAGCCATAACCCATCCCCTCGATTGTGATATCTGAATGCTGCCATTATGACATTCCTTAATATCTAATGGAACATTGGCAATGTCACGTGAGAATCAAAGACGTTTGGGGCCTTGCCTGAATCAGGTGATGCTGATCACCTGATCAGGTAAGAGGTTGACTAGAAAAAAAGCAAAGTTACTAGGATTTCTTAAAAAAACCAACAAATAATTTCAGTTTAGCCCTGAGAGACACAATGAAATTCATTAATGAAATCTTTGTCAGTTACCTTTTCTTGTTCTTTTTTGAGTTTACCTTGTTTAAGTATACCACTTAGAGAAGTAGTAAGATCTCCTCTGTCCAGTATTTTATGTAGATGAACAGAGACAATCATTTACCAAATTTCAACTTACTACAGAATGTATATAAGCATTTGGTAAACTTAAAACTAGGAGCCCCGTGGCGCAGAGTGGTAAGCTGCAGTACTTCAGTCCAAGCTCTGCTCACGACCTGAGTTCGATCCCAATAGAAGTTGGTTTCAGGTAGCTGGCTCAAGGTTGACTCAGCCTTCCATCGTTCCGAGGTCGGTAAAATGAGTACCCAGCTTGCTGAGGGTAAAGGGAAGATGACTGGGGAAGGCACTGGCAAACCACCCCATAAACAAAGTCTGCGTAGTAAACGTCAGGATGTGACGTTACCCCATGGGTCAGGAATGACCTGGTACTTGCACAGGGAACTACCTTTACCTTTAAACTTAAAACAGATTGACCTGTTCTGTTCTGGCAAGTACTGAAGAAAAAACATGCTTCAATACCTCATCAGAAACAGAGGGAAGTACTAAATCCCCTTTTACCATTTTGGTAGGACAATGAAGAGTTTACTAAATGGTTAGATGTACACCATGGTAAGCTACTGCTGAATTAACAGATGTGTATTCACCCTTTCTGGTTCCATTATTACAGTGTGGTTTGTGTTCATTTCTTCAGTAGCATTTGGTTTAATGCAAATTGCTTGCAGATGAGGGAACGGATTATTACAACATAAATCTGGAGACCAACCTACACAACTCTGGAAGCTGGTTCTTTCTCTATATATGTCTCAGTTTGTGCAAACATGTTTGAATTAAAAGCAGTTTTCCATGCAAACTGATGTCAGCACTAAACATGACAGAGGAAATTGGAGTGTATATATTAATCTTTCTTATTCACACATAAAGTAAAGGGTATCACTTTTTCAGTAAATGGGGTGTGCACGTTTGGGGAACTATCAGCCATATGCCTTTTCTACCAATGTGTTCTGTTGTTTTAAAGGCCTTTTCTCCCAGTATGGGTAGCTTCAGATATTAGAACTAGGTTGGGAGGCAAATACTTCAAAAACCAGAGTGCAGTAAGGTAAGGACTGGAGGGGGCCAGGCTGTAGTTCCCCTCACCCATGTGTTTCATTTTAGAAAACAGTAGATTTCCCTCCTGCCCTTCATTTGAATGGGTGACTGGTGAATAAATAAACACGGATCTTCTCTGTCTAGCTTGACCCTAAGAAGTGACATGTAGAACAGTCATTGCCCTGACCTGGATAGCTGAGGCCAGCCTGATCTTGTCAGATCCCAGAAGGTAAGCAGGGCTGACTCTGGCTAGTATTTGTATGGGAGACCTCCTAGGAATACCAGGGACATGACGTGGAGGCAAGCAATGGCAACCCACCTCCCAATATCTCTTGCCTTGAAAACCCAATGGGGTCACCATAAGTTAGCTGTGATTTGACGGCAAAAAGAAAAAGAAAGAAAAGAGTGGTCATTGGGTGATCTGTTTGCCATGGGCAGCGTTTGCCAGTGGCAATTTCTTTTAGAAAGCAGCTACCACAAGCAAAATTATGGTTTGATTATGTTTTTGCACATGGTTGTGAAATGTGTAAGACATAAGAATTAAGAACTGAGAGAAGCTATAAACACTAGGTAGGGCACTGGATAAATAACAAATTGAACTCTGAGGTTAGCCCACCAACTGACTTTGAGGTGCCATGGCCATATTTTTGTGTTCTTTCTGAGATTACAACTAATATGAAAAGTAAGGGAAACTGCCACTAATGATGTTCACAGACCTTCAGCTGCAGTTTGACAGTGCTAGGTATTCCATTTTAGAAGAACTGGGAGATTTGTTCTCAGAAAGTAGAACAGACCATTCTTTATGTGGCTAAAAGGCATACGGTGCATGCATTTTTCATTTTTACAATAATTGCTGCCGATTCAATTACATGGGCACTACCATATATTTACAGAGAAAATACATGGATATTATTGTTCCTTAAATCACAGTGCAGATTATATTGCACAATAATTATCCTTTGACTCTCAATATGGGGTTCCCAAGTTTGAGAGAACAAAAGTACTGTAAAGGACAGGTTTTCAAGGGAAGAACTGGTTGGGTAAACTGAGAGGAAAAGGAACAAAAGAACTTTTTTTTCACCCCTATTAACAGGATAGTTGCTTTCTAAGGCTTTTTGCTCTTAACATCAAACTCTTATAACCATTTAAAAATGAAAATTAGGCCATTAGGAAAGAATCATGGCCTTGAATCATATAGCAATCTGTGATCTACAACGCCAGATCACCAGAACCCCTTTCAGTGGTTATGTTTTGAAGCGTCTACCTCATTTGTTGGGAGAGGGCACAATGCTGTGATCATTCCAGCATTCACAGTTGCCATTTTGTGTGCATATTTAGAAGCCTATAGAAAACCTGGGGTTCCAATCACACATGTATTGAAGCTGAAAATGTGTATGTTGCCCTAGTCATACAAAATGGTGATTACATATAATGAGAATTGCTCGATTTAAGTCCAGTAGCACCTAAGAGCCTAACAAGATTTTTGGGTATGAGCCTTTACCTGGTAGACAACATGGGCATGCTCTGGTACTGCATGGGACCTCCCCTCATGTGTTTCTGTAGCTAGCTTTCTGTGACTGCCACCCTGTGGTTGGTTGGTTCTCCTATGTCCATCACCAACACACTGTTGTGCCCTTGGGATAGGGCTGTCAATTCAGTTCATCCCGAACCTAAAAACCGCTGAATTTCCCCCCGATTCGGCGGTTTCCAGTTCGGGAAGAACCGAATTCAAAATAGGTGGGAAACTGGGGGAACCGAATTCCCCGACTTCGGGGTGTTCGGGAAATAAATTCGGCAAATTTGGAGTTGGGCTCCCCCCCTCACGCGCCTTCACAGGGCTTTGCTGAAGCCGGGCAGGGGGCCCTTTAAACAGATCTGAGCCTCCCATCCGGTAGGCGCAAATCTGTTTCCCCCCCCGGCTTCAGGGGGCTTCCCTAAAGGCGGGCGGGAGGCCCTTTAAACAGATCTGAGCTTCCCTGAAGCTGGGCGGGAGGCCCTTTAAACAGATTTGAGCCTCCCGGCCGGGAGGCATACAGCACAGAGGGCCTTGACAACCCACCACCCGCCTTCCCGGGACTCCGCCTTCCTGGGATTCCCGGGAAGAGGGGCGGGGGGTCTTTAAACCCCTCTGCCCCCCCACGCCTTCAGGGGGCTTCCCTGAAGGCGCAGATCTGTTTAAAGAGCCCCCCGCATGCCTTCAGGGAAGGCCCGTGAAGGCCCGCGGGGGGGCTGAATTTCCCCCCGAACTCCGGGTCTCGCCCGAATTTCGGGGATCCAAAGTGGGGGAGTTGGACTTCGGCACGGCACAAATTTAAAAGGGCCGAATTTTTCCGAACTTTCCTGAATTTTTTTTTCCAACAGCCCTACCTTGGGACATGATGGAGAAGTTGCTGGGGACACCAGTGCTGTTGTAGCCCACACAGCCCCACTGCAGGGGCATTTTCCTGGTCCTCAGCTTGTGCAATATCCCTTTATGGAATAGTCCAGTGTCATTGATGCTGTGTTGGCAGACAGCCACCACTGCCACAGCTGCTCTCAGAATTGGGCTGTTCGTTGTGTTTGTCAGCTTTTGGATTTCATTTGAAAAACCTGGTAGTGGAGATTCTTAAATTGGATTAACTTGATAAGGTGAAGTCAACTTTGTTCTGTTGGTGAGGTCTGTCAGTGTGCCAATTCTCTCTGTGTGTCTTTCAACTGCCACCATGTTGCAAGATGTTAAGTTCCATGGTCACTGAGCTGGCCGCCATAGCCCTGTGCTGTGCAACTTAGTATTTGGCTGCCCATGCATGGCCTGGGGTTTATAGTGGCCGCTGGTGGCCAGCATTGGCCACAGAGGGGATTGTCTAGGCACCAATGGGTGCATACCATGCTCCTGTTTCTTCCTTCCAGCTTATTATTGCTACTGGACTTTCAAAAGCACAAATTTCAATCTTCTAAGAAAAAATTGGAATAATATCTCCTGCAAAAATGCAACGCCAAGCCACTGCCCCCCATTACCACAAATAGACACACACACTGTTCACTTATTTGACTGTGTATACAGTGATCATGTGAGGAGTGAAGTGGGATTGCATTTCTTGGCCATGACTATCACACATTTAGCAAACGTTCTATGCACGGATGTTTATGTGCAAAGAAGTGTTCATCCATAGGTTTTTCCATTTCCATCCTATCAAGAACACTGCAAAAAGCATTGCTCTCAATTATACTCATCCTATCCACATCCAGTTTGTTCATATATTCAGCTGAATGCACACATATTGGGGGTTGGGCCAACCAGATGAAATCCCATTCCCCCATGCAGATGAGACTGCTGCAGTCTGAAATGGTTCAGTACAGTTTGCTTTTCGGAAAGCTTAGGTACAGAGGTTCCTTCTTCACTGTCATTTTCTTTGAACTTGGCTCCATAGAAATATTGTGTTATTATTATTATATATGTCAGCCAGAAATTCCTGGCTTCCCAGAGGTCATTTTTCTCCTGGATATTTCATGTGTTTTTACCTTCCCCAGCAACTTTGAAATTCATTGCTGAATAATATTATATTTCCTACCTGCTTCCTACTTTAGGTTAAGTGACTGATACCTTGTGAACAGAGTAACAGTAAACATCAGGCTGGTTGGTGTTTTTTTCTTGTTGGTAGTTATTACATGGATTTTTGTTGCCATGAAATCTTTGTACCTCTGATCATGTCACACATAATAAATTGAATACCACACAATTACGCATGCAGAATTCTAACCTTGCTCTTCTGACAAGTCCAGTCTTTCAAACCTTTCCCCTTAAACTTAAAAACAAATGTAGGTTTATTTTTTAGTGTTTATTTTTACTACCCAGCACAGAGATGTTATATATACTAATACTAATAAAATGAATCCTTATCTAACAGTTTTTCACACAGTCCAACCCATACAAATACACAAAGGTTCAGCTTGTTTCCAGTTATCCAGAATGTTACACTAGTAGGGCTGTGTATATCGAAAAATAAGCCATGTTCATTGCAAAATTAGCAGCCTTTCTAGTTGTATATACACACACAGAAAACAGTGGGACTATTTCCAGAATAAATAGTTAAAATGTCAACTATTTTTCAGTTCACAACCTCGTTAGACAAAGTAAGCAATTGTATCAACTGAAAATTAAGAGTGCCAGTTTTATGCATTGTTTCTTATGTATGATCTACTCATGTTGAGTTCTCATATCATAAAAAGAATTTCATAGGCCATAACTTTGTTGAGAGAAAGGGGCATGCATACATCAGTCTAGTCCAATGTGCAGGAGCTGGCTGTAGCCTTTCCTATTGGGATTCACAAGGGAAAATGGCTTTGACAACCCAGCCAGATTAACTCCTAGTATCACACAGCTCTGATGAACAGTAATAAGATCACTTTGCTGGAGGCAAGTATTTGGTGAATTTCCCATTTGAGCAGCCTAGGGAAATTAACCAATTATACCCCACCAATGCACATTATTTAATAAAGACATTATAGCTAATCCCAATGTTAAGAAAATTGTTAATCCTTAGTATTCTTTATTACTACCATCTGGTTTCAATGAGAGTCATAGGAGAAGGAGTCGGTAACGCTTCAGTAGATGATTAAAGTGACAGGGGTACTTGGATATTAGTTTTTATTTCTGTGAAGTTCTCAGCATCCTTAAGTAACTCCTGCGCTATGTAGTTGCTTCTGGGAGCATTGTGACAAATGTTGCTGCTTAGCTGATGCTTATTCCTTGTGTGCATGCTACTTGGATATGTGCAGTTTACAAAGATGAAATAACAGAGTACAGAGTTGCATGTGTGTGTTGTACAAGTGTTTGTTTTCTAAAAGTCCTCTTACTCACTGCCTGACCACTGAAGCTTCTGCATCTACTTGGCCACTACCTGCCTTTCTTAGGATGCCAAACACTTCCTTGTGCCAGGTCTGCTGGTGAGAATTTGAATGGCTCAGAAAATTGGATCCTTTCCTCCTATCTGCCTGTTTAGCATGAAGGATGCCCTGAGTAAGGGTTAAGATGTCTGAGAATATGATTTCAGTCCAATGGGAAAGGGACATTGGCCATAAACGTGTTTTCCTTTTGTTGCATATAAATCTCATTTTCCAACGGACTTGGCTTTGGGAGATGTTTTTGTTTTCAATTATTCATTATTTGCCCTCCTCCTGTGTTTTAGTATCTTCAGTGTCACTGACTGCTGTGGTTTAATTTAATTGTTCATTTGGGTATTACATATTTTTATTTTGTTTTGAAATGGTTGTTAGTCTCTTTGGAAATTTTAAACATTGAACAATAGAGCATAAATACATTAATACTGGATTCTTTCATAACTTTGTGATTATCAGCATGGAAAGGCTGTAAAATTGTTATTGACATGGAGAAAATAATAATGTAAAGGAGCTTCTGGCTCAGTTCAGACATCATGTAAAACCATGGTTTAATTAAACTATCATTAATGTGATTGTATAAAATCAGACAACTCCACTAACTGTGGTTAGTTAGGCTCCATCAGACCAGGATGTGAAATTGGTTTATTAACCACAGTTAGTCTTAGCTGTGGTTTCACATGGTATCTGGATTATTTTATTCATTTTATATTCAAAATATATATCCCACCTTTCTACCTTCATTAGGGCCACCTATGCAACTAAGATTAAGAAACATAAATAATAAAAACTCATCCTAAAAACCATTGAAACCAAACAAAAACACATTATTAAAACAATTAAAGCCAAAGCCAAAATGCACATACAAAACATTAAAACAACAATTAAAATATAGGGCAGTAAGAAGGGGGTCACTGAGGGAATGCCAGACAAAACAAAAAGTCTTCACCTGCTGGCGAAGATGGCAACAGAAAGGGACATAGGGCTGTCAATTCGGTTTGTCGTGAACCGAAAAACCGCTGAATTTCCCCCAATTCGTCAGTTTCCGGATCAGGACGAACCAAATTCCAAAAAGGGCGGGAAACGGGGGAGCCGAATTCCCTGACTTTGGGGTGTTCAGCAAATAAATTCGGGGTTCGGCGCAGCAGCATAACCGTCAGGCTCCCCCCCCCACGCGCCTTCACGGGGCTTCCCTGAAGGCGTGCATGAGGGGGAAACAGATCTGCGCCTAACAGCTGTTAGGCACAGATCTGTTTAAAGGGCCCCCCGCATGCCTTCAGGGAAGCCCCGTGAAGGCACACGGGGGGGGGAGTTTTCCCCCGAACTCCGGATCTCACATCGAATTTTGTGGATCCGAAGCACGGGAGTTCGGACTTCGGCACGGCCCGAATTTAAAAGGGCCGAAGTTGGCTGAAGCCGAACTGTACTGAATTTTTTTTCAACAGCCCTAAGGGGACAGGTGAGTCTCTCTAGGAGAGAATTCTCAAATTTTGTTGCCCTAACCCTCCCTGGATCGCTACCTGCTTTACCTCAGAGGGCTTCCGGGGCACCTGAAGCCAGACCTTGGAAAATGACTGTAGAGGTCAGGTATGTTAATAGGAGAGTAGGGATTAATCAAACATCCTGGCTTAATCTTGGTTCTGATTCATTCTCTGGCGGTATCATCCCAGAGAACAGAGAGAAGGGGAAAAAAACAGAGGCAAACCAGAATTTGAATTATTACCTGTGAGCTGAATCATTTTTTCACAAACTAGCCATGGTTAAATAAAATGGTTTTATTTTATGTCTGAACCAAAGTATGGATGACTGTAAATTAGCCGGCTCCGGTTTGGAAAATATCTGGAGATTTTGGGGGTGGAGCCTGAAAAGGGTGTGGTTTGGGGAGTGGAAGGACTTCAATGGGGTATAAAGCCATTATACCTTCTAAAGGTATACCTTTGGAGTCTATCTTCCAAAGCAGCCATTTTCTCCCGGGGAACTAAACTCAGTTTCAATCCCAGGAGATCTCCAGCCACCACCTGGAAGCTGGCAACCCTAGATGACAGTCATCAAAGGTAATGGAACAGCCTTTCTCCCCGTACATAGACAATATCTAATGTATCATTTGAAATGCTGAGGATGAACTCATGTGTTTCTTCAATGGTCCATACGTTCTAGGAAAATACCAGCAATGCAACAGAAAATAGTATCCAAGGCAATTAAGACTTTTGCCTATAATTTCCAAGTATATAAAAACATTTAATTTTTATTTGCATTTGTATGTTCTTTTTACAGTTTGCAGTATTATGAATGACCTTTTGCAATTAACATTTCCTCCAACTTAATACCTTGTTAAATCAGATTTTCTTTCAACTTTAACCCAGTCAGCCATTAGGTATCAGGAAATGCCCTCCTTTTTAGCTATTAATCCCCTTACACGCTGGCATAGGGTAATTTTAAACACTGCATGAATACGCCAGTTGCCTTTTTGCTTCTTTTTGTTTCTTTTGCATAATTTCATTACAGGGCTATACCAAGCATTTCCATTATATAATCCAATTTCTTTCTAGGGTTAGCCATATGAAAGAAAAACACGGTCTTTTCAAAATTCAGTAAGAGGATTTCTACTTTTTTGACAGAGTGTAACGGAGAGAGCTGCAATGCTACATCTCCCTTTTTATATAAGGTGACTGGATCTGCCTTTGTCCCCTTTTCAATCAGTCCTAGTGTAGAGGAGGAGAGCTGAAGTGAGAAGTCACCAGTAGTGAGAAGGAGGAAATGAGTACTCCCAATCTTCTTATCCCAAGCAGAAAGAGACCATGATCTATGGAAGGAGATGGCAAGAATAGGTGGTGCCAGACCTTGCCATAAGAGGGCAGTGGTGCAGTGGGCAGAAGTACAGTGAACAACTTGGAGACTGGAGAATGTGAACTGTTTGGAGAAAGGGATAGGATGAAAACGTGAATGCAGCCCCAATCTGCATATATCAGATTGACACCGGCAGCAATTTTACATTTGGAAAGCTTGATTGTCCCTCAGTGGACATCAAGTATAACATTGCTCTGTTATAGAACTTCTGTACTACTGAAGTTAGGTTAGCACATTTGCTTAATGCAGCTTTAGCATTTTATGGTACTCTGTGTTGGGGAATAAATAGTTGTTTCACAAAGAAAATTAACTTAAGCTTATCAAATCCAACTCTAAAAACGTATTGCTGATACATTTCCAGGTGAAATCAATGACAAAACTCAAAATTTCCTTAAATAGGTCAGGAATTGTTCTTTGTGTGCTACAAAAACAACCCTGGAATGCAGATGTCTCTTAGGTTAGGGAACATATTAACCTAGACCCTAATAATGGGGGAGAATGTTGATACTGGAATTCACTTTTTAAGAAGAACCCAGGTCAACTATCACTTCTGACCATGATAGGAACATTCTGATGGCCATTACCAAACATGGTTTCAACCAAACCAGTACTATGCATTCTTTCAATATTTCAATCTTCTTATGCCAAACCATCTGTTTTATATTTTGCATTTGATTTTTTTAAAACCTATTGGTATATAGAACAGAAAAAAATCTAAATGAATGAATGGGAAGGAGGAGGCTCTCCAACACCAGCAAAATAGGCTCCGGAGTATGTACAGGACCAAGGGTATGTTCTAATGTTCTCCTGCAAGTTGACTTTTGTAAGCAGTCCCTTGGAAATTACAGCCACAAACCACTAAAAGGTTCTCCCACGCAACGCTCTTGTGGAACTCCCATTTCAATTAAGGTTTGTACAGAAGAGGCTCCTGCACATTGTTCCACTATCAGAAATAAGTTTAAACTTGGAATTTTAGAGTATATCTAAAATATTTCACATTTGAAATTGGGTCACTTGGGAACTAATCAGGAATGCATTATAGTTTCTTGAAGGAAATGATAATGGAAAAAAAAACATTCTCAAGTATGCAATCACAGCTTCCCAAAGTTGACTGTCAAGAGCATGAATGAACTTCTGCACTGAAATTATGCAGGTTCTTCTTCAGAGTTCAGCACTTCCTTGGTTGAGGGTAGAGGAGAATTTCTGTTTCAAATAAGTATCCTAAAGGGAAATGTCAGCGTTTCTAAACAGAAAAGTGCCAGAATTGAAGCCTGAATGAATTCAATACTATCAGGTCTATAAGTCCTGCCCCCATGATACCAAGTGTGAGAGAGACTGTAAGTGGTAAGCAATTTAGTCTTTGTACAATTTCATAGTAGTGTCCCCATTTTGGAGGCAACCGAAATTCTCCATTGCAGAGCAAACACAGGGAAGTGCGCATTGGCTTGTGAATTTCCCCTCATTTTTTGGCCTGCTGAATGGGTGCATCTTTTTATATTAAATACAGAGCATACAGGAGAAACAGCTAAGCCCCAAACCACCACCGGAACTACACCTGCGCCTTACCTCACTGAACTCCAGTGGTTTCAGTACTCTTCTCTCAACTCAGCTCTAATAATAGAAGTCAGCCAGGCTGGGTATAAAATGCTGAGAACATCAAGATGCAGGACAGGGAGGCAGATAGCAAATGTCCACATAGCAAATGTCCCTGGACACAGAGTCCCTAAAATTCTGTCACAATATCACAGACGTAAACTCATGAAACAATTTCCCCCTCATCAACTTTGGTATGTAATGGGTGAAAGTCCATTGCATTAATTAGAATCTGTTCGTTGAATTCAGTGGGTTTTGGCTCAACCCCAGTATAAATTATATCATCAGACAAATATTCTTGGGTCCCTTGTCATGGAAATAAATGAGCAATAACCAGTGGGCTGTAAATTAAATCCCAATGTCAGAAAAGTGTGATATAACACTGGCATAACATGTTATCCTCATACTTTTGAAATAACACTGGTAATAAACATTGTTTCAGCCAAGTGCTAATAAAGCCTTTAAATCACATTTTAAATCACATTGAATATGTAGAAGAAAAAGTTATTTGCAAGGTATATTTAAGTGTGTGTGTGTGTGTGTTTTATTATCCTATAACTGCTATCATAGCTTGGACCACTGTTGCAAGAGTCAGGAGAAATAAAATCCAAATATATATCTCAATCTCACTGATTTTAGAAATATGAAAATTACCAGTGTGAGTGTCAAGACTACTTTTTACCAGACCTACCAGGAAAATCCTTTCCTTTCCTCATTAGAAGCTTCATGGTTCATAAATCTTAAGTAGCATAATTCTAAATCTATTGTTTAGGGGATATAAGGACTGAGATAAATTTTGCCACTGCCAATGTAACTGTAGGATCACTGTCACTTAATAAACAGGGTATTAACTCAGACACAGAGATAGGGCTGTTGAATTAAAAAAAAAGGTATAGCTCAGATTCAGCCGAATTCAGCCCGTTTAGATTCGGGATATGCCGAAGTCCGAACTCCCCCACTTCGGATCCGTTCAATTCGGCGGGAATTCAAAGTTCGGAAAACAATTCGGCCGAATAAAGCCATTAAAAACACAATCGCGCCTTTCCGCGGCTCTGGGGGGGGCATTTTGGGGGTTAGAGGTCCCAAACTTTCGGCAGAGCTTCAAAGGACGTTTATTGAAAGACTCCCCAAGTTTTGTAAAGATTGGGTCAGGGGGGGCTGAGATATGGGCCCTGAAAGGGGTCCCCCCCACCCTTAATGTGCATCTCTCAGCAGAGCTTGCCGCCCACGCACAAAGCTCCCAGCCCCGACAACAGCTGAGAAATTTGCAAAGCAACTGCAAAACAACACAACCTTGTTAAACAACACCTTTGCAACACACAACTGAAACCTCCCCCCTCAAACCAGGGAGCGAGAGACTCGAGGGGGAACACACACCCCAGGCAGAACCGACGAAAGCCCCCTTTGGCTTCCCCCCCACCCACAGAAACTGCTCCCTCCCCACACACACACAGACTCTGCTTTCCCCCCCCCACACACACACATACACAGGAGAAAAATGATAGATTAAAGCCCCCAAAGGGGTCTTACTGTGGCTGTCTTCTGTTCCATCAAGAGGGACTGAAGAGGACTTGTAATCCAAGATGATTCCAATTAGGCACGGGAGGTTTTGCTCTGGAGAAGATGCACAGGATCGGCTGATCCATTCATCCCAATAGGGGAAAGGGGAAAGCCCATATCTTGGGACCCCCTGACCCAATGTTCACAAAACTTGGGGGGTATCTTAAGAACACTGGTCTGAAACTCCGCTCAAAGTTTGGGATCTGCATCCCCAAAAATGCGCCCCCTGCAGCCATGGAAAGAGAAAAGGGGGGAGGCGATATTTCTGCCCCCACTGAACCCATCTTTACAAAACTTGGGTAGTATCTTAAGAATAATTGTCTGAAGCTATGCTAAAAGTTTGGGGGCTATATCCTCAAAAAAGCACCCCCTGCAGCCACATAAATGGAAAAGGGGGGAGGGAAAAGGGGGAGAGCCCATATCTCGAGACCCCCTGACCCAATGTTTACAAAACTTGGGGGGTATCTTAAGAACACTGATCTGAAACTCCGCTCAAAGTTTGGGGTCTGTACCTTCAAAAATGCACCCCCTGCAGCCATGGAAAGAAAAAGGGGGGAGTCCATATCTCGGGACCCCCTGACCCAATGTTTACAAAACTTGGGGGGTATCTTAAGAAGCTTCATCTGAAGCTCCAGTGAAAGTTTTGTGTCTGTACCCCAAAAAATACGCCCCCTGCAGCCACAGAAAGGAGCGAATGTGCACAAGCACCCCCACACACACACACGAGCATTTCGCTCTCTCTCTCTCTCTCCCTGGCCGGGCCGCACATCAGCTGATTCCTCCAGTACTCAATCCTGACTGATTGGCCAGAAGAAGACCCAGCTTGGCCACCGATTGGCTGGGGGAGGAGAATGCTGCTTACTGACGGTTATGCTGCTTACTGACGGCCCCGAATTTGCCGAATTTATTCACGAACTCCCGAACTCGCTGAATTCGGCCCCCCCAGTTGCCCGCCAGTTTTGAGTTCGGTTCCTCCCGAACTAAAAACCACCGAATCAGGGGAAATTCGGCTGATTTTCAGTTCGGGCCGAACCGAATCAACAGCCCTACACAGAGATACTAGTCCAACCTGTTAGAAGAGGAATAATATAAGTTGATTTTAGATCCTCATAAAAATGACATTCTAGGAGCACATGTGCTAGAGAATCAATAGAACCAGAAGAACATGGGCAGGTCTTTTCCGAATATGGTAGGTTCATGTATATACCTTGCATAACCATAGAAGGGTTAGCATTTAGTCTAACCAGAAAAAAAGCTCTTAAGAAATGAAAAGTTGTCAAAGAAATAAGCATAAGCAGGCAAACTACGTGGGGGAGGAAGTCCAAAGAACTGAGACGAGCAAATGCAAGGAACACAAAATGACATGCTAACATAATCAACCGTTTTAAAAGGCTTTTTATTTCAGAAAAAGCCTCTGATTTCCCAAGATTTATCATATCCTATGATATGCCTATCAATGACAATTTCTCATCAATATTTTTTTCCATGAGGATCTATATGAATCAGGTTAAAAAAAACAACCTAGATATACCTCAGTGCTAAAAAAACCCAGCCTAAATTGTAGCTTAAAGGCAAACATGCCCTAGCTTCAACAGACATTTGGCCAAACTCAGAACAAAGGACACCAGCTAGGCACCAACTGGTACCTCCATAAAAACTGGAGCAGAAGATGATGTATAGATTCATTAACAGCAGTTATCCAAATAGCAGCACCAAAAAGAATATTTTCTGTGGAAGTTATTCATCTAAGCAGCAAGTGAAGAAAATAAGTCTGTGTGAGAGTTACTGGCCTGAGTGGCAAGTTAGGAAGTTAAGCTGTTGGCCTAAGGGGCAAGTGAGAAAGTAAGTCAGTGTGGCTAGGTCTGTCTAAGGAACCATTATACTCTTGTACCTGTTTGGGGAGGGGAGGGACTTCAATGCCATAGAGTTTAATTGGCAAAGCAGCCATTTTCTCCAGGAGAACTGATCTCTATCGGCTGGAGATCAGGTGTAAAATCAACCCTACCTATAAATAAATTCTATTCATGTTTAAGAAAAACAATTGTTTATTTCAGAACCATCCCCATGTGCTGACTGTTCTGTCAATCTACCATATATAGCTAAGCCATCCTGTTCTTTGGGTCTAAGAATTCTAAGGAGAGAGCCTTTGGTGGCAGAGAAAATAAGGAAGGCAAGGAGGCAACATAACACACATAATCTCAGAACACTACAGAGAGCTGCCTTTACAGAGGTTACACATAGAGGAGTCATGGAGAAAGAGCAAAAATGCTCAGATATGTGTTGAACTAGAAACACCAATATATTGTCTCTAAGCAAAAGGAAACGTCCCATAGCTGTTGCCTATGATAGTTGCAGGGTTTGCTAAAATCTCAAGCTCATTAGGGCTGTCAGAGATTCATTTCATCTTTGAACATGCTAAATAAAGGGGAAGATTTCAGTTTAGAAAGCAAAAAAAGATCCTGATGGAAACATCAGTTTTTAAATTAGGCATTAGCTACTTTGCAGCAAACACTGTAGAAATAAGCTAAAGAAAGGTCAAAAAGATTACTCAGTTCAATTCAATTACTTAAATGGATTGTCTTTTGCAGCCAACTTTTACCTCTAAATTACAGGTGGGAAGATTTATCCTGCAAGGATAACATTAGTAACCTCATTTTCCCTCATTCCTTGACATCTAATGTGAATTAATGGTCTTGAGTTAAACAACTAAGTGAGAACCTCCGAGTTTAGGATTCAAACAAGCCCTATCACATAATTAAGACAGAACTTGGATAAAGAATTAAAGACTCAGATTACAGCTGCTATTGAACAGTAACAACCAGCCAGGCCTGGGTAGAATTAGTTGCAGGAAGATGGTGCAATTGACCTTTTTACTTGCTCACTGAAAGCAATAGAAACATTTAACTTTGTATTTTGACCACCTGGACAATGGGCTATCAGAGTACCCCAGGCTTGAATGAACTCAGAGATATGCCATCCCAAGAAATAAGCTTGTTTCTGGGCTCTCCAACACAGTAAGAGCAAAGTTAGCCATAGTCATGGGTTTATGCTTCCTGCTTTCCATCCCTGATAAGATCTAATGGGCTCTCTAGCACTGAAGTGAATGACTGGACGCCTTGTGGCCTTGTGCTGGTACTACCTGCAGGTGAGGTGATATGGAGTCTTTTGGGCTTTACTTGACTATATTCTTGTGTTAAATAAATAAATCTGTTTGATTTGTGAACCTAACCAGTTGAGTGCATAGTTGGTATGAATCCTGAAAAGAACCTGGGGCACTGGGATCTATGTAGCGGAAGGGAACACTAGTGTAACGTGACACTCTGAGAACATTATGCTGGTTTTTGCAATTAAGGATTTACAAAGCTTGACATTGTTTTGAATATATATGCTTTGTATTACATATGTATTCCCTGCATCAGTGTTAATCAATATAAATAACACTTCTTTTTAATCCATATTTATGGTTATGTGACCTTGGCCCCATCACATACTCTCAGTGTAACCTATCTCATAGGGTTGTTGCAACGGTGGAGAATGATGTAAACCACTTTGAGTCCCCATTGGGAAGAAAGGAGAAATAAATACTATTTAATTATAATATTTAGCATTTATATATAACTTTTTGTTATAAGTACTTCATATATATTGCCACCATATGGGAGCAATCCGGAGTAGGTCTACTTGAAAGTAAGTCCCATTTAATTCAATAGGGCTTATTCTCTGGAATCTGTCTTTAGGATTGCAGCATTATCAGCATTATTCTTATAACAGCCCAATAGGTAGGCCAGTATTATTATTGTTGTTGTTGTTATTTATTTAGATGGGAGGACTGAATCTGATCATGTACTGCAGTAGTTCTCAACTAGTGGTATGTGTACCGCCAGCGGAACTCAGAAGTGGTCTAGGTGGGTCAAAGGGTTTTCATTATTAAGAATGTTCTCTCCCTCAGTCCCCAAGACCACCTGCAAGTATGACGTGCCATCTCCAGCTGATGTGTCTTGCCATAGATGATCCATCTGTGATCTTTTGGCATGCTAGTGGTAATAACAGAATGCCTGGCTGTAAATATGTAAATATCCTAATTGGAAAAAGTGGGCTTTTTGTTTCAATCATGGTGGAACCCAGGGCGTTTTATAGAGTGACTGGATATGAAATGCTGAGAACCAGTGATGAGGTGAGTTTACAGCTGAAAGGATTTCCTCCCAAACAAAAATTCACAACATGCCCTTTTCAGACCACCATAAGTTCATTGTGCTACACAATCGATAAAAGCAGTTGCTCTGTCATTCTTCAGTTATTTCTTCTTTGTCTTCTTTGCTTTAAATGCTGCCATTACCATCTTCTGGGTTGGTGACATGACTTATTTATTTAGCTATTTATACCCTGCTTTTCTCCCCAATGGCAACCCAATACAGCTTACAATACAATTCTCCCTTCCTCCATTTTATCCTTGCAGCGACCACCCTGTGAGGTAAGTTAGGTAATAACAGCTCAAGGTCACCCAGAGAGCTTCCTTGGCAGAGTAGGGATTCAAAATTGATCAAGTCAGACCTGAACATGGCTGGCATGAGTATTTGCCATTACATGATGTAAAGGGATTTTTTAATCCCCTCCCCTTTCTTGGCAGTTCAGAGGTTCCATATCCCATGAGTCATTGCTAACTTTCTAAGGGAAGTTGTAGAAGTTATCTATGAAGCCAATATTTTGCAGGAGAACTAGAGATACATAGACAATTTGGAATTGGAACACAATGGCCAGCAGATACTACAAGAATAATCCCCTGTAAGCATAATGCAAACATTCAAAATTCCATGGGCTAAAAAGATCCCATCAAATCATCACAGGTGGATTCCTGAGAGGACAAGCCAACAACTCAACATGTCAAATGCAAATGATAACTTTTACATGTTAGTCCACAGACAAGTTCCAAAACAAAAATCACATAATACCATTTTTTGGAAACAACCCTAAGTCATAAAACAATGTGAAAGCTTCCATTCTTTTTGGAACTCATCATGAGCCTAAATGTTCCAAACAACAGCAGCAACAAAAAGATGAGGGGAATAAATAAGTTTTTCCAAGGCATGGTGGCAAACTCCAGAGTCTGGAGTTGTAGCATTCAGGATAGTAAACAGGATGCACTACACAATAAATCGGATTGGTTTCCATGGAGCAGGGTACCAACCCTGATTTTTAAATTATCCCAGGTCTCTTGGGAAAGGAGAGAAAAACACTGCATCTCTCCAGCACCCTCTCTTTCCTTCTAAAAAAAATGTGATAGTTTTAGCAAAGCTGGATATTAATTTATATTGTTCTAGGTAAAGAATTGATGAAAGTTAAATTGGGTACTTCTTATCTAGTTTATCTTGTCCTACTTTATACATGGGGCATCTGTTCAACAATTTGTTGCTAATTTCGTTTCTAAGCTGTAGCTCTTCTGTTTTAAAAGACTTAGTTTAATGAATATGTGATAGAGTCCATACAGTCAGTGGCAAAGGAGTAGACAACAATGACTGCCTCTATCTGTTTTTTGTTTTTTGTTTTTTGTTTGTTTTTTGCCATTATCCCTTTTACTGGATGTGCAACATCACTCACAGTTGCACATAGGAATATTCCATTTCCATTTCCATTTATTTACTAGCTCCTTTGACCAAAGGTCTTGAGCTTAACCATAACAATAATACATAATACAACAACACATAATCAATTTACAACACCCAACGTATACTTAAGGTTAAAACACAGTAGAAAACAATTACTAAACATAGCATCACCAATACCATAATAATATATTTCCCCTGAACCAGTCTCATTGAAATCACAAAATCTGTTTCAACATTCAACTCGCAGTTTACATGCTTGTTTTGTTTTGACGTTTGAGCGACATCACCTCCGCCAAAAATCTTGCAACAGAACTAGTGATATCAGGATGAATATCTCCCATTATGTGGGATATCACCCAGGACTCCAAGGGAAGTTTGTATTTAGACAATATTGGGGTGATCCAACGCAACCGAGGAGCTGACCAGTGCTGACAAAACAATAAGAGATGGTGTAAAGTCCCAATATCTCCAGATTTACATTCACAAACTCAATCTGAGTATGGAGTTTTCGCAAAACGACCTGACATCTCTGCAGTTGGGTAAGCATTTAATCTGGCAAGCATAAAGGCACGTCTATGGCTTGGGATTGTCAGCAAGCTCACATAAGAGGGCACGAACTCAGGAGGGGGAATCCCCAGTGCAAGGGTAGAACATACGCGCCTAGCGCAGAATGTAGTGCTAACACACTCAAGATTTCTCACCCTTGACCTTACTAATTTAAATGCTTCAGAAAAGTTTGTTGTTAAGAACTAATGGTGGAAGGTCAAGCAGTACCAGTTTACTATCTATATGTCTTCCCCACGTCCCTCTGTAGTTATCTTCCTTTAATCTATGTAACAGGCCCCCTTGGATGTTAGGAGTTGAGTAGAGAACCTTCAGCCTTAATTTGAAGGCAGCAATCCAGGCCCTAGATTCAAAAGAACACTGTGCAAGTTCCATTCTAAGTGCCGTTCCCGCCACACACTTTGGAGAGCCTGTCAAACGCCGCAGAAAATGTATAAGTATATTGTCAACAGACTCCGTGATTTCATTAATCCAAATGGGAGCTCCAAATAGAAACTGAGGGATTATTTTGGCATTGAAAGCTGTAATAGCCATAGGAACATATTGGCCTCCCCTGGAATAAAAGAATCTTAACAAAGCGTTCGAATAGGAATATTCTTAAAAATATGTTGCATGCTATGTTTTTTTCCCCTTTATAGTTTTATGTGCCATAGAAGCCAGATCACATTCTGGCAAAAGGAAAATTCCAGTTTTTCATAGAAATAATCATCAACTGAATTCTGAAGAATTAATCTTCTGTGAAAACATGTCAGTTACCTACTGCCAGCTCATCACTTCCAAGTACACCTTGTGTCTTCTTTTCTGATTTCTAAAAGAAAAAAAAAACACTTATAACTCAAAGGTAATTCCTTCTATATCATTTTATGTTGACACTGCAGTTTTGCCAGAAACTATTCTCCTTTAAACCCTACAGAATATGTGCCTGTTTCCAATATGGCCTGTGGCTTTAGGGAAAACACTCTTCAGTTACACAGGCCTAGTTGTGCTGGCAGAAATTCAGAGCAGCTGCAAAAATTACTAACATAAACTAGGACATCACTTAGTGAGCTCTTGTCTCAAATTTAGGGATAAATAGAAGAATCTAGGAAGCACATAATTCAGAAGGTCTTTTCAAATGATATTTTCAACCGTTAAACTAACATAATCCCTCCTTTTAAACTGACGAGAGAAATTCTTCACCTTTAGACTGGACTGTGTGGAAGATTTATCCTGCCTAGCTGGCATGCTGAGGCTGTGAGATGTCACACAGCTCTCTCCCCCCTCCTGCTTATAATTCAATCTGTATTGTCACACCTCAAATCAGCTTACTATCAGTTGCCAGGAGTGGTACACGTGGAGTGTGTTTCACATGATGGACCAATCAGATGTGTGACATATCCTCAGTCCCCTGAACTCAGAATCTCAGCACAGCAAATTTGACTCCAGAAGTGACCCTCAATTATTTATATCCTGCCTCTCAGTGTGAATTTTCCAGAAATTGTTCTCCTTTGATAATAAAAATTCCACCAGAATCGGCCCTGAAAGCCAAAGTCATGGAGTTTGGAAGAAGGAAATGGTCTCACCCCTTTCATTGCCCTGGATTCTGCTGCCTGAAGAACATAAGAAAGTTCATGCTGAATCAGACCAAGGTCCATCAAGTCCAGCAGTCTGCTCACACAGTAGCCATCCAGGTGCCTCTAGAAAGCTCACAAACAACTGCAGCAGCATTATCCTGCCTGTGTTCCAAAGCACCTAATATAATAGGCATGCTTCTCTGATCCTGGAGAGCATAGATATGCATCAGGACTAGTATCCATTTTTAATAGTAGCCATGGATAGCCCTCTCTATGAAAATGTCCACTCTCCTCTTAAAGCCTTCCAAGTTGGCAGCCATCACCATATCCTGGGGCTGGGAGTTTCATAATTTAAGTTCCAAATTGCATTGCTTTATGGCAAGGGAGGCACGGGATTTAATTGCCATTCGGGTTGCCAACCTCCAGCTGGGGGCTGGAGATCTTCCAGAATGACAACTGATCTTCACACTACAGAGGCCAGCTCCCCTGGAGTTAAAAGCTGCTTGGTAGGGTGGACTCTATGGCCATAAACCCTGGTGAGATCCCTCCCCAAACCTTACCTTACCCAGTACTGACCAAGATAATCCAGCGTACTGTTGTTGCCAGGAAATATAGTACCTCAGTTGTGTAGGAACTTATACGTATCTATTGCTGTTGTTAAGCGCATAGCATTATGAAGCATCGCAGAATATTTCACTACAATTAGCAAATATGTTGTTAGGATGAGAATTTTGTTTAATGATTACCAACTTTAAAAAACCCTCTTTTTAAACACATGGATGCCTGTTGAAAACAAGAGTTGTTGTTGTTGTTTTTAATGGGCTGTATTCTTAAAATTGCTTAGTTTGAAAACAATACAACTTGGAAAGAATCATAACTATAATTTATTTTCCTGCCGACTGGATGGAATTACATGGTAATGTTTTCGTTCCAGACAGATGGCTCACATGTCCGACTGGTGTTAACTAACAGGTATTTAGTAACTTTTTGGTGATCCAAACAAACTGAAAGTCTGCCTTGCTGTCATAATGTTGGCCTAGAGGTGGTGGCAAAAAGATGGAAATGAAAGTAAATGGTAATGAAAGACAGCACAGAGGTTGCTAACATGCTTTGAAACGTATTTGAAAAGTGGATGAAGAGTATCTACTGAATAATTTCCCTGTGGGGAGAGTGAGGCTTCTGTCTTCTTGGTCCTGTGGCAGTTGCATTCTTAGCATGATCTCAAGTGAGGTTATCAATGTTTGACCTGTAAGTCATTAAATGTACCCCCCCCTAAAAAAAAACCCAGCTTGTGTATAACTCATCTGGTTTGGGAACTCATATGCCAACTGAAACCCAGTGTTGTGTGGTGGTTAGAATGATGGACTCGGGTCTTGGAGGCTCAGGTTCGGATGTCCACTCTGCCATGGAGGTTTGCTAGGTGACCTTGGGTCAGTCACACACTCTCATCCTAACTTACCTCACAAGGTTATTGTGAGGATAAAATTGAGAAGAGGAGAATGATGTCAACCACCTTGTGTCCCCACTTGGGAGAAAGGCGGGATATGAAGGAACAGATACATAAATAAACCAGAGCTTGGATGGAGGGTTCAGGAGCAACAGAATGCTGCACATGTGATTCCTTCTTGTGTGTGTTCTTTGTGCATGTCTCAACTTTTGGAGCTGAAGGCTCCAAACTAAGCAATTTGGAGCTGAAGGCTCCAAAAGAGGTCAAGGCTGATGACTAGGCCCTCTTTGTACAGCTGTGGATCTGAGAGACTCCCCACCCTGGCACGGTCAACTATGCCCACTCCCCAGTGAGCCGGCAGAGAGGGTGAGACAATGGCCATCAGCCAAGGCCCATGCATGCTCCTGTCACACTCTTCCCAAGTGTACTTGTTGCAATGGTGTGATGTTCTGTACTCACATTTGGGTGGTACCAATGTATCTTTATAATGTTGTTTGTCTTTACCTACCAGCCTATTGACTTTTATCCCACAGACTTTTATAATTCAATTCAATTTTAGGCAGAGCAGGAAGGATTTTGTAAACCTCGTATTGTGTATAGATGTACAGTGTTTGAAGTGGACATCCTAAAGAGTACTTGTGGGGGGCATCTCATACATACCATTTTAGGATTTTTAGGATTATATTATATTAATTTTAATCTGATGTTAATCTGATGTATGTATTTATATATTTATTGGATTTTAATCATATATGTTATATGCTGTTAGCCACCAAATCAAATAAAAATAAAATAAATTTTACCCTTCCCAATAAAATAAATTTTACCCTTCCCAACAATTTCCTCTTTTTCTTTTCTGAAAGCTCCTACAGCCTCTCTTCTTTTCCTTCTTTCTTCTCTGTCTATGCTTGCCAACCTCCAGGTGGGTCCTGGGATCTCCTGGGATCACAATGGGTCTCCCAACTAAAAAGTAGCTTAAAAAGTAGCTAAAAAGGCAAATGCAGTCTTGGGCTGCATCAACAGAAGTATAGTGTCCAGATTACGCAAAGTGATGGTATTGCTTTACTCCGCTCTGGTTAGACCTCAACTAGAGTACTGTGTTCAGTTTTGGGCACCACAATTTTAAAAAGATGTAGACAAGCTGGAACATGTCCAGAGGAGGGCAACAAAGATGGTGAGGGGTCTGGAGACCAATTCCTATGAGGAAAGGTTGAAGGAGCTGGGTATGTTTAGCCTGAAGAGGAGAAGACTGAGAAAGGATATGATAACCATGTTCAAGTACTTGAGGGGCTGTCATATTGAGGATGGTGCCGAGTTGTTTTCTGTTGCCCAAGAAGGTCAGACCAGAACCAACGGGTTGAAATTAAATCAAAAGAGTTTCCGTCTAGACATTAGGAAGAATTTTCTAACAGTTAGAGCGGTTCCTCAGTGGAATAGGCTTCCTCAGGAGGTGGTGAGCTCTCCTTCCCTGGAGGTTTTTAAGAAGAGGTTAGATGACCATCTGTCAGCAATGCTGATTCTGTGACCTTGGGCAGATGATGAGAGGGAGGGCATCTTGGCCATCCTCTGGTCACTAGGTGGGGGGGGAGGTAGTTGTGAATTTCCTGCATTGTGCAGGGGGTTGGACTTTATGGCCCTGGTGGTCCTTTCCAACACTGTGATTCTATGATTCTAACTAAAGAGATCAGTTCCCCCTTAGGGTTGCCAGCTTCAGGTCAGCAAATTCTTAGAGATTTAAGGGTGGAGCCTTGAGAGGGTGAGGTTTGAGGAGGGAAGTGACCTCAGTGGGGTATAATGCCATAGAGTCCACCTTTCAAAGCAGCTATTTTCTCCAAAGGAACTGATTTCTGTCATCTGGAGAGCAGTCGTAATTCTGGGTGATATCCAGCCCCCACATGAAGGTTGACAACCCTAATTCTCCTGCAGGAAATGGCTTCTTTGGAGGGTGGAGTCTATGGCATTATACCCCACCATCCCCTGGCTCCACCCCGTCCCCCAAATATCTTGGAATTTCCCAACCTGCAGTTGGCAACCCTATCTCTTTCCCACCCAGCTACCAACCTGGCTTCATCTGTCTTCAGCATTCCCTCTCCTGCCGCCAGCCTCTACCTAGGAAAACTGTGGCCCAGTTGTGTGGTGCTGGCCACTGCGCCAGGCCAGCTTGCAAGGTAGGAAATCCTCAAAGGCTTTTCCCTGTATCCACTTTCCCACACAATTTCCTCTTTCCCTCCCCCACATCCTCTCCCCTGTGCCTGTGTCATTCTCTCCTCAGCTATTCACCAACTTACCATTTATCTTCCTCCCATCTTCAGCTATATTAATGATTTATTTACTTCATTTATACCCCACCTTTCTCCACAGTGGGGACCAAAGCAGCTGATACATCTTCCTTTCATGGCAATTTGTAGTCATCCAGTTTGAGTCTAGGACAACTCACAAATATTATAGTACATATATATGCTTGGTTACAAGTTACATGTTCACAGTAGATTTCACCACAATCCTGAAGGTTCCAGAGCTGCAAAACCAGAGATCATTCCACATGCACACTAGACTTCACATAACCTATGCAGAGGGAAAATGAGATATAGCCAAGTTTTCACTGAACCAAAGGTCTAATAAAAAAGTCAAAATATATCCTTCTGTTTGTGCTGGTTTCTCTGGCCTAAGAGAACTCTTAGATAAAAAAGCTAAAATATTGAACCAGAAATGCTCAAGTAAGTTCTGTGTTCCCGACCAAGCACGAAATTACATGTTGTAAATTAAAATGCTATAGCTGGGCTTTCCCCTCAATCTATTTGTTCGTCTTTTCTGTTTTCATGATGTCCGGGAAAGTCTGCTTATGGATGACATGAGCTTTTGAGAGTACAGGAAAGGAGAGGAACCACTAAAACAAACAGACCGCCCCCCCCTCCCCAGCAAACTATAAATGTCTAAAGGGGGGGGGGACAGAGAGAGAGAGAGAGAGAATTTTCAGACCTCACACAGGCAACTTTCAACAATAGGGGGAAAAACCCTCAGGAATTCAGACCCAAAAGTAATGTAGAATAATGACTGTTGGCTCAACTACCACAGACTGACCTTGAATGTATGCTATGCAAGCAGTCATTACATCAGCCACTGCAACTGAGAACAGACAATAAAAACTGTCTATTTCTTTACAGCAGATTCCATCTTTACAGTTTTTCCCTCTTGCTTAACTAGCCATTATTTTCCTGTTTTATATAGATTATAATGTCACTAGATTCTAATGCTGGCTTTTCCTGTCTCTGTTATGTGTTAGTTCTCTGGATTTGTTAGTTAACTCCGTTAATTGTTTCTCTATGAAATTCTTCCCTTATGAATATATATCTAATTCCAAGTATCTTCGTCATGACATTATGCAGAATTGATGTAAGTTCTCAAAATTGGTGGAAGTCCACTACAGTTGCTTCACAAAAAAACAAAAACAAAACTTGATCAGCGGCACTTGAAGTTAAAATACACACTCAATTATAATTAATTTACTGGGACTCTTTTCACTGAACTTTGGCCAGTACTAATTTTTTTGGTCCAGTATGATCTCTGAAAAATGACACAGAAGAATATGGATTTTAAGAATCATGGAAAATACCTGCACAAAACAGACAATTTGTTTCCTGTTCAAGATTTTAAACATCCATGGAATCATTTTCCTTTGGGGGGGGGGCTGTCCTGTTTACTTTACCTCTAAGAAACCATCTTTGCCTTTTTTTTCCTGAGGTAGAAAACTTTGTTTTCCTTTTCAGAATGTTTTCAAGTTTACGAGAATTATTTTAAATTTGCCACAGTAGGCAGAACAAGATATACTTCCAAATATTGAAACTATTAAATCTTTTCCTTTATCTCTTTCTCATGAATATTACATGTCCTAACTAATTGGGCTGTGGAGCATAGTTCTTAACTCAGCATTTTCACAGCTAAAAAAGCCCCTCTAGATTTTTGTTAAAATGCTTGTGGCATTCTAGTAGGTTGCATGTATACTGGGGGGAAAAATAATCTAGAGACTGTAGCAGTTTTACTGATGTACTGCATCTTGGATATAAGTAGATCCAACCTATCTGTACCCTGATGGATGCTGATGGCTGGGTTGCCATGGAATGTAAATAAGTACTCAAATTGCTCAAGTAAATATATTAAAAAGTAGTTAGCAAGGTTAATAGCTATTGTGTCAATATTTTTCAGTTGACAGAAAATATTCCTCTCTGGTGTTATACCCCCCCCCCAAATCTCCAGGAATTTCCCCACACCAGAGTTGGCAATCCTAGAGAGAGTGGAATCTAGGAATTCTAAGAACAGAATGTGATACTCAAGGGAGCTGGCTGGAGGTAGATAGTGGCAAATGTAGCCTGCAATAAGGAAAACAAAGCCCCTGGACTGGGGGATAATACAAGACCTTGTTTGGGCCTAGGTGAAAGTAATATGTCCAGTCACAAGACATGGCTGTGACAATGGATGTTTTGGGGAGGGAACATTAAGGGTGATAATTACTATATTTAGTAGGGAGCATGACGAGCACTGTGGAGATTTTCCAACTTGTACAGGACTGAGCAAAAGAGAAGCTGTAATGAATTAACTGGGTTTCTAAAGTTTGAAACTGTTTAACTGCAGTGCAAGGTTAACAGGAGGCTTTGGAATTTTAAAGGAAATAGCAAGATAGTGTCTTCCCCTTAAATCTAATAATCAATTTTAGACTGCTAATATATATTGTACGCCCTGACCTGGATGGCCCAGGCTAGCCTGATCTCTTCACATCTCAGAAGCTAAGCAGGGTCAGCCCTGGTTAGTATTTGGATGGGAGACCACCAAGGAATACCAGGGTTGCTGTGCAGAGGAAGGCACTGGCAAACCACCTCTATTAGTCTCTTGCCATGAAAACCCCATAAGGGGTCGCTATGAGTCGGCTGCGAGTTGAAGGCACTTTACACACACACAATATCTATTGTTTTTGCAAGGGAAGAGAGTGGGTTTCTTAATAAGGTCCACTTCTCCATGAAATCTCAGCTGTGATATACTTTCCTTGCTGCCTTTGATTTTCTGTACACTTGAAACCACATTCAACGTGGTGTGTAGTCCCAAGAATTATTTTCCTAAGGACCATTCAGCCAAGGTGAATCATGTTGGTTTCGTTGGAAGGATAGATTTAACATTCCTATTGAAATCAACAAAATGCAAAGGTCTTGATTTGTCTGGATCATGTCCCTTTAAAATATATAAGCATATATAAGCATGTCATGAGATGATTCGCTCAGCCGAATGCTGATCTTGTAATAACATTTACCAGCTGGAAGCTTATAGTCAGTATTCTGACATCCCATACCCTGAGACAGACATTTTGGGAAATACATGGGTGATGAAAAATTTACTTTGCAGTTGAACACAAGGGATTGATTTGAGCTAGGGAACACCAGAGCTAATTGAAATGCTAGAACCAACCCCTTGGGACGTGTGAAGTAATGCCTGCAAGCATGTGTCGTGTGCTTTCTCCTTACCACAGAATAACCACAGCCAGCTCTAAAAC
Organism: Euleptes europaea; assembly: GCF_029931775.1. Taxonomy (NCBI): domain Eukaryota; kingdom Metazoa; phylum Chordata; class Lepidosauria; order Squamata; family Sphaerodactylidae; genus Euleptes; species Euleptes europaea. The sequence goes on along the minus strand of NC_079320.1, from coordinate 33,679,787 downwards.
ATCTGGGCTTGGAGGAAGGCAGCCAGAAGCCATTATGTACAGGCAGTGATGGAGCCTTGGAAGCATGATCACTTGAACACTTCATCATGCAGAGATTATGATAGTACTTGAGCAGCACATCATAGCTAAATGTAGTTGCGTACATTGGAGTGACAGAAGTCTTGGCTGTTGGAAGAGAAGTCGAAGGAGAAGCAACCAAAGGCATAGCCAGAAGGATTAAAAGAAACAGAACAGAACATGGCTGAATGGGGATGGGAGAAGGTAGTTTAGAACCATGTGGGCTGTTAACACCATATGTGGACAAATTAATTCCCGCTTCAAAAATGCATTGCTGTCTGCATTTGTGTGAAAGAAGAAAAAGAAATAATAAAATGGTTGAGAAGCCCCTGGCATTTACTTGTGTTTCCAATGGAAACCTTGCTCAGCAAAGATTAAATAATGTGCTAGAAAAGATGGATGCCAAAGGGTGATGTCAAGTAGATGTCAATCCGCAGGGGCATCAGTCTCATGGCATTCACTGGAGTAATTTGAGGCTCCGTTAACCAATCATTATCTAGAGAAAGGCCATACAGACAAGGATCTTTTATTTTTTGCCTTATGGCAATACAAACCTCGCCCTTACAACCAAGAAGATGTTGCCAAATTACTACGCAGACATGAAATGAGATTTATCCATCTTTTTAAATCCATGACACCATTAGGTCTGAACAACGAATTTGAATTGTCTTGCTATCTTTAAATGAAGGCATCCAACCACGCCCACAGGTGTAGGCTATCTGGGAATAGGGATTTATTCTGTGCGGGTTTTGCACTCGGTACCAGCCAAGGCAAAGCCTGAGGAACTGTGAGAGACTGCTGGTCCAATGCTGGTAAGCTGAAACTCATGATCTTGTTCTTTTTGAACATTTGGGATGGTTTTTTATAGGCATGTTATAGCTCACTGTATGATGTTGTTTTCCAGAGGCCTTTGTGCCCTATAAATAAGCTTTTCGTTATCTATAAGGATTAAGGATTAAAAGTATCAAGGCAATATTAATCAACTGAAGAAGCAATTTCATATTTTGAAACCATCACCTATCCGGAGGTGCCGTTTTGGATTGGACCTGTTTTGGATTGGAAAGTCTCTGGACTTGGCAGTGAGGAAAGTCTTTGGACCTGGACCACAATTATATACTGGATTACAGTTTTGTATTTTTGTTGGAACCTTATGCCACTCACCTGATTGGCTTTGGACTTCTATGAACATCAGAAAAGAGTTTTGTTGGTGAAGTAACCGATTTGTGTTAATTTTATTACATGATTCATGTTTGTGTTGTGAAGGTAAATCATTCATTGTAAAGGTAAATCATTCTTTAGTACATATCCTTGAGCTGGTGCTGTTATTCTTCTAATCTCCAGGTACTAGCTGGAGATCTCCTGCTATTTCAACTGATCTCCAGCTGATAGAGATCAGTTTATCTGGAGAAAATGGCCACTTTGGCCATTGGACTCTATGGCATTGAAGTCCCTCCCCTCTCCAAACCCCACCCTCCTCAGGCTCAACCCCCAAAAAATCTCCAGGTATTTCCCAAACCACAGCCGGCAACCCTTAGGCAGATCATGAGAGGGAGGGCATCTTGGCCATCTTCTGGGCATGGAGTAGGGGTCACTGGGGGTGTGTGGGGGAATGTAGTTGTGAATTTCCTGCAGTGTGCAGGGAGTTGGACTAGATGACCCTGGTGGTCCCAACTCTATGATTCTATTCTAGGGTTGGTTCACTATGAAGGAGCACCCTTGGTGCTGAGCGGCATCTTTTGAACCTGATAGTAGCCTTACAGCACATTGGGTGAGAGGGAGGAAGCTGGTCACCTCTCTGCATGCAGGGATGTGCAGGTGGTGATATGCAAGGCTTGAGGTAAATGTCGGCTGAGTTTGGAGCCAGGGTGGATCTGTTCAGAAGGCAGTTCATGTGGAGCACAGCCTGCCCTCAAAATCATCATCTTATTGAAATAAGCAGATATGTAGATTAGCCGTTTACATATGATGAATCCAGTTAAATAAATAAACCAGTTGAACCCATGCCTGGTGTCTTGTCCTTTCAGGGGTGCTGCTGGGGCAAATGGTTATACCCTATCGCAGTTTCAGAACTTAATGTTCACATCCCAGCAAAATCTAACCAACCAACCAACCTGTAAATTAATGATGCTTTCCAAATATCCTAGCCGTAAATGAAGGGCTGGCTTAAAGTAGGTGACCTTGTGTTGGTTATACTGTAAAATAGTTATAAATGAATTATTGTGCAAAGCCCCAAGCTGAAGTTTTTATGTAAATACCCTGATCTTAATTTATAGTGTTCTTATTTGTGTAACATTCTAGCTATTGGCATTTGTCCTATGAATATATGGGTTTGGAAATTGTGCACTAAGGTTATAAAACATTCTTGTCCCAATTCACAGCTGTAAGAAACAGAGAAGAAAGAATCACTTCTTTTCAAAAGATTTGCCTGGTAAACTGTTTTAAGTTGAAGGACAGCATAAACGACATACATTTGACTGAAGCATAATCCCAGCAACTGGCAGGTTTAAAGTCAACAAAAGGATTTATTTTTTACACACTGAACAATTGACCTTTGGCAATCATTGTCTTGGAATCTGATGCTGGGAAACATTAAAAGTTTTTTTTTTTTTAAAGACCAGCAAAGTCAGGAGAATATTCACTTTATTTCTGTTTGTGTTAATGGATTCAGTAAGACTTACTTGTAAGTGTGCTTAGATTTGCCAAAGTGATGCCAGATCTTAACGGTGTTCATCTAAGTGTAAGTCCTCCTAAATTCAATAGTACTTAATGTTGATGGGCGTAGGATTGCAGCATTACAACCCATTCATGAGGTGGGGGGCTGAAAGGGGTCTGGAGGTGATGTGACCCTGCTGCCAGTGAAAGTGGCCTCTTATCACAGAATAAGATGTACTTGTGCTGGTGGCAAGGGCAGTTCCATTGGCACCTGGGTGCCGTGGAGCTTCACACCACTCCTCCAACATCGCAATCTCTCCAGAACCTAAATCCCAGAAGAGAAATGTGGACCTGGTGTGTGTGTGTGTGGGGGGGGTCCCGGGGCATTCTTGGGGGCAGAGCTGATGGTAGTCAGCTTCCAAAGCCCCTCCAGCCTAGGAACGCCCCCTCCACCAACAGTATTGCTGCGCCATTTTCTTTTTCAAGCTTTTAAAAAGTCTTTTTGAAGCCTTGCGGCAGCCTGGTAATTTCCAAGCTGGGAGTGATTATTAGGGAACAGAACAATACATTATTTCCCAGTCCCTTCTGAAATTAATATTATAAACATCCACAACCTTATTAAAGTAAAGTAATAGTTAGTGGCACCAAAGGAAGATAAGCAGTAAATTGCAGTAAGTCTTCTACACATAGAAGGTTTCTTGATCCTGATCAGATGAATGTCAAAGAAATCGACACAAGAAGATGATCAAGAGTCGCAATAAAAGATGGACAGGGCCAAATATAACAGAGTCACCAAGGAAGAGCACAGGTGGTGGAAGGAGGAGGAGGAGGTTTTTATATGCTGACTTTCTCTACCACTTAATGGAGAATCAAACCAGCTTACAATCACCTTCCCTTCCCCTCCCTACAACAGACACCCTGTAAGGTAGGTGGGGCTGAGAGAGCTCTTAATAGAACTGTAACTCGCCCAAGGTCACGCAGCTGGCTTCATGTGTAGGAGTGGGGAAACAAATCCAGTTCACCAGATTAGCATCCACCGCTCATGTGGAGGAGTGGGGAATCAAACCCGGTTCTTCAGATCAGACTCCACCGCTCCAAACCACCGTTCTTAACCACTATACCATGCTGGCTCTCAACATAAGAGAGAGAAGAATGCTCATTGGAAAATGATCAGGGAAGAAAATCAAAGAGGAAAAAAGGACTTTGGAAACAAGAACACAAGAAACACAAAAATAACAACACAAACAGCATGAACACTGGAATGTTGCCAGACACTAAATGGTGATGCTTGGAAGCCCTTTCGCAAATCAGAAATCACTTCTGAATCATATTTTTTCCATAGGAAAAGCAGCTATCTAGAAAGAAACCAGGCTCAAAGTTGCAGGTTCTTTGAAGGAAAATGTAACACCATGGGGACATAGTACTTTAATCTTTTAAAATAAATTCATGAGAACAAAAAGATTTGTTGATATTTGTCATTATTTTTCTGCAATGTCGCCTTTGTTCTAACTGCTATCTCAGGTTCTCATTTTACTTTTGTCCTATTGGATGATTTCTGTAGTTGGGGTGAACCTCTCTGCTTCTTGCTGCTATGTAATTAAAGTCTGCTGGGGTACTTTCCTGCCCAGAATAGCAGAAGGGTGCATTTCCCTTCCCTTCATATGTACTAAAAAGTCACAATAGATTATGTTGACTGAAAGAAGGGCTATAAAAGAATTTCTGGGGCATTTTTGTTGGTTCAATCCAGGTCTTTTGCATTGAACAATGAGCAGGATAGAGAATAGCCATACTTTGAGAACATTAGCCAGACTCTTTCCTCTATGATCTTCATCAACTTTCTTGTCTTTCTGTCTTCTGCTCTTTCTTATAATACTTCCTTACCTTTTGTATAGGGTTGCCAACCTCCAGGTACTAGCTGGAGAGCTCCTGCTATTACAACTGATCTCCAGCTGATAGAGATCAGTTCACCTGGAGAAAATAGCCACTTTGGCAATTGGACTCTAGGCATTGAAGTCCCTCCCCTCCCTAAACCTCACCCTCCTCAGGCTCTGCCCTCTGTGAAGAGGGACCTGGCAACCCTACTTTTGTAGGACACCAAATGCAATTTTCAGATATATTTCTACTGGTTTCAACTGGGGCATTCCTGGGGGAGGAGCTGCCGTTAGGCAGCTGCCTCTCCTCTTTCACCCTGAGAACACTCCCACGCACTGCAGTGGTGCTGTACCACCTTTTTGGGTGTCGCAGCCACATTGGAGGCAATGGGGGATTTTCCCTTTTTTGTGTTTTTTTTTTTTAAACTTCTATTTTTGCCTCCACGGTGGCCGGGAAGCCTTTGAGGCTGCCACGGATCTGCCCCCCTTTCAGGATTGGGCTGCCCGGCAGTGAGCTATTGAACATATATTAGAGCAATTTCAGATACATTTTGGCTAGGATTTAGAAAACTGTTAATATTGCCTTGGTTTATGAATGAATTTGCAGCCACATTTTGCCTCAATAGAAAACTCTCATTTGTTCTTTTCTTGGCCTAAAATGTACATATTTACCTGTACACTAAGCTTATAAAGATTATCCATCTCTTGCACTTGTCAAACTCTTATTTTCTCTGTGGGAACATCTGCGAAAGTGTGACATCTACTTCAGTTTTCCAACGCTATTGAGGTAATCCTTCTCTGGATCAATGCGGGTTTTTTATATCTAGTTTTCCGCCAATTTCTTTAAATGTTTTCAGCCAACTGTCACAAGGCATGAGTCCTCCTTTCTATAGCTTCGTAGCCTTTATTATTACTATCTATGAATGTGTATGCATGCCCATCTCTAGTCACATCCTGAGACTCCTGTCATGAAATGGTGTCTTTGGTGCAAATTGCATGTATTTCAGTTAGACTCGAACCAGTATATTGTTTTCAGGAATCTCAGTTTTGTTGAAAAACTGTAACGTTAACGTCTCTTCCTGAAACACTGACTTCAGCACTTTCCCACTCTTGCTATTCCCATCAGCTGTGATTGGAAATGCTGTGCCTTTGGATGCAACACATTTAATCTTGAGATGCCAAAACTCCTTTTCCAGTTGAAGCCCACTTTTGGACGATTTGGGAATAGGTGTGACACTCAGTACAGCTATGAAATCCTGGGAAAGAAACAGAAACAAAGTGCTTCTCTTGGTCAACTTATTAATCTCCCTCTCCCCCTCATAAACTGGCAAATTAGAAAAGAGAACTGAGATATTACACTATGTCAGCCATGATGTACAGTTGGGGGATGTTTAATTGCTCCACAGAGCAGACTCAAGGCTGGAACTTAGACAATTTCTGACAAATCTTTCTGCTCTTCTCACATCTCTTATGACTTCATGCAGTACTCATTTGCAGAAAACTGTTTTTAGTAGTTGAATCTCACCTTAACGTTTTCTGATGAAAACACGAAGCAATCGCCGCCTAATGAGGTAGTACATACAGCTTTATTTAACATCTGCTATCAAACCTTGTTCATCCAGCCTTAGGTCATCAAAGATAATGGACTGTCTTTGATGGTGGGTTACCTTAATTGGCTATGCCAGAAGCTATTTCTCAGTTCTACTTGCATTGCAGAATGTTCTCTTCTTATATGTATCTCATCTTTGCAGTACTGCCGTCTCTTCTTTTCCCAGTTGCAAAGGAATTAGTGTACATGATAACTAGATATCAGGAGGCATATCAGACGACCTAGCTCTTCAAGGTTCAGAAGGAGCTTGAAAGGTTTACAAACTTGACGCCATCGTTTATAGCAATTGAGAGTTCCAGTTTCCCAGGGTTTCACCAATAAAAACTGAAATATTTGGTGCAAGGAAATGTGCAACTCTTTTTTAAAATATATTTTTATTGCATTTTTTGGGATACAGAAAAGAAAATGGGAAAGGAGAGATAAAAGAGAAATAAACAATACATCTTGGTCCTTGTCCAAGGCAGCCCCCACCCCGTCTTGCCCTCAATAATACATTGACCCTTATTTTACTAATAATATTGGCAAAACTTGTATTTACCACTCTTTTACATTTTAATTCATGTTTGTCTCTTGTTAACTGTACTTTGTCTTCAAATGTGCATCTCTTAAGTCATCAGAATATTGAAGTTCCCATCTACACATTACAAAGCCCTTGCATTTCTTGAGAGGAGTTGGTCTCATACATGCCATGGGAGTTTTGGGCTTCCCATGGCACACACACAGAGGCAGCTGTAGCTTCCTCCCTGCTATTTTCGTGTCCTCAATTTGCTCCATGGCTCTGTTGTATAAATCACATGACTTACAACGGCTACATGTAAGTTTCACAATGAAGCCAATGGAAGGAAGAACACTGTTGCAAAGAGCTTTGGGGACCCAGTGGAGAGCAAATGAGGTATAATATCCAAATAAAATAAATATAGGTACTAATGCTGAAACTGTCAGGAATCCTTCATGAGCCCTACTGAAATTAGTTTCTGGGTTCTACTAAGATCTTGATGGAGTTGGACCATTGGATCTACATAACAAAAGAACTGCATGTACCAAAGTGCATATCTATGATGAAAATTCCTATGGATTCGTTTCAGGATTACATTCAGAATTTAGTTGACTGTAATCCAAACTGTCAAACATGAAAAGGAATCCAAATGGTGAGATACTGATTTGCACATTTTCCATCTATTATACGTATATTATATTACAGTTCTTGTGGTATGTGGGTCGGTGATATATATTCAGTCCGTAAGATCCAGATATATAGTCCTTGTTGTTTGTAGTGAAGTATGCCATGGCCTGCCTCATTTCACCCCAAATAAATGCAATGGGGATGTGAAAGCTATGAGAATTTTTTTTAAAAAAAATATTTGGGCTGTGCATTTAGGAGGATTTTAAAAAATGTACTTAAAGCAAGGCGGTTGATTTTTTTTCCTATTAAAAAAACCTCTATAACTTTCTTTGACATTGCCAAATAATACTCTTTGGACATTGTTCCAGTCTATAAATGTTAAAGGTTTTACTTTACAGTAATGTTAAGTTTCAAACACCAAATTCTAAATGGAAGAAAAACTTTTGAGGCTTTATCCATTCTGTAAATCCCAAGGAGCTGGTATCAGTACAAAGCACTGTTTTCATTTGTTACCAACCCCCTATTAGTTCTCTTATTAACTCTCAAAATCTCTCACAGGGCCTTTTAATTTTTTTTTCATATTTTCTGCCCCCCCCCCCAAAAAAAGAAGAGGTGGTTTTTGTACCCCACTTTTCTGTACCTTTAAGGAGTCTCAAAGAGGCTTACAATCACCTTCCCTTCCCCTCCCCACAACAGACACCTTGTGAGGTAGGTGAGGCTGAGAGAGTTCAGAGAGAACTGTTACTAGCCCAAGATCACCCAGCGGGCTTCATGTGGAAATTATCTCTATCATCTGGAAATCAACTGAAATTTCAGGAGATCTCCAGGCCCCACCTGAAGGTTGCAATCCTAATGCTGATCTAGGCAGGCGATATGGCAAGTTTCATTTTCTGAGATTGATCAGGTTTCTTCTGTCCTTGCTTTGACTGTGGCAGCAATGAAGGAGTAAACTTTATTGAAGGAGTAAACTTTATTGAAACTTTGATACTATGGCATTGTCAAAGGCTCCAGAGTCAAGATAGAGCATGGAAGGAGAGGAGCAAGATTCCTGCTGCAGAAGAAGCAGTCAGTCAGCTTTCTACGCCTCACAAACAAGAGCCTGCTGTCTGAAGGCCTACTTTTGAGCAAGGCAAGAGAATCTGGAATAGTGGTAATGAAAGAATAGGAACCAGCTCTTCAGCACTGGAAAAATGTCATCTCACTCAGTCCTTGTCACTGGAGATGTTAGGGATTGAACCAGTGGCTTTACACATGCCAAGCAAATTTTCTTCCATTGAGCCATGGAACACAGCTGGGGAAGCTGGGATGCATTCCATTCTTGTGTGGAATTTGACCAGGTCTCTGGTAACAGCACAGGCAGCCCTTAGGTATTAGCAGCCTGAACCTCTTGACACAAGGAAGGAAGATGCCCCCTCTCTTCCTCACTTGAAAAGAAGGAAAGGCAAGCCAGAGGAGCTGCAAAACGTCTTGAAGACCTCCTCACCCTGTCCTAGAACTAAAATGAGGATTACCAGAGTGTGAAAGAAAAGGGAAAAGAAGAAGAAGCACTTGTTCAGACCAAGAACAGCTTTAAGCCTAAAATGTCTTTTAAAGGAGAAGTGTTTCGTTACATGGAGGCAAACTTATTTAAAATGTACCCTGTTGGGGTTTCAAATGTACCCTGTAGGGGGAGAAGGCTGGACCCCTGGACCATGCAGCTGCCCTATTTGGATGTCCACGAGTTCTTTGCTCTTTTCTTTTCCTTCTCAAAACGAAATACAATCCGGCCACGAACGTTTTGCATGCAGAGGCTGGGAGGGAAAATTATAGGAAACTTTCAGGCGCTCAATTGTTTTCTATTTTTTTTTCAAACTTTCCTGCAAGAATGCATGTGTCTGGAACCCTTAGACCTGATCAGATTTGAGTCAAAATAGTATTTTAGCTGAAACAATTGCCAGAACTATACAAAGTGTATTTGGAGGCCAAGATTGCCAGCAATGAGTCCACAAGTCACTTTGACCTGACATTCCAAATCACTGGAGAATTATGCATGAGGGTGAGCGATTTGAGGGTGGAATATGTACTTAATCTGGGAAAAGCTTGGCTTTCTACTCAGGGCTCAGCTCCAGATAGGCCCATTGGCCAGTCTGCTTATCAACCACTGGCACATACCAGTGCATAGCTGTTGAAGCTTTAATGCATAATGTGTTTTCAAATCATAACTTCGCACTTTGATTTTCAGTGAAAAGAAATTGGAGAGTGGAGAAGTAGTGTTTGCCGCCTTTATGGAATAGTAGTCTAAATCTCATACATCTGGCCTTTTAACTGTTAAAAAACATAGAAAAGCTGGCCATAGGTACATTAGCCAAGCATCTGACTGCCAGTTGCTACATTCTTGTGTTTGTTTTATATGTGACTTGTTACTGCTGAAGGTACCCAAAATGTGATTAGATTAACATGGGTGGTTTCAAATAAACATAGCAAAATTAGCCTACACTTTATCCTTCTCTTATATTCTCCAAGCGATTAAAGTCCTTTCCTTACTCAGGCCAAAGTGTTTTTTTGTTTTTTTTTAAGTATCTGCTCTATGTGAAGAATTATTGAATAAACCTCAACCTTCACCAGCACTGAATACAGTAAAGAGCACCGACGGGACTGCAATATTAGAACAGTCGTGTGTTTCACTGAGACCCTGAATCCAGATGAAAACCTCTCTTTATGTGAAGTTTAGATATTTAGTTAAACCAGTGCATATGTACTTTACATTACCTATTACATATGGCAGAAAATATTTGTCTGATTTTAATTAGAGTAGCATTTCTCAAACATCACTGGGAAACCAGGATTAGGTCAGTCTCAGAAAGAGAGAGAGACAGATATTTTACATAACTCTGAAATGTGGTTCTGTTGTGAAAAACGGATGAACAGATTCTTCCATCGTAATTAAGATTTGTGCCATCTGAAGAAAATGGAACTTACTTCTGAGTAGACCTGCTTAGATTGCTCTCTATCTCTAGCAGTTTATCGCAAGGATATTTGATAGGAGTATCTAGACTAAGGCCAGAAAGCTCACTTCTTTGGATGCAATGAATGGATTTTCATGGTACAGTCTATAAAACGACTCCATAGTGAGGATCCCTATGTTGCATTTGATGAAGTTTGCTCTGATCTGTAAACATTTAGGATGTCAGAACAGTTTAGCTTGTTTTGGTTGCACCAGATTAAATGGTTAGCCCTCTGCAATCTTTATCATCAACAGCTTTGTTTTATAAACATAATAGACATCATAAAAGTTTGTCACAAACTGTCAGTATATTTTAGTTGCTATTAATTACTTTTAAAACCCCTTTGACATTAGACTTAGAAGGGAATAATTCTGCTTACAATAGCACTGTTAACTCCACAAGTTTAGGATATGATAAGAATTATGGAAGTTCAGGTATAATCTTAACAGCTGAAAAGAACTGGAAAGAAGCAAGATGAGGAAGCATGTAGGTCATACACTGACTGTAAGATGCGGGGAAAGAAGCAATGGGCAAAGAAAGAGTAAAGGTCATTAAAGGAATAGTTAAAATATGTGGTACCTGTCCATCTTGAAAGCATGGTAAAATATTTGTGGGTGTGAAAAAGAATTTGGTATGAAGTAGAGCAATCACACAAGTGAGTTACTGCATATGCCCAATTCACACCACCTAACCTTAATCAAAAGTTGGATGCATTGTCTGTGAATTTGCTGTGAAACCAAGTATCATAGGGTATCAATACAAATGTTTTATATGGGCATACTGTTTAATATCAGCCAAGACTAAGAGAAAGTAGAATTTAGGTGATAGGTCTAGATACCCTGGTTATCATCAAGTCACAGCTTCAGATTTTAAAACGCTTAGGGGGGAAAAACTTGGTCAAAGCATTTTGAGGGAACTAATGGCAGCCAGATGTTCCTTAATTAAAAAAAAGCAATGAATTCAGAAATCTAGTTTGCCAATTTTTACAGCACAGTTTGGCTGTCATTTATGCCAGAATACATTGTCCAATCATAAAGGATGTCATTTATGGTGAGCTATGATGCCAGAAACTAGATGTCATATCTAATAAGGCAGACAACTATTGTGCATCCAAGATAAAAAGTTAGATTCTGTCAAACAGATCTGCGTAGGCAAGGATTTTTCTTTTCATATTTCCCTCATCCTATGACAGTTTGAATGTTTTTTTTAAAATGAATGATATAGAAAAACCCACTGATTCCATTGAGCAGAGAACCAAATGCCTAATTCACAAACGGCTGTCATATTTTTGTATGTGTGTGTAAAGTGCCATCAAGTTGCAGCTGACTTATGGCAACCCCAGCAAGGGGCTTTCAAGGCAAGTGAGAAGCGGAGGTGGTTTGCCATTGCCTTCCTCTGCAAAGTCTCCCTTGGTAGTCTCCCTTCCAAGAACTGGCCCTGCTTAGTTTCCAAAACCTGACAGAATCAGGCTATACCATGCCGCCTTCCCTCCCCATCATATTTTTAACTACTAATAAAACATTGTCTTAATTATGCTTAATCCATTATCAAATGTGAGGTGACTGATTATTCTTACCTTTGAACCTTTGAACTTTTCCCATAAAGAATCACTAGAAAATAGAATTTCATTTGGGATACAATTGATATTCTTCTTGTCCACAGTTCTTCCTGGATTTTGGAGTTCCACATTACCTGGTCTTAGTTCGGAAGTGAAATTAATGCATTAGGAATTCTTCATTGTTTTATTTCTTATTAATCTGTGGATGTGCAGCCTGCTATCCTCAGATGTATTAACTGATAACACACTGCAGAATGCATTAGCAATCTTGATTTGATAGTAAATACAGTTGTACCAATAGTATTTTTGGTATTTTTAGTATTTTTGGTAAAATATTACATGATATGCAGGGCTGTAGAACATTCCATAAAAAGAGCATTACTGCGATTATAGATATAATCAGAACAGGGGGTCTTTTTGTTGATGTTAAATGTGTGTATTGGTAGAGGGGGGGAATACATATGAATATAAGGATTCAGCTACTGCAAATACTTCATGTAATCCAATATCAGCATTCATTTTATAGATACTTCAAGTTAAATCAATATTATGGAGGACTGGTATGTAGCTTATGGAGGATTTCTGGAAGAAGAGTGGAAAAGGGTGGTGAGGAAATGTCTTCATCACTAATTTCAATATGGAAGATTTTTAAAAAAATAAAATAAGTCAGACACACGTTAATGTTTTCAATTATTATACGCGCTGTTAGAATAGCAACTAAATGCCCCCCCAAAAAAACTTGGGAACCTTCTTCAATTAGATCACTACATAATAGGAACCTTTGAGTGGCTAACATCACTTTCCCGTTTTTTTTACCCCCATTATGTCCTTTCTCTTTTGCTCCCTTTTAAAAAGATCAAAGACCTTCCTGCTGAATAGATGCTAATGGTCCATGCGCTCCAAGCTCCTGGAATCTTCTCACAGGAGTTCCCCCCCCTCCCACATTTGCTAAAGAATCTAATAGAAAGTGTATCTGACACTATTAGCAGGAATTATTCCTGCCTCCCTTGCTAAACAGGCCCTCTTTACCATGTGTGAAGTAGCCGCTAAAGTATGAGTTGTATAAACTTTCATCTCCTTGAATAGAACAGGGACATTGAAGTCCAGAGCTGTAGGAGGGTTAATGAATCTCTTCCTCATACATATGTACTATCCCTCACATTGTTCACAGCAAATATATATATATTCACAAGCCTGTCAATCTTTGCCATATATTTACGGCAAAGATTGACAAGCTTGGGAAAACCCAGTCCCCTTTATTTATTTACAAAAATTCTATGCTTGCCTCTTCACAGAAAGGGCTCCAGAGAATAGATTAATTGGATTGAATTCTGTAATATTGATCACACTGTCTCATTTCATTCTGAGCACAATTGTTTAAAATTTAATAGGCACAGTGGTCTTGTAGAGTTCATTGCAACTGCCTTTCTACTTATAGTGAAATAGGTTTGTCTCCTATTCCCATAGGCATGACAATGGAGAGTTGCTCCAGCCAGCATAGGCATGGGAGTGTAGAGATGGCTATTAGTTTGGATTGTTTGAAAAGGTCATTATACAAACTCATAGAACTGTAAATAGGTTCTCCATGGTCAGAGGCAATATAGCACTAGATTCCCATTGTTGGGAGACCAAATTCAGCAGGAGGATTCAGCCTCTGTTTCCCTGCTTCTGAGCCTTCCAGTTGGCCACTGTAAGAAACAGGATGCTGGACTGACCCAGCAAGGTTCTTCTTGTGTGGCATGATAGGTTGAATTTCTATACTTGGTAGCTTGCAGTTGGCTTAGGACCATCTTTCTTTGGTATTCACCAGTTGCAATGCCATTCTAAAAAGCTAATGTTAAATATTAGTCCTGTAGTTCTTTACATTGGTGTAAAGTAGCTTCATAGTTACTGGAGGATCTTACATGCTACAGGAATTACTCCCCCCCCCTTTCCTCAACTCATTAAGCATTAGGGCAAGACCCTTCTGTACCTATGAGTGTGTTTACTGGGTTTTCACTTCTATCAGACAAGCCAAACAGTTTGCACATACAGTAGTCTCACTTATTCATTCATTTCATTCAAGAGTTAGAAGAAGAAACAGAAGAGTTGGTTTTTATACCCTGATTTTCTCTACCGAAAGGAGTCTCAAACCAGTTTACAATCTCCTTCCCTTCCTCTCCCAACAAAAGACATCCTGTGAGGTAGGTGGGGCTGAGAGAGTTCTGAGAGAACTGTGAGTAGCCCAAGGTCACCTAGCAGACTGCATGTGGAGAAGTAGGGAAACCAACCCAGTTCAGCAGATTAGAATCTGCCGCTCATGTGGAGGAACAGGGAATCAAACCCGGTTCTCCAGATTAGAGTCCATCACTCATAACCACTACACCACCATATTCAATAACATTTTCTGTTGCTTCAGCAGCTCAGCCAGTGACTATGGAGGGACTGGACATGGCAGCAGTTCAGCAGTGCCTGGGAAGACAAGATCATAGTGATAATAAGTTTTTACTGCAGTATGTAGATCAAACCTTAACAAATGGAAAAGTAAGGTAAGAGTTACCCGGTCTATTACTTTCTATACAGGTATAGAATTATGAGGTGCCCATCTTGTATCTAGGATAAATCCTTTGGGAATCAGAAGTACTAATTAATCTGACAGCCCTATTTTTTTCCACAGGTAGGTATAATATACAGAAGATTTATCTGTATTAGGCCATATTCTAGAAATTGCTAATATTCAAAGCAGCTGAATTATGCACACAAAGTGGCCTCACACAATGATGCTTTTGTTTTCCACAATAACTCATTTCAACACTGCAAGCTGCCTTTGGATTGGTGGGGTAGGCTTTATTGCTTGCTAAAGAACACTCCGCCTCTCCCCCTTTCTATACGGAGGTGGCTTTGCAGAGAAAGCAAATCTCAAAATCTTATGTTGTGTGCACTGTCTCCTAGTTGCATATGTACTTTCTGTCTCTGGATTGTGATGAATGAGTACAATAGCCTGAAAGGAAATCTCATACCTTGGTGGAAAGTTTTCCAAAGCAATACCCCTTAGGTTTCCATAAGAACAGAAGAAAATAGGTGCAATCTGAAGGCCAGAAAATGATGTTGATGAAAAGCACTACTGAAAAATCCATGCTACTAAAACTTGGCAGAGGAAAAACAAAAACTCCAATACATTCCATGTTAATAACTCGTAACCAACACGAGTCTTAGAAATAAGCCTATACATGGTCAAGAGGCATAAGCCTATACATGGTCCATAGAAGGTATATTGTAACGCTGGATAAATAATAGCAGCCATGCAGGTTTTCATTACTATCATAAACAATTGATCAGCAAGCTGTACTGAAGAGACCCTGTTTTTGTGCCCTAGGAGCTCCTCCTCCAAAACCCAGATTAGATCAGCTAATGGATTTTCCTTAACTTTCTGAAACAGACATTTTATATCTAGGCTTCTGGCTGATGTGTGCTAAGGCTCTAGAGTTTCATATGATACTGGCCACAGGACAGTGGTAATGTTATTTTGCTCATGAGGTACAGATCTGCAGGATAAAATAATGCCAGCCTTTTTAAGTACTACTTAGCAGCTTTAGAGTCCTATTCAGTTTTGTAGAATCAGACATGACAGCCAATCCACAAAATCTCAAACTGAGCTCATTTTTCAATCTATGTAGGTTTTATTTTCAGGTTTTTTTTCCGTGCTGACTGTGCAAGCAATGGCGTACCATTAATGTGAATGAGCCACCTTGACCACACATTGTTATCCTGTTATGAACTTGGTACAATAATTCCCGCAGCTCATCATGGGCATGCAGTAATTTGTGTTTGTCACATCCAGTCCCTGAAATCAGCTCATCATTTGAACATTCAATAATAGAGGACCCATAAATACAGTAAGCGGCGATATCATGAATTTAAAAGAAGCCCATTTATGGTCATGGAATGAGCTCATATTCATTCACATGTTGAACTTTTGTTCAAAGAGAAGTTGGCTTCATAGACATTTCAGTGGGATATCACAGGGCTAAATCCTGACCATTATGGGGGTATCGTGGGGAGCATGGCAGAGCCCACACTGCGCAAGGCATGTTGAAATTATTTATTTTCTCCAGTTTGAGTAATTGATCACAGCTTTTCCCCTCACAACATGGCTGAATTGATTCCTGTCACATTCATTTATTCTTGAATGTCCAAACAAAATTGTGCTGAAAACATGTAAATAGCACCTGACCTTGGCTATAGCACTGCTTATCTACCTATAATAGTAGTAGAGGTAGGACAGCTTTGAGCTTTTCTGAATCATTTCAAAAGTTAAAAAAAAGGCACATAGTAGATGGCTTACAAGATCGACAATCCAATTTTGAGTCTGGGAGATTTTAAAACTCAAATGTTGGCATGTTGATTTATCCTTGTAAAACAGATTGAATCTTTATAGAAAGGCTCTAAACTCAGTGTTAAAGCAAAAGAAAATATATATGCTGTAGCTGTTAGCCAGGAAAACAGCAGGGAACATTCTACATATTTATTTTGGGTGCGGTGGAACACAGGCAGGATGGTGCTGCTGCACTTGTCTTGTTAGTGGCTTCCTAGAGGCACCTGGTTGACCATTGTGTGAACAGACTGCTGGACTTTGGTCTGATCCAGCAGGGCCTTTCTTATGTTCTTATGTACCAAGATCTTGTTTTTAGACTTCATAACAATACATTAGCTGTCAAACCTTATACCAAACCCACTGATTCTGGTTCCAATCTTCATTTTTCCTCGTTCCATCCCCTACATCTGCGCTCCAATTTACCCTTCAGCCAGTTCCTGCACATTAAAAGGAACTCTTCTAGAGAACAGGATTTCGTTGCGGCTGCAGAGGCATTAACATCAAGGTTTCACAGAAGAGGCTACCCTCCTACAGTCGTTCAACGGTCTTTTGACAAGACCTTTCAAAAATCTCGTAGGCAACTTCTTGAAAAAGACTCTTCTGTCTCTCCCACTGGAACTCATCACTCTAGGGTGGTAGCCTCCTTCCAATTTTCACATTTAACTTATGATATAAAAAAGATCCTGTTGCGTCATTGGCATTTACTCCACAACATCCCTGATTGTAATCTGCTGCCATTATTGGGTATGAGGAAGACTGCCTCTATACGTGACATGCTTATTAAAACTGACGTGCTTCAAACCAAGGAAACACCTTCGATTACGGGTCATCATAAATGTGGGCATTGCTCCATGTGCCCCTACAGTTTACCTATTAAAGAAGTTCATTCCACTGCTTCTAAATTTTCTTACACCTTACGGCAGTTCAGTAATTGCGGCACACCCATGACCGTGTACGCGGTCCTCTGCCCGTGCCGTTTCATGTACGTTGGCTGCTCCTCTCGCCCCATCAGACTTAGGATCGGTGAGCATAGGGCGCGGATCAGGGCACGGAATCTTGAAGCCCCGCTCGTACAACATTATATCCAAGCACACCATTCTGACACGGATTTATTATTTTTTGTTTTCTGGCAGTTCAAATCCAAACCTTATTGTACACAGGATGCTAAGAAAATATTACTTCAACAAGAATCCCGCTTAATTTATGCTTTCCAAACCCTTATTCCTAAGGGTCTGAATAACGAGTTCGACCTGTCATGTTTCGTGTGAATGGTTACTTCATGACGTTGTTGGCTTCCTTGCTTCACTTCCTTCTATGTCATGTCTCTTTAAATGTTTCTCTACGTCAAGTCGTTTTTTAGATTTAAGCCCCACCCCACGCTTACCTTCACCGCAAATTCTAAGACAATGTGCTATTAGATTATTGTTCTTGGGTAAGCTCTACTTTCAAACCTATGCTTATGTATATATTGTGTATATATGAACTTTATTATTTAATCCTTCACTTCACAGCTGGCGGTCCTCGGGACAACTGGCTCACACCAAATCTTGGATTAAAAGCTATAGTTGCCTTATAACCTTTGGAGCTGAAGAAAGCCTTTGAAACGTGCACCAACGACTAGCCACACGTTCTCCTTTGTTTCTTTCCTTTGGATTTAATTTGTTACTACGGACTCTTAGAACTTGAGACCTGGACTTTGAAAACAGGAACTTCCCGTTCATTTTTGACTGTAACTGTGAACATTTGGAGCATTCTGCCCCGTTTGCGTTTTTGCTTCTTTGGTTCATGTTTATATCGAATGTTTATATTGAATGTCTGTGCTGAGCATGTTTCTTTTCTGTACTGTCTTTGCATGAGGTAATGCTGTTCAGCATAATATATGATTTCTGTTAAATTTCCAGTGTGGTTTTGTATTTGAGCCCTCGTGCCGCCATCAACCAACAGGTACTAGCTGGAGATCTTCTGCTATTACAACTGATCTCCAGCTGATAGAGATCAGTTCACCTGGAGAAAATGGACACTTTGGCAATTGGACTCTATGGCATTGAAGTCCCTCCCTTCCCCAAACCAAGCCCTCCTCAGGCTCCACCCCAAAAACCTCCCACCAGTGGCGAAGAGGGACCTGGCGACCCTATCTACAAGTTTCCTATACTGTTACAGTACATATATATGGGAATGAGATTAATGAGATCTCCATTTTATCCATCCTACTCAAAACCAGTAAAACTGTATCCTGAAAAAAGATCCAATTGCTACAATATTTCCATAGCCTCCTACTAACACAATTGACTCTGTAGTACAGACATGATTGAAGTCCTATACATATCAATTGGATTACTTTAGTTCACTTAGTCATAAATAGGTTCTGCATCTATTGCATCTTAAAATCCAGAGCTCTTGGGTATCAGGGCAATTCACATCTCCCACATAAATAGGGATTATCACATGGTTCATAAAATGTAGTTGTGAAGGGGGATGGGTCACAAATGTCTAATCCCTAGGAGGGAGATGAGAGGCTGACTCCCAGCTAATCAAAAGGATCAGCTGAGAGTCAACTTTTGAATCCAATATTTGCACTGTCTCAATCTTGCAGGGGCACATTAAGTTTTTCTTGAGTCAGAAGCTGACTCTCAGCTCATCAACCTTATTAGCTGAGAGTTGGTTTCCATTCTCCCTCCCCCAAAACTTTGATGTTTCCATGGAAGATGACTCTCCATCTCCGCTGATCCCCATGACCAGAAGAGCAACTTCTGCTTCTCCTCACCTAAATTTTCCCTGCAACCATACAGGATTGGCAGTCATGCTGTCATGAATGGGGTGAGAACAGCCAAACAGCCCATTGATATGTGGGCTGCCTGATCATGAATAATGAGTAGGGCATGGGTTGAATGGAAGCGTAATCAAGCTCACAACAGTTACTGCTGCAGTAAAGATGACTGCAGTAAAATGTGCTAAAATCAGTACATTTGAGAGATCTGATGATATAGTTTCTTCACTCTTTCTTGTACATGGATAGCAATCTGGAAAGAGATGATAAAATCCTACTAGGTTAAAAATGCTTTTCTTCAGTTATGTGTGTTTTGAGAGGGAAAGTGTTGATATCATTTTGAAAACTAAAAAGAGGGGAGTCTGGAAGAGGAGATAAAAAGTCATGAAACAAGCATTCAGCCACATGTAGTTTAACAGTTTGATTTACTGACACTTCACTTTGGAATCTGTGTGTGTATGCCTGCATGTGTGCATGTGGGTGGGTCAGTTCTTTCTCTTTCCCCCTGAGTTTGCCATATTAGCTTGCAAGCCTGGCAATTCTGAGAATGTTCTCCCTTTAATAAAATAAATTTGCTCAGTGAGCAATTTGCATCTTGCCCATGTCTAGTCATGAGATCATTATAATAAAGAAACGAAGTCTCCAGCAATCTAGGTCACTCAGAGGTATTTTTTTCCCTGTGACATGAATAAAAGAATGGAACAGCATCTTTTATTGCTGATTGCAGCTGTGGAAACATGGAGCCGGTTATTCTTTCACACTCTCAAGAGCTCAATAGCATCGCAAAGATGCACAAGTCTGATCTTTGAATTATTTGGTGGTCATGAAACCAATGCAGATTAATTGCCTTAAAGCCGTACCTTTTTAGCAGTAAACTTGATCAGGGAATCACGTTTGGAAACCCAACCAAGCTATTAAAACAATGGGAGACGTTGGCCCAAAGTTCCACTAAACTTTAAAAATAAACCATTGCTTTCAGTGGATCTTACAGAACCAGCCTGAGCAGCTCTGCTCAGAATTGTACTCAAGTCTATTCAATGGGGCTTAATCCCAGGAAAGTGTTTTTAGGATTGCCCTGCAAAAGCAGAAATGATGTGGGCTAAATGCACAGGGCATGGGTTTTTTCATGGCTTAGTACAAACTTTCAACAGTCCCCTCTACACATAAACACAAACCCCATGCCATACATACAATCTCATGAAGAAATGTCTATTTTATTGCTGAAATAAACACCATAGAACGAACCCTCATAGATTTCTGTCCCCTGGTAAAGTGTATCCCTGACCACATTAGAGCCTGAATATTCAACTGGATTCCATGATGGTTCAATTTCCCCTCATAAACAGCCATGGGCTAAATTAATGGAGTAAGTAACACTGAGGGAGGGTTTGTTTAACCTCCCACCCTTTCCTGCATCATTTTCCCATTCAAAGGCCCCTTTGCAAATTAAATTGCACTTTGCAAACAGAGAAAAAATTACTGGTACTTGTATGTTTTCCCTAACAGAGAAGATAGCAATTCCAAAGGCAAATCTAGACCCAAAAAATGGCATACCGAAAAGTGACAGGCATGCACTTCTTTCCACAGCACCACTTCCATGATCAAAGTCATAGCATCTACCTGTGGCTCCTTTTCAGTGAAAATTAACATGTTGGGAGATTTCCTGTCATGAATTTTCCACATCCCATCAGTTTTCACCCTGTTAAGTGCATTGGAGCCAAACCTGTGCAAATTTGCTTTTTCAGTTTGATGTAAAGCAGGGAACAAAATGGCACCAATGCAGAAAGAACTCTTATTTTTAAGTCTAGGTTCTAGAAGTACAAATAAAATGACATAGTACAATCATACAAGTATCCCAGAAAGTTAAAAAAATGAGTTAAATCTCCTGAGCACCAGAAAAGGGATCTTAATGTTTTAAATTAAGCCCAACTTTGGTTGGGAAAGAGTGGGGTAAAAATCAATCAATCAATGTTTTATTTAAAACATAAATAAATTGTATGGGGGTGGCTGTGGAAGAAGACTTGGTGATGAAAATAGTGTGTTTTCAGAAAAGGACAACTGGGTCTGCCATCATCCAGCTGGGGCCTGGAGATCTCATGGAATTACAACTGGTGTCCATATGACAGAGATCAGTTCCCCTGGAAAAAATTGCTGCTTTAGTGGGTGGACTCTATGGAATTATACTCCGCTGAGGTCTATTTCCTAACCCACCCTCCTCTGGCTCCATCCCCAAATCTCCAGGAATTTCCCGACCTGGAATTGGGAACCCTAAGGACAATGTATACCCTCTTGAGTGTTTTATATGATGTGCATGGTGTATTATGTTGTTGTTGCAAGAGTTGCAATACAGTACATCACACAAGAACTAGAAGCAAAACAAGATGGAAACATGACAACAAGGACTCTAAAAGGATGTGCAAG
Organism: Euleptes europaea; assembly: GCF_029931775.1. Taxonomy (NCBI): domain Eukaryota; kingdom Metazoa; phylum Chordata; class Lepidosauria; order Squamata; family Sphaerodactylidae; genus Euleptes; species Euleptes europaea. The sequence goes on along the minus strand of NC_079320.1, from coordinate 33,658,391 downwards.
TAGTCCTTCACAGATGCTTTGAATCTATAAAGTAAAAAAATAAATCTTTGGCAGTTTCTGGTTCCCTGCTCCTTTCTGCAGAAAAACATGATGCCAGTGGAGACACCGAAAGAAATACCTGCTTGAACAGCTCGATAACATTTCTCACTTTGAGAAAATACCTGTATCATGACATGCAGTAGTATCTGAATTGCACATGGTTGCCTTTTGTACTACTGTCGAGCAGGTGAAGGTGCTGACGGTTTAAAGTAAATGTCCCCAGATGCCTTCTGAGAGCAAAGGAATTCAATTAGAAACATTGATAATGCCACAGCAAAATGGTTAACCGAATGGTGGGAAAATTCCACTGGGGAAAAAAGGAGAGAGAACATATAGAACATGCTGTACTATACAAATTAAACACTTAGATAAATGCACGTCCAATTATGTCATGGTTGGAAATAGAAAGATCTTGGCCTCTGTTGCTCTTGCCTGACTTTCTTTTCTTTGCAGTATTGCATGTCACATGAAAAACAACAAATTGCCTACTTTGTATCCTATTACAGCCATCCATGGAAATCATTAAATAAAAACAGAAGCAGTCAAAATCATGAGGCAAAGGGGACATCAATGGTGCTGGGAGTGCGGGGAGAGAAACTTGTCAGATTCACTTAATCAGGGCCTTGGCAATTGTTGGGAAGAGTTCATGTCACTGTAATCTTTGACGGGCATACGGAGGGGGTCTCTTTCTCATCCATGGGTCTCTTTCTCATCCACAGCAATCAGGGCCAGAAGAAACATTAAAAAGACACTGAGGGCAAATGATAAAAGAGGAAGCAGGTAGAGCAGTTTTATGGTGTGTGTTTTTTGTTGTTGTTGTTGTTTTAACGCATGATCCATCCCAAGCCAAACACACTGTAAGGTCTTTGGCTTTGTAGTGAACATCTGGTGATCAGAAGGCAAATGCATCCCAATGGTCCCACCACTCCACATTCCATTGTTGCAGTTTATTTAAGCAGCCTCAGATACCTTCACCCTGCACCTCCAATAAGAGTTTCTTATCTTAATTGCTGCTGCAGCAGTATCCATTGTGAACATGGCAAGAGATAAGGACTTGTGTAAAGGTCTACAAAACAGCATACGTTCCCCTGACCTTTTAAGGAAGGCTTACAGTTTCAAGGAGGGCACCACTAGCCCCATAGAAAGCCATCTTTCTATTAGTATTTACTTGCAGAATCTACTCCAGACCCAAGAGTGTGGTCTAGTGGTTAGATGGTTGGACTGGAGACTGTCTTGGAATAAGACCCTGTTTCCTGTTTGGGTCAAGACACTGAAATACTGGACAATTCTACCAACTATTTTGTCAGATTGCACAGAGAAGCCATTGAAATTCATAAACATCAGCACAACTTTAACAGAAGAGAGTTTAAGAATGAATAAGGCTTGGCATCCTGTCCTGAAAACCTCCAGATTAACAAAGATTACAGTCCACAATAGCCATGCGGATTAGCCTTGGATTCCACATGTTAACAGATCACTTCAGGATACAATGGTTCCACATTAACATACCACACCCTCATTAGCACATTATCTTGATACTTACAGGACAATGATTTGCACATTACCTTTAATACTTTGCAGGACAATGACTCAGCTCAAACCCAACCCCCTTCTGACTATATATTACTCTTCCTACACACTTGACACTGAGAGTCACTGTCCTTCAGTGTTACTCCTCTGAAGATGCCTGCCACAGCTGCGGGCTAAACGTCAGGAAAGAAAATACCAAGACCACGGTTACACAGCCCGGATAACCTACAAGAACCAATGAACTCTGACCGTGAAAGCCTTCGCCAAAATTAGAGCATCTTTGCAGATTACATAAAGCAGGACCAGCCCAAGGCAATATTGATACAGGCATAGCTTGCACATCTCTTCATGTGGCTTTCTTCAGGGACTATCAGCCTGATGCACAAGTACTTGTGACACTTTCCAGAACTTCGGCAGCCATTCCAATGTATTTTAAGTAAACTTGTTGGGAAGGGAAAAGCTCAGAGTCACTGTTGTACCTCCAGAACCATACAAATGAAAGGCTTCTAATGGGAGGGGGGGAGAGATCTGGGATGCTCATGACAGAACGACTGGAATAAAACCCAGCTGAGAATGTGCTGAAGCTGTGAAGCTGCAGCTTGATGTCAATACATTTTTTTCTGCTGCTATGAAAAAGTTGTTTAGTCTGGTTCAGTTTGTGATTTGAGCTCTTCTAAATCACCCTGTGATAAAACTAGATGCGCAAAACTCAAATGTGATGTTTCATCAAGCAATTACCAGTGTAGCATTAAACTGTTGCCCCCCACCCCCAGTTGTTGCTAGCTGTGTCTTATTCTGTTTGCAGCAATAAACTGAACGGTATTTGTTCAACATTTAAAAATAGTTGTGATTAATTTAGGATCAGAATAATTTTAATTTCAACACAACCTGGGTGCCATATATTCAGGTCTGGGATCATAGGATATTCATGGTCTCTTTAAATCTGCAGTCTGTTTCCTTCTTTGTGAACATTTGAACACTATGCACCACAACTTGTTAAACTGAAGTGAAACCCCCAAGTATACATGAGCTGAATTAAAAAGTTGTTTCAGCAGATGAAATCCCCCAAGTAAAGTTCTTATCGTTCCTTCCTTTCCCAATACTAAAAAGCCAGCCAATAGCCAATTCTAACTATGGACAGCTACCAGTGAAAGACTTTCTGAAGAAGGAAAACTTCCCAAGTCATCACAAAGTCTTCAGGAATCTTGTTAAACAAGAAGGGGACCTATGAGGACTTCTAGCAGGTGAAATCACACACCCCTTCAGTTCCCAATCAGTTCCCAGGACACATTAGAAACCACTGAACGCATGGTTTCCCAATCTCTGCTCTTGCTCTTTCCCTTCTCCACCTGTCATGATGTGTTAATTTCCTCCTGCTGTCCTTTGCCTCCTCTCATTCCATCTCTGATCTTCACCCCACTCGCTGTGTTCTTAACCCATGGTTTCTTTCTCTAATTTATCTTTTCTTCCTTGCCCTTTCATCTTCCCGCAGATACTGGAGTGTCTGGTTGTCTGCCCAGTTGCCTGTCTCTGCTTTCTTCTTGGCCCACCCAACACAAGGCTTTTGTCTTCTTAACATGGTGACCATCCCCACCACATTTTTACATGGTATATTGGGTTGCTACTGTAATCTAACTTGTAGCTGTCCCTTTTGTCTCTTTATATTCCCATTAATTTTTTAAAGCCTTTTGTATTTTTATGATTTTTTTCTTGGAGAAAGCTGCTGGGCAGGCCACGCATGGAGCCACCCATAGCTACTATAGAAGGGCCTCCCTAGGCATAGAATTCCACAGGGAGGACCACAGACCCCCCTCCCCCCCAACATAGGTCTCCTGCACACTGATGTCATCCAGCTCCTTTGCGTGTCAGAGGCCTGGAATCATGAATACAGAGTCATGCCAGATTTCTGTGCATACCTAGACCAGATTGTAGAATAATTCTGGATATGAAAGTCCCCAAATAACTTATGGTGCCCCTTTGAGCATTACAGATAATACAGCCAGCCTGCAGAGAGTGCAATCTAAATTCCTCAGAAAAATCTTTCAGGCTCCAAATAACATCTCAAATGCAACACTGAGGATAGAGTCTGGGATGACCACGGTCCAGGCCAGTCTCTGGATTATCACCTTCATATTCTAGCTAAAGTTGTTAAACCCCCCCAAAAAGGGGGATAACCCTGATATTAACAGACTCTTGTGTAGCACCCTGGCAGTTAGCGCTTAATAAAAAATTGGGCCACTATGAGCTCTCTCGTCAGCTCCTCTTATCAATGACTCATGATTCGGCCAAATAACTTATTAAGACTAGAGTTTTTGAGGTAGAGAGGCAGCACGATCTGAATAAGATTCAGAATCCCCTCTTTAGAAAGGACCTGCTTACTAGGAACACCACTATGCCTTAGCTGTCAGATATTACAAACCATGAATATCGTAGGGCTTTTATGCTCTTCCCGATAAGTTTCTCAAAGGGATATATAATAAAGGTCAATGGATGCACGGAAATGTATATGAAACCAGGACACATTAGAAACCACTGAACACGTCCTATTTGAGTGCACGTTGTATGATCATATACGATCAGGCCCTCTGATTCCCTTGTTAGTGGATTGTCCCAGACCTCTCACAAAACATCGTCTAGAGCTCCTTTTGTCAGACACAATACCAAATTTATCTGTTAGTATGGCTAGATTTGCCTGGCTGGCAACTAAAATAAGACAAAATGCACTTAAGGCTCTGGAATAACCAATCTATAATTAGAATCTCTACTGTTTTATGTATGCTTTGGAGGATTTTATCCCTTTATTCCAGTTTTTAATCTCCACTACATCTTTACCTTTTGTATTATCAGTTCATAACTATTTATGTATATATTTAATTACAATTTTTTGGGATATTTGATGGTCTATGACTACAAATAAAGTCTGATTCTGCTACAAAACTCACTTTGTCTTTCTTTCGTGCCCCTGAATTCAGTTGTTAAAGAACACACACACCCCCAATTAGAACTTGTAGGTAACTTGATATGTATGCTTTTACATGATTATTCTTTTATCATGAGAGTAGTGTGCTTGTGTGCTTAATGCACCTATTTGGTTAGTAAATCTAATCAGTTGTGTGTGTGGTTGGTCTTGCTCTCGTGAGAATGCTGAAAAAGCCTGGAGCACTGTGACCTACTCTTCATAGTCTAGAAGGTGAAATAGAGCACATTCATTCTGCTGCCCCCTGAAACTTTTTAGAGTGGAATTTAGTTGTTCTGTTCATCTCTAAATTGCTTTCATGTGGTTTGGAGGTAAAATATATGATGCCGGACCACTTCTGTCATTACTTGGTAAATGTTTAAAAATATGGAAATAAGAAAGCATAGGGAAAAACATTCAGAGCAGTTGTAAAGAGGAGAGTTTTCTACATTTCCACATCATTAGGTGCTAATGTCAAATGAATTGGTCAGACCAATTTTCCTTCAACTTCAATTAATCCCACACATACTTAAATTATGATTTTAAACTTTCATACCCTGCACCATTTTTGTTACATTGCTTCTAAACATTATTGCCCATATTATTATCAGTAAATATGTACCCATTCTCATATTATGATTAGGTTTTTTAGAAAACAAATCTGAGCTTTTGAAAGTATATCACGTGTGCAGTTTTGTACTTTCAATCTCTCTTTAGTGAGAGAGGCTTGAACTCAGGGAAAATAAGTTATGCAAATAGAGTCTGATGGAAATGTGATTGGTCATCTTAGTCCTTCTCCTTCCGTCTTCATCTGGTGATCAAACGCATATGATCTCAAAGCCATCAGTAATGGCTGGAATATATATTTTGATTAAGCACAGATTACATGGAAAAAAAGGAGCTTAGATTAATGTATCACAAATACAAAGACCAAAAACCACTTTAAAGGAATGTTGTCAATTCATTGTAAACCCACACTGTATATAATTTCGCTACAGCAACATAAATTGATTAAAAAAAAATTTCATTGGCATACTGAAAATGTCAAGATGCCTGGGGTTAATTTCAAAAGATTTTGTTCACTGATGCTTTCAACATTAGTTAAAAAAACCCACTATTTGACTTAGGTACAATCAGTATTAAAAGGATAATATTCAGACTGAAACAGACAGCTTTTAAACAGATGTTTAATTACATGAGTCCCAGTCAAATAGATCAGTGGTAGATGTCCTGTTGTTTCAGATGTATTTACTTAGATACAAACATATACTGTTCTGGCTCAGTATCTTCTGCGGAGCACTTTGTCATCAGACGTCAACTTGACAACAATATAATTTTAGCCAGAAGGCTGAATGCTAGTACAAAAAGCTGAAATGATCAAGACTGGCTACACATAAATCATAGCTAGAGTTCTTCCATGTACCTCTGCCTGTGTTGTTTGCATCCATTTTGGAAAGACTGAATATAAAAACCAGTAGACCATTAAAATGATGTAGTCTGCCATTATAATCTATAACTTTTCTGCTCACAATTACATAAATCATAGCACACATATAAATTATTTAAAATATAGTCCTTTTGTCAGATTTAGGATGCGGTCCTAAAGTCAGTCACTCAAAATAGCTTGGGTAAAATCACCACAAGACTGAGAGCCAGGCCCACAATAAAGTCCTTGTACTGAGAGTCTCATGCTTCCCAGGCACGTGGAGCCCCTATTCGAAGAAGAAGAGTTGGTTTTTATATGCCAACTTTCTCTACCTTTTAAGGAGAATCAAACCATCTTACAATCACCTTCCCTTTCTCTCCCCACAACAGACACCTTGTGAGGTAGGTGGGGCTGAGAGAGCTCAAAGAGAACTGTGACTAGCTTAAGGTCACCCAGCTGGCTTCATGTGTAGGAATGGGGAAACCAACCCAGTTCACCAGATTAGAGTCCGCCACTCATGTGGAAAAGTGGGGGAATCAAACCTGGTTCTCCAGATTAGAGTCCACCACTCTAAAGCACTACACCATGCTGCCTCTCTAGCTGGGACTGTAGCACACATGAAGAAGGGGGTTAACCTTCTTGTCCCACCATTTTCCTGGCTAGAGACAACCCTAATGAACCATACTTTGCATCACTGGGAAACTCACTTGTCATCATATTAAACTGCTGGCACTGAATAATTTTTACATGGGTTCTATGACAGTTTTCACAGAAGTTATTTTTAGTTAAGAACCAACCAGTGACTCTAACCTGCTTTATTTGCTCAGCTACAATTCTGAAGTGGATTTGGAGACTGGGATATATCTTAGTTGAGCTTCTGTGACAAATATACGCACTATACAATCTGAGGCATCATTGATATTATGTTTTGCTGGCTATAGCTGCAAACCTAAGAATGTTTTGCTGAGAGTAAGCCCAACTGAATAAAATCAGACTCACTTCTGCGTAGACCTATTTGATTGCTCTCTGCATCTTACTTGTGTGTCCCTGTTTAATAGTATTTTTATCACTAAGAACATATCTTCCGAATAAAAACAAACTGTCAAGGGAGACAGTATGTGTACCTTTCCTCTAAGCCCAGAAACTATGTTACTGGGTATAGTACCCGAAGAATTGAAGAAAAATTACAGAAAACTGTTCAGTTATATGATAACAGCAGCTAGAGGGGTTCTGGCCTCAATGTGGAAGCAAGAAGAAATCCCTGAGATAGAAAGGTGGAGAGAGAAAATGGCTGAATACACAGTGATGTCAAAGTTGGCATTTGGTAAACAGGAGACCTGAGGAGGAGTTCCAGAAAAAATGGAAACCATATTATGGCAATGTTATTAGTATTATGGTTACGGGGCATTAGATAATTTGAATGTTGATATCAGTAGTTTATAGAGAAAGCAATAATAATGAAGGGTAGATAATATAGATGGCTCATTAAAGCAGAAGTCAGTAAACAGTAACTTGATTAATTTTAAACTTAGTGTAAATAGTGTTAGCATAATAATCAAAGAAATTTAGGCAGCAATGTTAAGACCAAGTTAACAATGTTAGTTTTTGACTTGAAGCATCAAATCTATTTAATGTATTTTTTCAATAATGGTATGGTTTGGCTTGGCCGTGGTTAAGGCTTCGAATATTTGGTTTCCCTTGGAAGGCATTGTACGTATGGGTTTGTATGTATTTTATTCTTTCTTTAATAAAAAATTATGGGGGGGAAATGGCAACAATATGTGATAAAGCAGCCACAACATAAGGTTTACAGTGATGCACACTAGACATTTTAAATAAATATTTTAATTCTATTATTGGCATTTACACATAGAAAGCATACAGTATGTTACAGTTTTATCAAAATTTAAAAATATGAATGTTACATAAGTAACAAATGTAAAAAAAGAGAGTATTTTTCTTACTTTCCCTGAAAGTAAGAAAACTATTCAGTATAGGAAAGTATTGATACCAAAACATAGTTTAGCTAAAAAAAAAATTTTTTTAAAAATTAAGAATTGCTTTGTTTTTACACAGTACAATAGGATTTCAGAGCTGCATGGAAATGGGTTTTCTTCATAAACCAAATTTAAAATGAGGGGATTCAGAACTGTTGGCTACTGGAAATGAATCTAAGAGTGCCCCCCCCCCCCCGCAATCTCAGGGCAACTTGTGATACATTTTGCACTCTCACACAGATACAAAAAAATAAGGGCACCTGTATCATGTGATCAGAGCAAGCAAGTACTATCTGCCACTTTCCCCTTTAAAATGCTTATGAATGGAAGCCAGCTTGCATGTATTTTAAAGTGGGGAAAAGGAAAATTTGTCTGCATCTCTGCTATGGAGTGTTTCATACACAAGTGTCCGTACCTCAGTACAAAACATATTTTTAGAAGCATCCTTCCAGCAGCAATGATTTTTGTTTCTAAATAAATAATTATTTTTCAAATGCCTCCACCATAGAAAATTTTGTGCTGCAGCAAAAAGGTTACTCTGGGGTCTCATAGGCAAGGCAGTGCTAAAGATTAATGGTGATAATAATTATTATAATGCTATATGGCTTTTTAGCAGTTTTTAAAGGCAAGAAGTCCTTCCAATGGCCTCCTGTGAGGTAGCTTTGTACTTTTTTTAACACCTTCCTCCCAAGGAGATGAAATACAACAGAAACACATAAACAGAAAGATTTGCCTAGGCCATTCAGAGGCAGTGACCAAACAAAGATGATTTTTAGTTTACCTTGCACTTGCCCATGCTACTTATTTCACAGATTTTACTCTTTGTTTATTTTGATAATATCCACTTGTTTCCATGCTAGCTAGAAATACTGCCAGTTTCGGAAGGGGGAGGGGGTTAAGAATCCAACATTAAGAAGATCACACGCAACCTTGTCAAAAATAATAAAATCTTAAAGTGCTGATGAGCTTGAGCTCATTCTAGCACCCCTTGCATTGAGAAAGATAGCAGAACGATCACTCAAATGTATCATTCTTTAAAGTGTCCAGATCTGAACAACTGCAGAAATCGGATATAGGAAGAATGTTTTCCAAGAGGCCTTGAAAGCACAGCTCCTTCACTCAGCCTCTGTTTCTTTAAATGTCTCCCAAGAAAAAAATACTGCATATTCTTCTATTTCAGAACCACTTAATAAAACTGGATACAAACACACTCTGCACAATAAACAATTTTGTGTCCATTTTTAGAACAAATCACTATTAATTTAAAATTTCACAATCCAAACATGGTTACAGAAAATTCTTTCCAAATGCTGCATGCCAAATAATTTGTTTGGAAATAATAACACATGCAGGAGAAACAAATCCAACTGATCCCAATAAAATTAACAAAAAAATATTTGTCCATTTCAGCAGCATAATGGTGATTATTTTTTAATGCATCCTTCTAACCACTGACCCTGGGTTAAAAAAAGTGTGCCCTTTTCTTATCTACAACGATAGAATGGCTTGAGTGTTATGTGCTTTTTCAAAATGTCAGTGTGAATGCCTATACATACTGTTCCGCTTCCCCTTCTTTTGGTTGTGTTGTACCACTTTTGCTCTCTTCATTTACATTTACTCCTGTCTTTTCTGGAAGAGATGCTAAATCTTTAAAAACATCCACGTAATGCCCAAATCCTGGGCCCCAGTTCAAAAGATGGTCCCAGTTGAAGTTGCCTCCTTGTTGCCCGAGTTTTAAAGGTGATGTATTGTCATTAGTACTAGGTGCAGATGCTTGTGCACCTACAGGCCCGCCACCCTCTCCTCTGCGGCCAGGGTATCTCCTAGGCTTGAGCCTAGCACCAAAATTGTCTTCATCATCTGCATCTGATTCATTAACTTGCGATAATTTAGGCATCCTAGAAGTATACACCATAGGTTTGTCCCTATCATACTCCATCTCAGAACATGTAAAAGAATCATGGGAATCACTGTCAGATGATGATTCTGGAGCTGGAATACCATCAGCTGGATTCCTTGTTCTTGAAAGTGGCCTTCTGCAGTCCTCCTCAGAAGAAGACCTTCCATGGTCAGCACTGCAGATACTTGGATTTCTAGGACGTGGTGTGTTCAGCCTCTCCACCTCTTCAATGGAAAGTCCAACAGGAGGCCCACTCTCCAGAGGAAGCTGTCCTATGGGTTGCTTTAGGCGACTTCCTGGCCTGGAACTATGAGTTGCCATCATTTGAGGACTCTTGCTTCTTCTCCCTAGTCTAGTAGGATAGTTAAAAATGCCTGTTTGGCAGACATCATTGTGCATTTCCAAAGGGCTCCCTTCACGCATTGAAAGATGCATTTCCCTTGCTGGACTGTTTCTGTAGAAAGTTGATGATTTGGAAAATGGAGCTGGACTGTGACGAGAAAGATGGTTGGGTGTAGGGCATGCAGAATGGCTTAGGGAAGTTGTCCTTAGGCCTTGACTGTATGAAGGCTGATATGTCAAACTGCTTGCTCCCAGGGGCATAGGAGACTGCCTTGCAAATCCTAATGGACTGTGCCTCTGAATTGAGAATTTGGGAGTGTGGCTCCGGAATTGCTTATAGTGTTGAATAATGTCAGCATCTGAAGGAGCTATGCTGCTTGCATTGTCAATGTCATAGTGTTCTATCTCTGGTTCAGGGGAAGCCAGAGGGGCACTGGGTATTGTCTCTGTATTATGTGGTATGTCTGTTTCATCAAAGATGAGATAAGGGTTTTCTCTTTCAATTATATCAGGCTTAGGGTTTCCTTCAGGCTGTTTCCTGATTGTCATATCATCACCATAAGGAGGTATATTATCAGGGTCATCAAAGGCATCATTCTCACTGCCCTTCTTTTTCTTTGTTTTCTTCTCCTCTTTTGGCACTTTTGCTTTCTTTCCCTTGCACTGATTGCACAAGATCAGGCTAAGTACAAGCAAGGCCAGCACAGTAGCACAGCTCCCAACAATGGCAGGAACAGCCCATAGTGGTAAGGACAGCTCAGCTGGGTAAGGCTGCAGGACACATATATGGGCTCCATTCATTCCTCCCTTGCATACCTGTCCCTGGGCACAAAGAATACCAAGACAGGCCACTGCTGTATCACATGTTCTTCCAGTGTAAAATTCAGGGCAGCTGCATGTGAATCCAACTCTATCTTCAGGTTCACAGCTGCCGCCATTCTGACAAGGGTTGGAGGCACAGGCTCCTGGAGGCACACATTTATATGTATACCACTGGTTAATGCACATTAATTCCCCCCAACAGGGGTTGCTGGCACAGATGTTTGGTCCTCGGCAGCCAATCTTCACAGATGGATCTGTTCTGGAGATGGTAGCCAGGCTATGCTTGCCTGTGAAAGGAAGACTTTCTTCACCATACTTCAGGTAGGCAATGCAGCCATCAAAACCTAGGAAAAGAGAACAATAGTGACTTGCAGATTGTATGTATAAACAAAGATATTCTGATTTTTTCTTGGGATGGTTGGGGAATGAATCAATAACAACACTAGAAAAGCAAAAATAAATACTTGCCTAATGTGGGGCCTTTGAAGAAATTGGGTTACCTGTTACCTGTCATTACTGTCTATAACTGAATTTTATTTTCAGTGTCCTTAAACCAGTTATTTCTCCAGCTGTGAAAAAGTGTTATGATTGTATAATTTATGATACGCTAACTTTTGAAACAAAGATTGGATAAAATGTTATGGAGCAATCCATCTTAAATCTATACCAATCTAATTAATATTTTTTTGGTATCAAACATTTATTTAAAAACTATTTTTCCTATGTCAAAGAACATATTACCATGTTCTATTATTTCTCCCCTATTAATTATTTGGCCTTTAATTTCAATATGTATTGGATCACTAACCTAGAGGGCACAAATTTAGAAATCAAAATAAACACACTAAATTTCTGCACTACAGCCTTTCGGAACTGCATGTACATTTTAAAACCTCTGAAAAACAAAAGCCCCCTATAAATGGTTGAACCTACAAATGGTTGAAAGCATGTTTGCCTAAATATTTATATCTAAGATAAAATGGATATTAAAGCATGATCCAACCACAGTTAGATACTTTACAAAAAACTACATTCAATGGGAAAGATAAGCATGTGCTTAATAGCCAGATCCTGTGTATGTCAACGTGGAATTAAAGTGGGACCCTTGGTCATGACAACATTTTAGAGAAGAATATGGCCATTTTTAACAAGGTCAGACCCATGGACACCATAAAGTCTAGTCTCTTACTCTCTAGTCAACATGCATAAGATTGCTACCTTAATCTCTCCCAACTAAACTACAAAACACTGTCCTTGCTTTTATTTTTAATTGCTATATTACAAGTATATGACCCTGGTGGTCCCTTCCAATTCTATGATTCTATGATTCTAAGTCCCACTGATGTCAATTTAATTTCTAAGTAGGTATGTTTAGGATTATAAAATTAGTCTCAGTTTTGAAAACTTTCATTACATTTTATAACAAATGAAAGAGTTTGAAAACACTTTTCCTGCTCTGTCATTTGCCTTCAGCAGCTAGGATATAAAAAACGATGTAAAGAAAAACCCTTCAGGGTAAAAGGGGCACTTGCAAACAGGCACATTTCTGTCAACTAATGACCAGATTATATTTGAACTTCTGAAATTCAAGTGGAGATTTTTCTGACAGTCGCCTGAGTACATGAAGACACATAGTGACCCACCAACCAAGTGCTGAAATTTATTATTTTCATGACTTTTTTCCTTTGTCAATGTCAAGGTAGAATTGAAAAGAAAGGATGCCAAGATCACTGTTCACTATACTAAAAACTAAGAAATTGTGTTATCTGTTCACTTTACACAGTACCATAAGGTCTTAAACAAAGGAGATGATTGTACACTTTGGTCAGTCCATGAAATGAAAACTGCATACTCATGAAGCTTCAGTTTGCCATGGAGCCATGTTGGGAAGGACAAGCATAATCATTCAACCTCCACAGTATTTCACTATTCACATGGGCCCTCAGGGCACATTCCCTTCCCTAGATTTAACAGCCATTAGCTATTCATCTGCCATTTCACACTTTTAAAAAATTCTTTTCAATCTATGAATAAATGAAGACACAGTATAATCTCATGTTCTGGAGTTACTGTCGATAGCTCCATGGGCCAATATTGTTATCTAAAGAGGTCATTTCTCTGGTATCTTTTATTACAGAGTGCAGCCTTTGGATTGTGCGCTTTGGTCCATTATTTCCACAACTTTGGCATAGTTATCAATGCTTATTATGTTTTCTCTCCTTGTTTTTCACATACTGTTGAACATCTGAGTTCACAGAGAGTTTTATATCTCCCATTTGTAAATCTTTGGCATGTCTTATGTGCTGTAACTCAATATTAAGAAAATACTATATAAAAATGGCACACATATTCCTACTGCAGGGCAGACTCCAGTAATTTGTCAACTTCTACATCATTCATTATTTTTTTAAAAAATGTTCCCTGCTCCCCTCCCATAAGCAGTCTGTTCTTGCAACAAGTACAAATCTGGTGTGCTAACCTGGTCTACAAGCATTGATTGGGCCAGTATAGTGAATGCCTTCTGTGTGATTTCATTCACACCACATCTCATACCAACCGAGGTGATGCGGATTTCTTTGTTTTCATTGGAAACAGTAAAAAAAATGTGAAGTGTGAACTTACTACAGGCAAGGTTATTCTATCTGGTGATAATCCTTTAAGTTAGACAGATTCTTAGTATTAAAAGCTCTCTCTAAAATATCACTCCTTTCTACTTTGTTGTTGTTGTTGTTGTTGTTGTGTGTGTGTGTGTGTGTGTGTGTGTGTATATATATATATATATATAATTATATATATAATTATAAATATAAAAATCCTAGGTAAGAATACTAATGCCTAAACTGCTGATTTAATGCACAAATGGGACTAATCCTTTTAACAGTTCTTTATATACATGGTTCTGACCAAGCTGGTCTGAACAAGCTGCTTTAACTGTAGTAGCACACCAGTACCTTTCATCCTGATGGTAAAGTGGTAACTTTCCTGAGTAAACAGAAGAATGTTTACTAATTTACCATCTGCAGTGTCAAAAGAATTTATTACGGCAACCGAGAACATTTCAGCTTCCTAAGACATTCTACTGGTGATTTGAATGTCACTATTATTCAACAAAAGTACATTAAAGGGAGACCTCAGTATTACAAGCCAAATTGTATCAGGAAAGATAGAATCTCTTAGATTCTGTTGCCTTTTGATCACAGTACTTGCATTGTTTTGTCCATGGCCATGCATATGTATCTGCCAACTGAGAGCTTACTCTGTGAACAACACAGTATATTTTATAATGTATCCATTTCAACCACTAATTTAGACACTATTCCACTCACATCTACTCAGAAGTAAGTACTATGTTATGCCTTGGGGCTAACTCCCAGGAAAGTGTTGTTCAGACTATATATAGTCTTAGTCCCTCTACTTCCCAATAGTTATGTGTTGTTAATTGAGTGGTTCTTATCAGTGCAATCCTGTGTAGCATTATACCTTTCTAAATCAGGGGATTTGCACTGTCAGAAATTAAACACGTCCATGTATTCTGTATTGTACTCAATCACACATTCTTGTGTTATTTTGGTTGGTCTTCATAAAACTTCATACATGACTTTGGTTTGTTGACTTTACTATGAGCCTTCACAACTACCTATGTTGTCTGAATACTCATCTGTTTTATTTGTTACTGCCAGTGTGAATGACATACCTAGATCACTGCTTCTGAGGGCCTGGTTAGGTGGAATCCCACCGAGAGAAACTGTAACAACATTCAATCCTCCAAAATCTTGTGTGACATGTAGGATGTCTCGACTGTGGATCTGGTCAACTGCTACTACTGTGGAAGTCCCATTCTTTTCAATGAAGAAAGAATGCCAGTGACTGTCAGAAACGTAAACTTCAGGGATGCTTCTCTCTACCTTCCCACCAACTCCAGCATCAGAAATATAATGCATTTTGCCACCTTTTATCTGCAAAGAAGTTAAAAAGAAAGATAAAGAAAAAATAAATATTATAATGAAGTGGGTATTTTGTGCGCTTTGATTGCATAATACCGATTATAAACAGGGGGCCCACATGGAGTCATTTGAGGAGGGGGCATCCCCTTTCCCTTGATGGGCCCTTGGGCCCCTATTGTGATAAGCAGTGGCTTGGGCTAGAAAGTACTTATGGTGTACTCCACACCTCCACAGGCAATGAGGCGTAGGGCTTGGATACACTTTTACATTCCAATTCTCCCCCCCCCCAACACCACTGGCAGCCAGCTGACTGGGGACATGGGCCTGAAACACAAAACATGTCCATAATGCTTTTGCTACAAGCCCAGACCCCCGCCATTCTTGTGAAACAGTAATGCTTCCCTATGGTGATACGGTGGTATGCACAGTGTGACAATGGAGCACCTACACTCCAGTTTTCCCACCCTTTTTGTTGCCTCAGTCCTTTGCGGCTGCCACCCCCTCTACCCTCCGCATTAGCAGAGAGCTTTTTTGGATGTTTTAAAAAATAATAATCAACTGCTATATTGCTATAGCAGAATAACAGTCATACAGTCTATTGCTGTGCTCTGCTGATTCTACTGCATACTCATCTTTCATTTAAAAAATAAGCCTCCAATGTATTTGCTTTATTTATACACCACCTTTATCCCCAATGAGGACCCTAAACAGCTTTCATAGTTCTTCACATCTTCATCTATCCTCACAGCAATCCATGAGACAGGTTAGGCTGAAAGGGAGTGACTGCCCCCAAGGTCACCCAGCAAGCTTCCATGGTAGAAGGAGGACTCGAACCTGGGTCTCCCAGATCCTAGCCCAACACTTTAACCACTAGACCATGCTGGTTCTAGCCCTTCAATGAAAAGCCTGCAAATTTACTTGAAAGAAATAAACCGGGGAGTTCAGAGTATCTGACCATTGATCATATTAATATTATTTCACCATTGCAATTGTGCAATTGCTGATTATTTTTTTAAAAGGCTTGAAAAATCCTTCTGGTGGCACAGGGGAGAAATGGCAGGAGGCTTGAGGTGCTAATGTGGGTAGGACCTTCAAAAATACACACCTTCCCATCCACACAGCGAGGAAAGGTGCTTTGACTAAAATATTTCTGAAAAGATCTACTAAATCAGGTTTGGGAAAGTTGGCAATGAAGGAATGATGTTGGATGGATGCTCCCAAAAACCTGCTCCAGTGCAGATGCCAAATTGGAGCTGTCATTCAGGCATTTTATATGTGTTGTTCCTGTCAGATGCCTTTGGGATAAGCAGGGGTCTGAATTTCAGACCTCTTCTGTTTCTCCCTCCAGATAATTCTTAACTGTTTTGAACACCTCTGCACACTGTCAGAAAAATAGGCTCATGTTGAGAGGCATTCTCAGCCCAGAACTGTGGACCTCTTTTCCTTTCGAGATCTGCCAAGGCATAAGTCTGAACATCCCTTGGGATCACTGCACCTCTTTTTGCGGTCTGTTTTTTGATAAGCAGAACTAAATTTGTCGAGTTTCTTTTTAGCATGAGTTATATTACTATCTGCTTCAAAGCTTTGGGTATGTATAAAATAAAACCACATTTGAAAATAGAACATCACAAACGTTTGTGGACAGCTTGTCTGTGCAGCGATAGGATTGTCTAACAGCAACGCTGATGTCATCTGCAGAAAGGGATGTGGGGCAAGTGTGTCATATAGTTCCATTTTATAGAGCTTATTAAAGAGGCAAAGCTACACAGGCAGGCTATTTATTATACCTTAATATCTAAAGCTATAACCTCATGTGCACTTTCTTGGGAGTAAGTCCTACTGAAATCAGTAGGACTTCAGTAGGAATTCCAAGTAAATCTAGATCGGACTGTGCTGCAACCGTTTCTACAAATAATGCGGTCAGGACTCCTAGGCTGCAGCCACGCAGAGCAAAAACCATGCTGCTAATTGCTTAGCTGGAAGGCTCAGGGACTCTTGCATTGCAATGTTATAGCATTCTGAGTAGGAATGCATCTTGCGCAGCTATGAAATAGTGGGAGAGGAGTTCCCACTGTGGTTCAGGGGTAGAGCATCTGCTTGGCATGCAGAAGGTCCCAGGTTCAATCCCCGGCATCTCCAGTTAAAGGGACTAGGCAGATAGGTGATGTGAAAGACCTCTGCATGAGACCCTGGAGAGCCGCTGCCAGTCTGAATAGGCAATACTGACTTGGATGGACCAAGGGTCTGATTCAGTATAAGGCAACTTCACGTGTTTATGTGCCCATGCCTTGGATAGTTTTCACCTAATAAAAATGCATTAATATAACCAAATGTTACTAATGTTTTTAAAAATATATATAGAAGTAATTAAAAATTATGCAGTAAAGTCTCAGAATAGGCTAGTTAGAACTTTTGTTTCTGGGGAGGGGGGAACCCCTCAAAACCATGGACCTCTGAGAGAATGGGAAGCCAGATAAAACTGATAAATCACTGCTGGCTGAAGCATAGAACTGTGGTATTACGCTGGAGATTCATATAAGCTGGGGGGAAATGGAAACAATTAAAGTAGTCCAGAAAACTTGGATCTTTTACCTATCCAATAAAGGAGTTTGCCAGCATTACTGTTCTACTCATTTAGTGTTATGACTAAGTGGACTGAGTCATACAGAAAGACTGAGCCCAACTGGTTTGTCTTGTAAAAGGTACAGATGTTGGCTACACACTTTAAAATCCATTTGCACTATGTCATACTGATTCTTCAGACGAAGACGCATATATTCCATGTAGAACTCAGCTGTAACTGTGGTTGATACTCTATTGATAACAAGGAAACTAAGCTGGCTTAAATCAAGGACTTTGGCTCAGTCGGTTTGAGGACTGAATTTGTGTGATGATGCCTTTAAACAGAGCTTTAAATTTCACGGTGGTGGCCACGTTTTATAGGAGGTCTGAACAAGAAAAAGATTTCACTCTAACGTGCAATGTTTCATTAAGAACATATGCAACAAACAGCCTTCCGGCTGCCATTCAAATAGTCAGAACTTGGAGTCTAGACAAAGCTGATTAGAAACAAAATAATTCAGCCCTCTGATACTTGGAGCTGTGCCTAGCACTAGTCAGCACTCTGGTATTTATAAATAAAAGACTGGGGTGAATACAGAAAGGGCAAAGACCATTTCATAGCAAACAGCCCAATCAAATCAACTCAAGTCTTACCTTCACGGTAGTATAATTGCTGTTTTCCTGTATATGAATTAAAATGCCATTTTCACTTCTTGTCCTGAATTTGACTTCTATACTATTCATACTTTGGGGCTCCAAAATGGCATCTCCAATATTAAGTTTCATCATATATTCCCATTTTCTATTTTGGCGCATGTAGTAGTCAAGACGACCTTTGCCTTCTAATGACAAGGCTGTGTCAGCGGTAAGATCTAGAGCGAAGAAGAAAGCGTTCATGCTAAAAGTTGTTCATTTTTTGAATGAAATTTGGCAGGGAGGATCCATTTGGTTAGGGGTATAATCTCTAAAGAATCTCATCCAAATTTGTTGAGCGCCAAACAAACAGACAAAAAAAGTACAGGCATATAAGAATGGGTTTCTTGTTACACAAATGGAAATGAATGGGGAAAATAATCAAAACAAGCATACTGATTATAATAAAATATAGCGAATAGCATTATATTAATAAAAATGCACCAAATCTGAATAAAACTTCTGTGCATACTTGAATTCTTACGAGTGGAAACAGAAATTTATAGAAGCCATAAATAATGGTCAAATACGAAGAAGACAGAAAAGAAACACTCTATTTACATTTCTCACAGTTTTTCCCAGCTAGTCCTTCCTTGCAGTGGCATTGCTGCCAAGACCAGTAATCTATACATGTTCCACCATGTTGGCACGGGTTAACAGCACAAGCTCCTTCCAGCCTGGGACACCTCAACAAAGAAAGAAAATAGCAAGAGGTTTACAGAAGCATATCTATTTATTTTGTAGGATATTTAAATCATTGTGATATCCTTTGAGATTAATTCATTACACATGTGAAGCTATGTGCACATATAACATGGCTTTTGGGATAATATGCTGTTCCCTTTGACAAACTCTGAAAGGGGAAGACGTTTTCTCCCCCTGTTGAAGAAGGCAATAAGGCTGAGCAGTAACACAAGGTCTGAGAGGTAGGCTGGGTATCTAGGCTCTTGTGCGGTCTTGAATCAGAGTATAAGGCATGCCACATTCACTTCCTGGGAGCTGTGGGCAGTGGTGAACCATTCTGTGGGGGACTGTGAGAATTTTTATGCAAACTTCCTGACTGGCTACAGAAACCTGTAATTTCTGTGTGGTCCCCAGGACTTTGTTTTTGTCTATTTCTGACCACAGCATCATGATACTTCATCCTGTCCTCAGCAGAGCTGACATCTTTTCTCTTAAGTACAAATATTTGTTTGGATGATGAGGAGAGACTGTACTATATACACGATTCTGTTTCTTCGGTTCCTTTCACTCTTCATTCTTATTGTGTCAAATAGGAATTTAATTCTACAGTATTTTTGTGAGTTTCCTTTATGTTCTCTTTGGAAACAGGAAGGAGGGCAGAATGTTTTAACAAAATAAATAATCCAGTCATTATGAAAGAGACAGGAGATTTAAATTTACATATTGTATGCCAAAGAACACCAGTTAATTTTCCTCTTCGATACCTCTGCTCATTCTTGCTCCCTTCCCACTTTGGTTATAAGAAATTGTGGTACTGTCCTGCCAAGTTCTTCAAAAAACAAATTCTACTGAAATGAAGAAACACTGGTGTGATCCTACACTGGGTGATCCTTCTTTTTAAAAAAGCACCCCCACATCCAAAGTATTTTTTATTTAAAACAGAAGTACTCTTATTTGTTAAACCATTAAAGAATAAGTACACCATGCTCCTTAGCTATCAGAATATTTGAACCACTAGGCTTCAGTAAATTTAGTAAATTAGCACATTTTGAAAAAAAGAAAACCTCACTTTTGGGTAAAGATGTGAATGCTTATATTGTGAAATCTTATGTTTTATTTTTACAGATAGAACAAATGAAATTGAATTTTATGACTTTGCACTAAATGCTTTACACTAAATTTTATGACCTTACACTTGTGAACCTCTTTTCCCCCTCTATTGCTAAAAGAGTGAAACAAATTCCAGAAACATTTTTGCATAACTATATTGCATACATTCTGAATACATAAAATAGCAAGTAACCAGAGAGGAATAACTTGCACTATACATTAAATTAAGAGCAGAATTATTTTTTTAAAAAATGTTATTGTCTGCTAAGCAAATCTGAAAGGAAGCCTGAAACCACTTTTCACTCTGAAACTGTCCAAGACATTAAAGTAGGAATCCTGGTAGACAAGAGACCCACAAATTACAGACACTTCTATTTTTCACTGGTGATGTTCCAATGGTTGGCTGTCTATGAAAACATAATTGATGTTGATCTCTGTGCTGCAGAGCTTTTGGAAACCTTATGCTAGAAGCTGAGACTGCGAAAGGAGGAGGTATGAGATAATCATTCTGGACATTCTCTTATTCCAACTCTAGGTTCAAACAGCAGGATGGAAGAAACAACAGGTTCACCTAATCAATCATTTTGAAATGACATTCACAGGGGGAAACCAGGTATAAGGGAAGAGCACTGATACTTGAGAGGAACAGCGAGATAACAGACCTTGGGTCTGTAAAAAGGGCATTAAATGTACCGAATCAGATCAGGTGGAATAGGATTTGAAATTGCAAAAGGAATGCTGCTTATACTAGAAACTAGTATCACTGGAAGCAGTAGTATATATATTTCAGTGCAGTTTTTCTATTAGTTTTACATATGTGAAATCCTATTGACTTCACTGTGGTGAATGACAAGTTACAGAATTGCACTGTTAAACTCCAATGCAATATAGCCAAGTACAACAATGTGTATGAAACCACAGACAATACCAGAACGTACATTTCCATATGTGCATTGTAATACAGATGGTAATGTGTGCTGCCATTCACACTGTCTACTGCAAGCAAATTACTCTTCTCCATGACGATCTGTGTTTTAGATATGATCATGCAATTAGTGGTAGAGTTACAAATCCAGCAAGAAAATTAGCATGCTGATGCTCTTCATGCAGAGCTCACTTGCTGGAACAGAGAATTTATGTATAACATAGATGGTTTTACAGAAACCATCATGACTATTTAAATGTTCTCGTTCCCATTTTATTCTGATGGTTTGTTTGTTTCTTTGCTTGTTTATCAAAATTTGGATCTCACCTTTCCGCCCTTACAAGGGCTACCAAGCCGGCTAACAATTTAAAACATACATGATAAAATTACATTTTAAAACCAACCCCCCCCCCAAAAAACACACATAATTAAAGCAATTAAAAAAACAAAATTAAAATCCATACAAAATATTTTAAAAGCAATCAAAACCTTGGTTAGGAAAGAAGGAGTGTTCAGGGAAAGCCAAACAAAAAAGCCATCACCCACTGGTGGAAGATGGCAACAGAAGAGGACAGATGAACCTCCCTGGGGAGAGAGTTCCAGAGCTTTGGTGCCATGACTGAGAAGGCCCTCTCCTGGGTCTGCCACAATCTCAGATTTGTATAAATAGTATAAATGACATACTGATCTAAGATGCCTTCAGCTGCCAAAGCTTGGCTGGGTTCTAAGGGACGTCCATTGACTGCAAACTCCATTATGCAACCGACAAAATCATGACTTTCCACCTGTCCCTTCCTTTGAAGTATTGGCTCTATGGATCTGACACCTCCAATGGTGACTCTGTTTGGTTGTACATCTAATGTCCTGGGGAGGGGAATACAAAAAAAAATAGAACACTGACTTACAACAGCCAAAGCACGCACACACTATCTAGTTATAATTATAATAATTAAACATTAGCAATCACATCAGTGGCTAGAAAACTACTTAAGGAAAACTAATTTGTTGAGGATGTCATATGTAGATGTTACTCAGACAAATTATTTCGAAAGTTGAAGTTAGTTTTGAAAGAGAAGCGTGGGAAAACTCCATTCTTTTTTTAAATGCATTTGGCTACAGTTTTCACTTAATTAAAACCATTAGAGAACAATTGTTTATAATAACTGCATGTAATACAATAGCTTCTTCTAAAATGAAGTGAACACCAGTAAATACCTTACTTTGTTACAACTAGGGCTCAGTTTGATTGTACTGAGAGCTCCATATATAGTATGGCTTCGAAATCAAGCCCTGGAAGCGATTTACTCAGAAATTAACATGACGTGGGTTGTAACCTGAACATTTAAATATGACAACAGGGATCAGCCAGAGTCCATAGGGGTCAATTATTTCATTCACCAAGGAAGTACTATGTGTACATATGCTGGGAATGCTTCAGTAAATAGATCAGTTTATTACTAGCAATGGGCAAACTTCCCCTGGTTCAAATCATAAAACACCCAGCAACTTATTAGCAACATTGGAGAACTCCTGGGGGGGGGGGGAGCCTTATTTTTCTACAAGATGTGAAACTACTGATAACCCCTGCCATGTCCTCCCCATAATCCCTACATCCCTTCATCCTATCAGTTTTCAAACCCACTTTCCACCGGCCCCCTGAATCACCTTACATCAGCTGTTTCTCTGGTGGCAACATCACTTCCTCCCTTCCCCCACTCAGGGGCCTCAATAGCAGTGGCCATCATGAGGAGGAGAAAGGAAAAATGAGAAGGCAGTGTCTGTATGCCTCTGCCTGACATCCTGAGCAATGCCAACTGCAACACTCCTAGGAAGCCTGACAAAGGTAGCTTTCCCCCACCTGCCCCATGGGTGTCTTATGGCCAGAATACCACACTGGTGAAGTTGCCAGCGACTGAGATCTCCTTTCTACCATTCCTCCATCTATGCTGTAGACTGCTGGATTACATATGTATTCTAAGAGTATATTCTGTTCTTCAGGATGTTTTCATAACCCTGTTCAACCACTGGCTCCTGCTAATGGTGGCAGGAAAACACATATTGTAATGGCATCTGGACCTGGTGTTGAACTAGACAGTATGGAGGTGGTGGAAGAAATAAACACAGTTCTGCTATTCTTGGTGTCTTGAAGTTTATCTCTCTACATCTTATAATTACAATGCAAATAAGAGCAATGGTGAAAGTTTTATCATACCTTCATTAAAGTTTGGTAGGAGACAGTAAGAAGAGACAAAGTTTGATTTGTAGGCCACATTTGGCCTCCAGGCTTCCAGTAGGTTAACCCTGATACTGATTATTATTCATAATTTATAAAACTTCTGTCTTTGAAAATATATATTTTCCTTTGTTCTTAGATCAAAGTGTGCATCTGAAAGCTAGTGGGCTATATATAAATTTCAGCTGTTTTTGGATTAAAATATTTTTAAAATTAAATCTAATTGTGGTTGATTAAAATATGACAGCTTCCTATGTTCAGCACTGGCAGTTACAGGAACAAAACTGGTTTATGTTGCAAAGAGTATACAAAAGGATTATAGCATTAATAAAGAATGATGACAGATGGGTGACAAAAATGAGAATCACACATACTGGATGGGGGATACACTTCTAGGCAGCAGTGTATGTAAACAAAATCTTGAGGTATGGGTGGACTGTAAGCTAAATATGGGCAGTCAGTGTGACACAGTAGCAAAACTGGCTAATGTGGTCTTGGGGTTATCAACAAATAGAAAGAAGTCATAGTCCCATTCTATATCATATTGGTCAGGCCGCACCTGGAATATTGTGTGCAGTTCTGGACACTTCATTTCAAAAAGGATGTGGACAGAACTGAGTGGGTGCAGAGGAGAGCAATGAGGATGATTAGAGGTCTGGAGACCAAGCCATTTGAAAAAAGGCTGAGGAACATGGGAAAGTTCAGTCTGGAAAAGAGGAGGTTGGGGGGGCATGAGTGCTCTCTTTAGGCTGTCTCTTAGAGCTGTTGACAGTATGGATCATGAAAAGCTATGGCTGGTTTAAAAATAAATGGGTGTGCCACAACATCTGATTGTTTTCATGTGCAACCTGTACTCTGGACAAGACTATGGATAAACAGATTGGTTTACAATTGGCAAAGGTGCCAGACAAGGATGTATTTTATCTCCAATCTGTATGCAGAACATATTATAAGGAAATATTTAGATGAAGTCAGAGTGAAAATTGGTGGAAAGAACATTAACTATTTGAGATATGCAGACAACACCACATTACTGGCAGAAAATGCTAAAGACTTGAAATGACTACTGATGAAGCTTAAAGCAGAAAGTGCCAAAGCAGGATTACAGCTGAACATCAAGAAGAAAAAAGTACTGACTATGGCAGAATAACACAACTTTAAGGTTGATGATGAAGAAATTGAAGTGTTCAAGATTTTCTATTCCTTGGATCCATTATCAACCAAAAGGAAGACTGCAACCGAGAAATCAGAAGGATATTGAGACTGGGAAAGGCTAGAAGGAGCTAGAAAAGATTCTTAAGTGAATGTATATGTAACGGGTGACCAAGCTCAAGATAATTTATGCCAAAGTATTCCCCATTAATATGTATGGGTGTGAAAGTTGGACAATGAAGAAAGCTGACAGGAAGAAAGTCAATTCATTTGAAATGTTGTGTTTGAGGAGACTTTTACAGATACTATGAACTGCCAAAATGTCAAATAAGTGCATTCTCGAGCAAATGAAACCCGAACTCTTCCTAGAAGCCAAAATGAGTAAACTGAGGCTATTGTACTTTGGTCACATTAGAGCAGTCAAGACTCACTGGAAAAGACAACAAAGCTAGGAAAAGTTTAAGGCAGCAGGAAAAGAGGAAGACCCAACATGAGATGGATAGACTCAATAAAGGAAGCTATGGCCCTCAGTTTGCAAGACCTGAGCAAGGCTGTTAACGATAGGATGTTTTGGAGGTCATAAATGGAACCAACTTGACAGCACATAACATACACACAGTTCTTTATGTAAAGTCATAGTGGTGCAATGTAAATAGTGCTCCCCAGTGAATGCTAGAACTTTACCACCTTGAAGATGCTATGGGGGAAATGGAAGTTAACATAAAGAGGAATATTGCACAATTTCATGTCTTCAGTTTTATAAAAAGAAGAATAAGAGCAGGGTGGCCAACTAAAAACCAGCAGGTGATCATTTCACATACAACGTGTAAATATTAATATTTATAAGCAAGATTGGAAGCAGATGTGCAGATATAGAGCACAGAAGACAAGGCAAGTCTGTCCTCAGCACCCAAATATTACCCCAAAAAAATCCTACTATTTTAGCCTGTTTTTCAAATAGTTATGCTTGCCAAACTGACACTTCCTGGGTTCAGAAATACAAGCTTGGGAAACTCATAATGCACACCTTCAATTCAAGGGAGATATTACAACTCCCAAATTTTTCTCTGCCTGAGATTGTATATCTGTGACAGATTACTCTCCTGCCCATCAACTACCACGTTTACCATGGTGGCTGCTGCTATTACACACCAAGTTGGAAATGAAGGCCCCTATCTCCATCTCTACTATGCCAGACCTCTAAAGACTACATTTCCCAGGCGTACCAAGGCACAGTATTGCAGAAGTGACCGACACAGCATGAGTTACATCATCCAATAGAAGGTCATTAATGCACTTAACACAAAGACAATGAACAAAATAAAACATGATTTACCAATCACTAGAGACTGCCACATTGCTAATAGTGCAGTAGCCTGGTTCCAGTTCCTCTGAGCAGGAGTCCACAGTCAATGAGGCTGCCTGCAAAAATTACATCAAGAGTGGATTACCCCTTTAGGCATTTATCATAAAGCCCCAAATAGGTATTGGTTTAATTTATTACTAAATGTAGAAAGTGGGAGGGTTGAAACTAACATTTGTGGATTAATTTTCCATTTTTTAAATACATTAAGAAAGAAAACCCATATGTAAACTCTTACCATCTTCTTTCAATTCTGGCAGTAACTTTCGTATTGTTGTAGTCATTATAAGTACCCTTTTGTCTCCAATCCCCCCTTACCCCCTCAAAAGGCATTTGGAAGACAGGAAAAACAAGTTTATATTTGTAACATTAATATCTTTTTCAATATTACAGATAGGTGATGTAAAAGACATTCTCAGATGTAAAAAAAGGCTGCCCAGAGAAGTGTGAGGGGCATTAACACTTAGGCCGTCACTAATTATATGGAGAATATAGATGTAATATACCAGCAAGACTCATAGCATATTCACAGTACTCTGAATCCTACAACTGAACTGACAGTAGAAGATACCGTGCTATCAATATTGTTCCGGCCCACTCTCTGCCCACCACCTTCTCCTTCTCCTCCAGCTGGGTAAGTTAACTAAGTACCCTGCACTATGTGCCTGACACAGCAAGTTTCCAAATAGACATGGTGGAGATGATCCATCTTGATCCATCCATAAAATACAAATTGTAGAAGACAAGTCTTTTCTCCTTTAAAATGGTAAACAGCAGAACAGGAAAGCAGGTTTCAAATACTAAAACCTAATGGAGATTGAAGGGTTAAAGCCCCTCTCCCTTCCTGGCATGGTCCCAAGGCAAGTTGAGACTGCAATTTGCATTTTATTGAGGGACAGATGCATTAATGGAATGTTAAAATGTCAGGCCATGTTTATGTTAGCCAAATACAAGATACAAAAACATGGAAGAATCTGAGTTTGTCACTACTAAGTAAAAAGTGCTCTAATGTCACTACTATGTCAAATGTGCTCTAATGTATATATTATTCAAGTTTTTTGTTAAATAGGGACATTCCATGTCTAAGCACAGAATAGGCATGCTATATAAAAATAGACTTTCTATCAGCCAATTCCTTACAAGTAATTTATATCAATTTATATTGCCATGCATTCTTGAAAACAGACAAAGAATAACATGCAAGAAAAGTTTTGAAACTGTATTTTACTCTGATCCGATTTCAGGGCATTCAGTTACTAATGATATTCAAATGGTCGTACTTCTTACTTCAGCAGTTACTTTGCTACTGTTACTTCTTCAGTTATGAGAATTTCTACCTTGTCATTTTGCTATATCTCAAATTTGACAAGTTAATGATTTTACCATTTTCCTACATCCCTGTAGGAAATGAAGGATTTTAAATCCGGTAGAGCTACTATATACACTTTTGACACTAGGATATTTTATTTCTACGGTAGGGATGTTTTAGATAAAGATGGTTGTTCATTTCACATCTTATATCTGTAAACAACTCACACAGAGATAAGACAAAAAAAATCAAACATATAAACTATTGTAGTTGCATGATATATGTTGAGGAGAAAGGTGGGCTTATAAATATTTTAAACAAATAAATAAATGTTTCCTTCTCGGTTGTAGTTTACACTAAAGTGTTTTGTATTTGAGTTTGTACTGAGATTGTATTGGGAGTATATAAACACCTTGGGGTTGAACTATACAATATTAGAGATATATGGATGGTGCTGAAAATGGCAGTCTCATATTTCTTCCTCTTTTCTCCCCATTTCCCTATTATGTGTTGTTTAAAAAAATGTGTATCATAATACTATCATACTCCCACTTTACTTCCCTGGCTGAAGAACAGATAAAGCAGGGAAGCGTGGAGTGTTTGAGGAGGGCACCCCTGCCCCCATCATTAAAAAAGTAAAGGTCCCCTGTGCAAGCACCGGGTCATTCCTGACCCATGGAGTGACGTCACATCCCGACGTTTCCTAGGTAGACTTTGTTTACAGGGTGGTTTGCCAGTGCCTTCCCCAGACATCTTCCCTTTACCCCCAGCAAGCTGGGTACTCATTTGACCGACCTCGCAAGGATGGAAGGCTGAGTCAACCTTGAGCCGGCTACCTGAAACCCCCATCATTAGTCATCTCTATACCAGTCTTTACTTGCCAAAACAACTCCAACTGAAGAGTCAGCATGATACAGGGTGCTTTCACTCAAGTGGAATCCACTTTCAACGCACTTTAGCAAATCCAGTTGCAAAGTGAGTTGAAAGTGGACTGAAAGTGCATTATTCATTGCATGTGAAAGCATGGGCAGTGATCAGAGTTATGAACTAGGATCTTGGAGACCCACATTGAAATCCTCCCCTCTGCCATGGAAGTTTGTTTGGAGGCCTTGGGCTAGTCACCCATAGCATAACATAAATCATGGGGTTGTGGTGAAGATAAAATTATAGAGAGGAGAAAAATGTAAGGTGCTTTTGACCCCTCATGGGGAGAGAGGTGGGGTATAAATGAAACAAACAAATAAATAAATGACATCACATCTGATGTTCTCAATGGAAAAAGAGAAAGGAGAAGAAATCCTGCGGCTGCTGTTTTCTGTGGCAGTCAGGTGTGTCTCATGATAAGGACTTCGTGTCAAAGAAAATGATTTGCTATATTTTAAAATAGAATATATTAATGTAGCATTTGCAATAGCTACACCATAAACACGGAAGTTATTGCCTAACTATCTGAACTCATGAAGATATAATGGAGGTGAGAGACTGCCAGTGTATTCCAATGCAAAGTTATTCCAGTCTACTCAAATCAGTGGGCTTAGAGTGGAGAAGTATTGCATAAGATTGCAATGTGTAAGAGTTACTATATTTCACCTACAGTGAAACACCCACCCTGTTATTGACAAGTACTACCAGTACGTAAGGAAACTGTATACCTGGGCACAGTACCATTCACAGCTAAATATGCAGTTCTAAAAAAAATCAGCTTTCACGGGAAAAAATATTTTATCTTTAGAGAACTGTATTTCTCATTGTGCAAGAATCTGTCTGTTCCTCAGTCAACTCATTTGGGAAATGTCATAATTTTTTAAAATATAAATCATTGTGGGGAGTGGGAGATGCAATAAAAACAAAACAAAGATTGCTTTAATGTGCACAATGCTTTGTGTGAATAGTCTAAGTGAGGAGGGGAGAAGAATAGAAACTTGTGCAGCAGAAAATTATCTGCTAAAAAAAATGTACATAGCAATAATATAGTCTTCCGTTCCAAAGCCTGTATTCTTGCATTATCCCAAGCATCAAATCAGACTTTTAATTAGCCTTTGCTAATTATTCCTACCATAGTCTTTACCAATTAATTAGACCAGGACAGTCATTTACCTTCCTTTTAAAATAATATTCATTTAAGACATTTTCATGCTTCAGGATAATATTTGATGTAACTAGTACAATTCTGCTTTTATCACATGCATTTTGTATTAATTTGAAAAAAAAACGGAACTGGAATTGAATTAGCTTTATTTAATTAATTTCAAGTTGAAGAACGCTTACCATTCCAGCCCTCCGGGCAATAACAGTGTGAAACTGCCCATCAGACACTTTCTTTGTTGTGGTAAGTTTGTATGTGCCACTGCCAAGGTTGTACGAGAATCTTAGCCTTTCTTCTGTTATTTCCAGGGCTAGGAATTCTGCTCGATCTCCAGTCTGGTTGTCATAGTTATACAACATTAGAGCATTACTTTGGATAGTTGCAAACTTTATGTAAATATAATTGTTGTTTGGATCCATACTGGGAAATTCCATATAAGATAGTTCTTCAAATCCATAGCTATTTACTTCACAATGCTTTCCAAAAACACCTATATAAATAAAAAGCATACCAATTATCTGTCAGTGCTTAATCACATTTGAAATGTATTCCATTTGTTGAAGAGGCTGTCAAAAGTAAAGATACTGGGCGTGGTCCAGTGAAGTTAAAACCCACTTATTCTAATAAGGGTGTTTGTCTTCCAATGGGATATAAAATATTTATAATAAAAAAATTAAAGTTTGTTTCATTATGACAGTTCTCGAGAGAACAAAATTGAAATATGCACCAGGAGCATTTTTTAACTCATTTGCTATGCATTCTAAAGCAAAATGTTGCTCTGCTTAGCAACATTTTAATTGGATTTAAATATTAATACGACATTTTCATTCATACTGTGCCAAATGCTAAGTTATTTGGGTATCTCAGAGTTAGGAACTGGATTTGCTAACTGGATTTGCTATCTTAAGAAATACATAATCACATTTAGATAAATGATATTATACAGTTTTGAACCCTGATCTACATGCACATTTTTCTACTCTGCATTCCCCATTTCAGAGGACTTTTCACATATTCATGTTCAGTGAAAGTATGGAAGATGGGGATAGGATGGCACCTGCTGCCCCCACCTCTGATCTCAGATAAAGATCTAAATGTACAGCTGAAGCCCAAGCCCCCTGACTTCACAAATACACCTTCTGCACATACAATTTAAATATGGGTAGTTCTTAACTGTAGGAGCCCCGCGGTGCAGAATGGTAAGCTGCAGTACTGCAGTCAAAACTCAATCCCGACAGCAGTCAGTTTCAGTTAGCCAGCTCAAGGTTGACTCAGCCTTCCATCCTTTCAAGTCGGTAAAATGAGCACCCAGCTTGCTGGGGGTAAAGCGTAGATGACTGGGGAAGGCAATGGCATACCATCCCATAAACACCGTCTGCCTAGTAAATGTTGTGATGTGACATCACTCCATGGGTCCGTAATGACCCAGTGCTTGCACAGGGGACTACCTTTACCATTATCTTTAGTTCTTAACTGATCATATCTAGGGTTGCCAGGTCCCTCCTGGACAGTAGTGAAGGCTGGGGGATAGGGTTGCCAGCTCTAAGTTTGGAAACTCCTAGAGATTTGGGGGTGGGGCTTGTGGAGAACAGGGACCTCAGTGGGGTACATCCAAAGCAGCCATTTTCTCCAGGGAAACTCATCTTTGTAGTCTAGAGATGAACTGTAAAGACAGCGGATCCCCAGGTCCCAACTGGAGGCTGACATCCCTAATCATACCATCAAATGAACCCATAAAGATCATGAGTAGAGGCAGCGGGTACAATTCTGGAGCTTGCTCTACACGTTCCGTTAATGTATGAAAGGGTTCATTTCCTTTCAAAAATAATAATTTACAGAATACCAATCAATGCATTCTCTCATTCTCCTATTGTATTAATCTGCATATGCTGCTTTTGTTTCCCGTATTTTAAGGGTTTTTGTTACTTCAGAATTAAGACAAAACTCTTTTGCTTTCAACATTTGCTTGCTATGTCAAATAATATGGAACAAAAATGGGAGCCAAAAATGAAACCACTGGCAGTTATTCCTTTGATTTAGCAGTTCACCGTCTATTATTCTTTAGATCTCAAGTCAACATATAAGGTATTTCACAGAGTGCTTGTGGTATTTTTTTTTTTTTACTATGAACTGGCTTGAAACCTATGGACCCTATACATTGCCTGTATTCATATTTTGGTTCAAATAGGAATTCCTTTATAAATAATATTTTTAAAAATCTTTTAAAACACCTGTTAACATTTTAAGTGTTTAAGATACAGAACAGACTCCCTAATTTCTGAATTGGAAAGCAGAATGTAGCCAAGAATGAAAAATACATAGGGAGAAGAAAGACTTGGACCAGAAGTTAGTCTGTGGGAGAGTGGGATTTGGGGTAAACAAAAGAAAAAAGAGGGAGGGGGGTCTGGGTTAGGAAGAAAGGGGAAAGTGGTATGGGGATATGGAAACTGAGATAACTGAGATTTGGGATCAGGAGGAGAAGAATGGGATCTGAAAATAGGATAGAGAAAAGAGGGACGGGTTTAGAAGCAAGGAGGAAAGACAGCATTTACATTTACAATCTGATGACTGGTTTAGACGTGTAATGGAATTCAGTGATAAGGAGGTGACAGAGTGGCAAGGTGGTAGAATGAATAGTACCACTTCAGGGGAAGGATTGGATCTTTCACAGGTACCCTACATCAATAATGTAAAATGGGAAACTAGCACAGGATATGAAGGGCTAATGTGCTATTTTTTTTTAATTTGTAGGAAGCTTTTCAACATGAAAACATTGGAAATGTGACTCTCCTCACC
Source organism: Euleptes europaea (assembly GCF_029931775.1). Classification (NCBI taxonomy): domain Eukaryota; kingdom Metazoa; phylum Chordata; class Lepidosauria; order Squamata; family Sphaerodactylidae; genus Euleptes; species Euleptes europaea. The sequence continues at coordinate 33,626,522 of NC_079320.1, read as the reverse complement.
TGCTGTCTGAAGTAGTACAGCCCATGCTGCCACTTCAGAATTCTGCCCCTCTTTCTGTTTGTACAGCAGAGGCCTGAGGAGAAGTGGGATCTACCATTAGAAGAGTGTTGCCAACCGCCAGGTGGGGCCTGTAGACCTTCCAGAATTACAACTCATCTCCGGACTACAGAGGTCAGTTTCCCTGCAGGGAATGGCTGCTTCGGAGGATGGACTCTATGACATCGCATCACTTGCTAAACTCTCTTCCCAAACTTCAACTCCTCAAACTCTGTCCCCACAAATCTCCAGGAATTTCCCAACCTGTATTTGTCAACCCTATATTAAGAAGGTGGAAGATTGGGATTAGAGGATGGATTTGAGGCTGGGATAAGACTAGCAATGACGGGTTACACCCCCCCCCAAGAGGTCTCAGTTCCTTCACTGACTAAGCTGTCTCTACACTGAACCTTCGTTAAAGCTAATAAAGTTATTAAACTGACTGAACAGGAAGGCACCTTTTGGAAGCAAGAATCCCTGCAATGGGGAAGTTAAGTTTAGCGCTCTTTGTTCCTCCATTTGTTCAGGAGGTTGAGTCAACTAAAGATACAAGAGATATAAAGATGCTGTTTTTATGTCTCTGTATGTATTTTCTCTCTGGTTTTAATTGTTTTAATGTTTTTTTATGGTTTTAATGGTTTTAAGATGTGATTCTATTATGTATGTTTTTAATTTGTTAGCTGCCTTTGTGCCCTGTGATGGCAGAAAGGCAGGGTATAAATTTTGTAAAATAAATAAATAACATAATTTCCCACTTACCAAATGGACAATGGCAGTAATATCCTTCCACTCCATTTTGACAGGTTCCGCCATTGAAACAAGGGTTGCATTCACAGTAATTGACAGTGGAGTCACACATTTTCCCTGTGACAGAATCAAGTGTTGCAAGATTAGAGATTTGTAGTAAAATGCATTTGGACAATTCACCTTACCAATAAACTGGGACTTTTTTTATTTTTTTTATTTATTTTTTTAGGAAATAATAATCCAAATCAGGGCACAGAAGGAATTTGGTAATTTATTTCAAAGTGAACGGAATAGAGTTTATTTTGTCAATCTGAGTTGGTTTCCTGGGGTAGTCTTTTTTAATGGAGAGAAAAGAAATATCACTACAGAGTAGCAGTATCCTGTAATACATCCATGGTACCTTACAGATGTGTCATAACATGCTGAAAGTGAGGTGCAAGACCAGGCAATTTAAGCAGAGCAGGCCTCAGAAGCTGGAATATATGGGTCTTAGTTTTCCAGAAGGACCTTTCAATGACTTGAGACTGCTGCTGCTTCTTTTCATGGCTACACCTACTGGAGAAGTGATGGCAACCATGAAAGCAAGGAATTGGAGGAGAAGCCACTACCTGCTTGCTTGTTCACTGGCTGGGTGAGGAGCAAATGGCACCAAAGACAGGCCCTACTGAAAGGCAGCTCACGAGTCAATAGTCACCACTAAAACCTGGAGTCAGCCCTAAATTCAGCCACCAAGACTAATGTTACATTACATTACTCTTGTAAGGAAAATGTATAAGAATTGGACTTTGTTCAGGGCATGGCTGTCAACTTCTTGTTAATATGAATGATGTAAACAGTCTTAATTTAACTTTCCTCAAACTTTCCTATTTATTCATTACAGAACTACTTGAATATGAAGTTGTTTATCACTGCAAGGAATTCTCAGCATGGTGCAAATTGCACCATTTTATTGCCTTTGTAGAGATTCCTCCACAGAATTTAATTAAAATTTCAAGCCTGAAGAGGGGTTGATTTTTTAAAATACATTCCTCGGGCTATTTTTTCCTCAAAAAAAAAAAACCATTTCACAGCTCTCTAATTAATTGCATATGTTTCAAATAATAATGTTTTCATGAGTGAAAACAATGAATTGCTTGGGTAAATCATTCCCCTGAAGTTAAACAAATTACCAAATGACTAGCTTTGTAAACTTTCAAGGGCTGAGAGTGGCTCATCTCCAAGTTTCAATTTCAAGGATTTTGATCTCTTTGCCCATTCCAAACACACTGGTCAAGGACTAATTCTGATGTGACGGGGGAGATAACACTTGTACCGTAAGTGCATACTCAAAAGTATCAAAATTCATTAGGACGAAAATTATGAAGATGCTTTCAACATCTATATGCACCCCCTCGCCCAGTTGGTTTGGAGTTTCAGGCTTGGGTGCCATCAGTATGCTGATGACACCCAGCTACATCTGTTGATGGGCGGCCAGGTGTCTGGAGGCCATGGTGAAATGGTTAAGACAGAATGACCTGAAATTGAACCCACTGAAGACGGAGGTCCTGTGGCTGGGTCGGGGAGTCATTGCTCTTTTTGTGATCAGAGAGTGATGGAAGTTTGGAGTTTTAATATTTAACCAGTTTTCTTTGGGATGCAACATTATATAAACCCAGTATTAAAGCTTGTAAAAATGCCTTCCACAGAATTATATGGTTTGGGGGCAAGCATAGGATGTTGTAAACTTTGATATTTGACAGTTTTTTCCTCTCTCACTTTCCTTCATGATACCATATAATATAATAAGTGCATTTCAAACAGATGCAGGATGGAAAGAAATAGAGTAGAGATGGAAAGGAATACTACTAATAGCCTTCCATTATTATTATTATTATTATTATTATTATTATTATTATTATTATTATTAGTGGTCCAGTGTCGTGTAGTGGTTAAGAGTGTTGGACTAATATCTGGGAGACCTGGGTTCGAATCCCCACTTGTGCCATGGAAGCTTGCTGGGTGACCTTGGCCCAGTCACACACTCTCAGCCTAACCTGCCTCACAGGGTTGTTGTGAAGAGAAAATGGAGGAGAGGAGAATGATGTAAGCTGCCTTGGGCCCCCATTTGGGAGAAAGGTGGGGTACAAAGGAAGCAAAAATAATTTAAAAAGTTTGCTGGTGACAATATTGAAAATTATTTGCTACATCAAATTTTCATATGTGATATTGCAGTTCAAAACTACAGGGGAAAGAAGCATTTTAAAGGATCACCTTTTTGATACTCTTTCCCATCAGCTTCTTTTAAAAACATTTGAAAACATTTAACAAAAATATCATTCATTCCTTATACCTAAGGACCCAAAATGGAAAAAACAAAAATTCACAGAAAGAGCAGGTGATATGCTACTGTATATCACAAGTTACATTCCATCTTGCAGCTGATACTTTCCAAAACTAAGCATGATAATCATTAGTAGACATAATTATAACAGATTGCTTCAACCTTGATGTTACACTGAGGTAATCTTTCATTACAGCTGTGCTCATTGGAACCAACTTAATTTGCCTCTATAGAGAGATGAGGTGCGATGCAGCTGGCTAAACATAATAAATCAGTGAAAATCTCTCTACCTTCCCTGTCTTGAACTCAGCCGTTCTAGTGCTCTATAACTTAGAAATTTGAATCCTCAGGGAAGAGAAAGCTTAAATTAGGAGGTATCTGTCATTATAGACAAGAAGCACAGTCTCCTGACTCAACTACACAACCACACAGACATAGACACACACAACCAACAGGATGGTAATTAACTGGCAAATGCATTCTGGGAGATCCATGCACACTGGTCTGAGTGTTTTGGAGGGTGTGATGGAAAAAGATGCCCTAAATAAAAGCATTCACATTTCTGTTGTAGTTATTTTTGGTCAAATACGGCATTGCATTATTTTGGGAGGGAAGAAAACACAACCTTTCTCACAAACTGGTCACCCTCAAAATAATGTATAGGAAAACACTACAAACTCCCTTTGTGTCTCAGTTTTCAAGCAGACTGGGAAAATCAATGTGTTAAGATGTGGGGAAATGTCACATGTGCCAGGCATCAGATAGGCCATTCAAACCAGCAGATCACTGGAGTTTCATTAACCCCAATTGTAAACAACAAGGGGTGATGTAACTCCATTTTGCTGTTGCTACAATGAATGTTCTGCTGGCCTGTCCCAGTGAGCATATGCTTATTTAACCTCCAGTGCTAATGACTTAAAGAGTTACTCACAATTGTGCCATGGAATTATTCTGCTATGCTGCTGGCCAAATAATTTGATGCGCTGATTCATTGTGAAATATAATCTCAGATCATTAAATTAATTAGAACAGCCATTCGGATACAAATAATTACTTGTGACCTGAGGCTCAGCAGGCTCTACTGATGGTGTACATAGAAAAATCCGATCAGTGGCTTTTATGCCAAGAAAGCTTTCTCAGAAAACATATGTTGTTTGCCACAGATGTTCTTGAAAAGCAAGCATGACGTTGACAGCTCTTGGTTTTTTTTTCTATACAAAGCAGCATCTTTTGTATTTAACTGATCAATTTAATAGACTCAAAATATTGATGCTTATACAATGTTCTCTGTGGCAGGAGGATGGAACGGAGGTGTGCATGCTTAAATGCTGGCTTGTTTCTGACAAGTGCAAAATCAAGGTTTTGTGAAATTCTCATGCTTCATTCTCATGCTTAATATCCAGGTTCAATTTAAATGTGATGCTGGTGAAGCAACAGCATTTTCCAGGGGTTGGTGGGGGGTGGGTGGCTTTGCACTACTAGCACAGCACCTTTTTCAAAAGAGGTCTCTATGCAGCACAAGTAACTGCTTTGCCCAGGTAGCAGACAAGTTTAAATGAGATGTGCGAGCACAAAGCCCCACTGGTACTTGCTTCTTTGCCCCGACATCATATTTAAATCTGGCCTTACAAAGAGAAGGTGTGTTGGTACACTTCTGTTTATACTGCATCATGGCTTGGATCCAGACTAGATGTCCTCTCTCCTCCAGGAACAGGATATTAGGGGGCATTTTGGGCAGCCACAGGAGGGGCAGAAGCAGAAAAAACTCTGCTCTACATACACAAGTCCTTGCACCTATAGAAACATTAGCCTGGACACAACTCCATGTCAGATTGCATGTGGGGCTCACATGACTGAATGCTCTTCTATGATGAAAAATCATGGTGCATTGCAACTATGTATCAGAAAGAAAGACACGACCGTTTTCTAGGAGTTGGAATAATTTGTTTGTTTTTTGTAGAAAAGTATCCATCATATGAGCTTTGCCTACGGTCGGAATTGGCACACCAGGACACTCATCTGCCATCTTATTTGCTTTTTCTGAGCGCTGGACTTTATATAGACTTGCCACGAAAACATTTATTTTTCTGGAGGTGAGACTGATAAGAAAATAATGTTGCTAGCATTTAACTTTGATTTACTTAATCATGGTATTATGCACTGTGAATGAAGAGACTATGAATGGAGGCTTACTACGTGGCCACCAGTGTACATCAGTCTAAACTTGCTTTACAGGAGTGATGTGAATATCAAATAGGAGAGGAATGCATATGCTACTCTAAACCCCTTGGGGAAAGCATAGGATACAAATCTAGTAAGTAAAGATTATTTCTAGGCTGTCTTTTCAACCAGAATTTATATTCTCAACAACAATCCAACAACAACACATCCTTAAGATACTGTTAGTTAACTTCTCTTGTATCTATAATAACTGCACACAGGAAAACAGTTTTTGTACATTCTTACCTGTATAGCCAGTTTTACAAACACAGTTGAAGTTTCCTGGGAAGTTCTGGCAGAGAGCACCATTTTTACAGGGACTTGACAGGCACTCATTAATATCTCTTTCACAAGCCATTCCTGTGAAACCAATGGAACAACTGCAAGAGAATCCTCCCACCAGGTTCTGGCAAGTCCCACCGTTGTGGCAAGGGGATGGAAGACATTCATCTATGTCTACTTCACACAATGTTCCGTCATATCCTGCCATACACCTGCATGTAAAAGGCTGGAGTGGCTCGTTTGACACAATGATAACTGGCACACTCTCATAGCTGATAAACTTAGGGCTGACACTTAATTTTCTCAAACAGCTACCACCATTCCGACAAGGATTTTCTAAACATGAATCATGGTCCACAGATTCTATTCGAACTCCACTTTGGCGGAAGAGGATTTCTTTGATGCTTTCAAAGAAAGTAGTCACACCACCAGGATTCACATACTGATAGTTGTTCCGCTTCACAGCCACCATCAAGAACGTCCGGTTATTCCTCCCATAAACCCCAAAGAGTTGCACAGTTGTTCCTAATCCTGTTAACTGGGAATTAGCAATTCTCAGAAAATGGAGGTAATGATTGGTCAGAAATTCTTTCAGAGATTGTACATTAAGACGAAGAAGGATGCTGTTATCAATAGTGGCATTATTGAATCCTGAAAAGAAAACTCGAACGCTGCTAGTAACTGAGCTGTGCAGTCCATCGTTGCTTAGGACTGTCAGATCAAATGTCCCATCAGTGGACCTTGCCACAGAACAAAGATCACAGGTGCCTGCTGGAACATTGAAGAGGGTTGTCACTCCTGAAGTAAGAGAGCACTGGAAGCTGTCTAAAACATCTGGATCCTGAGGTTTTACATTGCCCAATATTCCACCAGGGAACAGGCTGCCATAATAACTGACAAATATTTCTACTGATCTAGGCTGTGATGGGTTATCATTTTGGTCTATTACTTTTATACGCACAGTTCCCGTGGAAGACATCTGAGGAGTGCCTGAGTCTCTGGTAACCACTGACAAATAGAAGTCACTGATCTGTTCTCTGTCAATTTCTCTTGTTGTAGTCAAAACTCCAGCAGTGCTGAGACTAAAATAACTGGTTGCTGTGCCAGTGCTAAGTAAGTAATAAGAAAAGGGGCCTTGGTTCAGAGGAAGATCAGGATCTGATGATTGAAGTGTCATCACAAGTGTTCCTGCACGGTTGTTTTCCATGATTTTTCCTTCCATGGTGGAAAGAGTGGGTCCATTATCATTGATATCTTCTAAAGTTACCAACAGAGAGGCACTTCCAGTAGCTGAAGGTGCTCCTGAGTCAATTGCTAATACAGTTAAATTGTACACTGGTATGTTTTCTCGATCCAATTCTGCAGTCACTGTAACTTGTCCTGTCTGGGGGTTAATGGAAAAGGCACCATTGTAGTTCCCATTGCCAATAAAATAGGAGAATCGATTCCAGCTAGGGAGAGAGTCAGAGTCAAAGGCACTTACAAATGTGACGTGGGTCCCAGGAGGAACACCTTCACTAATCTGTACATTATACATTTTCAAACTGAAAACAGGGGGATCATTGGCATCTAGTATAGTGATATTCACAACTACTTCATCTATATCTGCACCACGAATGCTTCCAGCATTTTTTGCAAGTACCTTCAGAGAGATTCTTTCTTCCTTTTCCCTGTCAAGCAGCCCTGTGACATAAATCTGCCCGCTACTGTCGTCAATCTGGAAACCCTTTTTTCTGCTGTTGCCAAAGATAAGGTAGTGAACTTCTCCATCAGTTCCCATATCACGGTCGCTTGCAAACACTTCTCCTACAGTGGTGCCATTAGAAGCTGCTTCAGAAACCTCAAAATAATAAAGCTTTGACACAAATCGTGGCACATACTCATTTGTTCCTTCTAAATGGATGTTGACGCTAGCAAAGCTGCATCTCTCTTCATCTGGAACATTAAAGGCTTTTATAGTGAGGTGATAGCTTTGTTTGGTTTCATAATCCAAAAAACCTTGTGTAGTGATAGTTCCAGTATTGGGATCAATAACAAACAGGTCACTGTCCGAAGACTGAACTGCATAGGCAATCACAGCATTAGGTCCAGAGTCAATATCAGTTGCGTTGAGACGGATAACAGTTGTGCCACTAGGAGCGTTTTCTAAAACACTTGGAAAGTAATCTTCTGGGCTGAAAGTTGGAGAATTGTCATTCACATCAATAACATTGACTGTGATGCTGCAGTATCCAGTTCTAGCAACCCATCCTCCATCTACAGCACTAACAGTCATCTCGTGCTTTTGGCATAACTCATAATCAAGGGGCTTGGCAAGCCTTAATGCACCGGTAGTTGTGTTAATTGCAAAGTTTCCAAGCTTGTTTCCAGAAGAAATGTTGTATTTGATTAGACCATTCATAGCGGCATCTTTGTCCCTTGCTGATACAGTCCTGAGAATAGCCCCGACAGCATGACTCTCAGGAACTGTTATGGTTGAATGGTTTGGGGAGAACTCTGGTGTATGATAATTTTCCTCGGTTACTATTATCTGCACAGTTGTCTCTGATGAGAGAGGAGGGTTCCCTTTATCTTTTGCTTTAACTTTTATTAGAAAGTTTTGATTCATATAATTCATTAGTGAAGATGCTACTGAAATCCAGCCTGTGTTACTGTCCAGATTAAATTTCTCTGTTAGGCTGTCATTTGAAATGATGTATTCCACTTCTGAATTCAGACCAAAATCTTTAGCATCAACAGCAGTAACTTTAATCAGCTTTGTACCAACAGCTACATTTTTAGTGACAGGTGTAAAATATTGGCTAGATGTGAACTGTGGTGCATTGTCATTACTGTCCACTATGTTGATTGTAACTGTTGTTTCACTCAGCAAAGGAGGGCTGCCTCGATCTGAGGAGGTAACTATGAAACTGTGTCTGTTAAGATTGGAGCCACTGGAGTTCTGGAACTTTAAAGATTGCTTGTTAAAAATCTCCCCTGTAGAAGCATTAATTCGGAAAAACTCTGACTGGGATTTTATGAAATAGAAGACCTGTCCATTGGAGCCTTCATCTGGATCTGTTGCAGATATCTGGGTAATCTTTGACCCAACTTCGTTAAATTCAGGACAATCCAAGTAATATGATGGCTTTGTAAATCGCGGGGAATTGTCATTGACGTCTGTCACAAATATGGTTACATCTGTGCTTACTGTCCAACCGGAGTCATGTGCTGAAACTCTGATTCTGTAGCGATCTGTATCTTCACGATTCAGAAGCCTGCTGATTGTTATATCTCCTGTATTGGGATTTATGACAAATGGTATATTTGTATCCCTTATTGAATATCTGCTGATAGCATTCATGCCAATGTCTTCATCTGAAGTTGTGACTCGTGTAACAGTGTAACCCAAAGGTGCATTTTCAGGCACTAGAGCACTGAATATCTGAGAAAATTTAGGTGCATTATCATTTTCATCTAAAACATTAATAACTACTTGGACAGTTGAACTCTGAACAGAGGTACCTCTGTCTGTTGCCTTTATAGTTAGCGTATATTGGGCCACATGCTCTCTGTCTAAAGGTCTGACACTTCTTATTTCACCATTAGCATGATGGATACTGAAACTGTTCTCCTTATTGCCACTGATTATTTCATAATTTAACTGTCCATTCGCACCACTGTCCTTGTCCACAGCAGTGACAGTAATTATTTTACTTGGTGAAAGGTTCTCCAGTACTTCAACAATTAATGGGTCTTGTTCAAAAACTGGTGCATTATCATTTATGTCTATCACCATAATTTCTAGCTTTACATAGGAAGAAAATGGGGGAAAGCCCGTATCCCTTGCCTCAATCCACACAACATACTTTTGTATTGTTTCATAATCCAAAGGTTGGTTGATGGAAAACTGCCCTGTTAGTTGGTCAATTTGAAAGGTGTTGCCAAAATTACCACTGGCAATGTAGTACGACAAAGAACCACCTCTGGATGACAGTCCAGAAACAGAAGTGACTAAGGTGCCAACTGCTTGATTTTCAGGAAACATGAAAGTGTGCTGTTCGGCTTGAACCCGAGGAAAATCTTCTCTTTTCACAAATCTTACAGTCACAGTTGTAGAATCTGTCTTTGGGTGTAAGCCTCCATCTTTCACATTAACAGAGAAGGTCACTTCAGAAGTCCCAGAGAGTCTGTCAGCAGCCATAATCGCCCCTCGCTTTGGATCAATGTGAAATTTTTCAGAATTCTTTCCCGAAAGAGAATAATGAAGCTCAGAGTTAGGTCCGGCATCGGCATCTGTAACTGTGACTGCAAATACAAATGTACCTACAAAAGAAGATGAAAAGAAAATAATTAATTATCCGAAATGAATGTTTGTGTCTACACTGATAATTAGGCCCACAAGCAGATTTAATATTCATGCTCTGGGATATGTTTCCTTCTTTTCATAGTAATAACATTAATTAGAGAGGACAGAGTTTTAGGAGCTGGAAGCACTCAACAGTATCAAAGTATGCAACATTTATCCTGAACATCAGGTGGTGACAATCTCACAAGAGTTCACAAAGTTGTTATCTCTATGGAAAAATATATAAGATGCTTTTGAGCGTATTTAGTCAATGTAAGTTGTATCATCTTCAATAACACCTTACATTCAAGCAAATGAGTTTAGGATTTTGTTGTTAGAGTAGCAATGAAGATGTTGACATATGCATTTATGCTATCCTGCTTTTCTTCCCAATGAGAACGCAAAACAACTCAGGCCATAGTTTTCCTCTCTGCCATTTTTTCACTTCAACCCTGTGAGGTAGGTTAGGCTGAGAGAGTGCGCCTGTCCCTAAATCACCCAGCGAGCTTCCATGGTAGAGTGTGGATTCAAACCCAGGCCTCCCAGTTTCCTAGTTCGTCACTGTATCCACTAAACCACTCTGCCTCCATCTCTATTATAAATTCTACTGATCAATATTTATTATTACAGTACAAAACTGGATTGTCAAGACTGTAGGTTTATCTACTTTTTTATTCTTACACATGACACATATACATGTAGGTGTCCATTTAAATAGCATGATTTCCATTTGCAAATTAAACATGTATGGATGCAGTAGACTGGAAATATACCCAAAACTGTAGTTTTACAGCTTGATACTATCCCTATTTACTCAGAGGTAAGCATCATTGGATTCAATATGCTTACTCACAAGTAAACACAGGATTGGTTTCTAATTATGAAATCCCAAGCAGTTGTACACCCTTGAAATCAATGAGCTTAGACTAGTATAACTCTGTTTAGGACTGCACTGTTTATCTAAATGAGATCTGTACTGAAACAGAAAGCTGAGTTTTATGAACTTTGTTGCCCCTCCCTTTTGTATGACTGTTTGCAAGGAGAAAAACGATACTGTTCAATTGTCAAGGAAACTAGACTAATGCAACTAGATTCAAGTCCATAGTACCTTAGAGAACAAGAAGATTTTTAGGGTATAAGCTTCCAAGAATCAAAGCTCTCTTTGTCAGATAGGCTAAGGTATTCTGTCATGCTGTGGAGGGCTGCCAAGCAATGAAGCCACAAGTGCAGCTTGGCAAGAATAAGTCGCTTGATCCAATTGGATGCATATCTGTACAACGATGGAGAGAGGGATGCACACCCAGATTTATTCCAGATATGTAACAGATTTATTATGCTTTCTGACTCAATATGTGATGCTTACTTAGCTGTATTGGGCACTGTCTTGCAATGCTTCATTGGTGACTTCATTGCCAGTTTCTCTCCTCCATTCAGAATGAGGTCAATGCAAGGGCAGAAATAATTTGATTGGTTATGTGATCCATTAGCTATGATCAGGTATCCAGAGATACAACTATTGTTGAAAAATTGGTATCAAATCAGTTGTAAGGAAAGGTAATGAACACAGCCGTACACACTCATAACAAGGAATGCTGCTGTCAAGCGTCTTTAGAAAATATCTCGAGCCCTCTAAAATCATTTTGTACTAAAAATGATACAACCACATAGAGATGTTACTTCATCAAATCAATTTAAAGGATGTGCTATATTAAATAAATCAAAGGGCCCATTGTGACTTATGAGAGAGTTTAACAGATATAAAAAACCCAAAAACAAATACATAAATTAAAACTATATTAACTAGTAATTAAAATGGAACAACAATAAAATATTAATGTCCCTTCATCAATCCTTGTTTTGATCTTTGCTTGTGCAAAGCCCAAGTAAATAAGTCTGACGCTATCTTTAAAAGACTTGGACTGTGGCAAGTCTCTAAGGAAAGGCTGATCCACAGACGTGCAGCAACCACAAAAGTCTACTATTCACAAGAATTATAAGACCATGATATATAGAAAGTATAGCCAAGAAAGTTTTTTAGTTATTTCAGTGTATTCCAAATGTTTTACTGAATAATCCTTATGATCAGAATGATGTACAGAAGCCAAGGCTTAGAAATTGGGTTGGTCCACAACTAGGGAGGCATTTTCTTATGGCAGTGCTAGGTCCCTTGGCCACAAGAAGCTGGTCTGTTAGTCTGCTGTCTCATTGTAATATTATCTTCTTCTTAAAATCTCAGTGATCATTGCAGTTACATGGCTTATTATCTTGGGTTGTCATTATACCGTTGAAACTGCCAGGATACCATTATGATGAATTGTTGAGCTTACCTGAACTTGTAGGTGACGGAATATGAGTGACATAAGGGTGATGTTGAAATTTGGGAGGGTTATCATTGATGTCAGCAAGAGTGACAAGAACACTTGTGGAGCTGGAAAGAGACCTCGGGGAGCCACCATCTTTGGCCATGATGATCAAAGTGTAATTCTCCTTAGTTTCTCGGTCCAGCAAAGCACTTGTGATTATTTGACCAGTTGAAGGGTTGATTGTGAACTGAGCATTTCCACCACTAAGGCTGTAGCTGTACAAAAATAAGAAAAGATATAATATTTATCTCAGTGTGAAATATATTGGTTTACGGTTTACTATTGGACAAATTTTACATCCTAAAAATAAGGAACGGTTGTAGTCCATCCATACACTGTTACCAAGGAAATATAAATATGAATAAACAAATAAATGAAGCTGCCACCCTGATACCACTCATTTCTGTTCATAACTAAGGGTATGACTTCAGCCTAAATGAATATACTGAGATATATTGGTTTAAAACCAGTGGTGATTTCTGATACTATTTAGTTCATTTTCTCCCTCCAGTCATCTGTATATCTAATTCCCACATGTGCCCTGTGAGTGCAGATACTTAAATCAGCACACAAGGGGCACACTTCCCCCAACAGATTTTTCTGCAGACTTGGGGGACCCCCGGAGTCTGCAGAAAAATCTAAAAAATTTTTTTAATGGGGGAGTTAAATCCCCCAATCTAAATACAGCATTGTCTGAGCATGTGCAGACAACACACTTATCCCCTAGAGCCCGGTGGTGGTTGCGGTGGCAGAGGAGCCTGGGATCCATGGTGGCTGGCATCGGGATCCATGCTGGGCTCGGCTATCAAGGCCAGGCACCGCATGGATCCACGGTGAAGCCTGGGAGAGAGCAGTGGAGCCCATCTGGGGCAAAGCCCTTCTGCGGAGGCAGCAGAACCCATCCGAGGCAGGGGAGCCTGGGAGCCCCTATAAGTCTTTCCCACCTCTCTCAACCCCATCTACCTCACAGGGTGTGTGTTGTAGGGAGGGGAAGGGAAGGTGATTGTAAGACGGTTTGATTCTTCCTTAAGTGGTAGAGAAAGTCAGCATATAAAAGCCAACTTGTCTTTGTCGGCATATAAAAACCAACTCTTCTTCTCCTCTTTCTCCTCCTCCTTCTTCTCCTTCTCCTCCTCCTCCTCCCTGGGCTAGTGGTTCAGCCCTCTGATGACTCTTGCCCTAAACAATAAGGAAGCTGCTTGCCCTCACAGTACCTACTTCATTTCCCAGCAGCAGTGTCCTGTGCTGGGTCTTCAGGTGGCTGAGCATGCTACCATTGGAGAGGTGGCTCAAATCCTGTCCACGCTTGAGCAGCATGTTACAGTGCATGCACTCAGCCATCCCAGCATCTGTTGCACACTGGCAAAAATGCTTCCAGATTATTGACTTCTTGGGAGCTCCAGTTTTTGACTGCATGCTCCTAACAGGGATTTCTGCTAACTTATCATCACTACTAGCTCCAGCAACTGGTAAAGAAAGTACAGCTGGAGGGGCATGGGTGATTTCAGCGTCACATGCTTCTGAAACAGTGCCCACCTGAGTCCCCTCAGTCCCCTCTTCCCCCACATCATATGTGCACTTGCAGGAGAGTTCCCCCCAACCACAATGCTGCTTTGCATAGGAGGGATATGCGGGGAATGGGGGCTGGGGATAAACCCTTCCTTGATTGCATCTGATATGATGGAGCTGCATGGTATGGAAGGCAATGTCTGGTTCTCTTCATAAATCTCTCGCCCAACCACAAAAGCAGCAGCACTGCTGCTGCCCAAGCTGACAGTGTCAGTCTGAGTGTGGATGCCATTGTTGTCCTTCCCTGGCATTTCAGCTCTTTGGGAGAAAAGTGCCTTCTTCACTATCTTTTTTGGCCCCTTGCCCCGGCTGTCATGGCTGGATGGCACAAAATGTGTCACTGGAACATGTCTGAAGTTCACTCATATCTCTCTTACCTTGAACCAGAGGCATCTCTTCCACCTCACTGGCAGACACACTCTCTCTACTGCTGCCTGCTGCTCTTTGATAGTGCCAGTGCTGAACAAGGCAGCTGGGTGACAGATTTTGGGTGGGAGGTCATAGTAGCAGTTGGCTGTCTTTTCCTTCTCCCACTCCTCTCAGTAGAAGCTGCTGCAGTGGGGGCAGGAAGCATTCCTGCAACCTTCCCAAAGAGCCTACTTCTCCTACCACACCCATGTTTCATACTGCCTGCAGACTATCCAAAGAAGAACAGTATCTGATTCTGCTACAGCAGAACACAGCCCTTCCCAATGAAAATCACACACAGAGACAATAAATCTATTAACTAAACCTAATTTTAAACTGCCTCTATGTATAACAAAATCTTATTCTCCTGCCTGATATACCCCAAAGGGGCTTAAACCTAATATAAAATTTCCCTGTTTATAATGTATTAATATATGAATCTACTCATCTAAATCTTATTCCTAACTATATTAAGTAAATAAGATACAACGAGATGTAGAGAATGTAATGTAAGTTGAGGTGTTCAGAAAAGGACACAGAGAAAACTGCTGTAGGCTTGTACAAGACAGAACATATCCCAATGGCAAGGGCTCAGGATATTTATAAGCAGCTATACCCACTTTTCAATTGGAAATAACCAATGCAAAAATACCTTCTGGTGTTTGTGCCTGCTTCTAGATTTCATTGGTGCAGAACAGGCTTTGCTCTCACCCCCTCCCCCTCCCTTGGGAAATCCATGGCCACACCAATCAGGGGCCACTGAGTTCTCTGCCCACACAACCCTTGCAGCCAGTGTCTGAGGAATTTTAAGGTTCAAGCAATGCTTGAGAAATAGGTTTCACTTTCTACCACTGAACCATGGCCCTCTCCCCCATAATGTTCGGCTACTGTATTTCTGTTGTCACCAATGTTATACTTGCAGAAAATACAAGACAGGTTACATCATCCTCATTTGTCCTTTGTACATATTTGTTATTCATGAAGGACACATAGGGGTAAAAACAGGTCCTAGAGTATGGCATTAATAGTACCACAAGCAAAGATCATACCTGATAATAGCATTCACTGATGCATCAGCATCTGAAGAATTTACAAGTAAAACATCTGTCCCTGTGGGCGCATCCTCTGCAATGGTTTTGGAATACATATTAAAGGCAAATTTAGGGACATTATCGTTGACATCATCTACTTTGACAGCAATAGTCCCGGTGCCAGTAAGGGCAGGACTTCCTAGGGAAAAGAAGAGATTTAAAATGCTAGAGGCTACACACATGACAATACTATTACTGGATATGCCACTCTTCATTTATTATCTCACACTTGAACATGCCACAGTTCACAGAGCTGGAAAGCCAAATCCCTGCCATGAACAATATTACCTTTGTTTGTAAAGACAGTCATCTGAACTCAAAGTATCACAAACTGTCACAAGACAATTTTGACCCTCATATCAGCAAGTAAAGTGATTGACCTAAATTTCCTGTTTACAAAAGAAATTTAACAAAAAGCAAAAACCTTCACTGTAAGAACAGCTAAGCTGATCGCTACAATAGGTCTACTGTAAGTAAGGGTAGAACTAAACATTACATGCAAACACATATAAAAAATCTGCACAGCAGCTTTTCACTCAACGTATTTTAAGTTGCCACACAGTGAGAAGGACAAGATAATGATTAAGAGGAGACAGGATAGAGGAATATATAATTTTCCATGGTTTGGAGAGAGTGGATAGGAAGAAGCTTCCTCTCCCATAATATTAGAACCTGGAGTCACCCACTGATGCTAAAGGGTGGGAGATTCAGGATAGGCAAAATAAAATATTTCCTCACGTAGCACATAGTTAAATTGTGGAACTTGTTGCCACAGGATGTGGGGGGATGGTTGCCAACTTGAAGCCTTTAAAGGGGGAGTAGATTAATTCATGGAGGACAGGGTTATCAATGGCTACTAGTCAATGGCTGTCTACTCCCTGCAGTACCGGAGGTTGGACAATCTCATTCATTGGCTTATATATCCACACTAAAATAACCAAACTGCCAACAGAAAAAGATTTCTTGATGCAGCATATATCTTGATGCAGCATAATCATCCTAAACAACTTAGGGATCCAGCTTGCTCTACTCATACCTGATTCAGAGTACCATAGAATAAACACAAAGATATTCAGTGACTTTTAGGGCTGTTGATTCGGTTCGTCCCGAACCGAAAAACAGCCGAATTTCCCCTGATTCTGCGGTTTTTAGTTCGGATGGAACCGAACTCAAAAAACGCGGGAAAATGGGGAGCCGAATTCAGCGGGTTCGGGGTGTTCGGTGAATAAATTCAGAAAATTCAGGGTTCAACGCAGCAGCATAAGTTAGTAAGCAGCATTCTCCCCCGGCCAATCGGTGGCGAAGCTGGGTCTTCTTCTGGCCAATCAGTCATGATTGAGTGCATGAGCCCAGCTGCTGCGCGGCCCGGCTGGGGAGAGAAAGAGAGAGTATCTGTTTGTGTGAGAGAGAAATACCCGTGGGGAGGTGCTTGTGCACATTCGTTCCTTTCCGTGGCTGCAGGGGGTGCATTTTGGGGGTACAGTTCCAAACTTTCAGCGTAGCTTCAGAGGAGCCTTCTTGCAAGAATCCCCAAGTTTTGTAAAGATTGGATCAGCGGGGGCTGAGATATGGGCCCCGAAAGGGGTCCCCCCTTAATGTGCATTTTTATTCCATTTACAGCACACATTCGCTCCTTTCCGTGGCTGCAGGGGGCGCATTTTTGGGGGTACAGCCCCCAAACTTTCAGCGTAGCTTCAGAAAAGCCTTCTTGAAAGAATCCCCAAGTTTTGTAAAAATTGGATCAGCGGGGGCTGAGATATGGCCCCCCTTTTCCCCATTGGGATGAACGGGATCAGCCGATCCTGTGCGCATCTCGAAAGCGGCAAATCCAAGGCAAAACCTCCCGTGCTTAAATGGAACCATATTGGATTACCCAGTCCTCCAAGTAGGGCTGTCAATTCGGTTCGGTCCGAACTGAAAATCAACCGGGCTGCCCTTTAAACTGACCTGCGCCTCCCGGTCGGGAGGCGCAGATCAGTTTAAAGGACAGCCCGCCCCCCTTCAGGGGAGCCCGCTGAAGGGGGGCGGGCTGTCCTTTAAACTGATCTGCGCCTCCCGGCTGGGAGGCGCAAATCAGTTTAAAGGGCAGCCCGCGCCTCTCCAGCGGAGCCCGCTGAAAGGTGCGGGCTGCCCTTTAAACTGACCTGCGCCTCCCAGCTGGGAGGCTCAGATCAGTTTAAAGGGCCCCCGCGCGCCTTCAGGGAATCCCTCTGAAGGCGCGTGGGGGCCGAATTTTCCCCCGAACTCCAGATCCCCCCGAATTACCGGGGATCCGAAGCGGGGGAGTTCGGACTTCGGCACGTACCGAACCCACAAGGGTCAAATTCGGCCGAATCCGAACTGTACCGAATTTTTTTTTTTTTGACAGCCCTACCTCCAAGTCCCTCCTGATGGAACAGAAGACATCCACAGTAAGACCCCTTTTGGGGCTTTAATCTATAATTTTTCTCCTCTGTGTGTGTGTGTGTGTGTGTGTGGGGAAGCAGAGTCTGTGTGTGTGTTGGGAGGGAGCAGTTTCTGTGGGTGGGGGGGGAAGCCAAAGGGGGCTTTTTCCCGTTCTGTCTGGGGTGTGTGTGCCCCCTCAAGTCTCTCTCTCCCTGGTTTGAGGTGGGGGCTTCAGTTGTGTGTCCTCAGGTTTTCCCTCATTCACAAGATCGGTTAGGTCTATTTTGGTGCTTGCTCAAAAATTGTTTTCAAATTGTGACTTAAAGAATGCATTTGCCTGGTCCCGAGTCCGATGCAAAAGGGGAAATCCCACCCCCTCCTGCTCCTTATGCTTAGGTAGCATGCCTCTGTCCCTTTCCATGGTTTGTAAACTCCCAGGCGTCAGGTGTTGCTTTGCATGGTTGCAAACGTGTTGCTTTGCATGGTTGTGTTGCTTTGCATGGTTTGCAAACTTCTTCTGTACCTTTCCATGGTTTGCAAACTCCCAGGCGTCAGGTGTTGCTTTGCATGGTTGCAAACGTGTTGCTTTGCATGGTTGTGTTGCTTTGCATGGTTTGCAAACTTCTTCTGTACCTTTCCATGGTTTGCAAACTCCCAGGCGTCAGGTGTTGCTTTGCATGGTTGCAAACGTGATGGTTTGCATGGTTGTGTTGCTTTACATGGTTTGCAAACTTCTTCGCACCTGCCCCGCCCTTGCTCCCCGCAGCTCAGCTGTTTGTTGGGGCTGGGAGCTTTGAGTGGGCGGCAAGCTCTGCTAATTGCAAATGCACATTAAGGAGGGGGGACCCCTTTCGGGGCCCATATCTCAGCCCCTGCTGATCCAATCTTTACAAAACTTGGGGGTCCTTTGAAGGGTCCTTTGAAGCAAGAAGGGTCCTTTGAAGCTACGCTGAAAGTTTGGGACCTCTACCCCAAAAAATGCCCCCCTGGAGCCACGGAAAGGTGCGGTTGTGATTTTAATGGCTTTATTCGGCCGAATTTTCCCCCAAACTCCGGACCTCATGCCGAATTGCACGGACCCGAAGTGGGGGAGTTCAGACTTCGGCATTTCCCGAATAAAAACAGGCTGAATTTTGCCGAATCTGAATTTTACCAAATTTATTTTCAACAGCCCTAGTGACTTTAATAAAAGCTCGTAAACAGGCTTTCACACAAGGATAAATATGGGTGGTGCATAGGTTCAGCAGCATTATCAATTTCCCTCTATGCCTCTGGCTACTGTACACAGAAAGTACCTGTTTATACAGACTGCTGGTGATCTGGAGTAAAAAGCTGAAAATGAATATTTGTGAATGCTACAACTATATCTTCATCTTCAGGATGGATCCAGCAAGCATTTTCACTTAATCTCATCCAATTCTCCTTGCTACATCTCCCACCCCATGATAACCTTTTTTGGTGGTCAAAAGGGACCCAACTTTTCACCTTTTCACCAGCAGTTGGATCTAGCCCTACGTCTGGGTGAATTCCTTAACAGACAGAAATGGATGGCAAGAATGTGTTTTTAATTTCTGCTGAATTTATTACTGAATCAATGGGATGAAGTAACAGTATTTGAAATTATGAAAGTATTACTTCTTTCAGAACAAGAGGTAAAAACAGGTAGCAGCAGAGAAAGGTTAAAATGAAACGTGAGCAAATTAGTGGCAGACTATAAACTTTGCAGAGATTTGCTACAAGGAAAGCAAATAAACAGATGAAAAATGTAAAATGAATAATTAAAATGTATTACTTAAACTGCCAATGAACTCTAATTTATGCCCCCCCCTGTAAATTAAATATGTCATTATCCTGGCACACCGTAGCAATTTAAAATGGGTGGAATTTTTGCTCAATTGAAATCTGTTGCTTTGCAACAGAGCTGTAGTCAAACAGCAACTGAATGGAGCCTCAGAGTGGCAGTTATGTGCTATTACAAAGGTTGAACTTTTCCTTGGAATAATCAAGGCTTTTCAGGTAACAGGCGAATCTTTCAAACTGTACTACAAGTCAGATGAAGTCAGATTTGAATTTCTGTGATTACAAATTTGTTAAAAGAATATCAGTGATTTCTTTAAAACTCTTCAGCCTAATTGCAATGCATACAACAGCAAAGTACACCATGGTTTAACATCACAGCAACCCCACACACAATCTGTTTTCCTCTAAAATACAAATTAAAATCGCCACCCTATACCCAGATACTGGGTATACAAATCCCAATGAGATCAGTAGGAAACAGAATGAAGCACTAATGTATAAGTAAATTCCCATAATCCTAAAATACAGTATAGAATGAAATAAACACATGCTAGTCAGTGTCGCACAGTTTCAGTCAGTGTATGGGCACTTTTAAAACTTGTGTTTTATATGTAGAGTTCATGCAAACTGTAAAAATGGCAGCACCTTAAAACATTTTTCACTGAAATCCTGAGTTCAGGCTGCTAATGAATAAAAACACTGATGAGAAAAATTCTTATTTTATTACAGATTATTTGGATCCCAATCCTGCTTCATAAACACACTTCAGTGCTGGTCCCCCCCCCTCCATGTGCACAGAAATCAGCCCACAGCATGGATCCAATGTTATGAGGCTGTGCCCGTCACTGTGACATGTCTTTGCTAAAGGCTAAGGGCCACATGGTGGTTTGATTGCACAACACACAATTCAGGTATTTGCAGTAACACAAACCCTACTAAACCAAGGGAACAATCCTAAACCGATCAATTCAGAAGTCCAATTTTATTCAATGGGGCAGACTCCTAGGAAAGTGTTTTTAGTATTGCGACCTAAAATATCTTATAGTTCACTGTCAAGCATGATAAGCTCAAGGAATGGGAATGACTTCTACCAACCTAATAACATTTTGGTCAGAAAACTATCCAGGCCTTAAACTTTGAAACCAAATAGTATCTGGTTAATCCAAATCCTTGGAAAGTTGGAAGGGTTCTGCAATTCAGAATGAAATTCTTGCTAGGAACAGGGCATATGCCACATCATCTCTTTCTGCAGCAAAGCTGTCATTCGAATGTATGAAGTGATAACTACCTATAAATTGTTGTTGATATGACCCATATTGTACAGTGCCTGGCTACAGCCATATGATTTTTATTTTTGATGTTATATCTCTTTCAAAATCTGAAGTCAAATTAATATAAGCTTTGAAGTGAAACTAAAAATATGTCTCAGTGCATTTAGAGGGTCAAGCACAGACTATAATTCACTTCATAGGCATAGGAATGAGAAACCTACAGGGACTGTGTCAGTTTCATGCAGATTTTTGATTTGCCATGCCCTTAAATACTTCTGTGATCTGTGGATCTTTACGTGATGTATGGTATTCTCTTATAGGTCTTCAAGAACATTGTTTCTACACAGCAAGCAAAAAAAATAGGAAAGAAAACGGTTTATATCTTTTAAAAATCACTTACTCTTTGGAAACGTATTGTTGTCACAAGAAAATGCCAGGAAATCTGGTTCACTGAGGATCATTAAGGCAGTCTTACCTCTTAATGACTTCAGCATAACCCACAGTAAGCTGCCTTTAGTTTGTTATTTAATTATATTTTTTAAACACTCTGCTCGACTCTTGGAGATTAACCTACAGGATAAGCATTCTTTGCCATATGGCCATGTTTTACGGGCCTTATCCTAGCAGTTAAGCTTTCCAGATTTGTAGTCTTGGAGCTGAAGAAGTAACTAGCAGTATTTCAGTTCGTAAGTTGTAGAATGCTGTTTAATCAGTGGTCTCAATGGGAAATTTTAGCCAGTATTTGTGATTACAGTTAATGTACCTCAATGACAATGTTCCATAAGGTCATAATCATACTACTGCATCAAGCAATATTGCACAATGTTGAATTTAATTTGTTTAGCAATTTGATAATCTGAACTATTTTACTGCAGCAATAAAGGTAATACAATAAAATTAAAGCGGACAATATGGGCAATAATATGTCCAAAATAAACTAGCTGTGTAAATTAATAAAGGTAATAACAAGAAGAACATCTATACCACATTTCTGCCTGAATATGCCATTTGAGCATCTTAATACATTCATAAAAGCAACACTAAGCGTGCACTCCTGTGCACACTTATATTACTTCTGTGTAAACTTGCATAGGATTTGCATATAAATCAGTATTAAATGAACAGCAACAAACCAATTAAAACTAGAACCAAAAAAACCCAGCAGCAAAGTAAGAACGAAATCCCAGACTGTAGCACCAAATATACGGTACATGTACACCCAGAATAAACGCAAAGAAGAGAAAATTACACATCAAAAGCTCAGACAAAAAGAGACAGTATGACCAGAACTTAAAAGGATGAAAAAATTCCTATAAATGGACCTCAAGCACATACCCTAACTATGGTAGCTCTCTATGATGGATGTTCTTTTGTTTTATTTAATTTTCTACACCAACCACCTCTATTACTCCAGAAACACATGAACTGTCTCTTGTTGTTTTCTTGTCCCACACTTGAGATCATGAGGAATCCACCAAAACTTTATTTATATAAGTCAGAATATGGCACAAGAGAGGCTTAATGAAATAAAGCTCAAAACTGTTTTTTCCTTCTTTTGGGGAACTGGTAAAGTCAGGTTTTCAGGGAGGTTTCAGAAAATAAACAGGTAACACAACAACAGGAATGAGGAAACTTAGGATATTTATAAACATTAGATATTTTGTATTCAGGATGTAGCTGATGTATTTTACAGACAGGTGTTGATATTTTTGAGACAGAGAACACTTGGCAGTCACTGCTTAGTTAAATAGACATAACCTTCTTGAAACAATATTTCTAAAGTTGGTAGAGACAGGAACAAAACACACAATACTGCAGTTTTCTTCCTTAAAACTGATTAGGGATCACCCCATTTTCTTTGGAGCTATTTCCCTTAGGGAAATCTCTTCCCTCACACAGGATCTTTCTTGATCCTCCACGACTGTGTTGCTCTCACTCCGGCTGCCAGCCTCTAATTGCTTACTTCTGTCAGTTTTCTAACTATCACTCTCAATATTCAGCTGTCCATCACACTCTCCAATGGCATTCCTTTGATAATTATCTCAATTCATGGGCAGGTTTGCATGAGAGAAGGCAGTCCTTCAGATTTCCTGGTTACAGACTGTTTCCCAGAGTGGAAATGCACAATAGTCAAAGATACAGTTTGTTAGTTACATACAGCCAGACTCTAGACCAGAAGAGAGATCCTAGGCTCTGACAGATTTAACCTAAATACAAAACGTGATCAGTAATGGTGTTCTGCCACTTGAGTTAGAGCATTTCAGAAAGGAAGAACTGGATGAGTATGGGTGATGTTGCCAGATAACACCCTCCATTTTCTGAGGCCTCTCCCACAATGAAGTGTTCTGACTCCTTTCATCTGATCTTATTAGTCAGCGTTATTTAATTGCAATGGAGGAAACTACATTATTTCTACTTGATTACTGTCAGGCAGCATAGGGCAAAGCTATAGCAAGAAACAAGGACCCCCTCACACACAAAACAAGATTGCAGGATTTTCAGCATAAGTTAGAAAAGGTTATCTTTAGTATGTAAGGGATATGAAAGGAATATAAGTACTCTTTTTTGCTCTACTCACAGAAGTTACAAAAGTAATGGATATTGTTTAATAGTGATACTATTAGAATAGGCAGAAGATATAGAATCCTGCAGTGGTGCAGGATAAACGATATGCAGACATTTGAGTTTACACAGAACTCTTTAAAAGGCAGTAAGTAGCTTGAAGACCACAGCTTGGAATGCAACGAAGAAAAAATAGAATAGTTTTTTGAAATATGTAATTTGCCAAACCACTTACGGCAACATAGCTGAAGTATGACAAAAGAAGCATAACAAATCAAGATTCTGAAACTGCTGGCTTTTAGTTTATTTAAGCCTATAAAGCCATGCCAGTAAAGCAGACTGGCTACAGATGTAATTCTTCTCCAGAGAATGAAAAATCTAAGCACATTTTTAAAATGCAAAACTGCAGGTAGAAATATCAAACAGTAAGTAAATACATGATACAGATTCTACTTCAGAAGTATTTATCTAATCTGGCTAGGAGTTTCATTAAAATCAGTCAAACAACTAAAAAACTTTGAGGTTAGGAGCACAGCTTTTGGCTGTAGCAATGCTTCAGGTAACAGGTCATTCTGCTCCGCACATGGAGCAGTGTGGGGAGAAAACATAATCTACTCAGTCAGTAGGCCTAAGCAGCTAGTAAGGATCCAGATGTGATTCTCTATAGTCAGGCAATTAATAAAACAAAGGACAGAAGCCAATATTTTTGCAGGAAAATGTTCAAAAGACAAAGATAAAAGCTGCTGCTTTAGCTGACAGCACACTGCCATTTGCTCATCTCTGAGCTTCAACATGTGGATTTTTTTTTAAAAAAAGGAAAATCACTGCTTTGTTTTTCCCTTTAAAAAATGGAGTGCTAGCCAAATAATTTATGCTTTAGGAGACTCATAATATCATTTTCAAATGATCAAAATGACACTTTTCTGGACTGAGTACAAGTCTGGGGCTTGGGATACCAATCTAGATACTATCATATAATTTTGAAGTTAATAATTTTGCTTGTCATCATTTTCCTCATTTATTAACCACATCTCTTCTTTGTGGTCTGTAGTAAAAGAAGTACTCTCTACTTCAGGAACAAAAAAGAGAGAGATGTTGTTCTTAATCATATTCACGCTGATTTTGAACTATCAGAATGGCTTGGGCTGAGGTTCCAATCCCATGTTTTTCATTGCATGTTTGCATTGTAATGCATGATAGGTAGGGTTGCCAAATTCCAGGTATTACAACTGATCTCCAGTTGACAGAGATCAGTTTCCCTGGAGAAAATGGATGCATTGGCAATTGGACTCTATGGCATTGAAGTCCCTCCCTTCCTCAAACCCCACCCTCCTCAGGCTCTGCCCCAAAAACCTCCACTGGTGGTGAAGAGGGACCCGGCAACCCTAGTGATAGGGTCTCTGGTTTTAATCACCACCTCAGCCACTTGCAGCATTGTGGGGAGGGGGGACAAGCCATGTCAACTTGTGGCCATGTCAACCTGTTGCAAAGCAGTACTTACAAACTTCTGTCCTGAACAGATTCTGCTCTGATTTAGCTTCTCCTACAATACTATGAAGCACACCAAATTTAGAATGGTGTATGAAAAGAGCAATACGAGCTGAATCTTGCATATTTTGGTGGTGACTCATAACCATCTCAGAACAACACTGATGTGGCTAAAAGTCACAGCCTTTTCCCAACAGATGCAAAAGCTGAGTCCCCAATGGGAATTGAACATTAAGATAAAGAGCTTTTTAAAGAAAAGAATGCTGATACATGAAAAGAGGATGGTGAAGTGTTACCTACAGAACGGGTAGAGCGGCCATTTTGCTCCCTTCCACTCCTTACTGTAGTGGCCCATGCTACATGGTTTTTTTAAAAAGATGGGTCCCCCAACTTCAAGCCTTGTCATCTTAGGACTGACAAGAGGTCACTGGCAGAAGGGAAAAGTGGGGGAAATCTGCCTTACCCTAGTAATGGTGGTTTCTTCAAGAACCACCACCCACAACCACACCTGCCTGAGGTGTCCATCATTACTCATAATTACTATTTCATAATGCTCATAATTACTGTTTATTTATTTACTTTATACCCCACCTTCCTCTCCAATGTGGACACAAAGTGGCTTATATTATTCTCCTCTTTTCCATTTTATCCTCACAGCAGCCCTGTGAGGCAGGTTAGGCTGAGAGTGTGTGACTGGCCCAAGGTTACCCAGTAAGCTTTCAAGGCACAGTGGCGAACTGAATCTGGATCTCCTAGGTCCTAGTCTGACACTCTAACAGTATACCACACAAAGTATGATCAAATGGTGACTATGTTTGGAAGGCTCATGAAAAGGAAATCTCAGTCAAGGTCAACAGTAAGTTCTAGCCAGTGAACATCATACATGCAAGACTACTGTATACCATTTACTATATTTGCCTCTTATTTGCCACTACACCACATATTATTGAAATCCTAGTTAAGGAGTATTAACAACTTTTAAATGGAGTCAATATGAGATGTTTAGCTCCATTTCCTATATTGATTATGAGCAACATAATGCATTACAGCTGCAGTAAAGGGGACAAAATGTTCAAGCAATTAAAATATTACCCTTTACATGGAGTTCTATTTGTATATAATTTCATGTCAAGTTAAAAATTTAGACCATATCTAAGTAAATGCAATGTGTGAAATTACAGTTGCTTTGTCAACAATAATCAAAAGCAATCCCCCCACTGGCAATAAAAGCCAAACCAACATCCCCAAAGTAATACCTGTTGTTTTATTTATGATCAGCGAGCATATGGATGAATAATTTTTTGACAGGCTGCTTTTTTCAAGATTTTGACATGCACAACTTTGTATTGGATAAACTCTTCCACAATGCCCTAATTGGAAACACTGAAAACAGACAGAATGCCTTGTAGGCATTAAATAAATATATTTAAACAAGGTAGAGGTACTATGTACTATAAAGAATGATCAGGATCATACTTAGGAAGCAGTCCTCAGCTGGTTACTTAAAGGTAATATCTAGAGGTGTGCATCCAGCTAAAGCTGAACTGGGGGGAAAAAACCCAAAATACCATTTTGGTATTTTTCAGGGTTTTTTTTAATCAGTAAAAAATGGCAGCAATTAAAAGGAGCCAAAAAGCGGATCATGAATAATGCCACATTTATTCAGCATTATTTGGGTCCACTTTGGCCCTGGCACCATTATTCTCCCCCCCGCCCTCATTTACCTACTGTCTGAGTCCTCGCTGCCAACACCGCTTCCAAAGTCCATGTGGACTTTGGAGGTGGCAGCAGACTGAATGCTGGACTCGAGCCCAGCATTCAGTTCCCTGCTGCCTCCAAAGTTGACTTCGGAGGCGGCAGCCAGCGACAACCTGCAGGCGCAGAACTGCCACATATAGCTCTATGTGTGTGTAAAGTGCCTTCAAGTCGCAGCCGACTTATGGCATGTTCAGAATATTTTGGGGGTTTATTAAACCCAAGATTTTTCGAGTTTTTTTTAAAAAAGCTGATCTCAGTATTCCGCTCTTTCAAACATTTCTGGGTTTATTAAACCCAAACCCCAAAACTACCAAAAAACGGTGCACAGCCCTAGTAATATCTATGTTTCCAACTTGAACACTAGTTGGAGACTGTGGCCAAACGATTGCAAATACTGATGCTAGCATTGCTTTATTTTTATTTTATTTTTAATGTTTATTTTAGATTGAGACTGCAGGTGGCCTCATTGGTCTAAAACAAAATCCAAAAACAAAATCCACATAATACCTTCAGTTAGGACAGTCAAAATGACTCAAGAACAGTGTGCAAGCTTGCAAGTCCTCCACTAAGCTTTGTCAGGCTAGATTAAAAAAAAAAAGATTTCTTGGTTGGGGGGGAAGGCCATGATTTTAAGGCTTTGTCTTGTAAACATCCTGTGTGGAATACAGTTCTTTACACAGTTTTATTGCCACAACATATGAGAAGTGGGTCTGTTATCTATGCTAGAAAGCTTAACACTGGCTATATTTTCTTGCCCACTGGAAAGCAGCCACTATTTATTGTCTCTATGGTTGTTCTACAAAATGAATAGTTAGAATGCATATGGTTATAAGGAATTGCTATAATGTCTCGACTGCTGTTTCTCTGCTACTGCTGATTATTCCTCACTTTTCCTTTCATCTCAGTGTGAGTGGCAATATGCCTTAATTGTTATTCCCTGTAGCGCACAACAGAAATCCATAACTTTCATAACTCAGACTCTGATGCTGTTGCCAGTCTCCCTAATAGTATTCTCTAACAACACTGTTCAAAGAATTTCTCCTTAAAAAGCCGAGAAATGCAAATTATTATGGTTGTCAGTGCAACACACAACAATTTTCAAACTGTTAAGATGACTGCAGACTACCAAGAAAGACTGGGGTTGCTATGAAGAGAAAGGAAGAAAATAAAGTAGGCAGAAAATAAGGCCACACTGGTAGGTAGGAGGGCGGGGGGAAAGTACAAGGTACAAGGTAGAGCAGTTTCTTAGACCTTTTAGATCCCACTGTGTTTTGATATAAGTTTCTAATAAAAAGTTAAACTAGATATAATTATATTAATATCATGCTAATTAAAATGAGTGTACAGAATAATACTGAAGAAATATTTTTTTAAAAAAATTAAGATTACTTTACAATTATTTTTAAAAAATACTTTAAGACACACTCTGAGTATGGTATAGAAAACCTAACAATATTATCTAGCGTGATAAAAAAACAACTGGAAGTTTATAACCTGAAATCTTTTTGTATAAACTGAAAAAGGTAAAAGAACTGGGAGAAAACATTAAAACAGGGTCCATAACAGAAAGGGAGACAATGTGGCATATCTCACACAGAAACTTCTCTGGCTCCCACCATGGACAAATGGATAGGTTGGGTAGAGCTTAGTATATTTTATAACCAGGTATGATGCAAGAAACTAGGGTTGCCAGGTCCCCCCTCCCGATCGGCGGGAGGTTTTAGGAGGCGGTGCTGAAGTGGCCGCGCATGTGCGTGCACACACAACAACAGCACTTCCAGTTTTACTTCCGGAAGTGCCGCATTGCACAGCTGATTTAATACCCAAACTCCCAAATTTTGGGGGGTTGAGTGCAAAAGCAGCTGCGGCAATGCGGCGCTTCCAGAAGTAAAACTGGAAGTGCCGTTATCGTGTGCGCGTGCACGCACACAGCCACACGCATGCACACAGCCGCAGCCCCAGAGAGTGGGTGGAGAAACGATGGTCAGTGTCTGTACCAGCTGAAACACTACTAAGTGCTGATGACAGGGATAACAAGTCAAAATAGAGAGGAAATGGAAAATGCTTGCAAAATGGAGACATATATAAGGCTCTGGTTAACGACAAACTTTTAAAACCGGGAGTAAAAACTTAGATATTTCCTTGTCTGACACAGTCTTCAGTGGAAGTAGGATTGCACCTCAAGAGTACATGGATATACATGATTCACCTTCGGAACACAAAGGAATATATGCCATGAACTTTTACACAAAACAATATGTCTCCAGGAAACTGAACTAGGGCTCTTCAACCTGGATAAAACGCTGGTTTTGTTTACCTGAATCTGTTGCTGTGATCAACATGACATACTGTTCTTTTTTTTCTCGGTCCAGACTCTGAACAATGCGGAGCTCCCCAGTGGCTGAGAGTGTAAAGACGCCATCTTCATTTCCACTCACAAGGAGATAGGTCAACTTGCTATTCAGACCTTGGTCATCATCTCTTGCTACAACCTAAAGAAGGAATGCAATATAACATAGAAGTAAACAGTGTGAGTTTCTGTTGTTGTTGTTGTTGTTCTCACGGTCCTTAGACCAAGCATAAAATGTTTGCAGTATGTGCCTTTCTGTCTAGTTTCCACATAGTTGTTTCTTAAGTAAGCAGGCAGAAGCAACCTGACAGAACCTAACCACCCCCCCCAAAAAAAACCCAATAAAAACAAAATCCAAACAACAAATGAATGCAATACACAGCTAACTCACTCTTCAAAAAGGTCAGTTAGATTTGTTTTCAGTAAGCTGCTGATGTCAGTGCGATACTGAATGCAGCTTCCGTAATTTGGCAAACAGACATGCATCCACATAAAACAATTCAATGACACTTCATTAAATTAGCAACTGTCAGCAAAAAGATGAAAAATAAAGGGGGGGAAATGAGAGGATTTACAAAAATCAAGATTAAAATGTCTGTCTAGTGTACACACAATGAACTGGCAAGGGCTAAAAGGTGTTAGAGAGTGACACATCTCAAGCCATTATATGTGTCATTTAATTGTACAGAAGTTTCAGGTATTTAGTTAAAGTTAACAGAACTTTGTATTTATTACTTTAAATGCACCAACCTGAAGAATGGCCTTCGGCAACATTTCCAAGTTTTCTGGGACATTTACAGAATAGGGAGAAAGCTCAAATGTAGGAACATAATCATTAACATCCTTCAGAATAATACTGACTGTAGTGGTATCAATCCGTGGGCTGCTTCCACGATCAGCTGACTGGACAGTTAATGAATAGGAAGACTTTTTTTCACGGTCCAAAGGTTTAGCTACTGTTATTACCCCAGTGACAGAGTCAATCCGAAACTCATTATTATTATTTCCACTGATGATGGCATAGCGAACTTGTCCATTGGAACCCTCATCCCCATCTTCCGCAAATACCTGTACCACATCTGTCCCTGTTAGAGTATTTTCCACAATCTCAATGTTGTATAATTTTTGAGCAAAGACGGGGTTATTATCATTAATGTCAAGGACTATCACAATTACATCAGTAGATGAAGAAAGAGATGGCTGTCCTTTGTCTGTAGCAATTACGGTCAAGGTATAATTAGAAACGGTTTCTCTGTCAAGTTCTCCAGTGAGTCTTACTTCTCCATCAATAGTACCAATGGTGAATTTGTTTTCCAAATGATTTAGGAGATTGTACTCAATGTAGCTATTTGGACCACTGTCTGGGTCAGTTGCTTGGGCTTTGAATACAATGGTGTCAATAGGTGTATTCTCCGGGATATAGGTTAGCTTAGGAGAAATAAAGCTTGGAGGGTTATCATTCACATCAAGAAGAATAATAGATACTTGGGCTGTGCTTGTGTATCTGGAGGCTGGAAGAGCAGCCATATCATGAACTTGAACAACAAGGCTGTAGAAAGACTGGCTTTCACGGTCCAGGGGCTTCTTGATGCTTAAAACTCCACTGCTGTCAATATTAAATTGGCCCAGGCTATCTCCAGAAGTAATACTGTACGACAATTGTGAATTAGAACCTGAAAAACAAATGCCAAAAAAGAGAGATTTAATCAGTCTAATCCTAATGATTCACTGAAAAAGACAGTCATGCTAGGAAAAGTTGAGGGCAGCAGGAAAAGAGGAAGTCCCAGCAGGAGATGCATTGACTCAATAAGGGAAGCCACAGCCTTCAATTTGCAAGATCTGAGCAGGGCTGTCAAAGATAAGACATTTTGGAGGACTTTCATTCATGGGGTCGCCATGAGTCAGAAGCAACTTGACGGCACTTAACACACACACACAATCCTAATGAACATGCCAGGTTATCTGAACGTTATCTGAATGTTAAACAAATGGAGAGAAACGTGTTAAGAAAAATTCTCCGTGTTTCCAGGTTGCACAAACAAAAAAAGTTTTATTTTAAAAAAGTATTTTTTAAAATAAAAATATATAACGTATTTTACTGATTTTTCAGATCATAATATACCTTTATACAAAAGAAAGAAAGGTTGAAGGACGTATAAAAATGAGGGAAGCAGAGTACTAAAGCTGTTAGGTTGTAAGCTCCCCTCCCCCCCCCAAAAAAACACTTCATGAGATACTAAGCATATCCCACCAGCTCTATCACATTGGGGATTCACTCTATTTCATTCCTGGGATTTTGTGCCATCAGTGTTCCATCAAATTTTATGCAACTTTGAGGATCAGAACTCAAGGAATAAGGAAAGAACTTCATCGGCCCAGTGTCCACAGATCACTTGGGGGAGAGGAGCACCAAAAACACAGACTTCCATCAGAATGCACACTGGAATTCTCATAAACAGGGTTCATTCCAATGAGCACTCAGGCCATGGTGGTGAACCATGATTTGAACACAAAATGCACCATAATGAGATTTCATAATTGCAGCACAGACTAAAATTAGAAAAGAAACAATCAATTCTGTAGATTCTAACAAAAGTTTAAATTGTCTAACTCCACATAATGCTGCAGTAAAGTAGCACCCTCAACAAACACGTTTCAAGAAAAATACGTACAGAGTATTTAAAACCCAGAGATGCATTGTATTTGTGTTATCCATTGTAAAGGCAAGCCAACGTTTATTCTTTCTCATACCAATAGATTAATGGCTGAGACCTTAGACTCTGCACACTAAATAAGTAATGTGGAAATTTTATCTACCTAACTGACATAAAAGATGAGGTTTGCTTTACTGGATTTCTATTTTCTATCATGCCCTTCCCAAACATTCTCTTTTTCATTTTGTGTAAGATGATGCTAGCTATTAATACAATTAAACATTTTGTTCTTTGTGCCGGTGTGCCTCAGTAACATTCTGTAATATGCAGTGGATTAATGACTGCTATTTATCGTTCTAAAATGAGAGGCTATATAATTTTAGTGTCGATATGACCAAAGATGAAAAATGATTCTACATATATTCCTGCCACACACATGCATTAGTGTATAGTTTCTGTGCTGTAAATGTATTCACTTCACATTTAATATGGTTAAGTTTTCAGAAAAAAATGCCAGGATATGTTACAGAAGTGAAGCCACATACAAGTACTGGCTAGTATCCTGACATATTAATCAACAAAGTTTGAAGCCTTCATCCAGCCTAACAGTGCTTTCCTGAGCCTCTGGTCATTAAAGGACCTGAGGGTCGGCGGGCAAACATGCTCGTGCACGTGCATACGGCGCGTGGCACTTCCGGTTTAAAACCGGAAGTTCTTCCACACAAGGGGCCTTTACCTCTTCGTTTGAGTGGTAAAGGGTCGCTTTACCACTCAAACTAAGAGGTAAAGGCCCCTTGCGAGGCGGCACTTCCAGTTCTAAACATGAAGTGCTTCACGTGTGCCAACGCACGCGCGCACACACAATTACAGAGAAAAGCCTCCCGCTGAAGGAGGCACCTGGCAAGCCTATCATGCAGGCAGGAAGGCCGCTGATGCTTTGCATGCTCATTTATTGGCCCTGGAGACTACAGCAATGGGACAAGGGGCTTTGTGACAAACAGGAGAGAACAGGACATCTCTGCCATAGTTGACAACTGGGAGATTATGCGTTCAGTGATGGTTATGAGTGTAACCATCTTTGTGATGAAGAGAATGAATCCAAATATAAGCCATTTTTCATACAGGCAAATTTATAACTGCAATGTATGGTCCTTTTGAAACACGTTACACTGTTTAGACATGCTTAGAAGTGCACATTACTGACGAAGACCATGATAGCAGATATCACCCTCTCAGACAGCTTTTCGCCCCATAGAGAACATATTAAAAGTTTTATTTGTGCACAGAAATGTGGAAATTATATGGATTTTAATGGGAATGCGAATTGATGCCAGACAGACCACCCTCAGAGGTGGGATAGCCAACAGATGGCTGCCTGACAAATGGAGTTGGTGTACAGCAGGGTTGGGGAATGTCAGGCCCGGGGGCCGTATAAGGCCCGCGAAATAATTTGGTCTGGCCCTTCATGAGTCCTGGCAGATTTCTAGCTCAGAAGGATCTAAGACTGGTGATCTGCCCCCTCCCGTGGACAGGAATAGCCTGTATTCAAGGCGGATGTGAGTTTGTTTTGCTGAGAAAAGGAATCCTTTTCCCCCATGCAGAAGAGTCGTTAGCTATGGAGCTGCTAGGACCACCCAAGAAACTGTGTTAACCATTTCCCTCCCGGGCCGTGGAGAAAGGTATTTCCTCTGTACTACAAGAGGGCTGGGGGCGGAAGTGGCGACAATGGAGGGGTTAAAGGGGGCAGGGCCAGAATGCGCGGCCCGCAAATGATGTTATAAATATCCAAATGGCCCTTGGCAGAAAAAAGGTTCCCCACCCCTGGTGTACAGGGTCACATTGAAGGAGATAGTCCTTCAAATAGGGATGATAATGAGAAATTCCTGCATACACAAGTCTCTTTAAGGCAGCCTTTGTATTTAAAGTGAGATGGGGGGAAGCGCTGAAAATGGTAATAGTTGCACTATTATCTGTTACTATGAATAGCAAATGAGAAAAGAGAAAATGTTGTTTTCCTTTAGTTATTGTGAAATCAAGTTTCATAGCTGGCTGATATTATTTTTCCTGCAACCATTTCCCTATATTAGGGCAATTGTTCCAGGTCCAAATCTTTGCTTAAAATTTGCATATTAAAAATCATGTGAGGAATGCGAGCTTTTTAATGACACCATGGTTTTAAACTTTAAAGCAGACACAAACTCTATTGGATATGATTTGCTTGTTTGTTCAGGGGTTGAAAGCTATAGTTAATTCTCTCTGATGGCCAAACATAATGCCAGTTTGTATATAAAGAATCCCAAACTGACGTTAATACCATTGTTTTCAGGAGGCATGTTTAACAGGAACATGACAATAGATACGAAGTTTCTGAACTCTCATTCTATCTTCATCATTGTTAATACTAAAATAACAGGAAATCAACCCAAATACAAGCAATCTGTTACTTCTAGATTTAGTCCTGGAACTTGAACAATTGTATTCTATCCTAAAGACATGTCTGAAAATGCAGTGAGATTATTTTACTTGCTTTTGATCAGTAAGTGGGAAAACATATAGGCGTTATGGCAGACAAAATAAGTTACAATAAAGTTCTAGTGAAATCGATGAAAAAAATTAGTCCTGAATAAGCTGTCTCAATTTCAATGAGATGGATCCTCAGATTCATTCATTGACAGACTTCCTTCATCACAGGAAACCTACTTTTGGGGAAAAAAAATATCTGACTTAGGTGAATGGAATCTTTGGATCCAGCCCAAAGGGAAGGGCCCATAGCTCTGTCATAGTGCTTCTGCTTCCCATGCAGAAGGTCCAAGGTTCAATCCCCAGCATTTCCAGATGCTGCAAAAGTAGTAGATGCAGTGGGTGATGTGAAAGACTGCTACAGATACTGCCAATTAGAACAGACAGTACTGGCCTTAGTATAATGCAGATTCATGCGTGTTTATGTGATTTCCATATAAATAGGACTAAAATGCATATTATGCATATGTACTTGGAAGTAAAATCTATTAAACACAATTGAGCATTTCAAAGTGTACATATATAGGAAAGTGCTGTAACATACTTCAGGTTTTGATAGGTGCCTTGTACTATATTAACATATCAAAGTTCTAACATAGAATAATATCAGATACGTTGTCTACTGAAACTTGACTTTTCTAATAAGCCATTGTAATCTATACATCTAAAAGCAACATATGGCCCCCATCTGTGGATACCTAAATCAACAGATCAGGACCACACTAACGTAAAACATATTTTTCTGCAAGCTTGGTTTGCAGAAAAATCTGTAAAGTTAAAAAAATACTGTGGGGGTTTAAATCCCCCCCAAATTAAAAACGTTATCTGTGCACATATAGTGTCCAAATCATGTGAAGTGATGGTATCGCTTTACTCTGCTCTGGTTAGACCCCACCTAGAGTATTGTGTTCAGTTTTGGTCACCACAATTTAAGAAAGATGTAGATAAGCTGGAACGTGTCCAGAGGAGGGCAACAAAGATGGTGAGGGATCTGGAGACCAAGTCCTATGAGGAAAGGTTGAAGGAGCTGGGTGTGTTTAGCCTGAAGAGGAGAAGACTGAGAGGGGATATGATAACCATCTTCAAGTACTTGAAGAGCTGTCATATAGAGGATGGTGCCAAGTTGTTTTCTGTTGCCCCAGAGGGTTGGACCAGAACCAACAGGTTGAAATTAAATCAGAAGAGTTTCCATCTAGACATTAGGAAGAACTTTCTAACAGTTAGAGTGGTTCCTCAGTGAAACAGGCTTCCTCGGGAGGTGGTAAGTGCTCCTTCCCTGGAGGTTTTTAAGAAGAGGATAGATGGCCATCTGTCAGCAATGCTGATTCTATGACCTTAGGCAGTTCATGAGAGGGAGGGCATCTTGGCCATCTTCTGGGCATGGAGTAGGGGTCACTGGGGGTGTGTGGGGGGAGGTAGCTGTGAAATTCCTGCATTGTGCAGGGGGTTGGACTAGATGACCCTGGTGGTCCCTTCCAACTCTATGATTCTATGTGCAGGCAACACATTTACCAGTTGAACTTATGGCAGCCATCACCACAGTGATCCAGTCCAGGCCAGTCTGCCATGGCTGAGGATGCTGGGAACTGCTCTGGGCCTGGCGGCTGTGGCAGTGGATGCCAGGAATGGATCTGGGACCAGCTGCCATGGTGGAGCACTCTGGGAGCCACTCCAGGCCCAGCTGCTGCAGCGGAGCACTCTGGGGGGGCTCCAAGTCCAGATGTGGCAGCAGAGGACGCCAGGAGCGGCACTGGGTTCAGAGCAGCTCTCAGGCACTGTTGCTGTCACTGGCAGGCTTAAGGTGGGTGGTGGAGCCTGGAGCTGTGATGGGGGGTAGAGATGGGATTATCCCCCTCCATGAGTCTCGCGGGCCTCCCACTTGTATTATGGTACCAACAGATGTGAGCAAAAATGTAAGTTCACAAATCTACTACCATATAAACATATACTATACAAATATAGTATAGAAATAAAATGCACTGAGTCATTTGCAGTGCAATCTGATGCAGAGTTACTACAATATATGTACATTAATTTTAATGGGCTCAGAATAATTCTGCATAGGATTGTGATATTGGAGTGGAAAGTGATCAATCTAGTTTTTAAAAATGCATGAGAATAGGATCACACACTCCTGAATATTTCTTACAACTATATTCTGTATTCTTAAGGCCGATATTTATTATGAAACGTATTATGTATTTTATGCATATTTGATAATAATTACTATTTGCTTCCCCAAATATGGAAATTTGCCATGCTAATGCTATTTTCTCATGCCATGCTAATAAAGGTATAAATACACAAATATAGTCCACCATTCACATATTAAAAGATAAGTGCATACCATCGTCTGTATCAGTAACGTTGAAAATAAGGATGGTAGAACCTGGAGGCAGGTTTTCCATCAGAGATGTGCTGTATGAAGCCATGTTGAATACTGGTGGATTATCATTTACATCTAGTATGTTGAAATAAACCCTGTCAGATGTGAATTGTCCACCTCCATCTTCTGCCCGAACTGTAAGTATGTAATACTGCTGCACTTCATAGTCCAACATACAAGTCAGGTTGAAAACTCCAGTGACTGGATTCAGGAAAAATGTTCCATCTCCATCGTCTTCACTCACAGTGTAAGTGATTTCTCCATTCACACCTGAATCTTCATCAGTTGCTAAGATGGCTGCCACTAAAGAACCTAGAGTGTAATTAAGAAAATCATTCAGAAAGCAATATAAATTTTCTCATGGAACAGTTCCAGGATCAAACGAGTCACTTCCTTTATTGTACAATGCAGGTATTTACAATACCTACTTGTATAAAACTACTTATAATTCAGCCTTACATTTCATAGAAATACACATAAATAAATTGAAGCCCCATTAATTTGAATGGGAGACATCATAATCTCCCCCAAAATAGAAATAAGACTTAAATGTAGTCAATTTCCATAGACAATTAGTGCCCTGGACTGTTTCTTAACCATGTTCATGAATGTGTACTGTTATCCATTTATGAGGAGACTTAATGAAATAGTGAAGGAGCCCCGTGGCGCAGAGTGGTAAGCCGAGGTATTGCAGTCCAAGCTCTGCTCACGACCTGAATTCGATCCCAACGGAAGTTGGTTTCAGGTAGCCAGCTCAAGGTTGACTCAACCTTCCATCCTTCTGAGGTCGGTAAAATGAGTACCCAGCTTGCTGGGGGTAAAGGGAAGATGACTGGAGAAGGCACTGGCAAACCACCCCATAAACAAAGTCTGCCTAGAAAACGTCGGGATGTGATGTCACCCCATGGGTCAGGAATGACCCGGTGGTTGCACAGGGGACCTTTACCTTTACCTTAATGAAATAGTGAAGCTAAATTTCAATTGAGTACTGATTTACACACACACACACACACACACACACACATCACTTAATTTAGCACTTATAATGGGGTCCCCAACCTTTTTGAGCCAGCGTGCACCTTTGGAATTCGGACAGTGTGGTGGGTCCAGCCA
This sequence comes from Euleptes europaea, assembly GCF_029931775.1. Taxonomy (NCBI): domain Eukaryota; kingdom Metazoa; phylum Chordata; class Lepidosauria; order Squamata; family Sphaerodactylidae; genus Euleptes; species Euleptes europaea. The sequence goes on along the minus strand of NC_079320.1, from coordinate 33,588,872 downwards.
CAAAGCTGCTGCACAGATGGCTGCCAAAGGAGGCTGCTCCAGCTTACCTTCCTCGAGTTGTAATGGCACCCATCCATCACCCATCCTCGAGTTGTAATGGCAGCTGCTGCCAAAGCAACATTTTTACAAATCTGCACAGTCAATCAGATCTTCAATGGCCAATCAGAAGCCTTGTTGGGTAAAAGCCCCACCTAGCCCCGCCCACTCGGCAGATGCCAGGATAAGTGTTGGCAGGCACCATGTTGCCCACAGGTACCATGTTGGGAACCCCGACTTATCCTGCTCCCTGTCCCACTCCCCAAAGGAAAGCAGTGAATCAAGAAGAAAAAGAATAGTAATCAGTATATTTGCATCCTTTCTTAGAGCTTTTCCACAGGGATTATTTTAGTTGGTTGTGGCCCCATACTGCTTCAGTTTATCCCCTGATTTCTGCATGCATTTTTGTGTCTTTAGTTTTCACTTCATTTTGTTTTTTTTGTTTTTTTTTCCCCAGGGCTTTTTCTGTTTCTTTTGAGACCACGTTTACCCTGATCTTCTTCTGAAAGCTGATGTTGAACTGCCTTTTCCTCATGCATAATATTTCTGTTGGTGTTCTTGGTCCCACCCACTCCCAACCACCTCCAACCCATTTTTTGATGATTGGACTGTGGTGGTCAAACCACTTCCTCCCCTACCCCCAAAAGATGAGTGGTTTCTTTTTCTTTTTTTAATATCAATACATTACTAGAGTATTGTAACCATACTCTTAGGCCATTTGTGCATGGGAGGTTTCGCCATGGAGTTGCTGCTCTATAAAGGCACATTTTCCCCATCTGAATTCTCAAAATTAAAAAAATAAGTCCCATGCAGAGTTTTGAGAATTTGGATGGGGGAAATGTGCATTTAGATAGCAGCAAATCCAAGGCAAAACCACCCATGCATAAATGACCTTAGTAGATTCTCTGAATTCCCAGCTTCCATTAAAAATCTAAGAGAACACTCCTAAGCAGGTCTACTCTGAATCCTATTCAAGTCTATGGGGCTTACTCCCAGGAAAGTGTTCTTAGGATGGCACTGTTAATGTATGCAAGCCAAAAAACCTGACATGGTATAAGACCACAAGCCCATCCAGATCATTTTATCCTATGGTCTACCACATGGCAGCAGGGTTTTGTGATAAAATCCATTTAGCAGGATGATATTGATGGCTAGCTTATTCTACAGGAACAGATCTCATTTCAGGATTGCTTGGTCATCTGCGTAGGCTTCAAGCAGAACATCACTGAAGCAGTTGAACACAGGCTTCAAGTATTCAGCCTGTCATTGTGTAAGATGAAGTGGTCCAAACCTTTGGAAAACTAAAACTCTTCTAGCATATTCATATTCAAAAGTATAGAAAAGAGGAAAGCCCAGGGGAGGGAAACAAAATATAAACTGAATCCCAAATTTCCACTCTGCTTCAGTTTCACTGAAATTGAACGTCTTCACCTCTTAAATCTCATATGAATTTCAGTGAAAGACCTTTGAGGCACTTGCAGGTTTCCAAACAGCCCCCTACCTCATTGTCTCATAGATCTTAAACTCCATAATTCTAAATGTGTGTATTTTTTTTAAGAGGAGGACATGACCTCCCTTCATAACTGCTACAGACAACTATAAAATACTTCTGAAAGGCAGGAAGAACTTTTAGGAACTCATTATCTATCAACTCCACTTGCTGATTTCAAATTTCTTTTTATACTTGAAACAAAAGATTATGTATCAGAGACATTCCCAGCTGTTTTCACTCACTCTGTTTTTATGCCAATCAAAGAAAGGTTTTGACAGCTTTGCTTCCCTCTTTTCCACTTGCACAAAAAGCTTGGAAAAGAGAGTTTTGGACTAGCTATCCCAGATGTCCCATTGAAGAGTTGGACAACAATTCGCAGGGCAGGTTCCAGGTTGTAGAGAGGGTTGGCAAAAAGTTGCCCCGCAAGCCCCTTCCCAATCACAGCCCTGAAACAGATACAGAGGGCCTACAAGCAGCAAATGGTGGCTGGCTGCTTCTCTTAGTTAGCTTTGCTGTTCACTCACCAGCTTGGGGGAATGAGCAGTTACAACCACAGCCGCTACTTGCTCACCTGCCTCTCTCTTGTTTAGGGTTGCCAACCTCCAGGTACTGGCTGGAGATATCCTACTATTACAGCTGATCTCCAGGTGATAGGAATCAGTTCACCTGGAGAAAATGGCCACTTTGGCAATTGGACTCTATGGCAGTGATGGCGAACCTTTTAGAGACCGAGTGCCCAAACTGCAACCCAAAACCCACTTATTTATCGCAAAGTGCCAACACAGCTAGAAGTCCACATGGGGCTAGGGGTTGCCAGGTCCCTCTTTGCCACCTGCGGGAGGTTTTTGGGGCGGAGCCTGAGGATGGTGGGGTTTGGGGAGGGACTTCAATGCCATAGAGTCCAATTGCCAAAGCAGCCATTTTCTCCAGGGGAACTGAAATAGCAGATCTCCTGCTACTACCTGGATGTTTTCAATTATGTATTCGGCAACCCTGCATGGGAGGCCGAGCGGGGAAAGGAAAGCAGCTGGAGCATATCCCCCACCCCTTCAGTTTGGTTCTTTTTCCAACAGTTATCTTCATACGAATTTAAAAAGACTGTTATGCAGGGGGGCTGATGGTGGGGACAGCCCTCTGCACTTTCGGTTGCATGAACGAGCAGAGTGGAAACCCGAGCTAAGCGAAGGGCTTGGCTCCAGCACAAACACCAGGCGGGCCCCCGTTCGGCCCTCACCACCAACCTCCTGCACTGCAGTCACCAACCAGCCCGCCGCAGACGGCCGCCCAGGCAAGCCACTCTCGGTTCAGCCCCGTCCTGGCTCTGCCTCTTCCAGTCCTCGGCAGAAGGCTCGTCACTGTCTTCACTTCCGGAGTGCGCAGCCGGCGACTGCGGAGAAGGCACTGGGAAGGAGCCCGGTGCTTCCAGGAGGAGAAGCTGGTCCCCAGCCTCCTCAGCTGGGGGAACGAACTCAGGCAAACTCTGTGCTGGGGTGAGGGCTCGCGTGCCCACAGAGAGGGCTCTGAGTGCCAACTCTGGCACGTGTGCCATAGGTTCGCCACCACTGCTCTATGGTGTTAAAGTCCCTCCTCTCCCCAAACTCCCCCCTCCTCAGGCTCTTTCCTCAAAATCTCCAGCTATTTCCCAACCCAGAGCTGGCAACCCTACTCTTGTTGGTAGCAGTTCCTATTGCTTTCAACAGGCATCAGTGCTCAGGCAGAGAGGTGGATACAGGCATGCAGCATTCCCTACTGCCTGCCTTCTCAAGGGAGATGCCATTTCTTCAAGCTGAGGGGAGGGAACAGGGGCGGGTCCACTTCCACCACCCACAGAAAAGGCAGGCTGTTATTGCTACTGGTACGCAGTCGAAGGTACATAGTGTAGGGTCTCTCAACACCTTTAAGCCTTGGCCAGTAACGGCTCTCCTTGATGCCAACCTGGTAATCTCTGGTAATCTTCTGAAAACGGTTGCTGCTACCACTTCTTACTCCCACTAGTTTAATACACAAATTAGGGTACTGCTAATTAATTTATTATTTTTAATATGCCAGTTTGTAAGTAAGTGCCACTGACATTAATTTGTCTTGCTTCTGAGTAAACCTGGTTACGATCAGGCTGTTAAACCAATTGAAGGATCATTACTTGAATGATCATTTACTTAAATTGGATAAAATCCAAAATTTTAAAAGTGTTCAGATTAATAAAAAATGCATTGAAAATATCATAAATTGTCACAATGGTTAAAGGTCCATCAGATTAGGCATTTAAAGTAAAACAAAGTATTGATTCCTGTTTACCTGGAGTAGTATCCTCTGGTATGTCAAAAGAATACCAAGGTTTGGAGAAAGTGGGTATATGATCATTAACATCACTAATGGTAATGTTGATTCTCATATCTGAAGACTGTAAGCCATCATCAGCACGAACCAGCAGAGAATATTTGGAACGACGTTCCCTGTCCAAACGCTTGGTGGCTATCAACTCTCCTGATTCGGGATCGATATGGAAGCTGTCGTCTGCCCCACTGATGATAGTATAAGTGACTAGTGCATTTGCACCCTGAACAAGTAAAGGATAAAATGATATCAACATGTCATTCTGCCTATTCCCAAAGGCTGGTTACATGTCTAAATCAAACCTTAAATTATAAATAAAAAAGCAAGCATTTGTAAATGATCATTTTTAACATATTAAAAGAGACCAAAGTAAGTTATAGAATGTAAAGAGCTAAGATTGTTATATTTCACTCAAGCCCCAGTACTGATTGCTAAGAAGTACTTCTATAAAAGCATTGATTTATGGTGTTTTAGTTACTGCTGAATTTAACTGATAAGTACTAATGAAAGATCCATTAGTTCTGGTCTGTTATTATTTCACAACTCCAGTGTGAATAGAGCAGTTAGAGTGCAGCATTAGGACCAGGGATTCAAATCTCCACTCTGCCATGAAACTCACTGAAACTACTGAAATCTTTTATTGTAACTTACATCATAGGGTTGTTGTGAGGATTTGGGGGGGATGTCAGGAGGTGGAGGCAATGTAGTGTAGGTAGAATAATCTTTCAAACCAAAAACAGTTCATGGGCAGTCCATTAAAATACATGGAGCCCAGCAACAGGGAACTGAGAAGACAGGAATCTAAACCTCAATTTAGCAAGAAGAACAATATGCTAGGATGTTACTTAAAAAACCAAGAGTAATCCTAACTCACCCCGCCCATAAATTTCTAATGTGTTTTGGTTCATCCAACCATTTCTCAAGGATAATTAAAAGCTGCAAAGCACACAGTAAAATTACATAAGCATTCATGTCAACTAAAAATTTATGCATGTCAGAGATTTATAGCTACCCTCTAAAGCACATCCTCCTCTTGGGTCTGCAAGGGTTCCTGGCAGAGAGTGTAAATAAATATTACAACTGCTTTGGGCAAGGGAATGCAAGGAAGGAAGACTGCTCCTGAATCTCCCTATTGCCATTCTATTACTTAGGGCCCTCTTACACCATTTTTTTTTGCCAAATTTCATAGCCTTCCCCTTGCAGTATAAAAAGAAGCACATTCTTGGGCAAAACTCCTCTTTTCCTCAGTGAGAGTAGAAATCTAAACCTAACAATATTATTCCAACATTTGTGTAAAGGCGCTCCTACCTCATCAGCATCCATGGCTGTCAGCTGCATTATTTTAGATCCATCTCCTACATTTTCTTCTACAGTCAAATCAAGCATATCTGTAGGAAACACTGGTGGGTTGTCATTCACATCTTGAAGAGTTATTTCCACCTATGGGCAGAAGGGAAACAATGCCATGACACATTGATTAAACAAGAGTGCTACAAATGACCTAGCTTTACATTAAGATAGGTAAACGGTGCATAAACTCATGTTCAAGAACTTTCCCAAACAAGAACTACAAGCACGAATAAATTCCTGGGGCTGTTGAAAAATCTTCATTGTTGCAAAAAACCCCAAGAAAAGTATCTAACCTAAATAATTTGACTTGTTGATAGTAACTGATTTTAAATGGACTTCAGCTAGTTTACATTGGACATGGTCCACTGATTGACTGTCATTGTAATCCCCCAAAATTGGCCCCTGGAGGATAACTGCCAAGACCTGGGGCACACACTCATTCAACCATTAAATGCTGCCTGACAGAAAGATGAGGTGGTGTAAAATTCTTCCTGAAATGTTTACATATTGACATGTTTTTCAAAAAAGAATTAATTTTTAGCACAAAAATGGGTTCCAATTATCATTTTGGAGAAAAGAGTTTGTGATTTGTAAAAATCAATATTATATTATTGCAATGTCCCTTTCTACCTGGACTACTCACATCTAAACTCAAACACATTTTATTTTTCTTAAATTCTGTTTGTATATTTAACCATCATTTGTAATCTGAAATACTTTCCAGAGTTGTTTACTCATGTTTCTGTGTAAGCAAGATTGTTTAGATCTCACAAGCATAGGTTAGCTAAGGTTTCAATTGTTAGGTGGACATACACTAATAATGGCCTAATAAAAAAGGAAAGACAACAGCTGGTTTATATCCACTCTGAAAGCAAGGGATTCCCATAGGGCACAAAGTAACAAGTTGACACCAAAACATGAAGACCACCAAGGAGATAATGGTACAGTCTCCTTTCAACAAACACAGAAAAGACAGACTGTTTAGTAAAACTAAAGAAAAGAAACAGAACTTAAAAATCAAGGAAGATAAGTAGGTTGACAGGCAGAAACTCAGTGGTACTCCAGCATTTTCTCAACAGTCTTTACCAGCTGATTTTTCTAACTCTGGTTTTAAAAGCTTACAGTCTTTCATTTATTCTCTGCTCTTTATGACCACAGTCATAAGAGAGTAATAATGATAATTACAATAAACACACTTTATAACAACTAGGGCATCAGGTTGCCCAGATCTAACTAACTATTAGATTTGATTTCATGGGGGGGGGGGGGACTTGTCAGCTGCCAGTAAAGCATTATGATCGCTTCCAGCCAAAGGGGTCTGTAGCTTACAATGGACTGGAAAGCTACCCAGATCCTTTAGAAAGAGAGAAAGGAACATGGAGGAGGGGCTGTGAGTTTGTAGAGCATCTGCTTGCCAAGCAGAAGGTCCCAGGTTCAATCCCCGGCATCTCCAGTTAAAAGGACAAGGCGAGTGAGTGATGTGAAAGACCTCTACCTGAGACCCTGGAGAGCCGCTGCTGGTCTGAGTAGACAATACTGACTTTGATGGACCTTATACTGATTCAGTATAAGGCAGCTTCATGTGTTCCTGGTTCTATGCCTATGAAAGTTTGGACAGTCCAATAGACAATGGAACAAGTTATCAAGGCTTCCTGTGTCACAGCAAATGAAATCCTCCCAAAGCAGCCAAAAAAGTTCTGCCATTGGGATTGAATCAAGGTGAGCCATCATAAAGGCTCACTGGTATTTGGGAACCATCAAGATAGGCTGGGCTGGAGTTTGGATGTAGTATAAAAAACCATACCAATATTGTTAAGAGATAAGAACAATGCAGACTAGGGTTTCTAACCTCCAGGTGGAGCCTGGAGATCAGCTGGAATTAGAGCTGATACCCATATGAGAGAGATCAGTTCCTCTGGAGAAAAAGGCTGCTTTATGATGTTATACCTCCCTGAAGTCTCTCCCTTCAAACCCCACCCTTCCCGAATGTCACCCCTAAATCTCCAGGAATTGTCCAACCTTGAGTTTGCAACCCTCATGCAGATCAATATTGGTTTTAATTTATCAGCAACGCAAAGATCTGCATATCATTTTCATGCTTTGAAATGAAAATAATATCCTAATGGAGAGAGAGATCAAGGGAAAGAGAACAGTTCATACACTGCCCAATCCCAAAACATGAGTGTTCTCAAGGTAGTGGAGGGATAGTTTTGGGGTGCAAATGAACTTAAAACATCAGGCTAAAACTGGGTTCATTTATGAGCCAAATGCGTACTCCTTTTATCCAATTACAGGAACAAGGTTTTCACATCATCTGACTTATTCTGAGTGAGATGCAAACAAGATATTAGATGAAGTTATGTTACTGGTTTAGAACCTGGTTCATTTACTAGACAGGACTCTGAATTCCCACCACAATTTTCAGTTTGATCCAATCTGTAGTCTTACCTATAACATTAGCTTTATACACTCCAGGAGTGCAGGGGATGCTGGGGGTAACAATTGGAAGTGCCTTGCATACCAATTCTGCCACCTACCCAGGTACTTGTGTACATATTAAGACCGTTTATAAGATGGTCTAGGTGCATGGAAGTGGATATACAACTGTACTCCACTATATATGGACTTTAAAAAAAAGGTAAAGGTCCCCTGTGCAAGCACCGGGTCATCCCTGACCCATGGGGTGACGTCACATCCCGACGTTTCATAGGCAGACTAGGTTTACAGGGTGGTTTGCCAGTGCCTTCCCCAGTCATCTACCCTTTACCCCCAGCAAGCTGGGTACTCATTTTACCAACCTTGGAAGGATGGAAGGCTGAGTCAACCTTGAGCCGGCTACCTGAAACCAATGTCCGTTGGGATCGAACTCAGGTCGTGAGCAGAGCTTGGACTGCAGTACTGCAGCCTACCACTCTGCGCCAAGGGGCTTAACTTTCAGTTATATATGAGCAAGAATCACTTACAGACAGATCTGTCAGAAAGAAAGTACCATTGCTCAGTGGTTTGCATGCTTTGCATGCAGAAGGTACCAGGGTCAATCCCCAGCATTTCCAGCTAGCAGAACATTTCACTACTGGAGGCCCTGAAGGATTGCTGCCAGTCAGCGTAGACAATGCTGAGCTAGATTGATCAATAGTCTGACTCAGTAGAAGGCAATTTTGCATGTCCATATATGCTAGCAGCTCAGTCACAGCTCTCCCTGTTGTTTTTTAATGACACTAGTTCACCTCCATCCCACTCACTCACCCAGACACAAAACATAGCTTTTCATAAGCTAGCTCAGCCAAGGAACTTTAAAGATATCGGCATGCTGTTGAACTAATCAGCTTTGGAAGTAGCACTGAAAGGCCCATTATTTGGAAGCAAATTAATCAAAGAACTGAACATGAATTAATTACATTAGATATAAATAATGACCTCCTTGAGTCTGGCTTTCATATGTCAAATTTACACCTGGGGATTTTAATATACAACCATAAACCTGCGAATGTAAGAATTAGCATAGACATTGCTGATACAGCAATAAATACAATGTCCCAAGCTAAGCTTCTAGAATTAAATCATTTTGGGATTTCGTTTTTTAGGAAATTACATTGCCTGAGAGGTTCATTAATAAAAAAAATAAGCACTGCAAAATTGTGACTATTAATTTCAACTAACAACAACAAACTAAAGAACATTAGAAAAAAATGCCAAGTTATGTGATATGTTATTGCTGACAATCAAGTCTGGACTCTTAAGTGAACACAGCTACAGAGAGCTCTACCAGACCTATTAAATTTCACCAGATCCAGTTTCAAGGTACAGCAGCTGCAAAGCTTTGCAGTTTACTTATTAATACCATATAGATCAGGAACGGCTACGGTTTCATCCACAAGTTGATGTTTTGCCTCCAAAGCCAGATTTCACTCCGTACTATTGTCCTTTGTAGCTATATATGTAAGCAACTGCATTTTTTAAAGTATCACCTGGTTAACTTTGCACTTCCAAGCTTTCTTGTTTTAAGGTAGCTATAGCCTCCACGAAGTGCTACGTTATGAGGCTGAATGGCAACATTCATGAGGCACACAGAGCGTATTAACTGAAAGAAAGACTGACACTGAATGATTGGAAAGTAAGAAAAGGGGAAAAAATAGATGATCACAGAATTATCCTGAACATTTACAGCCCATTCCTGAGGTTGGGGGCCAAATGGGCTTAGAAGGCACTGTGACCCCTATGCCAGCATCTGTGCCACTTGTGCTATCTAAACTGACACGGACACTGGTGTTGGGGCACTTACGCCGTGGACTGCGCAGCCCTCGGATGTCAGCTGAGCTTCCCGCTAGTGTCCAGCCAGCGCAAGTTCTCGCACTGTCGTCCGGGGAGGAGTTCAGAGGGGCACAGCTGCCGTTAGGCAGCTTCCTAACCCCTTTCAGAACGGAAATGCCCTGAAGCAATGGCGGTTTTGCACCACCTTTTTGTTGGCGTATCATCGCTGTTTTCAATGGTGCTTTCCCCCTCTTTTCCAAGTTTTTATTTTAAAAAAGCCCTTCCCCGCCCCCACTGCAGAGGCAAAATCTCTTTGGAGGCGCTGCGGCGCCTCCAGGGCCACACCATCCCCGGCCTCTGCAGCTCTCAGGAATGGGCTGTGAGTATCCTTCATAATATAGAGCAGTAATACATAAAATTGAAGTCCCATTAAATCTAGTGATCCTGGCAAGTTGGTTTGAAAAGAAAAACAACAACCAACTAAAGACAGAAAAGGCTGCCTTTCTGGCATGTTTGCTACATAAGTTTTAACATAAATTATTTACCATTAAGGCACAGTATGTATAGCTAATAAATGTTTAGGAACTTCTAACTGGCTCTTCTTTAAGGCAACACAAATAAGGGAAATTTATAATACGGACAAGAAGCCTACACTGCAAATTACAAAGAGTCTGGCGCCTGATAAATATGATGTTACTGAAATGTTTTGAAATTGTATAATAATTCACATTTCCACCTGAAAACATACATCTTCATTAACATTTTTCACAAGGATCAACAATTAAAACAATTACAGGTTTCCCCCTTCTTTTTTTAATTTGAAGAAGCAGAATTAGATTTATGCTCCTGTTTATAGCAGTTTTTAAATGCAATCAGCCGGGAGCCAGGCAAATCATCTGTTTATATACATACATATTAGAGGGGAAACCATAAATTCAGCAGGTTTTTGTTTTGCTTCCCTGAGTTTCTCATTTAGGGATCTTACAAGACTCCTTCCTCACATTCTAAGGAATACAGAATTCCACATTTGCACTGGAGAATGTATTGTTTCAGTCTGGTCTCTGTGAGAATTAAAGGCCAGTTATATGGAAATGTGTATATGTGTGTGTGTGGGGGGGGAATCCCACAGATAGCCCAACTGCATGTGTTACCTCAGATGTAAACTTCTGAAACTTCATGCTTGGATTCCTGTAATGTGCTAGCTGATGGGAATATAACGTACATATCTTAAAATGGTTATGTTAGCTGTCAGTTTGTTTTCACATCCAACTCAAGGTGCTAGTTGTGTTAAAGCCCTTCACAGTCTAGGGTTGCCAGGTCCCTCTTAACTACTGGCGGGAGGTTTTGGGGGCGGAGCCTGAGGAGGGCAGGGTTTGGGGAGAGGAGGGACTTCAATGCCTTAGAGCCCAATTGCCAAAGCCATTTTCTCCAGGTGATCTCTATTGGCTGGAGATTCGTTATAATAGCAGGAGATCTCCAGCTAGTACCTGGAGGCTGGCAACCCTATCACAGCCTCACATATCTAAAGGGCCTCCAATGTGTCTCCAATATGCCAGCTTTGGTCCTCAGGCTTCCACTTATTAGCTGTTCCCATACATAAGGTAACCAGCCTAGAATCAGACAGAGCCCATGCCTTTTCCATTGTAACTCTCACTTTGTGGAACAGCCTTGACACAAAGTATTCCCGGCCTTTTGGTTAAGATCAAGCGTTATGTTTTAAAATAAATGGGCTGCAATCCATGGAAGATTTCTCCAAGCACCACAGTCCTTGCACAAGTAGAAACACTAAAACTACTCCTCTCTGTCTGTTAGTCAAAACAGGGAAGATATCTTCTGCATATGAAGTAGAAACTATACTTTTCTTTTCTTTTCACCTAAAACTTTTCAACTGTCCAATGAATGCAAGGAAACAGAGCAGCCAGAAAAATGCTGAGTCAGCTCCCACGAGGCAAGAACAGTTTGCATTGGCAAGACAAAAACACATTCAACAATCCCTTTCCTCATACCACTGAACATGTGTTTCATCAGTGCGCCACAGATGGAATATGATCTAAGAAGAAAGGGACCGCCATGTCTTATTACGTAGCTGACATGTATTTGCACCCTACTACTATTTTGTTTAAAAATAATACATGGAAAATCCTAGTTGGATCAAGGGCAACTGGTTTTTGGTTTTCTTTCCCCCCTCTTTTATGCTGTTGTGGCCCCTTTTTCATCTATATGCTTCTTTTCAAAGAGCTAAGGGCAGCTTCACCATCTGTCCATTTTACTTTCATTTGCTGCAGTGATATTATCCAGAAGTATTGTGAAATATCTCATATCAATGCAGTATATCTTGCCTTGACATAAAAGATAAAAAAACAATACTTGCTTATGAGATTATGTTTACACTTTTATTCAATAAGGTAACCAAATGAAATTTTCTTTTCCTCTTAAGGAGGTCAAGCCCAGGTTGACCAGCATAAATAAGTATATCTATACAGATAGAAAGGAAAGGCACATTACACTCTTTTCCATTTATACTGGTGTCTGCAAGTGCATGGGCTGATGCTTTTGTATTTTGGGTGCAAAGAAGTAATGTTTACAATCTGATACATACTAATACAATGAACAGCAGTTCATATGTCTCATAAGGAATTCCTACAAAATGTAAATTAAAATCAGAGGACAATCAACCTAATCAAACATTTCTGTATTACTGGTTACACTCAGGAAATGAAATCTAAGAACATAAGAAAAGCTATGCTGGATCAGACCAAGGCCCATCAAGTCCAGCAGTCACACAGTGGCCTATCAGGTGCCTCTAGGAAGTCCACAAACTAGACAACTGCAGCAGCACCATCCTGCCTATGTTCCATCGCACCCAATATAATAGGAATGCTCTGCTGATCCTGGAGAGAATAGGTATGCATCATGAGTAGTATCCATTTTTGCTAGTAGCTATGAATAGCCCTATCCTGCATGAACATGTCCACTCCCCTCTTAAAGCCTTCCAAGTTGGCAGCCATCACCACATCCTGGGGCAGGGAGTTCCACTATTTAACTATGAGTTGTCTGAAGAAATACTTCCTTTTATCTGTTTTGAATCTTCACTCTCCAACTTCAGCAGATGACCCCATGTTATAGTATTATGAGAGAGGGAGAAAAGTTTCTCCCTGTCCACTCTCTCGATACCATGCATAATTTTATAGACCTCTATCATGTCTCCCCTTAACTGCCTTCTTTCCAATCTCTCATGGCTACTAGTTAAAATGGATACTAGTCATGATGCATACCTATTCTCTCCATGGTCAGAGGAGCATGCCGAATATATTAGGTGCTGTGAAACACAGGCAGGATGGTGCTGCTGCAGTTGTCTTGTTTGTGGGCTTCCTAGAGGTACCTGGTTGGGCACTGTGTGAACAGACTGCTGGACTTGATGGGCCTTGGTCTGATCCAGCATGGCTTTTCTTATGTTCTCATCAATTCATGCGGCTTTCATCCATATAGTCTGGGGGGTGGCATTTAACAATACTAACACAGGGTACAAATGCCGATACTTTGACTTGCAAAAATCTGTTTTGTTAGAATAGCAAATAGAGAAGTAGCAGGTAAGTTCCCACATCTGATACCTACACAAACAGGTACAAAGAGTTGGGAGGCATTCTAACTGTTATGCTGCTACAATGTACAGTAGCATAAATGCAGCCACAATGTCACTACTGAAAAAGACAGGCCAATTCCTGTTTACTGTGTTATTAAATTAACATTATAATTAAAAATATTGTCAAAGGCTTTCACGGTCAGAGTTCATTGGTTCTTGTGGGTTATCCGGGCTGTGTAACCGTGGTCTTGGTATTTTCTTTCCTGACGTTTTGCCAGCAGCTGTGGCAGGCATCTTCAGAGGAGTAACACTGAAGGACAGTGTCTCTCAGTGTCAAGTGTGTAGGAAGAGTAATATATAGTCAGAAAGGGGTTGGGTTGAGCTGAATCATTGTCCTGCAAAAAGTATCAAAGGTAATATGCTAATCATTGTCCTGTAAGTATCAAGATAATGTGCTAATGATACTTTTTGCAGGACAATGATTCAGCTCAACCCAACCCCTTTCTGACTATATATTACTCTTCCTACACACTTGACACTGAGAGACACTGTCCTTCAGTGTTACTCCTCTGAAGATGCCTGCCACAGCTGCTGGCAAAACGTCAGGAAAGAAAATACCAAGACCACGGTTACACAGCCCGGATAACCCACAAGAACCAATAACATTATAATTATTTTGTAAATTCAAACTGAGAAAGGAAAGAACTAGGATAAGAAAAAATGCCAGTACTAGGCTTTCTTGAAGGAAAACACACACACACACACACAATTTTTTTTCCAGGCTACAATGATTCTAACTCAATTTTTCTAACTCAAGCAGACAATTTAATCGATCCGCTAAGTTACATCTCCCATGAACCAGACAAACTTAGTTAAATTCCTACATGCAATAAATCAAATCACTGGCTATTCCCTTGTCATTGTAGGAGCGATCCTGTATATTTGTGCTTTGAAATCATATGTTTGAAATGCTCATAATAACGATCATATCCACTTTTTAAAAAGCAATGTGGCACTTTCCTTCACGGAGAAAGTTATACAGCCTAGGATTTGGAGTAAATGTTTCACTGCATCCACAAGACTTCATCATGCATCATAGCCAAAATTTACTCTGTGACTCACCGTTCAGAAATACATTCATTCAGTGCTATGGCACAGGAAACCAAATTATTAGTGAATGAAGGTATCTATGTGCCTGATTAATGTTATCCCTTTCAAATTGTATCGAAACAATTGAGTAAACATTATCATATATACACAGTCACCCAGATGCCCTTATTTGTACCCCTGAATCTTAACACACTAGCCGTACATTAACAGATACACAGTCTAATGAAATTAACCCCAATTCCAGGGATTGGCCCAAACTCCTTGGTTCCAGTGTACATTTCCTGCCTTGGAATTTAAAACAAAGATACACTTTGTGTTTCCCAGCCTTGCTTCCCTGATTGAAACAAACTCATTTATAAGTCTAAATATTCTGCCAAACTAGTTTTCCCAAAGATTTATTGTGGTGTTTGGGTTAAGCCTCTCTAGGGCATGTGGGAGGGAACGGTGAAACATAAATCTATTCAGACAGCCTCTCAGTTTCAGACAGAGTATGGCTCCTCAATGGGGCAGGCATTGCTTTTATTTCTCATATTAAGATGATTATTTCTATTAATCACTAAGTATCACCTATCAACCATTGCCATGTGTTCTCCATACAAGAGTATTCCTTATCAAAGGTGGGGAGGGGAAGAAAAAGGATAAATGACAAACTGGGCAATCAGCCAAAAATGCCCAGATCACCCCCACAGTGTGGACTAGAATGGGATAGCTCTACTCTTGACACCAAAAAGCTTTTGAAAGCCCACTGAGTGTGCAGTGAAATAATAAAGCAGTTGAGCTTTTGTTAGTAGACCACGTTGCTTGAAAAGCTGAGACTGAATGTGCTGCCCTCCCCACGAGAATCAAAGAAAATTACACTGCCCTTTTTAGCTTTCTGGAAATTAATACAGTTTCAGTAATTGTTTAAGTCATTCACTGACCTCTTAGGCAAAGTGCTGCCTCTCCTGTAACTGACGGCCTGATTGTCGAAATGCTTTTTGGCCATCAAGAACACTAGCGAAGTCAAAAGAGCTCTTGCAGTCAACAGTGTTTTGAGGAATGAAAGTAAAAGCAGTTCAAATGTGTGTGAACACTGGAAAGCATTGGAAAGTTATGGTGTAAGGGTTTCAAAGCATACATCTGCATATGCAGAATGGTATTATCAACCCTAGCAGTAACCCCATTAGAGTCAATAAAAGAAACATTTTAAATTGTTATTAGAATAAAATATTGAACACAAAATTGTGTATAATGATGTTATATGTACAGGTCGGTTTCTTCCTAGATGAGTACAGAATGGAGCAGGGGAGGTGGCTTCTCATGCATATTTTACGTTTTGCACCTGAATAACCTGGATCTCAAAACTCAGTCTTACAGACAGTGTGTCATTCCTTTTAGTAAAGTCTGGTGATTTTCTTTTAAGCCTACATTAAGCTTACCGCAGCTAGCATTACCTTTAGTCATTAAAATCTGCTTTAGCCATCTGCCAAACTGATACAAATGCTTAGCAAGCACGTTTACCTAGGATACTTTAAGAGTAAAATACTGGAATCTTACACATTTGGGAATCATATAGTTTACAATTTTATGTTTAACTTAATGAGATGTATCACTGTTTAATAACATGGATTTCAGAGGTATGTGTGTTACCATTCTTGCAGGGAAAATGAGCCTGCAGTTCCAGAGTACAAATGTCACCAACAGTAAATTAATAAATGAGCAATTAGGTATACAGGTGTAATATCATACTACTTGTACGTTAACAGTGTCTGGTAGACTTGAGGCCATAAATGAATTACTCTCATCAGGCTATATGGGGATTGAATTCAGTGGGAAAACTCTTTTCCCATTTCTGTACTGGAGATGTATGACTATATCATCCATAATTTCTTTTTCTTAATGTATGCTATCATTGTAAATGGTTTTGGTCCACCCATTTTCATTGCTCATACAAAAGATTTGTTTGGGAGGGTTGTATTGATTTTACTGTATCTGGTACAATACATATAAGATACACATAACTGTTATGTATAATGCACAAATAATGTACAACGGAAATTTATTTACATGCACATTTAAAAGGAAAAATAGGGAAACAGAAAATGTCATTACAATAATGCTAATGGGTTCAATTTGTTTAAAAGGTATCTAAACAGAGATACTGGAACCAAACCAGCAAATTTGGGTAATTTGATAGAATCCCTAAAGTATATCAACTGGATCACTTTATAAGTCATGCAGTATACAGAGAAGCAGATGTAAAAGAAGATGCACATGTATCTTCCAAGAGTTCTAATACAGGTAAGTCAGGAGCCCTGGTAGAAGCCAGATACCACATCAAGATTTAAAATGACTAAAGGTAGGTCTGAGTGCCCAAACTACATATTTGCAGAGTTATTTTGGTATTTTCTTCCCAACTAAAATAGTTTCATAGGGTAGCCACGTTGGCCTTCAGTAGGAGAGCTAGATTCAAGTCCAGCAGCACCTTACGAGACCAACAAAGGAATCTGAATCTTTAATTCTCGAAAGCTTATACCCCAAGACTCTTGTAGGTCTTTGAGGTGCTACTAGACTCCAATCTAGCTCTACAACTAAAATACTGTATGTAAAATACTAAAATGGCAACAATTATCTGATTTAAACCTCTGGTGGATTAAATAGTGAATATAACAACAACAACAACAACAACAACAACAAGCTTTTGTTTATACCCTGCCCTCCCCTGGCCAGGTCAGGCTCAGGGCAGCTACCAACCCAATCAAACATAAATAGCACTTTCTTAAAATATATAAAACCATCTAGCACATAATAACCCGTAGCACACTGTAATTCCATTAGTCCAACTTCGGCACCCAGTTTCCCAATTAGGGAGCTATGATGGTATGCCCATATTACAAATCTCCTACATGTTAATATATGTACAGTCTGAGCCCCATAGAATCAAACAGATAATGATCCAGAGCTACTTTAACTGTTATCCTCTTATGTGTACACTCAAATCTGAGCTTTGGCCTATCTCCATTTGTTGTCTTATGGTTCAGACAACATCAGCTTCTCCAAGAGCAGAGCAATTGATTTTGTTTTCCATTGTATACACATATGTTACAGTTATGTTGTAGGGTAGCCAATTTCCTGGTGGGACCCAGAGATATCCCACAATTACAACCAATCTCCAGACTAGAGAGACCAGGTCTTATGGAGAAAATGGCTGCTCTGGAGGGTAGACTCTATGGCACTATAGCTGCTGAGGTCCCACAATCAAACCCCGCCCTCCTCAGACTCCATTCTCAAATCTCCAGGAATTTCCCAACCTGGAGCTGGCAGCTCTAGATGTCACACATATAACTTGTTAGATTTTGTTAGATTTTTGTTAGATTTTTTTCATGATCAGAAGCTCAAGGTGAACAATAAGAAAATAAAATTCAGGAAAAGATCAGTGGCTGGGCAGGACCCTTCAGGTTCTAAAAAGAAACATGGCAAGGATTTTGGTTCAGGGACTCAAGTAATTAACAGCTTCTTCTAAGGAGGAGGGAAGGGACAAAGGAAATGCTCCTTTAACACCATTACTTGCTCAGAGAAACTTCCCTTAGGAGAACCAGTAGGAGAATGGGGGGAGGGGAGAGGGCAAGGACATAGGGGGGTAGTGGGTAATGATGTGATGTCACTTCTAGGAAAAATTGGAAATGTCATACCTCTCTAGGAATTGGCTGATTGGATTCCTAGAGAGGACTGACATTACTTCCAGGGAACCCGGAAGTTCTCTCTAGGAATCTCCAAAAACTCTGTGGTTTTACCATATGTTACAGTTATGTTGTAGGTTTTACCATACAGTTTTGACCCATTCCTAGAGAGGTGTGACATCATTTCCTGGTTTTCCCAGAAGTGATGTCATGCCATCGGCTGACAGCCACTTTTTAATTTTATTTTTCTTGCTGCTGCTCAGAGTGGTGGTGGGAAACATCATCTGGGAGCAAGGGATCTCCCGCCTCCAGTGGGTGGCTACCAACCCTAACTTTCCTGCACCTCAGCCTGTACAACATGCTAACAAGATAATTCCCTCCAGTATTTAATTAATGATAACAGAGACGTTATAATACCCCTTTTCCTCATATTAAGGATTACTGCCCAAGTTCTCCCCATTACATACTGCTGAAGGCTCCAATCAACTTGCATTCATTTACTCTTCAACAGCCTGCTGTACCCATTTTAAAAACCAAGAGAATGTTTGTCCTCATGTTAGATAACTAGACAAACATTGTTGTCTCATGTTAGATAACTAGAAAACCATCATTAAGCATTCAACCCACACTCAGCAGCTACAATGTATGAAATGGCAGGCTGTGCATTGTGTTACACTTAAGTGTTCATATGCATGCATTTACAGGCACGTGACCAAATGCATCCATCCCTACTCAACCCATACTCAGAGATTTAACTTCCACAGACCCTAAGGAACAAGACGAATCCCAAATAATTATTTCCAGGTACTCACATTAACACCGTTTTTAATAAAGTAACCAAAACGTTGTCAAATAGCCAAAAACAGGAGCAGAAGTTTATTGAGGAAGGTACTGGAATAAAGATAATATCCTTAACATACAGAAAGTACAGGCAAGATGTCTGTAATTCTGCAACATGTAAAATGGATAAAAGGCAAAGAGGTATGTGGCTGCAGTTCACTAAATTCTCTACAGTAAAGCAGTTAAAATTATTAAAAAGATATGCTTAGCATTTGAGAGAATTTATTGAACTTTCTTTATATTCCCATCAAAATATCCAATCTTCAGCATTACTTAATCACTCTGGAGACCATGGTATAACAGTAAAACTGCTTAGTACTCTTTTTTGCATACCATTCAGTTCCAGAGCAAACTTATTATGTAAAAAATGACATCCTAGCAGTGAAATAGAATAGCCACTAATGATTTTTGCAGATAGCATTGTAGAGCAGTAACAAATTTCATCAGTGTCAACCTATGAAAGAAAGCAAAGATTGTAATGAAAATAGAATGATGAGAAATTAATTGTCTGAGCTACATGATGTATTCGGTTTCCACTACTGTTTAGCATTCTATTTGTTTGTGAGCCATATCAGAATGGTGCTTACACTCAACCACACAAGTAGATGTCAAGTTTGAATACCAACTCAATTCCTACACTATATTTCAAAAGGGAGAGGAAAATGCATAACACATCACAATGTGACATTATCTCCCTTGAAGACTGATACAACAGAATGGAAATCCATGTGCATGCTCAAGACGGCATTCCCCCATACCCATCCAACCCATGGTTGCCCATGCCATTTTACAGAAGAATTTGGCCATTTAAAAATGCTGCATGGATCCAACTGGGCCCACAGCACAGCTGGGCCAGCTGGTCTTTTCTTTTCCCCCTCCCCTCACCCCTCAAGTACTGAAACTGTCATGGGAGAACTGTTTTAGCATGTAAAAAGGCATGCAGGGGAAACAAGGTCACCTGGTCCTGCTCTGCTACAGGCCTCACAGCATTTTTAAATGGCCAAATTCATCTCTAAAATGGCATCACCAGTTATGGGTCAGACCCATGGCTGCTGTAATGTCTAGTTTGGCTCTCATCCCACACACAGAAGCATTGGATCCAACCCACTGGAATGAAATCTGGTGTACACGTTCAGGATGTCATTCCTTGTTTCAGGTATGGACCCCAGAACAACATCGGCACCCATTTTCCAGAGGGCTAGGGAGTAGGGATGCCAGCCTCCAGGTGGAACCTGGGGATCATCCGGAATTACAGCTCATCTCCAGACTACAGAGATCAGTTCCCCTGGACAAAATTTATGCTTTGGAGGATGTACTCTATTACATTGTTCCTCACTGAAGTCCCTGCCCTCCCTAGACCCCATTCTCAGATCTCCAGGAGTTTCCCAACCTGGATCTGAAAACCCTACCCCCCATCCCCTACCAGTAGCCGAGGAGGGCCTGGCAACCCTAGGCTAGGGGCAAGCAATGTCTACTAGTACAGGTAGAGTACAAAAATTATAATTTGTCTGTTCATTATTCAGCAGAGGGGAGGGTGTTGATGATATAGGTCTACCTGCTGACACAGTACCACCTGAATTCCTCTGTTTGGTGACAACAACAAACAATACTTATTGGGTAGCCTATCCATAAATAAAGTAGTAGCCTTTTTTTTTTGTCCAGAGAATGAATAAATTTATGGTAAGATCAAGAGGGGGAAAAAGGGAGAAATGTGTTATTCAGTAATTACCTCAAATAATGTCAATCTGATAACATCACTAAAGCCTATGTAAGATATTTTGAAATATTTTACTAAAAAAGAAAACAAAATTGCATTTTCTCCATTTTTATGAAGGAAATTAAGTTTTACAGAGTCAGGAAATGAATTCCCTCAAGAAATCAATTAGAGTTTGAATAAAAGCTACGTTATAGCTAATCATAGCTAAACGAAACCATTCAGTTGAATATAACAGCCTCTCGTTGCCTAAACAAGATCTATTATTTGGCTATATATAAAACGACTGATTAGTAAAGACTGGCCTGAATACACAATCCTGATTATTAGAAAATGGTACCTTTTTTAACTACACCATGAAACTTATTGTTTACTCTTAAGTGAATTTTCTTACTAGAAATACACATACACCATTCTTCATAGAGATTTAGCTCTTTAAATCTTATTATAAGATTGGCATTGACTAATCTCAACACCCTTACTACATAGATTCACAGTAGGGTTTCCTTGCCTCGTTAGTGGAACCAGACAAGCCGAAAGAATAAAAAGTGTGAATGAAGCCATTTCTATCTTCAAAAGACTTTAAGGGTAAAAACAGCAGAACACCTGCTGATTTTTTTTTGTCCTGAAGCATGCTTCACTAAAGCCTAAACTCATAACTCATAACACTTTCTGACCCGTAACATTCACAGTGGCAATTAAGAACCTTGTGAATTCCTCGCAAATTCAAAAATAACATCTTTGGAACCACATCCTAGGTGCCTCCGGAAGCAGAATGCACTGACTATGAATTCAAGAATAAAGAATGACAAGCAAAAATGTGACCAGAAGGGAGAAAGCTCACAAAACAAACAAACAAAACCCTAATGCATATTTATTCCTATTCTTCTCTTTTATGATGGGTTATGTAGGATTATATAACAAAAATATGGGGGAAATCCTTCTAATTTATATTGACTTCATTTAGAAGTATCTAAGTCACTGGTTGAAAACAAATCCTAGAAAGAACTTCAACACCCCAAGAACTGTGTAGTCACAGATATTGTGTTGGAACCAGACTAAATTTTACTATGGCAGAATGGCACTTTCCTGCCTGTTTCCTCCTGCTAGAGCCCATTGATCTTCATGAAATGCTGCTCCTGGAAGATAGTGGATCCGGAGAGGGGTCTGTAGTGTGAAGGGGGATTTAGTGGTAATTCCCAATTTTATTTGGATCCAAGGCAAGACCCACTGCCTGGAGGTCAACATACAAACTGTCTGAGATCTGTGATCAGATCTCCTGATGAAGTTTTTTAGTCATAAAAAGTGAATGCAAGAGAGCCTGATTCAGCCTTTCCCGCTGAATGTTATTTCAGCCTCCCATCAGCCTGCTCTTTGCACTTATACACTTATACTGGGTAATCTCCCTTCAGACCTCCAATGTAACTCATACTTACATACATAGTGAGAGAGAGATGGGGACAGAGAAATAGTATACAAGAGTATACTCATATTTTGAGAGTATTATTTGTGACTACATTTTATACACCATAAGTAACTACAGCAATCTCCCTTGTTCACTGGGGAGCTATGGCAATTAACCAGAAGGGATAACGGCTAGAGTGTCGCTGGCAGAAAATTCAGAACAAGATTGACAGGACATAGCATAGAGCCCACATTAGACCTGAAGGGGGAATGGAACCATACACTGAGTAAGAAAGCCTGGATACTTACTGCTCCTTTGATCCCTGGGGATGCCAACCTCCAGGTGGTGGATGGAGATCTCCTGCTATTACAACTGATCTTCAGCTGATAGAGATCAGTTCCCCTGGAGAAAATGGCCGCTTTGGCAATTGGACTCTATGGCATTGAAGTCCCTCCCCTCTCCAAACCCTGCCCTCCTCGGGCTCCACCGCAAAAATCTCCCAGGTATATACCGACCTGGAGCTGGCAACCCCGTTGATCCTCCAGTGGCTGTGGTTGCTACTACAGCCATGGAAATTTCGTTCATTTTATTGAGGGCAGCCAGTAACAAGTCCTGCCTTATGGTGGCCCCACCCACTTTCTGAAAAGCTCAGCAGACACCAGGGGAAGAAGTGATACCCACGAGTGCGATGCTTGGTAACCTTGCTCCAGAGGAAGGTAATGCACCGATATAGATGTTCCTGAAAAATTAAAAAAAATGACGAGAGGTGGAGAGATAATGCTACCCCACGCTCTCCCTTAACGACACGTCTGAATGGATACAATGGTTCCGGTTTTTTAACTACAGGCTATACCTGGAAACAACCAAAATCAGCCTTGCAAAGTAGTGTGTTCAGCATTTTAGTGGTTCAACAACAACTTAGGGACACGGACTGAATATTGCATCTCCAGATACGATCAGCAGATGCAAGAAAAGAAAAAAGTTTACATGTTATCAGTGTGGAGGCACTGTACGTTACACCACTGTAAATTCTGAGTGAATCAAATTGTGTCAGTGACCTGCTGTTCACGTTACACAAATTACCTTGCCAGTTCACTTTTGTTGAGCAAGACCTCTGCAGAAAAAAAAGAGCTAATCTAAACATGCTAGTACAAAAATGCAAACTACTCAGATCTGTCAAATTTAATGAGGATGGCAAGAAGGAAACAATGCAGTGCTCCTTTCTAGACTGCCAGAAACTACACAGTTTGAGTCATGTTAATAAGTACTGTAGAAAACCCATGTCATTCCCTCACTTGTAGTATTTTTTATTTTATTTTATAGTCTATGCTTTTTAATGCAAGAGGGAATACTCTATTAAACAATGGAATTTGCTGCTATGTTAATGGTCTTAGTATGCATTATTCTGGACATGGTAACATTCTAAACATGCCCACAGCCTTCCACAGAAAGTGTAATCAAAATCTTAATAAGGTTTTTTTAAAAAAATATATAGGACAAAACATTAATAAAGGGAAGGTATTGATTGATTTCAAATATTTGCATCCTGCTTTTTAAACCATGTGTGCTCACAAATCGGCTTACAACCAACTTAAAACAGAACACACACAAAAATCCAAAACAAAACTAATAATAGACATAAACCCCAGAAAGCTATAAAAGGTCAAAACAAAAGTCTAACTCAACCCTAACCAATATAAAGGGGGGAAACTACAAAATATAAATGCAGCCCACAGCAAACAATATTGAGCAGCTGATACCAAATGTGTTGTGAAATAACAGTTTTAGTTTGCCAATCAAAAACAAAAATGGGCAGAAACAGAAAATCATGCTAGAAAGAAAAATTCAAACCATCAGTGCAACCTCTGAAAAGACCCTATTTTGCATCATCATCTTCACTACCTCTGATGAAAGTGGAGCCTCTGCAGATGAACATAGTGAGAATGGGTAAGTTTAGGTGGAAAAAAGTGCTTGTTGAGGTAGGGCTGCCAAGTCCCTGATGGGTAAATGCAAACAAGTACCTATGCTGTAATAGAACATTTCCCACCACCTCTCTGACTAGTGGTGAGAGGTAAATAAACAAAAAATGGCTGTTACTCTGTTGTTGTGACATCACTTCCAGGAAAACTTAGAAGTGATGTCAGTCCTCTCTAGGAACTTCTGGAAACGCTATGGTTTTACCATAGAGTTTTTGGTGCTTCCTAGAGAGCGCTGATGTTACTGTTTGTGCCCCCATCTCCTGCTGGTTGAACAGATGAATCTCTCTGGGAGGGAATTCCACTGTTTGGGTGCCAAGAACAAAAAGGCCCTTTCTTAGGTTGCTACCCGCCTTACCTCATATGATGGGAATGCCCCGAAGACTACCATAGCAGTTGGGTAAATTCATATGGAAGTCGGTGATTAAAGTAGGCTGTTTTATTGACCACCCATCCCCCTGAACCTAAGGAGTAAAGTGGTGTGATTGTCCTGCTAGTCTGGAGTGGATTTACAATGACCAATTGCTTGCATTTGTATCTACTATTTCATTAAAGGAGTATGATTGTATGCATATTATAAATAGTGTAATATAGTAGTCTTCTGCCAATTCACTGCTTTCTTTGTTCAGATTGTCAGTTTTGAACATTTTCCAGACACAGCCATGCGCAATACAAATTATGCTGTGTTTCAGTATTATTTCCATGGAACAATGCAAGTAATCAAGGAAGAGACTTTAGAATTACAGCTGAAACAAAACAGTCACAATTCTTCAGGGTACAAAAGTTGAATTCAGGAACTCAGGTATATACCCAAGTGACCAAATTCAGTTCAAAAGACAATTATATGAATTTTAATTATTCAAAGTGTTATTATGTAAATTCATGTTGTAGTGCTGAGTTGATATGTCACAGAAAATATCACATTAATATTCTGATTAATCTGGGAAAAGGTAACTGTATTCAAACTGCACTACTTAGAATAATTGTTTAAAAGGCAGGGCACTAACTTGTATAATAAATAAGGCTTTCTTCACTTTTTGTATGCACGGAAGATGCAAATGCATCAGTGGACACAAATGTGTTCCTGGGGTTTCCTGAAGCACTCACATAACACTGCTTACATGTGTTGAGGACTTGACTCCTGACACACGTACTTTCTGCTCCTACATCCACCTTTTCGTAGCTCTGAGCACACAAAACCCGCATTCAACATAACTTGAATGCATTGGTGTATGTGCAACCCTGAACCACATACACCAATGCATATCAGCCTTAGCCTAACACTGTGAGACCCTCTAGGCCAGTGGTTCTCAATCTGGGGGTCGGGACCCCCAAGTGGGTCGCGAAGTGTTTTCTGGGGGGTCGCTGCCATTGTCCTGGGACAGCCCCCATCCCAGGCTGTCCAGGACTAACCCAGACGCCCTGTAACCCTGATCCGTCCACGAGGGCAGGGAAAACCCCAAGCAGAGAGGCGAGGAACTGGCCGGCCGACAGCCGGAAGGAGCCGGGCTGCAGAGATGCGGAAGCGTGCCGCCGCACACCAGCTGTAGCCCCGCCGCCCAGCTGAGAGGCGGGCGGGCCAGCCCTGAGCGCGGTCGCACCTGCGCCAGGAGGATGACGTGGCAGGATGTGTGGGAGGCTGAGGAAGCTTCCCTGGCTCGGCCAGTTCAGGTCTCGGAGGAGAAGAGGGCGGTCCCCCTTGAGGCCGCTACAGCCACGTTTTTACTTTTAGCCGCACTCAGGTGGGGCGGGAGCTTCAGCCTGGAATCCAAGTGCGCATGTCTGTAGTGTGGCTTCGCTTTTCTGCCCCGACTCATCAGTTCCGCTCTGCCCTGAGTCATCAGTTCTGCTCTGGCAAGGCCAAGGGGGAGAGAGTCGAGGTGCATGCACAGTTCAGGATTTCCCCCTCGAGTACGCAGGTTCGGTGAGGCGCAGATGGAGCGGTGACTGGCGGAGGGGAGAAAAAGGCACGAAAAGTCTGAGCGGGATAAGCGGCCCTCGGCTCTTTCCTGGCCCTTTGCTCTCGTGAGGTGATTAAACGGAGCTCCGCTTTGAGGGATAACTGCAGTTCTGTGCACAAGCAGTGTCCCAGTCACGAGAGGGGGTTTCCTCGCGAGAGCCCCGGCCTGCTTGGAAGAGTTGTTGGGGAGAGAGGGGAGGACAAGGAACGCAGTGCATGCTCAGAGGCACTCTTTCCTCCGTGCCAGGAAAGGTTGCCTCACCACACAGTCACAGCCGCTGCGCAACAGGTGGTAGTACCGTTTGCTTGTTTGTTTTAAACTTTTAAATTTGAAGTAATTATATATATGGATACCCTGGACTGCCCAAAAAAAAGTGTTTTCTTTATCCTCTTGAAAATGTCATTTATGCAAATTTATGCAAATGTGACGAGGGTCGCAGGTTACTTGGCAATTGTAAAAGGGGGTCGCGACTCGAAAAAGGTTGAGAACCACTGCTCTAGGCCCTCTTGCATCATCCTTAGTCCTGTAAACCTAATCTCATGCAAACATGCAGGTTGCACATGGTAAGATCACATAGAAGTTCTAGCTGGGTTTTAATTAAAAAGAAGAAGAAGAAGTTCTAGCTGGAGCAAGCTTGTAGCAGCAGGAGAAATCATGCTGGGAAGCATATTCAAACAGTCTGCAAAGTTCCTATCATATCCCCTGTTTTTACCAGGCCTTCCCTTGCCTACCTTTCCACTTTCCGTAGATCCTCTTTTCGCTATGCTGAAAAGTAATGCATAAAGACATGGAGATATTTACTAATATCATATTTGGAGGTGTGCCCAAATTTGCTTTAGTGAACTACTCCATGCCTGTGTCACATACACTAATTAATAAATACCTTATATAAGCCACTTGAGATAAAATTTTAATTGATTCAATGCTCTAGACAATTTGGTATGTGGTTAATATATCAGTTAAGCATACCAAGAAGTTTGAAAACACTGTCCAATCTGTTATGGTATTGTAAGTATATCTCCAGTTAGTCAGTATTAGGAATACTTTTTAGAAATTCCTGGCACAATCTACTGGAATGAGAATGAGGAAATAAAACATTGAGAACACTGAAAAGCATATGATTTCTATTACACTCTGTGGTTAAACTGTTTTGACCCTTTCTGTGTTATTCTTGCAACACAGATTTCATGGTATTCACTGAAGCCAGTCCAATCCCTGAAGGACTTTTTTATGCGCACCTTCCAAATTACATACTCTTAGCAGGGAACCCTCAGTTTCCCAATAAATTCCTTAAAAGTAAGTTCTATATAATTGCATTATGCTGGAGAGTGTTGAAAAACTGTTAGTACTCTGACCTAGCCAATATATATGTATTTCTGCGAGGACATATATGTTAGGTATTGCTCATTTTGGGAAGTTCAAAATTTGAACTACAGTACCATCACCCATATTTGTACCTTGAAGAACAGGGAAGGATCTGATACCAGCAGATTTGCTTCTCATTCTCTTTCACAAAGGGTCAAATCTCAAGTAGACACAGCTTAGCTAACAATTTTGTCCACAGTAGACAATAAATCTTGGTCAAGATTTGTTCAAAGCTTTGTTCTTTCCAGCAGCTATTGGTAGAGCTACAGCATATTGAGTGGGGCTGTGCCCTCAGCCATTTCATGTGACACATATTTGTTGGCTGGATGGTGTGCATCTGAGAGTGCTCAAAGAACTTTCTAGAAAGCTTGCAGAGCCTTTGACCATCATCTTCAAGACCTCTTGGAGGATAGGAAATATGCCGCCAGACTGGAGGAGGGCAAATGTTATCCCAATCTTCAAAAAAGGGAGGAAGGATGACCCAGGAAACTGACTAGTCAGACTGGCCTCTGTCCCAGAGAAGACGCTGGAATTGATTTTAAAGGGAATTGGGAGAGCATCTGAAGGACAATTTGGTGATCTGGGGAATCAGTGCAGATTTCTCCCAACAAGTCCTGCCAGATGAAACATCATTTCCTTCTTTGATCAAATTACGGGCTTACTGGATCATGAGAAAGCCATGGGCGTAGTTTACCTGTATTTCAATAAAGCTTTTGACAGGGTTCCCCATGACGTTCTGATGGGTAAAATGGAGCACTGCAGACTAGACTCCAGGATAGTTAGGTGGATAGGGAACTGTTTGGAGAACTGCACCCAATGAGTAGCTGCCAATGGCATTTCATCTGATTAGAGGGTCCAGTGGGGTGCCACAGGGTTCGGTTCTGGGCCCAGTAGTTTTGAAAATGATCTGGTGAGGGGGTGGAGGGACAACTCATTAAATTTGCAGATGACACCAAATTGGGAGTAGTAGTGAACACCCCAGAAGATAGAGACAGAATTCAAGTAGATCTGAACGCACTGGAAAAGTGGGCAGATATGAACAAGCTATACATTCAATCTCATATTTTATCGTTTGGGAACTACTTTCTTTCTGGACTGGTAACATTATAGATGGATGAAGCAGCATAAGGCCAATATACATGGCTGTATACTGTCACAGCATTATAACTTTCTACATTTGATAACTGATCCTCTATTACATGCATCCAAGGTGGTGAGGGATTTACTTTTGTAATGTTACTCAAAGGTCAGCACATCTTTTGAAACAGAATCTGTATTTACACCACTAAAAATTCTCAGTGTTCTAATCCAATTGCAAGACTTCTGACATACTACCTTAAATACTACACAACAAAAATGGTGGTTTAACTCAGTGATACTCAGTTGCTTGGGAGCCACATGGGGCTCCTTGACACACCACCTATGGCTCTTCTAAGCATTGTTCTGGGACCCACCCCATGTTCCACTAAGTGAGTAAGGCCATTGCCTGGTAGGGTTTGTTCCTTGAAACAGTCACCTCTAGAGGAACTGGAGGATGGGTAAGATGACAACTTTCCTGAGCTGAGAGACTTGTGCCAGGAATGAAAGGGAAGAGCCCTCCACTCCAACAGTATCACCCCACTCTTCTTTGCAGCCTCTGAACTCTTATCCTAACCAAAACTTGGCTGCTGGAAGGAGAGCAAGCTGGCTACAGAGAAAACACACACACACAACCAACATCCTTGGCTGCCACACAGAGAAACCGCAGTGGAATGGTGAAGGTTTTACTCCCCTATCTCCGCAATCAGCTTGCTCTCTGGGCAGCTTAGCAATCTCACCCAACCTGATACACTTCGTACTGAGTAGAGAGCAAGAAAGCAGAGTGGGACTTACTCCCCTTACTCCCTGCAGAAGGACTGGCTAAGGTTAACCACTGGTAGGAAAAGACATCCCAACACGAACAGAGACTCTCTGGGAAATAAAAATGTGATAGCTATACATTTAATATCTATAGTAATATCTTATTTTATCGTATGTGTGCATGTTGCTGAAGAGGGCACACAGCCGTCGTTGTAGCTCTTTTGATTGTTATGTTAATGTAGCTGTCCGTGAGTAGCACTGGTTTAACTAAATGGCTATATAACTTGTCATCTGCAGAAAATGAAGCATCCGCCCTTGGTCTGAGACAATCTTTTTGTACAGATATGCAGAAGAAGACATTAAGATTCCAAACCCTTTCTTAACACACCATATAATATTGAAAGTAGAGTTCTCCAACAGAGTACCTCATAAAAACCCAAGCAGTTATCTAAGATTGTATGACAACATACATATCCATTCACATGGGGAGGGGGGAGCAGGTGGAGATCCACATAAGCAGTTCAGATTAGAATCATCCAACATCATAACATGTATTTGTGAAGATACAGAATCTCTGTGTCTGAAGATACAGGATCTCTGAAGATACAGGACCTGTTTTGGAAAGCAGCAGAATCCTTTGGAAATGTGCACACACAGAGCAGCTGTTCAACACACACAAGGATCCTACCAGATGTCCAAAGCAAGTGCAGGATCAATAAGGCCAAGGATAGTCATGTATAAACAGTTTATAGCACACGCCTTCCTTTATCCCCTTTTCACACAGTCAATGTCACCTTGAGTACCATATCACTAATAAATGTCAAAGTCTTCTTGCAAAAACATCTGTATTGGATTTGTTCTTCCTGCTGTTGAGCATACCACCACCACAATCACAACCAGACGGATTTGGCTGGACACACTGCCCTTTTATTACTTTATTATGCTTCACTGCCAATCCTTATGACAATATAATATGCAAAGTCATGGACTCATTTTTTATTAAAAAAAATAGTACTGAGCTCCGTTCAGGAAGATTCCATCTGCTTGTAGATATTGTAGTAATTTCCTGGAATTGTTTTTACTCTAATTTCCTTTTATATTCAATATAATAACCCGAAATGTGAGCCTGCAACAACATTACACTTAAAACAAATATACCAACAGTTTAAAAAAAGAATACGTACAAGTTATTTCCTTGTATGGGCAAGCACATTCTGCAATATTAATGTCTAGTGTTCTGTAATTGTGATTAATTTTGAAAGTGTAAAATTTAGACTGCTTCATTTAAATCCACATGAAAGAGAGCATTTAAAAATTGCTCTTCAACAAATTAAAATTGTTATGTTGCAGAAAGGAATAAAAAAGTTTAAATGATTTTTTTACAGATTCTTGGAATGATTTCAGTTTGAATTTCTAAAGGTTTTGGAGACCCAGCTAGCTAAACAAAAAAATGGGAAAACAGGAAGCAAAACACGAAGAAAACAATTTATCTACTTCTACTGCATATAAATTGTAAGTGGCTTTCATAAAATTACAGTACTGCCTTCAGTACAAACTCATGATAATCCTGTCTCTGGAGGACATCAGTCATCATAGTGACAGATTAAATAAGAGTGCATTGGATATAAGAAGCCAGGCCCTTAGACAAAGCTTCTTATCAAGAGAGACAAAAGCTCAATGGAGATTCTTTAAAAACCTAAAACAACAGAATCACTATAGATTTGGTTTATACTGGGATAATTTCCACAGCAGAAGAAAAACAAACAAAGAATACGAGACAATTTATGCTGAGCCCCATTCTGCGCTGGAACAGTAATAATATAACTGCACTGTGAAAAGGATTCAAACAAAATTAAATGCATTTTTTTTTCTTTTGCAACTTTTGTTTTCTTTAATCACAAATGAGGTTTATATCCTAATGGTAAGATTTGTTTACCATAAGTACTTGGGCTGGAGCATCTATATATCTAATTCCCAACTGTGCCCCCTATCTGTGGATACTTAAATTTGCAGATAAAGGGCACAATTACCCTCAAACAGATGTTTCTTCAAACTTGGGGTACTCCCCAAGTTTGCAGAAAAAATCTAAAAAATAAAAATAAACATATTCCCTCAAAATAATCTTTTGCGGCTGGTTCCGTCCTCCACTGGCCCAGCTAGGCGTAGAAGCGCCTCCATCCCCCGCCAGCCCAGCCAGGCACAGAGAGTCTGACTTGGACCCCCGCTGGCCTGGCTGGGCATAGAGTGGCTGTCTCCAACCCCCACTGGCCCAGCGGGACCCAAAGCGGCTGCCTCTGACCCTTGCCGGCCCATGCAGGGTGTGCAGGGTGTGCAGCCGCTGCACTGCTATGGCGGTGGAGACCAGAAGCTGCTCTAGGCCTATCCATGGCGGTGGCAGAGGCCATAAGCTACTGGCAAGCTTCTGAGTAGCAGCGCCCGGGAGTTGCTCTGGGCCCCTCCGCGGCAGGGGCAGAGCCCTGTGCAGCTGGGCTGGAAGGTTAGGGGAGAGGGGGAGATGGGATACCCCCAAGTTTCACAGGCCCCCCACTTGTCTTAACTAATGTGCATGCAAAATATCACTGAACATGGTAACATAGCATTGAAAGTACCATCCATACTATGGACCTGAAGGCAGAGATGCTAATAGAAATATTTGGGAACAAACAGAGCATGTATATAACAGCTCATATTAAAAAAAAAATCAACATATGAATCCTGTAAACAGGTAAATCTAATTTACCTTACTATTTATTCCCTAGAAGACTTTATATTATCAGAATTTTATCACATCATACATTAATGTCATAAAACTGAATTTAAACAATTTTTATTACTTTACTGTAGCCAGCCCTTCTATGCTTGTATCTGCAATATGTTTATTTTATTTTATTTTCCAACTGAGAATTATTTTCCATTCACCTGAAGCTGTTTCATTTAGGGATATTCGAACATGCCTTTTTTGGTTTCTTTTTGTTTCCATTATGATGCTGTTGTGAGCCTTTTCATTTTGCCAGATTTCATACCTGATGTTTCCAATTGTTTATTTCATGCAATATTTATGGCATTTTAATGTCATTTTTATACTAGTTATATGCAATTTACACAAAAAGAAGATCGTAGATTGACCATGAGACAATGGAACATGACACAAAAGTAATAATGCCTTACATATTTAACATGCACAAGGGAAAAGTTAAACTGAAACAAGGATTTCTGAATCAGAAACAGCAGAGATGAGAAATTCAAAATCATTCCTAATTTAATTGTAAATTACAGTAGGTAAAAGCTGCCTTCTACACATAGCTAGTACAAGAGCCCTGGGTAATATGCCCTTTGAATAAACTATTTAGTAGCTATACATACTGATGCAAATACGTGTATAAAAAGCATCATTCTGCATACTTACTTTTAGACTAGTTCTTCAGTGAGAATGTTTGATAGGACTCCTTAAGGCCTTTTATGCATGGCTGTTTCCCTTGTGGTCATCCCTCCATCGACTTTGGGTCATTGTTTTGATTATATATGCCTTGATTATACGATTATACATTATTATATTCAGACTGTCAGAGGTCGCCTTGCTCTCCCCTTGCATTTCTCCACATTTTGCCCGCATTTTCAAATTTGCAATTAAACAGATCTCTGAAAACACAGGCGAAACCCAGGGAAACGCAGGGGGAGAGCGAGGTGACCTCTGACAGTCGGAAACGGCATGCACAATCAAAAGACCCGAAGTTGTCAGAGGAGTGATGGCGAGGGAAGCAGCCATGCATAAAAGGCCTAAAATGCACAAAACTGGTCTTTCTTAATCCTTTCTTTTATTCCCTGCTCTTATGACAACAGTCTTGAGTACAAACAGTTCCACAGCTCTAAAAATAGTTGTCCCAGACACACACACCCCATGACGACATGAGACAGCAGCATTGGGTCCAACTAGTTTATTTAATTAACTACGCAGATCTACATCATATCGTTAAATATGCTAAGATATTTAAATGTGTGGGCTGTGCCAAGCAGCCTGCCTTTGTTGGGCAGACCCACCCTGACTCCAACTTCAGCCTGCATCTTCCACTGGCCTTATCATCGCCTGAATGCAATGTGTCAAGAGGTGCCATGTCCCAGCCCCTTCTCCTGATGTGCCACATGGCCACCACCAGGTTCAGAAGGATGTTGCTCAGCACCCTGCTGCACAGACAGTGACTGCTGCACAGACATGCGCTCCATCAGTGCGGATGCCTCAGGTACGTGCCTGTCATCCCTACCTATCATGATCAGCCTGCCCTATCACTGCCAAAACTTGTTATGGCCTAAACAGTACAAAGACCAGGCCTAATTAATCACCTCTACCCTCACATCATGAAGCAGGTGGGGGGGGGGAGACTCCCTCATAGGGTTGCCAACCTCCAGGTAATACCTGGAGATCTCCTGCTATTACAATTAATCTCCAGCTGATAGAGATCAGTTCACCTGCAGAAAATGGCTGATTTGACAATTGGACTCTATGATATTGAAGTCCTTCCCCTCCCCAAACCCCGCCCTCCTCAGGCTCCGCCCCAAAAACCTCCCACCAGTGGTGAAGAGGGACCTGGCAACCCTACTCCCTCAACAGCCAATCAAAGGAAACCCCGAAAATTGCTGCTTGGCCCCCAAAGGCAACCAGGTAGTCTTGTGATGCTAAAGGGAGGGTCAGCAGCAAGAAGAAAAGCCTGCACAAAAGAGACACCGCAACAATATGAATGGCAAATTCCTGCTTTGAATGTGGCCATCCAGTTAAACCTTTCTTGTCTCTAACAGGGACCAAGAAAATGCCAGAAATTTCACTTTTCACATATGATTACTTATTAGGTTTTCTTTTCCGTGAAGCTAACTTTTTATATGTGGTAGTCAACATTTAAGCATTTTGACAAACTAAGGAAGCTCTTGGGGAACAGTGTAGTTTAGGCATTCTACCATCTATAAACAATTCAGAGCCTGCTACCTAGCCCATCTTTCATCTTCATCATATCAAAAGTAGCCAGGTTCTCATAGCTGAAAATTGAACCCAAACAGCTTTTTCCACTTTTTGCAAGGCAAAGCACTAGCACTAGAATGCTGGTCTAAGAGTATGTTTGTCCTCCCGGACACCATAACAGCCCATTCCTGAGCTGAGGCATATGGGGACGGCAGGGAAGAGGCACAGTGGCGCCTCTTCCTAAGCCGCTCCTTGTACCCAGTTAAACCAAAAAAAGCAGTTTCGTGGATTTTTTTTTTTTAACCGGGGCCTTTCACCCCATAGAGAATAGAGAGGCTGCACCTGCTAAAAAGCAGGTGCAGCACTGCTATTCCCGGCGCTGGTGGAAGTGGCCGAAAGGGGATAGGGAGCCACCTAACCGGGGGCTCCTCCCTCCGGCCCACCCCTGGAACACCCCCCTGCGCCGGCGTGGCCTCTCCACACCGTTGCTGGCGCCACAGAGAGGTCGCGCTGGTGGAGGGGGGGGCGCAGTCCCGCGGTGCTCAGCCACCGCTGGGGCTGGCCTCGCCGCTGGCGTGAATGCGTGTAAACACATGATTACACGCATTTACGTCGGCGGCGACGTCACGCCGCCTCCTAAAAACTTTCGGCCCCGTTCTTAGGAATGGGCTGCAAGTGTGTTAATGCTATACTAACAAATAAGTTCTATACATAGGTCTAAACTTGCCGCAATTTCTCCCAATGTATTTTGATTTTCTAACAATCCCACGATACAGATGATTATTTATGTTGGCTAGACTAAATGCCATTCCATCTAAGGAGTTAATGGGTCGTTTAAATAAGGTACCATACTGTGAGAGAGCATGTCAGTGTGGTTCTGGCCAAATAGACACTCTTCAGCATTCCTTGTTTAGCTGCGACCTGCTCAACGAAGCTAGAGACAGATGGAGAAAACCTTTTATCTGGGAATCTGCTTGTGAATTGGATAATTTGAGGGTTCTTTTAGCAGGGATGGATTTTAATATTACATTGGCAGTTGCCAAGTTTTTATCTCAGTCATTCAAGATAAAAACTACTAATTTCCTTATTATTTATCTAGATATCTGTGTCTGTCTGTCTGTCTGTCTATCTATCTATCTAGTTCCTTTTTAATTTTGATTTTAGTGCAACATTGTTCAGGGCCGAATTGGCCATATGAACAGTATCATTAAAGTAACAAATAAGTGGGAAATGATACATGCTCACAGTTGTGTGAGAATCCTGCCGTATCTAGCACTGCATAATGATTCTTGCATTAACAGAACAAAAACCACTTACTTGGAGCTGTATTCTGCTGACATTCAGTAAAATTCTAAGGGGAAATTAACATCAACAAAAACAGACTGATACTGCTTAGAGAGCAGTATTACGTAGGGTTGCCAACTCTAGGCTGGAAAGTTCCTGGAGATTTCGGGAGTGGAGCCTGGGGAGGGCAGGGTTTGTGGAGGGCAGGGACCTCAGTGGGATATAATGCCATAGAGTCCATCCTCCAAAGCAGCCATTTTCTTCAGGGGGACTGATCTCTATAGGCTGGAGCTCAACTGTAATTCCAGGTGATCTTAGGGTTGCCAGGTCCCTCTTCACTACTGGCAAGAGGTTTTTTGGGTGGAGCCTGAGGAGGACGGGGTTTGGGGAGGGACTTCAATACCATAGAGTCTGATTGCCAAAGTGGCCATTTTTTCCAGGTGAACTGATTTCTATTGCCTGGAGATCTCTAATAGCAGGAGATCCCCAGCTAGTACCTGGAGGTTGGCCATCCTAGGTGATCTCCAGGCCTCATCTGGAGGTTGGCAAATGTAAGAAGTGAAAGTAAGTTAACAGAGTATTGAGGTGGCAGAACAGACTCTACCATTTTGAGGAATGTCATTTTGTATTCTGCCATATGGGGGGGGGGGCTCCTGTACACTTACACTGAAACAGGACTGGTTTCGAATTTCTTCCTGGTGTGTTGGTCTTCTATTCTCTGGGGAAGTTTATTTTTTAATATAAGAGAACATTTAAAAATTGGTATTTCCCACTTACAGTCTGTAATTTGTCTATTCTCAGCTTCAGCATTCTACTATTTGATTCTGCTGCAGATGTAAACCCTGTGATGGAGGAGAAAGAGGCATGAGTAGCTGGAGGTGAGGAGAAAAGTAAAGAGGTAGATGTACTTAAACAGTAATCAATCGCTAGGTTCAGTTTCTTATACACGAGTGAGTGACCTACCATAAGTAGTCAAGTCTTGTTTGAACTGAACTTAAATCTTGTGCAGTTTCATATTTATTCTATGGAAAGAATGTAATACAATCAGCCATTAATTTTATATTGATTTACTTAACTGAATTCAGCTTTACCCAGATCTCAAATGTTTCTCTTCTCATGATTACATAGTTTTAAGGAATCACAGCGGCATATTCAGAAGGTACTATTATTTATTTATTCATCCACCTGTGGCCCTTGTAAGTGATATGCATACCTTCCCTCAGGTTACTGCTGTGCTACATTACTATTTAGTTGTCTTCATTGTGTAAGATTTTTGTCTTCAGAGGTTACCACAAAAGCTTTTACAAGACTGGGCCCATTGTTCTGCAGAACTGTTTGCTGACCTAGCGCTTATGGGGAGCACCTGAAGTACACTACCCAACCAGCCACCCTGTCCACTGGAGCGTGGCATGCAACTTCCTTCCCCCTGTTCCCCCACTGATGATACTGGCATAATATTAACACAGAGGACTTAGTTGGATGAAAAAGGCCACAACTTTTATTGGTTATAGCATCAGGCATTGGCATGGCATAGGGGCGTGATCCTTTCCATTGGCCAACCCATTTTTCAGCTGATATGCTCCTACCCCAGTCCACCTGCTGGGGTCCATGAGATGGAAACATGAGGAACCACTCAGACGGGAGCCAGCTGTGTGGTCCCCTGCTTTTTGGAGGGAGGCCAACCTGACAGCCCCCAAGCTGGGCATGTCCCCAACTGCCCCCGAACTGGGCGAGTCCCTGACAGCCCCCGATCTGGGCATGTCCCATCCAGGCCTCCCCCAAAATCCCTTATTGGGATCCTCATAAATGGGGGAAAGGGGCACGTAGGCCAGCTTTCCCCCCAAACAGGATCCGGCCCCATGCTAGACTGCCACAAGAGATGGCCGGGGGACCAGTCAGGGCCCAGCCGACTCCAGCCAAAGCCTAACGCTGTAACTATACCTTCAGGCCATGACATATGTCATGGAGCTACACATCCATCCCCCATGATGACAAATGAACGCCGCCTGGGCAAAACAGCGCTTGCAAATGGCCAAAAATGCCCAGGTTGCAAATCACTAGGCCACTGAGGGCCAGTGCCACCTTGCCCTGGGGCCAATGTTGCTCTTGCCTGGCCCTGTCCACTCCTCTCAGGCGGGCCATACAGCAACATGACTGCCTCTCCGGAAGGCCAGACCCCAAAACAGCTGTGCGCCCAGGACCTTCGCACAAAGGGCTGAAGATCTGCACCGCTGCCTCACGTGAATCCTTGCCTTTCCACAAGGCCAAGTCATTTTGCCCAGTGACATTGGGCAACCCCTGACTGCTGATGTGGCACTACCCCCCAGGCCACCTGCTGGAAGGGGCCATGTTAGCCCAACCCCCCCAGGCTGCCCGCTGGGGGGCGCGTGGAGTGGCAAAACCCTGGATCCATGAGACAATGCACAGTTTCCCCGCCACCTTGTGTTGAACATCAACCAGTAGCCCCTAAGCAGGCATGCCCCGAATGGTTCCTCTCTTCAGACCCAGGGGGGAAGGCACATGTTCCGCCTTCCCCCAAATGGATCCATTGAGGTGCCC
This sequence comes from Euleptes europaea, assembly GCF_029931775.1. Classification (NCBI taxonomy): domain Eukaryota; kingdom Metazoa; phylum Chordata; class Lepidosauria; order Squamata; family Sphaerodactylidae; genus Euleptes; species Euleptes europaea. The sequence continues at coordinate 33,551,166 of NC_079320.1, read as the reverse complement.
AACTGTTGGCTAAGCTGTTTGACCCTCTGGTGACCCCTGCTCTATGCCCAGAGGAAGGCAATAAACCTCCCAGACCCCTGGCCAATCTGGCCTGGAAGAAAATCCTTTCCTGACCCCAAAGAGTCGATCGGCACTACCCTGGGCATGTAAGTCAGGGCCACAATACAATCCATCTGGCACCCAGAGCCCACCCAAGCCAGAAAACGGGGGGGGGGAATGTGCATCCACTCCTGCCAAAGCATGCTTCCGTACCTGCAGGTCCAGGCCCATCTCTGAACCCAGCAGAAATTGGGAATGCAGAACTGAGCTCAGAGGAGCAGACGTTTGGGGAGGGGGAGGGAAGGGAGGGATTTCAATGCCATAGAGTTCAATTGCCAAAGTGGCCATTTTCTCCAGGTGAACTGATCTCTAACAGCTGGAGATCAGTGGTAACAGCAGGAGATCTCCAGCTAGTACCTGGAGGTTGGCAATCCTACATTATACTCTGCTGAAGGTCCCTCCCCTCGCCCCCAAAATCTCCAGCTATTTCCCAACCCAGAGCTGGCAGCCCTACCTTAGGAGCATACTTAATAGGAAATAATGTGTGGTGTTTTGCTTTAAAAATTGAGAACAAAGAAGCACTCAGTGTAACTGTTATTGATTCATATATAAGGCATTCGACACTATTATTTTAAAACCAAAATAGGTTGTTCCTGCTTGTGTTTTTAAAAGAGCTGCAGAATTCTGATACATAGCAATATAACTGCTTTTCAATAATGCTCACTTTATACAATAAGTGTTCAGCAATGACAAGATGCAGTTTGCTTTAGGTATCTGAGGTAAATTCCTAACGCTTTCATTTTCACTTAGGACAAACACATCTGTGTCTCATTTGGGCCTTTGCTGTCAAGGAACATCAACTAACCCTTGGCCACAGCCATTCTAATCCTATGGTCAACCAACGGCATGCCCTGAGCTTAAAACATCCCACCTTACAACTAGGTCTCTGGGTCACTGTACTTTTAACATTATCCTTCCTATTTGTTCACAGTCACTGGTCACAAATACAACTCAAATGCCCGGCTGGGAGTAAGAGGAGGCGCAGAGAACTCGGGTCGGCTGTTCTAATTTAGGACGGCTGCACAAGAATAAGAGACAGAAGGATCCCACTTAAACGGGGTTTGTTGTTACTGACACTGCCATACAGAATGAAGGTGCCAACTTGGATTGGCCAGCCCTGCTGCCAAAGCTATTTCTAGCCAATCAGTCTAGTTTCCCAAGAGTTTAAATAGCCTTGGTGGCCCCTGTTAGCAACTGCTGAAATGAACTCTCTCCTTCCTGAAGCAATGTTGTACTAGCTGGTCAATATTCAGGGTCAAGAAGGAACATTTTCAGTCTCTCTCAAATTGGCCATGAGATTTTTCCTTCCCCCCCCCCTCCTTCACACTGCTCTTGTTGGCAAGGTATTTATTGAAACTGGCCTGATCTCGTCTTAGCTAGACCCAGTATGATGTAGTGGTAAAGAACGGCAGACTCTAATCTGGAGAACTGGGTTTGTTTCCCTGCTCCTCCACGTGAAGCCTGCTGGGTGGCCTTGGGCCAGTCACACTTCTCTCAGAACTCTCTCAGCCCACACAGAAACAGGCAATGGCAAACCACCTCCAAACATCTCTTGCCTTGAAAACACTATGGGGTTGCCAGCGAAGGCTGAAGGCTAGGAATCCTGCAACCTAATTCGATGATTGATTTATGGATTACTTTGCCTCACTTAACTGATGGATGGTGACAGAATCCTGCGTCTTCTGCAGATCACCATATGTTTTGGATTTCTGTCCACCTTGGTTATTGAAATCAATCAAAGAGAACTTTAGGGAGCCTTTGTTACTCATTATTAATGGCTGTTTGCACCACAGGATCTTCCCTTGCTCTTTGACATAGGCAGTATTTATCTGATGCTGAAAAACCATTACTTGAGAAGAGTGATGAGGTAAATAATTGCCTAATGTCTAATTAGCCTTTTGGGGGGGGGGGCTCAGTGATTGAGAAATGGTGACCAAACAACTCTAGGTTTCTCTGTCCTGATCCTTTTCAATCTGGCTTTAGGCCTAGCTACAGGAGAGGAACTGCACTAGTAACTCTGGCGGACAATCTCCAATTGACTGTTGATAATGGCTGTGCATCATTACTGCTGCTATTGTATTTGTTAGCAGCCCCTGAGAATTTGCTGGGTCAGAGGCAAAAATCAGTATTAAAAGATTGTGTTGAGGTGGTTTAGATCTTTTCTCATCTATCATATACAGAACATTGTTGGTGTTGGAAATTCAGCTGCTATTCCCCTGCTGGGGGGCAGCGAATGCCCGTCCCCAGTGGGTGCTTCCCCACTGCTGTTCAGCTGGCCAAAAGGGAGAAAATGATGGGAAATAGAGGGGGACACTGGCAAAATCTCGACATACCCAGAAGTGACATCAACACATCACTGGGGGATGCCAGGGATACTCTGGAATTTGGACAAAATTCTACAGTTTCAATGCCAGAGCATCCCCATAACCAGATCACCATAAAAAATGATTGTGTGAATGCTTGGCTTTTTGATAAATTTTCCTCATATGCCACTGCTCATATTAGCATTTTCTTCTGTGACGATTTCACTTCAAAATGTATGAACCTTTCCTGTTTCCTATAATAACTAATAACTCGGGCAAAGAATTCTTTATTTTGTCACCCTGAAAGCAACTACAAAACTCATATTTAAAATACTTTTTAAAATTCTAACTAAAGCATTGGTAACGTTGATACCACTCATGAGAAGGAGCCCATTACAAAAACTTAAAACTGTGACATCATTTGTCATTTCTGTAAGCTCAGTGTTTGAAAGAGTTTTATACACTGAAACAAAGTTAGTGCTTTTCATCCACTGGTGAGATGACAAAATGTCTGATTACAGACACTAGAGTTCCTTGTTTTGTATCTGGCACCATGTTTCAGAATGGCTTACAACTGGTTGAACCCTACAGTCATTAAGCAATAACAAAGAACTTTCTCTTATTCCTTTCTCAAGCTGGCAAAAAATTCCAGCTATTCAGGGCTAACTCATAATGATGGTTGGAGAGATGCTGGCAGTAATAGTAGTATCTGCTGACCCAACGTGACTTGCAAAAAAATGTGGGTTGATATCAGTTATTCCATACCCTTAAATCTAAAGTTAAAACTGGGTTTCGTTCAGTTGTGGAAACCAATAATATTTTTTCTTTATATCCCATCCTTCTTAGATGAGGAAAAAATCATTTTTCAATTCTGTACTGAGATTATATCTGATATAATTTTGCACAGTCCAACTTTTACCTGCTTCCCCTGCTTCTTGAACCCTTTTGTTGCTTTTCTAACCTATGCCACAGAAAATCTGTTTTAACTAATGCACTGCAACCAGCCAGCATATTCACCCAATCATGGCCAATTCCCTTCCTTATTGCAGCATGTGTCCCATATGGTTTTGTCCATACAGGTTCCATTCTTCCCAGCATAGCCTTGTTGGTGGTCAAAGATAACCCCTTCCTCACTTTTTCCTTAGTGGAAAAGCTAGTTGGATCCAAGCCAACAGTGAAATCCAGAAGCTCCCCTTTAATGGCTTTCTGAAGCAAATAGAGAAAGTTGCTGAAAACTAGAAAAAGATGCTGAAGATCACAAGCAGAAAATCAACTCAGAATACAAACCTATGAATGGGGTATTCACAAAGGAAACAAGACTGGAAAACTTGAGTCTGCCCACTAAGAGTTCTGTTTGGTTGTTGTTCTGGCAGGATTTTTATTTCCAAATTTTGCATTGATTTTTGAATTAGTTTAGTTTGGCTGCTTGTTTCTCTATTTCAATATGATTTTAGCAGAAGATCCACGAGAGGCCTTCAACCACTTTTTTTTCGGCTGTAGGGAGGAGTTTAATAAGTTTCTTAGTACAGGCATTGGTAGCTCTGGCTATGAGAGCTGTAGTGGTATTTGCTTGGATGGCCAAGGCCGAGGCCTCATGAACCTTAGTGGAGAGGAAATCCATTTTTCTGTCTAACATATCTTTGATAAATCCTACCCCGTCTTCCGCAAAGAAATCAGAAGATTGTAAGGCTGTAACTGGTGTGTCCACCACGGGACACTCAAGCATGCCCATGGCATCAGGAGCCATCTCATACAGTCTCTTGGCATTACTGGAGAACTGTTTTGTTGTGAAGTGGCTTATCCCATTCAGCTCTTATTAGATTCTTGAAGTGTTCTGGTAAGGGAACTTTAATAACATGGGAATCCCCCTGAGGGAAGTAGTCTTTAGATCCCTTGCATTTAGCTTTAGGCTTAGGCTCCTCATTAGCTTCTGGCTCACTTAACAAGTCCAAGGCAAATAGTGCCTTGGCCAGGAGAGATTGAAAATCACCAGTTTTAAACAGCCTGAGCTGTTGTTCCTGTATTACAGGGAGTTCTTTGTCTGACACAAATTCTCCCTCCTCCACTTCCTTGGCCATTGACCCTCTGCTGACTGAAGAGCAGTCATCACCCATAGCCAATTCATTACTGTCAGGGACAGATTTCATGGCCGCCTTGGTGAGCCATTGCCTGTTAGAGATGGTCTGGCTGCAACAGGGATCCTCCTGTAGGGAATCCGAGCAAGCCGAGGACAGGGGTGATGAGGCTGAACTATGTGCATTCCCATGCACGAAAGGCATGCCATGCCCCGGATTCTGTGCTGATAACACCAATGCCTGAAGCTTTTGGAAGTGTGGCTCAAAGGTGTTCTCAATTAAGGAATGCACCTTTTCTTGAGTTAAGGTACTAGAACCTGAGGACAGGGCTACTTTACCCTTGGAGGTCTTGATCAGCTGTTTGGCGGCCTTTCGGCTAGAGGAACCGGCAGGGACCTTAACGGTCGAGGCGGCACTCTGTTTGGAATGGCGCTTGCAGCTTGACTTCTTCCCGCTCTTTTGCCCCCCGTTCGCGCTTGATTTCTCCGCCGCTTGTTTTGCGATCGCGGCAGAGGAAGGGGAAGTTTTCTCGACCTCCTTCACTGAAAGTCCACCGGAGCGGCTAATAGGAGGGGCCGGCTTGGACTTGCTAAACGCGGCGTCGTGGTCTGTGTCCGAGAGGAGTTCGACTTCCTCCAACATTGCAGCCGCGGCGGCCATTTTCTAAGCCGCGTCTTTTCCTCCACCCGAAAGTCTGCTATGCAGCAGCAAATTCAGGCAACACTTAACGCACAAACGGGAAACAATAAGGAGGAAGGGAGGGAAGAGAAGGAGAAAAAACAAAGGGAAGAAATTCCTCAAACTACCTAACCTTCCTAGCTCTAAGTCCCAGCTATGGCTGGATCGTGCGCTCCCCACAAGGCAGGAGAAAAAACTGGAAGTACGGGCGCTTCTCGCCCAGGATACAGGAAGTTCGTTTTTTAGTCCTGCCTCTCCAAGCAGTGGGCGATAAGCACCCAAAGCTCAAGATGACCTTCCTTCAGAGTGGGAACAGGCATAATCTTTAATTCTGTGTCACTATCCTCACAGACATGCTGACATACTTCTCATGGAGTGAACACTTATAAAGGATGGAGTAAATGCTCAGACTAAGAACTAACAAGTGATGCTTGCGCATGGATTTTAGAATAAGCTGCTATCTACATTCTTACAGTAAATCCCCAGCTAATGAAGTTAAATGGCCATAGCTGCACATCTTTGCACAAACGTTCCTTCCAAATGAAATAAATTATTTATAATCCAATAAATTAATTATTGAAAATGGTTACATCTTTAATAATTTATATTTTATTTTAATAAAAATATATGAAATTTCATTGGGAATATTTACCCTGTTGTTATTTTTCTGATGTTAGTCAATATATAACTTATATTTTAAGAATCATTGAATGAGGAGTGGAGAGATGCAAAGTTTGTAAGGGAATACAAAGCTTCTCACCTTAAGGTCAACATTTCAAAACCTGCTCAGGTCATTACTCACATAAAACTGTTATAATCTGACAACAGAAGACACATGATCCAGACAACTGGTGGTCTCACCCATGCTGTTTATAAAAACATGAGTTCAACTGAATAAAGACTATATATAACTAAACCACCAGCAAATCTTCCTTCAATGCCTGAAGCAAATATCAAAAGAGAGAGAGAAATGTAATCTGTTAAGAGAAAATCAGAAATAGTACAGATACTCTGCCTACAGCACCAAAAGCAACAGTAATATATTGGCTTTGAGATAACCAGAGCAATGGACAAAGAGTAATGATTGTCGACCAATGACCTTTCATCCCAAATCTTTCCCTTACTTTGGCATGGGGAGGGGGAGTTGCTGCTGCTGCTGCTGTTTTTTAACTATTTCAAAGCTTACATAAGGGCATGAAAACATATTCAGGATTTTTTACTATGAGGGAGAAGGAGCTTCATTATTATTTGATATGTAATTTAGCACATACAATAAAAGTATAATTTTATTTACCCAGCTAACATTAACACGCCATGAAGTTCTCCCCACCGGCATGTTGAGCAGAAAGGGGACAGGAAGCTGCCTACTGGCAACTCCGGCCCTGGCACACCTGAGGACCCAGAGACCCGCCTTCCGCCGGCGTCCCTGGGTGGTGCTGCCTCGGTAGTGCCAGGAGACCAGCGTCTGGGCCTCCCTGCCAGCGTTGGGGCTACTCTGTGCGGCGTAAGTAGCCCGGCCGCTGGTGCAGGGGGGCCCAACACCGGCGCTGCACCTTTTTGGCCTCCTAAGGACTTTCATCCTTGTAGGTCAGGAATGGGTTGCCCATTTCATATTAAGTGCCTTTATGACTGCAGCAAAAAGCTCAATTTAATAAAATCATGAACCACAACAAAAATCTAAGATTGGTCTCAGGTAGGGTTGCCAGCTGCAGGTTGGGAAACACTTGGAGGTTTTGGGGATGGAGCCTGAGGAAGGCAGAGTTTGGGGAGGGTCTTCAGTGGAGTATAATGCCATAGAGTCCACCTTCCAAAGTGGCCATTTTCTCCAAGTGAACTGATCTCGATCGCCTGGAGATTAGTTGTAATCCTAGCAGATCTCCAGCCACTACTTGGAGGTTGGCAACCATAGTTTTTGGTGACATCTTCCTTACTGTTGTTTAGGGCCATTTCTGTGTTGAGCAATTTCTGGATATCAGGGGATGTGGCGCCTGGGCAGGGGAGAGTTTGGGGAGAGGATGGACCTCAGTGAAGTATAATGCCATAGAGTACCCACCAAAGCAGCCATTTTCTCCAGACAACTGATCTCTGTTGCCTGGAGATCAGCTGTAATTCCAGGAGATCGCTAGACTCCATATGAAAGTTGACAACCCTACTGTGGTTGGTTGTACAATTTCACACTGAACAAAAAGTGCAGTAAGTAATTAATGTCCCAAAATAGGGGGTGCACCATTGTACAGGGCTTTATTTAGTAATTTATGCATAATTTCCAGATATCTATGTTTCCAAGACTAATCTTCCATGTGATCTGAACTAATGGAGGACAGCTCTATCACTATTTGGCTAGTGTTTTCAATCATCATCTGAAGAACATTCTTCACCAGAAAGCATCTTAGAGTGCAATGCAACCCCAACTGAACTTGACATCAGCCATTCTTGACACATAGTTCCTCTCATGTGCAACTCATTAAGTCTATTATGAAGAAACAGGATGAGAATGATCATCATCTTACTGGATTCATTTAAAGCCAGCATGAAGGGAAAGCTATATCAAAAAGGTTTGAAATTTAACAGCTACATACTGTGAACATAAATACCTTGCTAAAGTAAAAATTAATTAAACTATATTAAAGGTTTTGCTACTTCCTATAAATCTTTCCAGATCTTATTTCCATTGGAATTTGTACTATTAATAAAAAGACTGAAGTATGAAAAATATAAGTACAATGGCAAAGCCCCACAGGAACAAAATACCTTTTTAAACCATGTTTCAAGCATCTCCCTTAAGCACAAAACCCACAATATGAAATAATTTAGATGCTACTGAACAATTTTTAAGGGACGATTGCAAAATCCAAGACAAATGTTTTGTTTTCCTTAAGACTAGATTCAGACAACTAGGGATTGAATGTATTTTTACAGCATTAGCCAGAACATCTCAGCCATGTTACGACAACTAGGGATTCCTCTTTTCTTCCATCTCCATCACTCAATGACTTCTTTCGTCACAGTATGGGAAGATCCCTGTATAACCAGGTTATCTGAAATAAGTACAACATCTGATCAAATTCATGTTGTAACATACCACACCCTCATTAGCACATTATCTTGATACTTACAGGACAATGATTAGCACATTACTTTTGCAGGACAATACTCAGATCAAACCCAACCCCTTTCTGACTATATATTACTCTTCCTATACCCTTGACACTGAGAGACACTGTCCTTCAGTGTTACTACTCTGAAGATGCCTGCCACAATTGCTGGCGAAACGTCAGGAAAGAAAATTCCAAGACCACGGTTACACAGCCCGGATAACCTACAAGAACCAAATTCATGTTGCTTTGGTAGACCACTGAGTCCCAGATACCCTGACAAACTACAGTTCCTAGGGGGTTTGCCATGGGAATTTTCTTTTGGAAAAGAAGTTTCCAGAAACAGCCCTCTTGCATGTAAGCACGAGGTGAGTGCTTATCACTACTAGAGAAAAATGGGGAGAAAGGAAGTGCTCAGATTATTTTAAAAAAAATTAAAGGCTTAGATTGTTAAAAAACACGTTATTTCTGAATTTGAAGGATTATATTACAAATCAGCCCAATTCCAAAAGCTAGCAGGTCTACTCAGAATCCTATCCAGCTCTGTTCAATGTGACTTATTCCCAGGAAAGTGTACTTTAAATTGCACTGTCACTGTTGGATTATTTCCTTAACCTAAAGACTACCTGCTTACAGAAAATTATCAGGTCAAGGACTAATTTTCTAATCTAGCCTTGTCCTCGACATGCTGGTGGTTCACGTTCTATGTGAAAGGGTTTTTTTGTTGTTTTTGTTTTAATGGAAGGAGCTTTCATTCATTTGATCCTACCCAGTTTACATCTTTTGAAGTGGTAAAGTCCTACGAAGGATGGACTGTGTGGTTTTCCTGTGAGTGTTGTTTGGTACTAATTACATCAATTACTCATATTAATATTATGAAGTGGTGACTGAAAATCCAACATTCTCCTAAACCTAGCTGTTCCTAGAAGTATTTTTTTAAATCAGAACACATTACCGGTAATATCAGTGAAACCTAAACACTATTGATATCAAGGGCTTTTAAGAACAAGGTTGGTCCACTCGTCAACTCTTGCATGACTTTAATTAGTACATTCACACAAGAAACAAAAGAAAGATGCAATTTACCTTCATCTTGAGGCAATGGCTTTGTACAGTCTAAGAAACAGAGACGAGTGGGATTATGCCTGGCTTCCTTTTTTTGTTTTTTGTTTTTTTACCAAAAATACCTCAAAATGATGGTGTTGAAAAAATACACGTTGCTTCCAGTGTAGCAATATTAGGTGCTCAATCTTAAAAGGGCTATAAAGAGCCATTAAAACATTCAACATCTTTTGCAATAATTGCCAGATAAAAGAGATGGCGGTCGAACGAAATAATGACATGCACCACTTTGCTGGAAACAAATTATTAGGTTGCACAAAATGAGGCCACCCTAGCTGTCCATGTGAGGAATAAGGCAGCTGCCACTTGGCCCTTTGAAATGATTCAAAGGGAGTTACAACGACATGCAGCTTTTACCAGCTCTACACTTGGTCCCAGTGAAGAAAACACTGCTGATATACTGCTGACAAAAAACCAAAACATGGTAAAAACAGCAGGACTACTACTTTGAGGGTATTAGTGTGTCAATCAGGGGATGCAGCTGTAATACAGGCAGCTTTTTAACATGCCACAGCTACTTAGGTATGCAAATCTTTGACAAAGTTACCTTTAGCTAGAGCTTGCTAGGAAACCTCTTCAGGTTTTAGGAATTATATTTGTTCATTTGTAGACGAAAGCAAATATAGCAAACAAACATGTGTGCTTTACATATGATCTACTCTAATGAGACTCATCTATTTTTATTTAAAATATTCATCGCCCATTTTTAATTCATATTTACAAATCTAGTGCAGGAACTTAGTATAGTTTGGTGAATAGGTGCACTTTCAGTGTCAACGGTGCTTTGCATGTTAAAATACATAAAAGTGCGATAAATTGTGTTAGCATTGGTTGTAATGCTGATCGTTCTCCAGGATTACCACAACCTCCATATCCTGTCTTTTGGACTGGCTTCTGACCAAAAGCTCTAACCTGCGTGAAGTACAACTTAATCCTGTGTTTAAACTATGTTGTCTTAATTAGTTAATAGGCTTAAACATGTCTGTCTTCCCATAGGAAGGCTGCAATCCTACACCCTCATAGACTTGGAGAAATTGAATTGACTCGCCCTGACCTGGATAGCCCAGGCTAGTCCGATCTTGTCAGATCTCAGAAGTTAAGCAGGGTCAGCTCTGGTTAGTATTCAGATGGGAAACTACCAAGAAAGTCTAGCGCTGCTCTGCAGAGGCAGGCAATGACAAACCGCCTCTGAACGTCTCTTGCCTTAAAACCCTTATGAGGTCGCCATAAATTGGCTGCGACTCGATGGCATAAAAACAGAGCAGGACCTATGTACCCTTTGTGTCTGGAAGCTATGAAGAAAAAATAAAACCAAAGAGTAGATGAATAGCCACAATGAGTATGTCACAAAAAACAAATAGCTGTACCATGAGTCTTCTGTATGCATATCTTCATTTTTGGAGTCAAACACAACATGCAACACTGGTTTTTATGACAGGTTATTATGAGACAACCTCAGAATTCATTGACAGCAGCAAAAGTTTGTTACCTGGCACCTCAATAACTCAGAAAGCAAGTATTTCTGGTACCAGTAAGGAATTATGTGCCTCTAAAGAGTGTCATTTTTTTCAGCCACTCTTTTCATACCTACACAGGGGCCTCAGAATGTTGCATTACATACATCTGTTCGAATGAAGAGGGCCCTTTGTGTACTAGATATACTTCTCAGGAAAAAAAGAATAATTGCAGACGGCATTAGTCTTTTTTAGGCTGTACAAAGTGTCACCCTGCAAGTCAGATAAAGAGTGATAGTCTCCCAAACTAAGCATTGAGATTACTGATCACTAATTCCATTTTGCAGTGCTTTGAGGTGACAAATTAGTTCAGACATTTGAGATCTGAGATAATTGCGCTGGTTGATCTAAATGCACTGTGCAGATGTATTAGGGTTGCCAGCTCTGGGCTGGGAAGTACCTGGAGATTTTGGGAGTGGAACCTGAGGAGGGCAGGGTTTGGGCAAGGGAGGGACTTCAGTGGCATATAATGCCATGGAATCTACCTTCCAAAGCTGCCATTTTCTCCAGATGAACTGATCTCTGTAGCCTAGAAATCAGTTGTAATCCTAGGAGATCTCTAGCCACCACCCTAAAATGTATAGCTTATTCTTGTTCTGTAATTGTTATTGCTATTAAAGTGTCATGTAAAGTAGGGAAAAAGTTGTGGCACCAAAGAAGAAACAGAAAAGGGAACAGATGCCAACATGACTGTTTTTACCCATAGGAATTTAGTCACAAGTTACTTACATGGATAGTATCACAATGTAAAAGAGACACACTTACCTACTAAAAAGAGATAAATATATCATCTAGTATTTGCTGTATGAGTATGTCTAAACTGTGAAACATCATATGTAGAGTGTATTCGATCATTATTATTTTTCCTCACAGGTACAACAGCCAGGTGCACTCACTTTAGTGGAAGTGATAAATGTCCAAAGTGGCCCTAACTGTACAACAGATGAGAAGCCACCATCAGTGAGAATCTAGGTTGGTTAGAACAATCTATAGATATCAACTTTACAAATATAAAAGAAAAAATAAACTTTATTCAGCAATATTAAAGAGGGATGCTTGTAAGGAAATCCAGATATTTTTATTTTGTTAGTTAATTACCGAGCATTCCTGAGCCACGCTGGCAGCCAGGACAAAAGTCTTCAGGAGGCCGGCGAAGGACTCCGCCGGCGGCCCACAGTGCCGGCGTCTGGGCAGCACACGGCAGCGTTTGTGGCCCCAGTGCCGGTGTGCAGGGCCGGATGCAGCAGCGCTCGGCCTGGAAACCAACAGAGCCTGCCGCCGGCGTCTGGACGCTGGCAAAGGCCACAGCGGTGTCCCAGGAGGCGTTCCTGGGGCATAACAGCATCCCGGGAGGGGTTAACATACGAACATAAGAACATACAAAAGGCCCTGCTGGATCAGACCAAGGCCCATCAAGTCCAGCAGTCTGTTCACACAGTGGCCAATCAAGTGTCTCTCGGAAGCCCACAAACAAGACGAATGCAGCAGCACCACCCTGCCTGTGTTCCACCACACCCAAAATAATAGGCATGCTCCTCTGATACTAGAGAGAATAGGTATGTAGCATCACTCGTATCCATTCTAACTAATAACCATGAATACCCCTCTCCTCCATGAATATGTCCACTCCCCTCTTAAAGCCCTCCAAGCTGGCAGCCATCACCACATCCTGGGGCAGGGAGTTCCACAATTTAACTATGCGTTGTGTGAAAAAATACTTCCTTTTATCTGTTTTGAATCTCTCACCCTCCAGCTTCAGCAGATGACTCGGGGTATTATGGTGCTTGCCAGGGGATGGGGCTGCCGCTAGGCGGCCTCCTAAACAGTTATGGCTTGGAAATGCCCCCTTTTATTTTTGCAGAGATACGGCACCTTTTAGGTGGTGTGTCTCCCGTGCAACCCTATGTGGGTTGCACGGATTTTTGGCGCCGGGCGGCGCCGGGCGCTTAGGAGGCAGTGCCGCTGCGTTGCCTCCTAAGCCCGGTGCAGGCATTCTGCTCAGGAATGAACTGTTAGTTAGTTAGTTAGTTATAGAAAAGAATGTAGCTACCACTGTGTATTTTATTCTGTAACCAGGCAGTGTTCTTGATAGTTAAGTGTGTGAGAAGACATAAAATGAAAGCACAAATCTAAGGTATATGTTCAACAGCTGTTTTGTAAACAAACACCTACACTACTGCCATTTGTCTTCTGTCCACATCTTGGGGTTGGGGTGAGCACCTCTGCCTTCTTCTTCTTTTTTTTTTAAACTGTGCATACTGAGAGGCTTTTGTGCTTTTCCTGCCATTTAACTAAGTGGTACCTCTCACTAAATGATAAATATTTCTCCTGTCATTATGCTAAAGCAGCAGTTTTATCAGCCTCTAATAAGAAGCAGCCCATCAGCTCCAGGACACTAGAACTACTGTTCCCTTTCAGAGCTTTCTTTTAAATCTTGCTCTTTTTTCTCTCAGTGAACCAGTACACAATGATGCTGCAGGCCCCCCTCCCCAAACCACAGCTGTCAATATCAGGTTGTTTAGCCTCTGAGTATGCGAGCAGTCCAGAGTCAGGCTTCCCATGAAAATCAAGTCAATGACCTGCATCCCTTGCTCCTGTGAACCAAGAGATGGCTATAATTTTTCTTCCCCCCAGTTTTCACATGTTGTAAATGTTCACTCAAGTCATTAGCCAATACAAAAATGCATTAATTCCTGCAAAGTTAAGTTCTCTTTGAATGGTTTCATTGTGCCTGATTAGGCACAGTTTTCTTCTTTGTCAAATTAAAAAATAGAGAGAATTTAAAAAAAGGAGAGAAATAAAGGGGCGAAATCAGGGAATGTTAAGGTATTTTTTTAGCCGCAGACTGTTTGCCTTGCTATCTAATCAAGCGGAAACAGCCTTTATCTGCCATGTTCCATTGTAGAAAAGTGCAGCAATAAACAGTCTAAAGATTTTCCCAAACTTTTGTCATCCTAAAAGGCCCAAGTTTAGTCAATTACTGTCACATTAAAAATAAAAAGATATAAAGGAATTACTTGGAAAGAAAAAAAAACATCTGCATTTGTAGTTGTATAAAAATGCAGACAATGAAGAACCATATACCCTCAAGAATCCTTTTACTTTGCAAAGACTTGTACTCTAAAAAAAGACTGTACAGGGGCTTGAATGAGGGTTGCCTCTTGGTGACCATAGAAACGTTAGAAATGGTGGAAGATGCAGTCCACTGAACTTCAAATGACTTTATTAAAGCATCACTAATCAGAATCCAAAGTGTTCTAGTGTTATAACCAAAAGAGTGAATAGCTCTTAAAATTCTAATGACCTACTAAGAGCATTGCTTAAAAAATCCTTTGTAGACAGCAAGTTAAATATTATTTTGTAAAAAATCACATTCCTTTCACAACAATTAATCTTCAGTAGATCACAAATCTCCAAATCAACCATGACTGTCATGATTTTATAGAAGTCATGGCCTGAGATCATATAAGGAGAGGTAGTGAGACGGGGATAGAAAGAGTATTTAACATTGCTATCCATTAAGTAAATTAACCATGTCACAATCTCTAGTGCATTAAAATCAGAACACAATGCAAGAACAATCCCATGAGATATTTTAGGTCCCACTCATTTCAATGGAGGAGTACATACTTAATTCTCCCACCAAAATCAAAGGACCGTAAATCTGATCACAATTGGCTAACTAAATTGTATGTTCCCTATCTATCGAAAACATTTACGGTACCTCTTAAGATGATATTTGTAAGTGAACAGCTGAATAAAATACTAATGGAGTCTAACACTGTTCATGAAATTGTCTGCTCCTAGTTTCAAGAAATAAAGAGTTTTTACATATAGGAATAATTTATGAAAAGAAACAGTATTGGCTAAGAACTGCATGAACACTCTGGAAGACCTAGGTCCGTCACTGGGTTTTAAATACAATGTTTATACCTAAAGATGAAAATGAGATGCTTCAAAAATTATGGAGTAATTCTAGGGTTGCCAACCTCCAGGTACTAGCTGGACATCTCCTGCTATTACAACTGATCTCCAGCTGACAGAGATCAGTTCACCTGGAGAAAATGGCCGCTTTGGCAATTGGACTCTATAGCATTGAAGTCCCTCCCCTCCTCAGGCTCCACCCCAAAAACCTCCTGCCAGAGGCAAAGAGGGACCTGGCAACCCTACTGATAACTTCCCTGAGAAGTTATTTTGTCTTCTCAGTCGAACCCATTTTCAGATAGGTGTTATAGACAACATTACATTGCAAAATCTTTTGTGAGCTAATAGTATGATTAACACTATTGGTTCTAGTTCTCATATTACGATAAACTATAATGGTTTAAACAGTAATTAAATAAGACACAGCTGTATACAAAGCAGAAGTCATCTTTATAATGTACCCATTAAGTTCAGAAGCTTCTACTAAAGTCTAGAAGGAACAGCTCTGGAAGGCAGGTCTGAGGACAATAACAGTAGCCAGCTACACTCATTTTCTTTTCTTGTTTTAATGACATTTTTGTCTTAGAAAGGCTACATGCACTTCTAGCCTAGTTACTTTAAAATCTAAACAGTACAATTTAAGTGCACCATATAATAGGATAACGGCTAATACACATAATCCGCTAGAAACAGCCAAAGAGAGATTTCTGTTTAGTAACCCCAGGGATGCCTCTGAGCATCCCAACCACGAGTATCTCTGAGCATTCAGTGGACTCCAGTAAAATCTATTTGTTGCTGTTGCTGCTGTTGATGGTAGACAGAGATGTTTGTTTCTGTACCACTTCAGTAGTAAACTCAAAATTAAAAAAAAAAGAATATTCATTGGTTTAAAATACCCATGTTTCAATGCCACAAAGCTTATGTCTGACAAAACATAACTACGCATAATGGTTATCCAAATAGAAAAACCTAGCGAGATATACGCATATTAATTACTTATGGTTGCCAGGTCCCTCTTTGGGCGAAAATGCATGGTCTCTTTATCCTCCATTAATTCCTGTTTCAGCCAGGATTCAACCAGGATCGAATGATTGTGTTTCGCCTAATGTGCATTCGATCCTAGATAAATCAGGGATTAAAGGAGGATAAAGCGACCATGCATTTTTGCCCTTTGTCACTGGTGGAAAATTTTTGGGGTGGAGCCTGAGGAAGGCAGGGTTTGGGGAGGGGAGGGACTTCAGTGCCATAGAGTCCAATTGCCAAAGCGACCATTTTTTCCAGGTGAACTGATCTCTACCGGCTGGAGATCAGTTGTAATAGCAGGAGATCTCCAGCCACCACCTGGATACTGGCAACCCTAGAATTACTCCATTATAACTGTGTAGAATTCAGAATATCCACTGCTGCACTAGAATAAGGGAGACTGCATTTCCTGTTAAAACTGCTTGCATTAAAAAAAAAATTGAACATAATACATGGTCTGGAAACCACTGAACGGCAATACACGCGGAATCCCACAATGCTGCTCTTAGAAAATGAATTTGCAACACGTGCTACCAATTATTAGCAACCAAAATTTTTAAATTAAAACCAAGTCAACATACTGCAGTCCATGTTGCAACTTTCACACCCAACCATATAAAATGAACATCTGCTGCCCCTTCTCCAAGTGCTTAACCATAATAGGCAGAAAGCATCAATGAGTTGTACATCTCTGGAGCAAGAGAAACTGAAATTCCAAATGAACGTGGAAACAAAAGGACAAAACTTTTATGCCTTGAGATCTGAATTGTATTCTGAATTTTCTATACCTAGCAGATTTACCTGAGGTCAAGTCTTCAGATTTGTTCGTTCTCAGGGCGGATGACTAAGGTTTATATAAAATGCACAATTTCAGGCTGCAGTTGAGAAATTAAAATGTTTGAATGTTCTGCTGAAACCAAAAAAGGCGTCTCAAAAAATTAGTATGACACATGCGGTAAATTGGGTTGGATCCAATGAAGCACTGTAGGCAGAAGGATTTGCGCCCACAGAGCAGGACTTTCTCCTTCCCCTCCCTCCTGATGCAGCCCCAAATGCCTCTTGAAATGCTGGTCTTTGGGGCCAATCCAGGCAAAGAATTATTGCCTGGTTCTGTTGATTCTGTAAAATGACCCTGTGCTTTCACCATATCAGAAACAAGAGTTGACAACTCTGGGTTCGGAAATACTTAGAGGTTTGAGGGTGGAGCATGGGAGAGTGGGGTTTAGGGAGGGCAGGGACCTTGCTAGGGTATAAAGTCATGCAGTGCACCTTCCAAAGCAGCCATTTTCTCCAGGAGAAGTAAAATAAATGTTTTCAATAAGTACATAAGCGATTTATGTAGTCTGGAGATCAGTTGTAATTCCAGGAGATCTCCAGTCCCCCACCTGGAGGCTTACAACCCTAACAAAATCCTCTTCCAAGGAGAAGAGCTTGGTATTTTAGGATCAGCTCATATGGGAACCAACGTATACACGGCATATAGCAGGGGTGTCGAACTCATTTATGAGGGCCGGATATGACATAAATGTCACTTGGTTGGGCCGGGCCATGTGTACCGTAAAATTTAATGCCAGGTACCGGAGAGATAAACTTTATAGAAGACACAAGCAAAGCCAATTAATTTTATTATTGTTTACTTAAAATACAAACATGCTTAAAACAATAACACTGTTAATAAAAGAAAATACGGTAAGAGTGTTATTGTTTTAAACATGTTTGTATTTTAAGTAACAAATAATGTAAAAATTAATATCATTAATTGGCTCTGCTTTCGTCTTCTATAAAGTTTGTATCTCTCGTCCCTGGCATTAATTTTTTTTAGTATTTTAAACTGGGGTGGGGGGGCTGCCTTGGATGGCGAGCACGCAGCGGACTCGCCAGCCCAGATCTGGACCAGGAGCTCCTTTATGCATGGGTACTTTCACTCACGACCACTCCTGTTCTGACTCGGTTGTTCCTTGGAGTTATGCATGAGTTTTCCATCCATTAGAGATGACCTCATGCCCAGCCCTCACAAATCATGATGCTGTTTAATCCTGATTTTTTGATATCCCAAGATCAGCCCAGGGTCAAATCATCCTCATCTCCGTGCATAATCAAAGCATGCGACAGGAGAGCTGAGGGGGGTGGGTGAGGTTTTTCTCACAGTAAGCACTACAGCCAATTACAAAGCAGTGTTTAAAGGGGTGGGGACACAAATGCTTCCTGATTTTTGTCTTCAGCCAGAGTTCTAAAAAGGGGTTTAAAACAATGCTGGGGTTTCTCCCCCCACCCACACCCTATTCCTTTTAAAGAGCTCAGGTTTTTTAATGGTATGTAAAATGGCACTTGAGTTTCCACCTGGGGGAGAGGGGAACTGGACGTTTTTCTCACAGTAAGCACTACAGCCAATTACAAAGCAGCGTTTTCAAGGGGTGGGACGGGGGAGGGTGGCTGGCAGAGGCCGCTGTGGGCCCACTTTGCCCCGAATGGGATGGGGGAAGCCCAGAAAGGGAGGGGGAGCAGGGGCTGACTGCCTTGGCTCCACAGGCTGGAGAAAAGCCCTCCGCAGGCTGCATGTTTGTCACCCCTGGCATGTACAGTACTTAAATCAACTATTTCCCATTACTTTGAAAGGTCAGAAAATATTAAAGTAAGTATGTTAGCAATAATCACACCTTAAAATGTTATAGTCCCTTGACCAACTTTATATAGAAATACATGAATAGGCAGTCGCCTGAAAGGAATATGAAACCTGCTTGCCCAATACTAGCAGCCTTCCTGCTGTTAGGACAGCCTTTTTACTTTTTAACTAATGCCGGCATAAGTAGAATGCAATTCCCTTGAAGTCTCTCAAATAATAGAAAATTGGCAGCTTTATTGTCTTCTTAAAATGATATCTCAAAAGCTGAAAAACAAGAGAGCTGGAACAAAATGCCTATTTATTTTCAAAGAGATTACAATAAACTCTGCTTTATACAGAATCTAATTGACTTCCCAACTGAGGCTTCTATAGAATTGTTCTCCATTAAGTTACACAGTTGTCGTCCTAGCACTTGAATTTATCACTAGCCTTATTCAAAGAAGTACATCGTTAACACCACTGTCTTGCAATTAATGAATTCTACTCATGTAAACTGTCTAATTATAGAGTAGTACCTTCCACTTTTAAAAAACATTTATTTGGCAGGAGATAAATGTTGTTCAAGAATCAGTGTTGTCCTGTATTTTATCTTTGTGTCATGGCCCAAGCAACACAATTCTTTAGACTACATCTATTTATTTATTTCATTACATTTCTACCCTGCCCTCCCCAGCTAAATTGATTATATCCAGAGATTTTATGTTTAAGTTGTTTTTCTTGTCTACCTTTCCATCTTGATTACATGTGTGAACAAACAGATGTGATGATAACCTAACTGCATTTCTCAAGAGTAGCAACACCACACATAACATATATACCGCCCACAAATGTACAGACTGAAATTGTAGGGTAATGATTCCAGTTAGCGCCTGCGTGCAAGTAAATAGACATGCTGGCAAGGATTACGACTCAGTGGCGCTATGCTCTTGCTTGTACCCAACTTCTACGCATTCGAAGTCCCATCGCAACTGGGGCCCCAGTTTACACCCTAATGAATTAAGGTCCCAAAAACATGTTCCATACGCTGTAAAGATGGAGGATACAGACTGCATGAACATCCCCTGTGCAGACAGAAGTTCAAGCACATAAAGGTCAGTTATGTTGTGTTTTCATATTGATTTTGGTCTATGTTTATTGATACTTATTCTTATTCATAAGGAAACCAGCTTTTTTTTGCAAATGCATTTGACAAAACATCTAAGCAAAGAAACGTTCCAGCAGGCACTAATCAACTGTGCAGCATAATAGGGACTGGAGAGGTGATTTTATGCCATTCTTCTAGCACAATTATATTGCTAAAAAAGTGAGAGGATGTTAAGGGAACACATAAACTACTTAAAGGCTGGGCATTGCAGAAATATTTGCAGTGTTCTCATAATATATTTATTATGGAAAACATCACTCTGTAATGGTTTGCAAGACCAAGTATACTTTTGGTACACCCATCAGCAAGAAAAATAGCAGGCAAACCTGCAACATAGCTCTCTTCTCATGCACAGTTGCATTGGTAAATTTACTTACTTGAAGTAGTACTGAAACCCGGTATACATGCAAAGCCAAAACTGGTGATCTTGGACCAACGTGGGGACTTCTTGCCTTTACACTCAGATTGCAGCCTTATTTATTTGCTTAATTTATTCCCTGCCTTTCTCCCCCCAAAAGAACCCAAAGCAGCTTCCATAATTCTCCTTTCATTTATCTTCACAGCAACCCTGCAAAGTAGGTTAGGCTGAGAGTATGTGACTGACTCAAGGCCGCCCAGCGTACTTCCATGGCAGAGCAGAAATTCAAACCCGAGTCTCCCAGACCCTAATCCAACACTCTAACCACTACACCACACCAGCTCTCTCACATGGCAAAGACTCGCCTTTTTGTAAATGCTGAGGTGAATGCAAAGGCATTTACAATGGCAACAGAGCATCCACACAGGAGATCAGCTGCCATTTTCCCACTGTGCCAGCAGAGGCTTTTTTGAAAGCATCTTTTAATTGGTAACTGCTACAGCGCTACAATAGGGTTGCCAACTCTGGGTTGGGAAATGCCTAATGATTTGGGGGATGGATCCTGGGGAGGGAGCTCAGTGGGGAATAATGCCATATAGTCCACCCTCTAAAGCAGCCATCTTCTCCAGGGGAACTGATCTCTGTTGTTTGGAGATCAGTTGTAATTCAAGAAGATCTCCAGGACCCACCTGGAGCTCAGCAACCCTAACACTACATCAAGTTCCGATTCATTTTTAAAACTCTCCACAATCCTGGAGAAGAGTTGGTTTTTATACCCCACTTTTCTCTACCTTTAAGGAGTCTCAAAGTGGCTTATAATCACCTTCCCTTCCCCTCCCAACAACACCTTGTGAGGTAGGCGCGGCTGAGTTTGGAAAGAGCTGTGACTAGCCCAAGGTCATCCAGCAGGCTTCATGTGGAGGAGTGGGGAATCAAACTACCATTCCATTGCAAATGTTTAGGCACCCTATGTGGGTGAAAAGATGGCACAGAAATGTTGTAAATAAATAAATTAAAATAAACACTACAACAATGGCAGGGAAGACAGCATGGTATAGTCTAATCTCGTCAGATCTTGGAAGCTAAGCAGGGTCAGCCCTGGTTAGTATTTTGATAGGAGACCACCAAGGAATACCAGGGTAGCTATGCCAAGGAAGGCAATGGCAAACTACCTCTGTTATAGTCTCTTGCCTTGAAAACCCCATAAGGGGTCACCATAAATTGGCTGCGACTTGACAGCACTTTACAAACACACAGAAATATGACAGCTACTGTAGTGAACTATTCTCACTTGCTTTACATCAGTATCTATCACTTTTCAAGAAGAAAGAACTACTGCACTAAGAAGTAATACAAACACTACATTTTCTACATTTCTGTAGGAAGATATTTAGACAACAATAATTAATAGTCATAAAAATAAATGATTGTTTTCATATAATTTTAATAAGGCATTCATAATGCAATTTTACTTTCCCCTCATGTTTTGTTTCAAGAACCCATAATAGTATTATAATTGTTGTTATTATTATTAGAGGTTGAAAAACCTGTGGACATGTTGAGACAGTAAGAAATGTTCAGCTGTTTAAACAATCATGGTTTCTTCAGAATACAACAAATAAAAAATGAGTTTGAGAAAAGAAAGCCATTATGAATTATTTCTCTGAAAGCAAGCTTTGAAAATTGATTTATGATATTAATAACTCCCTCTGGGGAAAGCCTGTTTAACTGCAGCATATCATTCTAGGGAGCCTACAGTACAATCCTAAACAGAGTTATACCCTTCTAATTCCACTGAAATCAACGGGCTTACAGGGGTGTAACTCTGCTTAGTATTGCACTAAGCAGGCCCACCTTCTTTTGGCTTTTCTGGAAAAACAAAGATTTTTTTCATGCATTGCTGCTCATTTATAATATTCACTATGTGCACTTTTGATAAATTACTTTTCTTGCTGGAATGGTGAGGACAAAACAAAGTAAACATTATATCAGCTCAATGAAATAAATGGAAAAAGCTCAGATTTAATGGCCAGCACCCAAACAGCTACTTTAGATGCACACATATTTGCCTATTAATTGACTTTGCCTGTGTCTTCTATTAAGTTCCTGTCTCTGGTACCCGGCATTACATTTTATGGTATTTATTTGATTGATTGATTTGGCACACATGGCCCGGCCTGACCAAGTGACATTTATGTCATATCCGGCCCTCATAACATATGAGTTCGACACCCCTGGGCTAGACAAAAAAAAAAAAAATTCACACCACTTCAATTGTAAGCACTTCATTAAGGATTCCCAGAGACTCCTTTGAGAAATCTAATTTTCGAATCCTGTTTTATAGTTTACATGAGGTGGAATGATAGGTAGTGCTTCCCCAAACATCACTACTCCAGTTGCAAAGCAGAAGCTTCCAAACCGCTTGCTGATTTCAGGTTTCATTACTAGTACATATAGACTGAAAAACTCTGAGTTCTGCTCACAACCTGAGTTCGATCCCGACGGAAGTCCGTTTCAGGTAGCCAGCTCAAGGTTGACTCAGCTTTCCATCCTTTTGAGGTTGGTAAAATTAGTACCCAGCTTGCTAGGGGTAAAGGGAAGATGACTGGGGAAGGCACTGGCAAACCACCCAGTAAACAAAGTCTGCCTAGTAAACGTCGGGATGTGACATCACCTCATGTGTCAGGAATGACCTGGTGCTTGCGCAGGGGACTACCTTTACCTTTACTGTTTATTTCCCACATGTCGTGGGTATGGTTTCCAGGTCCCCCCTGGCCACCAATGGGGGCTGGTGGGGAATGGTTGCCAGATCCAGGCTTGGAAACTCCTGGAGATTTGGAGATGGAGCCTGGAGAGGACAGCGACCTGAGTGGGGTACAATGCCACAGAGTCTACCCTCCAAAGCAGCTATTTTCTCCAGGGGACTGATCTCTAGTTTGGAGATGAGTTGTAATTCTAGGGGATCCCCAGGTCCCACCCGGAGGCTGGCATGCCTAGTTGTAGGGTTGCCAACCCTAGGCTGGGATATTCCTGAATATCTGGTGGTGGAACCTGCGAAGGGCAGGGTTTGAGGAGGGGAGAGACCTCAGTGCGGTACAATGCGGTATAATCCACCCTCCAAAGGATCCATTTCCTCCAGGGGGATTGGTCCCTGTAGTTTGGAGATCAGTTGGGATTCCAGGGAATCTCCAGGCTCCATCTGCATGTTGGCAACCCTACCATATGGGGTTACTATACAAAGGAAACCATCTTTGTTCTGTGTTGTTCCTTAAAGTTGTCTTGCAGTACCATGACTGAATGAAGGCACAGAAGTGTATAGTTTTTATCCTTCGTTGTATTTATCTGCTGGTCTTGATACTTTTTTTTCCACACAGATACACAAATGTTTGTGTGTGCATGTGTGTGTGTGTGTGTGTGTGTGTGCATGGACACGTGCATGTCCTAAGCAGAATGCTGATCAGGAAAAAATAACAATAATAGACACATTTATCAGTAACAGCCATCTGTGCTCCTTCAGTCTGAGCCAACTTTTTTGGCAGGCATTTATATTTCCCTCTCCTATCCAATAGGATCTAGCCTTGCAAAGAAAGTGTTTTACTCCCAGTTCCTTTATTCTCTAACATTACAAAGGTCAAGTAGTGTTCTAAATCTGTCAAGGACTGGATGTAAAATAATACGGTATCACGGGCTACGTTTAATTAGGTGCAAGGTAAAGGATGACTGAAACTGGGGTTTCCCCCCCCAAACTACACACATACACATTATACACACACACATATATATTCCACTCCTCCCTCCAACAGCTTTTTTCTTTACAGAAAAGAAACTTCAGAGGTTGCAAAAGAGAGGTAGAGTGGTTATGTTAGTTCAAAATTGTGTCTACATTCAGATGTGATGACAAACCCTATTTGTCTGTGACAAGTGCTAACGCAGCTTGTTTCTTCTGATATGGGAGTCCTACTGTGAAAGACTTCATAGGTAAACACAAGCACCTTAAATTGAACATGGACTCAAATAAGCATTTAGTGCAGATGTTATGATACAAAGCAGACAGCTCCCAACAGAAGACAAGCAGCTCCATTCTGCACTGATTGAAGTTTCCAGGTTGTCTTCAAGGGCAGTCCCACATCTAACATTTCACACTAGATCAGAATAGCTCAAGTAGGGGGGCAAATAAAAAGCTGAAAGAAGACACTTCCAGCAACTTCACCAACCTCTTTATCCGACACTTCCAGCAACTTCACCAACCTCTTTATCCGACACTTCCAGCAACTTCACCAACCTCTTTATCCGACAGCTTCCCAGTTTGGGAAACTTTCAATCAAACTCCAGTTTCCCATAATGTCTGATTGTAAACATCTGAACAAAATTATATATTCTAATATTGGGATTAAACAGTGGTTTAGAATCGGAGTTTGAGAGAAGGAAACAAACTCTGCCTAGGTGTCTACATTCACATGTCATGACAGGTTGGAATTTTATGGAGGGAAGGGAGGAAGACTGGAAGGAGACCGTGAACATGGTAACAAATTGTGTTATTGTTATTATAAAAAGAGGTTTGTTGTGACATCTGAATGTATCTTATGTTTACTACAGTCCACAGCAATCCTCTCATTGACTTCTGCTCTAAAAGAGCAAATCCACAACCCAATAAAATAAACCTAATCAATGACAAACCAAAATTCAGATCTCCAAACTACAAATACAGAAGTTAAATCAATCTCTTCCAATGACAATATTTCTTTATCCTTTAGACAGCACAAGGTTTCATGATGGATTACAAACAAACAGTGCAACAGTGCAGGAAGTGAAAATTGGGAGGGAGAAAAACACCAGGGAGTCTGAATGTTATATGAAAACTCCAAGAAAAACATCCATCTTTATTTGCACAGTGGAATTTTCTGATACAGGCATCTTAATAACCCTTCTAATGTATTCCTGTGGAAACCTTTTGACATTTCAACCTACCCAACAGAAACACAGCATTAGTTTTATAAACCTAGTTTACAAATTTTTGTATATGAAGAAGCCATACAGTTCTTCATCTAGGCTCCTTGTTTACAACTACATTTGCAGAGACTGGAGAACAGAAACCCATATCTATTGTCCCATTTAAGTTCCATTTAAATAAATGGTTTTTATATTACATAACTGAGCAGGACTGCAGTCTGTACTTAAACAGGCCACATATACTATACTGTTTAAAAGGACAGTATGCTATGATATAAGGCAAAGTTTTTTTGTCATTAAGTTATTTTGTCATTACATTACTATTTTTGTAATTCAATTTTAAAAACCATTTAAATAGGTCTTCAGCAAAGCAATACACGACTGTATAGTTATTCTAAAGCACCATTTTTATATAACAAGCCACGGTGAATCTCAGACATTGACAGGAGATGATCAGGTTAACTGTCAGGTGATGCAAATCAGTGAGGACATCCTGGAAGATCAGTTTTGTCCCAACACTGCTTATGTTTCAATGAGCCAGCAATGGCTACAGCATATAAGATGAAAGCGGCAAGGCAGGGAATGGGCTTCCCTCCTCTTTAAATTTTTTTTACCTGAAATCTGTATCAAAGCAATTGCTGCTGCACAATCTTGTTGAGATGTAGGCAGTCTGGAGCAAAGACAGGCCCAGTGCTTCATCTCACTGACTGCACAAGTGGCTTCAAAACTGGAGGGAAGGCTAAGAGCTATTGCTTTATGTATTTACTACATTTATAGTCCATATTCTTCTTCCTGGCACTCAAAGCAACATACACAGAGAAGCTAAGTCTCTCATCCAAGCACTTACCAGACCCATAACTGCTTAGTATTAGGTTGCTCACTATCCCATCAAACGATAGCCTCCTCACCAAGTAACCCTTCACTGAAACAACTACTAGTACTGTTTTGCCAGAACTGCGGGTAGGGTTGCCAACTCCAGGTTGGGAAATTCCTGGAAGTTTGAGGGTGAAGCCTAGAGACAGAAGAGACCTCAGTGGCGTATAATGCCAAGGAGTCCAACCTCGAAAGCTGCCTTTTTCCCCAGAGGCCCTAACCTCTGGAGATCAGCTGTAATTCTGGGAGATCTCCAGTTCCTACCTGGAGGCTGGCAACCCTAATTACAGGATCTAGCATTTTCACATGTTCAGAGAAATTTCTGTCCTAAGGGGTGACAGAAACACCAGACTGCTGGGAGATTCCATCGGATTTTCAAAACATTTGGGCTTCAATGCATATCACAAAAATGGTGCAGGTGAGGGAGAGGTTTAACCCTTCTTGTCCCTTATACAATTTTACTGATATGCTCCCATCACCCCTGGACTTTAATTAGCCTTTGAAGGCTCTTTGCTGTCATTTTTGCTTCCCCAAGCTAATAACAGCTTGGGGACAGTTTTAATCTGTAAAATCACATAGGGAGACAGGCTTAAACTAACTCTCTCCTTAGCAGTGACCCTAATCCAAACTGGGACTTGTACAGCTGTTATTTCCATTTTAAAAAAAACAACAACAACACTAGAAATATCTGTTTCCATACTCCTCTGCACTGTCTGGTTTGGCCCCAAGTCCTAGCATTGAAAACAGTACTGAGAGACTCATATGCTTTCACAGCATTAAAATCACCACTAGTTACCAGGATGTATTGGTAAGGTGGTCATCTTTTTTTCCATCATGACCTTTCCCTTCAGTGCATCTACATGCTGACATAAACTGTAGAAATCTCTGACAAGCAAATAGCAGTTAAAGGCGTAAAACTACTATAATACCTAGGAACCAAAGAGGCAGGAATAATTTTACTTCATTTTTAAAATATTTGTTTGGATATAGAAGAAAATGTGTATTCCTTCATAACAGCAACATTCCTAGGAGGATCTAATAGCCAAAAAAGACATTTAAGGTAAAGAAGAAGAATTTAAAACCACTCTCTGGGTTGATGTGTGCACTTTTTGAGGACATTTGTGAGAATATTTTGCAGGTATATATATGAAAGGGAACGCACACTATCCAAAGTGCTTATTCAAAATCTTGTAGATGTAACACAATTGCAGAATCATCTACATTGTTCTATTTTTACTAAACATGACAAACTCCTGCCTTAGAAGGCAATCCTATGCAGAATTACCCTTAGAGTGGAGTAACTTAACTAAGAGTGGAGTAACCTTACGAAGGTTGCCAACCTCCACCTAAGGCCTGGAGACTTCCAGGAATTACAACTGATCTCCAGACTACAGAGACCAGTTCACCCAAAGACAATGACTGCTTTGCAGGTGGATTGTAGGGCATTATACCCTGCTGAGGTCTCTCCCCTCTCCAACCCCAACTCTCCCCAAATCTCCAGGAATTTCCCACTCCAGAGCTGGCAGTTCTAAACTTTACACAGCAGCGCAGTATTAGAAACTTAAATTGATAAGCAGAAGGGAACTATATTTTTGTAGTTTTAAAAAAAATGGCCACCTCAAAGAAAAAAAACACATTGAGAAGCTATTGGATGGAAAGTACATAACAGGATGTACAGTGCAATCCTATGCAAGTCTACTCAGAACCAAGTCCCAAGAGGTTCAATGGGATTTACTTCCAAGCAAATGAGACCTCAGATCCATTTGAATCACAATCAATAGTAATATGACCACTAAATATTCTATTGTGATGTATATACATTTGATTATTGTCTATTCAGGGAGGGAAGGTGGCATGGTATAGCCCGATCTTGTCAGATCTCAGAAGCTAAGCAGGGTCAGTACTTGGAAAGGAGACCACCAAGGAAGGCTCTGCAGAGGAAGGCAATGGCAAGCCACCTCTGCTTCTTACTTGCCTTGAAAGCCCCTTGCCTGGGATCGTCATAAATCAGCTGTGACTTAACAGCACTTTACACAGACACATCTTATATTCAGTGCTCCAAATGATAGCATTTCCTGGTAGTACATTAAAATATGCAAAACCTCTTGCTGGACCTTTCTTACACAATCATATTGTTTTTCCTCACTGATCCAAATGCTGGTACCCAAAGTTTTGATGTTCACTAGAAATGAGGGTTTGCCAGTCTTTCATAATCAGAGACCACCCCAGTAAGATAGAAAACCTATATTGACATTCTCATCCATAACTGGTTAAAATGAAATATGAAAATCATTTTTCTTTGGTTTACCTGGGTTGACCTTGTAGGTGAAGCTGAAAACCTATCTATGGCACTATTTATGATTTTATACCAATACAGCATAGATGTTTTCAAATACAAGCAGTGTGCATACATATAAAATCATTATTCCAACTTGACCTGAATCATGTGCCAGAACTTACTAAACAATAGTTTGATTAATGTCAAAAGGCATCAGAGTAAACTAAGTGCCAGCACAATGTACTGCTAAAACAAGAGATTTGGGAGTCTTGGAATTCCTTATAAAGAACCATACAAAAATCTGTTTTAAATAATACCAAGAGCTATGAGAATAATAGCAAATAATTAGATATACACAAGGAGAGACATAATTTTGGTTTAAAATCAAAATGCATCAATTGTACAGCCCTGTCCAGAGTCCATTCTCAGAAGTAAGTCTAAGCATGCATATTCCAAGCCTGTCCACGTTTACTTGGTCTATTCCATACATAGTCACGAACACATCCCACTGATATCAAAAGGATTTGAGTCCAAGTAAATGTGCATAAGATTGCAGCCTGAGTGTATCAGTACTCGACAGCAATTCCTGGAACATGTTCAGTTTCAGAGCTAAAGATCGTAGACCACAAGGGAAATGTCTGAATCAATGTACACTTCCGGCATCCCCTGCTGGTTGCCTATGAAACAGATTTTGTTCCAACGTTCCAGAGAGCAAAAGCACAATGTCTCAGGGTACAGAGAGGGAGTCAGGACATGAACAGTATCAGAAGGAGAAAGAAATGACCCACCTTAACTGACCTAGCAGATTCCAAATTTATTTCTGAAGGACAATAGCCAGAGTACGTTTCTAGCCACACAAAAGATAATATAGCTAAATATGCTGACTGCAGAATTCCTTCAGTAAAACAACAACTTGGCATATCATTCTGATACCATAACTATTGTTTTGGAATCCTCTCTCTCTGAAGCATGAGTTAGACTAATAAGAGAGCTATCTTAACATTCATGATTTGGCTTCAATAGCAGTCTAAGGATATCAGCAGAACATTGAACTCAGTTCTGAATAACAGAGAAACCAAAGCCAGAGGAACTAAAACTGTGTTGAGAGGTGACGTAAAATGCACTTGGAAGAAAAAGCTAAGTTTGCCTGGGCCTCATCCAAACACTCTAGTATTGTACAATAAGTAGTAAGAAGTCCTAAGACAAGATCACTTCGTATAGTGAATTTTTTCCAATACAGAGCAAGGATCATGCATGAAGCAACTTAAATAGATGGAGTCAATTTCTAGTCTAGAATCACAGAGCTGGAAGGGACCACCAGGGTCATCTAGTCCAACCCCCTGCACAATGCAGGAAATTAACAACTACCTCCCCCCCCACATCCCCAGTGACCCCAACCCTCCCCCCGCAATGCAGGATCCCACAATCAAAGCACTCCTGACAGATGGCCATCCAGCCTCTGCTTAAAGACCTCCCAAGACGGGGACTCCACCACCCTCCGAGGCAGCGCATTCCACCATCGAACAGCCCTCACTGTCAGAAAGTTCTTCCTAATGTTTAGGTGGAATCACTTTTTTATTAGTTTAAATCCATTACTCCGTGTCCTATGTAACTGGAGGCCCCCCCAATCAGTTATGCATCATGATAATCAGTTAATTGATCTCGGGGAAATTGCATGTTTTATTCTAATATAATTTCTTTGGCAGATCCTCCTAATGAAAAAAGTTGCTTGCAAGCTGGCTCAAAAGTTGTTTTTATGCAGTTAACAAGACATTATGACAATGTAACACAACATGGCACCTATACAATGACTCACACCTGTCAAATTAAAGGGAATTTAGCTGACAGGAGGGAGGGAGGAAAGTTATAAGCTTTTTACTGGGGGGGGGGGGAATAGAATAGTAAAAAAGTTATACCTCAGCTCTCTGGGTTCGTGGCAAAGAAGCAGATTTTTCCGTGGCGTAAACGTCCACCAGGTACAAGCGTGCTCCCTGCTCCCTGTCCAAAATAGCAGCAGTCTGGATCACACCAGTATGGCGCCCAATGGTAAAAAGTCGACCAAACATTTTGTCCTCGCAACGCACTGAGACTATGAAATACTCCACAAGAGCTTCAGTCCCCCGAGGACTGGCTGCCACTATGGATATCACATCTGTCCCAATAGGTTCGCCTTCTTTTAAAATAGTAATATATTTTGGCTGAGTAAAAACAGGTCCATCAAGTCCCTGGAGAATCACAGTCATTTCGGTAGTCGATTTTCTTCTCTCAGGGCCCAGATCCGTGGCTGCAACTATAAAGCTATACATAAGCTGAGAAGGTACTAAGGCCGATGTCACTCTCAGATCTCCACTGTAGCGATCCACAATAAAGGTGTCCGTGTCCCCATTAATTATTTCATATTCAACCTCCCCATTAGCTCCTTCATCAGGATCAGCAGCGACAATAGTAGTCAGGACTGTACCAATCACTGCCGAGGGGTCTGCTGCAAGAGCATTTTGTGATACAAAAGTTGGAACATTGTCATTCTGGTCAGTTACCAGAATGGTCACATTCTTCAAAGCAAATCTTCGGGACTCTACAGGGACAGCCTGATCAGTGGCTTTCACTGTTAACTCAAAGAGATTCGCAAATTCACGGTCTATTTCAGCATTAGTATATATTGTTCCTTTGATTTCATCTATATGGAAATGGTTCCCTCTTGGCATCTGCTGAATGATTGTGTATGTTAACTGCCCGTTGATATCTGCATCTGGATCATGAGCAGTTACAGAAATGACAGAGCTCCCAACAGGAATGTTTTCAACAATCGATTTAAAAATGTCCCCAGGTGGAAATGTAGGAGGGTTGTCATTATAATCCCTAACATATATTACAATTGACATAGTAGACGACTGTGGGGGCCTTCCTTTGTCTTTTGCTGTTATGTTTAGTTTATATATGGACTGTGTTTCAAAATCTAACTTTTTTGCAAGGAAAATACTGCCAGTGTTAGGACTGATGCTAAACGTTCCATGATTATTTGTTCCAGTGATACTGTAATGAAGATCAGCATTGTCACCTGCATCCGAATCAGTGGCAGTGACAGAAGAGACAAGTTCCCCAATTCTCATGTTTTCCAAGACATCAACAAACAGGGTTGATTTAGGGAAGGAAGGACTGTTGTCATTTTCATCCAGTACATTAATGTTCAATGTACAAACTGAGCTTAGGGAAACTGCCCCAGCATCTACTGCTTGGATAAGAAGAGAGTAGGATGCAGTAGCCTCATGGTCCAGTTTGCCTATCAAAGTCACCTGTCCAGTGTCACTGTCTATTGTAAACTGGTTTTCTTCATTTCCCTTCATTACAGAATAATGGATCAATCCGTTATTTCCTTCATCAACATCCGAGGCAGAAACTCTTAAAACCTGTGTCAAGTTTGCAGCCAGTTCTGATATAGTAGCTTGATAAAGTTCTTTTAAAAACTTTGGCACGTTGTCATTTATATCCTTCAAGTAAACTTGCACAGTCGCCTGATCCCTTAAAGGCTTTGGCAAACCCTGATCCATTGCAATAACTGTAAACGTAAACACCGCCGCTCCCCTCTGCCTCATAAGGGATTCCCTGTCCAGCTGATGAGTACTTTTTATTTCCCCACTTATTGCATCCAACTCAAAATCAGGCTGCATGTGTTCAAATGAGTATCTGACTTCACCGTTAGAGCCCGAGTCTTTGTCAACAGCGCATATTTTACCGACAAATGATCCCCCACTCTGCTCCTCCTCATAATAGAAAACATAATTGGTACTATTAAACAAGGGCCTGTTATCATTTACATCTTCTAGAATTACAGTGACATTCACTGTGGCACTGAGCGGTTCTACTGCTCTGTCAGAAGCCGCAACCAGTAGTGTGAATCTTTCCTGAAGTTCACGGTCCAGCTCACTCTTTATATACAGCTGACCATCTGGGAAAATGCCAAAGGCATCCCCAGCATTTCCTTCAATTATGGCATAAGCTATTTCCCCGTTTGTGCCTGAATCTTTGTCAGAAGCATGTACATAAAAAAATCGGGAATTCACAGGCTCCAGTTCGGAAATTGTGACTTCATAGGAAAGCTGGTCAAACACTGGTGGATTGTCATTTACATCATGAACAGACACCGTTAAAATGAAACCAGAGGAGCGCTGTGGCACTCCCAAATCAGAGGCCAAAACCTCCACTTGGTAAGACCCAGCATTTATGTCGAGCGGCCCAGTTAAACATATGGCACCGCTTTCCTCACTAATATGAAACAGGTCCTTTGGATTGTGCTTCAGGCTGTAATGGACCATCCCATTGATCCCTTCATCAGGGTCAACAGCTTTGGCTTGGAATATGGTGTGCCCAGTGCTCCAGTTCTCAACCACATTTACACTTTCCACTGCATGAAGGAAGTGGGGGGAATTGTCATTTAAATCCCTGACATGTATGTTGACCAAAGCATCCCCAGTTATGGCTCCAGCACTGGCCACTACTTTTAGCTGGTAAAAGTCTTGCTCTTCCCTATCAATAATACTAGCTGTGGCGATCAGACCAGTCATTTTGTTAATTTGAAAAACACCCCTTTGATCCCCTGTTGTGATAAGGTATGTGATGTCAGTATCGAGATCCATAGTGGAAGCAGAAACGCTACCTACATGATAACCAGGGGCAACATTTTCAAAGACCACAAAGCTGTATGTAGCCTGGCTAAATACTGGGGGATTATCCTGAGTGTCCAAGACAGTGACAGTGACTATTGCTTGGTTTTGGGACTGAAGGTTGCCACCATCACTGGCCACTACTTGGAGCTGGTAAGCAGTCTTCTCCTCTCTATCAAGGACAGTTTTGGTGGTGATAACTCCTTTCTGACTATGGATTTGAAACCTGGAGATGTCTCCTGCTGAGATGCTGTATTTCACTGTCCCATTGACCCCAAGATCTGGGTCACTGGCAGACACAGTGGCAACATAACTACCTGCAGGTTCATTTTCTTGGATTTGGGCAAAGTATTGAACAGGATAGAATACGGGGCTGTTATCGTTCACATCGAGTAGGCTCACATTGACATGAGCCACTGAGGAGAGGGGAGGAGAGCCCAGGTCAGTGGCCAGGACCTGTAACAAGTAGTGATCCTGCTCTTCCCTGTCTAACTGTGAGATTGTACTAAGTCGGCCTGATACAGGATCCAAGCGAAACACTTTCCAAGGGGCTACCAAAGGACCAGCTCCCAACTTCCCTGGCTCTGTTTCTTGCAAGGAGAAGCGCACAGTCCCATTGTCTCCTAAATCTCCATCATCAGCAGTGAGAACTAACAGCTCAGTTCCTGAAGGGGAATTCTCTGCCACAGATACATGGTAGCCATCTGGCTGGCTAAACTGGGGCCTCTCATCATTAACATCCAGGATATTCACTATTAGCTGGGCGTAGGAAATCTTGGGTTGCACACCTTGGTCACGGGCACTGATGTTCAGCACCACCTGTGAAGCTAGTTCCCTGTCCAGCCCTCCAGATGCTGCCATGATGGTGCTAGAAACACCAAGGGGAGGTCTAGCCACAATAGTATTGGGGGTCGTGGTGGTGACCAGGCCACTGTGCTCACTAATACAGAACCAGCCAAGCTCGTTCCCAGAAACTATGTTGTACTTGAGGTTGGCATTGAGACCAGAGTCACGATCAGTAGCACTCAGGCCTTGTACATAGCTGCCAGGTGGCACCTCTTCACTGATATTCACTTGGTACACTGACTGCCCAAAGACAGGTGGGTGGTCATTGATGTCATTCACAAAGATCACCAGACTAGCCACAGAGGAGCGGCTCACTGGGACAGCAGTGGCTCCTTCAGGGCTCAGGGAAGAAGGGGGTGACGGTAACGGTGGAGGGGCCCCAGAGTTGTCAGTCACAGCCACAGTGAGGTTGTAGGTGGGTATGCGTTCCCGGTCAAGAGCAGCAGCCACTTTGATAAGGCTAAGGTTGGGGACTTTGCTGCTCTGCACCTCAAAGTGACGCTGCTCATTCCCACCCAAGATGGATACTGAGATATTCCCATTGGCAGCTGGTGAGTCAGCATCGCTCACAGTCAGCAGCGCCACAACGGTGCCAGGTGCCGCGTTCTCATCTACTGAGGCAAAGCGGGAGGTGGCTGGGAAATAGCGAAATTTCACCCGGGGCTCGTTGTCGTTCACATCAAGCAGGCGGATCAGAGCCTCGGCACGACCACTCAAAGCTGGCACTCCCCGGTCCGTAGCCTGAACGGTCAGGGAGTACTGCCGCCGCGACTCATAGTCCAGCGCTTCCCGGATGCGGATGACCCCACTCTCCGGGTCCACCTCAAAGGGAAGCACCCCGGCTCCGTCCCCACCAGCACCCTCCACCCCTTCCAAGCGGTAGCGGATGTCAGCATTGGTGCCCTCGTCGGCATCCGCGGCCGTCACCTGTAGGACGCTGGCTCCGACAGGTGCATCCTCAGGTACGCGAGCTTGGTAGAGGGTTTGGCTGAAGACCGGCGGGTTGTCGTTGATATCCTGCACGGTGACATTGACTTGTAAGTATCCACGCCGCCGCGGCTCCCCTTTATCTTCCACCTGCACCAGCAGCTGGTAGGCGGGGGTGGCCTCTCTGTCCAGCCCACCCCGAGAGACCAAGTGCAGGAAAGCGCCTTCCCCGCTAGGGTTGAGAGTGATGTTGAGTCGGAAGCGGCCCTCGTCGTTGCCGCCCACGATGCGATAGGAGCCGTGGTCCACGCCGTTGGTGCCGCTGTCCGCGTCCGTCGCCGTGTCCAGGATGAGCTGCCGGCCGCTCCCGGTGTCCTCCTTGAAAGTCACCCCGACGGAGGGCTCTGGGAAGACGGGCGCGTTGTCGTTCAGGTCCCGCACCACCACGCGCACCTCGCTGGGGTAGGTCGGCTGGCTGGAGAGCACCACCAGGTCCACCACGGCGCTGGCCAAGCCCTCCCGGTCGATGGGGGCGCGGGTGCGCACGTCCCCCGAGGTGGCGTTGAGGGAGAAGAGCGCGTGGAGCTCGCTCAAGCGGTACGTGAAGCCCGGCCGGGTGGCGACGGTGCCCACCCAGGTGCCGGCCGGCTGCTCCTCCAGCACCTGGAAGACCTGCCGGGGCTCGGCGGAGGCCGGCAGCGGCCGCAGCAGGCACAGGGCGAAGCGGACGAGCCAGGCGCGCCCAGGCCCCACGAGGCCCATGGCGAACGGGGGCAAGCGGGGGACGGGTGCCTACCTACAGGGCGGCCGACGCTCCGTCGGGAACCGACGCCGAGCCGGGCAGAGCCGAAAGCCGCATCACCGGGGCAGGGCGCCGGCGGGCGGCGGCGGCGGGGCGGCGGGCATCCCCGCCCCCGCGGTCCCGGAGCCGGCGGGCGGGACGCCGCAGCTCCGCGCTCCCACTCCCCGCCAGAGGCTGCAAAAGCCCCGCTGCAAAAGTCCGCCGGCCCCCGCTGCAAAGCGCCCGCCGAGGGTCGGTCCTCCCCGCTGGTCCCTTCTCGCCGCCGCTCGCGGGTCCCTCGGGCCGGCCGGGGCTCCTCTGCGGCCGAAGAGGTGGAGGGCGAGAAGTCCGGGTCTCCGGCCGCGCGCTGCTCCCCACGCTGCCTCGCGCTTCTCCCTGGACGGCCGGACCCCGCAGGCGAGCAGCGGCGCGCGCACCGCCCCGTCGCGAGCCGGGAGGGAACTTCGCTCGCGACCCATCGGGCGCGCCGCTCTTGACTCCCAGGCGCGGCTCCCCCGCCCCTCCCCCTCCCCCTCCCCGCCTCCCATTGGCCGGCCGTCCCCCCCCCGCCCCGCCCACGCGCCTCCTGGCCGAGACGCCGCGCGGCGGTCCCCGCCCTCCCAGAAGAGCGCCGCTCCCCGCTCCGGGGTCCCAGTGGCTCCTCCCCGGGTCCGTCGGAGCGCGGCCGCGGCCGGGGTCGTGTTCCTGCAGCGAGCGGTCGAGAGTCGTTGGGAAAGGCAGCCGGGCTAGGAAAAGTGGGGGGGGGGGGAAGAGGCAGACCCAACTAGAGATGGACGGACTCAATGGAGGAAGCCACAGTCCTCGATTTGCAAGATCTGAGCAAGGCTGTCAAAGATAGGACACTTTGGAGGACTTTCATTCATTCATTTGGAGGACTTTCATTCATAGGGTCGCCGTGAGTCGGGAGCGACTTGACGGCACTTCACACACACACACACACACACACACACACAACGAGCTGTCGGGTCGGCGGCCGAGCGCGCCGAGGGGAGCGGCTGCCCAGAGACGGGAGCCGGTCCAGCCAAAGAGGGGGCGGCCTTGGGTTGCCGCCACAAACCAGGAGCCCAAAAGGGATTCAGGGACGCCTGTCTGGGAAGGCGCGACGCGGACTGCACGTTAACTCTTTCGTGTCCTTGGGAAGCGGCCGACGGTGCGCGCTCCCGCTGCATCTCCTTGTAGTTCCGAAACCAGCCCGCGTCACTTCACGGGTTCCTGTTTCAGACGATCCGGACACCCGAGCCCTATCCCGCTCCTTTTGGTATCACAAACATCTGGGTTTCTATTTTTTTTAATATTTTTTTGTTATTTTCTTGATTTAAAATATCCACATGTAATACACTTATCCAATGTTAAAAAAAAGTTGTTTCTAAATAGCAAAGCACGGAGGGGGGGGGATCAAATGTAGGCGGCTTTGCCTTGGCTTTGCCGCTCTCTAGATGCACATCTTCCCCATCTGATTGCCCCAAACTCAAAAATAAGCCCCCCTGCAGAGAGGCAAATCCAAGGCAAAACCTCCCATGCATAAGTGGCCATAGAGAACTTGGTAGTAGGACACAGGGACTCATCAAGGGGGGGGGTGTACAAAAACGAATGCCCACTAGAAAGAATGGGAGAGGCAGGACAGCCCATTGAGGAGAATGGGAGCCAGGATTGCCAATTGACTTGCATGGGCTCCTTTGAAATACATTAAAGCACAAAAAGGGTTGCAGAGAAAAAGTGGAACGGGTTTTCCATTAAGGTATCTGGGCGCAGACACACTACTCTGAGACTGGAATGACAGCCCTCACAGTGGGATGCCAGTCCCTGAGACTAGCAGAAGTGTTCTGGGACTGGAATGACAGACCCTGGGACTGGTAGAAGTACTGTCATGAGATATTGACTTCTCTGTAAATCGTCCTGACCCTCCACCCCCGCCCCACTCCATTCTTGTCGCTGAGGATCTCTCGGGTATCAGTTCAGCCACCTCCGCCAGCTTTCTCAGGCAGTTCCAATTCATTTAGCCTCGATTCCTTATCTGTAAAATGGGATAACAATGATTCATCTCTGTGTGTTACATTTTGAAATACGAGGTGGCTGGATCAAAATCTACCTGAAAAATACACTCTCTTTAAAGATGTTCCCCTTAACTTTAGGGTGCAGTTTGGAGCTTGCCCTGGTCCTTCTGTCTACTTCCTTCCTTCCATTTATCCATCCACTCATCCTGGCAGAGAAATGGTATGTGAAGGATAATTATCTATTTTCCAGCCTATCACTTTTGTGGTCCAAATCATTTGAACTCCCAGTTTTGCTGCCATAGGGCACATTAACTTTCACGGGGGTGGAAAGAGGGAGCACTGTTACTTCATGAGGACACAAAGCCACTCTGCATATGGTCGGAGAAGGGCACAATCCAGTCAAATCAACCTACTTTTTAGTCCTACTGACTAGTTAGGAGTGTGGTGTAGTGGTTTGGAGCAGTGGACTCTAATCTGGAGATTTGATTCCTAAATCCTCCACATGAGCAGCGAACTCTAATCTGGTGAACTGCATTGGTTTCCCCACTCTTACACATGAAGCCTGCTGGGTGACCTTGGGTTAGTCACTGTTCTCTGAACTCTCTCAGCCTCACCTACCTCACAAGGTGTCTGTTGTGGTGAAAGGAAGGGAAGGCGATCGTAAGCTGGTTTGATTCTCCTTAAAAAGGTAGTGAAAGTTGGTATATAAAAACCAACTCTTCTTTTCCTTCTTCTTTAATGAGAGAGCTATGTTTACCTCTTTGAAACCAAATGGGCAGAAACATATTTTGGATAAATTACATTCACATTCTCCTCTTTATAGCTAGTGTATATATTCTAGGAATGCACCACCAAACTGAGAGCTGGTACCAGGGTTGATCCTGGAGCCCACTGGATCACATTAAGGTCTTCTTATTTTATAAATTTGTTATAAGGACAGTGTAAGGACTGGCTGAAGAGTGAAAAGTTTAACTATCAGACTTTAAATGCTTGTACTGGCAGTAGATATTTGAGTGCCAATTATGTGATTTTGAACGCCGTTGCTATTATATGTTGATTGCATTTTTTACAAATATAACAGCAGAGTTTATTCTTCTAAGTAGTACTGTAGAACATTCCTTTTCTCCGTTTAGTGCAAAGTTTTACAAACACAATAGGAATTGCTACTTCGAATAGAAAACAATACTGACAGTTATTCAGTAACCTTTCTTCTATGCTAGATTGTAAAGGTAGGGAAACAGCCCGGATAACCTACAAGAATATCAATTTATATATTGATATTTAAATATAGCACAATAATTATAAAATGCACCCATTGGACAGGATCTATAAAATCATTCATGATAAGCCATACAATAGTCCATTCCTCTATCCATGATAATTTGTAAACTTGTCAAAACAGTATAAGATTATTCAGAAGTTGGTTTCATTTTAATATTGAAGGGCTGCCGTAGCCCTTTAAATAATACAGATTGTTGGCTTTCCCTCTCCAGTGCTGAAATGTACATGTTCGCATGTTATCAAACATGTTTACACCTGAGATCCTTTTTTCAGGAATTCTATCCCGGCTACAGAAATATAGCATTCATTCCAGGGGGATGGGAAATTGTGTTGCTAGCAGCTACAGAGATGAACATAAATGAAGTAGAGTCTGCTTTTTAATGTCTGGAAAGTCCCTTTGTCTATAATATTAAAGCATGAATTAATAATAATAAATTTGTTGCAGTCATAGATCAGAAGATATCAAGGTACAGATTCCATGCTACAGATCTAACAGCCTAAATAAAGCATGAATTAGCAACTGTAATGCAGATATCAAATGTGTACCTTTCAATTTACTAACGCCTGTTCAGTGTCATTTGTAAATGTGGAACAACTCAATCGCAGGTCAAGACCGCCCTCTAGTGTTCATGTGCTATTAAACTTGTTTTCACTTGGCTGCTCTGTTTAATTTTATTAGTAGAATAGAAGTCTCTTATTACAAAGCTATTTCCTCTTTATTGCTTTGGGATAGTAGCAGGGGCGAAAAGATTTGCAGGAATCTCTGAATTGCACCTTTTGGGAGAAAGTATAATTTCTATTCTACAATAACTTCAGATTGTATCCAACCACTAGTTATTTCCTGAAGAAGAAACTTCCTGGCAATCCTGAATCTCAAACTGCCAAAAATGAAATAGTATGTTATGGAAATCAGGGAATAGGAGAACACCAAGCATTTAAGAAAAATGTAAAAGAGATATTTGTAATGTGTTTGGTACTTTATGTCTGTTTCACGTACTCCACAGCAAAGGTAAAACTTCCCAGATCCAGTATGACCGCTATATGAGCTCAAGGAAGGAATTTCAGGTCAGTCTTTCTGAACTCACCTCAAACTCCACAGCCAGCATTGCTCGCTATTATTCATTTTGATCCAGTTCTCAGGGGGAAAAGATTTCTGAGTTCAGTATATATAATATGCTCCACTTCCTAGCTTTGGCTGTGAAAGTAGACTTATAGTCACTCTGTGACCGCTTGTACCTTTCTTTTGATCTATCCAACAGTGTGTGTGTTCCATCTGCCCCACGAAATCAACAGTGAAATCAGCAGCTCTGCTGGTTTTCTGGAATAGTTTTTCTGAGGAAATATCTTGTTATAATTCCTTGTTATCGTCCCTTGTTATCATACCTTGCTATCATGCCCCGGACATAACCTAGCTATCTCAAGTTTCCCCTACATAGTGTCGATGGATGTCTGTCAAGTCACCCTTGAGCACATTTTCTGACACCCACCAAGTGTTTAAGAAAGTGGCTGGGGCCAGGTGGGGCTTTTTTGATGTTTATGGTATAATACAGAAGGTGCTTTATGTAAAGTACCTAACCTGTGCAATAAGCGAAGCGATATTCTAAAAGCAGAGTGGGACTCAAGTTGGGCTGCACTGCTAAAATGCTCAATGCCACTAAAACCTCTATTGAGGTTATGAGATATTCCCAGTTTTAATGTATTTTTGTACTTCAGGTGGAAGTTGATAATAACCACTACATCAAATTGTTGTGCACTTTTCCAATAACACTTTCTATCAAAGTCTGGCCAGAATCTCTTGCTTACTGTGCTTATATGCAAGAAGCTCTCACTAGCCCATCAGCATCAACAGTCATAATGCAGGTTAAAAATGGGCTCATGAGAGCAGGGCTGGTGTGAAGGGGATAGCCAGGAGAAAATGCATTCCCTCCCTCTTTTCCTTTTGCATAAATACATTGGATACCGGCAAAATGAAGACAGATACTGCCAGATGCAGGTTTCTTAGCTATATCAATATATGTACAAAATGTTTTGAAACAGTATGTTAATTTTAAAAGACATTCTGTTACAGAGCTTTTGCCTGAAATTTTGAAGACTTATCAGAGTTATGCGTAACCTCACTCTCTGACATTCTGTGGTTGGCTCCGCCTTCCGTGGCAGCTATTTTGTGGTTGGGTCTGTCTTCCATGGCAACCATTTTGTGGTTATATCCTCCACCCTGTTTCAGGAGGTCTCACATTTCTCTGATTAGTGTTGCTTAATTTATTGGGTGGGTGTCTGAACTTTTTATCTTTGTGTTTAATCAGAATGTCTTCCTTGGTTTTTTAATATTGTGATTGTACTCTGACTTTGAAAAAAGCATACCATCAATTAAAAAAACTTTGAATGTTACATTAAATGTAATATTCAAGGATGCTCAGGCTCTGGTCCTCCGAGATTCAAAGCAAGGAACTTTCAGTTTCCTGAATGGGTTTTCAGTGCTGGGTGTTCTAGCAATATGTTTTAAAAACATTAGTTTGTATTCACCCAGATTGTATCTTTGGGCTTTGCATTCCCCATCACAAGCAAACCTGAGCCTGAAAAGTAGAGTACAGGATCTCATAGCCAGATTCCCACCCTAGGTAGGACTCCAACATTACCACATAGTGTCAAACCCTGCCAAGCCAATTTGCACAGAAGAGGAAACAGTAATATTATCACTCAGGGAATCCAGGCTATAAGTAACCCAAAGTTGGCCATGCCTACCTGACGTTACTCCTAATCCCCTCATACACATTATTTTCACTGCCTCTCCATAATCTCAGCCATATTTACATAGGGATTTTTAAAAACATATTTGTTACAATATGCGATGCCTGACCTCCAGCCCTGGTCATGGCAAGAGACTCACTATACTGCCTGAGTAGCAAAGCTAGCTGCTTTGGCAGGCTCTCCCTCGCTTCATGCAAGCCAGGCTGTCCAAGACAAGAGACCGGGTCGCCCCTGCAGAACCAGCAAAAGGGAAACCACGATCCTGAGTGTCTTCTGATCCAAAGGGACTCCATAACAGCAAAGCGAGAGCATCACGTAGCCTTCTCCTCCTGCATCTCCCCCCCTCGTATCCTGTGAAAATAACATCCGCTGCAATCTGCATTCCGTATCTCCTGGAGCATAGAAGATTTACACCTTCATAAATCAAAGAGAAGATCCCAGTCGAGCCATCCCAAGGATGTGTAAATCATTGGTGCCAGCCTAGTCTACAAATTATCACTTTATCCGATCTCTGTAGCCAAGTGTTTGATCCCTATTGTTTTGGGAAAGGAGCCATCTGGGGAATCTCATTCCCCCCCACCCCCAGAGAAGGGTATATTTTGCCCTCCCCGACAAGGTAGCCAGGTTCAGATCTTCCCCTTAACTCTGTCCTGCCTCTCTCGTGTGTTGAGTTCCCGGATCTCCACACACACCCCTCCTCCTCCAGTGACTTGGCTGGTTCAAGGCTCCGAGGAGCCCTCTCCCAGCTCCCGTTGTGTTTTGCTTTGTATCTATAAGCCACGAATTTTGGACATCTCCACACCTAGATCGGTAACGTATTACCTAATCAAAACCTCCCCAAACGTCTCTAGTACTATCTCCTTTTATTCTTAGTCTCTTGTATGTATGTATTTGCAACACTGAATGAATGAATACATAAACACCTTTTTAATCTGGAAATCTTTGGTCTGTCTTTATTCTGAGGTCGTTGAAAACAACCCTTGTAGACACTGGGTGATCCCGCTATATAAATATTGGTGCCACTGCTCATGCTAATTTCCCCAATTAAAGAGCAGTTTTGGTAAGATATTTCTCAAAGCTTTTTCTCCAACTGAAAATATTTCATAAGTTAAGTCTGTTATTCGAAAAGATGGTGATCAGGAAAAAAAATCCAGATGAAGTGGTGTACCTATTGGCCCCTTCTGGCTACAGCTCTAGCAGGAAAACATGTACTTGCCTAAACAATTCAAGTAGAAAAATTTCTGCATCAATCAGAATCAAACACTCATTTAATATATATAGATATTGACCCTACTCAAACCTTGTTAGCCTATCTAGTAGGATAGAGCTGGTGGCAACTGAGCAGCCAAAAGGAGGGGGGGGGCAATTCATGACAGCCAAATTAGGTTAGTTTGGGGTTTTATTTTCCTTCCATCACACTGGACTGAAAGGGATGCACTAGAAACAAATCCCATATTCTTTTATTTCTTTACAAAATATATTTCCAGTGCCCAAGTCACTGACATGGTTTGGCAGTGATGTTACCCAAACTGGACCCAGAGAAGGGGAAATTAGCTTTAAAGGGTTCCAGAAAAGAATAACACAAAACCTTGTAGCCTATGTATATCAAGGTGGATCTTGGTGGGGACCCCCCAAAATAAAATTGCAAAGAAAGGAGTAAGAGAGAGTGTAATTGTAAACACAAATATATAACTTTATTGTATAATAAAAATAAAAATGCATAGAAGCTACACTAAGCACCCGAGAACTGATTCTCTAAGCAATCACACATGCATTCACACCAACAAGAGGATGCACTTATAAAAGGTAGAAGGGAGGAAATTGGGACGTTTTAAGGAAAAGACATACAACCTTACATCTGGGGCTTGAAGCCTGGACATCACAAACCTAAGCATCACGAACCTAAACATCAGCAGGCGAAAAAAGGCTCCCCCAACTGCCAATCCAGAAAAGCCCCCCCCCATTTTGCTTGGCTCCTAACAGTGACTGGCTAATCCCATGATATTCCAGGGAGGGTTGGTGGGTCAGCAGCAAGTGGCAAAAACTGAGCCATGAGGCTGAGGCAACAAACTATAATCTCTCCCTTCCGCCTTCCCATTGGATGCTGCCTTCTTGCTTGCAGCCAATCTGGCCTTGAGCTTCATTTGAAGAGGGACTGGGGCAAATCAGTCCTTGGCTCAGCAGCTGGGAATGCCTCTTGTTGGTTTCTTTCACTTCCCTCCCACATTCTGCTGAGGGACAACCCCGCCCTGTGCTGTCTTTCCCTCTGCCTTTGTAATATGAAATGACCCCTTGCATTGGCAAATTTTCAAGTATTGCTTTAAAAAAAAAACTTTGTAGTTTAGTGAATGAAAGCTATCAAAATATTATCTTATTTACAAAGAATCAGATCAGCCAATAAACTCTTTCACCCTTTTCCTGTTAAGCACCAGGGCTCAATATTTCTTTGAGTGAAGGAAAAATTAATGGCAGAAGACTGATGAAGAATGGCAGGAGCAGAATGTTAACAAAGCAACTTCCAAAGAATCCACAGCTCCCTGCTTGCCATGAGGATGGAGTGCCAGAGACTTGTTTCTTGTGGTGTTTTCCCCAGGGATGTTATGAAAGAGAGAGAGAGATCAGATCTAAACATTACGTGGGACCTTGGCTGGTGTTCATTACCAAAGTATTGTTTGGGCTGATTTTTGGGAGACTTTGCTCTCTAAAACAAAGAGCTATCACAGGTCATTAATTCTTGCGAGTCTCCTGTTCTTTTATATGAGCAATTTGGCATCTGGCATAAAGATGGGAGAACAGCATATATTTGGCGATGGCCTTTACAGATTAGAATCTTTTGGAATCAGAGAGAGATGCATATAGGCAGTGAAGGAGGAAGGCTTCGATGTGAAATTGATTATCGCACGTAGTTGTGTCCTGTTGTCTGGCTACTGATTCCATCTGCTCCTTTGGGTTATGAGTTGCTTGCACACAATGAGGGGCATCCTGTAATGCAGCTGTTTGCTGCAAGCAAGGCAAAAGCTTTTTTTTTCAGGGAAGGGAAAGGAAAGTAAGAGATGGAGAATATAATACCATTTGAGAGTGCGGTGTAGCGCAGTGCAGTTGTATGCAGAATTACTCCGTTTAAGTCCAGCGGTTTTAGTAGAATTGCAGTGCAATCGTATGCAGAGCAACTCTTGTCTACGCCCACTGATTTCTGAGGGCTTAAACTTTGTTTTATTTTTTAATTATTTAAAACATTTATATGCCACCTTTCCACCCAAATAGGGTCTCCAAGGATCCTAACCGTGCATTCCTGAGGGGGGGGGGGGTAAATCCTTTCAGGAGGCACCGTGACCTCAACGCCAGCGTAAGTGCGCCTTATCACAGGACAAGACACACTTATGCTGGTGGTGAGGGCATTACCGACGGTGCCCGAGCGCCGTGGAGCTGCGCCTCGCCCCACCGCCGGCTCGGCCTCTCCATGGAGCAGGCCGCAGCGGAGAATTGCCGTGCCAGGGGGGGGGCGTTCCTGGGGCAGGCCGGGGGAAGGAGCCTCCAGTAGGCAGCTTCCTGTCCCAGTTTGCCCCATTACGCCGGCTCTGGGAACAGCGTTGCTGCGCCTGCTTTTTAGCAGGTGCAGCCCCGCTGTTCTCTGTGGGGTGAAAGG
Organism: Euleptes europaea; assembly: GCF_029931775.1. Classification (NCBI taxonomy): domain Eukaryota; kingdom Metazoa; phylum Chordata; class Lepidosauria; order Squamata; family Sphaerodactylidae; genus Euleptes; species Euleptes europaea. The sequence continues at coordinate 33,506,202 of NC_079320.1, read as the reverse complement.
TCCCGTTTAACCCAAAAAAAAAGAAGCTGCGAAACGGCTTCTTTTGTTTTTCAGCATACGGGATACGGCCTTAGGAGGCGGCTCCCCGCCATTTTTGTACTCTGAATCTTGGGAATGAATGGCTAGTCTGCATAGGTTTGCTCTGTAGTAGCTCTTAATTTAACAACGTTCAGTGGGCGTTTCTTAAGCTATTCGGCACAAACATTAACGCATATTGCTTATTCCCCCCTCATTCTCTTTTCTTTTTTTTTCTTTCCCCCCTTCTTTCTTATTTCTTGTTTTGTGTATTTGTTCATAGTTTGATTGGAAGTTTAACGTAAAACAGGAGGATAGTGGGTGGCAAAAGGACAAACCTGAGGGAAATAGAAATGTTATCTTGTTAAAAGTCCATCAATATAGATAGATTCACTGTATCCTTTTTAAAAGAATGTCAGGATCCAATTTCACTTTTTACATTTATAACTGCCCTCTTTCTTTAAGGAAATACTAAAGAACTTTCTGTCAAGCATGCTAGTAGTCACTTAATTGACCCTCTTAAACATTATCTAAAGGCACTATGTAGACTAAAAAGAATAGGTTTTTCATGGGCATAAGGATTCATAGGGTGAAGATGCATAGTTCACTGTCTGAGCTTTGCTTTGCAGTTGGGGCCTAATTGTTTTGTCCCCAGAAAAGATTGGATAATCTAAATATATCTGCAGGTTGTGCCTACTGTGCATATTAGAATCTAGGTGGCATGAATGTGAATGATGCTTGTGTTAATCAGTACTGAAAACTTTTAAGAGTCAGGTCATTTTCTGGGAGCAAACTTGGAGTGACGGATAAAATCTGGGTGTACAAGGGTGAGGAGAGCTCCTATTTTGTTCTGAATGATTTGGATGTTAGGCTATGAATTTTCTTTCCTTAGGGAAGGAGACTGGGCCACATGCATTTCCAGTAACAGTACAGTACAGTTCTGTGATTGGAAGTGATTTCCGGCCCCACCTATTGGGAAGTTTAAGCAACTTTTAAGAGCATTATGAACGGTTTCTGTTTTAATTGGCTTTTTGTGGTTGGAAGTATGCTATTTGAATATAATGCTCTAAGAAATGTTATAATGGTGATAAAGATCAGCAATGACAGGCTGAGATGCCCTGATGTCACAGAAGGGTCTCTGATGGCTGCTAAGTGAACTCCTCTGATGTTTGAATCCCTGTGACTAATTGCTCGGATGCTAGAAAGGAATGAGACAGGCAGAAAAATGTAAGAAGAGTTTGCTGGATCAAATTGAGGGTCCATCTAATCTAGCATTCTGTTATCCAAAAGTGATCAACTGGATGTAGGGTTGCCAACTCTGGGTTGGGAAATTCCTGGAGATTTGGGGGTGAAACTTGAGGGAGGATGAGTTTGGGGGAGGGAGGGAATTTCACGGGTATAATGCCACCGAGTCGACCTTCCAAAGGATACTTTTTTACTTCTCTCTAGACTGGATATCAGTTAATTCCGGGAGATATCCAGCCTCTGCCTGGTGGTTGGCAACCCTAGCTGGATAACGTCATGAACCCCAAAAGTTTTAAAGTATGGCATTTGTCAGTGAACTACCTCTGAACACAGAGTTTCTATAAATTTATTTCCAAACTTTCAAAAAAACTAGTGGCTGTTACCATATCTTCTGAGCCTAGAAGGTAGAAGTATACAATACAACAGGTCAAACCTAGGGAGGGCCTGGGAGGCATAGGAAGAGGAAATGTGAACAGATGTGATGAAAGAAAGACAAATTGGAAATAATAATAGGCATGAAATATTTGCATATGGTCAGAAGGGAGAAAGTAGACGGAGATGCAGCTAAACCAGACATATCACTGACTGTGGACCTCTGATTTGTGTAGTTGCTGCTTAATCCAAACTTTTGTGATAGACCAAGATTGTAATAAACCAAAGTGAAGAAATTAATAATAAATGAGAGCCACCATGGTATAGTAGTTAAAGAGTTGGACTCGGATCTGGGTAAACCCAGGTTCAAATCTCCACTCTGCCATGGATACTCACTGGGTGACTATGGGCCAGTCACACACTCTCACAGCGTTGTTGAGAGGATAAAAGGAAGGAGAGGAAAACAATGTATGCCACTTAGTGCGCCATTAGGGGGAAAGGCGGGCTATAAATGTGTGTGTGTGTAAAGTGCCTTCAAGTCACAGCCGACTTATGGCAACCCCTTTTGGGGTTTTCATGGCAAGAGACTAACAGAGATGGTTTGCCAGTGCCTTCCTCTGCATAGCAACCCTGGTCTTCCTTGGTGGTCTCCCATCCAAATACAACCAGGGCTGACCCTGCTTAGCTTCTGAGATCTGACGAGGTCAGGCTAGCCTGGGCCATCCAGGCCAGGGCGGGTTATAAATAAACAAATATAAATAGATAAAAATACACAAATGAAATAGTTTGGTGATTTTGGGCCCTTTGAAAGAAGTACTCTCTAAAATGTAAAATATACACATTTATCACAATTACATTTTTAGAATCTGTTTCTTCAGGGGTGTTAAAATATCTGTATAACTGTAAATCTGATTAATTATTTTAATTATTTTTTCCTTCACAACAGACTCCAGTTTCTAAAGAAGTGCATTTAGGTTTGATCCTACATATAGAATTTACCTTTTCAAGAGAATATATAATATCCTGACTTGATGTTTTCTGAGTCTTTTGGGGTGGAAGAATTGTGATTTAATTTACATATTTTCTAAAACAAGGCAAATGAAAACCTGAAGCTGCTATTTTCTAGAATACCACCAGGTGGTACAATTCACTTACATAGAGTCACCATTCCTTAGTTACTGAATATGAGCAAGTAAAATAGGAACACTTAAAAATAATAGCCATATTTCTTGTTAAAAAAGAGAATTTTATTGTAATTCAACACATTATATCAATTGCTAATGTATATTATCTGCCGATCATTAATTCTTGTTGATATATGGTTGTAAACAAAGCAAAATACCATTATTTTGTACATTATTTACAAGTTAACTGCCTAGATTTGTATTTTGGACTTAGGGTTGCCAGGTCCCTCTTCACCACCGGTGGGAGGTTTTTGGGGCGGAGCCTGAGGACGGCAGGGTTTGAGGAGGAGAGGGACTTCAAAGCCATTGAGTCCAATGGCCAAAGTGGCCATTTTCTCCAGGTGAACTGATCTCTATCGGCTGGAGATCAGTTGTAATAGCAGGAGACCTCCAGCTAGTACCTGGAGGTTGGCAACCCCATTTGGAGTACTAATTCAGACCTCATAGATCTTCTGCATGGAATTATGGTCCATGTTGGTCTTTGCTTTGAATAGTTCTGAACACATAGTATCCTGTTTCACATAACAACCAATCAGTTACTCTGGACTGGAGGATCAACAAACGAGATAAAGGCCAAGGCCTCCCTCACTGTTGCCTCCTAACACTAGTTTGCAGATGAGGGGTAGCATATAAATTTTCTACATAATAAACTACACATTATTTGGTAGAATGGAAGGGGGCTGGATCAGGTCATGGTACTGTATCGATGGAGAATTAAACCTTTTTCTCATTACCATAGATATATCTATCCTCCACTGGTAGAGCTAGTAGGGGGGGGATACATAATGTTCCTGGTTGGTTTGTTTTTACCTATGAAGGTGGTAAACAGCAGCTGAAGATCCCTGATTTATTTATTTATTTAGAACAGTTATATTCCACCTCTCCAGAGACCTGCTTAAGGTGGCTTACACTGGGAAAACGCCAGTCCTACTCATCCTTTCCCCTCCACAGCTGACATTAAGGTTAGGCTTGCCAGTTCTGGGTTGGGAAATATCTGAAGATATTGGGGTAGAGTCTGAGGAGGAGATTTTGGGGTTTGGGGAAGAGAGGGACTTTAGTGGGGTATAATGCTATAGGGTTAACCTTCCAAAGCAGCCATTTTCTCCAGGTGAACTGATCTCTGTCACCTGGAGATCAGTTGTAATAGCAAGAGATCTCCAGCCACTACCTGGAGGCTGGAAGCCCTAATTAAGGTATATAAATGTTGGATCTGATCTCAGTAGTCTGACTGTCATTTTGTCTGCTTTCAGCTGATATATTCTCTTGCCTTCTCTTCTGGACATATTCTCTTGTCAGATTCTTAAAAGTAAGTGGGTTTGGCATAGATTACACCTCTACATTCTGTTGGATTCTGTTCTAATATTAAAGGTGAATGAAATTATATCTTAATTATATCTAGAATGTTGGACAGTCAGTTCAGATGTTTACTGAACAACACAAAGCCACTCCCGAACTGTCTAGGCATTACTGAAGAATGGCAAATCTGGTAATATCTTGTGGATTTCCAATATTTGGCCATATTAAACTTATTGTAACAGGATGCTAGGATGACCATCTTAAAAATGGCTTTAAGGATTAGATAATTTCAACAAACAAGACCAGCCACAAATCAGCCAGGCTCAACCTTAACAAAACCATATAACAAAAACCTTAACTACTAAAGTATGAACAAAACTGTTTCTTCATATGCCTTGTTCGTCTCTGCGTGGACAATACAGTGTTCTTTAAAAAAAAAAAAAAAGGCCTAGATCACATATTAAGTGAAGTGGTAAACCTGAGTAGGGTCTGCAGGGGGTGAGTCACATTACAGAATGCTCCATTCAAAAAGAAAAATTACCTCTACACTGAAAACTAGATGTCAGGGAGAGAGTTAAAGTTTAGCCTTCTCCTCTGACCGGATTGATCATTTGTTTTTTCCTGTGGGGGGGTCTTTTTACTACCTCAGGGAATGGGTCAAGCCAAAGTTAATTATATTTAAACAAACAACTTGTCAGGTTTCACTAATGCTGCCATCTTCACATGTAGGGTTGCCAACTCTGGGCTGGAAAATACCTGAAGATTTTGGGGGTGGAGCCGGAGAAGGGAGCAGTTTGGGGTGGGGAGGGACTACAAGGGGGTTTAATGACAGACTCCTCCTTCCAAAGTGGCCATTTTCTCCAGGTGAACTGATCTCTGTCACCTTAGGGTTGCTTCCTCCAGGTTGGGAAATACCTGGAGATTTGGGGGTGGATTCTGAGAAGGGTGGGAGTTGGAGAAGGGGTGGGGACTTCAATACCATAGAGTCCAATTACCAAAGCAGCCATTTTCTCCAGGGGAACTGATTTCTAGCAGCGGGCGATCAGTAGTTATAGCGGGAGATCTTCAGCCACCACCTAGAAGTTGGCAGCTGTATGTCACCGGGCGATCAGTTGTAAATCCAGGAGATCTCCAGCCACCCTTGGAGATTGGCAGCAGTATTCACATGGCGTTAGCTCCATGTGTGTGTGTGTTAAGTGCTGTCAAGTTGCTTCCAACTCATGGCGACTCTATGAATGAAAGTCCTCCAAAATGTCCTATGTTTGTCAGCCTTGCTCAGATCTTGCAAATTGAGGGCTGTGGCTTCCTTTACTGAGTCCATCCATCTCTTGGTGGGTCTTCCTCTTTTCCTGCTGCCCTCAACCTTTCCTAGCATGACTGTCTTTTTCAGTGACTCTTGTCGTCTCATGATGTGACTAAAATACGATAGCTTCAGTTTAGTCATTTTAGCTTCTAGGGTCAGTTCAGGCTTGATTTGATCTATAACCCACTGAGTGGGATTTAATTCTGAATAAGCAGGAATGGGATGAGTTGTACAAGCCAAAAGGGAAAAAATCAGAAAGGTAGGATTCTTAGCCAGTTTTGTCAACAAACCCCATATTCTCCTACCACCTTTGAAAGAGGTAGTAAAGTTGAGTACACTTCATCTCTAGAGAATAGGGTTGCCAGGACCCTCTTCGCCACCGGTGGGAGGTTTTTGGGGCAGAGCCTAAGGAGGGCGGGGGTTGGAGATGGGAGGGACTTCAGTGCCATAGAGTCCAATGGCCAAACGGCCATTTTCTCCAGGTGAACTGATCTCTATCGGCTGGAGATCAGTTGTAATAGCAGGAGATCTCCAGCTAGTACCAGGAGATTGGCAACCCTAGTAAGGAAGTGTGTGGTATAGGGAGGAAGGCCCATTTCTGCAGGTAGCCTTTGGTTATTGCTGAGCCCTCAGGAAAGGCTGAATACCTTCCCCTGCTTTCTTGCAGCCTCTTTAGAATCCACATTAATTTTTTTCTTAATTAGCCTTTACTTTATCTTTGGTGAATCATATGGAAAGCTGAGCTGAGCACAATATTGGATTTGTCTAAATATTTATGCAAAGAAGCAAAGTTTTTAATTGCTTATTTTTGTCCCTCCAGGCTTTGGATCACATTTCTGGAACATTTTTATTATATGTGTTAACACTAGAGGCTGCTATTGCCATTTAGATATCAAGTTCTGTAAACCACCGGCAAATATTTTACAAACGACCATTTGATCTAAGTGAGTATTTTTTTAAAATCATCATTTAAGGGGAGAAGATATTTTGCATATTCATCTCTATGCCACTGTGATGTTTTTATACATCGTTTGAAGCCTGACCCCTGGCATGCTTAGGATTGCTTTCAAGTTTAAATAATATTATTAATTAGTAATTTCAGTTTCAAAAATAAAAAAATAGAGCCATCAAAGTAAAGATAGCCTGTCTGTTCTGGAGCCAAATACCATGATCATCATCAGCTCACAAAGTTTTATCAGATATTTGTTTTAAAATTATTTAGCACGATTTACTTTTTACTCAATTTCCTGAATATATGTGGTTCCATTCTCTAATATTTAGTAGTAGACTGGCTAGCAGATGCAAACAATGATTCTGGGAAAAGTAGGAACCAAATTGTTTAAATGTTTGGTCTGGTATAAGATATTTAATTCTGATCATATGTAATGTAGCCTCAACTATCTGAATATCATTTGTCCCAGATTGCTTCCTTTCTAAAACAGAGTCATCCCAGAAGGCCATTAGGCTGAAAATTGCCTCCATTATCCAAAGCTTCAATTATGCAAATATATTCAGTGTTTCTCATGACACTGGAATAATCAAGGTTGTACTCTGCAGACAATAGCTCCCCAACTATCTCCTCATGCCTCAGGCTGAGCATTCTTTACTCCATCTGCTGCCTTCCACCCCCCCACCCCCAACAAACATGCAGAGGCCCATACAAAAGCCAGCTTTCTGGGTTAAAACCCCTTAATATAAGTGAACTGGTGCCTAGACAGCGTGATCCTAAGAATCCTTTCCTGGGACTAAGCACTAATGAATAGGCCTGAGCAGGACTCTGAGAAGACCAGCTTAGGATCACTTTTTGAATAGCAAACAGCTGATAGGAGCCATGTGAAAGAAGAGTGTACGAGGAAAGAAAGAATATGCATATCATTTTCTGTCTTTGTGGAGCAGTGATACATATTAACCTGTTACTGGGTCAGTGGTGGCACCCATATTAAGAAACACCTACACATGTTGTGTGGTTACCATAATTGTATAATAAGGAGCAATATTCCTGTGGGAAGGAACAGTTGGAACCCTCAGAGGTCTGAACAAATCTGATTCATATATGACACATTTTTTGTACCATTGCATCTTATAACGGACAGCTGAAGAAGATTATCGAAACGCAGGAGAATATCTAGAATCTGCGTCCGTCCTTTTTTGGAAGGGATCCGCGTTGCGGACCTGGGTCTTGTTCTGTTGAACTTTGCACCCACATGTTACTTCGGGGCTGTTGTTACCAGCTGGATATTTCCAGCATGTTTATGCAATTTATGTATGTATTATTTGTGTTTGTATGTTGAGTATGGGTTGTAGAGTATATATGTTTGTATTACTCCACCTTCACTTTTGTATATGTTATATAAAGGATTTGATTGTGTGTTTAATATAAGTGTTTAGATAGAGCTTGCGTGCTGCCTTATTTTTGTTGTTAGCTTGGCTGATGCAGCATAGTTTCTTCAGTTGGAACCTCCAGGTTCTAGCTGGAGATCTCCTGCTATTATAACTGATCTCCAGGTTATAGAGATCAGTTCACCTGCAGAAAATGGCCGCTTTAGCAATTGGACTCTATGGCATTGAAGCCCCTCCCATTCCCAAACACCACCCTTCTCAGGCTCCACCCCAAAAACCTTCCACTGGTGGCAAAGAGGGACCTGGCAACCTTAAATACATGAGTTCAGTTAGGGCCCTCCCTGTTTAATAGTCAGACATGTTATGGGTTGTCCTCATTTCCCATATGCATTTGAATTGGGACCGTGGAATGCTTTGAAAAGGGACTTCAGCATATATACATGAACCACCATACTAATGTACCCTCCTTTTGCAGTGGCCAGATGGTATGACTGGGACTGAGGAGTCACACAAACCATTCTATATGCAGGACAGGCCATGAACTGGTCCATATAAAGCTCAGGTTTGCCATACTTCTGGAGATTGTGGACAAGTTCCAGGCCCCACTGGACCTCTTTGCTTTAGTGACAGCAAGGGCAAGGGTGGGGATCAGCATCACACAATAATGCACAACGTCACTTCCAGTTTGTACCGGGAAATGACATCATAGTGCTCTAGGAATTCACACAAAGATGAGTGAATTCCTAGACCATCATGACATTGTTTCTAGGTACAAACAGGAAGTGATATTACAACATTGTGTGCCACTGTACAATGTCACTCCTCCTCCACTGGTTGCAATCTTCTGGCAACCCTAATAGAGCATGTGCAGCATAAATCAACTGTTGTATACTTATTAGAAATTAATTTATAGGCCTCCAATATTGATGTTGGTGGAGTTTGCTTGTGCTGGTTAGTTCATTTATTTCAGTGTCAGTTTTCAAATAAACTTTCAGACATCAAGGTTACACTCAAGCATACAAGCTTTGGAACTGAAAACATACAGAAACTACTCTTGGTGCATTTTGTTCCTAACACACAATGATTTTGCCAAGCATCAGCTACGTCTTTGTGTACATATCGCTAGTCTTTTCCTAAGAAAATAAAATGGCTGCCAAAAGCCATCCTGTCTAATAAAAACTAATGAAGTCTGGGACTGTATAAATATATATTTTTGCATGCTTTGCTATGCATGTGTTCACAAATGTCAGAATAAATCATCGCTGACTGACGTCGTATCAGAACATTGCTCCTTTGATATATGCAAGTAGTGTTTGTGTTTTTAAAGAAATTCTTAGAAAGTCACTGCCCCATCTTATGACTTGTTTCCTTGACTGAATTCTGTGGGACATTCTCAAGTATGTGCCCAGAGGACTTCATGCAGTAACCCTCAACTTATTTACTAGGAAATAAGTGCTATCTAACTCACTGAGCTGTGTTTTCAAAACACATGTTTACTATCAGGCTGATAGGGATTCAGTAGAATTAGGGCTGAATTCTGTGGGACATTCTGTGGGACATTCTCAAGTATGTGCCCAAAGGACTTACTGCGCATTCCTGAGAATCGGCGTACGGGAATGGCGTGGAGAAGGCGCAGGCGAGCTGTCTCCTAAGGCCATTCCCCATATGCCAATAAACCAATAACGGGGCCTTTCACTCCATTGAAGTGATGGTATTGATTGGGGGTTGTGGCACTGGGGAAGGGGAGGATTCAGTCCTCCTCCTATGCCATTTCCATGATCAGAAATCTCTCACACTACTTTCAGGCCCCTAGAAGGAAACAAGACAGGCACAATAGAGGTACCTGTCTTCTTCCCACCTGGGGCTTAATGTAGCCCAGGAGGCCATTTCCAGTCTTGGAAATGCCAAAGGTGGAAGCATTAACTCCACCCTTTCCCCAGTTCCAGAGTCTCAAGCCAGAGAAAGGGCTCTCTTGACTGATTTTTTGCACATCAGAGGAACTGGTCATGGATTCCCAGCATTGTGTACTGTTTATCCCTTATTGTTAATACGTATCAGAATCAAATCTAGCTCAAGAATACAATGGTTTACTGACTTGTTTTGAGGAAAAGAATAAATGTTCTGTGATGACGATAACAGAAATTAATCATCTAACTGTACTACATCCACAGCAATGCCATTTAATTAGTAGCTTCTGTACAAGGTGCCCTGCTAACTGCACCATTAAGTACTGGAGGAATGTATGGTAGATCGATACAATTTTTTGTCTTCAAGTCTGTTTTGGAATTGGTCTCTGTGTAGAGACTACAAAACAAAGACCCTAATGAGAGATCAATACTGCACAGTACTGAATTGTAAACTGTGACCCGAAGGTCAGGCACACTGTATCGCACCATCACATTAATATGGGATTTGTTGCTTTAGATTAAACCAGAGGTCCATCATACTTTCTTGACAAATTTTCAGTCTCCATTTCTAAACATAAGGGAGTACCCAGTAAAGGGGGGGGGGTACTTTTCTCTGACAGTAGGATTTCTCTGACACCAGTGTGGTGTGAGAGCCAGTGTGGTATAGTGGTTAAGAATGGTGGTTTGGAGCAGTGGAGTCTGATCTGGAGAACTTGGTTTGATTCTCCCACTCCTCCACATTAGCGGCGGAGGCTAATCTGGTGAACTGGATTTGTTTCCCACTCCTACATGAAGCCAGCTGGGTGACCTTGGGCAAATTACAGCTGTTAGAGCTCTTTCAGCCCCACCTACCCTACAGGGTGTCTGTTGTGGGGAGGGGAAGGGAAGGTGATTGTAAGCCAGTTTGAGTCTCCCTTAACTGGTAGAGAAAGTCAGCATACAAAGACCAACTCTTCTTTTCTACACATAACCAAAGGGCTAGTAAAATATCTTAGAAATATCTGAGAAATATCTTAGAAAAATATTTTGAATTGCACAGCTTATGGAGCTGTTTTTGAATTGCATCGTGTGGAGCCTCCAGTCCAGCTGAACCTGACTAAAGGTCACATGATTAGATAAAATGGAGACCGTGGATCTCAGTTTGCCTTTAAAAGCTAGAGAGGCCGAGTCTCCAGCTGGTGCTGTCTGCTGCTGCACACCTGGGTGGTAGGGGACAAGGATTGAAATTAGGGAGTGATGGATGTCACATCAATGCCATCACAACAGTTTAGGTGCAACCTGGAAGTGATGTCATCTTGCTGGGTGACACTTTAGCAATTTGTCCCTATGTGATGATGTCACTTCTGGGTTATTCTGGAAGTGACATCACAGAGTTGATAGCTCTGGGTAATTCTCCCACCAGTTGCCAGCCACAGATAATAACCCTGGCACTGCAACATTGTAACTGAGCTTTTAAAAAATGAGTCAATCTATGACTTAATTTGCTAAAACACATTGTTTCATTTTAAGGCCCAAAACTTGTTAAAGCCCACAAAAAAAGCAATAAGATTCATTTATAACTATTTTAAATTTTATGTTCACATAGAGATCACCTGGCTGCTTTGGCAATTGGACTCTATGGCATTGAAGTCCCTCCCCTCCCCAAACCCTGCCCTCCTCAGGCTCTGCCCCAAAAACCTCCCACCAGTGGCGAAGAGGGACCTGGCAACCCTACTGCTAGGGTCTTCCTATTATCTGTTCTTAGGAATGACATACACAACATTTGGGGGAGGGGCTTAAAACCTCCTAGCCCTACAGAATGTCCCAAAGTTTATTTGTTATTATGGGACACAAGGATTTGCCTGTCTGCCTGGTGTGTGCGCGCACACATGCATACAAGCCCATGCTCAAGTGATGTGATACTTTACATTACAGTCCAGACCCAAATTCCTTTCTTTAAAAAATTTGGAGGGGGAACAGTAGAGCATTATATGTTCAGGATCGTGACATACGACACTCTGATTCGGAGTCAGCAGAAGAGAGCAGCTGCTGCTCCAGCCTCGCATCTGAGTTGCCTCCTCCTTTTCTCCACCTCAGCGCACCAGAGCCCAGGGATTCCTTTCAAGAAAAGCCAACACCATCCCTGGAGTCTTTTGCAAATGTGGCCAGGGAGGAAGCAGGGCCACATGGTCTGCGCTGGCAACCCGAGGCTAAAACAAAAGGCAGCTTCTCATCTTTCCGAAGGCCGCTAGACTGAAGCAACCTCGCGCGGCCTTTGTTTGTTCACCACCCTCACTAGAACCATTAGAAGAACACACCATTTCCTGTTCCATTTCTTTGGATTAATTGCGCACAGATTCTTCCCTTTGCAACATGTTATTATTGATGCTCTGTATAATAGGATGGGGGCTGAGGTTCTTTAGAGCAGTAAAAGAAAATACAGGCTTGCTGTAATTATTTGACACCAGGTGGGGGGATTTCTCTCTCTCTCATTTTCTTTATCTGCTTATGTAAACATACCATAATCTCCAAGAGCCCCTGCATTTGAAAAATCACTTGATCATATAGCTTAGGGACTCTTCCAAACTCAGTCTTGCTGCAAAAGTTTACACGTTGTGTCTCAGGGAGATCAAGTTCCCAGTGAAAGCTCCCCCACCAAACCTGATACTGCAGGGTCAAGTTAATGGCAGAACTGTCCCAGCCATGAGACAGACGAGGCATGTGGCTCTGGTTGTGGCTACCTAAGCCTAGTCCTGAACATCCCTTTTTTTGTTGAATGTCTGAAGTTATAACACTTCATTTTATTGAACTCTTGTGTTTAGACCTTTCTTGGGCACGAAGGTTTGGCCTAAGGTCAATCTAGTTTACATTACTGTAATTAGCAGTGGGATAAGTAGGGTTGCCAGCTTCAGGTTGGGAAATACCTGGAGATTTGGGGGATGGAGACTGAGGAGGGCGGAGTTTGGAGAGGGGAGGGACTTCAATGCCATAGAGTCCAATTGCCAAAGTGTCCATTTTTTCCTGGATTTCTGTCTCCTGGAGATCAGTTGTAATAGTGGGAAATCTCCAGCCACCACTTGGAGGTTGGCAAGCCTAGGGATCAGGATTCATGGGAACATGTCTGCCAGCTGAATAGAATCTGGCCTGGTCTCTTTCCCTTCCTGTTAAAGGTATTTAAGGATGTGGCTAGAGGCATGAACCTTTTGGCTCCAGGCTAGGGTTGCTGGAATACCTCCAGGTAGTAGCTGGAAATCTCCCAGGATTACAACTAATCTCTACGCAACAGAGATCAGTTCACCTGGATAAACTGGCGGCCTTGGAAGGTGTACTATATGGCATTGTACCCCATTGAAGTCCCTAAATCCCACCCTCCTCAGACTCCACCCCCAAAATATCCAGGTCTTTCCCAACCTGAAGCTGGCAACCCTACTCCAGGCTCTTGGCTATTGGCCAGTGGCTCTCAGCTAGTGATCCTAAATAAGTGGATTCAGGATGTGGTGTACTACACTTTTTAATCCCCCCCATTTGTTTATTGAATTGTATTTTGTAAGCCACTTTGGGTTCCCACTAGAAAGAAAAGTGGGGTAAAAATACTTAAATAAATAATCTCTATATACCCTACCACTGAAGATGGTTCAGAAAGTTCAGTTAGTACAAAAAGCAGCAGCCAGAATGCCGGCTTCTGCTTCATATGAAGAAGATATCCCACCAGTGTTTTAAAAAATGTACTGGCGATCTGTTTGCTTCAAGTTCAGATTCAGTGGGTCAGTCGTTCTCTTTAAAGACCTAGATGACTTTTAACCAGGATACTTTTAAAACTGCTCTCTGAAGCGGCTCCTCAGTTAAGATATTTGGCCATCATATTTTGGGGCTGGGAGAGAAGTTATAAGGACCAGGCCTTTTTTGGTTTATAGTGTTCTGGGTCTGGAATGCTCTCCTTCCAGTTGCCCAGTACTCATTTTGGCAGCAGGACGACACATAACCTTTCCACAAGCTGTGGGGTTGCCAGGTCCCTTTTTGCCACTGGCAGGAGGTTTTGGGGGCGGAGCCTGAGGAGGGCGGGGTTTGGGGAGGGGAGAGACTTCAATGCCATAAAGTCCAATGGCCAAACCGGCCATTTTCTCCAGGGAAACTGATCCCTATCGGCTGGAGATCAGTTGTAATAGCAGGAGATCTCCAGCCATTACCTGGAGGTTGGCAACCCTAGGCTGAATATGTGCCAATATTGTTATTATGATTTTCATTTATAGTACGCCAACCTCACTGGGACCCAAGGCAGATTACAAACATGATAAAAATTTCATTCAATCAGTAAATGGTTTACAAAATATGACAACATCCAGCAATCGGTGAGTAGATTACAAGATATGATTACAATTGAATCTAACAGCAAAGATTCCTGTTAAGACAAAATAATGCAGTTGGTATGGGATTGTTGCACTGCGGGGGGCAGAACAATGTATATAATATCTGTTTAAGGCAACAACACAAACAGTGTAAGTTTTAAATATCTCACAGAAGTATTTGTTTGTTTGTTTATGGAATTTCATGCATATTTTTATTAAGCCAAGTTGGGAGCCAAATTAGCTGAAGGGCATGGAAAAGAAAGATAATGTGTGTGAAAGAGAGAAAGAGAGAGAGGTGCTCTCAGAATATCTGAAAGACTGGAAGAGGAAATCCAAATGGTGCTCCTGGCAAGATATCTGTGTACAGCAAGAGATTGTTCTACGCTAAAGAGTCCTTCTAAAAGCAACATGACTGTATTACAGTGACAGTCACTTCTGGCCTTCCCTTACCCTTAATATTTATGTAGGCACAGTGGTTTCTTGAAAGCTGCAACCAACTCTGTGGTTGCTACCAAAGACTTCACTTTAATGCTTTCCTTATGCATTGAGGACTGCTTTAGAAACCAATGCAATGGCATATGCATCTCTTTGGGGATTTATGCATAATATGTTTCTTTGCTTGTCAAAGACATTTTTATCTCAAATTAGGGATGTCAGTGCAATTCCAAATCTTTCCTTGGATCTATCAACCTAATCTGATACATCTGTGTATCACACAGTGCCAATAAGCTTACATTGACAATTAACTGATTCTTGTTGGAAGCCCTGTGTTTTGGCTGGTTCATGATTTTTTTTTAACTCTGTGCATAAATCAGTAGCAATAGGCTGGATTTTCTTTGTATACAAGGAGTTAATAAGCAGTTCTGGTTACTAGTGGATGTCGATTTACAAGTGTAATTTATTGCTACTATTAATTGATTCGCAGCAAGAATTGTTTCATATTGCCAAGCGCTTTAAAAAAAAAAAAAAACAGCAAACATACACATACACTATGTGACAGCCAATGCTGCCTCAGTCTTGTTTGCAGAAAACAATGCTACCTCAATCTTGTTTGCAGAAAACACAAAGTTTTACATATGTAAATATCAGCTGGGATCCTGGCCAATAATATGCAGGAATCATTTGTAAGGGATGCGATCCAATTGTCAGTGCATTTGTGCACAAAAAAAATTCATGCCAGGCATAAATGTACAACAGACAGACGTCTGAGCCAGACAAAATACGAAACCATGGTTTAATTAAACTAACTGTGGTTAGTGTGACTATAGACCATTATACCAGCAATAGTTAGTTAGGATCCATCAAACAAGGATCTGAAACCATGGGTTAAAGCTGGTTTATTAACCAGCAAGATCAGTCTTTCATGTAACATATGAATGTAGACATTCCGGATTAGCCCTAGCTTGCTCTCTAGGGCCATGTTTGCACACTCCTGCTGGCCAGAGTGAAGGGTGCTTTCCACACAGTATTAGAATAGTTATACTGACCAACAGAGGGAGTGGCATAGGGTTGACAGCCCAGAGGTGGCAACAGGTGAGAGGTTTAGGGGGCAGGGACATGCAAAAAGGCATGGCACTGATGCTATAGCATCACTGCTGGCATGAACCCAAAAGTGATGTCATTGAATCGCCGAGATGTTCTAGGGTTTGTGGAAATTCTAGAGTGCCTAGACTTGATGGCATCAATACCAAGTTTGCTCTAGAAGCGATGTTGCAACATGGAATTTATGCAGTGCCTATCTGCCTCCCCCCATTTTCCCTCACCATAGCAGGAGAGCTGCATCAATGACTGTATCTAGTCAGTAAGAAACTGGAAATGCAGTGACTGGCATTTCATCTGAATGGAGAAGGGTGTCCAATGGGATGCCCCAGTGTTCGGTTCTGAGTCTGGTACTTTTCAGTATGTTTATAAATGATCTGGATGAGGGTGTGGAGGGACTACTCATTAAATGTGCAGATGACACCAAATTGGGAGAAGCAGTCAACACACCAGAAGACAGAGATAGAATTCAATGAAATCTGAACACACTGGAAAAGTGGGCAGGTGTGAACAGGATGCAATTCAACAAGGATAAGTTCTACATCTGGGTAACAGAAATGAGGGTCATATATACTGGATGGGGGATACACTTCTGGGCAGCAGTGTGTATGAACAAGATCTTGGGGTACGGGTGGACTATAAGTTAAATATGAGCAGCCAGTGTGGTGCAGCGACAAAAAAAGCTAATGCAATCTTGGGGTGCATCAACAGAGGCATAACATCCAGATTTCAAGATGTTATAGTTTTGCTGTACACTGTATTGGTCAGGCCACACCTGGAGTATTGTGTGCAGTTCTGGAGGCCTCACTTCAAAAGGATGTGGACAGAATGGAGCGGGTGCAGAGAAGAGCGACGAGGATGATCAGGGGCCTGGAGACCAAGCCCTATGAGGAAAGGCTGAGGAACATGGAAATGTTTAGTCTGGAGAAGAGGAGGTTGAGGGGGGACAGGATTGCTCTCTTTAAGTATCTGAAGGGCTGTCACCGCAAATTCACGAGAATTGGCATACGGGAACGACGGGGAGAAGGTGCAGGCGAGCCGTCTCCTAACGCCGTTCCCCGTGCAGGATGGGACAGAAAAATTTTCACCAACGAAAGTCAAATTGAAACTTTATGATTGCAATATCCTCACACCACTAGGTCAATGTGTACTGAATACCAAGGGGGGGGGAGACAGTAAATGGAATTCCAGGCTGTCACAGTTCTTTTTGAGCTCTCTCAGCCTCACCTACCTCACACGGTGTCTGTTGTGGGAAGAGGAAGGGAAAGAGATTGTAAACCAGTTTGATTCTCAAGCTTATACCTCGAAAATCTTGTTGCTCTCTAAGGTGCTACTGGACTTGGATCTAGTCCAACGTGGCTACCGCCTGAAAGAATCTTGGTGTAGTTCTTCTGCAAAATGAACATCCTGTTCTATTTGCATCATGGTCTATCACAGACAGAATGGCAGTATGGCCAAACTGAGAAGGAATGTTTAGCAACAGTATTTACCTGTGAAAATTTGATCAGTACATACCAAGTCAGAAATACATCCAGGTTGACAGTGATCATGAACCGCAGGACATCATTTTCAAGAAACCACCAAAACAGGAAATTGGCAGGGAGAAGGAAACTGGACAATGGGGAAGAAACTGGAGGGTAAGGCAGAGGAAGAGAGGAGGGAGCGGTGATGTGAAAGACCTCTGCCTGAGACCCTGGAGAGCCGCTGCCGGTCTGAGTAGACAATACTGACTTTGATGGACCAAGGGTCTGATTCGGTATAAGGCAGCTTCATGTGTGTCCTGTGCGTGAAAATCTCATTTCATGGGCACAAGAGCTTGTGTCCTCAGAAACGCTAGTGTGGATCCAAGGGAATGTTTTTGCCACTTTCAAATGCTTGTGTTTCCATGGGCACAAGACATTGTACCCATGAAAACACTAGCATCTGGAAATGACTAAAACCTCAGGTCTCTGATAGGGGCTTCAGCATCTTCTACAGTAAACCTAATTTCCGTTCCTCCAAATTGCAAAGAATGGAAAAATCCCATACAATATGTACATTTCAAATAAAGCACATCAAAATTATGATTTATCCTCACAATATTAATATTGTTCCAAACCAGCTGCAATGATCTTGTTAGGTTTATTGTTGCAGAGTAAATGTATCAAGCCATTAAATGCACAATTGGCATTGTTTAATGTCATACACAATAGAAATAATGCCCCATTGTATAGCAACCCAATGGGTAGCAAAATCTTATGCCATCATCAATAAACATTCGCAGTAATAAAGAACAAAAATTATAAGCCAGTCAAACTCCATGGATTTGAATATAATCTTATCCTATATTTACAGAAGCTTATCTAATCTTTTCTCAAGATACTGTTCACAGGGTTGCAATTGTAATTCCATTTGCACTGGCAAACCCCTATTCAAATCTTAAATAGGTCTGCAGGTGCAAATAAGTGTGATTGCAGCTTCTAGAGCTCTGCTGGCAAAATTATATACAACAGATTTTTTTCTTTTACCCTTTCTGAGCAGAAGAAAACTGGTGAGCCTGTAGCTAATGAAGGAATAGCAGTAAGAAGATAGACCTCAGATTCTGCCCAGGAGATGTAACTGGTCTCTCATGCACACACCAAAAAAGTACTATGTGAATAAGAACTGGATACCATCTGCTGTTCAGCCTGCTTCCATTGATCTATACATCTACACTTTGCCATGCAGGAGGTTGGATTCTGTCTAAAATTGACATGCATGCAAAGGGGCAATATGTGCTGATTCCCCCCTTCTGCGGCAGACTCTCCCAAGCCCATCTCCCAGAAGCAGCTTGGGGAGGGCAATTGGGGCTGCAGTAGGAGGGGGAGGGGAAGTCACCCTTCCACATAAATTTTAGGCCAGATCGAAGCCAGAGTGGACATATAACCTTCTCCTTTGGAGGAAATCTATGCGAGCATCCACTTGCATGCTCAAAGAGACAGCCTCCTCCTGTACATACCTGCTACACAGATAAGGTCTTCCTTCACCTGAGATCTTGTTGCCTTCTGATATGGAAGGACGAACATTAGGAAAAGGGATTTCCCCCCAGTCCTACATAGAATTTGGAATGCCCTCCCTATGCTGTCTGCCTGGCATTAAGCTTCCCGATTGTTAGGATGCATGAAAAACCAAGACTGTTGTTCATTTTTTGTTGCTGTTGATTTTTCTCATGGAATTGTTTATGGTGTCCATTAATCATTTGTCTTGCCTTGCCCTACCTTGCATAAACTGCTGTATGGTTTCATTATATCCATATTATTGCATCATTGTCAAGTTTAATAGATTGTCTCTTTTATTGTGGCTTACAGCTTCTTAGTTTACTATAGTTTCCTGTATTTTATTAGTGCAGGCTTAATTTTTTTTTTTAAATGTGGTTTTATTGATTTTAAGAATATGCTATCCATTTTTAATCAGTGTTTAATCTATTTGTTTTAATATGTTGTTGCTTGCTGTATGCTGTAACTATTTGCCCACATAGCTCTGTGTAGGGTTGCCAGGTCCCTCTTCACCACCAGCAGAAGATTTTTGGGGCGGAGCTTGAGGAGGGCGGGGTTTGGGGAGGGGAGGGACTTCAATGCCATAGCGTTCAATTGCCAAAGCAGCCATTTTTCTCCAGGTGACCTGATCTCTATCGGCTGGAGATCAGCTGAATTAGCAGGAGATCTCCTGCTACTACTCGGCAGTTGGCAACCCTAGCTTTGTGAGAAATTCTGTTCCTACCTACTTGCCTAGCCCCTTTAACTGGAGATGCAGGGGATTGAACCTGGGACCTTCTGCATGCCAAGCAGATGCTCTACCACTTCCTGCGTCCTCCTTACTGCAGCAGTTGGAAATGCCCAACTACCCTCCAAATCCCATTTCTGGGAGAAAGGAAACCCCCAGAAACAGGATTCAAGGGGGCATTTCAGGCTGCCACCAGAGTGTAGAGACTGGAAAATCTCATTTCAAGGGTGCAAGAGCTTGTGCCCTCAGAAACACCAGTGAGGACCCAAGGGAATGTTTGTTCTTCCTGACTCAGGTATATATCTGCGGCGTAGCCATGAGGCACAAGTCCTTGGCCATGATCCTAAGGATAAGAGTCAAAGGGCTCTTCACCCTTGGTTCTTACCCTGTGGCTCATGTCCTGTGGCCTGGATAACTGGCCTGTTGGATTCTAGAGTGGCCCCAAGATACATTTTGTTCTTATCATTTCTTTTTATATATTCAAATTGTATTTTTTAAATTATGTCTGATTGTATTTTTATTTTCTGTAGCCAGTTTGGGCCCCATTAAAGAGAAAAGTGGCCAATATAAATACTCACTGACAAACTATTCGCTTATTTACTTTACTTACAGTCCACCTATCTCGCTGAGACGAAAGGTGAAACATAAAATGTACTGATGCAATAGGAACAGTATAAGACATATATTAAACATTGTAAGAAACACTGTAATTGCCAACACAGGAGTCCTGAGTCAAATGAGCAAGGCAGGGTGGCTGTCCAGCAGCAGCCAGCATTTGGTATGAGGATTCAGATCCGTAGATGCACACTTTACTAACTCCACTTCATACATATGGACTGTTAACAGATGCAGTCGGGGAATTTGGGTATGAATGACATAACATATAACTGAAAAGATTCAGTGTCATTAACATAGCTGTTGAGTTTTAGGGTTTTGTTTTTTAAATCAGTCCTCTTCAAGAAAGATCTCAGCCTCCAGGGGCAACCCTATCCCAATATTCCTTGTATTTAGAAGTATACATACTTTCTTTCCAGGTGCCGGCCAATTGTATTAATTAATCAACTGACGTAACCTGTTTTATATTTTGCCATGAATTTCAAAGAACAAGATTCAAGGAAATAAATTTGCTTCTGCTTCAGAGCCAAACATACATGCTGGAATCCAGCCAGTCTGACAACAGGAAGACCGCATTGTTTAAAAGAAATGAGACATATGACAATCATTGCAATGAGGCAAGATAATTGCATAATTTGCAGCCATGTGGGATGAAAATTTCCAAACAGGTTCAGCTCTAATTCTCCCCCTGCCCACATCTGTATGGTAAAGCAGAATTGAAATTGTCTCATTTTAGTGCATTTAATCCATTTAATGAATCAAAGTTCCCAGTCTTTTTTTTTTTTCTATTAATGCTTTCTTTCAGTTCTTACATGTGGGCTCCTGTTCAACTCTTACCCCAATTCCTTTACCTTTTATTTTCTATGCCATTTACTTAATAAAAACCAATGTGTTGTAATTTGCAGGCTTGTTAAATGCATTTTCCACTCCTTGGAACATTATGCAGTGTCCCTTCCAGTAGAAAAAAAGCAGATGGAAATCAAATATACATAATAAAAGCAGCTCAAGCTTCTATGGAATTATAAAATGTTGGTTTTCAGTTATAGAAAAAGAAGTATTTACATGGGACAAGCAATAGAACAAACAGATATGTACCAGCTGCATAAAGAGGCATGTGGCTTGATTTAAAAACCCTTCACTTACAGACAAAAGAGCCAGCTCCCCAAAGCACTTAGGTAATTTATCATTCAGTACTAGTGTAATGGGCAGCGCAATCCTAAGGGGGGGTATTTGGGGTGTGGCTGGGGTCAGGGCAGCCATGGTGTAGCAACACAACCTCCTGAGTGGTTTGCTGCACCACGGCATCAAGTAAAAACTCACCGCTCCCCCAACCCCCATGAAATTGCTCCATTGAGTTCCATGGGACTGCTCCACCATTTGTGCTGGCATAAGTTCACACCAGAAAAAGGGGTCATTCCTGGGGCGAAAGGGTTCAACCTGGCTCCCTTGAATGCCTCCTTTGGCGCTGGTGTGAGCTCCTGCACTAGAGGGCTACTGCTGCTGCAGCTGTGCCAGTACCCATCTGTAGCACTGCTGCATCACTCCCTGGTGCCAGTGTAAGTGGCCCTGCACTGGCGTAAATGCCAATTAGCCAATGCAGGGGGCATTTATACTGTGCCGGGGTCAAGCTGCCTCCTAAGGGCTTTCGGGACACCCCCCCCTTAAGATTGCACTGTTAGTGGCTAGTGTTGGACTAGGATTGGGGAGTCTTGGGTTCAAATCCATAGTCATGAGCTCTTCAAGCCTAAGCTACCATATGGGATTTTTATTTGTTTGTTTGTTTGTTTTAGTTAGGCACTGAAACATTGACGTCCCACCTTTCACCCTGGCTCAAGATGTTGTAAGAGATAAAAGGGAAAGGAGAGATAAAGATACAATAGACAGAGAAGTAGATCATGTCTTTGCAGGAGTGATGGGTTGGATGTGGTCTGGGAGTGAAAGAATGTGAAAGAATGGACTAAGAAGAACCCAAAAATCTAGCACAGAAGACTGAATGGCTCTATATAGACATGGAAAAGAAAGTACTTACATGATTATTTTCTGTTTAATAATCTCCATAGAGACAATTTTTTCTTCTATATTTTTATAACAGACTTATGGTGACCCCAGAGGGTTTTTCAAGGCAAAAGGTATACAAAGATTCACAGGTGGTTTGCCATTGCCTGCCACCATGTAACAACCCTGGTCTTCCTTGGTGGTCTACCATCCAACCAGGGCTGACCCTGCTTAGCTTCCAAGATTTGACGAGATCAGACTAGGCGGTTTCTTCTTCTTCTTCCTCTTCTTCTTCTTCCCCAGCAAGTATACAGATACTGATCTTGCACTGGTCATGTTGATACAAATAGTTCATACACTCTGCATTTTGTTTCAGAGATGTGTAATGAAGATGGTTCATGATGGAAAGGACTGGGTGTTGTTGATGCCAACAGGAATTAAATGAAAAAAGTGAACACATTTCAAAAGATCTCCAGTGATATGTAAACATAGTTAATGATTGTCCTGTGCTACCTGATAATAATGATGCCAAAAATTGGCATATAATTAATTAGGAAAAAAGTCTAAGCTGAATAGTTAATTATTAACAACATAAGCTGACAGACCTAAGAATATCACACTTTCACAGTTAATAAGCTATATCACAGTCTGAATTAAAATTCCATTCTAAATAAGCCAAGACAACTTGATAGAGCCAGAAGCCCCCACAGTACCCATGTTTAGTTTATTTAATTTATTTCCTTTGGTGACTAATCTGTCACCAGCCTGAGAACAAGGATTAGCTCATTAATTAAACACCTTGCTTTGTTTTCGACATTTTAATAGTACAGTGAAACGTTGAAAACCATAGTAATAGCAATATAGTAATGGTAAAGCTCTCTCACTGAACACAATGTTTACTTTAACAGGAGACTTAAAACAAAGAAACTCAAATCCTATTCATTCTTTATGACAATAGCAAAGTATTGTAGCTTCTGCAAAATAAAGATACAACTGAATGGTGGATAAAACAGGCCTCAAATAGGCAATTCCCTTCACAAGAATCTGTCAAAAGGTGTGTTGTTATAGAACACATTATAAGCACTACTTCCAAAAGAGGCAAAGTTGGATTTTGTGTTCTTTTAGCCTCACAGTCTGCATGAGCCAATCGACAACATAATAAAGAGTTTCCCTTGGCTGCTGTACCATCTTCAAGCAATATTCTTGACAACATAATGAAACCGATACCTGAAACACATCAAAAGAGTGTTCATTGCCGTGTCTCTGGGGGTCAATTCTTCTTCCATGCTTCTCAGGCTAAATATACTTTTTAAAGACAGATAAGCTGCCATTCCTGCCTACTCTGGAGTAATTACTTTTTAATTAGTAGATTTTCTCCAAGCATTAGTAATTTGAGAACTGTTTGATACAGCAGCACCAGACTTCACTGATTTGTTCCAATGATTCCATGTGGCCACAAAGCTTCCCTGCTTTTAATTTTTATATATAGGGTTGCCAGCTCTGAGTTGGGAAATTCCTTGAGATTTGGGGGTGTAGTCTTGGGAGGACAGCATTTGGGAAGGGGAGGAACCTCAGTGGGTTAAAACGCCATAGACTCTACCTTCCAACCACCAGGGGAACTGATCTGTGTCACCTGAAGATTAATTGTAATTCCGGAAGATCTCCAGCCCCCAACTAGAGGTTAGCAACCCTATAGGGTTTCCACTGTCATTTCAGTGGAGTTATGGAGCTGTGCCCTCCTATGAAGTGAACAGGGAAGGGAGTTTGTATAAAAAATATGTGGTGTTATTGAGACGTAGCAATCCAACATTAGGCCATGAACTTAGCTTATTGTGCATGACTTAAGCTTATTCTGCTTCCAGGCATACCTTGTTCCTCTACACCCCCTCTTCTCACTTGGGGAATCTAAATGAGAAACTAATTCTAGAAACTATCATATTTATCTGAAAGTAAGGTTCTGAAATTATGATGACTGCTTGCTAAAGAAAGTTATATAGCAATTTTACTGTACCTGCCAGTAAGAAATTAAGACCCTATTTATCTTGACAACACTCCAGGGAAGAAACCTAGTCTTCCTTTCAGGTAAATAGTGTAGCTGATGAATAAATATAGTTGTGCAGATTAACTGCACTTAGTTTCCCCCTCCAAATCAGGATTCTAAGCATGGGTGAAAGCTTACTCTAGAATCCCAGTTCATAGTGGTGTGTATGTGTGTGTAGAGGGGTTATCTGTTCACTTACATTTTAATGTTACGGTTTTCAGTGTTAGTTTGTAACTGGAATTCTTCATCATGTTCCAAAGGAAGGATGGGCAAGGCACAAACATGAGCCTGACAACAAGCTATGTTCATGATGCAACATTATGTGATGACTGCAACATTAACAGCCTATTCCTGAAAATGCGGCGTGTGGAGTTGGCAGGGAAGAGGAACAGTTTCACGGCTTTTTTTTGTTTTACTGGGGCCTTTCGCCCCATAGGGAACAGCGAGGCTGCGCCTGCTAAAAAGCAGGCTCAGCACCACTGTTCCCAGCACAGGCGGCGAGGGCCGAAACGGGATAGGAAGCTGCCTACCCGGCGGCTCCTCCCCCCGGAGCACCCCCGGAAAGCCCCCCTGCACTGGTGCGGCCTCTTGACGCCGTGGCGTGCGCCACGGAGAGGCGCGGTCCCACGGCACTCTGCCACCGGCCGGACTGGCCTTGCCACCAGCATGAGTGCATTTAAACACATGATTACACGCACTTACACTGGCGGCGAGGTCACGCCGCCTCCTGAAGACTTTCGGCCAAATTTTCAGGAATGGGCTGTAAGTGAGGATTCCATATGTGAATGATTTGTCACAGATCTAACACTATAGATAAAAGTTTCATTATGTCATGGCACCAGAATCCAGAACTGGGGAATTTAGAAAATGACTTCCTCAGTTTGGATAATAATGAACCATAATTAGACAATTAGCCATAATTAGACAATCCCATCCCCTGTAAAGTTGAGTCCTGTGTCCTAATGGCTTATCCTAATGCCACTATTCCCTACCACTAGACAATGTCTGCCACTAGCTCTCGCTCTCCCCCTTGCGTTTTGCCCGCATTTTCAAATTTGAGATAAAACAGGTTCCTAAAAATGCAGGCAAAATGTGGGGAAATGCAGGGGAAGAGTGAGGCGACCTCTGACGGTTGCAAATGGCATGCATAATAATAAAAAAAAGACCCAAAGTCATCGGAGGGATGACAGTGAGGGAAACAGCCCTGCATAAAGGGCCAAACGCTTAGCAGTGCCCATTCTTCCAGGATGCTTGAAAAATAGATGTATTAAGCTGAGAAGCATTGGGATCTCAGTTTCTAAGGCTCCCCAGTACCAACGGCCATATCTGAGCAATATCTATTGCCAGTGAAGCACCTTAGGTCTCCATGCCCTACAGATCAAAGTGCTAAGAAGAGATGTGTTGGAAACTTTGTTTCTCAGGCTATCACATGTCTGAGAATTTTCTTAATACTCCAGAAGCATAACCTAATGCCATTTCCTTCCTTGCATTACTTGCAGTGCAGTCCTAAACAGAGTTATACCCTTCTAAGTCAATTGAAGTTAATGGGTTTAGAAGAGTACAACTGTTTAGGATTGCACTGCAAGGAAGGAAATGGCAGCAGGCTTCGAGAAACTAAAGGGATGCATACAGTTGAGTACTAACCTGTATGTTGCTTGGTAAAAAGTTCAATAAGTTTGATAAATGGAATGTTATTTTGACTACCACGGCAAAGTGAATCCAATAACCGCTACCTGCGTTTATAGAACTGGAGATGAATTTGTAAAGCTTTGTACTCAGCTCCTCTTTTACGGAATCATTTCGAAAGGAAATGGCAGCAGGCTTATGATGTTGGATTTCCTCACTTGCAGTTCAGTCCAAAGCGCTCTTCTAATTCCACTGATGGCACTGATAATGTCCACGATATCTTGAGGAAGCATCTAGCCTCTCATCAGAGGAGTCAGTTCATTTTAAACTGTGTCAAATCCACCCCTGAGACTGCCAATCCGAGCATCCTCCCATGAGTGAAGTACTATTGCTCAGAATGTCAATAGCCACAACGGCCATTTTAGTTAAATAGACAGACATCGCTGGTGGAAATGACTGTGACCTTGGATTTTCTGACAGGCTGGTATTTGGTGTTTTTCTCTGCCATTCTGGGTTTTCTGGAATGTGAACTTTTGTTACCAGTGGTAAAGACTGTCTTCAACACTGATGTTTGCCTTCTTTCCCAAAGCTGAATTTAGTGAGCAGATATTAAAATGGCAACAAACAATGAGAGCATGCAGAAACGATGGCGGGACAATTCCAGGAACATGGAGAAAACAGACATTGGGGGGGGGGGGGAGCCGAATTCCTCCTTGTTCCAAAATAATATCTAAGTGTATTTTCAGAAGGAGAAAGAAGCCAGCAATATACAAAGAATTTCCATTGATGTAAAGAAATTGTACCAGTAACTTTCTTTTCAGCAGATGGTCTCCTCTGTACATCTTCTCAGTGTGAATTCTTCCTTCATCATGGGAGTGTAAAATGCAGCCTTGCAAATGAGGCCTCCCTAGTTAACCCCTCCTCCACCATTAAGCTGTTTGTAAGAAGAAGCCAGAGCCCTGGATGGACATGTGCCATTCTCTCATCTCTGTCAAGCAGCTAATAATTGGTGAGAGCCAGCATGGAGTAGTGGTAAAAGAATAACAGTAGGATTTGAGAGACCCAGGTTTGAATCCCTGTTCTGCCATGGAGGCTTGCTGGGTGACCTTGCGCCAGGCACTCTCTCTCAACCTAACCTACCTCACAGGGTCATAGGGATAAAATGGAAGGGGAAAGGGTTGTATGATGCTTTTGGTCCCACTGGGGGGGGGGAGTGGGGTATAAAGAGCTAAATAAATAAACAAACTCTGTATTATTGCATTTACACACACACACAAGCTTCATGCACCCAACAATTGCATAGCGGGGACGAGAGGTGTGCAGAGCCAAACCAAACTCCCCTCCCCTGAAAAATGCCTTATTGGTATTTTTTGGGTTTTTTCCTCCTGAAAAATTGGGGGTGATTTAAAGGAAGCTGTGACGGATACAGGGTTAAAAGTACCGTATATACCCGTGTATAAGCCGACCCGCGTATAAGCCGAGGTGCCTAATTTCTCCCCAAAAATGGGGAAAAATTAGGCACCCGTGTATAAGCTGAGGGTCGGCTTATAACCCCTCCTCCCCCGCAGGCTTACCTGGCGGCGGGCTCCTGGCAGCGGGAAGCAGCGGATCCGGTGGGGGCGGCCTTCCTGCAGCTGCAGGAGGCCCCCCCTGGCTGCTCCTGGCGGCGAGAAGTGGCGCGGGCCCGGCCGCAGGAGGCCTCTAAAGGCCGCTCCCGGCTGGGAGAAGGCGGCGGGGGCGGCTGGGCGGCCTGCCTGCGGCCGCAGGGGGCCTCTGAAGGCCGCTCCCGGCCGGGAGAAGGCAGCGGCGGTGGTAAGTTCCCCCCTCTCTCCCCCCTCCTCTCTCCCCCCTCCCCTCCCCTACAGTATTGACCCGCGTATAAGCCGAGGCCGGCTTTTTCAGCCCTTTTTTGGGGCTGAAAAACTCAGCTTATACGCGAGTATATACGGTAAACTCTGAGACTGAGGAACTCTGTCAGCCAATGCCTGCAGGCAGTGGGCAGAGTCTGGGGAGCTGGCAGGAGTCTTCTTGGAGGAAGGGGGAAGTTCTTGATCTTTCAGCTCTGAGCTCCTGAACTGTGCAGTTATGATGAGAGACTCTTAGAATCTGTGTGTTCAAATATTGCCTAGCTTGTATAAGCCAAACCTGAGTGGTGACAAGGGGAAGATTGTGGTAGAGAGAGAAAACCCTTTCTTCAGTCACTAAGTGGGAGGTGGCTCCTGAAACAGGGAGCCTCTGATTCAGTGTTTTTGGGGAGAAAGATTTGTTTTCCACTGGAGGTGGGCAAATCTGAGGAGTGGGAAAGGTTGTGGATAAACCTCTGGTATTCTTTGTGCTAGGGTAAACTGAGTCCACACTGAGTATATTGAGTGTAATGAATATATTGACCAAAGTCTGAATATATTTACTGAATAGCCTGAAGAGACTGTACTGAGAACTAAGTACTGTGCCTGCAACCATTTAAGATTTGAACCGTTCCTAACCAATTCAGCTTTGTGCCTCGATTGAAGAAAAGCAATCAATCTATCTACCTCTCTGTAAAGAATAAACTTCAATTTATATTCATAATTATAAAATCAGCTACAGCCTCTCAGTTTAGGGTTGCCAGCCTCCAGGCTGTAGCTGGAAATCTCCTGCTATTACAACTGATCTCCAGCTAGAGATCAGTTCACCTGGAGAAAATGGCTGCTTTGGCAATTGAACTCTATGGCATTGAAGTCCCGCCCCTCCCCAAACCCCACCCCTTTTAGGCTCCACCACAAAAACCTCCCGCAGGTGGCAAAGAGGGACCTGGCAACCCTATCTCAGTTTCATCTGGGGGGAGGAAAGGGAAGCTTTCTCCTCACACAAACAAAGGTGACAAGGTATGGGGTTTAAGCAATATTAAAAACCCCTCATAGTTATTGGTAACAGAAGAAAAATTTGTGAGGGTTCAAAAGGGAAGAAAGACCCTCACAGGAGCCAAAAAACGGATCCCAAATCATGCAGAATCTTTTCGACATTTTCCAGGCCACTTTGACCCCCACCACCATTTAAATTTGGGTTTGCCTCTCCATAAGGTGCAAAATAGTCATGAAATACAGCCTCAGTAATACTATATATTTATAAATACTAAATTAGTTTTAATTTATTTGAGATTCCTTCATTTAATATTGGGGGAAGAAAAGTAGTGTCATGTTACTCTGCAAGTAGGTCCCATTTAAGTTTGACTTCTTGAATAAACAGTTCCCATTACTCAAGTATTAACTTTTAGTGTGATTTTAAAAGGCTCCTATTTTTGTTCCTTTATAGTTTGGCTCTGCTTGGGCTTGTCATTCTGTCATCAAAATAAATACAACAGACAGGATAATCTCTTCAGATGAGAAGGAACAAAGGATGAAGGATTTGAAATCTCCAAGAATGAATAGTGGTTTTTAATATCCCTATGTTGCTTCTTTGCAAAAACAGAGGTTAGGGTTTAGAAACAGGATGTTGGTTAATCTGAGCTCTGGGAAACCACACAGCTGATTTTTCCCAGTCCCTACCAGCAGGTGTTGGCTTTACTGCAGGAATACACAGAAGATGGCAGTTGAGGAATTTCGGGGGTATAAGATCTAATGACTTCAATATGCCTCAATAACAACAGAAGCAGCAAAATGCAAATGTGACAAAAATGCATATCATATGCAAATAGCAGAGTCCCCTCACATTTGTATTCCAGAAGATGGTTTCCTGATGCAAATAGCTGTGAATGCAATGATGATATAATCCCTGATGTTTAGACAATCCTGCAAACCTATTATGGTTATGCATATTTATACACTTCAGACCATACATATTTATATATATATTTATGTAGATGTGTATATATTTGTATCAGACATACTGTGGCTGATATTGACTGGACTCCTAGCATAAAACAAGAATCAAGAAGATGATCAAACATGCTTCACTCTTGGAAATGTATACAATGACTCATTTCCTTATGATGCTTTTAAAAAAATCCAAATCTATGTGGGGTAATCAGTAATGATTGACATGTCTTTGGTGGGGAGAAAGGCAGATCTTCGACCTACTCTGAACTTTGAGAAGGAAACCGAAAATGGCTTAATGGATCAAACTCAGGTTAAATACCACATGGAGGAAATAATAAGTATAGTTCAGGTAAGCAGATAGCGGACTCAGAAGTGGACTTACATACTTACATCTAGGTAAATACATGCTGTGTTTGGAGTTAGCTCCGTCTCTTCACTCTAATATCTCCTATAGCATTGAATGCGAATGAGAAGGTTACCATGAGAAGAGGTTCAAATGGCACTTTCCTTTGGACCACAAATCAATCACAGGACTTGTATCTTCTGAGGGTCAGGATCCCAAGCACTTGTGATGGCTATTAAGAAATCTATCTATCTATCTATCTATCTATCTATCTATCTATCTATCTATCTATCTATCTATCTATCTATCTATCTATCCATCTATCTCTATGTACTATTTGTATGGATTTTTAAATGGGCATTGCTAGTGCTTTATCATGTGTATACACTTATATTCTTAAATGGGAACTAAATATTCACTACCAGTGTAAAACCTTCTTGCTAATGGTGCAAGTGCACCTGACTATAATAAATGCTTCAGAAGTTTATTATGAAATACCACTTGGTTTTAAAAAGTTTGGACTGGACTAGAAAGTCATTCAAAGGGACAAAAGTCTTCTACAAAGCATGTTCTGCTCCAGGGTGAGGTCCAGGAGTCAAGCGAGGAGGTGGAGACAACAGTGGACTATATGTAACACGAGAGGCCATGTGCTCACTGAGGCCTTAAGTATTCTTTCAAGGAGTAGAAAAGAGCAAGAGTCCAGTAGCACCTTAAAGACTAACAAAAATATTTTCTGGCTGGGTATGAGCTTTCTGAAGAAGTGAGCTGTGCCAGAAAATATTTTTGTTAGTCTTTAAGGTGCTACTGGACTCTTGCTCTTTTCTACTGCTGCAGACAGACTAACACGGCTACCCACTGTGAATTATCTTTCAAGGAGGTGGAACTACATGCCCTTACCCTCCAGGAGTAGGCTTCTAGTTAAAGGTGCCATTGCCTAGTTACGGTGATAAGTACTGTGCTGGGGCTGAGGTGGTTCAGGGCTTTGAGATACTTGATGGGTTGGTTGCAGGAAGTCTTCAGATGCAGAAAGCAAGCTCCAGGTTGGAGGGTTCATGGTCCATGTCTGAGTCTAAAGGCAGGGCTATTTCCCAGGATAAACACACTGATTTGGGCTCCTGGAGATCTCCCATCTGCCTCCTTCTGTGGTGGTGTTTAGGTGCCCAGCTCCCTGCTCCTCTGAGTCTTTGGCCTCTTCATCTGATGAGAAAGAGTCTGTATGCTGGCCCATGGCAAGGCAATGCCATCCATCTACTGAGCTGCCACAAATCAACCTAAATTAATCCAGCCACAGTGTCAAAAGTCAAATATACCACAGAAATATGGTTGCCAGGTCCCTCTTCACTATCGGCGGGAGGTTTTGGGGACAGAACCTGAAGAGGGCGGGGTTTGGAGAGGGGAGGGACTTCAATGCCATAAAGCCCAATTGCCAAAGCAGCCATTTTCTCTGGTGAACTGATCTCTATCGGCTGGAGATCAGTTGTAATAGCAGGAGATCTCCAGCTAGTACCTGGAGATTAGCAAAAATAAACAGCAATTGCTCAAAGGCAATTCTATATTGTACAAAGTTAATAGAATACAAACAAGTGATCAAGTGTGAACACCCTTAAATGTGAACTAAACAAATCATCAATGACAAAACACAAACAGACAATATTTACAAGCATATACACAATGTTCTTATTACAAGCAATACAGCTGCAATATGCTAATCAAAGTTCGTAAACTAAGTGATGTATTGTATTGATGGCCACGATACACCCACAATACAAAAAACCTAAGATCGTCTTCTTGATGTCTTTTTTTCTAAAAAATGGCTCACCAGCGGAGCTTTGATGACTCGTGCGCGAATGTGGGAGCGATGTTCCCCTATTCTTAATTTGACAGGTCTGGTGGTCTTAGGTTTTTTGTATTGTGGGTGTATCATGGCCATCAATACAATACATCACTTAGTTTATGAACTTTGATTAGCATATTGCAGCTGTATTGCTTGTAATAAGAACGTTGTGTATATGCTTGTAAATATTGTCTTATAATGTTTTGTCATTGCTAATTTGTTTAGTTCACATTTAAGGGTGTTCACACTTGATCACTTGTTTGTATTCTATTAACTTTGTACAATATAGAATTGCCTTTGAACAGTATCGAGCTCTTGCTGTTTATTTTTGCTAGGTATATATTTTACAGCATAGGCGTTACCTTTTTGCCAGTACCTGGAGGTTGGCAACAGACTGGTGGCAGTGCAGGAGGAGGCAACTGGTGAGCTGACTGATTAACATAGCTGCTGAGTTAAGTGACCTCTGAGTTGCTGGGGCCTGGCTTTTCTTGCTTTTCTGCCAGCAGCCTTTCAGGGCTTGGTACACCAAGAAATTTTTCTTGCTTACTGACAACCAGTGACTAAGTAATCTTACCCACATTCATATATAACTATTTGGTTACCGTATATACCCGTGTATAAGCCGACCCGCGTATAAGCCGAGGTGCCTAATTTCTCCCCCAAAATGGGGAAAAATTAGGCACCCGCGTATAAGCCGAGGATCGGCTTATAACTCCTCCCCCCCCCGCAGGCTTACCTGACCGGCTCCTGGCGGCGAAAAGCGGCGCGGGCCCGGTGGGGGCGGCTTTCCTGCAGCTGCTGGAGGCCGCCCCCAGGCCGCTCTGGGCGGCGGAAAGCGGCACGGGCCCGGCAGCCTCCCAGGCAGGCCCCGCTGGCCGCTCCCAGGCCGCTCCCAGGCCGCTCCCAGGCGAGCGGGCCGCCGCTGGCGGCGGTGGGGGGGGCGGCGGGGGCGGCAGCGAGGCCTGCCTGCTCCCAGGCAGGCCCCGCTGGCCGCTCCCAGGCCGCTCCCAGGCGAGTGGGGAGGGGGCAGAGGCGGCGGGGGCGGCAGCGAGGCCTGCCTGGGAGCAGGCAGGCCCCGCTGGCCGCTCCCAGGCCGCTCCCAGGCGAGCGGGCCGGCGGTGGCGGCGGGGGGGCGGCGGGGGCGGCAGCGAGGCCTGCCTGCTCCCAGGCAGGCCCCGCTGGCCGCTCCCAGGCCGCTCCCAGGCCGCTCCCAGGCGAGCGGGCCGGCGGGGGCGGGGGCGGTGGAGGGTGTGGGGGGGCGGCCACGAGGCCTGCCTGCTCCCAGGCAGGCCCCGCTGGTCACTCCCAGGCCGCGGGAAGGCGAGCGGGCCGGCAGCGAAGGATGGCGGCAGTGGTAAGTTTCCCTCTTCCCTCCTCCCTCCTCCCCCTCCCCTACCCTACCGTATTGACCAGCGTATTTTGGGCTGAAAAACTCGGCTTATACGCGAGTATATACGGTAGCTGGTTGTCTGAGCCTGTGCAGATGGCTGAGCCACTTGCATCTTGCCAAGTATTGAGTACAACTTTACCATATGCTGAATGATTTGTGCAGTAGTACATGTAATAAAATGCCCCTTGTATCTACCCTGAGTTTTAACAATGGGAATTTTATTGGAGAGCTTCTTTTTCGTCCATCATCCTCTCCTAATTGTGGCAGTTCCAGCAGAAGGGGAAGGGGTGGTGGTGACTTGGATGTATACTTTTTCTGGCCCTGTTTCAATGCTGTGAATCAAATACTCTTCATTACTCATGACAACACATCTTACTTGTGTCTTCTTGGTAGCATGAAATGGTATTCTAACAGTTATTACTCTCTCCTTTCAAAAACAATGAAATAAGCAGAGCTTTATTCTGCAGATTTATACTTCCCGTTCTCTAATTATTATGTAAAGTGAGTCACTTTTTCTTCTTTCCTTGTATATTTTTTTAAGTAGGAACAGGAAAGAAGCAGGATAGACTTGACCAAAGAAACATGGACGTTATATTCATAATGAAACAAAAACAATCAAGTATCAGATTGCATTACTGGAAGAAAAAGTGCCAGTAATATTATCTCTAATGAGAAAAGCTTTGGAAGTGTATTCAATGGAAACAACATTAGTAACGGATTTTATTGCATAGACTTTAATTATTGCCATTGCGCGAAATGTTTCAGAGCTTATAAATGTTACACATATTACTTTTTTAAAAAAATTAGCCATATGACTTGACACTTTAATTTTTATAACAAACCCCCACAGAGACAGAGACAGAGAGAGAGAGAGAGAGAGAGAGAGAGAGAGAGAGAGAGAGAGAGAGAGAGAGAGAGAGAGAGAGAGAGGAAGAAGAAGAAGAAAATAGTAAATGAATGAAGCATAAAAATGCTCATATTTACTGCATCTCCCAGTTTTGCTTTGTTTAAATGCTTTCAGTGTGCATAACTGTCATAGTCTTGGTTTGGCAGGAAAAGAGCTCTGGGCAGGTGTCAAGGAAGCTTGGAAAGGGTCAGAAGGAGGAAGGCCAGGAAAGGAAATGAGTTCAATCTGGGAAGGAGATTAGAAAAAAGGCACCCCAGAGCAACAGGGACCAAAGCAAAGCTGACCTAGAAAACAATCATCATTAGAAACATACAAAGAATGCAGCACAGGGATTGTTAAGGACAGGGGAGAGAGAAGGGGATGCACAGACATACAGATGTAGACTCCATAGGAAGCATTAGAGGAAGGACAGGAGCCAACATTAAGTTCCTGGGCACAATCCAGCGGGACCTTTTCTTATGCAAGCCCTGTTAAATGGAACACGAACTGTGTGGAAAACTCACCATCCGTTGACCCTGAAATGTGCAATTGGTTGTTTATAATTTTTTAAAAATGGGTTTAATTGCACAGAACTTCTCCCCAGGTTGCATCTTCTGTATCATTTTGTATGAAAGACATGAGACAGCCCAGGTCACAGCTGTGCAGCACCCCCCTCCCAAAGACCTCCCTCCAGGCTGATGAAGTGCTATTGATGAGCTCTCTTTCACTATGGTTCTCTAACTAGCGGCGATTCCACCTGAAATCATCTTGTCTACATTTAATCACTTTGCATACCGTGTTAGATGTTGCAGCTAGAAACTGCCTATGTATATATCATAATGCAGTTCCTTTTCAGATTGATCCCAGGGTTTAGTAAGTGCTGCTTATATTCATTCTTTGTTGCTGGTTCTGGTGTTTATTGCAGCATTAATCCTTAAATAGTATAGAAAATAAATGTAATGGCACTCTCAGGCAGCTCTCACTGTGGGGGCTGGCAGTGCTCTTTTATTGCTTCTGTTACAGTGAAGAACTCTAGGGTGCTTCATTCCACTGATCCTTCCTGATTCATATAGT
The DNA here is from genome assembly GCF_029931775.1 of Euleptes europaea. Lineage (NCBI taxonomy): Eukaryota > Metazoa > Chordata > Lepidosauria > Squamata > Sphaerodactylidae > Euleptes > Euleptes europaea. The sequence continues at coordinate 33,471,337 of NC_079320.1, read as the reverse complement.
TAATAGGGGCTACAGCTTAGCTAATATCTGACAAAGCTTAGCGGGTATCTGACGAAGAGAGCTTTGACTCTCAAGAGCTCATACCCTGAAAATCTTGTTGGTCTCTGAGGTGCTACTGGACTCGAATCTAACTGTTCTATTGCAGACCAACATGACTACCCTATGAAATCATCCTAACGGAAGGCACCATATTCAGCCACATGGAGTGGAAATCCATCAGCCTCATGAAAAAGCTTGCACAGATACAAATTGACATTATCTTTCTGGGTTGATGCCCCTGGGACCTCCCTTCATGGGGACCCAGTTTTTTGATCCCTGTACAAATTAAGCTGTTACCCAAATTGCGGCTCACATGAAGGGCCTGGAATGAGCAAAGGTGTCCCTCTGCTGACATAGTGCAGAAACATGGTTTTCAGGGTATTTAATATCAAGGCCATTAACCCTCTATATACCAAGGTTGAGATTCAGAGCAACGCTCAAAAAGAGTGAAGGGAATAAGCTTTCTGACAAAGGGAGCGTTGACTCTCAAAAATGCATACCCTGAAAATCTTGTTGGTCTCTAAAGTGCTACTGGACTCTAATCTAGGTCCCAGGGTCTAGTCTTGGTATATTCAATTAAACAGATTCAAGGGCAGAACTAGACTTCTTAAAAGAAACGGGATTGTACCAGAAAACATCTTGTTGCAATATCTTCCCCTTCTTTCAGTAATGGATGGTAATACTTGTCTTGAGTCTTGAAGTTATTTGGTTGTGCATTTCTCTGCAACACCTCAATATCATTGATTACTACTGGAAGGGTGGGGAAATATGCCAACGATATTTCCCATATACGTTTTACGGCATATTGCAGTGGAAGAAAGTGGGAGGACACAGGGATACCATTATCAGTGGCAGACCCATGGTTTTCATAATATCTAGTCCCACCCTCAAGTAATGGAACTGAGAAGAACCTCTTTGTGAAATACTGGATAGCCACTAAAGCACACTGGCTAGATGGACCAATAACCTATGACAATATTTGGTAATTTCATATATTCATGTTCTGTGCATCACACACAGCAGGGCTCCCACAGTGAGTATGTAGATATTCTGGGGGCAACGTTGTTAAACAGTAACTTAACAGTACAGTCCTAAGCAGAGTTACACTCTTGTAAATCCATTGAAACCAATGGAATTAGAGCTCTGCTTAGGACAGCACTGTAAGAGTACTAGATAGAACTACACTTAGGCCATTTGTGCTTGGTAATTAGCAGTGTGTTCCAGGCTGAAGTGTCCCTCATATTTTTTTTGAGTTTTTAACACTGAACCATCATTCAGGAAGTGACTGCGAAGCCGGCGCATACCTGCTTCGCATTTCTTAAGAGCCCCTTTAATGCGACCTTTTGTATTTGTTCTGCCCCCGCACTGAAGCATTTACTGAAAAAACCATGAAAAATCACAAACATGGCTTAGCTATGCAAAGGACCATTGCCAATGGCTAGGCAAATGAAGGAGCGAAGGAGCAGGCGAATGGGGTGGTGGTGGAATTTCTCGGGACAGTGAATAGGCATTTTAAAGGTCGCATTTAAAAAAATAGCTTTGAGCGAGCATCAAAATTGACCCTGTATAAATGGCCTTAGATAAGCTGTGAGCCTTTACTGTATAGAGTCTCCATGCTTTTAAGAGCTGTCTGAGAACAAAATAATAACCAGGTAAAGTTTTTCACAGCACAGGCACACAATGCTGATGGGAAACTACAGCTGTTGATTTTCAGCCACTGTTGAATACATACAGCTTCTGTCTATAAACCAGTCTACATCAATTAAAGCTGGAGTGCAGTTTTGTGACAGCTCATATATTGACTATAGCACAAATATAGCCCATGGGCCAAAAGACACAAAAGCTTATTGTGCAGGCTGAGATAAATGAAGTCAGCACTCAGAAGTAACACTGGCCAAGTTTGGAGCCAGGGTGGAGTTACCCAAAACATCAGTTGCAATAGGCTGTTTGTTAGATAGCAACCCACAGTGAAAGTGTGGGCAGTGTTTTGATGATGCAGATCAGCTATTTTTCAAGCCCGGTTTAACCCAGACGTTTGGTGTCATGTCTTTTTCTGTGTGATGTTACAAAAGGTGGCAACGTTTCAATAACCAAAATTCTTCTGAGAAATTGCACTGGTCTTACTGAAATCCTTTGTACTTCTTTCAGAATATTAAACAGACCTTTCTCCTAGTCAGAACCTTTCAGATTGAGCTCAAAAGTTACACAAAAAGTTTTCAAGTCTATCTTTTATACTTTTATACCAGCTTTCCTCCAAGGAAGTAACTGTTTTCTGTCCTTTTTTTTACTGTCCCCAGCCCTGTGAGACATGTTACAGTGTGTGAGACAATGGTACAAGATCACCTAGCAAATTGGATGGCAGGCTGGGAACTTTAATCTAGGCCTCCTAGATCCTACACTCCAACAACTATATCACTTTGCGCCACAAACTTTCATTGATTTGGTATTGCTTGCATGAGAGGAAAAGGCTTTATCCGTCAGAGCTGACAATTTTAAGACACCTCAGAATTACCAGATTGTTGCAGAATAGTTGTTACAAGTGTTGGACCCTCAAGGACTTGCATGTACATCTCCTTTCTTCCTCTCCTACAATTTCCTCTTTCCATTCCCTGAAAGCCTTATAGCCTTTCCCTTTCCCCTGCTTCCTTCCCTTTCCCTCACCCACCAGCCAACCAATCTTTATCTGCCCCCCTGCTTTCAGCTTTCCCTCCCCACTGGCAGGCTTTTCCTGGGAAAACTCCGCATAGTTCTGGCCGCAGGTCTGGGTCAGGCCCAGTTGTGTGGTGCCAATTTCACAGGGCCAGTTGCTGGGCCGAGCCCAGTTGCGTCATGGCAGTTTCTGGGCTATGCCCAATTGCACAGTGCTGGCCACCAGGGGAAACCCATAAGGACTTGGTGGGAGCAGCTCACTTTCCTTTGTACCCCCTTCTACACACTGGGTGAAAACGCATGGTCACTTTATCCTCCTTTATTCCCTATTTCAGCCAGGATTCAGCCAGGATCGAATGCATGCGTTTCGCCGAACGTGTGTTCGATCCTGGCTGAATCCTGGCTGAAACAGGGAATAAAGGAGGCTAAAACAGCCATGTGTTTTTGCCCACTATTTCCTCTTTTTCTCCTCCTGGCAGCCCCCATACCCTTGCCTTTCTCTGCCTCCTTTTCTTCTCACCATTCACCAACCAACCAACCAACCAACCAATTTTAAAGTGGCCAAATTTGGATGGCAAGCTATGAGGACTAGGCGTGCATGGATTGAACTCAATGGTTGAGTGATTTTAGACTTATATTTATTTTGATTCCAATTATGTATTATATTTTAAAATCATGCTCTCAACGGCTTTTTATGAGTGACAAGTATTTATTGGGGTATATACTTGCTATCCTTTTTATGTATGTATATGTATATTTGTGTAATGTGTATATCTTTTATTTGCTGGTCTTGGACCGTATTAAACTTATTACCAACCTATTATCTGCACCATATCTTCAGCTATATTTATTATTTATTTACTTCATTTAAACTTCTCCTTTCTCCACACAGGGGACCCCAAGCACTTTATATATATTTTATCCTTACAATAACCCTGTGAGATAGGTTAGACTGAAAATGTGTAACTAGCCTGATGTTACCCAGTAAGCCTCCATAGCAGAGTGGGGAGTTGAACCTGGATCTTCCAGATCCTAGCCTGAATCTTTAACCACTACACCACACTGGCTTTCATGAGGTGGCTGTTGTTGAACAGTAGCAAGCAGTTGGCCCTGGGTGAGTCATGCAAGTTAGGTGGTTACAAGTTGCCCAGGTTGCTGGTTGATCTGCCCTGATAAGTTTTGCCTCAAAAGCCAAACCAGCCCTGAGCTCTTCACCCTCCACCTGTGTTTCACTGACAGAAACCAAGGCTTGAAGAGTGGCAATACTGTTGTGGTTGCCTAGCAACTCCTACAATGGTCACTGAGAGAGTTTTTGCTTCTTAAACCTACAGGTGGTGCTTCTATTATTTTAGAGTTTTTAAACGCCCTGATGTGGTGGGGTTTTTTTTAGATTTCAGATTTTTCTGCAACATTGGGTGTTTTTTTCTTCTTCCAGATTTATAGAAAGATTTGTCTTGTCTGTTCATGGCTCCAGTGTCTAGATTTAAGTATCCACAGATTTTGCCATGTTGAAAATTAGATATATTGATGATCATCACTGGAAAAATTGAGTGAAAAGAATCAAATTATATATCACAGTGCAAGTAAACATTTTCTGTCACAAGTCCAATCTTTGTCCAAACTTTCATACACAAACAGTATATCAGGAAACTAAGCCATATATTTTATCAGTCCTGATAGGGTTTAGTGTGCAAATATTTTTATTCACATCATAGTGTAAGTAGTGTTGCATTGAACAGAGAGCTACAGTCTAGCACATTAATGTTATCAGACTACCTTTTGTAGATTAGGTCTCAAATGATAGTGTAATATACAAGTGGTAAGTTTCCCCCAAACAAAGCTACCGTTGTTCTGAAAGAGATCACATAGGAAGTATCAAGAGATGACTATCTTGTACATAAAGCTATTATGACAGGTTATCAGATCAACTAGATATATCCACACAATACCTTTAAATCTCTATTTCAAAGGCTATATATAACTATGGACCATGCGTCTGATAAAGTGGGTTCTAGTCCACGGAGGTTTATGTCTTAGTAAATTGGTTAAATACTGAGGTTCCATAAAACTTCCTTTTTTTGTTTGCTTTTGGATCGTCTGGGTTGCTTAGCTCCTTGGTCTAATTGGAGCATTTTGTTGTGCTGACATTTTGTCTGTATACTCCAGGAATGTAACCAGCCATTTAAACATGCTGAGCATGGATGAATCCTTTGTGCAGGGTTCTCCAGAGGAATCATTATAGCTTTCCAAGGTTCTCAGATCAGGGAGGTTTTTTGAGCCAGATGGCCACATTTTATTTTTATAGTATGAACATCTTTTTCATGTTGTCACATAGTAAGCCATGACTGAGTAGCACATTGCATTCTGTTTATGGTGGCTTTTTAAATCACATTTTATCCATTTATACAGTAGCTGTTCTTCTCAGTTTTCAGAAATAGTCCAGTATAGTAATGTTTACAAAGACACATGCTTCCTGGATATATTATCATGTTTTACCATGTTTAGATTTTTTTTTCTGAATAGAAACAAGCTAACCCCCAAATGATGTACCAGACAAGTAAACTCAAATTATAGGCACAGACATACTGATAATAGAAAATCTGCGGTCCTTTTTGGCTTTCAACCACAAGAAGAAGTGCTCTTTTAAAATTTGAATTGCAGACATTTAAATGCAATTGCTCTTATTCTAGGAAAAATATTTGGAGCCGTAGGAGGGCTTTGGTAGCACATGTGGCCAGCAGATCAGTCTTGCTGTGCTTCATGGAAACAGCAGCCTTTGGGACAATTTTTGAATTGGCTTTTTAGAGTGAGAGTCATGAATATTTGATATATACCATTAGAGATGTCACTATCTAAATTAATTCAATTATGAACGAGGAGAACTGGACAAATGACAGAGCTCAGTAATGCTGATATACATGTACGTACACACCTAGCAATTGCTCTCCATTCATAGCTAGCTACAACTGAAGACTTCTTTGAAAGATGTCAAAGAGGTCTTCGAATGCATGATCCTACATTTACAGAACCAATAACAGTAATCTCTGTGGTTGTCAGTTGTTGAGTACAATAGACATTCTGTGTGAGCAATACCCTAGTGTTGTTTTAGGAATGAAATTACAGTACACCTTTTCCCTTTTCAATTACAGAGGAAATACAGATATTTAAAGTCAGAATGTGATTAGGCAGGTTGGAACTGGGCCAAGCCACAAGGATTCCAACCCATCACTTTGGGGAAAGTTTGCTTAACTCCTAATAGCACAGCTTTAGAGCTATAATGATAGTAATATATCTTTCTACAGATTAAGGCATTCATGACTATGTATTGTACAAGCTGAGGACCCACAATAGGATTGCCAGGTCCCTCTTCGCCACCAGCAGGAGGTTTTATTGACAGAGCTAGAGGAGGATGGGGTTTGGGGTGGGGACTTTAATGCCATAGAGTCCAATGGCCAAAGCAGCCGTTTTCTCCAGGTGAACTGATCTCTATCGGCTGGAGATCAGTTGTAATAGCAGGAGATCTCCAGCTAGTACCTGGAGGGTGGCAATCCTAACCCACAGACACTTGCAGGAGGCATCTCATTTCCCCCTCCCCCACTATGTCCTTTTCCCCATTCATGAAAGCCCCCATAGCCTCTTCCCTTTTACTGTTTCCTTCTCTCCTTTCCACCTAACAGCCAACATACATCTATCCATCCCTCTGTCTTCAGATTTCCCTTTTTCAAAAATTGCTCTTTCAAAAATGGGGAGGGAGGAGATTTAAACCCCAATTTTTTTCAAATTTAAGATCCCCTGAGTCTGCAGAAAAGCCTGTTGGGGGTGAGTGTGCCTCCTATCTGCAGATTTAAGTATCTGCAGTCAGGGGGCACACTTCAGAGTTAGATATATAGATGATTGATCAATATGGGTTTTCTATATTTTCTTCATTCTTTATTTTTATTATTCAATATATTGGCTGGTTTTTATATTGTGCATGATCTGAAGTGCTCTTGATCTGCACAGCAACTTATAAATTATATGAAAATAGCTCCAGAGTTGTATGTTGTAATGGCCATTGCACACATCCAATCCGATATGACTCTTGAGAGGAGGCATATAAATGTTCCAAAATAAATAAATACAGTGCAGGATTCTGGCAAAATATCTTATCTCATTAAATTCATTTGTTACAAACAAAAATAAACTGGCTCTGAGACAGCCCGTTAGCGATGCCAAGTTGCGGTCCAAAATACACAACCCTTTTGAAATCAGTGAGATGCTTTCTCAGTCATTAATGAGTGGGCATTCAAGTTCACATTAATATGAAAGGAGGAGTGCTTTTATTGGTTCTCATGCACTTGTGAAAAGACTAGTGCCATTATGACTAGATTGGGACAGGGCAAGCACATTCTTATATTGACTCATTAACTGCAGAATTTAAAAGGATTTAAATGAGATCTCCAATGAGGAGGGTTCAGAAATCTAAACAATAAATAACATAAATTTAACACAGTATATCCCTTTAATTCAGTAATGTGCCCTGATGGTTGGTTTTTTTTTTAAAGACACAACCACTGATTGGTTGTTTTCTTTACTTAAGAGCAACAGTTATCTTCATGAAATCGTCTCCGAATATCTCTTCTGTGGTGTTATTGTCATATTTATTTTAATTAGCTAATGACAGATTTAAAAGAAGGGAGCAAAACAACAAAATAAATCCTTGGGGAATCCCAGACTATGGTGATTTTGATGTGATGTACTCAATACAGACAGTCCACTGGGAATCATACCCAGAATAACTGTATGATGAAGAAGTTCCTTACACTTTCTGTACAGAGAAACATAGGCTCCTTGCCAGCACTTAGCAGCTGGATATGAAGAGGAGGAAATCCAGTGTTGTGCAAATTAAATGCCTGGGAAGACGTGCTGTGGTGTTGCAGAGGTAACAGCTGCTATTTCAGCATACAGAGCCTAAAAGAACAAACAAAAAACAGCACCATGGAAGGCACCCATTCCATGGCAAATATTCTATAAAACATGGAGCGGAAATTCCAGGTAGCAACTTCTTCTTTTTTGTGTGGGTTATAACAGCAGCACTAGCATATTAGGTGTGGATGAATGGAGAAAGGACAGAAGGCATCAGCAATTGAATTAATGCTTAGTCTGAGCAAAAGCACAACAAAAACTATGCGCAGGGACATCAGAATGGGCCTTGAAAACTTAAGCCACCATATTGGAAGCATCCACCACTCTATGACAGGCTTTGGAAATCTTTGTAACTGTACTCACTCTGCTAATATATGAGCGGTGACTCCATCCCAAGGGAGAGAATATCAAAAAGAGGATAGGAGTCTGGAGGGCATGCTTATTAATTAATTTAAATGAGCAAAACAAATAATGTATTCTATTATAACAAACTAAAAAATATATTATAGTAATCTTAACGAGTTAGCTACATACATAAACTTTTATTGGCATAATAACAGCATTTTAACATGCCATAATGTAAACACCAAAGGAAAATCATATTCTATCATGAGCTATCCAACTGCTTCAATAAAATTGCTAAATGTCTCCTCCTCATAGAACAGGCAGATAATGCCATCCAAACCCTTTAATGTCAAATACAGTGGTACATATCTATAGTCACAGTTCTTATCCTATACCACCATTCTCTCTCTCTCTCTCTCTCTCTCTCTCTCTCTCTCTCTCTCTATCTATCTATCTATCTATCTATCTATCTATCTATCTATCTATCTATCTATCTTTATAACAATAGCAAGATACTCAGCAACATGCTCAGTAACATTTGGGATTCTAGCCAGCAGCAAAAACCTAGTACTCATGTCTGCTGAGTTTGTCTGGACCTGTAGATGAGGACAAATCAGTTGCAAGCACTGTTGGGCAAAGAGTGGGCAGCGCAAGAGGATATGAAGGACTGAGTTCGGTTCTTTAAGATGGCAACTACAGAGCCTTTTCTCACGGGGTATTTTCTTGTATCTGCCACTAACCATTGCTGATGGAAATATATTCAGCCTAGCTAACATAAAGGCTCTGCGATGCTGGGGGAGAACTAAATTTGAGAAATACTGGGCCATGGCCATCTGTGAATAGGCGAGGCCAAAGAAACATGGTGAGCAGATCTTGTTCACTGCAGCAATTATTATTTGTTGTTCTACATCCCAGATCCTCCTTTGAATCACCCAGAAAATGTATACTTCTCCAGAGTTGGCCATAGCCTCCATATCGATGCCTAAAGAGTGAATTTTCTGTGATATCAAAAGCGACCATAGAGGTATAAGGGTCAGCAAGTAGACTAGCTATAAGGCTATTTGATGGAGTTCGAAAGTGGAGGTGCAACCAAAATCTAATGGCTGAAACCCATGCTCTAGATTCCAAGAGATGGAGTCCCAACTTGGCACATAATGTAATATATCCAACTGAGTTAGGGATACCAAGTATACGGCGTAAGAAAACTGAATTAAACCATTCAACCTCCTTATTGAAAGCCTGAATCCACACAGGGATTCCATACAGTAGATGGAGGATTACAGTGGCCTGAAAGATCCTTAAAGCAGCTGGAACAAATTTCCAAATTTCCATTTTGATTTCCATTTTGAGGAAAAACGAACTATGGCAGACTCTTTACTTTTAGCTGATACAAGAGAGCATTCTCAGTGGATAGATCAGTTTAAATTATGGGGGAAGAGCACCCCCAGGTACCTGAAGGTTTTAACCTGTTCGATTTCTCTCCCACCAACTCGCCAATCCAGCCATTTCCATGATCTAGAAAAGACCAGTATTTTGGTCTTTTCAAAATTGATAGATAAAAGGTTCTGCTCACAGTAAGACACAAATGCTGCTAGGGAGTGCTTTAGGCTGACTTTTGAAAAGGCAAGAGTCACTGCGTCGTCTGCATATAAACGAATTAGCTGATGTTTTATGGTTTAAAATATTACCGGCTCTGAGCCTGGCCTAGCTGGGAATGAGGGCAGGGTATAAATGTAATAAATGAATAAATAAATAATATTTGGATCTCCTTATTATGCTGGCACTTTGCTGACTGTGGTAGCATCCATGAAGGTCAGAGGAAAAGGGGAAGGAAGAGACAAGAGATAATGTAACTGTCCTGCAAACTTTCCTTCTCTACCATCCTAGTAGCAGTGCTAAATCAGACTGGTGCTGTTGTTGAGGCCCCTGAACTAACAGGGGACTAGCATGGGGCATCAGACATCTTCTTTGTCCCATCATCCCTGTTCTGGTGATATTTTTTTCTGACATGCCCAAAACACTATACCTTGGCATCCTGAGACTACTTTTCCCAGGATGCACTAAAATGCAGCTCCTCAGAGGCATTATAAAGAACAGGGCTGCTCGCTTCCCTTCATTGTGAAAAGTATTCATTTATTTCTACTCTCTGCTTCCTTCCATTTAACCAACTTTTAATCCATGAGAGGACCAGTCTTCTTATCCCATGATATAGAGAGCTTTGGAGAGGCACCTTAGAAGTCCAGGAATATGAGATCTATTGGATTGCCCTTATCTACCTGTATATTAACCTCCTGAAAGAACTCCAAGAGGTTAATGAGGCAGGACTTCCCTTTGCAGAAGCAATGTGGATTTCCCTCAGCCTACTTTGTTCCTCAACGTGCTTAATAATTTTCACTCTAATAACAGTTTCAACTACTTTCCTTGGAAAATTCAGTGGAGTCAGTTCCTATTTTGTGCTCTCTGTCCCCGTTGAATCACTGTTGGTAATTTTTGCCCATTTTTCTCTTTTGTGGATGCCTTGGTAAATTTTTGCTACTTTAAGTTGCTAGTATTGTCATCACTCAGAGTTCAGCTCCCTTCCCAGAAGTTAAAATCTAAAAATTACATTTCTGAGTAGGTAGGTGGATGCATTTTGTCTCTAATGAACTTGGAGCAAAATACCTGAACTCTAATGTATCAAGCAGCGCCCAACCTGCATTTTATATACTGCAGCTGCTCAGGTATGCTTTGAACTGTTAAGAATGTACTGTAAGATAATTATATGTTTCTAATGTTTATTTAACTTCAATAACAAACACCTTCGTAGCTTTTGAATTAATGAAAAGTAAAAGAATACAGCATAAATAGGGTTGCCACTTAGTGGGTTTCCTGCTTTTGCTGTGGCTCTCCTGTAGCTTTCCTCTGAGCAGCAGGAGGCAAAGAGGAGAACAGTGTCACATGTGTTATGACATCACTTTCTGCAAAAACCTACAAGTGAAGTCATAGGTACACCATAATGGTCTAGGAATGCCCCAGATCTCTATGGTAAAGACCATTTTAAGAATTCCTAGAGCATTGCAATGTAGCCACTTTGGGGCTTTCACAGGAAGTAACATCACAACACTGTTATTCAAGGAGAGCCAGCATGGTGAATTAGGTAAGAACGGCAGACTCTGATCTGGAGAACCGATCCCTGCTCCTCCGCATGAATGGTGGACTCTAATCTGGAGAACCAGTTTTGATTCCCCACTCCTCCACATGAAGCCTATTGGGTGACCTTGGGCTAGTCACAGTTCTCTGAGAACTCTTTCAGCCTCACCTACCTCACAAGGTGCCTGTTGTGAGGGGAGAAGGGAAGGCGATTGTAAGCTGCCTTGAGAGTCTTTATGGTAGAGAAAAAGCGGGGTATAAGAACCAACTATTCTTCTTCTATCCCACCCTGAAAGCTCCTGTTCTATGCAGGAGCTGGGCTGGCAACTGTAAGCATACTGTTGAACCTTCAGCTCTTAATGCTTAGGGCTGTTTAACTTAGAAAAAATGAGGGTAAGTCTATAACATAATGCATGGTGTGTAGGGCTGTCTATTCAGTTCCATCCGACATGGAAAACAGCTGAATTTCCCCCGATTCGGCGGTTTCCAGTTCGGATAGAGCCAAAGTCAAAAAAGGCGGGAAAACAACGAGCCGAACTCGGTGAGTTCAGGCGGACGCCGGATAAATTTGTACAACTTCGGCGCCCCTGAATCATCATTCTCCCGCGTCCAATGGTGGCCCAAGCTGGGTCTTCTTCTGGCCAATCAGAGCAGGGATTCTCCTTTTTGAATGGGCCAGGAGAAGAGTATAAAAACTCCTGAGTCCCTCCCGTCCCCTCCCAAGTTCATTTCCTTCCATTTTGGTGGTGCTGCTCCTGAGAGATCCTGAGCTGAGCTGCTTACTGAAATAGGATTGGATTTACTTCTCCTCCCTGCTCCTGCTGGAAGACATCCACACAGTTTGATTTTTTGGGGTTTTCTCTATACTTTTTCTCCTATGTGTGTGTGGGGGGGAAGCAGATTCTCTGTGGGTATGGGGAAGCAGTTTCTGTGGTTGGGGGGGAAGCCAAAGGGGGGCTGTTGCCTGTTCTGCCAGGGTGTGTGTGCCCGCTTGCCTCTGTGGGACTGTGTGTTCTGCCTTTTTCTGCCCGTTGCCACCCTCACCTGGAGTTGAGTCAGTGGGGCTGTGCGGCATGAGTCCCCCTCCGCTCAGCACCCGAGCCTCCTCCTCTTCCTTGGATCGTTTGTTTGGGCTTGAGCCGAGAGCCGTACTGGTTTGAGGGGGGGGGCTTTGCCTGTTCTGATGGGGGGGCCCGCTCGCCTCTGTGGGAGTGTGCGTTCTGCCTTTTTTTGCCTGTTGCCACCCTCACCTGGAGTTGAGTCGGTGCAGCAGTGCAGCGTGAGTCTCCCTCCGCTCGGCACCCGCTCCTCTTCCTTGGTTCGTTTGTTTGGGGTTGAGCTGAGCCGTACTGGTTTGAGGGGGTGTTGTTCTGCTGGGGGGGGGGCTTGATTGCCTCTGTGGAGTGTGATTTGGGGGGGTTACCTGTTCTGGTGGAGTGATTGCCTCTTTGCGAGTGCAATCTATCAATCCTGAAGATACGGAATTTGTGCAGGTTGCACTTACGCTAGTAGCGTTATAAGATGCACTTTGGCTGTGTTGAAATGAAAAGATACGTTACCCATGCTAGTTATGCTGTATACTTATGCTTTGTATACTTTCAGCGTAGTTCCATTGGCTCTTAGAAGCCACAGACTCGCTTCTACTGTGTGTGTGTGGGGGGGAGTCAAAGGGGTGTGATCTGTCCTGGTAGGGGGACAGCTTGATCTCTTTGTGAGCGTGATTGTTGCTGTTTTCACTGTTTGCCACCTTCACCTGGAGGTCAGTGTGGGTCAGTGAGTCTCTCTCTGGCTGCCCAGAAACAATGGGAGGTTTTGCCTTGGATTTGACACTCTCTGACGCACATTAAGGATTGCCGGCTCCTCTTCATTCCAATGGGCGGAGGGGGGAACCCCTTCCAGACCCCATAACTTGGGACCCCCTGACCCAATCTGCACCAAACTTGGGGGTCCTTGCAAGAAGGGTCCCCCAAGCTACACTGAAAGTTTGGAACCTCTAACTCCAAAAATGCCCCCTTGAGCTGTAGAAAGCCAGCATAAGTAGCCTTTTATTATGGAACAAGAGGCGCTTATGCCAGCGGTGGGGGCAGTTCCGTCAGTGTCTGGGCACCTCAGAGCAGCACACCGCTTCTCTGACGCCGCACTCTCTAGGACCCCAGAACAGAAATGTTCATTCAGACAGTTTAGGACAAAGTAATGTAAGGATGGGTGATAATATGCAACCCTCAAGTGAGGGATGCTCTTATTTAATGGCTCATTTAAACACTGAAGAAAAAAAGCGACAGGACTGAGAGTTGAGGAACTCCGCGGCTTAATTTCTGGGCTGCTGACTCCACCTTTCCAATGCAATATGTCCAACAAGAAAAGTAAAACCAAAACTACCTAATCTCCCAAAGCCCTTCTACAGGTCATTTGATAAGATGAAGTGATTGGCTACATCAAAAGCAGTAAACAACCCCAGAAGAATTAACAGAGATTAATTACCCTAATCCTTTTCGAGCTGTAGACCATTCACCAGAGCTGCTAAAGCTGACTCTATTCCATAACCGTTGGAAAGCAGATGGAAAGAATTCAAAAGGTTTCTTTCGCCAGTCCTCCCTTAAAGGTTCTCACGATGAAAAGCATCCTAAGTAAGGGGTGAGAATCCAAGTACAGCTTGAGCCATCTCCCCCTTCTCCACCCCTGCTACAGGCTAGATTTCCCCAGGACCACCACCCACTATACAGCTTTGATGAAAAAGTTCAGAAACAAAAACTCGGCTGTCCTGAAAGCAGCAAAATCATTTCACCTGCAAATGGTATGTAGTTTCTCCCTACATTTTGCTGCATTAGGGATTCTAATATACAGCAGAAATACTGTATGCATTTCATTTTGAAAACAAAGTACAGTGCACAGGCATTCCACAGGAGTTTTGCTACCCTCAACGTCAGAATTGGTTGTCTCAACTACAGTACTATTGAAAATCATTAGCGGAAATACCAAGGGAATGGGCCATTGCTTCTTGTAATTGAAATGGATTGGTTATTAACATTTGAAACGCAGCAACTGCATATATAGAATCATTTTTAACATCTTTAAACCATATATTAAGCTGTATTGGCTGTCCCCTGGGGTGCACAGAGTAAGTTAAAGACCTGTGACTCCCAAGTGTAAGCTCAAATAATCATAATGACTCATTAGAGAGCCTCATTTCCCAATCACTCATCAATGAATTTACTTCTGTTAGATGGATGGGACATAAAGATGCTTTGTAGCGATTTTGGTAATGCTAATGTTAGGAACATTGAATTATTTATGTTCAACTTCAGCATGTTTGGAACCTTAGCTGAAAAAGTCCAACTGTTACTGCAAAGTAGCCCATCATTATGAAAGGTGGTGGAGGCTGAAGGCACATATTTTCAGGAACTCTTGGGAATGTCCAATATTTTTACCTCCCCAGCTACCTTCCTGAATGGAACAGGGTAGTATCCCTTATACATCCCTGACGCCATTGGCGTATATGGGAGAAAAAACAGCTATCTGTATTCCCATCCTAAACAGTGGCCACTCTACCATGAATGGTTTTGGCCAGGTTTTCCTCCCACCAGGGTTGCTCAGATATGAAGGTAGCTTAATTAGTACCTAGAATTTAGTGGCAGCCGTTAAGTACCAAGCCTTTGTCTAAATAGCCCCACCTCTTTATCTGCACAACCCCACTATTATACTGAATGTTGGACTTACTAAAGTGTGACAAAGAGACATGAGGGCTCAGAACTGATTTCAGCTGAATGGATAGGGTTCCCAGCTCTGGGTTGGGAAAAGCCTGGAGATTTTGGGGGTAGAACCTGAGGAGAGCAGGATTTGGGGAGGGGAGGGACTTAAATGGGGTATAATTAGGGTTGCCAGGTCCCTCTTTGCCACCAGTGGGAGGTTTTGGGGTGGAGCCTGAGGAGGGGAGGGTTTGGGGAGGGGAGAGAGTTCAATGCCATAGAGTCCAATTGCCAAAGCGGCCATTTGCTCCAGGTGAACTGATCTCTATAGGCTGGAGATTAGTTGTAATAGAAGGAGATCTCCATCTAGTACCTGGAGGTTGGCAACCCTAGGTATAATGCCATAGTGTCCACCTTCCAAAGCAGTCATTTTCTCCAGGTGAACTGATCTCCTTTACCTGGAGATTATTTGTAATCCTTGGAGATCTCCAGCCACCACTTGGAGATTGGCAAGTTTACGAATGGATCAAATTGAATGTCACCATTTGATTTTGTTTGACCCTTATGAGAATAAAACTTGTAATTCTTTATTTCTGCACCAGTTTAACTTTCTGTGTACTGAAGAAATATTCTTTTTACATCATGTATAAATGGCAGGAAAGTATGATATGTTAGTGAAAGACTGAGTAAAAATGGCATAAATATGGTATAAAGAAACAAAAGAATCATCAGTGACAACAGTGAAAGTGAGGCGAACTGAAGACAAAGAAAATTTGCCCATATTGGCTCATCCTTTGGTCTTATAGTTATGATGATGGGATAAAGGGCTGCCCTTGAAGACTTTCCAGAATTCTGCAGCCATATTGAGGATGGGAGTGGGTCATCAGGACCCTATCACCCCAGTCTTGTTCCATCTACACTGGCTCTCAATTTGCTTCCGAGCACAAATCAAGGTGCTGGTATTAACCTTTATTTCTTGGGGTCAACTTACCTGAAGGGCTACCTTTTCCTATTTCCTATTTCAATCTATTTCAATCTATTCATCCAGTTCAGTAATCTTCCGAGGCCCAGCTTTGGGTCCTCCCATTATCTGAGGCCAATGGCAACCTCGGAAAGGGTCTTCTTAGTCATGGTGCCAAAACGTTGGAACTCCCTCTTGAGGAAGATTCATTTCCCTCCATCACCTTCTTTCAGTGGCTGATGAATTTTGTTTTGTTTGGCATGTCCCCAATAGCTATTACTGTCTCTTCTTCCTGGTTTTGTTTTGTGTTTTGTCTTTGTATCATTTTATCTAACTGCTTAAACATTTGGTATATCCTGTATTTTAAATGCTGTTTTAATGTCTTAAATGTTTTAATGCTGAAATGCTTTAATGTTGTGATGTTCGCCACCTTGGGGACAGTATTTGGGTGGAAAGATGGGATAGAAATGTTTTACATAAATAAAGAGAAAAATAGAGTTTCAACAATTTAGCCACAAAACATTTGACATGGATGAGTAAGCCAGTCCAATCCTATTTTCAAACTGACATATTGAGTGGGAAAATTAGGGAAAGGGGAGGAGAGGTGCCTGAAACACCACAGTCGCCAATATGATCTTCCAGTCCAGATCCCTCTGTCCAAGGATCCTGACTTGGGGCATATGGAAAGTGCACCGCAGTGCTGATGGTTCTGCACTGCATTGGTTCCACTAAAAGGCATCTCTAAGTGCTCACTGCACTGAGAGCAGTCTGAAGTGAGGTGTATATGGGTACCGAAAAGAAATTTATATAGGTAGCTGAAAGCAACGGCTATTAGAACAAGCATTTGGACTCACATCTGAGCCCACATTCCATTAAAAATATTGGACTGTGAACCGTGTACCCACAACTGAAAGCACACAGAGATGCACCCCCTTCACAAACCACAACATTTTTGTGGGTCTACACTTGTTCTTACTTAATTGTACTGTATGCAGGGATGTGTGAGGGGGAAATGATTTATTTTTTCCATTTGTTTTCACTTTAAAAGTTCCCCATCCATTTAGGTTTTTCCCCATTTATTTTAATTGCATTCATTTTTCATCAGGCAATTTGTTTTTATATTTTGCCATTCAGTTTTGTTTCCCGTTGATTTCAATGGGAAACCTAGCCAGAGCAGATCTGCTTATAACTTTGGCATTTGCATCCAAGTGGCCTGAACATTTCAAGCATTTTGCAACTTGCTCATGCTATCAGATCCAGCAAATTTCAGATACAGGGGCCCATTTCAGAGACAACAAAGGTGTACGGCCTGCTTCCTTTCTGCTATTTCATGCAGTGTTTCTAATGCACAACTTCTCCACTGAAATGGCAATATAAAGCAATGGGAGAATTGATGTAGAATGAGAGGATGAGATTAGGGTCATTTATGCATGGGTATTTTCACTCATGTTTGCCCCTGGCCTGTCTCGATTGTTCCTTGGAGTTGTGCATGAGTTTTCCGTCCATTAGAGAATACCTCGCTGTCGGTCCTCACAAATCCTGGGACTTTTTGTTCCTCTGTTAATCCTATTCTTCCCTCTCCCCTGAGCTCGGTCCGGGTGAAATCCCCGTGCATAAGGCAAAGCGCAGGACATGCATGTTTGGTTTCTCTCACAGCCAATTACAAAGCAGCATGTAAAGAGGCAGGGATTCAGATGCTTCCTTGGAGCTCTTTCTGAGCAGAAGAAAGGCTTTTTAAAACCAAGGCTTAGATTTCTTTCCCCCCCACTTTCAGAATGCTCAGTTTTGTGTGTGTGTGTTTTTTTGTTTGTTTTTTTGTTTTTGTGTTCTTAAGATGCTTTTTTATGCAGCAATTGGGTTTGGGGGGATTTTCTCTTACAGTAAGCTCTACAAAGTAAGCCAATTATTGATTATACACTACTAACTATAAGTCAGCTATCACCGTGAAGTGGGCTCTCATTTCCAGTGCATTCTGAATTCTAAAGTAGAACACTGCAGCAGATGAGAAATAATAACCACTCACGGATTCCGTGGTGCTCATTTTTATAGCTTCTTTGGGATGTAGCTCCTGACCTGTGGAGACCAAAGATCAAGGTAGACTTTGCCACTTGCATATTATGGCAGGTTTTCCTTCCCTATCCTCTTACTATTATAATTAATTTAATTAGATGCTTCTCTGTCTGTATAAGTCAGAACGGTTCTGGCGGGTTTGTGTTCACTGCCTTTTTTGCTATTCACCTTGGTTTGCCGCCAGCTGTTGATGAATGAAAGTAATTTACCTGCTGTAGATTCCATTTCAATATGTCAGGAATTAAGGATAGATTTTTAATCTTAATGGTATGTTCACATAAGAATTAATGGATTTTTGTCTCCTTTTGCCCCCTACAAAAAAAAAAAAAAATTAAACTGCCATCTCATATTTCTCCTACTTGTAATTTGAAAGAGATTTAAAACTAATCTCCACTACTTGACTCCTTTGAGATTTCTTTAATTTTTGATTTTGCTAGGTAGATTTTACAGGCCGTAGCTCTCTTTTTAGCAATATTGGATATTTTGCTAGAGGGATTAAAGCTCCCTCTTACTTTTTATTATGTTAATTAAACCATTCCACTCCTTCCCATGTAATATATAGTAGAATGAATGGCACCACAAGCCCTGTTTAATCTATGAAACGCGTCTTTCTGATAGCATCAGTGTCCATATATAATGTAGACCCAAGATTAATTGCAGTACAACAGTGATTTTCACCATCTCAAAAGCTGCACTTTAAATCTACTTAATAATGACACACAAAATGTCGTGTTTTATCATTTGAATAGGAAAGAGATTCTCTTATGTTCTCTTCAAGACAAGTTTGATTTCCATCAAGAACATAAGCATTTAGCAAAGGTATGAACCAGCTGCTGGAAGACACCATCTTCAACAGCTTCCTCACACCCAGTTGGACTACTGGTTCATCATCCTCATCATCATCATCATCATCATCATCCTCATCATTTAGATTTATGACCCACTCTCTCTCAGCTGAGGCTGGGCTCAGAGTGGCTAACAACCCATAATAAAAATATCATTGTTACATAAATTTGAGTTAACATAATATAATTAAAAACCAATGAAACCAATAAAACTCATTGGACTAGTTGGTGCACATTGATACACACTGGAGCCATAATGGGCCAGGGGCGGGGAAAAGCAATCCAGCCCCACCAGTGTTGATGGAATAACATAGGCACCAAGAAGGTGGGCAGGGAGGCCAGTTATGATATAATATATATTCCATTGCTGTCCTTAACCATATTGCTTTTTGTCTTTCATTTAAGCCCAAGTTTTCTTTTGATTTATATTCCTTTAAAATATTCAAGTTGCAGTGATGTATGATAAGCACTATATTTGTAATTAGAGTTTCCTTTTCTTCAAAAACAACATTCTGCTACCTGGGTAGGGTCAAAGAATGGAGACCATCAGATCAAAGGATAGAACGTGGCAGGTTCAGGGATGGCATCCAAAGGGTCATGGTTAGGCTGACAGTCTGTGACTGGCCCTTCTGATCACTCATCAAGCTTCCATGACAAAGTGGGGATTGAACCTGGCTCTATCTGATCCTAGTCCAAATCCTACACCACACTGGCTCTCTAAAATATCTGATGAAGTGAGCTTTGACTCACAAAGGGTTATACGCTGGAAATTTTTGTTGGTTTGAAGGTGCTACTGGATTTGAATTTTGTTCTACTGCTGCAGACTAACATGGCTACCCACCTAAATGTACATATGTGAGTGCTGTCAAGGTGCAACCAATTTATGGCAACTCCAGCAATGGGTTTTCAAAGAAAGCGAGAAGCAGAGGTGGTTTGCCATTGCCTTCCTCTGAGGACTCTTTCTTGGTGTTCCCCCATCCAACTACCAACCCTGCTTAGCTTCCAATATCTGATGGGACTGGGATATACCATGTCACCTTCCCTCCCATGTCACCTGAAATTATCTCCAAAATAGTCAAGAACCATGCTGTAATTTTGGATATCAGTGTTGAGGTAAAATGTTGAGAGAAGGCCATAGATGGCAACTGATTGGAAGTTGACTGATAGTTGTTCAAGACAACCATTAGAGCATAGAACCTCAAAATGCTATCTTTGATTCAAGACAGATTATGAGTGGAATTGAAAGCATTCAGGATTTGAATTGATATAAAAGAACCACATGAGTGCCAAAAATCCCTTCAGCTGAAGGGCCACTTTATTTTAATTTCCTTATATGTGAAAACCACACTATGTGCAATTTTGGTACTTCTCCTTTATAGTACACATGAGCAGTAGGATCTGATATAGTTCAAAAGGAGAATAGCAAATATATATGTATGTGTGTATGTACTTCACATAATTATGAGAAGACAAGTGTCACTGGAAAAGACAGTAATGCTAGGAAAAACTGAAGGCAGCAGGAAAAGAGAAAGACCCAACATGAGATGGATTGACTCTATAAAGGAAGCCACGGCCCTCAGTCCGCAAGATCTGAGCAAGGCTGTTAATGATAGGACCATTTGGAGGTCATTAATTCATAGAGTCGCCATGAGTTGGAAGCAACTTGAAGACACTTAACACACACATACTTTACATCTGGTGCTATGCATACATATTTAATGGTTGAACATTTAACCATGAACATACCTTCTTTTAAGCAGCCTTAAATTTCTTATTAGTGTTACAGTTCTTCTTCTTTTCCTTCTCCCAACCAAACCAACTGGTGCATGGCTTCACCAATGGCACATTATAAAAAAGATGCTAGAGATACTTTAAAGGCAGAGATAGTTAAAAGCATCAGCTTTTTACCCCAAAAAGAAACATAGCTGCTTTCTATTTATAACCTTGCAAGTAAGTCCTATTGATTTCAGTAGCTTTCGTGTCTGATTGAAGTCTTTAGGATTTCAGCCTCAGACATGACCTGAAAAGCTACATCAAAGAAAATGACTGTTTCTTCAGCGAGTTCCACTAATCGCTAAATTCCTCAATTTACAGCTCATTCGTCTTCATCTCTTTCTTTTGATGTCTTGGTTTTCGCAAGCAGGTGCAACACATGGAGCAGTGAAAATGATATAAAATTACTTATAATACAACCTAATGTTCTGGATACAGAGTGTTTTTTCAGGTAGGGATTATGGGGATTTATGCATCCTGAGGCCTACCGACCTCTCCGAACAAAATGTTTTAAGACTAGCACATCAAACCCTGCCCAGATCTGTTTCATTTCTCAGGGTAAGATTATGTTCCATAGACTAAGGAGTAGGAAGGAGGAGAGAATCTGACTTGAATATAATTCAGGAGCTTGTATGGGATTTTTTTCACTCCACTTTTCCTCCATTGGTGCTCCTGGTACAATGAAATTTTATATTGAGAGCTAGGCTTTGGACGATGGGGTAGGGTGGGTAGGGCTGTTTGCTTCAAGAGCTAGAGCTGTTCTTATTAGATGAAAAGCCTCAAGCTTCCTATTCAAATGACATCTTAAAGGCTTTTACTTCTTAACATGCCAAATTCTATTCAGGAGCTATCCCCAAACGTCACCATTTATCTTCTCCTTCTCTATGATCTGGCAAATCCACTTCAGGAAGTTCATATTCTTTGTTGAGCATCATTCATTACTTATTTCCCTCTTCATCTAATCAGAGTCTGACTAAAAATATATCAATGATATTTATTTTAAAGCAACCAAAGAAACTCCATTCCTCAGATTAGGAAGGAAGTCTATATATTTCACACTGATAATTGCTTCTCCTTCTTCTCCCGCTTTAAATTCTTTATGGTGGGTAGCAAAGGGATTTATTTGTATAGCAGTCAGTGGATTGCTGCTGTTGAGGTCGAAGAATTCCATTTGATTTGACTAGTGCCACAGTTAATATATATTTCCAATTAGATTTGTGCTAAAATTAATAACACCAAGGTTTAGAATTTCAGCAGAGCACAAATAGCATGACTGACCAAGAGTCAGGCAAAATTTAATTGCATGGACCAATTTAGGGATCGGGAATTATTTATGCAAACATTTCTGGAATGTATGACTTATATAAGCCATTTCCAGGGATATTCTTACATGTAAAATGGTATGCAGCTCTATTAACACATCTGCTGCTCCATATTACTGTCAGTTAATGTAGCCCTACTGAAACCAGGGTAAGCATTAACATCAGCAGTGATGGCTAATTATGACAGGTGCTATACCCTATTATTTATTCTATGGCTTACAACTATTTATTCCCTTCCCCTTAGCCCAGTGCTCCTGAAGTTGTTTCCAAAACAAAATTAACAACAAACTACCTGTATAATATTATGCACTCAAGCTGTGATCCATAAATATCTCAAGCCAGTGAGGGAGATCTAAAATGCAACAGCGGCATCAGCAATTGCTTCTTCTGAAGGCCCTTTTCTAGAATATTTAAATGAAATTGCCTCATTTTCCCCCCAGCTCCCTATTTTTCATAGTAGGCCTTTCCTTGTAGAATACCCCTATTCCAATTTCAGCATCTCTCTCAGCACCTTCACTTCTTACGGTTTTTATGCCTCCCCCCACTTTTCTTTGGAATGAGTTTTAAATCACACAGTGCCTGAGACTGAAAGCCATCAGCTGTGCAAATTGCAATAGGATCAAGTGGTAGCAGGAGGCTACAGCATGACGTTACTTAGCAACATGGTTATTCCCACCCCTCTCCTCCATTATCTAGGATTATACTCTTCCTCACATAGGCAGCCAAGCAAAGATAGAAGCACGGTTTTATGGCAATAAGGCAAATAAATGGGTGGGCTCTTCGTTTGAGGGCCTGAAATGACTGTCTTCCCCCCACCCCCAAGATGTTCTCCTTATGTTTGTTTAGGAGTGGATATGAACATTCTTACATTGTTTTTTAAATTGCTTAAGAGGAAAAATCCCCCTGAAAACTTTTACTTTCTGTGTTAGAAAGAGAAAGAAGGAGCATTCACACACCAAGTATATTCTCTTTTTGCTAATAAACAGAAATTGTCTGACTTTCTGTAAGGGGGTGGGGCTGTGGCTAAGTGTAAGAGCATGTGGTTTGCATGCTGAAGGTCCCAGGTTGAATCCCCAGCATCACCACATAAAAGGATCAGACAGTAGGTGATATGAAATACCCCTATCTGAAATCCTGGAGCTGATGCTAGTCTGAATAGACAACATCGACCCTGACGGACCAGTGGTCTGACTCAGTAGAAGGCATCTTCGTGTCTTCTGTTGTGCACAATCATAAGTAACCTCAAGAGGATGATTGACAACCCACTCTTTATGACCATGATGAAGTGGATTTATGAGAGGAGTTCTGTATGATCATATCACAAATTACCTTTTCATGATATATGCTAGATGAGAAACATTGTCCAGGACATTAGAAATGAAGAATATAGACCTACTGCAAAAGGGTTAAAAGCTGTGTTTTAGATAATCACTTCTGATTCTGAATCCTGATATTAAAATTTTGATGTGTAATCAAATGTGTAATGATGTCTCTGCTTATGAATTGTTCTTGTATGAACAACTATTATATGTTCTTGTAGTTGTGTTGCTGTTGCTAGGATCCATCTACTATTGAGAAACTGCAGGTCACAGTGGTGGCTCAACCAGCCTGAGGCCACCAGCCTGTGCTCCTTGCTGGTGTTGCCACCTCTTCCCCAGCTCCAAGAGTTGCCAGGTCCCCCTTTGCTACTGGTGGGAGGTTTTTGGGGCGGAGCCTGAGGAGGGCAGGATTTGGGGAGGGGAGGGATGTCAATGCCATAGAGTCCAATTGCCAAAGCAGCCATTTTCTCCAGGTGATTTGATCTCTATCGGCTGGTGATCAGTTGTAATAGCAGGAAATCTCCAACTAGTACCTGGAGGTTGGCAACCCTACCAGCTCCTCAATGTCCTAATTCACCTAGGTTTGCCAGGTTTCTCGTTGCCACCAAGGTTGCCAGGTCTCTCTTTGCCACCGGAGGGAGGTTTTGAGAGCGGAACCTGAGGAGGGCAGGGGAGGAACTTCAATGCCATAGTCCAATTGCCAAAGCGGCCATTTTCTCCAGGTGAACTGATCTCTATCGGCTGGAGATCCGTTGTAATAGCAGGAGATCTCCAGCTAGTACCTGGAGGCTGACAACCCTACTCACCACCTCTGCCTCTGACTGTTTCTAGCACTGCCCAGGAATTAAGAGTATTTAATATTCCTTTCCTAAGGGTTCCTAAATATAGTAGAGCAAACTGAACATATCCAGTGGCATTCCTGAGATTTCACTTGTATGTGGGCGGATGATTGCCAGCCTCCAGGTGGGTCCTGGAGATCTCCCAGAATTACAATTGATCTCCATATGACAGAGATCAGTTCCCTTGGAGAAAATGGCCTCTTTTGAAGGGTGGGCTCTATTGTTCACTGCTAAGGTCCCTCCCCACCCCAAATCCCAGCCTCCCTGGGATCTACCCCCAAAATCTCCAGGTGTTTCCCAACTCTAGCTAAGAGAATGGAGGTAGGGACAGGCGTGGAGGCAAGATGAGACACTGGGGAGGCAGCCACCACCCCAATCCAACACCTGAGGCCCCTGCCTCTCCTCCATTATAGAACAAGCCATGTCTCTCCTATTTTGCATGAACTGGCCATACCACTTTAAAGATGGACAAATAGAAAAGCAGATGCAAATGTTTCTACATTCTGTTTCTCTTTGCCTCTCTTTTAAAGAGGGCTTATTTCCGTAGCTATTTTATGACTTTATTGCTTGTTATCGCTTACTGTAGATTTCTAGGAAGGATGTATTGTGTGAAGAGCATTTGAATCTTCCTTTGTGATTTCCCCCCAACTGTAGCCACAGCAAAACTGTCCGTCTCAGAAATCAGACAAAGCCAGGGGGAATGTTCTGCTAATAGAATGTGAAGAAGAGAGTGAAAACAGAAACAGCTTTGGAAAATTTCATTTTTCTGCCTAATTCAAAACTCGCCGTCACTATTCCCACTGTAACACCACACTGGCATGATGGGCAGATGGTTCACATATTTTAAATTTAATTACTACATTCATGATAGGGCTCCACCAGAACTTCAATGAGTTCTTGGCATGTTCATGATTATGCTAATATTTTATTGAACAAATGTGGCTTTAATACAGGCATCCTCACTCTCGTAATTAAACTTTTTAAAATTCTGTGCATATTATGGGCCAGAAGAGAACACAACTTGTATGGCTAGACAGATATTTATTTTGCACAACAGGGCTTTGTTTCCAATTTAGCTATGTGAGAAGCTATTGCATTTCTGCAAGGACATTTTCTCCAGTGATGCAAATTGCGATTCTTATGCTAGGAATTGTCATTTGTAAAGGTTCTCGGTGTGCTACAGGAAAAAGGAAATATACATTTTTAAAATTAACTGTATATTCTAGTCGGTGTGATTTTAGCTTTCATTCTGCATGCCTGGGGAATGCAAAACACAGCTGAAGCTTCTCTTGGGAATGTTACTGAGACTGAAAAGGCAGTTGGAGAGCTTTAAAAGGATATCCAAGCAAAGCTAAAGAGATTTTTTGTTTTTGCATGGCATTCTGGAATGACCTTCTGGAGTTTGTATGGGGCACATTGCAACGCCAAGTTGACCTAATCACATTCGGTGGAGGATATGCACAGAGGACCTAAGAGTGTGCAAACCATTGTGCTCTCCTCCTATGACTCCTGCTTCTTCAGGGTTCCCAGTTATGCAGAGAGATCCCTGTGTATGCTCATTTGTGTAGGACTTCAGCACATTGTCCAATAAATGTGCATATATCAGAATGGAGCCTGCTACTGCAATCAATCAATCAATCAATCAATCAATCAGTCTTTAATTTACAGTCGTTTGACCAAATCAAAATAACATATGATCACCATAAAACAATATTAATTGCTCAACAAATCCACGTACAAAAATTATCGACACAATCCCAATAAAACCCATTTCTGAAATGGACCATATTGTAACTTCTAAAAGGTTTATCTAATAGCATTTACTATTTATGACTTACATCTTTCCGTGCCTTATATATAGCGGCACAAAGTTCAGCCACACATCTCAAGATTAATGGGTTACTATCTTCCAAAAGTCGTTGAGTACGAATTTCATCAGACAGACCCATATTGTTTTTTTTAAATTTCCTGGATAGTCTATATATATATATATAGTTTTTCATTTAATATAATATCATGTAAATGAGCAGATAGTACTGAAATTAGTATAAAACAGTTAAAACATGTAACATTGTTAATAATAACAAAAAAGAAAAAAAAATATAAAAATTGACTTCCCCCTCTTTGTCTTCTATCTTAAAATAAATTGTGTATACCTTTGCTAACAATACTAATCCACCTTATTTTTAAATTAACAGATACTTATATTGTCTAATCTTACCATTTTCATTCAATACCTTAATTTTATCATATTAAAATATATTTATAAGGGATTAAATCAATGAATATCCTTTAAAAGGTCCCATCAAAAACTGATTTTCACAGTAAATTCTCCACGCCTCCCATCGCCACCTCCGTCAATTCCAGCATCTTACTTATCCAGTCTTTTTTAGTTGGTATCTCATCAGTCTTCCAGTTAGCTGCATATATTAAAAATTTCCTGGATAGTCTTGACTCTTATCTCATGATGGAGAGGACAATACAGTAAGGCATGCTCACGGGTACCTGCTACTGCAGTCCTTACCTTACCCACATGTGTCTGCTCTCCCCACGATGTCATGTGAAAGGGGCCTTTTTCATTACTTCCTAACCTGAATATTTCTCTTCATCTATTTTCACTGCTTTATGTGTACATTTATTTAGAAAATCTATATGCTACCTCTCCAGAGACCTATTCAAGTGGGTTGAGGGTTGTCCTGTTGTTGTCCCAATGTCTGCAGTCCTCCTGCTTGACGAAAGGAGAAGCCACAAGCTGGAGTCGAATGCACAGCTGTGGGACTACTTGGGGTATATTAACTGCAAGGCTCCTCCTGTGTGTCATTCCTCCCTGTCTGCTCTTGCCCCAGAGGTGGCGTGTTATCAGAGGGGGTGGGGGGTGTTTGGTTGTACTTTTGTATGCCACTAACAAGACATCAGAAGGGCACTACTTCATTACTGCTGGGTGCTGCTAGGATTACTAGGGGATCTGGCATTCTCACTATGTGGTCTGGACCTTGTGGAGGAGTGCTTTTTTCCTCCTCTTTGGAAGGTCATAAGATGGTGACTTGAGGTGACTGTGCTGTGGCGCAGCTCTGCCAGTGTAGCTACACTGTGGCCAGCGTGCTCTCCACTGTCTCTGTGTCTACACATACCACTGACCTGAATTTCCACGTGGTTTCAGACAGGACTCAGAAATTACATATGGCCAGCTTTCTACATAGTTAAATGGTTGTTGGAAGCCGCCCTGAGCCTGGCCTGACCAGGGGAGGGTGGGGCATAAATGGAAATAAATAAATAAATACATGCCACAAAATTTTTAGGGTGTGGCATGCTGGCACTTTTGCTTATAACTGCCTTCTTGAAAAGGTCGTCCAGTGGAGATCTTCATTGAGGGATAACTATAGAACAATGGAGGGGTTTTCGTGACAAGGAAGCCCGCAACACAAGGTATGTAACAGCCAACTCCAGTGTCTGCAAAGAAATTAGCTTTGTAACTGGGAGAATGATAATGAGATGTCTGTTGTGTGGATGTTCCCATAGATCTTTTTACACATATATATCAGTCCTGGGACCAATATGCAGGAAATAGGAAAGAGGAGGCTAAAGGTTAAAGAGGACAGAGTAAAGGGACTGTTTTTAGTCATGAATGCATTTACTGTCTGGAATTATGCCGTAACTCAAATTAAAGCATTTGGGATCTCTCAAGAGGAAAAAAAAAAAAGAAGCTTTATAGCGTCAGAGTATTCACTGACAATGTTCAAAGAAAAAATAATTTCGAGTAATTGCTTACTAAATATAAAGGGACTATACAGGAAAATGCTTTTCAAAAATGGTGGGGTTCAAGACTGGCATTCCTTACCATGTATTCTAAATATAAATTCAGACAAAAATGATGCTGTCAGACTAGAACAATGCAAAGAATACGCACATGAAGATCTATGCACCTCTTGAATTCCAAAGACACTTGATCTTCTGTTCTTACAATTTTTCAGATGCACATTCCTTCTAACTTATGCAAAAATATTGTATTGATTTAGCAATGGTTCTTCTTCTGTCTTACAAAGTTGCTCCTTCCTTTATACCACATTGCAGTCTAATGCCGATCCCTAGGGCTTTGTGTGCGCACCATTATAGGTGGCACTGCAGCACAGAAATCTTCTTATCCATGGTTCATGAGGAGGGCAGATGGCGGATGGCGATAGAGACTAGGGAAACAGTTGAAAGGCGGCAAGGAGTAGGTTTGAATGTCATCGATTTAAGCTTCTAAAAGGGTATTGGAAAGAAGAGTCCCTGAAGCAGTGGAAAGAAGAGGAACGTAGAAAGGAAAAAATGAAAGAAGAAAGCACAAGGAACAGGTGTGGAGGAAATATATAGAGGGAAGGAGGGACTGTGGAAAGAGATGGGAAAGTAGGCAATTTGTGCTGCTTCCTTCCAGTCATCTCTACCCCATGATGTCGACTGAACATCTTGGGAAATGGTTTGAAGATTCAACAATGTCATGTCTCTAATGTTACTACTACAATTCAGGCTGGTGGAATAATAATCAGTTAGCATTTATAGCATCTTCATATTATATCATGCATCATTTGGGGGTGGAGGAAGTGTTCCTCCACTACTTAATAGAAGGGGACTCTAGGGTCCTACCCACTATAATCTTTAAAATAATCCAGTAACATCAGTTGATGTTATGATCCCCATATCACAGAGGAAAGGCTGGGGAGATGGCTCACTGGAATAGCTTGCGTAGTGCCTTTATGGCACAGCTGAACATGCAACAAAACATCATGATATGCCACACTGCACCAGATCACGTCACAGAGAACAGCACCCTTAATACTTTAGAGTGTATTGTTTGCCAGACTATTTTTCTAAGTTGCACTCTCATTATACTGCTGTTAATATCTTCTAAATATTGTCAACAAGCTACTCATGCCTTTGCTTGTTAATAAGAAATAGCTGCCATGAAGTATAATTGTATTTGTGGGGGAAATGTATTGTCTGCTTTTGTAAGAGCAGACCATTAAGAGGATCTACACTCATAATCTTGAACGTGTGAAACTAATATACAATGTGAATATTGGTAGATACTATATTAGACACAGGAGAGGAGTCTGACTTGATGAACTAGAATGCAACCTGTTTGGAAGATGAATGGCTGATAGGACAATTTAGCAAACAGTGTTACTTCCCAGGCCAATTGTTGTCTGAGCAACTTGTGCAGGTTCCCTTAGTGAGGTTTTATTATATCATTCACACATCATAAAGTTGCCCAGGAAACTCTAATTAACATTATCGGATGAATCAGCTAGGATGGACTTTAAATCCATTCTTCCAAAGTGAATACTTGAACAATGGCACATCTGTGTGACATTAGGATAATAAGCACTGCTGAGAATGTAGCAACAAAGAAAGAAGAACCAAATGAAGGATCTCTTTTTGAGGAAAGTTACATGTTACACAAAAACATCTGGTTTAAGGAAACAGGGAAATTTGGAGAAGCAGCATAGGAATAGGAGGTTCTTGGCCCCAATCTCTGCCAGCTGTTTTGCCACCTTCTATGGCCTTCCAGGCATACCTTTGTGTCGGCCAGCACTTGACTGGAACCCTGGGAGGTGAAAAGAAAGTGGATATAATAGTTATAGCGGGAATGTGGCAGGTGGCAAAAGGATTAAGCACCTCCTCAACACTTTCCTGCTATAAATTGTCCCCTCTCAAAACTGCTGTTCCCTAACAGAAATGACAACTGGTTGCTTGTTGCACTCACGGGTATGAAACACGGGGTTCTGCCCTGAAATATCTTTCCCAGCATGCAAGAGAAGAACTTGATCATTGTGCTAAATTGTCTTTCCCCCATCGCAGTTGCTCCACAGCGCTAATTTGTGCTTAATGTATGGATTATCAACAATGTGCAAAGTCACTCTTGCTCTATGCTTCACTATACTTACCAAGGAGCAGTACACTATAATCCCCCACAAAGCTGGTGATGCTTAAGTAGGCATACTGAGAACTTTGCATTAAACATGATTGCCAGGTGGTTAACCACCATGCCCTTAAATTCTGTTGCTGTGGGAACTGCTTGATACAATTATACAGATCCCCCTGAAGAAGTGTAGATGAAATGCGTAGGAGCAGTATAACTGAATAAAACCATTCTTTCCCCAACTGCCCTCCATGCATATTGGTAACATCACCGGCTGTCCACTCACATACATATTCTGTGGTGGCTCCTACCTTGCAGAACAGCCTGCTTGAGAAGTCCAGGAAGGCTCCCACAGTAGATTGTCAATTGTACTAGGTAAGAGCTCTTGACAAAATTAACACGGCCAAACATTATCACAAAGGCTGGGCATTAAAAAAATACATCTGGGATAGTTCTGTTGTAGCACTGGCATGACTGGACATTAGGAGGTTATACCAGATCAGTTTATAAAAGAATCCTGATAACCTGGTCTTCCCCGCCCCCCTGTTTATTTCTAGTTGAATTTAACAAAGGCTTTTTATCATAATTTACAGACTTTGTTACATTTCAAGGGGGTAAACTTACCCATGTTATGAGCTGAAGTTCAGAGTGGGTCCCTGAGACACAAAGTAGAAACATGAGGAGTCTGACACAGGGAAGATAAGATTTAGACTTCTGCATGAACCACTGAATTGCATGGAAATCAGAAAAGATTATGTACCATATATACTCGCGTATAAGCCACGTTTTTCAGCCCCCCAAAAGGGTTGAAACATCCCAACTCGGCTTATACGCGGGTCAATACGGTAGGTGGAGGGAGGGGGGGAACTTACCGCCGCCGCTGCCGCCACCTCCAGCGTGCGTCTCCAGGCCAGGAGTGGCCTGCGCAGCCTCCTGCGCGCCGGGGGGGGGGGTCACTGCCGCCGCCTCCAGCGCACTTCCCCAGGCCAGGAGTGGCCTGCAGAAGCGGCCTGCGCACCGGGGGGCCGCCGCCGCCGCCTCCAGCATGCTTCCCCCGGGCCAGGAGCGGCCTGCGTGGCCTCCTGCGCACCGGGGGGGGGGCACCTCCACCAGCTGATCGCCGCCTCTCCCGGTAAGTAGGGGGTTCAGGGGCTCTTCCCCCCTCCCCCCCAGGGGTGGGTCTAGAGGGCCTGGGAGGCCGGGTGGGAGGGCAACCCGGGGGTTGTATAAGCTGACCCTCGGCTTATACGCGGGTGCCTAATTTCCCCCCATTTTGGGGGTGAAATTAGGCACCTCGGCTTATACGCGGGTCGGCTTATACACGAGTATATATGGTAGTAAAATCATTAACAGAGCCTTTTCATTTACCATCTGAAGCCAACACAGAATTACTGCACTTAAACTGATATCCTTTTTTTTTTTTTTTAAGGCTGGGCCTCATCAGCTCTGAACCCCTCACTATTCCTGTCACTTGAGACAAGATAATGTGTGAGCTGCAGCACTCTGATAGAACTATGTTGGAACTTGGTAACTGTTGACCTCTCTTCACTTTTGCATAGGAAGGGGAGCCGATGTGAACGGAAGATTAAAATTCTAGCAGCTGCTGATTTTCAAGAGTTCCCAGAATTCCTGTTAAGCCTTGACCTGTATCAAGAGCAGTAGCATTAGTAAGTTAGTCCAGTTGTGACTACAAGATATGCTGAGCCTCTCTTTTCTGTATCATGATTTAAAAAGTCACTGTCTGTAGTCATTGACTGAGTCCTTCTGTGCTTTGGTTGCTGAAAGCATCTAACAAAATAATGCATTAAAATGGCTTCCTTGCACCAATGTAGAATATACATAACAAGAAAATAGTACAAACACCTGTAAACTAACACAAAATCCCCACTCTTGTCATGACTATGGGTCCATATGGTTCTTCTATTGACAGAACTGTCAATTTGTTCCTACTGTCTGTTTCCTGTCATTTAACCAATTTTTAATCCATAAGAGGACCCAGCCTCTTATCCCATGATGCTAAGCTTAAAAGTCTTTTGTCATGTTCTTGGTGTGCAACAATCAGCCATGGTCCTTAAGACCTTAATTTTTATAATTCTGCTGTCTCCCTCTACATTGTATGACTTTTTGAATTATGGTCTTATATTTGAGACTCCACTGAATCCTTTTGTTGAGAATGGAGGAGCGGCTGAATGTAAAGGAAAACAAACATTTGGATGTACAACTGTAATAGGTATAGGATGAAAAGCTTTGATGGATTTGAAATGATGATATTTTTTAGTAATAAAAGGGGAAAATAAGCTTACCATATCCCACTATGTTCCTTTAATGTGCAATTTTGTCATTTTTATTTTCTTGCTATTCTTTACATTGTTTTTCCAGTCCCATTTCTCAGTACGGTAGCTGAGTTTCAAGTAATTATAGCTATTGGCTTATTTAAGTACTATTTCAGCTGCAAAAGATAGTTTGCACAATGAGCAAGAATTACCACCATTTGCCAGAATCAATTTCAGAGAAAATGAAGAAAGCATACTGTCTGGTGTTTAATATGAATCTTCCTTTCTTGCTGACAAAGAATGTGGTTCATAATGTTGAGCGAAATTTCTCCTCTTCAAGAACAAATATATCTAATAGTTATTTTAAAATCCTCAGTGAATGTGCTCAGTTACTGATTTTTTCGCTTACCTGCAACAGAGATATCTGTTAATATTCAGAATTCATGACATCTCAAGTAAACTATACAGTTTCTGTAGAATGTGTTTTTGTGTTGAACAAACTCTTTGTACTCATAGTGTTTGCATAAAAAGGTTATTGTAGGTTGAGGACCTTGTTTCTCTTTACATTACTTAGGCTGAAATTCTAAGTATACTTATTAGGGTGTCCCACTGAACTCAATGGGGTTTACTTCTGAGGATACATACTTAGGATTGGATTGCAAGAGGCTTAAGTCAGTTTCCCATCCTGGGGGATGGGACGGGACCCAAAAGTGTGTTGCAAAACCTCTGGAAGTGGGGTTGTGGGCCAGCCCTCTCCAATGGGCACCCCTGCTCTTTCCACTCCTCCCTTTTGTTTCCTGGAAGCCAGGAAATATGATCCTGGAAATAGTATACTGGAAAGCATATGTCCGAGTGATACATTAGTTGGTATTTTTTCTTCAGTGAATATACATGTTGATCAAGTAATTTTATTTACTTTATTCATATCCCACCTTTCTCCCCAATGGGGACCCAAAGGAGCCTACATAGTTATCCTCTCCTACTTTTTATCCTCACAACAACCCTGTGAGGTAGGTTAGGCTGAGAGTGTGTGCCTAGTCTAAGATCACCCAGCAAGCTTCCATGGCAGAGTGGGGATTTGAACCGGGGTTTCCCAGATCCTAGTCCAATACTTGAACCACTACACCATGCTGACTCTCATGGGTAAAATGTGAATGCAAAATGTGTCCTGATGGTCACTATAGTGAGTGAGAATCTTAGGGGGGACTAGAGGGAGTACTAGAGAAGGAGAGGGTGGTGAAAGGTTGGAATGTAACCTCCATATGCAAAGGCTGTGTATGTTGGAATGACATTCTCTTGGGCTTCATAATGGGGGCAGCTGCACCCTTCGTGTGATGTTTGTGGGTTTCTTAAACATCTGGTTAGTCACTGTAGAAAATGGAATGCTGAAATAGATGGGTGCCAAGGTCATAATTTGCCTAGGACACCAAGAAACATTGGGCTTGGATGGGTCACCAAACCAAGTAAATCTGGACTTGTGGGTCACCATATTGAAAAGGTTGGGAACCGCTGGCTTAAGTCACTTGCAGGGCCAACCTAAGTGCAATTGCACCTTTCTAAATCCATGTGTTTTGTTATCATACTTTTGTGATTAAATTACATGCATTGTTAACTCAAAACACACACTTCGTTATTAGCATGCTTGGTGCTTACTTTAGAAGATGCTGCAATGCAAAATTAGCGTTCTAACTGTCAGGCTCACTAACTCTAATAACGACTGAGAGCAAGAACAACATTAATGACCTTTTTATTTTTAAAAGATCAACCTTTTTATTACACTGCAGCAGAATTTGTAGATGGAGGCTAGCTTGGATTTTCGAAATGCACAGTGCTTGCTTTGCCAATCAAATAATAAGCAGGCCTCCTCCCCACCCCATACCTCCTACCCAAACAATCCTGTGAATAGCAAAATGTGTTTATGCTCTGATATCCCTACACCACAAACCTGGGAACTTGAACTTTTTAGTGACTGGAATAAAAAATGTGAATGAAGAGCCAAGCAGTATTTCTCTTAGCTCCATGGAAACTTACCACTAGGGCCAACAAATCTACAAATACCAGCTTGCTAGGATGTAGAAAGAGTACCTGAAAGTAATCTTTCAATTTTTTACCAGTCACCCAATTTTATAGTCACCCACAATGGAAATATTCATTTGGAATTTCTCAAGGAAGTTACTGACTGGGCTACAGCATATCATTCTTGCCGTGAGGATGCTGCTGATAATGTCATCAATGTGGCAAATTCTCTCTGTTTGCACCGTAACTACCATTTATTCCATGTGGTGCTGCTCTTAAATTGTAAGTTCATACACCAAATTCTTGGCTGTTATTGGTGAAGGGATGGAGACCCTCATTGTGATGGCAGCCTCAATGTCATAAGTGGAGAACTTGCTGGTTTGGGCAGCTTCCCTGTGGCAAACATAATAGAATTATCACCTTTCTGGTTTTCAATTATTTGTGTTTCCTTTGCAACAAAGTTTATTTTACTATTTACTTGTAACATTTGTGTGCCACTCTTTCGCCAAAGCTTTCAAAGTTTCCCTTCCCTTGATAACTATCTTATGATTTAGGTGATTGATTGATTGATTGATTGAGAGAAAGAGAGAGAGAGAGAAGCATGTGAGTTCATGGCTGAGTAGAGATTTGAACCTGGGTTTCCTTAATCTTAGTCTGATGCTTTAACCTCTGTATCACACTGGTGGTTCATGCATAACACCAACAGTGCAGCAGGCTTGGTAGAATCTCTTTCTATGGACATTTTCAGCAAAGGGTGAGTGGGAATCTCCACGGCTCAGGAAATGATTTAAGTACAGAACACTAGAGAAATGGTTTCCACCAGAAAACCTGCAGAATTCCTTACAGTTCTGCAACTGAACAGAACTATATAGTCTGAAAGGGTCAAATGACTACTTGGTTCCACCTTTTGCTCCAAGATAGGACCACCCATCAGCCCCCTTTAGAAATTCTAAAAAAATCCTTAGCTCCACTGACACTTCTGGCTATTAATATATGAGAAGGCAGGAAATGGGAGCCAGATGGTTCTTTAATATTCTTCCCAAGTGGCAGAAGTTATGTAACAATAGAGTTTCTTAGAAATGTGGGATGCTATACTGATATAGCAGTAGCATTTCCCTATTGACTACCATAACAAAAAATTCTAATTCCATCCTTAATAAAAACGAATGAGGAAAGTCAATTGCGTAATTTGTCCAACCTAAAACTGGTACTCTAAGTTTAATGATGCATGGGGGTGAAATATTTTCCTGAAATTCCAGACATGTCCAGTTTCTTCACTGAATAAAAATCAATTAGCTCTTGAAGTGACAGTAGGAAGCAAGCGAGTAATGAAATGCTTAGGAGACAAACCCAATCTGTGTGTCATTTGTTGCCTAATCAGTGCAGCTTAGTTTTCTAGCGGTCTTGGCCAGATGGCTCAAACTCAAGTTATACACTAGGACTTTCATGGATAAATACAGAACAGTAGCAATGGAGAAGAGAAACACATTATTATTATTTTTTACTCAAAGAGATAGTTATCCATCCACTTCTTAAAAAAAACACCCCTATAGAAAAATGATGTGGACAGTTACTAGCCAGTCTCTAACCTGCCCTTCCTGGGAAAAGTGGTTGAGAAAGCAGTTGTGGACTAAATCCAGGTTTTCTTGGTTAAATCATCTCCTCTGGACTCTTTTCAGTTTGGTTTCAGGCTGGGGTATGAGATAGCCCTGGAGACTTTAGTTGATGGCCTCTATCTGAAGGTAGACAAAAGCCAGGCTTGTTTATTGTTCCTACTATTGGGGAATCGGGGCCCCAGTTCCTGTAAAGGGAACCCCGATATTTAATTTATCTGCTACCAAATCAGAGGGATTGGATCGTTCCTCTTGAACTATGAGAATTGAGATCACACACACGCACAAAAGAGGCAAGACGCATTTGTCTTGAAGTAAAACAATCTTTACTCTAACTCAGGGTAGGGAAAAAGTCACTGGGATACAAAACAAATAATATCTGTCTACATTCTGTTTCCTATACTTGCCAAAAGCCTTTGGCAAGGCACTAAGCTTACTTACGAGTAGGCACCCTTAGCAAAAGGAGAGCCTCTCTCCATCCTGCCTGTTCAGCAGTCAAGCAAGAAGAAAGTGAGTGGTGGTCAACTGCTTTCAGTTCTAACAAAGAAATCGAAAGCAGTTGAACATGCAAAATAGTTGTATACGTGACCCTCGGGCACGACTGCAATGGCCACTACACTGACCATTAGGTTAGTTACAATATTAACCCCTTAACTGTCTGGCATGTAACAAAGCTCGCTCTCTAATACCCAACAATCCCCTTTTCGAGGTTTAGTTACATTCAGACATATAAGCACAATGCATCACGCAAGTATTCAAACTGTTGTCTGGGCAGTGGCTTCGTCAGGATATCGGCCACCATCTCTTTACTTTCACAGTACTTCACTACTACGAGACCTCTTTCTTGTTTGTCCTTTACTGAGTCCATTTTGAGTCGAAGAAGTTTCTTCCCTTTCTTAGAGTTCTCGCCATTCAGTAGTGCTATACACGATTGATTGTCCTCAAACATTGTAGCAGGTGTCAGTTCATCTAATCCAAAGTCGCGTAGCAGTTCAATTATCTCTTCCAGCTCTGTACATGTGCACTTGGCTGCTATGCATTCTGCTTCAGTTGAAGATGTTGACACAACTTGCTGTTTCTGGCTGGTCCAGGAGATTAGGTTTTCTCCAAAGTAGAACAGATATCCACTTGTAGATTTGCTGTCTGTTCTAGTACCACCTAGACTAGCATCCATGTATCCTATCAGTTTCAGCTCAGTATTTGGAGTTATCTTCAACTTCAAATCAATAGTTTTCTTTAAGTATTGTGTGAGGTGTTTAATTGCATTCCAATCATGTTCTGCAGGTGTGCTGGTCCTTCTACTTAGGATTCCAACTGCTGCACTTATATCCGGTCTACTAACGTTGCTCAAGTATAGAAGTTTTCCAATAGCTTCTCTGTATTTGTGATTGTTAGGCAATAGTTCACCTCCGTCTAGATCCATATATGAAGGGTCAAGTGGAGTGTTCTTGGTCTTGCACTCCTTCATATTCATGAATTGTAGAAATTCCAGTATCTTGTTCCTTTGATTGATTGAAAATCCATTGTCTTGGTTTCTTTCAATCTCCATTCCAAGATAGTTCTTTACTTCTCCAAGTAGTTTCACTTCTACTGATTCATTCAGTTTGTTTGCAATTTCTTTTGCAGCTTCTTCAGTGTCAGAACAAATCAGAAGATCGTCTACAAAGGCCAAAATAAAGTCCCATCCATCATCTTTCTTCCTTCTGAATAAGCATTTCTCTATATTTCCTTGTTCAAAGCCTTGAGCTTTCAATAATGAGGTTAGTTTGTGGTTCCATGCTCTTGCTGACTGTTTGAGCCCATATAAAGTCTTTTCAAGTTTACAAACTTGATTTTTAGTATCACAGTCCTTTAATACTGGTGGAAGTTCCATGTATATTTCTTCTGATAATTCGCCATTCAGGAAAGCTGTTTTGACGTCGAGTTGCAGTACCACTTTATTCCTGGAGGTGGCTATACTCAGCAAAGTCCTTATAGCCGTGTGACTAATCACAGGTGCGTAGGTTTCTGTGTAGTCAGTTCCATATTTCTGGGTAAATCCTTTTGCAACTAGTCTTGCTTTGTACTTGTCAACAGTTCCATCCGAATTTTTCTTGACCTTGAACACCCATTTACATCCCACAGTCTTCTTGTTTGGTGGGAGTTTGGTTAGTTTCCAGGTATTATTCTTCTGCAGTGAGTCTAATTCTTCTTGAATTGCCTTCAGCCATCTTGACCGCTCCCCATCGGGCAACTTTTGCAGTTCGTCCCAACTTGAGGGTTCCACGTGGCTGTCAATTCTAGTGAAAAGACTCAGTTTCTCTGCTGGTATTCCTTTTGTAGTCCTTGTAGATCTCCTTAAGGTCTGAGAGGGTTCCGCTGTTCCATCAGCACCGGGATCAACCCCTTTTGAATCTGCAGTCTCTTGCTGTTCCGCAGGAGCAGGTGGATTGCAATCCCATGCTGTAAATGGAATCTCTATGGTTTCCTCTTCACAAACCTCTGGATCATCAAAGTTATTAATTTGTTGATTATTAATAACATTTCTTTCATCTATATATACTGCATTCAATATTTGTAAATTGTAAGTCTTAATGTCCATTACCCTGTACCCTTTTGAGAAAGGATGGTATCCCACAAGAATTCCAAGTTCTGTAGTAGGATCCATTTTTCCCCTTTTCTCCTTTGGGATGTATGCAAACACACGAGATCCAAATGCTTTCAAGTGTTTCAGACTAGGCTTCCTGCCATTCCATCTTTCATATGGAGTCATGTTGATAGCACTTGAAATTGTCCTGTTGTAAAGGTAAGCTGCTGTATTTACACATTCTCCCCAGCAGGGGTAAGGCAAGCCTGCCTGTAGCATTAAACATCTTGCACTTTCCATCAGAGTTCTGTTAAACCTTTCTGACAACCCATTGTTCCTAGGGGTATATGCAACTGAGGTTGCATGCTCTATTCCTTCAGATTCAAGAATTTCTTTCATTTCTTTATTAAGGTACTCAGTCCCTCTGTCAGTGTACAATAACTTTATTCCTCTGTCATGTTTATTCTTCATCAAGGCAACATAAGCTTTAAATTTTTCAGCTACTTCAGTCTTTGATTTCAACAAATACACATATGCAAATCTTGAAGCGCTGTCTATGAAATGCAGAACATATTTTGCCCCTCCTGCTGAAGGCTTGAGTGGGCCAATCAAGTCTGAGTGCACTTCTTCCAAAATCTCTGCCTTAACACTGCTTGGCCTCTGCACGTGCTTAGGCGCTGTTCCCTTTCCTCTGAGACACACTTCACAACGTTCTTTGTCCTTAAAGCATTCCTTAACTGGCATTCCACAATCAATCAGCAGTTGCTTCACTGACTTAAAGTTTTTATGAGCTAGTTTCACATGCCATTGGTACAAACAGTCCTTGTGGTTACAATCTGCAGCCTTCTGCTCTGTCAATCCTTTATTAAAAGCAACTAGGCACTTTGATTCTTCCTCAACATTATCCTCATTTCCATCAAAATCACTTTCATCAGAATCAACATTGCTCTCAAAATCACTACAAGCATATTCCTCCAATTGACTTGCAACATTCTCCAGGCAATAGTGCGAGCCTACTGATAGCACTGGGTATTCTCTTCCTTTAGAATCAAATAAGCGACATTTGTCTTTTTTTATAGACACTTCAAAGTCTGCATCCACTAATTTATTCACGGACAATAAATTTTCATCTGAATTAGGCATTAGGAATACGTCTTGTAAGGTTAAATGCATTACATTTCCACAATAGCTTTGAATTGCAATAGAAACTTCTCCTTTCTGAGTGCATAGAAATCTTTCTCCACAAGCCATAACTAATGTTTCATCACAAGGCTCTAGAAAGTCAAAAGCTGATCTCAAGCCAGACACATGTACATCTGCACCGCTGTCCAGAACAAATGTATTTACACGCTTTAAATAATCTTTGGTTGAGGCTTTATTCGAGACTAGATAAGCCTTTGGCTGGTGGGGCCATCTGGGCTTCCCTTGGCTTGGACTCCCTCTTGTGGATGATTGGGGCTGTTGCCTCCCATTTCCATCCCTCTCCCTTTGTGAGGATTTGGCGGGCTTTTCTTCCCGGCGAGAGGGGGGGGGAATTTCTCCCTTTGTTTCACGTTTCTCACATTGAAACGACCGGTGACCATGCCTTCCACACGAGAAGCATCTGATTGTGGATTTGTCATTTACACGCAGTACAGACACTCCACGAGATAATTCCCTCTCTTGGCTCCTGTCTGCTTCAAACTGTTTAAGTGCAGTCACCAGCTTAGTAAGGGTTAAGTCCTCTCTACCCAAAAGATTCCTTTTTTCAGCGTTATATTTAGAATGCAAACTTCCCAGAAATAGTACGAGAAACTCCTCTTCACCGATTTCCCCTCCTACAGCCTTCAACTCTGATTCCATATCTTGCATTTTCTTAAGGTGTTGCAAGAGGGTCATATCTCCAGACATTCTATTTGCATACAGTCTAGTTTTTAAAATCATTTTCTGGGTTTTGGACACAGTTCCAAATTTCTCATTGAGTGCATTTAGCATTTTCCTGGCGCTATCATTATTCAAAATTATCGCAGTTTCTTCCGGATTAATTGCATTGGCAATCAAATTCATTGCCTGGGCATCTGCAATCTTAAATTTCTTAAGGGCTTCTCTATCTGTGTCAGCTGGCGGGTCTTCATTCAAAACGTGATTCACCCCAATTGCTGTTAAAGCATTTTCCACCATTCTCTTCCATACTGGAAAGGAGGCTTGGGTGATATGGGGGACAGAAACGGATTGGGGCCCTTTTGAATTCATACTTTCCTTATCGTTGCTCATTCCAGCGGCTCAGGGCTGCTTTCTTCCTCACAGGATTCAAGCGCGGGGTTGTGTTTCCTGCCGTCCTTTGCAGACCAGGCTGCTGGCTCCGTCACAGGAAAAATTCCCTCTGGGCGTTTGTAAATCCTTTCGTCTCCAGTGAAGATCCCAAAAGCAAAAAAAAAGTGCGGTGTGATCCTATCTCAATAGCCAAAATAAAAACCAACCATCCTCTGCTACCACTTATTGGGGAATCGGGGCCCCAGTTCCTGTAAAGGGAACCCCGATATTTAATTTATCTGCTACCAAATCAGAGGGATTGGATCGTTCCTCTTGAACTATGAGAATTGAGATCACACACACGCACAAAAGAGGCAAGACGCATTTGTCTTGAAGTAAAACAATCTTTACTCTAACTCAGGGTAGGGAAAAAGTCACTGGGATACAAAACAAATAATATCTGTCTACATTCTGTTTCCTATACTTGCCAAAAGCCTTTGGCAAGGCACTAAGCTTACTTACGAGTAGGCACCCTTAGCAAAAGGAGAGCCTCTCTCCATCCTGCCTGTTCAGCAGTCAAGCAAGAAGAAAGTGAGTGGTGGTCAACTGCTTTCAGTTCTAACAAAGAAATCGAAAGCAGTTGAACATGCAAAATAGTTGTATACGTGACCCTCGGGCACGACTGCAATGGCCACTACACTGACCATTAGGTTAGTTACAATATTAACCCCTTAACTGTCTGGCATGTAACAAAGCTCGCTCTCTAATACCCAACACCTACTGGATTTATCTTCAGCTTTTGATACAGTAGTTCATGCCATCCTGATGATGCATTTTGAGGCAGAAGTAGATACCAGGGGAGGTACCTTGGGTTGCTTTAAATCATTCCTCACAGATCAGATTCAAAGGGTTGCCATAGGAGACCTCTGATCTTCAGTGAGGGAGTTGTCCCCCACCCTGCAATTATTCAATCTCCATGTAAAGCCTATAGAAGAAATCATTTGTAGCTTTGAAATTGGATGCCATTAATATGCTAACGACACCCAGCTCTATATCTCTCCATCCAAATCCCCTCCAATGTGGTAGAGGTTGCAAGCCACTGCCTGGCTACTGTGGTTAAATGGCTGGAAGTGAACAAATTGAATCAGAACCCAGACAAGACGGAAGTAATGCTGGTTGGGAATGACGTTGTGCTTCCCATTTCTGATGGGGTTCAGCTGACCCTTACTGTGTTGGTTAAGAGCCTAGCGGTTATACAGCACCCAGAATTACTGCTGGAGAAACAAGTTAATACAGCTGTGAGGGGGGAAAATGTTTTTCCCAACTTAGCTTAGCCTGAAGATAGTTCCATACCTTGAATGGGCTGATCTGGCCACCTGGATCCATACCATGGTAACATTGAGCCTA
This sequence comes from Euleptes europaea, assembly GCF_029931775.1. Lineage (NCBI taxonomy): Eukaryota > Metazoa > Chordata > Lepidosauria > Squamata > Sphaerodactylidae > Euleptes > Euleptes europaea. The sequence continues at coordinate 33,429,449 of NC_079320.1, read as the reverse complement.
GAATACTATAATGCACTCTACAAAGGCCTCCCCTTGAAACTGACTTGGAGGCTCCAATTGGTGCAGCATGCACAGCTCAGGTATTATCAAGAGCTAGGAGAAGCATGCATGTTACTCCCATTGTGCAATCATTCCATGGGCTGCCCATCAGTTACTGAGCTCAGTTCAATGTACTGCCTATCACATAGTAAACCCTTTATGGCCTTGGACCCTTATATCTACCAAATTCCCTCTCCACCTATGTCCCACCATAGCAAGACCTTTAGGTGCCATCCCAAAAACTGGGCAAGACCAACAACTGCCCATACATGCACTTTCTCTGTAGTGGCCCCCACGTGGTGGAATGGCCTGCCTGAGGAAGCCAGGAAGTCTCCCATGCTCCTGGCATTTCACAAACTATGTAAAACAGAATTGTTCATCAAGCAATTTTCATAGAAGAACTAGGGCTATGGCATAATAAATTGATCCTGGAAAATGCCTTGTGTTTCTATTTATGTAATACTGTGCACTGCATTGTTTAACATGTCATGTTTAATACTTGTGCTTTGTTCAGGCAACAGCTTCATTTCTAATGTATGAAATCCTAGTCCTATCCATTGCTTATTAGATGTATCATCCTATTGATTGCATTGATTTACATTGTGTAATTCACCTTGAGTCTCAGTGAGAAAGGCAAACTATAAATAACGTAAATAAAATAAGAAAATAAATACTGGATTCAGGAGATGAACTGCATGCACCACATCCATCTGGTTTTCCACTGAGCCAGGGCCCTTTGGCTGCCCAAGTGGCCACTTCAGGTGGAATAAACTGGCAAAGACACCACCAAGATGGCAGCATCATGGAAGGAAGAAAACAGCAGATAGAGTGTATGTCCCTTGCCACCTGCCAGAATTGTGTGGCCAGGCAAAAAAGAAGATTTTGAGTGCTGGACAAACCCCTGGAACTAGTTTTTGTCCTGATGGTATATGAGGGAGCAATGGACATAGCATAGCTTGTGATTGCCGCTCAAACCTGCACTGCACACTTTGGTCTAAGCATTGCCAAGGATCTGCTTAGATCTCAATTAGAGGCACACAACACCTGTGCAGACACATGAACACATAAAGCTGCCTTATACTGAATTAGACCCTTGGTCATTCAAAGTCAGTATTGTCTACTCAGACGGGCAGCAGCTCTCCAGGGTCTCAGGCAGAGGTCTTTCACATCACCTACTTGCCCTGTCCCTTTAACTAGAGATGCCGGAGATTGAATTTGGGACCTTCTGCGTGCCAAGCAGATGCTCTGCCACTGAGCCACAGCCCCTTCTTGCTAGTATGCATGTCTATCGGTTCTGGTTGTTTCCTTAGGTAATATGGTAGCTCTGAAATGGGCATGACTATTTTCAAAGCTCCAAAAGAAAAGCTGACAAATGATGGCAGCAACTTCACAGAGAAGGGTGATGTCGGGCACTGATTAAAGAATATGTTAGTAGTAACACAAAACAGCAGGTTATAATGCTTGAGGATTGGATTGCATCTTCAGTACTTTAACCACAATCATTATTAAAATGACAGAAGGTGCTGTAAAGGTGCTATTCAGGCAATAATTGGATGCCTAATCATTCTGTTTTTAAATGCTTTTATAGGCTATTTTATTTACAAGCAAGAAGACTGGATTGGATTTGGAAGATCATTAAGCACAGAGAACCAAGAGTTCAGTGGCACCTTAAAGACTATCAAATTTATTGCATCATGAACTTTAGTGTAGGAGCACCCACTTTGAATTCTTTTTTCTGCCGTGCTGACTCCACCGACTCTCTCACTCATTCCTGGGAATCCAAACATTTCTCTCAACCTCTTGCACTTCCATCATCCCTGTTTGATAAATCCCCGGATGGCTGCAGCAGTGTTTGGAGCTTCCATCCAGAATAAGATGTGGTACTTTTTTAAAAAAATCACTTAATTTGGATGTGTGGCTTTGATGACATGTTTAACCCCTCCATTACCTCCACACTGTTCTATCACTAAGGTAAAGGTCCCCTGTGCAAGCACCAGGTCATTCCTGACCCATGGGGTGACGTCACATCCCGACGTTTCCAAGGCAGACTTTGTTTGCGGGGTGGTTTGCCAGTGCCTTCCCCAGTCATCTTCCCTTTACCCCCAGCAAGCTGGGTACTCATTTCACCGACCTCGGAAGGATGGAAGGCTGAGTCAACCTTGAGCCGGCTACCTGAAACCAACTTCCGTTGGGATCAAACTCAGGTCGTGAGCAGAGCTTTTGACTGCAGTACTGCAGCTTAACACTCTGCACCACGGGGCTCCTATTCTATCACTAACTGTTCTAAACCCCCCCCCCCCAGTAGTGAGTTCCTGAAGAGGAAAACACGTAGCACGTCCTGTTAGTTAAGTGTATTGCAGAGGTGAAGGGACAGAATTTCCAGTGTAGTCTCAGTTGCTTTGAGCAGCATTCCCTCCTTTCCTTTCTGCAGTTGGCGCTGTAATTTCAAGGCAAAAAATGAAGTGAAACTGACAAACCTCTTGTCAATGTACATCATGTAGCCTTCTCCTTCCACTAAGCAGCAGCAATGGCACAGAAGCTCCTAAAGAAGATGTTGGAAGTGAAGGACTTTGCGATGTCCCTTAACCTCACACTCCAGAGGGAGACAAGACTAGTGAGTCAGAGGGAACAAGACACTGGGGCATCCTTTCTCTACTGCTCTGAACTATCCCTTTGATGTGTAGATTGCTTCTCATAGGGAAAACTTCCTTCCTTCTTGATTCTTCCTCACTTCCTCACACACACAGGCACCTCTTCTCCATCTTGTCACCATGAGGGAAGGACGAACATCCTGGACCTCCCTCCATCCTAGTTAGTTATAATAGATAAGGAACTATACTTGATCCTATCCAGAAGTGGATTTCCTACAATAAGTTAAGTATATTAGTTAAACAGACAAAAGGCTCCTAGCAATTTTGTTCCTGGCACACACAGAGGTTTGGATGAGCTTCTCTGCACACAATAGCCTTTGTGCACTCTGCTAATTTAACAAGGATTTGGGAATAACGAAGCCCTCATAATCCAACAGAAGGGAGGGAAAAACAACATGCCCCAAGCAGCAGTTAAGAAAACTGTGAGTTTCCCCCTTTCCTAGAACAGGGACAGCATTGGGATTCTCTTTACAGGAAAAGGGGGACCTCTTGTAGCTTCCCCAGCAAAAGCAGTAGGAATGGGATCTATAGTGAAGGGACATTGACATTTCCCCAGCATAGTTATGACATGTGAACAATGTGCTCCATTGCATGTGAAAGGGGTTGGCATCAAAGACTGGCATCAGCTGAGGACAACAGGACAATGTTTTGTGTCGATTTGGTTGATCCTAATAAAGAGTATTGTATGAATTTTGTTCTTGTTTTTCAGTTTCAATTGTTGTACCAATATGATACAATGTAACAATATGTACCAAAACTAACATGACTAAACTGAGACTATCGTATTTTGGTCACATTATGAGAAGACAAGAGTCACTGGAAAAGACAGTCATGCTAGGAAAAGTTGAGGCAGCAGGAAAAGAGGAAGACCCAACAAGAGATGGATTGACTCAAAGAAAGAAAGAAAAAAGAAAAGGAGAGAGTCTCCAATAGGAGACACAATTTACAGCTTCTAAATGAAGAATTCACAGGGTCACAAAACTGATCCATGCCAACGACAACTCCAGCTTCCAGAAGTCTCAATCGTAACACCACAGCTTCTTCCAACTGTGCTATGCATCTTTCCTTTGAGGGATTCATTTCATTATTAATACATAACAGAATGTAAGGGCTCCGGATAAAAGGGGGGGCAGTAGGACATCCTCCCCACCCACCCTGAATCTTCCCCTCTAGGATTATCTCCGGGGCTTGAGCAGACTGATCCCCCCTCTTGAATTGACATCCAACTACTCTGAACATGTCATGCTCCTGAAGCATATTCAGTATTGATCAGGCTTTATAAACCGAATTTATAAAGTCATTTTTATTGCACACCCGAGGAATTGCCAGGGCAGGTCGAGACCCTACTATACCTAGAGGTGGTCCCACAATGTGACTTTCAGAATCCACACAGGGCCAGCTAGTTTACCATTATTACTTTTATTTGAACTTTATCTCCAGAAAAAGAAGAAGAGTTGGTTTTTATATGCTGACTTTCTCTGCCACTTAAGGAAGATTCAAACCGGTTTACAATCACTTTCCCCTCCCTTCCCCACAAGAGACACCCTGTGAGGTAGGTGGGGCTGAGAGTGTGTGACTAGCCCAAGGTCACCCAGATGGCTTCATGTGTAGGAGTGGGGAAACAAATCCAGTTCACCAGATTAGCCTCCGCCGCTCATGTGGAGGATTGGGGGAATCAAACTCGGCTCTCCAAATTACAGTCCACCGCTCCAAACCACCACTCTTAACCACTACATCAGGTTTTGACAAGCAGGCTACAAGCCAATGAAAACTCTATTTGAAAATGATGGGGAGAGGAAAACTGTTTTATCTTAACAAGCAGAGACATGTACCATTTTTAGAAACAGTTGTGTGTCATAAAGCATGGTGCACAATAGGTAATTTAAAAGGGTCCATATAAAGGAAACAAATTCTCATCAAGAATCAAGATGGAATTGCACGTCTTCATCTGCATTGTGCAGTAGCAATGAGATCACATTGGAGGGCTTGTTGAATATGCTTTGTATGAACATCTGTATAACTCTTTCCAGTAATACAAAACTATATGTGTGGATACTTGTTGACTTCTGTGAAACAGGATTTTGCGCCAACATAGACATGCAGAAGGCAAATCTCTAGATATACAGAATGATCCAGTGCAGTTTTCTCCAAACAGAACAGCTGTTTTTTAAAAAAATATGCAGAGCTCTTCCATTATGCTTAAGGCAATTGTTGGATCTGGGTGAAAGGCTAGAGTGAAGATGATCTTCATATTTACACTAATTTGGAAGTAAGCCCCACCAAATAGCAGGGACTTGCTTCTGAGGAAATATTTGTGGGAATGAACTGCAAGTCAGTCGCTAGAGCTGAACTGAACCACATGGCACATTAATAAATCCCATGCGAATGGCTATTTTATGAAAATAAAAGGTGATGTTTAAGTGGGCTGGACCTGCTATAAAGCATGCGCCTGCCTACAGTAAGAATTAGTCAAGAAGGAAGACTAAAGAAAGCTAATGCTTCAGCATTAATAGATGGTAATGACTGATGCTCTCATATGTGTTTTGGACAAAATCCTAATGTTGCAAAAATGAAAGGAACATACAATTATGTAATAGGGGTCAGTTCCACTGCCATGAAAAACTTCATGTGTGAATCTTGTAGATCTTCCTCCATTAGACGAGGTTAGGGGCGACTAAAACACAAGGCTTTTCTCTACTTTGCTCTCTCGCATACGCCTATATGAAAAAGCTCTCCATTAGAAGCAGATGGTACTTTTAAGGAGCACCAAGCACACTGCTTTTAGGTACAGTCCCAAAATCCTTTGGGCAGGCAGCCAAGCGCCAGCGAATTTGCCTTCTGAAGATTTGTTTTGCTTAATATGCCTCTGGATCTTTCACTGCGCTCGTTCCCAGAAACAAAAGAAAAACACTCCAGGAGCCCAGAAGGACACATTAACCTCCTCAGCTAGTGTTATGATGAGGCTTTTATCCAGTACTCCTAGATGCATTCAAGTATATTGGGAACAAGAGGGAAACGAGCAGAACTGGCATCTTTACAATTTCTCTGGAAAAGCTGAAGCAATGCTACTTTCATCGGCCTGTCAGTCATGTGCAAAATGAATGAAATAGACATGTAAGTCAAACCCCATAAAAACAAAAGTTCTCTAGCTGACTTCCCACTTTCATAAACACCAACGAGTCCACTCTGGGAGGATTATTTTTTACCACCTTCATTCCAGCATCAGTGGAGACGTTTACTCAGGGCTGGGCCAACAGCACAGACAGTTCATTTGGACAGCCTAATGAAAGGGACACCTGCCAGTCTATTTATCCAGATGCCTGGAATTCCTACAGGGCAAACCACTACTCCTTTAAGGAAGACTCTGTGCCTGCAGCCTAACAGAGGTAGCACACTGAGGGAAGCATAGTGCCTTAGCGATGGGTTTAGGGTCACATGACTGTGACCAATCACCTCTGACTGGACATGTGTTTTCCCTCTAATATAGGAAAGGGCTGTCCTCACGTACAAACCATCCTGTAAGCTTAAATAGCTACTCATCAGCAATAATGGACTATCTAAGAGAAATATAAACCAGAGAGGAACTTGGCCCTTCAATATACCAACACTGTCACAGGCATTACTAATATCACTGATCACTTGTCGGCATTGCTTTTCTTTTAGGGATTTTTTAAAAAAAAGGAAATTTGAAGTATTTAATTCTTGGCCCATTTACGCACATGCATGTTTTATGGCTAGTAAGCTAAAAAATACTTGAGATTCATACGACTGTTAGAACTGGAAACAAATGTAGATGTAGCTCCTTATCAACAGTTTAAATCACCTGCAGCTTTTCAAGGGAGCAGCAGATTCCCATACAAATCAGGAAATGCAGCAAGTCAAATAGTCTCCGGAGTGGGGAGGGAAAAGAATTATTTTCTTACAATTTAATGAAGGCAAGGCCATGTGCGTTGTTTACAAAGATGACATGGGCTGAAACAAAGGCAGGAAGCCAGTTTCTAAACTGTCCTCCTTTATATTGTCAAAGGCTTTCACGGTCATTGGTTCTCATAGGTTATCTGGGCTGTGTAACTGTGGTCTTGGTATTTTCTTTCCTGACGTTTCTCCAGCAGCTGTGGCAGGCATCTTCAGAGGAGTAACACTGAAGGACAGTGTCTCTCAGTGTCAAGTGTGTAGGAAGAGTAATATATAGTCAGAAAGGGGTTGGGTTTGAGCTGAATCATTGTCCTGCAAAAAGTAACAAAGGTAATGTGCAAATCATTGTCCTGAAGGATCAAGATAATGTGCTAATGAGGGTGTGGTATGTTAATATGGAACCATTGTATCCTGAAGTGATCTGTTAATGTGTGAAATCCAAAGCTAATCTGCATAGCTATTGTTGACTGTAGTCTTTGTTAGTCTGGAGGTTTTCAAGACAGGAATAAGGTTCCTGCTATCTGAACTTGCTGTGTTACTCCTCTGAAGATGCCTGCCACAGCTGTGGGCGAAACGTCAGGAAAGAAAATACCAAGACCACGGTCACACAGCCAGGATAACCTACAAGAACCGTTGCTGCTTAATTCAACATTCTTCTCCAAGTAAGAAAAGTTTAAAGGAATGTTATTTGCCAGGTGATGTTATTTATCTCCATATCATGAAAAGCTCCAACTGCCCATGACAACACATTTAGCCTGTATTTAAGGGACAGGGCATTTTTCTCCAGGCCTACTCGCAACCCTTACTCTAAGCCTTATTGATTTCCAGTATTACAGTTTAGCTGTGAGTGCAACAGTAAGACTAAAGGAGAAGTAGGGTTTACCTTTCCTTGCATGTATTCCCTGTCTTTGTTAAAAATTAAACACACCTCCTCCTGTATAAGTGATCAAGATGTCGCCTGACCTTTTTTTTTTTCTTCCTTCCAGGGCTTTTGTTATTGTTGTTTTTTAGCTAGGAGGGTAGGGGTAGGATTTGTATCAGTGAAAAGTCACAGTTGCTTAGTGCTTGTACATCAAAGATCATTCTTCATCACTGATATCTTGTGCCTTGCCTGGTTTGGTAGGTGTACAATTAACTTGAATTATGCTTCAAAGAGAGGGAGGAGACTTGAATTATGCTTCTGTTCACACCATGTCTGCAAACAGGCAAGCTGTACAGTGTGGTGTAGCAGTTAGAGTGGCAGACTAGAATCTGGGAGACCCAGGTTTGAACACCCATTTTCCATGGAAGTCTGTAAAGTAGGTGAGAGGTACCATATTTTTCGCTCCATAGGACGCACCTTTCCATAAGGCGCATCTAGTTTTTAGAGGAGGAAAACAAGAAAAAATCTTGTTTTCCTCCTCTAAAAACTTGTCCTATGGAGTGAATGCCCTGGGAGGCGGGCAGGCGCACAGAGCGGGCTGGGAGGTGGGTGCGCGCACCAAGCCGGCTCTTTGCACCCCCCCCTTCCCAGCTGGGAGGCGGGCAGGTGCTCAGAGCGGGCTGGGAGGCAGGCGGGCGCTGGGGCTGGGAGGCGGGCGGGCACTCAGAGCGGGCTCTGTGCTCGGGAGGGTACAATGTGGTCCTCTGAATCTGCCTCCTGCACTCAATATGTATGGCCTTTTATGCGCAGGTTGTTTCTGTTGGATAAGCTGCTCTCTCGATGCACAGTATTTGTAGTCAAATTTTCAAATTATTCAGCACAGGGGTCTGAAACTGACCAACACTCACTGTGAAACTGACCAAATAAGCAGCCATATAGGTTGTTTGTGACTATTCCAGCATTATATTGCTAGTCCTGCCTTCGCAAACAAAAAAATGGCTTTCAAGGCTATGCTAAAGAGGACGCGTATAAGGGGAGGGGAGCAAATCAGCCTGGGTCTGTTCCATCTGGCCAAGGTTTGAAACTGACCAACACTCACTGTGAAACTGACCAAATAAGCAGCCTCATTGTATTCCAGCTTCAAGGGGAGGGATTGGATGAGGGGGAAAGATGAGTGGGAGGGAGAAGTGAGAATGGCCATAGAGAGGAAAAACCTGAATTGACAAGTATGCACAGGACCAGCTTTCTATTTGGGATCGAGGCAGACTTTAAACTCGGACTAAAACAACATCCCGAAAATGCAGGGGAAATGCAAGGGGAGAGCAAGGCAACTTCTAAAGGTTGGAGAAAACATGCGTAATGAAAATAAAGCCCCGAAGTAGTTGGGAGGTGACTGTGATGGAAAGAGCTTGAGCATCAAAGGCCAATAACTGGCAAGCTGCCTGTCACTGCATGATGGGGGGAGGTGAATTCTAGCCTCTGGCAGCAGGTCTCAATGCCTTAAAAGTTTTAGATATTTTCAGTACAGCGCCTACTGTTCTAACACAATTTATAAAAGCTCTGTTTCTTTCATCAGTTGTCTTTGCAGAATCCCCAGTGTTCACTATTTGTTTTCTTTGTAAGCGTTTGCCAAATGCTGTTCAAATGACTTGGGTACCACAGCTAATATTTTAATCTCTACATTGTCCAGAGCCTGGACATTGCTACTGAAATCAGATGTCGGGGCTGAGTTCTAATCTACCCTGGTTTCTATTAAGTCTTGGCATTGGTTTAGTTTAGACATGAACTAAAATCTATAAAGATTTGCAAAATGCCTTCAGGGTTGCATGCTAAGCAAAGCAAAGTGTTAAGGAAAAGAAGTGTCCTGGCCAGAGCAATTTATGACATATCAGGGTAGGAAGGGATACATATATGGCATTCAGTGAAAAAGAAAAGGACACCAAAGGGCAATATTTAAACAGGCATGAAAAGTGAACCACTGGGGAATAAAGATTAGAATTAAATCATGGTCTGGAGATTTATTTGCAAAGGCCAAAAGCCTCATACATCAGGGGATGGCAGTGCCTGTGATTTAATTAGGCAACACTCACTGGGGTTGAAAGAGGAGAAAAGCTGTTTATTCAGGGAAGATTTTGATGGGTTTGAGCAAGAGTTTCAAGCATCCTTCTCCCATTCTGCCCCCCCCCCCATGGCCTTTAGATGCAACGTTTAAAAGGTCACCCAAATTATTTCACTACTCCTGCTAGAGGTTTTGCAGCTGCAGCAATAGCATTTTACTACTGTGTGAAAATGCTACTATCTGCAGAATTCATCACAGCAGGAAACCCTTTTAAGTGGTCATCTCTTTTGTGAGTGTGCTTTAATTATAGGGCAGTGTAAGAAAATTACCATCACATTAGGGTAGCATATGCTCTCTTTTTTTAATGGACAGGCAAAGAGAGTATTTTCCAGTCTGCAGTCTATGAAGAAATAAGTTCATTTTGCCTAGAGATAATATGAGGTGAACATTAGCCAGATGCAATTTGAGAACATTTCAGGAGCCATTTTGAACCATTGTGTTTGAAAGATACCTAGCTGTTGACTGAATGATTGACAGGGAACATGATAGATTTCTTCTGAGGGAGGAACAGTTGATGACCTGCACAATTACATAGCTATGTTGTACTGCTGGGACCTTATTCTGTTCTCTGATGCTGTGCAGCAGGAAAATGCCTTGCTGGTGTTCATATCACAATGCATTTCTCTTTTAGAAGGGTATATGAGCAGTTCTATATTGAGTGGCACAGTGGGGCTAAGTCAGCCAGCCCCTGGAAAAAAATATTTATTAAACATCTCATTTAAAAAGTTAAATATTGTGAAGTCATTACCATGATCCCAATCCCATCCAATAGGTTTCCCTGACACCTTGGCATCAATAATCAACATCCCAAGCTGGGCTAGTTTGAATGTCACAAAGATGCTAATGAACAGGGTGAAAATGTCCTGTTTACCCAGCATAGAAATATTTAAGTTTGAATACTGAGAAAATGAGGTTTCCCCCATAGCAGATGTACTATCTTGGAAAATATGTTTAGTTCCAAATTCAAATTCAATACCTTTATTGGCATAGTCATAACAAATTCTACTTAAAATTATGTTTAGTTCCTTTGTAACAACTTAGTAATAACTGCATAATTATGGTGAAAAATGATAGTCTATAAAATCCTTCTAAACTTCTCTTCATCATTTAACAATTGGCAAATTTATAGGGCTTTAATTGTAATTTAAACCCATTAAAATAAAAAAAGATAAATAATCTCTTGGACAGAAAACAAAGGATCTTCTTGTAACAAAGAAATGATTAGTTGAAGAATGATTAATGTCCAAATGATTAAGTCATTTGTATGGCAAAACTGTATGATAAGAATGCTGAAAACCCCTTCCTATAATATAATATGCTGTCTATGCAGCTATTAACTTGTGGTTTGAAGCAATATATGTGAAGGAGGTCATGCCTTTCCTTGACCTTTTTACGCAGCTGTAACAGGAGCCAAATTAAGGTTTCAATGAAATGGAACTCATGGTTTGTATATTTGTGTAGCATATCACCACATCTGCAAAGACACTGGTCCCACTCCAATGACAAATGTGACCACTGCCCAGAAGATACATGAGTTCCAGGACCCGGTAGAGGTGTAAAGTAAGTTAGTCAGCAGGTTGGGGTCACTACTGGAGGTTCCATCTAGCAAAGGAACACGCCCAAGCCAGATGAAGAAGGTTTTGTGGAGGAGTTTTCCCCACAAGTCTACAAGAGATCTTTTGAGAGGCAGACCAAGAAAAGCAGAGGAAATATCACAAATGTAAAACTAAGCTTTGCAATATCATGGTAAGGCTACCAAGAACCAAGCTGGATCCTGTCATTATGGCTTCTTTACTCAAAACTTCTCTGCACTGAAGAGGAGTCAAGGAGGCACTGATTATAATCACACCTAGTTTCATCCTGGGAGGAATATTAATTGGGGTGATGCACCCTGTGATTAGACAAGAGAACACATATTTTCTGGAGAAAAGGCTACTGCCTACAGCTGTGTATTCTGAAGAGGTCATACAAATACTCATCATAATATTTTTAAATATGTATTTGCCATTTAGCAGAAATATCTGCGGTAGCAAAGAATGTAGTCTACTTCACTCGGTTTCATTGGTGCTCCCTAAGGGTTCAGAATATGTAAAGTCTGTCATTTCTCTGCATCCACTGAATCAGAGCAAAGGAGTATCCATCCAAGCTCTTTGGAGAGCCAGCATGGTGAGTGGTTAAGAGTGGTGATTAGGAGTGACTGACTCTAATCAGGAGAACAAAGTTTGATTCCCCACTCCTCCACATGAGCAGCACAGGCTAATCTGGTGAACCGGGTTGGTTAACCCACTCCTCCAGCTGGGTGATCTTGGGCTCTAAGAGCTTTCTCAGCCCCACCTACCTCACAGGGTGTCTGTTGTGGAGAGGGGAGGGGGAGTTGATTGTAAACTGGTTGGATTCTTCCTTAAGCGGTGGAGAAAGTCGGCATATAAAAACCAACTCTTCTTCTTCATGCAGGCTTAACTGAGAGGAAGAGAGGCATAACTAAGAGATAATAGAATCTCTCTCTTTTAGCAATTGGATAACAGGATCAGAAAGAGCTTAGGCTCCTTTCCTCCCACAGTACCATAAGTGCAATTTATGTGCAGTTGTAAGATTAAGACACATATCCTGCTTGACTGACCTAAGTGATGGTGTGTAAAACGTTATGTTGCAGTCTTCATAGAGAATTCTGGCATATCAATTGGTTCGGACCTCAAAATATTTTATTAAATTTGCAAGGAACTATCACAAGAGTCGGAAGAGTGTATTTAGTTATCTTTTCAGTCACAAAATAATTCTCCTGTCAATGGATCAGAAATGTGCAGTCTTGCATATACATGAAGTGAAATTAGGAATGATTTCCTTTAAAGGGACATCTCAGTGCTATCAACCGGCTCCAAAGTTTACAAAAAATAGACCCGTGATTGTAGTGTTAGGCAGAAAAGCGGTACAAGCAAAACTGATAAAGCATACTGCATTCAGACCGTGACCAGGATCTTGAGGTCAACTAGGGAAAGAAGGAACAATAAATATACTGTAGGCTGGAACAGCCATGAAAAATATTAGAAAATTTAAAACACCAAATGCTAAGCTCCAACAAAGGAGTCAGAATGATTCAAAAGCTAATAAAACTAGTATAAAAATTAATTCAGGGGGTTGCTGCTCAAAAACTGGGGTGCTAGTAGGCTGCCTTAATGGCACCCCAGGTTTTGATCAGTCTTCTGTCACAGGGCTATAGCTCAGAAAAAGAGCTTTGGGCGCATTAGGTGCTGAATTCGATTCCAGTTTTAGAATCTCAGGAATTAGGCCTGATGAAGAGCTCTGTCTGAGGACATGGAGGTCTGCAGCTCATTACAGTAGACAGAACTGGACTAGATGTGCCACCGTTTGACCCTATGGGGAAAAAGTTTTATCTCTTCTTAGCCCTGTACTTGAAATATATGTTCGATTTAGTGTGGTTTGTTTACATTTATTTTCTAGAACACTGCATGTTCCAACGCCAACTTAAAGCTCTGAAAAGAACTTATGTAAACCAATAGTAAACTCTTTTAAATGAGAGGGATATATACTATAATGCCTCCCCTGACTGCTTTCATGCTGTTTTCTGATGCTAAATTTCACACCAGTGTAATTACTCCTGTGAATAACTAGGTTCCTATATAGTTGTGGTTGAGTAATGGGTAGTAACATACCTGTAAGTAGTGATGGGATTTGGCCTTTGAGCAAGAAATTACCAGCAATGTTTTTGGATAAAGCAGTCTTAGGTAGCAAATTAGTGGTCCCTGTGGTCTTTTTTTGTTTTCCAGAAATGCCATGGAAACTGTGGGGCTGCTTGTTATGCACTGGTTTTCCGAAGCACGATGCAAAGCCGAGCTGTTTTTCCTAGGATGTTAATGTTAATGAGCTTCTCATAAACCGTTCAGGCAGCACTACGGATATAATTAAGAGTCTAAACTGAAACGTTGCGTTCAGCTTTCTTTTCGGACATAGCCTATCAATAGTGTGTTTAGACACTGATTATGTGAGAACAAAAAGAGCCCCTTCAGTTTTGCCCTATGCAGATACAAATGCTGCTTAGGGGTAGAAACACATACTTGTGTGTTGATGTTCATTAGTAACAGCCTTTCTCTCTCTCTCGCCTCCCCTGGGGGGCCTGATTTAAGTACAAGGCTGGTGGGCAAGAGCAACTTACCCGGTGATCTTGCCCAGCACTTCCTTAAAACGGAACTGATAGTATGCCGTGTTGCTGACATGCAAGGTATGCAACACTACCATGCTTTTCCAGGCTCCGGCTCAATGCTGTGTTAAAACTGCACATAAAGTAGCTGGTACTCAAGTTTCTTTCTTTTTTTTAATAAAAGTTTTTATTACTTTTCTATACTAATTAGACAAAGTATTCAACAATCAATATAGGTAAACATCAGAGTATAAATTCTAATTAACAATTGTTGAAAATACATACATATATAGATAAAAAATAAAATATAGAGACTTCCCCTACACCTCCCTCAATCTTGTCATTTATTTGTAATCTCCTTTGTTTAAGATTCTAATCCTAATATTGTTACAAACATTTATAAGATATTTTTATTTTGTTTATTTTACATTACTCATAATCTAAGTACCGTATATACCCGTGTATAAGCCGACCCGTGTATAAGCCGAGGTGCCTAATTTCTCCCCCAAAATGGGGAAAAATTAGGCACCCGCGTATAAGCCGAGGGTCGGCTTATAACCCCTCCCCCCCCCGCAGACTTACCTTCTGGGCTCCTGGCGGTGGGAAGCTGCGGATCCGGCGGGGGTGGCCTTCCTGCAGCTGCAGGAGGCCCCCCCCAGGCCGCTCCTGGCGGCGGGAAGTGGTGCGGCCCGGCGGGGGCGGCGGAGCAGCCTCCCTGCGGCCGCAGAGAGCCTTTAGAGGCCTCTCCCGGCCGGGAGATGGCAGCGGGGGGGGGCAGAGCGCCCTCCTCGCGGCCGCAGAGGGCCTCTAGAGGCCTCTCCCGGCCGGGAGAAGGAGGCGGGGGGGGCAGAGCACCCTCCCCGCGGCCGCAGAGGGCCTCTAGAGGCCTCTCCCGGCCGGGAGAAGGCGGCGGGGGGGCAGAGCGCCCTCCCCACGGCCGCAGAGGGCCTCTAGAGGCCTCTCCCGGCAGAGAAAAGATGGCGGCGGTAAGTTCCCCCCTCCCTCCTCCCTCCTCCCTTCCCCCTCTACCGTATTGACCCGCGTATAAGCCGAGGCCGGCTTTTTCAGCCCTTTTTTTGGGCTGAAAAACTCGGCTTATACGCGAGTATATACGGTATTTGCTATTTCATTTATCTATATTCAAATAAAGAAAAAGAAAAGAAAAATAAAAAAGAAAGAAAAACAGATATAAAAAGCACTATTTTTATAATAAAAATGGATTAGGTAATAAGTATCATTTTTAACTTCCTTTGAGAATGAATATTATGATTCCTCCATTTCTCACTGGTACTCAAGTTTCAATGAGGCACTGGGCATGTGAAAACTGGCCCAACTTCCTTCCCTGGAAATAAGCCCCGTTTTATAGACCCCATTATATAGAAAGCCAGCATGGTGTAGTGGTTAAGAGCCATGGTTTGGAGTGGTTTTATAGACCCTGTTATATAGAGAGCCAGCATGGTATAGTGGTTAAGAGCGGTGGTTTAGAGTGGTGGACTGAGATCTGGAGAACCGGGTTTGATTCCCCACTCCTCCACATGAGTGGCGGAGGCTAATCTGATGAACTGGATTTGTTTCCCCACTCCTGCGCACAAAGGCAGCTGGGTGACCTTGGGCTAGTCACAGTTCTTTTTGAGCTCTCTCAGCCTCACCTACCTCACAAGGTGACTGTTGTGGGGAGAGGAAGGGAAGGAGATTGTAAACCAGTTTTATTGTCCTGAAAAGGTAGAAAAAATTGGCATATGTTCTTCTTTTTCTGTATCTTTGTATATAAATGGTGAGCTCTGAATAGCTAATTATAGTACATTGGGGAAAATAGCAATAGCACATGAAATTGTGGCTATTATGCATTGTGCTAACTTCTTCATTGGAATTGCCAGTTCTCCCTATTAATTTTGAACAGTTAAATTATTACTGTGTTCTGGCTAGGGATTAATAGACACAGTTGCCACCTGTGGGGTTTTTTTGGGGGGGCTTGTGCTGTTAGAGCTTTAACATTTTAGCTCAGTCTGGCATATGTGAACAAGGAGACCTAAATATCCAGAGGTTTTATCCTTTCTACCAATTCCTTTCACCAAGGCTTCCTTGGGTTTGCTAAAGAGTGCCATGGTCTCTCAAGGTCATACTGAGAAAGAAAGGGCCAAAAAGGCGTGTTGCTCCGTCAGTTATGAAAGCACAATGGAAAGCATATGAGTAGCTCAGCTTCAGTGGGAGACATGAAAACTTTTGTATGCACAATGCAAAAAGAGTTAAACATATACTGAAAAATAAATGTGCCCCCCAACACACACACACACACACACACACACACACACACACACACACACTGATCAGTTTCTATAAAAACCACAAAAACCACTTCAGAACTCAAGAGATAAGAAAGCCCCAGTGTTTATGCTGACTGTGCTCCTCTACAGAAACCCAGGTATCCTGTAAATCCAGGCTGAGGTCAGTGATTCAGAAGGGCGTCCTGATATAAACACAAAGCGAGGGTTTGAAGAGAAAGGCAGCGTCAGCACCTGTCCTACAAAGGACTTCTGAAAAAGTCATCATATTTTTTTCTAAGGCCAGGTTGCTGAACAAAGAGATACTTACTAAGCTGGAGAGGAATTTCCTGCACTCATAAGTATAGACCTTGGGTTTGTCTGGAAACAAGGGCTCTGATCCCCAATATTTCAGGTGTGCCCCAATATTTAATAGGGGCTCATTTCCTCTGCAAGGATTTATAGGATAGATAAGGACCAGTTCCTCCTTTGACATTTAGTGGTATGTTTTACCAAAGGATAAGCAGTATCACAGTCAAAATCTATTCATGCCAGAAATGTGGAAACTGAAGTATAAAGGAATGTCGGAGAAACTCAGAAAGTAGCTGGAAAGCACACCAGATAACTTGAAAACGCCCAGACTCAAAGAGCAGCACAATTTAATTGCAGTTTGTTGCAAGGTGTGAATCTTTCCAAAGTGGAAAGATTGAGGTACCCACACAGCCTTCTTTTCTGCTGCAAAATCTGCTTAACTATAGTCCATCTAGACCATCAACCTGTTTCACACAGTGGACAACTGCTTGCCCTGCCCACAGTTGGCAACCCTAATTTCTACATCCCCTGGCAGTAATGATTTCCACAACTGGAAAGAGGTAAAGGTTGTCTGTCAGTTTTATCTCCCCTTCCCTCAGCGTCTAAGCTCTGCTTGAGCTCTCTAAACACACAGCCAGGATTAGGACTATGATTCAAAAAAATTGAAACGAAGGCTTTTTTATTTCCATTTGTTTCCTTTCAAAACAAAGGGCAAGCAATGGGCTTTTTCATTAGCGTATCTGGGAGACCCAGGTTCGAATCCCCACTTGTGCAATGGAAGCTCGCTGGGTGACCGTGGCCAGTCACACTCTTTCAGCCTAACCTGCGTCACAAGGTTGTTTTGAAGATAAAATAGAGGAGAAGACTGTAGGCTGCCTTGGGTCCCCACTGGGGGAAAGGTGGGGCATAAATGAATGATATAAATATAAATTTCCAACAAATGTGTAGCCTAGAACAGTGCCTGCTGAGACATTTCTACACTGATGGTAGGATGCTATGAAGCATTTACAGTCCTTGAATCTATGCTAACCAATTAGCATAGATATGGAATCAATTTACATTTTTTTTAAAAATTGTCTTCCATATTGAAATATTTCTCTATGCTTAACAGCTCTATTTCCCATGCTTAACCAAGAACACTAGTTTAACTAGGCCGCCTGCCCAAACATCAGAAGCCCCAGACACAGTGGTGTGTATCTCTCTGGCTCAGCAACTGATTTGTTGAGCTCTAGGTATAGAGAAGTGCAGTAAAAGCTGTGAATTGTTACAGAATGGCCTGATGTACTAATGATACTTTGAAAGCCACAAATAACTCTGATGAGAGAGTAGTTTGTCTGTATTCAGATGCAAAGATGGAATTCGTGAAGGATGTAGGGAAACTGTTGACTCCTTGAAACATCTGCTTTTTTTTTAAAAAAAAGACTCTTTCCTCCTTGCAAGTGACTGAGACATTAATATTTTTTGTTCTTCTTTTAACCCTGCCTTTGGATGTTCTGGGAGACTGTTGCTAACTGCTCTACCAGGTGCTCCCTCCCCCTCACTTTGTTGTGGTGTTTCACAGTCTGTTTGCAATATTACTCTAAGTCACGCATTGGCCTTTTATTAGACCAGAAGTAAAGGAATTGTGTATTGTGTGCAGGAAGACAAGGGAGTCATTAAATACTAGTCACATTCCCAGATTTAGGGTATATCTGTGGAAATTTTTACTCCCTTTCTCAAACTTTGACTCACCACAATATTCTCCAAACATCCGATCCTTTCAAAACCTGGACACTTGAAGTTTACATCCAGAAGGAATAGACCTCATGCATTCATTTTCAAACTGTGTTCAGTGGATTTCTAATGCTTCTTAGATGCTTATCTATGGTTGTTCAGTAAGATCAAATACTATAGGGTGCCCACCACCTAGTAATGCACAGCCAAAGGGGGATGTTCAGAGCATGTGAGGTCATGCCATCAGTTCATGCAGGGCAGCAGTCAGGGCCAGTCGTCCAGATGGCTACTCAAATGAACTCACTGGGGCATGAGAAATATGCCTTGGACTCCTCTACAACACACACAAGGCTTTCTTGGTGGACAAGACAATATGGAGATAATTTCTGAAAGTAGAACTTCCAAAAATCACTGCAAATACCTGGATCTATGCTGCCTATATCTCTCCACCATGTCTCTCAAGCTATTTTCTCTCAGGTGATTAGACATTTTCTCATTCATTTATTGATCTAGAAAAAAAAATGTGTGGCCTAGACTTGCTTGAAGCAAATCACTAGATAAAAAAGGAAGAAAAAATACAACAAAATCATTAAGCATCTAACGTTGTACAGAATACTGCCCAGAACTATCTAATCGTTTTTCTCGAATTAAACTCCCTCCTCATTTTTTTTCATTTTCTTCATGTGAGTATCATCTTAGCTTTGTATTTTGAAGCCCTCTCTATATGTTAAGATAAGTGACAAGTACCTCAGTAGCTGATTTAATCAACCAACACTCGTGGTAATAAACACCCAGAGCCTTTCCCTTCTATATGATTGTTATTCACAAGGAGAGAGTTTGAGGTTCTTTCAAGCAAGCAGTCCCAAGATGGTACAGCTCCTTCAGTTTTTTTTGCCATGTCAGATATAGCATTTTCTGTCAGTTCCTACCAGACTCCAACACTAATACAGTTCATTTTGCTTTAACAAAACCTTAACACAAGTGAACAGTGAAACTGTGACATAACAGCTTTTATGCAGCAGCTCTACAGTCTCTATAAGCAGGGGCACTGAATTAATGTATGATTGAAGCTGGAGATTGAATGATTAGAATATTGCATTTGGGATGGGGAGGGTGTCCTAGGTTCACATTCGCACTCAGCCATGAAGTTCACTTGGGCCCTTATTCTCCAGTCACTCTCTGTCAGCACACCTCACGGAGTCATTGTAAGCATATACTCAAGGAGGGCATAGACATAACCTTGAGCTCCATTAAGGAAGAGCAGGGGGGAAATGTGATGGATAGTTAACACTTGTTGCCAAATAGAGAACAAGAAGTTCTGGGGGTTGTGTATAATGCGTAGTATACATAGCTTGCTTACCGATGTAATGCATGCTCTATAGTACAATTTTCAAGGCAATCGATTACTTAATAGTGCTTACTCACACATTATGTTTTCGCACACATTGATCACTTGCTTGAATAACCTCAGAAACATGTGAATTGACCCGCTATGGGTTAAACTGATGATCAAATTCATTTTAAATTATTCCCCTTGAAATCAGCAGATGGATATAGACTAACAGGCTTGAGAATTATATTCCTTCTGAAAGCTGGATAGGGCACAAAATCGGCAAGGCTCTTTATTTCACAGACCCAGGTGCAATAGAAACATCCCAGGTGCAAAACAGGTGCCATGCATAAAATGCCTTGTGCCAGACACCAATTTTTGACAGTAATGTGCAAATTATATTAGAGTATTTTATTTTAAGAGATGCTAAATAGCAGTCAATGTTGGCTACAAAATTTGACCCCAAAACGCATTTTCAGTATATCTTTGAAACAGAATCTACTGGAGATTAATCAATACTCAGCTCACAACTCAAAAGGCTGCCTGTAATTATAATGTCATTTTCATTTCTAACCTGGGAAGCGTTGTCCTGTGTAGAAATTATGCTGTGCATCCTTTTAGCAGGGATGAAGGAAAAAACTGGCCAGTTTCCAGAGCCACAGCTGATCTTTGCCAGACTGCATATGTTGGAGCGTGTTCCCTTTTCCCCATTTCACCTTTCCTTTTATAAAGATTGGGCAAGATCAGATGTGACTCTATAGGGCAGCTTTTTTCCCCTTCCAAGCCAGTTAATGAGGTGGGGTGGGACTAGATCAAAAAGTTGATAGAAATGGGGTCACCAAGAGGTTAAACTTCATGAATTTATTCATTGGCTGGTGTACTCCTGAAATGAGTTGTCATAGTTGATGTTGTGGATGGCACTGTTCCACAAGGATGCTTCCTGGAAGGTGTTGGGGAGAATAGGAAGGAGAAACATGGAAGTGAGTGGTCCTTTTGACTTTTATGTGCTGCTAGAGCAGAAAACAGTCGAGAAAGAGGGGACATGATGAGATGTCCGGGGCTCAAATGCAGTGGTTTGCAAAGAAATATTTTGTCTTTTTAAAAAGAGAGATTTTTATCTGCATTTCTCAAAAGACATTAGCAATTGTTCCATACTTCAGGGATGTTCTGCTTTAGTATGTATTCATAACCGAGTGCTTTTGATCTAGAAATCTTGGGGGCATTTATATATATGTAGGACAGTTGGGCAGGGCCGGTTCCAGATTTTGAGGGGCCCTGGGCAGGCAGAGCCTAGAGGCCCTATCTGCCCAACACCAGTCCCACTTGTACCTTTCCACCTCCCACCTAGGGTTGCCAAGTCCCTCTTCACCACCAGTGGGAGGTTTTTTGGGCGGAGCCTGAGGAGGGCGGGGTTTGGAGAGGGGAGGGACTTCAATGTAATAAAGTCCAGTTGCCAAAGCAGCCATTTTCTCCAGGTGAGCTGATTTCTATTGGCTGGAGATCAGTTGTAATAGCAGGACATCTCCAGCTAGTACCTGGAGTACTCCCACCTGTGTACCCCCACCTGCCTGTGCATCCTTATCCTACTTGTAAGCCCTCCTGCTGCCCATGCTCAGTTGCCTACACCGACTGCCCACACTTTCCTCAGCAGTGTTGTCATTTTATGTGTTTTTATAAAATAATTTTATAATTGTATGTCGTTTTAAACTGTTCTAATATTTTATTTGCACTGCCTTGGGGACTCTGATTGCATGGAAAGATGATATAAAATATTGTAAATAAACACATAATAAACATGTATTTATTTATTTATTTATTTATGAGATTTATGCCCCGCTCTATCCTAGCCAAGGCCAGGCTCAGAGTCCTAATCAGCGCATGTAGCTGGGAGTGCTGCTGCCATGGCTGCCAGCAGCATGGTCTCTGTGTACCACATGCCTTCCCCCAATGATATTGGGAGCATGGGTGGCAGAACACTTCAAGCAAACAGATGGGGAGGGGCATGTAGGCAGGTAGCAGAGCAGGTGCATGGGTGGGAGTCAACAGCAGTGGGCCCCCAAGGGGCTCTGGGCCCTGTCAGCTGCCTAGGTTTGCCAGTCCCAGGTTGGGAAATACCTGGAGATTTGAAGGATGGAGCCTGAGGAGGGCAGGGTTTGGGGAGGAGAGGGACTTCAATGCCATAGAGTTCACCTTCCAAAGCAGCCATTTTCTCCAGGTGCTTGGAGATCAGTTGTAATAGCTGGAGATCTCCAGACACCACCTGGAGTTGGCAACCCTACAGCTGCCCCACCTCAGGCTATGCTGACACCGGCCCTGCATTCAGGATTTTAGATCGTTCCTTATCTGCCTAAGCTTAGATAATTATTGTTGAACATCTTGAGGATTGTCAGACTGATTTAAAACACAGGCAAAATAGGGAGTTTCCTGACTGACTGCCACAACCATATTATGTACATTAGAAGATGTGGAAGTAGACTTATACAGCAGAGCTCCAAAATTATCAGCAACAATGATATGCGACTAATGATAGTAGCCCATTTGGTTCTGTGATGAAATTGTTGAAGATTACCCTCAGCTAATGACTCATGCACAGAATCTCTTTTGCCTTTCCCCTCATCATTCTTAGTCAAATGTGCCTTCAGTACTGTTGGTGATCTGTTTGACAGGAAATAGGACCACTTGAGCATCGCAGACTATGAAGACTTGACACTCAAGTTGTCTATTAATAACAAAGCTAAAATTAAGGAGCTGGCTCATGGCCATCAGGCACAAGGGTATCATTTAATATATGCCTGAGACCTGTGCATCCTATGCATATATCATATATTTGATACAAATGGTTGCCTTGCCTGTGTCCTGTGTATCATATACCGATGGAAACTGTTATCTTGCATGGAGTGCTGATTTTATGTGTCCCTTTTTATTATTGGGTCTGAGAAGGCTTAGATGATGGTGGATTGAAGGTTAAGAAACAAGGCGGAGCACACAGATACTGAGCATATGATATTGAAGCTTAAGTGTTGGACCCTACAGAACTGTTCCACCAACAGTGGCATTTTTCTCTGGAGCTTTCTGCTGATACCAGAGGTGGTTCTGCTGGTAACAGAGGAAATTACCACAGTTCTGCAGGTTCCATTCCCAAATAATTAGAATGTACATTAGACATCCAAGATGGCACTGAGGTAGCAGCAGCATATAAGAGCTCCGTCTCCATTGTTTTTAATTTGTTATTGGTAGTCTTCTCAGCTGCGAATTTTTTTTTTAGTGCAACGGGAGTCTGTCCCAGAATAAGTGGATGGAAGTTAGCAATGTGCTTGGTGGATAGTGCCTGTGAATACTGTCAGTGTACTATATATAAGTATCACATGATCTTGTATTTTGCTCCTTTAGCAACCCAATCACATTCTTGTTAGAAGCAATTGTAACAGAAATGAGTTATTAACTACAATGATTTTTTTTAAAAATTATATTTATTCAATTAAATTAACAACAGATATATATATATATATATATATATATATATATATATATATATATATATATATATATATATATATAAACATATAGCAGTCTTCATAATTTAAAATACAGCTTCACGGTTTAGTCTAGCTAGACTAAATAGCTAGACTGTCATCGCAGAAAGTTGTCCTTTCCCACCCTTGATATAAGATTTTCCATTTTATTTGCAGTTCTTAACCATAGCTCATCTAGGTTCATTGTATCACCATTTTTCTGATATGTTGTTAACTTAATTAATACATATATTTCTTTTACTTTAGCCAACCATTCCTCTTTCTTTTGGAGTGGTTTTTTCCCCCCAATGTCTGGCAAAAGTCATTCTAGCAGCAGTTATCATGTGTAACCCCATACGTCGTTTATCTTTAGTTAGGTTAGGGGCTAAATTTAACAAAAGTATCTCAGGTTTACATGGGATATCAATCTCCATTCCAACAGACAGATATTTCACTATTTCAGTCTAGAACGTTAAAGCTCTCTCACACTTCCACCACATATGATGAAGTCTGCTTGTTTATTATCGCAGTTCCAGCAACTATCGTTTATTGGGGATATTATTTTGATTTCATAGTGTGAATAGTTTTGTAACCAGTTAGCCAAAAACAAGCAACCCCCCCCACACACACTATTCTTTCTCTTCCATTCAGTTTTATGTACTAGTGTCATTTGTAAATTTATGAATTGGTTTCCAAATGTCCACAGTGCTAATCTCACATAACATTTACATGCAGCTGGAAAATGTATATACACATCTTCAATTCTTAAAATACAATAAATATTCAGAAAGTGTTTACATCTTCTGTCCACTATTCCTATTTCCTATTTACAGTCTCTAAGAACAGAAAAAGAGAAAGGGTCGTATAGCTCAACAGACACACAGAGATGGAGAAACAACATTCTCAATGAACTTTGACCTTCATTTTGTGGATCTTTG
This sequence comes from Euleptes europaea, assembly GCF_029931775.1. Lineage (NCBI taxonomy): Eukaryota > Metazoa > Chordata > Lepidosauria > Squamata > Sphaerodactylidae > Euleptes > Euleptes europaea. The sequence continues at coordinate 33,405,641 of NC_079320.1, read as the reverse complement.
GAGACATGAAATGGTTTCTTCATTACAATCTGTCAGGGGCAAGACATTGTCAAGGTCTATCTAGCAATGAGAAGGAGCAGGAATTGGCCTTTGATGTTGTCAGTTGCTCCTCATTCACTATCCCCATTGTCTGGGAGAAGTGGCTAATACTCTTTGTACAGCTGTACTGCCAACAAAGATTGTTTGACAATTCTTGGTTGGGAATTACCCCTGTACAACATAGAAACAAGATAATTCCAATTGATTCTAGTGGAGGCACTACTCCATGCCAGGCAGGTTGCAAATAATGTCACCTTGACTGCAAGCCAGGTTGGCTATCAGATATAGGAGCTATGTCCTTCCCTGATGGACCTGTCTATTGGTACTCTAGGTTGCGTTATTCCTCTTGTATTTTGATGGAACTCAGTGCTTGTTCAGATGATTTTCATAGTGAGCAACTCACACGTTAGCAATGCTCTTCTGCTGTATAATTCTACACAACAGGGGCTAAAAGTACAATCCCAAAGACAATTATGGGTTTAGAAGGGCGTAACTTTGCTTAGAATTGTTCTGTAAAGTCTCAGGCAGTTGCAGGAGGGACTGGCAAAACAAATGAATGAGTTTTGGATAGCTTCTCAAAAATCCAATGCAGGCTTGTCCCTCATGATAACACCTGTTTTGCTTTCTCTGATATGAAATCCAGGAAAGTTTGCAAGAAAGAATGCTGGGAGATTATGTAGTCTGATTCAAAATACCCCACTGTATTTAATATTCATCCCCTTACATTAGCTAAATTTCATGACAATATCTAATGGTTTGACTTTAGCTTGTTCATTGCCTTTATTTTCCATTATTTCATTCAGGGGATCTGTGCCTTGACATCTGCTGGTGATTTGCCCCCACACAAGCAGCAGGGCTTTGAGCTTCCCAAAAACTAGAGAGCGGAGAGTCTCTGTGGATATGGGCTGCTTTTAACTGTCTGTTGAATTTGGCCCATCTCTGCTCCAAAGCTTCAATGGGCAGAACAGTTGCTCCAGTTAAATTCTGATAGACTGCCATAGGTTCTAAGGCCAACATTTTATGCCACATAAAAAAAATGAACTGCAGTCTCGATTCAGTATATTGAAAGTGCTGCACAGTCTCTTAAAAATATAGCAAACAATGAAAGCATTCAACTTTAGAAAGTTATTTCCATTTGTAGAGGGAATCATTCACCAATCTGAATCCACAGAAAAGTGATCTTTTATTATTGATTGCACAGACAACGTTTAAAACTAGGAGCATTTATGAGATATCAAATGAAAAGAACAGTAATATCTGTCTTTTGAAAAGTTGTTCTGTCTTTTTCTGCCAAAGTGCCCTATTGCCAAGTGAAATTAATTTCAGTATGTCAACCTGAGAGTGGAAAGAAAGCCATAGAAAGTGTCAAAGAATTCTTCAAGACAATTATTTCTTGCCTTATCAGATGAGCTTAGACAAAATATTTTCTTCCCCTCTCATCTCATGGAAATAAAAAAATGTTCCTGTCTTGAAGGTAAAGATAAAACCTTCTCCCAGACATGCTAACTTTCAAGTCTGGAAAATGGTGCAGGGAGAAAGACTAAAACCCCTTCTACCCGTGTGCCACAGTCCTTACTGAAATGAGCACAGAAACTGAGGAGAACCCACAACTCACATCTGACCATTACATGGGATGGGGACCTCAGACCCAGCCTATGTATTCCAAAATATGTGAAATGCCCTGCAACAGCTTAGGATGTAACATAAGGGGCTAGGCAAGAAGGAGAAATCAGTAGAAGCCACCACACACACACACACCATGAATGAGTGGAATTGCCCGTGTGAACTGCAATGGTATGATGTTGGAGTAATTAATGGAGAGGGGGATTTTTTTAATATAAATTTTTATTAATTTTTATAACACAAAACAAAACAAACAAATACAATAAAATTAATATATAAAATACAAAAAGAAAATACAAAAGAGTATCTTTATATATTAATTATTACATTCATGATTACTAAATTATAAAATCCAAAAAGATACCCCTTCACCCTCCACCCACCTTTTTTTAAAAGATGGATGATATTTCCATATGGAGACATATTGCTATTGGGAATATGTGCCAGACTGCAGATTGGAACAAAAGAGTTGAATTATTAAACTATGTAGTGTAACGGATTTTGGGGGGGGGGGAAATGACTCCAGACTGTACTGTCAAATAAAACTAAACTTCTCAGTCTTTCCCAATTCATCATTAAAAGACAGATACATTTTGCCAGACTTTCATCCTTTTTCAAAAAATTGATGTTGATAATAAAATATCATTTAAAATTTTTAACCAATTTAAAACAAATTCTTTGACACAAGACAAGTTTACAGATGTAATTAACTAGTACATTCAGATGCTTTTAAAAAAGCGGATCAGCTTGGTTTGATCATTATTATTCTGTCCTATATTTTCCTGAGCCTGTCAGGATATATTTCACCATGTGTCATTAAACATTCATTGGTGAAATCTTGCTTCCCTTTATTTAAAAGGAAAATAGTCCACAGTACACTGCATACAAAACAGAAAATATAATATGCACAGAATAAAGGCAAGGAATGGTTCAATGTATCTGTATGTTTAACCCTTCCTCTCTCTCAAAGATACACTTCTAAAGAACAAATCCCAATATCAGAGTATTCCCAAATGTATTGTTTAGAATGAAGATGATCAGCATCATATGTGATTTTTGGTACACATACACGGAACAAAAGTTCCATCAAAAACAACAACTCTGATTTAATGGAGCTGGAGTGTAGCAGAAGGTTGCTTGCCCATCTTGCAGAGAACTGCTTTCCCAGACCAGTGCTACAAAGGTAATATTCTCCTGTTAGGTAGGTGGAAGAGAGAAACAGGGAGATTGGATTGAACCCAATGCCTCTTCCCCCAACAGGTAACTGTCAAAGCTAACAGTGCTGATCCTGTGCTTGCGTACAAGAGGATTGGCATGTAGCAGTAGGCAATGGGATGTTGTGTGTGAGATTTTAGTTAAGGATAAGAATATTTAGGACGCATAATATGCTGTTCAGCTCAGAATCAGTTGTTTTAAGCAGTCTTTAACATGATAGATCGCTCTCCAAGTATGCTTGCTGCAAGTGACATTAACTTAATTTTGTTTTGCTCCACAATCTGTATTATAGGTTTGCTCTGAAAGGAATATCATGCAATTGTCCAGGAGGAGAGAGTAAGAATTGCATAAGATGATGCCAGTACCGAGACAACATTCCAATTTACCTCTGGCGTTCTTTTCAACATGTTGAGTGTGAAGACTGTAAAGCTGTTCCAGAATCATCCTGAATAGAAATTATGGCAGATGGCAATAAAAAGAAACATAATGGATCCTATTTGCTTCTATTTTATTAGACCAACATTACTGCTACAGCTATGATCTTAATCCATTTCATTTTTTTTTATTGCGATGGTAGTTTATGATGCCTTTGCATCACCAGCTGCCTGCTCTGAAGCGGCTACCCTTGGTTGCTAAAAAAAGCCAAGCTGTGAAGAGAATAATCCATTTGCTGTCCAAAATTATTGGCTTAAAAATCTAGACATGAAACAAAGGGAGTTTTACAATATCCAGATGTACCCTTTTAAGGAAATTTGTGGGACAAAAGAACAGACAGCAACTTTGAAGGGCATAGTCAAACCAAAGTCTATCTAGATGTTAACGATTGCTCTTGGCCAATACCAAGGACAGTAAGAATGAGATTTCAAGGGATCATATAAAACATCCATTTTATACCAACATTTTGGCAATAAAGAAAATCCCCAGGATTTCAGCTCTTCAAGGTTAAGATACTCCGACAGCCTTGGCCACAGATATATAATAAGCCTACCATCAACAGATATTTGTACTTCTAAAAACAAAGTGTATTTATTTATTTATGCAGACATACATACCCTGCCTTTCTCTTGTGGTGCAAGGGGCTTAGAATTCCAAGATTCAAAACATACAAGATACCATAACACCCCATTAACCCCCTTCCCCAAGGAAATGCCCCAAGAGGATCCTATGAAAAGCGTTCACAAATAAAACAGCCTTATAGCCCCTCCTAAAATCTAAAGAAAGTGCCCCCTTACCTGCTCAGGCAGCTCTTCCACAAGGTGGGGCTCACTATAGAAAAGGAATGGGCTCCAGTAGACAAGTTAAATACATTTTACACAAGAGTTCTTTGTACTCATGTGGATGCCTTGGAAGTAATTTCATTAATACATGGTTACTGTGACTTGACGGCACTTTACACACACACTGTTAAGAGCTGTTGTTCTAGCCATTCTACATGAAAACTCTCTATTTAAGAGATATACTTTTCCTGAACTTGGCATATTGCTTGCTGTGCATTTCATGTGATATAGTTCACAGACTGACATGTTTATGCAAGAAATAGCCTCATATATAATACAGGTTGTGACTTTTCATCCAGTGCCTGACTTTTAACCAGCTGTTTCATGTCTTAAATAATAAAACAAAGAGATGAGAGTGGGCACGTATCTCAGTGCCTGAACATATTTGCATACAAATGTCTAGCTATGCAAAAGAATTCTCACGTTCTTTAGTTGAACTCAGTCTACAGGGTTGTGAATGATATGTTTTGCACAAAGATACAGAGAAAAATAATCAGACTTTTAAATTATTACATGTCAGATTTTGAGCAAAACCATATTTCTATTGTATTTCAGTACCTCAGCTTTTCTGTAGATTGTTTTCTTGTCTCCCTTTTTAGTTTCTGGGTTTTTAAACATTCTTCCTTGCTTCTTTCTTAAGTGATTTGCAATGTCATTTGGTATTCCCTCAGAGGCTCATTCAGATTGTCCCATTCTCATCTATAATTATATTGCTCTCAGTGTTGGTTGACCATGCCTTTGTTGGGTTAGTGACTCAGAATGGTTGGTTGATGTTTTCACAATGGGGTTGAATTAGTCAGAGATAGTTCTGTTAAAAATCCATTGGATATTGGAGGAGGGAGAAGGTACATGCCTGTATATGTAAAGAAATAGTGTAGATTTGGACTTAAATTAGAAAGCGGCCCATATTACACAAGGGTTGCCAACCTCCAGGTACTAGCTGGAGATCTCCTGTTATTACAACTGATCTCCAGCTGATAGAGATCAGCTCACCTGGAGAAAATGGCCGCTTTGGCAATTGGACTCTATGGCATTGAAGTCCCTCCCCTCCCCAAACCCCGCCCTCCTCAGGCTCTGCCCCCAAAACCTCCTGCCGGTGGCAAATAGGGACCTGGCAACCCTATATTACACTGTTTTGTATATAACATACACATATCTTCTGATCACACTGAGGATTTATCTAAACAATACAGCTGACACAAGTCATGTTGGTGGTCTCCCAATATGACTCCCACCAATAAATGTGGAGGGCCCTCACTTTTTCAAAGTGCTCCACTGCTTGGTGCGTCTCTGAGTGCTGCAAGGGGGAAGAAGGTCTTGAGGCTTTCCTCCCATGCAGTTTTTGCCAGCAGAAACAGCCATGGGGAGGGGGGTCCTGTTTCTCCTTCCTCAGCTTCATCTGTCCTTGATCACATGATCCCAGGATACATGGCGTCTGAAGAAGGATCACATAGCCTCCCCTCCCTTTTTGGGGGGCTGCTTCTGCTGGGAAATACAGCATGGGCGGGGGAGTCTCAAAACCCTCCTCCCTCCTCGCAATGTTCAGAGCCGCACCAAGTGGCAAAGTGCTTTGAAAAGGTGAGTTCTTCTATGCACTTTTAGGCTGTGAGTCATGTCAGGGGACCCTTGACACAACTTGTGTCAGTTGTAACATTTAGACATAGTAGCAATACATTCACAAATAAACCAAGAAAACTAGGCCGACACAGACCTTGCTATACCTCATGATTTTTGTGCCACCTAATATTCTAGTTCATAGTATTTGTGCTAACACATAAAGCAGCATTGCTAACCAGTGATTAGAAAACATTATTTTGTTCAAATTGTAGTTTGATTGCAAACAGCATCCTCACCCTAGTAAAAAGGTTTTCATTATCCATTAAGAACTCCAAATTCTTGCTGCTGTCCTTATCCCCCAACCAAGTTACCAGAGAGCAAAAAATACTAATTCTCGATGGTTTCCTTGATCTCACTGGGTTTGGGGTGTGGGTGGAGGAAGCTACATGGCTTTTCTCTCTTGTATTCTAGTCTTGCCCGTTTTGCCAGCCTGAAAGTCAGCCATGTCCATGTTAATGGAGTGTTCTAAATTGGAACACAAATATTCTGCACCTTCTTGCACTGCTGCCAGGGATCCTTAGAACTGTACTTAACTTATACAGCAAATTCATAACATTGTTCTAATTCAAAACAGTGCTATTGACTGATTAATGACTTCAATGTCATAGAGTTCAATGGCCAAAGCGGCCATTTTCTCCAGGGGAACTGATCTCTGTCACCTGGAGATCAGTTGTAATAGTGGGAGATCTCCAACCACCACCTGGAGGTTGGAAACCTTAGGTAAGCCATATACTCAGAGAGTCCCCAAGTATGCATTTTTTTAACAAATTAATGGGGGGGAAGAGAATCCACAACTGTAATTGTTCCATGAATATGAAATTCGTGGGTTGCATGATTTCCAAATTATTCACTCCTGCTCTTTCCAGTCCGGTTATTTCAAACACTTCAAAGCCCTAGTTTTGTCAAATGTTAAACACTGAACTTTCCTTCTTCTGCCCTGTGGGATTTATCACATTTTTGTGTACAAGTCAAGAATGGAAATGAAATCTTAAACTAGACTATGACTGCGATCCTAAAGACACTGTCCTGGGAGTAAGACTCATTGAAGAACACAGGAGTCATTTCTGAGTAGACCTGCTTGGTATTGCTGTGTTTATGTCCAGAGCTGGTTTACTTGATTAATGAGGAATGGCACATGTGCAAATGACATTCAAAGGCTGAATACGTTATTCTAGATTTTTTATTCACAATCAGTCAAATTTATGGTGAAGAAAATGAGGGGCATTACATTGTGCTTTGTGAAATGCAGAAATGTCTATGCCTGACAGAAATCCCCATTTAATAAATTTAATGAACCTAAGAGTTTTAAGCAGCCATTTCACACGCGTAATTATGAGCAACCCATTGATATATTTCACAGTGCTAGAACTACCACAGCCCATATATAAAAATCAATGAGGTCCCTTGAATCTTAAACTATACAACTGTGGAAAAATGCAACACAAGCAGCTAAATAAAAGTCAGGCCATTTCCAGTGCAGTGCTCCTTCTTGCTAACTACGCCAAAGTTGAATGCTATATAAGTCAGCGATACAAAGAAGGTTACCACACTTGTATTCCCAGCGATGTATTAAGAGTTTGAAAATGTTATAAAAAATACTGTTTGCACTTTCTATGTATTCCCAGCGATGTATTAAGAGTTTGAAAACATTATAAAAAATACTGTTCACACTTTGTTTGGCCCCTTTAGCTGTGAAGACGTCTTCCAACTATTTATAAGCTGTGGTATCCAAAAACCCTTTTAAAGTGATGTTTTTTACAACATTTTCAAACTTAATACATCGCTGGGAATACAAAGTGCAGCAACCCCCAAAGATTTCACACACGGATGCCAAAAATAGTCTATATTTTGCATTACATCCATATTTAAAGAGCATGAATTTCAGCAAAACTACAAGAGAGCCTAATGGCTGAGAGGCAGCATATAGATAACCCATAACAACTGCAAAGGTATTTCATTATGTCTTGAACAGCTTCAAATGTTCACATGTGAATGTATATTCGGGGGAGGGTTGATGATGGGGCTCTTCCCCCTCCAAATGTTCACTAAATTCCCCTACTCACCTTATTTGTCATTATTTGTGCACAGGGTTGACTGCTTATCATTGCTTTCATATGAATGAACTGAAGCTTCTTCTTTGGAAATGTGATCCCAGCCAATCAGGAATAATGTGATATGGAAAAATATCCTTTCCTTCCAATAAATATTCAAATTACAATAAAGCAAGTTGTTGATTTCAAGACCCCAAAATTGGGTACATAACTAATATCTTACAGTTTAGGGATCAGCAACTAAAAGCAATAGTATGATGACAAGTCAAGAGGAGATGTGGCTTAGGCCAGCAAAAAGTAATCCCTTTCTGTAGGTTTACAGTTGGGTTGAGATACTACTAGGAATAGTAGTTACTACTGACCAAGGATATGGCTTGTCCAAGAGGGTTTGGGGTATTAAGATATTCTCATCAGAGTTTGTAGGACAATACAAATTGAGAAGCAGTTCAAGCTATTCATTCTAACAGCCAGCTAAGAATGGCTTCCTAAGTTACCGATGCTATTTCACCACGTATGTGTCTTTGGATCCCATACCAACATTTTATCTGAGCAGCTGCTTTTCATTGATATTAACATGTTACATGAAATAATGAGTCAGATTCTTTCCATGTGTGGTGGCGGCGATGGTGGTAGAATTAGTTGTAATGCAGGTTATCAAGCTCCAGGTAGGGCCTGGAGGTATCCTGGAACTACAACTGATCTCCAAACTATAGTGATCAGTTCCTCTGGAGAAAATGACTGCGTTGAAGGTAAGACTATGGTATTATACCCTACTGAGGTCACTCCCTTCTGTCCTCCCCAGGCTCTGCTTCAAATATCCAGGAATTTCCCAAACTGGAGTTGACAATGCTATGACACAACTGTCTCTCTTCCCTCACACAGAAATCAGTTATTTTATATTCACCAAGTTTAGGGACTCTGAAAACAAAGCAAGAGGCTTGTATCTTATGACATCATTCTCCTTATGCTTCTATCCAGCCACTGCAGAGTCTATCTGCCTCTACAACACTCGCTGCCTCTGACGTTTGTGAGCAAGATCAATGGTTTTCAAAGAGCCCTTACACAAGCAGGAGTACTAGTGACATCGGTAATAAACGGTGCCCCAAAGGAATGCTTTCACAGTGGCCAGAGAAAAGCGAAAGGGGGCAATATTATAGAATCCTGGCCTTATTAAGTATACAGCACTCTGCTCAAGTTCTCAGTATGTCACGCAAATTTCCCCTAACAGCTCTGTAAAAATGGCCCATACTATCACCACTGTAACATAGAAAAGCAGGGTCTGAAGCTCAGAGATCATGGCTGCCATGTGAAATCCATGAGATTTCTGCAGGGGGTTTCAATCTCTTTTCCACAATGATGTTATATTATTCAATTTGTATTAGAGATGGATGTTTATCCCTTCAGGGGAAGCCAGAGATGTTTTATTGGAAGCCAGAGATGTTTTATTGGAAGCCACTGTATAGTTTAATACGAGTAAATAACTGATTTTGTTTGCTTGGTATTTGCCATATGAAGCAGGGAATAATGCCTTACTGAGGACGGTTATTAGAATATAATTGACTCTGTTTTGCTTACCCCAAAAGGTACCCTGAGTCCACAGGGACATGAATTATGGATGACAAAAGGCCAGAGCAGAAGAGGGAGGGGGAGAAAGTGAGGGAGAGATGTTCCAGTCTGACACATGACCTTCCCCTTACTCTGCTTGTTTCCCTAGCTAATGAGTGACATTTACAGCCAAGAGAAACGTCCAGCACTACAATCCAGCAAGGGCCTGTGGATTGTATTCACTGATGATTTAGTGCTGCATTGTTGTTGCCAAAAAAAATGCTTTGTATTTTTTGCTGATGTGGCACTTTGCATTCTCTCCAGCTTTGAAAAAGCTGGATTTGCCTGCTTATTTGTGAGAGACTTCCCTCCAAAGCAGGCGGTGCTTTGTATAAAAGAGTAAACAAAGAGATCAACTATCAATGCGGAATGTGTTTATTGCAACCATGTAATCTTTTTTTCCCTCTAATACCCACTTCTCACACATATGCACACCACCAGTTTTCACTACTTTCTCCCTTATGGAGCCGTAGTGATATCGGATGGAGTGCAGATTTCTATGTTCCTTTCAAAAAGAAGATTCTGTGGGTGTTATGCTGGATTTCACAGAGTACCTCACATCTACCTCACATCTGTACAGCATTCAGAGATAGGGTTGCCAATCTCCAGATGGTACAGGAAATTACTGATATTAACAATGCAAAACAAATTGTATTAAATGCTGGAAGACAAATAATACTGAAGTGCTATATACAAAAGGTGAATGGTCAATGCATTATATACAACAATTTATATAAGTCCATATTATATGTCAAATGATGTCCAAGATGGTAATAATCATGCTGAAGAATAAGATGGAAAGATGAAATACGATAGTTTCGAAGTCTTCAGTCCCAATTATATCACCAAGAGTGTATGCACTCATTTCAATCACAACTCATTGTCTTAACCCACAAGGGGAATTAACAAGTTCCTCAAAGGGATACAAGTTGTAGCTGCACAATGACTCTTTGCAATAATCAATAGATCCAAAGGACTCAAATATGCCAGTGCAAGCTAGGTAAACACAGTGTTTTACAGTAGGTGTACAACGTTCCCACAAGGGATAACTGTGGTGCATGCTCTGCTAACATCTACATTAGATTATTGCAATGCACTATACATGGGACAGCCCTTGAGGATGCCCAGAAGCTACAGTTGGTACAGAATGTCGTGACCAAAATGCTGACAGGAGTGGATGGATCATCCACCATATCTCTCTAATCGTGTTCCATCTACACTGACTCTTAATTTGCTTCCAGGCCCAATTCAAGTTGCTGGTATTGACCTTTAAAGACCTATTCAGCTTGGGCCAGCACACCTTACGGACTGGCTTCTCCCATATGAAGCTGTCTGTTCACTTTGGTTGTCTTTAGAGGCCTTGCTTCAGGTGCCCAGCTCTCTGAGGTTAGATTGGTGGCAACCCAAGAAACGGCCTTCTCAGACATGGGACCAAAACTTTGGAACTCCCTCCTCAGGGAGATTAATCTGTCTCCCTCTATTGTTGTCTTCTGCCAATGGGTGAAGACTTTTGTGTTTTGTTTGGCATACCCTAATTACTGCTATTGTTAAGCTTGGCAGCTCCAAGTTGGGAAATACCTGGAGATTTTTGGGGTGGAGCCTGAGGAGGGTGGGGTTTGGGGAGGGACTTCAATGCTATAGAGTCCAATTGTCAAAGCTGCCATTTTCTCCAGGTGAACTGATCTCTATCAGCTGAAGATCAGTTGTAATAGCAGGAGATCTCCAGCTAGTACCTGGAGGTTGGCAACCCTAGCTCTAGTCCTACCTCTCTGGTTTTGGTGTTATGTATATGCTATTGAATTATGTTTTATATATTTTATTGAAATGTTGTTTTAACATTGAAAGGTTGATGTTCACCCCCTTGGTGACCCTACTTGGATGGAAGGGCAGCATTGAAATGTTTTAAGTGAAATAAACAGATATTTAAAGAACAAGGTATTGCATTCAAAGTAGACATTTCTCAAGACAGTAATGGAATCTGTATTTTGAAGTCCCTGTGAAATGACTTAGCTACCCACATTTGACAATGGGAAAAACAGTTATACTTATTTTGTTTTCTATTGGTTATTTTGTCTGCTTCTATGACCTACATAGACATTGAGATAATCTGGAGAAGCCCTGCTTTGCATGGCATCACTTTTGGAAGTTCATGTAAAGCTCCAATTCAAATAAATGAACAAAAAAGCAGTCTAATAAAACAGTTATTATTTATTCCAGTAACTTTGATTTTAATGTCTGATTTCATACCTAATAATATTTGATTCTACAAAATAGAAAGCAGTTTTGACTTGATGACTTTAATAAACATGAATGCATAATTAATCTTACTGGACCTTTAAGTGGTCAGATGCAAGCTGAAATGATACTGCAGCGTATTTTTCCAACACTGCTACTTATTGCCAGACACAAAATGGGTTGCATTAGAAATGTGCCGTAACAAAATGTATCTCTTTTGCACATAGGGTTGCAAATCATTAGACACTTGATCCAGGCTAGTTACAAGCAGTTTCCATATACGTTGTTTATGATCAGATCATTATCTCTTCGAAAGGAGTTAATGGTTTTTACGTAATACCCATATATTGCTTTTTTAAAAAATTCAGAGACAGTCAGATGAAAGAATAGATAGAGTCAGGTAATGGCAAACCACTGTGGTGCAATAGCTAGGGTTTTAGGTTTGAACAGGGAAACACAAATAAGCACATTTTCCTTCCTTCCTTTTTCTGTCTGTGGTTTTCATTTTCTGCTGCTTGTGGCTAGTTTTGTAGATTTGCTTTTATTGCATATGCCTGTTGCATGGGGTTGGATCCTAAGCCGCCATTCCATCGGTATAACCGAAGTTCTGGCTACAGAATGGCATTCCAGTGAGAGCAATTTCCACCAATTCTGTTTCTCACTGTAGACCCTCCCCACTATTCCTGGGAGCAACTGATCTTCAGGGGCACAATTTAAATGGGTGCAGGAGACCTCAGGGGAAGGGGAGGTGGAAAAGTTTCCTTACTGTAACATGACACTGCTTGCACTATTTATGACCCAAACCTTAAAGCTCTTTAAGGTAAAGATGTGGTGCAGGTGTAGGGACTAAGTATTGGAACACAGCTCTGGTATTCTTACAGTGACTCCCACAGTGCATGGGCTTTCAGGGTAAAACTATCTTACAAAAGTGTGTTCATTTTACCCCTTTAAAAACACAAGCAAACGCTACTGTTTTTTGGGAAGATGATGATAATGGAAGGGAGGAAAGGGCAGGAGGTCAAATCATCATTGGAATCTCCCTCTTCTATAGGGTTGCCAACCTCCAGGTATTCAGTATAGGAATAGCTATGAGCAATGCCAACAATATTCTGGCTATATATTTACAGTACGTGGTAATATACCCACCAACAACATATATTCCCAACAAGCATATGTATTTATTTCTTTTCCATGTAAAATTTCCCCAAAGCACAAGTTCACAACAATTCCTATGTAAGGTAAGTATGGAATAAAGTCAATTGAAATGTCCTTAAAGATGTACTTCTTTTCTTTGCAGCAGTTGATTAATTGCAGGAGAAAACGATCGTTTCAAGGCACACAGCCCAATTCTTCCTCAGTTCTTCAAAATTATATTGCGTGCAATTATTCATCATCATCCATAGTCTCAGGTTTCAACCGAATAATCCATTTATGAAAAAAGTATACTATACTTCCCCAACAGAGGTAAGTAGAAGGATACCGTCCATTCCAGGTAAGGATCCTAGTGGCATGAATGCCACAATGAGACTATGGATGATGATGAATAATTGCACGCAATATAATTTTGAAGAACTGAGGAAGAATTGGGCTGTGTGCCTTGAAACGATCGTTTTCTCCTGCAATTAATCAACTGCTGCAAAGAAAAGAAGTACATCTTTAAGGACATTTCAATTGACTTTATTCCATACTTACCTTACATAGGAATTGTTGTGAACTTGTGCTTTGGGGAAATTTTACATGGAAAAGAAATAAATACATATGCTTGTTGGGAATATATGTTGTTGGTGGGTATATTACCACGTACTGTAAATATATAGCCAGAATATTGTTGGCATTGCTCATAGCTATTCCTATACTGAATTTCTCATCTTATGATAAGTGTATAGAGGTGTCTTATTTGTTTTCCAACCTCCAGGTATTAGCTGTAGATCTCCTGCTATTACAACTGATCTCCAGGTGATAGAAATCAGTTCACCTGAAGAAAATGACCACTTTGTCAATTGGACTCTATGGCGTTGAAGTCCCTCCCCAAACCCTGCCCTCCTCAGACTCCGCCCCAAGAACCTTCCACTGGTGGCAAAGAGGGACCTGGCAATCCTACTCCCCTATGGAAAGCTGGATAAGATGCATTTTGGATGACATGCAAAAGCACAAGAACCAGGAAACTGAATCCAGTCACATGTCCCATCTCTCTCTCGCTAGTCACATCCAAAATCACTTTTGCATGAAGGAATTCCTTTAGAATCATGGGTTCCCTTGGTGGGATGGTAAAGAAAGATTACTAGAAAACTACCATTGCAGTTGAAGTTACATTCTCTTTGTAGCTGGCTAGAAAAAAACATCTTGGTATAGAACAAAAAAACAGAATAATGCCAGTGATTGTAGTTCATGGTTGTCTAGGCTATTAAGATGTGACCTGCCTCAACACTAGAGACTGATATAGGGTAGAGCTTTGGTCAGTGAAGATAAACTGTACTTATCTACTGTAAGATCTCCTGTACTTATACAACAGGCTATCAGTAGGCCATGCTTCTCCTGACTAATTCTTTGCAATTGCAAGATCTTCACACACACACACACACACACACACACACACACACACACAGAGTTTCCCCCTACCCAAAGACTTTCTCATTCCTTTAGTGGAGAGCACAAGTCAACACATACCAAAAGTATGTTCCCAACAATGAAGTAAATGAACCCGTCTGTTCTCATGGGAATTCTCAGATCACATCTCAGAGTCCATGTAGAGTTCTGGATCAGAGGCCATGAATCTATTCAGAGTTGGGAAAGAATTTTATTTTTGGAATGGCAGTATTAACACTGCTTTATGGAGAGCACTAAATCGTAGGTGTTCAATGTACAATTTAAAATAGAAAGTTCATGAGGGAATTACAATACTTAGAGAGAGCAGTAAAACTGAAGCAGCGAAGACAGCTGTATTTTAAGGTGAACGCTCCAGCAGAAGACAAACAGCCAGCAAAGGAACTAAATCAAGAACAGCATGCTCAGCGTGTAATCAATAACTTATCAGGCCTGAAATGTAATAATCTATGAGGAAGGTGATGCTTTATCATGTCAGAGCAAGAACAAAAAAGAGCAGAGCAAATCAAGGCAGGAAGATAAATGGGAGATGGTTTGGATTTTATCATAACCTTGTGAGGCTTGCAATCCACGGTCCCTTAAATGGTACACGGTTCCAATGTGCTTTCAAGTATGTTTTCGGACGTACACACCCTAATTATGTTTTGTATCAGTTCCCTGCTTCAGGACTAGTCCTGTGTGAAATTATTTTCTCTTCACCTGATCAACCATTATATTTGTAAATAACGAGACAGCACAATGTTTCCAGTAGTCTCCCCATAAGGAAACAGGTCCTGTAAGGCCCCCCTGGGACTCAGTGGGGCACACAAATGAGCACAGGTCATGACAGTATTGTAACTTCAGACAGATGCAATACGCAATAACATTCATTAGCTTGTTCTTGCCAGTGCTTGGATAGAAAGGGAACTTAGCATAACCTTCTAGATCAGTTGTACTTTGGTGAGCGTGAGAAATTTTATTCACAGAATAAACATGAACACTCACCAGTTTGGCTCGCATCCTGTTCACAGTTTGGGAGCTGATTTTTTTATCTCTTTCAGTGTTTGTCCCTTTGTTTGTGGCTGTGCCGCTGGTAGCTTCATTGTAGTTCTTCCGAACCATGCAGTACATTGACATTGGCTTTTTGTGCATGCATGTTCTCACATAGTTCAATTGGCTAGCATGGTGTAGTGGTTAAGAATAGTGGTTAGGAGCAGTGGACTCTAATCTGGAGAACCGGGTTTGATTCCCCACTCCTCCACATGACCGGCGGATGCTAATCTGGTGAACCGGGTTGGTTTCCCGACTCCTACACATGAAGCCAGCTGGGTGACCTTGGGCTAGTAACAGCTTAGAGCTCTCTCAGCCCCACCTACCTCACAGGGTGTCTGTTGTGGGAAGGGGAAGGGAAAGTTATTGTAATCCGGTTTGATTCTGCCTTAAATTGTAGAGAAAGTTGGCATATAAAAACCAACTCTTCTTCTTCTACTACTTCTTCTTCTTCTTCTTCTTCTACTACTACTACTACTACTACTACTACGACTACGACTACTACTACTACTACCTTCCATCCTTGCTGCATAAGTGCTACACTTAGCAGGTGATTGTGTAAATAGTACATCAGTCACAAATCATATATATCAGGGTATGAATGCAATAAATTAACAAATACCCTGTTTTACTATAATCCAGACCTTTGGTATTTGTCTAAGTAGTCCCTAGTGGCTCTAAACTTGAAATGGCAGTGTCTTTGTGCACATAGAGATTTGTAAATAAAAACTGGTGCAAACCTGTATGGCTAGTGTTTGTGGCTGTTTGACACCAACTGAACAGACTGGGTGATTGACTCATGTCTGATAGATACCTTAGAACATGGTGAATTTGACTGTTGGACACGGTTTGATGGTTCATGGCAAAATTCGCAGCATCCCTAATCCTACCCGAAATCAGGCTCCTTGGGAAAAAAGCATTTTAACACTACTATTCTGCTAGCATTTTCTGCTTGGAGATGTGAAAGGCTGTCCTTGATATTACAGAGGTCACAAATTTTGCAGTGGACATGTCAGATAATTTATCATACCTTGTTTAACAGCCATGATCACCTGTGAGCCTAACATCTAATCGGTTTGCCTGTCTACCTTTGAGGAGTGGTGTCCCTGAAGTTCTGTGAAAGGACATACAGTTTGACTTTAAATTGCAGTCGGGGGAGGGAGCTTGATCAGGGCTGTCTTACTGGGAAGAGGGTTAGCTCTTCTTCAATCATCCCCCCCCCCAGTACTACTTTAAACTGTGTTAGGGCAAAATGACTGGTAACCATCTTGTGCTGGTCTTTTGCCATCCTTGGCTTAAATAAGCCCGAGAGCATTTTCTATACAAAATAGGTTGGAAGTGGCGAGAGATTTAAACCTTATTTTCCCAGTGCCATGGTCACAATATACATCATTCCCATCTGCTTTTAGAAATATGGATTTCTATTCACAGAATTCTAGCCTTACGTGTCACTTGGCCCTTAGCTGCAGACCATCAATGCTTTACCAGGGTGGGTATATCCTGGTATTTCTTAACCAAGCCTCCTGCTGCCTGAACACAGTTGCTTCTTGTCAGATCTGTGACATTTTTATGGCTTCTCTTAACACGTGCTTTGAGCCTTACAGCGCAATCCTGAAAGGGGGGGGCGAAAGGGGTTTGGAGGCAGCGTGACCCCTGTGGTGGTGTAAGTGCCACTTGCACCATCTAAATGGGCACACACCTCCGCAGGGCCCCTTATGCAGGTGTTGGGGAGCCACGCGGCGACACAAGGGACAGGCACCGGCGCAAGCGCACAGGCACCGGCACTGGTGCAGCCTTGGCGGTAGTATTTCTCCATCACAAGGGCTCACACCAGCGCCAAAGGACATGTTCCCAGGGTGAGGCTGACTTTAGTCAGCTCTCTAAGCCCTTTTGCCCTGGGAACACCCATTTTTGCCAGTGTAGAGTTATGCCAGCAAAATTGGTGGTGTAGCCCTGTGAAACTGAATGGAGCAGTTTCACAGGGTTTTGAGGAAATTGTGCCTTTGGCTTGGGGCGCCAGGCCAGCAACCTGCTCAGGAGGTGGCGTGGCTGCTCTGTCCCCAGGCCCGCCACAACTAACCCCCCCCCCCTAAGACTGAACTGCCAAGGTCCATCTAAATGAGACACTAGAGATCCACGATCCAATCCTACAACCATAACTCCTTCCATTTCTTTTAAAAGCACACGGGGGGGGGGAGGTTTGATTCAGAACCTTTCTGCTTGGGCATAGGGATTAACCTTTTCCCTTGTGGTTTTCCCCAACACAGCTGCAATTTTCCCTGATAAAGAAACCCAGGAATAATTTCTATCAGAACATTTTTGAGTGCCGGGAGGGTCCACATTGTAATATCATGGACCAGTCCCCATTCCCCACCATAGCTGTTTAATGAAATTGAAAGATTTGGGGAATCCAGTCATGACTCTCCAATATTTCACCAGGTCCCTTAGCAAATGTGTCACACCAACATCACTATTCTCCTTCCCTACGTTTGGCTTCTTTCCCTTGTAGGAGTGTTACTTGGGACATATCAGATGCTCTGTGTGTTTCCAAAGGTCAGTGACGCAATGCTGAACCAGCCATTATTAAAGGGTCTTGCAAAAAGGGAACAAGTTGGTGGATTTTGTGTGTGAGTGTGCGGGTTGGGTAGTCTGTGACATTCTTTAGACAAAGGGATGACGCATGCTTCCCTGTCTCTCCTGGGTTTGTATTTCTTTTTGCTTTTTTTCAGTACAGTGTACTCTGTGGAGTCAATTCTGCAAGCTTGAGGGCAAAGAACAACTAACCCAGAGATATTGAATTCTTCATGGGAGTGTGTTTCATGTTATTTGGTGCCAAGGCATTTCAGGGAAACTTTCTTCCTTCTCATTACAGCTGAAGTATTGATTTGTTTGGGATGTTTGGACTTAGAATAATTGACCATTCAGCCCCACAGCAGCAAGATGGGAGCAATGATTGTTAAATAATTCTCAGAGTACAGTCAAGAGTATTTGGTAATAATTATTTACTAGGTAGCCCCCTCCTGCTTAGGATCCTGACAGGAAACGTATAATCACAGTATTTTTAAAAAATAAAGACAAAGTAGCCCAACTCATTTCCTCTTAATTGAGAGATAAGGGTTTTCATAGAATCATAGCGTTGGAAGGGGCCATACAGGCCATCTAGTCCAACCCCTGCTGATTGCAGGATAAGCCTAGAGCATCCCTGACAAGTGTTTGTCCAGCCTCTGCTTCAAGACTGCCAGTGAGGGGGATCTCACCACCTCTCTAGGTAGCTGATTCCACTTTCGAACAACTCTTACTGTAAAAAACTTTTTCCTAATATCCAGCCGGTACCTCTCCACCTGAAATTAAAACCCATTATTGCGAGTCCTATCCCCTGCTGCCAACGGGAACAGCTGCCTGCCCTCCTCTAAGTGACAGCCCTTCAAGTACTTAAAGAGAGCAATCATGCCATCCCCCCCAACCTCCTCTTCTCCAGACTAAACATTCTCAGCTCCCTCAGCCTTTCCTCATAAGGCTTGGCCTCCAGGCCCCTGATCATCCTTGTTGCTCTCCTCTGCACCCACTCCATTCTGTCCACATCCTGTTTGAAGTGAGGCCTCCAGAACTGCACACAATAATCCAGGTGCGGCCTGAACAATGTGGTGTACACCGGAACTATGACATCTTGTGATTTAGATGTTATGCCTCTGTTGATTCACCCCTAGATTGCATTATATTTTTTTGTCACTGCGTCACACTGGCTGCTCATATTTAACTTACGGTCCACCTGAACCCCAAGATCTTGTTCACACACACTGCTACCCAGAAGTGTATCCCCCATCCCCTCATGCATGCCCCTCATTTTTGTTACCCAGATATAAAACTCAGCATTTATCTTTGTTGAATTGCATCTTGTTCACATCCACCCACTTTTCCAGTGTGTTCAGATCTCGTCGAATACTCTCTGTCTTCTGGTGTGTTCGCTGCTCCTCCCAATTTGGTGTCATCTGCAAATTTAATGATTAGTCCCTCCACACCCTCATCCAGATCAATTACAAAAATATTGAAATGTATCGGGCCCAGAACAGAACCCTGTGGCACCCCATTGACACCTCTCTCCATTCAGATGAAATGCCATTGACAACTACTCTTTGAGTGCGGTTCTCAAACCAGTTCCATATCCACCTAACTATTGTAGGGTCCAATCCACAGTCCTCTAGCTTACCCATCAGAACATCATGGGGAGCCCTGTCAAAAACTTTACTGAATGTTGTTTAACATCAACCATATCCCCTCGATCCAGTAAGCTCGTTACTCAATCAAAGAAGGAAACGAGGTTGGTCTGGCAGGACCTGTTGGGGACAAATCCATGGTGACTTCCACAGATCACCAAGTTGTCTTTCAGATGCTCACAGATTGATCTCTTTAATATCTGCTCCAGTAGCTTCCCTGGGACAGAGGTAAAACTGACTGGCCTGTAGTTTCCTAGGCCATTTCTCCACCTTTTTTTAAAAATTGGGATAACGTTTGCCCTCCTCCAGTCTTGTGGCACATCTCCCATCCTCCAAGGGGTCTGGAAGATGATGGACAAAGGCTCTGCAAGCTCTCTATAAAGTCCTCTCTTTTTTAAAAAAAAATTTATTGGGTTTTATCGGATACAGAAGAAAAAAAGGGAGGAGGGGAAAAGGCAAATACTTTTATGCATTACATGGGTAGTGCCTGGAGCAAGCCAGCATTAACATCTCTAAAAGTCTTATAGTTAGACCGACATCTTTATCATATTGAAAAAAATAAGAGCTTATTAGTGAATTAAAATCTCTTTCTGTATACCTCTAACTGACTCAATTCTTATACTAAAAAATCTAATGAGGTTACAGATTTCTATTTGAATTATACATAAAAACAGTTATATATGACAAACATTTATAGAAAGTTCTTTAAGCACCCTTGGGTGCTTACCGTCTGGCATGCGGGATCTGCACTCATCCAATGAAGCCAGGTGCTTCTCAACTACCTCTCTGTTCATGTCAACCAGCAGCCCAGATGCCTTATCTTGCCTCCTGTCATCTCTAGATGAGTCCGTTGTCTTTTTCAGGGAAACAAAACTGAGGCAAAATAGGCATTGAGCCTTTATGCTTTCTGTCCTCTGTCAGAGTTAGAGTCAGAGTTTTCCCTTGTGTTTGCTCCTCATATATCTGAAGAAGCTTTTCTTGTTGTAGCAAGCTTCCCTGGTCAGCATCAGCTCACTGTGAGCTTTGGCTTCACTGGTGGCTGACCTACAGTGCCTAGCAACCCGCAGACACTCTTCTTTAGAGGTAAGTCCTTGCCTCCATTTCTTGTACATGTGTTTTTTCTCCCTTAGCTCATCATAGAGTTCTCTGTTCATCATCCACATCCCTGTTTTTCTCCCACTTATTACTGTCCATATATGTCTGTTGCTCTGTTCAGACTGAATTCTCAAATCTGACATAGGAGACTACAGGTAGTTTGTTGTAGCATTAGAAAAATGAAGGTATATCTTTCCTTTGCTGGGCTTAGAATGTGCTTTAAAAGCTTTGTGCATTTGGCCTTTGGCCATAGAAGGTGGCTTTGTATTTTGCCACTTTTTGCCATTATTTCTATATTTAGCAATTCATGTTGTAATATATTTCTTTTGTTTGATCAACAGGACACATGTTCACAAATGTGTCGCTGTGCACCTGTATTATTATAAGCAATCAGAGGATCTGAAATCATTATGCAAATTAGTGTTTTGTATGCATTTTAATAAGTGTTTTTCAAAACCATGCTCTTCACAAAAAGGAGAGGAATCCGGTAACTATATTCAGACTATTATTTTCCCTGCAGTGTTTTTTTTTGTCCTTGAAAGCAAGGTTTTTATCCCATTTTTATTTCAATTTGACATCTTACCCCTTAGTGTATGTGAAATTCAGTGCGCCAAACACATATTTGGCATCAAGAAATATCTCACATTAGTAGAACAAAACAAACAAAAATAAGTAGCTATATCTTGAGCCAGTTTTGGGCCCGATGGGCCAATTCATCCCAGATCACAGGGTACAAGCCAGGCGAGGCGATGTCCATGTCCCATCTTTATACCTGGACTAAGGAAGAACAAACAAAAGCACAGCTCGGTGTTCTTCCCAATCTGCCCTCCCTGCTAAAAGTCACAACAGAAATGCATAAGCAAAGACTTATATACATTTTGTGAAATTATACTAAGCTCGTACTAAGCAATAAGCACAATTTACTTTTCTAAATGGATACTTTATTTGAATATTAAGACGGCTTATTTATATAGCAACTGTGAGTTTATTTTGGTTTCTAACATTATATCATGTTTCAAGCCCAGAGCTTCCAGCCACTGAACTATTTGCATTTGTGTTACAGCAATTGGTGCTTTATGAAAACTGCCTAGCATATCGTTACACACTGCCGATAATTAGTTTTAGAGGGGAAATAAGTCTGCCGACATGCTTCTTACACTACCTTCCAGCATTCATTATGAATCCTAATTCAAGCCATTATTTTCAAAGTACCCACAGATTCAGGTAGCTTTATAGGCTCATAAAACCAATTTATAGTGTGGCAACGATGAGAAATTCTTATTTGCTGCTGATATGATGCATTACAGTTGGTGACAAATACATCTGGACTAGGAAGAGAGAGGTCATCCTGAAGAAACCCCTGCTAAAAACATGACAAAAGTTCATTTCACATGATGAAACTATTACTTCACATTACTTATTTTTCGATTCTATGTCCTGCCATTCTAGGCTTTGATAAAAAGGTAAAGGTCCCCTGTGCAAGCACCAGGTCATTCCTGACCCATGGGGTGACGTCACATCCCGACGTTTCCAAGGCAGATTTTGTTTGCGGGGTGGTTTACCAGGGCCTTCCCCAGTCATCTTCCCTCTACCCCCAGCAAGCTGGATACTTATTTTATCGATCTTGGAAGGATGGAAGGCTGACTCGACCTTGAGCCGGCTACCTGAAACCGACTTCCGGCGGGATCGAACTCAGGTCATGAGCAGAGCTTTATGACTGAAGTACTGCAGCTTACCACTCTGCACCACGGGGCTTTGATAGAGCTTCAGAAATCTTCCATAATAAATCTTTATGAATCAGATATTACTGAGGGTTGCCAGCTCTGGTTTGGGAAATTCCTGGACATTTGGGGTGGAGCCTGGGGAGGGCAGGGTTTGGGGAGGGGAGGGAATTCCATGCAGTATATTGCCATAGAGTTCACCCTTCAAAACAGACATTTTCTCCAGGGGAACTGATCTCTGTAGCCTGAAGACCAGTGTAATTCGGGGAGATCTCCAGGCACCTGGAGGTTGGTGACCATATATCACCAGATGGGCATATCAAGTTTCCTACATTTAGGGTTGCCAGGTCCGCCACTGGTGGGAGGTTTTTGGGGCGGAGCCTGAGAAGGGTGGGGTTTGGGGAGGGACTTCAATGCCATAGAATCCAATTGCCAAAGCAGCCATTTTCTCCAGGTGATCTGATCTCTATCAGCTGGAGATCAGTTGTAACAGCAGGAGATCTCCAGCTAGTACCTGGAGGTTGGCAACCCTACCTACATTTCAGTGGCACTTGTGCCTTTGAATAAGTCAAAACTTAATCTGACTGGCCCTTCCTTTCTAGGACATAAGAGTTTTGAGAGCAGGTGTGTGACTTTGATGAGGTAACAGGTAGATTCAGGCCTTGTATGGCTCTCTCTGGCAATCCTAGACTTTACTGTCTATTTCCCTGTCTCTGCCTGTTTAAGCCTCCTGCAACACTCACACAGCATTCTCCCTCGGCACCAGGGATTTCCTTCTTTGGCATTCTGCACTGACATTTTGCTCTCTCTCTCTTTGCACTACAGACTATGAGAATCATTTTTGCTGGAAATTTGTGAACAATGTGAATAATGCCAGAGCCCTCCACACCAATATGGCTAATCCTTATGTGTAAATTTAGGTCTTTAGGTGCATGTGCATACCCTTCCATCCTTTTGCAGATAAGGATACCCTTGTAATGCTCATTCCAAAGATTATTGCCCAAGCCACACCCCCAGTTACTCACTGCTGAATACAGTTGCCATGCTCCAGGTGGACCCCCACCTGATCTCCAAACTACAGAGATCCCTGTAGAAAATGGCAACTTTGGTGGTAGGGTTGCCAGGTCCCCTCTCTCCACCGGCGGGAGGTTTTTGGGGTAGGGCTGGGGTGGTGATCCCGTGCAACACAGTTACATCACTTCCTTCTCTGGGGCTTGGGCAGCTGATGATTGCCCCCTCTAGGGCAGTTGCTAGTTCAACAGCTGCTCGGTGGACCTGACTAACATGAGGCAAGGGCTGGCCTTGTGTGGCTCAGGCAGGGTAGGGATGGGCCCCAGCTCAGGGTGGTGGTGACAGTGGTTCTGGGGCTGCATTCTGTACTTTTGCCCAGGGCTCCAGAATCACTAAGACCACCAGGGGTTGCCAATGTGCAGAATTACTTGCAACCTGCACTTAAAAAACCAAATGAATAATGCAGATCAGCCATTTAATTTTTTTTAATATATATATAATGCTGTCTTGTGCCTGGATTCAAGGAGTGCACGTTCAATTTTGTTCAGTAAATAAAGACATTTGCTCATAGAGGAGCTCTGTTTGTGCACTGGAACACCCATGGATCTTTTGATGAGAGGCTATGGCTAAATTAAAAGGAATATGTGTTGTTGGGGGGAAATAAATATCTTAAACAAGAAATATTGTCCTTTTTCATATCTGACTTTGAAAGCACTCTAGACTGTGATAGAACCCCCAGGATATCTCTGCTGTTCTCAGTCCATTGACAGCAAAAGAAAAATGTCTTGGACTTAATATTTGCTTTGGGAAATTTGTTTTTGTCTCTCTCCACCAATTGCCAATTATTGCCATGTTTTGATGTCAGTGAAATCCCATGTTATTCTGCCACAAGGAGAGAAGGGGCTTGATCTATAAATAATGAATTCTACAAAGCCATTTAAGTGCCCCTCAGGATATTCCCAGGATAAAGATAATAATTATCACAGTGGAAAGAAAGAAAGAAAGAAAGAAAGAAAGAAAGAAAGAAAGAAAGAAAGAAAGAAAGAAAGAAAGAAAGAAAGAAAGAAAGAAAGAAAAGCAAGCAAGCCTTGGTGGCATTAGTTAATAAAGTGCTCCATGATTATTCAAAATTTTTATCATCCTTGTACAAAAACTGCATGAAGATGGTGCCTGATGGACCTCTTTGGGCTGGAGGTTGTATTGCTACAGCATTATTACAGAAATCAGCTCACTCTGAACAATATTATGGCTCACTTCCCTAAAAGATGGTACCCAAAGCAGTCACATCCAGAACGAGATGTGATTGTGATGTACAGGGCTCTGGTTGTTTCAGCTTGAGGCAAATACCGTGCCATAGCTCTGCAGAATGTTCGTGCAAGTATTAGTCATTTTTGTTCACAGTTAACAAAAGCAGTATCTGAAAACTGTAGGTATAAAGTCCTGCTTATTCAACATAAATTGCAATGAAATCCATGGAAAAACATAATCTTAAAATATCCTGCAACCCTACCGATGCACTAACAGAGCAATCATATGCAGCCTAAGTCCATTTATTTCAATTTACTTCGTTGGAGTATATCTGTGTGGGATTTCCACTGCAAATAATACAGGCTGAGATCCTGTGCAGAGTTCACTATGCAACAACTGGTCTTGAGTAATACCTAGAGTGTGTCTTGAAGTGGTGAACTGAGGGACATCAGGCAGGAAACCAGGAGACTCTGTCCTCCATTTAGCTCTGGCTGAAGGAGAGACACCAGCCAAGGAAGCTTCTTCATACCAATAAGCTAGAGCGAGACTGGTGAACTTTTATAACTGTCCGGAAGTATATGTGATCATGGCCTTAGAAATTAGAAATTGAGCCACTCAAGCTGCTCAATCTGAAAATGGAGAAGTGTTATCTGCCCACCTGGTCACACTTGCTGACTGGCCCTCGAAGAAATGTGGCTGCTGGACAGCCCAATCGAGTGCCTGGATTTTTGCAACCAGCTCTGATACATTCCTCTTCTTCATCCAAGAAAAAGAGAACAGGCATTCTCTTGGGGAGTGGCCTCTGCCTGACCAATCCCCCCTCCATAGGTTTAGTGTACATTGATATGTTGCTAGAATAGGGCTCTTCAGAACATAATTGTAACACAGAAGCCCTTGTAGTGAAATTCATTATCACATTATTCATGAAAATGAACAGCTCCCATATGTACCCACAGACTGTAAACAGGTTAACTTAAGGGTGAAAACGCATGGTTGCTTTAGCCTCCTTTATTCCCTGTTTCAGCCAGGATTCAGTCAGGATTGAATGCACTTTCGGCAAAACGCATGCGTTCGATGCTGGCTGAATCCTGACTGAAACAGGGAATAAAGGAGGCTAAAGCGACAGTGCGTTTTCACCCTTAATGTGTATGCCATTCCTAAGGTGAGGTGCACACACACACACAATTAATCTTATACCCATGACCAAGCTCTCCTCCTTCACGGTGATTAAAAAGAATAAATGATAAAACCAGAATCCCACATTAGCCAACTGTTGTCACTTCCTAAAAACATAGCCTCAAACCAATTTCCATAGAAGAACGCATCCCTATGCATTTGCTGACCACATAATTCGACTTACAGATTTAGACAGAGGTAAAAGATGCAAAACTAAAGCATTCTTCATGCTGAGTTAAATTTAGCATAACCTCTGTGAGCAGAGATAGGGGAAGCTTGTGACTGACCTGGAAATGAGTTGCTGTCTACGGACCCTGCTTGTCCTTGCTCAAATCTTGGCTGCAGTAGCCTACCGGATGCACACACAAGGTTTTGGCAGCAAACCCTTCTGTGCCTGCTGTGTGTATGTGATTTGTTTGTGTTGAAAACCTCAGATGTTATAAAGTTCCTCCTGTGACTCACTCTCAATATAGTGGCAGGATTGTCATGTGCCAACGGTTTTTAGCATATGCTGTGATGTTTTTATGGCTCAGTAGATTTAATATACCGGTATGTTTATAAAAACATGATTGCCTGTCCTAAGCCTTTTTGGAGAAGATGGTCTAGACACGCTGAATATGCAATAAATGAAACACCAAAGAAACAACCAGCCAAAATTAAGCACTTTTAACTTTGGGTTTAATTCCTCCATTGAAATCAACGGGGCTTTAAAGTAATTTTGGTAATATGTAAAGTGACATATCCTAACTTTTTATGAATACCTGCCTTTCTTTTATTCAAAACAGTCATTTACTCTTTATAGTTATCCTATGTCTCTCTCATGTCTGCTTCTCAAGGTGTAGAAAAGAGCAAGAGTCCAGTTGCACCTTAAAGACTAACAAAATTTCACTTGCTGATTTCTCTTACTATTAAAGCCAAGCTAACAATCGAATCCTAAGAAGACTTTCCTGGAAGTAAGACCATGGAATAGACCAAGTAAGATTTTGAGTAGACCTGCTTAGGATTGTTCTATGAACTATTATCTATGATGAGTTGGCCCTAAGCCCTCGATATATGGCATGCATTTTATCACATATTTTTATAGTTTGTATATTAAATGTATATTCTTTTATATATTTAGTCATTACTTGTAAATCAGAGTTCTTGCAAGGCACACCAGCTAGAAAGACATGCAATATGAAGGGGAGACATTTCCCCCCCACATAATTTAAAGCTATTAAATTGCATGTCTTAAGAGCACCAAAGGACTAATGTCATAATATTCCTGCAAAGGTCACTTTATAAAGGCCGTGTTGATAATGAGTTCCATCTCACATCTTTTGCCTTTGTATTAGTACCTGTGATGGACAAAATTCTAATGTCTCAATTACTCCATGAAACACAAAGCCTTGAGTAAGCCATTGGAACAGCATTGCACCAGTTCCGGAATGTATGGAGAGAATTGCTCAAATGTGTATTTGGGAAAAAATAGGTAAGATCATATTTTTGCTGTCATCCTTTTGGGTCATGGCCATTGTGGAAATATGTAAGTGGAAAATAACCTGAAGCAAATCCACAGCTTTTAATCTTAGTTTCTATTTATACCCTGCATTTTTATGGTTCTCTCCCTTTTTACTCCCTACAGCTGTCTAATCAGAATGATATTTTCAGAAAGGATAGGGAAAATTTGAATTATGATCCCATAGAGAAGAATGGTATGCAATAAATTTATCAAGCCAGCCAGTGGGTATGTTTCAGAAGACTGTAAAAGGTGCTGCAATTGCAGATTTGATTGATAGAATCGATATACTCTATGTAACAGTTAAAGGTTTTCCACGGACAAAATTCCCTTTAACTTTGCTTAATATTCATTTTTAATGGTTAAAAAAAATCTTCTAATTCTGAACCCGGTTCTAACTGTTTAAATCTCACTTTTATCTATAGAGCCCATACCATGCAAGCCTGAATGAAAAGACTAGTAAATTTTGTCCAGTATAGCATGCATTAGATCACACTGCTTGGTAAGCCTTGGACTCATGCTCACAGTCTCTAGTACATATCAGAATTCTCAGTCCATAACCAAGCACTAAATAAAAGCTGGTGAAATTCTTTTATTCTCCCCCGCTTTATTACTGTGTTGAATTGCTGGTGGGCATTGAAAATCACCAATTCATGTCAATGCCTCCATTTCAGAATCCAGTTCCCCACTATACCTTATCAAGCATTATTTCAGAATTCCATAAATGTTACAAAAGCTATTTGTATAACAAGATCTCTCATCATTCTTTCTACAAGCCTCAGGCAAAAGAAAGAGGGGGTTAGCCCTCTTCAGTCCCTTTAATTTCACCAGAGATTTCAGAATTAAATTAAAATTATTTCTTGGTGGTTCCCATAACCTTTTCTACCAAAACACTGATTCCCCCCCCCTGTTGGTTCTGGCCCCATGCTGCTTCAGATTATTCCCTGATTTCTAAACGCAATTTTGAGCCTTTAGTTTTCTCTTCATTTTGTTTTGTCCCTCCCCCTCCTTTTTTTTCCCTTTGGAGACCACTTTTACCCCAATCTTTTCCTAGAAGCCACTTTTGAGTCGACTTTTCCCTCGTGCATAATGTTTCTGTCAGTTTTCTTTGTCCCATCCACTTCCAGACCATCTTCGATGATTGAACTGTCATCACTGTCAAACCACTCCCTCTTCCTGCAGGCAAGCAGTTTTGTTTTGATTTTTTTCAAAACAACAATACTAAAATAGTGATATAGTGTTGTAGTGATCATTTAAGCAGGTTCTCTAAATTCCCAGCTTCCCCCCCCCCTTTTTTTTTAAAAAGTAAGGGGAATTTTTCACGGAGATTTGCTGCGCTTTCAAATCTGATTTGTGTTGGTGCAAATTTTTGGTTATTCATTGTAGGTCCGCGTTTTCCCAGAATGAGCAATAAAAGCCGCGTTATAACTGAGGCAACTGAAACCACTTTTGAGGTGTCCTTTCCTGTTGGCGCATGTTTTTTTGGCTCAGAGGCCCATGAAGAATTGTTTGCTTCTTTTCCGCTGCCCCTGCAGTGATGTCTACTTTCTCCTCCCCCAAGAACAGTGATTGGCTGGGGGAGTTTCACGCTTGGACAAGAATACCTCCCCTTTTGCTGCCTGCCTGCCTGGCTAGAGTCCTGGCACTTCTCTCCCTCCGTCCCGGAGGCTGGCGGGCGGGCAGGCGGCACGCCTTCCCTGCCCCTTGCCTGGGATGGGCCTTGGAGCTGGGCCCACACCTCCAAGCCCAGGGGGACGTCGGACGGACGGCTCCAGGGGGAGACAGGTGGGGCCACGCCATGTGCGCCTCATGCTCTGGGGGTGGTGGCAGCTCGGTCTAGGGCAGCTGGACCCATGGGGGGGATGTTCAAGGGAAGGGGCTGTTGGCCCCTCTACCCCAGTGGGGAGGGGAGATTTTTGAGAATTCAGATGGGAAAAATGTGCATCCTGAGAGCGGAAAACCCAAGGCAAAACTCCCTCCTATCACTCTTCTGAAGAGGGGCAGCCAGTCTGCTCTGGGTCTCCCTCCTCTCTCTTGATGCACTGGGGCCAGATCATGGCCAGCGCGCAAGCCAGGGGCCTTCTTTCCTCCCCCCCCCCGCCATGCACACTGGCTGGATTGGGGCTGGCGCACAAGCCAGGAGCCCTCCTCTCTCTCACGATGCACTGGGGCCGGATCATGGCCGGCGCGCAAGCCAGGGGCTTTCTTTCCTCTCCCCACCTGCCATGCACACTGGCTGGATCGGGGCCGGAGAGCAAGCCAGGAGCCCTCCTCTCTCTCACGATGCACTGGCTTTAATGCAAGAGGTTTACAGTGGCCATTTATGCACGGGAGGTTTTTCCTTGGATTTGCTGCTCTCTAGATGCACCCCTTTCCCATCCAAATTCTCAAAACTCAACAATCAGTCCCCAAGAAGAGTTTTGAGAATTAGGATTGGGAAAATGTGCATCTGTAGAGCGGCAAATCGAAGGCACACCTTGGATCCAAGGCACACCTCTTGGCACATGGACGCAATTCCTGCCCCCCCCCAATCCTATCTTTTATTAAAGGGCAATGGGTTCCACACCTATAGAAAATAGAGGGAAGCTTTGAGGAAAGCGCTGCCTTGCCCCCACCCCCAATTTAGAATCTGACTGTTCCAAAAGCAGAACAGAGCGAGGGTGGAACAAAAATGGAGGAGACCAGAGGGACTGGTGGTTGTTTTTTGCGCTGGGGCTGGTGAACCGCACGAGATAATCTGCTGGGCGGAGTTGGGGCGGAGTTGGGGAGGAGTTGGGAGCAGGCATAAACAATGAGCTTGTTAGAAAGGGAGGCCTCCAGCAAAAGGGACAGACCAAACCGTTGTCAAATACAGCGTGCTTTGTTCCCATGAAAAACCAAAACTACAGATAATTGACGGGGATAAATCGCCGCCATGAAAAAAACATTTAAATCGGGTTTTTTATTGGTCCATGGCAAAAGAGAAGCAAAATCTACTGTGAAAAATGCCCCTAAGTCTCTAGCCTTTTCACTAATGGAGATATAAGGAAAGAAGGCATATCTCCACAGGGGATGGGGGCTAGAGACTTTTAAAAAAATGAAAGCTAGGAATTCAGAGAACCTATCACTACAACACTATATTGATATGAACATTTGCAACAAATGGGATGATGCCACCAATGTCAACAGCAACCTCCCTTGAAATTCCTCATTATTTAAGGTACGTGTGGAAGAAAATAAACTGACTCCACAAATGTAAAAATGCTTAGGGAGAGCAGACGTGTGGAAGAACCCTGCCCAAACCAATTCTACTGTTTATGGATCAACAGACAAGAAAATCTGGAGTAAGTAAAGTGTGCAGAAAAGCTCAGTAGTTTTCCACCAGATTCCAGAACAGAAACATTTCCTTGGCTACAAGGCACAACGCTATCGTGAATGGCAAGACCAAAATGGACTCTCTACCCTGTGCGGTAAGAGAGCTTGGTTACGTGTAATTTTTGTTTCATTTGACCATCAATGACTATTTGTTGATTTCCTGATCCTTATTTTGCTCTTTGCTGTTTTGTGCTCTCGTTTTGGTTTTGTTTTATTTGAATTTTATGTGTGTGTTTTTTAAAAAAATAATGTTATTGTTTATCATTTTAAATTATTTTTAAAGTGATACACTGCTTTGAAATGTCATGATAACTTATACATTTTATAAATTAATAATAAATTAATGTAAATAACAACTACAGCTCAACATCCGCAAAACAGCAACATGCCACAGAACTGTGGTTGCCAACCTCCAGGTGGGGGCTGGAGGTCTCCCGCTATTACAGCTGATCTCCAGGTGACAGAGATCAGTTCACCTGGGGAAAATGACTGCTTTGGAAGGTAGACTCTATGGCATTATACCCCATTGAAACCCCTTCTCTCTCCAACCCCAATCCCTCCTCAGACTCCAACCCCAAAATTTCTAGGTATTTCCCAACCCAGAGCTGGCAACCCTACACTGAGCACAATTTAGGCTGAAATGAGATTTCACCACACACAAGTGACAGCAACAGTGTGGGGTGAGTAACCATCAATGTGTGTTAGCCAGTCCTGTAACTGCATCCTGATTTTTCCATAATAATGAACATGAACAAGAGATTACAGTTCAGTCCTGTGCAGAATTATTCCAGTCTGAATCCACTGATTTAACTTGGTTTAGACTGGGGAAATCCTGGATAGATTTTCATTGTTAGTCACATAATCTTCAGTTTGTCTCTAAAGACTGCTTTCTTTAAGCAACGTGATTTGGAAGTAAGCTGCACTGAAATAAACGTGGATTCATTGAAGGAAATTATGCTGAGGATCAGACTGTAACTCCATCCTCTGCCAGCTACAATCCCATCCTTTCTAATGCAGACTTGTGATACACTAGCTTGCTTCTCCTACAGACCTATAGGTACCGGTGGAGATTTCCCCTGGGTGTGAGGAAGCATGTAATTTGGCTCCCAATATTTTGTTTTACAATAATATCTCATTTGTTTGGAGTAGCCCCTGCAGGGTAAGTTTCACTGGCATCCGTATTCAGTGATTCATTACTTTCCGGAGCAGCTCACATAAGCCTTGCTATATACATTCAATTTATCATCACAACAGGATCTGATCTAGCTGCCTGTACTTCAGAGGCATTATCATTTCTGAGAGTTTATTCGGAATTCCAATTCCCCATTTTCTTGCAAAGCAGCGGTCCTCCCTTCATTTTTCTTCATTTGTTTTGGCTTCTTCAAACACAATTCCTTCCACATACTAATATGAATCGTGGCTTGGATGGCATGAAAGAAATCCACATGTGTTTGGACATCCACCCCACAATGAATTATTCCTTTGTATTCAAAGCTAGCTAGACGCAGTCTTTAAAGGAAGCCAGAATGTACTTTAATAATTTGAAAGCACATATGCAAACAAATTACTTTCAAACATGCATTCCTTTTTGCCATAAAAAGCCATGAAGCAGTTTTCTTTGCAAGCTGTTGCCATAGTTGGGGGGTGGGTGGGAGGAGATCATCAGTAACCTTTCTATCTTTAAAAAAATCACAGTGTGGCCTTTTAAATAATGGATAACAGAGAGCTAACCCAAATCTTCTCAGTATATTTCATAAGCCTTTTTGGCTATGCTGGGGGGAAAAACACTTTTGTTTAAAAATGATTTTTCAGCAATCCTGCCTACAATATTTGCTTGTTCATTTAAAGTGGCAGTAGTTGGACTTAGAGGATTTTTTTGCTGAGAGTTTTTTTGCTGATATCTCCCTCCCATGGTAGACCTTCAATCCCCCCATGCTGTTCCTGAGTGACCCTTCTCCCCCATGAACAGCATGTGGGGGGCATTTTGGGCTGTAGAGGGATGAGGAGGCAGGGAGGTCTCTCTCCACAGATAGAAATACCTTCTATTAGCTAGATCTAACCCATTGTTTTTAGTTACCTTCATCTGCCCTTAGGAGGGGGGAAAACAAACAATTAATTATTTTAAAGCTTATCATGTTGCAATTTACATTAAAAACAAACATCTCATTAAACTAGATTATCAGCTAAACTTTAAACACCCAAAAAGGGCAACATAATTTTTAAAATGTAAAAATATGCATTTTAATTTCATTCAACATATAAAAATCATTTTCATTTCCCATTTCTTTTAATTGAAAGCACATCTTGATAGGATATAACTTCTTTGATTTGCATCCAGATAGGATAAAAAAAAAATCAGTGAATGTACTGCTCACACACAGATGATTCATGCCCAGTTTTAGGAAGACAGGACAAAGGGTTCCAGATTTATAGGCAATTAAAGGCAAAACACATTTCTGGCTATAACATCTCCATTTCCCATCCAAACTGGATGTTATTTACTTTAGAAATCTCTATAAAGCCCTTCTTATGCTCAAGACAAGAATGTCAATAAATAAATAAATAAAATCAATAAACAATAAAGCTAACCGTAAAATCCTAATAAGGCTGTCACCATAAAATACAAAGCAACCACAAGATCCCCCTCCAAAAGCATCTCACTAAGGTACACAAAGTTATACTAATAAAAGCCAGTTGGAAAACAAATGCCCTTTCACCCTCTATTGGACTTTAAACATCCTCCAGAAGGGCTTTCTAAAGTTTGGAGCCACCACTGAACTGTCTCTCAGTCTGGCCACCCTTCAACTTCACTTGGTTATTGGATTTGCCAATTACACTTGTTGGCTGGATCGTAATTGGTGAATGGGGAGTGTAGCCATCACCCAAGTGATCTTCCTTGCAAAACTTCAGTCACATTGGGGATAGGAACCTATTTAAACAGGCCATTAAAATTTATGGTTTCTGGAGCTGGCAGATGCTGATATTGGACACCACCATAAGGCAGGCAGCATTGGGGGGGGGAGAAGAAAGTGTTTAGTGTGGTAGGCAAGCAGGCAGTCTTGGCAGCAGGTGCACAAAATGAAGCATAAAGCATGGGCACAGGAGCTGAATAAGAGCCCTGAAGCAGCCCTGCTTTGATCTTGTTGTGGAACTGGAGACAGGGAGGAGAGAAGGGTTCAGGACATGCTGTTCACAGCCCAGCAGGTACTCTTGGTGGCTGCAGCATGCCTATTCCTCAGGCTGTTGACCAATTTACACATGTCTGTATTCACAACCAACATGGTAGTAGAAGCAAGCATTCACCTTCCAGGAGTCCTTGGCAAGATGTAAAAGGGCTTGAGATCTGGATTTGGTTGGCTCTTCCGTTGATGAAGAGCATGACATCAGTGTGAGTCAGAGATTTTATTATCTTTGGGGGGCATTATTTAGAGTCTGCCTTTTGCACTTGGACTCAAGGTGGATTTCACAGAGTGAGTCAATACAATCAGCAGGATGGGACATTCAATAAACAACACAATAGGATTAGGGTTGCAGAACCAACCATAATTCTAAAGACAGAACTGAAGCAAAACCTAAGTATTAAATGATGCAAATTACATTGGAGGATCCTACTTACAGCAGATATAAATAGTAGTTTAGACCATAGTCCTTAATAATTTATCCAAGTAATTTTGTGGATCGTTTTGTACAGTGCAGCACTATTGTCTGCATAAAAAAGCCCTCTTGAATAATTCAGTTTTGAATAGTTTGCAGAAAGCCAGGAAAGTGGGAACCTTCCTGACTTCCTCAGGCAGGCCATTCCATAAGGTGGGGGCCACAATAGGGAAAGCGTTGTACAGGCAGTCATTGGTTTTGCCCATTTACAGACAAGCACCTGCAGAGGTCCCTGCTCAGATGAGTCAGTAGGATCCATGAGCCCCTGTTGCTGGATCATTTTAATTGGAGCCCTGTTCCAGTGGGATGTTGGGACCACCTTCACATTTGCCTTGAGTAAGTGGTGGTCTGACCATGCTTCATGTCACAGTTTGATAGAGGCCTAAGGCAGTCAAAGAACCTATAAAATCCTGGGCCAATCCTGGCGAGATATCCTCAGCACGTATATTGAATTCTCCCAGAATGATCAGTCTAGGAGTCTCTGATATCTGACAGTACCTCTGCGAACTAGGCAGCCAGTAGATAAGAAGAATGCCTAGTCTGTCCTTGGTCCCTAATGTAAGGAGCATACAGTCAATGCCAGTGACAGTTTGTACTGGAAGTCTAAGGACTTGAAGGACTCGTGGAGGATAACAGCCACACCTCCCCTTCAGCCAGTTGGTGGAGGACAGCATAACTGGGACAGACACACCACATTACTTTGTCCTAGTCTGTTGAACAAACTAGGTCCATTTTTCTTCCATCAATATCTCATAGAGGTTTGCAGTTCTGCGCTTCACTGATTTGGTATTGCACAGTATTAGTTTAGATGTGGAGAAATTGTATCATCAACTCTCGGGCTGTTATGGAGGTTAGGCAGGCAGCGAGCATCCTTGCCAAACATGATTTATGATAAATCCCACCCCCATACCTCCCATTTGGCCTGAAATAGTGCATTCACTAAACGTGCAGTTCCAAGTAAAGATTTCTCTCAGCTACTACTAATAAACCTCCCCAATTGACAATGATAAGTTACACACACACACACAACTATCAGATCCAAAGGAGCATGAAGCAGTCTCCCATTACTTCACACTTTCCCTGTTGAAGGAGGATTCCAGACTAGCAGACTACCTTTGTGTTGGAGGAAAGGAAGATGATGGGGCATCTTATAACATGTGGCATATATGCTATGTCATTTGAGGACCTACCATAATACTGTAACACTAGAAGTCCAGGAAGCCAGCACCAGTCAGGGTCACTGGATGCATTGGTTAGATGATGATTACTCTGAATAGGTAGATCATTCAACTGAGCTGCAGCTTTCTGTTACAAAACACCATGAGGAACCACAGTTAGCTGAAACACTGGCTATGTAGGAACTGGTGAGCTCTCAGCTGGTCAGGACATAGGAATATATATGATGCTGCCTGCCTTATACTGATTCGGACCACAAGGTCAGTATTATCTACTCTGACTGGCAGTGGCTTCAGAGTCTCAGGAAGAGAGATTTCACTTCATGGGGAGGGGCCGTGGCTCAGTGGTAGAGCATCTGCTTGGCATGCAGTAGGTCCCAGGTTCAATCCCCAGAATCTCCAGTTAAAGGGGCAAGGCAAGTAGGTGATGTGAAAGACTCCTCTGCCTGAGACCCTGGAGAGCCACTGCCAGTCTGAGTAGAAAAATACTGACTTTGATGGACCAAGGGTCTGATTCAGTATAAGGCAGATTCATGTGTTCATCTACTACTTAATCCTTTTAACAGGAGATGGCAGGGATTGAGCATGGGACCTTCTGCTTGCAAAGTAGACACTCTACCCTCTCTCATGGTTTGGGTTGCCAGGTGCCTGGTGGTGGCAGGCAAACCCCCGCCAATCCACCCCCCTCTTTCAAGTGTACTGTAAGTTCACAAATGCTGGTATAGGCCAATTTCCCCAACCTGGTTCCCTTTTTTAACTAACACTCAAGTGCCTTCAACATATCATGCCCTGAGAGCAATGAGCAGCCCTCATCAGCACTTGAGGGAGGAGTCTTTCTTTTTTAAATTTAGAAAGTTGTATTTTTATGAAGTCATAAGTATGCAGAGGCCCATTCTCTTTAGGTGAACAAGCTGGAGGCCGTGTAGAATTATGGAGCAGGGAGATAAAATTTTAGAAATTACCTCCATCCACCCACATCTCCACTTCTGGGATTCTTTAAACTCTCATGAACCATCTGTGCCTCTTGGAGTGGGGTCAGTCCTTAATAGGCTACTTTTCCCAACAGGGATCAAAACTGTTGCAAGGGAACTCTTTCCCAAGTAAGTGTGCACAAGCTTGAAGACAAAGGGTAACATTTCCTAGACTATACACCGAGTCCATAATGTGAGATTCGAAACCAACAGTTGCATACTAATCAAAATTGTGTGTATGTGCAAAGTGCCTTCAAGTCGCAGCAGACTTATGGCGACCCCTTTTGGGGTTTTCATGGCAAGAGACTAACAGAGGTGGTTTGCCAGTGCCTTCCTCTGCTACCCTCCTAAATCCATTGAACTCAAAGGGCTTAGAAAGATGCGACACTATTAGGATTGCACTGCAATTCTCTGACCTTGAGACTGCATACCAGCTCATTTTTTAAAACATTCTTCAGTCTGAGCTATGGCTAAAGTATGCTTTTTTCATGACAGAATAAAAATAAAATCACTCAGCATATCCCTTAATGTAGAATTTGATGGTTCAGGATATGACAGCCTAAGCAGGAGGTAAAACGTTAGCAATGAAACTCGATCTCTGGAGTGTGCTGATAGCTAAAAGCAATAAGGGAATCAAGTTTACTGACAACTATCTGTAATTATATTCCTGAGCCACAGCTACCAAGTATTGTCTTATGTGCATAAC
Organism: Euleptes europaea; assembly: GCF_029931775.1. Classification (NCBI taxonomy): domain Eukaryota; kingdom Metazoa; phylum Chordata; class Lepidosauria; order Squamata; family Sphaerodactylidae; genus Euleptes; species Euleptes europaea. The sequence continues at coordinate 33,368,523 of NC_079320.1, read as the reverse complement.
ATGTGCAAAATGTGGAAATGCAGTTTCTGTTTGGGTGATCCACGGCAGATGTATGCAAAGGGGAGCAATGTAAATGATATGCCACATGCATTATGGCATATAAATAGCAATTGAGAACCAGTGGTTGCAAAGCTACACTCAAATCATAGTGATACTTGTGATCCTTGATTTTTCTATAGATTATTTCCAGTGGATGCCCATTTCCTTTGATTTGTTGTACATGCGATGTTCCATTTTTTTTCCTGCTCTTTGTCATTTTTAGTCTGTAATATGCCAATATTGTAGGATACCCTTAGGGTGACTTCATGATCCCTTTCTAGGTTGTGACTTAAATAAAGCTTAACTTTAATTGTAAGACTACCACTTGGGCAGTTGATTAAATGCTCGCCTGGAAACATTCCAACGCTGGGTTGTGGAATCATTTGCTGTTTGCATGCAGATTTGTTTAATTAATGGTGCTAATAATCTTCCAGGTCATGTGAAGGGATGATTACCTCTCCATTTTTCACAGATTTCCTCTCAGCATCAGCTGCCTTAGAGAAATAACCATCTCTTATCAAACTGCCACAAGCATTGGGGGGGGGGGTGGTAATTCAGAAAAGGGAAGGATAGCATAGTTGAGCCAAATCTGCAAGTATAACTTAAGTCATTTCATGATTCTACAGAGAGCAACTGTGGGGAGAGGAATGTCTTTATAAAATAGGACACGTGTCCTTGTTCAACATGATAAAGGTTTCTTATGTGTGGCTGTTTCCTCACGGTCCACTACTTTGGGGCTTTGCTTTGGTTATGCTTGCATTTTCCAACTGTCAGAGGCTGCCTCGCTCTCCCCACACATTTCCATGAATATCCCCCATGTTTTCTGGATGCTGGCTGAACGGTCGGAAAATGCAAGCATCATCAATGCAAAGCCCTGAAGAAGTTGGCAAGGTGACCTCAAGGAAACAGCCATGCATAAATGGCTGAAGAGTTTTATACAAAATGGGAATCAGACTATTGTTTTCACCATATAGTCACAAAAGAGCATATCCCACATAAAACATTGCAAAGGTCTATTAACATTTCATCAGAGAGAGGCAGAACTATGAAACAAAACAAATTCCAAACCCATTCCTGAGTCTATCACTCTAAAGGTTCAAGCCATCTCCATGTCCTGCTTTGTATGGGAGCTTCTACATGGCACCATGCTCTTGCCAAGCAGGCTCATGGGAGTCAGTTTTGCTCTGACGTACAGGGGAAATGGTGTAGTGGCTATGAGCAGGGTCCCTGTATGACAGCCTTGCCTGCAGCCAATCCGGGGGGGGGGTGTGTGGGTGGGTGTGGAGATGAGCGCTGCCTTCAAAATGGTCATGCCCAGTTCTAGCGTGCCACTCCTTTAACCCTGTCACATGACTTTTTTGTTTGTTTTAACAGCTGAAGGATGGCTCCGCTGTCAACTGCCTCTCCATTTTTAGGGGGGAAGGGGGGATTGCCAGGCTGCCAGAAGACATGGCAAGATTCTTGCCAAATTAGAGCTTTGCAATCATGCAACAAGGGAGAAGGAGGATGAGGCAGGTGATGCCGGCAGGGAGTGCTATATAGGGAAAGCATCTCTAACTCAGTTGCTGCTGCTTCTAGTGCAGGGGGGCAATTTCACACCTCCATGTGGAGCAAGCCCTGGTGCACCTACTCAATATCTTCAGCTACCTTTCGGCTTATGGTTTCAAGTGACATTCCCTCTCCATTACTGGAAACAGCTAACAACAGCCAATTGTTATCTCCCCACCCCATGCACACACAAATATGTCTTATTTATTTCAGCTTCTGTTTATATAATATGCAATATTCTACGCTACACAGTGTGGCAACGATACAAGTGTGACTGGCATCAGCAGACAAGCTGTGTGCAATGGCTTTCATTCTCTGCTGTATACAGAGAGAATTGCCTTCAGCCTACACTGACGCATCAGTTAAGCTAATAAGTCAACATGCTATGGTGAGAAATGAGGTTTCCCTAAGTGGGGTGTAAGCAGTCATCTGCAGGCTTGGTGGAGAAGGGCTTTCTTGCTTCCTTCTCCTGCTGCAGCCCGCTAAGCCAGCATACCCCAGGAACAGCATAAAGACCAAAGTGGGGGACTCTCAGTGGAAGGGGGAAATCAGTGGAAACGGCCACCCCTGTTCTGCTATCAGATATAAAATTCCATCAGAGGAACTGCATGGTTGGGGAAATCCCACTGGGTGCTCCAAGATAAGTGTGTGCAGGTTGCCAGCTATAGCACAGTGGTTAGGAGTATGAGCGAGGAAATTTCGGTTCAAAATTTCACGTCAGCAATTTTAAAATTTATTAAAATACTTATACCAGTTAGTAAGGATGCTACTGAATTTGTCGCCCCTACTGCCTTGATTAAAAAATTCTTCTGATTTTGCATATCCATTGTGTGAGTGAGAGTCAATCCCATAAGCCTTTGCATTTCCACCATTTCCTTGCATCAAATTCCTCCACTGAATCTAATGTTTTTGTTCAGTGCTTTTTGGTGTGAATTGTATAAAAAGTGTTTTTTTTTAATGGCATACAGATGATGTAAAAGCAACAAATGAATCAGGAACACCAACAATTAAAATGGGCAGAATGAAAAGGCTGACAATAGCACCAGAAAACTCATTAGGTAGTCTTCGATAAACTGCGATCTCTTAAGCCTCCCATGTGCAATATGGAAAATAATAATATTGGTCTGTCTTAAAGAACTGTTGTCAAGATTATGGATCAGTACCACTTCTGAGATGCTTTCCTTAAGCAGAAGGAGCCTTGTCTTGCCACCAGACTGTCAAGCATCCTGTGACGGGGAAGTCTACCTTTGCACCTGGATCACAATACTCTATGCAAAATGCTTTGAGTCAGTTCCCAGAGGAATAAAATTGTATCATAATATCAAACAATATTAAATACAATTTAGATTACCCTTCACCAAAGGTGTTAAGAAAAACAACAACAATAATGTGAAGAAAAAGTTATTTTCCTGAAGAAAATGAACCAATCCTTTCCAATCTTTAGAGAGCAGAATTACTGAAGAATCTCTCTTTATTTCTGTTCATACCAGTTTCCCTCGGGATATGTCTAGAAGCAGAAAGGCAGACCCTGTTCTGTTGTTTTCCTTGTTGGAAACCTGGTTTTGTTGTTGTTCTTTATAGGATCAACAGTCACGTGTACACACACGTTTGTTAGAGATGATAAATTCTCAGAGCAGAAAAGAATAAACCAGGTTCCCCAGACAATTTATTGCAAAGAAATCACAACTGGCCTGTTCAATTCTGTCTCTGCTCCAGTGTTGCAGCAATGCTTGCCTGTACTCATGGATGCCATGATTTATTTAAAGGTTATTTCAGAAGGAAGGAAGCATATGCAGAGACAGAGGGAGAGACCGAGGGATGTCCTGAGGTGTGCATTATGGTGATGGGATTCAGCAATCCATGTCAGGTGCAATGTGTTCCCCAAACAAATGGTTCATAGTGTTAATATAAAATATTTAGAGAGGAGCTGTGTATGCACATTATATGATGGATAGAGTACTAGCATAAATTAATGGCTGTAAAAAGATAGCTTTTTTTAAAATGGCTCAGACTCAGAGAGAGCACACACACATTATTATTATTCATCGCTGCTTTTCCTTCCGGGGACTAAGGGTGGTGTCAAAGGGTCTGTCTCCTCTGTAATCCTAACAATCTCTTGATGCGTGGGAGACTGAATATTGACCCGTTGTGAGCTTCCACGTTGAGAGGGGATCTGAACCCAGGACTCCCTGGTTCAAGTCCTAAATTCTGTCCTTGCAAATCCATCTTATTTAGGGCTACTTTGCATGTTTTTGGACAGCTGGGTTCCACTATTGTTTGCTTCAGTGAACATGTAAACTATGAAGGGGGAAACATACATCCCTAGACATTTAGTTGTCATGCTAATGATGGCTGCCCAGCACTTGTTCCTGAGTGTGTGAGCAGACCTGTGTTTTCTTCACATTTCACGTACTTACTGTGGGAAACTCCAGCTGCCTCAGAAAGTGTGGTGCAGCTTTGATATCAGCCATACTGGAAAATTAAACAAAAAATTGTTCATCACAAAAAATTAGTAATGGGCAGTACCATGTATGGCACATGATGGACACACCACTTATCAATAAATTAGCATGGGGGGGGGAAATCAAGTGTCAGTCTTAAAAAAAACTGGTTTAATTTCTTCTTTCTTCCTGAAACTGAAAAACTGGAAATCCTGGTCCGTGCAGTAGCTGATAATTAATGGCTGTGATCAAGACTGGCGCAGTGGTGTTCAGTCATTGTTCTGCGGTTCTCATGGTTGTGTGTGCCATAACTCTGCCAAAGGCATAATTGATAGGACAGGAGGAGAGTTATTATTCATCTGAAGTTCTGCCAGCAAGAATGAGAGAATATAGCTGAGGGAAAATATTTACCAAACCCTCTTAAAGATGTCCAATGACTAGACAGAAGGTCTTTTGGAAAATACGTCTAATTAAATTCATCATGTTTATGGCTGGAGCAATCAGTGTAAGAAAAAAAAACTTGCTTATGATAAGAACATAAGAAAAGCCCTGCTGGACTTCCGGTGGTGCCGCTGGGGTGAGTGCCACGTTTCCCCAGGCTGTCCTGGGAGAAATCCAAGTTTGCGTTAATCCTGGGATGCTATATGCATCCCAACCCGATCCTTGCAAGTGGGTCGGATAGCAGGAATTCCCTGCAGCCCGCAAAAGCAGTTTGACCTCCCAAATACTCTGAGGGAGCTTCTTTAAGTCCCTCGGAGTTTTGGACGCCGGTCCTGCGAGGGCAACTAGGGAAGAAATCGCCAAAACGCAACTTCGGCATAAGACTCTACCCTCCACCACCTTATAACCACCATAAGGACTACTTTAAGATAAGAACCTCACCTCTAGACGCTCAAGTGAATACGCAAGAACCCTTCGTCTTTTACTGATGTTACTGAATAACTGGGGGGTAGATGAAGACATTCCCAGCATCCTTGTTCCTCCCTTAATCGAACTGGATAAGTTTGACCTATAAAATCCATCAGGATTAGAGGCAGGAGCCTTATCAAGTTGATCAGCATAAACTAAAACAAAGAGCTAGAAAGACGCCTATAAGATGGACTAAAATTTCCACCAATGAGAAGTACTTTTGAGGGAAGGGGAGGGTGAACTTCTTTCTTCCGGTGGAAGAAAAGGGAAAAAAAGGGGTCCTCCAGCCACGTTTGCAGCAAGGAACTCCTTAATCCGGAAGACCCTCTATATCACCCTCTCTATCATCTGGCTTACAACAACAGGAAGCAACTCGTAGGACCGGATACACGTCGCACTCGAGTAACATAGAAATAGTTCCTGAAGGGAACAACCATCGAGAAGAGGCGGTAGAAGGTCCACGGTGAAATCAACTTCCGGAATACTTCCTGATTGACCCGACCTAGAGCGGCCGGCAAAACTCGCTGGTATTTCAAAACTTTAAAAAGCTGTTTTAAAGTGAAATAGGGGTCTTTTTAAAGCGAAAAAATTATTAAGCTGATCATTGAAACATTTTCTATCAACAACTAATCAGAGGGTCCTGATTGAGGACATGTATTTTACCAGCCTTACTTCAATGTAAATGTCTGCATCCCGACCCCGTTCTGGATCATTACATAGCCCTGCCTATACAAAACTGAAAGAAGCGACACAAACCTTAACCATGGAAAAGAAATTGCAAGACATGTTAGCCAAGCAAACAGAGGCAACAACTAAACAGTTTGAACAGATGTCTACACAAATGACACAGCTGACTGCTATGATGACAAATCTTGGCCAAGCATCTCAAGCTATTAACCAAAAGCTAGATGGGGTTACAGAAGACCTTAAAGTTGTAAAGACCCAAATGAATACTATGAAGACGGACATGCAAGCAATGGATTCATCAGTTAAGAAAGTGATGGAAGAACACAAGGATACAAAGAAAAAATTAGCAAGCCAAGAGAAGCAGAATGAAACAATACAAACTAATCAGACAGCTGTTAAAGATCAGATAGCAATGATGGAGATGAGAGTTAGAGAAACCAACCTTCGTCTGCGCAATTTTCCAGATATGATGGGAGACAACAAAGAAACTGTAGTCCCAAATCTGGCTCATTTATTTCAAATAGAAGAACAAGAATTGAACCAAGCCATCAACAGAGTTTACAGAATACCATTACCTGCTAGAATGAAAAGATCTAAACCAAGAGATCTCATGATTGTTTTTTATGACACTAGGATCAAGGACAGGATCATGAAGATCCACTATGACAGTCCGGTTTCAGCAGGAGATATTCCTCTAATACAATTAAAGGACATACCAAGACATTTACTCTCACAGAGGAATAATTACAAAGAATTTGTGTCTGTTTTGAAAGCTAATGGTATCAAATATCGTTGGATTATGCCACAAGTCTTGGCTTTTACCTACAAAGAAATGAAAATGACAATCTTATCTCCATCGGATGTGGGAAAATGTCTGAGGAAATACAAGACAGAGCTTAAAGGACTAACCCTGGAACAAAAGGAAGAGGAAGAGGAAGAAGAAGAAGAACCACAGGGAGCAGAAGGAGGCACTGTGTTATAGACTGAATATTTTGCTTCAATAATTACTACATCATGGCAAAAGTAATTTCTTGGAATGTGAATGGTTTGAATGAAAAAACCAAACGGGCTAGAATTTTTAAATATCTACAGAAATACAAATACTCCCTAATTTGTCTGCAAGAGACTCATATAGCAACAAAACACAAAAAATACCTGGATAGGCAAATGCTTGGACAAGCATTTGTTGCATCGGCTAAAACTATGGGACAAAATAAAAACTGATATGATCATTTGGTCAAATAAAAAATTGTCACTTTTGGGACGTATATCAACAATCCAAATGAACATTTTACCAAGGATGCTTTTCTTATTCCAAAATTTGCCTATAATATCACATGTTAAATACTTTGATACCTGGAGGAAAGACGTATTAAATTTCATCTGGCAAGGGAAAAAACCGAGGATTGCTTATAAACATCTGGTGGACTCTAAAGTTAGAGGAGGTTTAGCACTACCTAACTTTCAACTTTATGCTGAAGTGGCCGCTTTAGTATGGCTAAAGGACTGGTTGAACTTATCCAATTCGCGTTTGTTAGATCTTGAAGGTTTTAACAATATAAGTGGATGGCATGGCTATTTATGGTATGGTAAAATTAAGATACAAGCATCATTTCGTAACCATATAATCAGGTCCTCCTTATTTCATATATGGATGAGATATAAACATATTCTTGAACCAGTAACACCGATGTGGATATCACCTCAAGAAATGTTGACATTACGCCCACTTAGATTGGACAAATTTATCACCTACCAAGAGTTAATTAAGTGGGAAGGAAAGAAAAGCTCACTAAAAGACTTTCAGTTACTTAAAGACGATTTACAATGGCTTCAATATCATCAAATTAAATCAGTATTTACACAAGATATGAAGAATGGATTCTCTAAAGAAAAATAATCTTTTCACAGGATGCTATTAGATAATAATACTCAACTGATTTCTAAAATGTATAATCTTCTTTTAACAATTTATTGTGAGCAGGAAATAATCAAACCAACAATGATTAATTGGGCTCAAACTGTGGGACATGATATTGCTCTAAACAAATGGGAAAGACTATGGGCGAAAGACCTGAAAGGAATAAATGCGCAGTCAATTCGAGAAAATATCTATAAAATGATGTATAGATGGCATTTAACGCCTAAGAAGATTGCAAAGATCTACAAAGTGACATCCCCTAAATGTTGGAAATGTAATAAAGAAGTTGGTTCTTTTTATCATATGTGGTGGACTTGTGACAAAGCTAAGGATTTTTGGGATATGATTTATAACGAATTAAGACTAATAGTACAAAAAAACATACCCAAAACACCAGAAATGATGCTATTAAGTATGATACCTGATGATTTGTTAAAACACAGGACTTTTTTGATTTACGCGACTACAGCTGCAAGACTGCTTTATGCAGCAAAATGGAAAGGGGCAGACACTCCTGGGAAAAAAGACTGGACTATGAAAATGTTTGAACTGGTGGAAATGGCAAAACTTACAGCCATTTTAAATCAAAAAGACAATGTTCAATTTATGGGGGAATGGGAGGCGTGGATGAAATATTGTGAATATGAACTAGGACTGGGGAAAATGGAAGAATACCTTTTAATCTGATCTAGATGACATTGTTAACATAAAGAAACGTAATCAATTATATTGATAGTATAATGTGATTGAAATCTAATTGAGATATAAGAATAATTAAGATCAGACCATATCACGATGGGATAGAATACTTTATTAAGAGGCGGACGGAGGTGATGGGGAAGTCAATAAATTTTCCTTTATTTTTTATTTTTATTTAGCACTTAAACAATTATAACAACATTACCTATGATTTAGTTTTTAATACTACGTATATTGTTGTTTGTTAACATGGAAAATTTATATTATAAAAACCAATAAAAAAAATTTCAAAAAACAAAAAAAAAAAGCCCTGCTGGATCAGACCAAGGCCCATCAAGTCCAGCAGTCAGTTCACACAGTGGCCAACCAGGTGCCTCTAGAAAGACCACAAACAAGACGACTGCATAACTTTGGCACAATTAATTAGAGAAATGAAAATAAAAACATGGGGTAGAAGATCTTGAATTCAAAACCTGGCCAATATTCTGTAGGTATCCTGAACAACTGCAATCTAAAATGCACTCAGGACCCAAAAAACAAAATAGCCACAATATAAGATAGCAGGCAAAAGTACTAACCTCTTCTAAAGTCCTAACTGAGTAGCCAAGGAGGCTATTCTAATTGACAAGCTGGAGGAAAAAAAAATCAGTGGCTACAGTTTGAGCACACTCTACTTTGCAAGGGTGTGTGTGGATAGTTAGCCCTGTCCCCTCCATTCAATAGATTATTTCTTCTAGTCACCATCTGGTGTACATTGTGATTATATCTGGTTTCAGCTGGGGTGAGACTGCCACAAGATCAGGCAGAGTTTACCCAGCAGGAGGCCTGAGTCTGCCAGTGACGTTATCATCTTAATAATTAGGAACTTAGTCAGGAGCCAAAGACTGGTCATGAAGTATTCAGTTGCCATAATCATGAACTGCAGCATCCTGGAGATATCCCAGGAAGCCAGCAACTTGATCCAACAAAGGCTGTAGGCCCTTGGTACATAGGTGGCTCCTTATCTTATCCCAATTGGTCTGCCCATATGAATCTATGGGAGAGTAAACCTGAGACTAGTCTATCGCAAGGCTCGTTAAATGGGACTGCCCTTGAAGACAATAAGGAAACTTCAACTTGAGAAAAATTCCGCATCTCAATTATGATAATAAATGATAATAAATTCCATGCTGGCCATAATTATATAAGGAATTGAGAATAAAACTGCTGCTATCATACTGCCCTTGTACAAATCTATGGTGAGACCACACTTGGAATACTGTGTACAGTTCTGGTCAACACATTTTATAAAGGATATTGCAGAGCTTGGGAAGGTGAAGAAAAGTGCAACCAAAATGATCAGGGGACTAGAGCAACTGCCCTATGAGGAGCAGTTAAAACACTTGGTAATGTTACTGTACTTTTAATCATTTTCCTTCTATTTGACCCTTTGTATGAAATGCTTACTGTCTTCTCTCTCTAAAAGGTAAAGGTCCCCTGTGCAAGCACCGACTCATTCCTGACCCATGGGGTGATGTCACATCTCGACATTTACTAGGCAGACTTTGTTTATGGGGTGGTTTGCCAGTGCCTTCCCCAGTCATCTTCCCTTGACCACCAGCAAGCTGGGTACTCATTTTACCAATCTCAGAAGGATGGAAGGCTGAGTCAGCCATGAGCTGACTACCTGAAACCAACCTCCGTCAGAATCAAACTCAGGTCGTGAGCAGAGCTTGGACTGCAGTACTGCAGCTTATCACTCTGCGCCACAGGGCTCCTCTTCTCTCTCTAACAAATACAAATATCCCAGTTTCTGATCAGAGAAAAATTTTGAAATTTTGCAACAATAGCAATTTATTTTAAAAAGCTGGGTTCTGCAATGCACACTAGATAAGAATGAGGTGGAATGTCCTTGCCATCACAACACAGATAAAGAGCCAAGTTTAAGCAGCAGGAAAGATAGCCCACTGGCCAAAAAACCAACAGGCTCTTCCACCTGGGCAAAGGCATCTTTCATACTCTCCAGCCCATCACATCAGTACAGACAGGAGCCATTAACTAAAAGGGAAGGCAGACTCTACCCTGATATATGGAACTAAGGCCAGCTTTAGGAAAGTCTTTGAGATAGTACTTAATGGACCCCAGCAGTGGGAAAAGAGTTACTATGCATCAACTGAGAAACATGGTTGTTCAGAATAACAACACTCAGTGCTATGTGCTGGTACTTCAGTAAAGATTTTGTTGAGAAGTCTCAAGACTGAACGGCTGGAAAGGAATATCACAAAATACTCTCACAGAAGAAAATTGTACAATATGGTGCAATCCATCTATGGAGAATTAGGAGAAATCTTTCAAAAAGGAAGGAAGCATAACCAGATGTCTACTGTGTGCTCCAGCCGGTTGTTTTCAGGATATGAGGTCATACGTTCTTTGAAGCAATTAGATATTTAAATTACTTGTTAGCTATGTTTTTACTGATAAACAATAAAAGCACGTGTACATTTTACAGCTGCTATATGTGTGAGCCCAGTATCTGTCCCTAGTAAACTTTAGTGATAAATGTAATTATTAGATCGATTGTTTTGGAAGGTAGAATTTGCTAGTCCTTTATATGCTGTTTGATTTCGCCTCTATGGTACGGGAGAAATTAAGGAGCTCATTGGCTCCTTTTTAAATGTCCTATTTATGAAGTGTTTAGGAATAAATTTCTCCCCCAGATGTTGATGGGCAAAGAAAACTAATCTGACCTTCAAATGTTTGGCTTTTATTGGGTAGTAAATATCAGAACATCAAGAGCCTATGCCTTAGCATAGCCAAAATCTCAAGCTGTTTTTGTTGCATTCCATGAGTTAGGGTTTGATTTTCTATGATTGTTATGATCTCTTAGGCTGCTTTGGATAGGCCAACGTGAGCAAGTCAGAGGAACGGTGGGATAAAAATGTACTAAATAAATACATTTATTTTTTCTCTCTTAATTTTTGGGGGTCTGTTTCTAGCCTGAGGATTGTTTCTAGCCTGAGGATTGTAAAATGAAATCAAGCATTGAATTCAAGGACTTCTGCTGAAATTAATTCCTGATCATGCGTACACACACAGCGTGTTTGCATGTGATCGTTCATGCCAGCATCTTAATATTAATAAATAAAATGAACATTACATCACCAAAGTTAAAAATACAACCGTTGTTGCGTTTACCATCATACTTCTAAAATGCTCTCCAGTGACAGGTTTGATTTTCATTTTTTTAAAGTACTATTTGGACAGAAATGAAGCCATGTGTGCTGGAATGGTTCTTCTAGGAGGGAACAGATTCAGATTTGAGTCCTAGCTCATGATGGATTCATCAATAAACCAGCACAAAATTTATCACAGGCGACGACAAGGCATTGTTTGTGGCGCCCTCCAAATAGAAGGCGTGTGGCAGGTCACCATTTGGATGCCCCAGCTTGCAATGACTCATCCCAGAATGCCAGTGAGGACAGTTAGAATGACATCTAAAATGGACAGCGTGGGGAGGGGGGCTTCCACGTTTGAATAAAACAGCTGTGAGTTTGATCATCTGAAAGCCCCATCCTCCATCATGAAGCCAGTGGAGGCTTACACGGACTTATATCAGCTGATCAGTCATCAGTGACAAATGGCCTGTTGGCCAGCACGTGGCTGCAATAAGCAGGGACATTAATGGTGATTCAGTCATTTTAAAAGGGCTTTGTCCTATTGATACTTCGGAAGGGGGGGAGAGCCATCTCTCATATATGCCCTGAATGTCATATCACAATGTTTTTGAGCCTGTCTCCCATTTCCTGATTTATCTTACAATGAACTCGCCTCTGTGATTTGACAGGCATAAGTGCTAGATCAGCCTGGCCCAAGACTCGCAGGGATATTAAAGAAACAAAGGAGCAAAACCATCATTGCCAAATTGTCCAGCTTTAAGAGAAGGGTCTGCTGCTGTAATGAACTGAACAGCAGGCAGGGCCACTCCTTGTCAGATGCAAGGCTAATCCTCTTGCTCTCTCTCTGCCAGAAGGTGTTTACATTTGCAAATGAAGCCCTCTAGCTAGCCATATTGCTTGCATTCAGATGTGTGTGTGTGTGTGGGGGGGGTGAATAGTGATCAGGCAGACATCGTTCCCCCCAACACAGGGCAGTGGTCTTAGGGCAGACTGTTCTTCAGTTGTTAAGATGTCAGTCATTCCGAGGCAGGGAGAGGAAGAAATGCCCAAGTGACAGGAATACAAATAGAGCCTTTAGTTGCTGAAAGATGGACAAACGGAGAGGGCAGGCGTGTGTGCAAGGAGGGAGATTATGTGATCCACATTCTTTGAACAGTCCGAATTCACATTGCAGTGAGCTGGGGCACGGGGAGAATTTAAAACAAAATAAGGAGTCCACAGTGACTTTAGCTATACTTCCTTGCTCTCAGAAATGCGCAAAGAAGAGAAGGGAAACCCTACTGAAAAGTTGCAGTGAGACTTGGTACTATCCGAGCTTGTTCTTACCGAGGGAAACATTTACTTGTGGTTCATGTCAAGAACTCATTTTAATCTTGTTATGCAGTTATAATAAGCTACCTTTAGTTTATAATCAGAGGAAAGGAGAGGGGCTCTTTCTGCTAGTTAAATTCTCTTTTCACCCTATAGCTCCTCGTATATTTTGGCAGGTAATTATGCCTGTTTCTTTTTAAGTCTATAATCCTGGAAAATCTGAGAAGATCAGTCTGGTTCATTCAAAAGTATAGCTGGGAAGCAAAGCATTATGCTGATTCTGCATGCTTAAGGGGCCCTGGACTTATATTTCAGGGTTGAGCTGTGGCTCAGAGTCAGCAGTAATCTGCTTTGCATGCAAAAAGGCCTAGGCTCGTTCCTTGCAATCAGGTTGTAAGACCAGGTAGTGATGATGTGAGGAACCTCTGCCTGAGAGCCAGTGACTGTCCAAGTAGACCACACTAGGCCTGGCTCAATATTAAAAAGGTAAAGGTCCCCTGTAAAGGCACCGGGTCATTCCTGACCCATGGGGTGATGTCACATCCCAGTGTTTACTAGGCAGACTTTGTATACAGGCTGTTTTACCAGTGCCTCCCCCAGTCATCTTCCCTTTACCCCCAGCAAGCTGGGTCCTCATTTGACTGACCTCAGAAGGATGGAAGGCTAGTCAACCTTGAGCCAGCTACCTGAAACCAACTTCGATCGGGATCAAACTCAGGTTGTGAGCAGAGCTTGGAGTGCAGTACTGCAGCTTACCAGCTCAATATTAGGCAGTTTCATATCCTCTTGAACAACAGCCCCCATTCTGTACACAGCAATCTACATTAAAACAACAGGTTTCAAGGAAGTTTCAAAAGCACTTTATAGTATTGCATGGAGTCTGTTTGTCAAAGAAAAAAAATTAACATTTTTTGGGGTAAACCTAAAGCAATTATTTGGACTATGGCTCTAGAGTGTGAACTTTAAAGTCATCGCTGAAACCTATTGCAGGGCTTTTTGGTTATGTTCACAACAATAAAGTAAGATGAAACTTCCCAGTTTGAACTGAATGGCACATGGAAAGTAGAAGATGATGATTTCAAACTAAGCATTTTTCAGCAAGGTTGGCTGTAGAGATATGCTGTCAGTGCTGATGGCAAAGGTTAGATAAATATATAAAGTATTGCTGATTGCTACCCACATTAGATCTCTTTTTGCTGAGTACTGACCCATAGAAGCTATTGGTCCCTTTCACCAGGCTCTTTAAACACACTTTGGCTTCTGAAGATTTTTTACAGCTTTCACACACCTTAAGGATAAAGCGCAACAACAACAAAAAGGAATTAAAACAGGTTTTGGACAATCTGTATTAAGGCTTCATTAACTGCCAGAGGACTTTTAAAAATAATTTTAAATTACTCCAAAAAGAATAATATATAACCACATATAACAACAATGGTGGCAGGTCTATAGATAAGCATCTATTAAAGGTTTCCAAATATCTAAAAATATGTCCATGCACAATTGTCATCTATATGTGACATGTTCAAATGCTGGTAACGTTGTAAGGTCCACTGGATTACTGGAGGTCGGCATTTATCTTTCCAGTGTTGTAATATAAGTCTTTTTAGCAATAGTAAGGGCACAGAGGTTCCATTTTCATTGACCAGGAGACAGGCAAATAGTTTAAAGGTACATAAACATCCTCAAAGATCAATTGCTATTCTAATACAAATGTGATATGATTACTTCCTCCCAAAAAGACTGAATAAATGGACAGGCCCAAAGCATACGTTTGACATGTCTTAAGAAGAAGAAAAAGAGGAAGAGTAGGAGTTGGCTTTTATACCCCACTTTTCTCTACCTTAAAAAGTCTCAAAGCAGCTTACAATCACCTTCCCCCTCCCCACAACAGGCACATTGCAAGGTAGGTGGGACTGAGAGAGTTCTGAGAGAACTGTAACTGGCCCAAGGTCACCCAATAGGCTTCATATGGAGGAGTGGGGAATCAAACTTGGTTCTCCAGATTAGAGACCACCGCTCATGTGGAGGAGCAGGGAATCAAACTCAGTTCTCCAGATTAGAGTCTGCCACTCTTAACCACAACACTACACTGGCTCTGGTAAGCTACGGCAACAACAATTAGACATTTTACATTGTCTTTTACTAAAAAGGTGCTGTAGTGTCAGAGGACAGAATTTTAGTTTTAAGGAGTTAAGGTGAACTTTAGTCTTAAGGTGTTAAGTTTATACTTAAGGCAGTTTTAGCAAAAACCCATTTGTCTTCAGAGGCCGAGAGGCCATATGAAAGAGACCCAAGTGTAGATATGTTCAGCCTCCCAAACAGAAACAGGTACAAGAATTTGACGTTCCTGTCTGACCATGTAAGGGAAGGAAGGCAGCAGCACAGTATAGCCCAGCCTCGTCAGATCTCGGAAGCTAAGCAGGGTCAGTACTTGGAAAGGAGACCTCCGAGGAGGACTCTACAGGGAAAGGCAATGGCAAACCACCTCTGCTTCTCACTTGCCTTGAAGGCCGCTTGCTGGGGTTTCCAGAATTCAGCTGCAGCTTGATGGCATTTTACACACACACATCTGACCATGTAAGTTGCCAGATCCACTGAACTCACTGGAAAGACAGATAAACATGCAAGAAAAGCCATCCTGAAAAATCATGATGGGCAAAGTTCTTCCACTACTGAGCAGAGAGCCTCCATGATATTTCTCTGGCACTTTTGCTGAAGTAGCAATAGTTAAGAAGCTATAAATAGCATATCAATAACAACTTACTTGAAGGCACTGCAGTGCGTATTGGGTTGTAGCACATGTTTGTTTTTGTTTCAGTCTCCAGGCAGCAGGGAGCTCTTTCCTTTTGTTCTTTGGGTCAAACAGAGAGTGATGGGAAATATTTAAACACCAGGATCTAGGGATCATTTTCATGTGTTTCTTGTTAGGAGCAACTGTGATACCGTTTTGTTTTTCAATGCCTTCCTGCTGATTAATGAAGGTAGCAGAGAGAAAAGACAGGAATATAACGGGGAGTGTGTCGCCTTTATGGCAGAGATTGTGTGAAGTAAGAATTTACCTCTCAGCAACAAATTGAATTTCCAATCCAAAAATCTCCTTAAGTAGCCTGCTCTGCTCAGTCCTTTTTGAAATAATAGTATTTATTAAGTAAAATAATGATAGCCCTTCTTTTTGTACCCAGTAAATCCAAGTAAGCCCTATATACAAACTATCAAGGATTACAAATGATGATAAAACCATAAAAATAAAAATATGTATAATCATACTAACAGCCTATTCCTGACTTCCGAGGACGAAAGTCGTCAGGAGGCCAGGAAGGGGCTGTGCCAGTGTTCGGCCCCCCACTGAAGTTTGAGGTCATGCATCTCATTGCTATTCAGGTAACTACATTGGCTGCCACTTTGCCACTGTACCCATATATTCTTGGTGAGTAGATTGTTTTTAACTCTCATGTTAACTGTGCCTGTTCATGAGTGGGTATGTGCTTAAGTTGGGTTGTCAAGTACTGCTGTAGATGTTCACAAATTGCTTCTATCAATAAGCTCTCCTTATCCTACAGTTTACTCAAATTGTATCATATGAAGTGTTCGCCGAAACTCTGTGATCTTCCTTTTGCTGAAAATTTAAATTGGGGATCACAAGACTCGCTTTAGTGTTAATGTTTAACAGATCTTGAGTTGGCTTTCTTTTGAAATGTTGGATTGTTTGGAGAGAGAAAAAGAATGCTGTCAATTGTACTGTCATATTTATAGAAAACTAGAATGCCCAACATCTAAGTCAGAAAATTCTGTGTAAGATAACATTTTATTAAAATAAGTACACTCAAGCTCCCCAAAGCATTATGGGAAACCTCACACACCAGCAGGTATCCCTTAACGAACACTTAATGACCAATTGCCATGAGTCACAGCCACCATCTTTCAGAAATGACCATGTTTATAAATAAGAACTCCTACCCAGGCTAGCCTGATCTCGTCAGATCTCAGAAGCTAAGCAGGGTCAGCCCTGGTTAGTACTTGGATGGGAGACCACCAAGGAGTAACAGGGCTGCTGTGCAGAGGAAGGCACTGGCAAACCACCTCTGTTAGTCTCTTGCCATGAAAACCCCTAAAAGGGGTCGCCATGAGTCAGTTGTGACTTGACTGCACTTTACACACACACACACATATTGCAGTCCATCTACTGGTGTTTCACCAAACAGACAGCTGAGCACAGTTTTGAAAGTGATCTTTGCACACTGCAGAAACAGGAAAGCCTTGTGAACGTTTGCTGTGAAAGGTCAATTTCCCTCCATCAGTAGTTAGTACCTACAGGCTTTGTCTAATGCCAAAACAGATCTAGCTCAGCATCATCTGTTTCAGCTGATGCTTCTCACTTTCTTCATATATGGGCCCAACAAAATGCTGCCATAACAGCTGCTGCAGTTGCTGGTATTATAAGCGTGTTGTCAATAGGAATGAAGGCACACATGCTGACCCTTTGCATACCAGCAGACCAGTATTAATTTCATGTATTTAACAGACAGTCACCCTGCATTGCTGTGAA
The DNA here is from genome assembly GCF_029931775.1 of Euleptes europaea. Classification (NCBI taxonomy): domain Eukaryota; kingdom Metazoa; phylum Chordata; class Lepidosauria; order Squamata; family Sphaerodactylidae; genus Euleptes; species Euleptes europaea. The sequence continues at coordinate 33,351,264 of NC_079320.1, read as the reverse complement.
ATTTTGGCCTCAATAAGAAGTATATTTTCTCCTAAACCAGGGATGGGGAACCTCAGGCCCGCGGGCCGTTAACGGCCCCCGAGGCCATTTTCGGTGGCCCCCAGGAGCTCCAGGGCCCTGCCACAGAAACACAGCGCAGCACGGCCCTCCTTGAAGCCACAGCGTGCAGGAACGCTGCGGCCCCTTTAAACCCCCTCTTGCCGACTGTCAGCTGTTAATCACCGAGAGGAGGGGGAGGGAGAAAGACACTTCCCCCAAGCCGGGAAGGCGAAGCCTTCCTGTATGCCGCGGCACAACAGTTTAAACCGCTCTCGCCGCTGAGGGAGTGGGGAAGAAGAGAAAAAATGTGCATGCCCCTCCGGCAGCGGAGCATGCACGTGGGAGCCGATCAGGTGGAGGACTTTTGAGGATGGGGGGGGAGGTGGGAAGGCTGAAGTCTGGTCGCATGGAGCCGGCTGTGTGTGAAGGCTTTTCTCTCTTTTCTTCCTTTTTATGTCACTCTCCTATTCTTTCTCTCCTCTTTTTCTGTCTCTTTCTTTCTCCCCCCTTTTTCCATTTTTCTTTTTTTCTCCTTCCCTTTTCTTTCTTTCTTTCTTTCTTTCTTTCTTTCTTTCTTTCTTTCTTTCTTTCTTTCTTTCTTTCTTTCTTTCTTTCTTTCCTTCTTTCCTTCCTTCCTTCCTTCCTTCCTTCCCTCCTTCTTTCTGTCCTTATTTCCTTCCTTCCTTCCTTCCTTCTTTCTTTCCTTTCTTTCCTTCCTTCTTTCCTTCCCTGCAGATCAACCACAGGCTGCAAACTGCGCCCCCCCCCCGGCACCTCAGTTGCCTAGGCCCACCGCTGGCTGCCCTCCCACCTGGGAGGAGGGGGAAGACCTGGGGGAGCAGAGGCACCCTCCAAGCCTTCTCTGCATAGCCTCCCCTAGGGTTGCCAACCTCCAGGTGGTGGCTGGAGATCTCCTGCTATTACAACTGATCTCCAGCCAATAGAGATCAGTTGCCCTGGAGAAAAATGGCCACTTTGGCCATTGGGCTCTATGGCTATGAAGTCTTCCTCCCCAAACCCCGCCCTCCTCAGGCTCCACCCCCAAAACCTCCCACCAGTAGTGAAGAGGACCTGGCAACCCTAACTTCTCCCCCCCACCCCACCAGGAGATCTACGCCCGGTATGGCCCCCAAACAATGTTATAAATATGCAAATTGCCCTTGGCAGAAAAAAGGTTCCCCACCCCTGTCCTAAACCCAAGTCTGACATTCTTCTAGGGGCCTGCAAGCAACTTCAAAGAAATATTTGATCCAATCTCTAAAGGAAATCAGAGTCTCGAACATTACACATATAACATACTTTTTAAAGATTCATATAAAATGCATATGCAATACATCTCTCTTTTTTATAAATTTTATTGCATTTTTATAATAAATCGGGGGGGAGAAAAAAAGTAAATAAAAGTAATAAAATAAAAAAGTATACATATAAAAGGAGAAAAAAAACATATACATATATAGAGCATAAGATTCTGTTATACATTGTTATTCATATAAAACTATATTTTTACGCCCTAGATCCAAAACCCTCCCCCCACCAATGTGCCCATCAACAATGGACTTCCGATGAGGTGTCATGACAAAAATTAAAAAATCACATTGTTATACATTAATTAGTACTATAATTCGTTAACTAAATTTTTAAAATCCGTTTTTGCTGATTTATCCCAATATGCAGTGGCCTTTGACCATGTGATTTTAAATTCCTCCTTATCTTTACCATGTAAAGATGCTGTAATTTTGGCCATCCGCATATACATCCATAGTTTCTCTCTCCATTCTTTAATTGAAGGTTTATTTGTTTGCTTCCATTTTTTAGCAATTATAATCCTAGCAGCTGCAAAACTATATTGACAAATGACTCTGTCAGCTTTATCCAGTTCTTTTTTTGAAATACCCTATAAGCAAAAGGCGGGATCTCTCTTAATTTTTATTTTAATCAAATTGTTAGTCTCATTCAAAACTAATTGCCAAAATCTCCTAATTTTTTTACAATACCACCAGATATGCATAAATGTACCTATATCTGTACCGCATTTCCAACAAAAAGCTTTATCATCTTTTTTCATTTTACTTAATAATACTGGAGTTATGTACCATCTGTAAAACATTTTATATAAATTTTCTCTTATTTCATTCGAGATTGTAAACCTAAATTCATTTTTCCATAGCTTTTCCCAAATCTCCAAATCTATATTATACCCTAGATCTCTCATCCATTTCAACATAACTGGTTTAACCCTTTCCTGTTCTAAATTCAGTTCTATGAGTACTTTATAAATCCTTCCTATCAAACCTTTATTACCCTTTGATAATATTATCTCGAATTTAGATTTGGATCAGTTAAATCCCAATCTATTATCCTTAACGAAGATATCTTTTAATTTATGGTACATAAACCAATCTTTTATCTGAAGTTCTTCACCTGTTTTCAATACCCATATCCCGTTTCTGTAATCTATCATTTCTCTATAAATATTACAGTCCAAATTTAAATGTGCACCTCTTCTAATAAATGCTTCTATAGGATTTAACCACCCAGGCGTTTTACTTTCTAAGGCATCTTTATATTTATTCCATATCTGTAATAATTTTTTTCCTTATAATATGAGAATTAAATTCTTTATTCACTTTCTGTTTCTCATACCATAGATAAGCATGCCACCCGAATCGTAACTTGTGACCTTCTAATTCTAATAACTTTGGATTCTCTAAGAGGATCTTAAAATTGGATCCGCAATACATCTCTCTGACGTATATTGACTGTGCATAACTGTTGTGGGCATGCAGGCTGTTGAAACCACGTTTGCATAATGTGGCTCTGTAAGAAGAGTTTAAAGACTACTTTAAAAGCATATTTACTTTACTAAATTCAAGTGAATGGGAACCAAAAGAACTGTGGGTTGAAACCAGAGATATTATAAAAAAAATACACAAAGACTATTCCTGTAGCCAGAAGAAATTAAAAGTATCAATGCATGACTGATGAAACTCTTAAATTGCTAAAGATAGATAAGATGCAAAAGTAAAAGGTGACAAAAAGAATTAGAAGTCTAAATGCAGCATTCCAACAACTTACATATAGAGACAATAACCAATGTAGGGAAACGACAAAAAAAGGAAGAACAAGAGATCTGTTCCACAAGATCTAAGAAATCAAAAGGAAATTTAAAGCACCGTTAGGCATGCTGAAAGATCAACATGGAAATACATTAACTGAACAGGACAAAATAATGTTGGGAACAATACACTGAAGAACTATACAAAAGAGATTTCTTCCAAGAAGAAACCTTTGAAGAAGAACCTGCAATTTTAGAAAATGAAGTGAAAGCTGCACTCAAAGCAATTGGGATAAATAAATCACAAGAAGTAGGTGGGATATCAATAGAGCTATTTCAAGCTACAGAAACAGAGTCCACCAACATCTTAACAAGAATATGAGAACAAATACAGACAACTAAACAATGGCCCGCCGACTGGAAACGCTCAATCTACATTCCAATTCCAAAGAACAGATGTCAAAGACTGCAGCAACTATTGGACCAGTGCATTAATTTCTCATGCGAGTAGAGTGATACTCAAAATCTTACAATGAAGACTGTTATCAGGAATGAGAAATGCCCAGTGTTCAAGCTGGATTCAGAAAACGAAGACGCACTAGAGCTATTACAAATTTATGGTGGTTACTAGAACATACAAGAGAATTTCAGAAGGAAATCAGCTTGTGTTTCATAGAATATAGCAAAGTTTTTCACTGTGTAGAGCATGAAAAGCTATGGTTGGTTTTAAAAGAAATAGGTGTGTCACAACATCTGATTGTTTATGCACCATGTCTACTCAGGACAAGAGGCTACTGTTAGGACAGAAAATGGAGAAACAGAATGGTATCCAATTGGCAAAGGTGTCAAACAAGGATGCATTTTTATCTCCCTATCTGTTCTATCTATATGCAAAACATATCCTAAGAAAAGCTGGATTAGATTTAGATGGTGGAGTGAAAATTGGTGGAAGGAATATTAACAGTTTGAGATATGCAGATAACATGACATTACAGGCAGAAAATAGTGAAGCCTTGAAAAAACTACTGATGAAGGTTAAAGCAGAAAGCTCCAAAGCAGGATTGCAGCTGAACATCCAGAAGACAAAAGCCATGACTAATGGGGAATTACACAGCTTTAAGGTTGATGATGAAGACATCAAAATTGTTAAAGATTTTCTATTCCTTGGCTCCATTGTTACGCCAATTAGAGGGGTTTCCTTTTATTGGGGGAAATTAGCTGGAGACTGGTAGACCTTTGCAAGAGGCTGGCATGGGGAATTTTTTTCCCTTCTTGGGCAATTTTTCCCCTCCTTGTCTTTAATTAGATACCATGGCCCAATCCTATGGAGTGAGCCTATGGCTTCTCAGGAGTGTGACATCAGGTATGACTTCTGAAATAAGTTAAACAATGAAATGGTTGTCTGTAGTGCATAATCAATCTTGAGGAAATGATCAATCTGACATTGAAAAAATTACCATTCTGTAACCTTTTGCAGTCATTTTCTATGTTGAAGCTTTCTTGCTTAAATGAGGTAAGATTAATTTCTAGTCACTTTCAGAGAAGCACAGTAAAAAGTACTTCCAAAACTTGACTCAAAATTGTTTTGATTGACTGAAAATTAAATTGATTTTAAGACCATTCTGGATTTCCTGCCCCCCCCCCCAATACTGATTCACCATGGAAAAATAACTTTGTAGTGATATTTGCCTGTCAAAAATTATGTAAGGACTGATTGGAAGGTCAGGTTACAGAGATATTTTGTTTCTCTGTGAGGAATTCAAACCATTTTTTATTACTTGAGGAAACTGTGAAATAGAGGCTGTCATGGATAATGTATTTTCTAAATTTCCATGAGTCCCACTCTGGGTGGATGGAAGTTGGGAGCTCTCCAGTTTTTGGATGCCATGTTTATGCCTACTCTTTCCCCCCCTAAACTTGGCACTTCATTTGCTACTGCTCATATATTGGCAAAGCTGGATCTAAAGTGGCAATTAAACACTTTTTGGAAAGCAGAGCTGGCATTCCAACAGCTGGAAGCCTTCCAGCCCCACGACATCCCTACTGTCACCAATTAATTAGGGCACTTGGAGAAGTTTTGAGACACACCTTCAGTGCTCTCTTCTACTTTTGCCTTTGTATTGTCATTGCCATTTCTAAACATGTTGAGACAATCCAAAGATACTTCCACAAGCAGATTTTTAAGTGACACCTACTTAATAATTGCTACCACTGCAGCAATGGCATGAAAGAAAGGCATGAAAGTGGGAAGAAAAACGAAGGGGAGAGCAAAAGGAAACAACAGGAAGGGAACTTCTATCCTATGCTAAATACATATTCATCTATATTTCGCCCATCTCTTATTCATAAATCAGCCCTTTTCAAAATCAGAGCATTAATGCTCCAGCATTAGACATTCCAGAGTGCTAAAAACATAGGAAAAAATATTTGTTTTATCATTATTCCTTTTGACTGATATATAATGAGAGGAAATGCTTACGAAGTTCTTTCATTTCACTGCCACCAACATTTCCCCTAGGAAGCAACCGGAAAACCACCAATCAAAGAAACACAATCTGTAGCTGAGTGGAAATAGCTTGGCTTCTGGAAGTAAACAGCACATCAAGGGGCTTAGAAGGGTGAATTCTTCTTGGGACTGAACTATTTGTGGGGTTTCCATGAACTGGGGTCTATATTGGAGCCACATGAGATAATTAAGCATGAACTGGCCTTAGGACATTTACTTTGTGGTGATACAAGGGAGATGTTTATAATCTCATGTGACAAGAATATCTACCATAACAATAACAGTTTTTATTATTATTATTACTACTACTACTACTATTTTCTTGTAGCAATGGAGATCAGGTGACACACAGACAAGAAGATGTAGATCAGATACCAAATGATCCTCTTATTTGTCCATGGATGTAGTAGAAAACTACAAGTGGTTTTAGTGAATATACTTCCAGGCTACACATAGGGTGAAGACAGTGGTATGTTCTATGTGTGGTGGAAATGGTTCTCTATCCTGGAAAAAAAACCCATCCAATATCATGAAGGTGTGTTTTGAACCCACCCACCACACATCCATTTATCTCATCAAAACATGGCTGCAAAGATCATTGGATATTGTGCTATCATTGCTCTACAGCAATTCCTCCCAAGTGATTTTGTGTATGTGTGTAGACAAGATAATCCAGGGCATGAATGATTGCTATAGGGCAATGATAGCACAATAGCTAATGAAGTGTTGATGAAGCCCAAGGGTTACCTGTCTGGCAGTCACTTCCTAGTTACCGCCTTCATCCCCTGTAAGACACTGTTTAGAAATACCCACTCAGAAGCAAATATGCAGCAGAACATATTTTCTTGCTGAAGGAATCCTCTCCTACCTACAACAAAAGTTGAAATAACATTCAATGTATCCATTCCGGTCTGTGCTCAAATATGGCCCAGTTTATAATATGAAACCCCCAGAATAGTGATATATCTAATTATGATAACCGGACAGTTGCTTTGATGAAAAAACAGGAGTGCTGTAGGGCTATGAGATTCTATCTGTCAAATTATTATCTTGCCCTTCTCTCAAGGAGCTCAGGATAGTGTGTATAGGAGTCTCTCTTTCCATTTTACTCTCAAAAGCTCTGTGAGGTATGTTAGCTAATCATGGTAGGATAGCAAGTGGCCCAAGTGTATCCAGTGACTTTCATAGCAAAATGCAAATTTGAACGCAGGTTTTCTGAGTGACATCGATGGACAAATACTGAACAATACTTGCTGATGCATATGGTCATTTAACCACTTACTCAACTAGTTATCATAATTGCTATCCCGATGAAAAGCATTAGCCCCACACTGTCATTATTCTTCACAAATATCACAAAGATGAAAAGGAACAGATGATGTAAAGAATTCATTTTGTTGATGTAAAGAATTTTCTTCCTCTCCCGTAATACTAGAACGTGAGGTCATCTACTGAAGCTGGAGGGTGAGAGATTCAAAACAGATAAAATGAAGTATTTTTTCACACAACATATAGTTAAATTGTGGAACTCCCTGCCCCAAAATGTGGTGATAGCTTCCAACTTGGAAGGCTTAAAGAGGGGAGTGGACATGTTCATGGAGGAAAGGGGTATTCATGGCTACTAGTTAAAATGAATACTGGTCATGATGCATACCTATTCTCTCCAGGATCAGAGGAGCATGCCTATTATCTTGGGTGCTGTGGAACACAGACAGGATGGTGCTGCTGCATTCGTCTTGTTTAGGGGCTTCCTAGAGGCACTTGGTTGGCCACTGTGTGAGCAGAATGCTGGACTTGATGGGCCTTGGTCTGATCCAGCAGGGCTTTTCTTATGTTCTTATGTTCATTTAACTCCCATCATCCCATACACATCTTGTTCATTTCTCATTCCACTTTGGAACTGGAGATAAGAACTTGTTTTCAACTTCTATGTTTATTGGGGATTTTTATTTTAAATTCTGACAGACCCTAAGACAAAGAGCAAAATTAGCATAGCCATAAAATTTATGAATGGCTTGTTCAAGTATCTATATAGCTAAAGGGACTGTGTTTTACGTTAACAACCAGAAGTTAAAAGAGCATCTATAAAGTGCTCCATGTAGTAAATGAGTCTAGAGTGACTAATGCCTGTAGGGGTACATTACAGCTTCTTCTGCCCAGGTTTACTAGTGAGAAAAAGACAAGTGAAGCCTCTTGCTCTCCAGCATCCCTGCCTAGGAGGAAATCATTAAACTACTTCTGTCTCTTCTCTGAACATGTACAGCACATGGCACCTGAAGGCAAGATGAAGCATACTCCCATTTCCTAAGAAATACATTTCTCCACATCTGCTAGAGGGATGTAGTCATGTTCTCCTTACTTCTAATATATCTCAAAGAAATACTGATAAAAATGGCAGAACACTTTGATATACCTGGAAATATTTAAGGTTTTAAAATTTATTTAGAAAATTCATAAGATGCCTCTCCAGAGACTTGTGTGAGGTAGCTTGCAACTAATAAAACCATTAAAACACAAGCATTAAAAAGTCAAACACCATTAAAATGAACCAAGGTACAAGCATAAAATATGAACTGAGCAGCCCAGAATAATCTAGATAAAATAATCTTCACACCAGAAGCAGGCCATAAAGCATTTAAGAGGAATGTTTTGGCCTGGTAGCTAAAGGAAAACAGGGTAGGTGCCAGGCACGTTTCACAGGGAAGGGCATTTTAAAGGTGAGGCACCACCACTGAGAAAGCCCTGTCTCTGGTTGCCCCCTGCCTCATCTCTGAAAGTGGGGACATAGAGAGCAAGACCTAAGAAGAGAATCAACTGGCAGGCTGGACAATATGGGTGGAGTGGTCATTCAAGTGCCCCTGACCCCAAGCCATTTAAGGCTTTAAGAACCAGCACTTTGAATTTTGCTCAGAAACAGATGCGCAGCCAGTGCAGATCTTTCAGCATAGGGGAGAAATGATCCCACCCATCTCAGCTGATAAGGAGAAACAGAAGCTGGGTGTGATCTGCATATTAATGGCATCACACTCCAAATCCCTGGACAATCTCTCCCAGTGGTGTCATGTGGATATTAAACATCATGGGAGACAGGGTCTATGCAGGGCTCCATATCTTAAATGCCATGGGGCCCAGAAGCAGTCTTCCAGCACCACCTTCTAAAATCAGTAAGTCAGGTAAGCACAGACCCATCAGATCACGGTGCACCCCCCACTCCTAACTTTGCCAGCCATTCCAGAAGGATACCATGGCTGACAGTATCAAAAGCTGCCAAGAGGACCAGGAGAATCAACACAGATGGACATCAGCTGTCACTCTTCAAATGAAGATCATCAGTCAGTGTGACCAAAACTGTTTCCATCCCAAATATTGGCATTAATCTGGATTAATCCTGTGCAGGATAAGAAAAAATTACCTACAGTCACCGGAGCTCAGTTCCTGTGTTTCTGCATTAGTTACTTTTTTGTGGAGGAGAGGTCCTAATTTGACAGACCCAAGCACAGTGCATTGGCTATGCAGAAATGCAATGGGAGGCATCTGAGGGTAGATTAGAGTAGGAACAGATATCCTAACGTATTTGATTGACAGACAGGAAGCACATCAGCAATTACCTAAAGCACTCTGACCTGGATGGCCCAGGCCACCTGATCTTGTCAGATCTTGGAAGCTAAGCAAGGGTTGGCCCTGGTTAGTATTTGGGTGGGAGAACACCAAGAAATTTCAGGGTTGCTCAGCAGAGGAAGGCAATGGCAAACCACCTCTGTTAGTCTCTTGCCCTGAAAATCCTACGAGGTCACCATAAGTTAGCTGTGACTTGACAGCACTTTACACACACACACACAATTACCTAAAGCAGATGTCCAGTGTATTGTCTGTTATCCTGTCCAAGACATTAATATGGATTTACTTCAAGCTCAGTAAATTCCCAGATGTATGCCTGAGTTGGACAAAAGAGATTAGATGGACAAACAAGAAGTGCACTGAGTAGTGGCTAATAACTGTCCTGTACATCTGTACAGGGGCATCAGGGAGGGAGAGAGAGAAATTGGCTCTATTGGGCCTTATCACAGTTCTTCCATGTATGCACAGGTGTTCACATGCCAAAAGAGTTTATGACCTTAATACACGAGGAGTTTGTCATTCTTTTCTAATGAAAGCAAACAAATTATCCAATGTCACTGAGTCAAACCAGCAGACCCTGTGAAAGTAGGCTGTTCATGAATCATACTATGGATTCCTAATTTATTTAACATTCATGAGAAGTCTGCTTTTCCTCTGCCAGGTATTAGTACTCAGCACAGTACCAAACAAAACCACAGTCAGGTGAAATTTATTCCCGACTCCTCCCTTTTCCAGGTCCACATTCATGTTGACCACTTTGTCTATTACTAAAATACAGAGCATTTTAAATGACAATAAACAGGGAATCTCTTATTCAGGCCTGAAAGCTGAATCTAAAAATCCTATTATCATAAATTTAATGTTCCAAGATTTATTTATTTTTAATTAAGAAAATAAAATTGAAGTCATAATGATAGGATAGGAGCACATAAGCTATTTTTTAAAAAAATAAAGAGACTTGAAGCTCACTTGAGGGAGTCCCATGATCCCACACGTAAACACTTCTGAGGTGCTTTTTCCTTATTAGCGTCATTATATTTGCAAACAAGTATGCACATCTGGCTATTTCTAGAAACTTTTTGTGGATTTAAAAAGAGAAATAGACTATACTATATGCTTTGCTCTTTTTGATATTTATGTACTGGATTAAAAATCACTATCATCTGTCTGATGAAACAGACTATCAGAAGCAGGTATTTGCTTTGCTGGCTTGGTATTCTTTCATTTGATCACTGTTAGGTGATTATTCATTCAGTTCTCATTAATAAATTATTCACTCACTTCATTAGATGTTCACTTCATTTAGCTGTCTTGTGGTTTCTTTAAAGAAATTGTGGTTGCTGAATATGTTAACCTGAATCGCATAATAAATTGTAGCTGAGATCTCATATTATATGAGATTATATTATATTATAATGGCTAAGAGATTGAATCAAATTCAAGTGACTCCCCCCCACACACACACACACACATACACTTACACCAAGTATGGAAATCAAATAGTCATCTTCCTTATAGGGCTGTATGTGCTCCAACAGTCTGGGTGGGCTGGTAAGGCTGATTGGTTTCTCTGTCTCTCAAATCACCCTGTTCCCTGTGCCTCATCCTTGGCCCAACCGTTTCATTCTATAATGAAATAATAATTTCAATTTGGCCCCCAAATTTGGCCCCCAAATTTCCATTTGGCCCCCAGGCTCATGAATGAGCTGTCTTTGTAATAGCATCTTGATGCAACCGAAAACAGGGAATTGTACCAGCAACCTACAGTATCTATGATGAAGTGCCTTGGGGCATCATCCATACTTATTTTGACCACTAGTTTCTAGATGCATAAAGCCAATAAAATCAGGATGTCTTGTCTTCCTGCAGTACAAGAATCGCCTCATCTTGTCTAAACGAGAAACAGAACTAAAGCAGAGATACAGTAAAAAATGTTCTTTAAAATTCCATAAGAATACAAAATACCTTAGATCTAAGAAAAATTAAAATTAAAAATTAAAAAAACATGAATTTAAATTGAGAGCATTCGCGGATGACCTTCTGTTAATTTTGGAGAATCCAACACAATCAATGAAGATATTGCTGGAAACTTTGGATGACTTTGGAAATGTATCGGGGTTTAAAGTCAATCAAGAAAAAACAAAGACAATATTTAAGAATCTACCAGAAACAGAACAGCAGGAATTTATATCATATACAGGTTGGGAGAAGGCTAATAAGGTCAAATATTTGGGAATCTGGATCTCTGCAAAGAATAAAGAATTGATAACTAACAACTATCTTAAATTATGGGATAAAATAAAAACTGACATGATCATTTGGTCAAATAAAAAGCTGTCACTTTTGGGACGTATATCAACAGTCCAAATGAATATTTTACCAAGGATGCTTTTCTCATTCCAAAATTTGCCTATAATATCACACGTTAAATATTTTGATACTTGGAGGAAAGATGTATTAAATTTCATCTGGCAAGGGAAAAAGCCGAGGATTGCTTATAAACACTTGGTGGACTCTAAAGTTAGAGGAGGTTTAGCATTACCTAATTTTCAACTCTATGCTGAAGCGGCCGCTTTAGTATGGCTAAAGGACTGGATAAACTTAACTCGCGTTTGTTAGATCTTGAAGGTTTTAATAATATAAGTGGATGGCATGGCTATTTGTGGTATGGTAAAATTAAGATACAAGCATCATTTCGTAACCATATAATCAGGTCCTCCTTATTTCATATCTGGATGAGATATAAACATATTCTTGAACCAGTAACACCGATGTGGATATCACCTCAAGAAATGTTGACATTACGACCACTTAGAATGGACAAATTTATCACCTACCAAGAGTTAATTAACTGGGAAGGGAAAAAAAGCTCACTAAAAGACTTTCAGTTACTTAAAGACGATTTACAATGGCTTCAATATCATCAAATTAAATCAGTATTTACACAAGATATGAAGAATGGATTTTCTAAAGAAAAATCGCCTTTTCACAGGATGTTATTAGATACTAACACTCAACTGATCTCTAAAACGTATAATCTTCTTTTAACAATTTATTGTGAGCAAGAAACAATTAAACCAACAATGATTAACTGGGCTCAAACTGTGGGACATGATATTGCCTTAAACAAATGGGAAAGATTATGGACGAAAGACCTGAAAGGAATAAATGCGCAGTCAATTCGAGAAAATATATATAAAATGATGTATAGATGGCATTTAACACCTAAGAAGATTGCAAGGATTTACAAATGACATCCCCTAAATGTTGGAAATGTAATAAAGAAGTTGGTTCCTTTTATCATATGTGGTGGACTTGTGACAAAGCTAAGGATTTCTGGGATATGATCTATAATGAAATAAGACTAATAGTACAAAAAAACACACCCAAAACACCAGAAATGATGCTATTAAGTATGATACCTGATGACTTGTTAATACAAAGGACTTTTTTGATCTATGCGACAACAGCTGCAAGACTGCTCTATGCAGCAAAATGGAAAGGGGCAGACACTCCTGGGAAAAAAGACTGGATTATGAAAATGTTTGAACTGGTGGAAATGGCAAAACTTACAGCTACTTTAAACCAAAAGAACAATGTTCAATTTATGGGGGAATGGGAGGCTTGGATGAAATATTGTGAATATGAGCTAGGACTGGGGAAAATGGAAGAGTACCTTTTAATCTGATCTAGATGATATTGCTAACATAAAGAAGTGTAATTAATTATATTAATAGAATATTGTGATTGAAATTTAACTGAGATATAAGAATAATTAAGATCAGATCATATCACGATGGGATAGAATACTTTATTAAGAGGTGATGGGGAAGTCAACAAATTTTCCTTTATTTTTTATTTTATTAAGTACTTAAATAGTTATAACAACATTACTTATGATTTAGTTTTTTATATTACTTTTATTGTTGTTTGTCAACATGGAAAATTTATATTATAAAAACCAATAAAAAATTTCAAAAAAAAAAAAAAGATCTAAGAAAATAATAATTTCTTAAGAACCAGAAGTCAATGCTGGGTCCTCATGAAATAAATACAAGCTTTGCCTTGAGCTTCTGTAGTATTAGGACTTTCCCTCGAATATTTTCAAGTGATTAATATTAAACTACAGCACAAAAGAAAAAGAAAAAGATTTTATGTTTTCTCAGGCCTCAATATGCTGAGTTCGGGTGCAGTCACTTTGCATCTGTTTACCAGACACTTTTAAATATCCATGGCAAATACCACCAATAAAAGATCGTGTGGTATTCATGTGTTGAATTTCCCCAAGAGTGTTTACACTGTTAACGAGAATAGCAATTCAAATCTCTCTCCTGAGAACTGGCATGAGACTGCTGTGCCTATGAAGCGCAGCCCTCTCAGAAGCATTGCTATAATTCAGTTCATAAACATTGTCTCTCCTTTACAAGCTCAGGGGAATGCAATAAAAAAGAAAAAAGAAAAAAACAGCTGGGATTTGTCCAGAGACAGAAATGGGTTATTTAGGAGTGGTTAGGAATTCAAGAACAATGCACATGCAATCTCTTAGGAAAAGAGGGTGAAATGGATCCAATTAGTATGATAGGAATTAAATAGCTATCCTTAACATTTTTTCCTTTTTTCCCCCTTTCTTTTTCATTTTTAGAAGACTCAAAACTCCTGATCTGACCCTATTAAAATCTGTTGGTAATCTGAAGCAGTAAATTGGATCCTACCAACTGTTGGCACAAGAGGGAGGACAGGTGAAATTGGCCCATACCCCTCACTCACTAAGGACCCTACTCTGTGATGAATTCCAAGCAGCACCTTTGTACATTTGAAAAGCAACATCCATAATCTAAACAATCTGGTAAATATTGAGCATGTACCAACATCAGCTTGAATTAGAGTTGCCAACCTCCAGGTAGTGGGGGAGAAAATAGACACCACTGTACTATTATCAACCGATGAGGAAACTAGTACAGGGGCGAACCAGTATAATGAGGTGCAAAAAATATATATATTTATGAGCTTCTGTGTCTAACAATTACGCATACATATTAACAAGAAATCTTATACATCAACTGTACATCCCATCTCATGGACGGTAAGACAAGGAATATATCTGAACAAGAGTGCAATGTCTCTCACTGTATGTACATCAGTCTTCTGTATAGGTATCATACAGGTAAATGAGTAGTTCTGACAATAGTAATAGATTCAAGGAGGATTTGCTTCAAGGAAGATACGGCCGTTTCAAATTCTTTGGATTCTTCTTCAGTCTTTCAAGCATATTCCTCTGTTATTGCACATCCTTAGTAATCAATTTTCAAAGTGCTGCATGCATAACAGATCCCACAAACGGTAACCTTAGCAAATGTAACTCCTGCTGTTACAATGGATCTCCAGCCGATAGAGATCAGTTCACCTGGAGAAAATGGCCACTTTGGCAATTGGACTCTATGGCATTGAAGTCCCTCCTCTCCCCAAACCCCACCCTTCGCAGTCTCCACCACAAAAACCTCCTGCCAGTAGCAAAGAGGGACCTGGTAAACCTAGCTTGAATGCTGCCGACGGCGCAAACACCAAAAGAGTAATCCTAAACAGGTCTACTCCTATTCAATGGGGATTACTTCCTGGAAAGAGTTTTTAGGATTGCATTGTAAACCAGTCAAAAATTAAAATACTGCACACTTTAAATTGCAAACAAATAATCAATGCAGTTTTATGGGGGGCTTGATATACAGGAAAATGGGCACTGCAAGAAACATTTGGTTTTTTAAAAATATGTCCTTCTCTAGGTTTTTATCCATTATTTTTTGTGCTATCACCTTGCAGAGATTAGCTATTAATGTCTGGATTATACGTTACTCATAAGGTTACTGAGATCTGAGTAATCATCATTTGGTTTCCTTCTTGTTTCATCTAGAGAAAAATGTATTTGGATCTTGCTAAATTAATGCCTCTTTGATATCTGTTGTGGGCTATATTTTCAGGTGGTAAAAATGGTAATATCCTAGCAAAATCATAGAGTAGCTCTGCCTCATGCCAATTTATATCAGCCACCTGCTGAGCCTTTGATTATTTTGCAATGTAACTTTTAGCTAGTTGAAGTAAGTGAATTTTTAAATCTTATAATTCTTATGCTGCTAATTAGTGTAAGAAATGTTGAGAAGGGGTAGATCAGTCGAGTTGCAGCGTTCTATATATTGAACACAGTTGCATGCATTTTTAAGCCTATTTGATGGCCATAATTTATTTGATGAATAGGGAAACAGCTATGAAAATAAATACATATTTTAAACGTGATTTGTTGCTTGCCCTGTCATTATATTCATCACAGCACAGCTTTTTGACAGACAGAAAAAGGCCCTTCTTTATTCCTTATTTCTAGATTAACAGCTGTTTGCAAGTGGTAATAGTAGAGTGTGTTCAAATACTTGAGCAAACAGTTCCCTCTCTCATCCCATGAAATTCTTTTTCCATCCTAAGAGATATTGTCAAATTTTGTTAAAAGAATAATGTGTTGTCCAATATGCCAAAGTTTTCATGGATAAACTAGACATGATATCAGAAAATTCACAAAGATCCTGCAAGTTTTAAAGTAGCAAAAGCAGCCAGAGGAGATCCCAGTTCAGGTCATGACTATACTGGGGGAGGGTTGGGGTTTAATCTTTCCCCCATGCACCATTTTTCCTCATGTAAATCCCTCTTCGTTTGCGCTATAATTTACTCTATGAGTGGAAACATACAGGTAATCCATAAAATGTGGTCCTTTCTTAGAGAATGATGGATTCAAATGTTTTCCTGATGATCTTGAGACTTTGTCTACTGGCATAGTTGGCAATCCTGTGAAATATACTGAAGACCTCTAGTAGACCTCAAATAAAGAACTTGCTCTGAGATACCCTTCCTTCCTTTGGTCCTTGGTCCTTCAGTACCTTCAGCTCCTTGGTTTATTGAAGAGCTAGGGCAATGAAATTGAAAGGATAGCAGAGCATGTCAAAAACTCAAGGTAAATCTGACCAGAAATGGACTATATTCTAATTTAGGTCCTACTGCATGATGGTGATGGCAGCAAAGAAACCACACTTTTCAGTTACCACAGTGTCTCCACAAAGCTATCCTGCAGAGCATTTCTTCTGAGTGGTTTGAGTCCTGTTACAACTAAACTCACAACAAAGGAGTACTCAGTTGCCCGCTGTGACCAATTTGTGAGGTCTTTTGCAGATAATATCACTCAATCTTTCCCAGTTGGATGCCTCATCAGTTAGTGATAGGAATGTGGGGGATACTGGAGCTTTCAGTAGTCTGGCTGTTTTAGATAACTTTCTGCTCCAGCAGCAAAGACAGAATACTTGGAGAGGTTAGCCAATCACCTGCACACATGTCCCTTGCTCATCCCAGATGGTTAGCCCTGTTAGGGGTGACCTAGTTGGTTGTAAATAACTATATTTCTAAACAAAGGGAGCCACCCTAGACAGTTGAAGAGGCCATTATTAAACAAATCTACCTTGGTTCTAGCTAATCTTGAAGATTTTCATTTAGTCTCCAAGACTGCATTCGTGTCTGAACGTGTACTAGCAACACAGATCCAGACTCCTAGAGATTGTTTACATGCATTCTGTTTCCACCCAGACAATAAACTAGCTTGGTTGCTATGGTAAACGATCATTGCCAAAAGAGGGGGAAAGGGACAGCATCCCTATTGAATGTCCTGCATTTCTAAGCAACAACCATGATGTCCCTTTGGATTGCTGGGCTGGGTGAGGAATGGAGGGCATCATTTTGTGATCCCATGTTCTTCCTTATGCTAGGTCTTAGGAAGTAATGAGAGACAGTTATGGCACTGCACTGTGGCTTCTGATCTGCCAGATGCTGCAATTGTCCCATTCTGTTCCCTATGCTATATGAAAGGTCATCCACATATTTGAACACTGTTATCAATATACAGATGCCATCCAACTCTGTCTTTCTCTTCCTTTTTCTCATCTAATATTGGAAATTTGTAACTAATATGAAGGTGGAGTGAAAATTGGAGGGAGGAACATTAATAATTTGAGATATGCTGATGACACTACATTATTGGCAGAAAATAGTGAAGATTTGAAACGACTACTGCTGAAAGTTAAAAGAGAAAGTGCCAAAGCAGGACTACAGCTGAACATCAAGAAAACGAAAGTAATGACTACAGGAGAATTACACAACTTTAAGGTTGACAATGAGAAAATTGAAATGGTTAAGACTTTCTATTCCTTGGCTCCACCATCAACCAAAAGGGAGACTGCAGCCAAGAAATCAGAAGGAGATTGTGACTAAAAAGGGCAGCCATGAAGGAGCTAGAAAAGATTTTGAAGTGTAAGGATGTGTCACTGGCCACCAAGACTAAATTAATTCATGCCATCATATTTCCTATTACTATGTACAGGTGTGAAAGCTGGACAGGGAAGAAAGCTGATAGGAAGAAAATAGATTCCTTTGAAATATGGTGTTGGAGGAGAGTGTTACGGATACTGTGGACTGCCAAAAAAAACCCCAAATCAGTGGGTTATAGATCAAATCAAACCTGAACTGACCCTAGTCATTTAGTCATGAATACAAGGTCTTTTTCAGCCCAGGTAAATGCATTTAGTCATGAATGCAAGGTCTTTAGTCATTTAGTCATGAATGCAAGGTTTTTTTCAGCCCAGGTAAATGCATTTACCTGGGCTGAATAAAGACCTTGCATTCATGACTCATTACCCATGCTGATCTCCACACCCATCTCTCCCCTGGACATCACAGACTCTTCTGCATACCACACCTAATCCCATCACACCTGCTATTTACATACTGTTAACATT
The DNA here is from genome assembly GCF_029931775.1 of Euleptes europaea. Taxonomy (NCBI): domain Eukaryota; kingdom Metazoa; phylum Chordata; class Lepidosauria; order Squamata; family Sphaerodactylidae; genus Euleptes; species Euleptes europaea. Next base: position 33,333,224 of record NC_079320.1, on the reverse strand, counting down.
TACATGCTAATGCTTGTCTTAATTTACTCTCCTCTACTTAAAGACAGATGGATTCACATTCTAGCTGTATCTGAAGAAGTGAGCTGTGACTCAATAAAGGAAGCCACAGCCATCAATTTGCAAAGCTCTGAGCAAGGCTGTCAAAGATAGGACATTTTGGATGACTTTCATTCATAGGGTCGCCATGAGATGGAAGCGACTTGACGGCACTTAACACACACACACAACTAATGATTGTTGTCATTGGCTTGTATTAACTGGTAATTTCCACAGCGGAATGGACTCCTGTATGTGGTATTCAACTTCCTTAATTCCGCCTACCACTGCAGCCAAAAATGCCCCAGGAAATGTTGCTCCTTAAAGAAAGGGACCACAAGGAACAGTATGAAGAGAAACCCGGAGTTCTGCAGCAGGAAGAGGAATCAGAAAAGATTGTCATCCCATCCATAAGCAAAATCTTTCTGTGGGATTCAGCCCAGTGATGGACTGGATGGAAATGAATGTGCTGAAACTTAATCTGAAAAAAAGGTGTTGGAATTAATTACTTGGAACTAACAGGAGCTACATTTGTAAAATATATGGAAGCTGCACTTACTGAGAAAGATCTGTCTTGTCTCACTTCTGCCACCATTCTGCAAAATACTAAAGACAAAACTTTTCCCGAAGCATTTGCCAACTGTACCATTGATAGGTTACCTTAATGGTGCTGGTTTTGATTCTTTAAATAAGACTTAACAATATTTTGGGGGTGTATCAGGCAGCCATGGCAGGAGGAGCAAGAAAGTAGTGCTTAGCGCCCACAGAAAAATTCTGGGGGATCTAAGCCCAAGTCAGATGCATAACAGCAGTGTAAAATAACATTCTGTAGCCTAAAATGATATTCATGAAACAGTCCCCAGGATAGAACCAGACCATAAACGATCTTTAAAAATTCTCAGTTAAAAGTCTGGCCAAAAATACTTCTTTTGACCTGGCATCTAAGGGACAGTAAGGTAAGTATAAAGCGAGCCTCAAGGGAGAGGACATTCCAAAGGTGAGATGCCACCATAGACACAGCATAAAACAACATTCAGCAGCCTAAAATGTTTGACATGCATCTCACCTCAACAGGCAGGTGCACAGAGAGCAGGGACTGAGAAGAAGCACTTGACTGGCAAGCTACACAGTAACTTGAACTTAATAACATCTTCTCATTTGGCCATGTTCTGAATCACTAGATCCCCCACAAGAAGTTCAAGCTCCTGACCTAATGGATGCAAAGAAGACATAAATAGCTCCTTGGAGGGGGATAGTTATGTGGAGGTAATATTTACATCTTGGTTTACACTGTTTTGGTCAAGGAACAGTTGATGATACTTCATGCTTTATGCTGAGAAAGCATTAAATGCAAAGTTCTTAATTGAACCAGAGTAGTTCTGAAATACTGATACATCCCTCCGCTTCAGTATGATGGACCACAATCATACAGCAATATGTCTACAGACAAGTAACGACATCCTTTGAGAGAATCACAGAGAAAAACCTGTCACCTGCCAGTGACATTAAGCAAGAACCACCCTATGACAATTAGGGCTCGTTCCCAGTAGAAATAGATGAAATGTGCCACATTCCCATTATTTTTCCCCTCTTACAGACTATTGTTTAGAGACAATTATCATTTGACCAACGAAGGCAACTCCTTCCATAAGCCCCTTTCTTGGTTGAATGAAATGGCATCATTCCAAAGCAGCCAATACCAGGAAGCCTTTAGGTAGAGATAATGAAAAACTTCTCTGACTGTTGCATGCTTTCAGTCATCTTGGCTATGCTTCAGCTTTTTAATGTTGCAATACACTTTAATTTTCTTTCTTTAATTGAAGAATGGCTTAGGACAATTTTTAAATACCTCTACTCATAAGTCTCCTATGCAGATTTTCACCTTCTAAGGCTAACGGGTTTGCTGTCTTTGCCACATTCTAAAAGTATAAAATGATCTCACCACATCACAAGCACTCAAAGCTCAAATCTAATTATTTTAGTATCAAAAAGCAATGAAGACTCCTGAGGTACTTTAAAGATTTATAATTATTACATATTACAACACTCAAATATCATCTGTGCTTCCTAAAATATGAATATTGGCTACATATGCAATGATATCATCTTCCCAATAATAAAGTTTTATCAATAACTTTTCCATGTCTGCCAGTGCCAGTACAATATGCATCTTCCAGAAGCCAATTACTTCAAGTGCAAACTACAGAAATGAATTAAATTTCCCCCCTCAGTCTAATGAACACATTTATGGGAACTGACTAGTAAAAAATCTGATACCTGCACCAGTTCATCAGAGAGGAACTTTTATTAACATACACTAATTGATACATGTACTATTACTCTGTTGGTACTGATTTTTGATCAATATATCCAAATAAAGAACTTTAAGCGATTCATGACAGAAAACTCATTTAAAAATTGATTTAAAAGTTGTGATAAAAATATCTACTGTAGAATATCTACTGTATACATTCAATGGAGAAAAAAAATAAGACCAGGCATGGTCTGCAGAAAATCTCTTCCATCAAATTGTAACATTGGTATAACTTTGGATCCGACCTATAGATCTACCACAGTAATTAACTGCAATTTCAGTGGAAATACTCAAAGGTTAGTAGTTAAGTGCATGGTGGTAGTATGGCTTAGAGAGAAGGGATGGAATGGAAAGATATTGAATCCATCTCAAAATCCCAATGTTGACTTTACCCAATTCATATGAATGCCCCATAACATTTTGGGACTTATTGCAAGTCAAAGGTGAGGTAACAGTCTTTAATGCTTTGAGATAAAAAACAATTTGATGACCTCTCCAGAGTATAGTTCAGTTTAATAAAACAAAACGAATAACAACAAAAAGTGAGAAAGCATTTTTCCATTAAGTTTATTTATTTGTTTAGAAAATTTGCACGCCACTTCTCTAAAGACCTGCTTAAGACTGCTTACAACAACTATTAAAAACAGGCTGATGCCATTAAAGCAAGCTAGGGCATAACAACAGCACACTAAGCAGCCTAAAATGATGTAGATAAAATTATTCTTGTGCTAGAAGCAGAAAAGATAAAATTCCTTAGTTAAAAATTGTGTAAAAAGGAATGTTTTAGCTTGGCACCTAAAAGAAAGTAAAATAGGAACCAAACAAGCCTCAAGGGTTGCGCAAAAAAAAAAAAAAAAAAAAGGTAAATTTCTGCTTTGGGTTTATTTGGTCCGTGAAGTTATTTCAACTCAGGAGTCATACAATACAATGCAATAACCTGACTGCCACATTTTGGTCCTATTTCAGTCTAGAAGAAAGAGTGAAGACGACAAATTAAATTATTCTAAAATGTGTAAAATCAAGACTATGAAAATTTCAAGACAAAGATATGTTTACACTGGCAGAAGCAGCCTACAAAATGTTTATACCCCTTGTGTGTCTCAGCTTTGTCATAAAGGGGGACAAGAAGTATGGCATCATTCTGGACTGCTGATATGAATTGCCTGTCACGAGGGCTATAGGATCCTTATACTTTAATCCAACCTATGAGTTTCAGTATCACTGAAGGGTTCTGATATATTTCTAGAAATATTCCCAAACTTCCAATGGAAGTAAAAAAACTATGTACTGATACATTGTATCTTCCATGACTTCTCATACAAAATTTCATACACTTCACAGGATATTCACACACACCCAGGGCATCTGCCTTGATCACAGAGTGTATAATGTCACTACAACTGTGACAGACATTCAAGTAGTTGCTTGTCGTGAAAGTCACTATTTGTATGGGCAGAGAAAAGGAAAGATTTCAGCAATATATCTATACAGATCCACTCAAAGTATTCCATTTCAGGAGCATGTGGAATACCATAAGGTGTTCCTCCCCCTCTTCTAACAACACACGAACAGAATGATTTGATGGCACACACAGATGCAACATGGAGAGCAGAAATGTCAGTATATGAGTTGCATACAAATATATATACAGAACTAGGAATATGCAAGGACTTGCGGGGTACACCTCATTTCCCTCTTTCCCACTATTTCCAGTTTCTCTTCCTTGCAAGCTCTCATAGCATCTCCCGCTTTCTTGACTCCTTCTCAGATTCCCATACACCACCAGCCAACCTACCTTTATCTCTTCCCATCTTTAGTTTTCTGCCCTTCCATACACCTGGCCCCAATCCAAAGATTTAGATAACTGCAGATGGGGACTACACTTCAATATTAGATAAATAGATGAAGATGATGATAATGTTCCTTTTTATTGTTCTTTGATTGCCAACAGTGCGAATAATACAAAATTTTGCCACTTTATTGTTAGAGGTCTGGATTTATTTATTTTTTTCCTGGGGCATTTTGGTGTCATGCCCGTATTATATTCCATTTATACATAACTGACACAAATAGACAAGAACAATTATCACATTTTAGCTGTAATAATTCTATCATATTTTGTTAGTGTGGTAGGTAACAAAGAGTGTGCTGTAGTGGTTAAGAGTCTTGGACTAAGATGTGGGAAACCTAGGTTCAAATCCTTCATGCCATGTAAACTGCTAGGTGACCTTGGGCCAGTCACAGTCTCCCAGCCTAGCCTACCTCACAGGGTCATTGTGATAATAAAATGCAGGAGATGAGAATGATGTAAGCTGCTTTGGGTCCCTATTAGGGGAGAAAAGTGGGGTATAAATGAATGTAATAATAACAACAGCAACAACAACTGCAGCTTCATCACAATTAGCAGAACCCATGTCAGAAACGGAGTTTTAAAAATGTGTTATCACCAAATTTGCAGGAATTGTGCCATGGATCTTTGAAAGTATCTCCTCATAAATGGCCTAGATAAAGGATTTTTCTAAAATCTTTCTTCCTTCTAGAGCAGTATGAATATGAATTGAATGTGAAGAAGGATATGAACATTATTTTAAAAGATATTTCAATGAAAGAATCTAGAACATATTTACCAGTTTTGGCATTTGCAACATTTAAAAATGATAATCTATTGTTATGATCTTGAAACCAATTAGTGAAATTATGCTCTTCTGGAGATTTAAAAAACAACAATAACATTTGATAGTTCCATTAAAAACTTTCCAGCTTCCCCAGTTCTATTTAATTCAAAGAAATCCACTGTAAAATAACACAAATCCACAATGGTGTAGTATTTTACCTCACTAACTTCAAATAATTTCACAAACTCTTCCTATTCCTTTTACTTCCACTAATGTGAATCTATCCTGCTGGAGACACAACAGCTAGTGCCTCACCTTCCATTAACTTTCTTAATTGCCTGAGATAATTTAAATTCATAGAATTTCTTCCCATACTTGTTTGATGCTGAGTAAAACACTATAAATCTGTGACATCAGCAAAAGGGTCAACAAATATCAGCTTGCTGAATCTCAGATTATCCACCCTGTGTTGTGATGTTTAATTTCCTCTGGGAATATTTATTTTACAGGGAGAAGAGGAGAGTATCAACAGCAGCCTTATGTTTACCATGTGCCTGTGATGTGAAACAGACACCCTAGAATTACAACATAGCTACTGACAGGGCTGTTCCTTCCGATAACCCCACTGGCACTACATTCCCCAAAGCTGTTATATCTCATAAGCCCTATGAAGCTGCACCTCTGATACCATCTCATATGATGTCATATTTTACTTGAAGAGTCAAATTAGAAGTATTTAGATAACAATCATTAACCAATACATTCGTAACTCTTTCTGAAATACACAGAATAGTTGCCTAAAGCCTTACTTTCTCCATCCATTGCAGGGTGGTCCTCTACTAATGCATAGGTTTGCCAATCTCCAGCTGGTAGCTGGAGATCTCCTGCTATTACAACTGATCTCCAGGCGATAGAGATCAGTTCCCTTTGGAAAAAATGGCCGCTTTGCCAATTGGATTCTATGGCATTGAAGTCCCTCCCCTCTCCAAACCCTGCCCTCCTTAGACTCCACCCCCAAAATCTCCAGGTATTTCCCGACCCGGAGCCAGCATGTTCCTTTGATACTAGGCTACAGTAGCTTAATGGCTCCCCTTCTAATCCCCAGATATGCTCCAAAAGTGTCCCATGGATTCATGTTCACATAATTGTAGCATGTCTCACAATTAGGGTTGCCAGGTCCCTCTGCCTCTGGCGGGAGGTTTTTGGGGCGGAGCTTGAGGAGGGAGGGGTTTGGGGAGGGATTTCAATGCCATAGGGCAAAAACGCATGGTCGCTTTAGCCTCCTTTAGTCCCTGTTTCAGCCAGGATTCAGCCAGGATCGAACGCATGCGTTTCGCCGAACGTGTGTTCGATCCTGGTTGAATCCTGGCTGAAACAGGGAATAATGAAGGCTAAAGCAACCATGCGTTTTCGCTCATAGACTCCAATTGCGGGTGAGTTATTTTGGCTCTATTTCCAGTGACTTCAGGGAGAAGTTGACTATTTAGTGTGGTAGCCTGGAGTAGCCCACACTGGTTTAATGTTTTCTTATGTAGTCTTTCTGGTATATTTGAAAGCTACAGGGCAGACTGAGGTCTGTGCTTAAAAGGATTTAAAATGTTAGGAAAACCTGCGGAAAAACTTGACAGCTCTTACAGTAAGAGGTCTGTCAGTTAGTGGTGTTCTTTCTATTCAGAAACTATATAGATAACGTGTAAAGAAATAGCCACTCCCTATCTCTCTTCTTCAAAAAAGTTACATTTGTATAATCTTAAACATGTTTCAGTAAAATAAATCTATGTATTATTGTTTTCCAACCTCTGATTTCCTTTGTGGTAAATCCAGGGCAGACAAGGTAAGCCAAGTAAAAGCAGAGTGTGTGCCTAAGAATTTACCTCAGGGGTGGCTAGCTGTAAATTTTGCCAAGCACTGGCAGGCCAGTAAGTAAATATTTCTTTGGCTTCTTTCTCAGCAGTGCTTGGTGGTGTAATGAGAAAGTATGGTGCGGGCAGTAGTCCTTAGTTAAGACCAAAATCAATACCTGCTACCATCAAGAAGACAAGGGCAAAGTATAGAGGGTGGGCTGTTTCCTTCCAAAAAAGTATTAGTGCCAGCTTGTGCTGCCCCGTTTTGGTGCAGTTTTCTGCCCCACCTCCTTCTGGTTTTTCCCCCCTCCCTCCTGCAAAGTGGGGCAATAAGAGAACCCTGTGGCGTAGAGTGGCAAGCTGCAGTACTGCAGTCAAAAGCTCTGCTCACGACCCGAGTTCGATCTCAATGGAAGTCGGTTTCAGGTAGCTCAATGTTTACTCAGCCTTCCATCTTTCCGAGGTTGGTAAAATGAGTACCCAGCTTGCTGGGGGTAAAATGTAGATGACTGGGGAAGGCAATGGCAAACCACCCCATAAACATAGTCCAGTAAATGTTGGGATGTGATGTCACCCCATGGGCAGTAATGACCCAATGCTTGCACAGAGGACTGTTACCTTTTACCTGTGCTGCCCCAACCCATCACAAACACCTGTAGCGGTTTAATGTATTGCTACTTGGTGATGTAATGAAATGAAATAATTCAGATATTTTTATATCTCGTCTGTAGGGAAACTAGAGAATAAATATTAATGTTATTGGAGCTAACATTTATTTTCTTATTTTTGTGCTTGCTTATAGTGTAATCTGTCATTGGTCCCTCTTCTGCATTTATGTTGATGTGACTCATTGAAATCCCTAGGAATGAAAAGCACATGTCTTTCTTACTGTCCTTTGGCAAAAAAAAAAAAAAAAAAAAAAAATCACTAGCAGAAATATATCTTCTCTTACTCTTTTTAGAAAAAGAAATCTAGGCCAGTCTTTGCATTTTCCCCAAGCGTTGGCATGGGAAACATCATTGTATGATCCAGCCTGAAAGCCTGCAAGAGGGGGAAAAGGTAAAAAAACAAGAGTGTATTGTCAAAATGTTCTTTGTATTGATTAGCCCAGCCGGGGAAATTGCTCCTTGAAGCAAGCTTTAGGTTAAGAATCCCCTGTGTAGCTCACATTTCTTCAGATAATTAAAAGAAATAAGAGGACTAGAGCTTTGACCAGCCTGTATGTTAGGACTTGGAGCTTACAAGGTTCATGTTTCACTGCATCTCTAGCAGAGAGTTTATCTTAACTCGGATAACAACACATGGCCTGAAACTGGAGAAGATAATCACATGAACCACAATGAAGCGAAACCTGTGAATTTATTGCAGCTTTAGAGGCTGATCGTGGGAGGTGGTGAACACCATTGGTTCACAGTGGTCTCAATGAGAAATCGGGCAGCTGAGCTTCCCAAAGGGATTAAGTCTGTAGACTGGTAAAAGAGCAACAAAGTGTAGCATAGCTTGCCCTGCCCTTTCTTTCAGCATACCCTAGAAACTTTCTGAAGTTGGCTGTATGCCATTTCACACTCTTATCTTTACAGAAGAAACACCCAACACATCACAGAAATTTATAAGTGTTCTTTATTTACAAGGAGTTAACAAAATCTCCTGCTTCCCTAATGACAGCAGTCAGCAAAGGCAGTGTGACAGAAAGAACCAGTGTTGTACTGTAGCACTTCTGTTGCCAGTCAGACTGTTGCCAGGGGGATAGGTGGGTAATCTGTCAGCTATGTGGGCACTCTTCCCCTGTGCCCTATTGGGGAGGAGATGCAAAGACCACATGTCTCTGTTGGGGTTGCACTATCACTGGGTCTTTCCTCCTGTCCTCTGGTAACCCTCAGGGGCATCAAGAGGCAGTGACCACATCAGTCGGCAAAGTTTGGCTGCTCCTGTGTGTGCCATTGCCTGATTGGTGGGTTGCTATGAACTCCAGCACTCTTGCTATGCAATGTGTGCCTTGTGGAATGGTATGTGTTATCTCCCCCACCCATTCCCCCAAGCAAATGTCCAGAGGGATCTGACTTATGAAGTCGAGATTCTGTTGGTGACTGTCTGCCACACCAACAGTGGTCTTCAGGATTGGGCTGTCTGTGGCCTACCACACTGTTCTCCCCTCCTACGTTTTATCCTAGCAACAACTCTATAAGGTAAGTTAGGGAGAGAGAAAGAGAGGTGACTGGCTCAAGGTTACCCAGATACCTTCCATGGCAGTGTGAAAATTTAATCGCAGGCCTCCCTGGTCCTATTCTGCCACTCCATCCATATCAGAGAAGTTGTTAAAGAAACATATTCTTTTGTGAAAGTATGTTGTTGATTTAAGGTAAAACAGGAGTGTCAAGAATGTATGTGGAAATGCAGAGATCCAAATGCTTTAACTTTTCATGCCATGTCCAAATGCTAAAATGATCGTTCTCTTTCCTCATGTTTTTCTGCCCATGTGATATTATTCCTCAGAAATATCTATATTTGGCCAACTAGCTCATTGTAAGTGATTAAGGTACATAAGACAGTCACTGATTGACCTATATTGATAATTAGGGTTGCCATAGGGTTGCCAACCTCCAGGTACTAGCTGGAGATCTCCTGCTATTACAACTGATCTCCAGACGACAGAGATCAGTTCACCTGGAGAAAATGGCCGCTTTGGCAATTGGACTCAATGGCATTGAAGTCCCTCCCCTCCCCAAACCCTGGCCTCCTCAGGCTCTGTCCCAAAAACCTCATGCCAGTGATGAAGGGGGACCTGGCAACCCTAGGTTGCCAGCCTCCAGGTACTAGCTGGAGATCTCCTGCTATTACAACTGATCTCCAGCCAATAGAGAAAGTATAGAGTTTTAATGAATGTATATTGTGCCTGTAGGCTGATTTTAATGTCGTTACCCACCCTGAGCTTGGTTTCAGATGGGGAGGGCAGGATAGAAATTGAAAATAATAAGATAAATAAATAAGATATAAATATATAAAAGAAATGGTTCTTACTTTCAACTGCTTTTTAAAAGACTAATCTTGAATCTATACAAAGCAGGTCTTTCAACCATGAAGAGAATTTCTCTCTCCTTACTAAAATCTGAAATGGTGCCTTGGATCCTGAGGAAAAGGAAACGTATATATAAATCAGCGTATACAACATAACTATACTGACATCATTTCACAACTCTTTACTACATTTGAACAGTTTCAGCACATAATTGTAGTGATTGAGTAGAAAGCAAATGACTTCCTGATGTATTCTGAACTCCATGGGGCTTTAATGCAAAATATTATCTAGCCCACAGGAGATGAAGAACCCCAAGTCCTTGCTGGAACTATGTGGGGGAAAACAACAAGTAGAACTGGCAGAGAAAGCTTACTTCAAGGTCATGTCTCATGGTGATTTGGTTTTATGTAAAAATCTGAGTCAAATGAAACCCACTGACATATTTTCCCTTTAACCTATGCCATTACAACCCAAGTATTCAGAGCTCAAAACTTCTGAGTTAATCTGTCATGTCACTCAGTCATGCCACTTACCATTATTTTCGCAACACTGTTTTACTGCCAGGCATTAGAAACAAAAATAAGTATATAGTTACACAACTTAAAATGAGCCATATGATATGTACCATAACCCTCTGGAGAGAGAATAGAAGGTGAACAGCTAAATTGTTTTTAGCATAGTCAAAACATTTCTTAGGCATAGTTTTCCACTTGTCGGTTGGTGTCAGCAACTACGCTTGAATGCAGTAATAAGACTTCAAGGAGATAAAAAAGAAAGCTATACACAACAGAATGGCAACACATCAAAAAGAAAACCAGTGTTCCTAAATGTACCCTCCATGAATACCACTAAGCTTACTGTTTTAGGAGCTTCCATTGGGCATTCCTGCTTAGTGGAAATATGGTACCACCCAGGCACCATTTCATTGAAAACAGCATACTTGTAACTAAACTGACTTACAGTGCATTTCTGAGCCTCTGGCAGCCAGGGATGGCATGGCTGCGGCACCGCAGCGTTGCCTCCACACCGGTTCCCCGGCTGACTAGAGGCTCAGAAAAAGGCGTTTTAAAATAAAAAGAGGAAAAATTGGTTTTTTTCTCCCATAGGAAGCAGCGAGGCTGCTCCAGGAAAAACCTGGCGCAGCAAAGCTGTTCCCGGAAGGGAAAGCCCCGGGAACACCCCTCCATGCTGGCGCCACATGTCTCTGCTGGGATTTACGTTGCAGGGAGACTGCACCGGTGGGGGAGCGGCGCACAGCTCAGCGGCACAAAGGAGCCGACGGAACTGCCCTCACTGCCAGCATAAGTGCCTCTTATCACAGAACAGGACGCACTTATGCTGGCGGCGAGGTCACGCTGTCTCCTGAGCTCAATTGGCCCCCAGGCTCAGGAATGCTCTGTTAGTCTTATATAGAAAGGCATTTCCTAAGGTCTGTGTATGAGCCTGAAATTTAACATTCAGACACAAGGTCGAGGTAGATAGGTAGTCAGTTCTTCTTTAGCTATGACAGCCAGTATGGTGTAGTGGTTAGAGTGTCAAACTAAGATCTGGGAAACCCAAGTTCAATCCCTACTCTGCCATGGAAGCTTGCTGAGTGACCTCGGACCAGTCAAATACATTCAGACTAACCTACTTCACAGGGTTGTTTTGAGGATAAAACGAAGGAGCAGAGAATGATGTAAGCCATCTTGGGCCTCCACTGGGTAGAAGAGCAGGGCATAAATGAAATAAATAAATGGTCATAATGTTAGTTATTTTTATTGTGAACATAAATATTTATCTTGCTATTAATCTACATTCTGTGCCACTTTGGAAACATAGTAAGAAAACAGATAAGTAGTCTAATTTCTTTAATAAATAGGGCAGTGACCATATTCTGTTTAACTGATGCTTTTCTATTCTTTGCTTTTCTCTTTACATAACTCATACTCAGTCTTCCAGAGAGAGAGATTTCCTCTGTCTGGGGAGGGAACTTGTGTGACTCCTTTGTCCCTGATTTTCTAGAGAGTTTGCTCTGTTATTAATATAGACAAAAGGCTTAATTGTGGTCAGCCAGAAAAAAATAAAACAAAGGTAGTCCTGTAGTTCAGCAAACCTCAGTTTCACCTCGAGGCACTAAAGTTTATTTCAGGAAGAACATAGAACATGGAACATGGGGGAGGAAGAAAGTGAGTTCTCCCTTTCTCCCCAGTCTGCACTCGGGAAATGTATTTGTCTTTATTGGCAAAACTAATTCCCCTTGTTCCATCTGAGTTGTTATGGACAGGCAACATGAGGTAGATTTGGCATACACAAAAATTAATGGCATGATTGATTTTTTAATGGAGGAGAGGAATTCTCATTAATGATAATCAATATATTAGAGGTGAAACCAATGAGTTAGAGAGAAGCAAGAAGCAAAGAGATGTCTTTTGTTACAGTTTTGTGAGAAATGAAAGTGGATGGGTAAGGATAAGGAAGCAATTGAAAGGAGTTCACTGTGAGCATAGATGTTGTTACTAAAGTGTTTTTCTTTTCCTCTGAGGCCTCATCTACATGTATGGAAGACTGAAGTAATAGAAGCCTGAGGTGGTACAGCACTAATAGCGATGTGTAGATCCCATCTGCAGATACCTAAGTCCCTGGATCAGGGCCGTGCAGATGTTAAACAGACTTTTCTGAAAACTTGGAGATTAAAATAAAAAATTGTAAAAGTATTGTCTGCGCATGTGCACTTACTTTGCTTCTGTGGTGGCGATGAAGCCCAGCAGTAGCTTCAGTGGAGCCCTAAAACCCAGCGGCAGTGGATGCTAGGGGCTGCTCTAGGCCCAGCTGTGGCGGCAGATGCTGGGAGCTGCTCCAGACCCAGCCACGGAGGTGGTAGGTGCCAGGAGCCACTTGGGGCCCCATTGTGGTGGATGCTGCTCCCAGACACTGCTGCCATCATAGCCAGACTCCAAGGTGCCTCTCGCCAGCTCAGCAATAGGGGGGGGGGGTGGAGATGGGATTCCTCCCCCCACTGCAAGTTTCACACCCACCCTTGTCTATATACTAATAACCAAGTTGGCCAAATCTGAGGATACTTAAATCTGATGGCTGGAGCAGAGAACTGGCAAGACCAATTTTGCTACAAACCTGAAAAGTGTCCCAGGTTTGCACAAAAATATGAAATCTTAAAAAAAAAAAAATTAGGGAGTTTTAAGAAACCCAAAATGGTAATCGGAACTAGGGCTGTCGATTCGGCAGCGGGCAGGCCTGTTAATTGGTGGACAATTGCCCACCATTAACAGGCATCTGGCAACCCTACATCTAGAAGTTGGCAATCCTATGCCTGGCAGCAGCCTCTGAGTGTCTTGAATGACTCACCTATGTCTAGCTGCTTACTACTGTTCAATAGCAGCCACCTTACGAAAGCCAGTGTGGTATAGCGGTTAGAGATTCAGAGTAGGGTCTGGGATACCCAGGTTCAAACTCCCAACTTGCCGTGGAAGCTCACTGGGAAGCTCACATGCGTTCAGCCTAACCCATCTCACAGAGTTGTTTTGCGGATAAAAAGGAGGAGAGGGAGATAATGTAAGCTGCTTTGGTCCCCACTATGAATAAAGGTGAGGTAAAATTAAAGCAGATAAATAATAAATATAGTTGAAGGTGTGAGGTAGATAAAAGGTAGGGTGGTAAATGGCCGAGGAGAGAATGAGCCAGGGGAAAGGAAAGAGGAAATAGCGTGGGAAGGGGGGTAGAGGGGAAAGTGAGGTGCCAACCCACAAGTCCTTGAGGGTTACCTGCCATGCAAATGGGCCTGGCTCAGTGGTCATGTCCCACCCAAACCTGCTTGTGAGGCTCCAGATGCCCGCTTCATCGCTGTGATGCCCACAGCCGGGGAAATACCACACAGGCCTCAGAGTGGGAGAAGGGGTTGTGCCATCTGGTTCCGTCTTTTCCCTGGTTGTCCAAACCTAATCTGCAGACAGAATGGACAGAATTATTCCGGACTGCAGGCAGGATTTGGCCCATATTTTTGAATGCTTGCCTATAAAAAAGGAATCTTCACATGGAAGAATGACCACAGAAAGAAGAAAACTGCCCTAGAACTTTCCACTGTTTTGCTACGATTCCAATCACCTCAGCAGGTTACCACCTGATTCTCACCTCCATCTACTGCATATGCAGACCAGATTATAGGCATATTTAACCTCAAGGCTCTTGGTCTTCCGTATCAACTAGGGAACTTTGGCATGCAAAGCAGATGCTGTGCTTTTGAGCCACAGCCATTCTCCAGTCCGTGGCATTCCCAGCTGAAAAGGACATCAGGTTCCAGAACCTCTGCCTGACCACATGGAAACCTGCTGACAGTCAGAATTATTGACCTGGATATGGTTTGAAGGTGTGCGATAGCCACTCTTTCTGAGTTTGCTGTTGGAAACACTAATGCTTGCATTGGAGTTGCATGCAGCAAGTATAATATGTAACTCTGTCTTAAAATCCAAATGAGATGTCATGTCTCCAACATGGCTTGCTTTGGCTTGGTAAACAAAAGCAGCTTCTGTGGGGATATGAGATTGAACAGAGAAACTGGGAAGGGAAGGCCTGCATAAGTATCTCTTTTTGTGTTCTTTTTCTGCTTAAAATCATCCCCAGTTACCTTTCCCACCAATGGAAGTGAGGATCCAAAATATATGGTGGGAGGAAAGATACACGCAAGAGTGTGTTGTGTCCAGTATGGACTTTGGGCTCCAATAACACAGATGGCAATTGATCTACTTGTTTAAACAGATGTCTTTCCCAATCACACAAAACGGAGGGTCCAAATTTGATATAAAATGGGCAGTGACTGTAACTGAACTATTCTGACTTACCTCAACCCCCAAGCTATTATTTTACACATTTGTCAGGTGAAAATGCATGGTCGCTTTAGCCTCCTTCATTCCCTGTTTCAGCCAGGATTCCACCAGGATCGAACGCAAGTGTTTTGCCGAATGTGCGTTCGATCCTGGCGGAATCCTGGTTGAAACAGGGAATAAAGGAGGCTAAAGCGACCATACCTTTTCGCCCTTCTTCTCCCAGCCAGGCTAATATTTGACATCAGAGTTTAGCTGAAGGAGTCCAGTGACTGCTTAAGTCCATAGAAAAGCAATCCTCCCAGTGTCAGGAGGGTTTAACATGTAGTTTAATCCTTGTTGGCAATTCAGTACCTCCGAGTCAGATAAATCAATGGATATAACACTCTTGACATAAACACAATAAATATATAAATGTGTGATTTCAGCATTATGTTGTGAGGCATATCCAGACCAGATATTATAATACTAGACATATTAAATCATTGAGAAGCTAGACCTTTGGTGAACTTTAATTGATCTTAACAAATGCAAGGGAAAGATCCTATATGAATATCAAATGTTATCACAGCGGCTGTTATTTATATTCTCTACTGAAATCTCAGAGAATCTCATTAGACAAATGTATTGAACTGTTGCTGTTAGTCACTGGTAAGAACTCAATATTTTCATTGAAAGTGCAACATAAAATTTATTTCTTTTGTTCCTCCTGAAATCAATGTTGAACTCTACTCAACAATAGGAAAAGGGCTGAGGTGCAAGTGGAAACTGTATACATATCATGGGAGAATCACATACACCTTAGACCACTTCTAACTAGTAAGGTTGCCAGCTTGTAGAAATGTATGGTTAAGAAATGAATTCCTGTCATCCAATTTAGAAACAATATACTCTTTGCAATCTAAGCCAACATCCTTGAATTGTGCTTTGCTCATAAGTAAGTTCAGGCCACTCCAAGTTGCCCCTGCCACTTTCTCTTTCTCTTGAACATACCTGCAGCAATAGGTATAATAAAAAGGGAAGGATATTTTTCAAGGCAAAAAAGCTCACTAATAAGTTCCCAGTGCAATGTTCTCAAGGAACTGAACACAAAGCTGCCTTATATTGAATCAGAACATTTGTTTATCAAGGCTAGCATTGTCTTTGCTGACTGGCAGTGGCTTTCCAGGGTCTTGGGTTAAGGACTTTCACATTACCTGCCACCTGAATCTTTTAACTGGAGATGTCTGGGATTGAACCTGGGATTTTCTGCAGATGCCCTATGATTAATTTATATCTCTCCTCTATTTTTAGGTTGCCTGGTCATTGGATTCTAAGGATGATAGGACTTGGCTGGGAAGGGTGCCAAAAGGAAAATGGGTAGTGTGACTTCAGGATGGGATTTCTGGAATTCCTGAGCTGACAATCTTCATGAAAATTGTTGTTTCAGGTCATTACTATGATTTTACAGAATTTCAACAAAAATCCAGGATTCTTAGGCATTATAAAAACCACCCCTCCAAAATATCAGTGTGGTTTTTTGTGTTTCATTGCTTACCACCAGCAGCAGCAGAGACCGTGGCCTTGAATGATCTGCCCCAGTTTTGAAGGACCTGTGTGACAGAGATGTTCCATCAGGCCTATAGTTGAGGACAGCGATGGTCTTACAACTGCTGGCCTGAACTGAATTTGTGGACTTCCTTCCTGTCGATTGCTGTCCAGCCCTCATCAGTTCTTTTGCCAGGCAACTGAAGGGTATTTTTATGCCCTGACTAGTTGTTGCTTACATTTATAATTATAAATGTGGGGAGGGTGGCTGTGGAGTTTTTAGGCACTGTCACTTTTTAGATTGGTTTCAGACAGTGGCGGACCTACATTTTCGGGGCCCTGAAGCTTGAACTGTTATGGGGGCCCCTTTGCAACCATCAACAATAGGGCAACATCCAACAAGGTCCAAAGGGCCTTGCTGCCCTTGCAAGGACCTCGAGGTTCAAATGGTGGAGAACAGGGTGGTGGGGTGCAGTCCTTGAAAATGGATCATACAGTGATGAAATAAAACTACAGAACGATTAAGCCATGCACCAACAAAGGATCTGATAATCCAGCTGCCAAAATGTAGGCTGTGAATGGATTCTGGCAAGCTCAGTGAGCCCATACAGCTGGGGGGTTCGGGCACTGCAAGCCCCCGAGAAAATTTTGAAATTTAACCAATTACAGGAACCCTTTGAGGCCATATGAAATGGGTATTAGAGCATATTCTAAAGTCAATATTAAGTACTTCAACCCATTGGCTTATGATTCTATCACTTAAAAAACTCCATAGATTTTGTTGAGAAATTCACTCATTAAAATTTTTTGCTTCAGGGGCCCCTCCGGGATTAGGGGCCCTGAAGCTTAGGCTTCATTAGTTTCACAGTAGATCCGCCTCTAGTTTCAGTTTGTCTAGATCTGTATTGTCTTGTTAGATCTTAATTTTATCATTGCTTATATATTTATGAATTTGGGGTGGAGTTTATATTGTATGAAGTAACTCGCCCGGAGCCCTGCTTAGGTAGGCGGAGGGTGAGAGAGAAATATGATTAAATAAATAAATAAACAAATAAATCTTTTTTTTCTTTGCTTTTTCAAATTTTCCAGGCAGTGGCATTTCTCCATTCCAATCATATCCAATTGGGCAAGTGTTACCCAACCTGGGGGTGAGGGCAGCTTCTGGCCAGCACAAGCTTCACCTGCCTAGCTATTTTTTCTTCTTTCACTTTTTTGTGGGGGCAGGGCCATTTCTCAGGGTCACTTTTTCCTCCTAGTTTGCAGCTCTGGAAGTAGGATCATTGGGTCACCGTATTCAGGGAGGCATAGAAGTTCTTCCCATGGTCCAATTCACGTGAAACTTGGCGGTTCTTTAGTAGACAGGCAGCACTAGCTCCCTTGCTAGTTTTGTGATGTAACTGAAATGGCCACTGCTTCATTTAAACTGCTGACCAGATTGTTTTGAATGACCTTCTGCAACTCCACATCTTATTTTGTATAACTATATTGCAAATGACAATAATAAAAATTAACTTTCACAAAGAAAACCATGGGACACAAGGAAGTACTTCAAAGTCCAGGATCTATATAAAGTGAATAAAGATAAAATCAAGGACAAAATACAAGAAGGGAAAATATAAAATGCTAGATAAATTTCCTAACGAAACAACAGTTAAGCAACAAAAAAAAGTTTCCCGACTAATCAATTCTTTTAACTTTACAGAGAGTGCTTCTTACAGCTGGCAACAGTCCTTCTAGTCAGGAATGGCACAAAATATAATAATCTCAGCTGTATTCAGTTTGTGTAGATGAAATCTGAAACAGTCTCTAGAGCTATTTTGTAGGCTGGATTGAGTGTACATGTTTATATAAACCACACTGTTCCTGTAACTGTTCCCCCCCTTGAATGGTACTGGGATTGCAAAGCTTGGAATTAAACTTTGCAGTTGATGCAAAGAAAGCTCAGTAAATCAAGTGACCCACCTGGGAAGTGCTGTGTCAGTGTCTCCCTTAGTACTTTCAGTGAAGTGCTGCAGTCTGGATCGATTTCACGAAGATACATTTTATGGGTTCGTGGAAAAGTAGCTTGTAGCTGTTCCAACTTGGAACCAATTCACACAACCTAAACATTTGGTAATCAGTGTCTGATCCAGCATTTATTATTGAATATGAATCTTAAGAACAATAATAAGAACCAGTGAATCATCAAAGTTAATATATAATTAGCAAAACCAAATCTTAAACATTTTTAAGATATTGCTTCTTTAATGTCGCTGCCCAGGAAATAAGTGCAGCTCCTATCTATACTTCAGTAGCACATTTGAATAGCTACATAAATGAAATACAGAAAGAGGAATGGGAACATAAAATGGTTGGCAAGAGAAGAGGAAGTAATGAAATTATACAACCCATGCAGAAAGAGAGAGCAAACAACACCAGACAGATCCAGAAGGTTTAATACATGTAGGTGAATGCATAAAATGAGCATTTTATCATTTTAATAGCTATGGCATTATCATCATGTTCCACCTACTTGTGCTTTCGTTCATACTTCAGCTTCTAGCTGACCAGTTACTCTTTGTTGATATGTGAATGTCAAAGAGAGCAGAAGAGAAACTTTGCATAGGATAAATCAATGTTTACTGATTTGTCTAATTCACCTGAACTGTAACTAAAGTTCAAAACATGGCATCTAAAGAGTTAAAGACAAGCACTCTGAAAAATCCATTCATAGCTGCTGCATTTGCTCATAGGGGCAAAGTCTCTACTTATTTCAAGGCAAAAACTAGGATCGATAAGAATCCATTTGGCAAGCGAGGCACAGCAAGCTTTTTGTTTTGTCATGCACTCAAGTCAGTATCTGATCTTCGTGAGCTATTACAGACAGCCCAAACATAACTAGAACGATTTTATTCCCCTTCCCCCATTTCTTTATTTCCAGCATCAAACACAGAATCAAACAATAAATATGTAATCAAAGCAGATTGTAAGGTCCTTTAAAGAGTATTGTTGCTGCATTGTTTATTTAGCATAGAAACATGCTTGGACCAGAAACTGGGGTCAGATTATGATGATACATCCATACATATCATTATAGCTGTATGCATAATCATACCAAACCAACAAATTGTGAGCATTGCAAGTAGAAAGAGAAGACATGTTCAACACTAATGACTAGACTACCTTTCTGTAATATTCCAACGTGAAGCAAAAGTTCCCGATTATGTTCCACCCTCAAGATTATGCGTGCCAGTATGATAGGACATAGAAGAAATAGTGGATTGACACAGAAGACTCAATGGATTCTGTCTTTTCCTCCCTGTTTCCTGACTAAAGGTAGAAGCAGACCATGATACTATTGTTTTGTGCAGATACTGGAGAAAAGGAGAATATGAATAAACTCCTACAATGGACAATTCAAACGTCTCTATGCTTAGAGGCCATACTTGATTATTGTGTACTGATCAATGAATAGCAGTATGGTTGAGGAGATATGAAAATTCTTCACATGTAGTTTTATCTGTGATAGCCCGTTCTCATGTTTACTTTGTCCCTTCTATGTGTCAATCTCATTTTTATACTACTTTTCTTCCAAGGAGCTCAACATTTTTCTCTCTATTAAACTTCACAACAACACTGTGGTAGGTTAGGTTGAGGGAAGATTCTTGCAGCACAGAGATACTAGCTCTGACCCTTGACTTAGAGATAACCATTCTGATCCCCAGTTCCTTCACCTAAAATCTGCCTCAAAGGTGAAAGGAAGAACATAAACTGATTTCCCCCACATTTTCACAATTATAATTAACTATATTTGAGATGATGGCAGTGAAAGCAGTTTCCTGTATTTATTTATTTTAATTATTTATAGTCTGCCTTTCTTATTGGGACTCAAGGCGGACTACAAGATCATCATTATTTGGCCACATATTGCCATTATCATTTTTTGTGTGTTTCCACCTTTCTTATTTTAATAAGACTTTCCAAAGGAATTCTGGGTCAGCTTGCTCTCTTATAGCTTGCTCTAGGTCCACCAATGGCTGCTAGCCAAGGCGAGTTAAGTAAACCTCTGAATACCAGTGCTGGGAGGTAGTGTCATGGAAGGTCTTGGCCTTTTATGCTGCTTGAACAAGATGCTGGATTAGATGGGCCACTGATCTGATTGAGCAGGGCTCTTCTTAGGTCCTTATGTTCTCCACCGACAACATTATCAGATGAGTTAAAATAAGAGCATAAAGTAACGCATTGTGCAGCTCAATAACCTTATGCAGCTTTCAAATACTGCATTATCCTATCTGAAGAGTATTTTTGCTGCAGCATTGTTCTAAGCCATGTTACACTGGAATGTTTTTTGTTTTTACTTAGTGAACTAGTATAGGGCACACAGCAGTTAATAGACTGAGATACGATTTCAGCTATGAAATAGATGGCCTTGGAAAATCATCCTTTCTCGTCCTCACAATTCCTCCCCTTGCAACAAGGAGATCATGAACACATGAAATTGCCTTATACTAGCAGCCCTGTTCACGAGTTTATTTATTTATTTTAAACATTTATTAGCCACCTTGCTCCCTTGCTGCAGTCAAGGAGGCTTACTCTATAAATAAAACAACAGTTATAAAAGACAAAAAAGATGACAGTTTACAGTGAACAGATAAAAAACCTAGCCCTACAGACCACTTCACCCAAAATGTTGACTTACCACACAAGAAGGGAGAGCAGGCACAAGCATGCTGGCCCTGCCCCTGTCATGGGCAAATGTACAAATGAAGGAAGAATGTAGAATGTTCCCATTTGAAATCCATATAGACTTCATATGTAAGGAGAAAACAGGTTTTTCAAAGGACTCAGCTTAAATGTTTTTAGTCAAGGAGCTGCAGCTCCGTCCTTGACTGAATGCCCTCTTAGAAAGGCGCTTGCTTCTGAGGATATTCAGAGTGACCTTGAAGCCGGCGAGGAAGCTTCCAGGATGTTCTCCACTGAAACGCAGGCAGCGTCAAGGTGTTTCTGACTTTTGCTCTGTACTCTGATAACATTTGTTGATTGTGAGCAATGATGTAATGAAATGTCACAATGTGATTTTATGTGAAGTTTTAAATCCTTTTAAAGTTAAGAACGTCTTTCAGAGGTAAGAAGAGAGTCAAATTGACCGTATTCTTAACAAGAAGAGAATGCTGGAAAAAGTTATATTTAAAGAAATATCATAAAGCCATAAACTGACTGTTTAGCACATGGCCAGGTCAGCAAATGACCTAACAGGTAATCCTTACAAGGTGAGAGCAACAACACTGATGCTCCAAGTTCCAAAAGTGCTGATGCACTGGAACAATTTCCAGATCAGATCCTACCAAGCACCGTCAAGGGTAGGGAAGGATAATGATCATGAAAGGTATATAAGAAAGAACTTCCTAGCCAGAAGTGAGAGTTCCTAACAGGTTGATACCGATTGGCCTGAATGGATCTCTCCATCCCTTACCTGGGATGTAAAGGCTTTGAACCTTGATTCTTGCATGGATTGAGGCTCTCAGACCTTCCATATGGGTTAAGACTTTCTTGCCTAAAAAGTCTCTAAGTATTCAGCCCTGGTGTGTTCTGAATACTTAAACATTTACAAGTCTTCCTGTGAGACTGGAGAACTCCCTAAAAGGGGGGTTCTTTTCAAGATAGCCAGCCCTTGCTAGGACTGGATATTTGAACTGAATGCCTGCAGACTTCTCCATCTTATGAATAAGATGGAGACTCTTAGAATCCATCAATCTTTGTGTGGAGTCTAAGAGTTTAGATCTTTCCATATTTGAAATGGAAACACTGAGAACTCATTGATTCTAGCAGGGATTGATGAGTTCTCACTAAGATCTATCTAGCTTTGTATAGGCCTCCCAGTCCTGACAGACATGGAGATTGTAAAACCTATAGCTTCCTTCACACAGGTCTCTCCAGCCCTTCAAAGAGCTGAAGACCAGGATCTGATCCTCTGAGCATGCGTCAGAGATTTCTCTAGCTAACAGAGAGACCTCTGAACGTTCTCTGAGCATGAGTCAGAGATCTCTCTAACGAACAGATAGAACTCTGAACTCAGTTCTTACACAGAACTCTGACATTCACATGGCTTTAAGCTTTGCATAGCTTTCTAGTTCTGACACAGCTAAAGATGACATGCACATACATATAGATCTCCCTGATCTTAACATAGATCAGAGGCCTTTCATAGGCTAAAAACACTTAGAGATTTCTCTAGGGTTTCATGAACTTAGTCCTGGCATGGACTGAAAATATGCTTTAAGGGCTCATGACTTCAGCTCTGACATGAACTCATGGAACCAGAGATTTCTCTAACCTTTGCATACACCAAAGACATTTAAATACTAAAATAACACATAGAGGACCTAAAAGGTCTATTTATCCTTAACATGAATAAGGAACTTTTCAGATCTCTCTAAGCCCTGCTGTGCTGGGGAGGTTCACAAATGACATGACTAGATGAAGTATGTCTTATGTTTTATGATGTTCTAGGTACTTTGAATTAAGATGCTTTTAATTAAATCAGATCTTATTCATTGCACTAACCATATTTTACAAGATTTCTGTAACTTATATTTCCTGAATGAAATATTATTACTGGTTTAAGGTTTGAACTCTCATATAGAGGAATAGAGATAGTTTAAGATTGCTTGCATACATGAACATGTTTAAGACTCATAATGTCTGAACTTTATAACATGTTTTAGAATTTTGTAACCATTTACATGCATATATATTATGTAAAATAAACTGTATATATATTCACATCCTTTTCATAATTTATTGGAGCACTTTAAGAGAAAACTTACTTTGGTAAGAAGCATTGAGTCCTGCTTAGTAGGTGTCTAATTGAATAAGATAACATACTTCTTCTCAGGAAGGGGTCCATTCTAAGAGCATAGGCACTAAAAAGCATTGACCCGCTACCATGTAGATGAAAAAACCAAATTTCCATACATAATCGGTATTGAAGATGAAGCATTATGATATCTTATATATCCTGTAGTAGGAGAGATATAAAACTGCCTGCATTCAACTGCTGGTCATCTGCAGCATGAAGTGGCAGGGTTGCCAACAGTGGGTCTAGAAATACCTGGAGATTTGGGTGTGAGGCCTGGGATAGTGTGATTTAAGGAGGGGAGGGACCTTGTAGGGTATAATGCCACACAGTCAACCTCCTAAAGCAGCCCTTTGCTCCAGGAGAATTGGATTAACTGTTTTAAATAAACCAACAAGCACTTAATGTAGTCTGGAGTTGTAATTCCAGATCTCCAGCTCTCACCTGGAGGTTGGCAACCCTAGGAAGCGGCCATGCGGACAAAACCTCCCCATGATCGTTGATGTTGCTTTTAGAATGTTGCTGATCATGGGGAGGGGGTGCGCGCATGGCCACTCCCTCCACATGGTTGCCTTCTGCAATTGTGCACAGGCAGGAGGCTGGGCCAGCATGCTTGTGCCTATCATTGCCATCCCCCAGGTGGGGACTGGAGATCTTCTGGAATTACAACCGATACACAGACTATGAAAATGGGTTCCTCCGAAGAAAATGGCCATTTTGGAGGGTGGACTGTACTGCATTATATCCTGATGAGGTCACTCCTCTCCCCAAACCCTGACTTCCTCAGGCTCCATCCCCAAATCTCCAGGAATTTCCCAACCCAGAGTTTGCACCCCAGCCCACTCTCCCTCTCCACGTGGTTAGTCAATACATGGGGGGATTCTTCTGTACTACTGTGTTCAATGAACGTTTGGTTTTTCTTTATATATGTGTTGAGTGATTTGTTTGTTATATTCAATTCATGTACAGCTGAACATGTTATAGAAACTGCGCCATGTACTGGTTCCCAGTTTCATTTGTAAAGTGAACGAGACTTGGTTCTTTATTACAAACAGATGTACATACATACATGATGGATATACACATATTCACTGCAACATGTGAACAAGACTACTAAGTCAGACCATTGGTCTATCAAGGTGGTTATTGTCTACTCTGGCTGGCAGCAGGTCCTGATCCTTTTAACTGGAGATGCCAGGGATTGAACCTGGAACTTTGTGCATGCAAAGCAGCTGCTCTGCTGCTGAACCATAGCCCCTCCCCATAATATAGGCCTGTCAAACAGGGCTGTTCCATGAATTACAGAGAGAATAAATAAATAAAACTTTTTGGCCATTCTAAAGTAAATGTTGAGCAGCATGATTACTTTCCTCCAATAGCTAAATATAATATCTCTTTTTAGATTAGTATAAGCACATGGAATATCTTATTGCATAATTAGTTACAGGTTGCTGTTTGTTTATCCTCATCAGTTATTCAGCAGACACTATCATGTGCTGGATCTGTGTGACACAGATGAATAGCAAGCAACCTGTTATTTTGCAATGTAGGTCTAAATAAAAGGGATTCTGCCTTCTTTATGCAGCAGGTTATTTCCCCTGGCAGGCCTGCTGTGTTTCCCCAGCCAACATGAACCAGCCATTGTTTCATGTTATCTCATGTACTCGGGAGGCTTATGAAAGCAAAATGGGCTCCGAAGAAACCTGTCAGCACAAATCAGAGTAGGAATATGCAGGCCAAGTTGGACTAAACCTTTGGCAACTGTCTCGCGACCCTTTGAGGAACAGCATGATTAAGCCTCCGGACACATCTTAAAGACGCATTAACAGAAGCACAAAGGTTGTAGTCTGCCAGCCACACAATAAAAAGAACTGTGCGATATTAAAAACACTGTTGGAAAGAATGACATTTTATTACTGTAATTGGAAATGTATCTTTTGCTTCAAAGCTCCAATAGCTACACTGCTAAAGCCTCTCAATAAAACTTAAGTAATTGGATTCATTCTACAAAGAAACAAGGTGTGAGATATATTAGAAAGAGGGCTACGTTTGATCCGTGGATAAGTCCTAGAATCTGTAACCTCATGTGTAGCATATGAAAACCAAATCAATCCAGGAGACCTTCCTTCACATTTACTTACAATTTTAAGACCAGGGGACATTGACAAATCTCTTATCTGTCCTGACAGGAATTGAAGGCTCAGTCACAAGAGCATTTAAACTTGTGGCAGCCTGTTTTTAGTCAGCATGTGCTCCCTTTCAGGAGAATGGCTACAGCTGGAGCTGGATAAGAGTGAAGCTGACCATGTGCAGATCTGAGGCTAAAATGGCATTCCACATGCCACCTTGACCATCCAAACAAACATGGAGCATGGTTGGTATGACACAAAAAGCTCTGGCAGACACAAGTGACTGGTTTTTGAATTACCAGCTGTGGTATCTGAGGATGAGCTGAACAGCTACCAGGGGAGGGATAGTCTTTGTGATTCTGGGGCCCTGGGCAAAAGTCCTGGATGGGGCCTGTTGCCTCTTTGCCCCCAAGCAAGCCACCCTGAAAGCGGTGAGCCACTACAGCTGCAAGCTGGTAGCCTGAGCACCACATGCAAGCAGCCATCATGATTGCAAGCAGGCAGATAATGAGGTGGGTGGGAAGTAGGGTTGCCAGGTTCTAGCCTCATCCATGTGGCCATAAGGGGCAGCTTCTCCCAGGTTTACCTTGAAAGTGCAGCACGTGCATGGGATACTCTAGCAATTCCCCTCAAAAAACTCTATGGAAACCATAGAGCTGGACCTTCCGGGGTATCCCAGAAGGGCCAGTGGTGTGGCACGCATGCTTGGCTCATCTCTGCCCCCTGTCCCAGCTGGCTACTTCTGTCTGCCGGCCAGCAGAAGGTCATGGAACGAGAGTCCCTTCAAGCTATGCTGCGAATTTGGGGGCTCTACCTCCAAAAATGCCCGCCAGGAGCTTCAAAAAAATCCCCTTAAATGGGCCCAAATTCTTCTGGTCAACCCAGAAATAAGCTGAATTCCCATATTTACCAGTATGGGTATTTGGCTTATTTCAGGTTTACCGGGAAAAAAGCAGGCCCAATAAACCTGAACCTGAAATTTACCAGATATATATATATATATATATTTGCACAGCCATATTACCAAATTATCCAGAGATCACCATTAAGATTTAGCTGTGTATGTATAAGCTACTAGCGCAGTGTTGGTTTTTAATTTTATATTGTTGTGATATTTATTGTATTGTAAACCTCCCTGAGCTTTAAAAGGGGAGTATAGAAATCAAATGAATGAATGAATCAAGCACTCAGTCAATCAATCAAATAAGAAGAAATAATTCATTAATATTTCCACTGAACTCAGTATCACTATTATAACTGAAACCTTGGTCATACTTCTGGCTTATTGGATATTGGATCTCATGATATATGTTGTTTCTATTTAAAAATCAGGAGTGTGAAAAAGCCAAAACAGGTTAAGGTAATCAATGGGACATCTTCAGGTGAATTCCCAGAGCTGTGGATTAGAGTCCTGCAATCATTACTACAAATTGTCACTTATCCATTTCTTATCTCTCCAGGTAACATATGTATATTTCTGCTGCCTAAGAACTTGGTTATTCCATCGTTGTCGCTACTGATTACTCTGAATGAAGTGCAGGCCAATCTATATTGGACTGCTCTGCAAAAATTTATTTGTGACTGCAGTCATCTTTCTATTCTCCTTGAACCTGTGTCCTTACATGAAAGCGAGGCTTTTAAGGAGGAAGCAGACTGCTAGCCGGGGCCTTTTGGCTGAGGACACCAGATGTGGCTCTGTCAGAAGCCGATTAAAAATTGAAGTGTGCATATTTGTTAGGCAGCCAAAAGCAACATATTGATTGACACACACTTTTGCTCTGAGCAGAAAGGTTGTGTGATCTGACATGGAAAAGCTGTGTGTTCTTTTCCTCCTTTGTCTGTCAGAAGGCAGACTTGCAGAAAAGGTCTCTAATGCAAGTGCCGAGTCATGAGGCCCATTACATCAATATTGATCGCTGAGCTAGGAATGGAGCATCTAATGTTGGGTATTGTTGATGTTCTAAGCTTCTTACAGATCATACTTGGCAGCTGCTTTGGTATCAAATGTTCAGTGCATACAAACAAAGGCTTTTGCATTCTCTTGGGACTTGTAAATGGCCTGTTAATACCTTAACATCTGTATGGTAAACACTGGCAATTTTATTGCTTGTGCCATAAGATGTAACGGGGTCATATTAATTCAAAGATACAAACACGAAGACTTGGTTCCATCATTATTTGTCAAATGTGATTCTCAGCTATTTTTTTGTATTTGGTGGTATCCCTTGGGGGCGGGGGCATTATTTGTCCAGAAGTAATACATTTCCCTTATATGCAGTGCAAGCATGTCTAGTCAGGAGTAAGCATTCTGAGATTCTAATATAAAAAATTATGTACTTGCATACATCAGAGGATTCCTTACTTTTAGCCTGACACTTAAAGAGAACACACAGTTTACATGTCAATCAGCCTGACCTTGTTTTAAGCAGACACTTTGCTCGTATTCACAGAACATATCCACGTTTGTGCATGCATAGGTCTTTCAGAAGTTATGCTGAATGTACTTATGTGTTTAAGGCGAGTGAAGTGAACATGATACCAAGCACTCTTATTCATAGCACATGAGTAACATGTATACAGTTCTTATTCATTTCTTTTTTCAAATGATTCACTGACCCAGATAAGCCTTTGAGACTCCCAGCTCACTGGAGTGGACTGCTAGTGTGGCCTTAGAAATGACTGAATAAATTAGTCCCAATAGGGTAAAATCATAGAATTTAAAGAAGAAGATGCACACAGAAAGTTTGTCTTATGGTTCACATTAAGTCCATAAGAAAACTGAAACTAAATCCAAACATTCTCTTCCACTTGTTCAAAAGTCTGTGCAATGTTTTTAGCAAGAGGAAGCATGAGAGCCAGCGTGGTGTAGTGGTTAAAGCAGTGGTTTGGAGTGGTGGACTCTGATCTGGAGAACCAGGTTTGATTCCCCACTCCTCCACATGAGCGGCGGACGCTAATCCGGTGAGCCGGGTTGGTTTCCCCACTCCTACACATGAAGCCAGCTGCAAGTTTTACAGCTCTGTTAGCGCTCTCTCAGCCCCACCTACCTCACAGGGTGTCTGTTGTGGGAAGGGGAAGGGAAGGTGATTGTAAGCCAGTTTGCATCACCCTTAAGTAGTAAAGAAAGTTGGCATATAAAAACCAACTCTTCTTCTTCATGAGAACTGCCATAGGATCTACCCATTGTAAAAGTGCTTGCAAAAAGAACACCAAGACTCATTTTCTTTCCACTGATGTCACTTTTGATTCAAGCAGTAAAAGCATGAAAATTAGCATTGAGTGTGGTGTGAACTATCAAAAGGGGGAAATTATGAGTTCCCCTTTGAAGGGTTCTCATGTTGAATACTTGCACTTTACTTTTCCGTTCAAAGACTACCTAAGATAGCACCCAAGTATTAGTAGATGCCATTTCTGGGTCTTTTAAAAGTATTTATTCCAAAGTTAATGTGCACTGCACTGCTTTTTTAAAGAGGTACCTCACAGTTTCAAATTAACCTAAATGCACTGCTAGGGATTCTTTGAAATTATTAAACAGAAAAATTAATACAGAGTCGTTAGAGTTAAAATGTCAGCATTTCCCCCATATTTTGTCTCCCTTCCTTGTTCATATATGGACATGACACAAAACATTTTGATGATGAGCTTCCACAAATCATCGAAGATGCCTTCTGCGCCCCCCCCCCCCTCACTTTCAGAAGAATACATACAAGATGCTTGATCTCCCGGTAGTACCGTGCCTGGTTCACCTCATACTGCAGTTCCAACATTAACCTGGTTCCTGAGAATTTTAAATTGACATTCCCCATAGCTGTCAAATGGGTGTGAGGAAAATGGTTTGGATCAAGGGAACCCAGACCTGACTCGGCAGAAAAAGTTTCATGTAATTTGGCACTTAGGAGCCAGCATGGCATAGTGGTTAAGAGTGGCGGACTGTAATCTGGAGAACTGGGTTCGATTCCCCACTCCTCCACATGAAGCCTGCTGGGTGATCTTGGGCCAGTCAAGTTCTCTCAGAACTCTCTCAGCCCATGGGAGACCAACAATGGCAAATCACCTCTGAATGTCTCTTGCCTTGAAAACCCTATGGGGTTGCAATAAGTCACGTGTGACTTGACGGCAAACACACAGCCAGGCTAGCACTTAGGAACTGTGTTCAGATACAGCGATTTTTGTAGCATGAAGAAAATTATCCCAAAGAGATTGGTGGGATAAATTCTGATTTCAATTACTTGCAAGTGCTAAGAAGCATAATAAGCCATGGTCAGGAAGTATCTGTCCTTTTAAAAATTGTTTACCCTTCCAGAGGTGATGGGTCAAGAAAAGGTAAGGTCTTAGAAGGTCACCAGCTTTTAGGTTTTACAAGAACTTGTTTAAATTATCTTCCAAATTCCATTGTTATCTGTGTCGTTATCCTTTTGGCTTTCACTTGATTTACTGAGCTACCATAAAACCAAAAGGGATTGTTTCTCTAACAGTATGTAAATTATAGGCACCAGTAGCTACACAGTTTATGTGAAGGGTAATAATAAATCAACAAAGGCCCTCAGAAAGCCAGTCTCATTAACTCTGCAGTTAACAAGCCTCACTTCGTCAGCCTGCTCTTCCAAATATTTTCAAAGAGCAGAGGACTATGAGTGCCCGTGTGCTGCAAGCAGTGCTTTAAAGCATGCTTTATTCACAACTGGCAAAATTATGTAAATGGAACTTCAGTAAACCCTGCAGCTGCAGTCCTAGGCACAGTTCCTTAGAAGTGAACCTATGGAATTTAATAGATCTCATAAGCTGGGTGCACATCTTTGATAGGGTTGCCAACCTCCAGGTAGTAGCTGGAGATTTCTTGCTATTGCAATGGATCACCAGCCGATAGAGATCAGTTTACCTGAAGAAAAGGGCTGCTTTGGCCATTGGAGTCTAAGTCCCTCTCCTTCCCAAGCCCCGCCCTGCTTAGGCTCTGCCTCAAAAATCTCCAGGTATTTCCCAGCCCGGAGCTGGCAACCCTAATCACTGACCCTGCTGCCTGCCTCTGCACAATCACCTGGTCATCCTCAGAGGCAACCACATGGAGGAAGTGGAATGCCACTGATCATGGGGCAGGAGAAGTTAAACGGCTACTTCTTCCATGCAGTCGTTCCTGCAGACAGCCAGGCGATCACGTGGAGGCAGGTGCTTGCTCCTACTCTCCCTTCCTAAGCATTCAGTGAATGTGTGAGGCTGTCATCTGTACCAGCCTACTGTGTTATACGGTTGGAAGGTATCTCAGAGGTCGTATAGCCAACCCCTCTTCCCTACCTTATGGAAAACTACATAACAACACTCCGTAATTCGAAGTAACCAAGTATAGGGTTAGGCTGTTTTCAAATTACTGACTGTTTATTCAAAGGTATGGTGGGTGGAAAGTGTCTCATTGCAGCCAGCTTATGGTGACCCCATAGGGGTTTCAAGGCAAGAGCTGAACAGACGTGGTTTGCCATTGTCTGCCTCTGCGCAGCAACCCTGTCCTTCCTTGTCTTTCTCCCATCCAAGTCCTAACCTCAGCCAACCTTGCTTAGCTCCTGAGATCTGATGGCATTGACATTGATGACATCCAGGCCAGGGTGCTTCACAGGTACAGAAGCGATAAACTATGTCACTGAGAAGAGTGAATACTTTAAATGTACTGCATTAAGAGTCTGGCTATTTCAAGATGGAGTCTTGAATCTATGTGCCTGGAATTAACAGTGCACACACAAACTGTCCTCTGCTGATCTCTCATAGGCCAAACAGCATAGCAAGGTCAGTACAGGTGGCAATGTGGTATTCATTTATTGATGGTAAACTACCACTTGTTACTGGTAATTCCTGTTCTGGCTTCACCACTACCAGACAGCCAGAATGTGCAAAAGCTCTCTAAACAGGCAGTTTGATTGGCCTATTTTGTTTAGTATTACAGAATAAACCATGTTTGGGGGAAAGGGACAGGGACCCCAAATTGACTGGCTGCTCCCATTGTGTGCATTTCTACTCGTCTGGGTGGTTTCCAAACAGTTTAAAGCATTTAAAGCTGCTTATTATTAAATGAATGCACATTCATTTCATAATAAATATTCATTTCACAATAAATATCCAGCCCCCCCCCCACCTAAAAGCCCAGCATTTGTTACATTCATCAAGGTAATAAAACCATAAAGGGCTAACAGTGATTGGTTGTGTGGCTTCCAGCCCAAGTGCCTCCTCCTCTTACGAAAAAGGCATGCAGCCACCAAAGGAACCTTTGCTGTTTCTCTGCCAGATTCCAGTTGGGCTTCAATGGGGCCTGAAAGACCTTCTTCTGTGAGAAGGTGGCAGCAGAGGCACTGGGCCACTGAAAGGTCGGGGTGGAGGGTACAAAGCCAAGGACTATGGACAGTTCTGTTGCCTGTAATACCTTCTCTTGACAGAAGAAGCCAACAGAGCCTTGAGGTCTGCTTTAGCAGCTGCAGGAGCAGCCCTGGTGCCTCCACTGGCTTCTCTTGACATCAGAAAGCACTGAAGACTAGGGTTGCCAGGTCCCTCTTTGCCACCAGTGGGTGGTTTTTGGGGCAGAGCCTGAGGAGGGTGGGGTTTGGGGGAGGGACTTCAATGCCATAGAGTGCAATTGCCAAAGCGGCCATTATCTCTGGGGAAACTGATCTCTATTGTAATAACGTATCTCAGTTGTAATAACAGATCTCCAACTAGTACCTGGAAGTTGGCAACCCTATTGAAGACTGCACAAAGAACCTTTCTAGCTTCTTTGCCAGACCCCATGCTGAGCCACACAATGTCTGGCACAAAAGGTTCTTCAGCAGCCCTGGTGCCACCAACACCTTCTCTTGTGAGGAAAGCTGTCAGATTGCAGTTAAGTGCTACTGGGCAGGACTGTGGAGGTGCGACGGCAGTTAAGGCTTCCCATTCACTGAAACACAAGGAAATTAAACAAATACCTCAATGAAAACCTGTGCATGCAATAATATATGGAATGAGAGCAAATAAATTTCAAAACTCTGCACACACAAAATTAAATGATTCATGCATGTCCCTGTTTTGAAATGATGGGACATGATATAAGAGTCCTTTGTTATATCCTGCAGGGAGAAATCTCAATAGCCAATTATGAAACAAATGTAACAAAACTTACACCAGACATCCATTTTTTTTCTTAAGTAGGTAGCAGTGATTTGTGGTGTATCACTGTACAAGCATCTATCAAGGTCAACAAGAAGGCAGTTTATAGTTTACAGCAGCAAACAGTCAGTTTACAGATAACTTACGACAAAGTGGGGGAATGAATGGGTAGGTCAGCTGTTCTTTCTTACCCAGAATGTTGCAGCGGTGTCATTGCATACTAAATAAACTTCAAAACACAAAGTATTTGCACAATAAACCTGCAACCTTCTCTACACTATTTTTACGAGAAGTAATGTACCATTTAAGAAATAACAGGAACACAATCCAACACACAGCATCACATTTCGGACGCGCAATCTGAAAATTCAAAAACATCAAATTTAAATTAAGAAATTCTGCTGGATCGGGGCTAAACTGTGCTTCAGCCCTCCTCCAGACCCTTGGATAAGGAGCGCATCAAACATGCTATTGATGATCTCTATTAATAACCTGAGCCACCATCTGTTCATCTGCACCGATGTCAATAAAAATAGCCGCAGGCTGAAGAGGTCTGTGAGCCACATACGGTACTTTCCACACTTTTTGTTGTTGCTTCTTGTTTGAAAATTAACTCTGTTGAGCTGACGGGAAATGTAGTTCATTCTGCATCGAGGCTGTAAAAACCAGAATGCACCGAACTGAGTCAAACATTTGGCAAAAAGATATCAGTGTGAGTAGGAAGTTCTAATCCTCTGAGCTCTATTTATCATATGCTTGAATGAGCGACTACATTAATGCTCTATATAAGGATGGCAGAGCAGATGCTACCCTGACCTCCACACATGAGTCTATTTGCCAGCTTGGCTGAGTTTCTTCATCCATTTGAGATAGTTTTCTTGCAACTCTGGGGATAGTAAGGCATATAACCTATTACTTTCTGCTTGGTGAAAGAGTAATTACATGCTTTATCTCTCGTCCTTTAGTAGCCTCAGTGGAACCCTGCCATTTTAAATATTTCCTAATGACAAACAGGATGACACTTTAGAATGACATCACATAATTGGCCTAAATTAATTTTCCCTCAAAGAGCGTCTCTCAGATGTACAATTACAAGAGTCCTTGACACAAGCCAGTGCCTCAATCCCATCATTTCCTATGGAAGAGGGAGGAGGGAATGGGCCATAGCTTAGTGGTAGATCATATACAGAAAGTCCAAGGTCCAATCCCTGTTATAAAATATTTTAGACAGTTCACGTTTCAGTGAATTCACACACCTCTTGTGTGTATATGTGCACACCTGTTTGTAAGAAAGAGCCAGTATACATTCACTTTACAAATGGGCAGTTTTACTCACATGTTCAGTTGCACATGTGTTGAATGGAACATGAAGAAGAAGAAGAAGAAGAAGAGTTGGTTTTTATATGCTGACTTTCTCTACCACTTAAGGGAGACTCAAACCGGCTTACAATAACCTTCCTTCCCCTCCCCATAACAGACACCCTGTGAGGTAGGTGGGGCTAGTGAGCTGTAAGAGCTGTTTGACTAGCCCAAGGTGACCCAGCTGGCTTCATGTGTAGGAGTGGGAAAACAAATCCAGTTCACCAGATTAGCATCTGCCACTCGTGTGGAGGAGTGGGGAATCTAACCCAGTTCTCCAGATCAGAGTCCACCACTCCAAACCATTGCTCTGAACCACTACACCACACTGGCTCTCAACGCCCATATAAAGAAAAATCAAGTGTACACTGTACAGGTATGGTACATTTATTCACTATAACTTGCAGTCCAGTGCAGATGACTTATTTCCATGTCGACTTGCCACCCAGGGAGGAAGAATGGGCACAGCCCCACCCATTGCCGTCTCATGGCCTGAGTCATTAGCACAGTGCAAATTCATGGAGGAAGGGCCTCCAGGCACACACCTCCTCCCTGTGATCAGCAATGTTTGGAAAGCGGTGTTGCTGATCACAGGGAGGGGACATATATGTGAGGGTCTTCCTCCCCCTACCCCGTACACACCATACAGAGGACTCAGAAATCATGCAGACAGGGGAGGCAAGCATGCTAATGCTACTCTTTCTCCCTGTGCAGTGTGTCAACATGCAGATGGGTCATCTGCCAAGGCTAGAGAACACTGTCAAGGCAAGGTTGGCTGAGACTTTGGGCTGCAGCTGGTAGTCTAAATGGCGAAGATGTGAAGCTATCAACATTTAGGCTTACACTGTATGTTCAAAGTACACAGTTTAGAATTACTTTGGGTATGTTCAAAAGCAATAACACATCTAGTTTGACAACCCAAAATATCTTTTAATAAATAACAGTAAAGTGGACCTTCTTAAATGTACAGAACTGTGGAAATATATCAGATGGAATGAATCCTGCCAGTTCTTTCCTCAGTTCTCAGCAAAACACCTATTTTACAGTATTTCTCTCTCAGTAACCAGTTCTTAGGAGGTCATCAGAATAGGCCCCTCGTTCAAATCACCATATAGTCCAAGTGGAATTCCTATTACATCCAGCTCTCAGAAACTACCCATCTGAAAGGTAAGATTTAATCTTGGTTTCTAGGGTGATTTTCACAAGGAAGACACTGTGATTTATGGGCCATCTTTATAAGGTAGTATAAAGATAAATCCTGAATTTTCTGATGACATGTTGTTGCATGTAGCCCTTCTGAGGGGAGATATGAGACATATATGCCAACCTGCTGGATGAAAGGTGCTTGGTCAACAAGTATCTATTCATTTGCTTATGACTATCATGTAGATACGTTACTTCTTGTCAAGTTTCAAAATGGCGGAGTCTCTTGAGTAGGGCAAGTTCAGAAATGAAAGACTTGAAAAGAATACAATGTTTATTAAAAATGTTTTTAGAAGAACTAAGTGGTTGAAAAGCCATGATTCTACAACTCTGTTCAAGATTTTTACTA
This sequence comes from Euleptes europaea, assembly GCF_029931775.1. NCBI lineage: Eukaryota > Metazoa > Chordata > Lepidosauria > Squamata > Sphaerodactylidae > Euleptes > Euleptes europaea. Next base: position 33,298,058 of record NC_079320.1, on the reverse strand, counting down.
TTTTTTTCTGAATTGTATATGGAACTGCAAATCTGTAATAACTATTTTACATTTTTGTATATATTTCCCTTTAAACAGTGGATATTTTTGATTAAATGAATCCTCTGTGCACCTGAATGAAAGCTGCATTACCTTAAGCTGCATTTGACCATATTATCCTTTTAGTAAATTCCTACACAGGTCAAATCCCTCTAAATCAAATACCATATTCAGTTCTTCCCTGTGCTTTCCTGGAAGATGCACTGAAATTGTCATTTGCTATTTCCCCCCTTTTTAAATCAGCTTTGTAGCTAAGTATATAAAACTGCCAGCAGGGAAGGAAATCCCTTTAATCTCCTTTACTCAGACTGGAATACAAGACTACAGAAACCTACAGAGCAGTTCCACAGTGTGCATTTAACTCCCTTGACATTGTTGGGACACTTTCCCTCAGACCTCTGAAATGATAATGGTAACTTTGTTATTGATTTCTCAGCTATCATTATTATAGAGCCCCAAAACTCAAACTACACTTGCATAGAGTTTGGCCAGGTGAATAAACACAGTGGCTTTTTTGTGCAGATACTAATTCAACAAGCATAATAACAACAAGCCAAGTTCTGGAACATGGTTATGGAATTGGTTCTTGTAGGTTATCCGGGCTGTGTGACCGTGGTCTTGGTATTTTCTTTCCTGACGTTTCGCCAGCAGCAGTAACAGTGTCCTTCAGTGTTACTCCTCTGAAGATGCCTGCCACAGCTGCTGGCGAAACGTCAGGAAAGAAAATACCAAGACCATGGTCACACAGCCTGGATAACCTACAAGAACCAATGAACTCTGACTGTGAAAGCCTTCGGCAATATTATGGTTATGGAATCTTTCTCCTTGTAGTTTTCTCCCCAGTTCAGAATGGAGAATCTCACCTATGCTATCACCTGAATCTCTGTGCCAATTAAAGTGTTTTACAGCCCCACTGTTGGCCTGCATGTGAGTAAAACAAAAACACAGTTTTAAATGCCTTTGTATCATGTTTTTGAATCAAATTATGACAATGTAACGAGTTTGATCTCCAATTTTCAACCTCTGTGCACTTTACAATGCTCATGTGCTTTTAGCCATCATTAGCAAAAACATGAACAGATGTTTCAGTGGATGAAAGAGAACACTTTGGTGTTACCAGTCAACACATACTGGTTTGTTGGAATGACATTCTATTAGCAATAACATTTCCCACAATGTAGCTATAGAACATATAGTTCATGCTAACAAATGTCAGCGCTATCAAGTTTCCACTTCAATTCTTGTAGTTTTTTTAAGAATAAAAATTGCAAAGAAATAAAATCTAACTGAAAAATGATTAAGGGATATATAAGAACGCCTTTCTTTTTTCTTCAAGGATATTTTCATGGAAAACATTTTCATGAAAATTCTGATAACAAGTTATGTGCCATTTCACTTCTTTGTATTTCCCATTTTAATCAATGTTACTTTATGTGCTGAGCTTAGACTGGATTTTCCCCAGTATGTTAAATGCAACTATTCAGATCTTGCCTTGGTTTGCTTTGACAAATGCAGGTTTCATTGCCTCCTCTCTGAATCTTGGGAGGGTATCACCAGGGAACATATACATACATTGTGCCACAACCAATTTATGGCAACCCCAGCAAAGGACGTTCAAGGCAGGTGAGAAGTGCTTTCCTCTGCAGAGTCTTTGTTGGTGGTCTCCCATCCAGGTACATACTATGCGTGGTTTCCATGATCTGATGAGATCAGGCTATACCATTCCACCTTCCCTCCCCACCAGGGAATGGCAGGATTAAAGAGGCTTGTGCCAGGATTTCTGCATTCATACATCATGTGAAACCATATCAAAGACTAACTGTGGTTAATACAGTAACTTCAGATCCTGGCTTGATGGATGCTAACTAAACATAGTTGCTGGTGTGGCCTTTGTTCTGAAAATCACACTAACCATGTTGCATATGGAGTCTGAATTGAGCCCTGGCATCAGATTGAAGAGAAACATTTCCCATTTCTTTCAAAAGAAATGTTCAGGTATGGCTTTGCTATACCCTCAAGTCAAAGAAGATCATTGGCCTTTGTTCTTTCATCTCTTCATACAATTAAGAGTTTTGAGCATATGGGGCTTCGTAGCACATGTAGTCCCCTTGGAGCAAATAGCACCCTGGTGCTATTTTGGCTTGGGAAAATGGTATGGGGGGTATCATTCTAAGCTCTGTGCTGTTTGCACATCATAGTGAAAAATAACTTTTAAAATAAAAGTAAAAAATGGGGAGGGGAAAAGGAATTACAGATTAGCTGATATCAGTGCAGAAACACAGCCAATACTCAGAGCTCTTAGATTTCCTACTAAGGAATTAAAATAAAAACCTTTTCTAAAGAGTTTGTCTTGGCACTACAGAGCTGCATGATTCACCTTTTGCAAGCAAAGCCACTGAAACTACAACCTTTACGCTCCTTAACAATGAAATAATAGGTATTTGTAATATGTTTATAACTGAACTGAAACCACTAAAACCATGTTACTGCTTTGATTGCCTCCACCTTCTGCTCCATGACTGCTCTTTTCTTTGTGGTCAAGGATGAACCCTATGTCTGTGAATGTTTCATTGTCCACCCTGTTCATGTGCTATATGTGGCTTGATGTTAGCTTTGCTTGTGATATGAACTCTCAGAACCCCAACACTCTTATCTATGATCTAAAATGTAATTCATTTCTTTAAAATAAAAGTCCAGTCACCATACAATGTATTTATTTATTTACAAAATTTGTATTCTGCATCTCTGCCCTTACAAGGGCCACCAAAGTGGCTAACAAATTAAAACATACATGAGTAAATCACATTTCCAAACCTGGAATAAGCCAAATACCCATACTGGTAAAGGGGTATTTCGGCTTTATTTCCAGGTTTACCGAAAAAATTCTGGTCCATTATAGTCTACGGGGATTTTTTTGAAGCTCCAATGGGGGTATTTTTGGAGGTTGAGTCACCAAATTTGCACCGTAGCTGAAAGGGACTCTCCTTAGATGGACACCAAAGTTTGGTAAACATTGGGACAGGGGGGTCCATGAGTAAATAACCATCATGACTATTTTGGATAGTGCTATGGGGCCTCTTAAACTTGTGTTTGCAGGATAACAATTAATATATAACTGCAAGACTTTCTCATCTGTTTTAGGTTTCCATGTGTGTGTGTGTGTTAAGTGCCGTCAAGTTGCTTCCGACTCATGGTGACCCTATGAATGAAAGTCCTCCGAAATGTCCTGTCTTTGACAGCCTTGCTCAGATCTTGCAAATTGAAGGCTGTGGCTTCCTTTATTGAGTCAATCCATCTCTTGTTGGGTCTTCCTCTTTTCCTGCTGCCCTCAACTTTTCCTAGCATGACTGTCTTTTCCAGTGACTCTTGTTGTCTCATGTCGTGACCAAAATACGATAGCCTCAGTTTAGTCTTTTTGGCTTCTAGGGTCAGTTCAGGCTTGATTTGATCTATAACCCACTGATTTGTTTTTTTGGCAGTCCACGGAATCCGTAACATTCTCCTCCAACACCACATTTCAAAGGAATCTATTTTTAGGTTTCCATACAAATGGGAAATTAATCTCCATATGTGTTCCCTCTTAAATGAGGAGATGCTATATTTCAGCCATAAATAAAATTGTCAAAATCTCATAGCCATAAAAATGTCTCAAAGTCTGGAGTAGTTATAAAGTATTAGGGTCTATGGTACATTTAACACTTCCTCTATATACAAAGTTAAGGAGCAATCGCCTCTTAAACGTGACCTTTAGGGCCTCAGTATAGGGTTGCCAGTCATACCTGGTAACGCAACAGAAGCATGGGGGCGGGATTTCAGTTTACATCACATCATTTCAGGTGTAAAATCAGAAGTGACGTTGTGGTGTTTGGAGCAACAGTCTAGGATTCACTCTAGAAAAGGTGGACCTTTTAAGGAAAGGTTCATAAAAAAGAAAAGCAAAATGGCCAGGACATTGAAATATACATCAATTCAAGCTTATTTATAGCTGATAGCCAAAGGCCACTGCAATACATTAAAAAAATAGATTTTTAAAAAAATGTACAAAAACCATACAGAATTTTTGTAATATACTCAGTATTTTCCAGGTAATGATTCATGGTAATGATCAGTTTCATCTGATGGTAACTTGATCAATAGGAATTTGTGATAATTTTTTCAGTTTCCACCACATGAAAAACTATTGTAAACACAGCAGGTCATCGTTAACATGGCCGAAAATAAAAGATCTACTTCAGTTCAATCCTTCTCCTGATACAGTGGCAAAACTCCCATTGATTTGAATGCCCCAGGATTAAAGCTTTAGTTTTGAAATGTGTTTATCCATATAAGGCTTTTTCCATTCAGAGGCTCATAAGAACATGAACTAAGAAATATGGCTGGAATTATTTCAATATATTGCTTCAAAAACATCCATATTACAAAATGCTGAAATAATCTAATTCACTGTTACTAATGTTATGCATACAACAAGGGAATAGTCTTAACGTAAATAAAAGAGCACTTAGTAAAATATTTCATATAAGGACATTCATATTCATGTTTCATGGCAATTAATTATGGTGAATATATTTGTAATGCATAGCAATGGTATCATTTAAATTAAAGCAATATCAGCCAAATTTGATTTTGCAGATTATGCAGGCCAGGGCTGCAATAAGTTCCTGGGGTAAATCCCACTGATTAAAATAGGATTTATTTTTGAATAGGCCTGCTTAGATTGCTCACTGTGCTGAATTTAGAGAATTAGCCCGGACTAGCATAGGTAGCCATTTGTTAACAACTCATTGCTTGTCTAGAAGCATTACAGAAAACATTACTCTAAATTTTGCCTTGACAACCACCTTATTAAACAAACTGTTTATCAAAGCACCAGCTAAGGGTTCTCCACCCCCAGTAAATTTTTGAGAGGAAATGAATGACTACAAACATCTTCCTGGTCATATTAAAAGATTAGGTTAGCCCAATGTCTGCTATCTGAAGGAAAATCCCTCTCTTTTAAATTACCGCTGCTTATTGGGAACAATCAGACTTTAGGGTCAGTGGACGTTGGCACAGGACAATTCAGCGTAACAACCATCTCAGCTCTTGTCAATGAAATGTTCTGTACTAAAAAAGATGTTAAGCACAACAATGTATATTATAAGAAGGAAGAATGGACTTTCATTATCTAGGTCTCATGAAGCTTGGGAGTCCAAGGGCATTGCTAAAAGGAGCAATAAGCCCAAGTAACCCTTGTATTAATCCTTATTTCCCAATATAGGCCATTATCTACATCTCCCACATGTCATGTTTTCACACTGTGAGCACTGCAAATTGCTAAGCCCTTTAATAGGAATGGCAGTGGAACCTGAATGCATCAGCCCAGCTAGCCCTTGGCGTGCATACTGAAAGCAGGGAAAGGCCTGGAGCCAGGATGCTTCGAGCTTATCTCATTACAGCCACCCCATAGTAGCTATGGGGATCTGGTCATTAGCTTCTAAAATAGGAATGTGGAAGATCTGGTGACAGATAAATTAGCATTCTGTAAGTCCGCCAACCTCACCATTGACATCTCCAGTTGACGTGTACTGTGATAACAGCACAAGGAAGAAAACCGATTATATAACTTATGAGAGCATGATGGATAATCAAAGAAAAGTAAACAGTCAAAGATGAAGGAAAGAATATCCCGTGGTTATTATATCATCAGATGGTATCGAAATTGAAAGAACAAATAGCCAAAGAAGGTGGCCAATTAAGAAAGACCATTTTTGAACAACTAATCACTGGAGACTCACGACATTTATTAGGAAAAAAATTATAAAATGTCATTCCAATATGATACTGAAACTGAGCAAGTAAAGGATTGCATGATAAAATGGATGCAAAATTAAGAAATTAAGTTTACAGAATGTCAAATATTAAGAAAGAATTGATATAAAATGTCCTTTAGATGGTATATTACACCCAAAGATACAGCAAAGGCTAATAAAGACTATAATGGGAAGGAAATGTCAGAGTACAGATGCAACATTTTATCATATATGGTGGGTTAAAACTATCTATCTGTCACATTTTTATGACATGCTCACACACACACACAAGAAGCTCAGAGCGGCATATATGGGCCTCCCTTGTGTGTGTGTAAAATGCCATCAAATCACAGCCTACATGGCAACCCTGTAGGATTTTCAAGGCAAGAGACTAACAAAGGTGGTTTGCCATTGCCTTCCTCTGCACAACAACCCTGGCATTCCTTGGCTGTCTCCCATCCAATTACTAACCAGGGCCGACCCTTCTTAGCTTCTGAGATCTGAGGAGATCAGGCTAGTCTGGTCCATCCAGTAGGGCTGTCAAAAAAAAAAAATTCGGTACAGTTCGGATTCGGCCGAATTTGGCCCTTGTGGGTTCGGTACGTGCCAAAGTCCGAACTCCCCCACTTCGGATCCGTTCAATTCGGCGGGAATTCAAAGTTCGGGAAAAAAATTCGGCCGAATAAAGCCATTAAAAACACAACCGCGCCTTTCCGCGGCTCTGGGGGGGGCATTTTTGGGCTTAGAGGTCCCAAACTTTCAGCAGAGCTTCAAAGGACGTATATTGAAAGACTCCCCAAGTTTTGTAAAGATTGGGTCAGGGGGGGCTGAGATATGGGCCCTGAAAGGGGTCCCCCCCACCCTTAATGTGGATCTCTCCGCAGAGCTTGCCGCCCACGCACAAAGCTCCCGGCCCGACAAACAGCTGATGAGAGCAAGGGCGGGGCAGGTGCTAAGAACTTTGCAAAGCAACACAACTGCAGAGCAACCCCTTTGCAAATATGCAAAGGGCGGGACAGGTGTGAAGAATTTTGCAAAACAATACAACTGCAAAGCAACACAAGCACGCAATGCAAAACCTTTGCAACAGTGCATAGCAACACCTGACACCTGGGAGTTTGCATACCATGGAAAGGGACAGAGGCAGCTAGCTATGCATAATGAGCAGGAGGGGGTGGAATGTCTCCTTTTGCATTGGACTTGGGACCAGGCAGATGCATTCTTTAAGTCACCATTTGAAAACCAGTTTTGAGCAAGCATCAATAACCTAACTGATCTTATGAATGAGGAAAAACCTGAAGAATAAAAATGAAGCCCCCCCCTCAAACCAGGGAGAGAGAGACTGGAGGGGGAACACACACCCCCGGCAGAACCGGCAAAAGCCCCCTTTGGCTTCCCTCCCCCACCCACAGAAACTGCTCCCTCCCCACACACACACACAGACTCTGCTTTCCCCCCCACACACACACAGAAAAGAAAAAATATAGATTAAAGCCCCCAAAGGGGTCTTACTGTGGCTGTCTTCTGTTCCAGCAGGAGGGGCTGGGAGGCTGGGTAATCCAATATGATTCCATTTGTATCCAATATAAGATCCATATGTATGCATCTCTCGAGGGTGATCCATTCATCCCAATAGGGGAAAGGGGAAAGCCCATATCTCGGGGGGCCCTGACCCAATGTTTACAAAACTTGGGTGGTCTCTTAAAAAGCCTTGACTGAAGCTCCGCCGAAAGTCTGGGATCGGCACACCCAAAAATGCGCCCCCTGCAGCCATGGAAAGAGAAAAGGGGGGGAGCCAATATTTCAGCCCCCACTGAACCCATCTTTACAAAACTTGGGTGGTCTCTTAAGAGGGATTCTCTGAAGCTATGACAAAAGTTTGGGGGCTGAACCCCCAAAAAAGCGCCCCCTGCAGCCACGAAAATGGAAAAGGGGGAGAGGAAAAAGGGGTGGAGCCCATATCTCGGGGGGCCCTAACCCAATGTTTACAAAACTTGGGGGGTATCTTAAGAAACCTAGTCTGATGCTCCGCTGAAAGTTTGGGGTCGGCACACCCAAAAATGCGCCCTCTGCAGCCATGGAAAGAAAAAAGGGGGGAGCCCATATCTCGGGACCCCCTGACCCAATGTTTACAAAACTTGGGTGGTCTCTTAAAAAAACCTGTCTGAATATCCCCTGAAAGTTTGGGGTCGGTACCCCAAAAAATGCGCCCCCTGCAGCCACGGAAAGGAGCGAATGTGCATAAGCACCCCCTCACACACACATGAGGATTTCCCTCTCTCTCTCTCTTTCCCCGGCCGGCCACACATCAGCTGATCCCTCCAGCACTCAATCCTGACTGATTGGCCAGAAGAAGACCCAGCTTGGCCACCGATTGGCCGGGGGAGGAGAATGCTGCTTACTGACGGTTATGCTGCTTACTGACGGCCGAATTGGCCGAATTTATTCGCCGAACTCCCGAACTCGCTGAATTCGGCCCCCCCGGTTGCCCGCCAGTTTTGAGTTCGGATCCGTCCGAACTAAAAACCGCCGAATCAAGGGAAATTCGGCTGATTTTCAGTTCGGGCCGAACCGAATTGACAGCCCTACCATCCAGGTCAGGGCACAGGCCTCTTTTACTCCATTCAATTCCACAACAACCAGGGTTGCCAATAGTCCTGAAGAAAACTGTCCTCTCTCTTTCATAGAGGCTTAATGTGTGGGAATGGACAGCAGAAGCTGTTTGTGGCATGGAGGTGAATAACATTACCTGGTAAATAGCATTCCATTATGCCTCTATTAAAGGGCCAGGGCAGTTTTCTGCAGGCCTGCTGGCAATCCTATTGGCAGCAGAGTGTCTGCATGATGGTTATTGAGAACTGAATCTCCCCTCCTCAACCAGAATGAATATTTCTGTGTACTTCATTCTTTTCTTTCAACCAGAATGAATGTTTCCATGCCATTCTTTTTAAAGAAATCAACATCTTTTCAGGTAATAGGGGTGTGAACTGATCAATAGGGTTGCCAACTGCCAGGTAGTAGCAGAAGATCTCCTGCTAATTCAACTGATCTCCAGCCGATAGAGATCAGATCACCTGGAGAAAAATGGCCGCTTTGGCAATTGAACTCTATGGCATTGAAGTCCCTCCCCTCCCCAAACCCCGCCCTCCTCAGGCTCTGCCCCAAAAATCTCCCGCCGGTGGCAAAGAGGCAACCCTACTGATCAGTGTTATTTAATTTTGTTGTAATCAGCACTTATTGTTATTGCTCTTCATGGACTGAAGATATGTATGGCTCCACCCCTTAAGATGGTGGGAGTCACCTCCTCTAAACTCCCATGGACACTAAACAGGGCTATTGCAGAACAATTAGCAGCCAATGAGAAAACATCACTCACCCTTTTGCAGCGATTAACCTAATAAAGGTATAGTCAACCGACATTTGCAACAATAGAATTACATATTATAATGGGACACTAGATAACAGCCCACAAGGGAACAATATTCAAAGACACAGAAGAAAGAAACAAAGAGAGTGAAACAATGTTTTTTAAAAATCAACAAAGTAGAAATAAGTATCTCCCCAAACTTCAGACACCAATTCAACAAATTCTGTTGTAGTTAGTCAGTACCATGTTATAAAAGAAAACTTTCAAAACCTTTTAACTTGAGTCAAGCAGATGAAGCTGAAAATTTCTTTTGCATTTTTTCCTCTTGTTGGAGATGAGGCAGATCTCAACATTGCATGACATTGCAGTGTCATGGCTTCATTCTTCCTTATGTTCTGAGCTAGAATTATTTTATTTAGATGGAACATTTGAACTCTATTCAGATTTTATACATCGGTATACGGAAAATGCCTGAAGGGAATCAGGATCATACTCGCTGATTCGTTGCCCTGGCCTTGAACATTCTGTCCAAGATCTACTCAGAGTAGGGTTGCCATCCTCCAGGTACTAGCTGGAGATCTCCTGCTATTACAACTGATTCCCAGCCGATATAGATCAGTTCCCCTGGAGAAGATGGCCACTTTGGTAATTGGACTCTATGGCATTGAAGACCACCCCCTCCCCAAACTCCGCCCTCCTCAGACTCCACTCCTAAAACCTCCAACCAGTGGCAAAGAGGGACCTGGCAACCCTAACTCAGAGCCGTACACAAATACAAGAGGGTGTGCATTGGCTTATCCACATGACCAGAAAGTCTTCAAAAATGCATCTGAACAGGGCTTTGATGTCTTGCAGATAAAACATGAACTCACATCACTTAAATGACTGTGAATGAGGCAATGTTGGGAGATACAAAAAAATTCTCTCCATGGTTGTTTGATCTGTAATGACTGGTTTATTTAGTACTAATTATGCACAGATGATGCACTGGTGATTGCTTAGCTGCCTTGCAGAATGTACAAATCAAAAGGTGGGATTTTTAAAAAATAAATAAGTTAATTAATAAATTACATGAAAATTCACCAATGCATAGTGATGAACCAGCCAGCTCTATTTCCTAGTGAGGCTGGAATTCACAAGATGGAAGTAGAATTGTTTTGAGAATAACCCAACTTGCCACTTCTGTAACATCATTGCACAAGGCCATCTTGCTTTCTCCAGCTCGAAGACGCATCATGATTCCCATAAACGTATAAACACAGTAATGGGAAAATGAAGTTGTAGCATATTCCATGCAGTAATGCTTTTAACTAGTGATGAGTACCTCTTCAGAGCTTCCTCTGTCCCTTGCTTTAAATCTGCTTCTGAAACCAAAATGAATAGCGTTAAGCCAAATTAATACATCTGAAAATGGTCCGAGCAGAAGAGATGTAAGTGAGGGCACTGCCGTACAATAATAGACCACACAATAGCAGCTTTCCGGTATTTCAGTAACATTACCAGCAAGGTAATTGCCTGTCCTCTTCCCTGGGAGAGAAATAATAGAGTTTGGCATTAATCCTCCTTGTCTCACCGTGTCGGCTGCACCACCAGCTTGTTCTCAAATCACTCCAGCCAGCAGTTTTCTCTTTCAAGACACCTCCTCGTTGTAAAGTATTGTTTTGCAGTGGCCCATCAATGTTGAACTATGGATTATAGGGTCATGGTTTATTTTCCCCGTTCATCCAGTATCACTGGAAGTGGAAAGAGAGACGGGAGAACCGGCTTTCTGAAATGAAGGCCAGCCACTGAGGGCTTGCCTACAATGTTAATTTCATTTCCCCACTTCTAGTCATAGCTGTTTTGTGGCTTTGCTATGTATATTTATAGTTAACTTTCAAAACAGAATTATTATAGGGAGCGCAAAATGTCTGCAAACTATATATGGAAGTGCTGCAGCAACGAAGTCTCTAAATGTGCAATTGCTTTTTCTGCTGGAAATGTTGGCTCCTCTCCCTCTAATTAAAATTAACGATATAAACGGAGTCTTCTGCATTGTTCTGCATTTCCTGGAATTGCCTTTTGTTATGGAGTTTGTTGCTATAACTGTTAATGTCTGTTAAAAAAAAGAGGTTTTATTTTTATTTTTTTGACTCTGACAGAACTACCACTCAAACGTTTTGCTGTTTAGAGTGTGTCCTCTACCACCCCTTGGGTGAGGAGGGCTGCAGAGACCTGAACATTTCCTGCCCCTGATCTAATCCCTGCTGCATCATTCATTTCCCTGTTTGATAGCTCTTCTCCAGCTCTCTTGTTTAGTATCAATCAATCAATCAAGTTTTATTTCGATACAATATCAGCTCTGAATAAAAATCAAAGTTAGGTTAAAATAATAAAATAAAATAATAAAAGTTGATGATTCTGGGAGGGATGACTTGAAGAAGAGGAGGAAAGATCTTCTATGGGGAAAGGATTTCAATTAGCCATTTATGAATCCCACTAGACAGAAGGCAAAATTTGGCTACTTGAATGGTTATCTCCCTAGAGGAGACTGTTAAGAGAAAGGAAACTTTAGCTTCTTCCCATCTCCCAGGAAAGGATGACATTATGGGGAGAATGTACTGTGATCTTATGTCGTTGTAGAAAGGACATTGCAACAGAACATGTTCTATTGTTTCCACTTTCTCTGTTTTGCATTGGCCTCTTGTTTAGTAGCTTAATGTGATCTCACTGTCATGACAGCCTTGATTGGACAGAGACAGCATACACATGTTGTAAATAAATAAATTACACAAATGGGTTGGATCCAACACAAATATTTTACTAGCAGTAGAGCTCAAGTGGAAATGTAAGAAAAAGACCATGGTAGCCACTTGGACTAAGTCATACATATTGAATCCCCACTTGTGTTTCTGCTTGCATGAGATGTTGTGCAAACAATTTCTGAGCACTCCTATATAGGGAGCAAAGTGCTGCATGTTGCACAAAATCTTGTGCAAGCAGAACCATGTTAAGTCCATTTATGTTTCCACTTGCACATTGCTGGATCCCAGCCATTAACTTGTAAACAGAGAGTCCTAAGTCTTAGCTACACTATAGTATTGTTGGTCCAATCGTTGGAATGGTCCACAGTTCAGTGGTAGAGCACATACTTCAGATGCAATACTGGGAAAGACTTCTGCCTATGCTCTTGGGGTTTCTTCCAGTAAGAATAAACGAGACTGGACTAAATGGGCCAAAAGTCTGGCTCAAGAAATATCAGGAGACTGGTAAATTCTATTAGATGTTATGGAGGAGGAGAAGCATAGTTACTATTTTCAGTTGCAACCCAATAATTTTGCTTGGCTCTGGGCAAAGAAAATGTCTGCATACCTTTCTGGTCATTTATGCAGGGGAAGTTTGTGTTTGGTTTGTTGCACAGTTTTCTGATCCAAATTCTCAAACATCATATGCATGAGGGCTCCCCCCTCAAGATATTCCAGAAGTACCTTGTGATTAATTATGCATCCCCAGTGAATTACGGAGCTTATGAGTCCCTTCCCCTGAAAACAGCAGCCTTGTTACAGTTTACTTGGAGGGGGGCGGGTCAGCTCTTAAAGGGACTGATCCCTGTCTGTGCATGTGCTTTTGCAAAGCTGGGTATTCCTCCCCTCCTTTCTTCAACAGCTCCCTGCCAGAAGCTGCTTCCCAGCCTCTCTTTGGTTGGTGTCTTCCTGCACATTTCATGAAGGTTTCACCCCCTCTTTTGTGCTTCACTTTGAGGGAAGGGGTTGGATGGGAGGGACAGACATGGGAGGGAGAACCCAGAATGGGCGTGGGGAGAAAAACCCGAAGTTAGGACTATGCATGGAAATGGCAGGGATTTGCCTCACTTTTGCCTCGAAGCAGAATTTAAATTCGTTATACAACAGCATCCTAGAACTGCGGGGAAAGAACGAGACGGAGCGAAGTGACTTCCAAAGGTTGATAAAATCATAAATAATGCTAAGCAAGCCTCAAAGCAGTCCAACAGGGATCACAAGCTAAATACCCCTGCATAAATGGCCTCTATCTCTATAGACAGGAGAGAGCGCATGTATCTGTTATGCCAGCCCTTTCCCAACACCTCCTCAAAAGTATTCCCTTCATCCAAAATGAAATGGGATCTATATAACAACAGATATTACAATTACATGAACAACAGTTTACTAACAATACTAATGTAAAAGAGACTGACCAAACAAAATCAATTTAAAAGGTTCTGCATGAAGGACCAAGTTTGCTATTCTCATTACTTACATGTCTAGTAAGATAGTTCTCCAGAGCATCACAGAAGGCAAGCAAAACCTGCTATCATGATACTCACAATAGTAATTTTACAAAATATTATTACTGAAGAGCTCCACGGGTTGTACTCTGTAGAAGCATATGATGTTTTGGCTTCTACTATTTGTGAGACATCAACATTTGTCTTTATTAAGATTTCAGAAAAGGCTTTGGACTGGAGCATCACTAGCCAGATGGCTGACAATTATCAAATTGCAGTAGAATTATTAAAACCATCAGATCCATGTGATAAGAGGTTGTAACCAGGGTGAGTGCATGGCCCCTCATGGATTTGCCCCAACTTATAATTATTTTTTTTCAATGTCTGGCTTGATAGTAATGCACCCTCAGTCTCCATGAGAAAGGCAAACAACTGAAGTAAGTACAAGTTTAAAAAACTCCTTCCATTGAAAGAGGTTTTTAAGAAGAGGTTAGATGGCCATCTGTCAGCAATGCTGATTCTATTACCCTAAGCAGATCATGAGAAGGAGGGCATCTTGGCCATCTTCTGGGCATGGAGTAGGGGTCACTGGGGTGTGTGTGGGGGAGATAATTGTGAATTTCCTGCATTGTGTAGGGGGTTGGGACCTGGTGGTCCCTTCCAACTCTATGATTCTAAGAATGGGGAAAAATACCTTCAGTTGCTCTTAGAACAGAAACATTTTTTATTTTTAAAAAGTCAGTGACCCTAAGCTACCTCCCCCTCAAAAAACTGGTAGTGATCCAACCTCCTTCCCTTCTCACTGTCCTGACATTAATTCCTCTCACTCTGGGCCAAAACACACGCTATGTTTGTTCAGTAGATGACTTTGGGTTTCTTGAACCCAACTTGTTTTCCCTGCAGTCACACATCAGCTGCAGGAGTGTCATTTTAAAGATCAGAAGAAGGAGTATTTTTCAGCTTGAACTACTACTTAGGGGGGAGGGGCATCTACCTTTCCCCCCCCCTGCCATTTTCAGACAGCCCAAGAGCTATTTACATACCTTTGGAGTGCTGGGGGGGGCAGTTTCAGAGTCTGCATATGGCCTGGGGAGAAGGCAGGAGCCCGTCCTCCCAAGCAGCAGTTCAAGACAAAAGGCTCCCTTTGATCTTTAAAGTGACACCCCTGAAGCTGATGTGTGGCTGCAGGGAAAACAAGTTGGGTTTGGGAAACCCAGGCATCTAGTGAACAAGCATATCATTTATTTTGGCTCTCAAAGTTCATTTTCCAAGATCATTTTCACCCTTACATTTAAGAGATCCCCAAATGAATGCCTGTTTCACTCCTAGGCATCAGGGAGCTTAAGTGGTCAGTTACACAAGTTATGTATTTAAAGGACGTGTTAGAAAATTATAAATAGATAATGCCACAAAAAATCCATAGGCCCTAACAGACGCAGCTATATGAGCTTGGCAAGACGCTCCCTGAAGTTTCTGCAAGTTATGAGGAAATCACTGATTATCCATTCATTTCTTCTACACCTGAAAAAGTGCCAGCCCCACCAAGCAAGCTATGGACCTGGAGGATGGGACGCTTTGGGCACACATTGAATATAAGACAGGATGTACATATTTTTACCTAAATACAATAACATGTAGACCAGGAATCACTTAGTGTGGTTCCCAACTGGGGCTGCTAATTTGCAGGTCCAAAAGAGGTCCCACATTGAGTCCTGCCTATTCTAGCACCACAAGAACGAGAAGTAATGTTCCATCCCTTCCTTCCTGTAAGAATAAAATGGGATAACTTTTGTATAAACTGCCATGAGCTCCATATAAGAATCCTGGCATACAAATGTAATACAGAAATAATAAGCCTTCTCAGCACAACATGGTTCTCATACCCACTAGGTCTTTCTCTGTAACAATGAATTTTTAAATTTTTTTGAACTGAGTTCCCCACCCCCCAGGTATTTTTAATGAAGAATTAAGCACTGCTTTCTCATACATTTCTGTCATGGTTCACAGATTGAAAGATGAAAACAACCATTCCATTGTATAGTCCAAGCAGATGATCTGAACTTTCCGGCGTGATTTGCCTTCCAGAGTGTCTGTAAAGCGAGGGCAGTCACATGATCCCCATTGAACGTGCAAAGTGTCCTCCCTAGGAAGTCACATCTGCAGGTAATGACAGTATGCTCCATTGAGAATCAAGTGGAGTCTGTCAGACACCTTTGCAATGAGCTCTTCATGCTGACTTGCTAGTTCAGAGAGAAAGATAGCTTTCCAGTTGAGTTCTCCTGGAAGGGACTGATTATTTTTGCAATTGTTTTAAATTTGCAAAGATATAAGCTTAAAACAGCATATGAGGCCCCATCATCTCCCACAAGATACCTTAAATAGCATTTTTATAAACAGTACTGCTATGTTTTTATCCTTTTTTCAAGTTAGCAAACTAAACAGAGAATGAGTCACATTATTTTGCCAGGTTTTAGCTGACCTAAAAACTGACAGTGTTCTATGATTCTGAGAGTTTGACGATTGGCTGTAAGCTCATAAGGAAGGGATTATGATGTTAGAGTAGCAATTTTTATTGGAGGGTAAGAAAAGCCTTAGACTGGACTTATGATTGGGTAAGTATACCCTCAGTCATGATACTGATAGTCCATTCAAGGGGCAACAGGAAGGGCCCTCCAATCCCCTCCAAACAAATGATGGGTCTATTGCACACAGCCTGGAGAGAGAATGAAACAATTGGGTGGGAAATATTCATGCAGTGGTCCTCTCTATAGAGGTCTGGTTAGGGATGCCAGCCTCAAGGTAGGGATCCCCTGGAATTACGGCTTGTGAAGAAGAAGAAGAAGAAGAAGAAGAAGAAGAAGAAGAAGAAGAAGAAGAAGAAGAGGAGGAGGAGGAGGAGGAGGAGGAGGAGGAGGAGGAGGAGGAGACTCCTCTGTCATGAGGAGTCTCAGAGGGGCTTACAAGCACCTTCCCTTCCCTCCCCCCGGCACACAACAGGCACCTTGTGAGATAGGTGAGGCTGAGAGAGTTCTGAGAGAACTGTGACTAGCTCAAGGTCCCCCAGCAGGTTTCATGTGGAGGAGTAAGAAATCAAATCTGGTTTTCCAGATTAGACTCCACCACTCTTAACCACTACACCAAGCTGGCTCTCCAGACAACAAAGATCAGTTCCTCTGGATAAAACAGATGCTTTGGAGAGTGGGCTCTATGATATTGTACTCCACGAAGGTCCTTGTCCTCCCCAGACTCCAACCCCAAATCTCCAGGAGTTTCCCAGCCTGGAGCTGGCAACCCTAGGTCTGGTATTCACACACAGTATTGCTATATGACTTCCACATTACTCTTAGTGTGCCTGAATGCATTAGGTAATATAAAACCATGTACAGATTATGAACCTGATGTACACAGATGTCATAAGTAATCAGCTATTCACCTTGCAGCAGATTCACATTCCAATCTCTTTAGTCTGAAGAACACAATAGACTGCAGCCATTTTATACAGCAACAATTCTATCTGTCCCATTGTTATCCTGCCCTACCTCCAAGGAGTTCAGGGTGGTGTGGATGGTCTTTCCCTCACACTTCTTCACTTCCTCCATAATGTTGTACATTGGTACATAATAGGAACAGCATATCAGGTAAACCTTGTAAACAAAGCCAATTGAAGTTTTCCTGCTGGATCACACTATCTTCAGAGCTAAGAACTGGGCTGTTGGACATTTTCTTCCTTTATGTATAATTTTTGTATTGATCAAATGATGAAGGGAACATGAAAAATTATAGGCAAGGCTGAAAATACATCACAAATACATTTTAATTAAACAGAGTCAGTGTTACCCAACAAAGGCATATACATCACCAAATAAATCAATATGAGATGTCAACAACAGTTTTGCAACAAATTGCTTATTTATTTCAGCATTCTGTATGTTTCCTGTGGGCTTTGAACAGCAATCGGTTTAGAGATTTGGACCTTTTTTTATTCAAGGAAAGTGCTGCATAATATGAAAGAATAAGCTATCATCCATGGAGTTGAAATGAATGTGATTTAAATATACAAGGACAGAGAAGGCAGACTGATAGGAAGTCAGTTCATTTGCAAAATGTCATGTAGATGTGAAGCAGACTTAAATAGCCTCCAAAATTAGGACTCTGCCAGCTCAAAATGAGGACATGCTAACATGTAGTTAAAGAACTGCCACCAATGACATCTGATGAAAATAAGAGAAAGCTAAGCATAGCTGATGCCACTTACTAACTAGAACCAGTTAGCCAAACACAGAACCTTTCCAAGACTTAAAGTGGACTACTAAATACTGCAGATCACTCCCCTTAGAACCTCTGGATTTTCTAGCATTCAAGATATATTTTCTTATGGCAAACTTTTCTAGCTCTTCATGAATTACTACGGTTGCCAGATAGCTCTTTGCCACAGATGGGAGATTTTTAGGGTGGAGCCTGAGGAGGGTGGGTTTTGGGGAGGGGGGGATTTCAATGCCATAGAATCCAATTGCCAAAGCGGCCATTCAATCCCTACGGAAGTTGGTTTCAGGTAGCAGCTCAAGATTGACTCAGCCTTCCATCCTTCCGAGGTCGGTGAAATGAGTACCCAGCTTGCTGGGGATAAAGGGAAGATGACTGGGGAAGGCACTGGCAAACCACCCCGTAAACAAAATCTGCCTAGAAAACATCGGGATGTGACGTCACCCCATGGGTCAGGAATGACCCAGTGCTTGCACAGGGGACCTTTACCTTTTTTACTGTCTCCCTCACTGTCTGCTATTTCAAAACCCTCCCCAAATTCTTAGCTTCTGCAGCAAGGTATGGCATCCAACATTAATTAATTTCAGACTGGGGGCAGAACACCTTGATTGCCTTTGTAGTAATATTTTGAGTCCCAACATCTTTCTCTTAGTGGTTTAGTCCCTGACATCCTGGTAAGCATTTACTCAGTCTTGGGTATAACACAGTAAATAATCTATGCAAATGAAGTTAGTTCAAACAATTCAACATTAAGTATATCCCTCTTCAATGAACTGCAATTACCTAACAAATCTAGAAATCTGACAGAATGGGAGTTTACAGCATTATGAATTTTGGGCACTTACCTTCAGCTCAAGTAGATGACCTGATTAGAAATCTTCAACTCTTTGCCCTATAGTGATAATTTATATGTTACTAGAAGTTCCGAAACTGGTGAGCTCATATTTTTCCAAGACAGTAAAATGAGTGCTGCAGCCCTGAGGTTCATTGCAATGCAATATAAGATCATGATCAGATCTACTGAACTGTAATAAATCACAGAGACAGTTCAACATGCAGATTTTATATTGCCTGTCATATATAATGAGAGTCCTTTGGTTCTTGTAGGTTATCCGGGCTGTGTAACCGTGGTCTTGGAATTTTCTTTCCTGACGTTTCGCCAGCAACTGTGGCAGGCATCTTCAGAGTAGTACCACTGAAGGACAGTGTCTCTCAGTGTCAAGGGTGTAGGAAGAGTAATATATAGTCAGAAAGGGGTTGGGTTTGAGCTGAGTATTGTACTGCAAAAGTATTGTCCTGTAAGTATCAAGATAATGTGCTAATGAGGGTATGGTATGTTAATATGGAACCATTGTATCCTGAAGTGATCTGTTAATGTGTGTAATCCAAAACTAATCTGTATGGCTATTGTTGAACGTTGTCTTTGTCTGGAGGTTTTTCAGGGCAGGAAGCCAAGCCTTATTCATTCTTAAACTCTCCTCTTTTCTGTTAAAGTTGTGCTGATGTTTATGAATTTCAATGGCTTCTCTGTGCAATCTGACAAAATAGTTGGTAGAATTGTCCAGTCTTTCAGTGTCTTGGAATAAGACCCTGTGTCCTGTTTGTGTCAGTCCATGTTCAGCCACTGCTGATTTCTCAGGTTGGCCAAGTCTGCAGTATCTTTCATGTTCTTTTATCCTTGTTTGTATGCTGCGTTTTGTGGTCCCGATGTAAACTTCTCCACAGCTGCAAGGTATACGATATACTCCTGCAGAGGTGAGGGGGTCTCTTTTGTCTTTTGCTGATCGTAGCATTTGTTGTATTTTCTTGGTGGGTTTAAACACTGTTTGTAGGTTATGTTTTTTCAAAAGTTTCTCCATCCTATCAGTGACTCCTTTAATAAATGGCAAGAATACCTTTCCTATGGGAGACTGTTTTTCTTGAGTTTTCTGATTTTTGTTTGGTTCAATGGCCCTTCTGATTTCATTCTTGGAGTAGCCGTTTGCTAGCAGTGCGTGATTTAGATGGTTAGTTTCTTCCTTGAGAAACTGTGGTTCACAGATCCGTCTTGCACGGTCCATTAATGTTTTGATTATTCCTCTTTTCTGTCGGGGGTGGTGGTCATAAACATCAGCACAACTTTAACAGAAAAGAGGAGAGTTTAAGAATGAATAAGGCTTGGCTTCCTGCCCTGAAAAACCTCCAGACAAAGACAACGTTCAACAATAGCCATACAGATTAGTTTTGGATTACACACATTAACAGATCACTTCAGGATACAATGGTTCCATATTAACATACCATACCCTCATTAGCACATTATCTTGATACTTACAGGACAATACTTTTGCAGGACAATACTCAGCTCAAACCCAACCCCTTTCTGACTATATATTACTCTTCCTACACCCTTGACACTGAGAGACACTGTCCTTCAGTGGTACTACTCTGAAGATGCCTGCCACAGTTGCTGGCGAAACGTCAGGAAAGAAAATTCCAAGACCACGGTTACACAGCCCGGATAACCTACAAGAACCAATGAACTCTGACCGTGAAAGCCTTCGACAATGAGAGTCCTGATTTTACGATTCCAGGCTGGTAATGCATACAATGAAAGGTATATTTTTCAATGACAATTCCGTTACTTAAGAGAAGAAGGCAACTGAGAAGTAGATACAAAATAGCATGCAGTCTAGGGTTGCCAAACTCCAGGTGGTTATGGCAAACACAAGTTAGCATGCTGTAAGTTAATTAGCAAACAAAAAAACAGCAATAATTTGCATACAAGTTAAGTTTATAAGCAAGAGTGGTATTCAATTTTCATATCCACCTTAAAGCTTATATCAGTGCAGGGACAATGTCCACTTCATATATACAATTCATATGCACAAAAATAAGGCATAACTTATAGTCCTTAGTCAAGACTATTTCCAATTTATAATCCTTAGTTAAGGCTGTTTCCTTTCGTCCAAGAGGTGTGTTTAGTTGTCCTTCCACTTCTAAAGAAGTCCAGTATCCTTTCTGTTTCGGCTTATAAAAGCCTTCCTCAGGGACCACTATATAAATTAAATAACAGTATATACAATGCAAACAGCATAAATTATAGAATCATAATAATATATAAAATGATGTACTTACACGCTAGCTGTTACTAACTTGCTTGTGCGTTGGCAAAGTAGCCATGATTACACAAGGTTTTTAAAGAGTCTAGTCACATGGTTACAAAGTGATCTTAGACCAACATGATTTAAAGATACAGAACATATTCTATATAACCATCATAGGAAGTTCAGACAGACATTCAAGAAAAGTTTTTTTCATAAGTAGCATGCCAAATCTAATAATGTATTTAACCCCTTAGGATATAATATGTCAAAAAGATGTATATATGGTGGCTGGAGATCTCCTGCTATTACAACTGATCTCCAGGTGATAGAGATTCACCTGGAGAAAATGGCCGCTTTGGTAGGGTGTCTCTATGGGATTATACCCCATTGAAGTCCCTCCCCTCCCCAAACCCCACCCTCTTCAGGCTCCACCCTCAGGTATTTCCCAACCTGGAGCTGGCAACCCTAATGGAATCTCAGAAGTGAACAACACTATCCTATACAGCACTACACAGAATACTGGATCAGGGATCTCCATTGGATAGTAGCCCCATTATTGCAAGGAATCTGGACCTGAGGTTCAAACTGGTCGTGTATTTTCCTTCGGGTGAGAAGGGGAATTTCTGCTGATGTTCCTTTCCCACTGCAGGCTCCCACGTTGTGCCTTATGCAGTCCCGGAAAATTCACATTCCCATGGAGGTGTAGTGGGAGCCCCATTGTGCTCAGGCTGATGAAGCTTTGCTGCTTTGGATTGGTGCTTCCTGGATCATAAGAACATAAGAAAAGCCATGCTGGATCAAACCAAGGCCCATCAAGTCCAGCAGTCTGTTTACACAGTGGCCAACCAGGTGCCTCTAGGAAGCCCACAAACAAGATGACTGCAGCAGCATTATCCTGTCTGTGTTCCAAAGCACCTAATATAATAGGCATGCTCCTCTGATCCTGGAGAAGATCATCTGCAGGATAGCCCTTTGGAGCAGCAAAACCGTTTGATCTGGCCCTAGGTCAAGGAAATTCTTGTGTTTTTTTATGGTTTTACTTTAACAAAACAGATTTCCCTGCTTGATGAATGAGGTTTTTAATTGCAAAGATAATCCTGGAGCCAAGAAATGTGCAACTACTTCTGTACATCTGAGGGGACCTTGGATGAAAGTCTACTAAAGAGTAGCCCAGCCTCAAATATGTTTGGAACTGAAGGAATTTTCAACAACTATTTAAGATACAGCAAAGGAACTTGCTGTTCAGAGAAAAGTTTTAAAATCCTTGGGTGTATCTCTTTGGATCCCAGCCACAGCAACTTTAAGTCATTTTGCAGTGCCAAAATACATACTTGTGTATAACAAGACAATTCCTGTCCTGAACATTTGGGTACTTTCACACTAGCTTTAAAAAAAACTGGATTGACATCATTTACCTAATTGTGTATTCCTGAGAATAAAAATGGTGTTTATCCAAAGCTGTTACATTCCTATATTTCCCCTGGTATTTACCCCCCACCCTGAGCACTATCTTGTTATGATTTCTTTTTAATTCCAGTACAATTGCATATGAACTAACTAACTCCATTATCTCACCTGGTTTGGAAATATGTTTTTTATCAGAACTGATGACTGTGGGTAATTTGTTTTCTCTTCACTATTTGTCTGGCCTCTGCAAAAGGGGGAGAAAGAGTAAGGTTGCCACCCTCAGTGTGGGGCCTGGCGTTATCCTAGAATTACAATGGATTTTCAGAATACAGATACCAGTTCTCTGGAAGAAATGGCAGCTTCAGAGGGCAGACTCTAAAGCATATGGAAGTCCTAGACTGACATTACATTGCTATCTGTAGTTTCTCCTTTCCAGCAGTAGCAGTGCAATAAAATATGCTGCTAGCTCTATGGGATCTATCCACACAGAAGAATCTGTACAAGCTCCCTCTCCTCCAGTACTACTCCCATAGGCTTTCAAAGGCTTACACCTAGGCATAAATGAATAACTCAAATGCTTGTTGCATGGCGACACAAAGCAAAATTTGCATTGAAGTGGCCTAGCTTTGTTATTGACTTATTTATTAAAGTCTACTTTTTGTCCAATGAAAATACATTCTTAACTATTTCGTTTCCTTCCCCTGAGAATGGGAATATATATAATGATTGCTGAATAAATGCTTTGATGCTTTCTGTCCTGGTCAAGACATATTCAATATCTTGAGAGCCAATTGAAAAAGAGCCAAGACATACTTTGCTGAAGATGGCAGAGTTAGGGTTTCCAGGTGTCCGGTTTGAACTGGACGGTCTAGTGTTCTGTCCCAGAAAAAAATTGAGAAAATACCAGACATATAAATGCTCTGTATTTTCTAGATAAGTCCCAGGCAGTCCTGGGAGCACAGAGGCTGAGCTTCACCAATGGAGCTTCCTCGGGCAGGTCCACCCACAGTACCAGCGCCCAGGAGGCCAGGCTGGCCGAGGTGGGTTGTGAGGCATGCAGAGCCAAATGCCAGCCAAGGTCCTCCTCTCCAGCCATTCGTTCCCTGTTCCACTTTCCTTCCTGCTCAGGGTAGCCAACCTCCAGGGAGTAGCTGGAGCGCTCCTGCTATTACAACAGAGGTCAGTTCACCTGGAGAAAATGGCCGCTTTGGCAATTGGACTCTATGTCTTTGAAGTCCCTCCCCTCCTCAAACCCCATCCCCAAAACCTCCCTCCGATAGCATAGAGGGACCTGGCAACCCTGGTCCTGTTGCAGGCAAATGGTGCTGCACAAAGCAGGGAGGGACAATCTTTAGCAAGAGCCCAGCATCACCAGCAGTGCTTTCCAGGTGGATGAGCAGGCTTGCCTCTCACACCTCCCCTTCCACCTCCATCTCCTATAGCCTGGCTGGTCACCCTTTCTCCTTCAGTGGGGCACTGGGGCCACCTTGGGGGGCTCTCTTCACTCCAGCAACAAGCTGCCCTTGCATCATCTTCCTCCCCTCACCAGTGGGGCCCATTGTGCCTGTGCTCTGCCTGAAGCAGCTGAGGGCACTGCCTTTGCTGCCTTCCTCCACCTGCCAAACCAGGCCTTATCTGGCAGTGGCCAAACAGCCGCAGCCATGGCCAGCTTTCTCTGCCCCCAGCACTCAAGTGCCCTGCCTGGCATCCTCTGTGGCCAGAGGGATTACTTACTTCCAAGTACGGCTCAGCTCAGACTGATTTCTGGCAGGGAGCAAGGACCGACCACAGACGTTCAAGGCCAGGGGTTTAAGCCTGGAGCAAAGTCAGTAAAAATACAGATGGGGAAGTGCTCTGGAGTGGAGCATCTGCAGAATGTGATGTGGTGCACATGCACTTGCATATTGCTGCACTCAGGGATTGGGGGAAGGAGGCCTTCCAGAGCAGAGCGGGACGTTTTCAGGCAGTCCAGTTCTGCCCCCACTTTTTCTCCAAATTAAATTGCCTGCATGGAATAAGTCTTACTGAATTCGTTGTTCACGATACTATCATTATGACAGTGAAGATGAGTCCGAAAGTAAGTACCAATTTCAGAGAGGAGAGATGCAGGTTGCACCCTCTGAAGCATCCTTATCAGGGGCTTTCCTTGTTCCCAAGGGCAATGTTCCACTTTCCCTCCTAGTGGAAAAGACACTGGGAGAGTACCTTGAACAGAAAAAAATAAACAGCAGACAGGGCTTATGCTCATTTTGTTCTCATCCCCAGTCCTTATAGCTGTGCAAAAAACAAAAAAACAAACTTCAGTACATTTCGGGTCCGGGTTTATTGGGCCTGCTTTCCCCCCGGTAAATCTGGAATAAGCTGAATACCTATACCGGTAAAGGGTATAGGTATTTTATGGGCCCACAAAGGGGTCACCCCAATCCTCCAGGCCAAGCACAAGTTAGAAGTGCAGCATTAGAAGAAGATTTTTTAAAATTGTTTGAGATGATGTCTCATACCAGGGCTCTCAGGAGCTTGTGTAGCTTTACCTGTTGTGCCACTTTGGCTGCACTTAGGTCACAAGCTTTGCAGACTATGCTACTAGATGCTACTTATCTAAGCTGCAATACAAGCTGATTTAGTCCTCAGGCTTCTACCTTCATGCTTCAATATTGGTCAGTTGCTCCCAAAGGCTCTGCTTCAACTCAAAGACCTTAGGCATGCTTAGATGGCATGCCAGAGATCCATAACCCCTGCAGATTACATCACTAAAGTTGCCAGCTCTGGGTTGGGAAATACCTGGAGATTTTTTTTGGGGGGGTGGAGCCTGAGGAGTGCAGGGTTTGGAGAAGGGAGAGACTTCAATCCCATAGAGTCCAATTGCCAAAGCGGCCAATTTCTCCAGGGGAACTGATTTCTATCGCCTGGAGATCAGCTGTAATAGCGGGAGATCTCCAGCTACCACCTGGAGGTTGGCAACCCTATACACCAGGCCTTCATTGTTAGTCATGATGTGTACTGGTGGGACACATGGCTCCCATGGCACTGAAAGAAAATTTGGAAAGCCAGTTATTGTGACTTTGACTTGTGATTGACCTGTACCCATACCTCTTCACTGATATTTGTATAAGTAACACTGTTGATTGAACAGTAAATCAAGGAATTTGGGACTTGGTAAGAAAAGTATTTTTCACATAGAAGTGATGCCCCATAAGCTTTTAAACAAACAATATAGAAAACTGCCATTTAGCTTTCCCTAGCCTCATTTTTTTCCAGATTTCTTGTGATTATTCCATGAAAACAAACCCATCAGAAGGGGACACACCTACCTGTACTAATTCTAAACTACTAAATCTACTGGTCTGTAATTCTGGCCAAACTTACCGGTTCTTTAGCTGCATTCAGGTTTGCACAAATGTGGTGCCGGACTTGTGTACATGCCTTATTACTCCTTCCTCCCATTTTTTTTCTTACATGGAGCATAATGAAGGAATCCCAGTTAGTAATCTCTGCCTACCCATGAGATAGAAATGCAAGTACATAGGTTAACTAGAGTTAGTTCTGCCCTCACAACTAGGATTCTAAACCAGGGTTTAATGCAAGCTTAGAACCTCGGTCAGTGAGGGGAAAACTCACGCCAGTAAACCCATCTACTTGCATTTGCACACCATGCAAATGATAAACTTCTAAGAAGTATTAGGCATGCTTGAGCACCCACTGGTTTGACTCATGTCCTGCTTGCCTGTCATGAGCAGGGAGCCGATGGTTTACTGAGGTGTTTGGATGCCTTCAGAGAAATTTGGATGTATCCATTTTGCATGATTACACCGCTTTTTGAACAGTTATATTTTTGAACAATGATTTTTGCATTTCATCTGCCACCACCTCCAATTTTAAAAGGCACATCGTTGTTGGGGTTTTTTTTTAAGCTGAATTAAAAATTACTATTTATATGTCCCTGTGTGCCTTCAGTATTTGTTCATTATGATCAAGCGTCTACTTTTCGGATGCTAGGGGAGTATAACTCCCGAAGTTTTGTTTAATTTTGAGGTGATTAGCATATTATACCATGACACCAGGAAGACTGCTTAACAGTAGAAATAGCACAAATTCTATCATAGCACCAATTTCAAAACTTGCTAAAAAAAAATATCCATCTGTGGCAAGCAGTTCAAAGGTTGATAAATTTAAGAGCGAGAACAGAAGCTGCAACAACCTGGTCCTGTCGAATAAGCAACAACTGTGCATGCATAAAGCTTCTTAACACAAACTTCAATAACCATGGAGATGATCCAGTCAGGAGTTCACCTCATGTCTCATTGAGTTGAGCAAGATGTGTTTGCCAATAAATCATATCCATAAATTGGATCCAACCCAGTTTTCCGCTGGTGAAAAAGGAAGATAAGGTCTCCTATGACCACCAAAAAAGACTATGCTGGGGATCATTGGACCTCCATCAAGAAAAGCCATATGGGAAAGGGACAGCAGTGAAAAAGGCAATTGAGTGAGAATGAAGGAAAAGGTCACTGGATCCAACCCCACGTCAAAGCTCACAGTATACTTAAATGGGATGCCTTCAGTGCATTCTATGCAAGAAGGGAGGGGCTTTTTCAAAAGCTTTTTGTGGTGCTGGGGTCTATCATTCGAAGGGGCAAAAAGTAGAAAAAAAAATTCCTCTGGGTTTACTCAAGCCCTCAGCATAACTAAATGGATCTGTGTATCCCAACAGTTCCATATAATGTGTGAGCAATTCATGTACAAGTCAAGCCTTTAATGACTCATTTCCTTACAGTTTTTGCCTCATATAAATTAGAACCACAAGCCGTTCCGGCTATTTATCTTTATTTTCCCTAACCATACCAAAAATATGGCTCATATTTCTTATTCAAATTAAATGCTGGAGATGCATTCATGTTGCCGGTTGTGATGGATAGCTGCATTCTACGGAGTTGTCCCGGTCATAGAACCTCCACGATTGACAGAGAGTTTGAAAAAAAATTCTGAGAGTGGCAGTTGAAGAGTTCTGACAGTTGAGAACTGACAGTGACTGAGAAGTTAACTGACAGAGCTTGGAGACAGCAGTGTGAGGGGCAAGCTGACAGATAGAGGATTCTCCTCTGGAGTGGAAAGAAACACATTTTGGGTTTTGGAGCAGGAAAGATCCATGACCAGTTTTCTAGGGAAATAGCTCTGTTAAAAAGAATGATCCCAGGCCAGTTTAAAGAAGGAACTGGGGAAGTGTGCTAATGTTCCTAACTCCTCCAACTAAAGAACCACTGTGTGAAAGAAGCTTAAGAAACAAACCAGTGACTCCCGAGAGAAAGCACTCTCAGTAGAAAATAAAAATTTAAGCACTAGTATGTGATTGTGAACCACCTTGATATAATTGGAATTACAATATATCACTTGAACATAACCATCCCCAGTTCCACAATTCTGTTATTCTGTTACAAACCACATTCCTTTGCTAACTTAACTTTTAAATCCTCCCAAAAGAAACACATAAAGCCATTTTAAGTAGTACTTAAAAATGCCTCTTGAGTGCCATATATTTCTGACCTTTTATAGAAAATAAGAGATCCATCATAATTAGTGGCAATGGTTGTCATAACAAGTTATAAATCTCAACAGAGATAGTGAATGTTGGTGTGTGTGAGAACAAAATAAAAAATGTAATAAAACAAGAGGAGTTCCATCATACCTGTTGAAGCTTGCTTTTTTCATACAGTTTTATTGTGCTGTCTTTTTTTGTGTGTCATCAAGTCGCAGCTGACTTATGGTGACCCTGTAGGGTTTTCAAGGCAAGAGGTGTTCAGAGGTGGTTTGGCATTGCCTGCCTCCGCATCACAATCCTGGTATTCCTTTGGAGGTCTCCCATTCAAATATTAACTAGGGCCGACTGTGTAGCTTCTGCGATCTGACGAGATCAGGCTAGGTTGGGGCTATTCTGGTCAGTGCAGTCTTTACTCCCAACTAGAAAATGCTATTCCTGGTTAAAAACAAATACATGCTCTTCTTAATTCAAGAGAGTCTAACATATCTTTTGTGGGATAAACCATCCAAATAAGTGATGAAGTATTTGTTTAGTATTTGGATAGGAGAGCCAGCATGGTGTAGTGGTTAAGAGTGGCAGACTGTAATCTGGAGAACCCGGTTCGATTCCCCACTCCCCCCGCCCCCACATGAAGCCTGCTGGGAGACCTTGGGCCCGTCACAGTTGTCAGAACTCTGTCAGCCCTCAGGGAGGCAGGCAATGGCAAACTATCTTCAGATGTCTCTTGCCTTGAAAACTCTACAAGGTTGCTGTAAGCCAGCTGTGACTTAACAGCCCACACACATGTTTAGATAGGAGACCATCAAGGAATTCCAGGATCTCAACGGAGAGGCCGGCAATGGCAAACCACCTATGAATGTTTCTACCTTGAAACCCCTACAGGATAGCCATAAGTTGTCTGCAACCTGATGGCAAAAAAAAAGAAGTTGTTAGTGATGGAAGTGAGAATTTGGGGATATAATCCACACAGAGTGAAAACATTTAAGTCCCATTAATTTCAATCAGAAAAAAAGCTGAGCAATTAATTAACTATTCAATTTAAATCAGTGGGATGTATGTCCCTTTGATAGAATTAAATCTGCTTTTAAAACCTGAAGCCAGAGAAACATCACTCTATGCATTAAATATTATTCCCCCATTTTACTCTGTAGAATTCATGAATACTAAAATTTAACAGTAGGGAAATTAAGGAACTACTAAATCTTTAATTGAGTAAAGTCTAATTCAAATTTGCACAGTTCTTCAAGACAAACACACACCTCCACATGGACAAAAACCATATCATTCTCTTCTGCTGTGAATAAAATACAGTGTTACACTGAGGAATCCTTACTGTGTACACAGATCATCCTGCAATTCATAGGACAGAGAAGGGAACGGGTGCATATGTGTGTGGAGCTCTATGATCACATTGGAGCCCCTTGGCACGTTCGGCAAAACACATGTGTTCGATCCTGGCTGAATCCTGGCTGAAACAGGGAATAAAGGAAGCTAAAGTGACCATGCATTTTCACCCATTGTGTGATAAGCCAATGATCTGACTAATTATACAGCTGTTTCATATATTTATATGCTCAAACTGAAACATGCACATCTGTTCCATATGTACTGCTCAATGTTTGAGTCCATTCCAGGCCAAGACAACATATATCTGTTCTGGCATAGTGGCTTTTGCCTTTACAGTTGTTTCTATGTTGATTTAAATGTAAAGTTAAAGATTTCCATCCGGCACCCACATTATTCTTCCTAATGGCTTGTTTACATCAAACGCCAGAAATGTTTTGAAATGCATTGCTTACATTTTATGTAAACATGCCATCAGGAAAAAAATGCATGGGTGGAAGTCTTTACTCTCAGTCAAGTTTTATTGTATAGTCCATGTCATCATAATAGTACAAATAGAATAATGCTTGAAACGTATATCATCAAAACAGTAATGAAGCTGCCCTGGCCTGCATTCAATCTAGCCAATTTGTGACTCTGAAGAAGAAGAGTGGGTTTTTATATGCCGACTTTCTCTACCACTTAAGGCAGAATCAAACAGGCTTATAATCACCTTCCCTTCCCCTCCCCACAACAGACACCCTGTGAGGTAGGTGGGGCTGAGAGAGCTCTAACAGAGCTGTGACTGGCCCCAGGTCACCCAGCTGGCTTCATGTGTAGAAGTGGGAAACAAATTAAGTTCACCAGATTAGCCTCCGCCGCTTATGTGGAGGAGTGGAGAATCAAACCCAGTTCTCCACCACTCAAACCACTGCTCTTAACCACTACACCACGCTGGCCCTGGTAATTTAACAAATAGATTTTAGTTGCTTGTACAGTGTGACTTTCAGTGTAGTATATATCAGTCATTGTCATGTCATTAAAAATTCAGTATTTGATGAGCTGGGGGCATCCCTGCTACTTACTGTCAAAAAAGGGCTATCACAGGTCTTTTGTAAACATTTTATACAGGTAACACACATGGAATCAAATCTGGTATGTCTTCAACAACAGTCCTATCCTACCTGGACATAAATGGCCTTGCTCCAAAAGTAACTCTCCTGAATATCTGTATCTTTTTAATCGATTGTCCATTTGAACCAACCGATAATTATAACGAGGATTCTCAAGGGACCAACTTCTTTAAACATATTTTGAGGAGTCTGAAATAGTCAACAGACTGCAATTTCAGTCAACAGTTTAACATAATAAGGAGCTCTATTTAAGCTGAGATAGTATCAGTTTCCAATAGAAGCAGAGCAGCGGAGAGCTGGATTGCGTAAAAAACCAGTGATCGAAGGAATTTGTTTCAGACTACTTTGAATCTCAGTAAATGGTAACTACTCCACACCTGGGCACCATACGATAACTTAGTAGACATACATTCCACTCATGCAGCTGTACAAATCAGATTTCTTTCCTTGTTTCTGAGAAAAATGTAGAATTGCTGTAGAGCTTATAACAAACTTCAGTCTAATATTTGTGATTTCCTATTCCTATTAGTAGAAAAATTAATGACCAAATATTTAAATGAGTTTAGTTACAGCACAATCTTAAAAATTACTTTCCTGAGTATTTCCCACTGAATAGACCCCACTGAATAGACCAGTTTAGAATTGCTCTCTTAATTTGCTGTATAACCACGTAGCATTCAGTAACACTGTGGAGGTTTACGCCCAAAGACCATAATCTTCTTTTTGGCATAATTTATGAGAAAATGTTCTGCCAAACTATAATCAGTACCAAAAAAAAAAAAAACCTTCTAACCATAGTTGGTTTTGAGCCAACAGGATCACATCATTTGCACAAAACTGAATAGATGATATATTATCTGCAATTTTAACCTGAAGGAAATGATATGATTGATATAGAGATTGAATAAAAGAGAGCCACAAGGCACACTTGACTGATTTTTTTCTGGAAATGGCTATACTATGAGACCTTCAATATTTCTATTGTTTGGATCACTGTATTATGCTATGATTTCCTGATAAGAACTACAATACTTTTTTTTAGCTAATAATATTTTTTGCCATAAATGGTTCCAGGGCACATGACCAAAGGATGGTAAAAGAGGCAAAAAGACGCCCTCTTATCATTTAGTATATTTAAGGATGAGATGTTCAACATAAACCTGTAATCAACTGTCAATCACCCTTCCTAAAAACCATCTTGCCCCTTAGTTAAACATTTGCCAAACTCCTCAAACACACACACACAGGAGTTTAAATTGTATTCTATAAACATACATTTTATGGACCAAATATGTCAAATGTGATTTCAGTGTCTGAATTCCCTTTGCTGCTGAGTATACTTAGATTTTATTTTTTTGTTAGTACAAAATGCAATCAGTTCAGAAACAAATATTATCCTTGCATAAGCAACTTATTAGTAACTAAAGTCTACCTCTGAATAGGCCTATCTCTTGGAATACCAGGGTAATACGCTACCCCCTCCAGCATGTTTGGCAATGCAGTGCAGATGCAACCCTTGGCACCTCCCCTACAAAATGCTTATCTCTTGGCATGAACATAAGAACATAAGCAAGGCCGTGCTGGATCAGACCAAGGCCCATCAAGTCCAGCAGTCCGCTCACAGTGGCCAACCAGGTGCCTCTAGGAAGCCACAAACAAGACAACTGCAGCAGCACCATCCTGCCCGTGTTCCACCGTACTCAAAATAATAGGCATGCTCCTCTGATACTAGAGAGAACAGGTATGCAGCATGACCAGCATCCATTCTAACTAATAGCCATGAATACCCCTTTCCTCCATGAACATGTCATAAGAACATAAGAAAGGCCCTGCTGGATCAGACCAAGGCCCATCAAGTCCAGCAGTCTGTTCACACAGTGGCCAACCAGGTGCCTTTAGGAAGCCACAAACAAGACGACTGCAGCAGCACCATCCTGCCTGTGTTCCACCGCACCCAAAATAATAGGCATGCTCCTCTGATACTAGAGAGAATAGGTATGCAGTATGACCAGTATCCATTCTAACTAATAGCCATGAATACCCCTCTCCTCCATGAATATGTCCACTCCCCTCTTAAAGCCCTCCAAGCTGGCAGCCATCACCACATCCTGGGGCAGGGAGTTCCACAATTTAACTATGCGTTGTGTGAAAAAATATTTCCTTTTATCTGTTTTGAATCTCTCGCTCTCCAGCTTTAGCAGTCCACTCCCCTCTTAAAGCCCTCCAAGCATGGTGAGTCTTGGGATCAATCAATATGTCATTTAAGAAAACAGAATGCAAACTCTTATTATACATACCTCATCTAATCACATCCATCAACATCAGGTAATTATTTTGTGCATGTTGTACTTTACCATATTTTGAATTGCTAAAATCCAAAGGATGGTGCATAATGAGTCATCATTGCTATTCTAGCCACTTGCTATTGTCGTTAAACGTGTGATAACTCATGCATAACTTGAAAAACATGCATATGTATATGTGCGGATCTGTTCACTTCCATGTTACAGCTACCTTGCATTCGATCCTTTATGTACAGCAATAATATATCTGCCTTTGTGGATTTTTTAAAAAAAATCTACTTGCTTAAGCAATCCTGTTAACAACATGCTTTGCATTTTACATGGCCCTCTTTTGTGTATCAAATGTTGCACTCATTCCAGCTGGCACCCAGAAAATTGCTGCAATCAATAGAAATGATTGCAAGGTGAACAGAAAAGCATACCCCTTGCCACAAACAGAGCAATCTGCTGTTTAGTGCCGCGTTTTTTTCCCTCCGGTACAAAAAAAATACTATGAACCCTAACTATTATTAGAATACCCTTGTCGAAAATGCAGCCAGTACCTGACAGTGACAATATTCAAAATCAAGCTTAGATCAGTTCTCTGGGCAGATTTTGAATTCAAAGGTCTAGATTTATAAATATTAGACATGTCAGTTTCTGAAAGTGATTTTTTTTTTGTAACTAATCTTACCCATTAAAACAAAAAATATCATTGTATTAATTGAAGGGCCTTTTTCCTAGGTGTGGATTTTACTGATGGGGGCTAAAGACTAAATGCCCCGGTTGGCCCAGGCTAGCCCAGTCTTGTTGGATCTTGTAAGTTAAGCAGAGTCAGCCCTGGTTAGTACTTGGATGGGAGATCACTAAGGAAACACAGGGTTACTACACAGAGGCAGGCAGTGGCAAACCATCTCTGAATGTCTTTTGCCTTGAAAACCCTATGGACTTACCATAAGTTGGCTGTGACTAGAAGCCACTTTTTACCACTACAAAGACTAATTGAAAGTCAGTATGGTGCCATGGTCAAAGTGTCCAACTAAGATCTGAGAGACATTGGCTTTACTTTCTTGCCGCTAGAATTGTGCAAAACAAAATGGGTAAATTTCGGGATTGGTTTTATTGGGTGTGATTTTTTTCAGTAAACCCAACTGAATACCCATACTGGTAAATGGGTATTTCAGCTTTATTTCCAGGTTTCCAAAAAAAAAAAAAAAAAAAAAAATGGGCCCATTATAGTCTATGGGGATTTTTTCTGAAACTCCTGTGTGAGCATTTTTGGAGGTAGAGGCACCAAATCTGCAGCATAGCTGCAACGGACTCTCCCTAGACAGGCACCAAAGTTCGGTGAACTTTGGAACAGGGGGTCCAATTTTATGAGCCTGCAAAGGGGCCACCCCCATCCTCCAGGCATTTCGAGCTGTCCATCGGTTTTCAGGTTCAGAAGGTCAGTGTTGCTGAGGACTGGTGAAAAGAGCCAATTGGCAGGCTGGCACCTCAACGTCTGGGGGCTCCCTTTGTATCTAGGGTGCATAGTATGATGTCCATACAAATTAGCTTCCAAACTGAGGAAAACAGCTTAAATGCATGAAAAATAGGTCACAGAAAACATTTATTTTGGTGGCAAATGACATCCTGTGAACTGTCCTTTATTATAGTAATCAAAAATCTGATTTCAAGAGATGGTCACGGTGCAGGGAAACAACGCCACTATTCAGGGTGACCTTCAGTTTGAGAGCAGGTTTTTATGGGGGGGGGGATGATATTGGAGCCAGCCAAAGGCAGCTCTTCTGAAGAAGATTACTCATCCCCATGGGTAAGGAGTCTTCTTCAGAAGCCTGGTAAGCAGCTGTAGAAGCTAGCGTTTTTTAGTTGGTGGGTATATCCCTCCAGACGGGACTGGGTGAGCCCCATCTTTTAAATGACTTTTCTGCTATGCAGATTAGTCTTCTGTTGGGTGATGTACCTGGAAAATTGGTCAGACCAAGTTGGCTCTGATTACACAACCCCTACCTCAAAAGGGCCCCAAATATGGGGCCCTAACAAAACCAGTCAAAGTGGGAGAAAGCACAGAACCATGCATCTAAGCAAAGTCAAATAGCTGAAATCCGAAAATTTTTCAGGAATCACCTATTTGGCTTCAGGTAGATTCCCAGGTTTTGGTATTCAGCTGAACCAAAACCCAAATATTGCCAGAATGGCTAATTTCGGGTTATTTTCAGTTCAGGTTTATCGATATGCACAGTCCTACTTGCAACCATAGAAGTTTGCTGGGTGGTTTTAGGCTAGTCCCACACACTTAGCCTAACCTACCTAACAGGGTTTTTGGATAATAAAATAGGGAAGAGAATGATGTAAACTGTGGGGGTTACCGTACTTATATTCCCAGCAATGTATTAAGAGTTTGAAAACGTTATAAAAAATACTGTTCGCACTTTGTTTGGCCCCTTTAGCTGTGAAGACGTCTTCCAACCATTTATAAGCCGTGGTATCCAAAAACCCTTTTAAAGCGATGTTTTTTACAACATTTTCAAACTCTTAATACATCGCTGGGAATACAAAGTGCAGTAACCCCCTGTGTTGAGATCCCTTTGGGGAGAAAGGGAGTACAAATGAATTAAATAAATAAATTGGTAATTGTCATATTTTGTTATTTCACTAAGCTTCACCCAAACTTGCATTATTAGAACAGGGTGAGGTAGATATGAAGAAACATTATATTAAGAGCCAATTACCATCTGTTTATACTCCTTTTCTTGGGAATCTGATTTGTATTTTTTGCTTCCGGTATCACTATTGTGTGTTTATACACTGCTGTCAAGTTGCAGCTGACTTATGGCAACCCCAGCAAGGGGCTTTCAAGGCAAATGAGAAGCAGAGGTGGTTTGCCACTGCCTTCCTCTACAGAGCCTTCCTTGGCGGTCTCTATTCCAAGTACCGACACTGCTTAGCTTCTGAGATCTGATGAGACTGGGCTATACCATCCCGCCTTCCTTCCAGTATCACTGTTACAGTGATGATATTCAGCTTCATCTTTCCATTTCCCTTCCTTCCCCTCTGCTCTTACCTGTATTTCCAATTGTCTTACTGCTACTTCTGCTTGGATGTCAGATCATTATCTCAATATACAAAAAAAAAATTATTGGGTTAGATCCTATAACTTGCTTTGATGAAAGAAGTCTTTCTCTATTGGAAGAGGTTTTTGTATGAGGGAGCTGTAGAATCTAACCCATTTTGTTTTTTTCCCCCTAGGCTCTCCTTTCTTCCTCTTTCTTTCTGTTTCATCTGGCAACCTTGTCTTCATTTTTCCCAACACGTTAAGAGCTTAGACATCATTCATTTATTCCTTGCTATGAGTTACTAATCTTTTTTCTCTATGTATAATATTTCTAAAATGTATCCATTTTATTCTCCTGCTAGGAAAATGATTCTGGCACTTAGTTAACTCAGTGGGACTTCATTTTGAGTAAACCTGTGATCAGATCTAAATGAAATGAACTCTACAGAGCTGAAGAAAACCTAGAGCCATACCAATAACTTCTTTAAAAAACCATAGACAATTCTCTGGAGGAATGAATCATGTCTCTGTAGAAAAGTGGTGGGAGAGGCCCCAAGGAATTTTGCACCAATTATATACCTGTTAGACAACTTCAGAGTGATAATAGACAGTCAATATGGTTTTGCTTTTCATATAGTGTAACCAGTTCAGCAGAAAATATTTTTGAAAAATATCCACACAGCTTTCTTTTAGGAACGCAAACGTTACTGAGCAGAAACTACCAGAGGAACCTTGGGGTCCCTTCCCACTTTATACTTCTAAATATTAATAATGTCTTTGCTAGTGAGATATTTGTGGTTTCAGCAAGGCATGTGGCACTTTTTCATAAAGGAAGCAGACAAGAGAGTGAAGCTAAAAAGCAATGTCTTATTAAAAGTCTCATGCAAAACCATGAAAGAGAATATATCAGAGTTAAGGCTTTAACTTACCGTATTTTTCGCTCCATAAGACGCACTTTTTTCCTCCTCAAAAGTGAGGGGAAATGTCTGTACGTCTTATGGAGCGAATGTGCGCACAGAGCCAGCTGGGCGTGCTGGAATGACGCGAGCCGTCTCTGTGAGCCCCGTTCCAGCGCTCCCAGCCGGCTCTGTGCGCCCTGCCCATCTCCCAGCTGGCCATCAGTGCTGGGAAAGCCGTCTTGCGTCATTCCAGCGCGCCCAGCGGGTGGGGCGCACAGAGCCGTCTCGCGTCGTTCCAGTGCGATGCACCCGTGCCCAGCCGGCTCTGTGCGGCCCCGCCCGCCTCCCAGCTGGCCGTAGGGGCGGGGAACGCCGGCTCGCGCTGTCCCGACGCGCACGCGCCCAGCCGGCATTCGCTCCATAAGACAAGTTTTTAGAGGAGGAAAACAAGATTTTTCTTGTTTTTCTCCTCTAAAAACTAGGTGCGTCTTATGGAGCGGTGTGTCGTATGGAGCGAAAAATATGGTATATGCAGTGCAGAACAGAAACATTTCTAATATCAATGCTGAAGGTATGTAAGATGACTCTCTGATGTGGGATAATGATCTGGGACCATGTTGGAAGAATAGCCAGAGAGACTGGTATTTTTCACTTGTTGTGGTTTTACTTTCAAATATTATTTTTGTTCTAACCGCCTAGGAGCTGGTCAGCAATAACAGAAATGAATAGGGTTGCCAACCTCCAGGTACTAGCTGGAGATTTCCTGCTATTACAACTGATCTCCAGCCGATAGAGATCAGTTCACCTAGAGAAAATGGCCACTTTAGCAATTGGACTCTATGACATTGAATCCCCTCACCAAACCCCGCCCTCCTTAGGCTCTGCCCCAAAAACCTCCTGCCGGTGGCAAAGAGGGACCTGGCAACCCTAGAAATGAACCAAAGCCCTATCACAAATTCATCAGAAGGACCTAGGGGTGAAGCAAGACAATGCAAAAGACATTGGCTGTTATAAAAAATGGTAGCCCAGTGGCAAATTCTTCTTATCCCCTCCATAACGTATAATGCAATGCACTTTATGTCCTGCTGTCAGCATAAGGTTTATTTATTTAAGAATTTTATCCTGCTTTTTCCCTACACCAGGGATATAAAGAGGCTTACCATATACATAAAAACAATAATTTAAACAATAAATACAACAGTTCCCCCCCCAAGTCAAATTTAACAGTGGGGTTGAGCCATGAGGATGACACAGGCTGATGCAGCTTCTGTAGGCAAGGCTCACACTGGGCCATGTACTAAGAGCCAAAGGCCAAGAGCCTCTGGCCATTTCTAAGATTTAGCAGTGCAAACGGAAGCAGAGTTATATCCATAGGATTAAAGTCAATGGGCTTAGAAATGTGAGCTCTGCCAAGGATGGCAGTTAGGGCTGCCAGCTCCGGGTTAGGACATACCTGGACATTTTGGGGGTGGAGCGTGAGGAGGGCGGGGTTTGAGGAGGGGAGGGACTTCAATGGGGTATAATGCCACAAAGTCCACCTTTCAAAGCAGCCATTTTCTCCAGGTGAACTGATCTCAGTTGCCTAGAGATCAGTTGTAATAGCAGGAGATCTCCAGCTACCACTTGGAGGCTGGCAACCCTAACTGCAGTGTCAGTGACCTGCAGAAAAGAAAGGCAATGTTCCCAAGACTTTCCCCTCATTTCCTGTCATTTCCTCACTTCTGCTAGCAGCTACGAATAACGTGAGAGAGCAGCACCATGCCATAGTTTCAGGTACGCTGTGTTAATTATCATTCAAGTGTAAGGGCGAATTCAAAATACAGCAGAAGAAGAAGAGTTGTTTTTATATGCTGACTTTCTCTACCACTTAAGGAACAATCAAACTGGCTTACAATCACCTCCCCCTCCCAACAACAGACACCCTGTGAGGTAGGTGGGATTCATAGAGTGTGACTTGCCCAAAGTCACCCAGCTGGCTTCCTGTGTAGGAGTGGGGAAACCAACCCAGTTCACCAGATTAGCCTCCGCCGCTCATGTGGAGGACTGGGGAATCAAACCCAGTTCTCCAGATCAGAATACACTGCTCCAAACCACCGCTCTTAACCACTACACCATGCTGGCTCTTAATGTTGCTTAATTAAAGCTGCTTGATGAGAGGGTTTCTTCTTTAAATTGAATGGATATACTACACATTTGCACCTGCTTTATTATATTATATACCATTTACCAAATGAAAACTTGCCATATTTTACACTTGATTAACCTGCCAGTGGTAAGATATACATCTCTTACCAACATTAATAGAAATACAACATTAATATAAATATACTTTAGGGAAAGGTACAGTGGAAACAATGAAGGGGGAAAACACATATCATGCTCCTAAATACATATCAGGCTCCACAAATTTTAACTGTATTGTTGCAATAAAATTTGCAACACAAAGCAATCTGGATAACTATACTTACTCCCCTGCAGTGAACAGAAGCAAGGCATAACATTGTCATGTGTTCGAAGTGTCCGTTAGTCACAGACATAGGCTGTAATTTAGCTCAAGTATATATTATTTTCAAAACAATGATAAATCTTCCTTATCATAATGGGATAGTACTCATTTCCACAATTAAGATCAATTTAGGATTAGCAAAATGTATACATTGGAAGCACTCTTCCGTTTTCTGCTTGATAAACAAGGAGGATGCAACAATACAGATTTTAGATTTATTTATTTTTTTGGTAATTCCAGCAAATTTGTATCAGATACTAGGTTGTAATTTCCAGTTAGCAAAATATTTGGGACCAAAAAGGATTAACTGCTACAGTTGTAGATGGATAGTTTCTAGGGTTTCCAACCTCTGCTATTACAACTGATCTCCAAGTGACAGTGATCACCTGGAGAAAATGGCCAGTTTGGCAGCTGTACTCTATCTATGGCAATGAAGTCCCTCCCCTCTCCAAACTCCTCCCTCCTCAGGCTCCACCCCCAAAATATCCAGGTATTTTCCAACCCAGAACTGGAAACTCTAATAATTTCAACAACTGTTGCCCATGATGGCTAACTGTTCAGAGGTAGTATACTTGCAAAAAGCAATGTTTGGGGAGAAATGACAGGAGTAGCCTCTGTATGCTGCTAGCTTTCTATACATCCCTATGTATCTTCTCCCCACTTTTCTCCTCATTAAGGCTGTGCATATCGAGTTTACTGACCCAAAAATAAACCCCAAAAAAGGTTCACAATGATGCTTTTCTGTGAAGAAGGGGATGACACCTTCAGGGGCCCATAAATTCAGATCCCCTGACCCAAACATCACCAAACTTCAGAGTTGGTGCAAGGAGAGTTTCTTGCAGCTACCCTGAAAATTTGGAAACTCTACCTCTAAAAATGCCTCCACAGGAGCTTTGCGGGGGAAAGCCTCCTATAGGCTAAAATGGACCTGAATATTTTTGGGAAAAACCTTTAAAAAGCCAGAACACCCAATTACCGGGGGGAAAAATTGGGTCCAATAAACGTGAACCCAAAACTTACCAATTTATTTATTTTTGCACAGCCCTACTCCTCGTACTTTGTTTGCAGTAACAGACATAGCTCATTGTGAGCTTCTCTAGAGGCCATGACTGTTTGCAATTCTGAAAATCAAAGCATTTGGGAGTTCATTGCATGATATTGAAAAAATAAATAAATAACAGGCTTGTGGTGTCTAAATAGGCATGTTATGATTTTTATATGGTTTAGAAATGACCAGTTTGGAATATCCAAAATGGTGGCATGCAGTCCACTTAGACCCATGGAACAGCATGTTTCCACTGCTTACTCTCTTTCCTGTTACAAAGAGCTACTCTTTAACCCAACATAAATTAGATGTACTGAATTTCATCTGACAAATCTTAGAGGTCATGGATTTACTATATGCCCAAAGGATCTGAGTTTTCTTCAGTTCACGTTTGTAACACTTTTGTCATTAGTCATGCCAATAAAGCCTTATTTAAATAAACTGATTTAAAATTACAAACGTAAGAAGCATGGCTGAAGCAAAGGGACTGAGCCAAACCTGTACCTAATTAATTCTTAACTGCCAAAACAGACTCTTTCAGATTTTACTATACTGCATGGAAAGCAATACTTTTCATTCTGCTCAATTGTTCCAGAAAAGATCAAACTTCTTAGAGATGGGGCCTAGTAACAATTTTGTATTGCCCTCCAGCATTGGCAGCCAAATATTTATTTTTGATTACTTATTTATTTACAAATGTTGTGGCCTGCCTTTCTGCCTCATAAAGGCCAACGAAGGCAGCTAACGGATAAAACAAAAGTAGTATAAAAACATATGAAAAAGCAATTAAAATCAAAACTAAAATGGAAGGCACTTGCACAGACCAATTCTGAGGGCTACTGTGGCAAAGATGGATGGCCACTAGTGCATCTGAGACACTGCTGGCCCTTTCTCTGTGGGTATTCAGCAGATGGAAACAGAAACATGCCCCCCATGAGGCACAGACAGCATAGTAAGCATGTCAGAGTCCATAACAACCCCAGCAACACCCACCAACCAGGCAGTGGTGCCATGACATTCCTCTGAGCGCCACACACAGCAGCCACCAATTACCACCTGCCAATCCAGCCACTGCTCCTCAATGCCACTCTCCCCCCCAACTAGGGTTGCCAGGTCCCTCTTTGCCACTGGCGGGAGGTTTTTGGGGTGGAGCCTGAGGAGGTTTTGGGGAGGGGAGAGACTTCAGTCCTATAGAGTCCAATTGCCAAAGCGGCCATTTTCTCAAGGTGAACTGATCTCTATCGGCTGGAGATCAGTTGTAATAGTGGGGGATCTCCAGCTAGTACCTGAAGGCAGTCAACCCTACCCTCAACAGAGTGCCAGTAGACAGGGAGGAAAGCTAGGAACAGTCAGCCCCCCCTCCCACCACCAGAGAGGCTCATGGCCTAGGGCCGTCAAGCTCCCAATGGCACATTGCTACTGGAGTGCTCCGCCAGCGCTTCTTGGAGATATGCCTGTGTATCTCAGAGAAAAACCAGCATAATGCCTTGCCAGCTCTCTGTGCGCTTTTGCTGCTGCCCACCCCCTCCAGGATTGCATGGTTTGTGTAGATTCTGCTCTCACCACTATGGAAAGTAGACAAACAATATTCAGCTATTTTTACAAGTTTCAGTGCTGTTAATGCAAATCCTAGGACAGCTTAAATACAGTATGTTGCAGATTATGGGTCTCCCACCCCAAGCATCTTTTTATATACGAGAAGTTCCCTAATATGCTCCAGGCCACATCATGGGACCAGATGAATGTTCCATTGTCTCTTTGGGTTGTGTAGTTGTGCCAAGAAAACAAAATAGATCCCATTTGTTCAGTTTGCAGCTCTAGAGAAACAGACGTGACATTTTTTTTCACTCCAAATATTATTTCAGCTATATCAAACAGAGAACAATAAAAACTCTAAACGTCATTACTGAATCTCATCAGCCAAAGTAGTGTCAGTAGGAACTACTAAGCCGGTCCAACAGTGTAGAAAGATTCATCTGTATTCACTTCCTTTGGTCAAACTCAGTCTGGTTTCTTTCTCTTCTTCAGAGAACACTTTAAGTTATGTGCTACAAATTGTCTTTCTACTATTGCCAAAGAAATAACAGCGATGTAGAAAATGTAAGTTGGCTCTTGTGGATAGGCTGTCTGTCACTAGTCAGCAGAAACTGCATTCTCTTGCCTTTTCTTCCTGACAAGGTGTTGTAGCTAATCAGTTGGAGTGTCTTGTAAATGCTTCAGAGGAGTTTCCTAGTTTGTGGCTGGATCTGAAGCATTATTCTATCTTTCCTGCATGTACTGGGGGCCTAAGTGGATGAGACACTGGGGAGATCTGCGAGCCATCTACCCCCACAGCCTGGCTGTTATTACACCTGGAAAGGAAAGAGACAGAGGCGAGCAATGAAGAGCTGCCTCTCCCCCCGCCCCCTGGACTACAAACGGCACAAGTGGTCAGTTTCAATTGGGGAAACAATACACTGTTAAAGAGAGTCTATCTCACCTCAACACTGATCCGAATCAGGGCTCTGCATGGTGGCTGTTTGCTTTTAGAAGGCATTGGGAAGATCTGACCTCTTCACCACTGGAGCATCTCAACATGCTAGCCCCTCAATCATTCAGCATTTGAGTTTCAATTACTGTTCCTTTTTCAAGCAGAGCAGACTTCTCAGCCTGACATCAGCGTCTTTGATTGACTGCTCCAAACTCAAAATTGTCTAGCTGTCTCAAATACAGATTAGTCTAATTTCCAAAGAGGATTTGGCCATCATTTTTTCCTAGCAAACCCACTTTTCTCTGCTAAAGGGTAGGGCCTATGTAATTCAATAGATCACAACTTCACTTCTCATGGTGTTCAATACGGCTGACTCCCAGGAAAGGATAACACTTAATGGTCCGCTGTTAAGATATGACATCAACTAAACCTAAGCCAAGGTAGGAAGACTCATGATAGAGCAACTTGGCTGGAATTAAGCAGATCTGGATCTGGTCAGTTCCTGGACTGAACACTTACTGGGAATTCCATATATGCTGCTTTGAGACACGCAGTAAGTAAGTACCGGTAAGTAAATAAATAAATAAGATGATGTATTTATTTACCATTCGCTTTTAAATAGAACATTCCATGACTACATGTAGAAATCTTTCCTATCACCCACTACCTGATCCTTGTAACTGGACATGCCAGAGACTGAAGATGGGACTGTCTGTTTTACTGCAATAACTTGTTGACAATGTTGTGATCCATGACCGTGCTTATTCTGTTTTCAGCAGTTCACACTGTAAGGCCACAGTTACTGAGCTGAAGTCTGTTTCTGTAACACAGTGTTACGTGAACAAAATAAAGTTCT
Organism: Euleptes europaea; assembly: GCF_029931775.1. Lineage (NCBI taxonomy): Eukaryota > Metazoa > Chordata > Lepidosauria > Squamata > Sphaerodactylidae > Euleptes > Euleptes europaea. Next base: position 33,254,771 of record NC_079320.1, on the reverse strand, counting down.
GGAACTTTGCTGAATCACATTGTTGTGTGAGATTAAACAAGTGAATAGAGGTTTTCCCCCCTAGAACAATGGACTTTATGATGAATAAGGCATTTGCAATAATGAACCATTCAGCATCTGCTTCATTGTTGCAAGCAATTATCCCATTCAAAGAAAATCAAGTGCAGGATGGACTTCAAATTGTGTTCAGTACTCTTTTGGAATCCATTATACTTAGAAGTCACAACAGGGAAAAAGACTTGCATACATGACCATATTCATTCTCAGTGTTGGTGGGTAATATAATTTTAGATCATATTTATGTATCTATTTCTCAAGTGTGGGTAGATCTGTGGATATCTAAATCCGTGTATCGGGCCCACAAAGAGAGAAAGAAGTTTTTCTCCAAATTTGAGAAGATCCCCAAGTTTGCAGAAAAATCTGAAATTGGTAAAAAAAAAAAAAAAAAAAAAAAGATGGGTTGGCTAACCCCCCCCCCCCAATAAACAAAAGTGTTGTCTGTGCATGGCCTGCATGTGTCTGCTGTGGCTTCCTCCATCACCAACGTGGCTTTCTCATCACTAGCATGGCCAGTGTGACTTCCCCCGTTGTGGCCGGTGATGGCACAGTTTCCCCCATTGCAGCTGGGGCCAGTGTGGACAAAGTAGGGGGCTGGCAGGGAAGCAGATGCACAGGGAGCTGACCCAGCCAAGGCCTTTGAACTTCCCAAAAGAAAATAAAAGAAGACAAGGATGCTTTCCCAGTGTGTGGGTGGGTAGGGGCATCTGGAAGGAAAGGATGGCCAACAGCAGGGTTGTCAGCTGGCAGGATCCAAGTAATGGGAGCGGGGAGAAAGAGAGAGTAAATGGAAGGAGAGAGGGATGGGGGTTGGGAAGGGAGAAGGACAAAAAGAGAGGAGTGACATTAGGCATGATGGAGATAGAAAGACACAAATAAGAGAGATAAATAAACAAAGCAAAGGAGTGGGAAAGGGAGAAGATGGAGAAGGGGTGGTGGGAGAAGGGAATAAGCAAAGGTGGGGAATAGGATGATTGTCAGAGAAGGGGATGGGGAGAAACAGAGAAAGGGCAAGTTGATGGGGAAGGGGAGGGGGAATAAGAGAGGTGGGGAAGGTAGAGAGAAGGGGAGTGGGTGAGAAAGAGGTGTAAGATTGTTAGAAAAGGGGGGAGAGGGAAGGAAGCAAAGGGGGCAAGGGATGCACCCTCCCCACAAGTTTCTTGTAGGTCCCCACCTGTGTACAATATTTTCCTGTGGGACCAAACACAGAAAGAATTTCTTCTTTAATCCTTTCATCTCTAAATGACTAGTAAGATTCAGTCTCCTTGTCTACAAAATATTTTCATTGCACAGATAATAGTGCCACTTTAGGCTGTCATCCCAAGCATTTTTATAACAGAGTAAGTCCTATTGAAATAATAGAATTTTCTTCCAAGTAAATGTGTTGAAGATCAGACATTGATTGCATTTGTCATTAAATCTGTGGGGACTTTTCTACTAATTTTAGTAACAAAAAGACTCAACTAAATATCCCATGAGAATAATTAAACATAAGTCTTAACCATTCCTTGGTAGGACTCTTCTAAATATTTCATCAGAAGAAAAAAATAATTCATAGTCCAGGGAGACAAAAAAGATAGATAGGAATATCTCTCTTTGGATTGCCAGTTTGAAATCCAGTAGGAAAGAGGTTGAGGAGGAAGAAAAGCTGGAGTGGGAAGAATCAGTGAGGTATAAAAGTCTACTTTGGGATGTAGCCATTATTAAATTGAGGGGAGGGGACAGTTTATTGTATGAGTATTTCTTGTGCTTATTTTATACATAATAATTATATAGCAATGCTGTCAACCCAGGTCAAACAGACATCCTATTTTTAAGCAAAGGAATATTTGCCTTGGACAAACTTTTTATACTTTATAATGATAGTCACTCAAGATGTAGATGTAGAAGCAATGAATTGGCCAGAAATACAAGCATTCCTGAGAAATAATTGCATGTAGACAGAAACATGTATATTTATATGATAATACACACACCTACAGAGAGAAAGAGATACACATTTGATCTTCCTTTATTGTCAATAGGTGTACATCAGACCAGGTCATTTTGCAGAAGTAACCAGTTATGAATGGAGATTATAAGTGGTGAACTGTGGTGAAAATGAATATAATAGATTTGGAGATAAATATCCTAGAATCATCTGCAATGTGACAAAGGAAACAACTCTCAAATCACATTCAGCTGTGGCATTGCAAGGGATCCTGAGGCATTCTTCTACATGTCAAAATGCCTTGGGCTGGCCAAGATAATGAGCTTCCTTATTTGCATGTAAAAATGAATGCACTCTGGAGGAGGTAAAAAACCAAGATTGATCAGAGTTGTATTGTGACCAATTGGATATGGACAAAAATTAGAAATCATAAGTCAAAGTTCAAAGGTGCTTCCTAAGATATCACAGCTGGGTTCCCCCCCCCACCCAGAGAGGATGTGGAATGGTATGGTATAGCCCTGTCCCACCAGATCTCAGAAGCTAAGCAGTGTCAGTACTTGAACTGGGGCCCACCAAGGAAGACTCTGCAGATGAAGGCAATGGCATACCACCTCTGCTTCTTACCTGCCCTGAAAGTCATTTGCAACTTGATGACACATACATATTTAAAGCACTCCAGGTAGTTATTATTTGTCTTACTGGGAAAGTATATAGGTTCTGATATGGGAACCAGTATATCTGCCCCAATGCATTAAAACTGAATTTTTAAAAAACCCCACTAGGAGTTCTACTAACAGAACTCCCAATGTGTTGTCTTGTTTGGTCCTGACTTATAGTGCATGGCCCAAGGTTACTTTGCAAGCCTTTGTGGCTGAATTGGGAATTGAACCAAAATCTTTCTAGTCTAACATTTTAAAAGAGTATGAACAGTTTGGTTTTTGATTGGAATGAATAGCTTCTGAATGGTAATTCTTGGGCATGAATGGGGTACACACCACTACATCCTTGCTGTGAAATGTATGCTTTACTTACTTAGTATAATTTTATATTTATTATTAATAATTCCACAGAAGGTTTCTTCTTTAAAACTGCCTAGTATGACATGAGGTGGCTAGCAGAATTTCTTTTCCTTCCAATATATTTATAAGACTTCCTTGGGAAGCTATGCAGTTCTGCTTCTTTTTTATTGTTATTTTTGGCTTATAAAAATTTGCTACATTCCACAGAAGTAATGACATTTCCCTGGAGCTGTGAATAACATTTGTCTCATGAAATGATGCATTTGGAAATACAGCAATAATCAATTGTCCAGGCAGGAAGCTCAGCCAGTCATCTGTCCAGATAGCGCCAGCAATGAGTAGAAGGGACGCACCATTAAGATATACCAAATGATGGGTGTGCATAGATACAATACTTAAGGAGCAGATCTTTAAAGAAACATAACTTGTTTGATGTATCTCAAATCTAATTGTGTCCCCATTTTCAAACATGAGAATGCTTTCTGTGCACTTGCATTCATAATTATATTTTCAGCTTTGCTGTCAAGAATACAATTAGGTAAAGGGCCGCGAGGTCACAGGTGGATTGGCGGGCTCCTTTAAGTTGACAATGTACTCAAATCATGGTTATCGTTGGAAACTCTGTGAAAGTGATTGATGTTTGGTGGTGCAGAAATTATTCCAGCACTTTGCTCAATCACAAAATTAGCATGGAGTTATCTTTCAGAAGGTGGCATGAAGCTAGCAGCAGTGGAGATAATTAAAGATTTGCCTTAACAGTTATGTCTTGTGTGGTTAAACACAGCTTATTAATTAATAATATACTTGTTAAACAGGGAGGGAGGGGCACTACAATTTTAATTAGCAGATTAGCTTGGTAAATTACTTGGAGCAGCCCCAAGCAAATGGAGTTGCATTGAATTATTGCCCAAGACAATTTTCAGGGCAAAAGAGGCAATTTAGGGGAGAATAAATCTCCCTCTCCCTCTCTCACACCTATTTCTCACCACCTGATAGGAGTTCCCTCTTTCTCCAATCTACATCACTGGTGCTTTAAAAAAAAACGGTTTCTTCCTCAAGCAATTTCAGTCAACCAAGGGTCACATAGGTAGTAAGATGATGTGAAGGCATCATGCTGCTAAACAGTGCAATCATGAACAGTCTTGCTTGCACCTTTCTAAACCATTTAAGTCACTGGTTCCCAACCAGGGGTCCATGGACCCCCAGGGGTCCACGAGAACTAAACCAGGGGTCCACGAAACAAAGTTATAAACACATAATAAATTAATATTTACGCGGGATGCGTTTGAATCAGTTTCTCTTGAAGAGTTCTGGTGTAAAAAAGCAAGTTCATATCCTACAGTTCGGAGATTCGGCTTGCGATATCTTATGCTCTTCTCTACAACTTATTTATGCGAACAAGGGTTTTCTACTTTGCTTATAATTAAGAACAAGACCAGAAATCGATTGGAAGCAAGTGATGATATTCGTGTAGCTCTGAGCAACAGTATTAGCCCCAGAATTGCCCAGCTTGTAAAAAGGATGCAAGCTCAAAAATCACATTGATTTACAATTAAAAGTTCTCTATTATAAAAAATATATTCAAATATTATTCTAAGTTTAATGTTTAACTAACAGTTATGATTAAAGTTTATTTTCAAATTCTCAGAATTTTTATTTTGAACCTTGGGGTCCCTGCACCGAACAAAAAAGTCCTAGTGGTCCCTGGTCAAAAAAAGGTTGGGAACCGCTGATTTAAGTCAATGAGCTTAGAAGGATATAACTCTGTTCAGGATTGCACTCTTAGCTATTTGATCACACCATGGATACAAAGCAGAGAAGGCAGGGAGCCTTGTTCTCACTCAGTCTAGGCTTCTTTATGGTGCCATTTATCCATCAAATATGGCTGCAGGCAGGAGGGCATTGTGAAGCCAAATCAGAGAGAGGGCAATGCTTTGTCTGCCACTCCCCAAGAACCAAGACACTCAAATGAACATTTGTATTGTAAGAACCAGAAAAAACATTCATGCAACATCCTTGTTTCAGCTTGTGCTTCTATTGTCATCTGCCTCATTCCTCGTATGTACATATATTTGTGTAATACATTTATCATCTTTTTATTAGATACAAATATGTAAATAAAGATGCTGTAGTCTTTTTACCCAGAAACTATATTTGCTTTTGCAGAATGTCTGCAATGTGTGGCTTAATTTGAATAAATGGCTGCTAAAGTTTAACCCAGAAACCAGCTCTAAATAGCAGACCTTGGACATAACTGAACAGATGCAGTTAACTTGCATCAAGTCAGACTATTGATCTGCCTAGCTCAGCACTCTCTTCTCTCCAAGTCCTTCTGTATTGGTCGCAGGCAGTGATGGATTTACCTATATAGGCTTGGCATGCTGCAGTCTAGGGCCTCAAAATCTAGGGAGACTCCAGCCAAGGTGTATAATATCTTGGACACTGTCATATGTAGAGTTTCTAGGTCCCTCTTAGCCACCAGCGGGAGGTTTTGGGGGGCAGAGCCTGAGGAGGGAGGGGTTTGGGGAGGGAGGGACTTCAGTGCAATATCCAATTGCCAAAGTGGCCATTTTCTCCAGGTGAACTGATCTCTATTGGCTGGAGATCAGTTGTAATAGCAGGAGAACTCCAACTAGGCTTACCAGGTCCCTCCTCTGCTCCGGCGGGAGGCTTTGAGGCTGTGGGCGCAATTGCACGAGTGCACCGATGCGCGTGTGCGTCCCTTCCGGTTTACAAACAGAAGTGCCACCTTGCGAGGGGACTTTTCCTCTTAGTTTGAGTGGTAAAGCAGCCCTTTACCACTCAAACTAAGAAGAAAAGTCCCCTCGTGAGGCGGCACTTCTTTTTTACAAGTTTTAAACCAGAAGCGCCGTGCGAGAGTACACGTTTGCCCACCGACCCTCAGATGGTCGGCGGGCAGAGGGGTGAATTGCCAGGGTTTGCCCGCCACCATCAGGCACCTGGCAACCCTATCTCCAGCTAGCACCTGAAGGTTGGCAACCCTAGTCATAGGCCTTTCTATTTTTGAAAGTTACAGTGCTATCACTGAGGCCCTCAGTCATTTGTACTCTGATGTTAATGAGAAGGGTGATACCAGGCTTCAAGCTAACAATCTTTTGCAGAAAATGGAAGAACTGGAATTTGTGTTTATGCTACATTTTTAGAACCGTGTGCTAGGTCATTTTCAAACAGTCTTCCGTCTTCCTTTAGCCGGGAGGGTGGGGGATTGGGCTATTCTCACAAGTGGAATAGCCCTAGGGCCTCTCTTCATCTAAATCCGGCACTAGTCTCAGGTAGGGGTCTTTGCTAGTCCTGCTTCCTGGAGATCCTTTAAACTGTATATGACATGGAGACTGGAACAGAGAGTTCCTGCATTTCAAGGATGCATTGTACAGCAGAGCTACTGCTGCTAATTAAAACCCTAAGGCATAACATCTTGATGTCTACAGAACGAAGGACAACCACCAGTCCAGGAATACCTAGAGCTGGATAATAATAAAAAAAAGAGTTGGTCTTCACCCTAAGACTATATCAAACTTTGCTTATATGAATATGTTCTTCTTGGGGCCAGTGATATATTACTGATATATATTTTTAGTGGATTTCCACAATTAAATCTTAGAAATCTCTTGGCACATTCTTGCTAGTATTTCTTTGAACTGAAGTCAGAAGTGCATGCAACCACACATTTTTTTATTTGGCTGCAGTTAAATTTTCCAGACAGAGACTCATATTTCATGAGTACAATTCAAAGCATGAGATACCTTTGATCACTTTCATTATGATGGGCAGAAGCTGTGCAACTCAAACTAATTTTAACCTACTCAATCTACAGTTTCTTTTTAAACTCCAGATTTTAAGTACCTCACAGTGATCAAGATAAAGGCTTCCATTTGAAGCGATAAATATTTTAATAATAACATGCTTGAACTATTTGAAAATTAAAATTCAAAATATGAACATGTATTTCCAGACTAGACTCTCTTTTTACTTACTACCACACACCAAGCCCTTCAGTCATTATCACATTACTCCTGAGAATCAGTATAAGCATGTTGCAGCTTGCCAAAAGTGTAATGTTGTTTCACTGCAGAAAAAAAGGGTTCAAGTCTCCACTCAGGGCAGACATAGATGTTACCTGAGTGAACAGGTGTTCCTAATTCCACATTTGCCAAAATAAAATGCATGTGGGAGACAGAGAGGGCATTTGAAAGGGAAGAAAAAGAATGATTAATGTTTTTCATACTTTTAGTTTTCTCCTGCACAGACCAACCCCACGGCATTTTATTACAAGCCATTCTTCTTCTGGTTTGGAGTGTGTATGTATGTGTGTGTGTATGAATGATTAAATGGTCGGGGGAGAATTGGCAGTAGAAAATGGCTGGGTGAGGGAGGCTAACATATTGTTTGCTTGTTTATTTTTAAATATATATGTTACACTTATGCAACATACATATGCCAGAATTGTTCCATGGGCTTGCTTGGCATGGTGGTCACTTCTCCCTTCTTTCCAATCTAACTAGAGTTGCTGACTCTGGCCTGGGAAATTTGTGGAGCTATTGGATGGTGCCTCAGGAAGGCAGAATTTGGGGAGGGGAGAAGCTCACTGAGGATGGGATGCCATACAGTCCACCATTCCAAACTGCCATTTTGTCCAGGAGAAGTGATATCTGCAGTCTGAAGCAGGGATGTGTGCTTGGATATATCTGAAAATATACCTCCCAAAAGTTTATTGGTATTTTTTAGGTATATGCTGGATCTGGATACACATTAGAGAATCCCAGTCAATACCTAAAAATGGGGTTTTCTTTAGTAGACAGGCAGTACCAGTTCTGTGGCAATTTTAGTGTCATTTGGTAAATACACACACACACACCTCATTCCCCTAGAAATATTCCCCATAGGGAATAATGGATCCAAATAATTTTTGGGAAAACCCCCCAAAACCCAAATCTGAATATTGAACCAGCATTACAGATCCAAGTAATCCAGAATACCAATAATTATGCCCTCCATGAAATCCCCAGTCTGGAGATCAGGTGTAATCCCAAGAGAACTTCAGGCCCCACCTGGAAGCAGGCCACCTTAAATCTAACATTTAGAATTTCTGAAATTAATTTCAGAACTGAATGAGAATGTACATTTTGTCACATTCATTATTGCATTCCATTTGTTCTCATATATTGCCACTGCTTGAACAATCATTACTGAAACAATGCATGAGCAAACACAAGCATGGGATCGCATAATCGAACACACCAAAAGACAAGCACAATCAATTAATTGAGATTCTTTTTTACTCTGCTCTCTCAGTTCACACAGGCACTTGTGCATAACAATAAGCTAAAGGGACAGACCGATAAAAACTAACAGAAATAAATGAAAGGTGTCACTAACCTTTAGTCTGCTTCAGTCTGTACAAGTGGCAGCTTCCAAAAGCATTGGTGCTACTTGCAGAATAAAACCCAATGATTCCAGACTTCAGTATACTGAAAGAAATAGGGAATTTTTTAGAAGCATCCCTGCTTCAGATATCTCATATGCAGGAAATAAAACAGAGTACTATGAACAGATATTGGTTTCCAGAGTTGTGTAGAGATTAGTGTGTAGGACTAGGATCTGGGAGAATCAGGTTTGAATCCCCACTGTGCCATGGAAGCTTGCTGGGTGACCTTGGGCCAATCACACACTCAAAGCCTAGCCTACCTCACAGGGTTGTTGCTGTGAGGGTAAAATGGAAGAGAGGAGAATTATGTAAGCCACCTTGGGTCCCCATTGGGGAGAAAGGTGGGATATAAATGAAGCAAATAAATAAACAGATATTAATATTGTATAACAGTGCTAGACAATGCTGCATCAGTTTCCAATCTGGTGTAAAGTATTCTATTCTATTGACAGATAAGAAATATACACATAATATCTAGTGCCTTTAAAGGGTTTAGCAAAGGTACCACAGTTATTGTTTCAGGAGGACTGTCAGAAAAAATATGAGGGAACTGCAGGTTTGAATGCACTCTTCTCATGTTAAAATGTCCATTCGTGGAGAAAGCTCTCATGCCAAGGAAAATATATATTTTTCTCCCTGACACACTAGTTTTCTATGTGCAAGGAGCTTTTGCTATAGAAACATTTTCAAACAAGTGATCCTAAATACACATTCTGGGGTAAAACGTATCTATCGAAGAACTGATCCCCTTTCATGTTTTGATCAGCTGTTAGCTAATCTGACATATTCTGGAACCGGCTGTCATCATGTCTTTAACAAATTGAAATGTATTACCAAAACATTTGGTGATTACTCATTCATCATTCCAGATAAAAAGTAGAAATATTTTAAGATGTCATTAAAAATGTAGTATTGATAAACTGTCTGGTAGGATTTGTTAGTAGTGTATTTGTGTTTCTGAAGGCACATTTTGGAAGTGATGATATTCCTAAATGTGAATATGCTCATAAAAGCAGAAGCATATGTCCACATAAGCGAGCCAGTGTGGTATAGCGATTAGAGTTCCAGAACTCTACCTTACTGAATTAATCCAAGTGGCTGATTAAAAAAAAAAAAAGGTAAAGGTCCCCTGTGCAAGCACCGGGTCATTCCTGACCCATGGGGTGACGTCACATCCCGACATTTACTAGGCAGACTTTGTTTACGGGGTGGTTTGCCAGTGCCTTCCCCAGTCATCTTCCCTTTACCCTCAGCAAGCTGGGTACTCATTTTACAGACCTCAGAAGGATGGAAGGCTGAGTCAACCTTGAGCTGGCTACCTGAACCCAACTTTTGTTGGGATCGAACTCAGGTGGTGAACAGAGCTTGGACTGCAGTACTGCAGCTTACCACTCTGCACCACATGAAATGAATGTAAATATAATGTAATGGTCCAATTTTTGAAATAACGTTTAGTTTCTGCTGCTCAACTCTCTCCTCAGCCATCTCAAGTTTGTTTTAGGGCAGAACAGCATTTCAGCCAGCGGGAGAGGCAGCTTTGTGGAGAGAGGTAGTTTACATATATGCATACACATAACCTTTTGAATGAGGTAGTTTACATATATGCATACACATAACCTTTATTGGCATAAATAGTTATGGTCATAAGATCAGAAATAACAGGGTGTTTCATAAAAATTACAATCAATTAATATTTAAGATTGAATCTTAACCTTAACCACTTCCACCAAAAACTCTGCTACCTTCACTGTAACCTCAGTCATGAAGTCATTCAGCAGGAATTGACATATGGTTGTTCTGTAAGGGGCCCTCAATGAGATAGTTCTTTAAAGTACTTTCGCCTTTCAAATCACCGGAAGAGAGAGCATGGTTGCTTTAAACATACGTGGCTGACTTGGAACCTGGATTAAAATTCCCAATTCCATCTTCTAATTGTTCAGATTTGATAAAAGATTTGGGGAGACAGCTGGGGACAGCACAGACAGTGGTGACGGCAAACAAGGATATCAGAACGTTGAAATAAGTTATCCTTTGTTTCATGAAACAGTAATTTCATTCCTCATTTCATTCCTGTTTGGGTTTGCAGATGTTCCCATTTGGACCGAATACTAAAAAGGGCCTGTGTTTGCTTCTAAAATCTCTCAGGAGTGGGATTCACCTCCTGAATTTTATCTCTTCATTAAAATATTGCATGGAGCAAGAGTTCAGAGAGGACTCTATGGTACTACAACAAACCTTCTCCATGGTAATACTGCCAGATAGTCTGTGTGTCTTAGTCCTGAAAAAAAGCCAAGTCATGGTGCAACAATCTTGCCAATTTGTATTCCTTGTGGCTCCCATAGGCTTCCCAAGAGTAAGTGGGTTCAAAGCCTATCCAACTTTGTATAAATATGCACAGATAATAATGCAAACGAAGAGCCACATCATGCTTGATGACCTACATTTTTTAAAGAGACCCAATGGAATGATCTGAAGTCATTTAATAAAAGATTCCTGATGACTTCACTCGGATTTGGCCAAGGTTCTACTGCTGCACAAAACCAATTGTGTTTACTTCAAACAAGACAACAGGGAAGGAAATGGCCACAAGGATTCCTTTCTTCTCATTCTACTAATCTAAACACATATTCTCAGCTAATCAATTACCATTTTCTTTGGCACGGAACATGTGTTTAGTACTTAGGCCCTGCAAAGCCAAAAAAAAAAAAAAAGCGGAACAATTTACCAGCTGAGGTTTGTGCGGAGGCAGTGCAAGCATTTGCAAAAAGTTACTGGTTGCTCTAAACAAAGCACATGCATTTACTCCAAGGACTAATTACTTGACCATAACGAAAGCAGATGTGCTCTATTCAAGCTGTGTCCTGTTTTTCTAACATTTCAGAGGGTTTTTTTAATGAGAGAAACCAGAAACATTATTCAATAAAAGATATACAAAGAACTATTTCCTTAGTGGTTCCTTTTATATTTGTTGCCTACATGTAGTTTGAAACAGAATTCATAAACAAGAACATCATAAATGTTTAAATCGATATATTTACAGTGAGAACATTTCTGTGGCCCTTTCGAAAACCACAGACCTGAAATGCCTTCCAATAAGCAGTTGTTTGACGGTGAGTGAATTTCAGAGCAGTTTTAGCCCATTGTTAGAGTGAGGTCTTAGATGAGGCAGTGTTTCCATATAACACCACCACTGTTTTTTTGGCAGGGTTCTTGTGTGTTTTGTAGCTGCCTGACAGCAGAAATGCAGCTGGCAAACCCTTTTTCCTCAACATGAACATGTGCTATGGGGGGGGGGGACTTCATAAAACTGCCTGACTGGTTTCAAAACTGGGCAGCTCTGGAAGTTAATGCTAATGTGTTTTGTTCTACTGTTTCCACTGTGTCTCTCAAGCCTTTGTCATTATTTTCTGTTTTTGTGTTTCTAGAAACAGAAACCCAGTGGCAGATTAAAACAAGCACCCCTATCATTTATAATATAAATGATCTTGGGCTGTATCAACAGAGGTATAGTGTCCAGATCACGTGAAGAGATGGTTTCACTTTGCTCTGCTCTGGTTAGACCTCACCTAGAGTCCTGTGTAGGGCAGTTGAAATTTTTTTTGGGGAAATTCGGATTCGGCAAAATTCGGCCACTTTTGATTCAGGAAATGCTGAAGTCCAAACTCCCCCGATTCGGATCCGTGCAATTCGGCGCAAGATTCAGAGTTCAGGGGAAAATTCGGCCGTTTAAAGCCATTAAAAACACATTCGCGCCTTTCTGCGGCTCCGGGGGGGGGACATGTTTGGAGGTAGAGGTCCCAAACTTTCAGCGTAGCTTAAGGGGACCAGTCTTGCAAGAACCCCCACGTTTTGTGAAGATTGGGTCAGGGGGTCCTGAGTTATGGGGCCCGGAAGGGGTCCCCCCAATCTGCCCATTGCAATAAAGCCATTACAAACACATTCATGGCTTTCCGTGGCTCTGGGGGGGCCTTTTTGGAGGTAGAGGTCCCAAACTTTCAGCATAGCTTGAGGGGACCCTTCTTGCAAGAACACCCATGTTTGGTGATGATTGGGGCAGGGGGTCCTGAGTTATGGGCCCCAGAAAGGGTCCCCCTTCCGCCCATTGGAATGAATAGAAATAAATAGACCATTTGGACTCGGAGTTTGCAAAACCATGCAAAGCAACACGTGACGCGACCTTGGGAGTTTGCAAACATGGAAAGGGACAGAGGCACACTAGCTATGCATAAGGAGCAGGTGGGGTGGAATTCCCCCCCTCAAACCAGGGAGAGAGAGACACAAGCGGGCACACACACACCCAGGCAGAACGGGCGAAACCCCCCTCTCAAACCAGTACGGCTCGGCCCCAAACAGGGAAAAAACCAAGGAGGAGGAGGCACGGGTGCCGAGCGGTGCCGGGGAGAGACTCACGCAAGCCGCACCGTCACACTCAACCCCAGGCTAAGGGCAAAAAACAAAAGCAGAGCACAGCACACACTCCCACCGAGGCGAGCGGGCACACACCCTCTGCAGAACGGGCGAAGCCCCCCTCAAACCAGTACGGCTCGGCTCAACCCCAAACAGGAAAAAAACCAAGGAGGAGGAGGCGGGGCCCAGGTGCCGAGTGGAGAGAGACTCGCTAGCTGCTACACAGACTCAACTTTAAACTTTAAAAACAGAACACACACTCCTGCAGAGGCAAGCAGGCACACACCCTCTGCAGAACGGGCGAAGCCCCCCCTCAAACCAGTACAGCTCAACTCAACCCGAAACAAGAAAAAAACCAAGGAGGAGGAGGTGCGGCCCAGGTGCCGAGTGGAGAGAGACTCGCAAGCCGCCGCAGAGACTCAACTTTAAACTTTAAAACTTTAAAAGCAGAACACACACTCCCGCAGAGGCAAGCAGGCACACACCCCTTGGCAAAACGGGCGAAAGCCCCCTTTGGCTCCCCCCCCACCCACAGAAACTGCTCCCCCACACACACACACAGACTCTGCTTTCCCCACACACACACACAGGAGAAAAGGTATAGAGAAAAAACCCCAAAATCAAACTGTGTGGATGTCTTCCAGCAGGAGCACAGAGGAGAAATAAATCCAATCCTATTCTGGTAAGCACCAGCAGCTCGGCCCAGTCAGGAATCAGATCTCTCAGCAGCACCGCCACCAAATTGGAAGGCAATGAATACAGTTGGGACGGGAGGGGAGGGATGGGAGTTTTTAAACTCTTCTCCTGGCCATTTCAAAAGTGAGAATCCCTTCTTTGATTGGCCAGGAGAAGACCCAGCTTGACCACCATTGGCCGCGGGAGAATGCTGCTTACTAACTGACGGTTATGCTGCTGATTCTGAGCCCCCAAATTTGCCGAATTTATTTGGCGCGCCCCGAACTCGCCGAATTAGGCTCGTCGTTTTCCCGCCTTTTTTAAAATTTGGTTCCATCCGAACTGAAAACAGCCAAATCAGGGGGAATTCTGCTGTTTTTCGGTTTGGGATGAACCAAATCGACAGCCCTAGTCCTGTGTTCAGTTTGGGGCACCACAATTTACGAAGGATGTAGACAAGCTGGAATATGTCCAGAGGAGGGCAACAAAGATGGTGAGGGGTCTGGAGACCAAGTCCTATGAGGAAAGGTTGAAGGAGCTGGATATGTTTAGCCTGGAGAGGAGACAACTGAGAGGTGATATGATAACCATCTTCAAGTACTTGAAGGGCTGTCATATAGAGGATGATGTGGTGCAAAGTTGTTTTCTGTTGCCCCAGAAGGTTGGACCAGAATCAACGGGTTGAAATTAGATCAAAAGAGTTTCCATCTAAACATTAGGAAGATCTTTCTAACAGAGCGGTTCCTCAGTGGAACAGGCTTCCTCAGGAGGTGGTGAGCTCTCATTCCCTGCAAGTTTTTAAGCAGAAGCTAAATGGCCATCTGTCAGCAATGCTGATTCTATGATCTTAGGTAGATCGTGAGAGGGAGGGCATCTTGGCCATCTTCCAGGCATGGAGTAGGAGCCATTGATGGTGTGTGGTGGAGGTAATTGTGAATTTCCTGCATTGTGCAGGGAGTTGGACTAGATGCCCCTGGTGGTCCCTTCAAACTCTATTATTCTATGATCTACGTTCATTCTCCATTTGTGTTTCTTAGTCTGGTGAACTGTGCTTTTTTTCTTGGGTGTCATTGTGAATATATGCACACATGCTGATCAGTTTCATTAAATGAAAAAAAGAGGAGGGAAATCATTACAAAGGTTCACGTTATACATTAAATTAAAATCAAGTTTAGATTAATGCAGCCCATCCAACCCTTGATCACAAGCATAACTTCAAATATAACAGGATATGGCTTTTTTGTAAAACTCAAACATATGAATACATAAACAGAAATTTAAATCTTGCCAACTATACTTGATAATGTGACATCTAAAAGTCATAGAGCAAAAGGAGGGAAGGCAACCCATTCCTTAAAAGATTACTCTAGCCAGGAAACTGTAGCTTGCAGCAGCTACATTCGGGTCCAATAACACTTGAGAGACCAACAAGATTTTGACAGTATGTGCTTTTGAGAGTCAAAGATTCCTTCTGCAGTCATCTTGTTTGTGGCTTCCTAGAGGCACCTGGTTGGCCACTGTGTGAACAGACTGCTGGACCTGATGGGCCTTGGTCTGATCCAGCAGGGCCTTTCTTATGTTCTTATGTTCATCAAATACCTGATGAAGGAAGCTTTGATTCTTGAAAGTACAGACTATGAAAATCTTGTTGGCCTTGAAGGTGCTACTGGACAAATCTAGTGGTTCTACTATAGACCAATATGGCTGCCCTCTGAAACTATCTCCATGCAGCTTGGAGGAATTCCTTCTCTACTCAGTGGGCTGGATCCAGAGGTGACTTGCTAAAGCACTTGCACCAGCAGAATTGCATGAGTTATGCCAATCTCCACCAACACAGATTCCCACCTTGCCCTTTTTGGGCTCCTCTCTCCCAAGAGCAGCATTTTGAAAGGTTCAGTGGGGTGCAGTGAAAGCACAGATATATGAACGTTTTGTTCTATGACTGGACTTTGGAAGTAGCCCCTAGTTGTCACCAGCGACAGATTTCTTATACAAACTATCAAATAGGGTGAGCCCTGCTTCTTGGTAAAATCCCCAAATTTACCATGCAGTAAGCCCTGGTTAGTATTTGGATGGGAGACCACCGAGGAATACCAGGGTTGCTGTGCAGAGGAAGGCACTGGCAAACCACCTCTGTTAGTTTCTTGCAAGTTGCCATAAAAAAACCCCAAAAGGGGTCGCCATAAGTCAGCTGCGACTTGATGGCACTTTACACACACACAAACCAGCAATTTGTGCTAGATCACTGATGTAGTCACACACACCCTTTTAAACTAAGTAAATATGTGTTGGCATTGAGAGTGAACAAAGCAGTAAGTTATACAACCAATAAAACATGTCCCATTTGATTTGGGGCAAAATAAAATTAAAGTAGTGAAAACAGGGGAGACTTTTTTTACTGAGTTGTTGGTTAAGTGAAAGATTTAACAGCATGGAAGGGATAAAAGCCATTGTGAAGCACAAACACATAATCTGATAAACCTTAATAGCTGTTTCCTTGTATCCTAAATTCTAGCCTTTAGCAACACTTTTATGTTAGGGATATAAATTATATGAACTTCAACACTGAGGTTTTACAATTGGGAAGCTGACAGATATTTGAAGCACAGTGGCATCAGTGTGGATTTCTTTTTCCATTCTTCAGTTTATGAATTCACCAACATGATGAAAGATTTTCTGGAATTCACAAGGCTTTTGTGTTCCACCATGGATTAAAAAGAGGATTTTAGGTGCTCTTATACCTGAGTCAGCACTGTGCACCACATCATCCACATACATAAAAATGCTGACAAGGAATACTGCGTTCAATTACTTCGCTAATTTCAAAGTCAGAAAAAAAAGGGGGGGGAAGCCAAAATTTGAGAACACTGAAATAACAAATTGGGGGTGGGGGTACAAAAATTCCATTTCTTTGCAACCCACATTTTAAAACCCTCATTACATTCCTTCCCAAAGTCAAAATGAATGTTTCATTAAAAATCCTCAGAAAACCAGGTTGAAGCATTTACATGAAGTTAAAAACCACTGGAGAATATCCAATGTTTCATGTGAAAAATACATAGGAAATAATCATAGTTGAATTCTTTTTATAAATTATGCCCATAACACACTGGGAACATTTCCTTATAAAAGCCCATTTGAAATAAATGTGACTTGCAAAAAATGTGGTAATTCTCTTTTTCTATCTCTTTAGCAGCTTTTACTCAATTGTGCTTATAAAGGAGAATTTATCTGCCCAAATGCATTCATTAATTAATGAATGAGAAAATGGAAGTAAAAAGTCCTCTCTAAATGCTATTATTATAAAAGGAACAAATAGGAAACCTTAACAAAATTAATTGGTACTGATTATCCTAATGCTTGGATATCTGGTCAGAGAAAAGAACAGGGCTGCTAAGAGGGTGTAGGGAGAAAACAAATCCTGGATTCCTAGTCACCTTAGAGACCCATGGAGCTAACCAAATCATGTTGATTCAGACTTGGGTAGGATGAAGGGGCCCTGGCAGGAATTTTCCTTTGTCAGGGCC
Organism: Euleptes europaea; assembly: GCF_029931775.1. Taxonomy (NCBI): domain Eukaryota; kingdom Metazoa; phylum Chordata; class Lepidosauria; order Squamata; family Sphaerodactylidae; genus Euleptes; species Euleptes europaea. The sequence continues at coordinate 33,237,710 of NC_079320.1, read as the reverse complement.
AGGGGCCGATAGTGGCTATTGGCAGTCTTGGTAAGGGGGAGACAGGAAATAATGAAACTGACAGAGAGCCCTATTTAAGAAATGTAATTGTTGTGGCTCTAAGATGGCTGAATCTGACACTCACTCAATAGGATCCCTCAACTTGCCACCCTTGTGATCTCCTCACGCTCAAGACCAGGAAGGAGAGAGTGGCTCGACTTAAGGCCCATTGAAGGCCCACTGGGGCCAGATAGACGGGAAGGCGTGTCAGCGAACAACGAACTCCTTCTGTGGTATCTGTACCAATAGTTCCTTCCACTAAGAAAATTAAATCAGCTGGGAGCAGTAAACAGGCCACATCTAAGCCACCATCTAAAAAGAAAAAGGAAAAAGAAAGAGCCACAGTAAAGAAAGGCGATAAAGGCGATAAAGCAGCCTTAACATTGGGGCCTTCAAAAACTGCCCCTCGGAGTTGCTTGCCTTCATGTTCACCTTGGGGTCAACGCTTGCCGCCATCACCTTGGAGTCAAAACCCCACTTGGTGCTCACCATTGAACGGTGCAGCGGTGCCGTTGTTATTGGATTTAGGGGAGGAGTCTTCGAAGCAGTCTATCCCCTTATCACTAGGAGAAAGTTACTGCTCATCGTCATAGGAAAGACTCACCCCTGAGAAGCCAATCTCTCTCACTGTTAGAGAGGAGAGAAGAGAATAAATTCTACAGTCAATATTCTTTACTACAAGTTTATGAGCAAGTAAACACAGACACTGAAATGTGCATGCCATTCAAGAACTTTACAAGCCAGAAGGGGAGGGGCTGCTTGGCATACAGAAGGTCCCAGGTTCAATCCCCGGCATCTCCAGTTAAAGGGACTAGGCAAGTAGGTAATGTGAAAGACCTCTGCCTGAGACCCTGAAGAGCCGCTGCCAGTCTAAATAGACAATACTGACTTTGATGGATCAAGGGTCCGATTCAGTAGAATGTGTTCAGAACATTCTTGAAAAGGAATTGTATGTAACTCAGTATTTCCCCAAAAGGCAACAACTTCACTCATTTTTGAGTTATGGGTTTGCCACGTCTTGTGCATTTTAATTTCGAAATATGAATAACAAATGCGTACAAATGATTTAGCCATCAAACAATAATATAAGATGCCTGAAAACAGAAGGCAAATGCAATTTGTCAAGCAATTTTCCAATAGGCTGCCAGAGTTCAAATTGGTTTGGATGCTTTCCCAAATATATTATTGCTCTTTACAAATGTCCTCTATTTCTTATTTTAATGAAATATTAAAATCTTATTGCTCTTTAGCATTTATGTTATTTTGAATAATGATGAAACTAGCATTTTGAAGATACAAGTGAGGGACACACAAGGACTTGCGGGTGATATTTCATTTTACTCTCCCTCACTATTCTCTCTTTTGCTTTCTTGAAAGCCCCCATAGTCTCTCCCCTTTTCCTGCATTTATCTCTCCTTCCCACCCACCAGTCAACCTACATTTATCAGCCCTCGTCCAGCTTTCCCTCCTTCCCTCCCTCTGGAAGTCTCTGCCTGAGAAAACTATGGCCTAGTTGCACAGTGCCATCCACCAGACTGGGCCCAGTTGTGCTGTGCAGTCCCCAGCATGGACCCAGTTGTATGATGGGGAACCCACAAGGACTTGCAGAGGGCACCTCATTTTCTCCTCAATCCCTAGGGCTGCCAACCTCCAGGTACTAGCTGGAGATCTCCTGCTATTACAACTGATCTCCAGCCGACAGAGATCAGTTCACCTGGAGAAAATGGCAATTGGACTCTATGGCACTGAAGTCCTTCCCCTCCTCAAACCCCTCCTCAGGCTCTGCCCCAAAAACCTCCCACCAGTGGCAAAGAGGGACCTGGCAACCCTACCTATCCCCTTCCCCACACTATTTCCTCTTGCCCTTTTCCTGGCAACTCCCATACCCTCCTCTTTCCCTGCTTCCTTCTCTCCTTCTCACCCACCCACCAACCTACTTTTTGTCTGTATTGGTTTACTTCATTTATACCCCTAGCTTTCTCCACAATGGGGAATCAAAGTAGCTGAGATTATTTCCCCCTCCTCCATTTTATCCTCATAACAACTCTAAGAGGTAAGTGAGGCTGAGAATGTGTAACAGCTCAGAGATCACCCAGTGAGCCTCAACAGCAAAGTGGGGCTTCAAACCTGGGTGTCCCAAATCCTAGTCTGAAATTCTAACCACTACACTTCATGGGGTGTCTAGTGTTGCATAGTGGCTAGGCCTGGGTGCGTCATGCAGGTCTGGTAGTAACAAGCAGCCTGGTTTTTGCTGGTGGGTCTGATCCCAATGAGTCCTCCCATAAAGGCCAAGACAGCCCCTGGAAATGACCTTGGCCCCGCCAGCTACCCTATACTGACAGGAAACGAGGTTTGAATGCTGGCATATTGTTTTGGTTACTGGTAAAAGTCAATGAAGCCATTCATTTATTAAGGCTACTGGCACTGCTTCGATTATTTGGCGGGGGGGGGAGTTAACACATCTAATTCATCTTTTTTTAGATTTCAGATTTTTTTGCAAACTAGGGCATTTTTAGTGTTTGTAGAGAGATCTGTTTCATCTGTTCATGATTCCAGTCTCTAGATTTAAGTATCCACATATTTGGCCACATTGAGAATTAGATATATTGGTTCCATGTGTCTTCACTTGTACATGATGGCAGTGTCTCAATCTATAACAAAGCATTTCTAAACACTGACATATTTTTAAAAATGCCATAGCATCATCTCCTGTTCTTAATTAGCAAAGTCCATTGGGTGGATACAGTTGTTGCCAAACCACCTCCATTTTGTGTGTGTTCCCATGCAACCATATTGATGCTAGGATCAACTTCGCTTGCTATGTCACATCAGGCCATTTTGGAGGGGAAATTATGAAGGAGCAAAAGGATAAACATACCCTCTTCCAGTATCACTTACCTCCCCCCCCCACAGCTGATTTGACTATTAAACCATTGAGACCACTGAGGAAAGCCTTAGGGCCAAAATGCGTCTGGATACAATGTTTTATGTGTGTTATCAAACTGTATTTTGTGTGTGTGTGTGTGTGTGTGTGTGTGTGTGTGTGTATAGTGGCTTTAATACCTCTCTGATGCTTTGGCTTTTAATCCTTTTATGAATTTGTGCACACAATAAAGAAATTACTATTTATGTTTGATGATAGCTCAATCTTTTTGGTTCTTAACCTGGTTTTTGGGTTGGGCTTCATTTCCTTCTTCCTTGTTTTAATAAACAAACAAACACAAATAAACATCGTCGAAGGCTTTCACGGTCAGAGTTCATTGGTTCTTGTAGGTTATCCGGGCTGTGTAACCGTGGTCTTGGAATTTTCTTTCCTGACGTTTCGCCAGCAACTGTGGCAGGCATCTTCAGAGTAGTAACACTGAAGGACAGTGTCTCTCAGTGTCAAGGGTGTAGGAAGAGTAATATATAGTCAGAAAGGGGTTGGGCTTGAGCTGAGTATTGTCCTGCAAAAGTATTGTCCTGTAAGTATCAAGATAATGTGCTAATGAGGGTATGGTATGTTAATATGGAACCATTGTATCCTGAAGTGATCTGTTAATGTGTGTAATCCAAAGCTAATCTGTATGGCTATTGTTGAATGTTGTCTTTGTCTGGAGGTTTTTCAGGGCAGGAAGCCAAGCCTTATTCATTCTTAAACTCTCCTCTTTTCTGTTAAAGTTGTGCTGATGTTTATGAATTTCAATGGCTTCTCTGTGCAATCTGACAAAATAGTTGGTAGAATTGTCCAGTCTTTCAGTGTCTTGGAATAAGACCCTGTGTCCTGTTTGTGTCAGTCCATGTTCAGCCACTGCTGATTTCTCAGGTTGGCCAAGTCTGCAGTATCTTTCATGTTCTTTTATCCTTGTTTGTATGCTGCGTTTTGTGGTCCCGATGTAAACTTCTCCACAGCTGCAAGGTATACGATATACTCCTGCAGAGGTGAGGGGGTCTCTTTTGTCTTTTGCTGATCGTAGCATTTGTTGTATTTTCTTGGTGGGTTTAAACACTGTTTGTAGGTTATGTTTTTTCAAAAGTTTCTCCATCCTATCAGTGACTCCTTTAATAAATGGCAAGAATACCTTTCCTATGGGAGACTGTTTTTCTTGAGTTTTCTGATTTTTGTTTGGTTTAATGGCCCTTCTGATTTCATTCTTGGAGTAGCCGTTTGCTAGCAGTGCATGATTTAGATGATTAGTTTCTTCCTTGAGAAACTGTGGTTCACAGATCCGTCTTGCACGGTCCATTAATGTTTTGATTATTCCTCTTTTCTGTCGGGGGTGGTGGTTGGAGTTTTTGTGTAAGTAGCGATCTGTGTGAGTTGGTTTCCGGTAGACCTTGTGACCTAACTGAAGGTTTGATTTACGGATGACAAGGGTGTCAAGAAATGGGAGTTTACCCTCAATTTCCTTTTCCATGGTAAACTGAATGTTTGGATGGATATTATTAAGATGGTTTAGAAAGTCCATTAATTTTTCTTCACCATGGCTCCAAATGGTAAATGTATCATCTACGAACCTGAACCAGACTGTAGGTTTGTAAGGTGCTGATTCTAATGCTGTCTTTTCAAAATATTCCATGTAAAAGTTTGCTATTACTGGACTGAGTGGACTTCCCATAGCTACTCCATCAATCTGTTCATAAAATTCTTGATCCCATAGGAAATAACTTGTTGTCAAACAATGGTGAAATAAGGCTGTTATATCTTCTGGAAAAATCTGGTTAATCAATGAGATTGTGTCTTTTACTGGAACCTTGGTAAAGAGGGATACAACATCAAAACTGATTAATATATCCTTTGGATTGAGTCTTAACGGACTGATTTTGTTGATGAAGTGAGTTGAATCTTTGATGTAAGAAGTGGTTTTTCCAATGTGGTCCTGTAGGAGGGTGGTCAAATATTTAGCTAATTCATATGTTGGGGAACCAATGGCACTCACGATGGGTCGGAGTGGAACGGAATCCTTATGAATTTTAGGTAGTCCATATAATCGTGGTGGTTGTGCTTCAGTCTTGCATAGTTTTCTGTGTGTGTCGGGATGAAGAGTGGAATTCTTGATCAGAATGCTAGTTTTCCTGGTAATTTTGCAAGTTGGATCTCGTTTTAGTTTTTTGTATGTGGCAGGGTCCAGAAGTTCCTCAATCTTCTTTTTGTATTCTTCTGTTTTCATGATCACTGTGGCATTGCCTTTGTCAGCTGGTAGAATAATGATTTCTGGATCTGCATTGAGGGTCTTGATGGCGTTTCTCTCCTTGCGTGTTATATTGCTAGCAGGGGGCTTTGCTTTTCGTAGAATTCTTGCTGTCTCTCCTCTTATTTCCTCAGCATCTTCTTCAGGTAGATTACAAATGGCAGATTCTACATTTGCAATGATGTCTTCCACTGGAATTTGGGTGGGAGTGACTGCAAAGTTTCCTCCCTTAGCTAAGATGGAAGTTTCTTCAGGTGAGAGTTGTCGGTCTGTCAGATTGAAGATAATCCGTTTGTTGTCAAGTTTTGGACTGTTCTGTCTTCTTTCCTGTAATTTGTTAAACTTTTGCTTCTGTCTGGAAGTATGGCTGGTTAACCCCTGTTCCATTTTTCTGTAGGTGAGATTATCATGGCTTCCCATTTTGTGAGAGAGCCCGTTCTAGATGGTCATAAATGCGGTTAGCTCGTGAAGTTTTAAAGATTCTTTTACTTGTGAGAAAAGATGGAATGGTTCCAGTGTCTCTGCATCGCAGTAGAAAAGTTAAAGAACAAAGTAGATGTGCTTTCTTGTTCCGAAGTGTTTCCAATCTCCGGGTCTGTTGAAATATTTCCTCCCCGTAGAGGCGTTCAAAATATTGTCGAAGGCTTTCACGGTCAGAGTTCATTGGTTCTTGTAGGTTATCCGGGCTGTGTAACCGTGGTCTTGGAATTTTCTTGGAACGGGCTCTCTTACGAGAGAGAATTCACACTACCCGCAGAGAACTTGCTGCCACAGACAAGGAGTTGTTTTCCTTACATATCAATACTAGCCACAAAATGAGAAGCCATGATTGGGACAAGATTGATAATCTCACCTACAGAAAAATGGAACAGGGGTTAACCAGCCATACTTCCAGACAGAAGCAAAAGTTTAACAAATTACAGGAAAGAAGACAGAACAGTCCAAAACTTGACAACAAACGGATTATCTTCAATCTGACAGACCGACAACTCTCACCTGAAGAAACTTCCATCTTAGCTAAGGGAGGAAACTTTGCAGTCACTCCCACCCAAATTCCAGTGGAAGACATCATTGCAAATGTAGAATCTGCCATTTGTAATCTACCTGAAGAAGATGCTGAGGAAATAAGAGGAGAGACAGCAAGAATTCTACGAAAAGCAAAGCCCCCTGCTAGCAATATAACACGCAAGGAGAGAAACGCCATCAAGACCCTCAATGCAGATCCAGAAATCATTATTCTACCAGCTGACAAAGGCAATGCCACAGTGATCATGAAAACAGAAGAATACAAAAAGAAGATTGAGGAACTTCTGGACCCTGCCACATACAAAAAACTAAAACGAGATCCAACTTGCAAAATTACCAGGAAAACTAGCATTCTGATCAAGAATTCCACTCTTCATCCCGACACACACAGAAAACTATGCAAGACTGAAGCACAACCACCACGATTATATGGACTACCTAAAATTCATAAGGATTCCGTTCCACTCCGACCCATCGTGAGTGCCATTGGTTCCCCAACATATGAATTAGCTAAATATTTGACCACCCTCCTACAGGACCACATTGGAAAAACCACTTCTTACATCAAAGATTCAACTCACTTCATCAACAAAATCAGTCCGTTAAGACTCAATCCAAAGGATATATTAATCAGTTTTGATGTTGTATCCCTCTTTACCAAGGTTCCAGTAAAAGACACAATCTCATTGATTAACCAGATTTTTCCAGAAGATATAACAGCCTTATTTCACCATTGTTTGACAACAAGTTATTTCCTATGGGATCAAGAATTTTATGAACAGATTGATGGAGTAGCTATGGGAAGTCCACTCAGTCCAGTAATAGCAAACTTTTACATGGAATATTTTGAAAAGACAGCATTAGAATCAGCACCTTACAAACCTACAGTCTGGTTCAGGTTCGTAGATGATACATTTACCATTTGGAGCCATGGTGAAGAAAAATTAATGGACTTTCTAAACCATCTTAATAATATCCATCCAAACATTCAGTTTACCATGGAAAAGGAAATTGAGGGTAAACTCCCATTTCTTGACACCCTTGTCATCCGTAAATCAAACCTTCAGTTAGGTCACAAGGTCTACCGGAAACCAACTCACACAGATCGCTACTTACACAAAAACTCCAACCACCACCCCCGACAGAAAAGAGGAATAATCAAAACATTAATGGACCGTGCAAGACGGATCTGTGAACCACAGTTTCTCAAGGAAGAAACTAATCATCTAAATCATGCACTGCTAGCAAACGGCTACTCCAAGAATGAAATCAGAAGGGCCATTAAACCAAACAAAAATCAGAAAACTCAAGAAAAACAGTCTCCCATAGGAAAGGTATTCTTATCATTTATTAAAGGAGTCACTGATAGGATGGAGAAACTTTTGAAAAAACATAACCTACAAACAGTGTTTAAACCCACCAAGAAAATACAACAAATGCTACGATCAGCAAAAGACAAAAGAGACCCCCTCACCTCTGCAGGAGTATATCGTATACCTTGCAGCTGTGGAGAAGTTTACATCGGGACCACAAAACGCAGCATACAAACAAGGATAAAAGAACATGAAAGATACTGCAGACTTGGCCAACCTGAGAAATCAGCAGTGGCTGAACATGGACTGACACAAACAGGACACAGGGTCTTATTCCAAGACACTGAAAGACTGGACAATTCTACCAACTATTTTGTCAGATTGCACAGAGAAGCCATTGAAATTCATAAACATCAGCACAACTTTAACAGAAAAGAGGAGAGTTTAAGAATGAATAAGGCTTGGCTTCCTGCCCTGAAAAACCTCCAGACAAAGACAACATTCAACAATAGCCATACAGATTAGCTTTGGATTACACACATTAACAGATCACTTCAGGATACAATGGTTCCATATTAACATACCATACCCTCATTAGCACATTATCTTGATACTTACAGGACAATACTTTTGCAGGACAATACTCAGCTCAAGCCCAACCCCTTTCTGACTATATATTACTCTTCCTACACCCTTGACACTGAGAGACACTGTCCTTCAGTGTTACTACTCTGAAGATGCCTGCCACAGTTGCTGGCGAAACGTCAGGAAAGAAAATTCCAAGACCACGGTTACACAGCCCGGATAACCTACAAGAACCAACAAATAAACATCATTGGCTCAGTATGTTTCACCTCATAGTAGGGGTGTGCATTTGGACCTACTTGACATGAAATTATACCCAAAATTAGCTATTTCAGGTCAGCTCGAGAACACCCAAAATTATGCAAAACACCACCAAAATTCTGGGAGCAATGGAAATTTGTCTCCCAGAATTTTGGGAGTGTTTGGGGTTTTTAGGGAGGTACAGGAGTGGTATAGTGATGAAGCCAAATGGGAAACAGCTGTTAATTGGCATCTCTTTCCCCTTGAGAAGAGAGACACCAACTAACAGCTGATGGTCAGGTACGTTTGATTTCCATCTACGGCTCTTTAAATTTTAAAAAGGAAAGGACCAACTGCTCCCAGATTTACCATACCAGCATTGCCTCAATTGGAGGCTTCAGCCTGCTGCCTGCATAAGATGCATTGGAGTCCCGCCCACAGCCAGAAAATGGTGGACAAAATGGCAGGTTCCTGGACTCCCACAAGGCTTGGGCATGGCAATGTCCATTTTCTAACACACCTCTGGGGGCTTTTGTTTTATTTTTGTGTTGGCTACTGGATGGTGTTATTGTTATATTAATTTTAAAAAGTATACCGACATGTGTACCAGTTTCTTTGAATTCCCAGCTTTCATGTCAAAAAAGTAACCCATCTCTATCTCCTTCCTTTGTGGAGATACACTACTGATTTTTTACTAGAGCAAAATAAACACAGGTGGGTTATAAATGAATTAACAATCCCATTCTCATTCCACATTGAAATACATATTTCAATAATTTATCAGTTCTGTCACAGCATTATTATATAGTTGACTAATTTAAATTAGATTTTGGACACTATATTAGAAAGAACAGGCATGTCTAATGATGGTAAGTGTTAGAACCAAGTATAATTACAATGGAGACTTAATTTTCATGCTGTGTGATGATAAATGGATCAAATGCTTCAGGGAAAAGTAATCAAAATGTTATGCACGACAGTCAAATATGCTTAATCTAGAAATCCTGAACAATTACATGCATTAATTTTGCTATTGATTAGCTGCATGTTTTAACGCACTGGATTATTATCTTACATTTGAAATTAAATTACAAAGCTCAGTATAATGCGTTGGAAGCCCAAACCTGGATGGGCAGCCCATTCCTGAAGGGGGGGTGGAGCCGCAGAGGAACTGGCGTGAACTGATTTTGATTGGCTGGAAATCAGTTGTAATAGCAGGAGATCTCCAGCATGCCTAGGGCGTAGGGTTGCCAACCTCCAGGTGATGGCTGGAGTTCTCCTGCTAATGCAACTGATGTCCAGCCAATAGAGATCAGTTCACCTGGAGAAAATGGCCGCTTTGGCAATAGGACTCTATGGCATCGAAGTCCCTCCCCTTCCAAAACCCCACCCTCCTCAGGGTCTGCCCCAAAAACCTCCCATGGGTGGCGAAGAGGGAACCCGAAGTGCAAGACTTATGATGCTGACCAACTCTGGCCCTAGGAAAAGAAAGTGCTGTCTTGCCTCCCTCCTATGTAGAACCAATTCTAGTCTACACTGAGTTTACATACAATGAATCCCAGTATAATCCTAGGCTGGACTGTTTAGTTTAAGTAAGGAATGGAGCTAAGCATCAAAAAATCAACTTCAACATTTCCAAAGGAATTTCTGCACCAGCTTTTTTTCATGCTATATCCCAGAACATACCAGGAACAGCTGGTGCAGTCTGCTCCTTTTTCCAGTTGATGTCCTTGATTTGAACTCTGTTTTTGGATTATGTTCGGGGGGGGGGGCTCACTAAATTACTGCTAACTTTCCCACAATGTTCCTTAGAAATCATGTCTCTATTGGGTATGTGGCTTGAAATGGCAGGACAGCGCAACTCCCCATGAATAAATTAGTATGGAAGTATTCCAGCCTGTTCCTTGAATAGGCACATTTATCCTCTGTGTCTCTTGCCCCTCAACACTCTTTTATTTTGGCTCTGTGTACTTCAAATGCCCCCCAAAGCAGCACAGGAAAAGCAGAAACAATGGCACTAATGAAATGTAATTTTAAAAAAAACCTAATTGCATCGGATATTTCAGGCTTCCACCATTCCCTCAACAACGTGCTCTATTCATGATGTCACAACACAAGGTTTTTTTTTGCACCTTCAGAGTAACTTTATGAGTTCTAAAAGTAATCAGGTTCTTAAAGCTAAAAATTATAAAACACTGGGTTAGGTCGCATGGAAGATTTCTGCATGCACAATACTCCTTGTGCAGGTGGAAGAGTTAAAATTACTCCTCGATATCTGCTTCTGCTAAGTGGAAATGACTGTATCCCCCCTATCTTTTCCACATGTGCACAGTATTTCTTTCAATACAATTTCAAAAGCAAATTAAGTAAAATCACGCAAACTGCCTCTTGTATAATCCATTCTTCCATATGCACATTATTCTTTTGTTAAAAAATTATATTGATCTATGGCATGTTGCTGCAGCCCTTGTGCTAATTGCTAGTGCAGATGGAACTGGGCTAAGCACATTTTCCTTTCCACTCGCACATCGCTGGATCCAACCCACTATTTCCCCATGTAGTTGCCTTGAGCCTCAAGGAAAAGCGGGATATAAATACTGTAATAAATAAGAGAAAGCTTTGAGATTACTGCTGCTTTAAAGATGAACTAATAATGAATAACATGGTAATGATTGTCCTTTCTTGACATACAAAACTGTCTCATATTGAGCCAGATCACTGGTCCATCTAGTTCAATTCTCGTCTGTTCAGAGCAGCAGTGGCTTTCTAAACTTTTCAGGCAGAAGTCTTTGCTTTGCCAGCTGCTATCCTTTTAACCCAGGATTGAACTAAAACACTTCTGCATTCAGAGCATTAAAGCTGTGATCCAATGAAATCAGTGGGGCATAATCATGACTTAAGGTCTCAAGGATAGAGATTTCTGGCTTGAATGAGGAAAATAAATGGCAGCATTAGCAATGACTTAAAAATATTTGCATGAAGATTCAGAAAATCTTTGAGAGCTCTGAACATTTTAATGACTGCCCTTGATTTGGTTAAGTGCTAGTAAATAACAGACATGGGTCCTGAAATAAGAGATTCTGATGTTTTTGTGTGAGCCAGTAGTCATAAATGATGAGATTTGTGCATGCAGTTATTTTAAAGGTAGCCATTAATGGGCAGCAGAAAACACTGAATTGTTGAGATGGGCAGATAAAATCTTCAGAGAGTCTTTCCTCCCATTAATTCAATTTGGTCATTTTGTGTTCTAAAATGAGAATTCAGCAAGGACACACTTTCCAGAACTTGAATTAAGCACTTTGCCAAGAGTCCTACATACTATCAGAGGAACATATCATTCATGTTGGTTTTGTATAGGTGTAAGAAGATAAGAATGGGGGGAAAAGTTTCCTACAGTATCATTCTGCAAAGACAAAAAATGTAAAAAAAATGTAAAAATTGGGAATGTCATATATAGAAGAAAGAACTATTTGTATTTTGTGGACACCAAATATACTCCAGTCCAGCTCTATACCACGTTCTTCTCCAAGTGTGTGATAGTCACATGGATGGAGCATTACACAGGCAAATAGGTACTCTACTTGCAATTCTCCAGTTTGATCCAATCCATGGTTGCATGCACATAGCCCTTAAAGAAATCAGAAATCGTTAAAAAAAGCAATTCAGGAGGCAGAGCAAGGGTCAAGATTTTGTCTTCCCCTTCTTCCCTTTCCCTGCCAAGCAGCCAATTAATAAGATTTTAGTGTTTTAAAATACCATTACATGGACCCTCTTCTCCTTGCAAACTGTTTGATTAGAGGCATAGGCTACAATCCAAAGGATTCAACTGTTTGGACAGAAGCTTCTTCACATACTCAAGGGAAACCTAATAAACTATTTAAAGCAATCAGTCAGTGGTAATGCAATGAGGAAAATAGACCAGGGGTTCCAGAATTCATACATTAAAAGTGCCAGTAATGTGCTAATTAAAGAATATGTAAAAGAAACAATAGGAGCCCCGTGGTGCAGAGTGGTAAGCTGCAGTACTGCAGTCAAAAGCTCTGCTCACGACCTGAGTTCGATCCCAACGGAAGTTGGTTTCAGGTAACCGGCTTAAGGTTGACTCAGCCTTCCATCCTTCCGAGGTTGGTAAAATGAGTGCCCAGCTTGCTGGGGGTAAAGGGAAGATGACTGGGGAAGGCACTGGCAAACCACCCTGTAAACAAAGTCTGCCTAGTAAACGTCGGGATGTTACATCACCCCATGGGTCAGGAATGACCTGGTGCTAGCACAGAGGACCTTTACCTTAAAAGGAACAATAGTGACACAAGTTGTTGCATTTCTTTCAACTGGTACATTGTAAAATCTGGCGAGTTCTCTATTGCCAAGATCAGCAATGACTCAGTTTCTTCCATGAGTACCAGGGCACATACAGACAATTCTTTGCCATGATGAATTTTCAATTGTAGTGGAAGTCCTGGATTTCACTAAGTGAAATCCAGGTTAAATTGCTGCTCAGTCATATACAGTGCAATCCTAAACAGAATCACTCCAGTCTACCCTCATTGAAATGTATAGACTTAGACTGGAGTAACTTTCTTTAGGATTACACTGTTATTTGTTTAATTTTGCGATGGCTATGCTGCATCTCTACAAAACCTGGTTGAGGCAGCTTATGAAGTGAAACATAATAAAAAACATAACACCATAAAAGTCATAACAACTGAAAAACTACTGAAATGCAGCATTAAACATCCAGCAACAGCATAAAAGCATTCTAAAATATATAGCAACGTTTTAAAAAGTCTCATAAAACTTCTCAGGCAAACCAGACTATAAAATTTGTTTCCAAAGTTCAACCCCTTAATTAAAAGAATGTTTTAGACAAAGCCTAAAAGATAGTAGGATGGGTGCCAGGCAAGTGTCTGGGGAAAGGGCATTCCACAGATAAACTTATTTTTTTATTCTACAAAATTTATACCCCACATTTTTGCCTTCTTAAGGGCCACCAGGGTGGCTAACAAATTGAAAACATAATAATAAAATCACATCTTAAAAGCCATTAAAACCAACCAAACAGTAAAACAATTAAACCAAAGGGCAGGAAGGAGGGATCACTGAGGGAACGTCAAATGAAACAAAAATGTCTTCACCATCTGGTGAAAGATGGCAACGGAAGGGACAGACAAGTCTCTCTGGAGAGAGAGTTCCAGAATTTTGGTACCATGACTGAGAAGGCCCTCTCTTGGGTTGCCATCGGCCAAATCTGAGAAGGTGGGAGCACCTGAAGCAGGATCTCAGAAGATGTCCACAGTGGTCAGTTAGGTTCATAAGGGAGTAGGCAGTCCTTTGAGTATGTTGGCCCCAATCCCAAACCATATAGAGCATCACATTCTGTAACCTGATTTTTTTTTTTAAAAAAATGAAATATTACCTAAGTGAAATTCCATCAGAAAAACAAAATGATGTGGTTCTTATGAAGAATGAAGGAAATTAATACTGGCTGGCTCAAGGATTCACCATCATCATTACTTCAGAAATCAGCTCAACAAATAACAGCAATCCCTCTGTAATGCCTGCAGCAGGTTTTTTGGGACAACAATCCCATTGAAGTGAATCTGATAGTTAAACCTCATAGAGTTACTAGTTTATTGCTTGGCAGAGTCACATACCATTTCAATTCTAGCAGAGTATTTCTGTTCCTCAGTAAACTTGGATTTGAGGTCATTGGCTATGAAAGTCCACATTAGTTGGGAATACTACTCCTTTGACAGAAGCCATTCAGAATGGGATAATGCATGGTGATGTTGTTGCTTATGGAAAAGAAAGCTTTGAAGGTCACCTCTGCAAAGCATCTATGCCAAGTGCTTTGCTTCTCTGCTTTCACTTGTTGCTCATGTTAGAGCAGGAATGGTGAATATTTTCACAGATATGAAAAGCAAAGGATGTTCTTTACATACTTTTTAGCCACTCAGGGAGAACTTCAGCAGGTGAAACAAATGTTTAGACTATCATCCTTTTTTGAAGAGTTGAATGGCAAAACGTGGGGGTTATTTAGCACCATTATTCTAAGATGCCCCAAATTCTGGTGACATGGCCTTGTATTTTAACATGCTGCATCTTACTTGGAGAATCACACTGACAGCGCATTCCTGAGCCTCCAGGGTGAAAGGCCTTAGGAGGCCAGGAAGGTGCTGCACCAGTGCCCGGGCCTCCCGCACCAGTGCCCAGGCCAGTTACTCTGGCATTAGTGGCCCCTACGCTGGCGTGGAGGGCTGGATACCGGTCTTTGGCTGCTGGCATGGCCACACCACCCTGGGACATCAATGGGGCTTTCCACCAGCGACTTGGTGACGTAGAGGCGTCCCGGTATCATGGGAGGCATTCAGGCATCCCGGGAGGCATTCCTGGGGTGTTCCAGAGGGTAGAGCTGCCATTAGGCAGCTCCCTATGTCCTTTTGGCCCCAGATGCCGGTAGCCAGGATGGTGTTGCTGCGCCTGCTTTTTAGCAGGCACCGGGTTAGGAGGCAGCGCGGGTGCACCTCTTCCCCGCCATCCCCGCATGCCAGCAGCTCAGGAATGCACTGGGAGTCATTGATCTGATCCATTTAGTACCAGTTTTAGGGATGTTTATATATCAGAATACATAGTTACTATAGGATTGACAAGATAGATAACAAGCATATTTGAATTATCTATATACATGAATATATACATTTGACTCTGAATTAAAATATAAATATATGTATAGAACAATATTAGGATTAGAACTATATTCAAAAGAGTATACAAATTTATATTGAGATAGACAGAGATGGAGGGGAAGTCATATAGTTTACTTAAAAATGTTATATGTATTTTCAACAGTAATCAAATGTTATTTTATTATTTTATTGATTTTCAGTAATTGTTGATTTGTTTATATACGTTGAAAAATAATAATAATTGTTATAAAAAAAAGGAATGCACTGTGAGTGGATAATGAGTAGGGTTGCCAGCCTCCAGGTGGTGGCTGGAGATCTCCTGCTATTTCAGCTGATCTCCAGGTGACAAAGATCAGTTCCCCTGGAGAAAATGGCCACTTTGGCAGTTGGACTCTATGGCATTGAAGTCCCTTCCCTCCCCAAACCCTCCCCTCCTCAGGTTCCACCCCCAAAATCTCCAGGTATTTCCCAAACCGGAGCTGGCAACCCTAATAATGAGGCAAAAAACAGTGAAAGAACTAAAAACCCAACTAGCAACCCATCTAGTTGCATGCAGCCAGAGGGCAATCTGATTTTGCAACTGAAGAGCCTCCCGAAAGCACTTTTTGATATGACATAAGAGTTAGCTATTCAAAGAGGACAAAAGAGACAGAACAGACCAACTGGACTCACAGAAGCCATTAAGTAGCTCTTGGGATCTGAGTTTATATGTAGCAGGCATTGGCTGCAAAATTCTCCCACATTAAGCAGACATAGCACAGCTGTAGCATGTGGGAGATCCTCACACCCTGATCCTAGCACATTTATGTGAAAAACAGTCCAATTGATTTTTATGGCCTTTACTTTAAAGTAAGTATCTTAGGAATGTGGCATTAGAGAACTTGATACAGACAGCAGGGGGAAAAGGGAAAGTTTCACAGAAGCAATGAGGCAGCTAAAGGAAAGCACAAAAGAGTCACTGAAGGATGGATAGGGCTACATTGATTTTGCTCATTGCAGCATTCTCAAACACTAAAAGCACTACTGTAATGTCATCTGGTATAAAGGGTATATTCTGGTGTGTGTGTGTTTTTAAAGGGCATTAGCTTTCGAATTTTGAAAAATTGTGGTTTTTTTCAGATAACTGTCAGGCTTGCATGACTACTGATTTGCAGCCAAAGAAGTACACGCTCACTTTTGAAGAGGCCTAAAAGCTTGCTCCTGCGCTAAAAAGTTGGAGAAGAATTTTTATGCATCACTGTGTGTATTCAGAAATGGACATTTGAGAACTAAACCAACTGAGCATGTGAGCAGACAGCTGAATATGCTTATACCTACATACCTAAATATTTGTCTTCACATACAGAAATAATTCATGGCTGGGTGCCAATTGGTTGTTAGAGGTTCAGCTTAGCACTGGACAGCTTTTTTGAAATGGTGATTGAGGAGATGTAGCATATGCCTAGAACATGCCTAGTCTGATATGAGTAGGACATGCTATACCTCTATAACAGTGCCATTCTGAGCAGAATTACACCCTTTCCGGTCAAATGAAGTCAGGTTTGGTTAGAAGGGTGTGATTCTTCTTTGGCTAGCATTCTATGTCTGCATGTGTGTTAAAGTGTATTCTTTCACAAATGTACTTGGCATATGAAACCAAATGCAGCCTCAGAATAATAAAAATAAAATATTACATACTCAAGTAACTGAAAAAAAATTTTTTAAAGCACAGTCCTGGATATATTATGCTGAGGCAATACTATCCATGGGTGTTACCGCACCATATTTTTACAACGCTTTGTGAAACCAGTTCTTGTAGGTTATCCGGGCTGTGTGACCGTGGTCTTGGTATTTTCTTTCCTGATGTTTCGCCAGCAGCTGTGGCAGGCATCTTCAGAGGAGTCACACTGAAGGACAGTCCTTCAGTGTTACTCCTCTGAAGATGCCTGCCACAGCTGCTGGCGAAACGTCAGGAAAGAAAATACCAAGACCACGGTCACACAGCCCGGATAACCTACAAGAACCAACGAACTCTGACCATGACAGCCTTCGACAATGCTTTGTGAAACGTTTCATTCCAGTGTGTTCTCACCATTTTCAGTCCGTTTGGCATTGGAAACATTTCCCAAACATTTAATCACCATGTTATCTGCAAACACTTTTATGGTGATTTATTAGAAAACTCCATTTCATTGACGCCTTTGCTGAGATGCGAACTTGTTGAGAACGCTTCATTTAATCTCAACTCCTCCGTGGTACATTCCCACTTTTGCCTTTCCACCCCTCTGTTTCCCTTTCACTCCTCCCCTTCACCTCCTTCTCTGGGCAGCCATTTTTCTCCTTTCATTTTTTTTTCTGATCTACTGGAACTAGCGTTGGGACATAGGAGTGTTGGATCAACCATCCCAGTTGTCCAGCATGAGGTCTGTCTAGCAATTCCTTAATACTACATCTTTTTTTAGAGAGAGGTTCATGTGAGTGGTTTTCCTGGCCCCCAAAGAGGCAAATGGACATGAAAGAGAGGGTGGAGGGCTGGGCTGTGGATGTGGCCTGGAAGTGTGTGGCCCTGTACCCCTTGCCTTGCATGCCCATGGGGCAGGGTATCCACAGCTACCTCCCTGCGATTTGTTGGTTTCCCTTTGTCCATCATTGCCTTGCCTTCACACTCCTGTGATGTAGTCAAAACTGTGCAGTTGCTAAGGTCTCTGGCCCTCCAGAGAACCTGCTTGAGGTGAGAGTGCCATTGTGGTGTAGTGGTTAAGGGCGGAGGTTTGGAGTGGTGGACTCTGATCTGGAGAACTGGGTTTGATTCCCCACTCCTCCACATGAGTGGCGGAGGCTAATCTGGTGAACTGACCTTGTTTCCTCACTCCTACACACAAAGCCAGCAGGGTGACCTTGGGCGAATCACAGCTATCTTAGAGCTCTGTCAGCCCCATCTACCTCATAGGCTGTCTGTTGTGGGGAGGGAAAGGGAAGGTGATTGTAAACCGGTTTGATGATTCTTCCTTAAGTGGTAGAGAAAGTCAGCATATAAAAACTAATCCTTCTTCTTCTCTTCTTCTTCTTCTTCTTCTTCTTCTCTTCTTCTTCAATAAGACACTGTGAATAATTAAACAACTATTAAAACTCAGCATTAATAGCGTTGAACAGTTTAAAATGAGTCACGTAAAACAGTTCTCTGGCTGCAATAATACTTTATAAACCATGTTAAAAGATGATCCCCTTAATTAACAGCATGGCTAAAAAAAAGAAATGTTTTGGCCTGGCGCCTAAAGGAGAATAGGGCAAGCACCAGGTGAGTCTTAAGGGGAAGGGTTCCACAGAGGAGTATTCACTTCTGGGGGGAAAAACCTCTTTCTAGTGACAGCTGAAGGTGTGGATACAGAGAGCTTGTCTTGTGGGGAAGATCTTTTGGCTTGCAAGCTACATGCACATTTTGAAGAAGGATAAGAAAACATTATGTTAACTCTCCTCAGACACGTGTTTTCCTCTGCTTACATAATCTAGCCTAATATCATTGATCAGCTAAGTTATTAAAGGAAAGTCTACAGTAGCATATATTAATGATTTTACTTGATTCATCTGACAGCTGGCCATGGCACAGTACTTGCAGAACTTGACAAAGAAAAGAAGATTCAGATTAGAGTTGTCTAAGTCTACATCACTTAGAAGATGCAATCCTTTTCAATAAAATCCAAATTTGGAAGGCGCTTCTATGTCCCACTCATTTGCTAGGGCAAAAAGCTTTGGCAAATTCAATTATATATCTATGTGATATGGAATTGAAATTGCCAGTCAAAGAAGTAGAATAATGTATTCCCTTTCCAATAAGTCACTGCTGGTTCTTATATGCCTTTCCCAGCAAACCTGATTAAACTGCAATCTTTTTGTTTCTGCTCTCTCATTTAGATCCTGCTTTCAACATCAGTCTTGAAGGCTGCAGTTGCAGGTCTTCTAGCCCCAGAGAGTCTGACAAATGCATTTCATTTGTTGTATTCATAAGGTGACAGTCGTTATGCAGAATGGCACAATTAAATCTAATTTCATTTGAAAATTCGTGAGATGTGTGGGATTTCAAGTGGAGAGGAGCAGGTATTGCAAAATTTTATGACTAGTAATCTGGGAACAGAACACGAACTGGCAGATAATCATAGGCATTTATGCTTTAGGTTAGAACCTGGAGCAGTGAGCAGTATCACATGCTTTTGGTTGCCAACCTTCAGGTGGGGCCTGGAGATCCCCTGGAATTACAACTGATCTCCAGACCACAGAGATCAGTTCCCTGGCTGATTTTTCAGTACTGGGTTTTCGATTGTTAACTTTTATTGCGCTGTGCTTTGATTATGTTTTATTTTGTAAGCCACCTTGAGCAAGGTATAAATTTTCTAAATAAATAAATCAATTGTCCTGTTTACCTCAGAGGAAGACTATGCTTCATTGGAGGTGTGCTGGGAAGAAAAAAGAAGGGCCATCTTATATTTTCATATAGGTTACAAATACATGTGGCAATTTTTTAAAAGTTTGTTTATAAACTTGGGCGGGGGGGTCTTCTTACATCCAGGGTCATTTTCATAAGAGGATCAAGCACAGAATACAGAGTATTGATACAGCCTATCAAACACTGATCAATACTGAGTGACAGAAATAAAATATTAGCTATCAAATAATAGATGTTGAATGGGTATTTTATTTATTAAAATTATTAAGTCTCCACTTGGTGTCTCAATGCATATAGTAAAAGGACCACACAAATTTCCTAAGGAAGAATGCGCCTGCTGCACAACCAGGAGGCCTGGTTACTATTCATGATAGAGGGACCTAGAGAGGGCAATCCTAATGCATGTTTTTAATTTAGAAGAAGAAGAGTAGGTTTTATGCCCTGCTTTTTTCTGCCTTGAGGAGTCTCAAAGTGGCATACAATCACGCTCACTTCCCCTCCCCGCAACAGGCATCTTGTGAGGTAGGTGGGGCTGAGAAAGTTCTGAGAGAACTGTGACTGGCCCGAGGTCACCCAGCAGGCTTCATGTGGAGGAGCGGGGAGACAGACCCCATTCACCAGATTAGAGTCTACCACTCATGTGGAGGAGTGGGGAATCGAACCTGGTGCTCCAGGTTAGAGTCCACCGCTCTTAACCACTACACCACGCTGGCCCTCCAGAGACCTGTTCAAGGTGGCTCTCAAAGTAAAACAATACAATAAAATCACAAAAAAGCCAGCATCAAATTAAACAGCTGTAAAAACATGCCATTAAATAAGCCAGGGAGTAAAACAACTGCCTAAAAAAGGACTTTTTTAAAAAAGTCTGTTAAAAAACAGAGCATAAAAACAGCTTTTAAAAGACATAACCTCTTCAAAGCCTGGGGAAATGATAAATGCTCTGGTTTGATACCCAAAAGAGAGTAAAGTGGCACCAGACTAGTCTAAGGAAGAGGGCATTCTAAAGGCAAGGTGCCACCAGTGAGAAAGTCCTGTCTCTGCCTGCCTCACTTCTGCAAGCGGGAACACAGAAAACAGGGCTTGGGGAAAGGATCTTAACCAGCAGGCTGGAAAGTATAGGGTTAAGTGGTCTTTCCTGTACCCCAGCCCCAAGTCAGTTGGGGCCTTAAAGAAAAGGACCAGAATAGGGTTTCCAAGTTCCCCCTGGCACAGGCAGGAGATGGGGGGTAGGGTTGTCAGATCCTGGTTGGAAAACTCCTGGAGATTTGGGGATGGAGCCTTGGGAAGGGAGGGACCTCAGTGGGGTACAATGTCATAAAAATTTCTACGCCAAAGCATCCATTTTCTCCAGGGAAACTGATCTCAGTAGTGTGGACATGAGCTATAATTCTGGAGGATCTCCAAGTCCCACCTGAAGGCTGGCATCCCTAGACCAAAATGTTGAATTGCACCCTGCAAGGGAAAATTGTACATGGGCGGACTGGTTCACATGGGAGAAGGTAGCCTTTCAGATTCCTCAGGCCCAAACCTTGTGGGGCTTAGGTCAAACCTGGATCTCTTAATTGCACCCAGAAACATTTGGAAGCCATTGTGGTGCTTGCAGTATGGGACTAATATGTTGCAATATTTCTCTGTCAACAACCTTGCCGCAGTACAAGTACTCACCTTCAGATCAAGTAACCACATTTTTTTTCTTTTAAGCCACAGGTATATGTTATTCCATATCAATTTGCTTCAATCAAAACTATTGAATTTCTATTCAACTCGCTAGCAATGGCATTAACAACGTGCTTTTGACTCTGGTACAACTTCAGTTATACACATTATATTGAAATGCTTAGAGCTTATATTGGCAGCCTTTTGAGATTGGCAACAATCCAACTGCTGCTTCTTGCACAACCACAGTTTATTTCAGTGGGGACAGTGCTGTGTGAGGTCTATTGAATGAATGGATATTTCACAGCACAACACTTCAGTGGAGTAGCTTCCAGTTCTGGATGCCTGCAGACTCAGCAAAGTAAATCTTGGGTGGCGCACAAACACTTCCCCCCAAGCTCAGTCTTTTTTTCTGGAGCCAGAAGTACTTTTTCAATGACAAAGACAACAACAATGAAAGATTGAGCACTTTCTATTCAGGAAGGGGGGGAATCACTTTAAAGTAGACAGATATCTCTCCTTTAGAAAGTGGGAAGACTTGGAGCCTCTTTTGCCATTGCTTATGAAACAAATGCCTTTAAGCAGCTTAAATGTTCGTTCAACACAGCTAAACGGCAGCAGTGGCTTGATAGGGAGGCCAAAAACAATGTTAGGAAATGTTGAAGTGAATATCTAGATGGATTAGCAGCCCATATTTTGGTAGATTGCTGTAGCTGCAATTCTATACGGACTTATTTGAGAGTAAGTCCCAATGGACTCTGTGTTTTTTGTTTGTTTTGTAATTAAATTGCAGCTGACGTATGATGACCCCATAGGGTTTCAAGATGTGGTTTGCCATTGCCTGCCTCTGCGTAGCAACCCTGCTCTTCCTTGGGTGGTCTCCCATCCAAATACTAACCAGGGCTAAACCTACTTAGCTTCTGAGGTCAGATGAGATCAGGCTAGCCTGGGCTACCTGTGGGTGTTAATTTCAAGTAAAAACGCAGAGGTTCATAATGAGGAATTCTAGTAGGATAATTTACAACTATTTATTTGAAAACCCATTTTGGGGGAGCATCTAAAAACTGATGAGTGCACTGTGCTCCCATGCAAGTCTTCTTCAGACCAGAGTGTCTGAAAAGAACTTCATGGTAGAATGTGTGCCCACTGACTGTCAACATTCTGCTCAATATGCTATATGCCCCTGAACAAACTGGGTCTCTGTTGCACTGTAATTAGTTAAGCATGCCGTAAAGAAGCAGGTGTTGTATTCATTGCTTCCTACTTCGATTCTTCAAAATTCTTTCAAGAGAACAGTCCAGCTCCTGGCGACAGCTAAATATATGTTAACCCTGTAATGAACACAGGATTTTAAAAAATGCTGTGCATTCTACATGCTTCAGTGCATTTCTGGCTGCCCCTGGAAATCACCTTCTCCACAAAGACAAGGATTGTTAAAGCATGTCCTTTCTGTCATAAGGAGTTTGGCTCATTTTCCTTTCCAAGAGCTGGATGCTATTATGAAGCAAAACTTTTGTACTGAATGCGAGGTATTAAAATATCCTATGTTCAGATTTTTCTAGTAGTCACCATTTATTGATCTCTGTAGGTACCAAATTTTAGCTTTCACTTCCTTGTGGATTTAGCTTACCCATTCAAATATACTCACAGATGTACCCCACAAACTCAGGGAACTCTACAAGGGTACGAGCAGGGGCATCAGTCTCCACTTCTTCCAGTCTCACCGCCGCTTCTCCTCATTTTCTCCATCTCCCACTCCTTCTGCCCCTTGCAGGCCCCTGTTTCTCCTCTCTCTGTTACTTTTGATTCTGATTGCTTCCCATCCCTAACTCTGGCTGCCCCCCCACACACACAACAGCTGCCACTTCTACTCTTGTCTGCTCCCCACTCTCCATCCTGTTCACAGCTCTTTGCAGCCTCACCCGTCTCCTATTCTTGATTCAGGACTCCTCATGGGGAGAACATGCATGCAACATCTCCACGCACACACACACACCCAAGTCCCTGAATGCCAGCAGAACTCTCACAAGACTAGGTTGTGATATGTCAGCTGTCATTTCTGGTTACCTGGTCGACCACAAATGATATTGCCAAGGCTTCCTGCCAGACAAAATCCTCAGTATACGTGATTTTATTATGGCCTTTGACAAAACACTGGGCAAACCAATTTTCACCCAATGTTCTGCAAAATGCATCCTTCTACAAATTCCACAAAATATTACCTTCAAATATCCCTAAGTCTCTACCCTAGTCCTGGCAGCCCCCTTGTGGATTTTTTGATCTGCAGAGAGTAGAACTGCCCATAGCTACACATATACACAGGAGAGTGAGAGAGAGCATCTGTGAATTTAGATCTCTTATCAGCCACCTCTGGTCTCTCTTTGGGTCGCTCATTATTGATATCCACCAATACATGAACTCCAGCAGTAGATGTGGCTAAATTTGGCATTCACATTTTTTTCCTTGGGATTTTTATATTTCTTTTTAAAAGCTTTTAATCTCCAATGATACTGTTCAGCATGATTTGCAGTGTACGTCTTCAAGGTGCATCCTTACATATGTGTTATTATTATAACCTCAGAAAATTTTAAAGCAGCATGTGTTTGGATGCAGTTTAAAACCAAGTTTTAGAGCTCCAGATCTTCTTATTACATATGTTCATCAGAGAAGGGAAACAGTGTATATCATAGGTCTAGCTAGTTCAGTTGTATGATTAACCATAGTTTTGGAAAGGGAAGAAATCTCAGGTGACATTTAATCAAATACACACACACAGCATTGGCAAAACTCTTTATATCTAAACCATCTCATTCTGATAAAAATCTTTTTGACAATATTTATTTTGCTAAAACCATCAGTTCCAATTAACTAATATGGCTTGATCAGAATCCTGTCATCCTGTAATCAAGTTTTGATTCCCATATTTCTTTGTATGATGTCCTTGATTTTGACCTTGTTTTCAAGTTCTTGGTATTGACAAATATGATAGTGCTTCAAATTAGAGAAGTGTGCAAGATGCTAAATCCTGGAAGAGCCTATAGGACACCTGGAAAGATGTCTCAAGCAGTGCTGCTGGAGGAGGAAAAGACTTCATTGTGTCTCCAGCCAACGTAGATGGTTTTATACATGCTAGTGTAAAGAATGGTGTTTCCACACACAAAAATAACACTGCTGTACCAACCAGGAGAGAGGCTTCTAAAATGGGCTACTAGTTGAATGTTGCATGGCTACCATAGTGACATGCGGGATGCTACAAACAAATAGCAATAAGTTTCTATAGTTCAACTTTTTCTGCAGTTGCTAAGGTATGTGTTTAAACCTTTTGCACTGCAATCTGTGGGGATAAAAGTGCTTCTGTTGGCTGGATCATTCTCTTTGGAGGATATGTGTATCAAGGGGCAGGGTGTACATTTGGGGCCTACCAAAACATTTCAGGGATTTTTTTTTTTTTTTTTTTTGCTGCTGCTGCTGCTTCCCATTCCTGATCTAATTACTTGTGGCAGAATCATCCACAGCTGTGAACCAGCTGCCAGAAAGTCTTCATCTCTACTCTTGAGTCTCAACTTTGTTGACATTTCCATTGTTCCTAAAGATAGAAATTGTCATGGGGTTTCATGATCACAGAGAAGCTTGTCCTTGAGATAGCATTAAGCCCACCTCCTTTAGGGCTTTGAAAATAAGGGGTAGTTAAAAAAAATCCTTTTTCAAAGGTGGTTATCCAGGCAATGATGGGACCATTTGCCTAGCAAATTGTGCAGAGGGCATGTCATCACATTTCCCTCCATCTGGAGCTGCTTGACAATACATATAGTTTAATTGCTGATGAGCAACATTAAGGTGTACAAATGTATCTTGGCTGGGCCTATCTGGGCCTACCTTTCTGGTAATGTGTAGGTGGAATAAGACACTCTGAAATATTTTTAGTGCTAATTATCATTCCAAAATCATAAAACCCCTCACATAGAAAATGACAGAGAATTAAGATGTATATACAAAAAAAGGAAGCACTTTTCTGGGTCAATGTCTGTTTAAACTTTAGAACTTTTCAGAACTCTTTATGGTTAGCATAATAATTCATTTTATCTGTCTAGACTGTAAAGTAGCAAGCTAATACAAGTTTAAATAAAGTTAGTTTAAAAGGCAGAGTATTTTACCATGCCCAATTTATTGCCCATAGGGCTTCTACTGCAGATACAAGAAAAACCCAAAGATAGGAGTGGGTGTCCTGTTTGCCAGTTTTATTTGATAGACAGGAATTTTCAACATCTAATATCAGAAAGGAAGAATTTTTCATTAACTTTTGAAACAGTAACTTGGGGCTGCTTCTGACATAGAATCATAGAGTTGGAAGGGGCCATAAAGACCATTTAGTCCAACCCCCTCAATGCAGGATCATCCTAGAGCATCCCTGACAAGTGTTTGTCCAGCCGCTGCTTAAAGACTGCCAATGAGGGGGAATTCATTACCTCCTTAGGTAGTCAATTCCACTGTTGAACAACTTTTACTGTAAAAAAAATCCTAATATCTATCCGGTACCTTTCCACCCATAACTTAAACCCATTATTGCGAGTCTAATCCTCTGCTGCCAACAGGAACAGCTCCTTGGCCTCCTCTAAGTGACAGCCCTTCATATACTTAAAGAGAGCAGATCACAATGGGTAGCCGTGTTAGTCGGTCACTAGCAGTAGATAAGAGCAAGAGTCAAGTAACACCTTAAAGACTAACAAAATTTCTGGCAGGGAATGAGCTTCTATGAGCCACAGCTCACTTCTTCAGATAAAAAGAGCAATCATGATTTTTGCCTACCCATGTTTTATAACATTCCTAGATTAAACAGGACCAAATAACCAGAGGTGCATCTTTGTGAAATGTGAATGTTTAGACAAGAGAGTGAAAGGCATGGGCTGTGGGGAAAAGGTCACAGGAACTTTGCAAGATGTAGGGTTTCATTCTCAGTCTTGTTCACTCTCACATAAACAGTGTAAGTATTAATTATGACTGTGTTCAGATCTTGAACTGACAGGGATTAGCTTAAGATCAACTGATGAACCCATGGCTGATGCACATCTTGCACTAGAGCTGAACAAGGCGGTTTTCCTCACAGACTGTCTTATGTATCTGTAACACCTGCACTTAATGTTTGATGCTTCCTCCCCCATACTATCACCATGCTAGGATAACTTCACAGTTTCACCTGAGTCTGCTTCCATCACCTGAACCTCAGTGCCTAGAACTTGAATGCAGCTCTCCTTTTCATCCCCAGCATCCCTTTGCGCCAAAATAAGAGGCTCAAGACGAGTATATCTCTTGCATGCAGAAGGACCAGGGTTCAGCCCTTGGCATCTTTGGTTAAAGAATCTCAAGTTGCAGGTGTTGAGAAAGACCTTTCTCTGTTGGAGACCCTGGGGAGTCCCTGTCAGTTGGAGCAGACAGTCAAAGCTAGATAGGCCAGCGGTCTGACTTGGTATAAAGCAGCTTCAGAATGGAAAATATATTGAGTTACCCCAACCAAATGATACTGTTTGGAACGGCAACATTATTCACATTTAACACATTCTATTTCACGTCTGTACTTAGGCACATGTTAACAACAGTATGCAAATGATCCATTGAGGTGAAAGTTTCTGATATGTAGTTACTTCAAGTCAAACAAGTAAAAGGCAACGAGGAAAATTTGTAGTTTGCATAGATGGGTCACTTTAAAACTTGGCCACTTTCCCGTGAATGCAATATTAATTCAGGGCTCTGCTAATTTACTAGTAATGGCTATGATCCCATTTGAAGAGTTCATCACACACTCCATGAATCTATGTTTGCTGCTTATTAGACATCCCAAAGATCAGATGTTCCTTTTAAAACTCATTAGTTAAAACCAGCCGAAAAAACACTGACATTGCCTAAGATCTTTTATTCTCTTTTGAACATTATGGAAGATAAATACAAACACAGTATCTGCTTTGTTCTCCTTTTTTTAAGTGTATTTGATCATGAATAACTGTATCCCATTATATCACAGTGTTCATGTGGACGGATCAAAATAATCCGCTGAAAAATGATTTGCTTCTCTAAAAGAACATAGTTCTGGGACTATTCTGAATTACACTGGGTAACTGGGTGACACTGAGACATTTAAAGGTCTAAACCAATATATTTCTGTAACATCCTAAATGCACTGCCCTAACCAGAGATAGGAAGGGACTGTGGTTCAGCAGTAGAGCATCTGCTTGCTTTGCATGCAGAAATCCCCATGTTCTGTTCCTGGCATCTCCAGTTAAAAGAATCAAGTTTCAGGTGATGCAAAAGATCTCCACCTGAGACACTGGAGAGCTGCAGCCAGTTGAAGTAGACAATAGTGACCTTGACAGACTAATGGTCTGACTCAGACATGTGAAGGCCCAGAAAAAAATGAAGAGTTTTTTTCCCTGGGTTTTTTCCCCAAGAACTTTCCCCTCATTTATAGGGTTGCCAACTTCCAGGTACTAGCGGGAGTGCTCCTGCTATTACAACTGATCTCCAGCCGATAGAGATCAGTTCATCTGGAGAAAATGGATGCTTTGGCAATTGGAGTCTATGGCACTGAAGCCCCTTCCCTCCCCAAACCCCTCTCTCCTCAGGCTCCACCCCAAAAACCTCCCACCGGTGGCAAAGAGGGACCTGGTAACCCTTCTCATTTATCTGGTGGAAAATTTGGGGCAGCACTGAAAAACAAAACTCCTAGGAAATATTTTTAGATTTAGAGGGAGTAAAATGCTTCTTAAAGATGAGGTTTTTCACATGCAAAAAGGATAGCATGTAAAAGTCTGAGGACCTTTTCAATTTTCCCAATGGAAACAAATTGGAAATTTTAGGGAGCGCTGAAAAAAATATCCTATGAAATATTTTCTCTTTTTGATTGAGGGAAACCTTGTTTTGTCATACAAAGCATGTTACTTTCATGCAGCAAAAATTAAAGATACGCGTGATATGGTCGCACAAGGTGCTATAGTTTGCAATTTTTTCTCAAGCACTGGGTATACTTGCAATTGTCTTTATAGAAAATGAAGAGAGCTTTAAAACAGCCTTATAGCACCTCCTAAACCTTCTAGAAATGGCTTCCCCTCATCTCCTCAAGGAGTTCATTCACAACCAGCTGGGAGCTGTTATAGAGAATGAGCAGGCTCCAATAGATACCAATCAGGCCACCGTGAGGGAACAGTTAGAACGTGGGAACCAGAAGACTTTAGTTGGTATATGAGGACATATAGGGTGTATGTAGGAGTGACTCATGGATACATTCCAACATTTTGAGATGAGTCTAGCCCTTACTGTAGTCAATTTTGCTATCCATAAGTGCATATTCCCCTCATAATTAAATTTTTGACTATTTCTAGCCGACAGTGATTTACACTGAATACATTTATTGCTAAATCACTTGAAAGGTCACTTTTCTGTAATGGTTTGTTGGAATTGACTTTACTTTCCAGCCTATATTATTTTATACTGTTATTTAACAGTGTGTGAATTCATGTGTTTCCTCGGTATTTTTATCATGCTAAGCTGTGACACCTGTTTCCCAGTGTATTAGCTTTTATTATTAACTTTGACTTACCTCTGTATTGGCAAGTATGATGACATGAGGCAGTAATTGTACTCTCGTCATTCAAAGTGGTATAAATGCTGGCTATAATGTTGTTGATCAGGTGAAGGGAACTGAGCTGAAGCGAGGCAAGCTAAAGATCAACCTGAACAAAAGAATGGAGTATTGCACATTCTCATTGTCAGGAAAACAACTTGTGAAAAAACATTCTTGAAAGAGGATCTAAGAACCAGGAGAAAAAGCTGCCATATGTTAGAGCATATTAAAGAAGCTTACACACATGCTCAGCTTTGAAAAGGCACATTTCTGATGCTTAAATGTGGGATAACAATGGGCACAGCATGAGATGGTGTCCTAACGCCATACACTTTTGGGATCAGGGGAGAGGACCTATTTTGGATATAATATTGATATCTTATAGAATGTACGAGTGAGCATCTTGACTACATGATTTAGTCTGAAGGAGTACAACTATCCATGGAAAACAACACTAAAAAAAGACCAGACTAACAGTGTAATCTTAAGAACTCTTTTGTAATTGGTTGGGCCTGGATGGGAATAAATAAGGCTTCAAATTTGGGAAGGAAAACAACAGCTACTAATCCCTCCTTTCAATTCTCTCTCTCGGGTTTCCCTTCAGGAGGAGCCGTCTGTCGTCATATGCCTAGGTAAGTTCATTTGCAGTCCTAGGATCAAACTAGACATGACATTTTGCCACAAGTTGGGTCTGGGTCCCCCAATTCTGTTCTCATACCGTCATAATCACATGGCAGTTGCTAGGTATTAAGTTCCCAAGCACGGCAGGACCTGTATTCAGATCAGCACCATGGCATGGGGGAGGGGCTTCAACCTTCCCCCTTGCACCATTTCCCTGACCTAAAACAGACCTGGGCTGCATTATTTACCTGGTTTGGGGGGCTGCAGGTGTGCTGAGGGACTATAGGAAAGGCTTACTTGGACACTACTCTGTAAGAAACAAAACCCCATCTATACAAAAAAATAATATCAGGAGTAAGTTATTCACTCTTATATGAATATTCATGGCGGCAGTTTTTCCCCATGGGAGAGGATTCAGACGTAGAACACTCAACCAGTACTCTGAAATAGCATGTAAAGTGCAAAAAACCTTGCTGTTTGCTTCTGTGGTTGTATAAATAGAGCCTGACATTAGAAAATGTGCTTAATTCCTTAGAAATATTAATCTCAGAAAAATCTACACTTCACAGTGTTGTAGAGTATGACTTTAATTAATTAAGCTTGCTAATTAATAAATTTAACTTGAGAAAGCAATTTCAAAGTCTGTATTGAAAATCTTATTATGTGCATACAGATGTGCTGCTCATGACAGAGCAGGCAAGGGCTGTTTTTATGCATACCATTTTTATGTACCTGCAAGCTGTCAGCCATACAGACATTTACAGCCCACATGGGGAAATGTGTGGGTATCTCCTTAAGAGCCTGTATTCTTTTTATATACAAATGTAGGGCATCATTGCTGAAAACTGGTAAGTGCAACCCAAGTTACTCTTATATTGACTTTAAATAGCTCCACAATATTACATGAGCAATTCATTCTGGGGGGAACTGTTTGCATAAGGGAGGCACTTAGCACTATTCATGCTCAGTATTGGCTCAACAAAATTGCTGCCATTCCTTGGTGTCATCTCCCACCTCTAATTGTCCCCATAGCCAACAAGGAGCTGGAAAAGCCAATAGATTAGCTCAAGCACAAAATTCCTGCTTGTGCTAGAGCTCTTGCACATGTGGGAATGCAAGGAAAAGTCTGCATTACAACTGGTGCTATGTTAGACTTCTTGTAACCACACTCATATTTCTGCTTGCACAAGATCTTGTTCAACCAGTTTCTGGACACGACGATGTATAGGGCAGATAGTTGTAGGTGTTGCATGTGATCTTGCACAAGAGGAACTGTGTTAAAATGATGTTTCTACTTGCACACCACCAGATCCAAGCCAATATTGCTTCCCTGGTGGTCCTCAGGTCTCTTTAAAGATAGTATGGCAAGGGCTCCTGTGACAGGCCTTTTCTTGGAATCGAGGGGAGCCACACAGTCTCTTAGGATTTTGGGGGACCAGGTTTGTTTTAAACTGTAAACCTTCCCCTCAGTTATAAGATGATGTGACACCCCTTTTTCTTACTCACACAGAGTTCCTACCACCCTCCACATCCCCTCTCTCTCTCTCTCTCTCTCTCTCAGGTTCAGGGTTACAAGCAGGTCAGGCCTTCACGGGTTGCTACCCTTCTTGCTTCTATAGAGAACCATGGCCATTTCACCTGACAAGCCCTCTTTCTCACTCACAAAGCCATCAGCTGATAGGGTAGCCCAGCCCCATTTAACAATCACCCCTCACTCAAACCCTGCAGAGAGTTATAGGGGTTAGGGACTCAAACACTGTTCCATTCACACGCTGCCATCATTTATTCAAACCCATTATATGAGACAACCAGTCCACAGGGTTAAACAAACAAGAAGTTAACTTTTATTTATGGTTTGAACATAACACTGAAGAGACAGGTAGAAGTTACAAAGTTCCTTTTTCATTGAACTTTTGAACTGTTTCCCCATTCCAGCATTTGGGATCTTTTGTTACAAATTGACTTTTCTTTCCAGTTATCTTTAAGCTGCTCTTTGCCACAGCTTCACTCAGCCAGACACACTCTCCTCTTTCCAACTCCCTAATTTTGGGGGTGGGATTAAAAAAAAGAGAGTTTAATACCACCTGATCCAGATGCCCTCATTTACCAGGGTCATTCCTTGGCAAACCACTGTCCTGATTTTGCCTTGGGGCTATTTAAAAACAAATTATTACCCAGGTTTACCCAGGTTATTTAAAAACAGATTATTACCCAGATTCAAATCCCAACTCTGCCATGCAAGCTTGCTGGGGGACCTTGGGCCCATCACATGCTCTCAGTTGTGTACTTTGCACAGCCTACCTGTTGTGAGGATAAAACAGTGGAGAAGAAAATGATGTAAGCCATTTTGGGTCCCCATTGGGGAGAATGGTGGGATACAAATAAAGTAAAATGGAAAATAAATAAAATACTGAGGATATGCATGCACTAAAATAGCTGTTTCTGGAAATTGTAACCCCCTTCCTAAATCTCTCCCCAACTCTCTAGAGATTATGGGTTGTAAAGGGGAAGCGGGGTCCCCTCTGATGACCCAAAAGGCTATGTTGGGGATCATGGGACCTATATGGATAAAAACCATGTGGGATGGGGCTATAGTTAGAACTGGTTAATTAGAGTTGAAAAACTGGCTGTCTCTGAAGAGAGGGGGTACCTACCCAAGCAATAAATAATACTGGATGTGTTTAAATGTGGCTATACATTATTTTGAATGTGGATCATGCATAATTTGTCAAAGTTTCTGTTAAATATTAGGAAAACTAGTATAAACTCCAGGGTTGTTTTTTTTTGGGGGGGGGTGTCTTCAAGCAACTCAAGCTGTTAATTCCACTGTATGTTTGTTACTGTATGGCACTTCCTTTCTTATAACAGCAATCAATGAATTAAATCAGCTAACCATTGTCCTGTCTCTGTTGTTAATGTACGGCAGGAGTTATCTGCCAGAATGGTTCATTTTAATTTCTCAGACCAGTTTTCTAGTTTTTAGTATTACTGAGTTGTAATATGTATACATCACAGCACCAATTGAAATGCTCATTGTGTGAAAATCATGCCTGTAAATGATGGCAACCATTCACCTACTATTGATCTGTGATGCCATTTTCACAAAGCACTGTAATGACCACATGAAAAACACAGTTGTATGAATCTATCCTTTTGTTACATTTCACTTGGATCTCCAGGGCAGGCAGAATATTGATCTTCTGCAACTATGGAAAAGCTTCTTGCTTCACACTGGCTAGAAGATGTCTTTTTATTGTAATATTCAGTATCAATACCTGTTAAAACTTGACAGTTAACAAGATGCCAAATTTGGGCTGGCATCTTTTTTCACATGTTATTAAATTGATTTTTAGAGTTTTTAAAAACACATGTTATTGTTGTATTTCTGCATGTTGTAATGACAGGAAGTATGAAGTACTTTGCAACATACTAACCAAACTAGCTTCTTGCTTTTCAAGTTTCAATACCATTGTGGAGTACAACAGCAGCATTCTTTAGGACTCCACTTTATTCTGATGTAGAATCAATGATGGCTTCCTGAAATCTCCATAAATAAGAACCCTAAACATTATTTTCTGCTGCATCATCAAATCTAAAAAAAGAATACATTGCCATGTATTGTCATCATGAACATATTATCTTGAAAGTATTGCTGCATTCTTAGTTCCACAGATAAGCCATACCTTTAGCTTATTCATTTATTTACTTACTCACTTATAGCCTGTTATGCTTCACCATAGACCCCCAAAATGGCTTACAATATCATTTTCCCCTTCTCTATTTTATCCACCCAATAGGGTTGCCAGGTCTCTCTTCACCACCAGTGGGAGGTTTTTGGGCGGAGCCTGAGGAGGGCATGGCTTGGGGAGGAGAGGGAGGGACTTCCAATTGCCAAAGTGACCATTTTCTCCAGGTGCACTGATCTCTATCAGCTGGAGATCAGCTGTAATAGCAGGAGATCTCCAGCTAGTACCTGGAGGTTGGCAACCCTACCTTCCAACAACCCTGTCAGGTAGGTTAGGCTGATCAGGCGTGACTGGCCCAAGATCACGCAGCAAGCTTTCAAAGCAAACTTGGGCCTCCCAGATCCTATTGCAACACTCTCACTAAGGGGGTCCTCAACATGGCACATCTGGGTGCCATGGCAACCACCAACACCTTTCCTGGCACTAGGGTTGCCAGCCTCCATGTTGGGCGTGGAGATCTCCCATAATTACAACTGATCTCCAGATTACAAACTACTGTATTTGTATTTATGTACTTTGCATAAAGCCACAGTCAGCATTACAATATTAACAGCAAACCCAGAAAGCCCCACCTGGCTTTCTAAAAATGCTTGACAGATGCCTAGGGTTGCCAATTCCCAGTTGGAAAATAACTGGAGATTTGGGGGTGGAGCCTGGGGAGGACAGGATTTAGGGAGAGGTGGGACCTCAGTGGGATATGCCATACAGTCCACATTCCAAAGCAGCAGCTTTCTCCAGGGTGGACGATCTCTGTATTCTGGAACCAGCATGGGTGTAGTGGTTAGGAGTGATGGACTCTAATCTGGAGAACCCAGTTTGATTCCCCACTGTGCCACATGTAAGCTGCTTTGAGACTCTGAAAAGGTAGAGAAAAGCAGGGTGTAAAAACCAACTCTTCTTCTTCTTCTGGAGATCAGTTTTAATTCTGGGAGATCTCCAACTGGAAGTTGACAGCAGTACCTTCTCCTCATCAGCCCCCGTTTTTCATTTGCAGCTGTTCTTTCAAAACATGCATGCTCCTCTATGGCACAGCTCAGTCCTGGTCTTGTGCCAGTTATCGGGAAAGAAGAGACAGCTTCATCGGTGCTTCAGTGTCGGAACTGAGCATGCTCCAAAATGTTGGAGCATGCTCAGAAACAGCGCGAGAGCACATTCGGTCTCTCACGCGGGTGTAGAATTTGACACTACACCAGTAAAAGAAAGAGTGTGGATACGAAGGTTGTGCACCGCTGCTTCTCAGCGCTGGAGTTGGGCGCAGAGGAATTCCTGATGGCGACCTCATCCTGGAAAACTAGAATCCTAAATAACCCGGAATAGAGAGTCCGGTCTTTCTCAGCTGTGGAGCCGAGGACAAAGGGCAGTGTCGCTCAATGGGAGTCTGTGTGAGATCTTGACTGCACGCCCACAGCGACGAGGAGAGCACAAAACATTACGGATCGACCTCATCAAACTTCGCCAGAGCGCTGGTTGAATTTGGAGTCTCTGTTTTTCATGTGGAGTTGCCAGATGTAAACAATACAAAGGAAATTTTATTGTAGAATAGAAACCCCCTCCCGGGGTTTTTCCCCTGCTTGAAGAACTCTAGTTCTTTTTTTTTATTCTGAGGACCATACACAGCATATTTCCACGATGTAGTTTCGAAATATGGGTCTGGTAAGCCCTCACCTGGGTTTGCACAGCTGGATTTAGATCAAAGGTCGTGGATACATGTGGCTACGCACCAAAGTTCCAGTCCTGGATTCTTAGTTTATCCTGGGCTGAAATTTGTACGTGATCTACAAACAATGCTTAATATTAAGATTGCCCGAGGAATGAAGAAAGCCGCCGAGACGGGCAAAACTCCCTCCCCCCCCCGCCTTTCACTAGGGTGGTATTATGGACCAGGGATGCATGTTTTGCGTGGAGGGAGATTTTAGAGTTTCAGAGAGTTTTTTTTTTTTTTAAAGGCCTTTTGGCTTTCGTTCTCCAGTTCAGTTAAAATAGAAATAACGCACAGCTATAATCCGAGGGGCATTTGGGGGCGGTGCACACAAGTGGGATCTACTTCTGAGCAAACACGTCTAGGATCGGACTCCCTAGCTAGGGCAAAGTCCTAAACACGGAACGGTGAGGGAGGAACTGTAAGGACCACGAGCATCCCCCTCTCAGCCCGTTTTCCTCCTGGCCCAGCGCCCTTTCCTTCCAGGTGGCGCAAAGCAGCGTCTCCACCCCCAGGCCACGCCCCCCCCCGCATACAGATACCCCCAAACATCTTTCTAGTGAAGATGGCGGGGGCGGGGCTAGAGCGGGGGGCGTGGCCCGAGGGGCAAGCGTCAGGAGGAGCCCAAGGGAGGCTTAATCAGGCAGGTTAAGAGAGGGACCGCGGGGAGAGGGGCTCCCGGCGACTGTCGCGGCTCCGCAGCGCTGTGGAAGGGGAGGCGCCGGAAGACTGGCCCTGCGGGGAAGGGCCGGGGACAAGGCGAAGGGAAAGCGGCGGGCACGCCTCTCTCCCCGCCCGCCCGCTTTGGGGGAGCGGCTCCAGTGACTGCGGGAGGGGACGAGAGGGCAGCCGCCTCCTTGTCCAGAGAAGCAGAAACGGGAGGTAACTAAGGAATAGCGGGATGGTGAGGGGGGGGGTGTTAGTCCAGCTGGAGGGAAGGCTGGGCGGAGGCGACTCTCGCGCGCCGCCGGCTCCGCCCGGGTTGTTGCTCCAGACTTCTGCAAGTGCCCGGGCAGCGCGGGCAAGTCGGGGCTCGCGCCCTGCCCGGCGCGTGGCCCGATCCCGCGCGCGCTGACCCGGCCCTGAGTTGCGCCGCAGCCGGCGGGACTGGCTCCCGAGGCCCCGCCCGGGGTCGCGGCCTCCGGCCCCTGCCCCCCCCCCCCCATGCTCGTTCGCCTGCCCGCCCGCCGAGGCTTTGCCGCGCCGCGTGCCTCCCCTGCGCCTTCCTCCCTGCCCGGCGGCGGGGCTGGGGGCGAGCGCGCCCCGGCTTTGTCTCGGCCGGGTCTGCCGGCCGCGAGCGAGCGAGCGCGGCCGCCCCGTCTCGTGCGAGGAGGCGCTGGCGTGCCTTCCCAGTGGCAAAGGTGAAAAGGGGGACAGGGGGGGAAACAGAGCCGGGACCCGAGGCGGGGATTCCAGCCTGGGTGTGTATGTTTGAAACCTGAACCCTGCGGAGGGGAGGGCAGAGGGAGGCGCGCGATTGGAGTTGGGCGAAGTGACGGGGAGGGGGAGAGGCGGGACGGGACTCCCCCTCCCCCCTCCCGGGGCATGAAAACCAAGTGCATCGGGGGGCGGGGGGGGGGAGGCCAGCCGCCGCTGCTCCTGCCGCCTGGATCTTTGTGCTGCCGGCCGCTGCGTGCGTGCCGTCCCTTATGGGCGATCTCCGTGGTGCTGCTGGCGGCGGGCGGCGGGGGGGATGGGGCTAGGGCGTGTGTCTCTGCGCCCGGAGCGCTGGATCCGGGAAGCAGGCGGACCGAGCTCTCTCCCTCGCCTCGGTGAGTCGGCGGCTTCTTGCTCTCTCTCTCTCTTGCAACCCGAAAGGGGGTTCCGACTCCGGAGCCGGAAGACCTTGGATCGGGGCGGGGGCGGGCGGGGCGGAGATGCTCCGGCCGGTTCGTCGGCTGCGAAGCCTAGCCGACCGGGAGACAAAAGCCTCGGCCGAATGAAAGGAGGGCTCCGCTGATGCGGATCCAACCGAAAGGGGTCGAGCGGATGACAGAAACAGCACGCCGCACAGCAACAATGCGAGGGGGGGGGAGAGGAAGGGGGGAGGCGGAGGACGGTAAGTTGAAACGTGGCTCCGGAGGCTCCCGAATCTCCCAATGCTTCCCATCCCTGAACAAAGAAGACGGCCAGGAGCTGTAGGGAAGTCCTGGCATATATAATCAAGGGTAGGTATTGGGAGATTTTCGCCTGGGGGGGCGGAAGCCAAAGGGCATGGAAAGGTTCTCGGGGAGGCATCTGTGTTTTCTGAAAGAGAGGAAGAGACCTAAGGCTTCAAGGTCACTTTTAATCCCACAGTTGGATGTCCGTCAAATAGATTCCCTGCTGTACCTATGTCAAGCTTTGGGGGGATGGAGCCTGGGAGGCTAGTTATTAGGCTTTCTGTTGCCTTGTATCAGAACAGCAAACCATTAATGGACTGGTTTCAGCGTGCTGGAGAAAGCGATGGGAAACAAAGTCTGCCTAGTAAACCTCAAGATGTGAGTAATGACCCGGTGCTTGCACAGGGGACCTTTACCTTCGGCGCGTAGTCCAGATCAGGAGTACCACTGCTTGGTTTCATGGTGTCTGTGTGCCTTCCAACAAGTGGTTTGAATTGCTGGATGATAGGATCCCCTTGAGTGTGTTGGTAACCAGTTTTCTTTTTGGTGATGCTTAATTTCAGGTTTGGGAAGCAAGAGTGGGTGGCGTGATGCCTGCTGCTGAGATACCTGAAGAACTTTACTGAAATAGCGGGGTCTCAAGGAAAGCACTCTAATATCTCCTATGTAAAAACAAAACAAAAAACCCCAGCGTTCCATCTCATGTTACTGCTAAACGCTCATCTGAAGGACTTCCTCAGACCACAGAAGCTTCCGTGAACTTCAGCAAACCCAGTTCTCACTAAGTGAAGCAGATTCATATCCCTGTAAAGCAAACGGCATTCGCATCAGGAAAAGAAGCCCTTTGTATTATGTGGTCACAAGTCTCATCATGATGTGGGCAGCTTTTTTCATATAACATTTTGGAATGACTGGAATCTAGTGGAGCACAAAAACGTGTGGGAATATTACACGATAGCATCTCAGCTCCCCGTTATCTGCAGCCCTGCGAACTGCAGATGTAGTCATGGCATTGAGCAACTTTTCACACCATGTACAAAATATTGCTGAGCCTTGGTGTCAAACGTAGCTTTACCTCTGAATTGGATGGGCTGTGATGTGTCACGTGCTGTCAAGCTTTTGGAGGGAGAGATGGCCCTTGTCTTTGAGAGACGCCACTGACTTTGTACTTGTGGGGATGAAGAGTTTGCTTAGAGTATTGTCCTGTGATGGGGTTCCGTGCAGCATGTGCATCAGCTTGGATTTAAGGATCTCTCTTAAAATGAAACTTTAAGATTCCTTGTGGTTTCCGACGTGTCCCGAAGAAAGCCCATACGATGGCTCAGACCAGTTTGCTGCAAGGAAAACAGTTTTATTGCCGAGAGTGGGTTTTTCACAAGCTCCAGCACTGCCTCCAGGAGAAGACAAGCTGCAGCAACAGCTCTGCCAGCAAACCATCCATTGTGCTCAATTCTGGTACCAATGCTTGCGTCATCCCTGGAAAGGGTACCGCCTGGGGCGTGTTGTTGGTAGGAGGGCCCGGAAGTGGAAAGACAGCCCTCTGGACTGAGTTACTGTGGCCAAGCTCACCTGCCAGTCTGCAGAGAGGTTTGCAACATCATGCCCTGGCCTTCCACTTTTGCCGGGCTCAGGATTCAGACACGCTCTGCGTTGGAGGGTTTATCCGAGGGTTGGTGGCCCAGATCGGGCGCAGCGGGCTGATTCCAGGTTATGAGGACAAACTGAGAGACCCTGCTGTTCAAAGCCTCTTGCAGCCTGGAGAGTGTGAGAGGAACCCTGCTGAAGCATTTAAAAGGTAAAAAAAACCAACCCCAAAATTGCAATTGGCCCCATTTACAATGTCTTGGGAGTGAATGGCTGGAGTAAATGCTGCTGATGAACCTGCCAAGCTCATCTAACTAAAAGTATGGAAGTTCTTAGTATGCTTTGTATGAAATAAACCTGGCTCACTTATTAGCCTGCTGACAAAGTTCCAGAGCTCACAGAGTGTGCCAGCTGGTTGTCCAGTTACTTTATAAATGCTTATACAAAAAAAAAAAAACACCACCTCTTGTTATATGGAGCTGTATAAATATTTGTCCATTTTGTACTGTTAGAAGCTGTATTGGGTCCCTTGGGATTACAAGTGGGGAACCAATATTTTAAGTTAATAATTTCACAAAGATAGTCCATTCTTGGCTGTAACATAGTGCTTATTAGTTAATGGCCTTTGATAGTTAGCAGGTGAGTATGGGCTATTGTTTACCATGGCAACCTTCTGTAGCATGTATTTAACTGCCTGTCTGAAATGTCCTGTTTGTAAGGAGAATATCTGTTCCTGATTGGAAATCCAGAGATTAAAATTCTCCTTGACTCATGGCAGGGTGTTGTATGAAGCAGACCAAAGCATGTAGCAGAATAGGGTGAAAAAGTCCTGTAGTGGTAGATGCTGCAGACATTCTATATCATTTTTGAACGTTCACACGTATGCAACTAGCACAACTAAGCAAGATTGTAGCCAAATTTGCCCCTTGCATTAGTTTTCTACTTTCCAGGGGTTGTTTCTATAGTCTCTGTATACAGTATTATAAATACAATCTTCCACCTATGCTCTGAAGTGCTATAGTTCACACCATAACCATACCACCTCTGAGTTCTGCTGTGGTGAAATCTACCACCTCAATCTGCTAAATGTATGAATCATGCCTGAGGGCTGGCTTTGAAGCGGCTATCTGTAATCAGCTACAACCACTTACCAAATAGTATGTGTGTACCCAAAGCAAATCTTTAGAGGTCTACACATGAGGCTGTTTATTATTTGACCATTTGAAATGAGGAATTGTGCAAAGTTTAAGCGATACCAGTATTTTATGGTGTACCACTACCTCGAAGGAAGGGTTGCCAAATTGCTCAAAAGCCATGCATCTTCTGTGCTCCATATGATGGTTTGGAAACTACCCGGCTTATAATTGTATGGTAGATCTTGTTTGAAGAACAACCTAGATCATTTTCTCTTCTGATGATCTGACCTCGCCTCTCTGTTGATGTTGACAGTCTTACATGTTGCTCTTTTGGTTTACGTGCCTCGTTTCAGTGGGCTCAGGGATACTTCGTCTTGCTTTTAGTTGGGTGGCTTCTATTTTTTTTTGCTGCTTGTTCCCAGCATGCTAAGGGTGATACTTGATATTTGTTGCACCTGCGCCCATTGAAATCAGTAAAGCTCTCTATACAGCATGCTATGAAACCCTGACAGCTCTTCTCCCTCTTGTTTCCTTTAATATCCAGAGTGATGGAGAATTCTTGGAAACTGAAAAGCTTGCACAATGTGTTGTGTTGTTTTTAGTTGGCATTCATAGAAGGTGTTATGTGGCTTTTATTGTTGGATTTTTCTGTGGACCAATGGAGCTACCTATTACGTTTGCCATACAGATGTGTATGCCTATAGTGAGGAATCAGC
The DNA here is from genome assembly GCF_029931775.1 of Euleptes europaea. Classification (NCBI taxonomy): domain Eukaryota; kingdom Metazoa; phylum Chordata; class Lepidosauria; order Squamata; family Sphaerodactylidae; genus Euleptes; species Euleptes europaea. The sequence continues at coordinate 33,197,361 of NC_079320.1, read as the reverse complement.
AAAGTACTTTCTATGTGGCAGCTGGCCTTAAATCTCAGATTCTATTCTTAGCACCTTTAGTTCCTTCTTCGTATGCTCATCTACCCACCTGGACTTTTGTCTTTTCCCTTATCTCCATGTTTCTTTACATGTTGCTTTACATACGATGGAGAGCTTCACCAAGCTATTTCATTTTATTTCAGGTTCCTCCTTGACATCAACTTCTGTAAGGCTTACTCTGAACCTTTAACTTTTTGAAAAAAACATGCTTGGCAGAGAGCCAGCGTAGTGTAGTGGTCAGGAGTGGTGGACTCAAACCTGGAGGTCTGAGTTGGATTCCCCACTCCTCCATATGAGTTGCGGACTCTAATCTGGTGAACTGGGTTGGTTTCCTCACTCCTACATGTGAAGCCAGCTGGATGACCTTGGGTTAGTCACAGTTCTCTCTGAAGTCTCTCAGCCCCACCTACCTCACAAGGTGTCTGTTGTGGGGAGAGTAAAGGAAAGAGATTGTAAGCTAATTTGATTCTCCTTAAAAGGTAGAGAAAGTTGGCATATAAAAACCAACTCTTTTTCTTCTGTGTTTATACAGCAGCTAGGACACTGATGTTAAATTAATAGCAGTCTAGTTCTCTGGCTTGTTCTGTGGAATTGGACCTCCAAGGAAGACTCTGCAGAGGAAGGCACTGGCAGACCACCTCTGCTTCTCGCTTGCCTTGAAAGCCCCTTGCTGGTATCACCAGAAGTTGATTGTGCTTTGATGGCACTTACATTATGAAAGAGAACTATTGGTCACATTACTCTGTTCTGCCTAGCAGTGAGTATGTGACCAGTTAAAAATACGTAGTCAGTTCATTACTTTCAGTGTATTTTTAAAACATCAATTTCACTAGAACAGCAACAAGGAACATAAGAAAAACCGCACTGGATCAAACCAAGGCCCAGCAGTCCAGCAGTCTGTTCACTTAGTGCCCAACCAGGTTCCTCTAAGAAGCCCACAAACCAGTCAACTGCAGCAGCATTATCCTGCCTGTGTTCCACGGCACCTAATAAAATAAGCATGCTCTTCTGATCCTGGAGAAAATAGGTATGCATCATGACTAGTATTCATTTTGACTAGTAGCCGTGGATAGCCCTCTCCTCCTTGAACATGTCCACTCCCCTCTTAAAGCCTTCCAAGTTGGCAGCCATCACCACATCCTGGGGCAGGGAGTTCCACAATTTAACTGTGCATTGTGTGAAGAAATACTTCCTTTTATCTGTTTGGAATTTTTCATCAACAGTCACGACGCTTCTGCTAATTACAGAGACAAATCAGCCAATTTTCTTTGAAACAGTGAAATAAACTTTAAAGTTGTTTATATATGTTGATGATTCACTGAGTAGTTGAACACCAGCATTAGCTTCCATTTCCTGCTGAAAAACTGGTTTGCAACTGGTTTGCTGTTTGTTTGTTTTGTTTTAAGGCGCATGTGATCAGTTGGCACCATGCCATTCCTCCAAGCATCATTAGTAATGTGCAGTCTGTCATGGGAGCTTTATAGACTGTCACTTCACATGGGATGCTCCAAGCAGTAAGGGAGGGGAAAAAATCAAGAGTATCTCTTCCAGTGACGAATGCTGCTTTTTCTCTTTGGAGATGCTGGTGCAGCACCATCTTGCTGGCCATCTGTAGAGATAACTTTTTGTTGTTGTTGTTGCCTGGTTTACCTCTGGCTGCTGTAGGCCTAGGGCACATGCAGTCCTTATTTTCAGTCTTGCTACAAATGGTACCATAACAAAAGGGTGGGTGCAAGGAAGTTGCCATCTACACTGGTATTACCTCCATAGCATCTTTGACTGTAGTCTACTTTAATTCTTTGAATAAGACAAGGTGCAAGATTTTCAGCCTGTTCCTCTAGAATTCTGAAGGTGGAACAGGGTGCCCATGGTAAATCGTGGCAGAGTAGGCATAGTGACTGGTTTAGTGATTAGCCAACGTGGTGTAGTGGTTAAGAGCAGTGGTTTGGAGCAGTGGAGTCTGATCTGGAGAACCAGGTTTGATTCCCCACTCTTCCACATGAGTGGCGGAGGCTAATCTGGTGAACTGAATTTGTTTCCCCACTCCTACACACGAAGCCAGCTGGGTGACCTTGGGCAAGTCACAGCTCTGTTAGAGCTCTCTCAGCCTCACCTACCTCACAGGGTGTCTGTTGTGGGGAGGGGAAGAGAAGGAGATTGTAAGCCGGTTTGAGTCTCCCTTAAATGGTAGAGAAAGTCAGCATATAAAAACCAACACTACTTCTAATTGTATTGGTAAGTTGTGATGGGGAATCTCATTTGGGTGTACCTTTACTTCTGTGCAACCAAATAGCTGAGAGGAGGCTTCTCTCTCCCCCCCCCCTTTTATTTGTATTTCCAAGGATTGCACTATGTCTAAAATCTAAAAGGAAATAAAAGACAGGTCTCTACATATTCTATAGCGAAGCACTGAAGTTTGATTTGATGGTTGGAGCAGTTAGCGCTGTCTTTTAATTACCTGTAAACAAAGCTGCAGCTTGAAGTGATGGCTTCTCTTGCAGTGCCTGTAAAGGTTTTTCAGGATTGGGCGAAAAAGAGGACGCACTGTTCTGGTCTTCGCCTCACTTACTCTGAAAATCTAAATCTGCTAGTTTATGTGCTGCACAGACTTGTTAGAAACTTGAAATTCATGCAGTGTTTAACTAAATATGAATTAACTTCTCTAAAATTATCTAATGGAGCCTTTAATGTGTCTTGGACTTAAGTGACAGACCCTTGAGAGAACAGGTTTCACTGTAGCCTACAACTTTCCTGATGAGGAAAGTACGGATTAGCGTGCTCTCTGAGCATTCTTCATGTGAAAGATAGTATGACATTACTCCTCTTGTTTTAATAATTTTTTAAATTTTGTTCTCACACACACCAACCCTCACTTTCTCTGTTAAGACATAACTTGTTATGACACCATTGCCACTAATTATGCTGGATCCCTTATTTTCTATAAAAGGTCAGAAACATATGGCACTTGAGAGGCTTTTTGAAGTACAACTAAAAAAGGTTTTATTTGTCTTTTTGGGAGGATTTAGAAGTTAGGTTAGCAAAGCTTCATAACAGAAATGTGGTTAGTACCAGAATTGAGGAACTTGAGAAGATTATGTGCAAGTGATCAATTGTAATTTCCAAATGTATCAAGGTGGTTCACATACAACTTTTATTTTCTACTGAGAGTGCTTTCTCTTGACAGTCATTGGTTTGTTTCGTAAAGTTAAGCTTCTTTTACACAGCGTTTTAGTTGAAGGAGTTAGGAACATTAACACACTCCCCCAGTTTCTCCTTTAAACTGGCCTGGGATCATTCCTTTCACCAAAGTTATTTCCCGTTAAACTCTTAGGGATCACTCAGTCAACCTTAGAGCTATTTCCCTAGGTAACTGGTTATGGATCCTTCCTGATCTAAAACCCAAATGTGTTCCTTTTCACTCCAGAGGATAATCCTCCACCAGAGAGCTTGCCCCTCACACTGCTGTCTCCAAGCTCTGCCTGTTAACCTCTCTCTGTCAACTGCCAGTTCTCAACTGTCCGAACCTCCAACTGCCATTCTCAGAATTCTATTAGAATGCCCAGTCAATCAAGGGGTTCTATGACCAGGACAACTCCTTAGAATGCAACCGTCAATCACAGATAGGCCTATTGGTTTCTGTAAATCTCCTAAGAAGAACACTTATGGATTGTGGTGACACCCCTTCCCTCATGCCCTGATGTTATCATGGAATGAGTCTATGCATCTAAATATGTGGTGCTGTGTGTAGTCTGTAAAAGGAGCCACCACATTTTGTTGGTCGCAGAACCAAGTATTGTGGTAGCTGTAATGGGGAGAACAAAATGTTTGTGTGTATGATCAGCATTTTGGCCATCTATAGGTGTTCTGTACAACATAATATGTTGTCATCTTGTTGGGGCTAGCTGAGTTTGTTACATAAGCAGCCACTATCTGTACTATGTTAAAGAAACTGACACACACTCATGCTATTTAGGGACTTTGCTGATTGAAAAGACAACTATTGGAAGTTAAGATCTCTTGCAAGGGACCTTAGGGTTCCATGTGTTGATTTAATGACATGTACACATAGTCTTGAAGAATTGTTGGATCCTTGGCATGTGGTTAGCGTCTTTGTGGAATGGATAAAAATAAATGATTTAAATTTAAAAAATCATATATTTTATTTAAATTGGGTTTTTTAAATAAAATGCTTTTGGGGGCAAAATCCATTTCATTATAGTCCAAAGGTTATTCATCATTAAATAAGGATTAGTTTTTAATTATATAGCATGAGGCTGTATATTCATGCAATGTTTAATTGGGGGGGGGGAGTAAATGAATTCCATTAATCCATTCACAATGTCATGCTCTTCCAGAGGTTTCTGTAAGATTATTTTGGGCACTTGTTCTATCTGGAAGATATTATCACAGACGCTTGGTTTTGCAGTTCTCAAAACTGAATTTGTGTCTGCAGAGATAACATGCCTCTTCTTCACAACAAAAACATTATAAAGTAAACATTCAGAGTTGAGGAAAAGACCTTAATCATATCGTTCAATCTGTTCCTAACTCCTCCAACTAAAACATTGTGTAAAAGAAGCTTAACTTTAAGAAACAAACCAATGACTATCAAGAGTGGAATAGATCTGCACAAGGAGCTAAGGGTGAGGAGGGAGAGGCAAGCCATAAAAATGAAAGTGAAACCTTTTGAGCAAAATAGACCACAAGTCTTTATGTAGAGAACCATGATTTAAATCTAGTGTTACTGACTAGTGATTTAAATTGTGATGTGATTTAAATCAAATCCACCCTGCTTCTTTCCATAATATATTTGTGTCTGTCTTTTACTTTTATGCATACAATAAGTGTACCTTTAGCACTTGTTGTGGCCTAGCACCAGAATATGAGTTCTAAGTTTTACTTTCCTTTTGTGTCTTCACCTATTGTGGTTGTTTGTAGGCTGAGAAGGGTCAAGCTGTGTGCACAGAAGACAGCTTAATGTCTTTGCTTTAAGTCCCATTGCCTAAAACACTTTTGTTGGGGTAATCCTGCTTGTGGAAATGTAGGGATGGGGGAAAAATTCCCTCCCAACCTCTGCTAGGAGACAGGACCCTTTTATCTCACAGCCTTTCCTCCTCCTCCCTGTACAAGGCAGCTTCTGAGAAGAGAGTGGGTGAGCTGAGGAACGCCCAAGAAAACTTGCAGCAGTCAGCTAAGCCACCTGTGCTGAGGAAGACAGAGAATCTCTGGGCTCATGACCTAATAAGATTCCTTTGCTGTCTCTAGAATGATCAACTAGGCACTCAGTGTGAGCAAAGCTCATCCACAGAAACATACTAGGTTTGAAAAGGCAGTAAAGCTGGGGTGACCGATATGTTTCTGAGCCTTCCCAGCGGACCCCTATATACCACAAACAGGTGCGCTTACAGTCTCCAGCGTCCAATCACTTTTCAGACGGGGATGGAACATGGGAAGGAAGCACAATGGGATGGGGTTCAGGTCTGCCTCAGGAAGACTGCGGTGATAGCTTTGGGTCTGCCTCAGCAAAAGAGCAGACAGTTTGAAGGGTAGCTCTGCTTGCTTATGTGGCAGAGTGGTTTAACCCTACCCCTGGGAGAGTAGAGTACCCAGTTGTTAGGCCTGTCTCCAGTGATGAGCAGGCCTTGTACCGTTTAGTCTGACTTGGGAAAAGGCAGTCTGGTGTGGGTGGAATCCTGTGTGTGTGTGTGTGAAAGGAGCCAACCTGGGATAATCAGTGAACACCTGTTTGTAAGGAGAATTCAAACGACACTGAAGCCATAGCTAGCTTATGTGCCTCAGCCAGGTTTCTTCTTTGACTACCTGGGGACCTGTGCTGTTGATCTGTTCTTTAAAACCAACCTGTAACTAAATATGTCTTCTTTGTTATTTACAGACAACTCCTGCCTCAGTGATCTCCGAGTTCTACTCGCTCACCACAAAACTTACCTCATGGCAGCAAACCCAATGCCTTTACACTTGCTACATTAAGAACATCTTGTAACTGAAGGGAAGGTTTACAGTTTAAAACAAACTTGGTTCCCCAAAACCATAAGAAAGCTGTGTGGTCCCCATAGTTGGTAGAAAAGGCCTGTCACAATGTACACATAATATGTGTACATTGCATTTTCAGACATACATATAAAATGTTCTTTATGTACACATTTGTTGTAATGTGTGATGCCTCAGGGAATAGGAAAGAGCATTGATAATAATCCTGTTCCACCTTTTGGCCATTCATTCGGAAACAAATGGTTGTCATCTGTTAAATATTCTGCTTGAGATGTAGAAGGGTAGTGTTTGGAGACCAAGAAGGAATCCTTTTTAATAAATTTAGGAAACACCCTGTTAGCCTCCATTGGCCTTTGTGCAGTTTTATTTAAATTTAGGTCATGTATAATTATTGTGTTGGTGGTAGATTTTGTTCTATTTTGACTTGAGGAAGGGAGTTGCTTTTCCAAACAAAGATATTTGTGGAAGTCCAGGCAAACAGTTGCCTGATTGCTGGAGGCAGACGTTTTGTTTCCATGAAATATCTCATGCTATCCATTCTTCTTCTGCATGTTTTTCTTTGACTGTCCCTTTCGGGCCCTCTAACTTCAAAGGCTGTGAAAATTATAAAGTTTAAATGCAGCTGGAAGAGAGGACCATTCCTAACTTTAAAACACAGCTGTTGACACAGACTTCCAGAAATGCAAGCCGTTTTAAGCAGGCTTGATTCAGAGAAAATTAGGCATGCCATAGCAACCTTTGTCCACAAGTCCCACACAGTTCAGCGATTCTTGCTGTTAGACAAGCGTTAACACATGAAGCTGGCTTCTACTGACTCAGATCCTTGGTCTGACAAGAGCAATATCATCTTCTCTGACCAGCAGCAGCTCTCCAGGGTCTCAGTAGGAGGCTTTCATATCATCTGTTACCTGATCCTTTTAACTAGAGATGCTGGGGATTGAGCCTGGAACCTTCTTCGTGCAAAGCAGATGCTCTACCACTGAGCTATAGTTCTTCCCTTAAAACATCCTTGTTGTTTGCTAGGCTTGTGTAGGAGCAAACGATCGTAATCCTAAACCAGCCCCTCTCCCTACATGTTCTTCCAAGACTGGTAGGATTGCAGCCCAAATTTTTAGAGTGTAAGCATTTACTTATATCCTGATCCTAAGCATTTTTACTCAGAAGCAAGTTACACTATATTCGGTAGGAGTTATTCCTCAAGTAAAAGGGCATAAGGTTGTAGCTTGAATGTCTTAAATCAAAGTGACTTCAGCGGGAACTAGGCACACCTAACTTTCTCTGGATTGCATCACAGGGCTGCAAGAACTTGTTTGTGTTTGCAGGACACATCTGTAAGAAAAACTTAGGGATCATATGTCTGGTTAGATTTACATGAAGCATAACTTACTTTCATAGGAACGGATTGTTCAGTAAGAACTTCTCAGTCAATGCTGTAGATGCTGAGTTCTGAAAGCCATAAAGAAAAAATAATGAGTTTCTGTGGACATGATCCATTGAGCACTGTTAACATGCAGTTTTTATTCTCACTGCAACTTGCATAGGAATCTCCTCTAAGACCATAGTTTTATGCAGACATTCTTGGGAGTAAGATCCATTGAACTCCTTGGGACATCTGAGTTGTTATGCATAGTGTTTGGCTGTAGTAGCCAAGGGGGGGATATGCTGTGCAACAGTATATTCCATAGTTGTTCCTTTAGTATAACGGGATTCACTTCTTCTCCCCCAAACAGAAGCGACCAGCAGAAACATTAAATGTAAACTGTACATAAATACTGTTACAATGGTATAGATAACCTTATTAAAAATTTAATTTTTCTATTTTTGATGCATCCAGACGATTTGTTCTGTTCAATGTTGAGTTCATGTTGTTAAGCATCTAATCAGTACTATACTTAACTGTATACCAGCCTACTCTTAAATTGATGTTATCACCCAGAGGAATAAATTAATCCTAATACTCAGTTGCATTTCACTCAGTAGTAGAAGAGGGGAGGAATATGCCCATAAGTTTGTCTTACATTGTGCAGTAGAATAAAGTGGGGGATTGAGAACTAAAAGCACAGATAGGAGACTTACCAATGCATTAAAAAGATCACATGAAATAACAATATAAGCCCTATCCAATATGCTTATTTTCACAATACACAATAATCTTGGTGAAGTGTAACTAGTTAGAGCATCTTACCTTCAGTTTCATCTTTGATATGTACTAGGACTACCAACCTCCAGATAAGACATGGATATTTCCCAGAAATACAGCTAATTTCCAAATTATAAAGATCAGTTCCTTTGGGGTGAAAATAGCTGCTTTGGAGGGTAGATTCTATGGCATTACTCTTCAGCTGTTTATTTGAGGCCGTTTTAGTCAATGGAGTGTTAGGAAAACATTTTTCTGTTTTGGGGGGTTGTATGTTTTTTTCTTCTACCAAGAACTGGTAAAATTTATTAGGTTGAAAACTCACACTGGGAGGGAAGCAACATGGTATAGCCCAATCTTGTCAGATCTCGGAAGCTAAGCAGGGTCAGTACTTGAAAGGGAAGACCTCCACGGAAAACTCTACAGAAGAAGGCAATGGCAAATCATCTCTGCTTCTCACTTAACTTGAAAGCCCCTTGCTGGGGTTGCCATAAGTCGGCTGCGATTTGACAACACTGTACACCCGCGTATCCAAACACACACAAGATAGTTCATGTTTCCTTTATATACCTCTTTCATTTGGATAACATACAAAAATATTTATACTTAATGTTGATTACATTATTATTAAATAAACATTCTTTAATTGGTTCACATCCCATTTTTAAGTGAAGACTGGCGAGAATAAAGGCAATAGGAACTAATAAATAAATTTATGAGAGAGGTTGGGATAAAAATGTTTGCTTTATAGCAGTGCTTCTCAAACTTCCTGAAGTGGGCTCTATCTATAAACTTCCGATGGGTCCTGAAAACTGCAATAACTCTGTTCTGTGTTCCTCCTTCTCAGCATAAAACCAGTCAATTCTGAACAAGTTTATATTTTATTTTTGTTTAGTATTTATAAAAATATAGCATTACCGAGCAACCTGTATTTCATAGACATTGCACACATTGTCCAGAGGCAATAATTTGCCATTAAACCTTTCAGAGCTCCCTCTCCTTCCTCCTGATCTCCTACGAGAGTCATAACCCACAGTTTGAGAACCACTGCTTTATGGGAAATAGTTCTGAGCTGGAACCCAAGGAGTTCCTTCAGATAGAACAACCTTTTTATGTGTTTAGTGGTGCCTCCCTGGCTTTTTCTTCTTATTTGTTCCTTATTCTTTGTTGGAGGGGGCTTCTGGCAAGTCCTTCCGGGTTTTCAACTGTGGTTTGTGGAATGCTGCGATGGTTTAATCTTGAAAAAGACCTTGGAAGCCGTATTGTACAGCCCTTTGAGTCCAAGCTTTGCATTGGAATGCAAATATGGACACAGCATGATGTAGAAGTTTCTTTGTGGTGTAGTGCCAGTGTGGCGAAGTGGTTAAGAGTGGCGGACCGGGCTTGATTCAGTGCTCCTCCACATGAGATGCGGACTCTAATCTGGTGAACTGGGTTCCCCCCCTCCTCCATATGAGGGTTAATTACAGTTTTTTCAGAACTCTCCCACTTACCTCACAACGTGTCTGTTGTGGGGAAGGGAAGGCAATTGTAAGCAGTTTTGAGACTCCTTAAAGGTAGAGAAAAGCAAAGTATAAAAACCAACTCTTCTTTCTTGATTGAGAAACAATGGATGAAAATGCCAGGCATTCCCCCTCTAGTACACTTTAATAACACGTGTTGGTTGTGTTGGGACATGACAATGTGTGAACAGGGAATCCTTGGGCATGGTTTTTCAAAGTGGGCATTAGAGAAATGGTGTGGTCATTACTCTTCTGTGTTCAAGGCTCATAGTTAAAGAGTTCTTGTTGGTGTGGATCAGTGTAGTGATGTCAATCTGATATTTTATTGTCTTTACTGTTGTACCATAAATGTGTTGGTAGAAATAAAATGGCCCTGACCTGGATGGCCCAGGCTAGCCTGATCTCGTCGGATCTCAGAAGCTAAGCAGGGTCAGCCCTGGTTAGTATTTGGATGGGAGACCACCAAGGAATATCAGGGCTGCTGTGCAGAGGAAGGCACTGGCAAACCACCTCTGTTAGTCTCTTGCCATGAAAACCCCAAAAAAGGGGTCGCCATAAGTCGGCTGTGACTTGAAGGCACTTTACTCACACACACAGAAATAAAATGAGATGTGAAATTAATTTGAGCGAACAGATCAAAATATATTTACATGAATTCTAAGGGAGAGGTCCTGACTGTCTGGTAAAACATACAGAAGATCCCTTATTTTTAATCCCTTGAATTTCCTCTTAAAAGTTGTCCGATACCAGATGTTGGTTGTCTTACAAAAAAATTCCAAGTGGGCATGTTACTGAAGTAGCTGTCCAGCCAGGCCAGAACCTTTAGCAGTAAGAAGCAGGGAGGAAAGGAAGATACTTTGTTTCTTTTCCACCTTCTGAAACCACAGCCCTTCTGTACAGCATTAAAGAACTTAGGCTCAAGGCTCTCTCTCTCCCCCCCCCCCCATGTAGAGATCCCCTCAACCAACAACTCAAATGATCCTGTAATAGATGGGGAATTTGGTCCAGAATGCACATCTGATGGTAGACATCTCCATGATGGACATTCCTTTCCCCTTTAGGGTCATATCTGAACTGCAGCTTTGCATTATCCATATGGCACTGAGCCATTCGGCCAGCATGCATACACAACAGTGAGCCTTTCTTTGTTGAAGGCTTTTTCTTCTCTATTAAATTTTGTTTAAATAGTTTGAATTTCTTCCTTACGTAAACATGGGGAATCTCTTTACAGTAAGCTTCCATACAGCACCAGGAAGGTACCTCCAACATTGGAAAATTCTTTATTGATGCTGAAATTGCATTAGTTACCTTCCTACGGGGGTACCTTTGAGCCTAAATACTTGGGTGGGAATGAGCTTGGTTTGGATTTTCTGCATGTGTGTGTGTGTGCACACGCATGCCTGGGGAGTGTTCCAAATACTCAACAACTCCTTATTTACCTGTGAGTAGCCCTGTGTCACTGTTCTGCTGGTTAGTACTGGATTACAAAGACTTTAGTTAGAGAGAATGAGGATTTAAATGAATTTTGAAAATGATTTATCAGCAAACTAACCAGAGTGTTACTCAAGTTACCTACAAACTTTATTACTGTGCATGCTGAATTGTTGGGAAACATGTAGCTTGTTTTTGTTTTGTGCTTAAAAATATGGCATAACCTTTGCAAGAATGATAGCCATAACTAGATTTCCATTCTCTATTATGATGTAGTAGATCTGAGGCAACAGCTTAGTTCCTTTGGGATGACTTGTCCAATTTTAAAATAGTAGTTCCTAAACTTTGTAGAGGCAATCCCCTGGAAAATATCCCAGTAGCTCACCCTGAGGCATTAGGAGTGAGCATTCCGTAGTAGTAAATCAGACATCCGCCCACTTCTTCTATACTGAGTCATCACTATATCTTCTACATGTTTGAGAGATGCCTGACACTATTATTCCTATCAGTGAGTCTGTGAACTGTTATCAGTATTCACGTGAAGGCTGCTTTTAATAAACCTTTTTGTGTGCTTTAGATCCTTTAATGTTCTTTAAAGAACATGAATATGGAGACCCCTTAGAGAAGAGTAGATTCTCCTCATAAACTATTTCTTCATGTGACCATTGCCCAGGGTCCTCACTTTTCGTTGTTGAGTGGTTAGCATGTAGGATGATTATTTCACATTAACAACTGAAATCTGTTTACAAGATTTTCCATAGAACTGTAGTTGCTGTTACTGCACCCTCACAGTTCACCTTACCAACGGTGCATGCCTCAGACCAGTGCTCTGGGGCTTGGTTCTGAAATGGAATAGTTGCATTTAAACTGCCCAGTAGAGCTCCCTGACCTGGATGGCCCAGGCTGGCCTGATCTTGTCAGATCTCAGAAACTAAGCAGGGTCAGTCTCAGCTAGAACTTGAATGGGAGATCACCAAGGAATACCAGGGAGAAGGCAATGGCAAACCACCTCAGTCAGTCTCTTGCCTTGAAAACTCTATTGGGTTTCCATAAGTTGACTGTGACTTGATGGCACTTTAGAGTAGAGCTCTTATTTTTTTGTACATTGGGAATCCAGTTTATTCCGTTGTTTCCTTTTGAGAAACCACTCTCCTCAACAGAGCTGAAATACTGGATTAACACACAAACAATGAGGAAACACAGACCCTGTTGAAGCTTTTCTGGGTAGGGGTTTGTACACAGATGAAATTTACAGCCAAACCAATCCATCTGGGGCATGTTCTGTTTTCATGGAACTCCTGTGAGTTACATGGGTATTTTTTCTTAGTACTTCACCTGTGCATATTTACTGTGGACAGACTCTGCTAAATCACTCTCCTCCTTTTTTGGGAGAGGGTCCCTGATTTTTCCTTTTATGGGTGCCTTGTTACATTTTTATGTGTGGAAGTTGCTAGCATTGTTGTTCTTCACAACTCATCTCCCTCACTAGGTGGGGAATGGATCTGTCAAGACACTTGTTGCTCATTTTTGTGCATAAATGCTAAGTCACTGTACAATTTACAGCCCACCATTTGACACACTGCAGCTGATAATAGCATGACAAGTTTTAGGAGATCCAGTGGCTGGCTAAAAATGGGGGAACCTGGGTTCAAATTCCTCCTTGGCCATACGGTTCATTACTAGTGGAATCCTAAAGAATGTTACACCATTCTAATTCCATTGACTTTAATGAATGTGAAGCAGTTAACTTTGTTTAGGATTGTACTGCAAGTTACCTCAGATCAGTCACCATCTCTCAGCCTGATGTACCATGTAGAGTAGTTATGAGGATAAAATGGAGCAGGATGTAGCACGTGTTCTTTAGGCTTCTCAGATCAAGGGCAAGATAAAAATGTGATAGATAGAAATTATGTTTTTCCTTGTATGCTTTGCTTTTAGAATAAGCTGTTGCAGAGCAAATGAACATACTGTACAGAATACTAAGAATAGCCTCCAATGACATGAAATAGAAAGGAGCAGCTTACAAAGTGACCCTTTGCAAATATGACTACCAGTATGTCCCTGGTAGTCTGTTAGTGATTTGTTGAGAGGTATGTCAAAAGTGGGGGAGGGGAAATTGGGGATATCCTCAATGGAATAGTGCAGACCAAATACGTATCCCTCTGTGTGACTTTTATAGAACTTCTGAATGCTGCCTCCCTTTGTTCCTCTGAATTAAATTTAGGCAGATTGAGACAACAAAATTATGACCTCTCTTCACCAGTTTTCATACACTTGCCTCTGAGTTTCATCCTCACCTCTTACTCAGATGCATGTTTCTAATTTTAGGCTATTTAGTTGGGCCAGGATGGGAAATCTGGTGGTCAGCTACTGAATTCACTGCACCCTGGAAGAACAACTTTGAAACCTCCCACCTCGAGATTTTAGATGTGTTTATTACAGGCTTCCATGTTTCCATCATTATTGGGTAGGAATGGACTGGTTATGTTAGATTCTATCATTTTAATCTGTTATTTTGAAATGCAGTTTTCAGCAATTGGTTTTCAGCAATTGGTTAAATAGCTTATAGCTTTCAGCAGTGGAGATTTAATATCTGTTTTAATATTGTTTTTACATCAATTTGAGTATATAGCAGTAAAGCATTCTATTGGCTCAAGTTTGGATCTAACCAGATTTCCTATGGGAGAGGGGTTGATCATGCTGACTTCCTATCCTTACTGTAGCCCCCATCCGCCATGACTTTTTCTGTTTACTTAAGTGGCACAGTACTTGGCGAAGCCCTTCAGTAATCAAAAGGGGCCACTTCTGTTGGCACCATCAGAAGAGTTGGTAGGATCAAACCCTCTTTCTTCTTTATCCTCAAGTACCCTGTGAGGTAAGCTGATACCTTACCCCAATGATGGACTGAGCATGATACTAGTGTCTTACCAAAGGCAACCAGAGAATTGTGTTTGAGTTAGAACTTGAGCCCTTGCTATCCAGGTCGACCACGGCAGTAGGAAAGAATGTAGGACTAATGTAATTGTTTTCTGCTGCAGAACAAATACAGTATTAGATTTTAGGAAACATAGATCAGAGCAGGTGTGTGTGTGGGGGGGGGGAAGGGTACCGTCCAGTGCTACCTGCCTGTAGTTGTTAGGAAGCTCATTGTAGTGTGGGGGCTATTTTCCTTACAGTCATGGAATAATCTTTCAGGAACAGTATCTGAAATGAGAGTAATACTAACATCCCAGGATTGGGCAAAGGGCCATTCAGATTCATTGCCCCAACCCAGCCCTGTACCTTTAAAACTGCTGTCAGGAAGAGGAAGGAGTTGCCAACTCCCTAGCTGCCTAGATGAAGAAAATCCTTTTTCCCTAGGCATGGAAACATCTTGTGCTTACCTGGTGCTGGTTGCTAAGCAGCATACTCTGGTGGTGAGAGACTATTTTTGTCAGGACCACAGCACAAACATTATGCAGCAGTTATTTATTTATTTGTTTTATTTTTAGTCTGCCTTTTTTACTTAGATTCAAGGTAATGTACTCAAATAGCATGATAGATCTAATAAGCAATTCAATAGGGCTAGGATTACAAAAGTTGGAAACAGTGCAAAAAATAGCAGACATGATATGTCAAGTGATGTAATAAATGGAATTAAAAAAGTACAAAACAATGAAGTGAGAGCAGGATAATACATACAGCAAATAGTATTATATATCACACACAGTTGCATAGACTAGTCATATTCTCTTTATAAAAGTTCCTTCCTGAACCATTATACTCTTGCCCTATTACCTTTATAAAAATGTTCTCCTGAACAACTCTATTTTTGTGGTAGCCTCCTGACCCCCTCAACAGAACCACAGCAGAGAATGCATGTATATGGGCAGCTGTCGTTCTTACTCAATTGCAGAGTGGCACCTTCAGAAGGCTTTCTCAGATGAGTGAGACTGTCACAGCAGAGCATAGCACTGGAGGCTGTCCTGTAGATATGATAGATTTTACACCAGAGTCACCATGCCGCCTTAAAACAATCTTTTATTTCTAACCTTATATTTATTGTATCTCTGTGGTGATATGCCTTTGTCATTTAGAAAAGAAGCAGATAAATCCCTTATCCCTTATTGTTGTTCTGATCAAAACTGGGAACGCTTCCAGTGTCTTTAAAGAGAGGTTGAAGTTTAAAAAAAAAAGTGAGATCTGGTCAAAGATCTCCCATAACCCTGTCTTCATGTTATAGTGAATACTCATACATGCTTCATGCACTTGTATGGAAGAGAATTACTCAACACACATGTAAAGACCAATCAAGTGTACACTTGTACATGGCTTACACATGCATTTATTGTAACTTGTGAACAGGGCTAATGTCATTTTGGTTCTGAAGGTCAAGATGGTCTTTTTCTAGCCACCATTAATGGGTTGACGAAAAACAATCTAGAATGCTTTCTAGATAAAATTGTAGCATTTTAAAATTGATTTCAGTAGTATTGTAGTTTAACTTATTCTAGATAGTGCCTATAATTTTACTGTATTCAAGAGGCCAGCCTTCTGTGTCAAGGAAGAGATCTCCATTAAGCAGTCACTAGCATAAAATCTCTGTATAAAGATGTGGTGATTGTAGTGGAATAGTACTTAATGTATGCCGCCTAATTGTAAGATGTCATAAATTGTGAAATAGATGTTCTTAATATTGTTGGTGTGATTTAGAGTTTAGCTGTGTCCGTTTTTCAAAGACCTACTACTACTTACTAGATGGCTAGGGAAAGGATGCATAAGAAAGAAGCAGTGTGTTTAGAATGACATTTGAGAAACTGTAGAACATTCAAAAATCAAAACTAGTGTAGACAAGGATGTAAAAGCACTAGGATGAACTTGTGTCAGATTTTGAGTATATGTACAGTTAGAATAGTAATTGCTTGTCTCTGTTTTTTCAGATACATTTTTTTCTTAAAAGTATGATGGAATGATGGGGGATATTTAGGAAAAATGATTATACCACACTCTAATTAAACTATACAGTACCATTTTATATTGAGAGGGGAGTGATGTTTTCTTTCTAGAAACCACTGAGTGACATAAGAATCCAAACCAATCTTTTTTTTAATTTGTGCATCTACTATTTCTATGGCACAAAGCCTATCATTTCCCTGAGCCAATGTTAGAGAAATACCTTCATTAGGGTAAACCACAGAAGGTTACAAAATAGAGTGCAAGCTTTTGATTTGAGGCTTGAAACTCATAAATTCACCTACAACTTCATTTTAATTGTTCCTGATTAAAGTGTCTGGGGGGGGAGTTTTTCCAATTAATCAACATAGTTGCATGCAAATTCTGTTGCATTTCCCTTAGTAGTTGATATAAAAGTGTTTTAAAATACAGTACAAGTTCAAACCAATGTACAACACCTTATAAAAGCTCAAGAGGCCTTGCTCTGGTCCATTGGTGCTCAGCCTTTTTTGAACCTGTGGACACCTTTGAATTTTAGAGATTGGGTGGTGAGTGCCACTCCAGAATGGCTGCCGTAGGAGGAGGAACCAAACACAATACCTCCCTCCTCATTTTGCAAAAGATTTGCAGGAGGGAAATAAAAGAAATGAAATAACGCACAGGGGAAGGAAAGGAGAAAGAGCAGTGGGAAATAAAAAAGAAGGAAAGCCAGAAGAGAAGTCTGGATGCTTACCAATCCTCCTCATCCTTCAGTTGAGTGGCTGCAGCTGTTACATCCATGGGAAAAAATTCTCATTTGAATGAGAGCCGTCACTAACAAGCCCTGCCTTGCAAAGGCCCCACCCACTTTCTGAACAGCTTGGCAGGTGCCAGGGGAAGTATTGCTGGGTACCACGGTGCCCATAAGCCCCACGTTGGGGAACCCTGGTCTAGTCAGTGCCTGGTTGGGAGACCTACCTGTGTAAACTGGATTGGGTTCCATGTTGGATAGTGAAAGTTCGGCAGAAATGGATATGCACAGAATATGAAGAAAACACTATATTATATTCTTGCAAAAAGGGAAAGAGTGCATAGTGTGTGTGTGTGTGTGTGTGTGTGTGTCAAGTTGATTCAAATTTCAGTCCCTGAAACTGTAGTTGTGATGTTAAAAGGCCCTGTGATGCATAGGAATCTCAACAATAGCTAATTCCAGGACCATGTCTTCTTTTTTTAAAAAAACCTTCATCTTTCTTTTTAATGTTTTTTTGTGATTTTATGTATGTGCAAGTTTAAAAAGTAGCCTACTTTATTCAGGAATTGACCAAAAAGCCCATAGCTTTTTTGTTTACCAATACAACTAAAGAGTTTACCATTACAACTAAAGATTTTTTAACTGTCTCTTTTCCCATAGCACTCTTGCTTTTGCTGAACATATCAACTAGGAAAGATGGGTATTTCCAACATAGGTCCTAGAAATTGTTTTAACTCTAGCTCAAGGTAGCAGGGAGAATTTTTTTGTAGTTTAGGTGTGGATACTTTCCCAAAAAATTAGTCATTTTAGTATGTTGTAGCAAAGTTTTAGTTTAGCAGTGTTGTGCCTCATGAGTGGAAGTGAATAACTAAAGGTAATGTTTGATTTAAAGAAAAAAATTAGAGTGCACATTACCTTAAATGGAAACAAGTTCCATAAGCTGTGATTTTGCAGTTTAGGGAGCATGTCAAAATAGAGTTCATTTCTATAGTAATACTGACTGTTTTATTATAGATTGCAGACATTTGAATGCTTGGAGGACTTGAGCTTAACATATACATGATCTGTAAAATGATAAAACAACGATAGCAATGTCTGAAGCAGACTGTAGCAAAGGCAGATTTGTGTAAGGAGTTTGTAACACTGGAAGTGTAGATGCTGAGGTTTCATAATTATTGCTGTTTTTTTCTCCAGGTATGAAACATGCTGGATTGGCATTATTTATTATGGACATTAAAATGGAAATGTGTAATTGCTGATAAGCGCAGAGTGGTACATGTTGGGATGTGTGAGAGACATCCATTGTTCCATTTCACAATTGTTTGGGATGCTGATTTTGTCGTTACCATTGAAGAAGATTGCAGTGATTAGCTTCTCATATTGCCACTGTCAAAAAGACATGGTTGTGTATATAGAGAAAAGTTGTATGTAAATAGAAGGTTGTACATGTAATATATTGGATAGACAATTAGTGCCTTTAAAATCTTATGTTCGTACCTTTTTACACTTTTCAGCTTAACTTTTTTCAAATAATATACTGCAACTAAAAAACCTAAAAGTAGAATCCATCTTGGGGCACAGATTTCTTAATACACATTCATATCTGTCTTGGTTAAGGAGATAATTTCCATCCAAAATATGAAGACCTAGTACACAAAATAGACCTTTCTCCTCCGAGGCAAGGGCATCTTAGGATTGGGTGTTTTCCCGCTGCTTCCAGGAGGCAGGATCAAAGGAAACTTCCTGTCTCCTTGGCGGGAAGACCGCCCACTATCCTCAGTTTTTGTCCTGCCTTGTTCCGGAGAGCAGCGACCTCCTTTAGCTCTAGCTTATTTAGTTAAAAAAAAAAAAAAACCTTCCCTTTGTGCCTGTTTGTCCTCGTTTTGTCTCCCCGTTTTTCTAGTCTCCCCCCCGCTTGTTTTTTCGTTCCCCCCTCCTTCCCGCTAGGGCGGATTAGCGAGGGACTAAAAGAAGCCGGCCACACATCCAAGATGGCCGACGTTACAACGGAGAGGGAGGACGGCCTCCTCTCCGTCGAGGATTTTCAAGCTGGCGGGCTGGTCCACCGCCCAAGCCCCCTCCAATGACCGCATCGGCGGATCATCGGAAAGGGAGGCAGCCGCGGCAACGCTCTCGGGCGAGGAAGGGGAGCCCGCGCCTTCAAAGAAAAAGGCACGAAAAACCGCGCCGAAGGGGGCGCCGCTCCCGGGCGCACAGAAAAGGAAGAGGCGCTCCAACAAGCAGAAGGTCGGCTCTTCCAAGCTCGCTCCATCGTCCGCCAGAAAGACGACCCCAGTTCAGCCTGCTACCTTGGTGCAGCCTTTGAACCTCGCCGGATTACCGGTAGGAGGGCTCCAGGCGGGAGGTGGCAACCCCCCCCCTTTGAGTGCTGGGAGTGAGGGGCGGACCTTTTCTAGTGAGGAGGCTAGTGACCTGGTCAACCTGGCCTTACAGAGGCAATGGCAAGCCTTCCAAGCCTTTCAAATGAGGCTTCCCCCCTCCTTCCCCTGGGTAGTGCAGCAAGCTTCCCCACACTCTTCTTCCTCCTACCCTGCTAGCACTGATAGAAAGGATCCAGGTCCTGGCCCTTCTACCTCTGCTAAGTGGCCCACTAAGGCGGCCAAGAAGGCCACAGTTCAGTCCACAGTGCTTCAAGACGAGGACCCTTCCTCAGAGGAGGATCAGTCCTCGGATCCAGGGGAACGCAAGGAAGGTGAATACGACTCAGACGAAGACATCCCCCCTCCAGATGAGCAACAGCCACGGCTGTTTTCTGGGGAGGAATTTCAGAGTCTATTAGCTAAGGCCCTACTGGCACTGGAACTCATTGAGGATCAGGAAGCCTTAGAGGATCCTTCCCCAAAACGCAAGCGGGGAGTGCAGGAGTGCTTTCCTAGGAAAAGGCCCCAGACTAACACGGTACCATTTCCAGAATTTTTTCTGCAAGCAGTTACAGATGAATGGGACAACCCCACTTCAGGGAAACCAATTCCTAGTGGGGTTAAAAAGAATTACAACCTAGCACCTCATGCAATGAGCCTTCTCAAGGTCCCCCTGATGGAGGCTCCTATTGACCTTCAAAACCCCGGCCTAGTTCCTGAGGATGGAGCTGGTTCCATCAAAGACCAACTAGACAGGAAAGCAGAATCACTGACCAGGAAGGCTCATGAGGCTGCTGCCATGGCGATCCAAGCAAACGCAACTACTTCCATCTTTGCCAGAGCTTCTTACCTCTGGATAAAGAAACTTATCCAGCTGGTTCCTCAGGAGAACCAACGTGTGGTTGCTGGCCTGGATAGGGTACTTAAGGCAACTTCGTTAATGGCTGATGCTTCCTTGGATGCTATCTCCTTCTCAGCCAAATCCATGGCTTCTGTCACCTCAGTCAGAAGAGCACTATGGCTCAGAGCTTGGCCTGCTGACTTCAAGGCCAAGTCTACATTGATGGCCTATCCGATCCAAGAGGGGAGGTTATTTGGAGAGAAGTTGGATAAAATCTAGGGACAAAAGACACGTGATGCCTAAGCAATTGAGAAAGGACAATCGCCCATCTGGATACCAGTCCTTTCATGCCCCCAGAGCTCCCTTCAGATACAGATCAGAGTCCAGGAAAGGGTCTTGGAGCAACAATAGTTCCAACTCCCGAACCTTTCGTAAGGGCGGCAGATTCCTTAGGCAAGGCCAGCAAACCCGGTCAGATAAATCCGACAAGTTTGCTAAACCTAACCCCCAATGACTCCAGCTCCCTCCCCATCGGCGGAAGACTGCAAGTGTTCGCAACAAGGTGGCAACAATCGAACCCCGACAACTGGACCATGCCAATTGTTTCCAGGGGCTACCTCCTGGAATTTTCTACCCCACCTCCAGATCGCTTCATTCCTTCCCCACTTCCAGCAAACAAGAAGAAACATCAAAGAACTCTTCAGGCCATTTTCCATCTCCAACAACTGGCAGCCATAGAGATGGTCCCAAATCAAGAATGGTTTCAGGGAGTGTATTCCATCTTTTTTACAGTTCCCAAAGCAAATGGGGACTGGAGGGCAATTTTGGATTTGAAGTTTGTCAACCGCAGGATCCTGAAGAAGCGTTTTCGGATGGAAACAATGCGTTCCATTGTGGAATCCCTCTTACCAGAAACCTACATGACGGCGCTGGACCTAAAAGAAGCCTACCTTCACATCCCTACCCATCCCATTCACAGACGATTCCTCCGCTTTACCTATGGCCAGGAACACTACCAGTTCCGGGCACTCCCTTTTGGTCTTTCCTCAGCGCCCCGAGTCTTCTCCAAGATCCTCATCACCATCATGGCAACCCTCAGACAGGAATCTATCCAAGTACACCCTTACTTGGACGACATCCTGATCTGCGCACAATCTCGACACCAGTCCCTGGCGCATACCGCGAGAGTGGCACAGATCCTACAGGAGCACGGATACGTCCTCAACTTGGAGAAGAGCTCCCTGGAACCCTCCCAGAACATCATCCACCTCGGAGTCCACATAAACTCAACTACCAACAGCCTTTCCCTACCAAGGAAAAGAATCCACAAGATAATCACCCTAGCCAGACCTACTATACTGAACAGAAGATCCAGTCTAAAGGCACTAGCAAAACTCATGGGTCACATGGTCTCGTGCATAAACATCATTCCATGGGCAAGATTCCACCTTCGCCCACTCCAGTGGCTGCTCCGGCCCTTTCAAAGACACATCACCCGCAAGACACACAAACTAATCCAAGTGCCAGTCTCTGTGAAACACAGCCTCCAATGGTGGACCAACCCATCCAACCTGGGCAAGGCTCTGAAGTACCTCCACAACGATCCGCTGCAAGTCTTCACGGACGCCAGTTTAGAAGGTTGGGGAGCGACCCTCAATTCCAAGGTAGCGCAAGGTCGTTGGTCACCACAGGAAAAGGGGCTCCACATCAACCTCCTGGAGCTTCGGGCGGTTCGGCTGGCCTTGCGGGCGTTCTCAAAGGACATTCAACACCATCACGTCCTCGTGCGCTCGGACAACATGACCACGAAGGCGTATATCCACAAGCAGGGAGGGACCAGGTCCTCGGCCCTTCACCAGGAGACGTCCCTGATTTTCAAGTGGGCACAGGCCAACGTGCAATCATTAAAGGCGGAGCACATCAGCGGAGTCCTGAACACACAAGCGGACTGGCTAAGTCGACAGACAGTGGAAGAGGGAGAGTGGTCCTTAGACCAGATGACCTACCAGGCCATCACAGTCAGGTTCGGTCAACCCGTAATAGATCTCTTCGCGTCTGCCTCCAACCACAAGACCCCTCGGTTCTTTTCCAGGTACTTCCACCCAAGGGCAGAGGGAACAGATGCTCTTCTCCTCCCCTGGCCCCAGGGACTGCTTTTCGCCTTCCCACCGATTCCAATTCTTCCCAAGGTCCTGCGCAAGATTCGACAGGAGAGGGCCACAGTTCTTCTAGTGGCCCCCTTTTGGCCACGCAGACCCTGGTTTGCGACACTCCGCAACCTCTCCATTCAGGAGCCCTGGAGGATCCCAACCTCTCCAACCATGCTTCAGCAGGGCCCTCTGGCTCATCCAAAGCCCCAGTGGTTCTGCTTGACCGCTTGGCTCTTGAGCGCTCAAGACTCCTAGCTTGCGGATACTCACAAGAGGTGGTGGCTACCATCCTAGAAGCTCGCAAGCCATCGATGCGACGAATATATACTGCATCCTGGAAGGCCTTCGTCAGATGGGGACAGAGAAAGAAAGTGAACCCCTTAAATCCAAGATATTGGAATTTCTACAGGAGGGCGTAAGGCTAAAATTATCAGCCTCAACTCTCAAGCGTCAGATCGCAGCCATCTCTACAGTCGTTCCTTCTGTAGAGGGCGTTCCCACCTCTCAACACAGGGACATCTCTGCCTTCCTGAAAGGTGTCACACACATGCGCCTGCCGACCATCCACCGCTTCCCCACCTGGAAGCTGAACCTAGTCTTAAAGGCTCTCACCTCAGCCCCATTAGAGCCTCTGCGGAAGATACCCCTTCAGTTCCTTCGGATGAAGGTACTATTTTTAACGGCTATCACCTCGGCCCGCAGAGTTTCTGAACTCAGAGCCCTCTCAATCCACAAGGGCCTGTGCACCTTCCATAAGGATAAGGTCGTCCTACGGTTGGATCCAGCATTCCTTCCAAAAGTAAACTCCTCCTTCCACAGAGCCCAAGACATTTCCCTTCCATCATTCTGCCCGAAACCTTCTTGTCAAGCCGAGAAATCATGGCACACCCTGGACCTTCGCAGGGCTATCCACATCTACATCGATAGAACAGAAGAGTTCCGAAAGTCTGACTCGATGTTCATCAATATCTTCAACCCCAACAAGGGGTTAAGAATGTCGTCCTCCTCCATAAGCTACACTCTGCGTAGGTGCATCATAGAAGCCTACAAAGCTGCTAAGGTTACTCCTCCAGAAGGAATCACTGCTCACTCCCTTCGCAGTTCGGCGACCTCAGCGGCGTTCAACCGACAGGCCCCTGTTGACAAAATTTGCCGTGCGGCCACCTGGTCTTCTATTAACACATTCATCAAGCACTACAGAATTAACACCTGGTCTTCTGCTCAGGCAGCCTTCGGACGCAGGGTCCTTCAACACGTGCTGGAACAGAACTGACCCACCCTCTCTGGGAGCTCTAGAAGGTCCCAATCCTAAGATGCCCTTGCCTCGGAGGAGAAGGATGCCTTGGTTCTTACCGTGAAGGCTCTTTCTCTTCCGAGGCGAAGGGCATCTGGCCCACCCGGATGGAATATCTACTCACTTGCAGACCAGGTTGCTCCTGATTCCATTGTCTAATAGATCAAGAAATGCATGACGCTCACTCGGCCAACACCTGATTTGTTCGCTCTCAAGCAGTGCGTATGGACTTGTAGTTCTCAAGTTTTTTTCGCCCGTTTGGCGGCCCAGTTACCAATTAACCCTCCGGGGTCATTTAGGTTCACTGTTCAATGTTTTTAACACTCCTGTTTCCTTCCTTACATGTGTACTGTTCTCAGCCTTGTTTAGCAATTCTCTAGGAGCTAGGCAAACAGGTAACTGAGGATAGTGGGCGGTCTTCCTGCCAAGGAGACAGGAAGTTTCCTTTGGTCCTGCCTCCTGGAAGCAGCGGGAAAACACCCAATCCTAAGATGCCCTTCACCTCGGAAGAGAAAGAGCCTTCACGGTAAGAACCAAGGCATCCCTTGCAAACACTTGTAATAGCTGATCATGGGCAAAGCTGGTACTTGATTGCTAAATAACTGCTGTTGTCCCTGCATTCAAGAAAGGAAATAAATGACCCAGATAATTACAAATTTGTTAGTCTTTACCAGAAACTGAGGCCTCGGGATAATCATTAAAGAAAATTCACAGTGGGTAGCCGTATTAGTCTGTCTGCAGTAGTAGAAAAGGGCAAGAGTCCAGTAGCACCTTAAAGACTAACAAAAATATTTTCTGGTAGGGTATGAGCTTTCGTGAGCCACAGCTCACTTCTTCAGATACAGCTAGAATGTGAATCCATCTGTCTTTAAGTAG
This sequence comes from Euleptes europaea, assembly GCF_029931775.1. NCBI lineage: Eukaryota > Metazoa > Chordata > Lepidosauria > Squamata > Sphaerodactylidae > Euleptes > Euleptes europaea. The sequence continues at coordinate 33,173,039 of NC_079320.1, read as the reverse complement.
AGGAGAGTGAATTCAGACAAGCATTAGTATGTAAATGTTAACAGTATGTAAATGTGAATAGCTGGCGTGATGGGATTAGGTGTGGTATGCAGAAGAGTCTGTGATGTCCAGGGGAGAGATGGGTGTGGAGAAATCAGCATTGGTAATGAGCCATGAATGCAAGGTCTTTATTCAGCCCAGGTAAATGCATTGACTTTAGTTTGAATATCAACTGTAAATCAGTTGATATTCAAACTAAAGTCAATGCATTTATCTGGGCTGAATGAAGACCTTGCATTCATGGCTCATTACCAATGCTGATTTCTCCACACCCATCTCTCCCCTGGACATCACAGACTCTTCTGCATACCTCACCCATCACGCCTGCTATTCACATTTACATACTGTTAACATTTGCATACTAATGCTTGTCTGAATTCACTCTCCTCTACTTACAGCTAGAATGTGAATCCATCTGTCTTTATCTGAGGAAGTGAGCTGTGGCTCACGAAAGCTCATACCCTACAAGAAAATATTTTTGTTAGTCTTTAAGGTGCTACTGGACTCTTGCCCTTTTCTACCATTAAAGAAAAGACAGAAGACTGTAACAAAAGAAGTAAGGCAGCATGAAAGTTAGTTCATGTGTTCTTTCTGTGACTTCTTTTTAAGAAGATTTAACTTCTTGAACAAATACATTTTGTTGGATTTGATTTTGATGTTCAGTGAAGGAATAGTGCAAAGTGAGAAATTACGATTGCTAAAAGGTAAAGGTTCAAATAGATAAATTAGCTATAAGTCCTTTGAGATATGCTGATGACACTACATTATTGGCAGAAAACAGTGAAGATTTGAAATGACTACTGCTGAAAGTTAAAAGAGAAAGTGCCAAAGCAGGACTACAGCTGAACATCAAGAAAACAAAAGTAATGACTACAGGATAATTACACAACTTTAAGATTGACAATGAGGAAATTGAAATTGTTCAAGATTTTCTATTCCTTGGCTCCACCATCAACCAAAAGGAAGATTGCAGCCAAGAAATCAGAAGGAGATTGAGACTGGGAAGGGCAGCCATGAAGGAGCTGGAAAAGATTTTGAAGTGTAAGGATGTGTCACTGGCCACCAAGACTAGATTAATTCATGCCATCATATTCCCTATTACTATGTATGGGTGTGAAAGCTGGACAGTGAAGAAAGCTGATAGGAGGAAAATAGATTCCTTTGAAATGTGTTGTTGGAGGAGAGTGTTACGGATTCCATGGACTGCCCAAAAAACATCAGTGGGTTATAGGTCAAATCAAGCCTGAACTAACCCTAGAAGCTAAAATGACTAAACTGAGGCTATCGTATTTTGGTCACATCATGAGACGACAAGAGTCACTGGAAAAGACAGTCATGCTAGGAAAAGTTGAGGGCAGCAGGAAAAGAGGAAGACCCAACAAGAGATGGATTGACTCAATAAAGGAAGCCACCGCCTTCAGTTTGCAAGATATGAGCAAGGCTGTCAAAGATAGGACATTTTGGAGGACTTTCATTCATAGGGTCATCATGAGTAGGAAGCGACTTGACGGCACTTAACACACACACACATAAGTCCTTGACTCTATATCATTCTATATTTTATTATTGACATTGGTATAGAAAATAGGATGCTACTGATATCTGCAGATGAGCCTGTTAATAGTCGTTAATGTAAAGAGATTGTTAGTGTACAGAGATTGGAAAATAGCTGGATGCTTGGAATGATCTCATGAAGTAGTGTAATGGTAATGGAATGTAACTCAGTAGTGGCAAAGTAGAAGGTTATTATTTTGGGAACTAAAACATATTTGTATTTGTCCCAACACTGGAGAATTGAGAATACAAAAGAAACGTAGGGATAGAATGTGTATGGAATGGTGACCATACCACCAGTCTGAGGCTGCCAAGGAAGAAATGGGAGTTTCTTTGATATTATTGGGCACAGCAGTTCTAGTAGGTAACTAGTAACTTCTCAGTTATAAGTACTTAAATTAATTTGGCATCTTTCAAGTTGATAGATGATATATCTACTAGAAAACAGGGGGATTGGGGCCAATTTATTGGCAGTATTGTTACTTAAAACTTATTATGAAGAATTATTATGACCTTTCTGGAAGTTTTTGCCTGTAGAAGTCTTTGTTTTTCTGTTGTTTGTTGTCTCTTTTTATATATCTCAAGGAGAATTTTTTCTACTGCAAGAGTGCATCTTCATCACATGAGAGCCTTCTCAGTTTTGTGTGACGTGTTCCTTGTTTGTTGTATGGTGTAGGTTCAAAAAGGAAAATAATCGAGTATGCAGAGGCATGTATAAATCTTGTGAATCTGAACTTTCCAACCCTTGATCCTGCATGCTCATTGTGATCTTAGTTAAAAAACTTTGTCTTTAGTGAAAATATTTGTGAATTCAAAAACTGTTGCTGGAAAAATTAGGAACTACATGGGGAGGTACAAGTTTGCAGTTCAACCTCAATTGTCCTCTGGTGCAGCCATGAGAATTTTATCACAAATTGTTGTACAAGTATGAATGTGGGTAGATAAACACATGGCTCAGTTGCTTCTCCAAAACTTCCCAGCTTGCTGTATCATTAGACCATGCTCTGTGCAGACTTTACCCCTGTGAAGCCTTGGTGGGTTCTCACAGAGGCGTCCTTACAAATGTTTAGCTCCATAAATTTAGAAAGGAACAAATCTATGACATATTTAAATAATGTATTATTTAACATTTGGAGGCTTTCCTGATAAATGCATTAGGGTTGATTCAGGGGAAGGGCGTCGGTGAGTGCCTGGAGAGAATTTCCAACAGGATGGGTAGTTAAAGAAAATGGAACAAACTAGGAATGTAGATGCTAGGTTTCAAAGCACTGAGTTTTCAAAGCACAGCTAATTTTGGAAGTAAGCCAGTGTTGTATGGAGATGCAGAGCTCCCAGATGCTCTCTGAAATCCATTCATTGTTATGCTACAAATCCATTTCCCACTTGAAAGTATGGTTGGCATCTTATTTGTAGCTCCTCTTTTTCTTTTGGTAGTGATCATGATTATTTAATTACTAAAAGTGTTGTCAGCTACCGTATATACTCATGTATAAGCCGACCCGCGTATAAGCCGAGGTGCCTAATTTTACCCCCAAAATGGGGAAAAATTAGGCACCCGTGTATAAGCCGAGGGTCGGCTTACACAATGCCCCTGCCCCAGGTCGCCCGCCCTCCCGGCCTCCCGGGCCCTCCAGACCCACCCCGACCCCAGTGCCACCCCCTCCCGGGCACTCCACACCCACCCTGACCCCAGCGCCACCCTAGGGGGGAGGGAGAAGAGCCCCTGAACCCCTTACTCACCGGGAAGACGAGGCCCGCTGATCAGCTGGAGGTGGCGGCAGGGAAGGCACGCAGGCCGGAGGCGGCAGCGGGGCCCTGCCTGAGCGCAGGCAGGCCCTGCAGGCCTCTCCCAGGCCGCAGAGAAGGCGTGGGGGGGGCGGGGCCTGCCTGCACTCAGGCAGGCCCTGCAGGCCTCTCCCAGGCCGCAGAGAAGGCGTGCGGGATGGCGGCGGCAGCGGCGGTAAGTTCCCCCCTCCCTCTATCCCTCCACCCTCCTCCCTCCTCCCCCCTCCCCTCGCCTACCGTATTGACCCGCGTATAAGCCGAGTTGGCTTTTTTCAGCCCTTTTTTTTGGGCTGAAAAACTCGGCTTATACGCGAGTATATACGATATTTTCCAATGCCTTGTCTTGAGGAAGATTGGGACTTCTCAAGAGATATGAAACATACTTGATGCAAGAGGTGGAGAGCCTCAGCTTATTCTTGCTTGGAACCAAGATAACATTTTGAAAATAAAGGGATTATTTCTTAGGCATGGCTGTTTCATTGCAAGAACAGTTGCCTTCTTGAAGAATCTGCTGAATAGGCCTGAGGTCATGATGCAGTTGTGAGTTAGCAAATGGCTTTCTGGATGCACTGAAATAAAGACTTAAAGGAGCTGTTTTACTGTGCAATTTTCTCCTGTTGTAACGCATAATGCTCTAACCTTGGGGACTTGATGGTTACTGGAATGCATTCATTTTTTCGGATGGAATTCAATTTGTGTTTAAAAATCTAAATCACAAGTCACTGACAAGGTTTAATTGTGCCAAACGTGAATTGTGGTGATCTTGCATGGAATGTTTTTGACAGCTAGTGAACTTTGATTTTGGAATTGCAAAAATCCTCCAGTACTTCAAAGATTAGATATGATAAATAGACACCTTTTTTACTTCAGTATGCATCTGTAGTTTCTTATACTGAAGGGGGAAAGTATTTCTTTTATGATGAATTGAACATATGAAGTGTAAAAAATGTCATTATAGTAGAGCAATATTTTGGAAGTTGATCTGATTGGTCATTTGAGTAGTTAGTAGTTAGTGAATCATGTCTCATATGATGACAATGCAAGTCACATTGAAGAAACTTTTGCACTTAATTGTAATAATATAGCATTATAGCCTGAGATTTCCTTTGAAATGTGGTGTTGGAGGAGAGTGTTACGGATTCCATGGACTGCCAAAAAAACAAATCAGTGGGTTATAGATCAAATCAAGCCTGAACTGACCCTAGAAGCTAAAATGACTAAACTGAGGCTATCGTATTTTGGTCACATCATGAGACGACAAGAGTCACTGGAAAAGACAGTCATGCTAAGCAAAGTTGAGGGCAGCAGGAAAAGAGGAAGACCCAACAAGAGATGGACTGACTCAATAAAGGAAGCCACAACCCTCAATTTGCAAGATCTGAGCAAGGCTGTCAAAGATAGGACATTTTGGAGGACTTTCATTCATAGGGTCGCCATGAGTCGGAAGCGACTTGACGGCACTTAACACACACACACGTAGTCTGAGTATCCCAGTAGCCAGGCTTGGATAATCAGCAGTTTGCATAAGTGATTATTTAGTAGGGAAGAATTAATTTATCCAAAATTCCAGCTTATCTCATGAACCTTTCTCGTATTTGGCAAAGCACACTTGTTTAATGCATTAATTGCACATGTTTTGTTTTTTGTAGACCTTATTACTTTTATGAGGCTTTAAAATTAATATTCAGAGGGAATTGGCAAGTGGCTCAGAGGTAGAACATCTGCTTTGCTCATCAAAAGTCCCAAGTTCAGTCTTCTGGCATCTCCAGTTTAAAAGGACTGGGTAGTAGGTGTTGTAGAAGACCTTCTTGATCTGAGACTCTAGAGAAACAGTGCCTGTCAGAGAGGGTAATACTGATCAAGATTGGCAATTGATCTGACTAATTTAAGGTAGCTTCATGTGATGTTTTCCTAAGGTAAAATTATCATATCCGAGGATGTATATAATAAGGCACTTTGTAACTTGAGCTTCAATACTCAAAAAAGTGAATTCCTAAAGGGAGGTTCACCTTTCTAAACTCATTGAAGTCAGTGGGTTAGAAGGGTACCATCCAGTTTGGAGTTTTGGACTTTTGGACTGAGCCACCTTAAAACCATCTCTCTATACATGTTTGTGTGCTGTATAAGCACATACTGTATTGTGCTCTGCATATAATAAACGAGTTGTCAGCAGACTGACAATACCGTACCTGAGCAAAGCATTTTCTGAAAAGTACAGTGAACTTCTCCATATTCCCTGTGCACCAATGATGGTCTTCTGGTTGGCACCTAGTAGTAGTTCCCCAATTTAAAGTGACCTGCTTGCTGTCTACTGGCAACCATTTCTTTCCTTCTACCTTGTAGAAAGGGCTCCCTTTGGATGAGGGAGAGCGCTGTCCTTAGAAGGGTTTTTTGGAGGCAGTGTGAGGCCATTTTATTTATGAGGGTGTTTAAGCTGCAGGCATTTTCTTTGTGAGGATTTAAATGGTGTTTTACTATATTTTGTCTGTTTTTAATTTTTGGAACTTTAAGCCACCTTGAGCCACATAGGAAAGGCAGGGACTAAATATTTGATTAGCTCAATACATAACTGGCAATTTCAAATGAGCTAGTGTCCTGAATTTCTCTTCCCTCTCCCCCTCTTCTCTCCCTCTCTCTGTAAGCAGTTTTGCATGAATGGCCTGTACCAATTCAATGTATGAATATATATGTATATATATATATATATACGCATATTTATGTCTGCTTTTTTTACAGGTGTATTCTACTTCCCCTTCTGGGCGCCAAGCCTCCCCCACACAGTCTCTTCCTCCTCATAGATTCAGTGGATGAGGGCTGTAACATTGCAGAAGGTGACCAGACATCTGCAAGCCTATCTGGAACCATAGCTGAGCTTCTAGCTAGTCACTATGAGTTTTTTCCTCCATGGCTGCTGCTCCTGTGTTCTGCCCGGAAACAGAGCAAAGCTGTTACTAAAATGTTTACTGGTGAGTACAAATTATGATAAAGTGTTAGCTGTTTAATTTCTCCCTTGGATTGTCTTGAAAGTTTTAGCAAGAAGTAAGGATTTTTGAAAAATTCTCTAGCATCTAAATTTTGATGCCCTTTACTTAGACAACATATTGTATACAGGTAACTACAGGGATCTGTGTAACACAGGACATAGATAACATCTGTGTGCTGTCTTCCCCCAGTGACCTTGAAAGGATATATGTGACCTGATTACAGTGAAGAGTTAACTCCCCTGCAAGCTGGCATACATTCAAACAAATCTCCCTGTAAATTTGGGGGATTTTTTTTCCATCTGAAAATCGAGATTTATCATCTTGTTTTTCTGGGAACAGATATTACGTTTTGCAAGCTCATTGCAAGGGTGTAGCTTTATTTGGTCCTGGGAGTATACTGTTGGCAAAGACTGTCAAGAATCCTCTACAACTTGTTGATCCAGTCTTTGCTGAATTGTGAGATCATTTCATCACTCTGCTCCTTTTGTTCCTGGGATTTCTTTCCCCCTTCAGTGTAGAGTAGCATAAAGACTGGATTTCCAGCCTGTGCCTGTGTTAAAACAATCATTGAAACAAAAATGCAGTTACAATAAAAGGTATGATAGGTGAATGTATATTTAGCCTTAAGATCGCCCCCATTTCTTAGCTCTTCATTTTTGTAATTTCTTCCTTGGTCTCTGATGCACTCTTTGGGACTTTTCAGGCATATAGCTACCATTTTCTGTCATGATATGATGTCACAGTGAGGCCTGCGGCTGTTCGGAGTGAAATTGCTTAGAACTGGGATTTTGAGTCTGTGGATAACTTTTGCTAAATGTAACTGTTGTCAGTTCCTGAAAGTCAGGAAATTTTTGAATGGAGGCACATGTAGGGTCTTTGGCACTATCTCCTTAGTACACATGAACAGTGATCATAAAAGGGTTGGGTCTGCACTTGCATGTAGTTTTCAGGGGTCAAGCATGGAAAAATACACAAGCCTGCATCAGGTTTGGTCTGGCGTTCGTTCTGACCTGTACCGAGGGGAAAACAGTGGCTTGCTTATAGAGCACATATTTTTCATGCTGGAAACCTCAAAGAGTGCTACCAGTCAAGGCAGACAGTAAGGTAAAAAAACTGTTTCAGATATTAGTGGCTTCGTATGTACTCAAATAGAAGAAGTAAAATGAGAACCCATCTTCTTAAAGCTATCACTACCTTGACTTTCAGTTCACACCAGAAGGAGAAGTTCCAAACCAGGGTTATCTGTGATGGATCTGTGCTTGCTGTTTACAGCCACAACTTCTTTTGATCTGTATTGTATTGAACCGAATCATAATCCAAGTGTTCAGTCAGCACTTTGTGATGGTGGCAGTGAGTTTTGAAGGAAAAAACAACCAGGTGTGAATTAAGTGGACTGATTGCCCAGCTGCATGGGGTAGGAAAATCATGTACTGTTGGGTCCAGTGGAGTTGTAGCACTTCCAGGACTAAAAAATAGTAACAACTGCAAACAGAAGAAATGTTACCGCATAATGGTCCTCTGAGATGCAGTGCAGTTCAGAGTGAAGCATCGTTTAACATTTCTACAGCAATGATTAATAACATTGGCCCTGGCCACAGTTAGGCATTGTAAAGACCCACCCATGTGTTCTTGTATCCCATCAGTAGGATTCAGTGGTGTCTGTTTTTGGCTGGATTTTCCTTACTTTTTGAAAAAATGTTTCTCTTCCAGCACATTTTATGATTTAAGTATGAGAAGCTACATTTGGCACCTGTTGCATTTTGTAATGTTCCTTGAAATGAGCATTAAGAAATTCATGTTGTCCTTGACTGTTAAAAATAATTATATGTTGTTCAAGAAGGCATGAAAACACCACCTATGCCACAAATCTGAGTATCTCCAATAATCTAACATACTGGAAGGTATTTTTTCATGGTAGTGGTGCTTATCAAGTCCTTTTCAATGTTTTTCCAACACATTTTTAGCAGTTACATTTATTTTTTAATCATTTTAAAGAGAAGATTTTCTGTCACTAATGCTTCTTTTGATTTTGAAAAATAAATGTAAAATTACGTTTAGATACTTCGGTGCTAATTTTTTCCAAGGCCAATTTAATTGCTTATGACATAATAGGCAGATATTAAAGTCTGTTGTTATAGAAATGTTAGCAATTTACAGTAAACGTTCTTAGCTGCTCAAATTGTGAAACAATATTGCATATACACAGACAGCAGAATACAGACTAGAAAGACCCGACATTCTGCTAGAGGATTTTGTATAGTGTCATGCCATATAGCACAGCTATTCTAAAAGCCTTTTCACAATGTGAGGCAGCTGTATGGACATCAACAGCCCATTCCTGGGCAGGTGCAGCCTCGCTCTTCTCCCTGCCGGCATACCCAGGGCAAAAGGGGACAGGAGGATGCCCACAGGCAGCCTACCCCAGAATGCCCCGGGAACACCCTCCCCCCAGGTTGCCAAAATGCCCCCCAGAACACCAACGCAGGCCTTTATATGGCGTCCCGGGCTGACACTGCCATGGCAGCGCCGGGAGACCGGTATCCGGGCCTCCCTTCTGGCATTGCGGCCACTTACAGCAGCGTAAGTAGCCTGGATGCTGGCGTGGGGGGCCGCCACAATGGCGCAGCTCTTCCTGGCCTCCTGAGGACTTTCATCCTTAGAAGTCAGGAATGTGCTGAATGTGACTTACTGAACAATCCTAATAAATAACACTTTCCTGGTAGTAAGCCCCATTGACTAGCCAAGAGTAGGATTTTCAGTAGACATGCTTGTATCCCATCAATAGACATGCTTAGGGTGGCACAGTTAGCCAACTGATCTAATAGGAGCCTTGCATGACTACGGAACTGATGTGCAGGTTTATCATGTGGCAAAGATGAGGTGTGGAAGCAGTGTTGAGACATAAAAGGGACATTCCTGTGTGAAAGGGAGTATTGCCTGACAAGTGAATTCTTGTATGCACACTTGAATTGAATTGAGGCCTTCTACACAGGGCTAGACTGGATGGCCCAGGCTAGCATGATTTTGTCAGTTCTCAGAAGCTAAGCAAGGTCAACCCTGGTTAGTATTCAGATGGGAGACTGCCAGTGAAGTTCAGGGTTGCTATGCAGAGGCAGGCAATAGCAAACTAACTCTGTTTGTCTCTTGCCTTGAAAACCCTGCTGGTTCGCTATAAGTCATCTGTGATTTGAAAACACCATGACAGCACTTTCCGCCACCATACATAGAACATGATGGTGTATGGCAGTATGGAAATATATAGGAATTTAAATTTGCTTAGAGTGCTGATTTTGGTGCCAGCTGGGGTTTTTGGGGGCGGGGGGTTGGAGGTCATTATAGCAGTTTCTAGCCTAGATGTCCAGCCTTTCATTTAATCATGAATGGGTCAGGGATCCTCTGTTTTAGTGTTGCTGTTACCAGTCAGGGGTGGTTTGCTGTATGCACTCTTCTCCAGTAGCAGAATGTCAGGTGGGGGACATTCCATATTTACTTCATTTATAGGCCATCTTTCACCCTGACACTCATTTGGCCCAGATGAATTATAGGCTGTTTTCCATTAGCGTTGCCAGTGGGGAAAAGGGGTGAGCTATTCTGCAACTGAGCATGGAAAGATTAACTGTCCCTTCCCCCAGTGCAAGAGTTCTGGACAAAAATCTGAAATGATCCAGAAACACTGCTGAAAGATGTCTTTGACCAAGAACAATTTCCAACCCTGCTTGTGTTTTTGGTCAAGTTATGAGGGCTATTCCCATTCTAAAGCACTTTGTTATACAGCTGCCTGGGAAGGAGGTTTGTAAACAAGGCAATCTCCAGGGTAAGCATCACACACCCAGCACAAAAGCTACTTATATAAACAAGGAATTCCTGAGTGTTTCTTACAGACTCTCTTGGGTCATTCACCAGCCCCAGTGTAATTGTGGACTCCACCTCAGGAGAGATAACCCCTCTGCTATTGTTTACATGCTCACTTATCTTTTAGATGTACAACAAAGCCATTTGAGAGGCCCTGATTGTTTCCAAGGATCTCTTTGCTTTGAACTCTTATAGCTTCAGGATGATGTCTACATCATCCTCTAACCAAGCAAAGTTGAACACCTGCCTAATCAAGCTAGGCTGAACTGAAGTGAATTCAGAGTCTGTTGCCTCATGATATCTCATGCCCAAGGCAGTAAGAACCTAGTACTATTCTTTGTCATTCAGCTAAAAAGAAGACTTCTACGTTTGACAGAGTAAGTAGACTTACATAGATCTTGGACCAATTTTGTTACTTAGGGGAGTAGAAGTAAGATCATTCACATGAAGGTTATAATGTGTTAATGTAGAAAAAGATCAGAAGACTATGTAGGATAGACTGCAAGATTTATGGTGTGGCATAAATGAAATGAAATTCAGTAGTACGAAGTGAAGGGTAATTCACTTTGGGTTAAAATTACTGGTATTGACTGGAAATTATAGAAGGCATCGATTATGAGCTGATGGGGCCCACAAATTGTTGCTTCTGTGGAGAAAACCAATATGATTCCACATTCTAGTTTGAACATTTTAGTAAGATAGAAGAGAAACTAATGTCAATGTCCTATATGGGATAGGGTTCCAATTTTAGTCACACATGTTCAGAATGGTTGGATTCTAACCAAAAGAAGAGAAATCACAGCTAGAATTATTACCGGAGTAAAGTGTATGACTTGAGTCACCTGGCTGAGAGTCTCTGGCACCATTTGCTTTGTAGGAAAAGGGTATAGTGCACCATTTTGTTTATGGACTTTTTCTGCACAGTAAGCACACATTACTACTTTCAGGATGCAATTCCTAGTTTCTGCTGGGTGCTGGACTTTTCTGGTCAGTCTTCAAATTTAATCGTTCAGTGGAGCAGAAATGAGAGAGGCTGTTGGAAAAGTGCATGCTTTACATGCAGACAACCATGGATTCAGTTCCTTTATTGCAGGGTTGGGGAACCTTTTTCCTGCCGGGGGCCATACCAGGTGTAGATCTCCCGGTGGGGGGGAGAGGTTAGGGTTGCCAGGTCTCTGGCCACCACCTGGAGGTTGGCAACCCCAGGGGAGGCCACGCAGAGAAGGCCTGGAGGGCTCCCCCACTCCTCCCTTCCAGGTGGGAGGGCAGCCAGTGGTGGGCCCGAGCAAACAAGGCGCCGGGGGGGCGCAGCCCGCGGTTGATCGGAAAGGGAGGAAGGAAGGAAAACAGAGAAAGAGGAAAAGGGAGAGAGGGAGAAAGAAATGGAAAGAGGGGGAGAAAGAAAAGGACGGAGGGAGACAGACAAAGAAAGAGAGGGAGAGAGAAAAGCCTCCCCCCAACACACACACACACACACACACACACACATGCCGGCCCCATGCGATCTGGCCCCAGGCTCCATGCCCTCCCCCCCGAGTCCACAAAAGGCCCCCCGAAGCCTGATCGGCTCCTGCACGCATGCTCTGCCGCCGGGAGCCGTGGGCCTCTTCCCCCCCCCCTTGCTGCTCAACAGCCGACAGGCAGCAAGAGGGGCTTACAGTGTGCCCCGGCGTTCCTGCACGCTGCGGCTATAGGTTGCAGCCTTGGGGAAAGCGTCCCTCCCCCTCCTCTCACTGACCAACAGCTGTCAGTCAGCGAGAGGAGGTCCAAAGGGCGCCACAGCGCCCCTGCAAGCCGTGGTCCCAGGAACACCCTCAGGGATGGCTGCCCAGCACCGCGCCTTCGCGGCAGGGCCCCGGAGCTCCCAAGGGCCACAAAAATGTCCTCGGGGGCTGCATACGGCCCCTGGGCCTGAGGTTCCCCATCCCTGCTTTATTGGTTTGAGGCCTTGGGTAGGTGCCACCAGTCTAGGGTTGCCAGGTCCTTCTTTGCCACCGGCGGGAGGTTGTTGGGGCGGAGCCTGAGGAGGGCAGGCTTTGGGACTTCAATGCCACAGAGCGTAATTGCCAAAGCGGCCATTTTCTCCAGCTGAACTGATCTCTATCATCTGGAGATCAGTTGTAAAAGCAGGAGCTCTCCAGCTAGTACCTGGAGGTTGGCAACTCTAGCCAGACAGAGTACAGAACAAGATGGACCATCAAGAAGCTTTGTATGTTTGAAATCTGTCTCCATGGCAAGGGGCTGCAAAGCATAAAAACGAATGAAAAAATATATAATTTCAGAAACACAAGTATATTTCTGTTTCCATCATAATTAAAGAGAGTGGGCAGATGTAGCTAGTCTAGCTCAAATTGCATCTAAATTTGTTTCCTCAAGAATCATAACATAAAATTTGCTCAAGCAAGCTTCATTGTTAGTTTCAAACAATGGCATGAGATAAGCAGGTAAACTGGAAGATCAAATTGAGAACACAAAGAACAAAGAGGAAAATAGGCGGCAACATTGTTTGAAGAGTAATATATCTAATCTGCACAGAAAAGAAAGCTAATTACAATTTCAAATGAAGTTGAATAGTTTGTGGTGGTTGCCTACTGTAATAAACAGGATGGTTACAACAATTCAATTTTCCAAGTTAAATCCCTCCATAAAAGAAGGTGCAAAACTTTGCAATTCAGTTTTGACAATGACTGAAACTCAAGAAATTGTATTATTTCATAAGTGGTAAACATTTTTGTGAATATAACTTTGAAACAGCATAATTTTTCCACTAATGTGTGTCTGATCTAACTGGCACATCTCCAAGGCTGAGGGTTTTTTTGTTTGCTTGTTTTTGTTTTTTTCCCACCAATAGAATGTCTTAAGGTCAAGAATATATTATTTCCTATTCTTTCCAATGGAAAAATTAAGTCCTGACAAGTGGCTCAAATATTAATATTAATGTTTTTCTAAGGCTCTATAAATATACCATCCTGTACTTTATCATATTTGGCTGATGTGTTTAAAAAAACTGTTGTTGCAATTTCGTTGGGCCCTTCCCCCAAAAGATCAGTCAGCTGCCCCAGAGGGCCAACATATAGAATACAAAGTTCAAGGCCTTCCCCTGATGTTTCTTCCTGGCCCTGGTGTTCAGAGGTTTTCTTGTTCTGGAGGTTTCATTTAAACTAGGGCTGTTGAGCCCTCATTGAGGGTCATGTCCCCCCCGCTTTTTTTTCTATATTGAAGTCCCAGATTCTCTAACTATGCCTCATAAGAAAGGTGTTCCAATTCCTTAAACATCTTGTTTGCTCTCTTCTGCACCTTTTCCAGCTCTACCATATCATTTTTGAGTTAAAAGTACTTAGACCTATACACATTATTCCAAATCAGTACGTCTATGTTGGTTATTTCATTTTCCTAATAATCTAAGTGTGGAATGTGCCTTTTTCCACCATAGCTGCATATTGAGTGGACATTTTCATCAAGCTAAAAACTATGACCCCAAGATTTTTCTCTTTAAGCCTCTGCAGTTCAGAACCCATTTATATATAGTAGGATTTTGTGTCCCATTTTTGTCACCTTGTATTAGACTTCATTTGCCACATTGCTACACAGTTCAAAGAGATCTTCCTAAATAATTTGGTATCATCCACACACTTGGCCAGTACATTGCTCACCCCCAATTCCAGATCATTTATGAACAAATTGAATAGTGCTGGTCCCAGTATCCATTCTTATGGGACCCCACTGCTTACTTCTCTCCATTGCAAGAACTAGACATTTATTCCTGCTCTTGGTTTCCTATTTTGTACCAATTTTTAAGCCATAACAAGACATGTCCTCTTATCCACAACTGCTGAGTTTACTCATCAGTCTTTGTCAAATATGTAATGGCTTATCCCCTTATCCACATGCTTTTTAACTTTCTCATAAAGGTTGGTAAGGCAGAACTTCCCTTTGCAGAAAATATGCTGAGTTTTTCCTCATCAGATGTTGTTCATGTATGTCCCTGTCTTTCATAACACATTTTACTAATTCACCTGGAACAGATGTTAAGCTAGCTGGCCTATAATTTTCTGGATCTGCCTCTGGACGCTTGTTTTAAATCGTCGTAACGTTTGCTGTTTTCCAGTCTTCCAGTATGGAGACTGATTTTAGCAACTGTTACATATGCTAGTTAGAAGATCAACAGTTTCACATTTGCATTCTTTAGAACACTAAGGTGTATGTCATCTCAACCTTTACTGGACACCATGCCTATATGACTGACCACTTTTGAAACAAAGGGGGCATTCAAAAGCCATTTGTTATATTGCATGAAAACCACAGTTCAAAAGAAAATGCCAGATATCTTACTGGGCACACCAAGCTGTTGAGTAAATCAAAAGTAGCTCTTTGAATCTGTCCTTCGTACTAAAGATTAGAAGTATATATTAACCTCTGCTGGTATACTTATATGCATTGAAAACATTTAACTGAATAGAAGTTCATACTGAATACACTCAGTTTTGAGATAACATCAGGTTTTAGCACTAATGTTTTCAAACACTGTGACCATTTGCTTTTGGAGTTGGCAGACTGGGTGTTACTTTGAATTATGAAACCGATAAAATATCTTAAATTACAGTTCAATCAAAATGTGATAAATTCTGCGGATTTTGTGTGCAGAAGATAACATTGGGCTGTTACAACAGTCTGTACTCACTATACCTACATCGGAACAAGAGTCATAGTAGCATTCTGCTTCATCCATGATCAAACTGCACAGGTGCCAGTACCAATAAAACACTTGCACAGACCTTCACCTAAAAGGATCTCTGCCAGGGTTGCCAGGTTGCATTTGCAACACCCAGGACATTTTTTGGATAGGGCTGCACCTGAGGCCAGAAGAGACATCCCTTCTAGTCGATGTTCTAGGTTTTAAAAAATCAGGATTTGGGGGGATCCCTAGAGTGTTGCCTGAGCACAACATCACTTCTGGGGTGCTTCTTTCCTCCTGCTGCAACTATAAGAAGTGGCAGGCAGGTGAGTGAGCAAATGCCCACCGGGGCAGGCAGTTGGCAAGCCTAATCACTGCAGGAGCGTTCTTATGCCTTCAGAGTCTCATCTGAATGTGTGTTTGTATTTTTGTTTTTGGAAGGTTTTTTTAGATTGTTAGCCTGGGCAAGTACAAAGCATTCCAAAGGTTTACATCCTAACTTGTCCCCAGATAGGAGTCAATCTCATTGTGGAACCCATTCTAGCTGATTCTCTCTTTTATTCCAGTACTGATGGTATACTTTGTGTACAGTCTGTGGCACTGTGTTCATTCTGGAACAATGGGCCTTATTAAGGGAGGGGTTTTGGGTCTGCCAATTTAATATTTTGCTGCTGAGAGATTAGTTCCTTTTGAGTAGGTATGCATAAAATGTTAATATGCACCTAGTTCTTAGATCAGCATAGATTGGCAATGTAAATTATTCATACTTAAAACACTAGCTTATTGCTCTGTCATATAGATTACGTATTTAAGATCTATTGAGTGAAGGGAAAGTGTGACTGTTGGTTTGAAATTTTCCATTGGGCAGAGCATTAAGATGCAAAGAGCTTAAGATAATAATGTGCAGTGGTATTGCTAACATTGTTATAATAATATTCGAGCAAGGTAACTCATTCTCCAGAGAAAATCTGTGTAGTCCAAATACTTCTTTAAATGACCCAAGACCTCTGTGAGTGCCAGGAGGTAAATTTGGAGCAGATTTGTTTACAGAGCTGCAAGCCAATTTAATAAATCAAGGAAATCCATTTTGAAACTCCTATTGGGTAGAAAATGATGTGATGAAGGAAAAAATCTGAACAATGCAAAAACCAGGTCGTAGGACTTAAATTTGTGCTGGCTGCTCTATTGACTTTGAGTTCAAGTATTCGTGAGACTGGCTGTGCAACTGAGTGAGCTTTCCTGCAGTGCTGGATTTTTTCCCCCTGTTTTATTCAGAACAAATGTAAGTGCCATCTTTGGTATATGGTAGATGGCAGAGACAGGATTTTGTTGAAAGTAGAAATAGATTTGACAATCGTTTTAAGAAAGCAGTTGAATCTGTTCAGCTATAAAGATGTGTTCTTGATTTTGAGTTCATGTCTACATAGACTGTGTTGAAAAGTGGGTTCCATTTGTACAAAGAGAATGGCTAGATCCTTCACAAGGTAATCCTTGTGAAATTGGAATTAATGTGCTTTGTCTGAAGGAACTCTGTGTAGGGTTGAACTGATAGAGTACACACACATATATATAGAGCAGATATACACACACACACACACACACACACACACACACGCTATCTGTTAATGAGAGGCAGAAAACGTGTGTGTGTGTGTGTGTGTAAACAAAAGCTTTATTTCTATGGGCTGAGCTGCATTTAAGGATGATTCCTGATGGAGCACCCAGGTACAATGAGTGCCATCTACCAGCCACCTAGGGAGTGTTGCAGTTCCCAGGCTCTTTGTTCTTATTTATTTATTTAAAACATTTCTAGGCCATCCGTCCACCCAGTTAGGGTTGCCAAATAGAGTCTGTTAATCAGACTCTAAGTCAACAAGGATCATCATGGGTTAATCCATCCCAATGGGGTGGTGGCACATCCCGTTGGTACTGTTGATCAGTATCTCTTCTGTGAGTTACCTTGTCCCTTCAGGCTAGAGCCACAGCACTAAATCAGCTGTGGAGTAATCTGCTACAGGCCCTCTAAGCAATTCCTGCATCCAGAGTGACCCTTGACAAAATACTAGTGAATATTGTTGGGTTTAGCTGTTCACATCTTTTCTGGAAATAACAATTATCCAATTATAATGCCTAATGAGAGCCAGTATGGTGTAGTGGTTAAGAGCGGTGGTTTGGAGCGATGGACTCTGATCTGGAGAACCGGGTTTGATTCCCCACTCCTCCACATGAGTGGCAGAGGCTAATCTGGTGAACTGGATTTGTTTCCCCACTCCTATACATGAAGCCAGCTGAGTGACCTTGGGCTAGTCACAGCTCTCTTAGAGCTCTCTTGGCCTCACCTACCTCACAGGGTGTCTGTTGTGGGGAGAGGAAGGGAAGGGGATTGTAAGACGGCTTGATTCTTTCTTAAGTAGTAGAGAAAGTCGGCATGTAAAAACCAACTCCTCCTCCTTCTTCCTCCTCCATTTCCAAATAAGTGCAAAATGCTTTGTGGCCCAATATCCTGGAAACCATGCTCTATTAATCATTTGTGCTCTTACTCACCTTCATCTTGCTTGTGTTAGCTTCACACATCCGAAGGATTTCTCTGTAACCACAGCACAAAGTAGGTTAACAAATTATTTTGTCATAGGTGATTCATGATACAGATTAGATTTATGATCTTGTCCTTGGAGCAGTGAATACAGTACTAAGGGGTTTAGGAGAAATTATAAATCTTTGGTAAATCCTCCTTAGTTTCAGAATTTAATGACTGCCTGTTGACTGTTGGTGTGAGAAGAATTCTTCTATCTAAGATTACTATGCTGAGGTATCACTTTAGCATCAGTCCCCTTAGCATAATTAGCAGTATTAGAAGAAGAGTTGGTTTTTTTTCGCCGGCTTTCGCTACCACTTAAGGGAGACTCAAACCGGCTTACAATCACCTTTCCTTCCCCTCCCCACAACAGATACCCTGTGAAGTGGGTGGGGCTGAGACAGTGTGACTGGCCCAAGGTCACCCAGCTGGCTTTGTGTGTAGGAGTGGGGAATCAAAACTGGTTCTTCAGATCAGAATCCACCACTCCAAACCACTGCTCTTAACCACTACACCACGCAAGCTGTCATTATGCAAATAGATTTTTTTTCAGATCATATTTTTAACTTCTTTTCATTCTGGGCCATCCTGCAGAGTGACTGCAGTTAACAAAATAAATTTTTCTTGTATAGGAAATCTGTCAGAATTTTGGAGTGATACCCAATGTCATTGCCCTTTTGTGATATGTTGTTGCCTGATTAAGGAATACACTTAGTGCATGATTCTTCCTGAAGCAGCTCTGTGTTGGGGTATTGTAAATTCTAGCAATGTCTGTACAGCTAATGTGAAAAAAATCTATGGTATTGCTAGCATCACTGCAGTAGTGCTGCCCATAAGAATCAAGCATTCCATCGTGACTCTTCCCCCAGCCCATGATTCCTCTGAAGAAGCTTTATTGGAAATCACAGCACTTTGATCTAGTGTGGTGTAAACATAATAAACATGACTCAACCCAATGTTATCACTCAGTAGGAAAATTGTATTTTAAACAATTGTCTGTCTAGGTGTATAGCTTAAAGAGTTCTTGTGACCAATATAATTTAGGCCTTGACCATTGATGACTTGAAACGCAAAGTTGTTAAGAGATTAGCTGACTCTCAGTAACTGTATGCGAATAGCTAAACAGGACAGCTGAAGTTATTGGAATACAAAAATGATGCAGTTGCTAGATAAAGGAGTTTTAAATGCATCTCTAGGAAATTTTGCTGTTTCTTTCAATCAGTCTGCTTCCAAAAAAGGTACGTGTAGCCTGTATGTTTTCTGAGTCTGAAAGAAGTGCTTCTGGGAGGAATGCCAAACCTGACAGTATTTCCAAGGTCAGACAACTCAGCTCAGCAACAGCTTCAAATCATGCACTGTATTCTTGCTACATTACTTGGTCCAGATAGCCCTGATGGCATCTTCAATTTGTTTCTCCCCTCACTTAGTTAAGGGAACAGAGTTATTTTCCCCATTTCCTTCAGTCATGCTGCACTGATCACACAGTTCTATTTCAGTAGCCTTTTAAAGATATACAATGATGCAATCACTTTTTAATGTAAACTTCTAAATACAAACTTTTTCAACCAAGAGTGAGTTATTTTACTGTGTTCTGTGTGGTTTAAACTTGGAAATATAAGCCACAGAGGTAAGACAGAGTATAAATATTGTAGAAATTTTCTTATAAAAGAGAAAAATCTGCCTGATTCCTTGGTATATGCAAGAGAACAAATGAGTTTACTTGGAAATCTCTATTATCTGAGCTGTGGGAAGGGGGAAAGGAGAACATGGACCGTAGGAATTTCAAGGCCCATTCTCATAAAACCAGAGGGTTCATTGTTATGTCTAACTACAACAGTATTTCATTGAAACTGAAAGAGCAGAAACCATTGACTTCCTTTGAGGTATTTGCTTCATTAGTCTTTACAAACTGACTTCTTGTGTTGAGGGAGAAACTAATTTTTAATCTGGATAATTAGAGGAAGAGAAAGAGGGAGCCTGTTTAACCTTTTGCTGCTTCCTTACCAATACACTATCATATTTTCTCTGAAAATTAAGCCAAGTTACAGCAAGAATCTGCCAACCAAATTCTGGGGCTCATTCTTGTGTGCATTTTTTGGCATCGTATTAGCCTTGCATAGATATTGCACCATATAAGGATCATGGTTGAGAGTGGGAGAGGGAAGTAGACTGCCTGAAAGAATGTTTGTATGTAAATTTCAGGACATACCATTTGAGGGAACCGATCTGAAGATTTCTTTCTTGCTTGGTAAATTCAGTAATTCGTCATGTTGGGAGACTGCACCAAGCACCTCGGCACCTAAAACTATTGGGCAGTCATTGCAAAAACAAACGTCATTGATTCAGGCCCATTCTTTCAGACTTATCCTGACTTTATGGAAGAGCAAGGTATAATTAAAAAAAATGATTGAAGGGTGGCTACATTCCCCGCCCAGTTGTTTTCTCCATTGAAATGTACAGTGGAGACTACTGATGCTTTGGAGAGGAAGGCAGAGAGAACCATGACTTCGGAAAGCTGTGGTTTAACATACTATTCACTATTCCTTTGCTGATATTGTAATACATTTACTATCCTGTATTTTATTTACAGATCACATCTTGCACATTTTGTATAGAGATGACCTTTTGTGACTTAACATCTAAAGCCTGTATGAAATTAATTTACTGAAATGCTTAATTTTTCCACTCTTACTTTTTTGTAGGCTTTCGAAAAATAAGCCTTGATGATCTCCGGAAGGCATATATCGTGAAAGATGTTCAACAGTATATACTTCATCGCTTAGATCAAGAAGAAGCTCTGAGACAGCATCTCACAAAAGAAACTGCAGAAATGCTGAATCAGCTTCACATTAAAAGCAGTGGATGTTTTCTGTACCTAGAACGTGTCTTAGATGGTGTAGTAGAAAACTTCATCATGTTAAGAGAAATCCGTGATATTCCTGGAACACTCAATGGCCTTTATCTTTGGCTTTGTCAGAGGCTTTTTGTGAGAAAACAGTTTGCAAAGGTCCAGCCTATTCTGAATGTAATTCTGGCTGCATGTAGGCCCCTAACTACCATTGAATTGTTTCATGCAGTATGGACCAAAAACATGGCATTGTCTATGGAAGACTTCCAACGCAAACTAGATGTTTTGTCAAAAGTTCTTATTGACGGGCTTGGAAACACAAAGATCCTTTTCCACTACAGTTTTGCAGAATGGTTGCTGGATGTAAAGCACTGTACTCAGAAGTATTTGTGTAATGCAGCAGAGGGACACAGAATGCTAGCAATGAGTTACACCTGCAGAGCTAAAGATTTAACTCCACTGGAGGCTCAAGAATTTGCTTTGCATTTAATTAATTCAAACTTACAATTGGAGACCTCCGAGCTGGCTTTGTGGATGATCTGGAATGGTACACCTGTCAAAGATTCTTTGTCAACATTAATCCCCAAAGAACAGGAAGTTTTACAGTTGCTTGTAAAAGCTGGTGCTCATGTCAACAGTGGAGATGATCGGACATCTTGCATTGTACGGCAAGCTTTGGAAAGAGAAGATTCCATTCGAACCTTGCTAGATAACGGTGCTTCAGTAAACCAGTGTGATTCAAATGGGAGAACTCTGTTGGCTAATGCTGCATATAGTGGCAATCTTGATGTCGTCAATTTGCTTGTTTCCAGAGGAGCAGATTTAGAGGTTGAAGATACACATGGCCAGACAGCACTTACTTTAGCTGCTCGGCAGGGGCATACCAAGGTTGTTAATTGTTTGATTGGCTGTGGTGCTAATATAAATCACACGGATCATGATGGTTGGACGGCTCTGAGATCTGCAGCTTGGGGTGGGCACACTGAGGTGGTTTCTGCACTCCTCTATGCTGGAGTAAAAGTAGACTGTGCTGATGCAGACAGTCGTACAGCCTTGAGAGCAGCAGCCTGGGGAGGCCATGAAGATATTGTGCTGAATCTGTTGCAACATGGAGCTGAGGTCAACAAAGCCGATAATGAAGGTAGAACTGCTTTAATTGCTGCAGCATACATGGGTCATAAAGAGATTGTGGAGCATCTGCTGGACCATGGGGCAGAAGTAAACCATGAGGATGTGGATGGAAGGACAGCTCTATCTGTTGCCGCTCTCTGTGTACCTGCTAGTAAGGGACATGCTTCAGTTGTGAGTCTTTTAATTGACCGGGGTGCTGAGGTGGATCATTGTGACAAAGATGGCATGACTCCATTGTTGGTTGCCGCCTACGAAGGGCATGTAGATGTTGTTGACTTGCTTCTGGAAGGTGGAGCAGATGTGGATCATACTGATAACAATGGCCGCACACCCCTTCTTGCTGCGGCTTCAATGGGCCATGCTTCAGTTGTAAATACTCTGTTGTTTTGGGGGGCTGCTGTGGATAGCATTGATAGTGAAGGACGGACAGTTCTTAGCATAGCCTCTGCACAAGGTAATGTTGAAGTAGTACGGACTCTGCTGGATAGAGGATTAGATGAAAATCATAGAGATGATGCAGGATGGACACCTTTGCACATGGCAGCTTTTGAAGGACACAGATTAATATGTGAAGCGCTTATAGAACAAGGTGCCCGAACAAATGAAATTGATAATGATGGGCGGATAGCTTTCATATTGGCAGCCCAGGAAGGTCACTATGATTGTGTGCAGACCTTACTGGAAAACAAATCTAACATTGATCACAGAGGCTATGATGGGAGAAATGGTCTCCGTGTTGCTGCTTTAGAAGGCCATAGAGATATAGTTGAGCTGCTCTTCAGTCATGGAGCTGATGTGAACTACAAAGATGCTGATGGCCGGCCAACGCTTTACATTTTGGCTTTAGAAAACCAGCTCACCATGGCTGAATATTTTTTAGAAAATGGTGCAAATGTAGAAGCAAGTGATGCTGAAGGAAGGACGGCACTTCATGTTTCCTGCTGGCAGGGCCATGTAGAGATGGTACAGATGCTGATAACATACCATGCCAATGTGAACGCAGCAGACAATGAGAAGCGATCGGCTCTGCAGTCTGCTGCATGGCAAGGCCACGTCAAGGTAGTTCAGCTTTTGATTGAGCATGGAGCCCTGGTTGATCATACATGTAATCAAGGTGCTACTGCACTATGTATTGCAGCCCAAGAAGGGCACATTGATGTTGTGCAACTATTACTGGAACATGGTGCTGATCCCAATCATGCAGATCAATTTGGGCGCACAGCTATGCGTGTGGCTGCAAAAAACGGGCATACACAGATCATTAAATTATTGGAAAAATATGGTGCTTCTACTCTAAATGGCTGCACTCCTTCTCCAGTCCATACGATGGAGCAAAAACCTTTGCAGTCAGTATCTTCAAAAATGCAATCCTTAACAATAAAATCAAATAGCTCAGGGAGCACTGGTGGAGGAGATATGCAGCCTGCTTTGCGTGGCTTGTCAAATGGGCCAGGTCATGCTTTTAGTTCTCCTTCTGAATCTCCTGATTCTACAGTTGATCGGCAGAAGTCTTCTCTATCCAATAATTCCCTGAAAAGCTCAAAAAACTCTTCTCTTCGCACCACCTCATCTACAGCAACTGCCCAGACGGTACCTATCGATAGTTTCCATAGCATGTCCTTTACAGAACAAATACAGCAGCATTCATTGCCTCGCAGTAGAAGTAGGCAGTCCATTGTTTCGCCTTCTTCCACAACTCATTCCTTAAGTCAGAATCATAGTTCACCAAATAGTGAATTTGAGTGGAGCCAAGTGAAACCCAGCTTGAAATCAACAAAAGCAAACAAAACAGGGAAAACAGAAAACACTAGCAAATCTGGGTCTGCAGGGAAAAAAGTGAAACAGAGCACAGCTTCTCAACCAAAAGTCCTAGAATATGAAATGACTCAGTTTGATAAACGGATACCTGTTGCCAAATGTGGAGCCAGTATTCCACTTAAATCAATGCCTACGGACACTCAGTGCAAAATTTTGGTCCCTCCCACTCAGCAAGAAATCTGCCGATCACAACAGCAATTCCTGATCCACCAACAAAGTGGGGAACAGAAAAAGAGAAATGGAATAATGACAAATCCAAATTACCATCTTCAGAGCAATCAGGTGTTTCTTGGCAGAGTTTCTGTCCCACGTACAGTACAGGATCGGGGGCACCAGGAGGTTTTGGAAGGCTACCCATCTGCAGAGACAGAACTAAGCCTCAAACAAGCCTTAAAACTCCAAATTGAGGGAAATGACCCAAGCTTCAACTATAAAAAGGAAACACCATTATAAAAGGTAAGCTTTTTTCGGATGAGGCAGGCAGGAATGGGGGTGCAAGTTCTGAGCAACAACCAAGGGAGGAAGGGTACCCATGCCCTTATCAAGAGGCATTGCATAGCCACATTGAGTTGGGTCATGGTTGATGTTGACAGATCACCTGCACTCTTTGTTGGCTGATCAGGCCATGCCCACACAGACCATTCGTTACCTTCTCCTCCAGTACCACTGTAGAACACCCAGAGCATACTCCGCCCCTTCCTCCACAGCCATTCCTCAGCAGCAGTGTGATGCTTGTCTGTCACATCACCTTTGACCACTTTGTAAATCATTGATGGACATTGGGACTTACAAACGGTCTGCTTTTAAAAGTAGAATTTTAAATAACAGCATGCAAACAGTGTTCTATGTTCTTAAACAGTTCTGATGATTAGCATGAGTCATTTGTTTGCCTTCCATGTTTCAATGTATTTAAATGCAACCTCAGTAGCCCAGTTTAGGTGCAGCTCATCAGAACTTGGGAGCTAAGCAGGGTTGGCCACCGTCAGTCCCTAAGGAAGGCCAGCGTTGCCATGCAGTTGGCAATGGCAAACCATCTGTGCTCATATCCTGCCTGAAATGCCCTACCTGAAATGCCCCATTAGTCAGTTGGGGGTTGACAGCTTGTTCTTTTTCTTTAAACTAGTTTCCAGCTCCAGGTTGGGAAATTCCTGGATATTTTGGGATGGAGGCTGGAGAGGGAAGGGTTTGGGGAGGGAAGGGACCTCAATTGGATATAATGGTAGAGTCCACCCTCCAAAGCAGCCATTTCCTCCAGAGAAACTGATCTCTGCCATCTGGGGTCAGATGTGATTCCAGGAGATCTCCAGGCTGCACCTGGAGGTTAGCCAAATGCATTGTTTTGAGCAGAGCTGACCTGTACCCACAAACTGTTTTTGAAACATGCTAATTGTAGTTCAGAGCAAACAGTGCACAGTGGAAAATGTTTACTTGCCTAGAAACAAATGCTTATTAATGCATGTATAGGCCTGGGCCTGTGAGCTGTAAATGCTAGTTTATTTAAATTCACACTACTTGCTGTAAAAAAAATTGATCAGAATGTGTGGTGAAAACATGACATTTGACCTGAACAAGAAATGAGGCAGATGTAAGTTAAGATACTGTTTTAAAGCTATACAGACAGCAGCTTCTATTGATCAAAGAGAAAGATCAAAGTGTGCATGAGAGAGAGTGCCATAATTGCATGTAGGTTAAGTCTGCTATGAGCATTTTTGTACACAAACATTTTATAAAGAGCAACCTGTGTTTAAGCAAATGTAATGTCTCATTTATTTAACATAATAAAAGGTATGTTTGTGTATAGATAAGGTAGCTGTATATTTGTGCACAGAATCAATACCCCACAAAATGGGAATGCCCAATTTTCTTCCAAACTGCAACCATCTCTCTGCCTGAAAGTGATTCTTATAACAGGTTAACAGATGTGTAGCTTTACAAGAGCCAAGTTCTTTTCAGCATTACTTTGCCCATAATGTTTAGGCCCACTAACATCTGTTGCATTATCAACTGTATTCCCTTCCTTCCACCAGTGGCAGGTGTTGATGGGACATGGAGGTGCGGGAAATGCACTGGACAACGTTATATTATGGGGAGGGGGGAAGGAGAGAACTCAGTATGAGGATCCTATTTTCTTCAATTTTCTTCAGCATCACCTCGTACAAGCCCTATGTCATCTCTAATTCCATCCACTTGCTTTTCCATCCACTTGCTTTTCATGTTCAATCCCTGGGGGACTAATTGCAAAAGGAAAGTTGTGTGAGGACTTCTACTGATCAATGTTTATATTAGTGATTATACCAGCTGCTTCATCAGATATGTGGTGATCTTGTGGCAATATAATATTTTAATTTGTTGGGTTTGTTTGTTTGTTTTTCTAGGACAGTTCCATAACATCATGAATAGAATGATGAGCTTCTGCCTTCAATGATTTGTCAACTGGGCTGGGATTGAAGCATGTTTTGCTTGTTGAACCACCTTGAAAATTACGAATGTGATCACTGCAGTATGGTTACTTTGATTACTGTAATGTGCCTAAAAGTTTAAGGCTGCCTTCTCCATGTAACTTCCTGTGCTTCAGAAATTTTATTTTGTGTATTTTGTACTTAATACACAGAATAAGCACTTTTTCTTTCTTTTAGTAGCAAAACAATATATGCTGTATTTCTCTGACACAGCTGGAAAAAAATTGTAAGTGCTAGGAATTTTGAATTTCCTGTTCAAGAAGGCTTGATCAGTGTACACATGTTACAGTGGACTGTATATTGAAAACAATGCTTTCTGTATTTATTTTGTATTCATGTGGCAAAAGAAAGTCAAAAGTCATCAAAAGATGAACAATGTCCTGTGCCACCTTAAAGACTAACCATTTTTAATAACAGGTATGAAAGACCCGTTGATCCAAAGTCAACTAGTCCATTCAGTTCCTTCTGTTCTGCATCAGCAGGGTTGTGAAGTAGTTATATTTTAAGGTTCCACAGGACTTTGAGCTTTTTGCTGCAGCACACGAGGGAAAGGTTCACATGGTCAAAATCCACACAGAGGCTCTCAAGCATCCCCAGAAATAGCAGTGGCAATTTTGGCAGGCAAAAACTTCTTCTGCGGTCCCAGACATAAACGCCAGATCATGTAGCAGTGGAGGAGTTGGTTCACACATTATTCTCCACGCGATCACGCACATACACCAACGCCTGATGCTGATTTTGAACATGTGAATGGAGTGTAAGAGGGTGGCTCTCTGCACCTGCATTGCCATTGTGTATAATTACTTTCTCTCAAGCACATCTTGTGACAGTGTAGGCTAAAGAGCAGTACTTTTGTTTATGTCTGATCAGGAGTGGAGGGAAGGCTATAGTACAATTTGCCACACCTACCACTCATTGTAAAAGTGTATCCATGAGGCAGCAATGCTTAATTCTCAGGACCAGTTCTCACATTACCCACATTGAGATTGATTTGTATTCTGCCTCTGTTACCAGGCAGGCACTCAAGCACCTGTTTCAGGCATTCTTCAGCCAGCAGCTTGCCCCAGGTTTGTCTGGCAAAGGACACCTATCCCAGTACTAGACCCACATGATTTGCGTGAGAGAGTCCCATGTTCATTCTCTAGCATATTGGCTTTAGTCCTAAGCACATTTTCCTGGCAGGAAGCCTCACTGGATAAAATGGAGATTGCTTCTGAGTAGACCTGATTAGGATTGTTCCATTCCAATTTATGTGCCTAACACAGTGATGCTCACTCAGTGGTTCAGGAACCAAATGTGGCTCTTCTGAGCCTTGTTTCCCAATGTGGCACATGCCCCGTGTTTCAGGAAAGTGGGCAAGTAGGTTGTGGTTGCCAGATGGTTTCCATCTTGAAACAGCCACTGCTGGAGGAACATGTGAACCTCAGGGAAGTTCATAGCTTACGTCTTGTGCCAGGGGTGGAAGTAAATGTGGCTCCTTGGGTTGATGGTAATGGACAATGTGGCCCTCCGTGTGCCGTGGAGTGAGCACCACTGATCCAACAAGACTGGGAAAATCCTTTTTCTGAAGCCCCTGTGAGCGGCTGCCTGATGGAATACTGTTCTGAAAGGTCCTACAGTCTGACTCCGTGTAAATCAGTTTCATGTGCTCTTTCAAAGTATTGTAAAACTGGATTTTACATACCCACTCAGCCGCAGTTGCTTCTATCTCAAATGTAAATAAAACATTTTTTGTAGCTGAAAATGAATAGATGTATATAGAAAAAAGTGTCCATATAATATATGTATCTGGCAGGAATCACCTGGGAAAGAACACAGTTTGATCTCCCAATCTCCCAGTGTGTCCCTAGGCACAACCCTTTAATGGCCCCCATATAAGTGAAGAGTTGCCATTCATTGCAGACGTGGAAGGGGAGAGTGTCCCTGGGGATGCTGCTGACTGATTAAAAAACGGCTTTTCACCCTGACACTTGGATGGCTTGCCTTCACATAGTGTGCACAAAGTCCTTAAGGCATACCACACATGCCCTTTGGGGTTCCTGCAATATGCCAGATCTCCCTTGCCTACCATAACAACAGACATATTGCTGTTTACTGGTAATTCTCAGGTGAATTGCTTGTATCTTTCAGGAGACTTGTAAAATAAATTCTTGGGTACTCTTGCAGATAGTTTCCACAATGGCTTTAGTAAGGGTGCCAAAGAGTTACTGGCAGCTTGCTCAGATCCTCAAGCACTGGGCATTTGCGCACAAGAATAAAGGTCATCTTAATAGGCATACGTTATGGTTTGTAGAAAGACACCCCAAAAGGTTGGCTTCCTCTCTGGATTTCAGATGTTGCTGAGATTGTGTTTATTTAATTGTATTGCTTTATTACATTGTGTACCTTGTGAATAGAAGATAAAACTTCTGGCCATTTTCACAAGGAGGCTGTATGTGGAAGAATAATACTGAAATTAAAATGAGCTGGTGGGGGTTAAACATCCCCATGCACAGATCAGCTAAACAAAGGTCTAGCTGATAAACTTCCAGAATCAAAATTAAATGTTCCTGCACATTTTCAGAGATGCTTTGGAAAATAGCATGCTTTTTCTCTGTTGAAAGTATCCCTTTGACAAGAGTGTGAGATTGTTCCGCATTGCTTTAGTCTTTGCTTTTTAATATATTGCCACTCTCAAAAAGTAAACATTTTTTTAAAAAATTGTGACTTGTTGGGTGCAGTTCAGTTCTGCTAAACCGTGACTTGGCAGGGCTGATCAGCTGTGATTGAACTGAACTGGAGACCATCCGCCTTCACCATTCCATAACTCTCTGTCTGTCTTGTCCTCTTTTACCTTCCCCTTTTCTCTACCTTCTCCAAAGCCATCACATGAGGGTAATAAGGAAGGGGGTCCTGATTTATGACTGGGAGCATTCGTAGCTGTACCCCATGCATGCCAAGGAAGCTGCCTTAAACAGGAAGTAAATGGCAAATTTTATCTGTCCCAATCTAGCAATGTTATGGTATAGTTATCCCCTTTAGCCCTTGTCAAGGTCAGTATTGGAAAAACGGCTTTGATTTTATTTACCACACAGTTTTCTCTTGTCAGTTACGCTGCTATGCAAATGTCTGTTGATGCTTGACATCCTCCATTGGAACTTTTCAGATACTTGGTGCACAGATAAGACTGTTTTTTTGTTTTCCTGGACCTGGTGTAAATAGCCTATAATGTACATTGAATTTCACATTGTAAAATTTTTATTTTATTTCTTGTATTATATTAAGCAAAAATCCCTATGTATATGAAAGTGCATAATAAATATATTTGCTTTTCAGCAGACATCTGTTTTCATTTTGCTTCCCCCCCTCCAATTCTTGGAAGTAGCATTCCTAAACATAATTGAGGAAATGTATTGAAATGTATTGGATAATTAGGACATGTCTATGCCAGCATTACCTTGGCGCATTCTTTTCAGTTCAGCTTGTCCCTCTTTTCCCCAGTACTAATCCTCCTGTATTTCCAATGCAAATGCATACCTGTATATGCATAAAATCATGTTGATGCAATGTGAATTAAAGGAGAAGGGAGAACTTGAGACGTCCTTGTGAGATTGTGCTGAGTTTGTGAAAGGGCAGAAACTGTACCTCACAAGAAAATTAACAGTAGAAACTATTCATGTGCCGAAGAAGAAGAAGAAATGTAATGATGGGAGAAAAGCATTGGAACACTGGCTGGCACGGGAGGCCTGTACCATTAGTCCACAGATCAGAGAGTGGTCCCCACCCATCCCAGAGTTTGTTTTGTTTTTAAGCCCACTACATTTGGCAGCCTTTGATATGTGTGTGTGTGTGTGTTAAGTGCCGTCAAGTCGCTTCCGACACATGGCGACCCTATGAATGAAAGTCCTCCAAAATGTCCTATCTTTGACAGCCTTGCTCAGATCTTGCAAATTGAAGGCTGTGGCTTCCTTTATTGAGTCAATCCATCTCTTGTTGGGTCTTCCTCTTTTCCTGCTGCCCTCAACTTTTCCTATCATGACGGTCTTTTCCAGTGACTCTTGTCGTCTCATGACGTGACCAAAATACGACAGCCTCAGTTTAGTCATTTTAGCTTCTAGGGTCAGTTCAGGCTTGATTTGATCTATAACCCACTGATTTGTTTTTTTGGCAGTCCACGGAATCCGCAAAGCCTTTGATATACCTAACTCTATGTTTGATTGTAGCCACTATTGTTAATGGGTTATTGTCATTCCTGTACAGGAATCAAGCAACTGTGTGTTGATCGGGGACACCAACAGGGCAGATATTTCTCCATTTTAATATTCTTTTAAATGTGTTTTAGGATAGTTTGTGTTGTCATTTGCACTGTTCCTAGATGGCAGAGTAAGTGATGCTTTCCAAGCAGAGGATCTCCTAACAACAGCAGTGATCTTGGCATGGATGCAGAATCTATCCCTTCACTGATGAAGGGAGTCCCAGTGCCTGAAAGAGGATACACACTGAAAAACCCTACTTTGGGGGCAATGTTTTTTAAAACCTTTTGATAAGTTTCATAGACATTCTGTGTAATTCTTACAGGCCAACTTAACATGTTATAATGATAAATCTTTGCAGTGGTTTCAGTCAAATTTCTTCTTTATCCTCCTGTTACATACTTGAGTATAATATTTTATTGTATTTACCAACATGATAAGGTTCATGGTGCATGGGTCTATGAATTAAATCTCAGAAGTTTTCAGGACTTCCATATTTTGCGTATGTTTCAAATGAAGTCCCATTGTTTGGCTCAGGGGAGTATAAATCAAGGTTCCATCTATTATTTATTTCAATAAGTGAAGGTGATAGGGATCGGCATCTCTAGTTTTCTCACTCTGTCTCTTGGCTAGACTTCTCTGACATCTTTCAGTTAAGGGTTTGATTAAATGCAATGTGCTCTATTAAATTCTTCTCCTGATAAGTACTGGAAAAAAGTACTGATGATAGATTTTCTGGCTACTTTCCCCTGCAAGTGATTTTTAATGTCTGTCATTCCAGACTGAAAACAAAAATGAGCCAAAGTTTTGCTCCCTTTTACACTAAAGGGAGATAGATGATCAGGGCAGGATTCCATTCTTATTGTTCCCGATTTTTCTTAACCATAATGCAACTGCAGAGTTTCAGTTTAAATGGAAAGGCCACCACTATGGTGGGATTTACTGAATTTCTAACTAACTTTCTGCGCTGAGTTCAGAATGGATGTTGATATCCGAAGGTTGCTTTCTGTGCATAATGCATTATGGGAATTTGACTATAGAATCCAGAATCCATCTGTACCCGAACGTTTAAGACCAGCAATGAATATTAGAAGGGTTTCAATAACACAATGGCCATTATCTAAGAGTGTGACATTTGTAGTTAAGCAAAAGTACATCCCAAGTGATGAGCAAGGCACAAGTAAAACTTCTGAAATATACAAGAGTGAAAGCAATGCTACAAAATGTTTTCCAGCTAAGAAGGGATTTTTTGTTTTGTTTTGCTTTTACAGAACACAAGGATGACATTTGTATACACCTCGTCTAGGCAAAGGCAAATGACATCTAAGAAAGAGAAGTGTTGAAGGGTTTGTAAACTGAGCTGATGTATTTTCACAAGTTCATAACATCCAGTATGTGTTGACAGAGTTTAGCAGGCAGATTGCCATAGTATTCAAGGTACAAATCTGTCATTTTTCTGCTTCTGACTGGGAAATCAGGACGCATGTCTTACTTAGAGTTAACAGAAAGCATAGCCAGCCAGCCACTATATACTGTATAATGTAGATTAATCAACTTTGGATATCTAAGGTTATCCGGGCTGTGTAACCGTGGTCTTGGAATTTTCTTTCCTGACGTTTCGCCAGCAACTGTGGCAGGCATCTTCAGAGTAGTAACACTGAAGGACAGTGTCTCTCTCTCAGTGTTACTACTCTGAAGATGCCTGCCACAGTTGCTGGCGAAACGTCAGGAAAGAAAATTCCAAGACCACGGTTACACAGCCCGGATAACCTACAAGAACCAATGAACTCTGACCGTGAAAGCCTTCGACAATATTTTGGATAGCTAAATTTGAGTCCAGTGGCACCTTAGAAACCAACAAAATTTTCAATGTATAAATTACCTTTGTCAAATAGGTATCTTTCAAAGGGAGCTTTGAGTCTCAACAGCTTATACCCTGAAAATCTTGTTGATCTCTAGTACTGGACTCAAATCTAGCTGTTCTACTGCAGACTAACATGGCTACCCTCTGGCACTATCTTTAAATTTTGAAGTCAGTCTGTGGCTCAAGTTGTGTTGCAGTTCCCTCCAGATAACAGTTTGCTCTAGATCTACTATTTTCATTGCACTGTAACATATCAAACTTCATAGGCTAGCAGGTTGGTAAAATTTTTGCACTCCTCTACAAGTTGTTGTTAATTTGTGGTTTGATAACATGGAGAATTCAACTTAAGGATGGGGAGCTGTCTTAGGTGATGTTTGGTTTTCTTCCAGCTTGCATTAATTTTTAAACTTCAGTTGTGTGGTATGTGTTACGTAATATAATTAATAGCTGTAAGGTAGACCATAGAAGTATGCTAATAATAACTTTTTTGGATGGGGTAATTTTGCTTGTGGGGAGATGAGTCCTCTGCATCTAATTTTTGATGTCTTTGATTGAGGTGTCTTGTAAATTATTCATAAACTCGTACAATCAATTTTTCAGGGCAAAAAAAGAGTATTTATTGGAAAACCTTGCGTGTTCTTAAAATATCTTTGGTGTGATGTACAGGAAGGAGAAAATTAAATAGGTCATCCAATCATCTGTAGTTATGGTGTTCTTTTTTAAAAAAAGAACACAGAGATGCCTTGAAGGTCATCCCTTTTTATTGTAAAAGTATTTTTGAATTCAATTCATTATCTGCCTTTTCTAGAAATAGTGCTTATAAAAATGGAAATTGCTTTGTATGAAAGATGCATAACTTGATAGCTAAAAGTAGAAGTGGTAGAAAAATGGCTGTATTAAGTTGACTTGCAGGGTTCTGAATTCATATGGAATCAATATGATGGTTGGCTGTGTTACTAGATTGCATTAACAAATGGACAAGGATTGCTCTGCAAAGATAGGAAATTTTCAGCTGTCGAGAAGACATACTTGATCAACCCATTTGGAACTCTATAGACCGTGGATTTGGGGAAAGTAGAAAAACAGACAATTGCTTCGTAGATTGAGTCAGATACTGCATGAAAGAAGATAAATGAAAGACTTGTTTATTTAATCGTGTATTCTGAAAAAACACAACTACCTTTATATTGGGATCCTCCAAAACCCATGTTTGGCTTAACATCTGAAGGGGAAACGGGTATATAAAAATGGTCCAGTCAATTTCTCAATAAAGTCCTTACCGTGCATTGGGAAGGCCAATCAAGGCACTGGCCTACATCCTACCACTCTGCACAGCAAAGTAATAAAGACAGATACATGCATAAGTGTATAAGCTGGAGTTAGGTTGCATCTGGAAGAGTAGGTACACTGTCTGGAGGACCTGTAGGAAGTCTTGTTGTCCTTGGAGAAGTAGGTGGCAGAAGTTCTAGGAATGCCTTTTTGCAATTTAGTTGTTTGGCAGTCATGACTTTTCCTGCAGAAAGTGCTTCCTACAGTCATACATGTTTTGATACAATCCAGATTAAACACCTATAATGCACTTGACACAGGAGTGCCCTTGAAAATGGTTTGGACACTTCAGCTACAACAATACAGAACAGAGTCCTTAATGGAGACCATCACAGTGAACATATTAAATGTGTTCCTTATAGCTATGTTGGTTCCTAGTTTGCTTCTGGGCTCAGTTCAAGTTGCTGGATTTGACCTTTAAAGACTAACAGTTTGGCTACAGAACCTGAAGGATGGCCTCCTCCCATAACAACCTGCCAAGCCTTAAGATTGATGAAAGAAGCTTTTCTGCAGAAACCTGAATTCTATGAGGTAGGATAGGTGTGCTCATGATGAGGCCATCTCAACTGCAGCCCCCGGTTTTTTTTATTTATTTAAAACATTTATTAGCCACCTCTCTCCCAAGGTGGCTTACAATATTAATAAAACATAAAAACAATAAAAACAACTGTTATAAAATTATTATTAAAATGTCTTTCCCAGGAGGTGAGGTCGAGACGTTGATGCCTATACTGTTGTATTGGTGGCTGTATGATGATAATTTAAGTATTTGGTTTTTTAAAAAAATGCTTTATTGTTGTGAACTGTCTTGGAGCTTTAAATGTGGCTAAACGTAGACTGTTAAGAAAACATACAATTAGTTATACATCAAACTGCAAAATGTACTGTTACAATGCTATTAAAATCCATTGACAAACTTGGCCCTTGAGGTGTAGTGATTAGGGATTCTGAAAGAACAAATCCCCACTTGGTCATGAAGTTTACCAGGGGCTCTTGGACCAAATACTACCTCTCAGTCTAATCTGTCTCCTACAGTTGTTGTAAGGATAGGGGTGGGAAACCATGTAGAGTCCTCTGAGTTTTTTGGAGGAAGGGTGTCACAATATGTATATGGAATCAAACTTTGTCACTAGATTTGAATGGCCCTGTATTTTTTTTTTTCATTTTGATAGTCAAGTAAAACAAGACCAGTCTCTAACCTTTATATCTGGAGTATTGCTGGTTAAGGATCACTGATTTTTATATTATAGCGAAAACATCTAGATACAACTACTGTGAGGTCTCATTTCCTAGTGCTCTCACAGGGAAAATGAAGGGCTTATGAGAATCAGACTATTTTAAACGTACAACACTTGCAAAGCCCAATAATACAAGAAGAGCCCTACTGGAGAATGGGACCTGTAAGTGTTTTTTATTAATGGTATGGTCCAGGCTGGGTGTTGGTTAGTAAATTGCAACCTATACATCCACAAATTTTACTGACTACCTTCCACTGCACCTGTGGCTGTGGCTCAGTTTGTAAAGCATCTGCTTGGCATGCAGAAGGTCCCAGGTTCAATCCCTGGCATCTCCAGTTGAAGGGATTAGGCAACTAGGTGATGTGAAAGACCTCTACCCGAAACCCTGGAGAGCCACTGCCGGTCTGAGAAGACAATACTGACTTTGATGGACCAAGGGTCTGATTCAGTATAAGGCAGCTTCATGTGTTAATGTGTTCTTTATTCATTTGGCAATCAGAGTGTAACTCTCCCTCAAATTGCACTGTTAAACACTTCAGCTTTTCTTTTCTCACTTGCTAAAATCTTTAGCACAATTAGCTTTCCGTTAATTAGATATTTTGATCTCATCAGGTGCAGTTGCTTTAAAAATGAAGAGGAGATGTTTGGATCTAACCCAACAAACATGATTTTGTGTTACTAACAGCTTTTCCACTGGTGAAATGGGAGGAGGGGGTCTCCTTTTGACCTTCAAATGTTTTATGCCAGGGATCATGGAAAGCACAAATTTCAAAAAGCTAATCAGAAAGATTTGAAATATGTTACATATATCCAGATTGGCCAGGGATACTGGAGGGTTTTCCCTCATCTTCTGTAGGGGTCAATGGGGCTTTGGGGGAAGAGGTAATTGTGAATTTCCTGCATTGTGCAGAGAGTTGGACTAGATGACCCCGGTGATTCCTTCCAACTCTTTGATTCTATGAAGTCCCAAGGATTCTTGGGAAATGCATGAACAAAAGTCACATGGGACGGGGGCTGTATTAAGGAGAGCTGCGTGAGATTGAGTGAAAAAGCTGACTGGATCTAACCCATGATATGTAGGTTAACTAGTTTGGCTCCCAACGTGGTTCCAATTCATATCCATAATAATACACGATGCAAATAACTGGGAAAGTTGTATGCCATTGAAGTAGCTTGTAGAACTCTTACCCAACTGATGGAGTAACAATGCTAAGTGTTGCTTTTGGAGAGAAGAGAACCGTTGCCTGTGATGGCAAGACAGCATTTCTGCAGTGGCTGATGTGTCAAAATGGGGACCAGTTTGTGAGGGAGGAATGGAGTGTTGATCTAAGCAAACAGAAAGCAATCCTTGCAGGTGTACCCTATTAACTCACAAAGGTCTCTCCCACATTTTATAACCATAGAGCAGAGAGGGAAGGTGAAACTCGAAAAGGATGCTGTTGCATTGTTCTGTCCTTTTTTGTTCTTCTGTTTTCTTTCTTGGCTCATGTTATAGATTACTGTGTGACAGCCACGGAAGAAACATTTCTCTGTGATCAGACCCTCGGCCCAAAAATGGCAATCACAGATTATGTGTGTTTGTTTTTGTGGGTGGGTGTGCCAAAGGCAGTGGTCTGTGCTGGAGGGGAAATGACCACATGAGGTAGTGATCCTGTGTTGCATGCTCTGGCAGATGTAGTGTGGGTGCTTGCACATAGGGAACGTTTTGTTTGGGGATTTCGTTTGTTTTTTTGGCAGCTAACACATAGTAGAGTTGACACACACATTGAGCCTTTCTGCCACAGTAAACAGCGCATATTACTCTGGTTTGGGAATACATCCATGTTTAGGTTTTCTGCTTTATTTCATATTCATATGGGTGAAAATAGCACATAAATATTTTTTTCTATAGCTACTATTAAATTTGAAAGAAGTAAAAAAAAACTAAGCTGCAGAGAGAGAGAGAGAGAGAGAGAGAGAACTGGGGTGAATTTAAAGTCTGCTTGATTCACTTCATAGTTTTCATCTGCTGTTAGGAAGCAGCTCCCCAAATTCACTGTCAGTTAAACTGACATTGAGGTTCAGTTCTAAACAGAGACTAGAAGGAAGACATAAATGGAACATGGGCGCTCCCCCACCCCATTTTAATGCCATACTTTATTTTCCCAGTGAAGAAGAAAAAATTAGTTTGGAAGATTTACTGTTTCTCAGCTCAAATTTGGCCAAGAAAGTCCCTGTCTGTTTCACATAATATCATTTGATAGCTTTTTCTAATGTGTTTCCATTTTATTCCAAGCTGCCTGGTTTTTATAAGTGACTATGAGACGCAGAATATGCCAGATGATGTCAGACTGCTTTAACCTTGATATGTTTGCATCCCTCCTTACTTCATTAATATAAGTATTCCTAAGTATTTGGCCACAAATTTGGAAATGGGGGCTTAAATGGGAGTGTGCCAGACAGTTTTCAAATAGTTTAAAAGTATCATAAAGGTGAATCATTGTTTATATATCCATTGAGTATTGGATGAGAAGCTGTGCATTTTGAACTATGGCACAGTAAATTTCACACCAGAGAAACGTGAACACTTGATTTTATAGCTGAATCCACAGTGGCAATATTTCCAGCAGAGAAGCCTGTCCCCCTTATATGCAGAAGGTTGCCAGTTGTGAGTCCCCTCAGTAAGCCAAAGCAGAGCAAAAGAGGAGAGAGTTTAGATCACAAAGAAAGTCTCACAGTGGGTTAGATCCAGCTCATGCCTTGACTTAATCTGGACCAATTCTCCTTCTTATTACAGCCTCTGTCCCACATGACTTTTGTGCATGTATGTCCCATGATTGCCAGCAGAGCATTTTTTGAGTGATCAAAGGAATCCCTCCTTCCTTTTGCACCACCAAAAAAGCTGGTTGGATCTCAAACTAGGATGCGCTTCTCCAGTCTGTGCTTTGCTTTGGTCCACAAAGCAAATAGGGGAGCAAAACTAGGTCTTCCCCCTCAAACCATGCCTACTTCCATTATAACTCTGACTGCTAGGAAGCTGGAGATGGATTTAAAGATGAGCACCAGGAAAATGCCTTTGATCTGGCCCATGATTGCAAGGGCCATTGAAAGAAAATGCCTTTGATTTGGCCACTTAAAGAAAGAAGCACAAAGTAACAACTATGGAAGAAATGGACATCACTGAGAAAGAGAGTTAGCTTTTTTTCTTATATGGCTCTTAAAACAGTCCCAAAAAGAAGCGGGCTCTGTAGTTTGCCCATTGGCTGCCTCTGCTCTCGTTTGAGGATAGCTAGTTATTAACTTTTGGCAAAATTCCCCTCTGTGATTATGTTGTTTAGCAGAAACAGCATAAGCCAAAACAATATGTACCCTCCTTTTAAAATGCTGGTTTGATCCTGAGAGATCTGTTGAAAGTTATGTTTGCACTAAAGGCAGAGATTATTTTTCTTGAAAACAAACCCAGGGCAGTACTATTGATTACTGCTTAGAATAGTAAGCAGCTGTTACCCAGATAAAAAGACAGACCTCAACAAAGCAAGAACCTCCATACAGTGTGAGAGTTCACTAGTAAGGTAGCCCTTTAGACTAAGTAGAAATTGTTTCAGGTTGAGTCACAAAAACCTGTGTTGTGTTTATTTTGCAGCTCTTGTGGCCCATGTTGTTGCCTTTGAACACAGGTGTGAGATGTGAAAGTATGCTGAGTGCATAAGATGCTCTAAAAACTGATCTAATCCTATTGCTCAGTGTCTTACCTGACACCAGATCTGGGACCACCCTGCACCTTTTTAAAAAAAAAATATAAATAAACTTATATTTCATTTCAAAGAAAATACAAACAAAAAATAGAATACATAGAAAAATACAAAAAAAAACCCAACCCAAAAACAGTACCATACAATACAAACATATAACAGAAAAACAGAAGAAACCTGCATCTTCTGGGTGAACATATTGAATTTTGAAACCATTTCAATATTTTCCCTTTATAATATGTTATTCTATCCTCTTAATAGAATATAATAGCTTCTTAATAATTTAATAGCTTCTACTATTAAGCAGCCTGCACTTTTTTGATGGCATACCTTCAGTGGGTTAGGTTGGTATGATGTTTCATGATATCTTTCTTTGGCGTAAAGACTAAAAATATGGGCACTGCATTCCATATTCTTCTTATCCTCTGTCTTTCTTCCTGAGTTGCCATCCCAGTGTGTCATCCATACTGTATAGCACTTGTGGTGGTAAAGCTTCCAACACTAACTGGTTGGTTTGGGGTAAAGGGACAGAATGCTCACACAAGCATACCAGTTTAGACAATAGGATGTCTTCAGTCCAATATCTGTTGTCAATTTAGCTTGAATTACAATCTCACATAGGATTTACCCATATAAAATTCCTAGAGATAGGAAATGTGTTATGGGGTAGGTTGAGGAGATCCTGGGAAATACAAAAAGGGACAGGAAACCCAGGTTGACTGAAGAAAACAAACTGCAGACTAGAAAAGTGACAAACAGACTTATGGAAAAGGCTAGAAAAGACAGGGTCTGATGAGAATAAATAAGATGGGGACTAATTTTTTTCTCATTGATTTGAACTAACTGCCAGTTCTTTGGCTTCAGTTTCTAGTTTGTCTTCCTCTGTGTTTGATACACTTGTAGATATATATTGTACTCTTGTATGTATATTGCACTCTTTTGTGATATGCCTCATTATTTGTTTATCTATTAATTACAAGATATGAACACATGAAGCTTCCTTATACTGAATCAGACCCTTGGTTCATCAAAGTCAGTATTGTCTACTACTCAGACCGGCAGTAGCTCTCCAGGGTCTCAGGCAGAGGTCTTTCACATCACCTATTTGTACACTTTGTGGTGATGCACCTATTTGTCATCATTAGTTTGTTGATCCCATTTGCTTGTTCTTTCATAAAAAAAAACAGCAGCTGTTAAATAACTGAAATTGTATCAGAACAGCAGTCATCAATCAATGCATCTAATTCTCACACTGCAGTCCTAAAGAGAGTTACTCCAGTCTAAACTCACTGAAATGAATGAGCTTAGACTGGAGTAACTCTCTTTAGGATTGTACTGTCAATGTGGCCAAATCTGTGGGATCCTTAAATATGGAAACTGAAGCCATGAACAGACAAGACAGATCTGTCTACAAAACTGAAAATGCCCCAGGTTTGCAGGAAAATAAAAAAATCAATAATGGGGGTGTGTAAAAAGCCCAAAATAATAGAAGCATCTTTAAGAAACTAATGCCTTCTGTGGCCATTGCTGGGCAACCACACAGTATTGCCAGCCTTCAAGCCTTGATTTAGGCATGGAGAGAGAGCAGGGCTCTTTCCAGCGCTGTTTTTGGTCTCACCCAGGCCTGGCTGTTTGCCACTGTTCAACAGCCGCCACCCCACGAAACCCAGTGTGGCTTGGTGGTTAGAGTTTCAGACTACGATCTAGGAGAGATCCAGGTTTGAATCACCACTCTACTGCGGAAGCTCACTGGGTGACCTTGGGCCAGTTACACATTCGCAGCCTAACTTAACTCACAGGTTTGTTGTGAGGATTAAATGGAGGAGAGGAAAATAGTGTGAGCTGCTTTTGGTCTCCATTGTGGAGAAAGGTTGGGTATGAGAGAAAGGCTGGGTGTAAGTGAGAAAATAAATATAGCTGAAGATGCGTGTCAGATAAAAAGTAAGTTGGTGGGTGGGTGGGAAGGAGAGAAGAAAGCAGGGAAAGGGAAGAGACTACGGGGGTTCTCAGTTAAGGGAAAGAGGAAAGATAGTTATCTGCATCTGCTGTCACTGGGCTGGTGGTTGAGGGTAGCAAGGGGCTGCCTCTGAAGGTCCTGCTAGGTCCCTTGCAGGGTGGTGGAAGGTTGTATGCCTATTTAAAATGGTAGGTTTAGTTTGTACTGAAATTGTATCTGATGTGCCACGGAGAAAAGCAGGGTATGTATCAATAAATAAAAATAAAACATTCTGTATATGCAGAGTATGATAGGACACTGGAGAAATTAAGAGTTGTATGCATGCTTCCCATATCTCCATCCAGGCCTTTGTCTTTGCCAAATGCAAGTTGCATTGCTGGTAGCACAAATAACTTCCATCACAGAGAAAGGGAGCGCTGAATGGGGACAGGCAGGCACATATATAGTTTCCATTTCCTCTCCTCCTGTCTGACCTACATAATGCTGTACATATCTAGGGTGGCCAGCTCCAGGTTGGGAAATACCTGGAGATTTTTGGGGTAGGGGGCAGGGTTTGGAGAAGGGAGGGACTTCAATCCCATAGAGTCCAATTGCCAAAGTGGCCATTTTCTCCAGGGGAACTGATCTCTGTCACCTGGAGATCAGTTGTAATAGCGGGTTGGCAAACGTGAAAGTTGGCAAACCTATACATACCCGAGAGGGTATGCATGTGTGAATGAGAGAAAACACCCCTTCAAATACTCCATTCCTGGTGAGTCCACCTACAGTGGGTGTGGATTGTGTTCCACTGAGACATCTTTTATGACTTTATATCACTGCTCTGGAGGTCAAAATTTGGTTTTTGAGGTTTCTTCCCTGTTCATCCTTTCCAGCACTAATGCTGTGCATACTTTGTGACAAGTCCACTATACGTAATAGCTTCTGCAACTTAATTCAACAAATAGGTAAAGAAATGACACAATTAAGAACTTGGCATATCATTTTTGCTACCACATTTCTGTCTACTGGTTCCGCAAAGGCTGAAGTATACTGAGGTGTTAAAACCTAATGTATCCTACAGATGACCAAAAAGCAATCTGAAAACAGATCAGAGTAACTGGTTTTTACTGTAGACCTTCATCTTTTTCTGGATAAAGAGCTCTGCTACCAGGATTAGAATTATATGAGCTTCTGCAGAGATAAAGAGACACAAGATAAGCAATCTCCCCCCCCACCCCAGCTCAATTTAGAGGAAGACCTTTGGAGCATTCTTAAGCTTCTCAAGATGGTGAAATCAAAAACATCGACTCCCTCTTTCCTTCTCCCCTTTACACACTATAACATGCACAGATTGGCTTCCCATGTTCATTTATGATAATATAGTGTGTTATAATGAGAATGTAGGAAGTTCCTCCAGATTCTCTAAAGAAATGATCACATCCACATGAAGGAGCCCAATAGGTTTATTAACATGTATACAATTTGGGCCCAGAGAGCTACAACAACTCCTGCAGCCATCTTAACAACCATACTACCACAGCTACTTCTTCCAAGACACCACCAGAAGGCAGATGGCCTTTACTCCAAACATTAACTCTTCCTGAACTTATCATTCTTTGTAATTTTTTACCACATGCTGAGTCCAGGGTTGGGCTATGTACAAAATTTTTAAAAAGCATTCACCCGTCAATGCCAGAACCAGATGAGTGGGGTAGAAATTTCATTAAATAAATAAATGCACTCACAGTGCTTTTTTGTGCAGCAACGAAAATAATTCCAGAATTCTCCCTCTACCCCACTTCAACCGTTTTTCTTCTATATATAAGAACATAAGAAAGGCCCTGCTGGATCAGACCAAGGCCCATCAAGTCCAGCAGTTTGTTCACACAGTGGCCAACCAGGCCAATCTCGTCT
The DNA here is from genome assembly GCF_029931775.1 of Euleptes europaea. NCBI lineage: Eukaryota > Metazoa > Chordata > Lepidosauria > Squamata > Sphaerodactylidae > Euleptes > Euleptes europaea. Next base: position 33,131,075 of record NC_079320.1, on the reverse strand, counting down.
TTCTTTCTAGGTAGCCACGTGGAGTATGCTCCAGGTTTATTGCTAGGGTTGCCAGCCTCCAGGTAATAGCTGGTTATCTCCTATTACAACTGATCTTCAGACGATAGAGATCAGATCACCTGGAGAAAATGGCTGCTTTGGCAATTGGACTCTATGGCATTGAAGTCCTCCTCTCCCCAAACCCCACCCTCTTGAGGCTCTGCCCCAAAAAACTCCAGCCAGTGTTGAAGAGGGACCTGGCAACCCTATTTATTGCCCTAAATTGGCTATGGTCTACTTATCATCATTATTTATTTAAAGTGTATACTGCTTTTCTGACATACATGCAATGTTTAGCATCAGTTTTGTGCATACAGAGAGAGCCCTCATCCACGGACAAATAGAAAGGAACCCCTGCCTGCAAACTAAACTTAACAGTGGAGTTCCATGTTAGCAACTAAAAATGTAATCAGGCATATGTTTGTGTGTGTGGTGTGGTGTATCAAAGGGAGAGAGAGAAACAGAGACCTGGATCATGGAGGGAGAGTTTAATTCTATGCCATTTTCCTGATAAGAAATGCCCTCCAAACATCTTTTAGCACTTCTTTTAGTCCCTGTATTGTTGGCATCTTTCCCCCCTACTGAGATGACATGAGGCTGTGGGTCAGTGGCAGAGGTTATGTGCATGCAGAAAGACCCATGTTCTCAATCTCTGGCATCTTTCATTAAAGGATCATGTCATAGGTGATGTGAAAGAACTTTCTCTGAGAATTTGAAGTACAACTGCCAGTCAGAGTAGGTAACACTGATTTAGATCAGTGGTCCAGCTCAGAATAAGGCAGCTTCATGTGACAGAATTAATCCCCTCTTCCCTAACACCACAGCTCTGATCCAGATCCCTCGCAACTACTTTCTAGGACCATGCCTGGAACTTCATTTCTCCAGTATCACATTTCGTTTTGACCCACATGTAGTCGGGAAGCAGTGCCACAGGAGTAAAGGGATGTGATAATATGAAGTATAATGTGTTTAAATCTGTGGAAAGACTGGGGTGGATACAACTATCTTCTCCAATTTAAGAGGCTCTTCCTCCGCTTAAGTTGGAGGAAGCTGTTAAGTCCGCGTGGGCAGGATTCAAGAGGTCAGAGACGGAGTTCAATGCAACCAACATTTATTGTAGGGTAGAACAGAACTGGGATACATTGGGAATGGTCCTGCTTATATGCCCCCCTGGCCACCTGTGGCCACTCCCCCCCGATCCGTGATGGGGGGGACAACCTTCCCATGCTCAATGGCGCGCGCTGGCTTAGGGCCAATAGCGCAGCCCGGTTTTGGCCAATGGGGCGAGCAGGGCTAGTAGCCTTTGCCCAGGACTCAAGCTCCTAGGATTTCCCCCTGCTTACCTTCTAACACATACATAACAGAAGCCTTCTTAGGCTGGAGGAAGGCTTTAAACTTGAGTCAGGCAGTCCAATCCTGAAGGGGGGGGCAGATGTCTACAGTGGCTGGGAGCGGCACACTCCGCCTCCTCCTGAGAGGCTTCCTGGCTGTCGCAGAGGCAAAAAGAGATTATCAAAATTTAAAAAAATTTAAAAGGGGGGAAATCCTCCATTGCCTACAACAGAAAAGCCCTGCTGGCAGGGTTGCGCTGGCGGCAGGGTCCATTGGCACCAGGACGCCAGAGTGTTTGCTCCTGCGCCGGTGTAGGTTCCACCTTATCCTGTGATGATGTGGCACCTATGCTGCCACGGGGTCAGGCTGGCTCCAAAGGAGCTTGACCCCCCCCCTTCAGGAATGGGCTCTACAAGATATAAATATTGTAATAAAAAGGAAATAATTAATCTTTGTACAGTGCAGTGGCAAGATGGGGTGGGATTACCCCAGTGTCGTAAACCAGTGTTGGGCTTTGAACCTGAGGAAGCAGAGTTGGAATTCATGTTCCCTCATCACCCATTTTGTATTTTCAGAAAGGAAATTGGAATAATCATAGTTATTAGGGGGGAAATCTAATTACAGTGTTTGAGAATGAATAAGGTGAGCATTGGTTCATGCTTTTAACCCCCAAAATGCTACAATGGGCTCTCCAGACAGCAATAGAGAATTATTTAAGATAGAATGAACATTACAGAAAATACCATTTTGTTGCTAAAGAATTTGTGCATACCCATTTCATTGCAAATTAATGGACAAAAACCTATCCCTTTCAGTCATGTTTGTCAGCTGGGATGGAAGAGTCCAGGTAGGAAAAGCAGAAGTCCACATAAATACAATTCCTATAAATTGATATTCATTTTTACAGTCATGTATTAAAATTTATCTACATACCGTAGAAGGCATAAAACTTTACTTGTAGAGTATACACAAGTAAGGTTTAGGATACTTCTTACTCATAGAAGATTATTATGTCTTTGGACTTCCTGCCTTTCAGCTATCTGCAGAATTTTATCTCAGTGAAAACTGCATATCTCTGAAGAAGCTTCTCATTATCCTGTGGCTTTTAAAACAGGCCATGTTAATGATTAAGATAGAATTCCCAGCAGTATAGACTGGTTTCCTGTGGTAAATTACTTATGGTTTGGGTTTTTTAAAAAGACAAGACTTTGAAAAACAGCGCCTGTTTTATCCAACTGTCTTTAATTAACTCCTGTAGCACTTTGCACCATCCCAATCCTCAGGGAAAACAAAAACCGTGTATGTGGAAAGTATAAAGAATAAGGGCAAATTATTCTCTTTTTTATCAAATATCCTGAATTTAAAATGTCATTCCTCGAGAAAATTCACCAGACACAGTCACTGTGAGATAAGCTCCAGCTATAATTAATTTCCTTTCACCTTTCCTTGAATAGTTCTTAATGGAGTGTTTTAAATAAGCATTTGATTTTGACAGGGATTTTTTTTTTTTGCTGCTAAGAACATTTTAACCTCTGCAGTAAACAAACTGGCAGTGCAATCCTTGGCAGAGTGACACCCTTCTAAGCCCATAGACCTCAATGGATTTATAAATGCCTAAATCTGCACAGGGTTGTATTACAAGGATCCAAACAAAGAAAATTGACAGAATTTGAAACTTTGATTACGAAAAATCAGGACCACCTTTTGTCAAATATATATATAAAATATTGTTGGCTATAGACACCACATCAGAACAAGTAAAGACATGTATGGTGAAGTGGATGCAAAACTTTGGGGAGATGATTCCAATGCAAATTTGGGAAAAACTGTGGAAAACAGAAATTAAATTCTCAAGATCACAAGCAGTAAGAGAGAACTGGTATAAAATGTTTTTTAGATGGCATTATGCTCCGAAAGACCTGCAGAAGATGTACAAAGCAAATCAGGCTAACTGTTGGAAGTGTTCAGAAACAGAAGAAACATATTTCCATCAATGGTGGACATGTAAAAAAATTCAAACCTTTTGGAATGTCATACATAAAGAAATACAAGAGTTGTTGAAAATAAGCTTTCAATTGGAAGCTAAATGTTTTTTATTGGGAATAACTCCAACTCAAATACCTGTAAAGTATAAAGAACTTTATCAATATGCAATGATGGCTGCGAAACTGTTAATAGCACAAAAATGGAAGGACAAGGAGACACTTGACTTAAAGATGTGGATTACAAAAATGTATGAATATGCAATGATGGCAAGACTTTCGGCACACACAAAGACACACCCAAAGATGGTGGCCTTTTTATGAAAGATACTGATGTTCTGATGTTCAGAAATATGTTTATTAGACAGAGTTATTAAGAACAAGAATTGATGTAGTATAAGAAAATTGTATTAGATTTAGGAAATAAGGCCATTAATAGATTAGAGAGATATTCTATGTAGATGATGAAACAGTCCATGCGCCGGTGAAAAACAGTGAATGTAATTCTATTTTCCTTTTCCTAATTTCCCCTTTTTTCTTTGTATTTTGAAAAATATAATAAAAATATTTTTTTAAAAACAATTCGTTGGGCAGTGCCCATAATGGCTTGGCATTTCTTTTTGTAAGCTAAAAATGTATAAATGCAGCTCTTAATAGCCTTCCCCGCTATATCTTTCAGCCTTGTTTTCCTTAGGATTCCCAGCCACAGGTGGCAGAAGAATTGATGAGTTTAAACATAGAGTTTTGGACAGTAATGACATTCGGGGGGGGGGGGTTTGCCAGAAGTGGTGTTGTGTGCCCTTATTTCCCTCATTTTTTTCACCTTCTGGCCTTGGAAGTGCCAGCAGTGAATGTTGGTAAATGGCAAGAGGCCTGCTCAGTTTGCTATCATGTTCCATTACTTCTGCTTTTCCACCTCGCCCACTCTAGGCTGACCACTATTCTCTAGCATAACTTTCTGCTCTCTCTGTGTGCAGCTCCTTCCCTGAACATGTGCATATTGCCATCTTTCTTCTTTTAATTCCCTCCTTCATTTCTATCTTTTCCATGAGACCTTTCCTTGTAATGAAATTTTAAAGTATGTGTACATATATATTTGTCTAACTCATCCCCCTTGTTATCTTTATCTCTCCCTTCCTTCCTTCTGTTATGCTCCCCCACTGTTATCTATTTTAGATAAGTCAAAATTGATAGTTATTCAGAGATTAAGTTGTTTATTTATCACACCCTGGATAAATTGGCAGAAATTGTACATTATTGCTGTCCTGTGAGAGAAGTGCTTCAAACTGTTATCTATAAAGACTCTAGCATTTTCTTTCTCTGGGACAAGCCAACCTGAGATTTAGATTTGACATAGAGTAATAATGTGTGTTACCCACTCTGTCTTTCAAAATGGATGTTAGTAGGTGATACTCTTCTTTATGGAAGAGCCCCAACCCCAATTTAACCACCAAAAAGCAGCTTTGCTTTGGATCATGGGATCTGCAGGTAGAAAAGTTGTGTGGGATGGAGAACATAGTAAGGAAAGGATTTGGATGAGATTGAATGGGGGAAAAACTAGTTCTGTATACAATTTCTACTAACAGAAGGGGGTAGTTTTTGCTGATTCCGCCTCCTGCTATAGACTTTCAATTTCCCCCTTATGCTATTCCTGTAACTCCCAGAAGCTAAATTTCAGGCGCTATTTTGGGGCAGGGGGCAGGTGAGGAAGTCCTGCTGGAAACCCTTTCAATCAATGGAGATTTTCCATGGGATTGAAACCTCATACTTATTCATACCTCAGTTTGATGCAGCTGCCTCAACACGAATCAAGCTGGCAATCAGGGTCTTTTGAGGCAGAAAAAATAATCTAGGCCTGAGTGTGGTTACAGTTAAGCATTCCCCCCAATGTTTGTGTGTATAGTATGTGTGAGAAAAGGTTGCCATGATGGAAGAACTACAGAGAAATCAAGAGGAACGGATTTGAAATGATAAAATCATCAATAACAGTTACTACTTTTGGATCTGTCAAAAACTTTCTTGTGAGTTGGAGATGCTGTGAAGTGTATGGCCATTGCCATGACTTGCAGATGCAGCAGTGGTTCTACAAGAACCTGGCAAGAACCTCCGAGGACAGATCACTATTATTATCTCACTAAAGCCAGGTCTGCACAGTCATCCTCATATACACCTTGAACTTGATAGAAGTTAGACCCATGTGAGAATATGCAGGGGAGTACCTAAGAAGATAAGGAGCAATGACTGATAAACATTCTGCATTTTCCTTGCTAAGAGGGAGCAGTCCTGCAGAAGCGGGCCCCTCCCAACACCCGTAGTTCATGAACCACAATATTTTGGGGCTACAGAAAGATCTAAGCAGATAACAGGGCTATCCTAAACAGAGTTACCCCCCATTAATTCAGTGGAATTAGAAGAGCGATTAGGACTGCCCTTACTGAAGCTATAACACAAACACCAATATTTAGTAATCTGTAACCATCTAACTGCAAAAATAAATGCTCTTCTGTTTCTATTTTGGATAATTTAAAATTAATCTACCAATTATCAAGAAGAGCCCTGTCTATCAAAAAAGAAAAAAAGATTCACAGTTACTGTTCAAATTAATAATAGAATTTATATTGGCACATGTCATCAATCCCATCACAGCAGAAAAGGATAATAGAAGACTCCTAAACATGACTGTTTTTCTTGGTGTAACATCAAGACACATTAGTAATACAGATGTCTTTAAATATTTTTTAATCTCCAGAGCTGGGAAGTAATACAAAAATGATTCCTTCTTTGTTTGCAGAACAAATAATCCCAAATCAAACTGAATTGCCAAAATCAAGCACACAAAATGAAAAGAGAAGGGACAAAGAGATAACCAGTAAGTGAACCCAGAGACGAGAACAAGACCTGTTTCAAATAGAACACACTGAATCATCTATCACTGCATAGTCAAAATGCAACATAAATAGGGTTGCCAGCAATGGGTAGGGAAATTCCTGGAGATTTGGCGGATGGAGCCTGGGGAAAGCAGGGTTTGGGGAGGAAAGGGGTACAACGTCATACAGTCAGCCTTCCAAAGCCGCCATTTTCTTTGGGGGAACTAATGGCTGTAGCCTGGAAATCAATTGTGATGCCATAGCTCCCTTCTTCAGATACTGATATTATGATTCTGAGTTCTCGATCTCTGAACAAAGCAAGAACTCCTTTGGCTTCTCCTCCTTTCTCCCTGTACCCCCACCCCCGCAACCTGGCTAGTGTTGTTCATACTTCAGCAAGTGGTGGCAGTAGCAGTGTGGCCAGACACTGAAAGGGAATAACAAAGTAATATTTGAGTCCTCCCCTTTTCCCTGTCACTTTGAATGCTGTTCTGGCAGTGTCTGACGCACCAAGTGTCCCATAGACTCTGTCCTTCAGGCTGCACAGGGAACTTCGTTTCCCAGGGGAAACTCTTCCTTCTCCCAAATGTTGGCTGGTACTCTGTCTGGCTAACACCAGCACCACCTCCTGAACAGCAGCTAGTAAGTAGGGTTGAGATTAATATGGAGGTTTTCGGGACTGGGAGTGGATGAAGGTTTGGGGGGAGATGGCAGAGGCTGTGTCATTCATTATGTTATTGGGAACACCATGGGCATTCCTGGCTTTCTATGACTCAGATGTGGGCTTTGGGTGGGGGGTTGAGATATTTGCAAAATAATTTGTCAGAAATGCAACATAATTTTGCCAAGCTAATTCTGATCTAAACCCAGGGTGATTCAGTCCTCAGTAATGTCTTTTCTGTTCAGTGCTCATTCTTTTAATCCCTGTGTTACAGTTACATAAAATCTACTACAAGATTTGGACATGTAATGATTATGGATACATGTGTGTGTGCTTGCATCATGTTTCATTCCATTCGAACCACATGCAGGAAACCTCTGGGCTCACCAACATGGGAACATTCACAACAGACATGGGTGGGGTTAATTAGTTACAAGTAAAATTCATGTTCAGTTGCCAACTCTATAAACTCACTAGCACTAGATTTTATTTGTGGCTCTATTATTTGAAAGGAATGGTGCTGAAATGACGATAACAGGATGAATGTGGGCCAATCTCAGGGGGCAATTGTATAGTGAGATGCATTCTCGCAACCCTAGAGATAACAGGATTTGCTTTATTCTCTCACCACTCCAATTCCCACCTGACTTTTCAAGAGCTGGCACTCAACAGAAGCATATCTAAAAATCCAGAAAGGGGATAATTTGATGGTAGTGACGGTAGCCATGTTCATTCATTCATAGCCTTATTTATTGGCATAGTAGCTAAAACATCAAGTACAAAAATGGGATAGCCAATACAAAATACAGGGCAGTTATAAAATGGCCATACTTTGGCCAGACCTATACAAATAATAACTACAAACAGCTTTAATGCTCCATATAGAGGGCAGGGAGACCATTATATAACCTGAATCCTTCGTTCATTAACTACATTCACTATTACTCCAAAGTAACCATAAGAAATTTAGCAACCGCTTCAGAGGTAGCCATGTACAGTAAGTCTGACTTCTTCTCCTTATGCAAATAGAACATATCTGTACAAAGGCTGGGTTTCTCTCTAGTAACAGGATGGTATTTTTGCTCAAGAGTTATGTCATCTCTGAATATGGTGTTTTACATGAAGAGCCAAAACATACCGGGAAAGACATTTACCCCAAAGTTACACCCTGGTTAATTTCTTACCCTAAGGGACATGGTGCTGAATTTATATCTGGCTCCAGAGTGACTACAGTGAGAACAATAGAGTCTTTTGGAAAGTTTTTGGTTCCAGTCAAAGAACCCTGAGGTGGAGTCCAGAGAATCTGGGAACAGTGAGTCCAAGGAATCTGAGAAAAAACAGCAAAATATTCCATAAAACCTTGTCCTCGGGCACCTTTATTAAATCTGACAACCAATATATCCTGAATTTCCCAACATAATCTCTATTGCTCTTGGAGAACATACATGCCATTTTAAATTAAGCAGCCTGGAAGTTAATCATGTAAAACATGTAGTTTATTTAGGATATTACAGAGTGATACTGTGGGAAGTGATGTTAAGGTCATAATAGTAGACCTCCCCACCCACATATTCTCCGGAGTATAGTGTGCCACAAACATCACTAAGCACAGCTATGTAAAACGTGATGGCCTTCCAGAAATGTTAAAACCAGTGGGAACTTTGTCTTTGACCTGAATTGGATGAGGGCAAGTACACTTCCCAAAGTCCAAGACTAGTACTATAGGGTTTAGATTTCTTTTCGGGTAAGAGAAAAATACTGTCAACTAATGGTATTTTATTTACAAACATAAAAGCAAGCAACACTGGGGAAAAAGGATGAGCAAATGTTCTCTGTTTTGTTTCATTTTATATTCATTTCTATTCTTGTCAGTAGTTTTGGTTCTATGCTTTTTGCTATTTGTGTTGAAGATTTGTTTGTATCATGTATGGTATTTATAAATGACCACAGAAATCATTTATGCAGTTGCTCTTCCTGCAGACTCAGGTTCTGTTTTATCCTCACAACTACCATGTGAAGCAGGTTAAGCTGTGGATGCCTGGCCCAAGGCCACCCAGTGAGCTTCATGGTACAGCAGGGATTTGAACCTGGGTCTGCCAGATCCTGATCTGACACTCTAACCACCATGCCATGCTGGTAGGAGCTGGGGAGATGAGCTCCTGTCCTTAGCTTCCAAAGAGGAAATATCAGCCAGTGTATTAGCAATCCATCAGCCTAACAAAGGATGGTCTCCTAGCATCCATAACAATACCTTTGTACATATTGTTTAATGATGTTTATTTCTAGAATTGGACAAATATATTTTAAGGGCTCTTTAACAATAATATTTTCTTGTTATGAAAATAAATTCAATAAAACAGAGAAAGGAACCCACATACAGTAGGTGAGTGGCTTGTGGGAAATAGTTCACATATGTTGTTAGTTCCAAGTCCAATATATGAAATACAGAGCTGCTTTGGGAATCAAACAGCAAATGTGCACCAGTTACTGAACTAGTATCATGGATTCCTCATTCTGACTTGGTTCTTTAAACAATTATGTGGAATGTGTCCCTTAGAGCCCAATAAGATCTGACAATAACCGACAACAGTTTGTATTTTTCTTAACGACAATAAACTGTAGAGGCTACAATTGGGAGTAGAAAAACAGTTTGGGGGGGGCACACAACTCTTTCCCTCTGGTCATTTGTCTTTCTAAACTACTTTTACGCCTAAGAGGAAAAACACAGGTATGCTAGGTCTTGATTTTAATCTCCCTTGCCATTTTTGTAGGGATGTATAATTTTTCTTTTCATTCCTTTCAATGTTGGGGCATGGTTGGAAGACCATTTTCACCATGCCTGTCTTTTTTGATTCCTGTCAAAAAGTGGTGTAGTGGTTAAGAGCGGTGGACTCTAATCTGGAGAACCAGGTTTGATTCCCCACTCCTCCACATGAGCAGGGGACTCTAATTGGTGAACTGGGTTGGTTTCCCCATGCGAAACGGCTTTTTTTTTTGTTTGTTTAATGGCGTCAGGGAAATGGCTTAGGAAGAGGAGCCGCTGCGCCTCTTCCCCGGCATCCCCGTATGCCTCAGCTCAGGAATGGGCTGTTAGTGATCAAAGGACACTCTTCTTCCCTTTTCACCAGAAGGAAACCTGGGTGGATCCAGCCTAAGAACATGTTACAATGTAAAACATAACTGTTCTCACTCTCTTCTACTTCCCTTGGTCACAGTGTGATGGTGAAGACAGCGCAGAGGGTCTTGCCAGCCCCCCACCAGCCCTGCCGGGGGGGGGCTTTAAATAGATCTGCGCCTCCCAGCCGGGAGGCACAGATCTATTTAAAGGGCCCACCGCGAGCCTCCAGGGAAGCTCCCTGGAGGCCCGTGGGAGGGGGGAACAGATCTGCGCCTTCCAGCTGGAAGGCGCAGATCTGTTTAAAGGGGCCGAATTCGCTGAATTTATTCGGGACACCGCAAACTCGGCGAATTCGGCTCCCCGGTTTCCCCCCCTTTTTGAGTTTGGTTCGTCTGAACAGAAAAACCGCCGAATTGCGGGAAATTCGGCTGTTTTTCGGTTCTGACCAAACCGAATCAACAGCCCTACTTTCACTCACTATAGCCAATTACAAAGCAGTGTTTTAAGGTGTAGGGACTCAAATGCTTCTTGATTTGAGCTTGGAGACTGCTGGTGCATAGATTCCCAACCGGAAAGCATGGGCAACGAACCTCAGCTAAAACTTCCATGCATAAATGACCAAAGAATGTTGCACTTAGTGCAGAGCATTTACTTTGGAAAATTATATATTGAATAAAGTTATACCAGTGGGTCTGGCCCAGAGGAATATTGCTGCCAGACCTGAGGTAAGTTATCTGGAAACATAAATGTTGAATGCCCAGTGAAATAAGAGTAGAAAATCAGAACTTTACCTTTATTGCTCTCCACTGGTTTAGTAAATACATCATCACATCAAGCTTTAGTTCAAACATTGATTCTTTGTGACGCAAAACCCCACACTAGCTCTTCCGTGACATTTGGACCCAATCAGTGCAGTTCAAATTTATGGCATCAGACAGCAAAACTGTAATAGATCAAACATTCTCAAGCAGATCTGTGAGGCCTGAGGAAATGGGATAAATCATCAAAATAGATGAAAATGTATCAAGCACCCTGTGGCGTGAGCTGCGAATATAATTTGACTCTCCATCTTTAAATATAAAACTGCAGAAGTGACCGGTAATTGGAATTGTGTGATAAATGTTATAGGAGCGAGGGGAAAAAATGTTAGCGCTTCTAGTGTCAAAATGTCTCCTTGAACTTTTTCTTTCACTCCAGCCATAAATAGGTCATTGCAGTGCACTGGAGAAATGGAAAGGTCAGTACTGTAGAGCATCTTGCATTCGTTTCATTCCCCTCTGAATGATCATCCTGACCTATGCGACTGGACTTTGGATTGGATGCTAACTACTGAGTTGCAAGTAATGTCTGTATAACGTCTGTATAATTTTCTGATGGTACCAGCCACTGATCATACACCCCACTGATAATTTTGACATTTGGGAGCTCACTTAGAATCACCAACGCATAGATTATGTACTCAGCCTTTAACCGTTTTCATTTTCCATGGTAAATGCAACACGCAATTCTTCTCTCATAATGTGCTCTTTGGGTATTTTAGCTCTAAGAGGAGCATGAAAAGCATAAGTGGCAAAGTGAAGGGTCTCTAATAGCAAGGGGAATCAGCAGACATTGCTTGTCCTCAGAGGATAGGGCGGCCAGGTCCCCCGTCTCCTCCGGTGGGAGGCTATGGTGCTGAGGTTGGGATTGCACGCGCACACAAACAAGCCAACATGCATGTGCATCACTTTCGGTTTACAACTAAGAGTTTGAGTGGTATAAGGCCCCGACATGCACACGGTGTGTACGTGCTCGTGCACGTTTGCCCGCCGACCCTCAGGTGGTCGGCGGGCAGAGGGGCAAATTTCCGGGGGTTTGCCCGGGCACCACCGGGCACCTGGCAACCCTATCAGAGGACCAAAGTGCTCTTCTATAATTGAACATGGACGATAGGATACAAGGAAATGTATGCTGTGAAGTATGCAGCCTCCCCACGCCTGGGCTGCTGTTCAGCAGTAGCAGCCACTTACCTTTCCATGTTCCCTTCCATCAGCCTTCAGCTAATGCTGGGGGGGGGGGTCACTCATTGTTTAACATAGAAACTGAAAGGAGAGGAAATGAGAGCAGTGGGACTTGGAAGTACTTAGCTGGAGCTGGATTATGTCCGCTGGCAGGATCAAAAGGGAAATTACTGAAATATAAATGTGCACACCTGAACAATGTAACAGAGGTAGATCATGTCCAACGATCTGAAGTGCACACAGATATAGATGTATTGCCCTGCACAATATGATACAGCCTGATTTAGGTTTCATGAGGCCCTAAGCTTTTGAAGGTAGTGGGGCCCTTTATATGTCCAGCTGTCCTTTGTCAACAACAAATTGTCACTGTTTTTTGTGTTGAATATATGCTATATGGCCCATTACTTACATCATAGGAGCCTACACAACACAAAACACTGTTGCTGTATGTAGGTTTTATTTTATTTGTTTTTTATCTTATATTTTGGAAATGTACATCCAGTTGTTGTTTTCCTTTAAAAAATTTGGGGGCCCCAAGAGAGTGGGGCCCTAAGCTATAGCTTGTTTAGCTTATACGTCAATCCGGTATCATACAGGCATGGCTTGCTGGTTGAGGTCTATACTGCTCTGGACCTAAACAACCCAGGCAATCTTTAATTAGGGAGGGGGAATGTCAAGCATTGACTACCTCAACACACACACACACACACCCCACACACATAAACATCTCATTAGGCACTTAGAAGCTGAAGAGTGCAATCCTGAAGGGAGGTAGATCCACAGCGGCTGGGAGCGGCGGAGCCGCGCTGCCTTCTCAGAGGCTTCCCGGCCACCGCAAAGACAAAAAAAACCTTATTAAAAATAAAAAATAAAGAAAAAGGGGGGAAAGGTCCCATTGAAAACAGTGAGGCTGCGCCACCAAAAATGGTGTGCAGCTCTGCTGCCGCTCAAGGGCTAAAGGCAGCTCCACCCCTGGAATGCTCCCCACCCCGGTGCTGGCTTTCCCTTTTGGGAAAGCCCAGCTGGCGTGGCTGCACTGGCACCGGGGTCTGGTGGCACCCAGACGCCAGTGTGTTTGCCCCCGTGCCAGCGTAGGGGCCACCTTATTTTGTGATAAGGTGGCACCTATGCCGGCATGTAATCACGCTGGCTCCAAAGGAGATTTGGCCTCCTTCTTCAGGAATGGGCTGCCCCTGTTGAATTATATCTACTTCACACATTGAAAGAGTTATGGGTTGATTGCTGAGCTAAGAATGCAGTGTCTAGGCCAGAGGATTGAAGAATAAATAGCCTGGTCCAACAGGCCATAACTGAAACTGCCGATAAAGCATCTCACTGAAGAATTGGGATAGAAAATGAAATGCAAACCACATTATGGTGTGAAATGTCTCAGTTATATTTCAGTACAAAGGCAGATTGTTTTGCTACTGCCTTTCACAGAATTGGCCTGCCTAAAGCCCTGTTCTATAAAAATGCATTTTCAAAGGCTTTGTGATGTCAAAAATATTTTCATTTTTTAACATGTAAGATAAAACACATTACACTTGCATTAGACACAAGCCACAGCAGGAAATACACACTCTACAATCAGTCACAAGGGATAGGAACTGCTGATCCAGCAGGCCTGTGATAAAACCCATCACCAAAGAGATAAAAAAGTATAGCTGGCATTCTTCCTGTGGAGGCGAGATTCCAGCAAATAATAGGGAAACCAGAAAGTAGAAAGCAGCAGCATTTTATGTGAACCAGTTCTAGAAACCAGGAGAAGTGTGAAAGAGAACATGCAAACCTTTTGGCTTTGTTTGAGCTTTTCTTCAGCATATTGTGTGATATTAGTGCCTGTGGAACAGAAAATAATATTACCAGAATTGCTTATAGCAGATTCTTGTGCTAATCACACAAGCCATTAGTGAAACTTCTACAGATATCTATTCAATAAGGTCTTCAGTCTTCACACTGAATTGATTCTTGGAATGCAACATAATTATGAATTAAACTTCCTATGCAGGCTTTTAAAGACATGCTGTACTGATTCAGGGCTTTGATTGTGGGATCCTGCATGGCAGGGGGTTGGACTGGATGGCCCTTGTGGTCTCTTCCAACCTTGTGTGATTCTGTGATTTTTGAGTCTTTAATATGTGCTAAGACTATGCTGAATACCATCCAGTTGCAAATGTCAAGTGGCCAAACAACTATTTCAATAAGAAAGAAATATTTCTTGAGAAATTCTGGCCACAGTCCAACGCATAGTTAGGCATGCTCTAATGCATCAAAATGAGCAGCCTTGCTCATGGTGCAATCCTAAATCCACTCTGTAACCCACTTCCAGTGGCAATCCCATCCTGGCATAATTGAAAGGTATGCTGGTGAATCTGGAGATATGCCAGTTCAGTGTGGTATTAATGTCGGGCTGATATAAAACTCAGAACTGACTTTAAAGAAACTGGGGGGGGGGGGCCTTTGGTGATGAGGCTTCTGGAGAAAGGGTACTTTGCATAATAAGCAGCACTTTGCAAGAACAGCCAAGAATGAAAACAAGCATTACTGTAGTATATTGTTAACTTTGTTCTGCCCTTACAGGACCTCCACCTCTGGATACAGGGCCTGGCTAGGTTGCTCCCCTCCTTCATCTGAGGATGCAAATGCAATGAACCCTACTTGGGTAAGATAGGGGAATGTTAAGCATTAACTACTGCAACCCCCCCACACACACACACAACATGTACATAATGTGTACTGACTCAACAAGCCTTCCTCCTCTAACAGTTGCTAACATTCTCTCCCAAACAGAAAGCATGGGATATATATGTGCTACCCACCAGAACATCATTGTGATTTGGGCACAATGGCACGCCAGTGTAACCACATGAAAGTGGGAGACAAAGGGAGCACACCGACATTTCTGGGTGACTCTCTGCCACTCCAGCCATTACTATTGCATGGCAAACACTGATGGCCTCTTTTGCCTTGCAGGATCAACACCCAAGGAACAGCCCAAACTGAAACTGCAGACAAATTTACAAAACACACACACCCTTACAGAAAATGAGTTAGTATTGGCTCAGTGATTGCCTGTGGCTCCCAGCAGGTGAATCCCACTGTGTGGCAATTCCCAGGTGGGAAGGTAAGAACTGGAAGAGTGTGCAAGTAAGTCGTGCCTTTTCCTAAATCAGTAGCTTGCACCATATGCAGAGTATGAGCCCACTTGGTGTTTGTCACTGCTGAAAATTTCTCATGTGTCTCTTTTGGCTGTTTGCAAGCAGCGCCCCAACAGGATAAAGGCCAGTGAGCAGCTAGCTGCTTTGTGGTGTGGTTGCCAGCTCTCATGATCTACAATCAGGTAAGGGCGTGTTGAACTAATAATTTGGTAAATTCCTTGTGGAAAATATATCTCAACACCAGCCACCGTAAGCAATCTCTTTTTGTATTTCAATACATCCAATTTTACAAAGTTACAAATTATACTGCTAGTGAAATAAAGCATATAGTAATATTTCTACATTCAAACCTTCTGTTGTAAATAAGGAATATTTCCACTGTGTAATTTCAGAACACTTTGACTATTAACTTTCAAACACCAAGGAATTGGAATAAACTATTTTTCCAAACTATTTTTCCAAACTATTCAAGATAAATTAAGTCTGAAGAAGTAAAAATTTATACCCACGAAACAAGATTTAAAAAAAACCCAGGATCTTGTCACATTATGGCTCAACCGCGCCTTGTGAACTGTGTTTGATGGAACAAATCTTCTGTGAGCAGTATACATCCTTATTCAGCAGTTGCTGTACAAGTAAGAGTTAATAGCAACGCTGAAGCTCCAGAGGATGTTGCATGATTGGTTAACTGCGGTCAGCTGACCGGAGCAGTGAGTGCATCCTTGAAGCGGCGCGGCAGACTGCGGCAGCCGACTGGAAAAATAGCTTGTTCCAATTCCTTGGTGTTTGAAAGTTAATAGTTAAAGTGTTCTGGAATTACAGTGGAAATATTCCTTATTTACAACAGAAGGTTTGAATGTAGAAATATTAATGTGTGCTTTATTTCACTAGCGGTATAATTTGTAACTTTGTAAAATTGGATACATTGAAATACAAAAAGAGATTGCTTACAGTGGCTGCGTGTTGAGATATATTTTCCGCAAAGCTCTCATGATCTAGCTAGGGTTGCCAGCTCCAGGTTAAGAAATACCTGGAGATTTTGGGGGCGGAGCCTGAGGATGGTGGGGTTTGGGGAGGGGAGGGACTTCAATGGGGTATAATGCCATAGAGTCCACCTTCCAAAGCGGCCATTTTCTCCAGGTGATGGACCTATCTTCAGTGATTGATCTAGCTTGAGGTATAGGATTGAGCAGCATTCAATTGTGGCCTTTGATTGTGTAATGGGCACCTTTTTAAAAAAATTCAGTGGTTTGCTACACCTATAGGAATTGAATCACACACATTTTTCATATCATGATTTCAACTATCACATGACATGCTCTTTCAAAAGTTTTACAAGCATGTAACAAATGCCTGCCTTTAGCCTTCCCCATAGGCCAGGCAATTACCAGCCCTGCCAATCATGCCTCGTGCCTTTTTCAGAGGAGCTGACACAACTCCAACGATGGCTCTAACAAACGTGACTGAATGAAACTTATTTCAGTATTTGGAATACTGTACAAATCCAAATCATAATGCATGGGAGTAGTATGAGTTGAGGGTCAAATTCTTGTCTGGTTCAGAATACAAAATGGGATTTTGCCTAAGCACAGCCAGTGTTCAGGTTGGCAAGTCTCCTTTGTGGGGACGCATGCAAAAACATGTTCACTAAGTAAATGTGGGGAGGGGCTTAAAAGTATCTCTGTGCTGCCATTCCAAATCTATTTTTTGTCCAAATCCTGGACACAAATCGCAACACAGACAGTCCAAAGTCTGATTGTAATAATTATTAATGATTATGTTAATAATATGAGCTATTCCAGTGTCAGTCATTAATTAGAGATGCTAGGGAATGAACAAGGGGCTTTGTATATTCAAATCAGATGCTCTGACTCTGAGCTATGGAACATATAATTGCTAAAGATACTAAAGCTTGTTTGTATTTCTATGTCATGACCAATAGTGGTATGGTTTTTCACATACTCGGGACATTTTAGTGCATCAATCAGGCATTCAAAACTGGTGCGGTGACAGTGCAGTCTTAAGCAGAGTTTCACCCTTCTAAATCCATTGAAGTCAATTGTCTTAGAAGGGTATAAACTCTGCTTAGGATTGCATTGTTACCCACTGGCCCGTTTCACTGATAGTGACTGAAAGCTGTCAATGATTTGTTAACTTTGAATCACACTATGTATAATTTTCAGGCAGAAAAGGGCATTGCTGATCTGTCTGCACTTGAAGGTGTTAATATGATGTCATTCCTCATGACCGGAGTTAGACAGAGACTTCCAACAGACAAAATATTCTTTCCATGGATTACTTCCAGATTTGAAACTACATTAATCATGAGTTCTGCTTGCCTGGGGGGAGCTTATGCTGAATCTCTTTGGTTAACTGAAAATTGAATTTGGCTGCAAAGTGAAACTTATCTGTGTTGGTTCTCTGTTGGAAAATGATACAGGGCACAATGCATCAGGAAATGGATTTTGTTACAGTCCTCTTCCACGGCCCCCATTCTTTATGCCCAAAGATTCTAACAGGACATCTCCAATGCTTACCCAATAACAGTACTCCATCTGCACATGCTTGCCATACCTCCACTTTGCAAACAGCTGTGATTACAGAACCAGCATAGATTGCACTGCCTAGTTGGCAGCTTTTTAATTGAGCTAGCCCTTAAGATTGTTGGCTAATATTCCATAGCCTTTTCATATGTTCAATAAAGACAAGGAAGCAGAAGTGGGATCACACCCACTGTCTGTATGCTCAGCCTCCACACATTCAGTTGAACATGTGCATACTGTCCAAGACATCAAATTGTACGTGGTGTTAGGTAAGCCCACAGAAACAGAAACCCTGTGACTGAACAGACTTGCATATAAGTATTCACTTATTCAGCGGAAAGTCCAGATAGAGCCTGCAGGACAGACAGGCTACCCCTCCACTCATCAGAATAAGGTGACTCCACATACAAGAATATTAATCTGTAAATGAAGCTATATATGTGGTGTGTTTCTAGTAGCAATGTAATAAAATGCAATAACCCTGATCCATTCAGCCTCCTGCCACCGTACTGCTGAATATCAGCTCCTCTGCAAAGTGCATATATTTTGTGTACATGTTGGTTGAGACCCTACAAAATACAGAATACCCAATTGCACAGACAGAACCAATGAACATACAATTTGTAACAAACTTTCAGCATGCATGCATGTAGACTCAATGCAGTAAACCTTATGAATTGTTGAAGGTCAGGGTGTTAGTAGCAGCAGAGGCCACCTGTTTAAGAAGAACTAATTAACTCAAGGTGTAGCTTGCTATCACTGTCCCATTCCCTCCAGGGCTTCAGTCAACATGGTTAGGTTGCATGACGAGGACAACTGTTTAATAAAGATAAACAGCATAGTTCATTATTAGCTTAACTAAAGCTTTATCACAATTCCCTTAATTCAAATTTTGAATATCCCCATGTTCTATTGTGGGACCAAAGTTGTGGAATTCCTTCCCCAGGGAGATCTATCTGACCCCCCTCCCTCTCATTCATTATTTTCCATCAATGAGTGAAGCCCCTTCTATTTTGTTTGACGTTTCCTTATTGATCCTCCTTCATGTTAATATTTTTTTAGGGCCCAAATTGGGTCAAAAGCTAGCATAAAATATTTTTAATAAAATGTATTTTCCAAATTTCACTTGACTATGGTGTGGAAATATTGGAAGGAAGGAAGGAAATCTTGAGAATAACTTTAGCTGGTCAGGCCCAGGACAGAAGAAAGAGATCTCCCAAGTGTGATTCTTATCGGTGAACAAAGCCAGAAAATGCTGATGCTGGAAATGAGAAATGTCTGCATGAAGGAGGCACACTCTGAGAAGCAGAATGTGGGGCTATCATGCTGAAGATCAGACATAATTAAAAAAAACTGGACTCACAGCAGGTTCTTTCCAGCTTCACAATGGAATCAACAGATGAGCATGCCAATGAATCAAAAGTTGGCCCACACTGTCAGACTTTCTCTTCCTTTGCTCACTTACTTTATTGCTACTGCTTCCCTTTCCACCTTCTTCCCTTCCAGCTGTAGAATGTAAAGAAAGCAATCCACCTGAGATTAAAATTGCAGAAACTCCAGTCATGTCAGGTACCAAGCTGCATGGCACTTTGTTAGCTTTCTTCCAGCAGAGGAGGAGATGGTAGTGGCAACATTCAAACCAATGGGGAGGAGCAAGAGATGGTTTGAACCAGCATTTGATTCACTGGTAAGCTTGTCTGTCAGTTCCATTGAGCCATGGAGTTCACATCACAGTGGACAATGAACCAAAAAAAAATCTTATTATAAGTCTATTTCCACTCTGATTTTCAGTTTTAACTAATTGGACCCAAGAATCAATAATGGCATTGTTTTTGACAGTGAACAGTTGACAGGAAGAAGAAACCATCCTTCAGGATCAGAGAATTTCATAAAATGAGTGAATGGAACACAGTAGGCATGAGCGATTACTGTGGCGTTTATGTTTGACCTGACCTGGATGGCCCAGACTATCCTGATCTCATCAGATCTCATAAGCTAAGCGGGGTCGGCCCTGGTTAGTATTTGATGGGAGACCACCGAGGAAGTCCAGGGTGGCTGTGCGGAGGCAGGCAATGGCAAACCACCTCTGAACGTCTCTTGCCTTGCAACCCCTATGGAGTCACCATAAATTGGGTGTGACTTGACAGCCCTTTCTACCACCAAAATTAAATTTATATTCTTCTCCATCTCACAGACTCAGAATGGCTTACAACAGGATTTTCTGAAAACATTTCTTCCCTCACATGGCGTACAATCTAAACGGTGTCTCAGGCCATGATTTGTAAGTCAAATTATGCAGAGAGAGTCCTGTGTTCAATTCCTGGCACCTTTATGGAGAACATCTAGTCACAGCATAACAACTGGGAAATCTGAGTCCTCTTTAAGGAATCATAAGTATATTTTGAAATTTTTAATTCCACATTTGACTCTTAGCAGTGGAATTTGCTTATAAATAAGAAGAAAACGTTGGTGCTTTAGCCAGCTTTTCTCTTAATTTAAAACAGGAAACACCCTTAGAAACCAGCTAGCTGAGTGTAGATCCTGAAGGAACACCACACCCAGTTTTGTGGTTGGCAACACCGTAGGCCCATATCCAATAATCTTTGCCATGGGTAGTGGGGAAAAGCCAGATACTAGACTGTTCAGCTTATGGGAGGCAGAAGAAAATTAATTTTGTACTAGAGAGTAGTACATTTGCTATGCTGGATTTAACCACCATAAAACATAATGGACTATTCTTAGACAAATTGTTGAAGAATATAAATTTAAGCCAAAGTCTATGCATTGCTGAAGGGTGTAATATGAGTTTTGCTCCAATGTCTTTAGTAGTTAAGTAGTAACTTTGCAGGGAGCAATTGTGTTGTGTTTAATGTTCAAATGTATGCCTTGCGAACCCTATTTGGATGGAAAGATAACATTAAAATGTTTTAAATACATTAGTTTTTAAAAAATTACATTCACAATATTTTGGAAGAGACCAAAAGAACATCAAACCAAACGAATCCAAGGTTCTAAATCTAGATTACCATGGAACAAACAATACTAGACTTCAACACACAATTCAACAATAATGTGTTACTGCCAGTGAGTAAGATAGAGTGTTATAAAATTAATTAGATTAGTTCCTGTACCTTCATTTCTAATTTATTTCTCTTATGCAGTTCTACACCTTTGATGCCACACCTTTAATTGGCTTGTAGGAGGAGTATAACTGATGTTAAAGTGATTAAAAATATCCCTGATGGATGAGGTTTGGCTGTTCTATGTATTCTCAAGGTGGCCTTGGATATTAAAGTCTCTCTAGAGGCATAGAGATCCCTGTGGTAAGCTGCTGGTAATAGAGATCCATGTGGTAAACTACATTTGAACTGTTGACTGATGGGGATTATTTATCATATTCCGCTGTTTTTTGATAACATCTCTGAAATGCTTCAGGTCAGGCAACCAGGCAAGATTCTCAAATATTCTCCCAAGAACTGTTACAGAAACAAATCACCTCACTGATTCCCTAACATGCTGGGGGTGGGGGGTGTTACACAGCATTTTTCATTGAGATGAACCTGGCCTATGTCGAACCCAATTGCTAAGCTTGGGCCATCTTGATATTAGTAAATTGCAATTTAAAAGGGCAAAGCTCCATTTTGGGAGCCAACAAAACTAATATGTCTTCCTTGGTAAGTTTGTCTCGTTTGTCTATCACCAAGACAACAAAACCTAGCTTTCCCTTCTGTCTAGTTCTGTTCAGTCATCCTCCAGAGCAAGCTAGTCAGCCTATCCAGAAATTAAAAATGAGATATTCTCCATGCAACTATTAATTTGAATTAGCATAAACTGTAGAGACTTTATCCTACATTTGGCATCCTGATCTGGCTTTTCATGAGCTATACCCCTTGCAATCTTTGTAATTTGTAAGATACATGGCTGAATCCAGCCAGCTTTCCCACTAGTTGAAAAGGGGAGTGGGAGGCCCTGATCACCGAACAGAATGTCCTGGGGATCATGAGACTTGCATGGGATTGGGGCTGTACTAAGGAGAGGAATTAAGTAAAATAGAAAGGAAAGCTGGCTTGAACCAAGGCACGGATTGGTCATATTCTCCTGCTCCCCAGCCTGAAGAGTTCTTCCTTATTAAAGGTCACTTTCCTGAAATACTCTTATATAGAGTCTGCTCAGATTCAAACTACATGCTTGGACAATGGAGACTAGCAGACTACCTAGGCTCTTAGATCACCTTTAGAGGAGTATTTTTCCATGAGTGAGGGACCATTTTAGAAATATCTTCCTCCATTTTATGTTTTGAACCCTGATTTCCTGTGAATAAATCTATCTTCATTTAGTATACTGTACATTCTTTCTAGATTTCAGCTTCTGCACCTATCCACATAGTCAACATTCTCTTGCATTGTATACCAGTGGTAATCAGATTGCTCTTTCTATTTAGTTTTATTAGAGAAAGTGATTTAATTTTATGTGAACCCGAGACAATTCCAAAGTCCTAGATGCAATAACAGAAAGTCTTAGGGCTCATTTGGAGTGATAATATACACTTGTTATATTTTTGTGATACAATGCATATATATTGTTTGTAAAATTTTGAATTATAACAGGAAAGTCTAACTGGTAAGACTACAAGGTTGTTTTTTTAACAAACATGTTTGAGCATGAGGTTCCCACATTCATTTTTATCATGCGTCAGTTGTTTTTCATTGTGCTCAAGAAGGCAATCTTAATCTAAGACAACTCTGCTGCAAAGAGGTAATGGATGTTAGATGCCATGCAGCAGCATCCTATGCATGTGTACTCTGAAATAAGTCCCCGTGGCTTGCATCCTGCCTAGAATTTCCATGGATGCAAGGGGGATATTTTCACCAATTCCCTCACAACAACTATGGCATTGAAGTCCCTCCCCTCTCCAAACCCCGCCCTCCTCAGGCTCTGACCCGAAAATCTTCAGGTATTTTCCAACCCGGAGCTGGCAACCCTGACAGCCAGTGTGGTGTAGTGGTGAAGAGCAATGGTATGGAGCGGTGGAATCTGATCTGGAGAACCGGGTTTGATTCCCCACTCCTCCACGTGAGCGGCAGACGCGAATCTGGTGAACTGGATTTGTTTCCCCACTCCTACACATGAAGCCAGCTGGGTGACCTTGGGCAAGTCACAGCTCTCTCAGCCTCACCTACCTCACAGGGTGTCTGTTGTGGGAAGGGGAAAGGAAGGAGATTGTAAGCCAGTTTGATTCTGCCTTAAGTAGTAGAGAAAGTCGGCATATAAAAACCAACTCTTCTTCTTCTACTACTACTCAGAACCTCTATTGATTCCTCCTTTTTGGCACTGCTTGGTGCTGCAATGTCACATTCAATGCATCCCTCACTCCCTGCAATGATCCCACCCAATCAAGGATCAGGCACTCTTGATGATGTCACAGGTCCCCATAGATAATCAGATTTGGCTACATCATGATGTCACTGAAGGCAACATTAAGAGTGAGGGAAACATTTCCAGTATCATATTGGCTTCCCTCTGAATGGTTTTCGATAGGCAGCCTGATCTACCTCAGAGTTGTTGTGAGGGTGTCTTGGGGAAAGAAGCATGTATACCACTCCTGAGCTCCTTGGAGGAAGAGCAGGGTAAAAATGTACTATGCAGCCCCCTCCCCTTTATGATAACCGCTCAACTTTCCCTTCTGCTGTATGATGACATTTCCATATCCAATTTATTTTCAATGCCTTTGGAATAGCAACACAAACACCTCCTAAATATATGAGGCAGCTGCTGGTGCCTGTGTGATAAACTTACTAAACCAGCTCATGCTTTCATTAATAATAGGCAAGGACTGGATGGCAAGGATAGGTTACAGAGGTGAGACTGCTTTCTAAAAACATACTGACAGCACTCTTAAACATGAAAAGATCCTATTAAATGACTAAGCCTTATGTGATGGGCCCAGTTTCTTTCCCCAGACCTTTCAGGATTTCTGCAGACTATACTAGATCAAAATATTTCTGCTATCAAGACCAGTGCCTTTCAGAAGCGTTGAGAAGGGAAATCTCAAATGGTACTGAGGAGGTGATACGTCTTTAAGAATCCTTGCTGAGCCTGCAGTCCTCGTTGTGCTGTCCTTTCAGAGTAGACCTTGTGCTTTTCAGCAGGAAAGGATTCTATTCAGGTTGCAATCTCATGCACACATATCCCATGGAATTCAGAGGGACTTCCTTTGGAAGAAACATGCACAGGATCTGGCTCATACTTTTTCATGCAATAGGATTTCATAAACTTACAGGGTTTCTCCACCCACTCATACTCTGAAGCCCTGTTCACATATTACAGTGAACACACATACAAACCTGGTATAATGTACACTGATTGTTTTTGTACATGTGTTGAGGAATTCTCACGTTACATTCAAAGCACGTACAACTGCACTCGTGAACCCCACATTTATCCAGGTAGTGATCCTGCTTTCATTTGTAAAGTGAATGCTTGTTGGTTGTTTCTTAAAATCTGGTATTCACCTGTTCATGCAGGTTGTACATCAATTCACTCTAACATGTGAACAGTGCTTGTATATGGTAGGTTTATGAAATGAAAGTCAACAATGTATGATTAGCCACTAGTTACATCTAGGGTTGCCAGGTCCCTCTCTGCCACTGGCGGGAAGTTTTGGGGGCGGAGCCTGAGGAGGGTGGGGTTTGGGGAAGGGAGGGACTTCAATGTCATGGAGTCCAATTGCCAAAGTGGCTATTTTCTCCAGGTGAACGGATCTCTATCGGCTGGATATCACTTGTAATAGTAGGTGATCTCCAGCTAGCACCTGGAGGTTGGCAACCATAGTTACATCTGAATACATGATAGGAACAGAATACTTAATGCAGGATAAAAATACACTGAACAGTTCGTCAGCCAGTGGAGGACATCTTAGATGATTCTGAGAAAGCTTTTTTTGCCTAGTACTCTTTTGAGCTTGTTGGCATGGTTATTGTAGTAGCCAAGACATATGAAAAGAAACATATTTTTCAGGCAAATAATGTTCCCTAGACGTGTGGCTATTGAATGTGAGTAATCCAGTGGACACCCTTTTTTTCTGATCCTGTCCCAGACATGTTCCAAACAGGAAATTCTGAAGTATAAAGTGTCCAGCGCCACCTTTCTTATCTTCCTTCCTTCCTTGGCTTCTCTCATACAAAAAACCACAGGAGTTGCATATCTAAAAAACGGGATTGATCAAATCATCTTTTTTCTTTTGCAGAAAAGAGAGAAATCCCTTTTGACCACCAAAAAGGCTATGTTTGTTTCAAGGAATCTGCATGGATAAAAGTCACGTGGAACAGGCATTGTAATAACAAGCGCTACTGGGCAAAACTGAACAAAAAAACCTGGTTGGATTCAGCCCAATATCAACATTTGAAGAAGCTTGACATGGGTTTGTTACAATGTCAAAATGCAAAACTTCAAAATACCTCCCCCAAAATCAGTTCAAGTGTCTCTTGTTAAAAATGCTTTGTGCTTGCATCTTGGAGGGGAGTAAGTTGCTTAGAGTCCCCATTAGGGGAAAAGGTGGGGTATAAATGAAATAAATAAATACATATATAATGTTACTCTGCATCATTCTCTGAATGGGAGGATGAGAAAGAAATATATCTTCCCGTGTTCCTTGTATGTGGAGCTCCTTCAATACTGCTATATAATGAGCATCCCTAACAGCTTCCAGTTCCCATTTACTGAAAATAGGCTGCAACCTGTCTTCTACCTGGGACCTTCTCAAGAAGCATATATCCCACTTTCTAACCCTGATGACCCGGCTTGGCAGTTGTCTCATCATCCTTTAAATATTCTAAAGAAGAGAGTGAAGACCATGCTTCCAGTACACTTTAAACAATAATACTAGCTTATAAACGATTCTGTGAATCTTCACCACAGAACATTTGAGTTCAAAGGTATTTAATGTCATTCTCTAGTTTTAGTGGGAAGTTACAGAATGCTCACAGAAATAGAGAGTAATCAGAGGACTGGAGAGAATGAGGGAACATTAGAGGACTTCCACATCAAGGAATTGGACCAAAGGGGTAAAAAAATTCTTTGGCTGGAATTTTCTTTTGATTTGAGGCTTCCCATCGTCTTTTCACCGTCCAACTATATGATTACTGTGATGCAGATGGATGGTATCTATTAAATCTATTTTATATCTAGGTATTTTTAATTCCCCACAAGCTGCAATAAGCACATTCCAAGCCTTTAAAAATAGAAATAATGATAACAATCTCCCTTCCCTCCATGTCTGTACAAAAATAGTTTTGATTATAGCGGCCTGTGCATCTGGGTATGAGAATGAAAAATGAATTGTGCAAAACTGACTTTATATTTAGGTTTAGAAGTGGCAAAAAGAAAGGAGAAATCAACGTTTTTTTTGGTTTGATAATACTATAAGAACAGCAGATCTACTTCTTTGGGTTTACTCTTTACACCAATGACCTACAGCGTGATTAGGAGCGGTGGACTCTAATCTGGGGGACCAGGTTTGATTCCCCACTCCTACACATGAAGACAGCTGGGTGACCTTGGGCTAGTCACAGTTCTCTTAGAGCTATCTCAGCCCCACCTACCTCACGAGGGATCCGTTGTGTGACGAGGAAAAGAAGGTGATTGTAAGCCAGTTTGAGACTCCTTACATGTATTGAAAATCAGGATATAAAAACCAACTCTTCTTCTGTATTATTTTTTAACAAATAAGGGCCAAACTACATCTACAGGTTTTTAATGAGTTGGGCCCAGGGTCCTTGCAGGTACATCTTCTCTGGACCCAATACAGGTTTCCAACTGCGGCTTTTTAAAAATGCATGGATTATTCTGTGCATGTGGAGCAGCAAAAATTGGGAAATAACTCTTTTCCCCACCCCCAGCACTGTTCCAGTGCAAGGAAATGGCTTCAGGGAGAAGACAAGCGCCCTTCCTCCCCCTGTGGTGGCATTCTGAGTCCACTGCAGCTTTCATTTATTTATTTTTAAAAGCCATTCCTTGCAGCTGCTGCAAGGAACCTGAACTGGGGCCAGGGAACTTGGTCCAGCTCATTAAAAACTGGAACAGGTAGTTTGACCTTAAGCCAATCAGACATTTTAGCGGGTAGTCATTTATTTCTTCTATTTCTTTCCTGTTGCTCCTGGCTACATCAACATTGGCAAACTTGTGTCATCTCAAATCCTAACAAAATGATGACTAGGAGTATTTCATGCATGATTCTCTTGGTCAGATCTTTAAGTGAGATGGTCCTACATAGGAGTCAACTGTGCATATAAAAGACTGCATCTATAAGGTCTGTATTGTACATGATCAAGGAATGAATGGTATTTCATGGGAGGGGATATAGCTTAGTAAGAGAGCACTTGCTGAAAGTTTGGATGTACCTAGTCCCTGGTTCAATTTCCAGCTAAAGGATCTCAGAGAGCACCTATCGGGAAAGACCTTTCTTGCCTGAGATCCTGTATAGCTGCTGCCAGTCAGAAATTGATAATACTAAGCTAGATAGACCAAGAGGAGCATGCCAAATATATAAGATGCTGTGGAACACAGGCAGGATGGTGCTGCTGCAGTTGTCTTGTTTGGGGCCTTCCTAGAGGGGAGGGGCTGTGGCTCAGTGGTAGAGCATCTGCTTGGCATGCAGAAGGTCCCAGGTTCCATCCTCGGCATCTCCAGTTAAAGGAACTAGGCAAGTAGGTGATGTGAAAGACCCCTGCCTGAGACCCTGGAGAGCTGCTGCCAGTCTGAGTAGACAATACTGACTTTGATGGACCCAAGGTCTGATTCAGTAAAAGGCAGCTTCATGTGTACATGTTCACGTGATGATGTAGATAGGGCTGATGAAAAACAGATTCAGTAAAATTCAGATTCGGCAAAATTCGGCCCGTTTTTATTCGGGAAATGCCGAAGTCCGAATTCCCCCGCTTCGGGTCCGTGCAATTCAGCATGAGGTCCGGAGTTCGGGGGGAAATTCGGCCGAATAAAGCCATTAAAATCACAACAGCACCTTTCCGCGGCTCCGGGGGGGCATTTTTGGGGGTAGAGGTCCCAAAACTTTCAGCATAGCTTCAAAGGACCCTTCTTGCAATAACCCCCAAGTTTTGTAAAGATTGGATCAGCGGGGGCTGAGATATGGGCCCGGAAAGGGGTCCCCCCTCCTTAATGTGCATTTGCAATTAGCAGAGCTTGCCGCCCACTCAAAGCTCCCAGCCCCGACAAACAGCTGAGCTGCGGGGAGCAAAAGCGGGGCAGGTGCGAAGAAGTTTGCAAACCATGCAAAGCAACACAACCATGCAAACCATCACGTTTGCAACCATGCAAAGCAACACCTGACGCCTGGGAGTTTGCAAACCATGGAAAGGGACAGAAGAAGTTTGCAAACCAAGCAAAGAAACACAACCATGCAAAGCAACACGTTTGCAACCATGCAAAGCAACACCTGACGCCTGGGAGTATGCAAACCATGGAAAGGGACAGAGGCATGCTAGCTAAGCATAAGGAGCAGGAGGGGGTGGAATTTCCCCTTTTGCATCGGACTCGGGACCAGGAAAATGCATTCTTTAAGTCACAATTTGAAAACATTTTTTGAGCAAGCATCAAAAAAAAGACCTAACCGATCTTATGAATGAGGGAAAACCTGAGGACACCCAACTGAAGCCCCCCCCTCAAACCAGGGAGAGAGAGACTCGAGGGGGCACACACACCTCAGACAGAACGGGCTTCCTCCCCACCCACAGAAACTGCTCCCTCCCCACACACACACAGACTCTGCTTCCCCCCACACACCCATACACACAGGAGAAAAATTATAAATTAAAGCCCCAAAAGGGGTCTTACTGTGGATGTCTTCTGTTCCATCAGGAGGGACTTGGAGGACTAGGTAATCCAATACGGTTCCATTTAAGCATGGGAGGTTTTGCCTTTGATTTGCCGCTGTCAAGATGCACACAGGATCGGCTGATCCCATTCATCCCAATAGGGAAAGGGGGGGGCATATCTCAGCTCCCGCTGATCCAATTTTTACAAAACTTGGGGATTCTTTCAAGAAGGCTCCTCTGAAGCTACACTGAAAGTTTGGGGGCTGTACCCCCAAAAATGCACCCCCTGCAGCCACGGAAAGAAGCGAATGTGTGCTGTAAATGGAATAAAAATGCACATTAAGGGGGGACCCCTTTCGGGGCCCATATCTCAGCCCCCGCTGATCCAATCTTTACAAAACTTGGGGATTCTTGCAAGAAGGCTCCCTGAAGCTACGCTGAAAGTTTGGGGGCTGTAACCCCCAGAATGCACCCCCTGCAGCCACGGAAAGGAGCGAATGTGCACAAGCACTCCCCCACGGGGATTTCTCTCTCACACAAACAGATACTCTCTCTTTCTCTCCCCAGCCAGGCTGCGCAGCAGTTGGGCTCATGCACTCAATCGCGTCTGATTGGCCAGAAGAAGACCCAGCTTGGCCACCGATTGGCTGGGGGAGAATGCTGCTTACTAACTGACGGTTATGCTGCTGCACTGAACCCCGAATTTTCTGAATTTATTCACCGAACACCCCGAACGCGCTGAATTCGGCTCCCCGTTTTCCCACCTTTTTTGAGTTCGGTTCCATCTGAACTAAAAAAACGCCGAATCAGGGGAAATTCGGCTGTTTTTCAGTTTGGGACGAACCGAATCGACATCCCTAGATGTAGAGGCACCTGGTTGGCCACTGTGTGAACAGACTGCTGGGCCTTGGTCTGATCCAGCATGGCTTTTCTTATGTTCTTAATGGTCTGACCAATGGTGTCAGGCCATTTATAAATAGGGTCAGAGGAAGTCCAAAATGTATTTCCTTGGTCATGGAAGTTTTTAGTGGCCTCTTCTCAATTGATGTCAATACATAGTTCACATGAGCAGCCCACTAGCTGCAAAAAGGAGGGGGAAAGTATAGTTGTAATATGTACTTTGGCCCTCTCCCCATCATTCAGCTGTCCTTTTCTCAGAGCCAATAGCAAAACAGAGATCTGATTATAATGTCACATGGAAAAGAATTTTAAACCATGAAGTCAAATGGGTGCAGTCCATCAGGGACTGCAATCATACCAATTCATTTCAAATGGAGCTGCACAGGTTTATTTCCCTTCCCGTGGAAAATATTAGACACCACCTATGTAGGCCAGCCGGTCCTGTTCATCAATTTCTCCTCCCATGATGCAGCAGGACAGGCATATTCATTTCCTACAGGCGCCAAAGCAAGGCTTGTACTGCTGCAGACATCTTTAACGTGCCAATGTCTAACCACATCCTCTTGGCCGCCTGATCTCTGTGACTGCTCAAAGGACTGTTATGCTGAGATTCCTCTTGTCACTGACCTTATTTCCCTACTCAGCACAGATATGGCTCAGCTCCCTGGAACCTTCACAGGCATTTCTGAAATCACCATCCATCTGTAACTTGTCCGTCCAATGTCTAATGTAAAGAGGAATATTTCTGCTTCTTCATAGACATGAAGTCACTTGTTGGCACAAGCCTATATTTATGGAAAGAACTCCAGTTGTTTTCACTAGTTATTATTTGCCATTCAGCTTTTTTTTTTTTTAAACACCTTTGTTTCTTTTAAGTCTTTTTGTTGAGTACAAAAAATATTCTAGGGACAAGTTTGAGATCCATTGGATTAAAAGGGAAAGTAAAGTTAAATTGTCGCCTTACAGCTGTGGTTTTCAAGCTATGTCCTTAGAAGCTTGTCAAGGGTGAGAAGGTCCATAAGAACGGACTAGCTTATCTGAAAGATGGTTTGTCTGCTACTAATTGTCTCTTCCTACAATGCACAGGAAAGCATGTTCTAAGGCACTCTGGGTTCACCCAAGGTGAGGCCCAGCAGAACTGATAATGCACATCCTAAAACTGGTGCCAGAATGCATTGAGGGCCAAACCACAACATTCCCATTTGTAAGGTGGTGTTCCTCCCAGCCACACAGCAGCTGCAGAGAATGGCTTCTTTAAAAAGGGCAAGACCAAACAGGCTGGGGAAAGCATCACAGGAGGTGAAAGGGCTCATTCCCCCGCCCCAGCCACTTTCCCACACAAAAACTGTCTCTGTGGAGTATTTGTGTACCTGGAGCAGCAATATTGGGGAAATAACCCCCCCCCCAGCACAGTTCTCATGCTAGAAGACAGCTCATAAGGCGGGGGGCGGGGAGAGGCAGGAGATCTACTGAAGAAATTATCTGCTTTTTAGATAATCATTTTTATCATAGCATTTATTGGCACCCATGATTAGAGATTTGACAGCGAGGAGTCATTTGTTCAGCAAATCTGAAGCAGCATTGATGTGACATCTGCATCTATTTCTCTGTGTCAGATTCTCTTATGGTTGCTGGCATTTCTTGAGATTGCTTCTGAAAGTTCCTGCCTGCTTCTGGCCCCCAAATTTTGCTGGGATCCAAGCGCATGAATCCGTAATGGAACCAGTCAATCCCATTTTGCCAGGCATCACCTGCAGGCACAGGGACACCACCAGGACTCTGGCACTGCTGCAAATGAGTTTTATCAGTATGCAGCCTTAGGAGTTCCTTTTGAATGCCATCCTGTTTTGTTACAAGGGGAATATCTGGATGTGATTCATGGTAGCCATATTTTATGAAGACCTCACACAGTCAACACCCTAAATATAATTCCTTCCTGATCTGGACTGTGCACTGTGGTCTGAGGGACTTTTCACACCTGATGCATTGGTAAATATGGGCATTGTGTGCCATGAAGCCTCTTCCGACTTCTGGTAACCCTACAAATGAATGACCTCCAATATATCTAGATAGAGTTCCCATCTCAGCTGTTACTATCTTTGCTGCTACGAGCAATGCCAACAGTGGCATTTTCCCCCTCCACCTACAACCTTCACTTTTGATCTTTGCCTTCTCTTTCCCACTTGCTGGAAATTCTCCATTGTCAGCATAGAAAGGGAACCAGACTGTTCAAATGAACAGGAACAGTTTCTAGAGGTCAAGACTGCCAGTTTTTGAAGTAATAGAGAACCTTCAGTCAGATATTGAGGTGGAATTCCAGTACTAAGGGAGAGGGAACACACATTTCTATGGCTTAGTGGGGGAAGTAGTGGTTGAAAGAGAGTAGCAGACTGAAGGATTGAGTCTTTTTCCTTTCAGAAGATATGCACACAACAGTGAAATAGAGGCCTCACTGTTCTCTAGACTTCTTCCTTAAAGCAGAATTCTCCTCTCTATTCCTTTGGGAGTTTCACATTTTGTTGAGTTTTGTTTTCAAAGTGATATAATTTCAAAGTCATATTATTACAAGACTGAGGAAGCTAGTTGTGAAAGCTCTCCAGGGGACATTAGGGCCTGGACATATTCATTCTGAAAGTGCTGCTAGTATGGACAGTTTGTGAAATACTATTTCAGACTTCACAAATCAAATAATCTAGACAAACCTTTGTGCATCTAAATATCTCTCCTTCCATTCCTCAGTTCACACAAACAGAACATGTTTGCAACTAGGGTTGCCAACCTCCAGGTACTAGCTGGAGATCTCCTGCTATTACAACTGATCTCCAGCAGATAGAGGTCAGTTCACCTGGAGAAAATGGCTGCTTTGGCGATTGGACTCTATGGCATTGAAGTTCCTCCCCTCCCCAAAACCCTCTTCAGGTTCCACCCCAAAACCCTCCTGCCAATGGCGAAGAGGGACCTGGCCACCCTATTTGCAACTCCCATTATAGGCAGCTCAGATTTAGAAAAGCAGCCACTTTTCAAGGGTTGCCAAATCCCGACTGGGAAATTCCTGGAGATTTGGAGGTGGACACTAGAGAGCCTAGAGAGGGTCACCTATAGGGAGGGGAGGTTGCTTTGCAGGAATGTGATGCCATAGAGTCTACCCTCAAAAGCTGCTGTTTTCTCCAGGGGAACTGACCTCTGTCATCTGAAGATCAGTTGTAATTCCTGGAAATCTCCTGCCCCCAATCTGGGGGTTGGCAGCCCTATGGCAACCTGGAGATATTTCAAATGTCCTCTTGTCATGGGCCTCTGGAAGGATCTTGGCGAGTCCTTCCTTTTTACATCTTTCAGAGGTAGAAATAGAGGCCAAAGACCTATTGGAAGTAGCAATGGGTAGAGTAAAACCTTTTCTCCTCATCAAATAGCAAGAAAGAGCCTTAAATCTCTACCAGTTTATCAGAGGTTCCTCAATAGAAAGCTACTGACCTCTGTCATTTGAATTCTCTCTCTGCACAGTTAGCAATTTTTAAGCATTACTTTTCTGTTCCATTGTTTCCTCACAGCCAGAACACAGGCATAATTCCTAATACTGAGAAAGAAATGGTAAAGCTAACCAACTTTGAAATCAGAAAAAGAGAGGGTGTTTTGAAAATGTATTTAATATGGGAATCTCGGATGGTATGGAATGTGTGCCAAGCCACTTATCATTCCAAGTACATTTTTTTTCCTTCTCATTTCCAAAGGGTATTAAGATTAAAAAGGCACAGTTTCGATGCTCATTGGATGACTGGCATATAAACCAATGCAGAAACTTTATAAGAATTTGAATTCATACGTTACATTATTTTCTTTCCCTCTGAAAATCTGCTTCCACTGTTAAATGTCTATTAATAACCACAGCACGTTATAAGTACTATGGGGAAACAGCATTCCCATCCCTTTCCACCCCACCCCCACATACACATCTATAATGTTCAGAACGGCTTGCTGCAAAAAAACACAAGGTCCCTATGAGTACATATATGGCGCCCTCTTCTGAGCTTTTACTGAATATGCAGGGGTTGGAGGCATGGATGGGGGCCCAGTCCAACCTACCACTATGTTTGTTCAACCTCTGTACTTTTGAAATTCTGAATAGGCATAGAAACTCGGGTCCCTTGCATGGAGAATTTTCATGCCCCAGTCTATGGGGAAGCTTTTGGCAAGCAGCTGGCGGCTGTTCACACAATAGCCACTGCCATGGAAAGCCATATTCTAATTCTTCAGCTGGGAGTGGGGGAGAACTCTCCAAAAACATGCCTTTTGCAAAGGCATCTGCATGGCAATTGTAACTATATCTGAATGAAAAGATGGGAACACATCAGTTTCTTGCCAATTTGCTATTGCAAGAGCAGGACCCAGCTTGCTGGGGGTAAAGGGAAGATGACTGGGGAAGACATTGGCAAACCACCCCATAAACAAAGTCTGCCTGGTAAACATCGGGATGTGATGTCACCCCATGGGTCAGGAATGACCCGGTGCTTGCACAGGGGTCCTTTACCATTACCTTTTAGAGCAGGACCAGGACCGGGGCGGGGGTGGTGGTGGTGGCATATAAATTACAAGAATTGAGAATTTCAAAGCTGCTTATTATTATTTTTGCCTATTCAGGTCAGGAGAAGCAGGAAGATGTTCAGTTCCTGTAACATGAGACCTGCCAGGTGCATTTGTCGCCTACTGTTGGGTTACACATCTGCCTTCCATGAACAAAACACATGTCCTGCTAAGGCACAGCAACATGTTCAGCCATTCTCAAGTTATAGTCGGCATGTGTGCACCCTGCTTCTCTATTCATGAGTCTTGCTTCACTTGTTGGAAAATGTAATACAAGACATGTCCCTTAGATTTAATTTTTTTTTACTAAGAGCAGCTGAGCACAGCTACAGATTTTATCAAGGAAACTCCAGCCTTCAAGCCTTAAGACATAGCACAAGTTTATGTGAGAATGATCCTGGAGTTTCCATCAAAATTATTCCGAGTCCTCAACTTCTAACCTATTTAATCTGGACTAACAGTTTTTCTTGATCTCAGCATACCGTTGTTATACAAATGAGGACATTTGAGAATTCATGGTAGATGAAAGAGATGGGATAGGAAGAGAATTTTTTTTACATATCTTACCTTCTGTTCCTCTCAATCTTCAAGTATCTTCCAGAAAAGTGCAATGGTCATAATCCCAGAAAATTTGAAAAAGCATAATTTGAAAAAGCATAAAAGCATACATGAGCAGCAATTTAAATTCTGATTGGAACCCAGGTGTGCTGGGTCCAAGAAGAACTTTTCTTTTCACACTGAATTGCACTGCTTCTCAGAACAAGTGCTTTAAGGATTGGCAACTAAGTGATTCCAAGTAACTGCACTATTCAGGACCTTACAGTTTGCATAGGATGGAAAAATTCAATTCTACATACATAGATGCAACACATACCCTTTAGGAGGTTTATCCTTGGATCTGGCTCTTTACTTCTTAGGTACCTTACAAGAAGTAAAGTTTGCACCACAAAGACTGTCCTGCTGTTTTAAAGGTAAAGGTCCCCTGTGTAAGCACCGGGTCATTCCTGACCCATGGGGTGACGTCACATCCTGACATTTGCTAGGCAGACTATGTTTACGGGGTGGTTTGCCAGTGCCTTCCCCAGTCATCTTCCCTTTACCCCCAGCAAGCTGGGTATTCATTTTACCGACCTCTGAAGGATGAAAGGCTGAGTCAACCTTGAGCCGGCTACCTGA
Organism: Euleptes europaea; assembly: GCF_029931775.1. NCBI lineage: Eukaryota > Metazoa > Chordata > Lepidosauria > Squamata > Sphaerodactylidae > Euleptes > Euleptes europaea. The sequence goes on along the minus strand of NC_079320.1, from coordinate 33,095,892 downwards.
AACCGACTTCCGTCGGGATCGAACTTAGGTCATGAGCAGAGCTTGGACTGCAGTACAGCAGCTTACCACATTGTGCCACAGGGCTCCTCCTGCTGTTTTACCAATGCTATATTAAGAAATGAAGGCATAAAGAACAGATTACTACTAAACTGTATGCTTGGCTTCTGTACTTGTCCTGAAGTGCTCAGCAGTTTCTGACAGTTTGCAGCTCATAAAATGGTTAAAGTAGACATAGTAATAGAGTTAATTACAGACATGAAACCAATCTATTTATTTTTCTAGCCATGTTTTTAGAGAGCCAATATGATGTGATGGTTAGAGTGTCAGACTAAACCTGGGAAACCCTAGCTCAAATCAACGCATAGCATGATCCAAGGGTCCTCAGTCAGTTTCTTTCACCATAACCTCCCTCACATGGTTGTTGTGAAAACAACAATGGAGGGGGAGAACTGTGCATGCCATCCTGGGCTCCTTAGAGGAAATGTGGGATAAACATGTGTAGTAGGGGTGTTGGGAAAAAAAATCGGTAAAATTCGAATTTGGCAAAATTTGGCCCATTTTGATTTGGGAAATGCTGAAGGCTGAACTCCCCCGATTTGGATCCGTGGAATTCGGCATGCAATTCAAAGTTCGGGGAAAAAACCGGCCGTTTAAAGCCATTAAAACCACATTCGTGCCTTTCCATGGCTCCAGGGGGCATTTTTGGAGGTAGAGGTCCCAAAATTTCAGTGTAGCTTGAGGGGACCCTTCTTGCAAGAACCCCCAAGCTTTGTAAAGATTGGGTGAGGGGGTCTTGAAATATGGGGCCTGGAAGGGGTCCCCCCCAAAATCGCCAATTGGAATAAAGGCATTAAAAACACATCTGTGCCTTTCTGAGACTCTGGGGGGGCATGTTTGGAGGTAGAGGTCCCAAAATTTCAGTGTAGCTTCAGAGGACCCTTCTTGCAAGAACCCCCAAGTTTTGTGAAGATTGGGTCAGGGGCACCCGAGTTATGGGGCCCGGAAGGGGTCCACCCCATCTGTCCATTGGAATAAAGCCATTAAAAGGGATGTACTAAAATGAATGACAAGTCAGCCCATTGGAAGCAATGGGAGAGGCTGCCCAGCCCATTGAAGATAATGGGAGAGGGGAATGTCAGTTGACTTGCATTGACTCCACTGAAATACATTACAGGGGATGTACTAAAACGAATGGCAGGCTAGCCCATTCAAAACAACAGGAGTGGCTGCACAGCCCATTGGAAACAATAGGAACCAGCCAGGGAGAGACTCACTCACCCACAGTTAATTCCACATGAAGTTGGCAACTGGTGAAAACAGTAAAACAGAGTCCCACACAGAGGCAATCAAGCCCACCCCCCAGCAGAACAGGTAAACCCACCCCCTTTGGCTTCCCCCCTCTCTCTCTCACACACACACAGAATCTCCCCCCCCCCACATACACACACACAGGAAAAAAATTATAGAGAATTATAAAGAAAAGCCCCCAAATGGGTCTTACTGTGGATGTCGTCTTCTATCAGGTACAGGGACTGGGAGTCAGGACTCAGGAGTAATCCAATACGATTCTACCAGACTCACACACACATACTCTCTGGCACAGGAGATTTTGCCTTGGATTTGCCGCTCACTTGATGCACATTAAGGATTGCCTGCTCCCATTCATTCCAATGGGTGGATGGGGGGGGACCCCATAACTTAGGATTAATTGCCTTTTAGTCAGACCCCGGGCCGGGGTAATGGTACGGCCCAACTGCCGAGGCAACCAGACCCTCAGGCCGGGGTAATGGTACGGCCCAACTGCTGAGGCAACCAGACCTCCGGGGCGGGGTAATGGTACGGCCCAACGTGAATGTGTTTTTAAAGGCTGTAATGGGCAGATGGGTGGGGGGACCCATTCTGGGCCCCATAACTCGGGACCCCCTGCCCCAATCGTCACCAAACCTGTGGGTTCTTGCAAGAAGGGTCTCCTCAAGCTATGCTAAAATTTTGGGACCTCTACCTCCAAACATCCCCCCCAGAGCCGTGGAAAGGCTCAAATGTATTTTTAATGGCTTTAAATAGCCGAATGCTGCTAGTTGCTTACTAACTGATGGTTATGCTGATGATTCGGAGCCCCAAATTTGCTGAATTTTTTCAGCAATCGCCCCAAGCTCACCGAATTCGGCTTGTTGTTTTCCCTTCCTTATTTGAATTCGGTTCCATCCAAACAAGAAACCGCTGAATCGGGAAATTCAGCTGTTTTTCGGTTTGGGATGAACCGAATCGACAGCCCTAATGTGTAGGTGGAAATATGCTCCCCAAAAACACTATCAGTAGCGCTGTAGATTCACCCCCCGAATTCCCAATGTGAGAGCATAAATAAAGAGCGGAGACGAGCAAAGTGCCAACTCAGTGTGTGGTGCAAGAAGTGTGGTTTGGAAAAGAAAGCGGCGGGGCCAAAGCTGCCCCAAATAATGCCCCAAAATTGGCATTATTCAGGATCCGCTTTTTGGCTGCCTTTATTGCCACCAAATTTCATATTGGTTAAAAAAAAAGGTTATTTCGGGAAACCGATATGCACACCCTTAATCAAAGGTTCTAGACTGTCACAGGGCACTTAATGTTTGAACTGTGTCAATGGTCAGTGATCGCATATCATGTAAAAGACAATACAGAAAGAGGCATCTTTGTTTTCTAGCCTGGCGTGGCTTAATTGCTTTCATCCAGTTGGCACTCCTTGATTTCTCTCAGAAAGGCTCCTTGGAAGCATTTGTTGTGATCGCTGTCACAAGATCCTCTGTGGTGTGCACTGCTGCAAGATTCTCTGTGAGACACAAAATATGGCAGTTGCTCCCCACGTTCTGTGTGTGCCTCGTGAGACTTGCTCACAGTGCAGTACATACATTCAAGGTGGGAGGAAGGGATGTGCCAATGAAAGTGGGGAGGCTGGCAATAGATTGAGCCCAGTAACTGATGGACAGCCAATGGAGCGACTGCAGAATGGAATTAATATGCATAATCCACCTAGCTCTCAATAATAACTGATCTGTAGTGTTCTGCACCAACTGGAGCCTCCAATTTGACTTTGAGGGGAGATCTATGTCGAATGCATTACAGTAGTCTGGTCTCAATATTGGGCAAAAATGCATGGTCCCTTTAGCCTCCTTTATTTCCTGTTTCAGCCAGGATTCAGTCAGGATTCCCTGGCTGAAACAGGGAATAAAGGAGGCTAAAGCGACCACGCATTTTCGCCCAATGTTACCATGGTGTGGATTCAGGTTGCCATATCAGCCAAGTTGAGGTAGGGGGCTGTCTTCCAGGCTAAACTGAATTGGAAGAAAGCATTTTTGCAGCAGCAGCAGCATTAACTTGCTTCTCCAGCAGTAGTGTTGGATCTACTATAATCCCTAAGCTCTGGACAAAGTTAGCGCGGCTCAGCTGAACCCCATCAAAGATGAAAAGCACAGTGCCCTTCCAACCAGCATTAATGTGTTGATTTGCTTCACTTCCTATTCAATACATAAAAGTAGGGGTTGATTGGAGCGCACACAGCATTGTTGCTGATATTCATGTTCAAAGCAATGCTACAAGACAGGACAAAAGCATTGAAAGGACACTGAGAGACATTTTGCACAGTGGAAGTGCTGTGTTTTCCTTGTGTGTCCTACAAATACTTCATATGTTTGTTAAAGCCATGTTATTGCTGGCCGGTTGCCTACTCGCTTGTTTACTTTCCTCCTTATCCTTAAAGGCTGCAGATAACTTGAAATATACAGACGTTTAACAAGCTATATTTAGGCTTTCCTAATGAGCACCACATGACGATTAGGAATGTGTGCCAGTCATGAAGAAAAGAATGAGGAAAGTTTAGTATCATTTCAAAATTGCCCCGGTTCAGAAATTCCGTATGAATTTATTAGAATGTTATTTCTGATATGGGGGGGGGGGGGAACGAGCCTTGTGGCACCTTAAAGACTAACAGATTTATTGTGGTGATGCCCATGAAAGCTTATGCCACAATAATTTTGTTACTTTTTAACATGCCACAAGACTCTGGTTTGTGTTTTGCCATAACAGACAAACTGGAATTTCTGATATGGAGTTGTAGTTACAGCTTGAAATGAAAGACAGCGGCATCGATCATACACTCTTTCCCTTCCCTTTGCTCTGAGAGAAATGGAGACACACGGGTCCAACAAAATGACTAAGCTCTCGATCAGAGGTTGTCACTGAGAACATTTGTCACCTTAGCGATTCCAGTGATCAATAACCAACTGTAACAAGCAGCCCTTTTTCATCTTCATTTGGAAAAGGCAGGCAATTACACGTCTGCAGGGTGCTATCCATCTCTACCACGCAAAGGCCCAATCCAGATGGAGTAGGCTTACCAGGTCCCTCTTCTTCTTCGGAGGGAGGTTTTTGGAGTGGAGGTGGGGGGGGGGTTGCGTGCTCCCGGAAGTGCTGCATTGCAAAGGGCGGGTTTCTACTCAAACTTCCAGTTTGAGTGGTAAAGGCCTGTTGTGATGCGGCACTTCCGGGTGTAAAATGCACCACAAGGGGCCGTTTTCCACTCAAATGGCCCCTTGTGATGTGTTTTACACCCGGACGTGCCGCATCGCAGGTGGCCAGGTGGATTGGCGGGGGGTTGCCTGCCACCACCTGGCACTTGGCAACCCTAAGGTGGAGGCGTTCTTTCCGTGCAAGTTCCATTCGTGTCAATGGTGCTTAGGAGCCACAGGCAGTAGATGGCACTCGCCATCATTAACTAACCTGTTCCCTCCTCCCAAACAAAAGGCGGAGTTTGTAAAACCATAGCAAAGAAAGGTTGTCGCTGTAAAAGGTTATCATGCAAAACATTCCGACATAAAAAAAAATATGAACAGCAGCCAGGGCTACCATGAGCCACTGGGGCAAAGATTCCTCTGGTCTCCCTTACCACCCAAGCCAAACAACATATGAAAATGAATCACTTGTTCTGATATTATTGTAAACATATTAATAATTGTTTATCACGGTTAGGCTGAGAGAGGGTGACTTGCCAAAGGTCACTAGTCAGTATCATGGCAGACAAGGGGATTTGAACCCAGGTCAACCCCTGCCCAAGTCCAACATTCTATTCATCACACCTCACTGTGTCTCCGTTAGCCCTATACTCACATTATCAAATTTGATTGGGGGGGGGGGGCAAGATGTACCTCTATTGCCAAGGTTCACATAGCTGATATTGACAATCAGGTTACATTGATATTTTTTAAAAAAAAATAGTCCTTAAAAATGGGTAGATTGCTTTTAAACAGAGAGAGAGAGATTGAGAGAGAAGAAACACATTAAGTGACACCAAGACTTAATCCAAGCATTAATGATTGCTTGCAAACCAATTTTTTTTACCCTTCTGCTCCAAGTAGTCCCTAGGATGGTGGGGTGAGTCTACCCAGCTTTTCCACTCCTCCTCACCCACTCTCCTTACTACAGCCTCTGTCTCACATGGCTTTTGACCATGCTGGTGCCATGACCCCCTGTATAATCTTTTTGAGTAACCAGAGCAGACCCTTCCTGACTTTTCCATTTGTGGAGACGTTAGTTAGATCCGTAGCATTTGTTTCTGCTGTGATTCAAGGCACCAACAAAACATTTTTGAGTAACCAGAGCAGACCCTTCCTGACTTTTCCATTTGTGGAGAAGTTAGTTAGATCCATAGCATTTGTTTCTGCTGTGATTCAAGGCACCAACAAAACATTCCTTCTCTTTTTCTAATCAGGCTGCTGTAAGAATGTAATAGTCAACTCTTTGTTTAGAATGTCATGGGTTGGGTCTATAGGAACATATCTGCAGAAGGAGAGAGGTGATTTTCACCAGTTTCCCCTTCTAGCTGCAGCCCTCTGACTCCCCCCCCCCCTATTTTTTTTCATGGGGAGGATCCCTCATCCTCAAAGAATAAAATTTCAGGAAGCTGCAGAAGGAAGGAGAGGTGAGGAAACTAACCTTGACCCAACCATATTTCTACTCAGTTGGGAACAGGCTCAGCAGCCTGAGTATTGCGGTTAAGATTACAGAAATCATTTTCTCTGGAAACATGTGCATTCCAAAGTTTCAGATCATACAATATGACTGCTACATACCTAACACAGCAACATTCTCTGTGGATTCAGCATTCACCACATGCTGGTGGACATCCCCACACTATAAAGATCATAAGATTGGGCTTGAATTTAATATTTACTCTACTGAGATTTAGGAAATTGGAGTATTGGAAATTGTACATTGAGTACAAAACTTTGTTTGAAAAGGAAATGGATTTACCGTCATTTCATAGCACCCTAGAAATGTAACATGTACAAACTTTCAGACAAACTCCCAATAATTTTGTTTCCCCTTTGTAAAGTGTTGTCTCTTTGCTGCATTGGAGCCTCTGTATTAGAATGCCTGGCAAATTCATCCTAAACAGAGTCTCTAGTCCCTTTCTGGACATAGTCTATAGATTTAGAGAATGGGATTTTCCAAGATAAGCAGAATAAAAAGAAGAGAGGGGGGATTTAACTGAAAGATCCAATCCTCTTTAAAACATGAAACCCAACACTAGATAGACATTAATTCCAATTTGTAACAAAACCAAGAGAAAAGAGGGAAACTCCGGTGGTTATGTATAAGACTCAGTGTGAGCCAGACAACTTAATAACACCACTTATTAGAACAGCCTTACAGGTAATCCCATTAAAGCTATCCAGCAGAACACAGATACGTCTCTGAAATCTGCCTTGGAAGCAGACGGGATTACTCAAATGGCACATGAGTTGCCTTCATAGTCAATCTCATCCCTGGCTTTACTCCCCAAATTAGTATCTTGTGAAATTGCTTGATAGACTAAACAAAATTACTGTTCAGCCTCAAAGTGGGTGTGGGAGTCATACGGTTGTCTTCATTTTGAGCAACGTTCACCAAAAAGCCTGTTCATGTTGGCACAAGCTCCTTTCATAGCACAAAAGCAAACTATCATTTAAGTAATGCGACTTTTCTGGAATTTCTGATAAACTTGTTGGTGTTTGACTAAAACAACTTGGGATAATTACCTGCGGATGCAAGACTTACTGGCTTGTATTCACATTTCTCTGTAAAAAATAACCTGATTCCTGATTCATGGGTCTTTTTTCTCCTCACCCTTTGCTTAAGAGTTTGAATATGTTTATAAAGTTCCATACAGGAAAATCAATACTGTTCTGTACAACCATGTATCTGATCTGGATTTAGTCAGGAAAGATCGACCCATGTTTGAATGTCTGCTATAGAAACTTGCTGGTTGACCTTGGAATAGTCACAAACATTCAGCCTAACCTACCTCACAGAGCCGTTGTGAGGATAAAATTGAGGAGAGGAGAACAATGTAAGCAGTTTTGGGTCCCCACTGAGGAGAAATGAAGGTGTAGATGGAAATAAATATCAGCTGTAATACAGTGATACTCTAAGAGCACCTTCACATTACAAATTGGTCCGAATCAACTGTCGTAGTCATGGTTCCCAATAAGTAACAGTGATAAGCAATATTTGGATATCTCTGTTAGGATTCCTTCCAATCCCTTCAGTAGCATGAGGAGATGTTTCAGGATGGTTCCTTTCCCCACTGCTCAGTAACTTTGGAAGTTCAAAGTAACAGGGGAATAGTCCATGCTATGGCTTCTTCCTTCAGCGGTTCCTAGAAAGGGTGATGTTGACATGAACTGCTCATGTGACCTCAGATGGTTGCTGTTTCTAGCTGTAGGAAAGACTATGCTCACACTGCTAACAGGAATGTCAGAAGTGGCAATTGCTAGGCAGATCTGCAGAACTCATAGGCTAAGGAGGAAACACTGTAAGTTAAATAAATGGTAGTGGTGCAATGAAGGCATGACCTAAAGGTATAATGAGTGGTGATTGGGTCATCTGGCAAACATCAGTGCATGCTCAGGATAGCTCAGGATATATATATATTTTCTTTGTTTTTATTTTACCACAATACATAAGTCTTTGTAGGGAAGGATTCACTTGTGAAGCAGTCTTTTTGTCAAGGCACATTCCATTCATTACCCAAGAAGAAGAATGTGAATGAGCCAGCTGTGGTGCCCAAATTAGAGTGCCATCTCCTTTCCATCTCTGCAGAGAACCAGAGCAGAGCAGATTTACAACATAGATCATGACAAGGCCTTCCGTTAGTTCACATCGCTGATCAAGACCAGCTGCTGAATAGGAAGCAGAGGCAGCAAGTAGCAGAGGGGTCAGGCTGAAGAATACCAGAAGGTCACCCTCTTGCTTAAGTAACAAAAAGTGGGATGATTTTTATAACAAGATTTTGACCTGTTATTCTTGTGTGGGAAGGACCTGACTATTTGTTGGGTTTTTATAAAGAGAAACAAAATAGGCAGAGGAGTGATACAGTAACATCCCTTGCACTTCTGGGTTATGACATCTAAATCTGAATAGTTCAAGGAGGCATATATTTATTTTTCCTTTTTATCTTGTCCATTAATCAGCAGCTCTTCAACAAGATTGGCCCTAAAACAAACTGACACATCACCTATAGTTAATATTTCTACTTTAAAATGAAACAGTTAAATGAGTTATCCTAACAAAAAGCTAAAGGGAGCCCATGAGATGCAATGTCTAGTATATCACACATAGATAGGAGAGACCGGAGTGTAAATCACCATTCAGCCACAAAGCTCAGTTAGCTTGTGCCAGTCACAGTCTTGTACAGGCGAATCCTAAACTGGTCTACTCAGAATCCTACTGAGGTCTAGTCAATGGGGCTTACTCCCAGAAAAATGTTCTTAGCATTGTACCATGAGTCTACTTTGCAAGGCTCTTTCGAGGATAGAATGTTCAGATTCAAGTGTAAAAATAATTTTTTAAAAATGAAACTTTGTTCTGCTCTCTGGAATCCAACTTTAGTCGGGATAGGCTACCTGTCATAAGATTTTTTAGGTAGGATGGTAGCCTACTCTGTAATTACACAGACACCAGTGCTGTGTGTTGAGTATATTGGGACAAAGTAGCTGGAACGAGCCACTATGAAGCAACAGCCTCATATCTCCTCCTCTGTCTTTTCTCTCTATCTGACAATATCTACTGTTTCAAAACATGTGTTGTGGGGTCAGTGCAGTAAGAGTTTTCCCTGCGCCCACTTGCGGTAGACAATGAAGTTGAATGGGAGTAGGCAAAACTCATGATGCAATGACGTCACATTGTATATTTTATAATGAGAGGTGTTATTGGCATCAGCCACACACGTGCTATAATAGTACCATGCAAAATATTGCAGCATTTTTCCTCTTCCAGTTTCCTTAAAGATCATGTTAAACCAAAGGTGGCTCCAGTACAGTTTCTACCAATGGACAAGCAAATGCTCACAAGCAGGGTGTGGTGGAGGTAATTGCTTCATAGTCATTATTTGGCATTTCAGTTCTAAGGGGAGTATAAATGGACCATATTCAAGGAGGTCTGAATGGCACTTGTATGTAGGCTGTATCTCAGCTATGGACACATGCAGTGTCTTAATTCAGTTACTTTCTGTGGCACAAGAGAAGCTTTCGAATGTTTTCCTTGTATCCACATGACATCTTTTGTCAACAGTATTGCTCTCTTTCTGATGTTTGGCTCAGTGGTAGCAATTTCAAAAAGCAGATTCTGCGATTACCACTAGAACATTGTTCTTCTCTGCTTTTTGCATACTGCAAAACATATATCCCTAAACATTTATTTGGAAGTAAACCCCACTCGGTTCAAAAAGGCTTGCTTCATAGTATGCCTTCAGGGGTGGACTGGCCATTTAACAGATAGGGAAATTTCCCTAATGATCACTGGTGGCCAGAAGCAAGTTGAGATGATCTCCAGCAGCTCTGCGAGTACTGCTGGGGCTGGTCAGATCCAACCTGGCCACCGGCATCTTTGGTGGCTCACTCATTGCCTCCCATGAACCCCTGCCAGCTGGTACACTGGCACCCATTATTGGTGCCCCTAGCCAGGTCTGAGCTAATTGGCACCTGCAGCACTGGCTTGCTCCTGGGCTCTTATCTTCCCTGTCCACCCCCTGTGTATTCTTTGATGGGCACATCAGAAACTAAATAATGACAAGTAACCCAGATGGTTGATAGTCACTAAAAATTATGAATACATTTGAAACACATGAAACACACATACTCAATCAGACCCTTGGTCCATCAAAGTCAGTATTGTCTACTCAGACTGGCAGCGGATCTCCTGGGACTCAGGTAGAGATATTTCACATCACCTACTTGCCTGGTCCCTTTAAATGGAGATGCAGGGGATTGAACCTGGGACCTTCTGCATGCCAAGCAGATGCTTTACCACTGAGCTACAGCCCCTCCCCTTTTATTGTTCTCACCTCTTTTGTGATTTTTCACAGCATCCAATTAATATTTATAAGAGGTTGGAACCACTCTATGTATACTTGAGGCAAAACAGCATTGACTTGAGGTTTAGATGAACTACTAAAGTCAAGACTATGATGACCGTTAGAGACTTACCTAAGGATATTATAACTCCAGTGGCTGTTGAAAATTACTATCCCATACATACATCAGGGGAAAAATGCAATACTGCAGTGCACTGTATTATTTCATACTGCGGACAGTAAATTCAGTAGTCTATAGCTGTTGGCTGAGCTAGGCAAGGAGTTGTGAGATATATGTCACAAAAGGATGTTGCAGGAAATCAGGACCCTCCTGTAGCCACTCCACACACGACTGCACAATCAGTATGAGTTGAAGGTATAGCCCATCTGTCATCATCGATCCTAAATTACCTTCATTGCTAACCAATGACTGCATGGCTTCACAGGTCAAATGCTTCTTCTGTTGCTGATTAATATTCATAGGATGTTTATCTAGCCCTTTAGTTCTCATTCAATCCCCCCCCCCATGCTTTCTCACCTAAAAACAAGCTCTAAACAAGCTGATGTGAATGGTTTCTTAGAAACCTGTTGGTGGAATTTCTAGAGTAAAGACTTAATAACCAGGGGTGGACTGGCTCTTTGACTTACCAAGGGAGTTCCTGGTGTGGCCCTACAACTGGTAGCCAGGAGGGAGTTGAGCCAAGTGCTCCCTATGGGTGTACAGATGTTGCCGTAGTCACTGTGGCCCATGTCCAAAATGACAGAGCATGGAGCAATGCTGCATGCACTGTGGGGGCGACTTTGCTCAGCTTGTTCCTGGGCTGTTGTGGCACACAGAAGAGCAATGCATGGATTTAAAACCAAGTCACAGCAGTACACAGCACAGGAAGATGTTGCCAAAATTACCCTCCTGCATCATGCGTCAGTAGGATAAATATTAATTAATTGATGAAGAACTGGTCCGAAGCATAAGAAAAGGGTTATAGTATATTTAAAGTATAAAGTATATTTATAGTATATTTAAAAAGCCAGTTAAAATTTCTCAACTGTGGTCCTGGTGAGCTATTAGCAATTACAGTGAGTAAGGAAATGCAAGTCTCTGTTTAAGGCTGGATGAGTGGTTGTGTTTAGTTTCTTGATGAGTTCTAATTCAGAGAAAGAGGCCTTTTATGCATGGGTTTTTTCCATCATGATTACCCCCCAACTACTTTAGGGCTTCATTTTCATTATGCACATCTTTTCTGACCTTTAGAAGTCGCTTTGCTCTCTCCCCACGTTTTCTGGAACCTGTTTCTGGTAGCATCCAGAAAATGTGGGGAAAATGTGGGGAGAGAGTGAAGTGACTTCTAAAGGTCAGAAAAGATGTGCATAATGAAAGCAAAGCTTTCCTCAGACTGAACCTTGAATATAAGACTCTCTGAATAGGAACTGTTGGGAGGGGGAAATAAACCCGAAATTCTGACATCAGACTTCACTCTTGTACAAGAGAGGATGGAAATCTATTGTTGGTTAAATTGCAGATGGCTTTTGTCAGCTAGTTTTACAAGCCAAAAGCAATTTGCTAAAAAGAGTTTGAGTTTCATGCTTGTAACTTTCATGCCTTTTGACAAAGCAGATGAAGTAACAACTGGCAATGTCAAATTCCTGGCAATGTGGAAAGAATCTGTACAGCAAACACTTTCCTAGTATTGATGCAAAAAGAAACAGAAACTTCTCAGATCTTCACACCCAGTGAAATCAGTTTCAAACATCTCCATTGCTTTTATAGTCCACATATTTTTAGAGCAGCCCTTATAACAGGCATTCTGGTTTTATAATAAACCTTTACATGGGAGTAGGAAAATATTAGAGTACTTGGACTGATGTCAATTTAGGTTTATTTGCAGTGTTGTGATGTTACATTACTGCATATGTGACTACTGGATCATTGTGGGTGGGAGCCAGTTATACTCATTCATATGATACCTATATTCACACAGATTTGCAAAAGCTGGCTAAAAACCTTTTAAAAAATTGTTTAAGGCTTTGGGGCTAGATTACTAATGCAGTGTTGTTATTGCCATTAGCTGAAATTTAATTCTGTTTTATATCTGCTAAGTTACTAATATTGTGGGGTTTGGATTTAGTTCAGTTTATTATTTAAGTTTTCCTCAGGACCAGCTTAGAAAATATATTTCCTAGACATTTAATGAAAAAATCTTTTCCCTCACTTTAATATCTTTCTCTTTTCTTATTGATTAAGGGCATCACATTCCAGTCCCACCTAAATCTGGTTGTGACGTGAAAAAAGATGGGTCCAGAAACAGTACAAAATGTTATACTTAAATAGGTTGTCCTAGTTTACTAGTGCTGACCACCTAAGATACTACCTTATTCAAATAGTTTCCCATTACCTATAGAATCATGTTGTAACCTCAGTTGGCTTGGCCTACATTCTAAAGAACTTGTCAAATAAACACGAGATTAATGGGAGATTTGGAGAAGGTGTAGATCTTTATGAAAGTTGATCCATTCAGTTTGCCTGGTTCATTTTCTTACATCAGAGGATATTAACCCATGGGTCATGACCAAAAGTGGGCTGTGAGGAGGGTTGCCAAACTTCAGTTACTAGCTGCAGTTACCTCCTATTACAACTGATCTCCAGCTGATAGAGATCAGTTTGCCTGGAGAAAATGGCCACTTTGGCAATTGGACTCTATGGCATTGAAGTCCCTCCCCTCCTCAAATCCCGCCATCCTCAGGCTTTGCCCCAAAACCCTCCCACTGGTGGTGAAGAGGGACCTGGCAACCCTAGGTGTGAGTCTGTTGCAGATAGGCCATGAGGCTCAAGCTCCTGAGCTGCTACATGAGGCTCCAGACCTCTGTGATAGGGAGAGGAAAGGAGAGGGAAAAGCTGCTGCATTCCCTCTTGCTCTCCTCCTTCACCCATTGGTACTGTTCATTCCAAAGGCCTTAGGTAAGGTAAAGGTCCCCTGTGCAAGCACCGGGTCATTCCTGACCCATGGGGTGACATCACATCCTGATATTTACTAGGCAGACTTTGTTTGCGGGGTGGTTTGCCAGTGCCTTCCCCAGTCATCTTCCCTTTACCCCCAGCAAGCTGGGTACTCATTTTACCGACCTCGGAAGGATGGAAGGCTGAGTCAGCCTTGAGCCAGCTACCTGAAACCAACTTCCATCGGGATCAAACTCAGGTCGTGAGCAGAGCTTGGACCGCAGTACTGCAGCTTACCACTCTGCGCCACCAGAGCATATCCTATGTCCATTGCTCACCATATCTGCAAAGCCTGTGTCCAGGCTCAAGCCAAGTCCTGACCATTGGTGCTGCCAGCTTGCTGGGGCTCAGCTTGCTCTGGCCAGCAGGGCCACAAGCAGCAGTTAACATAATTTATGCCTGTTGTCTCCTTGACCTAAGCCAGCAGTAAATGGGTCGAAGACTCTAAGGCTTCTAAGCCAAACCTCTGACTGAAACACTGTAGCAAAGGATCCCAAAAGGCAGATGAAACTAAGAAATAGTCCCGCATTAAAAAGTTTGAAAACTGCTATCACAAAGTAGGGGATGACAGACCTTTGCATCCCCCTGATAAATAGCCTTGCCTGATTGGAAGGCAGGCACCTTTTCCAAGCTGACCAAGAAGAAGTTTTCCTCCTCTTACTCTGGAGCAGCAGGATCTAAATATATCCACAGACTGCATGGATGTATGACAGCTACAAAGATGTGAGCTGAGATTCTCGACATTAACTTTGCTCGGATGTGTTTATTTCAGAAAACATCTGTGAGGTCCATGACCAACCCATATATTATCTATCCTGAAGAGAGAGAGAAAATGTCCTGATCCTTTAATAGAGATCTCCTGTGTGGAAATGGGCAGGTGAAGCTTTTTACAGCATGGAGGTAAACAAGGTCTTCTGATAAGTAACAGCCCATTAAGCCTCTATTAAGGGTACAGGGCATTTTTTTCTCTCCAGGTTGTAGGCAACCCTACTTCTGACATAACTTTTTGTACTTGAGCTCCAGTTCTGGTGACATCATCTTTGGAGGTTCCCCCACCATCTGCAATTAGGCAGGATGTGTCTAGGGGAGACAGCTTGCTCTGTGGTTTATGGAAATGTTACCTCTCCTTGAGGGGTATCGATATAGGGCTCTGTTGCTGTTCAACTGCCAGGCAAAGTGTATCCTGTTTGTACAAGATTTTTTGTATTTTTTTTCCTTTTCTTTCTCCTTCTCTTCTTTTCCTGTTGTTGCCTGCTCCATGGCAATTTGGTTGTCGTTCTGTTCCTGAACTGATTTTAAGCTGCTTTACAGTTTGCGTTTTTAATGGCCTGTGTTATAGTGATCACATGTAAGCTGCCTTTGATCCCACCTTGGTAAAAAAGTGGTATAGCAATTTAGAAAAATAAATGGCTGTATAAGAAAGACAGAAGACACACATCAGAACTGAAGGAAAGATGCATGTGAAAATCACACATCCCCCCCCCCCTTTAAAGTACATAGGAGCATTAACAGGGAAATGACAAGACATCCAGTTATGAAAAAAGAGACATGTGTGTGTATATATATATATATGTATGTGTGTGCTCCTTTCATATTAGACATTATCCTTATGTATTTTGGTCATGAGTGTCAGAACCAGAGTCAAGGCATGGCACACAGCTATGCCTTGAAAACATGTATAGTTCTTTAGTGCTTGAAAAATGTCTGTGTGGCAAGATTAAGCTTTCTACTTTTAGCTGATTTTTGTAAAGAGCTTGTCTAACCAAACTGCTTAGCTTTCTATGGAAACTTAGCTTTCTTTCCTGTTGTGATCCTGCTATGGGTTTTTTTCTTATGATTGGTAGGGATCTGTAATAATAGAAGGATGTGTCTGTCTGTCTGTGACCCGCATAACTCATCAGAAAATAAACCTAGAAGTTATAAAATTGGCCACTAGCTTCAGGTGATTATGGGAATTGCAAAATGAAGGGAATCAGAACTTCCTAACCCAGATTATCTCCAGATCATCCCTCTGCTATGTGCAATGGAAATGATGACTTCACTAGAAGCCACATAGGTGGAGCCCCCTTTACTTAACAACTTCTCTGAGCTATGCTTCAAAAACCACTCCTTTGTCTGTGACCACTTCCTTAACCAACAGTTGTCCTGGCAACCACTGAAACTCTTCCATTTGTCTGTTTCTAAAGATTTCTGCCATGATTAAAATTTTCCTGAAAGCCAAACAGAAGCCTCGGGCACAGCTAGCTAGGGTTGCCAGGCCCTGGTGGGGGGGTGGGCATACTCTGCTCTGGTGCCCCTCCAGCACACACTGGAAGTGATACCATCAAGTCACTTGCAACACAGACGCTCTGGTGTTTGGGCAAAAATGCTATAGTAAAAATGACCTCTAGCATACAGCTTTTGTCCAAATACCAATGTCCCAGCGTCGCTACTGATGTGATGACATCACTTCCGGCGTGCACCAGAAGTGACATCGCCTCATTGCCAGTGACCTCAGCTTAAGCCTCCGTTTGTTCCTGGTAAACCCCAGTAAGTCCCTACACAGATGGAGACAACAGTTGAATGACTGGTTTGGAAAGGAAACAAAAAAGAAGTCCCTAAGGGCATGCACATTTTCATATGGCTGCAACTGCCATTATATATGTCAATTGCTGAACAATCAACTTGCAATAATGGTAGACGAACAGCAAAAGCTAGAATTTTACAAGAGTGTAGACTTATGGTATCGCATGCTTTTGCCATATCTAGGGTTGCCAGGTCCCTCTTCACCACTGGCGGGAGTTTTTGGGGGTGGAGCCTGAGGAGGGCGGGGTTTGGGGAGGGGAGGGACTTCAATGCCATAGAGTCCAATTGCCAAAGCGACCATTTTCTCCAGGTAATCTGATCTCTATCAGCTGGAGCTCAGTTGTAATAGCGGGAAATCTCCAGCTAGTACCTGGTGGTTGGCAACCCTAACCATGTCTCAGAAGGCTGTGTTAAAAGCTTTAGACCACACATTGCAAGATTTGTGAAGAAATAATTTAGCCAATGGATGAGACACCACTATGTTAGCTGGGGAGTTCTATCAAACACTGATGAGTTGGAGGCCTGCATCAAATCATCATACTTTTGCAGTGTTGTCCAACAACACTTTTTGAAGAAAAATATGTGAGCACAACACTGGTTTCTTAACAAAGGTAATTAAAATCCAAATGCGATATGTTTTTACATTCAGGGGTTCTAATGGATTTCTTTTCAAGTCTATGTTGTTGAACAAAATATATGGAAAATACTTATCATTGTAGGAGAAAAACAGGGCCAAATGCTGCAGTGTGCACAGGAGCAGAGCCCCTATAAAATAATATTTCAAGTACAGTGTGTAGGGTTGCCAGGTCCCTCTTTGCCACTGGTGGGAGGTTTTGGGGGCAGAGCCTGAGGAGGGTGGGTTTGGGGGAGGGGAGGGACTTCAGTGCCATACAGTCCAATTACCAAAGCGGCCATTTTCTCTAGGTGAACTGATCTCTATTGGCTGGAGAACCGTTGTCATAGCAGGAGATCTCCAGCTAGTACCTGGGGGTTGGCAAACCTATACCTTGAGTGTCGCAAGGTAGAAAGGTGGCTAATAAATGTTTTAAATAAATGGAACAAATTAATAATTGATCAAGCATCCAATTTGCAGACAGCCACTGTTTCTGCTCCTGAAAGCTGAACCTCAGTTTTGGCTAACTTCAGCTTCAACTGTCTGCCTGCTTCTCCATAAATTCAAATGAAACCAGTACCTCACATACTACTTAAGAGTGCATTAATATGGTAGTGAAAAGTGCTGCCAAGTCACAGCTGACTTATGGTGACCCAGTAGGGTTTTCAAGGCAAGAGATGTTCGGAGGTGGTTAATAGATCAAACTTCAAAAAGCATTACATTCCAAGACTGGAGGGAGATTAAGAATTAGTATGATCAGCAGTGTCCTTTTAAAAAAGCCCCTCGCCACTTAGTTGCCCATGTTTGGTCCATCCACAATAAACAAGATAGCCAAACACAAATATATTTACCAAGTGACAGTAGCTATGAGTTCCATCGACATACACTGGTGCCCCTGAGAAGAACTGGCAATGAACCTGGCTGCTTCCACAAAGCAAAGGTCCTCGGTGTGGTCCATGCCTCTGTCATCTTGTCTTCAGGGATCTCCTAGGCCTCGCTGCCAGTCTGTGCCTAGCCTGCAGTCTCTACTTCCACCCAGCCTTCATTCTCCCTTTGAGCCACAAAGGGATGGTTCTCACTCACCTACCGCTGGTGTCATTACTTCCATCCCCGTTGTGTTTGCATCCACCTGGGCCAGTTGGACCACCTGGCCACCATTGCTTACAAGCAGTTTTCCCTACACTTTCCTTGCTACAACCCCTCTACATTCACCATTTTCCCTGTTACCAAAAGGCTTTTTTGTGCAAAAAATTAGCAACTGCTAGATTGCTATAGAGCATTACCTCTGTAACACATTATTGCCTTGATCTACTTGTTCATCTAAATTCATTTTCTTTAAATGTAGGCCTCTAAGCCTTTTCATTGCAGAGCTATAAACGGTATACGTTTCTTTTTATATCTCTGCAACAAAAATACCTACTTTTCAAAAATGAAAGCTGGGAATTCATGGAGGGAAGGAAGGAAGAAGAAGAAGAGTTGGTTTTTATACCTGTTTTTCTCTACCTTTAAGGAGTCTTAAAGCAGTTTACAATTGTCTTCCCTTCTCCTCCCCAAACCTTTTGAGGTAGGTGAGGCTGAGGGAGTTCTGAGAAAACTGTGACTAGCCCAGGCTTACCCAGTTGGCTTCATAGAAGTAGGAAACAAACCTGGTTTACCAGATTAGAGTCCACCACTTATGTGGAGGAAGGGGGAATCAAACCCTGTTCTCCAGATTAGAGTCCAGCGCTCTTAACCACTACACCATGCTGGCTCTCTAGAAGATAATGGCAATAATCATTATAATGTATTGTGTTATACTATAGCAAGATAAAAATAGCCAATTTTTGAAAACAGCCAGAGAAAAGCCCTCCATTGGCTCTGGGGAAAATGGCAGAGGGGAAGCAAGGAAAGGAAGAAGAAGAAGAAGAAGAAGAGTTGGTTTTTATATGCTGGCTTTCTCTACCACTTAAGGGAGACTCAAGCCGGCTTACAATCACCTTCCCTTCCCCTCCCCACAACAGACACCCTGTGAGGTAGGTGGGGCTGAGAGGGCTCTAACAGAGCTGTAACTTGCCCAAGGACACCCAGCTGGCTTCGTGTGTAGGATTGGGGAAACAAATCCAGTTCACCAGATGTGGAGGAGTGGGGAATCAAACCCGGTTCTCCAGATCAGAGTCCACCACTCCAAACCATCGCTCTTAACCACTATACCATGCTGAATGTTGTTAATGTGGATGGGGCCTTAAAAAAATCAGAGTTACATTGTAAATATGAAATGTTGCTTAAATTGTATGCAGTTTCCTCTAGCAGCAAAAACTAAATGACTGTACTTCTGTGGAAGAACTATATGCTTTATATGTAACTGATTATTGGTATAGTCAATGAAGTGATCTCAGGGCCGCTACACGTAACTAGAACTGGGAGCATCCCACTATTATTGTCCAAAAATAACTGAGACTTATTTGTTTTTGAACTCTTATTTCTACCATTGAATCAATTTTTTTCAGGGTACATGTCCTGCTTCAGAAGAGCGGTGTGCTTTGGGGGTAGATCTTGGTCCTAGAGCCCCTTCCAGTTACTGTTATAGAGTTGCTGCAAGCTCCACCTTCCTTAGTCTCCATTGCAATTACACTGCCCTATATAACAGTGCAGCATGACCTGGATGGCCCAGGCTAGCCTGATCCCGTCAGATCTCAGAAGCTAAGCAGGGTCAGCCCTGGTTAGTATTTGGATGGGAGACCACCAAGGAATACCAGGGTTGCTGTGCAGAGGAAGGCACTGGCAAACCACCCCTGTTAGTCTCTTGCCATGAAAACCCCAAAAGGGGTCTCCGTAAGTCAGCTGCGACTTGAAGGCACTTTACACACACACATATAACAGTGCATACTACAGTTCCATAATTTAAATACTGACTCAGATCCAACCAGCTTTTCCACAAGTAACAAAGAAAGGAGAGGGTCCCCTTTGACCACCAGTAATGCTATGCTGGGATTAATAATAGGATTATTAATAATAATAAGATTATTTTGCACTGATAAAAGCCATGTAGGGCAGGGACTGTAATAAGGAGGGGAACTGGGTGAGATTGAGAAAGTTGGATCCAACCTGTAATTATGTGTAATATGCCTCTTTCTTGATATGTATGTAAGCCCTGATTCTGTACATGGAAATGAATCCAACTGAGTTCTATGGGGCTTACTCCTAAGTAAGTGTGCATGCAATTGCAATGTTAGTTTGTTGCCACCAAAGCCACTCAATTGACCAAACTTTAGCACAGACCTAACCACGGCTGAAGCACAATAACGACTACACTGAGAGGTGAGACCTCTACTGAGTGGTGGTATGATAGTCCTTGCACAAACTTTATCCTTGCAAGTGTTGCTCACTCTGGAGTGGAGTCAATACGGTATGTTCTCCATCTGTGTATTCTAAGATTTATTAAAGTAATAGAGTTCAAAGAATACCTGCATTAATGATGCTCAGGGTGCATTTTCCAGAGTGTCTAGGCATAGAACTCAGTCTTACCACAATGCTTACAAAAGATTAATGGGAAGTAGTCACCACCTCATTTGTTTGTAACTGCATGTTAAAGGGAGAGCTGGTTTCTTCAAAGGATTTGGCACTGTAGAGTACACTACGGATAATCTGCAACAGCTGCACTTTCAGATAGCTGATATCTTAAGCTTCATTTTTGAGATTGTATCTATTTGTCTTCTCGTTTTTGTGGTTTCTTTAGATCTTGGGGATCCTAAGTAATTTTGCCTATAAACCATTTTGTTAATTTCCTTCTCATGAACATCAGAGATTGCTTATTTCCCTTCTAACGATTGCAATCCAGTTTTTATATTATCCATCTTCTCCTCCCCTTTTGCAGTTTTTCTGAGGGAATCAGATGCTGTTGTCTAAATGGGACACCCTAGCATTTAAAAACTGATTTGATCCTAGCTTTCCTAATTAGCTCCAAATGTGTGAAGCACAGGGCACTATTTTTAAGAACTATTTTCCTGTCAAGGCATGCCTTGTGGTGACTTTCATCAAACTTTTTGCTTAAATAGTAATACTAATCAGAGGCACCTGTCTCATTTCAAGTTGCATGAAGTCTCCTTCATGTTTGCTTTTCGAGTTCTACAGTTGTATTGTTTGCGTTATCCTGTTCTGCAGTACAAGAGCATGACCTAAAATTGGCCAAAAATAAGTTTTATGGAGATTTGTAGAGGTTATCTTTTACTAGTGAAGAATTTAGATAAATATTTATAAATTAATTTCATTTACTGGTATACTACACCTTTCTCCCCAAAGCAGCTTATATTGCTGTCCTATCCTAAATTCCTCCCTCACAGTAACCCTGTGAGGCAGGTTACACGAAGAGTGTGTGACTGGCCCAAGGTCACCCAGCAAGCTTCCATGGAAAAGTAGGGATTTGAACTGGGTCTCCCAGTTCAAAGCTAACACTCTAACCCTAGCCTGGCCCCAGCTGGGGAGGGTGGGTTAGAAATCAAAATAATAATAAATAAATACATCATACTGTCTCAGTCTGATATGAATGTTTTCAATCCATACTTTAGAAAGTATTGATCTGGCTTCCTCAGTAAGAAAAATAAACCCTTCAATGTCTTTATACTATTTCAATTCAAGCAACTTGGAAGGTTTTAAGAGGGGAGTGGACATGTTCATGGAAGAGAGGGGTATTCATGGCTACTAGTTAAAATGGATACTAGTCATGATGCATACCTATTCTCTCCAGGATCAGAGGAGCATGCCGAATAATTAGGTGCTGTGGAACACAGGCAGGATGGTGCTGCCGCAGTTGTCTTGTTTGTGGGCTTCCTAGAGGCACCTGGTTGGCCACTGTATAAACAAACTGCTGGACTTGATGGGCCTTGGTCTAATCCAGCATGGCTTTTCTTATATTCTTATGTAAGCAGTTTTGCATTTGTGTTCCTGTGCACTAATGCATGGACACATAGACACACATATGTGCCTTACTTTGCATAATTTATCCTGCCTGTGCTGTTGGTGGAAAGAAGAAAGGAACTGTGCAGGCACTGAAACCTGTCCCACATAAGAGATTGTGCCCCTTTTTGTTACTTGTTGGTTTATACGTTGTCATGTTGTATGTCGGAAGCATTTTTATTTTACCTGCCTTCACTGTTGGTGTTTCTGAATCATTTCCTGTTATGTCATTTGAAAGCCAGTCACACATTTTTGTACAATGTTCGTGCCATTTAATTATTTTATACACTGTTCATATGCAAAAATGTGGCCATTTTCTCCAGGTGAACTGATCTCTGTCACTTGAGGATCAGATGTAATAGCAGGAGATCTCCAGCCACAACCTAGAGGTTGGTGACTATATGGGGGGGGGGGCAGGAGCTTTCATCGCTTTCAGAAGAACTGTCTATGGAGCGGCCCGATGTATCATCTTAAAGGGAGCTCCTCCAGCCTGGGCTTCTGTAAGGGAACCTGAAATCTCAGTGTTGCTTCCAGAAGCCTCTGCCCTCTTGCGTCTTTCGTCCACGGCCAATGAGGAGGAAGATCATGCTCAGTATACATATGACTGAATCCTACTCTGCCTTTGGAAAATCCATCAGGAGTTCCTCCACACACTTTCAGTCCATGATGGTTAAAAACTTGAAGCATAGTCCAGCAAAACATTAAGCAATTTATTGATTGTATTCATTGATTTGTATTGTATTGTATTTGTATTGTATTGTATTCATTGATTTCAGCATGAGAGATGAATGCAGTTGATACTTTCACTGGGAAATGAATACGATTTTGCATTGCTTAACTTTGGCTGGAGGGCAGCTTTGCATCTTAGTGAAAAATGAAAGCAAAGAATGCTAACTTCTGGTAATTCTTTACTGGTTTTCATGCTCGTTCTGCAGCTGAACACAGCCACAGTATCTATCTGATCCTATCAACACCATTAATAACCATTGTTACACATGATGTGGTACCTTGTTTTCATTATGTCATCAAAGGCCCTCCATAACCGTCACATATCATTTATCATATTAATTGTGATACCTTATCATAAAGCCTCTGGTTAGATAAAGACCTACACCTTATAAAGACATTGGATAGATTTACAGGGCATTTGACATAAAAGAGAATGGTACAAGTCCTTCTGAACTCATTCTCAAAGCACCACAGAACAATGAACAAAAAAAGCGCGTAGACATAATTTTCAAATACAGTGAGAAAAAAAAGATTTTGATCCCCTGCTAAATTTTTAATCATAAATCATCTTGAATTCAGTATCCGAAAGATGATACATAAATATAGGGAACCAATCAATTGGCCAATTTAGCTATGTGTATACAGTGCTATCCTTTCACTGACATGACTTATATCTCCAGTTGTAACATCGGGGGCTAGAGAAAGAGAGACAGAAAAATATGCTCTGTGTGCTTGCTAGAAGACCCAATGGACCCTTAGCCTACTACAGTGGTCATTTTATGTGAGCTGCCCTCTCAGGAGGTACAAAAGATACAAGGATATCCAGATGCCCTCATGATAGTTTCTGTTAATGCAACTGGGATATGGTCTCCTGTCATTCCCCAGAATATACTTTTTAGATTATACAGTGAGGGAAAAAAGTTTTTGATCCCATGCCGAATTTGCCCGTTTGCCCTCTGATGAAGAAATGACCAGTCCATAATTTTAATGGTAGGTCTATTGTAGCTGTGAGAGACAGAATAACAACAGGAAAACCCCCAGAAACCCAGAAGACAAAAGTCAGATATTGATGTGCATTATAATGAGTGAAATAAGTATTTGATCCCCTATCAACCAGCCAGGTTAGGGTTAGGGTTAGGGTTCTGCTGTCGACAGAAGCAATCAATCCATCAGATTCCAAACTAGCCACCAAGACCAAAGAGCTGTCCAAGGATGTCAGGGACAAGATTGTAGACCTGCACAAGGCTGGACTGGGCTACAAGACTATTGCCAAGCAGCTTGGTGAGAAGGTGACAACCCTAACCCTAACTGTCAACCTCCCTCGGTCTGGGGCTCCATGCAAGATCTCATCTCGTGGAGTTGCAATGATCATGAGAACGGTGATGAAGCAGCCCAGAACTACACGGGGGGAACTTGTCAATGATCTCAGGGCAGCTGGGACCATAGTCACCATGAAAACAGTTGGTAACACACTACGCCGTGAAGGACTGAGATCTTGCAGAGCCCGCAAGTTCCCCTTGCTCAAGACAGCACATGTACAGGCCCATCTGCAGTTTGCCAATGCACATCTGAATGACCCAGAGGAGAACTGGGTGAAAGTGTTGTGGTCAGATGAGACCAAAATCGAGCTCTTTGGCATCAACTCAACTCACCATGTTTGGAGGAGAAGGAATGCTGCCTACGACCCCAAGAACACCATCCCCACCGTCAAACATGGAGGGGGACATATTATGCTTTGGGGGTGTTTTTCTGCTAGGGGGACAGGACACCTTCACCGCATCGAAGGGACGATGGACGGGACCATGTATCGTCAAATCTTGGGTGAGCACCTCCTTCCCTCAGCCAGGGCATTGAAAATGGGTCAAGGATGGGTATTCCAGCATGACAATGACCCAAAACACACGGCCAAGGCAACAAAGGAGTGGCTCAAGAAGAAGCACATTAAGGTCCTGGAGTGGCCTAGCCAGTCTCCAGACCTTAATCCCATCGAAAATCTATGGAGGGAGCTGAAGGTTCGAGTAGCTACACATCAGCCTCGAAATCTTACTGACTTGGAGAAGATCTGCAAAGAGGAGTGGGACAAAATACCTCCTGAGATGTGTGCAAACCTGGTGGCCACCTACAAGAAACGTCTGACCTCTGTAATTGCCAACAAGGGTTTTGCCATCAAGTACTAAGCCATCTTTTGCAAAGGGATCAAATACTTATTTCACTCATTATAATGCACATCAATCTCTGACTTTTGTCTTCTGGGTTTCTGGGGGTTTTCCTGTTGTTATTCTGTCTCTCACAGCTACAATAGACCTACCATTAAAATTATGGACTGGTAATTTCTTCGTCAGAGGGCAAACGGGCAAATTCGGCATGGAATCAAATACTTTTTTCCCTCACTGTATAATCTAAAAAGTATATTCTGGGGAATGACAGGAGACCATATCCCAGTTGCATTAACAGAAACTATCATGAGGGCATCTGGATATCCTTGTATCTTTTGTACCTCCTGAGAGGGCAGCTCACATAAAATGACCACTGTAGTAGGCTAAGGGTCCATTGGGTCTTCTAGCAAGCACACAGAGCATATTTTCCTGTCTCTCTTTCTCTAGGCCCCTGATGTTACAACTGGAGATATAAGTCATGTCAGTGAAAGGATAGCACTGTATACACATAGCTAAATTGGCCAATTGATTGATTCCCTATATTTATGTATCATCTTTCGGATACTGAATTCAAGATGATTTATGATTAAAAATAATTGCCCACTAAGTAATGCACAAGGCACAGAAACAAAACCAAAAAATGACAAAGAGAAAAAAGATTCAGATATCAGCTTTTAGATGATTTATAGAATGGTTACATAGTGCCCTGCTGGAACGGCCACAGCTAGACAGTTCTGAACCAGGTCAAAAGAGTGTGCTTTGCTATTTCCTCTCTCTCTTTGATATGGCAAGTGATTAACTACTGACTTTCATAAAATAGACCAAAACATGTGAGTATTTCTGGGAACACAGCAGCAGAAATAATCTTCCCACTGAGTTTCAGGAGAATATACCGGTAATTCATGTGATTCACTTCTGTGGCAGCATCTACACGTGATGAATAAAAAACATCACAGAAGTAATTCTCTTACTATCAACGGAGTTTGATAGAGCCAGCATGGTGTAGTGGTTAGGAGCGGTGGACTCTAATCTGGTGAACCATGTTGGTTTCGCCACTCCTTCAAATGAAAGCCTTCTGGGTGACCTTGGGCTAATCACAGTTCTCTCCAAACTCTCTCAGCCTCACCTACCTCATAAGGTGTCTGTTGTGGGGAGAGGAAGGGAAGGTGATTGCAAGCCGCTTTGATTTGCCTTTCGGTAGAGAAAAGTTGGGTATAGAAACCAACTCTTTAGAGTGATTTACTCTCATTGGCTTAATTGCAATTTCTGTAGGCTGACTGCATTGTAAATTGGACAATCTGAACCACTTTTTACTTTTCAGTTACTTATTCGTGTTTTTAAAGCGTGACTGCTATTTTGGTTTGCATCATTCCTAAAAGTTTCAAGTGGGTCGCGTTTTTTACAGGACGGCACATGGTACCCTATTGACCCTCCTGGCTGCAATCTGTTCATCATCATGCTTTGAATTTTACTCAGAAGATAGTTGCTTGGCTGATACTGCCCAAAAAGTGCCTGGATAATTTCAGCTTGAGGTTTCCCAGAAAGACACATCCGGCACAACAACAGCGTTCTAACATATGTCCAGATAAGCAGAACAAATGGAACATATTGTAACAATGAACAGAGTAGCCTAAAGGTGCATTCATACAACACCCTTCCACTGTCATCGAATGATCACTTCCTGAGCCTCACTTCCATAAGTAATGTAAAAACCTGCTGACAGCTTCACGACAATCTCGTGAGCTTTAATCCTGTTTCTCAAGGGTTTAAATTTACATGATCATCTCTGTGGAACAGATAGAAGAAATGTGATTTTCATTCAGTCCTGCTGCTGGCAGTGTCCCAAGAGGTTCATGGGGAATGCTGTTGCAGAAATATAGACCAAGAACCAATTCATTCTAGATGCTGTTTCAGTCACTGTGTGGTCTTTCTGATAAATCCAGTGACTAAATTGGCAGCAATGTTGTGTGGAAGGAAAGGGGTTACTCATCACCCTCTTTTCACTCCCAGTATTCTTATAGGATCAGTGGCAGCCAATTTCCTTCTTGAAGCCATTTAGACCTTGTGGTACAACTATTGTCACAACGGGTGGGCTGAATCAAATGAAGTGTGAAAGGCAAAGGTGTTCATGTATGCAAATCTTTTCTACCTTCCTCTTCTCTGAAGCAACTCCCAAGATTTCTAAAAAGTTGGTGCTGGAGGTTACAGGACCCACATGGCATCCATGTTGCTTGGGGAGGCTGCAATAAGGAGGGGAACCTGACAAAATCACCCCTATCTCTCTCTTACCCCAGCAGTGCTTCCATGGATTAATGTGGTTTCTTTGATACAAGAGCAAGGTGGTTTCCCATAGCTCCCTCTCCTCAGTGTAGCTTCTCAAGTAGCATGGTTTGTGTGTGTGTGTTATGCCATCAAATCACTTCTGACTCATGGTGACATTATGAATCAATGTCCTCCCAAACATCCTATCTTTAACAGCCTTGCTCAGGTCTTGCAAATTGAGGGCCATGGATTTCTTTATAGAGTCAATCCATCTCTTGTTGGGTATTCCTCTTTTCCTGCTGCCTTCAACTTTTCCTAGCATGATTGTATTTTCCAATGACTCTTGTCTTCTCATGTGACCAAAGTACGATAGCCTCAGTTTAATCATTTTAGCTTCTAGGGTCAATTCAGGCTTGATTCAGTTTATAACCCAACTGATTTGTTTATTTGGCAGTCCATGTAACACTCTCCTTCAACACCACATTTCAAAGGAATCTACTTTCTTCCTGTCAGCTTTCTTCATTGTCCAGTTATCACACCCATACGTAGTAATAGGGAATACAATGGCATGAATTAACTTGTCAGAAGTCTCAAGGATTATTAGGTGAATGGGCCAGTGGGGAAGATGCATATCAGCAAACACCTTCGCAAGTGCTTCATGAGATCCAACCAAACATGCCTTGTTCTTAATCAGAGATACTCCCTCATTACCATTTCAGTTTGCAATCGGTCCACAAGTTGCAATCAGCAGATCTGAATATTTGACAAACATTTCACCAGTGATTAAAAAATGTGCATATGTTCAATTCTGCAAATAAGCAGACTGCATATTCTTAAATGGCTTTCCCATGGCTTTTCCACCCCCACCTCTACATCTGCTGTTTGCTACAATCCTTAAGTACACAAAATGTGAACATTTCATAGTAAGTAATTTAGAGTTGCAAGGGGTCTTCCTGTCCCTTATAGCTCCTGACTTGGTTTCTTTAATGGCAAAGACTGGTAAAGTGTTCAGACCAGGGAAAACTCATACATGTACATTCTGGTTCTGCCTCGTGGGAACTGTAGTGTTTTTTGACATCTACTCTTGCCTTCCACTAACCTGGATGGCCTAGGTTAGCCTGACCTCATCTGATCTCTGACACTAAGCAGAGTTGGCCCTCATTATTATTTTGGTGGGAGACCACCAAGAAAGTTCAGGGTCACTACACAGAGGCGGGCAATAGCAAACCAACCCTGATTATCTCTTGCCTTGAAAACTCCATGAAGGGTCACCATAAGTTGGCTACAACTTGACAGCACTTTCCACCACCACCACCACTCTTCTCTATCAAATTCTTGTTGTTAACACTTTTTTTGACTAAAAAAGAGGTGTCTCAGACAGCATGACTCCTCTGTAATCTTTTTTAAAGAATTTTTTTTATTTTTCATAAAGTTACATATAAGCTTTCCAACAAAAAATCGTAAGTTACAGAATATTTCATATCAGCCCATTGTTGTTGAAAATACATCATTATTATATATTGAAAATAAAAAGAAAAACTTCCCCTTCATCCCCCTTCATCCTTTTCTTAACCTGTGTACTCTTTTGCACTCAAAATTCTAATCCAGATATTCTTTGATATTATATTATATTTAAATGTACTTGTTTTATTGCTCATTGTTTCAAGAGTTCTAATATCATCGATTTAACCATAAAGCAATTTTAAAAAGAACAAAACATAATATCTTCGATTTCCCATTGTTATATATAGCAATAAAAAATAAAAAAGCAAGGTGGCATATTAATTATACCCTAGAAGTAATTCTACTGGTCAATGGATTAGATCAGATGACTCCTCTGTAATCTTGACCCAGCATGACCTGCTTTGTTGTTAGAATGATGCATCCTGACTGGACAAATGCAAAGCAGGAGTGAGCTTCTAACAATATGAGTTTAAAACTTAGGTCACTTCAATGACCCAACTACGACCCTGGGAAGTAAGTGCTTTCAGCTATCCAGAATGTTCTCTCTATTAACTAAAAAAGACACAAAAGCTACCACCTGCTGGAAAACACTAGGTGTAAATATAGTTTATTTACCTGCCCATGGCTCTACAGCACAAGAAACAACATATGCAGGAAAGCTACAGCAGATACAGTGCAAAGCAAATGTCAGATACCAAATACAGATTCCATACCTAATGCAGGTTACGAATAGATTATGGTGTATGAAATGCTACATTAATAGCATTGCCAGGCAGTGCCTGGCAACCATTAGAGGGTTCTGGCAGGGGGTGGGGCAGCATCCCAGGAGACCAATAAGGCCTTATTTTCCTTTTTAATTTTCCTCCTGGGATGCTGTCTCCCCTCCCCCCACCACAGCCCGCTGACTGGTGGCCAGACACTGCCTGGCAACCCTATTAATGAAGCTGGAAGGTCAGACTATAGAGTACCTGGTGATTCCTAAAGCTACCCAGAAATGACAAGGGTAGCTCTAGGAATTGCCAGAAACACTATGGACAGAACTTCCTATAAGTAGACAGGGCCTTATTTTTCTTTTTCTTTTTTCTCCCCAGGAGGATCCCCCCCCCCATTTGCCCTCAGTTTCCACCTGCCAATTAGTTGAACTTTGGCAGCAAGGGTAGCAATTACCTGGAGGTCTCCCACCATAAGTGGGCAAATGGGAACCATATTCATGAAATTATTGTATGTCCATTTCTAAACCAGCAGGTTGGATCAAGAACTTGCATTTGCAACTGTCCTTAAAACTTCTGTGTATTTGGCAAGGAGGAGTAGGGGCAATGTAGAGTGAAAAAGCTGCTGGATCCCTTAGGCTTTTATTATAGATTTGTGATGGGTTTTAGAGATGTTAAATCACAAGGAAATATCAAATGAAGCACTTCTAGTGTGACTGTTTGCTGTTTCAAAATTACATTTGGGAATACATCTTTGAAATCCATATGGATTGGCATTCAAACCTGCCTGCAATCATTTCCATTGACTTCATGGTGGTTTGGTTCCCACCCTTGTTACCAACAAGCATAGCTATGAAACTCGATCCAGCAAAAATCCAGTTTCAGAAAAAAGATGGGTGTAAGCACAGAAAAACTCAAAGGGACTTTGAAAGCTACATTCTTTGTAATTAATTTAATATAATTGAAAACAATGGAGAAACCACTGAAACATGGAGAGGTTCAATCAATAATAATCTGTAGCTGTGCAGAAGAAATGAAAATGAATCTCCTAGTCATAATAATTCCCTATAGCAGACACCTATAAGTATTAATAATGTTCCGGGCAACTGCTGTTTTCTTTTTTCATGTGGCCTTTTGTCTCCCATTCCCTATTTTTCTGTTTCTGTAATAATTTCATTTCCTCTTTTAAAAGTGTGCATTTTTGTTGGTACTGGATGAACAGTGATTTTTATTAGAGTCACAAACCTTCACAGAGTTTGTATTTTTCAGAGAGCATTTGCAAGATATGGGAGGACATGGGAGTAGCAAACTAATCAAAGAAAAGAACTATTCACAGTTGTTAGACACTTACCAGCTCCTTGGTCTTTTGCTGTTATCTGCAAACTGAAAAGATGTTGGCTGGCTTCTTGTTTGGTAACTGCTTTCCAGAGAACCAGGACAAGATAAGAGGAAATAAGAGACAAAACAGAGCAATTAAAAACAGTAGCAAGCTGAAAGAACCAACTGAAAAGATAAGTGTTGCAACAGAAGAATGTAATGTTATGTATGCCATAGTCATGTTATTTCAGTTTTTTTAAAAAAAGTTAAACATGTATTCCTGATTTTTTTGTATAATGTATATTATAGACATCAATTACAATGAATGAATGGTTTTATTTGCATTTAGCCATAGGCCATTACAAACATATCAAGGATACTAGACATCAATTAATTAGATCCAACAGTGCAAATATTGAAGATACATGCCTAAGTTTAACACTGTCTCTTTGGACTTGCCAAATATATTCCTGCAATTCCACAGGGCCTGTAAGACCGAGATGTTCCACCAGGCCTACGGCTGAGGACAACTGCTGGCCTCCCGTCCCCCCTCCTCCACCCTCCCTTCGTTTCCTTTTATTTTTCTATCCTATTTATGTAATCCAAATCCCTCCCCCTTTTTAGAGAATTTATTGTTTTCCTTGTTCCTTCCTTCTGAATGTGTCTGTGGTCTGTGATTTGGCTTTAGGGCACCTTGCAAATTTTAAAGTGATACTGTGGTTTTAAATTGTAAATTGTTGGCGTTTTAATTGTATTAATCTGATGTGAGATCGTCTGGGCCTGACCGAAAGTTGGGAGAGGGCAGCATAAACTAATAAATACATTAAAAATAAATAAAGTCCTGCCTTCTGCTGTACAACTTCCCAGGCGAGTAACAAAATTGTAAAAGCTATCAATTAATAAAACTATAAAACACCCACCAAAATAATAGTCAATAGCAGCCTTGGAGGGGAGGGAATCATACAGAGCATTACTAAAAACAAGTCAGTCATTAAAATCATTTTGACTTTGGCATCTAAAGGAAAACAGAACAGGCAGAATATGGGAAGGCATTCCACAACAGAGAGGCTCTATCTGAAGGAATTCCACAACAGAGAAGCTCTATCTGAAATGGCTGAAAAGGTCAAAATGTATATATGGTCAATATTAGAGTGTTGGACATGGTCCGTAGCTGCCCTTGGCAAGACTCCATCAGTCTTTGATTCTGCACTCAGAAGATTCCTTGTGACGGCATATGAAACCCTATTATACAAATAAAATATGCAATTGGGAACAGCATGAAATAACCCACTTCACAATTCCTGAAGTCATACCCTGGAAAGTTTTCTTGCTCAGCTAGGTTTACAAGAACCAGAGTATTATGTTTGCAGATGGATTATAAAGCAGGTTCTCTCATTAACTTTGTTTGTGTGCTTGCATATACAAGTGCCCGTATTTCAGCCGAAACACCCACCCTCCAATTAAAATGCACAGTTGTTTGATATAAAATCCTCATGCACTAGTAGTATTTATTGAGGGTGGATTCCACTTTTTCCAAGTAATGGCCTCACTTGGTTTATTTTATTTCTTATGGAAAAAAGCTATAAATTCTTAAATAGAGATAATGGCAACATTTTGTGGGTGGTAAAAAGTACCCATAGTCCCATAAAAATAGTCTCCAGGATATTTGTGCCCACAAATATATCATCTATGGGGCTAAGTAGATGAAGATGAAGCTAGGGCAGCACAATCGCCTGTGTGCACATCGAAAGAGGAAGTGTAACACTGGATCAGTAATTAACCTGACTAATAGTTTGAAGTTGAATTCACATATCACATTATTTGCCTGATAACTGCAATTATGTCTTGACAACCTGAATGTGTGCAATTGCTATCACCACCGCGGGCAATATCAGTCACCATAAATCACCCCTGCCACTTATCATATCAAGCAATTATCCCAACATAAAGAATCAAACTGGAAGCTAATAAGATTATTGTCTTGGTTGTCACCTGTCATGTTATAGTCATCATCACTTTAAAAAAACTCACCTGAAGGGCATGCCTACAAAATTTCTTCTTAATATGTCACAGCTAAATTAATAGGACCTTCATTCAGGCAAGGAATGAAGAAGTCAGAGGTGATGCAGTGAAGATGGACATTTCATGGGGGCTAGGTTAAACAGCAGTGTGGCATGGCTGATTCCATGTGGCAAGCTGTTCTTGTGCATCAGTGTACATTTTCTTACATGCCACAACATGGATTTAAAATCAAAGGGTTTGCTATAGGAAGATGACCACTATATATACAAATAGCTTGCAAGATAAAGACAGCCACTCCAAAGAACAATTTAAGCTGGCCACCATATGACAGACATACGTTGTGCATTTTCCCATAAGGCTCTCATGGAAATATGACCTCCCTAAACTCATGTGCAATCTGTCCATGATCAAGCAAATCTGGAAAAAAAAATCTGCAGTAGGGTAGAGGATTATACTATGGTAGGTTTTGCATTTGGGGGTTAATGCTACGGGAGCTGACTGAGACTAATCAAGACAGAGCTGCTATCCCTTTGCGATACAACACAGAACTTACTTAGGTTACAGGAGATGGTGTGGGGAGCACGTTTAAAGTTTAAGTCATGAGGACAGAAAATCGTATTCAAAATTTGAGAGGGAGCGAGAGTGACAGAAAGCGAGAGCGAGAACAATTTATACATTTTAATCCTTCGTCCATTGTTGGGGTTTGTATGCAATGTCCTGATGACACCTGATGACGTGCTCTCCTTTTAGAGCCCTGTCAGGTAGGTATCGATGACTTCATTAATGAGTGAGGCCCTCTTAAGAGGCTGGCACTTTGTGTCAAAACTTATTTCTACCCACTGGCCCACTACCCGGAGAATAGAATGGCCACTAAAAAACTGTGGCAGCTCCAGACATCTTTAGTAGCCATTTGATTTGCTATCCTTTATTAAATAATTTTTATTGATCAATAACTAATAAAATGTTTCTAATAGTTTATTTAATAAATTTGAATGTAGATTGATATAAGTCAGAGGTTCCCAAACGTTTTGAGTCATGGAGCACTTTTCAGGAGAGAGATTCTTCATGGAGCACTAATTTTCACCTAACACCTATATACTAAACCGAATGACAGCAGTATTTTTCTTTCCATTCTCTTCATGAAGCACTGGGAGATGTTTTGTGGAGCACCAAGTGCTCCAAGGAGCACAATTTGGGAACCTCTGATGTAAGTGAATATAATGGAAGTCAGTCTTTTATGAGAGTTACGGGTAGTTCCTTCCTGACTCTGGCAGTACACTGAAACTGGCATGGCACTAAAGTGGATAGTATTGTATGGCCATTCTGCAGAAGCAAAATAAGTGGCACCCACCCACCCCAATACATGGATCCAACAACATTGTGATCAGAGTGCCTAGCAACCTCATCAACAACCACCAATCATGAGGTAGTAATGGCAGGAAGGTGGCAGGATGAGGACTCCCTGTGATTCCTTGTGGGTCACCCACTTATAATTAACTGATTTGCATATACCCAGAAAACAATAGCAAATGTTTATTCAGTTTTGAAAAGCACATAGTTAGGATATCCATTCCAGATAGGAAGTGGAGCAGTAGTCCTGGACTGTGCACAGTGTGCAGGCTTATCCTTCATACCATTTTGAAGAACACGCAAGAGTAACGGTTCTCCATCTGGGGGATCCTGGTCCCATCTCCTCTCTTCAGAACTGTGAGCTAAAGATTCGGACTTCTCATTTCAGGCCACATCCTCTCTTCTCATCAGACCAAACTAAGGCATCTATGATTCCCTCATGGTGGTTTCCATTCTTATAGATGCTTCTACATATAGATCAAGTAAAATTTTAAATAGTGTTTGAACAACTGGGAAAGTGAGACAAGCAACAGCTCCCCTCCAATTTTGAAGTGGAATATATTCCTGCTCACCAGTATCACTATCCTCCTGTGCATTAGTGATACGTACATTCCCCTATCTCTTCTCAATGGTTCATTTTTTTAGAGCACTGTAGATGGAATCTAGATACTGCACATTCTGCTCCTTTTATTGCCAGTCATAACCTCGGTACTGTGTTTCTAGCGGTCTGAGATTTTCTGCCTGAACAATAGTCCACTAAGTAGGAAGACAGTATGGACTGGACAATTAGGTATTCCTAGCCCTAAGTATTTTGTACCAACGAGAATGAGGCAAAGCCATTAAACCAATGACAGAAAACACGAGAGAGGAAAAGTATAACTGAGCTTTCCCAGCTGAGTAAATGACAATGGGGAGGAAAGATTTGTACATTTCCCAGAAGTTCCTTGAGGCGACAAGTTTCATTTTCCCAGAGTTGCGTTTTACAATTCTAATGAGAGGCAGCTCCCTCCCCTGTCTCCTTGCCAGAAAAGACAGGTTTAGGGAGGAAGATCTTCTCACCAATAGAAGTGCTACAGGGCATGCGAGTATGTTCAGCTCACAGCCACACCAAGATCTGATTTATGTTGCGTTCTGAAGTGATAAAAGTCACCACCTCTAATTTGTATAGGGCAAACATTTCTTCCATGTGGTCACATTTGTAATTTCATCACATGCAGGAATGTAGAACACCAAGAAAAAGAAGGGGCCAAGTTAAGTGGTGGCCAGAGGTGAGTGCTGTTTGTAGAGATCTCCCTCATGTCAAAATGGCTGACTGGGGACTTCACCAAATGAGGAAGAAGGAGGAACGTGGTGCCACCGCTCTTTCTTTCTTTCTTTCTTTCTTTCTTTCTTTCTTTCTTTCTTTCTTTCTTTCTTTCTTTCTTTCTTTCTTTCTTTCTTTCTTTCTCCAGCTGCCCCTCTTCAGTCAGACTGAAATGCTAACCACTTTCAGAACTGCAAGGATGTTGATAGAATGATTTGGGGCTACTGAGGCTTGGTGTTTGCAGTAGCAGGGTTGGGATGAAAGGAGCTGCAGCTTTGCAGACTCGGTGACTGCAGGAGGGTTTGTTGTTTGCAAAGGCCAAGGCTGAGGCAAGGTTCTTGGGGCTGCCTGGGAACATTAGGCTGGTTTGGGGGTAGAACAGATATGTTGCCATTCTGCACTCTACAAAATATTGCAACTTCCAGTCACCACTGGAACATATGGACATGTGCTAGCTGTAGGATTGCCAGGTCCCTCTTCGCCACCGGTGGGAGGTTTTTGGGGTGGAGCCTGAGAAGGGTGGGGTTTGGGGAGGGACCTCAATGCCATAGAGTCCAATGGCCAAAGTGGCCATTTTCTCCAGGTGAACTGATCTCTATCGGCTGGAGATCAGTTGTAATATCAGGAGATCTCCAGCTAGTACCTGGAGGTTGGCAGCCCTAGCTAGCTGTACTAGGAGTCCTTTCTGCGCATGAGAATTATGCAATACAAATTGAATCACTTGAAAATGTTGTGTTTGGGAGATGAGTTGGAACTAGGGTTTTCAAGAAGTATTTATGAAGTTTGCAGTATGTTCACTCAGAAATATGTCCCACGGAGCTATGTGGTACTTACTCCCATGTAGATGTGAATAGGATTGCAGCCTTTGTAAATTCACTGGTCTTACGAGTATAAGAGCGTTATACCCCTGTGAATACTCCTGGACATCAATAATGTAACCATGAGGAATTAAACTATTGCACATGAAACAATGCTTCTTTTTGTCCTTTCATATTTCAGCATTTCTAACAAGGATTTCCAGTTATGAAAAAATAGCTTGTCTTAAAGGAAGGAAACTGAATGAAGGAAACTACTCAGTATTTGAATTCCCCGAATCCTTCTTGGGAGGCACAAACAAACAAAATCTCTGTAAGGCTGCACTTTCCTCCTGCTATTTAATGATTACATTATTGTCACTTTGTATCTTGGCATTGTACTCTGCTTCTCTTGCATGCTGTAGACAGCTGGCATTATTTGCCTGTTCTGATTTCTATGTATTATCTGGGAAGGGTAAACTACTTAGCAATATAAAGAGCACTGAAGTCCAGACCCAATAACAAATACACTAGGCGACAGCTCATTTCCGCTTATATTTAACAATGACCTATGATTACTTCAAATGCCATTACCAGAAGAAAACATCTCGCCGTATCAATTCATGTTGTGCTTTTCTTTTGGGTGTTTTTTTCCCTTCCTTTTTTAAAATATCAAGCCAGTGTTTATTCAGACAATGCATATTCCTGATACTGTCATTTCCATGGGTACTGAACCCACTTTTGATGTATATGAAGAAATAATCCTTTGCTGATGGTTGAACCTTTGTTGACAGGCTCAGGTCTGGAAATCTGTTTTCCTACTAAGCAAGTGAAAAGCAGTTGTAGGGATGCAATTTGCAGAGGAAAAGTGGGGATAGAAGAAAGGAGAGTAACTTTTCCCTGACACATACTTTCCCTGCAACTTGGTTCCTCCCTTCCAGTCATTTTCCCTTTTGATACAATAAATATGCATTCTAGAGTTGGCAACTCCAGTTTAGAAAATTCCAAGAGATTTGAGGGTGGTACCTGGGGAGGGAGAGTTTGAAGATGGGAAAGAGCTCAGCAGGGATGTGATGTAACAGAGTCCTCCCTCCTTGGAAGCTGCCATTTTCTCCAGGTGAAGTTATCTCTGTCATCTAGAGATCAGTTGTAATTCCAGGAGAACTCCAGGTCCCACCTGGAGGTTGGCAATTTTTCTGGAATTACAGCTGGGAGAAAAGGAGCTGAAGCAAAAATCGGTGGAGAGCGGATATAGGCACACTATCCCCCCAACTCCCACATTATTACCCTATGATATGAAAAACCCCTGCTGGAGTGTTGAGGAACCAGGTAGGGTAGGAAGTTGTGGGGAGCTTAGTAGGTACAAGAAGACACCTGCTCCTTTCAGCCAATTCTCCACTGCAAACTATGTCTTTTACTCATGCCCCCCCCCCAGCTTTGTAGACATTTGATAGTAAGTGACATTATACAGCTCAGGTCTGTCATCAAATATCTAGCTCAGTCCTGAGAGATACAAAAATACCTATGATATTTTTAAATCTGTACCTATCACTGAAATTGTCCATTAACTTTCTTTGACAATCCTTTGCCTATTTCCTAGCTCTTGGTTATTCTGTTACTTTGTGAGGGTTGAGGAGGGTTGGAGAAGAACTGGTCAGGCTTATCAGTTTAATAAACTTGTTATTTGGGTTTTTATCCTGGAGCCCAGTGTGTGCTACATTGAGTAATATAACCTGCCTGAAGATTTGGTAAACATAGGCTATAGCGGAATCCTTTCGAGGATTAGGTGGTCCAAAGAATGTATCTTCTTCATCGCACAGTTGAAAGTCCTAGAAAATATAAAGCTGGGGAGGGTGGTGAAGTGGTACTTGATTAGAGAAGGGCTTGGATCAGGAGTAGGTCATGACAGTCTCTATAGCTGCCAAAAGGCCTTGCCCCTTTAATAGACATTGAAACTTTTCATGGCATGGGGTCAATGCCATCACCTGGTAACTGAAATCTCATTAAGCCTCCTTTAAGAGACAGGACATTTTGTTTTATCCCAGGCAGTTCGGGTAAATGATACAGCAGTTATTTGTGGGCTTCCTAGAGGCACCTGGTTGGCCACTGTGTGAACAGACTGCTGGACTCGATGACCTTGGTTTGATCCAGCATGGCTTTTCTTATGTTCTTAACCCTAGCTAGTGTCTGCAATCCTATGCTGCCTGTGTACTACTTAAGAAACCTCAGGGCCACTGGCCCTCAAAAAACTCAATGCCAACCTTAAATACCACCCCCAGCATTGTGTAATGGTTAGAGTATTGGACCCAGGTTTGAATCTCTGTTCTGCTATGGAAGCTCACTGGTTGACCTGGGGCCAGTCACTCTCTCATAGCCTACCCAGTGTAGGCTGAGGGTAAAATGGAGGAGGAAGCATCCCATTGGGGAGAAAAGCAGGGTATAAATAGCAAAATAAATATAACCGTGAAAAATATTCCAGGAAATCCCTAAAAATCACACAGCTAAGCCAACAGTATACTTTTCTTTTCTAAAAAAAAATAAAAATAAAAGTAGGTACAAATGAGCTTTATTTTCTGAGATGGTCTGAAGTGGATTTGCTGCCTTAAAGCTCTAGGAACGGTCATCCAAATATTATCAAATTTGGTTCTTATTGGAGCAGTCACAGAGACAGTGATTATCTAATCCACTCATCACCTAGCAGTTCTTCAATACCTTGGGCTGGAGGTGCTCCAGAAAAGCAAACAGTGCTGATTAGCAGTAGGAAAAGCTACTTAAAAGGGGTAGGGGAGAAGGCCATTTTCCTTCTGCAACACGGACCAAATGCCAAGCAGAGAGAACGAGTCATTGTTCAGCCTTCATTGACTCACATTCTTTCCTCCCACTCTCTTGCGAGATTAGTGTGTGTAGAACTTACAGCCCCCAATTAATCAATTTGCCCCTTTGTCTTGAAGAGTTTCGTCCCTGCCCATGCTGTGAGAAGGGCACCCCGCTGCCCAGTGTTGTAATTTCTATTCCGCCTAGCCTGCAACATAACGGAAAGGGAAGGGGGAGCGAAGGATGTGGGGAGAGGAAATCAGGCTTCAACATGTTGTCAGTCCAGATAGCTTAAGGTTCCCCTCCCCCTTTCTTTTCTGTGTGGGGTTTTTATTACAAAGAGTTTGTCAGCCCCTGCTGGGGATCTCAAGGGGACCAATGGCAGAGACTCACAGAATGAGCTTATGTTTTGCTCTTCGGCTACCACTGG
This sequence comes from Euleptes europaea, assembly GCF_029931775.1. NCBI lineage: Eukaryota > Metazoa > Chordata > Lepidosauria > Squamata > Sphaerodactylidae > Euleptes > Euleptes europaea. Next base: position 33,057,073 of record NC_079320.1, on the reverse strand, counting down.
CAGTTCATGCATAATGACTCCAGCGAAAGAAGTCTTTGAGTCTCACAGACTTATTATCCTCCCCTAAATCTTCTCTCCTTGTCACATGTTTACAAACACTCCGCACTGCCATTGTCAGGTTGAATTCAAGGCTTTCCCTTGTACGGGGAGAAATTACCATTCAAAAGCCCCCCTCTTGTCACTCTGGAAAATGCAGGAAGCAGAGATTGTTAGTTTACAGCCCCTCCAGCACCTTTGCAAGGAAATAAAGTTAACCCTGTCATATCTCTACTCCTGTCTAGCGGTAAGGAACAGTCAGTTCTGTCAAACCGAAGTGTCGTTTGGCCTTCTAGAGTTGAATGAAAAATCCCTGCAGTTTTCTGGGGCTGACTGAAGAAGAAGCTTGTTAAGATGGGTCAATAGCAGTGTATGCTGAAAGACTATTGGTAGCTTTTTCTGCCAGAAAAAAAAGGGCTCATGGATCTGCAAGCAGCGTCGCTCATTCAGAGGGCAATTCATCTTGCAGTGGTCCCATATAAACCTCCATTCAGAACACGGTTGCTGCATTTCAATTTGCCAAATCTAGGCAGTCTCCTCCGTGTATTATGTAAATTGTTTTTAAACTAGGCACATCAGGCAGATATTTGGTCCAAGCAACCACAACAAAAGCTGAAGAAAGATGAGCAAAACCAGTTTTTTAATCTGTCAGTTTGTTCATACCAGGATTCGCTCATGCTTTCTTAGAAAAGTGCAGACCTTGACAAGAGGAAGATACAGTGAGTTTGTCGATGGTCTAAAACACATGGTCCCTTAGCCCACTTTCTTCCATGTTTATTCCCTGTTTCACCCAGGATCAAATCTTCGCGAACGGACGGGACCTTATTTGCTGTTGGCTCAGCCCTGTCTTGATGCCAAACGAACCCGGTTTTTGTAATTCACGAGACAAACTGTTATCCCTGGCTCGACTCAGATAAACACAGGCTGTCTTCCCGCATCACAACGGCCCGCCCAACTCGAAACCCCTCCCTTCGTGACCTCTCCGCCTTTTTTTAAAAAAAACGACCAATCACTGGGGGTGGGGGCATTGCTGACTTGCCAGGAAGTACGTGTCTCCCGCATTTTCTGTTTCCATGGACTGATCAGCACACAGCTTCGCCCTGGATCATTCAAGGTAATGCGTACAGTTAGGGTTCATTTTATTCTGGCTGGAACAGGGAAGAAAGTAGGCTATTTTCAACCTCCATTTCCAGGATTCTTCTAGCCATAATTTGCCAAATATAGACAAATTATTGCTATTACTAACTACCATACTTTGATCTGACATTATAATATCAAGTATGTTTGTAAATCCTGAGTTGGCCATCATAGCAACAAAAAGGAAAAAGGAAAAAATATATTAAAACACATTATTGGCTTTAATAATTGCTTTTTATTCCTTACATTGTAAGATTATCTGAATGCATTTTACATCCAGAAAAGTGGCTTAAAATGCCATTAATTAATACAAATTGAAATAAAACAAGCAAGGTTTTCAAAAACTTGCCCAAGCAATCAAATATCCAGTGCCCAATCAGAAGCTTTGCTGGGGCAAAACCACACATGGCCCCACCCATGTTCTAAAAACACCTGGTAGACACCAGGAAAAGTGTTGGTGGGTGCTAAGGCACCCACATGCACCACGTTAGGGACCCCTGCTTCTAAAGAACTGAGTCTGCTTGTGAAAGAGAGGCCCATTCACCCACTTCCTGCCTCACTGCTTGTGAATTGTTCTTCCCAAACAGAGCTCTACAGTTAAGCATTTTAAATGTTTTTAAAATGTTGTTGTTTAATAGGGATGAATGGTCTTGGCCATTTCCCTTTCTTTTAATTTGATATGTTGCTATGATGACTAGACTACTGTAATGCATCCTACTTAGGTCTCCTCTTGAAATCAACTTGGGGACTCCAGTTGACGCAGAGCCCTGCAGCTCAGAAGCTAGGCAGAACATGCATATTAGTCCCCTTCTGCAGCCACAGCATTGGCTGCCAATCAGTTACCAGGCACGTTTCAAGGTATTGACTATCACATACAAAGCCCTTCATGGCCTTGGCCCCTCATATCTGCAGGATTGCCTCTCCCTATGCTCCACCATGACAGCTTCACTTGTCTGAGTAGGACCCCCTGCAGGTGCCACCCTGCACACGAGCAAAATCAACAACTGCTCATACATGTGCATTCTCTGTTGTGGCCCCTGCCTTAAGGAATGGCCTGCTTGGTGAGGTGCTCAGGACATTCCAATGACTATGCAAAATTGAATTACTCCGGAGGGCTTTTTTACACAGGTAATCAGGGCTGTACAGTAACAAAATGTTTCAGAAAGATGCTTTGCTAAAGTCTGTGAACTATACAACTATATGTAAGTGTGATCCTACTGTGTAATTTCTGCATTGTTTAGCATGGCATGTTAATACTTAAGCTTTGTTTCAGCTCCGTATTCAGATCTGTGCTTGTTTCCAGATTTCTGCAATCCAAATGTTATTGCTTTGTTCATTGGATGTCCCTTCTTATGGGTGTATTTGACTCACACTATATAACCTGTCTTGAGTCTCAGTGAGAAAGGTAGACAATAAATAATGTAAATAAATAACAAAAAAATTCTGTTTATTTTTGTTGCTGTTGTTGATTCTTTTCTTTTCACACCATTTCTACATATACACCCTTCTATGTTATGCATTATTTACATTCCATTTAGATACAATTGACAAAAAAAATTGCATTGATAAAAATGTTGCTTTGGATAGGCTAAAAATATATGTGTTGTTTTGATGGACTTGAGGAACTAGTGCAAAATTTAAGAATCATCAGTCCGCATCTCACAATGGGGACACATCTGACATGGGGGAAATTTCAATTGATCAAGGCAGCTTTTGAAATTTGGTCTCATCTTTACATTTAAATTTTTTTTAATGCTATACTTTCCAAAACATGTAAGAAGAAAGTCCTTCAGTTGTAGTAAAAGTTGTAGTAAAAGAGCCATCTGTCTCAAGATTAAACTAGTCAATCTCCCACCAACATTTCACTGATGGATGGATTTCCTTTCAGAGGATTTTACAGAAAGTCATTAGCAGACTCAAAGACAGAATTAGTAACTCTCAGATAACTCATGTCCCTCAAGTATTTCTTGTAAGTGGTAGCATTTGCACACACTTTTTTTTTTTTGAAAAAAATGCTTTTATTCTCATGATAATATCAACATCAACTTTTCAATACATACAGTATTTGCTTGTACTGTTCCACTGAGATTAAAAGATTTCCATTTCCTTCCTATGTATATTTTATGATTGATATTCCTTGCAAGGTTTTATGGGATATTCAAGTTTTTCCCCCTCAAAGAAATCCATGCCCAGCTATTTCCATTGGGTGGGATGGAAATAACAGTAGTCAGTAGGGTTTCCACCCCCCATCTCCAGCAGTGGGGAATGCCTCACCCTGGGGCCTCTCCACTGATAAGCTGTCCGGCAGGGGGACTTACCACCAGAAAAGGGAGACCTAGGCTGGTTTCACCAACAATGCACTGATGTCACACTTCCAGCATGCACTGGAAGTGCCATCACATCACCAGCAATGCAGAGAAGCTCTGGTAATTGGGCAAAAACTCTGTGGCAAAAATGACTTCTACCATAGAGTTTTTGCACCAATACCAAAGGTTCCCTATGTTGCTGGCAACATGATACTGTCACGTCTGGTGTACACCTGTCTTTGCTGCCAGTAAGTCCCCCCTACCCCCTGCCAGTTGCCAGGGGATACCTGTCAACCCTAGTAGTCAGCCTGAATCTTGTGGCACTTGAGTCATGAACACAAACGCAGCTTGATGCTCCTCCCTCCGTTCTCCCTTCACACATGGAGCACAATTGAAACCTTCCTGATTTGGGAAACTTTCAATCAGACTCTGGTTTGATGTGATCTCCAGTTTGCACTTGGGAAAACCGGAGTGTTTTCTCAGCACAAACCGGGATTCTAAAGACTGTGGTTTAGATTCCCATTTTTGGGGAAGAAACAAACTCCAATTTGCCCAAGTGCTTACATTCAGATGCCATGGCAAATTGTACTGAAGTCATTTCAAACCAGGGAGCTTACAGCTGTACGCCGTGTGTGAGGGGAGAAAGGAGGAGAGTGAAGGGAGGGTGTGAATCCAGAACAAGCTGTGTTCATGCCCAACATGGACAAACATCTGTTCATTGTGATCTCTGCTTGAATCCTCAGCCTTTTCAATTCTGTTTCCCACTAGGTGGTCGGTGGTAAACTCATTCTGACTTGCTCTAGTGTAATTAATCTGGAATACCCTCTGTTTACTAACTCTTAAACTACAGAGAAATAATGGTAGACCTATTGATTTGTTTAAACATCCCCTTGAAGTCCTAAAAATGTTTTGCCTAAAGAGGACTGAACACGTTTTATTTCAACTCAGGCTAAATTGAGGGCAAACTCTATTACTGTGTAGCAGTTCCCATACCCATTAATGCAGATTTTTAGAATCTACACATTATCATGCATAAAAGTGAAAGAAAATCTGCACATTAACCTTTCTGGTCATAAATATAAGAAAGGGATTAAAATGATGTTAATGGGTTACTAATATGCAGTAAGTGCTATAAATCTGATTTAATACTGAAGTACCACTGGTAAGCGTGACTCCTTAGAGCGTCAGCGCAACCACAGTGTTGGTTTGAGAAGTAAATTACTTATGCACAGGCAACCAGTATCGGGGGTGAGAAGACAAAATGGCAGGAGAAAATTTCAAATATAAGGTAATGTATCAATCTCCTGGGAACTGTAAAACAAAAACAACTTTTAAAAAAGATGTGATTCCAATATACTGCTATAATTTCTTCAGGTAATTCCTGCTCTTACCAAGATAATATTTTCCTGTATTTTATGTCTTTTCACACATGATAAATTGCTGTCGAGCCTTCCCTGCCATTCCATTAATTTTTTAAAAAAATAAACATTAGAAGAAAGGCATTTGAAATTCCAAGGAGCATTCTGGTCAGTAGAATATTCATATTTGCATAAGAGGGAACATGCTGCTAGGTAATTTTGTCATGATAGAATGCAGCAAGGAATATTGAATGGCTTAATCTAAACTTTAAATGGGTATACTGTTTGTTTGTTTGTTTGTTTGTTTTTGCTGGCTCACGGCAACCCCATAGGGCTTTCAAGGCAAGAGACCTTTGGAGGTTTTTCGCCATTGCCGGCCTCCGCGTCACGGCCCTGGTGTGCCTTGGAGGTCTCCCATCCAAATACTAGCCAGGGCCAGGACTGAGAGTGTGTGCCTGGCTCAAGGTCAACCAGCAAGCTTCCATGGCCCGAGTGGGAATCTGAACCTGGGTTTCCCAGGTCCTAGACCAACACCTTAACCACTACACCATGCCTGGCTCTCGGGTATCCTATGGCTACATTTAAATCTGAGCAAAACAAACTTCTACACTCATTGAGTCCCTGTGGAAAATCCAAAGGAAACCATTCTCACTTTACGTTATCCAGGCTTTCTGCAAGTCTAATGTTTTCAACAATGAAACAAAACAATATACAGTTTTTAGTGGCAGAATCCACAGTAGGCCTTACAGCTATGATCAAGTGTAGAGAGTGTACTTTTCAAAGGTCAAGTAAACAGAGCACAGTACAGCTTCAGATAAAAGAATTAAAAGAGCCAAAACAAAGGGGGCTTTTGAGGGAAAAGGACATTGGCAAGATAATCTAAGTAAAGATTTTTAGTTAGGAAAAACATGCAAAAGTGGAGGTTTCTTAATTCAACTGTTGTAGTTATTACGTTTGTAATGTTGTTGTATGGTTTTAAGGGTCTCCTTTGAACTGCTCCAGGCATGTTTGTTTTGTACATTTATTTGAGTATTTCTATTCCCCTTTCCTCCCCTGAAGAACTCAAAGCAGTTTACAAAGAAACCCACAATGCAATCCTATCCAGAGTTACTGCAGTCCAATTCTGTTCATGTCAGTAGGCTTAGGGCGCATCTAAGCTATATACCCAGGAGTCCCTGACCTGTCTCAGTCACATGACCTCTCACAGACTCGTCTTAGAAATCTGCTCAGTCATTTGTTTTGGCTCCAAGCACTGCAATGGAGGCTTTGACCTTCTCTCCCATGCAATTTTCCCTAGTAGAAATGGCCATGGGGGGCGCTGTTTACCCATTCAAAGAAGTCCATATTTCCTTGATCATATGTTCCCAGGACATGTGGTACATGAGGAAGTGGCAAATGAGGGCCTCCGGTGGCCATTAGAAAAACAGCATGGGAGGGAAGGCAAAGGCCCTTTCTTCCCCTTCACATCGCTCAGAGCACTGAGCAGTTTTTTAAGGTGGGTCCCCAATACTATATGTGACTGTGACATGGGTTGGGGACTCCAACCACAGCTTATGTCACATGTCATTTTAGATGAATTTTTGTCTGTGTGTCATCGAGTCACAGCTGACTTAAGGCGACCCTGTAGGGTTTTCAAGGCAAGGGATGTTCAGAGGTAGTTTGCCATTGCCTGCCTCTGCATCACGACCCTGGTAGTCCCTTGAGGTTACCCACCCAAATACTAACCAGGGCTGACCCTGCTTAGTTTCTGAAATATGACAAGATCAGGCTAGCTGGGGGCTATCCAGAACCCTTAGATTGGAGTAATTCTGCATAAGACTGCACTGACAACAGAAAGCTAAATGTAAACAAAGAAAGCCAAAATCTACAATAAATCTCCAACTCATGGGTTGGTCCTGGATACACTGCTCTGGCTCTCTCAGGGCCAAAGTCTGCAAGCTGAAAGGCCATTCCCTTTGACTCTTTCCAAAGGCTGGTGACTCTGACCATACCCGTGCTCAACTACATGTGAAAGGGTGCAACTCAACCTGGATGTCACACCGCTGACAGAACTCTTCCCAAGACTCTTCTCCCCTGCCAACGGTATTTAGCCATAACATCACAAAGCCAAGTACGAAATGTATCAGCAGGATACATCAAATAGCATGTTAGAAGTACATGAGCTTTTTTCAGACATTATGTCCACAGCATACCAGATAGGGTTGCCAGCTCCAGGTTGGGAAATACCTGGAGATTTTGCAGGTGGAGCCTGAGGAGGGTGGGGTTTGGGGAGTGAAGGGACTTCAATGCAGTATAATGCCCTAGAGTCCACCTTCCAAAGTGGCCATTTTCTCCAGGTGAATTGATCTCTGTTGCCTGGAGATCAGTTGTAATAGCAGGAGACCTCCAGCTACCACCTGGAGGTTGGCAACCCTAATTCCAGAAGGCTAGCAACCGCATATATTGGGACTGTATTGCTCTTGATATGCACAGTTGGCACATTGTCTGAACAAGGGCACCAAACATAATTTGCATATGTGTGCAGTTTTTTGTAAGTGAATCAGAACCCTGCAAAATCCTGCAGTTAGTTCATATGTACCAAAGTTGTACATGCATGTATTATACACGCGGGGCTGCTGTTCAAACACTGTGACTGAATATAGGTTGCCACTATGCAGACATAACATCTCAGATGAGCTTTTGCTAAAATCATTTTGGTTACAATGTTGAATGAGGAACCATGAGCCAGGCAAAGCAAAACCCACTTACCATGTTTAAGTGCTCATCCAAAGTCATTTTACATCAGATAACCTGCTGTTCAAGATAGGGTTGCTATGTCTCTCTTTGCCACTGGTGGGAGGTTTTTGGGGCAGAGCCTAAGGAGGGCATGGTTTGGGGAGGGAAGAGACTTAATGCCATAGAGTCCAATTGCCAAAGCAGCCATTTTCTCCAGGTGAACTGATCTCTATTGGCTGGAGATCACTTATAATAGCAGGAAATCTTCATCTTTTACCTGGAGGTTGGTATAAAAATTAACACCTCTATACCAAAGATAATATTGTACAAAGTCAGTATTTGAACACAAAAGTTTTTTTAAGTTAATTAATTTCCATAATATTATCACATCAAAAATTTCAACTATTAGAACAATAATAAGTTCTGTAACAAAAAAAACCCAAAGTATTTATTTGTTACAGAACTGATTATTGTTGTAATGGTTGCAGTTTTTGATGTGATAACATTATGGAAATTAACTTTAAAAAAGGTGTTCCTATACTGAATTTGTACAGTACCTGGAGGTTGGCAGCCCTAGTTCAAGATTATAGAAAACAAGGCAACTCAAACCAAAAGAAGATTGGGAGGCACTTTTATACACACTCTGAAGGTGAACATTATGCTCTATTCTACCACCATCTTGTGAATTAGCCACAAAGCCGTGGTAGACTCTGCTGTCTTAGCTCGCCTCAAAGGCATCATTCACACCAACTGAATCAAATTGTCATGGTCTTCACTAATGTGCTTCTGCCATTGAATAATCTGGAGTCATTTTACCATCAAGTTAAGGTGGATTAAATAGAATCTAAAATCTTCACTCTTTCCACTAATTAGTTGCTCGCATAGAAATGATGAAAGGCATCCTGCTGTGTTGGTTCAGGGCATTTCACACTTGAAACATAAATGGGATTGATTATCTTTAAAAAGACTGGTTGCTGTTTCTGTGTTGCTTAAAATAATGCCAGGACAAGATACTGGGTTCTTTTAATGCCTTGTGAAAGAGAAAAAGGAAGAGAGAGAGATAAAAATAAAACCTTTCTGAAAGCCGGTGCAGTGTAACAGTTAGACTGCTGGACTATGACTGGCAGATTTGGGTTCAAACCTTTACTAAGCCATTAAGATCACTGGGCAACCTTCAACCAGTCACATTTACCCACCATAACTCTCCTGTCTAAGAGAGAAAAGAGCAACGTTGGTCTTTGCAGACATTCCTCTGAGTGTGTTGTCGAGAGCCTAATAAATTCTTAACCATAAGCATCTACTTACCTTTTTATTGTCTGACTAATCTCTCATGTGCATGAATCTGGGCGATCTTTGGAAGAATAGAGAAATAAATAATAAGATTTAATACAAACCAGGGACCATCGTGACATAAAGAACACAAATGCGGGTGCTTTAAGAGCAAAATTCAACTGCATCGTGCCAGCACATACATTGCTAATATAGTCCACTGAACTCATGCATTTTTATACATTCTTTGTTTTGAAGGGTAACAGCAAATAGTTAAACAAAATGAAAAGGGAAGGAAACTCACCACAGGAAAAGGGAAGAAATAATTTTGCACAGATTAACTCATATGCAGTGTCAGTCATGTCCTATTACCTAGGTATGGGGTTAGATTTTGAAGAACCCTTGTTAAAACATGCTTTCATCTCATATTATATAATGGAGGTTTGCCATTTCACCTTGTAGCTCAAAACGTTGGGGGAGCATCTTTATCTTCTTTTTACCGTCACAACCACTGCCCCCCCCCCATCCAACCATCATACCTTATGGCCCCAAACAATATCTCTTGAAGAGAGTATTGCCTTGAAAAAAAGGGTGGTGTAGTATATCAGAAAAATTAATTTACCCATGAGATGAATTGGCATCAGGTATCCTTCATGCTGCTATGACAACACTGGAGAGGGTAATGAAGAAGGTAAGTCTAGTGTAAAACATAACAAATCAGAAACTGCTCATGCTTAAACTCTTGTTCAGATTTATTGTTTTCAGAGAGTGTGTGAAATAAGCCGATACATTTGTAACCAAACATCTCTGAGGCAGTTATACTGCTGCAGAAGACAAGAGGTAAAATATTAACTACCAGACCTATCTCATTGTTAACTGTGCTCAGATCGTGGGAATAATCATGAAGGAGCGGTGTCCTTCATAGTACACTCACACATGATTTCAGTATACACAAATTGTTGTGTTTTTGTTTTTCATTTTGTGGTAATATATATATATACACACACACACACACACACACACACACACACACACACTTGTAACAGGAAGACGTTGGGCTGGATCCAGCCAGCTTTTTCACTCAGTCTCACCTGATTCTGACAACCTCCCATCCCACCTCATATTTGTAAATACAGGGTCCATAATTCCCCCAAAAATCTTGTTTTGGTAATCAAAGAAAACTACTACTTCTGGAAGAAAATTAGGGTTGCCATTAGCAGGAGGTTTTTGGGGTGGAGCCTGGGAAGGGTGGGGTTTGGGGAGGGACTTCAATGCCATAGAGTCCAATTGCCAAAGTGGCCATTTTCTCCAGGTGAACTGATATCTATCGGCTGGAGATGTAATAGCAGGAGATCTCCAGCTAGTACCTGGAGGTTGGCAGCCATAAAGAAAATGATTACAGTAGACAAAGAAATAGCAGAAACTGGTTGGATACAACCTTTATGTATTAAAATCATTTAGACCCAGCCAGCTTTTTCACTCAATCCCACCCAATTCCTCCCTTACTACAACCTCCCATCCTCTATGTCTTCTGTCCCCTCAGGTCCCATGATACCCAGCATAGCATTTTTGGTGGTCATAGGGGATCTGACCTTCCTTTTTTCACAAGAAAAAAAAGGTTGGGTCCAATCCTTTTTTTAAATCCTGAGTGTGGTCTGGACAAATAACTTCCTGTTTTGTGTCCTAAACCCAGGTCACCATGCTGTCATGGCACAGAGCAAACTGGCCAGTGTTCGGAGAAGACATTCACTCTACGTCTGCCGTAGTCCCTCACCTCCCTCATCGTACATCAATATCCACAGCTGGATTTATATGACACATGTTTCTGTTCCATCCCATATTCCCTCCAACACCCTCTTTCAAATCCCTGATTAGCCTCTAATTCTTCATTTACTGTCATTCCTGGGATTTCAGAATTCATGAAGGCTCTGAGAAGGAATTACTGTACAGATTCCCTGAGGAATGAAACAGCTGCCTTTTATCTCACACTTGGAGTATCTGGCCAGATACCCGGAATCCAGCTGCTAAGATTTTGCATTGCTCCACTATGTTCCCACTGTCATTTTTTGTGGCGTTCCTAAGGAATTATGACTCTTTTTTCTCCATAAGTTAACAGCACATTTGTATATTCTGGCAGGAACGTTGAGTGCTTTGCAAGGCCCCTTATTCAATCAAGCACCCTTCATATCTAAAAACTGGGGTTCTGCACTACTATGCACTACTATGCACAAGCAAAAATGCAGGGCTTTATTCATGTTGATGTTATGTATGCTATAAATTAGAGCCCAATAGTACACTCAAACAAACAGCGATAAAGAAATAAGCAGGCACACCTGAAGACTTCAAACACTCTTTATGTACAAAGCTACGTCTGCTACAATTTCATCACGATGAGGATTATGTTCCAGGAGGTCGGGCAAGCAAGATGTGGAGAAATGAACTCCACTTTGGGCTACATCAAACTATTGAGAGTTTGGGGGCTATGAAACTGCCATGTTCACTCTAAAACATTTCTCTGCCAGTGCAAGGACAGGAAACAGAAGTGTGGTTAATTGCTATCAAGCATTCCCATCCCATTGATAGCTCTCACAAGCACCAAGAAGAAGAAGAATTGGTTTTTACACTCTGCTTTTCTCTACCTTAAGGAGTCTCAAAGGGGCTTTCAATCACAATTACTTCCTCTCCCCACAACAGTCACCTTGTGAGGTAGGGGGGGTGAGAAAGTTCTGAGAGAAATGTGACTGGCCCAAGGTCGCCCAGCAGGTTTCGAGTGGAGGAGTGGGGAATCAAACCCAGTTCTCCAGATTTGAGCTTGGCACTAACCACTACACCATGCTGGCTTGGTTATACAGATGCTGCTAGCTAGCAGAGACCAGGTCATATTATGTGAGTGGTGACCTGTAAATGTCTGTTGTTTTTTAAAACATCCAGCTGAAATTATGCTTGGTTTCACTTGTTTCAGACAAAGGTATTGTGTCATTTGCCCTAAGTATTAGAAAGTAAAGTATTAGAAAACAAATATGAGATATGTTGGTTTCTGTGGAACACATGCTGAGAAAATAAATGTGGGAAAGATGTTTGATACAGGAATGAGGTTGAATTCATGCCATGAACTTTTTATCCTCTGCAGAAGGTTCATGTTATGTCATGGTTCCCATTTCAAAGGCATATCAAGTCCCATAGGACTCACAGGCATAACAAATATTTCCTTACACTGATAATCAAAAGGTTCTCCTCGGCCCCTAAACCCCAGTGCACCTTTGCATGGCAAGAAGCAAAATCTTGGCCTCAGATTGTAATTTAGAAGCGTCAAGTTACACTTCTCTAGAACGACTGCTATAGCTTACTGAGAAATGAGTGGGTAATTTTGGGTTTCAACATTTATTTTAGCCTTTATCTGTGAAGCTGATTTAGACAGTGGCTTTAGGGTCGTCTGATGTCTAGTGAGCTACTAAGTAGACAAGCCAGAATGACTCCCTCTTAAAAAGTGCTCGAATACACTGTAAAACCAGCATCCCTAGCAAAGTGTCTGGAAATCTGAAATCCTATACTGCTTGTATTTAAGAGGATCTCAATCCAAAGGTGCATTCCTGAAGGGCTGATCATAAGTTTATAAAATCACATAATTGGAAGGCTGGGCCACTGTGCAGCATGCCCTAGTCAAAGGGGACACAGCGGACCCTGCATCGAGGGACACAGTGGCTGCATGGGAACATGCAGGGAGAGGAGTTCTAGGTATGTAGGCATCATAAATAGCTTTAAAGGTAAGCACAAGCACCTTGAACTAGATCCAGAAATGAACCAACAGCCAGCAAAGGAACTTGGAATAATGTGATCCTGCAGGCTGGCACCCAACAATATATGGGCTACCGCATTTTATCCCAGGTGCAATGTCTGGATTTTCTTCAAGGGCAGCCAAGTATACAGTGTGTTACAGCCTCAAAGTTACTGAAGCATGGATCAACATTTTTATTTTTTGCTGTCAAGTCACAGCTGACTTTTGGCGACCCCACAGGGCTTTCAAGGCAAGAGACTAACAGAAATGGTTTGACATTGCCTTCCTCTGTGTCACATCCCTATTATTCCTTGGGGGTCTCCCATCCAAATACTAGCCCTGGTCGAGGCTGAGCGTGTGTGACTGGCCCAAGGTCACCCAGCAAGTTTCTGTGGCAGAGTGGGGATTCAATCCTGGGTTTCCCAGATCCTAGTCCGACACCTTAACCACTATACCACATTGGCTCTTAATGGATCCGCATACCCCCCCTCCTGTACTTTGCAAGGAAAATTCCTCTCTCCACTTTCTCCACTGTACATCATGTTACTGTAGGTGCTCCCCAGCTCAAGGTACTGGTGGTTGGGTTTGCTAACCCCAGTTTAGGAAATTCCTGGAGGTTTGTGGGGAGGTGCCTGGGGAAGGTGCCTGGGGAGTCTGGGGAGGAGAGGGAACTCAGCAGGTATGTGATGCTGTAGAGTCCACCTTTCGAAACTGCCATTTTCTCTAGGGGTACTTATCTTTGTCATCTGGTGACCGGTTACTTCAGGCCCCACCTTAAAGTTAGTAACCCTATGGGAGGTCAGTCACTGAAGCCCCAGAAGCAAGAATAAGAGAATTGTTTTGTGGACCAAAGTTTTGGCAATAGTGGTTTTTTAAAGGTGTTCTTATTGTGGGTTTTAATATATTTTGTCCTTGGTAAAATGTTATATGTTTATTCTAATGTTTAATTTAATTTTATTAATTTTGCTCAAGACCTTTAGTTAAAAGAGCTTATTAATATTAAAGGAAAGGAAAAGATCCTCATGGCCAGAGGGCATTTTCAAATATCTTCCTAATTAAATGAAGCTGGAAGAAAGCATTTTCACTGGTGTCTGCCAAAGTGAGCTTTGATTGACAAAAGGTTATACCCTGGAAATTTTAGTTGGTCTTTAAGATGCCACTGGATTCAAGCATTTTTCACTGCTTTTTCCCCCCTACTGGACACCAGTAGAAGCTGTTATCACCTGCTTTCCCCCCCTCCCATTCTGCAGAATTGCCAACTGGACAGGAAGAAAAGATGTCCTGTCCCTTTGCCTGTGTGTGTTAAATGCCATCAAGTCGCTTCCAACTCATGGCAACCCTATGAATCAGTGTCCTCCAAAACGCCTTGTTAACAGCCTTGCTCAGAAGTGTAATGAATGGAGATGGGTACTTGAAGCTTTCAAACCGATGTTAGAGGGACAGTTAAAGGGACCAGTTTAAAAGTTGGCAGCCCTACTGTGGATTAGTCTGTTGATGACAGTTTTCTTGTTCATAGTATCATAGAATCATAAATGACCACCAGGGTCATCTAGTCCAACCCCCTGCATAAATGCAGGAAATTCACAACTACCTCCCCCCACCCCACACTCCCAGTAACCCCTACGCCATGCCCAGAAGATGGCCAAGGTACCCTCTCTCTCATCATCTGCTTAATGTCATAGAATTAGCATTGCTGACAGATGGCCAACTAACCTCTTCTTAAAAACCTCCAGGGAAGGAAAACTTACCACCTCCCGAGGAAGCCTGTTCCACTGAGGAACCGCTTTAACTGTTAGAAAATTCTTCCTAATGTCAAGACGGAAAGAACCTAGGTTAAAATACTTATAGTATTTGATGGTTTTCTGTTGTTTTTCAGGTAAGTCACTTTCAGTCTCCACTGAGCCAAGGAAAATGTGTTAAATGAAACAAATATTAAATGTGTTAAATTGAAACAAATATTAAACCCTCTCTATCCCTGTTCCATAACCCCACTCCACGCTAAGGCCACAAACAAGTTGTTTCTTAAAAAAAAAAAAATGCTACAGAGATCAATTTGCTGTTCTCCCTGTGTTTAATTTGGCAAAAAGAGATATTAGAAAAGCATTGTAATTTTCCAGGGCATTCTCCTCTGAATCAGCCTACCCTTGTAAAGCTGTCCTGGAGTGCCCCGACCTACCTACCTTAGAGGAAGGGAGGGTATAAAGTTACCTGCCCTGAGCCTGACTTCGGCTGGGGAGGGCGGGATATAAGTCTAAATTAATAATAGTAATAATAAAACAATATCTGTTTATTTATTTAACTTCATTTGCATGCCAACTTTCTCTCCAAGGGGGACCCAAAACAGCATACATGATTCTCTTCTCCTTCATTCTATCATCACAATGGTTCTGTGAGGTAGGTTAGTCTGAGAGGGCGTGGCTGGCCCAAGGTCACCCAGTAAACTCCCATGGTGGAGTAGGGATTTAACCTGCATCTCCCTGCCACCCCAGCACTATATCTATCACTTTTAGAGGTTCCATCACACCGTAGGGCATATACAATGGCAAGATGTAACGCCTTCCCTTCAGCTATAACAGAAGGCGGGTACAAAAAGGTACCATTGGAAAAGCGATTTTGCCTCTGTGGATCAGGGAAGATTGAGTCGATGGACCATATTTTATTGCATTGTAGGCTCTATGAAGCAAGCAGAATGAAGCTTATTTCTCCAATAATAAAGCAAAGGCATGGTATTACCGATGTGGAAATAAGCCAGAAATTACTATTTGACATAAACCTGGAGTTCATATTGAATTGTGCTTGATTTTTAGCTGTAGCCATTAAAATTTGTAAAGATAAAATGGTGATCTAAATGAAAGGTTGTTACCCAGGCGATTGGATGAGCTTTGTATGTGCATTTTATACCTATATTACATTTCACTGTGGGGTGTCGTATTCCATCCACTGTATTTGGATGGCGGGTTAGATTTACCAGTGTATTAGGATTAGGGACTTGTTGTAACTTTGCTGGTTATATATCGAATAAAGGTTGTCTATTTTAACCTGCATGTCCCAGCTGCATCGTCTGGCACTCTAACCATGACACCACCCTGGCTTGTGCTTAATGTAAGCACATTAAGAAGTAACACAGTCAGCTTTGATAGATCTGCATTTCTCAGAAAAATCACTTGTTGTTTGAAAGAAACTTTGAAGTACAAAAAAAATTATTCAGGTCTCCTGGGAGCAGTCTGTTAGAGGAGTTAGGGAATCCCAGCTAGGAAAGAATGCTATGGAAAATATAAACATGCCTTATCTTCCTTTCTCCAGCAGCTAAGATTTCCTGGAAGCTGCTATTTCCTCTCTTTGACTAGGGAAACAATAAAGAGCATGTGGCTGTCAGTGCTTGAATGGGCTGATGCTGGAAATGAAATTGTTCCGTGATCAATTAGAGCTGTATACTATCTGGGAGACACAGAGGTTGAGGGCCACTATGGCAGTGATGGAGAAGGACCTCATAATCCTTGGGAGACTGCATACATATGGATAAGCCTGCTAGGGAAGAAATGTTGCCTTTTAAATTATTGACCACTCGATGTGTTCTGAGCAATTCTGAGCAATCCAGCAATGGTAGGCCATTTCAGATGCCCTTGATGCACTCATCCTCTGCAGGCAACAAATCCATGGTTCTGTGCGGGCGCCCTTTCTCCCCTTTGACTGGTTGCTTTCTGCAGGGCAAAAGGAATATAAAGCCAAATGCTGTTAACCCTCCTGAGGAAATAAGGCTGAATAGATCCCCTTCCTATCATTATTAAGACCCCTCAGCAGCTGCTTCTGTAAATCATTTTTATATCTGCATTCCTAGGGAACTAGAGGACAACCTTGTGAATAGGGTCCCCAGGTTATTCTACAAGCTCAGGCAAATGCATCTCATAAAACTCTGATGTTCAAGGGTCTGACCTTGGGTTTCAAAGTATTGCATATCTGGAGAATCGGGGGGGGGGGATATTCTCTCACTACACTGCAAAGAAAAGCCAGCATGGATTGCTAAAGCCTTGGTAACACTGAAAACTGCAGAACATTATGTGGGGGAAAGAGACAGTTCAAAAGGATAGCTTCTCGAAAGAAAAGAAGGAGGGCTGAAAATAGACTAGCTGGAAGAGAAAGTGAATACCCAGGATGATTTTTAAACATTAAGAAAGGTAAACTCCCTTATATATGGTCAGAAAAACTTACTGACCCATTCTGTGCTCTGCTGGAGCAGTTATGCACAGGATTCACTATAAGGATTTCTAATACAGTGAAGGGGGCTGAAGCATATGTGAGGCAAAGACCATACATAGAAGAGCAAGAATGGAGACAAACCATGAAATTAGTAATTTTGTTATGTTCTCAGGTAAGCTAGATAAACCTGTTACAACTATCTTCAGATTTTTAAAAAAAGTACTTAAATGATGGTGCTCCTGGATTAGTGTTAGCTGTTGCAGCCTCAAAAACGACTTCCTTGTTTCTGCTGCACACTAAGTGGCAATAGGGTTGCCAACCTCCAGGTACTAGCTAGAGATCTCCTGCTATTACAACTGATCTCCAGTCGATAGAGATCAGTTCACCTGGAGAAAATGGCCGCTTTGGCAATTGGACTCTATGGCATTGAAGCCTCTCCCCTCCTCAGGCTCCGCCCCAAAAATCTGCAGGTATTTCCCAGCCTGGCGCTGGCAACCCTAAATGGCAAGGAGGTCCATGCCAGCTAGGGTTGCCAGCCTCTAGGTGGTGGCTAGAGATCTCCTGGACATACAGCAATGTAATATTGAATCGATCACTAGAGGGAGCAAAATACATGTGGAACAGAAGAACCCCCAAAGCAACAGGAACATACAAGCCAGAAAAAGGAGCATGTTGGAAAAGCTCCACAGGGTCATTTCAGATTAGGAAACTGGTGGAGGAGAGGCTTACCCTCTCCTGCACTGCAGTCCTGCATGCCAGCTTTTTTTTTTTTTAAGGGTCAGTCTCATTAACAGAACTACCAGAACTTGATGTAATTTAGTCCTTAGGTTGCCCGAAACCAAGAAGCATCCCCTAACTCAAACTCTCTATTAACAAGAGAGTTCGTTAAACTATCTCAATTTATGCCTTTCAAGAAGAGACTGTAATTTTAAAAGTGGGGACTGAAAAAGTCAGGGGTGGTTAGGAGTTGTTGGTTGTGGTTGTTTTAAATTCATACAGCCTCGTTGCCTTTGCAGTGTGACAAAACAATCCACCACAAATTTTCCGCTCTCAGCATCACAAGGGAGGATTCCAACAAGTGAAACAAATATAGCATAGATTGTAGATGAACCCCACCAAGTTTTGCCTCCTATTTCCCAGGGTCTTTCATGAGAATCTTGGTTGGGGCCCCGTGGGAATGAGTGGAAGTTGCCAAGAAGCAGTGCTTGGTGGGCTGTACTCACTTCGAACTGCGTTTTATATGGCATGGTAGTATAAAGCCGTCTTTCTTTGCCCTCCCTTTTCACAAGATTTTTCAAAGGTCACTGCTGCACCAGTGTCAGTGATAATTTAAGCACCAAATTTAACTTACATTGAATGCTGGCTTTTGTTTTCATCCAGTCTTGTCAGAATGTTTACAGGCTGGGGTTTTTCCCCCCAGGTTTATCTCTGAAGCTCAAGTCACTTGCATTCCAGGAATGCTTCACTTTTAGTGGGAAAAAATGCAGTTTATTAGAGGAAACTTTGAATGACATTTTCTTTTTAATGCCTGATTTGCTGGTGCACAACATCTAGGCCTCGGCTAAAGCCAGATCTTTTCTACTTGCAAAGCAATACCTCAAAGAAAGAGTGGTGCAGAGTGGAAAAAGTCCCATAATTAACCAGCTTTATTACGTGACTGAGAGCCAGCATGGTGTAGTGGTTAAGGTGTTGGACTAGGACCTGGGAATCCCACCTGGATTCCACCTGGAGTCTTTTGGTGCTGGTCCCAGATGAGTAGTTGAATGACAAACTGTTCTCTATACGAACTGTTCATTCTCTCTCTCTCTCTCTCTCTCTCTCTCTCAGTTGTGATCTGTTGATAGGCTGAAAGGGCCTATGTGTGTGTATGTATGCCCCTTCAGCCTATCAACAAATTGCAACTGAATAGGTGTGTACATGACAGCATTATTGCTATTAGGGTTTTGTTGTTGTTGTTAATTTCATTCATTTCTGTTTATTGTTGCTGAACATGTTCATTTTTTAAAAAAAAATCTATTATTTATTTTTTCCATTGGTTTAACAGAGAAACACACATACAGCTGAACCTTTTTTTACTTTATATCTTGTCCATTTGTTTGCTTCTGAGGTAGGGTGAACAGGTGCTGTATCCCACACATAAAGGATTCTCCAAATCAGATTCCAGACAGGTACCATGAAGTGCCCCATTTTATAAACAATTAACATTTCCCCCTGCACAGTGGGGACCCAGAGATGTTTGGAAGGCAGCATTATTACAGGATGAACACAGGGATTCCCGAGACAGGCACTTTCCCCATACACAATATCAATTGTACCAGCAAAGCAAATGGTGGAGAAGCCATAAATAGATGGTCTCTCAGAGAAAATACTTAACAAGGCCAAGAAACAGCAGCCCTGCTCCATGCGTACGTGGACTCAAAAAAAGTTCTCCTCAAGGCCAAGACTGCAGTGATTGGCAGAAATGAAAGGCCTCTTCGGTAATGACATCCATGCACTCTGCCAATTGGTCTGTTGCTTCTATTATTGGTGACATGGCATCTCGCCTCTCTCAGTCTTGCATAGGGTTGCCAACCTCCAGGTACTCAATACAAATCAATATCAAAACACTATATTATACAAAATTGGTGACCTGGTGCTTGACACCCATAAGTGTGAATAAAACAATATATATACAAATAAACAAACAAGATATTCTTTTACACGTTCTTGTAGCAAAATTCTTTCAAAGTTCTTATCAAAGTTCAATTGAATAGTGCAACTGAAAATGAAAAAGGTATCTTCTTCTTGCCTTGGCGGCTAAGGTTGGTAACTTGGCTTCTCTGAGGAGTCTTCACAGCCAGAAAGGAAATTATTCAAGGAACGTTTTCCGGATTAATTTTAAACATTTTCGCCGCTAGGGGGCTTTGTCAGCCTTGGGAAGTTTCCTTCTTCTTGCGCGGCCAGTCTCTCGGCAGGTCCTACCTTCAAGAAGATACCATTTTCATTTTCAGTTGTACTATTCAATTTATGAACTTTGATAAGAACTTTGAAAGAATTTTGCTACAAGAACGTGTAAAAGAATATCTTGTTTTGTCGAAGGCTTTCACGGTCAGAGTTCATTGGTTCTTGTAGGTTATCCGGGCTGTGTAACCGTGGTCTTGGAATTTTCTTTCCTGACGTTTCGCCAGCAACTGTGGCAGGCATCTTCAGAGTAGTAACACTGAAGGACAGTGTCTCTCAGTGTCAAGGGTGTAGGAAGAGTAATATATAGTCAGAAAGGGGTTGGGTTTGAGCTGAGTATTGTCCTGCAAAAGTATTGTCCTGTAAGTATCAAGATAATGTGCTAATGAGGGTATGGTATGTTAATATGGAACCATTGTATCCTGAAGTGATCTGTTAATGTGTGTAATCCAAAGCTAATCTGTATGGCTATTGTTGAATGTTGTCTTTGTCTGGAGGTTTTTCAGGGCAGGAAGCCAAGCCTTATTCATTCTTAAACTCTCCTCTTTTCTGTTAAAGTTGTGCTGATGTTTATGAATTTCAATGGCTTCTCTGTGCAATCTGACAAAATAGTTGGTAGAATTGTCCAGTCTTTCAGTGTCTTGGAATAAGACCCTGTGTCCTGTTTGTGTCAGTCCATGTTCAGCCACTGCTGATTTCTCAGGTTGGCCAAGTCTGCAGTATCTTTCATGTTCTTTTATCCTTGTTTGTATGCTGCGTTTTGTGGTCCCGATGTAAACTTCTCCACAGCTGCAAGGTATACGATATACTCCTGCAGAGGTGAGGGGGTCTCTTTTGTCTTTTGCTGATCGTAGCATTTGTTGTATTTTCTTGGCTACTCCAAGAATGAAATCAGAAGGGCCATTAAACCAAACAAAAATCAGAAAACTCAAGAAAAACAGTCTCCCATAGGAAAGGTATTCTTGCCATTTATTAAAGGAGTCACTGATAGGATGGAGAAACTTTTGAAAAAACATAACCTACAAACAGTGTTTAAACCCACCAAGAAAATACAACAAATGCTACGATCAGCAAAAGACAAAAGAGACCCCCTCACCTCTGCAGGAGTATATCGTATACCTTGCAGCTGTGGAGAAGTTTACATCGGGACCACAAAACGCAGCATACAAACAAGGATAAAAGAACATGAAAGATACTGCAGACTTGGCCAACCTGAGAAATCAGCAGTGGCTGAACATGGACTGACACAAACAGGACACAGGGTCTTATTCCAAGACACTGAAAGACTGGACAATTCTACCAACTATTTTGTCAGATTGCACAGAGAAGCCATTGAAATTCACAAACATCAGCACAACTTTAACAGAAAAGAGGAGAGTTTAAGAATGAATAAGGCTTGGCTTCCTGCCCTGAAAAACCTCCAGACAAAGACAACATTCAACAATAGCCATACAGATTAGTTTTGGATTACACACATTAACAGATCACTTCAGGATACAATGGTTTCATATTAACATACCATACCCTCATTAGCACATTATCTTGATACTTACAGGACAATACTTTTGCAGGACAATACTCAGCTCAAACCCAACCCCTTTCTGACTATATATTACTCTTTCTACACCCTTGACACTGAGAGACACTGTCCTTCAGTGTTACTACTCTGAAGATGCCTGCCACAGTTGCTGGCGAAACGTCAGGAAAGAAAATTCCAAGACCACGGTTACACAGCCCGGATAACCTACAAGAACCAATGAACTCTGACCGTGAAAGCCTTCGACAATATTTTGAACGCCTCTACGGGGAGGAAATATTTCAACAGACCCGGAGATTGGAAACACTTCGGAACAAGAAAGCACATCTACTTTGTTCTTTAACTTTTCTACAGCGATGCAGAGACACTGGAACCATTCCATCTTTTCTCACAAGTAAAAGAATCTTTAAAACTTCACGAGCTAACCGCATTTATGACCATCTAGAACGGGCTCTCTTACGAGAGAGAATTCACACTACCCGCAGAGAACTTGCTGCCACAGACAAGGAGTTGTTTTCCTTACATATCAATACTAGCCACAAAATGAGAAGCCATGATTGGGACAAGATTGATAATCTCACCTACAGAAAAATGGAACAGGGGTTAACCAGCCATACTTCCAGACAGAAGCAAAAGTTTAACAAATTACAGGAAAGAAGACAGAACAGTCCAAAACTTGACAACAAACGGATTATCTTCAATCTGACAGACCGACAACTCTCACCTGAAGAAACTTCCATCTTAGCTAAGGGAGGAAACTTTGCAGTCACTCCCACCCAAATTCCAGTGGAAGACATCATTGCAAATGTAGAATCTGCCATTCGTAATCTACCTGAAGAAGATGCTGAGGAAATAAGAGGAGAGACAGCAAGAATTCTACGAAAAGCAAAGCCCCCTGCTAGCAATATAACACGCAAGGAGAGAAACGCCATCAAGACCCTCAATGCAGATCCAGAAATCATTATTCTACCAGCTGACAAAGGCAATGCCACAGTGATCATGAAAACAGAAGAATACAAAAAGAAGATTGAGGAACTTCTGGACCCTGCCACATACAAAAAACTAAAACGAGATCCAACTTGCAAAATTACCAGGAAAACTAGCATTCTGATCAAGAATTCCACTCTTCATCCCGACACACACAGAAAACTATGCAAGACTGAAGCACAACCACCACGATTATATGGACTACCTAAAATTCATAAGGATTCCGTTCCACTCCGACCCATCGTGAGTGCCATTGGTTCCCCAACATATGAATTAGCTAAATATTTGACCTCCCTCCTACAGGACCACATTGGAAAAACCACTTCTTACATCAAAGATTCAACTCACTTCATCAACAAAATCAGTCCGTTAAGACTCAATCCAAAGGATATATTAATCAGTTTTGATGTTGTATCCCTCTTTACCAAGGTTCCAGTTAAAGACACAATCTCATTGATTAACCAGATTTTTCCAGAAGATATAACAGCCTTATTTCACCATTGTTTGACAACAAGTTATTTCCTATGGGATCAAGAATTTTATGAACAGATTGATGGAGTAGCTATGGGAAGTCCACTCAGTCCAGTAATAGCAAACTTTTACATGGAATATTTTGAAAAGACAGCATTAGAATCAGCACCTTACAAACCTACAGTCTGGTTCAGGTTCGTAGATGATACATTTACCATTTGGAGCCATGGTGAAGAAAAATTAATGGACTTTCTAAACCATCTTAATAATATCCATCCAAACATTCAGTTTACCATGGAAAAGGAAATTGAGGGTAAACTCCCATTTCTTGATACCCTTGTCATCCGTAAATCAAACCTTCAGTTAGGTCACAAGGTCTACCGGAAACCAACTCACACAGATCGCTACTTACACAAAAACTCCAACCACCACCCCCGACAGAAAAGAGGAATAATCAAAACATTAATGGACCGTGCAAGACGGATCTGTGAACCACAGTTTCTCAAGGAAGAAACTAACCATCTAAATCACGCACTGCTAGCAAACGGCTACTCCAAGAATGAAATCAGAAGGGCCATTGAACCAAACAAAAATCAGAAAACTCAAGAAAAACAGTCTCCCATAGGAAAGGTATTCTTGCCATTTATTAAAGGAGTCACTGATAGGATGGAGAAACTTTTGAAAAAACATAACCTACAAACAGTGTTTAAACCCACCAAGAAAATACAACAAATGCTACGATCAGCAAAAGACAAAAGAGACCCCCTCACCTCTGCAGGAGTATATCGTATACCTTGCAGCTGTGGAGAAGTTTACATCGGGACCACAAAACGCAGCATACAAACAAGGATAAAAGAACATGAAAGATACTGCAGACTTGGCCAACCTGAGAAATCAGCAGTGGCTGAACATGGACTGACACAAACAGGACACAGGGTCTTATTCCAAGACACTGAAAGACTGGACAATTCTACCAACTATTTTGTCAGATTGCACAGAGAAGCCATTGAAATTCACAAACATCAGCACAACTTTAACAGAAAAGAGGAGAGTTTAAGAATGAATAAGGCTTGGCTTCCTGCCCTGAAAAACCTCCAGACAAAGACAACATTCAACAATAGCCATACAGATTAGTTTTGGATTACACACATTAACAGATCACTTCAGGATACAATGGTTCCATATTAACATACCATACCCTCATTAGCACATTATCTTGATACTTACAGGACAATACTTTTGCAGGACAATACTCAGCTCAAACCCAACCCCTTTCTGACTATATATTACTCTTTCTACACCCTTGACACTGAGAGACACTGTCCTTCAGTGTTACTACTCTGAAGATGCCTGCCACAGTTGCTGGCGAAACGTCAGGAAAGAAAATTCCAAGACCACGGTTACACAGCCCGGATAACCTACAAGAACCAATATCTTGTTTGTTTATTTGTATATATATTGTTTTGTTCGCACTTATGGGTGTCAAGCACTAGGTCACCAATTTTGTATAATATAGTGTTTTGATATTGATTTGTGTTGAGTTTTGTGCTGTTCATTCTCGCCTGCTGCGTATGTTACAGCACAGGTGTTTCCTTCTTGTCAGCCAACCTCCAGGTACTAGCGGGAGATCTCCTGCTATTACAATGGACCTCCAGCTGACAGAGATCACTTCACTTGAAGAAAATGGCCGCTTTGGCAATTAGACCCTATGGCATTGAAGTCCCTCCCCTCCCCAAACCCCGCCCTCCTCAGGCTCTGCCCCAAAAACCTCCCGCCAGTGGCGAAGAGGGACCTGGCAACCCTAGTCTTGCAGCCCTTATTGAATTGCAACAATTCCAGCAATGCTCCAGGACACCAAACAATGCCCTTTTCTGATAATTCCCAAATGTCATTAATTTTTCAATCTGGGTTAGGTGCAGTGATTATATTGCAGAATGAAGGGTACTTCTTTCAGGGTATGATGGGTAGTGTATTTGGGCTTCTGAAAAATGTTTGTGGGCTAGGAACTTTTGTGGTCAATTTTGCATGGCCGGGCTAAAATAAAAACAGCAGTCTGTGTCTCAAGGAATGTTTTCATACATTTACATTGCTGGTGGTTACCTGGCAACCTAAACTCAACAAATGAAGTCTAACTGCCAACATGTTTAACAAAACATGGAAGGATTTCAACCTAAATAAGGCAACATTGCTGAAGGCCTAGCCAATCTTCCCTGGCATCATCTGCGTCTGATCTTTGAAGGCCCGTCTGAAACAAGCCAGCCTCTTGTGAATTCAACCTTCCTGTCTGCCTCAAAGCCGTCTTTAAACCCCCAGGAAATAGGTCTGTGATTACAAGAGCTGCAAATTGTTTAATGTGTCTCTGCAGCCAATTATCCAATTTTTGTTGTTGTTGTTGTGGCCTCTGGAGTTTATATCTAATGAGCTTGTTAGCTCCAGACCCGAGTGCATTTGTAGGACATGAACTCAGGATGCACAATTTGACAATGCCAGGAGGTCCCAAAGCCACTTCTTTGCAGGAGGCAATGCTGGGCATCATAAATTGTACAGTGAGTCAGTAAAAGGCGGAATTAAGTCTGCCGTTACACTCATCTTGTAAATTGAATTAGTCCACATGTTTTGGTAAGCCACAAGGAGACCCAGCGTGTTTTCTGCTGTGCTCTACGTCTATTGCTGTTTAACAGCTCAGAAAAGATAACTTAATTACGATACCTGGAAAAGACGGCATTCCTGTGCCTTTTGCCAGCTTGCAGGGGGGAAAGAACCTGTAAAACAGCCAGATATGTGTAGCAATCAAGGTCTGTGGCTTGTCTGTTTTCTCCTTCAGGGCCCCTCATTCAAGCTTATGTGGTCATGAAATGTAACAAGTATTTCAGTTTCAGCTACCCTGTCTAATTTGTCTTTTCACTGATAAAACTCTAAGAAAATAACAGATTAATTGGATCCATTCATGCAATGTACATGACGAGCAGATGCTTTACCCTTTTTACAGCAAATTAGAAAAGTTCTTAGTCCAATGGGCCAGCATGGTATAGTGGTTAAGAGTGATGGTTTGGAACGGTGGACTCTAATCTGGAGAACCGGGTTTGATTCCCCACTCCTCCACATGAGCGGTGGAAGCCAATCTGGTGAACCAGGTTGGTTTCCCCACTGCTATACATGAAGCCAGCTGGGTGACCTTGGGCAAGTCAATTCTCTCTGAACTCTCTCAGCCCCACCTACCTCACAGGATGTCTGTTGTGGGGTGGGGAAGGGAAAGCAATTGTAAGCCAGTTTGATTCTTCCTTAAGTGGTAGAGAAAGTTGGCATATAAAAACTAACTCTTCTTAATTGTTCAGACTCCAAGAGAGTTGTTCAACAGAACTCAATGGAAAAAGGAGTGGAGTCTTGTGTACCTTTTTCACACCACTGAAAAAGTGATACCCTTCCCTTCCCATTGGAGTTTTGGGGCACTGTGATCCATTGATAGTGAAGGATGCTCTTGAAGGATTTTTGCTTGCTTTCAGTGATGTCAGTGCACAGCTACGTATAGTTTGCTACATAGGTTTGTGACATCAGTCCATTGCGTCCATTTAGTGGGTGAACTACAACTGGCTGGAATCAAACATAATTATTTCCAGGAAGAAGATGACTTAGTTAACATAAGACTTTAAAAAACCCTCCAAAGTAGCACCAGATCAGGAAAACAATGGCAGCAAACAGGCTGTGGGGGGGAGTGAGCATTCTCATTATAGAGGGAGGGGAAGGCTTTGAAAATAATTTGTGTCTATCAACCTGACTATTCAATTAGTGAACATTCAGCAGAGTTCAAGCATTCATAATATCTCCCCTCTGGATTATGCAATAGAAGGGCTAGTTCACCCTCCTAATTTTGTAAACATTTTCTTGCTTACCATGCCTTTCATGGCATCTGCCTATTAATGTATGAGGGATTTCATTTCAATTCCACCAAATCTCTGCAAATTTTAGAGTTGCCAATCCCCAGGAAGGACTTGGAGATCTCCCGAAATTACAACTGATTTCCGGACCACTAAGATCGGTTTCCCCAGACAAAATGGCTGCTTTGAAGGGTAGACTCTATGGCATTGTTGCCTGCTGACATCCCTTTCCTCCCCAAATCCTGCCCAAGCATTACCCCCACATTTTTCGGAATTTCCCAACCTGGAGTTGGCAACCCTATTAATCACATAAATATGTAAGACCACAGCCAACTCTTCTGAGAAGGTGTATACATAACTGCAACCCCATTTCTAAAGAAAAGTGGTGTGCTTTAGTATAAGTCTTCCAGAAGTCAAACACAGTTCAAATTGGAAAGTAATAATAAAGGGCATGCTTTTAGCATCCAGAAAACCCAGGCAAAACGCACAGAAACGCATGGGTAGAGGGAGGCGACCTCTGATGGTCAGAAAATGCATGCATAAGCAAGGAAAAGCCCCAAAGTAGTTGATGGGGTGACCGCAAGGAAACAGCCATGCATAAATTGCCTTTCTCTTCCTAGCTGAACTTAAATGTTCAGTTCCCTCATGCGGAATATTAATAATCAGCACCAGCATTATATGACTGAACCATATATCTGTAGTTCAGAATTTTTGTGAGCATTCTATGAAAATGTGTCTCAAGAAGCCATTAAGGACACTTGAATATCCAGTTCGGTTTGCATCCTGCTCCCAGTTAATGATCAAGGAAGCTTTAATGGAGATGGCCAGAATCTTCTGCATGCAAAGCATGGGCTTCAGCCCTGAGCCACCACACCCTCTCTGTACCACTAAGCCCACAATCTAAGGGCACGTTAGTGGGAAGTAAACTTGCAATGGGGTTTTGAACCAGTAATTTGATTAATGTCAGGCAGGGACTCAACCTGTGCACCAATAACCTTGCTCTAAAAACGTAGTTTTGTATAATGGAACTGCTTGGGTCATAACCATGCTACTAGGAAGGGCAACAGAGGACAAGGCAAGGCCATGAGCCACAATCATAATCTGGACTTAGTTTTTATGCCAACTTCTCCTATAGCAAGTTTGATGAAAGAATGATAATTTATTTAGAGGAGGAAGATTTTAAATACATAAAACCAAAGGTCACCTGAATGTATCTGACTGAATTTTAAGCCATGCCTTCAGGGAGTGTACAACAAATGACATCTCTGGATGTAGAAACTGTTCTGGCATCTCGCCAGTCCCTAAAATATCCAGATGATTGGTTGACTGCCAAAAAGTTGTTATGCATGAAATGTCTGCTGCATGCTGGATTGCAGAGCTATGAGAGATCTACAGGGAAGAAAGTACATAAAAGGGTTTGCCCCTCTAGTGCTATCATTTCGGTTGACCAACACTCATGAATATCAAAGGAGTAAAGAGGAGCACTCCTTTTGGGAGGCTCTTATATGAGCAATGCTCATGCACATCCCAGCCTAGCCATAGGTAGTAGGATCACCCACGTCATGTATCCCTGCAGCAGCTACAGCACGATAGTTTGCACTGTAACGTTCATAGAGGCAGCGGGTAGAGAAAGACTCCCTTCTGCTGCAAGGCCATCTCTCCCAGATTAGTCTATCAGTCTGCCTGTAAATGGTAGGGCGGCCAGGTCCCTCTTCGCCACGGGCAGGAGTTTTTGGGGTGGAGCCTGAGTAGGGTGGGGTTTGGGGAGGGGAGGGACTCCAATGCCATAGAGACTAATTGTCAAAGTGGCCATTTTCTCCAGGTGAACGGATCCCTATCGGCTGGAAATCAGTTGTAATAACTGAAGAACTCTGGCTAGTACCTGGAGGTTGGCAGCCCTAGTAAATGGCCTGCCTGTTCATTATCTTCCAGCACAGAATGGAAGGCTGCCTGGACAGGCAGGCAGGCAGGCAGGCAGACAGACAGACAGACAGACAGACAGACAGACAGACAGACAGACAGACAGACAGACAGACAGACAGACAGACAGACAGACAGACAGATAGATAGATAGATAGATAGATAGATAGATAGATAGATAGATAGATAGATAGATATGCAATGAATAATCCTGGCAGGTCAGAAATCCCAGAGAATGGAGCTGCCAAGACATGTACATAATTTTTTAAATGTTTATACAAGTTTAAAGTGGAATGTCCTCTTTCAAGCCTGTCAGTGTATCTCTGCGCCTGTACATATATCCTCATTTGGAGATAATGCCGAATGTCTCTCTGAGGCCCCCTGTGAATGTGAGTCCCGAGCCAAATAGCCCCTCTATGAAAGGCCCTGTTAATCCCCCCAAAGACTACTTGAGAAATTTTAAAAAGCAGAAAAATGGTGGCTTCTGATTAAGACCTAGACTAGAAAATATACTGCGAGTTCCATACCAGGAGTTTCCTGGATTTTTTAAAAGGTGCTGACGGATTGGGCAGGGCCCATAGCATGAGGAGATGGGGCTTTTAGGTCTCCTACATGCTGAGAGCAAACAATTATTATTATTATTATTATTATTATTATTATTATTATTATGGTTGAAAGGAAATTCATCGTGATCTGAAGTTATTTCTATTACCATGAGAAGACCGCTTATACTTACTTTGAGTTGATTTGGAATCCTTTAAATCTGGGTATGATAATCATTGTGTGGTTATGAGAAATATACAACCATAAAATGAATAGTCTAAAGTGTGTAGGATAGCTGGCATGGGGACTGGCATAACATGGTCAGGGAGCCCAATTTTAAGTCCAAGCCAAACTGAAAATCCAGAACTTCTGCCTGGCAGCCAGAGCATATTATGAAGTCAGTTGGATTTAATAGTGTGGTCTAGTTATCTGTAACCATGACAGCTATCCACAACAACAATTAATGGTTCCATTTAGGATTTTGAGCCAATTAGCCTGTTCAGTTGAAGAAAATGTACTGTAAACTGTTCCATGGGAGGAAATGAACATGCTGCAAAGAAAACTGTTGCCTTCCATTAATGACTGTGCACTTTTGTGAAACTCTCGGAAGAGGTTTTGCTAGTAGCCCAGTTCACTGTTCTCATACCCAGTTTCCATCAATTGCATCAAAAGGCGCATGACTACCGAACTGTTACCATTAATGCCAGCAAATCTTATGAAAATTATGGAATTCCCTCCCCAGGGAGATTTGTCTGTCCCCTTCTATCATTGTCTTCCACTAGTGGGTGAAGACTTTTTGGTTTAAGTTGACTTTCCTTCACTGATTCTCTCTGAGCTTATATGCTCTGTTTTAATTGTGTTTGATATATTTGTACATGTTTTAAATCTTTTTTAATGCTTTTTATTGTTCACTGCATTTGGGGTCCCTAAGTTGGGTGGGTGGAGAGGCAGTTTACAAATGTTTTAAATACATAAATAAATAAAAACAAACATTTCTTTTACAATAATGTAATATCTGGGTCGTATTTAGTGTGATTCAGCTTATTGATCAGAAATGATGTTAGCAGTATGTTGTATGCTGAAAATCCTTTCCATGTGCATAGCATCATGTTAGAAAACTATAAACCATGTGTGCCCAATAATTGGCATAATACATTTTCTGGGGCTATTGACACTGGTGTGAGGACATTTATTGAAATCGCACTGAACCACAGAGTGAACAAATATGATGCTGCTACATAGAGTCTATGTAGAATGAGTTTTCAATTACTACCATGCTGCGAAACTCACATTTGAATTGGGCATGTTCTTGATGTTCAATGGGAGCTGCAGGAATACCAGAACCACCTGGGCCCATCTAATAAACTTGGACTTACATGTTTATTATCTGTACTCCCTCCCAGGTGAGATACTCACATCATAGGTCCTGCCAAGCTGGTTCTGATATTCATAAACATATTGTTGCTATTTGAGTTTGCACCATGGAGAAGCAGTTCCCACACCATTGGGAAAAAGAAGAGGAATTGTCTGTACTTATTCTCTGATTACACTATAGTATAGAAATCAGAATGCTTTCACTGGGTTGGATCCAAAGCTTCTTCAGTTCATTTGGATAATTCCTCTCTTACCTACCACCCTGTCCCACATGCCTTTTGTCCATGTGGGTCCCATAATCCGAGCATAGCCTACTATTGCTATAGTAAACTCACATTCGAATTGCACTTTCACTAATGGAAAAACTGGTCAGACCCAACCCATTGTCTGGATCAATTTA
Source organism: Euleptes europaea (assembly GCF_029931775.1). NCBI lineage: Eukaryota > Metazoa > Chordata > Lepidosauria > Squamata > Sphaerodactylidae > Euleptes > Euleptes europaea. Next base: position 33,026,233 of record NC_079320.1, on the reverse strand, counting down.
GTTGCATTTTAAGGAGCTGAAACAGAACGATGTTAGATCTATGCATAATGAGCCAGCCACTTTGTATGACCTTCCAAAGAATTCTTGAAATATTAACAGTGAAAAGCTAAAAGACTGAGCTATCATCTGGCAGTTCCTGGTTTGAGTCTTGTCACCACCATGAATTCACTGTAGTCCACTTTCTCTTAGCCTCAGCCTTTCCTCGCAGTTTGGAAATTATCATTATCTAAACATAGAATGGCTGCAAAGCTTACAATCAGTGTTAGAATCTGTGTTTTGAACATTCAGAAGTTCTATAGAAATGCTAAGCATTATTAATATGACAAGCACATTTTTTTCCATTTAGATGAAATAGAGCTATGCATTCTGATTGCCACAATATGACATACCACCAGTATACTAGGAAGAGCAGTATAACATTTGTTAAGCACAAGTAAAATTAAAAAATTAATTCTTCAAGACAGATAGCATTATGAGGTTGAAAGCACAGAAAGAAGGGGATTCCCTCCACCCAGAGGTGCAAATGGGGTAAGGTAGACTTTTTTGCTACTGTGTATCAACAGTCTGGTCATGCTACATTCCTAGCTTGTAAATAAATCACGGCATCAAAATACAGACAAGCTTGTGCAGCTGAACCATTATTTTTTACAGTCTTCTCACATCCACTCACAGTGTTATACAACTTTGGGCATTAAATTTCCAGCTGAGATCTTTGTTCGATATAAATTTCAACAAAGGCTTCAGTTTTAACACTGAAGTCAAGGGAAAGTGTGGGGTTTTAAACACAGCACATTTGGAAGGTTTGCCAACATGCTGTTTCAGCTAGAGGACAAAATGGCTGACTTTTTTGAATGGCTAAGCAGCTTTTCCAATTTTGGGGAGGAACTCAGGGTTCATTGGTTCTTGTAGGTTATCCTGCCACAGTTGCTGGCGAAACGTCAGGAAAGAAAATTCCAAGACCATGGTTACACAGCCCGGATAACCTACAAGAACCAATGAACTCTGACCGTGAAAGCCTTCGACAATATTTTGAACTCAGGGTTGTTCTATACATTGCTACTGCCAGTGCTCTTTGAACTGTTCCTATGTTGCGGTGGCTTCATGTGGCTGCACCAATGCATAGAACAGCTCACCTTGTAGGGGTGATGCCAAATTTCACATCTGTTCCCTTCAAATATCCCCATTTTGATTTTGTTTCTCTCTTGTGAGAAAAGAACTCATGGTGCAAAATGTTTGCACTTCTTTTCCTTGCCTCACGTTAAATATTAGCCATTAAAAGTAACGCGTTCCAACTTTATTTTGTGTCAGTTGTATGTAAATGGCATACAACATTAAAATGACATAAAATGATGTGTAATGTATATGTGGTGTATAGATGGCATAGCAATGCCATAAGAATGGCATCAAAGAACAAAAGATTCATTAGTGACAGCAACATAAATGAAACCAACTGAAACCAATGACAACTCACCAAATCAAAAAGGAATTAAAAGAAACACACCTAGTCATTCCTGCCACTTTGTTGCCCCCTAGATATTTTCTATACCACTGCCAGCTCCAGATGCGGAAATGTTTATTTATTATTTAAAATATTTATATCCACCTTTCTCCAGAACATTGCAGGACCCAGGTTTATTGTTCTTGAAACGGGTATAATATAAACGGAGCAGATTGGCTAAGGCCACTGGAAGGAATGCCGGTGGGCCAAAAGCCTGTGGGGGTGTCCCCCATCCAGTGCCACCCTACCTGGCTCCAAGTGAGGGGCAATCCTTACCTTTTTCATCAGCAACCGCTTTGATCTAGTTGCACTGGTCTGCAAGCTGGCTGGCTGGTTCTCCATCCTTTGGACAGGATGGGGAAGGAAAGTGCCCAGCCCAGCCAAACAATGCATAGAAGAGGACTGGCTCTTTCTCCCTCTCTTGTTCCCTCATTTGAGGTGGGGGTAGGGCCCTTTGCAGAGTTGTTGTTGTTTTCTTCCAGTCTGTCCCTGGATATTAAGACTAATCCCTCATTCACACATATCTTAGCCATCTGTATAGACAAGCAAGTAAGTCATTTAAGAATTCTAGCAGGCATCTTGGGTCTTTTCTATAGCTTTTCTTCCCAAATACTGGCAAGTCACTGCCCCTTAAATCCCACAACAATTGCCCTAGGCCATAGGGAGACTAGCCTCAATACATTTAAAAGGCCTCCCAGCAGTGACCCTTGCTGCCCACCACCCACTCTATCAGCAGATGGGAGGAAAAAATGAAAAGATAACTGATGGCATGAAAGCATTACATCACTTCTGGAAAACCCAGAAGTGATGACATGCCTTTCTTGGAATCACTTGAAACTCCATGATAAAACTATGCAGATTATGGTAATTTCTAGAGAGGCATGAGGTCACATCCAAGTTTTCCCTGGTAGTGATGTAACCACCACTGATGGTGACCCTCCATATTCCCCCTTCCAGACTTCCACCAGTTGCCAACCACTGGCTGGCAATCCTAAACCTCAGCTATCACAACTCTCTATTTTTCTTAAAAACACATAGCATTTTTCTTTGCCTTGGATAGCATTCCCCATGTTTTTTGGGCTGAGGTGACAGATACGTTCTCATTGCTACCACCTGAGTGAGCCAGTGTGGTGTAGTGGTTAAGAGCGGAGGTTTGGAGTGGTGGACTCTAATCTGGAGAACCAGGTTTGATTCACCAGTCGTCCACATGAGCAGCGGAGGCTAATCTGGTGAACCAGGTTGATTTCCCCACTCCTACACATGAAGCCAGCTGGGTGACCTTGGGCTAGTCACAGCTCTCTTAGAGCTCTCTCAGCCCCACCTACCTCATAGGTGTCTGTTGTGGGGAGGGAAAGAGAAGGTGATTGTAAACTGGTTTGATTCTTCCTTAAGTGGTAGAGGAAGTTGGTATATAAAACCAACTCTTCTTCTTCTGAGTAACTTTCAAATTATCTGTTAATGAACTTTCTTTCAAGTAAAACTAACTATGTGTCAGAGCTAACAGCTGTTGTTAAACAATGAAGATTTTTTATATATATTTGTCTCATTTCAACTAAAATAGAGACTGGCTTACAGCTCTTGTGTTAAAAAGTGTAAGGAAGGAACCTAGTATTCTGGGAATACAACATTAAAACCTTTCAGTAGGTTTTCTGAGGCTGTTAATGCTTTTCAGTCAGCAGATGGTCAGCTTTATTGTTTTGGCTCCAGTTTTGATGACCCTCGTTTTTATAAGTAGTTATTGTCACTTTTAAAATAGCTAATGAGGGTGCTACTATTTTTCTTATTTATTCCAATATGTTGTAAGATACCCTGCGGTTTCTGTGGATGCATATTCGTGGAACAGAAACTTTAAAAAAAACCCAAATAAATAATAGTTAACATCTATTTAGCACCAATAAGTGTGCTAGATACATTCTGTTTTGAAAGATGCCACTACTAGCCTAAGTAAATCCTACTTTTTAAAACCAACATCCATCTCCATTTAAATTCAATCAGGATAATCAGATTATGGCTTTATCAAGTGCTAGGAAATGAGCCAATGTGATCAGATGAAACTGAAACTGGAGCCAGGAGAGTCTATTTAACACTTAATCAGGAAGAAATAAATCCAGAGCTCATATAATTTGAATGTCATTTCTTTGAAAGTACAAGCTTTATACTGCTGTATACCTCTGTAGCTAGCCTGATCTGAGGCCCAGCTAAGGTGAAATACTTTTATTTCATTTGATTAATTCCAGTTGAAACCAGTAGCATTAAATGGACTTAAATGCATATACTTGGCTGAATGTGATTGTGGATCAAGCCGCCCTTCTGTGGCACCTTGGGCTGCCAACCTCCAGGTACTAGCTGGAGATCTCCTGCTATTACAACTGATCTCCAGCCAATAGACATCAGTTCCCCTGGAGAAAATGGCCACTTTGGCAATTGGACTCTATGGCATTGAAGTCCCTCCCCTCCCCAAACCTCGCCCTCTTTAGGCTCTGCCCCAAAAACCTCCCGCCGGTTGTGAAGAGGGACCTGGTAACCCTAGTGGCATCATATTCAAACACCATAACCATATTCTCAGGCTATATAACAGTGTATCAGTGCAACCCTAAGAACACTGTTCTGGGAGTAAGGCCCAGTGAATAAAATGGAACTTACTTCTGAGCAAACCTGTTTATGATTGGTCACTGCATAACTCATATGCTCCATTTGCCAGGGAGGGAACAATTTTTCAGCGTCTGTCCCTGGTAAATCCTTGTCCCTATTTTATTCCAATTTTTGCTTTTGGGAAACTTAAGTTAAAATTGTTTTTTGTCCAGTTTTGTTTGTTTGTTTTGTATGAATAGCTAGAAATAATATTCATTGGGGCTTTACTCCCTCTATAGAAGATAAATCTTTGTGTTGGTGCTCATAAGGAAAGTGCTCAATGGATGCCCACATGCAAATTGTTTCTTTGGGATAAAGCATAAATGGCCACAAACCAACTTATTTATAAACAATATACTATATATTTCTTATTAACATATAATTAAAGTGTAATACCATACATGTACATAGCAGTTACAACAAAAGATAATCAACTGGTAACTACATACCTCATGAATTGGAGACCATCCTACTATCGGTCTTCACAATACATCTATCAGCATATACAGCAAGTAACTCGCCTGAATGTGATTTCTTGCTGAATACGCTGATAGATGTATTGTGAGGACCTATAGTTGGGTGGTCTCTCCAATTCCTGAGGTATGTATTTTTAATAATACTATTCATGTGAATCTTTATAGGGTAATGGTGTTCTGGGGACGTGTGAGTATTGTTATATACATCATGCTTTCTTTATGCTATTATTCTTTCCAACGATTATAATGCTTTATTGGGCTGATGAAGGATATCTCATATGAAACAGTGTGATTCCGGAAATTCCATTCCCGTTTTCATAAGACTTTTGGGAGTATGCATATATTTGGCTCCCTGATGGGTGGATGACCACATGGGACTGTCAAGGAAAACCTTCATTGTTCTTACAGAGACTGGAATTTGGCTTTTGGTTGCCTAATCACCACATAGACACTAATTACCTGTTGGTTATCTTTTGTTGTAATTGTTATGTACATGTATGGTATTACACTTTAATGAGTATATGTTAATAAGAAATACATAGTATATTGTTTATGAATAAGTAGGTTTGTGGCCATTTATGCTTTATTTTGAGTGGACTTACTATGGTTGCATAAGTGGTGAATTTTGTGTTTAATTGTTTCTTTGGGGACTGCATCGGAAGAACTAGAAATTGGGAATCAAGGTGAGCAGTGATGCGGCCAAGTTTGCAGATGATCACAACATTATTAGTGATGGGCAAACTTCCCTGACAGATTAAGCCCTGTGGTTATAAACAACACTGGAGAACACTTGGGAGGGATTTTTTTTCAGAGAATTGTTGCCTTTGCCTGACCCTCAATCTTCCCTTTCCCATGATCAAAATATCCCTCTGGAGTTCCTTGCCAAGATGTGATTCTGTTTTGCTGTACTTATGGTCCTTCCTTGCTATTGAGAAACTGCTGCTCTCTTCTATGGATGTTGTTGTGTATAGTTCCACTTGTCTATTATCTGCATGAAATTGCTGGGGCGGGAGGGAATTATCCAAGGATTAGGATTACATACATTGTTTTGGTAGTAACCAACTTTTTTTCCCCTCTTCCCATCAGATTCTAGAAGGTTGGGGAGGTTCTGAATCAGTGCCTGAATGAAAAAGTGTGAATGAATTGAACCTAATTCAGAATAAATTAAATTACTGTTGATTGGCAACCTGTCTGATCCAGTCACTGTGATGGATCCAGGTGATTTCCCACCCACCCACACACTTTTTCACCCTTCCTTACTACATTCCCATACCACATGGTTTTTATGCATTCAAGTCTCATCATGATCCATTTTTGGGTGGTCAAAGAGAAAATTTTCTTCCTTTTTTACCAGCAGAAAGCCATTGTGTTAGCAGTGATAGTTAAGCCATCTTAGATGTTGGACTTAATGGTCTCATGGGAAGCCTCCCTTGGCCACCCTGCAAATGATATTGCTTATGGGCCCAGTTTATGACACTGCCTATTTCAATAGGATATCATTTCTTCTGCCCAACTAGCAGACTTCTTAAACTATGGAATTTGTAATGCTACAGCAGCCACATGATGTATTTAATTCAGATGCCCACATAGGGCTACCTGTTTAGGTCTATGAAATATTCCAAGTAAAAAAGCATGCCTATGATTATTATTTTTTAATAAAGGAACTACTGGCAAAATATTGTGAGTATTTTGGCATTTATCTGCTTTGGGATGGGAAAGCAGTGTATCGGGGAGTATCAAACAGCATTTCATTGCAAAGTACAGGAAGTGATAACATTTAGAAACTCATAGCAGATGCTCAGATGAAAGCTCTCTGGGTTTGAAGCTGCTCTCTCACATACAAATCATTACAAATAATTGAATGGAGTGAGTCTGCATTTCATAAGCGTTGCGGTCTTGGAAAATCTTCATACAAAAAAATGTAGCAGCTGCTGGGCATTATGCATGTTGTACTATGCTCTATCTTTTTGCTACAAAATCTCTACAAATCTTACAGTTGTAAAGCTTATGTACTAGTTGGGACAAAGTAGATGGCGCAAGTATTCATTAGAAAAAGAAACAAGCTCATACAGAGCTGCCAGCAGTGCCATCCTAAGCAGAGACCATTTTTGTGTGTGTGTTAAGTGCCGTCAAGTCAATTCTAATTTATGGTGACCCTATGAATTAATGTCCTCCAAAAAATCCTATCAACAGCCTTGCTCAGGTCTTGCAGACTGAGGGATGTGGCTTCTTTTATAGATCACTTACATAGGTATTTGTGTATATAGATTCCCGATCTGGGATAGGAGGAAATAACCCCCGGGTCGCCAATGGCGCGTGCCAGCTTAGGGACAATGGCACATGCAGGTTTAGGATCCTTCGTCGGGGACTCAAGCTCCTAGGTTTTCCCTGCTTACCGGCCTAACTATATACATACATAACACTCTTATTAGTTAAACATTAATGTCACGTACTAACAGGGGATGTAGTTGTACCATTTATACATATGAGTCTTAAACATGCCTATTATATTAGAGAGGAGCCCCGTGGTGCAGAGTGGTAAGCTGCAGTACTGCAGTCCAAGCTCTGTTCACAACCTGAGTTCGATCCCAATGGAAGTCAGTTTCAGGTAGCCAGTTTAAGGTTGACTCAGCCTTCCATCCTTCCGAGGTCGGTAAAGTAAGTACCCAGCTTGCTGGGGGTAAAGGGTAAAAGACTGTGGAATTCAATGGCAAACCACCCGGTAAACATAGTCTGCCTAGTAAACGTTGGGATGTGACGTCACCCCATGGGTCCGGAATGACCCAGTGCTTGCACAGGGGCCTTTATGATATTAGAGGTACCTGGTTGGCCACTGTGTGACCTTTGCTGGACTTGATGGGCCTTGGTCTGATCCAGCATGGCTTTTCTTATGTTCTCAACCTTTTGTAGGAGCCAGTGTGGTATAGTGGTTAAGAGTAGAGGACTCTAATCTAGAGAACCAGGTCCGATTCCCCACTCCTCCACATGAAGCCTGCTGGATGACCTTGGGCCAGTCACAGTTCTCTCAGAACTCTCTCAGCCCACGTGGAGGCAGGCAATGGCAAATCACCTCTGAATTTCTATTGCCTTGAAAAACCTAAGAGGTCACGGTAAGTTAGCTGTGACCTGACGGCACTTTCCACCCCCACAATTTAACTTGATCAGTGCCCGTTAGAGTAGACTAATTGGACTCAATGTGCCTGTGTCAAAGAAAACTAGATTTGGGATCTCTGGTTTGATTTCACAGCAGTTGTTACAATTCAACAAAACATCTTTGTTCCTGGCTGAAATTTCACACACACAATGTAATACTTGGGAATTAGTTAATGAAAAGTTTCAGGACAAAAATTAATTGGTACTCTCTAACCTTCTGATTCTTCAACAAATAAACACATTAAAACTGCAGCTGTTCCAGATGTTTGTTTATACTCTCTGGAAGAAATGGCCTTGGAGCATTACATAAATATTGGCAAGGATTTAAAAGTTTTTTAAAAAAAGGACAGAACTTTGCTGTAAGATTGATTTAAAATTTAAAAACTTACTTTACTGACTTTAACTAATGTTAGTGAAAAATCGTGTCAGAGATCATAACCCTTTACTTTTATCCACATGTGAAACTAAGTGAAATGCATTTGGGTTAGAATTTCATAAAAGTCTTAAAACTCAATGAAGGCTTGCAAAACTGAATGATACTGAGCCAAGTTGTGGCTTTGGGTAGAATCCACAAGGCTCTTAAAAAGTTTAAGATGAGTCTGGTTCAGGGCCATAGGGGGGGGGGAGGCAAAGAGGGAAGCTGTTAACCCTGTGGCATGCAGAGAGGGTGGCAAAACTGCCTCTCCTATAGGAGGAGCACGCCAGGTAGGAGAGGCAGTTCTGCCACCCTCTCTGCATGCCACAGAGGCGGCAGCTGCCCTCCTCCCCCACACACTTACTGCCCTGGTCTAGTTGTGTCTGTCACTAATGTGATCCCAGAAGTGATGTGGGAATTGCAAGGATTACTTAGTATAGTACGCTTTCTCTCATGGTTAATGTTTCTTTGGCCTCAGTTCCATAGAGGCAGGAGGAGCTCTGTCACAGCAGCAGGAGAAATGAGTGTTCACTTCTTGGGACTGAGTGCTGTGATGTCAAATAGTCTTCTTTCCTCCGGACGTGCTTCTTACTTGACAGGCATGTGTTAAAAGGCAGATAAAGGAACAGAACAAAGGCTAGGTGACTCTAAGGGCAGATGGTTTCTTGGGAACACACATATACCTGTAACCAAACCTATTTCTTCTTAGATGTGTCTCATGCCAATGGCCAACTTTAGCTGTAAAATGTGCTATCTTACCCATCCTAGTTACTTACAAAGAACCTTTATTAATTTAAAAGATTAGGTACTCTGGTAGCTTCCACTGTCCGCTCTATCAGAGGTCTTAGCTGTGTTGGATCTCCGACTACCAACATGCTCCATAGGGATAACTGTTTAACCACCATTAATGCCCACACATACCATTAATGGTCTTGTTTTCAAAAGAAAGATCAATAAACTGAGGTGTCTATCATATGTTTCCCATCCCCTCTCCAAAGGAGCTCAGGGAAGTGTGTATGGTTCTGTTCTCCTTTATCCTAACAAATACACTATGAGGTAAATTATGCTAAGAGAAAAAAACTTGCCTGAGGTCACCCAGTGAGTTTCACGGCTGAAATGCATCTCTCGGTCCTAGTCCAGCACTCTAACTGCTAAACCATAGGCTCTCCGTACTATATGACACTGGAGTTCTCAATTTTTTAAAATATAAGTAAGCATTTGCTGCACAGCAAAATTATATATCCTAAAATGTGGAATACCCCCAGCTTCCAACACTATCAAAATCTGTCACCACATTTGGTAGGATCCTTCAAAACAACTGAACAAAACCATGGCAATTATTGGATGGAATACTAAGTGTCTATATTTCATATTGCAAAGAAATCCTACGTTGCGACAGCATTTGCTCATATGTCCGCTGTGGGGACTGTAGAACAGGAGATCCTGGGATGGTTCACAGCATTGTATTGAAATCCATGTTCTGACTGCTTTTCATTTTCATGGGGTGATGCTAGGGACATCCAGACGAGGGCTACCTAAGGGTTAAATCAGCCGATGGAAATCATAGAACAGTATGGTGAACTAAAGGAAACTGCTGACAGTGTTAACTCTTCAAAAAGGCAAGCATAGGTGCCACCTAGTGGCATATTCTTGTTGTTTTTTGGGAACTGAAATGCCAAAAGAAATGGGAGAGTTTCCATGCAATCGACGAAAACTGGGATTCAAAAATGCCCTCTGGATAGCTACCTAATTCTTGTGGTTTATCAATAGTGGTATCGTTTTGCTGTTGTTTTGTGTCGCTCTGTGGTTGCACCCACAAGGGATGTCATGTATACCTCTGTGCAAGCACTAAGTTCTTGTGGAAGGTCTCAGGAAAGAATAGCCCTCTTGATCACACACACACACACACACACACACACACACACACACACTGGTCTTGAAATTCTCATCATTTCTTTACCAAAATCATTGGTGTGTATTTTGCAGTCCATTTCTGGTAGCATACAAGTTATTACATTAGTGGAAGTCTTGTTGTTGGCGTCTTTAAAGTTGTGGTGTGCTGTTATACAGTGGAAGCATTGTATCCAAAAAGTTATGCCCAGTACTAGAGCTACTATGCCAGTCTAAAAATTTAATTTGGTAATGCAGTGCAAGAATGGTAGTTCAAAGTGGGAGATGGAAAGTGCTCACAATCGTGCAAGGATCATGCCCTGTCCAAGGCTACCGTCTACACAGAACCACTCAGTTGAATTTTGCTGGCGTTTCACTGAACACACACCAATGTAACTCGACAGGATCATTCAGATGTCTTCCAATTGCAAATAAACCTTTACTATAATAAAATGTAATGTCCAACAATCAGCAACAAATAAATCCTATTTTAAACAAATGAAATGATTCCTCTTTCAGTAGGAAATCCAGACTGAGGACACAATTGAGCATGGTTCTATGCAAAGCAAGGTATTATAGTATCCCTAGAAGCCCTCCTGAGGATGTTCCAGAGCTAAACCCTGGCCTGGCCAGGCCCAAATTAAACCTTATCCGCTAAACCTCAAAAAATTATGACATAACTAGCAGGAGGGACAAAGGTCCATTTTGGACACTATACTGAAGCTCTATGAGCTGAGGTGTGGGGGACCTATCCAATACTCTGACAGTACTCTGAGGAGTGGGGGACCTATCCAATACTCTGATATCTCTGACATCAGTGGACATCCATATACAGTATAATTTGTGGACTGGAGGGCCAAATCCAGTGGGTGTGGGCTGCACAGAGTAAAAGACAGGATTTCAAACATTCATATGGAGCCTCTGCATATTGGATTTCACCCCGTTCACAAATGGATGCCTGCTGAATACTGTGTCCAGTTTTGGGCTCCACAATTTAAGAAGGATGTTGACAAGCTAGAGCATGTCCAGAGGAGGGCGACCAGAATGGTCAAAGGTCTGGAATCCATGCCCTATGAGGAGAGACTTAGGGAGTTGGGTTTGTTTAGTTTGGAGAAGAGAAGGTTGAGGGGAGACATGATAGCCATGTTTAAATATTTGAAGAGATGTCATGTTGATGAGGGAACTAGCTTGTTCTCTGTTGCTCCAGAGACTAGGACACGGAGTAATGGATTTAAACTAATAGAAAAGCGATTCCACCTAAACATTAGGAAAAACTTCCTGATGGTGAGGGCTGTTCAATGGTGGAATGCGCTGTCTCGGAGGGTGGTGGAGTCCCCATCCTTGGAGGTCTTTAAGCAGAGGCTAGATGGCCATCTGTCGGGAGTGCTTTGATTGTGGGATCCTGCATGGTGGGGGGAGGGTTGGGGTCACTGGGGATGTGGGATAGTTGTTAATTTCCTGCTTTGGGAGGGTTGGACTAGATGACCCTGGTGATCCCTTCCAACTCTATGATTATATGATGTCACAGATGGGGCGAGAGCACCATGTGGGTGAGGTGGTAAGTGCTGTTCACCCCCTATTCCTCACCTTGCATATGACCTGCATATCTTTCCAAATGAGCCATAGACTGGAATATTCTGAAAGCAAAGAAACAAAAGCAGATTGAGTGTGTGCTGCCTCTGTAGAGATTTGCTGACCTACTGCAATTTTTATCAGCATTAATATTTAACAACAATGCATGAAAATGCCTCCTTCTACTTTTCCTCCATGAAACTGGTGGAGACAGTTGGACTGAAAATTTAATTTCATATCAGAAGTGTTTCTCTGAAGGCTAGTCTAATTATACTGAGAAGACTATGACCATCATGTTATGGTGTCTCAGGTTCATTGTGTGTATCTTTTTTTCTTCTTGTATTCACTGAGGGGAAAAACAGCATTAACCAACATCAAAGAAACACATTGTACAATTCCACGCTACTGTCAATTCAGTTCATTTTTGCTGAGAGAAAAATTATCAAAATGCCATCCAGTGGTAGGTATCACTCCACTAGAGGGCATGGAAGTACTGTCTTCTAGCTGTTAGCATGTGTTTAAAGAAAATAGCAAGTTTGTCAATCAGCACAGTTTAAATACAGAAATATTCTGTAAACAAAGATGTGTATTGTGTTTATGACAAGCATGTGCATTGTGCTGCTTGCAGAGAGATAACATTGCATTTAAATAAGATGTAAAGAAAGGGTGCATCAAGGCATTTTCTGTACAGCGCAGTAGTTTTATTTCTGATTTTGGGCTTGAGTGACCAAGGGTCAATGCCCCTTTAGCCATGAAGATAACAGGGCAGCCTTAGTTAAAGTGCAGTTTCTCTGGATCACTTTTCATACAAATTTAATGGGTACACATTAAGACGTGTGATGTCACCAGAGCTCGTATTTACTTGGCTGAAAAGGGAATTTCTCTAACTTGTAATGCTTTAAACCAAATACCATTTCCCTATGCAGTTCTTCTCCATATCAGAATAAAAGTAGCATGAAAGCTGACATTCTAAACATGCATGGGTCCAGCATCCTGTGTCACACAGTGGCCAACCAGTTTCTTCAGAGAGCCAACAACAGATCGTAGATACTGAGGCCTTCCCTAGATGTTGCCTCCTGGCACTGGTATTCAGAGGTTTACTGCCTCTGAATGTGGAGGTTTCCTTTAGTCACCATGGCTAGTAGCCCCTGATAGACCTATCCTCCATGAATCCATGCAACCCCCGTGTATGCCTGTTGCCATCACTACATTCTCTGGCAGTGAATTTCACATTTTAATCATTTGTTGTGTAAAAAAATATTTCCATCTGTTCATCCTGAACCTGTGGCCCATCAGCTTCATTGGATGCCCTCAAGTTCTAGAATTTTGGAAGAGGGAGAAAAAGTTCTCAGTGTTCTACCCTATGCATAATTGTATAAACATCTGTCATGTCCCCTGAAACTTTCTCTTTTCTAAACTGAAAACTCCCAGACTTTTCAGTCTTTTTTCAGCGTACTGTGTACAGCGTACTGTAAGCAGAATCCTACTACGGTATGTAATTTTTGCACGGTTGAATGTATCATGTTAATACTTTTGCTTTGCTTCAGTTCTGGTGTGTAGATTTCTGTTTGGTTCCAGACCGTTTACTAGAGCCCATTAATATTATTTTTAAAAACAGATTCCTATAGATGAGATTAAGAATTGGGAAGCAGAAGGCACACATCTCCCAAATCTTTTTTTCTACCAGTCCAGAATGCTTTAAGGATTTAAGGACTTTGACTACTAAAGATGAAAAAGCCCTGGTGGGGGATTAGTTATCATAATAGGAAAAGCACTTTCTCTAATCCTAATTAATCACACCCCTCCAAGGTGCATTCTTCAATCCCAAACCCTTTTGTGTGTGTTAAGTGCCGTCAAGTCGCTTCCGACTCATGGCGACCCTATGAATCAATGTCCTCCAAAATTTCCTATCTTTGACAGCCTTGGTCAGATATTGCAAACCCTTACTCTCCCAAATATTCTGTCAATGTACTACCAGGGAGTGCCACAAGTATCCCTCTGCTGCAATGTACCATTCCTTTTCAGAGCTCATAAGATGAGCAGCTACCAATATATGATTAAAATAACTGGTGAATAGGGTAGACCACCTGGTGCCTAAAAGATACTACAGTAGGCAAATGTGACTGGAGAGGGAATTGTACAGCAGAGAAAACTCACCTGTTAGATATCAAACACTAAAATCAAATTTAATTGGGTGTCTCAGACATAGACAGTAAGGACATTTGAATGCTTAGGTAACACCTTCAGTCATTCAATATCACATTCACAAAGGAGAAAAATGGCTTCAGCCCTGTTTCGTCACCATTAATTGTCTTTTTAAAAATGTCTATCCTGCGCGACAAATGTACTCAAATTAATGATTTAAACGTTTGACCAATATTTGACAGGCCAATGGGGTTTTTTTACCATTTGAATGTACTAAATGACCGGTCCTTGTGCATTTAGGAATGTTATACAGCTAGAACACAAACAAATGCAGTATATTCGTGGTTGATTTATGGCCATCATACAGCGTAAATTATGTTTCATCCGTAAGGCTTAGGTACACTTTCCCCATGATATTAAATACAAATATCTATGGAGTGATCTAGCATTATTGTTCACTATGGTACATAGCACATCCTCTCCCCCTTCTATTTGCATGATTTTCATTGGCTTCTGTCAGTTACCTCTGACTCGTGAACAAGCTGGGATGTGGCCAGGACAGCTAGAATACTATGGAGAAAGGGGAACATTTGAAAGAAGGATTACATGCACACACACCCTCTGAGATAGCCCAATGTGTAATTTTTCATAGCAGCTGGTCTATCATTTCACTTTGCTTCCCCCCACCCCCAACTTGTCAGGAAGCAAAGCCACTGCCTAATGACACTTCTGAAACAGAAGCCACTGAAAAGGTTTCTTTCTAGAGGTCAAAATAATCAGAAAGGGGAAAGGAAGCAGACAGCATGCCTGCGTGTAACATAGGGAAAGGGTCAGTGTTGCCTGATCCTTCTTTGAGCAGGGTTTTAGGAGGAAGCAAAAGGTAAGCTAACACCCACTGTTTGCACTGTTGAGTCAAATGACCCTTGCAGCACTGCCTTGTAGCATCACCAGGTCCATTATCACTAGGGTTGTCAGGTGGGTGATATTGGCAGGCAATTGCCTGCCAATCCACCCAGCTGCTCCAGGCCGCTGCGTGAGTGCATGGGCGTGCACATGCGATGACGGCACTTCCAGTTTTACTTCTGGAAGCGCTGAATTGCCATGGCTGTTTTAACACTCAACCCCCCCCCAAATTGCACACACAACCACAGCAGCCCCGCCCCCTAAAACCTCCTGCTGATTGAGAGGGGGGACCTGTGAACCCTAATTATCACTTCCTACTCCATATCCATCACTCCTGTCCATAGCCAAACACATACATCCCCCAATGGGGCAAACAGCAGTTCCACAGGGCCATTTCAATTCAGGAAGATGGTGTAGGAAGGTCAAGTCCCTTCTCCCCATGCATGATGGTATTAATACAATTCAGACCCTACACACCTGGAAAGCTCCCAGTACATGTCTGTGACTCAGTCTGGAAGCATACCCTGCATTTCCTTCTCCTTTCTCCCCTGAAAGGTTTAGTGATTCAAAACATATGGTATTCTGTGAATTTCTTCATTGACTGCTACAACAGGCAGTAATGTAATGATCTCTCATCACAAGTTTTGCATCTCTAATCATTAGTAGGAAAAGGGAAGGAGAGGCAGGCTGGGTTTTGGCAACAATCACATCAGCCATGAGGCAATCTACCTCACTATTTATTTATTTAGCAAATTTGTATGCTAGCTCTCCAGAGGCCTACTCAAGGAATCTTTCATACCATAAGACCATAACAGGAATATAAATTGTCATTATTAAAAACAAACTATTTACGTCCTAATACCCTCCACTGAAAACAGTATATGTTTTAGGTGCAGACCTCAGATACCCAAAAATAGCCAATTATGTGGTTTAAAATATAAAGGTCACTGGGGATCAAAACTGTTATCCTAAATTATGAGGCGACTGCAAACAGAAGATGTGTGATTCATTCTTAACTAGTTCTTCCTCTACTGCAGTTAGCATGACAGTTACCTTTCTGCCGAAAGGACTGAAACAGCACAGTGATGTTTATAAACTGCCTACCAATCATGTTGTTGGATGAAACAAATTAATTCAAGCACTAACAGATTCATGTGAAGTGGTGTTCAGGGAAATGCTGGCACAGCTATAAGTATAAAAGAAGCGTCTGGCCAGGCTTTAAAATAACAGCACGGCATAGTGTAGCTCATTATCAAAGAGCAAATGACAGATCAAAGTCCACCAGCGTTCCCATGCTATAGGGGAGGAAATCCCTGCTTTCCTTGATTTCATAGGAACACAAGACAAAAAGGGTGCAGTAAACTAAACCTGTAGATGAGAGAAAGAAAAGTTACTTAAGAAGCATTTACCAATGTTAAATGTACTGTTCTAGTTCAGGTGTTGCCTTCTGGCCATTTTGTGTGTTGTTGATTATTAATCTTTGTAGTTTAATCACCATAAACATGGAGGATAATTATCTTAAATGAAAAAATGCTTTTAATGTTGTCTTCAGCCTGTTAGTGTTTAATTTTGTTCTTCCTTTAGACTGGAAACCATATTACCTGAAATATAGCTTCTGTAAGAAATATAATCCTAACTGGCTGAGCAAAAATATTTTAGCCAGGAGGTGGTAAAACACTCTGATTCTATGGAAATATCTCCCCTTAAGAACATAAGAACATAAGAAAGGCCCGGCTGGATCAGACCAAGGCCCATCAAGTCCAGCAGTCTGTTCACACAGTGGCCAACCAGGTGCCTCTAGGAAGCCACGAACAAGACGAGTGCAGCAGCACCATCCTGCCTGTGTTCCACCACACCCAAAATAATAGGCATGCTCCTCTGATACTAGAGAGAATAGGTATGCAGCATGACTCGTATCCATTCTAACTAACAGCCATGAATACCCCTCTCCTCCATGAATATGTCCACTCCCCTCTTAAAGCCCTCCAAGCTGGCAGCCATCACCACATCCTGGGGCAGGGAGTTCCACAATTTAACTATGTGTTGTGTGAAAAAATACTTCCTTTTATCTTTTTTGAATCTCTCACCCTCCAGCTTTAGCAGATGACCCCGTGTTCTAGTATTATGAGAGAGGGAGAAAAACTTCTCCCTGTCCACTCTCTCCAAACCATGCATAATTTTATAGACCTCTATCATGTCTCCCCTCAGCCGCCTTCTTTCCAAGCTAAACAGCCCTAAGCGTCTTAACCGCTCCCCATAGGACAGTTGCTCTAGTCCCCTAATCATTTTGGTTGCTCTTTTCTGCACCTTCTCAACCTCTGTAATATCCTTTTTTAGGTGTGGTGACCAGAACTGTACACAGTATTCCAAGTGTGGTCTCACCACAGATTTGTACAAGGGCAGTATGATATCAGCAGTTTTATTCTCTATTCGTTGTCTAATTATGGCCAGCATGGAATTTGCCTTTTTTACAGCAGCCGCACACTGGGTTGACATCTTCATTGAGCTATCCACTACCACCCCAAGATCCCTTTCTTGGTCTGTCGCTGCCAGCACAGATCCCATCAGTGTATATGTGAAGTCGGGATTTTTTGTCCCAATATGCATCACTTTACACTTACTCACATTGAATCTCATTTGCCATTTTAATGCCCATTCTTCCAGTATGCAGAGATCCTTCTGGAGTTCTTCACAGTCCGATTTTGTTTTAACCACCCTAAATAATTTGGTGTCATCTGCAAACTTGGCAACTTTACTGTTTAACCCCAACTCCAGGTCATTGATAAACAGGTTGAAAAGCACCGGTCCCAACACAGATCCCTGAGGCACCCCACTGCTCACATCCCACCATTGGGAGAACTGACCATTGATTCCTACTCTCTGCTTCCTATTTTTCAGCCAGCTCTCAATCCATAAGAGGACTTGTCCTCTTATCCCATGACTATGAAGTTTGCTTAGCAGTCTTTGGTGGGGGACTTTGTCAAAAGCTTTTTGGAAATCCAAATACACAATATCCACAGGCTCATTCCTGCCCACATGCTTATTGACGCTTTCAAAAAACTCTAATAGGTTAGTGAGACAGGACCACTGTACCCTTACAGAAGCCATGTTGGGTTTTGCCCAGCAGATCTTGCCCTTCTATATGCTTGACAATTCTATCTTTAATAATGCTTTCCACTAATTTACCCGGAACAGACGTTAAGCTAACTGGCCTGTAATTTCCTGGGTCCCCCCTGGAATCTTTTTTATAAATGGGTGTTACATTGGCCATTCTCCAGTCCTCTAGTACAGAGGCTGATCGAAGGGACATATTACATATCTTTGTTAGAAGTTCAGCAATTTCCCATTTGCCTTCTTGAAGAACACTAGGATGAATACCGTCTGGTCCCTGTGACTTGTTAAACTCTTTTGAAATCTTTTTTTATTATTAGTTTTTGAATGTACACCTAATGGGCCCAGGGCACCACTGGACAACAATGCTCATCCCTTCGGCATAAAGAGGTGCCATCTAGCCAAGTCAATTTTAGGCATGGAAATGTATATGGCAGTGTTTGTCCCCATCAAGTGGGTACACTTAAATTCATTATATGGCCTCTTTTTAAGGCTACATTTCCCCATATTCTGAAGCAAACACAGAAAGTGCTGAAGACATCCTTACCAGTAATTTGATTGCAGATGCCACTACTCATTGAAGCTGTTCAGATAGCGCAGTTCCATTATTTTCCCACCACTTAGTAATTGCAGAAGATAGCACTTTTTAGGCAGAAATGATTGTTTTAATTTATGGGCAGTCTTATATCTTTTCTCAAATTGTATAGCTTGCTATTCTATGTATGTCTCAGTTCTATAGGCTCTGCTTCCACAACAGAGAGAAGATCTTAGGATCTGCAAAGGCCATCACTTGTACTCTGGATCCTTAACCTTCTTGGACCACATCAGTGATGGAAATCATAAAACAATCATTGATTTGTAGCATATAATCCTTGGTCATCCATCCCTTATTTTAAAAAAATTGTTAGAGAAGAATGAAGTGGCCAACATCATCAGTCTCCAACTTGCCCTTCCTAGGCAAATGAATGGAGAGGGTGAATTCTCCTGTGTAGACAAAGCAATCTATAGTAAAGGTACAGTCTTCAACAATAAGTAAATTCCAGCTTGGAAGACACCATTATCTGTCATTCACTGGGTATGCAGAAAGTTTCTATTCGGTATCTAAGCATCTCCAATGAAAAGAATTCAGGCAGCAAGTGTTAGAGAAATGATAGTGCTGCTTTGGGTCAAATACCAGAATAGACAATAGATAAACCAGTGGGTTGACTTCTTTAAAGCAGCTTCATATGTTCACTATGCACACTGTACACAGGCATTTCTTTCATCCTACTATCATGTTTAGTGAACAATAAACAACTCTCTTGTTCTGCTGTTTTTTAAAAACAACATTCATAACACCAAAAATCTGTATTTTCAACTTGTAATTAATATACATTTTCTTATCCATACCCCTATATAAAAAGTGGCATATAATAGTGCCATCCTAAGCAGAGATACATCATTCTAAGTCCTTTGATGTCAATGGGCTTAGAAGGGTGTAACTCTGTTTAGGATTGCACTGTTAGCCTCACAGATGAAAACAAATAACTGAGCTATGGTGGGATTAGTTCACCCACCATGATTAACAATGGCTCAGTCATTCCACCTTCAGCTCTCTGAAAACATTATTGTCCATCTCCAGCCATCGAGAATAATGGAAGGATAGCTGTATTGGAAGCTAACTTGATTTTATGAGAGCTAATGCTTGCCATCTGTCCCTAGCTGTCCCTGTAGTTGTATTCAGTGTCCAATGCAAGCTACATATAGAATTTTCTTCTAGCAGGAGGATTCTGGCAGGACTGAGCTCAAAAAACATGAACCAGAGCTAGCCCTAAGAAGAGAGCCCAAGACAAACACATACATACTGTAGTAACCAAGTAAACCCATCATTCTTTGTGGAATGATGTCCCAGGACATCTAGACAAAGTCAGTGGACTTTCCCTTGGTCCAGGAAAGCCACAAACAGGGAAGCACATCAGGCTGATAGGAATGACAAGCCAGACAAATACATGGAGATAGAGACACCAGCTTGCATTCTGGAAATTGTACCTGATAAACAACATTAGCCTCATTCAGTATTTGGACAGCCAATCAAAATAGACAACAAGGGTGGTTGGCATGGTCTCAGAAGATACTTTAGGTTTAAAAGGGATGGGAGTTAGGAGGAGGAGAATGGCAGAAAGGCAGAAGGATAGAACCTTAGCTCCATGGATCACTATGAAAAGAATCATAATAATAAAGTAACAAATGTGCAATGGATGAATGGGTTAAAAAGAAACAGTCCAGTTAGAACAGTAGCTGTCTGGAATCCTAGGGGGAAAGCATGACACACAGCGCAACCCTGTACATGCATACAGAAGGCAGAGAGATCTCAGACTCTGATCTCATCCCACTATTTCATTTCATGGGCAAGGGATTGTTTTTAATTCTCTGCTGTACACTTGGATAGGGAGGGAAAGCAGCATGGTATAGCCCAGGGCTTCTTAAACTTTTTCCACTCGCGACCCCTTTTCGCCCAAGAAATTTTTATGTGACCCTGGGTATATAGGTATATAAAATAGGTATACAAATCAAACATTTACTGATAATAAATAATAAAGAAATTCATTTTAAAACAATTCTTTGCTATACATATAATTTTACCATTTCGTGACCCCCAAATTCAGTTACGCGACCCAACAGTTTAAGAAGCTTTGGTATAGCCCAATCTCATCAGATCTTGGAGGCTAAGTAGGGTTGGTACTTGGAAGGGAGACTCTGCAGAGGAAGGCAATGGCAAACCACCTCTGCTAAATCGCTTGCCTTGAAAACCCCACCAGGAGTCGCTATAAGTTGGCTGCAACAGCACTTTACACACACACACAGTTGGATAATTTTTAAAGGAATCATTATGACAAGTATCAGGGTCAAGCTAATGGTAATAAAATAAATAATGGATAAGGGGAGTAAAAAATAAACAGCCCAATTAGAACAGTTGCTGTCTGGAGCCCTAGGGTAAAAAAATGCAACACAAACAGCTGTGCAGTATGCCAGATGGAGTCAACCAAGTATGTATCTGGTTCTACATTGGGATGAGAATGTACATGAGACCATTACTGTGGGAGATAATAATCTTCTTTGTAATCAAGTAAGTATATTTTGGACATAGTCTTAACCAAAAGTTCATGAAATGATCTATTTCTGTCTACCTGTCTTCTTGAGCACTAACCTGCAATTGCTTTTAATCAAACTTTTTTGTTAACTACACATAGGCTTGTTTCAATTGAATTATTTTTAAAAACCTGCTTCTGATTTTAAATTCTTTTGACCCTATAAGGGAAAAAGCTACATACTTCCTTTTTTCCCCCTTCAAAACTGAAAGCTGGGAATTCATACAACTTGCTAAACCTATCATTACATGGTTTATCAGTATAATGATATTTTAGTACCGATTTTTTTAAAAAAAATACAAAAGTCCTAGTGGGGGTCACTTCTGGGGCCAGGAAAAAGCAGCACAGTCTGAAAGGGACATAACACTTCACATATGGTTCATAAGCAGATGAGTGACACAGCTGTTTTCCTTTTAGACTTCCATGTGCAAAGACAGGCAGGCATTGGGGAGCTCATATTGACCCTCCCAAATAGCCATGTGCAGCCCCCTACCACAGGAATGCTATCAATTGAGGCCCCCCTTTCTCTTCATCCCTAAGCATGTGTTCATTTTTTATCTTTTTTAAAAAATCAGCCAAATCGATATATCCATATAAATGTAAAGGTCCCCTGTGCAAGCACCGGGTCATTCCTGACCCATGGGGTGACATCACATCCCAACGTTTACTAGGCAGACTTTGTTTGCGGGGTGGTTTGCCAGTGCCTTCCCCAGTCATCTTCCCTTCTCAGTTCTGGGTGGAAGGGCATCTTGTAATTCGCGGGTTTTACCATCACGTGCCCAGGGAGGCAGGACCAAATCTTTTTCTTCAATTTCCTGCCTCCCTGGGCGGGAAAGCCAGTTTCCGTCCTGCCTCGTTTAGGGTGGCAGCTTAGTTGGTGAACTCCGCTTTACTGGAAGGTAGACCTTTTCGCCTCAGGGAACAATCACCTTCTCCCGAGGTTCATGACTCGCTACTTCCATCCGGAAGCGGAGAGCATGGATGCTCTCATGTCTCCGTGGCCAAAGGAGGTTCTTTTTGCCTTTCCACCCATCCCCATTCTCCCAAGGGTCCTGAGGAAGATAAGGGGGGAGGAGGCCACTGTCATCCTAATCGCTCCCCTTTGGCTGAGGAGACCCTGGTTCCCCAGCTTACGGGAGTTATCAATTCAAACTCCTTGGGAACTACCTGTCACATCGGATCTTCTACATCAGGGCCCTCTCTTTCATCCAGACCCTCAATGGCTGCGCTTGACCACGTGGAAATTAAGAGGAAGTCTCTCCTAGAGGAAGGATACTCTTCAGCAGTAGTGGACACTATGATAGAGGCCAGAAGACCCTCCACTAGGAGAATATATAACACATCCTGGAAAGCCTTTGTGTTATGGTGTAGACGCAAACGTTTCAATCCGCTTTCTCCAGGAATCCCGGTAATTCTTGAATTTCTCCACGAAGGTGTAGCTATGGGCCTCAAAGCCTCCACTCTTCGCCGGCAGGTGGCGGCCATGTCCACGGTACTAGCAACATCCGACGAAACACCTCTATCTAGACATCCACACATCCTAACCTTTTTGAAAGGGGTAACTCAGACCAGCCCACCTGTAGTCCATCGCTTCCCTACTTGGCGACTTAATGTAGTGCTCAATGTTTTAACACGTCCTCCTTTCGAACCCCTCAGGGAAATTCCACTAAGGTTCCTGCGGATGAAGACCATTTTCCTGGTTGCAGTTACATCTGCCCGTAGGATATCCGAGCTGAGGGCTCTGTCCATGAGGGATGGTCTCTGTGTCTTTCACAGAGACAAAGTAGTCCTCAGACCGGATCCGTCCTTCATTCCCAAGGTGAACTCTCTGTTCCACCGTTCTCAAGAGATTCATCTTCCCTCTTTTTGTCCGGAACCTTCCCATCCCAAGGAGAAGCAGTGGCATAAGCTGGATCTGAGAAGGACCTTGAAAATCTACCTTAAGCATACGGCACCCATTAGAAAATCAGAAGCCCTCTTCATTTCCTTAACTAATCCTTCAAAAGGGGAAAAGATGTCTAATTCATCTATCAGCACAGTGGTTAGACAATGCATTACTGAGGCCTATAAAGCCTGCAAAATTTCTCCCCCAGCAGGTATCACAGCACACTCTGTGCGAAGTGCGTCCACCTCGGCCGCCTTTGACAGACAAGCATCTCTGGACGAGATATGTAGAGCAGCGACCTGGTCGACGGCCTCTACATTCATCAAACATTACAAAATCGATTCAATCTCCTCTGCAGATGCTGCTTTTGGTAGGAGGGTTCTACAGCAGGTCTTGGATGAGTCTTAAGCCCACCCGGCGTTATAGCTCTTGGATATTCCGCGAATTACAAGATGCCCTTCCACCCAGAACTGAGAACGGAGCCTTGTTTACTTACCGTGACGGCTCCTTCTGTTCTGGGTTGAAGGGCATCTTGCCCACCCATTCCTTCTCCAAGACCTACTGTTGTCAATTATTAAGTTCATTAGTCGTTTGGGGACTATTTCTTGCATTGGGGCGATAGGTTCCTCCCTATGTCCGCCATTTTGGTTCTTCTACACAGTTTACTATGGGGCGTATGTCGTTCCTTTTTGTGTTTAATGTTCTTTCAGGAGTTCACAGTTTGTATAAGTGCTTGGTGTTACTTGTTGTTTCGTGCACTTACCTGCCTCCTTAGCTCGGCGAGTCCGAAAACTGGCTTTCCCGCCCAGGGAGACAGGAAATTGAAGAAAAAGATTTGGTCCTGCCTCCCTGGGCACGTGATGGTAAAACCCGCGAATTACAAGATGCCCTTCAACCCAGAACAGAAGGAGCCGTCACGGTAAGTAAACAAGGCTCCGTTTACCCCCAGCAAGCTGGGTCCTCATTTTACCGACCTCGGAAGGATGGAAGGCTGAGTCAACCTTGAGCCGGCTACCTGAAACCAACTTCTGTTGGGATCAAACTCAGGTTTTGAGCAGAGCTTGGACTGCAGTACTGCAGCTTACTGCTCTGCACCACAGGGTTCTTCAATATGTGTGTGTGTGTGTGTGTGTGTGTGTGTGTGCAAAAAAATAAAAAGGGATTGCTGTGACACCAATGATGACGCCCCCGATGATGACAGCACCCTCCCTTTAGGGCACATACAGAACAAAATAAACTGACTCCACAACTGTGAAAATGCAGAGGGAGGGAGACGTGAGGAAGAACCATGCCCAAACTGATTCCAATGTTTGTGGGTCGGCTGCCAAGAAAATCAGGAGTAAGTTGAGCGTGCGGAAAAGCCCAGACGCATTTCATAAATTCTTTAAAGCAATTAGCTTTTCTTTGTCAATGACTGGCATTTGTAAAATGTATTCTCTTATGACAAAATGTTTTCTCATCTTTCTTTTCTACACATTTGATCTCGGTAACAGCATCCTCCTCTCCCTCTACCCCGTCCCCCCATCCCCTGTTTCGTTGCTGGGCAATCTGCCAAGTGAGGCTCCATTCTAATGCTTGTGGAGCTAGCAGTTTTTCTGCGAGCAGAGCTGAATTGACAGGTTTCTTCCTGGACTAATCACAAACATAATTGTACGGGAACAGAATTGCCTCTGACAGTGTTAAACCCTGGGCATCTTTGATGTAACAATCAGGCTGCAACCCATGAATGGCAAGGTTGGACTGTTCTCGTGTTCACCAAAAATTGTTTTTACAGGGGATTGAGCTTCGAGGTGCTAGTTCATCGTTTTTGCCTCGCAAAAGGTTATGAAAGTTTCCTAACAAGCCTAGACGGAGGCTACAAAGATGGTCGCCAGCATCTGCCAAAACTGTGGGGTTGATACGTTTGTTATAGAGATTCTATTGAATGTACATTTTAAAATGTAGATAATCAGGATGACCTCCTGCATACTTCAGTGGAGTAATTTGGTCAGCAGGGCTATGAACTACTTTCTGTTTACACGTGTATCTTCAGGTTTGTGCCCCTGCCTTTCTTTTTTATCCTCGCATACGATATGATCTTGAAGAGATGCTGCGCTGAACTTGTAACCAGATTCAGCCAGGCTGTCAATGTCTGTAAAACCCTCAAATGATGCAAGTTTCTAGTAATCAGAATAGTTCTTGCAGGGGTGAAGTTTTGGTAGATTACTAAAAAAAACTTTTTAATATATTTTTTTCAGAGTATTTGTAATTATGCCTCCGAATTTGAAGTATCTTTCTCCCTGGTCAACACCCTGGTTCTTCTTCCTGTACACTGTTGGCAAACTAGATGCGACAGCAGCAGAACCACGTATTCAAACGGCCTCAACTAATTTCCTAGAAAAAGGGAGGAGTTAGGGCCATCTAGATTCCATTCTGCAAGCAATGTAGTCTCCAGTTTGCAATGCACATGAGGGATTTTTAGCTGCAAAATGCCTTGCAAATTGGTCAAAGTAGATTACTGAGTACTCAAGTTGTGGAGCAAACTATAACAAGGCTCAAACCAAGCAGAAATGCTGCCTGTACAGTGGTGGTAGAGAAGTGTATTTCATTGCTCCAAGCTCCTTGGTAAACCAAGAAGCTGACCAGACTCTGTTAAACAGATCAGGATATCTTTGGATATACATGATCATGTCCACCACCCAGGTTAACTCCCTACTCCAGAAATCAACCAGGGTTTTGGCAGCCTCTGGAAAAGAGGCTACTGTTAGGACAGAAGACGGAGAAACAGAATGGCTTCCAGTTGGCAAAGCTGTCAGACAAGGATGTATTTAATCTCTCTGTCTCTTCAGTCTATATGCAGAACATTGTTATTCATGCATTTCCTTAAGGACAGGCTTCTCAATCAAATGTAAAGACTGCAATTTCAGTGAGTTCAATGGGTATTTGTAGGATTCCACTGTTGATTTTTTTTTTAAGGAAGCCCTTCTTTGTCAACTTCCATTAGTTTATTTTCTTTTACTTTCTGATTCTCCTCTTGGTGCTGATTTTTATCATGATCCACAATTTCTAAACATATTTAATTGGAATTAAAAGCTACTTTATTCAATATAATGTGATTCTACCAATGCAGAGTTTCTCCCGGCTAAGCCCACTGAAAGCAACTCTGCTCAGGAGGATTGCACTGCAAGTAAACAAGTTTACAGGCAACATTTGAAGTCAATGGAGTAAAACTGTGCTTAAGCCTGCACTGTTAGTATTGCAGCCTTGGTAGAGGATAGAACAGCAGATGGCAGTAGCACACTAATAATAAAATACTCTAAAAATGAGCACCATAATCATGCCATATCCACAGACTCTTTACATTTACAGCAAACATTTTAAAGCACTCTTTTACCTACCTCATTGTTAGTTCTCACGTGGTATGAAGCTTGCTCATAAATCCTTCCTTTACTAGCAAAGGAAATGGGCTTATTCCTAAAGAAAACAC
This sequence comes from Euleptes europaea, assembly GCF_029931775.1. Taxonomy (NCBI): domain Eukaryota; kingdom Metazoa; phylum Chordata; class Lepidosauria; order Squamata; family Sphaerodactylidae; genus Euleptes; species Euleptes europaea. The sequence goes on along the minus strand of NC_079320.1, from coordinate 32,999,960 downwards.
ACCTTTTCCAGTAAAACATTTTTCAGAATGTTTGGAATATCCTTTTAATTGGCTCACACCTAAAATGTACAGAGAAAACTTTCAAATTTAGTCATGAATTCTTGCAATACTGTTACACCACTATTCCCACACAAAGGCAGCTAGCCAATGTAGGATGATCCATGCATCCTGCTCTGGGTATGTGTCTATTTTATAACTATGTGATCCCATAGAATAATGTGTACTGTCCTTATTTCCAAGGAATATTTACTCTCTGTACAAGATCTAGTTGACACTCCATATTATCTGATTATCACAGCTTCTCCAACAGTTTTTAAACATTTTGACATAAACTATTACTGATGCTGGTCCCTTGCTAATATAAGGATCAATATCAGTTTTATGCTGGTTTTGTAGTGAAATCTTATTATCCTGCCCACATGGTGTGCACTGGAAGACAGAAAGTAAGGAACACCAATGCTATACATTCCTGACTGAAAAATTAGCCGGCATTGAGGATTATTGCAATTTAATTCTGTATTACAGCTTTATTCAAGTCCAGTTGCACCATAGAGACAAGAAGAAGAAGAAGAAGAAGAAGAAGAAGAAGAAGAAGAAGAAGAAGAAGAAGAAGAAGAAGAAGAAGAAGAAGAAGAAGAAGAAGAAGGAGTAGTAGTAGTAGTGTTGGTAGTAATGCTGACTTTCTCTACCACTTAAGGGAGACTCAAACCGGCTTACAATCACCTTCCCTTCCCCTCCCTATAACAGACACCCTGGGAGGTCGATGGGGCTGAGAGAGCTCTAACAGAGCTGTAACTTGCCCAAGGTCACCCAGCTGGCTTTGTATGTAGAAATGGGGAAACAAATCCAGTTCATCAGATTAGCCTCCTCCAATCATGTGGAAAAGAGGGGAATCAAACCTGGTTCTCCAGATCAGACTCCGCTGCTGCAAATCACCGCTCTTAACCACTACACCATGCTGGCTGACCAATGAGATTATGTGGGGTATGAGCTTTCAAGAGTCAACGCTTCCTTCGACTGATACCTTAACCCTGATGAATCCATTTATTAATTCTGATTAATCCATTTAAACACTATAAACAAGTTTGCACCAACTGTCCATGCTTAAAGATACTGTTAATCCAAACCAATCAGCAGCCATTAGCTTCATTCAGGACTACTCAGACAAAGACCAAAGAGCAGGATTTTATTAAAACAGAGCATTTATTTATGACTGATCTGTATTATTTCTGACTAATTTAAGTGTCTATTTAAACAACTGCCCATTATCAGAGCAGTTATGCAGTGAGGATAATGAGTGGAGGAGAACTTGATGAAGAGCTGAATCAATCACAGGAACATTAGTTCCATGTTTGCAACTAGCAAACAGGATGAGTATCAAACTAGCAGGTGTTTGAGCATCCCTAGTTTGCCTCTGTTATATTGGGAATTTTATAAGCTTATTGAATAGTAGAGGAGATTTTAATAAAAGACGGGGTAGAAATATTTTAAACTAACAAATAAACAAAGCCATCGGCTATCGTTTGGAAAGGTCCCATACTCTGCTTTGAGAATAACATGGATCTTGAAGCAATAAATTTCAGAAGATTACATGGTATTGCAGAACTGCTTATTTTTATAAATATAAGTATGTGTAACCAAATTGGGAAGGCTGTTCTGTTCTACTGGGGAAAATAGTAAGGGGAATCCCGCAAACTCCATCAGAAACAGCAGCCAACGCTCTAAAGGAAATAGGAAAGGAAGGAAGGAGATAGGTAGCAGCCACCTTTCCTAACAGAACTCTGGAGACACATTGATAATATACATGAATTAAGCTTCACAATTCATTCTCCACCCTAGAGAGAAAGATTTACCATCAAATTACCTGATGAGATTGGGGGGGGGGGACATCAAAAGGTGCTGTAGATACTTTGAGGTATTCTATCTGCCCCAGTGCCATCAGGAATGACTGGATATTCTTGTTTGATAGATGTTTATTTTGTATGTACAGACTGTGCCGAACATTAATCTGATACATGCCGGATGTGTTGTTGAGCAGGGCAGAGTTCATGTTTTGCATACCATCTTGAAACAAGAAAGTGACTTTTGTCTGGGATATCTAAGGGAATCGGGTGCCAAGAAGCATATAATGTGAGTCTGTAGTATATAATGTTACTGTTTCTTCAGAATGAACCTAGCTTTTGAGGAGCTTTTAGCTTTATTTTTCTCCAAAGTAGTGGAACGAACAGTATCAACAAATAAACTGAATTGGAACATTGCAATAAATTTGCTCTAGTTTATGCGTCTCTAGATAGCTGTAGGCCTGTTGGTGGAAAAATATGGCTTTTGCCCCTGATTTACATATGAGTAGGAAGGATGTGAATATGGATAGAAGAACAATAATTAAGTCATAATTCATCTTCAGAATCTGAAAATATTCCTTTTTAAATGGTGGTAACTAGATGATAACAGTTTGATGGACATAGCAATTAACTCTTAGAAGCAATTTATACCAATGCACATGACAAAAAGCACTGAATATACAAACAGAATGCCATTTTTACATCCATGATCCCATTTCTGTTGGGAAAAAAAGACCTAATACTGCAGAAACCAACAGGACAAATACATGAAATAACTTCCTCTCCAAATGAGCTCATTAAAGGATGTCAGCATGCAAATCTGAACCATTCTCTTCTTGAGAGCTGATGCCAGTGGATCTAATTAAACATAAAGCAGCCTCATATGTTCAGGAAGAAGCTGCAAATTATGGCTACAGTGTCTTCAAACATGGTAATCAACTCAAATCTTCAAAGCCAGACTGGAAAGCCCAGCACTCCACCTACTGCATGCCCTTTCCTGCTTCCATGGCCCATGCCATCATATTCCCTCACCGAGCCAGCTGGAGAGAAAAGGGGGGTACTGTTCTGCTTCTCCTCATCAGCTACATCACACATGGGCCAGCTCAGGGTGAAGCTGGGTGCTGCTGTGCTTCTTCACCTCTTCACTGGCCTGGCATGGTAGAGCTGGTGAGGAGGAGTATGGGTGCCACTAGCGTAGGGTGAAGCTGGAATCCCCTGTGCCAGGACTCTAAGTGCCAGCACTACTGTGGGGAGGGTTGCCATTCAGGGCAGCAGCCCACTGGGATTTTCTCCAGTAAACTAAATGGCTAATTGGCCCCCGCACACCTGTAAAATGGCAGGCAGGGCAATTCCAAATTAAAAAATGGCAGGAACATGTATTTAAAACATTTTTGCCCCTTTTCCAACCAACTGAGGATCCACAAGGCAGCAACATATCAATATACATCAACAAGCATGAACCTGCAAGGACTTGTGAGGTGAATTTTCTTCTCTCACACTATTTCCTCTTTCTTTCCTTGAAAGCCCCCAAAGTATCCTCTCCTTTCCATCCAACCTACCTTTATCTCCTCCCCATCTTCAGTCTTTCACCGTACTCTGTATCTAGCTATCTGCATCTCTAGACAGACAGATAGGGCAAAAAATGCATGGTTGCTTTAGCCTCCTTTATTCCGTTTCAGCCAGGATTCAGCCAGGATCGAACACATGCGTTTCGCCGAATGTGCGTTTGATCCTGGCTGAATCCTGGCTGAAACGGAATAAAGGAGGCTAAAGCGACCGTGCGTTTTCGCCCATAGAATACACACATAAATGGGAAGCAAGGATCAGTGAAGGAAAGACAAATTAAACAAAAACGTTTTTACCGACTGGTGGAAGACAATGATAGAGGTGGACAAAGGAATCTCCCTGAGGAAGGAATTCCATAAATTTGGTGCCACGACTGACAAAGTGATTCCTTGAATTTCTACACATCTAGTCTCATAAGGCAAGGGCACCTAAAATAGGGCCCCTGATCACTATAGTGGTCAGGTAGGTTCTTAACATATGCCAGTCCCAAGCTGTATAAAACTTTAAAGGTTGATACCAGCATAGGGTTGCCAACTCTGAACTGGGAAATTCCTGGACGTTTGGAGGTGGAGCCTAGGGAAGGAGGGACCTGAGCAGGGGATAATGCCATAGAGTCTGCCCTCCAAAGCAGTCATTTTTCTCCAGGGGAACTGATCTATGTCATCTGGACATCAACTGTAATTCCGCAAGATCTCCAGGCCCAACCAGGAGGCTGGCAGCAATATACCAGCAGCTTGAATTGTGCCCAGAAGTAAACTGGGAGCCAGGGTAAGTAGAACAAAATTGGAGTTATAAGGTCCCTATGATCCACTCCAGTCAGCATTCTGGCCATAGCATTCTGTACCAATAATAGGTTCTGGATACTGTTCAAGAGCAGCCCCACACAGAATGCCTTGCAGTAGCCTAATATAGATGTTATCAGGGTATGCACCACAGTGGCAACATCTTTTATGCCCAGGAAAGGCCACAGCTGGTAAAAGGTACTCCTGGCCACTGTCCCCACCTGCTTTTCCAGCAGGGGCCTAGATCCAGTAGCACCCCCAAACAATGAACCTGATCTTTTACAGGAAGTGCAACCATCTCCAGAACAGAAGGCATCTAAATTCCTAGGTCAGTCCTTCTACTCACACTTCCAACTACCACTTTTCATTCATAACCCTTTCCATGTCATTTTCCAAAATTGGAAATTAGTCCAGCTGGAGGAAAATAACCCGTGGGCAGGTCTGTGGAGAGAAACTGGTGGGCAGAAGAGGAACTCAGTAACCCTTCCCACCATTGGACAGTTAATGTGGTATAATGGTTGGATAGTTGGACTGGGCAAGCTTGGATTCAAATCCTCACTCTTCTATGAAGTTCAAAATATCCCCACAACAGCCATTTTGTGAGGATGAGGGAGAAGAGAACCCATATACTGCCCTGAGCTATTTGGAGAAAGGACAGGCTAAAAATGTGATAAAACAGAAAACATATTGTGCTATATAGCTGCTTGCCAGTGACCCATATCTGAAGGCATAGATTTGTGGCACATACAGACCTTTTCTTGGGCATGCTGTAGGCTGCATGAAGCACACCAAGCACACAGTACAACCCATGAGGTGCTTGATAACTTTTCCATGATTTTCTGGCCTGTGAGGATTACACATATTATACACGCCCCAAAGCATGAATGGTTTTTCTACCCAAATTTGGTAACTTCCAGTTATATAGTACTAAGCCACTGCTGATAACTGCATAGATGGTTAAACTTTGAATTATGTTTAATTATTGGCCTGTGCCACATCCTATGCAATTAAACTCACAGCACATTTCATGCTGGGTGAAAAAGAATTTCCGACAGGGAAACCACAAAACCCATAGTCAAGTCATGTACTTTATGTTTCTTATTTGGATTATATATATAACTGCATGACAACCATTACAAATTCATTAATCTGTATACCACCACTGGAGGCCAAGAAGAGGGCCAGATCAAACAGAAGCCTTGGCTATGGATGGTGGTGAAGTGACTGAAAATAACAGATTCACACATTGGTAACCATAATGTATCTTTACAGATTTTCTGCCCTGAAGATAATCAGTTTATTGCTGCTCATACTGGAAGCGTTCTTTTAACCAGATATGATGGAAATCTGTCTTGTACTTTTTTATTCCATCCTTTTCTATGAGGAGATACATCATTCTGTCTTCCAACCACCATTTTGTTTTCCCAACCATTCTATGAGGTAGGTTAGGCTGAGGGCCAATTGACATGTGGACGGTTAGCAGACATGCACCTAGAGTTCAGTGCTGGGAACTCAGTTATGTATAGACATACATGTTAAGTTTTCCCAAATAGGGCAAATAGAAGCTCCCTGTGGCTGTTTCAAGTCAGAAAAATTGTATGGAGGAAAAAGGCTGAAACCCCTCCTCTGCAGGTGTTGTGGTCCCAGTTCAAACTGGGGCCCCACTTGTCTGGGAATTATGTTCCCAGCAGGGAATTCCAGGTATACATATGATCTAAAGTCCCTTGAAGCAGCCATAAGTCCACCCTGTGTACTTTGTAATATGTGAATTTTCCCCAAGAAAGTCACTGGTCCATGGTCACCCAGATAACTTTATGGCAGAGTAGAGATCTGAATGCAGGTCTCCCAGTTCCTAGTCAAACTTCATAAGCACTACATTGCACAGTCTATCTCATTGCACTGGGCTGTTTACTTTCTCAGCCCAACCTACTTCATGAGGGGAGTGGTTGTAAGAATAAATGCTTGAACAAAAACCATTTATGCCACTCTGAGGTCTTTGGAGAAAGGGTGGAATAAAATGTGAATAAAAATAATAATAGTGAACTTGCAAAATAGGTAGGCTCATGTAAATGTGATCTCCTACGCCCACCAAAAAACAACAAATGTTGTAAAAAAATGTGTAGAAGTGTGTACATGAACTGGCTTTGGGCCAGTGCAGATTTAGTATAGGAATGGTGCTAAAAATGCCTCGCTAAACTAAATGATCCCTGTACCTAATGTAATATTTAGCTGATTCCAAAGATCATCATCATCATCATTTTATGAGTCTCTATACCTCCAATGCAATGAAAGACTCCATGTTCCCAGGGTAGCATGCTTATTAGCTGCCATTCTTCATATCATTAGATACTTCTTGCTCCAGTCATCAGCAACATTTTCCCCTTCTGATTCCATCTACTGATGCATATGCCCATTCAGGACTTCCTAGAATACATTCTGCTCTGTTTGGCTCACCTACATCTTATCACCCCTTAAGTGTTCATATATGCTAGGCTATGAAACAGTACCTGAGTATCCTTCAGGGCTGAGGTACTTGGTGAGCTAAATTGAGCAAGACTGATATTTTATGGTCTGCCACAAAGTGCTGGCTTGTCAAAAGTTGTTATCCCATGCCTTGACAAATTTTCTTTGGCTCTAGGAACCAGCCCCAAAATTAAGGAGTCGAACTAATTTTCCAGCTATTAAGGTTTGATATTTTAATGACCATATTTTCTAATTATTGCTAGCACAAAACCTAGTCCTAAACTCTTCACAGTTTTTCATTAATTTTATGGGAGGCCTGACAAAAGTGCCATGGTGTCTAAATAAATATGGGGTAGCCCTGGTTGGGATCACCACAATAAAAAGCAAGTTTATAAGCCATCACTGAATGGTGTAAAGATCAAATATAAACAAGCAATGACAAGAACTTAATGTACAGGTATTTTTATGTCATACAGCAAAACAACCTCTGATATGAAATGATGAGTTTTTACTTCTGAGAATCACTGAGAAACACCACAATAAAAACATTGCTAAAAATACTAGGCACCACAACAACCTGGTGGCAGGGATTTGTATAGCCCATGTTGTGTTGTATGCTTCCTCCACTAACTGTACACACAATGAATAGAAGTGTTTCTGAAAACAGATCACTACGTAGAAGCTGTAGTTTCTGCAGAGTGCAATAGCTCCCCTCTCCTGACAAAGGGAATTAGTCTTTAATGGTGTCCTACAGGTTTCTAGGCATAGATCTAAACAGAACATATTGTTGACCTGTTAAGACCTAAAATGTGTTATGCTCTCATACCTGACACTTCCTCCATATTCTTTATCATGATCTATTTGCTCAGACATAGAGACTCTTGTGGTACCATCCTGTACCAAGACCAAATGAAAATGGTATGCAGACAGGCGGTTATTCTCAAGAGCTGCTCCACATTTTCCTAAAGGCTCAGTAAAAGAAGGTCCGGTGACCATTTAAAAACCTCGTTATAAAATAAGCAACTCCTAAATTAAATTTATTATCATATAAGAGAAAATTCACCCCAAGGAGACCATAATCATGAGACTCATAAAGAGCAGAGCAAGCTTCTGATACCCTAAGGCAACAATATGTTCAGTCACAAAATTACTTCAAATTACAGTATTTCATAGAAGTGAAAAAGACTAAGACAAAGAGTCAAGTATTACTTCAGATTTAACAGGCTGTGGTGCCTTCATAAAATTAACAACCTTTTAGAGTTTCTATTCCCTTTGCAATATCTACCCTAATATCCTGACCAAGATCCTGAGACACATGCTTCCTGATTTATTTGGGGAAGGAGGGGAAAAAATCATGAAACATAATCTCCCAAGGATGATAAAGAAACAAAAGACTTCTGAACACTAGCTTTCTAAAACTTGAGTGAATACTGCTAGAAAATGATCCTAAGCGATTTAATTTCATTAAAAGTGTGATTATTTACTGAGCATGCTCACAGAGTGTAGACTATACTTTTATATGATCGCTGAGATACAGTGTCACCATTGTATTGTAGTTTGTGGAGGTCAGCTGTGAAAACCAAAATAATGCATCGAATACATTACATTTCTCATTTAATCTTAAAATAACATGGTCACGTTTACAAAGAAGTCTTAGTCCAGACAAAAACCAGACTCATAATCTAACTAAAATTCTGACTGCATAAATGGTGTGCACCTGAGCAAATAAAGTCCAATGAGACCCCATTTCCATACACTTAAAAGCATGGTAAGCAGAACACTAATAGTGTTAGATTCTAATTAATCTGCTACCATTCAGAGTGATGGATCTTGGTTTTGGCTTATTGAAAATAAGGGTTAGTCACACACAAAAATACCACAGAGTCGTTTTCTTAATCAAATCAATTCTTTACTAACTAATCTCAAAGGATAGGGTACATGGATTAAACAATAAACTTCCTACATAGCTAAGTTTCCTAGCCTTGCTAGACTCCTCTAGCAGTTACTACGCTTACTCACGAGTAGCCATTCTCACAGGGAGAATGTGCTCTTCCATGCTTGCAGGTTGGTAACTTACAAGTAACTGGGATACAGTTTCTCTTTCAAACAAAGGATATACCAAAGCAGTAAAATGTAGATCACTTTGCCTACGTGACCATATGACACGAATGCAATGGCGATCTGCTCTTCCTGACCATTTGGCTAATTAACCCTTTGACTGTCTGACATGTAACGAATCTCGCTATCTAAGCGAGGGATTGAGAGTGAAGCACAGAAACAATGACCAAATCACTTCCAATAACCGGTAGCTTTGTCTTCATGAGTAGCTCTGATGCTGCTAGGTTTATGATTACAAGATCTAGACTTGAAAGGTGTTAGGCAAGGCATTTAACATGATGGTGGTGCTTTGCTGTGGAGGAGGGAAGAAGAAGAAGAGTTGGTTTTTATATGCCGACGTTCTCTACCACTTAAGGCAGAATCAAACCGGCTTACAACCGCCTTCCCTTCTCCTCCCCACAACAGACACCCTGTGAGGTGGGTGAGGCTGAGACAGCATGACTTGCCCAAGGTCACCCAGCTGGCTTTGTGTGTAGGAAAGTGGAAATGAGTCCAGTTCACCAGATTAGCCTCCGCCACTCATGTGGAGGAGTGGGGAATAAAATCCAGTTCTCTAGATCAGACTCCACCGCTCCAAACCACTGCTCTTAACCACTACACCACACCAGAAGGAATTGATTCTGCATGAAAGAAAGAGCAGCATTTCCCATGTAATAGGTCTGCCCTGTAGCAATGGACCATGGAGAAACAGCTCCTATAGTATGCAAACAAAGAGGACCTCAGTGGTCTGTATAGTGGCATGTGCATGGGATGTGTGAGTAGCTTGTGTATATCATATATATGAATGGCACATGTGAATGGGCAGCTGGATCAGTGTGATTGTCTACCCTTAATGGGCCTCAGCAGATATATCTTCAAGTCTTGTCTACAAACCAGGTGGGCACCCAAGACCTCCATCCCCTAAATGTAGAATTAAATGCAACTGTAAGCACATTTAGGCTTTTCAAAGTCCACTTTGAAAGTCAATTGCTCCATGTACTCCTAATATCTGATAGATACGGTGGGTGAATACTTGGGCCAAGGCCTTTCCTATAGTGTCACCAAAATTGTGGATCTCCTTCCTGAGGGAAGTCTGCCTTATTCCTTCCTTGTTAGCATTTAGGCATAACAACTAAGCACGACTGACCAAACAGCTGCACTGCCATGATTTGAACTATCACTATCTTTTCTTGCTCTGCCCTCACTAGTTCTGCTGCTATTTTTAATGTTTGCTGACACTTTATACGATTGTGATTAGCTGTTTAAGATTTTAATTGAAAAGTGAAGCATAGCTATTTTTAAAAAATATGTGAGGGAATGCAAAAAGGGGTTATACAGGTATGCTCCAGTTTCCTAGTTCATACTATTGTGAGTACTGCTTTGGAGCAAAACTCTTTCCCATTTTGTCTACCACCAGTTTCTGTGACATTTGAAGGGTTTTGGTGGTGGAAAGTACCATCAAGTCACAGCCAACTTATGGCAACCCCATAGGGTTTTCAAGGCAAGAGATGTTCAGAGGTGGTTTGCCACTGCCTGTCTCTGCGTAGCAACCCCAAACGTCCTTGGTGGTCTCCCATCCAAATACTATCCAGGGCTGACCCTGCTTAGCTTCTGAGATCTGATGAGATCAGGCTTGCCTTGGCCACTCGTGTCAGGGCTGGAGGGTTTTATGTCTTCTTATTTGAAAATACTGGAAGCTCTTGGCTTAATTTTAACCTTGGAAGTACCCTGACAGTACATTTGATCTGCTAGTTGTACTTTTTTCTTTCTTTTTTTTTGGCCAAATACACAGATAAGTGGCTGTACAGCTGAACATATTGGGGTAAAAATGAGTTTGTTAAGAAAACATATATCCAAGAAACCATTTTTAAGTGCTTTAGAGAGACACAGTCCTTCATGACAACCTGATGATCCTTCCTGATAACCTGAAGAATGTTTACCTCACCTTAGAGAGAGATATTAGCAGCATAGAAAAATACGCCAAGGTACAAATTAATTAATTAATTAGAAATTATTAATTTTACATGTTTTATGATGTTTTCCTTTAACATTCATGACATTTTATATTAGTTGTCTGATATCATAGGTTCGAAACATAGTTCTTATTGTTTCAGATTTTTTTTAAAAAAAACATTACTTTGTAAAGTAAACATACTGCCGTAAGTTATTCAATATGCTAAAGAAGGATGAATTGACACAAAAGAAACATTCTGCCTCATGTCAAAGTATGTTTTCAAGCCATGGATGTTTTATTACTATGAAACACAATGATATATGGCACCACAGACATTGTTTGTGTTTGTGGGAATGTTTCTGCTCCTAGGTACATTGGAATTTGGCTTGAGGTAGAAATACACCCCATATGTAATATATGTACTTTTTCAAAGGTAGTTGTTAGAGGGTTCTCCTTTTTATGCTATTATTGGCAGCACATCTTCAGTGGCCTTCTGCCAGCTTATATGGCCACTTACTCAGTTTTTCTCAAAATAATTTCTCTTCTCAAATTCAATAAGATAAAGAGGTTATAAAGAGAAAACAGAATTTGCTGCTTTACATGCCTCAGGCTGACCAACCCATTTTCCCTTGCTTCCATCAAGGGAACATTGTATTGAAACTTCACAGATGGAACATGTCAGTGAACTATGCAGTGCAGTGTAACCATTCATAAAGAGAAGAGAAAGGACAGAACATATTTGTCAAAAGCTGGACTTTGCATATTTTCATTTTTGTCTTTGGCAGTCTATTTTGAGACCTTCCCACCTAAAACAGATTGTACTTAGTTTTCTGTTGTTTATCTGTACATCTTCCTAGGATGGTATCACTATGTTCAGGTGTTTATAGGGGAGATCATACGTTTTGAGTGTTTCCCTTTACAAGTAATACATTTCCAACAGAGCAGGAGAAGGCTAGCTAAAAATTTCCTGATATGCTTTCTATGGGCAGGGCATTTTTTTACTTGAAGGAGCAGCCAAATAGGCAGCATGCCCGCCACCTACACACACACACACACAATGAGATGTATTGGTTAGACTAGGACCAGGGTTCAAAATTGCCCTTTGCCATGAAGCTCATTGTGATCATTAGCCAATCATTCTCTCTCACCCTAACTGATCTCACAGGGTTCTTGTGAAGAGAAGACTCAGGAAGGCAGAATCATGTACACTGCTTCTTGGAGGAGAGAACAGATAGGAAGAAGGAACAGATAAAAATGTGATTGATTGATCAATTGATCGATTGGTTGGTAGGTAAACTTGCATTCTGAAGTGGCATAATGCCCTAAGGGGACTTTTACCATTATTTTGTTCTGAGTTAGGAGTTCAGATCATAGGAGGGTTCAAAACCCCAGATGTTAGGCAAAGTTGAGGCTGTGATCATAAAATTAAAAGGAAACTCCATAGATAATGGTAGCAACCAAGTGAAATGGTTCACTAGTTGGAGCTATCAACAGCCCTTGTGGGACAATGAAGTAGAAGGGAATTTTCTCCCTTCTAGGTAATTATTGAGAAGTGATGGCGTGGGCAAGGGATGCCTAAGCCATGGCTGGTAACTAACCTTTGGTACAGGCAAGGAATGCTGACATCAGTGAATAAGAATAAATAAAAAAAATTGTTCTATCCCTAACTCATTCATGACAAACATCTACACATTTCCTTGAAACTGCCCAGAATAAAGATTCCATAATCTCCCTAGACAGATTTTTCATCACTGGATGGTTCATAGTGTGGAGGTTATTTTCCCTTGTTTAAACTAATTCTACCTTCTGGAAGCATTCTCTTCCTTCCTCAGTGTAGCATGAACTATCACTGTATTGTTGACAGTCCAATGTTTGGCCTGTTTTTTAAGAGAATGCAAGTGATGTCACTTCCTTGCTATTTTTCTATGTCAGTTATCACAGCATGTGAACCTGCAGTTTCAGAGCTCTTTATTGAGATCATGTTGGCTCGTTTTCACTATGTGTCTATTTTCAATCGATGCACAATGTTTTCTTCAGAAAATATAGAAAATTTGAAATTTTAATATGTTTGTGGGATGAGGCACTCACAGAATAATAGCATTGAATGATGGACCAGAAGACCCTGTTATTAAACCCCTGGTAGAAGGTATTACCTTCCTCACAGATAACATAATAATTCAGCAATAGAGTTTTACTGCCATTAAACTGTTCAATGCTAAGGTGACTGCACGAAGTTTATACAGTGGTGGTATCTGGATTGACAATATAGGGGAGTCCTTCAATTAAATTCTTAAATTCCTGTGTTCCATCTCCAGAATTCCAAATTGTGTAGCATGGGTGGCCATCCAAGCAAAATCGGGACAGTCATCTCTTGAAGCTCAGGCTTGGATGAAGGCCTTTTCTCTTAAAGTTAAAATTATAAACTCCGACACCCGAGAGGGCTTCCTCAGATTGATCTGGGAAGATTCTTATGTTTCCCATTGAGATAACCTTGTAGAGTAACAACTTCATCTCCTCAATCTTTCCTTGGACTCCCTTCAAACAGTCACCAGACAAGAAGCTATGAGGACAATTAAGAAACATGTATTTAGGTACAATTGCAACAGTACAATCTGTAGCGCATGATGTGTTTGTTCCACCTAATTTGTCGGTCTCCTTCCATCTGGCCAGCTTCCCGACTACTGTTCATATTTAACTGTTCCTTGGTTATAGGCGTGCCTTTATGTTGGCGCGCCTAAATACCTTACCATCTAGAGTCTTGCAAGGGAGGTATCTTAAGATACCCTATTTTGACAGAACATATGACTGCAGTGCAGCTAGTGTATACACTCTGTGTCACGTGGCTTTTGAATGCAACTATTTTACTGAGGCTAGAAATCTTTTAATTTTTCCCTTGCACCAAAATATAGATCAAGTGGAGACATTGCCTCTTTTATTTGAAGATAATAGTAGATCATCACTCTTTCATTTGCAAAACTTTATGCCCTTGTGATTGATTTCTGCAGCCGTTCAGATGTGGTCTAGTTTTTAATATTTTCACCTGCTTAAACCTGCTTAAAACTAATAAGTTAAGAAGCAGTATGAGGATTTTAGGCAGTAGAGAGACCTTTTGCTTCCCAAGATCATAGAAAGTGACAGCCAATCAAAATAGGCAACACTGATACCAAAATAGCTTCATATATTCCAACCTCTGTATCCCCACCAGACACCAAATAAGATTCAAACAGAAGAATAATAAACCAAGTTTTGACTCCTGAAAACTTATACTTAAAAAATCTTGCTGATCTCTAAGGTGCTATTGGACTCAAATCCAGCTGTTCTGCAGCAGCAGCTAAAGTGTCTGACTAGGAATGGGAAAACCCAGGTTCCAACTGCTGCTTGCCTTGCATTCCCTCACAGCCTATTCTTTGTCACACATTGTTACTGTGAGGGTAAGACAGAGGAGGAGAGAGCTGGACATACTGCTCTGAGCTTCTTGGGAAAACATGAATAAATAAATAAATAACTCCTAATGATTCAAACAAATAAGACAAGGCATGCACGTGCTTGCACAGAGAGTGGAAAGGCATTCATTAGGCAGGAAAATAACTAATATGTTAGCCAAAATGCCCAGTTACAAATTATTATACGGGGGAATTAGCATTCAATAACAGGCACTGGACATAACTTAAGCAGGATGCAATCTTTGTCTACCAGAGTCCATACCATGACCAAAAAATGAGGCAGAAGCAATGGAATTGGGTTTAAAAGAATTTTACTCAAATTATATGTTCACACACACATACAAAAGTAACATACACGCACACAACATACAGAGTCTAGGAATCAAAGGTGTTAGAGACCTTTGCCAATGTGGCAGACCATCTGAAGACGGGTAATACTGCACCTGGTCCAGAAGCAGATTTTCAAGGTTCCATGCGGCTAAAGGAGGGGGAAGGGGTAGGGATTCCCGTGGCTTAACCAGCGAGGCTGGGGAGCTGTGTGGTCTGGCATTGCTACCCAGACCGACAGAATAACAGCGAGTGTGTGAGGTAGAGAGAGAGAGCTGGCGTATGGATGAGAGTGAGCCCAGATATACGCTCTCTCTGGGGTGGGGGAAGTTGGGTTTTCCCTCTCATGGTTCCCAGTGTGAACAAAAGGTGATAATGGCTCTAATGGCTACTGGGGTGGGGCAGGGAGGTGATTGAGACGGGCTAACTAGAACCTATGGGCTTTGCGCAATTCCGGGAGATCCAGGAGACAATCGTTGATGGGTTTATTGAGTTTGGCACAAAGGCGCGAACAGCTGCATCCGGGGTGAATCACTTCCTGGTTGCCTGAGGTGCGATCTCTGGCCGCTGCTATCTCGGAGGCCTCCGATGAGTCATTAGTCATGCAGATGGAGGGGTGGGGGGAATGACTGCGTATGTGTCAGGTCTTCTCTTTGAAAATGACAGCTGCTGGAGACACAATCTGGGCACAGAGAGAGAAAATGGATTCCCTCTGGTTCTTCCTTCTTGCTAGTGCGGGGGCCTCTGTCCATAACATCTGGGCTTGACTCCCGTCTAATGACGGTGACACGTGTCTCCAGGTAGCACAAGCTTGGAGGAGGGCCACTGCTTGGCTACAAATATCATGATGTTCCTCCTCTTCATAGTTTAGTACAGAGGGTACAGGATTTTATATCAATAGACTGAAAAATCTGATGCTAACTTGATGCTTTCAGTGCTGCATCTTAGCAGACTGAATGCAGAACAAGCCTTCCAGTGTCTGATATAAGAAGATATATATGGGTGCTATTTTTTAGTGTAAATATTTCATTCAGTTGTTTACCAAACAGCCAATAAGAAAGCAAGGAGATGCTTATTACTAATATGATGCTCAATCAACATAAAGCACTACCACTGCTTTGGGTAGATCAAATATATTTTACATTGCCTAGATACAGGTTATTATGTCTTAAATTCGTTAGTGGTTAAATAAGGGAGCTGAAATCCATCTTCTTTTTTTTCTCCATTTGCCTTCAAAGTTGTAGCATATTTCTGTTAAAAAGATCCCCTATATATTTGAATTTTTTAAAGAAATGTGGCCAAACTAAGTATTTATATCTTATTCATCAATTTTAAAAATTGCACTACCATAATACACGTTTTTTTCACACACATGCTTAATTGTGTGTAGAGTTGCCAGATGCCTGTTAATGGTGGACAATTGCCCACCAATTAACAGGCCTGCCCCCTGACCTTCAGCTGGCCAGTAGGGGAAGCAGGCCAGCTAAAGAGGGGGATGATCCACACCTCTGTGCATTGATGCATGGAACAATAATGTCCCTTCTGGGTAAACCTGGAAGCGATGGGGACGCTCTAGCACATCCCTCAAAAAAAACTCTATGGAAACCATAGTTTTTGGAGGGATATGCTGGAGCGTCCCCATCACTTCCAGGTTTGATGGGGATGCTCTAGCACATGCCTCCAAAAACTCTGTGGTTTCCATTATTGCGCACACTCATAAATCACTCCCCACCACCACCGAAGCTCCTAAAGGTGGCAAGGGGGAACCTGGCAACCCTAATTGTGTGGCATATATTTCCCTGAATTTATTTTGCAGGTATTTGATTTCAAAGTAAGGAACACAACACAATTATTTTGATGATGTAATGTTGTTGTTGTTTTTCACATCTTGGGGTACATCTAATAGAAATAATATATTCTTTGAATTAATTCTTTAGAGCACAACCAAAAGACAGAGTAACAATCACAAACAGATACTTCACAGTTTGCCCTCATATAGATTCTAGGAACACCATCTCTGGACCCACCAATGTCAGCCATACTATCTCAGGTTCATATTCCTGCTCATCTTCTAATGTGATTTATGCCATCACATGCCAGCAATACCCTTCCACAATCTACATTGGACAAACAGGTCAGTCTCTTAGACAAAGTTTAAATGGACATAAGTCTGACATCAGAAACCACAATATTCAAAAACCAGTGGGTGAACATTTCAACCTTCCAGGACATTCTGTTGCAGATTTAAGAGTAGCAGTTCTCTTACAAAGGAATTTTAAAGGGAGATTGGAAAGAGATACTGCTGAATTACAGTTGATATTCAAACTAAAGTCAATGCATTTACCTGGGCTGAATAAAGACCTTGCATTCATGGCCCATTAGCAATGCTGATTCCTCCACACCCATCTCTCCCCTGGACATCACAGACTCCTCTGCATATCACACCTAATCCCATCAAGCCTGCTATTCATATTTACATACTGTTCCTCTACTTAAAGACCGATGGATTCACATTCTAGCTGTATCTGAAGAAGTGAGCTGTGGCTCACGAAAGCTCATACCCTACCAGAAAATATTTTTGTTAGACTTTAAGGTGCTACTGGACTCTTGCCCTTTTTGACAATCACAAACAGAAGCTGTAAAATGATGTTAATAGATAAGGCAGCTCCTCATATAACCCTGGATTTATCTTCATCAAATGGTGATACAGACAAATAATTAGTGAGCATTTTGGGGCTTTGTGTTGCTTACATGGGCCTAACTTCAAGGGAGTTCTTAAGGACAAACTGGAAGCATGAGAAACCACAAAGACTTGCCTCTCTTCTAATAGAAATATTTAAAAGGCTGTGAACTTCTCTGAGGGTCAGTATTTTTTATTCTCCTTTTTCAGCATTCTTCTCTTTCGAATGGGCCCCAAATTACAGGAAGAGGCCAGTAGAAACTGCTAGTTTGTATGTTTGTCCCTTGAGGCCCAGATGGAGAACAAGGTTTGAGAGCACGTGACAATGGATGATAGATACTTAGGTCTCTGAGGACATGAAATATGTGTTTCTTGTCATTTTCTCAGAACTGCCAAATGACTCTTCCTGGTCTTGCAATCAGTCTGTTTTTCAGTTCTTATCTGAGCATGTCTTTACTCAATAGAAATGAGTAAAATTTCCGTATGGATTCCAGATGCTGAATATACAACTGGAAAAAGAGATACAGGGCATCAATAACCATCAAGATAGCATTCCAAATTACAAAGCATTAACAAGCTTTAAAAGGCCATGGAATAAAGTCCCTAGAAATTAAGTAACTTGGGAAGTGTAGGAAAACAGATTCCCTTATACCTGTCCCTTTCTCCATTAGTGATTTTCCAGATGATCAGCAAAGGGTCTTGGTTACAAACTGCCTCAGACAGGGTTTCAGGAAAAGGTTTCTTTAGCAGAAGAAGCATTAAATGTTGGCTTCGAACTATATCATATCCCATTCATTTTTTGGAAGTTGTTAGTTTGGACTAAATGAGGACTAAATGAGCCAAATTAAACGTTGATACATTATGATTTTTTTCACAGAATTCCTTCTTTCTTTCTTTGAGTTAATTTGATGTTGGGCATGGTATTAACTACAGCTCATATAAAGGAGAATCAGCCTAGTTGCTTCAGGTATGAAGAAATATTAAGAACATAAAAAGGCCATGCTGGATCAGGCCAAGGTCCATCAAGTCCAGCAGTTTGTCACACACTGGCCAACCAGGTGCCTCTAGGAAGCCCACAAACAAGACAACTG
Organism: Euleptes europaea; assembly: GCF_029931775.1. Classification (NCBI taxonomy): domain Eukaryota; kingdom Metazoa; phylum Chordata; class Lepidosauria; order Squamata; family Sphaerodactylidae; genus Euleptes; species Euleptes europaea. Next base: position 32,981,716 of record NC_079320.1, on the reverse strand, counting down.
CAGCACCATTATCCTGCCTGCGTTCCAAAGTACCTAATATAACAGGCATACTCATCTGATCCTGGAGAGAATAGGTATGCATCATGACTAGTATCCATTTTTTAGTAGCCATGAATTGCCCTCTCCTCCATGAACATGTCCACTCCCTTCTTAAAGCCTTCCAAGTTGGCAGCCATCCCCACATCCTGGGACAGGGAGTTTCACAATTTAACTATGCGTTGTGTGAAGAAATGCTTTTGAATTTCTCACCCTCCAGCTTCAGCAGATGACCCTGCATTCTAGTATTATGAGAGAGGGAGAAAAGCTTCTCCCTGTCCACTCTCTCCATACCATGCATAATTTTATAGACCTCTATCATATCTCCCCCTTAACTGCCTTCTTTCCAAGCTAAACAGTCCTAAGCGTTTTAACCGTTCCTCAGTTATTCCCTCTTCTCCAGTGCACTGGCCTTGTGAGCAATGTCACACTTTTTTGTACAGAGGAGCAAAACATCAAGAGTAGCAGAATGAGAACAATTAAACTGGCCAATAATGATGATGTAAAGATAAAGATAAAATGCAATTTACCATGGCAGGCAAAGATAAAGTGCAATTTACCGTGGTGGTTAGAGATGAACCCCGTTCTCTGTTTCAGAAATCCAATTTTAGAAGCTCTCTTTCTAAACAACCTCAGTTCCATTCTATGGTCTTTGTGTCATTTCCTTTCCTGAAGAATTGCCTTCAAGCTGGAGTAACGTATGGAGGAGAGGGCTGCTCCTAGGGCCTTCAATAGTATAGTTTGGAGCAGGAGAAGTAGGTAGGGAATTCAAAGAGGGGAACTGAAAGTGGCCTTGTCATGTTCCCAATCCATCAGGAGGATGAGAAGACCTCATGAGAAGACTTGGAATGGGGTGAACTATACTATACCTGTTATACCTGTTAGTTGTTCTGTACACGGATGTGATCACAGAAGGCTCATCTGCTCCCTTTAGTGGTAGCTTTTCACCATCAACGTTAATGGGACCTAAATTTGCTCAGTTAAACCTATTAGTTGTAGAAACTTTATTAACAGTAGCTGAACTGTCCTTCAGTCTTCTCTCAAATCCCCCTTTCCTCCTTTAGAAGATAAACATCCAGTGGCATATTGGGGTAAAAAGTATAAATTTGCCTAAATATTGTGTTTGCTTAACAATATCCATTTTAGAATGCTTACATTCATTATATGGAGGAAATGTTCATTTTGGTCTTACATTTTCTCCCAACCATTTCTGTACCATTCCTCTCTTCTGCAGAATCATATGCTTGTCATGAGTCTTGAATAAAACTGTCACGTTGTTCTTACCATGGAAGAACATTCACAGAATTTCTTTCTTTCTTTCTTTCTTTCTTTCTTTCTTTCTTTCTTTCTTTCTTTCTTTCTTTCTTTCTTTCTTTCTTTCTTTCTTTCTTTCTTTCTGGACCAAATAAATAACAATAGTTTCTCATTCATACAGCCCCTGTGCTAAAAAGAGAATTCCAGTTCCAAACAGGAGTTGTTTGTGCCACCTGGAAATGAGCTTTTTCACTAGACTTTGATTGATTGTGACGGGTTAAGTCTGCCAAGATCCCACCCATCACATTCTGAACACAGCATAACTGCCTGCGTTTTATATACCTTGAATTCAACTAGACTGGATTTATATGTCTGCATGCAAAGCAAGCAGGAAACCTTTTGGACACTGAACAGGAAGTTATGTGAAAGGCAAATTCTAGAGCTTTTCATTCAGTCACACTTGTCTAAATTGCCTGGGGGAAGGTATATTTTCACAGCCTTTGGCATCCCACAAATTCAAGCTGTGGCTATTCAGACTTACCAACAATACTGACTAGTGCTGAAGGCAGCCTGCATAGATTCAATTGTTCCCAATGCAGTGTGGAGGGAGGCAAAGGCCTTTAATTCAGTTGTGTTGAGTCTTGCTGATTTTATCTGCGAAGGTGTAAGCAAAAGAAATTCTACAAATGCAAGGGTTTCATTTGAAGTATCACCATGTATGAAATAGATCACTTAAAAGCAAATGTAATAATGAGGAGGACAATACAGGTTTTATTTCAAAATTTGGGTATAAGCTTGTTATCTCCAGTGCAACCCTAATCAAAGTTACACCCTTAATACGTCCATTGATGTCTGAGGGTGCTATTCATCTAAATAAGTTCAATTCTCTGTAAACTAAAAAGAAATGCATGTGCTTGCTTGTTGAGGGTTTTTTTTTTGGGGGGGGGGCAATTCTTAAAGATTATTTCAACAGTATTTTTTCCCTTTTACAGTCCTACAGTGCCCTTTATACATAATCATTTCTTGTAGAAAGCAGCCATTTTGGAGAGGGAGAAAACACGGTCGCCTTTCATTAGTTGGGTTGACATATTCTCACTGGGGGTACAGTCATTGCCTGCCTCCACTCCAGCAGCCAGCGGGAGAAAAAAATTAAAGTGCATTCAGTGACAGCATGATGTGATGGGCCTTGGTCTGATCCACCATTGGCTGCCTTAATTTCATTTTTGCAACTCAGGATGAGTCGAGAGGAAGAAGTAGGCAAACAGGAAAAAAATTAGAAGATGGGAGTGGAGCAAGGAAAGAAAAATGAAGCAAAAGTGGTGGCGAATCAGGGCTGGATGAAAAGAAGGGAAAGCAGGCTGCCGGAGAAAAGAAAGAAAAATGAAAAAGGGGTAATAAAATCCCCCTCCAAAAGGTTTGAGACTCACAAGGGCTTTATCACTGATCAATGGTCCTTCCTCGAGCACACCATGCCAAATGAAGCAATCTGGCAGCTTGTTCAGCATCTTGAGTATGGCAGTGTTTGGGTAATACTCCAGGGAGTTGGTGCATAAAAAGCCACTGTAGTATGCCTTGATTATTGTGTAACATTATGTCACAGAGTGCAGGGAAGACTGTTTTTTTAAGCACTCCCTAGAGTGATCAATGTAGCCCTGAGGCTGTCCGATTGATTTCCTAGGCATGAATTTTATTTAGTAAAGCTAGACAAGATCAATATTTCTAAATCTTCGCAACAAATTCTTTGACTTTAGTACAAAGGTGCTAAGATTCTGTTCCAAGTTAGGCTGAGTTGTTACAGTGAATGGCTTCATTCTGTGGCTTTTCCTGATGTGTCATCTAATAAGAATCAGATGTGACAAAAGCACCTTAGTGATCCTTGACAGCTATAGTGTTCAGAAGGTGACACCGTCACACACTTCTAGGAGGCACAGAATGACAGCTCAAAATAATGTACTGAATTTGGAGAGACAGAAGGAAATGGAGAGCTGGATGTTTGGTGGGTAGAATGTAGCTGGGCCAGAAGGAACAAGTGGGCAGAGGGGGTTGATGCTTTGAGGAGGCAAGATCAGTCTGCAATGTGCTCGCTTAAAATAGGTTTTGTATAGTTATGAATAAAAGAAGTAAAGTCAGCATGCATCCCTGGTGCTCACTCATCAAAGGAAATTAACCCCTAGACTTCCTACCAGTCAGGGAAATGCTGAGGGCATGATGGGTGTTTGTTATTTGTCTGATATCCAGGTATTGTTCGTACCTTCTGCTAGCTTCCCCAGAAATATAAGAGCTTTTGTACCTTTGGCCTCTGGCCCTGCTCTCTTGTAAACAAAGGAGTCATGGCGAAGCTGGGTACATACTCCACACCTTATTCCTGAGAGGAATAGAAGTGATTTTTTTGTTCTTCCTATGTGAACCTACCCAACATTTGCCCACAGGCAACTTCATTCAAGAGCTAATGCTGTGGAGGCAACATCATATTTTTCTGACTGTATTAACCTGAAGAAACATGTTTCTTTGGAAAGCATATAGGACATCTACATATCTGAAAAGTAAGGACAAGGGACAATCTTCTATAATGAGGCAAACCATGATCTGAATGATTATCTCAGAGCTGAATCCTAGTTTCATAATCAAACTATAAGTTACGGGGTACTGCATATTGTTCTCTAGATTACTGGGCTAGGCACCAGCTATTATGCTGGCTATTCCCCCCCCCCCCCCCCCCGGTACTCTTGCCTGTTACTAGCAATAATGCCTATGATGAAAAGTTATAGTAAAATGTTATAGTAAAATGCTGGGTTTCACTAGCAGGGAAAAGATTTTTTTTTCAAGTTGTAAGAAGTGGAAATATTGTTACATGTCTCAGATTTTATAAGTCCCAAGTCTGTAGTATACATTTCCATGTACTGCCACACCTGGGTATATGTGCTCCATAAGTGTGGGGATTGTACAGTTGGGTGGTGCTAAGTTTATTGCAGTTTGTGCAGCAAAATATACTTCTGGCCACCAAAATGATGTTTGCCATGTATAGTGGTCACCAAGAATACAGAAGTCATCCTATATTTTAGAACATTCAGTGTTTTAAATGCATCATGGCACAACATAAACATTTCTTGAATATCTTTAGTACCTTTGTTTTTAAAGGATCCTTTTAGTGCTGTTGCTTTTTTCCAGCTCCTGTACTGCGAAAGTCCATAAGGGTGATTTTTAGAAAGGCAACATTTTTGCATGATAACTACTGAGGCCCATATTTTTAAAATTGTTAAACAGCGTTTCTTGGATATGGAGCGTCAGAAGTTACTCCCCACTCAACCCTTGGTCTCCTCCCCAGCAATGTTGGGTCTCAAGAATTTAACCCACAATATTCTCCATTATTTTCATACTCTGGACATCTCACCCCTCCGCAGAGCCTTCTCTCTCGCTAGGGTTAATGCCTTTCCTTCAAGGATTCTATATGGAAGGTATCAACAAATAACAACCCAGGAAAGGATTTGTCCCTGTGATACCTATTCCCTGGACTCAATTGATCATATTCTGTTGGTCTGCCCTCTATATGAAACACCCCATGGGAAATGGTTAAAAAATTGGCTTCTTTCAAAATATCACCTATTTACCCAAGTAAAACGTCAATTTTTATTGAATGATTCCGATCCGGAGGTTAACAGATGTTGCCAGTTTTCTAGTGGATGTGATGAAAGTTCAAAAAGCCCAAAGTTTGTAATTTCTATTACTGGAATTTACTGGCCTATGTTTTTATCTTAATGACTGCATATTTTATGTACCTTCTGTAACAATTGTAATATTACTTATGCCATTAAAGGTTTTTCATTCATTCATTCATTCATTCATGATAATGAGAGATGGGGCAAAACAATACATCAAGTTTTTCTTTTTTTTAAATTCTGAACTGCCTCTAACTTATTAAAACCAAAATTGGAAAACCTCAACCAGATATAATTTCCTTAGGTGAAATCAGATATTAGAACAAGGACATGGAATGGAAGCCATCCATATTTTTATGTGACCTCGGGACACTAAGCCAATTGCAGAAACGTACTATCTACCTGCTTCTTCAGATCTCTTAGCAAAAACTTTTTTGTGGAAAGATCGCACTTCTTTTTTTCAAAAAAACAGATTGATTATATTCAGATTTGACACTGTGATGCCATTGATCTCATTGAGGGCTTAAGAACACCACAAAGAATAATAACTTTATTAATAACTTACCAAAATGTATTGAACTGTTTACACTTCATTAAGTCTTTCAAAATATTCCCTCCATATTTGCAAATGTATATTTGCAGGGGGGATAATTTGATCAATAAAAAGCAAAAACCTCACATAAAATCAGATTAATTATACATACCGGTAAGTGCTCAGAGAATTAGCTTTGATTGGTAATTCAAATTTGGTATGAATTATGAGATGTCTGTTAAGATATTGGATGAATAATGTGCTTCCTAGATTCTCATGCCAGACTCCTAGCCCACCACACAGACACAAATTCAGCAGTGCATTAGCTTTGCCAACCTCCAGGTAGCAGTTTGTCTCTATACTAAACCAACTGATCGGAATGCACTACTCCACTTTAATTCATACCATCCCAGGCATTTACGGGAAAATCTTCCCTATGGTCAGTATATCAGACTGAAAAGAAATTGTACATCCGATCAGGATTACCAGCAGGCAGCGAATATATTATCTAGTGCACTTACTAAAAGAGGTTATCCAGAGTCTACAATTAGAATGGCACGTAGTCGGGCTCAAAAGCTTGACAGACAGAAACTACTTTATTATGATCAGAGACCTGTTGCTACTGAACAAAGACTCACCTTTGCTCTTCAACATACACATTTATCAGGACGTATCAGTGGTATTATTAAAAGACATTGGCATATGCTTTCGAGCATTCCTGGGTGCGAAAATATGCCCCGATTTGGATATAGAAAGACTACTTCTATAAAAGATAGGTTAGTACATACAGACATGACACAAACATCTGAACCTAGGGACATCGGTAGGGGTCACTTTAAATGCCATAATTGCTTGGCATGTAGTCTTTGTTTGGAAGTAAAAGAATTCCACCGTACTGACAGACAATTCACCTTCAAGCTACTAGGCTTTACTAATTGTAATACCAAGAATTCTGTTTATTGCCTTTTTTGTCCCTGTGGTCTGGTTTACATTGGTTCTAGTATTAGACCCATCAAAAATAGAATATTAGAGCACCGTGCGCGCATACGCACAAAAGTTCTTACAGCCCCGGTAGTAGACCATTTTGTTTCTGCCCACCATTCTGAAAATGATCTCCGGTTTTTTGTAATCTGGCACCTTAAGGGAAAACATTATGATAAAAGAAACACAGAAAGAATTTTAAGACAAAAAGAGGCTTTTTTCACCCATCTCTTTGATTCTGTTAAACCGAGAGGTTTGAACCTTGAAAACGATCTTTCATGTTTCATATAAAGCATACGGTAGTTTTCACCCAGTAAGGGCTTCTGTGATAGAGTATATACGGTAACTCAGGAAGGAGATGCACGCTGAAGCCGGAGTTCAACACCTGTTTTGTATTTAATTGGAAGCAAAGATTGAAGGTTTTTACTAAGCTAGTATCCCACTTGGGAACCTGTGGACATTGCTGTGGCTTAATAGTGTACCTTTGTGGACTTTGTTATATTCTGGAATTACCATTACATGGATGTAAGTATATAATAATTTTATATTATATGTACCAATGTGAATATAGATATGATAATATTTTTAATACAAGTATTTATATATAGGAGATAATATGGGGCTGAAGAAACCAAGGTGAAACGGCCGTCCCCCATCTTTGGATTTATATTCACTGGATTCACACCAGATGAACATATTATACAATTGGAACCAACCAACTTTGATAGACTTAAGAAGAGGACTTTTTTGCCTGGTTATTCTATAATCCATGTATATATTGTACATTGTGTAGTCACTGCTGTTAGTGTACATTGTATAGTCACTACTGTTAAGTCTATTTGTCTCACACTGCTGTCTTTGATGTTTTGCACTTATTAACATTTGCATTTTTGCCACTTGGCTCTGTGCATTTGTGTACCTTTTACCCGCGCTAATTTCCAAACCATATGGTATAGGCACGGGAGTGCTTTTGTTTTGTTTATATTGAACCTCCAGGTACTAGCTGGAGACCTCCGGCTATTACAACTGATTACCAGCCGGTAGAGATCAGTTCACCTGGAGAAAATGGTGGCTTTGGCAATTGGACTCTATGGATTGAAGTCCCTCCCCTCCCCAAACCCTGCCCTCCTCAGGCTCTGCCCCCTCAGGCTCCGCCAATGGCAAAGAGGGACCTGGCAACTCTAAGTGCCATACCAAGATTTTTTCTCCTCAGAATTGAAGGAAAGTCAGGAAGTTCCTTTTTTTAGAATATGGTTTATTTCATCCCTAAATTAATGTCATTTTTTAATTATATAAAGGTTTATGTAATGCAGTTCTTGCCATTGGCAGAGATTATGGGTGTTCCCAAAGAACAATACTTTGCATTCCATAATATTTATACTATTTTAAAAGATCCAGCCAAAGTTTTTAAACAGGTGTGTGACTAAGTATGACCATATACTGCTGTGCACACAACTGGGACAAATAAAACTTTTAATCCATGAGGCCAGGCTAAGGAAAGTGGGAAAATATCAACCTATATTTGTGCTTGGATCAGACACCTGACCCAAAGCAACTTGCGTACAAAATCTTAACTCATATCTCATAGACCTGTATCCAATGTCTGCTTCCACCAGCGAAAGAGGGTGGTCCCACTTCTATTGATTCGCCATTCCTACTCTAGACCTTTCTCTCTTGCCCATTGCTATTTCGGGGGATCTCTTGAACCTTAAAGGAGGTGTTTTGAAGGTAGGTGAGATGGCTGAGTAAAGGGAAGGTTCTTGCAAGATTTCCAAGCCTGATTGAAGAAATCAAGCAGTTTTTAGAGACTAAAGATCAGCATGTTGATCAGCTGTATGATCAGATTTGGTTGTTGGACTTGGCTTTTCTTGCAGACATAACCCAAAAACTAAACAGCATGAATGTTGAGCTTCTGGGGAAGGACAAACCCATTTCTTAATGATTCCATCTGTGAACACCTTCAATGCAAAATGAATATATGGAAGTCATACTTTAAATTATGGGTGGAAAGGTACTGGCTGGATATTAGGGAAAAATTGATAGAGTAGTTCAACAGTGGAATCAGCTGTCTAGATAGGTGGTGAGCTCCCCCTCTCTGGCAGTCTTCAAGCAGTGGCTGGACAAACACTTGTTGGGGATGCTTTAGGCTGATCCTGCATTGAGCAGATGGTTGGACTAGATGGCTTGTATGCCCCTTTCCAACTCTATGATCACATATGCATGGGAGTTTTACCTGAAGTTTGTTGCTCACTGGACCCACACTTTCCTGTTGGGAGTCTATGCACCTGCAATCTCCAAGCTCAAATCAGGAAGTATTTGAATCCCCGCCCTTTGAAATACTGCTTTGGAAGAAAGAACAGCACTGTTTAATTGTATATACTTGTTAGATTTAATTTTTTCCATACGTGTGGTTTTCTTTGCTCATACGGAGAAGGTAAGATGTAAACATTTGAAATAAAATATTAAATAAAAGTAAATGTGTGGTTTTATGGTTGGCTTTGCCTCTTCCAGCAGCCATTTTGTACCCCCAGCTTTATCAGTTAAATCTAGCACTTTGAGTTGTGTCCAAAAGCAAACTCATAGCAAGAAAAACTGTGTAAATACAGGAGAGGTGTTCTTCCTATCATTAACACTCAACAGCCTTGCATCTGTGTGCAGTATCAGATGAAATTTCCAGTCTTCATAGGCAGCTCCAATTATAACATATTAGAAGCCAAGCAAATGAGTTGTCTAGTGTCAAGTTTTGTAAAATGGTCTCTCTCGCTCTCGCTCTCTGTCTTCACAGTAATATGCATTTGTATCTCCCTAGATGCTTGAAAGCAGTTCAGCTCCTGTTCTAGTTGTGAAGAAGGAGCTGACTTTTCAACAGACCATTCATCTGTTCAGTGACTTGATTGTGGCTGGCTGTTCAGCAGGTTGCTTACCCTATTCATTCCTAACACTCCAGTACAGCACAACCAGTTTTTCATGCATGATCATTCACACACAGCCCATATGAGCTCTATTCCCCTCTCCTTGATACACTGCTGTTTCCCTTGGCAGGCAATTGTTTAAATAGATAGTTAAATCAGTCACAAATCATATACATCATCCAGTGTTTGTCCTTAGAGACATTAATGGCTGCCGATCTATTCGAAACAGTAGTATTTTTGCACATGCGTAATGTTGAGAAAAGCCTGATGCAAATCCTGTTCAGCAGGCATTTGACTTATTCAGTGCTGAACCGAACAAATCCAGTGCTTGACTCATGTCTGAGCCTCACAGTCAAACACAGTAAGTTCAACTGCTGGACACATTCAATGTGAAATTAGTGGCATTCCTAATTTTCTTTAAACTGTTCATGCTGTGCGGTTTCATGAATGCACATATTGGCATTCATGTTGTAATTGGGGCCTATATTGCCAATATTATGAACTGCTTGCATTCTGTTACACAACAATATTACTTTGGATCCTAAGCTTTGTAGGAAGTGAGATTAAACTGTGATGAAATGTACATTTCCGTTAAACAAAAAAGAAAGTATTTAAGAAGTCTTTTTAAATAACACTTCAGATCTCTCTCAGACATAGGGCTGGAAATGACAAGCCATTAAATTTATTGAAGGGCATGTCACAAATCATTTCCTCCTCGTTTTGTGCAGTCCTTCTTCCCCACAGCTCTGAACATGATATATGTCAACTCTAATAAATCTTGTGATATGTACAGTGTATGCTGCTATGCCTGTTTGTAACTTGGCTTTGCAGTTAGCAGGCTGTCACCTGACTAAACAGATCATAGTCAGTAAATAGAATAAATGTGTACATATTTACCCATAACTACACTGATAATAGCTTACATTTAAATTTCACACTACAGGGTCTAGAATCCAAAGTAATATGCATAATAAAATCAAGCTTAAAAATTAGAATTACAATAATATAAAGGACCTTAAAATAATTAATTTTGATAAAACAATGCAAACAACAACCGCAGACAAAATCAGTTTTACATAACTGCTCTCGAAGAGACAGCCTTGGCCCTTATTTTCTTTGCTGCCAGGGCACACAGTGCCATTCGGTAAGATATACGAACATCAACATCCGATAGCAGAAATATTATTTTCTCTTCAATGACAAAACATCATTATGGCTTTAGAAGTAAATAGTGACTAGGATGTGCATTCAGTACATCCGAGCCTGAAAAATACCCCAAAAATACCTTACTGATATTTCCCGGGTATTTTTCAAGCCAAATACACATAAGAGAATTCCCCATGCTAGCCAATTACTCCGATCCTGAAGAAAAAAATCCCCCAAATTGGGTTTATTCGGGATTATTCGGGAATGCAGAATAGCAGTAGTTAAAAGGCTCTACAGTTTCCCGATGACTCTTTCCAGCCTTTGGACTGATTTCCAGGGCAACAGGAGGGGGAAGATGAGACATTTCCCACAGACAAATAGGAGAGCACGTTAGGGGGAGCTGTATGATTTCCCCAGCCATAGCTGTTGTTTTACAGGGTGTTTGGCTTCAAATGTGGAGTCCAACAACCATGTTCCCCCCATTAGCAGTTTTCCCAGAGAACAGGAGGCAGGGGGAGGAGGAGGCAGTGGTAAATAGTATTGCTCGTTAGGGTGGGTGTGCAACTCCCAATCACAGGAGTTGTTCCATAGTCTGGTTTTCTTTCACATTCTTCTGACCATGGGCATAGAGTCTTGCTCTGGCTGCAGCAAGACTCCATTGCAGTGAGAGGTTCCTGGAGTGTGTACCTGCTGCTACCTGTGAGTCTGCAACTGGAACTCCATTGGAACCCACCTGCCTGCCTGGAGAAGATTATCAGTCATTGATTGGTTTGAACAAATGGGATTATTTTAAAATTATTTAAAATTTCTCTTTACATCTGTTCTTTGGGCCTGTTGGGGGGCGCCAAAGGGCCTAAAGGCCTTTTGTTTCCTTCTGTGTGGTTCTTTGCTTTTGCTGTTGTGTTGCTCACTGCATTCTGTGGTTGAACTTGATTTTGGTACTTCTTTGTGCTTGTGGGGGGTGTTCTGCTTGGTTTTTTTAAGAAGCTATTTTACTTTTGATTTTTTCTTACCATTGCTATCCTTTGCTGGGTTTTTTTTTCTTATTTGGGGGGCGTCTGGTGAGGGGATTTATTGCTTAGCTTATTTTCTCTGGTTGTTTTATACATTCCTCCTCCCCTCCCCCTCCACCGATCACTTCACTTTCTGCTGGTTTTCTATGTTGAAAGACTTCTACTTTTGAGTTGCATAGGGGACTCAGGGTCTGTTTGTTGCCTTTTTTCTAGAATTTCTAGAGCACTGGTTCCCAACCAGGGGTCCGTGGACCACCAGGGGTCCACGAGAACTAAATTAAGGTCCGCGAAACAAAGTTATAAACCCATAATAAATTAATATTTTCAATTAAAAGTTCTCTGTTATAAAATATATATTCAAATATTATTCTAAGTTTAATGTTTAACTAACAGTTATGATTAAAGTTTATTTTCAAATTCTCAAAATTTTTATTTTGAACCTTGGGGTCCCTGCACCGAACAAAAAAGTCCTAGTGGTCCCTGGTCAAAAAAAGGTTGGGAACCACTGTTCTAGAGGGTTAGTTTGGGGGGTTCTTCTCCTCTTGGGAGTTTAGCGTTGCTGTGTTTTTGTGGTTGGTGGAGTTGTTTTGTGCTCCTGTTGGTTAATTAATTAATTAACTAACTAACTAACTAATCATTGTTAAGATGTATGCATGTTCTATCTGTTGTGGCAGTCCCTTGATTACCCCTGTGGTTAAGGCCAAACATCTAACATATACGATACAATAGATATCTTTCCATGTTTATTTAATTAATCAAATTAATAACCTGATTAGAAGTTTGACTGATAATGGTTTCCACGCTTTAACATTTTTCCCAATGCTGCATTGAATATTGATGCAAGTGACCCACTTAATATGGCGCTTTGAATTTATCTATATTCAACTCATGGTGGGATGGTTACATGCTTCACTACATCCCCAGATTTCACCTTACCACATCAAGCAGCTCAACACTGCTGTACTAAATCTGCGGTGAGCTACAATTTAAGCTAGGGTTGCCAGGTCCCTCTTTGCCACCAGCGGGAGCTTTTGGGGGCGGAGCCTGAGGAAGGCGGGGTTTGGGGAGAGGAGGTACTTCAATGCCATAGAGCCCAATTGCCAAAGTGGCCATTTTCTCCGGGTGAACTGATCTCTATCAGCTGGAGATCAGTTGCAATAGCAGATCTCCAGCTAGTACCTGGAGGTTGGCAACCCTAATTTGAGCACACAGTGAAACAACCAGGGAACCACCTGACCAGCACAGCCACTGAACACATTATAAAGAATGAGGCATGCCGCTTCAAAATGCAGACTAAGAGGTCACATTTGGGAATGCTACCCCCCACCAGTTCCTCCATCCTATAATTTACTGTGCCATCCCTTTCTCACTGATGTGCTAAGCTTACTGTACTGAGGGAGGAGTGTTTTTTTTTTTTACATTAGAAATCATTTAAATGTACTACACACTCTCCACCTGCAGTGCAAAGTAGCACAGTCCAAAATGCTACCACCTGATTCTATGTAATCTGAAGAATAGCTCACAGGCCAAGTCAAGCAGCATTTCTCTACACTGAAAGAGTCAACTCAAATCAGCCCAAAGAATCTTGCAAGCTGAGTTCTTTCCTCCTCATACAGTTTTGGCAGCAATATAATCAGATCACTTCCTAGTTTAGCTTGTGTATAAACAGTGACCCTATTTATACTTCCCAGCAATCTTTCCTCTTAGTAGCAGGATTACTAATTGCCGGTTTACAACTCTTTCCTCCCTAAAGCAGTAGGACCAGTGGAATTTGGCTCTCCTCCAAATTTCATCTTACAGGAGACAGACATTTCCAGTTCTGCTCCGCCCTTGCTGAAGTGAATCTGAGGGAAGATAGACAAGTCTTGCTGAAAAGGCCTTTGTTTATACAGCTTGATTGTTGACAGCACACTCACAGAAGAACGGAAGTTCGGAGGGTGACCTGGCTCTCTAATCTCCCTTCGTGTTTATCTAAAAACAAAATGATAGATTTATGTGATGCAGCCCTAGCCTTGTAAAACTATGTATGGTTTCCACTAGGAAACTGTTTATGAAATATTCAACTGAAAAGATGGCTTGGATTTATCCGAAGATAACAACAGAGTACTGAGAATTTGCCAGAAGATAACTTGTCAGATGTTGATGGCCCCACGCCGTAGAACTTGTGTTGGCCCACAGATGGTCATCATGGGGAAAGCAACACATATTTAGACCCTGGAAATATGTACATATTTAGAATTTGGTGACAACACACGTCACCGATGTTATTAGATTAAGCAAAACACTTACAGCCTCTTCATGGTTAGAAGAGTAAGTACAGTGTAGTAGTCAGAGTTCTGGATTAGGAGCTGGGAGACCCAAGTATGAATCCCCAATTTGCCATGGAAGCTTGCTGCATAACTTTGGGCAAGTCACACACTGTCAGCCTAACCAGGCTGAGATTGTATGGATAAAATGGGGGAAAGGAGAATGAGGGGTTGATAACAAGAAAGGCAGGGTACAGGAAGGAAGGAAGGAAGGAAGGAAGGAAGGAAGGAAGGAAGGAAGGAAGGAAGGAAGGAAGGAAGGAAGGAAGGAAGGAAGGAAGGAAGGAAGGAAGGAAGGAAGGAAGGAAGGATAACCATTTATTCCATAATGTTTTAAAACACACCAAAAACTGGGTCCAAACATTGATGTAGTGATGTAGTGGCTAGATTCTGCTATGGGTGAGCTAGAAGAAGAAGAGTTGATTTTTATATGCCAACTTTCTCTACCACTTAAGGGAGACTCAACCCGGCCTTCAATCACCTTCCCTTCCCCTCCCCACAACAGACACCCTGTGAGGTAGGCGGGGCTGAGAGAGCTCTAACAGAGCTGGAACTTGCTCAAGGTCACCCATCTGGCTTCATGTGTAGGAGTGGGAAAACAAATCCAGTTCACCAGATTAGCCTCCACTGCTCATGTGGAGGAGTGGGGAATCAAACCCAGTTCTTCAGATCAGACTCCACCACTCCAAACCACAGCTCTTAACCACTACACCATGCTGGCTCACCTACACCATGCTGAATGAAAAGAGATAAATTCAAATTCCCCCTTGGCCTTGAAGTTGTTTAGGTAATTTTAGTCAGTCTTTCTCAGTATAAACTGCCATGTAGGGTTATTATGGTAATAAAACAGAGGAGGAGAGAATCATGCAAACATCCTCAAGTTCCCTGGAGGAAGGATGGTATAAAGATGAGGGAGGCAGCAAGCAGCAGAGTGGCATAGGACAAGGGACACACACAGAGAGAGACAGAGAGAGAGCATGCTACAGCTTGGTTGCAGCAACAATGCTGATCTGGGCTTTAAACACCCTTTAAACTTTAAAGTTCTTGGATAGTAACCCTGGCCTCCAAGGTCAGACACTAGGATTGACCACCCATTGGAGAGAGACAATGTGGTGCAGTGGTTAGCAGCAGTGGACTCTAATCTGGAGAGCCGGGTTTGATTCCCCACTCCTCCACATGAGGGGCTGACTCTAATCTGGTAAACCAGGTTGGTTTCCCCACTCCTCCACATAAAGCCAGCTGAGTGACCTTGAGCAAGTCACAGTTCTCTCCAAACTCTCTGAGCCCCATCTACCTGGACATGTTCATGGAGGAGAAAGCTATTCATGGTTACTAGTAAAAATGGATACTAGTCATGATGCATACCCATTCTCTCCAGGATCAGAGGAGCATGACTATTATATTGGTTGCTTTGGAACACAGGCAGGATAATGCTACTGCAGTAGTCTTGTTTGTGGGCTTCCCAGAGGCACCTGGTTGGCCACTGTGTCAACAGACTGCTGGACTTGATGGACCTTGGTCTGATCCAGCATGGCATTTCTTATGTTCTTACTTCACGAGGTGTCTGTTGTGGGGAGAGGAAGGGAAGGCAATTGTAAGCCGGTTTGATTTTCCTTAAAAGGTAGAGAAAATCAGCATATAAAAACCAACTCTTCTTCCATTGTAGTGGTAGACCTGGTGACTAGCCTGGAGACCCCATTGTTTTCCAATAGGTCCAGACCTGGCCTCTGGACCAGAAGCCAGGTCTACCATTGATTGACAAAAGGAAGTTTAAGGGAGTATTAAAGGGCGTGTGTGCATCCCTACTGAGCTGTGGTGCCAATGCTACTGCAGCCTTTTAAATGCCCCTTTAAATTTCCAATGGTTGGTAGATCTGGCTTCAGGCCCAGAGGGCAAAGTCTACTGCCCATTGAGTCTGGAAATCAGGTGTACCACTGTTGATTCCAATGGTTGATTCCAGGTCTACTGCTATTGATTTCAAAATTGAAAGGGTTTTAAAGTGCTGCACCAGCATTGGCACCATGGCCATCTGGGGTGCGCTCTCTCTCCTTCTGCCCAGGCTGTTCCTACTGCCTGTAAGCGGAGACCAGTGCATGCACTAAACACTGCTTAAATTCCTTTTCTTAAGGGCATGTTTTGGCTGCAAATATTCCTGACCTGCCCCTCCCCGCCAAATGTCTCTGAAACAGATTTCCAGAATGGTATCAATATTCCTGAAATATCAGGATAATGACAATCATGCCCTTCCCAGAATCCCTAAATGAAATTGAAACAGAAAAATTTGTAGTGCACACCCCTAGTATTTCCAAGTCTGGCCGAACTTGTACTATGGGAGCACATGTAAGCAGGTCTACTCAGATGTATCTCCTGTTTTATTCAATGGGCTTAATCTCATTGCAGATTTTGCTTCGTTTTCCACTGAAGGGAAGCAACTCCTATTTGTGACTTCATCAACTATGTTTCTGCTTCACATTGTAGCTGTTCATCCATAAATAGGCAGCAAAGCAGTCCTCCTATATTGTACAGGTTGCATCCCATAAGAAATCAGGCACACATCAGTAGGACAAGATCCTCAAGGGTTTCGTCTATCCAGTCTACCACAGTATGATCTCTAACGTGGTTTACACCAAACTATACACCTTCCTTGATTTCATCTTTTCATATTGCACAAATTTGAATGTGCAAATATAGAATATACAAATATAGAATATACACTTTTCTTATTCTACCCTGCCATTCTTGTTTATTGATCATTCATTAGATGACTGACGGTAAACAATATATGTACTGCTAGTTGACTATTTTAGAAATTCCATAGTATATTTTATGCAAAATGGTGAGCACCTTAACACTTGCATATAAGCATTAGCAATTAATTTAACACACTGCCTAATTTTTAGAACTTAATTTCAATATGAAGTGTTATTTGCCCTGAGCCTTGAGATAACAGTTCATTAGAATTCTATTACATTTACAAGATGTAAATAACTCTTGGGTAGGGTTGCCAGCCTCTAGGTGGTGGCTAGAGATCTCCCGCTATTGCAGCTGATCTCCAGGCCACAGATATCAATTCCCCTGGAGAAAATAGCTGCTTTGGAAGGTGGATTCTATGGCATTATACCCTATTGAAATCCCTCCCCTTCCCAACCTCACCCTCCTCAGGCTCCTCCCCACCCCAAATCTCCAGGTTTTTCCCAACCCAGAGCTGGCAACCCTACTCTTGGGTGAATTCCAGATCCAGTCCATTTCCCTATTAATCACATTAATTGTTCTAAAATGTTGCATAATTAAAATTTTCGTGGAAATGAAATATTCTGAACAGTGCATTTTGATTGAAAGACCTTTCAAGCAAAGAGAAATTCTCTAGTCATAAAGAGAGCTGCAATGGAGTGCTCCAGGAATGTATTGCGCACATGATTTTCAAAACAATCTAATCAGGAGGAAAAACCAGGTTGCTTACAGCAGAGCTTTCATAAGGCCTCACAAACCAGGTTATTTTAATCTTCCCTTCCTGCTAGCAATTTGGACCAGAATGACAGCAACAGTAATTGGAGGGTGAGTCACTGGATACATGGTAGGTGAGACATCATCAGCAATGGAAGGCCAAGAAACAGCATTAAAAAAAAAAGAGGGAGACTATTTTATTTTGCCTCTGGGCTTGTATCTGTCTGTTTTGAAGCATTTATAGTGGCGCCACTTCGTGCCAGTGTAGCTGAGGGTCTGTCAGCCGTTCTGTTAGGAATCTCAGAGATTTACCATGATTTACAGTTTATTGTCAATAATGTGTTTAATGATCTCAATCAAGAGCCCCCCAAAAATGTGTGACAGGACAGAATTTGCATATGCCGCTTAAGTTTCCTTTAGCCGAATCTTGGCATTATTAATAATTATTCAGGTAATCAACTGCCACCCTCTTTTCCTTGAAACAAATGTCACTATGACTATAAGACACTTTTGTCTCTGCACCAGGTGGAAATCTAGATTTCTCCTGATGGGAAACGGAGGACTGTTGCATGCATTATGACTGACACAAAGTGGGAGCTTTATCTTACTGATTGTAGAAGGCTTACCATGTGGAGAAGCATGATAGTAGCTTGGTGTGCACAACAACCCCACAGATTAACTGAATGCTTGGGGAGAGAAAGTGCAAATGATCCGGCTTGCCCCATCCCCTGCCTCTGTGACAATACCTGACCATCTGCAGGGGCGACCACACAGAAGGAGTGGCCGATGGAACACTCCCTCACAGTGGTCAGCAGTACTGGTTTCGGAACATCACTGAACAGGGAGAGGATAAGTTTGTGCGGCCTCTTCCCCTGTGCGGTCACCTCTGTAGATGACCAGGAAATAGTAGAGGCAGGGGATGGGGCCAGCATGCTCTCTCCTGCTATCCTTCCCCATTTGTTCAGTGAATGTGTGGGGCTGCCAAGTGTGCTAGGCTATGGAGAACATCATTCTAATCAGTTAGTTTTGCTCATGCCACAACAAACAGTAGAGAGAGAGAGAGAAGGATGAATCTATGCAAAGAAAATTGCCCTATACATTGAATGAGCACATAAATAGATCACCCCTTGGAGATGAGTGCCTTGCATGCCAGCTTCACAGCCTTCACATGTTGGCTGCATTATATGCCCCTCGGGCTCTAAGAGATGATTATGCACACCATAAACAAAGTCAAGCAAAGCTCAATATGTCGGCACAGAGGTTTTCAGTGCTCTTGAAAACCAGCGTTGCAATGGGAAGCGTCTCAAGAAAGGCAACATTACTTTTATTGCATGCGTTGAGCTTCTTTGGCACCAAACTGACAAATGGGAGAGGGGAGGGCAGGGAGAGAAGGAACATGCACCAACTAGCACCAAGCACAGCAAACAACTCTCGGAAGTAGTTTCATAAATTTTGTTTCCCTCGAGGCATCAGAGAGAGGAGAAACAGGGAAGTGCGGGTTGAGCAATGAGCTGAAGGCATACATAACTGAATATTTTAGGTTTAGACCTTTACATATTTTGTGCCTTCTGGAGAACATCACTTTTAAGTGCCGGTTCCTTTCTATCTTCCTTGGCTGTGTCTCTGAAGTTGCCTTTGGCACCAGCTTGAACTTGGAGAGCTCTGTCTTTTGAAACAAAACAAGGCAAAATTAATTAGAACCTCCTACAGGCTGAGGCATGTGAAGCAAGAAGCAGGGGTTTCACTGCAGCTGGCACCTTCAGCAAACATTTCACTAAAGAGGGCTGGGCTTCACAGAGGGCAGTATTTTACCTTCTTTATGGTAGGCACATCCCTTAGGCTCCAGCTCCTTTCTCCAGATATATCAAATTTATACTCTGAAAAATGCTGATTTCTTACCGTTTTTAAAGCTACACTGTGATTCACAGTAATTCTATGCTTTGAAAGACATCAATGATCCCAAATGAATGGAAAAAATCAAACCAAAAATGTCCAATTTGTTTCATACGTTTTAACAGCAAAAATAAAAGGGAAAATCTATCAAAGAAAGCAAATCATTCATGTGTTGCTCTTTTCCTTACTCTAGTGGCTCAGATGTAGTTTCTACAATACTGTATTATTACCAACAGAAGGTTTACATGTGTATGGCCTTTGTACATGCATCTACCGAACCCAGGAAAGGAATCTAAGCTCTCTATTCCATAGGGATATTTTGTGTGAAATAGTATGAGGATCACTGATAATCACAGGACTAAGCTTTGATTACCAACTGACAGCTGGCTGTGTTATTGTTAAGAGATGCCTTAATTGTACATAGGTGTGATCATGATGCATTGGTTTGATAG
The DNA here is from genome assembly GCF_029931775.1 of Euleptes europaea. Classification (NCBI taxonomy): domain Eukaryota; kingdom Metazoa; phylum Chordata; class Lepidosauria; order Squamata; family Sphaerodactylidae; genus Euleptes; species Euleptes europaea. The sequence continues at coordinate 32,962,091 of NC_079320.1, read as the reverse complement.
ATGATGGCATCTTTCAATACCTCTGGCTGCATAGGGTTTTGGATTATTGGGAACGTGGGGGTAGATTTGTGCATGGGAATTTTTTCTATTTCTTTCACTTTTGTTATTAATAACAAAAGGGATTGTTTTGTTAGTGGGATTTATTCATATGGTTTTGTTTCATTCTTATTTCTTTTGTTATTTCATTTTAATACTTTATTTTGTAATTATTTTTCATTGTTTTCAATGGAAACCACAACCACCCCGTCGCAGGTTTCATGGTTTTTCATCTAAATTGGACAAATCTCAGAGGAACTGCAGTATTCTCCTAGGACATCCACTCTGCCAGATTTCAGACAGATACAATAAAGAGATCTCCATCTTTGAGACAATGAGATGTGCCCATGTCTAACATCAGAGTCTATGGGTGAACTGATAGGAAAGATTTCACACAGGGTAATCCAGATAACAACACGCAGTGAGGGCATTTGGCACTGCAGTGACTTTTCTTGAAGAACAGTAGCACAAGGAAGAGGCAGATTGACAAAGTACCCGACTGAGATCCGTTCACCTGGAGAAAATGAGCCCTTTGGCAATTGGACTCGATGGCATTGAAGTCCCTCCCCTCCCCAAACCCTCCCTCCTCAGGCTCCACCCCCAAAACCTCCCGACAGTGGTGAAGAGGGACCTGACAACCCTATTTCTAGAGCCCCTCACTGTGGCCTTTATGCTACAGAGCCAGAGGTCTTCCCATCCCATCCTAATAACCCCACAGCACAAATGAATATTCTTCTCCTTTATGTTCAATAAACTGTATTTCCCTGTAATATGATAGTGAAACTGTTACTATGTTCCAACCTATCAAAATGTTAAAGGGGCCTTTGTACAGGGAAAGGTTGAGTACCTTTTCCATGTAAAGGTACTCCTTGGCATCCAGAGCATATCCTAGCATGTCTCATCAAATCAACCAATACTTAACGCATACAAAGTAAACCAATGAAGCTCATCTGGAAAGTAGGGTGGATTTGGATGGAATATTATTTTTAAATTCTTTTTATGCAAATGTGATTGCAAACATTCCAAATTTGTATGCTCCTAATACTTGGCCATGTATAAGAAAAACAGAAAAACACTCTTTTCTTTAAGAATAAAGCAAGCAATTATGAAACAGCTAAGGCAAATTAGGCAGCTAATTGTAAAAAAGAAGAAAAATATAATTCATTAGGTATAGATAGAAAAATTGCATACACACCCTTCTAAAGGAAGCACATCTTTTATTTCTTTAATCTCAACATAATCTGAAAATACTCACAAAACTATCTGTTTGAGTACTCAACACCCACTTTCAATTGATATGCATCATGTGTAAATTCTCTGGAGATATATCTAAAATTAAATGGAGAGGCTGCTGGATACATATTCTAAATTAATAAAATAAAAATAGCTTGGTTGTGATTCCACTGTTGTACAAACCCAAGCTAGGTTACTTTCCAGAAAGTTTAGTTCCATCAGTACTTATTCCAGCAGTGTCTACACACACTTCACATGTAAGGCTGCCAACCTCCAGGTACTAGCTGGAGATCTCCCGCTATTACAACTGATCTCCAGCCGATAGACATCAGTTCACCGGGAGAAAATGGCTGCTTTGCCAACTGGACTCTATGGCATTGAAGTCCCTCCCCTCCCCAAACCCTGCCCTCCTCAGGCTCCGCCCCAAAAACCTCCCGCCAGTGGCAAAGAGGGATCTGGAAACCCTATTCACATGTGAAGAAGCATAGCACTACATTATGGCCTCAGTTTATCTTTGAAACTGCTTTATAACATACGTAGCCTAATAGACAATCCAGCCCCAGTGTTAAAATCACAGTCCTCATTAAATAAACACTGGGTCTGCTGCTGGAGCTTATTTTGAGAGGATTAAAAAACCCACACAGTTCTATTTTCCCACACACATGCCACACGGCTGTACACCCTAGTTTAGCACATGATTGGCGTTGATTGTTCTACTGTGGTTCTAAGAAACGTTCTGGGAAAACATTTTGCATTTAATAAATATGACTCAGAAGCCTTAGAGCCATCCCTCCTTCCAGCAAGTATTCCAAACTAAAAACAGATCAGATGGCACCAAGACAGTGAATTGCAATTGGTTGTTACTACATAGCCATGGTAACATCTCAGCATGCTTTGCAATAATTCCAGATGGGGAAAAGGGAAACAGCATATGGATGTATTCATGTTACAGCCAAGGCTTCACTGCTTAATAATAGAAGTGAATCAGGACCAGGGTAACCTTTTAGCTAGTTTTAGTTACAGATGAGGAAACATATGATCAAGGCTTACTTGGTGAATAAATGTAGACATTCAGTGCACTGCTTCTCAATAAACGCTGTCTTCTGTTGTTTAAGAATAATGATTCCCAAATTATAAGCACTTTAATATTGCTCAGATTCAAATGCTTTAGTTCAGACTACAACTGCTAGATTTTGAGGCAGTGTAGCTACAGTGGGAAGGGGGTTAGAAGTTTGTAACTCAACAAACAGAAAACCTGGTTGTTCAGCAGCTGTATCAGTTGGTTGAAAATACAGGGCTTTTTTTCTAACATTGACAGAGACACTGACCATTTACGCAGGGCTGTTTCCCCATGATCACCCCTGCTGACTGCTTTGGGGCTTCCTTTTGATTCCTTTTGCCTTTCCCTACCGTCAGTGGTCACCTCGCTCTCCCCATGCGTTTCTGCATGTTTTGCTTGCATTTTCCTGATTCTGGCAAAAACGGCATCTCGAAAACACAGGCAAAATGTGTGGAAACACGTGAGAAGAGCGAGGCAACCTATTGCGATCAGGAAAGGCATGCATAATCAAAAGGAGGCCACAAAGCAGTCAGCGGGGTGATCGTGAGGGAAACAGTCCTGCATAAATGGCCACCATAAAATGCTGAGCCAAAAGCAGTTTTAACTTGGGAACAAACAAGACAGGAGACACAAGTCCCTGGGTCAGGTGCTTGAGAGAAAGATAAAATTGTCAAGTAGCAAATCCACACAGATTCAGGACCAAGCATAACCTCACCCTAATCAGGAAGCATTTGTATTTCTACCTAGGGTTGCCAGCTCTGGGTTGAGAAATACCTAGAGATTTTGGGGGTGAAGCCTGAGGAGGGTGGGGTTTGGAGATGGGAAGGACTTCAATGCCATAGAGTCCAATTGCTAAAGTGGCCATTTTCTCCAGGGGAACTGATCTCTACTGCCTAGATGTCAGTTGTAATAGTGGGAGATCTCCAGCTACCACCTGGAGATTTGCAATCCTATTTCTACCAGCCAGGGGAAATCATGGGTGAAGTCCCCTTGGTACATAAGGGCCAAAATACGCAAAGGCCATTTTTGCATGGTAATTAGCAGAGCGTTCCAGGCTGAATTGTCCCACATTTGTTTTTGAATTTGCACGCTGAACCGTCATTCCAGAAGTGACTGCACCAAAAAGCCCATTTAACTCGACCTTTGGTGTTTGCCGCGAAGAATCACCCTCAAGGAACAATGCAAAATAACAGAGGCACATTAGCTCTGCATATGCTAATGGCTATGCAATCAGGAACAAAGGAGCAGGCGAGTGGGGGGAGTGGAACTTCTCCTTTTGCGTCAGGACCGTGAAAAGGCATTTTTAAAGTTGCATTTTAAAAAAGAGTTTTGAGTGAGCATCAAAATTGACCATGCAAAAATGGCCAATATGTTTGTTCACAAAATGGCTCGGTGTATCCCAAACCCAATTTGTTTTCCCTGCAGTCACACATCAGCTGCAGGAATGACATTTTAAAGATTGCAGTGAATGGTTTTGGGCTTGAACTGCTTTTGGGGGGAGGGGCTGCTGCCTTCCTCCCCACCCCGTTTCCATACACTGAAATGCCCCCTGGGAGTTATTTACATAATTTTGGAGCAGCACATGGAATATTCACAGCACATGCTACTTCAAAGTTATGTAAATAAATCCCCTGGGGGGCTGTCTCAGTGTCTGAAAATGGGGCTGGGGGAAGGCAAGAGCCCCGTCCTCTCAAGCAGAAGTTCAAATTGAAAAATACTCCCCCTGATCATTAAAATGACACTCCTGCAGGTGATGTGTGACTTCAGGAAAAAAAGGGGGGAAAGTTGGGATTGTGAAGCCCAGGGTCGTCTACTGAACAGACATAGTGTGTATTTTGGTATCAAGAGAGATGGTCACCTCTGTACCAATCAACCTGACAGTTTAAACATCAGCATTTGGCCATGTCATAAATTTAAAGCAATAGCCTGTTTCCTGATAGTGCTAAAAAAAAAACATACAGGGAGAGTTCCAAATCAAACACTACAAACTCTTCCTTCTGCTGTTCCCAGGATAAGATGAAAAGTTTGAGATCTAGCCTTTGCATTTCAAAGCAATCTGACTTAACTGCCCTCTGCAGTGTCAGATAGGAAGGAGGAATCTTGCTCCTCTTTGAGAATCATCTTTTGGATCACATTCTTGATTGGCTTATACTGGTCAGAGAGTCAGTGGTCCAGTTTCCTATAAAATTAGCCCATAACCTTCTTGAACAAGTTTTTTTTTCAAGAATGGCCTAATAACATCATCAGGACCAGTAATGACACAGGGACCATCTTGCTACATCTCCGACTTGCTGCTTTGGTACTTATGATGATTTCAAGACGTTGTAACCTGCTGCCTTCACGTCTTTAAGTGCATGTTAGGAAGCTAGTTTTGGAATTTTCATTGCACCTGTTTATTCCTGAGAGCCAGTGTGGTGTAGTGGTTTAGAGCAATGGTTTGGAGCGGTGGACTCTAATTTGGAGAACCGGGTTTGATTCCCCACTCCTCCACCTGAGCAGCGGACACTAATCTGGTGAACCGGGTTGGTTTCCCCACTTCTACACTTGAAACTAGTTGGGCGACCTTGGGCTAGTCACAGTTCTCTTAGAGCTCTCTCAGCCTCACCTACCTCACAAGGTGTCTGTTGTGGGGAGAGGAAGGTAAGGAGTGTAAGCCAGTTTGATTCTCCTTAAAAGGTAGAGAAAATCAGCATATAAAAACCAACTCCTACTCCTCCTCCTCCTCCTCCTTGCTTAACCCTGATCCTATTATTTACTCTTTTCAATAAAGTCTGTTGCTTTTATTAGTGTGTTCTAGGGTTGTGCATATCAATAAACCCGAACTGAAAATAAACCTGAAAAAGGCCTTTTCGGCTTCTTTTGGATTTAATTAAAGCCGAATATTAAAACTGGGAATAAAGCCGAAGCTGGATAGCTGATCGTTGAATCAGCCAAATACCTGTGTTTCTTCGGCTTTGGCATTCCCCAGGCATTTCCCTATGGGAACTTTTTCAATGCACTCTGGGGAAGGTATATTTGGAGGTAGAGTTCCCAAATTTTCAGGACAGCTTCAAGGGACTCTTCTTGCATGAACCCTGAAGTTTGGTGAAGATTGGATCATGGGTCCAATTTTATGGGGTCCCAAAGTGGTCGCCCCCACTCCTCAATAGAGAAGCATTGTAATGGCTGGCTATTTTTGTCCAATCCCTACACAGGAAACTGGGCCAACCATTTTGACCACTATCTCCCAGCTGTTCTCCCCCCTTTCTTTCCTGCAATTATCCTCTGCTCTAACTCTCCACCCTGCAGGAACAGGCTACTTCTTCTTTCCTCCCATCTCTGTCTCCACAGCTGTAGTTTCCTTCCCATGCGTGGTGACCAACTAGCAGCATTCCCCACAGATAGAGTTGCTAATTCCAGTTTGGGAAGTTTCACAAAATTTAGGGTTGACACCTAGGGAGGATGGAATAGAATGTTTTGGAGGTCAGTAATTTATAGGATAACCATACATTGGAAGTGACTTGATGGCACACAACACACAGGGAGCTCAGTGGAGATATAATGCCGTGGTGTCCACCCTCCAAAGCTGCCTTTTCCTCCAGAGGAACTGCTCTTTCTAGTCTGGAGATCAGCTGTAATTTCAGGAGAACTCTAGGCCCCAACTTCAGGTTGGTAGCCCTGCCCACAAACCATTTGTCTGGTTATTTGGAGCTACAGTGGCAGCAAGCACATCTCCCCATTTCCTGGATCCCAGCTTGGTGGCTCCCACTTAAAGCTCAAGACTGCATATTATGAAACATTGCGAGGGAGCCCATCAGGGCTCTTCGTTCACTGCCCAGGATTGGCACAGCCCAGTGGCTGTCATGCCTCAATCAGCATTCTAGTCTATTTTGGCTCCTTCCCATGTTATTCCATTCCACTCTTCCTTCCTTCCTGCCTGACTCTTTCACCCTTTCCCTCCCTCTCCCCTCCATTATGAAAGATTTTGGACTTTTATACTACCAGCTCTCCACCCAGGGCAGGCACACAACAGCTAACAACTTCCACACGCACAGCAGCTGTTAACAGGCGTCATCCAGTAGTTTTAGCAGTACTGCAACAGCTTTCCTTGCTTGTGTGCGGACACAAGAGCATTCACTGGGCTTGATTTGTGTAGATTAATTATAGAACTGAAAAATGCTAACTTCTTTCACAGAACCTCAGAGTATACACATCTGACGGGGTGTTCATTTTCTCCACACTGTGCACTGGTCCTATATTACTCATTCTTTTTCTCAGCCGTTTATTAAATTGAACAGTCCTTCACCGCTGTTGTTGTTGGCATTACTCACATTCCAGTGATTATCAGAACTTTTCCCGCTGCATAATTTTTTTAAAAAAGTTCCTAAATGGGACTGATCCATTAAACCAGAATTTTTAAATACTTCTGGATTGTTATTGGAGATCTACCATTCATCTTGTGTGTGGAAAGATGGCCGTGTTCCCATTTTGACAGGGTTAAGGCGGTTTTCCAATGTTATCTTCTTAACATCCTGATTTGTTTTGTCCCAATAGGTCTGGGTTCTATTTGGAACCCAGCACTTAGCCATTGGATTACTCATAGCTGAAAACATTCTGTTCCTGTTAGCTATCCAAATGCTAAATCCCTGCCCTTGGGGATAGGCAATAAATATGACACTCTAGGGCTCTGAGAAAGCTCAGCTTGGCTGCATAATATAGGAAATGTATTGTGTGATTAAATATATGCACAATAAATGTTCCTAACAGCATGCATCGGAGGCTAGAGAGCCTGTACCACTTCCTTTTAAAGCATGACCTTCAGGGATGTCGATGTACGGGAAATATTAGAGCGTACCAAGTATAGTCCTGGCAGATGGGGATAAAGCACAGGTTTTATTCCTCAATCAGCTGCATGAAACAATCATTTTTATTAGTCAAAGGTGATTAGAAAAAAAAGCCCTGTTCCAAGCACTACCATAAAATATCTTACAAGAACAACAACTGAAAAAGGTTGCCTCAGGCATCTCAACAGGCAACTATTCAGTCTCTATTTTTGACCTAGCGCAAACACAGAGTACTCTTACTTTCAAAGTTTTCTGTAGTGTGCGGCAGGAATCTTTACAGTTTGTTTGGAAAGAAAGGCTAAGCTCTGCTGCAACGTATGACAGGAAATCACGTCAAATGCCATCTATATAAAACCCTGACAAGCTCAAAGAGCCAGAGAGAAACCTTCCATGTCAACAATGCCTTCATCGGAAATGTTACAACACTTCTGTTATCGTATCTCCCATAGCAACGCCCTATGGTTAGTTTAAACTTGATAAATCTTTAAGAGTCTGACACTGAAATGTTTCAGGGGATAATATATCTGGATGCCTGTTAAACTACAAGTAAAACCTAATCCGATTAGATTTCAGAGATGGCACCTGTTCAGTCCTGCTGGATTTGTCTGCTGGCATGCTATGTGAGAGAGAGCTTATGCCAGTTAGTCAGACCGCAGTGTGACAGGGTTGCAAAGTAGGCCACTTCCTCTGCTCCTAAACAGAATGCCATACAGATGAAAGAAGGTTTTTTTAAAAACGCATAGTTCATTCCATTTTCAAAGACTCTGAACTACTAACAAAGTAAAGACGTAACAATTGAATGATACAAAATACATATCTCCCACACTAAAATAATGGACAGGATGGACTTCTGCTGGACGCTACAGCTGCCCATCAACATTTTGAGACCTTTCCATCAGGAACACATGGAACAACACATGAGAAATCCACATGATCCTCTTAAGATCCCACCTTTGCAACACTGTGACCCCATAATCAACAGTATGAAAGCATGCAGAAAGATCTAACAAGGGCAATAGGATAACATTCCTCTACGGGAAATTCATCAGCCAAGGATGGCTGTGGAACCTTGGTGCCTTGCCCAGACACCAAACAACAATAAAAAACAGACTGGGTCATGAAGGCTATTGCTATCCAACCTGTTGCTCTTTTTCAACAGCTAAAGTTGGAGACATAACCATTCTGCCTCCATAACCATTCTGCCTCCGTTTTGTAGCCTCAAATTCTACTCTTTTTGGTGGGTAAGCAGGCCCCTTGTCCTACCATATTAGAAAGGTCTGGCCCATCCTTGTCTAAGACTTGTTTAGCAAAAATAATTAGGTGACTCTCAGTTTGTTTGTTGTTGGTTTTTTGGGGGGGTGAAAAATAAAGGAGGCCAGATTGCCCAAGCAGACCTCTTTACATGGTGGAATATAGTGGAGTGCTGGTTCAGTTGGAGAAAAGTACAGTCTTGGCACAAAAAAGGTCCATTAAAAGATGACTCAGCCAAGTACAGTCAGCTCTGTAACCAGTGCTTTTTTTGTAACAGAGAGAGAGAGAGAGAGAGAGAGAGAGAGAGAGAGAGAGAGGGAGGCCAGTACTCCTATATAAGGTTTTGCTACTTTCCACTGATTCTCCTTCCCTTTGCAGATCCCCACTAGGATGTCCTGAAGGTGCATTTTCTCTTTCTCTGGGTGAACAGGTGCCCAAGGATCAGGACTTGGAAGATCCCTGGTGAAAAAAAGGGCTGGTACTCAGTGAGCAACTCAGTAACCAATGGTGAGTACCGTCACAAAGAAAAGCCCTGACTGTAACATTTTGATTCTGTCAAGGTGCACTGAAGCAAAATGCCATGTTGTCTGGCCTCAGTCTTGCCTAAAGAATGGACTTTCTGTGATCTCAATCTGTAACTGAAGGGGCTGTTCCAAGGGATGCCCTCTGCCGGATGCACCTCCTTCCCACCTTGAGCCTATATACAAGTCTACCCATTCATGCAAAGAGTTGCCAACTTCCAGGTACTAGCTGGAGACCTCCTGCTATTACAACTGATCTCCAGTCAATAGAGACCAGTTCACCTGGAGAAAAGGGCCGCTTGGGCAATTGGACTCTATGGTATTGAAGTCCCTCCCCTCCCCAAACCCCGTCCTCCTCAAGCTCCACCCCAAAAACCTCCCACCAGAGGCAAAGAGGGACCTGGCAACCCTATTCATGCATAAAGTGTGTGTGTGTGTGCACATGGGAGGGGGAATGGGTGGGTTTTTATAACAAAAGCAGAACATTAAAATAATACAGCATTCTCAACATAATTCTAAAATATACACGTTGCATTACAATATAACTGAAAACAAAATCTGCTGATTAAAATAACCCCCACTCTACCACAGTAGGTAAAGAGCTTGAGGGGGCTCATGGGTGTTGGAAACACAGGTTAGCGTAGTACCATCTGGAAAACCACGGTGGAAAATCTGGCCACTCTGACCCATGCTTTTGATGCTTGTCCAAACACTGTTTGGGAGAGTTCTGCAAAGCTTGGGTTTTGTCAGATATCTGGGAGAAGGATGTTCCATAGTTTGGGCCTGACAGATTAATAAAAATGACAGACAAGGAAAGCAGCTCATACCTCTGAAGAGAAAAATCTAGTGCTCTTGGCATAACAGTATTCATGTGAAATCCAAGGGATAGGAGGAAAGTGTGCATTGGAGAAAAGAAAGAAAGGGCTGAGTGGAAAGGAAAGAAAGGGCCAATATCACATAAGCGATGGGAATCAAAATTGCATAAGACACAGCTAGGACATATTGTGGTGAGGACAGCCTGAAGGTGAAGGTGTGATTGCCTAATGAATACATTGATGAGATGAGCATTGGCACCATCAGGTCTCCCTGCACGCTCCCGTGCCCCGCTTGCAAGGATAAGGTAGGTGGTTTTAGCAAACTCGGACAGGGATGACCCTCCATTCCCAGCAGACAGTCTCCATGGATGCAGAGCAGGTTGCAGCAACAAACTTTTATATAACAAACTCACAGAAGGCAGGGCTCCCTCTGGGCAGTTTTGGCACTCCCTTGACCCAACCACCATCAGTCCCTCACCTGTACCATGCTCTTGGGCCCACCTCTCTCAGACACACATTATGCACCCATCTTCTGCCACCACCCAACTCCTAGAATCATAGAGTTGGAAGGGACCACCAGGATCATCTAGTCCAACCCCATGTACAATGCAGGAAATTCACAACTACTTCTCCCCCACACCCCCAGTGACCCCTACTCCATGCCCAGACGATGGCCAAGATGCCCTCCCTCTTATGATCTGCCTAAGGTCATAGAATCAGCATTGCTGACAGATGGCCATCTAGTTTCTGCTTACAAACCTCCAGGGAAGGAGCACTTACCACCTCCCAAGGAAGCCTGTCCTTAAATCCTCCCCACAGCTGTCCTTAAATCCTCCCCCAGCAATGGCCTAGCACCTGGGTGCCTCGGGAGGGGCCCTTGACTGTGCCACTCTCTTCAGCCATCCCCCAGAGGCATGCCCTCCCCCGACCAAGCAGCCCCTAATAGGCAGCCTCTTCCAGGCCAGTGCCCTCCCGGCAATACCGGTGCTACTGGCTCATTGCTCTCAGCTGAGCACCCACATGCAGCTCTTAAAGGAGCTTCGCTCCTCTCCAGCTCCCCCGCACCACAAGTATATTGCATTATTATGTGTTTATATGTCCGGGTGGGGGGGAATTACATGACCTACTGAAAGAGCAGTGAGAGAGGTATACAAGCTACTGTAAGGTCTGCAGGAAAGCATATAATAAAGGCACTCCTGTAATCAAAGTAACCCCTGTCTGTTTATCAGGAACCTTTTGTTTCTCTAATATATTCCTAGGGACTTCATGTACCTGTAACCTGAGCCTCGGTGTGCACTTAAGCACAATGTGAACTGGAACACAACGTACGCTCCTATTGTCCATATGTGCTAAAAAGGCAACAGCATAATACTGATCAGAGAAACATAAGACCTGTCGTGTGTGTGTGTGTGTGTGTGTGTCATAGCTATTGTGTTGTTGTTTTTAATTGGTGTACCTGTCACTCTCCTAGATCAATGCCCTGGAGGATTTCAATTCAGTCTGAACAGTACCTACTAGAATATTTCACTCTGGCACAGTTCTATATCAGATTTATTCAGCCTCTGCCATTTCAGCTCTAGCCACTCAGTGTCTGTGCATTTCTGCCCTGGGGCTCATGCACGGATACGGAGCACATACTCTAATGAAACCATCTTGTGCTAGCTTTCAGAAAGACCAAACTCAGACTTGCATTTCAAGTGAGAGCCTATTAAAATCCTGCTCCCAGAAGCCAGCTGAACAGCCTGAAGTAAGAATGTTATCTGATCTTAAATTAGTCTAATTGTGAGGCTGATAGTGAGCTCCATACCCAGTATGGAAAATAAGACTCCTCCTTCCAAAGACGTCAACGTGTTTTGTTACATTAAAGCATAAAAGACATATCACCACTGATACAATCATTTATACCTTCTCTTGGCAGAAGTAGTGTCTTTCCCTGGGCTGGCAAGATTTGAGGAGGACTGAAGTGAAGCCTTGCTGTGCAATTAATACTAAAAGGTAGAAAGCAGGATGGGAGACTTGTTTTTTAAAATATTTTATTTATTTGAAAAGGGGGGATACGGTAAGGTAAGGGTCCCCTGTGCAAGCACCGGGTCATTCCTGACCCATGGGGTGTCGTCACATCCTGACGTTTCCAAGGCAAACTTTGTTTACGGGGTGGTTTGCCAGTGCCTTCTCCAGTCATCTTCCCTTTACCCCCAGCAAGTTGGGTACTCATTTTACCAACCTCGGAAGGATGGAAGGCTGAGTCAACCTTGAGTCGGCTACCTGAAACCAACTTCCGTTGGGATCGAACTCAGGTCGTGAGCAGAGCTTGGACTGCAGTACTGCAGCTTACCACTCTGCGCCATGGGGCTCTTAAAGGGGGGATACAAAAGGGAAAAAAGGGAAAGGATAGGGGACCATCTGCGGATAAAGTACATTAGTAGAAAATAGTAATAGCGTTTCAACATAAAAAGGAATTATATCATAATTACTATAACAATTTCTCTAATTGATTAGATAAAGTATCTTGTTCCGATAGAAGATCTTCACTTTTCTATAATCAATGATTATATCTTTATTCTTGTTCTGCTAGAAAATAACTTCACTTTGCTTCAACCAATATTTATACCGTTTTACAAAGTTTCAACTACTGGTGTCTATATATCTATAAAACAAACTCCATTTTTTGTTAAACTGTTCAAGAGTATCTTCGTCAGTCACGTTCATCATATGGGTCATTTTAGCCAATATGGCATATTCCATCATTTTATCTTTCCAGTCATCTATATCTGGCATGTTTGATTGTCTCCACCTTTTTGCAAGAACTACCCTTGCCGCTGTTGTGGCATATTTAAATAAGTCTTTTTGTTGCCGAGACAGTTCCGGTGGCATTATGCCAAGTAGAAAACTTTTGGGTTTCAAGTTGATATTTTTCCAGAACGATGGGAGACTCGTTAAGTGTCAAGAAAGGCCTGGGTAAATTTCACGAGACCTCCATATTAGAGAAGGGTTGGCTTTAGTTGCATGATGTGCAACTAAACAGACTGTTTCTTGTGATATCAGATTGGGAAGGGGAAGGCTGCTTGCTGGAGGGGAAGTCCTAGAATTTCCTGTATGAAGAAGTGTGAAAGGTTTGACATTGGAAAGTCAGGGGCATGCAATGGCTTGTATTGCAAGGAAGGTCTGCTGTTTATCAAGTCCCTTCTTATGATCACAAAGTTGATCAAATCTCATGCATTTACTAAGGCTCCCTTAGCCTCTCCTGTATATCCAATATCCAAATGTATGGTCTTAATGTTATGATAATAAAAATGATTACTTGCTTATTGCAGAGCTTTCTGTTTGTTTGCTCGTTATAACAGACTTTACAGTTACTTTTCAAAGCTTCTACTCCATCTCAACGTTATAAGTCCTTCTCCATCCCTCTGCTCTATTTACACCCAGAAATGAACCTGAGCCCTTCCTCCCACCCCACCATTTGTATTTTGAGCAGAACAAGTGGATTAGTAGCAAGTGTGCACTAGTAGAGACAAATATGTGTATCATCAACCATAGACCCACATTCATATATAAAACACTATCAACAAAGACAACAGGAAAGATAATGAAAAAGGGACTATAGAGAAATCTTCAGGATGTCATTGTCACTGTCAATCTTTAAGCAGCACAGAGCTCTTGCAAACTCTTCCAGATGCTACAAATGTTGTCCACATCATTTCAGTTAAAGTGCCGCCTGGCTAGTGCCGCATTATCTAGTGCCGCCTGGCTTAAAGCAATTCTGTGACCTGGTGCTCAATACCGGAAGGGTGTGTGTCTTTCCAGTTTTAGAATACAATTCATGTTGCAACTGGTGTGACTGTTCACAATCATGCTTGATGTTACAATGGCATGTGCCCAAGAATGCCATGTCTAGATGTCACATGGTGTGATGTGTTTTGATTCTGAGGGTGACTTCTCTCAAGAATGCTTTCTCTCCAGAAGCTTCATATATCTGAGCTGTTTCACAAGAAGTGTGAAAAATCAGCCTGTGGGAAGTGTCATAGCCAACATTTATCATTTGTGGTTGTCCAGAGTTGTAGAAATTTTGATGGAGTTCACTAAGCCCTAAGCATTACTTTTTCTTGGATGAGCCGCAAAAGTGCAGGTGAAAGGTTAGAATCATAGGGTTGGAAGGGACCACCAGGGTCATCTAGTCCAACTTCCTGCACAATGCAGGAAATTCACAACTACCTCCCCCACACACCCCCAGTGACCCCTACTCCATACCCAGAATATGGCAAAAAGAACAACAACCACCCTCTAGGATCCCTGGCCAATCTGGCCTGGAGGAAAATTGCTTCCTGATTCCAAAGTGGCGATCAGCACTACTCTGGGCATGCAAGAAAGGGCCACAGGAGCCAAACACTGATGCAAACCTTCCAGCCATGACCTCTCCATCAAATTAATTAAGAGAGCCAGCGTGGTGTAGTACTTTGAGCAGGGGTGTCAAACATAAAGCCTGTGGGACAGACCTGGCCCCTTGAGAGCTCTTCTCCAGTCTGCGAGATTGCTGATGCAGCCACACACACCCCTCTCTCAATCTAGGCTGGTGAGGCATGGCCTGACCTGGCCAAGTTAAATTTATGTCATATCTGGTCCTCATAACAATCGAGTTCAACACCCCTGACTTGGAGCACTGAACTAAGATCTGGGATTCAAAGGTTTGAATTCCCTCTCTACCTCACATGGTTATTGTGAAGATAAAATGGAGGAGAGGAGAATGTTGTGATCCACATTGGTTCCCCGTTGTGGAGAAAGGTGGGATGTAACTGAAGTAAATAGTAATTCATAAATAAATAAGGAAACTATTAACGTCTTCTTGCTAGTGATCCAGCAAAGCAGAGTAATATTTTAATCTCTGATGGCCTCGATACAGATAATTACTAATGAAAAATACCATGCAAATACAGTACCCACAGGTATAGGACTGATGATGCTGATAGTTTTACAGATTTTGTTTTGTTTTGTTTCCTTTTACAATAATGGATCGCAGCTGTGAGGTGAGGTGAGACAGCCGGGCCTTTCCAGAATGTACTATTATTTCCAGATCAGTAGTTTTCTTTTGACCTAAGCTAAACTCTGGCCTATTCAAAGGAAAAATGCCTGCAGGGGAGATACCTCCAGTATAGCTTTTAGTCCCTTTACGATACATCTCCTAGATCCCTTTTCATGTTTTCTTAACAAACAAAAAAGTTAGTATAGAAATGAGGCCACGAGATTTGTGTGACAGGGTTGATTAAATCCCAGCTGCACCACAGAATTCCACCTTCTAAAAAGTCAACACGATTTTTAAAAAATAGATTGCTGTTTAGGTACACCTAGGTATATTAGGCAGGCAATGACTAACTTTCTAAAATGTCCATAAATATTGTATATTTTCCCAATGTCATATGTACCAACAAATGCATAGCAATTATTTCATTTTCCCCATGAAGCATAGAGGAATTTCTGCTGGGTAGTTCCTAAAACCCTGTTGTAAAGTGATCGACAGTTACGTTCCATTGGGCAGACTAACTGAGCAATCCTGAAGGGGGGAGCGAGCACCATAGGAGCTGGCATGACCCCATGCCAGTATCTGTGCCACTTTGCACCATGATAAGTGGCACAGACGCCAGCTCAGGGGCACTTACACCAGCATGGGGGAGCGACACAGCAGCGCATCTGGGGGGGCATTCCTGGGGCGTTCCTGAGGCTGCCCCTTTCAGCCTGGGAACCCACTCTACACTGCAGAATTGCTGCAACAGCAAAATAGGTGACTTCACCCCATGAAACTCCATGGAGGAGTTTCAAGGTTTTTAAAGGTCTTTTTAACTCTTATTTTCCAGCCAGGAAGTCTCTCAGAAGGCAGTGCAGCTGCGCAGTTCCAGTATTTTCTGGAATGGGCTACCCATCAGTGAACAGCAAGCTGCACCTGTGATATCTCAGGCCAAAACCCAGTTCAGTGTGGGAAAGTTGCTGCTTTTTATACTTCAGCACTTCCCTGTCTATAAAAAGAGGGACCTAGATCCTGTGGCGCAGAGTGGTAAGCTGCAGTACTGCAGTCCAAGCTCTGCTCACAACCTGAGTTCGATCCCAATGGAAGTTGGTTTCAGGTAGCCGGCTCAAGGTTGACTCAGCCTTCCATCCTTCCGAGGTCGGTAAAATGAGGACCCAGCTTGCTGGGGGTAAAGGAAAGATGACTGGGGAAGGTACTGGCAAACCACCCCATAAACAAAATCTGCCTAGTAAACGTCGGGATGTGACATCACCCCATGGGTCAGGAACGACCTGGTGCTTGCACAGGGACCTTTACCTTTTACCTAGATCCCTACAGTGCTGTTGAGAGATGGGCACTGCAGCCACGTCCCGTGCACATTTCCCCTTATAGTAAATGCTACCAAGTCCCAACTCTATGGGGCTTCCTTCTGAGGAAATAAACCTCAGGCCAAACTGTGTGTGATCCTGTATATACTTGCTAGGGCATAAAACCCACAGAACAAAGTAGGACTTGTTTCTGAGTAAACATGCTAAGGACCCCATGTCAGTCAAGATAGCAAATTGCTTTCAGAAATATGATCCCATTTGATGTTCGCATCGGTTTGAAAGTTACGTGATACTTATGTAATTTTCATATAATAATATAAATGGTTGTACATGAGTTTTTGTTCCAGTATTATCCATGTAAGGAAAATGTCAGGTGTGAAGCTGTGCAATATAATGTCAAAACAAGAATTATTAGAATGGTATTTGCATTTTTGATCTGTAAACTCAAAGAATGAGATGCTCTGGTCAGAACAGAGAAGAAGTGGATTTGTTTCCCCACTCCTACACACGAAGCCAGCTGGGTGACCTTGGACAAGTTACAGCTCTGAGCTCTCTCAGCCCCACCTACCTCACAGGGTGTCTGTTGTGGGGAGGGGAAGGGAAGGTGATTGTAAGCCGGTTTGAGTCTCCCTTAAGTGGTAGAGAAAGTCAGCATATAAAAACCAACTCTTCATCTTCTTCTTTCTATACTGCAATCACCACATTTTAAAATGACACAGAGGAAACTAAAATAGTCTAAGAGGAGCTTGAGAAAACACCTTGGGTATCTTAAAGAGTCATCAACAATTAAATAAGATTTTTTTCTACAGCAGAGAAGATAGGCTGTTCAGAGGTCTATTTCTGTTCTTGGTTTACATAGGGTTAATATAATTTGGCTGGAGCTCATCCAGCTGAGACTAATCATGTCAGAGTTAGGGTTATATAAATCTCTCTGACCTAGAACAGGGAAGTATTGCTGGGGGAAGATTTCAGCATTCTACCTGGCTTTGTTACAGGAAGTCAGGCAACCCATTGGGGACTGTTAACTCCATGCTTGAGTTGCCAGATGTCCCTTATTTAAGGCAATGCCCTTTTCCTTCAGAAAACCACATTCTGTAGAATGTAATGTCAATTTCTTATTTCATTCAAGCAAAACTGAGATGTCTGTTGCAAATGAACTTTTCTGGCAATTCCCTCATCCTCCCCCCCCCATCCCCAAGAAGTGTCTTTCAAGAGTCTGGGGTGCTTTCTTTTGTTTAGCTGCTGTTCTACATTAGCTCTCTTTAAATAGGTCAGGAAGTAAGGAAATGTTTCTCTGCCCCAAACCGATGGTTAAAGATGTCCGACTTGCTTTGATTTGCCTTCCAAAATCTGGGTGAGGAAACTTATCAATCCAAAAAGAAGGAGGAGGCGCTGTCAAGTCGCAACCTACTCATGGCAACCCTGACCATGGGGAATTCCAGGCAAGAGGTGAGCAGAGGTGGCTTGCCATTGCCTTCCTCCACATTAGGGTTGCCAATCTCCAGGTAATAGCAGAAGATCTCCGGCTATTACAACTGATCTCCAGCAGATAGAGATCAGTTCACCTGGAGAAAATGGCCGCTTTGCCAATTGGGGTCTATGGCATTGAAGTCCCTCCCCTCCCCAAACCCCGCCCTCCTCAGGCTCCGCCCCAAAATCTCCCACTGATGGCAAAGAGGGACCTGGCAACCCTACTCCACATAGCAACCCCAGTCTTTCTTGGAGGTCTTCCATCCAAGTCCTGAGCATGGGCAACCCTGCCTAGCTCCCAAGTCCTGATAAACTCAGGTAAACTGGGCTATTCAGACTGCTACACTTATTCCAAAAAGCAGTGCTTAATTTTTTTAAAAAAATCAGTACTTTAAAATTACAAAAGAAAAGTGTTATTGCCATCATGGTCAACAGGGAAGAATTACTGGTAGCAGAAGAGCACAAAGGTGCAGTGGCAAGTGTCTGTATCCATTGTTCATCCAAATAAGGAATTACATTTGCATGTGTTAGATGCGTAAATTCTCCGTACTAGTCACTAGGAAGCATCTCTATATGCTATGCTGTTAATAAGGGCAGCACATTGCGATTGAGAAAGCAGGAAAAGGAAAGGAGGGCTACATGGGTGTCAGCATGACCTCTTCAGAATGACATCTCATCTACATAAAGTAATTATACACAGAACAACCTTTATTTTGTTTGAATAGCTCCCAAGGAATAGGAATGCCAACTGGCATAGACTTGCTGATACTTTGCAGAGCTTTGCAGATGACGCTAGAAATTCCTGGATCGATGATGCTAGGTCACAAACAATACTGAGTGGAGTTAGTAAAAGAGGTTTTCACGGCAGTAAAGCCCAGGATCAGTTTGCCCCAAACCCTCTACAAATATTGGTCAGCTGAATAGTGGTCATCCAATGGGAAATGTATGGCTGGGGCTTTATAGTTAAGCCTCACCCCTTCCTATCAGGATTTGGGGTACCCTTTTCTGCCTGTTTCATAATGTTTTGGAGGATGAGGGTATAAAATTAAATTACTTTGGCCTGCTCACACATTGTTTAGGCCATTACTAGTTTGGCAGGGATAGGGAGGGTTGCTCAGAATAGGTCAGAATGAGCAGCGAAAACCTTGAGCCTTTGAGCGTAATGGAGGGTGTGTCCTGAACAGATCATCACTGGCTTGACAGTGGGATAGGGCTTGAGAAGAAGTGCCCTTGGCACTAAGCAAGAACTTTCCCAACCTGGTAGTGGCTTTATGGCACATCAGGGAAAGTACACAGGGCTTGGCAGTTATCAGCACAATAGATGCAGGTGAGGGTAAACAAGGCCAGCAGATGCCTCTGGCCAAGTATGGAGCAGAGTGGACTTGCGAAACAAAAGGCAGCCCTGGCTAGGCTGCCTAGTGCATCCTGTCCCATTAAATATTAGCATATTTAATAGTGATGATGACATAGATCAGCTAATTTTAATAAACTAGATAAACCTCTGCTATGGTCATTTGCCTTTATTTGGGGTGCTGGGGCAATAGGTGATTCTGCTTTGGACTGTAGATCCTACTGTGATAGGCAGAGGAGAGGGAAGGGTTGCAAATGTATTGAAACTAAAATTACTTCTTTTTGACAATAGCAGATTTCATTACTGTTGTAATCATGACTATTTGGCTGCTCTAAGACTGTTTTCGGACTGCATTCCAAATATCCCATTGTCATGTTACAAGAATTACACAAATAAGGACTCTTGGAATCACTTTGACATAAGGGATAATTAGCATTTTGAAAAGATACAAGCAGCACCTCTCCCTGTATAATGCCATTACAAAGGGGTCACATTTCTGTTCTGGAAGGAATTTGGAAAGGGGGAGCAGATGTGATGGCTATTAACATGAGTGTCTTAAATTTCTTATTTCTGGAAAGGCAACATGCTGGACACAAGGAGGGTCAGACAGTAATGCGGCCGTTGCAGAATCAACAGAATCTACTAATGTAGACCGTACTGACAGTGTTCAAAGTAACAGGCAATTGTCTCAGCTGAAGTTATCCTTTCTCATAAAGCTGCAATAACTGGGGGCAAAATGAAATCTGGTGTCAGTGCCATCTAAGCATTTTACAAAATGTATCACATTTTTCAGTCAATGATATGGAACAGATTAGGGATGTACACATATGCTGATTTGTTTTTTGTTTGTTTTTTGTACATTGTCAGTCTGAGCCTTTTTAACTCACTCATGTTCGTTGCTAATATTCTCAATGTCTTTGGTTCTTTCACCCAGCTTTTAAGGCAATTGTATGTGTTATCCTTCCCTGCATTTCCATTCTAAGGCACCATCTCATGCCAGCTTCTCCCACTATTCAGCATCTGGTTACCACAGGGATATCTTATTGCACTTGTGCACCACTGGGGAAACTAGCAATGTGCCAACGGACTGCCTCTCTTCTCCTAGCACCCTATTTAAATATTGTGTTCCAAGACTGGAGATGTAGCACTAAGAATATCTACCAGCATTAAAATGTATAAAACATTTATTAAAAATAAAATGTCCACACAAACACACACACTTTCAGAATACAAACAGACTGAGCAAGGGATCACAAATTCATCTGTCTCTCACTCTATACATGCCCTAGCTAATCTTATTCTAAGGCAGCATCTTTAATTTAGAAGTAACAGTGTTTTTAAAGCTTCCTATTGCCTTGGAGTTTTTGTTCAGGCCTGTAGCCCACCACATGGCAATGGTGGCCTTAGGCAGGCATCCAGATGTAAGAGCTCCTTCTCCCTAGGTGGAATCTGCAAAAAAAAAAGCTTCCCCCTCCATGCCAAGGGGAACAAATTAAAACCAGAGCTTAAAACCAGCCTGTACAGTCCCTAACCCACATCCAAAAGCTACATCCAATCCAGGTGATGAGGATCCATTGTGTGTGAAATATATAATCATAAGGGGAGTGTCTGTCTGCCTGTTGGTCTATTTGTGGCAGGCATAACTCATAAAATAAAGCTAGAAGTTTCAGAATTATCCACCAGCTTCAGGGTGATCATGGATGTTGGAGTGCCAAAGATGAAAGGAATCAGAACATCCTGGCCCAGATTATTGCCAGAGTATCCTTCTGCTATTTATAAAGGAGGGCATTTTATTCAGTAGAATACAAGAAGCTGGAAGGCAGCACAGACATGGGTGGGTGGGTTTGAGAACATCCCCTTCTCTACAAAACAATAGTGGTTTACTTAACAACAACTCTGAGCTACACTTCAGCACTTCAAAAACAACTCATTTCTCTGTGACAGTACTTGCTTGATCATTGGTTGTCCTGGTAGCCACTGAAACTCTTACAGGCCTATGTTTTTTACAGACTTCTGCAGAGATCAAAGTAGGGCTGTTGATTCGGTTCGGCCCGAACAGAAAAACAGCCGAATTTCTCTCAATTCGGCAGTTTTTCGGTTCAGAAGAACCAAACTCAAAAAGGGGGGAACCGGGGAGCCGAATTGGCCGAGTTCGGGGTGTTCCCAAATAAATTCGGCTGATTCAGGCGCTTTCCCCCACCCCACACGCCTTCAGGGAGCTTCCCTGGAAATGTGCGGGGTGCCCTTTAAACAGATCTGTGCCTCCCAGCCGGGAGGCGCAGATCTGTTTAAAGGGCACCCCGCGCCTCTCCAGGGGAGCCCCCTAAAGGGGGCGGGGTGCCCTTTAAAGAGATCTGCGCCTCCCGGCTGGGAGGCACAGATCTGTTTAAAGGGCACCCCCGCGCCTCTCCAGGGGAGCCCCCTGAAGGGGGGCGGGGTGCCCTTTAAAGAGATTTGTGCCTCCCGGCCGGGAGGCACAGATCTGTTTAAAGGGCACCCCACGCCTCTCCAGGGGAGCCCCCTGAAGGGGGGCAGGGTGCCCTTTAAACAGATCTGCGCCTCCCGGCCGGGAGGAACATATCTATTTAAAGCCCCCCCAGTCCTGCCGGGAGTCCCTGTGCAGACAGCGCAGAGGGGCTTGTTTAAAGGGGCCCCCACGTGCCTTCAGGGTGCTTCCCTGAAGGCGCGTGGGGGGCCCTTTAAACAGATCTGCGCCTCCAAGCTGGGAGGCGCAGATCTGTTTAAAGGGCCCCTGCGCGCCTTCAGGGAATCCCCCTGAAGGCGCACGGGGGGGCGAATTTTCCCCCGAACTCCGGATCCCCCCGAATTTCCGGGGATCCGTAGCGGGGGAGTTCGGACTTAGGCATGGCCGAATAAAAACGGGCCAAATTTTGCCGAAGCCGAACTATACCGAATTTTTTTTTTCAACAGCCCGAGATCAAAGTCTTCATGCAAGCTCAAGTGAAGTCTCAGCCACAGCTATTCCACAGCTATGGAGAAAAAAACCAAGCTGTTTGAATGGAAATGAAAGGAAACAAAAAATAAATGCCTAAGTAGGGTTGCCAACCTCCAGGTACTAGCTTGAGATCTCCTGCTATTACAACTGATCTCCAGCTGATAGAGATCAGTTCACCTGGAGAAAACGGCTGCTTTGGCAATTGGACTCTATGGCATTGAAGTCCCTCCCCAAACCCCTCCCTCCTCAGGCTCTGCCCCAAAAACCTTCCGCCGGTAGCAAAGACCTGGCAACCCTATGCCTAAGGCATACACATTTCCTATGGTTGCCAACCTCCAGGTACTAGCTGGAGATCTCTTTCTATTACAACTGATCTCCAACCGATAGAGATCAGTCCACCTGGACAAAATGGCTGCTTTGGCAACAGAACTCTATGGCATTGAAGTCCCTCCCCAAACCCTGCCCTCCTTAGGCTCCGCCCCAAAAATCTCCAAGTATTTCCCAACCTGGAACTGGCAACCCTAACATTTCCCCCACAGCTGCAATTAAATATGTCAGCTGCTGACCAACCAACTTGCCATATCAGTAGAGGAACAGCAAAAGCTAAACTTCAGAAAGAGTGTACATCATAGTATGGAATGGGTATGCTGTGCCTCACAAAACTGCATTAGAAGCTTTAGATTTGCGGTTAAATAATTTAACTAAGGGAGGAGCCACCACTGTTTTAACTGGTAACTTCTAACAAACACTTACTGTGTTATTCAACAAGGAACTAAAGCTGATGAGTTGCAAGCCAGCTTGAAAGCATCATACATTGGAGTAGTTTCCAAAATTGCTGCTTAAGGGAAAGTATGCAGGTACTACTTGCTGGTTTCTCAATAAATCTAAATAAAATCCAAATGTATGTTTTTGCATTCATGTGTACTAATGGATTTCTTTAAAGAATAATTTGTTGTCAAACACAATGTATGGAAAATGCTCATCTTTATAGGAGAAACAGGGCCAAACAGGGCCAAATACCATTTGCAGCAATAGACTATAGAGCACATAGGGCAGGGCCCTGTAAAATAATGCTGTAACTTCAGTGAGCTATAGGGTTGGTGAGCAGAGCAAGCAAGGGCTGGCTCCTAGTCTAAGAATATAACCATAAGGGGGGAAATGGAATTGGAATAATCCATGGACAGTGCTCAGCCTACAGCTCCTCTCTTACTGCAGCTTCAGAATTTCCTTCCTATTGCCTCCATCATCTGGCCAGCCAATCATCATACAACTGGACCTGACCCAATGGTGGGCACCATACAGACGCTGCCGGGGGTGGGGGGAAGGAGAGAAAGCTGAAGACAGGGAGGCAGATAAAGGTAGATTGGCTGGTGTGTGAGAAGGAATGAAGGAAGCAGGAAAGGAGGAGAGGCTATGGGGGCTTTCAGGAAATGGAAAGAGGAAATTGTGAGGAATGAGATACCCCCTGCATCTCCAAGATGAGATTAAAAATTCTCCAGATGATAGTTTTAAAATTGGCCAGTAATTCTTTTCAATGAGAAGCCATGACATAGACAACTTTTCCCACTTGTTGATATCCATTACTTGACCTGATGGCATGTTTAGGAGAATGGTAGCACATCCAAATCCTATGCTGTCACCATGTCAGTATAATGGAATTACTTCTGCTCACTATTGTACTCAAAAGCTTTAGGGAATTAGGAAATAGTAGAGGTAGGTAAAAACAGGAAAGTTGTCTTATTGCACTGAGAACTATAGTGCTATACCTAAACTCACAGTCTTATTAAGATGTTGGATACATTAAAGATATCAAAATAACTACATT
This sequence comes from Euleptes europaea, assembly GCF_029931775.1. NCBI lineage: Eukaryota > Metazoa > Chordata > Lepidosauria > Squamata > Sphaerodactylidae > Euleptes > Euleptes europaea. Next base: position 32,938,426 of record NC_079320.1, on the reverse strand, counting down.
GTATTACATTAAAATATATGTGAATATATATTTTGTCCAAATCCCAAATCTTTAAAAAGTTAGCTATTATTGCTTAAATTTATTCCTTAATTATCTGTCCTCTCTGAATGTAAGAAAATGCTGTTGTTTGAGAAGAAGTAACAAACTCCAAAACATCATGAGTAGGGTTGCCATCTACCAGGTACTAGCTAGAGATCTCCTGCTATTATAACTGATCTCCAGTCGATAGAGATCAGTTCACCTGGAGAAAATGGCTGCTTTGCCAACTGGACTCTATGGCATTGAAGTCCCTCCCCTCCCCAAACCCTGCCCTACTCAGGCTCCACCCCAAAAACCTCACACCGGTGACAAAGAGGGACCTGGCAACCCTAATCATGAGTCAATAGGCAACAGAGAGACCATTGGAAGCATTTATCTGTTTTCTCTTCTAGCTATGGCTAAGATGTACCCAAAGGCACATGCCAGGCAAGTCAAAAGAGAGAAATGGTGTGGAGGTGTTTCTATGCTAATGCTGGAAGCCTCCAAGCAAAAATGGGGGAATTAGAGTGCATGGTTTTAAGAGAAAACATAGATATAGTGAGCATTACAGAAACCTGGTGGAGGGGAGAGAACCAGTGGGATACAGTCATCCCTGGTTACAAACTGTATAGAAATGACAGGGAAGGGCGTATTAGAGGGGGTGTTGCTATGTATATCAAGAAGGCATAGTGTCTAATAAGCTAGAGACCATAAAAAGGTCAGACTCATCCACAGAATCCTTATGGGTGACAAGCCCAAAGGAGATTTAGTACTGGGGACGTTCTAACGGCCCCCTGACCAAATGGCTCAGGGTGATCTTGAGATGGAGAATGAAATTAGGGAAGCATGTAAAGGTAATGAAGAGTAATAATGGGAGACTTCAACTTCCCTCATATTGATTGGATAAATGTATGCTCCAGTCAAGCCAAAGAGATAAAAAAATTTAGACATCCTAAATGACTGTGCCCTTGAACAATTGGTCATAGACCCAACCAGAGGGGAGGCGATCTTGGATTTAATACTCTGTGGTGCTTCCAGTGACTTAGTGCGGGATGTGGATGTAGTTGAGCCAGTTGGCAATAGTGATCACAATGGCATCAAATTTAATTTATATGTAAGTGGGAAAGTGACTGGGAAATCTCACACAATTACCTTTGACTTTAAAAGAGGGAACTTCTCTAAAATGAGAAAATTGGTAAAGAGGAAGTTGAAAGGAACAGTTAGGAGGGTTAAATCTCTTGAAAAGACTTAGGGGCTACTCAAGTCCACATTACTAGAGGCTCAGCTAGCTTGTATACCGCAGGTCAGGAAAGGCAGTAATAAGTCCAAGAGGTCACTACCATGGCTAACAGGTAAGGTGAAGGAAGCAATTAGAGAAAAAAGTCTTCTTTAACAATGCCCAATATTTGTCTCAGCTAACCATACTTTAGTCTACCATCCAGAAAACCCTAATTTTCTTACCCTTCCACTAAACATGAAAATCATTTCTACTGCCTAGTTTGGATGTTCAGCAATTATTTTCATTAATCCCATGTTCTTATGTGTATCCACATACACATTTCTCTCAAGTTCATAGAGATAAGTCTAGATAAATGAAAAAAGCAAAAAAGCATGTATTTATATTTTGTTCCCACTTCTTAAACTATGGGTACACACTTTATTTATATTAATTATATTTATACCACCTATACAATAATTGGTTGAGGTGGTTTCCAAGATACTTAAATATGTTAAGATGTAAAGGTACAAATCAGCAAAATTAAAATAAAAACAGCACAAAAGATCAGAAAATAAAGCCACGTCATCAGACAGCATAAATGTCAATACCATCAAATCACCAAAGCAAACAGCACAATGTGGGTTGCATCCCCCAGATCTATTCTGCTACCGGCAATTCCTCTTATGACACAAGTCACCTTCCCCTGACACAAGAGGATCTTCTGCTAACAGAAGATTCTGTATATTATGTCTGAAAACATCTATGGTGATGATAAAAGCTCATCACATGATATGTCTTCAGATCTAAAAATTCAGGACTTAAAACAGGGTCTGGAAAATCAACCTCAAATTAACTAAGAGTTGAAAAGCAGTATCTAAATTAGAAAGACTATGCATGCAAAGAAATGTTGTGGAAAAGAAAGCAGGCAAGCAGTTTTGTTTTTGTTTTTTTTTTTGCAGCATGTATTCTATTGAAAATAATGACTTGCAAACAGAAAGATGATGGCTGTATTGATCGAATTAATGATTTGGATCTAGTCAGATTTTTGCTCAGTCTTGCCCAATTCCCCTCTTTACTACAGCTTCCATCCTGACTTTAGTTCATGTAGGTCCCAGGAGCCCTAGAATAACCTTTTTTTGGTACCTCTCTTTTGTACCAGTGGAAATGCTGGTTGGATCCAATCCAAAGAAAATCACACTGGAATAATCTTTTCTCTTGTAGAGCGGATATATATATATAAGAAAGGGCTAGCCAAAATAACCTTCTTGTCACTTATTTTGACCTACCTGTCTTCAATTCAAAAGCAAGGATAATATCCATATCTTGTAGAAGAGAGTTTCTGTCACCACCATGCATGGTTGGTGGGCTGTGTTTGGTTTGGGGCTCAAAGTCCTCACCTAGATGGATTATTTTGTGGCCCTGCAGAAGGCAGAAAGCAGAAACCATCTAAGAGAGATTGCAGACTGTAAGAACATTTGTAGTTGAAAATTTCTCCAAGAACTTTCGACATGCTGTCATCCCAAGAAAGTATTATTGCACCAATGTACTGACCATGATTCAAAGGAAATGGATAATGCAAATTGTACTAGTTTCACTGTCAAGTTGGTCGGTCATTCAGTAACAAATTTGCCATATTGTATGAACATTCCTAGTTGAACACGTGACTATGTTAAACATCCCAGGATCCATACAAAGCTTTTAAAAATTTAAAACCTAGCCAAAATCTTCTGTTCTTAGAGAGTATTTTTCCAGCCTCCAAGAGAGGAGCCTTAAGGGTCTTAATCTATGCCACGTCTTAGAAATGATGTGCTGTTACTGTAATACAAATCAGAACACACATAATTATTTTTAAATGAATATACCAATGGTGTTCCATTTATTCTTTTGCCTAGTTCAGCATTTACAGCTTTCAAAACTCTATATAAATACTGTGCTGGTAATTTTGTCTTGTAAATGTATTGCTAATTTGCTGATGCCAGGGTTCTCAAGGGACCATTTGATACCTGCAGTGCATATCTAGTGACAGCCGGGGATGGCTTTAAGGAAATTGCAGCTGTCTGGCCTACTTAAATTATGGGTAAAGCTTGTTATGGTTTGGAGTTGGTCCCATACAGCGCAGCAGGTGGGGAAGGTGATTGGGTGAATCATAGAACTTACAGGGCAATGGATGTGAAGCCAGACCTATTGCTGGATGCTAGACTGCTATGTCCCATATACCCTGTGTTAATCTGTTTTAACTGTCATTCCTTGGTACTGTAAATGCCATCACCAATCCAGATTAGATCCCAGTTTTCACCCAGTGTTCATTGAAAGGATTGGAAAAATCTGTTCATTTACCACTCTCATTATTATGGTGCATTGGTGTGACAGGATAGGAAGAAATTGTTAAAGGGATATTAGTCAAACTAATATCCCTTTAATAATTTCTACCCATATCATTTCATCTACACTAGCTTGGAATCATACTTTCATTTACTCTGGATTTGATAGAAGAGACCCCTGTCTATGCTGTAAAATTGCCAGTGGAGTACCAGAAGACACTGATAAGACTTTTTAAGAAGCTATTTTTGCAGAGATTCTAGTAGGGCAATAATTCCCATACCAAGTTCTCAGATCCATAACATATTTGAGCAACTGCTTTTCCCACCTAAAGTTTAATGAGGGTGGGGGCTCTACTATTTGACTTCCTTTTGAATAGAAAAATCTCAAAATCTGCTGAACAATGCATGAAACCATAATTTTAACAGCCTCCAAGTGAATTCTCCATGAAGATATTCATTAAAATGAATCCCCTAATATTTAAAAGATTTTCACTAGTCTATGGGATGTCTATATGTCTATCTATATTTCTTAGCTCTATCCCAAAAAAACACTGTTAGTTTTACAGTAAGTAATACTAAACTGCTCCCTCTTACAGAAAGTGTCAAACTTAGCTAACATTCATCTTGGACCTATTGGACATATTATTGATAACAATACTATGCCATCAGGACTGAAACTTTATCTGAGCCCAAAGTGCGTGAGGGGATCAAGAAAGTTCATTTCATGTACAACATTGTTAATTTTAAAAGTTAAGTTAAAAGGGAACCAAAATGCAATCTTGTCTGAGACCTCACTGAAGGTTAATGTTTTCTGTAAGACATCAATTTACACTTACTGTGACCTGCATAACATTGTTTAAATGAAGTCTATATATTAACCAGAGGTGTTTATCAATATTTGTCTCTGCTAACTTTTCCCACAGACTATCTATGTTTATTGAGTCAAGGGCAGAAGATAAATCAACATATTATTACGGGGATAACTAATCTATGTACAGTGATCTTCAGTATACATATGGGTCAGGGTGAGAGCAAGACCCCCTGGGCAAATGATTTTTCCAACCGAGGCTGACCAAGAGTATTACTTGCTGGTTTGGCTCACCTCCTCCTTGTGGGTAGCAATCACATAACATTAACATTCAATAGGTTCTTCACCTCCATGCAAATGCATTAGCTTTAATATGACTGATAGCAGGGTAAGAAAAACAGTGCACTTACATCTGTGTACTGTTTTCTCACAGCTGCTACCCTCTCCCAATGCCACATAGGGTGCACTACTGCTGTCTCCAACTTAAAATACACATTGTTGAAAGGGGGGAATATTTTACATTTTTTGTCAATGCAACTAAAAAGAAAGGCATCCAAACTGTGCTCATTAGGGATACATTCATGCAAAAAAGAGGGCAAACTGTGAGTGATCTGTGCTTGAAATGTAGGTCAATTTAATGATTCACCCATGACCCTGGGGATTACATGCCAGGTCTATTCTGATGATCAAGAATATTGGGTTTGCCAGCAGCACAAATGCAATAGCGGCCACAAGCCACAACGCAGGAGTCAATAAAAGACAAGGCACAGCCAAACAATGACCTTTTAGCAAAAGCAGATTCTTCATAAAACTTCTCAACGCAGCATTCAAACTGAACATTGAAAAACAACTTCAAGGGGACTTGACTTTTGTGTAAGTAAGGAGTCTGATCAGAGTATGTTCAAATGGAGGTAATGTTTGCATGGAAGTTTTCAGCATCCTTACTTGTATGGCATTTTGGCACTTATCAAGCCTACAGAGAAGTTTTAGCAGATGTGGATATTTTTACTTGCTATAGGTCCTTGATCTGTAGGGTTGCCAGGTTCCTCTTCGCCACCAGTGGGAGGTTTTTGGGGCGGAACCTGAGGAGGGCAGGGTTTGAAAAGGGGAGGGACTTCAATGCCATAGAGTCCAATTGCCAAAGCGGGCATTTCTCCAGGTGAACTGATCTCTATCGGCTGGAGATCAGTTGTAATAGCAGGAGTTCTCCAGCTAGTACCTGGAGGTTGGCAAGCCTATTGATCTGGAACACCAGGCATGTAAAAGTTGTCAAGGCCTTGTCTCCAGCCCACTTGATTCCTAGGAGGTTACACTCCAGCATCAGAGGCTCCACCTTCCTTGACATCTCAAAATGTTAAAAAGGTCACTAGTTTATTAGGGAAGTAGTCAAAAAGTTGAGAAAGAGCTGGAGCTCTGGAGCTTAGAGTTTGCATGCTCCCATGACAAAATCACAGACTGGATATCAAATGCACTGCAAGTGATGGGAGGTGAGGTGATCACATGACTCTCATCAGTTTGTACTTGGAGTACTCAGCATTGGAGAAACAGGCATCTGCCTACGGGCTCTGATCCTCCTCATGCCAACATCTGTCTGTTCACCACAAGCCTATGGGGTCTACTGTTTTTGAAGGCTTCTGCTAAATGCTCCCGGCATTTTGACACCAACATATTGCCTTTAGCACCATCATAGGCTTTCTCCAACTTAAGGAGCCTTCCTCCAATGGAAAAGCCACTAAAGTCGAAGAAAGATTCCTTAGGCTGGAGAAAGTCTATGACAGGATACTGCCCATTGTTTGGCCGTATCTGTTTCTTTTGGTCAGTCAAGTCCCAGAATGCACCCGTATGCAGAAATGCCCTGCGTAGCGCAATCGTCTATCCATTACTGACTATTCTTAATAGGAATCACTTACACAGAAATACAAAACTTATCCTAACTGGTCACCAAGAGGAACATCACCCAACCCTATCCTGTCATAGCTCACAAATTTATGCTTGTTGGACCCATCTATTGTGAATAAAGTTGATCACTGATTCAGAAGTATATTCTAGTCTCCTGTTGCAATTCAGAATGATTGTAGCCTAGGGCAGAATTTTTTCCCCAAAATTTATGTGCATCAAATAGGATCTTGTACAGACAAAGATCAGCAAGTACATTTTTTCCCAAAAGCAACCTGCCATTTAAAGTAGTTGTTGGCTTAATAAGTTCAATAGCTCCAGGCGACGCACATGCCACAATGATTGCATTCGGTAAGAGAAGACTGTGCCGATGGCCTTCTGAGCTTCGGTGCCAAGATGTGTCATACTTGCGGTCTGTGTGTTGCAACCCAGAGCTGGTCTCGTTGCCAATGATAAGGGGCAGCAGATTTCAAAACTGATTTTTTTAAAAAAAAAACTAATGAAAACAAAAGATCTCAGTCAGGCAACACAAACACTGTTTGATTGACAAGATAGGTATTCCTTTGCAATAGATGGAAGGCAGCGCCTAACATCTCACACCCTCCGGCTATTTTCAAACTGAAGAAAGCCAAGAATAAATGATCTGGCATTGTTCCTAGATGAAGCCTTCAGCTCTGCGATCTGCTGTAACTCCTTCCCAATGGCCTCTGGAAATTAGAGCAGTGCCATTCTTATGTATTGGAGTTATATCACAGGATTTTTTTTTCATAAATAGAAAAAAATGGTTCTAGTATAAACAACCGCAAAAAAATAACAAACCTGAAAGGGGGTGGAAGCCCTTTGGGGATTTATGGATTTGTCTGCTGCATTAATTTCTTTTGATTCATCAGGCTGGAGAGCAGAGGCCAATTTTTTTTTTAACTGTAACATTCATCAGGGCAAACATAGACTCCAAAGTTACTACACTGAATTTTCCCTGAATTTTCTGTATCCTCCTTTGCTAAGCAAGCAGTGCTTGGATCAGGGTAGAAACAGAAACAGCATCCAGAAAATGTGGGGAAAACACAGGGAGAGAGCAAAGTGACTTCTAAAGGTGGGGAAAGATGTGCATAATGAAACCAAAGCCGCGAAGTAGTCAGGGGGTGATCGCAACAGAAACAACCCATGCATAAAAGGCCTTAGTTTCATTTATTTTGCTTTTTGGTGAGTTTAAGGCAACCGTTACATAGTTCATATTGTTTTAGCTTCTACGATTATGAGGTACAGGGTATATTTTATCAGCATGGTGTAGTGGTTAAGAGTGGGGGTCTGAAGTGGTGGACTCTAATCTGGAGAACCGGGTTTTATTCCCCACTCCTGCACATGAGCAGCGGATGCTAATTTGGTGAACTGGGTTGGTTTCCCCACTCATACACACGAAGCCAGCTGGGTGACCTTGGGCTAGCTCTCTTAGCCCCACCTATCTCACAGGATGTCTGTTGTGGGGAGGGGAAGGGAAGGTGATTGTAAACTGGTTTGATTCTTCCTTAAGTAGCAGAGAAAGTCAGCTTTTAAAAACCAACTCTTTTTCATCAGCAGTACATAACTGGTAGATCACTGGTGGGGAGACAGCTTCATTGTGCTTTCTGAAATGGTGGTGCCTTGACTCACAAATTTGGGCTGTCAGTTGCTATTCTAAACTTTACAATGACTTATTGGTAATCTTGTGAAATAGGATTGAAGGTGGACAAAACTATAATCATCAGGAATATGGGACAGGATAGAAGTAGAGTCTATTCTCTAGTAGAGTCATGTTTTAAAGAAAAAACTGCACTAGCCCAGTCTGTGTAGCCAAACATTGGTTTTTCCCCTTATACTACCCAAATTAAGAACTCAAAGTTTGTGAAATTTCAGCTTTCAAACTGCTAGTTCATCCATATTTGAAAGTATTTCCAGTAGGCTGTATGCTATTATTTCTCTGTAGTCTCTGTTATTTATCCAGACCCATCATTTGAAAATACAGAAGGCAGGAGGGCAGGTTGTAGAACACACCAGCCACAGAAAGAAGAAAGAGATGGTAGATAACAGTTCCATCACTGTCCTTTTTGGTGTGCTAGTTTGCTGTCCCCAATTTTCCGCTCTGCCGTGCGGCTGTGGTGTGCTGTCCAGATTTTCCGCTTCCACCACAGGGCTGTGATACAATATGTCAGATACCTGGGGTGCTCTGTGATAGCTTCCAACCACTCTTAGAGAAACATGACAGTAGGCATGCCCTAACTCAGCAAAACAATCATGAACTGCCAAGTGCCATGCAAGCAACTGCAAGTTAGTTGGCAAACCACAGTACCTTTGGACTTGCTCCATCTCCGTTCCTGACTCTATCCTTCCAAACCAATCCATAACACCTGGAATGTATGAAATAAATAAATTTTATTTCTAGATGAGCAACTTGAGTGGAGAAAGAGAGATATCAAATAATTGTCAAAAGGCTCAGTATAAGTCTGGGATAGAAACAATGATTGAAATTTGATTTCCTAACACAAAGAATGCCACTTTAACCACAAGCAAATCCATCCTCTTAATGCTACTTGACAATTATTTAAGAGGTTACAGACACCTAAGGGAAGCACTAGATCATCTTAACCCTTTTTTTGTCTTTTCTTAAGCAGGCTAGGACATCATTACATGATTAACTAAAATATTCTGGCACCTGATGGGTGAAGAGTAGAAACAAACAAACTCCTCATCCTGCTGGTATATTTCACCCTTTAAAAATATTTTCAAAATAAAAAGGAGAGTTGTAACTTCCTTTATACCAGCTTATTAGCGTAATACCTTCATGCCTGCAGGTACTGTATGTCATTGTTGTGTGATCAGACTCTGACACTTCCAGAGCTCCAAGGATCCGTGACAGAGCTGAATGAAAACTTTACGGGGGGAAATACTTGGCAGGAATCATTAGAACACATAAAACCTGCCAGCTGTCAACGATGTAAATGGTGATTTTTGTTTCACCTTTTTAATGAATTAAAGCAGGATTGAAACCTTTCCAAAGACAGCATGTTTGGCCTTGCAAGGAAATAAAAATGAAAGCGCACGATCCCCACCACTACCACCCTCCCTTTTTTGGCAGTTACACTAGAGAGGGAGTTTTCTGGTCGCACTAGCATGGTCAGAAGCATCCTCCTTCAATGAAGATCTTTAGAGTGTCAGTGAGTTGCCAGTGTTTTACAGCTAGGGTTGGGAAATACCTATAGATTAGGGGCAGTGTTTGGGGAGGGGAGAGACCCCAGCAGGGTATAATGTAGGGTTGCCAGGTCCCTCTTTGCAACCAGCGGGAGGTTTTTGGGGCGGAGTCTAAGGAGGGTGGGGTTTGGGGAGGGACTTCAGTGCCATATAGAGTCCAATTGCCAAAGCAGCCATTTTTTCCAGGTGAACTGATCTCTATCGGCTGGAGATCAGTTGTAATAGCAGGAGATCTCCAGCTAGTACCTGGTGGTTGGCAACCCTAGTATAATGCCATAGAATCCACCCTCCCAAATAGCCATTCTCCCCAAGGGAACTGATCTCTATCATCTGAAGATGAGTTGTAATTCTTGTATTTGCAGTTCTTGGGTTGAAACATTTTTGAAACATTTAAGGCTGGAAGTCCTTCACTGGTTTCTCAGAGTGATTCTTCTTTGGAATGTGTGCTACATGGGCTGGAATGCCTATGAGGCCAAGTACACTATAGAGGAGCACCCAAACCAGATCACAGTATAATTATTTATTGTTCTGAATAGCACAAGCCTTTTCTCCGCTTCCATTAGGCTTCAGTTTTGATATGACCCTGGAAATAGTTTGTGAAGATGTGGGAAAGTGTTGGATCATGTCAGTATTTCTTTTTTATGTAGCTGTATCATACATACTTTTAAAACATAAAATACTTATGACCACCACCACCCCCGTGCCCACAGGGCAATGTGGGAAAGGAATATGCACTGAATTTGAAGGCTCCAACTCCATTTGGTGTAATGTATATATTCATATTAGAAGTCTCTTAGCTTTTGTATGTAGATTATGTAGCAGCCCTTAGAGCAGATTTAGATGCCATTTGTTTGTGTACAAGTCTATTTTGTTTAATATATTCATCCCACCTATCTGCAGGGTTGCCAACCTCCAGGTACTAGCTGGAGATCTCCTGCTATCACAACTGATCTCCAGCCGATAGAGATCAGTTCACTTGGAGAAAAGGGCCGCTTTGGCAATTGGACTCTATGGCATTGAAGTCCCTCCCCTCCCAACCCCCACCCTCCTCAGGCTCTGTCCCAAAAACCTCCCACCGGTGGTGAAGAGGGACTTGGCAATTTGTATCTATCTGCAATTTGTAAGTAGAATATTCATGAAGTGTAGCAATCATGCAAGTGTTTATTTTGTTCCCGTCGATACATTTGGAAATTACTGTGGTAAAATAGATATATATTTGATCTTCCCACAAGATGGGAGACATGATGGTATACGATAGTCTCATGTGGATAGACTGACATGTGTGTCTGTTTGTCAGGGCCCCTCCAGGACTGAACCCAGGAACAGACTCCTCAACTGAGGAAGCACTGAGGAAGCACTGACTACTCTAATGAAGATCCTGGGTCTCAAGGGACCCCAACACTGCCAGGCTCCTGACTGACAAGATCAAGGATGACAACTCAACTCAGTTGGGATCCTACAGTGTCACCCCAATGTGATGATGGTACTTCCAGGTTTGTGCTGAAATTGATGTTGCACCATCGGAGCAACAGCTGTTTGCATCTCACCCCACCCCTTTTGGAAGTTGTCAGCAGCAACCCTGTTGTCATAGAGTCACGATTAAGCCCCTGAGACAACATCCAGAATGAGTGGGGCTCCAGGACTATTTAAGCCTCTTTCCTGTCTGGGATCCTTGCTGGTTCAACTGCTTAGCATAATTACCAACTTGCCAGATGGCCCAAACCCAGCTCTGCTGTGGGGGTAAATTCTGATGCTGAGCACCTAGTTAACCTGCTGTCCCAGATATTTCTTGCTCCTAAGGAGCCTTTTTCCTGCTCCACCATTCTGCTGAGCGATGACTGAACACAGTACTTATGCTTGGTCATTTGAGCAAGGTTGTGGTAATTATTATGCCAGACCAACTTATGGGGGAAGGGAGTATTTCTTTATAGCTTGTTCCCACCATTCCTCCAAGAACCTTGCAGGACCACTGAAGATTATTTTTCTCTCCTCAATTTTATCTGCATGGCAATCCTAAGAAAAATGTAAAGTTGAGACAGAATGACTAGTCTGAAGTCACCCAATGCAAATGGTAAACGTATATTTGAAATTAGTTCTGTGCACGCATAGTCCGACATTCTGACTGCTACCACCATGTGGGTGCTCCAGAATATGCCTTCCTTTTCATCCACAATGAAATCAAAGCCATCTGCTGAGTGTCTATAAGAAAAAATAATCTGACTGGTTTAATAAAAATAATCTTCACCCTCCCCATTTTCAGTTTCTGATCCATGTTTTGGTTCTAAAATATGTCTAACAAAGTTGCTTCAGCTGAAAACAAGTCCGAACCTCTGCCTGCTGCCTCACTCCTGAATACTAAATCACAAGTTTGGGATATACATCTGGCACAACATTTCTATAGGGTTGGCTTCTTTTCTTTTTCCCTTTTTTTTTAATTTTTTTTTTGTGTGTGTGTAACACATCAAGATACAATTCTCCATTAGAACAAACAGAAATGCTAGTTTGGAGACAATGTTTAGCAAAAGGAACAAGTTTCAACTTTATTCACTGCTTCCCTGCAACTGGAGGGTTATGTTTATTTAGAAAGCTAACATTTATACGGCTTATACATTCACAACAGTTCAATGCCAAAAACCACAGGCCTAAAATGACTCTTTTCATTGCTCCTTCATTTTTTGACCTATAGCTGTTTTTACAGGAATTGGATCTTTTTGAGCAATTGCCTCTGGTAGACTTAAGAGTCATCAGAGCACACTGTACAGTAATTTGCAAACAGCAGCTTGAGAAAAGGAATGTGCAAATTAGCCCTCAAGCCTGATTTCCCCAATTCTTTGAAAATAAAGTAGACTAACTGTTGGTGAAAGGCAAGAAGTTATAATAGCATCATAGCTGGGTATGGACACAAAAGCTAGGTCCAAATCCCTTACTTAGAAGAAAATAGCATACATAGTCACTACTTGAAATTAGTAGGATTTTATAAATTTGTGCATGGGAGTTTGTTTCGGTTATTTTGTTTATGTAAATAATTCCAAAAATGTTTCATTAGTGGGACATTTTGTATGGTTTTTCCATTGTTGTTTCATTTTTATAATTCTGTTTTGTTATTATTTCCCATTGTTTTCAATGGAAGACTCCTCCTCTTCTTGGGTTTGTACATTCGTAGTTCGCCATTCAAATTACACAAAACTCAGGAAAATTGTAGCACTCCCCTAGAAAATCCACACTTCCCAATTTCAGACAGCTAGAATAAAGGGGTCCTACTTCTGGAGGCAATGAAAGGCGCCCATGTTTAACATTAAAGTTTATGAGAGGTTAGATAGGAAAGATTCCAAGCGCACAGTGACACAGACAATAGTGTGCAGTGAAGGAATGTGGCACTTAGATTGAAGAATAGTAGCACGAGGAAGACCCGTACTGACAAAGCAAAGGCATTTGGTGGCACAAGGAGGATAAGGCATCTAGGCAGGCAAACAGCAGCAGGACCACCTTGAGTAGCATTGCCATGTCCTTCTTTGCCACCAGCGGGAGGTTTGGGGGCGAAGCCTGAGGAGGGCAGGGTTTGGGGAGGGACTTCAATGCCGTAGAGTCCAATTGTCAAAGCAGCCATTTTCTCCGGGTGAACTGATCTCTATCGGCTGGAGATCGATTGTAATGCCATTGCCTTCCCCAGTCATCTACACTTTACCCCCAGCAAGCTGGGCACTCATTTTACCGACCTCGGAAGGATGGAAGGTTGAGTCAACCTTGAACTGCCTACCTGAAGCCAACTTCTGTCGGGATCGAATATTTTATTACTCAGATAAAATTCCCTGCACATTTCACCCAAGAGTCTTCTTCAGGGGAATCTGTTAGTCTTGCAATGGTTTTTCAAAGAAGAGTTTAAGTTCAGTAGCTGGGGTGGGGGGGTAGTAGAAATATTCTTTAAATCTTTTTGCAGTTTAGTACTATATGAGACAGACTGCTGTCTCACTTAATTCAATGGAGCTTATTCCCAAGTGACAGTTATTCCCAGGTAACAATTATTATTCTATTCACAGTAAGAGAAAGCCAAGTGATTTGTTTTGTTATGATCAGGGTCTTGGTGGAGGCAGGGAGGATTTTTGTCTAGGGGCCCATGGTGGCTCTCAGCAACCCTCGAAAGATATTTGAACGCTCCCTTTTGAGGGTCTATTGAGATACACTCAAAACTAGAATGTCAAAAACTCCCTGTTCCCTCCTTCATAGTGGCTCCCCCTCTCTGCAGCCCTGTCGGAAACACCACATATACTCAGGAGCTTCCAAGAAGATGGGAGGTCCAGTGGTCCTGATGTTCCACAGAGCTGCCTATTCTTTGAGGCTTATGCTCACATTTTTTAAATGTTCATTTTTTAAAAAATGCTTTTGAAAAACTTTGCCTTTCAAACTGTTATTTTTCACTGCAAGGTAAGGAGATTTTTAAAGCTGTTCATACAACACAGGGTGTTAATCTTATAATCACCCTGTCAGCACTTTGTGTCAGGGTGTTAATGACCACCTTTCAGCCACCCAGAGTTGCCTGCCAATAAAAACAGTATAGCATACAGCCAACCAGCAACCCTTCACTCACTTTGGGTTCTTTCTTTTAAGGCTCTCTCTAGCCCTCTCTTCTCCTAAGGGAAGACAACCAACCATGTGGTCTGAAAATTCTTCTTTCTACCTGCTGCATCTTCCTAACTAATCAGTTATTAAAGTTACCATAATAAAATGAGATTAACCTATCACAGAGTACGTGGAGTACATAATACAAGGAGATTAAAATATCATGCAGCACATTAAAAGCGACAAAACATTTTCTTTGGTTTTAAATATCAGAAATCAGCAGAGTTACACCCTTCTCTTGAAGTCCATGGGCTTAGGAGGTTGTAACTCTGTTTAGGTTTGGACTGCCAGTGCAGAAAAAAAGAGGTATCAGTTTTACCATTGATGTCTGGGAATATTTGACAGTGGATATACAATGGTATTTAGTATCTGACAGTGATAGCTGACATGCAGCATTGTATCTCATTAATTTGCAACCTGCCTTTTTTAAACAACTTTTTCCACATTAAATTGTCTACAATGGAAATTTCATTCATTGCTGAGGATTTTGGGTTATTTTCTACAGCCCAGTGAATTGAAGGCCAAACTAGACATTACGGAGGCAGTAGGAGGACTGTTTCAGCACTTGAAAAAGTCGGGGGGGGCACAAGATCTCCTGATCCTGCTATGCTATTGGACAAGTCAGGATCAACCCTCACAGCATTTTTAAATGGCAAAATTCTTCTTTAAAATGGCATTAGCTGCTAATGATCGGACCCATGGCCACTGTAACATCTAGTTTCACTCTCACAGTGCACTCTATACAACATCCTTGTGACTGTGAATTGCATACAGCAAGCAGGTGTGTTAGGCAAGTTGTCTTTCAGGGACATTTTTCCACCTCTGCTGATTTTCTCATTGAGCAACACACACAACCTACCCAATGCACTGACAAATGAATCCAGGGTTTCCTCAAAGCTGGTTTGAAAACCATGTATGTCAGAATTCTATTGGGAAGGAAATTTCATAATGGAGATGGCATTAAGGAGAAAAGGTATTTTCTCTAGTAGCTATTCTCATGCTTTCTAAAGGTGGGGGCACATACAGAAGGTGCTCTGATCTTTACTGTTGGTCACGTTCATAAGTAAATAATTTTCTCCCTCCCCCTCCTGTCCTTGAGCAGATACTTTAATTATTTCAAAATGTCATCTGAGAACAAGGCAAGAGCGAGCATCTTCATTCTACAACTTCGCAGTAATCAGTTTCCAGGAACCATAGTTGCATTTAAAGTTGACTTTTCATGTTTACTATGCAATCTTAATTTTATTGATTTAATATTTTTAATTATTCAGGTTCCAAGATAAAAGACAAAGGATCCTATCCAATTAATATTCATTGTGACACATTCAATTTAATCTCCTCTGTCTCTCTCGCTCTGTCTCTCTCTCTGTCTCTCTCTCTCTGTCTCCCTTTTTACTTTAAATTTATAATAATTGACAGCAACAATATCACATCTTTGTTAGGGGAGGATGACTGGCTTTCTGATTTATATAGAGGCAGAGCTGAAACAACTTCCATAAAACAATGACCACCAGATCCAGGAAATGACCCAAATAAATGCTCTCACAAGCCATTTAGTTCAAGATCCTACAAGGAAAAATCTTGCTTGAGTAATTCCTGCCAGATGTTTAGCCCAGATGTACCTTAGAATGAGGCAAATACTAAATTAATACACATAAGAACTTCAGCCATTAGTATGAAGGTGATACAGCCATAAAGAGAGGAGAGCTGTCGACTGATCTGCTCTTGGGGGGAAAGGGGGTTTAAGTTATTTAATTCTAAATTAACAGATGTTAAGTGAGCAAGGCAGACCTCCAGACTTCTCTCTTGAGAACTGGACCTCTGCCTGCCACTAGGATGAATAGGTAAGTCTAGCCCAGTGATGGTGAACCTTTTAGAGACCGAGTGCCCAAACTGCAACCCCAAACCCACTTATTTATAGCAAAGTGCCAACACGGCAATTTAACCTAAATACTGAGGTTTTAGTTTAGCAAAAACAACTCATACATTAACATCTTTTGTCTTAAAAGAAAAACACAATAACAGAGCTTTCAATGATACAGCTATGCCACGCTGTGAGCTATGCTCCCCTCCAACCTAGTTCCTCTCCAGCCCCACCACGGGAATCACCGCCACAGACTCAACAGGCTGCCATCTGCACCGCACCCTCACGCCGCATGTGAGCCACCTGGCATGTGAGCCGCCCTGCCGCATGTGACAGGGGAGGGAGGAAGCGCTTCCATTGGGCTGCTGGGCAGAGGGGCGGGTGATGTGAGAAATGCCCTCAGGCGCGCGTGGAGAGGGGGGGAGCAGCCTGGCCCCGCATCCCTCTGGCTTTCTAGTAATGAACTCAGGCGAACTCTGTGCTGGGGCAATGGCGCGCGTGCCCAGAGAGAGGGTTCTGAGTGCCCCCTCTGGCACTCGTGCCATAGGTTCACCACCACTGCCTTTCCACACTCTTGGTCTATTTCTTTTTAAATAGAACTCACTGTGCAATGTGTGTGGAGCTTAGAATATCTGGCTCTTACTGTGGTCACTAGTGGTGCGTGTTATATTATTATAACTACATTGGTGTGCTGACTATCTGATGCTTTTGTTAGTCTCATCCATAAACTGTTTCTGATTCTACTCTGTAAGCAGTAGGGTGGGGCTATGGTTCAGTAGTAGAACATTTGTGTTTGCACACAGGGGGGTCCTACATTCAGTTCTCCAATTGAAAAGTGGCTTGAAAGACCTTAAGCTTACATTTGTTTTGCCATAGTCTATCCTCTTCCTTGTGGGCAGAGCTTCCACTTTTTAAAACAGGGGTGGGGACCGTCAGGCCTGGGGGCCATTTAAGTCCCGCAAAATCATTTGGTCTGGCCCTTCGTGGGTCCTGGCAGATCTCTAGCTCAGAAGGATCTAAGACTGGTGATTTACCCCCTCCCGCAGACAAGAATAGCCTCTATTCAAGGCAAATATGAGTTTGTTTTGCTGAGAAAAGGAACCTTCCCCCCCACCCTTGCAGAAGAGTAGTTAGCTATGGAGCTACTAGGACCGTCCAATAAACTGTGTTAACCCTTTCCAACCCGGGCGATGGAGAAATGTATTCCCTCTGTACTACAAGAGGGCTGGGGGCAGAGGTGGCGACCATGGAGGGGTTAAAGGGGGCAGGGCCAGAATGCGCAGGGGGGGTGAGTTCTTAGCCAGTGTGCCCTCATTTCATCTCTGCAGGTGGAGATAGCAGGAGCTGGCTGTAGAATCCAGCCCCGACCATGCGGAGCAGGAGCAACTCGGGCGTCCAGCTGGACGGCTAGGCCCGGCTGGTGCAACAGACCATCCTGTGCCACCAGGTGGGCGAGTGTGCCGCTGGTTGGATGCCTGCCTGCTTGCCCGTGCGGGGGGGGGGCAGTCATCTGGGGCAGCTGCCTGCTTGGAGCTTGGTTGGCTAATTTTTAAGTTGATAATTTTGTATGGCCCGCGAATGATGTTATAAATATCCAAATGGCCCTTGGCAGAAAAAAGGCTCCCCACCCCTGTTTTAAAGGGTGCATTCTTGGCTGTTATATGGCCTCTTTCATTTTATTCAACATCCACATTTAGTACCCTCTTTGTTTTGATGGATATAGTGATAGACAGATTTATGGAGGATATGTCTATCAGTGGCTACTAGCCATTGGTGACTGAAGAGAACTTCAGCATTCAACCTCTGAATCCCAGTGGCACCAATCCGGGGAAGGCCTTGGCCTCTGTGCCCTGTTGTTGGCCCTCCAGAGGAACTGGTTGGACAATGTACGAGACAGGATGCGGTACTAGCATCTTAAGAAGCTTCCTCTTGCCAAGAAGGGCCATTAGGCAAGCTCAGTATTGTTTCCAGTGACATCCAGAAGCTTTCAAGAATTTCAGGTAGAGAAGGGGTTTTCCCATACCTGTTACTAGGGCTGTTGAAAAAAAAAATCGGTAAAATTCAGATTCGGCAAAATTCGGCCTGTTTTCATTTGGGAAATGCCGAAGTCCGAACTCCCCTGCTTCGGGTCCATGCAATTCGGCGCAAATTCAAAGTTCGGGAAAGAAATTCAGCCGAATAAAGCCATTAAAAACACAACCGTGCCTTTCCACGGCACCAGGGGGCATTTTTGGGGGTAGAGGTCCCAAACTTTCAGCGGAGCTTCAAAGGACCCTTCTTGCAAGACCCCCCAAGTTTTGTAAAGATTGGGTCGGGGGGGCTGAGATATGGGCCCTGAAAGGGGTCCCCCCCACCCTTAATGTGCATCTCTGAGCAGAGCTTGCCGCCCACACACAAAGCTCCCAGCCCCGACAAACAGCTGAGCGGCGGAGAGCAAGGGCGGGGCAGGTGCGAAGAAGTTTGCAAAGCAACACAACTGCAAAGCAACACGTTTGCAACCATGCAAAGCAACACCTGACACCTGGGAGTTTGCAAACCATGGAAAGGGACAGAGGCAGCTAGCTATGCATAATGAGCAGGAGGGGTGGAATTTCCCCTTTTGCATCAGACTCGAGTCGGGACCAGGCAAATGCATTCTTTAAGTCACCATTTGAAAACCAGTTTTGAGCAAGCATCAAAATAGACCTAACCGATCTTATGAATGAGGGAAAACCTGAGGACACACAACTGAAGCCCCCCCACAAACCAGGGAGAGAGAGACTCAAGGGGGCACACACACCCCAGGCAGAACGGGCGAAAGCCCCCTTTGGCTTCCCCCACCCACCCACAGAAACTGCTCCCCCCCACACACACACACACACACAGGAGAAAAATTATAGATTAAAGCCCCCAAAGGGGTCTTACTGTGGCTGTCTTCTGTTCCATCAGGAGGGGCTGGGAGGACTGGGTAATCCAATACGATTCTATTTAAGCACGGGAGGTTTTGCCTTGGATTTGCCGTTCTGGAGATACATACAGGATCGAGTGATCCATTCATCCCAATAGGGAAAAGGGGAAAGCCTATATCTCGGGACCCCCTGACCCAATGTTTACAAAACTTGGGGGTCTCTTAAGAAGGCTCGTCTGAAGCTATGCTGAATGTTTGGGGGCGGCACCCCCAAAAATGCGCCCCCTGCAGCCACGGAAAGAGAAAAGGGGGGAGCCCATATTTCTGTCCCCACTGAACCCATCTTTACAAAGCTTGGGGGGTCTCTTAAGAAGGCTCGTCTGAAGCTATGCTGAAAGTTTGCGGGCTGCACCCCCCAAAAAGCACCCCCTGCAGCCACGAAAATGGAAAAGGGGGAGGGAAAAGGGGTGGAGCCCATATCTCGGGACCCCCTGACCCAATGTTTACAAAACTTGGGGGGGTCTCTTAAGAAGGCTCATCTGAAGCTCCACTGAAAGTTTGGGGTCTCTACCCCAAAAAATGCGCCCCCTGCAGCCATGGAAAGGAGCGAATGTGCACAAGCACCCCCCACGAGGATTTCTCTCTCTTTCTCTCCCCAGCCGGGCCGCGCAGCAGCTGATTCCTCCAGTACTCAATCCTGACTGATTGGCCAGAAGAAGACCCAGCTTGGCCACCGATTGGCCAGGGGAGAATGCTGCTTACTGACGGTTATGCTGCTGCGCCCCGAATTTGCCAAATTTATTCGTGAACTCCCAAACTCACTGAATTTGGCTCCCCGTTTTCCCACCATTTTTTAGTTCATTTCGTCCCGTAACTGAAAACCGCCGAATCAGGGGAAATTCGGCTGTTTTTCGGTTCAGGATGAGCCGAATCGACAGCCCTACCTGTTACCTGAGATCCTCCTGTGGGAGATGCCAGCAATTGCACTTGGGCCTTTCTCGAAGTTCTACCATAGATCCATCGCTCCTCCCAGAACAATATTGTAGATGTAATTAACTTCCAAGTATCCTGAAGAGATTTTATTCTCTTTAGTTTCCCTTTTTACTTCTTTTTGACACACAAACAGGCCTGAAACAGAGCACACACAAAAAAAAAAACAGAGCAAAAAAAAATTAGAATGCAACATTCTGTTCTGATCAATACTTTCCAGCATTTTTCTCATATAAGATTTTAAAACCAAAAAGGACGAACATAAACAATGACCACCTACCATGTACAATAGGAGCATCATAATGATTTCCATGTTATATTATGTGTGTATATATGTATGTATGTATTTTAAACATTTATTAGCTGCCTTTCTACCTTACAGGAAATCAAGGCAGTTTACAATATAAATGGCAATAAACACAATATAATACATAAAACCACTAATTTAAAACCACTAATTTAAAACTGCCAATAGGCAGAATAACTAAAATTAATTGAATGCCATCCTGAATAAAATCATCTTCAGATGCTTCCTATAGGTCACGAATAAGGGGAGCAGGTGCACCTCCCCAGGGAAGTTGTTCCATAATCATGGGTCTGCCACTGAAAAGGCCCTCTTTCATGTCCCCACCAGACAAGCTTCTCTGGTCGATGTTTTATCCACTAGTGTACTCTTCAGGTTGGCAGCTCAAGGTTGGGAAATTCCCAGAGATTTTGGGGTAGAGCCTGAGGGAGGTGTGGTTTGAAAAGAAAATAGACCTCAGCAGGGGATAATGTCATACAGTCCCCCCCTCCCAGAATTACAACTGATCTTCAGACTACAGGGATCAGTTCCCCTGGAGAAAATGGATGATTTGAAGGGTGGACTATTTGGCATTACATCCCAGTTATGTTCATGGTCTACTAGCAGCATTTTCTTCTTTCCTATCCCCACAAATCCTATCCTATTCAATCGGCCAAAAGCCCAAGCCAAAACAAAGGTCTCTTCAAGAAAAAAAAGGAGAGGCTAGCCTGATCTTGTCAGATCTCAGAAGCTAAGCAGGGTCAGCTCTGGTTAGTATTTGGATGGGAGACCACCAAGGAATACCAGGGTTGCTGTGCAGAAGAAGGCATTGGCAAACCACCTCTGTTAGTCTCTTGCCATGAAAACTCCAAAAGGGGTTGCCATAAGTCGGCTGCGACTTGATGGCACTTTACACACACACACACAGACTGCATTACCTGTTAAATGGGTAGGGTTGCCAGGCCCCTCTTTGCCACTGGTGGGAGGTCCCTCTTTGCTATCGGCGGGAGATTTTTGGGGCAGAGCCTGAGGAGGGCAGGATTTGGGAAGTGTAGGGACTTTGATGCCATAGAGTCCAATTGCCAAAGCAGCCATTTTCTCCAGGCAAACTGATCTCTATTGACTGGAGATCTTCTGCTAGTACCTGGAGGTTGTGTGTGTGTGTAAAGTGCCGTCAAGTCGCAGCCGACTTATGGCGACCCCTTTTTGGGGTTTTCATGGCAAGAGACTAACAGAGGTAGTTTGCCAGTGCCTTCCTCTGCACAGCAACCCTGGTATTCCTTGATGGTCTCCCATCCAAATACTAACCAGGGCTGACCCTGCTTAGCTTCTGAGATCTTGACGAGATCAGGCTACCCTGGGCCATCCAGGTCAGGGCACCTGGAGGTTAGCAACCCTATAAATGGGCCAACTGTTTTGTATCATAATTGAGACCCAAAGCAGGTAAGGCCAGTAAAAGCAGTAAAAAAAAAAAATCTAAATACAACAAACATATAACCATTAGCAGGAAAAAAAGCTTTAAAATTGAATATATTCACAAAGTAGCCACATTGAGAAGCCGAAGTTTCTTCTAAAGAGTTCTGTTTTATAATCCTTCAGTTTTATAATCCTGCCAAAGCTGCAAGAGAGATAGATCTTCTAATTTCTTCTGGAAGACTTTTCCACAACATTGAAGCACTCATACAAAAAGCCCACAAGCAGGCAGCAGCAGAATGTACCCTTGTAGGGGTCAGAATCACTCAAACCTATTGTGTGATCACTGAAGCTGCCACATGGGCCTACGGTATATCAGGGGTGATAGTCCTTCAGAAAGGTGGACCCTAGGTTGTTCCAGAAATCACCGCTATATCTTTTCAACACTCTCCTGTCTGCCCCTCTTTTGGAATTTTGACTTTTCATGACTGAAATACTCATTGCTTAGCTACAAAGATGACCCACCTAAAGCAGGTACCTCCAGGATTAAATGTATTGTACTCAAAACAAATTTAAAACATTAAAATAAGTAAGTATTTAGATAAGTGTATTGTTGAAGCATGAATTAAATACACTGCAATTTCCTGATTAATACTGACAGACCCTTTCCCCTCTACTTTTTGACATGTTTCACAAAGCTACAAGACTAGCCATGGTATTCTTAAAAGTAAAGAAACATATATGTACAGAGCTTCTTCAGATGTTTCTAATTCTAGAAGATAATGGCATTTTAATAGCAATGTAATGATGTAAAGAATTTTAGCCCTCTCATGAAATAAAAGTTATTGTTGCCCTGGGAAAGTTTAATCTCTTTCTGCTACATAGTTTAGCACATGAAGCAGTTTTGCTACACTGCAAAGTGTCACACCACCGGTTAATAATGTGTGGGTCGTTCCCCCCCCCCAAAAAAATCTTTTTTATTTAAAGCTCAGCCTAGGCTGTAATATGCAATGGAACAGTGACCAGGAAGACAGAAAGAGGAGAGGACATAGGGTTGCCAGGTCCCCCTTTGCCACCGGCGGGAGGTTTTGGGGGCGGAGCCTGAGGAGGGCAGGGTTTGGGGAGGGGAGGGACTTCAATGCCATAGAGTCCAATTGCCAAAGCAGCCCTTTTCTCCAGGTGAACTGATCTCTATCGGCTGTAATAGCAGGAGATCTCCAGCTAATACCTGGAGGTTGGCAACCCTAAGAGGACATCAGGCTATTCATCCACGGTTCCACTTATTCCGGATTACCCACCCCTTTCTGAACCTGCAGGGAGAAAGAAATTGGTTCCTGTGGCTTTGTCCCCACAAGGCCCAAAACATCTGGAAAAAGTCATTGGGTCAGGTGGACAGGAATTCCCTTACTCCTCTGTGTTGTCTTCCCTTAGAGACTGCAGCCTGGGAAGCTGGTTTAGGCATACAAATCCGGGGGGGGGGGGACATGTGATTAATGTCATGTACAGTTTGAACCTTATGCTCTGGAAACAGAAACAATCCAATCTCTTATATGTTTCTTAAAAAATTCCCCTTGTCCTCAGGGGAAATACTATGCCCTTTCTCAAATAAAAAAAATCTTTTTCTAAGAGATACCGTTTTTACTTCAAACAGTGTGGGTGTTGTTGTTTTTAATCTCTGTTTACCTGTTAAATATCAGACCAATTGTATGAGCTTTGTGGGACTTGGAGTTTCGTTAAGCAGTTCCCTGTAGTTTTGCTGAAGACATCCAAAACTCCTTTCTAGGCAGCTGCAATTCTGATTTGAATTTCAGCCTCGATAAAACCACAGGCCCCAAGGTCCCCAAGGAAGTCTTGCATAAGCATTGTTCTCAATTAGTAGTGCAGAGATTTGAGAGAAAGCAAGAGGTCTTTGCTTTAGTTGGCA
The DNA here is from genome assembly GCF_029931775.1 of Euleptes europaea. Lineage (NCBI taxonomy): Eukaryota > Metazoa > Chordata > Lepidosauria > Squamata > Sphaerodactylidae > Euleptes > Euleptes europaea. The sequence continues at coordinate 32,914,961 of NC_079320.1, read as the reverse complement.
TGGGGACATTAAAAATAAGTGGTCAAGTCTCTTTTAGATGTCTGTGTGTAAATTTAAATCCCTCTTAATGGTAATGGGAACTGCATATGTGTGCTGAGTGGAGAGCTTATACCCCCTAAGCAAGCAAACCAAGGAAGGCCAAGAAAAATCATACTTTGTTACCGTCTAAAACTGGCCAAAAGCATAGTTTTTCAAGATCGGTTTTATAGGTTAAGCAAATCTGTCCATCTGTGATGGAATTTCATGTCCCAGTAGGATGTATGCTTTATTTACTAAGTTTTTAACTTTTACATGTTGGAAAAAGAAAGATGTTTCCAAAAATACTTGAGTGAAAAGGAAACAGCTGTTTGCAGAGATGAGCCATTACGGTCACTGGAAGTGAGTATGGGTGGTACCAATTAGATACTTGGCTTAGAAGCAGACATGGGTGCCAAGCGACATGAGTTATGCCACTCAGGATACAGGATTTTAGATTCCTGCTGTCTCCTATCTTGCAAAATCCACTTTTAAAATTAAAAAAAAAAATCCTGTGGAAGAAACCATAGTCCTTTGATAGGGTTGCCATCCTCCAGGTGGCACCTGGAGATCTCCCACCATTACAATTGATCTCCAGACAACATATATCAGTTCCCGGGAGAAAATGGCTGCTTTGAAGACTCTTTGGCATTATACCCTGCTGAGGTTCCTCCCCTCTCCAAACCTCACCTTCCCCAGGCTCCAGCCCCAAAATCTCCCGGTATTTCCCAGCCCAAAGCTGGCAACCCTACCCTTTGAACATCCTAACTGAATTCTTAGCCTTATCAAAGTGATCCCTTCTCACCACACACAGACTCGAGTGGCCCTAGACTAATCTCAGGCCAAACTGCTGGAGGGAACAAGCAGCAAAGAGGACCTTATTTCCTCCATGGCTAGTACAGACTGCCCCAGAAGCACTTTAGGCAGTGCTGTCACTGGAACACTCAACGAGTTTCTGTATTACACACAGGTACAGGTCCCCTGTGCAAGCACTGGGTCATTCCGAACCCTGACCCATGGGGTGACATCACATCCCGACATTTACTAGGCAGATTTTTTTTACGGAGTGGTTTGCCAGTGCCTTCCCCAGTCATCTTCCCTTTACCCCCAGCAAGATGGGTACTCATTTTACCGACCTCGGAAGGATGGAAGGCTGAGTCAGCCGGCTACCTGAAACCAACTTCCTTTGGGGTTGAACTCAGGTCATTAGCAGAGCTTGGACTGCCGTACTGCAGCTTACCACTCTGCACCACGGGGCTTCTGTATTACACATGGATAATATTAACTAGGGAGCCAGTATGGTTAAGAGCAGTGGGACTCTAATCTGGAGAACCGGGTTCAATTCCTCACTCCTCCACATGAAGCCTGCTGGGTGACCTCTCGGCCCATGCAGAGGCAGGCAATGGCAAACCAACTCTGAACATCTCTTGCCTTGAAAACCCTATGAGGTCACCATAAGACAGCTGTGACTTGACAACACACACAAAAAAAATATCAACGAAGCATCAGACAGAAAGACAGACAGACACATAAAAGCTGAAAAAGTATTGTGGCACTTTAACGATTGTGGAAATTTTAAGCAGTTTTATGGTATTGTTTACTGAATGTATAATACTGTTTTATTATGTTTTTTTAATTTTGAAATTGGCCTTTAATAGCAGTGAGAAAGTTGGTCTATAAATGAAGTAATAAATATAAATAAATTTGTTAGGTTTATTTATTTATTTTTAGAGTCCATTTTATTAAAAAAAGGTAAAGGTCCCCTGTGCAAGCACCGGGTCACTCCTGACCCATGGGGTAATGTCACATCCCGATGCATGAAATTAGGACTTTGATTAAGATGGATTTAGTCCACAAATGCTTGGGTGGTGGAAAGTACCATCAAGTCACATCTGACCTATGGTGACCCTGAGGGTTTCCAGGCAAGAGGCAAACAGGTGATTTGCCATTGCCTGTCTCTGCATTGCAACCCTGGACTTTCTGGGTAGTCTCAGATCCAAGCACTAACCAGGACTGACCCTGCTTAGCTTCTGAGATCTGATGCGATCAGGCTAACCTGGGTCATCCAGGTCAGTGCAAATGTTTATGTCGTATTAAATCTGCTAATCTTTAAGGGATCGCTCTTTTTTGTTATTGCTTTATTTATCTTTGGAATATTAAAAAACTGGGCTGTGCAGAGAGCATTGGAAGACCCTTCCTCACCTAGCAACTGCCCTTCCTTCTTTAGAGAGGCTTCCCCCACCACAGAATAATCAAGCTATATCACTGTCTCCATATTCCCCTACCATGTTTCATCTCACAAGGCTTTTCAAAGCAACAGCGACTATAAACACAAATATGCACAGGTATAAGGAGGAAATCTGTGTCATTTATCAGTGATGACATCACAGGCACTCTCCATTTGGTGTCTGTTATCCAGTCATATTACATATATATAATAACTGGGGCTGGAAGGGAATTGCAGTTCCATACTGACAAGACAGATTTTGAGTGCTAAGAAGCACTCTCAGTTTAGAAACATTGGGTTGGATTCAGACTAACTTTTTCATCAATGGAATCGGAATGGAATTCCAGCTTCCACCCTCTCACTGCAACCCACTGATCTTGATGAAACGTTGCTCTTCAAGGATAGGAAAAACATGAGGAGGATCTGCAGTGTGAAGGGGGGAATCAGTGGAAATTGCCAATTCGCTTTGGATCTTACCTGTTATCTTCAAGAAAGATGATTCCCGTAACCAATCAGTAATTACTTGTGAGTCTGTTGTGTGAAAGGGCCTTGTGCAAAGCCACATTTGTAAGGATGAACCCAGATTGTATTTAGGCAACGCTGTGGAACTAAAACTCATCAAAAGGCAAGTTCCATGAATATTTGTTTGACACTTCTACTGAAAACTGAGTCCCTTGGTCACTGTTCCAAGGACTGAACAAGAAGCTACACACAAATGTGTGTGACAAGCTCCCATGGATCCTTTTTCATTCTTCAGACAAAGTGGCTTGAGAGTAGGGTTGCCAGGTCCCCCTTCGCTACCAGTGGGAGGTTTTGGGGGCAGAGTCTCAGGAGGGTGGGGTTTGGGGAGGGGAGGGACTTCAATGCCGTAGAGTCCAATTGCCCAAGCAGCTGTTTTCTCCAGGTTAACTGATCTCTATCAGCTGGAGATCAGTTGTAATGGCAGATTTCCAGCTAGTACCTGGAGGTTGGCAACTCTACTTGAGAGGCCACAAATCTCAGTGGATGCATGGGAGGCAGGTGAAGAGATGTGCAGCCCTTTTCTTGCCATCACTTAGAATCATAGAGTTGGAAGGGACCACCAGGGCCATCAAGTCCAACCCCCTGCACAATGCAGGAAATTCACAACTACCTCCCCCCTCCACACCCTTAGTGACCAGATGGCCAAGATGCCCTCCCTCTCATCATCTGCCTAAGGTCACAGAATCAGCATTGCTGACAGATGGCCATCTAACCTCTTCTTAAAAACCTCCAAGGAAGGAGAGCTTACTTGTCAATTCTGTTTTCTCTCACAGGGTTCCCTCACAAACACGCATATGCAACTTCACATGGAGAGTGCAGTTCGCAGCAGAGGACCAACAAGCTGGGAAATTTCCAGCACTCTCCATTTCACTGCTCCATATCACTGCTTTTTCTGTTGAAAAAAAAAAGGATTGTTGTAGGTTTGTTGCGTGTAAGATCTTGCTTAGCCCTTGAGCACAACAGCTCAAGGAATTTTTCTTTATGGCAATTTTTTCCCCATTGCTTGTTTTCTTGTGTTTTTATTTCTGGGTTTGTGATTAAAAAAGCTCAGAGGTTTTCTAAACAGAATCATAAATCAAACAGAAAGCAGGATGTTCATCTGGGCCACATGTTGAGAAGCATGCTTCCAATTCCACATGAAAGCTCCACTAGCCAGATGTGAATGCAATTTTCTTTTTCTTAAAAAGGTATGTAAAATAAGTCAATCTTCTTAGATGGTGAGGAGGAGGAAAAACCACAAATGTGTGGTGCTCCTCCTGCCCAGTCATGCCCGGCCATATCTCTGCCATCTTGTCACAAGCCCTGTGTCCTCCCTAGTAGGGCTGTCAATTCGGTTCGGCCCGAACTGAAAATCAGCCGAATTTCCCTTGATTTGGCGGTTTTTAGTTCGGGAGGAACCGAACTCAAAACTGGCGGGCAACCGGGGGGGGCCGAATTCAGCGAGTTCGGGAGTTCGCGAATAAATTCGGCCAATTCGGGGCCGTCAGTAAGCAGCATAACCTTCAGTAAGCAGCATTCTCCTCCCCCGGCCAATCGGTGGCCAAGCTGGGTCTTCTTCTGGCCAATCAGTCAGGATTGAGTACTGGAGGAATCAGCTGATGTGCGGCCGGCAGGGGAAAGAGAGAGAGAGAGGGAAATCCTCATGTGTGTGTGAGGGGGTGCTTGTGCACATTCGCTCCTTTCCGTGGCTGCAGGGGGCGCATTTTTTGGGGTACAGACCCCAAACTTTCAGGGGATATTCAGACAGGTTTTCTTAAGAGACCACCCAAGTTTTGTAAACATTGGGTCAGGGGGTCCCGAGATATGGGCTCCCCCCCCCTTTTTTCTTTCCATGGCTGCAGAGGGCGCATTTTTGGGTGTGCCGACCCCAAACTTTCAGCGGAGCATCAGACAAGGCTTCTTAAGATACCCCCCAAGTTTTGTAAACATTGGGTCAGGGCCCCCTGAGATATGGGCTCCACCCCTTTTTCCTCTCCCCCCTTTTCCATTTTCGTGGCTGCAGGGGGCGCTTTTTTGGGGGTGCAGCCCCCAAACTTTTATCATAGATTCAGAGAATCCCTCTTAAGAGACCACCCAAGTTTTGTAAATATGGGTTCAGTGGGGGCTGAAATATCGGCTCCCCCCCTTTTCTCTTTCCGTGGCTGCAGGGGGCGCATTTTTGGGTGTGCCGACCCCAGACTTTCAGCAGAGCTTCAGTCAAGGCTTTTTAAGAGACCACCCAAGTTTTGTAAACATTGGGTCAGGGCCCCCCGAGATATGGGCTTTCCCCTTTTCCCTATTGGGATGAATGGATCACCCTCGAGAGATGCATACATATGGATCTTATATTGGATACAAATGGAATCATATTGGATTACCCAGCCTCCCAGCCCCTCCTGCTGGAACAGAAGACAGCCACAGTAAGACCCCTTTGGGGGCTTTAATCTATATTTTTTCTTTTCTGTGTGTGTGGGGGGGGGGAAAGCAGAGTCTGTGTGTGTGTGTGGGGAGGGAGCAGTTTCTGTGGGTGGGGGGGGGAAGCCAAAGGGGGCTTTTGCCGGTTCTGCCTGGGGTGTGTGTTCCCCCTCCAGTCTCTCTCTCCCTGGTTTGAGGGGGGGCTTCATTTTTATTCTTCAGGTTTTTCCTCATTCATAAGATCAGTTAGGTTATTTTGATGCTTGCTCAAAACTGGTTTTCAAATGGTGACTTAAAGAATGCATCTGCCTGGTCCCAAGTCCAATGCAAAAGGAGAAATTCCACCCCCTCCTGCTCATTATGCATAGCTAGCTGCCTCTGTCCCTTTCCATGGTATGCAAACTCCCAGGTGTCAGGTGTTGCTTTGCACTGTTGCAAAGGTGTTGCATTGCGTGCTTGTGTTGCTTTGCAGTTGTATTGTTTTGCAAAATTCTTCACACCTGCCCCGCCCTTTGCATGTTTGCAAAGGTGTTGCTTTTCAGTTGTGTTGCTTTGCAAAGTTCTTAGCACCTGCCCCGCCCTTGCTCTCATCAGCTGTTTGTCGGGGCGGGAGCTTTGTGCCTGGGCGGCAAGCTCTGCTGAGAGATACACATTAAGGGTGGGGGGGACCCCTTTCAGGGCCCATATCTCAGCCCCCCCTGACCCAATCTTTACAAAACTTGGGGAGTCTTTCAATATACGTCCTTTGAAGCTCTGCTGAAAGTTTGGGACCTCTAAGCCCAAAAATGCCCCCCCCCAGAGCAGCGGGAAGGCGCGGTTGTATTTTTAATGGCTTTATTCGGCCGAATTTTTTTTCCGAACTTTGAATTCCCGCCGAATTGAACGGATCCGAAGTGGGGGAGTTCGGACTTCGGCACGTACCGAACCCACAAGGGCCAAATTCGGCCGAATCCGAACTGTACCGAATTTTTTTTTTTGACAGCCCTACTCCCTAGGCCTCAGAATTGGAAGCAGAGGGGGTTGCTTCGAGGGTTGCCAACCTCCAGGTGGTATGGAAATCAAATGACAAAACTAGTGCCCAAAAAGTTAGTTGGATAACCATGCAGAGGCACTTATGGCAAAAAGCACAGTACTGCTATATATAACAGTGAAAATTCATATATTGTAAAGAGAACACGTAAAAAGGAACAAAGGAGCAACCAAGAACATGTACACTTCCAAACTGAAACAAGGTAAGTGTCCAACAACCCGTAGGTAGAGAAAGTCCAAGAATGCCAAATACAGATGAACTATAGGTTTCCGGTAAGGGTCCTATTTCGCAAACAGCTTTTTCAATTCTGGCAATCCCTCGACGAGCAGTCACAAGTTCAAAGAACATATGTTCCGAACACCAGGCTGATAACCTCTCTGAGTTAGTGGATGGCGAATCTGCGTGGCACTTGAAGGCACTTAACACACACACACACACATCTCAGAGGGCACTCTATATTTTTCCATGACTATGGGGAAGATTGGGACTAAACTAATCTCTAAAAAGAATAGTATTGGAAACCATAATGAAACTTGCTGGTCCAGATTCACCTTCCTGACTTCAAAGGTAGATGGTTAGGTGTGTTTTACATATGAGGAGGCAGAATGACAAATGGACAGCAGCCTCAGGTGATGTAAGCTTCTTTGCATAAAAATTCCCTCCATGCTAATAGAAAACTAACACAGCAGGGAGAACCTTCTACTTTTCTCTTTGCTTCCTTAGCCCTCTGCATAAGACCTCTGCATATGAGCCTGCAGGCTCAGGCAATGCACAGAGAGGGAAAGTGGGGACTAGTGTGCTTGTGCCATCCTCTGCCTCCACCCAATCACTAGCTTGTGAGCACAGCGCCTACGCTCAGAGGATATATACACAAGTATGCTCCCTCCCCATGATTAGGGACCCTGCTTTCCCAATGTTCCTGATCACATGCCAATGCAAGCATACTTCCTCTGCATGTAGGTGCTATGCTCACAAGCCAGCAATCATGTGGAGGAAGGGGGCGGGACCAGAGCATTTGTGCATTTGCTGAACACAGGAAGGGCTCATGTGTAGAGGGCTTTACTGTTCTGGATTCTGATGGCGGGGGTTTGTTTTTGTTTTTTACACAAATGTGATTCTGAATGTGATTCTCTACCTGTAATCTAACATAGTACAGTACATTGCGCCTCATTATTTTACCTCTTCATTGTCTTGCATATGTACATCAGGCCTTATTCACTGATGAAGGAAGCATTCTCTGCCTCATACATGCTCCAGACCTGAGCCCTGTTCGTTCTGTAATGGGCATTGGAACCCAGTTCATTGGCTGCATCTAAAATGAACTCTGTGTATGAAATGGCAGGGTTGTCTTCTGCTCTACAATTAAAAAGAGTCAGCAAATCTAAGGGCTACTTGTGATTAGCTCATTATGCATGCATGATACAAAGTGGAGGCAACATCGTGGAAAAGTGGTGCACGTGTTCTGTTTGTCTCATTGCGAGTAGAAATACCATACAGAACCAAAAACTCCAAGCAGATTAATATGCAGATAACATGCACAAGCTTAAACGATGCTCAAGTACATTTAGCTCAGGAAAGACAGCAAGTGACTCTTGGCATTTCGTCTTCCTTGAGTTTATAAAGCTATCTATTTTAAACTTGAAGTGGAAACTTTGATTAGAGCCAGCTTTTTAAATATCAGATCAAGTCCAGGAAGGAAAACAGTAAAGACTGTCAGGAAGATTACTGGTACAGAGTGTACACAAAACTATCTAAGGCAAGAAGAGATGAGAAATTCCAGTAAGGTCCCTTGAACCTTTGTAATCTCTGTCTTCCTGACAGTAAAGCCAAACTGCTGTCCAAAAGAGGTACACGAGAATGAATCAATAGTCTAGATTTTTAAGAGGAAGAAACATTAATCACAAATAGCTCTACAAAACACAAAATTGTGTCTCAATTATGCATAAGAACATAAAAAAAGCCATGCTGGATCAGACCAAGGCCCATCAAGTCCAGCAGTCTGTTCACACAGTGGCCAACCAGGTGCCTCTAGGAAGCCCCCGGACAAGACAACTGCAGCAGCACCATCCTGCCTGTGTTTTACAGCACCTAATATATTCGGCATGCTCCTCTGATTCTGGTGAGAATAGGTATGCATCATGACCAGTATCCATTAATACTAGCAGCCATGAATACTCCTCTCTTCCATGAACATGTCCACTCCCCTCTTAAAACCTTCCAAGTTGGCAGCCATTGCCACATCCTGGGACAGGGAGTTCCACAATTTAACTATGCATTGTGTGAAGAAATATTTTCTTTTTTCAGTTTTGAATCTCTCACCCTCCACCTTCAGCAGATGACCCTGCATTCTAGTATTATGAGAGAGGGAGAAAAGCTTCTCCCTGTCCACTCTCTCCAAACTGTGCATGATTTTATAGACCTCTATCATGTCTCCCCTTAACCACCTTCTTTCCAGGCTAAACAGCCCTAAGCATTTTAACCGCTCCTCATAGGGCAGTTGTTCCAATCCCCTGATCCTCTTGGTTGCTCTTTTCTGCACCTTCTCAAGCTCTGCAATAGCCTTTTTTAGGTGTGATGACCAGAACTGTACACAGTATTCTAAACGTGGTCTCACCATAGATTTGTACAAGGGCAGTATGATAGCAGCAGTCTTATTCTCTATTCCTCGTCTAATTATGGCCAGCATGGAATTTGCCTTTTTTACAGCAGCTGTACACTGGGTTGACATCTTCATCGAGTGATCCACTACCACCCCAAGATCCCTTTCTTGGTCTGTCACTGCCAGCACAGATCCCATCAGTGTATATGTGAAGTTTGGATTTTTTGCCCCAATATGCATCACTTTACACTTGCTCACATTGAATCTAATTTGCCATTTTAATGCCCACTCTTCCAGTTTGTAGATATCTGTTTGGAGCTCTTCACAGTCAGATTTTGTTTTAACCACCCTAAATAATTTGGTGTCATCTGCAAACATGGCCACCTCACAGTTCACACACTAGTTGTTGAGCATCTAAATTGCTTCTTAATTTGTGTGAAGACTCTTCAGATGGGGTCAGGGTGTCAAAAGGATATGGGGAATATTATAAAAAGGAACACAGCAGGCAATGAAATTAGGGGTAAGGAATGGTGTTAAGGGGGGTGAACAATGTAAGGCCAATAGTATAATTAAAAGTAGTATAACTAGAAGTAGACAGCTCAGGCTGTCACCCAGGGCTACTAGTGTGTTGCCCATCACAAAAAGAGCCAGAAGAAATCTGGTCTGACCCATGGACATCATAACATCTAGTTTGGCCCTGAGGGTGCTGCATATGAGCCCATCACCAACCCTGCTCCTCGCCCCACCAGGACTGCACCATTGCCCTTTCGCATCAGTCGTATACCACATAAGAGACAGGATAGAAGCACAACAAAACTACGCCAATGGCTGCCAAGGCAGTGCCCAATAGAAGGCTTGAAAGAGGCCACAGCTCAGGTGGAGCAGGAAATGTCCTTAATACTATTTGGAAAACACTGGGAAACTATCAGGATTTTATTATTTCGAAGGACTGTGCAATTTGCAGGGAGAAATTTAGAAGTTTGGTATCTGAAACGCTCCCTCCCTCTTTCTCTCCACTAGACAAATTTTATAATTATGCCTAAGCAGAATATTTTTGATTGTCTTCCTGTTTCAACAAATATCCATTACTGTATTTGATTAACTAACACTTCTCTTTAGTATTTAGACAAGAAGCCAACATATTTTTATCCAAATACATGTATTAAAAAGCCCCATTTTGAACATCTTGGTTTGAGTTATGTAACTATATTTCCTGTTGTTTGGGATATGAAATGGCAATCCTAAGGAATGAGGCCTGCCACTCCATGTCTGTTTGCCTCATATTAGCAAGCAGCTCAGTGAGTTGTGGTGTTTCCTGCCTTTAATTTTTGCCAGTCTTACTGAAGCATGTTTATTGCTAACTGTTATAAATTATACACTAACATAACCACAGCTAAGCCCATGTCTGGGATTTTTTTCTATGCTACTCAAGTTAACTTTTTTAAAAATATGTCTAATGTATGGTTTTCCACACGAGTTTTCAGGAGTGGTTTAGATCTGTATGTTTTCCAGAAATGTGTTCAAGTCTTGTCAGTTGAGGTGGGGGCACTGTATGCATGGAACAGAAGCTCGATCAAGGCAAATCCAGCCTGGGTCCTGCTGCACATGAGGGAGACATTGCATTCAACCCAATATTAGATTATGCTGCACAAAGAAAAACCAGAGAATCCCAATAAGGAAGAGAAGATAATACTGCACTGCTTTATAATGTTTATGGGCTTCAAGTCACAGCACCTAAAAACACAATGCTGCAATCATAGCATTCATTATGGAGAAACTGAAGTTTTATCTATGGACAGCTGTTGTCCATATGTGTCTTCTGGAACTGTCAGGAGGACACATCTTATATAAAGAGAATGTGCACCAACAGCCCCAGCTGTGCTTCAACAACATCATTTCTGTTACACATTATGTCTAATGGAGCTTGTGAGTCCTCCAGGCAGAGATGATGTCACTGTAGCATATCAAGAAGTCTGTCATTGCTATATGTTTTCAGTTACAAGAGTACCAGCTCCAGTCCCAGGAATGGATGGAATTGTCCATTGGGACTCTGGTCATTATGCATACCTATTCTCTCCAGGATCAGATGAGCATGCCTATTATACTAGGTGCATTGGAACACAGGCTTCCTTGTGGCTTCCTAGAGGCACCTGGTTGGCCACTGTGTGAACAGACTGCTGGACTTGATGGGCCTTGGTCTGATCCAGCAGGGCCTTTCTTATGTTCTTATGAATGCTGCTGCAGTCGTCTTGTTTGTGGGCTTCCTAGAGGCATCTGGTTGGCCACTGTGTGAACAGACTGCTGGACTTGATGGTCTGATCCAGCATGGCTTTTCTTATGTTCTTATGGTCTCCTGTTTCCTGGGGAAAAGATGGTGTGGCAATCATACACAGGTAGCAAAGGCATCTTTTAGGCATGTGGAGCAGATCACATGCCCAAACTAGATGTTGAGAGATCCATAATCAGAACTTTGTAGCAATTTTTAAATGTTAGTGGCTGCCATGAAGGTCCTAGCAATGAAAGGGTCATGGTACAGGTGGTGGGGAAAAATGTGATCTTTCTACTTCTGCATGGTTTCAAAAACTGATTCTGCCATTCACAGCTGTTAATCATCACCCTGGAAAGGGAAAAGCAGATAGGCAAAGAGACGCTACTTGTCATTCTTTCCGCCTTCCAGGGCTAATAACAGCTGGAGGTGTCCGTTTGATTAATAAAATCACACGAAGGTGGAAGGGTTAAACCCTTTCTCTTCCTGTTCTGCAATCCTGGTCTCCAGACAGCTGCTTTTGGCATTTTAAAAAGGCCAGGAAGATCTGATCTTGTCTTTTAGATCCTAATTCCTTTCCAACTTGGAGTCTATGGTCTGCATTTAAACATCCAGTATCTAAACCACAAAAAAGAAATGCCACATGTACAATTCATCTTGCCTCTGATTTTCTTGAACAGTTAACTGTTTGTGCAGTATTTTGCACCCCTAAAAGTGAATGATGGGCTGGTTGATCTTTATACCACTTAACTACATTCAGAAGTTGTCTGACACAACTCAGAAAAAAGCACCAAGATGAAAAAGGCAACCCTTCCCTAGAGGTCTATTAAATCTGCCTTTGCATGTTCTTATTGCTCTGGCATTTCAGAAATCTGTGAAAGGGTATGAGAAAATAGCTTACAGATACTGGGAGTAAAGAGGTTATGGAATAATATCAAAAAGGACACTGAAGTAGCCATCATCTGCCAAATAAACTCTGTGGAGGATAACTATTTATTGCTTGAATTAATTAACATTCTCAGTACTCGGATAACATTTGAAAAGCAAAAAAATATTGGTGGCATTCAGAGCTCTTGTTTTGTTGTTTGTAGGCTTATGCCCTGGTTGATGGATGGCTACTACCCAAAGTGCCTCTTTTAGTGCATTACTCTTTTTTCCCTGGAACCTTAGCTCCCTGGCCTGTATTTGAAACTCCACCGAATTTCACAAATATCTTGTCAAACAGGGCATAGAGCTGGTTTTAGAAACACAGAAGGCTTCCACATTTTTCCTGAGCTGAATTTTCTGCAGATTGGAGTTATAAATGACCTATGGCATTTCTAAAGTGGAAAGAATGCATTGGGAATCCTCATAAGAACATAAGAAATACTTTACTGGATCAAACTAGTGGGAGAAGTGTTGTGTAATTATGGACATTTATTTAAACCTTACATCTTAAAAATAAAGAAATGTCAATAATACAGAAATGTCAAAAATAAAGGGAAAAGCTAACCGCTACAAGTTGCAAAGTCCTGTAACATACACACATTGTCCATTGCAAGGCTAGAGCATTCTGTGCGGTCTGAGGGCACTCAACCATCCATCCCTACCCCCCAGGGCATCCCCTGAGATTTTTTTCCACCAAGTATTACTATGTATGGGTGTGAAAGCTGGACATTGACAAAAGCTGATAGGAAGAAAGTAGATTCCTTTGAAATGTGGTGTTGGAGGAGAGTGTTGGGGATACAGTGGACTGCCAAAAAAACAAAACAAATCGGTGGGTTATAGATCGAATCAAGCCTGAACTGCCCCTAGAAGCTAAAATGACTAAACTGAGGCTATTTTACTTTGGTCACATTATGAGAAGACAAGAGTCACTAGAAAAGACAGTCATGCTAGGAAAAGTTGAGGGCAGCAGGAAAAGAAGAAGACTCAACAAGAGATGGATTGACTCAATAAAGAAAGCCACAGCCCTCAATTTGCAAGATATGAGCAATGCTGTTAAAGATAGGACATTTTGGAGGACATTGATTCATAGGGTCGCCATGAGTTGGAAGCGACTTGACCACCACCTTTATCAACTTTTAGAAAAAGGTGCAAGACAGTTTTGTATCAGAGAGCATTTTTTTTTTGAGTACTGCATTTGTTTGAATCACCTGAATTTATCAATGTATTACTTTGTACTGCTTTACTTACTTGTTGTAGGCATATCTTTGTAAGCTGCCTTGGGTGCTTTGGGAATAAAGTGTGACATACATATTTTGAAAACACAATTAAATAAATAATCCCATTTCTATCTTGGTCCTCCCTTTCGTTCCAACGCCTGGTCCCATTCTACTGGGATCCTGTTCTCCTGGCAAACCTCAGCACTGACAGGCTGCCTTTGCACTTAGGCCCTGGTAACCCATATGTTGCCTCAGTAAAATGACCCTGTAACTTAGTGCATAGAGAAACAAAGTACATCAGAACTAGTCAGTGCTTTTGAGATTTTAGCGAAACAAATTATTCTTGCACTGCTACCAAGAGCAACTACTGGTCAGTGTACTGCCGCTTCTGAAAGTTCTCTGGTTAAATAAGAAGAATCTCCTTTTCATTCAAAGAGGAAAATGTGATGCAGTTCCGCTCATTTTGCATAATGTGGTACATCTGCTTGTCAAACAAGTCAGGACTTTGCTGACAGACAGAGATAGCATGGAAGAATGAAATGCTCTTCCACAGCTGTTTGCAGAATTAATTTCCCTGAAGATTCTTCTAATTAGTTGGCTTTTTCCAGCATATTCCCCACAGATGAAAGGAAGCAAAAGGTTAGCACCTGCTCCTAAAGGTTTCACTTGGGGGTGGGGGAGGAGATGGGGATTTACTGACTGACATATGTAGAAAGTACTTACAAAGAAGGAAGTCTTCCATTCAGCCAGCTGTGAGAATGAAGTAACTTGGCTTGGGAGACTTCATGGAGATTCTTTTGTGGGAGGAGAATTTCCACTGGCTAAAATACCAGACAGTTAACCACATTACTGAAAGGGGATGGTGGTCAAGTGTTGTTAAAACATTATCCTACCAAAAAATAAAAAGTCAGAAAGAAAACCACACTCCTACAAGAAATGAGAAAGAGATGGATGGATTAAAGTCATTAAGGTGAACAATTACTGTGAGTCCATTGTTTTAGTGATTATTGTTTTTCCACTAATATTAAAAGCTAAAACACACTTTTGCTGGAACTGCACCACACATGTCTGGAAAGTGCTAATTAGGACTGCACCCTATCATTCCTAGTTAAATAAGGTAATTGAAATAACAGGAACAAATGATTTATGAGCCATTGCTTCAAAAGAGACAGATATTGACTGCACAGACATATACCATGGGATGCTATAGGAAATCAAATAGTGGTAAAAGGAAAACCTGAAATTAGTCATGAAGAGTTTCCCAGAACAGCAATTTCCACTCTAGGCATGCACAATATTGAGTTTCCAAGGAACTGTAATTGCAGCAAAATCCTTTACTAAAATACATTTTACTTCTATCATTTTATCATTGTAAATGGCCCTTTACAGAGAGTGATGTGTTTCAGGGTAAATCAGGATAAGACTACCATATCACAGTCTGCGTGGGGCTGCCTCTGAAGGGCTCACGGAAATTGCAGCTAGTCCAACTATCCTGCACCCTGGGTATTAGCAGGGGCACTGCATCATGATTAAATTACTCCTGTTTTTCAAGCTCGCCAATGGATCCCAGTATGCTTCCAACTGCAATTCAAAGGGGTACCTTGAGCTCTGTATTAGAAGGCCAACTCCTCGTGTAGACTTGTCCTTTCACTAAGATTATGCTCAGAAGCCCTCCCTGGTTTCATCAGCCAACAGTGTCAAGCGGAAGCTGAGGAGACACACACACACTCGGCAAGAGATTCACCTATAATTGCAAGATGGCAGCAATTACCAGAGTCCCTTCTGTTCAAGTCACAGGCAAGGGGTTGGGCCTTCCCATGTCCCAACCTCATTATTGTCTCAGGTGAGTATTTATTACATTCTGTGGATGCTATACAGTAAAAGCAACCTGTCCCTGTAAACTCAGTCTGTCATACTCTTCTTCCTAGAATGGGAGCCTGCCTTTCCTGCCTCACCTTAGAACTTCACAAGCAGCTGCAAGGATCTTCAGAGGGGAAATCCCTCCACACAGAGGCCCTCCTTGGCCCTCTCAGGAGCTGCACTGAGGCCAGCTGTGTTGCTCCTTCCCCTTGCAGTAAGTGGCCCCTGATCTGCTGGAGAAGCAAGCAGCCACTCTCTCGCCAGTAGTGTTGCCAACATAGAACTAACATAGAGTTGCGGTCTCAAAGTTCTGCTCTGAGTTTTGAATCATTTATGATGTTCTGAGGATAACCCCTCTCAATTAAATCCTCTCTAAGTCTTCGTGCAGCAATCTCAAAATCTTTGGTTTGAGTTGAATTTCGTTTTAACCTGAGGAATTGACTAAACGGGAGATTATTTTTCAAATGATAAGGGTGGTATGATTTGTAGTGAAGTCCCAAGTTCCTTGCCATTGGTTTTATAAAGGGTCTAAAGGCTAGAGTCCTATCTTCCTTAATATATAGCTCCAGATCCAAAAATTCAATTGTTTCTATGCTACAAGTGCCAGAAAATTTTAAATGCTCGTCTTGCTCATTGATCCATCTGGAAAAATCTTGAAATGAACTAGTGGATGTAAAAAGAAATAACAAATCAACCACAAATCTCCGAAAAAGTAAGAGACTATCTGTAAATGGATTATTATTCAAAATAATTTTACGCTCGAAATCAACCATGTATAAATTTGCTATTGCGGGAGCACATGAGGCTCCCATTGCAACTCCTTTGACCTGAACTTCCAGGCAGTAGCTGGAGATCTCCTGTTATTACACCTGATCTCCAGCCGATAGAGATCAGTTCACCTGGAGATAGGGTTGCCAAGTGCCCGGTGGTGGCAGGTAAAATCCCTCTAATCCACCAGGCCGTCCAACGACCAGCTGATGGTCAGCGGGCAATGTGTGCACGCGTCACTTTCGGGTTTACCCAGAAGTGATGCAGACGCTCTGGCAACCTCGGCTAAAACTCTATGGAAACCATGTCTCAACTTAAAATGCATGGAGAGAGCAGGTATAAACTTTAATGCCATATGCCATTGCTTTGGTAAAATAGGGTGATCTAGCTCCTTATTCCATTCATTCCTGATACTCTGTATATCATATTTTTTAAGGGACAGTAAATATTTATAAATAAATATTGTAGCTTTTGTTTTCTGTCTTGATTCAATGAATTTCCAGGAGCAAAGGAGACTTTGAGACACTTGATGCTGCAGGTAGGGCTGTTGAATTAAAAAAAATTCGGTATAGTTCGGATTCGGCCGAATTCAGCCCGTTTAGATTCGGGATATGCCGAAGTCCGAACTCCCCCACTTCGGATCCGCTCAATTCAGTGGGAATTCAAAGTTCGGAAAAAAATTTGGCCGAATAAAGCCATTAAAAACACAATCGCGCCTTTCCGCGGCTCTGGGGGGCATTTTTGGGGTTAGAGGTCCCAACCTTTCGGCAGAGCTTCAAAGGACATTTATTGAAAGACTCCCCAAGTTTTGTAAAGATTGGGTCGGGGGGGGCTGAGATATGGGCCCTGAAAGGGGTCCCCCCCACCCTTAATGTGCATCTCTCAGCAGAGCTTGCTGCCCATGCACAAAGCTCCCAGCCCCGACAACAGCTGAGAAATTTGCAAAACAACTGCAAAACAACACAACCTTGTTAAACAACACCTTTGCAACACACAACTGAAACCTCCCCCCTCAAACCAGGGAGCGAGAGACTCGAGGGGGAACACACCCCAGGCAGAACCGACGAAAGCCCCCTTTGGCTTCCCCCCCCACAGAAACTGCTCCCTCCCCACACACACACAGACTCTGCTTTCCCCCACACACACACACACATACACAGGAGAAAAATTATAGATTTAAGCCCCCAAAGGGGTCTTACTGTGGCTGTCTTCTGTTCCATCAAGAGGGGCTGAAGAGGACTTGTAATCCAAGATTATTCCAATTAGGCAAGGGACGTTTTGCTCTGGAGAAGATGCACACAGGATCGGCTCGCTGATCCATTCAACCCAATAGGGGAAAGGGGAAAGCCCATATCTCGGGACCCCCTGACCCAATGTTCACAAAACTTGGGGGGTATTTTAAGAACACTGGTCTGAAACTCCGCTCAAAGTTTGGGATCTGCACCCCAAAAAATGCGCCCCCTGCAGCCATGGAAAGAGAAAAGGGGGGAGGCGATATTTCTGCCCCCACTGAACCCATCTTTACAAAAATTGGGTAGTATCTTAAGAATAATTGACTGAAGCTATGCTAAAAGTTTGGGGGCTATATCCCCAAAAAAGTGCCCCCTGCAGCCACATAAATGGAAAAAGGGGGAGGGAAAAGGGGGAGAGCCCATATCTCGAGACCCCCTGACCCAATGTTTACAAAACTTGGGGGGTATCTTAAGAACACTGGTCTGAAACTCCGCTCAAAGTTTGGGATCTGTACCTCCAAAAATGCGCCCCCTGCAGCCATGGAAAGAAAAAGGGGGGAGCCCATATCTCGGGACCCCCTGACCCAATGTTTACAAAACTTGGGGGGGTATCTTAAGAAGCTTCATCTGAAGCTCCAGTGAAAGTTTTGTGTCTGTACCCCAAAAAATACGCCCCCTGCAGCCACAGAAAGGAGCGAATGTGCACAAGCACCCCCCCCACACACACACACGAGGATTTCGCTCTCTCTCTCTCTCTCTCCCTGGCCGGGCCGCACATCAGCTGATTCCTCCAGTACTCAATCCTGACTGATTGGCCAGAAGAAGACCCAGCCTGGCCACTGATTGGCCGGGGGAGGAGAATGCTGCTTACTGACGGTTATGCTGCTTACTGACGGCCCCGAATTTGCCGAATTTATTCGTGAACTCCCGAACTCGCTGAATTCGGCCCCTCCAGTTGCCCGCCAGTTTTGAGTTCGGTTCCTCCCGAACTAAAAACCACCGAATCAGGGGAAATTCGGCTGATTTTCAGTTCGGGCCGAACCGAATCAACAGCCCTAGCTGCAGGGCCATATTTAAATACCAACAAATGTTGCAGCTGTAAGTGTTGCCATTCTTTTTTAAAAAATCTTGTTTAGTTTTTAAATAAAATAAACATTATTTTAAAAGTTCTTGTAGGTTATCCGGGCTGTGTAACCGTGGTCTTGGAATTTTCTTTCCTGACGTTTCGCCAGCAACTGTGGCAGGCATCTTCAGAGTAGTAACACTGAAGGACAGTGTCTCTCAGTGTCAAGGGTGTAGGAAGAGTAATATATAGTCAGAAAGGGGTTGGGTTTGAGCTGAGTATTGTCCTGCAAAAGTATTGTCCTGTAAGTATCAAGATAATGTGCTAATGAGGGTATGGTATGTTAATATGGAACCATTGTATCCTGAAGTGATCTGTTAATGTGTGTAATCCAAAACTAATCTGTATGGCTATTGTTGAATGTTGTCTTTGTCTGGAGGTTTTTCAGGGCAGGAAGCCAAGCCTTATTCATTCTTAAACTCTCCTCTTTTCTGTTAAAGTTGTGCTGATGTTTATGAATTTCAATGGCTTCTCTGTGCAATCTGACAAAATAGTTGGTAGAATTGTCCAGTCTTTCAGTGTCTTGGAATAAGACCCTGTGTCCTGTTTGTGTCAGTCCATGTTCAGCCACTGCTGATTTCTCAGGTTGGCCAAGTCTGCAATATTCAACAATAGCCATACAGATTAGTTTTGGATTACACACATTAACAGATCACTTCAGGATACAATGGTTCCATATTAACATACCATACCCTCATTAGCACATTATCTTGATACTTACAGGACAATACTTTTGCAGGACAATACTCAGCTCAAACCCAACCCCTTTCTGACTATATATTACTCTTCCTACACCCTTGACACTGAGAGACACTGTCCTTCAGTGTTACTACTCTGAAGATGCCTGCCACAGTTGCTGGCGAAACGTCAGGAAAGAAAATTCCAAGACCACGGTTACACAGCCGGAATAACCTACAAGAACCAATGAACTCTGACCGTGAAAGCCTTCGACAATATTATTTTAAAAAATCACCTCTCTTGGAACCACCAAAAACTAAGGTAAAACCATGGAGTTTCTGGCAATTCCTAGAGAGGCATGATGTCATTTCCAGGTTTCCCCCAGAAGTAATGTATTGTCATAGCCCAACAGTGATTATCCCCCTCTCACCAGCCGCTGGGGTGCCAGCAGGCAATGGGAGCTGGGATTGGGAGACCTATTGCCCCCAGTGGGGAAATGGCAACTGTAGATGTATCATTTTGTAATATAAGCCTTAAGCAAATGAAAGCTACATGTGGATCTTGGGATGCTTTATTTAAAATGGATTCATATTTAGGCATTTACAAAAAATGTAAAACAATTAAAGAACAAAAATATTTCTTCCTAACACATGGAATTACATGTTAGTGACACACATACCAAGTCTATCCAGGTTTACTGAAAAATAAATCCCACTGTGTTCAATGGGACTTCCAGAAACATGTGCATAAATTGAACAAGTCAAGGTTTAGGTCTTACTTTGTTTTGAGTAAATATGCATAGATTTGGGCTGTAAACAAATTAAATACATGACAACATACTGTATTGAACCAATACCTTCTCTAACGTTGTTTTCTTTCATTATTTTAAAAAATGAGAACAGCAAAACAATGATTCATTAGACAAACTTCAGTGTACCTTTATTTAGAAAATGTGTCATAATGGATTTTTCCCTTCTTTTTGCAGACACAAAAGGGAAAAGAAAAACCTGACTTCTGTAGTGTAAAAGTGAGTTTTTAAAAAGAAACAGATGAGTGAGTGCTGCCCAGACCGTTTTGTGCTAGGACAGACATGGAAACATTAAAAATGAAAGGAATTTGGAGGTAAAAGAAAACGGATGTTATTACTCTGTATAGAGATGAGTTGGCGAGATGCCTTAGCATTGCAAAAGACTGCTTACGAACCTGGAAAATTAGAACAGGGCAGTGGCTAGCACAGCAACTGACTCACCCTGTTGTTGAACCAGTTTTTGAAAGACCACCGCAAAAGTTTTATGGGGGTTATTTGCATTATCTAAGGAAAGGGAAGGAGTGTTTCAAAAGAAATATCCAATAAGTAAATACATCCTTAGTGAAACGCAAGAAAGTGTGTATGTTTTAAGTGCCATCAAGTTGCTACAGAGACATGGTGACCCTATGAATTAATGACCTCCAAAATGTCCTATCATTAAGAACCTTGCTCAAGTCTTTAAAACTGAGGACAATGGCTTCCTTTATAGAGGCAATCCATCTCATGTTCGGTCTGCCTCTTTCCCTGCAGCCTTCAACCTTTCCTAGCATTATTGTCTTTTTCAGTGACTCTTGTCTTCTTATAATGTGACCAAAGTAGAATCTTCTCCATTTGGTCATTTCAGCTTCTACGGAGAGTTCAAGCTTGATTTGATGTGTCTTTTTGGCGGTCCACAGTATTTACAGTCTTTGTAAAACTCTCATCTAACGCCACATTACAAATGAATCAACTTTCTTCCAGTCAGCTTTCTTCATTATAGAAAGTAAGCTGACAATTTGAGAAACTGTTCTTCAGGTGAACCATGTGTTTAAATGGGGGCAGGGCTTGTAAATTCTGGCCAGGGTGTTCTGTTCTTCTTGCAAATTTTATACAAAGCTGAAATGGCAAATAGGAGTCTGGCAGGATTTACAAGCCTAGGAAGTTCTTCCTCTGCAATTGGCCAGAGGCGCATTTTTTGACACTCATTTCCCATTATGAAAGTAGAAGAGTTCACAAGTGTGTTAGGGGGCTGGGGGCATTTGCCCCACAAAACCCTAAATTGAGTGATTTTTTGCAATGTACTCTGACACATACTCACTTCCACTTAGTCAGCAAGAGGACCATTCCTCCCTAGGTTATGGAATGGTCTGTGACCAGTCTTGCCCGCTACCATTATTTCTACGGACTGCCTTGCGTGTACATCTGTCCCCTTTTACTCCTATAAACCATAAACTAATGTCTGGCCATGAATAATATAAAGTTTTTCCCTGAAATGGTAATCCACACCCCTCTTTCAGTCTGGCAATGATGAGATTATGAAGATGCAACAGGTGTATTTTGACTGGGCCTTATATTTATGCCAAGCCTTGTGAAAATTCATTCTATTGCTCCTTCTTAGATGGAATGATCTGTCTCATGCAGCTTCAGCTGCAGTGAGATGAAATTTTGTGACTTGGTATGTGGCATTTGACTTGATGAATTCTTTTCCCCATCTGTTCCCATAATTTTAAGGGTCCATAAAGGAATCCCATGCATCTGTTTGCAAACATCCTATGTACACAGTGGAGAGTACAGAGGAAAGCAGATTCCAGCTATTCCCAGTAGCCTGCAAAATTGCTGAAAGGAAGCATAATTTTTTGTAGCTATGAAAGTTTTCATTAAAAGTACCCTCTATTTCAAATCACATCTAGGTTAGCACCACTATATACTACACATCTATTGGAAATGCCCCATGTAACTGCATGTACATTTTCAAACACACCTAGTTTTTTTTTCAACCTTTCCATAAAATCTCATATTTTAATACGCATGCCAAGGAGATCAGATTCACTACTCATGAATGGACTGAAGCATGTTTTCTTGTGTTATGTAATCTTCTACAGCTTCCATCCAAGGCAAGCAACGGAAAAAAATATAATGTTGATCTCAGAGGTTTTCACAGCTCCCATTTTCTAACTTTCTTCACTACCACAAAACACACCACACACTTGTGCAATAACCTCAGAAGGACTAGTGAGATCAGAACCATGACTGCAAACATAATGAAATGGGTTTCTGGCAGCCAATCAATGCAAACACAATTAGAGGGCTTACCCTTGCATGAAGTATTTGCTTTCTTGATCATCCCCAGTCTTAACCTTCAGGAATGTTTAGGAATCCATCACACAGTTCCGCTAGGGGAGCAAGGCTTCTCCCTGATGCTAGTATTTTGGGAGCCTAATACAACTTTCACAGTTGGTTATTCTTTCATTAGCAAGCTGGTTTTTTGCAAGAAATCTGTCAACAGTTTTTGGGCTTAGAAATAGTGTAAGATATTTCTAGTTCTTGATTCAAGTATATGATCCTAACGTCTTTTTGCTTCCTCACCCCTTGATCCTTTGCCATCTATGAGGATATGATTGCAAAGGCAATACAAATTTCTGGGACCGGGGCGGGGATAGCCTCATATCAAAACAATGACCATCACCAACTGTTACTTCCCAAAATCTTCTTTGAAGTTGAACTTGTGATCAGTGCCTGTGTGCCTGGATATTCTTTTTTCATGGTGAGGCTCTTTGGGCAATCTTTCCAAAACTGAGAAAAGGAAAGGGAACATTTCCCCCACTTACAGAAAAGAGTACCCTGGGAGCAACATATAAAATGATGGCAAGTCTAAGTACTTGACCCAAAGAGGGATGAAATAATGAGGAAAGCAGCAAGAGAAAGCGGAAAAGCTCCTTGCCTGGCTAAGTAGTAACCCTTTGGAAGATCTGTCAAGACTCCGGCAAACCTTAAGTATCCCAGGACCACCACGCCCCAACAGTGAAAGTTATATCAGGCTCCCAAAATACTAGCATCAAGGAGAAGGCTTGCTCCCCTTGCAGAACTGTATGGTGGTTCCTGAAGGCTTCCTGTATGATGGATTCCTGCATTTGTCAAATTGTGCTAATAAATGAAGTTCCCAGGCAGAGGCGTCATTAGAAGAAGAAGAGTTGGTTTTTATATGCCAACTTTCTCTGCCACTTAATGGAGAATCAAACCGGCTTACAATCACCTCCCCACCCCACCCCACCCCACCACAGACACCTGTGAGGTAGGTGAGGCTGAGAGAGAATGACTTGCCCAAGGTCACCCAGCTGGCTTCGTGTGTAGGAGTGGGGAAACAAATCCAGTTTACCAGATTAGCCTCCGCCGCTCATGTGGAGGAGTGGGGAATCAAACCCAGTTCTCCAGATCAAACTCCACCGCTCCAAACCACTGTTCTTAACCACTACACCACTACATTACCCAGCTGCGGAGATCTGCCCAGATCTAAGAGTAGGGTTGCCAACCTCTAGGTAGTAGCTGGAGATCTCCTGCTATTACAACTGAACTCCAGCCGATATAGTTCCGTTCACCTGGAGAAAATGGCCACTTTGGCAATTGGACTCTATGGCATTAAAGTCCCTCCCCTCCCTAAACCCCAGCTTCCTCAGGCTCCACCCTAAAAATGTCCCGCCGGTGGCGAAGAAGGACTTGGCAACCCTCTCTAGGAGCAGTAGGAAGCTTGGAGTGCTGGGGCTATGGAATCAAGGAACTGACTAGCAGGTAAGAAGCAGAGAGGAATCACAGAAGGACTCTATTGGGATATCAAGTGAAAGTAGGTCATAAAATACTTCCAGGTAACCAAAGTCAGCAGACGCCAATAAGCTGCCCAGTGGAGTCAAATTAAAGGGAAAGTAGATAAGAGGACTAAGTATCAGCAGGCTCCTTTCAGGCCAGCTATGCAAAGCAGCAGCAAGTGCATAGTGCCAAGATTACTACCTCAAAAGCGGCGAGCCTGAACAAGAAATGCTGCAAAATTTCTAGAAAGTTCTCAGGTGTTTCGGTTTCACAAACCTCCCCGTGCAGCACTAAGTGGAGGCCATGGCAAGAAACAGAAGGGCTACAAGAGTCGGCAGCTTGTACAGCTGCAAGGTAGGAGGAGCCCCTGGGGCTGGAGAAAAGGCTGCAGGAAATATCCTGGAGTTGAGGACAAGGAGGCAGCAGCCTGAAAAGAGGCACCAAGCTGTGGGGTAGAGTTGCCAGGTCCCTCTTCGCCACCGGCGGGAGGTTTTTGGGGCGGAGCCTGAGGAGGTCAGGGTTTAGGGAGGGGAGGGACTTCAATGTCATAGAGTCCAATTGCCAAAGCAACCATTTTCTCCAGGTGAGCTGATTGCTATCGGCTAGAGATCAGTTGTAATAGCAGGAAATCTCCAGCTAGTACCTGGAGATTGGCAACCATACTGTGGGGGAGGGACTAGCTAGCAGCTGGTGTGGGGCTCCAAAACCTTTGGACTATTCCTGTACTAATTCTGCTGGAAGGGGAATGTTTTAAAGTCAATAATAAACAGGAATCCAGTGGCACTTTAAAGGCTAATAAGACTTAATTCTGCATAAGTCTTTACGGACTAGAGCCCACTTCATCACATGCAATGCAGAACACCTTCGCTAGGCAGAAGTTCTATCTGACATTATGGGGAAAATAAACATTAGGGTCAAAGGGTCATGAAATGCAGGAATGTAATTAGGTAAAATTCTAATGTAATTTTAAAAAGTAAAGAGACCATTTGAAACAGCCTTTCTACATTTCACGGCCATTGTCCTAATTTTGTATTTGATGGCATGACCTCTTAACAACCGTCTGCCTAGTTTTATATAAAATATAAAAACAACCGTCTGCCTAGACCCACCATACTGCCAGGGTTGCCAACCTCCACTTGGTAGCTGGAGATCTCCCACTATTACGACTGATCTCCAGCCGATAGAAATCTGTTCACCTGGAGAAAATGGCTGCTTTGGCAATTGGACTCTATGGCATTGAAGTCCCTCCCCTCCCCAAACCCCACTCTCCTCAGGCTCCGCCCACAAAAATCTCCCACCAGTGGCAAAGAGGGACCAGGCAACCCTACATATTGCATTGGAGGAATTATGCTCTAGCCCACTAAAGGGTATGTGGAAATAAAACCTTGTTAGTCTAGAAGATGTCATTAAATGATGTACTGTTTGGCGCAACAAACTGAAACGGCTACCCCTGTAAAAAAGCAGTCATTCTGGCAAACTGCAATAGCTCTTGAACTCTCAAAACTGGGCTGCCTGGCACTGCGACGATATTTTATGTTTAAAATATTTCTGTCAATCACATCTGGAAAATGATGGGGAAACAATACGGAAAACATTGGAACGAAACAGGCTGTCAGTGGCGACATCTGATTTTTCTGTTCCAAGTGATTAATGAAGGCGATTCCAGAATATTTATTCTATTTATTTAGAAAATGTATATGCTGCCTTTCCAGAGTCCAGCTTGTTGTGGCTCATAAATACAATAAAATATAAAAACAACATTACCAATATTAAACAGTCATAAAAAGAAGCCAGGACTATACAACAAGTATAGAAGCAACCATGCGCACATACTAGTTTGGACTGACTGCTTTACCTTCTTGCAGATAGTGTTTGAGCTCTGTAAAATGGTAATAACCTTATCAAGCAGGCCAGGGTCATCACAGAAACTAAAGCCAGAATGGCTTCTAGGGATTCCAACCTCTAGGTGGGGCCCGTAGATCTCCTGGAATTACAGCTGATATCCAGACTACAGAGATCAGTTTCCCCTGGAGAAAATGGCTGCTTCAAAGGGTGGACTGTATGGCATTCTACCCCACTAAAGACCCCGCCTTCCCCAGACTCCACCCCCAAACCTCCAGGAATTTCCCAACCGGGAATTGGCAACCCTAACTTTAGCCCAAGGAGGTTCTGTGGAATGCTGCCTTAAAAAGGAGCCAGAACTGGAAAGAGGAGTAAACTAGCTGGCCTGTCATGACAACTGAAGAGGAAAAACTGGCGTGCAGCCATTTGGAAACTTTAACTAGTGAAGTTGGAGAGATAAGCCAAGGACACAGATTTGCACAAGGGCAGAATTTGTCCTGATATTTGTTTGATACTTTGCAAATTAGCTACAAACTGCTATATGGTTCCTGGCCTTGATTTATTGTATTTCCATTAAAAAAAAAAAACCATAAATCCACAGCCCTGTATCCGGCAATAAATGGAATACATCAAACTGATGCCATTTAATGCATTCCAAACGAATAAAGAGAGCTTTCTCAATCTATCAGTGCTCATAAAGCAGGACGTGTGTTTCCCCTTCTTATCCCAACCTAGCCTGCAATGGAAAGGATCAGCATCTAAATCAAGCAGGGCGGCTGTGCGGTCCCTGTCCCCTTTGCACTTCTCGGCCTGTTTTTTCTTGAAGTGCCTTTGCAGACGTAAATAACTATTGAAGTATTAGAATGTTTGGCTGCCAGAGGAAGCTTATCAATTCTTGTTTTATGGACTGCTTACTGATGGAAACAAGGGAAGCCTGAGTCCCCTCTGATAGGGAAGTCTTTGGGAAGCGCTGGAATGTGGTCTCTGGTATTTTTGGTATCTGTAAGTGTCAAGAGAGCAGATTTTTTTCTTGTCAGTTGTCACAGTGTGACTCACAATTAGAGCCATCTGCTCTGCATTCATCTCCCCAGGGGCACTGCTCATTTTTCACCCACTTCCTGTTGCTGACAGGACAGTTCCTCCTTGTATCATTCCATGCCAGCACCTCTGCTCCTCCAAGAGATTGCAACAGCCTTGTACGGTTTTTTTTCCCTGGGGAAAGCCATTGAGTTGCTTTGCAAGTCAGGTCAAAAAATCATCAGTAAAGCAAAAAAAAATTCCACCATAAATGAGACTCCGGCTTGAATTTACTAGATTACCTGCTTTAAAAAGACTGGACGAGAAGTCCTTGTAAAAATTAATGGAGGTGAAAATAGATGTCTAAGGAACCCATGGGATCAGGATTGAGCAGGATGGGGGGAAGCTTTTTCCGTTGACTTCTTAAGCCATTTATTCTACAGCAAATCCCATTGAAAGCAGTAAGATATTCTAGAGAAGTTGGTTTGAAGATTGCAAAATTGTTAAAAATTAAGAAAACTATTAAAACAGCACAAAACATTTAGCAGCTTGCATATTTTTAAAATTTATATCCTGCCTTAGTTCCTTGGACTCAAGGCAGCTAACAACACAAACACATTGTAAGGAAACAAAACATAAGCACCCGTTAACAAAATAAAAAGCACAGATTAAAAAACACACAGGATATGAGAAAGCTTACAAATGTTCATAAAACAGTTATCAGGCTAGAATACAGATGCCAGCCTCCAGGTGGGACCTGGGCATCCCCCGGAATTACAGCTCATTTCCAGACTTCAGAGTTCAGTTCCCCCGTCACCACTGGAACTTTCTGCTCTCTTCTGCATGCTGAAGGGCATGAAGGCATCTTAGTCTGGTGTCTCAGCTGTGATCACTCTGCCTTGAGTGACTGTGCTAGGAGTTTAGCCTCTTGACAGAGTCTAGGCCGCTTATGAAAGAGCCAGCGTGGTGTAGTGGTTAAGAATGGTGGACTCTAATCTGGAGAACCGGGTTTGATTCCCCACGGCGCCACATGAACGGCGGACTTTAATCTGATGAACTGGGTTGGTTCCCTCACTCCTACACATGAAGCCAGCTGGGTGACCTTGGGCTAGTCACAGTTCTCTCTGAACTCTCTCAGTCCCACCTACCACACAAGGTGTCTGTTGTGGGGAGAGGAAGGGAAGGACATTGTAAGCCGGTTTGATTCTCCTTAAAAGGTAAAGTTGGCATATAAAAAAACCCAACTCTTCTTCTTCTGGTATTGCTCTCAGCTTCACTGACACACACAAACCCTTTCGCTACATTAAGGTGTGTGTCAAAGAGGAGGTATTAGTAAAGTTAGTAAAATGTTAGGTTCTCATTTTCTGCTTTAAAAAAAACTCTACTGGAAATTCTCAGCTTTTATAAAGCCTTCGCAGGGGGCGGTGGGGGGGAGGAATGAGGGGTTTTTTTTTCATTTGAGATATACCAAATCCATACAGGTACTATCTTGGTCTTGAAGCTGTCTCAAGAAGTCTTCAGTCTGTGTTGTGCCCCCCATGTAGATGTCCCAATGGCAGAAAGGTGGACCATCAGAGGTGTGTGGGCAAATGCTGTTGGGAATGTTGGACTGGATTTAGCATCATGTGCTCATTATGCTGATCTGTGTTTAATTCACCAAAGCAGTTGCTCGAGGAAATTAAGGATAGGAAAACATATTAATGTACTGCGAGCGGAGACTATAAAAGTGCCAAAGTAAGGAAATTAAAAATTACAGCACCCGTTAAGTAAGGTCAGTGCAATAATAGAAAGAGCCATACAAGTCTAAGACGGCTAAATCAGCATCCTGCACGAACCATAACTTTTAATTTCCTGATTTTTATGCACTTGGACTCTCAGCCATACCACTGCATGATGATCAGTGAACAATAAAAAAGAACAGTTTGTTTTTCTGGGACCCTGAATGGCAGGTTGCCAGCCAGGAATAAATATTTACCAATAAGCTGTGAACACCCTTTGGAAAGGAAACACTTAGGCTCTGAAAGCACAAATGTTCTTTCTAAACAGAAAACGGCTGGCGGTGAGGAAATTCTCGTCTGCAAATTGTCATTTTGTTTTTATTACAGTTCTTGTAGTATGTGCATTCAAAAATGAAGGAAACACTTCTGATTCGCCAAATGAAAGAAGCACTTCTTAAGGAACCAAGTAATGCTTTGCAGACGTCTTGCTGAAGGATGTGGGCTGTTTAATAAGCCTTGTGTCCCCCTCCAATTAACAACTCAGTTGTGCCAAGCTGCTTAAAGTTGCCGCACATAAAGCTGATGCTTGGCATATGGGGAAGAGCCACCTTAGGGCACCCTTTAGTTGTTTCTGTGCCTTAAACACTGCTGCAGCCTCCATATCTTTGCTGCTTCATCAGTAGGGTTACCAGGTGCCTCTGGGGCAGAGCCTGAGGAGGGTGGGGTTTGGGGAGGGGAGGGACTTCAATGCCATAGAGTCCAATTGTCAAAGCAGCCTTTAGTTCAGGTGAACGGATCCCTATCGTCTGGAGATCAGTTGTAATAGCAGTCTGTCTTCTCTTCTTTGAAGGTTCTCCTTTGGAAAGATATTGTCCTCTCTGTAAGTTACCTGCAAAGATAAGGAAAGAAACACAAGCTTCAAGACATATGGTCAACTGTATTTCTACTCACCTTTTCCTGTGATGCATTTGTTTCTCACATCTCCTGCAGGAGATAAAGAAAATACTATGTGCTAGTTTAAAGACTTCCATGGAATATGTAATTGTCATATATTTTATGATTTAGGTACTATTTAGGCTTATATATGTATATCTATATATATATCTATATCTATCTATCTATCTATCTATATTGCACCTTCTTATGCTGTCTATTCTTATTTAGGTTACATTGTAGCATAAGCATATTCCAGTTTTGTACCATCATGACTCTGCTGACTAGCGTTGCCAGGTCCCCCTTCGCCACCGATGGGAGATTTTTGGGGCAGGGTTTAGGGAGGGACTTCAATGCCGTAGAGCCCAATTGCCATAGCGGCCATTTTCTCCACGTGAACTGATCTCTTTCGGCTGGAGATCAGTTGTAATAGCAGGAGATCTCCAGCTAGTACCTGGAGGTTGGCAACCCTTCTGCTGACTGATGTTATGTTCTGCTTTACTGTAACAACAGTAAATAGAATTAGACCACAATATCAACTAAATGTTCATTATGATCTTGATGGTAACATTTTGCAAACCTCTTGTTGAAGCATATGTGTTGTTCAATCATCTTTTTAACTTTCTCCTTTCTTTTTTTGTTTTTCTCTCTTTCACATTACAATACATGTGTCTTACCAAAGGCATTATCTGTAAGCACCAATGCCTATATTAGGAACATTCTGTCTATCACCACTTGGCCCAGGTAAATGACTCTGCTAAGCTTTTCTCAGATGAGCCAAGGTTGTTCTGCAGAAGTTAACAGGAAGCACAAGGCCTGCACAAAATCTGCCTCTTTTATTCAGTGAAGCTCTGCTACAGACTACCTGCAGTCGATAATCAAGCAATTTTTGTACATTACATCCTTTGTGGACTCTTGTTATTCTTGGCATCTTTTAGTCAAATGTTGTTTTAGTTCTGCATTACACAGTGGTGCAAGTATTAACCTGTGGACCTATTGAGAAGGCCTAGAAAATGACATACGAGCAAAGTGATGATTTCATCTAGAGCTCTTCTATGACTTTTGGAACTTCGGTTTCCTTTTCTTCAAGTGTGAACATGCCTTTTCAGCTCTTGTTTTAACACTAACTATCTGCTCCAATGCCTGCCTGTTGTTCTGAGACTCATCTTTCACCAGCTTTCCACACACCGGCATGTTTTGCATTGGAGCATGTGTGTACTTGACACTATTTTGTTTTGGAACTTCCTATCATTTGAGATCTTCAGGAAGTTATAGTACTTATAATTAGCAACGGATTTAGCTTTCTCTCGTCTGGGTTACTGCACATCCTGCACCTTCTCTCCGCAGTCAAGACAAATGTACACACTGGACAATGTTAAATCAGGAAGCGGTTTTTAATATATACACAAAAGCAACAGACTGATAATTGCTACAAAGCTGAAATTATATGGCAATACCGTATTTTTCGCTCCATAAGACACACTTTTTTCCTCCTCAAAAGTGAGGGGAAATGTCGGTGCGTCTTATGGAGCGAATGTGCGCACAGAGCCGGCTGGGCGCGCTGGGAGGCAGCCGGGGAAAGCCGCCTCGCGCCGTTCCAGTGCGCCCAGCCGGCTCTGTGTGCCGGCTTAGCCCGCTCTGTGCGCCTGCCTGCCTCCAGCTGGGAAGCGGGAGGGGAGAGCACAGAGCCGGCTTGGCCCGCCCGCCCGCCTCCCAGCCGGCTCTGTGCGCCCGCCCGCCTCCCAGCTGGCTCTGTGCGCCTGCCCGCCTCCCAGCCCACTCTGAGCGCCTGCCTGCCTCCAGCTGGGAAGCGGGGGGGGGAGCACAGAGCCGGCTTGGTGCGCCCGCCTCCCAGCCCGCTCTGAGCGCCCACCCGCCTCCCAGCCCTCTCTGAGCACCTGCCTGCCTCCAGCTGGGAAGCGGGGGGGGGGAACACAGAGCCGGCTTGGCGCGCCCGCCCGCCTCCCAGCCTGCTCTGAGCGCCTGCCTGCCTCGAGCTGGGAAGCGGGGGGGCACAGAGCTGGCTTGGCGCGCCCGCCCACCCACCTCCCAGCCCGCTCTGAGCGCCTGCCTGCCTCCAGCTGGGAAGCGGGGGGAGCACAGAGCCGGCTTGGTGCGCCCGCCCACCTCCCAGCCCGCTTTGAGTGCCCGCCCGCCTCCCAGCCCGCTCTGAGCGCCTGCCTGCCTCCAGCTGGGAAGGGGGGGGTGCAAAGAGCCGGCTTGGCACGCGCACCCACCTCCCAGCCCGCTCTGTGTGCCCGCCTGCCTCCCAGGGCATTCACTCCATAGGACAAGTTTTTAGAGGAGGAAAACAAGATTTTTTCTTGTTTTCCTCCTCTAAAAACTAGGTGCACCTTATGGAAAGGTGCGTCCTATGGAGCGAAAAATACGGTAATTATATACTTTCATATCATCCTAAACAGAGTTATATTTCCTAAATCAATTGGCTGCAATTCTACATCAACAGAAGTATAGTGTCCAGATCACGTGAAGTGATGGTATCGCTTTACTCTGCTCTGATTAGACCCCACCTAGAGTACTGTGTTCAGTTTTGGGCACCACAATTTAAGAAAGATGTCGACAAGCTGGAACGTGTCCGGAGGAGGGCAACAAAGATGGCAAGGGGTCTGGAGACCAAGTCCTATGAGGAAATGTTGAAGGAGCTGGGTATGTTTAGCCTGAAGAGGAGAAGACTGAGAGGTGATATGATAACCATCTTCAAGTACTTGAAGGGCTGTCATATAGAGAAGGGTGCCGAGTTGTTTTATGTTGCCCCAGAAGGTCGGACCAGAACCAACAGGTTAAAATTAAATCAGAAGAGTTTCCATCTAGACATTAGGAAGAATTTTCTAACAGTTAGAGCGGTTCCTCAGTGGAACAGGCTTCCTCGGGAGGTGGTAAGCTCTCCTTCCCTGGAGGTTTTTAAGCAGAGGCTAGATGGCCATCTGTCAGCAATGCTGATTCTATGAACTTAGGCAGCTCTTGAAAGGGAGGGCATCTTGGCCATCTTCTGGGCACTGGGGGTGTGTGGGGAAGGTAGTTGTGAATTTCCTGCATTGTGCAGGGGGTTGGACTAGCTGACCCTGGTGGTCCCTTCCAACTCTATGATTCTATGGCTTAGAAGTGTATAACTCTATTTAGGATGGCATTGTTATAATCAGGTAAAATCAACACAGTTTCTATCAACTTCATTTGATTTCAATTCACACTTTTGCTACAAACATGGGGACTATTTGCCTTCAACAATTCTAAAGTGGCATTTTGTTTATAATCAGATTGTTCAGGTAGTATGATGGCTATGCTATATAACTATAATCCTGAAAGTTCTTTTTTATTGCTGTTTAAGAATGTTATAATTTTATGAGTTTTCTAATGTATTGTTTAAAACCTCATGAGATGTTTGACTTTATGATGGTTAGGTTCTTACATTATTGTTTTACACTCCTGTCTGATTATGGAGCATTTTGGCTGCTAGGAGGTTTTGATTCTGTTGGATACAGTTTGTCGTTTAGACATTGTTGTATTGTTGTATACAAGCTGCCTCATGGACTTTTAAAGGGAAAAGGCAGGTTACACATGCATATAACTAAAACCTCACTGACTTCCCTGAAGGAAGTGCAGGACCCAAATATACCAAATAAAATTAAATTAGTTTTACAGTTTTCACAACTGATATTCAAAACAACCCCTCGCAGAAAACATCATTTGCCGCCATTTTAGATATTTTGAAACTAAATGCTACTTGTGTGTAAGTGCCGTCAAGTCCCTTCCAACTCATGGCGATCCTATGAATCAATGTCCTCCACAATGTCCTATCTTTGACAGCCTTGCTCAGATCTTGCAAATTGAGGGCTGTGGCTTCCTTTATTGAGTCAATCCGTGTCTTCTTGGGTCTTCCTCTATTCCTGCTGCCCTCAACGTTTCCTAGCATGACTGTCTTTTCTAGTGACCCTTGCCTTCTCATAATGTGACCAAAATACAATAGCCTCAGTACTTACCATTCCTCATATCAAACGCTACTTACCATTCCTCATATCATCACCCTGATCCAGAAGTTCCCTTTGGTTGAGCAAGCTCCAAGAAGACACACATTTGAGTTTTGTCATTTGAAGGTGGAAGGTGATAAGGAAAAGTAAGCAAAACTCGCCACCTAGATGTGCTACAGAGATCAAAGGTTTATTGCTTTCTTCTGTTTTTAATGAATGTATAATGTGGGCACCTTGTATAATGCTAATATATCACCTAAGTGTATATACCCACAAAGATTCTCAGGATATTTTAAAATCAATGTTCAAAAAAGCACCAAGCTAATGGATCACCCTTTGGCAGCTGTGTGGTTTATTGGTATTATCTTAGTTGTATTACTTTCAGTGCTACATCATATGTTGGCCTTTCTTGATTGCTATATTGGACATTAACCAGACACACCTTCACCAACCTCCCGGGAATATCTTTAATGAGACCCATAATTTTCCTATTACTGAGTTCCTTATAGTGCAGTCCTAAATAGAGTCATACCCTTCTAAGCCCATTGACTTTAATAAGACATAGAAGAGTGTCACTGTTTAGGACAGCCCTGCTAATGGCTTAAAAACTCATGTTCCTTCCAATTAAAGGACATAAGTAAATCTAATCATGTTTTATATGAAGGAAACTGACACACAGTAAACTATGGCTTGCTATAGCGCAGCTTTTTAAATGTGCTTTTTACTTTCTCTAGCCCTTTATCTTGGTTCAGGAAAAGCACATCCAGAAATTAGGTTCTCTCATGGTTAAAATCATTCAGTCTTAAGAACTGATGTGCTTTCATGTAAGTGCTTAGGAAAGAGTGCGCCATTAGCTCTGCTGGTACAGCCAAAAACATATTTCATTAGCGTTGCACTCAAATTTGTGATGACATTTTTCAGATTAGGACATAAGGAGGGTGCCCTGCAGAGCGCTTATTTGGTCAATGATTTGAAGATCATAACTGACCTTGAGTATATGTTCACACAGACTCTAAGCAACTTGATTAGCCTCTCGCAAGCCCATTCCAGCCGATTCTGCTAAGGTGTGTAGCACATGCACTGAACCTGGAATTTAGGCTTGGAAAACTTCCAAAACACTAGATTCCCGTTAAGCCAGGGGGGTTGAACTCAATGGTTATGAGGGCTGGATGTGACACTTGGTAGGGCAGGGCTATGCCTTGCCAGCCCAGATCGACAGTGAGGGGGAGAGTGCCTCTGCTGGCTGGTGGGCTGGATAAGAGCTCTCAAGGGGACAGATCCAGCCCATGGGCCTTATGTTTGATACCCCTGCATTAAGCCAAAGGGACATTATTATCAGTGTTCTGTTCCAAGCTGTCATACTCTTGATGGTCAACAGAAGAGACTCTCTTGGCACGGTGATGTCTGCATCCCAGTTGCATGTCAACCCTACATGTGGGGTTCCCAGGGCTTTCCCCTTTAAACTAGAATGAAGGGGATTGTTTGTCTCATCTTGATGGGGAAAAACAAAATGGCCGCAGACAGAGTCTCGAAGTGGATGCTTAGCCCTTAGCCAATCCAGGGAGGTGGTAGAGCCAAGCTCCACCTTCAAAATGGCAGAGCTAAGCTCTGCTTTTCTATGCCCACTTTGACAGGAGTTTGTTGTTGTTCACAGCTAAGACAGCACTGTGGTTCATCTGTGAAGCTAGGAAGGGAAAGGGGAATGCCTGGCCACAGGTAGGGGGCTAGCACTGACTAGGGTTGCCAACCTCCAGGTACTAGAACAACAAAATATCAAACGTACACCGTGATCCTGCCACTCTTTTAAAATTGTTAACCATTTACTAGTTTATAAGGACATTCAAAAGGATTACCAAAATGTTTAATGATTGTCCAACAGGTGAATCTCAGCTGAAGAAGCCCAACTTGCTCGGCGAAACGCCCACAATCCGGAAAGGCGTTTTCGTACTGCGCACCTTTGTGGCTTGCGCAGCGCCTTTTCCAGCTTGGCATATCAACTGCATGTTGCCCGCGAGGCTTGTACGCTTCTCTTAGGCTTACATGCCATCATCTTTGATTCTTATATAAGATGTTTTTCCTGTGTTTATCAGGCTTGTCCATCGTATACTGTATATTGTTAATTGCACTTGTTTGTCTGTGTTGTTTGTTACGTTGTCACAATAGAATAAGTTTTGCTACATGTTTGTGTTTCAGGAATGATTTTGTAGAGTCTAGTAGCAATTGAGTGCGTACTTTATTTTCTACAACGACCTCCAGGTACTAGCTCCTGCTATTACAACTGATCTCCAGCTGATAGAGCTCAGTTCACCAGGAGAAAATGGCCGCTTTGGCAGTTGAACTCTATGGCATTGAAGTCCCTCCCTTCTCCAAACTCCGCCCTCCTCAGGCTCTGCCCCAAATACCTCCTGTCAGTGGCGAAGAGGGACCTGGCAACCCTAAGCACTGAATGGTGTGAGGATGCACACCCCACCCACCCGCTGCTGACTCTACAGTGGGGGCTTCTTTCCCCACCCCTGTGAGGAAACAGCCACAGACTGAATTTGATCAAATCAGTCTGAACTAAATAATGCAGATTTGGGTATGGTTCTTGCTGTGTTAAAGTGTGGCTAAGGGAATTGAATAACAGCTGCAGCTCAGCTTCTCTCTGCAGCTGTGATGAGATTCAGCAAGGTGCCACCTACTCTGCTGGCTCTCTTGCCTTTGTTGTGCTTGTGGCTGAAACTCACTGACTGCCTGAGAGACAAAAAAGATCAAGAGTCCAGTAGCACCTTAAAGACTAACACAATTTCTGGCAGGGTATGAGCTTTTGAGAGTCACAGCTCACTTCTTCAGATGCCTGAGAGACAGAAAGAAGAGAAGCTGGCCCCACCCTCAAAATGGACAGGGGAACAAATATGAATTGAAATGTAGGCAACTTGGCATTTTAAAAAAAATCACATGAAATTGGCGTAGTGATATTTACACTTGATAGTTTAACCCATAATATTAACTGCCTCGTTTTGCCTTCAGTCAGCCATGCCAATAGGTACCGTTACTAAGGCCATGCAAACTTTTTGTGTGTGTTTTCCTTTTATTTCTTTTTTGGTTGTGGTTCCATTCATTTTCATTCAATTTGTGAAGGCATTCTTTTGTGGTCATTTCTAGTTTCAATGGAAAATGCATGTGCAGCTGTAACTACTATGATTTATTTCCGGTTGGGATGAAATGATCGAGGATCATGCTACTTGCTGTAGGGATCATAGCTTTTCAGAGATATGGGGGAAGAGTTCCAGTTTTATAGGCAAAATTCTCACATGACCGAGTGGGGGCACGATGGGGAGGGCTTTGGTACCCGGAGGAGGAGTCAAGGTTTCACAGGAAATAAGGGCTTGAATTTTGCACCAATGTAGAATTACACAGTGGGCAGAAGGAGACATCTGGCACCCCTAGGAAGGCGGAGATACTCAATAGACATAAGGTGATATTTTACACCCCAGGCAGGCAGGCAAAGTTTCACAACATGCACAGGATGTTGTACATTTGTCAGTATATTGAATTCTATGGCTTCTGGGAAGAATTAAAGGGGGGGTTTCTCCAAGTCCTTGGTACAAGACAAATCAGAATAAGGGGAGGAAACAAATTAACATTTTGTTCTTTCTGTGAAGATCCCTGGATCTCAGTTTGACAAAATTCCTGTATTGTGTGGCTTGTTTTCACTGTGGCTCTGGAAGGTTGAGATTTAAAAGTTAACCCTTTGAGAGACAGGTGCGCGGCTGGGCTACAGCCAGGCTTTCTGTGTGTGGGACATGAGTGTCAGATAGGATTTCTGGCAACATGGGCTAGACAATATGATCCTTCCGTGCACTCCCCCCCTCCCTCCTGTTTTGCACACGAACCACTAGCTCTGGTCAGAGATCTACACTTCCATCAGATACCGGGTCTCGCTCACAATGCCAGGAACTCCACCAGCCTCACCTCTGATTGCCCTTAAGTACCCGGTACTTGACCCACTGAAGTCGTTACCAGGAGAAAGAAATATATTGTTTCTCTTGTATTGCTGTAACCACTGTGTCCATTCTATAAATGTAGCAAATTCCCAATGATCTGCATTCTAACTTTCTTCGTCTTGTTGAAACCACTGACTTCCAGAATAAAATCTTTGAATCACTGCTCTGTCTGGATTCGAGCTTCTATTGCCTGAGACGCTGTGGGTTTACTGAAACCCTGACAATGAGCAAAAATTGACAAGCTCCACATGCATTTTGTGTAGCTGATGAATAATAGAACAATTTCCTGAAATGAAAATTTAACTGCATATACCGTGCATGAATCAAAAGTGCTACTTGTGAGGGGGGGAATGAAACACCATACTGAAAAGAAATTAAAAGAGAACTAGAAACATTGACAAAGAAACGAAGAGATAGAAGAAATGCAACAATATACACTGGCACATCCGTGGTTGCTGGAGAGACCAAATAAGTTCACATTGCACCAAGGTAAAGGAAAACAGCCTTTTCCTTGATTCATTAATTAAGGTGTTTAGTTTTTCAAGAGACATTGCGTTCTTCATCCTTCTAGTAGTGACAGAGTCCAGGTGGTCCTAGAAAGACATCTGAGTTTATCAAGACAGTGCCCTGTGCTGTCACAGATGATCAGATGATAGATGAGAAGGCCTCAGAAACCGGACTGTTAAATGGAATGATGTAGGAACTGTGAGACTAAATGAAAACAGCTTTCAAAATACTATGGGACAAGGAACATCAGCATTATGATTATTAATTTTTGATGGTTTTTATACGCTTCTTGGAAATTTTACAATGGTAAATATAATTTTCAGAAAAAGAGTGTGCAATACATTATTAAAATGATTTTTCTCCTGATAGCTGGCAACCCTATCAGTTACAGCCCCTCCCCTTTGAAAACATGCTTTAAAAGAT
This sequence comes from Euleptes europaea, assembly GCF_029931775.1. Lineage (NCBI taxonomy): Eukaryota > Metazoa > Chordata > Lepidosauria > Squamata > Sphaerodactylidae > Euleptes > Euleptes europaea. Next base: position 32,877,103 of record NC_079320.1, on the reverse strand, counting down.
ATTCACAAAGGAGGCTAGTATTAGGAATACACAATATGGATTGACTATTGGCTATGAATTCAAAAGAATGAAACAAAAGCAGTTTCGTTAGCATGGAATTTCCTGCATTGTGCATGGGGTTGGACTAGATGACCCTGGTGGTCCCTTCCAACTCTTATGATTCTATGACTACACTGCAACAGAATGTAGTGATAGCTGGATAGCTACTACCAGGCATTAGCTGGAGATCTCCCGCTATTACAACTGATCTCCAGTTGATTTGAGAGGTCAGTTCACCTGGAGAAAATGGCCACTTTGGCAACTGGACTCTATGGCATTGAAGTCCCTCCCCAAACTCCTCCTTCCTCAGGCTTCGCCCCAAAAACCTCCCGCTAGTGGCAAAGAGGGACCTGGCAACCCTAGCCTGGGTCCAAGAGCACCCGCAGTGTACAGACCTGTTCCTTCAAGAGGAATGCAACCCAACCAGAACAGGTGACACCTTAAATCCCAGGTCAGACCTCCCATTCACCAGTAGCAAGTCCATCTTGTCAGGATTAAGCTGCAGTTTATTAGCCCACATCCATTCCAAAACTGCCTCCAGGCACTAGTTCAGGGTTTCTACAGCCTCCCTGGGATCAGCTGGAGGTATGAGATACAGCTGAGTGTCAGCCACACATCTGTGATACCCAGCCCAAAACTTATAAGATCTCAATGTATGTGGTTGTTGCATTTGTGATCAGAAAATAAAACACTGCTATTCCTTTCTGCATGAAACAGCTACCAACACTTTGTGATCCAGATGAAGAGACTCCATGTTTTTACTCCATTTTAGCATTTTTCTGAGATGGTAAGAATGACTGAAGGAGGGGGAGAGGGCTCATCAATATCTGCTACAAATTATTTCCCTATGTGGCCTTTCAGCGCAAAGACAAGCTAATCCCATGTAGGCTTTTAAAGATGATTATCTGTCAGAAACGATAAGTAATGCTTGGTGAATGTCCCCTTTTGGTCAAATTGGAACTTTGCTGCTGGGTAAAGAGACCATAACAATTTAATAGCAATAATAAAGTACTATTATATTACAATGGTGTCTGCAACCTCAATGAAAACCCAGTTTCCCACCTACCATGGAGGACCTTTCTCTTCATATAACTACTTAGTAAAAAGCCAATTACTACAATGGAATGGTTTTACCTGTTCCTAAATGCATTTCTGCATTTAGTCCTGTTACTAAATGCATTTTATGAGCCATTTGCTAAGTCAGTCTTAGACCTGTGTCTCATCTGGAGCACAGTCTCTGCTTGTCAGCCTTGGTTCTCACCTTTCTTTCAGTTCCTCAACTGCTTCCATCATGAAATTTAATGATGTAGATAAAGAAAGTATTGAATAATGAAGAATTCTTGCATTTGCAGTAACCTTAACTATCTTTCAAGCTAGCCTTCAGATCATTAAAAATGCAAAGTGGATATGGTAGGTTTAAAAAACAACCTGTGGGCTAGTTTCTATTACTATAGGAGTCTATATGGATATTGTCAAGTTATGCAGTGGGGTCGTGTAAGGGTGGTAGAGTCGCTGCCTTAGGAAGTAATGTTATTACCTCCTAGATATGATTGTCTCCATCTAAGAATCCCCCAATCCTCCCCCCAGGCCCATCTTAATACTATGTTTACTGCATATTCTGGTTCTGAGCTTTAATTGCTGCATGTGCAATGCATTATTTCTTTCCCATTGCTGAGTTTATGTGCAGAGAAAAAATATACACTGGTTGAATTTCTGTCAAGCAGCTATAAAAAAGACAGGGCATTGAACATAAAACAATTCATTCAGCCCAAACTGGACCCAAGACCAAATTCCAGTTCGACATTTTTACTAGAAAGTATACAAATACATAAAAAGAAGGAGAAAAGAAGGGAAATAATGCAACCATTTTTACTTTATTTCATTTATAGTCTGCCTTTCTCACTGAGATTTAAGGCCGATTACAACTGAAAACAATGCAGCGAGAAACAGTACAATACACAGAATCAACAAAATAAGGGAATGTTCTAATACAGACAAAAAGCAGCATTGAGAGATGAGAGAACAATACAGTGAAACAGATTGTATACAACAGTTGCTACACAGTACAATACAATATTTGGTACATAGTACAGTCCATTTCTCTGGGATATTTCTTTTAATCTCTTCCCCATGTGCTAAACTGCAAGGGTACTACCAGGTTGGTTATAAGTTATTTTATTGTTGTTCTAGCACAGCACTGGAAGTGGGCCTTCTCAGCGGGTCAGTCTTGAGGTTCTCAGGGTGTCCTAAGTGGTGGCGGCAGTATACCAGGGTACTTTCCAGGGAACCTTTAGTCTAAGGGAGTTTCCCAGCAAGTATTTTTTTTCCCTTCTTACTGTAATAGGCTATCCTGATCTTATCAGATTTCAGAAACTAAGAAGAGTCATTTATAGTTAGTATTTGGATAGGCAACCTCCAAGGAACATCAGGGTCCTGACGTGGAAGCAGGCATCGGCAAGCCACCTCCGAACATCTCTTGCCTTGAAAACATTGCAGGGTTGCCGCCATAACTCAGCTGTGACTTGACAGCCCTTTACACACACATACACAATTAGAGGAGAATATTTTTAAAAAACAGAATAACGTGGACAATGACGACTACCTTAAATTCCATAAACCTTAACCACATTAATTACAACTTTATACAAATTCCCCCCTGAACAGTTACATTCTGTGGAATTACAGGAGTATGGGAAACTCCCTGACTTTATAAAAATATCCTTGTGAACAATTCTGTTTTATATGTTGGGTGGATGCCAGGAGTGCAGGAGCCTTGACCTCATTAGGTGAGCCATTCCAGCAGGTGATAGCCACAACAGGGACACCTGGGTACAGGTATCTTACCCATCTGCAGTTTGGAAGGTTCAGAAGGCTTCTCTTTGCTGAGCAGAGCTGCCTCAGCAGAGCGTATCAGGAGAGATGGTCCTGCAAATATTATCTGTTGCCATCTTATGCCAGTGAGTGAAGATTTTTTTTGTTTCGTTTGGCATTCCATCACTGATCCCCCATTCCTGACCAATGTTTTAATTGTTTTTATGTGTTTCTATATATTTTAGCTCTGTTTTTAATTATTTTAATTATGTGGGGGGTTTGGATTGGTTTTAATGGTTGTAAAATGTGATTTTATTATGCATGATTTAAATTTGTTAGCCACCTTGGTGGCTGGTGGTCCTTATGAGGGCAGAAATGCATGATACAAATTTTGTAAAAATAAAAATAAGAAATTCAACCTCTAGGCCATTAAGGGATTTGTAGGAATAGCCCTGACGAGCCCAACCTCATCAGATTTTGGAACCTATACAAGGTTGGCCATGGTTAGGACTTGGATGGGAGACAGAAGCACGAGGTTGCTGTGCAGAGGAAGGCAACAGAAACCACTTTTGCTCACCTCTTGCCTTAAGAACTCCAGGGCCCAAGGCTCACCATGAGCTGCTTGTGACTTGATGGCACACAATTATTATTAAATGATAATCAGTACCTTAAATTGTATCTGGAAACTGATTGGTAGCCATGTAGTGACTGCAGAATAAGTGTAATGTACATACCTCATATGCACCTAGCTTCTGATAATTTCCTGTCTTTTCATTAGGCAGAGTACTATTTCAGTTAAAGAGACAAAGAGACACCTTTGTCTCCTGAGCTGTTCATGTGAGTCCACTTTCTCTTGTGAGAGGTTAGCTTGCTTGCTCATTGGCATCATTTTCCAGTTTAGTGTTTCCACAACTTCCAATAGGATGGTAAGCATGCAATGGATTATTGCGGGAACTGTTACGTTTCCAAGCTCTTCTCTGTGATCATGTAAAATTGCAATTTCATTTTTAAATGAATAATGGAATATTAAAGCTGGAACCAGATGTTATATTCTATGCTTGTATGGTATGCCATAGATGTACAGAATATACAGGGAGCTGTCATTGACAGCCATCTAGATATGATTTATGGTGAATCTGTCTCTCTTCTTCATTAGGGATGATGAAAAGGCAGCTCATATTAACTTCCATATATAAAACACGCATCTGATAAGAATTGCAGATATTTTCAAGCATTTTAGGTGGATAATTGCCTAATTGCCCTTAATCTCAACCACACTGATAGACTCTTGTAAGAATCCAACACAACAACCCAGGCAGAATCCAGCACAATGACTTTTAATGCCTATGTTCAGACTTCAAAGGAGTTATATGTCTGTTTCCTCTCATCAGGAAAGGAGAGGCCATGGCTCAAAGGTAGAGCACCTGCTTGGCATGCAGAAAGTCTCAAATTCAGTCCCCAACATCTCCAGTTTAAAGGATGAGGTAGTAGGTGATGTGAAGGACTCTGCCAGAGACCATGGAGAGCTGCTGCCAGTTTGAGTAGACAATACTGACTGTGATGGACCAATGGCCTGATTCAGTGTAAGGCAGCTTCATGCATCCATGTATCATGAGTGTCAGTGACTCATAACAGAGGGAGAGATTGCACTCCACCTGTAGGTACTAGACTTTTCAAGACATGCTTCTTGATAACAGTATTCCAGGTTTGCATGATAATATGATAAATACATTCATTCTGTCTTTTATTGCAGGATATTATACAAGGCAATGCAAAACCTGGGAACATTCTTGCATTGCCATCGAGGCAAAGCAGAATTGCAAGTGGTCATATTGAGACAGCCAATGATGTCATTCAAATAACTGGTTTTCTTGACAGCCTGTTTTAAAAAGGGTGTAGCTTATAGATATTATGTTTGCTTCTTATATAAGGGGAAAGGTGTAATGTCTACCAACAGCAGGAATCCAGTTCCTGGAGGAACAGAGTCCCTCTTGTAATACATGCATTTGCACAAAACATTTGACTTAATTGGCTCATAGTCCTGCAGCCATTAAAATTCAGACAATACCAGTTTATTTGGCAATGCATTGCTCATGTAATACAAATGACTTTTTTATGTAAGGCCAAGAGTGAAGGTGTCTGAAAATACCAATGAGGGTGAAAGAAAAACAATAGGCATGTATTCAAATGTATAGCTTTGCCTATGCAGTGCCATACAAAGAGTTTATCAATACATCAGTAACTCCACTTTATAAATTGTATATCATATTCCTTGTAATAAAGATGACAAATAATGTTTTTCATGTGTTTCTATAGGGCATTTCTATATGCTAGAAGAATTACCTAGAAGTAACCTCAGGTTTCAGCTCCATAATACAAGTTTAGCTCCCCTTGGGGAAAAAGGTGAGGAAGGGCTAAGAAAAGCATCAAGCTGTTCTATCTACACCCTGACAGATCAGGAGGAGGAGGGAGAGATGAAGAGCATTGACTGACTTGGTCACCTGCTTGACAAAATGCCATTATGAGTGAAAGGAGAAAACTAGGTGTGTACTCAAATGTACAGCTTTGCCCATATACAATGGCATATAAGTAGTTGCACACAGAAGAGAAACTCCATCTGGTTTCCCCTCTTTTGTCCTTCAGATAAAGAGAATATGGTTTTCCCTTGCCAAAGGACAACATAGGCCTGCATACTGCATCTTCTTAGATCTAAGGGCTGCTTTATGTATTACAAACAAATCTTCACATTTTCATACTCTCCATCAATTTAGGATTTCTAGTTGGATTATGCCTGGATTTCTGCTTCTGACCCTGGCAGCTACCCCTCTGGCTGATTCCAAACTCTGGCTGATTTTTTGTAGTCATGGAGGATTTCTTGGATTACTTTTTTGGATTATTAAGCGCTAATTTCAACTGAAGCCTGAACCAAAATTTAAACATATTCTCCTGGATTTTGGTCTCTGCTGTACACTAGTTAATAATTTGATTTTGTAATATACAGTAGCACTGTGTTAGTCTGTGGGTAAAAATTGCCTCAGAGGAAAGAAAGGAAAATAAATTTTAATTATTCAATTTGTATCCCACCCTCTATCCCCAGTTATTCAATTTGTATCCCACCCTCTATCCCCAGCCAAGGCATCAAAGCATCAATGAATGGGGGGGGGGGGGGCATCCAACTGCTAAGATACACGATTCACCAACAACTGCTGTTGGCAATTGTCATTTAATGAGGCTTGAGCAACCACAGTACTTCTAGACTGCACTCAAAGTGATCAACTTCCTACCAACTATGTATCAATAAAAGCTGCCGCAAAACCCAACAATTCCCTGGAAGAAAAATGAATACACAAGAGGGAATGTTAAAAATTGATGGGCCTTCAAAGAGAGATGCTCTATTAGCAACATGTTTTGTGTATTACATTCTTATGGTTGATATCCAAATGTTAAGTCGAGAACTTCTTTGTTGGCAGAGGAGTTAGGAAGCCTGCTCCCCTCCCCCCATCTCTGGAATCTCTTGTGCCTTTGTTCTCTGAGAAACTACTTCTGAATCTGAGGGGATATGTCTATTACTTTTTTTATTCTGCTTTTCTCATAGGAAAGTCAGGACATGGTTTTTCCTGTAAAAAAGAGTAGGAGTCCAGTAGCACCTTATAGACTAACACAATTTCTGGCAGGGTATGAGCTTTCCTGTTCTCATGTGTCCTCACAACAGCACTGTGAGGTATGTCAGAATGGGAGCTTGTAACTGACCCAGGGGTACCCAGTGAGTTTTTGCACTAGCCTGGAGTAAATTACAGCATGCCCACTGTGGCTATCAAACTTACCTTTTTTTGGCCTTTTTCTCTTCTTCTCCATCTTGACGCCAAGACCAGATTTTCTCTATCTGAGTTTTTGGGCCATCCACAATACAAAAGCTAGGATACAAAGGAAAGTTTGGGCATACTTCCACACAATCGTATCATGCACACTGGAAACAGCAGCAGCCTCAGACAAAAACAAGTCTCTCCCTTCCTTAGCCCTCCAACCATTAATCAGGACTTCTCAGTGATTAATCAAGAGTTTGACTGCCTCAGCACCAAGATCTTATTAAAACCTCACAGTAGCATTCTCGGCTAAAATGTTTTTCGTTTACACTAACCCAATACAGACTGATACGAAATACTCACCACAAATCCCAGTTAAGTGAGATAAGAAAGACTTCCTCTTAAACACCTCTTGCCTGCCTAGAGACATAGTTTACATTCCGAGTTTGGAAATGTTTGCAGGATTTTGGAATTCCTTCCTTTCCATCAACTGGGAAACATATTCCTTCCAGCATTTTTCCCAAACCAGGAAAGAACAATTTTTCATTCAAGCCACAAATTTTATAACTGAGGCCAAAATCTATTTCCAGATGTACTATGGGGTGTACACTACTGGTCTTGGAAGTGCTCAGTAGGTTCATGCTTATGCTCATGTCCTGCTTCACCATGTTCCCTAAGGTGGGGTATCCACACTTGCTGTTCCACCCTCTCTCAGTTACCTTTTGAGAATTATTGGCAACCCAGATGTTGTCAGATTCCTACTTGGGATTCAGATCCTTTGCCTGGACCCTGATGGATAGCCAGTTATAAGCCACCATTTTACCTTCTGCTCTACTTTTTGGTCCCTTGAGTGATACACATTGCATAATGTGTGGGCATTTAGAATACTTGCACCCTTAGCATTATAGTATTTGGCACTGATGCTATATGCTTGTTATTATTATGACTGCATGTGCTAATCATTTTCCTCAATAAAGGTATCTCAGATCTCACAATATTCATGGTCTCAGTACTTTTCCCAGACTTAGTTTAGGAGTGTCAAGACTTCATGACAGGTCAGGATAAAACAAAACAGAGAACTGGGGAGTGAATCTTCACTGCCCAGGGTAATGAGTCACCATCAGTCCCTCTGACTAACTCTCAGCAGAGAGACCAAGGAACCAAGTCTCTACCTCTATCAGGTACTAATCAAGAAGTCAAGGTGGTACACTTTCAAGTTGAATCCCAAAAACAATTACTTTGGTAGCTGTAGCCTATGTTGGCTAAGATACAGGGGTTAGATTGAAACTTCAAAACCCAAATAACACCACAGAAGTATAATTAATAAGGTTTGATAAAAGAAGTGTGCAAAAATTGTACAATATAAGAGAAGTACAAAGCAAGGAAGAGAACAGTAAGATCTAAATAGCTAACCTAAAATAATTGTTGTTGTTGTTGTTGTTGATCAGGCTTTTTGGTCCTCTGCCCCAGATATTACCTGATCAGACTGAAACACAGATTCCGGGTAGAGTTCCAAAGTCCAAAATATTCTGACCATGTGAGGCCCAACCCAGTCAAGAGATGACCCAAGGGTATGACCTGCAGATTGGTACAACTAAAAGGTACAAACTAGAATGACCTTCCTTTATGCCAGGCTGCCAGCACCTGGTATGATCCAGTTTTGCCAACCAGGTGTGTTGCCAAGACACATGACCTCACACTCCTGCAACCAGGATGTGCTCAAAGTCAAGCAGCTCACCCCCACCCAGGATTCCTTGCAGTAATGAGATGGAATGTGAGGGCAGAACTCCCTTTTAGTCCTTGGCCTTGAAACTCCTGTGATCTCACCTTCGCCTGTGTCCAACTCATCCTCTTATCTCTCTTTCTCTGAACTTGCAAGTCATCATGACATTAGTTTCCCAGAGAAAAGTCTTTGATAATTTTACTAGGCCTAAAGCCTGAACCAAAGCTTTGAAAAGGCAAAAAATGGCTAGAGAAAAGCCAGTTTCTTGACAAGGAGCCTTGCCACTTTGTCAAAGATACTTTGTATACTGGAACTGGACTGAATACCAGTTATTCAGTTCTAGATATGACTGATCAAATGTCAAGAAACTACCATTTTGTCCTCTTCTCCATCTTTCAAATATTTAGTCACATCTACATTTGCCTGTCGGTATCAGGATGTGCCCTAGAACAATTTTCCTTTTTTTAATCCTTTGAAATGTTGTAAGCTGCCAATGCATATGACTACAAACAAAAACCAAATGGAAGGAAATGTTTTTTGTTTTGTTTTTAATGTTTTCTGGTAGTAATCAAATCCAAACGACTTAGGACTTCTGTTCAAAAATGATGAATTATTCCCTAAAAGAGTTAACACCACTTTCAAGATAATAAAACAGAAACTTAAACGCCAGAAACTGAATTCTGCCCAAAATCTTTTCAAAGCACTCAAGAAGCCTGAAGGTTGGGCTGGGTACACCGTGATCTCCACCTGCTTCCAAATGTTTGTTCTTAATAAGCACCATATGTGAATGGAATCTTTATATCTCCAACACACATACATATGCAGAAATACTCCTTTTATATATATTTTTTTATAATCTATCTGTGATTGTGTACAGATCTTGCTTAATGCACTCCAACTACCATTTATTTCTCCAGAAATGCACTTTGGGATGCACATTTGTACCCAATGGCAACAGAAGCCCTGCAGGGGAGGTGGATTGGCTCCTCTTAGAGTGAATTTCGAACAACACCCTTCCCCTGTCACGCAAGACTCCCATCATCTCCGGTGCTATTTCCCGCAGAGCCAGTTTACAGTTATGGCATTGGCAGAGAGGCGGTGACATTCACAAAACACTGCAGCCTAATCCTACTGAAATTCGATGACATTGGATAGGAAGGAGAGGAAGGTTATGCTCTGGCAAAAGCAAAGTGCTGAATGAAAGAAAAGAAGCATACACTGAAACCATAGAGAAATTAGTCAGTTCCTTGAGTGGATGATGGCAAGATACCTCGGTTCCAGAAATACCTGAAGGAAAAGACACGCACCTAGTCCAGTGTGCTCCTGCACCAACACCTTCCCATTTAGGACTGAATGCAATGAATGCCATGCCAGCACATTACCACTGTGTTTAAAGCCACCTCTTTCTTCCTCACCACCTGTGTTTAAAGCCACCTCTTCCTTTCTCTGGTTCTATCCATTGCTTGAGTTAATATTGATTCCAGATAGCCTCGGCTCTTTAAGTTGTTATTTAGTTCATGAGCTTAACAACAACTTAAAGAGCCGAGGCTATCCGGAATCAAAGGAAGCGGGAAATGCTAATGCAAAATAGAAGAAATACACAACCTAAACCTACTCGAATTTTTGGATCGTTACAGTTTAATGGTCTTACTTATGACATTAAACGGATCATATACCAACACTGGCATATCCTTCAGAATGTGCCTGGTTGTGAGGAATACCCGATGTTTGGTTTGAGAAAGACAAACTCTTTGAGAAATCATTTAGTTAAAACAGACCTATTAGAAAGAAAACAAGGGGTTAACGTCCCCGGCCATTATAAATGTGGCGCGTGCGCAATGTGTAGATTCAGTCTTCCAGTTAAGGAAGTAAGTTCTTCTTTGTCAAAATTTAAATACAAACTTAGAAATTTCATGAACTGTTTGTCTCAAAATGTGGTTTACACCATAATTTGCCCATGTTCACTGAAGTATATCAGTTCCATGAGTAGACAAATTAGAATTCGCATCGCTCGCATACACGCCTAGGTGTTAGGTGCGCCCCTTACAGAACACTTCCTTTAAAAAGGACACTCTGATAATGATTTATTTTTCTTCGTGATCTGGCAGTATAAACCATGCCAGTATTTCCAACAGGACATCAAAAAAATCTTGATGAGACAGGAAATGAAATACATTTTTCTTTTTAAAAGATTATCACCCGCAGGTCTTAATACAGAGTTTGAATTATCTTGTTTTCTATAGGAGTCATTAGGTAATAGACAAGAAAATTAGGTTGCAAGGTTTGTCTCTTTAAATTTAACGTAATACACCATTTATGCAGTACAGCTGGATTTCCGACAGCTGTGGTTAACAATGAATGTAGCAAATTAGTTCTAACCTGTAGGCTTTCCAAAGAAGACCCCCGAGATGGGCAGACAGATTATTTGGTGGTGAGCATGAGACTCTCTATGCCTAACTTATGTTAAATTGAAATATAAAATTAGAGATGGTTTGTTTTTTGTTTTACATTGTTAGTAAATATATATTTTTATTGCAGAGGTATTAGTACCCATGAAACTATAAGAGATGGGCAATTCGCCTTGATTTATACTAAGTCTGATGAAGCCGAATAGGCGAAATGCACAGTGATCCGGAGGTGGCGTCCCGACCTTGGGCAATGCCTTCATGTGCTAAAACATCTATTTGGGAAACGAGACGTGCCCCGTGAAAATCACGACCGAGAATGGAGCAACTTATTTCTCCGAAAGAACTTCTGTTGGAAAACTTCACCCTCTCGTGAGAACTTTTTCCAGAGACTGGAATTGTTGTCATTTTGCTCAAAGAATCTCCTTATTAAGGAATTTCTCACTTAGGATTTGTATTTTGCCTTTGGCCAATAAGCTATGTATATATGAATATATGTTTAGAATATAGTAGTGTAGATTATCGAAGTAGTGATAAGTAGTATAGAGTGTAGATTATAGAAGTAGTGATAAGTATATTTTGAATAAGTAGTTAAGTAAAATAATTTCGGCAAATAACTTATAGAGCCTGTGTGGTGTGTTGTTGTTGTTGTTTTGCTGTCTATTCAGCATAGGTTTTTTGTATTTAAACCTCCAGGAGATCTCCTGCTATTACATCTGATCTCTAGCTGATATAGATCAGTTCACCTGGAGAAAATGGCCACTTTGGCAATTGTACTCTATGGCATTGAAGTCCCTCCCCACTCCAAACACTGCCCTCCTCAGGCACCACCCCCAAAATCTCCAGGTATTTCCCAACCTAGAACTGGCAACCGTCTGGCCCCTGCACTTATAGCTTGCAGTGCCGCCAGATAATTCATCTCTTGCTCCTGGCCTGTCTTGACTTTCCAGTTCATCCATTTTGTGCCAGTCTGTTGAATTTTCAAAGCCATCCAACATTTGAATGATTCGGAGAGCCTTATTAACATATTTGGTACTTATAATGCTTTCTTGAGAAGGCTGTAAACCCAAACAGTGTTATAATGAAAGTTCTTGCACAGTCTTGGCTGTGCTGTCATGCAAAAACCTACAGACACTTTTCAAATTATTGCAGTGGTGGAATTTTTTAGGACTTTGTCAGACCTTTGGAATTTTTCAGTCGGTGATTGAATCAAAATCTACCTGTTATATCAGCCTTCAAAGAATATATCTTATTAACCACTATTGAAGCATTTTGATATAATTGATGGCATCTGCCAATTAGGAACAAACGGCAACAGTATATCCTTATATAAATAAAACTCTTATGAAGAAACAATCAAGGGCCACTGCACATGAACAGTCAACACATGACTCCTTGCAGGGCTGCTTGTGGCTTTAAGACTAATGAAAAATGAAAAAAATTCTACTCATCAGTGTGTCTTTCTACAAGTGTTTCAACCAGTCCTCAATAGCTTGAGGAAGGTTTCCTTGATCCTGTAGATAAGCAGCCTTCCCTCATCTCTTTGCCTAAGCTAGTTCTGTTATCTGTGGGGGTGGAACTACACGTTATGTTGAGTTCTTTACTCATCCCCTGAGGTTGTTTGCTTTTACAGACTGCAACTGCAAGGCTGCAATTCAAAGAAGGAATTCTGCATGGGTATGGGAAAGGGAGTATTGGATTCTTTCCCCTTGCCCCATTTTCCTGCTTAAAATCACCCCCACTGTTTTAACTCTATCAGGGGGAATAATTTAAGACATTGTACTATGTATGTGTAGTTTACCTGAGCACTCCATTTCTTCGGTTCATTGACATCATGTTTGTTTGTTTTTTGTCTTACCTCCTTTCATAAATTAATTCTGCTGCCACCAGCTCCTTCCTGCTCTCAGGTAGGGGCTGCCTCAGGAAAGGAGGGTATGTCCCTCTGAGCCTCCCTCCCCCATCAAATATCTGTATGTACCCAAGGATTCCTTCAACTTTACCTCTACCCACTCCCCTACCTCAGAGCATTAATCAAAAGGGGTATTATTTATTTACTTAAAATATATCTTTAGATGATTCTCAATAAAAAGTCTTGAATCAGTTCTCTGCAAGAAAATTAGGACAAACACCAAAAGAAAAGCTCATTAAAAACATTAAAACCAACTGAAATTAAAATGTAAAAGATAAAAGGTATTTATTTTATTTTGAAAATGAACAAAATAGAATACATTATTTACAGAGCCTGGAAAAATACATCTGTCTGTGCTCCACCACCAATTGTGTTAGTCCAGAAGGCAGTAAGTAGTATCCAGCTCTGCACAAATGCATCCGTGTAAATGGAAGAATTTCTTTTACTCTTAAAATGATAGGTTAACTTTGTTGACAGATCAATTTTCCCTATGCAGTTCAGCCAGTCTGGAAATGATGAAGGATCTACTTTCTTCCAACTAAAAGGAGTAGATACGTTTACTGTGGTTAATAAATTCAGCAGTAATTCATTTTCATCCACAAATCCATAAAAAAAGCTTTTTTGATAGCAGGCAGGGGTAAAAATAAAACATCAAGGAGGACAGGTAACTCATAAACAAGATTAAAACATGTGATTACTTCTGGTTTTTCTAACTAGTTGTGCACAGGTATATGTATGCTGAAATGATAACAAGAAGCCTGCTTCTAAGGTGTGGGCTAGGGTTGTGCATATCAATAAACCCGAACTGAAAATAAACCCGAAATTAGCCGTTTCAGCAGTATTTAGGTTTTGGTTTTACCAAATATCAAAACCTGGAAATAAAGCCAAAGCCAGAAAGTTGATCACCGAATCAGCCAAATAGGTATTCGGCTATTTTCAGCTTTGGCTTTCCCCAGGCTTTTCCCTTTGGGAATTTTTTAATGAGCTCTGGGGGAGGCATTTTTTGGAGGTAGAATTCCCAAAATTTCCAGGTAGCTTCAAGGGACTTTCCTCGCATGAAGATTGGGTCAGGGGGGTCCGTTTTTATGGAGTCCGAAAGGGATCCCCCCTCCTCCATAGAGAAGCGTTGTAAACTTTACCATACTTCTCTATGGAGGAGGGGGCGACCCCTTCCGGACCCCATAAAATTATACCCCCTGCACCAAACTTTACTAAGCTTTGGGGTTCATGTAAGGAGAGTCCCTTGAAGCTATGCTGAAAATTTGGTGAATCTACCTCAAAAAATGCCCACTCCTGTGAGAATTTTTAAAAGGCTTACTTTTCACAGTCTGTAATGGCCGCTTCCTAGGGTTGCCAGGTCCCTCTCCCCCCCCCCCCCCCGCAGGAGGTTTTGGAGGCAGGGCCTGAGGAGGGCGGGGTTTGGGGAGGGGAGATCAGGGTACTGTTAAAGGCACAGGAGAATGCTTTTTATGGTCAGTTATCAATCTTATTCTAAGTAAGCATGCCTAGGGTCCCAGCATCAGTCTAATGGTCTCTTTGCGAGAATATTAATAAAGAGGAAGGAAATCTTCTTAAGAATCAAAAGGGAAACCACGTAACCATTTAAACCAAAGCACTAACCACTACGAGAGAATCAGAAAGAATCTGCCGACATTTAACTATTCTCTGCCAAAGATGGGCTCATGGGTTTGCAGGAAACTTGGCAGCCAGGGGTTTCTGTTCTGCCTGCAATCTAACGAAAGAGTTGGTCTCCTTGAATCAATTTTCTTTAATAGAACCCAGAGAACAGAGCAGTGACGCTTTTGAAATGGTTCCTGAACATATAATACTGATGTTTCGAAGCACCGGTGAGGAAATGACCATGATAAGGGCTCATTCACTATGAGACCTAAATTGATTATTTCCTTCCTTATGTAAACTTCGCAGTCAGCCCTTTGGGCTCGCTTCTGAAGGCCAGCTCAGCACAAGAGCCTTATCGAAAGGAAATGGAATGCAAAAGTCCAGACAGCTTTTGATAAGGCACGTACTGCAGCCATCAGCCTTTTCATTCTCTGGGTTAAACAACGGAGGTATGTTTTGAAACGTCTCTTGGCCTCTTACGTATGTTATATATTGAAACAGAGTACAAAATGCACACATGTCCACCATCTGCAAAAAATATATTTAATAAAACAGACTGGTAAATATGTAGTATGGGGGCGGGGGCAGGATGACTACCTAAAGTTCAGCAGTGCCTTTTCTGTCTAGATAATAGGGATCTGATGATCATAATTCCTACTTTGGTAATCCTTCAGTTACTTACAAATGTCATCATTTATTAAGTTTCACCTTTGCAACAGTATGCCAAATATGCTGAATTAAACACCTTGATGCCCAATTTGCTACTCCAAGCAGATGCATGGGTAGCTTACAAATATATAACTTTTAAAAATTCTTTATGTTTATTTATTTATATCCTGCCGTTCTCCCCAAATGGGTATCGAAAGCAGCTCTCAACAAAATATAAAGTACAACAACACTAAAACCAACAGGAGAAAGGAAGGGAAAGGCTTCTAAATGCAGAGTAGATCTCCCCCACACTTCCACGAGATCTTTCTGCCAGCTCTAGGCAATGGCCCTCAGGCAAAGATCTGAAGGCCAACAGCCTGCTTTTCTTCCCTATGGAGAACCAAAGCAGTTTACAGCTCTCCATTTTATCCTCAAAACAACAACAACATCCCTGTGAGGCAGGTTAGGCTGAAAAAGAGAATGCGTCTCCCAGATCCTCATCCAGCACTATAGCCACTACAACCACACAAGCACCATCTTTGATTGCAAAGGTTCCATTTAGCTTTCATGGCTAAGAGCTACTGAGACCGATATTGATATCCTCTGAATGTATCTGCATTGTTTAAAGTCATCTGAGTTTGTGACCACTCCTACATTCTGTGTTAATTGTGTGGCACTTGTGGGGGGGGGAAGATGCCCTCCTGCATCTCTCCTGCCTCTACTCCCCCCCCCCAAAAAAAAATCATTGGGTGGCTCTATGTTTTAGGATTACTAGAATGGGACAAAGTATTCTTGCTTCTTTAGTGAGATGAGGACCTCCAGGGTCTTTCCCTTTATCATTCAGGAGCATCTGAGAAAACGTAGCTATCTACTAGACTGTTATCTACATCTTAGAGGAATCTTTGCGAGAGATTGTCTCTGAAGCATTACTCAAGTAATGTGTTTACAAAGAGAGCTCCTTCTCTCTAGAAGGCAAGGTGCCTTCTAAACCGCAAGGGTAGATGACCCTATCTCTCAGCATGTACAGAAAGCAGGTTCAAGGGTGTAAACAGAGTTACACCCTTCTATGATCACCAAAGTCAATGGGCTTAGAAGGGGGTAACTGGTTTGGATGGCACTTGCAGTGACATCCTTAAGGTCAGCAGGATAGGTAAGGCAAGAAACTTGCTGAGGCACTGAAATAATGAGTAACCAATTGTTTTTGAGCAAGACATGGCTGGGGGCTCCGTCTGCATAGTTTATAAATCATTGACAGCTCTGTTATACAAGCAATTGCTGGTGTTTAATGTAGCCTGAATGTCAGCTTGTTAGACACAATCTGTTGATCTTTCCACTGGGGCAAGGGAAAAGAAATCGATAGGATGCTGTGAAGCTAATAACCATTTAATCATTCCAAACAATACAAGCCAACTCTCAACTAAAGGTGTAGCTCTGAAGGTTCAAGCATGGATGCTGAAATGTAAGCATTTACCTGCCTCCCAGTAGACCCGAATACTTCCAGAAATAATCTAAGAATGGTTTTGGCACTCGATGTAATATTAAGAGCACAAATGCAGGAGACCAAACATGCACAGAGTAGGCTGGTAGTGTGGTTTTAGGGGATTTAGAAAATTGCAGGCACTGCTTTCTGACTGAGTTGTTAACCAATCTACATAAAATAACTTTTACATCCTTGTATTAGTAAGACCAGTCTAACAAAAGGTGAACTGTTGTTGTCTGATACCTGGAAAGCTAGTCTCTCTGAACTTCTCAAGGACCCCTTATGTTCCCTTGAAAAATCACCACCAGACTAGACCTATAAAAATGCATTCCTCCACCCCTCCACCCCACACACCCCTCCCTCCCCATCATCAACATTCTAGTTATGTCTGTTCTTACAGGCTCTTTAAAAATCAAAAGACTCTCTCTAAGGAGTAAGGAAATTAGAATTATTATCTTTCTCTGACTTTCCTGACGTCCCAGTGGAACGTGTTCAGCTTTATAAGAAACATGTGTCTTTGGAAAGCAGCTGTTCTTTCAAAAACAGGAAAAGCAAAAGCAGTTACAATACGGGGATAAAGGAAACAGCAACAGTTTTAAAGGATGTAATGTCACATCTTGGAAAGGCAAAATTTTATGAGCCTAACCAAGAGACAGTAGAAACGATCGGCTTATACAACTGGAACATCTAACTATATTCCACAGAATGAACATAGAGAGCTGGGTCAGTGCAAAGGCCAAGAAGGTAAAATATGAGCCAGGATGTCCTCTGGTTATCTCAGGCCTTAACCATGAATTTGCTAGTTAGCTGTAGACAAGACACAATTCTCCCAGTGCCAGATCTGCATCTAAAATATAGGGGGAGGTCAACAAAGATAATACAAACCTTACAAGAGTGTTGTAAGAATTATTGTGGTAATGTGTGTGAAGTGATCTGAAGACTCAATATGAATGCAAATATAAAAAGCTATGAAATTATACAGTTAGAAGCCCAGTTCTCTGCCCAGTGACCCAGGCAGCCTCATGAGGCTCCACAATTAGGAGAGGATGTTGAACTGATTTCTCTTGCCCTGCCTAGGCTGTAATCAGCTCAATCCAAGGCAAGTCCCTGAGGCACTAGAAGTAGTGCCGTGAGGGAAGAAATGACAGGCACAGGGGTATATTAGTTTTTTCCTTTGGCAAACTTCTACAACGTGACCAGCTTGAGGGGGCAAAATACCTGATTTTGGCATACCATAGAAGCAGGAGGCAGACTATTTAACTCACCCGTATGTGTGTGTGTAAAGTGCCGTCAAGTCGCAGCCGACTTATGGCGACCCCTTTTGGGGGGTTTTCATGGCAAGAGACTAACAGAGGTGGTTTGCCAGTGCCTTCCTCTGCACAGCAACCCTGGTATACCTTGGTAGTCTCCATTCAAATACTAACCAGGGATGACCTTGCTTAGCTTCTGAGATCTGACGAGATCAGGCTAGCCTGGGCCATCTAGGTCAGGGCTAAACTCACCTGTAGGTACAGTAATTAACAGTGGTGGCTTCATTGAAATGAGTGAAACTTACTTCTAAACAGATAGGTGCATTCAGTATTATCCCACAAAGAAGTATGAACACAGGGAAACTGCTACCCCACTCTACTGTTTCTGCATCAGGCTCAAGGCTCCAGCCAAGAGCAGGTGGAACACTTTATACCCTTGATTTGACACTGCAATCAATCCCTTGTTCTGCATGAAAAAAGCAAAAGCCATCAGTGCTTCTGTGCTAAACAAACAAACAGGCCACATAGACTAACAGTGTCATATAAAGGATTGGGGGGGGCTACTATTGATGGCTTCTAGTACCATACCCAGGACGTCTGGCTTCTGCACAAAGTCCCCAGTGCTCAGAACTGCTGTCAAAATAGCTGGATAATATGTACACACAAAAGGGAATAACTGCATGGATTTAATAATGTTGAGACATATTATAATCATCTAGGTAACCTTCTGGAAGGAAGGTGGCATGGTATAGCCCATCTCATCAGATCTCAGAAGCTAAGTATGGTTGGTCCTTGGAAGGGAGACCTCCAAAGAAGATTCTACAGAGGAAGGCAATGGCAAACCACCTCTGCTTGTCACTTGCCTTGAAAGCCCCTTTGCTGGAGTCGCCATGAGTCGACTGTGACTTGACAGCACTTTACACACACAGGTAACCTTCTACCTAGTTTATGTTCTTGATGAGGCAGCTCTTTTACTTGGGAAGATCCCCATGGCTCAAGCACATTGCTTCAGAGATTGGAGGGGGGAGAAATCACAGGAGACCGGTACAAGAAACCAGGACATTTATGGATTGGATAAGGCTTTTATAGTTGTCCAAACCAATAGTCCATAGGCTTTCTGTTAATCCCCCTGGCCATACCAGGAGACAAGATAGTTGCATTTCCATTGGAACTCTGGCACAGGAGAAGAGGGATTGTCCTTGCAATTTGCTTTGAAAGCTGAATTCCGAATGCCAAAAGTATGAGCTCACCATGGTGACCTAATAGGCTCTCTACGAATGCCCAGATGTGAGGACCTATATATTTACCTGAAACCATGGGACAAGTGTGGGGTGGCAGTGAAGTCACTTCTGAAGGTCAGGAAAGCCATGAATAACTCCAAAGAAGCTCTGAAGCAGTCCCGCGGGGCTTTCGTGGCTAATAACCAAGCATAAATGGCCACAAGAAGAAGAAGAGTTGGTTTTTATATGCCAACTTTCTCTACCACTTAAAGCAGACTCAACCTGGCTTACAATTACCTTCCCTTCCCCTCCCCACAACAGACACCCTGTGAGGTAAGTGAGGCTGAGAGAATGTGACTTGGCCAAGGTGGCTTCATGTGTAGGAGTGGGGAAACAAATCCAGTTCACTAGATTAGCCTCTGCCGCTCATGTGGAAAAGTGGGGAATCAAACCCGGTTCTCCAGATCAGACTCCACCGCTCCAAACCACCGCTCTTAACCACTACACCATGCTGGCTCTCCCATACATACACATAATACCTTTATTTAGTGTAATTATTTGATTTGAAACTTGCATTACATTTTCTCTTCAGTGTACTTACAAACAAGTTCTAAAATATGCTATTTGCAGGGCTGGAGTGCCCTTCACTGCCTTGCACCAAAATTCCAGTTTATCATTTGTTGACTCAAAAGTATGATATGCTTTTTAGCTCAAAAGGTGCAAGGCAGAAATTCTGTCTAACAGCAAACAGCTACTTTTTAATAGTCTGGTTTACTTACCGTATCTGAAGGTTAAAGCTTTGGGTTTTTTTATTCCAAATACCATTTGGAAAGCATCCCATTTCTGGGCATTAACTACACAGCTTATTAGGACATTGTGGTACGCTCAAAAGTTCTGTAGTCCAAACTTGCCATTCAAAGCAAATCAACACAATGGCAAGGGGCTGTTTAAACAGATCACTCAGAGAGGCAGGAAATTGTTCACAGAGTGGTACATATTTGTCCCTTATGATTATCAGTTTCCATACATAAAAGAACATTTTAACAACCAATAACAGACGAGTGTACAGCAGCTATTGAAGTATGTCACTGGCTAGAAGCTGTGAGCCTCTGGTTACTAGGATAACTGCCAGATAACAGCATAGAAAGTTTATAAACAAATAAATAAATGTTTAGAGAGCTGTTACCAATGTCTACCGGTAATAGGAAAAGCTGGTGATTTCATGGGAATTGAAGGATTGTTTCTACTGCTGCTGACAAGCTATTTTTCAAAGAGCATCCCATGAAAGATTACCTTCACTAGATCATTTTATTTGTTCATATGTCACTACAAATAACACAAATACTGACTGTGCCCACCGCCATGTCCCCTTTCCTAGAACTTTTGTATCTCCAAACTGATGCTTTCACACTCCACTTTCTCCTGTTGTTTCTCTTCCCTGCCTTTTCCTAGGAGGGGAAGTAAGAACCATATATGTCAACTTGGGTTCTTTAGAAGAAGGGAAGAATAAAAGTGCACTTGAACTCTTACCATTGAGACATCTGCCTATTAGTATAATTAAGGTTAATATTATTCTGCTGTTCCATAGAAGACCAGATGCCATTTCTATAGCACTAAGCACAAAATTTGGAAGCAATTTTCCAGGGACAAAAAAGAATATCCCCTGTCTTTCCTTGCTTTCATCATTGCTGCTTATCTCCATGGCCCATTAAAACAGAGTTCTTCATCATTTGGGGACCCAGAGAAAGATTCCAGTTTCATTAGAAGGCTTACCCACCTATGCTGTTACCCCTCCCATGAAGGAAAAGATACAGGGTTCCTAAGCCTTTTTTTCCTGTTACAGGAAGAAAAGCTGCTTGGGTAGCTTTTGAGTGGACAAATGCTAGGAAGGGAAGGGACTAAAGAGCCTCTTTCCCTACCACTCTTTCTACTCTGTTGCTGCCTTCAAGGCAGTTTTTCATTGCAAACAGAAACCATCAGGGAAAACAATCACATAATTGTTGTCTGAACCTCAAGCAGCAATCCACTGAAATCAATACAGTTCACTTCTAACTAAGTAAATATGTTCAGGATCAGGCTCCAGGTTCCAGCAGCCAGGTCCACTACAGCCCAGCTAAATAAAAGTACTTGGATTTAAGACAGTTGTCTCACTTAAGTCAAAACTAAAACAGATGGAATCTGAATAAAAAATATTATTTTGCCCCCTATTTTGTTTGTGAAAATAGTATTCTGTCTTCCACTTAATTTAGACACTGCTTACCATTTCCCCCTTGTCTACATAGAAAGTGGTATAATTAATATCAGAAGGATATCACTGTTAACTGCTTTAAAACCAGTACTTTAAAATGTGCTTCTAAAGAACCAAACCCCAACCAGCTGTTTTCAAGAACAGACATTTCTTATCTTTCAGTATCATTCATTAGAGCATATTAGGGGATGGAAGGAATGCCACAAAACAACAAGGTTTCTGAGTTCCCAGAAGATTTGTTACAATTTCTAACCCAAAGTGGTTCTGCACCTTAATTTATGTAGACATTTTCCCTTGATATTGGCAAGAAAAGAACCTTTTCTCAATCAGTGGTAAATATTATATAAATAGAAATTGCTAAAATCTCAAATGTCAAACTGGAAATCCCTTTTCCCCCTCTGCTCTTGATTATAAATATGAAAACTCCTCCAAGATGACATCAATGCCTCATCCACACTTTCTGGAATAAAATATTGAATTACAATCCATGTGAAATTATGTGACAGCCAGTACATACTCCCAGCATTAACAAGATATCTTCTCATACTGTAAAACTTTTCTGTCAACAAATTACATTGATTTTTATATTGTGATGTTAAATGTATGGGTTGCAATACCAATTCAAATGTCTACAGAAAGTATACATCATAATCTTCATGGGTCTATATTACTTTGGAATGCAAGTGGAAACAGGATGTCTGAATGCTCGCCCACAGGAATTTTTTGATGTGGTATGCGAATATACAGTCCTTACCTAACTTCTTAGGTGACATAGTGCTATATACTTTTTCTAAATGGTTAAAGTGAAGCGCTTTTGATTTTGGAACATTTATTTGCTGGTCAAATATTGATAATACCTTTTGCCTTAAGGATCACTAATGTGATCCCATGTTCAAGCCAATCTTTGCCACATTGATCAACTGACCCATCAGGTAAAAGGTGTAAATGGCCTGCTGCACTGATTGGTTGTGATAATGCAGTCTCTGAGATGAACCTGCATGGATGAGCAACTTCTAACCCTCTCTGGTCAAGGAACATATAGCTGTTGGTTGAACCTGAGATCTCACTGTGTTAAACCAAGAGCCTTACCTTTCCTGCAGAGTTTTCCATCATAATCATATGGCTGGAACAGGGCCAATGGCGTATTCCAAATTTCTTGCAATGTGACTTTCTCCTGTTTGGCTGAGTGGTTAGATGATTATTTTATAGTATAAGGTGTGTGTTTTAGTTCTATCTCCTTCCCTTTTTGTGGCTGGACAAAAGGTATATCCAAAACATCAGCTTTCTGTAATTCCACACTGGGGCGGGGGGCCTGTAGAAGATGACCCTCCCCTTGCCTTTTTCTACTTCTTACCTTTTCTCTGTGAGCTGTTAACAAGATGACAGACTTGCATTGTAAATGTGCAGTTGTGTCTTTGTTTCCCCTGCCTTTTAAAAGTCTCCTTCACCTTGATGAGGAAGACCATAGCTTCACTCTCCCAAGTGAACAACAAAAATAGCTGTATTAACTGCTTGGATGGTCTGTACTTCCTTCCTTACCTGGGTGACCTTTTGACAAAAGTATTGCTGTTTGCAATCTTTTGTGGCGAGTGGAATTGAATATCCATCTGCAAGGCGCCTACTGACTGTGTCACAATGATTCATACAGCTGAGGATGAAGTGCTGTGTGATTCTTTGATGGGCTCTTTTGTGTGCAGTGAGATACAGTGATGTCATTGGGGCTTTGCCAGTTTGGATTGGCTCCTTCGAAACATGGCTAGCATGGGTCATTGTCATGTACGTGGTTTCACTGCATCTGTTTTAAACTCACAGCTAGTAAGGGTGAATGAGTGACTAGTCGAAAATGACCCAATGAACTTTCCCAGTCCTGGCCCAACAATACCCACTAGATCACATGAGTTATCTGGATTTTCCATGACATCCTTTTTGACTCTCAGAAAATATATGAGAAGATCATTGTGTTCAATGTGCTATTAATAAATGCTATCTTTGTTGTTATATTCAGAAGTTGTAGGAAAAACCAAATTTCATAACAATTTATGGGTTCTCTTTCTGCCTCCACTATGTTTTAATCAGCTACAGCCAACACTGTATCATTTTTCTCCTATTCAGTATCACTAAGGAACATTCCACCTTGGAATCCAAGCCAGTTTGATCAGAAGTTAAGCAGGCTCACTTAGTGCTCTCTGCTGCATCTGATCCCTGACCTGTGAGGTCCAGGCTATCCCAATCAGATACTGGAAAAAGCAGGGTCAACCCTGATAAGCACTTGGATAGGAGACCACCAAGGAAGTCCAGGGTTGTTCTGCAGAGGCAGGCAAGGGCAAACCACCTCTGATTGTCTCTTGTCTTGAAAACCCTATGGGGTCGCCATAAGTCGGGTGCAACTTGATGGCACTTTCCACCAACACACTGCATCTAATATACCCAAATGGCTTTAGCTCAACTGCTGCAGCCAATCCATATACCTTATGGAGACAACTGCAAGATCACTGTATGGCTATCTTCCCAGGTTTGGTTCTGGGCATTGTAAGAGAAAAGATACCCATTTTTTCTGAGACCAGTTACTTAATACTTCTGGTGATGTTCAACAATGCCAAAATGTGAGTGCAATCAGCTGTCTTGTAGATATGTCCACTGAGACCAGCACAACAATTGTTCAGTTCATTCCTCTGCATCAGATTGCACTAGAGCCACTATGATGCATATTGCAGCTGGTGTTTGAAAAGTGTTGTCAGGATTCAAATGCTTCCTATGTGGCTGCCTGTCCTCCTTAGTAGTGATGTATTGGAAAACCTCATGCCTTGTCCATGTTATTTTGGCAATGCCTAGGTTGGGCAAGAGTCAAGATGGAGCTGCAGAATTAAGTGAAACACAACATGGACACTTTATATACATTAAATTCAGATCAGTTTAAAAGACAACGTGTACAATTCAAGCCTAACAAATTTTAAATGTAGGCTTAACAATTTCTCGGGTTGTATAGATAACATGCCCTCACCTGGATGGCCCAGGCTAGCCTGTTCTAGTCAGATCTCAGAAGCTAAGCAGGGTCAGCCCTGGTTAGTATTTGATGGGAGACCACCAAGGAATACCTGTACAGAGGAAGGCACTGTACAGAGGAAGGCACTGGCAAACCACCTCTGTTAGTCTCTTGCCATGAAAACCCCCCAAAAGGGGTCGCCATAAGTCGGCTGCGACTTGACGGCACTTTACACACACACACACACACACACACACACATAGATAGATAACATCCTCCAACCAGATAAAATAAGCCACAAGATAATAAATGTAATACTCAATAAATTGAAAAATTGTCCATATAAACTATTACAATTAATACTGTTATATGCTTTCTCTATCCCTTTTGGACCAAGTCAAAACAGCAGTCATGCAAGATTTGTACAAAGAAATGACCGATATAACATCCCTTAATTTTTTTTCATTACAGTCACGGTCAAACAGGTATGGAATAAAGTTTTGCTTGGCTTCCCCATTTTAGCAGTGGGACTGTCTGTGGGTACTCCCTGCTGGGTATGGGCATTCACATGGATATCCATTAATGGCTATTTCTTATTAGACAAATTTTAATAGGGCGTCTATATTGAATGATATTAAAGTGTAACTTGAGAGAAGTAAGTAAAACTCTGGTGTTGTAAAATGACTGTTTTTTTACATACAGAAAATCCAGCCTGAAAATAAGCTAGGATTAAAAATAGCAATTGTATCTGGATGAAATTATGAAATGATGTTGAACTAGATGAAAGAGCTGGTTTCTGGTATTGAAATATCAAATATAAAGGGAAAAAATCCTGCATTTTAGTGAGTGGCATAAGGCACAATATTTACACCAAGAGAAATGAGATGAGAGTGTTTTTATACTTACTGTTAAGTAGCTTTTATGGCCAAGAGCAGTTAATGGAAAACATTCTGAATCAACTCAGCATCTGCAATAGCAATATAAAAGAGAGAAGTTCAGTCTTTCATTTTACTGAAGGACTGTCAGATTGTTGCAGAAAGAACTGAATTGCTGAATTTGGGAAGATAGAAGCAGGAAAAAAATTGGGTTAGATCCTACAACTCCATTATGCTAAGGCTGGAGCCTTCTGCTGGCTCACGATTTTTGGGGACCATGGACTTCCTGGGGCCAGTCTTCTGCTGCTGTAAGGCTCCTTGTACTGGAAGAAAGCTCTGTCATTAGCTGACGGAGGCCTATCTTACTAACCCCTCCCAGAGGAGTTAGAATGAGTGTACATGGGAGGGGAGCAGAGCTGTGGCACAACAACCTTTGTCCTAAATTTAAACATTTTTATTTGAACGTACACAAAGAGAGTACAAGTGTACTATTCTTGCCACGCCATCAGGGGTCTCAATCACACTAAGATCTGGACATGTATTTATGAGTAAGTACATAGGCTGTTTGCATACGTTTAGATGAACATGTGTAAGACTTGCCATTGTAATCTGGTTCTCCCATTCATTCTGTCCCTTCCAAATGTCATGAGGAGTTAAGACAAAAGGAAGCTTCTCCCGAAGTTCCTTACTGCTAGGAAAAGGATGGTATTGAAAGAGGAAAGCTTATGTGCTGAATCACTGGATTGATATGCTTCTGTGATGATCCACCTTCTTCAGGAGGCAAGCCACAGTAGTCAATATTTGATGTGACCTCTGGGAAGCAATCAAGAGAGACTCCATATACTTTAATTTCCTTTCAGTGTTAAAATGAAGAAAGTGAATAACTTCAGAAATGAATTTATTATTTTAGCTCCATGAATGTAGTCGATACTATCAGTGCCTGATTTCCGCATAGCTTAGGCACTGATAGGGGGTGACTGAACATAAGCTGAAATCTACCAGATTTTACTTTGAGGAACCACAGCTGGTTGACCGGAAGAAAAGGATTATGAAATGAAGATGTATCTTATAAAGGAGATTAGTATTATCCAGGCGAACACATTCCAGGACTTGCCCAGCTTTAAGATTTATAAGAATGTGAAGGGGAGGACACACATTTTTTTCTTTTGAAGTATCCAAGTATTTGAGTTCTCTTCATATCTTTGCTTCCACTTTTTCTTCTCTTCCAGTTTCTTCGATTTCATGAAAGGCAAAATTTGTTGAATAAAATGTGATGAGACACCAGGACACAACAAATATTGCTACAACAAATGTCCTGGCTTTAAGGACTTTTTCTCAGATCTCATCATTCATAGAAAATGAATCTCAAGATTGGCCTTGTTATTGATATATTTCTGGCATTTCTTAGTTTAAGGAATTTGATACAAAAGACAGAATAGAGAACAATTAATATTAATACAAGGTCATAGCAACCTTCAGATGCAGAACTACATAGCCTATACATGGAAATATGGGCCATTTTTGCATGGTAATTAGCAGCGCGTTCCAGGCTGGAAGTGACTGCGAAGCTGGTGCAGATCTGCTTTGTGTTTGCTCCGCCACTGCTGCAAAGAATAGCCAGAGGGAACCATGCAGAACAACAGCGGCGCATTAGCTATGCACACACTAATGGCTATGCAAACGAACAAAAGAGCAGGCAAGTGGGGGGTAGGTGGGATTTCTCTTTTTGCGTCAGGACCATGAATAGGCATTTTTAAAGTTGCATTTTTAAAAAGAGCTTTGAACGAGCATCAAAATTGACCATGCATAAATGGCCATGGCGTGAGCATGCTAGCCTCAATTTCTGCATTGGAAAGCAAAAAAAGGAAGGGGGAGATTTATAGTGAAGAAGTGGTGAGCAGAAGGGGGATGATTAACCTTTTCTTCACTAAGCACCCCCCCTGCAACTTTCCTCCTTCACAAGTGGACATCATAGATATGCAGTTGATATATCAGGAAGGAAAAGTAAGGAGGGACATTGCAGCACAAAAGTAGCAGAAAAAAGATGACCCAAGTGAACACTTCCTACTTTTTTCTGTTACAAATTCCCTCCCTCACTCCCTGTTAGGGTTGCCAGGTTCCTCCCTCGCCACTGGCAGGACCTTCATTGTGGTGGTGGTGGGGGTGTGTGATTGGCACAATAACCTCATTTGCGGGTTTACCCCAGGAGTGACGGGGATGCTTTAGCACATTCCTCCCAAAACTCTATTATTTCCATAGAGTTCCATTGAGTTTTCCATAGAGTTCTGGGAAGAATGTGCTAGAGCATCCCGGTCACTTCTGGGGTAAACCCAGACATTAATCCCCCTCTTCAGCTGGCCTGCTTCCACCCTCTGGCCAGCTGAGGGGCGGCAGGCTGCCCCCTTAATTGGCGGGCAATTGCCCGCCATTACCTGGTATCTGGCAACCCTACTCCCTATCCCCACTTCGCAGGGGGTCAGAGCAGGAGTTTTCAGAGTCCTGGTTGTTGCTGACTGTATAAGAGTATTCAGCAGATCTCATAGGCACTTGGTGGGTATGATAGTGTGAGACAACTTCCAAAATAGAGCAGCTAATAAGCCAGTCTACAAACTGCTGTCATGTTACATGTAGTGGATATCTATAATCCATCACTTCCCCTTCTGTATTCTTAGGGTTAGTGCTGACATCATCAGAAAATTGTGCCACAAGATTCTAAATAATGCTGGATATAGGAATATAAATCCAGGCTTTTGTTTACCTAACTCTTTAACAAGAGAACTATAAGTTCTGTCTCAAAGGAAAGGTATAAAGTTGAAAATTTAAACAATCTAATCCACTAGTTGCTATATGAATTGTCTGCGACTTCCCACAAAAATACCCTTTACTGTACATTTGAGTCTAAGAGATATTATACAAGAGAAAGGGGACATGGTAACTCCAGAGACACCTCCTCTCCCTTTCTACTATATTAGGTTTAGTACGGACTGTGTTTTAGTTTCTCAGAGTACTTTCTGCCATCTGTTTTTAATTTTTCTTTAATTTCCATTCATGGTCTTTGGACTACTCCCTGTGTTCCGAGGAAGGCAGCAATTAAAGCTAACATTATCTCAGTGCCTCTTTGAGGTTATCTATATATCTAATTCTGAACATGGCTTCCTCCAAAAAGGCAAATGGTGAGGGGGGTTAAGCCCCCCCCCCATGCCAAAGCAATACTTGCACTTCCCCTGGAGAAGACTGGAGGATGGACTTTATGGCATTATACACTGCTGAGGTTGCTTCTCTCCCCAAACCTCACCTTCCCAAGGCTCCACACCCAAATCTCCAGGAATTTCCCAGGCTGGAACTGGCAACCCTAAGGGGGAACTGATCTCTGTAGTTGGGAGAACTGTTGTGATTCCAGAAGAGCTGCGGCCGCCAGTGCCGCTACTGCTTTGAGGGGGGAGGAAGCAGGTGGGCAGCTGAGAGAGCCACCGCCACTGCTGCTGCAGTAGGAGGAGGAGAGGAAGCAGGTGATAGGCTGAGGGTGATGGGGGGCAGAAAGAGAAAGTGACAAGCATGGAGGGGAGAGTGTAAGAAAAGGGGTGGCAGGAGGGAGAAAAGGTGAGGGATTGAGAGAAGTAGGCGGTTGGGGAGAAATCAAAGAAGGGGAAGGGACAGCTGCTCCCGCAAGTTTCTTGCAGGTCCCCACTTGGGACTTTCTATTATCATTTTTGCACAATGTGTAGCTATGCTATGCGCACAGCTTCTTTACACTAGTGTTGACATGTGATTAGTGGAATAACCTACCATATTCAGTTCCCATATGGAATAAATTATGGTAGGTAGATCATTCAAGGCAGATTTTTTAAAAAAACAACAACCACAATTCTGTGAATTAAGTCATCACTGTTGATGTTTGTGCAGATGAAGTGGAACCAAGAACTCCCTCAAGCACCTGTTCATAGAATTCTACTTCAAGCATCTGTCCATAGAAGTACATCACACTCATAATGCATATCGAGACACCCTCAGAACACATTTTATGAACTACAGCATGTAACTCTGGTTCTTACATTAAAAGAATGTGGTTTTATTAACCAACAGTATTGACCCAGCTAAATTTAAAGTCTTTTTAAATATAACTGGTAGAAATTTATGAATGTGGTTAACTCTGCCATTGAAATTAATGAGAATTAAAAGTGGGTACAGTCCTATTCCTATAGAAAGCCCAGTGAATAGGGAAGAACGCTAATGATGATAAACAATTAGGAGTGTTCCCAAATATTCCAAACAAAGCTAGCATCCTAATCTGAGATGTTTCTACAATTGCTGTTACTACCAATAGTATACTATTTTAAAACAAAAATTATTAGGATGACTGAGACATAGTAGTTGATTCCACGTCCTCATTTTGAAGGGAAAAAATCTGAAAGGAATTTACAGCAACAAATGCCAACTTGGCACCTAACCTAGACAAAATCAATTTGCAAGCTGTTACCTTCATTGACCCCAGAGGGGAGATTTTGGCAAGCAATACCGTCAGGCTCTGCATGGAAATGATCCCTGATGCCATCCAGATGTGCCACATAACAATTGAACATTTAGTTTGCTTGTGCCCATT
This sequence comes from Euleptes europaea, assembly GCF_029931775.1. Lineage (NCBI taxonomy): Eukaryota > Metazoa > Chordata > Lepidosauria > Squamata > Sphaerodactylidae > Euleptes > Euleptes europaea. The sequence continues at coordinate 32,847,489 of NC_079320.1, read as the reverse complement.
TGCTGTTTGCCCAACAATGTAATACATTTTCTCATAGATATGTCAAACAGTTTTCCCCTGCCATATTGATCAGATGCATTGGAAGCTTGTTGGAGACCAATTCTTTCAGTTAAATAAGCTGTAATGCCAACCTAAACAGAGTTACACCCTTCTAAATCCATTCACTTAAATTACTATGAACATCACTGACTGCTAAAGATTATGCAGCATCACCATCATCTATATGCTAATTCCCAAGGGTAGTCCCCATCTGTGGATATCTAAATCTGCAGATCAGGGCCACACTTTCCCAAAACAGATTTTTCTACAAACCTGGGGGACCCACTAGGTTTGCAGGAAAATCTTAAAAAATCTGAGCCTGGTCCTGGCTGGGGAGGGCGGGAGGGAGGGAGGGCTAGAAATTTAACTAATAAATAAATGGAGGAGTTAATTCCTAAAGTAAAACAGTGTTATCTGCAAATGTGCAGACAATGCACTTACCTTTGAGGGCCCTGATGACCACTGCTACTGTTCCGGTGGTGGAGCCCGCAGAAGCATTCCTACTATCAGGCTGCAGTATAATCTGTGGTAGCATCCCTCCGCCCTTTTAAATGAAGCACAAGAAGCTGATTTGTGAAGATAATTGATACTTTCATGGGGCATCAGGGACTATTTAAGCCATTATTTCTATGAGAAGGTTTTCTGCCTGTTAGCCCATCCACCCATTTTTAGGAACAGAATGAGATTAGCTAGTCACTGTTAAGGGGCCAAGCAGGAATTCTGGTGACTTTCTTTAAGATTGACATGGGAATGGCTCTGTTTGTTTGTTGCCCATTCCACATGCTTTTAGGATTGGGTTTTTTTAAAAAAAAAATCTGGCCTGGTTTAGACTGGCTAGGCCATAACTAGGTTGGTAGGAATAGTGTTAGGGTTGCCAGGTTTTTATGTGCAGGCTTGGAGAAACAAAGCCACCAAAAATGCTGGCAAAGTTTGGTGCCAGTGTGGGTTTGCCCAACATGCTGGTAGCCACAGTAGGATGTTTGTTAGCTTGCAATTCACACTCAAAAGCAAAGGAAAAGTTCTCAAATGTAGATCAACCATTAATAAAGCCTAGTTTAACAGGAGCCAGCATGGTGTAGTGGTTAAAAGCAGCAGACTCCAATCTGAAGAACTGGGTTTGATTCCCCACTTCTCCACATGAAGCCTGCTGGGTGACCTTGGGCAAGTCACAGTGCTTTCAAAATCTCTCAACTCACATGGAGACAGGCTAAGGCAAACCACCTCCGAACATGTCTTGCCTTGAAAACCTTATGGGGTCGCCATAAGTCAGCTGTGACTTGATAGCACACTTACTCACGCACACACAGTTTAACCTAGCTGCTTGTGTCTTCATTCTGGGTGTTACCACAAGGTTCTCCCTGCCAAATATCAGACAAATAAGAGAAACATTCAAATGTTTTGTTGTTGTTTGTTTTTACAAAACCTAGGATGGAATATCTTTGATTTCAGTTCTGTTTGGATGAAATTTTCAGAAACTGCACACCTTAGTCAGGGACTGCACACCTTATTGAGGAAATGTCAAAGAGGTGAGAGACAGAAATCCCATATCTATAGGCAATCAAAGGCAAAACATTCTCTTTAGCCTAATAAATGGAGGTTGTCAGGGGGTTTGGAACTGAATACACTTCCCTACTGTCCAGTCAGGAAGATCCATTTTGCTATTTTTGCACAAAGTGGGGAAATTTATTTTCCTTCTAGCACAGGGGTGAGGAACCTTTTTTCCGCCAGGGGCCATTTGGATATTTATAACATCATTCGGGGGCCATACAAAATTATCAACTTAAAAATTAGCCGACCAAGCCCCAAGCAGGCAGCTGCCCCAGATGACACACACACACCCCGCTCAAGGGCAAGCAGGCAGGCATCCAACCAGTGGTACACTCGCCCACCTGGTGGCACAGGATGGTCAGTTGCACCAGCCGGGTGTAGCCGTCCAGCAGCACACCGGAGTTGCTCCTGCTCCATATGGTAGGGGCCGGATTCTACCTCCGCCTGCAGGGATGAAATGAGAACACATTGGCAAAGAACTCCCCCGCCCCGTGCATTCTGACCCTGCCTCCTTTAACCCCTCCATTGTCGCCACTTCCGCCCCCAGCCCTCTTGTAGTACAGAGGGAAACGTTTCTCCATGGCCCAGGTGGGAAAGGGTTAACACAGTTTCTTGGGTGGTCCTAGCAGCTCCATAGCTAACAACTCTTCTGCAAGGGGTGGGGAGGTTCCTTTTCTCGGCAAAACAAATTCACATCTGCCTTGAATAGAGGCTATTCCTGTCCGCGGGAGGGGGTGGATCACCAGTCTTAGATCCTTCTGAGTTAGAGATCTGCCAGGACCCATGAAGGGCCAGACCAAATGATTTCGCAGGCCTTAAAAGCCCCCCCGGGCCTGACGTTCCACACCCTGTTCTAGTAGATGTAGGATGTCATGGCCCAGGCTTCAACAGGTGAAACATCATCAGAGGAAGAGCCTGAGCAGGGAGAAATAATGGGTATTGCACCTCAGACAGCTGAGAATGCAGGGCAGGGCGAAGGACAACAGGTAGGAGTAAACACCAGCCCCGCTGAGGAGTTGGAAGTAAACACAGAATCACCTCCTTCGGCACAAACAGATGCAGCTGCAACTCCACAGAAGCAGGACCCACCCAGCTCACCTGAAGCCACTCAACAACAGCACAGGCAAAGAGGAAGAATGGAGTTGCAAAGTAAAAGGAGAAGTGCGCGTCTACAGGCACTAAGGAGACGGCTCCAAGACTGTGAGTTGTCTGAGGATGAGAACTAAGGCAAAGAGAAACAGCTTAAACCCAGGCTTGGAACAGACAGACATTGTGAAAGCAATTGTTGCAAAAGGATCTCTGACTTTTGTTGCTGACGCTCCTAGACTTTGATAAACGGACTTCTGACCCTTGGACCGGACTTTTGACTTCCCCTCTGCACGCCGACTTTATTTTGGTTTCCAGCTCCTGGCGGGACTCCCCCGGATTCCTGCATTCCTGAGATAACAGCCTGCCCTCAAGACCAGTAGCCGGCAGTAACCCGAGACAACCTGGCCTAGCACATAGGCTCACTTGCGTGGTTTCACTGTATGCTTTGACTGCTATGAAAATTCTAGCTAGAGCTCTGCTCAAGACCCAACTTGCTAAAGCTTGACTTGTGTTGCTGGGGGAAGGAGATAAGAAATTTTACCTCTGTTTTTCTTAATCTAATTCATTTGTATTGTTATTTCCTTTTGTCTTTGCATTTTATATATGCTCAGTTTTATCTACAAATTTAATGGCTCTTGGTCCTTTCCAATAAATTATTACTATTATATTTTTGCATGTAAAATAAAATCTGGATTAACAATAAATACATATTTAGATCTCAAAGCTGTGGTTTCAGTGTAGCAGTCAAAGGTACATGGATCCTACCAGGAAATAAAGGTAGCAACTGTTACGTATGCACTTGCTTGTTTCTGAATATAACCATTCCAGTGGTGCAAATCACAGTGGTTATATGTAAGCTGTATTTACAAAATCAAGGCTTCACTTACCAAGAATAAATAATGTCATTATACGCTTACTTTAGAAAAGATGCAAATTGACATGTAACTGATAAAGATCAGGGCCACTCAGCTCTCCCAAGTTGAAGAAAACAAGAGCACAACATTAGGATCATGTATATTGCATCCATTAACTGGCTGTAGAGAAACAAATTCATTTAACATTTACTTCTCATTCGGAATAGAGATACAGTGCAATAACCCTCTCTAGCTGAAATCTTGTTATATCTTTCAGAAAACATTAAGGATGCATTAGCTTTAGAAGCTTGGCCTTGACGTTGGGTGGCTTTTCACTGATCCCCATTACCAAAGTGCATTTGAATAAGATATATTATAATGGAGAAACTAGTCCAGAAAGTTTTGTTCCCCCTAATATGCAGCACAAAGGAAATTATTGAGTGGGGGATGGGGTTTGGGGCCCAAATAATTGGAACCTTTCAGTAGGGCTAAAAAAGAAGGTGGGTTAATGGATGTCTGACAGCAAGTGTTTTATTGTATATAAAAATGACAATAAACTTTAAAGTAAAATATAGAGACTGCTTCCCATAAATGAGTATCCCCCCCCCCTTGTGCATTCCCTATATTTACCAATCTCATCATATCCTCTGCCTAATCTATCTTTCCTCCCACTGGCCCAAGAATGTGGTAGGAGCTGCAGCTATCTCTGTTTTGATTAATGTACAGAGAGAATTCCTTTCTAACATGAATTAGTTATATCAGCAAGGGATGTGTTGACCATAGTTAAAGCAACAGTGTGCAGAATTTTCATGAGAGTTGATTTAAAAAAAAATAGTTGTGAAAATTGGTCATTTGAGGGATGTGAGAGATCTTCCTAGATTTTTTTTACTTTAGTCGTTTTTTATTTTTCACTGCTAATTGCAGCTCTATGTTTTGCTTCTTTGGTGTCATCCCTATGGTTTCCATCAAATCAAAGACTATGTAGTGCAAATGATACTGTTATGGCACCAGACATTTGCTGTATGCATTTGCCTGAGAAGCCAGTTCGACAAAGCAATGGGCTGTGGAATTGACTTCTCTCTGAATAGGGAAGGAGGGAATACACCCTTCATCCCCCAGGAAACCAAACAATGCCCCTCCTTTTCTTGAAATGTTTAATTGCCATGCAAACCAAAATTTTTGCCTTGATTCAGTTTTGGTCACATGACTCACAACTCATTGGACATACATATACATTTGGATCTGGATTCCCATTCTGCCTTAAGTATTCAACTACACAAGACTGGATCGGGGGAGGAAGCACTGACTGGTAGCCTCATCAATGGGGACACATTCCTGACAGCTGCCCACCCACCCATCCCCGCAAGCAGTGTTGTGTCCTTTCACAAAAGGAAGCAAAAACCCCTCCCCCAATGCAGACGAAATATTCACAAAACACACACTGCGCTCCATTTCATTTCAACACTATGTCAAACTACTGCTTGTTTCTGTGGTATTAATTGGGCCCAAATTAATAAATCACTGAAATTCCCAGTGGGACTGACACTTCCAGAGGTCAAGCTAGAGTGGAAGCAATAAGTATCAGTTTCTCACAGACATGCTATCATAACATCTGTTTGTGTCCTCCCTGCCTATTAAGCTGTTTATACTGCTACTTGTATGCATGTATAGCTGCCTTTGGGTGTTTTTGTTGTTCTTCCACCATCACCAGGACAACATCATGTACCAATCTTGAGCCAGCTGTCAGCATATCAATCATCCAATGCCATATGAAGTAGTAGCACATACACTTATTTAAGAACAGTAGAACTTGCTGGAGCTAAGAACCTAACAAAAGTGCTTTGCTAAGAATAGAATAAGCACATACAGATTTTTCACAGCAATAGGTTTTGTAATAAGTTAAGGTTTGATCTATAGGATCCCTGTGGTGCAGAGTGGTAAGCTGCAATACTTCAGTCAAGGCTCTACTAACGCCCAGAGTTTGATCCCGGCGGAAGTTGGTTTCAGGTAGCCGGCTCAAGGTTGACTCAGCCTTCCATCTTTTTGAGATCGGTACAATGAGTATCCAGCTTGCTGGGGGTAAAGTGTAGATGATTGGGGAAGGCAATGGCAAACCATCCCATAAACATACTCTGCCTAGTAAACATCATGATGTGACATCACTGACACTGGTAGGATACAAGTGTGGTGTAGTGGTTAAGAGTGGTGGTTTGGAGCGGTGGAGTCTGATCTGGAGAACCGGGTTTGATTCCCCACTCCGCCACATGAACGGCGGAGGCTAATCTGGTGAACTGGGTTGATTTCCCCACTCCTACACATGCAGCCAGATGGGTGACCTTGGGCAAGTCACACTCTCTCAGCCCCACCTACCTCACAGGGTGTCTGTTGTGGGGAGGGGAAAGGAAGGAAATTGTAAGCCAGTTTGAGTCTCCCTTAAGTGGTAGAGAAAGTGGGCATATAAAAACCAACTCTTCTTCTTCTTTAGGGCTGTTGAAAAAAAAGTTTGGTAAAATTCGGATTCGGCAAAATTTGGCCCTTTTTGATTCGGCAAATGCCGAAGTCCGAACTCCCCCGATTCGGATCTGTGGAATTCGGTGCTAAGTTCCGAGTTCGGGGGAAAATGCGGCCGAATAAAGCCATTAAAAACACATTCGCGCCTTTCCGCGGCTCCAGGGGGCATTTTTGGAGGTAGAGGTCCCAAAATTTCAGCGTAGCTTGAGGGGGCCCTTCTTGCAAGAACCCCCAGGTTTTGTAAAGATTGGGTCAGGAGGTCCTGAGATATGGGGCTTGGAAGGAGTCCCCCCCAAAATCACCCACAGGAATAAAGGCATTAAAAACACATTTGTGCCTTTCTGCGGCTCTGGGGGCGGGGCATGTTTGGAGGTAGAGGTCCCAAAATCTCAGTGTACCTTGAGGAGACCCTTCTTGCAAGAACTCTAAGTTTTGTGAAGATTAGGTCAGGGCCCCCCGAGTTATGGGGCCCGGAAGGGGTCCCCCACATCTGCCCATTGGAATAAAGCCATTAAAAGGGATGTACTAAAATGAATGACAAGTCAGCCCATTGGAAGCAATGGGAGAGGCTGCCCAGCCCACTGAAGATAATGGGAGAGGGGAATGTTGGTTGACTTGCATTGACTCCACTGAAATACATTACAGGGGATGTACTAAAACGAATGACAGGCTAGCCCATTCGAAACAACAGGAGCAGCTGCACAGCCTATTGGAAACAATAGGAACCAGCCAGAGAGAGATTCACTGACCCACAGGAAGAGAGAGAGACTCAACTCCACAGGAAGTTGGCAACCAGTGAAAACAGTAGTAAGCACAGTCCCACACAGAGGCAATCAAGCCCACTCCCCAGCAGAACAGGTAAACCCACCCCCTTTGGCTTCCCCCCTCACACACACACACACACACACACAGAATCTCCCCCCCCCCCGCATACACACACACAGGAAAAAAATTATAGAGAATTATAGAGAAAAGCCCCCAAATGGGTCTTACTGTGGATGTCTTCTATCAGGAGCAGGGACTGGGAGGACTCAGGAGTAATCCTATCCAATACGATTCTAGCAGACTCACACACACATACTCTCTGTCACGGGAGGTTTTGCCTTGGATTTGCCGCTCTCTAGATGCACTTTAAGGATTGCCTGCTCCCATTCATTCCAATGGGTGGATTGGGGGGGACCCCATAATTCGGGATTAATTGCCTTTTAGTCAGACCCCCGGGCCAGGGTAATGGTACGGCCCAACTGCCAAGGCAACCAGACCCCCAGGCCGGGGTAATGGTACGGCCCAACTGCCGAGGCAACCACCAGACCAGACCCCCGGGCTGGGGTAATAGTATGGCCCAACTCAAATGTGTTTTTAAAGGCTGTAATGGGCAGATGGGTGGGGGGACACCTTCTGGGCCCCATAACCCGGGACCCCCTGCCCCAATCGTCACCAAACTTGGGAGTTCTTGCAAGAAGGAAGATAAAGCCATCTCTAAAAGGGAATTATCCTGTTTCATCAAGTCCAAATGTGACCAGGGTCCATGTTAAATATTGCTTGGGGACCTGATTCCTCTGCAGGGAGCAGCGTGGCAGGAAGAGGGTATTCAGCCTTCCCTCCTTTCCATCCCGCAGCATTTTCACAAGCAAGTGGCCTCTGGGGATCAGAACACACGAGCAGACACATTGACTCTAGCAGCAGGACAAACATCCTCATGGCCATTTTTTGCTCAAAACAATGGTCTAGAAGGGAAGGGAGGGAAGGCTGAAGCTCCTCCCCTTGCAATGCTATGCTCCACAGTGGAATCAAGCCCCCAAGCCATTTTTAATATGAGTTCCCAATCATCAGGGTTGCCAGCTCTGGGTTGGGAAATACCTGGAGATTTAGGGGGTGGGATCTGGGGAAGGTGGGGTTTGGGGAAGGGAGGGGCCTCAGCAAGATATAGTGCCATATAGTGCCACTCTCCAAAGCAGCCATTGCCTCCAAGGGAACTGATCTCTGTTGTCTGGAGATCAGTTGTAATAGCGGGAGATCTCCGAATGCCACCTGGAGGTTGGCAACCCTACCAGTCACACATGTAACACAGGCCAGGTCTGGGGAAGCCCCAACCTGACTCTCATTACACTACTCCTCTCATGCAATGAGTAGGGTTGCCAGGTGGCTTGGAATGGCGGGTAATCTGTTGGCTGGCAGCAAGGATCTCGTGCTCCCACAGCCGCGAGCCACAGGATCCTGTCACTTCCAGTTTACTTCCGGAAGCACCGCAGCACAACGTGACAATTTATCACCCAAATGGGAGTTTGAGTGGTAAATCATCCGGTTGTGCTGCAGTGCTTCCGGAAATAAACCGGAAGTGACGGGATTGCGTGGCTCGCGGCCGTGCGCATGCGATCCCCGCCCCCCAAAATCTCCTGCCAGGCGAGAGGGGGAACCTGGCAACTTTAGCAATGAGGCCCCATGAGAAAGGCATTGCAGAGGCAATCATGTGGAAAGAATGCTTTATCTGAGCACTGAAACCCCTGAAAGCACTCTCCCTCCAAATGCCTGCCCCTTCAGCGCCTGCCTGCTTCTCCCACCTGTATAAGGAGCTCTGCCATGGGCAGGGCTAGAACATAGAAACAGGCTCTGCTGAGCTTGCATTTGAAATTAACCTTCCTTTTCCCCCTCCCTCGTGGGCTCTGAAAGAGCTGCTGTCCTCTTGCCTCATGGTAAACCTTTTTGAAATTGAGAGATCTTCTGAAAACAGTTTATGCTCAAGGATCCCCCCCCCATCCCTCTGGACATGTCTAAAGCCTCAGGCATACATAAATTAGCTATTTGGAACCTAGCCAGTGGGATGTCATGCAGAGAGGAAACTGATCTCTTTGGGTTAACAAATGCAGAAAATGAGGGTCCCTGTAATGAAGGGATAGTCATATATGTTGATATTCAGTTAAACTTCATAACATTGAACTTTTCAGTAGTATAGCATTATCATAGACAGGAAAGATGCAATTCAGTGGAAGGATTTTCTTCTGAGTAAACCATATAGGTTTCAGTGTTTAAGTATCAAAGCATCTTAGACAAAATCCTGAAACCGTATTATTTATATCCAACACTATTTTAGTAAAATAGATACCCTTGAAAATACCTGCATAAGTTTATTTCTCCAATCATAAACAGTACCTGAAAAATTCATTGACTGAAGAAAAGGGAGGCATTGGATAAATTTAAACATACTTTTCAATTTTTGAATATGTTTGAATATGAAATAGACCCTCCGTGCCCTTACTACGGCTAAAAGACTTATTTTACAGCACTCTAACAATAAAAGCCCACCTCTGGTATAGGGCTGTTGAAAAAAAAATTCGGTAAAATTCGGATTCGGCAAAATTTGGCCCTTTTTGATTCAGGAAATGCCAAAATCCGAACTCCCCCGATTCAGATCCGTGGAATTCGGCACCAAGTTCCAAGTTCGGGGGGAAATTCGGCCAAATAAAGCCATTAAAAACACATTCGCGCCTTTCTGCGATGGTCACCTCAAGCTACGCTGAAATTTGGGGACCTCTACCTCCAAACATGCCCCCCAGAGCAGCAGAAAGGCGCAAATGTGTTTTTAATGCCTTTATGGTTATGCTGCTGATTCAGAGCCCCCGAATTTGCCTAATTTATTCAGCGATTGCCCCGAACTCGCTGAATTTGGCTCATTGTTTTTCCGCCTTTTTTTAATTTGGTTCCATCCAAACTAGAAACCGCCGAATCGGGGAAAATTCGGCTGTTTTTCAGTTCGGGATCAACCGAATCGACAGCCCTACTCTGGTAAATCAATGGATTGATGTCCTTAGAACTCTATCAGTATTTGAATGCATGGCATATAGATGGCAAGTGTGCATGGAATTAAGGAATGAAAGCGTAAATGGTGTTATAACAGACTCAGAACAAAGCAAAGAAAAAGGCAGAGAGGACAGGATAGTGTTCCACAGCAGTCCTGCAGAACTCTTTATTGCTAGGGAAATTATTTTTGACAGAACAGGAGACAAATAATAAGGGATTTTGGCTCAGAGGTTAGTGAGCACAAGTCTTCTTTTGTTAATATATGCTACCACACAGGAATTTGCTCTGAAGATGGAAAATTGCTGGGAAAGGATCCTTTACCTGCGGGCAGGTCAGAGATAATGCGAACCTATGCGTGTTCACTTGCAGGCCATTCCTGACCTCTGAGGCTGAAAGAGAGGTGCCCAAGTGGCCATGCACAGATGCCAGCATTGGCGCTTACGCCGCCCTCCCTGGACTGTCATGGCAGCACAGCCCTGGGATGCCGGCTTGGCCTCCCACTGGCATCCCACCGGTGCAAGCATTCGCACCGTCATCCTAGGGGGCGTTCCCAGGGCTTTCTGGGGGCAGAGCTACTGGTAGGCAGCTTCCTAATCCCTTCTAGCCTGGGAATGACCCCTTATGCCTCAGCAGCGTTGCACCAGATTTTTGCTGGTGCAGCATCGCTTTACTCTATGAGGCTTTTCCCCCATTTTAAAAAAACATTTTTAAATCACCAAATCTCTTTGGAGGCGCCACAGCATCACCACGGCCACACCGTGCCCGGCCGCCACTGGGCTCAGGAATGGGCTATTAGAAAAGAATCCTACTCACAGCCTGATCTTATGCATTTTATTTATTTATTTATAGTCCACATTTCACACTGAGACACAAAATGGATTACACAGTGTAAGTCAATGCAATCAATCAGATGAGATATCTAATAAACAATGCAATAAGGCTAGGACTACAGCAATTTGAAACAGATCAAAAATCATTACACCTGATATATCAAACAGTGCAGAAAATGGTATTGCAAAGGTAGAAAGCAATTCAGTAAGAGTAGGACAATGCATACAGCAAACAGATAACACCTAACATACAGTGATATCGTCCACAGCCCTGATCCTTTTATAAAAACTCCTTCCTGAACCATTCCATTATCATATAACCCTGTTATCATTATGAAAATACCCTCTTGAACCATTCTGTTTTACATAGTCTGCAGAATGAAAAAGTATGGGAGCTTTCCTCACTTCCTTAGAAAGGCTATTCCAGAAGATTGGCAATGTGTGTGTGTGTGTGTATGGACAGTTGTTGATCTTAACCATTTGTTCGGTGGCACCATTAGAAGCCTTGAGCGAGTTATTTAGTTCTGTGTTCAATTTGTAAATCACTTTAAACATATTTTATAACTGTGACTTGCATATGGAGAGTCTCATTTGGCATCAATCTAATTACTTTATCTTGTAAGAAAATGGACTGGCTCATAAGTAAAACCCAACAATTGCTAATATTTCAAGCAGAGAACTGTAGCATAAATTAAAGTTTTTAGAGAAGTGAACCAATTTGTCCTCCAGACCAAAATACAGAAAATCACAACCTCAGCTTGTTTACCCAAAAACAAAATAAGAACGCCAAGCAGGGTTTTAGCTACAGATGGTGTGATAGGTGTTCTTGGCTTGAAAGCTCTGTTTTGAGTGACAGAGCTTTCTGTTTCCCTTGAAGAAAATTTACAGAGAAAAGACGGTTGCATTTACAGTTTTGTTTTCAGTTCCTGCAAGAAAGGCTCCCACGCCATGAGTTGGAAGTGACTTGACAGCACTTAACACACATACTACATTAGTATCAATGGGACTTACCAACGTGTTAGCCTTCTCAGATTTCTGGGCAAAAGTGGATAGTAAAATTAGGCTTGCGTCCCTCATGAAGTAAGCAGTACTTGAAGCCTTGCCATGCAAACAATAAAATACCATTTCCTCACCTTTCTCACGCACTTCATTTAAGTCAGATCCTTTCAGTAATTCTTTTCCTCAATTTCTAATTATGCCCTTCTAAGCCCATTGACTTCAATGTGCTTTGCAGGATGTAATTCTGCTTAGAATTGCTCTGTTAAATAGGAGCTTGAGGATGCTTCTTGCTAAAGTATATTACTGACCAAATCCTTGGCTAATAAACACCTATACCTGTGGCCTGTAGTTTATTTGGGACAGGATATGGTTATTGCTCATTATGAGAAAATACCTTCGAGCTGTTATTTAACAATCTCTTACTGGAAATAAAAAGGTGTAGAAAAAGTAGCACAACAATGTCCATCTGTCCAAGGACTCACCTGAAAAGGTTTTCCCAACACCTTCAGCAAGTGCTGCCTGAAGCAATTCATAAAACTTGGATAAACCAACAAATTTGAAAAGTAGCTGAATAAATAAAAACAGTAGTAGTACACCTGGATTCCAAGGGACCTCCACATTCTTGAGAAATATCACATACGTAAGTTCAGCAGACCTGTAAATTGTGAGTATGCACCAAGTGTGGTTATGCAGTCAGCTACCATGCTGAATGGCACTACTGTGAAGGCACAAAACTACTCGAACTACTACTTGTTTAAAGTTACATACGAATTGTTTGTTAAATCACATGAGGTCCTTCACTCAAAAGAAAATGGGCATTTAAAACAGGGTAACTTTGTTTTTTGAAACTCCATGACAAATAGGGTTGCCAGGTCCCTCTTCACCACTGGCGGGAGATTTTTGGGGCGGAGCCTAAGGAGGGCAGGGTTTGGGGAGGGGAGGGACATCAATGCCATAGAGTTCAATTGCCAAAGCGGCCATTTTTCTCCAGGTGATCTGATCTCTATCAGCTGGAGATCAGTTGAATTAGCAGATCTCCAGCTAGTACTTGGCAGTTGGCAACCCTAATGACAAAGCAAATGTCAAGTTCCATATTTCGACTACAAGATACAGACATGTCTTGTGTTCGGTCTTTTCTAGTGATAAGTATGCCTTGGGCTGTGTGAGCTCTGCATTTCAACCACAAAATATATTTGGAGGATAAACTTTGAATATTTTGTTTCAGATGTCTCACTTTCAGATTATTTTTTTTAGTAATTTGGTTGCCTTCAACTACACATATACCTATACCTCAAGCCTCTAGCTCACAGCGAACTACCCTAATAATTTCTGTATTTAGCGAGACCTGACAGTTGTACATTGAACTTTCTGGATCATGTGTATAAATGTATGATTCAGAAAAGTTGCAAACACCACAGAAAGTTATGAGCCTCAGTTGTACTAGTGATTTCAAATAACTATCAGACCTATAAAGAAGAAGTACTCCTGCTCTTTATCAAATCAGGGCTGTTTTCCTGAAGGAAGTTGTTCTGGGGCAGATACACTACATCCAGGAATCCCCTACTCTAATGCCTTGTTTGTAAAATATTACATACGTAAACTCAACAAACCTGTAAATTGTGAGCATGCACCAACTGTGGTTACACAGTTAGCTACCATGCTGAACAGTACTACTGTGAAGACGCACAACGACTGAAAATACATAGAGAGAACATGGAGAGGCATTTAGTTCTTTTTTGTTAAGATTATGATGATAGATTAAGTAGCAGATTAAGTAATATCCAGGTTCAGTTTTCACATTCCACCTGTTCCACCCCTAACGAAAGAAAAGCAAATACAACTAAAAGGTGTTACAAGCCAAATCAGCCTTGTGATTTTCTACTTATATTCATTTTTGCTTGAGTGGCAGACCTATGGCAACTTTAAGGGCACTTTCACACATGCCAAATAATGCACTTTCAATCCACTTTCAATGCACTTTGCAGCTGGATTTTACTGTGTGAAACAGCAAAATCCACTTGCAAACTATCTTGAAAGTGGATCAAAAGTCAGCATTCCACAGCATGAAGAAATGTTGTGTTTGTAAACCAAAGAGGAAGAATTATAAACCAGACAATTACATCACCTGACAGATGTGTTTCTCAATCACTTCAGTTTACTTCAGGATTTTTTAGCAGAGAATGAACTTGGACAAGTGGATGGAGAGGACAAATTGAAAACCAAGAGGAAATACTGTCATGCCTAACACATTTTGTTTCGCATTGTTAAAAAGAAAACAGTTGATTAATTGACTCTACTTTCCTACCACTGTCATAATCACTAAGTCCTCCTTTATGTCTAGAAGTAAGGGGGGGGCCTTTCTGAAACTCAATAGCGACTGGTAGCAAGGTAACACATAATAACATGGTAGCGACACATAAACCTGTCAGTCTTGAGGGGGACAGGATGCCTAAAACGAGGGGGTAAACAGACTAAATCAATTTGAACATGCATGTTAAGGTCTGCGAAAGGGCAGCGTTTAGTGCTGCTAGGCTGAAAAACATTTGTCTCTGTCTCGTCGCACTTCCTGAACATTCAGCGGAATACACCCACAGGCCTCTTGCTTGGCTCCAGTCAGGCTCCATGGCTGATTAATGGCAGCTGGAGGTGTCCAGTAATTTCCTCACCTAATAATAAACTACAGCCCAAAACAGTGGTCCCCCTCAGGCCCACATTTAACAGAACTGTACTCGCTACTAGTGGAACGCCAATTAACATGCCCAAGATAAGGCATAGTTAAGCAGCTTTCCGGGGCCATTTAGCTGGCTTTTGGCACCTCATCTTCGTCTACCTTCAGACGAACTATGTTCAGATAATGTCTGGGACCGTTATATAATGGCCTGAGGTCCCAAAAATATCTCTGTCCTCTCTGCAGGACAGAGCTTAAACCAGGGAGCTGTCTCGCCAAAATACAGATCAAAAGGCATCTGAGCGGCTACAATAGGATAAAAACAAATGGCATTGGCTCCTTTTTTCTTTTCCTAGGGTCACCAAATTATACAATGACTGTTAACAGTTGCTGGGTTTTAAGCCATCAGTCTGTCTTGGAGTGACCCAGCTAAGGATGCCTATTAAAACATTTTATAGGAGAATATGTCCTCAACGAGGGCTTTTCCAGATACTACCAGCAGTGAAAGCATATGGCATGTGTTTACATATATACACTACAATGTTAACAAAGGATGCATTATTTATAGCGGATAGCTTTTTTTCATATAATAATGATCAACAAGCATGAAAAAGTTGTGCGATTACTAATTTCCTTAAGTATAAAGCAATACTTTTTCTTTTTAAAAGGGTTTCCCACTCTGATCCACACCGAGACACCCTCTTATTCACAGATGCATGAATGAATTGATAAGGAAAGGGTAATATACCTGAAAAGCTTAATGTGTCATGTTTTCAATAACATAATACAGCAGGTAACATTCAACATAATCCAGGCTACACTGGTACTTAAGAACAGTTTCCTTTGGAAACTGGAATTTTAACACACAGACTTGGCCTAGGGAAATCCAAAGTACTGTGAGGCCAAGAAATTGATAAGAATTTTGAATTCTTTTCCCTCATCAAGTTGCAGCCAAATTATGGTGATCCCATAGGGTTTTCAAGGCACGCCCAGGCTACCCTGGGATATACAGGTCAAGGCTTAAGCATTTTTGATGTTGTATTGAAGCAGAGCTAATAAGAGTCTCAGAAGCATACAAATTCTGCACTAAGCTGAAAAATGTTTGGTGCTATTTGGAACAGGTCACAGATCCAACACCCTGACCTGGATGGCCCAGGCTAGCCTGATCTCATAAGATCTTGGAAGCTAAACAGGGTCAGCCCTGGTTAGTACTTGAATGGGAGACCACCAAGGAAGTTCAGGACTGTGACGCAGAGGCGGGCAATGGCAAACCCCCTCTGAATGTCTTTTCCTTTGAAAACCCTATGGGGTCGCCACAAGTCGGCTGAAAATGGACGGCACTTTCCATCACTAACAGCTCCAACAAAGGGTCTGAGGAGGATGCCATCTTGCATCTACTTGCAATCGCAATAGCACCTACTCTCTGTGCTGCGATGTAGAAGAGGATTGCACATGCCAAGGTCTCCCGATCTCATTTGCGAGTCTGTCTATTGTCCATTGCTGACACTAATGCTTGGAAGTCAGACCCAGGGAATGCAGCCACAATTTTACTTCTCTCTGTGTTTCTCTCTTCACATCTTTTCTTAAAACCCACTTTTCCTATCAATCTCTTGCTTGACCTCCCATTTTCATGCCAGTCATAAAAAGTCTTACATGAGTGTATCTGAACTTCCTCTCATTAGTCCCTCCTTGTTATTTTTGCATCTTTCATCACCCACCTTCTATTATTTCACCCCACTTTCAAACTTGGTAAGGTCGTTGGGACAGGGAACAGTCATTTGTTGAGATTATTAAATCTAAAATGAATTCACTGAAGAATGGTTTGAAATATATACTCATTATTACTTGCAAAAGATCTATTAGCATACCCAACTTATTCCCTTTGGAATCATGTGGGAAGTGATTGGCACGGGCCTCAATCATATGTATGGCAATAATTCCAGTTTTAACTAGGGCAGCTAGACTCTGGCTGTTATCAAGTAAATAAAGAACACTGAATTATTATTTTCCATCCATATATTTAGTGTCTCGGTGTTTTTAAAATTTGTATGTGCTAACAAATAGACAGACAGACAGACAGACCTTCATTGGCATAATAGTTATGATCACAAAGTCAGAAATAAATAGATGTTTCATATATGTTACATATCAAATTAAAATTAGGTTTGAATCTTAACCTTAACAGCTTCCACCAAAAACTCCACCACCTTCGCCATAACATCAGTCGCAGAATCGTTCAGCAAAAAATGGCATATGTTTGTTCTGTAGGAGGCCATCAGTTTGCTGATTAAAGGTAGCATAAAATTTTTGCTAACAAATAATATCTCTACTCAGACAAGCTGATATAAAAAAATAGTTTAAAAGGATTATCCTGTCAAAAAAGTGTTGTAATATTTAGTTTACATTTTCTTTGTCACTGAAAGAGCAGAAGACTGAGTATCCAATTTTCTTTGTGTCTGGACAGTTTTGTGTTCAAGAAGTCATGAATGCCAATATATTTTTCCATGGCTGCTATTTTATTGTAGAAACAGGATGCATTTAATCCCAAAAGCAGGTAAACTGGGATTCTGTGTTGTCACATATCCTATTCATAAAGAAAATAGCATTTCTTACTATTGACTTTTGAAAATAAAAACTATGTTGTAGTGTCTTTACATGTGCATATAAGTTCATATTTATCTATTTCTTCACTTAGACAAGTGATGATCATTTTTTAAGATGCTGAACTGGCAACACATGGTTGCATTGGCAGCAGTGGGCAAAAGGTGTTTAGAGACTAGTATAATGGAAATTGATTTTACAGAGATTTGTACAAATGGATATTCTTTGTTTTCTTCATCATTTTTATTCTCTTCAGTTTCCTTTTTCTTTTACTTGTGGTATGATCAGAATAACAATTATATCACGCCTAAGTGTTCTGCCACTTGATATATTTCAGGGTAAAAGGAGTGTGATAAAATGTTAGTGCAATTGCTATAACTGTGCCTGATAGGTAAGAAGTCACTTACTGAAGTCAACAGGAAGATTCTTACAGTCAGAAGGTTGGCCAAAGTACTGACATTTCCACTGCCTAAGCATGGGTCTGGAACTGATGGGTCACTTATTCAGATCCACCAGCTGTTGGGATCCACTAATACCAAGAATCAAACTATTTCTGTATTCAAGAAGAATAAGCAGGAGCCTGTCTCATGAGGGAGGGAAGGTGGCATGATACCACCTGATGTCGTCAGATTTTGGAAACAGTGTCAGTGTTTGGAAGTGAGATCACCAAGGAAGACTCTGCAGAGGAGGCAATGGCAAACCACCTCTGCTTACTCACTTGCCTTGAAAACCTCTTACTGGGGTTGCCATAAATTGGCTGCAACGTGACAGCACTCTACAGAGTGTTGAACAAGTGAGGAAGTACAGTAGCTGAAAACAAAAGAAGCACAACCAAGTGAACAAGAATCAAATGGCTGTAGATTGCAAGGATTAGATCCAGGGGTAGACTTCCACTGATAGAAGTAGATTAATTTTTTACTGAATCTTTCCTTCCACTGCAGATACAATCCCTAATGCTGTTCCTGGAGGGGGGGTCCCTTGTTTCCCCGCAGCAGCATACTGGGGAGTCTACAGTACAATGGGAGAGCAACGAAAGTCCCATTCTGCAAATGAAAATCCTTTTCATTTGATCCAGTCCAGTTCTCCAGCAGAATGATTTGGCCTGGATAGGTCCATAAGAAAATGAACAGGTCAGGAGCTTGTATAGTCCTGAAAAATTCTGACAGCAAAAAAGGTGAAAAGGTCATACTATTTCACCTGTTTCTTAGATACACTAACCAAGAAAGATTGTTATTCCAGTATATGAAAAACATGTTTCTCATACCATATACACCAGCATGGCAAGTCGCTAGGGCTAAGTGGCAAAGCTTCTGCATTTTTGCAGAAGGTCCCAGGTTCAGTCTCCTACATCTCCAGTTACAAGGATGAGGTAGTAACTAGGTGATGTGAAAGGCCTCTACCTGAGACCTTGGAGAGCTGTTGCAAGTTGGACAGTACTGGTCTTGATAGACCAATGTTCTGACTTAATATAAGGTAGGTTTCTGTGAGCATCCTGTACAATCATTTTAATTTATTGCTCTTTTATCCACCATGCCAAAACTCAAACAATTTTTAACAAAAATATTAATTGTAAATAAATCATCTATGTAATATCCAACTAAATTCTTCCAAGCCCTGTCCTAATCCTGGTCCCCAATTGCTACTCCAAATATGATCCAGTATCAGAGGATCATGCCTATTATATAGGTGCTGTGGAACACAGGCAGGATAATGCTGCTGCAGTTGTCTTGTTTGTGGGCTTCCTAGAGGCACCTGATTGGCCACTGTGTGAACACACTGCTGGACTTGATGGGTCTTGGTCTGATCCAGCATGGCTTTTCTTATGTTCTTATGATGAAGTCTTTCTGGGAGATGCCCAAACCCCAAAACAAAGACTCTGGGTATGTTCCCAAAATGAAATTTATCAAAGTTATAAATGTGAAGCATCCAACAAAATGATTTTGGTAATCCTACTGACATCATGAAAAACTGGACTAAGTAAGGAGAAAGTAGATGGGTAATGCTCATAACCTTGAACTGTATCCAGAAATATGTAGTAACACACTTTTGTTTTTTTCCAATGACCCACCTGCAGTAGGAGGGCTAAACCACCTATCTTTGAGAGCAGCCCTGAATATTAGCCTCACCACAAGGCGTGTCAACATACTATTTGAACCTATGATTAATTTCAACAATATACTTGCTTCACAATTGGATGTTTCATTTCTGTTCCCAAGACAGCAATTGTCTAATTTCCTGATAAAGAATTTAACAGACAAACAATTAAGCATTACCATACTGACTTAACTCAAATTAAAGAAAAAATAATAATACTAGTATCAGAAAGTATGGTCTTAAATTTATGAGCCAGCTGATGTCATATACAATACAGGTTTATGACTGTGCTTTATAAGACTGAATGATGTTATAATAAATAGAGTTCATCCTTTATATTAAATGTAATAGCCATGCACTGTTTTCCCTCTGTATTCAGTCTAATTTTTTTAATGGACAGTCTGTTTTGATAATTAACTTCAGTATGAAAAATTTTTCCGAGTTACTATTCCAGCCATTGACTTTCAGTTACTTTCTGGTGTAAGGTTACTCCAGAAGTAATCATCTGAAGATTGTACTTACAGTTTTTTAAAATTCTGCTCTTAGGCTGTAATTCAAATTAGGCTCTGCAGCTTCACATACGTCCCCTAGATTCATAGTGCAAATTCAAATACTCAAGAGGCATCCTTCTATCTATGGCAGTATCAGTATGCCGCTGCACTGGCCTTTCTTCATTAGATTCTGCTCGTGATTTTCACTCACAGTGCAAAAATGCATCTTTAAGGGCAGGTTCAACAGTAAGTAGAAGAGAGCATAACCCTGGCAAGCATGGTGCCTGTGCACCAAGAATCCCAACATGTATCAAGAGGACTCTGCTTTCTTCCCTCCTTTTACCTATGCACATGTTTAGAAGGCTATGGGGCATTAAAGGCAACAGGAGATCTGAGTGCACTCCCATAATCCCCATCCAGCCCTCTCTGCCTAATTCAACTTTCTGGTGGTCAAAGAAATTCTCATTAATAGTTTATTATGTTTTCTTCATGGGTGCTAATAGCTAGTAAAAGAGAAAACTAGACTCTGTCAGGATACATCATTTGCAGGCAATGAACTTGGGATATGACTGTCCTCCAAGTGTTTTCCCTAAAGGATACTTCCTCAAGACAACCATGAACAGGGAAGCTTTGATGCAGGAAAACAAAAAACAAAAAAGCTTTCTCCTGTACCTACTTTACACATATTTCATGGGTCCTTTCTGACTCACTAGAATTATTCAAACTTACATGACCCTCATCACAACAATGTTAATACAACTAGAATTTTGCAAACTGATCATATATAGATTTATGACTTTAAAGATAAATAATACTTTACATTCATTGTAACAGAATTCTTTCAGCCTTCAAATTCAACAAGATTGTAGGGTAGAGTTCATTTAGTAATGTACCACCACAGATTGCAGGGGGCAGATAGAATTCTGAATACTCTCCTTTTTCCTCTTCCTTCCCCATAGAAATCTAGTACATCAGGGAGTAAGATTATAGCTAGTCCTTCCTCTGATATGTTACTTTTCTACACAACAGGAGTTTTAAAATGTAATTTCAGCACATGCAATCATAAGAACTCTACTATGTGGCTTTGCTAAAAATGTAAATCGCTCGTGAGTTCTAGATGTTGAATTTGTTTGCACTGTTAATTCAAGTGGACTATTCAACAAACCTGCCCAGCTTCAACCTACAATCTGATAAAATGAGTCTATACCATGGCAGGACACAAGTGAAGGAGTTAATTCAACCCCCCTCCACCCTCAAAAACAATTCCCTCTGGGGTGCGGACTTTCATGTGCAGGAATTTTTCAAAATCTCCCATGGTGTTCTCAATTGGTACACTCCTGTGAAGTCTGTTCCAAAATCTATTATTTTCTAACATGACATAAATATACCATATCTTAGTAATGATTTGCAGCTGGGATAGGGACCATCTAAACCTTCACCCATGTTTGGGCACCACTGATTAACCCAAATATATTCATAACTTACTGGAAACTCGCAAACAGGAATGAACTATCAAAGAAACAACTTTTGTATCTCCACATATCACTTCAAACACCGTGTTCTTCACTGTACCATTGGTCTGATTCAGCAGGCTCTACTTCTGTTCTTATGAATCAGTTTAGCCTTATTTTGTTGTTGTTATGGCTAAAAAATTATTCCATCCATCAGTAAGTAAGAATTCTGTGACTGCTGAAATAAAGTTGTCTATACTCCAGTCTCCTTTATTATGAGTCAACATGGCAATGTGATGTGAGGCTCATTCCCTATCCACTGAAGTCACTGGGGGTACCCCTCTAAAGTGGTATTGATTTGCCCCTTCAAACAACCTCTGTAATGAAGAGCAAAACACTGAGCAGGATTGAAGATGTTAAAATTGTGCTTTGCCTGTAATCTACTAATCTGCGGAACAACTGATAGAGATAAGCAATTGCCTTCTTTTTAAACCTTTTTGTCTCCCATTCTTGGAAAGGTGGACCACACTTTGTAAGAAGCTGGTTCTTATTCAATGACCTCCCCAGTTCTTTTAAACTCCACTCTTATCCCTCCACACTGCTCCTTCTGTGTCGAGATTATGTGTTCCCATACTACAAAAGACAAGAACAAAGTTAGAGAAGAAAGAGGAAAGCTGGTCTACTGTCAAAATTGGGGCTTATCACAGCAGCCTCCTATTTTTAACTCGATTGCAAACGATATCTGTGATCAAAGAGCCAGAACCCCTGGAGGAGCTTATGCAAACAGCATGGTGGCCGGAATTCTTCCTGATGATTTGTAAGCAGGAAAGGACTTTTGACATGAAAGACAGCTTAAACAGCACAAGAATAGCAATAAACCATCTGTAAAATGCTTAACATTGCCCTTGAACTAATGCAAATTTGTTCCAAACAATTTTTCTTCTTCTTCTTTTTCTCCTTCTTGCAATCTATGGATGTCCTGCTGAGACATTTGAACAGTCACATGGTCACCATACAAAAGCCTATATAAGCAAGGAAATACACTGTACTAATGTGTTTAGAACCAGAGAATCAAACAACGTCCCCAATTCAAATTCCCTGGCTTCTTTTCTTTTTGTTCAAGAAATCTTCATTAATGAGGGTCTCGTTTGAGATACCGATTAAGATTCCAGGCAGCAATGCTAAAATGTAATTTGCTGGTTTCACATATGTCATGAAGTAGTGCCACTAGTAAGAAATAAATATATTCAGTCAATGTTTGAAAAGTAGTTCAGTTTGCTAAGAATATTTATTTACCTAAATTTTAAGTTCTTTATATGTCTGCTATATCAAGTACACCTAATAGGCTAATGTATGAAAACTGAATCTGAATGCAACAGTAGATAATATTAATTAATGTATTATTTCATTGGCATAGACTGTTCTCTCTTATTCACATATTCTTAAAATGTTCAAAAGCATAATAATCAGAGATGGAGGGGTAAAACCTATTAGATTATTAGTTCAGCTCATTAGCAAATACGAACGAATTCATCTGAAATTTACCTTATCAGATGTATACAAAGGAATTATTTCTACATTTTTGTTTATATGTTTTTTTAAAAAAAAACTTCTTTATACTTCTTTGATGTTTCATCCTACTTGGTACTGATTTTTAAAGAATTATTTGATCTTGTTTACCACAAGTTATGGGGAGACAGAGATGAGAGCTGTAGCTGATGGTTACTGTTCACATGAGATTATATCCACACTGCACTGTTCAGTACTGGAAATGAGACATTGCTCTAGATTAATGTTGATCTTATTCAGAAACGACATTCTTCATTAGAGATGCTGCAAATTTTGCACAAACGTGTCCAGCAGTCTAACTTACCATGTTCAAGGGTGTTGATAAGACATGAGTTTTGCAAAAACCTGATACAAACCTGTTTGACAGGTGTTTGCAGCTATTCGCCTGGATGTTCAGTTAATGGCTGGGGAAGGCAATGGCAAACCACCCCGTAAACAGTCTGTCTAGTATGCATCATGATGTGACATCACCCCATGGGTCAGTAATGACCCAGAGCTTGCACAGGGGACTACCCTTACCTTTTACCTAGGGCTATCCTTCCTTCATCTCCCCCACTATAAAGCTATCCCTGCAACAAGCATTCTCCCATCCTGTCATAAGAGTAAGGCCATTAACACATGGCCACAGAGTTCTTGGTTTGTCCCTCTCATGTCTCTGTTTTCTGAAACGCAATCAGAAAACTGAACGCATCAGAGGGACATAACCGCAAGGTGGCTATTGCGGCGGCAGCCTTTCTCTCTCTGCCCTCCTCCTCGTCCAACTGTGGTGGGGGCTGTTGCGGCGACAGCCGGTAGGCAGGTCTGCTGCCGCTGCCTCTCTCTTCCCTCTGCCTCGCCTCCTCCTCCAACTGTGGCGGTGGCTAAGGCAGAGGCTGACAGTAGGCCCGTATGCTGCTGCCCCTCTTGTACGGCGGCAGCAAAGAGAGAGCCGGGGAAGAAGGGACAATGAGGACCCGCGCACAAGCAAGCATTCCGAATTGAAGCAGAACTTTCACTTTAAATTGGGAAAACAGAGGAATTGGAAAACACAGAAAAGTAGTGCAAGAGAGTGGGTTGATCCTGCGGGAGGGAGATGGCCATGCGTTCGGCCAAGGAAGATTCGCTACATTCCAGTGAGAAGTGCAAGACAAACCAACCATGCGTTAATGGCCTAAATGTGCTATAGCTTTTGAACTGATTGGTTCTCGTAGGTTATCCGGGCTATGAAACCGTGGTCTTGGTAACCGTGGTCATATGATTCAGCTCAAACTCAACCCCTTTCCGACTATATATTACTCTTCCTACACACTTGACACTGAGAGACACTGTCCTTCAGTGTTACTCCTCTGAAGATGCCGGCCACAGCTGCTGGCGAAACGTCAGGAAAGAAAATA
The DNA here is from genome assembly GCF_029931775.1 of Euleptes europaea. Classification (NCBI taxonomy): domain Eukaryota; kingdom Metazoa; phylum Chordata; class Lepidosauria; order Squamata; family Sphaerodactylidae; genus Euleptes; species Euleptes europaea. Next base: position 32,823,574 of record NC_079320.1, on the reverse strand, counting down.
CCAAGACCACAGTTACACAGCCCGGATAACCTACGAGAACCAATGATCTCTGTTAACTGGGGTTTTGGATGTGTACTTGGTTCTTCCACCCCAATACCATCTTTGAGAGTGACTTTAATCATGGAAACAGTTTGGACTAAACCTTCCCTCCCTCCCTGGGCACTGCACCTCTGATTCAAATTGAGGGTCCCTCATGTTAAAAAAATATGAGGAAATCAGATCATGTCAGGAACTTGTAGTCTTGCTGTCAGATTAGTCTCCACCTGCAAAGAGAACTGTGCTTCTTCCATGGGTTTTTGAGTGGCATTCTCACCTTGCTGGATTGTATATTTTCAAATGAGATGATCCTCCATTGTTTCCTTCTTCTGCCCAGAATGCGAGTGTTGTAATATCTCACCTAAAGCAATTAAATTGTGAGCATGTCAACATCTAGGTTTGCCAACTCTCAGCTGAGAATTTCTTGGATAATTTTGGGTGGAGCTAGGGTAGGCAGGCCCCTCTTCACCACCGGCGGAAGGTTTTTGGGGCAGAGCCTGAGAAGGGTGGGGTTTGGGGAGGGGAGGGACTTCAATGCCATAGAGTCCAACTGCCAAAGTGGCCATTTTCTCCAGGTGAACAGATCTCTATTGGCTGGAGATCAGTTGTAATAGCAGGAGATCTCCAGCTAGTACCTGGAGGTTGGCAACCCTAGGTGGAGCCCAGGTAGGGCAGAGTTGGGAGGGTGGACCTCAGTATGGTACAATGCCATATTCTACCCTCCAAAGTACCATTTTCTCCAGGGGAACTGATCTCTGTTAACTGGACATGAGATATAATTCCAGAAGATCTCTAGGCCCCATCTGGAGGTTGGCAGCCCTATCAGCATATGACACCAAAGGCTGACAAGGTCTTAATATCGTAATCTGCATTTTTGTAACATTTAGCTAGATGAACCTGAGTTCTAATGAGCACAAAAGCCTGCACCATATTTTGTGTCCTTTTTATTGGCCCTGATAAAAGGTATTCCATGAATTTTGTTTCTTGTTTTGGCAGATGAAGGCCCAATCAGTTTTCTTGTTGCTGTCTTCAGTGATCGTCCTCATTCTGGAAGATAACCTTCAAGACTTGCTTTCCAATTTTGCGTGGATAACAAGTACAAAATTAGATCATGCAAAGATCATATTAATTGGAGAGACAAAAGAAATTTCTAGAACTGACAGCCTGGGTTAATTAGACAAGGGATGGTTTTATTTTAATTGGGGGGGGTATTTATATATGTGTTTTCTTTTGTTTTTTTAAGTGACCCAAAGCTTTGAGAAAAGTCACTGAACTAAATGAGGAAAGAAAGAAAAATCTTTTCCAGAGACTGTTAAAACCTAGTACTCAGTCTTGCCACACTCCACATAAACACAGCTAGAAAGGAAATATAACTGCCGCATGGCCCCTTTTCCCACCTGTTTTTCCTAACTTTTCAACAGTGTTAGAGGTTAATAACATTGTTATTTCATCCATTGCTTGAATCTAATAAAAGCAATGAGGCATAGCATTCTGTAAAATGTCTTCAGTAGAGGAAAGAACACTTGTGTTGACCTCTAACGTAAATGAAATACTAATTATCCCCATCTACTTCTAAAATTAATGCCTTTTGAGTCTCCCAAGTGACACAGGAAAAGTCTGTTGTTAAGACTCCAGGCAACTTTCTGTTCCCATGGAGAGAGGGAGAGGAAGAGAGAAGGTTTTCAGACTCTAAAAAGTACCCTTGAACATCATTCAAACGGTTTGTGGATGTTGTAAACGTTGTTTAGGAATAGATTGGCAGATCATGCACTTGTGTTGGATTGCAATTTAAGCTCTGACAGTGCAATCCAAAGGAGAGTTACTCCAGTCTGAGCCTATTCATTTTAATGGGCTTAAACTGGAGTAAATCTGCATAGGATTGCACAGAAAAGAATGTAAACCTCACATCTGAAAACTAAGATAATGGCTTCAGTTTCCAAATCTTAACAATTTGTTTAGAACACACTATATTTTTCACTATGAAAAGCTGCCTTTGGAAAACACACCATGCTAAAACATTTAAAAGATGAACTACTAGTTAGTTATTTTCAGTGTATTTGCTTAGTGTTTATATCAGCTAAATGATGTCACATTGCTGTGCTCCATATCGCTATGCTGCGGAAAGCAAGATCTCCTGACTGAATATGCCAGTAGCAGCACAGTGTGCTACAACCGTACTGTCACGTGTTGGTTTAGGTTTGTGCATTCAGGTATAACTGTCAAGTAAGGTGCTGTATTAAAGAAAGTCATTAGTAAAATGTAGTACATGGGTGTTGATGAAATCTCTATCAGATCTTGATATTTGTTTTTTACAACAAAAATATAATAAAAGTCACAAATAACTGATAGCCAGCCTGTTCTTTCATCTCTTTCCACTTTTCTCTTTTTCTGATTGTCTCTACAATTGTATTCATGGCCGAAATAGAATTTTCCAAAAACTAATAGATCTACAGTAGCAAAGCTTAGAAAAGTCAGATTTCTGCAAATACCTTGAACCACGAGGAAAGGCAGATATATTTTAATACATTAATTAATTAAAATACCTAATCCAAAAAAAAGGTTACACAGTACTCATGCCAATGGCACCTGAATGTATGTCACTCTACACTGCATAGTTTCACTGCTATTAGCCAGCGTACTACCATGGCTGTGCGCTTGGAAATGAGTCATTGAGCTGCTTTACACACATGGCCCAGTAGCATAGGTCATAGGTAAGGTAAAGGTCCCCTGTGCAAGCACGGGGTCATTCCTGACCCATGGGGTGATGTCACATCCCGACGTTTTCTAGGCAGACTTTGTTTGCGGGGTGGTTTGCCAGTGCCTTCACCAGTCATCTTCCCTTTACCCCCAGCAAGCTGGGTACTCATTTTACCAACCTTGGACACATGGCAGAATATAGAAACAAACCTGGGGAGGGGGGGGGTTGCATAAACATGTACCAAATTGTATGTAAATCCTAATGGATAGATATATACCTATAGGCCACTTGGTTACTACTTTTGGGGCCCAGGCCTCTTTTCAGATTATATGTAGAGTGGGAGAGAATGTATCAACCAGGTCTCAGTTTTTGCCTTCTGCATATATTTCTTGCTCAAGTCAAGATGGCACATCATTAAGAGGGTATTGTACAGACAAAAAAAATCTATACTTCTCTCTAGGGACATGTAGGGAAATTATAATGGCCCAGAAGAAAGCGGAGCAACCCTTGTAGCATTACAAACCCGACCTTTAAGGGCCATTCAGATCAGACCCAGCCAGCAGTGCCAACAGTGTATGTCAGCTCATCCATGTCCTCCTACTCTACCACCACCAACTGTAACAGTATAGTAGGCAGCTGATAAGCTGACACCAATCATTGGGGGTTACCACACTTGTATTCCCAGCGATGTATTAAGAGTTTGAAAACGTTATAAAAAATACTGTTCGCACTTTGTTTGGCCCTTTTAGCTGTGGAGACGTCTTCCAACCATTTATAAGCCGTTGTATCCAAAAACCCTTTTATAGCGATGTTTTTTATAACATTTTCAAACTCTTAATACATCGCTGGGAATACAAAGTGTGGTAACCCCCATTGTTGCCAGGGAAAGGTACAAGTAGGATTGCCAGCCTCCAGGAATTAGCTGGAGATCTCCTGCTATTACAACTGATCTACAGCTGATAGAGATCAGTTCTCCTGGAGAAAATGGCCGCTTTGGCAATTGGACTCTATGGCATTGAAGTCCCTCCCCTCCCCAAATCCTGCTCTCCTCAGGCTCCACCCCAAAAACCTCCCGCCAGTGACAAAGAGGGACCTGGCAACCCTAGGGCCAAGCCATGTGGCCCCCAGGGCAACAGTCCAACAAGCCTTTGTCTGCTAAGGCAAATGGCCAATCCACCCTTGCTTCTTCCCCAGTGAGTTCAGTGTACAGCACTCATAGCACAAGGCCAAGAGAAGTAGACACCAGCAGGCCACCAGAGGTTCAATTGTTACTTTAGGAACATTGATCTTCTGTCTCATCTGAAGGACCACACCCGTGAGGGGAAAGAGTACAAGCCCACAACTCAATAGATATTTCAGCAACCTTTCATCACACTAATGTGGCTGTGCTGCAATGGAAATACTTTATAGCTTTGTTTAATCATGGGGAACCACTACATGCCAACAATCCAAATTAAAATCAAAGCCTATCAAGACAATTGCTCCAGCTCCACTCTTCTTGTGATTTCTTCTACATTTCTGTAGTTGCATACACTTGATATAGCTACAAATTAAAAACACCTGATGGCCAAGAGCTCCAAGTCAGGTTACAACATTTACCCTGCACGTGAACTTCAACGTTATGCTAATTGCTCAGGATGATCAAGAATGCTGCGGGATATTCTCAATTAAGAACATGTACTGGATTTTAATAACATACATGGGGGGTTGACTCATATTCATAAGTTATCAATGAGGAAAGGATTGGCTCCAGTACACGATGAAACTTATTGTATTAGTGCTATTGTTTCACACAACTGAACAAGGGAATTTATATCAATAGGATATTAAAGTGGGATATACAATAGAATATTAATCGAATTCATTTTCTGGCATAAACTCTTAATTATGGGACTAAGGATAGTGCCATAATTCAGAATGAGGGTGGTAATGGAGATTCAGAAACTAACTTCCAAAGGCCAACACCAATTCCAACCTAAGCCAAACTTCCCTTTGAACGACCTCATGCTTCCCTGCTGATACTTTACCTCTTCCACACCTGTCACATGTAGGGTTGCCAACCTCCAGGTACTAGCTGGAGATCTCCTGCTATTACAACTGAACTCCAGCCGATAAAGATCAGTTCACCTGGAGAAAATGGCTGCTTTGGCGATTGGACTCTATGGCATTGAAGTCCCTCCCCAAACCCCGCCCTCCTCAGGCTCCATCCCAAAAAACCTGGCAACCCTAATCACAAGGTAAATTTGAAAAAGGAGAGAAGTGGGAGAAAAGGAAAACCAGTTGCAAGTGAGATTGGCAATGGTACAGGACTACCAAGGATTTCTTCTGGATCCAGACTTGTCTAGCTTTCAAAAACCTTGTACGAAAGTCAGAGCTTTCTCTGAGATTTTCTATAAAAAAGAAGACTGGAAAGACCAGTCCCATTTCTCATCAAGATGGGGGTGGGGGTGTCATCCATCTCTAAAGAGAACACACAGAGCCCATTAAAGGTGCCAGTATTGTTTTTCCTCTTTATTGATCAGTTAACAATATTAAGATAAAGTACTTTCTTACCCGTGACCGTTCACCTGTTAATCATCAGCAGTAACACATATGGGTTCTACACCTGCTCAGAAACAACTTCAGAACATTCTCTAGCTCTAGCTGATGTCTTCAGATCTTCTCCACCAATGGATTTATGTCTATCTAAATGTGCTCAACATGGAGTGAAAGTGCTTTCACTTTCAATTCCTTTCGACCTCCATGTGCTCTTCTCACAAGGGACTGAGAGTGCCAGCAGAGGGGGAAGAAGAGCATGTTGCATGCTGCTCAGATGCCTTCTTGAAGAACATCAGTTATGGGGGAAATAACCCATTTTTCTTCATCATCATCTCAGTGCAGTCTTGTATATGGTATATTAATCTGTGGTATCATACCTTTTTAGGCACATCTTTCCCAAGGTAAATGCCATTTCAGCTCTGATAGGACTGCCAAGTCTCCCACCCACCATCCCTCAGTATGGCAGCAGGGGGGAAATGCCAGGAATTTTGCCATTGTTCCAATGGCGCAACATCACTTCTGGTGCAAATCTGGAAGTCACATCACTGAAAACAGAGCATCACCCCAACATGATTATGTCATTCTGGATACATGATGGAAGTGACGTTGCACTGTCAGAGCAACAGCACTTCACATGTCTCCATCCCCTGGTGCCTTCCACCAGTTGCCAGCACTTGGTGGCAACCCTAGCTTTCTTAACATTCCGTAAACACACATAAAGATATGTTACCTTAACCGGCACTGAACTGCAACCCGATCCGTGAGGTAGTGAATAGGGATATGCGCCATTTAAATCAGTATTTTGGGGATTTGGGGAAGGGCCTAAATATCCTCATTCAGGGGTATTTAGGTGCCCAGATAACATTTCGGTTTTTTTTGTTTTTTTCAGAATTCCAGAATTATTTGGTTCCATTATTCCCTGTGGGGGACTTTGAGGGGTGAAGTGGCTGTTTTTCCACCAAATCCTGCTTAGCTTCTGAGAGCTGATGAGATCAGGCTATACCATACCACTCCACATCCCCAAATTTGTAATACTGATGTGCAAAAATATGTATTTGCTCTTTGTTTGCAGATTCTTCCTCTAGTATTGAATACTGGGCTTCTGGGTGTGCTCTAGTACCTTAACCAAATAAGAAGTTTATCTGGAACCTGCAATATCCATTGATAGCAAGCATACCCTTCCATTCCTTCTTTATTCCACCTCTTTGTCTCTTCCCTTTCCCAACCCAGTGGATATCTCTCTTCCTTTTATAGAAGGAAAAAATCTCTCCAAAAAAGCAGGATTTTCACACTATTAATCTCCAAATGAACTGCATTCAAATGCCTTCAGAAAACATGCAATTTCAGCCAGTGCCCAAAAGATGCCCTTCCTGACTCATGGTTCCATTTACAAAGGTTATTGGACGTAATTGATGTTTTAACTTTGTAAATAAGACTGTGCATTAGGCTATGCATTTAGAGATAATGTCCAAGCATCAACATGCTGAAAGAATAATTGTTCAGTGAAATAAAGACTGGCAATACCTTGCACAATGATGAATCACAGATATCATTAATTGGCATTAAAATGTAACCAGTCAGGTTCTCTGTCAAGCAGATTAAAAGTACAGGATGTTTGCTGTCTCTATACAAACGAAATGAAAATACCCTGAAAGTGCATGAGTTGTCAGAGTAATCATTAGTACACAAACAAACACAGACACCACAAACTATTGTACAATGTCTATTGAATCAATGTGGCAGTCTTTCCAGACTTCTAATTTGCCCTGGATTGTACTGCATGGAGAGCTGTTTCAGGGATAATTTTGTATTAATCTGAACTCTGCTGAGACAGGTAGCAACAGAGGAAAGCCACACAGTTTCTCTAACATCTGTTTCTGTTACTGCGTGTTTCCAAGGTGACCAAAACATCCACAGTCTTTCCTTCTACTCCTCATAACAAAGTGCTTTTACATAATATATTGGACGGCTTCAAGGGATTTTCTAAAAGACAGAAAATAAACAAGGTTTCTACACACCGTTTCGACTGTTTTCAGATACTGTGACCTTTGACTCCTAGAAATTGGTTCAAAGTTAGTTCTTAAGTTTGGTTGTTCCAGCTTACGTGCAAAATACACAGAAGATTTATGCAGCAAGAAAAAGCCTCATGAGCTTCTCTTCTCAAGGTAATTTAGTATCTAATAATTGGATGGGAGACCACCAAGGAATACCAGGGTCGCTATGCAGAGGAAGGCCATGGCAAACCACCTTAGTTAGTCTCTTGCCTTGAAAACTACAGGGTTGCCATAAGTTAGCTGTGACCTAAGGGCACTTTACATGCACACACACAAATCTAGGAATTTTCTACAAACAACTAGCATTGACATTTGCATCAAACAGATTGATAATGCGATTGAAATGACAGTAGTTCTCTGTACTTTAAACAAAAAAAATGGAAACAATAAATTAGAATGCTGCAGAATCTAGTACTGTGTCATTGGAAACACCAAATCTGCATAGAGTCTGATCCATGGCCTACTGAGTGAAGTATAATCCTAAATAGCGTTACACCCTTCTAAACCCAATGATTCCAAGGGACTTAGGGCACAGCAAGATGTGATGCCATCCCTGTGTTCCATGGGAGTATGCTGCCATTTTAAGGCTAGGATTTTATTCTTTCAAAAATGCTGCAGGTATCTGATCCTGAAAGCCAACCTGATGGTGCCCTTGCTGGGTGGAAACCCAAGTGGTCTTCACCCAGCTGAGGAGGCTTGAAAACAGCAATGGGGGGAGGAAAGTCAGGAGCCCCAGTGGCAGAAGAAGTAAAGAGCAGTGTTTGTCGGGCGATGAGGGAGCAGCCAGGGGTGGAGACAGGGCCGTCTCCATTGCCCAGCAAGCACAGCCCCTCACCTCTGCTGCCACCAGGGCTCTACAAACTCTATCTGCCTTCTAATGCCCAAACATGTGCAGGTGTGCTAAATGCAGTCCAATAAAGGCTGCTTGAATAAGGGCAAATTCAGTGCAGCTAATGCTTTTTATTTCATTACTGGCACAGTACTGTGCCCCACCAACATACCCCAATGACATACATCAGTTAGAGTTCGGTTCAGTGCTACCCAACACCAAGGGCACCCCTTCTCCATGCCCCCAGGCAATACAGCCAATAAGAGGCTGCCTTGAGTGAAGTCCTGGCATCAGTGGAGGCCTCAGGGTACTTGCTAACTTTTCCTGCCTATTTCATATTAACCTGCACATTTCTGCTAACCTCACCAGGCCTAAAACTGACCAGGCCAGTTTAAGCTACATAACACTCCCCTGCCCCAAGACTGGCAAAAACAGGCCTATCTGATGGAACCACCCACCAAAATTCCTGCTCAGCCCTTGAAGCAACCAGTTAATCCTATACTGTCAATCTGTGGATAAGTGGGAGGGTAACACTGAGCAAAAGGGTGGTTGTGGAAGTGGAGCTGCCCTTATATGGGTATACCAAGCCATCACCTGATTAGGTAAGATTCCCATCTTTACTCATTTCCCAGCAAGCCTTGTGCCCTTCATTCTTTCTCAGAGTAGTGACAACAAAAATCCTTCCCCCACCCCCCGCAGTTAGGAGCAGGAAACAATTACTGTGTTGATTACTTGACTCCTTTTTTGAAAATGTTTCCCTTTTCCATTTTTTTTTTAGTCCCTATGTCAGTAGGGGTGCCTATTTTTTTCATCTGTCTGAGAGGCAGGCCCAGATTCAAGAACCATATCCAATGATAATGACCTTCCTGAAGCTTGGCTAGGGCCCAGGTTTTTTATTCAACTCTTCTGGGGCCAGCTCTTTCAGCACAGATAGGCATAATGCAAAATGTATAAAATGTACTGAAACTAGTGGATAGAGTATGATAGCATTTTTGAAAGAAAAAAAACCCTGTGGAAAACTTATGCTTCATCTGCTGCCTGGAAGACACTGAAACTTCTTCCATTTTGTAGTAGCAGTTAGAACTTGTGAGAGATACTTCTCATGTCAGCTGCCCTGACCTCAGAATGAAATAGGAGACACAAATGTTGGATTAAACTAGTGTCAACTTTTTTGACAGCTGATCTTCAGCAACAAAAACTAGTTAATAATTCCTTCCCACAGCTTCTCCAGAAACTAAATTCCCTATGGCTTTGAATGCTAGGCAATCCCACCAGACTATGGCTGTGCTTTGCCTTTAACTACTTCCACAACCATATAGGTACTGAGAAGCACTATGAAACATGATTGACTGCCCTTAGAGGTCAGAGATGCTGCCCTGCCCCAATAAAATCTCAAGCCCCCTGCCTGAATTTTTGTTCTACTGGGATTCTCTGGTTTGACATTGGTTCTGCTGGAATTCCTGCAAGCCTCTCTGTTTCAGCCTCATACCCCATCTGCAATGTGGAGATAATAGCTGCCTAGTTTACATGGCTATTGTATGGATTACTATGATGTACATGAAATACACCCGCTGGTTCAAATGCTACATAAATATTATAATTATTATTACCCCATTATCCCTCTGTATCCCAAATGGTTTGAGCAATTCACACAAGAGTGAAAAACTTTCTTACCCTTTATTGGTGTTCCTGTTTGGAGTGAGGGGGCAGTCTTTTTTCCTCTGCCTGCTGACTGTGTGTATATTTGTATGTGTTTGCACATAGTGTATTTGTTTGTATATGAGGGAGTTAAAAAACCCAAAATAACAGAAGCAGCGCCTGTTGCTTTAATAAACAAGTGCCCTCTCAGGGGCTCTTGTGGCCATTGCTAGGCAACCAAAACAGTATTGCCAGCCTTCAAGGCTTTATTTCTGTCATAAAAAGGCAGGGAGAGGGGGAAGAGCCCTTTCCAGGGCCTTTCAAAGAGGACTTAACAGGGCCAAGGCTGGCAGCAACCACTGGAAAACTTGATTTGCATGACTCACTCAGGACTGGCTGCTTGTTACTGTTCAACATCAGCCACCTCATGAAAGCTAGTGTAGTGTAGTGGTTACAGTTTCAGAGTAGAAACAGAGTAGAGCAGAATCTGAGAGACCCAGGTTCAAATCTCCACTCTGTAATGGAAGCCAGTCACTCATTTTGAGCCTAATCGATATTACAAGATTGTTGTGAGGGTAAAATAAAGGAGAGGAGAGTGATGTAGGCTGTTTTGGGTCCCCATTGTGGAGAAAGGCAGGATATAGATGAAGTACCAGTTACCAGTTTATTGAAACCATCCATGACCAGTCAAAATATCCGGATAGATGAAGTAAATAAATGATAAATATAGCTGAAGATGGGGGCAGGAAAGGAAGGTTGGTGAATAGGTGGGAAGGAGAGAAGGAAGCAGGCAAAGGTGAAACTATAGGGATTGCCAGGTGGATGGGAAGAGGAAATAGTGTGGGTAGGTGGATAAGGGGAAAGTGAGATGCCTCCTGTAGGTCCTGGCACATCCCCCACCATACAAATGAGCCTGATAGACAGCACCATTCAACTCAGACATCATTTTTCTAAGTAGAGGCTGCTGGGAGAGGAAAGGATGGAAAGCTGAAGATGGGGAACACATAAAGGTAAGTTGACTAGTGGGAGGGGAGGGGAGAAGGAAGCAGGAAAAGGGGAGCGACTACGGGGGCTTCGGGGGAACAGAAAGAGGCAATTGTGGGGGTGATGAGATGCCTTCTACAACTCACTGTGGGCCTCCCTGATTGTTATTTATTGCACCAATAACAGCCCATTCCCCTCCACCGGTGCAGCCTCTTCGTGGCACAGGCCACGGTGTGGAGAGGCCGCACAGGGGGCTGGCTGGGAGCGGGCCAGGGGGAGGAGCTGCCGGTTTGGCGGCTTCCTATCCCCGTTCGGCCAGTTACGCTGGCGGTAGGAACAGCGGTGCTGTGCCTGCTTTTGCAGCCGCAGCCTCGCTGTACCCTATGGGTTGAAAGGCCCCTGTAAAACAAAAACAAAAGCCGAGAAACTGCTTTTTTTTTTTATGGCGTACGGGAATCAGCTTAGGAAGAGGCATCGCTGCACCTCTTCCCCACCATCCCTGTACGCCGTCATTTCAGGAATGGGCTGTAAGTCACCTCTCTATATAATATATATGAATGCATGTTTTATTCAATTAAACCAAATTTAATTTTAACATGAAAGCTGAAAGCACCTATGTCCGGGGGCGGGGGGGGAATAAACCTGGACTCTGTCTTTTGCCATTGATGTCACTTTGGAGCTGTAAAAGTCATTCTGATTCTATGAACTGTGTACACAGTCTGTGTTTGGGTGCATGCAGCATTTCCTAGCAAGCAAATGTACAGTTCTAAACCATTATTTCTATCACATTTCATCTTGCCTTATCACCAGCTATGCAGGCAAGAAAGTAAGCTTACGTACATATTTCCTGTATGGTATTTCTGCACCAGACAGATGCAGCTTAAACGGTGCATGTCAATCTCATTAGGACACTGTGAAATGTGCAGAAAGTTTGTTAGACAGTCATGCAATCATACACAGTGTGAACATCCTGTTTATTTGGCCTGTTCCCTGGTTATTGGCTGTGGTGTATCAGCACATTACTGACAGCTGGGAAGTATTCCAGTAGAACATGCCTTTCCGATGACAATGATCCAGAGCACAACAGGAGCACATGTCTGTACATTATTCTTTCCATGGGGGGGGGCGGAGAACCAAGTCCTCCAAATGAATTGGTTACTGCTGGAACACCACGAAAAGGGCCCCCTCTGACCTCTGGAGGCCATCTGAGATAATAAATCTTGGGACCCCCAGTTCCGGATTGCTTTGGGCAAGGTCAGAATGGCAAATTTCCCACTTCCACAATATCAGATGTTACGGTAATTCCTTCTAGCTAATGTGTAAGAGCAAAGGAATGTTTTCAAACCTCATCTAGGCCCTGCGGAATCTGTTGAAAATGCACGGCAGCTGTGGGCTTTGGCTGAGTTCAGCTTGTGAATGCATGAGATTTGGAAGCTATTGTGACTAGAGAAGGAGGGGGCAACTGTTTATTCAACGTGCCTCTCTTTCCTGACCCCCACCATCTTCCAGGATAAGTATATCACAGCTCTATTGTCATCGTTGACATGCATTCTTTATGGATCATATTCGGTACAGAGAAATATAGAAGCACAGCACAGAGAGAGAGAGCAGAGGGAACAAAAGAAAAAGACTTATTTTAGTAAGGCATGAGAACAGGAAATTGAGTAATTCTGCCATTTTTATAGAAAACAGTAGGGGACTAAAAAGAGGAAAACAACTAAAATCTACATTTATCCTAGCTCTGCAGAAACACTAAAGGACAGCAGGGTTCCCAGGAAGCCAGGTACAAACTTGGTCTGTGCAATCCTACACCCAAACAAATCCAAAAGGCTTAGCTTCCATAAACAGAGGAAAGCAAAGCCCCATCTGCCTTCTGCATCAGTCAGGTAGTAAAACGAAGTACAAGCTGCAACTGATACACGGTTTACCACAGATTATACAACACTACCATAAAACTGTAGAAAGGACTGCAAAGACATTTCAATCCACGCAGTCGACTAGAAGCATCCTGCATTCCAATGATTGAGAAAATGCTCACATTTGGAATGAGACATAAATTTTTAACCAGGAAGATTCCGAAATGACATAGTATCTGATCGAAGCAACAGGTTGTGTTTTGTTTTTGTTTTTTTGTTTTTTTTAATCAGCATGTGGATTAATTTAAGAACAGAGATCTGTCTGCATTCAGCTCTTTTCCTCCACAGTTCTGTGTATTCTAAATGTATGGAGGGGGTGCGCCTGATAGCTGCACTCATTCAGCTTAACCTCTGAACAGACTGTGAAAGTAAGGGGTGGAACCCATAGGCACCATACCACTCCCCCCCCCCGCACAGACACTCCCACTCCCCCATCAGAAAGATACATACATGCAAGAGGGGCATTTTCCCCTCCGGTGGCAGCCTTCTATCTGCCCCTCATTTTGCAACTGGGAATACCCCATCCCCCAGAAACATCAATTTAGGAGTCATTTTCAGGAGAGGGGAGTGAGGAAATTGCACTTCCATGCAAAGAATTTAGATGGAATCCAGGGCTGGCACCCAGCAGGAGATTGCAAGAAGGAACAGGGACCAACCAAGGGTTGCTAACCTTCAGGTGGTCTGAGCAAAAATTGCACTCGTACTAATATAGTCAAGCTGTGGAAAAGAATAGTACAAGGCTCACAGCTTACTGCAAAAACATATATTGAATAGTGAAGCAGCCTATTGGGCGCAGAAATTTTACAAACATTATAAGAAATTCACTTCATTCTTGAGGAGCTTTGTCTCCTGTTTAACGGAGAGCTGATGAAGCTGCCTGAGCTGCAGTGAAAACGCAAAGCATCCGGACAACGTTCCAACTGCTCCTCACGTCTGTCAGCCTTCCCGCCCCCAGTGGGAATCTATTGTACATGAACTTTATTGTAGTCTTATGACACTGTTTACAATTTGTATATAGTAGCTTTTTGTAACCTTCGTAGCCCTTGGCTACTTTGTTTGCTATACTCAGTCTACCTTAGTTTTTTATAAGTTTCCTTTGATGTTTGTCAACACGTTCACCTTTTCACTATTCAATATATGTTTTTGCAGCAAGCTGTGAGCCTTGTACTATTCTTTTCCACAACCTTCAGGTGGTGGCTAGAGATATTCCGGGAATATAACTGATCTCCAGGTGATAGAGATCAGTTCACTTGAAGAAAGTGGCCACTTTGGAAGGTGGACTCTATGGCATTATACCCCATTGAAGTCCCTCCCCTCCCCAAACCCCGCCCTCATCCTCTACCCCAAAAATCTCCAAGTATTTCTCAACATGGAGCTGGCCATGTTCTATATTTGGGTAACAAAAATGAGAAGCATGCATACTGGATGGGGGATACGCATCCGGTTAGTACTGAAAAAGATCTAGGGGTACAGGTGGACTACAAACTGAATTTGAGCAGTCAGTGTAAAGCAGCAGCAAAAAAGGCTAATGCGGTTTTGGGGTGTATCAACAGGGGCATCAATCCAAATCACAAGATGTCATAGTCTCGCTATACATCGCATTGGTCAGGCCACACCTGGAGTACTGTGTGCAGTTCTGGAGGCCTCACTCCAAAAAGGTGGAAAGGTACCGGCTGGATATTGGGGGGGGGGTATTTACAGTAAGAGTTGTTTGACAGTGGAATCAGCTACCTAGGGAGCTACCTAGGGAGGTGCCCCCTCACTGGCAGTCTTTAAGCAGAGGCTGGACAAACACTTGTCAGGGATGTTCTAGGCTGATCCTGCATTAAGCAGGCGGTTGGACTAGATGGCCTGTATGGCCCCTTCAACTCTATGATTCTAGGATGTGGACAGAATGGAGCGGATGTAGAGGAGAGTGACAAGGATGATCAGGGCCAGGAGACCTAGCCCTATGAGGAAAGGCTGAGGGACTTGAAAATATTCAGTCTGGAAAAGAGGAGACTGAGAGGGGGAATGATTGCTCTCTTTAAGTATTTGAAAGGCTGTCGCTTAGAGAAGGGCAGGCAGCTGTTCCTGTTGGCAGCAGAGGATAGGATTCGCAATAATGGGCATAAATTACAGGGGAAAGGAAAAAAACATTAGGATATATTTTTTTACAGTAAGAGTAGTTCAGCAGTGGAATCAGCTGCCTAGGGAGGTGGTGAGCTCCCCTTCACTGGCAGTCTTCAAGCAGCAGCTGAATGAACACTTGTCAGGGATGCTTTGAGCAGGTGGTTGGACTAGATGACCTGTATGGCCCCTTCCATTACTACGATTCTATGATTCTGTACTTATAGTATCCAAACCTATAAACCATTTCTATTTCCTTTACCTTTGATTTAGCAGACTTTGCTAAGTAATATCAGAATCCAGTCTGACTACTCTTTGTACAGCAAGCTACTCAGTACTTAATGTTCACATTAATACAGTTAGATATATGTTTGGTTTCACTGTGAATGATCCTGTTATTTTAGGATTTATCATCTGGGGAACAGGATGTAGTAAAATCGGCCCCACATGCACTTTGTTCTACCACAGGGCTATGAATTTACTCACCTGGCCCAGGTCTCAGGTTGCTAGACCTCAATGAGTGTAAAATACCACAGTCATTCAGAAATATGCTGAGGGACTTCTTAAGTAAACAAAGTATAACTTTTTTCACAGTAAACAAAGAAAGGAACACAAGGCCTATCATAGTCATTCATGGCAGCTTTCCTAGTCAGCTTACCCAGAGCCAACAGTAAAACTTGGACTGAACTACTCCAGATTCTGTTACCACTGAACTATAATAATACATGAAATAGACACCTGATTATTACATACTTGCTTTCCTCATTACTGTAGCTAAAGATTTACCAAACTGTTATCATACATTCAACTATTCTACAAACCTCAATATTGCCCTTAAAGAATAATCTATGGAATGCTAAGTCATAAGGTAATGTTTGAAAAGTTCTAAACATTTTTGTTTTTCTGCTGTGGATGTCCTAAGGCCTCCGCACCCTCTGGAGAAAGTGGGGCAGAGGCAGAGCCAGTTGGTGTGGGATGTGGAATAGTGTTGTTTGGTGTGCTCAACTCTGGTAGGTCCAAGACATTGTCAAAAGACACCTGATGAGGTCCCCTTGTAGGGTTGCCAACCTCCAGGTACTAGCTGGAGATCTCCTGCTATTATAACTGATCTCCAGCTAATACAGATCAGTTCACCAGGAGAAAATGGCCACTTTGGCATTTGGACTCTAAGGCACTGAAGTCCCTCCCCTCCCCAAGCCCTGCCCTCATCAGGCTGTGCCCCAAAACCTCTCGCAAGTAGAGAAGAGGGATCTTGCAATCCTATCCCATTAGGATTTTAAAATGGGAAATATTTTTCAGGTCATTTTGTAGTTGTCCTCATTAGACTGTAATTGTGGTCCCTTGTATTTTTGTAATTGTGAACAGTGAGGTATATATGGTAGGAGTGTTTTTTCTCATGGTTATAGCTTTCTCACTAAGACAGAATATTCTATTTTACAACTGTCTGCTTTATATTTCTGCCCTTTTCTGCATTGTCTTTTATTTTTATTTTTAATGAGATTCTCATGCGCAGAACATTTTAGATGATTTTATTCTTTCATTGGAAGAATAAGGAACTGCTCAAACTGTACTTACTATGTATTTCTTGAAAATTGATTATCCTTGACATACTCTTTTGCAGTGTCAGAAAGGTATATCAACAACATACTTTCTGGAAGAAGGTTTAAAATGATGGAATAGACGATGTCAGTTTGTAAAATAGTGTCAGTTTCAAGTTATAAAAGAATTTGCTGTGGCTTATTCATTCCAGAAGCAGCATTCTGAAGTTCTGGTTTAATAATCATCTGTAATGATACATAACAATTCCTAGAAAAGTTGTTTCTATCAACAAAATCACTCAGGCTGGAAAGACAAGCTATAGTCTATACGTGCATCAGTATCAGTTTTATTGACTTTTGGGGTCCCTCTACTCACAGCAACAGAGATAGAGCAAAGACAAATATTTAAGTTTATTGTAATGTGGCATATGATTGCCACAACATCTGATTGTTTTGGTGCACAACCCCATACTCTGGACAAGAGGGTGCTATTAGGACAGAATATGGAGAAACCGAAAGGTTTCCAATTGGCAAAGGTGTCAGACAAGGATGTATTTTATCCCCCTGTCTGTTCAATATGTATGCAGCAGAACATATCATAAGGAAAACTGGATTAGATTTAGATGAAGATGGAGTGAAAATTGGTGGAAAGAACAATGCATTGGACACCACATTACTGGCAGAAAATAGTGAAGACTTGAAATTACAATTAGGGGAACTACACCTCCCGTATGACTGTGCAAAAACGTACATGCATGAAATAACTTCATTAATAAGGACATAAACTAACAGCAAGCTGTATGACTTTTTAAAAGACACAGTGTTTATAATCACTGGCAAACTGATCAATTTGCTCACTGTTTATTGAATGGCTGCCAAGCAATGTGTAGTGATAACAGGTCTGTGGTGGAGGGGGGGGAGGACTCCCACCAAGTTGTCTAAGAATGCAAATGCATGAAACGCTGAAGGCATTATGTGCCTTCTAATGACCTTGTTACAGTTCTAATTTAAATAGAAATCATCCTGGAATTATTATAACCCTAAGAATTACAGAGTGGCCAAACCTGTCTGAAACTCACATTCACTAGAGATGTTAATGCATCTATTTGCACAAATGTCTCTTCTTGTATTTTTCCCATCATGATATCTATAGATGGGATAATGTTTTAAAAATGCATGCAAGGTTTACAAAATATTTACAAAACATTTCAGATGACTGCCAATTCACCTTGACATTTCTACTTAGTGATGTGGCTGAATTTCATAACTACCCAGCTTGAGATATGAATTTGTCCAGATAATACTGCTAGGATGTAGTACAAACTAAGCATCATTTACTCCAGAAAATAAAACAGGAGTCTGCATGTATGCAACTAATGTTTAGCGGACCACATGCCCAAAGCCATGTACTTTGTAGGTACATAACAAAAGTCACTGAAACTGTTGATTGGTGTGAAACTATGTACATTCTGAAGCCAACATGTCTGTAGGCACATGCTTAGAATGTCAGTTTTACTGTTTAACCCCTTACACTTGACAAAACACTCACTGATTCCTGTAAATTAAGTGACCAGGCTACCCAACCGAGAAGATTATTATTTCTTTTGTAACTTCTCTATTTGAGTTACCTTGGTATTTTAAAATGTTTTATATGGTTGCTGTTCACTCTTCAGATTTATGATGCTCTATTGTTCCCAGGTGTATTTGTTTTGCAGAGAAGGGCTGTTTAATTTCTAAGCAATTTTCCGTCATAATTGGTCCTGAGATCTACAATTCCCAAATAACACCACATCATCAATGAGCATGTACCCACATAGGGTAGGGCCTTTTTCACTTGGCAGTGCCAAAGTGTGGTTTTCTCATTGCAGTAGTGACTCCAGAACAGATGAGCATTTTCAAAATGCTCTCTGAAAAAGTTCATAAGCTGCTGAGATTATTCCTGAAGGAGTTCTGTCCATAACTATTCTAGCTCAAGCCTGCATCTCATCTGTGCCTATTTATAGAATGATACTAGTGAGTATAATAGAATCTCATACTAAATCCTGGAATCTTAAAACTGACGGCAGGTTTTGGTCTCTGAAGTCTAGTTAACATTTTGAAACATCTCAGACCATTACGTATCACATCAAACATTTGTGAAATCAATCCCCACATACTTTCACATGCATCCTATAGAATTGTTAGTGTAATCTTGGGATTCAGGATCCCAATGACAATTGTATTTAGAAGGATTTTTTAAAAAATACATGCTGTTGATAATTTAAAAAACGTTTCCAGTGCACTCACAGAGAAGTCCATGCTGAGCAGATTGGCATACCACCTTGCATCCAATGAAAACACACGCTAATATTTGTCTAGGTAGGGTAGGGTGAGAAATCTTCTCCTTCTGTGTAGAAATCAGTTTTGCATAGCAAAATGTACTCAGAACTCCTGGACTAATGCCTGGAGAATTCAAGGACTCTCAAGAATGGGAGAGGGGAGGCAACTACCCCATCATGAGGTATCAACTATACAGAGGCTGAAGCAAAGTTATACAAATACGGTTATTTCCGACATGTTCCTACTTTTGATGCCACAACACTGCAGACAAAACATGCCTTGCCCTAAGTCTCAGTCACAGAAATCAGGGGAAAGACTCACCAGTGGAGCTGAGCAGCACTTTAACCCACTTTTGCAGAGGATTGTCCCCCTGAGCTGTCCAACACTGGGATTTCTTATGTTATACAGATCTGAATGTACTATTCTCATCCGAATGCTTAGGATAAATTAATGTTTTAAATTCTTTTAGTTTACGATAAATAAGCTTCAAACGCAGGAAAAGAATTCCAAGTACGCATTCTTCAGTCCAAGCTACAGGTAGGGCCACCCATGAAATGTTAGTCATAACCCAAAGTAAAAGAATCAAGTCTAGGAAGTCTTCTAGTCTAGGAAGTCTTCTATCATTACATTTAACTGCTTCCCAGATACAGCTTGCTCGCTCTCTGTCTCTCTTTCTCTGCAGATAGATAGACAGACAGACACAAACTCAGAAAGCTGTCAATATAAAAAATGTCCCAGTGTTTGTGATCTTTTGTTGTGTACTACCTAGTACTCCTCCATGAAACAGAAAGACAGTGCCATGAAACTATTGGGCCATTGTTGGACAGATTCCCAGGGAGATCTAATAAAATCAAAATAGAATATCTCCTATTGGATAAAAACCACCAAATGGCACGGAAGGTTGCCAGGTTTTGTGCCCAGGTCTATAACCTCAAAAAAACTAAAAAGTGTTCTTAAATTAAAGAGTGGTACAGATTTTAAATAATTGGGGTGATTCATTAAGGAGTGTTAATATGTTAAATAAATATGTTTAATAGTGTTAATATGTTAAATAAATATGTTTAATAGGTTAAATAAAGTGTTAATATGTTAAATGCATTACGTTTATCTGTATTTGTGGTGTACCATGATTATTTTTAATTGTTCCCATTTTTTGTATTTTTGCTGTATTTTGCTGAATTTGCTGGTCATGGACCGTAATAAATACCTTTGACTTTGCCTAGGCATTAGCGCCAGCCATGTTCAAATACCTAGGCATCTAGGAAGCAAACTGGGCAGTCTTCCACAAGTCACTACCATTTAGCCTAACTAACTTCCGAGGACTGCTGTTGGGCTAAAACACTACTTGGGGTTTCCAGGAGAAAGGTCAGATGAAATAAACAGATGAAACAGTGAAATCAGGCATCCTAACACCAGACATCTAAAGCTAGTGAATGCAGCCCATCAGCCATGAAACAGCAGCATACTGGGGGTTTGATAAACATGGTTTTGTTGCTACCTGAGATGAACAATACTGGGCTTCATAGGTCTTGTGTTGTACAGGCCAGACATATGGTGTTTCCCTCAACACAACAAACAAGCCATAACAAGTAATTGTGTTTTTATCCCAACTTCATTGTCTTTTTTCAATGCCAGAAGCATGAGCTTTCTACAAAAACAAAAGTCCAAATACCCAAAGTAATTACATTGGACACGTTGATAACTGTATTTGAAAACTGAATGAGTTACGCACTTCAGAGAATAATTGCTGGGCTTCAAGATAACCGCTTGCTTGATATTTAACTAATGGTTGCTTTTCTGGCAGCAGGAATAGGGGCAGGAAAGGAGATCACTGCTGCATGCCACAATAATACTCATTTGCAGGTATCAGCTGGATTTCTACCTCCTTTGGGGGTTGCAGTGAAATTCTAGATTAGTATTTCCATTTCAAAACATTTGACAGTGGCAATGAAAAATGTGGTGTCACAGATAAGTGGCTTTAATCAGAACAGTTTGTGGTGAAAGAGTTCCGAAAGAAAGGCATGGAAAGAGAATTACCTTTGATTATATTGGGTAAATTTCTTTGACCACAGGGAGTTACATACATGACCTCTGAGACTACATACAAAGAGGGCCATCACTTTAATTAATGTGCCACTTTGGGGCTACTCTTGGAGATCAATGTAATTCTTTTACAAGGTGAATTCTGTGCCACCAGTTGAGCTTGGCAGACAGCAACAAACTACACCATTTCTGACTACCTTCTAAACCACCTTGTAGGAACATTCAGTCCTCAAGGTCTTCAAGGACAGCTGCAGGCAGCTGTAGTTAAGAAAAACACAATCTGTAGACAGGCTACGCTTTATAAGCCAGATGATTCTTTTCTGTTCGAAATGGTGGAAACAACATGTTGCCCTGATGAGGAATATTTTCCACTGAGAGACACAGAAGGTATCCCGAGCTGTGTTAGTAACAAGGATGTTTCAGACAGGCCTTCACTGACCCTGAGTAAAAACAAAGCATCTATTTTCTAACATCCTAAAATATCTCACAGCTGGTTTATAAGACAATGAAATAAATGGAGTTCTTTTCTACTATCCTGTCCTGTTCTGTATACATTTTAAGAACACCATAAGCATACATGGGTACCTGTAAGGCAGATCTAATTCCTATAGCAGTTCTGCCCATATTCAAGCTCTTTATCCATCCTCATGGCATCCAAATGGACATCAACATGAACTATAGTAAAGACTGTGGATGGATCAGAGATAGAGCTAGGGTTGCCAATCCCCAAGTGGGCCCAAGAGGTATCCTGGAATTACCACTGATCTCCAGAAATACAGAGATAGTTCCCCCTAAGAAAATGGCTGCTTTGGAGGATGGACTCTCTTCAGTGAGGTCCTTCTCCTCCCCAAACCCATTACCCCCAGGGTCCACCCCAAATCTCCAGGAATATCCCAACCCAACATAGAGCCAAACCATGATTTCATGATTTCAAAGTTCATAAGACTGAACTTTGGGTTCAAATGTTTTCACGCCTTCCTTCTGCCTTTACCTATTCCTCTTGTGAATTCTACTTCAATTAGTTAATTTCTATGTAGAACATACCATTATTTTCCATTATTTATTGATTGATTTGATTCCTTATACCCTAGGTTTTTCCCCCCAATGGGGACACAAAGTAACTTACAACATTCCCCCCTCTCTATTTTATCCTTACAACAACCCTGTGAGGTAGGTTAGGCTGAGAATGTGTGAATGGCCCAAGAGCACCCAGCAAGCGTTCATGGCAGAGTGGAGATTTGAACCAGATCTTCCAGATCCTAACCACTATGCCATCTTGGCTCTCTATTACATCTCAGTTGACAAACTATGGTTTGCACTTCCCTTCCAAAGCAGGATTGCAAGCCATCTTCAAACAAACTTTGCAGTCCTGGTTTGGAGAGGAAGTCATAATTTGTTGGTTTGAATGTAATAGTAAAATATGGTTTGCAATAAAGCCAAAGTCACTAATTCTCTGAGAATGCCAAGGGTGTAGGGAGAGGAAAGAATACACAAACACAAGACTCATTCGTGGAGTGAATAGACTTTCTGTATTCCATAATTCAATGCAGCATGCTGAGAATTTCAGCTTCAGATTTAAAAAAAAGCAAACTGCTAGCCCTCAAGCCCATTAACATAGACTCGCAAGCCTGTGGAAGTGGAACAAAAGGAAGCCCAGGGCAACACTGTAGGGGAAAAGCTAAGCTACATAGAACTTTTTTAAAAAAACTATCATATACACAAGTAAAACAGGTTCTTCTTCTAGAATATTTTCAACAAACAATACAAATGTTTAAACTAGTCTATGGCAATATTAGTCTCAGTTGGTTTGCTGGCAGCATTCCCAGTCCCATTCCCCAAAACTCTTCTGAAATCTTGATGTGAACTCTATTTGCCTACAGATTGTGTATGACCAATTCTTTGCAAAATCTCAGGCAGTGGGTCATACTGCATAGCTCTTTATCCCCTAGCGCTACTAGCTAAAGCAGACTATATTACACAGACTTGTGCAAATCTGCTCAATTTGCAATATACATATTGGTCACAGAATTCAGATATTGTTGGAGAAGATCCCTGACTTTTCTTTTTCTTTTTTTCTTTTTTTAAAAAGGGAGAGGTACACACCACTTTTGTAATAAAATTACTATTAGCTGTAAGCAGATTTCATCATCAAATCACACACACCACCATACAGAAGACTTTAGATGAGCAGTCCAACAAAAGTGGCGTTATTTTTTTTTCAAAGGGCTACACTGAATACGCTCCCAGGGCATTGAAAATGAAATTGATCAAAACGTTCTTAGAAGCTGAAGGCCTAGTTTCATTTAATCCTCAATACATTGGGAGAGCACAGAGCACCCAGTGTATGATTCTGCATGGAAGCCCAACTCCAAGACCTGGAAGATGAATGGGAAGTCTTGAAATGCGGGGGTGGGGAGTACAACGCCCCTCAAAAGACAGGAAGAGTTCTTGGCCATGAAAAGCAAGTGAAAGGGAGGAAATTATTTCCCAACCCCTTCTCTTCCCCAGGAGTTTTGAAATTTGAGAATTCCTACCAGGCATCTTCAAAACAAATCATCTAGAGAGGAATCAAACTGTTAATTGGATAAATCTTTAGGAATTTGATTGTCCCTACATTTACCCTCTGCTGCAAAAGACAATTAATCAATTCACTTCACAGAATGCTTTAAAAATGAAAGCGAATAAAAATATAGCTACATAAACATCTCAAAAATGAGATGGCAATCCCCAAATTATGATGTATCTTGCTTGTTCTCCCCCTTAATTCCTTCCACTATCACATAGTTACTGGTCCCACCCAATACTTCTCATCACTCATGTTTTCCACCTGGCTGGCAGATGATCCTTGCCCCACTGAGGATTTTTTTAAATTCACTGAAACCACTTTTATTCCAGGGTAGTTTACAGCCCTTATTCAAACAATACATAAAACAACCAAAAGCACACACCCACCCCAAAAACCCCACTAGGTAGAAAGAAACATGCTTCTGGCAAAATAAAACTAAAGAGGGAGGTGCAATGTGGCATTTACTAAAGGCTCTTCGGGGGAATAACACCTTAAACAAAAAGCCAGCAGGAGATTCCTCGATGGGTTCCTCGATAGAAAAAGCCCTCTGCCATGTAACCAGTCATTATGGTGGGGAACTTTCCCCATATTCTGATTAAAAAGAGGTTCTTGTGTTATACTTGATCCATTATCAAAGTCAGGAGGATTATATTAAGGATTCTAAATTGTGGAGGAAAGTAATGTGTGTGTGCAGGGCTGGTGCTGGAGGTAGTTTATGCTAATGATCATTTATTTAGGGAGATAAGCTACTTAACCATGGTATGTTTGGTTTGGATTATCAGAAGCAGACACCCAGCGACTGTCCACAGTTTGACCTTGACATGAGTCAGTGACCTTTCCTTTGGAAGGGAGGCATTAACAGATACTGCCCTAAAGAAAAGGATCAACTGCAGCACCAGCTGCTCCAGAAGTTGCTCGGGGCAACTAGTACTTGGGAAAACCCGGCCTGGAAGTGGCTTAAGGGGAATCACAGAATGGCACGGGGGATCAAAATGGTAGCTGGGAAATTTGTCCGAGCAGGAAGCGAGAGTTGGGCTCAAGGAAAACAACATTCTGGAAACATGATTTGATTTGAAAGATGGTGTTTGTACTGAACTAAATTTGAGGAAAGGGGGAAAGTCAAACAGCAGCTTCAGAGTCAGTGTATTTTAAGATCTTTCCCCCCCCCCTTTGGATTCCAAACGTGATTATTATATAATTGATCAATTTACTTGGCCAGTTTTCAGTAATCTGCACAGGATATTATCCATCATGTATTCATTAGAAAAGGTCATGAGTGCTTTTTTTTAAAATGCTCTCAGGGTTTCCCGTCGTAGATTCCTGCTTCATAATTGCACAGCGTGGATGTGGGTAACAACTTTTAATCCTGATTGAAAACAGCTAGTGACAGATATTCAATTACAGCTGTATATGTTAAGAAGATTGTATAATCCGTGGTATATTTCTTTACAAATCTAATAGAAAATGCATTTGATGGCAAATGAAGTGGCGTATATTAAGTACAGATGGCATGTGTTCTGGGAAGAGCTGCTCGAAACTGAACAGATTTCAGAATGAGAAAACATTTTTTTTTCCTGGCACATTCTGTGTCAAACTTTTTTTTGTAAAATCTGATTATGTACTTTTGGCTACAGAGTCCAAGCATACGTTCCAAACTGCTTTAGTATCTTTTCAGAATGATTCTCCAGAATGATTCTCCTTAGTTCAGCAGTTTCAGAAATCATTTTTTCATGCTTGAGTTGAGCCATCTGAATACAGAGCTTGGCAGTGACTTTACAGTCAGGCTCTTGGCTTTTAATTTCCTTTTACTCTGTTAAGCTGCTTTAACCATATATTTCATTCTCAAAAACACTTGCTTGGGGGAGGGGACTCCAGGGAAGCTTGAACAGAAATATCTATATAAATAAACCGGAGGCAGGAATTAGGTCTGAGTGTAATAGCAAGTGAGAGAGCTCATTCAGTGTAAAAGGATTGTTTAAGTGGCCATCATTCAGAAGGCTGGGATGGCTGTTTCCACATTATCAAGGCCCAGAGGTCAGACAGGCAAGAGACATTTGTTCTTCCCTCTTCTTCACATGTTTGTTAGGTAATGATCTGGAATCAGAACAGGATGGATTGTCTACCCATCTGAGTTTCCACAGCAGATTAGGGATAATCCTGCAAAACTGGTTTCTGCCTTCTGGGACAATTACCACACACGTAGGGGTTAGGGTTGCCAGCTCCAGGCTGAGACATACCTTCAGAGGTTTGGGGTGGAACCTGAGAAGGACGGGGTTTGGGGAGGGCAGGGACTTCAGTGGGGTATAATGTCATAGAGTTCCAAAGTGGCCATTTTCTCTAGGTGAACTGATCTCTGTCCCCTGGAGATTAGTTGTTAAAGAGGGAGATCTCCAGCCACGACGAGGAGGTTGGCAACCCTAATAGGGTTTGATTTACATGTATGAAAAAATAGCACCTGGCACAGTATTTCTTATAATCATACTACTCTTGCAGGTAGGGCTGTAGGCTTCAATGATTTCTCATGTTTTTTTTAAAAAAAAAAACAACCTATTTTTCAAATGGAAAGTCTGAATGCCAAAGAGAAAGACTAGACTAAAATATTCTTCCCAATTTGATTGTTTACCATTTGTAGGAAATATGTCAATGGAAGAATGTTCAAATATTCTGGGAACTTAATGAGGACAAGGTCCTGAAGCATGGTTGCTAATGGCAGTGGAATAGAGGAAGTACTGCTTTACAAAGGAAGGACTTCAAGGAACTGTGGGTGAAAAAGACAGGGGCCAGAAGAAAGGAAGGGAATTTCATGTGAGTGATAAACAGAAGGAAATATGAACACTATAGTCAGCAGATCCCCAGACATGGGAACTTCGAGTCTGAAAGGTGAAGTGAGGAATGCAAAGCTTCCTATATTGTTTTTTTTTCAACTCTGCAGCCAAAGCTTTGGCTACAGCTATCAATTTGCCATTGTGTTTGCTGGGTAGAACACTGTCAATTATTTCAACTTACTGAATACAAGGAGTTGCATGAACAAAAGAATACAGGGAGTTGCATGAACAAAAGAATCCTAGGATAACTTCAGCTGACAGTATTTGGCCATTTTGTTATTCGTGCCAGTTTTGCTCACCATGAGCGTTTCCATGACCGACAGGCCTGTTGTGCTGACAACGAGCTTTTAATTCCACAGTTCCCAGTCCCTGTACATGAACTGAAATCAAGGCCTCGTTAGATTGTAATGTAACCATGCTGAAATAACTGATTATAACTTCTTATCCCAAAGTAAAATTCATTTTGTCACTGACAGCTTAAGGACAAGAGGCTTGGAAGAACAAGAACTGTTTTATGGTAACCAAACTAAGAAAGCATCAGTTTTAATTTGGCAATGCAATGTTTCTGTAACACCTTCCAGGACACATACGCTATATAGTACACAGGCCTGCTGCATATTTCCCCCCACTAAGTCAAGGTACTTCTGAAGTGATTCGGTTAGCTGCTGAAAGGCGACAAAGTGTTAGCTCAAATCTAACATTCTGACACACGGGGCTGCGTGCAGTAAGGCAGAAATATATGAACTTAATGGAGGGTGTGTGGTGTAATTCACGTGTTTAATGAAA
Organism: Euleptes europaea; assembly: GCF_029931775.1. Lineage (NCBI taxonomy): Eukaryota > Metazoa > Chordata > Lepidosauria > Squamata > Sphaerodactylidae > Euleptes > Euleptes europaea. Next base: position 32,796,695 of record NC_079320.1, on the reverse strand, counting down.
TGCATCTCACAGCGTTCTCCTGCTGAGTGAGTTAATCTTCTGTTTCAATATAAATTACATTTGGCTGCTAGTCCTGAAATAGCTGTTGAAACCTAGCATGGTGTATGGGCAAATGGAGAAGGCAAACAAATCACCTAAGTGAAACCAGTTCAGAAGAACAGAACCTAGAAGGTCAGGTTTCAGCCTTCCTGTCTGGACTAAAAACAAGGAGGAAAGTAACCTAAATTTGTTACCAGGGAAATCTTGAAAGAGAAGAGGGACGCCATATCAGCCTATACCGGCTTATTGTCATCCCTGACTGAAAACAATTCTTCACATGTTTTATAAGTAAAAACCATGGTCATAACTCACTGGGATCTCGAACAGACAAGCCCTGGAGATGAGAAAAGCAGTTGTTCAAGTGCACAAGGCAATGCTAACCCCTCAAACACCCCCCCACACACACACACAAATATGAACCCTGCACTAGATTCCATTAATAATTTCATCCGAAATATGAAAGTAAGAATTCTTTCACATGTTATATACACTTAGCACAATCTACTCTGTATTGGGTGGGGGTCTATAATGCTTCCATTAATATTTCATTTAAGAGTTTATAAGTTTCTTATCTTGTGCCTAATTTATGGTTAAGAGAATGGCAGCAGAAAAAGAAGAAGACCCAATATGGGATGGATTGACTAAATCAAGTAAACCATGGCTCTCAATTTGCAAAACCTGAGCAAGGCTCATAGGGTCACCATAGGTCGGAAGCAACTTGACAGCACCTAGCACACACATACACTTTAAATACAATCTGACAAAAAACGGAAGTACCCCAATTCATCATGTTTTGTTCAATCTACGCTTTATTTGTGAACTCTATGATGGGTTTGTACACCACTGAATGTTGTCTGAATAAATACACGGCAATGCAACAACCATCTTTAACCAATTCTACAAAATTAGCTGCTGGTAAAATGGCTCTAGGATGGAACCATTAGCTACAAAATATTTACCTGGTCCACAAAGCACACTAAGAACACCAGGCGATTAATTCAAATGGACTATCTATCATTAGGCAGTTACTAACTTGTTTATTTTAAATGGCACTTTCCTTATGTAAAGTTATATAACATATATCCCACGGGCCACAAGCAGTTCCCTTGTATTCTGGGATGAAGGAGTTGCTGTAACGCCTCAGCTGGGAGGCAATCATTTCTCCTTGAGATGAATTGCTACCTCCTAGCTGAGGCCAAAGTGTTCCAATCACCATAGCAACAGCAGCATCCCAGCCATCTGCATTAGGAAGCTTGGATGTCTTGTAAAAAGATGGCCTCTCCCACAGAATATCCACATGCACCCCAGTGCGCCAGCCGGATGCTGCAGTTTCTGTGGCCACCACAATGCATCAACCTCAGTTTAAAAGAAAGTGCTGAGGGATTGCAGCGGTCATAGCAACTGCACCATCCTTGAATGGAAAGGGGTAGGTTGAATGGAAGAGGGGGGAATGATGCAGCTGTGGGCAAAGTCTGTCCTTGGGATAACTCATCAGCTCACAACCTTCAGCAGCCATACGTCTTGTCTCTGGACTTACAGACCTTCCCCACCTGCTCCTCTGCTTCCATGTTCTAAACCCCTGCATCACATGCAGGCTGCAATCCTCTGCACTCTTACCTAGAAGTAAGTCCTACTGAACACAATAGTTACCACAGAGTGCATGTTTGTATATGGAAGATCACAAAGGTCCTACATTTGTAGGGTTGCCAGGTCCCTCTTCGCCACCAGTGGGAGGTGTTTGGGGCAGAGCCTGAGGAGGATGGAGTTTGGGGAAGGGCGGGGCTTCAATGCCATAGAGTCCAATTGCCAAACCAGCCATTTTCTCCAAGTGAACTGATCTCTATTGGCTGGAGATCAACTGTAATAGCAGGAGATCGCCAACTATTACCTGGAGGTTGGCAACCCTATACATTTGACCGTGTATGTAATTGAAAGCAACTCAAACCAGATCTACTTGGGAGTTTACAGTTCTCCTTGAGAAGTGCAAATTGCTATACTGTCTCACATTCAAAATATGTTGCTTGGTAAGTATTTACATTTTTAAAAAAATTACAGATATGGTTCACAGCACAATTTTTGGTTATCTTGACACTATTATAATTTCATCTGTCTCAGGCATTGAATTCAGAAGGATTTTAACTCTGTCCTCCTCTTTGCTGATGATGCCTTTCAGTCAAGCTTGGAGACAAAACATAAAAGCAGAGTTGAAGCAGAGGCAAAAAATGGAGTGGGGGGGAAGTAAAAGTCAAGCTTGTATTTTTATCAGGATTATGTGTGGTGGGGCCTGGTGGGGCCCACTTGGTTTCACTCAAGCATGGTGTAGTGGTTAAGAGTGGTGGTTTGGAGCAGTGGACTCTAATCGAGAACCGGGTTTGATTCCCCACTCCTCCACAGGAGCGGTGGACACTAATCTGGTGAACTGGGTTGGTTTCCCAACTCCTACACATGAAGACAGCTGGGTGACCTTGGGCTAGTCATAGTTCTGTTAGAGCTCTCTCAGTCCCTCCTATCTCGCAGGATGTCTCTTGTGGGGAGGGGAAGGGAAGGTGATTGTAAGTTGGTTTGATTCTTCCTTAAGTGGTAGAGAAAGTCAGCATATAAAAACCAACTCTTCTTCATCTTCGGATCCATGCAGTTCATAGAATCATAAGTTGGAAGGGACAACCAGGGTCATCTAGTCCAACCCCTTGCACGATGCAGGAAATTCACAACTACCTCCCCCCACACCCCCAGTGACCCCTACTTAGGGTTGCCAACCTCCAGGTGGTGGCTGGAGATCTCCTGCTATTACAGCTGATCTCCAGGCAATAGAGATCAGTTCTCCTGGAGAAAATGGCAAGTGGACTCTACGGCATTGAAGTCCCTCCCCTCTCCAAACTCTGCCCTCCTCAGGCTCTGCCCTCAAAATCTCGAGGTATTTCCCAACCTGGAGCTGGCAACCCTACCCCTACTCCATTCCCAGAAGATGGCAAAAACCCCTCCAGTATCCCTGGTCAATCTGGCCTGGAGGAAAATTGCTTCCTGACCTCGAAGTGGCGATCGACATTCCCCTGGGCATGTAAGAAAGGGCCATGAGAGCCAAGCACTGACGCAACCCTTCCTGCCCTCCCTCTCATGATCTGCCTAAGTCCACAGAATCAGCATTTGCTGTCAGATAGCTATCTAGCCTCTGTTTGAGTTGTGTGCCCTAGAATGAGTGACAAGCATTTCTTTGTTTCCTGCTGACTCCTTATACTGTATTGACTTGAACAAAGCTGATACAGTCATGTTTGGATTGGTGATAGATGTGTGGGACTATGGACTGACTCACAGGCAAATTATTATTTTAGTAGGAGAGGGCAGTAAATTAGGTAACCAGGTCTAATTTCCCCTTCTGCCGTCTTTTTCATACCTGATAAGCAAATGTATACTTTATTTTTAATGTATAATGTACATTTTCTTCCGTAAAATAAAATCTTTATATTCATTGCTAATTCATTTTTCTTTCTCACTCCACTCTTACATGTAGCAATGTATATAATATACTCTTTAATTTCTTTGCTAGCACTGGCTGGTACATTCTAGCAGGATTTTGCAGAATGAAAACGCACTTCCCATGATATGATGAGCAATGACATAAATCACTGCAAGCTTGACTGTACAAGTAGCTTATGGTCCACAGTAAGGGACATTTGCCAGAAGAGAAGGTTCCTCTAATTACAACTGACCTTAACAATTACTTTTTCATTGTGCCTACATATGTCTTTCCACTTTTTCCCGAAGTAATGCAATCTTTTACAAAAATCCATAAAGCCAACACTTTCTCCTCTTGCAAATTTATTTTCAAGCCTCTCTCCTGCCAGGGCATCTCTGAAATGTCACTTGGCTAAGAAGGATTAGAATGAGTGGCATGTGCAGAGAGCTGACATTTATTTAGTCATTCAGAGGACAAAAAAATATTTATGGCAATTCAGATCTGTCAAGTTGTTCAGAGATCAGTTGACAGTGTTTTCTTGTCCTCCATTTCAGTTACTCATTCAAAACTTGTTACCCCTCAACTGAGATTTCATGCTCTTTGATGCAGTTACTGTTTTCTTTTCCTATGAAGCTCCTTACAGAGGGTAGCCATGTTGGTCTGTAGTAGAACAGCTAGATCCGAGTCTAGTAATAGCTTAGAGACCAACAAGATTTTGGGGGTATAAGATTTTGAGAATCCAAGCTCCCTTCGTCAGAGAAGACTTAGAATAGAGATCTCTTATATCCCTTATATCCCAGTCAGAAGGTGGGAGGGGTGTTTCAAAGAAGGAACTCAGGATGCAAAAGTAATTAGCTCGATTAGAGCAGAGGGGAAATGCTTGGGGGCAGAAAATTAGCATCTATAGTGAGATAAGAATCCTACATCCCTGTTCAGCCCTGGGGAGTTCATTGTTCTGAACTTGTGAATAAACTCAAGTTCATCTGATGAAGGGAGCTTTGACTCTGGGAAGCTTATACTCAAAAGATGTTGGTCTCTAAGGTGCTACTGGACTCAAATCTAGCTGTTTTTCCTATATGACAGAACAGTGGGTTGGATACAGCCAACTTTTTTATTCTCACCCAAATCCCATGACATCCAACATAGCGTGTGTGTGTGTGTGTGTGTGTGTGTGTGTGGTCAAAGTGAACCTTCTCTCCCATTTTCACCAGTGGAAACCAGTGTTGGATCCAATCCACCAACATTTGCACTTGGTTACAATTGTTATTATAATAATCTCGGCTGTAACATTTAGAAGTTCTTGTTATATGGTTCACCATAATTTTATTGTAAGAAGCCACACAATTGCTCCACATTCCCAGTAGCCACTGGTGAGGGAAAGGGTACTTATTGTGTGATGAGGGTAATTGACATAATCAAAAAACCTTTACAACTTGAGCATGTGAAATGCCATTTTCAGTAATATCCTAATGGCCTGTATGTATTGTTTATAACCAGCACTCACTTAAACTAAAGTAGTCCAGGTCAAAGGCACACAATACAGCAATAAGCAGGTTGGTGCCTCAATGGGAAACTTCCAGGGAACCTCATAAAATTACCTCCAGTTCCATACAGAAGATAGGTGGCGTATAAACAATAAGATGAAGAAGACATAAGGTGGTAATAATAATAAGAAGGTGGAAATAATAATAAATAAGGCATGCTTAGAATTAAAAGTACACAATTTTTTAATTAGAATGTGAGAAAAAACTATATATGAGGATGGGGAATGCTGATGTATTTATTCATGCTTCAACGGATTTACAGTGGGGACTGAGAGTTTATTTTACAGGAAACTGAGTTTGCAGGTGAGGAGCTCTAAACCCAGCACCTCCTGCTACTTATATTGTTGCACTTTGCTGTTTGAAGCATTTTTTTTCCTCCCAGTCTGGCTTGTATGCTCCATTTGGGGGGAGGGGAAAGGGGGGTAATTTGATGCTCACAAAATAGGTATTTGAAAATCAAATGCATCTTGCTTACCATACCCATTAACTGTCAAGTTAAACACGGCATATGGTTGTGTTCGGATGGGAGACTCACCTGGCAGGAGGGGGGCATTCCACCATGATGCCACCGGTGATGTAGTGGCATCACTTCCTGTGCAACCTGGAAGTAATGTCATCACATTGCTAGCAATGCTCTATCATTCACCATAGTTTAACCATTGAGTTTTGAGTGAATGCTAGAGTGTTGCCTGACGAAGTGACATCACTTCTGAGTTGTACCAGAACTGACATCCTGGCATCAAGTGATAACACTCCTCCCCCCAATTCCTCCAGTCATTTTTTCCCCAGCACTGGGCAGCACTGGTGGGGAGCAAGAGGTTTCCCATTGAATAGTCATTTTAAAGGGCAGATTTTAAAAAGCAGCTTTGAGCGAGCATCTAAATTGACCCTGCATAAATGGCCAAACTCTTCTGCAAAGGGTCAGTAGAGAGCTTGGAGGTGTGTTGCTCCATCTATGGTAACTGTCTTGTATTTTAACTTAGCTAGACTCATATTTTGTGTACTTTTCCTTAGATCTGTATCCACTAGGCATGACAGCTATTTCCATGTGTGTCCTGTAGTTTAATCTTTAGTAATAAAGTTTCTTTCCTGTTTAAGAAAACAGACTGTGATTCAAATCCTATCCACATGCCGAGACCACTCTTACATGCTAAGAACATGAATGTGCAGGGAGGGGGGGCTAAAGTAATTTACAGCAGGTCCAGTTGCCATCAATAATTTAAAAGATCAGTGTAAGAGGGGACAGCATAAAAACTGCGCAATAAAGCAGGAGGATAAAAACAGCAGTAATTCTACACAATGTTGCCAGTACAGAAGGAATTCAACTGAAAGTAAACAGCCTGATCAAAATGACTGAACCTAAAACCTGGGCAAAAGATGAAGTGAGGACATTCTGAAAACATGGAAGGTATCTGAACCTGCTGTGGTCATATGGAGGCTAGGAGCTATAGCATAACTTCATCTGATGATCAATTCCTGACAAGTGTGAGCTGGAACTCTACAGAGGTTGACACTGGAAGATATGTTAAAATAGCAGCTGAAACCTCTAGATAATCGCTCAGTTATAAAGAGTACAAAATGCAACACATATTTTCTTATCTTTGGTAGCAATGAGACATTCTTTTTAAAATCTACATTTGTTTTAAGAATACCATTAACCTCAACGCCCTTTCCAAATTCCAGCTCAGATATTTACATTGCCTTCTTTAAGACTTCTACTATAACTTCTTAAGCACCTTCAATATGTGAGGCGCCAACCACATCTTTTGCATTGCCTTTAACCAAGCACTGCCTCTCTTCTCCCACCCCACAGATCCCCACCAGTACTTGTTGGTCTCCTTCATATCTCTAGGTATAGCTCTCATACAGAAGAATTTAATGAGGCCCAAGTAAGTATCGTTTTGAAGGAGCCCTTTAGTTGTTTCTTTCCCCTCAGGTAGTATATTTACGTTTCTGATCAATGCAGCCTGAATTCCTTTCTCACCACACCCAAGGTCATTTTAATGAAAATTCCAAGGCCCATGCCAAGAGGATAGAATTGCTCTTAATCCTTCAGCAGGGTGTCATTTGATCCCCGGGCCCTCTGGATTTGTTAGTGTGTGTCTGCGGAGCACAGCAAGTCAAACCAGAAGTAGATAAATGGCAATGGTGGCGGGAGCACATTTTCTTCTCCCAGGTCTTTCTTTCCAAGCATTCCTTGGCCTAATCAGGGTGTATGTATATGCTATTTCCTACCAGTTTTCAATCCATCATGCCACATATTGTTGCCTTCTTTCATTCGCAGAATTTCATGGAATCAACTCATAAAATGATTGATTATTTTTTCCCAAACTGATAAATAGGTGCTTGACTCAATTTTGCGTTTTCCAAGAACTCACAGTTGTCACAGATACATTACAAATCTAAACCTGTTGCAAACTGATTTTACTGGAAAGGTTTCCCTAGGGGCAGGGGAGGGCAGACTTGATATCTCTCTCTCTCTCTCTCTCTCTCTCTCTTTCTGTCTCTCTCTCACACACACACACCTTTCTTTTTTCCCCCACCAGCACTTCTGAGTCCCCCAGCTTCTCCCAGGAGGTGGAGCAAATTACAAAATAGCTCCTTTGGAAGGTGGAGCCAGCCTCAGTTACCTTTAGTACCACATAATCCATAAACTGGCGTATCTGCCTGTACAAGTACAAATTAACATCTGAATTACTGCACATCAGGATTTCCCATACCCAAATACTAAAAATGTTATGCAAAGACTTGGTCATAGAAAGCCCTACCATTTTACAGGTGCAAAGTACTGAGACTGAGTGGTTACTCTTTCTTCTCTCCATTGTTAAGCAACAACAATGTTGTTTTGTTTTCATTTTGATCTATTACTTTATTAACTAGAGTAGGGTTGCCAGGTCCCTCTTCGCCACCGGTGGGAGGTTTTGGGGCGGAGCCTGAGGAGGGTGGGGTTTGGGGAGGGGAGGGACTTCAGTGCCATAGTCCAATTGCCAAAGCAGCCATTTTCTCCGGGTGAGCTGATCTCTATCGGCTGGAGATCAGCTGTAATAGCAGGAGATCTCCAGCTAGTACCTGGAGGTTGGCAACCCTAAACTAGAGACATGTGGCTGAAGTACAGCTGGCTAGACTTATTGCCATAGTAAGAGGGGCTAGCCGTCACAGAGGTGGAAACTTTCTGGAAATCAAGAGGGAGAGAGAAAATTAAGCTGATCCCGAGAGCTATATTTTTAAAGGAATCTCTTGACAATGAAGATTCCCATGGTTTCTGAGCTTTAGGAGACCTACTATAACCCAGCCTAAAATCTACCGGTAGATTACCATTTACCTTCTGCCTATTCTAGCACAAAAGTTCTAATTTGATCACAAGTAGCAGAGTTAGAGCTTCTGCCAGTCAGGATTGCAATACTAGCCTGGATGTATTGTTACCTAACAGGGTACATGCATGCATCAGACAAAAGTGGGAATGAGTTTATAGAACCTGGTAGTCAACAGACATTGCCTTCAGACTGCAAATGGGGGATCACTGTTTCAATCAACCTTTTTGCCTGATGAGGAGGCATCTGTACTCTAGGGATGCCAGCTTCCAGGTGGGTCCTGGGGATCCCCAGAAATTACAGCTCATCTCCAGACCCCAGAGATCGGTTCCCCTGGAGAAAATGGAAGCTTTGGAGGGTGGACTATACGGAATTGTACTCACCTGAGGTCCTTGTCCTCCCCAGACTCCATTCCCAAATCTCCAGGAGTTTCACAAGCTGAATCTGGCATCCCTACCCCCCCATCCCCCGCCAGTGATCAGGCGGGACCTGACAACCCTACTGTACTCTGGTCCATGATAGTGCACTGGAGAGCTTAGTAAACCCCTGCTCAGCCATGAAGTGACCTTTAAACTCAGCTTGGCCTACCTCACAGGATTATTGTGAGGATAAAATGGAGCATAGGAGAGCCATGTACAAGTATAGGGGTGCCAGAGATCCTAGAGATCTGGAAAATTGCTTGATTGTCACAGAGGCGCATGATGTCACTTGTGCTTGGCACATACAGAGACACTGTTATTTTTTCCTCCCGCTGGTTCACTGGGAAGAATTGGGAAGCTAGTGGCCAGGAAGTCATCCACTATAGAGAGAGACCTAGTCTGTCAATGCCCTGAACTCACTGGGGGAAAGGCAGTATATAAACGTGATAGAGTGCCATTATCTCATATTTTGACCTTGGCTTATGGTAAGCTTGCCAAAAACATTGGCCAATTCATGACACAATGACTACAATGACACAGATATACATTCTTACAGGAAAACCTCCCTGTTTCCAGGCCAACATTTCAATTGGAGACCATTTCAAGGGCTGGAAATTTTCTTGAGAAAATAAATAGGTGAGCAAATAGACCACTTATATTGGTCACTACAAGTGCCATCCTAAACCAAGTTACTCTTCTGTAAGCCCATTGACTTCAAGAAGGGTGTAACTCTGCTTAGGATAGCACTGTAAACCTATAAGCCATTTTAGCAGCACTCCAATATCCTGGAAAGGTTTTGTGAAGTTGTTATAGCCCACGAATGGACCATAAAGACAGCTAGCCAGTTGCACAGGTGGAGTGGCTATCATGCATCATAATTAAAAACATCTGTAATTATTCAGCTTTATTTTTAGGAGCTAATTCGTTTGACAGCAACTTGGCAAGATAACTGTTTTGAATTATGTTAATTGCAGAACTGACAGCAAGTGGGGTGTTGTAAAGGTATCCTGTTGGTTATCTTAACAGCAGTTACACAACACAATAGAAATGAACAATAGATTGCAGCTTAGTTTGCCAAGTGCCAGCACTAGAAACACTGATGTAATCCCTGCAATAGACTTGTATAATGTGTGAAAGAGAGATTGCTTCACCACAGAAGAGTCGCAAAGTGAACAGAGCTGCACATGTGTGGAGGTTCAACTGAGTGATTGTTTGACCTTGCTAAGGTCAAAGACTTCAAGATTCGTGCCACGTTGAATTGTACAGAGTGACACACAACCGGTTTTCAATTTACATGGCTCTCTTCCATGATTAATGACAGATGGGTTTCTTTGACATTTTTTGATAGAATGGTGGAAGAGAAAAATTTAAGGGCTCGGAAGAATTTAAGGAACAAGATGACAGTAATTTCCAATCTAGCACGCTTTATTCCTGCAAGGTAACCCATCCATAAACAAGAGGAGGGGCCATGGCTCCCTGGTAGAGCATCTGCTTGGCATGCAAAAGGTCCCAGGTTCAATCCCTGGCATCTCCAGTTAGTGAGTAACGTGAAAGACCTCCACCTGAAAACCTGGAAAGCTGCTACCAGTCTGAACAGACAATACTGACCCTGATGGGCCAATGGTCTGATTCCAAATAAGGCAGCGTAATGTGTTCAACCTTTGCGCCTTCTCAGCTGATCAAGCTACACAATACAAGCCACAAAGGTGCCAAAGCAGAGCATAGAGCTTGCAGAGCAATAACTCTAGATGACTCAGGCAAGTGAGCCCAAGTGCATGCTGAAATGCAAATGTAAAGGAAGTATTTCCATCAATTGCATCATACTCAGAGACTTGCATTACAATCCTATGCACAGTTACTCCAGTGTATGTCAACTGATTTCATTTGCCTTAGACTGGAGTAAACTTTGCATAAGAATAAACGGTCATTTGCAGTAAGGCCAAACCACAAATACTGTGGGTTCTGTCTCTGGAGCATCCAGTATTTAAAAAAAAAAACTTTCACACCCATTCATAGTAATAGGGAATGCTAGGCATGAATTATTTTGATCTTGGTTGACAGTGACACATCCTTACACTTAAGAATCTTTTCTAGCTCCTTCATCGTTGCCCTTCCTAGTCTCAATCTTCTTATGATTTTTTGATTGCAGTCTCCCTTTTGGTTGATGATGGAGCCAAGGAATAGAAAGTCTTGAACAATTTCATGTCCCTCATTGTCAGCCTTAAAATTGAGTAATTCCCCAGTAGTCATTACTTTTGTCTTCTTGATGTTCAGCTGTACTCCTGCTTTGGCACTTTCTGCTTTAACTTTCACCAGTGGTCATTTCAAGTCTTCGCTATTTTCTGCCAGTAATGTGGTATAATCGGCATATCTCAAACTGATAATGTTCCTTCCCCCAGTTTTCACTCTACCTTCATCTAAATCTAATCCAGCTTTCCTTATGGCATGTTCTGCATATAGATTGAAGAGATATGAAGAGAACACCTTTGCCAATTGGAAACCATTCTGTTTCTCCATATTTGGTCCTACCAGTAGCCTCTTGTCCAGAGTACAGGTTGCACATCAAAACAATCAGATGCTGTGGCATACCTATTTCCTTTAAAACCGGCCATAGCTTTTCATGATCGACACAGTCAAAAGCTTTGTTGTAATCTATTGCCTTCTCTAGGCCAATGCTTAAACTGTGTGATAGGCTGCTCCCTCGAAGGTGACGGTTTCCACTTTCAAGTAGGGCCACATTTTCACCCCTGTTAGCCTCTTCCCTCCAAATGATCACTGAAGGAAGAGGGCCATTTGCGGGGGGGGGGGGGGATGAAACATTTCAGCTCAGCTGTGTTCTTGCCCCAAAGAGTTATCCAAAATACAATTCATGGGGCAAGATTTTTAAACAGCAGTCGCTGATAGGGTTGCCAACTGACAGGTAGTAGCAGGAGATCTCCTGCTAATTCAACTGGTCTCCAGCCAATAGAGATCAGATCACCTGGAGAAAAATGGCCACTCTGGCAATTGAACTCTATGGCATTGAAGTCCCTCCCCTCCCCAAACCCCGCCCTCTTCAGGCTCCGCCCTCAAAATCTCCCGCCATTTGCGAAGAGGGACCTGGCAACCCAAGTCGCTGACCCCTCCCACTCCAAATAATGCAACTTTCATTTGCTGTTTTTAAACACCAGGACTGGATTTGAGGCTTTGATAATGGACCATTAGAACACAGCAGTTGTGTTTCCACCCATGAGCATGAAAGTAACTGGCCTCCCACCATCAGCCACTGCCACAGCCAACCACACACAGGATACAAAAAGTGAGAGAGAGGGTGTGTGTGTGCGTGTGTGTGTGGAAGTTTAAGGGGAAAGGGAGTAGCCTAGAGGGGAAAGAAGAACAAAACCAGACTGGATTATGCAGGCCAGCCATCTGCACGGCTGAAGGGTTTACAAAGGCAGACCGGGCGGAGGTAGGGGACGTAATGGGAGCACTTCTACTGTTCCTTGAATCAATTACTTTCCATTCATAGCACTGCTGTATAGAGAGAATTCAAAATGGCTCTTTGGGAATTCGTGCCAATTGTGCAGTCTGTTTACTCGGCTGCATTTCCCCTCCTCCTCCCCCCCACTCCCTTTTCCAAGCACAAGGATGTAAGTATTTATCAGTCCTGTATCCCCGCCAGCATGCCCTGGAATTATTCAAAGGGCCCTGGCACTGAATCACAAGGATTTGTGTTGCTAATAAATACAGCTGGCCCCCTCCATTGTTGATTAATTTTGACGGAAATCTAAACACCAAACAACAAATGCTCTTCTGAACTGCTTCAGTGCCCATTAGTTTGATGTGTTTATTAGACAGGCCTGCGCTCTTTCAAGTTTATTAACAACAGATTAGGGAAATGGCAAACAAATCTACAGTTTTGCTTCTTTTCCTTTCTTTTCTTTTTTCTTTTTCTTTTTTCTTTTCTTTTTTGAAGCCATAATGGAAGTAACATTCACTAATGCGTTTAAGGTTTGATGCTAAGTCAAAACAAACTTTTCAAATGCCCTCATTCAAATTACAGTTGTGATGCAAGGAAGAAGTAATTAACGCCAGGGTTTTAATTTGAGCAGGAAGGAACTCATGCGGGCTCAATCACAGTACAAGGACAGATTCTTACAATCATTTGTTTCCAATCACATAAGGAATTTTGAGAGTTCAGATGCATACAGAACTTCATCTTGTAAATTAGCTCAACAGGTGTTCAGCTGTTCTTCCACTAGGGTTGCCACATCCAAGTTGGGAAACTCCTGGAGATTTGGGGGTGGAACCTGGAGAGGACAGAGACCTCAGTGGACTACAGTGCCATAGAGTCCACCCTCCAAAGCAGCCATTTTTTCCAGGCTAAGTGATGTCTATAGTCTGGAGATGAGCCGTAATTCCTGGGGATTCCCAGCAGGTCCCACTTGGAGGCTGGCATCCCTATCTACCAGTTTTCCTAGTGAGTCTCCAAATCTGAGTTTGCCAGGTAGCCGCTTCAAAGTACGGCATCTGTAACCACTAGTGATGACAGGGGATTGTTGTTTTTAAACTCCCGTATGAACAAAGTAATCTGGTTTAGGGTCAATCCGGTTTGCAGCCCAAGCTCTATATTTTTGTGACAGAGCCTCTGGGTCAGCAAGTCCTTCAAGGTCTCAAGCAAAGAATTTTCCTAGCCATGCTACCAGATGTTTTGGGGGACAGACGTGGATAAAAAGCATGCAATCTACACCGAGCTAAGCCCCTTCCCTACCATGTGATATTGGTAAATTTGGGCCTGGCCTACACATGCAGCAAAACAAAGTGGTAGAAGGTGCTATACCACTTTAGACTGCAGAGGGAGAGGAGTCACATTTTCCCCGCCAAAAAATATAGAAACTCCCAGTTTATTGGCCTTCAGCTACCAGATTACCTTTTCTACCATTTGGAAAGAGATGAAAAGAATGAGAGAGAAAAGTAGGGGAAAGGTCCTCCATCAAACATTATTTATTAACTCTGTGTATATTTCCACAAAATGTATCCACATTTCTTTATGCCTGGGAAGTATACCTATTTTAAAATGAGTTCAAGGTACCAGTCTCAGTTGTGTTCTATTGGGATTGGCCTCAGTCAGTCTTGCCTACTGATGCAGAGGGTGTGCTTGGTGCTACACAGGCTACTACTCGAGAGTTAGACCCATGCCCATCCTAGCTGGTGAAAGCCAGCTGAGTGCCGAGATACTTTCATGGCTGGCATACTTAACACCTCTTTCCTGGAGGGTAGGGAGCAGGGTGGCAGATGTCTGAGCCCGGTTCAAAACAAATCAAACCTGGATCTGGAGTCTCCAGCTAGTTTTTGCCTTGAGTTGGAGATATGGCTAGTCTATTCATTCCTAGAAGGGAGATCACAGATTGTGGTGACAGGCAATTGTTTGTAGGGGAAGGGAAGGTGATTGTAAGCCGGTTTGATTATTCCTTAAGTGGTAGAGGCAGTCAGCATATAAAAACCAACTCTTCTTCTTTTCCTCCTCCTCTACCCTCCTATTCCATATGTCTAGTGGACTATCTCCATGTCATTGTCTCCTAATGGCCAGGACCTGGATGCAGAGGAACCTACCGAAGGCTGAAATAATGAGGTCCTGTGACTTGATAGGGATAGGTGACACCACCAACCACTGAAGGGCTTGACCCCCTGCTCATTCTGTGAACTATGGGATGCGTGTGTGTGTGTGTGTGTAAAGTGCCGTCAAGTTGCAGCCGACTTATGGCAACCCGTTTTGGGGGTTTCATGGCAAGAGAAGAACGGAGGTGGTTTGCCAGTGCCTTCCTCTGCATATCAGCCCTGGTATTCCTTGGTGGTCCCCCATCCAAATACTAAACAGGGCTGATCCTGCTTAGCTTCCCTGATCTGACGAGATCAGGCTATACCATGCTGCCTTCCGTCCCGAACTATGGGATACAACAAGCTAATTTTCTGCACCAATTATGGTAAGGCTGTAGCAGAGTTCAGGAGTATATTTTACCAAGTGAGAAGGCTGCCTCTTCTTTCAGATTCAGCCCTAGTAAAATGCCATTCTTACCTACATAACTTGGAAACCATTTTTGTAATGAACGTTCATAAAGCTGTTGCTGATGTTGATTTTCCCATCAATTTTTCAGAACTGATGCAGAACATGGGTGCCTCTTCGTGGCTGGGTAGCTTACTGGCTGCTCTGTGCATCAGAGCTCAGCTATGTGCACTGCCTTCTATCGTCTTCCTGGCATAGTGCAAGTACTGATGTGAACTTTGAAACCCTCAACTAGTGAAAGCATACGGGCCGCCTAAACTCCCGGACTGGACCTGGCAACCCGATATGCAGGCACATGACTACTGTTCCAGCCGCGCGCGCGCCCCAAACGCTAAGGGACGGTTGCTACGCGCTCCATTGAAACTGACACAGCCACCCCTGCGAGATCCATGCAGCCAGCAGCTAGGAAACAGAAGCAAGGGCAACCTCCAGTGAACCTGAGAGACTCCATGTTCCTGTGCAAACTCTGTTCCAACTGCAGCTATGTCATGGAAAGCAGACAGTCACGTAGTCAGTGCCAACATCCCCCTCTCCCATTGCAACATCTGCAGCTTAATGGGCAATCAGCCGCGATCCTGATATCAGCAATGAGTCATTCTTCCAGCTATGTAGCAGCAATCCCCAGACGTTTGCAGAGATCGCGCCTATTGTTCCAGAACATTAATCACTTCAGCAGAGATCTCCCGGTTCCTCCCACTTCCTCCTGGGTTGCAAAAGCCATTGGAATCAGAATAGATTTCCAAATTCTCACCATCCCCACCCCGGCAGCCACAGATTAATCCTTTTGTCACCTTTTGTCACCTGGGAACCTAGGAGGGGTACATCCCCTCTCCCCTCCCCCAGAAAAACAGTATATCTGGGGTGCCCCCAGCCCATAATGTTACCTTAGGTCTTTCCTGGCATCTTTGCCGTTACTCTGTTGGTTTGGGTTTTCCGCAGCCTGACCACGCTCCCTCCCGCCTTGCTGGCCAAGTCTACGGGAACCCCTTGCCCCCACCTTTGCTATTAATTTCTTCTGTCTTAGTCTACGTGAACTTGGACAACACCTCTTCAAAATCAGTAAATATCACCCCATCAACGATCCCTGCCACGTTGGCATCTGTGCTTGTACTACTCTCTTTGCATTTCTTAGATTTCTCGGTATGTGTGTATGCGTCACTGATTTGAAAGGAAACAACATAAACTCTCTTAATTTGGAATCCTTTCCTTCTGTCTTTATTTAAAGGTCCCGTTACCGGCTCTGGTATACAAAGGTTGCTCTCGCTATATAAATATTGTAGTTTGCCATCTTGCTTGCTAATTCCCCAAGTTAAAGAGCAATTTGGCTAACACTAGAACCATGTCCCGTATAGCAGTAGAAATACCCTCTGTATTAACAAGACAACAGCTTGTGAAATCAAAATGTCAGGTTCTTCACTGAACGCAAGATCCAGACAGGCTCTTGACATGAGTTCAGGCTGAGTTCTGGCTACAAGTCAAGACCTTGGTTCCCAGGGTTTGGAAGCTCCTGCGTATACTTCGTTAGTACCGGTTATCACAGCTGTGGCGTGTTTTGTCTTTCCTCATGGGAACTGCTTACCTCGCTGGTGCCTAGCAATGTTTATCATATGCTCAAGTCCTAATGTTTTTAAGCAGGTAACCTGTACTGGGTCTCCACTGCTAACCTCTCCTGCCCGCATGCAGTCAGTTTCTTTTATTTGCCTTTTAGTTCCTAATAAAGTATTACTGCTTCAGATCTACCTGTCTGGAGGAGTTTGCTTGCAGGATACTAGGGGCAGACGCCTGATACTGACACAAAGTTGTAATGTCACTTTTCAGAATATTTAGCCAGAATCTGTAAATTCTGAGTAAAGAAATACTGCATGTAGAAATATTAGGATTTACAGTGATGAAGAAAGCAGGGTGGAAAACACGCTAACTCTAGAAATGTCAACACTGACATAAGAATCTTCTTGGTTGTTACCTATTTCCTGTCACTGACCCTTAGCAGAACTCCTTTTCTGGGCTTCAGAGAACATAAAAGGAATATGAAATCCTGAACACGTTACCAATTTTATTCATGCCCTCCAGAAACATCATTGGTGAAGATCATTCTAGCTCTGTTCTAAGTAGGTCAAGGTCTACGTGGCTAGCTGGACTCAAATATCTCAGTCGCTCAGTACTTCAACTATGTAGTCTTGTTCTGCAGTGTGAAAGTCCTGGAGCCTACTATTACGGCTGTGCCCATATGTCTAGTGCTCATTTAAAGATATTGTGCCTTAGGGAAGAACCTTCCTATAAGATAAGCAGGCCATCACCATTCGCATAAAGAGATGAGGATCTGTTGAAGATTAGTCATACATTCAAATCAACCAAGCAGAACAAGGCTTTGATGGCAATTGAGCACAAATTAGGATGGCCAGGCCCCACCCCCTGACCATCTGCAGGGAGTGGGATTGCCAGCTCTAGGTTGGAAAATTCCTGGGGATCTGGGGATGGAGTCTGGGGAGGACAAGGACCTCAGGTGGGTACAATGCCATGCAGTCCACCCTCTAAAGCATCCATTTTCTCCAAGGGAACTGATTTCTATAATCTGCAGATGAGCTGTAATTCCAGGGGATCCCCAGGTCCCACCTGGAGGCTGGCATCTCTAGCACAGATCTGAATATCCAAACTCCATACTATCACACCTTATTCAATTAATTTGAAAGATTAGTTATATGTCAGGCCATGTAATTAAAACTCCGTAAGAGTTTTTGAAAATGTAAGTACAAGACATAAACAACGTCATCGCTCAGGAGCATTCTTGTTTCATCCTATTCCATCTTAGAGGTCATAGTCTCTGCTTCAAAGTATTTCTTGGCTCCCTTAAAGTTGTAAAACAAATAGCAGGTTCCTTCCAAGATCGAACATAGTTTGGCAAGGCACAATATAGCTACCTCTGTTCTAGTTTGGGCAAACATCACATTGCAAGGTATTGAATTTATGTCTTGCACCTGAGCAATACAAGATAAATCACAAAATATGCAAATCCTACTTGAATTGGACTTTCCAAAAGTACTCTTATTATGTTTCTCCATCTGGCAAGAAATTGAATATGCATAGATTGCAAAACTTTCTGAAACAAATACATTTGTGCTATGATACAAGGTACAATCTCCATATGTAATCTCATTTAAAAGAATATAATTGGATTTGTGAGGGTGAGAGAGTTAGCATTACCCTATAAGGATAATATAATTCCTGTGTATTATATTTTGAGACAAGTTTCAGAGAGCCAGCATGGTGTAGTAGTGGTTAAGAGCGGTGGTTTGGAGCAGTGGACTCTGATCTGGAGAACTGGGTTTGATTCCCCACTCCTCCACAGGAGCGGCAGATGCTAATCTGGTGAACTGGGTTTGTTTCCCCACTCCTACATACAAAAACAGCTGGGTGACCTTGGGCTAGTCACAGCTCTGATAGAGCTCTCTCAGCCCCACCTACCTCACAGGGTGTCTGTTGTGGGGAGGAGAAGGGAAGGTGATTGTAAGCCGGTTTGATTCTTCCTTAAGTGGTAGAGAAAGTCGGCATATAAAAACTAACTCTTCTTATTGTTCTTCTTCTTCAGAAGCTAGTAGGGGGCAAAGTACAACAAAATAGAGGATCTATTCTAGTACATATATATTTATTTAAATGATCAGTTCATGGCCCAGTGCATACTCTTCCAAATACCCAGTGGGATTGTTGGCTTCCCCCCCTTTTTTAACAGATCTTTATACTATATAACAAATTGATTTTGAAACTCCCACAGATTTCAGAAGTATTTTCTCATTCAAGGCTAGTGAGCTATTTGACTCTGAAACAAGGCATAAAAAGGAACAAATTCTTACACAGCTTACTGCAGGGCTTTGTTCCAGATTTAAACTCTGGTATCACTAAGAGCCAAATCAAGCAAAATCATTATTTTCTATTCTGTTACTGCAATTACAAACCATTAGACATTTGTAATTGGCCAAGCTACTGATAGACATCATTCCCTGTAAAAATGTAATCTCTAAACACTTGGGAAGAAAGGTAGAGAACTAAGCAAGGATGGAGCAAATTCAAGAAGACAGAGGATAAAAGAGAACATCTTGACAAAACAAAAATGGAAAACAGCGTTGAATGTATGTGTTAGCAGGAGTGGGGATCAGTTAAGTAGCTAAGTAAACCAAGTAAACTTCCAGAGAGTGGCTAAGAGAGCAGAAAAGAGCGTGCAAGACCAGATTATTCAGAAACACTACAGAAATCCATAGGATGATTACCAGGAACCTTCAACAATTTCTTTCATTCTCACTTTCCATTGTCAGTCCATTAATTACTATGCATATTGCCTCTGGTAAGGTCAAATATTTTTCAGTGGTTCGAAAGAATATATGGAGGAGAAGGTAAAGGGTGATTGAAGGAGAAGGTGCAGGGTCATGTTTTCATTTTCTTCTAAATATATGGTGTGATCCTGGGAGCAGCTCTCCCACAAGGAAGCATTTAAAGGTATCTGACCATTCCACTTCCTCTATATAATCAATTATTATACAAAGGTACATAGTACATTTGTAATACAAATCTTACAAATTAACACCTTTTAATACATACTAAATACAAAATAAATGGAGACTATATTGCTTTTTCTTTTATACAACACTTAATGTATTATGTTTAGCAGGTTGCCTCCTTCATGTAGCAGGTTAACTCTGAGTTTAGTTGTTAAAAGCTCCTAGGTTTCACTTGTTTCATAGAAGTTAATTTCCTCAGAACATAAGACTTGTATTACAAAGGTAATATGTACCTTTGTTACTACTGAATTTATATTCATGTATATACAAATACATTTATGAACACATTACTATTCATGAATACATTGTGAGTCTTGAATACAATTCTATACCAAAGGTTGGGTACCAATAGATATATTATTCCTACGAAGACATACCCTTTCAGATTGATGAATTTGCTTAAATCTGCCCCCCAACAAAGCAGATGGTAGATCAAGTTCATTTAGTCCAGTGCTGTTTTGCCAAATAATTATCCAGATTTCCCCATGAAACCCAAACGTAAATTGGGATTGTCTTCAGTATAAATGGGAATCACTCAGTGAAAATGGATGTTACATTTACTTTTCATGGCAAATAGACATCAGTAGAATTATACTTTGTGTCTCAGTCTTGTTAAAAGCCCTTTATGCAAACAGCCATCAGCCATCATATCATGCAGTGGTTCATCTGGTAAATTAAAGTACTGTAAATACATGTTTTTGTGTTTGTTGTGAAATTGCAACCAGGCCATTTCACTGGGTGGCTCTTCCCAAAAAAGTCTTGTAGTATTGTGTGTGTGTGTGCATGTGTGTGTGTGAGAGAGAGAGAGAATTTTCACTGCTCATTTGCTCCACGCCTTTAATAATTTTATACCCTTCTACCATGTTACCAGACATCCACAGATTCACCCTCCAGGGCTTCTCAAACAATTTGCAGATGACCAGCAGATGTCACCTGTGAGTTCAAAAAGCAAGTGGCTATTTCTGGCACTTACTACTTGTCAATGAACAACATGTGTTTATAGTGAGGAAGGATGAAAATACTAGAATGAAGAAAAACCAAATTTAGGCTAATCAGTTTAAAGGCATACATGAATAAAACATGTTTTGCTTCTCTTTGGGAGCAATCCTAACCAAAAGTCTACTTGAAAGCAATTCCAATGTTATGAGATTTATTCCCCAGAAATGTCCCTTAGGATTGCAACTTTTGTCTATTAAAAGTCCAGTGGCACCTGAAAGACGAACAAAATATCTGGCAGACTTTTTCTTGGTCTTTAAGGTACTACTGGACTTTTCCTCTTTTCTACTGCTACAGGCAGACAAACACGGCTACCCATCATAGTTCGTCTGTGATCCTCATATTAGGGGATCCATAGGGGAGACTTTAGCTATACGTGGTCCCATCAGGGCAAGTTTCAGAGGGTGGCCATGTTGGTCTGCAATTGAACAGTTAGATTTGAGTCCAGCAACACCGCAGAGACCAACAAGATTTTCAGAGTAAAAGCTCTAGAATCAAAGCTCCTTTCATCAGACACAGGTAGGAAAGGAGGTCAGTCTTTATATCCCAGTCAGAAGGTGGGAAGGACGTTGTAAAGAATACTTGTAAAGGATGCAAGGGTATAATACGTATTGTAATCAGCTTGATTAAAGCAGAGGGGGGAGACTTTGGGGCAGGAAATTAGCAGATGTAGTGAGATAAAAGCCCCTATTCAGGTCCATTATTCTGAACTTGTGAATAAACTCAAGTTCAGCAATCTCGCATTGTAATTTCTCCTTGAAGTTTCTTTGTTTGAGGACCACCACTCTTAGCCTGTGGCATAGAGCTTGGCTGTAGACCATGGATTGTTTGGTTTGCTGGAAGATTAAAATATTCTTTCACTGGTTTTTGAATGTTGCGGTTTTAATGATAGATTTATGTCCATTTATTCTTTTGAGTAAGGACTGGACTGTTTGTCTGATGTAGGGAGTGGAAGGGCATTGCTAATCTCTGATGTATTTGATTTTGTCAGAGTTGGAGACAAAGCTGGCATCTTGGTTTGTTGCAGGCCCTGCTCTGTGCCCATGTTAGGAAGAGTATTGCTGTGGGTAAGAAGTTGTTAAAGGTTAGGAGACTGTCTGTGGGAAAGACAAGGTTTGCCTCTTAGTGTCTGTCATTGCCCAGCATAGGTTTTAGGTCATTAATTATGCATTGTACTGGTTTGAGCTGTATGTGACCACCACCGGTGTTCTGTTGTTGTTTCATTTGGGCCTATCTTGTAGCAGGTGATCCCTTGGTATCATTCTTGCTTTGTTGGTCTTTTTCTTTCCTATATCAGGTAGGTATTGTAATTCCAAAATTTTCTGTTGTAGATCCTACTGGTGAGAATCTCTGTCTGAGGGATCAGAACAGATGTGGCTGTGGCACAGAGTTTGGCTGTAGACAGTGGATTGTTTGGTTTGTTTAGGATAGTGACTGGAGACAATCAGTAGGTTTCTGGTATAAGGTGGTTTTTATGCTTCCATTGTGTATTTGTACAGTGGTATCTAGAAAGTGTACTTCTTGCCATCAGGGCAAGAGTAGGACATAATAATCCATCAACTCAGTTCCAACTCTACTATCAGCATCAGATCTTTCCTTTGCTCCGGCTCTTTTAATTTGATTCCAAGATCTCATAAATATTTCTCTAGTGTTAGTGACAGAGAGGATAAAACCTCTAGACTACTATTCCAAAGTTCATTGCAACCAGGGAGAAAGCTAGAGGACTCCATAGATAGTCACTTCTGCAAAGATTAAGGTTTTAACAAACAGCAATGAAAGAAATGGTTGTATAAACTCTGAACTAATATTCTAGTAGTTTCATTCAGTGTGTGTGTGTCCCCTGGTTGCCCTGCTGGATTACTTTCACAAGAGGAGAGATAGGGTACTACAGCCCTGTTGATTCTCCTGTGCCTCTCAGAGGCTTTGGATACCATTAATGATGGTATCCTTTTGGACCAGCTAACAAAGATGATCAGGACACCGTGGTCCTCTTATATTGTTGGTTAGCACCAGAAGATAGAGGGATGCTGCCCAGCCCAGGGCACTTGTTTTATGTGGTCCCACAAAATTCTATTCCCTCCATCATGCTGTTTAAATTTTACATGAAACCACTTGGGGAGGTTTATCAGTATAGTTGTTTAAAACTGTGTATGTCCAAAAGGAAAATACAAAAGGCCAAGAACACAATCCATGTAATACTTTTTATTAGGGTCAACCCAATGATGCATAACAATATGCAAGTGTTGGGTTATCAGCAGAAGGGTCATCAGTATAGGTGCACAACTCTGAAATTCCTCAAATGTATCAGCCACTAAATTGAAGAAGTTAGCTGGATGGGGTAATGGGCTGGAGGATGCCCAACAATCTAAAGCTTAATACAGTTAAGACTTAGGTGGTGTCAACAGACACTACAAAAACACAGAGAGGAGCAAGTTTGTGCTTTGGAGGGGCTTTCTATCTGGTACATTTTATCCCATCTTTCCTTCAAGGACCTCAGGGTGCATGAGCCTGGATTTCTCAGAAAAGGCGGTATACATTGAATGAACTAAAAAATACCCATTGTTTAAGATGCTTGCATGTTGATAAAGTTAGAGATTGCTTAGGGAAATTGAACATTTCCTCAAAAGCACATCCGAACACTGAATCCTGTTGCTGAGTCCTGGCTCATAATAATTTAACTTACTGGTATTTGGCAGCCTTTAATTCTATTATAATGACTGTAAAACATGAGCAAAAAGCAAAAGCCTTCTATTTCAGTCCCTTACACAGAAAATTACACTTGAAAGATCCTCCATCATAATACTCCATATAAAAATTCTCAAAATAACTTCCTCTTCACCTGTCTAAGGATGTGAGTTCTCTCATAAAATCTCATATCATGAAATAAATGTTGTTAGTCTTTAAGGTGCCCCTGGACTTCAATTTTATTTTGCTACAACTGTTTAACAAACCTGCCCCTCTGCAATTAGAGTTGTTTCCTCAGTCATTCCTCCTCTTCCTGCATTAGGTAGTAAATTATGTGTTGACCTCTTAGAACTTTTTGTTCCCAATCAGATTCTAAATGGGCAGCTAAAGACTAATCTCTCTCTTTGACTTTCTTGATCAAATTTAAATTGCCAGTTTATCAGGCTAGTTTCCTCATCTGAATTGTAGTTAGGGTTACCAACCTCCAGTGGGGCCCGGATATCTCCCAGAATTACAACTGATCTCCAGCCTACAGAGATCTATTCCCCTAGAGAAAATGGCTGCTTTGAAATGTGGACTCTATGGCATTATACCCTACTCAGGTACCTCCCCAAACCCTCCCCAGGCTCCACCCCCAAATCTCCAGGAATTTTCCAACCTGGAGTTGGCAAGGTATTTCACAGCACCTCTGAACAAATGTGTTTGCCCAAAGAGTCATGAGATTACAGTTGATTGCCATGCCTCTGAAAGACGGCTGCAAATAACATCAAATGAACATGGGCACTGTGTATGGCTGCCAACTCCAGGTTGGGAGATTCCTGAAGATTTGGGAGTGGAGTCTCGGGGTGGAGGCCTGGGGGAGTGGAGGGACCTCAGTAGTATTTAATGTCAAAGAGTCAACTCTCCAAAGCAGCCTTTTTCTCTGAAGTCTGGATATCAGCTGTTAATTCCAGAAGATCTCCAGACCCAACCTGGAGGTTGGCAGCTCTACCACTGTGATGTAGCACAGTCAAAGCTGACAAGACTCATCCCTTGGGGAGACAATCCCCCCACCCACAGTTCTGTAAATAAGCCAACTTCCCAATTTTATATAGGAAGCCCTAGAGTGTGTCTGATAAGCAAGAATTATGTTCCTGCCCTGCAGGCTCTTCCTGAGACACAGGGGGCCCTGCAGCAGCCACCTGATAATATCACTGCAAGCAATCAAGCAGCAAGGCCTAATTGGCCAGCTGCATGAGGGAAAAGGGAAAAGCTGATGAGCTTAATAGGCCCAGAGCCTCTGGTCTCCTGTTAAGCAGAGGAAATATAAAAGAGGAAGAAAGGAAACAGGCTTCTTCTAGGGGGCTCCAGGAATCTCTACAATCTTTGCCCATTCTCTGCCTTTTCCTGAGAGTCAGGAAAACATTTCATTTGTTCAAGTGAGATTCTAAATAGCTAGGCTTGCCAACCTCCAGGTACTTAATAAACAGAAAAACAGCAACAAAACTGCAAGCAATACAAATTTATGCTCAATAAGGCATATAAAGATACATGCTGTATCTGGTACAATAATGGACAATGTCCAAAGGTACATTCACAGCCACAATAAGGATAATATACAGTCCTAGAATATTAGCTAGGAAAGTGTCCTTCTCCTAAAGAGGTAAGGTGATAAGTCATTGCTACAGAAGTCCGGTTTCCTTTCTGTTTCGGCTTATGCTGACAGCCTTCCTCAGGGGCCAAAGCTAGCTGTAAATTACAATGCTTCCTCTTGAAGAGAAGGACACTTTCCTAGCTAATATTCTAGGACTGTATATTATCCTTATTGTGGCCGTGAATGTACCTTTGGACATTGTCCATTATTGTACCAGATACATCATGTATCTTTATATGCTTTATTGAGCATAAATTTGTATTGCTTGCAGTTTTGTTGCTGTTTTTCCGTTTACTAATTATCTTACAGTACGCTAACTTTGGTTTACCAAATCTCCAGGTACTAGCTGGAGATCTCCTGCTATTACAACTGATCTCCAGCCGATTGAGATCAGTTCACCTGGATAAAATGGCCGGTTTGGCAATTGGACTCCATGGCATTGAAGTCCCTCCCCAAATCCCACCCTCCTCAGGCTCCACCCTCAAAACCTCCCACCAGTGGCAAAGAGGGACCTGGCAACCCTATAAATAGCTATTGAAAACTGCTTCTTACATATTTCTTGACACATTAATATCAGAATAGCCCAAGACTCAGTCATGACGTTTGTGTGTGTGTGAAGTGCTGTCAAGTCAAAGCCAACTTACGGCGACCCTGTTGGGTTTTCAAGACAAGAGACATTCAAAGATGGTTTGCCATTTCCTGCCTCTGTGTGGTGACCCTGGACTTCTTTGGTGGTTTCCCCTTCAAGAACTAACCAGAGTCAACCCTGCTTAGCTTTTGAGATGAGATTGGACTAGCCTGGGCCATCCAGGTCAGAGACACAACATTCATACTTGATATAAAAAAGTCTGTTTCATTCCTACATTAAGTTCACTTCTACAACTTTATTATTCTTTCCTAAGTCGGTTTTAGGCAGACCACCTTGCGATTTGCATGATAGTTCAAGTTCTAAAATAGGGAAAATACCACACTTAGCAGCCCTGGAAAGGGAGCAGAAGGAGCCAGCATGGTGTAGTGGTTAAGAGCAGTGATTAGGAGCAGTAGACTCTAATCTGGAGAACCGGGTTTGATTCCCCATTCCTCCACATGAGCGGCGGACTCTAGTCTGGTGAATGAGGTTGATTTCCCCACTCCTACACATGAAGCTAGCTGGGTGACCTTGGGCTAGTCACAGGTTTCCTAGAGCTCTCTCAGCCTCACCTACCTCACAGGGTGTCTGTTGTGGGGAGGGAAAGGGAAGGTGATTGTAAGCCGGTTTGAGTCTCCCTTAAGTGGTAAAGAAAGTCGGCATATAAAAAACAACTCTTCTTCTTCCTCACAGCTAGTAACCCCAAAACAAGCTCCTCCTTGGCCAGGCCAGCCCTGAAGTAGTAGAATGCCTGAAGTCAGGCAAAGAAACAAGCAGGACAAGATAGTTAAAGCGGAAGGAAGAATTTAGATTATATGTGTAACAGCTGGATCTGTGTTGCAAAAGGTCATTCAGGGTGCTCTAACGCCTCAGGCTAACCCAGGCGTATGAAGCCTTGGTTTAATTTTACTTCATCCACTTAAAGAAATATCTAGACAATACAGGCACAGTTATGTGGCTTTGAAACAATGAATCATACTATTATATCTCTTTTTCAGTGTTCTGTATTTTCCTGTAACCTTGCTCTTCCCGGAGGCTGCTGAGACTGCAGAGACAACTCATGTTTGAACGATGGAATATTGAAAAGGTCAGCGCCATGCGGCACAATGCTCCCATTCACAGAACATGTTAGCTACTGAAATTCCATTGCTTCATTCTTATGACAAAGGCCACAGAACACAACAGGAAGCAAAGCAACATAATTGCATGCTTTCAAGAGCAGCCAGAGAGGCTGTGATTTGCATCATAAATCACCAAACAGAGACTGCAATCAGCAGTCAAGCCGTTTCAAGTGTACCTTCATGAGCTGTCACCAGTGTCTGTACAATGCAGATTTGACTTTCACTGAGAAAGCTTCCCTATCTCCATCAGCAAACGGTACTCATCTCTCCTGTACACAGCTATGTCTTCTTATACACAGGCCTTGTACATAGACCCCACTGATGCTGCATTGACATACGCTTTGGTGTTAAAAAAAATATGGAAGAAGTCTTGTTACGCTTCCAGACCTAGAAGCTGCTACATGAATTGGACACAGAAAACAACTTTCCAGGAGGGTTGCCAACCTCCAGGTGGTGGCTGGAAGTCTCCTACTGTTACAACTGATCTCCAGCATAAATAAATAAATGTCCACCACAGCTTGACTGTCCAACATCCTTGCAAAATGTATCACTATTACAGCTCATATCAACAATAATTAGCATCTCACTAATTATGTTTATTTACATATTGCCCATCTATTGTTTGTCCCTTACTGTAAAGCACTCTATTTCTCCATCTGTTACCAGCTGTGGGAGTTTTTAATTTGTACTTGTTGTACACTGTCCTTTTCTTCATACCACTCATTTTCTGTAAATTGTACAAAACAGTATTTTAGGTTGTTTTAACACTTGCAAAACCCTTTAGAGTATCATTCAGATGAGACATGAGAAACAAAATGAGGTCATATTTTTATCACTGTTGTTTAATAATTGGACAGGCTTAATATTCTTTGCAGCTGTTCTGTTTGCAGCTATGGAAAGAAATAGCAGAGGAAGAAGCATACTGATGCTAGCTCCAAAGATCTAGTTTTCATACTTGATGGCACTGTATGGCCTTTGATGCCATGGTAGCCGCAGGAAAACCACGAAGCAGCTACAGTTCCAAACATAAGCACCAGTGCTATGCTTCAGTATTAAGTGCACAATTATGAAGGTGAGACCACCACATGCACTTCTGGTTTTATCTGAGCTAGGGAGTATGTGAAAGGCCTCGACATCTAGCTGATGAGCAGCTGGCAATCAAGTCACAATCAGATATCTGGGGGAATAACCTAACCCCAGGCTAGAAACAAGAATCCTGTCTCGAAATTTGCCCCAAGAGCTAAGCGCTCTCATTATTGCTTGGATATATATCTAGAACTACCTTCCTAAGGTCCTCCACCCAATTCTTCCACTTCAGAAGTTAAATCCATCTCAACTAATCCAGACAAATACTTACCAAGCCTGTTCTCAAATACCTCGTTCCACTTCAGCTGTAAGTAAACCCGTTCTACCTTTTTATAGTTAGGAAAGTATATAGTAAGATGTTCTTTCCTGCATCCAAAGTAAACCTTTTCAGTAGCATTATTTCTTTTCTTATTCACCACAGGCAATGCAAACAATTGAGCCCTGTCCTCTTTAAGATAATCCTTTGGGAATCTAAGCATGGTATAAACCCCTTCTCCAAGCAAATAAAACTCAGTTCCTTCACTTTACTCATCTTTTCAAGTGATCTCTCTCTCATATATATATAAAAGGTCTAACAAGTGCTGAGAAAATTGAGAGAAGTACCTGCAAGATACTAATTACTATTTACTATTTCTATTAATGCAGCCCAGTATAGCATATGCTCTTCTCCTGACTTGTATGACCCCCAGTTCTTTTTCTGCCTTATTACTGCTAGAGAGAGAAATGTTAAAGCAATCATAGGCCAAAGATCAAGCTACAAGGATGATTGTGAAGACAAGGTCAGACAGGGTCAATGCTAAGAGAACAGTCTGAAGGAAGTCAAGGGACCAGAAGGATGGGTAGACACAGTAATCAAAAGCAAAAGGAATACACGTTTGCAAGAAGTGATGAACTCCATAGGTACACAGAGCTGAAGGAAGAGTACGAAGTGACTGGTTGCTTGAGCAGAGGCAAACCCAGAAATATCAAGCCAGAGTCTCCAAGTCCTAATGACAGAACCATCTGTGGCAATGCCATTGACTCAGCCAACTGGGGAAATACAGCTGTTTTGTATTGCACTTTGGGCCAGTACTTAAAAAATAGTTCTTGATCATTGTCCCACATGATGCCTGGCCTTTTTCTGAATGGTCACTCCCATGCATAAATGACCCTAGTGACATCTATCCAAGCTTTTGGTGTTTAAGCATGTATGCATGGCTCCAACCCACTGCTGTAGTTGTTTTTGGCGTTCATTGTTGCTGTTATACGATTGCTGCTTTTCCTCAATGTTTAACGTGCATTTATATTGTAATGAAGAAGGAATACCCTTTTACCATTTGGCTGTAGGCAAGGTTAGGATCTATTTCATAGTCTGGGGAAGGTTCACACAAGCTTCAAGGATTTGAAACACACATAGATGCCAAGTGGCCTGACAAGTGCCTCACCAGGGTGGGACAAAAATGACGAATGGCAAACTGATTTGCACTCACTACAAATGCTTGGTAATTAGCAGCGTGTTCCAGGCTGAAGTGTCCCACATATTTTTTGATTTCTTAATGCTGAGCTGTCATTCCAAACATCACTGCGAAGCTGGTGCATACCTGCTTCTCATTTCTTAAGAACCTCTTTAACGTGACCTTTTGTATTTGCTCTGCCCCCACATTGAAGCATTCACTGAAGGAAGCATGCAGAATCCCAGCCACGGCTTAGCTATGCAAATGACTTTTGCTAATGTCTATGAAACAAAGGAACAAAGGAGCAGGCGATTGGGGGTGGAATTTGTTTGACTTTCTCCTCTAGCATTGGGACTGAGAATAGTCATTTTAAAGGTTGGATTTTTAAAATCAGCATTGAGGGAGGAGCAGAATCAACCCTGCATTAATGGCCACTGACTCATTTCAAGATCCCCTCCATCTGACATCTCTGATACAGCCCAAAGGATTTTTGCAAAAACCCTGCTACTTGTGCACCCTGCTTCTTGCTCTGTACACAACACCAAAAATGCTGAGCAAAAATGCTGAGTGCAAACCAAAACAATCCAGGGGAAACAGTTCATTGGTCCATATCTTTTTGGAGGGAACATTAGCTTATGCCCCCTTACTTTCTAATTGCTCAAAGATGAAACCCTTTCTTCCGATGGAACTAGCAAGAAGGGGGATTTTGTTAAGTTTGGAGTACTTTGCAATATTGACAGAGCACCAAGAACAGTAGTAGGGTTTTTCTGAAGCATGGGCAGACCCTCTGCTAATGATAAGTCTCTATCCGTAATTAAGCAGGCAAGCCTTTCCGCCTTAGGCAGCTTGGTATCTTAGGGCTCCTCATTTCTTTGCACGGGACTCATCAAAGTCTACAGCTGGCACCATTTCTGAGAGTTCTTCCTGTTCCTTATTCCTCATCTGAAGTTTTAATCCTCTGTTTACAACCAAACAAGTGATTGCTCAGGAAAGGACTATCGGAAGATTATGGCTTCAGGTGAAAGAAACAATTCCGCAGAAGCAGATGAGATCCTTCTTTAAGGCAGATGTTTTTTATTACCATGAGAGGAAGAAGAAAACCCTGTGCAGATAATATACATGCACAGATTTCTCCCTAACAAAGTGTACTGAAATCTTGTTGTCTCTTAAGACCTTTTCTAGTCTAAGCTTGCTACAATAATCACTTACCAGTGGTCTTTCCCTTTAATATAAAAAAATCTGAATTCCCTGTTCAAAGCTTTTATGCCTGTATTGATGTGCCGTGGTTGGCTGCAGAGGTAACTGCAGTCATGTTGTTTCTAACTGTGAGGAAAGAGGTGGGGTGCACCCATCTAAGGCGAAGGGTTCATTTCCATGAGTGCTTATGTCATCTCTTTTGCAGGAATACTAGAATGTCAATGCCATTTTGCTAGAGTAGCAACATTGCAATATAGAGGGGCATTCCCAGGCTGAAAGGAGCTTTGAAGCTAGCTAACATCAGGTCCACCCCTGGGAATGCCCCAGGAACGCCTCTTGGTGCCGGCACGGACACTCGCTACTGGGTTTTTGCTACCTATCCAGCAGTGCTGGTGGCTGAGGCCCACGCTGCTGCTTTGCTCCCTGGCACTGGTGTGAGCGTCCCTGAGCTGGCATCTGTGCCACTTTATCATGGCGCAAAGTGGCACGGACGCCGGCGCAGGGTTACACTGGCTCCTATGGCGCTTTGGGGGGGCCCTTCAGGATTGCATGGTAAGAGGTAGATTTACAGTGCAACCCTAAGCAGAGTTACACCCTTCTGAATCCATTGAAGTTTATAGCTTTAGAAGGGTATAACTCTGCTTAAGATTGCACCATCACAGATCATACTTCTATGTAGAGAGTAAAACCGGCATGTGACAGTATGGCCATTTGAAGCCTTTGCTATATATTTTTTGTCACAGATAGAATATTTAGGCTTTTTCAAGCAACGTCCATCTTTCTTCAAAGAGGAGAATTAAAAAGTGCTAAATTCTATATTATAGAAGTCGCATTATTGCATACTGTTGGACTGGATCCAAACCAGCCTGAGACTATGAGCTCTGCCTTGCAAGTATCTTCTTTACTTCAGCTAGTAACAAAACTTTCGAAATAATATTGAAATCTTCGTGTATGTTATTCAGGGAGGATATCATTCCCTTTTCAGTTTCCTTTCCTGCTATACCAGACTGAAATGCTAAACAGCTCCCACATTCAGCATAACCTCCTCCCGCTCACCCTCAGGGCAAGCCCCAGAGTCCTGGGCAAGGTGCTGTCTGCCGCCACGTTCCAGTTAAGCACAAAATGGCAGCCATCCCCTCCTCCTCCGCCACCCCATTTGTACCTTCTCATTCAAATAAAAGCCAGAATGAAAAGGGCAGTAGTTGTTGCTGCTTGGTCTCACCGCAGTGGCTCATATGCCCAGAAAGTGAGGGGCAGTAGCTGCTAGAGAAAGAAAGGAAATGCAGCTGCTGTTCCTCTTGTTACTCCTAACTGTTATCATTGCTCTCCAGAGCAAACTTCAAAGGAGCCCAGTCCCCCCTCCGGATCCAGTCCTGGCACCACCACACAGCACGAGAGAGCAAGCAGCCATGGCTGCTGCTACTGGGCCACAAGAAATCAGAGATCAGCACCGGCAGTGCTGAGGTTCTTCGTTGTTGGCAGCTACCCAACAATGCCATGCCTTGCTACCAACCTTGCTCATGCTTCTATTTTGAGTGTCAGGGCTGGGACAAGAGGGTAGGACTCAGTCAAAAAGAGATGAGCCTTTTCTTTGTCCCGTGCTCTGCATTTGCCAAAACATATAACCATAACCCCAGGAACAAAGTAACAGCCAGTTAGCAACAATATTAGCCAGAGACAGGCTGGAATTTATTGTGAGAAACACAGGAAATGTGGTAGGGAGGTATATGTTTTCCACCTTGCAGATCAGAGCATGTACCCAGCGCACAACCTTTGGGGGTTTGGAAACCCTTATCCCCCGTTCACGCTTTACCTCAGCAAAAATGAGTACCTCATAATGAGCGAAGCTGCTGCAGATGTGTAGTTATTTACCCTCTACGATACTAGTGATGCAGAAATGAGGAGGTTTAAACCTCAGAGCCAAAATTGCTGTAAAGATTAATCCAGAAGTGTTTATGCCTCCTTTTTCTCCCTCAAGGGGACAATTTATCCTATAACAAGCTGCTAAGTGAGATTTTGTATATGGGTGCTTAATATAATTAGAGAGTTTGTCTATTTCATCAGGAGAAGGTTTCAGATGTTTGGTGTCTGTATGTTTCTGCACAGACTCAAAAGCCTTTCCCAGTTCATCATAATTCAACTGGTAGAAGGAATCTGGAGGGGTTTTTTTAAAGCATCTTGCAAACATATTGTTCATGTCTTAGAGAACAATAAAGGAATAGGAAGCAGGAGGGGGAGGTGAGCAGACCAATGGAGGCTGGGCAAGAAATTTCCATCTGGATCTGAGTACAACCAGATATGTTCTGCGTGCCAATTGCAAACTCGACCCAACAATAAATCTAGCACAACTACATACAGGAACTGAAGCTTCTTCCATTAGTAAGCATACTGTAAGCACATATAACTCTTGCTGAAACTACTAAACAAATAAAACACTTTCAGCAGCACTCGTAGGAATTAAAGCCAAATTAAGAACTAAGGAATTAAGAACAAAAATGTCCATTTCAAGGTCATACTGCTCTGGATTTCTAATTTGTTTAGCCAGAAAGTATTGCTTTGTAACAGTCTCTACAACTTTCAGAACATAATACCATAGGTTTTGCAAAAGACTCATTGCCCTCGTGTTAGGGTTGCCAGCTCCAAGTTAGGAACTACCTGGAGGTTTTTGGGGCAGAGCCTGAGGAGGGGAGGGTTTGGGGAGGGGAGGGACTTCAATGCCATAGAGTCCAATGGCCAAAGAAGCCATTTTCTCCAGGAAAACCAATCTCTATCAGCTGGAGAGCCATTGTAACAGCAGGAGATCTCCAGCTAGTACCTGGAGGTTGGCAACTCTACCTCTTGTAGCTTGGTTACATTTAGACCGTTCCCTATGCAAAAGATCAAATATCTGATGTTAGCTTCTATTGTGGTCCTTTTCATATTATTTAAAATGTATATCAGGAAAGTAAATGTTTGCCTGAGTCTCCAGCTGTGGTAACCACTTTATTTATGAAATTTAATCAAACAGTGCGCACATAAGATCAGGCTATTTTAAGCCACAGTATTTAAAACTTGAATGACTGCTGCTTCCTAGTAGGGACTGAACTTATTACTCCACACTGACTGCATTTCCTACTCCTTGTCTACAAGTACATCACAACGGATTCATCACATGACCGTATTATTCATGTGATGATTACATTTATCATACAATCACGTGGAGTTTTCATCCCATGATTGCATCACAAGATAACCCTTTCATTAAGAGAAGTGGCTCTTATTGGAGGGACTTCCTATATTATGAGATGATGCCCATGGGGTATTAACAGGACACAAAATCTATCACATCCGAATTCAAATAAATGAAAGTCTTCAGACCACTGAATAAGAAGATACAAACCCATAATTTGGTGGGAACATATAGAAATTTTTTGGATTTTAAATACTAGAAATGATGTTTTAATTATTTTATAAATTAATTATATTTTGCAATATCATATATGAGTAAATTTAATTTAATAGTGTAGTAATCAGGCTGTAGCCTAAATTAAAGAGTAACACACTGATCATCTCCTCTTTCTCTGAGAGCATTAGATACATCTGAGAGTTAATTTATTGCTACTAGTTGCTGGTAGTGCTACTATCCAATTCCGTCCACTACAGCGTTGGAATTTCTCAGTTAATCTGTGCTGCAAAGCTAATCATATTCAATTTCCTTGCCATGAAAAGCTGAAAAATAATATTACAGGATGGGAAAAACATTTGGGGTCGGCTGGCAATAAAGCGTCAAGCAGCTTTGGAATAACTCTCTAAAACCTGATCTTAAGTGCTGCACCATATACTCTAGCCGCATATCTCCAGCAGGTGGAGGGATGATGTTTCCCAGAGAGACAGAGCTCAGGAATGTGGAAAACAAGCCCAAAGCAGCAAAATAAAGAACAAAAAATAAAAATAAAACCCTGAATAGATGAGTAATTGATGAACATACGAATCATGCGAAATTAGCAAAGTTCGTTGGTTACAGGCCGCATAGACTCATCTTACTGTTTGTGATTACAACGCTCAACATCTGGCTGTCAGAATAAACACTGATTTTGTAGCGAGAAGACAACCAAATATGTACACTGACAGAGCTGTCTGGATAGAGATGGTTAGTCATTCGTTCACGCTTTTGTGTCCATCAAGGACTGCCACTGAACAAATGCCACTCATTTCAGTAGTGCCGCTGCATATGCCACTGAAAGCCAATGTGGTGTAGTGATTAGGGTGTCACACTAGAATCTGGAAGACCTATCTTCGAATCCCCACTGTGTGGGTCACACAGTTTCAGCCTTACCTACCTCACAGAGTTGTTGTGAGGAAAAAATGGAGGAGAAGAGGATAAAATGGAGGAGAAGAGAATGATGTTAAGTTGCTCTGGGTTCCCTTTGGGAGACAAGGTGGGGTATAAAAGACAATAATAATAAAACTATGTGGAGGATAACCAGCAATAATGTTCAGTGGATGTTTCTTTCTTACTTGTCTCCTTGTTGGAAGATATTCTTTAAACTTACTTGATTCCATAATGACAAAGCAAAAGCAGTTTTTAAAACACTTTTTCGTAGAAATGTACAGGATACACATTAACTTGGGCAAAAAAGTTCCTTTTTAGACACCTTAAAATGCTTGGTTTAAATATGACACTGGCCACAGTGAAGGCATTTATCCTTCTAAGATCTCGTATAGTCTAAAATGCATTGTACCTGTGTCCGTCTATTAACCTGCCCGTGAGCAGTTGCTTGGGCATCTGTTGCTGTCATGCTAGCACTGCACGTGCAGCCAGTGGTGGTGGAAAGGGCCATCCAGTGGCAGCCGACGATGCCAACCCCACAAGGTTTTCAAGCCAAGAGATTAACAGAGGTGGTTTGTCGTTGCCTGCCTCTGTATAACAGCCATGAACTTCTTTTGTGGTCCTCCTCCGAGCACTAACCAGGGCTGACCCAGCTTAACTTCCGTGATCCAACGAGATCCGGAAAGCCTGGGCCATCCAGGTCTGGGCACACATGGTCAATAAGTGCATTTAAATAACACACTGGTCATCTGAGTACCCAACTTGCTGGGTAAAATGTAGGCGACTGCAAAAGGCAATGGCAAAACACCCCATAAACATAGTCTGCCTCGGAAACATCGGGATGTGATGTCACCCCATGGATCAATAATGGCCCAGTGCTTGCCCAGGGGACTACTTTTACCATCTGAACTATTTACATGGGTAAGTGCTTTTCCTGGTTCAGTATCATATTAAAATTCGGGCTTCCGAACCAGGATTTCAAATGAGATTCACCAAAACTGCCTTTAAGTCTGGCAACTCACTTTGCCATTCTAACAGGAGCCATGCTTCAGTCAGTCCTAACTTTTAATTTTGCTGCTTGAAAATGAGAGCTGTGCTTTCCTCAGTATCCAAATCTTGCAGTCAGTTGTTTGTGACAGCTCTTTTTTAAAAAATTGAAGTAGAGACTCGTATACTCAGAATTGGACTGAGACCACAAAGGTTGTTAAATCCAGATGATCATGGCTCCCAGCCATTACAAATAGGAGATGCATTTCAGTCTGAGGCCTAGAGGCAAAGAGAGCTGTATCACATTCCCAAGCCCCTGAGCCACTGAGTCCCCTCACTTGGCTCTACCTTAGAAATCCCTACCCTGTGGCATTCATACAGCTGCTGTGTTCTTTTTTGAAAAGCGAAAATGAATTTTACCTCTTTTCTAATTACTCATAGAGCTTTGTTGTCAGCTGATACACCTTCACATTTTATTAGTGAGACACCATGATACAGTATATTCGACTAGTGCATTATACATTAATTCAGAATGACAGAACGATAGACTTTTGCAAAAAGTGTAGTGGAAATTTACTAATAAACTGGAAAGTTTCTTCTTCCATTTAATTTAGACATAGGCTTAGTTAAAAAAAAAAAAACACCCCAGGATTTTTTTTTTAAAAGGACCTTGGGACATTTACATCTCCTTCAAAACACTGCATTTTGTCTTAAAGTGGTCCAGACCAAAACCCCACATTCAAAAATGTCATATTCTTAGGGAACTGTGGATCCACATCTAAATGTTGTGGTTTGGGTAACTGGCTTGGTTTCAGGGAGAAACTAAAGAAACCTGAGAAATCTGTGCAAATCGTTTATTAAATATTTGGTGGTGCTGTTGAAAGGACAAGGCTATAAATACTAACTCAGGACAGCATTAAAGACGATGTATCATTTGGGGGTTAAACTATTAAACCACCTTCAAATATGTTCTAGGACAAAATTAGCAAGCAAAGGCTTGCTGTTTCTTCTGTTCCATAAAACTTTCATTCTTTCCACTTCCACAATCTTCTCCTGCTAGGAAACAGCTTGGTTTTAAAAGAAGCCCCTTACTGTCTCTCAGGCACATGCACACACTGTTGCCAAGACTTTTGTTTAGATCTAACAAATATACGGAAGAACTACATGCATTAATCCAAACCAATCTTTATATAGTTAGCCTCTGTGCAAGCTTCCTTCACTCCCACCATCCCTTAGATAATTATATTTGTACTTTTTATCTCAAGGTGAATGGCCTCATGTTAAAAAGAACTTTTTTCAACACTCTCTGTAATAATGTCACACTTTCTACGTATGACATATCCTTAGAGCTCATTCCTGAGCCTTGCCGTGGCCGGGGACAGCGTGGCCGAGACACCACCATGGTGCCTCAAACGTTGCAAGGCTTTAAAACCCCCTTTTAAAAACAAAAATTCAAAAATGTGGGGGGGGGAAGCCCCATTGAAAACAGTGATGCTGTGCCAGGAAAAAAAACTGGTGCAGCTGGAGAGAGCATTCCCGGGATGGAGAGGCTTTGGAAGCTGTCTACCATCAGCCCTGTCCCTGGGAACCCCCCTGGAACACCCTCCCCATGCCGGCACCACATTTCTCTTCCAGGATTAAGTCCTGGAGAAGGTGCAGCATCAGAGGAGCAGTGTGCAGCTCCGTGGCACCCAGGCACAGACGGAACTGCCCCTGCCACCAGCGTAAGTGCCTCTTATTTCATTATAAGAGGCCACTTACGCTGGCGGCGGGGTCACGCCGCCTCCAGAGAACTTTCAGCCCCCGACCTCAGGAATGCACTGTTAGTCTACCACCACACTCTCTATCCATACAACATTATAATTCATTGAGTTCATATTTTCACACTTCCTTCTGTGCTGTAGAGTATATAGATAAGATTATGCTCTCTAGTTCTTAATGAATCCCATATGTAACCTTCCCCAAAAGCTACCCAAGTATCCCACCACACTGTCAGTGGCTGTGTTATTCAGCCCTCACTCTAAATGTGAAAATGCCCATGTAATGCTAATGTTTATAGACTTGTGTATTTAGAATATCTTAGCACCAATAAGTATTAGAAAATACAAATAAAGGCATGTATATTTCCATAGCTATAGCCATACAATCACTTGGAAACAGATAAAAGGAAGTATTGTTTTCACACAACGCATAGTTAAATTGTGGAACTCCCTGCCCCAGGATGTGGTGATGGCTGCCAGCCTGGAGGGCTTTAAGAGGGGAGTGGACATATTCATGGAGGAGAGGGGTATTCATGGCTATTAGTTAGAATGGATATTAGTCATGCTGCATACCTATTCTCTCTAGTATCAGAGGAGCATGCCTATTATTTTGGGTGCAGTGGAACACAGGCAGGATGGTGCTGCTGCAGTCATCTTGTTTGTGGCTTCCTAGAGGCATCTGGTTGGCCACTGTGTGAACCGACTGCTGGACTTGATGGGCCTTGGTCTGATCCAGCAGGACCTTTCTTATGTTCTTCTGTTCTTATGGAAGTCAGAAGACAAAATTTGACTTTTGCACATTTAATGAACAGCCAACTTTTATTAGTGTAAATTTCTCTTAACTCAGTTTGAGTCTTTGGGAAATTTTAAAACATTGAAGACCATATGTAAAGGCTTCAGAAAAGCTTTTGCATATGCACTGTGAGATTAACATAATATTTAAAAGACTTCTATCTAATGACCATCAGTGTACACACTGGTTTGCTTAACAGAAACATAGCTGGAAGAAAACAACGTGGTGTGACTGTCCCAACAAACACCCCTGGTTATGCTGTACTTCACTAACCCCATCCAACTAGCCAAGGGGCAGGTGTAGGTGTTATCCTCCATGAGTCCTTCAACCTTCAACGTCTGCAGATACCCAGCTTTATATATCCTTATTCAAACCCCCTGGTGATGTGGTAGAAGTCCTGGATAACTGCCTGGCTGCTATGGTAAACTGGCTGAGAGTGAACAAAGTAAAACTAAACCCTGAAAAGACAGAGGTAACGCTGGTTGGGAAGACAGAGGTCTCGAAAGACATTGTGCTCCCCACTTTTGGTGGAGTTCAGCTGACCCTTGCTGACTTAGTTAAGAGCCTTGAGGTTATACCGGACCCAATATTATTGCTGGAGAAGCAAGTTAATAGAGTTGCAAGAAAGGCTTTCTATACTATTTGAAGTAAAAACAAAACAAAAAAACAGTTTAGAATATACTGGCTTTAAAAATGGTTCCTTCACCTATCACTTAGTGAGTAGCTAAAATGTTATGTTTTCATTAACTCTACCTCATCCTCTAAATCTTCCAGCCAGTCATTAACTGGCTGCTAAAAGACTAGCACCTTGTATGTTGTCAATTATATTACATTAAACTTTCTAGAAGGCACTATTTCAGCAAAAACACCTATGAAGAAAACCAAGCAGACAGTCTGCTAGAGTTCGCCATGGTGAAAATGCTGTTGACAGGAGAAATGTCAAATTTGAAACTGAAAAAGCTTTCACAACCTAGAATGAACATAATATTAAAAGGAAAAAGAAAGCAAGGCAGAATGTTCAAAGCATCAGATAAATAGTGGCTGAAAGGTCATTTTAAATCAGGAGGGAGAAGCGGACTGGAATACTAAAGGGAAAACAGACAATTGCCGTTTTAATTGAACTGCATGGGCTCAAAGCAAGTAACTGAAGGGAATACCAACAAGAGGAAAGCAAGAGGCTATGTGGCTCCTGAACCCACACTAAGAACCAGGGTATCTCTTCATGAATGAAATATAAACAAATTTATTCTGAATTAGCTTCTCAAGGCCATGATGTGACTTCACATCACTTCCTCTCCTCCTGTTGTTTTTTTTTAGTAGACATTTAGCAAGTGTGACACCACTTTTTCAGTGAAGAAAGAAACAAGGCAGGTATTTCTTGGCTTTTTTCCTCTTGTGAAAGAAAGCCATCTTAACCAACTACTTTGGCACTGGATATGAATTACATACAGACTGGGCTACATAAGTATTTTTCCCACCTGTGGGGAAATTAGCCAGTAATGGGAATGGACTGTATTCACACACATTGCATTCTACAGGGGAAACATTTGAATTCTTAGGAACAGAAACTTCAAAGCACTGTTGAAGTGAAGCCAGTGATTACTGGGGACCAGACCTATGCCATTCAGATGTGGCTGATGCTCCCCATGCTGGAAAAAAATGACACGTCAGTCCCAGATGCTAGTGTTCGAATCAGCACTGGAGAGACTTCAGCATGCTGTTGGGTGTGGAGGTGGGTATGATCATTGTGTACTGCATCTTCCACAACATTTGGCAATCCAGAGGGGACGCACTTCTGGTGGAGAGCTCATGCCACATAAACCCAATAGAAATGGGAGCATGTCCTTTGGGTATTTAGAGAGCACAGGAAGAGATGGCCAAAGGAGAAGGGGTTGAAATGGTTGTTACAATCCACATTAGGACTGCAACAGCCTAGCAAAAAATGCAGTGCAAAATGCATTGCAGCAATTGGCCAAATAGGAAACCTCCAGCGAGCTCTCCTATTTATCACTTCAAGTTGCCTCTCCCCCTCACTCCTGTTGCTCTGGAAACCTGCCAAAAGGTAGGAAAAGGGCAGCCGGAGATTGCTCCTTCCAGAGCAGTGCACCTTTGTCAGCCCAGCAGAACCCACCTGGAAGCCCAGCAGAGCACCAGCCAAGGTAAGTTTAAAGGGGGTGGTTAAAATTTAAAGCCCAATCGCCAGCCTTGCACATGGGTTTTAATTTTTTAAAAATCCCCCTGTGCTCTTACA
Organism: Euleptes europaea; assembly: GCF_029931775.1. Taxonomy (NCBI): domain Eukaryota; kingdom Metazoa; phylum Chordata; class Lepidosauria; order Squamata; family Sphaerodactylidae; genus Euleptes; species Euleptes europaea. The sequence continues at coordinate 32,756,456 of NC_079320.1, read as the reverse complement.
TGGGCCATGAAAAAGCCAAAAAGCCCCCCAAAAAACACATTTCTTGGCTTTTTAGATTTCAACTTTTTGGTTTTATCCAGATAGCCAGGGTTGTTTTTTTTAAGTTCCACATATCCGAATGCACACCCCTGGTAGTAACTCTAGGTAAATTACTCCTCTGAAAGCCATTTAAAATGATCCTTTAAATCTATTAAAAGGCAGAATCGCTATCCTTATCATTAAGCATCTTGAATGTTAAGGGTGGGGTGGGCATAGCACACATACATGCAAATTCAACTTTTCATATAGCATCCTTACATATAACATTACAGTTAGTGTGGCACAGTGACAAACAGTGCCTTCACAATACATCTTAAATTGACTTCAGTGAACTTTCAAGGGTGTAAATTGGCTTGGAATTACACTGTAAAGATATTGAGCTATGAACCACATCATCCTGTATTTGAATTGCACCTGTTATGAATATGCAAAATAGGGATAATAATGCTGAACTACCTTCAAAGGTTGTTATTAGGCTTCCATGGTGTTTTATTTGAAGCTATCAAAAGCACTATACAAATGTGACGATTATAATAATGAGTTTAGCTACAACAAAGCATTTTTCCAGTAGATGCCAAGTTTGTATCTTGTTCTTCTACTTTACAAAAATTCAGCACCAATGTGTTCTCTGTTCATGCCATCAGTGGATAATGGTGACAAAGATTTAGCTATGTTTGGGGAGCTTTTGTACAAGGGCAAACACTTGGAGCATGAAATCTAATGAGATTGGCAGCCCTTGCAAAATTAAAGGAAGAAGAAGAAGAGTTGGTTTTTATATGCCGACTTTCTCTACCACTTAAGGGAGACTCAAACCGGCTTACACTCACCTTCCCTTCCTCTCCCCACAACAGACACCCTGTGAGGTAAATGGGGCTGAGAAAGCTCTAACAGAGCTGTAACTTGCCCAAAGTCACCCAGCTGGCTTTGTGTGTAGGAGTGGGGAAACAAATCCAGTTCACCAGATTAGCCGTCTCCGCTCATGTGGAATAGTGGGGAATCAAACCCAATTCTCCAGATCAGACTCCACCGCTCCAAACCACCGCTCTTAACCACTACACCATGCTGGCTCTGAAAGAGTAATAGGTCTACTATTATCTTCTAATAAAAGCAGTAATGTCTCCGCTTGATCTATATTTTGGAGCAAAGGAAAAATTAAAAGATTTCTAGCCTCAGTTACTTCTCTTAGCAATGAGTGGATAGGTAAATGGCAGATAAATGGCAGGGCTTCAAAGAATCACAGTGCAAATCCTTCACCTTGTACTGCCATGTGTAAGATGCAACTGCACCTTCTGCTGCTATTTCATAAGAACATAAGAAAAGCCCTGCTGGATCAGACCAAGGCCCATCAAGTCCAGCAGTCTGTTCACACAGTGGCCAACCAGGTGTAGGAGAGAATGTGAGGCAATTTGGGCCTTGTAAAGCAAAAATTCTATGGTGAAGGAAGACCTTGTGACAATAATTTTGCAGCCTACGTGCAGACAGTAGTCCAAGATCCTCAACAATGTGATCCTGTTTCAAGGCCATAGTGTGTTGATGCAGAGTCCTCCTGGCAGAAGAGAGCAATGTAACTGCACTAGTCAGCAATCGCATTTGATTGCCACCTGGTTCCATATGGGTTAGAGCCCAGATGTATATTCACAAGGGTAGAAATTGATCCACTCATTGCTAAGAGAAGTAACTGAGGCTAGAAATCTTTTAATTTTTCCTTTGCTCCAAAATACAGATCAAGAGGAGACATTACTGCTTTTATTAGAAGATAATAGTAGACCTATCACTCTTTCATTTGCAAAATGTTATCCCCTTGTGATTATTTTTGCAGCCGTTCAGATGCGGTCTAGTTTTTATATTTTAGTAACCTGCTTAAAACTAATAAGTTAAGAAGCAGTATGAGGGAGAGAGAGAGAGAGAGAGAGAGAGAGAGAGAGAGAGAGAGAGAGAGAGAGAGAGAGAGAGAGAGAGAGAGAGAGAGAGAGACTTAAGTTTTTCCTTACAAATATGAGTTGTGATATTCTCTACCCAACCATGTGTGTGTGTGTGTGTGTGTGTGTTAAGTGCCGTCAAGTTGCTTCTGACTCATGGCGACCCTATGAATCAATGTCCTCCACAATGTCCTATCTTTGACAGCTTTGCTCGGGACTTGCAAATTGAGGGCTGTGGTTTCCTTTATTGAGTCAATCCATCTCTTGTTGGGTCTTCCTCTTTTCCTGCTGCCCTCAATTTTTCCTAGCATGATTGTCTTTTCCAGTGACTCTTGTCTTCTCATAATGTGACCAAAATACAATTGCCTCAGTTTAGTCATTTGAGCTTCTAGGGTCAGTTGAGGCTTGATCTATAATCCACTGATTTGTTTTTTTGTGTGTTTTTTTTGGGCAGTCCACAGTATCTGTAACACTCTCCTCCAACACCACATTTCAAAGGAATCTACTTTCTTCCTATCAGCTTTCTTCATTGTCCAGCTTTCACACACATACATTAGTAATAGGGAATACGGCATGAATTAACTTGATCTTGGTGACCGGTGACACATCCTTACACTTAAGGATCTTTTCTAGCTCCTTCATGGCTGCCCTTCCTAGTCTCAGTCTCCTTCTGATTTCTTGGCTGCAGTCTCTGTAAAGAAAAGCAACCTTGCTCTTCTTCTGATCACCAAACTTTGGTTCATTCTGTGGCCTTCTATGTCTTCAATGTCTTGATATCAGACTGGGAGCTGATGACCAGCTCTCTCACAAACCATTCCAGTGGGAAACCATTTCCATTTCCCATGGGAAGCCACCTCACTTTGGGGGGAAAGGTGTGGAGACCGGAGGCACCATCACCTCCACTTCAAAGCACCTCCATTTCAAAGCCTTCCTATTGTAAATCAGCTATCTGTTCTTTTGGTGACAATCCTGTTAGAAGCCTGACATCTCAAAAGCTTGAAGGAGCCCAGATGTTTTGTATTGCTGCAGAGATGCAAATACATCTGTAACTTCAAAAGGCCTAGAGGTGTCATGCCAAATATCTTACAAGTTTATTGCGTCCCCAACATCTCATTGGGCGGAATGGCCATCACCCAATGAGATGGGAGAGATAAATATGAACTCTGTTCTAATCCAAATCATGAAGCTTGGGAGGGAGACATGCTGGTCATGTCTCCAAGCAATCATCATCTGGGAACCATGAAGGGCTGACACTCTGCGTGTTAGGACCAAAACTGGGTCTTGGTAACTATAAATCAACTAAAACCTTGCATTTGTTACTCTCTTGGAAACTTTGCCTATTTTGCCTGAAACTTAAAGAACTACTGTGAAGTTAGAGATTGCTAAGATTTCTTGTTTTTATGCTATCTGCCTCACAAACAATTTCCTTTCTGTAACGAGCACATTTTATTAAATAAACTTATAGACTTTATATTGAAGTCTGAGAAACCTTTTTTTGGGTCTCAGGGCTAAATCCAAGTGCCTGAGTGTGTGTGTGTGTGTGAGAAACCACCTACCCTAGTGTTTTGTGGCAATAAGCCTCCCCTGGCAGAAGCTCTACTCTGCAGGGACGGTTTTTGCTTGTTTTGACTTTTGGGAAACTGGCTGGGGAAGAGTAGCTCTCAGCTCATCCCTGGGAAAGCCAGCCTTTTGGAATTGAGAGCTGGTGGCGAAATACCTGTACTACGCTCAAAGGGGGAATCCTGGGGCACAGTAAGGAATTTGGGTTTCCTTAGGGAAACATTTAGTGACTTTGAACTACAGAGGAATCGGCCTGCTGGAGAGCAGACCGAGTCTCCTCGACAAGGTAGCAGAGTCTACCCGCATTGTGCTTTAGGGAGAGTCCTGAAGCCCAGTGGGGAGTTTGGCAACTTTTGACCCAAGGAGGAACCGGTTTGCTGGAGGGCAGGCCGGACCTCCTTGACAGTCTCCCTTTTGGTTGATGATGGAACCAAGGAATAGAAAGTCTTGAACAATTTCCATTTTTTCATTGTCAACCTTAAAGTTGAGTAATTCTCCTGTAGTCATTACTTTTGTCTTCTTGATGTTCAGCTATAGTCCTGCTTTGGCACTTTCTCTTTTTACTTTCACCAGTAGTTGTTTCAAGTCTTCACTATTTTCTGCCAGTAATGTAGTTTCATTGGCATATCGCAAATTGTTAATTTTCCTCCTCCAATTTTCATTCCACCTTCATCTAAATCTAATCCAGCTTTCCTAATTATATGTTCTGCATATAGATTGAAGAGATAGGCAGATAAAATACATCCTTGTCTTACACCTTTGCCAATTGGAAAACACTCTGTTTCTCCATATTTTGTCCTAATCGTGGCCTCTTGTCCAGAGTACAGGTTGTGCATCAAAACAATCAGATGTTGTGGCACACCCATTTTTTTTTAAACCAGCCATAGCTTTTCATGATCCACATGGTCCAAAGCTTTGCTGGAATCTATGAAACACAATCTGATTTTCTTCTGAAATTCTTTCATATGCTCCAGTAACCAACGTAGATTTGCAACATGATCTCTAGTGCCTCTTCCTTTTCTGTAGAAATTGGTGAAATGGGCCAGACATGTGAAGAAAAGAACAGATCGAATGTTTCAACTAAACATGATTAGCATAACATTCTTCAATAGCTGGGTTGTTTGATTAATATGTTTTATATATATTATTCAGATCAACCATGTAGAGTATATTTTGCAAGACCTCCATTTCTTTAGACGAGTCACAGCTTTGCCTGCTTGCAGACAGCAGTAATTATTCTACTTAACTTTGGATGTTTTGTTTGGTTCAGAGTCATATGTTTCATATTTAAAGATGCACATGGGATTGTGACATTAAGTGCATTTATGCGTTTATTGTATTTTCTAGCATTCTCACTCTTGAAAAAAGTCAGAAAGTTACTAAAAGTAGATTATGTTCAGAAACATTAGATACAATGGTATCCAGGACTACCTAATATTTACATGCAATCATGTCTGTTGAGAAATATTGTTTAGCAAGAGTACATCTGCTTTAACACCTTTGATCCACATACCATACTCAGGGAAAGTATCCTGTATAATAGGGTTGATTATGTATACTCAGTGGAGTTGCATTAAATGTGCTTTACAGCTCAAGAAATACCATACCTTAGTCCATTGTGAGCCTCTTTCAAAAATTAAAGGAGGATTGTCTACCTTTCAAGGCATTTGAGACAATATGATTATAATCAAGCAACCTGCTGTCATAAATAGGCCTTTTGATAGGAATATTTCAGTATGTACAGTGCACACTTTGTTATAACAAGCAATTTACACACTCAAAAAGGCTATTATACAAGGGATTAAGATGATAATTAAGTACCAGAGACTATTAAACCTTGTCCTTAACAAAGTCTAAAGATCAGGGCACTTTAAGTGAAACGTAAACCTAGAATACAATGGGGCTTATTGTTGGAAAGTGCCAAGAGATAGCAGTTTTAATTCACCGATATAATCTTACAAGAATAAAATCTCTTATGAGAAAAGATGTGTATTTGAAATTGGTGGAATTCAGAGAACAAAAAGTATTAGTTTAATGACAGATACTCATTAAAACAAATAATCTTAGCAAACTGAAGGCATGATTATACCCTCTTTTTAGAATGAAGACAGGCTGTTTTGCTTTACAGAGAAAGACCTAGACAGTACAAGTTTCCACTCATCAGTGACCTACCAAATAGAGAATTGTTGCTACAGAGCCTTCAACTAGGTTAATGCAGCGACAGACTGCAGAGACGGAACTGCAAAGGTAGAAAGTCTGCAAGTTAATAGTACAAGTGTGAAGGGCTATAGCAGCAAGAATTATAAAACTGACCAGCACAGATTTTATATAAAGCTCCCTGGATCCAGCCCTGGCCTCTGTTTGCAAGCCATCTACTTATTAAAAGATGTTTCTTGAAGTCACAGTTGATTTCTGCAGCTAGAAAAAAATCATCAATGATCTCGCATGTAAATTATAAAACTAAAATTTGCACTGGAATGTTTATTTGTCTGAAAAAATATAAAACTTGATGAGTTTCCAGGGAGCTCAAATTGCATCACATATGATCATATTATGCCCATAGCAATACTTACTTTTTATAATTTTTTATTCTACCCTCTAACATACCAGATACCCACACCTAGTTTACAATATTCATGATATATTGAGGAAGGTAAATCTCTGCCTTAAAAACTATGGGTTTGTAACTCCAAAGAGTTTGCACCAAATTTTGAGAAGCAAAGCAAGCTAATTTTGAAGAGATTTTCTGCTCTGGTGAATCAAGAGGAATCCTATAATTTGAACTCAGCCTAGATTACAGCTTCAGGAAGGAAGTATTTTTCTTTTGTGTATTTCCCTTGAGAATTCTACATGGGCAGCCGAATCCTAACAAGGGGGCCAAACTGGTTTAGGAGCCAGCATGACCCCAGCATCAGCATTAGTAGCACTTACACCAGCTAAACTGGCACTGATTCCAGCACAGGTCATTTACACCAGCTCTGGTGACCAGCGCAGCAATGTGAGCTGCGGGCACCAGCACAGCCTCACCAGCAGCATTTTCCTGGTGCAAGTGCTCATGCACTCAAAGGGAGTGTTCCCAGGGAAGAGCTGGCTTTAGTCAGCTCCCAAAAGCCCTTTCAGCCCGGGAACAGCCCCTTAAGCCAGCGCCGAGTTACACCTGCTAAAAAGGCACGCGTAGCCCCGTGTCACCCTATTTAAAATTACCATTTTGGCTTCCTTTTTCAGGCTGGGAAGCCACTCAGAAAGCAGCATGGCTGCACCATCCCAGGGCGCTTCTTAACCACCACCGCCCCTTAGGATTGCACAGTTAGTAAGTATTCCAAGAGCAATACTATTACTGTTAAACTGAACTGTAAGACAGCAAGTCTGGTAGAAAATCTGAGAAAGATATTTTGAAGGAGGGTTTTTTTTTTTAATCTACCTTTATGAGCAAGAGCACAATTTTGCATTTTGTGCACATGTGTGCATATAAGTTCATGTGCTCTAATTTAAAGGAAGTCTTGCTTTCAGAGAAAAACCACTAGTGGTGTGGATAATGTGGTTATGGCTTCCTCCTGTGCTTGACAAGGCAATAGAAGTTCAGCAGAAGCAGCTGCTGTGGTTTACTCTCTCTTCCTGATAATGACAGACCTTTTCTCTGCACGAGGAAAATGCGACACTCTGAAAACAAGGCAGAAGGGGCAAACCATTTCCTTGCCAACACCAGTAGCTGACAGGCCTGAAAAGATGCCACAAGATGCCCTACTATTAATTCCCCGTTTCGACAGGAAGTGCTTTCAAAAAACATTTTTTTTTAATCCTCCCTGCTTCCTACTTGACTTAACATTTGGCAGAACAAAGTCAAGGATAATTCTCTGTTTAGTACTTTGATGCATACAGATGTGTTCCAGCTAAAAGCAAATGGGATCTTAAGACATTAATGTTCCCAAAACTGTAGAAAATATGTCCCTTTGCACACATCTTCATTATTTCCCATTATTATTATTATTATTATTATTATTATTATTATTCCTCCACATAATTTCAAATCAATCTGTATAAAAAAAGCATTACATAAATGTTTACTACCCCTGCATGCAAATCTGTTTCCATGGTTACGTATGTTCTTTCACATTCATACACAAAAACTCCATGCTTATGTTTTCTGGCTAATAGTCAATGGAACCAAATTTCAGAGGGATCCCTGTAGTAATACAGTGGTCACAATAAACATAATTTTCACCCTTTGATCCCCAGTTCCACTCTGGAGAATGTCCTACACCCTGTGCAGCTGTCCTGTTGCAAATCTGGGTTGGCCCCGAAAATGTAAATGATAACTTCAAAGAAACCCACTCATACTAAACAATGCACAGACACTGTCTGTGTGAAATGTTTTAACAGAATCTGATCTGGATTCTTCAAGTCATACTAAGCTTCTATAATATCAGTATCACATCTCATGAGCTGACGTTATTATGATAGGATAAACACTGTTTATCATGTCATGTTTACTATTTATGCTTTGTTCAGACAACAGCTCAGTTTCAAATTTCTGCAATTTTCTGTGTGACTGTAAACTACCTTGAGTCACAGTAAGAAAGCCAGATTGTAAATAACGTAAATAAAATGAATAAGAAGAGCTGGTTTTTATACTCTGCTTTTCTCTACCCTTCAGGAGTCTCAAAGCGGCTTACAAACACCTTCCTTTCCCTTCCTCTAGGGTTGCCAGGTCCCTCTTTGCCACTGGCGGGAGGTTTGGGGGGCGGAGCCTAGGAGGGTGGGGTTTGAGGAGGGAGGCACTTCAATGCCATAGAGTCCAATTGCCAAAGCGGCCATTTTCTCCGGGTGAACTGATCTCTATTGGCTGGAGATCAGTTGTAATAGCAGGAGATCTAGAGCTAGTACCTGGTGATTGGCAACCCTACCCTCCTCACAACAGACCCCTTGTGAGGTGGGTGGGCCTGAGAGAGTTCTGAGAGAACTGTGACTGGCCCAACATCACCCAGCAGGCTTCATGTGGAGGAGCAGGAAATCAAACCCAGTTCTTCAGATTAGAGTCTGCCGCTCTTAACCACTACACCACACTGGCTCTACAGCCATTATGTACATACAATTGGTTTAGCCTTTTAATCAAAGACTTCTGTAGTACTTTGCTGTAAGTAATGGCAAATCTCACAATGTTATTGTCACTGCAGGAATGAATGAGGATGTAAAATACACCACACATTCCATGCAAAAGCAAGGACCCTAAACTGAACAAGCGAGGGATCAACTCTTTGAATGGCAGAGTGGGTTGTTGTTGTTTTTACATAGGAAGTGTTCGTTTCCTAAACTACCCTCACAACAGGTAGACCATGCATGACTTCATCACCCATTGAAATGCAACTGCAGCAACTTTTCACTCTTAATGGACACATAAAAAAATTATTGCATCCCCTTCAAGCTGTGCACATGCTGTAAGAAGGCAAGGTAATTATTTGTGCAGGAATTCTACCCAGCTTATTTATTTCTGCACTCCAAGCATGCTTTTTTTCCCTTTAAAAAATGTGCACTGGCAGTTGAAATGATCTCAAGCTATGGACCAGATTGTGTTGTCAGTTATACCACTGTTAATCGATTAGCTTTCAGTGAAGCTATTCTGGAGAGATACCAGACAACTGGCTGAAGCATTTGGCCCTGCACCAATGTTCTATATGTAAAAGCTATAAGTGGGTAAAAGACAAACTCCATCGAGCTCAAGTTCCAGAACAAATGTAATATGCAGCAGGCTCGACTTTTTGTTTGAAATTACACTTCTCCCCATATCCCTGTGAAGTCATTTGGAATGGATTGGATTTCATTCTTTAGTTTGCAAGAGGAAACACATACTGTATTTATGACATTGGCTCAGACATACAGGATTCAGAACAGCAATCTATTGCTACATGTCAAGTGCAGAGGCCTCGGGAAGAGTTTGGAAGCTGGGGAGGGTTTTTTCTTTCAAAGGAAGAGAGAAGTCTGAAATCCTTTGTTTTATATGCCTCTTCCCCCCCTCCCATAGCAAAGTGTAGTATGTGTCACAACTTGATAGAAAGTATCTAATCCCAAAATAAACTCTGAACTTTATAGGGATTTAGTTTTCCTTTTAATTAAAGTGCAATTCTACAATTACAGGTTCAGAGGTACAGCATTCTTTGCGGGGGGGGGGGAGGGGGGTTGAAGATGGAAGGAGGAGCTTTGGCTCCTAGTCAGGCTTGTTCAGTAATGGAAAAACAGTGGGAGAGAAGTTCAGATTTGTAATTTCTATGCTGTGCAATGAAAAATGCTAGTTTTAAAATAAAAGAAGAAATTAAACCAATCACACTTAGATTTCCCTTGGGGAGTACTTGCTTCCCCTGATGGAGCAGCTGCTTGAATACTCATGCATTACACCAAAACTCTGTAGATTCAAGCACAAATGTTAGTAGAGGCCCCCATACACTGACAAAATAAAATCTAAACTACAATGTAATAGAAAATTCATCGTTAACAACTTTACTCAACAACACACAACTTTACTCTCTATTCTGTTTAAGATCAGGGACTTTCCGCAGTCCAGGTAAAACTTAAACAAGCATTAGAGTATCATTCAGTTTCAATTAGAAGGGAATTCCCCCTGGATATCCCAGGCTAGCAAAGATAGCCTGTCTCTCATGCCAAAGCTAGGATTTATGTAGTTTTCCAGGCAACTTCTGATTTATTTATTATATTTAGACCTCATTTTTCCTGCTAGATTGGCTCCCAAAGTAACTTAAAGTAGCAATATGCAAACAATAGCAATATGCAAAGCAAGCAATGGTTGCTGCTGACTGGTATCTGTGCCTCTTTTTTCTCAAGTCATTTTCCTTTCAAACAGCAGCAAAGAGCTCTTGGTAACACAATGATATCCAAAGTCTCATAAAGTCCCCTGATCTGGCTACTGTTGCTCCTACTGTGTTATCATGCTATACAATAGTAATTCCTAACACTGCGAAGTCTAGCCCCTGCAAAAGCACATTTGAAAAATCCTATAGCCTACCTGATAACTTGCAACTAACAATATACAAATAACCCTGGAAACAAACAGAAATCATTTAAAAGGTTACCAAAAACACTTTGCCAGTTTCCACAAAGCTTGAAATTGAACAAGTCAATGAAAAATAACCTTGAGTACCAGGGCATGCTCTGAAGACACTTGATATGGCAACCTTTCTGGTCTGAGTTTGGTCAGCATTTGGATGGAAGATTCCCAAATAACCCTATGTGCACTGCCATGATTTCTGTGGAAGAAGCCCAGGCTATAAACATAATAAATAAATAAGTAAATAAATAAATATGAGTGAATAGAAAATGAAAAAAATACACAACCTCAACAGCACAGGAAAAATGTATACACACAGAACCAGCCCTCCCTCCCATTTTCCACACCAAAACCTACAAAACAACATTATAACAGTCTAACACACTCCCTCCCTTATAATGGAACTGTGTTTGCAATTTATAGTATATTACTTTTACAAAGAGAACTATTATAATAACCAGTATAAAGAAATAGAACAACAGAAAAGGTGGGGGGAGAGACATGTTCCACAAGATCTAATAAATCAACAGGAAATTTAATGATTAGGCATGCTGAAAGTTTCCCCACTCCTCCACATGAAGCCTGCTAGGTGCCCTTGGGCCAGTCACAGTTCTCTCAGAACTCTCTCAGCCCCACCTACCTAACAGGGCGTCTGTTGAAGGGAAGGGAAGGTGATTGTAAGCCAGTTTGATTCTTCCTTAAGCGGTAGAAAAAGTTGGCAAGGTGTCTGTTGTGGGGAAAGGAAATGCAGGCTATTTCTCTTCCCATTATGTGATGATCAGTATGGAAATGTTTGTGCTTCCTTGTTCTGGGGTCCAGTGTTATTTGTTACCCCCCCTTTTTCTTTTTTTTTAGAAAGCCATGCCTTAAAAACAGCTGTCTCCTGGGCAATCAGATGCCGAGCATGTCAGGCTCAGAACACAAAGGAGCCTTTTACAGTTAACTGTAACCAAACTCACAAGAAAATAAAAATGTATTGTGGAACAGTTAAATTAGAAAGAGTGCTGCATGCACAGGCAATATTTTTTATGCTGAAATCCTTCCAAATATGTGAGCTACATGTTTGGTAAAGACAAAGAGCAAAACAAAACAGCAAAAAAGAAAGCAAAGCTTTGCAAGTCACTAGAACCTGAGTGGAATGCCTAAAACCACCCCCCTCGCCACCATCTGTATTCACTGTATCACAAGCTTGAAGCCAGACCCTATTTTTCTGAGCACAAAAAAGAGATCCTTTGGTTGCTGTTTTTCCCCTAATGTCATCTCTTAAGGTTGCTGTGGCAACCGGTGAGTATCCTTTCAGTGCAGGTTATTGGGTCTCCGGAAGGAAGTGCTCCAGTGCCGGTCTGGTATTTTTATAGAACTTGTTGCGTAACACAATCTATTAAAACTTCCTCTTGGTGTTTTATTGTACAAAGGGGAAATTAAATTTGATGGCTCCTAAAATGTTTGATGGAGGACGCCAGGCGACTTTTGGATACTTTTTGTATTGGCCACATAGTAACAATATTTGTGTGTGTGTGTGTGTGTGTTTTTCCAAGAAGGATTATACATTAGAGCTACTGGCAATATTTGCCTGCATGCCTTGTCACCAGAGGAAATTGAATTCTAAGCAGGGCAAGTACAAACACTATAAAAATGCACAGCGCTATCAATCTGGTGAACCAGAGCAGTTAACAACTTTAGCAGCTTTACAGAGAAGGTACATGTGTTCACAATGGTTTTCTGTTTTTCCTTGTCCAGGCAAATTTGTGCAGGTGTTCCATGGGAATCATAAAGCACTCTGTAGGGGCTAAATGACAAAAAAATCCGATCATTGTGGTTGTGGATTTCACCAGCCCAATTTCAACTGCCTTTTCCTCTGGTCTTTTCTATATAGCACTAGGATGAAGAATTTTCTTGTACAGGACCAGACAAATTGGGACACAAGGGGGGGAAAGTTAGTAGTAGGAAGGCATATAGGTCAGCCACCAGCTTCTGCATGATTTTTGCCTCAATTTCAGCTAGGAAAGCCAAAGAAGCACCATTGATTACATAGTGATCTCAAAAAACTTACTGCGAAATCTGTGAGTTTTTGAGGTCTCTCCCTTTTTTGATGGTGATTACTTCCCATTGGTTCTCCACCTCTCAATATTAACCAACCAGCTTTGACTAAAACAACATTACGTAGGCATGGCCCCAGATGAGTCCTGCCTTCCGCGTGTTAAATGGAACATGGCCACTCTTAACTCTATTAATAATGTGACTAGCTTGGATGAATTTGTAACTAGGAAAGCCAAACATTAAAATTGTTACCATAAAAAAAAACCCACACCATATGGGCCCATACTCAAAATCACTTAACGTAGATTAGTTTTCTGTTCATATATCATAATCAATGTTTAGTTTTCACAGTTCAGGTAACCACCACCACCCAGTCAATCTTTGGTTATGATAGGATATGATTCTGATTAATTGGGGATTGTAATTATGTCAGTTATTTTGGATTTGTTAATCCATAGTCAAGTGGTTTCTGACTAAGGTGCATCACTGGAGATATGAAACATTTAAGACTGGGGCTAGCAGGGGAGATGTAGAAGTTCATGGACACAATGGGAGCGGCGTTAATGTATGAACTTGGGTTATGAGAGGGAAGAGAGACTGAGGAATGCATATGTGTAAGGAAAGGTTTCAGGACGAGTTGGAACTACACCATTTTCAAGATTCCTTAAGTTCTTCATTAGAGGTTTTAGATACAAAATCGAAGAGGGAGACACTTGTGACAGTTGTCCGGTCAGTTTCCAAGAACAGAGTTTGAAGGGGCTCTGTCACATAACATAAAGGTTTTACTGCAGCTGCACTCCAGCTGAGGATGGAAACGAAAAAGGATAGGGATAATAAAAATCACTGTTTTCACAAGGACAATGTAGAACAGCTTAGATAAAGAGTTTCCAGTTAGGGATATCCTAGGAAAGGATGAACAGAAATCTGCTCCCAAGGTTAAATCAGTCAAGTCACCTGTGACATAGGAAGCAATCTGAAGCAGGTCTTATTTTATTAAATGGGCCGTACTTCCAGGAAAGTCTTCTTAGGATTTCAGCCTGAATTATTTACATGCCTGCCTTATTGTCTGTTCATGTCCACAGTTCATACCCATGAAATATAACCCAGTTACTGTAATGGATGTTGACAGGTTCCTAGGATCTATGAAGGCTACCACTTGTGTTCTAAATCCTTGTATATCCTGATCGCTGAAATAATGAAAGGACCACATAAATGAGTAACTGATGTCTATTATAAACCAATCACTGATTCAGGGCCCCTCCTTCCACTGCTCAAAGTGGCAGTCATCCATCCTTTACTTTAAAAACCATCCTTACAGAAAAGGATATGGCCAATTATTGTTTTGACTCTAATTTGCCCTTTCTGGGCAAGGTGATGGAGAGAGCAGAGACAGTCCAGCTCCAGGCCTTCTTGAATAACTCTTGCACAGAGTACTCTTTTCAGACTGGCTTCAGGCTGGGTTATTGGACAGAGATGGCACAGGTGGGCTTTAGTTGATGATCCCCATATGGATGTAGACAAATGGCATGCTCCTGGATTTATCTGCTGCCTTGGATACAAGAGCCCATGTTATCTTGTTGAAACGTTTTGTAGCAGAAGTAGGTATCAGGGCATGTGCTTTGGATTGGTTTAAATAGTTTCTTATGGACTGGACTCAAAGGGTTACCACTGAAGACCAATTATTGATGTCTTCCAGACAGTAGCATCAGTCTGCAGTTTCCTCATTGACAAAGTGGTGTTTTTTTCTTGCCTTTCCACTTGTGCAAGAGCTCTAGCACAATTGGAAATTTTGCACAGAATCCAACCCATGGCATGGGTGATATCTACCATGGATGTCACCACTTTAGGGCTGTCTCTCTGAGAACTGCCCATATATAGCCGGGGCTTGAAAAACATCAGCAGTGGCTGAAGCTCAACAGAGTCCTATGGGTTTTTTTGGGGGGGTTGCAAATGAGTGCCCCACAGCATTACTCACCTGCAACATCAGAGATTCTCACAATAGAAAGCAACACCCCACAAAACAGGAGACGTAGCGCCCCAAGCATCCAGAAAAGCTGAAACTCAATAGACTATCTACATGGAAGTGAGCCCAGAGGTCAACTCAACTTAGCTATAACTCTTGGGTAGACCAAGGAGGAAAGCTCCCTTCGTCTTCACAAAGCCAAATACTACTAAAAGCGTCATTTCCCATTTCTTGAAGTGGTTGAACTTTAACTTATCAAGTCATGATGCAGAGTCATCTATCTCAGACATCTCTCAGAATGGAGTTTCTCAGAAAACACCTGTTTGCAGCTGAATGTCTTGCATTTAGTAATTGCTATTTTAAAGCTATAGAATGGACGTTTCAACACAGTGACTGGGCAACTATCCAGGGGGTCAGTGGTTGAATTAAAAAGTCAAAGCATGCCTTCATGGTCCAATGGAGCACACCACCTGCTTATGATTATTTCATGCACAGACACTCACTTGGTGATTTGCTGAAATACAACAACAGTGGAAGAATTAATCTTTCAAGGATAGGTAGACTGAGCAAGTTTACAGCTGTTCCATCCTTCCTTTCATCCTATTGCATTCTATTACAACAAGGTTCTAATGCCACATACTGCACTGACATCCATGCTCATCATTCAGTAGTGCTGGTGTGCACACACACACACACATCCTTTCCTATCAGAGAACTTGCAAGGCAAGGGAATTTCAACATCTGTATTGTGCAGACGTCCAGTTTTAAACTGATGGGCGACTGCCCCTCCGAGTATCCTGAAAGTATTCTCAGCATACAAACTTCAAATTTCATGTACTTAGATCTTAAACGTGATTTCAGCTCAATTAGCATAGCACTACAGCTCACGCATATCACCCCTCATTTTTACAAAATGACCACTTCACTTTATCTTATTTCAGTACTGCTGTCAACCCTGTTAGAATCTGTTTCTGTTCACCCAGAAACCCCCATGGACACCATGGGAAATGGCCTAAAGAATAAGCTGAAATCAACAGAGTTGCGCTAGCATAAAAGTCACTTGCAATTAAAATCAGGTACCACTTGTTTTAGCATTTGAAACAAACTGCAGAACTTTATTTTGATGAGTCAGCCACATGATTAAGAGATCCCTGTGTAATCCACCTGCATACTTAATAGATCCTGCTACTAATTGCAATAATTCAGCTCAATACCATTTGGTTGTTGAGTTTTACAAAATGCTGCTAGTCCAGCGGCATATTTTGCTGACTGTGCCACAGGCTTCATTAACTGAACTGCAAAGCCTTTGATCAGAAAACATTATGTACTCTGCTAATCATGCAGCACAGCATCCTTTGGTCTCTGACCTAGAAATGGAACTTGTTGCCTTTTTGTGTGTTGAGCTAATAATATGTGCATGTCACATTGTCAAGCTATTGCATCCAATAAGCCTTCTACATGTACTTCTGCATGTCTTCCACTGACAGAGGGCAGTAGTTGTTCACCCCGTTTTAGAATGCAATCTACCTATTGTAACTCTTTTTTTAACAATTGTACAAAACTATTGTTCAAGCATTCATAAAAACAGACTGGTTGCTATTTTCCTTCTGCTTGCAGTCCACTGGATCCAGCCCATTGCAGACAATTGATGTTGTGCATAGTTCCATTTTCTAGAAGAGAACCAAAAGTGAACTTAGCCACATACAAAGTTCACACATTGTTTTAGGAGACTTGAATTGTCCTGGTTGTATGTTTGTTTGTTTGTTTGATTAAGATTTGATATACCACCATTCTTCAAGGTACTCAGAATGGCTTACAACACTGAAACAATCATTAAATTTTAAAGCATGGTGTTGGATCCAACCAGCTTTTCCACAGGTGAAAATAGGATGGAGTCCCCTTTCACCATGAAAAATTCTACGCAGAGGACCATGGGATGTACATGGCCAAAAGCCAAATGGGAGTAGGGCTGTAATAAGAAGAGCTGGGAGAGGCTGAGTGGAAAATTACAAATTATAAAACCACATAAAAACCACAATAATAGGAAAAAATCTAGCAACTAAACTCCATCTAGAACATTTAAACTGTAATAGCAATACCCATATTGCACATAAAAACTCAACAGTGATAGATACTTGTTTAAACAATTTTTATCCCACAAACTCTCTGTAAAAAAATACCTCTGCAATATGATGTCTAGCAACACCTATAGTTATTCTTATATTATATATTGTTCTAGTTACAATAGGTTACAATATTACATCAAGAAAAGTAGTAGCAATAGTAGCATTATGCATTTAGAGTAAGCTCAGTTTCTACTATACTCATGTATATGTTCTTTTTAAAAAATACATTAATTACGTTTTACTCAACTACACGTCATTTACATTACATATGTCCTTTCCTTCCAATATAATCTTGCATGTGTATATTGTTCGCCTCTACATTGATCAACATGTGATCGTTTCATCTTTGATTATCTGATTACGTTAAGACCATTACAACTTCCACCAAACAATGGTATTTTTCTTAGTGTGACTTTGCAAAAGTAAGAACTCACAAAACAATTTATGTCTCAGTACATGTGCCAATGTGGTAATTTTCTTTCCTTAACACCATTCTATCCCATTTGGTGGTAACATCTGGATACCTGGCCTGCTAAAATCTGATGGAGCTCTTTAAATAATTATCCTTATTATCTCATCCTTTTCGGTTTCCTATTAGTTATATTGATTTTTTTTCTACCTAAGCACTTTCAGTTTCCCAAGCCAGTCACTTCACATTCAAAACAGTGAGAGAGTTAACTTGACTGAGTGAATTTTCTCCTAATTGTAAGTCTCTCAGCTACTTCCTGGGTCTAGCCCCAGCAGGAAATGATATGTATGAAAATATATTTTTGCATCTGTCAGCCCCCAAAACTACCAGTAATACAAATGTCGCCAATTTACTCTAATTAAAGCTATGCTATGTCATGTGTGCTTAAATGGTCAATCTGTCTTGAGGCAATTATACCTCTGTGTAAGCCTTCTGTCAGAATTAAACTCAGATGGAATACTCAGGAACAGTCAACATTTGCTAACAATTAGCCACAATCACATCTTTCTTCAGTGTTCAGATGGCGCAAATGATGGTTGGTGGATGCTGATGAATTTGTAGAAGAGGAAACCAGATGGCACAACCACTCATCAATATGACTTTTTCTAGAAGACTTTTACTTTTTATACCAGTTAACATTGGGTTTCTGAGGCACTGACACCGAGAGTCAAAAATATTCTGCCACTTGTAAAAAGAACTGATTAAAGAGGCATATTTACAAATTTGAATGTTTTGTTGTATTTTCAGGATTTGGTTTTAATAACTCAAAAGCAAACTTTATGAATTGCTGTATTTCGATATCCGTTTGCTGCCATGTACTTTCAAGTCAACCACAACTCACTGAAATAGATCAATTGATCAGACACAATTGTGATCTAGGATGATGCATCCATTCCTACCCTAGTTATGAGTTGTAACCATAATTGACCTTTTGTGTTTCTACTGCTGGTATGCATAGGCTTGTATCCTCTTTTGTTACTACCATTGTCCTATATATTTCTCTGCTGAACCTAGTGCCTGTAAGACAAAAAAACCTGGTAGCCACTGAAAGGAATATGTTCAAGTTACAAATGATGGCTTATGTCAGCAATCATGGAAAGTGTCTATCCTTCCTAATTCAGCGATACTGATCTAGAACATTGCTGAGAATATTTTAGACCTTCCTCTGTGTACATTAGACACATTTAAGATCCTATGAGAATCAGAACATGGAAACCTTTCCCACAATTGAGGGTGGGTACCAGGAGATGCTTCTAAACATGGGCAATTTTCACACCTGTTGCTTTGAACATTTACTCTAACATCAGTTTTGAATGTAGTTATTCCAAAATTTCTGGCCAATGTTTTTTTTTTTTTAATTTAAAGTAGAAACATGGGGCATACAAAGAAAAAATTAAGTATTATGTGTGAAAATGACCTTGTGTGTGTGTGTGTGTAAAGTGCCTTCAAGTCGCAGCTGACTTATGGCGACCCTTTTGGGGTTTTCATATCAAGAGACTAACAGAGGTGGTTTGCCAGTGCCTTCCTCTGAACAGCAACCCTGGTATTCCTTGGTGGTCTCCCATCCAAACACTAACCAGGCAGGGCTGACCCTGCTTAGCTTCTGAGATCTGACGAGATCAGGCTAGCCTGGGCCATCCAGGTCAGGGCAAAAATGATAACCATGTTCAAGTACTTGAAGGGCTGTCATATAGAGGAGGGTGCCGAGTTGTTTTCTGCTACTCAAGAAGGTCGTACCAGAACCAACGGGTTGAAATTAAATCAAAAGAGTTTCCGTCTAGACATTAGGAAGAATTTTCTAACAGAGCGGTTCCTCAGTGGAACAGGCTTCCTCGGGAGGTGGTAAGCTCTCCTTCCCTGGAGGTTTTTAAGAAGAGGTTAGATGGCCATCTGTCAGCAATGCTGATTCTGTGACCTTAGGCAGATGATGGGAGGGAGGGCATCTTGGCCATCTTCTGGTCACTAGGGGTGTGGAGGGGGGAGGTAGTTGTGAATTTCCTGCATTGTGCAGGGGGTTGGACTTGATGACCCTGGTGGTCCCTTCCAACTCTATGATTCTATGACCTTAGACAATAAAATAATTTGTCTAGGGAAGAATATTGAACATGTTGTGGGGAGTGGGGGCAAAGAGTGTGACAGCAGCCCTGATCCTGCCTATATGACTTCATTTCATATCTTCACATCTTGTAGGCAAAAAAAGTCTCCAACAAGCTAGTATGCATGTAGGGTCTGTTCAGTAGGTCCTCTTAATGTGTATAGGTATATAGGTGTATAGGTGGGGCCTGCCACCAACTCCACTCCCTCACAAAATGCATTTAATACCAATGAATTTAGAGGACTACAAGCGGGAGGCCTGTGAGACTTGTGGGGGGGGGATCCCATCTCTCCCCCCATTGTGGCTCCAGGCCCCCAACACATACCTTAAGCCTGCCACCGCAGCAGGTGGTCCCAGAGCCTCTCTCAGCATCTGCTCCTGCAGTAGTTGAGCCCAGAACCACTCCAGGCATCCACCGCCGCCAGGCCCAACACCTCTCCAGGCATCTGCTGCCATGGCAGCTGGACCTAGAGCCACTCTAGGCATCTGCCACCATTGCACCTGGCCCCAGAACCCCTCCAGGCATCCGCCACTGAGGTGGCTGGGCCTGGAGCAAATCCCTGCAGTGGTGGCTGCCACCATTTCAAAAGGTAAGTGTGTTCTCTGCACTTATGCAGGGAATGCTCATTAGGAGTTCAGGCATTCCCAGTTTCATCATCCCTTACTGCTCTATGCAAAGCCTGTAGCCTTGCACTTTTCCAATGGCTTTCTATCATGGCCCTGATCTTCTGGTGTCTCTGCTCAAGTGGGTCTTGGCATCCCTCCAGATAAGGCCACCTGTGGCTGAACCCTAGACACAGCCGGTACTCCTGAGCTGCCAGGCTGTAGACCCGGTTAGACTTCTTGTTCTTCACTCTTCTGGGGCTGCTCCTCTCACCCTGCTGACCCCCTCTACTTCCTCTTTGTCTGAGGAAGTGTTGGCAGGCTGACCCATGACACAATGTCTTTGTAATGTGTGAATTGGTCCACATTTGGCTGAAAGCAGAAGCAGGAGCCCTATTTTCTAACAAAAACAGACTGTACAGGCAAGGGGAGCTGAACCCTACCTGAGCTCACTGTGCGCCGTTGCTTTTAGCATTTTCCTTGCAGTGTGAATTACTTCCAGCATCAGTGCTGGGCTGGAAGAAAAGTGCTGAATTACACAGCAATGTGAAGGATAGAGAAGGGCGGGTCTAGGTTCCACTGGAGGTTCCATTTCCATTAAAACATAGAGGTCACTCCCCATTTTAGATGTGAACAGATAGGAACACGCATAAATATGTGAATTCTCCTCTCCATTATATTGTTTAAACTTCATTGCCCTTAAGCCACACCATGTATGAATAGATTAGACGATTCCAAACAGTGTGAATTTATAGCAAGCAATAGTGGCTGCGTTGCTTTGGTCTTTTCTGACACCACCATATTACGCACCCCTGAGCTGCATGCATTAGGAAAAGATACACAGTACTTTCCGCAGAAAAATCTGGAAGGCTGTTAAATGCTATCAGGCCTTTTTTGTTTTGTCTATTGGAGATCCTTAACTTTGCTTTTAGTGCCACATAAATGTTTTCAGTTCATTCAACAGCTATATTACTGGAGGTTCCAGTCAGTTGTTTTCCTACAAAACTCTGCTTCACTCTTGGTTAATGTTTGCCCAGAAATATGTAATTGCGGACTTCCTCCTCATAAACTGTTCCAGAGTGCAGGCTGCCATCCTCCCATGCTATTATTATCTTTGTGCCTCCCGGCTAGTGTACAGTGTGCTCTCACAGTCAGATGAGAGATAACCCTTTCATTTCCAGGCCCCAAAGCTTTCTACTTACTTCCTATCTACTCTAACCACAGCCAAAGCTGCCTGAACTATAAAGATTATTAGTGCATTTTTAAATCACTGGGACAAAGAACAAAAATAGTTTCAATCCAATACTAACATTGTGCCCATTGATGAAACACGGACAACTCATTCTTGTGATTCTGCCTTCCATCCCTTGCCCAAGTACTTATGAATGAGATCATTCTGCAAATGCTTCACTTCAACAAGTGACTTAAATCCAGTGTGCAGATTTACCACAGACACATCAATGATGCATGGTTTTTAAGGGCTGCCATCCAGCAGCCTCAGCCAGTCACTTTCAGACAGTAGACTGGAATTATTGAAGGGGGGAAGGAGGAGTTAACTGATAGAGTTAACTGGCCAACTGATAGAGTTGGGGGTTATTGGATTTCAAGATGATAATCCCCTCATATTAGGCCAAGTGAATGCTTGTTTGCACCTAGAGTCCAGGCATTGCCCTCGTTGAGGTCTAGAAGAGACTAAGAGGTCCCAAAAGCCTCAATTATAAAATTAAAAGTTTTTGTTTTTTTAAGAAGATGTTTGTAGGGTGTGAAATTTAAGTCCCTGGTTTCTAGATCTGGACAGAGGGTGTACCAATTTATAGATGGGTGCCAGCAAGGTGGGATTTGATTTGAAATTAGTGCGTATTTGGGGGATTAATTTAAAATCTATACCGAAACTACCGTTTGTGCTGAAATGAAATTTTATTTTGTGTTTACACCAAAGGGAATACCTTGCTGAGTCACATAAGAATGCTTTGTGAGGTAAACGTGTGTCAGGATGCTGCCAAAGAAGGATACAGTTGTAGAGTAAGTGGTTGAAACAGTAGAATGAGTAAAAGAATTGGAAAGGGAAGCTTCTCGATGAAAAAGAATAGGAGAAGCTGTCCTCAGAGAAAAGGAACTGGATCTTGTCCTGAAGGACAAAGAAAGGCAGAATTGGCACAATTGGCCCCAAAGGGAAAAGTGGATGAAATTGAGCTCCAAAAATTAAAACTTGAGGAATTAAGGCATAGGTCTGAAGGGGGGCAGAAAATGCCAGAAGATATACTTCAGGTTGATAAGAAATTCTCAAGGAATCAAAAAGGAGATAATTTAGGGAGCTTCTTCATTAGTTTTGAAAGGGCATGTAAGGGTTTTTGTGTGCCTGATGATAATAGGATCTCAGATGTGCTCTGGGTTAAATGAACTTTACTCAGAAATGAGTCTCCAGGAGTCTACAGATTATGATTTATTTAAAGAAAGGGCACAGAGGCATTATAGACTCTCAGTAGAACAATACAGAAGAGATTTTAGAGGTTTACATAAATTGCCTGGAGAATCTTATAGTGAAGCTGGCTGTAAATTAGTTAAGCTTCTTAATAGATGGCTGGAAGGGAGCCAAGTTGAATCTTAAGCAGATCTGGAGGGCAGAACTTAAAACCATCCCTCACATCACCCTCCAACTACAGGCCATCCATTTGTTAATTTAGGAATGACTAAGTGCAGTGAAAACCCTTGTGTAATTAAAATTAATAGGAAAGCTAATGACATTTGAAAATATTGGGTGATTGGTTTTTTGCTTATGTTTGTACCTGACTATCTTGTACAGTGTTCAGAATGAGGAGAGGGAGGGGAAAGAGTTGCGGGACAGTGAAACCAATGAGGAACCATTTCAATAATCAATTCAAAGAGATCTTGCAAATGAAATTGTGCTGATAAGTCTTTCTTTTCACTAATCTCTGTGACTTGGGAATGGTTTTCTTAAACACTCACAGCAGCCTGAGCTATTCTGATATCTGTGGTTTTCTACAATTGCTATTTAGGTAGGATTGGGGTTTTCCCCTCATTCTCACAGTGGTTAGTACTAGGTAAACTGTCCCAGAAATAGATAGGGGGGGAAGAGAGGAAAATGGTTTGCTTGCATCCCTGGATGCCAGGCAGTTCTGCAGACTGGGAGAAGCAGTGATAGCCATATCTCTTAAATCCCAGATGCCAGGCAGTGCTGCAGGCTTGAAACAAGAGGGAAGTAGAAGGAACCATTTTGCGGGCACACACCAGATGCCCGGCTGTGTTTAAGACTGGGCAGCACAGAAGCCGTTATTTTGCTTGCTAACCCTAGACATCAGGTACTGCTGCAGACAAACATTAAGCTTGTCATGCTCCATATGATAAACAGCATCTTGTCAGTAATGTGAACAACCTAATCAGTAATATATCTAGCATGATGGACAGATTTTAACTAACTACTAAGAGATAGGGAAAGGAAGGAAAACCCACAATGGGAAAAATGCCACAGAATGGAACAAAACAATTAAAATAGCTTACCTTTGACCCACTCTATTACTACACTTGCCAAGATGGACTGGGCAGATGGACTGGGGCTGATGCACCAAACACTGGGCCTCCAATCAGCTTTTTATGCCCCCAAATCCATGCACTCGGTCTTGCAGGGAAGAATGACCAAGAGTGCCAGTAAGTTTGGCTCCTCATCCATAAGAAGAACTCTGCTGGATCAGACGAGTGGTCCATCTAGTCCAGCATTCTGTCTCACACAGAGGCCAATCAGTTACTCTGGAAGGCCAGCACATATGCATCCTGCCTTCTTAGGTCAAATGCCTCTCCTCGATGCTTGCTGTACATCTCTGTTTGATCTTTTTCTGACCTACAGCATCATTCTTCCTTGGAAATCTGATCTCACAATTTTGATTTAAAAAAGCCGATATCCAGAGAGTTATATCAAAAGATCAAAGTCCCCTTGTTGGGGCTGTCAGGTTGCAAGCTAGCTATGTAACTCTTTCTGCCTTTCTTGTCATTCCAAATGTCTCCCTATACCTGCTTTCCCACACTACCTACTTTTTTGGGGTACAAAATACCTTGGTTGGCTCCTCTGAAATTTTGCCTGCTTCTGTGCCAGCTGTGTAATTCTTCCTCCCATGCCTGGGAAGCAAAATGGTTTATTTTGTGGACCCTGCAACTTGGTATGCCAACTGCAACCCTCTGTCCCCACTATGCAACTCTGCTACCATTACTGGAACATCAAATACTTGCCCATGCCCACTTTGCCAACCTATCTGCTGTTTTTAGGAATAATAATTCGTCCATCTGTAACTTTGCTAGCTTCTTTTGGGTGTCAAATGCTTGGTCTGTAACACTGTCTGCCTTCTGAGGTTGCCCAATGTCTACTTCTGTCCACACTGCCACATGAGAATGATAATTGCCTATCTGCCTTTTCTCTTATCTGCCAAAAATTTGGCAAACTTGAGTGATATCCCTTAGAATTTCATCCCATCTGGATGGAAAACAGCAGGAAGGATGTTTTGCCTTTAATTGCCTATTAAACTGGCTGTGTTTTTCTTATCTTCCTGAAGTTTCGCTGGGAGGATCTGCTCAATGAGAAGTACCCCTAAAATGCTATCTCATTTGGATACAAAACAAAAAAAAATTGCAGTGTAACTTTGGTATCTATTTAAGTGGTTTTTTCAATGGAAAACAATGGAAAAACTAAAATGAATGAATGATAAAACAATGAAGCAAAAATGTGATGCTGTAGCTCAAGCCAATCCAAAAGTCCTTTTGACTTTGATGAGGAACCTCATTATAAAAGATATAGCCTGCTTTTGGGTGGCACAACAACAAAAACTGAGTAAATGCCACTATAGCTAGACAAAAACGTTCACCAGTCATAATACAAAAAGGAAAGCACAATGTCACACTCCTATAAAGAGAACTCCTAAGCTTTCCCCAGCAAGCTGTTCTGCTACTAAAACTTTCCTTTCAAATACCTGTTGAAATCGGTCCATAAAAATCATATTAAAGGATTAGGCATCAAACACTGCTGTGTTGATGTGCATAAGAATTTCTTCACTCAGGAAATTGTTGACCTTACATTCCTAAGAGGATCTTTTGCCCTATAATAAAGTGTTCAGCTGTCAACAGTAATTTTGAGCTTCATGTGTCTGTTGACCAAAGACACAATCCACAGGGAATATCTTAATGAACAAAGGATAGATAGATAGCTAGGATAGCTAGCTAGATAGCTAGCTAAGTAGCTAGCTAGATAGCTAGATGATAGATAGCTAGATGATAGATAGCTAGATAGCTAGATAGCTAGATAGCTAGATAGCTAGATAGCTAGATAGCTAGATAGCTAGATAGCTAGATAGCTAGATAGCTAGATAGCTAGATAGATAGATAGATAGATAGATAGATAGATAGATAGATAGATAGATAGATAGAATTGAACAACAGCACCATACAATTAATATTCATCATGACAGAATTCATGCCAGGGAAGTTCCCTGTGCCTATGAAGGAAACAAGGAGGATTTTTAAGGTAACACTTTCTTACTCTCTCATAAAAATCATGAAGAAGGATTAAACTACCTTAATGATTCTCAATCCATATGTAAATAATTACTATATAATTATACAGAACTGACCTTCTGACTAACAAATGAGATCATAACAAAGGTGTTGCAAGTAGTCATCAGTGGTTGCCGTTCACTAATCTGTACACTTATTAAATCCTGATAAATGTTGAGGTTTTCTGGCATCCTGGAAGAAGATGGTTTGTCAGCTCGTTGGTTTTTTTAAAAGTTGCACCTCAGGCCTTCAGGTTTCCTGAGGTGATAATCCTGTATCTCAGCAGTACCACTTCAGTCTACAGACTCATATGACAGAATGTTCATTCAGCCATACCCCCTGTAAACAGAAAACTGTATGTCCAATAGAGGCCTTCTAGCCTAGTCGTCTCCTGACAATACCGTTTTGTATGGGGAAGGGCTTTTAAAATGTTGGAACAATTCATCATGTGAGCTTCCAGAGCAACCTGAGTAAGTACAACCAAAATTTCCCATTACAGCCAAACTAGACTTGCTGGGAACAGCCTCATGCTTTTATTCACGTGTCTTCTTTTTTCATCTTTAGAGCAGAGTGGCTGGAGGTTTTTTACACAATGATCATGGGTGAAGGGAGATAAAGCTCTACCTTTCCTACCTTAGCTTCTTTTCATTTTCCACACATGCAAACCTGCTTTATACATAAATGGGGCAGGCCTGTGAAGAATACTCATGGTTGCCCCACCACATCTAGATTGTCCCCCTGAGGCATAAGTGCCTTTCCTGTGATCATTAATATAATTGGCTTCTATTTTTTTAATCATCTACATTTACACAATTTTTCTTTGTAGTTAGATCTCTGTAAAAAAATATTTCTGCTAATAAATGGTAGTTGTACCATGTACTAAGTCTTAAGTCTTATTAGTTTAGACTTTTACTCCCTACTTGGTACAATGCTTGTTTGCTTGCTTTTTAAATTTCAGTTGTTTAAAGCCAGTTTTCAACTCAATAGCACCCAAAATGATGATTGTGGCTAGGTTTACTCTTTTTGATTGCCTTTGGTATGCCAATAAAGGTACTGAAACTGAACTCAATAGCACCCATGAGGCAACTCACAGTAAAAGCATATTTAAAAAAACATAAGCGCTGAAACGTTGAAATCATGAAATCATAAAAAAGTAAAGAGAATGGCTTTAAACATAACATGTATATTATGGAGCAACACCTAGTTATAAAACAAATATAAACTAAAGGGGGGGAAATGCATTATGGAAATGTTTTCTCAGCCAGGATGGGGAGCAGATTCTGCAAATCTTCTTGTTCATTCGTTTATAATTAGTCATACGTCAAGGTCTGTATCTCTTTAAGAGTACTGAAAGGAAAGATGAGGATACAGTTCCCTGACTGCTGCATTCCTGATATTGCAAGACAAAGATGGCAGGAGAGGACGGATCAATATAGAAGCTGTGGTTGTGTGTTGTTGGTTTTAAATTTGGAAGGGTGATTAAGCTTAATCATAATTAAGCATAAATGCTACAAATTAGCATTTTTAACATAATTAACATAAATGCTACAGAATAGTTGACAAACAGATGGCATGTCAAGCAGCCCTGGCAGCCAAAATATAACAACTAACAAATCTCCTAAGGATGAAGGTTTATCTGTGCTCTGATGGGATGGTTTGAATGCAAACATTCTGTTTCAGGCCCAAGGCTCTGTGATAGTTGGCTGATGGGGGCAGTTGGTGAGGTAGGCTTAGAACGAGTGGGAACCATGACAGCAGTTCTGTGCAAAACCTTGTAAAGAAATGCCTGTTATTAATGTTATGGCAATTTCTTTGCTTCTGAAGTCCTCACTCTGCCAACATTACAATATTCTTTGCTGTTTGCACCACGAGTTGCAATACACCCTCTCTGTTCTCTGAAGCAAGCAACAATTTTCACTTTTAAGCCGTAGGGAAGCACTATCAAGCCATATGAGGTAATTTAGTTTCTAAACTAGTCCAGTCTTGCGCAAGTTCTACCAGCCTGTCTTTATGGACTTTTGTAAAGTGAAAGCATCAAAGACAGCCTCATTTAGGTCCTCGGGCTGGAGGTGTACCATAAGAGAGGGGTGAGATAAGTGCTAATAGTCTATTCCTTAATTCATACAACAGCATCTTACATCCTCCCATCCCCCAATCACCAACGAAATTACAAGAATGTTCCTGTCATGAACTTACCTCATAGTCTTATACAAGCAGTGTTTATTCAGGTTCAGTTTTCCAAATGGAAGCAACAGTGACAGACCTCATAACATTAAGATCTGAATTCTAAAGTCCTCTGAAAATAAATCATAACATGAACGGTTATTGCTCTTATTCCCCTCATTATCAACGAGTTGCCATATCAATACTACCATCTAACTAAATATGTTCCATATAACTGGAGGAGCAGGATATTTATATTTCATTTTTATCATAAAGTGTATAATCAAGACAGGCACTTTCAAGGTCCACATATCTGAATTGCACATGCTCAAAAGTTATTAGCTTAGACTGGATTGCGCTTGATATTCTTCTTTTGTTTACTTGCTGTTAGATCTCATCGGTCAAAATAAGCACAGCCTTCTTTACTGGATTGTGGTTCAGCTCACCAGCTGGCAGAGAAACCAAGGTTTTGTTACCACAGGAGGTTGCGGTTTTGACAAATTGTACAGTCAGCCTCTGCAGAATGATTCACATACTTGATAAACTATTCACAAGCCAGGTTGTGGGTTTTCCTTCAAATTCCTTAGATCCTACTAGCCAGTATTCAAACTGGAGCTCTTCCACCAAACATAATATGATAGGTTGCATTTGAATATCCTGTGAGTGGTGAAAATCTTCTTTTTCTTCATACTACAGTAACAATATTGGCAAGATCAAATAGGTTTCTGGACTATATTCTACTTGATTCCCATTTGTCCATCTAGAGCGCTGACTTTGGTAAGTAGCTGATGTGATGTATCATAGTGTAAAGATATTGTGTCTTTGATACCTTTTCCTCTTGTCCAACATTACTGCTAGCAATGCTCAAATTAAAGGGGGGTAGGAGTGCCCCTTAATGAAATTCATGTGCCCCACCCCTGGCTTCCCTCTATTTTAGCCCCTGTGACTGATCTTTTAAGGATACCCATAGTTCTATTCCTATTTATCTATAGCAGTAACTGTCTTTCCCTTTGTTTTCATTATGCTTGCAACAGGAAGGATCCACAAAGGGAAATACATCTCAATGTTTGGTTTATCCAACAGAGACCCCACCAGGGAAAGTTGCCTGCTGAGCTACAAAGTGGTCAAAAACCTCTGTACTAATCTGTCTCCTGTCCACACTGTGACACTAGAACCAAGAGTCTTTTAAATCTTGAATCTGCATGAGATATGGGATGTTTCAAAGCAGTTAGTGAGACACATTCTACTCAGATGCAGCCAGCATAAGTAGATTCTGAAGCTGTTGGGACTCTTGGGGTATAGCAGGAAATTCTGTTTGACAGGAGAGACTAAACCAGGACAGGGAGAGGTACACAGGCAGCTAATGGGCTAAAACAAGATCCTACCTGGGGTATAGCTGTTCTGGTGACAGCAAGAAAATAATGCAGAGCTGGAGACCAGACTGTCCTCCTCAGCCAGGAAGGTAGACACATAGACATGACAGAGAGATCCAGGCAGAGACACTGGGGGTGGGGAGGAAGGACACCCATGAGTAGAGGAATGGGAAAAATCATGTCATCCTGGAGCCTTCTAAAACAATAGCTAAGGGGGTCCATCACAACTGGTAGGGGGGCAGGACCACCTCTTCCCTGTAATTCTAACTCTGTCTGCTAGCTTGACATATTCATAAATTGTGCATAAAATGGACACTATACATACACAAACATGGTGACGCTAGGGTTGTGCATATTGATATACCTGGACCGAAAATCAACCCGAAACTAGCCGTTTGGGTTTTGGGTTGACTGAATACCAAAACCTGGGAATCTGCCCGAAGCCAAATAGGCGATTCCCGAAAAAGCTGAATAATTATTTGGCTTTTTCAGGTTTGTCTATTCACTTTTGCTCAGATGCATGGCTTTCTACTTTCTCCCATTTTTCTAACTTTTGACTGGTTGCATTATCAAAACATATCAAAACATATTGTAACATATCAAAATATGTTTTGAGGTAGGGGTCGTGTAATCGGAGCCAACTTGATCTGACCAACCATCACCTTTCAGTGGGTTAATCTGGATCAAGCATAAGGGTTATTTAAAAGATGGGGCTCACTCAGTCCTGTCTGCAGGGATATACCCTCCAACTAAAAAGAACCGGCTTCAACAGCTGCTCAAGTCAAACCACCAGGCTTCCAAAGGAGACTTCCTCACCCACGCAGATGAGCAGTCTCCTTCAGAACAGCCCCCATGGTTGAGACTTCAGCTGGCTCTAATATCACCTCCTCTCCCCTGAAAACCTGCTGTCAAACCGAAGGTCACCCCAAGTAGAGTCTTCTTTGCCCTACACCATGTCTACCTCTTGAAATCAGATTTTTGATGACTATAATAAAGGACTGTTCACAGCATGTCATTTGCCACCAAAAGAAATGTTTTCCGTGCCTTGTTTTTCTTGCATTTAAATGTTTTCCCTCAGTTTGGAAGCTAATGCACCCCAGATACGAAGGGAACCCCAGACTTTGAGGCACTAGCCTACCAATTGGCTCTTTCCGCCAATCCTCAGTAACGCTGAACTTCTGAACCTGAAAACCGATGGACAGCTCGGCTCGCAAATGCCAGAGGATGGGGGTGACCCCTTTGTGGGCCCATAAAATTGGACACCCCGGTTCCAAAGTTCACCAAACTTCGGTGACCATCTAAGGAGAGCCCCTTGCAGCCACACTATCTCCAAAATACATTTTTGGAGATAGAGTCTGAAATTTTTGGAGACTATATATCCAAAAATGCCCCCACCAGAGCATCGAAAAAAATCCCCAAAGACTATAATGGGCCCATTTTTTTCTTTTTTTGGTAAACCCAGAAATAAGCTGAATACCCATATTTACTGGTATGGGTATTCAGCTTATTCCAGGTTTACCGAAAAAAATTGGGCCCAATAAACCCGAACCCCAAATTTACCAATATTTCTTTTTTGCGCGACCCTAGGTGGCACTGTGAAAAGGCAGCAATGAGGAGTAATGGTTGTAGGAGCAAGGGCAGCAGTGGCTAGAAGGGCCAGCTTAGAGTTAAAAAGCAGAAGAAGGATGTGACAAATAGTGATAGTAGGAGCAGTGAGAGAAATGAGGGTGATGCAAGACATAACATACCTAGCTTGCATTCCAGTATTTGCCAGAGTATACCAGTCCTGAGAGACTTCATGCCCTTGTTAATGGGGTAATGGGACTCTTGGGGAAATGTTCAGGGTAAATTATAAAATGTGGCCATGGTGGTAAAGTGTTATAACTCTGTAGACCTTTATTCACCTAACTGTTAGTAACAGTGAATCAATAAAATTGTTTGCTGGTTGCATAAGAACAGGCACACATTGTTTGTACAGGGAAATAATCAACACAAATTGCATCCAAGTATGAGACTTATAAAGGCACAAGACAGGATGTGTAGAGAGAGCCTGGAGGCAAGGCGGTTGGGGGGGGGAAGAAAACCTCAGTGGCTCTGGAGGTAACACAAGTTTTCCAACTCACACAGTCCCTCAGCAACCTTCATTCACATCTTGAGAAATGACAGAAATCAGGAAATATTACTTTGAGTTGCGTGCTTCTGTCCTGGCGTATCAAAAGCTCAGAGTAATACAAGCAAATTACTGGAAACTGCACGTTGAACTTAGCCACTGGCAAGGATCCCAGTCAAACAGAAATGTAAAAGTTCTTTTCCTCCACGGGGCCTCCCGTATGGGGGTGTCCCTACAGCCCTATAGCTGGTTGCAACAGGTTGGAATGGGGCCTTGCGCCAGAAAAACAAGCCCTGACCAGTATTATTTCCTATTGCTGTCTTGTTTATGAAATACTTTTTTTTTTTTTTTTTGGCACGGCATGTCTGGCTTTGTTGCGAGTATGCTGCAGATTCAAGTCGCATAGAGGAAAAATCTGGCACCATCTGCACAAGAAGTTTACCTCTCATTTTCTTCCAAGGTTTTTGATAAGCACTTAAAACTCCCAATCAGCAGCAACAGCATTAGAGAGATAAAGTATTTAAACAAGAATTAGAAGTGGTCAGCTCCGTTGCTAGGCAAAGGTTCTGGATTCTCAAAGAATAGCCTAGTAATTACCTTGTAAATCCTGAGAATATTTCTACCATAGACAGAAGAAAAGACATTTCTCACCTAGGCGTTACTATGTGGTTTTTTTAAAAACAACAACAAAGTGTGCATGAACAGCAACATAATAGTATTCGCATGCCGTACAGCACTAAGTGAGGGCAGAAAAGTACTGTAGATTTCCCACTTCCGGATGAGAAATGATCAAAAGGTTGGCCTCTTTACAAGTCTGTTATGTTTCTGTCTAAGAAAACCCAATTTACACAAGCAAATAAACTGGCTCATTATAAAACTAAGAGGTCAATGTGAATCAGATAAACTCAAGTCAGACAGCTGAGGAAACAAACTCGCAGTTAAGTTGCAACACAGGTTAACCTAGAAGGAAACAGTAAATCCCCTGTGGATCTGCTCCACAGCTGGAATGGAAGGAGGGAAGAGAAAAGGATTGCTGGATACAAATTTAAAGGCAAACAGCTCATACTACGCACTCTGATTACTTTCATTGGTTAAAAAAAAAACCCAGCCAAAAACAAATTCAAATGCTTGAACACAAAGAAGACTTGTATAGGAGGTTTTTCTTAATTCTCTGACAGTTCAGATAATACAAGTAGATATAATCTTGATATTCTTCAGGTTAATGTTTTCTGTTACATTAATTCAGCAACAGACAGCTGTATTGTATAAGCGGAGAAAAGTGAAAGCTGGGAAAGTGGAACAAAGTTCAAAGACATAATGCAGCAGGAATATTTTCACACTCTTTCTTTGGCTATCTATGGACTCACAATATCCTTACTTATTTTGTCCAAGTCTCTGCCATGATCAGAACCACATTTCATTTGACTATATTTTTCTCGCACACTTACAATTTCCACATTTGTAAGCAATACCATTTGTCAGATTTGTGACTGCTTTAAAGACAAGTTCTGCAAAAGTACTAAAGATGAATCACGTTTTCAGTACACTGGTATTTTGAGAGGTAAGTGAAAACAATATAAAGTTAATAGCTAGCAACTATTTGAGTGTTTCAGTGATTGCAAAATAAAAGGGTTATGGTTTCCCCAATATATTTATCCCTAAGGTGCCTAAACTTTCCTTTATTTACAAAAGGCTATTGTCAGGCAGAGGGACTTCGGTCCAAAAATAATAGATGTGAAGCCTAACCCAGCGTATATTTACTCAGAAGTCAGTTCAATGGATCTCACTCCTGAAGAATTATGCATAAGAAAAAGAGCTCAAATAATCAAAGCTGGCAAAAGGTAGCCAGTCTGACTATCACTATATATTTGCTCTCAAACAATATTGATAGCTATACAGTTTTTTTTCTCTACTGTATCAGACCACCGAGCCCCAAATCCTGTTCCACATGGCAGCCAACCTGTTGCCCTGGAGAGTCAACAAATAGGGCAATAAAGAACAAGGCCTTCCCCTAATGTTGCCTCCTAGCACTGGTTTTAATGGTTTACTGCCTCTGAATATGGAGGTTACTTTTAGTCACCATGGCAAGCAGCCACTGATGGACCTATCCACCTATCTAACTCTGTCTGAAAGCTATAAATGCTTGTGGCCATCATTATGTATACTTGATATGAATTCCACAGTGTGATTCTTTACATACTAAAGTATTTCCTCTTGTCTGTCCTGAATTTATTACCCATCAACTTCACTGGATATTGCCAGACTTAAAAGGTAAAAGTAAAGGTCCCCTGTGCAAGCACCGGGTCATTCCTGGCCCATGGGGTGACATCACATCCCGACGTTTCCAAGGCAGACTTTGTTTGCGGTGTGGTTTGCCAGTGCCTTCCCCAGTCATCCTCCCTTTACCCCCAGCAAGCTGGGTACTCATTTTACCGACCTCGGAAGGATGGAAGGCTGAGTCCACCTTGAGCCAGCTACCAGAAACCAACTTCTGTTGGGATCAAACTCAGGTCATGAGCAGAGCTTGGACTGCAGTACTGCAGCTTACCACCCTGCACATGGGGCTCCTGTATTGCCAGACTTAGACCCCATTAAAAATATATTTCAGCATAAGTGTTCTCACTCTGGTGTTCTGAAGTAGGTGATCACTTATCAAAAAGAATCTTGTGGAATGTGATTCCTTTTCATTCCACCTGCTACTGCCTCTCCCCCACCAACAACCCAATTTATGCATGCTGCATGTCTGTAGAAAAAATGCAAATGGGAAATAGAAACAGGAATAACATTCAGGCTTTGTTTCCATCCACTTTGTATTCCATTATAAAACCAAAGATTAGATAACATGTGTTTCATGTCACTACTAGCACCAAAAGATTAGATTCATAAAGGAAGTAGCAATGTTTACAGTGTTTCTTTGTAACATGCATGTCTGCAAAGTGAAAAGCATGCCACAGCTGGCTATGGCATGCTGCAGTTTTAATTGCGGCTTCTTCATTTGCTGTTCATTGCACTGAACAGCAACATTTCTGCTAACACCTTTTACATTTCGCCTACACAGTTTTCAGTTGAATGTCCTCCGTCAACCAGCGCTACAATACACATTTAAGGGGAATGGACTGCTTTATTCAAAGAAAAGTAGAAAGTTAAAATTAAATGAAACAATAATTGTCACTTTTTATGCCAAGCTCTCTCTTGTACTTATCTCCTCCATTAACCACATTCAAGGGGATTTGAGTAGGCATTTCCCTTTCAGTTTATAGCGCTGATTCTTCAACCAGTTTATCTTAGAAGATTTAGAAGATTAAGGTTCCATAGCCCATCATACCTTTCCATTTCCTGTTACTAAAGGTGACCCCCAACCTCACGCATAATGAGCATTTGGATGGCATATTTTTATTTTAAACAAAGGCACTGAGATTACACAGAATCTTTCTCGCTTGTCTTCCTAATTTCCTGAATATGATATATATTTCCCCACTAAGTCACATGGCAGGGCAACCAGAGAATCTCAGTTTCAGGGGCCTGCTCTATCCTGTCAAAAGAATCAAATTACCAGGAATGTTGATTTACTTCTACACTAAGGAGAAATGAAAAAGAGGATAAATAAGTTTTGTAAGATTTTTCAAAGAAAGAACATGCTTTAGATATTACAAGGAAACCAGGACGCACTTGTATCACAAGAAACACAATGCTTTTTATATTAATTTATCTACATTTATTTCACTTAAGATGTTCTTCAAAGCATTAATTCATATTGGCACATATCTAAATAATACAAGTAACTTCATTTCTGCATTAATAGCCTCATTTCCTGGAAGACTATCAACAATATCAGAATGCAACAAAGAGGAAACAAATAAGCAATTAATAGTTGAGATGAAAAATTCTCAAACTAATACAAGAAAATTAATTCATTTGTTTTACGTTAAGTGAATAAAGAATTTATAAAGGTGCAAGCCAAATGAATGCACCAATTTCTGCGCAGGTTATGGGAGGAGCCTCCATGACATTTAAAAAATATTAACTTTAAGGTATTTCCTTGTATTATAGAATAAACATGTTTAGATGCCCAAAGTCCATTCAGTACACAGTAAAGGTAGGGACATCAATTTTTCAAAGACAGGATTGACTTCTCAGTTAGGGCAGGAACAGTAAAATTGTCTAAGGTCGTTTATGCATGGGTACTTTCACTCACGTTCACCCCTCGTCTGACTTGGTTGTTCCTTGGAGTTATGCATGAGTTTTCCCTCCATTACAGATGATCTCGCTGCCAGCCCTCACAAATCCTGAACCTTCCCGTTCCTCTGTTAACCCGATTCTTCCCTCTCCCTTGAGTTCAGCTTGAGTGAAATTTCTGTGCATAAGTCAAAGTGCAGGACACGCAAGCTTAGTTTCACTCACAGCCTATTACAAAGCAACATGTCCAGAGGCGGGGATTCAAATACTTCCTGCTTCCAGCTTCCTTGGAGCTCTTTCTGAGCAAAAGAAAGGCTTTTTAAAACCTTGTAGATGGAGGCTGAGAATGGATGTTTAGTGCCCTGAGAGGTAGGTTGTCTTCAGTTTTGTGTGGTCATACTTTTTTTTTTACTGGAAACTCCATGTTCCAAAAACATTTACAAACCAAGACCATACAGTCAAGCTATGTGCAGATATGGCAGGTAACATGTGGATAGTGATCCTGAGTGTGCACTCTTGCTTAAGAAGGTAATAACTGCCCTCATATCAAAGCCACTTAGTCTAGTATTCTTAGCAAGAATACCAGCAACCAGAAGTCAATATGTAGTTCACAAGAAATTAATGCTGCTGCTTTTAACTTGAGACATAGTTGATTTGTGGACTCTGATCCAGCTTCCATCCATTCCTAACCTAGGGAGCTCCTAGCTGAAGTAAGAGTAGAATCTAAAAAGACCCACCTCACAAATCATATTCTTTGTAACTATGCAACACTACACATATGGACCTGGCAAGTGCACATTTTACCATATGATGTAACATGCAAAAATCCACACTTCATCATCATGGGTTGGGTCTAGGGTGGAGGAGATCTTCTTTGATCACCCAAAAAAAACTATGCTGGGGGTCATGGGACATACATGACCAAAAGGCATGTGAGATGGAGAGGGATTCAGTGAGACTGAATGGGAAAAAGGCTGGATCCAATGCCGTAACATGGAGGAATAATTGCTAGGATTAGAGGTTTTGTATCTTTAACATGGAACTCAAATCCACTCTTACTAGGGAATCCTAAGCAAAGTTACACCCTTCTAAGTCCATTAAGGTAAATTGGCTTAAACTGGTGGAGCTTTGTTTAGGACAGGGGTCTCAAAACTGCGGCTCCAGAGCCGCATGCGGCTCTTTGGCCCGTTGAGTGCGGCTCTCCGAACTTGGTTCGGAGCCCCTGCTCTTGCGCCCGCTCGCGCTGGCAGCTGGGCTGCGGAGCCGGCGCGCCTGAGAGAGCGAGAGAGAGCAGGCGAGCGGGAGCGCTGTCTCTCCCCCCCACCCCGCCGTGGAGAATGGCCAGGTCCCCCTTTCCCTTGCCCTCAATGGTTGGGAGGCTAAAGCCTCCCCTCCAGCCGCGCGATTGCTGGGCAGGCAGCTCGGCGGTTCCTGCCCCCCCCCCACCTATCAGCTGTTGGGCGGGGCGGGCTTCCTTTGGTAGACCTGGCCTCCGGCTGAGTCCCATTGGGAGGCCATGTCTACCCACTGGCTTTCTTGGCGGTAAACCTGGACTCCGAGGAGGGGGGAAAGTCCCTCTTCAGAGGCCAGGTCTACCAATTGGCTTTTATGGGCCTCTGGAGGCCAGGTCTACTGCCAAGAAACCCAATGGGTAGACCTGGCCTTCCAATGGGACTCATCCGGAGGCCAGGTCTACCAATAGGCTTTTATGGCGGTAGACCAGGCCTCCAGACGAGGACTCTGGACGGGGAGGAAGAAATGGCAGGGACTTACAATTTAATTTTTATCAATAAATAAGATACTATTAAGTATGATATCAAGTTTTATTCAGTGTACCTATAGTTTAATTAAGACTTAAAACTTTAATTAAAGTTAATTAAGTTAATAAACAGTGTACCTACCTATACAGTTTAAGATTAAGAAATTTGGCTCTGAAAAGAAATTTCAATCGTTGCACTGTTGATATTTGGCTCTTTTGACTAATGAGTTTGCCGACCCCTGGTTTAGGACAGTACTGTTAGGTCCCTTTCACACAGGCTCTCTAACCCACTTCTGAATGCAAATGGATGTTTTAAAACTTTCACATACCTTAAGAGTAAACCTCTATACCCCCACAGTCAATGAAGCTTTAGTCGGGTTTTCCAAAGCCTATTTTGAGATAATGTTGTTGTTGTGCTTTATCCTTTTGGTGTGTGAAACTTTAAACAAATTTGGTTGCCTTCAAAAGTCAAAGTATGTTTATATTGCCTGTACGAAAGGGACCTTAGTCTCACTTTTTAAAGCACAGTTGTATACACACTTGTAAGTAACTGGCATGTTCACAACCCACAATCTGCAATCAATTGTTGCTTACCGGTGATAGAACAAAAAGGGGAAAAGGGGGGGGACAGAGGGAAGAGAACTTGAAAAGAATATACAATTTTTGTTGATCTTCTTTCTTGCATACCCTTTAAATACCTTGAACAGTTCAAAGATTTTCCATGCCAGTGGCATTTGGCAATTATAATCACACAGTAAAATACCTAAGGTTAATGAGTAACCTCAAAAGGAAGTTACTTCACATAATGACAGCAATTTCTCTGAACTAAATGTTAATAATAAGGCCTGTAATACGGTGAGAAGGAAATGGTGGCAATTGGCAAATGAAACCCTGTTGCCTAGTAACAAGGCCTTGAGGTATGAGCTAGCTTTAAAAAAAAAAAAATTAAAAAAAAGCAGCCAGAAAACATTTCCAGCTTGAGCTGATTGGGGAAAGTACATATTTTATAACTCTAGCAACTGCCCTTAAATAGGGAGTTGTCTTAGTTTTTTTAACAATCATTCCAAGAAAGAAAATAATTAACAGTATTTTTGTAAATTTGGTATTCTACAATCAGTACAAAGAGACAAGATGACAAGAAAAAACAATGATGTCCCTGTAGTTGTTGCAAGACGCTCTCCATGCAGTACTTCAGTTTTAACAGCACTATAACTGAACAATAGTGCAATTGGCTGGACTACACCCTTTTTAGACAGACTAGGAAGAATTGTGCAACCACCTGCACTTCAGGAGAGTTTCAGGAGACGGTCTCACCGACTCAGACACAATGCCCTCCGGACATGAGAAATGACTGCTTGAGAAGAATTTATACCTCCTGGAAACCTGGTGCTTTTTAACCCTGGCAGCTACTTTCTAGTGACACCATGCTGGATCTGAACCACAAAACCGAGGCTTTAAAAAAAAAAAAAAATCAAGTTTTCTACTGCACTGTAAGAACATCACACAATCACAGAGTAATTCTCAGTGCACCACCCTGACTTGTCAAAGGTTAAGCATTGCTTAAAATTGTTGTTAGAAATTTTTTAAATTTAGACTAGCATTTGATGATAGGTTTAAGTTGCTAGGAGAAAGGGGAAAGTACAGGAATAAAGAATGAATGTATTTCATGTAAGGATACCAGGTCCCTCTTTGCTATCGGTGGGAGATTTTGGGGGCGGAGCCTGAGGAGGGCGGGGTTTAGGAGGGGAGGGATTCAATGCCATAGAGTCCAATTGCCAAAGCAGCCATTTTCTCCAAGTGAACTGATCTCTGTCGGCTGGATATCAATTGTAATATCAGGAGATCTTCTACTATTACCTGGAGATTGGCAACCCTAATTTCATGCTGATACCAAAGGGGGGGGATCAGTCTTTGCTCCTAAGGGGGTCCTGTGCTCCATCACATAGAACTCTACTTATTCCGGTCTGGTTCCCCCCCCCCCCCGATGAACCGCGGAAGCTCACATGCAGAGCATGATGGTGAAAGTCGTCCCTGTTGTTGGTACCAGCAACTGGTACTCAGAGGTACAAGCTGGAGGCCTGCAAAAAATTTCCGGGAAAAGGATAAACAATTAGGCTATTTCCCATTCGGCTTTATTGCAATAGTGTGAAGGCCAAACCAGATGGGAACTCCATTTACAGAGCCACAACATTTTTATTTTCTTAAAGACCGGGTGTATAAAGGCACACCAGTGGAAGCACACCTTAACGTGGTGAGGGAGTTTGACTGTGTCAAAAGACCTGACAGTCAGTCATTTAGACACTGTCAGGAGGGTAAACACTTAGAGTCACTCAAGGCAGAATGGTCACAGCTGGAACACCACACTAAGATGCATCCAACCCCTTCTGGAATCAACAAGCACATCAGCAGAACAGAACAGAAAGTTCCAGTGGTGAAGGCAACAGAGGAATTATTGAAGGCTAGCTACAGGGCAGCAGTAGCAGTGAAAGGTGTCACTGACAGAGGATCTGAACGTCAATGACACTTCAGCTAACCTTGGTTACTACTACGCAAAAGAAGGCAATGTTAAACCACTTGTGATCATCTCATACCTCAAAAACCCTATGATGATTCACCCCAAAATAAAAAAAGATATAGTGCTGGAAGACAGGACCCCTAGGTCAAATGGCACTCAATTATCTACTGGGGAAGAACAGAGGACAAGTACAAATAGCACTATTCTTAATGATGAAACTGGACTAAAGCCAAAATGTTTGATGGCTGATGTGAATGGATTCAAAAGGAAAGTCCTAAAGCTGTTCAACATATATAATAACAACATGGAACATGAGTAGGGTTGCCAAGTCCCTCTTCTCAACCGGCGGGAGATTTTGGGGGCAGAGCCTGAAGAGGGCAGGGTTTGGGGAGGGGAGGGACTTCAATGCCATAGAGTTCAATTGCCAAAGCCATTTTTCTCCAGGTGATCTGATCTCTATCGGCTGGAGATCAGTTGAATTAGCAGGAGATCTCCTGCTACTACCTGGCAGTTGGCAACCCAAAACATGAGACATATGAATCAAGGTAAGCTTGAAATTGTAAAACAAGAAATGGAATGTTTAAACATTGTAATTCTGGGGGTGAGTGAACTAAAGTGCACTGGATTTGGATATTTTAAGTCAGAACATTACAAAGTGTGTTACTTAGGAAATGCCAAACACCATAGAAACGAGTTGCTCTAATAGTGAGGAGTGATGTAGAACAAGCAATCAGGGGCTATAATACAAAGTCTGGCCGAATAATATCAGACATCATGGAAAGCCTGTCATCATAACCATCATTCAAGCTTATGCTTCAACTACAGATGCTGAAGAGAAAGAAAGTGAAAGCATTTATGCAAGTGTCCAGGAAACTGATCATACTCCTAAACAAGATGTGCTAATAATAATAGGTGACAGGAACACAAAAGTAGGAAATAAAATAGAATCAAATACTGTCTGAATATTTGGGCTAGAAGCATGAAATGAATCAGGAAAACAACTCATAGAATTCTGGGAGGACAACAATTTGTTCATTGAGAACACATGTTTCAGGCAACCAAAC
This sequence comes from Euleptes europaea, assembly GCF_029931775.1. Taxonomy (NCBI): domain Eukaryota; kingdom Metazoa; phylum Chordata; class Lepidosauria; order Squamata; family Sphaerodactylidae; genus Euleptes; species Euleptes europaea. Next base: position 32,715,869 of record NC_079320.1, on the reverse strand, counting down.
AGATAACTGTTTACATGGACATCAGTGGATGGCCAATAGAGAAATCAAATAGGTTACATAATTGGAAGCAGAAGATGACGAAGTTCCATTTTCTCTTTTAAAACAAGACCAGGAGCTGATTGTGATACACTCCATGAATTGCTAATATCAAGGATTAGAATAAAGCTGAAGGTAAACACCAAAACATTCATGGTGCCAAAATACAATCTAAACAACATTCCTGAAAGATCAACACAGAAAAACATTAACTGAACGAGACAACATTAAGAAAAGTTGCGAACAATACACCGAAGAACTAAACAAAAACATTGGTTCTTGTAGGTTATCCGGGCTGTGTAACCGTGGTCTTGGAATTTTCTTTCCTGACGTTTCGCCAGCAACTGTGGCAGGCATCTTCAGAGTAGTAACACTGAAGGACAGTGTCTCTCAGTGTCAAGGGTGTAGGAAGAGTAATATATAGTCAGAGAGGGGTTGGGTTTGAGCTGAGTATTGTCCTGCAAAAGTATTGTCCTGTAAGTATCAAGATAATGTGCTAATGAGGGTATGGTATGTTAATATGGAACCATTGTATCCTGAAGTGATCTGTTAATGTGGGTAATCCAAAACTAATCTGTATGGCTATTGTTGAATGTTGTCTTTGTCTGGAGGTTTTTCAGGGCAGGAAGCCAAGCCTTATTCATTCTTAAACTCTCCTCTTTTCTGTTAAAGTTGTGCTGATGTTTATGAATTTCAATGGCTTTTCTGTGCAATCTGACAAAATAGTTGGATTACCCACATTAACAGATCACTTCAGGATACAATGGTTCCATATTAACATACCATACCCTCATTAGCACATTATCTTGATACTTACAGGACAATACTTTTGCAGGACAATACTCAGCTCAAACCCAACCCCTCTCTGACTATATATTACTCTTCCTACACCCTTGACACTGAGAGACACTGTCCTTCAGTGTTACTACTCTGAAGATGCCTGCCACAGTTGCTGGCGAAACGTCAGGAAAGAAAATTCCAAGACCACGGTTACACAGCCCGGATAACCTACAAGAACCAATGAACTCTGACCGTGAAAGCCTTCGACAATATTTTAAACAAAAACAATTTAAGGATGACAGATTCCTTCCAAGAGAATCTTTTGAAGAAGAACCTACAGTTTTAGAGAGTGAAGTGAAAGCTGCATTTAGAGTAATTGAGAGAAACAAATCACTAAGAGTAGAAGGGATATCAATAGAGGTATTCCAAACCACAGATACACAGTCCATTAAAATCTTAACAAGAATATGCCAACAAATCCAGAAAACAAAATAATGGTCCACAGACTAGAAACGGTCAATCTACATTCCAATTCTTTAAAAAGAAGACATCAAAGACTGCAGCAGCTATTTGGCCACTGCATTAATTTCTCATCCAGGTAAAGTGAAACTGAAAATCTTACAACAAAGACTGTTACCATATACAGAAAGAAATGCCAGACAATCAATCTGTATTCAGAAAAGGAAGAGGCACTAGAGATCATTTTGCAAAATTATGCTGGTTACTGGTGCACATGAGAGAATTTAGGAGAAAATCAGTTGTGTTTCATAGGTTACAGCAAAGCTTTTGACTATGTGGATCATGAAAAGCTATGGCTGGTTTTAAAGGAAATGGGTATGCTACAACGTCTGATTGTTTTGATGAGCAACCAGTACTCTGGACAAGAGGCTACTGTTAGGACAGAATATGGAGAACCAGAATGGTTTCCAATGGCCAATGGTGCCAGACAAGGATATATTTTATCTCCCTGTCAGCTCAGTCTATATGCAAAACATATCATAAAGAAAGCTGGATTAGATTTTGATTAAGGTAGAGTGAAAATTGGTGGAAGGAACATAAACAATATGAGATATGCAGATGACACTACATTATTGGCAGAAAATACTGAAGACTTGAAATTACTACTGATGAAGGTTAAAGCAGAAAGTGCCAAAGCAAAATTACAACTGAACATCAAGAAGACAAAAGTAATGACTACTGAGGAATTATACAACTTTAATGTTGATGATGAAGAAATTGAAATTGTTAAATAATTTCTATTCCTTGGCTCAATTATCAACCCAAAGGGAGACAGCAACCAAGAAATCAGAAGGAGATTGAGACTGAGAAGGGCACCCATGAAGGAACTAGAGAAGATCCTTAAATATAAGGATGTGTCACTGGTGACCAAGATCAAGGTAATTCGTACTATAGTATTCCCCATTACTATGTATGGGTGTGAAAGCTGAATAAAGAAAGCTGACTATAAGAAAGTTGATTCATTTGAAATTTGGTGTTGGAGGAGAGTGGACTGCAAAAAAGACAAATAAGTGGGGTTTAGATCAAATCAAGCCTGAGCCCTCCCTATAAGCTAAAATGACTAAACAGAGGCTATCATAATTTGGTTACATTATGAGAAAACAAGACTCACTTGGAAATGACAATAATGCTTGGAAAAGTTGAAGGCAGCAGGAAAAGAGGAAGACCCAACATGAGATGGATTAACTCAATAAAGGAAATTACAATCATCAGTTTGCAAGACCTTAGCATGACTGTTAATGATAGGAAGTTTTGGAGGTCATTATTTCACAGGGTCAGAGTCATCATAAGTTAGAAGCTATTTGATGGCATATTTCACACACACACACACACACACACTGTGGAAGAGATGGGGAACAACTGTGCAAGGGCGGGGGTGATACCTTCCACCAAGAACCATATTCCCAATAGTGACCCTACCGAGGCACTATTATCCACATTGAGTATCTGAAGAAGTAAGCTGTGACTCACGAAAGCTCATATCCTACCAAATATTTTGTTAGTCTTTAAAGGTGCTATTGGACTCTTGCTCTTTTCTACTCTAACACTGAGGGGAACATATATGTTTCCCACAAGGAAAATAGTAAATCTCCAGGGTTGTTTTAGGTTGAGAAAATGGCTAAAAAGACTTCTCCCCTTGTACCAAGGTCTCGATCAAAACTGAGTGCCTACCTGTCCACCTAAAAAGAAAAATTGATCTTTGAATGTGTCATGTCCTTTCTTAATCCTCTAATTTCTAAATTAAGATCACTCTACCTCTTAAGCCTTTCTTCACAAAGAAGATAAGCAGTCCCTTGATCATTTAGTTACCCCTTTCTGTACTTTTATGTGCTCCCTTTTTCGAGACTAGAAACTGTGTAGTAGAACTATGCACAATATTTCCAAAGTGGTGGTAGTCTCACTAAATTGTGATAGTAGCATTTTGATATTTTTGAATCTCTTTTCTAACAAATAATCTCAATGTGAGTTTGCCTGTCAACTGCTTCAGCACAGGCGATATAGTTTTAAATGATTTTTGTAATATTATGCCTGCAATGAGAATTAATATTTCATGTGAAGTTGAGTTTACAGGAAGTCTGAAAGGGTTAAATGGTCACAAGACCACAGGAAGATTGTTTCTCTGGAACTAAAAATAAAAGGATGCTCCCAGGATTAACACACATTAGATTCACTTCAAGTAATGCAGATTTTAGGAAGTTACCCTGCAATGCTCAAAAACCTTTCAACCTTTAGGGAACCCTGGGTCTGTGATACGGAACCAAAGATGTAATGGGAAAGGTGGTGCATTGTGTCAGTATTACAATGATGTATCTCCACTGGGCACCTTGATTCACTTTCATGTAAGTGAGATCATGCTTGCTACAGAACTGGAGACATAGAGCCTAAAGACAGTATGAGTGTAAATATAGTTTACATGAAGAACTGCACATTTAAAAGTCTTAAGTAAGTACAGGTGTTTTGTGGTTGCTACTTGCTGATCTGGCAGCAGTTGTTAGTCATTTGATCAGAAAGCCCATCTGCAAAGATCTAAAAGATAAAAGCTTTGATTGTCTGGCCTTTATATTTGTCTGGCTCCTCTTCACTCATTCTTGTGAACTGACAAAGCCTCCAAGTAGTAAGAGAAACCTATCCAAGCCATGCTGTTTCACAGATGTGCATAAACTGAGCTTGCGCAATATGTAGCTGATCATTTTATTAACAATTCCTAATGCAAATCACAGGTTTCATATTCTTACAGTATATGATTTCAGTTTTTGAAAGGATTATTAAGGTTTTCTGTGGATGTTACATCAGTTAACTTCCAAGCAATCCATCATACTGCTGCTAGACGTCTGCCTAGAAGTGCAGCAAACTCCTACCCATGTCTGTGGGGAGTAAGGATCAGGATTCAAGAACAGCTGTTGCCAGAGAAGCACTGGAATGTACTGGGACAGTAAGACTGTGGTTCAAGATCAGCAGTGATCTTTCCATCAGAAGCATAAAAGAGTCTAAAGGAATCAAACAGGCTGGGATTGTAGTCTGAAAGAGAAAGGAGTCCAGGTTTGTCCAGCATGGGAAGAGACAGGAGTCTAGGAAGCCAACAACAAGGGAAGATCAAAACTTCCTGTCAGGAACACACACTAGTTTTGTATACCCAAATGTCTGCACAAATTCAAAAGGAAACATCATCTCAGGAGTCCAGGAATAAATAATCAATAACCAGTTCACTGTAAACAAGTTGAGATGGTTTAGAGAAGAAACAAGAGGGAACCTGCAAGGACTTGTGGGAGGTCTCTCTTTACCCACTCCGCACAATTTCCTCTTTCCCTTTCCTGAATGCCCCCATAGCCTCTCCTCTTTTCCTGCTTCCTTCTCGGGTTGCCAACCTGCAGATGGGCCAGGAGATCTCCTGGAATCTCCCAACTACAGGATGCCACCTCCAGGTTGGGAAATTCCTGGATATCTGGGGGTGGAGACTTGGGAGGCAAGGTTTGGGGAGGGAAGCAACCTTAGAAGAAGAGTTGGTTTTTATATGCCAACTTTCTGTACCACTTAAGGGAGACTCAAACCGGCTTACAATCACCTTCCCTTCCCCTCCCCACAACAGACACCCGGTGAGGTAGGTGGGGCTGAGAGTGACTTGCCCAAGGTCACACAGCTGGCTTTGTTTGTAAGAGTGGGAAAACAAATCCTGTTCACCAGAGCCTCCACCACTCATGTGGAGGATGGGGAATCAAACCTGGTTCTCCAGATCAGAGTCCACCGCTCTAAACCACCATTCTTAATCACTATACCACGCTTAGCAGGGTATAATGCCATAGAGTCCAACCTCCAAATCAGTTCTCCAGGGGAACTGATCTCTGTCATCATGCTGGTTACTGGAGCATACGAGAGAATTTCAGAAGAGAATCAGCTTGTGTTTCATAGATTACACCAAAGCTTTTGACTGTGTGGATCACGAAAAACTACAGCTGGTTTTAAAGGAAATAGATGTGCCACAACATCTGATTGTTTTGATGCACAACCTGTACTCTGGACAAGAGGCCATGGTTAGGACAGAATACGGAGAAACAGAATGGTTTCTAATTGGCAAAGGTGTTAGACAAGGATGTGTTTTATCTTCCTATCTCTTCAATCTATATGCAGAACATATAATTAGGAAAGCTGGATTAGATTTAGATGAAAGCGGAGTGAAAAGTGGAGGGAGGAACATTAACAATTTGAGATATGCCAATGATACTACATTACTGCCAGAAAATAGGGAAGACTTGAAACGACTACTGGTGAAAGTTAAAAGAAAAAGTGCCAAAGCAGGACTACAGCTGAACATCAAGAAGACAAAAGTAATGACTATAGGAGAATTACTCAGATTTAAGGTTGACAATGAGGAAATTGAAATTGTTCAAGACTTTCTATTCCTTGGTTCCATCATGAACCAAAAGGGAGACTGCAGCCAAGAAATCAGAAAAAGATTGAGACTGGGAAAGGCAGCCATGAAGCAGCTAGAAAAAATTCTTAAGTGTAAGGATGTGTCACTGGCCACCAAGATCAAATTAATTCAATCCATCGTATTCCCTATGTATGGGTGTGAAAGCTGGACAATGAAGAAGTCTGACATTAAGAAACTAGATTCCTTTGAAATGTGGTGTTGGAGGAGAGTGTTATGGATACCCTGGACCGCCAAAAAAACAAATCAGTGGGTTTTAGAACAAATCAAGCCTGAACTGACCCTAGAAGCTAAAATGACTAAACTGAGGCTGCTGTATTTTGGTCACATTATGAGAAGACAAGAGTCACTGGAAAAGGCAGTCATGCTAGGAAAAGTTGAGGGCAGCAGGAAAAGAGGAAGACCCAACAAGAGATGGATTTACTCTATAAAGGAAGCCATGGCCCTCAGTTTGCAAGACCTGAGCAAGGCTGTCAAAGGTAGGACATTTTGGAGGACTTTGATTCATAGGGTTGCTATGTGACTACATTGCATACAGTACAATTTGCCTTGAGTATCAGTGAGAAAGGCAGAACATGATGGTAGTAAATAAATAAATAAACATAAAACCTACAGCACTTTGGGAATGAAGACTAACAATGTTACCTTACAAAGTTTTTCCATAAATAAACTACATTAGTCATGTTGTGGTTTAAGATTATATCACTGTTTACATCGCTTTGTCTTTAAAGTATATTTTGCCTTTAAATTGCCACCTCTTTTTGAGTATGATAAAAAGTTAATGTTTGACTAAACTAGTCTTGAGCTTTATTTTCTCTCAGCATTGCTCACAATTCTTTTGAGTGACATCGAGTCTAAGCATGGTCATGGCTAAGTGCATTCAACAACAGCTGGGAAAATGGGTCACTTGTTGACAGCTGACTGACCCCATTTCAGAGTGAAAGCAGGATGTGTTCCAATGGTTCTACATCCGAAGAGATTTTTTTTCTTAAACAGCTCACAATGCATTCTCCAGGGAATGACAAATTTCTCATTTCCAGCTCTTGTAAAAGCAGCCAAAATAACCACTTCTAGGAAATTCTCTTCATTCTTCAGGATCCAACGGTCCTTTCTGTTCACTCACACACAAACAAACATACATTTTTAAAGAGCTCACAGCAATTTTCGCAGAGGAAACCTGGAAGAGATTCCACTCTGAGTTTAATTAATGCAGGTTGTTAATCAGTCTAAAAGTGGTTGGCAGGAAGCAGAATCCTTTCCTTCCCCATCCACTTGGGCTAAGTATGCAACATCCTCTCTCAGTGACAAAGACAGCCACTGTATCAAATCTCAATTCTGCCATGAATTTAACTGGAATCAGTTGTTATACCTGTGAGGTAGGATGACAGGTAAAACAATGGATTTCATACAGGCTCTTTAACACACATTGACTTTTGAAGGCAAACAGAATTTTTTAAAGGTTTCACACACCTTAAGAATAAAACCCACTTTGGATTCCAAAAACAAACAGATTTGAAGGGCCAATTCCACATGGGTTTTCTGCCTTGAGTTCAATACTTTTGGGAAGCATGTTTTTTCCCATTTCCCCACAGTGTCATGTTTAGGCTTACCGATTTCCCGGTATTGGCGGGCAAATGCCTGCCAATCAATGGGACTACTCACCAACCTTCAGCTGGTCGGTGGGAGGAAGAGGGCCAGCTGAAGGGGGGAGCAATCGTCACTTCCAGACAAACCTGGAAGTGACGCGGATGCTCTAGCACGCCCCCCTAAATCTATGGTTTCCATAAAGTGTTCAGGGGGGATTGCTAGAGCGTCCCCCATTGCTTCCAGGTTTACCCAGAGGTGATGCAGACACTCTAGCACACTCCCCCAAAACCATAGAAACCACAGAGTTTTCAGAGGAGATTGCTAGAGCGTTCACATCACCGGGTCGCATCGCCCCAGCCCCAGGATGCTCCTGCCAGTTGCCTGGGGGGACCTGGCAATCCCAGTCATGGTGAATTTGTGCACCTCTAGGAGTTGCCCAGCTTTTGTCCAATCTTTCTCAAACCTGCTTTGCTCCATAGTTTTGGGAAAGATTTCAGTAATTCCTGGATGGCTGCTGAACATGTGGGAAAATTCAGACTTTCTGGCCCACAAGGCAGGCATATCACAGTGGCCATTTTCTACCCCTACCACCATTGTTTATTTTAAAAGTAAGTTTCTAGTTCTTTCCCCAGGAAAAGACATATCTTGGCAAGGGAAGAAGCTAGAGACTTGCTTTTTTAATGAAAGCTGAGAATTCAAAGAACCTGCCACACCTATAGTTATAATGGTAAATCAACAGAATGATATTCTAGTGCCGGGGAAGCAGGGTGGCCACTCCTGGGGGACTAAAGCAGGGAAACTGCAGAGAAACCTGCCATGTGGAAGGCCTCTTGTTACTGCACTTTGTCTGAAGCCACACAAGCAACAGGGAAACTCCAAAGTCCCGTCCCTGTGTGGAAGCCACCAAGGTTTCACATGCCTTAAGGATAAAACACTGTCCTCTTGCAGTTAATGAAGCTTTAATCTGGGGTTTTCAAAATCTGTTTTACTCCCATTTTTGTTGTTGTTGTAGAACTTTATTCTTAAGATGTGTGAAAGCTTTAACAATATCCATTTCCCTTCAGAAGCTAAAGCGGTTAAAGAGCCTGTATGAAAGCGACCTAGATATGTTGCTCTGAGGTCCTTGGGAATACAAGCATAACCAAGGTGCACACACACACACACACACACACACACACACCTACAAAAGGCTTTACTTAATAACTAATAGTACTGGTCATATCACCTCCCAGATAATTTGTCCCATTCTGCTTTCTGACAGACCTCCTGGGCTTTTAAGGGCTACATCATAAGCAAACTCTGTGTAATACCTTTTACTAGAACCAACCAAATTGCCACAAAATATTGAGTGATCTTGCAGGCTCACCTGAACTCTCTCTCAGGCTGGATGTTACATAATTAGAAAGGCAGAGGTGTGGGAAGCGCCATTCTTCAGGCCACAATGTTATGACCTGATCTTACAGGCATCTTCTGTGAAATGCATGCAGGCAAGCACGATGCTTAACTTTACTGCTGGTGTAAAGTTACAGCAGCACATTCACTGGGAAGAGGCATTTTGATGGCATCTGCTCTTTGTCCCCACATTGGATACACAGAAACAGTTCAACCATGTTCCTCTCAAATGCCAAAACCAGACACGCAATTCTGTTGCAGATTGACAGCACAAGGAAGCAGTCTGTAGTCTTTACATTAACCAGGTTAAAAATAAATGTGATGTACAAGGTATTAAGTCAAATAAAACCAAATTGCATGGTTTACTTTGTGCATTAGCAGAAATTTAGCAGGTAAGGTTTTCCTGGACACTTTATTTCAATGTTAGGAAAAACTTCACAAGCTTGTTTGGCAAGGACAGGAGTACTGCCCAGAAAAAAGGCTAAACAAAAGTTACCCCCAGAGGTCACCTGAAATATAGAAATACTACACCCCAAACCAGAGCTAAAACTTTTCTCCAGTCAAGATAGTCTTCTCTCTCAGAGCCAGAGTGGGTCCGCAGCTAAAAGATCAGGCAACACTGCATCCCAGTGAAAGAAAATCACTATTTCTACTTAGGTTTCCCAAACAAAACAAAAGCTCAAAGGGGTTTTGCACCATCTGTCTGTGTCTGGGCTCCCTCTTGCTCCACACTGAGAGGATTTGCGAAGGATCGAAGCGCACCTTACAGACTAAAAAACTCATTGCGTCTGCTTAAGCCCTGTTGCCCAGACAATGGCAAGGCCCGAGAATCCCCTTCCTCCTTCCTCCCTTCCTGTTGAGCGTTCTGCCTGACTAAACAAACTAAATGCACCTAACTCCCCTCTTGCGGCAAGTGGACTTGACCGGAGCTAAAACCAACAAAGACGGATTCTGGTGGGAGCTGCCCAAGCACTGGGCACAGAGTCAACAAGCAGGTCTCATTGAAATGTTAATGAGGCCATGTTCTCTGCAGCACCTCCAGCGTCCTTAACTTTTCAACCCCCATCCAACAGCAACCGATTTACAAGCTGCTCTAGCGACTCACCAGGCAAGCCTCCTAGCTTCACCAACAGGCTTCTGAAGGACTTTTGTTTCGTCTTTTTCATGCATTCAGCAGCATTAAATTTGACATCAGTGATCATCCTTGTTTCCCACCACGTTCATTACAATTGCAACATTCCGAGGATCACTGGAAAGCATCATTAGTTCGGAGGTAATGACATGACATTAAACACAGCTCTTTAACAGATAGTGCCAGAAGGACACACACACACACAGTTGTTTCTCTCTCCCTCCAGGTTATCAAAAATATCTCTGCAACGTGAAATGTAGCTCCCGCAAGCACCCTGACAATTAACACTAAATTTGGCACAAGACTAGTCACATGCGGCCAGCATGCCCAGAAACGGCTATCATCCATAAGTTTATCAATATCCAACTTGAGATATCTTAATATTTCAAGGCAGTCACACAACCCAAGCAGAGGGAAACCCCTTTCATTTAATAGAAAAGGGCAAGAGTCCAGTAGCACCTTAAAGACTAAAAAAAAATATTTTCTGGTAGGGTATGAGCTTTCGTGAGCCACAGCTCACTTCTTCCGATCTGAAGAAGTGAGCTGTGGCTCACGAAAGCTCATACCCTACCAGAAAATATATATTTTTAGTCTTTAAGGTGCTACTGGACTCTTGCCCTTTTCTACTACTGCAGACAGACTAACACGGCTACCCACTGTGAATTCCCTTTCATTTAAAAGAGTGCTTCAAGAGTTATGTTTTGTTTGTTTTGCCATTATGTTTTTGTGCGTAGGCATTGAACTGCATTCTATGGCAATCAAATACCTCGTTCAGCATTCTTGCTTCTAGCCCCTTCCATCATAAAGTCTGGTCTTTGGAGCTTTTTAGTGCAGTCCAGAGCAGACTCACTCCCTTTTAAATGGACTGAAGTCAACAGGCTTAGACGGGTGTAATTATGCTTAGAATGACACTGTAAGAGCCTGATGCAGCTTCAAGTTTTTTAATAGAGATGATTGTATTATTATCGGGGGCGGGGGGGGGGAATTGGCATACAATGTCATAGCACATGTTTATGATAGGCTTATAAAAAGAGATATACAGTATTTTTTAATGAAAAAGAGAAACCAAAGAGTGTATTGTAAACAAAACTAATTTATGGGGCATATCAATAGAGTATTGGAAAAGCTTGGACACAGAAAATTAAATGCTTTCCCCTTTTCCCTTACCATTCCCCTTTTTATTTTTGTATCCCAAAAAACCCTTAATAAAATTCTTTATTAAAAAAAAAAAAAGGACAGGCTACACATGAGTATTCTGCACTAACCAACGCTGCAATATTTTCCTCCTGCAATCATAGCACTGTGTTTTGTTAACTACTACTGTAAATGCAGGAAAACTCCTCTATGTGGCTATGTGTATGTACACACATTTTAGAAGACAGAAATGCAGAGTAATTTGTTATCTGTCTGGTTAAAGATGAAGGTTTACAATCAGTATAGCAATGAGAGCTGTTCAAACTGGATATAATCCAACAGGACTTAAATCCGGAAGAATTGCTCAGTCTTGTGATATAACATGTTATATAACAGTTGTTATCTTCCCCAACGGTTTGTAGTTATAAACAAACTGCTCCAACGTCTGCGAGAAACTATTAGTTGATCCAATTTTCTCAAACCAGTTGTAGCCAGATGGCTACCCCTTTGTTTAAACACCCCTCTCTTCACAAGGTATCCATATTGATATTCTTAAGAAAATAGTGAATCAGAGTAAGGACTACATGGTTTTATGAGTTGGTGCCCTGTAGCTATTTGAAATTTAAGATGGTTATCACAGATGTGAGTAATATTTCTTTCACATATGCACCCTCCTTTTGTTTAGCATATTTTACAATCTGTCTTTTAATTTTTGTCTCAATACCAGTGATGAGATCCCTGTTGTTGAACTGGGCACTGAAAAATCATGTAAGGGGAGCACGTCAGAGAATAAAATAGATTCACCCCCATACCCTCAAGGGGAAACATAAAAGATATTTAAAATGTGTCAGATAAAAGTCTGGAGAATAAGGGGGGATTACTCAGCTTTGTAATATCAATGTTATTGGAAATTGCAATATTATCCTTTAAAGATAACATATTAATAAATTTAATCCTTTCCTTAAAGAGTATTTTTCTGTAACAGCTATTACATTATACTACTTATATGTCAAAATAGATTGTATAATTGCAACTCATTCAATGATACACTACATTCAATAACTAGAAATCAACATTTCTAGAAAATTATTTTGCAGTGAACATAATTATATCCTACTGTCCCCTTGCCCAAGCCAGGAATTTCAAATATCAATTTCCTACAAATTAACCAACAAAATCCAAATTCGAAGTGTCATAAAGAAAGCAAAAGAATGGCCTTTTTGGTGGTCAAGCTATGTACAAAGTATCTTAACCTTTGGGGATGTGTTTATGTGAATTCTAGGAACAGCTACAGCAAACTGTGTTGTTTATAAAAATGATTCATATTAAGAGTAGGATTATAGGCATAGGCTTCATATAGGGTTGCCAACCTCCAGGTACTAGCTGGATATCTCCTGCTATTACAACTGATCTCCAGCCAACAGAGACCAGTTCACCAGGAGAAAATGGCAGCTTTGGCAATTGGACTCTATGGCATTGAAGTCCCTCTCCTCCCCAAACCCCACCCTCCTCAGGCTCTGCCCCAAAAACCTCCCACCAGTGATGAAGAGGGATCTGGCAACCCTAGCTCCATATGTGCTCCATTTTATGTTTCTCGGTGGTATGGAAGAACCCTATCAGTGAATGATTCAGTCACCTCCACATTTTTAAGGTTTGTCTTTCCCTTCCTCTTCCCTCCCTCCCTGTATCTGTTTGAGAGCTGCTTTAAAAGAAGTTTCAAAAGAAGCACAAGTGGTGTCTTATGCTTCTTTAGTCCATTCTTCCAGATCTCATGTGAAAAAAGAAGATGTGCTAAAGATGAAGATGTGTGTTCTCCTAATACAGGGACAAAGCCATATCTGCCCAGAGGCAAAACACAAATGTCTTGCTTCAGAGAAAACCCACAAGCATGGGGCACTTGCATTTCATGTCTTACCTCCTCTTTTGATAATCCAAAGATTTGCTTGCTTTGGGACAGGATTTTTTTTTACCTGCTTTGAGCCATTTGAAAAAAGCAGGCTATAAATCTCTCCAACATAACCAAAAGCAAGAAATAAAACACTTTTAGGTGGAGCAATATGTGAGGAAAAACAGCTTTACCTCTGAATATTTTATGGAGCAGGCTTTTATTTCTTTACACCCCACTATTAGCATATTGCTGCAACCATCAGTGACACTTTCCCCTTTAACTTCCCCTTGAATTGTCACTGAAGCCATCAAATGCTTCAGATAAAAGGAAGCATTTTTCTAAAGGCAATATATTCCTGACTACCTATGAAGTATAAGAAGAAGAGTTGGTTTTTTATATGCCAACTTTCTCAACCACATAAGGAAGAATCAAACCGGCTTATAATCACCTTCCCTTCCTCTCCCCAAGAAGAAAACTGATTACAATCAGCAGATTATCGTTAGAAATGAGTGTGTGTGTGTCTAAAGTGCCATCATATACGAGTTTATTTTATTTACGTTTTTAAAAACAAGCTTTTTGTTCTTTAATCGCCTCTATTCTTCTTGAGGAGGATGACAGACTGGACATATAGGAAATCACTTTGTCTGATATGAGAGGAGCCTTGATACAGATCAATGACTTTCTCACAAGCCCTCCTTCAGGAGAAGAAAATGAACTCTTGAGAATCATTAACAGCAAGAAGCTTCTCAAGACATGAAGAAGCTGACATTGTGAGCCCTCCAAGATGCTGAAGATTCTTAAGCAGCCTTCCCTATTAGGGATGCCAGCATCCAGGTGGGACCTCCATATACCCCGTATAGCTCATCTCAAGACTACAGAGATCAGTTCCCCCGGAGAAAATTGATGTTCTGGAGGGTGACATTATGCCCCACTGAGATGCCTGTCCCCCCCCCCCCCAGGCTCCATCTCCAAATCTCCAGGAGTTTCCCAACCTGGGCCTGTTAGAAAATTCTTCCTAATGTCTAGACAGAAACTCTTTTGATTTAATTTCAACCTGTTGGTTGTGGTGCGCTTCTTCAAATGGGTTCAGCATTGGCCTTTTAAGGACAGCAAGGATGACTTAAAGGGTGTGTCTCAATACATCAGTACTTACCATTGCCACTGACAGAACTAGTACAAAGGGTCAGCAATGCATGGTGGGGCATCTATTGAGGCCCCCAGACAACGGATGGCCCTGTGCCAGCTAGAAATACTTGGCTCACCCACCTTCACCAGGAATGGGAGATTGCTCTAATGACCTTTGTGATAGCAAAGGGACCACTGAGGTAGTCTTCCATTTCATGTTGGAAGAAGTGCCTGAAGGCAGCATAGCATTACTTTTCTTGTGCTCCTTTCAGTCATGCCAGTGCTAACAGGGCTTAAAGGAAATTGAAAGGGCTTAACACCAAGCTCTTTATCCAGAAGGACTGAGTGTTTGCATGCATGCAAATGGTCAGTGGGGGGGGGAGAGAGACTTGTGAGACACCTTTTTTACAAGAACCCTCCCACAAAACCTTAGCCAGCCCAGCCTGAGTGCAATATATCTGCACCCAAGAGGAAGAAGGATCAGAGCAACCAACATAAGTTCTTCCCAGAAGTGCATAAAAGTTCTCCATAGTGACCACTCTCCAAGATGCTGCCTAACACCTTCTCTGCACCTCTCCACAGTACCTGCATCAGCTTCAGGAAGGCAGAGAGGATGAGAACAGCCACCCTAGGCTGGCCCTCTTCAAGCTATCATTTCATTTTCTGCTGAAGCTTAAATTCAACAAACATTCTTCCTTCTCTTCAACAGCAAGAAAGCAGACTGTCTGTATGAGGAAAATCCTAGTGGTCAATTTGGATCTTTCCTCCTATCATTCCAGAGCAACTGACTTCCCATCAGTATAGTCTGACATCCTGCTGTTGAGGGAAGAGCAGTTTTTTTTTAAGTTACTCGTGTAATTCCATGTTAATATGGAATGGGCTACCCAAGCTCTTGGTGCAGTTCCAATGCATTTTAATTGGATTGTGACCAGAGTTAACAGTAAGCACGGAAGATGAGAGAAATCAAACACTTTATCCCAGCACTCTTGCAAATATCCCATGGCTTCCTGTAGTCTTTTAAAACAAAATCGAAACAAGTTTTCCCTCAGGCTTTGAAATGATCCCATTTTCATTTCCTACAACCAGAAAGAATCCAGGAGAGGAAGACTGAGGCCCTGCAGCAGGTGCAATTTGATTCACAAGTACGCTGACCTTCTGTAGGAGCGTGGCAGGAATTTCAAATAGGATTAGCCACCCCAGACAAGAAAAAGGTCACACGACATTTCCACTGGAAATTCTAATGCAAATAGGCCTTTTGATACTCCTGACATTTTTTCTCTACACTCATCTAATAGCCATGCATACATAAAAGGGAAATACTAAAACATGATAGTTAATGTATGTTAATCTTATGAAGGTGTTAATATTAAGGGCTGACTTCACAGAAAACATCAGGCTGCCCAAAGAATAAGGTCGCCAGAGCCTGCCCAAAACAGAAATCTCACAATATTAAGGCATTATGAATGGAGAGGCACAGAGAAGCAGACCTAACTTTGAAATGCTTCTGCATTTGTATCAAAGGATTTTGTGCATGGAGGCTGAAATATATAGTTGTGTTTTAAAACAAACAAAAAACAAAAAACAAAAAAATTCATTGTTTCAGTCAAAAAAACAAAAAATTCATTGTTTCAGTCCTCCTGGGCATCAGTCCTGTGATTTAGAAACACACCCTCCACCTTTCACAGTTTATGGTAGTTTCTCAGTGAAAAAGGAGACACTACCCTCATCACAGGAGTGTGGATCCCCATCGGAAAGAAAGATGGAATATAAATAAATAGTTGGGATTACTATGCTGGAGGCTGAGTCCTGGCATCTTAAAACAATTCTGGAGATTAAACAGTTATGAGCCTTTCCTCAAATGAAGCCCTGCTTTCTTGTTAGATCAGGTAAGAATGGGTAACAGTACGGAGGAGGGAGGCATCAGCCTTCTGAAGGGTATAAAGGTAGGGAGTAATTAACTAACTAATTTAATTATCAGATCAAAAAAGGCATTTTCATTTATACTCAATATGAATATGAGAGCTGGCATGGCGTAACAGAGTATCAGACTAGGATCTGGACAATCAGGTTCAAATCTCTACTGTGCCATGGAAGCTTGCCACAGTCCTGTCATAATCTCTCAACCTAACCTACTTCACAGGTTTGTTGTTGTGAAGATAAAATGGAGGAGGGGAGAATGATCTCTCTACTATGCCATGGAAGCTTGTTGGGTGGCCACAGGCCTGTCATAATCTCTCAGCCTAGCCTACTTCACAGGGTTGTTGTTGTGAAGATAAGATGGAGGAGAGGAGAATGATCGGATAAACCCCTTTGAGTCCCCATTAGTGAGAAAAGCGGGATAAAAATAAAACAGGAGAAATCGCAGTAATATTTAGAAACATTTTACATCAATATATCAAATGTTCAGCATGGCCCCATCAGTGAATACTTAAATCAACAGACTGGAGCCATAGACCGACAGGACAGATCTTTCCGCAAACCTGGAAAAAGCCCCAAGTTTGCAGGAAAAAATCTGAAAACTTAAACATACACTATTACAAAATAATAGAAGCAGCACCTGTACTTTTAAAAAAGGGGATCTCAGAGGCCATTGTGGGGATTGCTAGGCAACCATGCCAGCCTTCAAAGCTTGGGTTCTGTCCATAAAAGGTGGGAGAAAGCCTTTCAAGTCGGTTTTCCCCTCCCAGTCCATCCCTGCTCCCCTCCCTCCTGCCCTGGAGAGAGGACTCATCCAAGCCAGGCCCACCAGGCAATGGCCAACTTGCTACCATCCAATTTGTGCAACTCACCCAGGTGTGGTGATAGCTACAATTCGATACCATAAAACTCTTCTGGGCCCAGCAGCAGCTCTATAGACCCCAATGAAGTCCCTCCCCTCCCCAAACCCCACACTCCCCAGGATCCACCCCCCCCCTCAAGTCTCCAGGTATTTCCCAACCCAGAGCTGGCAACCGTACCCCAATCTTAGTCCAACACTCTAACAGAGCAATCCTATGAAGAGTTACACCAGTCTAAATCTATTGAAATCACGGAACATGGATGAGAATAACTCTGCATAGCATTGCGTTTAGGGGTGACAGGTCCCTCTTCGCCACCAGCGGGAGGTTTTTGGGGTGGAGCCTGAGGAGGACGGGGTTTGGGGAGGGAATTCAATGCCCTAGAGTCCTATTGCCAAAGCAGCCATTTTCAGGTGAACTGATTTCTATCGGCTGGAGATCAGTTGTAATAGCAGGAGATCTCCAGCTAGTACCTGGTAGTTGGCAACCCTAATTGTGCTATGTCAGTGAATCAGGCCAGGGTGTTCTTATATTTTTATACATGCAATGGACTGAAGAGCAATAAAGGATTAACCAAATTAAATAAAGAATCCAAAAGACACATCCTGATAAAACAGCATGTACAACCTTGCTATAATTAGTATCTAAACCATTATCTGCATTTGTTGAAGCATCAAAGCTTAAAATGCGAGGAAGTCATTTTCTTTCTGAATCCACAGATGGATGGACTAAGGGAGATGGATGAAGAACATACATGAATCTCAGCTCTTATCGTCTGCCAAGTCATACTGATCTCTCTGCTGTTTTCTCTTCACTTTATGCATCTCTTGCACGAGCTCCCAAGGAGATGAAATGGCTTCTCAACTCAGACAAACCTGTCTGCTTAAAGGCTGTGATTCAAAATACAATGATGTAGAAGAAATGAAATGAGTATCATTTGAAAGCAAGCCTTGCAGATTTCAGCAGGCATACTGGCCTTTGCGTGTTTTCCAGTCTACTCTGAATCAAATGTTCATTTCCTTCATGGTTTTTTGTCCCATTAGCTGTTTAGAAGAGTGGGAAAGGTAATGTAGAAATACCAGAAGGTAATTTATCTCCAAGTTGGTCTTTTACACTGCAGTGTACTTTTCTTTAAAGAAAAAATTATCACAGTCTGCAATGACTGCTCTACAAAACACTAGTATCTTTCCCCACCCTTCACCATCCCACATGAGGCCTTAGCTGAACGAAAATTTTTGCAAACCTTTACATTGTTCTTCCTGACACCGGATCAGCAAAGACAAAAAGCAACTGCCAGCTCAAAAGAAATCCAGTGATAGAGCCTGGTGCTATCTAATCAAGGGCAAAAGGTCACTTCCGAACAACTGGGCAATAAAAGATTATTTCCAGCCACAGAACAGAAAGGCTCCATGGTGGATGCTTGAAAGAGGAGGGGTGGAAGGAGGGCAAAAGGGCTCCCGTCTGTGGGAGGAAGTGCATTGAATAAAGCCAGCAGACGGGAACCATCTGGCTCTGTGCGTGGTCTGTTCTTAAGAAGACAGAGAAAGCCCCCTCAGAGGGGCCAGTGACTCCATGCAATGATTCAGACTTTTGTTGTAATTTAAAAGCAGCTTTCCCAGGCACCAAGAAATTGAAAAAGAGAACTTTCCCAACACAGGGATCCAGGGACATGTCTTATCGCATGCTGACTGCGAGACACATCCCTCATTTTTATTCACTTGGGCTACATGGGTCTTATCAAAAGGCCAGATCCTAAGCATTCATTAATTAAAATTCCTAACTGCTAGAACTAAGGCTGCACCAAATGTCTGCTAAGAACTTGGGCAGCATGTACACAGTGCTTAGTCTTTAGCAGTGGTCATTAAAAAAAATTCAATTTGCTACTCTCTCAAAAATAATCTTCCTTTCTTAATATAGGGCCTCATTTGGTGAAAAGAAAAGGAGGGGGAAAGATTATAATCAGACTATTTATCAAGACCCACCAAAGAGCAGGATTACAAACATTTCTATACAAATGGCGCCTACATAGTCATACCCCCTTTTTACACCGTTTGAAAGAGCTTTGGTGGGGGTCCAAATTTCACCAGTCCAATTTTCATAAAACAAAGCACAGAGTCTTCACAGTGTACTAAACTATTTTTCCTACTTGCTTTTCTTTACCAACACATTTACAAACACACACACTTCCTTTTGCAGAAATTAGGGAAAGTCACTTAACTGATTGTCAGGACAGTGACAGAGAAAGCTTAGCTTGAAGGCTCAGCTTGATAGGCACAGCTTGAATAAATGTCCCAGCAAGCCTAAAGATTGGTTGGGGCCAGAACAAATGTCCTCCAACTAATCCAGCCCCAGGAGAAAGGAAATGACGCCATTAAATATCCAGGTCATCTATGCACAACAACAATTGAGCCTTTGTTCTAAATAAGGCCTATTTTTTTAAATAAAAAAAAATGTAGTGTCCACACAGATGCATAAAGCCAAACAGCATGGAAGTCTGACTCTGGATATTTTTTTCTGGGGGATTTTTTAAAAGACTTTACCCCTTGGGGAAAAAAACAGAACTGAACAGAATGTACTTTAAAAGTGAATTCTTTGAAATATTAAAATAATGTATTAACAATTATATCACATCAGAAAGCAAGTTATGTTTTCAGAGATTTTTGCCTAGACACCAAGCTTAAGTGTTATTTTGCCTCCTTTCTCACACACTTGCTGTCTGTTGAGAAATACTGACTCTCCCTATGCCTAGAACATAAGGTTGCCAATCTCCAGGTGGAGACTGGATATCTCCCAGAATTACAATTGAACTACAGAATACAGAGATCAATTCTCCTGGAGCAAATAGCTACTATGAAAGTTGGACTCTATGGCATTACACCCAGCTGAGATCCCTCCCCTCCCTGACCCCTTCTTCCCTAGGATTCACCCCTAAATCTCCAAAAATTTCCCAATCTGGAGTTGCCAACCCTACAAGCAGTTTCCTTTCTGTCTCTGCCAAGTCATTTCCCTCTCTGCTTCATCGCTCCTCAAAACCCATTTCATCTGCAAAGCATTCTCTATTTTCCCAACAACAGATTTCATACGACAGGATATCATGGCAAGCTCTCTTTTCCCAAAAGTAGATTTCCCAGCTCTGGACTGGGAAATACCTGGAGATTTGGGGGTGGAGTCTGAGGAGGGAGGGGTTTGGGGAGAGGAGGGACTTCAATGCTATAGAGTCCACCTTCCAAAGCAACCATTTTCTCCAGGTGAACTGATCTTTATCACCTGGAGATCAGTTGTAATAGCGGGAGATCTCCAGCCACCACCTGGAGGCTGGCAACCCTACCCAAAAGGCATCTTTCTGATTTCTTCCAACAAGAGGGTTCCTTGAGCTAGAGAAAAGGCATAGGGCAAAACTAGATGTGACAGCAGCCACAGGGCCAACCTATGGCCGCCAACACCATTTTAAAGGAAAACGAAGCCATTTTAAAATTGCTACAAGTGCCTAATCGTGATCGGGCTTGTAGCACAGCTACAACAGGTAATCATATTCCCCCAGTGTTCTTTAAAGTGCCAAATGTTTCAGTACTTTAAAAGGTGCAGAGTGGGGAAATAAGATTCTTGGCCATGTGGCCACTGTCACATCTACTTTGGCCTACGCCATAGATGAGGAAGTAAAACAACAGGCCATATGAGAAGTTCACCTCAACTGGTTGTCTCATGAGCAGCAAATACTAGCCTGCTGAGGGAGCAATAACAGCTAGACAGCACCTTTATTGTGAAGTATCATGGTACATATGCATAAAGGACAGATTAGGACTGCAATCCTAACCACACGCCAGGAAGTTAGATTCCACTCTGTCCCATAAAACTGACTTCTGTATAAACACACTTTGCTTTAAGCTGACAGAAAGTCTGTTTGTGACCTATTAGAGTTCAAAGGGGAAGAGGAAATGTGGGGATTTTTCTGTTTCTTTCAAATGGTGATTTGAGAGAAGAGGGTTTAGCAATATGTAGGTCTTTACATAAACAAAATAGTGGAAAACACCAGAAAAGCTACCAACCATGTCCTAACTTTGACGCGACTGTGTGGACAATGCCTCCTAGAAGGTTAGCTCTTGCCTGAATATCCCTCACTTGATTCCACCGAACAGTATTGCGCTCAAGGTGAGGTGAGTGGATTGTGCCTATGATGACAGCTGATTCACACGTGCAAGTCACCATTCAATATTGCAGGCATGAAATGACCAACTTACGCTTGTGCACTAGCTCCAAACCTGTTCACCACCATACCAAGCAGGACCCCCATGGGTTGCTTTTCAGTGACAGTCATGCTGCCATGATAAAATATGAAACAGGCAAGACTCATCTCACCAAAAGACGTCATCGTTATTCTTAAAAAGAACAGTTTCCATGGAAGAAGAACTTTGGGGCCTAAAGCACTCAGCACTGACAACATCTTTTCCAATTTTCTTTTCCCCTGGCCAAGCCAAGAATAATTTAGTCAAGTCATCTCATTTTGACTAGGCTTTCACCAGGTACAGTTTAAAATTATTAATTCTGCCCCCCCCCAATGCCTTTAAAGTTGAGGCCAGAATGGCTATCTTATCCCTAATTTTTGCACTCTTTCTTTCGCTCTTCCTGTGCTTGTAAATGGCAACTAGTTTCTCATCAGGGGGATACCAGTCCTTGTTAGCTGTAAGACCAGGGCAATTGGCTCAGTGCAGTACTGCTAAATTATGAAACAGGAAACTGTGATGTCATGTCTCGTAAAGCATCAAAAGCACCTTGTTTAAAATAGAAATATCAGATGAGATCATTACTTTTTAAAAAAACATATTCTATTTTTTGGCATAACACTCACCTATCTAGGAGTCCTTGGGGAAAAAAAACCTGTAAGAGCTACCTGGAATTAAAACAAGGTTATCAAATCTCCCTGTGGACATTCCTTGTTTTGGCAAACGAGAGAGGCATCAGTTTTATGTAAGAACATGACACACAATTTTCAGGAAGAACAAGTTATCTGCATTAGTGTGCGGCATGTTGTATAAAGAGATTTTTATCCCATCACATAGGGCACTTCACAGAGTCATATCATGAAAATTATTGCAAAAGTAATCCTTGTTAAGTCCTACTGATTTCAGTGGGAGCTAATCAATTATGTCCTTAACATTTCCAATGAAATCAATGTACCTTTATTTGGCAGGATTATGCCCAGATGGAAATCTCTTCCAATCTCTTCCAATAATTTTATTTCATCTCCTTTTGAGTTCAGCAGGGGGGCGGGAATCTGGTCTAATTTAATTGACAAAAGGTCAGGCCAATAAAGTCCTTATTTTTAAAATATATTATGGATTTTGATATAATTTAGTTCAACATATTCTTATCCATACCAAGCTCTTTGGATGTGACAGTTTAAGGTTTCTGGTTAGTATTGTGAGACTACTATCATTCATCTTCAAAGAAGTAGAGAACAACTTAGAAAACATTACTATATTAGAAATAAAGAGAAAAGTTGTTTTTCAATCTTCAACATACTGAAGGAAATTGGCGTGCCTCCTTTTGGCGGGGGGGGGGGCAGAAACTAGTACCTCTCCATTGTCTGTACTAGGGGACCTAGGAAGAGCCAGCACAAACACAGAGAGAAAGTGTACAACTGTTTTTATTCTCCACTCTCTTCTCTGTTACTAGTGTTCCCCTCAGAAGTTCTTTCACTCGGAGGTCTACAAAGCACTCCCTCTTCTTCTGTTCACACCCAAGCTCCCTCTGAGCTGCCCTTTTCAGGTCCCTCTCAGGCATGCACAGTGATCAGACCTGCCTATTCCCCAAACCTGAGGAGTTTGCCACCTCCCTCTCCCACCCTAGGGTATGTTCTCACATGCCAGGAGATACTCCCCATGCCAACCACCCATGACCCTGGCACCAGTACACATGCCATCAAGTTTTCTTTCTTTTGTCCCTTGGCCCCTGGCCTTCAGCCATAAGGGTCTCCAAATGTCCCTGCCAGTCTGCTCCAACAGTTGCCTGCCCGGATGCCAGGGCAGATTTCCCAGAGACCATTTGAGGTATTGCCATTATTTTACTGGTGAAGAATTCATCTGAGGAACAAATTTGCACAGTTAGTTTTTATGATTTGTATTATATCAATTTAAAAAATCTATTGGCCTTGGCCCTCTGTCTCAGTTCTAAATGCATTTATAATGTGTTGAAAATCAGTAATCAAGTGATCTAAGAGCAAGATTAGAAGCCAAGTAAGTTTAAGAAGCCTTAACTTTAGTTCTAACATCAACAGTCTTGTAGAGCTTTGGCCTACCCACTTAAGTGTCTTGGAATCAGACTCAAGGTAACTGTGGGTAAGTGTGTCACACTAAGATATTGACTCTTCATGCTATGGCTGAACGTGGCACAAAGTGTCCCCGTTACTCTATGGGCGAAAACGCATGGTCACTTTAGCCTCCTTTATTCCCTGTTTCAGCTAGGATTCAGCCAGGATCGAACACACGTTCGGCGAAACGCATGCGTTCGATCCTGGCTGAATCCTGGCTGAAACAGGGAATAAAGGAGGCTAAAGCGACCATGCGTTTTCACCCTATGTCTCAGACTGGTAGAATAATAAATATTTTATTTACTGGCGCATGATATATATTGTTGGCATATTTTAGTTCTATACTTTCTTCTTTCTGAAATGTGTGAGTGCCTTTTTTTTAAGAGACATGGATTTTACTTGCCAGTTTTCATTGGTTAGGATATTTTTTGTTTTTATCGAATCGGATGCCAAAGTATAAGAGCATGCACTCATTTCTAAAATAACACTTTGGGGAGCCTGTTGATAACTTATATGAAGTGGGGGGCATCACCATAGGCACTATAAAAATGCATACTAAGAACATTTTCGCTTATTATCACTGGAACATAGATAGTCTAATGGGAAGTCAAACATGCTGAACACCACCACCGCTGCAGCACACACACTCACACATCAGTGGAAGACTCAGGGGAGAGGTTTGTTTTCACTGTTGAAAGTGGAGGATTTATTGCTGTTATGCAGGTGCAGAAGGTCAAAGTTTTGCCCTAGGAATGAATAGTCCTTGGGGGTAGAAGGACATTGCAGCTGCATATTTGGCACCGATCTGGACCCTTTCTCTCTCTCTTGAATAGCTGATTTCTGCTACGAACAAAATACAGAGATTCTACAGTCCAGCAGGCAGAGTTAGAAATAGTTCTCACAAGTGTTTGTGAGCATTCACTGATTTCTTCATCATTGGACTATTATACATTGGATGCCCAGCATGGGATCCATGGAGATGCACTGTATAAATAAATAATACATTTGAGGAAATGTGAGGTGACATGAATGTTCTGAGGTTAACAGTCACACAGACAAGTCATCATCACTTGCTCTTGAAGTCATCAAGAGATCAGCTTGCATGTGTGAACTGGTCCCAGGACTTGGATGTGGGCTTCCAGGGTCCATCTTTTGCTTTGGACTCGATATGTAGTTTTGAATAAAACAACAACACACAATAGATTCAGCAATGCATGAGCAAAAAGCAAAGCAGTTCTGCTAGCATAAGCAATAGCAGAAGAACATATTGCATAAGCAATATGCAACAACATATAGTGCTTTAAAAAATAAAAAAATAACAATGTGCAAATGGAAAACAGAACATACAAGAAATAGTTTGCATGATTTTATTTAGTTTGCTTTTGAAATTGTATGAGAAGAAATACCTTGCACTATGTCTTGTGTACATGGACAATATAGTGGAAATACAATCATTTTCACTCACAGCCCATTCCTGAGCTGTGGGCGGCCAAGGACGGTGGGGAGGAAGCGCCACTGTGGCACCTTCTAACCCGTTTCCCAGGTGCCAAAAGCTCAAAAAAAGACTTTTAAAGGCTTTTTAAATTTTAAATGGGGCTTTTCGCCCCATAGAGAACAGTGAGGCTGCTAAGAAGCAGGCGCAGCACTGCTGTTCTTGTCGCTAGCATTCCATGCTGAAAGGGGGCAGGGAGCTGCCTAAAGGCACCTCCTCCACCCCCCCGGCATGCCCCAGGAACACCCCCCCCCAGAACGCCGGCGTGTGATGCCAGTGGGATGCTGGCAGAAGGCCCTGTCGGCGTCCTGGGGTGGTGCTGCCGCAGCAGCACCAGGAGACCAGCGTCTGGGCCTCCCCACCAGCGTTAGGGCCACTTACGGCGGCGTAAGTAGCCCGGATGCTGGCATGGGGGACTCCAACACCGGTGCAGTCCCTTCCTGTCCTCCTGAGGACTTTCATCCTCAGAAGTCAGAGGGAGATGACTGCCAGGATCATTTTAGTGTTTTGGCTTGCCCATGGTCAGTTGGCCATGTGGAAATCTTCTGCAGAATACAACACCACCTCTTAAACCTAAATATTCTGACAGGGAAACATCCTAAAGAAACTCACAGGATTTACTCTTCTGAGTTAGTATTTTTAGAACTCTAAATTGTAAATTCCCCACATGTACAACAGGAATAGTCATAATGTGAAAATGTTCCTGTGAGGAATACAGGAGATATTTTAAAGCATTTTCTAAAAGATAAATTATGGTAGTAAAATGGTGTCTATGTAAAGTCAGCTGAATACTATTTACTTTGAACATAATTTTGACACTAGTTTAAAATTCCAATACCTTCTCAGCTAAATTCCATCAAAACATTCCTCCCAAAGATGTAATTTAAACAATGGAAGGCAGGAAGCAGTCAGGGACTCCTCCATCCTGGCTGGATTCAGCTCAGCTAAGAACCACTTTCCCTAAGGGATTCACATTTGGTATTGTTGTTTATGCTATTTTAGAATTAATATGAGCCTCTCCAGGAGCCAATTCTGGCTAAAAAACCCCAGGATAAATATAAAGCTATAATGAACAAATAAGTTAAAAATTTAAGTGCTGTAAATACAGCAGCTAAGGCAATGTGATGCTCAGCTTTCATAGTAAAAGAATACAGGTCAGCCACATAACTTCAGTCCACATTTTATTCCATGCAAAACTCCACATGTCTTTAGTCTGATGTCACTACTACTGATGCTCACCAGCAGCATCATGTTCCTAAGAGGACAACATTCTCCAACTCAAAAAAAAAAACTTCCCCTCAACTCCTCAAAAATCCATCAAACCAAAACATCATTTTAAAGCTATCAAACAAAACTCTACACTTGCAGGCATGATCTTCCCCCCAGGAAGTGAAGCAAGAGAGAAAATAAATCACAAGTGACAGATGTTAGTCACGCTACGTAACACACGATAAGAAGGCATTCATACTGTGGGGATGTGAGCATGGAAACAAGAGAGGCTAGATGGACAGCAAAGGCTGTGTCAGAGTGAGTCTGCTGGCCCAGAGCTCTTGGCCTCCAGTTAGTTGCCCTTGTTGAAGTTCACTTATAAGGAAGATGACCTGTCTACTTCCTCTTTTTCTCCCTCTAAACTGAAGAACTCCTCAAACTTTAAAACAGGGATTTTCAAGGCTCTTTTTCTGTCCCTGTTCTGTAGCTAACATGGTAACTACACACTCACAAAGTTAAAATCAACCCACAAGGAAAAGAAGTGAAGCTATTAAACCATAAAGTAATGGCTTAAGAATAAGGACATGCAATAGTTTCTCTACTGGAAAATTCAGATTTTATGAATGAACACTCTTAAGGAAGCTATTTTGCTGAAACAGTATGGGAAAAATATATTTGACTTTTCCGATTTTAAAACGTCTGATGTACGTGTCTTTGACTTAGAAGAGAAACAAACTTGCCTTCATGCAGGGTTTTTTTTTTTTTTTTAATTTACCCAACAGGAAAGTGTGACTTTAGATGTGAAGGCACTAGAAACAGAAGAGGCATAAAATTTTAAGGGGCATATAAATATATATATAGACTATGACTTCCAAAGGATATTACTTTCTGCAGTTCTGTCATGACTGTTAGGTCTTCAGCTCTTCTCTAGAAGATGGGGTTTGGGAGAAACATGAATTGCCTTGAAGTGGCAATATCTTGGGAACAAGGGAACTTTAGGGACACGCAGGGCTTGCCATTTACTTCAGCCGATTGTGAGCTCCTTCGCAGTTCTAAACACCTTTGCCCCTGCAGCACATAGGAAGCTCTGGAGTGGAGTCAATCCTTTGATCTATTTGATTATAATCAGGAAGGAAATAAAAGTTTCCTTCAGTATCCCACTAAGGTCACTGTCTGCTTACATAATAACCAACAATAATATTTAACACTATTAACTTCACTGGAAATTAAGCACAAGCCATTCCATACTACTGCACATACAGTTCCTTTACATATTCAGATGTATAAACTAAGACATTTCACCAGGATGTATAAGGGAACAAGGTAGACTGGACTTCCTCAAATATGTACATTTTCTAATCAATGCATTAACCCTCTCTACGTCTCAGTCTGATTTGTGTGTGTTAAAATTCAATGTAACATATATATATATATATATATATATATCCCCACCACCCCTAGATATTCATAACCAGTTTGCTAAGGCAGTGTCTTCGGCAGCAGGAAGGCCTTTAAATTGGGAGCTACAGGAGTCTTTCTAGCTTTTATCAGGGTTTTTTTAACAAACAAAAAAAGAGAAGGGAAGCAAACATTATCTATTGTTAATTACCTGTAAAGTAGGGCTTTAGCCACTTCCCCTGTTCCTAAGAGCTCTGAAGTGAAACCTGAAAGAAGCCACCCATTGTTTTCAATTGTGCAAGAGCCAGAAGCAAATAGGGCTCAGATTGCAGCTCTGAAAGGCAACAGGAAATTGGCATACAACTAATCTGCCCTGAACTATTCATAGTAACAAAAGGCTACATTCCTGCTAAAACATTCCCCATTACAAACCCAAGGCAGATCTGTTGAGGAACGACCACAGAATAAATTTGTGGAAATAAAAGCTTTTTAATTAAAAACGTTGGGATCTGAGCATTAGTTGCTGACCATGAAAGTAACATGTATTATTTATGTCTCGTTCTCTGCTAGAGAAAAGCCAAATACTCAGAAGTACTGTCGTTTTTGCAGCAATCTTTGCACCGTGATCCCCAAGAGCCAGGATGTGCAGCTTCATGGGCAACCTTGTAGGTGACACTAAGTACATTTTGTATCCCAGACAAGTTTTTAAAAATATACACAGGTCTAATTTGTATAGGTATAATTTATCTTTCCCACCATTGGTTGTTTTACTCCCTGTTTGCAAGCAGGAACCAGGACACTAGACTTGTCAGAATAAGGCTTAGTCTTTGATTTAATAAGGGGAAAAACAATAGTAAACTGGAAAACTCCTGATGGGATTACTAACCCTCCAAACCGCCGCTCCCATCATTGCCACTAAACTCTGTTATGACAATATGCATTTGAACATATCACAGAGTCACCTAAACAAGCTTCCGAGTTTAAGACTGCACAGATTATTTAATTAGTGACTTCTGGCAGTACTTTATTGCCTTTAGTTTCTAAAGTATGCAGCTCTAGTAACTTACAGTACATTTTATGCATGTTTACTCAGAAGTGATCCATTTTATTCAATGATTACTCCCAAGTATGTGTGTTTAGGACTGCAGTTCTATACTTCTCCAATCATACAAAATTATAATCCGTGTGTATTTTAATTCCATAATATGCTATTTCTGTGTTCAAAAGAAATTATAGAAGTCTCTTACCAAACTTTAGATGTCACAATTTAACCCTTCAGTTAATTTCAGGTCCAGAAGCATAACCTGACTAGTTCTCACTGTATTCCCACATTTCTTTCATGCCTTTCTTTGCCTGATTCAGACATTTATTCAAGATTTATGCAACACTGCATATAACATTTATAGGTATAACTTTTAAATGTGAACAGTAGTTCCTAGAAACGTGGCTATAACATTCAAATGATCTGGTGGATATCCTGTTGTTGTGGGCAGACACAGATATATTTGTCAGGAATTCCCACTTGTACAAAAAAATAATCAGGATATATTTCTGAGGTATGGTCTTTGCTATACTCAAAACAGTGTTTTTTAAGAGAAAAAATTAATATTGGAAAATACATAATGTAGGAAGAGTTTGGCATCCTTGCAGAGATGCTGGGATTTGAAAAAACCAAGTCTCTTGAGAAAACTTCTTCAGCCTTCAACCATTACCCTTCCTGAAGTAACCAATGTAAATTGCCTTGGAAAATTGGAACTACAGACTTCTGCTCATTAAGAAGTAATCAAAATATTATCAAAGATGCTTTAAAGGTGGTTAAAATTGAGCAAGCATTTCTCATGCTCTCAGATCTATAAAGGAATTTCCAAGCGGTCTCTAAGTAAGGCCTACATATTTTCTTCCGCCAAAGAGAGCACAATGGTTTTCCAAACCGCAATAATTAGTCACATAACACGTTGCCTTTCATTCAGTTATGCACAGCTTTGGAAGGAAACAGTGATAAATCCACATGCAAGAGCTTATTGTTTGCATTGTCTTCTTACTGAGTCATTCCACTTAGGAGCCTTTGGAGCCTCAGGACCAATTTCTGCATCCAAACCGGAGTATTGAGAACATTATTTAGAGCTTAGTGTCTGCCGTAGTACTAGTGTTATTGCTTCACTCTGTGCCCAGCTCTCAACATACCAATTACGTGATTGTTCTACACACTCTACACATATACTCCACCCACAGGTGTGAAATGGCCAACAGTAAAAAGTAAATGTGTGTTCCATATGGCTCTTTCATAGTCTAGAGGGGATAAATAGAGGTGAGATGGGCAGTTTATAACAGTGGAAGATGAGGACACATGGCCTTGTTTGTTTGCAAATCAGAGTACAAATAAGTCAGCCATTTAGAGAGAATTGCCATATCGGGCAACTGTCTTAGCAAGTTCACCTTCCATACTCACTTATCAAGCCAAAAATACAATTTGAATATTCAACATAAAACTTTAAAGTACCTCAATAAAATGTCAAATAATTTCCAAACCATCTGGCTTTTGAACAAGGCATTTGCTGGTGTTCCTTACAATTTCTTTTCCAGTTTTCATAGATAGAAAAGTATACATTCTTCAGAATAGCTGAATAGATGTCCTCCTCACTTCCAGCATTTTCTGTTAAAGGCTATTTACCACGCCTCAGGTATAAATGTGAAAACAAGCTTCAGGGTACATTTCTCACATTTCCCACTTCAAAGATTTTAAGAATTACCTATAAATATCAGACACTTGAATACTGGTATTTATCAAACGTTGTTGACGTATGCAATCAGATCTTAAAAGCAAAAGTTACCAGTCCCACCTGAGGGAACAGTCATCAGAAGCCACCAAACCAGTATTACCTGGGATTTCCTAGCAGCTGTGCAATATGGGGGTAATGCTGAGTTTAACCACATTGCTGGAGGCAACCCTTCTAACAGTTATGGACACTACACAAAATTATTTTCCCCCCTAAGTGGGTCTTGTAGTTGATGCCGAGCTGAATCCACCCATAGCATCATGATGTTACAGGGTTGTAAACCATATCAGAAAGGATCCTCCATATCCAACCTTTAATTTAGCTGGGATTACAAATGCTTCGGAGATTGCGCATTTCTCCTGAAGGGGACTACACATCTAGTAGGTTGGGTCTTCTCAAGGGATCAAACATCAGTAAGGTCATCCTGTAACCCTGCTGTTTACAAGCAAACATTGTGCTATTGAAAGGGACTTGTGATAAAGTCATACAAAGGCTAACACACAGTTTAGGCACACAGACTGACTGATCATGCAGAGAAAGTCTTAATACTAAGCACCTTTTGTCTTGTTAAAAGCACCTGCAGAGCAAATAGTTGTAATTTCCAAGTGCCATCCACATACAGTGGTTAAAAAAAGTTATTCTTCAGCCTCCTCATTTTAGTACCCATTGGCAATATCCTTTGACCCTGTTTTTAAACAGACTTTCAAAAACACACCTGGAAGCTAAAACCACACTACTAGAGCCTTCAGCTAGCATTGTTAGAACCGAGAGTGCTTGCATTAAGCCAATTGCCACAGGAGTGTATTTGACATGCTTCATCTATTTGCAGGAAGAACCCACATAGCCCAGACTACCTTCAAGGCATTCAAATTCTCCATACACAAAGGGCAAAATCAGCTCTGCAAAGTATAACAAACCCACATGCCAGTCAAAAGGACACCAAAGAATGTGTATGAAGTAATATTTTATTACCCCTATAAAAATGGGGGACATATAAGTATTTCAGTAACATCCCTCATTAGGTAGAACAGAACATTTGCCCTCAGTGGAATTGGTTCAAATAAATCTCTTGGGACCTTCAGTTTTAGGACTACTAATGCCTTCCTGGTCCATATACTGAACACATAGATCTTTTAAAAGAAAAAAAAGGTCCAAACTGTATATACACACATACACACACACACACACACACCAGGAAGAAAACTGTTCTGCTGGTTTATAACATGCTGAGATTGCCCAAAGGTGCAGCACATTGTAATGGAATTTTATGAAAATAAATATAAATTGCGTTATACAGTTCTGTGTTGGACAGAGTCTAGACAATTTCAACTGAAAATCAGTATTTGAACTTTGTGTTCAAACATTCTGACTACTGCATAAGTGGCATTTCTGGTCATGAGTGCAGTTTATGTGACAAGGGCCTCAACTAAGTTGAGTGGCCATTTGGAACAATCGTCATTGTTAGAGGATGGGCGCTCCAGCCAACTACTGATGCAAGTCCTTTTCAAGTACAATCGCTAGCACATTGTTAATGGATGTGGGGGGACAGGACCTTGCTGCAGTGTATGTTCATTTGTTCATTAGGAATCATTTCATTAGTATCTAAGGGGTCCACGACCACTGTAGTTATTAAAGCAACAAATAATATATGCGAGATAAATGACATTTCCACGGTGCAAAAAGTGCTATGTATCCTGAAAGCATATCCCCCAAATTCTAAAGAAAGACTGTACAAGTAAGACAAGTGTGCATTTATTCTGCAAAAAAAAATCATTAATGTAGAAATAGCCTAAATTAAAACAGTACCACTATCAAAATATCACAGGACTAGCTTTTGCTTACGAAAGAGCGCTAAAAGAGGAAAGCAACTGGAGAATTGAGAAACATTAAGCCTGTGCTTATTAAACATGTTGATAAGCCTGGAACATGGACCCTATATGGCAATCATAACATCTACTAGGTTGATACCTGCACACATAGTATAAGAGAGACATATACTAACCAGTATCACAACTAGAACCAATCTGACCAGATGTTTGAGTAATTGGTAATAGATTTTACAACCTATACACATGCCTGGCTGGGTTTGAACTGTTTGTATATGAATGTATTTATTCCTGTAAATGTGTGCAGGCTAACATGGGTTTTAATTAACCACTGATGATATTCCTTTTACCCAACCTCGGGTACTCAGCTTCTGTTTTTAGGCTGGGTCTTATTCCCCTCTTTTTTCTTCCACAATCATAACATACAGCCATCAATTCATAGAATGATAGAGTTGGAAGGGACCACCAGGGTCATCTAGTCCAACCCCCTGCACAATGCAGAAAATTCACAACTACCTCCCTCACACACACCCAGTAATCCCTACTCCATGCCCACAAGATGGCAAAAAAAAAAAACCCTCTCCAAGATCCTTGGTCAATCTGGCCTAGAGTATTATATTGTATTATGTTGTATTATATGTTTACCATATCAGGTCCATTGATGTATGGAGGATTTCAGAGGATGACTGGCACCAGTGGGGAATGGATTAACTCTCCCTCACTCTTCCAAGTGCTGTCAAAGATGATATTCCTGCCATGTATTCACATTCAGCTTGGAAAAGAAGCAGGAGTCTCCCGCCTAAAATACAGCAGCTCTTGTGTCTGTGGGGACAAGGTCCAGAAATGACAGCCATGAACAGAATCCTGACTCTAATGTCAACCCAAATTATGAGAAAGTGGCCACGTATTGATAAACCTTCTGTCCTTAAAAAGGTATCACTTTGAAGTCAAAGCAGAGTCACACTTTCCTAAATCCACTGAAATCCATAGGCTTGGTAGGATGTAATTCTGCTTCAGATGGCACTGTAAGTTACAGCGAGCCTTTTACCACAAACATTTAAAATAAATGATCCAACAAGAAACACAATGAATGTGCCAATGTTGCTTCTGTCACAATGGGAAACCTTGTTTCGATCTTCCACATGCTGAAACGGACATTAATCAACAGTGTAGTTATGACACAAACTATAAAAGCTTGAGAGATCATGTTTGGCAGCATGTGCTTTTCTGAAGAAATTTAAAATTACGAGGGAAGTTTGTATAAACATTTTAGTTGCCAGAATAACCTAATCAGCACAATGTCCTAAAGCCTAGCTGTGGCAAAGAGCTTCGAATATCCCAAGAGATAGAACAGCTGCACTAAATCTGTAAGATTTGTGTAACCATTTGAAGGATTATAGTTTTGAACAAACAGGTGTGAATGCCAGAATGGAACAAAGCCACAGCTTAGGACTCAGAATTGCCCATAAGATCATATACTTCAGCACAACAAGGTACTTTTATCCTTTTGATTCTTACTTTATTGGATGCAAATTTTAAAAAATAGATGTGTTTTCTTAGCTGATACACAATTCAACCAGCTAGCACACACTGACTTCCAGAAAGGATAGATAGGCATGTTTGTAGTTTTCAAAAAGCATGCACTTAAGCTGATGTTCCATTAATGTCTCATAAGAAAACAAAACCCAAGAATCTAGTTCCCATAGAGAACAGGGATAGGAAACAGATGAAGGAAACCATGATGTCAATAATACCAACAATGTGTGGCATATATGTAGCTACTTTGCATATCTTTTATGGAAGATACCAAATTGCAATTGGTACAAAAGTTGAACTCATTCTACAATATTCTTATAGTGTACCCACAGTATCAGCCTTTTGAAACGTACAAGATAGACAGTATACTATCTGGAAAATAAGGAATTCAGGTGTCTTCTTGCTTGTATTTTGTTTTCCAATCCTTCCGCACTTTTTTGCCATTGCAGTTCCACACAATAATTTGTACCTTAAGGACTAGACACTTGGGCAATGAAAAATATAGGTGTACATACCAAATGTCTACAGCTGAACAGATGTAGCTTGGGTCTTATGTCGACCACACCTGACTGAACATGTATGAATACTCCGAAATATCTCAGATCACAAATGCATTTGACAACAAACAAACAAAAAGTGAATAAAACTAGAATACTAGCTGTGGTTTCACAGTCATGACAAAAATTTGGAAGGAACAGAAGCAGCAATCCTCTTACTGATAGTGTTAACACAACTGACTGTTGTATTAAAAAATAAAGAACCCAAGCCATTTTCATTAATTATTATATTTTCTGCATTATAGTTTAACATATGTACTTTCTTCGTGTCACCCTTATTTCATTAAGTATTGATATTTTGTTATATTCAGACAGGAGTACATTTTTGGAACAGTTCTTTGTAATAAATATCATAAAATAATAAAGATTCACATAATAAATATTCTTTACAATAAAAAAGTTTTGACAGACCTTTGTCTTAAAAATAGTCAGAATTCAACTTTGTGTTTTATACATAAAATATACAAAAAAGCACCACAATTTGTGGCTAAGGCAATAAAAACAGAGAGGCTAAAGTTACCAAGCACAGGGTTGAGCTAAATGTTGTTAAACCACAGAAATACAGAAATGTTAGAGACTAAAGAATGTTTATACAACTTAAAATTTATGATACCCGAAGATTATTTCTCAGATGCGCAGAAACCAACAACTTTAGTATCAAAAGAAGGGAGGTTTAAAAAAGGCCCTGCACATATATAAAAGCTATAGAAACTAATGAACCAATCTGAAGCCATTACATCTTCAGTGTGCAGATCCTTCTAGTAAGCAACAAAAAGTGGGAGAGCCAATCTAAATAAAATAAGTATCCCATGAGACTGGACTGAGAATTTTTTTAATGGAGGAAGAGGAGAGAGCAGGAGGCACTAAGAAGAAGAGGCAGGTACAAGGTTTACTATATTCCAAACCAACTATAACAAATGCTTCTTTTTTTAAAAAAAAGCTTCATAATCCAACTCTTTAATGGGGAAAAAAACTTGAAATAATTGCTTGGAAGGCATTAAGTGGGGGAGGGGTGGAAAAAAAGGAGTTGCAGAGAACAAACATAAAAGCATCTTTGGAAAGTTTTTTGCAGAGCAATGAGGCTTCAGAAGAACAGCCCATTACCCTCATTACTTCTTTCAGGAGTGGATTACTCACAAACCTGAGATTACTTGCCAAGTCAAGAACTGAGATATGCAAGTATGTGGGCCACATTTGCCAAAGATCAAGGAAACACTCAGATTTGCCCTTGCTGAGAGAAACTACAGTGTAGGAAAGAAAGAACATTAGAGGAAGAATGGAAAATAATGGGGGGGGGAGGGTTGGTGGAAAAATCAAGACAGAAAAGCCAGCCACAACCTGAAAGAGTTTGAAGAACTGAACATCTCCCTCCGTAAATCAT
This sequence comes from Euleptes europaea, assembly GCF_029931775.1. Taxonomy (NCBI): domain Eukaryota; kingdom Metazoa; phylum Chordata; class Lepidosauria; order Squamata; family Sphaerodactylidae; genus Euleptes; species Euleptes europaea. The sequence continues at coordinate 32,680,590 of NC_079320.1, read as the reverse complement.
GAGGGCTTGTCTTGACCCCGAGAGGGGCAACTTTCCAGCTTACAATAAACCGTGTTGGAGTTCTTACATCGGCAACCTGGACGATTGATCCGGTCATAACACCCTCGGCACAGTTTTAGGCATCCTTTTGCAGGAGGGTAGCAGAGCAAACAAGGCAAAACCAAGGATAGGGCTCCCATGCATAAGTACCTAGACCAGCAATGTGACTGGGAACAAGAGCAAGGATTATCCGCATAAGAGTCCCCTTCATCATCATTGGAACAGTGGTAGAAGATCCCTTTGACCAGGCACATACAGGTGCTGTATTCCACCATGCTCTCTGCTGAGCACAAGCACTGCCTGTTGCAGGCCAAGCAGGATGGCAAGGCCCTGGGCGCTGTGCACTCTCCACATTTGCACTTCCCGCACTGTTCACAGATAAATTTGTACTGTGTCAAGTCCTCTTTCAAGGGACCTGTCAGGTCATCCACAATCAGAGATGACGGCTTGGGCTGCGTCCAGATAGGCCTCTCAGATCTGTGGCCTGGCCCCGGCCTAGATGGGGGTAACCTTAGCAGCAGGCCCTGCTCTGAAGATGCGCTGCTGTTGCTTCCAGAACTAGCTGCGCTCCCAGTGCTCGTAGATCTGCTCAACACAGGAGCCCGTGAGTTATGTTGATGCAGCAAGTGACTGGGGTGGCTGGGTCTGTGCTCATAATTATTATTCACATTAATCGGTATGATTTCATGAGTCCGTTCATGCTTTTCTTGCCTAGGCGCTGTCCGTGGAGCAGACTTTTTCACCACAGATGGGCCTTCAGTGTACTCGTTGCTGCCCCTGATGGTCTTGATCTGATCCAGGGACAAGATCGCTGTTGGCTGGACCTCTCTTTCATAGTCTACCCTTTGCCTGCTATCCAAAGAAGGCTGCTGAAGGACAACTAATGAACTGCCATTGCCATGTTGACCTTGGGACTCCATCTGTAGTGATCTCTACTTCTGGCATTCACCAGGAACCTGGCATGCATCTGAAGTCCTAGAAGAGAGAGAAAAAGAGAGAAACCAAGGGTTAAAGAAAAGGGAACAAGTCACAGAAAGCTTAACAAACAACATCACAGTATATGGCAAGTCATAAATTGCTCTAACCAGTAAAACTAATTCAAGGACATAGTATCCAATATTGGCTCCAAGTACCTGGGCACAAACCATTTTAAAACTTAAAAAACAAATATAAGAAGTCTGTAGCTGCTTCTGATAGATTCATGCTTAATTCTGGCCGTGGGTTAGAGCTTTACTGAAATGTTTTAATTATTCATTTAATGCATTTATTGTCCTCTTTTCTCTGCTACCTCCCACCCAAAAGGGGGCTCAAAGCAGCTCACAACAAAAATTAAAATGTGCAGCAGTACCGAATGAATGCTTCAGGGCCACATGAGGGGGGAGCAACACCCTCAGGCTCCTATTATAAATGCTACAATAGCTGAAGGCTCTTGTTCAAATCTTTGGAGGGGTGTTTTGCTTGTTAAAATTACATTCCAAAACTTATCCTTGTTCTCAACTTAAAAGTCAACAGATTTATTTCTTTAACTATAATTCCATAATGAGGAACCTTCCTGTGGGATTCTTTCTAGGTAGAAATATCACTTTTGCAAAAATCTAGTATACTCACAGAGCGATCCTAAACAGTTACATCTTTCTAAGGCCATCAACTTCAATTGAACGTTGAAGCTGTTCAGGACTGCACTGACCTTAAAGCAGAACACCAGATGTGAGCAACATCCTGTTATACAATAGGTTTTGTGGTGTTCCTGGGCTATAAGGAAAGGTATTAAAGGAGGTGGCAAATGAAGAGGTACATTCTGACGTTTACTCGATATTAGTGAAGGGCTGTGCACCTTTCCTGAAAAATGAAGTCATATTTATTATTTTGACTAAACACTAAGGGAGGGGAGTAGCCAGACAGATTCAAAATGGTTCCTTTCATTTCCCTTACACAGGTATATACAACTGCGGTACTTGAATCACGTTGTCTTTTTCTCTGTCTTTTCTGGGACCAAAACGTCAACTATCATAGCAACTTTTGGGGAAAGTCCTTTAAGATGCATATTCTTTTGACAGCACACTACATTTTAATGGTGTGTAAACTTTTCAATTTGGAGAACTCCTCACGTTAACCAACAAATTATGAAAGGCAAAGGTTGATAAAAGTTTGGAATCAATATAATAACCCCGTTCCTAAGTGCTCAAAGCATTTCCCGTAAATCACCTCACGTAAACCACCCTGTAAATCAGGCCAGCAGGATTACTGCCATATTAGAGAGGCACCGGGGCTGACAGAACAATGCCTTGCATGAAGTCACCAAGCAAGTTTCTAGCAGAGATGAAACTTGAACCAGCGGCTTCCCAACCTTCCCACTCAACCACTGCAGCACCCCGAATCTCTCGATAATGCATTCAGACTGTGCACCGCCTCGAAGGCATCCAAGGTGACAAATGAAATTGTGAGGTTCATTTTAGTAATTTCACAAATGAACTCATTTCAACCAATGAGTAATTTCACAAACAAGCTAATACAGCAAACATGAGGTTTTCTGCAGCACATGACCCCCACCCAAAGGGCTGACAGTTCCTCCCTTTTCTTTCTCAGGCACAAGTTACACTGGAACGCACAGAGAGGGGAAAAAGCAAGCCACAATTCAGGTCCCCTCCTCCCTCCCTATCACCTGCCTGAAGGTGCAGAGTTGAAGGCCATTTATGCACAGGAGGTTTTGCCTTGGACTTGCCACTCTGAGTTCTCAAAACTCAAAAATAAGCCCCTATGCAGTTTTGAGAATTCAAATGGGGAAAATGTGCATCTAGAGAGCAGCAAATCCAAGGCACAACTGCCCGTGCATAAGTAGCCCAAGATAAGGAACTTTGCTTGCTTCAAATCACACTTTCCTTTTCTGTGACTCAGAATAACCATGGAGGCACTACAAAATGCAGTGCTGAACAGAGCAGGGAGCTGGGGGAAGGGGGGGAGTCTTCTTTCCAGCCCTGTAACTCGCTAGGAGGAAGACAAACCCTGAGAAAGAGCCAGACAAATTTATGACATGGGGTTGTCCTTATCCCATTCCAACAAAGATCTGAACAGACAGTGCAATCCGAAGCAGGCACGCTCAGAAATAAACCCATCGAGGTTAAGCATGTTTATGGCTGCAACCTTAATTCTTCCCCTCCCTCCCCAAAAGGGAGGGGGCAAAGAGAGACCCCCCACCCAAACCTGGAGTCCTCCACAAGTTGAAACATTTCTCACAGTTCCTCATGCGACACTCGCATTTTCTGGTGAAGATACATATAGTCCTCTCACTGTAGGGACAACTGTCTGAAGACAGAAGTCCTGCTAGGGGGGGGGGGGAAATGCTGCAAAAACCCAGCTCTGAATGGATGTGAGACATCACAGAGCCCAGAACTGGTGAAAAGAGGGGGGCGGCGGCACGCCCCCCCCCCCCTGTGAATGGAGCTCAAAGAAGGCGATGAAGCTGAGCTGACAGAGAGGAAGGAAGAGGGGAAAGTTATGAATGAAAGCAAGAGATTTTTTTTTCTTCCAGCCCCATTTGCAGGAGGAGTGGAAAAGGCTGAGGTTACTATTACCTCAGGAGGGCGGACTTTCCGACGCTTAAAGCTGCATCGCCCTCCTCTCCTTTTACCTTTCCAGACCAATACCAAAAGAGACACTGCAGGTGCTAGTCGGAGCATGCAGAATCCCCTCCTCCCCCTGGGTTTTTTGAAGGAGGCGTACAGGAACGGGGCAGGGGGGGTGGGAGCCTCTTTATCGCCGCCTTGCCCACTATTTCCTCCTGGCAGCCTCCAAACCTCTCCACTGACCTGCTCAAATCGCACTCCCTTCTCGAAGGGGAAATCCCTCCCGCTGACTACATGCCACTAAGCACACACATCCACACCCCACATTAAAAGCAGCCCGGGCAGAAAGGATCATTTCAGGAAATGTTACCACCACCACTTACAACAGACCCCCCCCCCAAAAAAAATTACTTGGATACACTTGCACGATAAGTATTAAGGTAACTTCCACCTGCCACATGTACATTTTCTCCATGCAAAGAATTCAGATCACCTTGTCTGCCTGGGAATGTATCTCATATGGGCAAGCGGTACACCCAGTCACTTTGAATTCCCCCTCGCGCACACAAACACACATGGATGTCCGTCCCCGATAAAAGGACATTAAGAAGTAAAACCCATGTTAAGCAATTCTGAAACTAGACAAGTCATACAATACTTATGAGAGACGTTGAGACTCCAGCGCACTATTTTTGTGCTCGTGTAGCCTTTGATAATGCGGGACCAAGCAGCCTTCAAACCAAATGCCCGTTCTATCTGGTGTACACACAGTGATCGAATACTATGCAATAATCCCTTGACAATGAGGTCCAAGTGTTCCCCTGGGTTCACTTATTTTTGCACCAGAGCGGTCAACGATGAACCAAAAGGTGCCTTAACGGAAGAAGCAAAACGCAACTTTTAAAACAATTAGCCAACAGGGCTAATGCGTTCCCAAAAGCCTCTGGAAGCAAGGGGGGGTGGCTACCTCTTCACCCCTGGGTCCAGTTCCCCCACTCCCTCTGCAAAACTGCTAGTCTGTCTCCGCCCAGCACAAGTCCACAGGCCTGGAAAACGAGCCTGAAACGTCACCGCTGCAGCCTGGTAGGGAAAGGAGAGGGCAACTGGCCTATCCCAATGAGCCCCAGGCCCGAACCAGGGATCCTGAGAAACCTTGCCCTTCCTCGGAGGCAGAGAAGCCCCAGGACACCTGCTGGGCACTTGAGCGCCACACGTGCCCAACAAGGCCGCAAGAACCCACCCTGCAAGAGGACGGGGGCACACTTACGTGTCGGGACGGCAAATCCGCGCGAAAGCAGCGCCCTGCTAAGTTAGATCCATAAGGCAGCGTGGGGCAAGGCTTAAAACGCTGGCGAACTCATTCCCGGCGGAGGCGGGCTCGGCCCCCCGGCCCCCGAGCTCCGACTCCCTGTTGAGCGGAGGGGCCAAGCTGGGCCTTCTTCTTTCCCGCTAGGCAACGGCCAAGCCTCGCCTCCCGGGCGGGGGGCAATCCCACTCGCCCGCTCCGCAAACGCCCTCCTTCCCGAGGCTGAAACATCCAACGGGGTGCGTGGCCGGGCCCCCCACCTCCACCTCCTCCTCTGCAAAGCGACTTGTTCGTGCAAGCAAACGCGGTGCTCCCTGCTGAGCTGCCAAGCACGCCGCTCCCGGGGATCCAGAGGGAGCGGGGTGGCTGTGTTTTGTTTTTTGGCCGCCCGGGAAAGGAAGCGCGAGCGGGTTTTGCCACGCGGGGGTCGTCCGGTCTCCCGCGAGGCCGTCCCACGCTGCGTCCAGGCGGCTGGAGAGGGGCGCGGCGGGGCTTCGAGGGAGGCGCGACGTGCAAAAGGCCCGGCCGGGTTCGCTCTTCCCCTCCCGGCGGGTCTTCTTCTCCGCCCGCGGCTCTTCCCTCCGGTCGCGGCGTCGACGAAGCGCTGGAGGGAGAGAAAAGCAGCGGCGTTAAAGCGCGGGGAGCGACGGCGCGGCCGGCCCGAGCAGGGGAGCGCCGGGCGAGCCACGCGAAGGCCACGGCCCTCCGCGACGGGGCCATGTGCTCCGCCTGCGGCTGTCGGGAGCGCATTGACAGGCTCGCGGCCCCGCCGGCGTGTCAGTGGGGGGCGCGGGGGGGGGGACACCTCGCAGCGGCTCGGCTCTTTCTCTGCACGCGCCAGATCTTTGCGCGATCTGGGAAAGCACGACGCGCCCCGGAGGGGGGGGGAATAAAACATGGAGCGCCCCGAAGGTTTTGCACAACTGCTGGCTGGCTGCTGCAAGGGTCCTTCGCAGCCGCCCCGCGCGTGCAGGTCAACCCGGACGGCCGCTTCGAGTTTTTTTTTAAAAAAAAAACACAACCTTGCATAAGGTTAGTTTAAAAAATGCATATTCGTAGTGCCGCACCACTCGCAACGTCGGCGCATGGAAAGCACGCGCGTTTCCACGCCGAGCAGCACCTGAACGACCTTGCGAAGGCTTCTCTGCCCGAGGCCGCGCTTACCGAGGGCAAAGGGGAAGAGGGGAGCGCGGGGCGCCCGCGGCGGCCGGAGCGCGGTCCCGGCTGGCCCGTGTGGTCCGCAGCTGCCGCTTCGCGAGCCGCTCGGCGCTTCCGCGGGGCTCTTGGGGAATGAGCTGCGCTCCGCACCGCGGCGCTTCGGCGCCCCCGCCTCGGCCCTCCGCCACGCCCCCGGTGATGTCAACCTGCCACTCAGAAGGCGGAGAGGAAAACCTGGCGCGGACTTCTCCCCCCGTTTCCTCGTCCGTTCATTCATGCGTTTGCCCATTGCCATGTTTGTTTACCAGTCTTCGGCGTGGGGTTTTTTTCTTCTTCTTCTTCTTCTTCTCCTCCTCCTTCCGAATCGCGAAAAACCAGCCCGGAGGCGTCCCTCTCGCTTCCTCGCCTCGGAAGGGCTGCTTTGCTGGAGACCTGAGCCTAAGGAGGGCTGTGATCCTCTGCGCGCTTAGGGTTTGGGCAGGCATCGGTATCAAGCTACCGGAGAGGCATGCTTGGGCTCTTCCTAGAGGTCATGCCTAGAGGTGTATGCCGACTTGATCTGGGAGGGGGTTATTTGGGGCGAGTGTATTTCGCAGTGATCCAGCTCTGCAGACATTTTGGGGAGGGGGCTGGTGTCCTATGAAATGCAGGTTGCTGCTGGTGCCCCCTCCCCACCTCCAGGCGGAACTTCTTTAGCGCCTCTGACTGCATTTCCACATCGTGGGCCATGGGTTGAGCTACAGCGGTCATTGCAACTGAATTTCCCTATGTTGGACAAGCTAGTCCAGTCACGAACGACTGGTGTATAATATCCAACCAGGTGTGGCTACAGGCTTTTCACGGAGACGGTGTTTTTTCTTTTAAGACAAAAGATGTGAATGTATTTAGGTTAAATTGCTGTGTTGGCACTTTGCGATAAATAAGTGGGTTTTGGGTTGCAGTTTGGGCACTTGGTCTCTAAAAGGTTCGCCACCACTGCTCTAGCGTTTACTACCCACAAACCGGAACCCCAATGAATAAGAAGTTCACATGACACCACATGAAACGCATGCAGTGGTTATTTGGAGGCAGAAATAAGGTTGTAGATAGTCGATGATTCAGAAATATATTGATTTTGCTATTTGTATTTTTATAATCTGCTTGTGTCACTGAAACTTTCAGGAAATTTCATACTTTATTTATCAAATTGTATTATAGAAAGTAAGTTTTCTGAGTTTTTTTAACTTATTTTTCTTGATTCGCTGTTGTCTGTAAATCTTTTCATGTTCACAAAATTTAAGCAAAGAAACTCACAGAAATCCTGAAAGTGCCTGTTGAAGATTACTTAGCCCAAATCTTCACAAGTTTTAATGACCCAGTTTGAGCCAGCATGAGTCAAAGAAAAATGGACACAGAGCAGGAGGGACCCCAAGGGTCATCTAGTCCAACTCCCTGTGAAGTGCAGCAAATTCTCAGCTACTTCCCCCCCCCCACTTTACCAATGACCCCTACTGTATGCCCAGAGGACACAAAAAAACTCCAGGATCCCTGGTTCAATCATGCCTTGAAAGCTCCTTCCTGACCCAAAAGTGGCAAGCACCATTTCCTGGGACATATAACAAAGTGGCACAAGAGCTGAGCTCATTCCTTCCTCCCCTCCCTCTCACAATGTGCCTAAATTCTAGCATTTCTGGCATCCTCTGTTTAAGGCCACATCAGAGAAGAGAAATAAACATGACAATTTGCTGTCTGCTATGAATTTTTATAAGATCTTTATAAGAACAGTTATATTTATCATATCAATATGATCACTCTCAAGATTTAAAAAGATAATGGGCATGAAATATATCATGGCTGGAAAGGGTTTCAGCAATTAAAATGCATCTAGTTCCAAAATTGTTTTGAGTTTGGGACCATTTGAAAGACCAACAACTTCTTCAGTTTTGTTTCTTATGAAACGGAGCTTTGACCCTGGAAAGGTCTCTAAGGTGCTTCTGGATTCAAATCTAGCTCTTCTTCAGGTCTGTGAAATGTACAGTGCATTTCACTTTGATGAAAAGTATTTGGAGGAGGAATAAAAATACCAAGGGTCATGTTGTTCACTTTGAAAACAACCTTAGAAGAAAGGTGGACACAGTTTGCCAAATATTCATTATTTTATACAATGCAGTTCATCACTCAGCAGTTGAATGACTTCCCACTTACCCCAATGGTACATATAGCAGCAGAGATGTGTGAAAGTATCATTAAAATATATCATGGTATGCTAATGAAAAACATACCGTATATACCCGTGTATAAGCCGACCCGCGTATAAGCCGAGGTGCCTAATTTCTCCCCCAAAATGGGAAAAAATTAGGCACCCGCGTATAAGCCGAGGGTCGGCTTATAACCCCTCCCCCCCCGCAGGCTTACCTCAATCCAGGTGCGCAGGCCGGCGCCGGCCGGCAGCAGCCTCGCTGCGCCCGGCAGGGGCGGCGACGGGGCCTCCAGAGGCCTCTGGAGGCCCTTCCAGGGCGCTCCTGGCCGGGGGAAGCCACGCGGGCACGGCAGCAATGGCGGCGGAGGCGGCGATGGCGGCGGCGGTGGTAAGTTCCCCCCTCCCTCCTCCCTCCCTCCCTCCCCCCTCCCCTACCGTATTGACCCACGTATAAGCCGAGGACGGCTTTTTCAGCCCTTTTTTTGGGCTGAAAAACTCGGCTTATACGCGAGTATATACGGTAGGCCATATCTCCCTATTCACACAGTTTGGAAGATTTGGAACAAGTTTTTAAAAGAGTTACCGGTAGTCCTTATATATTTGCGTTAACTTTTTTAATTTATCATCATTCTTTCTGTCTAAATGGACATCTCTCCTGCTGGATCTTATCTAGTGTTGTAATCTTTAAAGATGTTATAAGAAATAATGACCCTTTGAGTAGATGTGAGATTGTATCTCAGCTGAACGATATTTCCTCCTACTGGTTTCAGTACAACTACAAAGTTCTATTATGCAACATTTAAGAACTAGCAAACTTTGAACTACCTTGAATTCGGAGTCATTCATTCTAAAAACTGAGATGGTACACTGGCTGAAATTTAGCAAATAGTCCTAACATATGGTAGATTTTTTTGAATTAATGTCAAGGATAAATGGGAGAGACTTAAATATTATACAGGATCTTTCACTCAGCCTAGAGGATAATGGTACTATTCCCAAATTGTATGGGAAGAAAAGTTTTGTATACAGTTCAGTTGACTTTGAAACACTGAAATTCAGTTGACTTTGAAATACTTTTGTATACAGTTCAGTTGACTTTTGACCCACTGGTATTGCTGCTATGTGGATCCCTTAAAAAACCATTATGAGCTTGAATGGAGTATGCCACCACAGCCAATATTCTTATAGCAACTAAGCAACTAGGGAGTAAGTCCCTTTACCCTGAATGGGATTTACTTCTGAGAGTACATGTTTAGAAATGCACCGCATAGACTTATGACTTTTCAGGATCTGAAATGTGACAGAAAGTATCTTATAGTGTATTCAGCTAAGAAATTGCGGGGGGTGGGGGGGATCCATAGCAACTGGAAACCTTTCATTATATGCCAAAACGCATAATCTAAATATGTATACTTATAATGTATTTAACATTCTTTGAGATGTTTGTCTTTGTAAGTTTTATTCTTCATTAAAAAAATGTGAATTGTATTACTTCAGACTGCTGATGCACAACCCCTTGTATTAAAAAACCAGAAAACCAGCAGCAGACAGAAGTGGGGGGTTGTGGGTAGACGCTCTCTTTGTGCTGTATAAGTTTTCTATTTGCAGGAAGTTTTTAGTGCTGGCTGTAAACTTTAAAGCCTAAACATAAGTGCCCTTATCAGATCCACAGATAAGACTTTGCTCCAAGTGCTCTCCTTAAGGCGTGGACCCTCCTTAGGCTGGATGAACAGCAGGTTCTTCTGTCTTCTCAGTAGCCTGCCCTGTCTTTGAAATTTCCTCCACAGTCCAGTCTTGTCCCTCCCCTCCTGTAATTAGTCAACTTTTTAATTCCAGCAGGCATCTGGAAGGTGAGGCAAATGATGTTTTAGGTTGCCCTGGTGTTTTATTTCCCTTTAGTGCAAAGTTTTATTATTTTATAGTTGTGATGGCTGTATTTTTATTTAGTTGATAAGATTTTATGGTCGTTTGGCGCTCTTTTTATGTTAATTTCTTTACAGCTATAAGCTGCCTCCAGGACATGTTTAAGGCCATGTGGTGGGATATAAACAAACACCAAGGCTCTGTCGGTAGTGTTTGATCTATGTTGGAAGTTTCACATACAATACCCCCCCTCTTGACGGTGAAGTTACTTGAGTGACGAACATGGATGTGTGAACTCACCCTTATTCGAAAAGTATATAGAAACACCTATAAATTAACTTCCACAACTCTCTAGAATATAAATCTATATAGTAATAGGCAAGTCAGCTAAATCTGAGGATACTTAAATCTGTTGATTGGAGCTGTGAATGGGCAAGACAGATCTTTTATAAACCTGAAAAACACTCTAGATTTGCAGAAAAATATGAAATCTAAAAACAAAACATTGGAGGGGTTACAAAACCACAAAATGATAAAGGGAGCACCTATAGCTTTAAGCAACAGATTCCCTCAGTGGCTGTTGCTAGGCAACCACAGATTCCAGGCTTGCTTCCTTTCCACTCATGCCAGAGCACCAGGTCAATTCAATATTTGTGACTGTCAATTCTGGCACATTTTTCATATGGTCATCAGATGAGGCCTGTGAGATCAGAGGAAGACCCCATCTGGTCTAGATTTCTGTTTCCAGAAAGTCCACAAGCTTTCCTGTCCTCAGAGGAATGGTATACCTCCCTTCTGGTGGACCTTGACCTTGGAACCACAGATAGAATTGCAAGATTCTACGCAGCCATCAAAGTCTACTGTGGTTCTGTGCTGATTTTTATGTGATGGTTTTGTGTAAAAAAAACTTTTGCTAATATATGTTTTGTATTGCCGGTCCATGACCATAATAAAAAAACTGACTGACTGATGTTGCTCATGTTGCTTGTCTACTTGCCGGGTTTCTTCCTTACAGATCTCTCATTTTGTCCAAAATGGGTCCTGATTATGCTACTATCTCCCTTCTTCACTTTCCAAAGAGTAGCAACAATCTGCACTCAACACAGATGCCAGCATAGCAATCAAACACACAAATTGCACATCCAATACACATCTAATCTGATAGGCTAGAATGCATTTGCATGTATATAGTATCAAACTGATCCCCATGAATTTGCATACGTCCAGCTTTTATTTGGTCCCACAGACTAAGAGACATGGTGACATCTCTTACAGATCCAACTTTACTTATAGTTTTGGCATAAATCGATGTAATAAATGTTATTTTCAAAACTAGCTTTTATTTAACCCTAGTTTTCCTCATGTATTTTGAAGTACAGATAGTGGCCACATGAAAAATCTATTATCCACAAGGCAGGTACAGAAGATCAGTGGTTCCAATCTGCTAATGATTTAGATTCAAAGCTTTTGGGTTAACTTGATTTCTAAGAAGACTGGTATGTAGCTTTATGTTGGCTCAAAGCTCTTTAATAACATTTCTGTCAGAGAATGATGATTTACTAGATTGCCTAATGCAGGATAGTCCATGCCATGTAAATACCAATCAATGTGATTCATGTGCTGGGATCTCAGATAGATTTATCTAAAGGGATTGAATTCTGTTGTGAATTGAAGTTTTGTCACCAATGTAATTTAGATTTGGAACACATTCTTGGCAGTTTGGGAATCTGATAAGATTGGGAAAACGTTTAGCATAAATCTTATGACTGGCTTTCTCCATTCCTTCTACATGCATGGCATGTGGGTGAGACACTAATCCCTTTATCTAAGGATTTGTTCCCATGATGCCATCTGCTAGTTGAGCAACACTGGAGCAATGTGTCAATGTGCACACCCAACAGAAACTATCACTGGCACTATATCAGTAACTTGTTTACATTCCTTTATTGAGGACATTTTTGGAATGATTATATAAACCTCAATTGCTTAATAATTTAGACCTTAGAAGTAGTGTTTGATTATTGTTGTAGTCTATATCCCATCACACGTGGTGTGGCATTTTCAGTGTTTGTATAACAGAACTACATACATCAAGCTAGATACATCATATATCAAGCTAGTTGTTGTTACTGATTATGATGATGATGAATGAGGAAGAAAATGATCCCATAGCGAAGTTGTTTAACAACACCATTTATCCTTTAGATTTCCTTGCCATTTTTAATCGGTCACAATTGAATGTTAAAATCAGCTTCCTGTTATAGATGTTTGTGTTCTTCAAATGCTCAGCAGATTAATAACTTACAAAAATCAGAACCGCCTCCCCTACAATTGTGTCATCTTCCAGTTCTCTCTGGAAAATGCAAAAAAGAGACCTAACAAAGCTTTCTGTGGTCAATTGTGTTATTAAGGCAGTTGGCACTACCAGCTGATTCTAGCTTACTATTAATCGCTTAGAAAATAAAATACTCCTTTGTAGTTAAAAGCCTAATCAGTTACTACGAAGTCTTAACAAAAGTAGCTTTTACAAAAATGTCATACGTTAAAATCCTGGAAGTGGAATCAGACAGTGGTAGCCAGTCTATGTCGTTTGAATGCAAAGCAATCAGTTTAAGGAAGATATCTCCCAGATGGCAAAAAAGCAATTCATATTTTGAGATTTGTTCAACAAAGCCCTTAAAGCTAATATTAGAGACAACAAAAACCTTTAAAAAAATACTGGACAGTACTTCACAGAATAGCATCAGCATTGTTAGTTACTTCAAAACAGTAGTCACATAAAAAGCAAAAATTCTGAAGAAAAATACTCATCTACAATATTGATTGAGCTAAAACATCAGTAAGCCTACTGTAACAAACTTCATCAAAGTCCTCAAAACCTAATCAGTCACGATCATTTCAGGACTTGGTCACAGAGTGCGTTTTAGTGCCCGTGAGATCAATTTTGCCCATTTCTGTAGTCCTCTTGCCAGACCCTGAAAGGAGATTTAGCCAGTGGCAATCCACAGAGTGGGCAGGAAAGGTAGCAATAATTGGAGTTAACTGAGCCTTTTGCTCAACATACAATTTGCAAGAAAATAGAAAATGTAGATTCAACCATCTGCTTGCATGGGATTCCCCTAAATTGAACATTTAGCTCTGTTAAAGCACACTTAAATGGGCTTAGGAGAACCACCTAAGATGAACAGGAACAGTGACATAGGATAAAGATTTAATGTAAGAGAAGGGAAATTAAGGCCCCAAACCTAGATAAATAGATGAGTAGACTCACTTAGCATCAACTACGAGCATTAGCCAGTCCAGCTCTTCTGCCAATGGCAACTCAAAACCTTTAGTTAGCCCAAAAATGGTCAATTGCTATCTGCAGCAAGATGATTTTGCATATGTTTATTTTGACATCCTTGCACTGGTTACCTGTTCGTTTCCAATTTCAATCCAAGGTGCTGGCTCTTACTTTTGAAACTGGTGTCTGCCTATTCACATGGCTGTTGGGAAGCTTGGGGCCGCAGTCCAACTCCCATCCTTGCATTCATAGTATGCATAATTATGAATATCTGAACAGGAACTTCGAATTTAGGGAAGTTTGGATGAATTTAAAGAAGCTCCATCCTTTCCAATCAGATTGCTCCTTGACTATGTGTGTGTTTGTTTTCAAACATCCAGCACTTTTTTTCACTGGACACAGAAGATGGAGGAATCAGCAGCAACTGTGAAACAAGAGGATTCAAAGGCCTTAATACCATTTTGCAGGAGTAATGTGTGCTCAGGCAGGCTCCCAAGTTTGGTCCAAATGCCTTAAAGCGATCAGTATTATACAACAATTGAAAGCTCTTTTCCAAAACCAAGTTCAAAAACTGTTGCTTGCCCGACAAATGCAATAACAATGCTATCGTCATTAACCTTACTACCTTTGAACCTTGGATCTAAGAGGTTTGTAACAGCAGGACTTGGCTGAACAATATTATTTTTTAAAGACTGCTTTAAAAATGCACTTATCATTTTGAAAGAGAAAATATTTGTAAGAGCTTTTCTCATTGTAAAACAAACATTCCTTGGGAACCCCTTCCCTAGCAGGGGGTACGGAGAACCCTTTCTTTTCAACATTTTCCATGTCTTAATATTTGTAAACAAAGGAAGTGTTCCATGGAAGGGCGGGTTCTTTTTGCCCAGAGCTGTCATTACAAGATGGCAGCTATGTAACTTTACATAGCCCTGTCAGTTGTGGAAAGTGTCTGGGATGAATATGAGCTGAAGGCAGCCTCCTCTCTGGGTCCAAATTATTGAAACAGCACTAAGGAGAGCCACTGTTAGAGCTGCCAGGATGTATACAATCCTACTTAAACCATCACATCAAGTCAGCTCACTGTGGCCAGAAGTTGCTGCTTCATCGGCTCAAAATCAGAGTCAATCATAGCCATTCTTATGCATTTTTTATTTGAGCATATTCAACAGGGCTGATCTCAGTAGCTTCAATTATATCAAGCTTGGACAGGTGGCATCTTTCATCTTGAAGGATTGTTGTTTGCATGTTCATCTGATAACTTTGATCACGTTCCATGATTTCTGTTCACCGCAGTGAAATGTCGAGTTTTGTGGTGTTGTTTTTTCTGGGAAGCTGGATATGTACAACCAGATATTTAAAGTATAGTATAAAGTCCATTTTTAATTGAAACTGAAAGCATAGTTTACATAAAAAGACAATAATTATAGATATGCATGGATTTTTGGATATGAGTACTAGGGATGTGCTGGCAGAAATTTACGAATCAAGAGCTGAGTCAGACACCCATTAAGACATACCATAAATGATCTTGCTACAAACAGATTTTCCACATTCAAGGGCAGTCAGAAACCTTCCAATCTATTTATTGATATCTCCTTGTCTTGTTTCATTATCCCAGGAAGCAAGAGAGACAGCGAGGGCAGAAAGTGACTCAGAAAATATATGCCTGACAGGGATGTTGTTGAACCAGAACAGTCTGCCCACCCTTCCTGCCAAACAGGATAATCCTGACTGGCAGTTCTGTGAACACCATTTCCACTTTCTGCCAATCATTGCACCTTTTCACTGGTTTGAGGAGGGTTTTCTGATTCCGTACAAGTTATTTCATTCTCTGGGGTTGTGCCCATCCTGCTAGACTGGGGTAAAGGCTTTGCTTCAACATGCTATATAAGGCATGCTGAGGTGGGGCATTAGACACAGCTGCCTGGACTCAGGTTACATTCCCCCCAACCCTAGCAGAGACAAAGGCTTTGCTTGAACATGCTGGCAGGCAGACAGGTATTCAGAGCAAGAGGGGTGGAAATCTAGGCTTCAGACCCTGGAAGGCAGTAGAGGCAAAGGCCTAAGGCTCGTCTTCCAGTGACAGTACAGAGTATGTGCATATATATGGTTACATATGCATATGCCCAAACACTTAGGGCATGTGGGCAGGCTCACTGGCTGCTGCAACTCCAATTTAAACCAGGAACCGTTCAGGTTTTCAAATTTTATAGCCCAATTCTGGCAAACGAAACAAAGGCCCTGAAAATCTTTGCTAAATACAATTCTATGGAGTGACTCGCCATCTCCTCCAGATTTTTGTAATTTGGGAAGAACATATCATACCTGAAATAGACACAATTAGAGTTTAGATCCTTAAGGCCCAAAGATGAGTAACAAATCCGAAAGAATCAGTAATCATCAGAGAAGGGCAAGAGTGCAGGAGAGCATGAAGGAGAAGAGCAGTGTACCAGCATCTCTTTCAAACCAACCAGTTAAAAAAAAAGGTTGCTGGGACTTCTTAAGGAGCAGGGGTAAGAAAGCCTAGAAGTCTCCAGAAGCAAACTCTCTCTGGGAAGTGTGACCCTGTAATCCTTCTTCTTAAACTTCATGTGCACCATCTCTCCAGGAGTCACACAAGGTTACAATGCATATCCCACCATGCAATCCTTAGGGTTGATGGCTGCCTTTCAGGGAACAAGGCCCCTGAACCGATCAGTCTTGTCTTACCAAGTTAGTAAATATATTTGCATTGTTAGCCAAAAGTTTTTTTTTAAAAAAGCAAAACAACCCTCCCTAAAAAATTTCTTCTATCAGAGATAAAATAGAGAAAATTAAAATTGAAAAAAATTAAATTAGAAGGACAAAAGTGGGACATACCAGACATTTCCATTGCTGGCTGCATAACGAGCATCTTTAATCCACAGCTGTGTGTGGATCTCTCTTGTTGGACTAGAGCAGTCTTTCAAAGTGAATGAAAGAGGCAATAAGGAATTAACTGCAAAGATTTTTCAAGAAGGCACCAAGCGGAGATAGAACTTCACTCATCAATATATCTAATTCTCAGTGTGGCCCCGTCTGTGGATACTTAAATACAGAGATCGGGGCCATGGACAGACAAGTCAGATCTTTCTACAAACCTGAGAAAAGCCCCAGGTTTACAAACAAACAAACAAAAAAAAGCTACTCCACAAAAACCAATAAAATGTAGTGGACAGAGTTTCAGACTAGGATCAGGAAGTCTCAGGTTCAAACCCCATTCTGCTGTGGAAACCTGCTGGGTGACTTTGGCCAAGTTACATACAACCAAACCTATCCCAGGCATTGGCCACAAACTTTTAAGCACATCTTCACCACCAGTGTGATTAAAAACTAACTGCTGACTAGTCGGCCCTGAAAAAAATGTCGTTCACAACCCAAAATATAACCATCTGCCAGACTACGTCTGAGCAGAACCAAGGATATTTCCTGGAGGCTAACAGCACTAATCTTTAAAAAGGCAAAAAGCCTACTTCTCCTTTTGTTAAAATTTCAGCAAACAGCAGTTTCCCAAACAGGTGAGCATGTTTTGAAGCTTTTTTTTTTTACTAAGTAAATATGTGGAAAAAATACAACTAAAGCACTATTTAATTATATGTAAATTGTTATAGCTAATTGTAAAATTTCTTAGAACTTCAGTGTTAAGTTCTGAAGCCCCTTGACAACCTGGCCTATTAAACAGATGTTTTAAAACCTTTAGAGAAAGCTAAAACATTACCCTGTAATCAGGACACCTCTTCCTTTTGAGTAGAATTTTAGCACATGTGAGTAGAATGTTAGCAAGTGTGCTCAATGTCAGAGCCAGATCTTGGGGGGGGGGGTCGGGGGGGCGAATGCCCTGGGCCAAGGAGGGGGCACTAGTGCAGGCATGGAGGAACGCCACCGCCCCGCCGTGGATGCAAATGTCTGCCTATGGCTTGATTGGTATGCACACCGCCACCTGCCCTTTGTCGTCACCCCGCAGCACCTACAGCAGCTGCACAAGAGGCCAGGGGCAGGCGAGCATGTGGCAGTGTCGCAGTGACTGCCCTGGGGGCCACTAGCACCTGGCTCCAGCACTCGCTTGGCACACACCCTCCCTCCCACCTGCCCTGGGAGCTCTTTCCCCCAGCTCCGTGCCTGGTCAATGTTATAAATTAATCATTTAGTAAATGTTTCAGGATAGATTCTGCCAAATACATAAACCAAGATTTCCAAATCTTTGTTAAAAACAGTCCATGGTGTGACTTGGAGAGGCAATTCATTCACTTATTTTTGAGGTGGTAAAAATAGCATTTTCACATCAGCAGCCATTCGGCATATCTTCACAGGAAAATTGTTACCAAACATGGCAACTTTTTAATTTTCATGTGGAAACAGTTTGATTTTATATCACATGCTAGCTTTTAATAGTACTTCCCCCACTAGGTAAGTTCACTTTTTCATATGGGGGTCTAATTTCTCACAAAGAGACCTGCAGATAATAGTGAGCTGATAAGGATATTTATCTGTCAAACGACACCTTCCCATTTTGTGTACGGTCTCTTTATATTTCTTCTACTCCAGCTGTTTTCCACAGGCAACTCTGATCTACAGAACCTCCTTCCTCCGTATCTGGAGGTTATATACTCACTTCTTCTTTCCTCTTCCAGGCATACAAGTATGGAAAAAGCAGTGGTTTGGTAGCCATTTATGGTTTTTCCCAGTTTCCTGACATAGTTCCACTTGAAATAAGTAAGTGATACAGTGAAGGTGTGGGGAAGATTTCAGTCTGCATGGTTATATGGAAAGTGGTGATTAGAGTGGGGCAAGAAGAACTTATTTCCTGAAAGAATCAGGGAGCAGGGGTTGCTTATAGCATGGGGGGCAGGTTGTACACAGCTGGCAGAAGGAAGATTCAGAACGACCTTGACTTTAGTATTATGACTGCAGAGGGAGAAGGAAAATTGGGTCAACTGGATGCTGGGGTAGGCATTGGGAAGAAGGGAGAATTAAATGTTTAATGGATTATTATACAGAATTTTAAAAGAAGCCAATGGATTGCTGTTCTAAAGGAAAAAGAAAGCGGCCAAAATTGATGGCAGCATCATTGTACGGTTATAATAATGACACAAAATTATGGCAGGCTATTATTAATGGAGAAATTTCAGCAATTCATATCACACTGACAGGGTTCCCAACGGCTATTCAAGCAAGTTTATTAGGAAAACTCCTACATCAAAGTTCTCTTTGAACATTTGACATACAAAAATAATTTGCTATCCAAAACCCCCTTGGTTTAATAGAATATTCGCACTTCAAATGAAAGAAGAGTTCCTGGATTCCCCCATTCCACAATACAGATATATCAATCCCTGTCTCAAAGTGAAAGCAGCCCACTCTGCTGCTGATACCGTTCATAGAACTGCTGTAGAGAATATGGAATTCGAGGGGTTACAAGAGCCAAGGCTTGTTGAAAATGCTGCCCCATAATACTTGTAGCCTGTATATCTTCCTGAAGGGCAAGAAGAGCAGCTTCTCTACAAACAGCCGTTATCTGTAAATGAAAAACAAAACAAAACACCATTCATTAAAACCAATTCCACTGCAACAGTTTATCTGCTGAAGATCTGAGGTCGGTGCCCCCTCTCATGTTGCTGCCGCCCCAGCAGGATCCCTGGCACTAGAGGAAATGCCCATCTCCCTCTGCAGCACCTCAGCAGGGTTTGTGGTGGGCTCAAGTGGAAGGGCCCCAGGTGGCAGCCATACAAGTGCAAAGACACACTTTCTGCCTCCTCCCACAACGATGCTCCCCTTCCGGATTAGATCCCAAAGTAATTGCATGAGCAGTGAATCACCCCTGGAGGCACAGAACACGTAACAGAAGCTCCTTTATCATATTTGTGAATATTAATTGAAGCATCTGGTTTTTTGTTTTTTTTTAAGGAATGGCAAAATTCATTAGGCACACAAAGTTGCGCTTTGAATCTGCTGTTTGTTACTGGAGTACCAAGTGTACCAAGTGTAAGTAAAAGAAGATGATTCAAAACCCAGAAACAACAGAGAGATTATCAAATCCCCCCGTAGCTGTTCCTTTCTTGTTTAAAACCCCAGCTTAAAAAAAAAAACCAACAACAACGTAAAAGCAAATCATTCAAAGTGGAAAGCAGGAAGGCAGAAAAGTGCAGAAGGAGAAGAAGGCTAATAGCTCAAAGCCTGAGATATGTTCTTTAAGCTCCCTGGACTTCAGGCAGCGGAAACAGCCTCATGTTAATGTCATTTTAAAGACACATTACTGTGGTGAAAAGTGCTTGAGGAATGAACAGAGAGACCACGATTTTCAGTGTAAGGAGGAAAAGTGATTGATATTGATTGCGCCCTTATGTGCGCAAATGAAAGAGCCAGCTGAAATGCATTTGTCAACCATTCAGCATATTTTTTCGTTGTTTGTTCATTTGGTGAAAAGACTTCCACTGCCTGTGCTGAAATAACGGCTGCCAACATTTCTTAGGATTTTTAGAAGATTTAACATGCGTTTAGGGAAGCCTTCCGGAGGGGAGGGGGGTCCGAGGATTTAGACAGCTTTGTCAAGTTACAACAATATTGCTGTTACCTCAGAGCAATCATTCCACCGCTGTGCCTTTTAATGCTTTAAAACACAGTAAAGACACTATACGATGAAGAACTGCCCCCGCTGCCCTGGACAGGAAACATCTAGCAGTTGCCAACCAGCTAATACAGAAAGCACAACTGCATGCCATTTTTCAAATAACTTAAAAGTTAACAGAGATCTTAGTACATTTTCTTCTTCTGTAGCCATTTTTGGATACCAATAATACTCCCTCGCCCAACCTCCCCCTCTATTATTTGTGCACAGGCTGTATACATAGAGACCACTTGCCCAAACGTCCCCTTCAACCATTTCAAGAAACACTGTCAACAGCATGCATAAGCATTTGTCCATTTTGATGGTACCAATTTTTCAATAACATGAAATTGTTCTCCCTGAATTTAGAGGTTTGTGGGATTTTTTAAAAAATTCCCTAAGATGTCTACCAGGCAACTTCAAAAGAACACTACATACTTTTGTGGTCCTACTTCTCACTGTCTGTCTTATAGGTCAAAGATCATATGTTCGAGATGAATATCCAGCTGCTTCTTACAGTTAAGAGGTCTATGCAATTTTTTCCTTCACACAGAGACACACAGAGGAGATCTGAGAATCTCTACTAGACACTGTTGCGGAAAAACGGGGGTTCGAGGAGGAGAGAGACCCGAGACCGTTAGTCGAGAAAACAGTTTTATTGCAGCTGCGGCTCAGCCCGCATTAACAAGCACAAAGACTGAGCCCCGATTGTACTGGAGCAACAACTTTTATCCTAGTTCCAAGTTAAGACATGGCACACTTCAACATTTGGTGCCTGGATAGCTTATCTGGTAGTTTCACAGAGTCAGGAGCACAGGCTTCACCCGGTTCCCTTATCATTCACCATGACTTTTCCCCTACTGTCTCAACACATGAAGCTGTCTTATACTGAATCAGACCTTTCCCCTGCTGTCTCAACACCAAGTCTGCTGAATTTGTAGCATCTAACATGACAAGTCAGTGACAGCCCAAATATATATAAGACGCTACTGTCCAACTACTAGGCAAGGTGTTTTTCCCCCTCTCTCCTTCCAATTTCAGAGAGAGAAGCCAATTCTTCAGTAAATTTAATTTGCACCTGCCTGCGAGGGGGGGTACAGGCAGTGGTACACATGCAACTATGAAATTTTAAATGGCTGCTGCGGACTAAGGTAGTGGAGCCAATGGACAATAAAGAAGAGCTGCATCTCCTGCTGCGCTGGCAGAGAGGATGTATACATGGTGGAAGGAAGTAGACATGGCAGTTCAGGGGCTACCAGGCAGGGATCCATGACTAGAAGTCACTGATGGACCTCTCCTCCATTAAGTATATCACTGCTGCTAGGCCCAGTGATACATCTCTCTGTATCCACCAGCCTACTTTCACCTGAGGGAATAAGAAGAAGAGTTGGTTTTTAAATACCGACTTTCTCTACCTTTTAAGGAGAATCAAACCAGCTTACAATCTCCTTCCCTTCCTCTCCCCACAACAGACACCTTGTGAGGTAGGTGAGGCTGAGAGAGTTCTGAGAGAATTGTGACTAGACCAAAGTCACCCAGCTGGCTTCATGTGTAGAAGTGGGGAAACCAACCTAGTTCACCAGATTAGAGTTTGCCGCTCATGTGGAGGAGTGGAGAATCAAACCTGGCTCTCCAGATAAGAGTCCACCGCTCCTAACCACTACACCACACTGGCTCACACTGGCTGGAGAGAAAGAAGGTCACAATAGGAAGCTCAGCCACCCAGTAGCTGCTGCTCCAGTATCCTATGTGTTTGTCTGTGTTAGTGTTATTTGGCAGAGGAAGCCTCTCTCCCTTCGGATCTGTGAATGTGCATGATAAAGGCTGCAGGTTTTGTGTTTCACATATTACTTGAATGTGTAATAATTACACAGACATATAGTATGTGCCATGGTCAGGAATTATCTGCTCTGACTGGAGCACTCTTCCATGCGACCAGTCTTGGCCTCAGCTTTACCAGTCTGCAAATGAATACATGTTTTCTACATGCTTAATTCCTGAATAATACTCTTCATCAGTCTGGGTTATGCCTACGTGACCAAATATATAGTAAATTGCCAGGCTCATCTGTTTTCTACTTTGCAAGTATTTTTAATTCTTGTTCTGAGCTTGGGACATGGCTGTAGTCTGGTGTGAAGCTGATCTATGTTGGCCTGTTATCTCACATTTGGATGTGTGTTTTGGAGGTAGGGAGCTGGTCAGCAAGTCCAATAGCCTTACATACAGTGAGGGGGGAAAGTATTTGATCCCCTGCTAAATTTGCCCGTTTGCCCTGTGACGAAGAAATGACCAGTCCATAATTTTAATGGTAGGTTTATTGTAGCTGTGAGAGAAAGAATAACCACAGGAAAAACCCCAGAAACCCAGAAGACAAAAGTCAGAGATTGATGTGCATTATAATGAGTGAAATAAGTATTTGATCCCCTATCAACCAGCCAGATTAGGGTTAGGGTTCTGCTGTTGACAGAAACAATCAATCCATCAGATTCCAAACTAGCCACCATGACCAAGACCAAAGAGCTGTCCAAGGATGTCAGGGACAAGACCTGCACAAGGCTGGACTGGGCTACAAGACCATTGCCAAGTAGCTTGGTGAGAAGGTGACAACCCTAACCCTAACCCTAACCCTAACTGTCAACCTCCCTCGGTCTGGGGCTCCATGCAAGATCTCATCTCGTGGAGTTGCAATGATCATGAGAACGGTGATGAAGCAGCCCAGAACTACACGGGGGGAACTTGTCAATGATCTCAGGGCAGCTGGGACCATAGTCACCATGAAAACAGTTGGTAACACACTACGCCGTGAAGGACTGAGATCTTGCAGAGCCCGCAAGGTCCCCTTGCTCAAGACAGCACATGTACAGGCCCGTCTGCAGTTTGCCAATGCACATCTGAATGACCCAGAGGAGAACTGCATGAAAGTGTTGTGATCAGATGAGACCAAAATCGAGCTCTTTGGCATCAGCTCAACTGCCATGTGTGGAGGAGGAATGCTGCCTACGACCCCAAGAACACCATCCCCACCGTCAATCATGGAGGGGGACATATTATGCTTTGGGGGTGTTTTACTGCTAAGGGGACAGGACACCTTCACCGCATAGAAGGGACGATGGACGGGACCATGTATCGTCAAATCTTGGGTGAGCACCTTCCCTCAGCCAGGGCATTGAAAATGGGTCGAGGATGGGTATTCCAGCATGACAATGACCCAAAACACACGGCCAAGGCAACAAAGGAGTGGCTCAAGAAGAAGCACATTAAGGTCCTGGAGTGGCCTAGCCAGTCTCCAGACCTTAATCCCATCGAAAATCTGTGGAGGGAGCTGAAGGTTCGATTAGCTACACATCAGCCTCGAAATCTTAGTGACTTGGAGAGGATCTGCAAAGAGGAGTGGGACAAAATACCTCCTGAGATGTGTGCAAACTTGGTGGCCAACTACAAGAAACGTCTGACCTCTGTAATTGCCAACAAGGGTTTTGCCACCAAGTACTAAGTCATCTTTTGCAAAGGGATCAATACTTATTTCATTCATTATAATGCACATCAATCTCTGACTTTTGTCTTCTGGGTTTCTGGGGGTTTTCCTGTTGTTATTCTGTCTCTCACAGCTACAATAGACCTACCATTAAAATTATGGACTGGTCATTTCTTCGTCAGAGGGCAAACGGGCAAATTCAGCAGGGGATCAAATACTTTTTTCCCTCACTGTAGATGTGAAATTCCCCACAGATGGTTACACAATTGCATTAAATTACCTGCTGCAAAAAGAACCACCATGTTGACATATTAGCAATTTTATTATTCCTAAACCTCTGGGCATACACTGCCGTCCACCCACCTTCTCTGCAAGAATGAGAGCTAGAATACTTGAAACATGACAGGGCTGTCGGGTTCAAGCAAAACTGCCAGGCGACCTGCATGCTGAATACATCTAGCAGACAGAGCTGCAGCTCTAATCTTGGGGGGGGGGGGGGAATAGCAGAAATTTCACCAGGTGCGACAGGTTGCACAAGAGGACACCTTAATAATTTTGAAATCAAATGCCTTTGATCAGTCACTGGTTTTTTTTTTTTAAAGAATGTTCCATGTTAGAATGGAGATTAATATTAAAACAGGTCTAAATTAAGCAAAACAAAACTCATTGTCAATCAGTTGTGGCTTCCTGGGTGAAAACACTTTTAGGATAAACTGTTTTGCTCCTGAAACCATGTGCTGATAACCTGACAATTCATCTGCCAGGATGAATCAGCCAAGATGAATGGCTGGTGCAGCTTGCTTGAGTCAGATCCATTGTGGTTTGAAGCACTAACTTTCTTCCAAAGGGCTGAAAGTTCCTTTCAACTTCTTTGTACTTGAAGTGCTCCAAACAAGCTTTAAAGATTCTTAAAAAGACTGAGGGAGAGGGAGAGAAAGAAATGAGCTTCTGTGCTCCAGTCTTAGGTATTTTCAAGAAAGTGGCTCAGTTAATGCATCGTCTGCCAGGAACACCTGTGAACTATTGAATTTAATTGGGCTGCAGCTGGTGCCGATTGTATGTGCGGCAACTGGCAGCCTGATAGGCTGGCCTTGCACATTGTGTTTCATTTTCCTTTCCCTTTCTTTCAAGCTTGTTTCCCCCCTGTAGATGGTTACAACAGACTGCGTGAGAAAAGGATTAGGAACCTGAAGCAGATTGGCATCCTGTGGTGGTTTGTGAATAGTGCAAATTGTGGTGCTTCCCGGAGGAAGGCTACCTGCAAGACGACACGCTAACATGGCAGGGGTGCCTAGGCACCCTAAAAAGTGGGATTAGAGAGTGGAAACACCAACTTTCCCACTCAGCATGCAGGACAGTGAAAAGGCTCCAACGTGAGGCTTTGGGGGGGGGGTGAGGATGAAAATCCCAAAGGTCAAAGCTAAAAACACTTTATTTTTTCTCCCAGCCACATGCACCTGCTTAAATCACAAATGAAGCTCAGAAGAAATCAACAGGTGTCACTGTTTAAATTAGAAGAGAATAAGGCCACAATATTTTCCTGAGCAAGGAGCTACTTGTTCAGACATCTTTATTTGCCACTCAAGGTATCCCTGTATGATGCTATGAAACTTCATGTAATCATGAATTTAAAAAATTCTGTCCTTGAGCTCTGGTCTTGTTTTACTCATTCTTTGGTACCTGAACACTCGCCGTATGCTGCATTTTAAGTGGATCCTTATGATCATGAAAGCTGAAGCCTGGTTGATGTTGTCATCTTTTCCTGAAAGATCTGTGCTCACACGTGCAAATGAGACACTGATTTTTACATTCAAGCTGGCAGGAAAAAAATAAGTAGGAGCAAACTTCATTTCTGTTTTCACTTATAACAAGGCGTGCCAACTAGGTTTCTGGAATTATTCTAGAGGAGAGTTCAGAAGTGATCTGTGGAATATGCATATCTGTGCAGGGGGGATCTGCAAGTCCCACTCTTTACAATACCACTTTTCAATACCTTTGCAATTCACCAGTTTTCTGTACAGGCCCCCCATCTACTCCCAAGCTCACCCACATGCTAAGTTTCCCATCTGTAAAATGGGAATGATAAAGACCCACACATGAAAAGCTTTCAAGGCATAACAAGAATCATGCATTTTTAAAAGGAAATATAAATGATTAAAACAGAAGCGTACAAATTTACACATATAAAGGAAAGAAAGATGGAATAGCATTGTGTCAACTGAGCCTGGGTGAATTTGCTAAAAATTATTAAACCGCCAAACCAGAAGGGGAATCCCCCACCCCGTGCTTTAGAATGGAGAAACTCTTAACACAGTTATAACACGCTGCATCCCAGAGCCACAACTGAGAGGGTTAGGCGGCTTGGGGAAAATATTGCCGTGTGAATGTTCCTGGAAAAATGAGTTAACATCACAGGCCAGTTATAAAAATTAGATTCACTGTTGCCTGCATCATGTATTCAAATGATATTTGGTTCCCTCTACTGATGCACATCTGGTTGTCATATGTCTTCAGAGACAGAGTGAAACGGCAGCAAATGAAATGAGTTCCTAGAATTAACACACAGGCCATACAACAAATGGAGAAGCTTGTGTTAGACACTTGGGCCAAACCTTTCTACATTGTATGGTAGAAAGCACCATTCTACAGGATGGTGCTGCTGCAGCCATCTTGTTTGTGGCTTCCTAGAGGCACCTGTTTGGCCACTGTGTGAGCAGACTGCTGGACTTGATGGGCCTTGGTTTGATCCAGCAGGGCCTTTTTTATGTTCTTATGTATCCATGGAGCTGTTACAAAGAGAGTGCTCATTCTCAATCATTCTAAGAATTAGTACCCTCAGGGTACAGTCTCAGTCCTTCAGAAGCTTGGTTTCTTCTGTTTGTAAATTTTTACTACACAAGGTTCCTTTCCAAGCAAATATATCTAATGTAAATTCCAATTTAATACTTGTAACTATATGCACCAGATGCAGGTCACTTTCCAAAACACACTGATTTGATACAGATCCTATCACTCTGGCAAAGATGTGGCAGGACTGCACCTTTAACAAAAGAATTCTGTATTTTTTTTTTAAAAAAAAAAAACAAGTTTGCACATGCTGAGACAGAATATTTTTAAACAACATTCTCTGCCAAGTGCTAGTTTCAGCTAAATTTGTGGAACTTAACTACACTCATATACTTCAGTGCAAAAGTAAGCTTCCTTTGTTGTTAAAAAATTTTTAAGCGTTATTTCTTTTTGAGAAAATTTAATTTGTAGCCATTGCCAATTCCTTCTAAGAATATCCTACATTCTCTACCGTATCTGTAGACTCTCCAATAAAGCTTCCATACATGCAGTATATTAATACCTTTATGAATGTGGAATATTTCAAGATAGCAAAAGTACCATGCAACTTAGTGCACATAAGATGCATTTAGAACACTGTTCATTCATTGGCACTGCACTGACAAGCTCAAAGACATCTAGGGGCAAGTTGTGAGCAGACTACAGTGCAAGTAATACTTTGAGCTGCTTCAGGAACCAAGCACATTTGGGTTTCTAGAAAAGAAGTGTGGACAGGTCTAATATTGAAAAGGAGAACACTAGAATGAAGTAGAACTGTTTTGTCTTATGCAAAAGCTATGACCCAAAATGAGAATACAGGAGAGATTAAAATAAGCTGATGGTACACATCAGGAAAAATGGCGAAACTATAAAAACAGATCAAGCAATAAAATAAACTGCTTAAGCAGGCTACAAAAACTCCATCTTTGAGGCTTCCAGGGAAAAATTGATAGCATCTGTTAAAAACATTCTTTCAAGTCAGGAATTTGGACTGTCAGATCCACTGGATCCCTTCTGTGGCCAGGATACTCCGGTAATACGGCACTATTAATTGTCAAGGGATTTCTCTTCTGCAATTCCATTTTTGCTCCATGTTTATAAGACAGAGTCAGATGTAATAACCAGCAAACCTGCAATACAGATTTGAGAAAGCAAAAACTAGCCTAAATAACTACAGCTTCACAATAAATTAAATACTGATAATCCTATTCCGAAAAAAGAAAATCCAGATAGATTATCAGACTCAAATTTCACAGAGAGAACAGGCTAATTCTCAGAAGCTGTAGGCTATCAGCTTCTGAGAATTCAGGCATTTGTTTCAGCTGGTGATAAGATGGGCATCTATTAATAGATATCCTGTCAGAACAAGATACATAGGAAAGGAAAAAGACACATGTATGGTACACACATACGTTTCCTGTGGAATTTGATACAGCTTTCCTCTGTTTATCAGACTTGCTCCTCTTTCAAGTCCCTATTTAAGACACATTTTCCTTAACACATTCCTTGAACAGTTCTAGAGACACAAACTGCCTTTTTGTTACCATCTGACACTGTTATCACATCTCAGTTCTACATTATTAATTCCTTGCCTCGCCTCTTGGCCATCTAAAGCCCTCTGGGATAGGGGCCATGTCATTTGTGCTTTTTAGATCTACATAGCACTTCATAGGCTCAGTAAATGCATAGCAGTATTGGCCATGCTTTGTTTAAAAAAACAAAGAGAAAATGAGAACTTTTCAAGGTTACCTGTCATATCAGCTCTCGAATGTACTTTAATTAATGGCTCCAAAACATTTAAAAGACTGTTCCATTTTCTAGTGACATCAATGAGACAATCCAACACACAGGAAATTGTGTTATGAAGTTAAATACTTCCTCATGAGAAGTATTCTTGGTTCCAAAAGTCTTTTCGATCTTCCATTTGTTTCAGACACTGGTAGCACATACATATTTTCTGAATGGTGACCAGAGTAGTTTGCCATTTTTTGCTGCTCAGAAAGTTGCAGGCACCTTTTGCTGAACACTGTTCTCAGACTGCTAGTTGTACTTCCCAAAGGCATGTGCAAATAGCCAGAGATCCATGCAACAGAATGCTACAGGCCTTTCTGGTCCTGCAACCATACTCCTCCATTGGTCTGTACACCATCAAGGCAGCTAACTTGCTTTGCCTGTAAGACAGAGTGACACCCAGACCTAAAGAGGAAGGATGGCTAACATCTATTACTGCTTGACTCTCTCCACAAACATGTTTGTGGGAACATCTCCATGCTTTCCTTTCCCCCATGTTAACATGAATAGGGAAAGTGCAGAAAGGCCCTCTAAAGTATATCATCCTAGTACACAGGCCAAAAAATCACTTAGCACAACTGTGGATTCACAGGACCACAGAAAGGTCTATATTTAACTTGCCTCCTTCTAGGAGAGTTGGAGAGCTGCAATCCTTTATGGAGGATACGATGTGTGCCCAACTCTTGCACAAGTACCTAGCAAGACAGACACTGAAACTGATACAAATACAATAAGAAAACATATTTGTATGTTAACAGGTAACACCACATTGTCTTACCATCAAGGGGAAAACACAAATATGCTGAAAATGTATTGAAAATGAGCCTCAAAACCACAAGGTAATAAGAAGTCCAAATTAATGACAAAAAAGATCTACAAAGAAGCCTAGAGAAGTATATTAGGGTTGCCAGGTCCCTCTTCACCACCGGCAGGAGGTTTTTGGGGTGGAGCCTCAGGAGGGCAGGGTTTGGGGAGAGAAGGAACTTCAATGCCATAAAGTCCAATTGCCAAAGCAGCCATTATTTGTACAACTTCCTACTGATTTGCCTGTGCTTGATTATGTATCAGGGAACACTGTGCCTGTGGTATGAATCAAATGATATTTAGTTGTTTACCAAGGTCTCGGATAGTTCCAGTATTAACTGAAATTCACATTATGTAGCCATGTACATAGCAAACAGGACCTTCCTTAACTTCAAATATACCCCCACTTCCAAGAAATACCAGACGGCTGAAGGAATATGCAAATTCTCAACAGATGACAAATTTTGGTTGAAGCTTGGAACAGTCTAATGGCACTGGATGCATCTCATCTTGTGTCAGGATTAAGTGGGACTTAACTAGTCTCACAGGGTAGGAAGCTGGAACAGCCGTGCCGAAAGCACAAGGTGTGTTTATAGTCAGGCCAAGAGAGAGGTAGGGTTGTAATCAAGCAACAACATCAAGCTCTCAGCAGCAAAAGGTTCCAGAGAAGCAGCCACAGCAAGTTACTTGGATTGAGAAGCCAAGTCAGTCATTGGGTTGGACCCAGTGATCTGTTAGTGATCTGAAGGGATGACGGTTGCAGGTCTTTCCCAGCAGCCATTTCCAACCATGGAAAATTTAGTCCCATGGGACATGGGACCCATGCGGTCTAACAGCCATATGGGTTGGAAGGCTGCAGTAAGAGAGGGGATGAAATTGCTCTTTGTGCCTCTTCCACCAGGACAAGTCCACTGATCGCAGAAGGAGGAAAAGGCAATTTCGTCCTCCTCCCCCTCATTGCTGTAGCTTCCCTATCCACGCAGGCAGTATTTTCCCAGAGAGCAAAGTCACGGAAACATATGCTTCTATTGCTATGAGACCTGATGTGCGTGTGCTTGTGTGTGTGTTCTGCCCAGGACTTAGAGCTGAATCCTTGTAACAACACCACTATTAATAGCAGAATTTTAAAAACCCTGCAAGCTCTTGCACAGACTGTGCATCTGGATTATGAAAACTGATGCATCCATGCATGGCCCTGTCAAGAACAAACTCTGTTTATCCTTGTTTTTCAGTCCTCAACCTTGTCCAACATACACAAGTCAGAGAGAAATAATACCAGTGTCTTTCCAAGATTGTATGGCATTTGTGTTATTTTTGCGCTAAAGAGATTTGACAACATCTTTGAAAGGATCAAGAGGATCAAGTCTCAGAGTTTCTGTTGGCTAGCTCCACACAACAGTTCCATATTTACTTAGACAGGAATTTTAAAGATAGGCACACAAAACTGAGGGCTTATCTGCCCTATAGATGTTATGAGACATGGAAGTGATATGGTTTTCCAGATATAAAATCCAGTTTGGGTAATTACTAGCTCTAGGATTCTAAGTTCTTGTATCCCTCCTTCTCACAGTATGGCCATCATAGGTCTGTTTAGATATCACCCATGATTTTTCCAGGTCAATTTGGAAAAATCAGGTGTAATATACCAACACTCCTATGAAAACCTGCCTTTTGTCACGACATCTGGGACGTGACCACTACCACCTCTACCTCTACCACTCTGCAAAACCTAGAGCCTTTAGGGGCCACTAAGGAAGGAAAGGGCCAGAGTCGCAGGTATTTGGCTCTGTCTTGCTGTTTAGGAAAGGTCAAAGGGAAAGGGTTCCAGGTGTTAGTTCTCTTACCATGGTCCCAAGAAACTGAACTGATTTCCCTTTACCAACCAAAATTGTTTGTGCAGGGCGGGGGGCCCATCAGCTTCCTTGGAACTGCGAGGAGATAAATCACTGGATGTATCGCCCTTAGTTTGTGTAACTCAAGGTGGGATGGCTTTGGCAGAAGGATGAGTGGCAGGCATCAGCTGGCAGAGCCCATGTGGCAGCAATGGATAGGCCTAATCCACTTTTTGTGAAAGTGTTACCATATCATGTTTCAGCATGATGTAGTTGACAGTTTAATGAACCAGTGGTTATGTAAAATAATGTATAGCATTATTATCCCATTCTTCCTCAAAGGAGTTCAGAAATGTACATATGGTTCTGTCTTCCTCTTTTATCCTCACAACAAACCTGTAAAGTAGGTTAGGCTGAGAAAGGGAGTGATGGGCCCAAGGCCACCCGGGAAGGTTCGTGGTACATGTGAACCCGGTTCTCTTAGATCCTAGTCTGACACCTTAACCACTGTGCCTCATTGGCTGGTTTACAACTGACCAGTATATAACCAATTTTCTTTACAACCCCTCCATCTTATACATTCACATGCACTAATTAAATGCATGCATTTTCTCTCACTGATAATACTTTATACTATTTTTGCATGGTTGTTAGATGCCATTCTAAAGTTTTAGATTTTTCAATTCCTTGTGTGTCTGAGTACAGTGTTAAGGATGAGTACAGTGTTAAGGATGCAGATTTTATTGCTCTGAGGTACTTAGATTATACTGTTCCCCTATCTTAACTCTGTACTTAGAGTAATTTGCCACTGAGTTTCACTGTGATTTTTAGTATTCAGAAACCAATAGACGATAGCTCCATCAATGGCTGTGAGCCACAATGACTAAACGGGAATTCCACATTACAAACTGAAAAGCTAGAGATTATCTTGCACTGGGAATTAATTAAGATATGATTTTCCCTTTGCTGTCTCTCTTCCCTTATCTGGTGATCACCACATTATATCTTAGAGAATACTGCTTCCATACGATTATTCTTCCTTTGGAAGAAGGGTATACGTGACAAAGTTGTTCTAATAAAACAGAAGAAACAGTTTCAATTTATATTGTTATTGGGCGTTCGCAAAAAGAAAGTCCACTGAAATCAACCTTTTTGGTTTCTTATATTTCCAAGAAAGGAGTCGCTTTCCCTCCTTATTTAATTATTAAAATATTTATACCCCTCCAAGATCCCAAACATACAAAAGACAGTGAAATTCCATTAACCCCCCCCCCCAAGAAAATGTCTGCAGCTTAAACTCAATTAAAAGCCCTTGCAAATAAAATGGCCTTGTAGCACCTCCTAAAAATTTCTTGACAGTGCAGGCTCCAGTAGAACCATCTTTCTCCATTTGTCCCCATGATAAGCTATGGTCTTAAGAAGACGACCTTAAGCAAGGGAACATCTAGAAGGTAACAACCAGAAGGCGGCAATTGGAGCACAGGGTAATAGGTGGTCCTTTAGATATGAGGGTTCTAGGCTACGAAGGGCTGTAAAGATTTTCACCAACATCTAGAATTAAAAATTAAAAACCTCTGGAGAGAAATGGTCCTTCAGATTTACGGGTTGTAGGGTATGCAGCGCATTAAAGTTTATAAACAGCATGTTGATTTAAACTTAGAAACAAACTAGAAGCCAATGTTGCTGCTTTAAAATAGGTAAGAGGTGTTCCTGTTGGCTAGCCCATGGCAATAGTCCGGCTGCTGAGGACAACCCAATATACTGCATATTACAGCAGTCCAACTACAAAGTGACAAACGCCTGAATTAACATGGCCAAGTTGGCTGAGTCTAAACAAGGAGAAAGCTGGCAAACCACTGTTGGGCACCGCACCAACCTGCTTTTCAAACAGCAAGGAACCTTGGAAATCTAAATCAAAAACCCTAAGTGACCTTTCTCGCTAAAGACTTGCAAGCTCTCATAAGAGAATATACCATTGGCTTCTAAATAATACAAGCAAGGGAGAGGCCTGTTGAATTTACAGATTCTAAAAATAAATACAATAATAAGCAGGATCTGCAACCATCCCACTATGGAATAATTTAGGTACAGAATGCATATCAAATCATTCCTCTGCAGAAATTCCTTAAGTTCTTCGCGGCTCTTGTTAAGATCTGTCTCTTTATTTAAGACGGTATCATTTAATCTCCATCTAAATGTTGCCTTTTTCTGTTTCAGCCATTTTATTACTATAGGATTATGATCTGACAAAATCTGAGGTAGTATTTTAACATATTCTAAATTTTTCACCAGGGAGGTTGAAATCCAACACATGTCGATTCTTGAGAAGCTCCTATGCCTATCTGAATAGAATGTATAGTCTTTTACGTTTGGATTCTTAATTCTCCAGATGTCCTGCAAATTAAAACGCTGTATATCCAGTTTTACACTTTTTGGTAGCTTGCCACTTTTTTGATTTTTGGATCTGTCTAACTTAACGTCCAGCACTCCATTCATGTCAATGCATATCAAATCATGATACCTTGGTATGCCTATAATATAGATTACCAAAGACACTCTTTATGAAGCTACGGCTCATTCAAAAACTCATGAAACTAATATACTGTAGCTCAGAGCAGTCTGGAGAGGAGAAGGTCATTCCTTGCTAAATATACACAATATTAAAATTTCATTGCCAGCATTGTATGTGATGTCCTTTCCACAGTTAATTTTTAATTTCCTGCCTCTACTGCATGCAAAATTTTCAAACACTTTTGGCATTCATTTCACGGCATGTGTGCACCTTATTGTAGGAGAGCAGAGTCAGCTGCACACAGGACAAACCACAGAGGCGCTGCAATCAAACTGCAGTAAGTACTGCAATCCAAAAAGGATTACAGATGCAATATAACAACTGAGAAGTTCTTCCTAAAGTTTGTGGCATTATAAAGGAAGGCAGGTAGTTTGACTATCTCACATGCAAAACAGGATTGTTTTCTATTCCTGAGTTGGTAAAAAGCTGTCATTTGCAACAGACAGAAGGCCACACATTTAAGTGCCTTCCCCTTACCATACCCCTCCATCAACATCCACATTATTTGTTTCCTAACTGATGATTGCATTGGACCATAAACAAATGAGAAGTTCAGTTTCTATTGTTAGAAGTCCTTCTC
This sequence comes from Euleptes europaea, assembly GCF_029931775.1. Taxonomy (NCBI): domain Eukaryota; kingdom Metazoa; phylum Chordata; class Lepidosauria; order Squamata; family Sphaerodactylidae; genus Euleptes; species Euleptes europaea. The sequence goes on along the minus strand of NC_079320.1, from coordinate 32,646,697 downwards.
CCAATGTTTCTGAAGACAATTACGAACTTACAAATTAAATGCTGGGCTCGGGACCAAACATTTGAACATCACACTGTCCTTTCAAAGCAAAGAGGAAACGGCTGCTACACAAAGGACGAGCCAAGAGAAATAATGTCCAACCTCAGCCCCATGTGAAAGTGATTTGAGATAATCAAAGGAGTCTGCAAATAGGTTAAAAGAGGGGGACCACATACTAATAGGAGAGCTTTACAAGGAAGTCAGAAATGTAGCTGACCTTTGGCCTTAACAATACACAGAAGCTTGTTAGGTGAAACACTGCTGAAGTGGGCAGGAACAATAAAAAGAGATGGCAAAAGATCCCCTTTTGGCTTAAAAAAAAGTATACTGTGTCAGCAGTTCCACTGAGTTAGACCTAAGGAATGATGAACAGAAGAAAAATAGAAGCTAGCGCTATTCTGCAAATGCTTGTGTAATGTAGGTTTGCTAGGTCCCTCGTCGCCACAGGCGGGAGGTTTTTGGGGCAGAGCCTGAGGAGGGTTGGGTTTAGAGAGGGGAGGGACTTCAATGCTATGGAGTCCAATGGCCAAAGCGGCCATTTTCTCCAGGGAAACTTATCTCTATCAGCTGGAGATCAGTTGTAATAGCAGGAGATCTCCAGCTAGTACCTGGGGGTTGGCAACCCTAGTGTAATAGCTTGTGGAAGAGTTCACACATTGGAAAACCTCTTGTGCAAGCACAAGACCGCCTCCTTTTCTCACCAGGTGTAAAACAACTAGGGTTACCAACCTCCAGATGGGCACGAAGATTACAATTAATTCCAGACTTCAGAGATCAGATCCGTTGGAGGAAATAGCAGCTTCGGAGGGTAGAGCTCAGTTCCCTCCCCTCATTAAACCCCACCCTTCCCAGGCACCACTCCCAAACATCCAGGCATTTCCCAAGATGAAGTTGACAACCCTAAAAACAACCTTTCTAAGATCTGAAGTTTTCTTTTGCACACAGAGAATCACCTTTTGGATCCAATCCACTACTGCCCTTTTCTTTTGTTAGTTGTTTCTGTTGTTAGTCCTGGAGAGTTACAGGCATAAAAACAAACTTTCATTCTTACGGTTGCCAACCTACAGGTACTTTATGGCACTGAAGTCCCTCCCCTCCCCAAACCCTGCCCTCCTCAGGCTCCGCCCCAAAAATCTCCAGGTATTTTTCTACCTGGAGCTGGCAACCCAATTCATTATTGTATTGATTTCAGTGAGATTTACTATTGGGTTAATTGTAGACAAAATTAAGATAAACAGGATTTTTAACCCAAAAAATTAGACTAATTTCAATTGTCAGAGGAGCATGTAAGTGTCCAGGAAGCACAGAACGGCTCAGCATGCTGAATTGAAAAGTTGCCTTTTCTCATTCAGAGAAAAGTAGCCAAAACAGAAGATGTCTGTGCATGTTATTTTCTAAAGTGCTTCAAAAGGACAGATTCAAAACAGTTACTGTGTTTAGGACTATGAAAAATCCTTCTCTTACTGGCTGTGTAGCTTTCTCCCTGATTTTAGGTCATTACTGAAATAAAAAAACTCAGATTGTCCAGGCTAGCCTGATCTTGGAAGCTAAGCAGGGTCAGCCCTGGTTAATATTTGGATGGGAGACCACCAAGGAAGTCCAGGTTGCTATGCAGAGGACGGCAATGACAAACCACCTCTGTTTGTCCCTTGCCTTGAAAACCCTATGGGGTTGCCATAAGTCAGCTGTGATTTGGTGGCACTTTCCACCACCATGAAAGTAAAATCCCTATCTGACATTTTATCACCAATGTCAATAAGCCTTGAGATACATTTAAAAATTATTATTACTAGAAATGGTTTTGTGCATTTAAGAGAAAGCAATAAGTGGAATGGTTGCAGAAGAAAAGCAACCCTAAACTTTCCTTGCTGCTGGAACATAATCAGCTCTTATTAAGCTTGTAGGGTGGAGGGGCTAGATCCTATGACTCCCTTCTGTTAAGTGTTTCTTCAAGGGAGAAAGACTTTATCCAATGGAGAATGCCCATTTCTGATGGAGAAAGCTTCCGCTGATGGGGAAAAGTGTTGTTGTTTTGGTTGAAGGAAGATGGCGGAAGACCTGGTGGAAGGATCCAATTTAGTGGAAAGGATTCATAGGACCCAACTTTTTCTTTCGGTCAGTTTAGATAGAAACCCTTATCTTCATTGCGGGTGGCCTAGATTTGATGTTTTTGTGACTGGCACAGAGACGGAATATTTTGCCATTAGATATAGCAATGGGAGAGAACCATGCATACTGCCAGAGCTTTGCTTGACGTTTCGGCCACAATAGTTCAAACTGTTTAAGAGACAAGTTGCTTTTTCAACTAAAAAGCAGCTTTCCTCTTTGGCAGCATAACCAGTGGTAGCAGAAACAGGATGTCGATCTAACTGCATGCCCCAATGTCCCACACCCCAAAATGTATTTCCCTCTCTGGTGAACTTTTGGGATTTGAACTGGCTCACCATCTCTATCAAAGGTAAAGGTAATTCAATTCAATACAATACAATACCTTTATTGGCATCTTAAAATAATAAAACACACCGAACAGCCGGCAAAGATAGGTTAAGATCATTCTTATAATTCATGAATACTGATAATTTATCGATTAAAATTACAGATTAAAATACAATACTTGAACTCTCTTGAACCCGATGATCTTTGGGGATTCTCTCAGTAAAGGTAATTCTGTATTAATGTATGCACATTAATGTATGTTGCCCTGAGCTTCTTGAAGGAAGGGCAGACTAAAAGGTAGTAAAATAAATAAATATCTCTCACTGTGAAGCATGGCAGAGAAATGAAAAAACAAAACAGCTGAGAGGAAGAAAAACATTGGTCAACTAGCAATACTCAATTTTAAATTATTGAAGCCTTATATTTTGGCCGGCCAATTTCTTTTTTCTAGAATGTTTCCACACAAAAATCACAGAAATTTATACCAGAAAAAAAAGGCCAATGTTATTTTCACATATATTTCAACCATCAATAATTCAATTTTGCTTGTGGGGAACCCATTTCCTAAGCACATCCTGCGACATGCTGTGCCAGCATTTGTTGTGTAAGAAATTAATTAAAGGGTTCCTATTGCAAAATGTTTGGGATGATGAAGAAAAGCAGATTGAAACGCAAGTAAACAAAGGATGCTGACAGAGGCTGAATGGATGTCCGTGTTTTTTTGGCGAGTCTGCATGCTCGTTTTTGAACTGGAAATCTAAATCTCCCGCATGGTCAAAATAAATCCCTCACAAACTGAAGGCAAGGCAAAGTAATCACCAGGGATTGGCAATAATTTTATTTTGCAAATGATTAAACTATGACGTGCATGTATAGAGGCTGCTCTTGAGTGGAAAAAAATATGTTTAACATACTCTAACTCTAAGCTACATAAATTGAAGAAAAAAATAGCAGTAACAAACAAGTACTAATTGCTGGAAGACTGGAAGACACGGGCAATACACACCAATGACGCTATGTGATCTGGCTCTGTATTACGGCAAGCTCATCATCACCACAGGCTGATTGAAAATGTAGAACTGGCCAATTCTCTTCTTATAAGCTAATATAAATGGAACTTTTTGTTGTTGTTTATGTTGCAACATCAGCCTAAGGAGTAGTTGCCTTTCACACAACAAAGACAACTGGTTTACTTTCCCCAGCCAGTTCCTGCTCGGCAAAGTACTTGCACATGATCTTGATTGCAAACAGGGCCGTTCTGTGGTAGCACATAATTTAAAGAGGAAGCGCGCTGTTTGTTTGCCTTACAAAGCGGAGAGAAGTTGGAATCTCTGTCATCAAAAATAGCCCTTCTTGTATTGTAATTGTACGCGTTCTCTGTATTATAATTGTGTATAGGAAGATTTCTTTTTCCTTGAACTCATTAACCAGAACGGGCCATTGCTTTACCAAAATGATTGTTGGACTTTGCCCCTTGAATAGAAATTTCATTTTCTGTGTCGCTCTCATGTAGCTCTAATTTAATGTCTTAGAGTAAACTCAGACCTCCCTGTGAATAGTTTTTTGTGCATTTAGGAAAAAAATGTTAACTGCAAAGTCCACCACTTTCAGTTGAAATTTTATCAAAGAATAAACTTCCAAAGTCTTCCCCCCACAACAACAAATAAAAATAGCTACGCATCCTGCACTAACACTGCATTTTTTAAAAACAATAACAACAGTTTATTCCTGAAGTAGAAAGGCATGGACATTTTCCTCACTGGTCTTTATTTTCTCCAGGCATAAATGGTTATGAAATTACACTGACATGTGCATAGAATCCAGGTTAACATGTGTTACTTTTGGAACACTATGTAGTCCAGTGCTTGCTGGGTCATGTAAGAATGGGCAATGAGTTGGAAGTGCAACGTGTGCAGCAGTACTATCAATCACTACAGTGTAGGGTTGCCAGGTCCTTCTTCACCACTGCTGGAAGGTTTTGGGGGCGGAGCGGGGTTTGGGGAGGGCGGGTTTGGGGAAGGAAGGGACTTCAATGTCATACAGTCCAATTGCCAAAGTGGCCATTTTCTCCAAGTGAACTGATCTCTATCAGCTGGAGATCAGTTGTAATAGCAGGAGATCTCCAGCTAGTACCTGGAGGTTGGCAATCCTACTACAGTGGTAACTGCTGTGCAAATGATCCTAGTGTAATCATTGCGCCTTCACATACAATGGTTAGCTGCAAGGCACTTATGGGTTGTTACATTTCGGTACTGAAGAAATGAGCTGTGTATTGGAGAACTTATATCAATAGTTCTTGGAGGGACAAAGGCTGAGGGAGAAGCATATTCCCAATTTTTTCTTCTGGACAGGAGAAGAAAAAGATTGCTGGTGACTTTTGGAGAGACACATGACAGGATACTGTGGGAGAAATAATCTGCCCTGTCCTCTGGTAACATGTCTTGTACATCACAGATGAGAGGTGCGGCAGTTCAAACCACACAAGTATAATGACAGTCATTAAAAGCTCTGACACATCAAAAAAAACCAGCGCACATGAACACTTCAACGCACGTTGTGTGTTTTGCACTGAGTTGAAAAAAAAGTGTCTTGAGAAAAACAATTAACCTGCAAACTGTTTTTCAACAGTATCTGTTTGTCAGGTTGTACAGAATGGAGTTTATCCAAATAATGAAGTTGAAGCAATGCATTTAAAATGGAAGTTTGTTACACTTACATATGCCACTCTGCATCAAGCTATATTACAGACGTAATGTCGGCGGCAAAATATGTACCCTATTCTATGTTTAAAGCTAATGGCAGCTGTAGTATCTGCAACAGAAAATCCACAGAGAGCAGCAAGAGAGGATGCTTACCTTCCCCCAGCCCTTCCATGTATTTCCCCCTTGCAAATGTTATTTCCTCCATTTGGGCTCAGATGGGATGTCTCAGGAACACTAATGCAGCAGAGCAGAGCTGGTAAGCGAAGAACAGGCCAAACGTTTACCATCTACCAGTCCTCCTTAAGTGCTCTCCTGATCCCCACCTTCCTGTGACCTGTGCAAACACTGCTTTTGCCAATCAGTTGTTCCACCCTAGATGGAGGTTCTGACGAAATCTCAGAGAAACTTCCATGGAGCCTAAAAGCTTGATTGAAATGTTCACTCCCCAATTTACGCTAGCCTAGTAAAGAATGTGGCTCAGTTTGTAGAGCATCTGCTTGGCATGCAGAAGGTCCCAGGTTCGATCCCCGGCATCTCCAGTTAAAGGGGCTAGGCAAGTAGGTGATGTGAATGACCTCTACCTGAGGCCCTGGAGAGCCCGCTGCCGGTCTGAGTAGACAATACTAACTTTGATGGACCAAGGGTCTGAATCAGTATAAGGCAGCTTTATGTGTGAATGGGCAAAATGTAACTGAAGCTATGTACTTTTACATATCGCTGATTTGAATGGAAGAGATTAAGAATATATTTAATGTATCCACTGAGGTCAGTAAGATTGAAAAGTGTTCAACTTTGGCTGGATCATGCAGCAAGTATATTTACTATACAAAATTAGCCGCGATATAATAAAGCAGGGGTGGGAACCTGTTTTCCACCAAGGACTATTTGAATATATATAACATCATCCGCGGGCCATACAAAATTATCAACTTAAAAATTAGTCGACCAAACCCCAAGCAGACAGCTGCCCTAGATGCCCCTTCGGTGCGGGCAAGCAGGCAGGCATCCAGCCGGTGGCTCACTCGCCCACCTGGTGGCACAGGATGGTTGTCCAGCCGTCCAGCCACACAGCCGTCCAGCGTTGCCGTCCAGCTACACGCCAGAGTTGCTCCTGCTCCACATGGTCGGGGCCGGATTCTACAACCACCTCCTGCTACCTCCACTTGCAGGAGTGAAATGAGGACACACTGGCTAAGAACTCGCTCCCTCCCCCTGTGCATTCTGGCCCTGCCCCCTTTAACCCCTACACTGTCGCCACTGCCACCCCCAGCCCTCTTGTAGTACAGAGGGAATATGTTGCTCCATGGCCCGGGTGGGAAAGGATTAACACATGTTCTTGGGCGGTCCTAGCAGCTCCATAGCTAACGACTCTTCTGCAAGGGTTCCTTTTCTCAGCAAAACAAACTCACATCTGCCTTGAATAGAGGCTATTCCTGTCCACGGGAGGGGGAAGATCGCCAGTCTTAGATCCTTCTGAGCTAGAGATCTGCCAGGACCCACGAAAGGCCTGACCAAATTATTTCGCAGGCCTTATATGGCCCTTGGGCCTGACGTTCCCCACCCCTGTAATAAAATAATACACAGGTGGAAGATACAGACGGATATTATGTTAGGAGCTAACAATGAAATGGCGTAAGAAATTCAGTGTTGGTTTAGAAATATGTATAAACCAAATTTTCCTTTGGATCATGATACTGGCACTATGAGCCTGAACACTGCCTGTACTGGCAACACATCATCATGTTTGTTTTATTGAACTTGCACTGCCAATAAATAAAGCCTATTTTAGAAAAAAAAATTGCATGCAGCCAGTGGATTGGGAGATAAATCTAACACCTAATCCCTAACAATTGGGTTAAATTCCATTATTTCAACTGGATCTTATTTATAGGACTGGATGTTGGAATCATGTTGATAATTCTTTCAAAACAGCACACCAGATTCCAATGATCAAACAGGTAAGCAATGCCGGCTGTTATCAGGTAAGCAACAGAACGTATTACAGGAAATGTCATAACGCCCTGATACTAATCAGTAGTTCTCTCACACCTTGAAAGCAATAGATTGCAAACACAGGACATTTCATAAGCCCTGGATGCGCCAATAGTCCTCCCACACATTGAGCAATGGGTAGACTTTCTTGCCATCTTTCCTTGAAATACGACATACTTGAAGTGGAGGCATTAAGCACCTTCCAGGTATATTAAACGAAATTAAGTAAAATTGTTAAGTAGTTTGGTGATTCTGTTAGCATACTCAGGACACAGTTTAAAGTGGTGGCAGAAACTGTATTCAGACATAATCACCCGTCTGTGATGGGCATAAATGCAACTCGTCACATTCAAGTATTCCCACCTCCTCTTGTGTGCAGGGCACCAATGAAGATTTCTTGCTTCGAACAGCCTTTAACCAAGGTCCAGTTTACTATAATGTCTGAATGCAGCAAATGGGAGTTTCCATATCACAAACCCGTATTCTAAAGTGTAGGGAGGAAGCAAGCCTCAGTTTACTCAAGCATTGCATTTCATAGCCAATTGGGAGCATGATTCAAGGTTTCCCAAACCAGGAAGACTTTAGTTGCACTCTACACATGAGAGAAAAAGGGGAGATGGGAGGGAATATGAGCGTGTAAGCAAAAGCTGTTTTCAGCACAAAGAGAGCCAGCGGGGTAGTGGTTAACAGTGGTGGACTCTAATCTGGAGAGCTGGGTTTGATTCCCCATTCCTCCACATGAGCAGCGGACTCTAATCTAACAAATTGGGTTTGTTTCCCCACTCCTACATATGAAGCTGGGTGACCTTGGGCTAGTCACAGTTCTCCCAGAACTCTGTTAGCCTCACCTACCTCACAAGGTGCCAGTTGAACACATGAAGCTACCTTATACTGAATCAGACCCTTGGTCTATCAAAGTCAGTATTGTCTACTCAGACTGGCAGCAGCTCTCCAGGGTCTCAGGCACGGGTCTTTCACATCACCTACTTGCCTAGTCCCTTTAACTGGAGATGCCGGGGACTGAACCTGGGATCTTCTGCACGCCAAGCAGATGCTCTACCACTGAGCCACGGCCCCTCCCAGGACTGTTGTAAGCCGCTTTGAGATTCCTTAAAGGTAGAGAAGAACTTAGGTATAAAAAACATCTCCTATTCTTCTTCTGAATGTGGTCAATGGGCTGAGAAAGAACTGGAAAAAATTGTTCTGCACACCCAAAAGGGTATTTGGACTTGTTGGTCTCGAACAGCAATTGCTCATATCACATGGCAAGTCATTTGGAAAACTGAAGATCATTTCAAAACTCTTTTGTGGTATGCCATGGAGTTCTGTTTTCAAAGAGGCCCCTTTGGACATGTTTAATGTTGATCACTGAATCTTGGCTAAGGTCTTAAACTAGGAATTCAGATGTTTGCAGACTACTAAATCTTCTACAGTCTTATGTCTGAAGCTGTTCACATTTAAGCATTCATATTTAATCCAATTTGATCTTTATTGAAGTAAATTAAGATTGACCTGGTTAAATCCAAGTTCTTCACCTTAATGTGATTGCGGGATTGGCAGTTTTTGCCACAAGATCAACTGAAGATAAAATAGAACTGTTTTAGTCAGTAGAATATCAAAGAGACAATGGCTTGTTGTGTTTGATCCCCAGTCAGTTTTTCACTTTATCTTTTCCCGTTCCCCATCTAATTTCATCCCCCGTCTCACATGGCTTTTATGTATTCTGCTCCCGTGATCCCTAGCGTAATTTTTTTCAGTGATCTTCATTTTTCACCTGCTTCATTTCTTTCTTATTTTGTTTTGAGTTGAGAACTAGTACATATATTGTATGTACACTGTACAGCAGAACAGGAGAAAGAAGAGCAACCGCATTTTTCACCAGTAGAAAATCTTCATTTTTCACCAGTAGAAAATCTGGTTGGATCCAATGCATTAGGGCACTTTCATACAGCCCAAATAATGCACTTTCAATCCACTTTTACTGTACCTTAACGATTGTTTGCAAGTGGATTTTGCCAGTTCACACAGTAAAATCCACCTTCAAAGTGCATTGAAAGTGGACTGAAAATGCATTATTTGGGCTGTGTGAAAGTGCCCTTAGTCTTCCCTATGTATTCACATATCTGGCTTATACCTTGAAAGAATAACTTCAAATATATGATTTTATTTGTATATAAGATTTGAATATACTCCTGATGAGAGACCAGCAAACACATATATGAATTGCCAACTGCTTCATTTCTTTCTTATTTATTTTTTTAATCGAGAACTAGTACATATATTGTATGTACACTGTACAGCAGAACAGGAGGAAGAAGAGCAACCGCAGCAACACGAAGATGAATGGCTGTTATCAAACTCAGAATGCAAGCTTGTCTGTTATCACAACTAATATTAGCATGTGTGTATTTACTTCTGCTGCCAAATGTTATCAGTGTTGTTCTGACATGCAGGGAACAACCTGTTCCACACAGATAGTAACCGAGTAGGAAATGGCTCCAGTTTATCTTTGGGACGCTCACAAGGTAGCTTTGTTCACCAGAAAACACTATGTGAATGATGATCTTTTCAAAATGCCTAGTTTTCTGATAAACTTTACGTTCCATCTTCAATCAGAGGTGAGCAGGAGGATGTGGTGGTAAGTCTCTGAATGCCTCGGGTTATCAAAATATTTGAGGCATGACGCATGCACACCTGTTCTGTTTTGACATATGTCTCTCTCTTGGAGCTGAAGTCTCAGGCATGTTATTGGAAAGCCAGAGTGAAGATATATGTTTTTTGCAAATTAATTGAGGACTGTCAGTAGATAGCCTAAGCTTAAAACCTAGGTGCCTAGAACCATGTAATAGTAACAACATCACAAGATAGCTGAACTTTTGTAGGCTCTGTAAGGCTCAACTATTTAAGACATTCTTGATTTCTGTTTTAATTACTGTTGTTTGTTGTATATAATAATATATAGTATATAATGTATTCTATGGATCTGTTTTAATTTGTCAGTATACAGTATGGTGTAGGGGTTAGCATGTCAGATTAGAATCTAGAAGAGCATAACAGAATTCTACAGCTAGGAAACACTACAGGGTTGCCAACCTCCAGAAGAGGCCTAGAGAACACCCCAAGTTACAAATGATTTCCAGAAGACATACCGTATATACTCGCGTATAAGCCGAGTTTTTCAGCCCAAAAAAAGGGCGGAAAAAGCCGAACTCGGCTTATACGTGGGTCAATACGGTAGGGGAGAGGAGGGAGGAGGGAGGGGGGAACTTACCGCCGCCGCCTTCTCCCGGCCGGGAGCGGCCTCCAGAGGCCCTGTCAGCCCTTGGCCCACAGAACCAGAAATCACCACAAAGTCATATAGAGTCCAAACAGATGGCTTTTACTGATCAAATAGGCATACAGCGCAAACGAATAAAATGACAGCTATGAAAGGCTCACTAGCTGGGAGATATTATAAGGCAGGAAAGGCGGGAGATTACACGCATGAATACAGTTTCCCAGGAGCTGAGTTCCCAGGCCTAGGTATGTGACCTTGGGGGGCAGACAATACAGCACAGAGACAGAGGCAATAACGAAACCGAGATAGCAGCCTGACATTCTGCTCCCCTCAAGGCCCCCTCCCAGTCCGCAAGGGGGCTGGCCTGTCCGGGTAAGCAATGTGAAAGGCGTCGACGAGGTCGGGGGCGGAGACATCCCGTGCGCGTACCCATTCGTCATAGGCAGGGGGGAAATGTTTCCAACGAACTAGATATTGCAGATTGCCATGGTGAATACGGGAGTCAAGAATCTTGGAGACTTCGAAGTGTTCTTCCCCCCCCACCATGATGGGTTGCGCAGGCGGTGGGTCCGGATGCCACCGTGGAGAAGCAACATGGGGTTTGAGGAGGCTTATGTGGAAAACAGGATGCACACGCCTCAAGGATTTGGGGAGAGCCAGTTCCACTGTGACAGGGTTTATGACCCGAGTAATGGGGAAAGGGCCAATGAATTTGGCGCTGAGCTTATGGCACGGTTGGGTGGAACGGAGATTTTTGGTGGAAAGGTAAACCAAAGCGCCCACTTGCAGATCACCCCCGGGGGAGCGATGTTTGTCAGCTTGCGCTTTGTATTTACGTTTGGCCCGGTCGAGGTTGCTAACGAGCCAGGGCCAAGTGGTACGGAGGGCGTGTGCCCAGGAGGCAATGTCGGGGTTCCCCTCCCCCTCTACATCATCTGTAGGAGCGATGGGATTGAAATCTTGGCCATACACAGCAAAAAACGGGCTAAAACCTGTGGATTGATGCATGGCATTATTGTAGGCATATTCTGCTAAAGGTAACAGTTCCACCCAGTTATCCTGGTGGTAGTTAACATAACAACGCAAATAACATTCAAGTACAGCATTGACACGTTCAGTTTGACCATCAGTTTGAGGATGGTATGCACTAGACAATCCCTGTTCCACCCCCACCAACTTGAGGAAAGCTTTCCAAAACTTAGAAACGAAACCACTCCCGCGGTCACAAATTATTTTACGCGGAAACGAATGTAAACGAAAGATATGCGTCACGAAGAGGCGGGCCAGTTTCTGAGCAGAGGGGATCCCTGCGCATGGAATCAAATGTATTTGCTTAGAAAACAAATCAGTAACAACCCACAACACAGTTTTACCCCCACTGAGAGGGAGATCAGTCATGAAGTCCATAGCAATCACTTCCCAAGGTCTGCTGGGTGTTTCAAGAGGTTGTAGCAGTCCCGGGGGTTTGCCCTGCGATCGTTTCGCAGCGGCACAAACGGGACAGCTGCGAATGAAGGAGTCAATGTCGGAACGCATTCCCCCCCACCAGAACTGTCTGCGCAATAAGTGAAGGGTCTTCAGAAACCCAAAGTGCCCGGCTGTTTTGGCTCCATGAGCTAAATGTAAAACGTCCTTCCGGAGAGTTTTGGGTACATACAATTTTGAGTCTTTGTACCAGGACCCCCCTTGTTCCAAAACACCAGGAGGTAGGGTATGAGCGGAACGTTCTAAAAGGCACTGGTCCCGAAGGACAGTTAAAAAGGATTCGGAGATGGGGATTTTGGAGGGAGCCCCCCCATCGGTCATGGAGATCTGAGAAACAGTTATAGGGCTAGTGCTTACGTGCGGCGGCGCGCAGACTGCAGGCGGCTGAGCGGTCGGAGGGGTAGGAGGGGCGGGAACTCCAGTCTGTTGCGGTGGCGGCTGGGCAGCCGGTTGGGCTGGCGGAGCTTGCGAGTTAGGGAAGGTGTGTTGATGCTGGGATCGGGTTTGCACAGTCAGCATAGGTAGGGCCCCACGTTGCATAGGGGTGAACAGAGAGTTGGTGGGTCTTTCGAGTTTTACCGGATATTGTGGTAAACGGGAGAGGGCATCCGCGAGAACGTTCTGCTTCCCAGGGACGTGCTTCAGGGTGAAACGGAACTGAGCAAAGAACTCCGCCCACCGTTGTTGTTTCGCCGATAGCTTATGGGACCCCGTGAGGGCAGCTAGATTTTTGTGATCGGTCCAAACTTCAAAGGGTACTTTAGACCCTTCTAAGAATTGCCGCCACAAAGTCAGTGCATGATGAACTGCAGAGGCCTCTTTCTCCCAGATGGGCCAGTTTAATTGAGCGTGCGCAAATTTTTTTGAAAAGTAAGCGCAAGGGTGAAGAAGACCGTCCGGTCCTTGCTGGAGGAGAGCCCCTCCCATGGCTACATCGGAAGCATCGACTTGCACAATGAACATTTGATTTGGGTCTGGGTGCCGTAGCACCGGCTCCGAAGTGAAGAGGCGTTTGAGGGCCAGAAAGGCGGCTTGGCATTGCTCAGTCCATAGGATTTTTGCGGAGGGCAAGGCAGCCGAGCTTACCTTTCCCTTAGTTTTCAGCAGGTCCGTAATGGGTAGAGCCACTTGGGCGAAGTTAGGGATGAATCCCCGATAGAAGTTTGCAAATCCCAGAAATTGCTGTACTTGCTTACGGTTGGTGGGGGGGGTCCAATCGAGGACGGCTTGGACTTTGGCGGGGTCCATGCGGAGACCTTGGTGGGAGATGATGTATCCCAAAAACGTGAGTTTGCTTTGGTGAAATTCACACTTAGCTAGTTTAGCGAACAGTTGATGGTTACGCAGGCGTTGTAGAACTTCCCTGACCAGAGTCACATGCTCGTCCACAGTTTTCGAATAAATGAGAATGTCATCTAAGTAGACCACCACCCCACGATATAGAAGGTCATGTAGGATTTCATTGATGAGTTGCATGAAGACCCCCGGGGCCCCTTTTAATCCGAATGGCATTACAAGGAATTCATACATTCCGAAACAGCTAGAGAAGGCAGTGAGGTGTTCATCTCCTTCGCGGATACGGACTCGGTAGTAGGCTTCCACCAAGTCTAATTTAGAGAACACACGACCTTCCTGTAATTGTCCCAAAATATCCGATATTAATGGGATAGGATAGGCGTTGGTTTGGGTAACCGCATTGAGCTTTCTGAAGTCAATGCACAGGCGAAGGTCGCCCTCTTTTTTCCGGACGAAAAACGCGGGGGCCGAGTTTGGGGCATTCGAAGGGCGAATGAACCCTCTGGCGAGGTTTTTGTCCAAAAAGTCCCGGAGGACAGTGCGCTCGGAAGCGCTCATAGGGTAAATCTTACTTTTGGTTAATGTGCAGTCCTTTACTACTTCAATCGCACAGTCTGAGGCCCGGTGGGGGGGTAAGGCATCACATTCCCTAAGGTCGAAGACATCTTCAAAGTCCCGGTATACAGCGGGTAGAGCCGGTGGTACTGGGGCAGTAGAGGTTAATGCTGGAACGGGCGGAAATGGCAGAGCAAAGTTTTGCCGATGCTGGTCGCAGGTGGGACTAGCGAAAGAGATAGTGTTTGTTTCCCAATCAATACTGGGACTATGTCCTTTAATCCAGTTAATTCCCAAGACCACGTCAAATCGGATAGGGGCTATAGTGAAGTCTATTTGTTCCCAGTGGGAACCAATTCCCATTGCCACCCCTATGGTGCGGTGATCAACTGGACCCCCCTTGAATTGGCTCCCGTCCATTTGAGCAAATTGGACGGGGGCGGGTAAAGCTTCTGAGTCGGCTCTGAGTGCAGCAAACGTGGCTTCGCTTATGAGAGTGCGACAGCAACCGGAGTCAATTAGTGCTTTGACAGGGATTTGTGGACCTCCGTTAAGTTGTTGTAAAACTGCATCCACGTAGACGGTGGAGTCCACTTCTTTGATTTTGGTAGGAGCATTCGGTTTGCTAGGAAGATCCGGAGAGGTCTGTGGAGATGCTCCATTCACCACAGACCGGAGCCGTTTTTTGACAAGTCGAGGGGAGATTCCAGGTTTAAGGCTGGAGAAATCCAAGGGTTTTCCTCATCCGAAGAGGGAAAGCTGTCCCCCAATGGGGCACTTGTAATCCGAGACCCGGCGGGGTCGTTGGAAGCAGGCAGGGAGGCTGGGTCCCCGGCATGGAGTGCAGAGGGTGTGGGCCTTCCCGGAGCTGCGCTGCGGGTGGCCGCGGTGCCTCTGCGTGGTGGACGACCTCGGGCGCGGGTTGTCGTGCTGGGACGAAATAATTCCTGGCGGCGTGGGCAAACGGCTGCAAAGTGGCCCATTTCTCCGCATGTAAGACAGGCACCCCTCTGAAATCGGGCTTCACGTTCCTGAAGCGGACGTGGGGGATTTCGTGGGACGAGCAGTGGTGCCTTGGGTTGAGGCTTTTGGGTGCCCTTCTCCTTGTGCTTTTGACGGACGAGAGAAATAAAGCGGCGGCGGCTTTCCACTTCCTCGGCTAATAGGATCCAGCCTTCAAGGGTATCGGGATCGCCCCGCATGTAAGACCAGTTCAGAATGTCAGGATGCAAGGCTTCCCTGAAATGATGGATTAGGGTGGTCTCGGGCCAACCTACAATTTTACTTGCCAGTCGCTGAAATTCATCGGCAAATTCCCGAACTGTAGCAGAGCCTTGTTTTAATTGTAAGAGTTCCGTTTTGGCTCTTTCCCCCAGGAAGGGGTCCTCAAACCTCCTTCTCAGGGCAGTCATGAAGTTGTTAAGGGAACGAATCGCACGAGAGCGGGTGTCAAACTGGAGGACCATCCAGTCAGCCGCTTTGCCTGTCAGGAGGGAAGCTACGTACCGCACCCGGCTATCTTCCGTTGGAAAAAGTTGACCTTGTTCTCGCATATAACTGTCCACTTGATGCAAGAAACAAGGCAAAGTCTCAAGAGATCCGTCATACGTAGTCCTCAATTTGAGTTGCTTCCAAGGGCCGGGCGCGGGTTGACCCGGTTGCACGGGTGGTCCGGGCGGAGGAGCAACAGGAGCTCCAGGAGGCAAGGGTGGAGCAGGCACATTAGGAGGTGGTTGCACGGGTGGTCCGGGCGGAGGAGCAACAGGAGCTCCAGGAGGTAAGGGTGGAGCAGGCACATTAGCGGGTGGTTGTACGGGTACCCCCTGACCCGGTATCGGAACGGGCTGTGTCTGAGCTATCAGGGTTTGTTGTAATTGCCTGTTCTCTTGAAGCATAAGTTCCATTACTTCCTGGAGTTGATCAACACGGTCGGAGAGCTCCCGATTCTGGGCTCGTAAAAGATGAACCTCCTCACTTGGGCCACCAGTAAGATGAGGCTTACTGGTTCGGAAGCTCGTGGCCCATTGAGAGCTATCCCCATATAAATCCTCGTCTTCAGACTCATCTGAGTCTCGACGTCGGTCAGCCAAACGGCGTGCGCGTTGGGTCGCACGCGACGGGACAAACGCCGGGGAAAAAGTTAGACCTGATAGTCCCAGTACATAGTCCTTGGGGCGCGTGTCCACGTTCGCCTGATTCCTAATCCTTGCTGCAGCCGCCCTGGCTGCTTCCGCCGCCTCTCTCTCTCTTGCGACCCTAGCCGCTTCGGCGGCTTGCTGATCCGCAAGAACTTTGGCGTTCTCAAGTCTTAAGGCAGCCTCTGCCGTAATGCGCGGTAAAAGTTCTGTCTCGAGGAGCAAGAGTATGGGGTCAGGTTCCCCGCCCAACAGAGGTTGGACTCGAACCGCCAGTGCGGACGCCTCGGCTCCAAACGTCGGGGTCAAAACTTGAGCCAAGGTGGCTACCGGGGTGTCCTTTGTACATTCCACAAGGAGAAGAGCGGTGCTAATAGCGACTCGCTTGGCCTCAGCCTGGCAGCTGGCCGCATCCGGGATCAGGGAAAAACCCTCCGGCGGGGCTCCCGCCATGGTAGAAAGAGTTTGTCGAGAAATAAGATTATCCAAAAGTCCAGTTAATATTTGTAAATCCTCAGTCGCCAATCGGGCATCGTCCAGTAATTGATCCAAGTCCTGAAGATCTAAACGAGCATCAGTATCCTCCGATGTTAACATCCAGAGACGTCCTGTAAGAGATTGCCACTGCGTCTGTACCAGTCCTCTCAAGCGGCAAACCTCTCGGGTCGTCCGGAAAAGTTCAGCGATTAAGTCCTGTAACAGAGTAGGGTCCTCTGAGAAGGGCTCCAGGGTAGTAGATCACCTGGAGAGCTGCACAGCTCCCATCCAAGTGGCAGGCGAACCCCCCTGGGCTCCAGCCTGGCTAGGAGAACGGTGAAGATGAGAGATAGCTGTCATAATGTCAGCCCTTGGCCCACAGAACCAGAAATCACCACAAAGTCATATAGAGTCCAAACAGATGGCTTTTACTGATCAAATAGGCATACAGCGCAAACGAATAAAATGACAGCTATGAAAGGCTCACTAGCTGGGAGATATTATAAGGCAGGAAAGGCGGGAGATTACACGCATGAATACAGTTTCCCAGGAGCTGAGTTCCCAGGCCTAGGTATGTGACCTTGGGGGGCAGACAATACAGCACAGAGACAGAGGCAATAACGAAACCGAGATAGCAGCCTGACAGGCCCCTGCGGCCGCAGGGAGGCTGCTCAGCCGCCCCTGCCGCCTTCTCCTGGCCAGGAGCGGCCTCCAGGGGACCCCTGCGGCCGCAGGGAGGCCGCGCCGCTGGGCCCCCGCCTCTTCCCGCCGCCAGGAGTGGCCTGGGGGGGCCTCCTGCAGCTGCAGGAAGGCCGCCCCCGCCGGATCCGCCGCTTCCCACCGCCAGGAGCCCGGTCAGGTAAGCCTGCGGGGGGGAGGGGTTATAAGCCGACCCTCGGCTTATACGTGGGTGCCTAATTTTTCCCCATTTTGGGGGAGAAATTAGGCACCTCGGCTTATACGCGGGTCGGCTTATTCATGGGTATATATGGTAGATCAGTTTCCCCTGGAAAAAATGGCTGCTTTGATGGATGGATGGTATCATGTCCCTCTGAGGTCCCTCCCCTTCCCAAACCTTGCCCTCCCTCCAACTCTCCAGAAATTTCCCAACCCGGAGCTGGCAACCCTAAGGTACTCAGATTAGTTGGATCATCTAGTGTAGTCTAACCCCCAAAGTAAAAAGTAGGGATAATCTAAATTAAGTAGATTTTGAAAAATCTATAAGGCATGCATACAACCATTTTCCATACGACCATTGCTAAATTATTTTTCTATTGCTTAATCCAAATTTACCTTGTTTCTCAGTAAGTTGAGCAACAGAGCCTAGCTTTTTGTTAATGTGCCTTTAAAAACATTAGAAATATAAACATATTCCTCTTAATCTTTTCCCTCTCTATAATTTCTTTGTAGATCCTTTATCATCCTTGTAGCTTTCTACTGAGTGCTTTCTAGTTTAACATGTTCCTGAGCAAAATTGGGAGGTGTCTTTCTTTTCAATTCACCTGGCTGGATTTTATTTGCTTATTTATTTAACTCTCCATTCCATTTGGATCAGATGTTCTATTTTAGAGCCGATTTATACAGCAAACATCCTCCACATTAAAAACAAAGTTGGGGTACGACAAAGGTACTTCTGATCAGCACATTAATCGTCTTTAAAAAATGATTTCTACTGAAACTTTTTTATTGCATTTTGTGTTACCAAATCCAGCACAATAAGACCTGGACAACCCAAGCAGAAAGTTTCAAATCAACGATTTAAAAATTCTGCTGATTATATATATGAGGGCAAACTAAGGGGGAAAGCCTGAAGTCCTATAGATGCTATATCCAAACAGGTCGCATATTTATTTTTTATGGGGGGAGGGGAAATTAGCATTTGACAAGCATCTCCCAGCTCTGCGGTCATATCTAAAGGCTGAAAGGTTGACGTTTGGGGGAACACATGAGATTTCCAGAAACGGATGACTGAACTGCTGATTTTCTCAGCTGCAAAGATTAATAGATTGGGAACTTGCACAACCGAAACAATGGTTCCACTGACAACTCTGGATGGCAAACATCCTATACTACATTCACAAACACCCATAGTGAAGTGCAAACAGAAAGCTATCTGATTAGAAATGCACTACCTTGCTCAGCAAGAACTCAGAATCCATTCAACATGCAATCATAGCTGAGCAGGTAGCCCTCAGTTCTTGGGTTCCACATTTTAACTTTGATATTTGTTATAGTTTGAGTTTCATGGAAGCTGACAGCAATTTCAAATACCTGGCAAAGCATCAAAAAATACAGGTAGGGCAGCACAATGTGTTCTTGACTAGAGTTGTTAGCTTGATGCAAACATCCTATCTTAATTAGCCTTCAGGTAGTTATAATTTAAATGCATCTAATGACAACAAAAGGAAAAAATATAAAGCTCAGTAGTACCTTAATGTCAGTAGCCATGTAAAATATACAAGTTTTCAAGGAAGTGGTACAAAGAAATTTTGATGTCTCTAGACTACAAAAAGAAAGGTGAAACAATGGAGCTTTCAATTCAATGACCTTGAATTAAGCTGCAAAGGGACACTTTTGCCAGCCTTCTATTTGTACCATAAAAGTGGAATGTGAAAGAGCGAGAGAAAACATTTTTCATTTCTAGGAGTAATCTAGAAAGAAAATCAGCGGATTCATTTTGTTTAAAACCTACATACATTTGCTGCTGCTACATATACGGTATATAAAACCAACAAAACATCTCATCTCATCTCACCCCACCTAACCAACAATTTTCCCTAAGAGATAATGTTACTCAGGTGGTAGCCAAGAGTGCTTTTTACCAGCCTGAACTGGTTTGCCAATAAAACCTAATTTCCCTGATATTTCCTGGCTGAAAAGGCTAGCTTTAGTGATGAAATCTATATCAGTGGTAGAAAGTGCCTTCAAGTTTCAGTCAACTTATGGCAACCCCTTGGGGTTTTCAAGGCAAGAGACATTCAGAGGTAGTTTGCCACTGCCTGCCTCTTTAGGCTGACTCCCATCCAAATACTAACCAGGGCCAACCCAGCTTAGATTGCAAGATGTGACAAGATCAGGCTAGTCTGGGCCGTCTGGGTCAGGTCCTGAATAAAGAGTGAAGTACATGTATGGAGAGGTTCAAGGGGAAAGGCATTCCAAAGATGAGAAGCCACCACTGAAAAAGCCCCATCTCTGGTTCCTACCTGCTTCATGTCTCAGGCTGGGGCACAGAGAACAGTGTCCTGGAGGAAGATCTACAGTCTAGATAATAAAGGCAAGTTGGTCGTTCACCTTGCCTTTATTGAACCAAAACCTTGAATTATGCTTGGAAACAATGCGGGCCTCAGGTCTGTTGGAGAAGGCCAAAGCACTCAATCACTGTCCTCCATTGTACAGAGGATTTGACACATTTGCATAAAGACAGAATCAATAAAGGATGGACTGAATGTGTGAAATAGTTATTAGAGTGCAAACATAAGCAAAATGGTATTCTGAACTACTTAGCTTAGACAATATAGAGCCGCAGAAGGTACACAACAAGTCTTAAAAATTATGTTTCAGAGGAAATAACAGTAAATGACAATGGCTATTAGGATTAAAAACAGCTGTGGGTTATAAGTATTAAAATGGCTATAAATTGCCAACTAACAAATTCAGTTGGTACATTAGAAACTGCTTCAAAGGTATCAATGAAACCATTTTGGAAGCAAACAATCTCAGAAATGCTTAGGACAGAAAGCACCATTCTGATAATTTTAATGAATAACTTATTTTGCTACGTAAAACTGCTTCCTAAAAGCATGGAAAACTCTCAAAACTGACCATCATAATATGCTACAAAAAAAATCTTGAAACTAAAAAGCGAACTAAACCCCCTCAATAAACAAAACAATAGTATCTCTCCAAAGAGAGTTACTACTTCCTTCCAGAATGAAATTCCCAACTGTTTATAAATAGCAACATGTTTTTCCATTACTAGAAACCACTGCCAAATAGCGGACAATAAAGAAGCATGTCCAGAGGGAAGACCAGGAGGAGAAGGGGGGAGAAAGCACAGCTGGATGATAGATGGCTACTTTGGGTCTTTCTTTTGTAGGCTGAGCTAAGTGACACCATCCCCCACGGTGCTGGCGACACACTTCCTTCTCTTACCTTCTACACTGAAGAGTCTTTGACAACTTTATGTGAACAGATGGAGGGGGGAAGATGATGAAAGGGATACAAAATTAGGAAGCAGCAAGTGGAGACTCATGAAAATTCCCTGATGTGTTTTGTTTTCTTTGCAATACCTTATTTACACTCATTCAGCATTCCTTCAGACATGCATGCACACAACCCTTTTGTCACCAGCTTCTGGTATGGGCAAGTGAATCCCCATTTGTTAGCCTAATGGCAGATCCCAGTTCTTACATCTCAATGGAGAGATCCAGGGCCTTGACTGGGATATGAATTTGCTGCCCTAATAATGCCCCCTCCCAGTTTTGAACCATTTAGCTTTACCCACAGAATTCAACTGAATGCTCCTGTTGTTCCCAGGACCTGGGAGATGGGATAGATGTATTTCCTTTCTCTAAAAATGACCCTCTCTTCCAGGTTTCTCACATCTGCCTTCCTGATAAGTTTGCATATATCAAAGGAGACACAACCAGGTCTGTTTTTTCCTTACATTTATATGGTGAGGGATAGACAGAGAGAGAGTCAACTCCAGTGAAACTGCAGTCCTTCTTGATCTGCAGAATGCCTGACTTGGTGGGCGGAGTTGGCATAACCAATTAACAATTGGGCCACCAATCTCTAGTATCATCTTATAGACTGCCTTTTTCACTGGGACCCAAGGTGGATTACGTAGACTAAGGGGATTACTGCATTATGTATTCCCAGCGATGTATTAAGAGTTTGAAAATGTTATAAAAAATACTGTTCGCACTTTCTATGTATTCCCAGCGATGTATTAAGAGTTTGAAAACGTCATAAAACCGAGGAGAAAAGTTAATTTATTAAAACAATTCCTCTAAACTTTGTTGCAGAAATTTGGAAGTATTCTCATATGGTAATAAAATTTAAAAAGTAGAGAAAAGGAGCATGAATTTATCAGGTTTGTTTAGATTCCAGAGTTCTAATGATTCTGAATGAACTACGAAGTGATATATGCCCTTTCGCACAAACCTGAAAGTTTTCAAACATTATTAATTAGGGAGCAAAACACATGATGAATTTGATTGCAAGGAAAGAATTTATCCTTTATCCCTTGTGCCATTTCCCCAATCTAAATTGCACACCTGGGGAAAAGATACAGCATCTGTACAGCCTGGGTGAGGCAATTTATATTGGCAAAACTGAAGGGGAGGAAAGGCTTTACAATCCCTTTCCTCGTCACCACTATTCTGACTCCCCATTTAAAAACAACTCCCATTTTCACAAAATTGGGAGAATGATCATTGGTATTTTACTGTACATGTAGTGTGGCTTTGACTTTCATGATTTACTGTAAGAACAGAAGTTCTTAGATTCTAGCAAATAGGTCCACCTGAGAAAAATAGCATGCATATATTATTTTCACATAATTCATGCTAACCAACTGAACACATATTCATTTATGTTATACTAATTATTTATATTTTGAAAAAACTCTCTGCAAATAAAAAGTATATCCGTGAGAAATGGCCTAACCTAGACCTTTGTATGGTGTGCTAGATGTAGGGGAGTTTTGCAAAACTGTAATAACTCACCTGCAGTTTGAAATAGCAGAGTCCATCCTACAATCTTGGTCCTCTGCCACCTCTTTCTGTTGCCCATCTAGATCAGGCCTCATTGATCAAGTATATAATCATAATGATTGGGTTAGAATTTCACATTTTCTTCCAAGAATGTATTTTACCTCGGCTCCTGAGTATTTCTCCGTTTGTTGGACAAGCTCATCCAACTGGATCTCATCCGAGATGGGCATTTTGCAGAAATGAAGTTTAAAGATTTCTCTACGAGTAGCAGCATCAGGCAGAGGCACGTATATGATTCTGTCAATTCGACCAGGTCGCATCAAAGCCTGCGTCAAAGAAGTCATCAAAAGAGACCCATTATTTGCAACAGAAGGAATCAACAAAGAAAAGTCCACCTACCATGGCTTGCCTCGAACTAAATGTTTCAGATGAACTCTCACATCACAAAAGGTATGTAAAATGACCACATATGTCTGACTTACATATCAGCGATGGGATTCATGCAGAAAAGTTTCCTACAAATGTACTGACAACTGGCACCATATTTTGCAGGCGTCATCTGATTTCACTGTTAATTTCTGCATCAGAAGACTCACATTCTAGCTGTATCTGAAGAAGTGAGCTATGGCTCACGAAAGTTCTCCCCCACCTGCCTTGTGTGTGGGGGGGAGGGCTGCTGGCTCCCACAAGATGCGGGCCACGAGCTCACAACAGCAGCACCTCCTGCCTACTTTGCATGGGGTGCCCTCCACCACCAGCCCACTGGGATTTCCCCCCCGTGGCCTTAGTGGCCAGTCTGCTCCTGCAGCAGATCCCATACCGATAGGATAATATAAGCAGGACCACCATCACAATAACAAGCCAAACCTTATCATAATGTTCACTAATAAAAAGTGAAGGCAAAAACTTCTGATGCTCCTTCAGGCATCCGTGTATAACCTATGGAACTGCCCCCCTCCCCATGGCGACTGCACAAAAGGAAAGAACCAGTTGCCAGAAGCTCTCCTTACTCACGTTTATATAACAAAATGAAATATGAGCTTTTAATTTACTCATAACTATTGTCATCTTGTTAACAAAACTGCTTGCATGCAAATTCTGAATTTTAAATACATTTTCAGCTGGATGCATTTAAGACACAGCACATAAACTAAATTGTTTTTTATGTTAGAGTTCTCCCTTGGGCAGTGTAGTTGGAGCTCCAGTTGACTAGAGATATTGCATGGCTGTCCTGGGCTCACAGCCAATAAGATTTTTTCCCAGCCTGATCATGTCAGTGAAAGTCACGCTGAAAAATAGTAGGAAGAAGCTTTCCTTCCTGCCCAGCATTGATCAAGTTAACACCCTTCCTAAAGTTTCTTTAAAAAGCCCATTGTGAGCACTCTGGTGTGGAAAAATCCATCTTGCATGCTAAGAGTTGTCCTGTTATTTTTAAAACAAAAGCCTGAATATTTTCAGCTAAGGAAACTGCACAGCAAGCCCAGCGTAGCCACCCATAGGATCACTGGAGTGTTTCCTTGAAGTTTCAACAGGCATGGAGACAGAACTGCCAGTTCATTGTTCAGTCGAGTCACATTTCTATCAGGAAGCTGCTTTGGAATTAATTTGGCTGCTGTCCAATATCCCCTTTAGGAGCATCAACAAGCATACACACATTCCCCCCCCCCCTTAGCAGCAGTTCCTTGTGCTTTGTCAAACGCTTGTTCTGAAAGGCCTTTGGGTTTTCAAGAGCAGCTTGTCAGGCAAATAGACCAGTTCTGTACTATTAGCCCCACTCTGCACACTGTGCCTACAACATAGCCCTTGAGATCTGGATCTCTGGATCTTTACAATGCAATGTTAAGTGTGAACACTGTTTTCCTGATAATGCCTGCTAACAACTGTTTGCATTACTCACAGAAAGTTCATAATAAACATAGTACTTTGGCTACATCAGGGTAATAAAAAAAGACTTGTTGGATTAGAGTAAGGACATTATCAGACAATGCTTTCTACTATTTTCTTCTAGAAGATGACCCTGCCTTTATTCTGTTAAGATTTGTGAAGGTAAATCTGATATGGGGTGATCCTTTTGTTTGTTTGTTTTTTAAATATTTTGTACCTATTAATATGGTCCTGTGAAGTATTTCTTTATTTTCCTTTTCTGCATTAGAAACTGATCGTATCAAATTACTTGGGCAATAGAAAATGGTGTCCTGTAAACATTTTCTCTTTCTATCCAGAATGGCTTCACCTTATATGTAGACTATCTAAAGGCTCATCAACATTTAGGGAGCATGGGGGAGGGGAACAGATACTGAATTCTGGTCCTTTCCCCAGCCCCACTCACCACAACCTTCAACTACGTCAACCACCATCACACCTCAAGTGGAGAAGAAGTACTGACCCTGCTACTTGCTATGCCAACCACAATGAAAGTCCGAAGAATGACAGTGGTAAATTCCTGTTTTGTCCACAATTAAGACCATGCCATGGGCAGAGAAAGGTCAAGTGTGCTTTTCCAGGACTGAAAATGCCCTCCTGTTGTACAAATCACCCATGGCTTCCAGGTCTTATGGAGGAGGTGAGAAATGTTTTCATTCCCTAAGGGGAAATGATCTGCATTCTTCTGCCTCTCCCACTTCCTAATGCCTTCTCTCCACAGTTGTCTGAAAAGGAGGGGATAGCTTCCTCCCATGGTGAACTAGATCACCCATAGTCTCCTCCCATATTATAACATTGTCCCCAGTTGCAGAGGTTTTCTATTTCCATGGCCATGAATGTCAGCCATTAATTCTATGGAAGAAAGCTAAAACACTTACACTCATGAATAGCGTCAGCCAATCTCCTTCCCTCAGCAGGCCCTGAATTAACAGACATTGCCCCCTCAATCTTGTCCTAGACATTCATTTAAAATGTTTATATCCTGCTTTATTCCTGGTGTACCAAGTTTTAAAGTTGTTCCACAGAAATCTATGGGAGCCAGATAACTGAGCCAGCCCATGTTTTCATGGTCCCAACTCTTTCATCTCCCCACCCTGCCTCGGGACCCATTTTTCAGTCATTCTAGAATGTAATGAGATATGGGGAAAGAATGACCAAGAGAGCACACTGGGGACTGGCTATTACAGAAAGACAGAGATAGACAGATACAGAGATAAAATTATTTTAAAGAATCAGGCTGTACAACATTTCTGTCATGTCAGCCTTGCTCAAGACCTGAAGCATTGTGCAAGCTGACAAGAAAAGACTTGATGTGTTTGACAGCAGGTGTTCAGGAAGAATCTGCAATATCAAGTGGCAGCACTTTGTAAGGCACAGTCAACAAGACAGAAACATTTTACATGGCTATTACCCAAAAGTATTAATAAAGGGAAAAGAAACAGATGGCTTGATCCTCCGAGCAAGATTTGACAACTCAAAAGGAAAGGATATTTATTTGAAATGAGTGCGCAGACACAAATGGAATGGGACCAATATGAACACATTACTACTAAGCTCTCTTTAGCAAACAGCTAGCCAGAGACTTTGCCTGATTAATGCAAACTCTTCTTGGAGTAGTACAATAAAATAGGTACAACATAAAAATTCAAAAACATAACAATCATCAAAAAATAAGAAGAGATGCAATAGTTATTTATACTGTGTGAGAAATTAAGCTTATTACAGTAGCACAGAGGAAGGGTCACAATCCATTTACAAAGGGTCAGCTGACTGGCCTAACACATCTGAGAAGGGTGCATTACAAGATTATCCAAAATGTATATATTTTTTTACATTCCTGTACTATTTCCCTGCTCCACTCAACAAGGGACAGCATTACAGGCAAAGGCGAGGATGTCCTTTCCACTGTAGTTCTTCAAATGGCTCAAGAGGGGGTATGAAAAAGTGCTGTTTTTAATTCCTGAAGCCATTTGAATCTAATGTGCCATAACATTCAAGCTGTGTGCTGCCATTTCTGCTTTTCAGTCCACAGACCTGGGAGAAGAAACAACCTACAGGGATTCAACTACATAATTGGCGATATGTCGATCTAAAATTACATGGAAAGAGGTTAGCATATGTACCACACACAAAAAATCCAGTAGCATATTACCATATATACTCGCGTATAAGCCGAGTTTTTCAGTCCAAAAAAAGGGCTGAAAAAGCCGAACTCGGCTTATACGCGGGTCAATACGGTAGAGGGGGGAGGAGGGAGGAGGGAGGGGGGAACTTACCTCCATCACCGCCGCCGCCGGGCCCAGGCGCCTTCCTTCAGCCGGCAGGGGCCTTCCAGCGCAGGCAGGAGGCCCCCGCCGGCCGCGCCGCCACTGGCCGCGCGCCTGGCCACCTTCCTCTGGCCGGGAGGGGCCTGCCTGCTCAGGCAGGAGGCCCCCGCCGGCCGCGCTGCCGCCGGCAGCGCGCCTGGCCACTTTCCTCTGGTCGGGAGGGGCCTGCCTGCTCAGGCAGGAGGCCCCCGCCGGCCACGCCGCCGCCGGCAGCGCGCCTGGCCACCTTCCTCTGGCCGGGAGGGGCCTGCCTGCTCAGGCAGGAGGCCCCCGCCGGCCACGCGGCCGCCGGCAACACGCCTGGCTGCCTTCCTCTGGCCGGGAGGGGCCTGCCTGCTCAGGCAGGAGGCCCCCGCCGGCCGCGCCGCCACCGGCAGCGCGCCTGGCCGCCTTCCTCTGGCTGGGAGGGGCCTGCCTGCCTGCTTATACCCGAGTATATATAGTAATGTTTCTTCCTTGGGATGTCGGATGTACCCAGAAGATGACAAACAATGGTGGTGAAAGGATCCTGGCAGAATTCATCCACTCTGCTGTCTACTTCTGGAGTAAACTGGTACTGTATCTCTGTTTATAGTTCTGCTCTCTTGCCCCCCAACAAGGATCTAACTGCAAAAGAGAGGGCCACACCAATGCAGAGTCAAAGCAGAGAAGAAGGGGGAAAGTGTGGTAGATTTTTTTCAAAATTATGTATCACTCCAAGATTCCTACATGTTTTGCACACTGCTTCATGTGGGGATCTGTTTCAACCGTGGGAACATTTGGAGAAATGGTTGCCTTACAGATCCTCTGACAAAGCTGTGTACAAAACACATAGGGTTTTTAAGTGATACATAATTTTTTAAAATTCCCTCCTGCAGCACTGCTCTGACCCAACAAAAACCCAACTTGCATCCTACCAGAACTACAAACTGAATCACAGAATTTAATTGGCTATTTTTTTAGTCCTGTATTTGCTTTTTTCTAAACTCATTAAGTACTAACAAAGAGTGTTCTTTCTCTGCCTGACAAACCAATATTGTTGGGGTGTATGCTTCATTAAATTCAGTAAATTCTGTAACTGGTACACATGGTGAAAAATTGGTGCTGTCCCTACATCTGGGGTTGAAGGTTCTGCTTCCATACCTGGCGCCCAGGCAAGAAGGTGCAAACCTGCCACTCAGCTGGCCTGGCCTACTCTGCTCCCAACACTGAAGCTGAGGTCAGGGGCAACTCCAGCTGGGGAGGGCTCGGCGGCAGCTCCTTTAAAGGGCTATGTCTGCTGGGAGGGTGGTCCCATGGTGCTCTTCCCTCCCCCAAGAACTGCCAGGGGCTTCCTGGGCCTGTGTAGATGTTGTACCTCCTTTAAATTGAGTAACAGAGATTTTGGGGGACAATTCTTTATTCTAGATATTCAACAGCAAACCCTTGTAAGAAAACAATAAACCTTCTTACCATTTTTTCAGTGCCCTAAACTGTGTCTAAGAATTTTGGCGTTAAATATTCTCTCACACTGTAATGCATTTCATCACTTTGTATCATGAATGTACCTTGATACTTTTGGACTACTTCTGCATCATAGCTTCCCTAATTTTACTAGGTCATCTTCTCTTTTATCTAAGATGAAAACAAAGTACTGGGTTGGTACACATGAGATTCACAGAATGAATTAGCTATTTCCTCACTTGGCATTCCAAGCTATATAAAAATCTCCTGCCCCTTTCCTCTTTCTCCCTGATGACTCATTTTAGCAAGCCAAAATATTTTAGAGACTGGCAGCCACCCATGTTCCATCACAACTTTCTCATTAATCAACAGTGCCTTATTGTTTGCACCGTGCGACAGCTTCAGATAGCACGTAGCATTCTCAGGAGTTGCCCCAGTGTAAAACTCCCCTCCCCTGGGTTCACCAAAGTCTGATCTCTTAGAGACTTTATTTTAGCTGCTAGGTATAAGCAAGAGTGATACAACTTTAAGTGGTTTGGAACAGGCTTGAATCCTATCTACGTTTTCTGTTGATGGAAGGTGTTTTTGCTGGCAAAAGAGGAGAGCAAGTGATTTTCACCAATCTCTGCCAACACTGCAGATACCCACCAACTCCAGTGCTGTTTCTGAGCATCCACGGAAATGCAGGATTTCAGGGGACATGGCAGGTTGCAAGAGAAGTTTGCCTTTGCAAACACTGCTCTCTTACATAGCACAGGATTCAAGCTAATATATTTAGCTAGACATTTTATCATCTCTCTATTGTATTATGCTTTTTAAAACCTTTGTCACCTGCTTTAATGCTGAAGGATATGGTAGGACTGAATTTGAAATAAGCCCCTCCCCTCTTCCACAAGCATCCACCTGCAAGTAGTAGAGCAAATATCAGAGGAATTACATTTATGAAAACAATGTAAATGATGTGTTATTGGGAAGGCAACATTAGAAGATTGTGTGTGTGTGTGTTAATTTACACCAGGTTTCTTATTTCTGACCTTTAAGTAGAATAACTCTCCCTTTTTAAAAGGACCAGGTTTAAAGTGAAAGCTCACTGATATCCATCCAGAAGTTAAAGTTCAGAAATTGAACAGAGGCTGTACTGTGAAAAAGAAATGGCATTTGTACTGGGAGGTGCCACTGCGGACTGTGGGGAAATTGTGGAAGGACACAGAAGGCACTAGGAGGGTTGGTTATAGAACCTCCAAGGGTTGTGTGGGGTAGAGTGATCCTTTGCATAAGCCTATTTCTTTGTTGGTTATTAATTACAATTATGTATCAGCTTTATGCCATCATGGCACTTTAGGCAGTGTTATGCAGTGGTAGAAAGTGCCAACAAGTCTCAGCTGACTTATAGCGACTCTGTAGGGTTTTCAAGGCAAGAGACAATCAGGTGGCTTGCCATTGACCGTCTCTGCATAGCAACATTAGACTCCTTTGGTGGTCTCCCATCTAAGAACTAACCAGAGTCAACCTTGCTTAGCTTCCCAGATCTGAGGAGATTGGGCTAGACTGGGCCATCCAGGTCAGGGTTTATGCAGGATCCCCAAAATGTCTCCCATCCAGAAACCAACCAGCCTGCTTAGCTTCAGCAAGGATGCTGCATCATATTCCTTTCTTCCAGGACGCTATGTGACATTAACTACCCCTTCAAAGGAAATGATTCTGTCGCTTATTGTATTTACCTGTTTAAATTCAATAGAGAGTAGAAAACAAATACTACTGTAACTGCTGCACTACAATGGCCAGCTACCCGATCTGTCCCCAACTTCTACTAAAATGATTTGCAATAACATGAACTGATGGGGGGGGGGCATCTTTCAACAGCCACTAAACAATATACAATTTTTAAAGGTACCTTTTCTTAAATTCTTCTAGCAAAGAAGCACCAAAACCTCAGGAATGCTTAAAAGGGGGGGGGGAACTACCCTTTTGAGTTGGGGGGTTTAAAAGAACATCTTTAGAAAAGATAACAATTATATGTAATGAAACCTGGAACCAGCCTCTCTTGGCAATTAATCACCCAGGAGACACTGCAATCCTGCAGGCTGTTTCTGACAGATTCCGCGCGCTTTACACGAATCACCAGGGATAAGATGTGTCTGGGCTGGCTTCTGACAGGAACGGCTCAGGTAGATCGTTCCCAACTTTATTTTTTTTTTAAAGATACACAAACATGTTACAAACACACATCTGTAGGTCTGTGATTTTGTATTAAATGTGTATCCAATATGCAGAACTCATACTGGCCAAGCCTCTCAACACCCCCCTTAGCAAAAGAGAGCTCTCCATCACTTAACAGAGATACTTCCTGTTTTCAAGCAGTTGGGAAGGCATGACTTCCAACCCAAATACTTGGTTTGGCAAGCTCTCGCTGTGTTGATAGATGCTTTTATAACCACTTCATTCCACCTGAAGTTTCAGTACAAAAGCAGAGCATGGGTTCTCCCCCCCCCCCCGCCTTCCAAGGAAGGAAAAAAGGATAGAGAGAAGGGTGGGGGAGAGAAGGAAAACACAAAAAGGCAAGACAATAGAGGTTACCTTAGCTCAGTAAAGTGTGAATTTGTAATCTTACAATGATGATGTTTGAGAGGGGAAAATAAAGCCCCTTATCAGTAAAAGAATGAACACTGGATTCTTGCCCAAATGCTACAAGTCCTCAAAGATATCGGAGAAGCAAGCATGAGACAAATACATCTATGTATAGTCTGTGGCTCTGAATGAATAAAGCTCCACGCAGTTCAATGATCAACATTCCCCATGCATTTTCCCTACACAAACAATCATCCTGAGCATTTGCACAGACGTGGTCTGAAGGCACATGACTGCAGCCACTTTGCTGAAGCTAAGCAGGGCTGTATCTGACTGGGAGACTGCCTGGGAATCCTATGCAGGCTTCCCTGAGTTCCACGGAAGAAAGACACCAAATGAATCCTTCCAATGCTTCTAGCCCTTGTGTGCATGTTTTTCACTGCAGCAAAGCTTCTCTTGTGAATAAGATCTCTCTTCACGAACCCCACGATCTCTAACCCGATCATCTGTGAATTGCTCCATTTCTCTCAGTCTGAAAAGTCCATGGGGTTGGTGCCAGCAGCACCGTTTGAGGATCAGAGATGAAATGTGGTTTTAAGATCTCCGGATATAAACATACAAGTGACTGATTCATGTAAAAAAAAAATTATAGACAGCAGCCATTCTTGGCAGTCCACACAACACGTTTTATATGGCTTCCCCTTGCTCTACTGCCGTCTCCCCACAACAAAGGGAGGGGAAAAGCATGTTTCTTGCTCCTCTATACAAGGGAAATAAACACGGCTTCACTATTTAAGAGCAGCAATAAGGAATCCAATTCTAAGGCTAGGCAGGCTGTGGATAAAAGAGGACAGCGCCACAGGGCAAGGCCACAAAAATGCACCCAGTTCCAAAAGAGAACCTCACAGCCCTCAGAAGAAAGTCACCTCAGTTTAAGGAGCACAATTTAACTGTCCTTTGCACTGCGTAGGGCTCCAAAGAACCCTGAACTCTAAAATCCCAGCAAGAGAATGCCTACATCTACAGTTCACACTTTCTGTGTACCCACAATATAATGTGTGTTTGGGGACAATGAAAACTGTTTGCACAAAGAAGAGAAATGCATTGTGTGAACAAGCCCTGAGACTTGTTCTAGTATGATCTTCAGAGTTCAAAATTCTCTTCAAAGAATAATTCTACTTTACACTTGCAGGAAAATCCTGCTGTTTCAGGAGCCTATTTATTTAAAATGTTTTTTATATCACATTTTCCATAGAAGTTCAAAAACAATAAAGTGAAAATTACTAATTAATGATATTCAAATTACAAAATGAAAACATACAGCCACAAATGGTGTAAATAACATAAAACAGATGAGCAAAATTTCACTGCAGCAGCTGAATAACCAGTAAAAAAACATTTAAAGAAGTGATAAAATAGCGAGTACCAATGACTTAACCAAAAGCCAACTGGGCGGGGGGAGGGGGGGAACATGTTGACATTTAGACAACAATAAAGATGAATGCCAGATGAAACTCTCAGGGGAGCACAATTACGGTGCCACCACAGAAAAGGTTCTTCCCCTTTGCCTCAACTCAGTGGGTAGACCTGGAGAGTGGTCTCAACAGATTACCTCAGTGAAGCAAGACAATATGGGAGCACAGGGTCCTTCAGACACCCTGGCCCCGTGCCACTGATGCATTGGGGGGTTTAAAGGGTCAGGGCCAGCACTCTGAATTTGCACTGGAAGCCAACAAAGACATTTCAAAATAAGCCCCCTGTGTTCACTGTGATACATTCCTGTTGAAACCCTGGCCACAGCATTTTGTACCAGCTGCAATTTCTGACGATCTTCAAAGCCAAAGCTATGTAGAATGTCTTATGAAACTCTGATACAACCAGCAGGATAACCATGGCTGGATCATTCCAGAAAGGGCATCGACGATGCACTAATCAAAGTTGTCAGAATAAACTAGCTTGCATACATTTGGTGCAATGCGCGTCCGCTATAACTATGTGTTGTACCAATCACCTTCAAAACTTTCAAGACCCAAAGGAAATAGAAGTAGGTTGGAAATTCACTCATTCCCCTACAGACAAGTGGGCGAGATAGCATCACAACACTAAGACGGCCCTACATCTGCAGAACAGAAGTCTCCTCTGATTTTGGCGCCTGCTGTTAATACAATTGTGCGTAGTTCTGGTCTGATCAACATGAGAATTTCACAATTCAGACAATTTCATAACGTCTGCAAGATTTATATCCCACTTGACAGCTGCAGGATTCTCTGCAAGCAGAGAAATTCCGAAGACAAAAACAGTGGAATGAGGGTCCAAACACAAAAATCTCCCCTCCCCCCCCCCCCGCATACAGGAATTGCTTTTCCTAAAAGCTTGCCAATTCCCTGTTCACAATGATAGTCGGTCACCTATCACACAGTGGGTAATAATTTATTTCACAGACAGAAGTCTGATGACATCAACTCAGTCTTGTTCTAATGTCAAGGGGAACTGCTTAAGGTCTACTCAGACTACAGCGGCCAGTAATTATAAGGTTTTGCCTTGCAAATAAATCTAGACTTTGCTTATTGCCTGTTACCTTTATGTTAGGCACACAAAAGGGGAAATTAGATCCTAAAGTACACAATGCTCCTCAACAATCTCTACCAAGTTTGGGTCCACCTGTTTTCCAATTACCCAATCCAAGTTACTTCAAAAGAGATGGCAAATTTCTCTTTGCCCAGAGAAGATAAAAACAACCAAAGAGCAGCATACTAGCTCAACGCAAAATAGTTGATACCATATGTTAACTAATTATTCACAGCATTCCCGTTGCACATACTCACTCACTAACACCACAAGCTTGTTTCATCTGCAGCTGTGAAATTCCATTTTCCTCTTTTCTGCCTAAAGAGAACTCTTCCCTCCACTTCATAAGCAATAAATCTGTTGGAAACAGACCACTTGGGAACAATCTGCATTCCAGACAAAAGGGGAAGAGGTATGATTGGAAAAGGAAGGATCGGTTAGCATATTTACAGTTGACTATGGATGCTTGCCGAACAGAGTGTGGAGTGGTGTAGTACAAAACACAGGTACAGCCACAGTTCCAAAAGCCTGGCACCAACGCGGCGAGACCTTTTAGCTCTCAGAATGGATAGGAGGCACAGGGGAAAGCATATGCCAAAAACAGAAAGGGGTTTTCTTCCCCCAAAGCATGCAATTTAAAACCATTAAAATAAATAAGAGTTTTGAAGCTGAATACAGCCGGATGTGGCTTGCACCCAAATTGTAATAAAATCATTGTTATGATATTAGGCACTCTGTAACTTCATTGCACTAAGACCAGAGCGCTTCCAAAACCATCAGCTAGGTCTCTTTTAAGTAGCTGTGCTTTTATGTCAGCGGAGATGCAAGATGGTTTGGGATGTGATACTAAGCAGGACTTCATATATGTACATTACGCTGAAATGAACAGAATATACTGAGAGTACAAGTAGGGTCCAGACAACACTTTCCTATACCAAAAAGGGAAGCGGCTTGTTTCAATTGATTCCTCCCTACTGTTGCATGCCTCTAAGTCACCCCTCATTGTGTTCCTGAGACTCCCCTGTCTGATAGCATTTCAGGGAGATCCAAGAAAGGGGAAAAGGGAGAGTCACTCTCTCTCAGCCTAACCTACCTCACAAGATTGCTGTGAGGATATGGAGAAGAGACAGATATATGCCTCCCTGAGCTCCTTGGAAGAAAAGGGAGACAAAAAGACATTAAAAAGAAATTATATGGAAAGGGTTCTATTAAGCATTAAAAGGTTCTAGCTGAACATGTGATTGAAATAAGGGTGCCCTATACTTAAAAATAACATCTACAGAACTATGTAAGAAATGGCTTTTTATAAGGTTCTAAAAATAACTGGGTCTTTTTAAATAACATTTAAACCAATATACACCAATCACAGTTTTTAACAGATAATTATCCACTTGCTTGCCTTTCAGTTAAACAACTTGATCAGACAAGGTTCCAATAAAAATGTTAACAGTAGTTATAACCCTGTAATAAAAGTTACACTGGGGGCTCAGGCAGATTATATATTAATACCATTTATATTAGTTTGTTCCGATTCTACTATTGTCTTGCTATGCAAGAAGTGCTAAAGGTGTTTTCTCGGATTTCCTAACTTTTGAATTGGGACAAAACATTCAGAACTGTTCTTTAAAAAAAAGTTATGACTCATTTTCAAAACTGTTTTACCAAGTTACATTGTTTACTTCAACAAGATTTCAATAAAGCTGCTTTAAGAGGTAATAAATATAGCAAAAGAATTTAATCCACAAGCATACATTTAAACATTACCTGTGGGCCCATATAGCCTTAGCATTAAGTAACTTAAAAGCAAGCCCACAGGAATTATTGTTAAATAATGGCACAATTATCAAAGAGAATGGAGTCTCTGTCAGTCATTTTAGGTTAATTGCAAGTTGGTGGTTGGAAGGTAAAACAGATGCAATTTAGTTTGCAGTGCTTTCAAAATAGTTTTAATCGGGAACGCCAAATAAATGGACTTAGAGCAAATCATGTGACTATACAATTACATAGGCTCTTTACAGGTGCCAAATTGGTTGCATCATATCTATGCTCAAATCCTCAAAGGCTCCTGTCCTGAAGGAAGGAACTAGTGTGGTAACACCATAAATCTGAAAATCTGTTACATGAATCTGGAAACTGCTCAAATATTTAGCAGGAAACTTATGGTGTTTCAAATCTATTGGATTTTTCCATGGAACTTGATAATTTCTGTTGAAAATAGGATTGCCAGCTCCGGTTTGGGAAATACCTGGAGATTTTGGGGGGGGAACCTGAGTAGGGCAGGGTTTGGGGAGGGAGGGACTTCAATGCCATAGAGTCCAATTGCCAAAGCGACCATTTTTCTCCCCTCTTTCCCTCTCCTGAAAGCTCCCATAACCTCTCCTTTTTTCTAATTCCTTCTCTCCTTCCCACCCAACAGACTACCTACCTTTATAAGCCCTCTCCCCCGGTTTTCAGTGTTCCCTCCTCCCCCATGAGCCTGTACCTGGGAATACTATGACTCAGTTGTTTGGTGCTGGCTGCCAGGCCCAATTGTCTGGTGAGCACTGTATTCCCCTTGTATTCCCTTCCCCACACTTTTCCCTCTCCTGGCAACTCCCCTATACTCACCTTTCTCTGCTTAATTCTTTCTTAGGGTTGCCAGCTCTGGGTTGGGAAATTCCTGGATATTTGGAGGTGGAATTTTGGGAAGGCAGGATTTAGGGAGGGGAAAGACCTCAGTGGAGTATAATGCCAGAGTTCACCCTCCAAAGCAGACATTTTCTCCAGGGGAGCTGATCCCTGTTGTCTGGCGATGTTATAATGCTGGGAGATCTCCAAGCCCCACATGGAGGTTGCCAACCCTATTCTTTATATGCCACCCATCTTTAGCTACACACACACACACACATATACATGGCAGAATATAGGGATTCAAACTTGGATCTCTCAGATAGTAGTCTGGAACTCTCACTATGCAACACTGGCTTTTGTGGGGTGGCTGCTGTCAAACAGTAGCAAGCAGCTGGTCCTGGGTGAGTCATGCAAGTCAGGTGTCAGCATGTTGCCCAGTGGTTGCTATCTAACTTGCCCCCATTAGCCCTCCCTTAATGGCCAAAACAGCCGTGGAAAGAGCCCTGCCCCCTCCCACTGCTTTTTAGTGACAGAAACCAATGCTTGAAGGCTTGCAATACTATGGTGGTTGCTTAGCAACGGTCACTGAGTGCATTTGTTTCTTAAAGCTACAGGTGCTGCTTCTATTACTTTTGACGGTTGGTAACCCCTTTTTTAACATTTCACATTTTTCCTGCAAACCTGGAGCATTTGTCAGGTTTGAAGAATGATCTGCCTTGTCAGCTTGTGGCTCCGAACTCCAGATTTATGTATTCACACATTTGGTCATGTTGAGAACTAGATATGTTGAGGCAAAAGTAGCACAGACTTTTGAAGCACTCACAATTTTTAACATACAAATTGTCGCAGGAAAGAAAGAAAAAAAAGGGTTAGAGCTGCACATGAAAACAAACCAACATTTTCCCAAATAGTTTTCTGCACCTCATCTCAAGTGCTTTTAGAGTTAATTATGGGAAGCAGCACATAAAGGAAAAGATACAGCAGGTCTGCAAAGGATGTTCTTATGTGGCCACTGCCAAATGAGAGAGTTCCACATGCATGCTGCCCAGGTGGCTGCTGGTCTTGTGCGCACTCAGTGACTATGTACAAAAACTGTAAAGCTGTTTTGCCTGCTATGAACACTTTTCTGAGGGGACCCCCCACCGACCCATTCCACACTGCAGTGTGTGTTTTGGCTGGTACATAATTTCTTTTCCAATAGAGCTAACACAAGCACGCCTCTTGCAAGTAAAAGAATGATTAATAAATGCCTTCAACATTTTTTAAAAAAAAGGTAAAACCTGTCCTAAACAAACAGAAATGGAAAGTTCATCTGGAAGATGAATTGACAGAACAATGCATATTATTTTCTATTTCTTTTATAAGCACCACGTTTAGTCCCCTGAGGCAATATGCCCAGCCCTTCTTATTGTCTCAACATGTCACCTTGAAGAAGGCTTCAATATCTTTCACACGTTACACAATGATGGGTTATCCTTGGCTAGTCTATCACAGTTTTAGGAAGAGGGGCTGGGATGCTAGCCAAACACTTAAGGCTGAATTCCTGGCACATGAAAACTGGTCCCACTGCTGCTTATAAACAGCATTTGGAGATATGGAGAAAAAAACCTGTTAAAATATTCATGTGTGTTTTACTTCATTCAGTTGTTTTCCCTTCAGATTAAGTCAGCCTAAAGATCTTCCTGAACTGATAATGCAGAACATGACCAACTTATATAGTAATAAAGTCACTAAGACGACAGGCAGTGTAAGACTTTCTCCGCTAGTTTAAAGGTTCAAGAGGACAGAGAAGACATGGTGCTGGCATCGAAGGCCTGTGCACAACATTCGAGGTACTTGCTGAGGGTAGAGGAAAAGATACAGGAAGAAGGCATATTGTGTTCAAAAGAAGGAATCTGATTTGATGTGGCATGGCCTATGTGCAAGTTTTGGCCTTGGTCAAAAAGCCTTGGTCATATTTTATATAGTTAGATTTCCATTTTTGGCAAAGATTCCCATTTCCAATATTGAGCTTGGAGCAGTAGGGCCACCAAAATTAGTTGTCTCAAGAGGCACACATTCTCTTTAGACCTTCTCCTCCAATGTATTGTAACAAACAAACAGTAAAACAAACTAATAAATAAAGTTAATGTATTTAATGGGTTTAACTTATTTATACCCCACCAATTTTCCCACTTGGGACCCAAAGAGGTTTACATCACTCTCCTCTCCTCCATTTTACCCTCACAACAATCCTGTGAGGTAGGCTAGGCTGAAAAAATGTAACTGGCCCAAGGTCACCCAGCAAGCTTCGAACCTGGGTATCCTGTATCATAGTCCCAATCTCTTAACCACTAAACCACACTGGCTCTCAATTAATGAAGACGTATCTAACTTGAGACCTAACAGTACGAAGAATCTTTTATGGATTTGACTCCAGTATTGTTTAACCATATGCCAGTCCCCCCATATATGTCAGGAAGATTCCACGAGAAATTCTCATGTCGATATGCTAGATTTGAGTCCAGTGGCACCTTAGAGACCAACAAGATTTTCAGGGTGTACGTTTCGAGTGTCAAAGCTCCCTTTGTCAGATACGAGTTGAAATTCAGATGTCTGAGTC
Source organism: Euleptes europaea (assembly GCF_029931775.1). Classification (NCBI taxonomy): domain Eukaryota; kingdom Metazoa; phylum Chordata; class Lepidosauria; order Squamata; family Sphaerodactylidae; genus Euleptes; species Euleptes europaea. Next base: position 32,608,566 of record NC_079320.1, on the reverse strand, counting down.
CTTATATCCCACTCAGAAGGTGGGAGGAGTGTTGCAAAGAAGGAACTCAGGATACAGAGGTACAATGCACAGCATTATCAGCTAAATCAGAGCAGAGGGGAAATGTTGGGGAGAGAAAATTAGCATCTGCAGAGAGATAAGAATCCCATGTCCCTAATTTATTACCTATCATGATCTTTTAAAATGGGAGGGCACAATGTGCTCATTAAAAACATATGAAGAAGTCAAAGAACTATTAACTTGGTTTCAACATCATCAAATAAGCTCAGTCTTTTCTCAAGATATTAAGACTGGGTTTTGTAAAAGTAAATCAACTCTTCAGAAACTTTTACTGGATACGGAGGATCATTTAATATCTAAGATGTATAAACTATTGTTAGAATTTTATTGTGAACAAGATCAGATTAAGCCTACAATGGTTAGCTGGACTCAAATGTTAGGACATGATATAATGTTACATAACTGGGAAAAACTTTGGTTACAAGACATGAAATCTATACTTTCACAGTCATTAAGAGAGAATATTTACAAGATGATTTATCGATGGTACTTAAAACCAAAAGAACTCGCATTGTCTTATAATTCAATGGTACCAAAATGTTGGAAATGTAATATAGAAGTAGGTTCTTTCCACCATATGTGGTGGATACGTGAAAAAACTAAAAACTTTTGGGATATGATATACAATGAAATAAGACTGATCTTACAGCAAAATGTACCTAAGACCCGAGATGATGCTACTGAGTATGATACTGGACAATATCTTTACTCAAAGAACTTTTTTGATGTATGCCACCACTGCAGCAAGACTGATATATGCAGCTAAATGGAAGACGTACCAAGTAAAAATGACTGGGTATTAAAAATGCTGGAACTGACAGAAATGGCGAAACTAACAGCTTTGATTAATCAGAAAGAAAATGTGCAGTACTTGGGGGAATGGGAGGCTTGGAGAAATTATTGTGAAAATGAATTTCAAATGGGGAGATTCAAAGGTTATACATTAATCTAATCTTTTTATGTAATCTTATGTAATCTTATATTTCTTAGTAATTTTAACGGAATTTGAGAGATGACTAACTGGAATATAACATAATCATGAGATTAGTACTGTTTGGCAGAAGAGTATACAATTTATAAATAGATGGAGGAGGACAGGGGGAAGGCTAATAGTTTGTTTGTATCACTAAATTGTTATCAATCACAACACTTGATTATTTTTAATTGTTAAAGAATACTATTTAGTTGTTGATATGTTGGATTATTATGGAATAATATAAAAAAAAATTAAAAAAAAGAGAAAGAATCCCTTGTCCCTATTCAGCCGAGTGGGGGACCCATTGTTCTCAACTTGTGATTAAACTAAAGTTCAGCAATTTCACAATGTAATCTCCCCTTGAAGATTCTCCGTTTGAGGACTACCACTCTGCATCCTGAGTTCCTTCTTTGCAATCTAGCCTGGAGGAAAATTGCTTCCTGACCCCAAAGCGGCAATAGGCACTACCTGGGCACGCAAGAAAGGGCCACGAGAAAGAGCCAAACACTGATGCAAACCTTCCTGCCCCCTCTCTAATGATCTGCCTAAGGTCACAGAATCAGCATTGTTGACAGATGGCCATATAGCCTCTGCTTAAAAACCTCCAGGGAAGGAGACCCCACCACCTCCCAAGTAAGCCTGTTCCACTGAGGAACCACTCTGTTAGAAAATTCTTCCTAATGTCTAGACGGAAACTCTTTTGATTTAATTTCAACCTGTTGGTTCTGGTCCAACTTTCTGGGGCAACAGAAAACAATTCAGCACCATCCTCTATATAACAGCTCTTCAAGTACTTGAAGATGGTTATCATATCACCTCTCAGTTGTCTCCTCTCCAGGCTAAACATACCCAGCTCCTTCATCCTTTCCATATAGGACTTGGTCTCCAGACCCCTCACCATCTTCATTGCCCTCTTCTGGATACATTCCAGTTTGTCTATATCCTTCTGAAATTGTGGTGCCAAAAACTGAACACAATACTCTAGATGAGGTCTAACCAGAGCAGAGTAAAGCGATACCATCACTTCGTGTGGTCTGGACACGATACTTCTGTTGATACAGCCCAAATGATCGCATTTGCCTTTTTAGCTACCACATCACTCTGCTGACTCATGTTCATTGTATGGTCTACTAAGACCCCTAGATCCTTTTCGCACACATTACTGCTAAAACAAGTCTCCCCCATCCTATAATTATGCATTTTATTTTTCCTACCTAAATGCAGAACTTTACATTTATCTCTGTTGAAAGGCATTTAATTATTTTTAGCCTAATTCTCCAACCTGTCAAGGTCATCCTGTATTCTGGCTCTGTCTTCTACCGTATTTGCTACCCCTCCCAATTTAGTATAGTCTGCAAATCTAATAAGCAATCCCTCTATTCCTTCACCCAAATCATTTATGCACTTGCAGAAAATGCATTGTAATAACATGTAGCTTAATTTATATCTTAATTTATTTATTTATAACAAATAAATAAAGTACAAGGAATCTCATCAAACCTCATCATACCTTTTTTCATCAAAACTCCTACTCCAGTCTAAGCAGTACAAATCCCATGGTGCAATAGGTCCTAGTATGAAATATATATATATATATATATATATATATATATATATATATATATATATATATATACACACACACACACACACACACACACACATACAGTAAAGCAAAATGCATAAGTGATGCAGGTATATATATTTCAGAAAATATACATTTCAACAGAAATTGAGTGGATTTTCTGGAGAGGGAAAGAAGAATGTACTGTTAAAATTCCCAGTTACATTCTGCACAATCCATATTCAAAGGAGATAAGAGTTCTTTAAATAGTTCACAAAGAAACCTAATATGGTGACAGTCATACAGATTCTCACTTGAAATGCGAAACTTTATGTTTACTTCCATGAGTAAATGTAACCATTGACTGTATTCAAGTTTTATTTTGATGTGCGGGGGTTAACACAGTTCAGTGCTTTTTGCTGGTAGCTTTGGAAGAATGTCAACATCTAGCTACCTTCGCATAAGCATAAACACTAAAAAAGTTAAGTGAGGGGAAGAGGTAGAGGGTGTGGATTAAGGTGTTGAGTCATGTGAAAACTTCAAGCAAAAAAGTGTTGAGCCTTTGATGAGGTATGTGAAGAATTAGCCACAAAGCAAAATAGTTTTTTCCAGCCAGAATCCTAAGAGAAGGAACAAACACGCTTTCGTTCTCTCTTGGTGTATTATGTTACTAACAGAAAATAACCACTGATATTAAATATTAAGTTTATTCAGGTATTTTGAAATAATATGGAGGTGTTCAACTGCTTGCTTGATTGGTACAATTATCTGTGAACTCCAGTGTACGTGTACCTGCGTGCAAGTCCCATGGAATTCTGTAAACTAACGTAGCTCACTGGGACTTGCTTCTCAATAACCATGTCCTAGATTTCACACACAAAAACACCTACACGCTCATAAAACAGAGCTAAAACACACCTTGAACAATCATGAGATCTGGAACCACAATCAAAACTCAGATTTCATTTTCACTCCACTTTTCCTTGCCTCTTCTGCATTTCTCCCTCAAACAGTGTAAGCTTTGAACAAACCACTGGTTCTCAGCTGGTGGCACACGTATCACCACTGAGACACAGAAGTAGTCTAGGTGGGAGACAGGGTTTTCATAACAGTTAGTAAAAGTTTGCTCTCCCTCAACCCCCATGTTCACCTGCAAGTGTGATGTAATATCTGCTGCCAACCCTACCTGCCACAGTTTATCCATCTATGACTTTTTGGCATGCTATCAGTAATACTTAAAAAGGTAAAGGTAAAGGTCCCCTGTGCAAGCACCAGGTCATTCCTGACCCATTGGGGTGATGTCACATCCCGACGTTTTCTAGGCAGACTTTGTTTATGGGGTGGTTTGCCAGTGCCTTCCCCAGTCATCTTCCCTTTACCCTCAGCAAGCTGGGTACTAATTTGACCGACCTCGGAAGGATGGAAGGCTAAGTAAACCTTGAGCCAGCTACCTGAAACCAACTTCCATTGGGATCCAACTCAGGTCATGAGCAGAGCTTGGACTACCGTACTGCAGCTTACCACTCTTCCTGGGAAAAATTGGCTTTTTGTTTCTACCATGGTGGGACCCAGGTTCTTTCATAGAACGAGTGGATATGAAAAGTTGAGAAGCACTGGAATAAACAGAATTGTGTTTGGGAATTATATCAGTGTTACATTTTATCTCTCTGTTCATTACAGACACCATGCCAAACTATGGAAGCTTAACTATGTATACGCAGAGGTCTGACAAACCACAGAATGCAGCAAGTTTATCTTCAGTGGTACAATGCATGCAAAAAAACGCAAGAGACTCTACACATGGATCATTACAAGATTAAAAAATTGCAAACTAATTAACACCAGGGCATGATTTAAGTTCCAAAGGAAAGACATCAAAAGGAATTGCAAAACTGTTTGATGCTTCTCTTTTGGCACCATGCTTTCTCTCCCCCCTCCCCTCAATTTCAGAGACTCAAAACAAATGTTTCTAGTTACACACCATACTGTTGGCTCAAGATCAAGCCTCATTCTGTAAATAGCTACAATAAACCCAGGTTGGTAATTTGCCCTGAATATCTCTGCAAACAAATGTACATTTTCTGTTGTAAAAACCTACCTTTGAAAAACCTAGAATTATGAAAAAACAGAATTATGTGTATTACCATAGAAGGAATAAATATTTACATGCACGGTAGTATAGTGTGTGTGTGTGAAGTGCCGTCAAGTCGCAGCCGACTTATGGCGACCCCTTTTTGGGGTTTTCATGGCAAGAGACTAACAGAGGTGGTTTGCCAGTGCCTTCCTCTGCACAGCAACCCTGGTATTTCTTGATGGTCTCCCATCCAAATAGTAATCAGGGCTGACCCTGCTTAGCTTCTGAGATCTGACGAAATCAGGCTAGCCTGGGCCATCCAAGTCAGGGTGGTAGTATAGTACATTCTATGAAAATATCTTGCTTTTTTAAAACTGCAAAATATATCACTTGTATAAAAGAGCAAGATAGTATTGATCCTTCACACTGTTTCAGTACATTAATCTGAGAGTTTGCAAACAACAGAACATGACAAAAGCAAGCATTAATCAAGATACACGAAACTATTTTCATTTCTATCTCTAGGCCTCAAAGGTATATTTCTATACAACTTTCAGATAGAATACTGTAAATTGGTGAAATTCCATTAATGTGAACAACATAGGGTTGGATCCAGAGTAAATTTTCCCATGGCAGAATGGAAGTCCCCCCCCCCTGCACCCCAATGATCTCTATCATATGCTGCTCTTGGGAGAAAGGGGGACCTGAGGAATGTCATTTGGAGGGTCTGTAGTGGAAAGGGGGATTTGGTGGAATCTGCCAGTTTAGTCTGGATCCAACCCATATTCAAGTAAATAATTGGGGGAGAGCACAGTTTTGTTGACAGATTTTTCACCTCTCATTTCTGCATCTGGAATACAGCCCTTTTACAGCTAACAACATTCATAAGCTAGATCAGGTGAAAAAGCTCGCCCCACTTTCATTCAAAACAGTGTATAGTTCACCGATTTGTATAGGATGCTATCCTTGTAAACTAGCCAGGGTGTGAACAAAGCTTCCATATTGAGAGGAAGCACCCCACTGAAAACCAAGTGCTGGAGACACACTGCTGGAGATACTTATCTGAGCCTTGCTCATGTTTCCAGATGCATGTTGTTGGCAGCTGTTAGAAAACAGAATGATGGACTATACAGCCCTTGGTTCTCTCCACCAGACCAATTGTTATTTTCATCTATATTAATATGTTTTTAACATACGAATTAAGATAGTAAAAAATGAGTAGAGGCATACTTTCTATTTTATTACGTACCATCAAAATCATAGGCACAGATAATGCACATGTTCGTTACATTAGTCCTCAAGCTCAACAGCAAAAGGAACTCTTTTTTTCCTGGTCTTTTCCACATAAAGAACCTTAGTAACCTTTCCCATCCCTGCATAAAGGGGAACAGGAATTCTCAGGTGCCTGGAAGCCACAGAAATTTGGCAAACAATTTGGCGCTGCTTTAAATATTATGCTGATGATACAGTGAACAAGTTCTACTTTGTATATACAATTAACAACTGTTAAATACATGCCATTGACACTCAAATTTCTTAGTTTAACAATTTAATCACTGGGCTGGTTCTTATTTTATTTACCTAATAAGGACATAAGTAGTGAATCTACTGTCTCAGTTTCCACCTCTTTTCAAACATGCATAACCAACTTCCCAAATAAAGGCTTAGTCTCTGAGAAGTAGAAGCGCACAAGCAGGCTCAAAGTGCATGTGTGAGCATCTAAACGTGTGACCTACTTTCCAAAAGAGTAACACACGGAGCAACTTGGAGCTTTTGGGGGTACTGCCTTTCTGAAAATGGAAAAAATCAGAGGCTCAATTCTAGGTCTTGGATCAGATCCAGAAAGACAGTCTACGGTTTAATATGTAAGACTTCAACAAGGAAAAGGGATGAGGGCAGAACCAAGTAATAGGGCTGGGGAGAACTTTGACTATAAGCTAAGACCAGACATATCCATGAGATGTTGAGCTTGGGCACTAAGACCAAAAATGGAGGCACTGTTGGCAGATAAACAGCAGCAATCTGGAGATAGACTGCTACACATGGGCTTCTATAAGAAAAAACAACTATATGGCAGTCATCACTATGACAAATAGTAAAGTGGGTGGCTTATCAAGAACTCCAAAATCTGAGCACCCACAAGCATTAGGAATTTGCACATATTTAGAGGACACTCTGGATATGCAGAATAACCCACTAAAATGGACTGACAAGTCCAGAGAATGCTCCAGGAGGCACAGAAGTCAAGGAGAAGTTAATAATGTTTTTTTTAATTTAAAAAAAAATCAAATTGTTTAAGCTTGTATATTGTGAGACGACTCTCCATTGCTGTCCAATCCAAGATCCAGATTCCTAGGACACAGAGTGAGGCGACCTGATGTCCAGATAGAACTATTTACCTGCAGTTATCGGTTGCTCTGAAGGCAAAGTATAGGGCTGAGCCACAGAAGTTCAAGACTCTAAGCCTTGACAGCAGCATGGAGCACAGTTTGTGGGATCAGCCAGTGGAAGGAACACCTTTCATCAGAAATAATCTCGATATGCCTGTTGCCAAAGGATACTTGAAAAAATATCACCTGCAGCAGGTTAAAGAGAACAAATTCTAAAAGGCAGCTATTCCCAGATCAAGGGTCATCCCGCCCCCCAACTCCTATAATTTTATATCTGTATGCTAAAATGAATTACAAGTGTGGGTGAAATATTTGCCGGTGTTCCACAACTCCACAATCACTGACTATGCCCCTATTAGGACCACTAATTATACAACTGCTTTAGATAAAGGTTGCTGGGTGATTCAATAACTTGAAGAAGAAGAGTTGGTTTTTATATGCTGACTTTCGCTACTACTTAAGGGAGAATCAAACCTTACAATCACCTTCCCTTCCCCTCCCTACAACAGACACCCTGTGAGGTAGGTGGAGCTGTGACTAGCCCAAGGTCACTCAGCTGGCTTCATGCATAGGAGTGGGGAAACCAACCCGGTTCACCAGATTAGCATCTGCTGCTCATGTGGAGGAGTGTGGAATCAAACCCAGTTCTGCAGATTAGAGTCCACCACTCCAAACCGCTCTTAACCACTACATCACCATTTGGCTCTCCTTTCAACTCCAAAGCGTTAGGAATCTGCTCTGCTATCAAACAGGTATATTTTGTAAAGGGCAAACTTAGCTCTCAAAACAAGAAATTGTGCTAATCTAAAAGGAAAGGCATATTACACGTGACTACTTTCATGACAAACTGTGCACAGGGAGCCTAGTGTTTATAGAAATTAAGCCTCAATTAGCTGCAAGTATTCTGACACGAGCACTGAACTATCTTCTGGCAATACCACCAGGGGAAACAGACACTGCATACGCTAGATAAACAGAGCCAAGGAAGGGAGAGAAGCGAGTTGCTGACACTTCCGAGTTTAAAAGGAGACAGCCACTGTGCTCGGCTCCTTTCCAGGTCAGACTGGCTGTCGCCACTGATACTAACAGGGAAAGTGAGCATGATGTTACCCAGCAAATGCTTGGAGAGGCTCACAAAGCCAGAGAAAAGGGAAAACATTGCCAGCACCATAGATCTGTGCATTCATGAAACCTGTTACACCTGCTTTTTTTGTTTTGTTTTTAGATAAAGGATTAAAGTTCCTATCTGAAGCCAATGGATTTAATCTTCAAGTTGAACATGGGCCACAGAAAAAAACTGCTAACCATCCTGAAGTTTAGTCCCTGAAAACCAGGAGACAGAGCCCATGGGCTTAATGGCTACAGCAGGAGGCAGAATACATTAGTTTGTGATTTTAACACAGATTCATGCCTCTTCTTCTATTTGATATCCAGTACAGGTCTTCTGCATATGTTTTCAAAATATATGTATGACATGTCTTGGTCATTTCTTCCAAAAGAAAAAGTATCCAAACTCATTTTAAGCATTCAAAGTATGAACAGTGACCATGCACTGGCAGGGGGTGGGGCGGGGCAGAGAAGGGGCACAGACTCTTCGTCTGACCAAATGTGGATCCATTTTACCGCCTGAAAAAAGGCTATGCACGTACAAACTGTGGATCGGTTTCTCCATGCAACTGGGGACCCTGCCTTTTTCAGGGTTACCATTTGCAGAGAGAAATGGAGATTTAGAATAGGGGAAGAGGCTCGGAATGGACCCTGTTTGAAATAGCTTGACTCCATGTTTCTGCCTTCCAATCCAGAAATTTAACTCCTACTCTGAATCTAAAACATTTAATTTCAAGTAAATACTTAGAGAAAGATGCGGTTGTGATAGAAAAATGCAGAATTTCTTAATTGACACTCCATTCTTAACGGAGACAAATAGGCAGGATGGAGATGATCATTTACCCATTGGCCAGGAATGAACTAGATACTTGGATATAGTGAGTGGGGTCATGAAAAGTTTGGGATGTGCACATTAATTTGATTGGAGAAAAGGTACATGTGGGGATCCAATCCCAGTTTCATAGGTTTAACCCTCCCAGTTGGGACAGGAAGGGCTAAAAGGTCTGAACACCATGTGAAAGTCAAGTGGGGTTAATTCTGTCTTGACCAGCTTCTATTTGCAAAATTCCTGTGGGCTTGCATCCATTCCAAGGAAGCGAATGCCAAGGTAATGCAAGAGATTCCATAGCTGTGCTACCCTCATATGTTTAAGTTATTTTCTTAGTCTGTTATACCCTGCAGTATCTGGCTGGCAGTCCATCAGCAGAAACAGCTGGGTGTCATCTGCATATTGATAGCAACCCAGCCCAAAACATCTGACAAGCTGGGCAAGGGGGCACGCATAGATGTTAAAAAGCATCGGGGAGACGATTGTTGCCTGTAGGACCCCACACACCAAGGGGTGTCGTGTTGAAACCCTCTCCCCAGTGCCACCCTCTGTCTCCGACCCTGGAGATATGAGATCAGCCATTGCAGGACTGTCCCACGTACTTCAATGTTGGCGAGGTGGTGGGTCAACAGATCGTGGTCGACAGTGTCAAACACTGCTGATAAATCTAATAACACCATCTGTGCAGACCCGCCCTGATCCAGCTGTCTGAGAAGATCATCTCTGAGGGTGACCAGCACAGTCTCTATCCCGTGGCCAGATCAAAAGCCGGACTGGAATGGATCTAAGACCAATGTATCCGCCAGGAAGGCCTGAAGCTGTTCCGCCTCTGCCCATTCAACTACTTTACCCTTGCTGATGCCACTAGAACTCTTCTACTGATACTTCAGAGATCAACTTTTCACTAATGGGTGTCTTAACATCAATTTCATCTAGGCTTTAGATCCAAGATACTGGACAAAATTACCTGCAAACAGGTTGCAGACTGACAGGAATGTCTAAAGGTATGGGATTTGGCTCCATTTTAGGGAAAGTTAGTTCAGATACAAGACAAAGCCATGAGTGATCCCTGAATACACACCACCACACTAACTATGGTTAGTTTGGGTACCTTGACCAGGATCAGAATCTAGTTTATTAGCTACAGTTAGGCTTCACTTTGGTTTTACCTTATGTATGAACATAGTATTCTAGCATATTCCCTATTGATGCTCCACACCCATTCTGCCTGGCAAGAGCGGCCCAAAAACAAAACTATTCTTGCCTTCAAACTCGCTCTCCCTAGTGTCGACTCTCTCTGCTCTGGCCCTGAGCCCACCTGGCAACAAACTCCTCGCTTAACCCCAGCTCCACTTCCTTATTTATTTACTTCATCTATAGTCCACTTTTGTTACAGGAGACTTAAAACTTAAAAACAGAGCAATGCAGCAAGCTTCTTCCATGCCTCAGAACCAAATTATTGCCCAGCTGCAAATTCAGAATGTAAAATTCCTATCCTTTCCCCAACATCTTGCTTTCAAGGAAGGCATGAGTAAGGGTGCTATCATTCAGTTCAGTTCCTACAGCCACCTCTTCGTTGTTCCAATTCACATTTCTTTCCTCCTTTATTATTCTCTCTTGTCCCCCATTCTTATTTTCACATTTCAAAACTGATTTCCCCCTCAATTTAATCCTTTTCACCAGCATAAGCAGAATGTCTTCTTCATTCACGTATCACTTGCAGCCAGCAGTGGTCGTCAGAACCACATTGCTGAAAACACACTAGTCATTTCCTCCATAAGGACTCATGTGCATTGTACTACCAATCGTAGCTCATTGGGAATTTCAGAAATTACACATGAACCTAAGCTTCTACGTGCCTGCGTGAGCCAATGACAGCCAGTGCCTAGAGGCCCTGACGAAGGCCTTGGAATGGAAAGGAGGCGGCGGCAGCTACAGAAGAATCACTGGGAGCAATCAGTGACTCATTCAACACGCTGCATCCTGCCCTGGCATCCCAGGATGCTCACACGTTGCATAATGTATCTTGGGTACCACAGGACTGCAGTACCAAAGATGTATTGCGCAACACACAGAGTCATGAAAGCATCCTGGACATGGTTCTCGCTGAGGTTGCAAATCTAAGTCTTGGCTATACCTTTAAAACCCGCAGCTGGAGGCTCAGAGGACTGAATGCTTATCCATACCAAAAAAAAAGTCTTACAAACAAAGGTGTCAGGACAAAGAGTTCCCCCAAGCTTTCTCCAATAACTAGCTTTCCATGTGGAGAAATGTGTGTGTTCCTTTGCACAGATTAGCATTCTACCCTATGAAGTTCCACCTATGCTTCAGAGTGGTACCGCCCAGTGCCATCTCAATGACCCACATCGAACACCCCTAGAATATCTACACCTCTTTTCCCAGAACCCCTTTTCTGCTTTTCATCCTGAGCTAACTTCCATGTTACCTCTTTACAGAGGGTCACCTAGCCTTTGCTTTCCCACCCATTTCCAAGCTTTCCTACTATGCTTTACTCTCTTTACCCACTCTCTCCTAACATTTCCCTTTTCCATGCTTGTGTGCATGTAGGGGAGGCCAGTTTTTTTAAAAAAAATATGCCTAAGGTAGAAAAATACCTTGACTTGCCTCAGCTTAGCAAATGTCTTCTCATCAAGCCGCTTCTGTCCAGACAACTAACTCAGGCCTATATAAACATGCAATTCACTGAGGCTGTAGAATCCTGAAGGGATCTAATGGATGGTACCACCAAGTGGGGAATGCCATATGGGAATGCTTCTTCAAGTAAAAAAAGTTTGTTGTAACCAAACCAGCATATCAGGAACAAAGTACTTGCTCCCTTTTGTGCAATGCTTGTGGCCATAAATGTAACATTTAAGTGTATATGGGCACTTGAGGGTATATTGGAAGGGGGAAGAGTTCACTGAACTACCCTTACAACTTTACCAGCTTATTCCCATATTAGCTACTAGTAGGAAAGGAGTGCAGTAGAAAAATCATGTGACATACTTGTACAAAAATAGTGCAGCCCACCATATTTCGTTTCCTCCTCAAAGCAACTCATAGCTCCATGGAGTTTGGACCATGACATATACATGATGCAGTCAAATGACTAATGCCTGAACTGAAAGCCTCTGCAAACTAGAGTAGAATCATAGAGTAGATGCACTGGAAGTTGCAAAGTAAGCAAAAGATTCCTACTGACACAAAATGACATGCAAAAATGTGTAGACCAAAATCCAGAATTCATCCAGAGTGTTTCCTGTGCATGAGATAACTTGATTTGTTCCTTCACTTTTCCTTCCATTGCCTTTCCTTGCCAAAAAAAGCTGATAAGTAATGTAGATGAGCCTATTTTCTACCATGTCTGTGTACGACTATGGTCTGTTGCCATTGCTAGCATGAATCCACATCATAGGATTCATGTGGGATGCTCTAGTACGGTGGATTTATTAATTTCAAAAATCATTACCTGTGAGCATGGCAGACACACAAGAAACCAGTACGGGAAGAAAATCACAAATATAGATAAGGCTGACGTTGGTTCCCAGTTCCCAGTTCATTCCCAGTTCCCTATTCACATGTCCTAGTTTCTGAATCCAACCCTTATTGGGGGGTGCTGAGGGCAAGGAGCTCTTCCAGTTCCTTATTCAAATCTTCTTTGCAATACAGGCTTCTTGGTGGTGACCCAAACAGAAGGTTGTGATGCCAGAACCACTGAATGTCTTCTTGCAGGGGACAGTCTGCAGAGTTTAGGGATGTGTGATTCGGGGTGGTGCAAAGATTGTTTTGGGTTGCAGCTGGGCCCCAGTATCTGTATGTGCATCTGTCCTGAGGACAACCCTCTTTGAAGCAGCTGGCACAAGAACCGGGCTTTGGACCAGGAACCGGCCTACATCCCCTTGGAAGGCAGAGTCCCCTGAATGTAGGGGTATATGATGTGTGGTGGTCCAAACCTTATTTTGGGGTGCAGAGCTTTTAAATTGTCCTCAATATTTGTCATTGGAGTCACAAATAAGGAATTAGGAAGGGTGTATAAGAAACGGGGAACCAACTTCAGCCTCCTCCTGGAGACAGGCTTGTTCTCACCAGAGAAACCACTGTTATGCAAACAAGGGGCTCACTTCTAATTCAGCAATAGTTAAAAGGAACTGATAGTAAGATCCCAAGACAAAGAGATAAAATTTTTAGACATCCTAAATGACTGTGCCCTTGAACAGTTGGTCATAGACCCAACCAGAGGGGAGGCGATCTTGGATTTAATACTCTGTGGTGCTGCCAGTGACTTAGTGTGGGATGTGGATGTAGTTGAGCCAGTTGGCAATAGGGATCACAATGGCATCAAATTTAATTTATATGTAAGTGGGAAAGTGACTGGGAAATCTCACACAATTACCTTTGACTTTAAAAGAGGGAACTTCTCTAAAATGAGAAAACTGGTAAAGAGGAAGTTGAAAGGAACAGTTGGGAGGGTTAAATCTCTTGAAAAGGCTTGGGGGTTACTCAAGTACACATTAGTAGAGGCTCAGCTAGCTTGTATATCGCAGGTCAGGAAAGGTAGTTATAAGTCCAAGAGGTCACCACCATGGCTAACGGGTAAGGTGAAGGAAGCCATTACAGAAAAAAAGTCTTCCTTTAGAGACTGGAAGGTTTGCCCAAATGAGGCGAACAGAAGCAAACACAAACTTGCACAAAGGAAATGCAAGCAGATAATTAGAGATGCAAAAAAAGATTTTGTGGCGCATATTGCTAAACACATCAAAACAAACAATAAGAAATTCTTTAAATATATTAGGAGTAGGAAACCAGCTAGGGAAGCGGTTGGACCATTGGATGACAATGGGAGTAAAGGAACTCTAAGGGAGGATAAAGCAATTGCTGAAAAACTAAATGAATTCTTCTCATCCGTCTTCACTGCTGAAGATACAGGGCAGATTCCTTCTCCTGAACAGAGAGAAGGAAAATGAGGAACTGAGGCAAGTAGTGGTAACAAGGAAGAAGTCCTAGAACATCTAGACAAACTGCAAACTAACAAGTCACAGGGACCAGATGGTATTCATCCTAGAGTTCTTCAAGAACTCAAATGGGAAATTGCTGAACTTCTAACAAAGATATGTAATATGTCCCTTCGATCAGCCTCTGTACCAGAGGACTGGAGAATGGCCAATGTAACACCCATTTATAAAAAAGGTTCCAGGGGGGACCCAGGAAATTACAGGCCAGTTAGCTTCATGTCTGTTCCGGGTAAATTGGTGGAAAGCATTATTAAAGATAGAATTGTCAAGCATACAGAAGGGCAAGGTCTGCTGGGCAAAACCCAACATGATTCTGTAAGGGTAGGTCCTGTCTCACTAACCTATTAGAGTTTTTTGAAAGCGTCAATAAGCATGTGGACAGGAATGAGCCTGTGGATATTGTGTATTTGGATTTCCAAAAAGCTTTTGACAAAGTCCCCCACCAAAGACTGCTAAGCAAACTTCATAGTCACGGGATAAGAGGACAAGTCCTCTTATGAATTGAGAGCTGGCTGAAAAATAGGAAGCAGAGAGTAGGAATCAATGGTCAGTTCTCACAATGGCGGGATGTGAGCAGTGGGGTGCCTCAGGGATCTGTGTTGGGACCAGTGCTTTTTATCCTGTTCATCAATGACCTGGAGTTGGGGTTAAACAGTGAAGTAGCCAAGTTTGCAGATGACACCAAATTATTTAAGGTGGTTAAAACAAAATCGGACTGTGAAGAGCTCCAGAAGGATCTCTAAATACTGGAAGAATGGGCATTAAAATGGCAAATGAGATTCAATGTGAGTAAGTGTAAAGTGATGTATATTGGGGCAAAAAATCCCAACTTCACATATACACTGATGGGATCTGTGCTGGCAGCAACAGACCAAGAAAGGGATCTTGGGGTGGTAGTGGATAACTCAATGAAGATGTCAACCCAGTGTGCGGCTGCTGTAAAAAAAGCCAAATTCCATGCTGGCCATAATTAGACGAGGAATAGAGAATAAAACTGCTGATATCATACTGCCCCTGTACAAATCTATGGTGAGACCACACTTGGAATACTGTTTACAGTTCTGGTCACCACACCTAAAAAAGGATATTACAGAGCTTGAGAAGGTGCAGAAAAGAGCAACCAAAATGATTAGGGGACTAGAGCAACTGTCCTATGGGGAGCGGTTAAGACGCTTAGGGCTGTTTAGCTTGGAAAGAAGGCGGCTAAGGGGCCATGATAGACCATGATAGAGGTCTACAAAATTATGCATGATTTGGAGAGAGTGGACAGGGAGAAGTTTTTCTCCCTCTCCCATAATACTAGAACACGGGGTCAACTGCTAAAGCTGGAGGGTGAGAGATTCAAAACAGATAAAAGCAAGTATTTTTTCACACAAAGCATAGTTAAATTATGGAACTCCCTGCCCCAGGATGTGGTGATGGCTGCCAGCTTGAAGGGCTTTAAGAGGGGAGTGGACATATTCATGGAGATAATTCACAGTGGGTAGCTGTGTTAGTCTATCTGCAGTAGTACAAAAGGGCAGGAGTCCAGTAGCACCTTAAAGACTAACAAAAATATTTTCTGGTAGGGTATGAGCTTTCGTGAGCCACAGCTCACTTCTTCAGATACAGCTAGAATGTGAATCAATCTGTCTTTAAGTAGAGGAGAGTGAATTCAGACAAGCATTAGTATGTAAATGTTAACAGTATGTAAATGTGAATAGCAGGCGTGATGGGATTAGGTGTGGTATGCAGAAGAGTCTGTGATGTCCAGGGGAGAGATGGGTGTGGAGAAATCAGCATTGGTAATGAGCCATGAATGCAAGGTTACATTAGAAGATGAGCAGGAGTATGAACCTGAGATAGTATGGCTGACATTGGTGGGTCCAGAGATGATGTTCCTAGAATCTATATGAGGGCAAAGTTGGCACCTTGGTTTGTTGCAGGCCTTGGTGCCAGAGTCCATGTTCCTGTTAAGTAGTTTATCATCATGGGTGAGAAGTTCTCATCTTCAATGTGATTTATGCCATCACATGCCAGCAATGCCCTTCCACAATCTACATTGGACAAACAGGTCAGTCTCTTAGACAAAGATTAAATGGACATAAGTCTGACACCAGAAACCACAATATTCAAAAACCAGTGGGAGAACATTTCAACCTTCCAGGACATTTTGTTGCAGATTTAAGAGTAGCAGTTCTCTTACAAAGGAATTTCAAAGGGAGATTGGAAAGAGAAACTGCTGAATTACAGTTGATATTCAAACTAAAGACAATGCATTTACCTGGGCTGAATAAAGACCTTGCATTCATGGCTCATTACCAATGCTGATTTCTCCCCACCCATCTCTCCCCTGGACATCACACTCTTCTGCATGCCACACCTAATCCCATCATGCCTGCTATTCACATTTACATACTGTTAACATTTACATACTAATGCTTGTCTGAATTCACTCTCCTCTACTTAAAGACAGATGGATTCACATTCTAGCTGTATCTGAAGAAGTGAGCTGTGGCTCACGAAAGCTCATATTCATGGAGGAGAGGGGTATTCATGGTTATTAGTTAGAATGGATACTAGTCATGCTGCATACCTATTCTCTCTAGTATCAGAGGAGCATGCCTATTATTTTGGGTGCGGAGGAACACAGGCAGGATGGTGCTGCTGCAGTCGTCTTGTTTTTGGCTTCCTAGAGGCACCTGGTTGGCCACTGTGTGAACAGACTGCTGGACTTGATGGGCCTTGGTCTGATCCAGCAGGGCCTTTCTTATGTTCTGAAGGCATCAGCAGCAATAGATGCCATCCGTGTATAAGTTGAACTATGATACAACATCAAACAGGTAAGTTAAGTATCTACCTTATAGATAAATATTCAAACTATAATAATTCCCTTTTGATAGTAAAGAGAAAAGTTGTTTTATAATTAAGTGGATTTACAACTTTATTGCTATAAATATTATTAAACACATTTTAATGAAACTATTGTTTTGTACCAAAATTACTTTCTGTGGTAATTAATGTTTACAGGTTTCATTTTCTCAAATACACTAAGCAGCTTATCTTTCCTTTAACCTGGGAAAAAAGGTGACTGTAATAACCTTTCACCCAGTGAAAAATATTTAAAGCACATAGAGAAATGACTGTCAAATAAAAAGAACTCAGAAGTCAGGCATTACTTCAGCAAAATACGTAAGCAAAGCTTGCTCTGAGCAGGCAAAATTTCCCATCTGTTTCAATGAGATTATGTAATGGTTCAACAATGGTTTAACTGGGCTGTGTAATTGCATTAATGAGACTAATAAGCTTGCTGAATCAGGGATTTTGGCATTTATTTACCTTTGATTCATGATGAGTTCAAGGTATTTTTACTAGAACACAGTTAAGGTTTGAGTTTACGTCTTGCTTGAGTCTCCAGCCTAAAGAGTCTGACAGAAGGGGTTATCCTATCTGACCAGGAAACTGATGCAATTAACTGAGAGACCAAGGGAAGAAATTGTACCCTGCACTTTTTCTTCTTTCAACACTGAGGACAATATTAACGCCATTAAGCCTGCTTATAAATTGCAAAGCCTTCTGTGTGGTCTGCTTTAAACAGCAGTTAAAGCAGACATTATATGGCTTCTCTTACTTACAGCTAATTGTCACATTCTGCATTTGTTTTTAAAGATTTATTTCAAATGATGCCAACTTGTTTAAAACAAAGAATAACCCACCACTATGACTTCTGGATAAAGTGGTCATATGTGAGCATTTAAAACAAAACACAGCAACAACAACAAAAACCACTGGATATTCCTTTGCCAGTGCTTTACTCCCTCTGACCCAATAAACCTGTGTTGCAACATTACACCAGAATACAACTCTACTCTGTGTTTCAGTCAGTATTAAATGCTTTTAAGATTTTAATCATCCATTCATTGGTTGTAAAGTGAATATTACATCCCTTTCCTGTAGGCAATCTGATAGCACAGTGTTTTAATGTAAAAACATGCTGGTGCTTAATACAGAAGCACCTTTCCGCAAATAGGTTCCCTGATGTACCATTTGAATAATACCAATACACCACTGAATAATGTTGCATTTCCTCTGGAAACCCTTTTCCAAATAAATTACTGAACTGTGTATGAAATGTAATTGTCAGCGAGGAAATTTTCACAGATGAGAAAGAGATGATAATAAACCAGGAATTGCCCAGCTGGAGTTATAAACCTTACTCCTAAAAGATATTTCCAACGCCACAAGCATATTCACTGTTATGGCTGCAATGATTACTTGCAGATTGGCAAGGATAATCAAGAGATATTTTTGTGAACAGGCAATTTACCTGCAGGGTGGAATCTGAGCCCAATGTTCCACCCGTGGTATGCGACTATGACAGATAGGAATGGGAAGACCAAGAAGGCAGCAGATTTGCGATTCACATTTGAGCAGAGACGAACAAGTGCTGGGAGGTAACTAAAGGAGAAGCATTTAGGATTCAGGCAGTTGATCTATTTGGTAATTTGATAAAGGATGAGTACTTCTGCTGCCTGCTGTACGAATCTATTTGCTTCCTCTAGGCTCTACTTGCATATTTGCGAACCGTTATTATAAGGACACAGAAAGTATCCAAAGGAAATTAAATCCTGTAGTACAGCCTTTAGACTTACAGCTGCTTAGTGAAAGACGGACTTTGAAACAATTGCTCAAAATATCCTATTTTGCTTATCAACTCTGCCTAACATACTTGTCTAATAAAATGTATCACTTTACCTACTTGATGCCTCTTATCCCCTTTCTCTGCCCAATGCAGGCAGTAAACAGAACCCAAGTTCACACTTCTAGGCTTAACACCTGCTTTAGCACAACTATGTATATTACTGTTCAGATAACTGAAAACCCACAGCTCAAGACTTGGCTGGTTCACTCAAATCAGCCCAAAGTCATCCCTTCAACACCTTGCCACATTCAAGTATCAAATGTCTTTCAATTCTTACATTGTGTAATATTTTTTTCAAGCTTTCCTTTATGCATGGCAATTATTTTTCCTGAACTGTCACATGACTTTAAAAGGGTATTATACTTCCATCGCTGGCTGCTAGCCAGGATGACTAAAACGAACGTCCACATCCAGAGGCAGCAAACTTGTGAATAATATTGGTGAGAAGCAACATCAGGGCATGTCTTTGCTTCTATACCCAGTTTATCAGCCCTCCAGGGCAACTGGTTGGCCAATGAATGAAACAGGATGCTGGACTACATGGAGCACTGGTCTGATCCAGCAGTACACAGGAGGGGCCGTGGCTCAATGGTAGAACATCTACCGGTACTTGCCAAGCAGAAGGTCCCAGGTTCAATCCCTGGCATCTCCAGTTAAAGGGACTAGGCAGGTAGGTGATGTGAAAGACCCCTGCCTGAGACCCTGGAGAGCTGCTTTCAGTTTGAGTAGACAATACTGATTTGATGGACCAAAGGTCTGATTCAGTATAAGGCAGCTTCATGAGTTCAAGTGTTCAACCCTTCGTATGTCTACCCTACTAGATTGATTTACCTATCCTCATTCCTTCCACTTCCTTCTTCTCAGCCAGCATGGTGTAGTGGTTAAGAGCGGTGGTTTGGAGTGGTGGACTCTGATCTGGAGAACTGGGTTTGATTCCCCACTCCTCCACATGAGCGGCAGAGGCTAATCTGGTGAACTGGATTTGTTTCCCCGCTCCTACACACAAAGCCAGCTGGGTGACCTTGGGCAAGTTACAGCTCTGTTAGAGCTCTCTCAGCTCCACCCACCTCACAGGGTGTCTGTTGTGGGGAGGGGAAGGGAAGGTGATTGTAAGCCGGTTGTGGTAGAGAAAGTCGGCATATAAAAAACAACTCTTCTTCTTCCTCGTCTTTCTTCTCACTTTCCCAAGAATTGACCTCTGACTGTCACCTACTTCCTAGTCTTTGCTCTTTCTGTCTACTCAGTCATTCTACCACCAATATTTCCTTTCCTACCAGTATAGTACACACAACTTCTTTGGTCCCTATATTGCTGTTGTTGTTTTCCTAACTACGGTTGTCACATTTATTTCACATTCACAGGAGCTGTTTATATTTCGTGAGTGTTACAATTCTTGACCCAGAAACATAAAATGGAGGTCAATATGTTCTACTACTCCCCCCATGTGACTCTCCCATCCAGCACTGGAGTTTTTTTAGAGGCTGATAAGTAAAATTGGATCCAAAAGTAACCCTGTACTCCAGATGAAAATAAAATTTCATTATCCTCATTTTTTCACAGAAAGTACATTTTTAACATATTTAGTTAGTCATGTCTATCCCCAGCTTGGCCTCCATAGTATGAGTACTCAAGACACAACATCACAGCAGCTAAGCCTAATGGTAACAGGCATTTTTAGTCCATTAATACTAAGAGTTGTTTGCTGTCCGCCACATTAATATATAAACAGTGTTTTAACACTTTAATTCGTAATGTGTAATACCTTTATCTTGACAGTCAGAACATGATAAAAACTTTGTACAAGCAATACATTGTCAGGATTGATGCCAGGTTTTGTAATAATCAGAAAAATTATTCCTGGGTAATTGGGGAGTGAGTTTTCAGGAATTGCACTCAAGGCACAATTTCTTTTTAATTCTACCTCTAAAAAGCCCAAAGAATTTGTTATTTGGCAGGCTGTTTCATAGTGTCTGAGGATGCTTCACCTTGGCTCAGAGCATTAAGACCGTAAGTATGAAACCATGAATTGGGGAGGGGCTGTGGCTCAGTGGTAGAGCATCTGCTTGGAATACAGAAGGTCCCAGGTTCAACCCCGGCATCTCCAGTTAAAGGGACTAGGCAAATAGGTGATGTGAAAGACCTCTACCTGGGACCTTGGAGAGCTGCTGCCGGTCTGAGTAGACAATACTGACTTTGATGGACCATGGGTCTGATTCAGTATAAGGCAGCTTCATGTGTTCATGTGTTTAAACCACAGCTACATACACAAGAGTAAGTGAGTGATTAACAGGAATGGTACATTTTAAATAATGACAATTTGGGATACGGGAGAATTGCAACTTACACCCTAGAACTAATAACAAAAAAAATTCCCGAAGACACCCAAACAGAAACAATAACAAAAGCAAATGTTATGTTATGTTAGGCACATATAATTGCTACTACCCTCTCTTTACAATAATCCTTATGTTTTACCATACTTAAATTGTTTAGAAACACTATATGATCCATTTCTAAACCACAGCTCCTTTGAATAAAACAGGTAAGTTAGCTATTATACTGTTGAACTGCTTTGATGGTGCTGTGCAGTTTTCTTTCATTATTTAAAAAATTCTTATGGATGTGCAAGTCTTGGGTGTCAAAGATACTCTTGTTATTCCAAGAGAGTCAAATTATGTTTGAATAAATATGGGATAATTTCTTAAATGGGCACAACAAAGTGAACAAGGAACAGTGCCCTTAGAGTAAAGCAATTGGCCAGGGTTTCGCAGCTATTTGGAAGTTAACACACACACACGCCTGAAGAGAACCAGCTAACCAGACCTATGGGGGGAAGATTTATCCCAGTATAATATATCTATTTATTTAATATATTTTTATGCATCTTTCCTCCAAGGAGATCAGCATGGTGAGCACTATTCTTACTTTCTCTATTAATCATAACAACCATGTAAGGAAGGTTAGGCTGAGAGTGTGTGACTGGCCCAAGGTCACCCAGCAAGCTTCATGGTGGAGTGGGGATTTGAACCTGGGTCTCCCAGATCCTAGTCTGATAGTGTAACCACTACACCTAATATAGTAACCAGATAAAGAACCAATGAGGGGAAAGGAAATATCCTGTTTGTGTAAATTCACCCAAGGTGACACTTAAGATATATGGATCCAAATCCCCCAGCAATGTTCTAAGAATGTTCTAAGTAAGGTGGCTGCTCAATACACATTTACTACAGCATGTGGAAAGTAGTCCCTGCTAGTTATGATAACATACACTTTGTTTATTATCAGGGGCACCAGGGCATAACACAAAGTATGAAAAATCTATGATATATGTAGGAAAGTAAGGGGCAGATAATAGATAAGACATCCCAAAAAGGAATAGTGCAAGAGCCATCCAGCAATAATGAGTAGGGCTGCCAACCTTCAGGTGGGACCTGGAGATCTCCCAGAACGACAATGATCCCCAGTCGACAGAGGTCAGTTCCCCGGAAGAAAATTGCAGCTTGGGAGGGGGGAACTCTACGGCAGCACACCCTGTCAATGTTCCTCCCCAAACCCCACCTTCCCCAGGCTACATCCCGTAAGTCTCCAGGCATTTTCCAACCTGGAGATGGCAACCATAGACTGAGTCAAGCACAGATGAATGAGCAACTGTAGCCACTTTAGGACCTTCAAGGTTTGTCAGGACTCACAGAAAGGTACAGAGTGAAATGATTTCACAGGTAACTCAAGTATAAGATAATCAACTAGTATACCGAGGGTGGAGAAAAAGAGGCATTGAAGTCCAGTTACACATTAACCTCTTACAGAATTACCAGTTTCCTAGGTTACATTATAATCAGACTGACCTACATAAGCACTTGTTCCTCCAAGCACTCACATGGACAGGAATCAACAGCATGGAACAGTAGCCACTCCACCACAACAAGAAAATTATAATCTGTACATAGAAGAGTGTCAGGCACAGAATACTTAAAATTTAGTGAGGAAGGAAAGTTGGCATCTAAACATCCCTTCTAGTAACAAATTGACTGTCATCTTCATTGTGATATGGGGGGGAGGGAAGAAAACAATGTATTCACACAGCAAAGTTGGTTTTTAAAGGGAAACCTTTTGAAAATAAAGCACATAAATTGCTAAATTCAATAAACTCATTTGTGAGAAATTTGAACTCTGGAAGAAAGCACTGAGGTGGTTAGGTTTCTATGTTCTTGCCTGCTGTCAGTTCTTCAGATCCCAATGTGTACTGCATTGGGAAACTATTTTTAGTTTTGGCACAGTGATTTCTTCCCATCAATGGAGTGGGGAAAGGCATTCCTTGGCTCAATGGAATTTTTCCCCCTTTTAGCTGTAGTATGGAAGTTCTTGGACTCAAAATATGCACAGTGAGAAGGAAAGTTTGCTCTAAAGGCCTTTGTTGAGACTGCATCATAACACAACTTACAGTCCTTTTGTAATTATTGTTGGCTTGTAAGAAATATGAAAGCATCCTTCTATTATATTCCTGTAAAGCAGCAAAATTCTTCAGAGGACAAATAGAAAGAGCCTTGGCTACTTACCGTGAAGGCTTCTTCTGCTCAGAGGGACGAAGGGCATCTTCATGATGGGTGTTTCCTTTTCCTCTTAGCTCGGGAGGCAGGATTTAATATTTAAATTTTTCCCCCTGGCTCCTGAGGGTAAACGCCCCCTTAAGGCCAGTTATAAACTATCCAAGCCTTAGAGGTTAGTAGAAAAAAGCTAAAACACATGAGGTATTAAATTGTAACCTGTATTTTTATGAACTGTAATGTTACGTATACAACAACTTGAACTTCAACTAATTGAAAAAGGCTATAACTCTAACTAGTAACTGACGTCTGGGAAGGCAAGATGCCCTTCGTCCCTCTGAGCAGAAGAAGCCTTCACGGTAAGTAGCCAAGGCTCTTTCTCGGCTCAGAGGGACAAAGGGCATCTTCATGATGGGACATAGAAGAGCTGTCCCCGCCCTGGGAGGGTTAGACGTCCTGTAATACGCTTTGCAGTACTCGTCTACCAAATGCTGCATCTGCAGACGAGTAAAGGTTTAATTTATAGTGTCTTACGAAGGTAGACACGGAGGACCAAGTGGCCGCTTTACAAATTTCCTCAATAGGAGCCTGTCTGTCGAGGGCCATTGAGGTGGCCGCGCTTCGAACCGAGTGGGCAGTTATGCCTCCTGGAACGGGCAATTTACTTTCCATATATGCGGTCTTTATACATGAGGCAATAGTACGACTGATAGATGCCTTTGACATAGGTTTACCCTTTCTCGGTTGTGAAATGTTGATGAACAGTGATTCTGATGATCTAATGTCCTCTGTTCTAGATATGAATATATGCAATGCTCTTCGGAGATCTAACAAATGCCATGTCTTTTCCATGGGTGTTTTTGGATTGGGACAGAATGATGGAAGTACTATGTCCTGTTCTCTATGGAACTTAGTGTTGCACTTTGGAACAAATGAGTGGTCATGCCTAAGAACTACCTTGTCTTTGTGAAATGTCTGGTCTACCTTGTCCTGGTCTAACCGATAGAGCTCCTATCTCTGAGACTCTACGTGCCGAAGTTACAGCAGTAAGAAACAGTACTTTCATCCTTACCCATTTTAATCCGACCTTTGCAAGGGGTTCAAATGGCGGCTTCGTGAGCGCAGTCAGAACGGTGTGTAGGCTCCAGGTGGGGAACCTATGTCTTACAGGAGGAGCAATAACAGTCATGCCTCTCATGAATGATTTTATGTGAGGATGTTTAGTCAACTTATACCCTGCTACTCTTGGGACAATAGTAGCTATCGACGCTAGCTGTCTTTTCAGTAGCTAAGCCGAGTCTGTGACCCTCTTGTAAAAAGGAGAGAATGCCTAAGGTGTGAGGTTTGAGAGGGTTGATATTTTTGCGCCTGCACCACCTGGTGAATGCCCTCCAGGTTGAATTATAAATTCTCTGTGTTGAGGGTCTGCGTGCGGCCTGAATGGTGTTAATTATGTCCTCAGTGTAACCTAATCTGTGCAATCTTCCCCTTTCAATACCCAAGCGGTCATTTTGAACCATTCTGGTTCGGGATGACGAACTGGTCCCTGTATCAGTAGGTCCGGAGTGTCTGGAAGTCTCCAGAGATTGTTGCGTGACATTTGTATTAATGTGGGGAACCATGGGCGCCTGGGCTAATACGGTGCTATGAATAAGACATGTGCTTTCAATGTTTGAATCCTCCTTAGTACTCTTGGAATGAGTGGAAGGGGTGGGAAGGCATATAGCATTCCCTTGGGCCAGGGTGCTGTCAATGCATCCGTCTGTTCCGCCCCTGGTTGTTTGTACCTGGAAAAATAACGAGGAAGCTGGTGGTTTGAGCTGCTTGCAAATAGGTCTACTATTGGTGTCCCAAATCTCTGTGTTATAAGGTGGAATATGTCTGGGTGTAGAGACCATTCCGTCTCGCTGAGACTCTCCCTGCTGAGCCAATCTGCCTGTACATTGGTTACTCCCTGTATGTGCTCTGCCGAAATTGATGTTAGATTGGACTCTGCCCACTGAAGAATTGGTAACACTTCCTTGTGAAGAAGTGATGATCTGGATCCCCCCTGTTGTTTAAATGTGCCTTGGCGGCTACATTGTCTGTTCTGATCAGTATATTCTTTCCTTGAGCTTGTTGTTTGAAGCTCTGCAGGGCTCTGTAGATTGCTCTGATCTCCAAGGCGTTTATGTGTAATTTTTGTTCCTGGGGCGACCAGGTGCCTTGGGCTATGTGTGTGTGGAATGTCGCCCCCCAACCTGTCGTGCAAGCATCGGTGTAAATCTGTTCCGGAATAGGGAGGATGTATCTGAGGCCCTTTGATAGGTTGTTTTGGTGTGACCACCATATTAGGCTGTTCTTGGCTTCTTTGGAGAGAAGGATGTTGATATCTCTTTTCTTTTGTATATCTTGTTGGTAGGGCCTGAGAAGCCATTGTAATGGTCTCGCATGGAGTCGAGCCCATTGGACAGTGGGGATGCAAGCCACCATATGACCCTGCAACTTGGCAAGGGTCATAAGTTTTGATGATCTGATAGTGTAGATCTTTTGGGCTAGGGACGAGATGAGGTTGATTTTTTCTCTTGTGAGAAAAAGTGTATTCTGCTGAGTGTCTATTTCTGCCCCTAGGTGTGCTAGTCGTTGAGTGGGGTTCAATTTGCTCTTTTTGTAATTGATAAGGAATCCGTGTGTTGCCAATTTTTCTATCACTAATTGTGTGTGTAGAGCGCTTTGTTGTCTTGAATTTGCACATATCAGTATGTCGTCTAAATAGGGGTGTATTCTTATTCCCTCTTTGCGTAGTTGTGCTACCAGAGTAACTAGTACTTTGGTGAATACCCTTGGGGCTGAAGTTAACCCGAAGAGGAGGGCCCTGAATTGGTAGTGTGATCCTTGGTATAGGAACCTCAGGTATCGGCGGTGTTGTGGATGTATGAGGATATGTAGATAAGCCTCGGTAAGATCTATGGACGTTAAAAAGTCCCTGGGCCTTAGTGCCTCGGTGATTGATTTTAGTGTCTCCATTCGGAAACGTCTCAGTGGGATAAATCTGTTCAGAAACTTCAGATCTAGGATGGCTCTCCATCCTCCGTCTTTCTTGGGAACGGTGAAGAATACTGAATAGATTCCCAATGAGCGCTCCGACAGAGGCACTGTCTCTATCGCCGCTATGTCCAGCAGATGTTGTATTGCTTGAGAGGTTCTCTGAAGTTTGTCCTTGTTCTTGGATGTTGGTGAAGTAATCAGTCTGTTTGCTGGAATGTGGGAGAATTCTATTTGGTAGCCCTGTGTTATTATATTGAGTACCCATTGGTCTGGGTGTGATGCTAACCATTGAGTCTGATAATTTTTTAGTCGTCCTCCCACAGTGTAGCGTCATTGTTTTACTTGGCGACTGGGCTTATTCCCTTTGTCGCCCTGGAATGAGTGGAATTTGGCTCCTCTATTAAACCTTCCTCCTCTACGAAAGGAGTTACGGTTCTGGTTCCATTGGCCTCTACGCTGGTCTGGTCTAAATCTTTGTAGTGTGTGGTAAGTCTGAAATGGAGTGTACCCTGAGTTGTGTTTGAATTCTTTTTGGAGACTCTTGGGTAATGCTTTCTTTTTATCTTTAGTTTCCACCAGTATGGGGTCTAATTTGTCTCCAAAGAGTCTTTTCCCTTGATAGGGGAAACCCATCAAAACAGATTTTGACCTATGTGTCGCTTGCCATGGGCGTAACCACAGGGCTCTCCTAGTGGCTGCTGAGGTTGCCATGGCTCTGGCTGCGTAAGTCATAGTGTCTAACGTGGAGTCAGCAAGGAAAGATACTGCTCTTAAAAGTCTGGACACTCCCTCACAGGCTTGTTTTTCCTCCTGTGGAATGAGCTGTGTTAATTTTCTAGCCCATATTATTGCAGCTCTGGAGACCAGTGCTGAAGTCACTGATGACTTAATTGCTAAGGCTGAAGCCTCGTGGGATTTTTTGCAGGCTAGTTCTGCCTTTCTGTCAGCTGGATCCCTAATCAGTGTCTGGTCCTCCTCTGTAACCAGGTCTGAAGTGTGTAGTGTAGTAACCGGTGTTTCCACCGGGGGAACCTTAAGTAAATCTGAAGTGTTTTGATCTAGGTTGTAAAACTTCTTTGATGTTATAGGCCATTGTTTGGAGGCCATAGGTTTCTCCCATTCTGATTTTATAAGGGAGAGAAAATACTCTGGTACAGGCACTACTTTATCAGGGGTGTCATACATGTGGAAAAACTCTGTTGTTCCCTTTTTTCTTTGAGCACTGGACTCAGTGTCATCAGAAAGATCAAGAGCAGCCAGTGTCTTTGATAGTAAAAGAGGAAATTCCTCTGTGTTAAAAATCCTAGACTGCTTGGGCTGTTCAATAATATCTTCACCATCTGAACTGAATTGTTCATCTTCCCTTTCACTGTTGCCATCCCCAGTGTATACTGAGTCATTCTCCTCTTCCCCTTGAAAGGTTTGTTGGACAGAACTGTCCTTGAGGGCTGCTTTAGTGGGCCAACTGGTTTTCTCATAGGAGGGACCAGCCTCATTCCCTGCAGTGGCTTGGTTTGAATGAGTTCCCCTGTTGATAAGGGCATGATTAATAGTCCCCTGATTAGTCATTCCCTGGATTGGGTAGGCATGAGTTAAATGAGGGAGTGGCTGGGCCGCTCTTAAACCTTCTGTGAAGGCGTCCCTAATAAGGGCAGAGAGCTCCGTTTTGAGAAAGGTTAGGCCTGCGTCTTGTAATGGGGGAAGGGAGATCCTACCAGTAGAAGAGGTCTCCGCTGATGTTTCTCGTCCTTGATTTAGAGGCGAGCCGCCTAAGGACGAGACGACATGAGGCATGTGCGAGCCGCCGGCCTCTTGGGTCTGCTCCCCGAGCAGCTGGTGCGATTGGGCGTCCGGCGCCATAGCGTGATCCGCGCCTACAGTCGGGGCATCTTGAGACAAAGGCGAGCCGCCAGTCTCCGGATTATGCGCCCGAAAACGCTTGGCAGAAGAAGCAGCAGGCGCTGCTGTGCTCTTTGCGCCGCCCGCCGCCGCGGGCTTTTTTCCGTTTTTGTTTGGTGCGGCTGCGGAGCGGGCTGCCTCTACGAGGCGTTTTGCGCGCTTGTTGCCGGCCGAGACGGCCCGTTTGCGCTTTCCCCCGCTGCCTGTGCCAATTTTCTTTTTTGGTTTTGCCCTCAGGTCAATCTGTTGACTTGTAGAGGGGAGGATGGCCTCGGATGGTTGAGGTGTAGCCGTTAGTAGGCTAGGGTCCCTATCAGCTAAGGCAATAAAGTTATCTCCTTGCCGGTCGGCCATTTTGTTTTGGCGGGAAGGGGCCCTGTTACTTAAAAAACTATTCCTACTCTACTCTTACCTTAAAGGACAGAGAAAAAACTAGAAAGAATAATATTAGGAGAATAAGTAGATAATTAGATAGATAAGTAGATAAGAATAAAGGTTAAAGATAAGGCTTTTCTAATCCATGCAGCTGAGAGCTACGAAAGGCTGCTCTCCCGATCAAGGCAGGAAATAGAACTGGCCTTAAGGGGGCGTTTACCCTCAGGAGCCAGGGGGAAAATTTTAAATATTAAATCCTGCCTCCCGAGCTAAGAGGAAAAGGAAACACCCATCATGAAGATGCCCTTTGTCCCTCTGAGCCGAGAACAGCATTTCTACTTACTTATTTGAATAAATATATGATAAGGTAATTTGAGGGGACGGGAAAATGTATGTGGAAATCATTTCCTCTCATGAGAAAAAGGAACTGGCAAGTTGAGGCTACCTGAAATAAATCCGGCATTCTTGTGGCTTTCTGAGAGGAAATAAGGAATGAAGAAGAAAGTGGAGATTTTACTGTGGGAGAGGGACCGACTAAAGGAAAGAAGACCATATGCAGGCTTTCCAGGCCTCTCTTGTATTATTTACTTTAGAGAGGAGGGAAAGGAGTCCAGCAAATCCATTCATTTAGAGACATAACTGACAATGAGGGACAGAGGCCAGTGCACAGTAGACAAATTGCTTCAAAGAATTGCAGTCCACAGTTAGATACATATCTTGCTCTCTGAACGGAAGTTTGAACCCTGTCCTTACATCTCCACTGGTTCACAGCGATTTTGACAGCACTGCTTAATACTGAAACAAGATCAGCTAGAAAGTCAGTCAAACAGGCCCTACCATGATCATTTCTATAGGCTGTTGGAAACTATATTTGGGGAAATTTAGCACACAGGAAAAATATATGATTTCACAGTAAAGAACAAAATTGGTATCCAGCAGTGTCAAGGTCAGTATTTAAAACTGCTAAGCCTCCACCCTGTAGTTCCCCTTTACTACCATACATGTTCCACCTCCTAAAGAAGTAAACAATGCTCTAACCAACTAGTCCCCAACCTTTTTGAGCCTGTGCGCACATTTTGCAGCAAGGTGATGAGAGCCACCCCAATATGGCTTTTGTAGGAGGTAGAGCCAAACCCAAAATGGCTGCCTCAGGAGACAGAAAAAACAGAATAGCTCTCTCCTCACACCTCCTGGGAACGAAAGCCTGAGGGGAAATGGAACCACACACTGACTAAGGTGCTTAGCAGTCCTCCTGATCCTCCAATGAAAAACTTTCATTTCAATGAGAGCAGCTAATAACAAGCCCTGCCTTACAATGGCCCCACTCACTTTCTGAAAAGCTTGGTAGGCATCAAAGGATAAACTGGTGGCAGCCATGGCACCTAAGGGCACCATGTTCTAGCCACATCAACCCATTTTGGTGCCTGATCCTCAGCCCAGCTTTCTATATAAGTTTCCATTGGTAGAAGTTGCTCAGCTTACTCTCAGAAGCCATATGTGACATTATGCTGTTAACAAAGTCCTGTTCAATGCCCTTTTGATTTTGTTAGATATTGCCCATATTTGAAACATTAACATAAAAAGCAACAAGTGAGCTTATTGGGATACATAATCTTGTGCCTTGTAACACATTTCTTCCTTGTGCACACGTTACAAAACTCAAAGCCACAACCTTAATTGTTTTGTCATACAAATAAACGTTTAAAAGCAGAATAAAAGTAAGTCTTTCACAAGAAAGCCTAGGGTTTTTAAATCTTCAAAATAGATAATTTATGATGCAGTATGACATTTCTCCAATGATAGTGAATATGACCACTAGGAGTGGGGGATTCTCAGTATGTGCTCCACCCCTAATTCTCCAGAATCCTTTTCCTCCAAGATAATATGTTTTGATGATCATTTGCTTTCTCTCAGAGGCAAGCAACCTATCCACCAAACCTTTGAAAGAAATCCCTTTGTTAATACTGAACTGATTTGTTTTTGTAGATCAGTCCTACTATAGCAGAGATCCCCAATGTGATGTCCATCTGCACCATGGTGCCTGTCAAGTGTTTTTAGAAAGTGGGCAGGGCCAAGTAGGGCTTTTGCCCAGCAGAGCTTGTGATTGTCCACCAGAGATCCAATTGGCTGTACAGATTCAAAAAATATTGCTTGGGCAGCAGCTGCCCCCACAACACAAGGGTCTTCAGTGCATGGCTGAAGATAAGTTGTGTGTAATTAAGAACATTTTAAAGCAATATGGTCATTTAAAAATGTTTCTTGTTTCTGTCTGAAATGTTGAACAGTTACTATTAGTTATGCATAACCTCATCACCTGACATTTTGTGGTTGACTCTGCCTCCCGTGGCAGCCAATTTGTAGCTGGCTCCCCATCCTGCAGCAGCCATTTTGTGATTGCATCCACTACCCTGTGTCAAAATTCCAAAGGAACCCGCAAGCTCAAAAAGGTTGGAGGCCTCCATTTTAGATATTAAAAATGCAAATTTCTTCTATCTATAAATAAAATTATTTTGCTATTTTTAAGAAACAATAGCTGCAGTGACTCACATTGCATATATTTAATATGCTCTTACACATATTTTCAATAACAGTTCTACTGGCAAAAAATAAAAATAAAAATTGACCCGCCTAATATTTTAGTTTTGGATTACAAGCTTTCTCCAAACCTACTACTATCATAGAAAAGAGCAGCAGTATATTTCTGCATTTCTCTTTCTGGTTGCAGCCTAGCAGCTAGATTACACTATGGTGAATAGACTACTTTGTTGTATCATTTTTCTATCCAGATTTGCATCTTTCCTGTGTACGGTTAACAGACAGTTTGAGTTTGAAGGGTACCTCTATAGTGCTCCCCTTCCTCCCCCACTGGCTAAACTTCCTTCCTTTGATTAATGGAGGTGGACTAATAATGCCTTCATTCACGTGGATAAGAAGAGAACACACGACAGAAGAAATTATTCAACTATCCTCAAACTCAACAAAATGCCAAGAGGACGATGCCTTTCATGCCAAAGTTCTCTCATTTTATTTCCCCTATACATTAAAATCCTATCCATTATAGAAATACGTAGTGTGAAGAAAAAGCAGAACAATAAGCTGGGGAAATACTCTCATTCGTAAATTCAATCATGTGTGATCATGTAAACTTCTTCCGGGATTAGAGCTTTCTTTTTCTGCTTTCTATCGTTAATTCTTAGTGAAAGATACAAAGAATCCACAGCTTGAGAAACGTTTCATCTCCCTTCGCAGCGTAACATTGTGACACGATGTTAGAAACTATTCTAAAAGTGACATCCTAACTTCAGAAGTCAAACTTTTCCTGCAAAAGCTTCTAGATAACAAAACGTACCGCTTAGGCCTAGTGAAGTCTCAGCTTTTTGCCTCCTCTAAGTAACAGGACTATCTTTAATTTATACAATGATTAAAGAGCTGGTCTTCGTTGGAATCTTATTGACAAGGATCCAGCCCACCTTCTCCTTGGGAACATGAGAGGAAAGCACTCCGATGTGTGAGAACATATAGTTATCCTGACCTACAAGGGGAGCTACAACAACGGGTGGGGGTGGCGATATTTACCTCTGGCTGCACAACCCTCATGCCATGTTGAATCACTGACCTTTATGAACAATTTTTTCAAGGAACTGCAATAAGAAAGAAAACAGAAACCCCCCAGCATATGCACATTGTTCTGCTGGTAGCTAGGGTTTCCAGCCTCCAGATGGGGTCTGAAAATCTCCCAGGAACTGATCTCCAGACTACATAGATCAGCTCCCCAGGATAAAACAGCTGCTTTGGAGGGTGTACTCTATGGCATTACACCCCACTGAGATCCCTCCCCAAATCCTGCCCTCTCCCGGCTCCACACCCAAATCTCTAGGAATTTCCTAGCCCGACACTGACAACCCCACTTGTGGCCCTTTGGATTTAAGCCTTTGTTTTAAACACTGTGGAGAAAGATTCTAAAACTATTACTATAGCTGCAGTGCATACAATAGTGTCCAGGCTGGTAACTATAATGATAATGCCAACAATTGTAATTAAAAGTTAACTCCAATGTTTTTTAAGTGCTTGAATATAGCAAAAAAGTAAGCTGCATGAAACAATAAAAATAATCTGCCTAAAACATGATCACAGTTCTATCCATATTGCCTCTGGAATTCAAGGAAGTGGCTTTAAGGAATTTAAGAGGACTGTGTGCTTCTGCATGAACCTACTTGTCTGTTAAAATGTACTAATCCAAATAGACCCATCTTCAGAAGTCAGAAGGCCTTTTTCTGGTGGCTATAGAATTCCCTTTCTAAATTCACCTGGTGTCTGCATCTTTAAGGTGAAAATGTATCCTGTTGAAGCATTATTATAGGCAACCACTTATCCTGCTAGATTTACAGTGCAATTCTGAAAGTCAATAGCCTTAGAATAGTTTAATTCTGTTTATGATTGTGCTGTAATTTACTCAACTAGATGCTGTTAACCACTTTGAGAACCTTTTTTTGGCAAGTGGGTTAAAAAGCCCTAAATAAATAAATAGGAATTACAGTTTCAGGCAGGATTGATGGTCTTTTCAACTCTGGAAATTATACATACTGTTAAAGATAACCAAAAATTCTAGAACCTTAAGATTTTTTTTTTAATTAAAACTGTGAAGTCCTCATTAGAAAGTTCCAAATAAATTATAACACTTGAGAATGGCATTCCTATGCCATTTAGACCTAACGTGTGGGGAGGGGGGGCAGAGGAGACAAGGAGAGGTCATTATAAATGGCTAGTATTTACAACCCTCTATAAAAGACAATGAAGACAGGAAGCTTCCTACCGAGATCAAGGTTCACAATCCCCAGCTAAAAATAAACAAGCTGCACATCTGCTGGAAAAACTGAGCTCAGAAGTGCCAGACTGACAGGAAAAGAACACTCCAACACATTCAATGGCAAAACATTCAATTGTTGATCAACAGACGCACACAAAATAGCTAGTTGATGCTAACATATTTAAAGGAAGGCAAGCTAAATTTGTACTTGCTGTCACATTCTTCTATTTGCTACCAAATCCGGAACAATTCAGTTATATGGATTATTTCATAGTATTGGTTCAGGGGACTCTTCTTTTCCCCTGTGGAATAGTGTCACAGGCAGCTGTCTACGGAATTTTTATTTATTATTATTGTTGGTGGAGGAAAGGTGGCATAGAAATATTTTAGATACATTAAATACATTTATCCTTAAAAGCAATGCAGAGAAATGATCTTATGGTTTTCTGTCGATACTTGTTCAAATAAACAAGTGGGTTGAGAAGGGCATTAATATATGGAAGTTTAATCGCCTTACAAGAATGTTACATTGTACATGTATTCACTCAGTATAGAACATATATTTGTGTTGGGTAATTCATTCAAATTAATGCACCTTAGTGCACATTCCTGAGGGAGGGTGAAGCGCCATAGGAGCCGGATTTACCCCATGCCGGCTTAAGTGCCCGTTTAACCTGGGATAATGGGCACTTACATCATCCTGGGTGGCACACACAGCAGTGTCGGCACCCCAGAGCAGTACAGGCCTCCGCTGCTGCATGTGCCACACCAGGACCTAAATCCTGGACACGGCAGGCCGCACTCTGATTGGGCAGGTGTTCCCGGGGTGTTCCAAGGGGCGGAGCTGATGTTTGTCAGCTTCCTAACCCCTTTCACCTCAGGAACACCCCCTTGAGCTGCAGTGTGGCTGCACCACGGAAAAAGGTGGCGCAGCCTCGCTGTTTGCAATAGGGAATTTCTCCCCTTTGTGGTATTTTTTCTTTTTAAAAAAGCTTTTTCCCCCTCTGTGGTGGCCAGGAAGCCTCTGAGACGGCGATATTGCTGCACCGCTTCTGGCCACCACAGATCTACCCCCTCCCTCAGGAATGTGCTGCCCATGTAACAAGTTTCATTCACTCTGACTACTTTATGCTAGTATCATAAAGTGCTTGGATGCTATCCCACAAAATGCTTCACTGCATGTCCTTATCGCCTTTCACTGACTAGCTGAAAATAAGGGACATATAAGGAAACGCTACCCTGTTCAATATTTATGTTATTTTATTGTGGTATTCATCCTTACCGTTACATATAAGGTGCAATTAGTGACAATTAAATTTTAAAAAACCACATTAAACTATTGGGGTTTTAGTGATCCGAAAGCAATGCTTTTTTATAGCAGAGGAGAGGAAAAAGTGGTTCTTAGCCCCCTTCCTCCTATCCCTTTTTGCATTCATCACACTTTCCCCAACCAAGCAGTATGCTGGAGTTCTGCTGAATGTAACCAATCCTATGTACTGTTACCGCAGAGTAAACAGTATGGAACAAAGCAGGACGTGCCTCTATGTAAATATGCACGAAGTCAGGCTGGAAACACATTTTCTTTCCAAATCACTGCATAACATTGTTCCATTTCGAGAACAACAAACAGTGAAGAACATCAAGAAGAGGATTCAGAATGCTGACTGTTCTAGAACATGAACTCTGTTGTTGGCTTAACCAAATTATACACAGATATGCTCTTATTAGTATATATGACAACTGTACTAAATCACAGAATGTAAAATTATTTCCAGAATGTAAACCCCTGATTTACCTAGATCTAGTTTGTGTGACTGTATATACACATTCATGTTACTTAGTAAATGTATAGTCTTCCTCTTCAGAGACCTATGTTGTATGTACATTAACTTATCATGATACCATCAGAACAGAGATGGTGATATCATTAATTTGAAGTATCATGAAGGATAAATTAAAATACAAGAGAATTATTAAGATATCATGACACTTGAATTGTGTTACATTTATATGATACAAAAATTTAACAAATTTCAAAAGATTCAGAAGGTAAATACAGTATAACTGGTATACCAACACATGGGGACAAATTACCCTTTGTTGTCTGAAAAACGACTCAACCTTTTTTTGCTCATATTAGGCAAGCAAAAAGTAATGCTTTGGCATTGCAAGAAGAAACCCCAAGGAGTCTGGGGCTTGCTCACACAACCTCTTCCATGTATCCTCAGTTCATGCAAGACAAGTTATTGCGTTAATGCTGGTGTGTACAAAATAATAGTTTGCAAATATATCCAAACTACAATTTGCCCTGGCTCTGCAAATTAGGATTCAATAGGCAATTCATTCCCAAACTGACCATTATTGGAAATCCTGATTTGCAGAGCAAACACCAATTGAGATTTTATGGCAACTTATGCTTAGTGACAAACACCACACAGGATGGCCAATGAGTTTGTTCCAAGTAAAGGGGAATAATTTAGTCTCAGAGCGACATGCCCAACAGCTTGTCTGAACCTAGTTAAAAGTGACAGAGTAATTCATGATAAAATAAATAAATTCATGATTCCAATTCTGTAACTTCTTGTTCAAACAATTCCTTGACTACCTAACAAAACTACAGACCAAGGAACCAAATGAGGTAACAAACTGCAGTGTCAGCTGTGCCTCCTCATGGCCTCCTCTGTATTTCGGGACCTAAAGCTACATATCATCCAGAGTCACCTACAGCACTCCCTGTCCCCACCCCAGTGTCCTTTGACAGGCCTCCCCATTTCATGCACTAAACTACTTTTGAAACTAAAGGATTTAAAGGACTATCAGTTTGTGATTGGGGGAAGAAGAGTCTGCTGTTCAAAGGGGCAGAAAGTCAGAAGTCCCATCAAGCGGTTCTTTTGATCCTAGCTTACAGTGTTTTTTTTATTAATTATTGTTATTTTTAAATAGGCCACATAAAATACTTTCTGTCAAACAACGCTTTCCTCCTCAAAACCTCTTCTCCTAGGCCTAAACAGGGAATAGGAAATGATGAACATAAGAACCAAAAAAGGAGGGGGCAAAGGAAAGAGAAAAGAGGGTGGAAACCAACAAGGGAAAAAAAAAACAAAGAGGGAAAGGAAGGGGGAGATTAAGACAAAACATTAGTCAAGCAGTTACAAATTAATACAAGTTTCACAGAGCTCTAAAATTCAATCTAAATACTATTGTATTTAATTCTTGCATCCTGCACAAGACTATTTTTTCCTTGCTTGCAATTTTGAACACGAATAAAATCTCATTCAGAGCCTACTTTTCCTGAAAATTTTACAAAACTGTCAGGACAGTCCCAAAAGCTTAGTATATCTTTGGAAAAACTGGTAGCTTCATCAATAGCTGAAGCCTGGGCCTTTCCATTATTAAAAAAAAATGGTTTCAGTTGCTTTTAGTTTGCCAGAGCTGGGTGCCTGCCTCTGGCTTAAGTTCATGGAACATTTCAGTAACTGAATTCAAATCTTAAAGAGGAGGTTAGAGGAAATACGTGCTTTCTGAAATTGTTTGCAAGCCTTCTAAACAATACTTGAAGAACCGAGGCTCGCAAGTCCCCAGTCAGGAACAGTGGAAATTATCACTCCTCAACATTTGTCCACAATTGAGCCTGAATTATTGCCTTGAAGTATCATTGTTGGTACAGGAAAAGTTGGAGGAGAAAAAGAGAACAAGCATCTGTCCCAGAGTCAACCAGCCAGTCACACCAAACACTGCACAAAGCACAAGTAAAAGGACCTTCACAGAGATTATTTAAACACATGCTTGGAACATGATAGAAAAACAGAACTGACTGTGTCTTAGTGACGGTCAAACATTGTCAGATATAGGTTGACCTTTTTCTCCTGAACTATTTTCCCCAATGTTAATCACTCACACACAAACTTGGAGACATCAAATATACCTGTAAATCCCCCCCCGCCGCCGCCGCAATGGGACACCAGCATGCGGGGAGGGGGTTTAAAATCTCATCCTCTGCACAATGACCCCAATTCAAACTGGGAAGGAACCTCACCATTACTCTTTAAAAAACTGTGGGAGATAGAGATGCATTCATGGGTCTGGTCTAGTTGAGTTCTTACATAGTTAACAGGATAAGCTGTGATAAGAAACCAGTGACCGCTTAAAATAACAGTTACCAGACTAAAATAGTGCTAAAAAATCAGCCCCTTAATTGAAAGCCTGGGTGAACAGAAACATTTTGGCTTCTTGCATAAAAGAAAACAACATAGGTACTAGGTGAGCTTCAAGGGGAAGGACAGTCCATAAGCGAGGTGCCACTCCTGAAAAAGCCCTGTTTCAGATTGCCACCCACCTCACCTCTGAAGGTGGGGGCACAGAGAGCTAGATTTGTGTGGCTGATCTTAACTGGTGGGTTGAACAATATGGGAAGAGGGGGTCCAAGTACCTTCCTCCCAAGCAAATTATAGCACAGG
Source organism: Euleptes europaea (assembly GCF_029931775.1). Classification (NCBI taxonomy): domain Eukaryota; kingdom Metazoa; phylum Chordata; class Lepidosauria; order Squamata; family Sphaerodactylidae; genus Euleptes; species Euleptes europaea. The sequence continues at coordinate 32,570,764 of NC_079320.1, read as the reverse complement.
TCTAATTTTTGCTTCTGTGCCTGTTGTGTTGTTCAACCTTTTCAAGCAAGTTTTTTTTAATTATTCTGAATTTGGATTGTCTTGTTTTATTATTAGGTCTGAAGTATTTAGTTGATTGCCCAGTTAGATTAATGTGTTGATATTCATATTCAGAAGAAACTTTTCTTAGGATTCACAGCTGCATATCCTCTGAAATTATTTTTATGATCTATGTCTTCTGTGCTAGGCTGGGTTTTTTAATGCTAGATTTTAATTAATAAGTTTTAAAGGTTTGATTTTATTTTTTATTTTGTAAGTCACCTGGAGAGGTGGCATAACATTTTACTAAGTACATAAAATAAATACATGTGTGTGTGTTTTACATATTTCTCTGAAAATGTTAAGCCTTTTATTTCTTTAGTGCTATAGTCTTAGCACCAAACTCTCCGGTTTCTCTGTATTTAATTTAAATTAATCTCTGACAGTCTACCCTTCAAAGATGATAGGGAGGAACACCAAGTGTCAGATATTGCTAGCGAATGTAATACTGCTAAATTAGGTAATTGTCTTCCCCCCATTTTGCTCAAGTCCTTCAGCTCTGAATTTTTCTCTAAGAAGCTGATCTAATTATAATTAAATTTCAGTTAAGCTACCTCAATGTAGTAGCCAGTCCTACTGTAAGATTTCCAGCAACCATGCTCTACTCTGCCTAGTTACTTGGAATTTACATGCACAGTCTTGTACTATAAAATAAAACAAAACAAAAAACCTCTAGGTCTTTCAATATTTTTAGAATTCATGCCAAATACACAATTAAATTTCAGTTTATTTTAGAGTTCATTTTTTTCTTTGTGGCAAACTCTGGCCTTGCAGCTGATAGGAAAAAAAGAGATTAAGTGTCAACCATAAACCTCCTAGTACTTCCTTCCACAGAGCCAGAGGAAACCCATTGCTATGCCAAATATCAGCTTCTTCTGATCCAAACAAGAATTAAAGGGAATGAAATGTGGCGTGTTGTACTCAAAGCAGTAAGACCACAAGGTTTAAAAATTTCAATTTATTACACCATTTATCAGTAATAAGTGTAAATATTTCAAACAGCAGCAATATTTGCTTTCACCTAAATTCCTAAGATTAAGATACCTTTTCTTTGATTGCATATCTGCAATTTGGCGAGTGAGAACACAAGACAATTTGGAGAAAGGGAGAGGCATTAAAGAAAATCTAATCCTAGAAGAATTGATTCTCTAACTCGATATGATAAATCTATAATGAATTTATCAGTCTCCTTTTTATGAGAAATTAATAAAATGAGTACTGTAGTTGCCACAGAGCCCTGTGACGCAGAGTTGTAAACTGCAGTACTGCAGTCCAAGCTCTGCTCATGACCTGAGTTCGATCCCAACAGAAGTTGGTTTCAGGTAGCCGGCTCAAGGTTGACTCAGCCTTCCATCCTTCCGAGGTCAGTAAAATGAGTACCCAGCTTGCTGGGGGTAAAGGGAAGATGACTGGGGAAGACACTGGCAAACCACCCCATAAACAAAGTCTGCCTAGTAAACGTCGGGATGTGATGTCAACCCATGGGTCAGTAATGACCCGGTGCTTGCACAGGGGACCTTTACCTTTTTACTTTAGTAGTATTAATGGAGAATTTTAAAAAATTAGGGAGAAAGCCTAAGCAGGTCTACACAGAAGTAAGTCCCATTTTATTCAGTAGAGTTTGTTCCCAGGCCTATTAGCATATAGCACCAACTGCCTATATAGGCTCTAACTGTAGTCTTCCTATATACAATGCTGCATTCTCTCTCTTTAAAATGTGGAAAAGCCATTATTCATCACAATCTCATGCCACACCCATCTGATGATAAAGGTGCACCTATGTTGATATTCTAGCATTCTTACTTTGCAGTTTTAAGTGAAACTGGAAGTGGAAGAAGCAAGACAATGCAGGTTTTATAAAAGGTAGGTAACTTTGCTTGATGCCTGAAAGCCTCTTGCCATGTAAAGAGCATAGCCGGACAAGTAAGAGGTAAGTGAAGAGTGGAATACATGTCAAACATATACTGTGTAGTTCATTTGTACATTGGATGGCCTTTAGCCCACTTTTCAGGTAAAATCTGGGAGATCCAGATCTTAATCCCCACTCTGCCATAAAAGCTTGCTGGGAGACCGTGGGCCAGTCACATACTGATCAGCCTAAACTAGGCTATTGTGAGGATAAAATGGAGGAGAGGAGAACTACATACCCTACTTAGGGTCCCCATTGGGGAAAAAGACAGGGTATAAATAAATAAATACATAAATAAATAAACAATACATTTTCAGATGTTATAGTCATGCTTACCTGGAACCTATCAACTTCACATAACAAGAGGACGTATTACCCACTAGATATGATCGTAACATTTGGAAAGGGCTATACTGCTAGAAAGCATGAGAAGGACTCTTATCTGGCAGATATCACTCCTCCGAAAAGTGAAGTAGCTGGCTATGATTTTGATTATGAAAGAGGAAGGATCCTGCCACAGGCAGATAAAGTAAGGGTTCCTGCATAGCCAGGGGGCTACCAGATATACAATAAACATTACTTTTACTGAAAAGATTTTACTAAACAATTAATTTTATAGAAAACATTATTCCACATTTCTTAATGGGGTCTCAGCTTGTTGCACACTATTATTTATTTATAGTCTGCCCTTTTTACTGAGATTTAAGGTGGGTTTTTTGTGTGGCCGTCAAGTCAAAACTGACTTATGGCGAACTTCCAGTAAGGATTGCTGACCGAGGTGAAGTGCCTCACTGGACCTCCCAGTGAAGGACCGAATTTATGTCTAAATAGGGGCAAATAGGAGGGGAGAGGGGAAGTTAAAGAATTATACTTTTTGTTACGTGAACTGGAATGTATAATGATTTGGAAAAATAAAAATTTTATTTAAAAAAAACCTGACTTATGGCGACCCCTGGTAGGGTTTTCAAGGCAACAGACGTTCAGAGGTGGTTTGCCACTGCTAGCTTCCGCATCACGCCCATGGTATTCCTTGGAGATCTCCCATCCAAATATTTGCCAAGGTCGACCCTGCTTAGCTTCTGAGAACTGAGAAGATCAGGCTAGCCTGGGCTATCCACGTCAGGGAATTAAGATGGATTACATGGAACAATCAATAGGATGAGGAGACACGTAATAAAACAATGTAATTAGGGATGTTGGGATCTTTCCTGCCAATGTGTTCATCAGGTGAACCTAACTCATTTGGTGAGCTGATCCTGGGATTATTTCGCTGGCCTGGCAAACATTGTGAACATCTCACAAACTGGTTAGCTGTGCAATAGCTTCTGTTTTATTATATGCTTGATCTCCAAGCATCATTAACAGAGTGAGCTGGCACAAACTGAGTGGGGGGGACCTGGAAAAATGGAGATCGAACTCCAGGAGTAGTGGAAAGGTATAGTCTTTGTGCTTCATGGCTGCTTCTAAGTTACATCATTAAGTCAATGGTTTCTGGCAGACTTGGTGGGGATGCACAGAGAATCTGCCTAGCTGCATAACCAGTGCAAAGGAAAACAATGCAGGTGAGGCGAGGGCTCCAAATTCTGTTACTTCAGTGGCACATGATAAACTATGCAGCAGACTTTAGCTTTCTTTGCCCCACCCTCTTTTAATAGCTACATCAAGTCAGTTAGTTTCCTGAAATTTGTCCATTTCGTGCCCAAATAAATTAGTCTAGAGGGGCAGTAAAGTGAAAGCATTCTTCTCCATCCTAGATTTAGGACGGGAGTATTTTCTCACACTACATACTGCATTTTTGTGCTTCTAATAGGCACTGCCTGCCCATGGAGTTTCTTCTTTTCAAATACTGCACTGGCTTTCCACCCCTTCTACCTCTTTCTCTGCTCACTCCTCTACTATCTAAATGTAGATTGTGATCTCCTTGGGTACAGACCTTGCTTTATGCTTTTTCTGTTGACTTTTACACTGCAAAGCATTGGTTTTTGGGTGTACGGTTTATGGACCTTGGGGTCTTAGTACACCAAACACTGAACATGAGTCAGCAGTGTGATGCGGTAGCTAAAAAGGCAAATGTGATCTTGGGCTGCATCAACAGAAGTATATTGTCCAGATCACACGAAGTGATGGTATCACTTTACTCTGCTCTGGTTAGACCTCACCTAGAGTACTGTGTTCAGTTTTGGGCACCACAATTTAAGAAAGATGCAGACAAGCTGGAATGGGTCCAGAGGAGGGCAACAAAGATGGTGAGGGGTCTGGAGACCATGTTCTATGAGGAAAGGTTGAAGGAGCTGGGTATGTTTAGCCTGGAGAGGAGACAACTGAGAGGCGATATGATAACCATCTTCAAGTACTTGAAGGGCTGTCATATAGAGGATGATGCCGAGTTGTTTTCTGTTGCCCCAGAAGGTTGGAGTTAGAGCAGTTAGAGTTAGAGCAGTTCCCCAGTGGAACAGACTTCCTCGGGAGGTGGTAAGTGCTCCTTCCCTGGAGAGGCTAGATGGGCATCTGTCAGCAATGCTGATTCTATGACCTTAGGCAGTTCATGAGAGGGAGGGCATCTTGGCCATCTTCTTGGCATGGAGTAGGGGTCACTGGGGGTGTGTGGGGGAGGTAGTTGTGAATTTTCTGCATTGTGCAGGGGGTTGGACTAGATGACCCTGGTGATCCCTTCCAACTCCAAAGCAGCCATTTTCTCCAGGGGAACTGATCTTGGTCACCTGGAGATCAGTCGTAATAGCTTGAGATCTCCAGGTGCCACCTGGAGATTGGCAACCCAAAGATTAAGTTTAAGCTGAAACAAGGTACCAGGATTCAAGCGTTAGTTTTGCTATCAATGCAATTTGCTCGGGGGAGGGGGCTGAAGCTGGCAGAACATGTGCAGATATTTCTGGGATTTTCTTGCATTTGGGCACGACGTCCACTTCTTTAAAAGGAAGTATTTGTGCCATTTATAAAGCTTCCATGTCGCTATTTGACTACAACAAAATCCTTATATGACCACGGTGGCATCCTTTATTGTCTATTTGCTTGCAAATTCCTCAACATGTACTGAATCATCAGGGACTCTAAGAAGTAAAAGAAAAAATGCTTCACCGCAGACATAGTAAGAGAGCAAAAGAGGAAGAAATACAAAATAATTCCTGAAGTAAGGAAGACTGTGTACCTATTCCTTCCCGCCTCTTAAAACATGAAGTCATGGAATCTGGACAAAATGAATGAAATCTTTGTAAGCGAGATTCAATGGATTCCAATTTAAATAAATCACAAATAATGAAATAAGGATAATCTAGGTGGAAATAGCAAATTAAGATATTATCTCCTTTGGGCATTGGGTAATTAGCTTAATATTCAGATATAAAGTCTAAATAGTAAGTGGGAGACTTCTTCTTCCGCAGAAATGTTTTCAGTAAAAGAGTGTATTTTAGCTAGCAGAGCTCATTAAAAATAGAATTTTGCTGGGGCTTGTTGGAGTTCTAGGTTGTTTTTCAGTTGCAAAGATCTTGTCAGTTTAAAGCCAAGTCATGTTCCCACATGAAATATTAATGTTCTCATTTTACACTGGTGGGCAAGTTTTATTCCAACAAGCCGCAACATGCTGTCCTGACAGGTTTGCTCTGCTGGAGAAATGCTGCCAAACTTCGTATTCTGCAAAACCAGAAACTTTCAAATGGACCAGCAATGATACAATAGATGTATAAAGACAGAATAGGGTTGTGAGTAAATTTACTCAACAAACCTGGAGAGCAAGTACTGTACAGGAAAAACAGATCCTTAAAACACCTGGACTTTTAAAATAATCTCATGTAGATAAACACTCAAGATGCATAGGGACTGCCTTCCTTGAACACATCACTCAGACCCATGCTAGAGATACAGGTTTTTTTTAATCTTTTCATCTGCTCAACATTAAGGAAAGCTGGGGATTTAATTAGGAGTTGAGGGTCTATTTCATACTAAAGTAAGATCTAATTACCCTCCTGATAAATTCGGTTTGCATGCAACGACTGTCAAAAACCTGGAACAGAGAGTGTTTAAGGGGATTAGATGGGGGGTCTCCTGGTTTTAGTGGGGAATTTAGCTATGGAGACACCTTGAGCACTACGAGAGGTTGTTTAAAGCTGAATCTTAGCCCAATATCTACGAGGGATGAGCAGATCAGTGGAAAAGCAGAGGACTTGTTCAAAACTGGTAGCTTTATTAGTTGTAATCTCTATATAAAATATCTGAAGTGATACAAAGAACAGAAATTTAATAGTTTTTATTTCAACCTTGCTTTTTTGCAAAAAATATTGCAACACAGTGTACTTTGTTTATTGTTGATTTCCAATATTTGTTTAGGATTTAAAATGTGAACAACCGCAATCGGCAACACCACCACCGTAAAAGCTTTAAAGCAGAACTAAATGGTTCTGAAATAGTCCTGGTCATCAATTCTGGTTTTCAGGAACATTAAGAATTGTACAGACATAGCCCATCATTTTCCTTGAACGTGTAGACGGGAAGCCTCTGCCAGTTATTTGGAATTCTGGAAGAGAGGGATCTCTCTTCTACCAATACTCAGTATATATCTTCTCTAGGGTACACCCTCAGAGAACAGAAAGTACTAGGAATGATGCCCACATCAAGTTGCCCTCCTCAGGATCTATTCGTTGGCAGCAGCTGATTTCCCTACACAAAAGCACCCTGATCACAGAACACCAGTCCCAGCAAGTTTCTTCAGTGTATTTTTAAACAGAGCTGGTAAGCCTTTACACAATGGGGAGGATCAGAGGCAACACCAAAGTGGGGTTAGATGCTTTGTGAATGTCCACATGCTTGTGCACTGCTCTACCTCCCTCCCTCATGGGCTTGAAGGGCAATCACTTCTGTTTTAGTTCAAAACAGTCTTGTCACAGCTGGATTAGCGAATTCTAGTTTTTGGCTTTCCCTCCAAATTTAAATCAGGATTCCAAACAGTTCAATTTCAGTTTGCATTCTTGGTTTGGAGGGTGGAGCACAAACCACTGTTTCCTATTTGAATATATGGTTTGCATTAAAGTGGAAGTCATTAATCAGCTATGACTACATAAGAAAGGGAAGGAAGAATACAAAACCATGGTTTGGCAATGCATCTGAACCATATCTATGTTTCTCTCTAATTCTGTGTTCTCACATCATATGATATTAAACTACTGTCACTCTATAACAATCATTTACAACTGAATTGTATTGTCCACACAGGAGAATCCAGCTGGAAACTATTGATATTGTGCAAGTATATCACAATATCTAAAGATGGGTGGCTGAAGCTCAAGACAAGACACACACACACACACACACTCATACAAAGAACAAAACATCACAGCTATCAGAAACAGGGACTTTACCACCACAATCCAAGCAATGTTTGGAAATGGTGGGTATCACTTTAGCTGCATAAATGGGGAAAAAATGTAAGAACTGTCATGGTCTCTGTCATGTAGTGGGACAAGTCTAGCCACTGTTTTACCCCTCTTTACTGTCACTGCCACTACTTCGAGTAAAATCTAGCTACTCTCTCACGTGGATTGCTTGAAGCCAACCTTACAGGGATGTTGCTTAGTAGCATGCCAATTGGCCAGGCAGGTGGGTAAGGACATGTACAGCCTCTCTCAAGGTAGCCAAACGTTATTTCTACGAAGTACAAACTCAGGATATTGCAAAGGACAGAATCTAGAAGCACTAAGTAAAATAAGCAAAAAGACAGTTACTAACTAAAGTACTTACAATCCATATTACATCTGACCTCTGGCAGTTGCAAGATGCCTCTGTCCAGGGTGCATCTGCAACCCTCTCTAGTGTCATTCTCCTCTGTCATCCTTCATGGTAAAATACACAGTCAAATGCACTCAACCACAGACCTGAGTTTTCCCCCAGTCTCTCTCTTCCAGTCAAAGGAACAGCTGTCCTTTTCAGACCCCACCCCACCTGAGCTCTGAGGCCTTCAACCAAACTGGGTGCCAAATCCTGGGGCTCAAGCCTGCCAAACCAGGACCCTCCAATCAAGAGGTGTTAACACATCAAAAGGCTGGAGTGCTATCACTCTCCGTTGGAAAAGGATGCTCTATCCAGCAAAGAGCACCTTCTCCCCTTCTTCCTAGCCACAGCTCGGGCTCCCTTCCATCACCATAACTGTCAAGGAATCTCTTGCCCCCCTGCCCTTCATCTCATCACAAGAACAGAACAAAAAAGTGATGCCCACCTTATCCTGTCTAGCGATCTAGAAGGCTGGGGGTGGGTCTTAGTTTCAATGGAAGCATTGAACATCTGTGTAGAGATGGTGAGCTTGCTCCACAAGGGCCCTTAATCTATGGAACACCTTATCTAGAAAGGCCTACCTACTTACCATACTCCTTATTCAGGTCTTCCTTTTTAGAAGGCCTTTGCTGTTTAGTACGTGACATGGGTAGTTCTACATATCTTCATGCTGTTTTATCTAATTTGGTTTATCTTGATTTCTTTTTATGGATACTGTGAGCCTCTTTTGGAGCAATGATTAACCGATAAGCAAAGTTAAATAAGTATTTTAAAGATCTATACTACATACCTCATCTCTAAAGTTTCATTATATGTATGCTGGTTATCATAATTTATTTTTATCCATCGATATTCATGTCTCTTTAAAATGTACAAGGAGACAAATCCTCAGCCAGAAGAGCTTTAAGACTAAAATTTAAGACAGGAGACCAACGAAGGGAATAGAAGGAAGCTGAGAGGCGGTGGCTGGGATGAACAGGAAATAATATTTCATTCCAGTTGTAAAACAGAAAAGGGTAACTAAGGGGTAATGCAAGAGGGTTGATAGAAGAGGTGGGTTTTGAGGAGGTATTTGATGGAACTGAAAGTCCATAAGACAGGAGTTCTGGGAAGCAGTTCTAGGAATAAGGGAGTAAGGTATCTGGGAGAGCAGGACCTCTGGATAGCTGAGGGTGGGATCACAGGCAGGAATAGGATGTGAAAACAGACAGAATGAGGAGAAAAGTCCATTTAACCAGCTAGCACAGTTTTACACCAGCCATTCCTTCAACGACCTCAGGGTGATGTACATGGCTCCTCCTTTTCTATTTTACCTTTACAACAATGGCACAAAGCTAGTAAGTTGGGAGACTATATAGAATGTTGGCAAACTTTTATACCTTTCTCGAAACAGACTGATGACTTTTATCAATGCATTTGAGGACCTCTTAGTACACATGCCCAGTTTTTCAAAGGCTCAGGCATGATAACATGAAAAAGTACTCCTGTACTTCCAAAACTAACAATCTCTATAAACATCAAAATGAAAAGCAATTATACATATTAAAATCATAAATCTAAAACAAGTAAGACATACTTTGGAACATAACAATTTAACAGTATAATACATACCTCCTAAACTACCCTAGTAAAGTATCAAAGACAGCATACACACACTTTTCTGTGCGACTCATCTTGCCTATCCTTACTGTATAATGTATTTGGCATGGGCTGTTTTGTAAGAGGTTTTTTTTAAGCCCTTTTTGGTCTTAGGACAGACACTAACATCCATTATACTTTGCTGTTCACTGAAGCAGGGCCAAAATGCCTCTAATTTGAGATCTTTGCTACATATTGTTTATGTACTAATTAGTCTACTCCCTAAACCAAATGTTCCAAGCAGTACATGTGGAAAACTGTCATTAAGAGGCTAACCCCATCATTGCAGCAGGAAAGATCGGAGCTTGTCCAGCAACTGCCCTATCAGAGCAATTTCCTTACCCCCACCCAAAAGGTGCTATGAAGAAACCAGTACACCATGCCATCTTCAAGATGAGCACATAGAAGTTGCTCATGGGCACCAAAGATGCAATTTTAGCACTGCATGCATGCCCACCAATGACAGAATGAGGAAATGGCAGGGTTCTGGAATCAAGGTTTTGTTGATGCCATCTCCGAACAAGTTTTTGGAAAGATGAGGAATGCAACAACAACACTTTGCTTCTAAAGTACCATAATATCCCATGAAGCACTGCTTCAAAGGTGCCATCCTCCAGACAGCAACCAGGGGTTTGTGGACATCAACAAGTGCAATTTACACATTAGTTCGCAGGGCCAGCAGTACACCTGCAAAATCCCCACATCCACAACGATGCTCTTACATGTCTTTAAAATGCCTAAATAATCCTAATTTGTGAAGTACAATGAGAAAAAAAATCTTTAGAACTTTCTAATGTCTAATTAAAAAATAAGCAAATATAAAGAGTTGTGGCTAATTATGCTTTTTTAGTCTCATTTATGTTAAAGGACAAGATCAACACATATGTAGAATATATTCTGGGAAATATAAGCAACACGTGCAAATGAATACAAAATTATGTAAATATAAGCTAGCATTAAAAACTTTAATTTAAAAAAAATTAACTTCCACAAAACATTCAAAAGTGTTGGCAATGGGGAGAAGCTGCAGCATCAACTGGACATTTGATAAAGAACCAGTTACATATCACCAGTCCCGGCAGCTTAACATTTAAGTAAAACCAACTCCATTTCAGACTGGGCTCTTGATTTCCCATCTAATTGATATTCTAAGTGAGTAACAAGCACAGGATTAGTACAGGCCATACCATAGGAATTATACTGGTCTGCTGTAGGTGAAAACACTGTATTCCAATAAACAGTAATTTGCAAAAAGTGCTACAACTAGAGGAATTTATCACCTATTGTTGATGTTAATATTGGTTAGAGTTACCTGTACACTGATACAGACTAGTGATTCTACAGTTTCAGTGAAACTGACTACCGTCAAGATTGAACTCAGGTCATGAGCAGAGCTTTTGACGGCAGTACAGCAGCTCACCACTCTGCACCACGGGGCTCCTCTTGTGATGGTTTACGACCGTATTAATAAAGATCTTACAATATTGCACTGGGTTGGATCCAAGGCAACATAAGCACTCGTGCAATGGGCCTAATCCTTCTCATTGTAGCCTTCCTTGCTCCTCCAAAAAGGGTTTCTGAGAGTTGGAAAGCTCTCTGGAACACATTGTGACGTCATGTGATGGGGGGGGGAGGCACAGCTGGAGGAAATAAGTAGAAATCACATCTTGCATGAGCAGAGACACCTTCTGTTTGCGCACAGATACTTTGATTTCCAGTGCAATATCTGAAATACTCAAATTATTTGTTCCCATTAATTAGCTGAAGATGAACTGATTTTTCAAAGCAATTTGAGGATCGCTGTCTGCTGTCTTATGATTTCATTTCAATTTCTTCTAAGACTACATACACATAATAGGATGTAAAGCAACAAACATGAAAAAATGTGCACACTTGTTCTACCAAAAGCTAACAAGACATGTATCCTCTCTCATCATAACCACGTTAAAGCTGAAGTTGTCACATCCATCAGGGTGTTTATGCAGCATCTGTCAAAAAGCAAGGCATTTACTAACCCTGAACAGGACCTGATGAGCTGGGCCCTAAGCTAATGGAAGTTTAGAATTGTAAACAGGTAGTGCTCTAGGACAGAATGTGTCAAAGCAGTAGAATTTAAACACTGACATGGACGGAAAATGAAAACCCATTCACCTGGAATCAGAGTCTAAACTATTTCAGAGTTTCTTTTTTCTAGTAGAAGGAATAATACTGAATAACAACACCACACATTAATTACCGAAGAAGCAGTGTTAACAATACTCTTATAACCTTTATGCAGAGAAAATACAGAATAATATTATTAATATGAATGGCTCATTTGGCAAATTGTCCAAAAGTAAGAGTACTCATCTATTTACATAAAGACCTAGAAGTCCACGAGGGCAACAAGGATAGTAAGATGATCCAAAGATTTAAGTGAATGAAGAGTTTCAACTTCTTATCAGAAGAGCCTAGTGTTGGGTACTTTATAGAAAAGGTCACTTCGTGCACATTGACTATGTTCAGAATAATAAGGCACAGAAACTTATTATTTTATCATCAAATTCAAAGGGCAACCCCACCCCACACACACATTTTATGCTGTGGTGAAATCAATACTGGCCCCTCTAATGTAGAAGTGCCTCATCTGAAATACTTGATTGGCTTCCTTTACCTTTGATTTACAAATGTTTAGCAGCACTTTTTATTTAAATTACTGAATGATGGGTTTGTTGGCAGATTCTGTATAATGTTAACTTTTAAATGTTTGGGCTCCATGAATGATATGGAATGGTTGATACTTCACTATTGATGAAGTTCTGGATATTGACATCTGTACCTTGGCTGGTAGCTATGGGGAGCCCCATCTAAGAATGACAGGACTACAGAAAATGAATTTAAAAATTAATTTTAATTCTTTTTTTGAATTGTTATGGTTTGTTTTTATTTACTTTGAGAACCAAAGTGGAAAGAATAAATGTTATTTAAAGATAAAAGCATCTCAGAGCAAGTAAGGAGACAAATGCAGTCAATTAGATAATTGCAGTCACATAATGAGATATAAGGGCATTTTACAGATTATTTATAACGTCTACAATTTCTTGAGTTGTTATCTTCTGATTGAGACTCTCTTGTTCTTCTAATGATAGCTTGGGTAATTGTGCTTCTATTAAATAAGTTTTTAATCCGTATTCCCCCCCAGATTTGCAGAACAATCGGAGACCCAAGGAAAAATAGAGGTGGTGATAGTGGTCGTGAAATTCTCCAAATCAAAGGAGTGTTTATGTGTGTGCCACTGTCTCCCTCTCTCTCCCTTTCTCCAAGGGGGGAAAAAGCTGCTCACCAAAAAGCTGAGCAGCGAATGGGACAGCAGTCAGAGAGACAAAGAGAGGGGAGTGGGTGGCAAGGAGGTCCAACAGAGCAAAATAGAGGCAGTGGAAGGACAAGGGGGAGAAGGAGTATGGTGTGGAAGGAAAAAGATTAGAGAAAGAGGTGGCAGTCGAAGAAAGGGAAGAAAAGTGGCTGGGGAATGTCAGGGAATTTCCCTGTGAGTTTGTCATAGGCCCCCACTTGTTACTTTCTATTTATCACATATATTTTACAGTAACATTTGGGGAAAGAAGAAGGTGAAAATGCAAGATTATTTTTTCCATTTCAAAGATATGATACACTACTAAAACTGTGACATACAAAGCCACTGGGAAAATAGAGAGTAGAAGCAAGATGCTCCAATACAGACACACAAGAAGGAAAATCTGGAAAAAAATGACTAGCAAAGAAAAAACAGAGAGACAGTGCAGGTAAGAAGTAGTTAGAGGTTTTTTTTTCCTTAGACGAAGACAGAAGAAAGTGCTTGGAACTTATGTTTTGTTATTTTGACACTATTAACCATTGGAACCATAATTTTCAGCAAGAGCTTTCAATAAACAAGTCACTCTCATCCTATGAATATAACAGAGTGCTACCATAAGTCCCATTTTTATATAAGGTCCCAAAGATATGGTAAAAACCAGAATATTCATATAATAAGACAAGTGACCCCCACCAGCAATATTTTTAAACCATAGGAAATGCGAGACTGAGGAAAGACAGAATAAAAAAGGATTATTCCCCCCAAACAAATATAATAATCGTACCAATTCGCCTCTAATTAGTAAGGGGTAAGATACCTGAAAGAGTATTCTTTGATGTTAATGATTTATTAAAATGATTTATCAGAAAGGAAGCAAAAAAAAAAAGCAAAACCAAGGCACCAAGAAAACTTGAGGGCAGAATACAATAATAAAAGCGCCATGGGCAACAGAGAAGGCTGTAATAAGAAGCTTCCAGTTGAGTCTTAATTAATACTTTTATTTTCTTTTTGTGAACTTCAGTGTGGCACCAGAACCACACTTGAATTACAACTCATTCCCATCTGAAGGTTTCTGGTGGGCTTTCATCCTCGGAAGTTGCACTGTAGAAACAAAGCCCTTGCAAGATTTCATTTCACTATGAATTAGTGTCTAACACTGAGAATGCCTTTCATCATCGGCTTGTATTGCCTTCAGGTACCTATAAATTCCTCTCTGTCTTTGTGTAGCACTTGTCTATCAGACTGTGTCATCAGTTTTACTGCAGGCGAGAGACAGGCACGCCTCTTCCTGAGACACAGACAACACAACAATTACCACAAGTCACTTATCCTTTATCATTTCGTATCATTTCATCAGCCACCTGCTAACCATCCAAAACTGACTATGGAAGATACAAACATTCCAGGATTGTTGTTTGTTTAAGTGACACTGGGAACTATTTGCCCCAGATGAAGATGCCAGGGCCTAAGCACCGTCCATCACAACATATAGTGTGTAACAATATCCAAAATGCGAGTCCAGTAGCACCTTAAAGACCAACCAAATTTTCCTGGGTATAAGTTTTCATGAGCCACAGCTCATTTAGTAGTTGTTGGTCTTTAAGGTGCTACTTTCAAATGCTATTTAAGACAAATACATGAACACATGAAGCTGCCTTATACTGAATCAGACCCTTGGTCCATCACCGTCAGTATTGTCTACGCAGACCGACAGTGGATCTCTAAGGTCTCAGGAAGAGGTCTTTCACATGACCTACTTGCCTAGTCCCTTTAACTGGAGATGCCAGGGATTGAACCTGGGACCTTCTGCATGCCAAGCAGATGCTCTACCACTGAGCCACAGCCCCTCCTGTGTTTGTTAGTCTTTAAAATGCTATTGGACTCAAATGTTGCTGTACTGCTGCAGACCAACATGACTACGCACCTTAAACTGACAACATCCCGGTGCTTCAATACCGAGCTTCCTAGAAACAATGAGCCTAACGCAAGCAGAGGTTTCCCAGTCACTTCTAGAAAAGGTGAAATTTCACAATGCGCCAAATATTCACGATTGTACAGGAATGCCTTTATACAACAGAATGCTGCAAAAGCCACAGGCTTCATGAAAGCTCCGCTTTGGCTTTTTCACCTCACCAGGCTTTCCTACAATTGACTTACTTTAAATATGCCATAGTCGGAACATGTTTCTGTACAGCTTCCATTAATTTCAACAGAACATGTGGAGGAAAGAACACCAAGCAGGTTGCAGCCTATTCCATGTGGCTTCCTGTTGTTGGGGCAGCAATTCCCACTGTATTCGACAGCAGAAGTCCTGGCTGGCCTAAGATCTCCGTAAACTCTATCTGAAGTGTTTGTTTGACTCTGCATCTTGGCACTGCTGGATGTAAGAGCAAGGCAAGATGGATGTCTGTGGCACCGTCTGGATGAACACATGTACATAGTTTAAGGAATACTCGACCCACCAAAAAGCCAGCCATCCCAGGACTTCCACCAAGCTGCTACACAGTATGCCTGAAGCAAGTACGATGCCAGAGCTTGGCACCACCCTAGCAAGGTAGAGAGTGGGACAAATTGCACTGCACAGCACTGTTCCGTTGACTGCATGTGTAGATGCACCACACCCTCCCTCGAACTCTTGACTCCCCTGTCAACTAGAAAGCCAAGTTTATGATGACTGTGATGCTCTCCTGTAGTTCCTTGTGAGAAGAATCCATTCCACAGCACTCCATGCAGCAAAAACTCTGCATGGGCCGCGTGTACACACTGCCCTTGACTAAATTCAATTGGCACTCTTAGCAACTGGATTTTTCCTTCCCACTCGGCTGTATAAATAAACTAACTACAGCATCAAATGATTTTCTTTCTAAGCCCATTCAGCCTCCAAGCTGTTAAATCCCACCCAAATGTGTATTTTGCTTTTGCTTTGTTTTGCTTTTTTTTCTTTCTTTCAATCAAGGCTTTGATTTTGTTTCATAGGAAGGAAGTGATGATAAATCAGAACACAAAGCATGTGAGCTCTGGCAGCCAGTTTCAAAGCTATTGACAAAAAAGCTTATTAAGCACAAGCCTTCCCCTCCTTTTACAATCTGTTTCCCTAATCAGGATGCAAGGAAGAACTCAGCAGCTCCTCATGGAAAAATACCTTGTGGGCATGGTTGATTACCAGACACAATAGTCCCTTACAGGCGTCTTGCCTGCCACTCTCCCTCTCCCACTTCTTTTTTCTTTAAAAAGACTTCAATGCATCACACTGAAACAGAGCAACAGTAATAAATAAAAGCAGGAAGAATATTGTATTTACATTTTTATTTACAGTTATATTAATGCTTTTCTAACTTCAGGAGCATTGCTAGATATTCTAAAAAGGCATGTAACTCACTGTGACCAGTCTTTGTAAATGTTTTTTTACCATTAAAGCCCTAAAAGGTTTGGAGCTGGGCTACTGTAAGGTCTTCCTCCTGTACTGTACAGCCCACCAGTTAAACCCATCCCCCAACCTCATTCTCTGTGATCCATCTGTAGGGATGAAGAAGACGAAGAAGAGTTGGTTTTTATATGCTGACTTTCTCTACCACTTAAGGAAGAATCAAACCGGCTTACAATCACCTTCCCTTCCCCACAACAGGCACCTTATGAAGTAGGAGAGGCTGAGAGAGTGTGACTAGCCCAAGGTCACCCAGCTGGCTTCATGTGGAAGAGTGGGGAAACAAATCCAGTTCACCAGATTAGCCTCCGCCACTCATGTGGAAGGGTGGGGAACCAAATTAGGTTCTCCAGATCAGAGTCCACCGCTCTGATCAAATGAGATGGTAGCATTCAAAGACAGGGCCTTGACAGTGGTGGCACTTCACCTGTGGTGCGCCCGCCCTCTTGAGGTTCACCAGGCACCTCCTTTAGCACCTTTCAGGTGTCAGACCAAAACTTTTGGTTTTAGCCCAGAGGGTTTGTTTTATGGCCTGTTTCTCACCAGAGGGCTATTATAGGAATACCATTTCATGCTGCTGTTTGTAGGCAGGTTTTATACCTCTAATGAACTACTTGCTTGTTTATGTTTATGATTGTGGTTTTATGATTGTGGTTTTATGATTTTATTATCATACTGTGTGAGGGGCCTCCAGCAGGTCTCTGGAGAAGCAAAATATAAAGCTTCCTGTGTTTATCATTTGAACAGTGTGATTTTACAATCCATGCTCTCCCTCCATGTAATCTCAAGACTGGAGGATCACATGACTCATGAGTTCACCCTAATCACAGGGTTCTCTCCTAGACCAATGGCTGTGAAAGGGGCAGCGAAGAGGTGGAAAATTATCAGAATCTGTCATGTTTGAGTGAACCAGGGTCTACATGTTTCAGCTTACTTAGCTGGTCTCAGGAGGCTCAGAAGAGGCTTCTGGTCCATAAGCAGGTTGAGCTAGCCCAAATCAGGCCGGAAAGGCGGAGGCAGCAACAACAGAACTTCCTTTTACTTGCAACTTCTTTACAAAGTATCTCGCAGCACAGTCCAAGGCGCATTTCCTTCACTCACTCATGGCAAACTGCTTGAGATGGCCCTTTAAAGTCTCCCTTCAACTACACAACTACACTGCTGAGCTGACCTAACCCCACTCTCGAAGCTGTCTCCATTGTATGCACAGGTGTCACCCTCCTCTTCATTGGACATGCCCCACGCTAACCATTTGTGGCCCACTGTACTTATGTAGGGCCGCACACCCTGCCATGGGGTTCTCCTTGCCATTCTTGCACTTAACCAATCTAATGATCTTGGCTATCCCTGGCCAAGGTCCACCACACAGGCTGTCATCTGGCACTGCTCCTTTGGAGTTCTGCCTGCAGCCCTCTGACCTGGCAATCCTTCTACCACAAAAGGAACAAGGACTGTAGCTGACTGCACTGTTTATTGCACTATTGTCTCATTTTTACTGCACTGTTTTCTCATTTTTACTGCACTGTTTTCTCATTTTGTAATCCACTTTTTTATTGTTTATGGCAAGTTTTATACATTTATATTTTGTAATTTGCCAATAATCTCTGTGGGAAAGACAGACAATTATTATTTTTTAATGTGGGCTTTTGAAGAAGTACTCCATGAATGGCAGGAAACTCAGGGGAAAGGAGAAATTGGTTCTTGTAGGTTATCCGGGCTGAAGGACAGTGTTACTCCTCTGAAGATGCCTGCCACAGCTGCTGGCGAAACGTCAGGAAATAAAATACCAAGACCACGGTCACACAGCCCAGATAACCTACAAGAACCAATGAACTCTGACCGTGAAAGCCTTCGACAATATTTTGAAAGGAGAAATGTTTCTTCTTCCATTTCACACTGGCCTTGAGGAATTCAGACTCAGGATGAGCTCAGATTTTTAAAAATCACTCTGGGATTACAAGATTTTTTTCTATTAAAAAAAGAAGAAGAGAAGAATCCGAAGGGGGGAAATATCTGGCATTTTATTTCCATGTGATTTCAAAGTAACTCCCGCCACTTATCTTAGGGTTGCCAGCCTCCAGGTAATAGCTGGAGATCTCCTGCTGTTACAACTGATCTCCAGCCAATATAGATCAGTTCACCTGGAGAAAATGGCTGCTTTGGCAATTGGACTCTATGGCATTGAGTCCCTCCCCTCCCCAAACCCTGTCCTCCTCAGGCTCCACCCCAAAAACCTCCTGTCAGTGGTGAAGAGGGACCTGGCAACCCTAGCCTCCTCAGTTCCAGGAAGAATCAGAAAATAAAGGAAACTCTTGGCACCACTTTGAAACCTTGAATTGTTGACACCTTCCAACATATTCTAAGTGGCCAATAAGGACAATTCCAGAACCTGTTTTCACAGTTAAGACCCAACCCAAGAGCATCAACAGAGGACATCTGAGCATATGCAGAGAAAGTCTTTGCTACCATAATCCATTTGCAGTAGAACACTCACACAAATCTGACTAGAAAAGCTTTCCCGGCAGCTGCAATTTCTATTCAGATGTAATAAAAAAGCAACCAGTAATCCTATAAACCTTTACAGACCTCCATTCTCAACCAGCAGAGAGAAATTCTGAACTGATCTTGATGAATTACTTGGCAGTAATTACTTCCCAGATTTTGATTAGGTGCAAAAAAGAATATAAACTGTTTGCAAAACAAAGCTAGAAGCAGTTTTAGGCATGCTCCCTGGGTTGGCACACTGAACACTCTTTCAGCTTTGTGTGAAATGTGGGACAGGTGCTTACCAGGGACAGCTTGGCAACAGTTGCCATTGGTAACAAGTAAGCTGTGGAACTCTGCATATGCTCTCATGTTCCATGTGCTACTAAAGCAGCATGGACCTATATAATACTCTTTAAGGCTCCTATCATACTGGCACAGAAATACATTAAACTTTCTAAAGCTACAGTGTTAAATTATCAAGGATGGGATCCTAAGAACTATGAGCTCACGACCTTTGTGGAACTGGATTTTCCCTCACCAATGGCTCCCCAAGACCTCCAAAAATATGATGTTGAAGACTGGGGATATAAAGACCCTTGTGGACAAAAATGCCATGAGGCTTAGGGGACTGAAGTAAAGTAAATCAGGTGAGATCACACCCAACTCCCTCTTCTACAAGCGGAGGAAGGCCAGTGAGGCAAGGTGTCTGCACAAGGGCATTTTGTCACAACTAGTACAACTTTCTGAGGGTCTGGGGGATGTACGAAAAATCCACCACTTCTAGCACCTTCTGCTTATGGATTATAGGATCCAGACCCAAACGATTTGCTGTAAAACCAGAATAATATTCTCAGGGCTTAAGCCAATTGTAAGGGAAGGGGGGGAGTGAGCCACGGATGGACACACTGAAAGGTACGATGGAAATACAGGACAATACACAGGGTACATTTTCAGATAATAGGATCACTTCTATGAGCTAGTCCCATCCCCGGATATTTATGAAAATTTGATTTGTAAGGTTAGATGTAACTTCTCCCCCAATAAACTGTGTAGCCCAAACAGAGATCTGAGAGGGAAATTGCTAGTCACAAAAAAATGCACATGCTTCCCAGCTTGCACTGTATAATGAAATGCTGTTCAGCAAGCAGAACGTTCATCCCTGTGCTTGCTTCCTTACAGTCAACATAAGAAGTCACTGGGTGAAACACTTGAGGAGGGCTGCCCCACAGTCTGAGAATTCTTAAGAGTTCCTTCAATATTATTTGTTTTACCAGGTCTCTGGTGCCAGTGGGTAAAAGACTCTTGTCTGTAGTAAAACAGGCTTAGCTTTAAACCTTGAACACTGAAAGGATTGGGGGGAGGGGGGAGAAGAGAAATTAGGATCGAAGGAATGGTTCTTACTTGCTGATTTCTAATGCAGTATTTCTACTGGAAGATGCTTTCAGCTAAACAAAAGGTACTTCGATTTGAATTTACAATTGCAAAACAAAGATTTAATAGTTAACCACCCTTGGAAATTAGCTTGCTGTTTTGAAGTCTTTACTCTTTCAAAGTCATCTTAAACCTTTACATTTTCTGCTCCAGTTTTTGCGGCAAAACTAACTGGGTTTCTCCTCTCTCAAATAAGCAATCTGCTCTTAATCAGAACTATCATTTGAAATGAGAAAGAGCGGCCACCCCTTTATAATTAGGGACCTTGATAATTACCTGGTGGTTAGCTGCAGATCCATTCTCAATGCATCTTCCTCTCTCTCTTTCCCTTGATAATGTAATCTAATCTCTTGGCTATGCTTTCATCTGGCACCCAATACTGCACACTGTTTATAAAACAACAATCTCATCCTGTGTAATGACGGAACAAAGGAAAAGAAAAGTAACTTCAGTAATAATGCTGCACTTTCCACTTCAAACGTAGCTAAATTGATATAATTCACATGCCAGCTTTCTCAGTGTGTTTTTGTTGTTGTTTTATATATTTCCTTCTCAGTAGGCAATGTGATTCTAATACATTCAGCTTGTTGCTGGACAGGATGTACTACACCTCAGTGTTAATGGAAAGTATGATGCAAGACCTTAATTGTACTAATTAAGTTGTTTCAATGGAGAAAAAATAGCACATATGACATTTGTCATGTATAGCTTTGCAATATTTATTACATTGAATGCTGTCATTTTTTAAATCATGTTTTTCATTTATTTATTTAACAGTAATGTAGAAACTTAGCTGTTGGTTACTGTTCATGTAGAGAAACGCTAAATATATACAAGACATGCAATGCATTCTTATAATTCTGATAGACTTTGATGTTTCCGTCTCATTATTAACCATAATTGCAAAGTTTTAAATGGTCAGAAGAAGATATTGTCTGCATATAAAGTGTTAGTTCCATCGTAACTAAAGGCTTATTTTTCGCCATGGAAATATTGTGGAATGAGTCCTCTGTGGAGAAACACACATACAAACCCTTATAAGAGTGGTAAAATCCATGTGGATTTTGAAGAAAAGGGACTTGAGCAGACCAAGTAGCTACACCTTACCTTTGCTCTATGAATTCCTCCATAAAGATGGTCCTAAAATCCCCTTCTTAAAGAAAACCAGTTCTTGGAATTAGCACCTTGAGAATAACAGCCAAAAAAATCGAATAGAAGGTGAAACTGTGCCTATAGCTGGGATGTTATCAAGCTATTCCCTAGTTGCAGGTTTTAAAATCACTGTAGCCCTTGATCCCTTCCGCAATCACCCCTTCTTTCATCCCTTTCTCTCTCTCCCCTCCCAAGTTCTGTGAGGAAGTTGTCAGGACGCACAACAGATATGAAACATTGACTCAATTAAAACACACAACTACTAATGAAATACTTATCACAGAGAAGGCTATTTATATTGTCTTTCTGCCATGAAGGCTTGCAGGAGGATAGAGGCATGCCACATTCTATCAGTGGAGTGCTTTGCCCCCCCCCCAATTCGCTGTGCTCCTCTAATGCAAAAAGCACACATTTTTCTGCCACAAGCTTTGCCCCTTGAACTCATTTCCACCCCCCAAAATTAAAATAGCTATTAGGGAATCACCTCCTGCATAACAGCAGTCAATATAACTGAGAGAGTCTACTGCCTCATTAAAAAAAAACCAAGGGTGACAAATTAAATACAGCAAGTAATGTTCTCAGTAA
The DNA here is from genome assembly GCF_029931775.1 of Euleptes europaea. Lineage (NCBI taxonomy): Eukaryota > Metazoa > Chordata > Lepidosauria > Squamata > Sphaerodactylidae > Euleptes > Euleptes europaea. Next base: position 32,548,951 of record NC_079320.1, on the reverse strand, counting down.
TGAGTCTTATTGCAATTACTGTGATGTTATCCAATGATAAACAGAAAGTCACTTTTGAGACATAAGCCCTGAACGCTTTAAGCAACAGAATTTTTCAGATACAAATTGCCACTATCCTAAAATCGGCTTGTTGTGGCAGAATCTTCCTTGACCGTGCTTGTCCAAGCTAAGCTGCGCTTACAACAAAATCCACAAATGAAATTTTATACTCATGGTGAAACCCACTTAAGCTCATTGATGCACACTGATGCACACTAGGCTTAAGTACTGTTGAGTCTCGATTACATCCATACAGCTCATTTCCCTGTCCCTCTCATAAAAAAAGACTCACAAAGACACGGATGCAAATTAAAGCATCTGCTAAAGGCCAACGTTAAAAAAAAAGCCCAGCTGACCTTAGTCTTCAGTTAAGAATATCACAAAGATTGTTTCTGTTTCTGTAAGGAAGTACTCCCTCTGGCAGAAAACAGCCTTTTTAAATCCATAGAACACTGCACTGAGATCAGGCCCTTCATAGAATCATAGAGTTGGAAGGGACCACCAGGGTCATCTAGTCCAACCTCCTGCACAATGCAGGAAACTCACAACTACCTCGACCCCACACACACACAGTGACCCCCACTCCGTGTCCAGAAGATGGCCAAGATGCCCTCCCTCTCATCATCTGCCTAAGATCATAGAATCAGCATTGCTGACAGATGGCCATCTAACCTCTTCTTAAAAACCTCCTGAGAAGGAGCACTCACTACCTCCCACTCACTTCTATAAAAACCACCACTGAAACAGCAAAGAGTAAATGAGCTTTCAGAGCAATAGTTTCCGAATATTATATTTTTTATCATCATGCAAATGCAACATTGTTTCAAACAGGGTCCAAGTATTCTTTACCACACGTGAGCTTATCTTACTAGCTCACGGAAAGTTGCATGTTCTGCCCCTCTAGTGCAGAAGACACAGCGGTGCCATTTCCCCCCCCCCTTTTTTTAAAAAGTAAGCAGCAGCTGCCTTCCCACAGAAGCATTCCTGCCTCCTGCAACAAGACTGCTCCGCATTCACTGCACTGCTGCATTCAGCACCAGGAATCAATCACGGCATCGCAGAAGTAAAAAAATACTGCGGTGTGTCCCTGAGCATTTGCAAAGTACATTTCCCATGCGAATGAGTTCCCACACATCTGGGAATAGGAAGAAGACCTGGAAAACATACGATAGGGTTTCCAAAAAGGTTTGCGCTCTGGCATATCTTTACCCCCCAATATATTAAGCATGGGCTGCAATGGATCAGGGCCAGAGTAAGTTCAATGCTAATAAGTTGGTAGTACAGTTTCACACAGTACATGCATGTGTGCAAGAGATTTCTGTAATGAAAGATTTAGACGTGCCAAAAGGCCACCTTTGGAATAAACGTATGGAGAGATTGCAAGAAAGTAAACACTTTTTTTCTATCATGTTTACACTTAGTATAGGAATACTGACGGTAGCAATACTATTAATACTGCCCAGTATCCTTTTTTTGCAGTAAAGTGGTTTTAAATCTTTGACTTAACAAACACAGGCCTAATTAATTTAGAAAAGCTTGGAAACCCACTATATCCAGGATGGAGAACACGCTTAAAAGTTTAGAATCTGTTGTTGGTGGTTCATAAACAGAGTGTTTATTTAGAAAGTTATATGCTTTATAGGTTTTATTAGTTGTATAAGTACTGGTCGAATTTCATTTATTCAAAGTTTTTTAATATTGTATATCTGTAATTTTCAATAAAATAAAAAAAAAATTAGAAAAGCTGCCACTCAGTGTATGAAACCTGGTTACAGATACAGTAGGAGAGTGCTGTGTAGATGGCTCCACCAAACCCATGGGTTTGTCATGGAGAAGAGGAGGTTAAGGGGGGACACGACTGCTCTCTTCAAATATTTGAAGGGCTGTCACAGAGGAGGGCAGGGAGCTGTTCCTTTCAGCAGCAGAGGACAGGACTCGCAAGAACGAGTTTAAATTGGGGGCGGAAAGGTATCAGCTGGCTATTTGGAAATAATTTTTTATAGTAAGAGTTGTTTGACAGTGGAATCAGCTACCTAGGGGGGTAGTGAGCTCCCCCTCACTGGCAGTCTTTAAGCAGAGACAGGACAAACACTTGTTATGGATGCTCTAGGCTGATCCTGCATTAAGCAGGGGGTTGGACTAGATGGACTGTATGGCCCCTTCCAACTCTATGATTCAGAAGGCCTTCCAAAGGTACTAGGGCTGCAAAAAAAATATATACCCAGCTCAACAAGCATTTTTCTTATTAGTAGGCAACACATACTTTCCACAAGCTGATTAGACTTTGCAAGGAACAAGGGTTAATATCAAAAAGAAACCTTGAAACAGTTATCCACTAACTTCTCCCTCTCTCCCCTTCAGTCACAAGTACTTAATTCACAGATGCCTCATACTTAAAGAACAATACAGTGTTCTCACTGGCTAGTCTTTAGCTCCAGAGCTCTGGGCCCATAGAGCCATTGCCTGGGCCAGTATAGCCATTTCCATGATCCATTAAGACCTAGACTCTTTCGTACAGATGTTAATGGAGGCTTCTGCCTCCAAACAAAGACAAACAACACTCTTCACTGGTTTTAAAACTCCCAGTGGGATCCAGGGCTCCTGGCAGGAGGAAGAGATGGACAGCTCCACATTAGCGCAGTCAAGATTCTTGGGACAGTTGGGAATAGATTATGGTGCAAATGTGGATTTTTCCAGAAAGGATGCAAAACTAAAGAACACTTTTGGCTTCAGATAAGTAAAGGCCATATTTCAGACTCTTTTTTTTAACTTACATTTTTAGTGTAGTATGTACTAAAACTCTAAATTGCATTACTTGCTTGTGGATATAAAATATTACAGAAACTCTTTTGAACTCTTCCGCACACTAATGTAACTTCCTTGAATTTCAAACCACTTTGCAGTGATCTGAAGATTTCAGATACACTCTTAAAATATTTAACACATAAAGGGATTTTTTTAAACTTCAAAAAATGATTGAATATTTGTGAACCTAAACTTGTTTAGAACTAAAAAACTGAAGAACATTTTGCCTTGCTGTAAAATCAGGAAGTGCCTGTTTATAATTAATACATTCCTGTTTTCCATGAATCTCTTTAACAGACCACTAAGTGCTAGTTTCATCCTTCAGAAACAAGGAGCTATTACTGGAATAGACAGGAAAGGAGGAAAACGAATATGGAAACAGAAGCCTGCCAAACACAAAGGCATTTCAAACATTGTCCCGGTATCTCTCATTAATACTCTGTTCCACAGGCTAAAAGCTGTCTCCCTCACGTTTTTCAACATCTTCTCTTTCCCTTTCTAACGTTATGTTCAAGTGAAACAGATGAAATAAAGTGAATCAGGTAACATTAGCTGAGCTAGAAAGTAGAAACATAAACTATCTGCCATTATACTTTAATGCATGGATAACAAAGGGATATATGTAAATGATACTGCATAGTTACATTTTGATCTTATGATTATTATGCTTTCAAAATATAGACCAAAACCAGAACTTGGATCTACAGTGGCTTTTAAAGTACTAGTAAGATATGTTCATTCTTAACTGTTCCATCCAGCTGAACATTCTGAACAGTCTTCATAGGAAACCCCATGTAAAATGAATATTTTTCAGACGGCAGCCACATTTTGCATGGTAATCAAACTGGTTCAAGGGGCTTTGTTCAATGTTAGCAGGACCAGATTTAATAGGTTTGCACAAGCTGTGGATTTGAGTGAAATCTCATCAAGAATAAGCTTAATTCTAATTTATTTATTTAAAACATTTATTGGCTGCCTTTCTCTCTTGCAGAACTCAAGGTGGCTTACAAGAGAAATAAAATAATTATAAAAACACAAAACAATATAAATAAACCAACAATTACAAAAACCCATAAAATCACAATTTAAAACCTCTGATCAGAAAAAGAAGAGTTGGTTTTTATATGCTGACTTTCTCTACCACTTAAGGAAGAATCAAACCGGCTTACAATCACCTTCCCTTTCACTCCTCACAACAGACACCCTGTAAGGTAGGTGGGGCTGAGAGAGCTCTAAGAGAACTGTGACTAGCCCAAGGTCACCCAGCTGGCTTCATGTGTAGGAGAGGGGAAACTAATCCAGTTCACAAGATTAGAGTCCACCGCTCATGTGGAGGAGTGGGGAATCAAACTCAGTTCTCCAGATCGGAGTCCACCACTCTGAATTGGTTAGGACTACCAATAAATAAAAACTAAATCAGTCAAATGCCGTCCTCAATAAAACAGTCTTCAATTGTCTCCTGTAGAGCAATAGTGAGGGGGCCAGGCACACTCCCCTGGGGAAGTTGTTCCATAATTGTGGGGCTGCCGCTGAAAAGGCCCTCTCATGTGACCACCAGCTGAGCTTCTTTGATTAGTGAGACAGTCAGGAGGGCCTCTCCTTGCAACCTTAATTCCCAAGCAGCAACATATGGAAGAAGACAGTTCTTCAGATACCCTGGTGGCAAATTACGTTGGACTTTAAAGGACAAAACCAACACCTTGAATTGGGCTCAGGAGCAGATCAGTAACCAGTATAATTGCTGTATTATCAGGGTCACTTGCTCCCAGTAGCTGGCCCCGACCAGCAGTCTAGCCACAGCATTTTGCACTAGCTGCAGCTTTCAAACACTCTTCAAGGGTAGCCCAAAGTAGAGCACATTACAATGTAACTAAGGCATGGATGCCTGTGGCTAGATCTGACTGAACCAGGAAGAGGTTCAGCTGATTAACCAGCTGAAACTGGGCAAAAGCACTCCAAGCACCACAGCCACCTGGTTTTCTAAGATGACTGTTGTGTCAGGCAGCACTCACAAGCTGTGAACCTGGCTTTTCAAGGGGATATAACCCCATCAACGACTGAAGATATCTCAAGTCCCTCATCTGCCTTTCCTTCTCTAACCTCAATCTTGTCAATAGCATCCTTGAAACGAGTTGGAAAAGAAAAGTAGAGCTGGGTATCATCCGCATACTGATGACACCACAGCCCACACCTCCTGATCTGTCCCTATGGCTTCATGTGTGTGTGTGTTAAGTGCTGTCAAGTCGCTTCCGACTCATGGCAACCCTATGAATCAATGTCCTCCAAAATATCCTATCTTTGACAGCCTTGCTCAGATCTTGCAAATTGAGGGCTGTGGCTTCCTTTATTGAGTCCATCCATCTCTTATTGGGTCTTCCCCTTTTCCTGCTGCCTTCCCCTTTTCCTGCTGCCCTCAACTTTTCCTAGCATGACCTAGTGACTCTTGCCTTCTCATAATGTGACCAAAATACAACAGCCTCAGTTTAGTCATTTTAGCTTCTAGGGTCAGTTCAAGCTTGATTTGATCTATAACCCACTGATTTGGGGGGTTTTTTTGGGTTTTTTTGGCAGTCCACAGTATCTGCAACACTGTCCTCCAACACCACATTTCAAAGGAATCAACTTTCTTCCTATCAGCTTTCTTCACTGTCCAGCTTTCACACCCATACATAGTAATAGGATGGCTTCATACAGATATTAAATAGCACAAGGGAGAAGATTAAACCCTGCGGTATCTCACAGGCCAGCGACCATAGGGCAGAGAAGAAATCTCCCAATATTAACTTCTGAGACTGACCCCCCCAGATAGAAATCGAACCACTGCAACACGGTGCCCCTTAGGGCCAGTGCTAAAAGGGGACTTAGTAGGATTCTATGGCCAATAGTATGAAAGACCGCGGAGAGATCCAGCAGAACTAATTCTCTGATCAACTGTTATTGTCAGCAATACAACAGTTTTATCTAGTAAGCTTCAACGTGACTGTTCCCAACCCAATCACTTTCTTTCTCCAAGCATGAGTTCACCAATCTAAGTTGAATCTGATTTCAAGACAGATAAAGCTGTGTCTCATAAGCATACAAAATGGCATAGGTCTAATAACTCCCAAAACTGCTCTTCGGGGGGGGGTCAATGCCACCCCTCAAGAACAGGCTGACACCTCAGTCCTTGATTGGACACCACTGCCTTATTTGCTTGCACAAACAACCTAGTATTTAATCCTTATCTTGTAACTTTTGAATAAAGTTTATATAAGTAAGAACTGATTCTGCATGCAGATTTTTTTTAAAGTACCGGAATAGCCTAAATCAATCAATATTTACCTTAAGTGTTCCGATCTATCTTATTATCATAACATTTCATCTGGCACCATAATTATGTCCTAGATACCACATAAATATTTGTACTTCCTAGTTGATGATAATTCCAGGCCTTTCTTATCCACTGAACAGGAGAGTTACAAGCATGCCAACCACACCACCTACGCGATATTTATAAAATAGGGTCTCAGTTTCAAAAAAATTCTTCCAAACTCAACAGAAACAGCTTGGTTTTATGCCATACAATAATGCATCATTTCCAAAACGTATTTAACCTATTATTAAAATACTGGAGCCACATTATTCACAATTTTTTTCTTTGACTACTGTTCAATGTCAGCACTAATAATATTCCACAGTAGTATGTGAAATATTGCCACTCTATTTTATCACTTGTCGTGCTTAATATCCCCTTATTTAAAAAGAAAGATGCAGGATAACCATCTTTATATACTCCTAGTTATTGTAAATTGTGGCTGAGTTCTCAAGTCATTCAAGAATCTATTCCTATTACCAAAAGTAGCTTAGAGAACAAAAAGCACCCAGAACAAACTGTGACCTGGCTGGCTAGAGGCTTGTGTTTTCATCAATACCATTCACAAAATCTGAAGGATGGTGTGTACAGTACTTTCTTTTCTAGTTTATATGTTAATATAATTATTATATTTTAAAAACACACACAATATCTAAGCTCATATTTTAAAAGCTTTGAATCATTAATTACCCAGCTAATTTTATCAAGAGTCAAATCACAAATAATTCTGATAATCATTTTGACCTCTCAGACATACATCACACATTACTTTAGGATTTCCATGCTTTACCCCTCCCCTCCTTTAACAAAGGTTTGCAGTTCTGGTTTCAGGCAAAGCACAGTTCGTCCCAAAGATCTGGAAACAAACAGGACATGCAGGAGAGAACTCAAGCACACGAGTGGCATAAACCCAAGGGTTATTCTCATAGCACCGAGCCATTGTGGTCTTATTATTTCAGGCAGTTGAGAGATTATTTGAAACCAATGTAATAAGAACATTATGCAAAATGCATCTCAGAGTTTAGAAAATGCACCAAAAGGTTTTCTTTTTAACCTCCCTTCTCTCTCAACCCCCCCCGCCAAACACCTTGTTATTCAAACACTAGACCAAAAGCAGGAAATCAGCCTCAGCAGCTATAACAAAATTCAGTGATATTAGCGAGTGATGGTTACTGAAGAAAGAAAGGAAATTGCAGCTATGTGAACTGAATCAATGTTCACTTCAGAAGATGTTAGAGGACACTCTAATGGAAAAACTACTTTACAGTACATTGAAGAACTATGTCAAAGAGAGAATAAAATAAAGGTAACAAAAGGCATGACACCGCAGCCCACACATTTTTTGTAACTACTTGACATATTACCTTTTTTGTAACTACTTGACATATTAAACTTGGAGTTAACTTGGAGCAAGTTATAAGGTCCTCAATCAATTGCATGTAATACAAGTATTTTGGCTGCAGTAAGGTCATGATGAGTCCATTTTCTTTGACCATCAGTTAGCCTCCAAGAGGAAGGCAGATGGTTGAAAAATACATAAGCATCCTCAAAAAAAAAAAGATGAACAGATGTTTAAGGGACACACCAACAATTAGACACTTTACTCAATCCTTTACTAAAGAGTCGCTGTTGTGACCAATATATCCTAAACACTCATGGAAATCCATGGAGAGAGCAGGTATAAACTTTAATTCCATACCCCATTGCTTTGGCAAAACTGCTCCTTATTCTAGTAATTCCTCAGACTCTGCATATCATATTTATTGATCAACATCAAATATTTATAAACAAATATTGTAGGTTTTGTTTTTTAAATCAATTCAATCAAGGTTTCCAGATGCAGAGGAGACTCTGAAACACTTAATGCTGCACGGCCATATTTAGATACCAACAGATGTTGAAATTGTAACTGCTACCATTCACCAGAAGTTGGCAAGTCATATCGAGAGCTCAGCTGAGAAAATGACAAAAACTCATAATCGCAGTATATCAACTGGTCCAATGTAAAAATCATCCTATCAGTCCAAGCCTTGCATAAAAAGGATTGCTGCTCAATTTTTAGGTCTGGATTGGCTCGTAATGTTAATTTAGCAAGTGAAAATGGATCAAATTGATATTGTCTTGACATTATGCACCATAATTCTCTAGCTGAGGAAACTGCAGAAGGAATGGGATCCATTCTAGACGCTAATGCATTCCACTTAGAGAGGGGCTCCAGACAAGAAGCCTCCAAAAGAGACCAAGATGAATAGCAGTGATCCAGCTGTGAGGAGTGATCCCAATAATTTGCACAAGTTAACAAATATGTCTGATGATATAAACTAAGATCAGGGAAACCAAATCCTTCATGGAATGGGAGTTGCATCCTCTGTAAAGAAATTCAAGGCAGTAAGGAACCGTGCATAAATTTCCAAAATAAAGTATTAATTTTACAAATATTAACCGATCAATAGGACTCACTTGGTCACAACTACAGTCAAGAATCAAAACTGCAGCCTTCTTTTTATATTAATTCAAGGATTGCCTTGAATTAATCAAATAGATGTTTTATTCTGAACTCATTAGTGTTAGCCTTTCTCTAGATGACCTGGTTCTAGGAAATGTTCTCTTGACCTAAAGGAAATGTTCATATTTTCTGCACAATTCTTTGGAGTTATTTTTTTTTCCAAAGCACAAAAATAGAAGAAGAAGAGTTGGTTTTTATATGCCCATTTTCTCTACTACTTAAGGAAGAATCAAACCGGCTTACAATCACGTTCCCTTCCCCTCCCCACAACAGACACCCTGTGAGGTAGGTGGGGCTGAGAGAGCTCTAAGAGTGCTGTGACTAGTCCAAGGTCACCCAGCTGGCTTCATGTGTAGGAGTGGGGACACCAATCCAGTTCACTAGATTAGCTTCCGCTGCTCATGTGGAAAAGTGGGGAATCAAACCCAGTTCTCCAGATCACGGTCCATCGCTCCTGACCACTGCTCTTAACCACTACACCACGCTGGCTCTCAATAGTGTTGACATATGAAATATTAGTCCTTGAACCGGTGATTACAACAGAGGAAACCAGCAGGACCCTAGTATAGCAAGCCAGATGCTAACACATGCAGCAATTTTCCATTAAATATCCAATATTCACATAAGAGACTGGATACAATACAAATATTTCACTTATTAGCAATGCCGAGACATTTTACAAAAAGGGACCCTGGTACTTTAATTCCATTTCTCACAGAAGTTGAATACAAGACCTTTACCAATGTAAACTTTAAAATGAATACAGAAGATGTCTTAAAGAATTTCCTGCAGTAATTCCTAATTCTACCGAAAGCCTCGCAATTTTCCTACACATATTCAATTTGAAATATTCAGCTATTTATGATACCTTCATAGCAAATTCCTGACAAAGTCCAGAAAAAAAATCCTTGATAGTACAGAATTTTCCCTCACGAGTATTTCAAGCCTGCAAAATGAAAGCAGAGAACACAAATACACAATGATCATTTCCAAATAATATTCTTATGGTGCTTCATGAGTATCATTTACGAAGCACAAAGATCTCCTTCTTTAGCAACGTTCCAACACATCACTCCATTCGTGATTAGCCAAAGACATGAATACACTTGCCTAGAATGTAAGCGAGGTATTTACACAAAGCTCTTTGGAAATCTATTATTATGAACACAAAACAGGAAGTACAGTAATACCACCAGTCAATGTTAAATAACCCTTAGTGTAAACTGTGCTATTTAGTCAACATGCATAATGTTAACCCCTTAGGTGAAATGAGATGAAACACATTGACTCATAATAATTTGCCACAGCTTTTTATTTTAAACTAGTTTACATGACATAGTAGTTTTGCCATCAGGCTTCCATTCTTCTGGCTGTTAGTAAATCAAAGAGTTTGAGAAAGATTGAAAATGTGGGGCTCGTGGCAGGAATAAGAGAGAATAAATATGAGAACTCATGTTGCTTCCTAACTGTTTGACCACTTCCACTCTAACACTGACCCAAATGGCCAGTACCGTAGGCCACTACAGCTGGATTAGAAAACAGCCTTTGTTAACAAAACCTCAGAACAAAACAAGATGTTCCAGTACATCAATGGACAGTACCAGCGTGATTGGTGTTTTACAGAAGATAACAAGAGGGAAACAAGAAATCCATGTTTTATTAAATTTGTGAAGTCTGCTTGTTTCTTTAACTGTAATGCCAATGTCAGGAAGAGCCTGTACTCAGACAAATGAGGTATAACCTAGTTCACTACTATTTCCACATGTGGCAAGGGCTGACCAGGCAGGAAGATGACACATAAGCTTACAGAAGAAGCTATCTTAACAGGGGCCAAACTGGCCACCCAGTGAAGACATCTGGCTCTGCCCAGTTACCCCCATCCAGCTCCATTAAGGCACACATAACTTTGGGGACAGAGAACAGCTCAGAGGTGGAATTCTGATCTTCACCCACGCACAGGAAATGTCCCAGTTGCATCTCAGGAGTCTGCCAACACAAGCATGCCCCACTCTAGGAAACTTCTGCTGCATCCAGAACTGAGACAGAGCAGAACTTTTCCAGGAGGTTTTCAAAACACCATGCCTCCCAGCTGGGAGGCAGCATTCTCCGTTCCAAGAGGGGCAGATTATGGATGCCAGGGTTATAGTACTTCTCTTAGTGACCTGCCCCTTCAAGCCAACAATTACTTCTCTAAACCCTCACACCTCACAGTAAATATACATGCACTAAAAAGTTCTTCTCAAGCAGAACTGACCAGTAAAGAAAAGAGGTAGCAACTTTCTATGCTTTTCACAGTTCAAACAATAGGAAGATACGAATTACCTTACTGTAAAATTCAAGAAGTTGTCTTAGAATCATAAGACGGTCATGTACTAAAAGAAAAATACAACTACAAAAGCCACATAACATTTTAGGCCCAACCAAAATGACACAGAAGAGTGTGAAACCTTTTGCATTCTAGAACTCTTCATCAGGCTGGACGTTACATTTTTAAGGATACTGGTTTTGAGTGGTACCCCAGAAGTTGACATCAGCAATACATGCCTGTTCAGCATTTTGAAAAAGATGCTTGCAAAACAAGGCCTGAGACAACTGTCTCACCCACCTCCTTATTTGTACAACATCCATCCTCGTGAAGAGTGATGGAGAATTCAAAAGCTTGCACACTTTTTTGCGTCATTTGGTTGGCCCTAATAAAAGTTATTATGTGGCTTTTGTTCTCGTTCCTAGACTAAGAGGAACTGAATCATAAATAATGAGGAATCAGTGTAACAGGAATTGAACGTCCTCATTAGTATAAAAACATGCACCTTATGAGTTTGGAAAAACTATATGACACCCTACTAGGCTGTCTACCTGACCTGACCATGTATCTTGTCTCACAAAGTAGTAATACAGGGATTTTAAGTGAGAAGCTGATTAAACTGAAGCTTGGTTTGACTGCCACCTGCTGATACTATGAGAATGGCTTCAATGCCAGAAATATCACAAACATGCTCAGTTCCAAATTACCTGCTGTGGCAAAAAGGTCTGCCATTTGCTATTTTATTTTACAGTGCAGAGACCACAAAACTGTTCCATGAGAATGGTCCATGCTTCAGCATGTGTTGTAAGGCCATACCCATACCCTTCCATTTCCCCATCTTCTCCCTCATCCAAGCTCATATCGTTTAATTTAAACTACGTGATGCCTTTCCCAGACACTGATAAATTTTGAGAAGAGGGAGCAATGTGGAGGGCAAACACACAAAAATCAACCTCAAAACAAACCACAGACCAAACAGTCCTCCTTGGTTTTCATGTGTAGCCATTTCCCCAAAACTCTATAAAATAAGTTATACTAGTTATTTCAATTGAAAAAAACAAATGGGTTTAAGCAACATTAGGTGAGCCAATTGATAGCCTGATCTCAGAAACTAAGCAGAGTTGGTCTGGTTAGTATTTGGATGGGAGACCACCAAGGAATACCAGGCTCGCTATGCAGAGGCAGGGAATTGCAAACCACCTCGGTCCATCTCTTGCCTTGAAAACCTCCCCAAAAGGTAAAGGTCACCTGTGCAAGCACCAGGTCATTCCTGACCCATGGGGTGATGTCATATTCCGATGTTTACTAGGCAGACTTTGTTTACAGTGTGGTTTGCCGGGGACTTCTCCAGTCATCTTCCCTTTACCCTCAGCAAGCTGGGTACATATTTGACCAACCTCAGAAGGATGGAAGGCTGAGTCAACCTTGAACCGGCTACCTGAAACCGACTTCCGTTGGGATCGAACTCAGGTCGTGAGCAGAGCTTGGACTGCAGTACTGCAGCTTACCACTCTGAGCCATGAGGGTCCTTTGAAAATCCCACAGGGTCACCATAAATCTGTTATGACTGGACAGCAACAACAACAAAAAGTGTACCAATATTGACACAAAAAAACCTCTGTTGGGCAAATGAATGAATCAACTTTAGTGCTACTCTGGATCTCTCACACTAAGAAATGTGCTGTAACATCAGTGTGGCTTTCCATGGTGTCAAACTCTTCCCCAAGGTGCTTTGAGGAACTGAGGATGTTTTGACTCAACTACAATCTGGGGCAAGTGAGGGAACTGGAAACCATTAGGAAATGAAAAGTCACTCATCAACATAGTGTTTCTACGCACTTTGGACCAAAGCATAAAATGCTTGTAACTGAACTGCATCTAAGCTACCTGTAGAATGATGTTTAAGAAGTTAGCATTTTTAAAAGTAGGCACACTTTGTATCTACATGCTTTTAATAAAAGTTAAATGGCCATTTTTATAAGTGCAGTAACATGTTCCAGGGTGTGTGCTTGCCAATTACGCACACCTCGTGTGTTGACTGATGAACACACACCCTGGCGTGTGTTCTTGCTTACATAGCCCACGTGCTGGCTTGTTAAGTAATGGAATAAAGCTTGCCTCACTAACTGGCTAACTAACTCCCAGAAGACACGCGATGATGGGAAAGAGCTCTCCATCTGGAAGAGACTTGGGACAAAACGTTTGACTGAATTCTCTTCACATATGTATCCTGCATCTATTGAAGAAGAAAAGTCTACAGCGTGACCCCCAAGCCCATGTCCTCGTTGAACACAAGATAAATATATGACTACTATTTAGTCACAAGTGGGGGATCGGCAAGGACTTGTAGGGGAGGGGGGTAGACTTCATTTCCCCTCGCCTGTTTTCTTTCCTGAAAGCCTCCATAGCCTCTCCCATTTTCCTGCTTCGTTCTCTCCTTCTCACCAACCAGCCAAACTGCCTTTACCTGACCCCACATCTTCAGTTCCCTCCCCCCCTCCGCTCTCCTGGCAGTCTCTGTATGGCCCAGTTGCATGGTAGGGAACCAAGGGAGGCACCTCCCTTTCCCCTGTATCCCTTTCCCGATACAATTCCCTTTCCTTCCTCTTGGCTACCCCCATATCATCCCTTTTCCCTGCTTCCTTCTTCCCTTCCCACCCACCAACGTACCTTTTATCTGCCCCCCAATCTTCAGCTATATTTACTTCATTTATACCCCACCTTTTTCCACATTGGGGACACAAAGCTGCTTATATAATTTTCCTCTCCTGCATTTTATCCTCACAACAACCCTATGTTAGGGTGAGAATGTATAACTGGCCCAAGATTACCCAGTAAACTTCCACAGAAAAGTGGTGATTCGAACCTGAGTTTCCCAGATACTAGTCTGTAACCACTACACTGTTCTAAATTTTTTGGAGTGGCTGCTGTTGAACAGTTGCAAGCTGCTGGGTGTGTCATGCAAATCATGTGGTATCAAGTCAACCAGTGCTTGCTGCTGGGCCTGGTTCCTCACTTCAGCAGCCAAAGCAGCCCTGAAAAGGGCCCTGCCCCCTTTCCTTGTCTTTTACTGACAGATACTAAGCTTGAAAGCTGGCAATACTGTATGGTTGCCTAGCTATAGCCATTGAAGAAGAACAGTTGGTTTTTATATGCCAACTTCCTCTACCTTTTAAGGAGAATCAAACCAGTTTACAATCTCCTTCCCTTCCCCTCCCCACAACAGACACCTTGTGAGATAGGTGGGGCTGAGAGAGCTTGAAGAGAACTGTGACTAGCCCAAGGTCACCCAGCTGGCTTCATGTGTAGGAGAGGCCATTAGTTTCTTAAAGCTCCAGGAAATGCTTCTAGTATTTTTGGAGGTTTTAACCCATGTTGTTTTGTAAAAAAGATTTTAGATAGTTCTGCAAACCTGGGGCCTTTTCAGGTTTGTAGAAAGAGCTGTCTTGTCTGTTCATGGTAGAGATATTGATATACCAGCATATACAGATAATCTGTTATTCTGACATGAAGAAGCTGTATTTGGGGAGATGTTTTACAACAAGGCAACAGTATTACTAATTCAGAACCATCAATGTACACACTGCTTTACAGAGTAACACAAATTAAGAACCCGGCTGTGAGGAAATTACAATCTATATCGCAGTGGTGTAGGACACACCAAAGGCGGCAAGGGAAACTACAGGAAACTGAAAGGAGGCTTTTGGAGAAGGTGGCCGTCTTTATTTTAGTCACCTAAGGGCAGCACTTGCAGAGCACAGCAATTTGTTTGGGGACTCTCTTTGGCTACACTCACAGCAGCTGATCCTTGTCTCTTCAAAACATTGCACGTGTTTTACTTGGGTTTCCTACTGCCCTTCTTAGACTAATCCACTCAGTTACTGCATCTCTTCCTAACTGAGGCTAATTTTGCACACCAAGGTTCAAAAAATTATACAAGAAAGTGGGCATAGGGCTGGAGTGGAATGGGAGAAGGCATGTCTCAGTTGGGCAGGGATGGCAACTGAAATCAGAATGGACAGAGCATAGTCACTGAGAAAGACTGAGAAACTATGTTGGTCCCAGCTGGGAGCCCTGGTTCCAAAACTGATCACGTAGATTCAAAAGATGACAGACAGGCTGGGACAGGAACAACTTTCCAAAAAACCTATTGCCACAGGCACTAATTCAAGACTTGTATTCCATTTACTGCCCAAACCCCCATAACATGGTAATAACAACATTAAGACACACTAAATGTTAATTTCTCAACGCAGGCACCTCTATTGAGCTTTTTACACTAACAGTCTTTTTGGTTACATCAGATGTTAGACATTATACTAGCTATGTGTTGTACATTAACACAATGTTATCCCTACAGCTTATGACTGTACTATTCAAATTTGTATTTGTATAATTAAAGAGAATGCCTTTGTAATTAAATAACATTATTTATTGCCTCTGGACCATTTAGCTAAAACCAACTGCACTTCTCCATCCTCTGCACTCTTTTTTCTCCCACTCCCTTTTTTGCTGATAATAGCTTGAGGAAATAATATGAAAGCACATTAAAAAAAATAAAACCATATTTCTCTTTACATTTGCCAAGAGAAATAGCAGAGGTGGCACGGAGAACTTTCAACACTATCATTCTCAGAAACATGTACAGATATAAAGTCCAACTTCCAGTGGCTTCTCTTCTCAGCCTCCCCTTTCATAAGGGAGAGTCTGAGTTTTATTACAATGTAATATTTCAAGGCCTGTAAATAACTCCAAGCACTCATGCAGTCTGAAATTAAATACATTACTAAACTTTCAAATCATAAAAAATTCTAGAATGTAAAGATTAACTTTTTCTGGTGATGATGGAAACTTTCTATCCCTTTGTCACAGAAGACCCTACAAATGCTGTTGTAATAATGGAGGCCTGAAATTTCTATGGAGAGTTATCTGTGCTAGGGAACAAGCTGCCATAGAGATAGGGTTGCCAATCTCCAGGTGGTAGCTGGAGGTCTCCTGCTATTACAACTGATCTCCAGGTGACAGAGATCAATTTACCTGGAGAAGATGACTGCTTTGGAAAGTGGACAATATGGCATTGAAGTCCCTCTTCTCCCCAAACTCCACCCTCCTCAGGCTCCACCTCCAAAATCTTCAGGTATTTCCCAACCCAGAGCTGGCAATCCTACAGAGAGATAACAAAAGGCCTTGCTCCAAAGAAGGGGGAGGTATGTTTGCACCTCTAAATACACGGTTTTCTCAACTGCAATTGACCACTGGAGCTCTTTGCCCTGTGGGTGAAATGTATATACAGTACCTTTCAAGAAGCCCTTACACCAAATCACTAAAAGCAATGTAGGGCAGGACTCTTGTAGCTTTAATAATGGTATATAACACAACAATTCATCAGGTTCAGTTTTTCTCCAGTCGCACCTACATCGGCCAATTCCAGTCTGGGAAATTCCTGGCAGTTTGTGGCTGGTGAGGATGTCCAGCTAAGATGTCATGCCATAGAGTCCACCTACAAAAGCTGCCATTTCCTCCAGGGGAACTGAACTCTAGACTGGAGATCAGTTGCAATTAGGATTGTCAACTCCAGTTTAGGAAATTCCTGGCAATTTGGGAGTGTTTGCAGTGGGGAGAACTTGGAGAGGAATTTCATCTAGAATTTGTGGCATACCATAAAGTTTGCCAGAAGCTAACACTTCTTCTGGAGATCAGTTGTAATTCTGGCAAAAACTGCAGGCATAAGTGCACTGACCAAAGTTCCCTCTTCTACACATCTGTTCCTAGTGCTTTGCTCCTGGCCACCTCATTTCTTAGCCACAAGAGTGGCAATAATCTAGCCTTTCTATATGAATCATGTGGCTCCAACCGAAGAACATAGTAATTTGCAGAACGCAGAATAAAGGAAACATCCACTACTGATATTAATGACACATTATTGTGTTGCTTTAAGAAATGTTTTCTGTTACATAAAGAACATATTTACATTTACAGTTGTACACATAGTCTGCACTTCCATGGACAAAGGAAAAGCCATTTATCCCTGTCTTACACTATTGCTAAGAAAGCTTTAAAAATGCAGCCTAACTAGTTCTTCCCCTACCTTGTTTTGTCAGGCAAGTAATAAATCAAACCTGGAAAAAGTCACTGTACTCTTCAACTGTCATCTTTGGGGGGGGGGGGAAGCCCCCAACTCAGCAGCCTCAAGGCTGATTTACCACCCTCTCCACTCCCTGACAATTGAAGGTTAGAAGCAAATATCACTTTTGCACACCTGGAAATATTTATTTACTATACCTGTAAAAAAAAAATCTTGAAAATTCAATCAAAGAGAATGCAGTCACATTTACAAAGGTCCACATACAATCAATAAAGACGGAAAACACCAATAAAGGAATGGTGCAGATCTTAACAGAAAGGTACTGTCAGAATTCAATGGAAACACATCAGCACCTAAGGTTGGCTTCAAGAGAATGCCTCACCTCTCTTTGCATGCCAGTGTTTTATGAACTGTAAGATGAAGACCTGTGTTTGCTGTTAATAGTGATACAAACTAGAATATGTACAGTATAATCCTATGCCTTTTAAAAAGCCCATCAATTTCAATTGAGTTAGAAAGGACTGTACCGCTTAGGATTGTGCTGTACATAGTACACAAGTTGCTTTCATTCAGGCAAGTTTTCACTATTCCCTCAAGTCCAACACAATCTTTACTCGATGAAGAGCAGATAAATACAAAACTATCATATCAATTTGTCCTTTGGAATAAAAAACTTTTCTGACATTCACCAGTTGTCAAATAAAGCAATGCTGATAAAAAAGTAAACCGTTCCAGAAAGAAAAATGACACAGAATAAACAAGAGGTAAGAAAATATTTGGTGTATTTGCAAAAATAAGAAGGATACAGGATCACTGGAATGGGGTTTCCCCCATAACATATTATGTATTTCACAGTGCTCTTGTCTTCAAAAGTATTATATTTCTTCTGCTATTTAAAAAAAAAAAGCCACAATGCACCTGGAAAAGTGATGTAGTGCACTTTCTGCTGACTGCTAGAAATTGTGGCATATATAGATGCACCTTAAAATAGTTCTGTGTAAAACCTTTCCAAGCAAAAAACACCACTATTCTGGTGGTGTGGCCACACAGACCCCAAAGTCAATCACAATAATAAAAAAACCTGATTGAACAAAGCACCAGCTGCAAAGGAAAAAAAATCTACACCATTAAGTGTTGTCTTTGGCATTATAAGAATAGAACAGCAGTAAGGGTATCAGGGAGAACATAAGAAAATTAACATATAATTTTGTCAGTTTCATCCTATAGCTCATTTCACTGCTTCACTCCATGTGGGGAGGAGTGTAAAAAGACAACAGCGCCATCATAATTTCAAAAAAAATGGGCGGCAGGGATGTGAAAGGCAGTTGAACTCATTAAAATTAAGGAATCATAAGTCCAGAGCTGTAGAAGACTGAAAGCAAAATTTTATCAATCCCCGCTCTTTCTCCAAGTCAAAGTGACCCCGCTTTTTGGTTTACAGCAGTCAGACCAATGTTTAAAACACCAAAAGAGTAAAAGGTGCATTCAAACACTTCCCAAAAAGGGAGTCTTTCAAGATTAGTATTCATTGTTATTTCAGAAATGCAGAAGATATAAAAATGCAAGTGTTCAGGTAAGACCTTCTGATGCAATCAGAAAATTAAATCTTGGCTCCAGCCTGCTCTAAATTAGAGGCAGCTTCTTTTCTCTTTTAATCTTTACCATCTAATGTTTGACATTTGGAAAGGCAAGCATTCATGGGAAAAGATTCCAAAAGAGGAATTCTAGTCTGGTCACCTTGAAATTTTAAGAAGAAAAGTTGGTTTTTATACCTCGTTTTCTCTATTGTAAGGAGTCTCAAAGCAGCTTACAATCGCATTCCCTCCCCCCGCCCCCCACACACACACAACAGGCACCTTGTGAGGTAAGGCTGAGAGAGTTCTGAGAGAACTGTGACTAGCCCAAGGTAACCCAGCAGGCTTCATGTGGAGGAGTGGGGAATCAAACCCAGTTCTCCAGATTAGAGTCCACTGCTCTTAACCACTACACCATGCTGGCTCTATGATGGGAAGGATAGTATTCAAATACCCTCTCAGTATCACTTCACATGTTACTGTTTTCAGTTAGAAAGATCTGTCTCCTTAACAGAATAAAAGGAAAAAGTTCTTTGTGCACCTAGAAGTATATATGGGCATTCTCAGGACCCAAGAATAGCATGGGTACATCCATGTCTATAGCTCTGTTATTATTTCAGTCACTGGAGTAATGTACAGGACCGGTTCAAGATGAAATACAGTAAAATGAAGTGTCCCTCATGTGCCATGTAAATCCTACTTTCAAGCATTACTGCAACCAAGTTCTAACAAAACACAGTACTTTTTTTGGTAAAACACAAACAGAAAAAAGTGCCAGTACTCATATGTAAAGAGCGCGTTAATTTCCACCAATCTCTCTCAAGAGGTGGGAGAGCTCCCCAAAAAGGTGCCAGTATTCGGAACTGGTGAGTACCATCACAAAAACGCCCTGACAAAACATATTTACCAGTCAGATGGAAGATTGAAACCCCTCACAGGAAAATGAAGATCATACAACAGTAACCACAATTTGTTCCAGACAAATCAAATGCTGAACATGTTTACAGCTTCAGATTACCTGATTTATGGCGATCTGAGCATGTTGCCAGATGATAACTTGTGTATAAGATTCTTTCCCCCTTTTCTTTTACTAGTAAACCCATAAAATGTGAATATTTGAATTTCTTTCATAAGCCTCCAGACAGGCAGAACTTTGATGTTTCTCAAGAGGAAAGTTCTGTTTGCTTTTTTGCTGCAGGCTAGAACAAAAAAATCTTGAAACTGATACTCAAATCACTCACTCCTTATTTTCGACAAACCCAAACAACTTTTAATTAAGCTAAAGTCAACTATCAAGCATTCACTATTTTTAGAACTTCAGACTAAAGTTTGCAGAATCATACAGAACTTTTCAATTTTGACTGAAATCAAGAATGTTGTTTTAAGCATTCAATTTCCCACTTGTGAATGGCTTCTAATAGTAGACCATGATGCTATTTTGATCTTATAGCAGAAGAAATACATAGATTTATTTTTCCCTTTAAAATCATGTGCTCAAAACTTATTTGGTAACAGATAAACATTTTGTGCAACTGCATATACATCAAGTGGGATCTCTGGGAAGGCAGCACAGAAATCTCCTAAATAAAATAAATAATAATCATGATGAGATCAATTTTCATCTATGTGGCAATGGAATTTTCTTCTCTTGCTTCCATCTAGTGGCACACAGTCTGTATTGTATGTATTTTTAACACCCAAAACTTGAAAACCTGCCATTTCATGATTAACATTGTTGTTGCTTTATAGGTTCCAAAGAATAAGAGCTACAAACCAGCAAGGCGCTTTCCTTGGGTGGACCAAATGGGTATGCTGAGGTTACATGCAGCACGTTTCATCAGCCAGAATGGAAAAGTTACTGCACTAAACCAGCAACAATTAACAGACAGCTCTATCTGCTGAAAAATATTTTCCAATAGACAGGTTCATTTTCAGGACTAAAAACAAATCATGTACTAAACATGCCTGAAGACTGAAATTCATAAATATAATAAAGAATATTTTTTTTTTTTTTAATATTTTTTATTAGTTTTGGAAATACATGGGTAAACAGGAAGGGAGAAGGGTAGGGAGAGTATTAACAAAAAGAAAGTACATTTACCCCCTGATATAGTTTACATAGTCATCATTTTTTAAACAAACGATGATATACAAACAAATATAATTACCAGCATCATTTTCATAACATTTAAACGAGTTGTTTACTGTTTTCTGGTTTTAATAGATTCCTAAATATTGCATCGTTTGTCTTTGTTAAATTTTAGATATTTAATTGAAGTATTTCTGTTGGATATTCTCATTTTTTTTAATAGGCTATATTTAATCACTAGCTTTATTTTCATATTAGAAGATTATATTATTGTTTTTTTGGTTTTAATAAATTCATAGAAAGTTTGCCATTTGTCTTTATGTGATTTTTGAGTATCTGGCTGTAAGAGTTCTGTTAAATGGGCCATTGTTATAAATTCATATGCTTTGTCGATCCAGAGTTTGGTTTTTGGTATGTTTTCTGTTTTCCACAGTGATGCTAGGACTATTCTTGCCGCCGTTATTAAGTATTTTAATATAGTCTGATGATCTTTACTATATCTGTCTGGTACTTTGCTTAGAAGGAAGAGTTTGGGATCATAAACAATAGGTTGACCAATTATAGTTTCCATATTCTTATGAATCTTTTTCCAATATTTTTGCACTAATGTGCACGTCCACCAACAATGATAGAAAGTGCCTCTCGCTTTCCTACATTTCCAACACTGACCGGATGTTGAGCTATTTATATTTTGAATGTCACTCGGGGTGATGTACCATCTGTGTAACATTTTTAGCCAATTTTCTTGAATTCCGTAGTTGAGAGTGAATTTGAGATTTCCCTGGAATAACTGTTCCCATTCGTCCGTAGTTATAACCTCGTTGAAATTTTCCATCCACTTGATTTGGCATGATTTTATTTGTTCATCTTCTGTATCATATGTCAGCAGCAACCGATAAATTTTGCCTAATAAATGATCTGTTGGCTTACTTATCAGTTGTTCAAAATCTGTTTTGCCTTGCAAAATTCCTCGGTTCCAGCAATCCTCTTTAAATCTTGAGATTAGTTGATAATATATCAGCCAGGGCATCTGTGGGTGGTCAGTTTGAATTTCAGTTAATGTCTTAAAAGCTCCATCTGTTTTTATCAGGTCCTGGTACTGTATTGTCCCGTATATTTTCCTCTCAATTATTGATCCATAGGCGTTAAATGGTGCCATCAACAAAGATTTTTCAAAACTTAGTCTGGGCTTCAATTTTCGCCACACCTCCACGATATTTTCTACAATAGGATGGCCTTTCATTTCTTCTAGTCTTTTCTTCCAGTCTTTCCCCCATAATAGTTGATGTGCTCCACCTTGTAAGTTTGCTAATTCTAACTTGGTGGTTCTTTCATTATTTTGCAAAATCCAATCTTTAACCCACACCAATGTCGCCGCTTGATGGTAAATCTTTAGATTTGGGAGAGACATACCCCCTCTCTTCTTTGCATCCGTCATGATTTTGAATTTTATTCGGGGACGCTTTTTGTCCCAGATAAATCTATTAATTTGTCTTTGCCAGGATTTTAATATCTTTTCGGAGATCTTAATGGGGATCGATTGAAATAAAAAATTGAATCTCGGGAGTACATTCATTTTGATTAAGGATATTCTGCCCAACCAGGAAATTTTAAATTTAGTCCATGTTTGGAGGTCATATTCAATCTTATTCCAATTCTTTTGATAGTTATAATTATATAACTCTTGGGATTTTTTTGGAATGTTTATTCCCAGATATTTTATTGGTTTTGTTGAGTTTATAAATCCTGAGGTATTTGTTATTTCCAATTCTTCCTCTTTTGATAGATGCTCTAAGAAAGTTTTTGTTTTAGTCTTGTTAATTTTATAACCTGCCAATTGTCCATAGGCTTGGATGTCCTTCATAAGTTCTTTAATACTGGGTTTTGGTTGTGAGATTGTTAGTAAAACATCATCTGCGTATGCTCTAATTTTAAATTCCTCTCCTTGGACCTGTAGACCGGATATTTTCTGGTTTGTTCTGATTTTAGTTGCTAATACTTCTAATGTTAGATTAAAAAGTAGAGGTGATAAAGGACAGCCTTGCCTAGTTCCTTTTTCAATATTGAAGTCTTTAGTCAGGGTACCATTAATTATTAGTTTCGCCTTTTGTTCGGCATAAATACTAGATATCCAGTTAAATAAATTACCATCTTTGCTTATTATGTGGATCACCTGACTCATGAAATTCCATGATATATTGTCGAAGGCTTTTTCCGCGTCCACAAAGATAAAGGCCATTTTTTCTTTTCTGTGTTTTACCAGTTCTCGTGCATTGATCAAAAACCTGATATTGTCCGCCATATGTCGTTTAGGTAAAAAGCCAGTCTGGTCTGGGTGTATCAGCTTGTCTGCCTGAGCTAACAATCTTTGTGCCAGTATTGTAGTAAATATTTTGTAGTCTGTGTTAAGTAATGATATTGGCCTATATGAAGAGGGAAGCATCCGATCTGTTCCTTCTTTAGGGATAAGTGTTATAAATGCTTCTTTCCAGGAGTCCGGTACTTTCTTTTTCTTATGTATTTCATTCATAACTTTCATTAACGTCGGCGCTACTTCTTCCATGAGTGATTTATAGTATAAGGCCGTAAAGCCATCGGGCCCTGGTGCCTTTCCACTCTTTAGTTTCTTGATAGAATAAAGAATATTTTTGATGAACCAACATTATCCTACATACAACAGAAAAGAAACAACCCTTCCACTGAGTCCAACTACAGTCACAACAACAACACACTCCTGGCTCTCTGCACATGGGCAACAGAATGAAATATTGCTCGGTTGTCCTAACTCTTTTTTATTATGGTTTTAATCAACCTTATAACCTGCCTTGAGTTGGAGTTTAGGAAGGCAGACTAAAAACATCACAAATAAATACCAAACCAGTCACAGAGGAACACCCAAAACAATAGATACAATATGCTGTGAGAAAATTATAGCCTAGAATCACAGATGCTGATTCTGCAGTGGTCCTACTCTATGAATTCACACTATGTGTTCCATGCACAACAACAATTATTACTGTCCCTATGTTCGCATCTTGATTTCAGGGCAAGAGATGTTGTTTCTTATAATGAAAGCAGATCTGAACTTTTGTCACACATTCTGCTTAAAATATTTCCCTCTAGTGTC
The DNA here is from genome assembly GCF_029931775.1 of Euleptes europaea. NCBI lineage: Eukaryota > Metazoa > Chordata > Lepidosauria > Squamata > Sphaerodactylidae > Euleptes > Euleptes europaea. Next base: position 32,525,069 of record NC_079320.1, on the reverse strand, counting down.
TGCTCTCTGCTATGCTGAACCTTTTCCGCGAGGATGAAATACAGAACACCATCAATCTCAGGACAATGTGCCACACCGACACCACAGAGTCTCATTAATCTTCATTTGTCCAATCACATCCTGCCATTTTCATGCAAATAGGACACTTGAGGATGTGGCTGTTGCATACTGCTGTGATAAGGAAGAATATGGCTGTCAGAAACTCCAGGGTGCCATCCCAGACGCAAGCTATCGCTCCATTCTCAACCCTTATGCTCCACACATCACAGCTAATGTGCCTGACACTCAGATCTCACCCAGCAGGAGCTAAAACAATCCCATTCCTCAGTGACACACATTTTACTTCCTGTTGTGAAACAGTCATGCAGCTCCCTGGGGTTGTAACAACTTCTTCTATTCTACCCTGCCATTGAAAATGGAAACCGGAGGCATTATTGATGATGGCTTCTAAAGGAAAGATTATCATCACAGACAGTGGGACCTCTCCTGATATTCCCAGGAAGGGTCCAAACTAGGAGATGTAAGAAAAAACAAAGCAAGAAAACATGGGAAGAGTTAATGCCATGTTTAAGCAGAAGAAATAACTAACTGATGCCTCATAATTGTATATACTGGAAGGCTACATTATAGGATGTATTTTAAAAGGACACATAATGGACTGAGGTGGGCAGAATGCCTTCATGCCTACAAAACCAACAGAAGTTCACCAGATATGAATGTTCATTTCTCCCCTTGTAGGAGTACATGCCAGGATAAGTAAATCCAATGGGGCCCAATTATCCTGCAAAATATGATCCTTCTGACTTAGAGCCATCCCCTGAATGTCCGCTAAGTTAGGACAAAGGTATCTCTCATAATGCCTTGTGAAAGATTGCACAGAGATATCCTTTTCCAAAACTGAGGTAGTGGCATTACTACTGAAGTACACCCAAATTTAAATCTGGAACAGAAGAACAGGATAACGAGATCTAACCTTTAAGCCTCCAGGAAAAGGTGACTACAAAGGATCTTTTCCCCTTGGATAACCGAATGGCAGGGTTCAGAATGGTGATGGGATTGATTCTGTCTACAGAGAACTGGAAGGCTCAATCAGCATGTGAGAAGCAATACTCTTTCATTTGAGGGAGAATGGTCTCAGCAGAACAAGGCACAATCAACAACTACATGCTAAGGGGTTGAAAGGATGGCTTTGTAACCCTATCACTCATTCCTTAGATGGTTAAATCATTCTTTTAGATACAAGGATCTCCTTTTACCAAGAGGACTCTTAATTCAAGTATCCACATAGAAGGGCAGAACTCAGGAGCTGCTGTCCGAAGATGAGACACACTGAGAGAGCTCCTTTGATTCTGGCTTTGAGAACACTTTCTGGAATTGAATTTGCACTCCCTTCTGTGGCCACAGGGACTAGAACAGATCTGTACTTGGAAATCAGAACACCAGCTCTAAAGTGAAGGGGCATAAATGGCAGAACAAGATGGACCAGGGCGGCAGGGGGGGGGGGGGCTGAAAGCATTCTACTGTCAAGCTTATCTCATCAGCTGGGATGGAGGCTCCCTCTAAACATGAAAAGAGAAGAGAAAAGGAAACAACCCAGCAGAGTGAAGCCTGAAAACACTCCCTCTTTATCTAGGTGAGGCTTATTCTAGCTGTGTGGCCCAGCTGGTGGACGGGGACATGGTGTAGTGTTTGCTGGTAGGCACAGACATCTGCTCCCAGATTAATGGAGAAAAAACCCCATTTTGTTTCATTTTTGTAAAGTAATGAAACTGAATGAGAAAAGCAATGAATGAGCAAATGCCATTGACTGATCCACTGCCCTGCCCTCTACTCCACCCATCTACATTTACTGTGCTGAAGACCAGGGCTTGTGATGCAGCACTGATGCAACTGACAGGTGAGTGAAATAATCTATTTCATCTTGCCACCTTGGACGTTTTTGTGATGTACTCAAGACACTGAGTCTTGGTACACCCAGGAAGGTATAGGCTTCAGGGTGCCTGATAATGACATGCATTTGTACTCCCATGAATTGTTATTTTAAATGTCTTTTGATCACAAGTGTAAGTTTATACATATATATAATGTTAAAAAAAGCATATTAAAAGTTTGCCACACAGATAAATGCAAGTGAAATGCAAAATCATAACAGCTCTTCGTTACAAGGTGATGTCTTCTACTTTGTGGCAAGTGTATAAAGCAAGACTGTAGAGGATATATATAAGCTGGGCCTCAATTAGCTATAGAATCCTCAATTAACTATAGAATCATATATTGTACATACCAACCCCAATATACAACAGCCAAATGCAATCATTCTGGAAAGTTAATTATGTTGGAAATAAAATCCTGGTCTGAAATAGAGATTCACAATATTCAACATTATCAAATGTTCTCTTTGCAAATGTCAATTAACTGCCAATCTGTAAACAACACAATGCCACACAAGAATACATTTAATTCACATTTGCACTGCTGAACGCCATACTCCTAAATTTGCTATGGTAGTGTGCTGCCAGTAATGCAGAATGTGTCCCAGAAAAAGGACAGATACTTACTCATTGCTGGGGCACACCTAAAAACTGAAAGCAGAACACTAGCTATACCCAGGCTGGTTTTTCAAAATAAGGAAATAAAACAAGCAAACTAACAAAAGCAATCAAACCTGGTAAAGCAGTAATTTTGGAAAAGGGCATAAAAGTGGGAAAACATTTGCAATAGTAAACAGCACCTACTTTCAATCTATTAAGAAGGATATCAGACAACAGAACTGGGAAAGATCTGTCCGTCTGGTCACTGAAAGACACTGTCAGTCAAAAGTAGCCATTGCTAGACTAGACAGACTAATGGCCTTCCTTAATATAAGGCATCTTCAGATTTCCAGATACCTTAAAGAAGGTTTAAAGAACCTTATAAAGAAAAAATAAAATTCAGAATTGGTTGTCACACTCACCACAGGGATAAAAAGCCCATAGCAAGTTCCCTGTTGTCATGACCAGCTGAACTGCTTTGTCCAGCCACTGCCCTAGTTGGCCCATCAAAGCGTTATTTCCCCTACCAGTGAATATCATTGATATGGGCTGCAGGTAGGAAACTCATGGGACAGCTACAGTTTACACAGTGAGTTGTACTTACATGATCTAGTTGGGGGTGGGGGAGCTCTCCGCAACACAGACAAATCTATTCAGGAGATTTGCCCAAACACAATGCTGGACTTAAGAAACAGCAAAGTGTACGATAAATGACTGTAATCGCATTATTGAACGTTTGTATTCATTACATTACGTTTGACAGAAACTGCTCCATGCTTCCCCACCCCCACCCCCTAAACTCAGTACTGTCAATAGGAAGTTAGCCAACTGAATTAACTGATGCCTAAACAAAAAGAAATCGAGTTCTCTTACCTTGTCTATCATATCAGGTCGGTTTGTAGCTGCCAAAATTGTCACATCCTTGAGCTGTTCTATGCCATCCATTTCAGTCAGCAGCTGTGCCAGGACACGATCTGCCACGTTCCCAGAACTTGAAGAACTAACAGAAATGAAAAGATAAGAACCATAGCATTAGAATGCCATTTCTAAAGTGGTAAGTGCAAGAGGAAACTTGCAAAATTCACTCTAACTTATTCTAAATTTAGATTGTGTTCTCCTTGTGGCAGAGATCTGCATGTTTTACTTATGTTATTATGCAAAGCCTGATATACAGTGATGCAGCTATATGAAAATACAAGGGGAGATGGCGAGAGCAACAGGGGAGAAACTCAGGATGAATCCGATAAAATTTGGGCAAAAGTTCACTTTAGAGCATACTCCATGTCATTGATGGTGGCAAAGAAACAACACTTTCCACCCACTGTTGAGTCTGCACAGTATAGTCCAGCATTGCTGTTCTGGGCAGTCAGAGGCCCACTGGGATCTCACCTGTGGGAGGAGGTGGACTGCTTGGTGGCCTGCTGTGACCATTTTGCCCAGTACTTTGCAGATAAAATCTCTTATATCCATTCCAACTTGGACTCTACGTTAACAGTGCCAAAGTTGGATGCTGATTTGTCCAATTGTGTGTGATACTTTTTAGTTTATTCAGTTGGAGGATGTGGACAGGATCCTTGGAAGTTTGAGGACTACCACATGCTTGTATGACCCTTGCCCTTGCTAGTTACTTAAATCATTGGGGGGAGGGGGTAGCTGTGTTCAAGAAGTAGTTAATGCTTCCTTAAGAGAGGAAGGTGGTCACCCCAGCTATGAAACAGGCTGTGGTGCATCTTCTTCTACAGAAGTCTACCCTTGACCCAAGGGTTCTCAATAATCATCAACTAGTCTCAAATGTTCCATTCTTGAGCAAGGTGATTGAACAGATGGTGGCTAAACAACTCACAGCTTTCCTGGATAAGCCAAGTTGTTTCGGATCCCTTTCCAATCTGGGTTTAGGCCTGGTTATGGGACTAAAACAGCCTTGGTTGCCCTGGTGGATGAATTCCGCAGGGAGATGGACAGAGGGAGTGCAACTCTGTTGATTCTCCTGGACATCTCATGGCTTTCGATGCCATTGATCATGATATCTTTCTGGACACCCTATCCAGGATGGGATTGGGAGATACCATTCTGCGGTGGTTCTAGTCCTACCAGGAGGGTAGGTTTCAGAAGATGGTGCTGGGGAGTGATGTTCAACCACTTGGCCTTTGGGGTCTTTCAAGGTTCCACCTTATCCCCTATGCTCTTTAACATCTACATGAAACCACTGAGTGAGGTCATTCAGAGATTTGGGCTGGTCTGCCACTAATATGCAGATGACACTAGCTCTATCTCGTGCTTCCAGCTGATCCCAGGAGGCTGTAGAAACTTTGAACTGGAAACCATTTTGGAGTAGTGTGGGCTAATAAAGTGAAGCTTTATCCTCAGAAAACAGAAGTGTTATTGGCAAGTGGAAGGTCTGATCCGAGATTTAAGATGTCATCCATTCTGGATCTGGTTGCATTCCCCTTGAAGGAACAAGTCCATAGTTTGGGGGTACCCAGGCCTACTGCTAGATAAGCAGGTGGTAGCTGTGGCCAAGAGAGCCTTTTACCAGCTTCAACTGGTTAGACAGCTGCAGCCATACCTGGGCACAAAAGATCTGCCATTGCGGTGCATGTCCTGGTTACATCTAGATTAGATTACCGTAATGCACTCTATGTAGGGCTGCCCAGATCCCATTTGGATTAGATGCATATTCAGAAGATGTACCTTTGGCATCTGGTAAATGATTTATATGGATGCTTGCAAATCCCAAGGATGTGGACAAGATCCTAGGACAGGTGAGACCTCCCACCCTGTGCTCTCGACCCTTGCCCTTCCTGGCTGATAAAACCCACCAGAGGAGGACTGGCCAAGTGGGTAAGGAGAGTAGTAAATGCTTGCGTGAGATTGGGAGTTATGCTGCCCTTGCTTAAGGAGGCAGTGATTACACCTGTTCTTTTAAAAAAAACACCTCTCTGAGCCCTACTATGTTGGAGAACCTCCAGCCAGTCTCCCATCTCCCACTCTTGAGCAAGGTATCAGAGCGGGTGCTTGCTTCTCAGCGTCAGGAGTTCTGGGAAGATACTGATTTTCTGGACCGATTTCTATCTGGCTTCAGGCCAGGATTTGGAACACAGACCGCTTTGGTCACCTTGGTTGATGACCTCTATTGAAAACTAGATATGGGGAATGTGACCCTGCTAGTTCTGCTGGATCTCTCAGAGCCTTCAGTACTATCGACCATAGTATCTTACTAAGCCACCTGTCAGCACTGGGACTAAAGGGCCCTGTGTTACAGGGATTCGAATCCTATCTGGGGATTGGTCTCAGAAGGTAGTGTTGAGGGATTCCTGCTATGCCCAATGGCCATTGGCCTGTGGGGTTCTGCAGCGTTTTATCTTATCCCCCATGCTATTTAATATCTATATGAAGCCACTGGGAGAAGTCATCAGGAGTTACAGGCTACAGTGCCACCAATATGGAGATGATACACAGCTCTAATTCTGAGGATGCTATTGCTGTTCTAAACCAGTGCTTGGAGTCAGTAATGGGCTGGATGAAGGTGAACAAGCTGAAACTTAACCTTGACAAGACAGAGATTCCCTGGGTTAGCAGAAAGGCAGACTGGGGATTTGAGATCTCTCCTGTCTTGGATGGGGTTATATAACTTTTCCTAGCATTATTGTCTTTTCCAATGAGTCTTGTCTTCTCATATTGTGAGAGCAAGGTGCAGTGTTGAGAGTTTATATAGCTCTTCTAGATCTAGAAGAGATAAATAAATTCTGGGATTTAAAGAGATAAACTCTTGACCTTGCTTTCCCTGCCCACTAGTGCAGCCTTTTTTCTTTATTTCCCGCATAATGTGACCAAATTATGACTGCCTCAGTTTATTCAATTTAGCTTCTAGGGAGAATTCAGTCTTGATTCAGGTTTGAATTCAGGCTGCATCCACAAATGGACTTACATGTTCTAAGCAACGTGTTCCAATGTCGTTAAATGGAATGTAGGGCTGTCGATTCGGTTCGTCCCGAACCGAAAAACAGCCGAATTTCCCCCAATTTGGCGGTTTTCAGTTTGGACGGAACTGAATTCAAAAAAGGCGGGAAAACAACAAGCTGAATTTGGCGAGTTCGAGCGATTGCCAAATAAATTCGGCAAATTCGGGGGCTCCGAATCAGCAGCATAACCGTCAGTTAGTAAGCAACTAGCAGCATTCTCCCGCGGCCAATGGTGGCAAGCCGAGTCTTCTTCTGACCAATCAGTCGCAGTTGAGTGCGTGAGCTCAGCTGCTGCGCAGCCCGGGGAGAGAAAGAGAGAGTGTCTGTTTGTGAGAGAGAGAGATCCCAGTGGGGGGGTGTGCACATTCGCACCTTTCCGCGGCTCTGGGGGGGGGACATTTTTGGAGGTAGAGGTCCCAAACTTTCAGTGTAGCTTGAGGGGACCCTTCTTGCAAGAACCCCCAAGTTTTGTGAAGATTGGGTCAGAATTTGTTTTTAATGGCTTTATTCGGCCGAATTTCCCCCCAAACTCCAAACTTAATGCCGAATTCCACGGATCCGAATCGGGGGAGTTTAGACTTTGGCATTTCCCGAATCAAAACGGGCTGAATTTTGCCAAATTTGAATTTTACCAATTTTTTTTGTCAACAGCCCTAATGGAATGAACCATCAGGGGGAAAGTGGCATGGGAAATGAGCAAGCTATTTAAATCTGAGGCCTCAATATCACACGTTTTGTGACTGTAAACCCACCTACCCAATTAACACAGGAACCTAGCACGTCAGAAGCCAGTAAGTAATTTATGATGATGTCGATATAGGACTAGTTGAGAATCAAGATTAGTACACTGATTCATTTTAAATTGACGCATCTGTAACTTTAAGAAGTTGCTGGACTGTTTGCTTAGTACCCAGCACTGGAAGATGAATACAATATTATAGTGAAGTAAAATAATCTGGTTTGACATGTAAATGGTAAAAGCAGCTGTTCTCACATGGGATAAGAAACCCTGTTAGGCAATGTTAAGTGAAGTGAAGGCCTTCTACAGTTTTCAACTTTCGTTTCACTTCTTCCATCACCATCAAATAAGACCAAATTAAGTAGTAGCCAACTAACCCATAAAGCCACCTCCTTATTAGTTTGCACATCTGTTGCTCCAGATGTTAAATGCGTATGATGTTTTGATATCGCCAAAAGGTTAAACCTCAAAAAGAAAGAGACATTTGGAAAAATTTCTTTTGGAAGTAGCTTAAGAACTGAGTCTTCTTGTGCTTTTATTTAAAAAAAAACATATAAAAATGGGTTTAAAAATGTGATTTGGCATTTAATTAAAACTTCTAAACCTATTCATTTGAAAACACATATAATAGGTACAAAATGGCAGAAGCAAATCTAAAATACTCTTCTAGCCACACTATCATTTGACATGTATTTTAATAAGGTATATAATACTTTGTCGCGTCCCAGCCGGGACCCCTGCGCCGTCAGGCGGGACTGACCCTGCTGAAGCTCCCTGAGTGAACCCAACCCTTTTCCGCTAGGGTTTCCTCGGCCTCAGACCACTCAGCGGAGGACGACCCTTCCTCCTCTGAGCTGGCCAGCTTGCTCGCTCCTCCGACATGGGAAGTGAGCTTCTCCAGCCATCCTCATCGGCCTCCACCCCTCCAGCTTTTATATCCCTCCACCACCTGTGCTTCCCTCCAACCGCCTCAACCCGAGGTTATATCTAACCCCTCCCTCTTCTCTGGTTTGCCCTATCCCAGTAGTCCCGCCTGCGGGCGGGGCCCCCGCCTCTGTCCGGCCCGAGCTCTACCGCCCGCCCTGAGCCGGTCAAGCTCTGGGCGAATCAGGATGCTGGGCTCCTGGCCTCCATGCCTGCTCCCTCCCGCAACCCCACCACGACCCTCCTTTGGTCGTTGGGACGGAAGCCACGCCGGCCCGCCTGCCGTCCGCATCCCTCTGGCCTCTGCAGCCTCCTCCCCCCTTGCCGGCCAAGAGGTGCGGGGTCTGGCGCCTCCCTGGGGCCTCTGCTCGCCTCTCGTCCCAGGCGCCCCAGAACGCCACCACGACTGTTGGACCCTGCTCGCGGGGCCCGGCCCCCCGTCTCTTCCCCGCTCATCAGCTGACGAGCGGGGCCATTGTCGGCCGCGTGGGCCTCCGGCCCCTTTGCCGGGGCGTGCGGAAGAGGACCGGCTTGGCCTCTGCCTGTTGCCCCTCCTGGCTCCTTCCCCGGTAAGGGGGGTTTCCGGGGGTCTTTCTTCCCCCCCCCCCCCGTCGATGGTGGCTGGGACCGGGGTTCCCGGGCCGTCCCGGGAGCCCGGGTGGGAGGGCGACCCGGGACATACTTTAATAATGCTACAAGAGTAGCATTCTCAAGAACAAATTATGTAACAGTTTTACACATTTCCTTTCAACTAATCCAAAATGCTAAACCTGAAAGACTGGCACTAGAGTACCAGCCATGTCAGTCACCTGGAGACAGAAGATGAACTCTAGTGGCATGATTCTGCACTGTTTTCCCGACACCTGTGCAAGGCCCCATGTGAAATAGAAGAACAGAGAAGAACAGAGTGTTGATAACCTCACATATGTAGAGATAGGCTGTTTTAGCCAGTGGATGCAAACATAGACTGTGAAATATTAAAGTACAATCCATACAAAGTAAAGCATTTTAAAGCTAATTTACTGTACCACCAGGGAGTTAAACGCATGCCCTACTAAATGGAGAATTAAGCCATCAACTTTGGCTGGATTGCTCCCTCCTTCTTCACTTGGGGTTATCTATGAAGATTGCTTAGCAGCACAAAGAGCGTCCTGGAAGAATGCAGTTTGTGGCAGATGCTCCCTTGAACAACTGTTAAGTGAAGCTGAAAATTTGGAACAGGTGGAAAGTAGGAACAGAGGACAAATACTTAGTCACAGAATTTAGTATCCGGATACACACACATGCAAAAAAAAGAAAGAAAAAAACTCCTCCCAATCGTCTGGATAACTGCTAGAAATATGGTCCTACTGGGATTTCAACACAATCAATTTCCTATTGCTTATTGGTCAGGAGCCCAGCAATGCAAACTTTCTTGCACTACTCTATAATGATATTTTACAAATGTCGTGTGTGTATTCTGATCGCTTTCTACACAATTACACTGTATTCCCTTTGCTGTGCTAGGCTGTTGCTAGTAGGGATACCAATATAAATTTCAGACCTCTGTGTTGTCTCGATCTGTCGTGCTCGCCTTTATGTGTGGAACTCAGCTGTCAGATTACACACCATATTTAGCATGACTCCTACAAGTAAACAAGCCCTTTTGGCTTAACAGGATATCCTATAAAAATGCAGACAGACAGACATTTATAGCAGGAGATTTCTCCGCCAGTTGCTCCAGAACTGCGTCAGCAGCATGTGTGCTCAGAAGTTTGAGCTCTGCATAAACTGTTAATCTGAAGGGTGACATACAAGCATGCATTTTTCCATTTTCCCATGATTTCCCAGCAAGAATTTCAAACTAAAGCAGGCAACGCTCATTAAGGCAGCCTGGATTTTGACGCAAGCATAATTCAAGACACATAAATTATGCTTAACCCTCCAGTCCAATTTACAAAACCAGCATCCAGCCAAGCAGCATATTTTCACCTCTACCTGACCTGTGAAGATTGATGTCATCATCCCAACACCACAGAAATAGTAATCAGGCACACACGGATGCAAAATAGTTTCCTATCAACAAACTGAGTGTGTGCCAAACTGCACAGAAGACAGTGGGTGTGTGGTTTGCATTCGCCTCTGTCCACCTGTCCAGCAACAACAAATTCAAGTCTAGAGAACCAACAGTGAAGATAAAAACAAGGTGGTAAAAAAAATGCAGACTGAACAGTTGCGAATACAAGCCTTGTGAAGCTAAAGTTATGTATACACAGGCTTTGTTCTCATTCACCTATCGTGTTCATGAATGGATAGTTCAGGGACACTACAGCAGTGATGGTAGGGGAGGGATCTCACAGGAATACACATTTTTATTCCAGAATCAAAAGTTCATTTTTATACAGAAAATTACATAGTTTGATCATTTTTTAACCTTCACATTTTATTAATAACACAAGCCTGGTTACCTCAACTTAACGTTGCCAACTCTCCAAGAGATCGCCAGACTCCACCTGGAGGTTGGCAACTCTACCATTACCTCAGGAATAAACAGACATGTGGTACTCTATTTCTGGCTGTTTAGAGTATAAATTATGTCGGAGTGTTATGCACTCAAACAGAAATCAGGAAATGTCCTTTCTTTTCCTATTTTCAAATTTGCTTTGAAATTATTTGTTGGTGACATCCATTCATGCATGAAATTCTCAACACATCCCTACTGGTGGAAAGGTGTCTGTCACTTACAGACACCTCCAAGATACAAAAGCACCATGAGAAGAGAGAGGGAAAGTAACTCTGCATGGTTTTGCCACTTAAAAACACAATTAGATGAACAATCCAGCACTAAGACTGCACAGCTAAGGAGAACCTCCTAAAATTAAAAACGAACAAAAATGCACCAATCACAAAAGGGGCTGGAAGGGAGCACTGTGCTGCTTATCACATTTTAAAAAATGTTTCATGGTCTGTTTCCAACCAAAGGATCATTTTAGCCTACTCAGTGTGTATTTTATGCTGCTGCTCTACCCTCGCCTGTTTTTTACTGATTGTGCTTTGATGGTGTTGGCCTGGGTCTTTTTTTAAATGACTGCCTTTCAGTGGATTTGTTTTACAGTTGTAAGCCACCTTAAGCAGATTCCTGAAGAGGCAGCATATAATTCTTCCAAATAAACAAAAACCCAAACCTCATCCTTCCCTGACTCCACTCTCAAATCTCCAGGAATTTCCCAACCTGGTGTTGGCAACCTCAGAACATAACACTGCACTACAGAACACTCACAAAAACGGGCATCCTTGTAACAGAAATGTGAGAGCTATGTGCAAAGAAAGAAAAATCAATCTGTTGCACATAAATGCACATAAATGTTAATGGTACTGCAAGAACTAAGACATTTGTCTCTTGCCATCACAAATTCTAATGAAATAGGTTTTAGAAAGCATATGGCTTTTCAAAGTCCACCTAAAATCCCTAATCCAACCAGCTATTCTTGTAGGGGAGAGAAAAATATTTGGCCAGTTCAATTAAGTTATTCAGATTCAGACTTTTCATTTGGGAATCGCTTGCAGGTATTGTAAAATAATTCTGAAAGGAACACATGCTACCTCTTAACTTAAGGAGACTTTTCTACCATTATTCCTAATTTCTCCCGAAGCTACTGAGGTAAAACATTCCTAAAATACCAAAGCCCTCTGCCTGCCAACACACTCCCACACTAAAGTCACCCCAACCACATTGTCTGAAGAATTTATTGAGTCTGACATTTCTGTCAGGGCTTTCACAGGAGGAAAGCTGTCAGCAAGGCACACCTGCCAGGTCAGTCTTTTCAATCCAACTGTCATGGCTGTAATTAACTGTCACACTGTTTTATTTCCTTCCCCTCACAAATGCTGGTGAAATATGTCTTTGGCAGGACACGGCTTTTTAGAGTACTTGTTTTTTAAAACTTTGTCTCAATAACAGCAACAGCCAACAACAGGCATACATGTTTTCATTCAGAGAGAAAAAATGTATTTTGGAAACTTGCCAAGGAGATCTAAAAACGTATGCTATTTTGCTTCAGTTGTAAAAGAAAGATTCACTCTTACATTCTACAATTTTCCCTGGTAAAAATGAATAAAACCCAGATTAATCCATTCCCAAATAGAGAGCATATATATGTAATGGACATACCACATCGATGTCCAGTTGAGGTAATGCACTGCCCAATGATGCACAGTGGGGAGCAGGCAGAAGGCATGAAGTACACCTTCCCACTCAATTAGGGTACCTGCCCTACTTTCCATACCAAAACAGACTCGAGCTGCCTTCAACACCAGTGCAAAAACTGCAGCCCCAATGGCCAAAATTCTCTTAAACAATAATCAAAAGTATACTACAGTCTCTGCTTTGTAAATATAACAACATATATTAAAGCAACATGTACTAATATCACCATTTGTATACTATTCAATTTCACCATTCATGTGTTAAGAGTCCAACTCATGCAATTAAAGTCCATTAGGTGCATTGCAGTCCTCAAACGTCCAATAATGGAGGTACAACAGCGACGTGCATCCAATGACAATAATAGGCAGTACAGGTATCTGGTAATTTATAACCTGTTTCCAAACTTCTTCATCAGCCGCCTATAATTCAGTAACATCAAACCAAGCTTCATATCAGGCTAGCATTTTCGCCAGTTATGCTGAACGCTCAATGAGCAACAGGAAGAATGTTTGTGCTCACTTGTTATCAATTGTATGAGTCCTCTAAATGGCAACAGAATCAGTCCCAACTTATGCCGGATACATGAAGGGTTAAATGCCATAGAGTCCAATTGCCAAAACAGCCATTTTCTCCAGGTGAACTGATCTCTATCAGTTGGAGATCAGTTGTAATAGCGGGATATCTCCAGCTAGTACCTGGAAGTTGGCAACCCTAGTTGAAGACCAGTTCTCTATTGTATGCAGTGCACACTATTTGCGTATCACACTCACATCAAGGATGAAACTCTCTCACCCAGCAAATTAATTGTAATAGAGCATGAAGAGTAGACATTATATTTTAAGAAACAGTTTTAGAATGCTAAAATATACACAGTAACAATACACAGATATCCTAAGGGCTCCAGCACAAATACTTTAATACAAACAATACTGCCTATGCCATCTGTATCAGGGTGGAAACTTTACATTTGTGAAGCTGTGCTCATGCGTAACAGAAATGTAATCAAGTTTAATATTCTGCTATGCTATTCTGCTTGTGTGCAGCTGTCTTTGGAGAAGAAACCTGACAGTACATTTTCCATTTCCTTTCTTTCTGTTTTTCTCAGCGTTTTTCCTTTTGTGCATTCCTGAAAGTTAATCAAGCTGAAAACTGTAATCAATCATGTCTACTATAGAAGCAACTAAAATTTAATCTGGAAGTACTACAGGCTACAATGTGGACACAAGTCTGGATTCCACTTACAGCAGAACATTATATCAATATTTAAATACAATACCAGGGATTTCTGGTTGGAATACTAGCAAGCCCTAAAATATTTAATCAGTCTCATATGCAGCAACAGCCTTTCCCCTCTTTCTCTCCCCAACAGAAAGTGCACTGAGGACTCAAATAACTAAAAGTCCTTACAAATTCAAGATTCGATACCAGTTTACATGAACAAAGTTGGCATGCAGAAAACGTGGGGAGTGGATCTATGAAGAGTTCTGCTTACGGAGAAGCATTCGAGTACTTTGTTTTGGAAACAGTATAAATTATGAGTTGTAAGTGTGCAGAGCTCTCACAAGTCTGTTTCAGGATATGGTACTTCCCAGATACCATCCTAGAACTATAAGAACATAAAAGCCATGCTGGATCAGACCAGCGTCCATCAAGTCCAGCAGTCTGTTCACACAGTGGCCAACCAGGTGCCTCTAGGAAGCCCCCAAACAAGACGACTGCAGCAGCACCGTCCTGCTATCTTGGTAGCAACTGGCTTTTAAGTGAACACATGCAGTGTTAAAGACTTCTCTACCACTAAATTAGTGACCATTAAGGGACTGTCATGATAGAGCATAGCACAGGATCATATGTAACAAGTATAGTTTTACTATTGAGTTGTAGTTGTTTCCCTTTCCATCTGCAAAAGCTCGCCTTCCACATGTTCAAACAGTTCTATATCACATAAATGACATGGTGTAAAAAGAGCTCAGGCAGACTAAGGTGATGTGAGATATAACTTCAGCAAATGGAAAGGCACATTTGGAAAGGTCTCCTGGAAAAAGTTGTCCTTACATTGTCAAGGCACTGCTGGGATACATTAGAAATTTTAAAAGAATAAGATTCCCTTATCAGGGAATCTTAAGTTACTTTTTTTAAGTATCCTAAGTTACTTTTTTTAAATAATAAATTTTATTATACATGGAACAGAGCAGTATAAATAGTAAACAGTGACTTATAGTAAGATCTTACTCACTTTTTCAAAATAACAGTATCCATAAAAACTACTGAAATGTATCAGTTCAGAGCTATTCACTTCTTTATATTCAAGACAGACATAATAATTAATTATTAATATCATTCATATGATTAATATTTAACCTTAGCCATATCCATATATATTAGGTAACAATAATATCCTTCTGGGAAGATACTGTAGAAATAAAAGATGCTGTTTTTATTGAGCAACTATTTAAACTCATCCAGTGATAAATGTCTGTACTCCAACTGATTCTTTTGACAGGATAATTTGGTGGGTTAGTTTTTTCATGGAGGAGGAGAAGCCTGATCTTCTCAGTTTAGCTCAGGAACTGATTTGTTCTGAAGCAAATCAAACTAGAATACCTAAGAAGACATCCTCAAGAAGTGATAAAAGTCACTTTAAGCTAGTAGCCCTGAAACACTGAAAATGAGCCTTGGATACTCACCGTGAAGGCTCCTTCTGCTCCGAGATTTCGTCTTCGCTTGCTTCGGGAGGCAGGACTTAAAAAACTTTCACTCCCACTTCCTGTCTCCTGAGAAACGTCCCCTTTCTTCTCCAGTTTAAAACTTTCCGAGAAATTAAGGGCTCTCACATAAGACCCCCAGGAAGGAAGTAAACTCAGAGAACAGGTAATGAAGAACAGGGAATAACAGCATATACAGTAACGTCACAACAGTAGTACATAAAAAGTACATAGCCAGGTAACAGAAGGCCAATAAGGAAGTTATGGAACTAATGAAGTAATGCCTTAAACTCGCAAGTTAAAAAATTCTTAACTATGACAGTACAATCCCTCCTAGTGTGCTGTACTCATTAAACCCGGAGGTCTGGGCGGGGAGATGCCCTTCGTATCTCAGAGCAGAAGGAGCCTTCACGGTGAGTATCCAAGGCTCATTCTCGCTCTGAGAGAGAAGGGCATCTACGATTGGGACATACCAGAGCTGCCCCCTAATAGGGGGGGTTAGACATCCTGTAGAACGCTTTGGAGAACCCGCCTGCCGAAGGCGGCATCCACCGAGGCGTAAAGGTTTAACTTTTAGTGCCTGGCAAATGTGGATATGGATGACCACGTTGCAGCCTTACAAATTTCCTCCACTGAGGCCCTGCGGTCAAAGGCGGTGGAGGTAGCCGCACTCCTGACAGAATGGACAGTAATTCTAGGGGGAACTGGTAGGCTACTATGTTGTAGGCCTGAGAGATGCACTTGGTGATGGTTCTGCTAATAGCTGCCTGTGACATGGATTTTCCCTTGTTGGGCGGGGAAAGGTTGATAAAGAGGGAATCTGAAGATCTGAGATCTCCCATGTGTCTAATATAAATCCGAAGAGCCCTCCTTAAATCTAGGGAATGCCATTCTTTTTCTTTTAGGGCCTTCGGATTGGGGCAAAAGGAGGGCAACACTAGCTCCTGGTCCCTGTGAAACCTAGAATTAATTTTTGGGCAGAAGGACAGATGAGGCCTCAACACCACCTTGTCTGCATGAAAAGAACATAACCCCGGCCTAATGGACAGGGCTCTAAGTTCCGAAACCCTACGCGCCGAGGTCACAGCTCTGAGGAATAGGGTTTTCATGTGGAGCCAAGTAAGCTCCACTTGCCGTAGAGGTTCGAATGGGGACTTGGTCAATGCTGTCAAGACCGTGAGCAAACTCCATGTCGGGAGCCTATGGGTGACAGGGGGAGATACTAGTGTCACACCCTTTAGGATGGACTGAATGTGAGGGTGCCTGGTGACTGGGAAACCCGAGACCCTGGGTACTATAGTGGCGATGGCGGCCAACTGTCTGCGGAGTGTAGAAGCCTTCAACCCTTGTTTGCATCCATCCTGCAGGAAGGAAAGGATGTCCACTACCCAAGGTTTCAGAGGGTTGATATGTTTACGGCGACTCCACCTTGCGAATGCTTTCCAAGAAGAGTTATATATTCTAATCGTGGAGGGTCTCCGAGACGCCAAGATGGTTTCGGTGATCTCCGGAGAATAGCCTAAAGCTAGGAACCTGTCCCTTTCAATGCCCAGGCGGTTAGCTTGTACCAGCCTGGGTTGGGGTGAAGGATTGGACCTTGGTGGAGAAGGTCTTCTCTGTCTGGTAGTCTCCAAGGCTCCTGGGTGGACAGCTCCAGCAGTACTGGAAACCGCGGTCTCCGTGGCCGATATGGAGCCACGAGGATTACCGATGCCCGTAGACCTCGGATGCGACGTAGTACTTGTGGTATCAGGGGAAGCGGTGGAAAGGCATAGAGAGGTTCGTTGGGCCATGGGGCCACCAAGGCGTCTGTTTGTTCCGCTCCGTGCTGCTTGTACCGCGAGAAGAACCTTGGGAGCTGTTGCTTTCCTCATGCCGCGAACAGGTCCACTGTAGGGTGGCCGAACCGTAGGGAGATTTGATGGAACACTTCGTGGTGTAGAGACCACTCGGCTTCGCTCAGGGTTTCCCTGTTGAGCCAGTCTGCCTGCACATTCAGGGTCCCCTGAATGTGTTCTGCCGTGATGGAGGACAGGTTGGCTTCGGCCCAGAGCATCAGCAGTCTGGCTTCCCTGCTGAGTACCGGGGAGCGTGACCCGCCCTGCTTGTTGATGTGTGCCTTCGCGGCCACATTGTCTGTTCTGATCAGGAGGTCCGCTCCCTGGATCTGGGTTCGGAAGAATTTCAGGGCCTTCAAGATGGCTCTGGTCTCGAGTGTGTTGATGTGGAGTTTCCTTTTTCCGGGAGTTCCATACTCCCTGAGCCCGTCGCCCCAGTAGCGTGGCTCCCCATCCCGATTGGCAAGCATCGGTGAACATCTCTATCAGCATAGGCCTGATGAATGGTAGTCCTCTGGATAGGCTCTCGGGGTTCAACCACCAAAGGAGGCTGGACTTCACCTGCTCTGGAACCACTAGTCTCCTCCGCCATTTTGTTTTGGCGGGAAAGGCGCAATCGGCCCTCACCCTCTCCTAAACTCCCCGAAGGACGGAGGAACAGAGTGGGGAGGAATAACACACAAGAAGTAAGGTTTGGGGTAGGGATAGGTAAGGATAGATTTAGGGCTAGAGGTTTAAAGTTGACCTTGTCTATAGCTGAATCAGAGAGCTGAAAAAACACACTCTCCCAATAAGTGAGGCAGGAAAAAACTGGAGAAGAAAGGGGGCGTTTCCCAGGAGACAGGAAGTGGGAGTGGAAGTTTTTTAAGTCCTGCCTCCCGAAGCAAGCGAAGCCGAAACACCCAATCGTAGATACCCTTCTCTCTCAGGGCGAGAAAGCATGAGATGTTCTCTGAGTTTTCAGACTATCCATCTGGAACTAGGAGAGTATCTCGACAGCACTGAAAAATTCTGCAGAGTTAGTCACAAGTAGGGGATTGCAGGGGGGGAATTGGATTAACTAATAACAGCACAGGTATTTAAGATGACAAACATACTAGACTAATGATGTTGCTACTCCTAATGCTGGAATACAGGACAGACAACATCCTATCACTTCTAATTCTGAGATGTAAAATGTGGAGGGCAGTTCTGAAGACCAGATAACTTGTGTAGAAGGGCTTAGGTGACGACGTTCTCTTTAGAAATTACAGGAGATGCACATTTCTGAAAATTACAGAATGAAGAAACAGAACAGAAACAATTTCTGCCACATCACCTACACAGCTGACTAGGGGTGCAGGCCACAATTACCTCAGCACAAGAGGTAAAGCATGCCCATAAGGATCAGGGAATCCCACTGATAGCAGGGTTTGGAAGAATCTAAGCTTCCCTGACAGCCAGATTTCTCATCAGATTTCAGAAGCTCAGCAGGGTACTTGGATTGGAGGACACACACAAGGAAGGCAAGGGTTGCTACACAGAGACAGGAAATGGCGAACCAACCTCTAAATGTCAGTTGCTTTGAAAACCCTATGGGACCATCATAAATCAGCTATTTGTGGCCTGTGGTGACAGCAGAGAGTAAATCCTAGTGAGTGAGTAAGTGGATGAACTGGGGGAACTTGGAGCAGTGGAGTTTGATCTGGAGAACCAGGTTTGATTCCCCACTCCTCCACATGAGTGGTGGAGGCTAATCTGGTGAAGTGGATTTGTTTCCCCACTCCTACACACGAAGCCAGCTGGGTGACCTTGGGCAAGTCACGCTCTCTCAGCCTCACCTACCTCACAGGGTGTCTGTTGTGGGGAGGGGAAGGTGATTGTAAGCCGGTTTGAGTCTCTCTTAAGTGGTAGAGAAAGTCGGCATATAAAAACCAATTATTCTTCTTCAGAAGACACCCCATTGAGGAGTTCTTCAAATAGGTAAGCAGAGATTCCAATATGTTGACTCAAAAAGTGGATTTTTAAAAGATGACATTTATACCTTCCTAGGTAAACAGCAAAAGATTTTGTTCATTGCAGTACTACATTTACATTTAAGTTGCTAAACTCATGCTTAACATTTTCCTTAGGTGCTGATTAATTTCAGCTAAATCTGAAGTTTATTTACAATGATACCTGACCATAAATTTGCCCTATGACTGTTCTTTCACCATTCAACCACTACCCATTCAACCATTACATCTTGTAGGACCAGAGCATGAGATAAACATCCATACAGATTTAAAGTATAATCAAATGTTGTTCTCTAAATGGCTGCATTTTCAAGAGTACAGTGGCTACCTTCTTCTCAGAGGCTTCCCCCTCCGGCCTCAAAAAGCAAACTAGGTGCCTTATATAGTTCTCAGCCTTCAATAATGTACAGCAAGGGACTGACTTTTTAGAAAAGGAATTTAACAGCAGTGTTCTCTCCAACCCACAATTTTTCATGCCTGAGACTGCTTATAAAAAAAAGGAACAAACATGTCTATTGCCTAAAACTCCCCACAATTCTACGTATATAAACAACATCCTTTTTCCAAAGCACGTAGATATCCCAAGTTCAGCAAACAGTCTGTCTGAACAGAATTTACACAGAGCCATGTTCATTCATCACCTTCAGATTTAATTACCAAGCCATTTCCTCTTGGCAATCTCTACTGGTCAGTGGAATTGGTTTTTACATGGTCAGATACGAAGGAATTACACAAGTACCCATAATTCTCTGCAGCTGCACATTTTCTTAAGAATCTTAAGCTTTGAAAAAGGAAAGGATTACTTAGGAACAAACATTCCTTCTCACATACAATTGTATCTGGAACATTCATGTGTACATGACCTCAATGCAGGCTTCTTTTCTGCAATAATGCCAAGAAAGCACAGCTAACTAATAGAAACCCAATATTAGTCACGACCACAGAAAAAATGGAAAAGTCATCCATCTCTTTATTAGTAGTACAGATTGTTCCTTATGTACATTTTGACTGTGGATTGGCCAGTTTCATTCAAAATATGCCCAAATACACCCTTTTCTTTTGGGGGATTTATTAAATTCCACAATGAATCTTACCGCCAAACTATTTTTACAATAGTCAGCAGGAAGAGCCACAGCACCTCAAAACATAACCTCTCATTTTATTCTCTTAATTTCTCCTTTAGAAATCCACTAAAAAGTCTACTCCATTCTTTTGAATAAAATTTGCCAACCACGCACAATTCTTCTAATTTCCATCCCTCCACTGCCTTCGCAATTCTTTAAGTTTGTTTTCTTTTGTTTGTTAACCTAGCCATTTATAAACCAGGGGCTGAGAAGCAGAGACATCCTTAGGGAGGTATAGCCAATTGCTAAGGAAATCACAGATTCTTCCGAGCCTTGCTCCCTGCCACTGCAAACATTGTATGTATGTGGGTATTTTGTTTCTATCTATACACACACCTGCATTTGCTTAGACAACACATTTATTTACTAACTGAATTTCTACACTATTCCTCATTACCCAATAGATGAGGAGGAGGTGGAGCACTGACCTTCATTCTGCTGTATTTCAGAGCAAAGGGGTAACTGGCGGGTCACAGTTAAAAGCGATGGGGCCACTTCAACCTATTTTCTCTCCACACCTTCTTATGTTTCTTCCACTGGAACATCTGTCACACACCCCAACCCGTCTATCAGCCCATCCAGGATTCAAGTTGCTGTTTCTTCGTTCCAAATGGCAAAGCTCAAATAGTGTATCTCTTTAAGGATGCCCAATTGAAGCACCAGCTTGCATTTACAGCAGGGGCCCAGCAAATGTTTTGCAAAAACACCAAATCTACCACAGTGCAATCCAATGCAGAGTTACGCCTTTTTTCAGCCCACAGAAGTCAATGGGTTTAGGAAAGTCTAATCCCTTTTTGTATTATGTTTTTATGCCAATAAAGAAATGATGATGATGAATAGTCTAACTCTGCATAGGAGTGCACTGCAAGCATCCGCACGTCTAGGCAAACCTGGGCACAGCTTTTTTTGCCAAAGTCCTGACTCAGCATTCATCTATATTAACATACATCTCACATCCAAAGCCTGTTTCACCTGTATAAAATCTGCTCAGCTTGATACCTTACTTTTTCCTAATCGGCCCATGGAGATAGGCAGCTGCTACAAAAATGTTACTGTGACCCACAAAAGTTAGCCACCCATAACTTCCTATGTTCCAGATATTTGTATACAAATGCTGCCAAATTAGTAGAGTAAATTACAACCAGGAGATGTTTCAGTAGTGGATGTAGGGAAAGGAAACAGAACATTAAGCAACAGCAGCATGTTCTGTAAAGAAACAGTCCTATGCAAGTAGGGAGACAATATCAACAGGTGTTTCCTTGAAAACTTCAGTCTGGTTACAAAAGAGGAAATGGATCTCTGGAGGCTGCAAATTGTTAGCATCTCTAATCCATTTGCAAATTCCTACTGTGGAAAATCAGCCTGTAAAAACAGGCCATTTCCAATAAGTGTCCTGTCTGGTTTCTTACACCGTTTAATTTCAGATGAATTTTATGAGAACTACATTACATATTTTACCTCCCATGTGGTTCATATTTTACAATGAAATGTTTGTGTCCTACTCTCCTCTTTTCGAACCTCCACTCCCCCCCCCCAAAAAAACCCAGATGTCTCCAATGGAACATGACTACTCAAGGTCATACTCGTATGGCTAAGCAAGCTAATCCAAGGCTACATTTTCTTCAACCTCCAGATAAAATTATCATTTTAAAAATTGCTCTTACCCAAAGAAAAATAAAACACAGACTCTAATAAATATCCTAGCCAGAACTAGCTATTTTAAAAAAAATCTTAACAACTATTTTCATAATATTGGATTGCTCGTAAATACTACAAAAACTCTACATCCATATTTGCAACTTCTATAATAATTAGTACAGAGAACATTTACATTTTGTAAATATGAGAAGAGAGAAAGGAAACTAATATAGCAAAATATAGCCAACAGCTAAAGTTATAGTCACTGGCTACAATTCTCTTCCGGTTATTGCTTATTTCAGCATTGCACTGTGAGCTTCAAATATATGAGCAACTTTAAACACTTAGTCTAACAGGCAAAAGAACTTGTTTGAATTACTGCTGGATCTTGTGGAATACTTACATGCCTAGTGAAATAAAGCAACCAATTCCGAATTAAGTTTTAAGGGCAGATGGCTTGTGTAGCTATCTTCCTGCTTGTAAAACAGATGTATTTCATGTGGACACACGGAGCAGTAACAGATCCAGAATCTCAAATAATCAGTTTCACAGAAACACTTTACAGAAATACAGATTTTCTTAGATTAGTAATTTCTCTTACCTCCCCCGCTCTACAGCCAGGGCATCTATTTCATCGAAGAATAATATGGAAGGTGAAACAGCTCTTGCTTTCCTAAAGATCTAACAAATTCAGAAAATGACAAAAAACATGTCAGATTGTTGAATGATATTTTATATTAACAAATTCCATTTAAATTCGAGGGAACACCACGAAACCAACATAACTTTTAAGTGGGCATACTGCCCGCCCCATTCCAGCTTTCACCGCCAGATTCAAACTAACCAAGATAACACAACTGTATGGCAATTGTTTTGTAAATGCACATCTGGAATGTCACATGTGGAAATCACAGCTTGCCAGGTTCAAACTCATCCTACATTTCAAAGGTATTCCAGAAGAAAATGAGGGTCAACTGTATGTAAATAATCTTTAAAATACTCTCCAGTATCAAGGTCTCATAACGGGGGCGGGGGGGTGGAGCTCCTTTAGGCTTTCAGTGCTTTAGAGACCAGTGATGGTGTGATGTCACTTCTGGGAAAACCTGGAAGTAATGTCAGCCTTCTCTAGGAATCACCAAAAACTCAGTGGTTTTGCCATTGGTCCAACATCCTTTTTTTCCTCCTGGTTGCTGCTCCCAATGGCAATGGGAAATGAGAGGTGGGTGCTGGGAATTCCTGCCCCCATTGGAGGACCGAGAACCCTATATTTTAGAAATGTTCTAGATACTAGTATCCATGGGAGCTCCAGTTTGCATGGGTCTGGCGACTCTACCACCACGTCAGGATGTACAGGAACTATTTCTAAAAGTGATCCTTGCACCTGGATATCTGGGAAATCTAGTTCCTATGGATCCTGATGTCTCTGCAGACTCTGTCTCCCAGAGGCACCAATGGAGTCTCAGCAGCATCTTCAGTGGAAGGATCCACAAATAATGTGTTACATACAAACTTTAAGACAACATTAGGATCTATGCGAGTTATATTAACCATGGAACTTTGAACATGGAACACTGCAGTGGAACTACTGATGTTCTAATGGAAGCCCCTACTAAGAGGATCTCACTGTAGCCAAAGAGAAACATGGATACCAGAGTAGGCAAAGACTGTGGGGTCAGAGTGGACTGCTGGCAAGGCCATAGCAAGCCACACCAAAACTCTTCAGGGAGCCTGGGCTTGATTCATAAAAGGTTAAAGGTTTCTGAACTAGGAAGGTTAATTTCCAAAACTTTCCTCTCCCCCTCCCACCAAGCTTAATAATCTTTGCTAATGAATTCATTCTCTACCTTTTATTGGATAAACATACTGTATAATCAGACCATCCTCTTCCTCTCCCCATTCTATTTCTGCATATTTCCTTTCTTTTATATAGACATAATTACAGCAGTCTGCAAGTCCTACTACGCAGATATATAAATGGACAGATAATAAATATATGAGAACAGAAAACCATTCTCTGAATTGTAAAAGCCTGTTTATCCTAATTATGTTTTTGTTTTTATTTAGTTTAATTTATTTATTTCATTTATATTCTGTCTTTACCTCCCCATGAAGACCCAAAAACAGCTTACATCATTCTCCTCTCCTCCATTATATCCTACAACAACTCTGTGTGGTAGGTTAGGCCAAGAATGGCCCAAGTTCAGCCAACAAGATTCCATGACAGAGTGGGGAATTTGAACCTGGGTCTCCCAGATCCTAGTCTGATACTCTATAACCAGGACACCATGCTGGCATTAGTATTCTTTGTCCAATTGCTAATCTTGGCAATTAAATATCCAAGCTGACCTCAAAACAGATAAACACATGACAGCAAATACCGAAGTAAGGTTGGTATAGTAAGAGAGCACATGAAAATTAGCTACTACAAATATCCATATAAAACAAAACATGTGATGTCGCTAAACAGGCTACAGCCTTCCGTATTCACATACACACATAACTCATTTTTCAATTAAATTCATCGAATCTTACCTCTCTGACTGCACGTTCTGATTCCCCAACGTATTTGTTCATTAATTCAGGTCCCTGCATAAAAAAGAGAAACAACTTTAAATGACAGGATTAACATACCAATTGAAATTTAAAAAATTATATATTGCAATATCATACAACATTCTGCACTGAAAACAGCACTTGCAGATATTTTTAGTAGACACAGATTCCTACATAATAAAACAAATGGGACCAAAAAAGCAAAACATGTATTAATGGCTTAGATCCACCAGTAGTAGTGGGGGGGGGGGGTGGAGAAGGAGAAGGAAGAGAAGGAGAAGAGTTGGTTTTTATACCGGTTGGTTTTCAAACCTGTTTATAATCACCTTCCTTTCCTCTCCCCACAACAGACACCTTGTGAGGCAGGTGAGGCTGAGAGAGTGTGGAGAGAACTGTGACTAGCCTAAGGTCACCCAGCAGGCTTCATGTGGAGCAGTGGGGAAACCAACCTGATTCTCCAGATTAGAGTCCACCGCTCATGTGGAGGAGTGGGGAATCAAACCCCGTTTGTCCAGGTAAGAGTCCACTGCTCTTAACCACTACATCACGCTGGCATCCATGGAGCCTTACTTCCCCAGCTCCCGCTTCCCTTCTTAA
This sequence comes from Euleptes europaea, assembly GCF_029931775.1. Lineage (NCBI taxonomy): Eukaryota > Metazoa > Chordata > Lepidosauria > Squamata > Sphaerodactylidae > Euleptes > Euleptes europaea. The sequence continues at coordinate 32,500,281 of NC_079320.1, read as the reverse complement.
CTGCTGTCCAAAATGCAACCAGGATATAGGGGAGGAGTTGCAGGTCTGCAGTGGGAAGAGGGAAATCAGCAAGACCACCCCCTGCTATGCATGGTAATTCTCTGGTGGAACCAAGCCACTGTAACTTAGAAACTGAAGCAAGTGTGGAGAGCTGGTAAGAGGGAGACAGAGACTTGCTACAGAAGACTTTTCGAGACCATTAGAATAGTACATGGGACAAAATTTGTAATTCAGAGTAAAGAGGTAAGGGCATTCAGGAATCTCTGTAGATTTGGCAGCAAGGGCTGCTGTTTGATTTTTAGGTAAAGAGGGCGCACTTTATAAAAGGTAGAAGGGAGGAAATGGGGGATTTTTAGGGAAGGGACATACAACCTTAAATCTGGGGCTTGAGGGTCTGGAGAGTTCCAGGGGCTGACGCAGCTGAGGTCCAAGAAGCAGAGTATTGAGGAAAGGAGCCTGTTGCAGGGGGATCCAGCTAGTGGAAGACCCTGGCACCAACTGGTTGCCCAACTGTATATAGCTGGAAATGGCAGGATACTCTAAGGGATACTTCATCAAGGCAATGTTAACCATACTTCATCAAGGCAATAACTTTACTCTAAGGCTTAGAGTAAGGGATATGATTGTATTGGGCATGCCTTGGAGCTGGGCAGACACCTCTGGGATGTGTCAGGATATTGGGTGATGTCCTTAGCGTTGAAAGGGTTTTTTTGTTCTTGAGCTGGGGGATTGCACTTAATCAGTTTTTAATTCCATCACATCCTTCCTCTTCTTTCCTGGGATTTTCCAACATCATAGCTGTACCCAGGTGCCTTTATGAGACTCCCCCAGTTTCAGATCCCCTGGCACTTAGTCCTAAAAAGGGGTGCCTATTAAAACAACTAAGGGGGGGCTACTGTCTAAGGGGTTTTGGCTGAAGGAGGGGGGCAGGGTTCTCACATGGTTTCTGAATAGATGCTCCCTGCAGTCACAAAAGTGATGCCTACTGCACTGTTCTAAAAGACATCCATGTCCAGGGAGCTGGAGAAAAGCCATTCTTTGCTTTGGGGAAGAAGGAAATGGGTGCTAGGAAACACAAGTGCTATGTTGAATATCACCTTCTTCAGTATTAACAGAATAGAAGGAGGAAACTAAAGTTCATCTGCTTAGCATTAAACCAAGTATCTGTGTTTTCTCCACACACACACACATAACGTCCATATATCTAGGTTGTAAACCTAAAGTCAGTGTCTTTTACATTCTGTTCAAATCCTAACACATTGTTAGGACTATATAAATGTTTACTAATAGTAGGTCTTGTGCATGAATAAATCAGCCTCTGCATAATCCGGGATTTTGATGTATCTCACTAAGCAATTAAAAAGCAATGTGGCCAACTCCATCTAGTAATAAATGAGCATGTCAAATACAATGCTTAGTAAATGTGCTCATTTTTATGAAATATCCATTATTTGCCCAATTATGGATACAGAGCTCCACATTCCGCTCACAAAACGACAACTAATGAAGGAAGGACCTGCCGAAAATCCTTGTCGGAACACTAAACAATCTTTTCCAGAAGTTCCTTGATAGTTGTTCATAAAGCAGAGAGGATGCCTTTCCAAGCCTCGTTAATCTGTTTTAACTGCTGCAGCCAAGAGGAAAGGAGAAAACTGCAGAGGAAATTTCAACTGGAAAATATTTTGACGTAATTGACCCAGATGACAAACTAAACTTAAGCACATGTCAAGTGCAGAGAGTCGCAGGAAGGCATTTGAAGAAGGATACACAAAGTTTGCAAACGCCAAGGTAAAGTCAGAACTATGAAAACAGGGTATATTTTTGTAATTATTGCTAATCGGAAAAAAGAAAACGGAAAACGGAAAGGTTCTTATTTAAAACAGAAAATGAGGCACTACGTGTTTTTTCTATCAAAGGCTTTTACCACAATTGAACAAGTTAAATACAAATAATATTTCTGAGCTGCCAACTCTCTTTCATCAGCATTCATGCGCTTATTGAAGCAGTTACCAACCGTAACCATTAGTTTCTAAACTAATCTTAAAATTCAGCCATTTAAAACACATTTCTTGAACATTATACATAAAAAAGTGACGATCTTCAATATTCGTCGGGGAGCTCTCTGCCCATGCTTGCTTTCTTCCCCTCACCCTCACCGCAGCTGGGCCCACCTGACAGCGTGATCTGATACCACCTGATGTGCATGACTCAACTAGGTCTGGCTGCTTGATACTCTTCAACAGCAAGCCACCCTATGAAAGCTAATGTGTTGTAGCGGTTAGAGCTTCAGAGTAGGGTCTGGGAGACCAGGTTGGAATCCCCATCTTGCTGTTGAAGCCCACTAGGTGACTTTGGGCCAGTCACATACTTTAAGCTTAACCTACACCTCACAGGGTTGCGGTGAGGAGAATCATGTCAGCTGCTTGCTCCCCACTTTGGAGAAAGGTGTGGTATAAATGAAATAAATCCCAAAACATCCCTGTAAAGGACCCTGCCTCCTCCCCCTGCCTTTTACTCACAGAAACCAAGTCTGGAATGTTGTAGTTGCCTAGCAACACCCACTGAAGAACTCCATTTCTTAAAGCTACAGGCATTCCTTTCATCATTTCAGGATTTTTTTTTAAAGTATATTTCATATTTTTATGCAAACTTGGGATGTTTTTCAGGTTTGCAAAAAAATCCATCTTGTCTGTTTCTGGCTCCAGTCACTGGATTTAAGTGTTTTCAAATTTGGCCAGGTTGAGAATTGTTGGTGTTGGTGGTGATGCTTAGGTATTTCTGCAGATGGAACGGAAAGTGACAATGCCCAAACTGCAACTGAATTATGCCCTACTAATGTAAGTTTGCATACAATGCAGTGAAAGCATACAAATACAAATCCCCAGTAATAAGACTCACAAAAGAGAAAGCACAAATGACTAACACTTTCTGATCCACTTGTATCCTACAACATCCTACCCCAATTAATACTTACCTTCACTGTCAAGAAGTTCAGCCCACTTTCATGGGCTAAAGCTTTTGCTATTAATGTTTTTGAGCATCCGGGAGGTCCATAAAGTAGTACTCCTTTTGGTGGCTGAATACCCATTCGAATGAAAGACTCAGGATATTTAAGTGGCCACTCAACTGCTTGTTTCAATTTTAGTTTAACTTCTTCCAGCCCTCCTATGTCAGACCAAGATACCTGTAAAGTAAGCCATTTCCATTAATCAGAAGAAAATATTCTCTAGAGTACAAGAACAGTTTTTTTTAAAGAAGCAATAAGCAGCCACATGAACACACACGCAAAATATGTTTTAAATGCATTTTCCACACTTCCATAGATTCGATTGTCTCTCTAAAACTGATGGAAATGGACAATTTAAAAAAATCTTGCAGTATGTAAGCAGTTTTGTCGAGTGGGAAACAAAGAGAAGAACTGAAAACCAACAAAGCACAAGATAGCCGTGGCAAGCTCAAACAATTCAAGGTGTGCTTTTTAAATAATTTCACAAGCTAGCGGCCCATCACTGTGATGGTTTGAACTGGGAGGGGGAGGAATTCTAGCTCCTTTCTCTTACGCCCATGAAGATCAATCATTTCCCCCAACACACACTCTCACGCACGCACATTCTGACCAGAGGAGAGAGAGCAGAAGTGGTGGTGGAGGGTCAGTGTTACCACTACAAACAGTGCTACCACTACAAACAGAGAGACACCCCTGGAGATCTTTGTGTCATAATGCCAGGCCCTGCCTGTACATTGTGCAGGGAATGCCAGGCATGGTCTGACAGAGGGATCACCGGGATCTCGGATTGGAGCATAGGGCGTGCTCCCCGAGTGAACTGTCTCTGGCTGGAGCCCTAGGGGGATCGCCGGGACCTCGGGTTGGAGCAGAGGACGTGCTCCTCGAGAGCATAGACCTTGGCTGGAGCCCTGGAGGGTTCGCCTGGGCACTCGTCTCCTCGGCTTGAGGCACGAGGCGAGGATTCCGATTTACTGTACGCCGAATTGGAGGAGACGTTGCGAACTGACGCGGAGGCCACCCGACTGGTTGGGCTAGTGACTGATCAGTGGCGTCGCCTAGCTGAGGTGACCCCTTGGACAACCCAAGATGCTGATCTGCGTGCCCGCGCCGACCTTTTGGGACTGGATTCTTTACTGCAGGAGGTCCGGCTGGCGCATGAGGACCTTGCCGTGCTAACTCGGTTGTTGTCTGAACTGACATTCAATGACCCTCAACGGGAGTCAGCAGTCCCCATCCAGGGGCTCGGGTCCAGTTTCGTGATGGCGGCAACCGGAGGGGGAGACGTTCCATCATCTGTCCCGGACCCCACCGCATGTCACCGGGAAGCACAGACCAAAGCTGCCCTTCTACAGCTCCGTCAGGGGTCCTCTTCAGTCAGAGACTTTGCTGATGAGTTTCTAAGACTTGCAAGTAAAACTGTGGATTGGACCAAGGCTACCCGGGTGCATTATTTCCGAGAAGCCTTACACCCCGAAATACTGAACTGGGCTTATATGCAACGGGATCCAGCCACCCTGGAGGAATGGATCCTACTCGCAGAAGAAGTGGAAAGCCGCTGCCAGTTCATAACCCTGGCCCAATGTCGGGCCAAGGAGGGGGGAAGCCAGAAACCCCCTCCACGGGCCACAGCACCTGCCCCGCGGAGGCCGGCTCAACCCGCGCAAGACCGTGTGTCGCGCTTTCAAAGGGGAGCCTGCCTCGTTTGAGGTGCCATGGGCCATTTTGCTGCAGCCTGCCCATTTCGTTCGGAGCACCCGTCTCCTGCTCTCCGTCCGGAGGGGACACCCCGCGGAAGAGGACGCGCTCGAGGGCGAAGCGCCGCGACGGATCACAGTGCCGCACCAGGACAGAAACCGCCTCTAGCCCTCTACATCAAGGAGCCGGCACACGAGCCTTCACCAGCAGACCTGTCGGGGTCCCGGATTACAATTGCCCCAATGGGGGATGGTTCTGCATCATCGGATGAGGAGCGCCACTGGGATTCTGCCTTAAACCTAGAGTCTCCCCTGGATCAATCAAAAAACAGACAAGGTCTGCGGTGAGTGGAGAGGCCCCGCAGACCTCTGAAGACGTTTCTGCCAAACCCAAGGCTCCTGTAATGGTGAGTGAAGTGGAAGAGACTGTATATGTGGACATGGTATTACAACATTTTAGAAAGGGACCCCAGTTACAAGTTAAAGCCCTCATAGACTCGAGATGTGCCCGCTCTTTGATCAATGAAGCCACTTTCAAGGCACTCAAGGTAAAATCAGTACCCCTACCGACCCCTGTTCAGTTCGCCCAGATGGATGGCAGTGACTTTAAGGGTGGGCTGTTTGACAGTCGCACCCGGGGGGTGGCGATGGGCATAGGCCACCATTGGGAGCAAATCGACTTCACTATAGCTCCCAATATACGATATGCTATGGTGTTGGGAATAAATTGGCTGAAGGGACACAGCCCCTCCATTGACTGGGGGGTTGGGACTTTGACGTTTGCCAGCCCAAGTTGCGAACGGCATAGGTACGAAGTAGCTGTTAAAACCATACTCCCGACAACCCCTGCCTTGGCTTCAGATGCCCCTGGGTTATCCCAACTACCTGCCGAATACCTGGACTTTGCGGATGTCTTCAATGTACAAGAATGTGATGTACTACCCCCCCCACCGCAGATCAGGCTCTGCTATTGAGGTGGTGGGAGAGGGGAAACTGCCAAAAAGCAAGATTTATCCCATAAGCGCTTCTGAAAGAACAGTGCTTCATGAGTTCTTAGACAAGAATCTGGCTCGGGGTTTTATCCGACCCTCTACCGCCCCATATTCAGCCCCCGCTTTCTTCGTGCGCAAGAAGACCGGTGACTTGCGACTGTGCATTGACTTTTGGAAACTCAATGCAGTCACCCAAACCAATGCCTACCCCATTCCTTTGATCTCAGATCTTTTGGGGCAGTTAAAGGAGGGATGCATTTTCACCAAATTGGACTTGGTCGAAGCCTATTATAGAATCAGAATTTGTGAAGGGGATGAGCCCCTAACAGCCTTTTCCATGTTTGAATTTTTGGTGATGTCTTTTGGATTGAAGGGGGCTCAGGGGGTCTTCATGCAACTCATTAACGAGATACTACATGACTTGTTGTATAAAGGAGTGGTGGTTTATTTAGATGACATTCTTATTTACTCGAAAACCATGGATGAACACGTCGCCCTGGTTAGGGAAGTGTTACAACGTCTGAGAAACAATCAACTCTATGCTAAGGTGTCCAAGTGTGAATTTCACAAAAAACAGTTAACTTTCCTGGGTTATATTATTTCACACCAAGGACTTACAATGGACCCAGAGAAGGTGCAAGCCGTAACCGATTGGGAACCACCCTCCACCCATAAACAGGTGCAAAGATTCCTCGGGTTTGCAAACTTCTACAGGGGGTTCCTCCACAACTTTGCTCAGATTGCACTGCCTTCACAGACCTCCTTAAGACTAAAGGGAAAGGAAGTGCAGCTACCCTGCCTTTGGCTAAAGTGAATTGGACTCCCCAGTGCCAAACCGCTTTTGACAATCTCAAACAATCTTAAGCAGGGCCAGATCTTGGGAGGATCTGGTGGGGGCACTAGCCCCAGACACAAGGAGAAGGGGGTGCCAGAGCAGGCATGGGAAGCACGGGGATGGGCAGAAGGAGCGCTGCCGCACCGCAGTACAGGCACAGCTGCTCGCCCGCGGCCTGGCTGCTGCGCATACCACCCGCCCGCTGCACTCCCTCTCTTTTTGTTTCTGTGGGGGTGGCCTCCACGAGCCCACCCAGTGCGTTTGTCTCTGCCCTAGTGCCTGACTCCAGGGCTTGTGTGTGGGGCGGCACATCCTCTCCCCCTCCCCTTCCCCCAGCTTTGTGCCTGACCTAAAGGACTGAAGAGTAAATGGGTAGGAACTTACTCTTCAGATGCCCCAGCTTTGGTTGCCCCTGCCATTTGTGGCTAGACAGGTGGTGACCAAAGTAAGGGCTTTCTCGGCCGTGGCACCAATCTTTGGAATTGCCTTCCTAGGGAAAATGTCTCTCTCTCTCTATTGATGTCTTCTGCCAGCATGGGAAGACTTTTTGATTTCGTTTGGCATACCCCAAATAACAGTTATTGGCCCTCCTCCCTGGTTCTGGTATTGTTTGTTACATTTGAATTGAATAATTTTATAACTTTTAATGTTTTTGATTGTTCAAATGTTTTCATGTTTTTATGCGCACCACCTTGCAGACCCTGAATGGGAGGAAAGGCAGCATTGAAAAGTTTAATAAAAATAAACAAGACAGTGTAGTGTTCTACTGGGGAAAATACAACATTGAGGCGACATTGCTGCCCGCATAAAGTAATACAAGAAATACAGTCCTGCTTGGGCTAACTTGCTATGCTTCTTTTCAAAGGAGACCATTCCATCCAAACTTCCATTTATCTATAGAACTGCATGCTAATTCCAAAGAGAAGGTTGAAGGGTTTAGCCTTCCCATGGAACACGTTTCTGTTACAAGGCACATCACTTATTTCTGTCAGTGCCCTAGTCAGTGCTCTCTACAGAAAGTGTGTGTGTGTGTGTGGATGTATTGTAATGGGACACTTCACTAGCTCCAGACAGAATATAGTGGGCATGGTGCCTCACTGTATATGGTATGACACAGAGGGCCTTACTACATGATATGGGCGTCCAGTGAGATGCTGCGCCATTTAGAAGCAGTGAGTTCCCACCAGGGAACTGTGCTGCGAAGCCCGGTTCTAGTTGGGACCAGTCAACGCAGGGGGAGGAAGGGCTCCTGCCTTCCTCCCATGCTGATTTTCCAGCCCAAAATGGTGTGAGGGGCGCATATGGGCAAATAATTAGAATCTTGGTGCTGTCCATCATCCCACAAAATCCACAAGCAGAGTACAGGCTTTGTTATAAAAATATGGTACCCTCTCAGTTCTCCAGTTATTTGAGAGGAAAAACAGCCAGCACTGATTATTTTATTAACTTCATTTATAATCTGCCTTTCTCCCCCGTGGGTACCCAAATGCAGGTTGGATCATGCTCTTCTCCTTCATTTTATCCTGACAACAACCCTGTGAGGTAAGTTAGGCTGACAATGTATGGCAAACCCAAGGTCACCCAGCAAACTTCCATGACAGAGCAGTGATTTGAACATGTGACTCCCATATCCTTGTACAACCGTCTAACCACTACAGCATAACACCTCTCGTTTTTTTACATCTCCTGTAACTCTCCTGTAGATCCTTCTGTAGCTCTTCTAGCATCTATCAACTGGATCACCCTTATCCACATACTTAACACCTTCAAATTACTTCAAACGGTTGGAGAACTTTCCCTTTACAAAATAAGTGCTAACTCAGTAGACCTTGTTGCATATGAGTTGAATAATTCTATCTTTAGTAACACCAATTTACCCAGGAACAGACCTTAGGTTAATTGGGCTGTAATTTCCTGGATACAGATACTCTCACTCCTAAAGCAGGGCTGATTCCAGCACATGTGTTACCCTTGAGCTGTTTAAGAGAGTAAAAGGGGGAGGGAGGAGTTGACCCCCACACTCTTTCATCTCAGTTGAGACTTCCTAGGCAAGCTGCTACATAGAATGCAGGGTTAGGAATAGAATATAATTTCTTCTGTTAAAAAACCTATATTTAACTTTTTTCATGACATTATTCCTCCATCACAGTATGGGATGCTACAACATATCAAGATGTTATTTCAGTATGCCATTCTTAAACTACTGTTGTAGTCTGGTGACTGCTATCAACCATGTGGCTCCAGCAGTTTGATATAGGATACTGGAAAGGCAAATACTTACTTTTGGCACATCGATAGCCACTTCCCTCATGGCACTAGGCCGGACTTCATTCATAGCCTTCAGGAAATCATTGCAAGTGATAATCACTGATCCAAAAACATCATCATCTAAAGGGTTAGCCTGCTGCCCCAGTACCCGCCGCAATGCATACAAGCCTACGGAAAGAAGAACAAAACATTACATAAACTTCTTCCTGCTATGACAAATGTACAGCGTGCAAGAAAAAAGGAAGGGACTAAAACCCAACCTAAAAACAGAAGCTGGGTACCCAAGGTTGGGTGAAAAGAAAATATATATAAGTCTATGTATAAATATTGAAAGTATAATTTATTGGAAGCGCTATGTAAAAGTTAAAATTATTTAAAAGCATTTGAATAGCACAATGGCATTTCCTGAGGTTGATAACTGTAACCACATACCAAGCGTGTGTCGGCCTATGGGGCCTTTATCAGTGGTTAATTAAAATCCTTGTTAAGCCTGCACACATTTACAGAAATACATTAATAGATACAAACAGTTCAAACCCAGCCAGGCATGTGTATATGTTGTAAAATCTATTCCCAATTACTCAAACATCTGGTATAATAGGTTCTAGTTGTAATACTGGTTAGTATATCTCTCTCATATACTATGTGTGCAGGTATCAACCTAGTAAAGGTGCCATTCAGAAAATCATTAAAAAACACTGGAATGTCATTTCTAGTTTACCAGGTTGTTCTGAAACTCCTGTATTTGAGCTCCGTAGGTCATAGTCCTTTAAAGACAAATTGGTCCGGTCTGACGTCCTCCCCCCCACTCCTAGTCCTGCTGTTATCAGACATCATAGATGCGAATCATGCTCCGCCTGCGCTTTCAGTCTGCCTGTGAAAGAATTTAGCTCCACTACTTCTTCTTTCAAATTCAAGATAAAAAACTTTTCCAACTGTGGAACGAGCAATGTGATTTACGTCATCACTTGTGCGTGTTCGAAATTGTATGTGGGAAGCACATCTAGACCCGTGAGACTAAGAATAGGTGAACATCGTTCTCGCATTAGAAACAAGGTCCTGGAAGCTCCACTTGTTTCCCATTTCATTGAAAAAAAGCATAGTGAAAACAACCTGCGTTTCTTTGTTATTTGAGTTTATAAAAGTCATCGTTTTAATAGTACTAATATCTCACAAGTGCTTCTAAGACAGGAATGTAAATTTAGACATATGCTGAACACCTTAGCCCCCCATGGCTTAAACAAAGAACTTGATCTTTAATGTTATATTTAAACTGTTTAGCTTTCAGGACCCTTTCAGCATGGAATCCCAGCCATGTCAGTAATCAATTACACCTGTAGAAATGGGTATCTGAACAATAAAGTAGCACTCTATGGCGCAGTAGCGCCACTCCTATGCATGATTCTAAGAAGTGTGTTTGGCACTTGAAAATTAATTAAGACATGAAAATTTCATCAATGAAATAAGTATTGAATTTAAGGTAAGATGACATCCTTGCATACCCTTCAGGAAGAAATTGACATTGGCATAATTGTTAGATGTTAGTTGGAAGTTTATTGCATTATAAAATTGTTTTTAATATGTATTCAATATAATATGCATAGCATCTAAAAATGAAAAACTAAATGTAAAAAATGTATAAGATTCATATTTAAAGGATTTTAAAAAATACTAAGTCAAATGTTAATGTTGAAAATGTTTTTAGCACACTATATTTGAGCTGTACACAACGACTATAGATACTTATGGAGAGACTTAAACGTACATGGATATGTATATTTCTTAGGCTGAAGAAGCAATGAAATTTGTGAAAAGCATTACAATTCCAGAAGACGTTTCCCTTTCATCTCTTTGCTTTTGCGGCTTTGGAGAAATCTTTTCCACCGCCCTTCGGGGCTCCGCCATTGTTTTGAACTTTCACTTTACCAAGGAACGTTCTCTCCCTTACCACCTCCGTGGAACTTGGAATTTACCCATGGTAGAGGTCTCTTCAGACGTCAGTTATTAAGTGGGAATTGTTGTTCCTAGGTTTCCTAGGATTGTTTTGTATTCTTCACTGTCTTTGTTGTCGTTGCTGTTGTTTTGTTCTGTGCTTCGTCATTTTGTAATACACTTTTTTGCATATTGTATATTGAGCAGCATGCTGGTTTTTACTTGTGGTAATCCCCAGGTACTAGCTGGAGATCTCCTGCTATTACAATTTATCTCCAGCCGATAGAGATCAGTTCACCTGGAGAAAATGGCCACTTTGGCAATTGGACTCTATGATATTGAAGTTCCTCCCCTCCCAAACCCCGCCCTCCTCAGGCTCCACCCAAAAAACCTCCCACCGGTGGCAAAGAGGGACCTGGCAACCCTAGGGGGCATGCAACCCCATCCAAGTCAGGCTGAATTCTCAATCAGCTTTGTCATTGGCCAACAGTACCACCACTTTGTCCGTAACGAGCCACAGTTTATTGGGCCTCATCCATCCAATTACCATCTGTAGGAATCCTCTAAGGACTTCCATAGGCCCACCTGAGAAGTAGAGCAGGGTGTTGTCTGAATAGTGGTGGCACCTCATTCCAAATCCCTAATGAGCTCTCCCAGAAGCTTCATGTAGATATTAAATGGGGGGGAGGGACCAAGAAGGATTCCTCCGGGACCCCAAAGCATATATGTCATGGGGCCAAGCAGCAGTCCACCAACACCACCTTGTGGAATTAGCCACTCAAGTATTTATTACTAGACCCATTTCAAAATGAAGAAACCATATCATGTCATGGAATTGCTGTCAGATCAATGTGAAAGGGCATAGCCTAGTATGATACCCAGAGGGAGCCTATGACAAAGACAGTTAAAGTTACTTAACATCTGTGGATGCTGCATGAACATGGAATAATTGTCAGAAGATGGTTCCCTGATGGCTTTGTTCAATTACCTAGAGATTATAGGAGAAGGCTTCTCTGAGCTGAGGGCAGCAGAGAAAGAAGCATACTGAAACAGCTGTGAATTGGCTGATGAATACACAGTCTCTGTCTCTCTGGGGATCTTATGGGAGTAGTGAATATGCTCCTTGCAGGTGTGCCTCTGTTCCTCTATATGGGTTCTATTTGCATAACTGTAAATAAAGCTAGTATTACAAAAAATACCATAAATTTGCAATGCTCTCAGTCTCCTCCAAAGGAAACTAACACCTTGCCCCTGGACTTTCTTACTGAATTTCCCTTCTATAGGTTAAAAAAACATGTTAAGGATGGGAAAAGTTGCTATTGGTGGTGTTTCTTAAGCACTAGAGTAGTGAAGGAACATTAGCAAGTAAAAGTAACCCACAGGCCCTCTTTCCTCTACTGTTAACTCTACTGGCATTTAGGTTTCTGTTTGTATCTTGCTTTACCCACAGCTCTTTTCTTCACACTCTCATAACATTCCCTTCATTTCTCACACTCTCCATCCGTTTTCAAATCTATTCACTGTTTTCCCCTTTACTTTCTCTCTCTTCCTCTCTCTCTCACGCACACACACAATATCAACAAGTCTCGTTTGGTTGAACTCTGAAGTTCTTGCTTCTATTCATTGCTTCTGTCCTCCCCCCCCCCTTTTTTCCCCTTTGGAACTCCCTCTCAACATCTGGATTTCTGCCTACCTGCAATGGTTTACGACTGGTGCTATTTCTTGGCTCATGGTAGCATTATTCTCTAGATTGTAGGTATTGCTGGTGATCACTGTACAGCATCTAAATTTTGGCCAGTTTTAGTATTAACTACGTTTAAACCAAAATCCTGAGATTTTAGCCATTTTCTTGATTAGTGTTTGTTTTTGTGTATTGATTTAATTTTTCCCCAAGTTCCACATGGAGACGACTTCTTAGACCACCATAACTTCATGCTTGGGTTAGTTCTGAAATTCAGTCCCTCAGAAACTGTCACCCTTTTTGACTGTTACCAATTAAAGATAATTTTTCATCTACTCATAGGGTTACCAACTGTGGGCTGGGAAATTCCTACACATTTAGTGGGCGGGGTGCCCTCCCACCTGTGGAGGGTGGGCTTTGTGAAGCGGAGGGAGCTCAGCAGGGTATAATGCCACAGAGTACCCCCTCTGAAGCTGCCATTTCTCCAGAAAAACTGATCTCTAAAGCCTGGAGATAAGTTGCAATTCTGGGATATCTCCAGGGCCCACCTGGAGGCTGGCAGCCCTATCTGTGGGGTAAATGGCTTCCAGCCAGTGAGCTGAATACATTTTACATACTGAAAAAAACTCAATTAGGATCCTGAAGAAAAGGGAAAGTTATTTTGAAATGCAATACTGTTAAACGTTAAGATAAGCCCATACTCTTCATTATAAGGAAACCATTTTAAGTATTCAATATCCAAATGAAAAAAATGAAATACTTCCTCTTAAAAACAGATGACCTTTTTACCCAAAAAAAATCACAATCCATAATTTTAGCAGAAGATGCATGCCGAAATGATATTAAAAGGCTTTCAGCTTGCCTGCAACTTCAGTTCTCATCCGAATACACACAGAACCTTAAAATCTAGGTCACACACATTTTCTAAAGGAATTTTTATAATAAAGAACTTGCAAAAAGAAATTTAATAAAATCTCGAAAACTTTCATAAAGCAGTATTTAATATGAGACGACAAATCACTTCTGCCAGATGTACTGGGTGAACCGATACACCTCTTTTATGGTCAGTGTTTTGCAGGCCAGCAACCCAGCTGCTGCTATCTTGAACAACACTTTTTTTTAAGTCAGAACTATCTAAACAAAGCCTGAACTCTTTAAGGTAGAAGTGTGCACACACCATTATACAGGTCACCTTCTAATTGAAACAATATTTTACAATAAAACAATAATAAAAGACAGACTGAAGCAAGACCTTGATTCTTCCTGTTTCCTCTTGTTAGCATAATCATTTGTTCCTGCCCTCCCCACTGACCCCTGACCTCGAAAATTGGTTGCATTATGGCCAGGAAGGATAAAGTCAATATCTTGCTAGGAAGAGAAATATATATCCCCTCTTCTTTAAAGTATGTTTAAGAGACAGAACATTTTCTCCCACTTAAACAGTTAATGGACCTTCTTTTTTTAAGGCAGTCCAGATTTGTAATTTGTAAAGTCACACAAACCTGAGTAATGAACTTATTCACATTCTATTTAAACTACGTTCCAGAAAACAGCAAACATCTGGTCAACACAAATGAGCTTTTTAAGATGGGGCCTGCTGGGGCATGTTTTTGATCAGATGCCGTCTTTACCAGGTTTTGCAAGTTGCCTCTGAGCACATATTTATGTATCAGATGGCACCGATTTCCGGTGGCTTAGTGAGCAATCATGTTCTCTTACCACTGACTAATTATTTGACCTCTCTTGCAACTCTTACTCAAACAAGTAATCATTAGTCATGTATATACCAACAGCCTAAACAAAAAGATCTGTGGGTACTTGCTAATTCTCTTACAGAATACATGTAGTCCTTTGTATAGAGAAGAGTAAATTGCCCCCCCCCCCCGTGCTACAAATAATTTACTCCCGCTAGTCCATATGTATGCTTGTTGCAGCACAAGAGGGTAGCTTCTTGGGCTGCACATGCAAAAGATTTTCTTGGTTCAGTGGTAACACAACAATAAGACCCCCAAAAGGTAGGAAGGATGTGGCACAAGAAGCCACACAGCCAGAGGAAGAATCATGACTGCCTCCATCACCCATAATGCAAAGAAATAGAAAGAATCAGCACAGGGAGTCTTTGCCCATATGAAGGTCTGCTATAGCGGAATGGAGAATGCATGACCGGGGGGGGGGGGGGGATACTGTTTCAGTCTCACCAAGAATGAATGTGTCCCATTCATTCCAATGTGTCCTGAAGATCTATCAGCAGTCTGTTAAGACTGAAGTTTAGATTTAACAGAATGGCAGATAGGCATGACATTCTGCCTGCTGAACCCAGTGGATCGGTCACACTTGAGACAGTTCTGTCTCAACACTCAATTAGCCCATATGTCTCAATTCAAAATGACAAAACATAATGTAGCAACACAAACAGGGGAGGACTTGCCAATTTCTTTTTCCATTAACAACAGGAACTTCCATTTTCTAAACAGGTAACAAAGTATGAAACTCTCATCCTCCTGTTTCTAGAAGGGAATGGACAGGATCCATAGCTCAATGGTCAAACACTTTAAAGGTTTGTCACCAGCTCTTGGTCCATCAAAGTCAGGATTGTCTACTCAGACTTGCAGTGGCTCTCCAGGGTCTCAGGCAGGGGCCTTCCACATCACCTACTTGCCTAGTCCCTTTAACTGGAGATGCCGGGGATTGAACCTGGGACGTTCTGCCAAGCAGATGCTCCACCACTGAGCCACGGCCCCTCTCCTTTGCAAGCACAATGTCCACGCTCTAATTTCCCTAATTAAAAGATTTTTAAGCAACAGAGGTGTACAAGAATGGTGTTTGAATCTTTGGAAAACAGCTGCCAGTCGAAGCACGCAGGATGGATCAATGGTTTGCCTCTGTAAAAGGCAGATTCACAAACTAAACGTATCAGGCTGTGTACAGAACAAAGGCTCATCTTTGTTCAGGAATTTCACTTTGCACTCCAGCTCCATATGTCCACCATCAGTCTGATGTGAGAAGCAGATATCACTTTTGTAGGTAGACCGTATGTAAATCTTCAGGAGAACGACATGGAGTCTTATATCTAATAGGGAAATGGGGCTGTCTGCGAATACTTAAATCCGCAGATTGGGCCCATTTACACAGAAGGTAGAGTTTTCTACAAGCTTGAGGGAACCCCAAGTTTAAAAAGATATCTGAAAACCAGGGAAGAATGGGGGGGGGCTTAAATCTCCCAAAATAGAAGAGCTTTGTCTGTAGATAAAGCTTCTCTGTTGGAGCTACTGTAAGGGAAAGGTGCTGTAGGCACACAACTAGGCCATGACCACATTACCTGGCGTCAACAATGATACCCCCTGGCCCAGCGTTACTCTTGCCAAGGCAGAGAAGGGGAAGGCTCCCGCCATCATGGCTCCTGTGTCGCCACCATGGCCCCCTAGCTCAATGCTGCTCCAGGCATCGCTGTTGCTACCCCTGAAAGTATAAACTTTATTTTCAGCCTCCTCTGTGTGTGTGTGTGTGTGTGTGTGTTGGGTTTTTTGCTTCACTCCAGCCTCTTCACATTAGCATAAAAACAGCTCTAAGTGCTCCTCCTCCCATTTTAACTTGTTCTCTCATGACCAGTGCAAACACAACCAGATGAATTACTCTTTTTTTATTCTTGCTATAGCAAGAGGAGAGTTTGAAAGGTCTTGATAGAAGATCCTTCACTGTGACAAAAGCAACACTAGGCTTACATATTCAAACACACATTGCTGCCAGCTAAGTCAGCTGCCTTAAGACTCATTCTTTCTAGTAATTTACAGTGACTAAAACCCCCTATGGTTTTATGTCATTTAGAGGGATTCTTGACCCACACGCATGCCAGCCAAGTGGAGAGACAAGAAATCCTGTAGAATGACACCACACCACACCATTTGTTCCACCATAAATTACCTGAGGCAGAAGAGCCATGAAGGTGGAACAGAATTTGGAAGCAGCCACCCATCAGCCACAATGTCTACCTTCAGAAAATGCTTCCCTGAAGCATTTGGTACTTCTCACCAGCAACACACAGGATAATTTGAAAGAGAGAAAAAACACATATCCTTCAAAGCATTAATATTTTTGCAAAATCCTCTATCATCACCATGGAACCTACCTGGGATGCAGCCAAAAGCAGAGGGAGTACACACAAAAAGAACTACAGTTGTTACTTATTGCATGTAAACACAGAAAGCAAACTGGCAGGAACCAATTTAGAAATTTTTAAAAAAGTAAATAGAAATGTCAGCCAAAATGCAAAGGAACATGGATCTAAACACATAATTGGATTAGTGTGTCTTTAATTAAATGCAATGTTCAAAAACAAAATGCTACAAATTAGTTACAGATATGCAGAACGTAAGAACAAAACGGATGCTGGAATAAAAGCAGATCCAAAGCACGCTCACAAGTTTATGTTTCAGCATGATGAATCTTCAGGAGGTAAAATCAGGTTAAAATCCTAGATACATATACAGAAACAAATGCACACGTAAAGATCTGCAATTAGGCCTCCCTTGATGGGCTTACAACTTTTTGCAAGCAAGAGTTTGCATTTATTATAACACCTAGCATTGCCACTAAAGTACGATGTCTACTCTTTAAAACAGTTTCAGGTGAGTAGCCATGTTAGTCTGCAGTAGCAGAACAAAATTTGAGACCACTAGTACCTCGAAGGAGAGCCAGCATGGTGTAGTGGTTAAGGTGTTGGACTAGGATCTGGGAAACCCAGGTTCGAATCCCCGTTCTGCCATGGAAGCTTGAGGGTTACCTTGAGCCAGTTACACACTCTCAGCCATGACCCTGGCTAATATTTGGATGGAAGACCTCCAAGAAATACCAGGGTTGTGACGCGCAGGCAGGCAATGGCAAACCACCACCTTGAAAACCCTACAGGGTCGCCATAAGTCAGATGTGACTTGACAGCAAAACACACGCACGCACAGCACCTTGAAGTGCTCTGAACTGGATAGTCCAGGCTAACCTGATCTCGTCAGATCTCAGAAGCTAACCAGGGTCAAGCCTGGCTAGTATTTGGATGGGAGACCACCAAGGATGACAAGAGCCACTGGAAAAGACAGTCATGCTAGGAAAAGTTGAGGGCAGCAGGAAAAGAGGAAGACCCAACAAGAGATGGATTGACTCAATAAAAGAAGCCACAGCCTTCAGTTTGCAAGATCTGAGCAAGGCTGTCAAAGATAAGACATTTTGGAGGACTTTCATTCATAGGGTCGCCATGAGTCGGAAGCGACTTGACAGCACTTAACACACAACACCTCTAAGGAATACCAGGGTCGTGACGTGAAGGCAGGCAATGGCAAACCAGCTCTGAATATCTTTTGCCTTTAAAACTCTACCGGGTCACCATAAGTCAGGTGTGACTTGACAGCCAAAAAAAAAAAGTACCTTGAACAAAATTTTCCAGGTCATATTGACTCCAGGTCATATTGAATTATACGCTGTAAAATTCTACTGGTCTTTAAGGTGCTACTTATCCCAAATTTTGTTCTTGAAACAGCTTCTCTTTGTATTTAATGAGCACTACCTGTATTACTGAAGAGAGTCTGACTTCTAAAATGCAAATATCAACTTGCAATATCTGAGTAACATCCCCGTAGCCCGAAAGGTCCTACCGCAACCATATGAACCAGACATTAACTGAGCCATCTGCCAGACCTTAACAGTGTTACCCACCAAATTTCAGAAAAAGCACTAGTGAAAAGGGTACAGAATCCATATTTTTATGCTTAATATGGAAATGCTAAAAATGGTTTCGAGCGTGACGACTTATGTGCTAGACAGTCACTCAAGTTTCTGTTTTGTTACAATTCTTCAGACAATGAAGGTTGACCCATCTCTCCCACAGTATAACGCTGTCCCTGCATTAGGAGAAGATGCACGTGCATCTCCACATGAGGGTGATGCTCAAGTACCTGCTTTGGATATTAGCAAAAGACAGTGAAAATATGAAGCCACTTATGCTCCCAGTTTAGCGTACAAATTGTCACATTCAAAACTCAGGTCTAAGTTGGGCTTCTCTTGCTGAGTTTAAGTTGTTCTTTTAAGAGCAGGGCCCAAATGGAGGGATTTATTTTCTGGAGATGAGCATAAGGTCAACACCGCATTCCATCTTGTCTTACACATCTTCCCTCAAGCATCAACATCCAGATGTCGTTACCTCTATATTAAAGCAATCGTTCCAGATTGATGTTCTTAAAAACAACCCACAAGCATATGTTACAGCTTTGGTCAACAAAAGCAATTCTGCTTTGAACATGTAGACAAAAGGGGCTGTATATTAGGATGTTAATTGCAGAGGGGGGGCAAGTAGGTTGCTTGCTTTATCTTAAGGGGTCAATGCGAAAGTTCAGTAGTATTTAAACAGGATTTTGCCAATATAAAAATAAATGTAATTTATGATCTAGTCATTTTAAGACACTTTCAGCCCAATCCTAAGGGGAGGGCAAATGGGAAGGAGCCGACTTATCTCAGAGGTATACCAGTTTAAGGGGCAGCTATGCTGGCGAAGACCCCCAGCACCACTGCACTGCTCTTAGGCGCCAGTGCTGCTATGCAGTGGCTACGAGCTTGAACAACTCAGTCCGCTCCATAATGCCTTTTAGCCCTGGAATGCCTCCCAACAGAGGCGTAAAGTTGCACAAAGAAAAAAAAAAGATGACCATAGAGCAGCAAAAAAAAAAAAAGTGCCCCCTACATAGAGCAGAAAAAACAACACAAGTGCCCATAAGGCCCCAAGCAGCTCTGGATGCCAACTTCCTCTGCAGCAGCCAATACCCCTCTCCAGCAGCCAATCACGCCCCCCCCCCGCGCCCTACAAAAACTCCAATCGGGACACCCCACAACTCATGAGGTGGGGCTGTCTGACAGCTCCCTGCCATGTGGACTTAGAGCAAGTGTTGAGGCAACTTGAAGGTGGAAAACGCTCAGAGAAGGCACACAGCACTACTGGGCGAGCACTTTGCACAAACACCCAACCGGAAGAACAAAGTCACACTCTGTGGCTGACCTCTCTCAGTTCTGAACCCAAACAAGTACCCCATTTCCTCAGCCAGGACCCAAAGGGATGGCTACTCTTCAATGATTTTTTATCTGTCCAAGGGGGACTCAGAATTTTTATCACGGGTGTTGAGTCATCTCCTGGGACCTTAAGTACGCCGCCCTTCAAAATTCTCTATTTTCAACTATGCTTTCAACATCTAAGTGAGGCTGTTAAAAGATATCATCTACGGCTTTGGGTATATGTATTGACAATATGCTAGTGACACCAAGCTTTGTATTTTGTTACTTAAGCCTCCAGATGTATTAATGACTACCTAAAACTAGTGTCTGGATGCTGTGGTCAAGAGAATGAGAGAAAACAAATAATAAATCCAGTCAAGACAGGGAGATGCTGGTTGGAAAAGCAGATGTTCTACAGATAGCCTAACTCCACCAAGGACAGACCAAACAGCTGAGTATGTGGATTTTGCAGATCTGGATTATTCCTTGCTTTTTAAGAAGCAGGTAGGGCTAGTAGCCAGGGTGATAAAAATCCTTTTTAGTTATATCTCATTCAGAAGTTTTCCTTCCTTCTAGATTCAGGATAGCTATCCACATTGATCAATACTACTATAATCTTGCTGTAATGTACTCTATTGCAGGCATGACCTTGAAGTTTCAACTACTATAAAACACAGAAACCTATCTGCAGGTAGTGTGTGTTATGGGTACACTACGCAAGTGCTAAAGAAATTGCACTGGCTACCAGTTTGGTACCAGGTGTAATGCAAGGTGCTGGTTCTTGCCTTAAAATATGTTCATGGCCTAGAGTCAAAATACCTTAAGGATCACATTTCATGGTACAAACCCATGTACCAGTTTACATCATCTCTGTGATCTCTTCTATCTGTCCCTCAATCATGAACGTACACACATCCTCTACAAGGTGTTGGGCATTTTCCACCACTGGCCCTCTACTTTGCAATACTTTGCCATAGGATGTACAGAAAGTTCTCACTCTGATAGCATTGAAGAGTGCTTGCAAAACTATCTTATTTCAAAGGGCTTTTGTCAATGGCTGAATTTTGGTTCATATATATGGGACAGCTGATACAAAACTTGCTATGACTGTTTCAGTCTATATGACTGTTTCAGTCTATATATAGTCTATATTTTTAAATAATATATATTGTATACTGCCTTGAAATTGAATGTAAAATTTAGACATATATGGTTTTAGATACATAAATAAAACAACCCCCAGGCTATGACATTTCCTTATTAAATACCACCTCCATAACTATATGCCAATATTTTATTTATTTAATGTCTAACCCTGCCTTCCCATCCAGAAGGATTCCCATGACAGATTACACAGAATAATCAAATAAAGTTAAAGTAGGGATGCTTCCACCTCCTCTAGAAACAGGGGTGGCATCCCACTCAAACCCCAATTCTCATTAAGTCCTTCTGGTTGTTTCCAGTCCTTTTAATCCAGCCTCAACCTATTTGACTGCTTACAGTTACCAGGCTGAATGTTTTTGATTCCTTTCCCCCGGGGCTGTTGGCCTTTTTAGTGATCCAAAACAGAAGGAAGAAAGGGATATTAATATGTTTCTAGACAAAAGTCAGATTTGGACAGGATTATGTGCAAAGCTGAACTGAGTTACACCAGTCTAAGCCCACTGACTTCAACTGATTTAGGAGGAGTGTAACTCTATTTAGGATTGCACTGTAACGGTTTCAAAAGAGCAAGCTGAAGCAACCAGAAGAGGAAAGAACAATGCGGCAGAACCAAATGGAAACAGAACATATCCTGCACGCGCACCCTTTGCTCTCACCCAATATTATTCCTCTTTAAATGTTCACCCACCCCAAATTCAGAATGAGGAAAAAGTATAAGATCTTTTGGAAAGAAGAATATAGCCTACACTCACTGGAGAAACTTGGTGTTTCAGAACTGGGGTGGTGTACTATTGGAAGAAGAACACTGTTTGAAAACTGTAACACACATGAACACATGAAGCTGCCTTATACTGAATCGGACCCTCGGTCCATCAAAGTCAGTATTGTCTACTCAGACCGGCAGCGGCTCTCCGGGGTCTCAGGCAGAGGCATTTCACATCGCCTACTTGCCTAGTCCCTTTAACTGGAGATGCCAGGGATTGAACCTGGAACCTTCTGCAGGCCATCTAACTATTCTGCCCTATATAGCTATAACTTCCCCCGCCCATAGGCCTCTCCTACACCTAGGCCTCTCCCACCCATAGGCCTCTCCTACCTAACCTCAGAAGGTACGCACATGGAACAAGCATCTCTGCACTTTGGTCAATAGAAGAATCACACTTCAGTCAATGGAATATGGTCAACAGAATTGTGCAAACCTTTGCACAATATACGATTGCTCTGGTCTTGAAAAATTCCCAGTGGCTCAGAACCTATTGACTGGGAATGGAAGTACTACAATAACAACAACACCTTTATTGGCATATGTTCAGAATAAGTACAAAGACGGGAACACAAAAACTAAGAACAGAGTCAGGGTGTAGATTCTCGGAGCATCATAGCCAGTTGCAAAAATTTTACTACCCTGTCTATTGTGGTTGAATTTTGTCCAGTAAGAAAAAGCTGTACCTTACATTTGTGTGAGGCTCCAGGCAATGGAAGTAGTTCGTGGAATTAATCTCTCCCCTGCCCCCCCACCCCCGCTACTGAGCACAGAAGCCTCCGGAAGCCTCCAGAATGAGAAGAAACTGGAGGAGAACTCAGCAGAAGCCACCCCCTTTCTCTCTTGAACAGCTCTTCTATGACTGGGGAAAGACCTTGTGTGAGTGGGTGGGTGGAATTCTGACAATTCCCTCGGTCTCTATGTACTATTTACAGTTCTGCTCTTGAGGTCCCTCATTTCAAGGACAGTTTTTTAGGGGCCACAAAGGCTATGGGGAGAGGGGAAAGATTGGTTTTGTGAACTTCTTCACAGAGCTTACTAAGATCCAATTCAGTACATCAGCACCACATAACAACTCCAGCGTCACTAACCGCCAGGCAACCATCATTTAAAGCCAAACATTTATTATTCCTTTCCTCAATTTATTTAAAAGGGGCAATTTTATCTGCATTCTGTAGCCAATGTTACTGTAAAGATAAGCATTAACATTTCAAAGCCAGTATTTCCTTTTCCTATAAACAAAACAGCCCTTCTTGAGCCCCAAAGAAATAAAGTTATATTTATATCCATCCTGCTCAAAGCCTCCAGGCAGCCTTAGAAGGATAAGTTTCTAATGAATTGCTATATTTGGAAGCCTTTGTTGCTAAGCATCTTATAATATTCAAAACTGTTTATTCCGTTCACATCCTCACTGCCTAATTAAAGTTCCATACGTTTTAATATCTTCTTTTTAAAAAAAAAATCCAGCAGTGATCTCTATTTATTATAAACACTTCACAAAATAAAAGGCTTTGTAAATACTTAACTGGAACAGCAGCATGATCTTAAGAGAATACAGATACGTTACCATTCATGCAGAGATGTGCTGAATTCTAAAAATATTACCTGAGTACTTTTTAGATCAACTCACAGCCCAACAGGAAATAGTAGAAAGACAGAAAAATGTGGACTTGTTAGGGTTACTAAACTTTCTCATAGTTCATAATACAAATATAAATCTAGCACTTTTTCATTCTAACTATGATAACTGGTGTACGTACCGTTTCTCGTCTTTTTAGAAAATCCAAGTTTATAGACTGAACATTCTATTTCGATAAAGGAGGAGTTTGTAGACTTTGATCTCTCATTCACAGAGACCACAGTTATGTATGAACCTGCCCTATACCAAGTCAGACAACTGCTCCATCAAGGTCAACATTGTCTACTCAGACTAGCAGTGGACGTTTAGTAGATGCCTATCACACCCTCTGCTACTACCTATCTCTTTCACTGGAGATGCTGGGTACTGAACCTGGGACCTTCTACATGCAAAAAAGATGTACAACAACTGAGCCATAGCCTCTCTTCTATTTAAAAAAAGGCACAGTCATCCTAGTAGGTTGTAAAAAGGGAGTAAAAGAGAAAGAGATGCAAAAAAAATGACAGAATGGCTAGTCTCAACTGCCAGACATTTCAGTGCAGTTTACAGGAGCCTAATTAGTAAAATGTTTCATTCAAGTATTATCTTGTGTAATTGCTATGTATTATTTCAAGGCACAAGAGTTCACATGATGCTTTGGAGGACTAACAGGAAGAACAGAGATATTCCTGTACTGAATGGAAATAAATCAGCTCTGTGCAGCGAAAACATACACACAGGCTTGTTGCTTTCCATTCAGTACAGGAACATTTCAGCTCATCAGTACAGGAATATCTCCACTAACTCAGGAAGCCCAACAGTGGAGGGGAAATCCATAACCTTATCCATTTTAAAGGTCATAAACAGCATGAAGCAATGGTTAATGTTTTGTGTAGGGGGGGGGAATCAGAACATTTAAACTAAACAATAGCAATAGGCAACATAAAATAAATTTTAAACAAAGAATCTGGAAAAAAGGTGACCGAGGACAAAATACGTTTCACAAAATGATCATAACATATCTAAAGTTACCATCAGTAACTTAAAAGATGCTGACATTTGGCTTGGTATTCTTAAGGCATGAAACATACTAGTTCATAATCTATGCATTAAAAAAATATTTTTCTGCACGTTAAAAATTTAGATTGTTCAGTTTGGCAGATATTTCTAAATCCTTTTTCTTTTACACATACTGGAGAAAAAGTGTTAATTGTATAGGTGAGAACATCTTCCACCACTAGATGTCACCCAAATATAATAAGTGATTACAGTGAATCGTTACTTTTTTAATAAGATTCAGTTACCTATCTCTTCTGTGCTACCTGGAAAGCAGGCATCCCCCTTCAACCAACAAGATGGATGGATGGATCGATATGTTTTATATATATATAAAACACCCACTTTTAATTTCCAACATAACTGCAGATCACTTATTCTGATCCACCATGCCTACAGTTTCAAGATTTAATTCTAATTTCATGCTGTACAAGAAACTCGATTGTAATACATAAACAAGAGCCAACGTGGTGAAGTGGTTAAGAGTGTTGGACAAATATCTAGGAGAACCAGGCTGAAATCCCCACTTGTGCCATGGAAGCTCACTGGCAGATCTTGGACCACTACACATTCTCAGCCTAACCTACCTCACAGGGTTGTTGGGAGGATAAAATGGAGGATAATGATGTGAGCCATTGGGGAGAAAGGTGGGGTACAAATGAATTAAATGTTTGTTTTTAAAGGAGACAATGAAATGTACTCCCGAGTAAAATTGTTGGGTTGAATAGGATTGCTGCCCAAGATTTTTTTGTCGATTGTTTGCCACTGAATAGATTTATATATTGCCAAAAGTACAGCACAGATACCTTTTTGTTATACATTTTTTTAAAATGCGTTCAGTACAAGTAATGCCACAAGCTTCTGCTTCTTGTGCAAAGGAAAGGCCTGGACCCCTGCATCTTTCACAAACCAAAACAGATTCAAAATAATTACTAACAGCTTCACAATTAAAACTGGGCCCCACTGATGGATCTTTTTAACCTGTTCTATGGACTGCCACAAGTTTGAGGACTGTTTTATCAATATCATTTTAGATTGTGTTGTTTGTTTTAAGTTTCTTTTACGCCCTGGTACACTTTTATTGTTTTTACTTATTTGATATCGTTTTAGTTGTGAGCAACCTCGAGCAGGTCCTAGAGAAACACAAATTTTCTAAATAAACACTAAAGTTTAATTGATTAATTGACTGAGTCAACCTTAAAGTCCTGGTGGGTTACCAGTTCATCATCTGTACTAAGAGGCAAAACAGATTACGTCTCATTTGTCCATAGCTGGATGTTTAAAACTGGAAAACTAAACTGCCCAACTTCTCAACTATATTGAGATCCCTTCCTAAGGACTGATTCAGTCCCACTGTAACATGCAACATACTTTTTCATTCATAGCCTTATTTATTGGCATAGTAGCTAAAACATCGAGTACAAAAATGGGACATACATGCAACATACTGCAAACCATATACGTAATACAACTCTGCTCTCCTTATAATATGTAAATCAGGGGTGTCAATCATAAGGCCTGAGGGCGGGATCAGGCCCGTTGAGAGCCCCCCACTCTAAATCTGTACTGGCATGGCATGACCAAGTGACATTTATGTCATATCCGGCCCTCGTAACAATTGAGTTCGACACCCCTGATAAATGCATTCAGACTAGAACGACTCACAAAGCAGGGTCACAGATGCAAACGTGAAGTGTGCAATGCTTACCAGCTTCCTTGCACAACGCTGCTAGGTCTGCCCCTACATATCCATGGGCACGGTCAGCCAACTGAACCAACTCTGTTGCTGATAATGAATGAGGAACCTTGTTAAGAAGCTTGTGGAGGATTTCTAGTCGGTCTTGAGCATTGGGAACTCCAATTTCTATTTCCTTGTCAAAGCGTCCAGGTCTGCGCAGTGCTGGATCAAGTGCATGGGGCCGGTTTGTGGCTCCAAGTACCAAGAGCTGCCCTTCGTTGCCTTCCTAAATGAGTAACACAAAACAGATTTACTTTAAGTCAACAGAGAAGCCAATGGGGTATAATAAATAGACCACTGTCATGGGAGACCCAGGTTCAAGATTCCCATTCAGCCATGATGCTCGCTGCCTTAATTATAAGACAGCGTTAAGGATTGAGATAAGAACTCTGAAGCATTTCGTACACTGAAATCAAAAGAGGGTACAAAGACAGTAAAGCTGCTGTTGCTCCAATACTGCCCTAGCTGCTCTCCAGCCTGAGCTTATCCATGCTAATCAGAGACATTCAAAACATCCATGGCAGCCCTCATCCCCATTAACATGAAAGCTTCCTACAGTAATTAGGGGGTGCCAGCGGAATCTAGCTGGAACTAGTTTTCAGTGGTATAATCCCAAGCAACCCAGCAGCTGCTTAAAATCCATCCAGCAGTTTCCACCATGGTCTCCAGGCCATGATATTCCTTTACTAGATCTTTACTACTCCATGCTTTCTCCCATACATATATGCTGAAGCACGGCAGTCATTCCAACTTCTGTTTCACAGCTTCCTGGAATTGCAGAATCAAGTGCAAATTCGTAGAATGTAATTAAAAAATCCAGTTCCTTCCCAAGTATTTCCAGAGGTACAACTGTGTGGAATTCCATAATATGTTACCAAGTCCTCCGCTTCATCATAACTATTGGGACAATGATAACTATTGCAGAAGGCCTGTGGCTCAGTGGTAGAGCATCTGCTTGGCATGCAGAAGGTCCCAGATTCAATCCCTGGCATCTCCAATTAAAGGGACTAGGCAAGTAGGTGATGTGAAAGACCCCTGCCTGGGACCCTGGAGAGCTGCTGCCGGTCTGAGTAGACAATACTGACTTTGATGGACCAAAGGTGTGATTCAGTACAGTCAAAGACCAGTTTTTACAAAAAGAGATATCATAATAATTAAAACAGAATGTCTGATATTTGCTCAATAAATTGTAAATTTAGTTACAACAGCTCTTGGTAAAATAGTCTGTTTGACGTAAAAGTCATTTTAACAGCTTCTTCTGCCTTATTGCACATGCCCTAGCACAGAATCTCGCAACCTGATAGGTAATATCTTTAACAGAATCATCTAATAAGGTGGTATAGCGAACTCTGTCTCTATCTGGGAAGCTCGACAAAATTGGATCAATGAGCGTTTTGCATATGTCTTGATAAAATAGGCAGTGTAATAGCACATGTTCAACCGTTTCCACCATTCCAGATTGGCATGGTCAGAGGCGGAATTCGTAAGGGAGGCTGGCATACCTCCCGTCAAGAAGAGCAGATGGAAGGGCATTAAAACGTGCTAAGGTGAAGGCTCTCTGGTGTTTAGGGTGTCTAAGGTATAGAGATAATTTGGAGGGGCCGAAATTCTTTTACGGTTCTCCACTACTGGGACCAAGTAAGCCCTTGATCTGTCATCTTGAAGGGCAATGTCCCAAAGCCTCTGTTTGGCTATTGTTTTTGCTCCTTGATAGCCAAGATTTAGAAGAGTTGTACTTGATAAACCTAAACGTTGGAGTTTATCCTCGGTTAGATTAATCCATCTTGAGGAGAAATTATCTGCAAAGATTACGGGAGTTAAACCAGATGAGGACAATTTCATCTTTAACCAATAGGAAATGGCATGGTACCAGGCTCGTGTTTCTAATGGTACCATCCCGGCTTCCAGTCTAATCAGTGCATTTGAAATACATTGAGGGACACTGAATAGGATCTGAGAAATTTTGACTGGACTACTTCTAATTTGTGAAAACTGTTATAGAGGCATATCTGCGACCCAAACGTGAGTTGAGGGATCACTTTCCCCTAGAAGACTTTCATGGCAGAAGGTATACGGGCACCCCCTTTTGTAAGGGAGAATCTCAAAGTTGCCATGGCAGTCCTCTGGGATGTCTCAGACACTTGGGACAGCTGAGCTGACCATGAGCCAGAGGCCTGAAATGTTATGCCAAGGTATCTAAACATCTTGACTTGGTCGATCTCATGGCCGTCTATCTGCCACTTAGGTTTTCTGGTCTTGTGAGAGAAGACCATGATTTTGGTCTTAGTAAAATTAATTAATAAGTGCTCCTCTTTGCAGTAAAACGCCAGAGCTCTAAGGGCTCTTCTAAGTCCTACCTCTGTATGCGCTAAGATTACCGTGTCATCCGCATACAAGAGTGTGGAGATTGGTCTGTTTGCCATGTTGGGTGGGTGGAAATTAGGGTTAGATAGGCATCGTACCATAGAGTTTACATAAAAGTTAAAGAGCAGTGGAGCTAAAATACATCCTTGCTTCACTCCTCTTTTAACTGGTATCTTGTGTGATAAATGGCCATGGATGTTACATCTCACTGCCAAATGATTATTCTCATGAAGTGTACGTAGGAGGACAAGCAATCTCCGATCTACAGTAGAAGCTTCTAATTTTTTCCAGAGTCTGTTACGTGAGATGCTATCAAATGCCATCTTGTAATCAACAAAGGCTGCGAAAAGGCCCCCCCGCGATCTATCAGTGTATTTCTCCACCAAGTGGCGTAGAATCAGGCATTGGTCTATTATGGAACGGCCTCTTCTAAATCCAGCTTGTTCTTCTGCTAGGTGATTCAGTATAAGGCAGCTTCATGTGTTCACGTGTGATAGTGAAACAAACTGATGGGTTTCTAAATGGTTCGGTGAACTTAAGGGAGTTAATCTCAGTGGAGTTCTGGCCGATGAAAGGAAGGCTGCAGCAACAGCATTTAGATATGTTCAAACTATTTACAGACCGCAATGTTTGTTACTGTATGCCGTAAAGAACAAGGATACAAAGAAGAATTAAACAATTTCTCAAGTCCGGTTTCAGTGAAAATATCAGGCTTCAGTTTTGTAATACGGAAAGTTACCACCCCATCTTCAAAAGTGGTGCTGTAGGAAGTCTATAAAATAGTTTCCACATGAAGGCAAGCGGTACAAACACAATTATTTCATGTCACCCACACCCCAATAATTCCATCAACATCCTTTTACTTACTGATCCAATGCCATCCATCAATGTTAATAACGAAGCTACAATTCTTCTCTCAACTTCATTCTGTGCCCCTTCTCGTTTGGGACAGAGGGCATCAATTTCATCAATAAATATAATGGATGGTCGACTGAAAAGGAAAGCATTTGAATCAACACCAAAGTAAAAAACATACAAATTAAAAATATTATAGTGCAAAGTCACTCACTGACTGATTCAGTTAAATCCTAAGCAGACTTACACCCTTCTAAGCCTATTGAATTCAATGGCTCAGAAAGGTACATCTCTGATTAGGACTGCACTGACAGCAATTCACTGATAAGGTTAAGAAAAGGTTTTAGAGTACTTCATATAAATTGAAATAGAGGAATTTGATGTATTTGATCTGATTTCAGAAAAAAGTCTCAGAACCGAATCTTTTTATATTATGCCCCCGAAACAGAAAACCCAAAGGTATCAAAATGCTCAGGCACACGAGAAGCTGAAATTTGGAATATACATAGTTCAATATGGTTGTCCCTCAAATGGAGGCATCTTAAAGTTTACCTACAAATTATTTAGGCATGCTAAGCACGCATGTAGTCCAGGACACAGATTATTAGAAAAGCTTACAAGAAGGCAGCAGATTGCTGCACTTTTACCTCAGCAGCCAGAATTCTACCACAGAGCAGGACCAACCGCACTTGGGTCAGAACGTCAGGCTATCAGAGTATCTTTGTCTCTTGACACTCTTTAACCACACTATGATTTGAGAAAAGGAGACTTCTATAGTAGCAGATAGCATCAAATATGAACGCCTGTAGAAGGATAATGTCATTTACTAATTTACACATGACAAAAACAAGCTAATATGCTCACAAGGAATAGGGCTGGAATTCAGTTATGAAAACTTTTCACCCCTTAACATATGTATACGCATATGTATAAATGGCCAAAAAATAAAATGCATCATGTAATTCCATGATGATTCCATGGTTGTGGTAGTAACATACTATGCACCAAGTGATACTGCCATTTTCTCGCTTGAAATTGTAGAGTTGTCACCAGATTACTAGAGATCTCCATACATTTCTTGTATTAACGCTATCACAACGTGTCTAGCAAATCCTTTTTCAGCTGTAAAGAACCCAGGTATATTTTGGATCAATTCACAAAGGACTTCAGGAATCTCAACTGCACAATGACACAGCAGGCTTTGGTCTACCTCTGGAGCACAAAGAGCACCAAAGACACAAGAAACTTAGCTGTATCTAGGTTTCTAAGGGTGAACATCATTTATTTATACTCCACCTTTCTCACTGGGACTCAAAGTAGATTACACAGTCAATACAATCAACAGGATGGGGCATCCAGTACACAATGCAATAGGATTTGGATTGCAGAAATCTGCACCCAAGCAGAAATCTGAACTGAACTGAAAGAAGACAGACTGCCATGGACCTAAGCCCAATTGAAATGTGTGGTTAATTCAAAATAAGAATAAGAAGAGTTGGTTTTTATATGCTGACTTTCACTACCACTTAAGGAAGAATCAAACTGGCTTACAATCACCTTTCCTTCCCCTCCCCACAAGACACCCTGTGAGGTAGGTGAGGCTGAGAGAGCTCTAAGAGAGCTGTGACTAGCCCAAGGTCACCCTGCTGGTTTCATGTGAAGGAGTGGGGAGACAAATCCAGTTCACCAGATTAGCCTCTGCCACTCATGTGGAGGAGTGGGGAATCAAACCCGGTTCTCCAGATCAGAGTCCACCGCTCCAAACCGCTGCTCTTAACCACTACACCTCGCTGGATCTGGATAAGTGCGTAAACCCTTTCACTTTACAGAGACGCTTGCAAACTCAATATGGATCTAGAAAGCAAACCTAGGCTGCATCAGCACACTGTTGAATATTGTTCTATAGCAAACATTTGCAACTGGATTGGATTCTCCACACAGGATAGCCAGTTGCAATTTATTTTTGGAAGGTTTCTATGCTGCCTTTCTGAAGAACCTGCCTGAGACAGCTCACAAAACCCAGCCACAGCATTAAAAAGCAGCAAACAATGGCTATAGTGCAACAAGAGTGCAATATGTGTGAATGTGTGAATGGACCCCTGGGCTCTTGCCTAACAAGATAAAAACACCTGTTACTGTGAGTCTTCAGAGTTTTCTAGCTTCTTTGAAAATGAGCCTAAAATATCACACTAAAAAAAACCCTGTGATTTAAGAATGCAAGTCTTCCAGATACTGCCTGGAAGCCCACAAACTAGGCATGAAAAAGAATAGTCCTCCTTCCTCATTGAGCCAGCGTGGTGTAGTGGTTAAGAGTGGTGGTTTGGAGCGGTGGACTCTCATCTGGAGAACCAGGTTTGATTCCCCACTCCTCCAAGTGAGCAGTGGACGCTAATCTGGTGAACTGGGTTGGTTTCCCCACTCCTGCACATGAAGCCAGCTGGGTGACCTTGGGCGAGTCATGCTCTCTCAGCCCCACCTACCTCACAGGGTATCTGTTGTGGGGAGGGGAGGGGAAGGTGATTGTAGGCCAGTTTGAGTCTCCCTTAAGCGGCAGAGAAAGTCGGCATATAAAAACCAACTCTTCTTCTCATTGTTTACCCCTCACAATCTGACATTCAAAGTCATACTGACTCTGGGAGACTCCATGTAGCTATCCTGGTTAAAGTACAATGGTCACTGATAGACCCTAGCCTCCAAAAAAATGTGTAATCTTTTTTTAAGACATCTCAGACATCATCGTATCTTGTGGTGGCGAGTTCTGTAAGTTCATTAGGCATTGTTTGAAGAAGTACTTTCTAATATCTGTCCAGAACCTACAGTTCATCAATGAAAGAGGGAGGAAAAATCTCCTTTTCACAGCAGTCATAAGCTTATAAACCTCTATTCTTACAGGGACTCCAGGACATGAAACAAACACTTCAATGGCTTGTCTATGAAGCTTAACCCACTGAACCACCTGGGATCTGAAGTAACTTCTCTGTGAAGACAAAAGCATACCATAAAGCAGCTTCTGAAAATATGCGTCGTAATCTGGCTTCACTCTCTCCATAAAACCTGCAACAAAATCAAGAACACTTGGAGTCAGCAAAGTAGTTAGTTTATTATACAGTCAACAGGCCTTTAAGATTCAAGAGTTAAAACAGAATGTTAGAATTATTAAAATTTGACTGGCAGAGTTATTTCTTCATCTGGGATCTTATTGCAATGGCTACGTTAAAAAAACACTGCCACTCTTCCAGTAATATGTACGTCCTCACCATCCAGAAGCAAGGTAACTAGCTGTTCTGCTATGTAATGGTTAATTCCAGACCAAGTTTGGAAATACTCCGGTTCAAATCCCCACTAAGCTATGAAATACAGTGGGTGACCCTGGATCAGTCACTCTTTCAACCTAGTTTCAGAGGATAGCCGAGTTGGTCTGCCGTATTGGTCTGACAAAGGGAGCTTTGACTCTCGAAACCTTATCCCCCGAAAACCTTGTTGATCTCTGGACTACTGGACTCAAATCAAACTGTTCTCTTAACCTAATGCACCTCAGACGGTTGTTATGAGGATAAAATGGAAATGATAAACCATTCAATTCCTTCAAATGAGAGATAAGATAGAGCGTAATTACATTATACATAAAGTAAGTCCCCTGTGCAAGCACCGGGTCATTGCTGACCCATGGGGTGACGTCACATCCAGACGTTTACTAGGCAGACATTGTTTACGGGGTGGTTTGCCAGTTCCTGCCCCAGTCATCTTCCCTTTACCCCCAAGCAAGCTGGGTCCTCATTTGACCAACCTCGGAAGGATGGAAGGCTGAGTCAACCTTGAGCTGGCTACCTGAAACCGACTTCCGTTGGGATCGAACTCAGGTCGTGAGCAGAGCTTGGACTGCAGTACTGCAGCTTACCATTTTGTGCCACGGGGCTCTTACATTATACATAGGCTGGCATTTATCTATGCAATCCTCCAAATTGGGACACACTCAATTTACCACAAAAACTTTCATATGAGAAATTATTACTAATTCCTTCAATTCCATTTGCAGAAGTAGAAATGACCTATTTCCATGGAGGACTCAGAGATCCCTTTCTTGCTCTTTAGCCTCTTCAGTATCAGCATCTACCAAGTACAGTTGGGAGTACCAGGATAACACAGCAGATATAAATAAAATTAGGCAGAACTTACTTGCTAATAATTTCAGGACCATTAATTGTAGTGACATGGGCTCCAGCCTCATTTGCAACTGCTCTGGCTATCAGTGTCTTCCCAGTACCTGGGGGGCCATACAGTAGCACTCCTCGAGGTGGTGGGATTCCTTGAAAGAAACAGAGATGTAGAGAAGAGTCCGTGCTTATATCTGCACTATATACTGAGGAAAAACATGTTATGGACTGACAGAACTTTAAAAAAATTATCAGTACAACAAGCAATTGCATAGTTCATATGTCTGATAATTTCATCGCATAGCTTCTTTATTTTTTTAAATCCAACATTTTCAAGGAACAGGTTAATGGGCATAACATATTTTTGTTATTGGCATTTTTAAAGACCATTGCTTGTTTTTACCTAATTTTTTTGAAGTGCAAAAACTGGTTTTTAGTGACATGTATTGTAATTCCTATCTTTATTTGCATTGACTCACTCAGTGTAACCTGACCTGAGTCCAAGTTAGGAAGACTATAAATAACATCAACAAATAAAATAAATTTTAATGTACTACTAACATGCAACTCTAAGGCTGTAACCTTATACAAACTTACTCAGGAGTAACATCCATTGATCAAGTAACATGCACGGAATTGGTTTTCAATTGTTGCACAGTTTCACAACAGACCAAAGTTAAGCATTTAAAAGTCCCACTGATTTCAATGGGAGAGCCT
Organism: Euleptes europaea; assembly: GCF_029931775.1. Lineage (NCBI taxonomy): Eukaryota > Metazoa > Chordata > Lepidosauria > Squamata > Sphaerodactylidae > Euleptes > Euleptes europaea. The sequence continues at coordinate 32,466,414 of NC_079320.1, read as the reverse complement.
CAAGTATACGTTTAATTCTCCTACTGAAGCCAACAAGGCTTTAAAATGCTTAATGCTTTCTGGATCATACCATCTTCTAACTGAAAAACTGAAAAGAAGATTCCAAACCAAAAAAGAAATCTATCTGAACCTCACACCTATTACCGTATTTTTCGCTCCATAACACGCACCTGACCATAAGACGCACCTAGTTTTTAGAAGAGAAAACAAGAAAAATCTGAGTCGCTCTCCTCCTCCATGGAAGCCAGGGTCTCTCACTCTGACTGATGTCAGCTAGAGGACTCCTGACCACTCTCCTCCTCGGCCTCCGCTCTGTTGTTCCGGCGTGCCCAGCCAGCTCTGTGCAGCCCCAGCCGCCTTCCAGCTGCCCGTCGGGGCGGGGAACGCCTGCTCGCGTCGTTCCGGCGCGCCCAGCCAGCTCTGTGCGGCCCCGCCCACCTCCCAGCTGGCCGTCGGGGCGGGGAATGCCTGCTCGCGTTGTTCCGGCGCGCCCAGCTAGCTCTGTGCGGCCCCGCCCGCCTCCCAGCTGGCCGTGGGGGCGGGGAACGCCTGCTTGCGTCATTCCGGCGCGCCCAGCCAGTTGATCTTCCCCGGCTTCTGCGGGCCGTCCGGGCTGCTTGGCTCCTGCTCTGGATGGACCAGTCTAGGGTCCGTCTCGGGACACACATTCACTCCATAAGACGCACAGACATTTCCCCTCACTTTTGAGGAGGAAAAAAGTGTGTCTTATGGAGCGAAAAATACGGTAGTCACTGTTAATAATCTGATGTTGTACAATACACAATTTCTTGCCATTAAAGATTCCATCAGCATGGTTGTCTTAGTGATCTCCAACTACTATGTGGTGAAATGTGTACATGAAATCCTGTCCACATGGTTAGAGTGGGTGAACACATGAAGCTGTCTTACACTGAATCAGACCCTTGGTCCATCAAAGTCAATATTGTCTACTCAGACTAGCAGCAGTTCTCCAGAATCTCATGCAGAGGTCTTTCACATCACCTACTGCTTGATCGTTTAACTGGAGACGCCGGGAATTGAACTTGGGACCTTCTGCATGCCAAGCAGATGCTCTACCACTGAGCCCCTATGAACACAAACACAGAACAGAAGGGGTGTCCCTGGAATAGTGAAGTATGCATACGACGAACTTGTTTGAATTAAATGGTGAACACCAACTAGATTTCAACTCCCACTGTCCTTCTCCTGAGGAAGAAACCAACAACATAAGAACGGCCCTGCTGGATCAGACCAAGGCCCATCACGTCCAGCAGTCTGTTCACACAGTAGCCAACCAGGTGCCTCTAGGAAGCCACAAACAAGACGAGTGCAGCAGCACCATCCTGCCTGTGTTCCACCGCACCCAAAATAATAGGCATGCTCCTCTGATACTAGAGAGAATAGGTATGCAGCATGACTAGTATCCATTCTAAGTAATAGCCATGAATACCCCTCTCCTCCATGAATATGTCCACTCCCCTCTTAAAGCCCTCCAAGCTGGCAGCCATCACCACATCACTCAAAATGTGTCGGATATTTAATTCTCGCAAAACAGCTGATACCAAAAAAACAAAAACAAATGGTGAATAAGAAGCTGAGAACCTGAGAACATTTCAGTTATCATGAAGGATTCAATGCAATCTTGATACTGAAATGTATGCATTGGTTTGTTTGTTTTTAAATACACCTGACATCTACACAATTCAATCATTCATAAAGTTAAAGGCAGAGAACAGGAACACCACAAGATTTAGCATTACCTGGCATTATTCAAGGGCATACAAAAAGAGACACATGAAGCTCCTTTATTCTGAGTCAGACCACTGGTTTACCAAGGTCAATATTTTGGCAGGACCTATCATATCACCTGCTCACTACCTGAACCTTTTAACTGGAGATACCAGGAATGGAACGTGGTACCATTTGTGTACTCCAACAACCAGGCCACAGCACCTCCCAAGTAATTCAAAAAATAAGAAGTGGTACAGTGAAAAAAGATGTACCACTGGGAAAGGAACTCAAAACTGGGCCTTGTCCTATCTGCGGAAAATTTAAGCTAATGAACAACAGTAATTTGAAACTGAGAGGTCCACTTCACAGATATCTTACCATAATTTCTAAACAGGGCAGGATTCTTCAGAGGAAGTTCAATTATTTCTCTTATGGTTTTTAGCTGGTTACCGAGTCCACCTATTGAATCGTAGGTCACCTTTGGTTCAGGATTGCACTCTTCTATGACTTTAGTCTGAGATCCAATGAAATTGATCCGAGTCCTTGAAGAAATGAAGTAAAAGGTATCAGAGTTCAGCGGCACTCCTTTTTCACCAGTCCGCAGCGCTGCTCCATCCGTCAGGAATTGCTCACTTAATGTTGTCGATGCAGAATGAGGAATGGAGGTGCCAACGTCGTCACTGAAGGAGTTGCTCTCATCTGTGTTTTCGCTGCACGCCACAGTTTCTATGGAATTGTCAACTGATGCACTGTGATCCAGATGCTTACATGGGGTGCTCGTGGATGCTCTGTGATGGTCTCCTAGGGCCAGTTTGCCAAGCTGCGTAGATAAGTCCAAATCACTGGAGTCAAAATTGGAATTCTCCACGGATGTGTGCATCTGCTTAAAAATGGAGCCGCCTTGCATTTCAAGCAGAAGTCCATCTGTTCCTTTCACCTTCATCACCATCAGGTTGCAACACCTGCCGTAGAAAGTTACTTGCAGGATATTGCCTGGTAAAATAATCTTTCCATCTACGAGAAAGAAAAAAGCAGAAAGAGATTTTTTAAAGTCTATCCAAATGCTTCCCCCCCCCCACATCATCCTAGCTTACATAACATAGTGATAGGGAGCACTGAGAAAGGGAAACATGAAATAGATGACAGAAGGAAAAATATTTGCTGTCATGATGAGGAAATGCAGGGGACCCTGGGCCCATTAGCCTGGGAACCAAGCAATAAAATCCTTGGATTTCAGACAGAAGAGATGGTTCCCCTTTATGGAGACAAATAGGCAGAACAGTGATATTCATTTGCTCACCAGCCAGGAAGAGCCAAGATGTTGCTTTTTGGATATCCTGAGTTAGAGCCATAAAAATTGAGGACGTGCTACTGGTGGTGATTGGGTGAATGTGAATGGAAGGAAATGTGGGGACTGAGCCCCCATTTCCAGACAGGTCAAAGAGGAACCCTTCACAGCTGGGAGAGAGAGGTAAAAACCCTAACACACTCTGGGAAAGGATGGAAGGCTGAGTCAACTTTGAGCTGGCTACCTGAATCCGACTTCCGTCGGAATTGAACTCAGGTTACGAGCAGTTTCTGACTGCAGTACTGCAGCTTACCACTGTGCGCCACGAGGCACTATGTTACATTACTGATAAAATGTTACTAATAAGCCAGAATATTAAAACATTACTAATAAACCTGAGTATTATTATTTTATTGTAGAATCCTGAACTTCTCACATATATTCGGTGAGAAGGGGGGGGACCATTTTTGCTAGTACACATAGATGACAATAGTTAATTTTGGGATTTTTTAAAAGAAACTAAGGTCTCTCTTAGAACAGCATATTGCACAGAATGGCAAACAAACTTAAGTCCTTACCTAGATTTCTCAGAATACTACTAGACAATTCTTCAGCATTAAGACAGGAATCTTCATCCCTGGAAACGTAAGAAAATTACACCTTTGCAACATGGAACTATATGCTTCATAATTACAATCCTACATTGACTAATGTGACAAGTAAAATGTTATATTTGTTTTCAAAATAGTTCATCATACGCAGCTTGTCAGACAACAGTCTGCAAATCTACTAAACATGCCCACGAACTTGAAACACGTACAAAGGATTCTGATGTACTATTTCCCTTTTTTGCAGATTTTGGAAAATACCATCCCAAAGAATATGCAGGTTATTTCTAGATACCAGTTTACCGCCCAACTGACTGCATGATCAGCTGTAGTGCTTTGTTAGCAGTCCGTCAAAAGAAGAGGCATGATGTCGCAAGGGCTCTGGGCAACTATCTCACTGCACTGGAACTCCACGGCATAACTGGGTCTGCTATTTGGATTAAAACTGAACACAGTCATCATGGGGCCTGCAGGTGTGACATGTACTCATTTGGTAAACAGGACGCTCAAAACTTTTCCTCTGAGAAGTTCTCAGATCCTTCAAATAAATTTACACAACAGAGGGCGCTCTCAGCTCAGTAACTGAAAGCATTTTCAGATCTATTCTCTGATTATGAGGAATGCAGGTTAACTAGCCTGGAAATTAAGGACGAATTTCAAGCCACCCTGCAACGCAATGCCCCAAATCTTGCTAATGTTAACACACCGTTGCCTTCTTTATCCCCGATATCTCAATTAGGACGTCCCTTCAAATGCACTCCTTGGACTGTTCATGCTGTACCTCTCTTCCAAACCTACCTAAGCACTTCTCTTTCTTTATTGTTATTTGTTCCCAAGCCCTAAGTATAATACTCTGCATGTCCAGCCAGACTATCCTATTGCCTGAATAAATGTCATTCGCCCAATTTTCTATGATGGGCGTAAAATTGATGTGACTGGTATGCGCACCACCACCGTTTCAACATATAGAAAAATGCGGTCCTCGAAACCATTACGTGTAATAAAATGCACCTCCTGCTCACACTACAATCAGTCCAAGGGATACTGAAAAATGCAGGTAGGTCAACATACCTCAGCTTTATCTCTACTTCTTCAGCCTGCACCACGGCACCAATCACAGGTTGGACAATGACCCCATCACCAGGTACCACTCTCAGATTTTTCTGTGTAGCTCTGCTTAGGCCTAACTTCCCACCTGGAAAGCCCGCAACCGGCCACGCAGTACAAACCTATTCAATATACCACGAAAACATAACCAGAAATTAACAAATCTTGAATTCCTTCCTCAAAATTAAAACACACACACAAAACACATTACAAAGGCAGTGTACCCTTCACACATTTGGGATGACCCAGGTATGCACACAGCCCTGTGAACAAATAACTGCCGGGGCTGCCTAACTAATCTCTGATGCTCCATTTTCTGGATGAAGAAGAAAAGATGTGGCAGCAATACAGAGAGCTGACATGGAGTGTGGGGGGATGCATTTGCATTTGTTTATTAACTTTATTTATACCCTGCTTTTCCCCCCAATGGGGATTCAAAGTGGCTTAGAACATCATTCTCCCCACCTCCATTTCCTCACAACAACCACCTGTGAGGTAGGTTAGCTTGAGAGAACATGTTTGGCCCAAAGTCACCCAGCAAGCTCTCAGGATCCCAATCTAACACTGTGGCTGCAATCCGAAGAACATTTTCTGGGGACTAAAAGGGGCCTTGCTTCTGAGCAGACTTATGTAGGACTGCTTCCAGAATCCTCTATGCCACACTGGCTCTTAAGAACTCTGGAGGAAAAAGTTTAATGGCTGAGCTTGGGAAAGGGAAGAAACCAAGACTGACAGGATAAGGGAAGAAGCTCTGCCTTGCTATGAAAAGTCATGGCTCTCTTCCAAATGTTAAAAAAAAGTCCAGGTTTTTTTTCACAAAGGGAAAAAAGATGCATTCGTGTCTATATTTTACACTACAAAAATTAACGTAACAGTGCCACATAGGAAAAAAGTCATTTAAAAGTCCCTGTATTTAACTGTGCCATATCAGAACAGCAAGTTTGAAAGCTCTTTAACGTGTTTCGTAAGTACATATTTATTCCCCCCATTGTTTTTTTTAATCTTAAAAAAAGTCTCACCTCTTGTTTTCCGTTTTTACCAGTAAGTAGGACTGGTCGCCCTATGCAGATATTTCCTGATTTCATGCTGCCGAGGGCCAACTGTGCAAGAGATTTTCTGTACACTTTAGGAACTTTGTCATCTGCTAAAATAAAATAAAAGTAAACATTTTCCAAGTACATTATTTACGTCTGCCAGATTATCTCTAGCAATAGGTTTTCCAAAGGAAAGAATCATAAACAACAGAACATTGTGTTTATTATGCTACAGAAATTAGTGTATCTAAATCAGTGTCAGAAACCTTGTAAATTTCTGGCTATTGTAATCTACCATAGCAAGGTGCAGTACTGTGAGACAGGGGAACATGTCTTGGTTATGGAACATGCATGGCTGTCGCTTCCAAATAGCGAGGAATCAACATATCTATTTGTCGTGTATTAGGATCTACCCTCCAGTTTCACAACAGCTCCAGCACAGTAACTGTTTTCCAAGCATTTGCTTGGCAACTACACAGCAACGCTCAGAATACAAACCAAAAGAACGTTAAAACGAATATATTGTGCTTAGAATTTGAGAGCCAGCGAATTGCTGCCATCAAACCGCGATGGCAGGGAGGGAGCATAAAAATCATAAAACTAACTGGGTAGTCCTGAGGCACTCACTCTCAAACCCTGCCTAGCCTACCTCTCAGGGTTGTTGTAAGCATAAAACGCTGGGGGGGGAGAATTATCACAGGAGGGACACAGTTGTGTGTGTTAAGTGCCACCAAGTCGCTTCCGACTCATGGCGACCCTATGAATCAATGTCCTCCACAATGTCCTATCTTTCACAGTGGGTAGCCGTGTTAGTCTGTCTGCAGTAGTAGAAAAGAGCAAGAGTCCAGGAGCACCTTAAAGACTAACAAAAATATTTTCTGGTAGGGTGTGAGCTTTCGTGAGCCGCAGCTCACAAAAATATTTTCTGGTAGGGTAGGAGCTTTCGTGGCTCACGAAAGCTCATACCCTGCCAGAAAATATTTTTGTTAGTCTTTAAGGTGCTACTGGACTCTTGCTCTTTTCTACTAATGTCCTATCTTTGACAGCCTTGCTCAGATCTTGCAAGTTGAAGGCTGTGGCTTCTTTTATTGAGTCCATCCACCTCTTGTCGGGCCTTCCTCTTTTCCTGCTGCCCTCCACTTTTCCTAGCACGACTGTCTTTGCCAGCGACTCTTGCCTTCTCATCACGTGACCAAAACACGACCGCCTCAGTGAGAGCCGAATTAAGTCAGAGCGCCTCCCCAGAACGAGGCTGGCAAACCGTCGCGCCTCCCCAGAGCGAGGCTGGCCAACCGTCGCGGACTCGGCGCGAGGCTCGAGCCCGTCCCGGTCGAAGAGCGCCTGCGCGCTCCCACCTTTCTCCGCGAGGTCCGCCGCCGCCAAACTCAGCCGCGCCGAAGCCGCCGGGAGGCCGTCGGGGGAAGCCAGCGGGGAAGCGCTCCCCGGGGGAGGCCGCCCGCGGCTTTTCCTCCGGGAGGAGGAAGAGGAAGAGGAAGACATGCCGGCAAAGGAGGCTGAGCCGGCGGCGCCCCCACGCGCCAGAGCCGGAGCTGAGCGGGAGAGGGCGGCAGCCGCTCAAAGAGACGAGAGGGCGTCGCGGCGAGGACCGCCTTCACTTCCGAACCCGGAAGTAGCTGCCGTCCTCCATATGCGTGGCAGTCCGCATGCGGAAATCGTGGTATGTCGAGGGCGCGTCCTCTCAGTCCTCTTTTTCTTTGCAGCGGTTTAAATAATCGTGTCCTCTATCCCCCCAGCCCCCAAAAAAAGAATATAAGCCCTGCTGGATCAGACCAAGGCCCATCACGTCCAGCAGTCTGTTCACACAGTGGCCCAACCAGGTGCCTCTAGGAAGCCCTCAAACCCCCCAGCAGCACCATCCTGCCTGTGTTCCACCGCACCCAAAATAATAGGCATGCTCCTCTGATACTAGAGAGAATAGGTATGCAGCATGACTAGTATAACTAATAGCCATGAATACCCCTCTCCTCCATAGTAGAAAAGGGCAAGAGTCCACTAGCACCTTAAAAGACTAACAAAAATATTGTCGAAGGCTTTCGCGGTCAGAGTTCATTGGTTCTTGTAGGTTATCCGGGCTGTGTAACCGTGGTCTTGGAATTTTCTTTCCTGACATTGGCGAAACGCCAGGAAAGAAAATTCCAAGACCACGGTTACACAGCCCGGATAACCTACAAGAACCAACTAACAAAAATATTTTCTGGTAGGGCATGAGCTTTCGTGAGCCACAGAAAAGAGCAAGAGTCCAGTAGTACCTTAAAGACTAACAAATATATATTTTCTGGTAGGGTATGAGCTTTCGTGAGCCACAGCTCACTTCTTCAGATACAGCTAGAATGTGAATCCATCTGTCTTTAAGTAGAGGAGAGTGATTCACATCACAGATGGATTCACATTCTAGCTGTATCTGAAGAAGTGAGCTGTGGCTCACGAAAGCTCATACCCTACCAGAAAATATTTTTGTGGCTCACGAAAGCTCTTACCCTACCAGAAAATATTTTTGTTAGTCTTTAAGGTGCTACCGGACTCTTGCCCTTTTCTACTACTGCAGACAGACTAACACGGCTACCCACTGGGAATTACCCTCTCCTCCATGAATATGTCCACTCCCCTCTGAAAGCCCTCCAAGCTGGCAGCCCTCACCACATCCTGGGGCAGGGAGTTCCACAATTTAACTATGCGTTGTGTAAAGCAATATTTCCTTTTATCAGTTTTGAATCTCTCACCCTCCAGCTTCAGCAGATGACCCCGCGTTCTGGTATTATGAGGGAGGGAGAGAAAAAGCTCAGACAAAGGTGTCTTTTTTTATCTCCTTATAAGGATCTCACCTATGATCTGCAATCAGGAAACGCCAGTCTCTCTATAAAACTCTCCCTGCAGTGGCGAGAGGTCCTGTCTCCTGCTTCCTCCCTGCCACGTTCTAGGAGTACTTCACCTAGAGTTTTAAAAAAGAAAAACCGAACTTCGGCAGTCCTACACTGGCGCGTCTGATTTAAAATAGAGCTGGTTTTCTTTACTACTTTCGCACATCCTGAAACATGCACTTTCAATCCACTTTGAATGCACTTTGCAGCTGGATTTTACAGTGTGAAACGCCAAAATCCATGTGCAAACGATCTTTAAGGTGTACTGAAAATGGATTGACAGTGCATTATTTAGGATGTGTGACAGTAATGAGAAATACGCACACAGAAATCCCTACAGGATTCACATAGAAATTCGTATAGAAATCCCTAGAGGGCGAGACCAATGGAAACCTTCAAATGTGACCGGACGTTGAGGGTCCTCTTTTCTAACCTTCCCATCTCTACGGCCCAAGAGAGGCGCTGTGCCGCTCTACCCCGCCGCCTCTATTACCCAGGCTCGCGGGTGCCGTTGTAATACCGGAAATGCCGTGCGAGCCTGCCCGATTGGTCGAAAAGGAGCCCCCGCCCCTCGCTTCTCCGCGCAGCCGCCATGGCAGGCGCTGGGTGGCGGGGGCGGCTGTGGGCGCTGAGTCGGTGGCAGCCGCCCGGGCAGTGGCTTGGGACGCTGGTCCGCGGCCGCTGCACTGGGGACTCCGCCGTGTCCAGGCTGGTGGAAGCGGGGCTGCAGCCGCGGCTGGACAAGTTCGGCGGCCTCAGCCTGCGGTTGGCTCAGCTGCGGGCTCCCGACAGCCTGGACGGCGCCACCTTCCGGGACTGGCTGCAGGGCAAGTGCCTTTCGCCTCTGGGTGACGTCGCCTCGCGGAGGGAGGGAGGGAGGCAGGGCTGGCTGCATCCACGGGATGTGTTTCGAGGGCCAGGGTTGCATGTGTGAGACAGTTCCTCTGAGCACGTGCAGAATGCGATTGTTATGTGAGCCATTCAAACGTTTCTGTTCAGCGCTTCCCCGGCACTGTGCTCTCCAGGCAGTTTCCGCACGCCACAATAAAATAGCAATATAGTAAAATATTTTTCTCCTCCCCTGTACCTTCTTTGCAGCAATCGCAGCCTAACCAGACACCCCTGGGACTTTAAGCTCCATGAGCCTTTTTTGCCTTTTCGAATTTAAGTACTGGGTATGAAGGGGACTGGAAGAGTATGACTAGCTAAGTACATCTTTCCCCAGCAATAGGTGGCAACTCAGCCTAGCCTGAAAAAATGGTCCTGTGTCTTGATAATGCCTGACCTGGCCACCTGTACCCACACCTTAGTAACATCAAGACTAGACTACTGTAATGCACTGTACATTGGTCTCCCCTCAAAATCAGCACCGAAACTTCAACTGATCCAAAATTCCACAGCTTGACTATTAGCAGGAGCTAATACTATTACTTCCATTCTGCAGACATTTCATTGGTTGTGCATTTGTTACCAAGCTCAGTTTAAGGTGTTGGCTATCCCATATAAAGCCCTTCATGGTCTTGGCCCCTCTTATTTACGGGGCCACCTCTGTCTCTATGCTCTGCCGCAACAACTCTGCTCATGTCAGCAGGGGTTTCTGCAAGTGCCAGCCTGCAATTGGGCAAATTCAACAGCTGCCCATGTACATGCTTTCTCCGCAGTGGCTCCCTCCCGCCTTGGGAACAGCCTGCCCAAGGAGGTCAGGAAAGCTCCCACACTCCTGGCCTGTCAGACTTTGCAAAACTGAACTATTCAGGGGGCTGTTCTGGGCATGTAATAAGACTATTAAATTAAATCAAAAGAGTTTCTGTCTAGACATTAGGAAGAATTTTCTAACAGCAGTTCCTCAGTGGAACAGACTTCCTCGAGAAGTGGTAAGTGCTCCTTCCCTGGAGGTTTTTAAGCAGAGGCTAGATGGCCATCTGTCAGCAATGCTGATTCTATGAACTTAGGCAGTTCATAAGAGGGAGGACATCTTGGCCATCTTCTGGGCATGGAGTTGGGGTCATGGGCCGGGGGGAAGTAGTTGTGAATTTTCTGCATTGTGCAGGATGATCCTGCTAGATGACCCTGGTAGTCCCTTCCAACTCCATGATTCTATGACTACACAGTACAAAATGGTTTCACAAACTTACTTGAATAAATTATTGGGACCCATGGTCTTTACTGCTGTATATAGCATATTTCTGTACTGCCTAATGTGTCATGTTAATGTTTAGGCAATTTTCTGTTTCTTTCTGGTGATTCCAGACGTCTAATATCCTAATGTATTAGGGATTTTATTGATATATTTTATTTTGTGGACTCTTTGTCTGACTGATATTGTTTTTATTACAAATTTATGTTACTTTTGATTAGATGTGTTCTATTTTTTTATTTTTTTATTTTTGGTCAAATGACTGCAAAATAAATACTACTACTATCCTAATGTATTAGTTATTGAATCTTCCATTTTGTTGATTGTACTGACTTGCTATGTGTAATCCATCTTGAGTCCCTGTGAGAAAATTGGACTATAAATAACATAAATAAATAAGGTATTATTCGAAGCACCGACTCAACTCAGCAGGTATACCCACAGGATTAGTACTAACCAAAATTGCCCCCACAAAAAACATGGTTTGGTTTTATAAACAGCAGTGTTAAATAACCAAATCAGACAACCTGACAAAAGTATAGCTACAGCAAATTAGAAATTAGGGGGTGCCCATGAGCATGTGCCTAATTTCTAAACTATAGTTTGGAGTTAAAATGTCTGGATTAAGCAAGAGAGAGACAAAATCAGAAAACAGTGAACAAACTATTGATTGCTTCATGTAAGTGAGGGTGTTATATTTACTGCTTTCCCCTTTCCTTTTAGATTCTGTCAAGCAATGGAAAGCAGAAGGCCACAAAGCAATCTGGCTACATGTTCCTATCCTCCAGAGCAGATTTATAGCAGCTGCTGCAGAGCAAGGCTTTACCTTCCACCATGCAGAATCAGACTCTGCTACATTGACCCTGTGGCTAGGAGAAGGACTCAGCAAGTTGCCTCATTATGCTACTCATCAATTAGGCGTTGCAGGTGAGCTCCAGGAAGCTGGGGAGGGGGGAGAAGCCCTTCTAAGAACAAATTGAGAGTACACAAACCAGAGTCAGAAGCAAAAATGTCACGGTCTGGTGCTGATCTAACATTTCCAGTCTCTTCACTATGGCTAGGAGAAGAATGCCACAGGCTCATGCAGTTCTTCCTCCTACCTGCAACCATTGTTAAGCAAGTTCCCCTTTCCATGAGCACCTTTAATTGTGGTATGGCATCAGCACTAAATGTTATTGAAAGCTAGACAGAGGATGCTTTCACACAGAAATTTTCCTCTGTACTCCCCACCCCTGCCAGTACTAGAGCAGTTCTTTTTAGTGCTTCCACACAACATAGCCCCCCAAAAACACACACACAGACTCTGGTTTTCCCATTTCTGTTGTGAATGGTCATGGATAGCCCACACTAGCCTGATCTCATCAGATCTCAGAAGCTAAGCAGGGTTGGCCCTGGTCAGTATTTGAGTAGGAGACCACCAGGAAAGTCCAGGGTTGTTTCACAGAGGCAGGCAATGGCAAACCACCTCTGAATGTCTCTTGCCCCCTCCCCCCCATGAGGTCACCATAAATCAGCTGGAACTTGATGACGCTTACCACCAGCACCATTATGAATTTCCCTAAATCTGCTTTGGTTCAATCTTTCCTGAAAGACTGGAGGTTTGGGGGAAGTCTGTGTGTCCACATCTGGCACTATTCTGCCCGCCCGCCCCGCCCAGGGGGGTCTGTTTGCTCAGGTTTTAAAAATTTATTTATCAGTAGATGATATATCACTATAATGTCCTCATACTGTAGTGGTATATCTTTACTGATTTAAAAAAAATAAAGCAAAAAGTCTGGCAGTAGTGGGGGGTGGATTGACACAGGGGGAAAGCATATAGAATGTTTCCTCAGCCAAGAAGGCAGACTGGAGGATCTGTGTAGCAGCAACCAGAGTTGAAACCCCATTTTAAAACTAGTTTCTAATCCAGGGAATTCCCAGACCATAAAATCTCTTCTTTATTTTGTAGCATAACTGAAAAACATAAAGTCAGTAGAGGGCAGCAAAGACAACAAATGGTTGCTTTTTTTGTGCTTAAGGGCATGTTTGAACATGTTTCTTCAAAGTATGAATATTACATTAGAACATTCACTATCAAAAAGGAGCCCAAGTAAATTTTATAAAAGTATATCACTCCTATTTTCTGTATATATGATCCAGCTATTTAAGCACTTTTAAGCTCCTTTATGCTCAGCTGGAGAGTCTTAAGGACAGATTTAACTTCAGCAGTCCTGGAAAGAAACATGCAGGAAAATTACATAGCCGGACTAACTGTAATAGAAACTTTTCTGCTGGCAGGATCACTCTTTTAAGAAAGTGTGTGAAAATGGTTGGAGGGTCTTGCTTCTAAAATAAGATCATGGCCCCCTGTGAAAGAAAAATGAATGTGTTTCGTTGGTTATTCTATTACACCAGTCATGTCCAAAGTCCGGACCGGTTTAATACGGCCCCCCAGCCTGTTTTGCAGAGAGAGAAAAGGGGGTGCGTGGGGGCTGCGCCTGTGCTTTGCATCCCCGACTGAGGGGGCAACGCTTGGGCAGAGGGTCGCCTCGATTGGCTGTCTCAGCCCCACCCCCCGGAATGAAGGCCAGCGAGTCTGAAACCCTAGAGAGGCCACTTCCTTCTTACCCAGAGCCCGCGTGTTGTTCTGACGCGTGGAAAAGCAGCAGCAGCTCCTCCCGAGTGGGTTAAGGGGATCCTGAGGATGGGTTGGGGGGGACTCGAGGGTGGGAAAGGTGGCGGTGGGGAAGGGAAATGCAAGGGAGGTCAGAGGCTGGCCCCAATCTGGGAGAGGAAAGACACCCCCACACACACAAACACTGAAAAGCCTGGGGGTGGGGCGGCTGCTCCGTCTGGCTCTCCTCTTTCCTCCTTCCTCTCTGCAGAAGGCTGGGGTGGGGTGGGGGAGATGCAGCCCCTTCCCTGCATTGCAGAGGTCTCGCGAGGGATCCAGATTTGCAGGGTGAGAGGGAGGGAGGAGGGGAGAGACTGGATGGGTCTTGGGGATTGTGAGTCAAGGAAAGGCAGGGGGGAGAGGGGGCTGGATTTGGGGGCAGGGAGTGTTTGGAGTCAGACCCCCCAGCAGGTTCTCTCCAAGGAAAGTGGCTGCTTCGAAAGAAGGGATGGGGTGGGGAAAATAAATGACTCCTGGCATGTGTCGTGTTTAGAAACGAGGTGTGTTCAGACGGGGCCGAGTCTGCAGAGGACACCCGTGTTCATTCCGGAGGTCAAAGCCCCGAGCAGAGAGCAAAGAGGTCAAAAGGAAGAAAGAAGAGAAGAGTTGGTTTTTATATGCCCACTTTCTCTACCACTTAAGGGTGGCTTACAATCGCCCTCTCCTTCCCCTCCCCACAATAGATACCCTGTGAGGTAGGTAAGGCTGAGAGAGCTGTGACTAGCCCAAGGTCACCCAGCTGGTAGGAGCAGGAGAAACAAATCCAGCTCACCAGATTAACCTCCACCGCTCGTGTGGAGGAGTGGGGGAATCAGACCCGGTTCTCCAGATCAGACTCCACCGCTCTTAACCATTACACCACGCTGGCTCTCATGGGGAGAAAAACTCCACATTCCTCCCTGCACAGGAGATGTCAGAGTGTTTGAATCTTGGGCTCCATGAGAATGAAAACCAGTTTATTTCCTGGCTCAGATGAGGGGAGGACAGAATACCCCCGGCATGGTTGAAGGGAGAGAGTCGACAGTCCCAGAGAGGCACATGAGTGGGGGGGGGGGAGGAAGAGTTCCTGCTCCCTCCCTACAGAAAAAAGGTTGGAGATTTAGAAGCTGGGGGTGTCCGGTGAGCTGAAAGGGGCTTTGGGGAAAGGAAGGAATGTAGCCATGGTTTTTGTGGTGCAGTCTGTGCTTATGGGCATAATAAGTATGCCATTTGCAATAAACTTTGCATAAAATAGTTAATTTGCATTTAATTAATTTAATTAAGAATGTCAGGCAAAATGGTCGGCCCTCACGCATGTTCACTTCATCAAATCTGTCTCTCTTTGAAAAAAGTTTGGACACCCCTGTGTAGAAGTTTTTAGTTAATTTGGCCACTAATATTAGAACTAAATTCTAGAAACACTAATGCTGTTCAATGTTTTTCAAACTGCTAAGGTATTTTTAAACTGCATTAATGACAATGTTCTTTCTGCTTTTGTTTTATCTTAAAGAATAACTGCCATGACATAGTCTACTATTAAAACTTTCCTGGCTGCTAAATTGCTGCAGACGGTCAAAGGGAATGATTTTGCTATACAGCAGAATTCATTGGCCAGTTCCCAATATTCCTGAAGGCAACAGAATTGTTACCTGTGTTGCACGTGTGCCTAGCAGATATCGTTTGGTGAGACAGGCATGCACAATCTGTGGGTGCTTAAACATTATTAATGTTCATTTGACAAAGCAAAATTAAAAAAATGACAAAATATATTTTCAAGTTTGGCCCACCCTCTGGGGGCAGAGGAACACCATTCCTGGAGCCCATGGGGCCTTGATGTCACAAGCCCAGTCACTGTTTCTTTAAGGCAGGTTCTTCATTCAGCAATACAGACCCCTGAAGGAGTGGTTCATCTCACCCACCTTGGTCATATCGTTGCATAGGAGAAGAGCCCGGAGGCTGCAATCTGCCTCCTCCTGCCTTCTCCTCCTCCTCCCAGAAGCCTCCTCCCAAGTTCCCTTCCTTCCTTTTTATAGCCCCAGCTTCACACCTTGAGTTAAGCTCCACCCTCTTCTCTGTTCCTTACCTGGGCCCGGAGAGCCATTGTTCTTTCAACCAGGCTTGCTTTCAGCCCCCACATCCTATGAGCTTCCCTGGCCCAGAGTGCAGAGGCTGCCCTTGATCCCAGCCTGCATCACCCAGGTGAGTTTTGCTGCTGGGCCCACCGTCCAGCCCTGCCCAGGCTGTTTGTTTTTGGGTAAACTGCCACAAAATTACATCAGATTTCAACTGAATACAATGCATTAAACTATATCACTTGGACCGAATCTCATCAAAACTGTCATTTCTTTGGAGCACTGTACGTTTAATCATAAAATAAATAAACCTCTTTTAGTAATCTACTTGCTGTTGTCTGGAGCCTTTGTTGATTTCCACGAACTTGCAAAAATTAGATGTATAGCTGTAATCAAGTTCAAGACTAATGGTTGGACTGTTTTTGAAATTCCAGGGAGATAATTTAGTAACCTACATTCTGGATCATTTTCTAACACTTTTTTTTCCTGAGCCAGTACTTATCAACTCTGCTACGCGCTTCCAATACCAAGTTGCTCTCAGACAAAACCACTACATACGTATAAAACCGGCACAAACCTGAATGTGAATTATATGTTTTAGTTTAAGTGTCAGATAAAGCTGATGTACTATCTTGCATAAGTTCTCTCTGAAATTTAAACACTGTGAACCTTGATCCTGTCAACAGTGCAAATTCCCACACTTCTGTTGGTATTTCATACCCTAATACTAAATTCCATTTATACTTAAACTTTGAAATCTCCATTTTTGTTTTTATCTGTTTGCTTGTTTATCAAGCTCGGGGAAAAAGACGCTTTGGATGTTAGATTATGATTTTTTCAAAATCAGTTTGCTCAACTAATAATGCAGTCGAGATATTCTCAAAGCTTAACATTACATTTGAAAACCTTATTTCCCTCCCAACCGTTTACCTTGGAAATCTCCATTCCACCAAACATGGCTGGAAGGGAAGCAGTGAATTACTGACCCGTAAATCAGAGTTATATGGCTTTCCTACTGAAGGGAATAGCATGCAAGAGTGATACGCTGATTTTATGATGTAACGTACAAATTACTCAGTGTTTGCAAATAAGGTTTAGGGAAAGCCCACATAGAATATTAAGTTCAGAGACAGGCGCAAGTGTCGCTTTGAATACCTGTCTTGCTTGTTACACACTAACAAATATATTGAGAGGATGCTGGCAAACCATTTTAAAAGAGCATCTGACAGAATTCTTAAAACTGTTTTCAAGAGTATCCAAAAATATTTATGTACGAGACCTTTTTAGATTACAGTCATGGAAACTTACCACATCTACTCTTGGACTTTCAACCTCTGTTTTCTGGCACGCAGTCCAAACTGTTACTAACGAACATACCAAAGATGGCTGCTTTTTCTCATCCTTACACCACAAAAGATTAGGCCAGACTTCCCCTTTCTCTCCCTTTGTTCTCTTATTCTTTGAAATTATTTTGTGACACATAAGACTATGACCTTCTGCAGATGTAATTGGGAGTTATCCATACTAAACTCAGAAGGATTTGTGAGTAATTGTGTATAAGTTAAAGTTTTAAGTATAGCACCAAATATGGTATCAAACAGCTCTAATAGCAGCTGTTGACCAGAGAGCTACAGTTTATGATGTCCAGTGACCCCTCCTAATGTAGCACTCAAGTGTTGAGTTAGTGAAATCTAGCACAAACCAAGGGATATCCAGCCTGCTTTTAGTCTGATTGATCCTGGCATTAAGTCTGTGTAGCCACAGGAAATATGAGATTGAATGCAGTAATATTCCTGATTTACTCCAGAATGTAAAAGTTCAAACTCACTCCCCCTTTCATCCACCTACATCTTGTTTAGTTGTGCTCTCACACTACAAATCCTTCTGACACACACACCCCTCAAATCACAGCTGACTTACAATGACCCTGTAGGGGTTTCAAGGCAAGAGGTGGGTTAGCAGTGCCTTCCTCTGCACAGCAACCCTGGACTTCCTTGGTGGTCTCCCATCCAATACTGACCAGGGCCAACCCTGCTTGGCTTCCAAGATCTGACGAGATCAAGCTAGCCTCGGGTATCCACATCAGGGGGAATAAGTCCCATGGGAACACCAAAGGGCTACTTTTGAATAAATATACATGATTAAACTAAGGGTTGTAAAGAACAGGCCAACTAGATTCTGTTACCCTCCTTCTTTCCAACAGGCATTAACTTTTTTTTGAGGGGGCATCCAATCATATCTGCTGCCACATCTGCTTTTGCCCTTAAGGTGCAATTCTTGTTTGATAAATACAACCATAGGTCCCAATACATCACTGCTGCACTGAGGGGACTAAGCTCAGTAGAACTTTTGATTGTGCTGAAAAGAATGTTCTGACATCTGGGAACATGTTCCCTGTTCCTTTTCATGATCAGATAAATAGCCAATATATTCTGATTATGAGGGAAAGGGCTGGCAACTTTTGTTTTTACCGGCCTTGCATCTGTGCCTTTTTTCAGCAGCCCAAGAACACATACATTAATCATAGAAAGTGCCAGTTGCAGTGTTTCTAGATGTCTGATTGCTGTTAAAAGCAAAGGAGCATTGACTGTAAAGACCTCGGCAACACCAATGAGGCATTTGATCAAATCCTCTCCATACAAGACATATTGTGAATAACAACACTACAAGCAACAGCGCTGGTTTTGCTGGGAATCTATTAGATAGAATATGTAAACTGATGCGTAATTTTGTCTTTACTGTCATATACATTTGAAATCAAAATCAATTGAAATTTCAAAAAACAACAACTGAGTAGACAACTTCAAAGTTGATCCTGCATTTCTGTTTTGCCTCTAAAACAAAATTCCACACCAAGAAATGCACTGCCAAACGTATGCAGGAAGGATGAAATCATGTGTATTGTGTGACCAACTAGGAGGCGTATGACTAATTTTCCTAAAGATTGCCTCTTTCAGGAGTTTACTTCAGGATTGTTGTTTCATTTTTAAAACATTTCTCCCACACATAAGACGTGTGGTTAATGAAAGGGAATGGTGTTTTCAGTCTAGAAACCCATTCCTTAATATTTCCTTCCTACTTATAACTGAAGTTCTAGGTCAGTGATGGCGAACCTTTTAGAAACCGAGTGCCCAAACTGCAACCCAAAACCCACTTATTTATCGCAAAGTGCCAACACAGCTAGAAGTCCACATGGGGCTAGGGGTTGCCAGGTCCCTCTTTGCCACCTGCGGGAGGTTTTTGGGGTGGAGCCTGAGGATGGTGGGGTTTGGGGAGGGTCTTCAATGCCATGGAGTCCAATTGCCAAAGTGGCCATTTTCTCCAGGTGAACTGAAATAGCAGATCTCCTGCTACTACCTGGAGGTTGCCAACCCTGCATGGGCGGCCGAGCGGGGGAAGGAAAGCAGCTGGAGCATAGCCCCCACTTCTTCAGTTTGGTTCTTTTCCCAACTGTTATCTTCATACGAATTAAAAAAGACTGTTATGCGGGGGTGCTGATTGTGGGGACAGCCCTCTGCACGAGCTCAGAGGCACCTTCGGTTGCATGAACGAGCAGAGTGGAAACCTAAGCTAAGCTAAGGGCTTGGCTCCAGCACAAACGCCAGGCAGGCCCCTGTTCAGCCCTCACTGCCAACCCCCTGCGCTGCAGTCACCAACCAGCCTGCTGCAGACAGCTGCCCAGGCGTCCCACTCCCGGTCCAGCCCTGTCCCGGCTCTGCCTCTTCCAGTCCGCGGCAGAAGGCTCATTGTGGTCTTCACTTCATGAGCGCGCAGCCGGCGACTGAGGAAAAGGCACTGGGAAGGAGCCCGGCACTTCCCAGAGGAGCCGGGAAGGCACTGCTGGTCTCCAGCCTCCTCAGCCGGGGGAACGAACAGGCAAACTCTGTGCTGGGGCGACAGCTCGTGTTCCCACAGAGAGGGCTCTGAGTGCCACCTCTGGCACACGTGCCATAGGTTCGCCACCACTGTTCTAGGTTGTATGCCTTCAATACCTAACGTCACACTCTGCCGACGACTGTGTTCCACATAAAACGCAGGATAACTCTGGGTAGGTAACCTATTGAAATCAATGGCAGAGTATGGGTTCATGTGACAACACTTATCTGGGAGTGTTTTTAAATGAGTGGGGGTGTGGGAGTGGTTGATATGACGATCGGTGGCCCTGATGCAGAACAAGCCAAATGAAAACCCAAGGGCAGAAACATCAGGCTTTGTGATTGGTGGTGGATTGTGCTGTCTAGTCACAGCCAACTCATGGTTACCTTGAAGGCAAGAGATGAATGGAGGTGGTTTTGCCATTGCCTCCCTCTGCACAGCAACCCTGGTATTCCTTGGTGACCTCCCATCCAAATACTAACCCGGGCTGACCCTATGAACTTCTGAGACTGGACAAGACCATGCTAGCCTGGGGCCATCCAGGTCAGGGCAGGCTTTGTGATTAGGGTATAAAAAAGCAATTCTGTCACTTTGGTTTTTAAGGAAAATGCAATCTTGACAATGAGCTGTGACTGTTGCTGATATCTGTATTTTTTTCTTTTTAAAAAAATCATCCTGAAGTCCTCCCACTCCCACAAAAGGACACCAAAAGTTTTGAATGTCATATTTGATTACAGGATATTTTATTTAATTTTGTCATGAAATTTAGAATAGATTATTTTTCCAACAGGTGCTGTGTTAGATGTCAACTCTGGAAAAGTATTGGTTGTACAAGACCGAAATAAAGTAAGTTGATCACATTATTAGGAGAAATAAACAATTTAATATGAATTGACATGACTATAGTAGTACATTGTACTAGAAAAGGTTAAAAAATAACTAAATTAACATACACTTTAGTTAAACTGACAGGGTAACACTTTTAAGTACAGTCTATCCATGTATTATTAGTTATGATGTCAATTATATTTCTTAGCCAGGCCACAATTTTTAGAAAGGGAAATTAAATTGTGGAGTGACTTGGTCCCTGAATAGGAAGAATTTTCCAGGAAAACCTCATTGTGAGAGCATCGCTTTTGGTTCCTGGTATGTCTTTTCTAGTTTTTTTATTTTTCAAGGCTTCAGTGGGCATATTTACTCACTTTGGGGGACTGTAATGCAAGTATTTGTTAAACTACTATTTAATAAGTAAATTATGGCCACAGTCCATGGGGGTAAGCCACATTGAACACTGTGGGAGTTACTTCTAAGGAGACATGCATAGGACCAAACTGCACATGTCTTGATATCTTTCTCTAGAAGCAGCCAAAGCTGGATATTCCTAGAGACAGAAATGCAAGAGTAGATGGCTCTGAGGTAATCGAGAATGAAAACCTTACAAAGAAGACTCTAAACCACTGGCTGTAAAGAACAGTCTAATTGCTTTTAGTGTTTTGGAAGAAGGCGACTAAATTTGAGGTTTCAAAAATAAGCTATCAGGCGTCTGCTGTAATTTGCTGTAAGAGAAATACATTAAAGTTTTAGCAGAGACTGCAAGGCAGCCAAAACTGGCAGGGAAGTCCTACTCTCTCCAATCTAGAGCATGAACAGGAACACATAATGTGGAGCATGTGATTTAAGTACAGCACACAAATCAGTTACATGAACATATATGTGCTGAAGTTGGCATAGCCTTATGAACTTAAAGAAGACCATCAGGGAGATACTGTGCCTGGTTTCACTGCCGGGGGGCGGTTACTGTACCAGAGCTAATGGCAGCATAATATAGACACAATCATGCTCAACCAGTAGTAAAGGCAAACATTCATAGAAACAAAAGTCAACTCAGCAACACTTAACAGATTTGCCTAAAGTGCCTATACTTGCCTACCCCCCAATCATGATGATGCTCACCAATGACATTCCCACATAATCCATGCAGAGAAGCCACCAACTAACACATAGGAATGGATAAATGAACCCATGTCATCCTCAGACCTGGACATCATATAGCTCATAAACAAAGTACAACCAGGCAGCCAGAAAAAAGAAATCACCACCACCTCCCAGTGTAGAGTACTATGATGCAGTGGGAAGAAGAGCTGGAACTGATACCTGTAGCCCCACATTGCAGAGGTACATGAAGACAGGTTTTTGAATCACTTGGCAGAACACAAAAGAGCCTTCAAATAACCATCCTTTGGCAGAAAAAAATGGCAAGCCTGGGCTGGGAAGCAAAGATTGTCCTTCTAGTTACATTCCAGCAAGGTCCATATCCCAAAGGGATGGGAGCATGGATGGAGACACATGGACTCTTAGGAGAAACAATTTCAAGTCCCACTGTAGGGAAAGTGTTCCCATAAACACGGGAAATCTCCAAGAAACACAGTTGCTTGGGTGCCTGTGTGATGGAACAAGTTTTTGCCAGGAGGAGGTGACATGCATGAGGAAGAGCAGAAACCGTAACTGGAAGCTCACGGGCTGGTGCCAGGGATTGCCTGGTATTTCAGAGGGAAAGAACGCTGCAAAGGGGAAACAGGAGATGTAGTTTGAGCTCATCCCAATGATACACTGAAGTGACTTCCAGAGTTTACCTTCTAGATGTTTTGCCAGGAACAATGATTTTAGATGAAGAAGGCAGCGCATTTGAACTAGAACCCATTATTTTGAATCCAGAGTTAACACAGATGTAAGAGCAGACAAAATACAGAGTTATGCTGAGGCCTCTGCAGTATTGTAAGGGCCAGTCCCATGACATTCCCCTTCCTTCCTCCACTATCCTCATGTTCTACCCCTGCAGTGGACAGCCATATGAAGAGGCTTCATGTGGCCCAGTCTTAACAGCACAGCCTAGGGTTGCCAATTCTGGGTTGGGATATTCCTGAAGATATGGGGAAGGAGCCTGGGGAGGGCAGGTTTGGGGAAGGACCTTAACAGGGTATAATACCATACTGTCTACCTTCCAAAGCTGTCATTTCCTACAGGGGAACTGATCTCTGTTGTCTGCAGATCAGTTGTAATCCCTCCATATCTCCAGATACCACCTGGAGATTGGCAACCTTAGCACAGCCTCAGGTAGGGCTGTGAGGCCTGGCAACTAGCTGGAGACTGGGGCTGGGGACATGGAAAGGCAGCCGCTGGAACAGCATGACATCACTTTCAGAAAAAAACAAGTGATGTCACACCACTCTAGGAATTGCCAGAAACACTATGGTTAAAAAACAGAGTTTCCATTGATTTCTAGAAAAGTGTGGCATCAGTTCTGGGTTTCCCCCAGAGGTGATGTCACACCATCAGCCCAACAGCTGGGGGGTCTCCCACACCACTAGAACTTGCAAGTCTATCCTCAGGACAGAAGAGATCGCAATTCAGTCTCTGGGCATAGTCCTACTGAGGAAAGGTGAAAGGCCACGCTCCCATGTGTGTTTGAGGAAGTGTATGTAGTGTTTAAGTCAAACAGAGTGCAATGTGCAAGGACCAGTGACTTAATGAAAGTAATATTTGGTATATGGTCATAACGGCAATAAGCAGACAGCATGTCTTGAAATGTTAGGATATCCTTCAACAGTACCATCATCACCAAATCCCTTAGTGCAGCATCGCTGTTTTCTACGGGTGAACAAAGCCCCGTTTTCTTTTTTCCCTGTCAAAAAGGCTTTTTTAAGCCTTGCAGAGGCTGGGGAACCTATTTGGAGGCGCCGCTGCTGCGCCTCGGCTGTGATGTCCCTGGCTGCCGCAAGGCTCAGGAATAAGCTGTTAGACTTTGAAGTCCCTCCCCTCTCCAAACCCCACCCACCTCAGGCTCCACTCCCAAAAATCTCCAGGTATTTCCCACTATTCAGCACAAATGCCAATTGTGGTGATGGTGGTTCTTGTGACGTAGAACTGGAAGAAGGCCAGTGAATATCCATTGCAAGATGATTGCTCCATGCATTGTGAATCCAAGGGCTGAATCAACAACTTGGCAGATTAAAATTCAGTATTAATGACCCAGCCACATGTCTTTAGTGGCAAACTTGTCCCACATTAACACCAGGACATTGTAGATATGATAGGCATCAATCCTAAGAACACTTACCTGGTAGTAAGAGCCACTGAATAAAATGGAACTTATTTCTTAATAACCATGCATAGAATTGTGGTTTAAGTTACTTAGAAGTCTTGTATATCTGATTTCTTAAAAACTATTATCTAAAACATGAGTGGTTTTACAAATTCTCTGTAAGCAACTATACTATATGTAACAAAAACCAATCATTTGTTTGCTATAAATAGATGTAGAGCTCAATTATTTCTTGTTTCTTGTATTCTGGTTAAATAATTTTGCTCCCTGATTTTCTTCTTAGCCATAAGACTTTCAGTTCACAGAGAACAACAGACACTAGATGAACTTTAGAGAAAATAATACTCATGACCAAGCAGAAATAATATAATACGCTTAATTTGTAATTCAAGTGTTGAAGGATAAGAGCCTGAAATGTAATGTAGTGAGTAATAAAGTATTAAAATATTGTCGAAGGCTTTCACGGTCAGAGTTCATTGGTTCTTGTAGGTTATCCGGGCTGTGTAACCGTGGTCTTGGAATTTTCTTTCCTGACGTTTCGCCAGCAACTTTGGCAGGCATCTTCAGAGTAGTAACACTGAAGGACAGTGTCTCTCAGTGTCAAGGGTGTAGGAAGAGTAATATATAGTCAGAAAGGGGTTGGGTTTGAGCTGAGTATTGTCCTGCAAAAGTAATGTGCTAATCATTGTCCTGTAAGTATCAAGATAATGTGCTAATGAGGATATGGTATGTTAATATGGAACCATTGTATCCTGAAGTGATTTGTTAATGTGTGTAATCCAAAGCTAATCTGCATGGCTATTGTTGAATGTTGTCTTTGTTAGTCTGGAGGTTTTTTAGAACAGGAAGCCAAGCCTTATTCATTCTTAAACTCTCCTCTTTTCTGTTAAAGTTGTGCTGATGTTTATGAATTTCAATGGCTTCTCTGTGCAATCTGACAAAATAGTTGGTAGAATTGTCCAGTCTTTCAGTGTCTTGGAATAAGACCCTGTGTCCTGTTTGTGTCAATCCATGTTCAGCCACTGCTGATTTCTCAGGTTGGCCAAGTCTGCAGTATCTTTCATGTTCTTTTATCCTTGTTTGTATGCTGCGTTTTGTGGTCCCGATGTAAACTTCTCCACAGCTGCAAGGTATACGATATACTCCTGCAGAGGTGAGGGGGTCTCTTTTGTCTTTTGCTGATCGTAGCATTTGTTGTATTTTCTTGGTGGGTTTAAACACTGTTTGTAGGTTATGTTTTTTCAAAAGTTTCTCCATCCTATCAGTGACTCCTTTAATAAATGGCAAGAATACCTTTCCTATGGGAGACTGTTTTTCCTGAGTTTTCTGATTTTTGTTTGGTTTAATGGCCCTTCTGATTTCATTCTTGGAGTAGCCGTTTGCTAGCAGTGCGTGATTTAGATGATTAGTTTCTTCCTTGAGAAACTGTGGTTCACAGATCCGTCTTGCACGGTCCATTAATGTTTTGATTATTCCTCTTTTTTGTCGGGGGTGGTGGTTGGAGTTTTTGTGTAAGTAGCGATCTGTGTGAGTTGGTTAGGTCACAAGGTCTACCGGAAACCAACTCACACAGATCGCTACTTACACAAAACGAAACGTCAGGAAAGAAAATTCCAAGACCACGGTTACACAGCCCGGATAACCTACAAGAACCAATAAAGTATTAACTTTGCCTTTTTAGCCAATGTAAAGCAGAACTCTTCATATTCCCATATAACGGGAGCCTCCAAGCTCATTTTGACTAGTTGCCAGCTTAATGTATAAATTTGGCACATGCACTGTAAACTCCAGACTATAGTTTCCAGCACAGTAAAATCTGTATGTCCCAATGTATAACATTACTTTTCCACTGATGTATGTAGTGATGAAGAATATATTAATAAATTTAAGAACTACTCCTTCAAAAAAAGGTATGCTTTAAAATGCTCCTCTAAAGAACAACTTTATGAAGAACCATATTGTACTTGTTAAGGATCTGGCTTCCTGCCTTTTTAAAACTTTCGGCTGAAATTTGCCAACAGTTTTTAGGTACAAAAATGTCCTGTATTTCTATGCAAGAGGAACGTGTTTATTTAGAAGGTTCAGAGCACTCTGAGTTCCAGAGATGTGACCAAGTATATTGAAAGTTCAGAGACATTATGTTTGTGTAATGGTGACCTGTACTGTGCTGGAACATTTTAAGAGCCACTTATGTGATGTCATGTCTAAAGCTAATCAAAAGAAAAAAGTTTCCAATGAAGCCTGAAAGTGCATTAAGTATTTTTCTATAAATTGGTTTTATATGTATACTACCGGTAGTTAAGTTGCTAGTTAACATGGTGTGCAATGGCAGAAGGGGGTACAATGTTAATCCTGATAAAAATAGAGGTACTGTTGATGGGGGAGGGGGAGGTCTGACCTGAGAACTGGTATTTGCCCTGTTCTGGTTGAGGTTGCACACCCCTAAAGGAGCAGGTTCATAGCTTGGAGGTGCTTCTGGATGTGGATTTCTGTTGGATAAACAGCTTCAGCTGGTGAAACAGCTGTGGCCCTTCCTGAGCAGGAAAGATCTTGCCTCTGTGGTGCATGCCCTGGTAACTCCTGGATTAGATTACTGCAATGTGTTCTATGTAGGGCTGCCCATGAAGACTGTTTAGAAGCTACAGTTGGTACGGCCAGAACAATGATTCGAGTGGGTCATAGAGACCATATCAGTCCAGTCTTGTTCCAGCTACAAATCTCTCTGGACCCAATTCAAAGTGCTAGTATTGATCTTTAAAGCCCTATATGGCTTGGGACCAGTATAGTCTGTCTTCCTATATCATTGTCTTCTGCAAGCAGGTGAAGACTTATTTTATTTGGCAGTCCCTCACAAACTTTTTAATGTTTGGATTGTTTTAATGCTCACTACCTTGGGCACCCTGAATTGGGTGGAAAGGCAGCACAGAAATGTTTTAAATAAATAAATGTAGGAAAGACTCAAGGTATTATCTTTGCACTCTGGCTTCATACTTTTGTTCCTTCTTCACCTTTGGTGGGACTGGCAGTCTTC
Organism: Euleptes europaea; assembly: GCF_029931775.1. Lineage (NCBI taxonomy): Eukaryota > Metazoa > Chordata > Lepidosauria > Squamata > Sphaerodactylidae > Euleptes > Euleptes europaea. The sequence continues at coordinate 32,439,917 of NC_079320.1, read as the reverse complement.
TAGAGCAAATCTTTCTGGATGACAAAAGGTCTTGTTTGCCTGTGTAGGATACCAGAAGCACTAACCATGATGCATTTGCTTAAGGAATCCGTGAAGCACTAATGTTGCTGCAGCAGGCAACCACTGCCACTGTCACTGTAGGGGTGGGGGAGTGAAAGTTACACTCCCACATTATTGCCACTGACCGGACTGCTCTTCTCCCTTCTCACACACACAATAAATAAAAGGCACCTAACATTCTTTGTAAGAAAGAGCTTGAAGTTGCTAGAAAATTTCACTCTTTATTTTATTAATTGTTTAACTTGAATTATAGAACAAGTGATTGCTCAGATGACATACAAGTATCTGTTTTATTTCTGAAAACCAATGCTTTGTTATTAAAGATACAAAAGAAAATGTTATTGCCAGTGCAGTATAGAACAGTACTACAATCATTGTTTCAAAACATACTGTTTCTTGTAAAAAGCAAACATTGAAGAATACACTGGTGGTTAAATATTAGATTATATCAGCTTCAATCCAACACAGATCTAGTTTTCTTTAAGGCCACGGAAATCAATGAATTTAAGAACACTTTAACTATGTTGGATTGTGGCCATAGACTACCTGTAGCAGCTTCTTTAATGTCTCCTTTACTACTTTAACTAGTTAATGAGCAGCAAGGTTGCAAGTATAAACCGTCTAACAGTGATCAGACGAATCAGTAGATGTTTTCTTGCAATATATTGTGTAGACATTTAATTGTCTTTGGTGATCACATTTGCAAAAACGAAAAGTTTATAAGTCAACAAAGAAAGGAATTGTATTTTGTTCTTCATAACAGAAAAAAATAAGATTATCTTGTTATTTTTATTCACCTTTTAAGACTACAAACGTCTGGAAATTTCCAGGAGGATTGTCTGAACCAGGTGAAGATATAGGTAAGCACTTGGCTGATAGAACTATTACAGTAATGGCTGCCTTTTAATCCAAAAGCAACTAACTTGCAGGCCTCCACTGGTTCCATGTTGACCAAGGTCTGCAGTGTAAGATAGACAGGAGTCTAGTTGAAGCTTAAGGGTTCGAATGTGTATTCGATGTTTAGATGCAACACCTTCTACTTTTTGCCAATACTTCAACAGTTACCACACAACTCCCATTTTACCACCTGGGACAGATCATGTGCAATAACCCTCCCTATTCAGGCCAGCTTCACAACATTTTCACGGCTTGTGTATCAATGACATACTCATTTTAATTACTGAATTACAAGTAATGTTGCTTAACGGCTTCAAGGCAGGCTGACAGAAAGTTTATTGAATGATAAATATTAAGTATATTAGTAAACAACATTTTAAACTCTATTATGTACTAAATACATTTTTGGTATGTTACAATTCTCAGTATCTTAATATCTTGCATTTTTTGTCTTTTCAAAATGGATAATGATTTGTAAGGAAAGACTCATAAAAAGTTGTTGAAACATATTCTCAAATTTCTGCTGTAATTAATTATATAATGTAATGTGTGTGGTGAACAAACATTTGCAAAACAGTGGCTTTTTGTAGCTGTCGTGCTGTGTGACTGCCAGACTGGGCAACTGTCAAGTCCTCGTTGAAACCCCAACCACAGTTAATCAACTTGGAAGCAATTAAAACCACTGGATCCATCATCCATATATGTTTATGATGGGGAAATATATGTATATGCCATACAAACATATTTAGACATACTGGTAGATCCTTTCCTGAACCAGAGTATGCTGTACTGCTTTTCCTAGCCTTTTAGGAATTTAATACTGAGACATTAACAATAATTTATTCCTTCCACCAATATATAAAATACTTCCACAGGCAACTTTTATTGGAAAGATCAGAAAAGAAAATCTCAGTATGAGTCCTTAGAGTTAAGATGTGTGTGTGTGTATACTTTCTTTTTGAGAAACTATTGACTAATCTGCATTTTCCGGGTAACAGAGGGACTTCTTTAATTAACTCTACTCGTTTTAGTAAACTAACTCTTGTGGAGGGGGGATTTTGTATATTTGAGTAACAAGTGCGTTCACTTGTTATATCTTCCTGTTGTTGCAGGCTTTCCTTGGGGTTTGGTTGTTTATAAATTGGGAACCTAAACATGCCTGTGGTGTTCTTATTGATAATAGTTTCAGATGGTAGCATGTTGGTCTGCAGTACTAGTCTGATGAAGGAACACTAAAACCCTAAAAATCCCGGCCGCCACACATCCACTCCCCCTTCAGGAATGGGCTGTAACAGTCCTATTGATTGTGTAATCTGATTGAAGCCTAAATATTCCTATTCTGCTAATGTCGTCAATAAAGAACATTGAGATGTCTGCTGGGATCTGACAGGAGCTCCACCTCCAGTATGACACGAATGTACTCTAGTTATCTTTTCTGCTAAGTGTAACCTGTATCATTTGTGATCCCTAACTGGTAAGTCAGCTGCCAAAAAACACAAATGGACTTTTACTTCTTTCAGTGAGTGTGTGACCTAACCATGTGAAATTCTGTTGGGGAAAATGTTCTTCATAAAAGGTTTGGAAACCATATGGTTAAGTTGGGTTTTCTAGTACTGAGATTGTACCTGTAATTAAATTGAAGAGGTAGAAGGCAAAAAAACAAAACAAACCTAGTAAACCTCAACAGACAGTGTTTTGCAAGAAACTGTAATATTAATCACAGCATTTCAGATGGAAGTTTCTACAGTAGTGATTTTAGAATACCTACGAGAAGAATGAAAGTGGCCAATTTTTGTTGATTCCCCCTTCCATCTAACAGAAGGAAAAGTAGACAAAATGTACATGGTGGGAAGTCAGATTCAGGGGCTAGCAGGGGTAAACGAGAGAAGCAAAGCCTGAATCATGGTAAAAATCCCCAAAATGTAATTTCTGACTAAAAGTAGCACAAAAATTCTGTTTTCCCATTTAGGAAACACAGCCATTCGAGAAGTTTTTGAAGAGACTGGCATAAAGTCAGAATTCAAGTCCCTTCTAAGTATACGGCAGCAACACAGACACCCTGGAGCCTTTGGGAAGTCCGATATGTATATCATCTGCCGCCTGAAGCCTTGTTCTTTCAACATCAATTTCTGCCAGCAGGAATGCCTGAGGTGTGAATGGATAGACCTAGCTGAGCTTGCCAAGACAAAAAACACTACTCCAATCACCAGCAATGTAGCTAGACTACTTCTCTATGGATACAAGGAAGGATTTGATAAAATTGATTTAACCGTGAGAGAATTTCCATCCGTGTACACTGGCCTTTTCTATAAACTGTACCATAGAGAACTGCCAGAGAATAATTGAAATATCACAAACTTATAACAAATTGGGGAGGGTTGTAAGTCAAATAATACTTTTGCTAACATTTTTGTGGGATTACAATTTTTTTATTTTAAAAGGATATATATTACTGCATTTAAAATGTTTAAAAATATGCAGTTCTGCACATTTTGAAGTCCTTTACATGAATGGTCCAAACCTAGTTTTGTTGGAAGTAAAGGACTTTGTGCTGTCTCTTAACCTCAGACTTCAGAGGGGGACTTGACTAGAGAGTCAGAGAGGAGTCAAGGCACTGGGCATCCTTTCTCTATTGCTCTGACACTATCCCTTTTCTGTGTAGATTGCGACTCTCAGGGAAACCCTTCCTTCCTCCTTTTCACACCTCCACTTGCATGCATTCCTTCTTCTCCATCTTGCAACCATGAGGGCCGGACACACATCCCATATCTCTCTCCAGCCTAGTTAGTTAGACTAGATTAGGAAACTATATTTACTCTTTCCTATGCGAGAATTGAGTTCCTATAATAAATTAAGTATATTAGTTTGAATAGATAAAAGGCTCTGAGCAATTTTGTTCCTGGCACACAGACTAGATGGGCTTTGTTGTGCACAACAGCCTTTGAACACTCTGCTAAATTACCAGATTTTATATGAAAAATCTAATAATTTTGTAACATTATTCTAGGATCCTCAAGTAGAAAACAATATTGACTTGGTACTAAATGTGTATAAGTGCTTCATCCTAGCACATTCTCTCACACATGCATGCACATACTTATACACATGCTAAAAGGCACAGTGGCTCCTGGAAATGAAGTAATTTGAAAGCTGCAATACACAGTTCTACACAGTAATAATCAGATATCAGTCAGCAAGTGAAGTTAATCCTGACAAATATTTGGTCACATTTTTGTCTTGTGAGAAAAGGAGGAGGTCTGCAGCTGCTACGGCATACCTTGTAGGCCACATCACCGTAATCAGCATTTGGCAGACATGGGAAGGAAAAGGATAGCTTTCTGGCCTCGTCCAGTCTTTGGTCCAGGTTTGTACTGCCCAGTCCGTTTCAGTGCAACATACCAATCACGGTATTTCCGAGAACGATACGTATTGTAATTATTGGATTCCAAGCGTTCAAAAAAGAAGCATTCATCTGTTACATATTTCTGAAAATGAAGGAAGAGCAGTCATAATCAGAGAGGTTTTTTTCCCAGTCAGTTACTTACATGTCATGTCATAATTAGATTTTCCTGACTAATTAAAATTTGACTGAGGATTCCTCCCACTTAGCGAAATAATTGACTTTATGCTAGACCCACATAATATACATACTGTAAACACACAAGTAATCTCAAACTGGAGATGGATATTTAATATGGCAGCTTTATGTTATCACAAATTAAACCCTCTACGTAATGTAATGTGATCAGGAATTCTATGCTTTTAACTATTTTAATAGCCCAAACTAAATATAATCATTATAGATTTACCAACTTGCCATAATTTTAGATTAAATTTACTAACATCCCCATCTGGTAAGAGCTTGTTTCACACCTAACCATGGTTTGCACGGATGAGCCTGGAGGCTTCTTGGGTTTGCATGAGTCTTTTCCTCTCAACTTGCTTTCTCAGCTAACCATAGGTTATTACTTCAGAACCACAAACCATAGTATGATCTCTTCCTAACATACCAGAATTCCAAACCAGGTTGAGAATAGAATTGGGAGTTGGAGAGAAGAGACCAAGCCATAGTTAGTGGTTCAAACTTAATGACAAACTGGTTTCCCACAAAAGTGGAAGTCTCTAATTATCAAGCCATATATAAGGAGTAGAGGAAATGGGAGGGAGTATCTCAGTCCAAGGATCTGCTCCTGTGGTTTGTCATCAGCCAGCATGGTGTAGTGGTTAAGAGCAGTAGACTCTAACCTGGATGGAGAACCAGATTCGATTCCCCACTCCTCCACATGAAGCCTGCTGGGTGACCTTGGGCCATTCATATGTTCTCTCAGCCCCACCTACCTCACCGGGTGCCTTTTGTGAGGAGAGCAAGGGAATGTGATTATAAGCTGCTTTGAGACTCCTTAAGGTAGAGAAAAGCAGGGTATAAAATCCTTCTCTTCATTATCATGATGTATGAACCACTTCAACAAGTATATATATGTACACACACACACATACAGTCCTATAAATCAGTCTCTATTGCCATGAAAAAGCACCAAGATTAGCCTTAGTGACCATCCCACAGTGTTGAAATCACCTTCCTGTACCCAACTTTTATAGGACCTTTACAGTGTTTATTTATAAATGGTAGTATATCCTTACCAGTGCAAGCAATCTGCCATCTTCATTCATAGCAAGGAAACGATTTGCACATACACCTTTAATTGACACAACACCTCTTTCTTCTGCCTGAAGTAGCAATTTGACTAGACAGAAAGAAAGATAACATTAATTTTCAAGTAATTCCTTTGTTTTACCAAGTGAAAGCTGTTTCTCAAATCACTTTAAATGAAGCAGAAGCTTAGAAATATAAAGTATTTGTTTTATAAACAAATGTACTGTGAAGGGAAAAAGAAATAAGTTGTACAATAAACAAAACAGTTATTCTCAAATCAAATTATGCATGTTGAATCTTTTTACCTATACGATTCAAACTGAGAAGTCCAACTGATAAGTCACCCTTTCCTTGAAATAAGATTCTACATTTGAACCCAACGATGAGTTTACTGCACTACAGAAAGGACAGGTGGCTACACTTCATTTAAATTTCAAATAATAATATATACTTAGGTATATTTATGTGTTATTATCTGAAATTTAAATGAAGAGTGGCCAACTATACCTTCTGTAGTATGAAAAAGTAAACATGCAAAGTGTACACATGACTGCAAATATTCAACCATTAACCTAAAATCTATATTGCAAAATGTGACTGAGAACTAATCTGCATCTTGATGCTCCTTCATCAATGCTTGAGTATTTAAAAGTTTAAAAGCTGGCACTTGATGGAAGTAAGGAAATAAATCAACTTACATCTGTGAACCACCTCAACACTAGGTCTAAAAGGTTTTTGTAGTCCGTCTTTTCTGTGTAGTCTAGCAGCTTGTTTAGTTATAAAGAGGCCTTTAAAGTGGTTCAAAAAAACTGCTTCCAGATCATTATGACATTTTCAACCTTAATTTTTTTTTTAATGAAGTTAACTAATCTAGACATTTGGGGCTGCATCCATGTTTTTTGTCTTCACCTTTTTTGGGGAGAGGGAGCATCTACACAACACACTCTTTAATTATTAACTTCCCAAGTTTCCCCTATCAATACTATGTTCTCTCACACAAATTAAAAGATTTGGCTCTTTCTCAGGCTATAAAATCAATAGGAAAAAGCTGAAAATAATTTTAAAAATTTTAACAAAGCAGGAAGCAGAAGATATCAGAAGGACTACAGGATGTAAAGTAACATCAAATCCAGTTAAATATTTGAAAATAAACCTGACTAGACAAAACGACACACTACTTAAAGACAATTACAAAACAATGTGGGTGAAGATACAAGAGGACCTGCAGAGATGGTCTAAACTCAAAATTTAATGACTAGAAAAATGAATGTATTGCCAAAAGTATATCACCATTTAATGCAAATTATTAAATCGCTATTTACTGCTCATAATTGTTGCTATCATTTGTTTATTATATTAGTTTATTATTTCAGATGCATATTTTCCCTTTCTTTTTCTTTCATGTAATTATTGTTTGTTCTTATGGTCTCGAGGGGCCTGAAGACCTGTCACACTTTTTCTTCACATGCAAGTTCTTTGGCAGTCTCTGATAACTCCCCCTTTTCCCCCAACCATTCAGAGAACTACTACTTACATAATCTTCTTTCCAGAAATGAAAATCACATCTCACTGGAAGTTGCCAAACATATCATGGCTGCACTAAAAATTCAAGCTACTGCCATTAATTTAGTGCCTAGTTAAATATGCAGTTATACTGTGGCAATTTTAATTCGATATTTTTAATTATGTACTCAATATTTACTTTTCCCCAAACGGCTTAATGTTCTTTTTTCTCTTGCATTTCAATTATTGTTATATTATTCTGTCTAAGAGCCTATGTGCTATATAGACTTCCTTGAATAAATGGGTAAATGAACTATGTATGGTTGCTGAGATAAACACCACCATGTTATTGTAATGTTGCCACCTCCAAGTGGAGAAATGCCAGAATATTTGGGAGTAGAGACTGGGCAGAGTGGGTTTTAGAAAGGAGAGGGCCCTCAGGGCCCACTGAAGCTGCCATTGTCTTCAGGGAACAGATCTCTGTAGTCTAGGGATCAGTTGTAATTCCAGTGGAACTCCAAGGCCCACCTGGAAGTTGGCAAGCCTAAATTATTGCCAAATTGTCAAAAGAAAAATAAATACATGACCAATCAAACACAAGATATTCAAGTATTGGCAAGAACAAGGTGATATGTCCATTTTATTGATAATTAAAAACTGATGTACTACACTTGGAAAATATAATATACAGAAATACAATAGGAAGTTTTAACAGTAATATTTTTGTACTTTGCTGGGAGAAATTTACATTTTGCTAGTTTTCCATTCTTTCTCTACCATTCTAAAATGAACACATTCCTTCCATTCATTGAATTATTATGTTTACAATCAGTAAAGTTTTATTTATGCTGCCTCTGTAGAGAACGATGCCAAACTGCAGAGATATGCAAGCATTACAATGTTTTGTTTGTTTGTTTATAGTCCACCTTTCTTACAGGGACTCAAGGCAGATTTCACAGTGAATCAGTATAATGAACAAAATGGGACACTCAATAACCAATGCATTAGGATTTCAGAAGTCTAGTACCTCCAGAAATAATTGAAGCACAGCATAAGCATTAACATGACACATGAAGTGGTACAAAAATTACACAATAGGATCCTATGCACGGCAGTAAAGACCACAGTCCCTAATCATTTATCCAAGTAGGTTGTGAATCATTTTGTACAGTGCAACCCTATTACCTGTGCAGAAAAGCCCTCTTGAATAGTTCAGTTTTGCATAGTTTGCCGAAAGCAAGGAGAGTAGGAGCTTTCCTGACCTCCTCTGGCAAGTCATTCCACAAGGCAGGAGCCACAAAAGAGAAGGTGTATGGCCAGCTGTTGATTTTGCCCATTTGCAGGTTGGCACCTGAAGAAGCCCCAGCTGACATGAGCAAAGTTGCATTGGCAAAGAACAGGGAGAAAGGTGGTCCTGCAAATAAGAGGGGCCACGGCCATTAAGGGCTTTATATATGATAGTCAATACCATTATATATGATCGCCAATACCTGAGCCTGGTTTTGGCTGGGGAGGGGGGACTAGAAATGCAAGATAATTAATTAAGCTGAGCCCAGTAATAATGGGGTGTCTCTACAATGGAAGTAATATGCATGCTCCATCAAGCGCCCGCTGATAGCCAAGCTGAGGCATTGTGGACTAGTTGGAGTTGATTTTGAGGCAAGACCAATGTACAGTGCATTGCAATAGTCTAGTCTTGATATTACTATGGCGTGGAGCCAGGTGGCTAGGTCAGCCGTATCAAGGTAAGGGGCCACCTTACAAGCTAGGCAGAGTTGGTAGAAAGGTACATTGTTTACTCACCGAGAAGGTCCTTTCCGCTCTGAAGTAGAAGGTCATCTTGGAGCTTTGGGTGTTTCTCGTCCCATTGCTTGGAGAGGCAGTACTAAATTTGTTAAAAAACTACTTCCTGTCTCAGGGCGAGGAACGCCCATACTTCCAGTTTACTACTAAGAGCTCACGAGAGACAGGGAAAAACAGGTAAACATAACAGCTAGTCGTAATAACTGTGAAAACTGTATAACCATAATGTATTAGAAACATGAATTTAATAAATTCCTATTTAATGAGGAATACATGTGTGCGTTGATTTATTGTCCCCTTGGCTGAGGAGCACGTAAGCCACCCTAGAAGATGAGATACATCTCCGAGTGGGCAAGATGACCTTCTACTTCAGAGCAGAAAGGACCTTCTCGGTGAGTAAACAATGTACCTTTCCCGCTCTGAAGGAAGGTCATCTTGGAGCTTTGGGATGTCCAAGAGCTATTGTATTGGGTGGGAATCTGAGTCCTCATCTTCCACTACGTGTTGTAGGATACGTCTACCGAAGGCAGCTTCGGCAGAAGCTAAGGTATTAATGTGATAGTGTCTAATGAATGTGGAAAGATTTGACCAGATGGCCGCTCTGCAGATTTCTTCTGTTGACGCTTGTTTGAAGAATGCGGCCGAAGTGGCAGTACTTCGTAAGGAATGTGCTGTAATTCCTGAGGGCACTGGAATGCCACTGGCTATATAGGCTTCCCTAATGCAGTCATGGATAGTAGAGCTGATTGTCTGGCGAGACATAGGCATTCCCTTATTAGGCGCAGCTATGGATATACACAGGAATTCAGTCCTTCTGATGGATGCCGTTCTTGAAATAAAGATGTGCAGAGCCCTGAGTACATCCAAGGCATGCCAGGACCGTTCCTTAGGGTCGGAAGGGCTGGGGCAGAAGGACAGCAAATTAATCTCCTGGGCCTCGTGAAATCGGGACCGTACCTTGGGGTTGAAGGAGGGATCAGTTCGGAGGACCACTCTATCCTTATGAAATATGCAAAGGTCCTTGCGAATGGAAAGGGCTTTTAGTTCGGAAACCCGACGGGCTGAAGTGATGGCCGTTAGAAAAAGGGTTTTCATTCTGAGAAATCTTAGAGAGACCTCTCTCAATGGCTCAAAGGGTTTCTTGGTCAGGGCCGAGAGGACTGTGTTGAGCCTCCAGGTGGGGAAGCGATGTACTACGGGATGTGTGGATTGGGCCACGCCCTTTATGAAGGCTTTGACCTGGGGGTGTGAGGACATAGCGACCCCGTCTAAGGTGGGGCAGACTGATGCGATGGCTGCAATCTGCTTTCGTATGGTGGAAGCCCTAAGGTTTTGCCGTACCCCGTCCTGTAGGAATTGTAGGATTTGTGGTAGGGTTGGTGAGGTGGGGTTGGCCTGCTTTCGATTGCACCATCTAGTATAGGTCTTCCAAGTGTAATCGTATATTCTTTTGGTGGAAGGACGTCTGGCCTGTAGAATGGTAGAGGTCACCTCTTGGGACAGACCAAGATCTAATAGCCTAGCCCTCTCAATCTCCACGCGGTCAATTGGAACCATCCTGGATCCGGGTGTACTATCAGTCCCTGGGTGAGAAGGTTGGGCGTAGTGGGCAGCTGCCACGGAGAACAGATTGACATCTCCATCAGTGCCAGGAACCAGTGCGGCATGGCCAGTTCGGAACTATGAGGATAATCTCCGCCCTCTCTGATCGGATCTTTCGAATGATCTTCGGGAGAGTCGGTAAAGGTGGAAAACCGTACAGGAGACCCCGTGGCCATGGTGACAGAAGGGCGTCCACTTGTTCCGCCTCGGGGTGGAAAAACCTGGAGAAGAATCGGTGGACCTGTCGGTTCGGTGAGGAGGCAAACAGATCGATTTCCGGAACCCCGAATAGATCTGTGATTGACCGGAATGTAAGTGGATCCAGTATCCATTCCCCTTCTTGAATTGATTGTCGGCTCAGCCAATCTGCCTCGAGGTTGTGGATGCCTCAGATGTGCTCCGCCCTCAATGAGAGAAAGTGTTTCTCTGCCCACATCATGATGATGGAGGCCTCCTTGTTCAGACGTCTTGATCTTGATCCGCCCTGTCGGTTGATATGGGCCTTGGCTGCCACGTTGTCTGTGCATATGAGGACGTGGTGGTTTTGTAGAATGTGTTGAAACCTCAATAGGGCCAAGCGGATGGCCTTCAACTCCAGAAGGTTGATGTGCATCTTGGTCTCCGATGGGGTCCATGTACCCTGGGTGAAGGTTCCTGGGGCTGTCGCACCCCATCCCTCTAGGCTGGAATCGGTAAAGACCTGAATAGGTGTTTCGTGCAGGTTGTCCTGAGGCCAGGTTTGAGGGGCTGGACCACCAAGTTAGGCTGGATCTGGCCTCTGCACTCAGTCTGAGACGTTTGTCGATCTTGTGAGATATAAGGAGCTGGAACGGCTGAAGTGCGGTCTGGAGTGGAACCGGACCCAGGGCCCCAAGCTGATGCAAGAAATCATCAAACCAAGGAGTCTTGCAAGGGCCATGAGACGATGTTGTGGAGCTCTGGCTGCTGATCTGGCTATGGCAGCCAACTTGGTTGCCTTGTCCTGTGGAAGAGATACCCAGTTCAGACTGGAATCTATAGTGGCTCCCAAGTGTCGAATATGTTGCGTCAGAGTCAGCGAGCTTTTGGCTCTATTTATGAGGTAACTGTGGCTTTCAAGGGTCTGCAGGACTTGGTCTGTATGCTCGATGGCTAGTGCGATGGAAGGAGCGCAGATCCTATCGAGATAGGTTGCAGCTGGATCCCTTCTCTTCTCAGTGCTGCCACGATGGTGACTAGGATCTTTGAAAACACTTGTGGGGCAGAGGCCAGGCTAAAGGGTAAGGCCTTAAATTGCATGTGTAAGTCCATGTAGTTGAACCGTAAGAATCGCCTATGTGATGGATGAATGGGGACGTGTAAATATGCCTCAGTAAGGTCTATTGAGGTCATGTGTGTGCCAGGACGGAGCGCCTCAATGATGGATCTGAGGGTCTCCATGCGGAATTTTTTCTTCTGTACAAAGCGATTCACATATTTGAGGTCTAAAATTGCTTGCCAGTCCCCGTTTTTCTTTGGGACAGTAAAAAATACGGAGTAGATTCCTGAAAATCTCTCCATGACTGGCACCTCTTCTATTGCCCCTATTTCTATGAGATGTGAAATGGCGTTCACAGTTCTCTCATGCTTTTCCGAATTTTTATACAATGGGGAGGTTAGGAACCGATCTGGTGGTGTTGTTCGGAATTCTATGGAGTAGCCTAGTTGAATTGATTGGAGGACCCAGGCATCCGCCTGAGACCTAGTCCACTGTGGAAGAAAGCTTTGAAGTCTACCCCCCACTATGGTGATGTTGGTCTTACTGTTTGTTCCCCCTGGGGAACTTGTCAAACTTGTCCCCTTTAAATTTCTGGGAGGGAGGTGGGCGGCCGAATCTACTGAATCTACGAAAGGACCCAAGCTGGGATGGCCAGGAAGGGCGCCTTTGGTCTTGCCTAAACCTTGATAGAGTGTGGGATGAGCAGAAGGTTTGAGGATACTGAGCTTGTCTGGAATCCTTTCTTTGATTCTTAAGCATGTACTTGTTCTTATCTTTAGTGTCAGCCAACATCTTATCCAGCCTTTCTCCGAACAGTTTGCCTCCTTTAAAAGGGTGAGCGAGGAGAATGGCCTTGGATCTATAATCGACTTGCCATGGTCTCAGCCAGAGGGCCCGACGAATGGCTGTGTTTGATGCTACCGCTCTGGATGCAAATTGGAGCGCATCTAGTGATGCGTCTGCCATGAAGGAGGATGCTTGCAGTACTCTGGAAAGTCCCTCAGCTACCCTCTTATCGGCTGTGGGAAGGAGCTTAATGAGCTTCTTGGTCCATGCGTTAGTGATGCGGGCTATGAGAGCCGTGGTGGTATTGGCCTGAATAGCTAGAGCAGAGGCCTCGTGGACCTTCCTTGACAGAAAGTCAATTTTTCTGTCTAGCATATCCTTAATAAATCCCCCCCGTCTTCCATGAAGAAATCGGAAGATTGAAGTGCAGTTACAGGTGCATCTACTACGGGGAGCTCTAACATGTCCATAGCATATGGTACCATGTCATATAGTTTTTTGGCTGTGCCCGAGAATTGCTTGTTATGAAGGGGCTTGTCCCATTCAGACCTTATCAGGTTTTCAAAATGCACAGGGAGGGGAACCTTGATTATGTGGGAGTCTCCCTGAGGAAAGTAGTCCTTGGAGCCCCTGCGCTTAATCTTTGATTGAGGCTCCTCTGAAATCTCTGGCTCACTTAATAGGTCTAGGGCAAATAGAGCCTTAGCCAGGAGAGACTGGTAATCCTCATAGTTAAACAGCCTAGGCTGCTGCTCCTGAATAATTGGGAGCTCCTCATCAGAGATGAATTCTCCTTCCTCTAAGTCATCAGCTACGGATCCCCTGCCGCGAGAGGAGGCATCGTCCCCAATGGTCATGTCAAGCCTATTGGAATTAGCCTTTAAGGCTGCCTTGGTAAGCCACTGGGTTGTGGCCTGGCTGCAACCTGGTTGTTCCTGCAGGGGAGATGATGATGCAGAGGACTGGGAAGCTGATTCAGAGCTATGGGGTCCTCCATGAAAGTTAGAATCATTCCCTCCCTTTTGGGCTGAAACTATCAGGGCTTGCAGCCTGTGGAAGTGGTCCTCGAAGGTATTCTGTATCAAGGTATTCACCCTTTCCTCAGTTAAAGGCATTGTATTTGGGGCCCCACACTCAGCAGAGGGTGGGGGTACTTTACCCTTAGACGTCTTGTCCGCCCGCTTGAGAGCAGAGGAGCCGGCAGGGACCTTAGAGGTCGAGGTGGCACTCTGTCTATTATGGCGTCTGCACGTAGTTCTTTTCCCGCTCTTTTTATCCTTCGGCTTTGCCGCGCCGCTGCTTGCCGCGCCGTCTTTTTCGGCCTTGGGGGGGGGCTTCCCCTGGCTCCCGTTTTGAATGCCCGCCTGGGCGGCTAACAGAGGGGTTCAATTTCGCCTGGTTGCTGTAGGCTGCGTCATGGTCGTTGTCGGATAGAAGTTCTACTTCTTCCAACAGGACTGTGGGGGCAGCCATCTTGGCTCGTCTCCCTCCCTCTACAGCACTTCTCCCCGGAGCAATGTCGGCCGAAGCCGCTAAGGTCCGGTAGACAGACGAAAGACAAAACGCAGACAGAGACGAAAGGATGGGGTGGGGTAGGAAACGGCTTGGAAAGGAATCGGAGGAATCAAGGCTATCTCTGCTAAAGATAAGTAGTTTTTTAACAAATTTAGTCCTGCCTCTCCAAGCAATGGGACGAGAAACACCCAAAGCTCCAAGATGACCTTCCTTCAGAGCGGGAAAGCCTTTTTTGCAGCTGCAGTAACTTGCTTCTCCAATAATAAAGCTGGATCCAGTACGACCCCAAGGCTTTTAGCTGAGGGTCAGTTGAATTCCATCAAAAGTGGGAAGAACCATATCCTTCAAGACCTTCTCCTTCCCAAACAGCATTATTGACAGATGAGAAAACCAACCCTTCTCCTAGTACAGAGACATTTTCTTGCTATTTCTGAGCCATTTCCTACTCCTCGGCCAAGCCTTTTCTATCATCTGAAGCACAGCCATTCTTTTCTGCCTTTCCTAGAAGCACGGAAACAGCCTATCTCTCCAGAAAGTTACATATTGTCTGTCAGAGATTTACAAAGCTACAAGCTAATCTATCAATACAATCCTAAAGAGACTTACTGAAGTCTAAGCTCATTTGTTTCAATAGGTTTAGACTGGAGTAACTCTCCTTAGTATAAACAGTATAAACTGTTATTACACAGGGGGATCTCATTGAAATGCCCCTTATCTAGAGTCTAGTGTGTGCTGATATACTATGAAGTTTATCGCCTTCTGGATCAGTGCTGTTTACTATAGAATGAGGAATGAGAGTAGTTGTCATAGCCCAGTGACAAATTTAATAATACTTAGTTAATGTATAGTAGAAGCGAGCACTTTTTCAGGCTTCTACAGTTGGAATAATGTGCATAACTAATCTATATATCCTTTAATGCCCCCATTTCTACCAAAAGAATCTATATTTGTGAACAGCGACAAGCAGTTCTAGTTTGAGGGCATCTCTATCTATTTCTCATTCTCCACTTTGACTTTTAGCATTGCTTCACTGAGAAGTAAATTATTTGCTATGGCTGAGATACAAGAAGCAGCATATAAAGTCTGGACATAAGTTACTAAGATGCAGCCACTGCACAACAGCTTGTCTGTTCCAAACAAGTTTGCTATGGCTGCTTTAATGTTTGGAGGTGATGTCTGAAGTAAAATATTCTGGTCACATTTGCATGCCCTCTATCTTAGAGGAAGTATTTGTATTAAGAACTCAGCCAGTGCTTTCACTTCCACATGGCAGGCAACAACAACAACAAAAGATCCTATTTTCTCACCCTAGATTTATTGTAGTGGAAAGAAATATTTTATATAAGGATTTAGATAAGAAAAAGGCATCTCTAGGATTTTCTAAATTTGGTAAATACCATCAGCTCATACAGCATTTTCAAAAAAACACATGGTTAATGAATTATATCCATGGTGTTGGCACTAGAAACACTAACTTTCTGGGCTAAGAACCAGAAAGGGCTGTGACAGTTATGTCGAGTTTCTTTCCATTTACCTACAGTTTCCAGAGGAGGGAGAATAATCCTGTGTCAAAATATATATTATATTTTTAATATGAGATTTGACAGATACCTCCATTCTTTGTCTTTCAGTTTAGTTTATTCCTTTCTTGAGCACAAAAATTGTGTGGTGGGGACAGGGGAATTGGCAGGCACCACATTTTCCCACACAGCCTCCTCTACGTATCAACAGTGGGTTTCTTGCTTTGTTAAGCTTTAACATCAGAATCATGGCAAAATCCAGCACAGTTATTAATTTTTTTCTCTCCTCTCACATAAAACATTTCCACCTAAACAGCTACAAAAGTTGAGATCCTTTTGAAACAATCATCCCATTCTTAATTTGTTTCTATATAAAAGCAGGAATCAGAGTTCAGTGGTAAACTCAAGGCTCCTCACTAGCTTTTTTTCAGGGTACTAATTTCACTGAGCTCACAAAAATTGTACAGCAATTCAACATTTGCTTAGAACATTGCACGATCCTGATAAAGTGAGAAAGTAAACAAAAAAGCTTCATAAAAGAAGAGGAAAAAGTCATACAAAATCTGAATCTCTAGTATGCAGCAAATTTATTTCAGCTGAGAAAGTGATTAGCAAAACACTTCTATTTCAGTTTACAAGAAGAGAGTCTGTGTACTTACTGAAAAAAGGCCCAGGCTGCACGTCTCTGGATCAATGACTAGTATTACTACCGTCTCTACTACGGAAAAGCCAGTTCCAAGCCAAAAGCTCAAGGCCCATCTCCAACATAGTTGCAGAGAGGCCTTCTGAGGAAAATTCTTTCATGAGGCCCCTGCATGACATACACTATGGTGAAGTTACTAGGCCAAATCCATTTTAGTTAAATGTTGCTCCTGAACTTCCAAGTGTTGTGAAGCAGAGCACAAAAACAATTTATCTGGATTATTATTAGCCAAGTGCACAAGGGGAGGGGTAGCATACTAAGGAATCAGCATACACACCCGCTATCTCCCTAGCTCACTGTAGCGATTTAGAAGTGACCCAACTCAGACAGATGCATTTGCTGCCATCACGCTTAGTTTGGATCTGAGGCTCTGGAGAGACAGAATCCCCAAATGGACTGTGACTGCAACAAACTATGAACCTGAAGAAAACATAGTGTGAATTAAACAAAACCAATACACACACATGTGTGAAGAAACTTAACACACATCTGTGTGAAGAAACCTAACACACATCTGTGTGAAGAAACTTAAACCAGTTTACAGCAAAAGGAAATTTTTTTTGAAATGAGCTTGACCAAGGCTAAGCAGGAGATAATGGATCTTGAGAGAAAGAGCTGGAGACAGCATAGACTTGTAAATATTGTATTATCATCACACACACAAATTGTGCAACATGAGCCATTTGCACAGAATATGAGGAAACAGGAAGCATCAGCCTGTTCATTAACAAGACAATTTTCACTAAATTCCCCAAATAAATGATTGCAAGATTTTATGGCGATGCTAGCTTCTTGCAGGGGCTTTCAAACCAATATGAAACCTTTATTTAGAACAGCATTGATCTCTCAAAAGCAGATCAATTTGCAGTGCAATCATAAACAGAATAACACCCTTCTAAACACACTGGCACCAATGGACTTAAAAGAGTACAGCTCTGTGTAGGACTGCGCTGTTAATTCTATCAGTGTGGGGGAAAGCCCAAGATCAGGTAGTAGCAGTTCTGATTTGTCTATGTAAGGGAATTTCTGTGAGAAGCTGAGTGTACGAAGAGAGTTGCTCCACATAGTCAACTGGGAGAGATGGTCCTTTAAGTGTTTGGGTCACATATCATGAAAGGATTAAAGGCAAAAACCAGCACCTTGAATTATACCCAGAAACAAACATGCAACCAATTCAAATATCTCAAGATAGGCGTAACATGCACAAAGCAGCTAGTGCCAGACAACATCTGAGCTGTGTCTTTTGGACCAATTGAAGTTTCCAGGTTGCCTTACAGCATCATAGAGTTGGAAGAAGCCATACAAGCCATCTAGTCCAACCCCCTGCTTAATGCAGGATCAGCCTAGAGCATCCATGACACGTGCTTGTCCAGCCTCTGCTTAAAGTCTACCGGTGAGGGGCGCTCACCACCTCCCCAGATAGCTGATTCCACTGTCAAACAACTCTTACTGTAAAAGATTTTTCCTAATATCCAGCCGGTACCTTTCCGCCTGCCCCTTAAACCCATTATTGTGAGTCCTATCCTCTGCTGCCAACAGGAACAGCTCCCTGTCCTCCTCTGGGGAGCAGCTGTGGCTCAATGGTAGAGCATCTGCTTGGCATGCAGAAGGTCCCAGGTTCAATCCCCGGCATCTCCAGTTAAAGGGACAAGGCAAGTAGGTGATGTGGAAGACCTCTGCCTGAGATCCTGGAGAGCTGCTCCTGAGTAGACAATACTGATGTTGATGGACCAAGGGTTTGATTCAGTAGAAGGCAGCTTCATGTGTTCAAGTGACAGCCCTTCAAATACTTAAAGAGAGTAATCATGTCCACCCTCAACCTCCTCTTCTCCAGACTAAACATTCCCAACTCCCTCAGCCTTTCCTCATAGAGCTTGGTCTCCAGGCCCCTGATCATCCTCGTCTTGCTCCTCCTCACCTGCTCGATTCTGTCCACATCCTTTTTGAAGTGAGGCCTCTAGAACCGTATACAATACTCCGGTGCAGCCTGACCAGGGCAGCCCCACACAGAATTCCTTACAGTGGTCTAGTCTCAAGGTGACTAGTATAGTTCATTGTGACTAGGTCAGCTAACAGAGGAGTTAACTTCCATGAAAAAGAAGTAGCAGAGGAAACATTTTTAGATAGTATATGAATCTGGTTTTCTAGCAGAAGAGCTGGGTCCAACAAAACTCCCAAACCTTTAAGTAAATCAGTCAATGACAGCTTGGCTCCATCAAAAGTTGGTAGCAGAGTCCCCTGCAGAAGATCAGGCTTACCAACCAGCATCACCTCTCTTCTGTTTGAATTCAGTTTAAGCTACTTAACCACAGCAAATAGACACAAGTCTACAGCAGAGACAGCTGCTTCTGGAGGCTTATTCAAAAAAATACATAACATTAATGACATCCAATCCAAAGCTTTGGAGAATCCCATTCAATAATGTTACATAGCTATTAAAAACCAAGAGTGACAAAGCACAACATCACAGGCCAAATCACAGGCTACAGATTCAAAGGCTGACCATTACATTCTGAATACAGTCTGACAAACAGGATTTAAACCACACAAGCACTATTGCTCTGATCCCCACTCCTGTCCAAATGCTTCAAGACAAATGAGTACGCTATAGTGTCAAAAGCAGCATAAAAAATGAGAACCTCTTAAAAAACTTTGTCACATAATGTTGACAAGGCTCCCAATTAGTTCTTAAGAAAAGAGAAAAATTTCCCTAAGCAGGTAATCAGCACTTTCAAACCGGATAGCACCAATAATCTCTTCAACACTGTGCAAACAGTTCCAATCCAACAGTAAGCAATCATACATGTAGTTCCAGTTGGACGGGGGATCAAGCTGGGTTCTTTGTGCATGGAGCACCTTGTTACATATGTGGGTCCCAATCCAGAAGGGGATCAATACATGGGATCTTACACTGTATAGAATACTACTGTTGGATAGGAATGCAAGAAATTTGTTATAAGACAATTCATACGATTTATTGTTAGGCTAGACCTGAGCCCAAATGAGACTGCCAAATTACTAGTTAAAAATTTAAGCCTACTTGTTGAGGACGTATTACTTAAATGCAAAGACTAGTGCAAATTACCTTACTTAGCAGGCATACATACTCAGAAATTACTCATTCATTTAGTTGTAAATTTAGGTTAAGCACGTACAGAACAATTCTAACATTGGTTTATGATGCACACTTATTTTTAAAACACTTATATTCTGCATTTCCTCCTAGTTCAAGAATGTTTCCTTATGCACTTTCCTAAATGGCTGTAGAACTGAGACATTGTTCTTCCTATACAGAATCTACAGTACCCAAATTCCATCCCACTCACAGGGTTTTAACTGATCTTGGATGGTGCAGCTTTTCCCATCACAATTGCAGTGGCAGAATAACTTCTTCTGAACTCACAAATCCAACAAGGCTGGGCCCCGGGGCCTGGTACCCAAACAGAACACTTGTCATCATACGTATTTACCACAGAGAACTAAAGTATTTCACGAATCCTGTGGCAGCTTCCTTAACCTCCTTAGAAGAAGAAATTATTCTCAACGTTTCTGCTCACATACAGCTTCATTTTTTCCCCTTCATATGGTAAAAGATAGCATCACAATCTCTGTTCAAGGCATTTCTATTTTGTTAAAGAGTTGGGTCTTAATTCCCTCGACCCAACTCAAGTTCCTCACAGCAGTTTTGGGGAATGGGTATTAAAAATAATAAAGGAGAGCCGGTTTTGGCTCAGATCACTGCTGTGAGGGGAAGAAGCTCTCTCCCCGTGGTCATTTTCCCTGGCTGAAACAGCGCAGGGAAGCTCCCAAGCTGTTGCAACACAGGAATATGGCCAGGGGTGTGGGGGAGAAGGATTACCCCTGTGGTGGTAATCAGGCTCTCCTTTATTTTTTAACATCCATTCCCCACAGCTGCTGTGTGGCTGTGGGGAACACCTGACCAAATGCTTAAAAAACCCACATGTCTAGTTTGGCCCTTAGAAGGGTATAACTCTGTTTAGCATTGCACATGCTTTTCTGGTATCTAATGACTGAGGATAGGCATTATAAATGATACAATAAACCATGTATTGCATTTATTACTAAGTTGATCATTGTGAATTTCCTACTGGAAGACTAGCAAGTTGTCTAAAGCCACTAGGATCCAGGATATCATGGTATAGAGAAAATAGAAGTTTGTCTCTAAGTAGATATAATCCTGCAGTGCATGTGATCTGCATAATCATAGGTTCTAGATCTAGGACTATGGTTCTAGTTTGTATAAATGTGCATTTTAGTAGCAATGTTTTAATTTATATAGAAAGCAGCTTCTGTGCTTACTTTTCGGGAATTTAAGTTGGGAAAATTTATTCAATGCAATGATTTAAAATTGTTTTTCTTCTTAGTGATTTAGATCAATTCCAATATACATTACAATACATATATGATTACTATTCTATTGCTAGAGAGCAAGAATCTCATATACTGTCACCTAGAATGTGGAATTTTAGTAACTATCCCTTCTTTCTGCTAAATATTTCCTTACATAGTCCCCTACATCAAAAAGCAAATAATGATTACCCCACTCCTGATAATGACACCAGTCAGGATTATAGATGCAAAATGTTTCTAGAACATGCAGGAACAAAGGCTACATCTCACCAATGGGAACTTTTCAGCCAGTCCTCAAGCTTCTTAACAATTTGTTAGGACCATCAGCCCGCCAGATTCTAGTATTGGCTAGCAATCCAGTGTTACCACCCACCCCCAAAATTAATAATTTTCACCCTGAGGATCAAGGACCACTAAAAGCAACTAAGTGGAAGAGGGGTCCACATCTCTACCTACTTTATATCTCTGCCCACTTTTGAATACTCAGAGTTGAATACGATTCTTCCAGCATTGAAACAAGATGAGACACAGTTTAACAGGGACATCATAAGTAGGAAAAGAGTAGATGTGACTCTCCAGTCCTAAAATTTGCCCCCCCATTCAATACTAAGTGCAGTTACACCAGCTGAAGTCAATGGGTCTAGAAAGATGTAACTCTGCTTAAGTTTGCACTGCAAATGACCTGTAAGGAGAAAGAGGATATTTCAGACTTCAAGAGAACTGCGATGGAAGAGAACTTGGGAAAGTGGAAAAAAGCAAAAAGCAAAGGCAATTACAAAACAGAAAAAAATACTAGAGGAGAAAATGACAGAAGGCTTTAAACTGAAGAACTAACAACTGCCTGTTGGTGTGAAAAGTGAAAGGCCACATGTGACAAATTATTGCCATGTATGACAATTTAGGATATTACGGCATATGATATTTAGGATGTTACCCCATGTGATGCTGTCTTGACAAACACTTAAAGCAGTTCTTGTATTTTCTACGTTTGTAATTTGTATGAAACACTTAGCTGGGGTACACATTCACTGAAAGTAATGTTCTGTTCTGCTTTTTATCATCCATTAATATTTAGATGTGTGCAGACTGCTTGGGAGAACCTCAAATACACTTTTGGTGCCATAGTTTTTTAAAACATCTTTAAATATAAATACAGGGTACATGGGATATAATTTTAGTAGAATTACTTTGAAATTTATGAAGAGGGAAGGGAGTAAGTCATGAATAAGGAAAAAGCAAAAGTAAAAGGAAGAATAAAAATGAATGGCAGAAAGAGAAAAGGCATTTAAGACATGATTTACATGCTTTACCTGTGCCAAATAAATAGGCCAAGGACTACATAGCTTCTCTTTGCTCAGACAGCAGGCTCCCACACTGCATCACAAACCGCTTTTTAAAACTGAAAGAAGTTTCAAAAGCACTCTGTGATATGACATGGGGCAGTGGTGGTCAGCTGTTTACAGAAAATAAATTTTAAAATCTAGTAAAGGTTCTTGTGTAAGGCAAAGCAGCAATTTTTTATCATAGCATGTGTTTAGAAATGTTGTAGAATGAGTAAGACTTATACAAAACAACAGGGAAAATCAGAAGATAAAAAAATACAGTTACAGTTGCTGTTATCACTATTTATAATTGTCCCATTTGTTTTTCACATTACTTTAGCTTGTCAAAAACAAAAAGGATAAAGTAATATATCAAAGTGTTTAGAAGAAACTGCAGCAATAAGAGCTTACAAATGGGATTTAGGGGTCAATTCCTGCTTTCAGTCTTTGTAACATATTTGAAGTGATGCAAGTTACAGTAAGTAAACCTCTTTAACAACCAAGCAACAGAAGATAAGCTTCAACACAGTTCTTGCCTCTCATGTTTCAATTATCTATGGTTACAAAGAGATTTTGTAGGTCAAAAGATTATAAATAAATGATCATTTCCCTTACTCCAAAAAAACGCAACTATTTCCCCAACATGACTGCCTAAAGCAGAATAAATAGATGAAAATGCTACAGTCTGTAATGATAAGCAAGTAATGTAGGAAAAATAAGTGAATAAATGAAGTCAAGACACCTAGTCCATATCTGGATATCTATTCAGCCTGATTATTTAAGTACTAGTCCATGCATAAACTGTTAAACATTTGACCAAATGGTTAAATATAGATTCAGCTTTAATCACTTCCATAAACCAGCTTAGCCTAGCTGACTGTCACTGCATTCCTAAGGAGAATTACTCCATTCTAAGAGTATCACTGTGTTTCTGATAGGTGTCAAGAAATCTTCAAACATTTAATTTTTGCTCGTGGGAATGCATACACAAATCTTTCCAGTGTTAATGTCAGAAGGAGTGCATTTGCTCACAAATAAGACAATGGTATACTGAGAATCCCAGATGCAAGCTATCATTTTTAGATCTAGCTCAAACAGAGAGGTAACAATAAGTATTTCGAACACTATTACAGTCAAAGGAATAACTTGCAAAGTACTTATGTGAGCAAACTAATATATACAATAGAAATACAAAGCCTAATTGTATACACGCGCACACACACACACACCTGGTTCCTCCCCTAAGCACTGATCTACATTAATCTTTCTCACTTTGTTTTGCTTTATATGCGACCATCATCCAACATTTTTTGAAAGACCAAGGAATCCAGTGGCAAGTGAATAAACAATATATTTTTCTTACTATAGGTCTTCTTGTGTTACCTACATTTTGCAAGCAATCCTGAAAGGGGGGGATCCAAACTGCTGAGGAGGAGGCATGACCCCTACACAGGGCAACATACGCCAGCTGTGGGGAGCAATGTGGCAGCGCGAGGCTCAGGTGCTGCCGCTACCTCCCCAGGGGCGGAGCTGATGTTAGTCAGCTTCTTAAATCCTATTGGCCCAGGAACACCCCCTTTTGCAGATGGCTACTTGGGCTTGCAAAATAGCTGGCATAGCCCCATAAAACTCAATAGAGGAGTTTCACAGAAGTTTTTTAAATGACATTTTAACCTGTTTTTTCAAGCTGGGAAGCCTCTCAGGCTGACCTCAGTCATCCCCTAACTACCCCCTCATTCAGGATTGTTCTGTCAGCCAACAGTATCCTTCCTCTACAGTATATATACCATTAAATTATTTTTAGCCACGAAAACTTTAAGATATATGGAACATCAATGCATTAAAATGTTGAATATATTGTACATAAATTTACTGGGAGCTCTTAAATTACAGGATTCTGTATTTAAAACAGATTTTGTAGATGGCCCATTCCAGGATACATTATGTTCCTTAGCTAATCTAATTAGGACTTCACAATAGTGTGCTAGTAATGCCAATTTCATCCCTGTCGAAAATCAAGTACACCTAATAAGTATTATATTTTAAACAATCACATTTAATGATACTTATATTCTGTGGTAATGAAAATGCCAAAATGACTTTTGCAAGTAGCGCAATAAAATAAAGAAAGCGTTTGTAGTAATCTATTAAAAATTAAGTAAAAAATAAGTTCTCCAAAAAAATATTAATAGTACAATCTTGATTTGCACAGGTTTGTCCTCTCTTTCTCCACTTTTGTGAACATGCCCAACGTAAGAACCCAGACGCTTTTACACCTAAATAAAAAGCCATATCTCCAACCACAAGACTCAACATAAGAATATAGAACTAGGGCTTGAGTCTTGACAAACTGTCAAGAGCCACAAATGGAACTGCAAGTAGAAAAAAGAGTGGCGTACCCGGGATTGGTGGGGAAATGACTGGTGCGCTAATCACTGAGAGACATTAAAGATAAAGGTAGTCCCCTGTGCAAGCTCCAGGTCATTACTGACCCATGGGGTGACGTCACATCCCGACGTTTACCAGGCAGACTATGTTTAGGGGGTGGTATGCCATTCCCTTCCCCAGCCATCTACACTTTACCCCCAGAAAACTGGGTACTCATTTTACCGACCTCAGAAGGATAGAAGGCTGAGACATTAAGATGACTGAAACATGTTCGGCTTTAGATGTATTGCTTTTATCCTAAACCACCTTGAATACATTTCTAGAAAAGCAGTGTAAAGTATTATTATTATTACCACTACTATGATGGGTAACCGTGTTAGTCTGTCTGTAGCAGTAGAAAAGAGCAAGAGTCCAGTAGCACCTTAAAGACTAACAAAATTTCTGACAGGGTATGAGCTTTCATGAGACACAGCTCACTTCTTCAGATACCAGATACTACTACTACTATTATTATTATTATTATTGGCAGAAGATACTAGAGAACTGTAAGAAAGACAGTGCTGAACTAGTGCAGCAGTGCGAATACTGATATTACGCTGAATAAAAGGTAAAGGTAGCAGCTACATGTGCTAAAGTATAAAATGCAGTGGCTAAAGAAATATGGATATTGGACATTAGATACTTAAATCTTGGGCATGTGAAACTTTAGGATGAAATCACACAATGTGAGGGGGAGAAATGGAGGGGGGGTGGATGCCAGAGAGACTACACAATAATTGAGCAGCAGAAGACATAGGTGTGACAACTTATACAAGGAGGATCTGAGGTGATTGGCTGTGGATGAAGATGATGACATTTATGAAGTCCAGTGGAAGTACATAATGCTCACTGAGAGGAGCCCTTGGAAAAGTGGTTACATAATTCTTCTCTCTAGCAAGGAGGAGCAAAGCTGGGGGAAACGGATGCTGGATGACATGACACAATGCCAGGGGGGCACCAGTGGGGTTAGTGGATGTAAAGGAGATGATGTACACAGTGGGGCAGAGCTGGAGAATGAGAAGGAGTTAAAGCAGTAAATTGTGGGGCATATAACAATCTAGAGAAATGGTTTCAAGGGAGGTAACACACAGAATGCACATTAAGTATGGGCTAAGCATCTGGCCTACATGCTTTCTTGAGGAGGTGGCAGGGAGCTCAGAATGAGGGATAGTAGGCACTGTGCAGGATGGCTTAGCAAAAAGGCAGGTACGTGAGAGACAATAAATGTAGGAAAAGGTAGCGCTGAATTTAAGATCTCAAATGTTACAGTCTTACAGGCCAAAGTTAGGACCAGTTAATACATATACAATCTGAGAAAGATATTACTATTTTTGATAATTCTGGATGAAGTTACTTCTTATAGGAAGGTAAGCACCAGCATTGATTAATTCAGGCAAAGAGGTAGAAAATGAGTGCTAGGGAGGAGGGTACCCAATTTGGGTGGCACACATGCTGAGGGGAAGTGGCTGGATGGGATCAATGTGGCAGAAGAGGATAACCAGTGGGGTAAGGAAAGGGGTGACTGAAAAACCGGCTGTAGGGCTTGTGGCCAGCGGGTGAGAGGGGGCAGAGCTCCTTTATAAATTGCAAGGGAAAGGGATAAAGGTCCAAAACCTGATCCTGCTCCATCTAAGCTCCAACTGATATTTACCACAGTTGCGTTTAAGGGCTCGAAGATAGGCCCGAGAAAGTCGGACCAGAACCAACGGATTAAAAGTAAATCAAAAAGAGTTTCCGTCTAGACATTAGGAAGGATTTTCTAACAGTTAGAGCGGTTCCTCAGTGGAACAGGCTTCCTGGGGAGGTGGTAAGTGCTACTTCCCTGGAGGTTTTTAAGCAGAGGCTAGATGGCCATCTGTCAGCAATGCTGATTCTATGACCTTAGGCAGATGATGAGAGGGGGGGGGGCATCTTGGCCATCTTCTGGGCATGGAGTGGGGGTCACTGGGTGTGTGTGTGTGGAGGTAGTTGTGAGTTTCCTGCATTGTGGAGGGGGTTGGACTAGATGACCCTGGTGGTCGCTTCCAACTCTATGAGTCTATGATTCCATAACGTGGCCCAAGCCACCCGTGGTGTGAAGGGGGAGGCAGGCCGGCCGGCCGGCCATTCGCCCTGTTAGCCGGGGAGAAGGCGAAGGGGGGGGGGGTCGGGGCGGCGGGCAGGGACTCACTGTGGGGGTCGCCGTTCTCCCGGACGCCGTCCACCCTGCCGTCGGGGTTGATCCTCAGGAAGAAGCCTCCGTTTTTGCAGTACAGCCGCTTGGGCTCCTTGAAGTGTCCCGGCGGGAAGGCGCCGCCGCTGCTGCCCCCGCCGTCGTCGGGCAAGGCCGGGAGGGTGGTGATGCTTCCCGCCGCCATCCCCCCCGCCGCCGCCGCCGCCCGCGGCTCCCCTCGAGCGGCCCTGGCGCGGCTGCCCGCCACCCCGACCCTCCCTCGCCGGCCGGCTCGGCCTCGGCCGCGGCCCCCCAGCCTCGCCCCCGCCTGCCTTCGCCCGCGGCCTCCCAGCCTCGACGCCGGGAGGGGCGAGAGGGCCGGGATGGGTCGAAGGGGGCGCCGATGCGCAGTCGGCGGCCCAGAGCCGGCCGGCCGGGAGCGCGAGAAGCCCTTCTGGCGGCAAAGTCGAGGGGCCGGCCGACTCGACTCGCCCCACACGCAAATACGCGCGCACACACACACACACAGCCCTCACGCGGGGCGGTTATCCGTTTGTCCCCCCCTCAGGCTCTCGCTCCTCCCGCCGCCCCCTGCTTCGCGCCTCTTTGGTGGGCTGGGTCTCCGCCTGCTGCCCGGCACCACTAGGGAGGGAGGCGGTGGCGGCTGCTGCTGGGAACTGGCGGGGATGGAGAGGCGAGAGGTCCCCTCCTCCGCGGCCTCACCCTCGCCTGCCCAGCGCTCTCGCACGACGCAGCCGGAGTCCTGAGGCCGCCCTCCTTTTCCCGCCCGGGCAGCGCCGAGGAGAGGAGAGGAGAGGCGCGCGCGTCACCCGCCAGCTCCCGCGTCCCCGAGGCAGGCCCCGCCAACGGTCACACCCCCGCCCCAGCCCCAGCGCGCCGCGGGCGACGCCGGCCGAAAGCAGGTGCCTGCCGAAAGAGGCGGGAAGAGTGAGCCGAACGAGACCCGGATGGCGGCCCCGCAAAGCCGTCGTCCAATTCTATGCGAAGAAGAGCAGGGGGAGGGGCCGTGTGGGGCCTAGTGGGGCCCAGGATTTCGGTTTGACGAGGCCCGAAGCTATCGAAGGTCATGGGGCCCTTTATAGGTCCAGCTGTCGACAACAAATTCTCGCTGTTTTTTTTTTTTGTGTTGAATATATGCTGTATGGTAATTTATAGAGCTAACAGGTATCTGCCCTGACCTGGATGGCCCAGGCTAGCCTGATCTCCTCAGATCTCAGAAGCTAAGCAGGGTCGGTCCTGGTTAGTATTTGGATGGGGGACCACCAAGGAAGTCCAGGGTTGCTATACAGAGGAAGGCAATGGCAAAACACCTCTGTTAGTCTCTTGCCTTGAAACCCGCCCCCCCCCCAAAAAAAGGGGTCGCCATAAGTCGGCTGCGACTTGACGGCACTTTACACACAACAGGTATCTAAAGCCATTTGCACATAACAAAATATGTATTTTATCAAAGTAATGGTTGAACTGAAATACAATTAAGAAGTATATTAATAGTGAAAAGGGCAAGAGTCCAGTAGCACCTTAAAGACTAACAAAAATATTTTCTGGCAAGGTGTGAGCTTTCGTGAGCCACAGCTCACTTCTTCAGACACAGCTAGAATGTGAATCCATCTGTGATGTGAATCACTCTCTTCTACTTAAAGACAGATGGATTCACATTCTAGCTGTATCTGAAGAAGTGAGCTGGAAAGCTCACACCCTGCCAGAAAATAGTTTTGTTAGTCTTTAAGGTGCTACTGGACTCTTGCCCTTTTCTACTACTGCAGACAAACACGGCTACCCACTGTGAATTAATAGTGAAATAATTATTATTTCTTTTAAATTTTGGGGGGGCCCTAAGAGAGTGGGGCCCTAAGCTATAGCTTGTTTAGCATACGTAAATCCGGCACTGGTGGGGCCACAGGGAAGAGCCATCCTCACTGAGCGTGCAAGTGGTGGAAAGGGAAACTCCAAGGCAACAAGCCAAGCTTGGCGAAACAGGGTCACCATGCCGCTTGCAGTACTGCCTTGCCTCCCTGAAGAATTTGGTGACCAAACAAGCCAAGAGATTGGTTTTAGATTAGAACAGTGTCTGATTTTGGGTCGTGTTGTGTTTTTTGTTTAACAGTCAGGATTCCCCATCCCCCAAAGTGGCCGAACTCCCAACTGTCCAATCCAACATTCCCTTTGGCTCAGAGTACATTTCAACACCTCGACTTGCATTTGTACTTTTTCTCTCCGCTTGGATAATACTATATTTCCTAACATTTTGTCATTTAGCAGTCAAATTAAGGCATGCGTACTTAAAATAATAAAGGGAATAGCAAAATGATAATTACCCTTTCTTTGTGCTGGACAGAAAACTTTTCAATTAAATTTCAGTGTTTTAAGTTAGTCAAGAATTTGGGATATATTTCTATGGAAAGGACAGCTGCCAAACACATAACCATAGTTACCTACAAGAAGTCGAGTCTTTTCTGGAACACAGACTGGCTTCTTTAGCCAGAGCATATTATGATCCAGGAACAATGGAGTCTCATGTTGGTGTTTCCCAACACTATACTAAAATTTCATGTTTCTAAAACTAGTGAAGTGCCCACGATAAAGGTATTTTACCTGTGGCACTACTAACTGACTGTGTACATAAACTGGTGCAGAAATCCCTCTTTTAGACGTGATGCCATGTAGAAGGCGTGTCAAGAACCCCCCCCCCCTGTCTTCTCTTTACACAGTTCATTGTTTGCATAAAAGCACCACATTCCACAATGTTGCAACTTCGAGAACACAGCGTCTTCTCTGTACAGCTAGCTCAGTATCTAGGCAAAGAAAAGGAACATTTATGTCTCAGCTAAAAGAACTGGTTTAATGCAGACTGTGAACAATGACAGTATGAGGTGATTTAGAAATGTATCTTTACTGAGATAATGTATAAAAGCTGCTCAATACTGAACAGCAGTGTGATTAATTATGTGACTCTTAATGTGATTCTTTCTGTAGTCTGACTTTTGTGTTTGCTGTTTAAAACTTAGTACTATTAAACAGTGAGCTGAAAACTACTTCTGATCTCCAGCGTTATCCTTTGATCTGACTTATCTAGGATAGCGTTTTTCTGGGCACAACACTAGCAATATAGTCTTTCTTACATAAAACGACAGCCTGGCTTGAATTAAACATTATACATACAATACACGCACACACACCACCCAAAAAATATTGGGAAGCAGTTTCTGGTCCTGACTGACAAAACTGCAGACCGTACTTCTGCAGGCTAGAACCAAAGAATGACTGGCTTCAGTAAATACTTGGATACGATGAACAAAAAATAAAGGGGCCTCAGAAGGTTGTAGCCATGAAGTAGAACAGAGACGGCCTGGTTCGTATCAATAGTTACAAGAAACACTTAGCTGCATGTTAGGTTCAGGTGCAAGGAGTATCTGAAAAGAACAGCCCAGTCAAAGATGGAAGAGTATAGTTCAAAGATATGATATATTAACTCATAGCCAATAGATCGTTTTAAGCATATGGAATAATCATCATTTGGATATATTAAAAGTAGCAAACAGGCTGACAAGGTGTATACCTAACTTCAGTGGATTTATCTGATAAAACCGGTATAAATAACCTTGTAGAGTGTTCAATGTTTATAAGATAATTAACCAAGAATGTGAGTCCAGTTAAGGACCAGTGAGGCATTAACAGAGATGATTTTGACATGAAGTAATTTTTGAAGTGTTTAAATAAAAGTTGGGGCCCTGCAAGACACACAAGAGGGGGAGTCTCATCTTCTTACCTTGTTCTCCCCCTCCGGCCACTTTCGTTCCTTCTCACCCACCCCACAACACGAGAGAAGCAGGAAAGAGAAAGCAGCAGCAGCAAATAGAACCTGTGCTACTGTTTCCACCTCCCGTCCCCTACCACTTATACACTTTTACACTCCTCCTGCAGCTCCCCTCTGCTCTTCTGGCTTTTAGCACCTTGCCTTCCAGCTGCCATCCATTCCTCTGCTGTTTTTACTTTCCTTCCCTCCTCTTACCTGCTGCCTCTGCCACTGCTGCCTTGCCTGCTCGCTCATAGCGCTGCAGACACCTCCTCAGCTTACCGAGCAGCAATGTGTTTCTGCCACCTTCCCTGCCCCTTTTTTCCCACCTCCTAAACAGTCACTGAAAAGCCAGCATAGTGTAGTGGTTAGGAGCAGCAGACTCTATTCTGGGGAACCGGATTTGATTCTCTGCTCCTCCAGGAGTGGTGGACTCTATTCTGGAGAACCAGGTTAGATTCCCCACTCCTACACATGAAGCTAGTTGGGTGAACTTGGGCTAGTTACAGTTCTCTCCCAACTCTCTCAGCCCCATCTGCCTCACAAGTTGCCTGTTGTGGGGGGTGGGGGGAGAGAAGTCAGCTGTGTAACTATTATTCAAGCACTTCAATCCAATCAGTTTGCTTCGGGGCACAATAATCTCTTGTCTCTCCTCAGTCTTGTCTAACAAAAGGACCTCTGGCGATCTCAGGAGGTTATTCAAAAGATGCCCTAAAGCTTCTCTTCCTCTTTCCCTAATTTAGAAAGGTTTCCACCTTGAATGTCCTTCCCAGACATAGCTCCTCCCTACCTCAAGCCTTCTCCTGTCCTCCTCACCAAACCAATCCAATCCAGGATCTTGCTTCTGATTTCATCTAGAGTTCCCTGCCTCTTCCTCACCCCGTGAATCACAAAATCACACAAGGTTGGAAGAGACCACAACGGCCATCCAGTCCAACCCCCTGCCATGCAGGATCCCACAATCAAAATACTCCTGGCAGATGGCCATCCAACCTCTGCTTAAAGACCTCCAAAGACGGGGACTCCACCCCCACCCCCCACCCCCAAGGCAGCGCATTCCACCATCGAACTGCCCTCACCGTCAGAAAGTTCTTCCTAATGTTTAGGTGGAATAGTTTTTCTCTTCGTTTAAATCCATTACTCCATGTCCTAGTCTCTGGAGCAACAGAGAACAAGCTAGTTCCCTCATTTACATGGCATCCCTTCAAATATTTAAACGTGGCTATCATGTCACCCCTTAAACTTTTGTTTCTATTATTCTCTAGCCCTTATAAGAATAGCTTCTTCCCAGCCTTCCAACTCACACCGGGCTTCAATTGCACACTGCTCCACATGTGTCCCCTCTGGATCTCCTTTGTATTATTGCCTGAATTGCTGCCAGATTCCTGTTTGGCTTCTTCTCCCAGTGTCCCTCCTGGAACACTAAACCTTTAGTTATGGGGACATCTGTGATCCTCTTGTATCCAGGGTCCTCCTTGTTGCCTCGTCTTTTCCTTCCTCCCTTTCCAATTGACCATTCTCTGAGATATATACTGCACATTGTAAGTAATCATGGTATGTGTTAGGACTGGGATACATGTATTTGTGGGCTCCTTAATATTCTGGCACTGTAAGGTACTTTAATATTACTCTGCTGGCTCATTTGTTCCACACAATAAACTTTCTCTGATTCTTCTGCTAAATTCCCATCACCAGCTTCATTTAAAGCTTGCTCCGGAGACCCATCATTTTGTTATAGATCTCTTAAATAAATGTGTAGTGGTATAAGTCCAGGACTGGACACTTACCTTATCTTGCCAGGAATAAAAACCTGCTTCCGCAGCCCCTGCCAGGACAGCATGAGAAACCAGAGACTTTCCCCCCTACCCTTGGTTATTTTGTGTGATGCCAAGTCCAGGTTGGGAAGTCCTTCATTCAGGACATGAACCTGTCCATAAGGCACACAGAAACAAATTAATTCAACATTTCCAAGTACTTTATTTTGTCATCAATACTTAGGGAAAAGCCCAGGCCTACTGCAGCTCCCAAGCTGTGCTGCCACTGGGTATAATGTGGCTCCTGGATGTTTTTGTTTTAAACGCCCAATGCTTTTTTTTAAATGTCAGATTTGTCTCCAAACCTAGGGGGTCCCCTAAGTTTGCAGAAATATCAGTTTAGTGCAAGTGTGGCCCTGATCCATGGATATAGATATCTGCAGAAAGGAGGGAAACATTTGAGAAATCGTATATAAATGCCCAGGAATACTAGTTGCTGGGAGTAAACAGCATATGAGGACTACTGACTGCATGTCCTGCTTATAGGTTTCCTGGAGGCGTTGTGGAAAATAAGATGCTGAAGTAACGGGACCTGTTGCCTGATCCAGCTGGGCTCTTCTTCCGCTCTTACGCCAGAACACAAAAAAGCATCCACCTCCTTAGTAATTAGTTTTGCCCTCACCAAACCGAACACTGAAGTAAAACTGTCACAACCTTTCAGTTTGTTTTCATTTTATTTCAGAATTGTTTCCATGGATCCACACAGCTGAGGCCCAATGAAGGGGTTCCCCAGAGCGCAGTGATTAGGTTGTGTTCCAAGAAGTTGCAAAGTACAGTACTATTGGTACACAAAGGCCTCAAAAAGCCTGGATGGAATGATGACCTATTCTATTATTAGTTGTTTGCCCATTGTCTTTCCAATTACATGTGTCACACAATGAAATTGAGCTGACCCTGTTCGATAGGGAAAGAAAAGACAGAACTTGCTGACTATTTTTGCTTTCAAAAATTAATAAATATTATTTTTAGACCTACATTGTAGGTAGCTGTATTGGTCCATACAGGAAAAATCCAAAAACAACAGTAGTGTAAAACCTTTTTATTAGGACCAAGCAAAATAGCACAAGCTTTCCCGTAACTCTTCCTCAGGCTGGATGTTAAGTACAATGAATTGGAGGGGAGGGGATGTTTCAAGGCATGTTGGAACAGCCCAAAGTCTGCAGTATTTAGGGTTCTTCAAAGGGAGATTAGCAGCTGCTATATACTTCTCATA
This sequence comes from Euleptes europaea, assembly GCF_029931775.1. NCBI lineage: Eukaryota > Metazoa > Chordata > Lepidosauria > Squamata > Sphaerodactylidae > Euleptes > Euleptes europaea. The sequence goes on along the minus strand of NC_079320.1, from coordinate 32,406,524 downwards.
TACTTAAATATATTACATGGTAAAGGGTATAACCTAGCTGCCCCAGGCTGCCAGGCTGAAGCCTGCAGGGTGGCGGTGGGGGACAAAAAAAAGATTCTCAGTCTTTGAAAATAGCCATGCCAGCAGCTTGTCAGTAGTGTCTCCAATTCTGTACACAACATAAGGTGCCTGCAAAGCTGACAACAGAAAAAACTAATAATCTACGTGTTCGCAAAGCTGAAGATACATATAAGATGATGTGCTACGTTGCACATGAATTCAGGTCAAATTGTCTAGTGGCCAAAAGGGTATGTAACACCCCCCTCCCCCAGCAGACTCCTATTAAAACATTATTCTCCAGTTGTAGAATTCCTTTCTTAGAGGCAGAATGTGATAGTTCTACCAAAAGACTAAAATTATAGGTAGCTGTGTTGGTCTGTGGAAAAAATCCAAAATCAACAGTACTGGAATAACTTTCTGTGAGGACCAGCCAAAATACCATAAAATAGTCAGTGCAAGTTTTCAAATTTCCCAGAACACTTAATCAGGTTGGATACCAAGTACAAAAAAGAGGGAAAGGAAAAGACCAAAAAAGTGGGGGGGGGGATGGTTCAGGGCACATTAGAAGTCTGCAGGTCATACCTTCCTTAAAATGGAGAACAGAAGGGAAATATATTATTTTTAACACTATTATTATGCTTGCTTTTTCAAAGTGCCTCTGAGAATTTTTGGGCCAGAGAAGAAATAAAAATATTTAAACGAACTCACAAGAAAAAGGGGAAAATATGTTTCTCCTGACATGATAGCATACTGGAGTATTGATCAGCAGTTCCCACCCCTTTAATTAGGATTTTACTTCTGGATAATATTTTGTTTGAAACACAGTGCAAACAAGACCTTTGAGTGCTGGTGATTAGAGACAGTAATGTCATACAATAATTAAATAGGTACCTAAGTGTACCTATTGCACTGAATATATACCATGGGAAATATATAAATTTCCATTGCTACTCCAAAGTCTATTTCCTCTGCTTTTGTAAAGACTAAAATGGGTCGGTGGTATTGCAAAGGGCTTTTTGTTTGTTTGTTTCTGTCTGTTTGTTTTGCAGTTTAAGACACTCACAGTTCAATCCTAAACAGAATTAAATCCTTCTAAGCCCCTTGATTTCTGTTTAGGATTCCACTGACAAGCTTGGTGTACACATACCACAGAATGAGGTGATGAAATGGCCTGGACCACGTCAGATTGCAGCTGTATTAATACACTTCTGAATCTCCTCTGCATGAAAAAATTCTAGGTGAGTAGAAAACGAGCACTGCAGGGATATGGTTGGCCAGAGCTTTCTCCCTGATATGCTCATTTTCTAATCGCAAGGAAATGATTCAAAAATGGCATCACCTGTCTGAAGTATGAACTGGTGCATTCCACTCTATCCCTTGAAGATTCTGCCATTCATGGGCTGGGCTCCAGATCCAATTTGTCAGTTTTAATTCTCTGCCTGGTGAAATGGGGCTGTTTATATTGACCCCCTGTACAGGGTTGTGGTGAAAGCCTAGATGTTTGCAGAGAGGAAAGTATCTGTAGTGTTCAAATATGAGTATTACTGTCTGGGTTGTTCAAGACGGTTGGCTGTAGCATAGACTTGTTTCTTTCTTAGGTGGGAATTTTGAGTCTTTTTCCTATGTCATCTGTGGGCCAAGTCTGTATCCTGCCAAAGATGATTCTGCCTAATTGTCCAGCCAACCCTCAACCCAAACCTGACCTGAAATAATATTTCAGGGAGTAACAAATGAGAATGTTCAAGACTCGTATTTCTAATTCATCATTTCAATTCTTAGGGAGTGTGCAGGTGCTAAACATTTTGAACCACTGGCTTTATTCATAGCACAGCCATTACAACTTGTTTCTGTCTTAGAATACTTTCTGAGGTAAATTGCTTTAACAGATGTGAGCTGGAGCACAGGAGAGAAGGGGAAATGGCGAGGTGACTTCAGGCAGTCTGTGTGAAAGTTCTGCCTGTAGTCATTCTGGGGAGGAATGGCACTTCGCTCTACCTCCAGAATTATGAAGTTGAACACCGTTCCCTCCTTGAACTCTTTACTGGGCTTTTGGCAGGTTCATAGCTGAGCCACAGAGGCCATTTAACTGTGGCTCAACTGTGAGGTGGGAAATGAGGGGGCTGCCCAGGAACCGTATGATTTGTCACCTTGGCACTTCTGTGCCCACACAATGAATCACAAGGGGGGCAGGACCATAGTTGTGGGGTAGCTCCACCAGCAAGCAATGTGGGGAGGAAGCTGGGCTGAGGCTGTCCTTGCCTCCCCCTCCAACGTTCGCTGCTTCCACAGCAGGGGTACCATTTTGTGCCTCTGGAATGCAGCAGATATACATAGATTAGAGTCATGGCTGATTGGGTCCTGGCTTCATACCTTCTTTTTATTTTAAACATTTGTGTACCATATTCTTTCAGAAAGTTGTTCATGGCAGTTTCCAGAAAAATTAAAAATAACAAAAATTAAACCAGTGCAATAAGATTACAAGGTAGGGACTACTAAAAGTTATTGAATAGACCATATTAAAAAAGCAAACATTAACAGTACACAAAAATAAATAGTTTAGAAAACAGAAGAAAGAAAAGCACAGATGGGTAAGTTAAAAACACAAGGGAGACTTATACCCTTCTAAACCCATTAACCTAAATGGACTTAGAAGGGTGTAACTCTGTACTTGGGAAAAGAAAAAACGTTTTGGCAAGTTTGGCACCAGATGAAGAGTCAGGGAAAAGGTGTTTCGCAGGTGAGGGACTACAACCTATCATCACCACCAAAGGCAGGGCAGGAAATGAGAATTAATTTGACCAGTCCTCAAGATAAGAAATATTTTTCTTATTGCTTTGTTCCTCTTTAATACATGAATGTCTCCGCTATGTCAGCCTCTATTTTTAGATCAGTGTAGGCTGTGAAAGAATCTAGACAAAAAAGAGTTAGTCACAGGGGCCACCTGGGTGGGCCCATCCTAACTAGAGTCACCACCAAACAGCAATCTGCCTCACCATTTACTTCACACCAGATCTTTTCCCGTTACAAAATATGAAGTCAATCCCTTGGTTAATGTTAATCCATTAGTATGACATGCGTATGACCTTCTATTTTTCTGGGGTCAAGCAGAACTGAAACAACGGGGAATACTTTCCCCTTTCCAGGATAATACATTGAAGGGTGGTGCAGCTGGACTTTCCCTAAATTCCTGTCCACTGAACAATGTGCCTCAGCTATTGCAAGTTACATACATCTTGGAGCCAAATTTTACACCTTATGTTAACAGAAATCATCTAGCTAACTGCTAATGAGCTAAATTAAACAAAAGAAAGACAATAGTCCAATGTCTGTAAGGTTAGGGATAATCCATTTTCTGCCCGCCCACCTACAGATGCATAGAGCTCCTGCAGAGCAGATTTAGGTTAAATCTGCCTCAAAATACTGCGATACACAAAAGGGAGGGAAAGGCTTAAATTAACTTATTGCAATGGGATTCCTCACTCACCATAGGTGTAATATCTTGCATATCCCACCTGTTAAGGATATTAATTCAACTATACCTATGTAACTTGCTGCTCCAGGGCCAAGTGTGGAGAGGAGGACGGGGGCCAACAACCCATTAGTGTAACCATTGTTAAATCAGCAACCTGAACAACACAACATTAATTGGAACAATTTTATTGGGAGAAAATTAGCCACAACTTAATTGGCAACAGCTTAAATTCATTGGCACAACATGTGGGCTGAATCAGTGACATCATTTGACCCCAATGCTCCTGATGTCATCCTACTTCCAGCAAGCCCGCTGGAATAGCGTAGGGATGGCGGAACAAGGGTTTCGCCTGGACGTGAGCCACTTGGTGATTCCTCTGCCACATGAGACGAGGAGTTTGGACAGCCTCCGAGCTGGGCATGTCCTACCCTAAGCCTCCCCCAAAATGCCTTAATGGGATCCCCCAACAGGGAAAAAGGGGCGCGCAGGCCACTTTCCCCGGAAACTGATTCCAGCCCCATGCTAAACACTGCCCAAGTTGTGACAATAAACAATACTGTTAAAACCTTAAACATAGGGAGGGAGGGATAGGCAAAAACAGGCAAACTGAGAAGGAGGCAGCAGCATGCCTCCTTATAATCTTCCTGGGTGGACCAGAGGGAAAACCTTCCCTCTGTCATCTGACCAATCAGCCCAGCCCCACCCACCTCCTCCGGATAGGTTCAATTTGAGCTCCAGGGGGAGGGCTGATTGGCCAGCTGTGCTGGCCAGGCAGAGCCTGAAGAGCCAGGGAGACAAAGCGGCGAGCCGCCTCTCTTCACCCTGCTGCCGCATGGGAGCCAGCCGACTCTGCGGCTTCCCCATGGCTTCCCCCACCCTCCTCCCCTCACCTGGAGCAGCAAACTGGGCTCTAGGCAAGCACCCAGAACCTGCACTTCCCATTGAATCTGCTTATCTTCCCCTAGGCTTTGTACTAATTCTGTTTTGCCTATCTAACCCACTCTGAGCGAACCAGTAACTCTTCTTACTGGATCTTGTTTTAAACTGGCCTCTCTTTACAACATCTCTGTCCCCTCCCAGAGTTTTTTGTTGTGAATATGAATCACCAACCTTATGGCTGTTACACTTCAGTGTATCTGATGAAGTGAGCTCTGACCTATCAGAGTTTATGCTTGAATAAATTTTGTTAAGTCTTTAAGATGCTACTGAAAAAACTGACTGGCTGTACTTGCTTAAGTTTGTGAGATGAAAAGGATAATGATAATGAACTTCATTTATGGCCTGCCTCTCTCACTGAGACTCAAGGCAGAGTACAAAACAGGAAATGCAATTCAGACAGACACCAAAGACCTCCAGTAAATCATGCAGGACAACTAGGATTACAGAACTGGAAAAACAATGCAAAAGCAAACCAGTCTAATACAAGTATTCATTTTATAATGTAAAACAACAAGCAACAGACTAAGAGCATAAACAAGATGCTCCTGCGGGTTCTCCAACTCTTGTTAGAGGGTGATTGAGTAATTGACCAATTCACTAATTGTTTGCTTGAGATGTCATGGAAACAGAACTTTGATTCCTTCTGTTCTTCGATGAGAAATAGGTTTTTTCTTCTACAAATAAACATTTAACTTCATTAATATTTGCTCGCCAAGTTTTACGTAATGGTCTTTTGGTGCAAAAAGATGCAATACCCTCCCAAGGGAAGGACTGCAGACTCCCATAACCAGCAAGCTGTCAGCTGAAGACAAACCCTTAACTGTCCCTAAGGTACAGCAATTTCCTAACATTGCATGTTTTGAGGCAGCAGCAGAATGAAGCAATTTTTCTGTCACAGCACGGCCTTGATACAGTTGCTTCATTATCCAGGACCATTAAACAAGATGAAACAGGGCTTTATTAATGTCAGCCTTCCACGACAAAGGTGGGCTAGCTCACACTGATGTGCGAAAGAGGTATAGTTAGCCCAGTAGGGTTGCCAACCTCCAGGTACTAGCTGGAGATCTCCTGCTATTACACCTCATATCCAGCCGATAGAGATCAGTTCACCTGGAGAAAATGGCTGATTTGGCAATTGGACTCTATGGCATTGAAGTCCCTCCCCGCCCCAAACCCCGCCCTCCTCAGGCTCTGCCCAAAAAATCTCCCGCCGGTGGCAAAGAGAGACCTGGCAACCCTATAGCCCAGGGGCAGTCTCAACTAATGGGCAACAAACTGGGCTGCTGCCCCAGGCCCCATTCTTGGAGTCCCTAACTGCCCATGACCCTGCCCCCCTTGGCTCAACAGCGGCTCTTGTGCCCAACCTCTGTGGGTCTTTGGCAGGTGGCTTGGTAATGGCAGCCACTCATGCCCACCCCATCCAAGGCTCAGGCAGCTGGGTTCTGGTAGCAGCAGTCTCTCCTGACTGCCTCACATGGGGCGAGGGCAGTCCCTGGTGGCAGGGGGGTAAAATGGTGGGGGTGGCTGGTGGGGGAGTGGCCTGGAGGGGTTGCCCAAGGCCCCAGAATCACTAAGGCCACTCTTAACCAAAGACTTCAGCAGGAAGCAGCTAGATAGTGAGGCTATTAAGAAGGTGGTGAAAAGGAATTGCGTTGGGCCTTAACAAGCCATAGAACAAAGATAGTAAGGAAGAGCAATTAGACAACGGTGATCTTAAGGGTAACTGCTACTTCAAACTTTGTAAAATGATGCTGAAAAGATGAAATGTGAAACAAAGAAATGTGTATTGTGCAACAAGAACATTATTGTTGGTATGAGTTTCTTTTCTCTGCCGGTTTTCCATTTATGCATCCACTCATTAGCATTTTGGTTTTGACTGTTATTCCACTATGCCAAGGGAGAGTGGAGTTTAAATTATGTGTTTGGTCTAAAATGCAAGGTCTGAAACTCTAGAGCATAAATTGGACACTGTTGGCATAATGGGGGGCGTGGATTAAAGACCCATACTTGCAAGTACTGGAAGACTAAATACATATGTAGGTCAACAGTGTGAAATGACACTGAATTTGTACTGGTCAAGATATACCTTTAGAATCGACATAAAGTATTCTTTGCAAATAATAGCTATGCTGAGCAAAAGAGAAACTTTTTGTAAAGCATATAAAATGGCTCTTGAGATTTTTATAGAAAACTGAATGACTCTTTTGTTGAGCTGCCAAATGCACAAGCTTCTAAATCTGTACTGTAAAATGGGGGTGGGGGTTCCAAACCTATAATGGAATATTAATTTCGCTTAATGGTTAGGTAAAAAATGACCTACAAATTTGGACAAGTTTTGCTGTTAAAACTTGTGTTGTTATCCACAAGTTTGTTATCCAGCTCACATGCAAACAGCTCACTAAATTGGGCCTTTGAATATATATTTGTTTATTTTTATATGAGGGCTGCCTGAGTACTGCTTTTTTATGTAGTATTATGCTTGGATCACAGACACGGGGAATAATTGAAAGCACACTTCCATGGCCTCAGGAACATATGGCTCTTTGCAGCAGGGTTAATGTAGAAAAGGCAAATAATAACATAGTGAGCTGAAAGAGAGGAAAAATCTGGAACAAAAGTGTTTGCAATTAGTGTAGCCAATTGCACACGCTGGCTACAACTCAGTCCAGGGGTAAAGTAGGGAAAGAAGCATAACAAACAAGTTTAGAGATGTTCACTTCTGCTCCACAACTCATCCTTTGTGTTTTTTGCACGTACTCTCTTAAAAGCAATCTCTGGCATGAAGGCACTTGATGCAACAACAAACATTGTAAAAATTATAGCTATTTTTTTTAAAAAGGGGAACTAAGCTGTAGGGGTGGGGCTGTGGCTCAGTGGTAGAGCATCTGCTTGGCATGCAGAAAGTCCCAGGTTCAATCCCTGGCATCTCCTATTCACATACCTACTCTAGGCAAGTAGGTATGTGAATAGACCTCTACCTGAGACGCTGGAGAAACACTGCCTGTCTGGGTAGACAATACTGACTTTGATGGACCAAGGGTAGGATTCAGTATAAGGCAGCTTCATGTGCTCATGTATTCAGTATCACAGAGAAGACCAAGAAGGCAAGGAGAGCATGCTGACTGGAGGAAGAAGCTACATTTAGTAATTTAGCCTGTTGGTACTAGGGACCACTGAGGAATCTGAGCAGTATAACCTAAAGGAAGATTAAGGCAGGGCAGATAATTGGACAGTTAGATGGATGGATACATATAGACTAACACAGATGTCAGCAGTCTCAACAAACATACAGAGTCAGAACTTGATGGACTCATGTTTCCTAAGCATGCTCATATGAATTTGTTAAAAAGAAAACGTGGAATTTACTATTAATTCTGGCAAAGAAGCACACAGGGTATGTTATGGTAGGAAGGGGGGAGGGTTTTTTTTCCTGGCTGGGAAACTCCCTTAGACCAAGGGTTCCTTGGAAATCACCCTAGCAATCAGCTGCCACCAGAAATAAATTGTACTGAGCGAATCCAAAAAATGTCATTATAAAAAGGTTTATTATAGGACTTCCGGTAGAGAGCTGATCCGAGCGCCATGTCCCCCGAGATCGCTCGAGGGAACCAAAAGGCGTTCTGAGCCGGGGCGCCTATTAAAAGCCCTGATTCCGATCCTAAATGGTGGATCGGAAAGCAGGCAACCCCCTGCTGCCGAAGAAGAGCAGTTTGACTCCCACCCCCCTCCCACAAGAGCAGCTTGATGTGGAGGAGGGTCGGATGAAGGGTTTCTGTCACAGAGTAATACAATGTTTTGATTAACACCTTGCAACAACATGCCAGCTGTTCACCCCCATTGGCTCAATAGCTCTTGAGTAACACAAAAAAGGAAGTGGGGAAGGTAATACTTAACCCTTTGTATGTGAGCTGTTTCAACTGGAATCCTCTTCTCCAGCTACTATTATTACTGGCAGTATTCCACACCTCAGTAAAGCTGATAGAGGAATGGTTACACTCTGGAATTTTGGGGCTTCGTTTCTACACATCTGTAGCATAATTTGTAGTTTCATCTTTCAGGATGGATGTAAAAAGAATATCCATTCCAAATAGTTTCCTTTGTTGCACTGGAACACTCTCATCTATACTTCGGGGTTCATTCCCTTCAGATTTCAGCTTCTTGTGCTATTTCAAAGACCATTCTCAAAGTTCCCATAAAGTTTGGAAGAAAGTTGGACAGAAGGATGGCTGTTTTCAGAAGAATGGTGTCATATGCATGGTTATACATGCAGAGAAACCTCAGCAAACCACTGGAGATTGGCCACTGTGTGTGTATTTTTTTTAGCTGTTTTATGTTTCATACCACGGATATGGGCCATTTGGGAAACAAGTCATATTCTTATAAGTACTCTATAGGGTATGTCCAAAAATACAGTCAATGCAGATGTGTACAATGAATGCTGTCAAGCCCTGATAATGAATCCAGAAATAAGTTACCTGTTTCCTCAAATCTCAGACATTTACCTGTGGGTAATTATACTTAGGAGATGGTCAGAATTCACTGGAATACCTTTTGAATTTTAGACACTGATAAGATTTGTCTAATATTGGAACATAACATCAGATTCCAGTCAGTCACAGTAACATATGTGCTAATAATTATGACTTATTCACCAACATTATATACCGTTAGGGCTGCCAACTCTGGCTTGGGAAATTCTCAGAAATTTGGGGGCAAAGCCTGTGGAGGTCAAGTTTGGGGAGAGGAGGGAGCTCAGCAGGGAAATGACTCCATACAGTCTACCACCCAAAGCTGCCATTTCCTCAAGAGGAACTGATCAGTGTAGTCATCAGTTGTAATTTTTGGAGAAATCCAGATCCCACCTTGAGGATGGCAGCCCTATATACAATGAACACATAGCACTCATATGGAAATAAAGAACAAACGTTATCTGAGCGCATGTTTTTACAGTCCTTCAGACCGCATCTTCCTTGAGTGGAGGTGACCCTTTTATCTACCTTGGCTTCCAAACTGGATTGCTTCCACAGGACAATATGTTGTAAGTGTACCCCTTTCAGGTCTTCCCCAAACTTGTTTTACTTGAATATTTTGGAAGTAATGTAGTCCAAGCATGTTAGCCATCATGGAGAAGGAATGGTACAAAATTTGCTGCTGCAGAGTCCTGCCTACATTGGTACCCTTATCAGACTGTCTGCCTTTCGCCCAACATTTTTTCCATGCCATCACAGGGTTTTTAGGGGCTTTTTAAAAAAGATAATTGATATTGCTCTATAATTGATATTGCTCTATAGCACTATAACCGTCTATCACCAGTTACCTATTTCTGTTACAAATTTTAGTTCCTATGAACTCCCAGTTGTCATAAAAATGACATTTCCAGCCCTTTTCATTGTAGAGACCGAACGAGAAAAGTGTTTTTGTTCTGATTGCCTAGAGAAAAGGGAGAGGAGAAGATGCAAGATGGTTGCTATCTGTATGCTATTACGGAGCCATAGCATTACCACACTATAGCAATCTATTCCCACTTACTATTTCAAATTTAGTATAGTTATTATAGGGCATACCCTGACCTGGATTACCCAAGGTTGCCCAATCTCATCAGATCTCAGGAGCTAAGTAGTGTCAGCCCTGGTTAGTATTTGAATGGGACACCACCAAGGAAGCCCAACCATATATGCAGACAATGGTAAAACCACCTCTGAACGTCTCCTGCCTTGAAAACCCTATGGGGTCGCCATCAGTCAGCTGTGAGTTAACAGCACATAAACAAACAAACAAACAAACAAATATCATGCATGAAATAAAGAACCAAAAAAGGCTGGCAACTCACCACAGCAGTCATGACCACTATGCCCCAGCAGCCAGTGCGAAGTCACTGCAGAGCATGCACGGAAGGGAAGTCAGAAAAAAGACAGCAAGGTGTTCATATGCCGATGCTCCATTACCAATGCACACGCCTCTGCACTTGCACCACGTGGAAACGTTTTCTAGTTTCAAATCACAAACTGGTAACCCATTGGGCCAATGCAGCCAGCGTGGCGTAGTGGTTAAGAGGGGTGGACTCTAATCTGGAGAACCGGGTTTGATTCCCCACTCCTCCACATGAAGCCTGCTGGGTGACCTTGGGTTAGTCATAGATCTCTCCTAACTCTCTCAAACCCATCTACCTCACAAGTTGTTTGTTGTGGGAAGAAGAAGGAAAGGTGATTGTAAGCCACTTTGAGACTCCTTAAAGGTACAGAAAAACGGGGTATAAAAACCAACTCTTCTTCTTCTAGCCTGCAGGAGAGAATTGTGATCTGGCTCGGAAAGTTTTATTTTTGTATCTTTGTAATGCAAGTTACCTACAGCATTTTGTTACTAATAACTGGAGGAGGAAATGTTTTAGGAATTATTTTCTCTGGAGGATGTATAGGGAAGTGGTGGAACAGGATATGAAATCTTCCAGCTTCTAAATTACTCATTAAAATCCAGATGTCTTCAGTAAGATTCAAGGTATAAGTATTCTGAAAGATTGTCAGACGTCCTTGGAGAAAAATGTATGGCACTGATGACTGCCAGTTATTAGCCTACGCTTAAAAATAGTCACCAGTCTTTTTCACTGTCATGAATCTGTATAAGTTTTATGCACACCAAGTTGAGTATGAAAAGACTATAGCCTTTTCTTGGATTATCGTTTTTCTAGGTTTCCCTCAGAATGACGTCATGCCATCTCTGATGGCATTTTTTTCCTTTCTTCTGCCAGATACAGGGGAGCCAGAGAGCAAGGTCTGCCAGGGACAGGAGATCTCCTACCTCCAGCAGGCACATGGCAATCCAAAAGAGAAGCTCAACACAATATCTTTGACAAAAACATATGTAAAATTCTTGAAATAAAAGCCAGGGCTGACATTCAACAAGAACTCACATAATCAGAAATAGGGCTTATTTAGGAAAAAAATCAGGCAGAAAGAGAATTCTCTTTTGGTATTACCTCTGAAATTGTCCGTACTGCACATAATGATGATGATATTATAGAAGAATTAAAAGTAGAATACTGCATCTCAGACAGTCGCATGACTGCTTTCAGATTACCCATTTAGACTGGAGTATACGTCACTGAAAATACAGATGGCATTATCATCAACTTGTGTTCCAGAATCTTCTAGGTAGTTTTTCATCTTTTTAAAAGACCTGATTTGAGGCTGTTTTTTTAATGTAAGTGCAGTTACAGAGCCAGATCCACATGTGGACTAACAACAAATTTAGACTTTCCATAGCTACACTGTTCCTTTAGCATTTGTCCTTCTTCCCTCTCTTGTTTTAAAGCAGCTTCCAGTTCTCAGCCTCCTTAATTATTCCTGTTTACTTGCACAGCATTCCTGAAGAGGTTCTTAACCAGACCTGTGGTGCGGGTGGAAAGTGTATGCGGGGGTTACATCTGATATAACACTTTTCAGGGAAGTGATATCACTGGTCCAAGAAGGATACTTAGATCTTCTGCTCCTCTCCTTCACTGCTAATTTTAAGTTAGCTAAAGCAAAACTGGAAAGAAAGTTGTTGTGAGGGGAAAGTTACAAAAAAATCTAAGGGTATTCTGAATTCATAAACAACCTTCAGAGAATTCTTCCTACAAGATACCCTGCTGAACTCAAAGGATTCAAGGGGAGAAACAGCAATTAAGTAAAAAACAATGTCCTGTATTCAACCCTACATTCCTAAAACTTAAAGGCTTTTAAGTTTTCTTAAGGAGGCAGGTGTAGAGTTGCCAACTCCAGGTTGGGAAATTTTTTGAAGATTTGGGGGCAGACCCTGGGGAGGGTGGGGCTTGGGGAGGGGAAGGAGTTCAGCAGGTAGAATGCCATAGAGCCTGCCTTCCAAAGCTGCTTTTTCCGGGGGGAACTGATCTCTGCAGTGGAGATTAGTTGTAATTCCAGGAGATCTCCAGGTCCCACCTAGAAGATAGCAACCCTAATGGGGTGAGTTCCACTAATTTGCCTATCCCGCTGCAAACCCCCATCCCCCTCTCTGCTGTTTCTGAGGATTTGCTGACCTCCAGGAACTAAACTTTGGGCTCAGTGGCCTGCAGCAGGAAGAGCAACCAGCAGAAATCACCACCCCCTCTTAAGAAGATTTGTGCCATTAAATCTTCAGAACAGCATAGCTGGATACAAACCAAGGTGATAGATGGCAATATAGCTTCTGAGGGTGTAGGACAGGTCATTAAAGAAGACCCCCAAAATCCTCCAGGAAAGAGTCAAACTAAGCGCAGTCCCCAAACACGGAGCAAAAAAATCGTGGAGAATATTCATGCTACCATATTGAAGACAGTGAAAACTGTCAAAGTGGTGATACAGCTGCAGTTCATGCTTCAAGGAGAAATGTGGATGCTGCAGAAAGTAGAAAAAAGAACTCCAGCTGATAATCGAGGAGTTATAAAACAAAGCTTCTCCAAATGGCCTCCTTTTCTAGGGCCCTCAAAATGAAGAGAAACAATTCAGGAGTGAAAATATCTTGGCAAACTGGGTGAGTCATATAATAGAGGAGGGGATAGCATTTGAGATAGAAAGAGGCCAGGCCTATAGTTGCAAGGTACCCCCTGGCAACTGGCTGGGGATGGGTGAGTGTGACTTACTTCCAGAAGTGACGGCATCACATTGGTGACACTGAGTAGGGTTGCCAGCCTCCAGGTACTTGACGCGGATGACAGCGGATTAGGCAGACAGTCCAGGATAACACCACCAGAAAAATCCTTGCTACTTAGAAAAGTGTTGGTTTATTTTACAGTGCATAGATATCATACAAATACTCCTTACACTCTTTCCGCTCATAGCATCCCACACTGAGCTTCAGTTTCACTCCATTATATACATGTTACATTTCTAAGCACCAATCACAGAAGATGCTTAGTCATTCTGACTTGCTCGTGCATTGCATCAGCCTACTGGTCATAACCGGATCAGGCCAGCTCCCTCTAGCTCTCCAGGGAGTTTCCAGGCTGCTTGCATCATTACAGATCCATCTGATCTACCATGCAACTGTCAAACTGATCTAACAGCCTTGCAATATCAACAGTACTAGCTGGAGATCTCCTGCTATTACAGCTGATCCCCAGCCAATAGAGATCAGTTCACCTGGAGAAAATGGCCGCTTTGGCAATTGGACTCTATGGCACTGAAGTCCATCCCCAAGCTCCACCCTCCTCAGGCTCCGCCTCAAAAACCTCCCACCGGTCAACCCTAACACTGAGGGAGACGCTCTGGTATTTGGGCAAAAACTCTATGGTAGAGGCTATTTTTACCATAGAGTTTTGCCCAAATACCAGAGCACCTCCCTCGACATCACTGACATGATGGTGTCACTTCCAGAAGTGATGTCATCGTGCCAACAGGGCCATGGCCTAGGCCTCATTTTAAGCCCAGTAAGACCCCCACCGGCCAGCTGGACAGCACTGGGGGGAGGATCCCAAATTGGGGGATCCCTGCCCCCGGTTGGGGGGGGGGGTCTGGCAACCCTAGCCAGGCCACCAAACAAGCCTGCTCTTAGGCAAATCACTGATGCACACCACAGGTGATACTGGAATTCATACATCAACAGACAAAAGGAACCGTTTTAAAGGAAGCAAACATGTAGCAGGGGACTCTATTGTGATGTATCACAAATATCAAATTGAAATTTTTCAAGGTCTGTTTTCTGAGACCAAGACAGCAGATCCACTAGATCATTACTGAGCCTTTGTCAAAGGTGTAGTTGTATGTTTCTTATTTGTTTCCTGAATCATGACAACAATGATCTTCTTAGTTACACTCCTACAAACTCTGTTTTCTTGTGAAATCTGCTGAAACATGTGTCCAAAATTTTCAAAATAAAGCTGTAGCCATCAAATTATAAGGATTCTGCATGTTCTACATACAGCAAGTTGAGTATGAAAATACTATTATAGCCTTTTCTTGGATATTTTTTCCACAACCATGATGTCATTTATACAGAAAAATGGTTTTATGCAAGACTGGAAATCCCCCTGCAATTAGATGAAATTCCTTGGAAACTGCATAGACCAAGGGTCACCAGCCTTTTCTCCACTGTACACACACAGGCAACCACTCACCATTTCTAATGTGAAAGAATGAAACTGTACCCATGCTAAGATATGCAATTTCTTCCATTAATGGGCTTAAAGAAGTGCCACAAGTGTTTGGATGCAGTAGGAGAAAGGCTGAGGCCGTGCATGTGGGGGGTTCTATTGAGAAAACACTGCAAATTATCTAGTTTGAAACTACTTTCCTAAAGCTCAGAACATTACAATTTCCCCAGAAAATAATGCAAACAAATACATCTTTCCATCCAATACAGAAGAAACCTTGTACTAGCAAAAGCAGAACAAAGACCCAATGAAACACAATCAGTAATCAAAATCTAACACCAAAGACCTTTATAAATACACATTTATAAATACACATTGTCACCAGCTTTCTAAAGAGTTCTAGTGAGTGCTTTTAGTAAAGAATTTCATAGTTAAAAATTATTAAGCTGATAATTTCAAGAAAGATAAGGCAGCATGCTATTTTTCTCCTGTATGTGGGGTCCATTTAACATATTTTTACCAGTATAACAGCATTAGATTTGCATGGATATTTTTTTCTGGTGTAGTTTGTACCAAAAATAACAACAAATCCCACTGAAATGAATTTTTAAAAGGCTGTTTCCTGGATTAGTCTCTGCTACCCTCACTTAATTTAGACTTGGCCTTTGTTCCAAGATCAAGAATATGTTAGTCATTTTTAGCTTGGAATTTTCCTTCTTTTCACATCTCTGGTGTCCCTAGGTTTGAGTTTCCACTATTGTTACCACTTCCTACCATTAATACTTACCCTGTCCTCCTTTTAAAATCTTTATTTTAATGCCTTGATTGTGTGTTTTTAAAAATCAAACCATGTTTCAACTTTATCTTGCTCTTTTTCTTAAGAACCATCTTAAGAACTGTCAGGATGTTTGGGAAGAATCTATATAACTTGCAGCATACCAGGTCTGGACAGAATGTTAAAGGTACAGAATAATATTAGCCACCCTTCTGAATAAGTGCAGAATAAGATAAATTTAATATCATTCATCTAACCACAATCTATCCCAAGAAATAAATTCTAATTCGGGAGAAATAAATTCTAAATCAGGAGAAATGACCAAAAGTCATACATACTAAGGCTTCCTCAACTCTCTTCATTATCTGATTCATGAGACCGGGGCTACTTTCTACTAGAAGACAAATTTTCAGACAGTACCACAATGTTTAGCATAGCTGGATTTATAGTGAACTCACCTTTAAGAATGGATTTTACAGAAACCCTATTATGATTATGCCCAAATGCAATATCAACACCTTATAGTGTAGTAACCAGCAATTTAGCTATAATTATTGATAGCTTAAGCAAGATTGTTATCTGAATAACTTTATACATATGTTTAATGATTATCAACTACCAATGAAAGATTAAGAAGATAGTTAAATAGAAGATAGTTAGATATATAATATCATTAGAGTTAATTTTATAAATTACTAGGCCATTTATTATGTTTTATTTTAGAGAGTTAATTAGGGGACTAAGAACTTTTATACACTGCCAAACCCTCCTTAGCAGGCAGTGTCGCTGCGTTGCCTCCTAAGCCCGGCGCAGGCATTCCACTCAGAAATGCATGGTAAATTACTTCAGATGCATGCTGAGCTCAGTTAAATTAAAATGTCTGCTCTTGGGAAAACAGAAGAATACTTAGTTTCAAATTAACAGATGTATTCTGGCTGACTTTTCACATGTTGCTGGCTTGGGCAGTGTCTGTTTAATGATTAAAATTAGACAAGTGAAAACCTGCCCTGGAAAATCCAAACCCAATGAGTTTCCTCTTGGGCTTCTGCAAAATAGTTTTTGTGAGGTTTTCACTTCTTTCCAGCGAAGATCTGTTATACGCACTGCCTCTGGTCTCCTCAACTCAATTACAATGAATTAATCATCAGTAATTGAATGAATGGTGGTGAAAAATGTTGTCAAGCTAAAAGGATCAGGTAGTAAGTGATATGAAAGACCTCTACTGAGACTCTGGAGAGATACAATCAGTCAGAGAATACTGACCTCGTTTGGCCAATGGTCAGTCAGACTCAGTAAAAGGCCCCTTCATATGGGAATCAATTTTTATTGGTGAGACTAATTAAGATCAGACTTGCTTATTTTTAGGCTATTTTGGTGCAGGAGTGCTCCTCACATCTTATGCTGCCCTTCCTCCCAGTAACTCAGGGTGAGTACATGGAGAGATATTCCCCCCACATACACAAACACTTTTATCCTCACAACACCATGTAATACAGGTTAGGCTTGGGAGAAGCTGACTGGTTCAAATTCACTCAGTGAGCTTCACGGCTTGAGCAGGAACTTAATTCAAGGTCTCCATGTCTAACACTCACCACTACACTACACTGGTTTCTAGTGTGTTACTATGACAGGGGTAGGAAGATGGACATTCCCGCTGCCAGTGAGTAGTAGGTTTTCATTGCCATTCTAAGCAGATTTAATCAGAATCCTACTCAGGTATCTTCAGCGGTGCTTACTCCCAAGACAGCATTCTTGGGATTGTTTATTAAATTGTAAGGTGTCTCAGAAAAAGGCACCTATATGAGTTTTGGTAACATGCAAATTTATTTAAATTGATTAATTCACAGGTGATAATGCATCAACTATAATTTTTTTATAGTCAGTTGACAGCCTATGTTTTTTGTGCTAATAGAACCAAAGCCCAGATCAATATCAAAGTATGGGACAACCAGCGGGGTAGTTGTACATCTTCAGGTATGATGCAGCTCAGAACCTCAAATACAGAGTTGCCATTGAAGGAGATAAAAAGGATGCTCTGTTAGCCAGACAAGAGGAGAAAGCCCTATGCATCAGAGGAAGCATCTCTTACATGCAGAGGTTTATATCAATGAGCCACTGCTTTGGCCACTGGAGCAAGGGGATGTAGGGTAGTCTGGAGGGGTACTGCCCAAAGCCAGCAGTGGCTCATGAACACAGCATCTCGGCTGTCAGGGCCCCCCATATCCCCCAGCCCACTCCTCTCCTGTGCCTAAGACCACCCCTGAATGAAAGGAAAAATTAAGCATAAAATAATAAAAAATTAAGTACATACCTGAGAATGCCTCCCATCCCCACCTGGACCAAGAATATTTTTGTGTGTGTGTCAATATCAATGTGAAAAGCCCTATACGTTTTTTTTAAATACTCTGAATTAAATAGAGAATCACAAGCCATTGATGAGAGCATTATGATACAGCCAAGTTTATCCTGATGTCTATTTCATCTTATGGGATGATATTTTAAAATGAGGGAGGGAAGGTGGCATGGCATAGCCCAGTTTCATTAGATCCTGGAAGCTAAGCAGGGTCAGTACTTGGGAGACCACCAAGAAAGACTCTGCAGAGAAAGGCAATGGCAAACCTCCTCTGCTTTTCACTTGCCTTAAAAGCCCCTTGCTGGGGTCGCCATGAGTCGACTGTGACTTGATGGCACTTTACACCCACACATATTTTAAGCAAAATTCTTTATAGAACTGTCCACTGAGAGAATTACCTTCTTTTAAATTCTGTGAAACCTCCTAGCTGATGAAGACAATCAAAACCATAATATGCAATTAGTTTAAGTAAGCAGCCTTGAAACCCAACAAGGAACGTATGATACAAATGATAGGTTAAAAAAAGAAAAGCTAGTGTTTTAGGACAGACAGTTGCTTAGATTCTGGGAACCTGGATTTATTTTACTGTGGGATAGAAGCTGCCTGCATTTGAAGATGAACTCCTGCATAAAAGGCACCGCAGGTCACAAAGTATTTAGTCCTCTGAAGGAAACTGATGTAGCCAACCTTCAGCTTCCCACTACTCAGGGAAGGAAGTCAAATCTTATGATGAATCTGGATGATCACGCATATACACCAGACTTTGACCCAACCATGGCACTATGCATGGGATAGTGAGATTTCCTGTACACGATACAAACCCCCAAACATTTACCATTGCTTACGATGAGGATCTGTACAGAACTCACCTCAGTTTTTGAGCGTTGCTCAAAATATGACTGCCAAAACTAATCAGAGGTTGAAAATGGGAGCACAGCCCCATGTTTGCACAGAATATGAGTGGCACACTGTGCTACAGAAATAGCATGAAATGAAATTAAAGTTCCACATTAACCAGCAAATGTATGCATTAGAAACTGTGCTGAAGTATGGATAAACATTTTTTTTCTTTTTGTTTGTTTACTTCAGAAAGTGTGTCACACAGAAGCACTGTGTAGCTCCTGTTTTGAGGTTAGTACGGAAAACTGGCTTCCTTTTTATAAGAAAAAAAAGTTCCACAGGGCTACAAAATTGCCTGTTTACTTTTTATCCACTGTGAAAACATCTGGGGAAGGATCTTTCTTCTCATTAGATGCTCAGACAGACTTGTCAAATAGCTACCAACCAAAATACAAAAAAAAAGAGGTCAGAATAGAAAACATTTTGAATAGCTTCAACTAAAGTAGAGACATTAGAACTACTAATGAAAGTTTTCAACTTCAGAAAAGCAAACAAAACTGGTAGTCTTCTCCATCACCAAGCTGGGACAACAATGTCATTTGTTTAGAAGCCAGCCTAGCAAACAGTATGGAAAAATATTTTAAATTCCTAGTTATCAACATGGGTCGCCATGAGTCAGATGCAACTTGACGGCACTTCACACACAGAGACAGTTATCAACATCAAAGTGTCGAGACTTTGGGTGACCAGAACAGTATCTGGAATTTGGATGATACAGTTAACAATGCTATATAAAATAGAAATACAATATAATATAATATAAGCTCTACTTTTCCTAGATTCAGTAGAAAATGTCAACTTGATTTACTAAATAATACAAAATATCAAGAATCCCAATTTTGACATAATTCTCCCTAGTTGCAAAACTATGACTTGTTTGTCAGGAATAGCTATCAGTGGTAAAGCCTTTCCCCCCGTGAATTGTACCCTGCCCCCATCCTAGTCAGCAACAACTATGATTTATCGTGATGTCCGAACCAGCATAACCATCCTTTGCTCTGAAACCCTGGTTTAAATTACTAGTCTGAAAACAAACAATGTCTAGTGGTAACTATGACTAGACCGGATCAAGTGTTACTAGTCGAGAAAGGGAGAGGGGGGGAGAGAGAGAGAGAGAGAGAGAGAGAGAGAGAGAGAGAGAGAGAGAGAGAGAGAGAGAGTTCTACCACCTTCATGAGTAACAAAGTCCTATTGAATCTAATTAAACTGACTTTTGTTTGATATGTTTATGAATGGGGCACACAACAAATAGTATGTTGCCACCTGCTGGCTAAAAGGCAAAAAATAAAAAGGGAGAAAATTAATTGATACAATATTTTAAACTCTAATCCACCTGATCTGTGGTAATACCACTATGAGGCATTCCAGAAGGGACTGAAGGATGAGAATGCAGAAACTATGGCAAACTTTGATTTGGGTCTCCCTAACAAGGCTGAGTGGGAACAACTATAGCAATAAAATTAAATGATAATAATATATGTAGCAGTATTATTGTAGACATCACACATATTATCTTAGTATTTATTTATTTATAATATTTATCAGCCATCTTTACCACCTCAAGATAGCTCACAACAGATCAAAGCATAAAACCACTATATTAAAAAAATCATATAAAACTATTTAAAACAAGCTTAGGGGTAAACAATAGGTACTGTTCTTCTATAAACTCAGTTTGAGGGCTTTCCAGAAAAGAAAAACATTTAATTATGTCCAAAAGATCTGTAGAGAAAGCATTAACTTGAGGGAAAGGAGCTCCTCGGTTGGGAGCAGTGGTCATAAAAGTACCCAGCAGGTCCTGACCAACCAGCTAAAGCTGGTTCCTGCAGGAAGGCACCATGTGAGACCAGGGATTATTGATAATTAAAAAGACTATAAAGTAGGTCAGCATTATTACACCCATCCTTGAGATGAGGGAGGCTGATATGTAGTGTCTTGCCTCACAGGACAAAGCAAGTTGTGAACCAGGGATTTCCGACCTAACACTTATCCATTATGATACAGTAAACCAGTTCCCAGAAGTCAATTGAACAGACTATCAATCTAACTGGGATCATATGAATCATGAGTAGGGAGTAGAAAAATACAAACGTTTTTAAAAAAAAACACAGAAAAGTGAAATTTGAACTGAATATCAGTGACACGTAGTTAAAGTATTTTATCTAGAAGCAGTTAGCATGTGGTTTCGGCACATATAGATCCTCAAGTGCTTCTCCTGCTGAGTTGTGTGCTCCTACAGATGTTCAGCATCATCTCACACCTTCTTCACAATCTTCTGCCACATCCTGTAATTCCACAGGAATCCAACATGAGCAGACTGTATGAAAACATATTTCCCAAATATTTTTCAAAATGTATGTATTCATCTTTAGCCATTTATGACCTTTTCCACAAGCATTTTGAAAATGGAAATAAGGAACTGTCACTTCAACACAGCCTCCAATATGTCTTTAAGAAAATAACATCCATCGCAATATTAATTTCAATAGGATTTATTTGTTCCTGAAATGAATTTTAGTGGGATTAGTCATCTTGTCAATGGCTGACAGACTTAGATAACTTTTAAGTAATGCTCAGCCAGGATTTGAAGTAGCTTCCTGTTCCTAACCACACTTGTAACCTATGAGCTTCCAACATCATACTTTTAAAATGTATCTGAGCTGCCGGATATTCCACAAATATCTTTGATGTTAACACAACTGGTGCCACACATTAATGTTACGATGGAAAAGTTTCAGCCTCAGGAACTCACGCAAGTGCTACCATTTACATTCTTTTTCCATAAGAGCTTCACATGAGGTGTGAGATACTAATTTTAAAGGCGCGTCAAGGCACTGGTCAATCCTACATTTAAGTGTTATTGGAATAAGGCCTAGCTCTCAAAAAACAGCAGAGGGTGTAGCAAATTAACGTCTGGGTGGTATTGCAGACAATCGCATGCGAGAGCTCATGTAACCGAACTTTCCCCCGTACAGAAAACTAGTATGTTAGAAGAGAGAGAAGGCTAAGCTACACTCCTTCAGACATCTAGTTTGTAAAGAATTTTGGGGTACAGAGGACAACTTTCTTATGCACTCTCCTACCTGCAATCTGAAGTGGTATAGTTTCTGAATACTGTGATTTGTAAAATCAGATTTGTGTCCATTTATTCTGTTGAATGTTTGTCCTATGTAAAGAGCAGAAAGGCATTGTTTGCGTGTAATGTATGCAGGACGATGTGCATGTGGATACGCTGAAGTGTCAGCCTAAGAACAATTTCCCAGGAGTAAACCCAGACTTGAGTAAGATTCAAACTGTTTAGGATTGTAGTGGAAGGCATTTACGGTATACTTTTAAATACCATAAATATGCATACATTCCATAAATATTATTGGCTAACTCATTAACGATGTGTTTTATTGCTACAGTAGAAAAATAAGTGTTATTGCAGACAATCACATATGAGAACTCATGTAATCAATTGTTTTCCCATATAGAAAACTAGCATGTTAGAGGAGAGAGAAAGCTAGGCTACACTCCTTCTGACATCTAGATTGTAAAGAATTTTGGGGTACAGAGGACAACTTTCTTATGCACTCTCCTACCTGCAATCTGAAGTGGTATAGTTTCTGAATACTGTGATTTGTAAAATCAGATTTGTGTCCATTTATTCTGTTGAATGTTTGTCCTATGTAAAGAGCAGAAAGGCATTGTTTGCGTGTAATGTATGCAGGACGATGTGCATGTGGATACGCTGAAGTGTCAGCCTAAGAACAATTTCCCAGGAGTAAACCCAGACTTGAGTAAGATTCAAACTGTTTAGGATTGTAGTGGAAGGCATTTACGGTATACTTTTAAATACCATAAATATGCATACATTCCATAAATATTATTGGCTAACTCATTAACGATGTGTTTTATTGCTACAGTAGAAAAATAAGTGTTATTGCAGACAATCACATATGAGAACTCATGTAATCAATTGTTTTCCCATATAGAAAACTAGCATGTTAGAGGAGAGAGAAAGCTAGGCTACACTCCTTCTGACATCTAGATTGCAAGAATGTTGAAGTGGATAAGCTGAAGATTGTATAGATGTTACCAGTACTTGTAATGCTATTACCTGAGTATATATAGGGACATAGTCGGTATGTTGGTTTGTTGTCGGGTCTGGTCCTTGCATTCATGTCTCTATTATGTACACCACTGTTGTTGTTAAGAAGCTTTGTATAGCATTATCCAGTATGGGCTGTAGATCATTGACAATCCCTTGGACTGCTTTGACCTGGGAACTGCCAGCAAAAAGCAGGGATGTTCTAGTTAACTCCTTTGGGTCTATCTTGTAGTAGATCATTTCTGGTCATCAATCTACCATAATTGACTGATGTTCCCTAGTGAGTTAATGACAGAAGCGGGAGCCAAATCTGGAACTTCCTGATTTGTAGTTCAGTCTTTCAGCTACTATTCTGTAACAGCTTCTGCAAAAGACCTTCCCCACTGCTTCAGTTCATTTCAATGGAGCCCATGTCCAAAAGACCTTCTAAGTGGAATAAGAACTTGAATGAATTTTCTCTTTCATGCTCAGCACTCAGCCTAGATGATATGAAAGAGTGAAATGGCAGGGAATTAAACACACACATGCTCTGCCCAACCCAGTTGCTAAAAACATTTAGGTCCCACTGAAATCAATGCAATTTACTCTCATGAACATAAACTAGATTATGGGGGAAATGAAGAAATAGGGATTAAACTGAGATCAAGAAAATAAATCATTCTGTGCTTGAACACCGACTTCAGATTTTAGAACAGAAAAGCAATAATATTTATTTTCCTAATTTTTTTTATTTTATTGGGATATTGGTATATCATTTCCCCCTCCAAAGGGACCCAAAACAGTTTATTGCAATTTCCAGATTACAAAACTATACACATTTATATTGTATTTACTCAAAAGGAAGATTAGTTTTTATCTACCTGCTGTCAACAAAAAAAGAGGGGGGGGGTAATCCTACGCTTGCATACAAGTTATAAGCATGTACAGTTATTAAAATAAAACTTAATGTGTATAAAGTTTTTTGAAGGATTGTCTTACATGCAGGACCATCTTCCTGGAGTATTTATGGTATCTGCTTGCAAGCTTGTGCATATTCTATAAATACAACCATGTGTGGGCTTACAAGTTCTTATAAAAACACCAACTCACTTGACGCCTGTGATTTTAACAGCTGATCTCTCTTAGGCCCTGTGATAATTTCAGCATCCGTTTGAAGAACTAAGAGCACTAAATCTAGAGCTCTACGCCATGCCTCTATCTTAGCCGTTACATTGTCATACACTTTGAAAGCCTTTTCATATGTCCCTATATGTTCAAAGACTGCTACCCCAATCTTCTCCTTCCTAAACTCATCCATTATGTAGTCGGAAGGCGAACTGTGCATTGCTGCTTTTCTGAGATGCTGCTGTATAAAAACGCTGGCTTCAAACTCAGATGTACTGTTTGCAGTTCTACACATGACAGTGCAAAGGTACTGGTGCCAACCACGTGCCAAAGCATTAAGCACCAGAGGTTTACACGGTTCCAAAGATTTTGCAAGCCAGGAGGAACCAGCATGAAATTCCCCTGTAGCATTTTTAGCTTCTTTCTCCAACTTCTCAAGATAACTGAGGCACAGCAACTCAGTGGCACCACCTCCAGGAAAGACTGTTTTATCAAGAAGAGCATTGTGCACACGATAAGCACAAGTCCAAAAGTTATCTTCAGTGGCTTGCATCTTGGACACTACAGGACTGCTAAGCACCACTGTTAACAGATGAATTCCTTTTGCTGTTATGACGACTGGAACTCTACTATCCACTTCCATCCAACCTGACTCTCCAGTTCCCCAGAAGTTTAAATAGACATCCTTGCCGACACAATTTTCATTCACCTGAGTGAGGTAGGTCACTATTTCCGCTCCTGTAATATTGCTAAAAGCTTGCAATACAGCATGGGTTACGTGATTAATTATCAGTATGTTATGTAGCAAGCATTTTTCCTCTAAACTTTCACATGTGTTACCTTGCACCAAAATTAAATCAATGTGGTGCTGATTCAGAATATCTAACAGAGTGTCAACCCACAAGCCTGAGCTATTTGCTTGATTATTCCCACTTTCTAAGATCGTTCTTACATTGTGTGACCTGTTAAACCCCAAATGGCGATACATTTCTGTTAGATCACCATCTGCAAGAACAACATGAAGAGGTCTACCCTGAAGCTGCTTAGCAGCAGCAGCTTTCTCTGGGCATACTAACAAGACATACCCAGGGCAAACAGAAGAATAACTTTCAGACATCCCTGGTAAACAACAAGTTACAATTTCTGAAATATTAAATTGAAAAGGATGGGAGTCAGCTATTTGATAATCAGTCTGCAAGCAGCATCTAAGAACATCCTGTACCAGTTTCATTGCAGGCCCCTTTCCATGACTAAGAGACATCGCCACTTGTCCCAAATAGTTGAGTTCATTCATATTTTCTGCAGGTCCATCCAAGTAATCTGTTGGCTGTTGAGACTGAATTTCCCTTGCACTACTGAAATATCTACTGTGGATCAATTTTGATCTTTTGTTACCATTTGACACAGCCAAACGACTTTTGCAAACTGTGAAAACACAACTGGCATCTACTGGCTTAGCCTGTGAACATGCTGTGCTGCCGTTAGTGAATCCCCACGGATACTGAGGGCTTTCCCAAGGCCTGACAGCATTTGCCTGCTGAATGGTAGGGTCTTTTAATTCTTCTTCTGACATATGGACTTCGAAACTGTGGTTGGATTTGACACCTGAAGTTTTCATTTCAATCCTCTGCCTTCCAGCTGTGCCAAAACAGATGTTAATGAGGGCTTTGTTGTCATATTTTTTAGGAATATCGTCCGGCTTTTGCTTCATGTTGGTTATTGGTATTGTGAGGCACTGAACTTGCTCAATGCAAGAACTGAGACCTTCAGACATCACAGCTACTATTACCGAAAGGGGAACACCCTGCTCAAGGCACTCAAGTATAGCACTGCTCCACGCGCTAACAAGAAACAACAGGGTAGCTGTTCCAGTTTTATACTCCTTGTTCTGTGCCTGGATGGCATCATTAAGAAGTTGTCCTACTGCATTATTTGAATCCAAGCTTTCAAGAAGTCTCACTGCAGAGCAAATCAACACACTGCCGTAAGTTCTTCTATCAACAATAAATTTGGATGACTTAATTGGTCCTAAAAAGGTCTTTGCAGTGGATGCAAAAGAGGACAGTTGCTGCAATCCCAAATGCCTATTGCTGTTCAGGTCTCCAAAAGCCATGTTCCCAAAACATCTGCAAATGAAACACAGACTTATTGTTTCTGGCTTTTATTACCTTCTTCCTCTTACTTCATCCATTTCACGCTGTTGAAAATGTGAATGTCTTCAATAGGGATACAGCAGCTGGAAGCAGATGAAATTTCATGTCCTTCACAAATAGTAGTGTGCATGGAACACAGGTAACTAACATTAGAATTAGGTCAACTTGGTACTGGGCACTTAGAGCTAGCCATATCTACTGGCTGAGGACTTTAGCAGGAAGAAATCCAGAGCTAGGACAGGAAAGAAGAAAGGCACTGATTCATATTCCATTCCCAGAGATGGGAACAGAAGCCCAACACTATCTAATAACTTTTATATGGGGAAGAGATTCATGAGTCACATTCCCAGACTCCCTGATTCTTCCCATTGGCAGGACTTGGCCCTCATATTTAGAAGTGATGTCAGACCCCATAGGCAGACTCCATAGAGAGATTTCCCTTCTTGTGGAATGGCTCCTTGAGTTTCCACTTCCTTTCTCTCACAGACAAGAGTAAAAGAGCTCTGCCCTCTTAACTGTATCATTAACCTAATTTCTGTAAAACAGCTTCATATTTTTGAAGCAAGGTTTTCATTAAACAATGTTTTAATATATAACATACAAATACACGTACCAATAGGAGAAGAAAAAGAAGTGCACAATGCCAAATGTTTTTGGCAACTTTTCTTGGCAGACTCTTTTGATAACTCTTACTCAACTGAATATCAGTATTTTCCACAAACAACTGAATCATCAAACAACTTTAATTGCCAGCGGCACCACTCTGTCTTTACTTCATAATAAAATAATGGAATGTCACCATTTTAATACCAGTGAAATTCCTCACATATCTCATATGAATAATATTTTCTAAAGCAAAGACGAAAGATGGCTGCAAGATGCAATATCTGGCCCAAATGATACCGCAGGCAGTCTTTCTCTGTGGCTGCGATGGAGCAAGCAATTCAAAAGCCCCACCCAGACAGAGACTTGGTTACTGCATCATCTCTTTAAGAGCAGTAAAACATCTTGAATTTTTAAAGTACACACTATGGTTGAACTTTTAAAGGTGGCCACTGCTGTTCACCACTCCGTTTTCCTCACCTACACATGAATGTACACATGCCTATATGAAAGCACACAGTGTATCCTTAAGAAGGGGTACCAGCGCACGCCAAAACAGAGACCAACACAAACAAACTCAACAGTTTGAGGATGCCTTTCCCAGCAGGTGATTTCAGATTTTTGATGGAGAAGACACATTTGACTCTTTGATGGAGAAGACACATTGCCCGAGTTATAGGGGTTATTCAGATGTCTGTGTATGCTACCTATGGTAGTGGTTCCAGGGTTACTGCTAAATCATTGTGTATGGGATGAAGGGAGAGTTTGGGCATTATTCCCTAGCCAATAAACTAGCACTATGATCCTAGATCAAAAAGTCTTCATTTCTGAGCAGACCAATACCCCCGAGTGGGATCTGACCTTACCAGGAGAATACTGCATTCATTGGGGGGGGGGTGTAGCAGTTCCAGTTCTTATTGTTCTCAGTAACTTTCCCCTGACATTTACCCTACTAACTTAGCACAAACACAAACACACAGCTAGCTAGTATCCAGGCAGACATTCTTCCCCTGGTAACTCAACACACACACGCATAGAGTTATCCTGCCCAGCAACAAGCTAATCCCTTGCTGTCCTAATACGTTTTCAATACGCACTGGTTCCCAACCAGGGGTCCGTGGACCCCCAGGGGTCCACGAGAACTAAATTAAGGTCCGCAAAACAAAGTTATAAACCCATAATACATTAATATTTTCAATTAAAAGTTCTCTATTATAAAAATATATATTCAAATATTATTCTAAGTTTAATGTTGACCTAACAGTTATGATTGAAGTTTATTTTCAAATTCTCGGAATTTTTATTTTGAACCTTGGGGTCCCTGCACTGAACAAAAAAGTCCTAGTGGTCCCTGGTCAAAAAAAGGTTGGGAACCACTGATTTTACAGAAAGGAAAAGAGGTTATTACAAACTTATTAAATCAGACTGCTTAAATCAGTGGTTCCCAACCTTTTTTTGACCAGGGACCACTAGGACTTTTTTGTTCGGTGCAGGGACCCCAAGGTTCAAAATAAAAATTCAGAGAATTTGAAAATAAACTTTAATCATAACTGTTAGTTCAACATTAAACTCAGAATAATATTTGAATATATATATATATATATATATTTATAATAGAGAACTTTTAATTGAAAATATTAATTTATTATGGGTTTAGAACATTGTTTTGCGGACCTTAATTTAGTTCTCGCGGACCCCTGGGGGTCCATGGACCCCTGGTTGGGAACCAGGGCTTAAATGGATCTTCCATATTCAGGGGGAATCTATCTGGCCGTCACAGGGGTGAGAAAATCTGGGGTGGGTATCTTGGCTTAACCCTTTGCTGGCGACCGGTAAGTGCCTGTATACCTACATTACCTGCTGAAACGGTAGTTCCCCTTTGAAGGATGACCGCTCCTGCGTCTTTGGCCCGACGGCTCAGCCCTCTATGGCACTAACCGCGTCGGTGAGCCCTCCGCACCCAGCTTCCCCCCAGGCTTGGGAAGCCACCCCCACGGGTAAGCGCGTCGGCCTCAAAGCCCACCCACAACACTCCCCCCACCCCACTACGCGGCCGGGCATAGGAGGCTTCAGCCCTCCAGGACGCGCAGGCGCAGCAGGAAACTCGCAGCCCCGCACGCGGCGGCGGCGGCGCGCCCGTCAGGCTGCCCCGCCCACCGTGGTTCCAGGCGTGACGTTGCGGCGGGGCCGCGCCCGGCTGAGCCTCGGTGCTAAGAACTCCGCTGTGCAGTGTCGCAGGGTAGGGCAGGGCAGGGCAGGGGGGACAAGATTCCCCTCGGTTCTTTTCTAGCTCTTAAGGCCATTTATCCATGGAAGGTTTTGCCTTGGATTTGCCACTCTTTAGATGCAGTTTCCTCCCCATCCCTATTCTCCAAACTCAACAGTAAGCCGCCGTGCAGAGTTTTGAGAATTCAGGTGGGGAAAATGTGCATCTACAGCACTGGTTCCCAACCGGGGACCCCCAGGGGTCCGCGAGAACTAAATTCAGGTCCGCGAAACAAAGTTATAAACCCATAATAAATTAATATTTTCCATTAAAAGTTCTCTATTATAAAAACATATTCAAATATTATTCTAAGTTTAATGTTGAACTAACAGTTATGATTAAAGTTTATTTTCAAATTCTCGGAATTTTTATTTTGAACCTTGGGGTCCCTGCACCGAACAAAAAAGGCCTAGTGGTCAAAAAAAGGTTGGGAACCACTGATCTAGAGAGTGGCAAATCCAGTGCAAAACCAAGGCCATTTCTGCGCGGGAGGTTTGGCCTTGGGTTGGCCGCTCTCTCGGTGCCCGTTGCCCCCATCCGAATCCCCAGAACTCAACAATAAGCCCCCCCAGGCAGAGTTGTGAGAATTCCGATTGGGGGGAGATGTGCATCTAAAGGGGCAAATGCAAGGCCAAAACCTCCCATGCACAAAAATCTTTTTAGATATACGCCACTATAGCTGCAAGAGTGGTTTCTGCAGCAAAGTGGAAACTTTGGATGGACTGGATAAATAAAATGTTGGAACTAGCAGAAACGGCTAAACGTACGGCATTAGTAAATCAAAAGGAGAACACAGAATTTGTGGGAGAATGGGAGGCATGGACAATATATTGTCAAAATGAATTTACATTGGGAAGCATTGAAGGTTATGTTTTGTTCTAATTCATTTGATTTAAGGTGGAAATGTTATTAAGATTAATGATTTAGATTTTATGAATTGCAATCCAATTTATATATGGAAGTATTGAATTAGAAATTAAATGCAAAGGGGATAATAAAGTTATCAAAAAGACAGAGGAGGAGAGAGGGGAAGTCAACGTAAATATATGAATGAATTAGTTATACAGAATGGAGAAATATTGTTTATATCATATAATTATCTTAATGAATGGTGGAAACTACTGTAATATGAAAAACAATAAAAAAAATGTTATAAGAAATAAAAATAAAAAACCTCCCATGCACAAATGACCTTCCGGGTGAGAAGCAGAAGCAGAAGACCTCTGACTGGGAGGGGGCTTTGGGGGAGCTAGAACGGCACCTGCCTTGCGTGCAGAAGGTCCCAGGGACGACCCCTCCCCAGCAGAGTCTCCTTTCTGGTAACTCTCCTCCGGCGGGTCTTGGCTGGCAACGATACGCAGCGCTTTGTGGATGCTGCCCCCTCCCGGCCGTCTGTGGAAAGCTCACCTTAGTGGCATGAGTCCAGGAGCACCTTAAAGACTAACAAAAATATTTTCTGGCAGGGTATGAGCTTTCGTGAGCCACAGCGTGAGCTGTGCACCAAATAAGTAATCCTACAGGAAGAGGAGTAGGAAATGGCGCTCAGAGCAGAGTTGCTTCGGCTTGAGCAAAAGTGAGCGCAAGACAGTGCTTTCAGTGGGAGTCGGCTGCAGTGTCTGGCAAGCAGGCCAAAGAGGAGGGGTTGGAGCAGTTGGTCTCTTGAGCCTTTCAGCAGGTGTGACAGCAAGCAAAATGTCTGGGACAGTGGAGGAAGAGGCAGTAATAAGTGGACAACTGTGAAGGCCTCAGTAGCCTAACAAACCTGTGTGCAAGCCCCCATGTCCGGCTCTTCAGTCCCCTTCTGTACCCAATAAGACGCCCACGCCCCAGGTTTCAAGGAATGGTGGATGGACCACCCTTTCAGTGTCTCAGACCATCACAGGCTCGACTGCAGGGCCTCTGATTCAGGCTTATGCCACTGCGCCCCTACACCTGCCACCCCTCTACCACCTATCCCCCCACAACACAGCACCAGATCAGTCATTTCAGTCCAGAGGCACCTTGAAGGGGGAAATGTTGCAAGTCCCCATTGGGGAGAAAAGTGGGGTGTAAATAAAGTAAATAAAATAAAATTTATAATAAAATAAAAATTATATATTATAAATAAATTTATAATAAAATAAAAATTATGTGGGAGGGGCCGTGGCATGGAGAAGGTCCCAGGTTAAATCCCCAGCATCTCCAGTTAAAAGGACTAGGCAGGTAGGTGATGTGAAAGACCCCCGCCCAAGACCCTGGAGAGCTGCTGCCAGTCTGAGTAGCCAATACTGACTTTGATGGACCAAGGGTCTGATTCAGTATAAGGCAGGTTCATGTGTTCATGTGTTCAAGTCTGGCTTGGATCGGAAAGTAATCTGGGATACCTCCCAGAGCCTCTTGTTATGCAGGCAGTGAAAATACGGGTCACATTGGCCTGCCTGGTATGGGGAGCCTTGCTGACGGGAAAAATACCGTGGGTCAAGTATAGAGAGAGGTTTCCCAACTGTTCTGTGAGCTGGAGGTTAGAGGTGAAGACAAAGCAGCAAGTACTAATAATTTTGTGCCATCAAGTCACAACTGGTCATGGTGACCTCAAGGCCATGGGGTTTTCAAGGCAGAGGTGAGCAGAGATTGCTTTGTTATTGCCTTCCTCTGCATAGCAACCAAAGTCTTCCTTGGTGGTCTCCCATCGAAGTACTAGTCATGGCTAACCCTGCTTAGTTTCCAAGCTCTGATAAGCTCAGGCAAGTCATGGTTATTCAGGGTGCTAAACAGGGCATAGGAGCAAGTTAAGCACCTCAAGGTTGAAGTTCTGGTGAATTTAACACTGGTCTACATTATAGGCCTGTTAAAAAAGACTTGTACAGAGTATGCTTGACAAATATGCTTATTGTTTATTAATCTCTGCCAGCAAAAAGAATACAGCGCATATGAGAACAGTGTAGACTTAGCAGAACCCCAAAAGTAACCATAGAAAGAGGAAGTAAGTTGCCAGGTCCCTCTTCGCCACTGGTGGGAGGTTTTGGGGGCAGAGCCTGGTTAGGGCGGGGTTTGGGTAGGGGAGGTAGAATCCAATTGCCAAAGTGGCCATTTTCTCCAGGTGAACAGATCTCTGATATTGAATAAGCTGTGATGAACTGGAAATATCTGTAATGAAGAAGAAATTATTAGTACCTGGAGGTTGGCAACTATCCATGACAGAGTTGTGGAGAGATATCACCAGTAGAGGTGGACACTGTCCCTTGTCCTACATTGAGTCACAGTACCAAATTTTCAAAATGCTTTGTGCAGGTTCTTAGGCAAAGTGTTTACATGTGTATTTTGGACTTCATGTGCTTTTGAAAATATATGTGACATAACATATGCAAAAGAATAAGAATCAAGTACCAGAGAAAATACTTCCATAGACTAAAGGAATTGAATGAGAGACATCCTGCGGTTGTGGGTGGCAACATGTTTCCCAGAAAGACATTCTCACTTGAGCTGATAAAAAACTAACCCAAGGCATCCCAGTTGTCTGCCTGATAGGAAGCCTTGCCTTGGACTGACTAAGAAGAGTCCAACCCTCTCTTCCATTTCCCAGGAGGATGATCAGCTTCCAATTCCTTAATAGTATTTATCTGTACTCATGGATTAAGAGCAACCTTTGTCATTAACCTATTTCTGTGTTCTTTGGTGTCTTGTGCCTTAAGAACATAAGAACATAAGAAAGGCCCTGCTGGATCAGACCAAGGCCCATCAAGTCCAGCAGTCTGTTCACACAGTGGCCAACCAGGTGCTTCTAGGGAGCCACTAACAAGACAAGTGCAGCAGCACTATCCTGCCTGTGTTCCACAGCACCCAAAATAATAGGCATGCTCCTCTGATACTAGAGAGAATAGGTATGCAGCATGACTAGTATCCATTCTAACTAATAGCCATGAATACCCCTCTCCTCCATGAATATGCCCACTCCCCTCTTAAAGCCCTCCAAGCTGGCAGCCATCACCACATCCTGAGGCAGGGAGTTCCACAATTTAACTATGCATTGTGTGAAAAAATACTTCCTTTTATTTGTTTTGAATCTCTCACCCTCCAGCTTTAGCAGATGACCCCATGTTCTAGTATTATGGGAGAGGGAGAAAAACTTCTCCCTGTCCACTCTCTCCAAACCATGCATAATTTTATAGACCTCTATCATGTCTCCCCTCAGCCGCCTTCTTTCCTAGCGAAACAGCCCTAA
Organism: Euleptes europaea; assembly: GCF_029931775.1. Taxonomy (NCBI): domain Eukaryota; kingdom Metazoa; phylum Chordata; class Lepidosauria; order Squamata; family Sphaerodactylidae; genus Euleptes; species Euleptes europaea. The sequence goes on along the minus strand of NC_079320.1, from coordinate 32,373,563 downwards.
GCGTCTTAACCGCTTCCCATAGGACAGTTGCTCTAGTCCCCTAATCATTTTGGTTGCTCTTTTCTGCACCTTCTCAAGCTCTGTAATATCCTTTTTAGGTGTGGTGACCAGGCCCGTGAATGCACTAGCAACTTACCTCACAATTTACACGCGTCCAGTACACAAGTATCCAAAACGACTGTAAATTTCTGTTCCCACCGCGCCACCTTTCTCCGCTGCATTTGATAAGCCCAAAGACCGGCACGCTCCCATGCATGCCCAGTCTGCGCTCCAAGCAAGGACGGCGATTGGTCCAGCGTTATTAAGGGAGGCGGGGGGATTGCGGGGGTTGGCTGGCAGCAGGAAGTCGATTGAACACACATTGCATGTTCCCACTTTAAGGCACCGGGTGTGGAAGACGTTTTATTTTATTAATTCGCCGTATAAGCAGATGCACTTAATGCGGAGAAATTGCGCTCTGGAGACGTCCTCGGAATTCTTCGGGTGAGATGAAGTGGGAACATGCAAGGAAAGCCCGCAGAAATTGGAGCTGCAAACGCGCAGTGCGGACATGGCCCAGAACTGTACACAGTATTCCAAGTGTGGTCTCACCATAGATTTGTACAATGGCAGTATGATATCAGCAGTTTTATTCTCTATTCCTCGTCTAATTATGGCCAGCATGGAATTTTGCCTTTTTTACAGCAGCCGCACACTGGGTTGACATCTTCATTGAGCTATCCACTACCACCCCAAGATCCCTTTCTTGGTCTGTCGCTGCCAGCACAGATCCCATCAGTGTGTATGTGAAGTCAGGATTTTTTGCCCCAATATGCATCACTTTACACTTACTCACATTGAATCTCATTTGCCATTTTAATGCCCATTCTTCCAGTATGCAGAGATCCTTCTGGAGCTCTTCACAGTCCGATTTTGTTTTAACCACCCTAAATAATTTGGTGTAATCTGCAAACTTGGCTACTTCACTGTTTAACCCCAACTCCAGGTCATTGATGAACAGGTTGAAAAGCTCCGGTCCCAACACAGATCCCTGAGGCACCCCACTGCTCACATCCCGCCATTGGGAGAACTGACCATTGATTCCTACTCTCTGCTTCCTATTTTTCAGCCAGCTCTCAATCCATAAGAGGACTTGTCCTCTTATCCCGTGACTATGAAGTTGTGAGGGTTCCCAACCTTCCTGTGCAAACTCCATAAAATCACTTGCTCAGACTGTCATGCAGAAACAAGGAACTTTATTGGAAGCTTCAGGTAGTACAGGCCTTACACTGGTAAAGTTGCAAGTGCTTACGGTTTCACAAAGACAGAATTATAACCCCTACAGGGAAGCAGATGTCAAACGTATGTTATGGGAATCTACGAGATAATCGTGCATGGTACAAAACATCAAAGAACTTCGAGAGCTTGTTAGTACTATCTACCCACCAAGGCCACAGTGGTGGAAGGGAGTCAGTGAGAGCAAGGGAGGAACGTGGGAAGAGGGAAGAGACATTCCAACCTGGGGCCCGTCAGACGCTGCGCCTGAACCAAGGAAAGTCAAGAGGCCTGGACTGCTTTCACGAGTCCAGGGAGGGGGGGGGGAAACATACAAGGCAAAGACCTTACCCAAGGCAAGGCGTACAGACCCTCACAGAAGTTTGCTTAGCAGTCTTTGGTGGGGGACTATGTCAAAAGCTTTTTGGAAATCCAAATATACAATATCCACAGGCTCATTCCTGTCCACATGCTTATTGACGCTTTCAAAAAACTCTAATAGGTTAGTGAGACAGGACCTACCCTTACAGAAGCCATGTTGGGTTTTGCCCAGCAGACCTTGCCCTTCTATATGCTTGACAATTCTATCTTTAATAATGAAATTATTGAAATTGAGTTGCATTCTTTCTTTTGTGGACAGGATTTCTGATCCACTTACAAAGTTGATTGAACTAACAGACAAAATTAAACCTCTCTTACATAATTGGTGCCCAAACAGTTGGAAATAATGCAAAGATCTCTTCCATTTTTGAAAATAGATTTGTTTTGCAAGTTACAGTTTTGCTTGTCAAGGTTGTTTTTCAGCAGGAAATGTATCTGGAAATGCCTTCTCATATATAAATGTTGCTGGAGAGGAATGCTAAGCTTAGCCAGCATTTTATAGAAAATGATTTTCTGTGTATGTTTAGAGGCAATGTTCCCAATATTTCAAAAAAGTACCTTTAGTGCCATAATGGTGCTAATGAAATTAGAAATTAATCTGACATTAGCTTGTTGTAGTGCTAGAACTCTATAGTGGTGACTAGTTTACCCCCCGCCCCAAAAAAAAAGCCCTTAAAATGCCCTCCAGGATTGCTGCAGGGGGGGAAATGCTGGAAAAATATGCCCTGAGGTTTTGGCAGTAAGAAAACGGCACCAAAGAAGGGAAGATTTTTGCAGGACAAGAAAATGTGCTCTATCCCTTCCAGAGGGCACCCTAATATGCACAAATCTGGAAAGAACACATTCTGTTGCCAAATTTCTAGCACTTGTGGTTTCTCTATACCGTTACAGAGATGGGTTTTAATTTGCCATGCTGTGTTTTAATGTTTTACTGTTGTGTATTTTAATCTTGTATTGGTTTTGACTTTGCTCAAGACCTTTTGTCAGAGGACCGAAATAATAATGACATTATAGTAAAAAATATATATCTTTTTAGTACCATAAAAGGTAGTTTGTTGTACATGTTTCCCACGTTTCTGATATCTGTTACTCACTTTACCAGAAGAGAAGGATTAAATTATGTTAAACTAGTACGAAAGTCAGGAAAATGAAAAATGGCTGATAACTACCAATTCTTAGAATGATTTCTAAAAAGAGGTGTTGTGTCTCAACCTTATCAGAAACCATACTAATTCTAGGAGTTTAGAGAGACACTGGCTTGGATTTTAAGCGGCCTGAGCAGAGTTGCACTAGAGGAAGGCAATTCCCCCCCTTCCTGCAGTGGGTCAGTGGACCCAAAGGAGAAGTACGGGGATGCAAATTGAGAATTTCATTAACCACAAAAGTATGGGGCGGGGGGAGACAGGGACACTCCAAGTTCTGATTGTGGGACCTGAAATTGGCAAAAAATCTCCCTTTCTTCCTCTACAGACAGAAAAGCCATTCTGTGGGGGGAACTGCTCTGCCCAGATGGAAGGGCACCTTAGAATCAAAGCCACTGGGGTTAGTCAGTGGTGAAAAAACATGCAGAGGGGTGGCAATGTTTGTCTTGAAGCCAAAACACCAAACAATCTTGTAGTGTTTTAAAGAACAACATATTTTTGTGGAACAAAAATTTGAGTCCAATAGCACCTTAGAGCCCAACCAAATTTTCCAAGGTATACATTTGCATGAGTCAAAGCTCATTTTGCCAGATACCTCCCATCAGATACCGTGTCCAAATTTTGTTCTGCTACGACAGACTAATATGGCTACTCACCTGGAAAAATAGCACCTTAGAGCCCAACCAAATTTTCCAAGGTATACATTTGCATGAGTCAAAGCTCATTTTGCCAGATACCGCCCATCAGATACTGTGTCCAAATTTTGTTCTGCTACGACAGACTAATATGGCTACTCACCTGGAAAAGATTTTTTGTGGTTGAAGATACTCTGCACATGTTCAAAAGCAGACACGTGTTGGTGTTCTACACATTAGATGTAGCTGTGCTAGTAAAAACAATTTGCAAAGCGAACCTTTTCACAAATGGATAACCTGCCTGGCACAGCTCCTCGCAACTGCACACATACTTTGTTTGCAGGAAAAAATCCCTCATTAACCACAAATGCATGGGGTGGGGGAGGCAGAGATTCTCACAATTCTGGTTGCCAAGATAAACACCCCTGCCTGTTTTGCATCCAGCTGAAAGGAGAACACGGAATTCTGTGCAATGTCACAATGCCCACCTTCCACTCGCATCGCCTGATTGGTCTTCGGAAGAAAATAAGAGGGGACTTGACCAGAATCCTCCCCTCCCCCCACCTCCACTGGTCATGCTCAGCTTTCAAAAACTGAACACAACTGGCAAATAAAGGCAGTTGGAGAGTCAGTTCCCCAAGCTTTGGTTTGTGCACGCAAAGTGGTGAGAGAGAGGCATAATGGTGAGTTGTGCATAGTTCTGTCTAGTTAGTAAGCATTCTAGTTAGTAAGAGTATGTGTCTTTCACACCCTTCTGAGCACTGAATTATGAGAACACAAATGGGTAAATCTGTATTTGCCCATATCATTGGGTTAACTAGTTACAGCCACAGGGTTTATTGCTGCCGTGTGTGGTGCGCAAACACCTTCTTAAGCAGTGGCTTTATGTTTATATTTTTACACCAAACCCACATGATTAATTCAAACAAATCTCCCTAGTGACGATTCTTTCTAGTTCTTACGTAGATTTAAGGGAAAAGAAGAAGAAACATAGACTTCTGTAATTTCCACCTTAAAATAAGCGGAAATCTTCAATTTAAACAGGAAAAGACTGTTTCCATAGGGGATTGTGGAAAGATTTACAGAGAGACAGTTGGGTGAACTAATGTTCTTGCAGTTCCGTCCTAAGTATGCTCACTAGGGTTGCCAACCTCCAGGTACTAGCTGGAGATCTCCTGCTATTACAACTAATCTCCAGCCAATAGAGATCAGTTCACCTGGAGAAAATGGCCCTTTGGCAATTGGACTCTATGGCATGGAAGTCCCTCCCCTTCCCAGACCCTGCCCTCTTCAGGCTCCGCCCCAAAAACCTCCTGCCAGTGGCAAAGAGGAACCTGACAACCCTAATGCTCACTCATTTGTCCCTTAGGATTGCATAGGACTGCAGCTTTAAATTCAAATCACAATTATTTGAGAGGTCATCCGGTTGGATTATGGCACTTACGAGGAAACGTGTTGTGCTGTCCTACACATACTTGGGAGTGATTCCCACTGAGCGCACTGGGGATTATTTCTGAGCAAACATGCATATGCTTAAATACTTGCACATAGCCATGCATTTAAGTCAATTTCAGGATTGTATCAGTAAACTGTTTTCTTATTATTACACAAGAAGGGAACCTGCAGGACACACAGAAGATGGGAAACCCCACTTAGGGAATGGGGCACGCAAGGTCTCACAATAAGTAATCCATATACACCGGAGCATCCTAGGCAATTGTTTTAGTGCACCAACATAAATCTGTGTACCATTCACACCTGGATTACTGGTAGTTGTTCACCTCTGTCGTTTCCCTTTCTGTAGCATCTCTAAGCCCTTCAGTCCCATAAAAATCTTTTCCGGAGAATCCCTTCACATACTGGTTCTTGTAGGTTATCCGGGCTGTGTGACCGTGGTCTTGGTATTTTCTTTCCTGACGTTTCGCCAGCAGCTGTGGCAGGCATCTTCAGAGGAGTCCTTCAGTGTTACTCCTCTGAAGATGCCTGCCACAGCTGCTGGCGAAACGTCAGGAAAGAAAATACCAAGACCACGGTCACACAGCCCGGATAATCTACAAGAACCAATGAACTCTGACCGTGAAAGCCTTCGACAATATCCTTCACATACTGGTTATTCCACCATGCCACCTGCCCCTCCTAATCCAAGGTTTGATTTTCTTGTTAAAAGAGCCATACAATTGCAGACTTGGCTTACTCCTTTGCCACTCCTGCAGTGTCTCCTTCCCCATGACGTCTCCCCACTCCTATTCCCTCCAGCCCAAAATACCACTCGTTCTATGTTTTATGTTTCATCAGCACATCTTCATTATTTTTTTTATTTTTTTTGCATTCTGTTTCCAGCCTGAGAACTATTTTATGAAACTGATTTTAGGTTGCTAAACTTTTATGCAGTTCTTATGCTTTGGCAGAGTTTTTAATGCTAGGTTGTTAGTAGCTTGTTAATTTTTAATAATGTTTTGCTGTTTAAATATTTTGTCATGTTTAACTTTGTAAGCCTCCTCAAGCAGGTTCTCTGGAGAGAAGGCATATAAATATTCTAAATAAAAATAAATAATATTGCTATTTCTGTTTGGGTTGTTGTTGTTTTTTTAGCTATCTATTAATTTAAGATATTTACACCTTGGCTTATCTCCTCTGACTCAAGGCAGCTAACAAACCAACAAAAGCTGCAAGGACACAAACATCAAAAGCACCCAGCAATGTTAAAAATGCAACTGAAAAACACAGCTAAAAACAATACACACAGTTACAAAAACAAATGCTTATTTGCAAATCAAATACAGGTGGCCTAAATATAATTTTTCGTAGAATGTGATGTAATAAACTGTTTTTTGCTACTTCTAGTTTTCTCCAAAGGCTGTTTCTTACTTCTTCCTTTTCACACACTTAGCAGACAACATCTGATTATACAAGAAGTAGCACAACTTCTCTTCGGCGAAAGAGAAGTGGATTGAAACATGAACTGACTGAAGAGCAAAAGCAGGAGATCAGAGAAGCTTTCAATTTGTTTGATACAGATGAATCTGGAGGCATTGATGTGAAAGAACTGGATGTATGAGGGATAGTTTTGGGGGTCTGAATCTGGTTTAAGTTAAAATCTTTCAGTGTCCAACTGAAAATTCAAATATTATCAAAAGTCATAAACAGAAAGCACAGGAAGTGACCTGCTGAGTTTTGAAAGAAACCCACCTACTTGCAGATGTGTAGGGTTGCCAACCTCCAGGTAATAGCTGGAGATCTCCTGCTATTACAACTGATCTCCAGCCAATAGAGATCAGTTCACCCGGAGAAAATGGCCGCTTTGGCCATTGAGCTCTGTGGCATTGAAGTCCCTCCCCAAACCCCAAAAACCTCCCACCAGTGGTGAAGAGCAACCCTACCGATGTTAGAAGGGGAGTAGACTGGGGGAGGGGGGCAGAATGGCATTGGCAAGCTGAGCGCCAAATCAAGACATATTTGGAATGTATACATAGAGTCTACAGGTACGGCATCCACATATGCATATGGTTCTTTCTCTCCACAGTTGTAAACCCTGCTTTTTAATGGTTCTCAGTCATATAGAGAAAAGTGTTAGTGTGAAGGTTCCATATGTGTGCTGTAATGGAAGTGCTGAGGTCAGGGATAGTGCTTCGTGGTGCAGTCCCCTTCACTGTCCACATGTGCTCATTCAACACCCTTAGATTATCTTTAAAGAGCTCTAGTTGTGGAGGTTTCCATTTATTTTTATTTTTTTAGATTTATATCCCTCCCTTTCCCTACCAGGGCAGGGCTCAGGGCAGCTAAATGAGTTGTGTTCCCCCCTGGATTAATTTATGTTGCATGCTGATTCTGATGTCAGCATCAATGTGAATAGTCATGCAGATAATGCAAACAGCTGGAGATAATTCTGTAATATGTAATACAGTGAATTCTGTTACGCAAATTGCAGAATGAATTGTAGGTGGATTTTAGGTTCCTTTCGCTTTATGTATGAATTGATCATTATGGTTGACTGTTATGCTTAGTTTCTAAGAAGCATCTTAGAATGCTGCTTTTGGGTCCTATATTGCCTTCACGTGTCACATCGATTAGATCCCCATATTCTGCTTGGGATTCAATATTTTATTTGCCTACCCATGGAATCATAAATGTCTATTTGCTGTTCCAGAAAAGGTAGTTGATAGTTTGAAATATTTGGGTCTGTGAAGGTTTCAAACAGCCAAGCTCCTTGCTAGGTGGGGATACGGACACCCTTATTAAGAAGCAAATATTCTGTGTGTTTTGGGTGGATGTAATAGCTATATATTATGGCAAATTCAGCAGATCAATGATTTTTGTAAAGCTGAATCTGAATTAATGTCAATGGGAGGTAGAACGTGACTCCATTTCCACAATACATCTTGAGCACCTTGCTTATTACTGTATACAAATCGATAGATATATCTTGTTCTAGAATTGTAATGATATTTTTAAGATGCTCCCTGGGTTTAGCGAGGAATATGCCCACACTTTCCAATTTAACTTATTCTAAGTTAAGGATTAGGAGGCTTATAACATTTACCTGACAACAGATTAGGACTTAAGACATTCACCATTACTCAGTAGCCAAATAACAGAGTTATCTTGTTTCCTCACCCCTGAACTTTCTTGCTCTTTCATACCGTAAATACTTTGCAATGCCTTCCATTCACTTCTTCCATCCAAGTCAGATTCAGTGTTTTGCCTAGTAAGGTTGTCACCCATCCAGTTCATTTGGGCTAGAATAGCAGCTGGTAAGAGCTTCCTGACCCTCTGCTTCTTTCCTGACGTGTGTGTAAAGTGCCTTCAAGTCGCAGCCGACTTATGGCGACCTCTTTTTTTGGGGGGGGGGGTTCATGGCAAGAGACTAACAGAGGTGTTTTGCCAGTGCCTTCCTCTGCACAGCAACCCTGGTATTCCTTGGTGGTCTCCCATCCAAATACTAACCAGGGCTGACCCTGCTTAGCTTCTGAGATATGACGAGATCAGGCTAGATCGGGCCATTGTGCAAAATCTCATATAAGTTTTCCCATTGGGCTGCATTCTTGCATCAGAAATTCATCTAGTGTGAGTGAAATAATGTTTGCAGATGTAAACTTTCCCCTTCATCCTTCTGGTTCAGCCTGCTACTACCCACACCCCAAATTGTGCCCCCATGGGTTCATGGATCCTTATGGACAGCATGGGTAGGAAGTGGGGGCTAAAGGAAGGGGAAACTGGTGAAACTTTCTCCTGGCACAAGTGTCATCTGCAACCGGAAAACATGAGCAGGATACATCTCACTATCTTGTGTGTGTTAAAAAATCTCCTTCCTGTCCACTGCAGGTTGCGTTGCAAACTCTTGGCTTTGAAACAAAGAAAGGAGAAGTTAGAAAAATGGTAGCAGAGATTGGCAAAGATTACCACGGCATCATAAATTGTGAAGACTTTTTGACCTTGGTTATTAAAAAAATGGTAAAATGGTAGCCCATAATCTTGCTTTCATAAATTATAAACTTAAAGTTGATGCTCCATCATTTTTCCTCTTTCTTTTTGTAAGAGTGAAAAGGATAACAAGGAAGAACTCTTGAAGGCTTTCAAATTATTTGACACTGATGGAACAGGCAAAATTTCCTTTAAAAACCTAAAGAGAGCTTTTAGTGAACTTGGAGAAGATATAGCTGATGAAGAAATTCAGGTAAATGACTTGCTTGGTTATGCCTTAGTCAATAGATGCAGCAGGTCTGATCACCTCTGTCAGATCCCAGTGAGAGTTACCATAGCTAAGGATAATGGTGTTTGTCTGATAAATCAATTTGATGGGTTTTAATAACAATTAACTATCTTACTGAAGTTAATATTTCTATATCACATTTATTAGAGATCAATAGGGTGCCATCTTTAGAGACACTTCCATTTTATCAATGAGGATCATAAAAATGTGTATTTTTATTTGTAATTTATGTCAGTTTTAATAGCTAAAGTTGAGAAAGCACTAGCGTAAGGGTTCTGTGTTAAAAATAAGAAATAGTTTTTGATACTTCCACAATGGTACTTAATCTTAAATGTCTTTCCAGGAAATGATAGCTGAAGCTGATCGTGATGGTGATGGAGAAATAAATCAGCAAGAATTCTTGAGAATTATGAAGAAGTCCAATTTATATTAATTGTTCTGTTCTGTTATTTAAAAATTACCTTAAAATACTTTTAAAAACCACCTTCGCTTGTTTTATGATGTATGAAAGGAGGGCACCGTGTTTTATTTTTATGCTATTTTTTAAATTATAAATTCAAACCTGATTGCGTAGAAATAAATATATGTTTCTGTGAAAGAAACAGTTGCTGATTGAATACAGAAAGGGCAAAACACAATCAAAGCATTTGGTTATATTGTTGAACTTGTCATGTGCAAGATCTAGAAAAGTATAGATTTTTCCTTCTTTAAGCTTTGAGGGACATATACAATAATTTATTGCCCCACTGGGAGCCCAAAATCACGCAAGTAGACTTATGTTGCCCACTGTAATGATACTTTGCCTTAATTCCCATTGACTTGCATAATCAAATGATGATATATTAATGACTAGGAAGAAAACAGGTTTGCATTTCTGGTATTCTGGTGAATTTGAGCATGTACCTTCTGTGATTTTTGCTCTTTATTGTCCATAACTTTTAACGTCTGCGAGAAACATTGAAGGGAGCATCACGAGGAGTACAAGCTACCAGAATCCAGTACTTCCTTGTGTGATCATAAACCTGAACAGTTTCAGTCCCTGATGCAGCCATAATTAAGTTTGTTATGTTCCACATGGGTCAGGGTTCCTGTGTCTTTAAAGAACTGCGTAGAAATGAAAACCTCACCAGCTACAGCTTCTCCTGTCATAGTACTGAGTGGCTATAGTTGCCAAACTTCCCCTACACAATTATTTCTACTCCGTCTTGTCAAATTGACGACCTCAATTAAAATTTACACGTTTCTGCCCCCATGCCCATTATTCATGGGCATCCATTACCATCTAAACCATTTGCACAATCCACAATTTTGTTTAATAATAGTCACATTTTGCCTTTGATGATGATTTCCCTTCCATGATGACATGTAAAATTTCAGATTTTGTGTTTTTGATATAAACCATGAATTCATGAGGGTTTTGCTCATGTTACCACCATCTCTTCTATGTCCTGACATTTTATTTGTCAACTGAGGTCCAAACTAGGCTTGCATTTAACAGGCTGCTGACTTTAAAAAAAAGTAAATGTTACCACATCAAGCTGAGAGTTTGTCTGAAAAAAATGATGGGCGGAGGGATTATTTAAACCTTCCCTGCCCCCATAAACACCAAATTGCTTTTCTACCTATGGGGGGAAAGATATATATCTTTTACCCTATGGGAGAAAAACAGCTAACACTGACAGCCTAACCATTATTATTTCGAAATTAATGGGCCCTTAAATTTGACATCCAAGATTATGGTGTAATATGTTTTATTAGTGTAATGTTGTATTTTGGAGATTTCTCTTTAATGTGGAAAGCTACTTAAGGTATGGTTCAACAGATTAATTGGGTTAGGCTTTAGCTACCTACTTGTTTGACACAGCTCCTACAATGCATGGACACTGTGTGGGCATATTTGATTCTACTGGCTAAACTATTTCTTATACTATACAGTATCTGTTAGATTCTCAGGGCTTACTGCTACCATTCAGAGGGATCGGATCATTGATCATGGTCTATTGAAAATAAAGCTTGAGTCTCACACACACACAAAAGAAAGACAAAGTCGTTTGTCTTAATAAAAACAATCTTTAAACTCAGGATTTGGGGGTTTCACTGGGAGCAAAAACAAATAAACTTTCTACATTCTAAGTTTTCCTAACCTTGCCAGAAGCCTCTGGCAGTTGCTAAGCTTACTCTCGAGTAGGCATTCTTAAACGGCAAGAAAGCCTCTCCATCCTAGCAGGCTGGTATCCAAAAGGTAACTACTGTACTGCTTTCACTTCCAAACAAAGGATATAGAAAGCAGTTAAACATGCAAATTGTTTGTGTACGTGACCAGCAGGCACGATTGCAATGGTCACCATACTGACCAGTTGGTTAATTACAATATTAACCCTTAACTGTCTGACATGTAGCAAAGCTCGCTATCTAATACCCAACAGTATCACTAGCATGAGTTGTGTTTATATTCTATATTATGGTATATACTTTAACTGGATGTAGGTATGGTCTACATATTCCAAAACATTAGGTGTCAGAATCCTAAAGAGGTAGAATGGACTGTCCCACTTTGGCCTGCAGGTAGATGCTAATTTTTAATACTTCCCTGCATAAACTCTGTGGTTTCATTCACGTAGGGACGATTCTCTGTTTAGCTCTCTTTGCTGTGTGGAAACAACAGAGTTTCAACATGGCAGTTTTCTGCACACTCTTCTCCATCAACCACCATTTCCCATGTATTCCTCCACCCTCACTGTGCCACTCAGGCTTCAAAAAATCAGTAACTTCTATACCACTGTAGTGCCATACCGCTGTACCAATATAGCAATAACCAGTTTTTTAAGCCTGAAAAGGCCCTTTGGTTGCTACAGTGGGGGAAATGGCACCTGTGGGAGGAGCATTGTAAGGAAAATAGTGCTGATATGGGCAGGACCTTCAAAAATGCACATGTTGCTGTCTGGATAGCATGCAAACTTGCCTGGACTGTTGTCAGGTTTTCAAATGATTGGAGCAAGGTAGGGGAAATGCTGAAAAGTAGACAGTTAAAGGATAACATTATGTAGATGTCCCAAAGCAGTGTTTCTACTTGGAAGCAAAGACAAACTCAGTGGAAGTAGCCTGTGCAACTAGAAAATTAGCACAACAGAGAGAGACTGCCTGCTTAGAACTTTTCACCTGAATATGCTAGTTTACTACATAGCATACAGTCATTTACACAGAGGAGCATTTTAAAATAATATCACCCTCCAGCAGTCTGAAGTAGTACAGGTTATTCTGTCAGTTTTGGATTCTGCCACCTTATTTTGCTACATGTGCAGACCAGGCTCTAGTCCTAAGGGAATCCAAAGCATTCATGGAGGTGCACAGTATGTCGAAGGCTTTCACGGTCAGAGTTCATTGGTTCTTGTAGGTTATCCGGGCTGTGTAACCGTGGTTACACAGGATAAAAGAACATGAAAGATACTGCAGACTTGGCCAACCTGAGAAATCAGCAGTGGCTGAACATGGACTGACACAAACAGGACACAGGGTCTTATTCCAAGACACTGAAAGACTGGACAATTCTACCAACTATTTTGTCAGATTGCACAGAGAAGCCATTGAAATTCATAAACATCAGCACAACTTTAACAGAAAAGAGGAGAGTTTAAGAATGAATAAGGCTTGGCTTCCTGCCCTGAAAAACCTCCAGACAAAGACAACATTCAACAATAGCCATACAGATTAGTTTTGGATTACACACATTAACAGATCACTTCAGGATACAATGGTTCCATATTAACATACCATACCCTCATTAGCACATTATCTTGATACTTACAGGACAATACTTTTGCAGGACAATACTCAGCTCAAACCCAACCCCTTTCTGACTATATATTACTCTTCCTACACCCTTGACACTGAGAGACACTGTCCTTCAGTGTTACTACTCTGAAGATGCCTGCCACAGTTGCTGGCGAAACGTCAGGAAAGAAAATTCCAAGACCACGGTTACACAGCCCGGATAACCTACAAGAACCAGTGCACAGTATGGTCAAACCAGTGCTAATGGAGAACATATGTGTGGCACTGCTGTTGTCAAAACATCTGCCTCAAAACTTTTCATGTACAAGAAGCTTAATATACAAGTAAAGTTCTCTAGCCTGGCTTTTGCCATGATGTGCTAGTTTTCAATTGCAGGGGGAATTTCACAAGGCAGCACTTCAAAATTAGTGCTCACCTATATAAGGTGGAAGAGCCAAGAGAGCTGTGTTGTGTAACTTATGGCATGTTCTGGATCTCAGTCTTTAAGGTGGTTAGTTAGGGCTGGTGATAGCAGTTAGCAAGGCTAAGTTAGCAGTTAGCAAAGCCCCACCACGAACACAAGCATTTGTTACAGTGGGACTGAGCTTGCTTCTTTCTCCTTACCACAATCACTGTGAAGGAAACCTTCTTTCTTGACCTGTTCCTCTTAAGGATGCCTATCTTCTGTCCTTGCCACCTTGAGAACAGCATGAGACAATACTGTGCAACATATGACTGACAGCTCTTCCCTAGTTCCAGTAGTGGATTTGTATAGGTGGTTCTGTTCCCAGAAACACTTAATCATTCATATTAAATTCTGACTGTTTCTACAGAAATCACTATGATGAAAGTTCTTTTGTACAAAAAAAAAGTTATTTGTTCAATCAAATACAGTTATCTCCCTTTTGAGAGAGTCCTATATGACTAGACATAAACAATGTCTGAGTGCTGGCTGACCTGATTTTTATAGATCAGCTTGCAACCATGGTATCCTTCTGGAGAGGCTGGTTGACTTGAGAGTGGGTGGTTCCATGCTTTGATGGTTCTGCTCTTATTTGACTGGCCAATTCCAGAAAGTGGTACTGGGGGACTGCTGCTCAGTCCTGGGCATTAGTGCTATGGAGTCCTGAAGGACTTCATTTTGTCACCCTTGCTGTTTAACATCTACATGAAAAACAGAGTTGCACTTGCCTATAACTGTTGTTCATCGAGTGGTCTTCTATGCAGCCACACATTGGGACTGCGCATGCACATGCCGCTTTGGCAATTGGACTCTATGGTATTGAAAACAGCCACTTTGGCAATTGGACTCTATGTCATTGAAGTCCCTCCCCTCCCCAAACCCCACCCTCTTCAGGCTCCTCCCCAAAAACCTCCCGCCAGTGGCAAAGAGGGACCTGGCAACCCTATCTATGTAAGGGCCAGTCACTTTATTATCAGATACTATGACAAGTCTGAGGCTCATAAGAAAGCACAGTGAGAATAAACCATGTGGAAATCCCATCCCACTCTAATTTCTACTCCTTTCTTGTTGTTGTTGTTTTTTGGGGGGGAAACTGACATTCAGCTACCCTCTGCATTCTGTTCCTTCTAGAACTTATTTAGTCCAGCTTTGTGGTGCCCCCCCCTCTTTTTTGGTTAATTTAGAACCATACTTGGAGTTTCCCAAGTATATACAAAGCCCTACATTGTCTGTGGGTGGCTCCATCGTGTGTCCTCCTTTAGTCAAAAAGAGCTAGCCGGTTTACTACTGAATGAAACGAGAGTTTTTGCCTAAATACTGTAATTTATTGAACTGTTATTTTCACTGATGTCAAATGACCCGGATAGCCCAAGCTAACCTGATCTCATCAGATCTCGGAAGCTAAGCAAGGTCGATCTTGGCTAGTATTTGCAATGGATGGGAGAACTGCAAGGAATACCCGGGTCATGAAGCAGAGGCAGGCAATGGCAAACCATCTCTTATGGGGTCGCCATAAGTCAGCTGTGACTTGACAGGCAAAAAAAAAAGTTTATGGTGGTGAAAAGTTAACACTAAGGTGAAGAACTTACAGACCTGAAATTCAGTTATGTTTACAGAATGCAAATTGATAACATACTAGAAAATGAACACAAAAAACGACATTCAGGTTTTTTTTAGAAAATAGTACACTTGCCATAAACATAATTCAGCACTAAGAAAATCATTATGTAGGATTTGGATAGTATAGTAATTAATTTACCAAAATTTGAATTTTTCCATTCCTATGTAGATTTTTTTCAAACTCATTAGCACTTTTTTGCAGCCTTGTAAGCATACAGACAATCAGGTTTATTTAAAATACTTATAGATGAGGTATCTAAATCTGTGAGGCAATCTTAAAACCAAATGCACGTTATATTTCATTATCAAAGACCAAAGCCCTTTTCACAAGTGACAGTGAACGCATATACAATCTGTGTACAGCGTACGCTTGATTTTTCTTTATATGTGAATTGAGTAACTCTCATGTTACATTCAACACACGTACAGTTGAATGGGTGATTTTAAACCCCATATTTATCCAAGTACTGGTTCCTGGTTTCATTTGTAAAGTGAACATGTGTTATCTGTTTCTTACAAAGAGAGGTAAGCACATACATGCAGGATGTATGTGTGTTCACAGTAACGTGAACAGCGAAATTGAAGACTTTTTGCTTTGAAGGGTCCAAAAAATTTTCAGAACATTGTACAATTGCCCATGTTTTCTAATATTTATCCAGTTGAAATAAATTGTGGCTGGTGGCTGTAGTTATCATTTGGACATTTTTGTGGGACTGTGGACTCTGATAGCAGAATCCTTCTGAAGCCAGTAAGCCCATAAACAGTGGCTTTTATATGATATTCTGGACTTGGTAGGAACTCGGTGATGGTGGTTCCGTAGCTGAAGTTGAGGGTGGACAAAATCCTCCATTCTCCTTTTTCCTGGTCTATTCCAATTCTCTTTATATTAGTTTCGGTAATGAGGTTGTTTCCCCCCCCCCCCAGTTCCTTTTTGCTGGTTGTAGAACTGTTGTTAAAGTGAAAAGGTTTACTAGAAAATTCTCTATTAAAGAATTTTTACCTCCATGTTACCCTTCATTAAGACCTTAATAATATATAAACTTCAAAGAGTATGCAAATATCATCCATTAATTCTACATTGATAATTATAAAATGAGAAGCCTCATAGAGCAGACTGGTAAACTGCACTACTGGAGTCAGAGCTCTGGTCATGACCAGAGTTCGATCCCAACGGATCCCAACAGAAGTCGGTTTCAGATAGCTGGCTCACAGTTAACTCAGCCTTCCATCCTTCTGAGGTTGGTAAAATGAGTACCCAGCTTGCTGGGGGTAAATTGTAGACAACTGGGGTAGCCAATGGCAAACCACCCCCTAAATATAGTCTGCCTAGTAAACATCGTGATGTAACGTCACCCCATGGGTCAGTAATGACCCAACACTTGCACAGGGGACTACCTTTACCATTCATTATAAAATGGGAGCATTACATGAGTTCATTACCTAAGGATAAGCAGAGCCACAAGGAAATGAGTTTCATCCAAGAAGAAGCTGGTAATCAATTCAGAACTTCCATATTTATACACTTTCAGAATCATCTCTAACAATAGCTAACTGTCCCTGTTGATACGGCTCATATTTTTGGCAAATTAAATATCTTATAACTTCAAACACCATACAAATTTATCTACACATGTATGTCCTCTAAAATGATATAACTCCAGCCTCTGATACTTGGCTTGTACACTGTCTGATACAGTGTACAGTCTGTCAGCCTCTGATACTTGGCTTGTTCCTTACTATGGGGCATCGCTGGGCTTAGTTTATGTTCCCATCCCTGGCTCCTTTGGTCTCCTCCTATGGTCCTAGCCTCAGCAGTAGCGATGTTACAACTCTGGCTCCCTCTCTCCCAGCCATGTGACTCTGATGTCAATTTCTTTTTGCAGCTCAGTGGGTCTCAAGCTGGGAAAAGTTGAAGACCACTGCCCTGTAACACCAGTGCTGTAGTGAATAACCTGGCTTTGGAGCAAGAGCAAGCCTTTGGCCTTTAGATGTCAGAAAATGTGTTTTGGACAAAACGCCCAGAAAGCAAAGAAAGTGTGAAGGTACACTTTTACTAGCTAGACCCTGGGACACAACAACCACAGTTTAGATTGGCAGCCATAAAGGCAACTTTGAGTACGCAGGAAACAGAAATGGAAATGTGGCAGATGCGTCAAAGATTTTTTCGGTGTCATAGTGCCTAGGAACTGTGGCGAAGGAAGCATGAAGCAACAAGTACTCTGCCAATAGGGGGATTTCTATTAAGTGTGAGGCTTTTATTCCCTGTTGAAATATAAAAGATGAAAGGAATGCTTCGTAAACACAATCCCCACCTACATTTATGTTCTTTACACTTACAGTAACTGGAGAACGGTTGTGATTTTTTAAATTGCCATTAAAGTTCCATTTTATTATTCATATTGAAAGCTGATAAGATTGTCCAGGCTTGAATACTGCTTTATCTGTATACCTGTGGGTTATTTCTCTGAACATTTTCTCTACAAGAAGCTATGTATTTATGTTCCAGTTTAAAAAACAACAACCACACACACACACACAACTACAGAGGGCATCCTTCCATGATTTCTAATTTTCTTTGTGATTTGTTTTGTTCTACTTGCATGTACTTTTAGCAATTAGTTTAAAACATTCATCTTTCGACCTGAATGAACAAAAGGTAGCACTGGTTGCTGGAAAAAGTTTAAAATCCAAGTCATGCTGTTAGCTTTGTTCTTTAAAAACCTAGCTCCAGAGTACTTAAGTTGATCACAAACCACAGAATTATAAATCAGAGCTAGCGTAGTGGTTAGTGTTGGACTAGGATTTAGGAGACCTGGTAGTTGGAGTTCCCTCAGGATTACAGCTGATCTCCAGCCAACACAGATTGGTTCTCCTGGAGGAAATGGCAGCTCTGGAGGGTAGACCCTATAGAATCATATCCCCCCTGAGCTCCCTCCCATCCCCAAATTCTGCCTTCCCCAGGCTCCGTCCCCAACTCTTCAGGAACCCCAAGCCAGAGCTGACAACCCTGGTTCAAACCCATACTTTACAGTGAGACTCTTTGAGTGCCCTTGGGCTGCTCTGTCAGCTTAATCTACCTCTCAGGGTGGCAAGGAGAACCCTGGACACCACCCTGAAGCCCTTGGAGCTGGGGCTGGCTAAAATATGATAAACATGTTTTAGTAGTCCTTCTATGCAATGCTAAATCACTAAGCAATAGTTGTTATTCAAACTTCTTTTTGGTTTATAATTAAAACACAAAGCTGTTTGCTTTGGGGAACAATTCTGTACACTTCATTCAAATTCACCTTGATGTTTTTATCAGTTGCTATTCACTTTTAAACTTTGCCCTAAATCGTACATGGAAAATACCGAGAGGAAAAAACATAAACAAATTGTAACTCAGCATTTAATACAATTGCTTTTTTTTTTTTCAACTGCAGGATGTATTCTTACTTTTTTTTAAAAAATCTTAATACTTTTCTGTGGAAAATGCTTGCTGAGCAAAGCAGCTTGGCTTTGCAATGATGTCATGAGAACTGCAAAGAAATAAATTTCCCCCAGAAGCATCATTGCATTTGCTAAACCATTTTCAAGTAAAGTGAGACCACATTGCCAGAATGGCAACCTCAGAATTACTTTATGAATTACGATGTGGAGAGGAAGAGCATGTGATGATAACTTCATTTATACTTTCTACAGTGAATCATATTGTTTTGCTTTTAGTAGTACATGGAGAAAGGGTGAATCATCTATTTCTCAAATATTTCCCATTATACTTTTATAATTCCCCAGATGATCTGAGATATACAGCATGGACAAAGGACTGGAACAAAAGAGATGTAAAAATTCCACTGAGAATTATTCATTTTGAAAACTTTCCAATCAGTCACTCAATTCCCTTCTGTTCTTTATTCTTGAATCAAATATACATATGACTTCATAAGACTTTCATAGAAAAGTTCTTTGAAAGCAGTTTGGATTAGTAATAGTTTTTAACAGGTTGAACTGCAACTAACCTAGGAGTGACTAAACCATAGGAAAAGCATTTCATCAGGTTAAATATGGGTGGGTGGGGTAAATAGGCTACGTGTGAGGGTGTAAAAAGTTAAAATAGTTGGGTAGAAAGTGACAACCATACAGAGCAAGGAGGGAAGACTAATCTCAGTTGCTGAGTGCCTGTGGTTTGACAGAATTCCATTTAATGAACTTGTTAAGATTAAAGGATGCAAATTTCTTACTCAGCAGGTTCCTAAGCTATGTGCTATGAGAGGGATATCAGTTACTCAAAGTTTATGATGCACAGCTCAGGGTTTATCCATTTAAAAGGTGATTAACAGTTCGATTAACTAGCTCCATGCAACAGTAGTGTTCTATGACTGGAACTCCAAATACACAATTTGGTCCTCAAAATTAGCTGGGGAATATGGAATGGGGCAGGGAAGGCAGCATGGTATAGCCTGATCTTGTCAGATCTTAGAAGCTAATCATAGTCAGTACTTGGAAGGAAGACCTCTAGGGAAGACTCTGCAGAGGAAGAAAACGGCAAACCACCTCTATTTCTTAATTGCTTTGAAAACCCCTTCCAGAAAATCGTCGGGGTAGAGGTGATCTCAAAAAAGACAGGGAAAAAACGGGGAGAAGTGAAATGAAAAGGCAAAAAATCCGTGCAGAGATAAAAGAATAAACCAAAGCAGTATGCAGCCAGAATTGACTGGGGTGGGGGGACATGCAGAAAAGCCCTTACATGAATGCCAGTTCCAGAAGGGGGTGCTAGGGGACTGTTGGCAATAATACTATGGTGTCCTATAAGATTCCATCTTATCCACCACGTTAACATCTACATAAAATAGGGTTGCCAACCTCCAGGTGGTGGCTGGAGATCTCCCACTATTACAACTGATCTCCAGATGACATAGATCAGTTCCCCTAGAGAAAATGACCACTTTGGAATGTGGACTCTATGGCATTATACACCACTGAAGTATCTCCCCTCACCAAACACCACTCCCAAAATCTCCAGGTATTTCTCAGTCTGGAGCTGGCAACCCATACATAAGACTACAGGGAGAGGTACTCCAGGGATTTGGCATGAGATGCCACCAATATTCAGTTTACTTGGGTGGGTCTGTGGAAGTCCTGAATAGATAGATGCCTAGAGAAGATGAGATGAATGAGGGTCAATAAACAACTCAGTTTACACAAGAGTGTAAATTGAGTTGCTGTTGATCAATGGAAAAGCTGCTTGAGGACTCTGGAATCAGCCTATCTTGGAAGGACTAGCTCTCCCCTTGAAGGAATAGGTTCACAGCTTGGGGGTGCTGCTGGATCCTGGCCTACAACTGGAGGCACATGTCTCTTCTATGGTATGTAGTGTATTTTAACAACTTCAGCTGATACACTAGCTATGGCTGTTCTTCGAAAAGCATGATTTAGCCAGGGTGATCCATGCTCTTCATCTGCAGGTTAGGTCAGAGTAATCCACTCTGTGCAGGGCTGCCCTTAAAAACGATCTGGAAATTTAAATTGACAGAAAATGCAGCAACCAAACTATCTTTGGGGATAGATACAGGTTTCCTATCACCCTTGTGCTGAAAGACTGTCTACGTTTGTCACAAAATGAAGGGATCTACAACCCCCACAAGAAACATAAGCCTTAGTATGTCCAGAAAGCATTGTAATAATTTTCTATATGGGCTGATCTGAAGGAGACAATAGGAAATTTTCAATAAGCATTTTACATTTTTTAAATTTTTAATTTTGAGTAGAACATAATCGCATGAAGCTGCCTTATACTGAATTAGACCCTTGGTCCATCAAAGTCAGTATTGTCTACTCAGACCGGCAGCGGCTCTCCAGGGTCTGAGGCAGGGGTCTTTCACATCACCTACCTGCCTTGTCCCTTTAACTGGAGATGCCAGGGATTGAATTTGGGACCTGCCTGCCAGACAGAGGCTCTACCACTGAGCCACAGCCTCTCCCCACATGCTGTATACATACATACATACATACATACATACATACATACATACATACATACATACATGCAGATCTAGCAAAATTCACACCATGCCTTGGTCCTGCATCAAAGATTGCATTTCAGAATCGGTGAGGATTATATTATACAATCTGGTGTGAGGGGTATTGCAGGGGTTAGAAAGTTTACCCTTCAAAATTTCTTAATGCTTTTAGGTATTTTTATAGGTACAGGCAACAGGAGCATACTGGGAGTGAAAGTCAAATGGTCAATCACACTCTAAGGGTCAATTCAAGTGATTAGTGCTTGATGTGGTACAATCATTTCCTGAGACTGTAGCTTCCTTGGATTTCACAAAAGGGTTCCTTATTTGAAAAAAAAAATCTCATGTCAAAATGGTGTCATTAATTTAGTGACATTCTCTCTGATGTAGAAGTATTTTATGAGTGCAACCTCATGATGGCCATGCCCTGCAAACTACCAGTCTCCCATGTAAGATAATATCCATATAATATCTTCTACACTGAGATCATTGTATTGACCCTTGCAATCTGAATGACCGACTGACATTGATGAACTGATAAATGTCAGAAACAAACTCCATATTGGTTCTTGTAGGTTATCCGGGCTGTGTAACCGTGGACATGGTTACACAGCCCGGATAACCTACAAGAACCAATGAACTCTGACCGTGAAAGCCTTCGACAAAACTCCATATTTCTTATTACCCTACCAATTTAAAGGGTTTATAACTCGTAGATCAAAATGTTCTCTGACCCCAAAATTTTGCTCCAGCTGCAGCAGGCATGGGTATGTCAAATCAGGCAAAGTAAGAAGCCTCCAACAGCGAAAGAATCATGAGGCACATTCATATTGCAGTAGCTGACTCAGACAGAAAATGGGAATTCACCCTCTCACTTTTTTTTCCTGTCCAATATGCGAATGGGACATATTTTCATCCACTTCATCAATCCCTGCTCCTACGCATAACCTCCCTCACCTATACCTCTAGCCAGTGGAAAAGAAAAAAGTTACTCATTGATCCATGAAATAAAGCTTTCCAAACTGAAATGGGTGGTTTTTTCTTATCTCTCCAGAAAGTTTTAATAAATAGGTAGGTATATAGGTAGATATAACTTCCAAGAGACCAGCTAAATTAATCCAACTCCTCAGATAGTACTTATTCTTCCTCTGATTAGTTTTAAGTAAAGCTCCAGTAAATATGCAGAGGCTACTGGTTTGCTGTCTGGTTTGTGCCTGTTTTGTCAGTATGGTATGGGGTGCTCCCCCGCAAGTATTATATGATCAGCTTCGGAAAGACGTAGAATTCTTAAGGACTGCAGTGAAAAGAGATGTAAGTACAGGGTTAATGATAATGTAAAATATGAGATAATTCTCTATTGTGATGTATAATGTCTATGTTTATTGATTTTTAAAAAATATTCTACAATATATTTTGTTTTCTATATTTCTAGGATGCTGAAAAACTGCATACACCAACAGATGTTGAGGTAAGACTGCCTCAGTGTTTACTTTTAAATATCTGATGTTAAATGTTATTTTCTGTTTACAGTACAGGCATTTTTAATTTATAGTATTTACATTCTATTTACAATATAGGCATATGACGTACCACCAGCAATACAGAGAATGTCAAAAACACTGTGAACTGTACTGCAAAATGTAGAATGGTTATTTATATGATTAGGCTCTTGTTTTATTTCGCTGAAGTAATAAATACAGAAAAAGGGCAGAACATATAGCTCTTTCTCTATTATTAAGAGTGTTAAGAGCCATTCAATGACTATTTCACTAACACAATGGGCCTACTAAAATATTAGCTGGGCCATTTTGAATCCTCTTATTCAAGTAAGGTACACTGTAGGGAAAAAAAGCTGTTTCATCTGCAGGATGAATGTTCAGTTTTTATGATTCTTAGCATTCTACAGTAAATTTTAATCCAACACTTTAGTAAATCAGTTCTATGACCTTTTGCAAGAAGTTTGACACATTTTGAGACCTAGATTTATCTTCAGGCAATGGATATATTTTGAAGCTAATGTGCACAAAACTGTTTGTTTTAAACTACTGACTTTTTGAAAGGTCTACATCTTTCCTGCTGACATGTAAACACCAAATTTTCAGTTAACCTTTTGTATAAAATAGCACTGGTCCATGAAACTGTGCTTGACATTTAGCATCAATTTAACCTCCAAGAGAAAAGATAGCTTTCTGAAAGATGCATGCTTAGCACTAGTAATTACCATGATCCCCGCCCCAAAAACCCAGAATATACCAAAAAATGCTTCGTTTTCATAGCCAACTGGGAAGGAAAAAGAAACCACTCACCTGATATTCCTCTCCTTTACTACATTCTCTTAATGTTACCTTTTTATTGTTGATGAATACATATCCAAAAGAGGTATTTCACTACTTTGCAAGATATGCTAAACTTAAGATGTGACTGGGGTTCCCATCAAAATCATCCTTCTTTCGTTAAATATTTGTGTCAAAATGAAAAGAACTTGTACCAAAAATAAACTTGTTTATCACTAAGGGGAAGAAAAAAAACCTTGCCAGGATCCCAGAAACAAAGCAACTACAGTTAGTGACTAATTGCTTAATCATAACTTTTCAAGCAACATAATCTGCTGAACTCAGGAAGTAAGTGGTTTCACACACACAATAGTCTTTCAATATCTTGATCTGTATATCTCTGGCTCAGTTGTAGCTTTCTGGAGGTAGCTTTCTTGTTTTACTATGTGGTGCATCCTTCACATTTTGCTAAACACTTAAACTCATATGGTAGCTTTATAAGTTTCTGAACTAGATGGAGTGTCCAAGTTATGAAAGTAATATTTGGATCTAATATTGGGAGGTTGGACTCTCACTGTGAAAAATTTCTACTTGTGAAGGAGCAGCTTTCTAGTTCTCAAAATGTACGTATCGTGGAAAGGTGGTATATTTTCAGCCATACAATTTTATGGCATTTATATCCCACCCTTCTTGCCGTTCTGAAAACATATAATTGAAAATCGATTACCTTTTCATTCTATATTATTAAAACTTGCGTTGTTCATAAATTTGCATTTTCCCATTGTTAATGATAGCTTATAACCTAATTTTATCTTGAGCAGATCTCTGCAGAGATGACAATATACATTTTGCAAATAACAGGTTTTTTGATGTAGTGTGTTGTATCAATAAAAATGTTTTCCAGAAATAAGCTAACTGACGAAACTTGCTTGAGACAACCTTGACAGCTGAGGCTAAATCCCAGAACAGATCTCTTTTACAGGGCTATTTTTCAGCAAGTGGTAGAGGTTATTTATTTAAAGAAAATGCCATTGTGGGCATACCACCGTGGTAGCGCCATTCAAGAGTATCACACATATATCACATTTTTTAAACCTAATGGGCTTATTGTAGATACTGTACAATAAGACTACCCCTGGAGGCCTAGGTATTGGGATCTATAACTTTTTTTGGATTTTAATTCTTTTAACTGTAAAGTCTTTTTAAAAACCCTAATACTACAGTGTCTGGCATCAGAAGACTCTTTGGGCAGAACTGTGTGCTGTGAACATAGCTGCCTACAAAAACAGAAACCCATGTTAAGGCATCCACCTCCTTGCACTTTTTGGTGATATAATACGTATCTACTGGATCCATATTGTTTTTTCCCAATTCTTTAAATTTATTGTGTTACTTCATATGAATTTTACTTCCTTCTCTGAACTTCGGAAACACTTTTAGCATAATTGCAGTGACTCTGACTCTGGGCCATATGCCTGACACATGTTGGGTCATGGGTACGTGACTGGACTTGCAATCAGACATACATTAGGGCAGGGGTACCCAACATGGTGTTTGGGGGCGCCATGGCACCCGCCAACACCTTTTCTGGCACCTGCCAACTGTTTTTAGGAAGTGGGCGGGGCCAGGTAGGGTTTTTGCCCAGAAAGGCTTATGATTGACTAGTAGAAATTTGATTGGCTGTGCAGATTTTTTAAAATGTTGCTTTAGCAGTAGCTGCCGCAGCACAAGGATCTGCACTGCGTAATTGAAGTTAAGCTGTGGCAATCATTTTTGTCTGGCCCCACCTCCTGTGGCAGCCATAGTGTGAGAGCCATTTTGTTGATATGCCCACCATGCTGTGTCAGAATTCCAAATGTACCCGCTGGATCAAAAAAGATGGGGACCCCTGCATTAGGGGAATTAACCTTAAAAAGGAAGGCCATGTGGAGCCGGAGAACAGAAACAAAAAGCCCCCCCTTCCACCATTTCTACAGGAGGTAAATTGGAAGCTTCTTCTCTCCCCTTGCAGTGCTGAATGAGTGCTTTTTACGGCAAATTACCCTGATGCACATCTGAACGTGAATCTGTTTGCATACCTGTGACCTGGTATGCATCAAGCATATTATGTAGTTATGCCTTCAGTTATGCATCTTGCTTATAATGCAGAATGGTGCTTCTCAGTCAGAGAAGGAGAAACCCACACTTCTTTTCCAAATTCTCATCACTGACAATCAGTTGCCAGTTCCTAAATAGAATGTGGGGATCTAGTGGCCATCAGATCCCCCCCTTACAATCTCTTTCAAAGATATGAGGAGGGATGGGATCTGAAAGAAAACATGAAAGTGCATGAAAACACTTGGCGCACTTCCACTGGTTTGTAAAGATGTGCCTATTCATGTCTTGAGGATGTGGGATCTCAGATCTGCTGGCTTGGGCCAGGAAAGGGCAGGATATATATCTAATAAAACAAACAAAAATAAAATTCCAGACCATTTGTGCTAACATCAGTGAAACTGCTAGTGGAAAAGTCTACTCAGTCACCTTAGGGTTTAATTTTTTTTTTTTTGGTTTCTCACTCAAATCCTCCTCAACCCATTTACCAGGATCTCTCCCATTTACCTTCCAGATCCTTCCCCCCTTTTAAAAATACGTTTTCTTCCCACAGTGAAAATGGTAACATAAAGTAGTAAGATTAGAATGTGAAACTATATATGTAACTGTTCGTGTGCAAAAAAAAAAAGCTATTCTTTTGTGATTAAATGTCCAAAAGTATCTTGCCTCAGTATAGTAATCTGTATGGCTTTTGTTCCAGATGGATTGCCTGTACACTGCTTTCAGCTGCTTCATAAATGCAACCGTATTTTTAAAGCCAATAGAACAGCCAACAGAAAACAAGAAGTTCAACGAAACCCTTTCCATCATCCAAAGCGTTCCCCACCACATTTACAGTGCTTCTGAAGAGGTTTGGCTAATTATTAGAGTTTTACAGTTATTTTATATGGGTTAAGCAATATCTTGTCCAATGTTTTGTTAAAGTGCTCTTTATTTCTTCAGTGTGACTTCTAGGTAGGTTGAAGAGAAGAGGCTAACACTAATCTTTATCCATTGACATTGTAGTTATCAAATGATCAGTTCTCATATGATAGAATTCAGGTTGGCTTTGAAAAGGCAATGATGGGTCTAGCACTAAGCAATCTTGGAAGAACTATGAGTGGCAGAAAGGTTAGCCTGATTCCAATTTTTACATGAATTCCTGCTGAGATCACCCCAGCTTATAGAATAACATATGAATAACATAAGTGAAGGATAATGGTAAAGGGTGATTTGGCAAAAGGCACTTAATGTGTCCCAAGCCTCAGCTTCATGCTTGCGTTCAATCCTGAAACACATTAAGTACTTGGTTCTTTTGCCACTAATCAACTATAGAGAGCTTCCATATGTTAGGTTTACGGTTGCCAGGTCCCTCTTTGCCACCGGCAGGAGGTTTTTGAGGCGGAGCCTGAGGAGGGCGGGGTTTGGGGAAGGGAGGGACTTCAATGCCATAGAGTCCAATGGCCCAAACGGCCATTTTCCCCAGGGGAACTGATCTCTATAGGCTGGAGATCAGTTGTAATAGCAAGAGATCTCCAGCCACCACCTGGAGGTTGGCAACCCTAGTTAGGTTTAAAGAGAGGCATACCTATGGCTGAGTGTCGACTGTAATGAAAGACCAGTGGTACATCATTCGTGGTGCCGTTCTAAATATTCTATGTCCACTAACATCACTGAGCTTAGAATGGTGTAACACTGCTTTGGAAAACTGCTTCAGGGTGTGTGTGTGGAACTGCAGTGTTCCATACAATTCAACAGGAAAAACATTGTTGTTGTATACACACCCAAATACGTAACTATTAAAACATTTATCTTCCAGAAGTGTCCTCGCTGTACCGATTATCCTAAGCAGTCCCCCATACACTTTTTGGACAAATTTAGGAGGCTGCTACAACAGGTAATGAGGATTTATTCATACCCATTGTAATTTTATGTTTTTGGCATTTGCTTTTTATCTTTGTCTAACAAAACAGTATGGATTATGTTGTTTTTACATTTCAACTTTTATTTTCACAGCTTTATCGGATTTCTCCACGTTCTTAAGGACACCTTGGATATGAAGGATACTGAACACCTGCAATTCAAACAGCCACTATAATAATGTCAAACAGTAATATAAATATTAATATAGTCTTACAGAACACATTCTTTTTGGGGGCGGGAATCTTTCAAACTATTTCAGTATGTTTTGCAAAAGTTCAAATGGAGATTTAAAAAATGTGAGCAATAATTTAACCGTTCCATATCCCAGCAGCAAAAAAACACCCCCACACTTTCAAAAACCCAAGGTCTTGCTATAAATGTCACATATTTCCATTATCATCAATGTAATCACTATAGCAAGAAGGACAGTAATTGTTATAAGAAAGGTGTATTTTATGTGTTTTGCTAGCCTGCTATGGTGGAAAGCAAGGTTATATAAGCACCTTGTAACTGAAGTTTGTTGAGTGACTCTCTGAATAGTTCCACACTTGGAACTGTGTATATGTGACTGGCCTGTCCATATCCATAGCCCAAGGTTGCATGTAACCACTTGGCGAACATAAGTTGCAGCTTATCTGTGAAGCTGACGTTGGGAAGTATGATTGAATGGTGTGCTTAGTCCCCACTGTGGGACTCGTCACAAAGATGAACAGTTGTTGCCAAAATGTCTTTTGATATATTCCACTGTAGACCTGAGTTTGATCCCAACGGAAGTTGGGTTCAGGTAGCTGGCTCAAGGTTGACTCATCCTTCCTTCTGAGGTCGGTAAAATTAGTACCCAGCTTGCTGTAGGTTAAGTGTAGATGACTGGAGAAGGCAATGGCAAACCACCCCGTAAACATAGTCTGCCTAGTAAACGCTGGGATGTGACGTCACCCCATGGGTCAGGAATGACTTGGTGCTTGCACAGGGGACTACCTTTACCTTTTTTTACTGTAGAAAAACCCAATATTTGCTTTTGGGGGCATAATCCACTTAGTACATTTTTCCTCATCTCTCATTCATTATATTTGGGCTTGGGTGGGGAAAGTTCTCAACCAATTTCATCCTTTATTTGGACAGCAGATGTATGAGATAGGTAACAGCCAAACCCACCACACAGGCATAGCATATTTCCCTTATTTATATATAAATGGAAAAACATACAGAACTGAAGTGCTGTATTGAAAGAAAATCTAGTTTCTATATTATTTTAATTAATTTGTAAAGTGTACTCTGAATGAAAAGGCACTATTAACAATAAGGTGGACCTGCTTCTTGCATTCTTGGACACCGTCATCACTGTAAGGGGGGGGGGGAAGGGAGCCAAGAAGAAAAAGCAAGATCAAACTTAGCCAGACTCATTCACTTTAGTGTATAAGTAGCTCTGTAGTACCACTTACTGTAAAACAGGATGAGAAGGGCGCAGAATTCCTACTGTGCTATTTTTGCTCAATTGCTCTATGAACGTTTACACTACGGCAAATTGCAGAAACTCATTTTCTCCTAGGGAGGATCACAAACGTGTTTATGGTATCAATCATAAATGTGGTTCACACATATTTCAAAATGTGTTTTCACATGGCTTGGATATTTGCTGTATTTACATGTTATCCATAAAACTATTCATGTGGATTAATTTATTAATTTATTACATGCATTATGTGAAATGCTGGAATTAAGATTTATCTTGTTTATTTATGTGCCAACTGATATTTTAAAAAATAATAATATTAAATGCTGTTCAAATGATATGCATTGTTTCTCATAGAAATGTACTATGCTACTTTATGAATTGATTAAAGTGCAAACTTTGCCCCTCAAAGGATTTGCTGTATCATAACACTTTACAATCAGATTTGGCAGGCTGTGTTTTCAAAATAGTCAGCTCTTGGTTCTTCAATAGAAAGCAAACTAAACTATATAAGCAATTACAGTGTATAAATTAAACTACCTATTATCACACAGTAAATAAAAATATTGCCTTCATCTTATCAGATAATGAAGCGAGGTGTGCTGAGTGCCAAAAGTGTAATAATCCAAAGTTTTCCCAAAACATCAGATAACTTTCATATTACGGTACAACTTGCGCCATTATTCTCTCATCTGACCAAACCCTATGCTCTAGTACTTCCATGGGCTCACTACAAGCTGCCAGACAGGGAAACCCACATGTTGTGCCACCCCCATCCCCCTCCTCACTCCCTGTACTTGAGCGCTGCCAAAGAGTGGTTTATAGGATGGGCATCAGGATTCCTGCAGAGACACATAGAGTGCTGCTATAGAAACTATTTCACCATATTTTAAGACACTTAATGGGAGGCAGTATGGTACAGTCCAATCTCATCAGATCTTGGAAGCTAAGCAGGGTGGGTACTTGAAAGGGAGACCTCAAAGGAAGGCTCTGCAGAGGAAGGCAATGGCAAATCACCTCTGTTTCTCATTTGCCTAAAAACCCCTCGCTGGGGCCACCATAAGTCAGCTGTGACTTGATGGCACTTTACACACACATTAGTTGCACCCTAACTCACACTTCAAATACATTGATATGCTTAATCGCTAACCTGGTCCCACTCACAAGCAAGAACTAAAACTGTGTAAACAGTATTCTTTAATTATTTGGATCGTGAGACTGAAACCAGGAAGCAGAACTGCATTTTGGCAAAACAAACAAACAAAAAACCAACCCTCAATGTCTTCCTATGAAGATGTTGGTTTTTTGGCAAACAAAAGGGAGTGGAAGGAATTAGAGCTGTGCTTGACTAATAAAAGGTCTTTTATGCATGAGCACTTGGACTTACTTTCTCTGTCGGTCTGATTCGGTTTTTCGTTGGAGTATGTATGAGTTATCCATCCCTTAGAGATGACCTTGCACCTAGTTCATGCAATGTCCAGATTTTCCCGATCCTGTTGTAATGTGATTCTTCGATCTCCCTTCAGATCATCCTGGGTCAAATCATCCCCATTTCCATGCATAAGCCAAAGCGTGGGAGAGGGGTGCTGGGGGTGGGGTGGGGTTTTGACATTTTTCTCACAGTAAGCACTACCACCAATTACAAAGCAGTGTTTTCAAGGGGCAGGGACTCGGATGCTTCTGGATTCTACAGTATTCTGGAAACCCCGGGACTTTCTCCAGAGCAAACAATAACATGCATAGCATTTTTAGGAATTGGAACAGAAAAGTGTGGGTCAAGAGAGCCTCAAACCCCAGATAAAACTCCCATGCATAAAATACCTAAGACCAAGCTGAGCTCCAGTGGTACTGCTAGAGGCTCCAGGGATCTTCTCAGACCTGCCCAGTTACAGAACAGTTCTGAGAGGTGATGCCAGGCATAAGCCATACCTGTCCCCTTCTCTCATGCTTCCAGGTTCTCAGGTTCTTGGGCAGAAAGCTGGCCTTGAATGCTGAGCAAAATCATCAGGTGTACAGCTGTTTGGGCACATGTACTTGAGGACTCTTAGAATATAGAAAGGAGATTAGTGGGGCAAATTATGCTAAACATTGATATTGGGCTGGTATTTGCATGCAAAGGTACCAACTTGCATTAGGGGCTCCTGTTTTTGCTGGAGAAATTGGGAAGTGCCATCACAAGAAACCGAACTGGTTCCTGGAGGAAATTTTGGAGTGGATTCGGGCTAATAAAGTGAAGCTTTATTAATCCCAACAAGCTGGAAGTGCTACTGGTGAGTGGAAGGTCTGTCCTAGGATTTATGATGTCACTTGTTCTGGATAAGGTTGCACTTCCCTTGAAGGAATAAGTCCATAGTCTAGAGGTGGTTTGGATCCAGGCCTACTGCTGGATAAGCAGGTGGTAGCTGTGACCAGGAGTGCCTTTTACCAACTTTGGCTGGTTAGCCAGCTGCGGCCCTTCCTGGGCAGAAAAGATCTGGGCCCCTTTCACTTTGCCATTCTAAACCAGTTGTTATCCATCACTGACCCAATCCCAAGTAAAGCAATATTGGGACAGAGGTTTCATACAGTGTATTTAAATCCATTAATGAGCCGTGTCTGAAGCACTCTGGCCATTTTAAACTACGTAACTTGTTTTATTTTATTTTGGAACGTTCCAACATTGTGCTATATCACTAGACCAATACAGCAATTCAGTGCTATCTTGCCAGCCTTCAACTATAGCTGTATTGGTCTATAGCGCAGAAGTTAGAACATTTAAAAAAAAAGACGGAAAATAATTCACTGTGGAGTGGGGTGGAGTGGCACTTTCAGAAGCACTGCAGACATTTCAAGCAACGCAGTACAGAGATTCACAAGCACAAAGACCACCTGAAAATGGAAGAAAGGAGTTTTAAAAAAACAACAGCCCAACCCCACTCTGCGGATGGGACATAAGCAGCTTTGTATGAAAAGGTTAAAAACAATGTTATCAGCCGGAAGCCAAAATGATTGTGTTTGAAATGACACAAAAATCCATTAACAACTGGTTGCTGAAACAGATTATAAGGGCTGTTTGAAAGGGACCCTGGCCACAGTGGTGCGTGCCCTGGTTACATCTAGATTAGATTACTGCAGTGTACTCTATGTGGGGCTACCCTTGTCTTTGGACACTTTAATTGGTGCAGAATGCTGCAGCCAGGATATTGGCTGGCATGTTGGAGTGAGTCATAGGGACATATTATTCCAGTCTTGGCCCAACTACACTGACTCCCAATCTGTTTCTGGGTACAATTTTCGCGGTGATGGTGTTGACCTTTAAAGACCTATATGGTTTGGGACCAACATACCTGAAGGACCACCTACTCCCCTGTGAACCTACCTGGCCACTGTGGTCATCTTCCTAAGGCCCTGCTTTGGGTGCCCTCACCATCTGAGGTGGGTGGCAACAGGGAGAAGGCCTTCTCAGTGATGGGCCCAAAACTCTGGATCTCTCTCCTTGGGGAGAATCGTCTGCCTTATCTGTTGCTATCTTCCGCCAGCAGGTGAGGACTTTTTTTTTTTAATTTGGCATTCCCTCAGCGATCCTTCTTTCCTGCCCAATGTTTTGTTGTTCTTTTGGTTTGTATGCACATTTTAGCTCTGGGTTTAATGGTTTTAATGATGCGTTTTTGTTGGTTTTAATGGTGTTTACAAGATGATTCTATTATGTTATTACTTTGTTAGCTGCCTTGTTGGCCCTTATGAGCACAGAAATGCAGGGTATAAATTTTGTAAAATAAAGTAAAAGTTATTAGACAGTGTCATTGGTTGTCCTGTTTTGCCTCTGGCTGCATTCATATGTTACTTTCCACTGACATAAACATGAACCCATGTTCACTGTGCAATGCATCAGTTCCATCTGAGTACTAACATCGTATTTTATTTAGCTGCAGAGATTTCAGATAAGCATTTTGTTTACTTATTTAAAACATTTATACGCCTACCTTTCTGCTGGGCATCTCAGACCCCAAGGCAGGTAACAAATCTGTAAAAAGAATGTCATAAAACAACAAATGTAAAAAGAAACCAGTAAAAAAACCTCTTATGCCCCCCCTCAGTGGATATTCTCCCTCTGCCCAGGTTCAGAGTGCCCCAAAAGCTTTCTGGAATAGCTCTGTTTGGGGCCTTGATGGAAATCCAGGAGAGTAGGAGCCCCCCTGACCGCTTATGGTAGGCTGCTCTAGAAGCTTGAGGCGCTGCTGCTGAACATACCTTGGGCAAGGTACTGGCAGGAAACCCTGTGGGTAAGAACAAAGCTGCCTCATGGGAACATGCAGTGAGAGTGTCTTCAAGTACGCAGACCATAGGTCGTGAAGGACTTTAAAAGCAAGCACCAGTAACTGGAATAGAACCCAGAATTGGCAGCCAGTGAAAGGACTTGAGCATAGGAGTGGCATGGCCCCACCAACTAGCCCCATATAACAAGCAGGCTGCTGCACTTTGCACCTGCTGCAGTTTCCAGATTATCTTCAAGGATAACCCCATGAAAAGAGAGCTACAGTAATTTAGTTTTAAGCTTACTGAAATGTGAATCAGAATGGCTAGATCACAGGTTTGCAAAGAGGGAGTCAGTTTTCTAACTAGATGTAGATGGGGAAAGCATTCCACCCCAGAGAACACAGCAGCTACCTCCTTGTAGCAGCCCATTTGGGAGAGTGAAATTTGAAATTATATGCTAGATTGCACATTAAAGGCTGAAGAAGCCACCTTTGTGGCGAAAGCGCTGTTACATATCCGGAAAGGCGTTTCCTCCATTTTTGCCTGACTGCGCAAGCGTCCAGCAACAAGCCAAGCCAATTTTGTTGGATATTGTCCCTTTACCATGAACTTTATGAAAAGACTGTGACTGTTTGCCATTGCGTCTGCTTGCTCACACTATTTTTGCTTGTTCTGTAGATATTGTTCCTTGTCCTTGTTGTCATTTTTTAATATGTACACTATTGTAATTATCATTCACTTAGTTCTTGTTATATCATCATTCTAACTGTTTGGTACTTCATTACACTTGTATTATTGTTTGCAGAGCCGACTACTGTTTGTTATTACAGCTTAACTGTACAGTTTTTAGTGAGTTTTTTGTAGCAACCTTCAGGTACTAGCTGGAGATCCCCTGCTATTACAACGGATCTCCAGCCAATAAAGATCAGTTCACTTGGAAGAAATGTCCACTTTGGCTGCTATGGCATCGAAGTCCCACCCCTCCCCAAACCCCGCCCTTCTCAGGCTCTACCCCAAGAACCTCCCACTGGTGGCGGAGGGGGACCTGGCAACCCTAGGTAGACTTCATATTGCAAAAATTGTGTGTGGGAAAATATTTTTTTAAAATCTCTCATACGGGCCTCTGGGTAGTTGCAATTTAAAGTAAAAAATAAATAAATCATTGACCCCCCCCCCTTGGCATGTTTAGTTTGGCCCTTATTAGAGTTCAGCAAATGTCACAGGTGACCTTCACCCACCTGGATTGCCCCAAGCAATGCTTCACATTAAAAAAACAAAACCATATATGTGTGTGTGTGTGTGTAAAGGGTCGTCAAGTCGCAGCCAACTTATGGTGACCCCAGCAAGGGGCTTTCAAGGCAAGTGAGTTTCAGAGGTGGTTTGCCATCGCCTTCCCCTGAGGAGTCCTCTTTGGTGGTCTCCCTTCCAAATACTGAACCTGCTTTGCTTTTGAGATATGACGAGGTAGGGCTATACCATGCTGCCTTCCCCAAACCATATATAAGGGACTATTTATCCTTCCCAATGTATGCTTCATTATCCTAATTATTTTACTGTTCATAACCACCAATCTAAATTCTGATCCTAAATTCAGGGGTTTTTTAGCCAATTTTGTACAATATACACAGCCTGCTATTTAACCCTACAAGCAAACTGTGTTACAGTGCTCTCTAGTGGATATTCCACAAAAGCATGATATTCTTGCTAGAAAGTATTTCATTTATTTTCAGTTATAGTCTGCCTTTCCCTCAGCCTCTCAAGTGTATGGAACAGGATTTCCTGAATCCTACCATCTTCATAAGAGGATTTTGATTAGCTAGCTGTTTCATTAATATAACAGAAGTGTGTACAGTCTAAAGGGTACAAACCGAGCAAGGTCCCTTTCCTCCAACAGCTGCAAGAGAATAAATTCAGTATCGTCCATCTACTATGATATGACAGGTGACGCCACCTGTTGAAATCCTCCCATTACATAGTTATTAAACACACAGGTTTGTGCCATGCAGAATACAATGATTTTACCCTGTAATGTCAGGACTGTATTTTTTTATGCAGAGGAAGGCAATGGCAAACCATCTCTGTTAGCCTTTTGCCTTGAAAACCCTACAGGGTTGCCATAAGTTGGCTGCAACTTGATGGCACTTTACACACACATTTTTTATCATCCTCACTGTTCTTCCTGCTTTAAGATGACTACAATAAAATGTAAATGTTGAATATTGGCTGAGAAGGATTGATTCAAGTCCAGAACAAAGCCCATATATTCTATCAAAATGTCTGAATGTTATGTAAATCTTTTCTGCACAGTTCTTTGGACCATTTTTATTTATAAATCTCAAGCAAATAGCACTCCTTTCTGGATTGTTTATCTGACTATTCCAAAAAGATTATTGCCGTGTACTTTCACATTCAGATGCAATTTCCAATTCTAATTCGTCCTCAAACTTAGCTGCACTGTTCCAATGAACTATTCACCACTCTAATACCCTTCTCTGGCTCACCTTCATTTGATATCTCTATTAATGCTCCAACTGAATCCCTGAAGAACAATTAGCTGGTTTTGTCCCTTACAAATTTGTCTTGTCCTCTGCTATTTTCCTCAGGGGTGGTCTTAGTGATTGTGAGTTCCTGGGCAAAAGTCAAGGATTCCCCCCACCCCCCACATATTCCAACACAACCAACGGATTTGAACCTACCTCACAGAGCTGTTGTGAAAATAAAATGCAGAAGGAGAGAATGTTGTTAGTGACTCTGGGCGCTGGGGAGAAAACTGAGGTATAAATGGAGTAAATCAATATTTAAACCAGTGGTGCCCAAAGTGGGCAGTACCAACCCCCTGGGGGGTGGGATTACCTAGGAGGGCACTAAGAGGCAAGAGGGCAGCAGGGGGGCACTAGATGCGGGCCCCTTCAACTGTGTTGTTCACTAATTTAT
This sequence comes from Euleptes europaea, assembly GCF_029931775.1. NCBI lineage: Eukaryota > Metazoa > Chordata > Lepidosauria > Squamata > Sphaerodactylidae > Euleptes > Euleptes europaea. The sequence goes on along the minus strand of NC_079320.1, from coordinate 32,337,696 downwards.
AATAGATCAAACTATGGCACCATGCTGGCAAATTTGGTGGAAACTATCAGAATTTTTCCCCAGACTTTGAAGAGCTGGTACCACTGGATCAAGTCCATCAGTTTTGTTGAATACATTTCAACTAAAAAGTTTTAATTTGATTTTGAATTGCTGATGACAATGCATATGTGCGTACTTTGGTTTTATTTGGCAATACTGCAGAGAAGGTAAGAGTTTAACCCTCTCTCCGAGCAATCTTAATCCAAATTTGGAGAGGGGCTGTGGCTCAGTGGTAGAACATCTTCCTGGTATGCAGAAGGTCCCCAGGTCAATCCCTGGCATCTTCAGTTAAGAGGATCAGGTAACAGGTGATGTGAAATACCTCTACTTGAGACCCTGGGGAACTGATGCCAGTGAGTAGACAATACTGACCTTGATGGACCACTAGTCTGATTCAGTATAAAGCAGCTTCATATGTACAAATCGACCCCCTTTGCAGCTTCCATCAGCATCTTTAAAATGTTGGATAGATCTTCCTGTGTCTCAGCAGTTTTGACAACTGTCTGAGGGAATCGATAAGTGTAAATGAAGGAAACAGGAGAATATCAATCCCCTCCCCTTTCCTGTTCCATTGTGTTTTCTATTCCAACTGTTTCCTCAAAATCTCTTTTCTGCCTGCTTTTCTAGGCCTCAAGGAGAGAGAGAGGCCTTCTCTTCGTTGAAGTCTTTGTGATCTTCTGACACTTTTCAAAACCAGCAACCAGTGTTCAGGATCTCAGTTCAAGGAAAATAAGAGATTTTACTTCAAAGTTCAGGTTAGGTTCACTTAAACCAAAATCTCAGAACTGATTCTTGGGTTCATTCTCGCTGCCTGTTTATATGTTATTGTCCACGTATTAAGATCTCATTAGTTTATTCCTTACAGGCTGTTATTAATTTAAACTTCACATTTACAATGCACAACCACCAGAGCTACTTGAGGTGACAGACCCAACCAGTTGCTCCCTACGTGATCTGATGTTACAGTTATCATGCTTTTCACAATACTCCCTATGTTACCACCACCAGTGAAACATTCAGGAGCTTCCAGAGAATACCTAGCCTCAGAAAGAAGAAACTGACAGCACAACCAATTATGCAGAACTCAGAGGAGGGAGGAAAAACCCTGAGTTGACACAATCAGGGAAATGCTGTTTTCTGGGGAAACCCCTGCGTTCCATCCAACTCATGCATCATACACAGCACTAAAGATGTGATGCTGCTAAACCACATCAAAGTTTGATTATTTATAGAATGTCTGATTATTTATAGATTTATTAGTAGATACATTTAGAATAGGAAAACCAATAGCTTAATCCCGACATGATGGAATTGCTACTGGTGGTGGAAGGTCTGAGCCAGGATTTAAAGTAGATGTTCTGGATGGGGTTGCTTTACCCTTGAAGGAACAGGTCCCTGGTCTGGGGGTGCTCTTGGACCGAGGCTTACTGCTGGAAAAGCAGGTGGCAGCTGTGGCCAAGAGTGCCTTTTGCCTGCTTTGACTGGTTAGCCAGCTGCAGCCTTTCTTAGACAGAAAGGATCTGGCCACTGTGGTACATGCCCTGGTTACATCTAGATTACATTACTGCCAAGTCTCTAACTAAGCAAGCAAAAAAGGGAAAAAATACAGACCTTAATAAGGCAAACATTGTAATATTTAAGAGAGAGCTATTTTGCCATTGGCATCTGGGCTGAGAAGATAAAGCCCCAAAGAAATCAAAAGGGGAGCCACTTCTCACTAACCACAAACTAAAATCAGAGGGCCTAACAAACAATGAGGAAGGCAGAAGCATTAGGAAGTCCTAAAGAGAATGTTCTCAGAGTTGCTACTTCCGCTGTGGTCAGGTGGGAACAAGCTTGATTTCCCCCCCTCAGGCATGCAAAGAGAAGACAAATTGTACCTCAGGTGAAGGAATCTGAACCCCAGGTCTTCAGCTGGAGTGCTAGAATTTTCTGGATTTAGTTACAGAACCCACATATGCAAGTGCACAGAGATTAAGGAGGACAATTGCCTGACAAGTACTATAGAACCAGGAAAAATCATTCAGTGACCATTGGCAGCTAAGGTATACTGACCATCTCTATATACTTAAGATGGCATCACTGTTTTCAATAACTAGGGCCTTTACCATAGATTCTCAACATGTTGATTCACAATAATTCCTGTCAGAAACCCTCAAGCATATAATATTATTAATATTCTTTTCACACTTGTTTAGCCACAAATCTCAAAGGGTGCTCTCTCTTCCTCCTCTCTCTACAATGCAGAGGAGGGAATACAAGCTTGAGCAAGACTCTAGATGGGCAACCTAAAATATTCTTAATTACTGTCTTTGTGTTCTCCTTGCCATTATAGTTGGGTGGCTTTTTACATCATGCATATAAGAATACTCTGCGCTTGAGCCAATTTTTCCTCTGTCCCTTGCAATTCTTTGCCTCTGGCTAAAAGGTTATCTGATTTATGTGTTGAGCTGCTATTTTAAATTTAACAGTGAACCCATAACGTGAAGAGTTGTGGAGTGGCATGCAAAACTCTACCTTCTACTTTTAGTAACTCAATTTGTTTGCCATTAGCAGGAGCCACCCTATAGTGGAAAAAAGCAACCATCTCACCAGGATAAGTATGCACCTTTGCCTTCAGCAACCCAGATTAAGATTACCAGGGATCATTTTAATCCAATATCAAATACTGATTTTACACTTTTATTTATGATCCATTACTTGGGAAAATGAAATAATTCTTACAAGCAAGCACAAAAGCACCTACTTTCAGTAATATATTGCAGTATATTGCCCTGGAGTGGGGAAGAGATCCAGATCATGAAAACCTTTACTTTTGGATATGTTGGAAAGTGGGTATTCAGTGTTCATCTGCCTTTTCCCTGTTCCTGCTAGTCAATTATTTGGCAGAGAGAGAGGAGGTGAGATGCAAACCTCACTCTCTGCATCACTCTCTTAAAACTAATTTTAGTATTTGTGGAAACGATAGGTAAAAAAAAACCCCAACAAACCACATTGACATAGGAAGCTAGCTGTCTTCCTGTTATCAACTCTACCATTTATTGTCTTATTTTCCTTGTGTTAATTGCTTCGAGCAGATTCTGAAGATGTTGGGGTATAAATCCTCTAAATAAAGTTCTTGATTTTTCAATAAGACTTAAATCACCCCTGAAAAGTTTTTGTGCATCAAAAATAATGCAACCCAAGCATATCAAATTAGAATGTTAGTCATAGCACAGAATTGCTTGCTGTAACTGGAAGGAGCTTTCCAAGGTATCATCAGACAAGGGTCTTTCCCTGAGCCCCGTTTCACTGGAGATGTCATCTGAAGCTGGGTCCTTCTGCAAGCAAAATGTGTTACACCACTGAGCTATGATCCTCCTTCCACCTACACATACCCACAGTGAGTAAAATATGGACACATCAGCATTCGATTGTTGGCACAATCTTTACCAATTGAGAGGGTGGGGGAAAAAGTTTCAGGGAAAAACACATGCACAGGTAATATCCAGAGCTGGAAACAAACCTGCACTTTACCTACATCCCTTCACAGATCTTCATTGGTTCTCAAAGAAAATTCCAAATGTCACAGTGGAATAAAAGAATAAATATTATTTGATATTCAAAATACGAGAAAGGTGTAATACCTCTTCAAAGTCACCTCTTCCTTTTTTCCAAGATTAAGGGTATATATACACACATCCCTGGTTCAAGAATGAATTGGGCTCTTCAACAACCACCACAATGTACAAAGAATTAAGCCTGTGCTTCACTGCCCTAATGTTAGTTACTGTAAGTGTAAGACCTGTAACCAGTGTACCACAGGGCTATCTAAAACGAGCAATATTGCTGGACATCAAAATATTGCTAGGAGTTTTACCAGTAAGTGAACAACTTAGTTGCACTTATTTCATTACATTTTAAGACTGAAATCAATATCTATTTTAAATCAATACCTATTTTATTTCTCTTCCAGAAAGACGAAGATGAATTATACACGCCAGAGAACACTGACGTAAGTATGAGTTTTTGTACTACTTTTTATTATGCACTCAAGTAATGCAGCTGTGAACGTGATACTGATTCAATACATTATTGACACAATCCAGCCAAAATCAAGCACTTTTCAATGCCAATGATTTCTGTGGGGAAATTATGAATGTCCATCAATCTTTGCCCCTGAAATTAACGCAACAAAAAAGTGCTTCACTTTGAGTGGATTGCACACCATATGGGATTTCACTGTGTTTCTTTAAGCGCCTAAATATATGCATTCATTAGTCAGTTACTGTGAGGGATCAAAATGCCTTTTATCAAGAAACATGATTTCTCTGAAGCAATTTTACTAGTTTCAACACTTTTCCTCCTTCTACTAACACATTTCTCCAGAAATTATAGTAGTGCTTGTTTATATCACTTAACTATATTCAGTGAAGTTGACACTGTATGGTCATCTAACACTCCCCCACCTTACGGAGAATGATTCTAGTACTATAAACACTCACAGATAGTAATCTTCCACCCTCCCCCCCCCAAAAAAACACAAGACTGCACTTCACTTTGCAGTTACGTGGATACGCACTTTATGAAAAGCAAAAGACAAGATAAAATCAACATTCAAAGCTTGGGTTCAGTGCAAAAAACCCTGTTTTTGAACATCCTACTTCTGTCTTGGAGGATACTGTTCGAGAGTAGTGGTTTCAAGGCGCTGCTTTGCAGAACAACAAATACTTCTTATGGTAACCTTCGAAATTAAATTGTTTTATTTAACGGATACAAATATGTAGCTTTTTATATCAGTGCTGCTCCATTAAGGCTTATTTCCACCCTCTATAACACGTGCTTAAACTGTAGATAAATTGCAGCTTTAATTGAATCTAGGGCTTGACAAATTCCAGGTGCCAAGTAGCCATGGTGCCGAGTATTTTCAGCAATGGTTCTCAATATGGTGAATTTAATTGGTTTTAATAGCTCAACGGCTAAAGCCTACAGTCCGAAACCAGTTACTAGGCCTTGCTCTAGATTTTTCCATGCGCCATGAAATAAATTATTGCTGCACTCTGTTTCTCTACTTGTCTTGTTTCTCTACTTTTAGCTCTCATGCAAGGACAACCCCCAGCTAGACACTATTTTTCAGCCCCGTCCTGAACTTCTATCCACTCTAGTCTTAACTCCCCCAGTATTATTTACCAGCTTTCTTTTTTTCCCCAGTATCTACCTCTTATCTTAGTTTCTGCTCTGTATCTCAAATCAATTTCTCAACTCCCTTCTCAGCTCATTCCATATTTCCTAACCCCATCTCCAAAACTCTTGTCTCAACTTTATTACAGGTCTAATATGTTCTATCCTCCTATCCACAGAGCATTAAAAAGAGCAAACTTTGACTGAAACATGATGTTTAGTTAGCGCTGGTGGCCAATTGGTATGGATACATGACAACTCATCTTAGCCTGTGAGCTTGACTCTCAGTAATCCCCACCTGCTAGTCCATCTTTTATTATTTTATAAAAAAGAAAAAGATGATTGAATGTGGATTCTGGCCATATTCCTTTGTTGTGCATTGTGGGTCATAAAAGTGAATGTGCATTACACAGCCAAAAGTCCAAAATGTTTGAAAAAATGGAATTTTTTTGGTCTAGTTCATTTGAGCTTGTATATTTTGATGTTGATGTATTGAGTAATTTGTGTTTTAGACCCTTGTTTTTATTTGGTTAGTTTTAATACAGTATAAACAAATTTTAAAAAGTGAATGTGCATTAGCCACAACAGCTTCAACGGGTTAGCAGCTTGCGATGACTAACAGGGAGGCACTCAGGGCCAAAACCAATGTGAATGGAGATCTGTGATTTTAGTAATCTATAAAAGGCAAACTGAAGTTGAGCAGATTCATATAAGAGGTATGCAGGGCATGCATGTGTGTTACTGCTTCAATCACAGTGTGGGTTTACAAATTGAAACTCCCACCCCTCCCCATACTGTTAGCAGCAATTTAAAGGCAAAAGAACAAGACTTTTCAAAGCATGATCTAGGCATACTCAGCAAAACACTGTGATTAACAGCAATACTTGCCTTAATGAAAGTAGATCCTGGTGTTTCTGGGCCTGAAAACTCAGCTTCCCCTATCCCACAGAGGATTGTCTATTTCCAAGTCTCACCCATCCATTCTGCCAGTCAATTTCTGGGATATCCTTTTCCCCAAAGGTTTTGTTTTTTGACAAAATTCTAGCTTGAGGCTGAGCAACTCCTTAGATCCTAGCTGTACTCCTTTCGGCTCTACTTCTGGTAACTCCATCTTTCAGAGTGCCAATTATAAAAAATACCAGGGAAACGTAATACACAAAATACACAATCCCTCCAAAGATCCACTGCAGTTCAAAATATTGTCGAAGGCTTTCACGGTCAGAGTTCATTGGTTCTTGTAGGTTATCCGGGCTGTGTAACCGTGGTCTTGGAATTTTCTTTCCTGACGTTTCGCCAGCAACTGTGGCCGGCATCTTCAGAGGAGTAACACTGAAGGACAGTGTCTCTCAGTGTCAAGGGTGTAGGAAGAGTAATATATAGTCAGAAAGGGGTTGGGTTTGAGCTGAGTATTGTCCTGCAAAAGTATTGTCTTGTAAGTATCAAGATAATGTGCTAATGAGGGTATGGTATGTTAATATGGAACCATTGTATCCTGAAGTGATCTGTTAATGTGTGTAATCCAAAGCTAATCTGTATGGCTATTGTTGAATGTTGTCTTTGTCTGGAGGTTTTTCAGGGCAGGAAGCCAAGCCTTATTCATTCTTAAACTCTCCTCTTTTCTGTTAAAGTTGTGCTGATGTTTATGAATTTCAATGAAATTCATAAACATCAGCACAACTTTAACAGAAAAGAGGAGAGTTTAAGAATGAATAAGGCTTGGCTTCCTGCCCTGAAAAACCTCCAGACAAAGACAACATTCAACAATAGCCATACAGATTAGCTTTGGATTACACACATTAACAGATCACTTCAGGATACAATGGTTCCATATTAACATACCATACCCTCATTAGCACATTATCTTGATACTTACAGGACAATACTTTTGCAGGACAATACTCAGCTCAAACCCAACCCCTTTCTGACTATATATTACTCTTCCTACACCCTTGACACTGAGAGACACTGTCCTTCAGTGTTACTCCTCTGAAGATGCCGGCCACAGTTGCTGGCGAAACGTCAGGAAAGAAAATTCCAAGACCACGGTTACACAGCCCGGATAACCTACAAGAACCAATCCACTGCAGTGTTGCAGTGAACTGGCACCACGCTTCAAATCGCCACTCAGCCCTTAAGCTAACTGGATGATTTTGGGCTAGTTAATCTAACCTTCCTCATAACGTTATGATAAGACAGAGAGCCATGTAATGCAAACCTGAGCTCCTCAGAAGAAGGTTAGTATGCAAATGTTATAGATGCTTCCAATTTGGGATTTTTTCTCTCTTCACCAGTCCCCATGTCTGGTATGTAGCTCTGAGAGCAGTGGGTTCCTTGCTCTTTCCCCCCTTTGTTTTTAGAATATTGCGATTATGGTCTCTTTCCTTCCCGTCTCCCTTAGCATGAAGTACTCCATTTCTCCTTTTCTTCCTGAAAAGTAAAAAGCTAATGAATTTCACAGGGACTTTTGCGTTCTCTCTACTCCTGCAACAAAAATTCTTCTGTCACAACTAAATGCTGTCCAAACCAGGAGTCTACTTAATATAAAGGTACTTGATTACATTAAGCTGGACCATAAAAAGAAGTTAGGCAAAGACTGCCATATGTAAGAAGTTAGTCCTAATTGCTGTGGAAATATGGCACTTTTTAAAATCATGGACGTTCTTTTTGGTAGATGACAGTCTGTCTTAACATGGCTTTTTTCTGCTTATTTAAGGTCAAATGTGCAAGGGAGGCCATGATATGCTACATGACAGAAATTGGTGCCTTAGCTCAAGAACATGAAAAGACAACCATACATCAAATAATTGGAAAAATTCAGAGAAATATTGGAGCTGTGTTGGTAAGTATATCTAAGCATTCAGCTGCATTAATCAGCTATTAGGATATGATACACACCAATTACGATACAATTGTAAAAAAGTTGACTTAACACAAAAAAAATTCTTCTGCAGAACTACACATCCAACACAGAAGCCATTGGACGAAATAGTTCGCAACTTTCTGAACCTTCCAAGGTGACATTTGCTCCGTTCACAAGCAGAAAAGAGGTTAGAAGCTGACATTTAGCTTTGTACTGGCTTTATTGTGTGGTATGGGGAATGTCTTTGGAGGTCTGAGGGCAGTTAAGGGACATTAATAGCAGTTAACACATTGCAGGTCAGTTCAGTTTCAAGAAGTAAAAAAAAGCATTGAAACGTTATACAGTGAAAGGGATTAACTGTTGCATAAAAATATAAAGCTAAATCATACGTGTAAGTTAGTAACTCAAGTATAAATAGAATATAAACCAAAAAATTTATTAAATTGTTTTTTTCTGTACATACCATATACTTAGGTGTCTATTGCTTTGTTTCCATATTCCTTCCAATGGGATCAAACTAATGCCGGAGGTATTCTAATTTGAACTTTGTTTTTAAAAGTAGTAAGTCTGGAGTGGGGGGGGAAAGAGGGAAAGACATGGACCATGGGGCATAGAGGAAGCTCTTTTCTACTCAATCCAAGTTTACCACCGAATTCTTGAAACACTCAGTTTCACAGACTGCACAGCAGTTTGTTGTTGGTGTTGTTTACAAAATGAAAGAGCTTTCATGTTTGCTCTTGACCGAGAGTTCACTAGGATGTCACTGGAAATAGAACAGCAAATCCAATATTCCATCAATGCTGCTTTCAAGAAGTTTGTATAGTTTGCTGAGATGTTCCTAAGAGTCGCTGTTTTGGTGACACTAAAACATACTCAGGCATAGCCCTCCTCCCTTAGAACACGCAATTAATTTGGAGCGGTGGACTCTGATCTGGAGAACCAGGTTTGATTCCCCACTCCTCCACATGAGTAGTGGAGGCTAATCTGGTGAACTAGATTTGTTTCCCCACTCCTACACACGAAGCCAGCTGGGTGACCTTGGGCAAGTCACACTCTCTCAGCCCCACCTACCTCACAGGGTGTCTGTGTGGGGAGGGAAAGGTAAGGTGATTGTAAGCCGGTTTGAGTCTTCCTTAAGTGGTAGAGAAAGTCAGCATATAAAAACCAACTCGTCGTCTTCTTCTTAATTACAAACCTCAAATGTTTTCATTGCAGAAAGATATTGCAGCACAGACAATTGTGTGTCCTCCATGTGAATCTCATGAACTCCAGAAGACTACAACTTTTTTACAACGCATGATTCAGTTTGTACAGTTTGCTCTTAACGATAATGGCTTTAAAGAACACTAGGCTAATCAATCATAATATTATCTAATTATTTAAAATATTTGTTTTATTTATACTGTAGTTGGGATTGTTCTACTTTATGTTATCTAAATCACATTATCATGGTATTTAATAGTTTAGAAAATTTTCGTTTATGGTCAGACCTGACCCTATTCAAGCTATTCAACTTTAAAAACTAATACGTGTATTTCATTGCTATACTTTAAATGGTTAAATAAAACTTTATATGTTGGGAAGCAAACAATATTTGATATAATCAATTCAGCTCAAAATTACATTAGCATACACACCATTGAATTTAATGGTAAAAGAACATGTGTTCAGTAAAAGCACTGAATAGTCGCCACTGACAATCTAATTTCTTTTGTTTAAAGATTATTTAACAAGGGGGAAAAACTATTATCAGGTAAACTGGATGAGATCCAATGAGGTTGTTTGGGCAAACTTGAGATCCTGGGCATGCCCAAAGGGATTTTTGAATCTCCTTTAAACTATAAACCCCATGGCCCTATTGCAACTGCTTCTGAAATTCCCTCAAGTTTCAAAAGCTATTTGGAATGGTGGGAGGGAGTTATTGTTAAAAAAAAAACCACAAGTCCGGAGTGGCATCAGATATGAAGAACTAGCTGGACTTTCTTCTGATCTTCAACTAGTATCTTTTGTGGCTTCCTAGAGGCACCTGGTTGGCCACTGTGTGAACAGACTGCTGGACTTGATGGGCCTTGGTCTGATCCAGCAGGGCCTTTCTTATGTTCTTATCTGCAGTGCTATTTCAGTAATGTACATTTTTAATTACAAATCTTTGCAAGTAATAATTTTTAGTATGCTCTGAAGAGAAAGATGACCTGATCTGGATAGTCCCAGGCTAGCCTGATCTCATCAGATTTCAGAAGCTAAGCAGGGTCAGCAAGCCCTAGTTAGTATTTGGATAAGAGATCACCAAGGAATACCAGGGTCACTATGCAGAGGAAGGCAATGGCAAACCACCTGTTAGTCTCTTGCCTTGAAAACCCTATGGGGCCGCCCTACGTCAGCTGTGACTTGAAGGCACTTCACACACGCAAAGAGAAAGATAAAATAACAGCACATAAAGCAGAACACTTTGCAAAGCTCACACTTTTCCAAAACATCTCCCCATACTACTCCAACCTACAGGTTAGGGTGCAGATTCTGAAATTATTACTTTGCTCTTCTGGCTCTATCGATTCACTAGCTCATGCCCTTTTGGAATGCTGCTTTTACGAGGAACTTCGATCACATTATATCTCCCCCCTTTTAACATACAAATCTAATGCCTCTGTGTCTGACATAATGCCTTTTCTACTAAGCGATAGGGATCCCAAGGCTACATTGTCAGTGGCAAGATTTGTTTCAGTCCTTATATCCCTCAAACACTAGATATATGCTGCTCAAGATCAATGGATCAAGGAGCTTCTAAGGGATAAAAGGAAGGAAATTACTATTCCTCAACAGTCTCTGGCTGCGAAGCTCTCAGCTTATGCAGGAAGCCTGCTGCTGTTTCAGGTGTGGATGTTACAGCTCCTAAGCAGCAGCCCTCTAATCTCCCTCTTAGAACACAGGGCGATAGCAGGAGCCTATGGCTAATGTTCTCTCTTAATTGGTATAAAGAATGTCGATGTAAATAAACCCTGAGTGCATGTCAGCCATTTAGCTAGTGGTCTTCATATTTTTTTGCAGAGATCCACACTTATATAGAGACGCTCTCAAGAGTTAAGTGACATACCTGCACTTCCATCAAAACATAATCCCCCCACCCCGGGACTCTGTTCACTTCCTGAATTTATCTCCTTTATCCTCTTAATGATTTTTCCCTTCTAACAGTATTCGTTGTCTTAACATTCATTTTTCTTTAGCATAAAGATGCAAACATTCTTTACACTCACCGTGTTTGTATAAATATACACACAAGAGCTTTTTGCAAGTTCAAGTCTCTCACCAACCTCAAACCGAGCTCTCTCTCTTACATACTCACACTTTCTCAACTATGGCTAACTTAAGAACAAAAGAAAAACCCTGCAGGATCAGACAAAGGCCCATCAAGTCCAGGAGTCTGTTCACACAGTGGCCAACCAGGTGCCTCTAGGGAGCCCACAAACAAGCCCACAAACTTAAATTTACTTCCCACACCCTTTCAACCCTACATTTAAATCAGCCTGGAGTAGAAGTGGCCCTTGAACAAGCCTAGGAAACATTGCTTCTTGTCATAATTTGTTATTAAATCACTACAAGTAAAGCTGATTGAAATCCAAAACACATTCTTATTCTTAACCACAAGGTGTTAATTCCTGAAATTTATGCAATGTATGGAAAACAAATTAATAGACCAGGCAAAAGAAAGTGAAATGTCTTTAACATGAAAAGCAACATTTCAGCATTCTCTATAGAACACAAGATAATTACACAAACACAAGATAATTTCACATACAGCCTTCTTTTATCAGTCTATCTTTTTTCTTTTGATGCATGCTTCAATGTGGGTGTAAAATGAAAAGATTTGCAATAAAACAGCTGCTTTCTAGGAAGAGATGAATAATACGCAAGACAAAAGTGGCCACAAGATGGAGGAAACCAAAATACAGATTTCCTTCCTCAAGCTGCCTTATCTAAAGGCCTATAAAATACTACTGTTCTTCAGTCAACAGAAATTAGAGAAGCAGAAATGGTACTGTGTATGATTATAATTCTAGATTCAGTGCTTGGCTTTTTTTTAGTTACACCATCTCAGAGCTAGATTTAACATTTACAGTTAATAAATATATGCCATAGAAAAGCTTACTATGTGGTGATTGCATAGTGGTAAGGAATTTGATAATGTTACAACCAGTGCATGGAATGCCAAAACAGGAATGGAACACTGGATACGCACCATGAAGATTCCTTTTATCTGGAACTTGAGGGCATCATTTTGATTGTTGGGGGGCTTTCCAACAATTCTTTGCAGACAGGAAATTGGCTGCAGTCCTCACTTTGGAGTTGCTGTCCTCAGTTCTGAGACTTCCAAAGTCCCACTAGAAAGACCCAGCACTAAAGAAAAAAATATACTACAACAAACATATGCCAACAAGAGGTGACAAACACATTAAGGAGGAACCAAATACAGAATATGGATCAACTATATACATTCAAGACATAAATGAAACAGCATGTGGTCATAAGGTCTCTGGAAATTTCAAATCCTAGTGACCTTTCTTAAGTCAGGATAGAACTAAATGATTTTCTCAAGATCCAGATAGAAGGAAGCTTCATACTGAGTATCCAACGTTCTGCTCTCATTGGAATTGAGAGCATAATTTTGATTGCTGGGATGCCCAAAAACCAGCCCTGACCTGGATGGCCCAGGCTAACCCGATCTCGTCAGCTCTCAAAAGCAAAGAAGGGTTAGCCCTGGTTAGTATTTGGATGAGAGACCACCAAGGAAGTCCAAGGTTTCTACACAGAAGCAATGGCAAACCATCTCTGTTCATCTCTTGTTTTGAAAAGCCTATGGGCCAGCCATAAGTCAGCATTTTCCACCACCAAAACCATACAGCCCCAAGGAGGGAACCATACTGCCACACGTTACAGAACATTCTGGAGGATCCTTTGAGCAAAGTGTGCATTTGCATCTGGTGTAAAAGGTCTCATGAAAGCGGGTGCTGAAGCCCACATCACAGCCCTACAAACATCCTCTACAAGTGCCTTCATGTCAAACTGCTGCGGACATGGCTGCACTTTGCAGAGTGTGCCCTAATGCCTGTTGGAGGCTGGCATCCCTGCAAATCATAGACTGTAACTATGTACTCCTATAACCACTTGCTTAGTGATACTTTAGAGATCTTCTTTGCCTTCAGCTATTGGATGAAAGGCAACAAGGAAACTCCCCCATGAAATCACTATGAGTAGAGATGCTGGGCCCTAAGGGTTACTTAAAGGTAAAAGTGTACAATCACTCCCAGATGAAACAAAGGAGGCAAATGTTGAGATGGGAGAGTGGCTGAGGAGAATGTTGTAATACTAGGTGACTTCAACTACCCTCACATTGATTGTACAATTATGTGCTCAAGATGCCACAGAAACACACCTTCTAGACATCATAAATGATTGTGTATTGCAGCAGTTGGTCATAGAGCCTACTAGAGGTTTAACAACTCTGGACTTGGTTCTGAGCAGGGCTGAAGATCTGCTGCGAGATGTAAATTTTGCTGCACTTGGGAAAAGTAACCGTAATGCTGTTAAGTTCAGAATTCATGTCAATAGAAAGTTGCCCTCGAAGTCCAAAATAATCACTTTTCTTTTCAAAAGAGGGAATTTTGCTCAAATTAAGGGACTAGTCAGATGGAAGTTGAAAAGGAGAACAGAGTAAAATCCCTCCAGAATGCATAGAAACTATATATTAATTGAGGCCCAAATAGAATGTATGCCTTGAATAAAAAAAGGTATGCCCAAGACTAAAAGGATGTATGTGTGGTTAAGCCATAAAAGGCAAAAATGCTTCTTTTAAAAAGTGGAAGGTTTCCCCAATTGAGGCAAAAATGGTGACTAGAGAGCTTCAGAGATTTCTGAATAAAGGGGATTATTTGGGTCTATTCCAGTCTGGTTTCAGGACTTTTTGTGGGACTGAAATGGTCTTGGTTGCCCTGGTGAATGACATGTTCTTGGAGATGGACAGGGGGAGCCTGACTCTTGTTAAATTCTTCTGGACCTCTCAGGAGCTTCAATCACTGAATCCTTCTGGATCGTCTTTAGGGACTGGGAGGCATTGTTCTGTAATGGTTCTGATCATACACTGAACATAGGTTTCAGAGAGTGGTGCTGGAAGACTGCTACTCTGGCCTATGGGGTTTTGAAAGGTTCCATATCCTACCCCCCTACCCCCGTGCTTTTCAACATCTTTGCAAAGCTGCTGGGAGATGTAATCCAGAGATTCGGGCTGAGTTGCCACCAATATGCAGATGACATCCTGTTCTATCTTGCATTTCCAGAAGATGCCAGAGAGGCTGTTGAAACTTATAAGCAGATGCCTAAAGACAGTTTTAGAATAGATGAAGACTTAAACTCAAAATTAATCCTGACAAAACAGTAGAGCTACTCAGGAATGTGGACATCTGTCTTGGAGGGGATTCGTAGCTTGGAGGTGCTCCTGGACCCAGGCTTCCTGTTACATAAACACATGGCGGTGGCAGCCTGAGGTAACTTTTACGAGCTTTGCCTGGTGAGCCAGCTGTGGCCCTTCCTACAGTGAAAGGATCTTCCCACTCTGATGCATGCCCTGGTAACATCTAAATTAGATTACTGCAGTGTAATCTACAAAGGCTGCCCTTGAAGACTATCTGAAAGCTATGGTTGGTACAGAATGCTGCGGCCAGAACATTTACTGTAGTGGGTCCATATCACTCTAGTCTTTTCCCAGCTGCATTGGCTCCAAATTTGTTTTCAGGTCCAATTCAGTGTTGTCACTGACCTTTAAAGCCCTGTATGGCCCAAGGCCAGCATATCTTAAGGAATGCCTTCTCCCATATGAACCTGCCCATCCTCTCCAGTCATCTTTGGCCCTGCTTCAGATGCCCATGACATCTAAAGCTGGACAGGTGGTAACATGCAAAAGGGCCTTCTGTCATGGTGCCAAAACTATGGAACTCCTTCCCCAGGGAGATTCATCTGTCTCCCTCTCGTCTTCCACCACAGATTTAAAACTTTTGTTTTGTTTGACATACCCCTTGATAACTGTTATTGGCCTCCTCCCTGGTTGGTGTTATGTGTTTGCTTTACTGGATTACTGTATATATATTTTATTTTAAAGGTTTTTAGTGTTGAAATGTTTGATGTTTGTCTGCTTGGGGATCCTATTTGGGTAGAAAGGTAGCACATAAATATTTATTTAAAACAAGACTCCAGGTCCAGAAGAACCCAAATGTAAAACTGTTGATTTACTAACAAGCATATGTCATGTGTCACTAAATATGTGCCAGATGACTGGAAAATAGCAAATGTCACTCCGATTTTTAAAAGGGGTCCAAAGGGTATCCAGAAAATTACAGGCCACTTAGCCTAGCATCAGTTCCAAGTAGATTAGTAGAAACTGTTATTAAGGAAAGAATTATTAAGCTCACTTAATTAAGGACAAAGTCTGCTGAGGGAAAACCAGCATTCCCTCGGCAAAGGAAAGTTCTACCTCACCAACCTCTTGGAATTCTTTGAGCAGCGTGATATGCATGCAGATAAGGACAATCTGATAGACATGGACTTCCAAAAGGGGAGAATGATTGCTTGTTACAACAGCAGGCTTTAGCAAATAAGGCCTCAGATTATTACCCCCAAAGGTAGCAGGGATCCCTCAGTTGATGCCCCCCAGAAGGGCAGTACATTCTTTTTATTTCAGAATTCAGTCTCACCCAAGCTTTGGAATACATTCTTTTCGGTATAAAAATAGCACTGGGGTCTGCTGATATTCGGCATGGTCTCAACACCGATACTGGTTGGAATGTAAAGAAGGAATGAGTGTATAAAGCTGCATCACCCTGCAACCAACACAGATGCTCTGAAGACCAACACTGTTCTCATTTCACTACCTTCACTGCGGCTTTTTCCTTTCTTCTGACAAACCCTCCTGGACAGCACTCGATGGACAGGCTCACATGTCTACTTCTTCTTAACCCCCCATTTCTCTTTAGACTAGTACAACTTACTTAGATTAGACTGTATCTAATTTATTAGACTGTTTTAGTGTGTGTATAAGTTCTTTTCACTTGTACTCTGTTCGCTAATTCTCTATGCTATCAATTTTCTTAAGAAACATTCAACTTTAAGCCTATGTCTGGTCATTTCCAAGAAATTGCATACTTTATGTGAGGTGTTGCCCAAGTCCTGGACCCTGGTATACACCTGACAAAAGGTGTATACATGTGTGTGTGCACACTCTGTACATGTTAAAGGGGATGCACTTACAGCTGAGATATATGCATGTGTAAGCCATTTGGGTAACAAATAGCTTCTAGGGACTGGTAAAACCCTGGCAACAGTCTACTAAGGAAGGAAGGAACGGACAAAAATCTCTCCCCTCTCCACAAGCAGAAGCTTACATATAACCCAAGCCATTGTTAGATGCATAGGAGTTAATGGTTGTGTTATACTTGTTGATATACCATCTTGGTAGCAGAATAAATTCTGAAAAGGGGAATAACCACCACTTTTCTTATAAAAGAGCTTTTTAAAATAAAAGATAAAAAGAAACCCAGCCAAACAGCCAGTCAACAAGTTTCACAGTAGAACTTTATTGAAAAACCCTAACCAGCTACACATCCAATGCTTAAATTTAAAGCCACTGCTTTTGTTTTTATACATTTATTGTAAATACATACATGAACGTAATTACTAGGAAACGTTATCACAGCTCCATACTTAAACTCAAAAGTTTCAGCAAACTGAAAGCTAGCATGGCAAGGAACTACCAAGAAATTGAAAACCTAACAGGATAAGTATCTTCAATGGCTTAGGATTATTTCATACATGATAGCCATGTGAAAGTTACTGAGAAAATGCTATTGTATACTTGGTTATACAAAAAGAGATACAACTATGAAACACTCTTAGCTGCATCTAAGAAGCCACTATGAGAACAAGCCCTCAATGCAATGCAAAAATTTGCATTAGAGAAACTCTTGTGAATTATCAAATTAGATCCCGTGAACCCCTTAATGGCAGTGCTCTCTTCCCTAATACTGAAGGCTCTTCTACCAGCAGGAGAGTCCCACGTCAGCCAAAGGCTCTTTTGCACTGGGGAATAGCCCTACCATTAAGAGAATGAATACACAGGATCCAGCCCATTAACATTTTGGTGACATAACTCCAAGAACCACATCTGTTCTCTTCAAATATGTTTACACACAGGTTCACCTGTTTTCTACATTGGCGCTACTGGGATGGAAATAGTACAGCCTTGATGAGCATCTCAAGCTAGTTCAACACATCAGTGTATAAAATTCAAAGACCATCAGACAAATCATACTGTTATTGAAAACTGAAGTATTAGGTTTAAGATAAGGCACTCACACTATGAACTACTTCCACCTAACTCCTTAATGATGAAATGTCTCAAATGAAAATTTATGACTTGATAATTTCAAAGTTGTTCCTATAGGCAAAAACAGATCACTACTCATCTCTTGATTTGTAAAATGTAGAATGGAGTGTTCCATTAATGGTTCTATCAGGGAGATGGTTATGTATTTTATTCAGGAAGCTTACTCTTGTGTACTGAGAGCAGTTCCTTGGAGCCTTAAACGTGAACACTGAGAGGGACAATACCACAAAAATGGTTAATAAAAGGCAAACAGTGAGCTTTGGAGCCAAAAGCGAAAGCACAATGAAAAATATGGCAACGATCACAGAAAAAGGCTGAGTTGACACAACTCTCTTTACTGCTCAAGTTCCCTTATAAGGCATCATAGCCAACACAGCTGATAAACCATTTAGAGATACTTAACTGTGAAAACCAAGCTACTTTGATATCAGATATTTCACAGTGGCAAAAGTGATAGCAATAAAAACAGTCTGTATATTTTAACAAATTAGCTCAAGTAGAACTTCCCCCAGAAATCAGTTGACAGTATTTTGAACAGAATAATCTACTACTACTAAAAATGTGATGTCTGTTTGTCAAGAGCCAGCCTACTTGCAAGCAGAGTGCCAACTATCACATACTGAACTGTTCAATACGTGGAGATTTCACAATCCAGGGCCCAAAGCCGTGCTCCTCTAAGTAGGTTTTCAGCAAGAATTTTGCGTCTTGGTAGGACTCTGCCTTAATCTAAATAAAGAAGAAGTTAATATTCAGCACTGAGGGATTGCTAAATGAGTTAATCCTATCAAGATAAAGTTTCCAATAAAGCACAGTAAACCTGAGAGGCCCAGTATCCTTAACAATGGGAACATATCTTGTTATGCAGGTATAACCTTCGACATATAGCTACTCTTCATCATTCAAGGATATATCGCTATCCAAGACCTCCAATATCCCCTTATGAACGCAGACTCCTATTTATATATACTTAAAACATCTTTTGAAGAACAGTCTGAACAAAATAAACCTATGTAAATGAAAGCATTAGTTCCCTAGAGTTTCAACGCTGCTCTAAAAATCAGCTGCTGTCAACTATACAACATCATAAAGATACAGTAAACAAATTACCACAGACCTGAAATCTTTCCTCAAACGAATCAGTTACAAAACAGATCAGATGACAAAACAGATGACAAACAAAAATAAAATGTTATGGATTAACAAAACTTGGTGTTTAAAGCACTAGATGACAAACCAGTTCTTGTAAACTCTAGAAACATTTCCAAGATTAGTGCAGCTAAAATATGGATGTAGCTTCAATTATTACAGAGCTAATCAAAGTTTGAGCATATGCTCCAACTTTTAGATTTAATCTCCTCAAAGTACCCAACACGAGTATTACATATACTTCTATCCACAGATGTAGATTACTGCCCTCTGACTGCTTTCATGGGTAAAACAACATGCAACATATGTGTTTTTAGAGAATAAGAGCACAGCTTTGGATACACTAGCCTTTTAGAATTAAAACAGATGATCATCATCCGCTTACAGAACAGACATTTGCATAAATTCCAACATTTTAACTGTGAAATCACTGAACAGACCTGTGCAGTTTAAAGATTTGCTTTTGAAGTCTATTAATGGTAGCAATACATATGGGTTACAGCTGTTTTTACATATGCTCAGACATTCATTCTAGGATACTGCCTATTTTCGAAGGCTATCATTAAAAAGCCACAACACCGGTCAAATGCTGAAGTCACTGTGAATGGGATATTGATTTGGAATTCATGAGACTTGCCCTCTTCAGTGTGACTTACCTTTGCTTCGTGGTATGTACCTGCTACTTTAAGTAAGTCATTTCTCTTTGATTCTTTAACAAGTAAATTGAAACGACTTAACATTGCAGCCTTGCAAAGTCGACTTGCCATTGAAATGCCACTTTTGAAGGGTGAACTAGGAATGAAAAACACTGGCGATGAGAGGCACAGCACATTTCCAGTATATATTATTTATCTAGAGGTTTAACAAGCAGCAGATACCAACAGCCAGTGACAAAACGTTAGATTTTACACTGAAAGTGAACAAAAAAGAGCTTCTCATCTCAAAGCTCTTTTGAACTATTAAGAGATGAGTGAATTTAAAGTACTATTATGAAATAGGTAAATGACAGTCCTCAGTCTAAAGTGAGAAATTTGACTCAGGTTTTGTCCCATTTTAGAGTCCTTCATATTTACCTTTCTGTCGTCTTCCCATTAAGTCCATCCACCACCTCAAATGAAGTATCTCCTTGGGACCAATTCACACTAAGAGACCTGTGTTGCAAATCTAACTGTACTGGGTAAGCAGCGGTCACCAAACTAATGTGAGGTCTGTTCACCAGGTAAAACATGGGTAGTTTTGAAGTGAGCGCATCATCTACACGTTGCTTGATAGCTATTTCTAACCCTCTTGTATCATGGCAGCTCCCATTCCCTAAAATAAGGAAGGGAAATTCAGAACCACACCTGCCTTACAGAGATCAAAGAATACAGAACTTTGTTTCACCAAAAATGACAGTTCAGTTTCCATCAATCTCCATTTAAAACATTAGTTATCAGAATTTCACATGCATGGACAGCTATGCAAACTTTCTACTGAATAGCAAAAATAAGTACCAGTTAATACTTCAGTCTTTCCTATGCCCACAGAGAAACATCTTAGCACATCGGCATATTGAGTTGGACGTGCATCATGGAAGACAAGCTAATAGTGTTTGAAGTCATGGGTCTGTCAGTTAAACATTAGCAGCAAATCTATCTGCCATCTTAAGTGTCAGTTGGCCCAGAGTGACTAGTTCCAATCTGATCTGAAGAAGCCTTTATTGGCATAAAATATAAAGTGTACAAAAGCAAATACATAGGACCAAACTTTAAAAGGAGCTCCATGGTTTTTACAGTAAAATCGATTTAAGTGGATTACTTAATTTTACAGTTCTAGGCCAGCCTTATTTGATACACAAGCGCTCACGTTCTTGGACTGCACACTGTAGTGACTAGTTAAAGCTTTATTTAGGAGATTTCTATGCTGCCTCAGAGTACTGTTTGAAGTGGCTTAAAAATTAAAATAAGTTATCAATATAAAAACAGCACAAAACTATCCATAAACATATTCCAGATCAGAAGCAAACCATTAAAGAAACTGGAAAGTTAAACCCCTAAGTAAAAATCCAAGTAAACATTCATATTTTGTTCTAGCCCCTAAAAGAAAGTAAAGTAGGCCAGGCCTTGACAATTTTTTTTTGAATCTAGGAGCTAGCCTTATTTGTAACAAATTCAATACTTTCATCATATGAGCCACCTTAAGCAAGTCTCTAAAGGAGGAACAATGATGTTTTAGAATTTTCCTCATAAAGAAGATCTTACTCTACCTTTTGAATGCATACATGTAAAACAGTTTACCAAATTTGTGCCAGTTGTTTAGAACTTTTACTCTGCAGTCACTTTTCAAAATACAACTGTAAACACACTTGGAGAGATTTAACTATATACAAGAAAGCAAGATATATTTTTAACAAAGTCTCTCTCTACTGCTCCAGAACTATTTTTTCTTTGGCCTCTTGTCAATGCACCTAAGTTGCCACTTGACTTTTATTTTGCTATAGCAGTTACCCCTCTGCAATTCTACACACAGTTAATATAGATTAAGCACCATTAAATCCAGTGGGACTTACTTCTGAATAGATGTGCATATGATCAGACTGAAGCTCCCCAACAACTGGATTTGAATTTTTTTAGCAGCTATCAGCAGCAAATCTAATTTAAGGTTTTTTTTAATGAAAACTGCTAGATAACAACCTGTTCTAGCACCATAAGCTTACCAAAATTAAGGGCAGAGTTAGGTTCTAAATAGTCAATAAACATTTACTTTTTAAAAAAGCAAGGAACCGAAATAGTTCCTAAAGGCTTCAGCAAGCAGAGTACTCAAGCAATTGCTTAAAATTAGTCTACCACTATGCCAATTTATTGGACTGATAAAAGAAGCAATTTCATGAACATTTAGGAAATCAAGATCCCAGTCCATTTAGTTGTGTCAAGGTACCAAGTCCTACAAAGGCATAGTTAAAATTTAGTTAAAAGAAATTTTGTTTTTGTGACTGAGGGAGAAAATGACACAGATGGGAGGCTGAGACACCACTCAGGACTCTGTTGCAGGACTGGCAGTTAACTTGAAAGAAAAAAGAAGTTCAGTGGCACCTTAAAGATTGTTTCCAGCTGGGGCTTTCATGAATCATCTTTGACAATGCTGGATAGTGAGCACAATTCCGTGATCAGAAGTTTCGTATATTCAAGGATGCAATCCCATGCAGTTTTATAGGGAAAAGCCCCTACTTTCACCTGAGTAAATATGCACAGGATCAAACTGGTCCTGCCCTCTAGTTTGGTCCTGAGCTAATTGGCACCAATGCCTTCAAGACAAACTCCATCAGGGGAAGGTGGGAGCTCAGCGATGGCTGTCTGCCTGTGCTGGGCTTTCCGAAATCATCCATCACAATCAAGTTGTAAATCTGCCAGGGGGGAAACTTGCAGCCACTGTTGTGATCTGGTACCTTGGATTTGTTGAGCCCTTGAGTGGGCACCAAAAGAGCCTCAAGGGAGAGGTTAAAAGTCAAAAATCTGTTTTTATCCCACACTTCTCCCAAGAAATTCTAGGTGGCATACACTGTTCTCCCCTCTGCTTATCTGCACAATAACCCTGAGAGAGTATGGGACTTGTCCAGGGCCCCCCAGTGTTTTAGATCCTGTACCTAGGTCTCCCACCATAGGCACTGTAAGTTAATTTCTTGTCACTGCAGTTTAGGCACAATTACTACTGTTTCTCAGACAACTTCAATATTCTTATACACATTTAAAATAAGCAGTCATTTTTGATAAATCTTTAAATTATTTAGCTAGATTAAAGATCAAGACTTACCAAGCATTATCCTGGTAATATAAACTGGCTGAATGAAGTGGCTTAGCAAGGCTCCCTGAACACCCAACACTTCCCATCTTGTCAACTTATCACTGGCGGACATACTGCTTATTCTAGTAATTTCAGGACAATAGATAGTGAGATAGATCTTGCCTTCAACAGCAACATGAAGAGACAGTTCCTCGCCAGATTCAAACGAAGATACAGAATTTGGGGTAAGGCATCTATAATCAGAGTATAAATAGTCAAAGAATTTGCAGTTGCCCAACACAGATATACAATCACATGGATATAAGTTAGGGTTTGCAAGAGGCAAAGTTTTGTAGTTGAGTTGCCAAATAATTTAGTTTATCACCAATTAAAGCTAGAGTGAGTGTCTATGTTTTAAAATCAGAAACAGAAACTAGATTTTCTGACTGGTAGAAGAACAGGCAGGCAGGCACTAATGTCTCTGACAGAAGCCAGGGCTAGCCAAGTCAACATCCTAAACAGTACAGAATTTCCCCTCTTTTCGGAAATAATTACAGCCTTAGAGTAACCCTTTAAGAGACCTGGCCAACAGGCAAACTCTACTTTGAAAGCCTTGACAACACAGGTGCAAGGGAAATTACAAGAAATCTGTAATCTACTAAGGGCACTGTTATGAGCATCCCCTCCACTTCAAACTATGTTTTTCCTCATTACTACTGCGAATAGAATTCTTAAGTTCAACTTCTATCATTCAGTGGCCAAAGCAGCAGACAGGCCAGGACATACTATAGCCACTTCACATCCCAGTGAAGGTCCACCTACTGAAATAAAAAGGCAAAACTAATTAATATTGCAAGGCTTCACAGATTTACAGAGTAACAGTACCTTAGGCCTCACTGTACATGTCCTCACAGTGGGCTGAGGAGATTTCTGCCTCAAGCGTATACTACTCTTCACTTTAAAAACCCTATCACTAGCACCCTGCAGGCATGAAACAGAAAAAGGGAACTAGGTATTATAAACACAAGATAGGTCAGTCAGGTTGACTACCATGTATCTGTGAAAGAACTCATAGTTCCTTCTTGATCAAGAGGACAGCTGTCCTTGCTACCCTACATGAAGATGTAATGGCAACCAGTAACAGTACTTCCAGCAAACTCTCTCAATAGACCAGACTGGAATGAGAACTTAAGGGCCTTTAGAGCTGAAGGCAAGCTTCATGAGAGAAACCTATTTAACTGAAAGGGGATGGGTCAGGAAAGCCACAAGAAGTGCTTGATCAAGTTGTGTTGATATTGTGTCCTGCCACCCAACCTCTCTCTCCAAACTGCAGCAGTTGGTCCAATAGTATTTACAGTAAACCAAATAAATCCATCCCTGAGATAGGTGTTCTGATCCTTCTTCTACAAGAAGTCTTCCAAGTAGAAGAGGAGAGGAAATAATTCTTTCAAAAGTGTTTGAAATAGGACAATCTAGATGAAAAATGGGACCTGAGAAAACAGATCTCTTCTTAGAGGTAGATGCGTTCAAAGAAACATCAACTGTCTCCCCACAGATGTTTTGTCAAGGTAAGATAAAAGCAGAGCTTCCACTTAGAGGTCTGTTGACTTTGTGCATTCTGACACTTGAGTGCTCATACCTGGACATATTAGTGCTAAAGTGCACGTCAGCTTTAACCCCAATAAAAGAATGCTTGAAGGGCCAGGCTAAACACCGGCTCCAGGCAGTTGGTGCGTCCGCATGCCCACTGTTGCCAGCAAATCCCCCAACTGGCAAGCTAGCGTGCCCATCACCCCAACTAATCAGAATCACGACCTGGATTTTGAGGAAATTCCTCAAGGAGCCCAACCTAATGAGATTGCTCCAGTAGTCACTAGGTCCAGTACATTTGTAGCTCCCAGGAAAACTTCACTTGAGAAGACTCTGTGAGCAGTCCAAACTCAGAAAGGCAGAATCAAGTCACTGTAGGCGCCTGAAATGATTATACACAAGCGACAGAATTTTTAATCTAGCCACTTTGAGTCTCCAAGATGGCCCAGTTGCATCAAGTCTTCTCCTGTTATTGTTTGAGGGCTCTAGTATGTTTTCTAATAATGTCAACCTTCTGAGAAAGGAGAGCTGCCAGGACAGGTGGAGTCAGAGCAGCTAGAGTGGATGGGGGACCTAGACCATAGTTCCTTGAATCTTATCTACTCCATCTCTAGTCATGGAAACGAGGAAAGCTAGTACTTTTAGTCCCAAGTTTGCCTATTCTTAGGCAACTTGGCAAGTGCATTCTTACCTATAATGCTGCTGAAAATTTAAGGTGCCCATATGGAGGACCTTCCTCCACTTATGGGGGCTCCTAGAGCAATTGGAATATCACCATTCAGCTCCCAGTTACTGCTCTAGAAAGGTACTCCACCTGCTTGGTAAGAACTACCTGCCCAACATGGTTCTTGGTTGCAAAGGGCTTGGTGCCCTCTTCTTGGCTGTGCGGGAGTTCTTAGGAACCCAATTACAGGAATGCTACCCTTGTCTCAGTTTACAGTATTCCTGTAGCATAAGGCATCATTGGAGTGGTATAGGTTCATCTTCACTTAGGGATTATTGCACCAAACAGTAGCTGGAAAGCTGGCTCCTATCCAAGAGAAAAGACATTGGTTGGAGGGAATGTTGCTCAACCCAAAGATCAAACTAAAGGTGAGACTCAGATGGGTAACCAACAACCCTGAACAGGTGATAAAAGCTGAACAGGAACAAGAGAGAAATCAACAGTGCTTGTGGAGTGGCTACTTGCTCACCAAGGTGGAAATTCAGACAAAATGGCCAAGGGACACCCCCCCGCCCATATAGGATGGAACAACTCATTGCAAGTTACCTTTCCTACTTTTCATTCCTATACCTTCGAATCCATCAGGAAAAAGGGATGGAAGGCAAGAGAAAAAAAAGGCATTCCTTTACTATGACAGATGGTGCCTGAACTAAAACCACATAACCTAGACTACTTCGGTTAATAAGCAAAGCCAAAAACATAATCCCTCTCCGGCTGTGGCTATAAATTTGGCTGGC
The DNA here is from genome assembly GCF_029931775.1 of Euleptes europaea. Taxonomy (NCBI): domain Eukaryota; kingdom Metazoa; phylum Chordata; class Lepidosauria; order Squamata; family Sphaerodactylidae; genus Euleptes; species Euleptes europaea. The sequence goes on along the minus strand of NC_079320.1, from coordinate 32,312,254 downwards.
TCTGCATTCAGTGTTTATATTAACCTTTATCTGTCTGCCCCTACACAAAACCAATGTTATGCAAAATCATGTCTGCTGAAGTCGGAAGACCGGTATCTAGCTTAGCACAATGTAGTTAAACTATGTTTGATGCGACATGGTCATTACCTGCACTTTTACAAGCACCCAACTGAAAGTAGAGCTACAGTAGTAAAACAATTGTATTTCAATACTACACAGTCCAAGAATGAAATATTCATGTCAGATCCTTTCACAGTGTATTGTTCTCAAACAAAGTAAGCTGAAGACCAAGTTAGTCTAATTCTACTCTTGCTTATTTAACAACTTACTCCACTGTAAAATATAGATCTAGACAGGTTACAAAACCCTCCCACCAGAAACAATTAGCAGAGCAAAACATTTACTGCTTTTTATCTTGCTGTTAAAGTTATACCCTCCTTAACAGATGATACTTGAGAAAGTCAATGAAGCGAAATTAATCCCAGATGTTAAGCTGCTGCTGATGGTTAGAACCCCAAACCCAGATCAGTGCCAATTAATAGCATTCCAAATGTTTATAGTCAAATTCAGCACGCAGGGTACATACCTGCACAGTATCACCTCAAATGTTCCTACAAATATCAGCAAGATTTTACTTGCTTTTGAAATACCAATAGTATTGTCTGTTTTACAGTCCTTTTCCTCAAACAAGTTACTTAATGGGAAAAGAAAGCTTTGCTTATTATGAACATCTTTTATTTTAAGAGTGCAGAGGCCAGTCTCAGCAGCTGGGTTAGCTTCTGAACCTCCCTGCTGAAAAACAGGCTAATTTCTCACTTGACTAGGAAAGGCTCCAAACAGCCCCAGACAAGAACTGGCTAAACAGGAAACACTCTCACCCATCAGACACAAATATAGCAATTGCGAAGAAGCAAAGGCAGAGCCACATAAAACAGATTTATAAATGAAATGAACCAATGGGACCAAAACAGGATATTCCTTTGTGGCCCTGACTACCATCATGTGTTCCCATGTCTGCAGCCAAAACATTCCAATGCCGGGTACAGAGACCTATCTACTCCTACAAAAACATCAATTTTAGTAAGTTTCTTTTACCATCCAAAATCTCAAGACCAGTCTTTACACTTGGGAGGAAGGAAAAAAACTGTTCTTCCAGTTGTAGTTTTCATGTACCTGCATTTCAGAGAATACATGCCATATGCAGAAGACTTATTCAAAACAGCTTGCCAGGGTCAGAAGATCCAATTCACAAGCCTGGTGATCATGCAAACAAGGCCCAGATGGCAGCCCTACAGATCTCTTGAAATCTGTTCTAGAATGCTTCAGTGACAGCTGCAGTTCTCAAAGTGTAAAAGTAATGACAGACAGTACTATGATACCTTATAAGTAGTCTTGGATACCTTGCTTTCCATGGGGATAGTCTGAACACAGAAGTTTTTTATCTTTGGTCCAAAGTAATTAAAGCACCAAACTGCTTTTGAGGATAATGGATGGTGCCTTCCTGTAGATCAACCTTATTACAGTGTCTGTGCCAGTCTTGATACCCCCGCAACTGGCATGGACACTGGCATGGACCCTTGCTCGTCTCCTAAGAACTTTCGGCCTCACAGCTCAGGAATGGGCTGTATGCCCCACCTCCTTACTATTTAACCTTTAAATTTGTAAAACAAGAAAAAAAGAAATGCATGGAATAACAAACTAAGCTCTTAATGGGCAAATTCAAATACCCGCATGCAGTAAACCTCATAGTTGTAATGCTTAAAATACTTACATCTTAGACTTGGACTTTATCTGAGCAGATCCTTTTGGCAACTGATTCATGTAGAGAAATATATTTATATTTGGTTTTATTGAAAGCAAGTTTGATGCTGGTTCAAAGCAAAATACGGATTTCTCCATCATAGCTGGATTTTTACTGTGGTAGAGTAAAAGCTGTCTATAAAAATACCTTTAAAGAAGCAGTAAAGTTTGAGAGAAGACTGACATGAAATATTTCTAGATTTGTACTGAAAAAATATCATTAACATATTAATGTTTATCATTTACAGACATGCAATGCCTTATAGAAGAATCAATCTATATGTAATCATGAGTTCACAAAGTTAAATTCAACACAGGCATTAACTTCAGCAACACTACAATTCTTACCTAAGAAGAGAGCGCCTGGCAGTAACAACAGCATGACTGTCATGTACAATTCTCCCATCGAGATGACTACACTGACTGTAGTTGAATTCTCCTGTTCCAAAAGCTACTACTTCATACTGCCTTGCTAAAAAACATTAGCATAAACACAAGAGCTAATTAGATCAATTTGATTCAGTGCCTTTTTAATACAGTCACTACACAGTCATCCTCTTTAGAGGAGAAACAGTCAACATGCTTACCTCTTTCTACTATAAATGCAGCCAGTGAACTGCTACAACTTTTGTACTCCGGATATTTAGCAGTTAAGCTATTGAACGTTTCCTTGACAGCTTCAGAAATCTTCTCATATGCAAGATGTGGTCCTTCTGGTAAAGTATTAAAGCAAATCAAGTAGGGGAGAAATATCAAAATCTGATGTTAAGGTGTACTGAACAGATTATGTGAATCACACGAGAAGTCACTGTGTTCAGCCTATTGCACAAAACAAAACTTGTAGAAGTCTGGAGGAAAAACCAATGTAAGTTTCTCACCTAATACTTTTTGTACACCAAAAGCATAAACCATCCTAGATCTACAGAACTGCTATTGATGAGAATTACATTATCACAATCAGTGAGTGTACAACTCCTTCCACAGCATATCATGCGCTGTTCTTTGTGCGTGATAAATGTGTCAGTAATTTTCAGTGCTTTCATTACCCCCCTTAATATAATGTGTACTTCCTTAATATTGCATACATTTATCTTCAAACATTACAGGAATTAGTCCAATAAAATAATTTCAACATAAAGCTTGGAACGCTTGAAAATGACACTTGATCTTTTTAAAAAATATTTCCGTTCAAGTGTTTAATGGGACAAAGAACTTTTTAAGTATTTCATATTGATTGTATTAAATATGTCAAAATAAGTATTCCAAATCAGGCTGTGCTCTCCAAATAGGGCACTGGGAAATGTTCATATTTTTCTAGAAAAACTCTTATCGCTATTACACACTGGGGATACTGCTAAATTTCTCCTCTGGTGAAATCAGGGATTAGACTCTACCTACAGATGCCATGGCATTGTTCTCTTCTCAATTACAACTGTTACAGCAAGCAAAGATTAAGAACGCAAATGTTATTTTGTTAGAGTACACACAAAGCATCTTTATCATCAGAAGCTGTACTAATTAGACACTACTTGCTTCTTAAGAAACATTAATCTCAAACCCCACAACACAGTAGCTGCAGAAGTATGTATCCGTAAAATTTTTGCTAGCAGTAGCTACAACTGACTATAGGTGGAAAAATAAGAAATGCTTATTTATCATCATTTTTTAAAGGATAGTGCAACTATCAGGGATTAAAGTCTAAAATTTTGGTATAAAACATAAATACAGCCTTGAATACTTGGTCTTAAAACATATAGAATATTTTCACATATATACAGTAGATGGGACCCAAGAATGCAAAGCTACATGCCTTCCAGAGAGAAAAACAGAACATTCTTACCACATGGAATCCTTGAAAGATAACTAGGTCCAGCTGCGGATTGAGGCTCAGCTACAACTGGCATTTCTGAAAGGGTCTTGGGAGGACCTGCAAGCATATCATATTCTAACAATGGCAAACATGCACTATTGAAGCAGATCTTTTTCCTACATCACAGTGCAGTACTATATTGTTGTTTCTCTAACCACAAAATTTATACAGACTTCAAACTTCCTTTTTGCTACTCAATTAGGCTTTACACAGGTGCTCAAAAACGTTTAAAGCACCACATAAAGCAAATGTTTGCTAATTACATGGGGGTATACATGTTCCAGCACAGCCACCTTGTGCCTAGGACATATTTGAATACAATAATTAATAAAGTTAATCCAGATTAGACTGAGGTGCTGTTGGCCAATGATATAGCCCAACAAGGAGCAATGAATCGGCCTGTTTTGGACAGACATGGCACTCCCACTGAAGGAGCAGATTCATAACTTGGGGGTACTGTTAAGAGCTGTACCTTCATATAGCTCTAGCTTCAATTGGTACTCCAGACACAGGCTCTCTTTGAAAATTATGATTTGGCCACAATTAACCACATTCTAATCACATTTTGGTTGGATTTCTGCAATGCGGTCTACATTGAGTTGTCTTACAATAGTGTTTGGATGCTTCAATTAGCTCAAAACACAGCAGTGATTTTATTTTCCAGTGTAAATTACAGAGAATCCCTATCATCAGCCCTTTTGGGAATAATTTTAAGCACTAGTTTTAACTAGAAACCCCTACACCGTCTGGCAGCAGAATATTTAAAGGATCATCTTCTCTCACACAGACCTCCCTGCCAAATAATGTTTGCAAGTCAAGTGTGTCCATGCCTATTGAAATGAACTGTCAACTCACCTAATGCTGGGCTTGCCAAGTTTTGAAGGCAAAAGCCTATTATTACTGATTTGCCATTTTCTAACTTCAATCCACTTTCTTGCCCTCCCCATTCATACTGGATGTATTCCATATTTGCTAACTGCTTGGAGAAAGGATTCTTATCTGGATGCTAAGTCATTCACCTGTTGCTTGTACATTGCATCAGCCATCTGGCCCAAACCAGTTCTGGACAGATCCCACAGGCTATCCAGGGACTTTCCCGACTTATGACATCATTACAGATCTACTTGATCTCAGTGCAACCTGTCGAACTAATCTGACAGCCTTGCATCTCTGACAGTCTTTTGGTTTTAAAGATGGGTCAACCTATCTTGATATTTTTGTATTCACTGTCCTTATCTTTATATAGAAACTACCTCAAAAGCACTGAAGAGATGCACTACACAAATGTTTTTTTAAAAAATACCTCTCTGAAAACAGCAAGAATTCCAGTCTGCCAATCCCTCCAGAATTCCCATTCTTAGTACCCATATGTAAAGTAATATGCAGTATGTGCCAGTTCACTGACAATGCTTCTCCCAGGATTTCAGGGACAAAGTAGTTCAGATACTAAGGTGTATGTTCCCCTACCCACATGCACATACGTAACTTTTACCTGGTTTTTCTAAAGCTTTTGGCTCCAACTCCTCCAATTGCAGCAGCTCATCAAGAGCCAGTTTTGCCGCATTTGATCTGGATTCTTTCTTGCTTTGTCCCAAGCCTGTCTTATATGGAATACCATCCACCACAGCACAAAAAGCAAAGTAAGTTCCCAAGAGATTGCCTGCAAAAAGTGAAAAATCAGTTTTCCATTTAGCATTATATAAAGTGTACACACATAAGCTTAACAGTATGCACAGCATACAAGCATTGTACGGTACTAAATCATACTCACATTTAAGATTCACATAGTATCAATTCTCTCTGATTCCATGGGATTTTTTCTACTCCCCATCTTAAACACACATCCCCAAAAGATACCCATTTTGCATCATAATTTTTGAACTGAAAAACAGCAGAATTACTAGAGAGATGGTTTTAATTTTGGAATGATCAAATTTTCCTACAGTTGTTGACCATTATCATGGTCAACAACAAGCATAATGTAAAAAAAAAGAATTAATAATTCCAATATACAATCATTTCTGATCCCATGATTTACAGATATTAAAATCCCAAATAAAGTGGACATAATTGACAAATTTCCTACATTCATTATTTAGATTATGCATCTGCACAGGAGGTTATTAGAAACCATTGCTGAAATGACCAGGACTTACTTCCACATAGATTTACTTGAGGGTGAAAATAATTTTAAATCCATTCTCAGCATTCAGACCTCACCAAAGTGTGTTCAACAAAGATAACACAAGAAAAACTGTAGGACAATGGAACAGCAATAAGGGATGTCCTGTTCAAATATGAATTTTAATTAAATTGCCCAGTTCATGAAATAAGTGCGTGGACAACAGAACAAATAGGGGCATTAGGTATGTGTCATTCATCACAGCAGCTGTTAAAGCAACATGCTCATTTCAGTAGTACCACATAGGATAAATGCCAGACAAAATATTTTTATTGCAAAAGAACAGAAGTAGTTACCTGTAGCTACAGTTTCTTTTAATTCAAGTTGTACACGCTGCATCTGTGCAAACTGATGCAAAGCTGATACTGGGTTTATTTCTCCTCGGCTATATTTTACAACAAATTCCTTTGGAATTTTCTTTGGAGGAAGTGAAGTGATTGGAATACCTGGTGCAGCTTTGGAACACTGGGAAGCAGGAACATGCCCTGTAGTCCATTAATTGAAAAATAATTATAATTCTAAGGGGGGGAATGAATCCTTGCACAGCTTTGAACAGAACGAAATGAACCAAAGTACACTGGACAAGTGGCCTTTAATAGTCAGTTACTATTAAAATACTCAGGTTATCCATTTCTACTGGCTGCTTTAACCACTCATTCCTGAGCTTTTGGCGTGCGGGATGCCATGGCAGAGGCGCCGCCACAGCACCTCCTAAGCAGTTCCCTGCCCGCTGAAACCTTGAAAGATGCCTTTTTGCAGTTTTCTTTTTAAATGGGGCTTTTCACCACATTGAGAAGAGCAGAAGAGCAATGTCATTCTCGCCGCTGGCACACCGGGCTGAAAGGGCACAGGGAACTGCCTACAGGCAGCACTCCCAGCACGCCCCCAGGGACACCGGCATGCCCCCCATAACGTTGGCACGGGCCTTTACACTGGTGGGACACCGGCAGAAGGCCCCATCAGCGTCCCAGGTGGAGCTACCCCTGCAGTACCGGGAGACCAGCATCCGGGCCTCCCCGCTGCTGTTGGGGCCATTTGTGTGTGTGTTAACTGCCGTCAAGTCGCTTCTGACTCATGGCGACTCTATGAATGAAAGTCCTCCAAAACTGGGCCATTTACAGTGGTGTAAGTAGCCGGGATGCCAGCATGGGGGGCCCCAACACCGGCGCAGCCCCTTCCTGCCCTCCTGAGTACTTTCGTTCTCGGAAGTCAGGAATTCGCTGTAAGAATACCTCCCACAGAGTTTGAAAGTTAGAGGCTGCTTATCATGTTAGTTTTACACACTTACGATTCACGCATGGACACACTTTATCTCAGAACTTTTAAGAAAGCTTTGCTACTAGATTACACCAAATACTTGTTTACACATTAAAAAAAAAAATCTAAGAATAAAACACGTTCCTAAGTTTTTACACACTTTAAGAGTATGGCACCGTAATGTATGAAACAGCCTTTGGGCATAGCAAAAGTTACCAACTTTTACCAACATAGCAAAAGTTACCAACCACCCATTTTAGTTCTATCCCTGCAGTCCCTTCAACTGCCCCTCCCCCAAAGGAGAAATAATCATTAAAATGTAAACAGCAAGGAATCCTCCCAGTGCGGTCACGGCTATCCAATTTATAAACCCCTGGCTGCAAAAGGCACATGATTTAAAAACCAAAACCTGTGATTGGAGTCAATTTAGATGCCAGGTTTGACACATCAGAGATCTCTGTAGGGGGAAAAAAGGCTTTGTTGTGCTCTGCTTGTGACTGTAAGGGTGTCGGTAGCGGCTGAACAGGAGACTGAGGCTGTGCGGGCAAGTTCTTCTTCAACATTTGGGCAAAGCTGGGCACCCTGGAAGCCTGAGGCCAGTCGCTTGCCATCTTGCTCTACCTAAAATAAATAAATAAATAAAAGTCACCACAACCAGGGCCGGTGCTACCATTAGGCCAGTGGCTCCCAAACCTTTTGGGCCACCGCCCCCTTGGTTCCACAAACTCAACCTCAGCGCCCCCTACCCTATGCAACAACACAGTTGAAGGGGGGGCACCTTTAGCACCCCCCTGCTGCCCCCTTAGGTAATCCCACCGCCCCCCAGGGGGTGATATTGCCCACTTTGGGAACCACTGCATTAGGAGAACTAGGCAGTCACTTACGGCGCAGGCCTCAGAGGGGCACAGAACTGGCCTGAGGGGCACAGTATTTCTGGAAAAAATGCAGCTGACCATTTACATTTTTTTATTTTAAGGCACTGGTTCCCAACCGGGGTCCGTGGACCCCCAGGGGTCCGCGAGAACTAAATTAAGGTCCGTGAAACAAAGTTATAAACCCATAATAAATTAATATTTTCAATTAAAAGTTCTCTATTATAAAAATAGATATTCAAATATTATTCCACGTTTAATGTTTTACTAAGAGTTATGATTAAAGTTTATTTTCAAATTCTCGGAATTTTTATTTTGAATCTTGGGGTCCCTGCACTGAACAAAAAAGTCCTAGTGGTCCCTGGTCAAAAAAAGGTTGGGAACCACTGTTTTAAGGGAATTACTACAGTGCGATGGAATATAATTAATTATAACGTCTTCCCAAAAGTTTTCTGGGTTTATTTTTTCCTACGAGACATCTGCTTTTGAAAATGGTTTGGCAGTGGGAGGAGGAGGAGGGGGGGGGCCCAAGCAGCTAGTCTTGCCTAGGGCCCAAAATGACTGGCCCCGGTCCCGCCCACGACGGCTTCGCCAAGGGCGGTTCTTCAGCAACAGAGGCGGCGGCGGCGCGCAGTCTGAACGCCTCGCGCGACCTCCGCGCAACGGCGCAAACCCACGGGGGCGGGGGACGAACGAGAACCCCGCCCGACCCCGCCTGAGCGACCCGCTCTCCTTTCGAACAAAAATAACTGTACTGTTCGTCTTCGGTGCAGTCCCCACATTGGGACTGCGCACGCGCAGGCCGACCATCGGAAAGATCTCTCATAGCTTCTATGTGGTAGCTAAGGGGGCGCCGCGTCCTCTGCGCATGCGTCGACTTTCCCGCGCCGCGTCCTCTGCGCATGCGTCAGCTTTCCCGCTCAATCGACGCGAGCGGCTCCGGCAAACGCTGAACGCCGCTTCGGCTCTCCCAATCCCTCAACAAGAGAGAGAGAGAAGCGGAGCCGCCGTTCGAGAAAACGAAGCGTTTCCCCCACACCCTCCCTCCCTCCCTCCCTATGGAGTTCTGACTGCCTGAAGACCGTTGCCACGGCCCGCGTTTGAATGCGATTCGTCCAAGCCGAATCCCCCCCCCTCCCCACCCGAGGGAGGCCGCCAGCGTCTCGCGGGAGGCCGCCTTTCCGTGCGAAGTGCCACTGAGCATGCGCGCGTCCCTCTCGCCCGCCTAACGAGTCCAGGCTCTCGTGGCCGGTGTCGTTCGCCTCGACCGCGGCCCGGCTTGCGCGGACGGTTGAATACTCACCGGTTCCTCGGTAGCGGTACCCTGTTGGAAGGAAGTTAATAAAAGAACTGACAAAGCTTGGAGACTTCCGTAAGGCATTAAAAAAAAGGGGGGGGGGGGAAGCCTGTCTAAGATTGACCTGAATGCAAGGGTTTGTAAAGCTACCCTCTCGGAGAGGAAGTCCTGTCTACGTCTTATAACCCGGAAGCAGGTGCCTCCATTCCACAGTTAATCGCGGCCGTTGAGCAATTGGTAGAAGCGCGATGCTGTTTTAAAAAAGACAATTCGCAGTGGGTAGCTGTGTTAGTCTGTCTGCAGTAGTAGAAAAGGGTAAGAGTCCAGGAGCACCTTAGACTTAACACAAATATTTTCTGGTAGGGTATGAGCTTATACACATACACACACATATGTATAATTCACACTGGGTAGCCGTGTTAATCTGTCTGCAGTAGTAGAAAAGGACAAGAGTCCAGTAGGACTAACAAAAATATTTTCTGTGGCTCACGAAAGCTCATCCCCTGCCAGAAAATATTTTTGTTAGTCTTTAGGGAGCTACTGGACTCTTGCCCTTTTCTATTAAAAAAGACAGAAACCAACGGCTGCTTTTTATTGGTTCCCGTTTTCTCTACAGCGAACTGGGGCACGGCACTCTTTTGAAGCCTTTCAGCTCCGTTATTTTGCAAGTCCTTCTCCCAACCATCACTTTAACACCACGGTAAAGCTTGGCTGGCTCCCTCTTTTCTCCTGCTCGCATCCTCTTTAATTAACAACGTTTACTTTCCCAACCAGGGATCCCTCCTCTGTAAAGAGTGCTTAAGCATAGCTCAGCGCACAAGCAGCTGTTGATAGACTGCGAAACTGTTAATCGTCTGACTAGGAGGGAGTAAGAACAGACCGGCCAGTAAAGAAAGCGAGATCATGGTGCTGTGTAGTAGTCTTCAGCCTTTTAAACCAAGGATCCCATCTTTAGTTCAAATGTGCAATATTTTTGAAACGTTCCTTTCCCTATTCTGAATTTTGGTACAATGTCTACTGGAGATCTTGTGATTACTAGATGCTCAAGAGTTGATATTTTTATTGGTTTCTACTTGTAGAAGATAGTAACAGTTTGCCCTTTTTTTGCCATACAGTGACCTGGATAGCCCAGGCTAGCCTGATCTCGATCTCAATCTCGGAAGCTAAGCAGGGTCAGCCCTGGTTAATATTTGGATGGGAGACCACCAAGGAGTACCAGGGTTGCTGTGCAGAAGAAGGCACTGGCAAACCACCTCTGTTTGTCTCTTGCCATGAAAACCCCAAAAGGGGTCACCATAAGTCGGCTGCGACTTGAAGGCACTTTACACACATTAGTAATTTTAAATTGTAGAAGAATCAGTGGTTATTTCTAGCAGCTGTCATTTGCCTACAACTTTAGAAGGGTGATCATGCTGAAGTCAGTGCAGATTGCATTCTTCAAAGGTACCAGCAAAGCCTAGCTCACCTCTACATCCAGATCTTCATGATGGAATGCAAGTTATTAAGATGAAGACAGCAGAAATCCCTTGCATTTTTCAGCCACTGGTGTACAGGTGTGGTCAGAAATACTGATTCTTCCTCCAGCAAAACTCTCCACACTAAGTTTACCTATAATCTAGTCCACAAAAGGTTATGATGAAATAAAATCTTGTTAGACTTTGTTTGTTTTTGCTGCAACAGACTGAACATGGCTACCCTTTGGAATTATTTGCTTCCATACTCTACTGTGGTTTCAGAGGGTAGCCATGTTGGTCTGCAGCAAAACAGCTCGATTTGATTCTATTAGAATAAGTGCATCCTAATGTTCAGTCTCCCATACAATATGTGACATTCACCAAGGAGATTTTTGCTCAAACAGGTCTGTGCCTCTAAACTTAAATGGGTCAGACATTGATTTTAAAACATTTACTTTTTGTTTTCTATTCTGCATTCATGTATGGCACAAATAATGAAAAAGGCTCTTTATAGAGTGAAAACACATTCAGACTATCTTGTATGTTATTTTCTGCATCATGAAACATCTGAATCCTCAACAAAAGTATAGTTCTGATCAGTGTTGCTGTATAGAGAAATCAAAAGGCTATTTGAAGCAGTCCAGTTTAGCGCTGTCATATGATTGAAGGAGGTCATCAGCGAGGTGGGTGGGTGCTAAAACGAAGCTGCCTTATACTGAATCCGACCATTGGTCCATCAAGGTTAGAATTGTCTACTCAGACTGGTAGCAGCTCTCCAGGGTCTCAGGTCTTTCTGATCACACACCACCTGATCCTTAACCGGAGATGCCAGGGATTGAACCTGGGATCTTCTGCATGCTGAACCATAGCACTGCTGTGCAAATGGAAATCCAAGACAGGTAGTGAGAGAGCTGCTTCCAACGAGTTTCTGGTGCGAGTGGAAGTGCTGTGTGGAATCCAACCCAGGGTTGTGTTATTTTGGATGGTCTTAAATATTTTACATATGGCTTTTGTTTTCTCAGGGTTTTGGTGATAGGCAGCTTCATGTTCACAATTAGATATTGTCTAATACTGAATCAATCAGTAGTTTATCAAAGTCAGTATTTAATCCGAAAGCTGCTCTCCAGGGTCTCAAGTAATGGGCTTTCACATCTCCTTAAATTTGATTCTTTTACTGGAGGTGCCAAGTATTAAATCAAAAACCATCTATATGCAAAGTACATGCTTTTCCACTGAGCCAGTGTCCCATTTTTTCTTTATGATCTTGGAATACGTCTGCTTTAAATTTTGGGTTATGTTTGGACTAAGGACATTTGTTGTAAAATAGCATTTGTAGATTTCTGTATTAACCCCCCTGTAAGAATGGTGTTGGGTGTTATATATAAATAGTTAACTGAACTTTACACTTAGAATTTAGATAACTGAACCTTCATAAACAGTAATATATTTCTAGTTTGATTTATTAGTTGTCCACATCATAGAGAGCAATCATGCCCCCCCTCCTCCAGACTGAACATCCCAGATGCCTCAGCCTTTCTTTATAGGGCTCAGTGTCCAGGCCTCTGATCATCCTTGTCGCCCTCCTCTGCACCTTCTCCATTCTATCCACATCCTTTTTGAAGTGAGGTCTACAAAACTGCACACAGTGCTCCAGGTGTGGCCTGATCATAAAAGAAATCCTCAAGCTGCTATCTAAGGAGGAAGGGAGCAGCAGGAAGGGAGAGGGGGAAAATAGGCAAAGGCACCTAGGGGTGCTGAGGCAGTGCTTGGGGGCATGGGGTGGGGAGTTTGGGAGCTTTTTCTCAAAGGAGAGAGGGGCTGGGGCTTTGGGCCTTCCCTTCTAAAGCTGACATGGGTGACCCTTGGCGGGCAAGGAGAAAATCTCTTTTGCTGGGGAGATTTGGTGTGAGGGGTGACCTCTGGTCTGAGCAGAGAAGGGAAAGGGTGCATTCACCCTAGATCGGTTTCAGAAAGGGAAATGCACTTGGGGTGGGGGGCTCTGGGAGAGGCCATGGCTCAGTGGTAGAGCCTCTGCTTGGCATGCACAAGGTCCCAGGTTCAATCCCGGCATCTCCAGTTAAAGGGACTGGGCAAGGAGGCAATATGAAAGACCCCTGCCTGAGACCCTGGAGAGCCGCTACTGGTCTGAATAGACAATACTGACTTTGATGGACAAAGGGTCTGATTCAGTATGAGGCAGCTTCATGTGTTAAGGGCATATACTCTTAAGTACTTTGAATGAGATTTTTACCACATTGAATAGAGTGTGACCATGACTTCCCAAATGCAAGTTGAAGTAACCCCACATAAGATTGCATTGTGCTTTTGTTTAAAAATACTGGGTTCTTTTTGTTTGTTTTAAACAACCAACATTTATAACATATTAAATTTTATTCCAAGTATAAGAAACTTAAAATAACACACAGGTAATCACAGTTTCATAAATTATACAGAAATTATACAATATGCATGGACAAGAAAAAAGCCAATCGTGGAATCACATTACCCAAAAGGGTATTCAGTGTTATGGCCAGTAAAAGTTCTGAAAATTCACAGTTAATTTGTAGTTCAAAGATGCAGAATATTGCACATCATAAAATTGTGAATGCTAAATAGCAGCTTTAGAGTTCTCTTCACAAACATTGGTCATGCAATACTTAAATGAATACAAAATGGCATCATAAACCACAGTAAACAGTTACTCACAATGTCAATCAATTTTTAAATATAGTCGCAAAAAACTGTTAAGTTGTTTCAGTATAAATCATACTTAAAATTATACAACTGAACACAGTGTAAAACAAAAAAGACATAAAATATGTGTTTGCCACATTACTTTATTACTATCCTCAGTGATCTTCCTTGTCTCTTCCTTTCTTTTCCTTTTCATCCTGCAGTGCACTGCCAAGTTTTTTTATAAGAACAGACAGAACCTTGTCCAGAGGGTCCATGACTCCTCGTTGAAGCCATTTAGGAATCGTCGTCCTTGCATGATGAAAACCCAGCTTTTGAAGAATATAATCAACGCCGACTGGATCTATCTTTCTTCCAGTCCAAGAAATTAATCTAAATTTAAAACATAATTCCCATGTCAGTATTTGAATAAGTACATGAAATCATGTTCTTCTAGGCCAATTTAAGCCTTTAGCTATATTCTGTAATATTTTAGGAGCCTGATGGGTAAACATGAGCATGTATAGAATGACTAAGCCCTAACTTGGATAGCCCAGGCTAGCCTGATCTCATAATATTTCAGAAGCTAAGCAGAGTTAGCCATGGTTAGTATTTGGATGGGAGCTCACTGAGAAAATGCAGGGTTGTTACGCAGAGGCAGACAATGGCAAGCCACCTCTGAATGTCTCTTTTCTTGAAAACCTATGGGGTTGCCATAAGTCAGCTGTGACTTGATGGCAAAAAAAAAAAAGATGAAGGTAAGATTAATTCCATGTCATCTCTGTGCTGACAGAACAGGAAAGCAAAAACTGTTGCACTTACCTGTAACTGTTGTTCATTGAATAGTCTTTTGTGGAAGCACACATAGGACTGTGCATGTGCAGGACAGCCAAGGAAAGGAGTTGGGTGTAGGAGAGTCAATAAGGCTGCTGTTGTTGGGCAGGCTGATATCTGTAGGGCCTTTGGTAATGGTAGCTATGCTTAGAAAAGTACCTTGACTTGCAAGTTGAGGGTTGAGGAACTGTTAACCCTAAGAATTTGGCAATAAACTTGCACATTCTATCCAGTGCACTGTCTGTCTGGGCGCTGAAAAGCTGTTTATCTTCAAACAGCATGTCCTCTACTTGGCCCAGGTGTCATTGGGGATCCCGGCCGTGAGTGCCTATGGAGAACTACATCTGAAGCCATAGTCCTGGCGCAGCAGTCAGATGCGTTGATGGAGGAGTTAAGTTGCTGTTTGCCAAGTTTCACACCCTCCACATGGAAAACTTTAGTGAGGGACATTTTTTTTCTTCAGGCAGAAGGTTGGTATACTGGGCCAAACAGTCCTAAATGAACATTTGATATCTGCCCATTATGGCAGTGAAATCAGCTACCCTGAGCCCCATAGCCCCCTCTTCCCCAACCCATTGAGCCTGCACTCTTTTCTCCAGAGGGAGGTGTAAGATCCAGCCCTCTGCCTGGAAGGGAGAACCTCTACGACAAAATAATTGCCTTGGGAATGCTGGAATAAAAATTTGCATCCCTCTTTAATCTTATATGAGTTCTCCAGTTTCCTAGCTGATGCTAGAACCAAGACAGGTTTTGACCAAATTCCATTGGCCATATCTAATAAGCCCAGGATCATCCTGTAAACATGGTAAGCCTCATAAACATCGTGATGTGATGTTACCCCATGGGTCAGTAATGACCTGGTGCTTGGACAGGAGACTACCTTTACCTTTACTTCTCAGTAGGTATGTTAAATTTTTGGATCCTATGATCAGATGTCTTAGTCTGTTACTATATATTGGCAATTTCAGGGATTGGCCCGATAGGAATATTTAGAAATAGCAGATGCAGAATTTCAATACACATGTATGTAAAGTGCCATCAAGTCGCAGCTGACTTATGGTGACCCCATAGGGTTTTCAAGGCAAGAAATTTACAGAGGTGGTTTGCCATTGCCTTCCTCTGCATAGTGACCCTGGTATTCCTTGGTGGTCTCCCATCCAATTACTAACCAGGACTGACCCTCCTTAGTTTCTGAGATCTGACGAGATCAGGCTAGTCTGCACAATCTAGGTCAGGAATTGCAATACATGCCATTCATGTATTTACATATCTGTGATACGTATACACACCAGAGACTGACTGTACTTGAAGCAAAAAGTGAATTACCTGAGTGTGGGTTCCAGATGCCATGTATTGCACATAAACTCTCTCCAATCAACTGTAGTATAAGTAATATTGTCTTCTCTCTCAGTAGTGCTGTCATCAGCTATGCAGACAGGACTTTTCTGTCCTGGTCGACTTGATAAAATACGAGGAGGAAAGATAGCTAGGAGAGGATAAAAATGAAGTATGACTCTTAGATAATATTCAGTTTGGATTGTTAATGTAATACTAAAATTTACAGACAAAAATAATATAAATCTATTTTACTGCAAGACTGGTTCCTTGCCCTTAGCAAGAGTGCTTTACTGTGTACGACTTAAGGGAGACAGTTATGAAGGCCAGCTAGATGCTGTGCAACCAGCATTAGATGTAGGCTTCCTGGCATGTCCCCCTATTAATCTGACAATCAGAGCAATGCTGGCTGGCTGGAGGTGAGCTGGGAGAGCCAATCAGGATGGATTGGACTTCTTTCTAGTCCACTCAGGCCTGATTTAATGAGGCCAACTCTGAGCGGCCAACTACCTCCAAATGTGGGGCTGCACTGAAGTCTGAAAATGAAAAATGGGTTGCACGCCATCCAAAAAGAAGTCAGAGAAGGGTATCTCAGAAACAAATAGGCCAACGAAGGAATTTCAAATAGGGGTTTTGGCCATGGCAGTCCAACTAGTTAATGAAGGGTGCAGTAACCCACTTAGTAACTGCAACTCCTTTCAACTGACAAAACTACAAATAAATCCCTACTTCTAATCATTACTGCAGCGCACCATTCATTATTTTTGGGTTTGGGCAGTAACTCTTATAGGACAATCAAAAGCGTTATTTATTTATTTATTTAACATACACTACATTTGGATGTCTTGACAAAAAATTGGATTCTAAATGGATTAAACCAGGACTCTAACCTGAAATTAAACCTTGGTTTATAATACCAGTTTGGGGAGGCGGGGGGGAGAGAAACATTCCACTTTGCCCAGAAACCTACATCTAGATGACACAACAAACTGGAGTTTGAATGATGGCTTCCCAAACAAAAAAGCTTTCAGGAAGCTCTTTGGGTGACAGCAAGATGGGGGAGGTAAGAAAAAACCCATCCCGCTGATGGAAATCCCTACACTGGATATTTGTAGAAGCTTGTTGTGAAATCTAAATATAGCTATGGTGAAATCCAAAGCAAATTTCATTTTTCTATTATTGCTCTGAAACACACCATGCAAAATGATTTCTTTTTGCAGCAAAAAAAAAATTCCACTGGCTTCTGCTTATTTACTTTTGTGAGTGATGACTAAATATTTTATCCAGAAGGAACATTAACCCAGAGAAATAAATGTCATCATTTTTTTGGTCACCTTTCTGCAGCCCAGTTATTTAAAGTGATGTACACAGAAAACTATATATTAAAACAAATGTTATCGTGCTGAAATATTGTATAAATAATATATGACTAGTAGAAAACGATTCATGTTACAAATCAATTAACAATAACAAGACCTTGATCTGTATACCTTTTTCCTTCTCTTTAAGATAAGCAGACACCAAATCATGCAGGAACATGATCAGTTCAGCATCCATGGTTACACATATGTGATCAGTGAATTCTGTCACTACGCTGCATTCCACCTTTGGCTTAGCATCAGCATCTGAAATGAGAATTTATAAATCAGTCTGGTAAAATGACAATTACATGTAAGCATGGCCACATAAACAGAAACACAGGCAGCCCATTCCTGAAGGGGGGGCAGTTAGGCAGAGGCTGGGAGTGGCGCAGGTGCACCACCTCCACAGAGGCTTCCCAGCCAGAAAAAAATAAACTCACAGAAAATAAAAAAGGTGACAAACTGCCCCATAGACTTTAGCAAGGCTATGCCAGCTATTTTGCTGGTGTAGCTCCTCTGCAGCACGGAGTTGCGTTCCTGGGGCGGAAGTTGCTAGGAAGCTGCCTAAAGGCAGCTCCACTCCCGGGAAAGCCTAGGATGCCAGTGTGGGGAGATACTCCAAAGAAACCACGGCTGGAGGCCATGCTGGCTTCTGAGAGCCACACTGCTGCCAAGGTCCAGGGGGGGCTGACATAAGTTGCCTTATGCCAGAGTCTGGCAAGTGGCACAGATGCCGGAGTAGGGGTCATGACAGCTATTATGGACATTCGCCCCCCCCTTCAGTATTGCACTGTTAATGGCAAATATTTAAAATGTAGACAATTATTTCTATCAGCATGATCTTGAAGTGGAATTCCTGACAATGACAGTGATTCAAGGAACATAGCCTGAAGACAACTCTGCCTAAGTAAGGCAGGTACACTAAGTTCAAGTAAATTAACAGCTGTATGGCATAATCCTGTATCATGGTACACCATGGCTGCTTCCACACCAGGGTGATTTTCTGTGGTAGTCTGCTTGCTGACGTAATTCTGTCTGAAACACCCTTGCAGGATAATCCATTTCTCCATTTTTAGCAGTTTCCCTTTCACACCTGATATGCACTGAAGCCGCCGCCCCTCCCACTGGCTGTGTGATCCTCAGGATTCTCTGCCAACCCATTTTTTTAAAAAAATTGACTTGCATGAGTAACGCAGCGCTGCATAGAAATAAGTCCTTAAAAACTCCTCCACATATTTGTAGACACTTCTGACAATCCCATTCCCCCTCCCTAAAAGGCAGGATGAACTATGAGTGATTCTCTTATGCATTAAAAAAGCATGAACAACACTGGAGAGGAATAATACAATACCTCTAACAACCTTTAAAAGCTCGTATTTGCAGAGCCTCTGACAATCCCCTCCCTCCCCTCTGTCTAAAAGGCAGGCAATTCTTTTCTGCTATGCTAATTGTTGCCAGGGGCTGGTCCTTTGCGGTTATCAACAAAGAGTAACTGACCATCACTTCAAAGATCTGCAATTATGCTGTTTCCATTTCAGAACAAGAAGCTTGTGCCAACAGTGCACTGCCCAAGAAATACCATCTTTTTACAGGTTTAAAATAAAGCAGTTTTTTGTGTGTGGGAAGAACAGGCTGGTAACGGTCTGTGCACAAATAGAGGTTAACACCATGTGCCCATTAGGTGGCTGAAATGTGGAAATCCTTGCTGTGGAATCCCAGATGCAAACAGGTCCACATTGGGGGACCCCCTCCTCAGAATGGAAAATAGGTCGGAGGTAGGCCATTTGTATAGACCAGGGGTCGGCAAACTCATTAGTCAAAAGAGCCAAATATCAACAGTACAAAGATTGAGATTTCTTTTGAGAGCCAAATTTCTTAAACTATATAGGTAGGTACACTGTTTATTAACTTAATAAACTTTAATTAAAGTTTTAAGTCTTAATTAAACTATAGGTACACTGAATAAAACTTGATATCATACTTAATAGTGATCTTATTTATTGATACAATTTAATTTTTAAGTCCCTGCCATTTCCCCCTCCCCGTCCGGAGTCCTCGTCTGGAGGCCTGGTCTACCGCCATAAAAGCCTATTGGTAGACCTGGCCTCCGGCTGAGTCCCATTGGGAGGCCAGGTCTACCCACTGGCTTTCTTGGCACTAGACCTGGCCTCCGGAGGCCCATAGAAGCCAATTGGAAGACCTGGCCTCTGAAGGGGGACTTTTCCCCCTCCACGGAGTCCAGGTCTACTGCCAAGAAAGCCAGTGGGTAGACATGGCCTCCCAATGGGACTCAGCCGGAGGCCAGGTCTACCAAAGGAAGCCCGCCCCGCCCAACAGCTGATAGGCGGGGGGGCAGGAACCGCCGAGCCACCTGCCCCGCAATCGCGCGGCTGGAGGGGAGGCTTTAGCCTCCCAATCATTGAGGGCAAGGGAAAGGGGGACCCGGCCATACTCCATGGCGGGGGGCGGGGAGACAGCGCGCCCGCTCGCCCGCTCTCAAGCGCGCCGGCTCCGCAGCCCGGCTGCCAGCGCGAGCAGGGGCTCCGAACCAAGTTTGGAGAGCCGCACTCAATGGGCCAAAGAGCCGCATGCGGCTCAGGAGCCGCAGTTTGCAGACCCCTGGTATAGACCATTTGTAGGCTGAGTAGTCAGCCTGCTGAGAGAATCTGCAGTCAAGTTGGATGCTTCTGTAATGTGGATGGCTTGCAAGGAGACACCTCTTGGTATGACCAAGTACCAAATCCGGGACACCTCTGC
Organism: Euleptes europaea; assembly: GCF_029931775.1. Taxonomy (NCBI): domain Eukaryota; kingdom Metazoa; phylum Chordata; class Lepidosauria; order Squamata; family Sphaerodactylidae; genus Euleptes; species Euleptes europaea. The sequence continues at coordinate 32,292,562 of NC_079320.1, read as the reverse complement.
TATGGGTACCCCACCCAACAAGGAAACATCCATACATATTTCAGTCTCATGTACCCTCTCCCAAAGGCACAATCCTTGCACAGATTACTTAGATTTGCCCACCAAGAAATGCAACACAGATCTAGTGATAGAAAAATGCTTCCATGGAGACTCAGTGAGGGCATTAAACCTACGAAGGAACCAATTTTGAAGAATCCTCATATAGAGCTGGGCAAAGAGCCCCACTGATTTTGTGGAAGCCATGAGACTCAGCAATTACTGTATGGATTTAACAGACTAGAATCTGTTGGAACAAAACCTGAAGACCATGTTGCAGATAACCAAAGCTCTGTCCTCCGGCAAGAAAGCCTTGCCAATCATGGAGTCCAACCAAGCCCCTATGAACAACATAGTCTGCGAGGAGCTTAACTTGGACTACTACATTCAGTAAGTCCTAGGGACCGTAAAGTGGAGAAAGCCAAGGCTATATGGCCTGCTAACATAGAACGTGAAGGGGCTGTGACAGCCAGTCAAAGATATGGGTATATGGTACAATTCCTGAGGTAATGTGCAACAATCACCAACATGCACTTGGTAAACACCCTAGGGGCTGTTGCTAAGTCAAAGGGTAGCACTGCATATTGGAAATGAGTGGACCGATGCTGGAAATGCAAGAATCTTCTACTAGTCTGACTGACGAAACAGGAAAATATGCGTCCTTCAGGTTAATGACAACAAATCATGTATCGAATTCCAACAATGAGAGAACCTATGAAAGTGTGGTCATACAAAAACTTGTTCAGGCCTCTGATGTCCAAATAGGCCTCTTACCGTTGTGCTTCTTATCTACTAAAAAGTATCTAAATAGAAACCAGACCAAGCCTCCAACTCAGGCACAAGTTCAATAGCACCTTTACTTCGGAGGTGTGAGACCCCAAGCTGCAAAGTCAGAGGTGCAACAGTTGGGGCTGTTTGACCTTTTCAGCTCCTGTAGTTTGGGGGGAAGTGGCTGAAGGAGGTGGGGTTCAGTGTTGATGTTAAGGCCTGTTAAACCTCATATTTTATTGCTACCACATCTAGCATGATACTGTTGTAATGAATATGAGTATTAGTAATCATTACAATTTAATCTTACAATATTGTAATGCATAATGTTTTCTTTGTATAGATAGCAAACAAGAAGTCACCTACAACAGCAATTAAAAAATTTTCCTCAGCATTTTTATGCCAGTCTAGGAACTAAGATACGTGAAATGAAGTGGGCTCACAGTTTAAAAGTATTAACCACACACTATTTTACCTTGCAATGAAGGTTCCTGAGGCTGTTGAACATGAATGGATTTGAAATCCAACTGCATCCTGGGTAATGCAAAGATAGTTTCAGTCTCGTGATTGTAGCTGGAACCACCTCTGAATCCACTTAACAAGCTGGAGCTTTTCACTGTTGTGCTATGCTCTGTGTTATTTGCGTCAACATTTCGAAGGAGATTTAACTCTGGAGAAGAAAAGTAAATGCTATCTGTACTTATCCTTCATAAAGCCTCAAATAAATTTGGGCTATTTCAGATAACACCAGGGGGGCTGTGATAGCTTGACAGCTGGAAAGTTCTACACTCCTACACATAATTAACTTCAACCATTCTTTATTCTTGGTATTAACACTAACAATACCAAAAGATACAAATTCTAATATCCTCACAGGATCCCCATTCTCAATTTATTACTCTTGGATTTGACCTCCCCCCCCAAAAAAATTTTTTACCTTCATGTAAAAATGCAAAATGTCCCAAGTTCAGTATGGACTAGGTCCTTAATATATAAAAACTTAATTTAGAACAGAGAGTGTGGAACATGCATATTCTGTGGAATGTTAACATTATAATGCTCCACTTCATTCCCAAGGACTAGTACTGCCATAATGATCTTGTTACTAGGGTTGCCAACCTCCAGGTGGTGGCTGGAGATCTCCTACAATTACAACTGATCTCTAGGCGACAAAGATCAGTTCCCCTGGAGAAAATGGCTGCTTTGGCTATTGGACTCTGTGGCACTGAAGTCCCTCCCATCTTCAAACCCTGCCCTCCTCAGACTCCACCCCCAAAATATCCAGGTATTTCCCAACCCAGAGCTGGCAGTCTTACTTGTTACCAATACTTTAAATTTATAGTATAGTCCCTCCATTAACACAAACCAGATCAAGCAAGGAAAAAAGGGACCATATGTTATGTACAGCAATGACAGTGCAATCCTTTACAGATTTACTCCAGAACAAATTGACTGAAATCAATCCGCCTACACTCATGTAACTGCATAAGATTCGATTGAACTGGCAAAGCATAACAAAGGAGATGCAAGAAGTACTTTGCACCTCTCCTATCCCAGTTAAATGAGGCAGATCAATCTACTCCATCTGTTCTGGAATCTTCTCAACCGTAACCTTTTCTTTAAAGTTAATGCTGCACAACCTCTGCAGCTCAGAGGGCCCTAGAAGGCCAAAGAATGATGCATGTAGGCTTTCTGCTAAGGCTTCTCCCTCCCCTTCTGTGCTCAAGCAATAATCATTGCATATCTGGTGCAGAGGGTTTCAACTGCTGTGGTAGTACCAGTGGCTGATGATGATCTGGTGCCAAGTCTCTGGGGAGCAGTTTTACGCTGTGCTAGCAAAGGAACAATTCTGCTGGTACTGTGGTTGATATCATAAGGTTTCTACTCCACTATGCACTTCTAATACCATTCAAGTAAAAATGAATATACATTAACACATCCTGCATGAAAAGAGTGCACTGCATAGAAGGAAAACAACCTTTACATTCTCAGATAAAACAGCAGGTTTTTCCCATGATATTGGTACATAAATTTTTGATGGAAGGCTAAACTAGATGTGTGAGAATTAAGAGTTAGACGGGGGTGCACAATTCAAATAGGTGAATCAGAATGGACTTCAATTGGAGTGAAGAGGGCTGCACCTGACCCCACACCATGTTATCGCCTGGCCCCCAGAAAGAGTCCAGAGGATACTAGAGATGAAGGCTTTGCATTTTAAAAAGTTTCTGCCCCTACTTTGTTCTTAGCTCTTCCTTTCCCTACATGTGATCTGGGAGGGGCTGGGATATCCTTGAGATCTGCCACCCCATCCTAACAAATCCATATGGGGCAGTGCTTCCCGAGGGTATCTCTGTAATTACAGGTGTGAGAACGCAAGAAGAGCTGAGAGCAGGTTTTACATCCTTGAATTAGGCAATTCCTGATTTTCAATGTACAACAATACAGATCTTTAATACTGCTATTCACTGATCATTTAAGAGAATACTTGAAATTTAAGTTAGCATTGTTCCACTGAAATTGGCAGAATCATAATTACTCAATATGCCACAGTCCAAGGGAACAATTACTTCCTGGAAACACAATCCACATTCTCATCAACAATATTTCTGTATCTGCTTGTTTTACCAAACACATGTTGTAAACCACTTCTAAAGGATTTAAATTGGAAAGGCTATAAATCAGTGCCATTCAATAACCAGTAATCAGGTCAGCAAACAGAATTCTGGCAGACTTGTAGGCCTCACCTTCATTCCTTGTAGCTGTAACATAATTGAACCATTCTTTCACACTTGCCACTCCATGTGGTGGGTTTTCATGACGCCGCCTTGTTATCTTCGTGATTGTTGCCATCGGGCTTTCTAGAGCTCCACAGGGCTTTGTGACCATAGTATTATGTCCCAAATGGAAGTCCAGCGTTTGCACAACATATGTAGAATGCTCACTAGAACCTGTGGGAAGTTTAAAAACATGGTTATTTGGTCACAGAATAGTTCATAATCATGTTGGATAAATTCAGTTACAAACAGTGAAGTTGACCCAAACCATATATTAATACAAATGTAACAATATTAGGTCTGACTTATAGTTCTCACTTTAACTAGCATGGTTAGAGTGTCTGGCTAGGGCCAGGGAGACACTCTGTCATGAAACCTGCTGAGTTACCCTGAGCTACTCATGATCACTTAACCCTAACTCTGGGGTCCCCAGCCTTTTTGAGCCTGTAGGCACCTTTGGAATTCTGACACAGTGTGGGGGTGCAGCCACCAGGAGCCAGCCCACAAAATGGCTGCCATAGCTTACCTTCAATCACACAGTCAAGATCCTTGTGCTGCGGTGGCAGCTGCTGCCAAAGCAATGTTTTGAAAAATTTTCATAGCCAATCAGCTCTCCAATGGCTGATCAGACGTTTTGCTGGGCGAAAGCCCCACCCACTTTCTGAAAACACTTGATGGGCACCAGGAAAGGTGCTCACGGGTGCCATGGTGCCCAAGGGCATCACATTGGGGACCCTAACAGTTCTGTACAGGGATGTTGTGAAGATAAAATGGAAGGAAGAAAGAACCAGCTATATTGCCTTGATCTCTTTGGAGGAAGAGTGGAATAAAAATGTGAGAGCTGGCTAGTTGGCTAGTTAGGGAGATACACTTCTAAACAGACTTAAAATAACATGCAGTTGAAATACAAAGACACCATTTTGTTAAGTAAATCTAAGTTACAACTACAGTGGTAAAGTACCTTTAAAGAGTTACAAAAATATTTATATACCTTCTTGCCAAATTTTCTGTGCTTCTGTCCAAAAGGCAATGTTAGGTTCTTCAAGGTGAAATAATGCCCATGATTTTGAGCGAAAATTCGGCCCATGGAAACATGCCAATGTCATGTGATTTCCATGCAAGCTCATAGAGCCTCCAAACTGCATTCCATCTTCCGGTAAAGGATTCTGAAATAAGGATATGTGGCACCCTGATACCACCTTTAAGACCCCTGGCCAGTGGCGATGATGTGCTGCATCCAGTACTACAAAATAAACAACATACACAGGAAGCTCAAATCCCTACTGTTATGAACTGTAAAGAAGCAAACAATACATCTGCCGTCTAAAACTTGTATTCCAACTCAGAAATATGAGAAGGAACTTCATTTACATACATACATCTCGGCTGAATTTATTCAGCCCTAAAGGTACATTGGGGTGGGGGGGAGAAGCAGCAATATCAAGAACTCTTTTTTGCAACCAGATTTGGCGGTTATTCAACCAACCCAGTATATGAAGTTACTTTTCATGTCAACTTGGAAACAACTATACTACTCACTGGGATGGATCCAACAATCCATAAGAACAAGGACTATGGATCTTTCCTTTGTTCCCTGCCTGCTAGCAGTCCTTTCTGACTCCAGGAAAGATGACTCCGTGGGTGATGGGACCCACACAGACTAATAGCCATGCAGTCAGGCAGGCTGTACTGAAGACAAAATTGCCTTCTTCTGACAGCACAACTCCACAGACAGAAGAATTAAGAGAGGTGATTTTGGCCCCTTCCCCGTCATCAGTGCAGCCTCCCTGACTGCATGGCTATTAGTCTAAGGTCAGTTATGCATGGTCGGTTTAGCCTCCTTCTTTCCATTTCACCCAGGATCAAGTTTTTGAAAATGCACGTTACCTCATTCCTTTTTGGCTCAACCCCGTTTCAACCTTAAACGAACTCAGCTTTTCCCATTCCTCTTCTTGCCCGAGTCAAACGGTCTTTCCTAGCTCATACCAGATTCAGAGAGCGTGCATACACTTAACTCGCGTTGAGCTCCCCCCCACTTTCCAAACCCCTCTTCTGTTCTGTTTGCTGATAGTCATACAGGGGAAGCAGCAAAGATTGGCTTCTCTCACAGCCAGTCAAGAAGAAGTGTGTAAAGAGGCAGGGATTCAATTGCTTCCTGCTTCCTGGGAGCTCTTTCTGGGAGAAAGGCTTTTTTAAAATTAGGCTTGGATTTTGCCCCCCCCCCCTTCTTTCAAATGGCTCCATTTTTTGTTTTTTGTTCGTAAACGGCTTTTCTATGTGGCAGTTGGGTCTAGGGGGAAGGAAATGTTCTCTCACGAGGTGAGCCAATCACAGACCAGCAATTAAAGGGGTGGGACTTGATTTGAACTTGGGAGACTGCTTTTCTGTATTCATGCCTCTGATTTGCACACAGTTTTCCCCAACCCAGGTTGCTTTGATCCTGGCTGAAACAGGGAATAAAGAGAGGATAAAGTGAGCATGCATAATCGGCCTATGTGTGTGCCACAACCCTGGGAGTGAACTTTCCTGGGGTCAGACAGGACTGGGGAAAGATCCGTATCTATCAGTGCTTTCTGCAAATGGATTGCTGGATCCAATTCATTGAAAACTATAGTACACATTAACATATAGGCTGACCATGATACAAGAATGTTTTAAGAATTTTAACATGCCTGCACAACCTTTATGCCTTGTAACGTTGATGCACATATAGACTATGTTTAGGAGTACTTCGTGCTTTCCAAGCTTTTTCCTTTTTGGCAATGGAAAAGGAATCTTTATCTCAAAGCAATTATGCCTTAATGCTGCGAAGTTTTACAACATATCAGCATTTGTTAAAGATACATGTGATCACTTTTAATGCTAATATTAATATTTACATGTTCAGTGTATCTACCATAAAATTAATCAGGCGCATGGCTAAGTTTGAAATGTAGTTTTTAACTGAGAGAGAATAAAACAATGCACAAGGAGAATGTACGCTTTAATACATACATTGCTGATGTGAGCTTTTCTCTACAATATTGACCACAGTTTTTGGGGGGAGGTATGGAACAGGTCCCCAGGTAGACAAAGCTCTCTTGCTGGTGTCAAACTGCTGAGTAAAGAATTCCTGAAGCTTCATTCCTATTTTGATGAGGTCTGGAGTGGTTGATCTGGAAATCATTACTTGAAAAATATCCCATTTCAAATCTCCATGGACAAATATTTCACTGGAATGCAAAAATGAGAATATCCACCAGGAGTTTTATTTAAACCTGCTATAAGAATACAAAAATACCTGCACAGGGCCGGTTGATAAAAAGACATAAAACAATAAATGCAAATTTAAAACGCAAATCAATAAAATTAACTTTCCAGCTATAAAACCATCTACATATCATACAAAAAAGAAACTAAACGATGGAATAAAGCTTCAGTTAAAAGCTTGCGTAAACACAAATGTATTTTACTATATTCAAGTGCCAGACTAAAACAAGTGGGGGATCCGCAAGGACTTGCAGGGGGCATCTAGTTTGCTCCCTTTTCCTCCCTGAAAGCCCCTATAGCCCTTCCCTTTTTACTGTTTCCTTCTCTCCTTCCTACCCACCAGCCAACTTACCTTTATCTGCTCCCTGTCTTCAGCTTTCCCTCCTTCCCCCCTCCTGTAGCTTCTCTTTGGGAATACTGTGCAGTAGTGGCCACTGGGTCAGGCACAGCTGTGCAGTGGGGAACCTGCCAGCACTTACATGGGGCACCTCACTTCTCCCTCTATCCCCCTCACCACACTATTCCCCCTTTCCCTCCTCCTGGCAGCCCCCATACCCTCAACTTTCCTTGCTTCTTTCTCTCCTTACCAATCACCAACCAACTTACCTTTTATCTGCCTCCATCTTCAGCTACTCTTATTATTTACTTCATGTAAACCCCGCCTGTCTCCACAATGGAGATTCAAAGCAGTTAAATAATTCTCCTCTTCTCTTTTTTATCTTCAGAACAACCCGATGAGGTAAGTTAGGCTGAGAATGTCCAAGGTCACCCAGTGAGTTTCCATGGCCAAGTGGCAATTTGAACCTGGGTCTCCCAGACCCTAGTCTGAAACCCTAACCAGTACACAGCACTGGCTTTTGTGTGTGGCTGCTGCTGAACAGTAGCAAACCTGAGACTAGATAATCTTTCCCAGTGGGTTTATGTAAGTATTAAATAGCATGAGAGACAAGATGGACTCTGCAGGGGCCCACAGCATATATGCCATGGGGATGAGCAGCTGTCTCCCAGTACCACTTTCTGCAACCGGCCAGCCAAGAAAGAGCTGAACCACTGAAGCAAAGTGATCCCACCTCCAACCCAGGTGGTCTCCTCAAAAAGATAACATGGTTGATGTTATTGAAAGATGCAGAATCCTGTCACTCTTCTGGCAAAACAGACCAAGACCAAGGGCATTTCTCAAACCCAGGCCAAAATTGGTCATATTCTTTTATTTGATTCTGAAGGAAGACTGTTTAATACATACAAATTTAGCAACCACAGCATGTATGAAGGAAGCTTTGTTCTTTGATTTGAGATTCTATGTGCAAAAGAATTTAGCGGGACATCTTACCTTTTATCAGTAATGCTAGAATCCAAAGTGTTGTATAGATTAACTTTCCATTCATCCTGTATTTTAAGGTCAGCATTACTGAAAATGCCCATTAGGATACTAGATCCCATATAGTCAACACGTGCTTCAGTAGAGCCCATGGTAATCTGAATTTTGTGACTTGGTTGCTGGTTGGGATGTTCAGAAATATGTGCTGAAAAACAATTATTAATTCATTGGCACAGCAGCAAAGGGATTCCCCTCTCCGGTATGGTTTCATGTTCCCCATCACCTTTTAAGGAACATATACAAGTGGTTCACTCCTGCAGTATATGGCTTGGATTGCATGAGCTATCTACAACTACTTGGTCTATTTGTATTCCACCTTCCTTTGAACATAAGGCAATTTACTTGATGATTAAAGATACTACCTAACATAAGTTCAACAATTTAGAACTATGCAGGAAAAACAACAACAAAAAACACCACAACGGTTGAGAACCACCTCAACAGTTAAACATTGTTTTTCTCCTTCTACAGTTTTTCTTTAGAAGGTTTAACAACCTTTACAAAAAGCTAAATAGTGAAGTTGCTTGTCTAACCTCTACTGGGAGCTGATTTCATATGGCAGGTACAACCACCAAAAAGGCCCTATTTCTCACAGCTGCAGACTTGGGTAAGCAACAGAAGGGACTGTCAATGAAGACTGTACAGCTGATCTTAAGAGGTATTTGAACTCATCTCCTGGGTTTGCCAAAACACCTGCCATTTCCTGAGTAAAAAAATTCCTGTCTAAAATGGTGGTAGTGGGGAGGGGACCTAAGCCACTACAAGGCACCAAAACTCTTATTTGTTTTTTTACTTTGGAATAAGTTGCAGGAAGGATTTAAAATTACAATAATACTTCCATGTATATAGTTGCATTCAAATGTATAAAGTGCTTCACACAACCATCCCTTTAAAAATCCTTACAACAGCCAGTTAGGTAGATCAGAATTATTTCCCCCTAATTAGCTTGAGGTGATAGAATTTTGCTTTTCTCCTGATGTATGTATTGAATATCCAGTGTTCAGAGAGTTAGTAGCCAGGGTGCCATTTATGTTTTGCCAGCACATTAAGTGAAAGGTGCGATGGAAATCAGCTGTCAAAATCTAAACAGCACACCAGGAAATGCCCATGTCTACAAAGGAAGGAGCTAGAGCTGGGCACAATCCAAGCTGTAGTCATGCCTTTCAAGAGCCAGTGATTTCATAGTTTAGCATAATAGAATTGTAGAACTGCTTCCTTTCTCTTTTAAGGATGTGATAAATTGCTCTGACTATGGGGGGGGGGACTGATGAAAAATGAGTATACACCTTTTTAAAGTGCACCTAATGGACAACCTTTCTCAATTAATTAATAATAATAGATGTAAGCTGTCTTTCCAACTTACCCACCATCTCCAAGGTGTTAACATCTATGGTACCTCCAACCACACCTCCTCTAGAATCCAAATGGGATCTTCCCAGACCAACTGACATGCTAATTTCCCGATCCCTGTTACTACCCACAGATAAACGACCTTGGCTTTTCAAACCACTAGTAGTCCACCTGAAACAGACACGAGGAGAAAAACTGTTCTAGCGCATGTACCCATCATATGCCAAATACACACTTGGTAAAAAGCATTTAAAGCTGCGAAAGTGGTAGTTTGTACGGTTTGTACATTATATTATTATTATATTATTATGGCAACCGGTCGAGAAGAGCTGTGCGGTATATTTCCAGTTTTAGAAAGAAAGGGTACTTATGGATCCAAGAAACAAACTGGTAACTCTCTCCCCAAGCCCTAGAGGAAAGATGTATCGAAGGATATTTGTCACATCCTGCAAGCAAGCTGCAGTCTTCAGTGTTGCTCACTGATGTTTGAAGACCCAAACCCATCTAACAGGAAGTGGAGTGAAAGTGAGTGCTTTATGGACCAAAAGTTGATTCTCAATACAAACAAACCACGTTGGAAGATACCTTCTAATCACAGAAGATCAGAAATTATAGTTTAATAAAAAATTACTTACGTAGTGTTTCCCATGACATTGCTCATGTTCATCTGGACATTTAGCTGTTTTAAATTGATAGCAAACACAACCAGCGTCTCCCATGGTGTCACTTGCTGCCCTGCAGCTTTGTTCGATTTGTTGAAAGGAGTTGAAGTTTTTGAGAGTGCATCTAGACCAAAACATGACCAGGCCGATTTAATTTTAGAATAGTAGTTCCTCAGGTTGCTGAAATGGGACCGACTTGTAAACTTAGTTCCGCTCTTTTTGGGAGGGGGGAAACCCACTTGCAAGTAATTCCATGCTACTTTCCCCACTCCCTAACATAAAATACAAACATCTCACATCAAGTTAACAATGAAGAAGTTTACGTTTTATTTTTTATTTCTAATATTTACGAGTATATACATTATTGAATAATGTCTTTCATGGCCATTCCCCACATTATGTGGAGGCAAACAACAATTTTATTTCAACCCTCCCAAGAGTTTTCACTCCCCTACTCCTTTCTCACTTTGCAGGCCACCTGTGAAAGAGCTGTATGCACTTTTGTTACCATCCCACAGTTTGAGAAACGCTGTCCTTAAAAAAGAATTGCAGCATGTGCATGGATTATAGAGGAAATTCAAGTGTTACAGCAATTGTGTGGATTTTGCTGCAAAATGTGTGTTTGCTGCAGTGAAGCTCGTTACTTTTGAAAGCTACTTTCCATATTTATCAGCTTGCTCATGTGGAGAGCCTTTATATCAGCTCCAGCTTCTGCCAAGGGCATCAGGTGCTGGAACGGAGAAAGTTCACAAGAGTTAACTGATCCCTGTGGTAGTTGTTTTCAAACAGTAGGACCGGAGGTGAGCTGCTGACATGTGGAACCATTTCTCAGTGGTCTCCACATCGTGGCCAGCATATCTAAACTAGCTTTGTACAGCAACAAGACATAACCAGCACACTGTAATGATACAAGCGTGGAACAAAAGCTACATCAAAATGGAAACTGGAACTGTGCGCATAGCCAGAGTTTTCTTTGACATTTCTAACTGCAGCTTCAATGGTTAAGGAGGAAAGCCATTTTTTAACAAAGACAGCAGCAAGGAAAAGTACTGTAGTACTTCAAACAAAGCACCAGTTACAAATTTAGTTCTTTCTTGCAAGTTTACATAGCTTCTTTGGACTGTAACTTTTAAATATATATATTCCTTCTGCAGTAACCAGTGGGGCACTAATTTTTACTGCTTCACTTGATTTTATACAGGTCAAATTCCAAGAATGCTCAGGTCCCAAAGCACCACACATATATACAAAAATTATTGGCGCTCATGTGTATTATGGGCTTTTCCATGGATTAGTTTCTTCATTAAAACACATCAATCAAATTTGTTCCCAACAAAAAGACTAATGTCAAGACTGTGATAATATTCTCACACTTTGGTTGTATCCACCTACAGCATCCATTTGACATCTTGCGCAGTATTAAAAAATAGAAATGCTCCTAGCCTGATACTGAATCATGTGAGCCTTTTCTTTCCTCTTGTGTCTGTCCACCTTGAATTATAGAGAAGACATTTTTCCTTTAGGGAGTCTGTTTTGGCTGCATGATATCACACTGAACATTGGAAGGTTTGTAGTAAGAAGAAGTTCTACCTGTAAATCCTAATTTTTGTACTTCAAATGACCATAATGTAAGTAGATTCTCTCTAACAAATTACTGGCTATTAGTAGTACTCTTTATTAGGTCCAGCCGTGCATATACAGTTAGTGATGTTAAATAGTAGTCCATGAATTTAAACAGTACAAATGAAGAACTGTTTTCGTACCTCTTTGGGGAACCGAAGAGTCGGACACACTCCTAGATCTGGACACTGCTGGGGATTTTAAGTTATGAGATGCTGTTCCAGGTGACATGTTACTTGTGCTGTGGTCATTGAAAACATTAGGTGACTGAGCCATATGGGTAAATGAAGCAGACTGGCTGGGCTGCTCCCAGGTCCTACAGTATGCTTTTCGTGACGATTCAGGAGACATGTGTTGGTTCACACCTTCAATAGAATCCGGAGTCCCAGGGCCAGACGCTTCTGCAAAATGTTATTTTATTAGCACTTCATGACAGATTACTAGCAGCTAAAATAAAATACAGTAAGACTATTGGAGCACTCATTGCTCCAGTGTCAATGGGTCACCAACTTGAGTCACGGCCGTCAGTAACTCCTACACTGATCCCCATTGCCAAACAGCTCGCTTCTGAACAATAGCAACTGTAAGATCACTGTGAAGATCCTTGTTCCCTCCAAGAGGGATGCAGAAAACCACAAGCAGAGTTTTGATTACAAAACAGAGAAGCCCTCCATGCCCCATACATGTACTGTGGGTCAAGGCAACCTCAGGAAAATGGAGGCTGTAGTGAGGGAAGAAACCATGGACACTACAGAACCTTCCTTGCATGAGAATCTTCCATTTTTGTAAGGGGTGTGGAAATGATGCTTTGATCGCTTTCTTAATTGCAGTCTGTTACTTAGTTTCCCATAAATCAATAAGGCTTCTGGTTTAATACATTTTAAATTAAAGAAACTTTAGAAGATTAAAATGTTCACGGATGGCAGACATAGCTAAGACAGAAATTCAGCCTTGGTTTTTTTACATTTTGAAGAGCTATATATGTGATCCTTCAAAACAATCAATGCTGGGTTGTCCTGCACTACCTCTGAATAGCGACATTTTTCTCATAGCCTCAGCATCTATTCACTGTTCCTCAGTGAGAGATCTCTTTACACGCACTTTCACTGCCTTCTGTTACACTATACATTTCCACCACAAAAAAGTCTGCAACTTGAATCAGTGAAAAAGAAACAACTTTGGAAAAAAAATCCCAAGGGGCCTTTCCCAAAGTGCCTTTGACTGTTTTATTTCCAACTTCAACTAGCCCTATAGTTAAAATGCAGCAATAGTTATACAAACTATTATTAAATTATGCAAGTTATTAAATGAATTCTTAAAATAAAATAAATTAGAGAGAGCCAGCACAATATAGTGGTTAGAGTGTCAGATTAGGACTTGACCGACCCAGGATTCGAATCCCCTCTCTGCCATGGCAGGTTGCTTGGATACCTTGGGCCAGTCACACACCCTCATCCTAAGCTATTTCACAGGGTTGTTGTTAAGATAAACTGGAGAAGAGAACAATGTAAGCTGCTTTGGGTCCCAACTGGGGAGAAAGGCAAAATTAAGTAAACAAATAAAGAACAGCAACAAAAATGTAAAGTAAGCAGCAATGAAAAAAGTTCTTTATAGTGCAGTATGGGCTGTTTTCCCCACCAAATTAATGGGCAGCATTCTAAAGACATGTTAATTGTTAACTTACCTGGCAAATTTATGGTTTGGTCACCCAAAAAAAGGCGCCGTGCAATGCTCCTTCTGTACCAGGCTCTAGGGAAGGCTAAAATCTCACTTAGTCTCCTCATGTCATACTTAAAAGAGGCTGATCCTATATCACAAACAGCTAAAAACAACAAATAAGGAATCAGCATTATGAAATAAAAAGTTTATGTTTTACCTTCTATCCATACCTGGCACATGTGAAAAATTTATAAAGGCAAAGAGAAGTCATATCTTATTGATTATAATGCAAACAAGGTTGGAAGCTGAGCAGCAGAACCTTTCCCTCTGAAGCTTCTCGAGGTAGGCCCTTTTTACCTGCCTGCTCTTCATCTTCCTAGAGTTGTGGCCACCACCAAACTGGTCTATACCCCAGGCAGCAACTATGAAAGTGTACTTTCTATACCAGTAGCTTTCTCTAATTAAGCCCTATTAGGTTGTTGTAAGTTCTCAACCCCTTGGAAATAGAAGCTAGATGTTCACCTCATTACCTAATGGCATAATTCTTTCTCATCAGCCATACAAGAGAGACAGGGGGGGAAAACAGATCAAAGGACTGATATTGGGGCTGATCCTTTTTTCAATCACCAACCAGGCTTGCTGCTAAATTCCATAACTCCCAAATTCATTTTTGGAATTTTGAAGTTTTGCCTTGGGTGGACTTGTGCTCAGCACAAAACCTCAAGTTACTAAAGAACACAATGCCTGGTAAATCATGCTACAATTTACATTGTGTGGAAGCAGCAGACACAGTGGAGAGGTAATGATCTCTGTTGTTAAGGCTTCAGCTGCTTAGAGGCCTTGAAGGCCTAGCGCATGGTGATATCAGCAGAATGGAGTGGCCTACTTAATTTTAATTCTGATTCTTCATTGGTGTTCAAGTTATTTACCAGATGTAACCCATAATTAGTTCAAATGGCAAATTAACCAGTGCAGAGGAGCAGATACCACCCATCCTTAATACCAAGATGGAGATTCTGATCAATACCATCAATATGAATTGAAATTCAGAGGCCAGAAATATTTGGTTTCAACTATTCTACTATAGAAGTGTTTTTAAAAAAAACAAATGCTATAGAAACATTCTCTGAATCAAGGGTCCCCAATGTAGCCCCCAACAACACTTTTCCTGGTACCCAAGTGTTTTTAAAAAGTGAGTGGAACCAGATGGGGCTTTTGCCTAGCAGGGCTTCTGACTGGCCACTGGAGAGCTGATTGACTACAGATTAAAAATTTTTTTGCTTCAGCAGCAACAGCCACCACAGTACAAAACTTCACTGTGTGACTGAAGCTAAGCTGAGTCAATACAAAAAAGCCCTTCAAAATGATATGTTCATTTAAAAAGGCATCCTGTTAAACAGAGCTGATGCCTGAAACGGTTTACTACTAGAATTATACATAACTTACCGTAGCTCCCTGACATTTTATGGTTGGTTCTACCTCCCGCAGCAGCCATTTCGGGGTTGCACCCACCACCCTGTGTCAGAATTCGAAAGTGTCTGCAGGCTCAATAAGGTTGGGGACCCCTGTTCTAAATGACAAATGCCCTAAACTTGGACAGCACTACAGATACATTGAAAAATACTTCGTTTGACATTAGCTGTGACTTGAAATAATCTGAAAGCTGTCTTATTGAAAACAGAAGTTAATTGAAGCTGAAAATCCTCAGCAAAAGTCCAGAACTATGGACCCTTTCTGCATGGCCAGAGAATGGTAAAAGAAGGCTGCCTAATCTGAACAAGAACAGTGTCATGTGGTAGAGCCCTCATCACCATCGTCCTTCCCTGTTTATAGGTTACTAAGTCCAGCACAGGACACATTATATATTCCGCAGCATGTATGCACGCTACCCATATGGGACTGCAGCGTTTCAGCACAATGCTTCAGAGAAGACAAAAGCCATGTTTTCAAAATGCACCATGATTAAATCTTATTTTAAGCTGGGTGACCAGTTTAACTTTAAATGACACTGTACAAAATACTTAGCTAATAAAGGAAAAACAGACTGTTTGAACTGAAGGATAGGGAACAATGATGCTTGACGGTCTGCGGCCAACACTAAAAAAGTATATATAAATACCAGATATGTTTATTAAGGTGGTGTCCATCTTGCTTGAAGTTTTGCTTGTAGAGGGACTCTCAAAAAAGGAAGCACCTCCTGAACGCCTTATTCTCGATAGACTAACTTTCACAAACTCAAGATTGATGCTCAATGAATCTTTCCGACCAGTAACTGAAGAGGGTTCTTCATCTACATTTCCTGAAAGCATGAGACACAGCTGATTGCATTGAATAAGAAAAACCCAAAGTATTGCTAATTCTGAGTTGAGTTATATAATGGCAAAATTACAATATTCAATCTTTTACAAACACAACTAGCAAACTATATTCCATATCAGGGAAAGGGGATTATGCATACACAAATTCTAAAATGACCATATGCAGAATGTACATTTATATGCATACAAATATTTTATTCGGATCGCTTAATACTTTAATAGTTACTTTTGAACTAGGATAGGGCATTGGACTGGTCGTAAAAGATCTAGTCAATTGTGCAGTTAAATAGTGGTCATATTTTTAAAGAATTATGTTTACTTAGAACAAGAGACCTAAAATCAACAGATTTGGCACTTATATTAATTACAATAACAAACCATTTTTATTTTTTTTCACAATAAAAGCTTGTTAAGCATGTAAAAAGTTTTGTTAAGTTTTCTACAGTTTATTTAATACTTCTCTTTGGCTTTTACCCTGGAACACCAGGTCTACCTACAGTTACAAGTTTTTAAAAAATGAAATTAAAAATCAGAAACAAATAAAAAAAGTGACAGCAACGATAAACAAACATGCCCATTTTAAATGCAGTTGAGCAAGGTAGGCAGCAAATTTTCAAGCATCATCAGCCTCAAAAAATGGTTTTTCACCACTATCTAAAAGGTAAAGGTCCCCTGTGCAAGCACCGGGTCATTCTTGACCCATGGGGTGATGCCACATCTCGACATTTTCTAGGCAGACTTTTGTTTTATTGGGTGGTTTGCCAGTGCCTTCCCCAGTCATCTTCCCTTTACCCCCACAGCAAGCTGGGTACACATTTGACTGACCTCGGAAGGATGGAAGGCTTAGTCAACCTTGAGCCGGCTACCTGAAACCAACTTCCATTGGGATCAAACTCAGGTCGTGAGCAAAGCTTGGACTGCAGTACTGCAGCTTACCACTCTGCGCCACGGGGCTCACCACTATCTACAGCATCCAATTTATCATTATTATCATCACGATCTGAATACTGACAGCTGCCAAACTAGGGGACAAATACCTTTAATTTTTGCCCTGCCAACAAAAGATATCACAACCACCAAATGGAATAAACCTAAACCTCCAGCTACACAGTGGCATGCTTGGCTTCATGGAGTATTTGACAACTGTCAATCAAAAGGCAGTCAACAGACCCCTCTGCCAATACTATTTGAGATGGACACCATTCAAACTTAGCAAAGATCCATATTTTGCTGTGAAATGTGATATTCAGTTGTTACCTAGGGACCCAGAACCAGCACTCAAGCCAGTCACACTGGTTTTCTGCTTCCCGGCTCCATATGGATGAAATACATAAAGGGAGAAATCAGACATGCAGGCTGTGAAGCTCAGACCAGAAGAACTACTACTAGAACCAGTTAAATCTGATTGGCTACTACTATGTCGTGTTCTGCCAAAGGGGCTGCCCAAGCCAGGTGATGAACCTATAGCAGGGGGAAGAAACCTCAAGTTAATGATAATAAACCACATGTGCTCTGGTACAATCTCAAAAAAATCAGCCAACAGCAGCATTATTTATTTATTTATTTATTGCATTTATATCCTGCTCTCATTTCCAGCAAGCCGGGCTCAAAATAATTTTGATTATTAAAACATGGAAACCAATGTTTATGACATGGGCATATGTTAACATGTTCTTGATAGCAAGAATCTCTTTAGGTCCTACAAAGATACTCTAAGAATTGTCTATCTGGATTACTGAGCTTAAATCATTGGGGGAGGAGATTTAACATGTTCAGAAATTTCAGTTGGTACAGAACGCTGTAGCCAGGATGTTGACTGGAGTGGTTCGCACAGAATACATCGCTTCACTCTTGACCCATCTACACTGGCTCCCAATTTGTTTCCAGACACAGTTCAAGGTGCTGGTGTGAACCCTTGCAGCCCTATATCGCTTAGGACCAGCGTACCTCAAAGACTACCTACTCCCTTACAAAGCTACCTGACCACTACGGTAATCATCTGAGGCCCTGCTTCATGTGCCCCATTTTCTGCATCATTTGGGTGGCAAAGAGGAGAGGGGCCTTCTCAGTCATGGTATCAAAATTACAGAGCTCCCTCCACAGGGATACTTGTCCCAGAAGGGAAAGCCCACGCCGGCACGGGGGGGGGGCATGTTCCCAAGGTTTCTTGGGGCAGAGCTACTTTTAGTCAGCTTCCTAACCTCTTTCCTCCCAGGAAAGCCCCCTTGCGCTGCGGTGTTGCTAAGCCACCTTTTTTCTTTTCTTTTAAAACTGTTTTAAAGTTCTTTTTGGCAGCTGGGAAGTCTCTGAGGCGGCGAAGTGGCTGTGATGCTTCCAGTCACTGCCTAACTGCCCCCCCTTTCAGGAAAGGGCTGCCCATGGTGCCAAAATTATTAGTATTTAAACATAAACAATTCTTGGAAATGGAAAAACCTAGATTCCTTTGCGCTATACATTTTGAGCATGAAAATCCCTGCCTTAGGAAGCAATTTACTCATTCTAAAAGAGAAAATATTTCATTGCTCCCCCAAATTTTC
Source organism: Euleptes europaea (assembly GCF_029931775.1). NCBI lineage: Eukaryota > Metazoa > Chordata > Lepidosauria > Squamata > Sphaerodactylidae > Euleptes > Euleptes europaea. The sequence goes on along the minus strand of NC_079320.1, from coordinate 32,274,211 downwards.
CAATTGTTCTATTAGAAAAATTATAAACATGACCTCAGAAAAAATGCAAAAGAGTTTCTGCTCGAAATATTGTCGAAGGCTTTCACGGTCAGAGTTCATTGGTTCTTGTAGGTTATTTGGGCTGTGTGACCGTAGTCTTGGTATTTTCTTTCCTGACATTTCACCAGCAGCTGTGGCAGGCACCTTCAGAGGAGTAACACTGAAGACACTGGAGACACTGTCCTTCAGTGTTACTCCTCTGAAGATGCCTGCCACAGCTGCTGGCGAAACGTCAGGAAAGAAAATACCAAGACCACGGTCACACAGCCCGGATAACCTACAAGAACCAAAGTTTCTGCTCAGTTTTTCAATTTTCTTCCCAAGCTTTCATGTCTCTATACCCAAATTATTTTTTTCTAGTAATTCATTCATCTAGGCCATTGATGAGTAATTTAACAGCATTTTCAATATCAAGTTTTACCTGGTGACACAGTTTTAATCTTTGGTCCACTTTGTGCATTATTTTCTGCAGGGCAGGTTGAACCTAAAGTTTCCAGTTCCCCTCGATTGGAAGAAAATACAAGATCAAGGGAAGGAAGCTTCAGCATACATTCCACCCTTGATACAGGTAAGCAGCTGAACTTGATCTGGGAGGGCTAAGTATTGGGGGGTGGGGGGAAGAGACATGGAAAACAGTAACGTTAAAAAACAACTTTATTAATTAGCTATTGGATCATGATATACTCCAAGTAAATCACAATTTTTAAAATTGTGATTTATTTGAAAATGGCTTCATATTAAAAATTGAATCTTACAGTTTCTTCTACAGAAATACAAATCCAACATAAAAGCTGTTAGGATCAGTGGTGTGCCACATTCTAAATCTTTCAAGGTGACCCTTGCTTAGTTCACAAACAGCAGAATTTTTTTAATTTTAAAATTTTATGTATTTATACCCTGAATATTAATATGTGCAAGATGGCTTACACAAGTATACAACATTAGAACCGCCCTGTAAAATGAAATGGCAGCCACGTATCATAAACATTTATTAAAAAGGGAAATGTCTTTGGAGGGATATTGCTTTTAGGCTTATTGAGACCCCAGTTTCTCTGATCATGCCCCTTCTTCTAAATATTCTCATCGAGAGCATTATGGCATTTTCAAATAATTCCCATCCGTTATACCCCTGACTTCAATGGGACAGGAACTGCCTCCAAGTCATAATTTGTGCTGTCTTTCTCCTCACCTGAACTCTTACATAAACTACCACATCCACAGGGAAGGAGGAGTATGCTGAGGTTGATGAGGACACCAAGGAAGCTGTGGACTCTTCTAAGGGATCTTGCATATCGAACTGCCCAATATCCTCGTCTTGCGAGCTAACAGCTTTTAACAGTACAAAGGAGTTAGTTTTAAAAATTATACAGGTAAACCTGAAACAAATTATAGCTGTGATAGAAACGAAGTTATTTTGTCATGCGATACCTGCATAGTTCCTTTCTATTGGAGTTATAGGTATGGTTTCAAGGGCCTTCTCTAGAAAGTCCAACAGGCAGGGGCTAATCACCATTTCCTCTGGCAAAGACTGGAGTGCAACCCAAGCGTACAATTTTGCTGTTTTGACGCCACCACTTCCCTTCCCTTTGGCTGAAAGGTGTAAAAAAAACAGCATAATTTGAGACTCCTCAAAGGTAGAGAAAAGCGAGGTATAAAAACCACCTCTTCTTCTTCTATAAAATTAAACATAAAATTAAAAAAGTCAACAACAGAAACATGTATGTTTGCATCTGAACAGCCCATTTGGCAGAAAGGCAGCTATGCAAGGTTAGGGACAAAGCCCTGACTGAGGCGTGCGGGAGTGTGTGTGTGTGTGTCCAAGATTTCCATGGATTCTGTATTTTTAATGTAGCTCCTTACAGTATATTCTACACTGTCCCTGGCTCCGAGGAATAATTTTCCTATGTAACACAAAGAGCTGCAGAAGATTGGCCGAAGTGGGAAAGATGTTAAAAATTAATTCTGTAAGTCGAGTACCACTTATGATTCTTTGAATCTAACATGGTATTTCTACAGTAGCAAAGTCTACATAATTTACTTATTTAATGCAATCACACCTATTTCTCAGTTTGAACAAGGGGGGATTCCAGTAAGTGGGGAAATATAACTGAATTAAATGCATTAAAAAGCAGGAGCAGCTGCTGAAAACCAAATCAAAATGAGTATATTTCTAACCTCTAAGTAAGATATGCATATTCTTTAAAAACCTTGAGCTCAGTATACACAAATTCACATTTCATCAACATTCCAAAGACCTTAAGTACTACATGCCACTGCAGTAAACACTGAACAAAGGACAAAGAAAATGGACAAGTGTTCTTATTTGGTAAAATAAAAGTTAATTCAGAGGAGAAATCTAAAGCAGAAGTAAATGAGGAGTCAGTTAGGGCCATAAAGGAAAGATGGGTATTCTGAAATCTACAAGAAAGCTTTAGCAGCAATCAGAATTTCAGCACTGCAGGTTCGCCTCTGGTGCCAGTATTTTTTAGATGCTCGCCATGAGTCGGAAGTGACTTGACGGCACTTAACACAACACGCAAAGAAGACTCTAGCAATCTGGGTGCTCTACTACAAAGCAGAATACAGATCTAAATACAGCAAAGCTTTGATCACAACATGGAAAGAATGAAATCAAAGAGAAATCTCTACCTGATGGGATGGGTGGGGGTTGGGGAGGAAGTAAAGTTTTAGCCTTGAGGTGAGAAAAAGGCATGGCAGTATCTTTCATACCATACAGCTTGGATTCTTTGGAAAGGGTTCTTGGCAGAGACGAACCACGGGATGCATTTGGCGATTCAGTCTTTAACATCTTGGAGTTGTAATGTAGCTGAAAAGAGAGAAATTGTTAGTTTGTCATCTGTATAGGCATTCTCTCACGGGATGGGTTCACAGGCCTTTCCACTATCTAAACAGAATAATAATTCCTTAAAACACAATTTTTTGGAATATAGGACATATTACTTTACATAACATTTAATAATTAAAAATTTGCTGTAATGCAGTACAAAAAAGTGTAGTAAATCTGAACATGTATTTAGCTATCAATCTGCCCAATCTTACTTTTTTTTTTTGCTCTCTATGATGGTTTTTTTTCTGACCTGGATAGTACAGGCTAGCTCAGTCTTGTCAGATCTCAGCAGACAAGCAGGGTTGGCCCTTGTTAGTATTTGGATGGGAGACCATCAAGAAATACCAGAGTTGCTACGCAGAAGCAGGCAACAGCAAACCACCTCTGAATGTCTCTTACCTTGAAAACCCTACGGAACTGCCATAAATCAGCCACAACTTGACAGCTTAAAATAAAGCTAAGTTTTTATGTATTTGTATTTTGATTGATAATTTTATGATTGGGTTTTATTATTTTTTTTTAATTCTGTTCGGATGTTACCTGAAACATTTTTATGGAAATGTAACATTTTAGAAGGAAAATAAAATAGGTTACCAGCTAAGGCTGTAATCTGCATTCAATAGAATCAGCATGCAGAATTTCACAACTACTACTGTAACGACTACTATTAACACCTTTTCATACAATGTATGGAGGCCCTCGGCACAGCCAGAAACAAAAACTGAAGATTTTTTTCATGTTACAACCAACATTCAGTTTCAAATCAAACAAAAGAGCTATAGCTGGCTAGCTATTCAGTGTCCTTCCCAAAAAGGGTTGTTCCTTAAATTTGTTGAAAAATTTCCCTTTTCTCTATGTGGCCTCATCTGTGGATGGGGATGTATCAGCTATTAGATATATTAATCCTGTGGCACCTTAAAGATTAAAATAATTTTTATTCCTGCATAAGCTTTTACGGACTAGAACCCACTTCCTTTGATGCCAAGAGTGAATCTTTAGTATGCAGAACTTTCACACAGGTGGTGTGGAAAGCAGAAACGAACAAACAGAAAGGTCAAGGAACTGTGAAATGCAGGAAGTGCATTACCCCGCTCCCACTTCCTACATAAAGGGAGCAATATTTTTGAGCAGACTTGCTCAGTAAGTCCCATATTATTCATCTAGGAATGCTTATGCTGGAATAAAATATTGCTAGTCTTTTAGGTGCCACAAGACGGCTGTTGCTACAACAGACTAACATGACTACACCTCTGGAAATATCATGGTGGTGGCGCCTCATGAGGAAAGCAGGTGAGTGAAAGAAAGATAGGCTTATATTTTCCCACATTTGCCTCAAAGAGGAATCCAGCATTTCCCAGCCTTCCTCTACTTTTTACCTTTACATCCACACCAGGAATGTAAAATACTGTTGTCTCCAAGTCACTAGACTTTGTCTGCAGAGATGATGGCACTTTCTTTCCAGCCAGTAAGTGAGTAGTTGATGCATAGTTAGTTTGAAATTTCTTCTTTTTTGAAGGAGACTCTTGGTCTAAACTTCTAGAACTCCGATCGTAGCTCCTGAAAATAAGTAGCAGTACACAGCAGTGTTCAATAGGACATTTCACTGCATTATGTTATTTTTAAAGTGCAAAGTGAGAGATGTTAAAACAATTGAAGCCAAATAATATACTGCCATACATCTAGCTGGTTTTTCTATGCCCATACATCTTACTGTTCATTCCTGTATCTTACCGTCTGTATTATGAAATATTGCCTCAGTGGGAGAACATCTGCTTGGCATTCAGAAAGTCCCAAGTTCAATTCTCTGCATCTCTAGCTAAAAGAATCAAATTTGGGTGATGTGAAAGACCACCAACTGAGACCCTGGAGACCCGCTGCCAGTCTGAGTAGACAATACTGACCCTGATGGACCAAGGGTCTGATTCAGTATAAGGCAGTTTCATGTGTGTTCCTTTTAAAAATTCATATAATGCCATGTGTCTTCCCATTAGTGAAGTCTTTCCACTAAGAGCCAGTGATAGGAATGCGTAGGAGCAGAGGCCACCAGATTAATCAAACAGAATTAACACTTACAAATCAACAGGCTAAAGCAGATAGCTGTGTAGCAGCTGAGGTGTCACTAGAGAGTCTCTAGTGACCATCTATTTCATGGGACATATGGGCCTCCAAAAAGATCGGTGCTGTTAGACAGGTTCATGTGGAGCAACTAGTCCTTTAAATATCTGGTCCTAGACTATTTAAGCCTTTAAAGGAAATTATGAACAATTCTCTCCATCCAGTCACCAGTTCAGAACATCCACTTTCTCATCTAATTCTTCTGATAATGAAAAAGACAGCTGACTGTCATCATCGACATTCTGATGACCACTTATTCCAAGTCTGCAGATTGCTTCACAGAATAGTTTCATATAGTTATCAGCCTGAAGGTCAAGATGAAAACTTCAAGGCCAGTTCCCCCAGAATGATGGCAGCATCATCAGCCTTTTCCAGAAGTGTGCCATTACCAGAACTCTGTAGAGTAGCCACATGGGCACACCCATTGATGTTTTTTCCAACACCACCCCTGTGATGCACATACTAGAGCAGATGCTTCATTTCAATATGCATCCCTGAAATCCTATTCAACTAATGCACTTATACCTGGAAGGTCAACTTACTAGTCTATACCCTGCAGTGTGATGTACAGAGATCACAAAGTAGTAAAAACAGGCTGCTTGCCTGTAACTGTTGCTCTTCAAGTGGTCATCTGTGGATTCACATGATCTGCCTGCCTTGCCCACAATAGGTGCCTTTTTAACTTGGAGCAGTGACTTACTTAAATTAAACTACTCATTTGACCTGATGGCGTTCAGCAGTATCTTGAAGCAGTGCCACTGGAAGGAAATGAGTAGCAAAGGCACAACGCCTAAGGGCATACACAGTTTGAAGCTGAACTTCTGATGGGAGAAGATGGTTGCACCAAAATCCTAGCTCTACGAGTTTCTGAATTGTTGCTCTGTGCAGCAGGTGCAAATCCCATCAGCGTGATACAGAGAGACCACAAAGAGGTAATAAGGAAATTGCAGGATATGTTTTAGAATCACATACTACGTGCACGAATGAAGATCACGTACTAAGCTTCCAAATTTTCCTCATGAACCGCCTGCTATGATGGAAATTGCTCATTTTGAGGCTTCAAAAGTTGTTACCTTGTCCCGAGACGTCGGCTTCTCCCGCCTGCTCGGGACTTTCCCAGGCCCCTCCCTCTGGACACACGTCATCACGGAGAACAGGAAAGCAGCACGGAAGCCTTATCAGTGGGCAAGCCAGCCCCAACGCAAGCAGAGCTCCCATCTACACCAACACCCAGCAGAGCTCGTCCCCAAAGCCGGAGACAAAGAGAAAGCCGGGACAACAAAAACCTCCTCCTTGCTCTCCACAACGCAGCCCCAAACAAGCAGGAAACCCAGGGACACCTGCCTTTCCACCTGGCAAAGCAGCAATGCGAGCGAGGTGCGGGACTGCATAAGCTGGCAAACAGCTGATAGCCCCAGGCACCACTGATCAGCTGTTGAAGCCAGCAACGTATGGGTTGGCATGGGGGAGGAGGGCAAGGCAATATGCCTTCACAGGGGGAGTGGCTAGGCAGGCGAAAGGAAGAGGAAGGGGCTAGGAAGCCCTATAAAAAGGCCAGAGATACCAAAGCCAAGGAGGAGGCAGGCTGAGTTGTTCCTTCAGGATGGGAAACACTACAGCCGGGGAAGCAGGAGGCTTGTCTTCTTCCTCCTCTTCCTAGTCTGAGGAAGTTGACTCTGGGAGGGAGTTAGCAACAGTAGATCTGTTGGATAGTGCGACCCAGGGGGTGGGGCTTCACATACCTCCTTAAGCTTATGTCATCATGTTCTTGCTGAAGTGTTGTTGGATGAAGAACACATTTCCCACAGTCAATTTCAACTCTCACATCAAGCTCAAAGTCGATATTCCTCTCTGTAGTTGTGCCAGTCACACTTCTGTTGGCTGGAGTTGTTGGCCACCGTTCAGTAAACAGTTGGTGTACAGCAGCAAAACCTGTTGCTTTCTTACGAGAAACTGGCCTGCGGAGAGCAAAGAAATATTTACAAGTTTGAAAAAATAAACTTCCCTGGCTCGGATAGTATTTTACTATGTTCCAAGAGACTGCATGAACCTACCAAAGCTACCAAGAAGGGGTGGGGGTAGCTCTGATTAAGTACCACATGAGTCCAAGTAGACATAAACAGTGATAATTTCTTGTAATCTCAGCCTATGCGAGGTCTTCTGTGAATTTATGTTTTAAGGAAGTGCAAATGAAACTAAAAATTCTGAATTGATGCAGCACACTCTTCGTAAGTGTTCATTTGTATTCATGGAACTCAAAATGCTGAAAGGGAATTTTTTGTCCCTCTACTCAAAGACGATCTGAGGTAAGTAGATGAGGGAAGAAGAAATGTGTCCTGTCACCATGGCGGCAAAGATAGGACTGAGGGAAGGAGCACTCTCCCTGCCTCTGTCATGTGCTGCCTTGGGCAGGAAAACTCCGGCTCATGTCGGAGGGAAGGGCGAGCATTCCGAATCTTCTAGAAACAGCTAGGAAGCTTTAGAACCGTTTTACATGGCTGGCTTGCGCAAATGCGGCACCGGGTGGGACTGCAAAGAAGCCACAACGATGAACAACAAGATCCCTTAGTGCAGATAATAAACCAAACAGATTTTAACCCTTGTTGCATTTACTTCATAGTTAAAAGTACAATTTTCCCACTATGAGAACACATGTTTGAATGTAGAGATGAAATTATTATTCAAAATTATTAGAAGATATGTACCCATGTAGCTGCCTTACAGGGGTATAAAGATATCAAATAATCTAGAAGAAGCAGTTACTCAATGATAATAAATCAGAAATAGAAAGTACAACCTTATGTTCGTGGTGCTGTGGCCATGTATAATGAACAAACGCATTACACACAATCCACCTGGTCTCCTGAAAGGAGCTACGGATAGATTTTTCAGCCTCGATGTTCACTACGCGTATTCTGGGGCTGAAAATCCATGTGCTGCCCTTTCCAAAAGACATGGCAATTGCACCCATCAGCAGGATCATGTGTAGTGTATTCATCCCATATGCCCAGTCAAACATAGACTGAAAAGAGCTATTGTCTTGCTTTCTATTTTCACTCACCATACCAAAATGCTAACCAGTCAAGAGTTCACAGGGAAGATTTTATACAGAATGGACTGCTTTCTGTGCAGAAACTAGTCTTAAGTAAAAAGCTATAACAACAATAGTAACAAGTATTTTTTCCCCCTTAAGGATATACTTACTGTGCCTTTCGGTAAAAGTAAGGCTTCTCTCTCTCATGGTCTTCCTCTTTTTCAGAATCCTCACTTGTTGAAGACAAGCTGTCATCCCGTCTTCCTTCTTCAGGCTGGAAGGGAATGCTTGGTGAGAAGACAGCTGGAGTTTGGGGTGAATTGAATACTGAGCATGATCCTTCACTAGTAGATGAATAATGAGATGGACCATCAATGGTTACTGACAAAAGATCCGATTCTGACTCCTCCGGAAACTGATTATAAAGAGACAAAAAAGACATTGAGATTATAGCTGCTGCTTCTACCAGGGACATAACAGATGTCTTAAAGGTAAAGCAAATAATCTTCAAAGTCATATTTTGGACAGGCCAAATGATTCATACTATGCCATGAATTATGTTTTAGAAATGAATGAATGAATGACCTTGAGCAAACGCCTCAGAGAGAGAAATTAAAAAAACAAGTTATATCAAGCATAGATTGAAATACATACTAGTATAAAATTTTAATTTTTTAAAGCAAAGCTATAGAAGAGCAAGAGATCCTAAGGCTGCCTGTAAATGTGAGAAATGAACAGAAATTGTTAGTGAATGGAAGTGCATGCACAATGTTGAAACAGAATGTACACCCTTATCTTATCTTTGGGACCATCAATGTTTATGTGGTGAGGAGTACTGAGCTAGATTTGCATCCATCTACCAGATATTTGGATGAATGCCAAAATTCTTTTGTCAATTCAGATAGCTGGAAAATTTCTGATGAGAAATAACATACTGATTAAAACGACTGGGTCATGCCAAGAATACACAATTTGGCTTCAAACAATAAATGTTGTTTATTCTCATCACTATGCATCTCATCACTGCCCGCCTGTATGTTAGACTCCAACTAGAATGGTGAACAAAATTTTGGTGTCTAAGAGCGTTGAAGTCCTCTAATAGTCTACCTGACAACACTGACTTTAGAGACAAGATCAGAAAAAGAAGATACTGGATTATGCCATATTGCAAGTTTTTGCCTATATGTATTGTGATTCTTTGCCAAGCAGAATGTGAGATGATCAATGAAGCAGATTTTCCATGCGATTAATTAGTACACTTGTTGATTTTAAAAGTACCTGAAAATACCCTTCCCCTGGACAGCTGGACTGTGGTACAATCCCCAAAACTGTTTTATTCAACTTAATTAAAAGTGAAAAAGAAAACAAATTAAAACAACTGTAGAAAAGAAACACACATCTACAGGAAAAAAGTGATATAAAATTAAATTTCATTAATAAACGTAAAAATGGCTATATTTGACAAAGCACAAATAGCTTAATTACGACAATACTAACCAAGACTTAAAATCTATCTCTTGTGCCTAGTATGTATTTCATCATGGTATTTAATGAAATGAAGAATAATATATGGAGACTGCCTTACTGTGTCCTGTATATTGAAAGTTACTCTGGGTCCAGGAGATGAACCATCTACACGTATTTCTGGAAGTTCTTCACTCTCTCCAAGACGGGTACTAACCAGCAAAACAAAATCATAGAAATAAGTCATATTTATCATTACAAAGATCTCTCTGGATTATATCATCCATTCATCAGTATGGCTAGATAGACATTCTTTATTACTGTTTCATTTTTGTGCCATTCATTTCAGTAAAGCTGTTGCACATGCCACTGAAAGCCAATGTGGCATAGTAATTAGAATGTCCAACTAGGATCTGAGAGACCCAGGCTCAAATCCCCGCTCTACCATGGATGCTCACTGGGTGACCCTGGGCCAGTCACACTCTCTCAGCCTAACCTACCTCACAGGGTTGTTATGAGGATAAAATGGAGGAGAGGAGAATTATGTAAGCTGCTTTGGATCCCCAACAGGGGAAAAGGCAGGGTATAAATGAAATAAGTAAGTAAATAAATAGATAAGATCTAACACTTGATAGTAACAAATGGATAACATGTATTGTAGTTACAAGACTGAATAAAGTGAAATGACAGAACCTTAGTTAGACAATTCTGTTAAACTTTATAAACCCATTGATACACTAGGTCATAATAACTGATACATAAAAAGTCAGATCTGACATCATAAATCCATTATATTATAGTAATGCCAAGAAATGGAACATGGAGTTATGCAGGTAAATAGCTGGTACTGTGCAGATAGGGAGCTGAATTCCAAAAATCTATTTCATGAACAGTAGCATCTTTCTCCATTGAACAGCCTCTTGGGTCAGGGGAAAGAGCGTTGCACCAGAGGAAGGCACCACTGTTAGCAGAACTGGTCTGTGGGATCAAACTCAGGAGTTTGATTCTCAATGGCTGCCACTGAGTTCTAAGCAACCAGGTTAAAAGGATACGACATATGACATAACTAAGAGTAGCCAAAAGCCCCACCCCCTCCAGATAATGGGTTCACCAATGGTGTGTGGGTTCACCATTTTGGAGGACATTGCTTCATAGGGTCGCCATGAGTCGGAAGCGACTTGACGGCATTTAACACACACACACACACACACACACACACACACACACACACACACAAAATGGTGTGGGGAGGTTTGGCCATCACTCTACTAGTGCCCATTATTCTACCCCCAACCCCATAGGTTGCCATTTGTTCACACTGGAAAAATTTAGGGAGGGTTTGTTTTTTGCTCACAAATTTAAGAATTGGTTTTTAAAAGTCACTTTACCTTGTCCTGTCCATTCTTTTTAGAGGTGGTCTTCCAGATGCTGAGATGCTTTTGGATCGATTATAGCTAGGTTTGTAACCTAGGCCCCATTTGTCTTTTAGTGATGCTGCCTAAAACACATACATACAACTTTATTTCTTTATTAAATCTCAGTGTAATTCTTGCATATCTTGACAGTTTAGCAATATTCACAAAGGAACAAGCATTACAAACTACCTGGAAAATCCAGAAATAGTTAAGCATGCTCTACTGTGGCCTAAATGGGCTTGACTTTGCCTGTGTGATACCCCACAGATGCAAACCTAAACTCAATTATCTGGAAGTAACAACCATTTAATGTAATGGCACGTGCCTGTGAGTGGATGTGAACAGAACTGTGCTGTAAATGATGTCGGCACAACATAAGGCCAATGGGTTAATTGCAACCCCTTGACAAAACATCAAAAACCATTAGATGCACTTTCCTACAGCTTTGTAGGAACTTCTAAGGCCCACCATCGTAACCAAAGTGGGAATAGGAAATGCTTGTAAGAAGGGAGCCTTTCTTGCATCTTAGGATACTCCTTCAGGTGGGACTTTTTGTATGTTTTAGTTTTAAGGCGATAAGCTTTAGCTTATTCCATTCATCTGTTATGACTCATTAAATTAGTATTACAGTATATCAAGTACTAAAGTCTGGCTATTAAGTGTAAAACTGCCATTGTAAATCTTACTTATAACTGCCATTATATTTAATACTATCGATATATATTTTTCTTTCCTTTGGTATAATTGTCTTAACTGTTTCAATTGTAAATGAGATCATGATTTGATTTCTTTTGCTTTTGCAGTAACCTTGGCTTTTAAAAAATGTTTTGTTTATATTCTTATAAAATATATTTTTTTTAAGAATTAAGGACTGACAATGAAGATTTTCGAGACAGGATTACATCCAGATTCCTGTACCTACTACTGCAAACATTTTGTCTTACACTGTGTAAACACTAACATTTCGGCTATTTACCATTTGGTCACATTTTGTAATACTTGTAGACATTTGTTTGTTACTTGTTCAACCTTTGGTGTAGTAAATAATTGTTAATGTTGGTTTTTATCATGGTGCATTGTATTTCTGGTATGTACCACTGTATCTGTACTTCTGCTCTTCCACCAGAAGTGCTGAGGAAGATTGGTGCTTATTTTTCTAGCCAATTAATGCTGTGTTGCCAAACTGTGTCTGCAATTCCATTAGTGTGAGAACTGCTGACAGCAAGCCTTGTGTACTGTTGCTGTCATACAAAACAAGGAATAGTAATTAAACTGGCATTTGGCATAGGAAGACAAAACAAAATTAGAAACTGACAGAAAAAAAGAGAGAGGAACCAAGAGATGGGATACAGAAATAGAAAGTTATGGGATAACAAGAGTTGGAGATACAGAGAATTCACAGAAACAAAACCCTACGGGTACAGGGTAAGGAAAGAGAAACTGAGAATAGGCTGCAGAGAGTTGAGGATGAAGAAAGAGGGAAAATAGTGTGGGTAATACAGATACATTACAGAGCCTTGTAGGATGAAAAATCAATGGGAAAACACAATGGAAAGTATGTAGAAACGAGAAGGTAACTTGAGAAATGGGTCTACAGAGAAACCTGTGGATAGCTAACATAACAGAGGTGGAACAGAGAGAGAAAGAGTAGAGTGTGAGCTATGCATAAAGTGAGAGAAATTATTTTTTCCTTAGAAAAAAATGAAAATTTAGGGGAAACTGAAATATATGTATTTACTTTTTTATTAAACCTAAAATTGCTTTACTGTTTTAGCATAAAATGCCTCATTTATACTAAACAAATTTTTGCTATTTGGCGTATTTATGGAAGTTTTCTACATGCAAACTGCAATGACACAAAATACTAAAGAGCTACATAGTGCTGTTTCCCATGCTAGCCTAGTCCATGTCTTCATTTCTGCCATCTGAGAGATAAACAGGAAACACAAATTGCGTAGTAAAGATAATACACTGTGTTATTTGGACAGAAACAGGCTCGTTTAGTAATAATAGCACATTTAGATATAGAGTTAAATGTTGTAACGCTGAACTCTTCAGTAGCACAGTACCATCATCCCCTTTATAGTATGCATGTGGGGGGGATCTCATTTTACCATCCCTATTTCCTTTTCCCCTATCCTGAAAGTCCCCATGGCTTCTCCCCCTTTCCTGTTTCCTTCTCTCCTTCTAACCCACCTTTGTTTTCCCTTGTCTTCAGCTTCCCCGCCTTCCCTCCCCAGGCAGGGATACCACTTTCTACTAAACTCCTTTTTAATAGCGTGAAAAATAACAAACATGGAAGTAGCAATTTATAGTTATTTTTAAAAGGATGTTAAAGTGCAAGAAGAATCTTTAAACACTGCTCACCCTCATACTTGACCTGCGCAGTTTTTTACGGACATCTCGGCGGATGTCATTGACCGCTACTGACTCCAGCTGCTGATAACGTTGAATTTCTTGGTTTATGGTTCCTTCACTTGCACCCAGCTTCCTGAGAGCAGTTAAAGTAAGTAATTAGAAGCACTAACTACAGCTTTGATTATGAAATTGTAACACAGGCAGCCAAAAGAGATGCAGTTACCACTAGTCACAGACCAATGTTCAACTTCTTAGAACATTTTCCTTTGGATGAGGCTTTTGTTACTCAATCTTTTTGTTCAGAATATAAACCAGACAGTTTCTGGTAGCCACTAAGAATGTTTTCCAGGCAATGACATGGAGCGAAACATTGTTAAGTGAAAAAGAGTTAGTCCTTTTTCTTAATGTGTTGAAGATATAAGAATGTGTGGGTAGATGGGGTGGTTGAATGAAAATTTCCAGTAAGTAATAATTTTCTCTCTCTCAATGGTTCTGGGATATGGCAGTATTTACTTCTGAGAAATGCCTCTGAAGAATTACAGTACCAAGGGGAGGAATGTCTCTATGATCCTACAGACTGCCTGCCTTCTCCCATTTCCACTTAACATCTCAATGAAAACATGGAATAATGTATGCCCACTCAACTTAGCTAATGTGAAAAAGAAAACATAGGATGGATGAGAAAGAGAAACATCACACCAGAATTTAACCGACTAAGCCACTTACAGATGTATGCTGGAAAGAAATAAATGGCTCTCCCATTTAAAAAGCATTAATAAAATCCTGACACTAATGTTCTCAGCAATGAAGTAATCAGTAAAAGCAGATGTAAGTTAATTTACAGACAGCCCGGCAGCTGCAGAGAGGGGATTACTCACTATAGTCTTGGAGTTGAGGATTCTACAATGCAACAGTTTGGAGAGAGTACTGCCAGTAGCTACCTCTCCCTCCAAGACGGTGCCTGCAGCTTGAATTTCTACATGGTACACCATGATAAGCCACATGACCTGAGGACAGGTTTACTATAGTTGAGCTAGGGCTGGCCTGGCTGCCTCCAAACTCTTTTCCCGGGCCGGGGGGGGGGGAGCGGGGACAGAGAGAAACTGCAGTGGCACTGCTGTGGCATTTATGGTGCCGCTTCTGATAGCAATGTCACTCTCCATAAGCTGATGATATGAAGGAAGCGCAGCAGAATATTAACTACAATCCCTACAAGCAGAATATTAACTACAATTAACTACAATTAACTACAGAATATTAACTACAATGGGTGTTGCAACTGTAGGAGAGGCAGCTGTTTCTGCTGTGAGTACATGGGAAGAGAGTGCAGCAGCGTTACCTTTGCTGCTGACCAAACATGGCTTTTCTGGAACCATGAGAAACTTCCTTCCCTCAGTGTCATAATTATACAAAGGAACCTGCTTGCTAAAAAGAAGGGCTTTTCCTAGAATATCATCACACCCAAGAACCACTGAATGATTTTTGGCCTAATAACTGTGTGGGCTTGTTTTGCAACAATATGCTTATGATTTTCTGTAGGCAAAGCAGAAGCCCACTGATTTGGAAGCACAACAGAAATTATCTTTCAACATGAGGAATAAAATAATCAACAGTATTAAAGAAAGGCAAGGAAAACAGGTCACTTAAAGATTCTGAAAGGAAAAAGAATAACACATACTTACTTCAGATCATCAATTACTTTGGCTTGTTCATTCAGTTCCCTTATGTCTACTAAACGTTTGACATATTTTCTTCCTCTCTGCTCTCCTGTCTGGTTGTTAGATGTTCCCTGCCTCCTACACTCAGCATTCTCCTGTTAAAAAAAAGCATATATTTTCATTCCTTGTTCTCAGTGTCTATGTTTTAAAAAGCAGAACAGATTTTCCAGCACCAATCAAAGCAGCATGCAAAATCAGTTTTAAAAGAGGCCAGCTGATTCTCGATTTGCCAATGACCCACTAATTCCATCATTCACGTAAAGATACTCTGTATAAGCTACCTACATGTCCCCATGAGCAAGACCTGCCCGCTTTTAAGTGTGTACTGTTAGAATCAGTAGCGTCACTCCTCGCTGATCCCGACAGATATTCTACAGGAACAGAGTAACGTTGGCTTTTGGGGCTCAAACCCAGCAGGTGATTTACAATCCGCTGCCCAAATGTGAGCTTGTGTACATCAACACATAGAGGACCACCATCTGATTTCTAAATGATAATAAATAGCAAGGTTAATAATTCAGGAAGCCTTGATGTCTCAGTTCTCTTTATTGTCTGGCTTTTTTCTGAGGAATTCTGCAGATATTTGACCATTCTATCCCTTTGAACATTTCCAGGAGACTTGGGTTCCTGTAACTCTTCTAGGCCTACATATGCAACTTACTTCCTCCCTCATGTTAACTGAAAAGTACTGATGAAAACTGGAAGGACAGACACAATTCTTCCAGGATTCAACGGTCCTGGGCATTTCATAACTAAGCCCTTGACTATCTTCAGGTCAGCTGATCAGGTAACCAGAATTTGATGGAATGTGTAGAGTGACTTTGAACTAGGTCAAGATTTATTTATAGCCTTTGCAAGATTGAAAAAAAAATCACTATTGAATTGTCAGATTCCCCCAGTGGGATAGAATAAAAGCTAACAGCCTGGTCGTATGTTTAGTTGGATGTGAGCTCAACTGATCAAATCCTTACCCCTGAAACTTCAGCTATGTTTAGCTGCTATTTCACTTAGTATATTAGAATGACCTTAGGATATATTAATTAGTCCACTAACCATACTAACAGAGGGAGACATTGTATCAACTTCATCTTCATCAGACAGGTCAGCCATGTTAACAGAGTTAAGGTCAGCAATATCATCTAAATCTTCTTCTCCTGTCAACGTTGTAAGGGTATTTCCCAGAGCATTTAATCTTTTCCCAATGTTAGGATCCATGTGCACATCAATGCCACACATCTTCCACAACACATTAAGAGTCCATGTTCCAGCACTATTACTTTCTGTTTTAACAGGAAAAGGAACAACATGCTTTACCAAGAGATTCAAGGCATACTAAACCCAAAAGCAGGTATTTATTTAAACATTCATATCCCACCCTTCCAGCAATTTGTTTCCAGGGTGGCTTGCACAAAATTCTATTAAGATTACAATAAAAACATAGAATACATAAACTCACAATTCAAACAATGGCAATATGAAAATAATAACAGTATCCAAAAACATTTGGAAAGTAGCTCAAGACTTCTTTTCTCAAGGAAGCTGTAGATAGTTTAAAATATTACCACAGTTTACCAGAATCTGTAACAATTATTTGGTAAATGTTGCATCCTCATTGGTTTGGTACAAAGAGTTGCTGCCTTTTTGGTATGTTAAGCAAAAATCAAGGCAATACAGTGGTTATGTTTTAGTGACAAGAAAAGGAATGGATTCAGTTTCTGGAAGCATGCTAGAGTCCTGATGATTCTTCCAAGAGACAATGAAAATATTACTATTACTATTTTTTTTAAACATCTGTCTTGAAGTCTCTCACTTGATATTCCCTTTTATGGTTGAATAAAATGACAAGACACATTCTGAGATACTAACTACCTTTTCAGCTTACAAAAGACACCGGAACCCTGATTTTCAGCCACTTCCCCCCACTGTGAACCTTCAACTTTGCTGGTCTCAGAGGACCGCTGCAGAAAGCAGAAAGGAAGTTCCTCTGCCTCTAGCACAGCTCTGCTCACACTAAAAAGGATCCACACCACTGAAGCATATCATACCTTTTTACAATTTCTTTATTCATTTGTTAAGAGAAAACGGCAACAGACAGTAAAAAAAGGAAGGGGCAACAGATTGTAGCTAAAGAGAAGTTTGCCCAGTTAAAGACAAGAATGGAATGACTCATGAACACTGGAAAAGGAAAACCAAAGCTAGAGAATGAAACATTTTTGAATTATGATTGTTATGAAAAAAGCTGTTATTGTGTGTCACTGTAGATTCAATGTTGTAATAAACTTACCTGCAGCTGCCTGCCCTGTTGTCCTTGAACACACCTCATAGGTACCATCTGGAACTACACCTAAAAGTGGAACCAGCATACAGTGAATCTACCATTATACACTTTTTTTAGCTCAGATTTGCACAACTATACTTTTTTCTGCTATTTCAGAAAAACACACTATTAAGTTCTCTTTTAGGAGGAAGCACAGGTATTTGGACAGTTTCTATTCTAATTCTGAATTCCTAATTAACATTGTATTTCTCTGTAGCATAGGCAAAACTCTACATCTCTTTACTGATACAAAACTAGGGTGGTATAGGATTTTCTGTTTCTTTTATCTAAACAAGAATGGGCCCCGATCTGGATGGTCCAGGCTAGTCTGATCTAGTCAGATCTTGGAAGCTAAGTAGAGTTGAGCCCAGCTAGTACTTGGATGGGAGACCACCAAGAAAGTCCAGGGTCACTACGCAGAGGCAGGCAATGGCAAACCACCTCTGAACATCTCTTCCCTTGAAAACCCTACAGGGTCGCCATAAGTCAGCTGCAACTTGACAGCACTTTCCACCACCAAACATGGTGAAATCCAACTTATTCTCTTCCCGAAAATTCTGCAGAGATTAGCGGTGGCCAAGACAACAACAAATAGAAATGCTTACAAGCGTTCATGACTAGATCTCCATGTATTTCTGGCTTCCAGTCATCCCAGGTTGTTTCAAAGCCGTCAGCAAAACGGATACAGAAGTTTTTAAAATGACCTTTGCTAACCAGAGATTCTGAAGAGCAGGCGGTAATTAAAGTGCTTTCAATGGTCAAGACTAATGCAGAGCCTGTGTCCAAATCAGCTGAGTGGTTAGACTGTTTATAAAATAAAAAAGCAAAGCAGCTCCTGTAATTCTGTTTATTTCAGTCACCAGACAATTGTAGTGCAGATATTTACAACTAGGGGTACTGATTTCTCAGTCAGTCAATCTTTAATACTGTTCTGTCATAGTATACAAACACACAAACATCCCCAACTGACATCAAAAATTACTGTAGAATAACTGGGTTTTATTCCTTCCCAAGGGGTTATGGGCAAGGATCAATCAACAATGGGCTACTTGGGACCTCTTTTACTACTAATCCCCAGGACGCATGCACCAGTTACATTACAACAGTGGATAAACTTTCAATGAAGCCTAAACTATGCAAAAAAGGTTTTGCTCCACCTTTAGGGGTTTTAACAATAAGGAGGCAATTCTTTATTGGTTATTTTCTTTATAGCAGCATAATGTAGTTTTATTAAACACTGCGCTACAATAAAACAGTTTCAGACATTAATGAGCAAACTAGCACATGTAGAGATCCACGCACAGCACAAGTCTGGAAAATTTCCAATGTAATATGAACTCATGGGACTACTGGAAACATCTAAATCACTCACTGTCAGCTACATTCTATTAAACATGGGGAAATACAGCTCATCAGATGTTGTGATTGAGATAACACTTATTACTTACATAGTACTTATTCTGTGTTTCTTTCTGTCCCCCAAAATTAATCTTGGGCCCCTGCCTCTGAATCTGTACCAATATTAAAAGCATTATATTTATATATTTTGGTTATTGGTTTCAAAAGTTCTAAAGCATAACAGGATATGCACTGTACTCAAAATGCTGCATCACTTAAATATTGGCTTGAGTTGTATTGTATAATACAATTTATAGTATACACCATAAAATCCTAATTGTTTAGTTTTCAGCAGTTAATTTGGAGTTTTCCAACCCGCATGACACTAGGGGGGTTACCGCACTTGTATTCCCAGCGATGTATTAAGAGTTTGAAAACGTTATAAAAAATACTGTTCGCACTTTCTATGTATTCCCACCAATGTATTAAGAGTTTGAAAACGTTATAAAAAATACTGTTCGCACTTTGTTTAGCCCCTTTAGCTGTGAAGACATCTTCCAACCATTTATAAGCCGTGGTATCCAAAAACCCTTTTAAAGCAATGTTTTTTATAACATTTCCAAACTCTTAATACATTGCTGGGAATACAAAGTGCGGTAACCCCCTAGGTCTCATATGGAGCAGTCCTAAACAGGCCTACTTGGAAGTAAGTCCCATTCTATTCGATTAGGCTTATTCCAGCGTTTTTAGGGTTGCTGCCATAAACAATTACATTTTGATGGTTCCACAACATTAAGAAACAGTTTAACAACTTTCAATTTTATTTCCATTTATTAAACAATATGCTACCTTTTGCTGAAAAGGTTTAAAGGTATTTCAATTACAAGGTAACATTATGCAGCGTCAATGGAGACATTTTATACTATTGTGCTCTAATTTGCAATCACCAGAAGTGGAACATATGTCTGTTATTTATTTTATCTATTTGAGCTTTTAACTATTTATATACCACCTCAAGAAGGTTGGCTATGATGGAGCAAAGATTATATAGATAAATAAAAACAGAATTGTCCTATATAACTGTTCTCAGATGAAGTGAGAGACATAGACTGTGCTACCTATTCCTTTCTTGAATTAAATGGCACAAATAAAACTTGTTCTCATATAGATTTCCCCCCTGTTGCAGGGACTCAAATGTTCTTTATTAAATAAGATCTTCACATATGTTCAGTTGCAATGTTATAATCCTTTTAGATCAAAATGGCAATAATAGCTACTAAATAAAGTTGTATATTGTTCATGGCTACTATTAGGTATGTAAAATATAAAGATTAAGAGAGTACTAAATATTAAGCAAATAGTTTTAAATTTATTATATTCAGGTAGTAGGGCAGGATGGAAATTTTCTAAATAAATAAAATGAATAGTAAATAAAATTCTACAGTGAAGAAAATATTTTGATTTTTAAATGAATGTATTGTAGACTTTTTTGGACAAGTTCATTTTTACAATATTTAACGAACATGTTAGAAGCATTTCTAGAACTGAAATTTTTCTCTCTCTCAAAATTTTATATACTTTAAGTGCTCCAATGTGATTGAGACAAACTGTTAGTTTATTAGTATTTTGAAGTTCACATTGTTAGCCTCAAAATATTAGCTTGGCATTTCAAATTATAGCATTAATACAGTATTAAAACTTCATGAAGTCTGTAAGAGAATTTTATAGATGCAGATAAATTGTTGCTTCAATAAAAACCATCTATTCTTCAATACCTGTGGTGCGTTTGTGATGGGCAGGCAAATCCCTAAATCATTAACTGTTAACTGAAGAAAGAGCGTCCCAAATGCTTGAGCAGATGTCTGCTGGATTCCAGGTAACATGTCAACTATTTCCTTCGTAGCCATATGAATGTCTTTATGCAAGGCCAGTCTCTGTTCATTCCAGTTGTCATAAGCAGCCTTGTAGTTCAGCCAGAAAAGCACAGCTTGGTAGAGGAAAAAATGATTTGCACAATGTTAGATCGAACATGTGCAGAAAGTCACCTTGGTTATAGCAATAATAAGTTGTGCCTTAGACGAACTAGGAACATACATGTGTCTCAGTTGTGTTATACTTCCTAAGTACAATCAAGAACAATGGCAGTATATTTCCTGCAATTTTGATTTTTTTTTATTCAAATAAACCCATATTCCTGCCCAAATACTGTTATTCAGAATGCACTTCTATCTAGATACAACAACGGACACAAGGACTAGCAGTACCTCTATCAAAGGCCACAGGCTGAGCAAAAACAATCGGTCTGTTCAAAGTGATGAGCACGGCTTCACGATCCGACGAGCCGCTGATTTCCTCTCTGAGGGCATTCCTTAATCCAATTCTAGTCTTAAAATAAGCAACCTGATGGAAGTCTGATCCAGCTTCTTCATAAACCTTCAGATATTTCGGAAATATTAAACATGAGAGTTTAACATAACAAACGACCAAACTTGACATCATAGAAACAAAATAAAATTCAAGGGGGGAGGTTGTTCATTTCCACTCAATGTTTTACAGAACTGTTTTTGTCACCTCCCTTTTAACCTTACTTTGAGTACCATACAAAGTGTGTGATGTAAAACTGTCATTCTAGGAACTCACCTGATGCTTAACTATTTGTCCTAACGCAAGATTCAAGTCCACTTGGCATTTACCAAAGAGCTTCAAGTAGCTGCTGCTACCAGGCATTGCTTTTGTTTGTATTCTATTTGAGAGCTCCAGTTCTATCAATCCTGTTTCAAATCTTACGGCCCTCATTGATGGTGTTGTGGCTGTCACCTGGATACCCTGATAAGGAAATTTTAAAAAAAAACACTGAAGGTGTGCTTCAGAGGTCTCGCGAACACTTTTTAAATAAAGGTTAGCAATAAGATTTCTGACTTTCAGCAGATTTTATGAAAAAGAAATCACCTGTTTGCTATTTTAAGCTAAACAGACAGATTCTTAAACATGTCTCATTTGATGGCAGATTGCTTACGAGATGATCTTTTATAGTAAGAAGAGAAGTAAAAAGACTTTGCAGTTTCTTGCATTTTTAGTTTTTCCTAAACTGGAATAGGCCAGCTACCAGCCCCATTGCCAAGAACCGATGGAGCACAGAGAGTAGACAGGCATCCTTTCACTATACCTAGAATGAGATCCCTATAAATGATACTTCAATGGTTCATTTATTGTTACGGCCATTGGCCAGCATAAAATAACAAAGCAGTGCAAGTACCTATATAACATTAGTAAAAATAACACTAAAAAGGGAACATAAAAATACAGTAAAATAACGATAATTCAATGGTTATTTATACTAGTTGATAATTGTTGTAAGCTACTTAGGAAGCCAATTGTTTTAGTTGAAAACTGAGGTAGAATACAACATAATTTTTTTAAAACAAATAAAGAACTATGACTAAATCTTAGGCTAAAAGCAGAAAACTAGGGATCTGTTACCTGTGGAGAAGTAAGGCAGACAAAGAGCAAGAAATGCCCTCCTACTGAGAACCAGTTAGTTTAGTACCTGACGCAGGACATAGCCTGTTTGCTATGGCTCAAAGATTGATCAGATGCATAATCATGATTTTGAAATGGAAAAAAACCTCAAAAAGTTACCACTAGTCACACAGTTAAGAACACAAGAGATGCAAAAAATACCTTAAACTGCAGACTTAAAGAATAGAGGAGAATCTTTGGCTTCTCTCCATCTGTTGTTCCATCGTGTTCGTTCCAAAGAGGAATAGGTTGCTCCCCTCCTGCAAGGATATTTAATGTAGTTCCAGAATTTTACTAAGGATTACACATTTGCACATAATCTATAAATGAAACCTATGTGTGGTGTAGTGGTTAGACTGTTGGACAAAGATTTGCAAATGCCAGATTTCCCAGTTTGCCATGGAGGCTTGCTTGGTGACCTGGGGCCAATCATATACTCTCAGCCTTAACCTACCTTACAGGGTTGTTGTGAGTATAAAATGGAGCAGAGGAGACCAATGTAAGCTGCTTCGGATCCCCACTGGGGAGGAAGACAGAGTATAACTGAACAAATATGAAGAAGCCTTGAAGAAGGCTTCTTATTCTGAAGTTAATCTTATAAAAGAGGGGCAAGATTTAAAAGTTCAAAAAAGTATCGCCTGTTTTCTCTGGCACAAACTTGATGATTTTTTGCTTCATGTCCACCATTAAACACTGGGTTGGTTTCAATCAGCGTTTTTGCTTGTGAAACAAATTACTAAAAATCCTACATTGAGGATTATGGGACCTGAATAAACAAAAGCCATGTAGGATGGTGGCTGTAAGTAAGGTGGGGAATTGTGGGAGATCCAGCAGAAAAGATGACTCGATCTAACCTACTAGCAAGTAAAATTTTAGTTGAATTCCAAAGCCATGACTCTTACCTGAAACCTTCTGTATTACTTCATTGACCTCTTTCATAAATACCTTCTGCACAAAAACTAAATGGTTCAAAAGATCTGTTGTAAGATTATGTTCAAAGGAACCAACCTGCCATAGAAAAAGAGGTCTCTTCAGATTAGGCTTATCATGAAAGAATGCGTGATAAAACTGGCTTCAAGCAGAGAGCAAAAACATTTCAAAATTTATTCCAGCACTAAAACATTCCCACTCCAAGTAAACCAGATCAAAAATTTGTTAAGACAAGTTTCTACTAAAAAGGTGTATGCAAGGAGCTACATGGTAGCTTCAGTCTTACATTATAGCGGTGGTTCTCAACCAGTGCTATGTGTTCTGCTGGTCGGAGACAGGGTTTCCATAACTATTACTAAAAATTTGTGAACCTTAATGATATAAATAATAACAGAACACCTGTAAACATATAAATGTCCTTCTCAGAAAAAGCGGCCTTTTTTCTATCATGGTATGACGCAGCTTCTTTGACAGAGTGATTACTGGAATGTAAGATATAAAAGGCTGTGAACCCCTGTGTTATAGTATCACAACACAAATACTGCTACCTGCAGAAACAACTGTTAATTCACATATATAATAAATGAACTTTCTGAAACAGAGGTAGTCTTGAATACAAACCTCAGCTACACAGCGCAAGTAATTTCCCTGGAGATAATAACCCTGCTTAGTGGGTAGCTCATCAATACTCCATGTCTGATCTGTATAGCTGTCATGCTCCTCCATGATGTATTTACCCGACATGGTTACAGGAGGAAGGTTAAGACTGGCTGACGGAGGAATACTAGACATATCAGTGGCGGAGACTTTAGAAGTAAATCGCAACCTGTGATTTGGCAACTCAAATGTAAATCTGGTTTGTGCACCTGTGAAACCAAGAAATATGCCTGTATTTAGTATTCTATATTAACAATACAAATAACTACACGAACAGCCACTCACTTTCTGCTTCACTGGTCAGTGCTACCCATTCTCTCTCTGCAAGCAGCTCAGTTAAACTGGCCCTGTATTGTGGGGGGGGGGGGAGTTTAAGAACATAAGAAAGGCCATGCTGGATCAGACCAAGGTCCATCAAGTCCAGCAGTCTGTTGACACAGTGGCCAACCAGGTGCCTCTAGGAAGCCCACAAACAAGACAGCTGCAGCAGCATTGTCCTGCCTGTGTTCCACAGCACCTAATATAATAGGCATGCTCCTCTGATCCTGGAGAGAATAGGTATGCATCATGACTAGTATTCATTTTGACTAGTAGCCATGAATAGCCCTCTCCTCCATGAACATGTCCATTCCCCTTAAAGCCTTCCAAGTTGGCAGCCATCACCACATTCTGGGGCAAGGAGTTGCACAATTTATGTGTTGTGTGAAGAAATACTTCCTTTTATCGGTTTTGAATCTCTCACCTTCCAGCTTCAGCAGATGACCCTGCGTTCTAGGATTATAAGAGACTGAGAAAAGCGTCTCCCTGTCCACTCTCTCCATACCATGCATAATTTTATAGATCTCTATCATGTCTCCCCTTAACCACCTTCTTCCCAAGCTAAACAGCCCTAAGCATTTTAACCGCTCCTCATAGTTTCTCTCATCCCAAACCAGATTGTCACCAAACTTCACTTGGGGTCAAGATACCATGGTTGAACTTCAGCAAATATGGACCACAGTGAAACTGCTGGAAATTCGGACACTTGATCGTATGCCTCCAATATCCATGTGTTTTTTCCCCCAACATTTGAATGAAGATATGCATTGCAAAGGGGTTTTCAATATCACAATATAGACAGTGAATAATCAATACTTTCCAAATTACAAAAAAGGGGAGTTCTGTCCGCTTAAAGTCTCCAGAGAAAACCACTAGTATTAGTCTTTGCATAAAGTGAGATGTCTAATAGGATGTTCCTCAGAGATTGAAGTCATAACCAGGAGGAATCCATGTTTCTTTACCCATGAGCAAAGACATAAAGCACCCAGCAGGACTTATGTCTTTTTTTCTGTTAATCTGGCCCATTCCTCGAGCCTTGGCACATTAGGAGTTGATTTTGCTGTACTCTCAAGTTCCAAAACAAATTCCCCAGCAATGCTGCTGTTAGGGAATGACAAGATCCAAAAACCTGAGTATGCAAAGTTTGTCATGAATTAGTCTGGCTTGTAAACAAAAGCAGTATTTCTAACTGCAACCATTGATGACCTAGAGTTATTCATAAATATCTGACAATAATATAGATTCTGCACTCTCATTCAAATTTCTGATACTGACTACAATGTTTGAACATTTGTGTTTTGCCGTGTCCTTCCACCCAGAGAAACACTTGACATGTCTCTCCAAACATCCCTTCGTGCCACACACATACACAGTTTAGATTATGGATGGGAGTCATTGAAAGAAAGCAGTCAAAAATCTATTGGAAGCATCCTATGTTTTTTAATCACCCATTAAAAGTAGAATTATTACATGTAATATAAGTGGAATTTGAAGCAACAAGAGATATAATGTATGTGAATCCTTGCGGGTGCCTGTATTTATGCTCCCTTGTTGCTATTTTACTATGCCAATAAAGGTGTCTGAATCTGATAATGTGATATTCCTTATCTTTCCTAAAAAGAGATCTATGAAGTGTTGTGGAACACCGTTACCTGTCATTCCATGGCTTCTCATTCTTCCCATCTTGTACTCGGCTTTTAAGGATGGCAAGAGAGCTGCTCCAATAGCAATTCCATCAATCATGGCACTGAATTTAAGAACAATGGGCTTCTTCTCCAAGCCTTCAGGCAACTGTGGAAATTCATTGGTTTCAACAGGCGTCTGGTTCACACTTGTAGGCGTCTTTTCTGCAGGTAATGGTGTTGCAGTATCTTCTTTTGTAGGCTGGGGTCTGTTTATATTTTAAAAAGGTAATGCACCGGGTCAATATTGTCCCATGGGGTGACATCATATCACGATGTTTACTAGGCAGACTATGTTTACAGGGTAGTTTGCCATTGCCTTCCCCCCCCCCAAAAAAAACCCCCAAAATTATTAGACACCACAAATGTTGGGTCCCGGTTGCCTGATTACAATATATAATATTGTCACGACCATGCAAATTTACAAGAAAGAAATATAAATCACAGCGAGTATGGCGAAATGTAATAGTAACACAAAAAGTCGGTGTCTTATGCGTATTTACTAAAAAGGACTTAGCTACCAATAGTAAACTGCTGATAACAGCATCAGGTTGCACATAACAAGGCACTGGAAATACCACAACATCTGCAGAAAGCATAAATTGTACCAACGCTAGCGTATAAATTGCTGCTAACGAACAAAAGAACATACAATATTGAACCCCAATACGATACAGCTTAAATACACTATAACTGTAGAAACAATAAACATTGAATAACAGAAAATAAATATACAACCAGTTCAGCAGTCAGAGATGATGTAAACCACAATCCAAAAAAATCCATGCAAATTTACAGGCAGTGTCCTAAACGGCAACCTGTCTCAATTAAAATACTCACATGGTAGATGGCTGTCTGATGAGGTCAGAGATCTGTTTTGAGAGCTGATGAGAACTCCGCACCATCATGCTGTGAAGGGTAGCTGGATGCTGAGGAATGTTGATGCTAATAGCACCTACTTTGAATACTGCAGCATTATTTGTTTTCAGCCCCCTTTGGGCACTGTAAAGTGCCTGTGATTTGGCAATGCTGCATTTCACCACCGTTCTAAGAAGAAGAAAATGGTCATTTATATTTTTTTAAATAATTTCTAAATGCGGAAAAATATTTTGCATCACTAATGAATGACAATAAACCAAGTCAGATAATTTATTAGCCATTTCAGGAAGCATAAAAGCCGTGCTTAATTCGTAAAAACATGACATACAAGATTCTGAAAAGCCTGCTCATCAAATCCAGAAAACTGGATTACATGAAGTTATGCGCCGGTAACTCAAAAGTTCAAGAAGTTTATACTTTTGGCAAGCCAGACGGTACAAATGATCAGTTATTACATTGCGGGAGATTTCAAATCTACAATTTTAACCTGCTTTTTTTGAAACAGGTGCTGTGAGCAAATACCAGCCAAAGACGATCTCAAATTAAGCACGGGTAAATGGAAGCCTATTGTCAGTTTGTACAGTCATTGTATTTAACAAAGTATATGGCCATGCACAGCAAAATAATTTTAAGCACCACAAAAAACCAATACAATTATGAACAGGAAACCACCTGCACACAAACATCATGCATCTCTCTACATATGATTTTATTCTATTTCATTTATGAACAATTTTTGCTACTGGCTACTACTTGAGAAGTTTTGCAATCATCTAACTTGAAGCAAATCATTTCTTTATGTAGCAGAATACACTAACAATTATCCTATCCTCACAACACACAAGCTTTTAATGACCATCTTATTATATTACCGCTGTGAGCAGAATTCACAAAAATGCACTGCATTTTTTAAAAATGTTACGACAAAAGATCAAATACTTGATTATGGTTTGAATATACCTGATAGTGGATATATTCGAATGACACCCCTCTCCCATCCCTTACTCAAACTTAATTGTACGTTTTCATAGCTCAGTGAGTAAATATCCATACCTTCAACCTAATTTTAAGCACATGAGATCCAGCAAAATCACTGCCAGAACTTCCATTATCGGCTCTGGAAAATGGAAGTTCCTCCTTTTGCCAGTTCAAAGACAGCCCCTGGAGCCTCATGTGCTTCCAAGTCTTTTGAATTGCAGCCATCGGGTTAGATCCAACCAACTTTTTCAGATGTGAAAAAGGGAGGAAAGGGTCCAATTTGACATGAAAAATGATGTTGGGAATCATGGGATCTACATGGACGAAAGCCATATGGGTAGTCATAAGGAGAGGAACTAGCAAGATTGAGCAAAAAAAGCTGACAGCATCCCACCCATTATATGAAAGTCCCAAAGATTTCATTAACATTCACCATGCACTTAGTTGAAACAGTTGCTTTTAAGTTGCCTTGCTCAGAGACCTCTATTTGAAAGAATGACCCAACCATTTTTTCTATGCATTGTTTTTGTAAGTCTCATACTCAAGGTCACTTAAAAATCTCTTATTTACAAACTCTTATTTACAAACTATTTACAAATCTCTTATTTACAAAGGGGCATTTCTGCTCAACTACTGGATCAGGGGTCCCCAACCTTTTTGAGCCTGTGGACACCTTTGTGGAATTTTGAGAAGGAGTGGTGAGCACAGCCCAAAATGGCTGCCACAGGAGGTGGAGCCAATCCCAAAATGACTGCCATAGGATTTACACTTCCTGGGCAGAAGGCAAGTTTGAAAATCCAAGTTCATTCTGTAGACCTTAAAGACTGACAAACTGCTTGTAGAATCATAGAATCGTAGAGTTGGAAGGGGGCATACAGGCCATCTTGTCCAACCCCTTGCTCAATGCAGGATCAGCCTAGAGCATCCCTGACAAGAGATTGTCCAACCTCTGCTTAAAGACTGCCAGTGAGGGGGAGCGCATTGTTATATATGCTGTTTTCCAGAGTGGGGAGTGCTGCAATCAGGATTTTGTTACTGGTGGATTAGTGACACTCTTGTAAAATAGAAATTCAAAAGGAAGGTTATATTGGCCAACACGTTTCTATAGCAGGAAGCCCATTTCTTCCAAGTGCAACTAAAATATACAGCTTCCTCCATATCAGGCTCAAGCTAGGGATCATCTGCACATTACAAAGTCCTCGTGTCACTGGGGAACAACAAAAGCAGTTTGAAATATTGTCGAAGGCTTTCACGGTCAGAGTTCATTGGTTCTCGTAGGTTATCCGGGCTGTGTAACCGTGGTCTTGGTATTTTCTTTCCTGACGTTTCGCCAGCAGCTGTGGCCGGCATCTTCAGAGGAGTAACACTGAAGGACAGTGTCTCTCGACTGTCCTTCAGTGTTACTCCTCTGAAGATGCCGGCCACAGCTGCTGGCAAAACGTCAGGAAAGAAAATACCAAGACCCCGGTTACACAGCCCGGATAACCTACGAGAACCAAAAAGCAGTTTGCATCCCACATGCAGTAGGAGTTTTCTTCCTCCTCTCCACACACTGACTCTGTTTGTGACCAAAGCGCAGGAAGAAGCAGCTTAACTCCTCCCCCCCTGTTCTTGCATATGATAATCATCCAGCGGAGCTGTTATCAGCTTCATTGTAAAATTTATGTGTAAGTAACATGATTTTAACATAGGAGCCAACAGCAGTTCCACCAGGTAGTTTACAGATGTGAAAGCAGGGGGGAGAGGCTAAAATTGCTTCTCCCTGCCTGCTTTGGCCACAAGCAGAAAAGAGCTGGTGTGTGTTTGTGAAGCAGAAAACTCCCATCACATGTCTGATGTGAAGTCCTCATAGTGTAACTCTATGAACACAAGGACTTTGTAATGTGTAGACAAGCACAGGTTGTCTTACGGATTCTGGGGCCTTGGGCAGAAAGTCTAAGATTGGGTGCCAGAATCACTGCCACTCTGCTGCCCTATCCCACTGGGGCCATGCACCTGGGCGAGATGGGCAGGAGCCACCGTTGCCACCAAAAGCCAGATGTTCAAGACCGAGATAGGGCAGCTGCCAGCAGGAGCCTGCTCTTCTTCATTCCCCCTCCTTGTGGGGGGGGGGCAGGGCTGTTGGCAGTTGCCCCTCCCAAGCACAATGCCTAAGACATCTGTGCCTGTTGCTAAGCCCACCCCTGTAAATAAACCCCCAAGAGTGTTCTTCAATCTACTACTGCACTCCGGCCTTCATGAATCAGTAATGGCTATGAGTTCTTCCAATCCCCTCTGTTGCGGATCTCTCTCCTTCCTAGAGACTTGCCAAAGGCTGCGCATAAACCTCTTCCAGAAATAACATAAAATGCGTTGATTTTAGTTGGCTTTTAGTAGACAATGACAGATTTTTATTCAAATTCCGCCCTAATACATGTTAAATGGGTAGGATTCAGCAAAATCAACAGGAGAAAGAACACAGCTGTTCGCTGCATTCCTTTCCCCCAGAAATCCCTTCTGATCCCGGGAAAGCTGATTCCTGGGTTTGCAGGACTAGCATGGCCTAAGAGCGATGAAGGTTAAGGGGGCTGCAGCAAGGAAGGTGATAAACTCATCTGTCCTCTCAATAGAGCTGCACTGCAGAAGGAGGGGGGCAATTTCACCTTTCCCTCTCCTCACTGCAGCCTCCCCCAAACCCAGGTGGCTGTCAGTCCATGCCGAGTTCCAAGACCCCAGGAATACTTTCCCAGGGTTGAGACAGTTGGAGGTGGTGCCTTCCACTGACAGCTCTACTGGAGTTAATCCTAACTTTGTTATCCATGCTAACTCTGAGATGTTCCAGCTCACAATTTTAGCAAGTAAATAAATGAGCACAGCCAGTTTGGTTTGTTTTTAAATATTCAGTCCTTCCTATCAGAATGTGGGCCACTGTAGCCTCAGTACTGCACTGTGCTGGGCTACCTCAGATAATTTCAGAGCATGCCAGCTGCTTTGTGATACTGGTTAATCGCCATGAGCAATTATACAAGGATCTTTTCACATATGATTTTTTTTAAAAATAACTGCTTAATAATTCTAAATGAGGTTGCCTAGAACCTCCTTAGCTACGGCAGCTAAAAGAAATCATCCCACAATTATGAATAGACTCTTTTATAAGAAATAAAGCAAGACTCCCAAGCTATGATTTGATTTTACAGTTAAGATTGAGTGTACCTAAACTTTTGGAAGGTATATACCATTATACGGCATAGAAGAATTTTATCAAATATTATGGAAGCAAACCCTTTATAATACAAAATGTGAAAGATCGAGCAAACAAAAATAATGAACGGCATCTGTAAACCTTCAGTAAACAACTAAAAACCATGCAAATTATTCCCTGTAAATCCCTAGGCGAAGAGAAGCCCCACATACTATATCCAGAACAGACCAGAACGAGGATGTGGGTGGTTTTGGGCCTACTTTGGAAATCATTCTGCCCTGCTAAAATGTGGATTTCCAATCTAGAATTCAGCTGGGGCACAGTTCATCCTCAACCCTATTTAAGACTGTTTTTGCAATATAAGAGTTTAAAATACTATTTAATTTCCTTCTTTTCATTTTAAAAATCTGTGCCCTTCTTCTATGACAAAGCAATTCAAACGCATTCTGTATTAAATGCTGGATGTGACCCCTCCCCCATCAACCAACACAGACTAGGATTTGGAAGAACTGGGTTTGAATTCACACTCCACCATGGTAGCTCACTGGGTGATCGTGGCCCTATCATTCTCTCTCTGCCTAACCTACCTCACAGGGCTGCTGTTTTAAGGGTGAACAGAGAGCGATATTGGAAGCTGCTTTGGGTCCCTACTCAGAATGTGTGACCTTGGGCCAGTCACAGTTCTCTCAGAACTCTCCCAGCCCACTCAGAGGCAGGCAATGGCAAACCACCTCTGAACACCTCTTGCCTTGAAAACCCTATGGGGTCACCATAAGTTAGCTGTGACTTGACACAAACATAAATATAAACAAACACTGGCCCTATTTTCGACCACAGCAATATGGGCTTTCTGAGGCATATACTAAGCTACCAACTCACACAAGAGATTGTTGCATTCAGGGAGAGCCATTAACAATATGTCAACGGGGAGCAAGCTTGCATAACTTAGCAGAAATGCAGGTAATTAAAATCAGACTAATTGGCTTATGTGGTCACCATAGTTTGTATTAGATTATTTATATACTGCATTTATACGCCATTTTCTTCAATTGTGAAACCCAAGGCAGAGTGCACAGGATTACCAGTTTATCTCCCATCCAAGCACATACCTGCTTATCATGTGCCCAGCATACCCTGATCCATATTAAACGTCATTTGCAACTGTAGGAAAGAAGCTACCAGCAAGGCTACATTAAAAACAAAAGTCTAGCAACTACCTTCTGTCCTGATGTTTCTAATCTAAGCTGATTAGTATATTATATCAACTATTCTGTTTTTCCAGAACATTCACTATAATTAAGGAACAGCTGGGTACATTTCAAGACAATCAAATGCATCCTAACTATACCACACACAATGCTAATTGCAAGCCATTTAAACGTAATGCGACATACAGAAATTCTTGTTTGGCTGTGCTTGTTGGTGATGTAGGGAAATCCTCCAGTCTACAGGTGAAGATTGGAGATAGCAAAGAAACAAAACAAAGCAAAAATAAAGAATAAATAGTCATGCAGAAGAAATTAGTCAGGTATTTGTAACCCACAATATGTCCAATAAATTGACCTCTCATAGGCAAGGGAGCAATCCTTACAAGGATTTGCCCCTTTATTTCAATACAGATAACATCTATGATTGCATAAAGGGATCTGTATATAGACGCAGTTCCCTTTCTATTGAAGCGAATTCCTGTAGGAGCACACATTGACAGAAGCAGAAAATTCACACTTTTAAGGAAATTTTAAACAATGCAGAAAAGTTGTTTCAGAAAAAAGGATCCATCAGTTAGCTGTTTTCGTGGTGTTTCAAATCTTTCAGTTACAAATATTTTAATAACTAAAATAGCATACTGAGGGTTATTTTGGCAGTTCTGAAAAAAGTATATTTCGTTTAGAAAGAATGCTTTATAGTATCTTGCTATTCTAATTTAGAAGGATCACGTGGAAGAAAAAAATTCATGCACTTTCAGCTCAGTTGTGCCAAACATTAGAAAAGTGGATCAATTAGGCAAAGCTGTCAAAGGTGGCATTCATGCACAAAATGTGAAGACATCTGTATTAACATCAGATGTTAATTGTAAAAGATGAAGTAATTAGTATTGTGCAACAAAGCAACTTAAACATTCTCTGAAAAGATATGTTTCGTGTATGAAGCATCCAAGATAAAAGTCAACTGCTGTTTTAATAACTTTCCATAGATGGTTCAGTGGCTCTATCACAATTTGGGTTGGCTCCTGCCAGTCTGTTCCACTGGCACTGGTGCCCTGCTCCAGTGTAGGAGCCTCCTCTGCCGGTGGAAGAGCCTGTTGCATCAGCAGGAGGCCTCGAACACAGAAAGAACAAGACCGCAGAACACACTTGATAGGATTCAACCCAGTATTAACATTCTTTATTATAATAAAGCTGCAGAGCTCATGAAATTATAGATCACAAAATTCACACAGAAATTTGCCCAGTAACCACATATTAGTGAGAATAATAATAATAATAATAATAATAATAATAATAATAATAATAATAATAATAATGTGTTCAGTAGAAAAGAAAGGGGAGAGAAAACAAGAGGCACAGTTAGGATAAATTCACAATGAATGTAAGATGGGCAAAGGGCAAAATGCTCAGGGGTTGTCAGAACCTGCCCTGGCCTAGCATCTCTCAGATCCATTCATGCTCATTTTAAGCCAGGACAGATCCATAGCTGAGTGGGTTCTGGCTCTTCAAGCGCTCAGCTGCCACTCCAGTTTCTGAATTTGTGCACAGCTCCTGTGCGGATGGGGTCTAAGTGGCCAGCCCTTAGCCCAGTGGCTCAGTGACTGACCAAAAGCGCTAGCTAAGCTGTATACAGCACAGGGTCATTATTTCTCATCTTTATTTTAGATTTATAAAAGGTGGCTTCCATGATTATTCCAAATATAGATGTGAATAGATAATCTACGAGATTCCAGCCACTTCATGCTGTGCAGTAGCTATTTATTAATACTACCCAACCTTGTGTGTGTGTGTGTGTGTGTGTGTGTTAAATGCCGTCAAGTCGTTTCCAACTCATGGCGACCCTATGAATGAAAGTCCTCCAAAATGTCCTGTCTTTGAGAGTCTTGCTCAGATCTTGCAAATTGAAGGTTGTGGCTTCCTTTATTGAGTCAATCCATCTCTTGTTGGGTCTTCCTCTTTTCCTGCTGCCCTCAACTTTTCCTAGCATGACTCTTTTCCAGTGACTCTTGTCGTCTCATGACGTGACCAAAATACGATAGCCTCAGTTTAGTCATTTAGTCATTTTAGCTTCTAGGGTCAGTTCAGGCTTGATTTGATCTAGAACGCACTGATTTGTTTTTTTGGCAGTCCACGGAATCCGTAACACTCTCCTCCAACACCACATTTCAAAGGAATCTATTTTCTTCCTAACAGCTTTCTTCACTGTCCAGCTTTCACACCCATACATAGTAATAGGGAATACGATGGCATGAATTAATCTAGTCTTGGTGGCCAGTGACACATCCTTACACTTCAAAATATTTTCTAGCTCCTTCATGGCTGCCCTTCTCAGTCTCAGTCTCCTTCTGACCAAACCTTAGTAATGTTTAATATTATTTGTCCCTGAAGATCATTTGTGGGTGCAGTTACATACCTAAAAGGAAGACATGGGAACTCATGGAAGACATCTCTTTGTTAGTGGCATTTCTCTCTTGGTTTTCTTGCACACAGCTTTCTTGAAATTCAGTTAAATTAATTATCTAAGAAAGCAGTATTGTCCCTCATGGTATATTATTTCGGCCTTCCAACTGGTTAGAGAATCCTTATCAACTTTTTTTACTTTGCTCTTACTGAATTCCTTTATTTTGTATCCAGCAACAATATTTTAACTTTCTTACAGCTTTTCTTTTTAGCCTGGGTAAACGCACTACCTTTGGCAGAAGCAGTGGGCCGTTATGCAGGAGTCCCTCGAGCCCAGAGATCCTGTCCATGCGGAAGAGCAGACATCGACTCATTAACTCATTTTTTTCTTTGGTTGTGATTTATATTCCGCTCAAAGGGCTTGCTTTATATCACCTCCTGCTGCTAAGTTTCCTGTCTGCTGGCATGATTTTTATCTTTTTATTTCTGTTGGCTAATAGTAATAAAGGAGTTACACTCTCTGTAATTAAATTTATTCTTTGTGCTCTTAAAGTTAGGAGCTTGTATGTATCATCTAAACCTGGGGATTGAACTTTTAAAAAGATATTTAATAACTTGGGACTTGTTTTTTGATTTGCCCACGTGCTTCGGCAGATAGGCACTCGAATTTCTGAACAGGAACAGGTACTTACTGAATGTTTGGTGTGATCCCTTCCAGAAGAACAATATTAACACCACCTATGTGAGCAGTAGCGCTTGTCTCGGTCATCTTTTGATGAAGTATATCTTTAAATTAAATTTAAAAAATAGGTTAAAATTGGGGGAAATTTTACATTGCTTGCATTCGTTTTCATTAGAACATACACAATGCACAAAGGAGTAGTTACTTTCAATTGCTAAAAAAGCATTTACTGAACTATTTCTTGAACAGTTCAAGAGCAAGCTAAGAAACCTGGATATAATTTTAATACCAACTTTTAGAATTATTTAAATATATCATGTTGGAGACTACTATGTCTCTATTTACTCAGCTGTACATCAAATATTTTCTCCATGGGTGTAAATTCAGTTGTACAGCAAATATTTTCTCCATGAGTGCGAATTCAATATCTTCATGTATTTCAGTAAAGAACATACACTAGTAGAAAAGGGGCTTTCTGGATTATATGACATAATTACATATTGCATAGACATGTTAAGCCAAAACAAATGTATTTTTGTTACTTAATTTTATTTTGGTCATAGATCAACAGTAACGAATTATTTTCAAAGAATCCATCTACCTTTCATTTTTTCTTTGAGTGTAAAACTCCCATGGATTCTCTTCAGCTCGGCTTCCATTGTTAGCCCACCAATATCTGCTTCAAGATGTGTGCGATTCACCATGCCTATTCCAAAGACTATCAGGGTCACATGCTGAGGCTCAGATGTGACTAAACTGCGCTTCCTCTGTGTTCTGCTTAAGCTGCTGTTATCCTGCTCATTCTCAAATATAACTCTACATACAGGCTCAGCAGGACTCCGAATACCTACAGAAAATTGATATCAGTAATGCAAAAGTAAAATAATAGAAAGAGCAGAATTCATAATTACTTTTAACTCTTTTATCATGAATTCAATATACATGTCATATTTTGTGGGTAAGCAGTTTAATATAATGCTTTAATAAATATAGGGACCACAATGGATTAGACCTGCTGGATATTTCCAGAGACAGACGGATCAACAGAACAGGACTTTCCTGTCTCTCCCCACTCATAAAGGTAAAGGTCCCCTGCGCAAGCACCGGGTCATTCCTGACCCATGAGTGACGTCACATCCCGACATTTCCAAGGCAGACTTTGTTTGCGGGGTGGTTTGCCAGTGTCTTCCCCTGTCATCTTCCCTTTACCCCCAGCAAGCTGGGTACTCATTTCACCGACCTCGGAAGGATGGAAGGCTGAGTCAACCTTGAGCCGGCTACCCGAAACCGACTTCCATCGGGATCAAACTCAGGTCGTGAGCAGAGCTTTTGACTGCAGTACTGCAGCTTAACACTCTGCGCCACGGGGCTCTTCTCCCCTCTCATAGCAGCCCAAAATACCCTCTTCCCAAATGCTGCTCCTGGGAGAAACAGACCCTCAAAGAACAGCAAGGGAGTGGATTGGGGGGCTGCAGAGGAAGGGGAGAAATTCACGAAAAATTCCTCCACCTTCTGTCTGCAGAAATCCTCTGATTAATATTAATCAAATAAAAAGTTGTCATTAATGCAAAAACAACAAAGATACTACAAAAAAAAGCAATGTTTATATTTAAACTTAGACTAAAGCAGTCCTAATATCACAGATTACAACTCTGCTAATCAAATGACACATGACAGGCTAGGAGTATCGAGTGGCAATTACTGCTGTACGTCTGAATCCTGATTCTGGTGATTTTCCAAGTACTGCAAACTCTCCAAAGGCTCTCTTACCTGTTGGGTAAAACGTTTCAGAAGATTTTTCTAAAATCCCTGTGGGATCCATGATAAGAGAATAAAAGTTTAACAGTTTATACATATTTTGCCAGCATTCTGCTGAAGGCTCACTTTGCTCCGAAACGGTAATCGAATCAGAGTCGTCCATATGAATGGTCACATGGTCAACAACGTCCTTTGAACCTTTCCTGGATACTTTAGAAGTTCTTCTTTCTGACCTCCCAAGGGAGCTCTTGTTTCGAGATTCTTTTTTACTGTTCTCATTGTTAGGTCGTTTGTTTTTTGCATTGTTTACTCGGTTGCCATTGAGGCTCCCTCGAGAGCTGCGACTGAAGTCCGAAGAACGGAAGTCTCTGTGCTTGCGGGTTTTAAAGGTTGGCGTTGGAGAAGCAGAACCAGCTGTGTACCTGCTGAGCTTGATGTCTGTCTGTGTAGCTTTGATGTCATCTATCATGGTGCTAAACTGGTGAATGAGACGCACCAGCGCCATGTCTACATGCTGGCTTATAGACTGGCAAGAGATCGTAAAATTGCAGTGAAAAGTGCTATAATGACGTTTGTTGAAGTCATGAAAGACAAGGGCATTGGTGGGGTTCTGAGGCGTGCACACTGATTTCTCCATTATAACGGCACTGAGGCTGAACGTTTCCAACATTAACGCAGGTTTAAATTCAAGGGGAGGCAGATTAACTGCTCCTTGCCTAAGAAAGAAAGATCAAGATTTAAAAATGAGATTCATTCATTGTTCTGCAACTCTTAAATAGTCTCATTCTTTTTGAAGGCAAAGCCTTCCTTGGGCAGTTTACCCATGTTTACTATGCTATGCAATGTCCTATATTAACACTAAACCGGATAAGCACTGCAAAGTTCCATGAATTATAATTTTTTCAGGCTTATATTTCCTTGTCCAGTGCTGCAAACAGCAACTAAGGACCAAGTCCCATGAGTGAACTGAGAGAAGAATTGAGTGTTTCCTGGCTATTAAGTGGTTTGTGTTGATAGGTGCTGCTGCTTCACCAGTTATCCAGCTTTAATACGCCTTACAAAAGCTTCTAACAACATACTGCCACAGAAACAAAAAATGCTAGAACACTACAAAAAAAGTTAAGAAAAATGAGCACCTGCACTGTGTCTGCATTACATCTGACTTTTGGGAAAGAGACAAAGAAACGACCATGGTCAACTATTCCAAAGCAAATAAAAAGCACGTTGATGCTCTTTAAATACAGAGAGCATATTCTTAGGATTTGACCTCCATACCTTCGTGCTCTTTTGCTTCTTCTCTCCTTCGCTGTATCCGAATCTACAATGTCTGCTCTAAGGCAATCCAGAGTCCCTGAGAAGGAAAGGTGCTCTCCAAAGTACATCCGGTAGCACAGGGGCACTGCATCCTGAGACTGAATCCCTATGTGGCTCAGAAGAGGTTTGAAAACAACCTATTAAAAATAACAGAGAATTATAAAATTCTCTTGACATTTGCAAAAACACCATCTTGAAGTTGCTTCGAATATTTCCAGGTGAGTACCCATCTTGGTATGCAGAGGAAGAGCAAGATTTGAGCCCAGTAGCACCTAAAGACCAACAAGATCTGCAGGGTATAAGTCAATCTGAAGCGAGTTTTGACTCTCGGAAGCTTATACCTTGGAAACCTTTCTGCCCTTTAAGTTGCTATTGGACTCAAATCCTGGTCTTCTAATATTTTAAATCACCTCATGAAAGCTACCTATATATTGGAAGACCAACAATTAATGATTAAATAGATTGTTAAAGGAGAATATGGTCAACTGAGAATGAAAAAACGTAAAATTATAATGCTGCTCACATCATGTTAATTCCTTGAAAACCACTCTGCAAATCAGAAGCCAGAATTAGGTTCACATGGTGCTCCTCTCTTGTAAATGTATTATTTACATCACCATTTATACTGTGGTACCTCCTAATGCCTCAACCTGACAGGTCCAGCTTTATCAACTATGCCTACACATATAGCGGAATGGAGAAAGAATGAAGTAGCAGAATTGACTGTAGCACTTCAGATTGCAAATCACATTTTTGTATGGTCCCAAATGAAAGAGAGGGATGATCTTGAAACTGGATTTAGGTATCAAATTTGATTTTTCCCTTTTGGGCCGCTCAGAAAACTGAAACCCAATCTACGGGACTTCCAGTAAGCAGATACAGGATACTGTTTATATTTATTAGTGATTTATATGCACACCTCTGCAGCTAAACATGTTTTCCTTCCAATTCAAGTGCCTAGCTACAGAGCTTCATTCCCATTCAAGCTAATGTACTAAGAGCGTATTGAAAATACAACTGACCAAGTCTTTCCAGCAGCTACAAAAAACTTCGGTTTGGGTCTACTGGACCATTTCTACCAGACAGAAGGATTTCCACCACACAGAATGTCTTTCTCATCTTCCCCTTCCTGCTGCAGCCCAAAATGCTGAGAGCATTCAGAGGCATTTTGGGCTGCAGTAGAAACAAGGCTGTGAGAGTAGTTTTCCATGGAAGGAAATCCTTCCATCCATGGAAACGTTTTAGTCGATGCCAACCTCTGTCAATTTCATTTTCAGTAGACTAGTATGCATAAAACCGCTAAACTCAATGAAGTCTGAAGCCTTCCTCTAGCTCCCCCGACAACTTAAATGGCTCTTCCTCTTGCAGAACAGTCACTCAAGTCAGAGGAAGATTCCTTAGTCTGGAAGAAGGCTTCAAATTCTTGTGAGCAGTGACAGGATCTATGCCTTAGGATGACCATTCTTATTGTATTAGTTTGCAATGGAGCATAGTTTCACAACTAAGAACTTCATTTTCAATCAAAAATGAAACTGACCAAGGCTTCCTTAGCTATTGAAAGCCTTAGTCATGTTCTTCTCAGAGTTGTACTAACATAGAATTGAATATCCTGATTGCTCTGCCAGTGTACTGAAAATTAAACTGATAACTCGGGAGTGTTTTTCTGGTTGGCAGGCTTTCTTTATGCCAGATAGCTGACATACTTTCCTCAGTCTACTAGACCATCATTCTTTCAATTGAAGGCCAAACACACTCCCCTGGACACAAGAGTGACTATTGTTATGGTGTATCCTTAACAGCGCTCAGACTCAAGGAAACTACACAGCTTTCAAAGGCCTTTCAAGATTCACAAACACAATATATTTTGCGTGAAGTTGTCCTTGAAAAAAGCTTGGAAAACCTCCGCGAGTACAGAATGTCACAGTGTATCACCTGCTGGTTTATACTGTTAACACACTGTATGGCCTGGACCTGCATCTCTTAGGAAAGTATTTTACTAGTTTGTATGTTAAGCTCATCTCTTTGTGTCTTATACGTACTTTTAAGGTTTTTTCCCCCGCTTATTACTGTATCTATTACCATATTTTTGTAAAACCGTGTATAATTTTTTTAATTGTGTCACCTGCCTTTAGTCTCCTGTCCCCCCTTGGAAAGGCAGAATATAAATGTAATTAAATGCAAAACACCTTATTTGATAAAGCAAAGCTAGTGAGGAAGAACGAAGCAAAGCACAAAGAATCAGATTACATGCTTATCTTGTAAATCAAATATGGGAACTTCTATAAGTTTACATAGTTAACATGGGAGAACCAAATATAGCCTCCACATTTCATCTGCTGTGAAAAGGCTTATCTCCTTCAGTTTTAAAGACATTCAAACACCCACCTGGGCATCAGCAAGCTGAACAGCAGGAAATTCCCTGTTACCTTCTTCTATACCGACAATATCATCCTGACTGGTACTGTGTTGTGAATGTGTTCCATCCAACGTGTTCTGATCACTGGAAAGTACTGTGTTGAAGTCAGAAGCTGAAGGTATAGTAGGAAGATTTGGGGCTACACCTACAAAACAATACCATGTCTGTCTTAGTTTCCTTGCATAACACCTAGTTCTGAACAATGCAGACTCATTCAGTTTATACAGATAGGTAGAATTAAACTCAAATGCAAGGAGAAAAAACATTCTGCACTATCTTGCAAGTTTAAGCTGGTATTGCCCAGAGATGGAAGAAATTACTAGGGAATGAACATTATCAGTTGTGACCTGGTCATCACAGGTAAAAATCAGATGAAACAACTTGTGTTTTTCATCATTTGGAATTCATTCCATTTCTCTTTCAAAGAACAGAATGCTCAGATAGTCTTCAGATCTTTGATCACTTAGTAAAATTAAAAATAATGACTTGTGCACCAATTAGTGAAAACATAAGAGGCCTTCAACCCTAATTTTTTGGGACAAGTCTGCAAATGAGGATGTTGCGAGGTGTTCTGTAAGACATCAGCTGCCTGATGGCTGTCAATCAGTGTCTGGCACAGACTTCACTGAACTCCAGGCAGCAATATAATCCAGGCATTTAGGCTATCAGGCGTGATAGCTAAATAGCACCTGCATGTTCAGAGGCCACATACTTCCAAATACCAGTCGATGGAGAACAACTTCATACGCTCTTTGTGGGCTTCTGGCATTTACTGGCTAGAAGCAACATGCTGAACTGGATAATCTTTGGCCTCGTTCAGCGAGACTTTCCTTATGTTCATATTTTAAGTGATTTGAAGAAACAATTCCATGTTTAAAGTTCTTCTGGTTCACTTAGAAACTTCAGGAGTAGCTTATTTGGAAAAAAAATGACGAGCTGCTTAAGGTGATCTGCTATAATATTAAATACAGAGCTTCTGGTTAATACCTGTTGGAAGACTATTGTGTCCAGATTTGGTGACAGGAGATTCTTG
This sequence comes from Euleptes europaea, assembly GCF_029931775.1. Classification (NCBI taxonomy): domain Eukaryota; kingdom Metazoa; phylum Chordata; class Lepidosauria; order Squamata; family Sphaerodactylidae; genus Euleptes; species Euleptes europaea. The sequence goes on along the minus strand of NC_079320.1, from coordinate 32,232,610 downwards.
AACCACACTTCCTCTGTTGCCCACAGCATTTGACATCCAGTTATAAAAGCTCACAGATGATGGCTCAGTTAATAAAGGATGTTCTGACAACATGTCAGAGGGCACTGTGTTCACTAAGTGGGCATAAAATACAACTCAATTAATTTATCACTGTTAACGTCCCATAAACCTGGAATTATCAAGTTATACTGAAAAAGAAACTTTTCCAGTTCCTGACTACAAGGACCTATTCTAAGGAAATTCAACTGTGAAGCTAATATTAAATCAACACATCACAAATACAAAAACAGGACATTTAACAGACCCCACCATCTGGCCATATACCTAACTGAACAAATAACCCTTCATCACTGTGTCCCTATTCTGAAGATACTAGTGCTTAGACCCCCTTCCCCAAAGGCTCACTGTTATTTGCTGCTTTGAATGAACTATAAAGCATGCTGCTGCAAAGTACCATGCTTAAACTGTCGGCATGCTTTGGTTTTGCAACAATGTTGGCACTCAGCATTTCCACTACTGGAGCATAAGTAGGCGTTAAGGTACTTTTTCAGTCGACTTCAATTGTAATAGTGACACCAGATATTTGCAGTGGCAAAACAGGACATTATTACTATAGTTTGTGGACTGGCATCTACTACACTCTTCATGCAAACTTAATGTTAATAATTTTGTACAGAAATACTGAAGTTAGGTAAGACAGCGAATTTTGGAAGTTTGGTGCTGACTAAGCTGCCTACCTTCGAGTTTTCACAACATGTTTATAGTTTTACTGTACCTTGCTCTCAAAATGTGGAATTAACATTGCAAATTCAGCACTAAGAACTCCCGATTAACCAGGGGGAAAGAATTAACGATAAGGATATGCTTGCACAAAAATAATATAAACAGAATTTTAAAAAAATAAGCATCAAGCAAATAACTAAATATTATCCATGCTACTGCTATTAGGCAACTGAAGAATGGCAGCATGATACTTCTTCACCAGCTTCCACTACTAGATTTAGTTGGATTGCTCAATAAACCTCCAGTGGGTTCTCTGGCAGCATAAGCTTGTCAACAATTAAGAGTTAAAAGATGACAGACTGCAATCTTTGGGCTGGCAATAACGAAAATCCTCAACAACAATATTTGATTACACTTTATCTACCCAAAACTGAAGTATAGTGCATTGTACTTTGTACCTGCTCTTGTTAAAGAACTACTTTTGGGGGCTGTTGCATTTCTTTGAGGAGTTCCTTCCAAGAGATTATGTAGGCTAGGAAAGCTTCCTGTCAGGTAGCTGAGAAGACTTTCTTTCCTTGGACTTTCTTTAATGAGCGCTCCAGAACGTCCAGCATGCACTGGTGAGTCTGTAGCTGTATCTCCACTAGTGTAGCTCAGAGAGTGATATGGATGGATACCCTGAAAACACACGCATCACAATGAAACCCTAACAGTCAAATCCTACACATAGAAATTAACAGAAACCTAAAAAAACTATGTTCTTTGCAGATTAACATAGACCTGGAGTTAGATTACTAGTGCTATAAGGAAACTGATCAGGGAGCATAATCATCACATGTCAACACTGATTACATATCTTTATGTTTTTCTTCCACAAATGCTGCAACCATATACAGAGACAGTGCTGGGAGGCAACAGCAGGGGAGAGCTTCAGCCTCAATGATGTTTGCTTGGCCCTCCAGGTTGGCCACTGTGTCAAACAGTATGCTGGACAGGATGGACCATTGGTCCAATCTAGCTGGGCTGTCTTTATGTTCTTATCCATCTCTCACCCTTTCCTCATGTTAGGAGTAAAAAGTCTTTACCTTTATTTTAAGAGCAGAATCGCTATGTGTATGACTCTTTGATAGTTTTCTCATAATCTCAGCACCGGTCACAGGTCCAGAAGACACCCCAGCAGCTGGAGGGCGGGTGCCAGTTCCTTCCAGCAGCATTGTGTGCTCACTGACAGTGGCTGAAACATGCAACAGTTTGTACAAATTAATTACAGCCAAAATGTAGCCAAAAGCGATTTGTTATTGAGAGCGTTTATTACTAGGCTCAGCTGAAAGCTCTGGTTTACATTTGGGACACAAATTGTAGAGGTTAATACTATCTCAATTTAAAACTTGGGCCAGTTGATATTTCTAGGAATACAATGCATTTCTGAGGAAGTTGTTCTTCACGCCAACTTTTTTTGTGCCTGCTGGCCACAAGTGTAAACCAGCTTACAATTTGTGTGCTCTTTTCAGAATAGCCTTTGTGTTAAGTTCTCTTTGTCAGTTTACATCCTCAAAGCGAAGGACTTTACAGAGCAACTTGATTAGAGTGCTCCTGCCACACTGTGCTGAAGATGAAACAACATGACAAGGACCCAAATAACTATTTAACCTGGGTCTTTTCCAATAAACACATTACTTTTTCAATGGTTTTGTGACAGGCAAAAAAAAGTATTTCAATACAATTAAGTAATGACTAGCAATGGAACTGTTGTCGGAACTACAATACTCTCCCTCCAATTGGGCTACATTACTTCAAAAAGAGCTGCCAGTACTGAATGAGTATGTATTAGCTGCCAAACTACAGCATCTGCAGTTGATTGCATGTTCAAGAGCAGAGCTGAAAATTCCTAAAAGTTTATGTTTTTTTCAGTTGACCTTAACCCTAATAAGCAAGGGTAACCACAGTAGCAGATTGCCAGATTTCACTACTGTTAAATCCAAAACATGGCAGAAGCTCCACTTTGTGGACACACTGACAACATTTTTTTAAATGGATTACATAAAGCAAAATGCCATAGAAGAAATGCACTTGAGTTTACAGTTCAATCCTGTCAATCCTAATCATGTTTAAAACAGTTAAGTCCCAAACATTTTCCTTGATGTCTGATTGGCTTCCAATTTAAATGAAACTTATTTCCAAGTAAGTGTGCTTTGGACTGCAGCTTCAAATCGTTTGGCTGAGTAAACCTCTCTACAGAAGTCCAGTTTAGGAGTAATATTCCACTCAAGGCCAGAATGTAGACTTCAAAAATGTACTACCTCTTGACTGAAGCCTCCCTCCCCGGTCAGGGCTGTAGTCAGCCTTCCTCACTAGGTGGGGTTCCAGAAGTTTCACTGGGGATAAACTAGTGCCCCATTGGGTGGCACACCCACAGCACTCACCCTTGCTATGGTCCTGCTTTTTCTCCTTCCAAAATGACAAAACTGTCCGTCAAGACCAGCCCCATCTTCTGCACAGATTAAAGGGTTTCTCTGGAGGTCCTCTGAGCTCTTACAATTTAGAGGTGGCAGTTGGGAGCAGGATACTTCAAAAAGCATTTAGTGGCTATCATGTGTAAGGTAGACTTGGGCTTTCAGTGGTGTTGACTACCCTCTAATACCAGAGAAGAAAGTCAAGCTACTACATGCAGCTCTCAAAATAATATAGTTTACTGCCTGACACTGAGTGCTTGGGCCTTAGCTACACACTTAAGTACATGCAGGGAAGACAGACAGGCTATCTACTTCTTAAAGTCTTCTATTTGAACAATTGTCATTCTTGTTTTAAGCATTTACTGCATATCAGTAATTCTGGGGGATGATGGGTGTCTGCCGTACAAGGATCTGCCATACAAGTGTCTGCCGTACAAGGGAGGTCCCTCCTCCTAGTGAAGTTAGAGGACTATCCTGCCTCCCGCAATGATGACGCACTTCCAGAGGCAAAGACTAACCTCTATTGAAAACAGAAATTTATAACAAGCAAGATTTTGCTTTTTATTTAATGAATATTTACACAGCAAATAAAGTAAATTGCAAGGTGTAGTGGTTAAGAGCGGTGGACTCTGATCTGGAGAACCGGGTTTGATTCCCCACTCCTCCACATGAGCAGCGGAGGCTAATCTGGTGAACTGGATTTGTTTCCCCACTCCTACACATAAAGCTAGCTGGGTGACCTTGGGCCAGTCACACTCTCTCAGCCCCACCCACCTCACAGGGTGTCTGTTGTGGGGAGGGGAAGGGAAGAGTTGAGTCTCCCTTAAGTGGTAGAGAAAGTTATTTTGAAAAGAGGTAGCTGAAAATACAAAACATACCTGCATCAAACTCAAACTCTGCTCCGTCAGCACTTGTGTCACTTTGAAGACCACCTCCGTTGTCCAAACCAAAGCCATCCTCTGGCTCGGTGGGTGCAGCTGGCTGGATTTTCATTGGCTGAGCTGGCCGATGTAAACTCACCCCTTTGAAGGCTGGTGTTACAACAATGAATTTCATCCACTGCCTAGCTAAGGCAATGAGGCCTTTCTTTAACGTTACAAGCGCAGGAAGGCCATCACTCTGGAAGACAAACACACGCCAAAGACATTCCTACAGGTTTTTGTTTGGAATCCAACTGTGTTATAATTTTATCATCCTCCCTCTAATTTTTACAGTCTTAAAAAACCAAAGTATATTAAAATCATGCAATAATTCAAAACTGCAATCAGTAGAACAGGCTGTGTTAAAAAAAACTTTAAACTGAATACAATTTCACACTTGGGTCAAGCCAATAATTAATAAAATTGTCATAAGATTTTCAACCCTTTAAGTTTATTTTAAAATATGTAGTTGAATTCACATCTACTTTAAATATGTCAAAAGCATTTCAATCCTTATTCTACTGTTGAAAGCATTATAAAAATACAGATATTATGAGGAACTAGCAGGTCTGCCACAAGAGACACTAAAAGACATTTTTACAAAAAATTATTGAAAAATACTATACTAATGTGGGCATGTGTTAAGAGCTGTCAAGTTGCTTTTCAGTTATGGCCACCCTATGATTTAATGAACTTCAAAACGTCCTATCAAACAGCCTTGCTCAGGTCTTGCAAGCTGAGGGTTGTGGTTTCCCTTACTGAGTCAGTCCATATCGTCTTATGTTGGTTTTTCCTCTTTTCCTGCTGCCTTCAACTTTTCCTAGAATTATTGTCCTTTCCACCCTGACATGGATAGCCTAGGCTAGCCTGATCTCATCAGATCTCAGAACCTAAGCAGAATTGGCCCTGATTAGTATTTGGACGGGAGAAGAAGGTAATGGCAAATTACCTCTAAAGGTCTCTTGCCTTGAAAACCCCACAGGGTTGCCAAGTCAGCTGAAAATAATGGCAAAAACTTGTCTTCTCCAGTGAATCTTGTCTTCTCATAAGGTGACCAAAATGTGATAGCCTCAGTTTGGTCATTATAGCTTCTAGGAAGAGTTCAGGCTTGATTTGATCTAGAACCCACTTATTTGTGTTTTTGGCAGTCCATGCTATACTAATAGTTAACATAATATTACTCCAAAACATGTTATTAATTGTTCATATCAATTGCTCTTACCATAGTTGCATCCTCAATGATGGAATAGTTTGCCTGGTGGAGATAGTGGTGCAGTATATTACACAGCAAACAGGAAGGATTTTCTTGCAGGTAGCGGGCTAATTTAGTAAGCCTGTTGTACTTGCTTCTCAAAGGAAAGTGGACGCTTTTGTTCTGAATGTGTAAAGAGATTAGTAGATTACTAATGTATGTCTCCCACCACAGAGATCTATCATCAGGGCTATTCACTCTTGTTCAGACGTGAATAAAGGGGGGGGGGTGTTCTCAGAGTCACATGGTCCTTCCTACACTTTCTCCATGAGTCCAGCTCAGTGAGATTGTTTTTTTCTAACGTTTTTAGACATCACACTATGTGAATTTCTACAAATAGGGTCATGAATGGTCGTCTCAAACTTCAATACACTATTTGTATAAATTTTGGCAATCCAATAGCTAGATATATTAATAAGTAGATAAATTAGTTGGAGTACTGACTTTATATAATCTTAGAAAGCAAATTGTTAGTCTGGAGAATGCGATATGAACAACTGAATTATCTGCATATGTTTTCACAGTGCTTTGCAGTGGGAGGAGGCACCACCAGTAACTGAATGGATCTGTGGGATCCAACCCATATCAATCCTACCTGGTCACAAGGTATCTAAGGAAGGTATACATGGGGACTATCAAGTACATTCCAAATATTAAGCTAGGTAAACTATGGACGGGTCAGACAATATTTACTGCTGCTAACTCAGAAAGACGTGAAAATGCTACTTTAAAAATTAAGCAATACATAACACTGTTCGGGTATTTTTCATAAATGCACCCACCTCTAAAGCTTCAGTCATTATACAGCCCATGACAGCACAAACTCGTAGCGTTCCTTCTGTTTCCAATTTGTTTAAAGAGGACTTCACTTGATCAATAGGAACCAGCCAAGCGCCAACAGCAGGCGTTGCAGTACTCAGAAGGTTCAGCTGCCTGTTGGAAGAAAAAATCAGTTACGAAAGCAGCAAGTAGTCCTTTTAAGATGATTTACGGAAGTCCATCTGTTTTCGCTAGATAAAAACAGAAGGGTTCATTTGATATTATTATGTAAATGCCAACGACCCTGCTAGCGTGTGTTAATCTTTCACTGGTACACAGGAATGCAATCGAAGCATATTAAAGTATGTTTTAGTTTTTGAGCACAGCTGTGCAAAACAGAAGGAACCAATGAAACAATGCTAGAGAGCCACACAGAATTTAAATAATTATGCCCTGGGGTAACTGTTAAGCAGAAACCTGCTAAGACCAGATATCACGGTGCCAGATATTGTTGCCATATTGGACTGAAAAGTCTCAGCCCAGAAACCTAAGATGTTCAAAAGTTACAGAGCGCTGGAGGCTCCCCGTCCTCACACTGTTCCAGTAACTGTACGCTCCACAGAAAAAACCTATATCTTAAAAACGTACAAAAGCTGCATCAGCAATTAATATCTTCCTCTTCAACTATCGATACAACTTTAAAACACATTATGTATGTCCTTTAGAGAGACTTCAGAAAAGCTGCCTTATTAATGCTCTAAAACACACTAAACATAATTACACGTATTTGATGTTTCGTAATCGTCCACTAAAAGAAAAATATGTAACTGAAGTCAACAGTGCAACAGACTAAGATACAGAGCTCATACTTTTATAACGGTCTACATTATTTATTAACTTCATTTGTACCCCACCCTTCTCCCCAATGGGTACCCAAAGCCACTTACATAGTTCTCTCCTCCACAGTATCCTCACAACAACAACCCTGTGAGGTACATTAAGATGAGTGTGTGCGACTGGCCCAAGGTCACCCAGCAAGCTTCCATGGCAGAACAGGGATTCGAAAACGGTTGTCTCCCAGATCCTAGTCTGACATGACCACTATACCACACTTGCTCTTCATGACAGGCAATTAACAACATTTAATCGTTAGAGTATGTTAAGTAGCAATTAACTACTTAAGTGGAATACACTGTACCTTGAAAATACGTGGGCAGGAGAGCGCACATTTGTGGGAGCAGCAAAACTGAACCAAATTTCTTTGATTGTCAGCTTCATGCTACTTGAATCGGGTGGGGGAGGTCTTAAAGGATTCTCTTTTTTCAGATCATCTGATTCAACTCCTTCGTCCTAGGCAAAAAGGATGAAGATAAGAATGAACAGGACAAGGTCACTAAAATAGACAGACACAGAAAGACAGACACCCCTATAAATCAGCATACTATTCACCCACAACGATAAAAGTCATTAACCTTTTAACAAAAAGTGGAAGTGCACATGGATTGCAAATTTTCCCAGGTAGGATACATCAGTGTAAGCAACAACTGTAAAAGAAATTTAACTTAGCACACCAGAAAAGCCTGTTTTTATGCTGTCACCAAAAATAATAGCTAAAATAGCTGGCCTTGAAACTTTTCTAAACATGTTTTACCTGCTCATCTGAAACAGAATTTGCATGAATATCTGAAGCAGCACTTGTCTGATCACAAGGGAGATTTTCCTCAGACACATCAGTATTGTAACCGCTCCCAGTTGGAGAATCTGAAGAATTGTTGGATGCAAGCAGTCCACCCCTGTCTGTGGCTGCACATTTACCCATACTTCCAAACGTGCTGTATAAAACAGCACCCGATTGTCTGCCCCCTGGAAGAATAAAAAGGTGAAGAGAAGACGGTTTGTTTGCTCAACTTATTATGTGTGGGGCCAAAAGAAATAACTGACTGTGCTGTTGCTCTACCTTTTATTGTTAGATTTTCAATTCCACATTCAAACATTATCCAGCCCCATTTCTCTTGACTGGGACCTATCCTTGTTACATCTGGAATTCCTTGGTGATCAGTTTCATCTACAAAGCTAAAGTCATCCAACTCTTCCAAAGTGAAAAGAACTTTTGATTTTTCAAAAGGAATAGCTGTTATTGCACAAGTCCCAATATCTGCAGCAACAAAAAAAGCATATTACCAGGCAGTTATTAAAAATGGAAGTGTAATACTATGTCAGTACGAATCTGCTACTAATGGTGAGAGATTTGCAACAGATCTGAGAATATATATATATATAAAAGGTCCACTAGTATTTCAGTGCCAAAGTCTTTTACGCATCAAATAGCAGGCATGTGCCCCTTATCTGGCTTTAATTTTTTTCTGTAGCCTGATACTGTAATCTTTCCTTCCAAGCCACCATTAATGCCCACAGGCAAATACAACTGTAAGTGTATGGCCTCCATCACTTTAATCAATCCTATACTGTTCCCATAACCTAAAATCTTCTGCAGTTCAGCTCATTATGCTGACTGGGTAAAACTGGCCAGTGTTCCTGTCTTCTGAAAGATATATTTAAACCATGCCCAGGTCTTGAGCTGTGGGGAGTTATGAAATCCCAGACAGTTAAATCACAGCAGGGACCTGCTGTATAATACATAGTCCAATTCTACTAAAAAAAACAAAAGGTTTCAAAAAGAAAATTTCCAAGTCGGGATTACAAAGAAGATTACCAGCTGTATCAAGGCCTCTGAGCTGCCCATGAATGCGGTGAATGTTAAGCTTAGCTGCAATTTCTTTTCCTTTCTCTGCTCCAGCGTTGGATCTCAGGGAACCGGAAGACTGAGGCTGCATTTTACTGGTATGGACATACTTGTCAAAAGTCACAGAATTTCTAGTTTCTGTACTGTTTGTAGACTCTTCAATCACGCCTCTTCAGGAAAAAGAAAAATTTGTAAGACGTATACGCACACTAGTTTTGTGCATTCAGGAAACCATCTATAATCGTGAGGGAAGGTCAGCAGACATACTCGCTCCTTCAGCCAGTGTTTCCCATAAATTCTCCAATGGGGCTGAGAACACTCACTCTATAACAGAGTTGGGAGGGTAAAAACACAGCTGAGAGGATGACAACCTTCTGGCAGCCCAGATTCAAACCTGCCTGAACAGCAGAGGAAGCACTTCAGTGGTCACACCAAATGCATTTGGTAGTCACACTTGGAGCAGGACAAGGCAGGGGAAGTTCTCTATTACACCTGCTATAGCGGATATCGTCAAAGGTGGGGGCACCTTGAAATGATAAATGAATTGGAACATCAGCTATACTGCTTCTTTCCTTTTGGTTATATGACATGTGAGCTGAAAAAACTCTGCTGTAGTTTTTTCTTTCCCTTAAGACTTGTAAAAGCTGCTAGTCATCTTCATTCCTTCAAATAGCAAGTGATTGCAAAATTGAGTTTTGACATTCACAAAGGAAGCTAACAAACATGGATTATATTACTAGTATTTACAAGGTTGAAGCTCTCTCTTTGGATGTATTGATCTACTTTACTCTCTTATGACAAGATTCTCTGGACTTTTCATGAAGCTGTATTCCAAAAATAGAATTCTACTAAGAATTGTTTAAAAGTGCTGAATCATTAACATGTATTTGTTCAGCCCTGGGATTTAGAACTGCTGAGAATATGTTCCCTTTTTAGGATTTATAAAATGAACATTACGTTGTGTATATAAATGTACCCAAAGTGTTTATCGAGAGTTCATTAAGAATAGATTGATGATTATAATGTTTGGACTGACGGTTAATTCTTTTAATGAACTGTCTCAGTAGATGCATGGACTCTGATTGTGATATGTAAATTATTTGGATTTTTCTAATTGATCTGATTGCTTATCATTATAGGGCTTCATGAATAGTTATCTCCAAAAATACAAATACAGTGTATAGTCTATAATAATTATAGACTGTAACTGTCAATTAATTTTTATAAATTAATTTTTTATAAATAGGATTAATACAGACAATCCATGGTTCAATCCATGGTCTTCTGTAGATAAATCTGTATGGGCTTACAATCAACATAGGGAAAATTACTAGCTTCTTAGATAAAATGGCTCCTTATAAAACTCCTAAATCTTCAGATCGGAAAGAGGAGAAGGAGCCTGGAAATACAGGTTTAACGACTAATTAAAGGTGTCAGAATTTCCTAATTCTACTCTCCTAAATGAAAAGGAGAAAAAATGAGCTTTTATCAGAAGAAAACGACTCTTGACAGAAAAGGACTCGACAGAAAATTGCAAGATAGAATGGAAAAAATGGAAACCATTTGGAAAAATAAGACTGGTGGCTAGAAAATCTGTCCTAGCAGAACAAAAATTGGCTTATCAGGATGGAGGTGTCCTAACTTTTAATATGTGCTGATGGGGTCTGACCTGGCTTAGTCTCAGAGGGAAAGAGATCTGGGGAGGGTGTCACAGTGCACAGCCCAATGGAAGTGTCAACTCAACATGCAAGCACCGTGCTGGAATTATCAGATAAGGGGCTGAAAATACAACATCTAATATTGCAATACCCCTTTATAGATCTATGGTGCAGCCTCATTTTGATTACTATGTTCTAGTTAACATATCTCAAAAATGATACCACAGATCTGGGAAAAGTGCAGAAGAGGGCAACAAAGATGATTATAGGGCTGGGCCTTTCCTATGATGAAAGGCTAAAGAAAATGGGACTATAGTTTTTAAGAAAAGATAAAACATGGGGGAACATGATAGAGGCTTTAAAAATTATGCATATGGTGGAGAAATGGAAAGAGATTTTTTTCTCCCTCTACTATAATACTAGAAGTCAGGGGGATTCAATAAGTTGATGGCCAATAAGATGGACAAAAAGAAGTACTTCTTCACTCAGTGAGTAATTGCACTGTGGAATTCACTGCCAGTGGACATAGTGATGGCCGCCAGCAAAGGCGACGTTAAAAGGGGATGAGACAGATTCAGAGAGGGTAGGTCCACAATGACTGAAGGGAACCTCCAGACCCAGTTGCTATAAAACTCTGGGTACTAGGAGCCAACATCCAAGGCAGGCCTTGGCCTCTATGCCCCATATGTTGCTCCTGCAAGAGAACTTGAACACATGAAACTGCCTTATATTGAATCAGACCCTTGATCCATCAAAGTCAGTATTGTCTACTTAGACTGGCTGCGGCTTTCCAGGGTCTCTGGTGGAGGTCATTCACATCTCCTACTTGCCTAGTCCCTTTAACTGGAGATGCCGGGGATTGAACCTGGGACCTTCTGCTTGCAAAGCAGAGGTTCTATTACTGAGCCACAGCCCCTCCCCTGATTGGTCACTGTGTGGAACAGGGTACTGGACTAGATGGACCACTGGTCTGATTCAGCAGGGATCTTCTTACATTCTTATGTTATCTGATTTGTTTTTACCAATTATTTCCTTTTTTCTATTTTTATCCAAACCTTAATTTCTGATTCAGAAAGTCCCTGTCAATGAAAAGCTTTGTAAGAACTTTATTAAGCTGTGCTATTTTGTCTAACGGAAACAGTATTAATTATGGGGCGATACTGGCTTACCTGTTCATGCGAACATGTGTAGCAATCCTATCAAAGCACAAAGCCACTAAGGAAACATGGGTGACGCTTTTTCCTGCAGCGTTGCCTGATGATTCTTCCACTGATGCTTGCAGTAAACATAAATTCACCTACAAAAGGTGATCCAAAGAACAATAAAATTTTTGTTCTTTTAAGAAATTACATAAAAACAAGACTTCCATTCCATCCCACAGAAACTAAAAAGTTTCTAACAACCGTACTGAAAATTGCGATTCTAATCTACTTTAATGTTGTATGACGTGCCCAACCCGTGCCCTGACTGAGGTAGCTACCGAGAAAAAGCAAAATCAGGAAAAAATGTAATTAAATTCATATAATTGTGTATGTTTCTTTTAAAATAAAGTTAAAATATAGCCTGGAATTCTTTATCATGCAGGGCTATTCACCCAGACTGCTTATTACCTTGGGGAGTGTAACATTGGCCTGAAGTCCTTTAATGGTCACATTATCTTGCTTGAGAGAAAGATTTGTCTGTGTTTTCACTTGAGTAGTTCCTGTGGCAGGGGTCTCTAGTTTTGATCCTCTAACATCCTGCTTGGAGGATAACTTTAAAAAGAGCGGAAGGGGGAGAGTACTGTCACTTTGTATTCAACATGTGCTCAAATGCTGTATGTAATGAACATATATTTTATGCATATGCATTTAAATTGTCAGTAAATATATGACAATCCAATGAAGTACAGCTTTTGCTTGGTATCAGAGTCAGTGCTCCAACCACAGACTTACCAAGCAGGTATTTGAGACAAAGTCTTAGCTTTTGAATAACACATGTTCTTAGACTGCAGATGGCAAGGGGAGGCAGGTTTCCCCATTCCTAAATCAGGAGGGGTATGTGAATTTTTAACTTTTGGAATTGATGCAATACCAGACAGGAGTGAGGGTCAGGGAGAACCTTCACATGCGTGCCTCTCCCAGTCTCAGGGAAAAGCCTACCTTGTAGCCTCAGTTCATAAATAATGCTGACGCAGGGATGGAAAAAAGAAGGGAGTGAACCTGGATTTTGGAATGGCAATGCCAAGTTTGGCTAGGAGCTCCACTGAGCCCCTGCTGACTAATAAACAGACATGGCCAATTTTTGGAGGCCTAAAGTAGCTGTTCCTTCTTGGCCTTGTGCGCATTGCCACCATAGCTGTGTTCAAGAGGATCTACCCCAAAGATCAAGACTGCCCCGTTTTGGAACTACCCAAGAATATTGAGGGGAAACTTGGTAACCATTTAGCACCAGAGTTTGGCTTTAGAAACAATAAACAATGAATGTTTTTAAAAAAACATCTCAAGATCAAAAAAACCAATGGGGAACTGACACCAAGGAAGTATCTGAGTCTATTTGGAGTCAGAGAAGGACAGCACCCTCTGAGGCGCTTAGCAGTTGAAACTGACCTCACTTGAGGTGAAGGGCTTTCAGTAAATCCCTACTGTTGTGTGAAGAATGACTTGGGTTCCACTCTGATGGAAAACTGGGGCTTTACTGGCTGTTCTGCTATGAGAAAATGAGATCTGCGCATGAGAGATTATAATGGGAAGGAAGCAAGGTAGAAGGAGAAGATGTGGAACCACCTTCTCTAAAACATCCCTTTCTCCTTCTCTGCCTTCCCCTTACTCTGAGGAAACAGACTTCTGCCACCTGCCCTCTGTTCCAGGCACATTTCACACCACACACTGCAGAAAGAAAAGGTGAGTCTGCCAGGATATTGCAGCCACAGGAGGTCAACTTAGAGAAGATGTCTGGTGATTAGACCAAGACTTAAATGACAGCTACTTCCTCTTTCCTACTTCATGCTGCTTGGGAGAGAACATTCTCTGTTCACTACAGTGCCTACAATCCCCCACTTAAAATTCATGGAGATAGTGATGCATAGAGATAAAAACCTCTCTTTTAACAAATTTCACACACACCCTGTATCTTGACTATACATATCAATTTCACTTCCCTGCCTTGGATAGTAGAAATGAAATTAAGAATAAGAAGACTGAGGTGCCACTGGGAAGACTGAACACAGACCCACCACTTTTCTTTGTTAAAGGGATCACACATTAACACAATTATGTTTTTTCCACCAGCACTTCCTGAAGCAAGGCATTCCCATCCCTGTTACAATTAGATTCTCTGGGAAACAGCTATTATTGTGATTCACTGGATACCTCACACAAGCAAAAAGTGTGGTTGGGGCATATTGAACAATAATGTTTAGCCATGTAATACACATACATTTTCTGAGAAAGTTGTTTTCTTGTTCTGCGCAGCTTCTCTGAGGACATTGAAATGCAGATCATCCACAATAGCTGCTGGATGGCATGTGCTAGCACAGTGAACCATTGCCTCTATATACCTGCAGGGGAAATGAGTTCAACAAAGTTTACTTATAAGACACGTGTGCGTGCGTGCATGCGTAAAGTTCCATCAAGTTACACCTGACTTATGGCAACCCAGTAGGGTTTTCAAGGGAAGAGACTAACAGAGGTGGTTTGCCGTGTAATGCTGAAGTATAATGTCCTTGGTGTTTTGATGCATAAGCACAGTACCATAGCATGCTATTGCAGCTGAGCAAAAGCTTATACAAAAGATCGTATCAGCTACTTGGTTTGTAAAACAGGCAATTAGTTCAGGCCATTAGATTCATGCTAGGAAAAGTTGAGGGCAGCAGGAAAAGAGGAAGACCCAACAAGAGATGGATTGACTCAATAAAGGAAGCCACAGCCTTCAGTTTGCAAGATCTGAGCAAGGCTGTCAAAGAGAGGACAATTTGGAGGACTTTCATTCATAGGGTCGCCATGAGTCGAAAATGACTTGAAGGCACTTAACACACACACACACTAGATTCAGGGTGGTGGTTGTTCTGTTTTTGAAAAATATGAAATACCTGTCCAAAGCTTCTGCTACTAGTGGAGTGAGAACAACATCCACAGTTCCTTTTATTTCCACAATGGCTGTTGTTCTGGTCTGAGAAACTGGGTGATCCAGAGTCCATTCTTCTGTTATTGTTTCATCATCCGTATTGTCAAGGATTTTCTTTTCCAAAGGTGTGTATGGTGTGCTAAAAAAAAACCCAGAACCAATGTGTTATTTCTCAAAGAGGACATGCTAGAAAATGATTTTCATGTGCTGCATGATTGCCAGCAGAGGAATTTATCCCAAGTGTTTACTTGGTCAGATGAACAAACAACTTTTCAAGATGCAACTACCTCTTGGTGCTAGGCACAGAAAGAGCGAGAGTTTAATAAGCTAATCTGAAAAGTGGTGGATGTTCACACAAGATCAATACAATTGCAGAGATAAGAATCGCTCAGGCTATGTGGACTGCAACACTGGATCTTTCATTTGTTAGAACTTGTTTTTGTTAAGTTACTAGCCCAAAGTAGTCTCAAAAGAATTTTCTTTCAGTAATTTGGGTCATCATTAAACAGATAAAAACATCTTGTCCTGGCAACTGAGAACATTAAAAGAGAACGATAGAGGCTGGATAGCAAACACTATAAACAATACTACTTTCAGAAAACTAGTACAGTATTAATAAGGTAGATGTGTTTTTTGTCCCCTTCTGTATTTTCCAGAATGCCTAGATCATGGAAGCTAAACTGTAAATGCTAATGCATGAGAGATGATCAACAGCTCTGGTACAAAATACATTTCAGTTTAATATGAGAACAGCTTGCCTTGATTCATTTGTCACAAGCAAACTATTCACGGTGCAAAATAAAAGCATACTATTGAAAGGCAAGTAGGTTATAAGGCAGTCACATTTACATGACCCTATACCACTCCATCAAATCTGTGCATGGTTTTCATCTGACAGATAAAATGATAGAATGTCTCCCATACAGCTTTGTTAATCCCCTGAAAATCCATTTAAGCTCACAGCACGTCACCAACACAAATGCACAGCTTGCTATTTATTAAGCTTTATTGTTTTCTTGCAGTAATGTTTTACTTTTTTAGTGCAGCTGGGTAGATTTTATGTGTATTTATTGTCTTGTTTTTATCTGTTGCATCGACTCAGTTTTTAAGTACATTATAAACTTTATTTCTTGTAACTTTATTTCTTGTAACTTTATTTCTTGTAACTTTATTTCTTGTAACTTTATTTCTTGTAACTTTATTTCTTGTAACTTTATTTCTTGTAACTTTATTTCTTGTAACTTTATTTCTTGTAACTTTATTTCTTGTAACTTTATTTCTTGTAACTTTATTTCTTGTAACTTTATTTCTTGTAACTTTATTTCTTGTAACTTTATTTCTTGTAACTTTATTTCTTGTAACATACCAGGTGCACTTGACTATTTAACTAAGTAGAAAGGTAGGATATAAATGTCCTAAACTATTTAGCTGAAAAGAAGCAAATGTCAGGAAAATGAATAGCAAGAAGAATTTTTACAAAGCTTGGTCATTTTTATTATCCCACCCTCCCTCCAAGGAGCTCAGGATGACATACACTGGTCTCCCCCAGTAATATGGGGTGGAGATTTTTTCCAGAGCTACATTTTTCCATTGAAAATGTTCTGCCCCACATATGTAAATATTTGCCGCACTATGCTCACAACCACCATGTGAAGTAGGTTAGGCAGAAAAAGACTGAGTGCCCCAAGGTCACCCAATGAGTATCCATGGCATGGGGATTCGAACTTGGTTCTCTCAGGTCCCTGTCCAACACTCTAACCATTACACCACACTGACTTAAAAGACAACAGCAAAGCAAGATGTGAACTCTATCCCTCACTCTGGGCTATATGTTCTATGTTCTGTTATCTAAATTATGTTTTAGCCTATGGAAATACAGGATATAAAAATGTTAAGAATACTACAGAGATTTACTTTTCAAACTCTCCCAAAAAAGAGTAACTTGATGATAATTAATATATTTTCTTCTCCAGCACAGTAAGTGAGAAAGTATCACAGAAACAAAACACAGACCTTCGCCCTAGTTTTAAGTCCCCTTCGTACATGCTCCGTGCTTTCAGTTGGTATGATTCCATGCCACAAATGGGCACATATGAACATGAGTCAGTCAGAGGAAGGGTAATGATCAGGGGAAAGAACCAGGAGTATGGCGCCAACCATACGGCAACATCACTTAAATGCACCTCTTTGAAGAGTATAATGATGTCATGTGGAAAGACTTACCATAAACGCAGGGAGTGCATTTGAAGGGGACCTTAGTCTTAACATATTGCAAACATATCGCCAACTGTTACTCACTTTGACGTTGATCCTGTAAACTGCATACCTCGGTCCAGTAGAGCATTCGCTGTTAGGCCCTGTTTAACAATCTAGAACACACACAAAACCTTGTCACTATTCTTCTAGAACTTATCTATACCACATGTGTCTTTAAAGGAAAAATCCTCTTTATATTTTCTCCTGCTCCATAAACACTGCACCATCTGTTCATTTGACTTCATATATAAAAGGATGTTTTATATTGTTGAAGAAAGGTGGCTTCTAAATTGCCCTTAATACTTAAATATAGATTTTAGATAGAAATGTAAAATATAAATGCTATGGAGCACACATTATACTTTTATTTTATTTTTTAGTTTCCAAGTAACTACATATAGCATCACAAGTGTTCCCTGGAACCACCTGCATATCTAGGTTTAAGAAATTAAATTCCCTTCACTGAATTCTAGCATTCAAGGTGGACAGTCAAGGTAGAAACTCATTCATCAAAGCAGTTTATACTCTCAAAAACACAATGAGATACAACAACCTATTTCAATGTTTCTTTTAATGATGTACCACACAAGCATAATGTATTTATGATTGGGCTGGAAGAAGTGATTTTTTGGTGCTTTGTGAGGTGAGATTTATTACAAAATAGTATTTAAAAATACTAAGAGATTACTGTTTGTACATGATGTTAAAGACTCCAAAGATTGCCCTATGTGCACAATCCAATATTGCAAGGCTGAGGCAGTGGCCCAGATTTCAGGTTAACAACCTTATCAAAACTTGATCCCCAGAGCCCATTTCTCCTCAACCACTGAGCAGAGCCCACTGAGGGCCTGCCCCAGAGAGTGTGGTCACCCAGCACCACCTACCATAGACAACACACCAGATGACCCAACAAGAAATCTCCATGTGACATCAGTACAAGGTACCATGCACAAGCACAGACCCTTTAAAGGGGTAAGGTAAATTTTTACTGCATGTGGCTAAAGGTCATTACAAAATTGGTCTAAATAAAACACAGACAAAAAAGGATAAAATCAAGGTAAGATGCCAACCATCAGACAGACTTTTTCCTACCCAGACGGTTATGAATATTACTATTTTTAAAAATTATATTTATTCAATAAAATTAACAACAGCAAAAACAAAACATATAGAAAAACATAGCAGTCTTCATAATTTAAAATACTATGGGGTAACGTCACATCCCGACGTTTCCAAGGCAGACTTTGTTTGCGGGGTGGTTTGCCAGTGCCTTCCCCAGTCATCTTCCCTTTACCCCCAGCAAGCTGGGTACTCATACACACACACGTGTGTGTGTGTGTGTGTATGTAAACTTAAGAAAACACACCCTGAATTTCTATATTACAGCTTCACGGTTTAGTCCTCTATAAAATAGCTAGACTGTCATCGCAGAAAGTTGTCCTTTCCCACCCTTGACTATAAGATTTTCCATTTTATTTACAGTTCATAACCAGAGCTCATCTAGGTTCATTGTATCGCCAGTTTTCTGATATGTTGTTAACTTAATTAATACATATATTTCTTTTACTTTAACCAACCATTCCTCTACCTTTGGAGTCGTTTTTTGTTTCCAATGCCTGGCAAAAGTCATTCTAGCAGCAGTTATCATGTGTAACCCCATACATCATTGGTTATGAATATTATTGTTAACAGGGAAAAAAGAGAAAGAAAAACCATGAAATAAAAACAGATTACAAAACCACAGATTTTAGGTTTCAGACAACACTTTGGCACATATTTTCTTGGTGGCCAGAACATATAGAGCTGCCACACATGTAATATGTGGATCCACGTCAACAAGAACAAATTATTTTCTTCTCAGCCATGCATGCTGTCAGGTTGGCTAAAATGGCTGCCAGAAATTTATACCTGGGTTCCCAATATAAAGGACAACAGAACATGTAGTGAGAAAGATCCTCAGCCTCTAACATAACACAAACACAGATATGCTGAGTGACCTGTTTGCAAGAGTAATATCCTGTTAACATGGCAGACTGTATGGTTGGAAAACCAATAGCCGTAAAGGGCACAGGCCCTTCAAAGAAGTCCACTCTATCCTTTCCAGCCTGTGGGTTGGGACCCAAAAGTGGGTCACAAAGCCTCTGAAAGTGGATCGCAGGCCAGCCCTCACTACTGGCGGCGCCTGCCCTTTCCATCCTTCTCTTTCTTTACTCCTCACCAGCTTCTCATCTCCCCCTCCTTTGTGACAATAATGAGAATAAAGCAGTCAGTAACTTCACTGCAGCAGATGAAAGAGGGAGGGGAGGCTTCAGAGTAGGTGGGAGCTCTTCAGTATGTTATGGAACAAACAGAGGAGGAAAGAAAGAGGTGTGTGCACGCATAGCCTCTGTCTTAGTGCTGGCTCCTTCAGCAGCCCAACCTCTTGCCCAGGCCCCTCGATTGCTTCACTGTCCTCTACCTCCTGTGGAAGATGTACAGCACTGAGCCCCTTGCTGCCAACCTCATCACCGCCATCTGCCATCTTCACTTATCCCTTCAACCCAGCCCCCCCCCCCCCCAACAGGCCTCAAACTCTAGCTCTAGCAGAGGAGAAAGAGGCTTGGATTCGTAGTGGGGGACGCTACAGTCGTGTGATGTTTGTTGGTTTCTCAAAAATATCTGGTTGGGCACTGTAGAAAACGGAATGCCAGAACAGATGGGTGCCAAGAACATAGTTTGCTTAGGGCACCAAAAAACCCTGGGCCAGCCCTGGATGTGTCACCATACGAAGTAAATTTGGATGTATGGGTCACCATCAGAAAAGGGTTGGGAACCACTGTCCTAGGGAGGGAGCACCTAGCTCAGTCAGAGTCTGATCTGGGGCATACACCATTAGCCTGGGAGCTCTCCAAGGTCCTGTAGCTGGTAACTAGTCAGACCAGCAACCTGTTCCTGTATATCCATTCCCTGCATTTTTAGCTGAGCTCTCCTGTACCTGAAAGAGTGTTGCCTTGCCCCCACAGGCCCCAGCTGAGGCAGCACAACTCAGATATATTGTTCTAATATCTAGTGTCCCACATCGTTTGCTAACAACCGTTTGTTATTCATACTCCAGATAAAATAAAATGTGGTCGTTAAAAGGAGCCACTGAAAACAAATCCTCCCCATACATTTTGATTGCCTGATTTGTTGATTTCTTTTTACCTTAAAGCTTGGGACAGACAGTAGTTCAAAAGACGACGAGCTTTCTTCACTAGTTGGAGTCTCTAGGTCTAACGGTCGATGTAACGAGGATTTAGAGGTTCTTTTGTTTGTCGGATGCTTTACTGACCAGTTGACCACCTGATACTGGGAAAGGTAGTTTTGATAACAGTTCATGACAGGCTGCTGGGAAGTGATTTGTTCATTCTCTGGTGCCTTCTCAGCCTCTATAACATATAAATGTTCTACAAGTTCATCTTCTCCTCCCAAAGCAGAAACAAATGAAGCTAGGGAGGGATGTGTTCTCATTGATAAATTCTTTGGATCCTGACTAGTTTCTCCATGTAAGGTAGTAGTTAATGGTCCTTCTACACTGTGATAGATAGTGCCTCTCCCATAATCTATTTGCTTTGCTTGCCTTTTTTTCTTTTTTCTTCCAGGGTAGGTTCCTGGGCCTTCATCGCTGCTTATAGGTTCAAAGTCCTCAGCTGCTGAAAAATAGGCTTCACTGTCAGCCATTGACATGCTGGAGTCCATGGAGCGATACTGATGAAATGAGTTTGAGTCAGCAGAAGGGGTATAAGGGAAAGAACCAAAGCTTCTCCTTTGCTTAGGAGAATCCAAGACATTTTCATCACTACGAGATACGTCACTACTGAACTGAACACCAGCTGGAACAGGTTGCTTGTCTCCATAGAAGGCAGCAGTAAGACTTTTGGTGCTCCCAAGTCGAGTAGAACATACTGATGCTTGACGTTTTAAAGGAGATCTAAGAGGAGATTGACCAACAGGCCTTTCTTGGGAGTTAGGAGATACAGGACTACTTCCTGAGCCCTCTGCCACAGTACTAAGCAACAACAACAACAAAAAGAGAGAACATTTTCATCTATAATGATCTCAAGTTGCATAGAATTAATATTAGCAAATTCATGCAAGATTGCAGTGAATTCAAAATTCTTGTTAATTAACTCTTTGAAGTACGATCTGCCAATACAGATGTACCAGTCCTGCAAGCAGTAGTAACTACATGGCTCCCAATTATTACAACAGCATTTAAATCCCAATTATATTTATGCATGTGACATGCATGCACAGTCTTTATTGAGAGAGCAAATTAATAAGCCATAGCAACAACACGAGACTGTGCCAAGTAGTAACAATACATAGAATCATAGATTGGAAGGGATCACCAGGGTCATCTAGTCCAACCCCCTGAACAATGCAGGAATTTCACAACTACCTCCCCACACACCCCCAGTGACCCCTACTCCACGCCCAGAAGATGGCCAGGAGGCCCTCCCTCTCATGATCTGCCTAAGGTCATAGAATGAGCATTGCCATCTAGCCCCTGCTTAAAAACCTCCAGGGAAGGAGCGCTCACCACCTCCCGAGGAAGCCTGTTCAACTGAAGAACCGCTCTAACTGTTGGAAACTCTTTTGATTTAATTTCGACCCATTGGTTCTGATCCAACCTTTTGGGGCAACAGAAAACAACTCGGCACTATCTTCTATATGACAGCCCTTCAAGTACTTGAAGATGGTTATCATATTCCCTCTCAGCCTTCTCCTCTTCAGACTAAACATACCCAACTCCTTCAACCTTTCCTCATAGGACTTGGTTTCCAGACCCCTCACCATCTTTGTTGCCCTCCTCTGGACATGTTCCAGCTTGTCCACATCCTTCTTAAATTGCAGTGCCCAAAACTGAACATAATACTCTAGGTGAGCATCCATACTTATCCATACTACTGATATACTGCTAAGGAAGTTTTTATTTTCTATATACAATGTTCTCCTTTGGGGAACAAAACATCAACAGAAGCAGCACACTTACCATCCATGGACTTCATCTCTTTTTGCACCTGCCAAGAATTCCTTTTGCCCCAAGTTGTCGTCAGCTGCAGAAGGGCTTTCCCTCTCACCCGCAAGCAAGGGAAGTGCAGCACTAGAGCTACTGTTCTCCTCTGAAGAGGAGGAGGAGCTGTGAGATCGCAGCGGTACTTGTAGATTCAGGTGCTGGGATTTCCTTTCCAATTCTATTCCCATAGGGCGACACTCCCATTCTTTCCTTTTAACACCATTTGTTTTACCTAAAGAAAGCAGATACCAAACATTTGATAATACAGGCAACAAGCTTTGGCATTGTTCTATGGTAAATAATTTTCAAATACAGTTTTTGTTTAGTACACAGTTCTTGTGAATGTACAAAAAATGCTACAGTGTGTAGCAAGCAAGGAAATAAACCATCCTGGTGTCTAATTCAAATAATTATCAAGTTATAATATTCAAATGTAATTTTGCATACTTATGAAGAAAAAGAGTTGTTTTTTATATGCCGACTTTCTCTACCACTTGAGACTCAAACCGGCTTACAATCACCTTCCCTTCCCCTCCCCACAACAGACACCCTGTGAGGTAGGTGGGGCTGAGAGAGCTCTAACAGAGCTGTAACTTGCCCAAGGTCACCCAGCTGGCTTTGTGTGTAGGAATGGGGAAACAAATCCAGTTCACCAGATTAGCCTCCGCCGCTCATGTGGAGGAGAGGGGAATCAAACCCAGTTCTCCAGATCAGGCGCCACCGCTATGAATGAAGTCTTTGTTATTTTTGTATCACTAACTCCAATTATGTCATGAGTTTTTCAGAAATAATTTACTAAAAAAAATTAAAAGACTGAAAAACATATTGACATTGTCCTACATTTAGACAAATATACACAGATTACCATCTAAAGTTTTTTGAAGTTCTTTGGTAATAATCCATTCTCCTGGCTGCAGTAAAGATTGTCCATAAAACATATCAGATTCTGCACTCGTACTTGAAAAAGCAGAGCTACTTGAGGGTGTCAAATCTTCAAGCTTGAAGAAGTCTAGGCCCGACATCGTGCCACCAAAAAACCTACAGCCACCAAGACAGCCACACTTGTTCTTGCTTCTCTTATTCTTTACGTTATCATCTTGCCATAAAAACCATAATCTACAAAATAAAAAAGTAACAGGGACAAATGATCAATATTTAAGCTTCACTGGAAGACCCAATTCCAATTACCATATATACTCGCGTATAAGCCGTTTTTCAGCCCAAAAAAAGTGCTGAAAAAGCCCAACTCGGCTTATACGCGGGTCAATACGGTAGGGGGAGGGAGGGGGGAGGGGGAAACACCGCCGCCAGCTTGGCGGGTGCCTAATTTTTCCCCATTTTTGGGGTGAAATTAGGCACCTCAGCTTATACTCGGGTCGGCTTATACCCGAGTATATACGGTATCGCTTCTTAATGTCAACATTTACATCAGGATGTAGTTTATTTAAGATTTAAAGAAACATATTAGTCTACATTTTATTCATTCTACAGAGAAAGACCCTGCTAAATACCATTACCAGCTGTTCTAAGTTATGCTTAATTTATTTCTATCATACTTTTCTCCCTGATCAGGACTCAAAGCAGATTTTCACACTGTTCTCCTCCAGTCTCACTATCCTTTTGAGAACAGAAACTGTAATGGGCTTAAAGTCACCTGGCAATCTTCCATAGAAGAGCGGGGATTCAAATCCAGCCATCCGAGATTCTAGCGCGGTACTCTAGCCATACCATACCAGCCCTCGTTATTCACCTATCCGTTCAGCATACCAGCACTCGCACATCCGCAGCAACAAGTCCTCCTATCAAGAAACACCTATCTGTAGCAGGGTCTTACCTTTTAGTTCTGCTGTCATGAGTTTCCAAAAAACGCCTCTGCACTTCATGTTTAGAACGATGGTCTGCTGCTAACGCAACGTCCGCAGTGATGAGACCGAAGCTGACTGACCCTGCTTCAAGCCAATACGCTCTTCGCAGCACTGCAGGCTGAAGACCAACTCTGCAGCTATTCACTTGTTCAATGTATTGTCGCAGTTGAAGGTCTTGAATGGCTGCACTTATACCTTCACGAACAGACTGGTTGTGTAGGTTACAATTTGCAATGCGTACAGCACCCATCTGAAATAGTTTTAAGAAAACAGAAGCAAGACACTTGTTCAATGGAGATCTCTTCCCCCCCTAACAAGAGACCCCCTCCCAAAGAAAGTTCTAGGAGACTCCAGAAATCTTGCTGCTCTACATTCCTGCTGAAGTACAGATAAGCGGAATAAACAAAATGTCAGCAGCTATCGAATTGTAATCAGGCAAGAAATCTAATTACATGCAATGCCACATGACTTGCCTCATTCTGAAGTTTCAGATGGATATGATCCCCTTTTCCAGCTTAGATGCAAATTCCCTATTAAGATGTTGCAAACTGATGAACACAGTCATAATTAAAGTATTTTTAGGTGTAGGATAAATAAATGAGGCTTCTTTTGGTTATTGAAAGGTTTAAACTGTGTTCCTAAACCTTGCAGTAATGTTTTCTGCACACAATGTATGTGTATATATTTAATGCTTTGCAAAAAAATTCTTGTATCTGAATGAATACGCTAAGGGAAAGTGAACATTCTAGAAAGACTGGCTATGTATTCCAGACAAAATTTATCATGGTCTTTTTTTCAAAAATTGAAATATTTAGAATGAACCCCAAAATAAAGTGATAAAGAAAAAATTCTCCTACCTTAATATTTGTGGCACACCCGTGCTCTACAATAAATGTATCTGCCCCATCTACTGCTACCCGAGTCATCGTATACTTTAATTCATCAGAGGTTGGACAAGGGCCAGCGACACAGGTCATCTACAGAAGATTCAATATAGAAAACATAATTATATATTTTGCTTCGTATAAACTAACCTTCAGCAAAAAGATGAACAGAAATGAGAACAATGACTAATCTTTTGCAAATAACATATACATGAACTGTTCACACCTTCTAGATTGTGAAACAGACAACCCCAGGATCTTATGTTTGAGGAAAATATTAGCTCTCTTATCATCATTCTTAATACCAGAACTGTGCTTTCATCTCCCATGAACACCTCATTCATGCCAGAAAAGAAAGGTTGGCACATATGTGAAGAAACATCAGTACAAGAAATTAACATCAATTTATCTTGGAAAATATTATGGATTCCATTTATTAATCTAGAAGCAAGATGTAACAGAGAAGTAAAACAGCTGAAATCCAAAGAAAAATTTGCTGCATTAATTACAAGCTAAAATACTACTGAGGCAATTGCCTGTCCATTCTCCAATTCCTATCCCATACGTAGGTCAGAGATGCAGGATTGCTGCCACCTAGTAATAGAGGTGTCAGGAATGTTGTATCTAAACTACAATTTCATACTATGGGAGTTAGATTCACATGACAGAATGTTCTTCAATGGGGAAAAATCTCCACATAAAGAGAAATAATATACCAAGGACAAGTAAGCCAACCCCTTTAACATGTTCTTTTTTATATGCTAGATTTATATGGACATGATTCACCAGTGTGACACAGTGGTTAGAGTGTTGGACTAGGATCTCAGAGACCCATGTTCGAATCCCCACTTAGCCATGGAATGTTGCTGGGTGATCTTGGGCCAGTCACATTGTCTTGGCCTAACCTATCTCACAGGGCTGTTGTGAAGATAAAATGGAGGAGAATGATCTAAGCCACTTTGTGTACCCATTGGGAAGAATGGCAGGTTACAAATGAAATCAGTAAATAAAGAAATCAATCATATACACCTACATTTGCAATCTGAAATGGAATATCCCAGAAACAAGGTTAGCTACTCATCTACTGCTTAGGCCACAGGCCAAGTAAAGGATATGACACAACCCACTTGCAAGGCCATCTGATTTATACACAGGAGAGTTGTAACAATCCTTAGATTTCCATACTGGCATATGAACCCAAGCTTTAGTTGGCTAGAACTCAAGATAATCAGAAGCTTACAAGCCTTACCATCATAAGT
Organism: Euleptes europaea; assembly: GCF_029931775.1. Taxonomy (NCBI): domain Eukaryota; kingdom Metazoa; phylum Chordata; class Lepidosauria; order Squamata; family Sphaerodactylidae; genus Euleptes; species Euleptes europaea. The sequence continues at coordinate 32,206,696 of NC_079320.1, read as the reverse complement.
AACTAGCTAAAAACATCTTTTGGCCCATGTCTTCAGAACTGCAAAGACACAGACTCTAAAAATATTCTAAAAGCTAACCTGTGCATCTACCACCACAGGTTTGAAAAAGAACAAACTTCCACATTACTGTATGCCAAGGATCATGGTCTGCCTCCCCCCGCGACTCATTCCAGCCAGAGCTAGGGTACCATGAATGGCATCTGACTTAAGTTATGCTGTAATAGATCACAGCTAGCAAATGCCAGACCACAGAAAAAGCTTTACCTTTGATTCACAGAAGCGGCGATCAATTCCATGCTGACATGTGATTACAGATTTTGGCCTTTCCAGTTCAAACTCACGACACGCCACATGGAACACAAATGTTTGTCCCCACTCAAGCAGGCATGCAAGCTGCAAATACAGAGGAATATTTTGACCTCAAAGAATCAATCACACTGAGCTTGAAGGGGTCTAAAATTATTGAATGTACTACAAAAAGGGCATAATAAGTTTCTACCAGTTGATTCTCATACTTATTCTGTAAGATAATTTGATGCCTTAATAGAAATTGCTAATTTCTGGGTTTTTTTACGTTATTGTACTGTCAAAACACGCATTTTCACTTAAAAGAATCTACTTCAGCAATTTCTAAACAAATTGTCCTCTTTCTAACAGAACAGTTTTACAGTTATTACATCAAATGTTTTTGTTTCCAATTCCTGCAACCGATTCTACAACATTAGCGTATCTAGAATGGAAAACCAATCTCTTCAGAATGATTTTAAAAAGTATCCCAAGCATTTGGCAAAATATTCTCTACTTGCAAAATTAGTAGCAACCTCTACTTTATTTCAGAAACTCACGTCTGCAAGAGTGGTTGGAAGAGTTTTCATTTTATTTTCCTATGAGATAATATTCTAACTCTTGTTGGCCTCTAAGGTACTACTGGAATCAAATCCTATTATTCTAACAAGTTTTCAGACGGTAGCCATGTTGGTCTGCAGTAGAACAGCTAGATTCAAGTCCAGTAGTACTTTAGAGACTAACATGTTTTTGGGGTTATAAGCTTTCGAGAGTCAAAGCCCCCTTTGACAGGTATCTCGAAAACTTATCTTGAAAACCTACCAAAATCTGCTACTGGACTCAAACCTAGAAATTCTAACAAGTTTCTTATCCCTAGACAACATTTTGCTGTGCAAAATTCTTTAGTAAGCACATTGTCATGGTCAATTGTGCTTTTGCCATTGAAAGTATATTTCACAGAAACTGAAATGCTAAATGTAATGACTTCTCATGCAATATTAGACTGTTAGATTCAATCAGTTTTTCTGCTGGTGAAAAAGGAAGGATAGGGTCTCCTTTGATCACCAAAACGGCTAGACTGGGGATCATGGGACACATATGGACATATACGGACAAAAGCCATGTAGGATGGAGGCCTGTAATAAGGTCCAGAATTCAATGTGACTGAGCAAAAAGCTCGCTGAATGTGTATACCTTTGAAATCTGGATAGCACAGAATCCAATGGGCGAACAAGTTCTCTACAAGCCTTTTCCTTCACAAGAACAATTGTTCTCATTCTGATTTCATTCAAAGATTCCTATCTCAACAGTTCATTTTAACATGAATTTATAGCTACAATCCTTGTAAGACAGCAGACAATTCTGTGGGAGTTCTGGTCAATATTTGGTGCTTTAAGAAACAACAACAAAGCTTAAATTCTAATCTCTCAGGCAATTTTCAAGCCTCGTGCTTCAATATATCAAAGGTGAAATGAACATATCCCAATCTGAAACCAAGTTGCATACCTGCGGAACTGTAACCTTAGCTGTCAGACTCCCAGCTTGCACATCAATCAACCATGCATATTCTAGCAAGTCACTTCCCAGAGGCAAACCTTCAGCTGAAAACATCGCATGGGCCCGTAATTGCAGACCCGAAAGGCTGATATGACCCTCTCGAAGTACTTCATCCACAGGGGGTCTCTGTTAAGAATGAAAAACTTCTCCGTTGAACAAATAGCTAAAATAATCTTTGCATTAGCTAATTAGAACTAGTTGTGGCCATTAGACAGTGGTACTTTTTTATGAAATAAATATTCACTAATATGTAAAGTTACATTATTGTCATTCAAACTGCAACTGCAAAGTAAATAAAAATTAGATCAAGAGTCTTTTTTGTACATCAATTGTCAAACCACCAACCTTTGATTCAGGTTACTGCCTCCTAGTCCACAGTTAATATGCATATATTACACAAGTTCATCAGAATCAGTGTAATATAGCCTTTATGAAAATACATAAATGTCTTTGCCATAACTTTAACTATAGTATTAATGCTACATAAATATTAGGCAATGTGACAATATGCAAATAACCATTTCAGTATGTAGGTGGCATCTGGTAAAATGTCACTTGTACAACCATGTGGTCCAGCTCCCAACAGTCCACATTTATCTTTTGCCATCCTACAACCACTCAATTCACTTTCAGTCAATTTACAGAGGGCTGATCTCTCCCTATCTTCAGGAATTCTTTTCTGTTTAAAGCAAGAGCCCCTGTGTAATATTGCAGAGGGCCAAGCTTTCCAGGAGAGCCAGCGTGGTGTAGTGGTTAAGAGCGACAGACTCTAACCTAGCGAACCAGGTTCAATTCCCCACTCCTCCACATGAAGCCTGCTGGGTGACCTTGGGCCAGTCACAGTTCTCTTGGTATTCTCTCAGCCCACACAGAGGAAAGCAATGACAAACCACCTCTGAACATTCTCTCTCCTTGAAAACCCTACGGCAGGGGTGTCGAACTCATTTGTTATGAGTGCCGGTTATGACATAAATGTCACTTGGTCGGGCTGGGCCATGTGTGCCATAAAATTTAATGCCAGGTACTGGAGATACAAACTTTATAGAAGACACAGGCAAAACCAATTAATGTTATTTTTGTACTTTATTTTTCACTTAAAATATCAACAAGCTTAAAACAATAACACTCTTACAGTATTTTCTTTTATTTAACAGTCTTTGATAATTGATACCTCGAGACTAGGGGAGGTGGCTGCCTCGGCTGGCGAGCTCACATGGGCTTGTCAGCCCAGATCAGGAGTGGGGGGGGGGCTACCTCGGCTGGCTTGCGGGCCAGATAAGAGCCCTCAAGGGGCCTGATCCGGCCCTCGGCCCTTATGTTGGACACCGATGCCCTACGGGGTTGTCAGAGGTCCGCTATGACTTGAAGGCACACACAAACTTTCCTGTGAACTGAATAGCCACTAAATCTTTACAGCTGTGCATAATTTCTGCCAGAGGCCTCAAATCAGAATATTGCCAACATATGAGTTCTCCTTCTACTCATTCACCAGGCAATAGACAACAGTGAAGCCTTGAGAGAGTCAACAATGGCCTACCCTTTTGTTTCTGGCCTACTGTTCCTGCTGTACCATATTTTACTAGTTGGCCAGTGTGGTGTAGGGGTTAAAAGCGGTGTTTTGGATTGGTGATCTGGAGAACCGGGTTGGTTTCCCCAATCCTATCCACGAAGCCAGCTGGGTGACCTTGGGCGAGTCACAGTTCTATTAAGAGCTCTCTCAGCCCCACCTACCGCACAGGGTGTCTGTTGAGGGGAGGGGAAGGGAAGGAGATTGTGAGCTGGTTTGATTCTGCCTTAAGTGGTAGATAAAGTCAGCATATAAAAACCAACTCTTCTTCTTCTACCTATGGCTGGGTTTTACTACTAAAGCACAGCACAGACTAGCTGATGTTGCCCAACAGACGTCCGAGGCTGGGTACAGCAAGGCCAGATGCCACTAAGTGCACCATTATTGAATCTCTGGCCCGCTGAAAGCAGGGAGTGGCACAGCTAAGTCCATTCTTGCCCTGCATTGGCAGCAAGAGTCAGCAAGCAGAGCCCAGTCCAGCAAACAAACCCTGGTGCAGGGGGAAGCAGCATGCCAGAAAAGGGGAAGCAGAAATAAACCCCCTGAAGTCTGTATCACTGGATGGTTATAAGTGGAGAAATCATGCATGCCACCCAGAAGTGGCAAAAGGTTTTTACAATGAGGTAACTTATTAAAAACCATAGCTCTGAATGGTGTCTAATGTTCCCTTCTAGACACTTTCAAGTCAAGCAGCAGATGGAAAGGAATTTTCTCCTTTACATTCAAAATACTGATAGGAGAGAAACATACTAGGATGATAAAAGTAGAACTGCCACTCAGGTGTGCTTTTCTTAGTTGTTCTTCTTTCGAGTCTCTTTGAAAGCAAGTAACCTGAGGAAAACCTACATGACAGCCTGAATTAATTTTAAAATAATGACATGCCAGACACAGACATATTACCTGGTAGTTGTCATTCAAAAACAAATTCACTGGTGACAACACAAGTTGCAACATTGTCTCCTTGTATCCTTTCTTCATCTCAAAGCATAACCTTTCCAAGAAAACTGTAGGACATTCAGGACCATCACTGCTGCAATGCTGGAGAATAAACCACCAAAAAAGGTCAGTAGGAAGTTAAGTAGAACATCAAAAGTTATCAAGATCCAAGGGATATCCACAATGTTCTTCAGAATAGGCAACACTGGAAATATCATCTAATAGTTACACTACTTGTTCTGAAGGCTCACTTCCACATTCCCAGGTGACATGCACAAGGATCAGTAAACAGCATATACCGCATAGCACAATATAGTCCTTTAAAAATTTTCCCACATCAGCACATATCTGATGGCACTTTTTTGTGGGACTGTATTTTCACAAAATTATTTCTAACAGGTTGGCAAATGAGACAACGATCCCTTCAGACCCAGACGGTTGCAACCATGTTGTATCTTAGAGGAATGGGAGGGGGAAACACTGCTAAGGTCTACAGGTCTGCTCAGAATATCGAAATATACAATTCATATGTTTTTTAATTATAAAATTATATTTAAAGGCGCTTGAGGAAATACCAGTGACGGCATCATGCTTCTCATATGTTTAAAACAGTTCATCAAGTCATACGACCCAAAGCGGAGGAAAATGATAAAAAAAATTCTCTGCCTTCTACATCTCCATATGCTGTATATTGAGAAATGAGGTTAACCTTATTGAGGTAAATCTCTATGTGGTGTTTCATGTGCCTCTTCCCTTGTACACTTAGGGAGTGTTGGAAACATTTTTACCCCAAACTGCATTCAAAGCGAAACTAAATTAGCATAAATGGTGGAATAGACAAAATAATATTTTCTTAGTAATCATATATGTTCTCCCTGGTGCCTCTGCTACTGTTCTATTCCTTTATAGGCAGGTAAGACTTAAAAGACTGATTTTTCCATAGCACTCTTTCATTCAAAATTCTAGTAACCAGCCATCCACTAAACTACAAAGAGAAATAGGTAAGCCAAGCCAGATGTATTCCCCATCCTGCAGAGTCCCAACAAAACAGGACTGAAGGGAAAACGAGGCACATTATACAGTGGAGAGGACATTGTCCTCTGTCAGACAGTTATTCCCTTTTGAAGGTAGCTTTCACCAAACGTTAATTAGAATTCAAAGGTTGAGGATTAGGGGACAGATCCTTTGGAATATATATTCCTTGGGATCCAGTCAAAAATCTACAGAGGAGGGCAGAGTATTGCAGTCCATATCTCCACACTGTCACAATACATGCAACAAAGTCTGAAATCCGGTGGTGGGAGAAGGAGGGAAGCCAAGTTCACTTAGCTGATCCAGGCAGGAGGGAGTAGACAACAGCTACTAAGCGCAACACATTGACCGGAAGGGATGAAGCTACATGCAGTTCTTCCATGAACCAGTGGGGAGAGCAATATACACCAAACAGGGAAGAGACAGACTGCCCTCTTCTCCCTCAACTATATGTTCTTATGGGTTGATAAGCACAGCTTCCCTGTAGTCCTTAGGAACATTTCCTTCCAGGGTGCTCAAGCCCCATAGGAAAAGCAACACCACAATCCCACCACATTCCAGAGACCGAAGCCAGGGACTGCATGTGAATTTCGTTTACTTTAAAAATTTCTACCTCACCTCTGCTGAGACTGGTCCTCAGAACAGTTTACTTTTTGAATGTTTTTGAATGTTTAATTAAGCCTACTGTATACATGATGCTTCTGAGTAATAAAGCGCCTGAAGCACTTACCACTGGGAGTCGTCCATGCACTTTGTACACATTAACAAGCACAGTAATATCCCAAGGGCGCAGAGTTAGAGGATGAGCCTGCCTGACCAACGTCTCGCTCTCCTTCTTGTCAGCATCCACTCCTACCGCAGTCCATCCAGAACTTGAAGACGTTGACATGGATAGAACAGGGCTTGAAATCACTTCTTCAAAGTCAGTGTACATATCAGCTTCACCAAAATAATTTTCCTGGCAGGATGAATTAGCAACATTTTTCATAAGAGAACAGAACATAAACCTTTATGCTTCAATCAAGCTCTAGTTCTGCAATCTACTTTAAAAACACATCAATAAACCTCGCTTTTTGATTATACCAACATAACCTGCAGGATCAAGGTTAGACATCCTATTACAAGCTTCAGAAGTGGATGGTTTCTGTTAGCGCTCATTAAAAAAAAAAAACTAGGAAGTTTGCAAGATGATAAATAATAAAATACATTATTTATGAAGCACCTGAAATTAGGCCTGCTCAGGCCTTTCTGCATGGGACAAATTAAGACAAGGTTCGTGTTAATCTCATCAGCCTTGTGCAGCAGCAGCACACACCGCAGGCCAGACATGGATGGAAATCACCAACCTCAGTTCTGAACTGCCTCTATTTACTTGAACACGACCCTGAATGTAAAGACACACACCCCTTTAAAATGTTGCACCCAAAAGATTTTTATTATTGGACATCACTGCAACTTGTATACAGATTTAAGACTACGCCTTATTCTTTTTTTCTGATGGCATATTTGGGAGAAAAAATTAGTCGTGCATGTGAGTATCTAGACTTGACTTTACTTAGATGACCCAGTTGAAAACTCATATTAAACTCAGCCCCCGAAGGGAACAATATTCACTACGTTTCTCAAGTTTCACCAAGGGCAGACGTTCACTTCTAGCATTTCCCTTTCTATAGGATCTTTAAGAAGCCCTTCAGGCCAATAAAAATCTTTGTCTGCCATTCCCTTTACTTAGTGGTTTCTCGAGCCTCCTGTCTACTACACAGGTATCCCACCTGTCCCTCCAATATACCGTAAAGATTTGATTTTCTTATTTAAAGAGCCATATTTGGTTGCATACTGAGCCACATTTGGCTCTAGAGTCGTAGGTGTAGACCCTCTGCGCTAAGGGTTTGTGTCCTTTAGCTCATGGCATTCTCCATACCTTTATGGACAGGAAGGCTTTCAAAAGAGGTCCATATAAAATGATATGAGAGTCTGGAGAGAGTTCCAGTTCCACGCGGAGCCTGTCAGGTGGAAGCTCAGAAGGGTCAACAGGAGGGCGGGTAGATGCTAAGGGGGACTTCTTCTGGGAGGGTCTTAATCCAGATAACATCGTTTCTTCCATTTCTGACACTTCGGATTAACAAAAAAGTAAAATAATTTTGTCATCATGTTAAGTATTTAAGTAAAGGTAGTTAAGTAGCTCAGTGATAACACATGAAATAAAATGCTTGATATGGGTAGTCTGCCGACTGCTGATATGATCACAGAGGAAATGAGTTCCACAACACTCAGAACAAATGCCAGGGAAGGGAGAATAAGTCTGGCAATTTCCACAAAGTTTCTCTCTTTATTACCACACATTTTTACTTCACCCAAGAAGCTCTTGCCAGCACATATGGTCCTCCATACCTCTTACTAAAATTTAAATAAGGACTGGTAATGAATATATACAGAACACAAGTTTACCATACTGTTCTCAACTGCAACAAAAACTTGTGCATTCTCTCTGACTTATGAATAACGCATTGTGATAATTGTACCTTGTGTTCTTTAGCAAATCACAGACGATAGTGCAGAAAAAAATTCAAAAATTACAAGGAAAAAATATACTGACAGCTATGGCTATGGATCAAGTGCTTCCCAGATCAGCAACTCACTTCTTGTTATACTAAGTATAATGAAGTTCTAACTAGAATAATTGAAATAGCATTAACCTTTATGTTAGCTCCCGTTTGCGTCAAATGAAATGAAAGTTGTGTACTTGTTCCGCAATTTTTAAAAGAAAAATCCAATTTCCTTTTAATTTTTTGGTCTACAGCATGCGGTTCTCCCCCCACCTCTTGTTGTCTATCAAAAAGAATAGGCATGCTCCAGGGATGTCCGCATGCAGCCGATTGCCACATCAACTCTAGGAAATGCTTTCAGCACTCTCCATATTTTTTGCAAAAAGCATAAGAGTTTGGGAGAAGCAATGTAAATAATAACAGTTATTAGTAATATTAAAATAATATAAATATTAATATAAATAATATAAATAATAATATAAATATAAAATAATATATAATACAAATAATAACAGTTATCCACTACACATGTGCTAGTTGTTCCACGAAGGTTTCCTACTGATAGCTATGATACTAAGCCCCCAACACTCCTTTTTGCAGTTTCAGAAGTTTTTTATAAGAAACTGACAATAAGGAAACACTAAAATGAAGCTGGTATACTTTTTATTACATCTAATATGCTTTTATTTCAAGGTATCTATGAAGCCCAACTACAATAAGAACTAAAGTACCACAAAGGCGTTTTAAAGAGAAACATACTAATAAATGTATAAGCAATACTACACTAGGCTGCTGTTCTCCAGGGCCCTGTGATTTTTTTCTATATAAAATATCTCTTGTAGCAGCAAGACACCATCAGATAGATTAATGGTAAGGTTATTGATGGTTTAACTCAATAGGAACAAATATTGATTGTTAAATAGGAGGAAATGTATTTTATTTCACTAGAATTTGCAAGCACTGCATTCTGGGATCAAGATTGGTACATTTTGGAATTCTCTGACAAAAGTGACATGGTGAATTTTTTAGGCTTACTCCAGTCAGGTTTTTAAATGGCACTAAAGATCAATTTATTCTGCAGAGAATATAGCAGTGGTGCCAGACTAGGATTTAGTTCCTCTTAATTCTACACATTTTGTTATTGTTGTGTTTAAAACCAATAATAAAACACACAACATTTATCTTACAGTCTTAACATGAAACCTCTTGGAGGCCCCTAAAGGATGGAAAGTAACCAAACAGGTTTCCTTTGGGAGGCAAGAACTAATTTACAAACGTTTGAACAGGAACTGCAAGGGCATGCGCTATGTCAAATCCCCCCAACCAGAAACACACTTGTTTCCCAGCAACAACTTCAAATTATTTCTTCAAATCTCTCTCACACGTTTTGCCCTTAGGCGACACTGTTTTGGCTCCGGTAGAGGCTCATTCATGCTGACAAAGTGCAGACCGTCTACTCCCTTAGAAGCCTACCTGATCTCTATGGTCATTTTCTGAGGCCCTGCTTCAGTTGTTCCTACCTTCTGAGATTAGGCAGGTGACAACCTGTGAAAGGGCTTTCTCAGTTGTGATATGAAAACTCTGGAACTCTCTCCCCAGGAAGATTTGTCTGTACCCTTCCATTGCCATCTTCTGCCAGTGAGTGAAGACTGGTTTGTTTCATTTGGCATTTCCTCAGTGATCCTTCCCTCCTAACCAGTGTTTTGTTATTTTTATGTCTTTGTATGCATTTTAGTTCTGATTTAAATGATGTGTTGTTGTTCTTTTCTGGCTGGTTTCGACAGTTTAAAAATGTGATTTTATTATGTACGTTTTAATGTTAGCTGCATTGGTGGCCTTTCTGAAAGCAGAAAGACAGGATATACATTTTGTAAAATAAACTTAGTGACCCAATAGCTTAACCTACTCCAAGCCTAGAGAGACACCACATACGGTAACAGAGCAGCATGGCTTTATCCAAAGGTTCCGCTGTTTTTCAGTTTATTCTGCTTAAGTTCTAGCTTCTCTCTCAAAATGCTTCTACAGTAACTCTGAAATTTTCCTCATGTGTAAACAATTAAAGCAATTAGGAGACACTTACGTGACTGCTTTAACTGCTCGTCAGCTTTCTGGGGATAAATTGGATGCCACGCATAGCCAATTGTGAGCATAACATTTGGAACAGTCCAGCATTCGACCCAGCCAGCCCTTTTCAAAAAGAACATTTTTTAAAAACTAAATGGTGGTTGTTAAAACAATTTCCGAACACAGAAAGAAAACACAGGAACCAACAACAACACTTATAACAAAGTACAAAAGAACCAAAATGTAGTCGATAAAACAGAAACAGGAACTCACTCTTCTTGTGTTATGTTCCTCCACTTTGGTTTGCTTGGTTTTTGACCACTCTGACTTTCAGCAGAGTTACAAGACTCAGGATTTAGTTTGCTAAAATGACAGTCTTTTACCAACATAAAGAGAGAATATTTACTGGGGTGGCAGTCCGGAAGAAATAAGTGAAGATCTAGACCTTCTCCCTGAAAATATAACATGAAAACCAATATTCATACAAATGATATCAAAAAACCATGGAAAACACTTCAGACAATACTGATTTTATGCCCACTTTTATAGATTCGTATTTTTTTCCAAAAATATACAAAAAAAGTTGTCAAGGTGCTACAGTCCTCACAGTTTGGTCTGGGTATACAAGAGAGTGACAACAATTCTCAGGATTTTTGTTAGTGGATCGGGGAGATGGGGATTATTTTATTTATAGTGTAAAAAAATTCAAGCCCATTGCATACGAGGAAGAAGACATCACAAACAGCGGTAACCACATCCCAAATGGTGGTGGTCTAGCATCATGTACAGAATTATCTGTCATAAATTGGTCCCTGGCTGCAACTGTTCTCCCTTAGGTTTGGGAGATGCCCCCTCTGCCACGTGTCTTCAAACTGGGCCAGGAAGGCCTTCAGTAGTCTCAGAAGCATGGAAAGACTCCAGGATTAGTGGACCTATGCTCTTACCATCACAGAGAGGAAGGTATAGCCTTTTCAATCTCTTTTGCCTTCTCTTTTTTGCTCACCGCTGAGGGGAGGGGGAAGAGAAGAAAAGGAAACTTTTTGGACAAGGACAAGTATGGGAGGCTTAAGATGATGTGGTTGGAAGCAGTGTTAAGAAGCAGTCCTCTTTAACAACCCAGATCTCTCTATCAGGCAGGACCAGTACTGGGAGTGGAATCCAACCACTTGAGGCGACAGGAAGAAGTCAGCCCTACTCCCAAACCTGTTAAGATGCCTTCCTCCTCTGAAGAAGTATAATGCCTCTTAACCATTTCACCTAGTTAACCAATCAGATTGCCTATGGTAATATCACTGATATTTGAATCAATTGTCTATCAAGCCTTTCCTTTCTCCCATCAATGATTCACCAGACAATGCTCTTGAGCAGCAGAAATAATGGTCTATCAAGCAATTAAAAATGCTTCATGAACAACCGCTCAAAAATCTGGTTAAGTGCTGTCATATATTCAAAACGATACCAAAGACAAAGTGGTGGCATAACAGGTTACATTATAGGGCTGAACCAAAACACAGAACCCCTTTTCACCAGTTGTCACCACCCCTATCCCATGAACAGGATCCATCCATTTTGGCAAACTTTGACAAATGTTCGCCTGATATGCAATTCTATGCAGTTAAGATCACTCTCTGCATCCTGCACTGTAATGCAGGATGCTTCCCTTAAAAGCTGAAGCAACTATTTAAGAAGGGGAAGTCACTCCCATCCTTCCCATCCCTTGCCAAGAAGGACACAGTGGACTGCAAAATACTGTATTCTCATAGTACTCAGGACATCTCCTAAAAGAGCTGCTGAAGCTGCCTTAATAAACATGCCCCCCCCCCAGAAACATGGGCAGGACAGTTCCCACCTCCACCACCCCCTTGCCAAAAGAGGGGGAAAACCTGATCAGGCTCCATAAATGACTGTAGTAACCCCTTTAACAGAAGAAAGACACACACAGAGAGAAGGAAGGAGACTATCAAATGCATAAAAGAAAATAATTTTGACCATATGAACAGTAGAAAGAAAAGTCCGATTTAATAAAGTATAATGAACAATGATGTTTGAGCTCTCTCCTCTTTAAAGGCAGTCTTTTCTTTTCTTGTAACCAGGTCCAAACCAATACCATCGAAGGATTGTGTTACCACGAAAACAAATGCATTGTGAACTGGATAAAGTCACTTACCCTTAAAGAGAATGTAGTGCTGCAGATGCTTGGAACAAAGTCATCAAAAGGCAAAGAAAAATCTATGTTTAATGTTTCCCCACAGGCTGCCACATAAACTACAAGAGAATAGAAAAAATTAGATACCAGTCATCCAAGTTAAAATTGCCTTTCTAAAGACTATACAACCTTAATCACAACTGCGCTGGTGTTCGAGCTTCAGTGCCACTTTCAACCTGAAGAGATTGAACAGAAGCAAGAAGGGGAAAAAGGCGGCGCTCTTCCTCACTTCTGTCCGCCTCACAGAGCCTTAAAACAGATTTGCAAGCTTCTCTTTCCAGTTTCTGCAAGGGCTCTGGCAGCCCAGCAGACACATGAGGTATGGCAAGAGAGTCCTGCCAGTGACCCTTTTAAAAAACAGTGCTGCCAGGTAAGTGCTTCAGCTCTTGAGTGATAGATAACACATGGGCTTATCCAGAACAATGGGGGAAGGGAGAGAAACCAAAGTCTCCATTGACCATAATTCATCACAAGTTACAACTTCCCAGCTCTGGTGTAAGCTCTGGTAAAGTACAATATATCAGAAAAAGATATCTCATCCATGCATACTTGAAACATTCCCAGAAATCAAGGTAGCTGATGCAAAGAAGTATTAAGGGCTTTTGGTTTATTCCAGGCTGGGCTTGCCCGTTTGATTTCACTGACTCTGAGGGTGGCGGTGGAAAGCGCCGTCACGTCACAGCTGACTTATGGCGACCCTGCAGGGTTTTCAAGAGACTTTCGGAGGTGGTTTGCCATTGCCTGCCTTCACGTGGGCTGAGAGTTCTGAGAGAGCTGTGACTGGTCCAAGGTCACCCAGCCGGCTTCACGTGGAGAAGTGGGGAGTTGAACCCGGTTCTCCTAGAGTCTGCCGCTCTTAACCATGAGTGGGTGACTGGACTCAAAGTCAGACATACACTGAAGAAACTCACCTTCAAAGGTGTTCGTTCACTTGGTGCTATGAGGAAACAATGTGGATATGGGAAGGGGGAGAGACACAGAGACCAGCTTCTCTCCCACCCACCCTTTCACCAGTGGAAAGGGTAGCAGTAGGCTTTCGACCCTTCTCTGGCTGCATGTGCCCTAGGAAGGACACATGGAGCCAGAGAAAAGTGGTGAACAGATCCACACTTTCCCATGGTGAAAGCAGGATGGTAGGGAAACCAGAAGCGCCTTCTCCCCCCACCCCCATCCCATAGTGCTAAGAAAAGGAGCATTTTTAACTATGATTTTCCCTGATGTATGTCTAATTGCAAGTCCAGTCCAGCACCTGTGTTTGGTGTATCGTGTAGTCTGACCCTGAATAACATACTTCAGAAGGGCTACACAGATCTCGACAGAGTAGCCAAGTTTTAGCATAGGCCAAAACCAATCAGAACACACTACTCATGTGTACACAGTAATGAGTCCCTCAATTCCTAGCCCAGAATGGTAAGCCACTCCCTGCTCTATGCCATCTCCAGAATTCCTTAGAATAATTTTTTTTTAATTGAGATAATGTATATGACATATCTCCAGAGAACTACATGTGGTGGTTCATAAGGTAAACAAAATAACAATAAAATAGTAAGGATAAAATTATTGTTTACTTCTTAGAGCAAGAGAGAGAAGAGCATTCGGATTTTGCTTGCACCTCCCTCTGCTCCTTGCTAAGAAACCAATACATCCACATTAATATGAATCACTTTGTCGAAAGGAGAGCTCATAATCTCAGCACAAGTAATGCCTGAGATATGTTCACCAGAAATCAGACAGTTGTTCTAATACATGGGAAAATTAAATCTTCCAGGTTAGCTGCTACTGCATTTGGCCTTGTAACAGTTATACTGACAATAGAAATTTATAAACTGGAGCAACCTGATAGCAGAACAAGTAGGTAGCCCTGCTATGTGAGGGATTCCAGGACCATTTGTAGCACACAATCTGCGCACGAGCACACACACAGGAACAGCAAAGCCACTTCTTATTTTCAGTTAAGCATTACTTCTTGATATGGGAAGGGAAGTTGTACGTCTTGCTCGAAATATATTTATACATACGTCTTACCATTTTCCTGTTGCTTTGTGGAACAGTCAATCCAATTGTGCTGATTTGCTGCCCAAATCATTTCAAACTGATGAAACATGATTTTAAAATTCCATGTGTAAGGAACAAAGGCATAGATGTCAGGGGCACTGTCACTGGACCAATCCTGAATCAAATCTGAAATGAAAGGGCATACATGGGCACCGCCATTCACTCAGAAAACAGATTATGTTAGATTAAAAGTTCACATCTTCATCTTTTCCGTGGAATAACCAAGTAGAGCAAATACCTTCTGAGTCAGATGTATTGTGAAAACCATTCCATCTTTTCACTTTTCCAACCACAAAAATATTTGCTTTTTTAACAGTAAATAATTAGAAGAAGAAATACAGCATTCTTGCTCCCTCCTGAGGTCCCAGATTGTCCCACACTAGCAAACAGTAGCTGTTGCATTTCTAAGAGCATTCAAAACCTTTGGCGGGACATTTGTGTTCTTAGGCAGGAAGCCATTCTTTTTTATAACAAGTGATGCATAAATAAAACAGGCAAATAAAAACATGTGAGTCAGAATTCTTACTGTTTTACATTACATTAAAAGAGTTAGTCTGTCAAATGCTTCTGTTTCACAGTAATCATACTGGTTTAGAACCTATAACTCTCTTATGCTAAGTAGGATCTTATGATTCCCTTCTGCCAAGTTTTCTTTCAACAGAGAGATGTGCCCTCTGTCAAAAGTCCCCCTCTATTATAGGAAGGGAGTCACTGGATCCAACCCAGAAACTACAAAAGGATCAGCTTGATCATAAACTTAATTAGACTGAAGCTTTACATAAATAAATTGCATAAATACATTCACTTTAAGATGCTATTAAAATACAAAGGATTAACTGTTCCAAAAACCTTTAGCATCTAAAATAGCTCCAAATATTAAAACTTTGCAAGATTCAGCAAAATATCATTGGAACTCGGAACCATTTCATCTACTCACTTATTTGGCACAGGACATTTTTAAATTATTATATATTTATTTTTGCATTTAAATACGTTTTTGTATTTAACATACAAGCTCCCCAACTCCCACTCCATTTTCCCCTTTGACTGTCAATTGATCTCCTCAGCATTTTCAATCACCAGTGGGAATTTAACAATATTTCTTCTGATTAATTTACAATGTTACAGTTGTTGCATATCCAGGATGTCCGGGATGTCCCCTAGGTAGGAACATAACAGCTGCCCTGCTGGAGCAGACTAGTGATCCATCAAACTGTTTCACTCAGTGGTCAACCAACTGCCTCAGAGGGCCAAGATGGCATAAAAAGCAATGACTTCGCTTGATGTTAGCTCCTAGCACCAGTATTCAGAGGCCTCCTGCCTTGGATGATGGGCATTACACTTAGTCACTATGGCTAGTAGCTACTGATGGACCTATCTTCCCATGCATCTGTTTAATTATTTTAAAGCCACGTGTGCTTGTGGCCATCACTACATCCCCTGGCAGTGAATTCCACAATGTAATTGAGTAAAGAAGCATCTCATTTTTGTTCATCCTGAATCTATTGCCCATCAACTCCATTTTGGACTCCCAAGTTCTAGTACTGTGGGAGAGGAAGAAAAAGTACTCACTATCCACTTTCTTATAATTTATCATTTAAGCTTGATCATTTCCCCCCTCAGTCACCATTTTTTATGTAAACTGAAATGTCCCAAACTCTTCAACCTTTCCTCATAGAAATAGTATTCCAACCCCTTAAACATTTTGATTGCCCTCTTCTGCACTTTTCCTATCTCCTTAATATCATTTTTAGATACAGTATTCCGAATGAGGCTACACCATAGATCTATACAAGTGCGTTGTGATATTGGTCATGTTATTTTTAACTACTTTCCTGATACTCTTTAACATGACGATTGCCTTTTTCACAGCTACTGTACACTGAGCCAACATTTTCATCAAGCTATTCACTACAACCCCAAAATATCTTTCCCAATCAGTCTTGGTCAGACAAGGTACCTGTGTGGGGCCCCACTGTATGGCTTTCATCATTTATATTGGGGCAAGCCAGTTTATTATGGAGATACATGAAAATCTTAAAACAGTATCAATCCTACACAGCTCAACTGCAAGTGAATATTATGAACTAAAACAAGTAAACAAGTAGTAAGTACTAAATAAACAAACTTTATTTTATCAAGGGTTTATAAAACCTTTTGCTAGTACTGGTTGGCAAAGCAGAAATCAAAGTGCAGCTTCTTAAACTAGGCTTATTCAGCCCAGTGGGGGTTAGGAAGGAAAGAGCTTTCGATATTTCTAATTTAATACATACATCATGCATCAAGACAATAGTAGAATTAATTAATTAATTCCACCAAGACATAAATCATTTAGATGATTGCTACACCAAAAGTTCTTCACTGAAACTGCAGTGCAGGAACATATTCTGTGCTGCTGCGATCAAAATAATTCTCCAGATTAGTTGGATGACTAAGGTATAATGAAATGAACAAGTAAATAAGATATTGTTATAGCAATTCTTAATAAGTATATCTGTTCACAAACACCCCGTTCGTATTGGTACTGCTATTTGTTATTTTTTCAAAAAAAACTTGCAAAATATACATGTTACATAAAATAGAGCCACTACCTGTAAAAAAGCTTTTTTGAGCGAAGATAAAATGGTAGGTTGCCTTATATACTTCAACTTCACACTGCCATGTCTGCGGCATGTTCCATATCCGGGGATAGGTAGAATTAATATGAAACTGAACAAAACACAAAAGCAGTAGCATATGCTCATAATATGGTAACGTATGAACAACAGGCAAAGTAAAGTAATAACTGTTCTTGGTGAATAATTAAAAATATTTTCCTACTGATTTAATTTTAGTTTGTTTCAATACTTCCAATAAATACATGTTTGTCGTCTGCTTTCATAGCAAAGATACCAGTCAACTTTTGATCATAGTATTTTGTATGAAAAACCCATTTTTATATTGCAGGGCAACAAATCATTAAACTATCTTGAAATGTAAGACAGGATTTTGTAATCGTAACAATGAAGGTACTGGCACCTACTAGATGAAGTGGTGTCTTGGAACATCCATGAACATTTTAAGTGTTGTGAAAATAAGAAACATGGAATGCTCACAGGCTCTCTTAGTTTCAGGAGGGAAGCTATGTTTGCCTGCAGCAGAAGAGCTAGATTGGAGTCCAGTAGCACCTTAGAGATTAACAAGATTTTTGTGATATAAGCTTTCAAGAGTCAAAGCTACCTTCAACAGATATATAAGCCACATTAAAAGAAGATTCAGAAAGTAAGGGAGAGAGAGAAGATTTAGCAGTGGTCTGACATATAGGGAATTCATGGGGAAAGCAGGATGATGCCAGAAGAATCAGAAAAGGGCAAGTAGAGAAGACAGGTAATGGAGGCAAAGGCCTATGGCAGGAAAAAAGACCTAAAGAAAAGATAAAGTATAGGAAGGTGGTGGATGGAGAAACAATTAAGGGTGCTGCTGCCTAAGAGCCTGAGGAGTTGAATGAAGAAGCACTAACTAGGGAAGAAAAATTGGGAATTGAAAAAACAATGGATAGTTAAGGTGCCAAGAAAAAGATAGGCCTTACCCAGAACACAGGAAAGGGAAGTTCTATAAGCAGTTTACAGGAAAGAATGGTTTAATTTAATTTGCTTTATTTATATCCTGCCTTTCTCCCTAATGGAGACCCTAATGGAGACCCAACACGTGGCATATATGGTTCTCTTTACCTCCATTTTATCCTCACAACAACCCTGTGTGGTAGGTTAGGCTGAGAGTACGTGACTAGCCCAAGGTCACCCAGCATACTTCCATGGCAGAGTGGAGATTTGAACCTCAGTCTCCCAGATCCCAGTCCAACCACTACACCACACTGGCAACAAGCCTTTCAGACAGACAATGAAGGGTACATATGGCTGCCATCTCCATTTTGAAAGGATTTATATAAGTTTAAGAGATCTGTGGAAGGGAAGATTCTGCCAGGCACAACTTCTCACATCACCACAACACTATGATGAGGAAGAGCCACACCTGATTCAATTCCCTATACAACTCTTAAAAGTAGTACATCCTCTCAAGATCTGGATCTGGATATGGTTGGGGGTAGTGCAAAGAATATAACTTGCAGAAAAATATGAGAGAAAAGAGATCTTAATTTCACAGGGTTTTATAGGTTTGAGTAAACATGTTCACCTTGTACCTTTTATTTTATATATACATTTACACACACACCACACACACACACACACATATATATGTGTGTGTGTGTGTATGTGTATGTATATGTGTATGTATATGTGTATGTATATTATTGTACAGAATATATATATATATATATATATAAAGATATGGATCTGGAAACTTCAAGTAGTCTAGTGAGGCTAAAGAGGCAGTAAAGAGGTAAGATGAATTTCAAAAACATTTGTATTAGCCTATCCATTATGCAGAAGGAAAACAAACTAAATAATTGGTTCTTGTAGGTTATCCGGGCTGTGTGACCTTGGTCTTGGTATTTTCTTTCCTGACGTTTCGCCAGCAGCTGTGGCGGGCATCTTCAGAGAGACACTGTCCTTCAGTGTTATTCCTCTGAAGATGCCTGCCACAGCTGCTGGCAAAACGTCAGGAAAGAAAATACCAAGACCATGGTCACACAGCCCGGATAACCTACAAGAACCAATGAACTCTGACCGTGAAAGCCTTCGACAAACTAAATAATCATCAGGCCAAATCCCGGCAATGGGCAGCAGCACCAAGACAGATTTTGCCTCCCTCCCTGCAACAGCAGATGCTTTCCCTTCAGACCAACACAGACGTTACTGTCACTGAGAGTGACAAAGGAGAGAAAACTCACTTTATTTCAGCTCCCTTCCACTTTCTGGACCATAACTCACAATGCCTTAGATCTCTGGTTATTGTATACATCAAACTGATGCTCAAGTTACAGCATCACTGCTTCCCCACACAAATTGCCATTAGTGGACTTTAACTAGACCAGTACTACTGCAGTGCATTCTCTGTCAGGCTGTTCCTGAAGAGACTGCTCAAACTCTGCAGATGTCAACTTACATACTAATGAAGCAAAATATCTGGTGTTCTAGTGTTTTGATACTCCATATTCTGGCAAATTTTAAAACAAAATACTGATATCACTCTGGTACTTATGAATACCAATACTTACAGCTAACATTTCAGCTTCCAAGAGAGTTCGGTACTGCATACTGCTGGTGGCATCTACATGTAAAAGTTGTCCTTTAATTGTAGGAGTGTAACCTAAGTAATTAGAACAAAAGAATAAACATGTGCTTCTCTCTTTCTCCAAACACCACATCATCATCATTTCAATTTTTAATTAGTGTTCTGATCCCTTTATATATCAGAAGTAAGCACATTGCACGGACTGGACCAATTTAAAAATAAACATCTTATGTAGAATGCAGCATGAAGGAGACATTATGCATACACTGTACAGTGTTCTATATACAGCGCTAGGAGATGAGGAAGTAACATAAGTCTACAACAGAAAAATGCCTGGGACAGCATTAACAATGTAAATATCCTAATCTAAAAAACAAGTGCTGGTCTTTGTGCAGATACCAAAATCTGCATAGTGGGGCCAGTCATGGCTACCATTCATGGGTCTGAAAACCCAGGAAACTCCCCAGCTTTGGGGGAAAAATCTAAAAAACCCTGAACAAGTTGTGTATGTGCTTGTACAGACATTTTTAAAAACCTACAGCTAGAGGTTGGTTGTATTGTAGGTTGTTGTAGCAATCACAATGAATGAAGGCACCTGCTCATGAGTTTCAGTAGAGGCTTGGAGAAGGCCAGGATGAAGACGACACAGTGACAGCAAATGGAGCAGGGGACATGATGGCAATTGGGGGCAGGAGGCAATGGCAAGCAGCAGGAGAAGGTGAAATATGGGAAGAAATCAGATTTCCCTGGTCCCAAAAGGTCTCCCTGCTGCCATTTACTATTGCAAAATTTTCCATGCCGTTAATACTTCAATGTTAGTATGCACTTTAAAACGTCATCTTACATAGATAGATGGCAGTAGTAGCCTGATCCCAAACTCATTCAACTCTATGACATAAGGATGGTAGAAAAGCAAACGAACATTCTAGTTTCAACAATGAATGCAAACTAACAAAAGTGTGTAAACATAGAGGGGGGAAGCCTCAACTATTGAGAGATTCTTGACTCAAGTCAACACTTCATATCAGTCAACCACACTTCCCCAAATAAATGAATGTTTGAGACTTCAACCTCAAATTCATTTTCCCTGATGAATACAAAATACTTTGCCTGAACCTACCTTTTTCATCTACGGTCATGGGAATATTGATTTCCAAATAAGAGCCTGCTCCAACATTTACGTGTACAGCATTAGTTTCCTGCCAATAAAAACCATGCACCAATTCAATTATTTGCACAAAGACACCCTCCTGCTACACCTCAAGATCACCGTCATGGATGGTTATACTGCCAGGATTGATAAAAGAGAGCTAGCCGACCAGACGTGATTAAAAACATGGGCAAAAAATTGAGGGACTTAAGATGCACAATGATGTTGAACAGAAAAGTTGTCAAGTATCTAAGGCATTGTAATTATTCATTTTAGGTCATGAGCAGAGGAATGGATAACAGCTCTACCAAGGGCTGCTAATGAAAGGGCTGCTAATGAAATTGAATCCTGCAGATGCATCAGTCCTCTCATGGTATCAAAGGCTTCTTCTATTTCATGAAAAAACTGATTCAAATCAATATAAAGAATGCACCCAAAGAGCTTCCCAGACAGATTGAGCTATCATTAGTATTTTTAAAAAGTAAAACTATGGTTGAAAGTTAGTTTTGAGTTACAAAAGTCAAACGAGAGAGGGCTGAATGCAAATCTTACATAAACAAAGCAAATAAGCGTTAAGTGATTTAAAGTAACTTCACCTTCCACCAGCAATTCCCTTTGCCTCCAAAAAGCCACTACTGAGGGTAGATCTTGAAGCACATCAGAACATAAAACAATGGGGAGAAACTGACCAAAGTATTCCCCCACAAGCACACAAACACACCCTCTTGCACTAACTTTTCCTACAAGAGTTGGGAGATTTTAGCCAATATTCTTTTTCTTTTCCTTGCCCTTGCCACACTGTCCTTAAGTGTCCCTCATCCCTCAGCACTGGCTTTTCAAGAGGTGAAGAAAGGCCTAACACAAAAACCAACTGCTTCTGTCAACTTGTCAGGTTCAAAAAATGATTGAATAAAACCCGCTGTGAAAAGTTTATTGAAATTTCATATCTACATAGACGTTCAAGGTCTACACACAAGGAATTTCAGGAGGTGGGGAAAACAGTTTGGAAATCCTCATGCCACTTTCATGATCTGCCCAAGTTCTAGGTGCTTGAAGAGACTGACTACGCCTCCAACTCCCTTTTTCTCCTATAACTGACATGTAGTTATTCTCAAGATTCTACCCCTTCTGCAGCCTTTTCAGCCATCATCAGATTATTTTTTGAGGGTTTTTTATGAGGCGGGGGAATAACACACAAATGTGTATTTTTCATTGTAGTTCATTACATATAAATAAATTACATTCTGTTATCCAGTTTTATTTATACATATATTATACATACACAAAGCCTTGAGAAATTCAGAAAATTTGTTAATTTGCCTAGGCACAACAATACATTTTAGGAAATGTGGAAAGCATAATGTTCGAATGTAAACTTGCACTCAACCAACACTGTCTTTGAGACTTTATTTACTGTATTGTTCCATTTCATTTTGGCATTTGCTGGGGGGGATCTTTTAAAAAAATTACTTACCCTATTTTTTGTGAAGAGCAAATCAATAGTGGCATCTGCAATTATATTCATCCGCAGCTCAAAAGCAAGGATCTGCCGTGGCTTCCCAGGCTGTGGAAGTTCTGAGACTTTCATTACTTGGTAATCTTGCGGGATGAAAAATTTCCACAAACAGTCCCTACGAAAATCAGTAGAGTAAAGGAGTTAAATAAGAAAATCAACTTGGTTTATCATTTTAAAGATATTTTACAGAGAATAACATCCACAGACAGTAAATAGGATACAGTTGTTGAATGTCATATTACTCAAGAGTCTGACTAGTAAAGATATAGCCCAGTTTTATCCTAGTATGCACAAAATCCATTCATTGCAACAGGACTGAGGGCAGTGGAGGATGTCTATGACCACAGTTCTCAATTGTTTTGCTTTGAAGGTCGCTTTGAAGTCTTGCACTGTGCTGATAACATAGCTCAGCTCCCTTCATGCCTGGCTAAACGAAAAGAGAGAACGGTATTCCGAGGATGGTCTTGAGCTACTGCCCAAATTAATCGCCTTTCAGGCAGTTTTTGAGCCTTCGCCAGAATGCACATGAAAACAAACATGAGAATTCTACAGGACGCACTGTGGTTAACATTCTTCAGCGCTTTCCACGTGGGGACAGACTTGCGTAGTTTCCCAGTTGCTGCTACAGTTGCCAATACAGTGCATTGGCAGGTTTCCCCAGTAGTTGTCCTGCCCCAGCCAACTCCCCGCCCCCACCACCAAGGCTTTATAACAACCTGTTTATCAAGTTCTGTCATCCCAGCTTTAAAAAGTAAGACTCTAGCCCACTGGTTCCCAACCAGGGGTCCGTGGACCCCCAGGGGTCCGCGAGAACTAAATTAAGGTCCGCAAAACAAAGTTATAAACCCATAATAAATTAATATTTTCAATTAAAAGTTCTCTGGATGGCCCAGGCTAGCCTGATCTCGTCAGATCTCAGAAGCTAAGCAGGGTCAGCCCTGGTTAGTATTTGGATGGGAGACCACCAAGGAATCCCAGGGTTGCTGTGCAGAGGAAGGCACTGGCAAACCACCTCTGCTAGTCTCTTGCCATGAAAACCCCAAAAAGAGGTCGCCATAAGTCGGCTGCGACTTGACGGCACTTTACACACACACACACATTATAAAAATATATATTCAAATATTATTCTAAGTTTAATGTTTAACTAACAGTTATGATTAAAGTTTACTTTCAAATTCTCTGAATTTTTATTTTGAACCTTGGGGTCCCTGCACCGAACAAAAAAGTCCTAGTGGTCCCTGGTCAAAAAAAGGTTGGGAACCACTGCTCTAGCCCCTTTCATTGCAGAGATATCTTCGCAATGAAGGGGGTAGAGGCTTTTGTTTTAAATTAAAGCTGGGGTTCAGAGAATCTGATACACGGATGGTTATAATGTTATATCGATATAACAATATTCAGCTGCCCATTTTAAAAAAAAATTCCAAAAAGCCCCCCCCCCCAGTGGCCACTGTGGGAACCGGATAGAGAAAATGGCTGCTGTGTGGGTGGGCTTGGAAGTCTTCCAGGTTTTGCTGCGATCTTTCCTGAAATTTTGCAGCAAAGAATGGTTGGGAAAAAGCAAAGAAAATATCAGAGGGATCGTGGGAAAGATCAGAGAAAAGCTGGGGAAGCCGGTGAGGTGCATAAATGTACCGTGGTGCTGTGGGGAAGAAAAAAAAAACCTGCTTCCCAATGGCATTGAACCTCAGGCAAACATTCCAAGTGGAAATGGCCTTTGTCTACTACAGCAGAGACAGTCAAAAGGATTCACCACAGTACCTTTGCCTGTCAGCCCATGGACCATAGTTGAAATCAGTTCCTTTACCACAAACTATGTCCAATCCCCAGCAGGGGGGAAGGTCTTGCAATTTACTGTCCTCACTACTTGTTTCTTCCTCATTATTTTCCTCTGTTTCTCCTGGAACAAGACCTATATTTTAAGAAAACAGCAAAAGAAAAAAAAACCTCAAACAATAAATATTCAAAGAACATATCTATATATTTTCCCCTAACTAGCAGAAAACTATGCAGTAAAAATGCATATCACAAGCCTGCCAAATTATGACCACTTCTGAAAATTTATGCTAAAGAACTTAATCAACAAAAAAGTCAGAAAAGGGCAGGATCCCTCTCAAAGGGAGGCAGCAGGTCAGATAAATGCAGGACCTCCCTGTGGATTCATTACCTGTTTCTCGTGATGAGGAGAACTAGGTAAGAGTAGAACAGGGAGCAAACAAACACCATACTGACTTCGGACCTCACTCTAAATCTGCGTTTGAAGCTTAATCCATTGTAGTATGTCTTATGCGTTTGTGTCTTCGGGCTTGCATTAGTCAATCAGAAGTCTTGCTGGGCAAAAGCCTTATCAGGCCCCACCCACTTCCTAACGACACTTAGTGGGCATGAGAAAAGGTGCCGGCAGGCACCATGGTGCCTATGGGCACCACACTGGGGGTCCCTGCTTTAGGGTGCTACTGGACTTGAATCTAAATATTCTATAGGAACATTTTACAGTCATACAGCTAATTGTCCTGATTACCCAAGTTAAAGTGAGGTTAGTTGAATGGAACTGAGCTTCTGTAACTGATAGTAAGACTGCAGCCTTAATCATAAATTCAACAATTACCTGGTTCATCCATATAATAGTAGATATCAACATCATTGGATTGCATCACAACAAAGCCTTCTCCCATTAATCTTGGTGGTCTGTTATTAAAAGAAAGGAGTAAAATTATGTTCTCTACTATACTGTGAAAAAGTAACTGCAAGTTGCGGTTGAGTCATCTTCTATTCAGTCATTTGTACAGAATATACTTCTCAGACTGGGAGCACCCCTCTTTCAAAATTCAGGATAATGTATGGCTTACTCATTTGTCCACTCACGGCTGCGCGTATGTGTTATCAGCTGCTTGTAGAATGCCTGTACGCTATTACTTGAATTTTTATAATAGCTCCACCCAAGGAGATAAAAAATGTTTTATTAAAATGGACTGCAATTGCAGTACTGGCCGAATGCACCTAAACCCACTAATATCAGTGGAACTCATCACACATGGCAAGGTGTACAACTGCAGCCTTAACAGTACTTCAGGCGAAGGCGGAAATGGCAACTAGCGAAGTCAGCTAAGCAGGCCAGTTCAGACAGCTTAATCACAGCTGCCAAGAACATGATGCATGATCAGTTTTCCAGTTTGGGTTTAGAACTAAACTATGGATAGCGATAACCAAAGTCTGCCCACATTGTATCGGATGTTAATGGAAGAAGAGTCTACCATGCATGCCCAAATCCTACATCAATCTTTTCCTTGCCTATCTCTGGGCAGAATCTGCAAAACAGAAATATTCAGGGAGACACTTCTATAGAAGGATTAGAATTATAGTAGAATGCAACAGTTCAGAAGGGCTCCTTTATAATGGAATAGCATTGTAATTTAAATGATTATTGCAGGTATCTTGCTTTTACGGCACTGTCTCCTACATTTGTAATTCCACTTTATGCATTGTTTATAGCATATCTTGCCTTAGACAATTTGTTTTCACGTTATTTTCTAATTCTGCAATCCCAGTCCTGTTACAATGTGAACTGATTGTATCATTTTACATTCTGTAATCCACCTCTAATCTCAGCAAGAAAGGCAGGCTATAATAAAGTAAATAAATAAATTCTGCCATCAGAATAGATTTGACACTTGTGCTGAATAATGTGCTATTATTTCAGTTCTTATTGAATAAAATGGGCACTGTGAAATATCATAACTTTTAAGAATACACAAGGTATTTTCACTAAGCACTTGAAGACAAGACCACTAGGATATATTTTTTAAAAATTAAAGTTAATTTAAAATCACAAAAATTATGCTTTTGGACAGGGGGGAACTCTTATTGTTACCTAAACGATGCAGTTTTAAACCCATACTTGTAATTTTCCCCTACTTTGCTGAAGACTTGATTTGCCTTTCCAAAAAAGAAGTTGTGTTATCCTTGCCCTAGATTTCATTCGTTAATGGTTTGCCCACTAAAATAGAATCTAAGCTCATAGGGACAGATCATCTTCAATAATCAGACCAAGAGCAAAACACAGAAATACATAAAGGACCAAAAAAAAACCCGTACTTGATGATGTACAGTGTCTTAAGACAATCGGCTTGAAATCAACACTGAAAACAACTTACAGTACAATCAGATTATTTCACATAAACTAATGCTTTAAGTAGTAATTGCTTACTCATCATTTTGAAGACCAACATATCTTGGACTTGGAACAAGCATGACCCTCACATTTTCCAGTTTTCCTTTTACAATGTGCATAAACTGATCAAGGTGACTTGAAGGTGGTTTTGTTGTATAAGTTAAGAAAGCATCATCAAAGTTAATGCAGATTGTCTGAGGCAGATAATGATTCCCAAAGGCCAAACGACCCTAATTTAAGAGAAACACAGTTATCTAACACAGTTATTTTTGTTATCTTTTAATTCTTGTCATCAGGATAGAGGAATGAGTAAGATACCTGCTCCTCCTTTAAGGACAGTGGGAGCAATCCTAAGCAGGTCTACTCAGAAGTTCCATGCTTTAAAGGGGGTTTACTCTCAAGAAAGTGTCTTTAAGATTGCAGCCAACAACTTGTTCCTGTTAGAGTTATTGATTTATTTACTTCATTTATACCCCACCTTTCTCCCCAGTGGGTACCCAACGCTGCTGACGTAATTCTCCTCACAACAGCTCTGTAAATTAGGTCAGGATGATAGTTTGGGACTGGCCAAAGGTCACCCAGCAAGCTTCCATGTTAGAGCAGATATATGAATTTGGTTCTCCCAGATCCTAGTCTGACATTCTAGCCACTGCACCACTCTATAAACAGAATAATAGGGCAGTTACACATGTTTATGATATATCAATCGGTACTCACTGTTTAAGCAAAGGTTATCACACAATTTATAACAAAACGTTTTTCACAATACACAGATTACCCTTCAAGAACAGGAGATTACCCTTCAGGAAACTAGTCACCACAATGTAAGTGAATTCAACTAATCATCTTTACTGTTGATATTTGTTTGAGGATAAATCCATAACAGTGACTGTACTGCCACTGAAAACGGGGTTAATTTGTATAAAACATATTTATAAATTTCCCAAGAGGAACTGTATCTTCTCCAGGCCATTTCTTATAAGTGACTTATCTAATAATTCTCTGAGGAACATTCTTCTGGGTTGGACAAAGATTGGGCTATATAAAAATGAAAACAGCTTCTTTATCATGTGGCGTACAGAAGCGATCTCTCACAGGAATCTTTGAATAATAGACTTCTGGAACTGACACAGCACTATACTAAAATGTAAATCAATGAATACTTTATACAGAGAGAAAACAAGGAGTTGTGAAAACAGCTTTCAAAGTGATGGTTCTTTTTAATAAGCAAATAGTACAGTCTGACCAGTGAATCTTTCAATTTGGTATTAAAATGTGGGCACTAAACTGACCCAGCAAGCCATAGTTATATATGAGGTTACTATATCCTTTTCCCTGATGACTCTCACACTATTCTAGTTCTGTAAACTATTATTTTCTGTAATTTAATGTTACAATAAGCATAAGGATCTGCTGAAAAGAAACACTGTCTCATTTTTTTCAGTAAGATCTAGGAATACACAAACATGTGACGTCGCAAACATGTGAGTTTCCCTGATCTCATAAGCCACAGCTAACGAAACAGTGGGGAAATTCACAGTTTGATGTCATACACTGAACATCCTCAGACACTACTAGTACAAGAAGACGACACAGAGCTGCTGTTTTCAATGCTTGGTTCCAGCCTAAATTAGTCTGTATACAAGTCAAACATTTTTGGACAGCTTTTCTGGAACCTTTAAAAAGCCAAGTATTTAATCTGAAGATAACGATTATCTCAGCAGCAGGCTTCTGAGACTGTTAAATACACAGCTTGCTTTCACATCGGAAAGAGGAAAAAAGCAGGCAAAATGGGAACAGCAGTGTATTTACTTACAGTGCTAACATTGACTTTGATGACAGGAATAAGAGATCTCCACGATGATGAGGGATCATAAGATTCACTTTTTACTTTAACACTGAGGGGGGAAAGCATCACATTTACATAATGATAACAAATAATTCTGATGCCCCAATCATATATGGAAACCAACCAGACTCATTTATTGAAATGTAACTGAATTCCAAGTGATGTGCATAGGGCCATAGCCTAAGCCTGTTAATATTGCCTCAGGAAAAGAAAAAGAGCCTAAATCCATTAAAAAGACAACACATACACAACACAGAGCCACCACTAACTTCTTACTTATATTTCTCCTGTGCTCTAACACTCTTTTAGCAACATCGTGCATAAAGTCTGATGCACATCTGGAGCTTTCTTGCCCACAAGAGCCTAGCCCATCACAATGAAAGAAATAGATTCACATATACATTTCTTTCCACTCATATGCTCTAGCATTAAATATAGTAGCCCAAGAGTGCATGGGGTATATTGGCCTGCATCCAACTTGCAAAATAGGGATTTCTTTCTAGTCCCAATGCAGCTGTCTGGTGTCCCCTGAAGTTTTGCTCCTGAAGATCAGTAGATATTCAGGAACCGAATAGGGGCACAGTAGGCGTCTGCAGTGGGAGGCAGGAAACTGGCAGAAATCACCCACTTCCTTTCCAAAGATGGAAATAAGTGGTGGGATTCAAGCCAATGATTCCACAGTAATCAGGGTACCGATTTCCAACAGTTGTAAATACTCTACCGGAAAAATAAATCAAAATAATATAATTAAATGCCTCTTCAAATAATACAGCTAAAATTGCTGTACATTTCAATCCTTCCTTTCAAATTTCATGCCAAAACAAGGAGAGGACTGGAAAAAAATCTGTGTTCATAGTTACTATCAGTTACTATCTTCAATACTATTGATTCAGTATGGTCCATTCTACATATGCATAGAAGATGCCCTAACAATTCTGTCATCGTGAAACATTCACAAAGCTTGTACAATGGTAAAAACACCCTTAAAATTGTTTAAAACTACAATAATCCAGTAAATGTTCCAAATCAGCAAAAAACCAATTTTCCCATAAAGCCCCGTTTCAAGGAAGATGGACTTACATATCACTGGCTTACTATGATTTGATATATTATAAGGCATTATCTCTAAGGGCTTCACTGAAGTAAAAATGAAACATCTTGCTCTAAAATGACTGCCTGAACACTTAGGCCACCAGTCCCCTCGAAACATCCCCTAAAGTTAATTACAATTACTTTAAAAGGAAATGTGAAACAAAACAGTTGAAAATAATTCCAATAACCTTTAAAACAGAATTCTAGCTGTAATGTAAAACTAGCAAATTAATAGCGCAATTCTATTGTTAAGATGTTTGATTCAACGAGTTTAATTTCCACATTTTACCTTTTAACAGTACATGACCTTGAGATCTATGTGTATTTTTTAAAAATCACGATGGGCTGTCACTAGCAGTAGTCTGTCACTAGCAGTCTGTTAGTCTGTCACTAGCAGTAGGAAAGAGCAAGAGTCCAATAGCACCTTAAAGACTAACAAAATTTCTGGCAGGGTAGGAGCTTTCATGAGCCACTGCTCACTTCTTCAGAAAGCTCATACCCTGCCAGAAATTTTGTTAGTTTTTTTTTTTTAATCAATCTGGGATTTTAGCACAAGGAGAATAATAGTTCAACCAATAATTAGGCAATGCATGGAGTACTGCCACTCTTGCTTTTAAAACACCACTTCTTTAGTTTTAATGTCTATCTATACTCAACAAGAATACACAGTAAGATTATGTTGGAAAAGCAACCTTCTACACAGCATTCTACAACCAATGGGATTCCAAAATTCTGTCACTTACAAGGCCCAAACAGTTTCTAATTAGCCCAGTAGCCTAAACAAAGATGATTATGTTCAAATGCACACATCAATTTTAAGATGCCAATTTAACATTTTTAGACAGAACAAACACTCAAAATAATATGACCAAATAAAACACAACATTCAGACAGTAACTCAAGTAAATACGTAGTTCTACCTTCCAATATCTGACTGTGTTCTTTCCCTCCCATTTTCTCTTGCTTTTTCTTCTTCTTTCTTTTGTGGAATTATGGTTGGGTCCAAACCAAATAGTTCCTCAAGTCGTGAGTACACTTCAGAGCGATTGTAGACATGAAATTCAAAATCATTCACCATGATATACAATCTTGTTTCTGCCTTTGGGTCTAATAAAGTGCAAAAAAATGTAAGTGTTCTATTAAGTAGTTTTTAAATAAGATAACTTCAGCAAAGCAGGAAAAGGAACTTCTGGGAAAACATGATGAATGTATAAATGCACACATATACTGTATTATAAAACAATAATCCTTACAGCCTCCATTGAAATAACTGAGGCATACAAACACCTGACATTTCAATTATGAACTTCCAAAACAATCAATAGCCAGTATGCATGATTAGCAAATACTAGTTCAAACGTCTACACACCTTCTCCCCAGGGCATGGCTAGCACATTTCAACTCAAGGCATTCTTGCCAGGAAAACTTTTCAAAAGTGATTTTAAGCAGGATCATATTTTTAATAAGTGAACTTAAAGTCTGTGAACTTTGGGCCAGGCTACATAATAAATTCACCTCTTCTAAAATAGCTAGAGGTAAGTCAAGCTCCAGCTGTTGCAAAATCAGAAGTTGCTCTGGAACCAGGCAGAGAAAGAGGGAAGGGGCAGCAGGCAAACGTGCAAGGAAGCAGGAGCTCCTCCATCTCTTTTATCCCCTCATCTCTAATTGTAGCTCTCAAGGAAGAGATAAGATACACCGAGATAAACAAGGACAAGGAGAGAAAAGGTAGCCAGTGGCTCCTGCTTCCACTGAGTGTCTAACGGTTTCCTCACCAAGTTTTCACTGCATAGTCCCAGAGCAATTTCAGGACTCTCAACAATCTGAGCTTGGTTTACATATGGCTACTTTTCTCAAGGTAACTGCAACACAGTGGTTTAATCCTCTCCTCGTCTTCATCTGTCCAGTTTCTACTTTCATGCCTAAATTAAAGCTTACACTGCATCCCTCACTATTACAGATAAAGGATTGTAGCAGATGACATTTTCCCATACGTCACATTAATTTTATTCATTGGTAATTTGAAGAGATAACTTCAAAACTATGTATGATCACATGTAACGATGCAGCACATTGATGAAGAACCAAATCTTCAATTACAAAGAGTATGACCTAATTAAAAAACATTTTTCTATAATTACCTAGAGGACTTTTTTTTCCTTTAAAGACAAACCCATTACATTTACCCAAGAGACATGAACTGCTTTAAGATTCCATTTGCGTAAACTGGGTCTTCAAACCACTTCTCTCTGTACTTTATATATTTCTTTACCAAGATAAAAACATGAAAATTTACTCCTTCCCCTCCAAAAAGCCCTCTGCCTTATGCTCAAAATACAAAACAAGTCTTTCCTTCTTTCCTTTTCCAATAATTCTGGCTATTTTTTTGTCAATCATGAGGGTGGCCCTTTACGTAAGCCAGTCTCAGGTTGATGTTATAACATGTGTGTTCCCTGAAATATGTGGGAAAGTGCGCAATGGAGAGAGGCACAGTACTGCGTGCTTAGGGGACTGCACTAGTGATTCATTTTTTAGGAAACGGTATATTGATTCCTTTGATACAACAGTCCATTTTAACTGGAATACTATTACCACTACAGCAGTTTATACAGATATCAACTATGAGATCACCACAACAACCAATGATGCAAGTGACATCATCCACAGATCAAAGCTGTCGTTAAAACTTTTACTACTACCTATCCTGTCCACGCATTCTCAGACCCAACCCTAAATTTTGCCAATCTTGGCCTCTTCACACCAAACAACTCTATAACAGCATAAATCATATGTCAGAGTCCCCGTCATCGGTCTGGGTAGCTTACTTCAAGAGCCTCTTCTCCTACTCTGCGGAAAACCAGGGACTTATACCTGTAGCACCTTCTATTTTGTTGAATTCCTGGCCAGATGGGTCTCCTAAGGAAATTAAAACCGCTCGTTGATCGTCTACGCTCAGGCAAAGCCCCAGGTCCTGATCTAATTCCCTACAAACATTTTAAAGTCAACAGCGAATGGTGGGCCAACATTCTTGCTCCCGTATTTACACAAATTAATGCATCAGGAGCCATTCCAAAATCTTGGAGACATACTATTATCGTCCCAATCTTTAAAAAGGGTCAGCTCTCTGACCCAAGCTGTTATCGTCCAATCAGCCTTTTGTCTTGCTTAGGCAAATTGTATTCCTCCTACTTATTAAAGAGGCCGTTGGACTGGGTTGAGAATAATGACATCCTTGGCTGGGAACAGATTGGCTTTAGAAGGGGTTGGTCTGTCACGGACCACTGTTTAGTGCTCTCCCATCTAGCCATCTATTCCTCCCCCCGAAATGGCACCCTTTATGCGGGTTTTATGGATCTTAAGGGAGCTTTTGATACCATCCCGAGGAAGAGGCTGTGGTTGAAACTATCACATCATACTATGGATAGGAGGTTACTATGGCTTATTCAGCAATTTCATACTAACCTCACAGCTCAGGTTTGTTGTAGCAACCAAGGAGAACTAACTGAGTCCTTTGAACTGGTCAAGGGAGTTAGACAAGGTTGCCTCCTTGCTCCTCTCTTGTTTAATCTATACCTGAATGATATGGCAACCAATTTCTCAGAGTTTTGCCACCCCCCAAAGCTTGCAAGTCATCCCACCCCAATTCTACTCTATGCTGACGATGCAGTTCTCCTGTCCCGCACAAGAATTGGTTTGAAAAGGTCTTTGCAAACTTTTTCTGAGTACTGCTCTAGGGAAGGTCTTAAAATAAACCATCATAGATCTAAGATTATGATCTTCACTAAGAGGAGAAAAATACCTCTTTTTCGCTGGGTATTAGATGGCTTTGAGGTTGACCAAGTCAAGGAGTTTGTTTACCTTGGCATCCTGTTTTCCCATAACCTAAATTGGAATGCCCATCAAAAAGCAGTGTCCAACAAAATTAAACCTGGGGTTGGTGCCATTGTCAACTTTTTTCACACCAAAGGTGGCAAATATATTCCAGGAGCTATTCAGGTTTTTAACCTGAAAATTACCCCAATTATCCTCTTTGGTGTTGCCATCTGGATAACAGTCATCAATGAATCTATAGATCGTCCACTGCTTCAGTTCTTACGAAAACTCCTAAATGCCCCTCGATGTGTTGCTGGCGTTACTCTTCGTTCCGAGTTTGGCCAAATGTCACTTGAAGCTAGGGCGTGGTTGGCTGCCTTTAAACTACACCTTAAACTGTGCTTTAGCACTGAGGGGTTCCTAGCTTCTCTGAAGCATGACTCTTTTAAATCCTCATGGCAAAAAATCTTAGATAAGAAACTGTCATTGTTAGGCTTCTCGCAGGATATGTTATTAGATCTTGGGAAAACTGAAGCTTTTACCAAAATTTAAAAGTGCATTAAAGAGCTCGATTATAACAGCACTACTTTTCGTGCTCGTCGCGTCTGTTCATCCCAGTTCTTCGGAATACCCCCTCCACGTGGTCTGCCTGCCTATACATATTATCTGACAACCCCTCGTCTCTGTAGAGCTTTTTGCTTGGCTAGATTGAATGCTAACCCTTCTATGGTAACGCAGGGCAGAATTCTGAATATACCATACTCAGAAAGGATCTGCCCTGGCTCTTCTGGCTCTATTGACTCATTAGCCCATGCCCTTTTGGAATGCCGCTTTTACGAGGAACTTCAATCGCACTATATTTCCCCCCTTTTAATATACAAATCCAATGCCTCTGTGACTGACATAATGCCTTTTTTACTAAGCGATAGGGACCCCAAGGCTACATTGTCAGTGGCAAGATTTGTTTCAATCCTTATATCCCTCCAACACTAGATATATGCTGCTCAAGATCAATTGATCAAGGAGCTTCTAAGGGATAAAAGGAAAAGGAAATCATACATGCTCCATCCATCATCAGATCCATCACTCAAATCCCATGAGCCAGTCTGACACAGAATATTGGATTAGGACTCGGGGAATCCCAGATTCAAATCCCCACTCAACCATCAAAGTGAATGGGTAGCATTAGGTCAAACAATCCTTCTCAGCCTAACCCAGTGATACCCAATATGACGTCTATAGGCACCATGGCACTGGCCAGTGTGTTTCCTGAGGCCCACTTGCTTCTCTCCCAAAGCATCTCTTTCCCCAAAGCAAAGACCCAATCCTGACTCTTCTCCACTGTAATGGAAGATGCTTCAAAAGAGGCCAAGAGGTGGCATCATCCTTGTGTCTGCAGGGAGCATCCAGTTTGGAAAGAGCCGCCTCTATCACAGGAGGATGCTTGGAACCTCTTAACGTTTTGTTGAACCTCCCAATATTTTGTGATCATACCCAGCCCCTGTGGCAGCCATTTTGTGATTCATCCCCCTCCCATAGCCTTCTCACCTAGAAGTGAAGGGATCT
Organism: Euleptes europaea; assembly: GCF_029931775.1. Classification (NCBI taxonomy): domain Eukaryota; kingdom Metazoa; phylum Chordata; class Lepidosauria; order Squamata; family Sphaerodactylidae; genus Euleptes; species Euleptes europaea. Next base: position 32,172,122 of record NC_079320.1, on the reverse strand, counting down.
GATGGTGATCACATATCGATTCCTAACAAAATTAACTACCACAAAATACTGTGATAGCCACTAGCTTAGACAGCTTTTAAAAAGACATATCTAAAAGAGCCTAAACAAATTTAATGAAAAACACACCTAACTACAACCTTATACATTTGTATATTGACTTGTTGGTAGCCATCCTGAGCCCGGCTACGGCCAGGGATGAGGGCAGGATAAAAATCCAATAAACACACCAATAAATAAATCTGACTACCGCTTGCTGGAATCAAGCAGAAGAGGACTGCTGCCCTTTTCTCTTGCTTGGAAGTATCACTGAGCTCTGCTCTACCAAGTTACCTCTTATGTCCTACTGATTTGTTGTCTTGGGATTTCGGGGGGTGTCTTTTGTGTGTGTGTGTGTATTTTTAATAGGAGACATGAGCAGGGTGCTTTGTCAGTCCTGAGACTAGTGCAAGTCAGAACAGACCAAATGAACAGAGAACTACTTTCATATAACTATAGAAGGCAAAACAAATGAAACTAATTCCCAGGCAAATTAGCCTCTAGGGAATAATTAAAATTTCCATCAGCTTTCAACCAGTAATATTTATTTATTTCTGACACAATAAGGGTTGAGCTGTGCTAGATGTGTTTTAGACAAATTGGACCTTCCAATATTCCTTTCATAAATGTTAATATTCAGTAAAGGGGGAAAAGTTACAAGGAACCATCTGCTTTTACTGTATGAAAGAGTTCTTTCCCAGAAACAAAATCCAGCATTAAAACATAACATCTTTTAAATATATTAAACATTGGAGAAAACCTACCATGCTGTTTCTGCTTTGGATTGTACATCTTCCACCAACGAAATATAAGAAATCCATCTTGGATTCTAAAATACACATTTACATAATTAGAGACATTAACAACAATTATTGCATGTTTTATATAATGAATTATAAAACAGCAACAGCCACTACAGAATGATATTTTATATCCCTTTTCTAAAGCCCTGAAAGGACCATCCTAACACTCCAATTTTTGTCGGTTTTCTATTAACCTAAGCCAAGTCACGGAACCAGAGTAATTGTGCAATCCTAAGGAGAGTTACTCCAGTCTAAGAGTTACTCCATTGATTTCAATGGGCTTAGACTTGAGTAACTCTGCATAGGATTGTGCTGTAAGAGCAGATGGGCCCAGCATAGGGAAGACTGCTATCTTTTCATTAAAAACGAGGACTTATTTTTTTCACTGATCTTTCCCAGCCTTTGACACAATAACATTAGTATAAGCTTACATTTGATGAGAGTTTCTGTTACTAGAAAACAAGGACTCGCTCCTCAGCATTAAACCTTCTATAGACACTCTTGGGGGTCCTTCCTGAATGTCATATGATTAACAGAAGTTGAGAGGGGGAGGAGGAAGTAGTGCATAAGAGAATACTAATGGCCACATTTCGGGGAGAGTAATATTGGAACATGCACTGGAAACACTGACTAAAACAATGATAGTAAAAGAGGCAAGAACAGTGAAAATTGCCAAGAGATTGTTTTGAGTTATAAGAATATTTAATTTGACTCTATGGTGTTCATTTTTACAGCACCAGTACAGCTGTTCAATGAAGAATATCACCTGAGCCATTCCACTGTTTGAGGGCAATCTTGTCTATTGTGAATAAGCACTGCATATTTGAAATAACTGGTAAACAAGTAAGTACCTGATAGACATGTCTGGTGTAATGTAATAGATTTCTCGAACCATGACTTTCCCAGATAGGACAGAGAAGGAAAAGGAACCTGCATTTAAAGTAAGGTTTCTGAGCATTAAACCATCACTGGTATTGAATACATACACACACATTATCCAAAATGGAAAAAAAATTAAGTCCTGTTGATTTCAGTGGTAAAAATAAATACTTAGTTTTGCTCTCTGTCTTTTTTATTGAAATAACAGGACTTAAACCTGGGCCTGTATTATTACCCCAACAGTTGAGTGTTTATTCTATGGTATTTTCATTAACACCAAGAAAACTTACCAATATGAATGTAGCCATTTTTATATAATCTGTTAAGGACAAATGTTAAAACAAATCCAATGTTCCGAGAGTTGTAATATGTTAGGTAAATAATCCAGCCACAGGACAAAATTGTAGCTGCAAAAGAAATTAACATATGCCTTAGACAAGTTTAAACTATAAAGCACTTTGCAAGTTAAAATGCTCATATTAATAATATCAATAGCTGTAGCTGTGGTACCAAACTTGTTTTACACATTATAACAACCTTGAAACCCAAGCACTGGCAATGCCATCGGCTAATGGGATGTGTACGGACATGGGCAGATGAAGCTCTCTACTAATTTTGCAATAGCAGTCATTCAGCCAGAAGACAAACCACTGCTGAAGATGCAAGAGCTGCTATTTTTTTAAAAAATGCTAGAAAGCCAGCACACTCAGATCTGCCCATATGCATATACAGCATTGCTGGATTTTTAAAAATGTGTTATCTATACAATAAGCAGAAGAGCCATTATTGAGGTATTCTCTAATGTCTAATATAGGAACTAAAGTAGCAGTAGTTACGAGCAACATTTGTTCATGACATCATATCAACTGATGAGAGATGAATGTGTATATGAGGCCAATACTTGTGGCTTCTTGGTTAAACGCTATTTTTCAAATTACCTGATTGAAAAGGTTTTTTACACTGGAGAGAGTGAGCTATCTAACCTATGCAACAGAACTATTGACACTTATTAATCAGTTCTTCTATTAGGGACACACATGTGTACTTAATATAAAATGGAAGTAATACTCAACACAACAAATTCTACATACCAACTAAGAGCCAAACAACATTAGAGTCATGTTCTGTAAGGAAATTTTCCAATTGAGTGATACTGGGAACAATACTCTCATTTCTTGGGTCCATTGCTGTAATATTTCAATAGGGTCTAAATGACTGAAAAGAAAAAAAATATTTATTTTGCAAAGCAGTACTAAAAAACTACTCATAAGTAATTTGAAACATGTACATATTTTCTCTTTTGGACACACTTCATTTCAAGAGGTCTTATGACCATCTGAGAACCTTTTTCGTGCAGCATATGGAAGATGTGCAGTCATCTCACATAGTGGAGCCATGGCAACATACAAGCACTAAACTCACACAAATATCTGCTACCAATGGATACTGCTTACAAAGTAACCTGGGCTCTCTTGTATTATGATTTTCAGAAATGGTGCATTCCATCACTTGAACAGGATTGTGCCAATTTGTACAACAGGAGCACCTCCTACAGACTATCAGCCAAAGACTTCTGCAGATTCTCTTACAGCATTTATATAACCTCCACCTACATCTCGGTATCAGTCCAATCTTCTAACACACTTCTGAGTGGCCAAGAAACATAATACAAGATGGGGTTAGGCAGATAAAGAGGGGAGACTAGTTTAGATTTTCAAGACTGATTTTCAGTGCCTGATTCCACAGAGGCAGAAACCAGGTTTAGTTTCACATACCAGCAGCATTTCTGAAAGCACCTGTTTCCTCATATATAAGATAATGGTTGGCATTCACTGCCATGGAAAAAGCAGATCACTACAAAAGAATGCTTTGGTGCAGCAAGCAGAAAATCTGTTCACGATTTATGACACTGGGTAGTCTAAGAGAGATCATGCAGAGATGTGGATATAGTGTGCTTTTCTGGAAAGAATACATAGAGATGTACCACTGACACATATTGGTCCACACAATACACAGTCTCTTCCTCTAAATGCCTTCTGCAAATAAAAATGGCAGAAGTTTTGTTAATGCTATATCGGTATGGCTACATCAAAAAGCAGAGATGTGACTGTATAAAGGCCATCCAGAATCCCTGGCATGATATCCAGTATGCACAAACATGGCAAAGTAGGTTTGCTGTTCAGGTCAGATTACAGAGCAGGTCAATTAGTGAAGTCAGCAAGAGATAACAAGATCACCCAAACTTAGAATTGCCAGCTATGCACCAGCAAATTCTAGCAGATTTTGGGAGTGTGCCTGGGGATAATGGAATTTCAGGTTATGTGACATCACATCCTCTGCAACACTCTAGCAATTCCCCCAATCTTTATGGTAAAGATCACAGAAAAAGGGGAAATTCTTAGTGTGTCATAGAAGTTGTGACATCACTTCCAGGTCTTTACCATACACATTGGTGAAATTCCTAGAGTGTCACCATCAACTATATTCCCCTCCCCAATTTTTTTTCTGCTCCTCACTCACATCAACAAACATGGGGTATAGGGGCCAAGGACAGGGGTTTGCCTGCAACAGGTAGGCAAATGGCGAGCCTACTGAAACTACTCCTGTGGGCCACACTTTGTTATAAACAAAGTTTTTATTTGCTAAATGTCCTTTTTAAAGCTACTTATCTCATGGATGTTGTCACATATATTTCAGATACCTTAGAACTGAAGAGCTAACAACAGAAAAGATGCTGGCCAGCTTACTCTAGTAGTTACTTCCACTATTTAAATTACATAGAATCTACAACCTACCATGAGTTAATGAATCCTTAAAACACAGATTTTTCAAAATCTAGTAGAAGACTTAAAACAATTATGTACTGCCAAGTTCCAAGATTTGAACAAGAATAAGGAGGACGTTACTACCGTGTAGGTCAGAGGTGCCTGCAACTGGTGCCACATCTCAGATCAAGTACTCTACTTCATGGATGGTTCTTTGGCTCAGAGTTCTGTTTGCCATTCCCTTGTTCAGAGGCCAGCCATTGTCTTGCTACAGAGACTTCCCTTTCCACTGGTGTTTACCGATGTGATAAGGTACTAGACAACAAAAAACATTAGTGAGCTTTTCCCTTGTGGGCATTGAGGAAAGGAGTCACTAAACAATTCCAGAACAGTTGGACAGCAATTTCCCCTTACTGTATTTTGAAACACCTTTGCCAGAAAGTAATGGATTTACCTAAATAAGCACTTATGTTTGCAAAACAGCACTGACTTCTATTGTCTTACCTCTTATGGTTTTTTGGATCTAACCCTATAAGTCAAAAGATGTTCAGAAAAGCATGTTTTTCTCGTTTACAAGGGCTAAACACTGCAGCTGGGGTTGCCAACCGACTTGAAGAAAAATGTCCTAAGGCTTGGACAATTGAAGCTTTTCATGGCAATGGAGTTAAGCATCATCCCTTGGCTCTATTAAAGAGACAGGACATTTTTTCTCCACAACATTTTTTCTTGACAACCCTAGCTGCAAGCTGAGTTCACACATCAGATTTAAGAACTTCATCTGATGCTATTTAAACCCTGCAAATGAGTGAGATCAACAACTGCCCGCACATGTATATTCTCTGTTGTGCCCCCACCTTATGGAATAGCATGCCTGAGAAGGTCACGAAGGCCACTACACTTCTTGCATTCCATGAAATATGCAGAACACAATTCTTAAGGGCATTTTTATAAATAGGGCTATATTACAACGCAATGGCTCAAGAAGGTACTTTAATAGAGGGAATGGGACTGTGGGCTACACTACTGTGGATCAATACACCGAATTCTCAATCTGTCCCCATCTATAGGTTCCTGCTTGTCAATATATCTAATTCTCAACATGGCCCCATCTGTGGATACTTATAATTGGACACTGGAGCCACAGAAAGGCAGATCTTTCTACAAACCTGAGAAAAGCCCCAAGTCTGTAGAAAAAGATATAATCTTAAATAATAAAGTACACTGGGGGTTCAAACCTCCAACTAAAAGAAGCACATGTAGCTTTAAGAAAAAGACGCTCTCAGTGGCCACTGCTGTGCAACCACAGCAGTACTGCCAGGCTTCAAGCCTTGGTCTCTGTCAGGAAAAAGGAAGAGGGCGGGCCCTTTCCTGGGCTGTTTTGGCCTTTGAGGGACAACTCATTGGGGCCAGGCCCAGCACCAACCACCAGATATGCTACCATGCAACTTACAACACTCACACAGGACTGGCTGCTTTCTACTCTTCAAGAGCAGCCACCCCACTAAAGCTAGCATGGTGTTGAGGTTAAGAGTTTTAGATTAGGATCTGAGAAACCCAGGTTCAAATCCTCATGCTGCTGTAGAAACTCTCCAGGTGACTTTGGGCCAGTCACACACACTCAAACTATCTTATAGGGCTATTATGAGGATACAATAAATAAAAAGTATACTGGTACAGTAAATATGGTCTGTCCTGGTTAGTACTTGGGTGGGAGACCATCAAAGAATACCAGGGTTGTTATGCAGAGGAAGGCAATGGCAAGCCACCTGTTATTCTCTTGCCTTGAAAACCCTACTGGGTTGCGATCAATTGGCTGCAACTTGATGGCATTTTACACACACACACACACACACACACAGTAAATATAATCTAACCTACTGAGCTGTGGGTCAAGCTTTTCACTACAGTCTTGCTCATGAAGATAATGTACTTCCTAGACTAACAATTTTGCACCGTCTTCATGCATATTCTGCATTTTGAAAGTATTCTAAATCTGACCTCATTATAATAATTATTTGCACCTAAGAGTAAACAATGTTGTACAGGCAGCTGGCATTCCAGTTGATTCTAGCTCTAGCATACTTTTACCATACCTTAATTCTTCACTGTGATAAAAAAAATTGCTGGATTTTTAAAATGTTCTGTTCAGGCTCATGCTTTGTATCAAAGAAGTGAACAGTTTCCTGATAGGCTGTAACTTAAAAGTGCTCAACTTTCTTTAATGATTCTTGACACTTTTTCATGAAATATTACCAACATATTGAGAGAGCACTTTACATTTCGAGGAAGGATACAAATTTTGAATAAAGTGGCTTGAAATAATTTTGAATAAAGTGGCTTTTAAATAATCCAACTGAACAGTGAATTTCAAACAACATACAAACACAAAAAGTGTTCCTGCTTGACAAAACAAAGCATACTGAGAAAGCGTTACAAAACTAGGAAGTAAATTCCAGAGGGCCAGCAGCGGTAGTCTTTCACAGTAAAAAGAGGCTGTGGCATCTTAAAGATGAACAGATTTATTGCAGCATCAGCTTTCTTGACTACAGCCAGCTTCATCAGAACCATTAGATTAGAAAGCAGTGAACTACAGCACAGAAGGGTGGGCAGACACCAGCTCCACCACCTGGCATCCCTTCCATCTCCACCTTGTAAGCATTATGTCTGGCTTCTGCCAACTACACGCCAATTCTCAACTGCTCCTGGAAGAACTAAGCGCAGGATTAGTATCAGGGCACCTCTCCAAAAGAGCAACAACTCCCTGCTGACACACATTCTTAAACAGCTTAGCAGTCTACAAACGCCTGAAACACTGCACACGCGCAAAAAGTTATTTCTGTCCCATTTTAAATGGAGACGGAGAAGGGTCCAACAGCCCAAGTCCAACTCTTGTTCCTTACCGCCAGTGTGTGGTGACAGCTTTAAATCACTCCACTTAGTAGCTATCTCCACATTGGCAAAGTTGTACAAGTGCAACTGCTCACCATGTAGACCCACTGGTTTTATTCACCCCACTGCAAGCATGTGCCTCTCCCACCCGTTTTCCTAAACCGGATTTCAGTACTTGAAGAACCATGGCATAGGAACAGAGGCAGACTCCACACACCCACAGAGTGAGAACTGCAGTAAGGCCAGTAAGAGATTGGCCATTTTAATTGTATTGACTGTGTGACAAAGCAAACAGTCCTAGGTGTGTAAAGATATTTATCACCCTTTTTCATACTAGCCTAGATTTGGCAAACAAGATTCACAGAACTAGATCACATGTTAACAGTCAACCCATGATTAGCCATTAAACGTAAGCCAAACTATTGTGAAATTATTTCAGTGAAGAGCCAGATGAAAAGAAAGAAGGTGCCACTGTGTTCCATCATGTGTGGGCCAGCAGCAGGTTAAACACCGGAGACTACCATGCTACACCTTACTGACCATGCCACGACCCGGCCGGCATAAAGCCAAGCGCCACTGTGCCCATGCTCCTCCTCAGCAGCTTGGGAGGAGTGGACCAGTGAGGAAGGACATGGCCACAGCACTCCTTGTCACTCACAACGCTCCAAGCTGGGTACTGCCATGCCTGCGCTCCTCCTCAGTGTCCACACCGTACACTGACCAATAGGTCAAAGCCAGGCACCTCTGTGCTCCTCCTCCCATTTCTGGGTTGACTCAGGGCAGATGCTGATTGGGATTTTTCCGGTAAATGGCCAATTTGCCCTGCAGGACTTCCTTTTACAGAAGCCATGCTGATTCTTTCTCAGTAAGGACTGTTCTATCTGCTTAATACCACTTGGCCTGTAATTTTCTGGGCCTCCTCTAGATCTCTTTGTACAAATCAGAGTTACTTTTGCTACCTGGACTCTTTTGGAATGGAAGCCTTGCATGTTTTTGTTAAATCAACTATTTTACATCTGAATTCCTTAAGCTTCTTAAATGAAATGTCAGTGGGCCTGGATGGCATACAATTTGTCCACCAGTCCTAGAGCTTCATTTGTAATCACCTTTATTTGACTCATTTCTTCCAACATCCTCCCTGAAAACAATAGCTCTGATGTGAGCAAATTCCCCACGTTTCTACCCAGAGTGAAAACGAATGCAAATGCATTCTCTTGATTCCATTTTCATTTAGTAATTGTTTTACCCCTTTCTCTACTATGGGCCCCACTGCTTTCCAGTCCAGCATCATGCTTCTGAAGCACTTAAAGAAATTCATGATTATTTACAATATTTTTAGTCCATCTTTCTCCAAAACAAGACCCAAGGTGGATTTTTAGCAATATACATATACCTTCCTATATGTGTTATTTATTATCGCTTACATTTCTTTGCCAAAACCAGTGCCTCTTATTCCTCATCTTGTCTAGCCAAAACATATACTTTTTAAAGGAAGCCTTCTAATGACTTTATTGACTTTATGGAGCTATGGCTCTCGTGCATAGCTGAGCCTTGGACCAGCTGCTCCAAGGCTCAGCTATGCACAAGGCTCAGCTATGCACGAGATACATAGCTCCAAAATATGGTAATAGCCTATACCTTAGACAACTTTAAAAGAGGACTAGGCATATTCAGGGAGGGGAGGTTTATCAAAAGCTGTGAATATCAAGACGACAAGAAGAGGGGCGCTGCCTTTTTATAATGATCTTACAAGCCGAAAACCCAGCACTAAATACCTACGATCTTGAACCACATAATTTACCAGGACACCAAGACCTGAAGCAGATTTTGCCAAAGCAGGCAAGGAATTTCAAAACCAGTCATATGCTCAGTTGAAATGTAAATATATGATTAGCAAGAACACTCCAGCTATGAATAGGCTGATAGATTAAACCCAACACTGACAAAAACTGCAGAGAATCACCTAAACGCATAAATCATTTTAGATTCTAGCACCTGTTTGGTTGATGTATTTTCATGATGGATCAGATCAAAAATTTAAACATCCCCAAAAGCTTTTAATACAGCTATTCGTTTTCTTAGTCTTTTCATATTTTAATGGGAACGTAGCTATAGCTCCTAAGATTTCCAGTCTGTTAGTTCTTGAGCATTTCCATAAATGTTATTAATGTTATTTCCTCTCATGAATCAACTGTTTTTCAAGTGTCAGAGCAGTACTTGACATTTACGTGTTTTTGTTTGCTTCCGTTTTCATCATGGAAAACATCAACAGGGCTTGGGTCTGAAAGAAAAAGTATGTTTGTTTAGCTGCGATAGAGACAGTAGAGGAAGCAGAGCCAGTGAGCTTGGCAGCAATACAGCCGCAAAGTCCTACATGCAGAACATTTTAAAAATACTCCTAACACAAACATATTTACTGCTGTGTTAGACAGTAACAGAACTTATTTTAAGTTCCATTGCTAACTGCTAACAAAACTGTTATATGATGTAAAACTGCTAGAAAAAATATACACCAAGGACATGGATAATTAGGAGGGAAATCTAAAACAACAAACACTGAATATTGTCAAACAAACACTGACATTATCGTTCTATCATTTGCACTGATCCTTTTACATGGGTGCAGATTCATCTGCCATTCTGTTTCCGGTCATTCCATTTGGTGAAAGATCTACAGTCTGCTGGGGATTTCAACCATCCAAAATAATCTGGACCTGCCCCTTTATCCTCAACTATTAAACACTCTCAGAAATTTTCAAAGGTTCGAGTACACTTTGTCTACTAGATCAAATCTGCCAGCACGCTTGTCAATACTCGCAAATCTAAAAGACTGACAATATTTTCATAGAAGCCAAGCTGACTCTTCATCAAGAAGACTTGCTCTTCACCGCAACAAGCCTAAGTATATTACGTACAGAATAGAAATCCAGAGAATCAGGCTGCATCTAGCCTAGTGCTATCTACTCCAACTAGGATCAGGTCTCCAACAGCAGAAGTCCTACTAGCAACTGGGTCAGGGAAATTATAAAATACACACAGACCAAATGCTATACTAGTAAGCTAGGTGCCTCCCAAATTCTAGCTTTCCCTTCATAATGCTACCCAACAATTTAGCTGGAACAAAAGTTAGATTGAAAAGAATGTAAAAATCACACAATTCCTGCTCCTAAACCTTTTTTTTTTGTAAACCAGCTTGACATCTGCTACCATCAAATCCTCCAAGAAGATTTTTAGCAGCAGATTTTATATTTCAGTTACAGGAACACCACCGCCACATCTGAATTTTTACAAAGCTTTCGAGAAATGCCACCCTGCCCCAGTACTGTGATACTTTAATTGGTCAATTAGTTCTAGAACTTCATCTCTTGTCACTTTCATCTGACAGCTTTTCCAATATGCTTCCCAAAAACAATGGTCTGGTGTCTTCTTCGGGAAAGAGACTCCCTCCCACCTTCTACAGAGTTGTCAGTTAACATTTCCTTCAAAAGAACATTTTTTTTAAAAAAGCATGGCTTCTCTCACTGCGCCTTGATCAGAAAAAAAATTCTATTAGAGTTTCCCAAGCACACCAAAGAAGCAGATGTTTCATCTCACTAGCAGGAAATTGGCAGATCAAAAGTGAGAAACACATAATGCAGGATCCAAGAAAGTAAGAGTTACCCTAAACAGACAGTTGTTTCACTGATCTCCAGAACTGATAGTCACTACAAAGCATTACATACACATGCATCTGCAGAACAGCTCCAATTCAAGGTCACATGAAATCTTGTCTCAAAATAAATTTCCATTTTTTCAACAGCATTCATTTATACATAAGTGCAAATAAAACTGCAGCCATGCTGTGGATTTTCCCTCTGGCCTTCTTTAAGAAAGGCATCCTATGGCTGCAATATATGGAGAACTCATACCTCCATAGCAATTTGCTGTATTTTCCTAGTAGCTGTTGTTGTTGTTGTTTTAAAAATTAACAACAGTAAAGTCCATTATACAACACACTTAACAGAAAAGAAAGGGGGATGGGACACCTACAGTGCTCAACAACAAAAAACACAGGACTTTGCCACTGCCTTGAACAGAAAAGTCTGAATATTAATATCAGCAACGGAATGTGACAAAAGTAGCTGATCTCACCAGTACTAACCAACAATGTGGAGGCTGCTCTATTTCAACCTGGATAGTCCAGGCTAGCCTGATCTTGTAAGACATTAGAAGATAAGCAGGGTCAACCCTGGCAAGAATGTGGATGGGAGACCTCCAAGGAATACCAGGGTTGTCACATAGAAGCATGCAATGGCAAGCCACCTCTGAACATCTCTGGCCTTGAAAACCCTACCCAGGGTCACCATAAGTCACACGTGACAAAGGCAAAAAGTATATGCATTTATGAAATCAAATGTTTATCCCTTGCGCAGAGAAATGTGTCATACACACAAAACCAATTCTCTTCCTAAACTTCTCTGTAAGTCTTTAAATATACTGCTGGTTTTAAAAAGTACACAAAATAACTTCCAGAAAGAACCACATTTGTCAGTTGCAGCAACAGCAAAAAATCCTGAATGCCTTAAAGCAGGGATCGAAAAATTCCAGGTGTGAGGTTGCTATGGTGCCTAGGAATTTAATTGTGGCACCTATAATTTTCATCAGTGATTTTATTGTGTCTCTTGGCAATCCTTAGTTTGTACAAAGTACAAAACTTATTTATCATTTCACATCAGAATAAGTTTTGTTGTATGATATAAAAATGCATTAAGCTCCTGTCATTTCTTCTTTATATGTTAACTTTATGTACTTTATAGTGATGGATGAATTCATTTCTTCACCAGTTGCTTTCTATACCGGCTCCAATATTCTGTTAAATAAAGCTTTAAAAAGCAATAAAGTAGTTATGAGAAACTGAAGAAAGGGCGGGTAAGAAGTAAGCTTTCTGTTGTAGTAATGACAGCCATATTTATTTATGCTGGTTACAAAGATTGTACCGCAAGAATCTGTGATGAGGCTACACTTTGGCTTTGTGGTAGGAATAAGTAGAAAAATGTGGTCACCATCAGAATCAGTTACCAAGTTTACTAAAATACAGTAGGAGTATATTTTAACTCGTAAGCCTACCTTTTGAAGAAAGGTGGTAGACAAGATATTTTACATATAGAAAATCTCAGCTCCCATCACCAACATCTCCAGTTAAAGGACTGTATGAAGATTCTAGGAAAGACCTTCATCTGAGTGAGTCTCCAGAGATCCAATGTCAGAGTAGACAACACTCGGTTAGGCGGCCCAGTGTTCAAGGCTAATATTGATTTGATGAGTCTGCTCTTGCACACACTTTCAACATGAGTGCTAACATAAAATCTTTCAAATATGGCTCATTCTCAACTAATATTTATGCATCTGTATTTTCAAGTTACTGACAACTTATTATGGAACTAATCTCATAATCAACAACACCATACGCCAGACTTTGTAATAGAATCCTTGAACAGCCAAAGTTTCTTTCTGCATAAAAATATGCTGGATGGGAAAAATCCCATTCTTCCAAAGCTGCTCAGAGTTGCAATCAACTTAAGGCCAATTCTCCTTCAATAAAAAGCAAAGAAGTTCTGACCATCTCTGTCTGATTTAAGCAAGTGCCACTTTCACTATGACACAATCCAGTGATCCTGAGGGTGAGTATAAGGATGCACCACAGCTTCCTGACAAATCCTATGTGACAACTGACAGGTGCAAGGGAATTTCAGAAGCATCATCACTGCCCAGATGCCATGGTCCCATCTCCTAGTCATTAAGAGGGATAGGTTCAAATTCCTACCAGTCAAATGGTGAACCCCCAGCCAATCACCATTTTTCACCCTAACCCATTGCAAAGCTGTTGCAATGATAAAGGAGGAGACAAAAACCACATAAAACGCCTTAGCTCTTATAGAACAGTTGGATTAAAGTGTAAGTAAAAAGATTAATTGCAAGGATCCCAGCCCTTCATTCTTGGGGATAACAGAAAAATATAAATTTTAAGCAATGTGTCCTGGATACAGATTTGAAAGACACTGAGAGCATTATTCATACATTAAAGTAAAATCCCCCCTTGATACCATCTTCTATGATTTGTCTGTCAGTAACAGTTACCCGACAGTGGTGTTTAACTTGATTTGGGCTATGACAAAGGAAGGTTGACACTGAAATACTTTCTGCATCACCTGAGGATAACTGTGTTCTAGCTGAAGCATATTATCACTATACAGACATCTCTCAAACATCCAAGCCAAACAGATAAGGAAGAGGTGGTAGAAAGTGCTGCTAGCAAATGGTAGCCAACTTTCGACGACCCCGTAGGGTTTTCAAGGCAAGAGACAATCAGAGGTGGCTTGCCATTGCCTGCCTATGTGTAGCAACCCTGGACTTTCTTGGTGGTCTCCCATCTAAGTACTAATCAGGGCTGACCCTGCTTAGTTTCCAAGATCTGACCAGCCTGGGCCATCCAGGTCAGGGCAGATAAGGAAGTAATAAGTGAGAAATGAAACCAGTTAAGAGTCAGCAGGGCTGCATCATGATTCTGCGCAAGTCCAAAGTTCTCAAGTAATTCAAACACTTTCACATCACTGATTTTCACTTCACTGTAATTAAAACTCAGACCTTGGAGGAGCAACGATGGCCATCCATTCTATTCTGGAACACTACCCCATATCATAGTAGAATGCATACTCAAGAATACTTTTCCTTAATACTAATTTTAACTATTCTGTTGTATCCACAAGTGGGTCGCTTAAATCATGCTAGAATGACAGGTCCTTTTCAGCTTTTCAACATACGATTCCAGCAAAGCAGTGATTCCAAACTGCATTATTGATGGTGATCCAGAGCTACAGTTACTCGAAATCAATTGACACGAAGCAAAAGGACGTGATCTTGTGCGTGGGAAGGGGGTGCCCATGATTGTGAATACAGAACAAGGAGGATCAAGGAATACATAGTAAATGCATCAGGGATGTTCAGGAAGATGCGGGTGGGAAGGGGAGAATCCACCAAAAGCCCTTTCTTAAACAAAGTGGAACTAAATTCGAATTAAGTGACGGGTGCTCACCTAGGAATTGGTAGGGGGAGACCCCTTTGGGGCCAGGGCTGCGGGACCACCCCTTTTGTTATGCTGTTTAACCTCCAGATTTCGGTGAGGGGTTTCTGGAGCCTCAGTTCTGGGGGGGGGGAGGTCTCTAAGGAAAGGGACGCCGGTCGGCGAGACCCGCAGCGGCACCACCCCGTTGCTAAGGTAACCACAGAGCCCCTCTTCTGGGGTGTCCTCGCTGTTAGTCCACGCAGGGATCAAGCAGGCCTGGGAGCCCTCAGCACCCCTCTTCCTGCAGGACGCGCCCCCCTTAGCCCAATTGCCTTGACTAACGGCCGGCCTCCACCTGCCGGCTCGAGCTCTCTTTCGCCACTTACCCCATCGTCCAGTATTTACATCCAACCCCCTCTTTGCTGCTTTACTACCAACCCGGAAGCCGCCGCCTCTGCCTTAGCCGCTCGCCGCAAACACCGGCCAGCTCCGCCCTCCAGTCCGGCCTTCCTTCGCTGACGCTCCTCCAATCACAGACCGCAATCGTGATCCGCCGACCAATTCAATTGGGCCATAGCCAAAGGAAGGCGGGCGGTTTAAACATGAGCCAACCAATGGGGAAGAGGGAAGCCCTGGAGGGACGCCTCCCTGCGGGGTGGAACGGCGAAAGGGGAAAGTGGTTTTGTGCGCAGGCGCAGTGGCGTCCGCTCGTCCTAGGCTTTTCTTGATAACGGGCGAATAAGAAGGAAAAGCAGCTAGGTGAAAAAGGCACGCCTCTTGCTAGGTTGGTTTACCCAAGAAGAATTAGTGCGAGTGCACTATGCATACTTACTTGGAAGTAAGCCCTGTTATACTCAGCGAAACTTACTTCTGGATGAGCTTCCTGCTGTCACTCTTGTTTATCTTGCAAGAAGTATTATTATTTAGTGCTTTTTTTTATTCTGCCATGCATTCAAGGCTGCCCTGGTAATGTACATCGTTCTCGCTCTCACCATTTTATCCTCACAACAACACTGTGAGATGGGTTGGGCCGATAAACAAATGGCTACTCACCCAAGGTCACCCAGTAAGTTTCATGGCAAGTGGGGATTTGAACCCATGGCTTCCCGGTCCTTACTATAGTCCTGCAACCACTACACTGGCTCTCTGTATAAGTAAACCAGAAAGGAAATGTTCAAATTTTATGTAAAAAGAGCTGTAAAGACAAAATGTACAGAGGGAAGTAGCTTCAGGGGAGCAGTTATGAGTTTGAAAGACAAAATACAGAATTAATAAGACAAAAGGACTGCAAATGAAAACACTAAGTGGACTTCTATGTATTTCCTTTAGGATCCATTGACAAGCATATTTGCTTGGCAATAAAGCCAATGATTTCAATGGAGCTTTTCTTTCCTGAAAAGTATTGTTTCATTCTCCTTAACCTCCCTAGGCACTACTAAGTTTCCCAAAGAAGCTTGGCAGCTTCTTTGTGAGATGAATATACTGGAGACTCGAAAACCTAATGTTCTTTTCAGGTTACAAACCAGAAACTTCCTACTTGTGCTTTAGTGCATTGAAATGAGAGGGTTAAACCTGTGTTCTCATGAGCATTGCTTTTGGATCATTACAAGATACCCATGACACAAGCCTGATGTAATGACATTCTTCCTTTTGTTTTTATGAAAGGTGTCGTCCAGAAAGGGGAATATCAGCCCTAGGTCCAGGGCTCACTCAACAGGCTCCCTTAGGAGGGTTATCAACTGAGATATAATGTGGACAGCAGTGAATGACAGTGGATTGTTCCTTCAATACAAAAATTTCTCTGTGCTAGTCTGTTGCCATCCTGTAACAAAAGAACATTAACAGGCACCTCCTCTTGTTCTGCCCCAGACCCTCCCCCCCCCAACCACTAACTTAATGCCTGAAGGAAACTTTCAGGCATATCATTCCCTGTTCTGTATTTTCACAAGATTTCTTTACAAGACCTGCTAGGGCTCAAGCATGTCTTCTGGGTCAGAAGTTTCAGCCTTCCCCCAGCATGTCTTCCAGCCCAAATAAAGAGAATCCTGTCCTTGTGGCAGTGGGATTTCTGCAGGCAACTTCCACTGGTTCCTTCAACCCTTTAGCTCATTTTCTCACTAGAGTTCAAGAAATGTGCATTGCCCACCTTGGAGTTAGTGTTCTTCTCAGTCTGGCCACTATCCCCAGATAGACAGGACATTTGAAAGCAATTGAGGCACTTCCCAGTAGGTTGAAAATTTCCCTGTACCACTGAGGCAATTAGGACATTTGTGTGTGTGTGTGGGGGGGGGGTAATACCTGACAAAGCCTAGTACCCAGGGATATGCAGTCAGCCAGACAATTAAAGAGACATCCTACCTGGATTCACAACTTGGGAGGATCTGACAGAGTAAATGCTAAGGAGACCAATCTGCCCTCTTCAGCAAGCACATAGTTGCAGAGCCATGTTGAAGATATCTAGGCAGGAAGACTATGGGAACTCCTGAAGAGAGGTATGGGATGTTCTTTATAAGGTCTGAATTCTGTCTACAGTTTCTCTTTGGGTTGGGCGATGGGGCCTGATCCTGCAAGACAAAGGGAGCCATGAGTGTTTGGCCAACAGTAGCAAAAGTTGGAGTAGCTGGCTGTGGCTGTGCTTCTTGTTTCCACCACTTGTTATAATAGGATTATAACAGCATGACTTTGTACTAAATAATCATAACTAAAATACACTAATCTGCTGGTAAGTAACATTCTTCTAGTAGGGCTGTGCTTTCTAGGCAGATTTGAGACCAGCACAGGGTGGACACTGATTTTTAGTACCATACAAGGCGGAGGGGGGAAGCCTTGAAGCCACTTGATTGATGATAATGACTAAAACTGCACAATACTAGTAACTGTTCTCCCACAAAAAAATCTTGCCCCACTCCAACAGTACTTGCAGCTGATTTGCAGTGTGAAAGGGTTTAAAAAAACCTCTGCTCAGCTGCTTGTTTTGTCCAATGACTGACATTGCTATGAATAGAAGCTAATCTACAGTGCCAATTGAAAAGTTGCTGACCCTTTCGCATTTAGCCCCCCAGTCCCCAGTTAAATCCTGAAAAATCACAACTCTTGCTTGACCTTTTTGGTGGATACACAACAGGCAGGCATCACTTCAGTCAGTTCTGTTCACGTGTGCTGCTTTACGTTGTGTTTACATCGGATCCCAGAAGTACACTGATCATTTGAACCCTATGTTACTGCTACCTGCGCACACTACAGTAACTAAGTGTGCACATGGAAAGCCTCATATGTATACAGATGAGAGTTTTTACTTTTCCCATTTTTAAAAACCTTTCTGGCAATGCACCCAAAAGGAAGAAACAGGTGCCGATGGGTACAAAGAATCCCTAGGCGTTTAAGCCGCACAATTTTGCTGTATCTAGCCTTTTCTCCCGCTGTGTTTCTATATTTCATAGTGAACTCTGTCCACTAGAGATAATAACCTGATATTGTTTCAGCACTCATTTGTTTCCAGATGAACTGTGAGATAAGCAAAGAACTCATGATTCTTTGAACTCCCCAGTAATAATCCCAATGGAAAACCTCAGAAGATGAACAGAATCCAAGGATTGTTATCTCACGATAACAAACCCCAGTGTCTTCATTTCACCATGTGTGTCCTCCCTCTTTTGTCTTGCTGTGCAACCAGTACTTTGCATATGGAGAAAAAAACTGGACCTCACCAATCACCATGTTGTTCAGTTGAGAACCTGATGCATTACAGGCAAGGGTTCATTATCGGATTGCTGTACAAAATATTATTAGGAAAAGTTGAGGCATTGGCTGATGGGAAGGCATGGAGCCTTTGTCCACCTAGCCAAATAGAACTCCTTCTGCAAGCAGTTCTCTCAATAAACCTTTGGCAGTGCTCTCTAAGCCACAAGAGACTAATTCAGTAGAGAGAATCTCATAGGTATTACTGAGTCCAGGTCATCTTGGAATAGAGGTGATAGGGGTGCTGAAATGAAGATCTTAAAAAGGAAATCTGTTTCTATCTATATCTCTTTCCCCCTCTTGGGAATAGAAAAGAGTCAGTGAAGGAGGAAAGAAATCAATATAAAAGAATAGCTTTGAGGATGTTGTTCTTCAGTGTATATAGCATGCTAGAGACTGAGCCCTTGTGGATACCCAGGCAATTCCCCTGAACCAGTTGGAGGTGTCATCTCCTAGACATAGCTCAAAGTAAACCTTTAATCAAGCAACAGCAGCATGGAAAATGGATGCAATACATTATCCTGTACAAGTCCTGCTAAAATATACATGGGAGCCATGCTTATCAGATTTCACTCATTTACAGTGCCATCCTAAGCAGACTTATGCCTTTCTAAGCCCATTGAACTATTAGGTAAGAATGTAATTTATTATTTTTATTTTATGCTTAACCTGACAATACCTTCCTTGAACTTGGCTGTCAGAAAACCTCCTGTGAGTAGTTGTTTGAACTCCTGACTGAGCTAATGTGATCAAAGTGGTGTGATAAATTCTTCTGTATAACGCCAATACCACAGCTATTAAAACAGCAACCTGCAGTTAAGCATTATGCTAGGGAACATCCAGGACGTGTGATTAAGGGGAACTTGGATATTGATATGTAGGCCTCAAAGTTATTGAGCCAAGAGTCTAATCCTCTCCTAGGGCCTTCACTTGCAGCTGATTCCACAAATAGGTCAGACTCCTGGAGATGAAGCACTTTCTCCGACATTTTGGGTTTCCAATGAGTCATTTGTTTGCATTCTCATGAAATGATTTGCTTGTGTTGAATTATTCAGAGGTATGCTACCCTGTGTCCCTAAAGAAATACGGAATTTTTAATAAACATTTTCACCTTGTGCTAAAGGGAAACATGCCCTTTGAATGCTAATGTATGATCTTTGTGGGAGTGGGAAGAGCATCCCCCACAAAAGAAGACTGCAGAGGAAGGTAATAGGAAGGGCATGAGAGGAGAATGAATTCAGGGCCACACAACGCAGCCAATGGACAGTACATTCAGGACCAACAAACGTGCTTCTTCGTTATGGGTTTATCTGTCACAGTATATAATGATGACTGCTAGTTAGGCAGCTTTAAAAGATGACTAGACAAACTCAGAGATCGTAGATGTGTCAATGGCTATTATTCATGAAGGCTCAATGAACCACCATGTTTGGGAGCCAGTTGCTGGGAGGTCTAAAGCAGAGAGAGGCTATTGTATTCGAGATGTAAACAAGATGCTGGAGTAAATTTTCCAGCAGAGTTATTATATCCATTCTTCCTGGAATCTCTTGTGGATATCAGTTCCACTTGATAGTGTCTAATGTGTGCTGTATAGATACAGACATTTTTGATGGATTTGGTAGGCAATAAAATTTTATGGTCACTCTGAACCCTGGCCCGAAAGGGGTTGGTCAGCGAGCCAGCGTGGTGTAGTGGTTAGGAGCGGTGGACTCTAATCTGGAGAACCTGGTTTGATTCCCCACTCCTCCACATGAGTGACGGACTCTAATCTGGGGAACTGGGTTGGTTTCCTCACTCCTACACATGAAGCCAGCTGGGTGACCTTGGGCTAGTCACAGTTCTCTTTGAGCTCTCTCAGCCTCACCTACCCCACCAGGTGTCTGCTGTGGGGAGAGGAAGGGAAGGAGATTGTAAGCCGGTTTGATTCTCCTTAAAAGGTAGAGAAAACCGGCATAGAAAAACCAACTCCTTTTCTTCTTCACATCTGAAATTGTGCTGGGCTTCAGAGGCATGCCAAAGCATTAACAGGTCTTGGTGTTTTGAAGTTGTCCAAAGCCCAACGGAAGTTTAGAAATGAGTCCTTGACCATTTCTCATTTTGTGCTTGCCACAAGTATATTTGTCATGTTAAAAAGATAATCACGGGTGAGCAGGCAAACACCTTTGTGGATCTTCAGATATGATTTCAGATTTTATTTGACATATTGCATGAATTGGTAAAGGCGGGAAGGTAGCACAGTATAGCCCAATCTCATCAGATCCCTAAGCGGGGTTGGTACTTGGAAGGGAGACCTCCAAGGAAGGTTCTGCAGAGGAGGGCAATGGCAAACCACCTCTGCTTCTTACTTGCCTTGAAAGCCCCTTGCTGGCGTCGTCATAAATCAGCTGTGACTTGATGGCATTTTATACACAGACACACATATAAAATTGTAAATCACACCCATAGTAAGTGGATTCTATTACCTGACATTTGTACACTAAGTTAGATGCTGGGGAATGTGCTACATCAGATTTGCATCATATAAAGTATAAAGACAAATGTATAGATTATTGTGCTAATCTTTGCTGGTTTAATTCAACCCTTCAAGGAGAAAGCTAAATAATGTTCTCCATTTTATTTTTACTAATTTTTGTAGTTCCTAACATTGAAGATAATCAGATTTGGTGTTTAATGAAAGCGAACCCTTTTTGGTTATATGAGAAATACATTCACAAAACATGTAAGAGTTTAAATATGCATGTGTTATGTTGCTTGCATTATCCCACTTTCAGCGTTTGAATAAGTAAGGTGTAATATTTGTTTTCCATATTTAAACTTGGTTGCTACTAAGCTTATATGTTACAGTATACAACAGAATACATTCTTTGACACTACATTGCAGCCTGATTTCTATATTTGGCAATGTTCATTGTTATCTAGCACAGTGTTTTTTAAACCTTTTGCCTATGTGACCCCATTCTGAAGCTGGAAGTTTCCCATGACCCCTGCCAATAACAAAGCCTGGTATGTTATCCAAAAGCAAAGGGATCACATAAAGGACATTGTTTTACATATCCACAGCCTTTTGGTGGCCTACAGTAACTATGTACTGAGTCATATGCTCACACCGCTGCCTGGATGAAAAGATTCCCCTGTATTCTGGTTTAAGTGGTCAATTATACATTTCATATGTATATGAAATCCTGCATAGTCTCGAGTAAATAGATACACTCGCACAGAGAAAGAGAAACAGGTGAACAAAGACACTCAAAAGACAAAAAACAGATCCTCTTTCGTTTTGTTAGACTACCTTCCATTTTAGCATGCTGTAATGTTTTCTGTATGCTACTGTAAGTTGTGTCAGAAAACAGGGAAAGAAACAATACATTAAAGTAACTACCCAAACCGGAGAGCTGCTTGTAGGAGACTCTGTGGTGTTTTGTGCAAGGTCGCTTTAACCTCCTTTATTCCCCGTTTCAGCCAGGATCAAATTTTTCAGTATACACAATATCTTATTCCTTGGAAGCTCAATGCTGTTTCTACACAAAACAAACCCGGCTTTTCCCATTCCTATTCTGGCCTGAATTAAACCGTTCATCCTGGCTCATTCCGGAGTCACAGAGCGTGCATACTCCATTCTCAGGTTGAGCTTCCCTGCGCCATCACACCCCACCCTTTTCCAAGCCCCTCCTCAATGCACCATGCCGATGGTTAAACAGGGGGAAACAGAAGATTGGCTTCTCTCGCAGCCAATCAAAAAGCAGTGTGTAAAGAGGTGGGGATTCAAGTGCTTCCTGCTACCTCGGAGCTCTTTCTGAGCAGAAGAAAGGCTTTTTAAAAATGAGGGTTGGATTTCTCCCCCCCCCCTTCTTTTAGGTAGCTCTGTTTTTTGTTTTTTTTTGTTCTTAAAATGCTTTTTTATGTAGCAGTTGGGTTTGGGGGGAAGGAACTCTTCTCTCACGGCGAAGTAAGCCAATTACAGAGCAGCATTTAAAGGGGTGGGACTTGATTTGAGCTTGGGAGACTGCTTTTCTGTATTAATGGTTCGATTAGCACACAGTTTCATCCCTGATCATTCAAGCCAATGCATACAGTTTCCCCCAACCTGGGTTACTATAATGTGCTGTGAACCCAGGTCCAAGCAGGGAGATCCAACCCATGCATAAAAGACCTCTGTTTTATTTTAATAGGTCATGTTTCACGATTTTCTGTCATAGTTTGCAGTGGCTAAACATGAATCCAGAAAACATGTGCAAAACACATGGAAACGCGCAGGGAGAGCGAGATGACCTCTGACGGTTGGCAAATGGTAAGCGTAATCAAAGCAATGCCCCGAAGTTGGCAGAGTGACCGCAAGGAAACAGCCATGCATAAATGGCCTAAGAGTAAAGAACAAGGTTAACTGTATCTCTCATGATTTATTAAATACCAGTCTGAGTGGTTGCCTGTGCAGTTATATCATTATAAAGTATTGAAACCTGTAACATCTTCCAGCAAGCCCCTTTCCAGCTAACCACTCCTTTTTCCAAAAGAGAAAAATAAAAGTCTTTTGATGATCATCTTATGCCTTCTGAGAAAAAACTCCTATATGCCCACATCTTTAATATTATTTGTAGTTCCCAGCTTTGTGTAAAAGGATTTAAATCTTGTAGACAGAGTTACACAACTGGAGGCCATGCCCTTTGCTACTGAGGTAATTTGAAGCACATAAGCAGAAATGTTATCTTAGTAGAACATAAGGGACAAGTGGGATAGACTGTGGCAGTAAATTAGGCTGAGAATGTGTGACTGGCTTAAGTCACCCAGCAATAGGGTTGCCTGCTCCGAGTTGGGAAATACCTGGAGATTTTGGGGGCGGAGCCCAAGGAGGGCAGGGTTTGGAGAGGGGAGGGACATCAATGCCATAAAGGCCAATTGTCAAAGCAGCCAGGTGAACTGCTCTCTGTAGCCTCGAGATCATTTGTAATAGCGGGAGATCTCCAGCCACCACCTGGAGGTTGGCAACACTACCCAGCAAGTTTCCATGGCAGAGTAGGGATTCGAACCTGAGTCTCCCAAATCCTAGTCTGAAACTCTAACCACTGTACCCCAGCATAGATTATTTTTAGGTGGTCAATGGGGACTCTTCCTCCCTTTTTACCAACAGAGAAGCTGGCTGGGTCCAGCCCAAAGTCTATTCTGTGACAGCAATACAATCCTAGAGCAAAAGGCAAAAGTAACATAAAAAGTATCGATCCATATATGTCCAGCAAGAAGAAGTCCACAATGAAAAACAAATGTTAAGACCGCTAGCCTGACATGGCAAGTTGGAAATCCTTATAATTCTAGACAATAGCAACGTTGCCAGGTGTCTGCAGATATCCTATTTTTGTAAAGCAGTATCTTAAATCAGCTTTTATCTGTTGAAATTGTTAGCCACAGACAATATTATAATTTTAATGTTGTGTACCTTTTCCTGTTTAACTTGCATGAAGAAATAAAGAAATATATTCATAGATAATTTTTAACATTTATTAAAGTGTTTCCATCCTGCCTTTTCTTTAACCTAGCGGAAAGAGTGGACCTTTTTGACTACTATCTACAGACCAACATTTCAAGGGATTCCTAGAATACGTGTGGCTATAAAACTATTCAGGAATGTGGAATGGTATAGTATAGCCCGATCTTGTCAGATCTCGGAAGCTAAGCAGGGTCACTACATGGATGGAAGTCCACCAAGGAAGACTTTGCAGAGGAAGGCAATGGCAAACCACCTCCTCTTAATCACTTGCTTTGAAAACCCTTTGGGGTCGCCATAAGTCAGCTGTGGCTTGATGGCACTTTACATACACTCATAAAACTCTTCTATGGAACCATAGGATCCCTTGAAAGCTTCCCAGGGATTCCTCAGTGGGAAACAGTAATGGCAGATAGCTTTCCTACTGCAAGCAGTCCTTCCTTGCAAAATGTGCCTTGCAAAACAGCATAGGATGTGTTTTAAGTGACGCACTGTTCAAGCCGGATTATACTGAAGTCAACAAATCTGGCTATGTGAACTATATGCATCCTGCAGCCTGCTCTAGAATATTCCATAATGTGCTGGGTTTCTGTAATGGAAATGGTGGCAAATAATTATGGAAATGATTCCCTAAAGGTAGGAAGTTTGGAAACCAGTGCTGCGGACTTTCCTTTACCGTGAAGGAGATTTCTCCAGGATCTCACTGCTTATACTTTTAAAAGACCTAAAATGGCATGTGACTATATAATCCAAATTTCCAGCCACAGTAAAGAGTCATTGAATGTTTATAAATGATGTTTATCCACTCTCATTCCCAATATTTATTACAACTGTAATGCTATTTTGTGATTATTTTAAACGTTTCTTTCCTTGTATGTATTTATCATTCTGCATTCATAAATCTGCCATGGCCTGTAACATAGCTCTCATCTGTCCATGTTTACAAATAAGCTACATTTCTTGTTCTTATGATCCATTCCATCTGTGCTTGTATAGATTGTGTTGGCTTTTTGCTTTATTTAATAGTGTATATATATATATTCTTTTGGCTATCTGCATCTGTGGTTTTCAGTTGCCTTGTTATTCTTTTGTAAATGCTGCATCTGGCTAAATAATGTGTTTAATACAGGGAGTCTGTGTTGACTTGTAAATAACACATTCAAGTAATTTGTTGTTGGGTAACCGTCTCTGTAGATTGGAGACCTAGGTTCAAATATCTGCTTTAGCTGTGTAGCCCATACAATGACCCTGGGTAAATTATTAACTTCCAATCTGCTTTGCAAGGTTCTGGCGAGAATAATGATCTAATAAAACACTTAAATCCAGATGCCTAGTCAAATCCCACTGTGGTGAATCTGGGTGGGGGCGGGAAGCAGATGATTTGTTCTATCATGTGTTGCTTCTCCTCTGATCTCAACGCTCCAGGGCCTTCATGAGTTTAAGGGCTTTACTACATTATCAGATTTCCCAGGGTTTTCAGTTTCATTTAAAAGCAGCCACAGGGAGACAGAAATTGGATAACGCCTGTGGCACTGGGAGTGGGGTGTGGGTGGGACAAAGAAAACGGACAGAAACATTATGCTCAAGGAAAAAGCTGACTCAGACTTGGCTTCCAGAAAAACACTGGGGTAAAAGTGGTCTCAAAAGAACCGGAAAAAAGTGAGGAAAAGAACAAAAAACCTGAAGAGAAAACTAAAGGCACAAAAATGCATGCAGAAATCAGGGGATAAACCAAGGCAGTATGGGGCCAG
The DNA here is from genome assembly GCF_029931775.1 of Euleptes europaea. NCBI lineage: Eukaryota > Metazoa > Chordata > Lepidosauria > Squamata > Sphaerodactylidae > Euleptes > Euleptes europaea. The sequence continues at coordinate 32,146,743 of NC_079320.1, read as the reverse complement.
AATTGACCAAAAATAAAAAAACCTATGCAGAAAAGCCCATAGTCTGTTAAATCTTGACAGCCTTTCTATGGCCATTGTAGACAATATTATTGTACATTTGTTATGTGTTAAATAGATGTAAAGCAGAAATAATAATCTTCTGTTCAGTTTAAATAGCTTAATGCTGCAGGGTATCTTTTCCAATGTGCTTTGGCTTTTTTCAAACACCTATCAGCTAATACAAAAATTCTTCTCTTCGAATGGAACTTTATGAAGTCTGAAAATGTCAACATGCACAAAAAACATCAGCCTTTTGTTCTGCTATAAATTGACACGTTGGTCAATGGGATAGTTGAACTGAGATGCCTCCCATTGTATGAAATGCTTTAAGCAATGCAAACATTATGGAAATAGCCTCTCAATGTGCTCAGTGGAAAGGGGAGAGAATATGGGGGTTACCAGGAGGAGGGAAAGAGATAAAGGTAGGTTAGCTGTTTGGTGGAAAAGAGAGAAGCAAGCAGGAAAAGCAGAGTGGGGGCTTTCAGGGAAGGGAAAGAGGAAATAGTAGGGGAGGAGGAAATGGGGTGCCTCCCACAAGCCCTTGCAGGTTTCTGCTTATATTTGTCTGTTATTAGATTTCTACCCAGTGTTTCAAGCTCAAAGTCCTCAAAACATTTGCCACATTAAAAATACATTTAAGTCCAACTTTTTCTTACCCCTCCTACCTAGTTTACAAAACCTTATCCCTCACAGTAGCCATAGTCGTGCTGCAGCTCATCCCTTCTGGACATTTTATAAACTATCCCTCCCCTCCCTTATTTTGAAACTGATTAGAGAAAATCCAGCCCATTATCTTCTAGAATCAACGCATTATCCCCAAATAGACTGGCATCATTCTAAATGAAGAGGCCAACAGCCCAGAGGAGCCCCATGTTGCACTGACCCAGGTATAACTTCCTTGGTGTTTTCCAAATGGCAGCAACCTCAGTGCTGCTGTCTCTATTCCCTTCGTCCCAGGACTAGAGACCTTTCATGCTGTGACTAACTTTGGTCTTAGACTGCAGTAATTCTGCATAGGATTGCAGTGTTCATGACAGGAGGGGCTGTGGCTCAGTGATAGAGCATCTGCTTGGCATGCAGAAGGTCTTGGGTTCAATCCCCGCCACCTCCAGTTAAAGGGACCAGGCAAGTAGGTGATGTGAAAGACCTCTTTCTGAGAGGTCTGGAGAGCCGCTATCAATCTGAGTAGACAATACTGACTTTGATGGACCAAGGGTCTGATTCAGTATATGACAGCTTCATGATTCAGGAGCCACATAGGTGGTGTTCTACCTCAGTTGTAAACCTCATTTTTTTAAAAAATGGCAAGATGTTATCACTGATATAATTTCTAAGATCATTCAAAAAATTTCAACCACAAACAAATATAAATAAACCCCCACAATTTTTTTTTTTAAATTAAGAAGGTACTCTTTATTTTAAAAGAAATAACTAGCTGAAGCTGGTATTTCTAGCTGACCCAGCTTTATACCCTGGTGAGGAATTTTTAATAGTTTTCTGTATTACTTATCTGTTTGCAGAACATATTTTAAATATATTCATTGGTATTTCAACAGGACATTAAACAATTTCTTCTGGGAAATTAAATGTAGCTTACAAATCCTAAAGGATATTGCCATTTACTACTGCAATGTAATAAATAGTGTTCGTTAAAACAAATTAAAATTCATCTTAAAGTATTGGGCCTAAGCCATACCGATGGTGTCACCTTATGCAGAAATGTATTTTATTATAAGAGTTTACATATCTGCTTATTAAACATATCTGCAAAAAAGCAGAAATATTTCATATGAAAGTTGTGCCATTCATGCTAAGAAACAAACCAAAGACCCTGTATATTCTACTTTAAGTTCCAACGCTAAAAACTCTTACGATTTCCCCCGTTGCTGTGTAATATTTTGTTGTCAGACTGTGCATCTCCTTTGGTACTCATAAGTTATATTTTGCCCTATCCCTGTTGCCTTCAGAAGCCCTTGGTACAATCCAAATTGAACATGCTGCTCAGATAGGATGTGCTTTTGACATGCAGAACCAAACACCAGTTCTTGTTGTTTAGCTATTTTGGAAGAGATGTGTCAATTGACAGGTTATGCGTGTCTTGAACGCCCCCTTGAAGTAGCCTGATCCATAATATGCGAAAGAGAAACTGTCTAAGGCATAACATACCATAATGCAGAAAGTGGATTACAAAAGTAGAATGTCCCTTGCAAGTCCTTGCTGGTCCCCCATTTATATATCTGAATAATAATTATTCTCATTAAAACAATCTATATTTTTGGACATCCTGACATGCTTAGAATATAGGACAACAGAAACAAGATAGCTCTGATGGGATGGTTGGTTATTTTAATAGAATAAAAGGGATGTGTAGTATTTTCATTTAAAAACTATTACAAGAAGAGTATTGCTTAATAAACAAGAAGCTTTGCCATTATTGTTGAGTTATACCTCTGTTCAGTAGAACACAGCAGGTAGCAGGTTCTGCAGTATACTTGAAAACAGAGTGCTGATGACTTTGATAAAACTTGTCTCATGCCATAAACAGATTCCCTAATAGAAAGAGTTCAGAAATATGTAAACATTCATCCTGAATGTTCAATTTAATTAACCAAATGACTAAAAAAATTCACAGTGCATCAAACAGTAGAATTGATAGTAGATACTAAAAATGTAATTTTCGGCTATAGACAAGTGTAAAACTCGGGATTACAAAATGTCAGTTTCTGTACAATGCTACACATTGGTTCTTCTTCTGTAAAATGCTTAAGGATGCTATGAATTTAAGAAAATGTTCATCTCATCACTTTTTCACATGATTTTACTACAGCTATTTTATGTGCTTGAATTTAATGAAATGTCTATATCCTATAGAAATATAAAAAAAATGGGGGAAGCGTGGGCTTAGGCTATCCTATTTTAGGATTCTCACAATGGACAGAAGAAGGAAAGCAGGAGTTAGAAGGAAGCAATGTAAAGTTAAGTACGTTTTCATACATCCCTAACGTCTGTCCCTATGCTTGCTTTCCAGTCAAACTGGGCTCTTCTTGTGGTGGTGGAAAGTGCCATCAAGTCACAGCCAACCTATGGCAACCCTGTAGGGTATCGAAGGCAAGAGACAAACAGAGGTGGTTTGCCATTGCCTTTCTCTGTTCAGCAACCCTGGACTTCCTTGGTGGTGACCCATCCAAATACTAACCAGGCCGACCCTGCTTAGCTTCTGAGATCTGATGAGATCAGGCTAGCCTGGGCCATCCAGGTCAGGGCTTTGTTCTCATAGAATACCATGAACATTTCAACTAGTGCCTGGAATTTGTATATGTTGGGTATTAGATAGCGAGCTTTGCTACATGTCAGACAGTTAAGGGTTAATATTGTAATTAACCGAGTGGTCAGTATGGTGACCATTGCAATCATGCCTGCTTATCAGGTACACAACAATTTGCATGTTTAACTGCTTTCTATATCCTTTGTTTGGAAGTGAAAGCAGTACAGTCGTCCCTTTTTGGATGCCAGCCTGCTAGGATGGAGAGGCTTTCTTGCTGTTTAAGAAAGCCTACTCGAGAGTAAGCTTGCTAGGATGGAGAGGCTTTCTTGCTGTTTAAGAAAGCCTACTCGAGAGTAAGCTTAGCAACTGCTAGAGGCTTCTGGCAAGGTTAGGGAACTTAGAATGTAGAAAGTTTATTTGTTTTTGCTCCCAGTGTAACCCCAAACCCTGAGTTAGAGTAAGGATCATTTATTACTAAGACAAACGTCTTGTCTTTCTTTGGTGCGTGTGTGTGATTCAAGCTTTATTTTCAATAGACCATGATCAACGATCCGATCCCTCTGAATGGTAGCAGTAAGCCCTTCAGAATCTAACAGTATACCAAACTTGAATGTGCCAGTAGTTGAATGTGTGTGCCAATAGTAGCTACACTTTTTGACAACGATACTTCAAGTCAAGTCCAGAGCATGAGAGAGTTCCATCCTCATATGTTCAACATGTGCTTTGTCACAAGTTTTGGCATGGTTTCCCCTATAGCCAGGGCACAGGCAGCCACCCTGGTAGGAACAATAGCCAAGTCTCTTGGTTTTCCTTCTCCTGCCTGTGTCACTTGAGGTACTCATCTGCTGCTTGGCTTCCAAAGATATCTGCGGACATGTACTTTGGTCTAGTATAAATATGGACATACAGTGATAGGGATTTATTTATTTCATTTATATTCTACCTTATATCACAGGTCTTAAGGAGGCAGGAGATCTTCCATCCCGGCACTGATATCAGACCCAGCCCAGCTCAGCTTCAGCAAGACTGCCTGCTATACACCTTGCAACCATAATCATATTCTATCGATTTCTTCCATGCATACTCTTTAAAGTCTTTAATAGTATAATCCTAAGAACCTTTTCCTGGGAGTAATCCCTACTGTATAGACTTGAGTTGGATACTAAACAGACCTGCTTAGGATGGCATTGTAAAAAAAACCCACCTCATTCTCTTGAAAGCATCGGAAAACCTGCTTCTGTTGCACCATCTGTAACATCTTTGGCTCTGGCATTTTAAAAAGAGGAAAGGTTTTCACTTTCTGTGATCACCTTTGCTGATGATCATTCTTTATGCATTAGACTTCATTAAGCCAAGTAACCCAATCTTTCCTTTGCACTACCTATAAATAAATGAATATCTTATGAAACAACAAAATGCATTTGTATAGTCATTATGTGTAATGGTTTTCAGAATCGGAGGAGGGAGGAGTATTTACATCATTAGGATATTATCTGTAGATTTCCTTCCTGGCATAATTGTTTCAAGAAGCCAATTTGGTCACACAATGACTATGACATTTCTTTTTGAAAAAGCTTTGTGCTCTGTAATTTTACTGTCCTACAAAATTAATGTCCAGCCTTTGAGTAATGAACTGGATAGAATTTTAAAGATTTCTGTAAAAAAAAAAATCACAAATATCACAAATGTGACCTAATTGTTAATATATTGTTAGTAAATACATCTTTTATGGGCATATTATGCTGATATTTTGACCAGTATTTTCTGTAACAATGTGGGCAATTTTACTGTGAAAATACAACAGATATACAGTAGTTGCAAACTATGTTATATCACACTAGTAGCAGGAAATAGCAGCCACTGCTGCACTTTCTTACTCCCCCTTCCTATAGGGGAGCGAGACAACAATTTAAAGCCTTGTATGCTGACAATGCCTGGAGACGAGAACAATAAAGATTTGCAGGAAGTGGCATGTATGCAAGGAAATAAACTCACAGGTAAGTACAGAAACGAAAACCACGGGGCACATAAACCACGGATTCCGATGTCTGTACACTAATGCACAGAGTATGGGAAACAAGCAGGAAGAACTGGAAGCCCTAATACAGGAAGGGGATTTTGACCTAATAGGCATTTCTGAAACTTGGTGGGATGTCACTCATGATTGGAATATTAAGATTGGGGGTACAACTTGTTTAAAAGGGATAGATTGATAAGGAAGGGGGGAGGAGTAGCACTGTATGTCTAAGATGTGTACACTTGTGAAGAAGTACATGAATCTGAGCATGGTAGTGCAGTCGAGACTCTATGGGTAAACATAAAAGGAATAAGAAATAATCGTGATATTCTCGTGGGGGTCTGCTATCGACCTCCAAACCAGGCAGAGGACTTGGATGGGACGCTCCTAGACCAGATCACAAAGTTCTCAAAGAGACGGGACATGGTGGTCATGGGATATTTTAATTACCCGGATATCTGTTGGAAGTCCAACGCTGCTAAAAATGCAAGATCCAATAAATTCCTGACTTGTCTTGCTGACAACTTCCTATTCCAGAAGGTGGACAGGGAAACAAGGGGGTCTGCTATCTTAGACTTGATTCTCACCAACAGGGAAGAACTGGTCAATGAGGTTAAAGTAGTAGGCACCCTGGGTAGTAGTGACCACGTACTCTTGGGATTTACAATCTTGGGGAGAGGAAAACCTGTACGTAGTCAGACATGTAGGTTGGACTTCAAAAGAGCAAATTTTAACAAACTTAAACGTATGCTAGGTAGAATCCCATGGTCAGAAATACTTAAGGAGAAGGGAGTTCAAGGAGGGTGGGCATTTCTTAAAAATAAAATACTGAAGGTGCAATCCCAAACCATTCCTATGAGAAGGAAAAATGGGAGGAGCCTAAAGAGGCCAGGGTGGCTCCATAAACAGCTTTTTAAAGAGTTGAGAAATAAAAAAAGACTCATTTAAGAAGTGGAAGGAGAGCCTTATAACCAAAGAGGAATATAAGCAAATAACTAGTGCTTGTAGGGAGAGTGTTAGGAAGGCTAAAGCTCAGTATGAACTTAGGCTAGCGAGAGATGCTAAACGCAACAAAAAAGGGTTCTTTTCCTATGTACAGAGTAAGAGTAAGAACAAGGACAAGATAAACCCATTGCGTGGACCGGAGAGTGAAATTGTAACAGGAGATGAAGAAAGGGCAGAACTCCTCAATTCCTATTTTTCCTCAGTTTTTTCTCGTGAGGGAAGTGGTGCTCAACATTGCATAAACAGAACATGTGATGAGGGAAGGGATTTGCAGCCTAGAATTGGCGTTGGGGTAGTGCACAAACACCTGGTTTCTTTAAATAAAACAAAATCCTCTGGGCCAGACGAATTTCACCCAAGGATACTCAAAGAACTTGCAGATGTAATTTCGGAACCTCTGTCCATTATTTTTGAAAAGTCTTGGCAAACAGGTGAGGTGCCAGAAGATTGGAGGCGGGCAAATGTCCCCATCTTCAAGAAGGGGAAAAAGGAGGATCCAGGTAACTACCGACCCATCAGCTTGACTTCTATACCAGGAAAAGTGTTCGAACAAATCATCAAACAGTCCGTCCTTGAGCATTTAGAAAGGATGGATCTGATCACTAAGAGCCAGCATGGGTTTCTCAAGAATAAGTCATGTCAGACTAATCTTATTTCCTTTTTTGAGAAAGTTACTACCTTGCTGGATCAGGGGAATGCTGTAGACATAGTTTATCTAGATTTCAGTAAGGCTTTTGATAAGGTTCCACATACTATTCTAGTTGACAAATTGGGAAAATGTGGGTTAGATCCTGTTATTGTTAGATGGATCTGCAACTGGTTGACAGATCGTACCCAAAGAGTGCTACTTAATGGTTCCTTGTCCACTTGGAGAGAAGTGACTAGTGGAGTTCCTCAGGGATCTGTGCTGGGCTCTGTGTTGTTCAACATCTTTATAAATGATTTGGATGAAGGAATAGAGGGGATGCTTATTAAATCTGCAGATGATACTAAATTGGGAGGGGTAGCAAATACGGTAGAAGACAGAGCCAAGATGCAGGATGATCTTGACAGGCTGGAGAAATGGTCTAGAACTAATAAAATGCACTTCAACAAAGACAAATGTAAAGTTCTGCATTTAGGTAGGAAAAATCAAATGCATAATGATAGGATGGGGGAGAGTTGTTTGAGCAGTAGTGTGTGTGAAAAGGATCTTGGGGTCTTAGTAGACCAAACACTGAACATGAGTCAGCAGTGTGATGCTGTAACTAAAAAGTCTTGGGTTGCATCAACAGAAGTATAGTGTCCAGATCACGCGAAGTGATGGTATCGCTTTACGCTGCTCTGGTTAGACCTCAACTAGAGTACTGTGTTCAGTTTTGGGCATCACAATTTAAGATGTAGACAAGCTGGAATGTATCCAGAGAAGGCAACAAAGATGGTGAGGGGTCTGGAGACCAAGTCCTACGAGGAAAGGTTGAAGGAGCTGGGTATGTTTAGCCTGAAGAGGAGAAGACTGAGAGGGGATATGATAACCATGTTCAAGTACTTGAAGGGCTGTCATATAGAGGAGGGTGCTGAGTTGTTTTCTGTTGCTCAAGAAGGTCGGACTAGAACCAACGGGTTGAAATTAAATCAAAAGAGTTTCCATCTAGACATTAGGAAGAATTTGCTAACAGTTAGAGCTGTTCCTCAGTGGAACAGGCTTCCTCGGGAGGTGGTAAGCTCTCCTTCGCTGGAGGTTTTTAAGAAGAGGTTAGATGGCCATCTGTTAGCAATGCTGATTCTGTGACCTTAGGCAGATGATGAGAGGGAGGGCATCTTAGGCATCTTCTGGTCACTAGGGGTTTGGAGGGGGGAGGTAGTTGTGAATTTCCTGCATTGTGCAGGGAGTTGGACTTGATGGCCCTGGTGGTCCCTTCCAACTCTATGATTCTATGATTCTAGGGATGGCCTGCCTGTTACATGAACCTGGGCGATTGCCTAGGGCACCTGTCTTCACTGCAGCTGGAGGGGCACCGAGCCAGCTTTCCGCACAACAGTGGACTTAGCCATGGCCCAACATGGCAAGCAGTGGCCCCCAGGTGGTGCCATCAACCAGCAGAGAAAGGGAGGTACCTGGTGGGGCTGCCACTTTCATGCTGCCACTGCTGCTGTACCCAGTCTGCCTGCCTCAGGCCAAGCCACATGCAGCAGTCTAGCTAGGGTTGCCAACTTCCATGTACTAGCTGAAGATCTCCTACTATTACAACTGATCTCCAGCCGACAGAGATCAGTTCACCTGGAGAAAATGGCTGCTTTGGCTGCAATTAGACTCTATGGCATTGAAGCCCCTCCCTTCTCCAAACCCCACCCTCCTCAGGCCCTGCCCCAAAAACCTCCCGCCGGTGGTGAAGAGGGACCTGGCAACCCTAAATCTAGTTTAGCTGGCTGGCCCACTAGGGTTGCCAGGTCCCTCTTCGCAACCGACAGGAGATTTTGAGGGCGGAGCCTGAAGAGGGAGGGGTTTGGGGAATGGAGGGACTTCAATGCCATAGAGTCCAGTTGCCAAAGCGCCCATTTTTCTCCAGGTGATCTGATCTCTATCGGCTGGAGATCAGTTGAATTAGCAGATTTCCTGCTACTACCTGGCAGTTGGCAACCCTATGGCCCACTCCCCCTCTGATTTTTTTATTTATTTATACCCTACACCCTCTTCCCTCAGGGGACTCAGGGAAGTTGTGTCCCTCCTACCTTTCATCCCTCACTTCTTTGAGGACATGGGGCCTGCATAGGGTTGCCGGGTCCCTCTTTGCCATCGGCAGGAGATTTTGGGGGTGGAGTCTGAGGAGGGTGGGGTTTGGGGAAGGGAGGGACTTCAATGCCACAGAGTCCAATGGCCAAAGCAGCCATTTTCTCCAAGTGAAATGATCTCTGTTGGCTGGAGATCAGTTGTAGAAGATCTGCTATTACCTGGAGATTGGCAACCCTAGGCCTGCACCTAGCCAAGCTGCACTGCCCAACAAAGATGCAAGCAGTGCCATAGCAGCTGCAGAGTCTAGTTGGGTACTTGCCTCCCACAGCCTCCACTGGGCCCCCACCGTTGGGGTCCCTGCTGCCCTCAGCTACAGCTGAGCTTGACCATTCATGGGGGCAGGCCATCCTGCCCCAGTTACTGCTGGACAGACCTATGATGTCCACTGCTGTCTCCGCAGTCTTGCTCATTCTGCCCTGGCAGGGGTCCTGGTGCTCCCCCTTGCCATCACTCCCCCAAGATTGCTGAGCCCCACCCAGAATGTTGCATTGTCTAGGCACAGTGGCTTCATTCGCACCCAGGCCATGGGGGCACCCAAGTAGCAGCAGGGGGGTGCTTGGCTAGTGGCTGGACTCATGCTCTGAAAACCCTTATGCTGGCCCTTTTGCCACAGCTGTAGCTGTGGCAGCAACAGCACAAGAAGATCTGATAGCTAAGGCGGCAATCCTGTATACTGGGATCTCCAATCTTTTTGAGCCTGCGGGCACTTTTGGAATTCTGACAGTGTGGTGGGCACAACCACAAAATGGCTGATGTAGTAGGCACAGCCAACCATAAACGTCAGGGAGTGACATTATGTATAACTCTCATAGTAACTCCTCAACATTTCAGGCAGACGATCGGCTTAACAGGAAGCCCTTTAAAATGAACATATTGTTGAAAAGTATTTTCTTGCATAAAAACAGTTGACCTTCAGTCATGCAGTGAAAATCCTTGTGTTGTGGTGGCAGCTGCTGCTGAAGCAATTTTTTTTTTCTGAATCTGCACAGCAAAATCAAATCTCCAACAGCCAATCAGAAGCCCTGCTGGGCAAAAGCCCCACTTGGCCCTGCCTGCTTTTTAAAAACATCTGTTGGAACCATGAAAGGTATGGGCAGGTGCCATGACGCCAACAGGTGCTACATTGGGAACCTGTGCTGTATATACTACCCGATGAAGAAAAAAGAGGGGAATAGAACCCAACCTAGAAAACAGAAGTTGGGTACCCAAGGTTGGGTGGGATGAAAAAAAATATAAATAATGAAAATATATAATTTATTAGAAGCACTATATCAAGATTAAAATTATTTGAAAACTGTTAAAATAGCACAATGGCATTTCCTAAGGTTGATGTCTGTCACCACAAGCCAAACGCGTTTCGGCCTGTATGGCCTTCCTCAGAGGTCTATTTAAATCATATGTAAAACATGCACACACATTACAAATATATTTACATATACAGGTAATATACAATAGACCATGCATGTAATAGGTTGTATATATTACCGGGGCATTCCAGCGCCAGCTGGGGGGCGGGGCCGATGTTAGTCGGCCTCTTGAGCCATTTCGGCTCGGAAACACCCCTTTTTTTGGCGTATCTCCCGTTGCATGGGTTTTTGGCGCCGGGCGGAGGTTTCGGCAGTGCCAAAACCTCCTTAGGAGGCAATGCCGCTGGGTTGCCTCCTAAGCCCGGTGCAGGCATTCATCTCAGGAATGCGCTGTTAATGCATTCCTCAAAAATATTGTGCTGCAACTTCCTGCTGCATCCTGAGTATTCCTTGAATTGTTGACTACAGTAATTATTTAGTTCCTTCAATAACTTAATACTCATGTTGTTTCTAGCATTTGCCCTGATTCTTTTGTGTTTTGAATCAATTCAATTTGATTCTGTTTCCTATTCTATTTCCATAAGATGAAATATTTATACCCCACTGTGGGATGTGTAAGATTTTAATTAATTTAATTCTAGCATATTAGAAAAATGTTATTTTTCTATTATATTTGTAAGCTGTGGTTATTTATATAAGTCAGTAGAAAATAGTCCTGTCTAACTTAAACTGAACAAAGCAGGTGATCTTTCGTATCTGGTACAGGATATCACCAAATAACAGATGAAATCATATACATGTGACCACAAAATGAGATCAGAGTTAGGGTGGATTTGAGAGGAGGAGATATTCAAATCCTCTTAGAACAAAGAACTCTGGAAAAGTATAAATATGAGAACTAGGCGGAGTCTGTTAGGAGACTTTCACTTTTGAACCCGAAAAGGGCTGAAATGTCTTCCTCTTTTGCCTGGCAAAATAAAAAAAGCTTTTTTCTCCCTTTGCTTCTTAAACCTGGTGTCGTCTCTACATTGTGATAATAAATCTGGTCACAGAGGAGAGTGTATATTTACATCCAACAGATTTATGGCACCCCAGATGGGACATCTGGTTGTCAATTGCTCACAGATGACGGGTGTCGAAGTTTTGTAGGACAGGTGCACCCGGCGATTTCGCTGGTCCTCAAGCTTGGCAGACACAGCATCTGGGGGTGAGTGCAATTGCAGAGTCCCACTTTTAAACCGACCCAGGAGAAGCAACGGGCTGGAGGTAAGGAACCGCGGAAAGGAATTACGGGACCTTAATGGTGGGGCAGATCTTAGAGGTAAGCCCTTCTAAGAGGAGAAGGCAGAAGCAACGCCACCATGGATAAGGGGCTCAGTGGGACGCCACTGAGTTGGAATGGTAACGGGGGCTGTAACAGAGGGTTCAGCCAATGGTATTTTATTGTCAGTGTGAAAAGCAAGAGCAGGGATTGTGGAATCCTGTGCTGATCCGGAATTTTTCCAGTTGCCTCCAGGGCATTGGAAGAGGTAAATGCCTAGAAAAGGGAACGTAGTGTCTTGTCTTGTCCAGCGTGATTTATGTTCCCTCTTTCTGTGAAGTATTTTATTAAGGGTTATGTAATTATTTGACAAATGTTAACGTGTTTATTTTTTTATGGGGCCAGCCTGGGATACTGGACGGCGTCAGCCAAAAGAAATTTCCCTCCTCCCTTCAAACTGTGTTGCCGAAAGGAAATCAAATTGTTTGAGTAGTCTGGTTTTGTTGTGTGTGTTGTTGTTGTTTTCTGTTAAAAATCTGTTCTTTGCTGGGAGAAAAGTAATCTGGTTGTCTTCTTTTTGAGGAAGAGACTGGAAGAGAAAAAATCCCCCATGCCCCTCCTTTCTCCGCTTCAAAGTGTTTCTGTTCTTCTTCTCTCTCTCTCAGACTGGTCGTAAATCAAGGCAAAAATACTGTTTTGTTAACAGAAGATCCTTTCTTTCTCTGAAGTTTAAAATGTGAAACAAAATTAAAAAAAAATGGAATTTTAAGTTAACTCTGACTGAACCGGCCCTCTTGCTGAACGCAGGAGGAGGGGTCAAGTCAAAAGTGTTTGGAATTTGGAAAGCAGAGTCTTGTAAACTGTATAAAACTTTATAAGAAAAGAAACAGACTGGAAATGCTTACAAGGTGGAAAGGCAATGTGTATTAATATAAGGAAATAAGTAAGTTATGAGAAAGTTAGAGCATGTTTTGAGTGTGTTGTGAAGGGGCAAGTGTTTTGGCTTAAAAGGGCTGAGGAAAGGTGTTATGTATGGTTGGGAAAGACTTTAAGAGAGGAAAGCAGAAGGGTTTATAAAGAAAGAGGATAGTTATGGTTATTCAATGAGATAAATATTGGTGATGCTAGGTGCCTGTTTTCTCCAGGGACGGAGAAATCATGTTAATATATTAAGTGTTTTAAAACACAGTCAAATTAAAGCCAGGGTATTATTAAAGGCTTTCACGGTCAAAGTTCATTGGTTCTCATAGGTTATCAGGGCTGTGTAACCGTGGTCTTAAAATTTTCTTTCCTAACGTTTCGCCAGCGGCTGTGGCCGGCATCTTCAAAGGAGTAACACTGAAGGACAGTGTCTTTTTATTTTATGTTTTTCTGTTTTTATGTTGTTATAACATAAAAGTGGCATCATTAATTAAAAAAAAAAAAGGTATATATATTATTTGTAAACGAATGCTGTAAGTGCAAGATGACAATGCAGGCCAGTTGAACATTTCACCCATACAGGTAACCTTTGACTGGGAGCGTAAATGCCAGTTAAAATTACCAGTAGTACAGCAGTTGCTGACAAATGGGAGACAACATCCCTATTCTGGCATTGCCAAAGCCAGGTAAAAAAGGAAAAAGAAGAGGATGGAGATTAGTTAAGAATTTAAAGGAAATTAATAAGATTGTTCAACATGGGCATCCAATGGTGTCAGATCCTCACACTTTCCTGTACACCCCATCAGGACACCATGTATGGTTTAGTGTGACAAATTTGAAAAATGCCTTTTTAGCATTCCACTGGATGCCAACTCTAAGGACCTGTTTCTCCTGAGGTAAAAAAATCCAGATAATCTCTGCAAAAACAGAAAAGCTGGTGTTAGAGGGAGCGATCTAATTGCTGAATTTCTTAAGACAAAAAGAATATAGGGTCTCAAAAGAAAAACTCCAAGTAGCCCAAAGGGAAGTAATTTATTTGGGACACAAAATAACACAGGGAAGACTATTTATCGCATGCCACTCCCTCAAACTAAGAAACAGCTAAGGTCCTTCTTGGAAATATTAAAATTTTGTCGTGAGTGGATAAAAGAGTATAGTAAACTAACCAGAGACTTTATAAAAATATGCCATGATGAGGAACCAAAAGTATTGCAGTGGGAACCTAAAAATGCACATAAGTAAAAAGAGCTGAAGCAAGCTTTGATGACAGCACCAGCTCTGGGTATCCCTGACCTGCAAAAGGAGGGTTGCATGGCGGGGGTCCTCACACAAACTTGTGGGCTAACTGAAAGACCTGTAGCTTATTTATCAAAACAGCTGGATCCAGTGGCACAAGAGTGGCCTCCATGCTTGAGGGCAGTAGCTGCAACCGCCCTGGCTGTGGAGGAAGCAAAGAAATTGACTATTGAACATCCAATCAAAGTGTTTTGCCCTCATGCAGTGACTATTTTGTTACAACGGAAAGGAGCCAAGTGGCTTACAAAAATCCTGCTAGTCTGCTGCCTGTAACAACTGACTGTCTACAGACTGTAAATATGTGCACCATGGCACGGGTGGATGAGCCTACCCACAACACAGATCTCGAAATTTGGATTGATGGATCTTCTCGAGTGGTGAGTGGAAAAAGGCAGAGTGGATACAGCCTGGTGACTGAGTGCAAAGTGCTTGAAGCAAAGCTATTACCAGCGTCATTTTCAGCACAAGCAGCCGAATTATATGCATTGAACCAGGCCTTACTTAAAGCAGCAGGTAAGACTGTGAACATTTATACTGACAGCAAAGATGCTTTTGGAGTTGTACAAGCATATAAATACATCTGAAAAAAACAAAGAGTCCTGACAGCTAGTGGGGAGCTGTAAAGCATGAAAAAAAAATAATTGATTTTACAGGTTTTGGACAATATTTAGTTACAGGTGATAATAACATCAAACTGGACATACCAAGGAGGCCAAAGGAAATTGCAGAGCTGATGAAATGGCAAAAGTGACTACAGCAAAATCAACATCCTGTGATATGGTAATGACTTTAACCCCAGTTTTTACACTACCACCTACAGGGCCCTGCACTGAAGAAGAAAAGGAACTGAATGGCAAAAGTAGGGACTACAGAAACAAGAGGGGGGTGGTTGAAAAAAAAGCCTAAGGGTACACATCACACACATCCTCACACAATTACACTAGAATAGTCATCTGGGGAACAGGGTTAACAAAAATATTCTTGCAGTCATACAATGGAAAGGGCATCTATCAGAAAACAAAACACATAACAAAAGCATGTAACATATCAAAGGGTATATGTAGACAGAGGGGGTTATTTGTTAGGGAAGTTATAAAACAGTTTTTAAAAAAATGAAAATAAAATATAGTTTTTACATGGCTTGGCGACCCCAGTTATCAGGGACAGTAAAAAAAAATGAATCAAACCCTAAAAAGAAATGTTAATTAAAATTTGTGTAAAAAAACTAATTTAAAATGGTCAGATGTATTGCCTATCACACTGACACGCATCCGTATATTAGCCCGGGGGCCACACAAGTTGTTGCCCTTTGAGGCTCTGTATGAATGTCTCTTTTAGCATTTTTAGAATCAGGGAACACCCAATAAAGAGGTTGAAAACAGATATATGAAAAACTATATAAAAACTTTAAGTGCAGCTTTAAAGGAAACCCAAAAAAACTGGCTTGTGTTGTACAACCTCTCCCCCTAAACTCTGTTGTCCATTTTTTTTTAATAGGAGACTGGGTGTTTGTAAAATCTTAAAAGCATACTACTCTCCAGCTCAGGTAGACGGGTCCGTTCCAAATTCTTTTCACCACAGATGTCGCAGTGAAGGTAAATGGAAAGGAAGGCTGGGTCCATTAATCCAGATGCAAGAAAGTGCTACCACCGTGTGAGGCCGAGATCAGAAGGGCAGTAGATGACGTCGTGGCAGCCAAAGCCACTGCAACTGGAGAAAGAGCTCAAGTGCAAGAGGCTCGAAGTGGTTGGTCGAACCTGCAGGCGAACTTAATTTTTATTCAAAAATCAACAAGACTTATGATTGAAAACTTGGAAACCAGAGCACAATTGCTAGCTAAAGAACAAGAGTAAATGTTTAAAACTCTTTTAAAAAGCCATTTTGATGTATTATTTGGTCCTTTGGGTTAAAAAAAGTGGCTAGGGAAACATTGTGTCTACATTATTGTTTTAAAATTGCAAGTTAATATAATAGAATAATCAAGATTCAAAATAATTTTGATTTTGATCATGAGGGGGGACTGTGGGATGTGTAAGATTTTAATTAATTTAATTCTAGCATATTAGAAAAATGTTATTTTTCTATTATATTTGTAAGCTGTGGTTATTTATATAAGTCAGTAGAAAATAGTCCTGTCTAACTTAAACTGAACAAAGCAGGTGATCTTTCGTATCTGGTACAGGATATCACCAAATAACAGATGAAATCATATACATGTGACCACAAAATGAGATCAGAGTTAGGGTGGATTTGAGAGGAGGAGATATTCAAATCCTCTTAGAACAAAGAACTCTGGAAAAGTATAAATATGAGAACTAGGCGGAGTCTGTTAGGAGACTTTCACTTTTGAACCCGAAAAGGGCTGAAATGTCTTCCTCTTTTGCCTGGCAAAATAAAAAAAGCTTTTTTCTCCCTTTGCTTCTTAAACCTGGTGTCGTCTCTACTTTGTGATAATAAATCTGGTCACAGAGGAGAGTGTATATTTACATCCAACACCACCTCACCATGTAGATGTCTTTGAGGTGGTTTACAACAATAAATAGACATAAGCAAAAATAAAATATTACCAAACAATCATATAAAAACAACAGCAACAAAAAATTAAAAATGTAAATTAAAATAATTAAAATAATGTAACACAGATGGCTAGATGGCTATCTGTCAGCAATACTGATTCTATGACCTTAGGCACTTTGCCCATCTTCTGGGCATGGAGTATGGGTCACTGGGGGTGTGGGGGGAGGTAGTTTGGAATTTCCTGCATTGTGCAGGGTGTTGGACTAGATGACCCTGGTGGTCCCTTCCAACTCTATGATTCTACAGCCCAAGATGGAAATATTGGAAAATCATAAAGAGGGGTAATATTAGAAGGTAATATAAAATTAGAGAAAGCCTTCTAGAACAACACGCAAAAAAACAGAACAAATAAATCTCTACAAAGGTGGGAGTCTAAAGGGTTTGAGAGAATGAAAATGTCTTTCCCTGATACCTAAAAGTTTGTAAATTCAGAGTGAGGCAAGCCTCTATTTGTTTAAGGCAAATTAAGGATTATATAGACTAATTAATATATGAATGATTGTTTTATATTAATAATAATTCCTTGTATAAAGGCTTTACTTGTGTTACAAATTTTTCTCCATGCAACATCAGGTGTGGTATTAATATCAAAACAGCCTTCGAGATCGTTGAACCACAGGCAGCTTGCTGTTTTGTGACCTCTGGAAACCATTAATTGCTCTCAGTTTGCCTCCCACAGTTCACTTCCCAAAGTGAAATTATTCATTTGTGAACACTTAAGAAGTCTCACATAGCAACATTGCCAAGGTACAAATTCAGCAGCTAAAGTTCCACTGTAGTGTGGTTTGCAACACCCTCATCCTCCCAGTTTTCTAGTGGAGGGCAGAACCTGCCAGTCTCCTCTTATTTTTTTCCAGCCCCAGAATCTGTATTCTCCGGCAATGTATACAATGGTGCCTCTCTGAAAATTCTGTACCCAGGAGATTGATAATTATCTTCTCACACTAACATTATAGAATAATCATCTTTATCTTCTTGATAGTTTTCAGACTGATCGCTGAGAGTGGTTCTCTGGTCTCTCACAGTGGCATACTTTTTGGTCTCGCCTCATTTCATAATGCAGCTTTCTGAAGCCTGTAGAAAGCAATGTTTAAAAATGTATTTAAATTAAATACACCTTCAAAACTAATTTTATTATACAGGAAATATGTATTTTTATACTCTGCTAAGAAAGACTAGAGGTAAATTTAATTTTAAAAATTCAAGGGAAGGGGGACCTCAATTAGATATTAAAATTTTGCATCTTCCAAATATGATGTCCAAAAGGTTGTAACTTGAAAACATAGATAGCAGTAGTTAATACTTTCTGAACCATAATATTGTATTCCAGCAGCAGTGATATAATAAATGTTAAATTAATACCCATTGAAATAAAATATAATCCTATCAGCCTTTGGCATCTGATTACTTCTGCCTTCCAGTGAATATTGTACCAAATGTTGTATGTGGGGCTTGCAATAGCCACAACCATTCTCTCAGGGACATATATTGTGTTACTTTTACAATAGCAAATAATGAATTGCCATTCAGCTATGCAGACAGCAAGATGCATATTTCAGAGGGTCAGGTTCTTATTTAGACATAAGGTTACCAACTCTGGCTTGGGAGATTTGGGGTGGTGTTTCATGAGGGCACAGTTTGGGAAAGGGAGGGAGCTCAGATGGGATGGGATGCCATAGAGTGTACTCTCTGGAGTTCCAATTTTCTCCAGAGAACTGATCTCTGTTGTCTGGATATCAGTTGTCACTCCAGGAGAACTCCAGTCCCCACATGGAGGTTGGCAGCCCTAGGTGCTTAACACAGATAATATGGGAGTTGCAAATCCCCACTTTGTATCTTTCCCAGTTACATGTGAAGAACTCTTCTGCTCTTCAAATGGCCTCCTAGCAGGATTGGGAAATCTGGCCCAGAGCCACAAAATAGGCAGGACTATAAACTTCTATTCATTGTTCGGCCTAAATATCTTTCTATAATAGAGTGAATAAACAAAATGTTTGTTGTTACTTCTTCTGCTCTATTTGCAACCTGCCTCTATCCAAATGTATATAGGAGCATTCATTGGACTTCCTCCCAATTACATGTGCAAAACCCACTGAGATATTCAACTGAAGCAGTGGCTGAGGTGATTCATGTTCAGCACTGAGCGCATTGACTCCCAAATGAATACTACCAAGTCTTGCTTCAGAGGTTTAGATGTCATATTAGACTCACATCAGCTTCCTTACAAGAAGGTGAAAACCCATTACAGTGCACTTTGCAAGTAACTACTCAGAACCCACAACTGTGCTTCCTATAATTTCTACATAATCTTGTTTTACCTGTTTTTTTTAAAGAAAACTGTGATGAAACATATTTTAGAAAACAATACAGCTGAGAATCCCTTAGTGCTGCATATTCTAGTTCTAGTTTGTGATAGCTTTACCCTGCCTTTCAATAGCTACTAATATGACAATAACTATTCCATTATTAATATGACTTATTGTTCACAACAGTTGTCTGAATGCTCATTAATCTTCATTATACACAATGGATTGGGTCCAATGGTTTCACAAAAGAAGCAAATTCACAGAATGAATTTTTTGTGTTCCTTTCCCCCCAGCAGCACCATGTGGTTCCCAGAAAAATGTTGCTGAAGGTTGAGGGACCATCCAGAATAATATGCCATATACCACAGGAGGTTGCAGCCAAAAAGGTAGGTAATATGCTAAAAAAAGGTGGCATTCTCTCATAACCATTTTTGCATGATCACTGCAGAGTAACAAGAAGCTAGGAAAAGCCCCTGAGGTGTTTACAATTAAAATCCCACACAGTGGAGGCAAAATGGGTAGGGCAGGAAGATAGAGGGAAGGGTAAAAAGAAGAATATGGACCAGTTGGTTCAGTTAGACATATTATATTTGTAATGGTCTATGGCTAAATGCAAACAAAACCATTCATATTCATTCAGTTAGACATATTTAGGATTAGGTTCCATAGGGGATGAGGATCAAGAGATTCTGCTAATATTATACTGCATTAGGGCAATTTGAAGTAGCTGTTCATATCTCTTATTTATGATGGATCCAGTGGCCAAATGTCACTAAAGTTAGGGCAGCAGTTCTCAGAGACATCACCTTCCAAAGAAGGCATACAGCATGTGAATCAAAATAATGAATTTGACCTAAAGCTACTCTTCAAATACAGAGTGGCTAGAGAATAAAATAATAGTTCCACAAGAGACTGGGGATTTAGAAGCATTCTCACCTCTCTTGCTCAGAGAAGTCACAACAAAGGTCATATTTTATATGGTTCAAGACAGATGAGAAGTTTGGGGAACACTATTTCAGCCTTATATATCTGGTATCTAGATACAGAAAACTACCATGCAAAATATGGAGGAAGAAATGATGTTCCTGTCAACCACACTGAAAATGAATCCATATGTTCTACTGAAAGCACCTTTCAACCATTTCCTGCTGTCAGTATGCATGAATGAAAAACAGAAACACAGTTGTACATGAGTGAGTCTGGCTTCAGATGTTTGAAAAACAGGTCATTTGTACTATGTTTCTGAATTGGTTGATAGGTATGCAGGAAGCTTGGTTTGCTATTGTATTCCAACCTTCCTATGTTTTCCTAATGCATGTTTGCTTTCTGCCTGAGCCACAATGGCGCACAGTGTGGAAGGGAAGCTCCATGTGCTGACATCACATTATGTGAGCTTTTTTTTAAATTGCACATCACTGGAAAGAGAGTACAGGGAGACATGAAACAAACATGAGTTGCATCAGAGTTTCAAGATATTATCATGACATGTTTTTAAATCATTCTGTAGCTCATTGTGCTGTGATCTCCACAGGAGGGAAGATACTGGTCATGATGGATCATTTGTGTGACGAATCATGGCATTTCCTGTGGTCTACTAACTCTGGCAGGAGAACAGTGGGAACATTTCCAAACACACTTAATGAAATTTAAAATAGATAAATGAACATGTGTATTATTCTGCACTTTCCCCTCTTTAGTACTGGTTGCTGTAGCATAGTACAGGTTATTGTCGGTCTCAGCCGGAGCAGGTTAATATTATGGTCTTTTAAACCGACATATTTGCAGTGCGCCATGCAATTCAAACATTGGTAGGTGCAGAAGAGAATTAGTTTAAAAATTACATTGAATAGCAAAAGTGCCCCTTTTGCAAAGGATGGAAAGGATATCATGTTTATAAATTAGCCTCTGTGTGTTAGGTTTCAGCTACTTTTGCTTAAACTCTGCTCTTGTGTAAATCAGTACTTACAATTCTAAACTTTAATATGTATTTATTGATGGTGATTTTATGCTTTATGTCATGTTGCTGGTAAGAATACAGTCTGTATTCTAGTATATAAAACAAGGGGAATTATAGATGTTTGGTCCTATGTTTTTACTGCAACTCACTTTACTGTTTTCTACTAGGACTAATAATCTATATTTCAATATGTTTTGGTTATTTGTGTTTAAATATATTTTTATTCATATTAACACTAATTATAAGCACATACAAGCTTACTACAAACACGACCGTACATTTCAGAAAAAGGAAGTAAAGCTTTAAAAGCCAGAATCTTTAATCAGAGTTATTCTTAATAGGTAAAAAAGCTGAGTATGTTGTAATCTGAAATTATTTATGCTTCAACGGTACTTCACACTGCCATTCCAGAGATTCAAAAATTTTAAATAAGGATTTTCTTTTATAATTTTCATCCAAGGCCCTTCTTGTCTTCAGAGATAGAAAGGCCATTTTCTGTAGTGGCATTCAGGGCCAATTACACATTACTGATTTTAAACTGTTGGGTCCCAGAAACAAATAGTATATGTGATTGTGCAGCAGCAAAACTGGGGAAAGAAGCCCACCCCCAGCATGGTTTTCATATGGCACTGTTCTAAGCCTATTTGGGCTGTTCTTTTGTTTTTTAGAAGCCATTTGCTGCAGGAACACAATTCGGATCTGGGAAACCCAGACCCAACTCTTTAAAAGCAATAGCATGTAGTTGGCCCCTCTCCCAAGCACCATCCCACCTGGCACACTGCTGTGGCCCACCTAACAATTTTTCAAAAATCCTTCATTCCCCCCTAGAACTAGGGTTGCTAGCTCCAGGATGGGAAATACCTGGAGATTTTGGGGGTGGAGCCTAAGGAGGGCACGGTTTGGAGAGGGGAGGGACTTCAATGCCATAGACTCCAATTGCCAAAGCGGCCATTTTCTCAAGGGGAACTGATCGGATCTCTATCAGCTGGAGATCAGTTGTAATAGCAAGAGATCCCCAGCCACCACCTTGAGGTTAGCAACCCTACTTAGAACTTCAGTTCATGTGGGGAGGGGCAATTTCACGAATTTCCCCCTCCCATGGGACACTTCTGATTCCTTTTCCAAGGTATACCTTAGGGACCCCCCTGCCCTAGTATTAGCATTGGGCGGGGGGTTGGGCTGTCATGGAAGGTTAGAATTGGCAAAAATTGCCCCCCTCCTTGGTGGGATCCAACTTCCAAGCCAGTGGTTTTTTTAAATTTGTGACTATTTATTTGTATGTTTATTTATGTTCTGCCTTTTTTGCTGTGATTAAAGGTGGATTACATAATGTAAGACAATGCAATCAAATGGCCCAAGACATCAAAAAAGTCATAGGAGTGGGATTACAAAAGTTAGAACCAACACAAAAAATCAGACATGATGTATGCCATAAACAATGCAAAAAGTAGAATTACAAAAGTAGAAGACAATGCTGTAAGAGCAAGGTAATACATACAATGAACAATGGAATAGACTAAAATTATTTTCCCCTTGGACTTTTAAATAGGTATTTCAGGTACCTTTATCTATTTTTGTTGCTGTTTTTATACCTTGATGTTGCTAGTGTTTGCTTTCTAAACTGCCTTGAGGTTTTATGCGAAAAGATGGGATATATAAATAAACAAACAAAACAATGATTGATATAATCCTTTGGACTGTTTAGCATTCTTCCCACACAGCATCTAATCAAAGAAAATCCATGCACCAAAGCAATATATACACATCCTCTGCCAAATAGATTTCTTCCTTTAGATAATGTGTGGGATGCACTTTCCCACACATATATTTACTTTGTTTCAGCTTCTCCATCCCAGCTATCATCAATTTCTCTGCATCTATTCTGTTATTGCTGTTTTCTGTACAATTTTTAGCAGTTGCATTTACCACAGCAACCAAGGGATGTGAACATTGGCCTTTGTAATATGCAAGTATGGCTCATCTAGGAAGGATACACTGCAGAAAAGTAGCAACTAATACAAGGAGAGAGAAATGTTAATGGAGAGCACGGAGGGATTCTTTCTCTTGTAGGGGAGGGGTTGTGGCTCAGTGGTAGAGCATCTACTTGGCATGCAGAAGGGCCCAGGTTCAATCCCTGGCATCTCCAGTTAAAGGGACTAGGCAAGTAGGTGAAGTGAAAGACCTCTGCCTCAGACCCTGGAGAGCTTGTCAGTCTGAGTAGACAATACTGACTTTGATGGACCAAGGGTCTGATTCAGTATAAGGCAGCTTCATATGTTCATGTGTCCATATTCATTTCAATGGAAGGAGCTGATCTACATGCACATTCTTGGTTGATCAGCTCTCTCTCTCAAAATCATTAATAATGATGACGATAATACTGTGCTACTCAGTGGTGTACTAGGTTTATTAGTGTAACCCCCCCCCAGTTGGGAAATCAGCAGCCTAGAAATGTTCTGCATCCCTGCAATGACGCTTCCCCACTACTGGAAGCACTGTGGTCCACTCCAGGCTAGCAAAGGGAAGACTCAAAGCAGCAGCAAGTATTTCTGGTGAAATGGCCCAGTCAACATTGGCCTTCATTCTGTTCAGGGCTGCAGGAAGGATAACATTGCATAGCAATAGAGTAAGCGTGTCACTGCATTCTGTGTGTGGTATTGGATGTATAATGGCAACGTTTTCTTACAACCAAATATTTCACAAAGCACAGGATTGCCAACTGTAAGCTGGAAAATTCCAAGAGATTTGGGGGTGGAGCCTGGGGACAGAGGGGTTTGAAGAGGACAGGGGCCCCAGCTGGGTATAATGCCATACAGTCCACCCTCCAAAGCAGCCATTTTCTCCATGGAAACCAATCTCTGTAAACTGGAAATCCGTTGTCATTCCAGAAGCTGGCAACTCTAACAAAGCATGACCTGTTCTTCACGTTTCATAATATAACAGATTATGTAGTACAGAAATATTTTTATGTATTGTAGTTTACACCAGAAACAAAACCTGAAAAAGATGAAGCAAAAAGAGTGGAAGACTGGATGTACCATTACATGTGGATACAACTTTGAAATTATGTGTTTGCTCTGTACATGTGCGAAGGTGGGATGAGGTGGAGTGCTGGGAGGGCTGTAATGTGCCTTGCCCCAGTTTCCCAAAATTATTATTATTATTATTGACAGTATATATAACCTGCCTTTCTACCATCATCCTAGATATACCGCTGATGCACTTGCTTGTAATCATTTTTCTAGAGCATCCTCCTGCAGAAGACATCACAATAGTTAGATTCAATGTATTGCAAAAGTACATGGTTGGGTAAACACAGTTAGCAGAAGCTGTATCTCTGGGGATGTTGTGCTGGAGCATGAATGTTGATGGGTTTGATCTTAACTTGTAAGACCTGATATTTGTTTCCTGTCACCGTGTAATTTACAAACCATTTTAATCATGCATTCTTAAGGCACCTTTTGGCCATCTTTTATCTTCTAGAAGGGCCTTAATTGCACTTTTTGGGGAGGGGCAAGAGAGAACGGAGAAGTCAAGTTGAGCATTCTCATCACTAGAATTTATGTCAGAGACAGCTCACTTATCCAACAAGAGCTCCCCAGAGAGAAAGTCACTTGCAAGTAATCCTTTCCACTTTTTGTGCACCCAAACAGATGATACAGCAGCTCCACTCTTACAAAAAGTTTTAATAGAAAGGAATTATACTTGGTATCATACAAAGCTGAAAACAGAATTTTTCAAAGGCTTACTTAATGCATGTACTAAAGTGTTATCTTCTGAGCGGAATGAAAAAGAAATCTCCAGTCTGCTGGTCAGTGACTTAATTTGTGAGCAAAAAGTCTGCAGTTGGTTGGGCATTTAAAAAGAAATATTACATCTGATACATTAATGTTTGATACTTTGCTCATGAAAATGTGTCAAGTCTGAGCTCCATCTCTGAAAGTCTCATAATACTGCTGAGAGTCATCCCCCCCATATAAAATGTGATTGTGAATTTTGCTTCCATCAGTTATTGAGCACATACAATATAGGCAATATTATGGCTGAGCCAGGAGTACTTTTCATTAACATTCTTGTTAAGCAGCTTGTGTTTCATAAATTACAGCAAAGCTTTTGACTGTGTGGATCATGAAAAGCTATGGCTGGTTTTAAAGGAAATGGGTGTGCCACTACATCTGATTGTTTTGATGCGCAACCTGTACTCTGGACAAGAGGCCACAGTTAGAACAGAATATGGAGAAACTGAATGGTTTCCAATTGGCAAAGCTGTCAGACAAGGATGTATTTTATCTCCCTATCTCTTCAATCTATATGCAGAACATATAATTAGAAAAGCTGGATTAGAATTAGATGAAGGTGGAGTGAAAATTGGAGGGAGGAACATTAATAATTTGAGATATGCTGATGACACTACATTATTGGCAGAAAATAGTGAAGATTTGAAACGACTACTGCTGAAAGTTAAAAGAGAAAGTGCCAAAGCAGGACTACAGCTGAACATCAAGAAAACAAAAGTAATGACTACAGGAGAATTACACAACTTTAAGGCTGACAATGAGGAAATTGAAATTGTTCAAGACTTTCTATTCCTTGGCTCCACCATCAACCAAAAGGGAGACTGCAGCCAAGAAATCAGAAGGAGATTGAGACTGGGAAGGGCAGCCATGAAGGAGCTAGAAAATATTCTGAAGTGTAAGGATGTGTCACTGGCCACCAAGACTAGATTAATTCATGCCATCGTATTCCGTATTACTATGTATGGGTGTGAAAGCTGGACAGTGAAGAAAGCTGATAGGAAGAAAATAGATTCCTTTGAAATGTTGGAGGAGAGTGTTACGGATTCCGTGGACTGCCAAAAAAACAAATCAGTGGGTTATAGATCAAATCAAGCCTGAACTGACCCTAGAAGCTAAAATGACTAAACTGAGGCTATCGTATTTTGGTCACGTCATGAGACGACAAGAGTCACTGGAAAAGACAGTCATGCTAGGAAAAGTTGAGGGCAGCAGGAAAAGAGGAAGACCCAACAAGAGATGGATTGACTCATTAAAGGAAGCCACAGCCTTCAATTTGCAAGATCTGAGCAAGGCTGTCAAAGGTAGGACATTTTGGAGGAGTTTCATTCATAGGGTCGCCATGAGTCGGAAGCGACTTGACGGCACTTAAGACACACACATGGCTGAGCCAGGAGTACTTTTCATTAACATTTTTGGCAGCATTTATAAAAGCTCCCCTTTCAGTGATTGTTTGGCCATTGCACCAAAAGGAGGTAATCCATTAAGAGAGCAGACAATGCTTTCTGAAGGCTGCTTCATTTGCTGCGCATAATGTCACTACATAGCCAATTAATTGCTTATATACCTGCACAATTTCTTTCAGTTCACTAGGTAACCCGAGATTAGCTAGGATAACCCATGTAAGTGTTCAAAGGATGAACACCAGCAAAAAGAAAAAGCTTTCAAGCAGTAATAGATTGTAGAAATATATAGTTTAGTATAACACCTAGGTTTGCCAACCTCCAGGTAGCAGCAGCCAGCAGGAGATCTCCTGCTATTTCGACTGATCTCCAGCCGATGCAGATCCGTTCACCTGGAGAAAACAGCCACTTGGGCCATTGGACTCTACGGCATTGAAGTCCCTCCCCTCCCCAAACCCTGCCCTCCCCAGGCTCCACCCCCAAAACCTTCTGCCGATGGCAAAGAGGGACCTGGAAACCCTAATAACACCCTTTAATGCAACCTTTTAGTGCATTTTGTATAGACCCCTTGTTTACTCTGAAAAGGAAACTACATTGAGCACAGTCGCAGGCAAATAATGTCATTCTGAGGGGAAATGGAAGCTCTGGAGATAGTATGTGAGACTGGCCTTGATTTGTACATTCATATTTGAGTGGGAAATTAGCAGTTCAATCCTAAGCATGATGGTGCCCTGCTAAGCATAGCTAGTCTTTGTCCCTCAGCAGAAAAATAGATGAGAGCATAGTAACTGTCCACAGCAACAGCCACCAATCATAGAGCAGCTTACTGATAACTCTCCTACGTCAGTGATGCATGGAAGCAGTCAAACAAAGATGCTTGCACTCCTGCCTAATGTAATTCTGCCCCTTCTAGGGTTGCCAACCTCCAGGTACTAGCTGGAGATCTCTTGCTATTACAACTGATCTCTAGCTGAGAGAGATCAGTTCTTCTGGAGAAAATGTCTGCTTTACATGAATACATGAAGGTGCCTTATACTGGATCAGACCCTGGGTCCATTAAAGTCAGTATTGTCTACTCAGACCGGCAGCAGCTTTCCAGGGTCTCAGGTAGAGATCTTTCACATCACCTACTTGCCTAGTCCTTTTAACTGGAGATGCTGGGGATTGAACCTGGGACTTCTGCATGCCAAGCAGATGCTCTACCACTGAGGCACAGCCCCTCCCCTTGGACTCTATGGCATTGAAGTCCCTCCCCTCCTCAAACCCCACCCTCCTCAGACTCCGCCCCAAAAACCTCTTGCTGGTGGCGAAGAGGGACCTGGCAACCCTAGCCCCTACCCACCCACAGAACACAAGGGAAAGAACAAGCACAACACAACAACCTGTGTGGCCATGTGCCCAGTAGAAATTCTGTAACAACTTCAGGGAACTCAGCAGATGGGGTTGGGTCTGAATTCTTTTTAGCAAACATTTTGACAGATACACACACTGTGAACGAAGCATGGCCACTCCTGCTGTGTCACCCAGCCAGCTCATTTGGCAGAGGCAAGTCCATAGCCTCTTCTAGGCAAGAATTCAGGTGCCAGCTGAGGAAGAAACCTTGAGAAGCAGGTTTTTGCAAGACAAGAGGACAGTAGAAAGAAAAGAAACAACTGCACATTCACAGAAGCCTTTGCTGTCATCTCCGTAATACTTCTGAAAAAGCACTCCGGTGGGAAATGTTTCAAATTTCACCTAGGAAGAAGATGGGAATAAGACAGAGTTTACTCTGTGGCTAGCAATAAGCTGATAGCAGCAAAACAGAAGGAAGAGGCAGGACTAGAATTCATATGTCTCACACTCCTCTAATCATATGCCCAACTTAACATATAGAAAAAAACAGCATGGGGCATTTGTAATTCTCCATTGGCCCTAGTGTCAGAACTAATCATATACACCAGGGCACAAAAGACTACTGAGAGAGACAGCCACGCTGTTCAAGCCCTGCATCGGTGAACTACCAAATAGTCCAGGAAGGAGTCCCACTGATCAAGGAGAAAGCGGAATATAAATATTTATAATAAAATAAAATAAAAAAGAGTCTCGGAGACAGTTAGGGTACTACACAGGAAGTTTTGCCAGCATGGGGCTTAGTTGCCATCCTAAGCAACAGGCCTTAGATGAATGCTGTAAATGAAACAAGTCAATGTCTATAAAATAAGTTCTGATTCTTCATAAATATTTGAAAGTGTAGCTGTTCAGATTTTTCTAATTGATTAAGAGTGTCTAATGGGATCTCAGAAGAGCTGCTACTTTGGGGAAAGCCAGTACAGAACAATTTGCAAAAAGCTAATGTATCATGGCACCAAACTGCAGCTGGTATTTGTCCATATCATTTATCCTTGATTCTAGGAAAACAGTCAGAACAATCTTCCAGACTCCACTCACATTCTTAGCCAAGATATAGATTCACACACACAATTTGTAATCAGTTGAAAGGAAGCATACATATGAAAGACAAATTTTAGAGTTGACTATTGCTTTGTGTTTTTGAAAACTCATGAATATTCAGAATGTTGTTTCACAGTGTCAATGTCACAGAGAAAGGGGCCATGCCAAAAAGTTGGGATATTTTAATTCAGCTGAAGACTGAAATAATGCCTTAAGAATTTTTAATTAGAAAAATAAAATGCTGCTTATAGAAAAAGAGTTGATTTTTATATGCTGACTTTCTCTACCACTTAAGGAAGAATCAAACCAGCTTATAATCACCTTCTCTTCCCCTCTCCACAACATACACCTTGTGAGATAGGTGGGGCTGAGAGAGCTCTAAGAGAGCTGTGACTAGCCTAAGGTAACCCAGCTGGCTTCATGTGTAGGAGTGGGGAAACCAACCCGGTTCACCAGATTAGCATCCGCCGCTCATGTGGAAGAGTGGGTAATCAAATCCGATTCTCCAGATTAGAGTCCACTGCTCCAAACCACTACTCTTAACCACAATACCATGCTGGCTCCACCACACTGAAAGAGTACGATGGGTAACCACATTAGTCTGTCTGTAGCAGCAGAAAAGAGCAAGAGTCCAGTAACACCTTAAAGACTATCAAAATTTCTGGTATCTGAAGAAGTGAGCTGAGGTCCACGAAAACTCATACCCTGCCAGAAATTTTGTTAGTCTTTAATGTGCTACTGGGACACTTGCTCTTTTCTACTGAAAAAGTACGTACAGTTCCCTCATAAATATTTTGCCAATTTAACTATTGCTTTATGCATGGTTACAACTATTCAGCGGACATACTGGACTCAATCAACTGCTACTATTAATGAGACAAGGATAAAAATATACACATCACAGTCCACCGTTCTGTGATTACAATTAATATGCCAAAACTCAGAACTATGAAGATTAAGATTAAAATTTTGTTTTGATGCTGTCCCTTTCTGGATTACATTTACCCAGAAAAGGGTGATGCTTGCAGAGAAACAGACCAATAAACCTGCATCCAGCTACCAAATTATTCCGACATCTCATGATGTCAGCTGGACAGCACTGAAAATGGTTTGGCAATGTGGACTGGGAGTGTGACCTAGGCACCTCCTTCTCCCTCCCTTCACTACTTGCTCCCTTCACTACTTGCTCCCTTCACTTTGCTTCTCCCGAGCAGTTTCTTCCACACCATCACAACCTGCCAACAGGATTCAGTATCAGGCAGCCTCCATGTTGCTTACTGTTATGAATTCAGAGCCAAAAGGCTGAGAATGCAGAATTATAAGCCATAAATCACAGGAAACAAGGTTGCACTTACCTGTCACTTTTGTTTGTCAGGTTGTCTTCTGCAAAAACACAAATGGGGGGGCTGCGCATGAGCAGGCCAACCACAGAGGGGAGTTTTCAAGCTTTCTTGGAACACTCACATGAACACATGAAAAGGGAGGTTTTTGGGGCAGAGTTTGAGGAGGGTGGGGTTTGGGGAGGGACTTCAATGCCAAATTGTCCAATTGCCAACGCGGTCATTGGTCTCCAGCTAGTACCTGGAGGTTGGGGGAGAAAATTACACAACTGTACATATATCAAGAGATTTGGAAATTAGTACAGGAGCGAAGTTACTATTAAACAAAGTGCAAAACTTTATAACAAGCTACGTGCAATGACATACAATGTAGGACAATATATACAAAAGGACCTACAACAATTGTTTACAAATATTCATATTCTCAATTGTCCCAAAGCTGAGTACAAAAATTCGTCTTGTGCAGATAATAATCATGTAGTATGATGGATGCCACTAGCAATGGAGGATACAGCCGTTTCAAATTCTTGACTAAATAATAATAATTCTTCAGTCCTTCAAAAAGGCATCTTGCATAGATTTTCTACATAGTTTTCAAATTGTAGGTTACATTATATATCCCACCAGGGGTAAAATTCTGATGTCAGTCCCACGTAGGTTAAAGAAGCTCAGTGTGATATCTCCACGTGCACTGTGGTAACTTACCAATCAGCAAATGGTTGTCATTGTTCATCAAAATCTAGCCTATCTGGATGCCTGTCTGTCATTTAGTATGCCACGTGCCTAGGATTTATTTTAAATTCAACCTGCCCATCAGAATGCTGAATTCCCCTCCACATTTAATGCTTGGTGAAGTTGGTAGATACTTTTCCACGGACAGTTTCTTTGTGAAGTGTGTTATTTATCCACTCGATACCATACAGATGCATACTTTTGCACTCAGTAGGCAGGTGGTGTGATATTTGCATAGAACAGTTGTTGCATATGGACAGATATAACATCACACATATGTCACAATAATATAATGCCACACTGAGACCACAAAATGGTGGCTTTTCTGTCATTTATGAAAGCACAGGTGTGGCTGTATCCACTTTCCAGCCAGGACGTCTGTCATATTTACCTAGATCATGCCATTTCTATCCAAATTTGTCTCAATCTGTTATAAAAGCTGTTGGGTTATAATTATAATCAAACATTGTGTATCCTGAAAAAAGGCACTGATATTCATGGTAATTTAGCTAGTTTCTGGTGTTAGTTTATCATTACTGTTGTTATCTCTGCTGTGCTGAATCACTAACCGACTCACTGTCTGACTTCCAATTATACTGTGATCAAACTTTCTACAAATGTACTTGGGCTTAGTTGTTTGCACTGGAGAAAATTGTTGCTAATTGCCTAAAACTTTATATGCTTTGCATGATTCCTCATCATAATGACTCTGAATAGTATTTATAACACATGCATATGTGAATTCTGGAAGGGCTGAATGACTCACATGATGGGCCAAATAAGATCGTTTCTAATTGAAAAGGCTGTATTGCTTTCCATTCATGTATTGTTTGTGGAATCCGAAAAAGGGAAACCTGTTGTTTTTTTGACAAGAATCCAAGGAAAGTTATTATTTTTTTAGCAGCTTTATCCCACTTCAGGTCTGGTAAATTGCTTGGCTGGAAATATTGTTAAATGCTACTGTTTGCCCTTCTCTTAATTTTGTAAAGGGAAAATTCCCACCAGAGGTGATTAAATTCTATAAACAATGGCATTTTATTTCTACTGCCACCTTGTTCCCACCAAGACATAAATTGTTCATGACATTAGCAGCGCAATCCCAAACAGAGGGGGACCCTTATAAATTACTGAAGACAGTGGGAAATTGACTTCTGCAGTCTTAAATGGGCGGCTCTTTTCTTAGGATTGTATTGTAAATCCATCTAGAATAAGTATAATGTGAAAGGTTATACTAACAAATAGCACCTTCGACAACTGAACCTGTCAGACTCTGTTATTCACTCCAAGTATCTCACGTGTTCCTATTCAGTGAGTTCTGTACAGCAATCTTTCTCTTTCTCAGATAAACAATTATCAAATGAGCAACATTTCACAATGCTGAAAAAATAATAGGAAGTTTTACTTTCTTTCTTTATCACATTTCTAGAGATGCCAGGTAAATAATACAGGATGGAACATCTCCTCATGAACAACCCTGTTTCTTACTACATGTGTACTTTTCCTTCCAGGTTCTCTGAATGTAGTATTCATTCTCTGGCAATTCTGTGGAACTTAGAGAAAGGATTTGCTAACAATGATCTCCTGTATAAAACAAGCATTTCTCAGTGAGACACTGAACAACCATCAAAGAATCAGTTCTTGTAGGTTATCCGGGTTGTGTAAACGTGGTCTTGGTATTTTCTTTCCTGACGTTTCGCCCGCAGCTGTGGCAGGCATCTTCAGAGGAGTAACACTGAAGAACAGTGTCTCTCAGTGTCAAGCGTGTAGGAAGAGTAATATATAGTCAGAGGGGGGTTGGGTTTGAGCTGAGTAATTGTCCTGCAAAGTATTAAAGGTAATGTGCTAATCATTGTCCTGTAAGTATCAATATAATGTGCTAATGAGGGTGTGGTATGTTAATGTGGAACCATTGTATCCTCAAGAGATCTGTTAACATGTGGAATCCAAAGCTAATCTGCATGGCTATTGTGGACTGTAGTCTTTGTTAGTCTGGAGGTTTTCAGGACAGGAAGCCAAGCCTGTCATCAAAGAATCATTTAACCCTAAATAGCCACCAGACCCTAAATAGCCACCAGAAAAAGCAATCACTTTACAGCATAACTGGCCTTGCCTGCATTTGACTTGATGGCAACTCAGATCCACCACAAAGATGGGTGAGATACAAAAAAGAAAGATAGATGTTCTTGCAGAGCCTGGCACTAATCCCTTGAGCCACTGCTTCTCTCTGACTGAACATTTTCTGAGCACATTTCATAGAGCAGAAATTGGAAGTATTTCTCTGGATGCATCCCGAATACAACTTGTAAAACATTCTGTAAACATTGGCTGCAAAATGCTGGATAATTCTGGAACTAGCACAATTCCGAGAATGTAGAGTGATGCAGTGAAATAAACATATATTGTAAATGCATATTCACTCAAAAATCAGCTTCTAAATTCAATGGGACTTTAATCCCAGTATTCTGTGTATCAGCTCTCCATCTGAAACATCAAAGGAGAAAAATCTAGTCTGTATTTATCCTTCCAGTCAACTGCTTAAAACTACAATTGTATATGCACACACTTCTGAGAATAAGTCCCCTTGAATTTGAATAAGTCCCATTGCAAAGTCAAGAGAGTGAGGAGGAAATGGCAATGTCTGATACACATGAACACCCATGATGCTGTCTTGTGCTTGATCTATCAAGTCAGTATTGTCTACTCTGAATTACAGTGGCTGTCCATGGTCTCAGGTAAAGGTCTTTCACGTCACCTGAACCTTTTAATTGGACATACCAGGGATGGAACCTGGAACATGAGCGGTGCCTGTGGATCAGTGCAATGTAAAGTTTTAGATCTTATCAGAGTTTTAATAGCATCATTGTGTATTTATTAGTATTATCATTACATTATTTTTTAAAAGGATTGTATATGGTCTATTATTGTTGCCGTCTATGATGTGAGCTGCCCCAAGCCCAACCTTGGCTCGGGAGGGGTGGGATACAAATTAATTAAATAAATAAATAAAACCTGGGACCTCCTGTGTGCAAAGCAGATGCTGTGCCCCTGTTTTCAGGAGCTTCAGATAACACATATCAATTACAAGATAGTTCCACTTACAAAGTGACCATCAGCTACCTGGGATAAGATTCTCTGTTAATTTGCTGTTTTAGCCATTTCCTTGGGGGCCTCTTGTTGCAAGACCAGTTTATTTTTGGTTCCAAAATGGTATTTCTTCATGCCTTGGTGTTTGCCTTGGGCTGCAGCTTTAATGTTTTCTGCTAATCTAGAAGAGTAGGGATTGGAAATAACACAGAAAGAAAGGTGCTATGTTTGAAAGAGCTTTTTTGTAACATTCCCATACAATGTGTGCTTTTGTGAGCAGGGGCTGTGGTGCAATGACTGAGGGCATGCTTCATATGCAGAAGGGCCCAGGTTAAATTCTAGGTATCTCCAGTTAAAATACCTCAAGTGGCAGATGTTAGAAAAAAACTCTTTGTCAGTTTGAGCACCTGGAGAGCTGCCATCAGTCAGAGGAGACAACATTGAGATAGATGGACCAAGGGTCTGACATGGGTCTTCCAAGGGTCTGGACCAAGGGTCTTCCTTGATCACCTTCTGATGTGTAATAATCAACTGTGCACTCATGTGGCATTTGAAAGACACAGCACAACTAAGCCCTGACAATCACGTGCAGACAAAAAAACTGTGAGAATGTAGGACCTATGTTCGTTCAGATTAACATCTGCACAGAGCCTATGTATGTATAGCTATATGCATATATTCTTTGCAGTGGGAAGTCTGCTTTTCTAGACTATATGACAAGTGCCCTGAATGCATACCATTAAGAACATAAGAAAAGCCATGCTGGATCAGACGCAGGTCCATCAATTCCAGCAGCACTCTGATCACACACAGTGGCCAACCAGGTGTCTCTAGGAAGCCCACAAACAAGACAACTGCAGCAGCATTATTCTGCCTGTGTTCCTCAGCACCTACTATAATAGGCATGCTCTTCTGATCCTGGAGAAAATAGGTATGCATCATATAATGCATCATTATATGTGTGTTGGTCCAATGACAAGGCAAATATGGTGAGCATGACTTATCCTTGTGATTACATCCCCACACACACATGCATTCATTCACCATAGCTATGTTATCTGAACAGAGCTGAAACCCCCTTGCCTCCACTCCTGAGTCACGTGCACAATGGACTTTTTGCCATCCTCTGCATGTGTTTCTGTTTAAAGCTGTCTCCTGATCAGATGGCAGACCCTATATGTGCAGTTAGCCTATTAAGGAGGAAAGGGGAAATCTGCTGTAGTCCAGGCTTTGTTTTTCTTAAATGCATGAATTAAGCAAGTGTCAGGATTTTCAGCTGCAAATAATGGATCGATTCAAAATCCATAATGCTATCCCAATGCTTCTGATTAAGGAGATCGCTAGATTAAGGAGATCATTAGCATAGCATGATAGGTATATCTTGGCTGGAATATACTTAAAATGATATTGCTTCTATTTCCTCCTAATTTCTGTGGAAAGCATTGACCTGTGCCCTACCACTCCTTTCAGCAAGGTATGAAGACTTCCTCCAGCCCAAAGAGCCTTCCTCCAACTTAAGCGAATCTTCTTCCAGTAGGTGAGCACCTTAACTTGGAGGAAGGATGCTTAGGCTGATGTAAGGCTTCACGCTTTGCTGAATAGAGTGGTAGGATACAGGCCAATGTTTTCTTTTTCTCACGAGTTTTGTAAGAAGGACTGCTACATTGGGTTTCCATGACTCTCAAGTTACATTTCCTGTGGGGAAAATAAAACAACATTGACCTGAATAATTGGATTGTTTACACTATGTCTTATAAAGGATAAGAATACTACTGTTGAAGTTACAGATGTTTTATGCTCATATGTAGCTACATTTGAGCGGGAAAATTTATTTGCCCATTTTTGGACACAGCTGATTTGGCTACCTTGATCCATGCTGCAATAACCTTGAGGCCTGATTATTGCAACAAGCTGTCCGTGGGGCAGTACCTGAAGATGACTCAATCTGAAACTGGTCCAGAATGAAGCAGTCCACCTATTAAGTGATGTAAATCGAACTATCCACCTGATGGTAATATTACAGCAGCTGAACTGGCCACCTCTTTGCTTCCAATTTAGGGTGATGATTATGACCTTTAGGGTGTTGGTCCCACAGACTGTGGGGGTTACCACACTTGTATTCCCAGCGATGTATTAAGAGTATGAAAACGTTTTAAAAAATACTGTTTGCACTTTCTATATATTCCCACAGATGTATTAAGAGTCTGAAAACATTATAAAAAATACTGTTCGCACTTTGTTTGGCCCCTTTAGCTGTGAAGATGTTTTCCAACCATTTATAAGCCATAGTATCCAAAAAACCCTTTAAAGCGATGTTTTTTATAACATTTTCAAACTCTTAATACATCTCTGGGAATACAAAGTGCAGTAACCACCTATATCTCCCCATATGAGCCTGGATGGATGTTAAAGTCCTCACAACAAGGTTGTCTTTCCCTTTCTTTCCCTGCCATGGCAACAAGGTTTTCTATGGTGGCCCTGGCTTTATGGATTCAGGTGGCAATATAAGGCTGTTGTTTAGACTGGCCTTTCACTAACTGGCTCTAATGGTGTTTAATTGTGTTACTTTTTCAATGTGCCAGGTTTCTGGTCACATATGTAAACTGCTTTGAGCAATGAGGAAAAGTGGTATAGAAATATAACTAGTAAATAAGTAAGTAAATACAGGCAATAGATGTGTGTGTTGATAGAAGACCTTTTGAATTAAGTAATATTTTATAGCAGACTGTTATAAAATATTTATTTCTAATTGATCATCCCCTCTACATTATAAAAGAAGCTTTAAGAGAAAGCGAAGCCACAAGCCATTTTGACTGAATTAATAGGTTAGACCAGGGGTGTCAAACATAAGGCCTGGGGGCCGGATTCGGCCCCTTGAGAGCTCTTAACTGGCCCGCGAGCCAGTCGAGGCAGCCACACACACCCCACTCTTGATCTGGGCTGGTGAGCCATGGCCCGGCCCCACCAAGTGACATTTATATCATATCCGGCCCTCACAACAATTGAGTTCAACACCCCTGGGGTTAGACTGTTCAGATTTGACATGATTTCCTTGTCTGATGGGGTGTGAAGGAGGGATATGTTCTTTGTTAGTACATGAACACTTTTGACTTTTAGAACTCAAGGGATTAGGTACACAAGTCTGATAAAATGGACCATAAAGCAGCTTATAATGTGTGACAGTTAGGAATACTTAAGCCTGAAACTGCTGAGTATGGTAAAGTATCTCCACACTTACCACCATATTTCAATAGTTTGAAATGATGTGTGAACAAATGTTATGGATCGAGGAACAGTTCTTGGTATGCAAAGCCTGGCATTTTGTGGCATATATGATGGCATCACTGAAAAACAAATTGTGCTTGATTTTGCATTTGTGCCCTTCTTCCTCACTTGCTTCATAGTATACTTTGGGAAGTTGTTCTTCCCTATGCCATAGAGTCCAATTGCCAAAGCAGACATTTTCTCCAGGGGAACTGATCTCTATCGCCTGGAGACCACTTGTAATAGCAGATCTCCAGCCAGTACCTGGAGGTTGGCAATCTGACAAGTAGGTGATGTGAAAGACCCCCGCCTGAGACCCTGGAGAGCTGCTGAAGGTCTGAGTAGACAATACTGACTGATGGACCAAGGGTCTGATTCAGCAGAAGGTGGCTTCATGTGTTCATGTATGAAAATCCAGTGAACTTTCTGTTTCAGTATATTAGGATGAAAGAGATCCTTATGATATACATAAGCTTGGAAACCAAGCCTAAGAGGAAAGGCTGAGGAGCTTGGAAATGTTTAGTCTGGTGAAGAGGAGATTGAGAGGGGACATGATTGCTCTCTTTAAGAATTTGAAGGGCTGTCACTTAGAGGACGGCAGGGAGCTGTTCCTGTTGGCAGCAGAGGATAGGATTCACAAGAATGGTGTGTTGTTATTATTTTTTACAGTAAGAGTAGTTTAGCAGTGGAATTGGCTGCCTAGGGAAGTCGTGAGTTCCCCCTCACTGGCAGTCAAGCAGCGGTTGGATGAACACTTGTCAGGGATACTTTAGGCTGATCCTGCATTGAGAAGAGGGTTGGACTGATGTATGGCCCCTTCCAACTCTATGATTCTATGTGCAGCAGCTCTCTAATAAGGGAATTTTCCAACCCCTATCTCCCAATGTAGGTTGCATGTGCACTAAAATCCTGACCCCAGGAGTCCGAGGGCTGCTGGGGGCAGCATGGGGGTAAAAACGGGATGTACAGTGGGGGGGATGGACAATGAAAACTGCTCCCTCTCTCATTTGCTGGCAAATGTGCCTTCTGGCTGTGGAAAATGTAGGTAGGACCCAAGCCTGTGTTATAAACAACACAATATCAGTGCTGAAAGCTGGTGGACTGTAGCGGCTAACAGTCCAGTTCCAGGAGTTACACCCTTCAATGGATTTATACTGACTTCAATTGATTTAGAAGGGTGTAAGTCTGTTTAGGATTGCACTGCAAGAGAATGTGCCATAAATCAGGACAGCTCTGATTTTAACCTTACCTTTGCCATAAACATTGTTAGTGTTAAGCAAACTGCTACTGGATTGGTTCAGATGTCCATGATCCTTCAAACCATGGTGGATTGTTTTGTAATTGTGGTTTGTAGTTCTGGTTTACAGTGTTCCTGGCAAACTATGGCTTGTATAAACCATAATTTGCCCAGTTTGCACATAATGTTCTAAAGGCTTTCTAAAGGATTACACAATATCTGAAAAGTGCTTTGAATTCTTTAGTGTTAAAATATTGTTATTAGCACAGATGAACTTCTGTTAATGGGATGATCCTGAAACAATTAAAAATCAAACTTTGCGTACTTTGAATCTTGCATTATTTAAGACCAAAATGTTATCTACTCTATATTAAATATGGAGATACTACATTTAATTACTTCAGGAATTGATTTCCTACCCAATAACTGCAATAATTGGGGGGGGGAACCTTTTTGAAGTAAGACCCTTTACTAAACTTACTATGCTTTCCAGGATACTTTTCCAAAGTAACTTCATGCTTTCTCCTCCCCAACACAAAATCAAGGGATTTCATATAATTTAACACTAAACAAGATTATATTTCATGTTTAATGTTTAGCATTTATAAATGTATAATGCTTCTAACATGCAGCATTCCATGGCACGTTATGTAGAGACAAATTCAAATTTGCTGCTGAGCCTCTCAGAGCCTCCTCTCCCAGTTCATACTCTTCTTTCCTCCTGGTCTTTCAACTCGCCTGTGTGAGACCCATTTTTGGGCTGTCATCTGCAGTAAGAACCACTGGTATATTAATAACTGTCAGATCATTATAAAACCCACTTTACCCCTTTGTACTGTTCTTCAATTTTATTAAACTCATGTCATTAATTATACAGCAAAGTTATATCTTCTCATCAGCCAGACTGATGAGATAGTCTTGTAATGGCCTTCCCGGTCTTTCTGGGTTCTTGAGATCACATGGTGAGGCTGCTTCTGTTTAAGCAAGCTTCTTCTTGTAACAGGTCAAACACAGGGCCCATTCATGATACAAAGTCCATGTGTCCCCCATATGGACTTTTGGCAGTGTATTCTGGGAACTCCCAGCTATGAATTTAATTCCCATGCATGTGTGGGCTCAGTTTAGATTAGGAAAGTGGGGCATGAATAGAAGGGGCTCCTTCCTGATCTGAAACGGCCCCATTGGGCTGCTATTGGCCTGTTGGAGAAATTTACATGTGCTGATGGCTACATATGTTTGCTTAATGGGGGAAATAGCTGATCCCTGGAACTGGTTCAGGTCAGAAAACAGTGCTAGAGGGGAGGCTGAAGTTCCTTCTTGCATACTGCAGTCCTGATCTGAATTGGGCCCCTGTGCTTTGGAACTTAATTCCTAGCACAGTACCACAGGTGCATGTCTAATGCAAAGTCGTTGTGGTGACCATGTGGTGACTATCACTAGCACTTTGTGGTGACTACCATGTGAACTGCCCCCAGGATTCTTCATGATAACCAACTCAGTCTAGTTTAGGGTTCAGGTCCAGGTTTGGAAACCCCATTAAAACCAAGGTGCAACGTAACAAACTATATTCAACTCTCCACAGTCTTAAAAAAATAAAGGGGCTTGGGGAAATCCTTTACAAATATACTACACAGCATGGTGTAGTGGTTAAGAGCAGTTGACTCTAATCTGGAGAACCAGGTTGGTTTCACCACTCCTCCACATGAAGCCTGCTGGGTGACCTTGGGCTAGTCACAGTTGTCTCAGAACTCTCTAAACCCCACTTACCTCACAAGGTGCCTGTTGTGTATGTGTATGTGTGTGTGGGGGAGGCAATTGTAAGCCACTTTGAGACTCCTTATGGTAGAGAGAAGCAGGATATAAAAACCAACTTTTCTTCTTCTTTTAATAACATATTTCTGTAGTTAATTACATTGAAACAAAATACACACGATAAGAAAATCAATGTTCAGGACAGCAAACAGTTTGCAAAAAATATGGCACAGTAAAGGGCACTTAATTTAGGTCAGATCCACATGTAATTGGATATTGCACTTGTCTGGGCAGGAAAATTCAGGCAGTAAATGATTATAATAATGAAATGTGGATCAAATAGTTTAGGATTGCACTTTGAATGACCTTTAGTGCAGGCAGAGAAAAGCAGGGTATAAAAACCAACTCTTCTTCTATAGAGTAAAAAGATACAATACAATAATAAAAATACCTTGTTTAACGCTGGGTCAAATTCCAGCATCTTTCCTTATAGCTTCCATTATACCATTCCCCCCATGTTTTAGCATTTTTAAGGCTGCAAAAATATAATTCGCCTGCAATGGAAATGCATGTTGGGGAAGAATTCTGAACGGTCTGCAACAATTTCGTTTTTCTGCAGGCAAAATGCTCACAGTAAAATCCTTACTGGCTGTTCTCCCTGCCTGTGTGTTTCTGTATGTTTATATGTCTTTACTGTAGTGTTAAACTTTTATATATACATTTAAAATGTTATTTTAGTCTTTGACATTTTCTGCCTTGTTGGCTAGTTGGGTTGGAAGGCATCATATGGATGTTTTAAATAAATAAAACAACATCTAGAAAAGCTTTATGTATCTGAAAAAGTAGGCTCTTGCCTATGAAGGCTCGTATCTCAATAAACCAGTAAGTTTCTAAGGTGCCAGCGACACAGAATCATCTATATGTTGGGCTCATGTCTGCTAGGTACCATTTTTGTAAGCATATGGCAGTATCAGTAAAGTAAGCTTTGACATTTACTTTCTCTGTAATGGATTCCAGCTTAACATCCTGGGAAACAGGGCTAAGATTTTCTTCTTCCAAGGCAAAAGAGAAACTACATATATATAGCCTGTCCAACAGTACATGGTTAGCATATTATACAAGGCCTACCTTCTCATAATTGTACAACTGTATTGTGTACTAAAGTAATATCTGCCCTGACCTGGATGGCCAAGGCTAGCCTGATCTCGTCAGATCTTAGTAGCTCAGCAGGGTCGGCCCAGATTAGTACTTGGATGGGAGACCACCAAGGAATACCAGGGTCACTATTCAGAGGAAGGCAACGGCAAACCACCTGTTTGTCTCCTGCCTTGAAAACCCTACTGGGTTGCCATAAGTTGGCTGCAAATTGACAGACTTTATACACACAAAGTAATAACTAAGTACTGGAATGTACCAAACATCTGTGTTTTACCTGGCATACCATCTGATCGCACAAGCTTGCTAGTGTGTACTGAATTTTGACATTCTAAAGAGAATTTATGAAAATTATATCCTATATACTTTGTGAGGTATAAGAAATTAAGTTACTTCTTCTAAACAATGTTTCTGAGGTATGTTGTCATTACCTCGATCACATTGCAACCCCAAGTGACCCCCTTGACTTAAATGGACTGAGAAAGGTATAAACTGCTTAGGATGGGATTGTCAGTTGGCACGCTCATTATTTTATTTTGAGTTCTAAAAGTTATTAACCCATTTTGCTTTGTCAAATCTTGGAGAGTATATGCATTTCCAAGTCTAATATCAGCACCTTGAGCTTCCTGAGTGAAAACAAAGGCCTGTGAGCTGTGATGGGTATACCTAGAAAAAAGGCCTGGCACCACTACATCTGAACAAAAAATATGGAACATTTCTAGTTAAAACCAAAATAAAATAACAAACCCCAAATCTCTCTCATATGAGTTTGTACCTCCTACCTACTGATGCAAGGAATGACAAAGGTTTGTTGTAGATCAGTCAGCAAGTAGCATGGTAAGACCATCAGCAGTCTGACTCTGCAGCCATTTGTAGTAGTCAACCAATATGCTGCAAGTGCATTTATAACGTATCCTGGGATCACGTACAACCTAGGAGTGTATACAACACATTTTATTTTAACGGGATTAATGAGCCCTTGTTTCATTCTTAATAAAATCTCTATTGCCTTTAACAGGATTGCACTAGTGAGAATTCAAATACATTTTAACTAAAAGTATAATGGCACTTTGAACAAAGACATATGTAAACATTATGTGCTCGCAATTGCAAGAATCTTTGCTTTCAGTCCTCGTACAATGCAGCATAATGAGATTCATTTTCAAATGAGACACGAATGAATACAGTATTATTACTGTTTTCAGCTTTTTACCACTCATATTTTCCTAAGTCTGGAAGTCTACATTTTGGCTGCAATTTTGTCAAAGGCAAGCCAATAAATATATAGTTAAAAAACAAGATTATTTATTGCAACATTAGGCAATGGGCTAATTGCCCTTTTAAAATTCAGTGCATTTTGTACATGCATACAGATTTGTGATGACTAAAGATTCTGCTTTAACCGATTTCCTTTTGAAAAGAGTATCTGTAATTTGACTTTAAACTTATGTTGGGTAGCTCTGGTTTAA
Organism: Euleptes europaea; assembly: GCF_029931775.1. NCBI lineage: Eukaryota > Metazoa > Chordata > Lepidosauria > Squamata > Sphaerodactylidae > Euleptes > Euleptes europaea. Next base: position 32,104,359 of record NC_079320.1, on the reverse strand, counting down.
AACCAACTCTCTCTTCTACTGTTTGTCTTGGCATGGCTTTTTGGATGTTGGGTGTTCACATGTACACACCCAGCATCTGAAGAGCTTGCGCTTTTAGCAATGTAAAAAACACCCTTAGACACCCCCCCTCAACCTGAGAATCAATTCGTCATCTTTTTCTAATGACCACCTGTGGGATTAGCCATTACACCCCGGAAGCCTTAGTCATTCTACAATACACCTCTTAAGCACGAACAGCGTGTGTGTGTTAAGTGCCGTCAAGTTGCTTCCGACTCATGGCGACCCTATGAATCAACGTCCTCCACAATGTCCTATCTTTGACAGCCTTGCTCAGGTCTTGCAGGCTGAGGGCTGTGGCTTCCTTTATTGAGTCCATCCATCTCTTGTTGGGTCTTCCTCTTTTCCCACTGCCCTCAACTTTTCCTAGCATAATTCACAGTGGGTAGCCGAGTTAGTCTGTCTGCAGTAGTAGAAAAGGGCAAGAGTCCAGTAGCACTTTAAAGACTAACAAAAATATTTTCTGGTAGGGTATGAGCTTTCATGAGCCACAGCTCACGAAAAGACAATGCTAGGAAAAGGGCAAGAGTCCAGTAGCACCTTAAAGACTAACAAAAATATTTTCTGGTAGGGTATTGCCAGCGAGGGCATGCAGTCGAACCCTGGATAGCAGGATCAGTGATTTCCCCTCCATCTTTTCTTCCCGTGGGAAAGCCCCTTCAGTTTGGTGCGATAGCCAGAGGCCATATAGATCCCCATTTCAAAGTAACTTCCCTATTGTAATTCCGCTCTGATCTCAAGGTGCGATTTCACCGGAACCCTCTATCTCTTGATGTTGAGAGACCTCTGATGTTTTGCATTTCAAAGCTTTTACGTGTAAATATTTCTAGTGCGTGCATCCTATAAAACTGACCTCTAAGTGTATCATCTCATTCTAACCTTTAAGTCCCTAGGCTTCTGTACTAGCTGCATTCTGAATAAAGTTTTCAAACTCTCTGCAAACTGCCTGGAGTGAAGTTTATTATTCCTGAGATGCAACGGAGCAGGTATGAGCTGTGGCTCACGCAAGCTCATACCCTACCAGAAAATACTTTTGTTAGTCTTTAAGGTGCTACTGGACTCTTGCCCTTTTCCTAGCATTATTGTCTTTTCCAGTGACTCTTGTCATCTCACAAATGTCACCAAAACGCGACAGCCTCGGTCTAGTCATTTTCGCTTCTAGGGTCCGTTCAGGCTTGATTTGATCTACAACCCACTGATTTGGTTTTTTTTTGGGGGGGGGGCAGTCCACGGTACCCATAACTCTTATGATAAAAATCAAACAAAAAATATAATAGCTGCTATTCCGGTTACTTGTAGAAACTAGTTTTCTATATATACCTTACATCCACTGTACTCCGGCATACCTCATTTTATTCATATCTATTGCTACAGATTGCGATATTGATGTTTTATCATTTGCCAAATTCTGGAATACCTTGTACAATTTGTTATGCCAATAAAGGTTTTTTGAATTTTGAATTTTTTGGTACCCATAACGCTCTCCTCCAACCCCGCCCCATTTCGAAGGGAATCTACTTTGTCGAAGGCTTTCACGGTCAGAGTTCATTGGTTCTTGTAGGTTATCCGGGCTGTGTAACCGTGGTCTTGGAAGGACAGTGTCCTTCAGTGTTACTACTCTGAAGATGCCTGCCACAGTTGCTGGCGAAACGTCAGGAAAGAAAATTCCAAGACCACGGTTACACAGCCCGGATAACCTACAAGAACCAAGGAATCTACTTTCTTCCTATCCGCACATGCTTGTTGAAAGGCAATGCAGGCGAAGCCTTTCCGGGAACGCGTGGGCTTCTCCAAAGCCCCCAAGCGCGAGGCGGTGAAGGGCGCTCCCTGCAGCCAAGCCAAGCCGCACCGTGGAGTTCTCTGTGTGGCGCGCGCGGGGGGGTGTGTGTGTGTGTTGTGCGCGCGAGAGTCTCCCATTCCCTCTGCTCCTGTGCCTGCAAAGAGGGGCAGCCCCTCCTCCTCCTCCCCCCTCCGCTTACCAACGGTCTGCTGTTTCCTGCCGGCTGAGCGATGAGGCCGTCCTAGCACGAGACGATGAACAGGAGCGAGGGGCGAAGGCGGCAGAGCAGCAGCGCCGCTCTCCTCGGGCTCCTGCTGGTTCGGCCGGGCTCCGCGTAGCCGCAGCAGCAGCAGCAGCAGCAACTGCCTGGAGACAACCGCGCTCGCTCTCCCTCTCTCTCCCTCTCTCTCTCCCCGTGACCGTTGAGGAGGCTTTCGGCCCCCTCCCGCTTCGCCCCGCCGCGGCCAGAAGGCTCGGAGGCGCCTCAGCATGTCCGGCAAGGGCAAGAAGAGCCAGGAGCCGGCGAGAGTGACCTTCCCTCAGCAGGACGAGGACGAGGCGGCCGCCGAAGAGGACGAAGAGCAGCGGCGGCGGCGGCGGGGCTGGAGGGGGGTCAATGGCGGGCTGGAGCCCCCTCAGGAGGAGCAGCAGCAGGAGGCGGTGAAAACCCAGCGGGAAACCTACGGCTGCTACCCGCCCTCGCCCATGCTGGGCAGCATGTGAGTATGGCGGGCGGGCGAGCTGGGCGGGAAATGGGTGGCGCCGCCATTCGGGCGGGAAGGGGCCCTGTGCAGAGGCGCCCCGGCAGGTGGCCCTTCCTTCCGCCCTTCTTCCGCCCTTCCTTCCCCTCTCGGGCGAGCCAGCCGACCTGGGGAGCCTCTCGCCCCGGGAGGGGGGCGGCTCTGGCGGGAGCTGTGGGTGCCGTCCGCGGGGGAGGGCCCGTCCGGCGGGGCTCCGTCGAGGAAAGGAGCCCAAGGGGAAGGCCGAGGCGGTCTGGGAGTGGTCTCAGAGCGAGTGAGCCTGAACGGACCCCATAAACTAAAATGACTAAACTGAGGCGGTCGTATTTTGGTCACGTCATGAGAAGGCAAGAGCCACTGGAAAAGACAGTCGTGCTAGGAAAAGTGGAGGGCAGCAGGAAAAGAGGAAGACCCAACAAGAGATGGAGGGACTCAATGAAGGAAGCCGACTTTCTTGTGGTCCCCCTCAGCAATTTGTTATCTAAAGTATAATACTTCTGAATAAGGAGGTTCCATTTTGCTTGAACGGACCCTAGAAGCTAAAATGACTAAACTGAGGCTATTGTATTTTGGTCACGTCATGAGACGACAAGAGCCACTGGAAAAGACAGTCAGGCTAGGAAAAGTTGAGGGCAGCAGGAAAAGAGGAAGACCCGACAAGAGATGGATGGACTCAATGAAGGAAGCCACAGCCCTCAACTTGCAAGATCTGAGCAAGGCTGTCAAATTGGTTCTTGTGGGTTATCCGGGCTGTGTGACCGTGGTCTTGGTATTTTCTTTCCTGCCAATAAGGCTGTCAAAGATAGGACATTTTGGAGGACTTTCATTCATAGGGTCGCCGTGAGTTGGAAGTGACTTGACGGCACTTAAACACACACACGCACAGGCTGGAGTAACTCTCCTAGGGAATGCACTGTAGGAAATAGAAGTTAAAAGGACCAAAAATGGCAACAAAAGTGGTAACACTAGCGAAATAACGGATGAATGCTATATTTAAGGAAAGAAAGGTTCTTGTAGGTTATCCGGGCTGTGTGACCGGGGTTTTGGTATTTTCTTTCCTGACATTTCGCCAGCAGCTGTGACAGGCATGTTCAGAGGAGTAACACTGAAGGACAGCTGCTGGCAAAACGTCAGGAAAGAAAATACCAAGACCATGGTCACACAGCCCGGATAACCTACAAGAACCAATGAACTCTGACTGTGAAAGCCTTCGACAAAGAAATTAGCGTTTAAACCAAGAAAGGGATGAGAGTTGCGTGTGCGCCAGAGGAGGGGGAAGAGGGAATTATATATTTTCTTTTCCCTTTTTCCCCCTTTCTGTACCCTGAAAAATTAAATATTTTTTTAAAAGAAATCTAACTGTTTAGGGAAAGTGTGTGTGTGGGGGGGGGAAGAAATTTTCAAGCATTCGTGAGAAAGTTTCATAATTGCCTGCTCGTGCGTATCGAACACATGATGCTGCCTTATACTGAATCAGACCCTTGGTCCATTTGAGTCAGTATTGTCTACTCTGACCGGCAGCGGCTCTCTAGGGTCTCAGGCCGGGGTCTTTCACATCACCTACCTGCCTAGTCCCTTTAACTGGAGATGCCGGGGATTGAACCTGGGACCTTCTGCACGCCAAGCAGATGCTCTGAGCCACAGCCCCTCCCCTAAGAGGGGCTACTCCTCCTCCTATTGGGGTTTTTTAATTGTTAAACAATCCTGATCCACTGTTGCCAGTGGGAACTTGGCCATTGGCAAGAATATCAGTTTTGATTGGGTGTGTCTGCATCAACCCGCTTGTTCCAACTATCTCTGGTTCCTTGCTGTCCTAAAACTAATGTTTTTGCATTGCCTATAAGGCACACACTGCTTCCTTACAGAATTGCTGGCTCCATGTTCAGATATTTCTTCACTAACAGTGGAGTTGCATAATTCAGTATATTATATATGCTCTCCCTCCATTACATTTTCTGCAGTTTGCTGGAGGGGGAGTTTGTGTGTAAATCTTGAGACTAGTCCTGAACTAGTTGGGTTTAGCTTCTGCTAACAGATGAAAGGTGAGATTAGCAAAGTGTGTATGTGAATGGTAGCAATATTGAGATTCCAATAATGCAGCAGAAGATGCGAGACAACTGCCAGAAATAAGCTCAATGCAAGACCTGGGGTGTTTCCAGATGGCTTTTCCAAAGTGACTGGCCAGCAGAGCACCAAGACAGAAATTAATGGAACAAACCTTTTAAAAGAGTTGCTTGTGTGTCTAGATAGTTGTAAATATGGTGGCTGATTAAGCACCATGGTCAGTGACACCCCCATTCCCCCTCCTAGTCTGGTCTGTACTAGGAAAGTTCTGCAGAGAAATCATAGTACCTTTATGTCCCTGTCTGACTGGTTCAGAATATGGATCGTTCACAAATGGGTGTATCTAGAAATACTGTTGGACCAGCCAGAGCACAGTTATGTACCTCTTGAATGAGGTGTAAGCAACAAAAAGAGTACTGAACCGGATAGATGGGACAATATGGTGCAGACTGGTCTCTATGTGCGATTTCATGTACTTGACAGGGCATATTTAAAAACAACAACACTGGTCTGGACATAACCTCATGGAATGTAGCTATCAGGATTTGGGAGAGTAAAAGATGTATCTGAGAACTGTTCAGACAGAACAGGAGGCAGAATAACGGTTAACAAGGTCAAAAATAATCCTTATCTTTCCTGAAAGTTGGAATGAGAGATTAGTAGATCTCTCTGTCTGGCGTGAAAAATGTGTTTCTATTTCATGACAGGTAATATGGACTTGGGAAAAAAAAGTGAGGTCAAAGATGGCCGTCTAGTAAGCACAGATGTCAAGCTTAATTTGAGTCAATTCACTCATCCATAGAACCTGTATAACATAACTGACAGACCCTCAATAACTGACAATCACCCTAGGTGTGAATTGGATAATTTGAGGTTTCTTTTAGCAGGGGTAGATTTTAATATTGCATTGGCCGTTGCTAAGTCCCCCCCCCCCCGTTGATGATTAAAAATGATTAATTCTTGATTGTTTATGCATATATATCTATATCTATATATACTATTTTAGTTTTAGTGTGACATAGTTCAGAGCCAAATTGGCTGTATGAACAGTATCGTTAAAGTAATAACTGACAATGTGCCCTCACTGCTGAGGAAAACCACAGCCAGATTCCACTCATCTTGGATTTCAAGCCGGAGGAAGTAGTTTCTACATAAGAGGCTTCAGAAATTAGCCTTTGATAATTGCATACTTCCTTCTTTTCTTACAGGACAACGCTAGGCAGTGTAACAGGCTTCTAAGGCCATTGACTCCAATGCTTTGGATCTGCTTAAGATTGCACTGTTAATATTTTAGATGGTGAACTAAGTTTGTAGGAGTTCCTTGCTCTTTTTCCTTGATCACGATATCCCAAGTAGGAGGCACAAGACAGAATTGTAAAACTGTTCTGAATCTAGGAATGTAGGCTGAGTAACTCTGTAGCACCCCCTGGTGCCTGTCCTTCGTAATCTCACAGTACACACTCCCTGCAATTAAGCTAATCACTTTCCTGCCTATTTTTTAATTTCCGAAAAGCTATGTCATAGAATTGAGAGAATTTCAGGAACTTTCTGTTATTAACCAAGAGCTTACAGTGAATCAACGATTTATACAACCTAATAGGAACATTTTTCTTCCTCTGATTTTATTCATCCTGTTTTACACATACTTGTCTAAATAAATATGATAAAATCATCATTAAAAGCACCTTTAAAATGTGTGCAAGAAGATTTTCCTTCCTCTCATTCAGTGTTGGTATTTTTTTTTTGTAAATGTGAGACAGTTTCTCAGTCTAGCATGTTTTAATATCCTGCTGAATATACTGAGTTGTCATTGAAGGCATTTATTTAATAGTCACAGATGAGTCAGGGGTGTTTTTCGCAGACCTCTAGAATAGTTGCCGTGAAGCTCCAGTTCCTGTGTCTGTTGACGTCTTGGGAAGTGGTGAAATAATTTTGTTCAGCAGCCTTTTAAAAAAAGATGTTTTCTCCAAATTTTATGTTCTGAAAGATCAAAGGAAATATAGTCACATTGATAAAGAAGAGAGAGAATGTACTTTAAAAAGGATTTTACTTTGTGAAATTCACCTATCTGTAATAGTGCTATTTTAAGTGCCTATATATCACTTTCACCAAACATGGTGATAGACAGAAGAGTTGCTAAATGTTCATGTACCCTAACCAAAGGGTCATGTTATCCCCAGAGGGCTCAAAATCTAAACCCTTTGCATATGATCTCTTTAAATAATGCTGTTTTCTCTCCATCTACAACTAGGGTTGGGTACCCCAACTAGAGAGATGGCCAGTGCTTCAGTGTGTGCTTTACACTCACAGAAACATTGATTCCCTCTTTTCTTGATCATGCTGGAGCTTAAACAAGAGACAGAAGCTTGTAACTGACATTTATGTCTATAGCTATATCTACTTATCTATCTATCTATCTCTGTGTGTGTATGTGGGAGTACAAAAACTGCTGTGTGTCACTGCTTATGTTGCTTGTACACTGTAGTCCCAAATGTAGATTTGGGATTCATTTGCTGTGCACAACCACACTCTTAAAAAAAGTAATAGCTTAGGAGGAAGATCTTTTATGGTCACAATATACAATCTTCTAGTGCTGATAGAATCCACCCATAATAAGCTGTGAAAGTGGTGTTTGTTTTTTTTCAGATGCAAGCTGTAGTGCTATGAGAGCCTGGAAAATCAGTCTCAGTAGCATCACAGAGAAAGTTCACATGGCCTGCCTGTTAAATCCAGAAAAGCATAGCTCTTTTAAGTCTCAGAAAGCTAATTTTTATCTGTTCCTGTGTTTGGTTAAACTGATATTGACAGAGGGATTTAAAAACAGTTCTATTCTTTATAGCGAAATAAACTATAAATAAGCTAAATAAGCTATTATAAATAAGACATGGGAGGACAAAAAGAAAAGGCACAGGAAAGACCGAAAGGAATCAGTTTTTAATTCTGAGTAGTATAAGATCGGTATAATACTTTCTACGTACACACTTCCATTCGAGCTCATTCCAATCCTTGATGGCCTTGCTTCTTTTCACAATGCTTTTTTATCTGTTTTAACTGTTTCCTATTCCATCCCATCTCACATTTAGAGGAGATAAAGATTTTGATTATATGGATGTCTGTGTCAGAAATACATTTATTTTTATCTATTTGTGGATGGAGATAATAATTTTTTTACCACTAGTTTCCAACAGCAATAAAATCTTGAGATAAAGAGAGGAAATTTTTCCTACAGAGAACGAGAGCAAAAGAAAATGGATGATTTGGAATTATTCTGTCTCTTTATGGTGTACTACTGCCTGCTTTTACATGTCAATATATTAGTCACCAGCATTTACCAAAGTATGCTACAATTTCCAATTTAATTCTTAACTTTCTAATTAATACCTTCTGTTACGAGCTCCTTGTTATCAAATAAAATGTTTCTAAAAAGGCAGTTACTTAAACTCAGGTTTGTACTCTCAAATCCCAAATATAAAACTAGCTCAGGAATTGAACCAGTTTCAACTGGATCAGAGGTTTTATTGTAAATTGCCTTGTCAAGAAAACCCCCCCACCAGTTTGAATTTAATTAAGTACAAATTCATAGGAACAGTTCTCATCATATGACATTTTGCAATTATTTTATAAGGGAATTCACTTGAAACTAACCGCTTGAGCCTAACCATGTTTATGTGGAAGTAGATCCTACTGTACATTGTGCGTTGCCTAGTAAATTTAGGTACTTGCATGGTGTAGTGGTTAGGAGCTGTGGACTCTAATCTGGAGAACCGGGTTTCATTCCTCACTCTTCCACATGAGCAGCAGACTCTAATTGGGTGAACCTGGTTGATTTCCCCACTCCTACACATGACCTTGGGCTAGTCACTATTCTCTCTGAACTCTCAGCCTCATCTACTTCACAAGGTGTCTGTTGTGGGGAGAGGAAGGGAGGGAGATTATAAGCTGGTCTGATTCTCCTTAAAAAAGATAAAGTCGACCTATAGAAACCAACTCTTCTTCTAATACATATTTTATTATAAGAATCATATGCTCAGAATTGCAGACTGACTCACATGGTCATCTTACACAAAAACCTTCACCATTGATAATCCAAGAAAATGGGTGTGAGTGTATGCAAATGGGCAGAAATGGTTTCCATATTACACTCTCGAACAGTCAATCAGTGGGAGATGTGGAGACAGAGCACTGAACTGTTGAATTTTTTTCATGAGTGAATCAAGTGAAGAGTAAACTGGGCTGGGGAAGAGTAGGAAGGTGGTATGCGTTAAACAAATGGGCAATAGCAAGAGGTCATCTGGAGATTTGGGCTGAGTTGCCACCAAAATGCCGATGATACCATATGCAGATGACACTCAGCTCTCTTACACTTCCAGCAGATCCCAATGAACAGGTGCCTGGGCCAGTTTTGGAATGGATGAGGACTAGTAGGCTGACATTTAATCCTGACAAAATGGAGGTGCTAATGGTGGTGGGGTATCTCAACTCAGGAATGGATGGGGTTGCACAACCCCTAAAGGAGCAGGTTCATAGCTTGGACCTGGGACTCATGTTGGATAAATAGGTGGTAGTGGTGGCCAGGGGTGACTTCCACCAGCTCTGGCCCTTCTTAGGTAAGAATGATCTTGTCACTGTTGTGTATGCCCTGGTAACAACTGCAGTGCGCTTTGTGGGGGGGGGGGGTTGCACTTGAAGACTGCTAGGAAACTATGTTTGGTACAGAATGCTGTGGCCAGAATGTTGACTGGAATGCATCACAGGGACCATCTCACTCTTTCTTCCAATTTGCTTCTGGTATTGACTGTACAGTCTTTGTTGTAAGATTTTCAACATCACTTTACTCACATGAGAAATTAATGCGATGGTCTGATCGTTGCTGTAGTCTTTGGCATATTTTTGGGGGGAATTGGGATGTAAATTGACCATTTCTGGTCTGTGGGCCATTGATTTGTTTTCCATATTTGTTAGCTTATTCTTTTCAAGATTTTGATGAACAGTCCCAGGTGGGGTGATCAATGACTGAGTTTAGCATACTAACATCTGGTGTGAACCAATGGTAAGATTTTCAACATCACTTTACTCACATGAGAAATTAATGCAATGGTCTGATCATTGCTGTAGACTTTGGCATCTTTTTTTGGGAATTGGGATGTAAATTGACAATTTCTGGTCTGTGGGCCATTGATTTTTTCCCCATATTTGTTAGCTTATTCTTTTCAGGATTTTGATGAGCAGTCCCAGGTGGGGTGATCAATGACTGAGTTTAGCATACTAATGAATCTGGTGTGAACCGATGGTAAAACTGTCTCCTTGGTGGCTCATCTTGGGTGGATTGTTACCCAAATTAGATAGTCTCTCTTTTTGATGGGGAATTAGCTGGGGACACTATATCTTGCAAGAGAAGGGGGTAACCAAAATCTTTCCCCTTTTTATACAGAAATCAAATCCCTGTGGAAAACTTAATAAAGAGGAGATTTGTTTTAAGAATTAATTGGTTTTATTGTAAAAATAACTTTTTAAACACACATGCAGCAAAGCACACACAAAACCTGATACACTCAAGAACTAGGAAATAAAAGGTAGGAGGTGGTGGACACATGGATATGAGGTTTCCAGGGGAAAGTATATTTACCTAGGTCAGAGGTGCGGTCCAAAATGGCAGCTGCAGGAGGGGAAAGAGAAGGGGGCTCACAAGCAAGCAAGTGGGGGTGCGTGGGAGGTTCAACACACCCCTTGCCATTGTGAGAGGGAAGATATTAAGACCTGAAAAGTGTCCTAGGGCAGTGTGAAGTCATTGAAAGCCAAACATTACCGGTGGACAAAGGGGTGATTGCTCTTGATGAGTTTAGAAGTTTGAGTAAGAAAAGGATAGGAGGTGAGACAGATCAGAAATAATGCCTGGGTACTTGGGTTAAGTATTCCTAAGTATCAGCTATAAATTTCAAGACAAGGGTGAGGTCTGGGAAACTGTCAGGGGAAGGATGGGGCGAGTCAGAGGGCTTTTGGTTCCTGGCTCTGTAGAAACTTGATGGGTTTATTTGTGTCTATCAGACTGTTTTCCAGGTTCCCTGAATGGGGTTCAGTCTCTGATGAGATTGCTGGGGTTTGTCTTATCGGCTGCAGGAGATGGCTAAACAAATGCTGAAGAAGGCTTGTTTTTGTCCATTTGTTTCCAGGTTGGACCTGGTATCCGCCTGAGGAGAGACAGGCAGACAAGCCTGAACTTGCCTGATTGGGTCTGGAGCTTGACACACAAGATGGATGCCAGGAGACCCCATTTTGTCTCTGGGTGCACAGCAATGTTTCATCCCTGTGTGCTTGCTCCAGTCCTGTACACTTCGCCTGGTGTACCAGGTAACCTAGGGCTGTCAGGTGCCCATAACAGGATCGGATGTCAGGCTGCTTTGATCAATGACTTAAGGGTTGCCCATTAACTGGAAATGGTTCCTATCACTTTGATGAAGCATTGTATAATGCATGCCTTGTTGCTGGGGCTAGGTCAGGGGTCGGCAAACTCATTAGTCAAAAGAGCCAAATATCAACAGTACAACGATTGAGATTTCTTTTGAGAGCCAAATTTCTTAAACTTAAACTATATAGGTAGGTACACTGTTTATTAACTTAATAAACTTTAATTAAAGTTTTAAGTCTTAATTAAACTATAGGTACACTGAATAAAACTTGATATCATACTTAATAGTGATCTTATTTATTGATAAAAATTAAATTGTAAGTCCCTGCCATTTCCCCCTTCCCGTCTGGAGTCCTCGTCTGGAGGCCTGGTCTACCGCCATAAAAGCCTATTGGTAGACCTGGCCTCCGGAGGCCCATAGGAGCCAATTGGTAGGCCTGGCCTCTGAAGAGGGACTTTTTCCCCTCCTTGGAGTCCAGGTCTACCGCCAAGAAAGCCAGTGGGTAGACATGGCCTTCCAATGGGACTCAGCTGGAGGCCAGGTCTACCAAAGGAAGCCCGCCCCGCCCAACAGCTGATAGGCGGGCGGGGGGGCAGGAACCGCCGAGCCACCCGCCCAGCAATCTCGCGGCTAGAGGGGAGGGGAGGCTTTAGCCTCCCAACCATTGAGGGCAAGAGAAAGGGGGACCTGGCCATTCTCCACGGCGGGGGAGGGGAGAGACAGCGCGCCCACTCGCCTGCTCTCTCTCGCTCTCTCTCTCTCAGGCGCGCCGCCTCTGCAGCCCGGCTGCCGGTGCGAGTGGGCACGAGAGCAGGGGCTCCGAACCAAGTTCGGAGAACCGCACTCAACAGGCCAAAGAGCCGCATGTGGCTCGGGAGCCGCAGTTTGCAGACCCCTGGGCTAGGTATATGCTTTATGAATATCACGGACATCCTGCTTCCATGACAGGATATGCCTTGGTCATGGCAGACCAGGTGGGCTTTCTGAGACTCATCCTAGGGATCTCCACTGCATTTAGGCTTTTAAGGGGGTGCCCTTCAAAATGACTAAGAGGGGATTGGGGATCAGCTTGGGGGTCTCATCAGGTGGGGAGGGCAGGGGTCTCACACACCAGCAGGTGAAGACTTTTGTTTAGTTTGGCAGAATAGGATTTGAACACTTTATTTGCATCAGATTATCTCCACCTCCCCCCCCCCCAAGTTAATGCATCCCTGAGCATATGGACCAAGAAGGTGGGAAGCTGGCATAGGCAGATAGATGGGTGAATAACTCCATACAGACATGGTACCATAAGAGTCTAAATTCTGAATTCACATTGCTAAGGAAATGTCTTCTGTAAACTATCCCCCAATAATTGTTTCTGTTGATTAGGACCGTTGATGGAAGTCCTTCATTGAGGCGTATGACTGTGATGAGGGAGAAGGGAAGGCGGCAAGCCATTAGAGGTCCAGCCTTTATGTTCAATGAGAGGGGTACAAGCCTCACTGCTGAGGAAGAGCGCTTTCTGGATGCAGCAGAGTACGGGAACATCCCTGTGGTGCGCAAAATGTTGGAAGAGTCAAAAACATTAAATGTCAACTGCGTTGACTATATGGGCCAAAATGCCCTGCAGCTCGCTGTGGGAAATGAACATTTGGAAGTGACAGAACTTCTGTTAAAGAAGGAGAATCTGGCACGGATTGGAGATGCACTGCTGCTCGCAATCAGTAAGGGGTATGTCCGAATAGTGGAAGCAATCTTGAATCATCCTGGGTTTGCAGCTAGCAAGCGACTGACTTTGAGCCCCAGTGAGCAGGAACTCCAAGACGATGACTTTTATTCTTACGATGAAGATGGCACCCGCTTCTCCCCAGACATCACCCCTATAATTTTGGCTGCCCATTGTCAGAAGTATGAGGTGGTGCACATGTTGTTAATGAAAGGAGCGAGGATAGAGAGACCTCATGATTATTTCTGCAAATGTAATGACTGTACTGAGAAACAAAAGCATGATTCTTTTAGCCATTCCAGGTCAAGGATAAATGCTTACAAGGGACTGGCAAGTCCAGCTTACCTGTCCCTATCTAGTGAAGATCCAGTTCTTACTGCTTTAGAACTCAGCAATGAACTTGCTAAACTTGCCAATATTGAGAAAGAATTCAAGGTAAGACTTTTTCCATTGATACCGTCTGTGTCTATTGTGTTGAATTCAGTGGCTTCAGTTATTTGAAATTATTTTCTAGCATTTTACCTCTTCTTGATGTTGTTCTTATGGCTCTTTGACACCTGGATCTTTTAAAAATGCAAGTTTACTTTAAAGGAATGTTTTTCAAAACTTAATATGTATAATATGAAAAATGTATTTATTGTTCTGCATAGAATGAAACAAAACAAAATTTGTTCACCATAACGGAAAATAATTGGTTTTAATAAAGTTCATTCACTTGAAATAATGTAATCTTAACAACATAAAAAAAACCCAATTTTTTGTCCCTGGATACTAAATGGATGTTCTTGTTTCTATCCACACATTTTGAATGAGGTTGTTTACAAGTTATGAAAGCCTGGCTTTTGGGCTGGGGAGGACAGGGTAAAAGTATAATAAAATAAATAAATATGCATTTCTCATTTCCCTCTTAGGACAACACAATACTCATTAATATCCCAGAAATTACTATTGTTCTAAGACTCATCTGTTAAAATCAGATATCCTACCTTTCATTCTATTTTTTCATTTATAGTCATGAGAATGTTGCAGATTAATTTTTTGTAGATTATAGGTTATTAACAGTGCAATCCTAAACAGAGTTAACCCTAAGCTCATTTACTTCACTGCATTTAGAAGGGTGCAACTCTGTTTAGGATTGTACTATTACATTGATAAATATTACTCAGTGCTGTCTTTTATGCTAGTCAAGATCTTATAAGTTGTTTATAAAATACAATTACATAGATTTGCCATGTCCTGGGGAAAATCTGTCTATTTAAAAGAAACTGGGTTAGATGACACATATTGCAAACAAAACAGAGTTATAAAAATGGCTCTGTTATACAGCTGTAACAAATGTTTTAATGGGGTCCTTTTAGGTCACTTTTGGATTCTGCTTTTTAATTAACCTTTTTCCTAAATTATTGTAAGGAAGCAAACATTAATCTTTGTAGCTTTCTCTAAGCTTGAATGTATAATAAACACATTGGAGAGCTGTGAAGGAAGACAAATGTGTTTATGTGTGTATGTGGAGCACAGGATGGTGGTGATGGCATATGGTTTTGTGTTTTTTAACGCACTAACAAGGGATCATTACAAGAGTCATATATAATGTACAGTTTAGAATCCTGGGCACCTAAGAGACCTGGAATCAAATCCCAATTTTGTCATGGAAGCTCACTGGATGAATTTGGGTCAGTCACACTCCCTATGCCTAACCTACCTCATTATTGTGAAGGCTGTTGTGGGAAAATAAGAGGAAGGGAGAATGATGTTGCAAGCTGTTTTGGGTCCCCATTGGGGAAAAAGTGGGGTATAAGTAAATAAATACTTAAATGTCACTTCCATTGTTAAGTTCAGTTAAGATGAACATTTAAATAACGTTATTACAAGTTGAACATTTTGTCTGCTTAGCGCTATATTTTATTCCTCATTGAGTGATATTTAATTCCTTAATGATTTGTACATGTTCCTATACACAGGTAACAATGTGCCTAGCCCTTTTGATATAATGTGGCCTTCTAGACAGTGATTTAGCTCCTTACAGCTTTGGTTTAATGTTTTATACATAGTATTATGGTGATTTCTTGCTGTTTTGTTATGTTCTGCCTTGGGAATAACCTTTCTTCTTCACTGGTTATTCCATATGTATGTTTAGATTTCATAATTCTGATTAGATTTATTACAGTTAGAAATAGGAAACCCAGGACTCCGTTATTACAAGTGTAGTCTTTTTCAAGGCCAAGCTCTGGTATCTTTCCTTGTAATATTGAAGACATTCCTTTTGTGATTGACAGAAACATCATAATGTAATTTGCCAAACATAATTGAACACGTACTATTAACAGAACAAACAATTATGGTAATAATTGCCAGGAAGAGATGTAGTCCAAAGAAAGCAGTGACGTCACTTACAACTAATGTCATTTTTGGTCGGCACTCAGAAAATCTAGCTTTTACTGAAATATTATTTAATGAAAGGCTATAGAATTAGTCATCATAAACTGTCTCTTGTGATACACCATAATAAAATCTACTTTTTTGCCCTTGTATTCCATGCCTGCCTTGAACATCTTAATATAATAAATAATGCCTAGTAAATATATTCCAAATTCCCTGGATCCAAACTCATATAGTAACAAAATAAGATCATGACTGAATGTTCTTTTTATAATACTTTAGTGTGGGGAAAGACTTTTAGACACTAAAGAAAATAACATACTGATAAATGCAGATCATTTTTTTCTAACGGATTCACTTTGCATTAATTGGACAACCCCTTTGGATGTTGTGCTGTTGATTTAAAACACAAATACCCAGTCAACAACAGAGTTAGAAATATGCTATCTTTAACTGAAGAAATCTTAAGTAATTGGTATATTTGTGAAAGGATAGAGATCTGCAATATGCGATTCCCCGGTACAAGACCTACTTTCTAAGTCACTAGTGCATGTGTGGAAAAGACTGGTTCTTCTTTTCAGGTAATGTCTTGTTGTGTTAATGTTATTGTGCTGGGCTGTTTTTTTCCTTTACTCCAAGAGTGCTAATTCCTAGAGAAATGCTCTGAAGTCATCATTGTTACTTTATTTTAAAAAACCCATTTCAGTATTAACTAGGGTTGCTAGCTGCCAATTCATTTAAGTCATGTGCCTTTAGAATCGTAGAATCACAGAGTTGGAAGGGACCACCAGGGTCATCTAGTCCAACCTCCTGCACAAGGCAGGAAATTCACAACTACCTCCCCCCACACCCCCAGTGACACCCTACTCCATGCCCAGAAGATGGCCAAGATGCCTTCCCTCTCATGAACTGCCTAAGGTAATAGAATCAGCATTGCTGACAGATGGCCATTCAGCCTCCGCTCAAAAACCTCCAGGGAAGGAGCACCTACCACCCCCCGAGGAAGCCTGTTCCACTGAGGAACCGCTCCAACTGTTAGAAAATTCTTTCTAATGTCTAGATGAAAACTCTTTTGATTTAATTTCAACCCGTTGGTTCTGGTCTGACCTTCTTGGGCAACAGAAAACAACTCGGCACCCTCCTCTATATGACAGCCCTTCAAGTACTTGAAGATGGTTATTATATCCCCTCTTAGTCTTCTCCTCATCAGGCTAAACACACCCAGCTCCTTCAACCTTTCCTCATCGGACTTGGTCTCCAGAACCCTCACCATCTTTGTTGCCCTCCTCCAGACACTTTCCAGCTTGTCTGAAATTGTGGTGCCCCAAACTGAACACAATACTCTAGGTGGGGTCTAAAAAGAGCAGAGTAAAGCGATACCATCACTTCACATGATCTGTTGATGCAGCCCAAGATCGCATGCTGAAACTTTGTTGCAGGCAGGGAAATCCTTCTGTTGCATCTTTCCCCATCCCAATACAATAGTGGAGGAAAAAGCTGTTCATATCTGTCCAGGGATAGGCACCTGAGGCAAGAGACAGCAGTCATAGTCAAAACACATAGTCCAAGGGGTCAAAGCACAAGTATTCAGAAGTCCAAGTGTCAAAACCAGCAAGGCAGATCTGAAGAGCACAAGCCAGATCACGGTCCAGAAAGTCAAACACACTGAGGTCTAGACCAAGAAAAAGGCCTAATGGCAGGCACACAAAGAATGTGGACAAGTTGCTTCCACACTGGTTCTCCCTTTCCTGGCTGCTTTTATCAGGAAAACCCTGCTGAGTCATTCAGGAACAGGTACAACTCATTAACCTGCAGATTCATCCAGGGTCAGGAATGACTCATCAATGGTGGAGCAGCCTAGGTAGATGTCAGCCTTTTTTTTTTTTAATAAATTTTTATTGGTTTTTTAAAAAACTATAAATTCTTCATAATTTTAACAACAATTTTAAAGATAATGTCAGAGCACGATTGTAACAATTGTTGTCTTAATTACAAATAGTTATAAAATAAACAATTTGACTTCCCCACCACCCCGGTCTGCCACTTGATAAAATAATATAATCCATCGTTAATATATTCTGATCCTAATATTAATCTCATAGCATATAGAATATTACATTCCGGATCAGGATAAAAGGTAACCTTTCATTTTTCCCAAATCTTATAAATTCTAAAAATTAATTCAATCCTCCCATTTTCCCATAGATATTCATTACCTATTTAATTTAATTTAACATATTAATTTCTCCATCTCCACCAGCTCTAAAATCTTAAAATTCCAATTTCTTTTTTTCCCTGGAACTTCCGCCTCTTTCTATTTGGCTGCAGATAATAATCTTGTAGCCATTATAAGATAAATTCAAAAATATCCTTTTAACATTATACCGTAAATAGCCATGCCACCCATTTATACTGTCAAAGCCATCCAAATCCAATAATCATATTTGAACAAGTCTTTTAGCCATGATCTAATATTTCCTTCTGCATTTGAAATAGGTCAGTTAGAAGCAGGAACAGGGTCTCTTTGTTCTCTCTCAACTCGTCTGGCAGGTTACACACACCAAGATAATTTTCTCTGACCTGCATCTTCATCATGGCTAACTCCTTAATTTTTACTTGTGTTGCTTCAATTTGTTTTTCTTGACCTTCTAGCTCCTTCTTTGTTTCCTTGAATTCTTCCATAATTTTGTTAACTGGAATGTCCATTTCTTGCATGTCTGTTTTCATTGTCACAGGCAGGTTACATTCTTGGTCTTCTATCTTCTTCTTTATATCCTTATGTTGTTCCAAGACTAATTTGACCGAAGAATCCATTGCTTGCTTGTCTGTGTTGATCATCATTTGAACCTTAACATCCTTTATGTCTTCTGTAACCAGATCCAGCTTCTGATTAATGATTTGTGATGATTTGTCAAGAGTAGTCACCATTGAGATCAGTTGAGCCATTTGTATTGATATCTGTTCTAGATGTTTAGCTGTCACCTCAGACTGATTAACTAACATATCCTGCACTTTTTTCTCCATGGTTAAGTTCTGTAAAGTTTCCTTTAAATTTTTAAAGGCAGGGCTATGTAATAAACCAGAACAGGGACGAGTTCCAGATATTTACTTGAGTAGTTAAGCTGCAAAATTGTTGGTCATCTGGCAGGAGTCCTTTACATGTAATTGATGAAGGATATTTCATTGACCAGCTTGAGTACTTTTTCGAATTGAAAAAGTTAACATTTACCCTTAAAGTCGCTTTTTAAAGTTGACAATACCAACGAGTTTTACCGGACGCTCTAGGTCGGCTTAACCAGGAAGTATTCCGGAAGTTGCCTCGTCACGAACCTTCTATCGTCTCTTCTCGATGGTTGTTTCCTTCAGGAACAATTTCAATGTAGCACGAGTGAGACGTTTTTCCGGTCCTATAACTTACTTCCTGCTGATTTGGATGCCGAGCAATAGAGAGGGATAATAGATGGAACGCAGAGTCTTCCGGTCTGAGATATCCTCTTTGTTGCAAAACGTGGCTGGGGGACTCTTTTTACACCGGAAAAGTTCTCAAAGGTATCTCCCTCCCCTTCCTTTAAGAGCGAATCGGATTGGCAAATCGTAAGTCAATCATTTAAGCTCGTTGTTTTGATTTAAGCTGATCAGTTTGATAAGGCTCCTGCCACTTTATTTGATAAGTCTTATACAGCAGAGTCATCCGTTTCAATTAAGGAAGGAACAGGGTTTCCAGGAATGTCTTCTTCAACCCCCCTGTTATTCGATAACGCCAATGATGAACGAAAGATTCTTATCTACTCACTTGGGCGTCTAGGGGTGAGGTTCTTATCTTAATGTAGTCCTTATGATGTTTATAAGGTGGTGGAGGGTAGAGTCTAAATGCCAAAGTTGCGCTCTGGCGATTCCAATCCCTTCGTGCCCGCGGGATCAACGTCTAAATCTCCGGGGGACTTATTGAAGCTCCCTCGGAGTATTTAGGAGATCAAACCGCATAGATGGCTGCAGGGAATTCCTGCTTCCCAGCCCACTTGCAAGGGCTGGGTTGGGGTGCAGTAAAACACCCCAAAAGAAACGCAAACTTGGATTCCCCCCAGGAGCCCCTGGGAGAACGAAGCACTCAGCCCAGCGTCACCACCGGAAGTAGGTAGATGTCAGCCTTGATCCTGTAGTGACTCAAGCTCACAGGCAGAAGTTGACCGGAGCTGAGCTGTCAGCTCCGTGCTGCAGCACTGTCACTGCCAAATACCCTGTTGCAACCAAATGTTATAAATTAGTCTAATTACAAACAAGAGGCTTCAACAGTGTCATTAAGAAGCTTCTTAAAAAAACTTTAGCCTTCTTTATTAGATTGTCCCTTTGTGACATCCTTCTGTGATGGTGTATTGATTTGCAGAAGACCCATCGATCTGGCTATGCAATATATATTCTTACAGGTTTTTGGGAGGCTCTTGTCAGAAAGTTTCTGACCTTTCTAGTACAGTATGCCCGGAATATGTATTGTTGGCAGATTGACAGTGCCATCCTAAGCAGACTTATACCCTTCTAAGACCACTGACTTCAATGGACTTAGAAGGGTATAACACTGCTTAAGATGGCACTAATAGTGCCTTTAAGACCCAGAGACAGGACTGGTGATGCGGAGCTACCTAAGGCACACAGCATATAGATTGTGGACTCAGACTGAATGCGAAATCGACAGTGACACATGGAGTCCTGTGGCCTAAACTTCATGCAAAATATGGCGCTGCAGTTTGCCCTTGGTTACCATGTGAGATAGTGCCATTAGTCTGGGTCATGTCCCATTCCTGCCGACACAGAAACTTACAGAAAGGAGATAAACAGCATAACTGTTGTACCAGCAGCATCTGTTGTACCAGCAGCATCCAGACTGTAACCAATAGTTTTTATGGCAGGCCAGGCAAGTTCATCCTTTCTGGTATGTAACTGGAAGGCCTAATCCTTGAAGCATGTTGGTTAGATTCTCTTCTTCAGGAACATACCTTGAAGAAGAAGGCCCCATTCTGCCTTCTAAGCTCTGTGCCTCCCAAGGGTAAGCTTCTATTCAGGATCATTAACATGATTATTTTTAAGGCCCAGGGGACGATAGTGAGAGGTCCAATGGCAGAAGAGAAGCTCAGGCTGGATTTGGAAGGGGTCCGGTGTTGAGGAGTCATACATTACTGTTGCTTTTGAATCTCTGTTAACGGATACTGAATCCTTTTGGCCATGATATGAGCTGGGGTCTGCTGTGGGTTCCCCTTTTCTTCCGAGGAGGTTCTATCTGACTACCAGTGAAATCCTAAAAACACTTTAATGGGAGTAAGCCTTATTGAATAGACTCGAGTAATATTCTGAATAGACCTGCTTGTGATTGCTTTCTTAGGTGCTGGGAACTGGTGGGTCCTGCCAAGTCAGAGAACTAGGATTAGCTTCAATAGGAGGAGAATGGAGTTGACTTGTTTGATAGGCTTTCCTCACTAAAGCCCAGGTGGCTGAAGTGGGATAGAGGAGGATTTTCTCTTCTAGAATGGTATTGGAATATTGAATCATGAAACCACTTCTTGCCGTTTGAGGCACAGCAAGCATAACTAATTTTTGCCTTCAAAACTGTGCAAGTTTGGAACTAATGAATTTCAGAATTTCAGTTTGTACTGCAGGCAAAGATGAGGAAATGCTAATTCTATTAAAGCTATTGCTGCTGTTAAAATTTTAAATCTTCTAATACTTTAATGGAACAGTAGTTGGTGTTCATTAGGTTATCTGTTGTCAAGGAAATATAGCTGGCATTAATAGGGGCTTCTTTTATAAAAGCTTTGTGCGATTCAATGGAAAAGAGCAAGGCAGAGAAAACCCTGGGTGATTAAAAGGCGGTATCAATGGAATGTGACTGTCTCATGGCTTGTACCAATCCAGATGTTTGAAAAACCCTTTTTAGCACTGTACCCTGCTCAAAGAGGGGATCTATATATTCAATATTTTTAAAAGCACTAATAAATCTCCCAGCAGGAACTGAAGCCTTTGCCAAAAAAAATAAAAAATAAAATAAAAGTAGACGTCTCTGTGGTGGATAGAACATCATATTGTCTTTCTGTGTTCTTTTGCTCTTGCTAGAATCCGTACACACAGCTTCAGTAGTGTTCGTTGACTCATGCTTTCCCATTGACCGTACAAAGACTAAGGTGTGGGTGGCTTTTTGTTAGCTAAGGACCTGTTAAAAATTTGAGTTAGCATAGATGCAACTCAGTAGCAGGGGTTTAGGAAAAGAGCAGCAGCTGCTTCCAGATAGCACTCCAGGCAAAGGAAAACAGGGTTCAAGATGCATTGCTACAGATGCATGCTAACAACAGGGGGAAAATGCATTGTCACTAAACAATGGGACCAAACAGCTCTAGTTTCAACAGGCCTTTTGGAAAGAGTAGCTCTCTTGGGAGGCTGCATCATAATTGTGTGATTATTTGCAAAATAAGTTTGAAATGTGTTAGCCTCTTTACAGATCTCACAATTTCCACTCCTACTACCAAAAAGCTTTCTATAATTGGTTGGCTGAGAGTTGATATTGTGTTTTATTGTCAAACATAGCAAGAAATATGCTTTCTGTAGTTATGTATGCTTGACTTTCAAAAACCTTTACTGTACTTTAATAATGGACTTAGGCAGAATGATCATACGGAGCTACTTCAGCTGCTTTGATGCAAACAGAGATTTAGGCTCCTGCAGGTAAAATGGCATGCTGTACTAAAAGTGGGCAAAGCTCAACAGATTATACCCGCTTGGCATTTCAGCTGTTTTAAAGCACCTATTTGTCTCCTTACTACTGTGGACTTCTTTACAAAGCTGCACTTATGCTAAAGAGTCAGAACTGCTCTGCCAGCACTTTGGATCAACCGCGAGAGGTCATTGGTGGGCTCACCTTCCAACCATTATATTTTCTTCACTTGATGAATCATTTCGCTCAGCATAGTTGTCCTATAGTGAAAGAAACTCAAACAGCAGAATGGAGGATAGAAGTGGGTCTTAGCATTAGTGTAAAATGTCTCCTATCAGTGCCAATATTCCAGATTATTGTTATTCTTCTTGTTCTTCTTCCCATCCAGGAACTAGAGTACAATTTGCCTTTTACTGAAATCCATGTAGAATGAACTATGCATATTATATTTATGAAATAAAGGATTTTTTGTAAAAACATGTCGGGAGATATAGTGTCAGAGAGGTAAACTATATACCGTAAGTGTTAGGAGAATGGGTAGGAATGTCATATGGCTATAAGAGTAAAGCATGTAATTGTGCTGCAGAAGAATGATGTTCAGAAATCAATGTGATACTTTTAAAAGATGTGTTCTCAGAATTTTTGGGACTCCGATACATACACAGCCAGTCTTTCAGGGGGTGATAAGCAAATAAAAGCTGAGAGAGAGAGCCTTGAGACCAATTGTAGAAAGAAGTCAATTTGACAAATTGAGATGCAGTAAGAGCTATTCTGTGAAGATAAGCAGACACGGTACACTGAGAAAATCATGAAAGATGCTGGCACATTTGAGCAGCCATATGGAATAGAACTGTGGTTAAGGACAGCAGTAAGGTGACTTACAAATCCAACCTATAATAACAATATCCTAGTGGCCTGCTAATGCTTGTGTAATATTGGTGTTGAGATCCTATGGTTTCCCAGCAGAGAAGTGCAAGGAAAAGCAGTGAGTATATCAACACCACCAGAATCAGTGTGATACCACCAAAGGCCATTAATCAGACTTGAATTTATGCAGGGAGCCTATCAACGATGACAGCACACTTCCTTGAAGTCACTATGTCTCTCCATACACACACAAAACAGGACATGGAAAGCTGAAATGCGACAAAGCATCTTCAGTTGTGTGATGTGATGCACCCAGAAAAAGCCCTGTAATTTCCCTAATCTATGGATTCCCTGAAGATGAGGATTTAAATCTACTGATGCTATGCCCACTGTGAACAGCTGTCCTCCAAGACAGGAGGACAAACCGGGAAGGAACAGGGACCTAGATCATGACTTTTGAAGTAGTAGCTTTTTCAATACATGGGTGTTCAACAATATTTTTAAAATTGTATATTGTAACATTTCAAAATGATTTTACTAATTGCTAGGCCCACTGAGTCTTTGTTGAAAGGGTCAGGTACGTAAAAAAGGAATAAATTAGTTTATAGAAGATCTGCATGTCGCCAGACATAACCTTGTGTTAAACTTGTGATAAAATCTTGTGGTTAATAATAGCAGTTTCAAACGTTCCAGGGAAATGTTTGCTAAGTAGTCAGTGAAAGTGGAGAAGGATATTTTGGTCTACCTGGAGCAAGGCAGAGTACTACAGATGTGTTAGAGTATTATTTATGAGAAAAAAACTGCAACCACACATTTAATGCTATTTTACATAATATGCAACAATACACTAATTTTAGATTATGCATACTTTTGAATATCTACATAATCCAAACACTACAAACTAAAAATGCACTATGCCTGAGTTTTTGGACTATCTACTTTTCATAAATAAGATTGTTTTGAAATAATCATTTTAAAAAATATAGTATAACTTTCAGATGATGATTTTTGTAAAAAAAAAAAGTCTCATCAGACTAATGTCTGAACAGGGCTCTTAAATCTGAGCAGGGCTAATCAGAACCTTATGACTATGAGGCAGTATATCAATTATTTACATAATTAAATAAATTAGGGCATGCCTCCCAAACCTGTTTTCTGTTCCAGAACATCTTTCTGGGACATGTGACAAATTAACAAAGGACAGCTGTTGCAAAATGCCTTTCCCTCACCTCTGAATAACCATTAATTATCTCTTGTACATAGGACATTCTTAGATGAATCATGCCCCATATCTCTGGGACTAGGGAGTCAAGACTAACTCTTCCAGTTGAGTGGGAATTCCCCACCCCATCCCCACTCTATCTTCCTGTCTGTGATAGAGAAGCAGGATTTGATAGCAGTTCTTCACAAGCTCTGGCAAAAAAAAAAAAACAGAAAAAAGAATTTAAAAAATGAAAAAGAACACAGGCAGTGAGTAATTTTCTTAGGTCTCCTCTCTCCTTTTGCCCCACTCTCCTTATGCTAGGTCAGTGGAAATGTGATAGGCACGTGGGTGCAGCTGTGGACAGATCCAAGTCGAAGAGCTGTTTGTTCTCTCACCACCATGCTCCCACCGGGGGAAGCAGCTGTCCTATTTACTTTTCCTTACACTTTGTCAAAATGGATGAAAGGTTTCTTGGCTACTCCAGCAATCTCCCTGTCCTGTTCCCAAGAACCCCAGCAAGATTTTAAAAGGGTTTGATTCCCTGTAGGGATAGATCTGGTTCAAAGGAGTAATGGAGCCAGATAGATTTCTATCACAGACTCCCTCATATAGGAAGGTCTCCTAGATAACACATTACAGGCCCGCATACCCCTTCTCCTCATGGAGTACCCAGGTACTTCTCTTTAAAAGAATAATTCATCCCACACAGAAAAGCCTCTCTCCACTAAGAAATGCTGAGGTTTTAAAATTTAACCAGTCTCTGGTAGGGTTACACTATGGTTACGTAGTAGGTCATGATCCATTTCCGCTGCACGCTCTGTAGTCTTTAATGAGGAGGAAGAACAGTTTGATGGGGAGGACTATTCTTGAGTTGGTGGTCTAGGAGTTCTATTCCTATGGAATATGAAAGGCATGACCACACACATGTGTGGAGAATCTATGTAGACCACAGAATCTATGTATGGGCCAGCATAAGGTCTGCCTTCTCCCATATAAACCTACCTGTCCATTCCAGTCATCTTTGGAGGCTCTGCTTTGGGTTCACGGGGCAGCTGAGGCTAGACAGGTGGCAACCAAAGAAAGGGCCTTCTTGGTCATGACACCAAAACCTTGGAGCTCCCTCACCAGGGAGATTTGTCTCCCTCCCGCTATTGTTGTCTTCTGCCATAAGAACATAAGAAAGGCCCTGCTGGATCAGACCAAGGCCCATCAAGTCCAGCAGTCTGTTCACACAGTGGCCAACCAGGTGCCTCTAGGAAGCCACAAACAAGACGACTGCAGCAGCACCATCCTGCCTGTGTTCCACCCCACCCAAAATAATAGGCATGCTCCTCTGATACTAGAGAGAATAGGTATGCAGCATGACTAGTATCCATTCTAACTAATAGCCATGAATACCCCTTTCCTCCATGAATATATCTACTCCCCTCTTAAAGTCCTCCAAGCTGGCAGCCGTCACCACATCCTGGGGCAGGGCGTTCCACAATTTAACTATGCGTTGTGTGAAAAAATACTTCCTTTTATCTGTTTTGAATCTCTCACCCTCCAGCTTTAGCAGATGACCCCGTGTTCTAGTATTATGGGAGAGGGAGAAAAACTTCTTCCTGTCCACTCTCTCCAAGCCATGCATAATTTTATAGACCTCTATCATGTCTCCCCTCAGCCGCTTTCTTTCCAAGCTAAACAGCCCTAAGCTTCTTAACCGCTCCCCATTGGACAGTTGCTCTAGACCCCTAATCATTTTGGTTGCTCTTTTCTGCACCTTCTCAACCTCTGTAATATCCTTTTTTAGGTGTGGTGACCAGAACGGTACACAGTATTCCAAGTGTGGTCTCACCATAGATTTGTACAAGGGCAGTATGATATCAGCAGTTTTATTCTCTATTCCTCGTCTAATTATGGCCAGCATGGAATTTGCCTTTTTTACATCAGCTGCACACTGGGTTGACATCTTCATCGAGCTATCCACTACCACCCCAAGATCCCTGTTTTGGTCTGTCGCTGCCAGCACAGATCCCATTAGTGTATATGTGAAGTTGGGATTTTTTGCCCCAATATGCATCACTTTACACTTACATTGAATCTCATTTGCCATTTTAATGCCCATTCTTCCAGTATGTAGAGATGCTTCTGGAGCTCTTCACAGTCCGATTTTGTGTTAACCACCCTAAATAATTTGGTGTCATCTGCAAACTTGGCTACTTCACTGTTTAACCCCAACTCCAGGTCATTGATGAACAGGTTGAAAAGCACCGGTCCCAACACAGATCCCTGAGGCACCCCACTGCTCACATCCCGCCATTGTGAGAACTGACCATTTATTCCTACTCTCTGCTTCCTATTTTTCAGCCAGCTCTCAATCCATAAGAGGACTTGTCCTCTTATCCCATGACTATGAATTTTGCTTAGCAGTCTTTGGTGTGGGACTTTGTCAAAAACTTTTTGGAAATCCAAATACACAATATCCACAGGCTCATTCCTGTCCACATGCTTATTGACGCTTTCAAAAAACTCTAATAGGTTAGTGAGACAGGACCTACCCTTATAGAAGCCATATTGGGTTTTGCCCAGCAGTCCTTGCCCTTCTATATGCCAGTGGGTGAAGACTTTTTTTGCTTTGTTTGGCATACCCCCAATAACTGTTATTGGTCCTCCTCCCTGGCTGTGTTGTTATTTGTGTTTGTGCATTTTTAAGTTTTTTAAATGAATTGTTTATAGATTCTTTATTCTAAGTTCTGTTTTATTGCTTTAATGTTTGCCACCTTGGGGACCCTATTTGGGTAGAAAGATAGCATAAAATATTTTAAATAAATAAATAGTACATATATAGAATGCCTTAGAAATTGTGTAGACCACATTAGAAGTGTCATCCTATGCAGAGTTTCCTTCTAACCCTATTAACTTAAATGGACTTAGAAGGGCACGGATAGCACCGTAAGTCTCTGAGACAACATAGAGTTCTGAATAAATCCTTCGTCGTCTTTGGTGAAAAAAGGTTTACTTAGCTACTCTTTTCTATTGGTTCAAGCACTATATAGCTTTCACCTTCTAGTTTATGTATTCTCAAAGGTGTTTTTGATGATTCATTTAGAAACATTGCCTCATCTGCCGCCAGTTGGGAATGGGAAGTGGAATTGTTTTCATCCAGAAGTGTACTGCTTTTTAAAATCCCA
Source organism: Euleptes europaea (assembly GCF_029931775.1). NCBI lineage: Eukaryota > Metazoa > Chordata > Lepidosauria > Squamata > Sphaerodactylidae > Euleptes > Euleptes europaea. Next base: position 32,077,283 of record NC_079320.1, on the reverse strand, counting down.
TCTGAGAGTGTCCTGGCTACGACAGGAGAAAACGGAAGTATTCGCCTGGTATTCACCTATAGATAGGACGTGCAGTTTACCCAGAGAAGTATCCTGAATCCTGTTCTTGGATTCATACTTGTTGAGCATACAGAGTCAAGATCCACAGCCTCTTGATTAAGCATTTGACCAGTTTCTTACAGTTCTACCAATATTAGACCAATCTCTGTTTTTTTAAAACTATTCCATTTATTTACAGTTATTTTTAGCCATCTTGGGTACTGGTGGGAAGTTCCTGCCTAACAGGACAAGGCTTTTAGTCCTGCCTTGCAAGACCCCAAGGTGGTATTTCAGATGTTATGTAAATGGAAAACTGCCAATAGAAGCACAGCTTTAGAATCACTCCAAAATCTGGGGGAGAAATGGAAGTGAATGATAAAACAGGAAATAAGATGAAACTTATGATGGAGGGAGCAAGGACCATTAGGATAATTAATTTATTTTATTTTCTCTTACTGAAACTGATTTTGTTCTCTAGGCAACAAACATGGAGATAGTATGTGGTATGGCAAAATGAATTTAATAATTTTGGAGTTTTTGATCCCAGTTTAGGTCAATAATATTTCAGTATTTTAACTTGGTTGTTGGATTTCTTTGTGTTGTTATTCATTATTATGATCATTTCAGTAGTGAAATGGAGAAGGAGGGCAAAGAGCAATGTATGAATATGCAATCCATCCAAAATGATGCTTTGAGAGAATGTACAGATCCTTAATATATGTGCGTTACTGTATTATAAATTTCTAGTTATCTACTTGAGCTGTTTGATTTGAGTCAAGGGCCATTAACTGTATATCTCTGTTTTTTAGAATGACTATCGCAAGCTGTCTATGCAATGCAAGGACTTTGTGGTTGGTGTCCTTGATCTCTGCCGAGACTCCGAAGAGGTAGAATCCATTCTGAATGGAGATTTGGAGGCTGAGCCACCTGAAACACAAAGGCACAGAGCTTCATTGACTCGTGTCCAACTGGCAATTAAATATGAAGTGAAAAAGGTAACTAGTTAGCCTTTTCAGAGAGTATGATATTTGATTAATTGCTGCATATGTTAACTGCATGTGTTAATGACCTTACAATAATAAGCTGTATAGAAAAATCTTTATAGGTGCTGACCTCTGCTAAAATAATACATTATTATTAGTGTAAGACAGCTTGGAAACTGGCGTTTTAAAATGAAAATATAATGTGTGTCATTGGTGGTAGAAAGTACTGTCAAGTCACAGCCATTTATGGCAATCCCATAGGTTTTTCAAGGCAAGAGATGAGCAGCAGTGTTTTGCCATTGCAACCTCGGACTTCCTTAGTGGTCTCCCATCCAAATACTAACTAGGAGTGACCCTGTTTAGATTCTGAGAACTGATGGGATCAGGTTAGCCTGGGCCATGCAGGTTCCTTTGCAAATATCCAATTATTGCAGTTGTATATCTGTATCTATAACAGCACATGACGCCAAATTAACTTATTAAGTTATTACATATGTCTTACTCTCACTTCATCATAGTAAGATTATAAGGAAAAGCTTCTGTAAACCAAAATGATATTATATGATTAAACTGCTCCTGACTGCACTAACACTCCACTTGACCCTAAAACAATGGGCATGATCCAGCCAAAGAGAAGCATTTTTGTGTTTTGATTTCAATGGAAAGCTAAGCATGTGTATAAGTCTTCCACTTCAAGAGGACTTTGTCTGGTTTGTGTGATGTCTATGCTAGTCATTGCCATGTACACTGGAGATTGCACTGTTTAGATGTGTCCTAGAGTTCATCCAAAATAGTGCTCATTTGTGGAAGGCCCTTCATTCTGTTATGGCCAGTTACTACAGCAGACTGTACTGTGAAGATCAGAAATTCTAGATCATGCACATATAGAAATGCTATGGTTAATTACTAATTATGGACATGTCTTGGCTCTTAAAACATGTCTGGCTCAAGTCTCTGTATTGAAGTATTTACCATGTTGTGAGTCACAATAAGATATATTTTCAATGGATTCCATTGATAAAAATTATAACCACTCCCCATTTTCTATCAAACAAGAGCTGTAAAACCTACATTCTAGAAGATCATCTTGGGCTATTTACCTTAGAGGGTTTATAAAACACTCTAATGGTAGATGAATTCTGGAAGTACAGTGACACCTACATTTATTTACATCAGAATGGTCATGTTCCTATTCTCAGAGTCAGCAGGATTTTTCACAGTTTTTGTTAAAATCACATTTTGTTATAGAGTGCCATCTGTTAAACTAATTTACTGAATTACACTGCTGCACATAAATCAATTCTGATAATCCTACTATAAGATCTGGATAGTGTTACAGTATTTTTTGAGCTTTCTTTCCCCATCAGTAAAATCCTACCTAATGTTTGAAATATGTATTGTATGCATATTATGTTAATGCATATTATGTTATGGTATATTAAAAGAGATCTCATAGTGCTCTAATGGTGCACTTGAATGGTGCTTATTTTGGAACTAGTTTTACTTGGGAAAAGCATCTGATTCCTGGAATTCACACATTCCAGGAGCTTAATTTTACTCTGGTCCTTTTATTTGTTTACATGGTTGATGTGGAAGTCTACTTATGGGACCAGTGCTGGCTCTGCAGTGTGCATGACTAGCTTCCCAATACAAGTGTAGTATTTCCTAGAGAAAACACACCTGCCTTTTGTAGGGACTTCTTGATAGTGCAGCAGGTTGCCACATTGAGGGCTTAACTCTGTGTCAGTTTTTTACCAAGTGGAATACGGTGCATGCAGCTGCAAAATAGAGCAAATACTGACTCCCCCCCCGTCTTTTCAGCTCAGGAAAATGGCACAGGGGAGTAATTCAGGATCCCTTTCTCCACTCTACACAGTGGTCCCGAGCCAAACTGAGCCCGTATTCTTTTAAAAAGCAGGTCCCAATAGCTGCAGTGTGACTGTGAGGAAAGCAGGTGTGGGGGAAGCAGGGGCATTTGCACCCCCTGAGGTTCCCCTAGGCTCAACTCATTAAAAAATGTAATAACTAGTTTTGCTCTCAGATGTAGAAAGACAGTGTTCTGTATGCCATAACCCAAAGACTGCAGTATATAGAAGCTCTTTGAGATGACTTGGAAAGATACGAGGGTGCTTTTCATTTTGCAAAAATACCCAAACTCTTTTTTTGCTTTACAAACATGTTACTGTTGAAAATGAATCACTAAACGGACCCAACAATATTATAGTTTTGTTGTTATCTGCTGTTCTTACCTCCAGAGTCTGTGCATCTGTGCATTATAGCATTTTAAAGCCTCCAAATAGTAAACATGTAATCTACATGAGGCACTCTGAATGGAAAGTACTATTAATTATTTACTAGGTTCTTTAGACATTGCTGCCTCTATAGTGAATATGTATATTCAGTCTTAAGTCTGAAAACAATTTTAATGCTCTGCTTTATCCTTCTAGATTTATTGCTTTAAATTCCTCTTTTGTTTATTTCATCTTTCCATCTTCAGTTTTACCTGAATTTTTTAGTCGCAAGTAAAATTGAATCCTTTGGCAGGAGAATTTGGTTTTTTGTTACCAGTTTATAAAATGTTGTGGTCTCTTAGAAGTGACAATGTAAAATATTGTCGAAGGCTTTCATGGTCAGAGTTCATTGGTTCTTGTAGGTTATCTGGGCTGTGTGACTGTGGCCTTGGTATTTTATTTCCTGACGTTTCGCCAGCAGCTGTGGCAGGCATCTTCAGAGGAGTAGCACTGAAGGACATTATCTCTCAGTGTCAAGTGTGTAGGAAGAGTAATATATAGTCAGAAAGGGGTTGGGTTTGAGCTGAATCATTGTCCTGCAAAAAGTATCAAAGGTAATGTGCTAATCATTGTCCTGTAAGTATCAAGATAATGTGCTAATGAGGGTGTGGTATGTTAATATGGAACTATTGTATCTTGAAGTGATCTGTTAATATGTGAAATAATATGTTAATATGTGTAATGAGGATTAGCGTTGGATTTCACATATTAACAGATCACTTCAGGATACAATTGTTCCATATTAACACACCACACCCTCATTAGCACATTATCTTGATACTTACAGGACAATGATTAGCACATTACCTTTGATACTTTTTGCAGGACAATGATTCAGCTCAAACCCAACCCCTTTCTGACTATATATTACTCTTCCTACACACTTGACACTGAGAGACACTGTCCTTCAGTGTTACTCCTCTGAAGATGCCTGCCCCAGCTGCTGGCGAAATGTCAGGAAAGAAAATACCAAGACCACAGTCACGCAGCCCGGATAACCTACAAGAACCGACAATGTAAAACCCAATTTGGTTTTGTTCAATAGAACTGATCCCTGTGCATATTCTGAGTTGAATAGAAGTTGTATAAGCCTCAAAGTAAACATATTGAGCATTGTGAATGATAACAACTACTAGCTAAGGTGCCTATGTGAGATACAATTCAGCAGAAATTACTAGTGGAATAGGTGGTGGCTTGAAGATGGTGTAAGTTGTTATCTCTGGGAGAATAAGAAGACAGGGAAAAGAGTTACCACTAGTGGTACTATTTAAAAGATATAAAAAAAATAGATTTGGTGAATTATGAATTGTAGAGAAAATGTAGGTTATGGACTAGTAGAGTCATATTTAAAACATGCTTAATGTACCTTGTGAACCGCTGCCAGAAGGCAGCTTGTAATTCAGTAGTCAAATCTCTTTCTTGCCTTCTCTGCTGAGTTCTTCCATTGAACATCCCTATCTGTAAAAGCACAGATGGAAAAATACAGATCATTTAAAACGCTCCCATTCCTTTTGTTTGTATTTGTTAGGTAGGTTTCCAGGATTCCCCAGATTCCTTAGAGGTGACGTGTTAGATTAATCACAAAGGCTTATTAATAACTATTAGCTATGACAGGCTGGAGATCCATGAGAAAATGTGTATGTGGAAAGGGGAACCAACTGGAAACTCCTCTAACCCAATTCCCTCCCTCTCAGGATATACAAAAAGATTTTAGGAGCTTGAACAGACTGATTCCCCCATTTCCCTTAGTTTCCCTCTCATCCTTAACTAGCTCTCTGTAGTTCTCAACTTTGCAAGGACAATATGCATGCACCTCATCAGGCCTTTGTAGGTGGGGGGAATTGACTTTTTTAAAGATAGAAATAAATTTTTTTGTATTGTTTGGGAGACCCTCAGTATGTGAAAACTCTGCCGTTTTCTCTAAGTGGGGCTTTTCACTGCCATAGCTATAGGCACTCGACCTAGACATTTGCTGTTAGAGGGAATGTTAACTAACTGGAATGGCTATGGTCACAGTACTTCTCATTTTTTTATGCTTGAAGACATGCAGTTGGATATGACTCTTATAATACTGTATTTTTGAGCATCCCACAGCATTTGGCTAGCCATTGTTGGAAATTGAATGGTGTACTAGATGGTTCTTTGATTTGATCTAGCAGGGCTCTTTTCATGTTCTCCAAGCAGCCACACATATTGCTTTTCCCACTGCACGTTGGTGAAACTTCCTGGCTGGTGCCTTCATAATCCTCTTCATACTTTTCTTCTTGCATTTCTTTAGTGTTGGCCATTTCATTTTTAAATGGCAATAGACGGTGATGGAAGAAGAGGGCAGAACATTGTACTGTATATTGCACATGCTCTGTATGAAGCGTTCCTGTTTGGTCTTTATGCAGCCTTATCTTAATCTCTCTTTCCTCTTTCACTGCCAGAAAACCTGGTTGGATCCAACCTGATATTGCAATCCTAGGAAGAATTACTCCAGTCTAAATCTATTGTTTTTGTTAGGCCTAGACTGGTGTAATGATGTTTAAGATAGCACTGTAAGGGTCTGACTGCACAATCCTATGCATGTCTACTCAGAACTAAGTCCCACTCAGTTTAAAGGGGTCTACTCCAGGTATGTGTGTATAGGATTGTAGCCTTACAGTGCAATCCAAACAGAATCACATCCTTCAAAAACTGTTTGAATTTTCAAGGCTGCAATGCTGTTTAGGATTGCGTTATTAACTACCACAGGAAGGAGAGAACTCTGTAGTAAGAACCTTGAGTAAAAATTAGTACATTATGCTTCTTACTTTTTTGATTCGTGTTACAGCTTATTGCCTTTATATCTACAATCTATTACAGGTCCAATGTGCTTTAATGTGATCTGGTCAGCTGATTATATGCACATCAGCATATTTAGAGAAATTATTCTTGCGTAAAGTGAATTAAAGGGTGAAGAATTCATCCCTGTTTAAAATCAGGCAACAAATTAAAATTGTTCTTGCTGGGGAAACTGAAAGTTTCCTGCCTTCATTGCCTGCTGCTTGGTGTGATTTTTTTTCAAGGTGCCAAATCTATTTTGTGCATTAAAAAAAAAATAAAGATGTGATTAACAATTTAAAATTCCAAGTGGAATTTTGCTGGCAGCAGTGAGCTAGTAGTGTCAATAGAAAGTACATTAAGCTCTACATTGATTACAAAACTGGTGAAGGAAGTACGTTCACTTATTTACCAAGGAGAGCACTGTTAAAAGGCTAAATAAATATAAATATCCTGGAACAGAAGATATCCATGTGCTAAAGATTGTAACATCACATATCTACTCATCTGTCATTTCAGAACTATATCATAGTTTGCTTTTGGGGGCAGGTGCTCTATAATTATGCTGTATATTATTTTGCTAGGTTCCCCCCCCCCGAAATGGTCAATGTGTGGGTTTTCTGCTTCAATACGTGCATATCAGATCTTAGATTAATCTGGAGACTGGCACAGGTGTTTCAATGCTGAAATATATGCACATTGCCCTTTTCGGGGGGGAAAAACTGTAATTGTGTTAACTGGGAGAACAGCATGTGGAACATTTCTCCCCTACATATGGTCAAAAATAACAACTGAACAGAGTTGTTGCAACCTGTTAGGAACAACTCCAGCCAGGGAATAAGCATAATAAAACTTAGGCTTCTGTCCCTGGACTACGGTCTTCTGTATCCCAGGAATATTGCTGAAAGAAGCAAAGCAGCTGCAGACTGTCCCCAAGGCAAGCCAAAGGTTTTCAGGGCTGAGTGGAGTTGGGGTGTGTGTGTCTATATAGGATCCTGTGGTATTATGTGGTGCAGCAGGGTTGGGGATTAGTAAATCTTGAACCCAAAATACTCATAAAACCCATGAAATAAGTGGACTAAGATTGGAGTAACTGCACAGAATTGTACTGTAAAAGATACCTATTACGGGTTAAAGATTTCCTATGGGCTTATACTGGAATAACCCTGTATAGCATTTTACTGTGAGTCATGCACTTTTCTATCACGTGGGAGAAAATCCTTCCCAAAATGTACACAGGGAAAGAACATGATTCTTAACTATGAATTCCTCCATTAATTATAGGCTGACGTCTGACTAATCGCCTAAGCCCTCAAAAGCTGGAGTTCAGCTTCCTACCAGGCACTTTAAGAACTATTGGCCATATTGCTTTTTGGCACAGAGGGCTGCCCTTGTTGTTGGATGCTTTTGTGTGCTACTGCATTTTTAAATATAAAAGAGTAAATCACGCATATGGAATATGTTTAAAATCAAATCCCCATTTGTAACAAAAAGAGAAACTTAATATTTATATTTTCTGAAAATACACCTCGGATCTCATCTGAGGCTATGGAAGTGTTACTGTGATGTTAGCAGCTCTATGACACTCCAAATAAACAAGCCTAATAATAGCATAAAATTATATGGTGATAACAATCTGTACATTCAGGAACCATTAGAAGCTTAAAATAGCCCAAGAGGAAAAGCCATTTTGGGAAGCTTGTCATTTAATATTACTTTCAAGCTAAGGGTATTAGCTTTAAGTACAGTGGCAACTGTTAATATGTAATTTTAGTAACTGATAATGAATCTTATAAAACCATTAGTGGAGCTGTGTTGGCAACATCAAAATCAGAAGGAGTTCTTTGCTACCATAAATAAGTCCCTGATGAGATTTTCCCCATGGCTTGATCCCTCTTCACAGTTTTCATACTGTATAGATGTTTCCAAATCACAGGTATAAACAGAAAGGGAAATAAAAAGGAGTTGCTGTCCACATTGTTGTCATTGTTTGGAAAGGCTGTAATGTTTTGTCTGGACTTTTCTTTGATACATTGATCTGCCAGTGTGAATTCTAGCCCCCCAAAGTTGAAATGTCTTAGTATTTAATATGGCTTAGGGCTTTTTCAGACCGATCCTATACCTGATTATGCAGAAATACATCCCACTGTTCCCAGTAGGATTTTGGGTATAGGTTTTTTGGACTGTAGCCCTAGTAGTGGTTTCTGCATCTTTCCATCTGTAATGGTGAACTTCACAAAGAGTTGCTTGAGACAGCTACTCTTCTGGAATCCCACACAGTGAAAGGTATATTTCAGCTTATTTATGCATTAGGCTTAGGTACATCTAACTCTGTGTTGGATTGTGGCCATTGTTTCCTACTCTTATTTCTTCTAAGATTGTTCAGCTAATGTTTATTTTTCTGAAATGGCTACAGTAGCCTTAGGGATGACTCAGTTTCAAGCATGAAGGTATATGTTACTGTTGTATCTTAGAAGCTGCATGAGATATTTTTGTTATTTTAGATATTTATACCTTGCTTTCCTCCCTAATGGAAACACGAAGCAGCTTACAACATTGTTCCTTCCCTCCGCCATTTTATTTTCATAACAACCTTGTGAGGTAGGTTAGGCTGAGAGTGTATAAATGATCCAAGGTCACTTAGCAAGCTATCACAGCAGTGTGGGGATTTGAACCTCTCTTCCAGATCCTAGTCTGACAGTAACCATATGGGAAGAAACAAACAATTTTGTCCTCTTTTACCCTCTCTCACTTTATTCCATTTAAAAGTAATACTGACTTTTGTTAAAGAATGTATGTGTGACGAGGACACAAGGTTGCCAGGTCTCCTGCTATAGCTATAGTGGGAGACTTCATGGCAACCGCATTTGTTGCCTAGTGGGGCCTAAAGCACCGGCAGGAAATGGGGGGGGATAGGGGGACACGCCAGCATTTTGCCAGTGCACTGTCACTTCTGGTGAAAACCCAAAGTAAGCCATGGAACACTCTTGGATTTGCAAAATCCCAGTGCATCCTGGGACATCATTTCTGGTTTTCACAGAAAGTGACATTAGTGTGCTGGTTTGATGCTGGTGCACCAGTCCCCACCCCCTAAATTATCTTGAGGTTGCCAGCTGCAGCCTTAACCCTAGGAGGACATGCAGGAGAGGATTGTGATAACACTGGAAGGAGATCTTGTTCCATGTACAAATTGTTTTTGTGCCTGTATCAGTAACTCTTTTGTTAGAGAAAAGCAATATTTGCAATGGGCTAATACTCAGTTTTGGATTTCTAATAGTTGTGACAAAATTTATTCACAGTTCCATGAAGATTTTATGAAAGTTCCAAACTGAGAATTTGTATTCACAATTGAAACATCCCTTTTATTTTGCTCAGTGCTTTATCTTATTAACCATATTCTCTAAAAATACGTTGCAAGAGACAATAGAATAATTAAATGTACTTTAGCATCAATATAACTTTGTTTTCTTTCTTTTTTATCTGCAGTTTGTAGCACATCCAAATTGTCAGCAACAGCTGTTGACTATCTGGTATGAAAATCTCTCAGGATTACGGGAACAGGCCATAGCTATCAAGTGTCTGGTTGTGCTGGTGGTTGCCCTGGGCCTTCCATTTCTTGCTGTTGGCTACTGGATTGCACCATGCAGCAGGGTACAAGGTTTTTTGTTTTGCACATTGATTCATTTTTAAAGTTTTGTGTTGATGTGGGTGCCTCTCTGAAATGAGCAAGAAATAATATTGATGTCCATATTTCTGAGAACTAAACTAAATTATTATATCTAACATCTTTGTGATCACTTTTCATTTCTATAGCATGCTTCTGGGTACAATACAGTTGCCAGCTCCGGGTTGGGTAATACCTTGAGATTTTGGGGGCAGAAACTGAGGAGGGTGGATTTTGGGGTATAATGCCATACAGTCCGCATTCCAAGGTGGCCATTTTTCCAGATGGACTGATCTCTGTCGGCTGGAGATCACTTGTATTCCCAGGAGATCTCCAGCCACCACCTGGAGGTTGGCAGCCCTAGGGTACAAAGTGCTTTGCAATCCTTGTGTTCTAAAGAATAACAATTTAAAATTTCCCAAAAGAAAGTATACTAAGGTTACTTTGCTTGGATGATCTGGAGAATATATCCTGCAGCTTGTGTGCTTTCCTCTCGTGACAGGTTTTTACAATGTTACGATCTATCAAGTTGAATATTATCCATCTCATGAACCCCACTGTTATCTTGATACATCTCCTATAGTTATTGCTTGCCAGGAAAGTATAGTCAGGGAAGAAACAGTCAAGCACCAGACAAGCACAGTCCATGGCAGGTGGGCTGTGTTTGGCTTGGTGACTCATAAGCTATGATTAGGCAGTTGGGCCTGCCCATACAAAATATTTATTCACTGATACTGAAGAGAATGGGCTAGAGTCAAACCCTGCTCCCACAGTGCTCAAGGTAGGCAGTGGATTTCTGGCATAGCGCCGAATTGGGGAGTGTCTTGGAGCTGGCTACTTACTGCAGCCCCAAACCCTGGCCATTCTTGGCATGCAATAACCACCCCATGATCCTTATACTATGATGACCTTAGCATACAATTAAAGACGCAGAGACAGTAGCTGGAATGGAAATGGCCACAACTTTATTGGTTACAGCATCAGGCATTGGCGTTGCATAGGGGCTGGATCCAAGGCATCGGCCTGGCCGCCTGCCGACCAATGCATCCTACTCCCAGCCCGCCTGCTGGGAGTAGCCTGAGATGGCAGTCTGTGGGACCCACTTGGGCGGAGGCCTGCTGTGTGGGTCCCCTGCCACATGGTGGGAGGCCACCATCCAGACAACCCCCAACTGTGCATGTCCCTATTCCAGGCCTCCCCCAAAACCCCTTTTGGGGTCCCCATAATGGGGAAAAGGGGGGACGCAGGCTGCCTTTCCCCCCAAAATGGATCCGGCCCCATGCCAAAAGTTGTGACGAATTAACACTAAGTTGACATAACAACCAAACAGCCCAAGTATCGGGAAGGAGGGCAGGACAAATTAGGAAGCAGACTCAGCTGGGCAAGGGGGACAGCTTCTTAAATACCTAGCTGGAGGAGCCAAGTGCAAAAGCTTAGGTCTGAGCCTGCCTGCCGGCCCCATCCCTATTGAGCCAGGGCCTGATTGGTCCATTTGAAATATAGGGCGGGCCAAGAAGGTATGCAGCAGGGCAGGAAGAGTTCCAGCTGGAGTTAAGAGATGCTATGGCTCCTTCTCCAGCTTCCACACTAGCAGCCATTTTGTGGCAGCATGCTGGCTGCCCAGCTGAGTCCCTGCTCCACAAGACAAGCCCCTGAACCTTGTGCCAGCTCCCAACCATCCCCACGCATGCCAGAAAACTGGGCTTTTAGGAAAGTCTGAGCCTTGCTCCCTCATGACTACAATAATACCGCTAAACTGGGCTCTTCTTGTTACAGTCTTATCAAAATGTGTAACACGATCTCAATCATGTTTAATCATGAGTACCCACCACTAAGCTTAATGGGACATTGCATTTTGCTGCCCCAAGTATTGGGAGAATGGAGACAATTCCTCCTCCCTCTTATGCTGCCACCACCAGCCTCCAAGATGGCTTGTCTTGGAGCTGGGTGACAATGGCATAAATGGGAGGGGCATGCCTCCTCATACGCTTGCTCTGCCAGCTGCATGGTGGGCTTCATTGGGGCTCTGCAGCCTATTGGAGCTGGGCGGCAGTGACACAAGTGGAGAGGAAGCATGTGCATCCTCCTGTTAGGCTTGCCATCCTCCAGGTGTGGCCAGAGGATCACCCAGAATTACAACTGATTTCCAGACTACATAGATCAGTTCCTCTGGAGGAAATGGCAGCTTTGGAGGGTAGGCTGTATGGAACCACATATCCATTGAGCTCCCTTCCCTACCCCAAACTCTGTCCTCACCAGGTTCTGCTCCTAAATCTCCAGGAATTTCCCCAAGCCAGAGGTGGCAACTGTATCTCCTGTTCCACTCTAAGAGAACCTGCAGAGGGACTCTCAAGCCTCCTTGGACCTGTTCTGTGCAGCAGTGATAGGCACAAGCCATATGCCCATTGCCTCCACCTTTTGGTAATGCCATGCTTCAAGTGACTGTGTTTCTTGTGCAGTGAGACAGTCTTTCTAGTAAGTGTGTAAGAGACTGAATCCTTGGGAATGCAGATTTCTGAGCAGTTTGGGTAAGGACAGCAAAGACGAGTGTATAACTGTATATTTTAACGGGGTAATTCCCCCACAAAGAAAACTGCTAGTGACAGTTCAAATTAGAGTCATAACTGTTTCTTATTATTCTAAAGATATTTTTAATCAACTCTCTGGTTGCTGTTGACAAAAAGTAAATGCACTATTAAAATAGTATATTTATTATTTGCAGCTTTTAGGCCAGGGGTGGGGAACCTCAGGCCCGGGGGCCGTATGCGGCCCCCAAGGACATTTTTTGTGGCCCTCCGGAGCTCTGCTACTGAGGTGGGGCGCAGGGCGGCCCTCCCAGAGGGTGTTCCTGGCTTACAGCGGCGCTGCGGCGCCCTTTGGACCTCCTCTCGCTGACTGTTGGCTGTTGAGCAGCGAGAGGGAGGGGGAAAGAGGCTGGCGGCTCCCGGCAGCAGAGCGTGCATGCAGGAGCCGATCGGGCTTCGGGGGGGGGGCCCTTTTGCGGACTCTGGGGAGGAGAGGGCATGGAGACTGGTGCCCGGTCGCACGGGGCCAGCATACGCGGGTGTGTGTGTGTGTGTGTGGGGGAGGCTTTTCTCTCTTTTCTTCCTCTTTTTCTGTCACTCTTTCTCCTTTCTCTCCCTCTCTTTCTCCCTCTTTTTCTGTCTCTTTCTTTGTCTCCCTCCATCCTTTTCTTTGTCTCCCTCCGTCCTTTTCTTTGTCTCCCTTCGTCCTTTTCTTTCTTTCTCCCTCTCTCTCCATTTCTTTCTCCCTTTCTCCCTCCCTCCCTTTTCCTCTTTCTCTGTTTTCCTTCCTCCCTTGCCGATCGACTGTGGGCTGCGCCCCCCCTGGCACCTCGTTTGCTCGGGCCCACTGCTGGCTGCCCTTCCGCCTGGGAGGGGGGAATGGGGGCACCCTGCAGGCCTTCTCTGTGTGGCCTCCCCTGGGGTTGCCAACCTCCAGGTGGTGGCTGGAGACCTGGCAACCCTAGCCTCTTCCCCCCCCACCGGGAGATCTACACCTGGTATGGCCCCTGAATGATGTCATAAATGTGCAAATGGCCCTTGGCAGGAAAAAGGTTCCCCACCCCTGTTTTAGGCAATGAAAATGTAGGGAATAAAACCTGTTTCACCCCTTGTAAACTTAAAATGGAGATGCCAGATTTGAAGTAAAATATTCTGACATCTGGGTGGGGCCTGGGGAAATATTATTAAGTACAGAGCAGGTCTAATGGTGTATCCCAAGGTAGAACTCACTGTCTTCTCTTGTATCGAAGAGTGGAATCCAGCACAGAAGCTGTGTATTCACCTAAGGTATAAAATGTTTTAAAAGTTTCTTTTTAAAAAGAGGGAGCCTTTTCTGGCAACTGCCTGCCAAACAAATATGACAAACAAAAATGGCCAGGCTGTTTTTTTCTGGTTGATTGCCAATGCTAACGTCAAGAAGGAAAATTAACAAAGTTAGTGAATACTCTCGTATCGTCTAATAATTCTTAAAAAATTATCTGTGTACGAGCTTTATAACTTGAAAAAAAAACATACCTTCCCATAATATTAATAACTTAGTGACAAAAATAGGTTTGATGTTTATTATGCAGGTTTTATTTTGTTCAATTTTTCTTTTCTTTTCTTGTTGGGAGCTATGCTGAAAAATCAAAAAGTTGGGAATAGAAATAAATAGATTTAGAGACCATTTTCATGATAATTGGTATAGAAACCAGGTGTGGTGTACTTGAAGCCCTGAGCATAGCATTGCCTGAAGAGGTGGTTTCCAAAACTTGTGTGGAGAAATTATTATAAAGTATGACTTTCCAGCCACTGAAGGTTAGCATAACATGCCTGTATTTTTCACCATAGGGATGTTCGTTAAAAATAAAAGCACACATTGTTTGTTTGTTAAAAAAACAACAACACTTTTGCTTTGCCTCCCCAGCTAGGAAAAATTCTCCGAAGTCCATTTATGAAGTTTGTGGCACATGCAGCTTCCTTCATCATTTTCCTGGGTCTGCTGGTATTTAATGCTTCAGACAGATTTGATGGCATCTCTACATTACCAAATATAACTGTTACAGATTACCCTAAACAGATTTTTCGGGTTAAGACTACTCAGTTCTCCTGGACTGAGATGCTGATCATGATATGGGTACTTGGTATGTATATTGCTTTATCTTAGTTTCATCCAAATTGCTTCCTCAGAATTTCTGCTTGTATACTTTGCTAGCAATGTTCAGAAACCGATATGATTTCTAGACTAAATCTCTGGCCAGCTGGCTGAAGTCCTAAAAATACTTTCCTAGGAGTAAGCCCCATTGAATAATATGGGGTTTACGTCTGAGTAGATCTGCCTAGGGTTACTCTCATGTATATACAACTAATAATAAATACCATTTTAGTTCAGAGTATAACATGCACATTCCAGCCTTTTAGAGACTAAGAGCTGAGTAATACACGCATATGATTATTCAACACTTACTGACTTTGTGCATCCATTTGTGAAGCAAAGGGCTGGCTCCTGCACAAAAATTTTGGTTTACGCTGCAGCTCTTGTACAAGCGGAAAAGCAAGAAAAAGACCAAGGTAGCTGCTTGCACTAAGTCAAACATACTGTATCTCCACTTGTGTTTCCACTTGTGCAAGATCCTATGCAACCAGTTTCGGGCTACTATATATAGGGAGGAAAGTGCTTGTGTTGCACAAGATATTGCACAAGCAGAAGTGCACTAAGTCTGTTTACATTCCTGCTTGTGCTTCACTGGATCCCAGCTGAAGACATTATATAACAGTTCCATCCAGGGCTGATTCTAGATTTTTATTGGATGTAGGCAAGAGGCCTATATTAGAGCTTCTGCCGTACGTTCTTTCCCCATAACACCCACACACACCACACACTTACAATCTCATTGCTATGCCTATTGCTGTACTGCTGTAATAGGCTCATTGAGGTGCACGTCTGGGGCTGTTTCCTTATGGTTATTTGCCCTGGGTTTGACACTGTTGGTAAGTGGGTTTTTCCTGATTTCTGACAACATTATGGTGCATTTGTGTACCTCCCAGGGTTTCCCCGGCTGTTCTCCAATCTTTCCTAAACCTGCTTGACTGCAAAGTTTCGGAAAAGATCACAGCAAAGCCTGGATGTCTGCCATGTGGATGGGAAAGTTTGGGTTTTCTTAGTCCCACCCATATAGCAGTCATTTTTCCTGGCCCTGCAGTGGCCAATTCCTCCCCTACCCCACTGCCACAGCGATGCTTTTTTGGTTTAATTGGCAGTTGAATATTGTTATCTCTGCAATGAAAGGGGCTAGACACTTTGCTTTAAAAAAAAAGAATGCTGGGAATTCAGAGAACCTGATATACAGGTTGTTATACAACAATATTCAGTTGCCGATTTTTAAAACAAAACTGGAAAAAACCCAGTAGGTGTTTCCGTCTGGGACTAGGGCAGCAACATTACAGGGAAACCTGCCATATGGAAGTCCCAACACCTATGAGCTGTATCAGCAGCTGCTGCAGCAACTTGGAAACCACACAAGCCTGTCCCCTTGAGAAAAACATCTTTGGCTCACTTCTCAGTGGCATCAGTTCCCTCCTGGCCTTGCTCCCGCTGACAAAGCAACAGTTAAAACTTTGAACATGGCTTTCCTTCCCGCTTGTTTTTCTACCTTTCTTCCTCAGAACCAGCAGAGGCAACTGCTGCAGGAGCTTCACGTTTAAGATGAGACAGCTGCCTTAATGGATAATTGGGGGCCCAATTACTGCTGTGGAGGGGGAGGGGAAGCAGAGCATCTGCTACATCCATTCTGCCACAAGAGACAGTGTTGGAAAGGGAGATGCAAAGCTGCCGTCTCTACTGCACGGGGGATATGGAAGTAGGACAGGGTACCAGACCACAAGTAATAAATCATATCCCATCTCTAACAGGGACTAGACTGGGATTGCAATAAGGGCTCAGCAAGCACTCCAGAAGGATATATGTGGGAGCTTGTCAGGCAAGCAGGTTTGTCAAGGGAACCCTGGTTTAGGATTCTCCTGCCTGAGAGCAACTAGCTGGCTGGGCTTAGGAGGAGCCCGCAGAAAGTCCCTTCTCTCCCTTTGGCTTCCAGGGATGGAGGCCCTCTCTGCTAATGGGTTTTGTAGCCTCATCTGCATGTGAACAAAAACTGAGCAAATATGGCAACTTTTGTCGAAGGCTTTCATGGTCAGAGTTCATCGGTTCTTGTAGGTTATCCGGGCTGTGTGACCATGGTCTTGGTATTTTCTTTCCTGACGTTTCACCAGCAGCTGTGGCAGGCATCTTCAGAGGAGTAACACTGAAGGACAGTGTCTCTCAGTGTTACTCCTCTGAAGATGCCTGCCACAGCTGCTGGCGAAACGTCAGGAAAGAAAATACCAAGACCACTGTCACACAGCCTGGATAACCTACAAGAACCGATGGCAACTTTTGATGGCATTCTATGTGCCCATGGGCACTGGCAGCTATGTAACTTCTAATATCTGAAGCTATGTTTAGTTTTGCCTGTGGTGCATTATGCGTAGTGGATTATTCACAAATGCAAGGCACCACTTGATGTTGCAGTCATCAGGTGATGAGCATGCATGTGTGAACCTGTCCTAACAGTCACATAACCATTTAGCCATTCGTTGATCAGATACTCTCGAGCAAGTCACAAAGCCTATCACTATGACTTTCCATATGCAATAACGTCAGACTGGATCTTAAGCTGGCACACTCTTGTTCCTCCTCATTCCATGTAGAACCTAGAAGAAAATAGCATGGCACCTTGCTTACTTTGCAGTCTACAATGTTTTTGTGTTTTGTGGTTTTGTTATGAATTCTCTTTATTTCATCTGTGTTTTGTCGGATTTTTTTCGTTTTCTGATGATTTCAGTCCTTGTATTTATGAGTTGTATCTGATTGATCTGTGTTGGAGAAATTTTTATTTGAAAGTGGGGTTATAAATACTTTAACAAACGAATGAATAAATCAACGCTTTCTCACCTATCACCACATGTCTTCCAAAGTTTAAGACAGTGATTCTGGAGAGCTTTGACCCAGGCAGTAGGTCTGAAAGAGCTGTTAATTATGTGATAGGAGTGGTGTACTCTCTGTTTCCTGTAATATAAGGAGGCCAAAATT
This sequence comes from Euleptes europaea, assembly GCF_029931775.1. Classification (NCBI taxonomy): domain Eukaryota; kingdom Metazoa; phylum Chordata; class Lepidosauria; order Squamata; family Sphaerodactylidae; genus Euleptes; species Euleptes europaea. The sequence goes on along the minus strand of NC_079320.1, from coordinate 32,059,869 downwards.
GATTTCAGTAACCTTTTCAGTATGTTACTTTTGCATGTTGTTTCAGGTATGATGTGGTCTGAGTGCAAGGAGCTGTGGTTAGAAGGACCCAGGGAATATATTTTGCAGCTCTGGAATGTCCTGGATTTTGGGATGTTATCTATTTTCATTGCTGCTTTCACGGCCAGGCTGTTAGCATTTCTTCAGGCCACAAAAGCCCAGCAATATGTAGACAAGAACATTGATGCTCCAGACCTCTCTGTGGTGACACTTCCTCCAAACATAGAATATTTTACTTACGGTGAGCCCAAAGAAACTGCCTTTTTCAGGTCTACAAAAATGGCAGATATTATTTTAAAGAAATAGCAATATGACTACCAATCTTTAACTATAAATACATAAGATAAGAATCCCAAATGTGCAACGTTTTGTTTATCTTGTCTTTGTTAGCTTTCTGGTGCACTTCTGTTGCTCGTTGTACCACTCTAACTTACAGAAGGCAGCGCCAGCAGAAAAAGCATCTGGAAGATTATTTTAAAAACAGGGCAATAAATTTTCAACAAAGCAATTTTATGAGTGTGCCTGAGCATATAAAGAAGGCGATTAATAAACTGTTGCTTGACTAGTGCATAGAAAATATTGCCCACAATATAGGTGAATTCCAATTACACAAAAATAGCTCCATAAATATTTATCTTTATAAAGACACATATGTAAAACAACTGTCAGATATTAGATTATTTTTTTAACAAATAAAAGATAAAGTAACTGAGTTTTTCATTTATATTATTACTTCCAGCTCGAGATAAATGGCTTCCATCTGATCCACAGATCATATCAGAAGGCCTTTACGCAATAGCTGTTGTGCTTAGTTTCTCTCGGATAGCTTACATCTTGCCTGCAAATGAGAGTTTTGGACCATTGCAGATTTCACTTGGAAGGACTGTAAAAGACATTTTCAAGTTTATGGTCCTTTTTATTATGGTTTTCCTTGCTTTTATGATTGGGATGTTCATACTGTACTCCTACTATCTTGGAGCCAAAGTAAACCCAGCTTTTACAACGTAAGTAAAAAAATTAGGTTTATATAAAATAAGGACTGTGCTATTTTGCTCTTATTTTTTGGTAAAATCAATTTGAGATTTGCAGTAAGAACTGGTTTATACATACCACTTGATCGCTAATACAGAAACCGTTTAGCACCCATCACATAATAACTGATGAGGAGCTATTTAAGCTATTTAAGGCTCTTTCACTGTATGGAGTGATAGTTGCTAGTAGCTTCTGGTCATATGGTTAAGTTTTGTGTTATTAACCCCTCCACAGCTACTGAGAAATCCAAGAAAGAAAAGGGTTAGTAATGCTGAGTTCAGTCACATCCTCAGAAACTACAAATTACTGTTTCCTCATGTGATATATGGTGTGGCTGCTAGTTGCTGGCCTAGTGCTTAATTGGGGGAGTGTCTGGAGATTGTTACCTAATATTGACCTCCTTCACCACCGTGGCGTGCAATCCAACCCAGGGGCTCTACCCCGACGATCTTGGCATGCAGTTGAACACATAGAGACACTTGCAGGATGAAAATGGCCACAATTTTTATTGGTTACAGCAAACAGGCATTGGCATGGCATAGGGGCAGGATCCCAGGCACTGGCCAACCTGTCTGCCTGCCAATGCATTTCTTACCCCAAGACCGCCTGCTGGGGATAGCCGGAGATGGCAGTATGTGGAACCCACTTGGACGGAAGCCAGCTGTGTGGTCCCCTGCCACTTGGTGGGGGGGGAATTTTGATAGTCTCCGGGCTGGGCATGTTCCAATCCAGGCCTCTCCCAAAATCCCTTATTGGGATCCTCAAAGTGGGGAAAAGGGGGCATGCAGGCTGGCTTTCCCCCCAAATTGGATCCGGCCCTATGCCAAGCCTCCAAAGTTTTAACAAGTTAACATAACCTCATGACAGAACATAACAGAACAGCCCAATTATAAAGAGGGTGGGTGGGACAGCATGCTACTGAATGCCGCTGGAGCCAGGCGGGGGCTCTTTACATTTGCTACAGGTGGACCTGAGTGAAAACACCCAGGTCCACTGGCCCACCCCCTGAGCCTCAAGGCCTGATTGGCCCATTCAAACAGAGAGGAGGGTGGGATAGTTTTACCGCGGCATGCTGGCCAACCCCGGAGCATCTTCAAGCCCCCGCACTGGCTCCAGCTGTCCCCAGCGCAGGCCTGCAGACAGGGGCTCCAAGGTGAGTCGGAGCCCATGCTCATCTGAAATTCTCCTGTGACTCCCAAAAGCATTGTGTTTTAGGTAGGGTTGCCAACCTCCAGGTAGTAGCTGGAGATCTCCCATTATTACAACTGATCTCCAGCCGATAGAGATCAGTTCACCTGGAGTAAATGGCCACTTTGGCAATGGGACTCTGTGACATTGAAGTCCCTCCCCAAACCCCGCCCTCCTCAGGCTCCATCCCAAAAATCTCCAGGTATTTCCCAACCTGGATCTGGCAACTCTAGTTTTAGATTTGGTATAAACGTTCACTCTGTAGTACTCATCTGTATTGACTGTTTCACACATGTTGCAGTTCATCAGTCAATGCTTCAGTCTTTGAGAGATGAATATATGTGTTTGAACTGTGTTTTTACAGAGTTCAGGAGTCTTGTTTATACAGAGTTCAGGAGTCCAGCAATTTTTTTTATCTTTGTGGATTCTTTGTGAACTGCAGGTTGACTTGCTTTTGTCCAGTACTGATGAGCGCCTACTTGTTCTAGGGCTGCTCCATTAGAGATGTGTCACGTGCCTGGATCAGATCATGTTGAGCACCTGTTCTGCTCTTAGGGCTGTGTTCACATGGTTTGGATTCCACCATTGTCTCATGACCCTGCCACCTTTAATATTTTTTTAAACCCCCCCAATTCTGTGCTTCCAAAATTGTTTTAGTATTTGCTTGCTAATATGAATCAGATTCAGTTTCTGTATATTATCTCATCATGAAGATGGCTGTTCTGTTTCTACCGTTGCCCAATTTTGCAAAGCATAATCAAGCCACAATTAATAATCACAGATGTCACCTGTTAAACTACAGGAGATCACACCTGTGCCAGACATCTAGCCTGCTGCAGTAACAGTTGGCCAGCAGGGAAAGGGAGCCAAGTTTCACATAGAGATTTTTCACAGTCATCATCCAACTTTCCACCTAGGGCTCGTCTTGCTCTCTTCCCTCCTGCAGAGGTTCATTATCCGACTGACTGAGTAGGGGCATAAAAAAGTGTCTCCTTTATTCTGTTTTTCAGTAATGTGAGAAGTGTGAGCTTTGTATATTGTCAGTTTTGCCTCCCCCCCCTCCTTTCTTCCATTTGTGTTGCAATATTATTTTAGATCACAAGCCATTCTACATGTCTGTTTTATTCTTTGAAACAGAATTATGAAATTATGGAATAAATAATAAAAATAATAGTGATGGCATATTTGCTTCTCACATATAAGAGTTATATTTGATGTATGTACAAATTTAAAATGAGAAGATTAATACAATTGTACACACAGGCCCAGAATTGGGCCTGGCTCTATAATACCACAAATTAAGGCATTGCCTCGGGTGGCAGATTTTGGAGATTGAAAACCTCCCATCCATACCTACTGTCAGTCAGCCATCAGCCAGAAAAGATAATCTACCTTACTTTAAATAAAGCAATGCTGAAAAGCTGTGCTTGCAAGTTCCAAAAGCCTCACAAGATTCCTTCTCATAAATGTTCAGCCACCATTTCTGCTTACTTCCTGCCACGGGAACAAAAATGGTGACTGTACTCTAATGAGGGGAAGTAATCTCATGAGAATTCAGGAAGTTCTGTATGGCATGGGCAGGTTTCCATGCTATTTTTAAAGAGAATGAGGAGGCAAAAAGGTAAAGATGGTTATCTCCTCTGGCTCTGGGGCAGGGGCAGCAGCAGTGAGGCATCAGATGGCAGCATCTTGTGCTGCCTCTGGCCATAATTCAAAATAATTCTGTACCCTTAAACCCACTGAAACCAAAGCACTGAAGCATGGTTCACCATGTACCCATTATGATGTGATGGTTAGAATGCAGAACTAAGGGTGTGGAGACACAGATTAAAATCCCTCCTCAGCCACAAAAATTCTGTATTTCTTTAAAATGTTTGTATGTGCCTTTCCACCCAACTCAGGGTCCCCAAGGAGGCAAACACTAAGACATTAAAACATCATTTGTGTTTTAATAGTTTAAATATATATATATATATATATATATATATATATATATATATATATATATATATATATATATATATATATATATATATATATATATATATATATATATATATATATATAATTTTATTTTATACACACACGTACATCTGAACATGCCAAAATCTTGCTTCCCTTTTCCTGGTAGCTTTTGATATGTTGCCATTTCCTCTATTTCATATGTAGCTAATCTGACTCAGATAGCATTGTAGTGTACATGGATATTAAAAAATGAACAGGATAAGACTGTTCCGTTAGCTATCTGGACAAAAACAGAGAAATCATGTTCTTTGTAAACAATTGTATCTTGTTTGTTTGTTTGTTTCTATTTATACCCTGCCCTTTCGTGGCAGTGTCGGGCTCAGGGCGGCTTACCACCACAGACTTTTTGTTGCTACACCAGCAGAGGGCAGAGAAAGACCTGCCTCTGTGTCAGACTGCCTGTAAGATCCAACCCAGTGTTTTGTGTGCCCCCCCTTATTCTTACTGATAAATGGATAAACCAAATTCAGTGTAATGGCTGCTGCATTTTGTTTTGGTTAAATGTCTGCACTGGGTTCTTTGCAGTATAAATACTGCTTTAAATCTAATTAGCAAATAGGAAATACTGGTCTTAGAAAATCAGTAATGTTCTCTTCTTCCCTGCAGAGTTGAAGAAAGCTTTAAGACCTTATTTTGGTCAATATTTGGCTTATCGGAGGTCACATCAGTTGTCCTCAAGTATGATCATAAATTCATCGAGAATATCGGCTATGTGTTATATGGGATATATAATGTGACAATGGTCGTGGTTTTACTCAACATGCTGATTGCCATGATCAACAGCTCATACCAAGAAATAGAGGTAGATCTCAACTTTTCTATTTATTTTTGTATTAAAACTTACTTTAAAAAGCATATTCACTCTTGCTGTATAGCTTATCAGAATAAGAAATTGTTTTTGAAGGGTTGGACCCAAACCCCTGAGCAGCTCCTGTGCCCCACCAAGCCATAGCTGAGGATCAGGAAACCCTTCTGAACAATATTCTATGCAGCATGGAGCTGCAGCAAGGAAAGGTACCTGGGGAAAAAGCCCTGCCCCTCTCTTTTATCTGAATTCAGCTTCATTTCACTTGGCTTATTGTTCAGGTAGCTCTCCTAAGTCTTAACAGCATCTTTGCAGGGGCACAGGGGGCTGCTGATAGACAACAGGATGGGTAAAATCCACTTCTTCAAAGCCCTTCTTTTCATGGGGTTTGGATCCAGTTCATTTATATAATGACAAACCTTTGGCTTGTTTTTTGCCTAGACTTCCATGGGCACAAGGGGGGGGGTTTGGTTTTTACCAATCCTCCCTCCAGTAGGAGACGTCCAATTCCCCCCCCCCCCCCAAGCTATTCATTGGAGTCCCCTATGGAGCAGCATTTTGGGGTGCTTTTTGAACTGCTGTGGGAAGGAGGAATCAATGAAAATCACCCCCTTCCATGGAAATCTAGGCAGGATCCAAGTATTCATTTGCTCATGACAGGCACAAACATAGCTTGTTCATACTTATGCACCTTCTTATCCTCCCTCTTCCACTATCATGCAGAGTGTGATTGGAAGCTTTCTGGGATTTTTTTTCTGCACATGGTATTTCTGTCAGTTGTGTGCCCCTATCATGTCCGAGTTTTTTTCTTTTTTGCATGTCTTTTGTTCCTTTTAGTGGTCACTTCAGTCTTTAAAAATGCTTATTAAAAATGGAGAAACAGCTAGGAAAGATCAAAGCAACCACTAGAGAGAGCAAAACATGTGCAGAAAAGGGGGGGAAAGACGCAGTATGGGCACACATCTGATGAAATAACACATGCAGGGAAAAAACCCTAGTTTGGAAAGACTTTAATCATTTCCAGTTTTCCGTGACATACAAATATAGACATGTAGGCAAACTGAAGTTTGCGTCCTCCCTACAAATGGGGATTCTAATCCTCCCAATATAAAATCCTGATGGGAAGAAGTCCAGTTTGAATAGGTGCTTGCATTCAAATGTCTCAACAAACAAAGCATTGATTCAAGGCTTCCAAAACCAGAATCACCAGAAGGGACAGAGCACATGAGCTTTATTCTTGTCCATCCTAAACAAACGGAGGGCTTGCCATGACATCTGAATGCAGTATTCATCAACATTATATTTCTCAGTAATGGTTTCAGTATTCCATTCATATGCATTCAACGATTCTGGCAAAAGCTGTTTAACATGGGAGAAACGTATTTAGATCTGGCTTATCCAAAAATTTCAAACATATTCAGACATATTTTCATTAAAATGGTTCATAGACGTTTAGAGCCAGTTTTGGACCATGAAATATCATAATTTTAGGACAGTTTTGATCTGTATGGGAGCAAGTTGGGAGGATATTGTTAGAAAAATTTGTAGCCTAGTATTTAAGCATACTTTTGTAAATTACCATACCTAAATGTAAGACAGCATTTATTTACCTTCTTGTTATCTGAATCTTGTACTTTAAGGACTTTTAAATGTATCTAATCTGAAACCATGTAATCCCTGTCAGTCCAATCCCTCCTTTTTGTAGACATAATCAAAAGAATAATGTATGGCTATGGCACTCTTATGTGGCCAACAATGCAATTATGTGCAGAGTTACTCCAGTCTAAACTAATTGAAATCAGTGGGTTGAGGCTGCAGTAGCTCTGCATAGGATTGAACTGCAAGTCACGGAAAGTGGAAGTTAACTGGCCACTACAGATAACACACTGGAGTATTCTTCATGGATATTTGCTGCTGCTTCGACGCTGTTTTGCGTCGGAGGCAAATTTTGGTTATTCACTGCAGAGCCGTGTTTTCACTCACTGAGCAAAATAAGCCGGTTTAAAAGAGAGGCAATCCAAACCACTTCTGAGCCGTACTTTCCAGTAAAAGAGCGTTTTTTTGCTCGGATGCCCATGAAGAAATGTTTGCTTCGCTCCCCGGGACGTCTCCTTTCTCCTCCCCCAAGAACGGTGATTGGCTGGGGGAGTTGCCACTCTAACAGCATCGCACCGGCAGGAGGGAGACCCAGAGCAGACTGGCTGCCCCTCTTCAGAAGGGTGATGGGGGTTTTGCCGCTCTCAGGATTCCCCTCCCCAACACACACACACATAGGATCGCACCGGCAGGAGGGAGACCCAAAGCAGACTGGCTGCCCCTCTTCAGAAGGGTGACGGGAGTTTTGGCTTGGGTTTGCCGCTCTCATGGTCCCCCCCCCCAAACACACACACACACATAGGATCACACCGGCAGGAGGGAGACCCAAAGCAGACTGGCTGCCTCTCTTCAGAAGGGTGACGGGAGTTTTGGCTTGGATTTGCTGCTCTCATGGTCCCCCCCCCCCCCACACACACACATAGGATCACACCGGCTGGAGGGAGACCCAGAGCAGACTGGCTGCCTCTCTTCAGAAGGGTGACGGGAGTTTTGGCTTGGATTTGCTGCTCTCATGGTCCCCCCCCACACACACACATAGGATCACACCGGCAGGAGGGAGACCCAAAGCAGACTGGCTGCCTCTCTTCAGAAGGGTGACGGGAGTTTTGGCTTGGATTTGCTGCTCTCATGGTCCCCCCCCACACACACACATAGGATCACACCGGCAGGAGGGAGACCCAAAGCAGACTGGCTGCCTCTCTTCAGAAGGGTGACGGGAGTTTTGGCTTGGATTTGCTGCTCTCATGGTCCCCCCCACACACACTTGGATTTGCTGCTCTTGGGATGCCCCCCCGCCCAACACACACACACAGGATCATGGGAAGAGTGGGCGGGATTAGGCGGATTTGGAGCGGTGAGTCATGAGCGGCAGCAGACGTAAGCAGCGCAGAGAAGTGCGCTGTTTCTCCCGTGAAAAATTGGGATGGGGGGAGAATCTGCACTGCCATGAAGAAGCTATTTAAATCAGTTTATTATTTGCTCCGGTTCGAAACCGAAGCAAAATCCACCGTGAAGAATACCCCACTGAGTTGCATTATACGTATGTGCTGTCTCCTTTGTAGACTTCAAAGGTGAATCCCATAAAGTAGAGCTAGGTAGGATCTTGGGTGATAGCACTAATTGATGATTATGCAATATCCCCAGGACACAACACTAGAACACCTGTAATGGTATAGAAGTTCCTTCTCAGTTAAGTCCCAAACAAACCAAATGAAATACTGATAAATTTTAGTTCAGTAAATTCATGCTGAGGTCTTCTTTGTAGATTGTAGCTTTTTTTTTTTTTTTTAATAATGGGCGACTGTCAGATCAACAGCTGAGTATCCCTGAGGGACTGAAATATTTCTCTACTGCAGACCATTTATAAATAATGCCATTTTAATGTCAGATTTGTGTCCATTCTTTTGCATAGAAATTGATTTGTTTGTCTATGTAGAAAGCAGAGGGATATTGTTGGCCTATAATGGTACATAGCATGTTGGATAATGAGCAGGTTAATGATATCATTAGATTCTAATAATCTGAGTGTTGCCTGAGTGGATGTGGGTACAAACATGACCACTGACTTTGTTGCAAGGTCTTTTCTCTTGGCTTATATCTCTGTTAAGTGGTCAGGAACAACTTGGAAGGAAGAGTAGGATTGTGGCCACCTCCCTTCCCAGGCCTAAGTGACTTCTCAGAAGGTGGGCTGGTAACAGGTAGAATATCTTGACTGATGAGAGCAGTAAGTTAAAACTAGTGTTGTATCACTTTCTCTTCCGGACCTGTCCTATAGCGGTTATTCTTGGGTACCAGTCTGGTCTTGTCAATCTGTTTCTTCATTTCACTGCCTGGTGTTGCATCTCTAAGAATGTCTGATACAAATCCTTTAAATATGATTCGTTGTGCAAGGAACTGGAACAAAAATGGAATTGAACCATAGGACTTAAACATTGGATCATGGTAGTTGAAAGCATGGAGATTTATGTATGGATATATATGTACTGGTTACTGGGTTTCTTGTGTACAATAGTGTTATGTGGTCATCATATAGTTGCCCAGTGACACCCAGAAAGTGAACCTGCAGCCTGGAGTGATCCAGACTCAGGTTGATGGTGGGATGGATGTTGTTGAAGGCAGTAGTTCTCAAACTGTGAACTTTGACTCTCTAGCACCTAGGTATGTTGCAAGGCCAGGAGGGAAGAGGAGGAACAGGGTGAGCTGGGAGAGGAGGCTCTGAGAAGCTCAATGGCAAATGCCCCCAAATGGCTATGAAATATAGGCCATCTATGCTTGGTAATTAGCAGCGCATTCCAGGCTGAATTCCCCTGCATATTTTTTCCCACGGTGAACCATCGTTCAGGAAGTTACTGCAAAGCCGGCGCATACCTGCTTCGCATTAATTAAGAGCCCCTTTAACACGACCTTTTGTGTTTGCTCCGTCCCTGTCCCCGCCGGTGGCTTACTTGACTACTCCTGTTAATTTTCAAACAGGAATGCTGAAGTGTTTGCTAACTCAACACTGACTTCTTTTATACCTTGTATGAGAAGGACTGCCAAAAAAACAAATCAGTGGGCTATAGATCAAATCAAGCCTGAACTGACCCTAGAAGCTAAAATGACTAAACTGAGGCTGTCGTATTTTGGTCACGTCATGAGACGACAAGAGTCACTGGAAAAGACAGTCATGCTAGGAAAAGTTGAGGGCAGCAGGAAAAGAGGAAGACCCAACAAGAGATGGATTGACTCAATAAAGGAAGCCACGGCCTTCAGTTTGCAAGATCTGAGCAGGGCTGTCAAAGATAGGACATTTTGGAGGACTTTCATTCGTAGGGTCGCCATGAGTCAGAAGCGACTTGACGGCACTTAACACACACACACATGAGAAGAAAATGCATAGTGTTAAAATCTTATGATGAGCAAACTGCTTTTCCAAGATTAATTATTCAGTTTGCCATGTAAGCATCTTTTTCTGCTTAGCATTTCCAAAAGTTTGATTTTAATCTTAGAGACACATTAGAAACTCACTGGCCTTTGTCTGAAAATGTGCATGGCTGCATTTACGTTAGCAGAGTGGCACAGTTTCAGAAAGGATTAATGCCTACAACTTTTTCTTGGATTAGTATAACTTCAGTTTATTGGTAGCTACATTTCATCTATCAGAAAGCTTTTATATTTTGGATTCAGTGGGACAGCGAAACATTTCATTGTGAAAATCAGCCAGCTAATAAAGAATGTGCAACGAAAAATAATAATCACTGTATCTAATAGCAAACTTTTATCTAATAGCAAAAGTTGCGCAATGGAGCTGTCCATATGCAAGATATGGATTGGCATTCCCAAAGTATCTCGTTGCTTGGCATTCCCAAAGCTTGGCATTCCCAAAGTATCTCGTTGCATCCATAATCTGCTTTCTTATAGTACACAAAGAGGAACTAAACACTCTTTCAAGGATTGGGCTGACAGAATGATATGGTCTTGCATAAAAACTGGCTGTCCTCTGAAACGAGGGCCAATGCATTTTCCTTGACTGCAGCATTTTCCTTGATTTCTTCATGAAAACAGAAACAGTATATGCCAAGATGTTAAAAACAGGCACCTCTTTGTTTCTGATATAGGATGACAGTGATGTAGAGTGGAAATTTGCTCGCTCTAAGCTCTGGTTATCGTACTTTGATGATGGAAAAACGCTGCCACCGCCATTCAGTCTTGTACCAAGTCCAAAGTCCTTTATTTATTTCTTCTTGAGGATCATTAAATTGCTTACGTGCAGGAGGAGAAGTCTGCAGAAGGATATGGAAATGGGAATGGGCAACTCAAAATCTAGGGTAGGTGTCAACAAGACTTGAATTATGGTTCATTGAACTGTCTTCTTTTTTAGTCCTTTATTGTTTCTTGAATCCTAAGTAATTATTTGAACTCATGAGGGATTCCTTGTTGTACAGTCTATAATTTAAACAATGTGGAAATATAAAGGGTGGGGGGACTTTGAAAAGTAACCAAGGAGGACCCTGAGGGCTCCTCTTCCCGTGCTAAACCAGAGCAGTCCATGACAAAAGGTGGGAGGAAACTGAATTCAGCCCCTGTGGTTGAAGGAACACAGTGTGAGTCCTCTTTTTGTAGTGCATCTATCTTCCCCCATTTGTAATACTCCCCTGTTGGCCCATGAGGAACTCGTGGCAACCATTTTCCACTTGGCAACGGCTCAATATTTTCACTATCAGTCAAACCCTTTTTTTACTAGTGGCAGAGAGGATAAAGGTTTACAGTAAAAATGTCAGGGTCCTCTACTAATAACCTATTTTGGTTGTTTTCAGTATCATAGTCATATTTGTTTTTAAAAAAATGAAATCTCAGTTAAATTATAATAAAATAAAATAACCAAAAGAATTAAATAAAAGAATTAAAATAATAATAAATTGTTATTTTAATTATCAAATAGCATAATTTAAAGCATTTTTAAATTTAATTTTCTCTCATTGTGAGCCGTATTGAATGCCCGTTAGCAGGCTGAAAGCCCACTTTAGCACTTAATTTAGTACTCAGATTTAGCACATAGGGGATGCTTGCTAGTGTAAGCAAATTTACTGAACAGTAAAGTGTTTTCCAACCACAGTATTCTTCATGATCCCAGTACAGTTTATAATTAAAATAAAATAACTATTTTAATAGTTAAAATACATCTTCTTTGGCACATTCTTGAAGCTGGAAGTAAATATCCATATAAGGAATTTGCAGAATCAAAGCTCAATTGGTTTCATGCTGAACACTTTCTGTATAATTTCTGTAATCAATATCAAAATGATTCCAAGTTACTGCAGTAAATTCCATTGACCATACTCTAATTTCAGTTTTATCTTTCCTAGCTTAACCTCTTTTCTCAATCCAACTCGAGGGTTTTCGAATCGCACAGCTTTAATAGCATTCTCAATCAGCCCACACGCTATCAGGTAAGTAGTTATCCTGCAACTCTTACAAACATGTTTATGTGAATAAACTACACGTTTCCGTTCTTCGGACATATTGGGCTGTTACAGATTTGAATTGTGTAGCACAGATCATGTAAGAGGGAAGTTATTCATTGTCCTAGTGTCCCCCCCCCCACTTTTTAAACAGGTGAGTTTGGATGTTCTGTGGAAGCCCCTGCTTAGAAGAGAAGTTCTGAAAAATATACCCGCAAATACAGGAACATTTTGGGATCCCACCCCCAAATGTACTTGATCATGAACATGCAATTAAAATAAGTAAAACTTGCTTCTGAGTAAACATGTTTACAGTCTACCTTATAAATCTTCTACGACAATTGAGATATTGAATGATGAAACTAATTCACCTGGAAGATTTTATGATTCAGCTGACTCACAGACGTGAAAATACAACAGCTGCAGGGTGCTTTTGGTCTTGTTCTCTCTTGAGTTCAAAGAGCAAAAATCTGGAGTGCTTTTGGAAGAAATGTAGATGTGGTCATAAAACAAATCTTTGGGTATTGTCCCCCTTTGAAGCCAAAGATATTTTAATTAGGTTATCTTAAAAACAGCAAGAAAAAACACAAAGTAGTGGGAAATTTCTACATGAATATCAATAACAAAATACTGAATACACAAGCTCCCATCTACTGAGCAGTGGCTAAGAAAACTATATTAGGCTACTGTTAACATTCCACATTATACAAGGTTTGGGAAAAAGCAGTTATTTATTTGGCACTGTTGGAACAATTAAAATTGTTCATTGGAATACAGTGGGAATATTAGAAAACATAGACCACAGGTATTGGCTATTGCTTAAGATATGGTTGGTGTATGAGTAGTTATATTAAATTTTGTTCTTCTGTAGTTCTTTGTATGTAACATTTAATACAACAAAATAAAAAGTAACAGTTTAAATTCTGAAAGAATGGAATTGTTATAATTATTAGGGACCTTAGATACCATTTTCCATTTGGAGCATGTTGAATTGCAGAAAAATTGCCTAACTAAAGTATTCCATCTCAAAAAGATCAGTGAATAAAATGTAAGTGATTCGTTTATTTCAAATAGCAATCTGCATAAATAAACAAGCATATTATTCAGAGACAGTGATATAAAATATTTTACAATACACTTCTTTTTTATTGTTGACTGAGATCTGAGCTTGAGCCTTATGCTACATGAGGTTTTTATTTTCTGAATTAAAAATGCACACAATAGATCTTTAATTGCTGATATGATTGAAACAAGGGAGTTTGAAGTACTGCTCCTGGATCTTCCTAGCCTCACATCCAAAGATGTGTTAGGAGAGGCTTAGTAGAGGTTACCACCTCCCAAGCCCACAAGCCCTATGTAGTTAAGTATGGCAGGATCCAAGGTATTTCTGGTTCCAGTTCCTCTTTAGCTCCATAGACCTTAGAGGCTGGCATATGGAAAAGTGCTTTTAGCATCCAGGTGATGCCTGGATGCTAACCAATTTTGTTTGTTTATTTACAAAATTTATACCCTGCCTTTCTACCCTCATCAGGGTCCCTGAAACAGCTAACAAGATTTAAAACATACATAATATGGCACTGGTAGCCTTAGTTGATGATATCCAGCTGAATGTAGACAAAGGCCATGCCTCTTTGTTGCTCCTTCTAGATTTATCTGCATCCTTTGATACAGTGGAACACGCCATCTTATTGAAATGTTTGGAGGCAGAAGTAGGTATCAGGGGATGTGCTTTGAATTTGTTTAAATTGTTCCCTATAGATTGGTCTCAAAGAGCTGCTATCAGAGACCAATTGTCATCAGTGAGGGACTTGTCCTGTGGGGTTCTACGGGGCACAGTCCTATTCCCCTTACTATTCAATCTCTATTTAAAGCTCTTATGAAAAATCATTTGGAACTTTGGAACTGGGGATTATCAGTATGCTGATGACATCCGGCTCTATATTTTACTATCCAAACTTCCTGGCCCTGCAGTTGAAGTCTTGAGCCACTGCTTGACTTCTGTGGTTGAATGGCTCAGAGGGAACGAATGGAACCTGAATCCTAGCTAGGACAGTTTTTTATTAACACTGTGTAATCCTCTTTCAGTCTCAGTTCGAAAGGTGGACTGCAACTACAGTAAATAAAATAAAACAAATAAATAAAATCACATCATTAAAACAATTAAAACCAAAGCTAAAATACCCATACAAAACCATGAAAACTGCACTTAAAACATAGGGCAGTTAGGAGGGATCACTGAAGGAATGTCAGAGGAAACAGAAAAGTCTTCTGGCAGAAGATGGCAACAGGAGACAGGCGAGCCTTCCTTTGCAGAGAATTCCATGATGGCACATTATTTCTGCACTTTTTTGGTACCTTAATTTTGCTTGCCAAGCCATGCATTCCATACAGCAAAAACGTCCCAAATTCCCTGATCACTCATCATAACTAGGGTAAATAACTTGAGTTGTCATCGTGTCACCCTTGCCAGTTGTCTTCTTCAATTTGGATGATAATTTTGCAGTATTCCAAGGGTTGGGGGGACGAGGGAAAAGCCTTACTTCTCAGAAACAGTGTAATGGATTTTAAAAATTTTTTTGCTGACACCTTGTGGTGAAAAGAGCTTGCGGCAATCTGAGTGCAAGATTGGTGTGATTATTTAAATGTCAAATCAACCTTGATCTTTCGGCATGGAATGTTACTGGGAGGAGTGGTTATGCTATATTTAGAAGTCACTCCAAAGATATAGTGGCACACTGTAACAATTTATTCTCTGTGTATTGACATGATCTAGCCTCCTGCAGGGTGCAAAATCCCAAGTGAGGCAGGTCTGTGCGATCTGTGTATGGGAGAGGCTCACTTGCTTTCCATTGTGAGCCCACTGGAGGAGAAGGGAGGAAACCTAAAAGATGCTGTTGAGTACTATGGGGGGGTCCCCTGCCATCTACAAAGCTCTGTTAGGTGGACATGTACAAAAGATAGATCAGATCCTGTCTAGTTATTGGCCAGTTTATATACAGTGGTGAATCAGCCCAATAGATGTGACTGTCTCGTAGGGTCCACTTTTTAGTGCAAATTCTGTATGTGCTTAAAAAACCCCAAAGAATATATTTAATGAGAAAATATGTTCTATAACTCTGCCAAACCAAAATAGACAGTACTTATCTAGATTGACTGATGGTCTAATTTAGTTTCTAATTTAGTTCCTATGCTATACATATTAAGCAGATGCAACTGAAAGACCTTGTAAGCGCTAGGTGACATTTAGAGACCAGCCATGTTGTGTCAGACAAATGGTCCATCTGTCAGGCTGTTATCTCGGTTTCTCTGTTGCCTCTGTTCCTTTGCTGAACCGTCCAGACTTCAAGGACAGCTTCACATACCAAAGCCTGGGAACGCTACCCCTGGGAAAGTGTGCTCTGTTTATGCTTTGTGTGTTCTGTAATCTCCCGCCTTATTCAAGCTTTATATTGCCAACTAACGAGCAAGACCCTCATAGCTGTCATCTTATCCTATATGCACTGTATTGCCTATTTGACCAGTAAAAGCCATCTGCTTGGATTCTAACTGTCTCTGTGGTGATTTCTGGTTCTTTGGGTCAAGAGCTGACATTATGACAGCTATCACTACAATTCTTCTTCAACGATCCCCTAGTCAGGCTGGAGCCCTGGAGGGTTCGCCTGCCACTCGGATAGGAGCTAGGAGGTCGCTCTCCGAGTGAACCGGGATTACTACTTCCTGGAACCCTGGAGTCCTCATGTGGGGATCCTACCCTTCTACAGGACATCGTCGCTGAACTTTTTAGGACTACTCTAGAGGCTTGCCGCTTGGAGGGACTAGTACAGACACAGTGGCAATCTCTAGTGAAAGTTCTCTGGATGTTAACCTCGGATGATACTAATACTCGTTTAGATCTCCAGGATTTTGATCAGTTGCTGGATGATGCCCGGCTGGCAACTGAGGACTTACAGGTACTAACCGGATTATTGGATGAACTTATTGCCCGTGAGTCTCTCCCATTCACGGCCCCTACTACCTTGGGAAAAGGTACCATGGCAGGAGCCTCAGGTCTTTCCCTGATACCCGATGCAGCTAGTTGTCAAGCTGAAGCCAAGCGGGTCGCTGTCCATACGGCCCTCCTCTTTGCGGATTGTACAAAGGATACTACAGTAGCCACCTTGGCCCAACGTTTGGCCTCGACGTTTGGGGCCGACGTACCCGCTATCGCGGTTCGGATACAACCATTGCTGGGCGGGGAACCCGACCCCATACTCTCACTCCTGGAAACAGAACTTTTACCGCACGTTACCGCAACTGAAGCTCTGAAACTCGAAGCCCGAAAGGTTCTCGCAGATGAAGCTGCTGAAGCGGCTAAGGCGGCGGCCGAAGCCCAAGCCGCAAAGGATAAGGAGTTACAATTGGCTGCGGATCGTGCGCGGACCGGCGGTCGCCCTAAGGACACTGTAAAGAGCGGCCCTCCGTTAGGTCTGTCTTTTTCCCCGGTGTTTGTCCCGTCGCGCACGACCCAACTCGCACGCCGCCTTGCAGACCGACGCCAAGACTCCGGAGAGTCTGCTGACGAGGACCTATATGGGGACAGTTCTCAATGGGCCACGAGTTTCCGGACAAGTAAACCTCATCGTACCGGCGGCCCAGGAGAGGATGTTCACCTGTTACGAGCCCAATATCGAGAGTTGTCCGACCGCGTCGATCAACTCCAAGAGCTAATGGAACAAATGCTGCAGGACAACAGGCAGTTGCAGCAAGCCCTGATAGCCCAAGCACAGCCCGTCCCAATACCGGGTCAGGGGGGACCAGTCCAACCTCCTGCACCACCTCCACCTCCCGGAGCTCCCGTTCTACCTGCACCCGGAGCACCTGTGCAACCGGGTCAACCCATACCCGGTCCTTGGAAACAACTCAAGTTGAAAACTACGTATGATGGATCTCTTGAAGCCCTACCCTGTTTCTTGCATCAGGTGGACAGTTATATGCGAGAACAGGGACAATTGTTCCCTACCGAGGACAGCCGGGTGCGCTACGTAGCTTCCCTTCTGACAGGCAAAGCGGCCGACTGGATGGTCCTCCAATTCGACACCCGATCCCGCTCTATCCGTTCCCTCAACAATTTCATGACTGCTTTACGTAGGAGGTTTGAGGACCCCTTTCTGGGGGAACGGGCCAAAGCGGAGCTGCTACAACTAAGACAGGGCTCTACTCCAGTCCGAGAGTTTGCCGATGAATTCCAAAGACTGGCGAGCAAAATTGTGGGCTGGCCCGAGGCCACCCTAATTCACCATTTCAGGGAAGCCTTAAACCCTGACGTCCTGAACTGGTCGTACATGCGGGGCGATCCCGACACTCTCGAGGATTGGATTCTATTAGCCGAAGAAGTAGAAAGCCGCCGGCGCTTTATTTCCCTTGTCCGCCAAAAACACAAGGAGAAAAGCGCCCAAAAGCCCCAGCCCAAGGCACCACCCCCCGCTATACGGAAGCCGACACGTCCACCCCAGGAGCGCGAAACCCGATTCCAAAGGGGTGCCTGCCTCATTTGTGGGGAACAGGGCCACTTTGCAGCGGTCTGCCCGTACCGCCCTGAACCCTTTCGTCCCAGCACGGCAACTCGAGCTAGGGGACGACCGCAACGCAGAGGCACCGCGGCCACCCGCAGCGCAGCGCCGGGAAGACCCACACCCTCCTCACTTCACGCTGGAGACTCATCTGTCCTGCCTGCATCAACTGACCCAGCCGGGTCTCGGATTACAAGTGCCCCATTGTGGGACAACTTTCCCTCTTCGGACGAAGAGAACCCATGGACTTCTCCGGCTTTAAACCTGGAATCTCCCCTTGATTTGTCAAAAAACGGCTCCGGTCTGTGGTGAGTGGAGCGTCTCCACAGACCTCTGCAGATTCTCCTGCTAAACCGACAGCTCCCACCAAAGTAAAGGAAGTAGAAACCACCGTTTATGTAGACGCCATTCTACAACATCACGAAGGTGGCCCCCAACTACCCGTTAAAGCACTTATTGACTCTGGTTGCAGTCGCACTCTCATAAGCGCAGCCACATTCGCAGCACTCAAAGTCGAGTCCGAGGCTTTACCAGCCCCCGTCCAATTTGCCCAAATGGATGGGAGCCATTTCAAAGGGGGTCCAGTTGATCATCGCACTATAGGGGTGGCGATGGGAATTGGCTCCCACTGGGAACAAATCGACTTTACCATAGCCCCTATTCGATTCGAGGTGGTCCTGAAAATTAACTGGATTAAAGGTCATTGTCCCAGTATCGATTGGGACACGAACACAATCTCCTTTGACAACCCTAAATGCGATCAGCACCGACAGCAAGTTGCGGTGCTGTCTCCACCCGCTTCGGCATTACTCTCCGAGGTCCCATCAACACCAGCCCTCCCTGAAATATACCAAGACTTCGCGGATGTCTTTAACATTAAAGAATGTGATGCCTTACCCCCTCACCGGGCTACTGACTGTGCAATTGAAGTGGTGAAGGACTGCACATTAACCAAAAGTAAAATCTACCCAATGAGCACTTCCGAGCGCACTGTGCTTCGGGACTTTTTGGACAAAAACCTTGCCAGAGGGTTCATTCGCCCATCGAATGCTCCCAACTCAGCCCCCGCGTTTTTTGTCCGAATAAAGGAGGGCGACCTACGCCTCTGCATTGACTTCCGAAAACTCAATGCAGTTACTCAAACCAACGCCTATCCTATACCACTAATTTCAGATATCTTGGGACAACTACAAGAAGGACGTATTTTTTCTAAATTGGACCTGGTAGAAGCCTACTACCGCGTCCGCATCCGAGAGGGGGACGAACCCCTCACTGCCTTCTCTAGCTGCTTTGGAATGTTTGAATTCCTTGTAATGCCCTTCGGGTTAAAAGGGGCCCCGGGGGTCTTCATGCAACTCATCAATGAAATCCTTCATGATTTACTATACCGCGGGGTGGTGGTTTATTTAGACGACATTCTCATTTATTCAAAAACCATGGACGAGCATGTCACATTGGTCCGAGAAGTTCTGCACCGCCTACGCAACCACCAACTCTTCGCAAAGCTGGCTAAATGCGAATTTCACCAGAGCAAAATAACTTTCTTGGGATACATAATCTCCCACCATGGCCTTAGCATGGACCCGGACAAGGTCCGTTCCGTCCTCGAATGGGCACCTCCCTCCAACCGCAAGCAAGTACAACAATTCCTGGGCTTTGCTAATTTCTACCGCGGATTTATTCCAAACTTCGCCCAGATAGCACTGCCCATCACCGACCTTCTAAAAACCAAAGGTAAAGAAAACTCTGCCACATTGCCCTCCGCTAAAATACTGTGGACTACTCAATGCCAAGCCGCCTTTGTAGCTCTCAAACGCCTTTTCACATCAGAACCGGTGCTACGGCACCCAGACCCTAATCAAATGTTCATTGTGCAAGTCGATGCCTCCGACGTAGCTATGGGGGGGGGCCCTGCTGCAAAAAGGACCTAATGGTCTCCTTCATCCTTGCACTTATTTCTCTAAGAAGTTTGCGCACTCCCAATTGAACTGGCCTATTTGGGAGAAAGAAGCCTCAGCTGTTCACCATGCTCTTACTCTTTGGCGACAATTCCTAGAAGGGTCCAAAGTCCCCTTCGAAGTTTGGACCTATCACAAGAACCTGGCCGCCCTCACAGGAACCCATAAATTATCCGCAAAACAACAACGTTGGGCGGAATTCTTTGCTCAGTTTCGTTTTGTCCTGAAGCATGTCCCAGGAAAACAAAACGTTCTCGCGGATGCTCTCTCCCGATTGCCTCAATACCCGGCAAAACTCGATCGGCCAACAGACTCTTTATTTACGCCCGCACAAAGAGAAGCCCTGCCCGTATTGGCTGTACAAACCCGATCCCAAACGCTACCCCAGCGACAACACACAGTCACCAGCGGGCAAACCCCTCCAACCCTACCGGCTGCTCTCCTGCCTCCTCAACGGAACACCGCGATGGCTCCGGCTCCAGCTCCGACTCCTCCAACTCAACCGGCCGCCCAGCCACCTGAAGTCTATGCACCGCAACACGTAAGCGTTTCCCCCTCGCCGACCCCCCTACCTACTCCTACTACTACTTTGAACGAGGGGGGGGGGTTCCCGTCTCCGATTCTTTCTTAAAGTCCCTGCGGGAACACTGCCTTATGGAACATTCTGATCACACCCTGCCTCCTGGTGTTGTTGAACAAGGGGGCTCTTGGTACAAAGACTCAAAATTGTATGTACCCAAAGCGCTCCGAAAAGACGTCTTACACTTGGCCCATGGAATGAAAACCGCAGGGCACTTTGGGTTTCTAAAGACCCTTCACCTGTTGCGCAGACAGTTTTGGTGGGGGGGAATGCGTTCTGATATTGACTCTTTTATTCGCAGCTGTCCTATTTGCGCCACAGTCAAACCCCCAGGACTACTGCAACCGCTTGAAATACCCTCCAAACCCTGGGAAGTGATTGCTATGGATTTTATGACGGATCTCCCTCTCAGCGGGGGGAAAACTGTACTGTGGGTTATCACTGACTTATTTTCTAAGCAAATACATTTGGTTCCATGCGCAGGGATCCCCTCCGCTCAGAAATTGGCCCGCGTCTTCGTGTCACATGTCTTTAGACTACATTCGTTTCCGCGCAAAATAATCTGCGACCGCGGCAGTAGCTTTGTTGCAAAGTTTTGGAAAGCTTTTCTCAAATTGGTGGGGGTGGAGCAAGGATTGTCTAGTGCATACCATCCCCAAACGGATGGCCAGACCGAACGTGTTAATGCTGTACTTGAATGTTATTTGCGCTGTTATGTCAATTACCACCAAGATAACTGGGTAGAACTGTTACCTTTTGCAGAATATGCTTACAATAATGCTGTACATCAATCCACTGGTTTCAGCCCGTTTTATGCAATATATGGACAGGACTTCGGTCCTATCCCCCCTGTAGAGGCTGTGGAAGGGGAGGGGGATGCCGACATTGCCTCTTGGGCACACACCCTCCGCACTACATGGCCCTGGCTGATTAGCAATCTTGCCCGAGCCAAGCGCTTATACAAAGCACAAGCCGATAAGCATCGGTCCCCCGGTGGGGACCCACAAGTAGGTAACCTGGTATACCTATCCACCAAGAATCTGCGTTCCACCCGCCCATGCCATAAACTCAACGCTAAGTACATTGGCCCATTTCCCATCACTCGCATCATAAATCCTGTCACGGTGGAACTATCTCTCCCCAAAACCTTAAGACGTGTGCACCCCGTTTTCCACATCAGCCTCCTGAAACCCCATATTGCTTCTCCGCAATGGCATCCAGAACTGCCTCCCGAACAGCCCATAATGGTGGGGGGGGAAGAACATTTCGAGGTCTCCAAGGTCCTGGACTCCCGTATTCACCATGGAGTTTTACAATACCTAGTTCGCTGGAAACACTTCCCCCCTGCCTATGACGAGTGGGTTCGCGCACGAGATGTCTCCGCCCCCAAGCTCGTCAACGCCTTTCACATTGCCTACCCAGACAGACCAGCCCCCTTGCAGGATGGGAGGGGGCCTTAAGGGGAGCAGGATGTCAGGCTGTTATCTCGGTTTCTCTGTTGCCTCTGTTCCTTTGCTGAACCGTCCAGACTTCAAGGACAGCTTCACATACCAAAGCCTGGGAAAGCTACCCCTGGGAAAGTGTGCTCTGTTTATGCTTTGTGTGTTCTGTAATCTCCCGCCTTATTCAAGCTTTATATTGCCAACTAACGAGCAAGACCCTCATAGCTGTCATCTTATCCTATATGCACTGTATTGCCTATTTGACCAGTAAAAGCCATCTGCTTGGATTCTAACTGTCTCTGTGGTGATTTCTGGTTCTTTGGGTCAAGAGCTGACACCATCTAGTTATGCATCCTGTTCCACCAAATGATCAAAGAAGAAGGAATTTGTGGTTGATTGGACTCTTTGGCAAGAGCTTTGGAGATACAAAAGAAATCCTGTTACTGAAAAAGAGTTAACCCTTTGGTGCCTCCTCTAAATCACAAAATGTGACAAAATTACTAGGTAAAATATGTAAGCTATTGCTGACACACGATACAGAAGACGAACAAGTAAAGTCATGTCAAATTAAATGGATGGAAAATCTTAATGAGATTATAACAACAGACGAATGGGAACAGCTATTTCGTAGAAATCTTAAATTCACCTTCTGCCAAGGGATTCAGAAAAATTGGTTGAAAATGTTACATAGGTGGTACATCACGCCGAGCGATATCCAGAATATGAACAGTTCGACATCGGGGTTGTGTTGGAAATGTCGTAAAGCTAGAGGCACCTTTTATCACTGTTGGTGGACATGTACATCAGTCCAAAAACTTTGGAGGAAAATTCCTAAGAACATAGAAGTTATCATCAGTCAACCTATAACATATGATCCTAAACTATTCCTCCTGAGCAAAACACCTGACGAAAGCGGTAAAGACCAACAGGTCATACTAAAATAACTAATTACAGCGGCAAGAACAGTGTTAGCATCACTGTGGAAAACAGATAAAATAGCAAAAATCGAAACTTGGATTGATAAAGCTTACGAATATATAACATTGGCACACTTAACAGAAACATTACAAAAAGACACTCAGACCAAATAAAGACAAATGGAATTCCTTCTATGAATATATTAAAATCAAAAAATAACAACAAAATCTTATGAGTCAAAAGAAAGTTAAATCAACGATCAAATGTACTACGTTAATAAATGATTGTAATTTTGAACCTTATAAGGGGGTAGGACTTAGCATTTTTTTTAAATGTCAAATATTGTATAACTGATGGTCTTCCCTTTCCCTTTTCTTTTTCCCTGTATCCTTATTTAATACTGAAAACCAATAACAATATTTATTAAAAAAATGTGACAAAATTAGGATGGACTGTTTTTTTAATTAATTAAGATCTGTGCAGATATTGTTTAGGTTTAAGGCTTAAAGTTAAGGGGCGGGTCATGATCTAAACTGGGTCTGGTCAGGGTAGGGTTATAAAAGAACTGTGACAAAAATATTGAATTGTAATACTATGTATTGTTTCGACTGCAAGAGACATGTTTTTGGATTTACAGCCACATTCTAACCATTTATTTAATTATAGTCCTATCCTGCCCCTCCCCCCACCAAACTAGAGCTCAGGGTGGCTATGAGCCTATTAGCACCTTAAACACTAACAAGTCAATGAAAGCTTATACTGGGATAAGATTTTTTAAAGTTTTTATTTTATTATTTTTAAGGTGCCACTACACTCCTGCACACAACTGCTCCTCTGGAATTCTAACCATAATTACTCAGAATTAAATCCCATTCCACTAATATTAGTGGGAATTACTTCCACAGAGGAGAAGAAACATCATATGTGCCATCCTTAGTTCTTTGCAGGAAGGATAGATAAAAATAGAATAGTGCATCATATTGCATCCCTAGACTGATAATATTATGAACCTGATGAGCACTGTTCTTTTTTCCCCCAACACAGCAAATCATGAAGAGACTTATAAAACGTTATGTTTTGAAAGCACAAGTGGATAAAGAAAATGATGAAGTCAATGAAGGTAAGAGGCACTCCAGACTTAATAATTTACTTCTACAATCGCAGGACCTTTTTAATTGTCTATAGTGTAGTCAGACTATAATGCAGTAACTTCAGTGGGCTTAGAAGGGTGTAACTGTTTAAGATTGCACTGCAGCTGGATGTTTCAGAGCAAGCTACAAAACACTGCCAACAAAATTTCCTTTGTTGTTCTGATAAACTAATAGCAGCATCTTATCAAATATTCTTTGCAGAAGACCTGTCCTTTTAGCCCTCTGAAAATGTGTTGGGTAGTGCTGTGTCAATATGTTTAAATAGATAGAATAAACTGCATAGAAAGGAAACTATGATTACTCATGTTTTACAATTCAGGAAGAGAGGCAATCGAGTCCACTGGCTGTTATAGGCACTGTGGAACAAAACAAGGATTGTTACATGGTCTTCTCTAAAAAAGTCATTGCCTGGAACAGAATATCCTTAACCACAGCACAGGCTTTCCCTCGAACTACGGAGAGCTTGGGAAGGCCAGAATACACATTATGCAAAAGATTCATAACTGGATCACTCAATGGGATGTATTTAAAATTTCAAAACAGCCCCCAGGAGAAGTAAATCAGATAGATGCAGGGTCGGGTTTTTAATCCTTCATTAAAATTGTTCCCCTGAAGCTGCCGTTTGTACAGTTGGGGTGGGGGAAAGACAGATCTTATTTCTAACTCACTGTGACTAATGTCTTGGAGCAGGGGGAACTAATGGAGGAAATCACCCTCCTCCAATCCTAAACTGCACCCTAATACAATTCTCATGTGCATAGGCACATATATCTTGGCTTTTTTGAAGCATCCCCCCAAAAAGGTTGGGAGATCTTGTCACAGATCTCATTTGGTCCTCATTCAAACGATCTTTCTGGTGTGTTTCTTCAAGAAATAGAGCAAACATCTCTGAGACATTTGAGTGTCTGGCATAACAGCACATATTTGTTTTAATCCAGTTTCAAATTGTATTGTTAGTTAATTGCTATATACCCTGCGCTGAAAACTGCAATAAGAAGACTTGAATGTTGATGCTAATTATTTCTTTTGTCAACTCTTACAATTCTTCATCTTTCTTTCAGACATGTCACACTTACTTCTAAGTGTTGATGTCAGGATTAATTAGGGCTGTTGAAATGTTGCTATCTCAGTGCTGAAGATGCTAAAAATATTAATACCAAGGCTGAAATCAGTTGAATACACTGAAATTAATTTTTCCCATTCACACATTTTAATAGGATTTTTCTGCTGATTATTTGCGTGACCTCTAACTTTTTCTAATTATATGCATTTGATTTAAATAAAGTCAGAGTTTATCTTCAGTAAACTTGAATAAAATAGCTCAGTGCTACATTACTTATGGTGCTTACAATGCCATCCTAATCAGAGTTACATCCTTCTAGGTCCATTGACATCAATGACATCAAGTCCCATACAAACTGTTGAGATAACTGAGAGTGTTCCAATTGATAATTCTTACTTTTGGTAAATCCATTGAAAGTGAAGTACATTTAACAGTGTAGTCCAAAGCAATTGGCTTAGAATGATATAATTCTGTTTTAAAATTGCCCTGTCAATACCCTTGGATTTCAATTTAAAATGTTAGATTTTTTTTAACAGAGCAATCCTAAAGGCACTTTCCTGAGAGCATTGAGTAGACTTGAGTAGGAATCTGAGTATATCTGTTTAGGATTACGATTACACTGTGAAATGCTTAACTTTGTTCTTTGTTCAAGCTGCAGGAAAAGGATCCAACTATTATATGTCACATTTCAAATGTTAATATCAAGTTGTTCAATTAAACAACATCCTGTTACAGCAGGGGGTCCCCAACCTTTTTAAGCCTGTGGGCACCTTTGGAATTCTCACACAGTGTGGCAGGCACAGCTACAGAATGGCTACCACAGCTTACCTTCAGTCACACAGTGAAGATCCTTGTGCCATAGTGGCAGCTGCTGCCAAAGCAACGTTTTAAAAAATCTGTGCAGTCAATCAGAACTACTGCTGAGCAAAAGCCCCAAGTAGCCCTGCCCACTTTCTAAAAACACTTGATGGGCTACAGGAAAAGTGTCAGCAGGTGCCATGGCACCCATGGGCACTACATTGGGGACTCCTGTATTACAGCATGAAAATAGCTGGGTATAATACCATGCGTGGTTTCAAAGGAACAGTACCTCTTTCAGTTGTTCCTAGGTGTCTGTGTGTGTGTGTATAAGGGAAAGCCATAGTCACCGCTGCATACATAACATAAACTAAAAGGAATGAGTGTGCCATTCCCCTATTTACTTCCCCAATCAAATTTGGCTCTACTTTAAACAGATGAAAAGAAAGGAATTTGGTTCCAGGAAAAGGAAAACATGTATGTGTTGTGTCCAAGGAAGCAACACCTTCAACATTCTAGTACGCTGGCATCATTAGCCTTTTAGTCACTTCGCTCTCTCCCCGCCTTTTCTGAATGCTGTTTGTGGCAGCATCTGGAAAATGCGGGGAAAGAGCGAAGTGACTTCTAAAGGTTGGAGAAGATGTGCATAATGAAGATAAAGCCCCAAAGTAGTCCGGGGTGTGTGTGTGTGTGATCGCCACGGAAACAACCCGTGCATAAAAGGCCATTGCTTGCTGCTGGCACTAATATTATTCCCTGAAAAAACCTGCAATATGCAGTAAGACATTTCTGTAAACATGCTAATTAATCTGTTAAAGACTACAGTTGTAATCTAACACTGTATATGATTCATCATCATAAAATGAGAATGTCAAATAACAGCTGTTTTAGGTGAAAGCACCATAACAGAATGTAAGTACTTAAAAGTATCTTTAACCAGCTATCTCTTAAATCTTTCTTTTCCTTATTTCCACAGGTGAATTAAAGGAAATTAAACAAGATATTTCAAGTCTTCGTTATGAACTTCTGGAAGATAAGTCTCAAGCAACAGAGGAGTTAGCAATTCTCATACATAAACTGAGTGAGAAACTCAGCCCAAATATATTGAGATGTGAATGACCTAGAATTACGTGACCTAACTTAACCCTGGGACTTTGACCACAGCACAAGTATTGGCAATAATATTTCTAAGTAACTTATCTTATACTTGAAAACTATATTGTAGATTTTTAGCACTCTATAACTTTATGTACAGCTTTGTTTGAAATACAGTCTTAGAAACTTTTATGAATTTAAATGCAAAAAAAGTTCTGTTTTATTTATTGTGTATTATAAACCATACTTTGCATTTATTAAGATGCAATTGTATATGAACTATCTTGCATTGCTAATTGTTTTTTTAAGAAAATTTGAATATTCTTTGCACTGAACAAAGAAAAACAACAACATAAATCTGTTCTCTACCATGCTAGTGAACAGGATTCTGTGGAATGTAGTTACTAGTGTTCAGACAGCTCAGTGAAAGGTTACTTGAAATTACTTTTCGCATAATCTAGTCAAAGTCAAGTGCTTTTGAGTCCCATTGGAATCAATGGGAAAGATTTACAGAGCGCTCCTGTGGTCCCAGTGCACTGGCAGCCTGCTAGAGCTGGTGTAACATCAGCATAGTTTTTGTTGATATACTCTCTTCTTCCAGTAAAGAAATAGGAAAAGAAAATAGAGTCATTTTAAATGACAGAGATCATGGTGACACTGCCACTAGTTGTGAATGATGCCCCATAGCCAACATGTGGAT
This sequence comes from Euleptes europaea, assembly GCF_029931775.1. Taxonomy (NCBI): domain Eukaryota; kingdom Metazoa; phylum Chordata; class Lepidosauria; order Squamata; family Sphaerodactylidae; genus Euleptes; species Euleptes europaea. Next base: position 32,032,489 of record NC_079320.1, on the reverse strand, counting down.
TCTCATAGATCGGTGTTTGAGGCAAACAGCTTACTTACCCTTCTGACAAGAAAGGACACAGGGAAACTCAGGGAAGGAAGAGCATTCCTATATATCACTTGAGAGGAAACACACAGGAAGAACCTGCAACCTCCCTAGAAAAAGGGGCCAGATTCCACTGGGAGAGCAAGATCTCTGGAAGAAAGAGGTTTTTTTTGGGGGGGGGGAGTTGCAAGGCAAGGAGAAAGGATCCAGTATGACAAGCAACAAATGAAGACATGTTGCCAAAAATAATATTGTCATCTCTCAAATAATTCACTGGGAAATGGTACTGAGAAGGGAAACAGAAAATGGGAGGTTGTGTCTTGCCAGGGGAAAAGATAAGTTTAAGATAAGTTTTGGTGAACCACAACCGTGACAATAGCAAAACAAAAGGAAGTAGGTCTTGAAGCTGCACCTAACACAATGCAAGACATTCTGTAATGACACAGCCAAAGGGGCATACCAGAAAAGTACACTTCATGGGGTATGTGGTGACAACATATACATCAGGGTTCAAAAGCCTGCAGAGAAAGCCCTAGTTCTGTAACAGCACAGATAAAGAATGTCTGAGGTCCCAAGTTCAAAACCTGCAAGAAGTCACCCATAGAGACGGCTGGGAGAAGTCCCCACACAACTTCTGAGAGAATATTATTATTGGCTGTCTCAGACTGCCATTCATTTTACTTAATATTTTCCCATCCAGCTATGCACGTGTTATGTTCATAAGGCTGTTGTCACTGTCTGCTGATTATCATCCTATGCCACCATCTTCCATCCTGTCAAGCAGCCTAAATGCATGGTTTAACGCACCAACAGTGATTGGGGGACTGTGAACCCTGAGAAACCTGCTCTTCCCAGAGCAAAATGAGTCAGAGTGGAGAATCCTTCAGCCCATTCCCTGTAAGAGAACCTTCCTGAAAGTTATGGTAGGAAAGGATCCCATCTACACAGAGACACAGCTGTGAAACAGTCTGAGCTTTTATAGAACAGCACCAATGAGGTTCTGAGTGCAAGTATGACAGATTTATTTACTTCATTTATACCCCACCTTTCTCCTCAATGGGGACCAACATGGCTTACATCATTCTCCATTTTACCCTCACAACAGCCCTGTGAGGTAGGTTAGGCTGACAGTGTGTGAATGGCCCAGGGTCTCCTAGCAAGCTTCCATGGCAGAGTGGAGATTTGAATAGCAGAATGGGGAGTCCGTCACTCTAACCAGTACACCACACTGGCATCTCTGTTATTGTAACTTCCAGTGCCTTTGAAAGCTGCATCACAGCAAGATTCATGGGTTGTACTTTTCCTCCCTCTGCATGCCCATGACAGGTCAAAGAACTGTCTGATAAGTGGCTTGTAAAGGTGCAGGAGCCCTGCTAAAAAGTTTGCAACCCCACAACAAAGCACCTGGGAGCGGGGAACCATCTTTGCCTCACCACTTGTTGGAGATTGCCCAAAGAGTCAAGAGATACAGAGACAGTACAGAGTACAGCGTGGTGTAGTGGTTAAGAACGGTGGTTTGGAGTGGTGGATTCTGATCTGGAGAACCAGGTTTGATTCCCCACTCCTCCACATGAGTGACGGAGGCTAACCTGGTGAACTGGATTTGTTTCCCCACTCCTACACATGAAGCCAGCTGGGTGACCTTGAGCTTGTAACACTCTCTCAGCCCCACCTACCTCACAGGGTGTCTGTTGTGGGGAGGGGAAGGTGATTGTAAACCGGTTTGATTCTTCCTTAAGCGGTAGAGAAAGTTGGCTTATAAAAACCAACTCTTCTTCTTCTAATGCTCAGCAGCAGCAGAGTATGTGCCCATGAGTTTGTGGTGCCAGTTTCTTTGTCTCATCCCATTCTGCTCCTTCAATTTATATCCACACTTTGAGGTTCTCATCACTGAGACACTACTCACCAATCCTCCATTGACAGTTACAGTAGAACTCGGCACTTTTTGTTTGCGCTGCTTCAATTGGCCAAATTATGATCAAGCAAGGCAAAAGAGGTCATGAGTTTACGAAGGAGTGTTTAAGAAGAAGGAGCAATGATTGGAACAGTGTGACTGAAGCTCACCAACAAATATGTCTGTACTCTGTGGCCAAAAGATATGGTAAAGTGAAATATTGATGCCAATATTGGGAGCAGGATTATGGACTGAAAGTTCAAAATTTCAGTTAGAGCCTGATCCTTTTTTGCCAGACCCCAGAGCCCTGTTTCTAGCCCATACTTGGGCAGAGTTGAACCAGCATTGCTGTTGTGCGCACTGTAGTAGTATCACAGCACTGACTCACTGAAGTCACCTTATCTTCAAAATGTGTTGGTGTAGAGACGGGAAGCCCATTCCTGAGAGGGGGGTGGATACGCACCGGCTGGGAGTTGTGCAGCCTCCTCAGAAGCTTCCCAGCCACAAAACAAAAATTAAAAAGGGGGGTGGAATGGAAAAACCAAAAAAATCCCCCATAGAAAAGAATGGGACTGCACCACCAAAAAAGGTGGCGTAGCAATGCCGCAGCGACAAGGGGCGTTCCAGGGCTGAAAGGGGTCTGGAAGCTGACTAAAGTCAGCTCTGCCTCTTGGAATGCCCTGGGAACACTCCCCTACCCACGCCAGCGCAGACTTTCCCATCCAGGAATTCCTGCTGGCGTGGCTCCCCAGCGCCAGCGTAGGTGCCACTTTGCACCATGGTAAAGTGCCATGGATGCTGGTGTGGGGTCACGCTGGCTCCTAAGGAGCTTTGCTCCCCCTTCAGGATTGCAACCTTAATTGCTATCTTACAGCTCTGCAACTACCATAGCAGAATTGCAATAAGAATGTACTGTCAAATCACAGGCAGAACAGTGGGATTCACTGCCCGGTTCTACGCGTGCTTACTTGGAAACTGACTGTGGTCATTGGAACTTGCTCTATGGTATGTGTGCATAGGACTGAAGCTTTATCTTTAACTGGATTGTGCCCCCTGTGTTATTTGCTTACTTAAAGAATAAGCCATGGTATGGCCAACTGAATGTTCAACTGTGGAGATAAAAATGTGGCTTTACCCTTTAGTGATACAATTTCACATACAAAGACCGACATATATAGTTTGCATTATATTTAGTTTCAGAAGCAGTTTTTTGGAGGTTTTTTTTTTACTTCAAACTAAAGTGAACTGTCAAAAGGTACATTTTCATGTAGTGGAGATGATTTTTTAAAATTCAAATACTATGCAGGGCTGATATTTTGTTATATTGTTCTAAATAATGCCTCCAACGCTTACTTGTTCAATAAAATATTCATACTTTAGTGACTCTTTTATTCTGCTTGGTTTTTATTCTGCAGTGTTTTTGTGTGATAATTAATAGCTAAGATTATATATCTTATTTAAGAAATATTCATATATTTCATATGTGTTTACAGATCTTCCCATTTTGATAAAAAAAATTCAGTTCTAGGGTGGGAAGCTTTGTATGTTGAAATCTGAGGTTTGGGGGCTCATTCTCAGAGTTGCAGGCTGAACTCTCAGGCCTACCTATTACACCTGACGTAATAGCGTCTTCAAAGACACCCATGAATGCCTGCTTGTGGAAACTACGGCACATATAAAATGGAAATTGGAAGCAATAGTCTGGCACTAAACAGCTCAATTACATTGTACTTGACACATTTCCGTGTTATTTTTAATTGTGATGAATAGCCCATCTATACACCACAACATGATTGAGACTGTACACATTCATAGGGTTGTGAGTGTTAAGTGCTGTCAAGTCGCTTCCAACTCATGGCGACCCTATGAATCAATGTCCTCCAAAATATCCTCCTATCTTTGACAGCCTTGCTCAGATCTTGCAAACTGAGGGCTGTGGCTTCCTTTATTGAGTCAATCCATCTCTTGTTGGGTCTTCCTCTTTTCCTGCTGCCCTCAACTTTTCCTAGCATGATTGTCTTTTCCAGTGACTCTTGTCTTCTCATAATGTGACCAAAATACGACAGCCTCAGTTTAGTCATTTTAGCTTCTAGGGTCCATTCAGGCTTCATTTGATCATTTGATCTTTTCCTGCTGCCCTCAACTTTTCCTAGCATGACTGTCTTTTCCAGTGACTCTTGTCTTCTCATAATGTGACCAAAATACGATAGCCTCAGTTTAGTCATAGGGTTGCCTTCCTGAATTACAAATGGTTTCTAGACTACAGTGATCACTTCCCCTGGAGAAAATAGCTGCTTTGGAGGGTGGATTCTGTGGAACTCCACTGAAGTCCCTCCCCGCCACTCCCAAATCTCCATGTGATAGTAAGTGCTACTTGCTATGTGTTCAAGTGCTACAACTGAATGTGACATCACAAGGTTCCACCCCATGACATCACTAGATTCACCAAAATAATTCCCATGGGGTAGCCATAAATTGGAAGCGACTTGACGGCACTTCACACACACAACTGTGTTAGTTTAGACAGCTACCCGGCAGTCCTACCTCCCCCCACCCCCCGGATTAGTATATTCTGTTGCCATAAAATGTCTGGTTACAGACTTGTTTAGTGCACTTTAAAGCTGCTTTTGCATTTATGCCTCCCTCCGGGGGCAAAAAGTCCTTTAAATATCAACTGGCCATTTATGCACGGGAGGTTTTGCCTTGGATTTGCCGCTCTCTAGATGTACATTTCCCCCCATCCGAATTCTCAAAACTCAAAAATAAGCCCCCATTCAGGCCTGAAAGAGGATAAAGGCGGCAAGGAGGCATTTAGTTTCTTGCAGAATCAGCTATCCCCATCACCTCGCCGCCAGGATTCCCAGAACCACACTACCCAACCCATCCTCTAGTAGAAAAGGGCAAGAGTCCAGTAGCACCTTAAAGACTAACAAAAATATTTTTTGGTAGGGTATGAGCTTTCATGAGCCACAGCTCACTTCTTCAGAACTGTGGCTCACGAAAGCTCATACCCTACCAGAAAATATTTTTGTTAGTCCTGAAGGTGCTCCTGGACTCTTGCCCTTTTCTACTACTGCAGACAGACTAACACGGCTACCCACTGTGTACAACCCATCCTCTGTTTGTGCAAATCTCGCTTCTGGTTTGATTCGCGCCGAGAACGACCTCCTAAGCAGAGGATGTCGTTCGCTTAAGAGTGACAGCTCCTTGGCCAATCATACGGGGAGCGCAAAGCCGAGCCCGCCTCCCTATTTCAGGTGACGTCCAATGGTAGCCGGGCTTGATTGAACTTGTGTAAAGCCGCCGCGTCGCCATAGTTACGGAAGGGCCGGCGACAGTTTAGGCCGCGTCTGAGGCGTCGGGCGAAAGCTACTTTGGGGATCCCGGGGGATCCGGTTGGCCGAAAAGGAGGAGCCGTACGTGAGATTTAAGCGGCCGCCATGGACCTGAGCCTGACCCGGGTGGATTATCTGCAGGTAGAACCAATTGAGGGGGGGAGGGGTGCTCGTGTGTCCTTCAATGACTCCGTAGCGTTCATAGTGTTCAGGCGGACGAGCGACTGCTTTTCCCCAACGGCCGCCCCTTTTGCCGTTACCTACTCGGCTGTCGACGTGGGGAAAGGGATGGCTGTACAGCTGCAGCCCCCCCCCCCCCCCTAGTGATCTTATACTTTCAGTTGCAGCCTGCTAGGCGAAAATGCCATTGCTGTTTTTTTTTTTTAATGGCATAGCCATTTGATTTGAGGACAGAGGCGGTTTTTGAATTTTTGCCTGAGTATTTTAGCCTTTAGGAAAAGAGGAAGACCCAACAAGAGATGGACGGACTCAATAAATCACAGTGGGTAGCCGTGTTAGTCTGCTTGCAGTAGTCAAAAAGGGCAAGAGTCCAGTAGCACCTTCAAGACTCACAAAAATGTTTTCTGGTAGGGTATGAGCTTCCGTGAGCCACAGCTCACTTCTTCAGTTATTAGATACTTTTAATATAGTGTAGTTGGTGCAAGACTCTTTAAGTGTCGGTTTTAAGCATCAAAATCCTCTTAAAGTTGACTCTCTTACATAAGAGGATAACTGTGTGAGCTGTAGTTAGTTTCATTTCCTGAATGCTCACTTTCTATCCTATTATTTTTCACCTTCACCAATATTTATTATTACCATTATACATGTTTTTGTTTGTCTTATGCTCCTCTTTCATATTTCTTGAACAACATATTGCTAGAAAACTCTCTTAGTGTTGACAGATTGCAAAAGAGATATAGGGTTCCTGTGACTCCATAGTTGGGTTGAATGGGATGTTTCAACAAATGCTGCTTCTTTGGGCATGCTATAATATCAGCTGGCGATGGTATACTTGCTGATGTGTTCCTATCTGAATTAATGAAAAAAGGTAAAGGGTATTCCAAAAATACTCTTGTGACAGAATCTTAACACTGCTGGAGTCTTCTCATATAAAATAGATTTAAAAATTACAATAATGGCAATCAGTTTTGAAAGACTTGAAATTTTGTATAATAAAGGTTGGATTATTTTCCCCAATTAGGTGGGAGTGACATCTCAGAAAACAATGAAGTTGCTCCCTACATCAAGACGTAAGGCAACACAGAAGGTAAAGAAGTTTATTCCTTTATCATGTGCAGTATTTCTGTCAGATACGAGTGTTATAAATATAGATTGTACTCTGATTAGCTGATCTGTAATATGAATGACTTGGCTCTTAGGAGCTTTCATATCTAGTTTATTTGAGGGAGAATTTAAAAATCTATAAAGAATAGGCTTATATTTCAGTCTCACAGTGCTCATTATTCACAGTCTTGATAGCATTTGGTAAATGGTGTCTTGAGAAATCGATCATGTTATCTTAGTGCCAAAATTCAGAATTTCGGAGTGTTACATAGTATATTACCAGATGGTGGAAACTGCCGTAAATTGCAGCCAACTTCTGGCAACCCCATAGGGTTTACTAGGCAAGAAACACAGAAGTGGTTTGCAACCCCATAGGGTTTACTAGGCAAGAAACACAGAAGTGGTTTGCCACTGGCTGGCTTTGCATGGTAACTCTGGATTTCCTTGGTGGTCCCACATCCAAGTACTGACCAGGGCCAGCCCTGCTTAGCAGACAAGATGTGATGAGATTGGGTTAGCCTGGTCGATCCAGGGCAGGCCAATATTATCAGAGACAGTAATGTAGTTTGTTGTTCTGTTGATATGAGTAGATTTGGCCAGCTTTTATTTTGTGTGGAGTTCCAAAACTTAGATCTTGTTTCCAGTCCAAATATTACCCATATTCATTAGCACTATATTACACAGGATAATCTGTTCCTGTAAACCCACCTGACAGATAGTTTAGTACTGCCCTATTGAGTCTAGGCCCCTTCTTCAAGTGGGAGATTAGTGCATCCGGGGGTGATCAGCTTTGATAGAGTATTTCCTTTTATTTATTAGACTGCCTTTCCCACTAAGACTCAAGACGAATTACATGATGTAAAGCAGCGCGATCCAATAACATGAGACATCAATAAGCAGTGCAATAGGATTACAAATGAGAAACAATGCAGAAAATCAAATATGATTGATATGTCAAAAATGCAGAAAATGGACTTACAGAAGGAGAAAGCAATGTAGTACAAGCAGTTTAAACAGTGGCACAGACTACAGTCCTGTTCCCTTTATAGAAGTGCCTTCTTGAACTATTGTTATACTAAATTCCTAGTCCCTTTATACTCATTGAAAGGGCTGTAGACTTAGGCACCAGCCCTAGAGTTAGTAGGTGCTGTCATTCAAAGCTGAGAGCACTGATAATCTTCTGGATATTTTGGGAGCTGGTAGATCTTCACTGGAAGGATTGGGAGGGAGCAGGGAAGTTATTGTCTTCCTGAAGTGCTTAGAAATTACTTTTCTTTAGATTCTTTAAAGAGTAGTGTCAACATGACTTCATATTATTTTACTTTTAGGTTGTCATTGGAGATCAGGACGGTGTTGTTACCTGTTTTGGGATCAAAAAAGGAGAACCTGTGGTAAGTAGTTTCTTGTAATTGTTTTCATTGTTCTTGTGTAATTCTTCACATTCCTCAATGATAACCTTAATAAGCCTATACATTAATGAAGTTATTTAGGCCACATACTGACTTGGGAGAAATAAAAAAAGAGAAATTTAGAAGTTTGTGGTTTTATTCGAGACATCTAGAATAGAGGGAATGGGAGCGGTCCAGAGGCATGTATATAACATTCACTCAAACGCCTTTGTAATTTGGTGAGCAATGCTCCAAAGTTTCTATGGGTCCAGAAGCACAGTCACAAAGTCTATCAGAGTATGCAGTCCTTTGCATTCTACCTTGCATTACTTGAGAAGGAACAGAGTTTAATCTTGCAAGCATAAAGACTCTCTTGTATCAAAGAACAATTACTAAATCTAAATATGGTAAGGGTGCCTTTGGGTAAGACAGTACTAAGTGTAAAGGGCAGCATACACTATGGGCTCTCTTCATAGTGCTGATAAATTCCAAGTTATACTGCAGAGCATGCTGCTGATCTTCCCAATATCTCCAACTCATTACTCCTGAAACCCAGCAGTTGGAGTCTAGCCTCCACTAATTTCCACCATGGTAGCATAGGAGTCAGATTTTAATAGATAGAGGCACCCACCAGTTACATCTAACATGCTGGTTACTGTTATCCTGCAACACAAGGATTTTGCAGTGTGGAGTACCACCATGTGGCCTGTGGAGCTTCCTCTGAAGATCATTCAGAAGCTTCAGTTGTGCAAAATGCCCCTATACATTACAGAAATGAGGAGGTGCAAAGTCTTCAACTTGTACTTCAGCAGCTACAGTATTCCCCATGAGCTTCCAGGGCTGGTATAAGCACACCAAGCTCAGTGCATTTGAGTCATGTGTACCTGAATGCCTCTCCTGATGTGTTTGCCTTCTTCTCTTAAGATCAGTTGTGGAGATCAGGCTAAACTTAATCGGAGCCTTCACTTAGTAACATGCATTCCTCACATGGAAAGTGAGCTCATGGGAAAAGGTTGGGCATAAAAGCACTTCCAGGTACTTGTTTCAGTCAAAATCAGAGCTTGCTGGAGTGCTATACTTCCCTGACAATCACTTGTTGTACTTGCATATTAAAAGACATGCAAGTGGTGATCGGATCTTGTGTCTTTGAAGTCTTTGTAGAACATACTGTATATACTCGCGTATAAGCCGAGTTTTTCAGCCCCCAAAAAGGGCTGAAAAAGCCGAACTTGGCTTATACGCGAGTCAATACGGTAGGGTAGGGGAGGGGGGAGGAGGGAGGAGGGAGGGGGAACTTACTGCCGCCGCCGCCGGGCCCACGCCGCTTCCTGGTGCCAAGAGCGGCCTGGGGCAGCCTCCTGCAGCTGCAGGGAGGCTGCCCCGGCCCTCGCCCGGCCGCGCTGCCGCTTCTGCCGGCCGAGGGCGGCCTGGGGCGGCGGCCCCGGCCCTCGCCCGGCCGCGCCGCCGCTTCTGCCGGCCGAGGGCGGCCTGGGGCGGCCTTCTGCAGCTCCAGGGAGGCTACCCCGGCCCTCGCCCGGTCGTGCCGCCGCCGCCCCCAGGACCGCGCCGCTTGCTCCTGCGCCGGGAGCCCAGGTAAGCCTGCGGGGGGGGAGGGGTTATAAGCCGACCCTCGGCTTATACGCGGGTGCCTAATTTTCCCCCATTTTTGGGGGGAAATTAGGCACCTCGGCTTATACGTGGGTCGGCTTATACACGGTATATACTGTAGGTCTTATTGAGACTATGATTCCCTCTTTATTACCATTTTCATTATTGTTTCCCTGTTGGATTTGGCAGCAATTTTTACAGATTCTTAGATGAAATAGTTTAAAACTTTACCACTCTCTTTATTCCTCTGGCAGAGGAACTCTTAACCCAGTTAACAGTTCAAAATAAACCCAAACTCCTGTAAAGCAGGAATCCAGTGGCTCCTTAGGGACATATTGGAATAGATTCTGTTCAAGATTTCTGTGGGAGCTCTCCTCTGTCAAATGTATGAGGAGGCTTCATGACCATCACCAAATTCTGTTGCCAGTTGGTAACTACCAAGCCCATTCCTTCAGCTTTGTGTTGAGGTGTAAGCCACCTTGGGCAAGTTCCTGGAGAGGAGGCATAATTTTTTTCTAAACAAATAAATCATTGATTTGTGAATTTTCTCCCCCCAGAAGGGCAATATCACCAGAGTGCATAACAGTCACATCCTTTCCCCACCACCAAGTACTGATTAGCCGTGAATGATAAGGCAAGGGAAGGTTCAAAGTGAGAAACTGTAGGAAAACGTGTGCACTTAAATGAGGTAACAGGGAACAAAAGTGCATGAGAATGAAGACACAGTTGTCATTGTCACATGCAAAACTGTGTATTTAAATTGTCCCTTTCGTTAGATTTTTGAGGTACTAAACATTCTTAGTTGTGATTCTTGGGATTATGGAATATCTGATGAAGTATCCACTCAGGAAAACATGCAATTTGTTAATGACTACAACATTAATTTACCATTAAATATTGCAGTTGTGTATATTTGATGGTAAATTAATGTTGTGGTCATTAACAAATTTTAATTGTAAGCCACTGAGTATTTAAGTGTGGTCCACTTTCTGAAATATACACTGTGTAAAATAATTAAAAACACACCAAAAGGATTGCATCTCTTTTTTCTGAATTTAGAATGCTATTACGCTTTGTTTTGTAATGGCATAGAGTGTTATTTTTTTCTTCTTTCAGCCAGTGTTCAAGACTTTGCCAGGAGAAAAGATTGCGAGGCTAGAATTGGGAGGTGCCCTGAATACACTCCAGGAGAAAATTTTTGTGGCTTCAGGATCTGAAGTTCGAGGTTTTACAAAGAGAGGGAAACAGTTTCTTTCATTTGATACCAATCTCACTGAGAACATCAAAGCCATGTAAGTATGCTGACAAAACACATGAATAGCAGTTAGAAGTGTCGCTGTCATTAGGTATTCCTCTAATGAGTAAATTAGAGAATTTAATGTCCTTTAAAAATGAATAAAGTGTATTCCAGTTTCTTGCCTTGAGTTTTAGCTTTATGTATCTGTGTTTAGTATTGGGTTGGATCCAGACTAAATTTTCCATTGGCAGAATGGAACTTTCCTGTTACTATATATATGTGGTAATGCAACCAGTAACAAAACTATTATTGTTAGTCAACTCAGGGTTAAATGTGTGTGTCTCTTTTCCTCTGGAATTGGCCCAAAGGCTTTTTAATGGGGCCACTGCTATACATAATTTACGTATCATGCGTCGTTTGTACCTAAAGCTGTTATCTGAAGGATGCTTGTCTGGGAGTAAGTCTCATTGAATAACATAGAGCTAACTTCTGAGTAGACCTGTTTAGGATTATTCCTGAAGTGTCCTGGAGAGACTTCACAAGTTATAATCCTGAAACTTCTGTTCATAATTTTCAAAGAATTATCATGTTTGGTGGCAATTATGTTGTGACAGTATTTAATATAATGATTGTTATTTTTAGGTATATATCTGGATCAGATCTCTTTCTTTGTGCAAGTTATATCTATAACCACTACTGTGACTGTAAGGACCAGCACTACTACCTATCAGGAGATAAAATCAATGATGTTCTCTGTCTTCCAGTAGAGAAACTATCTTGCATTACACCAGTATTGGCCTGTCAAGACAGAGTCCTTAGGGTTTTGCAGGTAAACCTTATTTGTTTGTTGCCGTTATCATATATTGATAGCAGTAGAGGGAAACAGCCAACAAATAAATTGTTATGAGATGGAAAATGTGTTTTATTTTGGGATTTTGCATCCTATTCTTTGCTCCAAAATGCCCTCAGGGAAGCTACAATCAACACACATACCTTTGACAGGAACGGCAGCTGATCCTTGGTTCATGGTGCATCTAAACATGTAACAAGTCAGTTGTAACACAAAGTTTTTTGTTTACCTGTAAGAATTTTATGTCTGAAGCTTTAACAAAACAAATATTGTACATATCCAAAATTACAGTATTCCATGGTTATGTATCTTAAAGTGTAAGCCATTTATATGTAGATCTCACATGTATGTATGTCACTCAAATACTTTATTTTGTAATAATAACCGTGCTTATGCTGTCATTCATATAATATAAATTAATATGCCACATAGCTGTAGAGATTTGTTGCTTTCAACAAGTAAATCTTTGTAAAGTAAGTTGAAGCTGTTTAATTACAAGGATCATTAGATTTCAAATCGAGAAAGTTATAATCTGTTTTAGTATATTTGCACATACCCACACATATAAAGAGAGAATAAGCATCACACTAGCTGTAGTTGAGATTACAGCAAAATGTATGGTGTTCACCCGTAATCTTTAAGTGATGTCCTCTTTAACACTTGATGCTGTGTTAGTTAATATTAGTTCAGACTTTCAATTCTTTCAGAACTATAGGGCTAATACTTATGGAGGTCTTGAGATTCACAAACTACAAAAAGAAAGGGAAGTAATATGATAAATTGAATAGAGTGCATCTATTAATACACAAAGGTTTTAATTAGGTAAAATGAAAGGAGCAAGTGTGGCTCAAAGGTTCTCCCTTTTATTTGAAGATCTTAATGGTGGGAACACCTGAATACTAGTATGTTCAAAGTTGCTCGATTGAGTTTCAGACCATTACTTTTGATAATCTGGGAGAAAACAGCCTCTTTCTGACAGTCCTGGAAATTGGACCAGTCACCTATTTCTTCCAGATTGACCATGATTAATGGCCTAGATCTTTATGTCTGTAGCTTCCCCACTTCCACAATCCCTGTAATTAGTTCCCTTGGCCGGTTTGTTTCACCCTGTGCTGAGCACAAATGTGTTTTGCTGAGGCGTCTCCATTTTTTTGCTGAGATGTCTCCATTTTTTTCTGCTCCAGATTGGGATCAATACCTTAACCATGTTCCATTCTTCTTGTGCTCAGCTTTCCTTTGTCCTTACCCCTCTCCTTTTCATTGTTGTAAACAGGCTTGAATAAGATCATGACTCTAGTTTGAATTGGATGGATTTGGCCTAAGTATCATCCTGGGATCAAGAGAGGAACACAATAAATGTCCTTCATTTCTTTCCCACCTGAAAGAAGTCAAGAATAGAAGTATATTTCTGTTAACAGTGTTCCCTACTTCCTTTTCTTGAGGGATCAGATTTGCTGTATGAAATGGAAGTCCCTGGTCCACCATCTGTTCTGGCTTTGAATGATGGAAATGGTGGTAAGTACAACTTACTGATGCAATATGAAGGTATTTTTAAATATATAAATAAACTTTGTTGCAATTGAAATTTTTAGTACTACTGTCCAGGTTCTTGAACTATATAAATGGGGTTAGAGCTCTGTATTAAGAGTGCTCCTGGTAATTAACTCTGTATATATTACAATAATTTAATTATAAGCAATATTGTGGTATTAAAAACCAGACCTGCATTGATTGGGCCATGGCAGTTTGAAGTTACAGTATAAACTCTGTTGTCCTGCTACCTTTATCTTACTATAACTAACATGAAGAGGGGGTAGAACTTATCCTGAGGTAATCTGTAAATGGAATAACTCCAGTGTGGTGGCAAGAGATTTCTCACACATCTGTGTTTCTAGAAACAAAGGGACCTGACATCACTCCGGGTATTTCTGGCCAGAAGGGTGTTGTCCAAATGCCTGTTCCTATGTGCAGGAGAAAACACCAGGAGACTCTGCTTGTTTTCTGTAAAAGGGTACAAATACCCCCTCTGACTTATTCTTCCAAGCATTTTTAAATTAATGGACCACGAGTCATGAGTTGACATTCTGGAATGACCTGGGTCCAATTAGACATTGGAGATCCTTGACTGGATTTCTTGTCTCTTCGAACTTCACAGAATACCAGTCACTGGGAAGGGGGAGATTTATTGGGATTCTAGCACTGAACAAGGGAAGATTCAACCCCCCCCCCCCAAGACCCTTTTTTCAGTGTAAATTTCTTGCTAGAAGCCCCATTTTGACCCTCTCAGGAACCTACAGGAAAATAGTCTCTGCAGCTGGTAGGATGGGATCAGATAGCTGTTTTGTCATGGATCCCTCTGGAAATTTCCAACGCTCTTGTCTCCTTTCTTATTTGAAGGATATTGAGGACAGTAACAATGGCTGTCAGTGAGACATGTTGGCAGGTGGTTTCCTGGGACTAGCAGGACTACCCATTCTAGAGCCAAATTCTCTGCAATGAAGCAAACAAGCAGCTCCTTGTGCTATGATACTTTCCCATAAGAAATCATTACAAAAATTCTTAAGAAGTTCTGAAACACAGGATGCGGAATCCTGCTACGTATGCTATACACAATGTCATTTTATTTTGTGTTCGTAGGTGACTCTGGTGAAGAAATTCTTTTTGGGACATCTGATGGTAAAATTGGTCTGATACAAATTTCCATAGGTTCTCCAGTTGAAAAGTGGAAAATTGAAAATGAGAAAAAAAGAGGAGGTAAATGTCTCAGTGTTTCTCCCTAGAATCATTGTCACGCCATTATGGGGGAGGCAGGAAAAATTCATTGTTTTCTTTATAATTGCCATCCCCAGAGTGCTGTAAGTCTCTAACCCTTTCTGTTGCAGAGATATAAAGCGAAAGTGGCAACCCTTATATCTACACAACAAAAAGGGCTGGAGACGACTTTTTAAAAAAAATGAAGGCAGGAAAATCAGAGGAGCTAGTAGATTGTGGCAACAGAACATTATAACATTATTGTCTTATAGTGATTACCAATTATTGTAGAGCCTCCTCCCACCCAGTGGGGAGAGGAAATGATGGCCACTTGGGGCTGAGGCAAGGAAAGTGCAGGAAGAACTACTGTGTGGCTGTTCCATTGCTGGAAATGCCTTTAGGTTCCGAGCAGCAATGAGCTAAATGGAGCATCGTTGCTATGTAGAGTAGCCATAGTACAGAAAAAACCTGTGCATAGAATTGAGGATTATACCCATCTTAACCAAATGGCATGTCTGAATTGGTTGTAAATGCAGTTATTTTTGAGTATTGATAGCAGCAGCAAGGGACCAAGATAAGGAAAATGGTGCCAGTGTGTGTGGGGTTTTAAAAAATGCTCATCTTCTATGCAGTGTGGAAAGCTGCTTCCTTATTGTGATCTTTCCAAAAAGATTGGGCTGACCCAGGTTTGGTAAAAATTGTAGCAAAGCAGGGGAAAACTCCTAAAATGTACATTTGGGAGACAATGTCATACAGATGCTCCAAAAGAACCCATTTAATTAGTAACAAAAACTGGTTTTAAGGCATCAGTTGTAAATGTAACCTGTTAGACCCATGCAGACAACATAGAAAAATCTGTGTATAAGTAGAGTTCTGACATAGAAGTAACAAATTAGCTGATTTGATTTTCTGAGCTGGGAAAAAACCTCTGTGACTCATCCTACCCTTTGCCCTTCTCCATTTTCCCTAGTTCAAAAGCATAGATTTGGAGCAAGTCTATTTTTGTCTGTTTTTTTTTTTCTGCCTTGATTCAGATTTGATGAGAAAATACAAATGAAGCAAGTCTGATTGCAGTTCTTACCATGCAATCAGACTTTTCCTTGATTGTGCATATTGCAGCTCTCATGAGAGGGTAAACAAGAAATAAATAAAAAGGATGGAAATCCAAAAGGCCAATCAAAGCCAGACACAATATCCAGTCATTCCAGTGAATGGCACAACAGTTGCAGAGCAGCTTAAAAAGGTAAAGGTCCCCTGTGCAAGCACTGGGTCATTCCTGACCCATGGGGTGACGTCACATCCCAACGTTTCCAAGGCAGACTTTGTTTGCGGGGTGGTTTGCCAGTGCCTTCCCCAGTCATCTTCCCTTTACCCCCAGCAAGCTGGGTACTCATTTCACCGACCTCGGAAGGATGGAAGGCTGAGTCAACCTTGAGCCGGCTACCTGGAACTGACTTCCATTGGGATCGAACTCAGGTTGTGAGCAGAGCTTTTGACTGCAGTACTGCAGCTTAACACTCTGCACCACGGGGTTCCTGCAGAGCAGTTTAACTGCATGTATATTAGTTCTGATGAAAGGACTCAATGTCCCAGGTTTACATTCCTTCAACATGGAAATTACACTAAAGAAAAATGTTCTTTTGTGACGCAAACATTTCCTGTATGCAATTGCATGTGAGAGTGCAAGAAAACAGAAGCCAGTTTTCAGTCGGTAAAAAAGATTGTTTATCCTTGCTCTAAAGATTTGACTTGAGAACTAGGTGACATTTATGTGGGATTAGTGCCTTCTTTCTCCCCCCCCCATCCTTAATATTGTGCCCTGCAAATAATTTTTTTTTGTACACTCTAAAAATCCTTCAGTTAAAACTAGCTAGTCATCAATTGCAAATTTAACCTGTCAGATTCATTAAGATAACATGTAAGCATTTCTATAAAAGTGGAGTTCTGACATTTTGTATGGCAGATATAAAGCATGCGATTCATATGTTGTTTGTTATGAAGAAGGAACTAAATCACCGTGGCAAATGGTGTATATTGGCTCATATGCTAACCAGCCATGCCTTGTGATAATATTGAATTTGAAATTATTTGTGGATTTTTCTGTGCATCATTATTGTTATTGGAATGAAGCTATAACCTTGGGACATCAGTTCCACCCTGTGCATACTTCCTTTTCATAGCAGTAAAGACTTCAAAATTTTATTTTATTGGTTTCATTCTAGATCAGATGATAGTCAATTTATTTTTGATAAAATACTTTACAAATTGCCTTTGGGGTTTAAAAACTGAAACGATTACTCGGTTTGATGTTCATTTTCTATTTTCCAGGTATCTTATGTATGGATAGCTTTGACATTTTAGGAGATGGAGTGAAGGAATTGCTTATTGGCAGAGATGATGGAATTTTAGAAATCTATAACTTTGAAAATCCAAACAGCCCTGTTCTCAGACACGAATACGTAAGTTTATTGTGGCAATCTCCAGAGGAGTAGCCATGTTAGTTTGTTGCACACCTAATACTAAAGAAGCTTGTTGCACTGCGTCAACATTAATAAATGTTTTGTACAATAAATATTTGTGAGCCAGCACCCACTTTATCATAGGCATACAGTCTTGTGTTGACCTCAAGAGTCGTGTGTGTGAGAGAGAGGGCATGCATAAACTGCCACTCACACAAATAAGATGAACGAAAAGAAGGGTGGGGGGAGATGTTACTACAAACTTAGATTAGAAGGTCAAGCAATCCAAGAAGTAAGTTTGCCGTATTACTGTGTACATTCCATTATCATGACTGTGGAGCTCTCTTAGCTGATGATGAAAAGGAAAAGTAAGCTGAGTAAACCTCTAATGACGTGTCCCTTTCAAGTATTTTGAGTAGAAGCATGCAGTTTTCTGATTTGTAATTGAATATCCAAGGTGATTGAAAATTCTGTCCTGCTGTTTTGTGTTTCCATTGTTTATGTCTGATTTGTGTCCGCTTAGTCTCTTGTGAATAGAGAATCTGACAATTGTAAGTAACATAAGGGCATTGCAGGCACTTGATGGCATATATCCTACTAGTGGAATATACTGTGCCAGCATACCCTCTGTTGGCCAAACCACACTGTCTCTGCACAAGAGGAACACTCAGAAACCAGAAGCATTTCCTCACTGGTGATTCACTAGGAAATAACATAGTGGATAGGATGCAGGCCTCATCCAGTAACTGCGCAATCACAAGTTGGCCATTGGATGCTAAAACACAGTCCCTGCTTGCTTTTTCTCCTCAGGCCCTGGGATATGGCCTAGCAAGTCCATAACCACTTAAGAAGGCCCTATGCCAATGTTGGCATAGAAGCTGGAGCACAACTACATGTGTGTATTTTATTTCCACGTTTTGACCACTGTTAGTTTTTGAAACTAAATGCCATGTCACTTAAATGACAAAGGTTCAGCCTATGATCTAGCAAAGCTTAAATACCCCAGGGGTATCTAGTTGGTATTGGACAGCTAAGAACATCAGAGTAGCCATGTTAGAACAGATTACATAGTCCAGCAACCAGTTTCCAACAGTGGCTAGTGAGCTGCTGTAGGGAAGGCCACAGCCCTCACTTACTGACTAATGCCCAGCATCTGACAATCATCCTGGAGGTCCTATTCAGCTATCATGCTAACAGCCACAATAAACCTATCCTCCATAAATCTGTCACACACATTCCCTTTTGTTTAAAAACATCTAAGCGAGTGGCCATCACCACAAGCCATAGCAGTGAATTCTAGTCAACTGAGCATTGTATGATGTACTACTTCCTTTTGTCTGTCTTGAATCTACTGCCAACTAGTTTCATAAGTTTCAAACTTATGAACTAACCTCTTGAACCCCAAACCCTGCAACTGTCAAAGAAGTCATTAAGATGAGAGGAGTTTTGGTACACCATTTGACACATAGTTTGTTACAGAATTGTTTCATGGGCCTCCTGTACTGTTTTAGATCATGTAAAATGCCACTGTGACGTTCTGGAATGTCCTAGCCCAGACGAACTGGGAAATTATAGGGGTTTTATCCCTTAAATGGGAAAATAAGTTTGTGCCTCTAGTGGGTTTTGTGTTCTTTTCAGGCCTTTTCAGAGAGTGTCACATCTGTCCAAGGCGGCTGTGTTGGGAAGGAAGGCTATGATGAGATCATAACATCAACATATTCAGGTTACTTTATAAATGCTTCAGAACAAATGGACTTATCATATATGTATATGTGTGTTAAGTGTATATAAAGATAAAAAATAATTATGATACTTATGAGGAGGAAGTTGAATGAAACATTTTCATTCTGTGAGATTATGTGGGACAGCTTTTATTAAATCCTAACAACTTTTTGAGGTTAGGTTGTTAGGCTGAAAGATGATGGGTTGGATCTAGCCAGTTTTCACACCCCAGGGCTCCCCCTTGCAAGGAGAACCAAGGAGTTAGCCTTGGTGTCCACTCATCAAGTTAGCAACAAAAGCTGTGCCTTTAAGGCAATACCTGCTGGCCCACTGCCTGACAATCAGCTGGAAGGCAGATCAGGATGGGGTGGGGGAATGGGATGTCACAGCTGAGTTTCGGTGATGGCAACAGCAGCTTCCCACAGGAACTGCTTGTATCTCATTTCCAGAGGAGTGGAGCCAGCAGAGGGGCTGGCCAAGCCCTTCATAATACAAAGGGAAATCTGTTGAGGGGGACATGCCAGCTCTCACATCTGAAACTAGAGGGAGGCGGAGGACAAGGGTGACCGAAACATTCTCCCATCTAAATCTGAGACCTGTGGGAAGGTATATGGCACTTCCTGCTGGCAAGGATTCACTAGGCTCGAGCAGGTCTATTATACTCACCCAGTTCTCTTTTATTTATTAAAACATTTACCGGTATATCCCACCTTTCCTTGGTTCAATTACTTCATTGCTACAGCTGCCATGTGGCTTTTGTACATTTCGGTCAGGTCCTGCGATCCCCAGCAGAGCCTTTTGGGTGGTCAAAGAGAACACGATCCGTCCTTTTTCATCAGCAGAAAAGCTGGTTGGATCCAACCCAATAAGTTACTCAAGGCCGTCCTATGAGCTTGGTGGCTGAATAAGAGCTTGGTTTTCTTATGCATGAACCAATTGCCCTATTCAGTGCTAACTCAATAACCAGCATAGAGGCCAAGGAAAGACCTAGAGACAAAGAATATTTATAAGAAAATATTTTCACTTGCAGTCATTCGTAATTTATTCTACTTTCCTATTTTGTTGAATATATTTAAGATCTTTTGTTCAACTTGAGCATTAAAATCAAACATCTAAACTTTTCGCTTGAACTGTTCTGTCTTGAGCCTAAGGCTGCAATATTACAAACAAATTTCATTGAATTTTATAGGACTCACCAGTGCATAATTAATGGCATAATTTCAGTCTGAAAGTTTAAAAGCTAGTTAATTGTTCTTTGAAAAAAAGTAATTGGATAACAACCCTAAATTCCACATTCATTGCTGACCTAGAATCAATTTAGGTCAATCATGAATGCTAATTCTCTGGGTAGCTGGCATGTTTAAAAGGCCCCTGGATCCTTTTCCTGTGCCAGCTTCTTAGCAATGCTGGACTTCCCAAAGCACCGTCTGGCAAAAATGTAAGAGCGTTTGCACGTCAGTGCTCACCTTTTGCTAGAAGTATGGGAAGCAGCATCCAAAGAAAGGAGTTGCTGACTGTACTGCTTCTACTTGGCTAGTGGTTTTGCCCCATTTACAACACAATCACAGTGAGTTGAATATGGTGTGGCTTGTGCTGACCAAATGCAGCCAAACTTCCAAATTTTCCTTCATTTCAGTGCCTTGCAGAACTGTTAAGCCTGGGCGAGAATCTCAATCCAGAGGCCTGGCCAGTCCAAAGGTTTCATATGCCTGTCAGTTACAGGGGCTAATTTTGGACATGCTGTCCGCCTTCTACATCTGAGACGACTCTGAGCACATGTACTGCAGGGTCGCTCTCTACTGGAGGCCCCATTATAAGATCCCTGATCTACATATATGGGAGATCCGTCCTTTTTCACCAGCAGAAAAGCTAGTTGGATCCAGCCCAATAAGTTACCTGATCAATATATATAGGAGTCCCTGACAATGGTACTCTTATTAATAACTTGTATCAAACATTTTCATAATTTGGCATATGTGCTTTTTAGGGTGGGTGTCAGGACTGACTACAGAGCTTATCCATAGAGAAGGTGGATTAGGAGATGAAATAAAGATGAGTCATGAAATGCAGAACAAGATTTTATCCTTAAGGTAACGTAATTGTTGTCTTAGTGCAAAGGAAGAAAACTGTAACTCACTTGTTAATTTCACCTTTTGGTAGACTGGATCTAAGTTCATCAGCCAGGTCACATCTTGTTGTTCGATAATTGGGGGGGGGGCATGAAAATCTTTGACATTGAGTTTCCCTGGTACACTAATTGTGCCAGAGCTCAATGTATGCATTTGATTGCAGCATTTGGTGTTGTGTAAACTCCCCTGGAATTCTTGTCTTTCAGATGTTAAATTGTCACTGTACTACTGTATTGAAGGACAATTATTTTCTCCCTCTTTAAGATGGGCAGAGCAATCCTGAAGGGGGGGGCAAAAGGGGTTTGAAGCCGGTGTGGCCCCTGCGCTGGCATTAGTGCCACTTTAGCTGGCACTAACGCCTGCACAAGGGCTCCTGCCAGCACCAAAAGGACATTGTTGTTGTTGTTATTTCAACTTTCTACCCCGCTGTCCCCAGCCGGGCTGACTTTAGTCAGCTCCCTGAGCCCTTTTGCCCCGGGAACGCCTTTGTTTGCAGGTGTGAACTTGTGCCTGCAAAAGGGAGGCATAGCCCCGTGAAACTCAATGGAGCCGTTTCACAGGGTTTGGTTCCCCCTCCCCTTTCACAGGGTTTGGATTGCTGCGCTGAGGCAGCCTGCCACTCAGGAGATGATGCAGCTGCACTGTCCCTGGGCCCACCCCAACAACCCCCCCTTAGGATTGCTCTCTTAATCAAAATAACTCTAATGTATCACGTACATGTTTGTTTCATAACATACATTTGGGTAGCCAGTGGGCCAGGCCTGTGATACAGCATCTGTTGCTGGGCTTCTTAATCCCAATATAACGTTTCAACTAATGGAACTGAACTAGGAACATAGGGGGTGGGGGGGAGCCCGAAACTGAAAACTTTGGTAGACAGTTTCAAGAAGCTGTTGCATTAAAGCTGATATTGCCCAAACATGTTCCCACTTGGAATACTCTTTGGGAAAGCAGTGTACAAGTTTTACAAATGAATAGCTCATAAACGAAAGCTTAGTATGTTATTAGGAAAGCTTGAATGGGCCATACCAAAAATAGCATAGAAAATGTAATCCTACTATTTTAAATCTATAATCACTTTTCATTTAAATGTGTGTCCTTTAGAACTCGAATTTTTCAAAAGGAAATATATATCTTATAGGGGAGGGGCTGTGGCTCAATGGTAGAACATCTCCTTAGTATACAGAAGGTCCCAGGTTCAATCCCTGGCACCTCCAGTTAAAGGGACTAGGCAAGTAGGTGATGTAAAATACCCCTGCCTGAGACCCTGGAGAGCTGCCGCTGGTCTGAGTAGACAATACTGACTTTGATGGACCAAGGGTCTGATTCAGTATAAGGCAGCTTTATGTGTTCTGTATCAACAGAATTATTTCTCCTATGTATTCCACCTTTATTGAGTATAGATGGAATAAAAATACAAATTGTTTTTGAATAGAGCAAAAGCAGAAAAACACAAGCTAGAACAACTTCTAATTGTTTACATGCCATTTGCTGTAGGAATGAGTTGGAACACCTGCAGGTCAAAGTTCTTCAGGAGCGTGAGAAGTACCAGCAGAACTCTCAGTCCAGCACTGCCATTTCAACAGTCCTAACATTTAGTATAAATGACAAGTTTACCCTAAATAGAGATGATGCCAGCTACAGCCTTGTCTTGGAAGTCCAGACAGCTATTGACACAGTTTTGCTACAAGTGAGTAGTTACAGTAGCTTGGTAGTTTTCTGCATTTGGAATCTTTTTTTCAATCCAATGATATGGTTGACTTGTTTTGCCTTGTAGAATTCATTTGTCCTAAAATTGTACAAATTCTCCAAGTAAAAATTACTTAAACTTTTATCTAAATTTCCATAAAATTGCAAAGAGTTCCCGAGGGAGATGAGTGACTTTCCCTTTGATTTTCTGGAAACCAAGAATGGTGTTAAGGCTTCAAGGAGTGATCTGAGGCTATGGACACAACCCAGAGAAAGTTTAGTAGTACTGGATCTCATTTAAATGAGTGAGGATGCAGTTAAATGTTTGAAATCTATTTTAATGAGACTTCAATGCACCTAACTTACTTTGGGTTGTGCCATAGGGCTCTAGTCCACTAATACATTCTTGTGTCCCATTTCTGACTTTGGAACTTGAGCATCTAAGTTTGTATTAAAGATTTGTCAGTAACCACCGGTTGAGTTGGGAGGAATCATGGAGGAGAGAAAATCCTCACTTCTCTTTCTGTTCTTCTTCTTGCTTTTCAACTATAGTATATGAAAATTGGGGCGAGGGGAGGGGTAGCTTCATGCATACATCCCCAACTCCCATTTCTACCTGTATCTGTTGAGCTATAAAGGGGTGTATGGCTACCCCTTTTGCAGCTTTGATATTTGACAAAATTACACCATTTTGGATTGCAGAAAATCCTTCCATTCCCAATCAAAATGGTGCTTCAGCTGCAAAGTGGAAAGTTTACTTAACAGTATAAGAGTTCTAAATTGGGAGTGGGGAATGAAACCATCCTAGATCTTCAGTGTTAAGGGAGCCTTCCCCTTTACAGCTTAAACAATTGTTCAGAAGGAATTGCAAAGGGAGCAGCCCCCACTCCTTTAACACCTTAAAAGATCTTAGTAGTAGTATGTGGTAGAAAGGATCAGGGGATATATATTTGACTGCACCGATCCACCCCAATTTCCGCCCTATCCATCTCCAAGTAAAAGAAGGGATGTCAGTGGCATCCTGATCTCGTCAGATCTCAGAAGCTAAGTAGGGTCAACCCTGGCAAGTATTTGGTTGGGAGACCTCCAAGGAATATGAGGGTCATGACATGGAGGCAGGCAATAGCAAACCACCTCTGAACGTCTCTTGTCTTGAAAACCCCACCAGGGGTTGCTGTAAGTCAGATGTGGCTTGATGGCAAAAAAACTTTTTAAAAAAATAGTGGCATCCTAATGCTTTTTTAGTATGCATTCTTCATCTTAAGAACTACTAGGCAGACAGGCCTACATCCTGCCCTTTCTGTGCCTGGGCAATGTGTGAGGCGAGCCTATTCCTGTCCTTTTTTTGGAGATTTCTCCCCTTGGTTGTAGCTTAATCTGGAATTCTATATTTTTCTGCATACCTGGGGTTTCTCGAGCTACACAGAATTTCCCTCACTGGTGGCCCTGTTTTGATGCCAGTTTGCCATCAAAGGGATATATATGGTTTGGGCTTGTATTGATTACCATTCATCTCTTTCTTGACACTTATTTACTTATTTTATACCTTGCCTTTCTCCCCAATGGGGACCTAAAGTGGTTTCTGTCATAACCTGTGAGTAAGGTTAGGCTTTGAGTCTGTGACTGGCCCAAGGTCACCCAGCAAGCTTCCATGGCAGAGTGTGGGGTTTTTTCAAAGCCTGGGTCTCTCAGATCCTAGACCAGCATTCTAACCACTGTACCACACTGATTCCTTCTGCTCCTTCTCATATGTTTTGTGTACATTTGTGTAAATTATTTTCTTTTTATGTAAATAAGTGAAGTGTTTCTGGTGATGCACAGGTACAGATATCATATCTACTTTACCTTAAGGTGTCTCAGGCAATATAATTTACATATATTCAAAAACATCTGTGGCCATTTTCCCCTCTAATCTGGGACTATTTGTCTCCTTAGTGTGATGTTCCAATAGACCTCAAGGATGTGGATAAAAATTCAGCCGTTGTGAGTGTTGTTGACTGTGAATCTGAGGTATGTAAAACCCCAGACCCACATCACTCCCATACCCCAGTTTATAGATGAGTTTAATACACTTGGATTCTATGGATTATATCCCAGTGAACCATTTTCAGGGAGGAAAAGGGAAACTCTATGAAGAGTTACAAGCTCCCGGGGAAAAACTCAGACGGGAAACAGCAGATAGGAGCTTGAGTCTCACTGGGGAAAACATGGGAATAAGGCAGAGTTCACCTTTTTGCCAGAAAGAGTCATATCAACAGCAAAATAAATGGATTAGAAATGACTCTTTTTGGACTGCAGAGCAGTCTTTCAATGGGTCACACAAAAAAGGACATATCATGGGACACCTGGGGTCATCCATTGGTTCTAGTAATGAAATCAGCCATATGTACCAAGCTGAAAAGACAGACCAGGCTGAGATGGTCTACCCAGTGATTCAGGGGTTGACTGGGCATCAGAGCCTGGGTCTCCCAAGTTGTACTTTACCTCTTTACCTCTCTCACCCACTATAGCCAGCATCATAAGATTTTGGATGTTACATATTTTAGATTTTAGCTTTGTTATTTTACTTCTTACCTCGTTACGAACGCGTAACACATGGAGCTGCATTATACTGAGTCAGACCATTGCTCTGTCAAGGTCATGGTTGTCTACTCTGACTGGAAACAGATCTCCTGGGTCTCGGGGTAGAGGTATTTCACATAATCTACTATCTGGTGCTTTTAACTGGAGATTCTGAGGATTGATCCTTGGACCTTCTGTTTCAAACATATGCTCTGCCACTGAACCATGGTCTTGGCCCTTTTAGTTAATTATCAGTGATTGGCTAGTATCAGTGTTGTTTAAATGTGCTGTTAAACTTTTTCACATAGTTAATAGAACTAGAGGCTTTCCTCTTTGCACTGAAATCCTGTAGTAGGGAGGGAGTCAGTAAATTCTTCATGTAAAATTTCCAGAACAAATTTCCATGTTTTCTTTAAGATTTTAATTAAGAGCTCCAGAGACATCCTTTTAATTTTATAGAAAATCAATACTAATAAAACACTATAGGCAGGGTTCAGAAATAATGGCAAACTTTGATTTGCTACTATGTGACTGAGCCTTGTGGGAGCTTCAGACCGTCTCATGCAAAACCCTGCCCCTCCACACATTACAAGATAGTTACTTCTTCTTTCCTGTGAAGCCATAATTTGCTGTTACATCCAAACTAGAAAACTGTGGTTTGCATTTTTGTTGAAGAACAAGGATCTCAGAGTAGGATCACACCCCTGCTTGGAATCCTGGTTTGCAGGGAAAACACAAACCATCCCACATGAATCTCTGCTGACAGAAAGGATTTCCCAGTGGAACAGGACTTCCTTAACCACCCACCCCTTCTGCCACAGCCCTGAAATGCTGATCCTGGGACACAGGAGACCCTCAGGAACAGTATGAGGGAGGAATTGGTAAAAGTTGCCCCCCTGCCCTTCTGTTGATGGAAATTTTCCTTGGGATCAGGCCGTTGCTGGTGATTCAGGTGTAAAAGCATACTGTGGTTTGCTGTGACAGTGGAAATAATATCTCATTATGCAAAAAGGGGGGGGGGAGTTTGCACGAGCAAGCCCGAAGCTCCTTGGTGGCTTATTCATGTAGTAGCAAACCATGGTTTGCCATTACTTCTGACCTGTGCCCAGGGCCGGTGCCAGTCAGTTTTGTGCCCTAGGCCAGTCTAACTACTTGTGCCCCCCACTGCTAACCAATTTTCAAAAACATGTAGAAAAAATAAAAGAACAAAACTTTTCATAAGACATTATAATTAATTATATTCCATATCACTGTTGTGGTACTTATCTTAATAAAAAATATATATAAATGGTCAGTTGCATTTTTTCCAAGAAATTAATCTGTTTTAAAACTGTACCTCTGAGGCCAGTTCTGCGCCCCCTCTGAGGTCTGCGCCCTAGGCGACCGCCTAGTTCGCTTAATGGTAGCACCGGCCCTGCCTGTGCTATAGACTGCTTTGTGTGTTAACAAAATCAATTTGGGGCCTACATTCCTGTTTCTAAATAAATTGTTTCTAATTCTCACCATTCCACAGTCAAATGGCAATTTCCTTCTTGCTACATACCGGTGTCAAGCAAACACAACAAGGCTGGAACTTAAGGTAAGACTACTGAGATGCTTGTAGGCTTTTGAGGTGTATTGCTTAAAATTTTCACATGCTCCTTGCATCTGTTGTTGTCTTCTGAACTTCCAACTAATTCAGAGGAGAGCAGCAATGGCTGTAAAGTTCCTTGGAAGCAAAGCCCACATGGGTAGATTGACATTACTATTTTTATATCTAGAACAGGAGATAGTAATAGGTAGAGATTTTTGTCATTAAAGGTTCTGTACGTATTAATTCTGGAATAACAAAAGATTGCTACAGCACAGATAGTTGTTTACCATGCCGTTAATGCTGTAAGCTATGTGCTATATGATGTCCATAATTTAACCAGTTACCAAGAGCAATTGTAGCATTGTACATATGAATTTACAAAACATTTGGATTCATATCTGAAAATGATAATAAAAAGCCAGCCTGTGCACTGAAAGAAAACGGAGACATTCACACAGGGAGCCATCATACTACCTATGCTAAAGGCTGTTCTGTGGCTACAAAATAGGCTGTCTCAGTTTACCTAGCTTTTCTGCACAGAGGTGCACAGTCCCAAAACTTCATGCCGTTTTCACTGATCACATGTTGGAGGAGGAGAATAGCAATTGTGGATTTATTGATGAGATAACAGAGATACACTAGGCGTGCTTGCTAAAGTGTAGCTATCATGGCATTCTTTGTACCCATTTTCCAACTTTTAGTTTAAGTCAACAGCCTGAGGTACATGCTAACCTTTACAAGGAGGTGTTAAATCCAGCTTTTCAAAGGAGTTTTTCATCCTCTCCTTCCAACTTCTGTAACATTTTTTACAATGGCACTAAATAACAATTTGTTATGTAAAAATCTGTGACTACTTGAGGATGTTATCACAGCTCTTCAGTTTCTTCTTAATTACAGACTTACAGTGGTGATGTAACATTGCCTGCTTTGAAAACTTTTCTGTCCAATTTAGACCTGATTTGTGGCTTTGATGCCAATCTGCAGTATTCACCTTCTTTCTCCTCTGTCCTGATCTTGATGCAGATTCTGTCAATTGAAGGTCGTTATGGGACGTTGCAGGCGTACATAATTCCAAGAGTTCAACCAAAAACCTGTCAAGTTCAGCAGTATCAGATTAAGCCGCTCTCACTTCACCAGCGGACCCATTGTATTGACCATGACAGGTATTTTCACAAGCGACGGGCACATTTTAGTTTAAGTTTAGGATTTATTTACACAACTAGTGTACCTGCACGTCAGTGCTGAATTGATGGCAATTTCACCAGCAGCTGTATCTGTAATGAAAATGCAAGCCAATTTGTATCAGTGTTGCTGGATATTGTGTTTGTTTGGCTTGTGCGACCATCCTTTAAAGATGGATTATATCTCTTCAATAAAGTTCAACAATGGAAATTCTGAGCTGAGTAGTACTTCAATAGGATGGTTGCTATGTGTATGTGGAACTGGTCTTTCTTTGTGGCTTTGGCGTCTTTCCTATTTCTTTCTTTGATTCACTGGGCTCAAAAAAACTATTATTGATTCCAGTAGAACTCACGGCACATAAGTACGCTTATCATTGGTATGGGGGGCAAAAAGGAAGGCACTACTTTAATCTTTAACCCTGTCTGAAGATCCTGTCAGATTAATTTCCTGAAACACCCCCTTTCAGTCATAATCCAAAATTGTTGTTGTGTCCTGCTTATCAGAGGGTGCGATTAATATGAGAGGATATTAATAGTGCCTGACTGCAAGTGTGTTTTCAAGCTGCCTCCTAAAGATTAGCAGTAATGCCAAGCATACAATAAATACGTGTTATATTATCAAATCATACACAAAACAGTACTAAGTCACCAAACAATATACAGTCATCCCAATGTGACAATTGAATTGAAAAGTTCTGTTTTTCCGGAGAACAGATGTTGTGAGTGATCAAAAATAATACGTCACAGTTTCCAAGTCAGGGAAGGTCATTGCAGCGATGTGATGCGACCAACGTTCTTCTGCATCCAACACGTTTGAGCTACAGCCGTATAGTGATCCTTCCAAAAGGTTCTCCTCAGGTTAAGTAACCTTTACCAACCCTGATAGCTGCCCGTGGAACAGGGCGAAGCCACAGACTACAGGGGTCCGGATACCACCCTGTTTCAACCAAAGTCTTCCTCGGGCCACTATATTTATTGTATGCTTGACATTACTGCTGGTTTTTGTGTTCAACATACTGTACACAGGCTAACTAGTATTTGCCTCCTAAAGATTGGCAGTTTTTAAGTAAATGAGTTTTTTAAAAATTGACATAATTTGTATTGATGAGCTGTACCATTGAACTGCTTCTTATGTATGGAAGAGAGGGTGATATTGCCTGATTCCCCTCGGCACTGAACCCCCTCTTTTAATATATGCGGATCCCCCTTTGTTCCATAAACAGAAAGTTGGGGAATTGAACTGGGGAGACAGAGCGAGAGGGGGTAACTGGGATTGATAACATATGTATACCAGGATAGTCCTGGGGGAAACTCGCAAATGAGCAGGTGATGGTATAATTAAATGGGTTTTATTACAGAATAAAAAACCAAGAAATCTACTTTCAAGCAATGGACACACACACACGATTCATACAAGAGCTGGCTAAGAGAAAAAAGGTGGAAGTTGGGTGGAAGTTAGGGATGATCGAGAGTTACCAGTCTTTAAGAGACGTCCAGGGAAAGCAGCCAGGGGGAAAGTACAGCTGCCAACCACCTTCCTGCCCAGGCTTGACACAAGATAGATCCCAAAACTCTCTGAGGGGGCATCCATTTTGTGGGGAACAGAGTTCAACTGCTTATACCTTCTCCCAGCAGTGCCTTTTTAGGGATCACACAAGCCTCCAGGGGGAAGCAGGAAAGATGTATTTTCACCAGCAGAACAGCAGTTTTTATATTCCACTTTACCTAGCCAAGTAGGACATTTACTTCCTAGTGACCATTACTATGTTTCTTTTCAGACCCATGAATACCTTAACTCTCAAAGGACAGTTTAGCTTTGCTGAAGTTCATTCCTGGGTTGTGTTTTGTTTGCCTGAAGTTCCTGAAAAGACACCAGTGGGAGAGAGCATCAGCCTCTACTTTCAAAACACCTTCTTGGATACACAGCTTGAATGTACTTACCGGTAAAATGAACCACAGTTGCTGAAGCGTGCTGATTTTTTTTTTTACAAGGTAGTAAATAAAATGCTGAAATGTAGATCCCAGTTAAAGACAGGAAGGGGTTTACTGTAGAAACCTTTGTTTCTTCCTTTTACTTAAATTGGTATGGTTCCTCTGAAGCCTTGCTGCTTACGTATACCTTAAACATATTTACTTGGGGAAAGTCCTATTGATTTTAACAGAACTTTAGTTGAAGTGTGTTGAGATTAGAATGTTTGGAGACTTCTCCAATACGCCAGGCCTGCAAATAGGGTGAGAATTAAAGTCCTGTGTAAAAGGCAAACTACCTGATAACTCTGAAAACATGTATTATAGAAATGGTTTCATAATTGCTCCATTTTTGTTACACATCGATCAATACGGTGCCGACAAGGCTCAACCAACATATGCGGACGCCTCATGGGGTTTTCAAGGCAAGAGATGAGCAGAGATGGTTTGTCATTGCCTTCCTCTGCATAGCAGCTCTCATCTTTTTCAGTGGTTCCCATTCAAGTACTAATCAAGGCCAACCCTGCTTAGCTTCCAAGCTCTAATGCGCTCAGGCTAGCCTGGGCTATTCACGCTGCTTTGTTAGTCCTCCAAATATGTCTCTGGCATAATGTTTCTGTCTGAGTTGTAAGTGAGGGAGATGTAGATGCACATCTTATGTGACTTGGAGGTTGAACCTTATACAAGTAAAATGTATGCACAGTGCTCTTTCAAATTGTTATTTCTAACATTCATTATATAGGAAAGGGGAGGGACATTTCAAATCTGATAATATATCTACGATATCCATTCTAAAAGATGTGCTCTCTAAAGAAGCCACCAAAAGGAAGATTAACCTGAGTATATCATGTGGTAAGGATTTGGTTTGACCATTTTTGTGTAATCTTTTTATTATATAAAATGCATATTCATATTGTTAAATTGCTTTCTTTGGGTTTTCCTCTAGATATAAATGAAGCATCTGTGAGTCACACTTTAAAGCTAATCCACCCAAAATTAGAATATCAGCTGATGTTGGCTAAGAAAGTTGAATTGATAGATGCTTTAAAAGTAAGTCTCTGTTGTACTTCAAAATTATAGGTGCAGTGGAGGGACTGTGGGATAATTTTGCTTGTTATGGATTTTTATTGCTTCAAAACTGTATCTGTGCTGTTGGAAATACTTTAAGACTGGTATGGAACAGACTGTGACATTGCTTCAGTTTGTTCTTATCCTTTTATCTTTTTATTGTTGTTGTTATAATAATTACACTGCCTCAATATTTAGAAGGGAAGTGTGGTGTAAATATATGTAAGTATGTGCACTAAAATGTTGTCTGTATGTAGCTTTAAAAATATAAAAATATTTTTGTAGACATGATTACTGCAAATTGTACTACATAATCTACAGATATCAATGATATTTCATTGCCCAGATAGTATCTTCAATATACTTATTGTGAGAAGTTCTTTTGCCTTTATGGATGTAAGAAAGTGTGTTAATCTCAGGAATGCATCTTATCCAGACTATTGTCAAAGATGGAGACAAAGTATTATGAACGTCACTTGTTTAAAAGATCGAGATCTTCTCTGTCTACTCCTCGCCTCCTACTAAAGCCATACTTCAATCTCAAAAAACAAACAAACAAACAAAAAACAGGTTGTTTGTCATAGGGTTAGAGAGTTAATCTTCTAAATGTTTTATTCATTTAAGGAATTACAGACTCATGAAGGGAATATGGACTTCCTGATTCCAGAATACCGCAGTATTGTGGAAGAGGCCGAGCAGCTGCTCAAAGAACATGAGAAACAACCTGCATCTCTTGAACGACTTTACGGTTGGTTCATTAACTTTTCTTTCTTTTGGGTAGTAGTGGCTTCTCCACAGACAAATGTGAAACACCTGTTGCCTTTACCTGCTGTTTACACTTAAGGGGTAAGATGTCAAGTCCCAGGGCAGCATTCATGAACACTCTGCATCATGGAGGCAGGAGTTCTGATGTGTACACAGTCTCTCTCAAAGCCAGTAGTTTTGTCCTCCGCTTAAATAGAGGAAGCAGATCTGTGTGGTACATTCCACTGATGCATAACTTTTACCTTCTGTTGAAATGAATATAGAAGCCCAGGGAGATATTAAAATGCTCACCCATTCTGAATAGGTGTGAAGATTAACTTCAGTGCTTAGGAACAATCTTAAGTTTCTGTGGACTCATTACCAGTACCTCTGTGCCAGAGAGGTGCAGAAGCATATAATAAGTATGTAAATATGCTATGCCACAAGAAGAAAGCTCAAATATAAGGGAAGTGTAAATGAATTAGTACTGGCACATTAGGGGCATAATGAAAAGAAACACAACAAGTGATGCCAATGCAGACTTACCAATATGGGAGTATATTTATATCCTGACTTTCTTCCCTATCAGGGCCACCAAAGCTGTTAAGAATTAAAACAGCATAATAAAATACATCATAAAATCAATTAAAAGGGAGCTAAAATACCTACAGAAAGCAGAAGGCAGCAGGTAGATTTGTATTGTAGTATGTGGTCCTGAAGGTATGAGGCATTCCGTGCAATCCTTGGGGGTGGGGAAGCACCATACGAGCTAGAGTGACCACGCACCACCAGCATATGTGCCACTTTGGATTGTGATAAGTGGCACAGACACCAGCCCAGGGGGCACTTAGGCTGGCACCGGGGAGCGATGCAGCAGCTCAGGCCTCAACTGCTGGCACTGCAGCATGGGCAGGGAAGTCCCGGAAGCAAGTGCCCTGTGGGGAGGGAGGCGTTCCTGGGACATTCCCAGGAACATTCATCAGCTCCCAAACCCCTTTCAGCCTGGGGACCCCCCTCTATGCTTCAGCCCCATGAAAAGAGTTTCAAGGGTTTCTGGTTTTTTAATACATTTGTGTATTTTCCAGTTGGGAAGCCTCTGAGGAGGAGGTGCAGCTGCGCCGCTTCCATCTATTGACTAACTATCCCCCTTCAGGAATGCATATTACCCAAATGTTAATAACAAGTTTTCTTTTATCTCAGTAGTTCCATACTTTTGGGTATGCTAAGATTTCTGACTAATGCACCTCCATATTTTCCATTCTAAAGTTAATTCTTCTTGTCATTGATCAAAAGATCTGTTAAACAGCTGTAACTAAGTACCTACCAAATGTGTTTTCCTGGTAATAAATGTGTATCTTTTAATTTTCAGGTATGATTACAGATCTATTTATAGATAAATTTAAATTCAAAGGTACGAACGTGAAAACCAAAGTTCCTCTCCTCTTGGAAATTTTGGGAAGCTATGATCAAAACAATCTGCTTGCCTTTTTTGATAGTGCTGCCTAAGCTACAAGAATTTAAACAGCAAACCATGACAACTGGATCTTCATTTAAATATGCTGTTACTTTGATAAATTAAACTTAGCAGAAGAGGGTCTCATGTTCCTATATTAGACTTTGTTTAGCAAACTGGCTGATGAAATAGGCAAGAATGGACCATATATGAAATGATATAAGTTTTTTTTAACTTGAATGATGGTTGAAAAAATTAGCAAAATTTGCAGATGGATCAGGTACACTTACTCCAAAGTTTTATTCAAACTTATTTAAAGAAAATGTTAGAAAATATTCCCTATTGTTAGGCCATTTAAAGAAACTACTCTTCGAATATAGTTCCTTTCAGCCATGTAATGGGAAAATTAGCATGTCTGCAGATGACAAATCTATAGCCATATGAAATTTTGTACAATATTTTCTGTATATTGAATGTTACAGTACTGTATTTTCCATGTATCATAGACAATAATGTATATAGAAAGGAAATAAAAAAATTAATAGTTATTATTAATTGTTATGTTTGACTCTGTTAAATAAAATTTTAAATGTTTGTTGGTCTGTGAAACATATTGTTATGAGCATTTAAACAAAATGATTAAGTAAAATAACGTGGCCAAAAACATGCAGGAGATGGGGATTGCTTCTGCTGTCCATGGGTGGGGAATGCCCAACCTAGTAGAAACTGTGGCTGATTCACTTTCAAGTGAAATAATTGGAAAGAATTTTAGGTGGGACAGTATGTTGCTAGAAAAAGATATGTTTGTATTAAGGGTGAAAATGGATTCATATTGCACAGAACCTGAAAAGGTCTTTAAGGTGCTACTGGACTCAAATTTTATCCCTTATTATGTAACTTGGCTTTTCACTCTCATACATAAACCAAAACATAGTAAAAGGGTACTAATTAATCTAAAGGAATGCCTGTGTTACTGTTCATACAGAAGGAAAGGGGCTAAAAATCCCTTTGTCTCTGTTGCAGTTGATGTAGGAATAATTCAGTGGGCAGTTCCCTGCTTTCAGTCCTTTCTCATTTGGCAATATGGCTCCTATTTCAAATTAGTTGCTGACCAAGGCTCTATTCACTATGCCACTATAAATATGGCAAAAGCAGGCTTTCACCATTGAGCTTTCACTGTGATCTGTGCTTTGTTTTAATACAAAAAGAACTAGAAGAAGAGTTGGTTTTTATATGCCAACTTTCTCTACCACTTAAGGAAGACTCAAACCGGCTTACAATCACCTTCCCTTCCCCTCCCCACAATAGACACCCTGTGAGGTAGGGGGGGCTGAGAGAGCTCTAACAGAGCTGTAACTTGCCCAAGGTCACCCAGCTGGCTTCATATGTAGGAGTGGGGAAACAAATCCAGTTCACCAGATTAGCCTCCACCACTCATGTGGAAGAGTGACTCCACTGCTCCAAACCACCGCTCTTAACCACTACACCACCCTGGCTCACAAAATACAACTATAACTAGTACTCTGAGGAAAAAAAAACTAGTACCCTGAGACAGTTAAAATGCTGTTATGGTTGTGTGATCTAACCCAAATAGAGTTGTGATAGTCCTGGTACTTGAGGAAAAAGTTCTGTTCAGCACAGCTGGTTGTGTACCCATTTGCTATGGAATTAGGCCTTGTGTGTGTGTGTGTTAAATGCTGTTAAGTAGCTTTTGACTTATAGGTCTCGTACTCAATTCTTATTTCTCTTCATTGCTAGGTTTCGTAACCTAATTACAGAAAGCATATTTTACTTTTGAGATTAAAAGTCTAGTAGGGAAAAAGCCTAAAGCAATTGCCAGTAATTAAAAGCAGCAGTCCACCATGATTGGCTTTTAATCTATCTGAGGACAGGAATCCTTTGGGAGGATTCAGTCTCTTTTCTTGTTCTAACAGAAGGATAATATGATGTTTCTAATTTAATCAGACTCCTGTTGTAGCTAGCCTAGTAGTGTCTACTAAGCGGCAGGGGTTCTTAATCTTTTCCATGAGAATTTTAAATTAGTCATAGCTAACTTCTTGGACTCATGGTGACCCCATAGGGTCGCCATGAGTCGGAAGCAACTTGACGGCCTGTAATACACACACAACACTACTTGGAAATATGGAAATAGGCTAGAGAGTAAATACTAGCCATTGTGGCCATAGCAGTTAGTGTGTTGGACTAGGAGTTGAGGTACCTAGGTTCAAATCACCACTCCGCCAGGAATGCTTGCTGGGTGACCTTGGGCTTATCACCTACTCAGCCACACCTACCCCCTAGGGTTGTTCTGAGGATTAAATGTATGCTGCTTTGGGTCTCCATTACAGAGAAAGGTGGGGGTGTAAATGAAACAAAAGAATTTCAAAGAAGCTCTGGTATAAACATGCTAAATCGGAATCCATCAAGGTGCTGTATACAATCTCCCAAACCATGTAACAAGGGCCTGGCATTCCACGGCTGGTGTTTAATCAGTGTAGCAAAACTAGGGAAATTGTTTTCACCAATTACTACTATTGCAAATAACATCTTCTTGATTAATTTTTATTTTACATAATTTCCCCCCACTCCATATTTCTTGTATTTCATCGCATTTTGTTAGTTTATAATTTCCTCCCTCAATCTCTACAAAGGATCCATTACAGGCATCTTAAATGGACTCTAGCTTATGAAAGCTTATGTTACAATAAATCTTGTTAGTCTTTAATAGCGCATTCTGAAAGAGTTACATGATGATATCAATGTACTTAAAAGATTGTAACTCTACTTAGGACTGTACTGTTTATAATGCAGATGAGTTGAAAATGAATCCTATAATGGTAGGGTTGCCAACTTCCTGGTGGCTGGCGATCTCCCTATATTATTATTAATTAAATTTGTATCCTGCCCCTCCCCACCCAAGGTTGGGCTCGAGGGGCTTACTTCCAATATGAATAACAACCACATATAAGCCAATTTAAATATTACAATAATATATATAAATTACCATTAAAATCTAAATAAAACCCCCAGATTGCACATTGTCAAATCCAGAAGCGACAAATAAAAATCATGCATGAACTCTCAGTCAGGAGAGACAGGGTGGGTGGGCAAGATGAACTGGGCTTAACTACACAGAAAGCGGAACAAGGAGGCCAGTTTTGATGGAAACTTGCTGTCCTCAACAATTTTATTACAACTGATTTCCAGGCCATAAAGATCAGTTCACCTTGAGAAAATGGCTGCTTTGGAAGGTGGACTTTATGGCATTGAAGTCCCTCCCCTCTCCAAACCCCGCCCTCCTCAGGCTCCACCACCCAAAATCTCCAGTTATTTCCCAAACCAGAGCTGGCAACCCTATTATATTGGGAACCTTCCCAATTTTGTTTTCTGGCCTTAACCTTCAGCTCAAATGGATTGCCCTAAAGAAAGTGATCTCGGTGAAGCTCTGGAGCCTTTGTCAAATGCAGCGGAACAAGAGAGTTGAAGGGAAGTCTGAATGTGCTCAGAGGGCTGTAATATTTGCACTTTCCTAGGAGTAAGTCCCACTGAATAAAGTGGGACTTACTTCAGAATAAACAAGCCGAAGACCGCACATATGAGCCAGGGTAGACTGACCTTCACTTCACTCAGACAGTACGTGAATGAATGATAAAGGGTGTTCCTTTTTTTTAAATAATAATTTTTATTGTTTTCGTTTAATATAGTAACATGTAAATGAGCGGATAGTATTTAAGTTGATATAAAACAATTACAACATGTAACATTATTAATTATAGCAAAAAAGAAAAAATAAATTGACTTCCCCCCACTCTCTTCTATCTTAAAATAGTGTATACCATTGCTGATACTAATCCCCATTACATTTTAATTAACATATCTTATCTAATCTTACAATTTTCTATCAATGCCTTAATTTCATCATTTTAACCTATGTTTATAAGGGATTAAGATAAAGGGTGTTCCTGAGTACTTAACAGAATGCATTGTCATCACCCTGAAAAACTGCTGCCCAGCCTTTCAGTTTCCCGTCAACTATGAAAGGGGCTGTAGCCCACAAAAGCTTATCCTGGAATAAAACACCCTTAGTCTTATTAATGACAACTGGGGAATTTGTTAAAAGGCTTTCTATTCCTTGGCTCCATCATCCACCAAAAGGGAGAGTGCAACCAAGCAATCAAAAGGAGATGGAGACTGGGAAGGGCAGCCATGACGGAGCTAGAAAAGAGCCTTAAGTGTAAGGAGGTGTCGCTGGCGTCCAGA
The DNA here is from genome assembly GCF_029931775.1 of Euleptes europaea. Lineage (NCBI taxonomy): Eukaryota > Metazoa > Chordata > Lepidosauria > Squamata > Sphaerodactylidae > Euleptes > Euleptes europaea. The sequence continues at coordinate 31,995,310 of NC_079320.1, read as the reverse complement.
TCAAATTAAGTCATGCCATAATGTTCCCCATTAGCGGGTGCGAAAGTTGGACAAAGAAGAGAGCTGACAGGAAGAAAGTTGGCTCATCTGAAACGTGCGTTGATCAATAGGCGTCAAGACAAAAACAAAACCCTGCAAGCGCCTTATCTGCCACCCGACCTTACCTGCCCTTGAGCGACATCTGCAAAACAAAGCCACTTCCCGCCTGGTTCCATCAGCAGCCGGACGGCGGCGCCCGCCCATCGCGGCGCATCCCGCACACCCACGTGACTCCCCCTCCTCCGGCCGCGTTTTAAAAATCGCGCGCCCCCGAGCTTTTCAGACCCTCCCCGGTAGCCGTGGCGGGGGTGGTGACGCAAGCGGCCCGCGCTCCCATTGGCTGATTCAATAGTCGCGGGCTACTTGAACGGCGAGAAGCGGAGCGGGCCTGGGAGAGCGAACAGCTGCTGCGCGTCCCGGCAGTTACGCGGTCCGGCGCTTCCCGTCCCAGCCCGTCGCCGAGCACGCCGCCCGCGTCATGTTGACGAGCGCCGCTGCCGCCGCCGCTTCGGATCAAGAGAACCAGGAGAATGTGCCCCCGGGGACGAAGGGCGCTCCCCACCTGGCCGCCGCGCCGGGCACCCGCACGGTCCTGGGGCTTCTGCGGGACAACCAGCATCGCTTGGCCCAGCCGCAGGTATAGGGAGCGAGAAAGGGGGGCGGCGGTGGTGGTTGGGGGGTGGGGGAATGCTGGCGGCCTGCCGTCCTTTTCCTACGAGGGAGGCCTCGGCCTGCCCCCACGCCCGCCATCTTAACCGGGCGTGTTCCTGCGGGGCCCTCTCGCCAGCCTCTGCCTCGGAGTAGGGCCTGGGGCTGCCGAGCGGACTCCTTGCTTTACGTCCGCGTCGTGCCTTTTGAGATTCTGGAGGGAAAAGAGCGCTGGTTCGAGGAGGAAGAGGCGCTGGGGGTTGGGTGGGGTGCTGGGAGGCCTCCCCTCCTTTCGCCTTTTTGGAATATAGGGTGCTGCGGTAAAACAGGGGTCCGCGGGGGAGAGGGAGGCCCAAGATCGTGATCAAGAAAACAAGTTTATTTGCAGCTGCTGACCCGGAGGCCCTAATGGGCAGACATCCCTGAGTCCCGATTATACTGGGGAAGAGATATTGATCCAAATTCAAGTTATGACGATACATCCACAAGTTATGCATATCTGATTGTATTACAGACAGAAAGGCGACTCAGGACAGTTGCAGTTTCATCCAGTTTCTCCTATCATTGTTTCTCGTTCACTCTGACACTCCATGCCTCTTAGCCCAGTGCACAGAGTAGGCTTGTAGCTAGGCAGAAATTCCTTCCCTGGCAGTCTGGAAGCCAATTGTTACCGGGAGATCTCTGGGGTACTGTCACATTGGTTACCAGGTCCCTCTTCGCCACCGTAGGGAGGTTTGGGGCGGCGGAGCCTGAGGAGGGTGGGGTTTGGGGAGGGACTTCAGTGCCATAGAGTCCAATTGCCAAAGCGGCCATTTTCTCCAGGGAAACAACTGTATTGGCTGGAGATCAGCTGTAATAGCAGGAGATCTCCAGCTAGTACCTGGAGGTTGGCAACCGTATTTTGGAACCTTCCCCCCATTGGGGGGGCTAGGTGGCAAACAGCATCTTGACGCCTGTGGCTTGTGCCAAGTAGTGCACCAACCCACCCTGTTGTTGCCGTCGGTGCTGATATGTTTTCTTGTTGCTTAAAGAGCTGGTGATATGGAGGAAGGTTCTCAGTCACCAGACTGTGAGATGAGATATGGAGAACAGCACTGGGGTGAAGGGGCGGTATGCAAATGTCAGGTTTGCAGTTGCTAATGGTGAACTCCTGTTGCAGGTTTCTCTCTGCCAAGTACCCTGGAGTACCAATGATGAGAACTACGTCAGCATCCCCGTGGGCAAAATGGGAAACAAGCAGCCTGCCTTTACTATCCATATGGATGAGCCTGAGAGCACGAGACCGAAGAAAAATGGGGCATCCAAAAAGACTTTCTCTAGTGAGGAATACCTGAGCTTGGAAGCGGCCGTGGTTTCAGTGGGGACCAGGAAACCTCTGACGCCTATAGAGAATCCAATGGATCTTGGCTCTGGTGAGGATCACTTTGTGTCTGGTAGGAACAGGCTTTGCACAGTAACACCACCTCCTTTTCAAGCAGTGGCCCTGAATTGTTGCGGCTTTGCTGGCCTTCACTTATCTTTCTGGCAACGAGTTTAACGTGTGTGTGTGTGTGGGGGGGGTTATCAACAAAAGTTTAATATTGCCCTGTGTAATCATCTACTTCCTAGGATTTCTGTTTGGGCAGAAAAATATAGATGATGAATTTTGAAGGTAGTGTAATATGGTCAATTTGTTCCAAAAGAAAATGCTCTTCAGTATTTGAGAAACAAGAGCATCCCTAGTTCATGTTCTATTAAATAAGTTGCATCCCGTGGAGAAGGTCTGTTATTTTTGCCAATTCTCCCCCTTCATGGTACTTTTGGGAGTCCCCCCTCTTATAGGAGCAACCTTTAAAGAGGCATCCTTGTGAGGAGGAGACAGCAAGGATGTTGTGTTTCCCTGTGCAAACTGCTTGACTTGTGAGCAACTGTTTTCTTTGTACCCTTTTCCAGCTGAGAAGATTTTAATTGCTTTTGGAGACATTGTTGGTTATATTGACATAACAAACTTTCTGGAACAATAGCTGTATTCCTCAAATACTCTGAATAGTCAGTGGGCACCTTCAAAATTATTCTGCTTCATACTACTTTCACCATAACAACAATTAATTGTAATATGTAATAAGTTTGTAATATATGTAGATCAGGAGTGGGTAACCTTGACCTGAGTATTAAAAAAGTGCAACATCTTCCTGTGAAGGTGTTGACTTGGGTATGAATGAGAATTGTACTTGGCTAAATGCAGCAGAAACATACTGAGACCAAGCACTGCTGCTAGTGCCTTGGAGGCACCTGGAGTGAAAAATTAGCCCTGTATTCCAAGCAAAATCTGGCATGCCAGTTTAGCATATGTGTTTTGGGGTGCCTATCTATGCTGTATATCTTGTATGTATACCTGGCTGCAAAGTGTGCAAACTTGTAGTATGCATTCAAGATTAGAAGTGCTGCTCCTTAACTCTCTCTTGTCTTGCTCTAATCCCACTTCCTTGCTTATCATATCCTCCTCTGGATTGCTTAAATTGGCAACCTACCAGTTTGTGTCATAGGAATTCACTTTTAGGCAGAAAACAAATTAGAATTATCCATTATACAATTTTCATGAGGGAGGAAAGGGCTTTAGTATCCCTAGGACTTCTGGAAGTGTGAGTGACTTTTCATCCATCTGGTGGGTGACTTCCGACAGAGGACTGCATATAAATGTTTTCCCCAAAGGCCAAGGTTGCAATCTAATTAGTTCCATGACTGGAATAAGACTTCACTGACTCCACTTTTCTTGATATTACACATGAGAAAAAAATCTTAAGGTCAGGCCTCGAAACAGCTCTTTTCCCTTCTCCTTGGTATTCTGTGTGTGTGATGAGATTTTGCTTTGGACCAGCATGACTACCTGTAGCTTTTATAGTATGTGGGGAGGGGCACTTTCCCATACAGGGGGAATGTAGATTAATGGAGCTGGCTGAGACACATTGATGCTCAGATTGGAGCCAGCACAATGACCTCTCTCATTACGTTTGTTCTTTGTCTTCCACTTATATGGCTTCATGAGACTAAGAACTTGTACTATCTTTCTGTTTCTTGTACTTTAGGTTCCCCAAGTATTATGGACATGTCAATAGTCCAAGAAGTAGAAGAAATAATAAATGTTAACCATGTACCTGACTACATTGAAGACATCTTTAAGTACCTCAGGGAAATGGAGGTAAAAAAATCAACAACCTTGGGTGGGCATGGGGGAGAGCTGTTACCTATTTAGGCTTCTCAAATCTTGTAAATATTGTTTTGTTGTTGCTAGAATATTAGGCCCATTCCTTTTTCTTATCACCTTTTGGCCTTGTCCAAGGAACACTATTGGGAGTTTTGTATAAAACAAAGGCTGGTAGTCAAGAATAAGGTGCTAGAATAGACTACATTGCTTTGACTGTTGCTTCACAAAAATTCCCTGTAGAGAAAAAACAAACATAGCATGGAGAAAGATTCTAGACCCCTTCTTCGCCTGCTTTACTGTTTTTCTGTATTGCAGGGAATTTTAAAAGGGACGATTACCAAAATGTGATCCTTCACTTGCAGTTTGGAATAGTACAATCTTTTTTATCCTCCTTGGCATTTTGCCACTTTATTTTGTTGCAAACATAGACGAGGCCCGCATGTAATAAACATGCTGGTGGTGTCTCAGCATGAGAAATGAGGGGCCTGTATCCTCTGAAAAGGTAAAGGTCCCCTGTGCAAGCACCGGGTCATTCCTGACCCATGGGGTGATGTCACATCCCGACGTTTACTAGGCAGACTTTGTTTACGGGGTGGTTTGCCAGTGCCTTCCCCAGTCATCTTCCCTTTAGCCACAGCAAGCTGGGTACTGTATCCTCTAGCTGCTTTTAATTTTTACTTCCTTTATGGAAAGAGAGCATTATCCAATCTGTATGACATTTGGGAAAGGGGGATTCCTTCTACCCTATTAGGTAGGAAACATAAGTTGCTGGGGTGGGGAATAATTACCAAATTTATAAGTAATGTCATTAGTAGCTGCTTTGGTATTGGCTGTTAAAGCATTACTTGCCTGCTCACACAACCTCTGTATAGAATTGGTGGTTGGGTTAAATAGAGCCAGTGAGACAGGCTGGTGAACAGCAGCCATGCAAGTGACTTGATGGTTAACATTAAGCCTCTTCTGGCTGCTTCTCCTAGTGTGGGAGAAGATGGGTTGAAGAAGGTAAGGGCAGGCAAACAGGAAAAAAATTGGTCCAGTAAGTACAAGTGAGAGTGCTTAAGCTGCCACTGGACTACATCAGGAAAATCTAGGTTTGCGTTAATGGATGTTACATTTTGGTGGTCTAACAACCTGTGTCATAAGTAGCCATTAGGGAGCAAGTGGACAACTTCAGTGCTGTCTCTATATTACAAATGGTTCAGAGCTACTATCTAAAGTCAAGTTATGTTTAATATCCACACAAATGGCTGCCCATTACTTGCGGTATTCCGGATAGTCTTTTCTGTAAAAAATCTAGAGTTGAGGCCAAAATAGTGAAGACTTGATGACCCCTGATGACAGCTGTTACTATCTGATAGCAATCTTCCAATGTAAAATACAGTTAGCTGCCAATTGACTTACTGTGCAGGGGGCAGACAGATGAAGAGAAAGCACTTCATAGTTTCTTTTTTATATCATCAGATGAAATGCAAGCCTAAAGTGGGTTACATGAAGAAGCAGCCAGATATTACAAATAACATGCGAGCTATTCTTGTGGACTGGCTAGTGGAAGTTGGTGAAGAATACAGATTGCAAAATGAGACTCTACACCTGGCTGTAAACTACATTGACAGGTTTCTTTCTTCAATGTCGGTACTAAGAGGGAAGCTTCAGCTTGTAGGAACTGCAGCCATGCTGTTAGCATCGTAAGTAAAACAAGCTCATTTCAGAAAGCTGAACATAGTGGATGCTGTTTTCTGTCCTACAGAACAAAGCTTTTGCATTCTGAGCATCTTTAACTCAAAGACTGCGAGTACCTGGTATTCTCTCATCTACTCTACCAGTATTACAATCAAAGTATACTCTACGTTGATGCCAATCCAGGGTACATGAAATACCAAACTGAGCTCAAGATAGCTACATCTATGAAATAGTGCTTTTCTGATGCATTACTACATAAATGGGAGCATCTAGTACTAGGGATTGTGTCCTTGCCACTTTCAAGATTTCCCCAAGCAGTACTTGGCAGCTGAAAGCTTTTATTCGACTTTGCAAATTCTTGTCAGTTCCAAGCAAACATAATAATTGGCCATTCTGCTTCATGATAGTAATGCATTAATATAAAGTACAAGAATGGGGCGGGGAGGTGTCTGTAAAATGAGGTATAGACAATACTGCATTCTTTCTATTGTAGGAAGTTTGAAGAAATCTACCCTCCTGAAGTGACAGAATTTGTTTACATCACAGATGACACTTACACAAAGAAACAAGTCCTAAGGATGGAGCACTTAGTTCTAAAAGTTCTGTCATTTGACTTGGCAGCGCCAACTATAAACCAATTCCTTTCTCAGTACTTCTTACACCAACCAGCTAATTCCCAAGTGGAAAACCTGGCAACGGTGAGTGTCTTCATTCTTTGGGAAAGATCTTAAATTTGAGGAAGAGTTCAGGGGATGCTAAAAAGACAAGGCTTGAAAGGCACAACGTTTTTCTTTCTGGTTTGTAACTCAGTTACGTTAAATTCCGCATGAAGGCTGAATGCAGATGGTTTCTGATACTGAGCTTTAAAAACAAACAAACTGCATACAGCATGCCCTTTCTGCAGGATCCAGAAGTCTTCAGGAAGGGCTTTGTGTAGCATATATCATTTAACAGCTCTAACCAAACATTTGCTAGCAGAAAGCCAGCTGATGAGAAGAATTGCGGGACCTTCACACTGTTAAAAATTGCTACATGAGTGTCAAGGCGCATAAACAGAAGTGCCTGCGGTACAACCGGCTATGCTTGTTTCACGTAGTGAGCAAACAGGGAAAGGGGCAGGGGAGCACAGCTATTGCCCCTTCTTTAGCAAACCCATACTGGATGTGGTTTCCTTTATAATAGGGACTTGCACAAGGCATAACATAGTGGATGGAGTATTGGATTAAGAGCATGGTAAACCTGGGTGTGAATCCTCACTTCTACCATGGAAGCTCACTGGCTGACCTTGGGCCTGTCACAAACTCTCAACCTGACCCATCTCACAGGGATGTTTTTGTGAGAGTGGAGGAGGGAAGAATGATAATTCTCAGCCACCTTGAGTCCCAACTGGGAAGAAAAGCAGGGATATAAATAAATGCAAATGCATAGTTCAAAGGAGACTCCTAGGTGATCTCTTGAAGGCCTGGGTAGTTCTGCCGTAAATACATAAGGCTAAAATAGTCATGATAAAAAGGCATAGAACTATGCAGCTTTTACAAACCTACAGGGATGTTTTGGTATTACAAGGAAAGCAAACCTATTTTTTCCCCTCTACAGTATTTGGGAGAGCTAAGCCTAATCGATGCTGACCCATTCCTGAAATACTTGCCATCAGTCATTGCTGCTGCAGCATTTCACATAGCAAACTACACAATTACTGGAAGAACTTGGGTACGTACACAAGCCCATGGCCCTTAAATGTATGCAATAATACCTGAAACTGTTAAGAAAAACAGCAGTTTTTCTCATATGAGAAACTTTATGCTTATTTCATGTAGATAAATTCTTAGTTATATATAGGTTCATGCTTGACAAGGCAAGTCATAAGCAAATGCTGTACATATTTACTTTGATGAAAGGTCCATTAAAGTGCATAGATCCACAGTCTAAGTGTTCTTGTGCTAAAGTTCAAGTGCTCTGAGCTTAATTCTTTTGGTGCTAAAGAATTGGCTAATTTTATAACTCAGTCAAAAAGGGCAAGAGTCCAGTAGCACCTTAAAGACTAACAAAAATATTTTCTGGTAGGGTATGAGCTTTCGTGAGCCACAGCTCACTTCTTCAGATACAGCTAGAATGTGAATCCATCGGTCTTTAAGTAGAGGAACAGTATGTAAATGTGAATAGCAGGCTTGATGGGATTAGGTGTGATATGCAGAAGAGTCTGTGATGTCCAGGGGAGAGATGGATGTGGAGAAATCAGCATTGGTAATGGGCCATGAATGCAAGGTCTTTATTCAGCCCAGGTAAATGCATTGACTTCAGTTTGAATATCAACTGTAATTCAGCAGTTTCTCTTTCCAATCTCCCTTTAAAATATAACTCAGCCTCTGCAATTCTACAAGCCTTTTATCTCGTCATAACAGTCTGTTACAAACTCCTAAGGCAGCTGCAAGACCAATAGTGTATAATCTTAAACAGCGTTGCACTCTTCCACTTGCATTGAAGTCAGTGGGATTAGAAGGATGCAATGTTGTTTAGGGTGACACTTTAAATTTTCTGTAACATACAAGCAAAATGGCGCTGTGGAAGAGCATAGCATGCCTAAACTCCTAGCAACCATTGAATCACTGTCTAGATTCTCTCTTCTCTTCCTCTGTTTACACATGCAGGAAAAGTAGAACCTTATAGTAATCAGTCTTTCCTACCCAGGAAAGGGTAAGCTACTGTTGGTGTAGAATGCCACCAAACATCTGCTTTATTTATGCTGTTACAAGAACAGTCCAGTACTTGATCTAGCCTATCGCAAAGGCAGTCATTGAATAACTAACATTGTTTTTCCCTGGCAGCCGGAATCTCTTGTTAAAGTGACAGGATACACAATAGAAAGTCTTCAGCCTTGTCTCATGGACCTCCACAAGACCTACCACAGAGCAGCACAGCATACGCAACAGTCCGTAAGAGAAAAATACAAGGCCTTAAAGTAAGTTGCCTGCAATAAATGAGGAATTACAGTCTGGGTAAACTAGAATATCACGGGATATCTTCTGCACAAGTGTAGTGAACTTGATTACTCCTATGTCTGTAGTGTGTGCTGGGTAACCGTGGGACAGTTGGGTATGTTTAGCCTGAAGAGGAGACATGATAACAATCTTCAAGTACTTGAAGGACTGTCATATAGAGGAGGGTGCCGAATTGTTTTCTGTTGCCCCAGAAGGTTGGACCAGAACCAACGGGTTGAAATTAAATCAAGAGTTTCCATCTCGACATTAGGAAGAAATTTCTAACACAGCGGTTCCTCAGTGACACAGGCTTCCTTGGGAGGTGGTGAACACTCCTTCCCTGGAGGTTTTTAAGAAGAGGTTAGATGGCCATCTGTCAGCAATGCGGATTCTATGACCTTAGGCAGTTTATGAGAGGGAGGGCATCTTGGCCATCTTCTGGGCATGGAGTAGGGGTCACTGGGTGTGTGTGGGGGAGGTAGTTGTGAAATTCCTGAATTGGACAGGGGGTTGGACTAGAGGACCCTGGTGGTCCCTTCCAACTCTGATTCTATGACTCATCCTAGCAGGTCTCACAGGGTGGTTGCGGGGAGCGAACAGAAGAGGGGAAAACAATGTTGTAAGCTCCTTTGAGTCACCATTGGGAAGAAAAGCAAGTTATAAATTATTTTTTTAAAAAATAATTTTTATTATTTTTCTGAAACAAGTTTACATATACATTTCAACATTTATTAAAAACCATCAAAAATTGTTATTGAAAGTATATCTAATATATAGGTAAAAACAAAAAATAAACAGGACTTCCCCTGCATCTTCCTTCATCCATTAATAAACCTGTATACTCTTTGGTATCAACAGTTCTAATCCTAATATTTTTAATTACATTCATTAAACTAAATCTCATACAGTTTTAAAGATATAGCATTGAATATAATCACTAGAAAATAATTAATACTAACACAAAAAAAGTTAATAAATCTAATTAATAGTAAATGGATTAGATCAATAAGTAACAATTATCCACTACTTTATAAAAGTTTCTCTGTAAACCCTCCATGTCTCCCAACACCTATTCATTATAAATTGTCTTTCTAATGTATTAATATAGTAAATTATGCCATTATTACCAAAATCAAATCTTTTAACCAGTTCCTCGTCTATTTAAAAAACAACAACACACAACTAGACTCTTTTAGCCAGTCCTTTTGTCCGGAATTTCCAGCGTCTTCCACTTTTCCTCATTAACACCAAACACCGAAGAGCATCCTTGGATATCGTTGGTAAAGTTCCCTCTGCAAGCATAGTTTTCATAGTAAACCTGCATTGTAATTTCTTCAATTCCAAAATCAAAGAGAGATCCCAGTAGCTCCAGCCTTTCCACCCTTCAAGTCCTCCAAGCTAGTATCAAATAATTCTTCAGGCAAATTGTAAAGACAAAAATCAAAGTCTCTCACGTTCATATCCATCGTAAGCAGCTGGTCTGTTGCAATTTCTTGTTGAGAGGATGCAGCGTCTAGTTGTTTATCCTGGCTCTCCACTTCCTTTATGGGGATTTTCTGATCTTCAGCCGTCTTCTCAATTAGAGAATCCACTGCTTCCATGTCTGACTTTGTTGTAGTAGCTTGGTCCTTTGTCTTTAATTACATCCAGAATAGTATCCAGTTTTTGGTTAATAGTTTGATATAGGGTGTTTGTCATGGTAAGTAGTTGATCCATCTGTTTAATCGCACGTTCCATGCTTGCTGCTTTTAAGGGTTTTGTTGAAACTTAGTTGGTAAAGTCCAGACAAATACACCAAAAAATAAAGAAGTCTGTAGGTAATTTAACAGGATTCTTGTGTTGTGGGTAGTACTTTAATGTTAGAATACCATCAAGTTGGAAACCCTCTAGTATAGAGCTGCTTCAGAAAACAGGGTATACCCAAAAGGTTGCAGGACCGTGGACCTTCCGTTACCTCCTCTTGTCCAGGAACTTGAGAATTATTTGCCAGTTACACAAGAGAGCCACACTCCCAGTTTCTCTATATGATACTCTCGCGATGGCATTAGGCACTGAAGATGGAAAGACGACACCTAAGGAGGAGGGGGGATTCTTCCTACCTCCCCTTTCAGCGTCGAAGTATCTGATTGGTAGTTGTAACGTCTTTCAAAAAATCCTGTTTGTTATGTCTACCCACTGATCAAATTGATAGGATTCCTGCCGATTTATCTGATATTTTTTTGTTTTCTAAGAGTCACTTATACATCAGGTGGGGAGGTGCGGATGTAATAGATATATTTGGCAATCTTTCAAAACCTCCAGATCCAGGTAAAACAAGAGTTTTTGTAACTTACTCAGATTTTAGAAGAGTAGGTATTCTTGCTTCATGTAGTTGCTTAGGTGGTAATAGGTAGAGGAGATCTGAGCCTGATTCCAAAAACATTCACGGCGTTGTATTTCTCCTCAATGCCGGCAGGACTGCGCCCAATTCCCCGAGAGTCTTCCTCTCTCAAAAAATGGGGGTCAGACTGCTCTTCAAGGCTGCAGGAGAGTTCCTGATTCCTGGTCCACTGTTTAGGAGCCAGGTAGGGGTGCAGGGTGCACCCCAAATTTGAATGTTTCTTGGGTCTCTCGGGAGCTCCCGAGGAACGTGGCGCTCAGATCAGCGTCTCTAGCGGAAGTTATAAATATGTGCTTATATTTTGAGTGTTTATGTAACTTGTCTCTTTTTCAGGTACAACGCAGTGTCACTCATTGAACCACCAGAGAGACTAAACTTATAACAAGCAAGAGACTGAGGCTTTCAATGGTGTATATTACCCACAACCGCAATGTACAGTTTTAAACTTTTACTTACACTTCAATCGCTCTGGTATATTACCACAGAAAATTATGAAGTTCTCTACTTTTTTTTATAAGGTTTTAATGTAAACTTTTGTAAATGCAATCTTGTTTTAAGTACTTAGGTGGTGCTCTTTAAAGTTCTGGGGAATCAAACCATGCGGAAAAACCACTTAAGTCACTCCTCATAGTTTTAATGAGAAGAGCAGCCCCTAAGAAGGGATTTTGACTCTTAACGGCAAATCAAGATAGCTTGGGGTCCGTCAGCATGCTTGGGGTACCACAAGTCAGTCCTTCTCCAAGCTTTAAGTTACAAGGTATTTTGGCATGTCAGCTAGCAATGTAATGTTCAGAATTAGCAAAAGATGCTATTATGATTTTTCCAGCTACAGCTAAGATCTCAAGCCAGCTCCTAGAAGCCTGTTAACAGCTTATACAGCACTGCATAACTACAAGGCACTAAAGGTGCTTATAAAACACTGCATGAACTGACTCTGGCCTGCAGCTTGGAGTCCAGGAAACAAGTGGTAGCTTTCTTGCTGTGAGAAGGGAACAGGGATCTGTAGGGGTCTGAAAACTGCCTTGGCTCATAGGTATTTTCAGTGTTCATGGCATGACACTTAATCCTTGTTTGCTGTTTTTCAGACTAGGCGTGGCTTTCTGACCCACAGGTGCAATGGCTATATATTCAAGACTAGAGTTAGAAGGACAGTGCTGTGCTGAATAATGCTCCCCTTCACTAGTGTAAAAAGGGCAAGCTTAGCAAACCTTTGCAGGGGGAACATATCACTACGTTCCTGCTGTAGGCAGTGAAGGCCAATGGTTCAAGTCTACTTTTACTGCAATTAGGAGTACTGACACAGGAAAGTAGTAGGTTTCTAGTATGAATAAACCCTAGTTCAAAAGGTTTTCTATATTTGTAAGAATGGATATTTTATACTTGTATCAACAGAACTGAGTTCTTGTTAACCAGATTAATGCTGCTTGCTGTGCTTACAAGAAACCAATCCATGGGGGGAGAGCAAATGTAAAACTATCTTGAAGATGGACAATAAAATCCTCTAAAAAGATTGTCTCCAACAATTTTATAGCTGTACTGAGTGGAGTGAACTTCAGCTTTGAGATGGAGTTAAGAGGCTTATGGGGAAGGGGTAAAGAGGAACTGCAGACGTCAGACAACTCATACCTAAGAATGACTGAGGCAACAGCAGGAAAACTAGATGGGCATTGTAATAGTTTGATCTAGAGCTTTTCTGCTTAACTTTGCCCAATTCCTCATTACTACAGCCCTTGTGCCATGTGGCTAATGCATGCCAGGCCTAATGTTTCAAGGAAAACTACAGCAACGTGCGCTTCTTTCTCTCAGCCATAAGTAGTTTGAAGGAAAAGGACTACTTTGTTTTTCTAAAATGTATATGGAAGCGAAGGACATACTGAATATTCTGAAATGGGAAAGAAGGGTCTGGCTAATGTAACACAATTACTGTAATTAGTAATAATTACAGAAATTCAGTAACAGGCATTACTTAGACTTGGTGGTATCTGCTGGCCGAATGACCGTAAATAAATAAACTGAACTAAACTTGGTGGGATGACACTCAGGATTTGAATATTAGGATTGAGGGGTACAATCTGTTTAAGAGACAAATAAGGAGGGAGGAGTACTATTATATTTAAAGGAGGTATATACTTAGGAGGAAACACATAATTCTAAGCCAGGAAGTTCAGTTGAGAGTATCTGGGTAAAATAAAAGGAGTGAAATAATAGTGATAGTATGGTGGGGTGTTGCCTAAGTAATGCTTTATTTAGCCCACTGTGTAGAGTCTTTAGCATTGTATCTCCCCTCCCCCAGCACTTTGATAGGCTTAATCGCTACTAGGATCTAAATCCTTCGGGAAATGTGGAAAACACCAAATATTTTGCACGTGGGGAAAAAGCCAGGCCGCCTAACAGCATCACACACCTCCACAATGGAAGGTAAAGGCAGCACCGATAGAAGATGAACAATATCCATTTACAAAAGACAGGTGATCTACTTAACTCCCTTCCCTGTGACTGTATACTTCCATACTCAAGGAATGTCCTGGCAATCACTGAACTATTTCCAGCTGTCTGCTTTTACAGACTTCTAGATGGAAGTCTTCCTACAAGCTAAGGCCAACCATCAGGCGCAGTTACAGTTGAAGAACAAGGTGGGCTATTTGCCAGGTAAACAAAAGGGCCTGAGGCAGTCACATTTTCCTACAGGTACAACTACCACTGTTGAACAACCAACTTGTAATACTGGTAGAGGAACAGCAAAGGCCGAACATTTACTAGAGTGCACACTCATAATAGGCATATGCTGTGCTCACAAAGCTGGGTTAGAAGCTTCAGACTGCCTGTAAGGATTTGCTGAGAAATGACAATGGGAGGAATCACTGTTGTGTTAACGGTGGACTTTGACAAAAACTTCCTGTTATTCCACAAGGAACTAAAGATGATGAATTGTTGGTCCGCTTCAAATCAACATCACTTTTGGAGTTGTGTCCAAAAACTGCTTGAGGAATAGTGTGCAGGTACAACTCATTGGTTTCTTAATAAAATGAATTAAAAACCAAATGTATGTTTTATATTTGGGTGTTCCAACTGATTTTTTTTCAAAGAATAGTTATTGTCATGCACAATGTATTGAAAATACTATAGGAGAAACACAGGGCTTTCAGCATTAGCCCAGAATACACATGGAGAGACCTCACAAACTCTGTGAGCTATGGGGATGGTGAACGTAATGAGCTGGCCCCTAGTGTATGTGTGTATATATATATATGAAGGAACAGCAGGAGATGTGCTGCATGTAAGCTTTAAAATGGGAAGTTGCATGGGAAGTAATATGCCTACAGCAGAAATAATTTCAGCTGAATTATACAATAAGGAGGTTCTGCTCTCGAAATCTGATCATGCGATCTGGTGCTGCCAACAGGGTTTATTAGGGGAAAAAATCACTTCATTCTATACACACTACTTAGGAAATGGCAGTGTTTTATTATAACTTAAGACAATGTTACCAAAATACACAAAACAATCGGTTTGTACAAGGAAAGGTTTAATGTATAAACATTTTTGCATTAATGTTTTTTTAGCGAATAACTCTTTCGCTTTTTTTTGCTACCTGTTTTTTTACTTGCGATGTCCTGTTTGTGAGAGGTCTCTGTTCTGTATGGGGAAAACAAGTTTTTGAATATGTATAAAAACCAGCCTAGTGTTCCTTTGCAATTACAGCAATGGAATAAAACACAATATCTTATTGTGAAGCACACTACCTATGTCTATTTACCTGAGCTAAACTGTGTAAGAACAAAGCTCCAATCCTATGTACACTTGCTTGGCAATAAGCCATCATCAATAGTTGTACACGGCTTAATAGAGATGTGCTCAGGATTGCAGAACATAAAATTTAAACCCTGTATTTTCCCTCACCCTTCTGAGATTTCCATAAGGATTACAAAATGGCCATCAAACAAATGCTGAATCCTTTATGACCAATTCACTCCTGTTCTTGAAAAGTATGGTCTAGAATTGCAAATAGAACTGGTTAGGAATATGTTGTGCGGTTATGAACATCTCTGCACCAGGAGCTAGCTTTCAGGCACTAGAATTTGCATTAAATTTACATGTGCTGATCACCTCTGGAATTCACAAGGGTGTGGTCAAGAGATGAAAACATGGCATTATGCATATGTAAAGTTAATACATTTCTAATAGTTTCCAAAAAAGTGATAGTGCTTAACTGTTGTCCAAGGAACACCTAAAGTGTATGAATTTATATTTTCTCCCTTCAGCATGAACTTTCATGTCAAACTTCTGACCACATCAGCAGCATAAACTGTTTATTTCCTTTCCACTTCTGATATTCAATCTTCTGATGAAAATTCCTCACTGTTTGTATCCTCAACTCCCTTAAATGAGAACTTCTTTTTTCAGTCCTGTGAGTCAGACTGGTGGTAGGGCGAAAACGCATGGTCGCTTTAGCCTCCTTTATTCCGTTTCAGCCAGGATCGAACACAGGTTCAGCGAAACGCATGCGTTCAATCCTGGCTGAAACAGAATAAAGGAGCTCGGTGGCGCAGAGTGGTTAGCTGCAGTATTGCAGTCCAAAGCTTTGCTCATGACCTGAGTTCGATCCCAACAGAAGTTGGTTTCAGGTAGCAGGCTCAAGGTTGACTCAGCCTTCCATTCTTCCGAGGTCGGTAAAATGAGTACCCAGCTTGCTGGGGGCAAAGAAAAGATGACTGGGGAAGGCACTGGCAAACCACCCCACAAACAAAGTCTGCCTTGGAAACGTCGGGATGTGACGTCACCCCATGGGTCAAGAATGACCAGGTGTTTGCACAGGGGACCTTTACCTTTAAAGCGACCATGCGTTTTCGCCCTTTATTCCTCTGATGTGGATTTTTGGCCTGCTTCTTTCTACAAAGGATATGGCAGGTAATAATTAGACACAGTTTAATAACAATCAGGGCAAATCTAATGGGGCTGCTGTGTCTGCTCACAAGCCCAAATTTCAAGCATGTGAACAACTTCTCTCACCCATATATGGTATTTGTCATCAAACCTCTCCCCCTCACCTTCCTCCAGTCTCATCTTGAAGATGTCTCTGAATTTCAACCAGTCCTTCTGCCCTATTTCCTGCTATCCCACCTTAATTTTTGTGTCTCATCTTTCACCCCATATTAACTAATTCTTGTCCAAAACAACTAGTTAAGGAAAGTATAGTTGAAGTTACCTGTTCTTTTGTGCCCCTTCTGGCTCTAGAATGATAACGTCTTCCTCCTCACTGTCAGATAGCACGATTGTCTCATCTTGAAGATACAAGGAGATTGTTGTTTGGTACATCATTTCCAAGGACTGATTTACTATAGATTTGCCATAAGAACTGGCTTGAAAGAGCTGTTATGTATCTTATCCAAACCACTAATTACATTGTTCAGCATTGTATGAAATCATCTAACCCAGCCCCCTTGCCTTCCTGGAAGAAACTGGTGTAGACACAATTTTTTTCCATGTGATCTAGAAGCACCACATGATAAGGATACCATCCATGCTATTTCAAGGCATGTGTAACCTACACTCTTGTCCCAAACATACAGTGAGGGGGAAAAGTATTTGATCCCCTGCTGAATTTGCCCATTTGCCCTCTGACAAAGAAATGACCAGTCCATAATTTTAATGGTAGGTTTATTGTAGCTGTGAGAGACAGAATAACAGGAAAACCCTTAGAAACCCAGAAGACAAAAGTCAGAGATTGATGTGCATTATAATGAGTGAAATAAGTATTTGATCCCTTTGTAAAAGATGACTTAGTACTTGGTGGCAAAACCCTTGTTGGCAATTACAGAGGTCAGACGTTTCTTGTAGGTGGCCACCAGGTTTGCACACATCTCAGGAGGTATTTTGTCCCACTCCTCTTTGCAGATCCTCTCCAAGTCAGTAAGATTTCGAGGCTGATGTGTAGCTACTCGAACCTTCAGCTCCCTCCACAGATTTTTCGATGGGATTAAGGTCTGGAGACTGGCTAGGCCACTCCAGGACCTTAATGTGCTTCTTCTTGAGCCACTCCTTTGTTGCCTTGGCCGTGTGTTTTGGGTCATTGTCATGCTGGAATACCCATCCTTGACCCATTTTCAATGCCCTGGCTGAAAATCAATGCCCTGGTCTACAATCTTGTCCCTGACATCCTTGGACAGCTCTTTGGTTTTGGTCATGGTGGCTACTTTGGAATCTGAAGGATTGCTTCTGTCGACAGCAGAACCCTAACCCTAACCCAGCTGGTTGATAGGGGATCAAATACTTATTTCACTCATTATAATGCACATCAATCTCTGACTTTTGTCTTCTGGGTTTCTGGGGGTTTTCCTGTTATTCTGTCTCTCACAGCTACAATAAACCTATTATTAAAATTATGGACTGGTCATTTCTTTGTCAGAGGGCAAACGGGCAAATTTAGCAAGGGATCAAATACTTTTTCCCCTCACTGTATTACCAGGTCAAATGTAGAATGACACACAGTGCTGTCCTAAAGAACTCTGTCACAGGATTATCATTTTAGTATTAACTAGTATTTAAAAAAAAAACATTATTTGCTGTCACCTCTATTATTTTTCTATCCTTCAATAACAAAGTAGTGCAAATGCCAGACAAAACACACCATTCATCAACCATTCTGGACTTCATTATAACTGTTTCTAGGATTTCAAAATAATAGATAGATATTATGTAAAGTATTATGCATCTGCATATTCTCAATTCTAATTTAATACTGTTCAAGGGCTGCAATCCAAGACAGCCAGTTCCAGACAGATGGCGATAAACATGCACAGCTGGAAGAGTTTTGGTAATTTTTACTACAGCTGATCACTTGGCAGGTAAGACATGTAGGTTTTAAATGGAAAAACAGTCAGCTGCACAAAACCTTTCAAACACTGCCAGCTGCATCTATTTCTCGGTCATGTATATAGCAGTATAGGATTGTACTCAAGAACTCTTGCTTACTTAGCAGACCTGCAGAAATCAATCTGTATTTTGAAACCACCTCTTCCTTTTCAACTTTGTGATCTTTTTAAAAGACATTTTATTTATGAACACACTAACCTTTCTTGTTTTGGGTTCCAGCACTACTATCTCCCGTTTCCATACTGTGGTCTTCTGTAGTTGGAGATTTATCCTGAGCAATTTCCTCCTCTTCTTCCTTTTCAGATTCCTCAAAGTCTCCCCAAGAATTCTCAACCCCTTCGCCAATCTGAGCAGTGCCAGGAGCCCATAACACCGGGTTGGCCAAACTAAGCTCATTAAGAAAAATCACCAGTACTTTACAAAGCCAGAAGTAGCGAATGAAGACATCAGCTACTCTTTTCTGACAAACACTGTCCTGTACAGTCTAGAGGCTTTCTGGTGTCACCAGCCTTTAACATAATAAAAAAGTTGCTGTTGCAGAAAATTTAATTATCTTCCCTAAAGGCTGTGCTGCTGATAAATAAGGACTGAGAGTTGTCCCTATACTGGAGGCACTATACTTCCTGCTTTTCCCATTTCACAATTTTTTGTTTATGGGGGGGGGGGAAGCATTTCCTTGGAATTTGGTGCTTCATCACTGTTCTTGGTGTTCATTCAATGTTAAGTTTTTAAAGGTCTTTCACCGGAAAAAAGCAGCAGCTGCACAGCCCTCTCATGCTGAACTGACATTTCAGAACCTTAACTTTTAAGTCCTCACAAGCAGGGGAATTGCAAGGACTTGCAAGTGGTGTGTGTGTCATTTCTCACTGTATTCCCCCTTCCCCAAATATTTCCTATTCATCTTCCCCGCCGCCTTAATTTCCTTGTTTTCTTCTTGCCTTCCCACCTACCAGCCAATTACCTTTATCTGCCCTATCTTCAGCTTTTCCTCATCCACTCTCCATGGCAGCTTCTCCCTGGGATAAAGTCTGTCCAAGTTGCACGGTAGCTGCCAATGCCTGGCTGAGTTGTCTTGGTAGTGAGTTTCGGCTGGTCACCACCAGGCCTCCTCCATCAGAGAACATGGCATGGGGAGAGGGACAGGAGCTTTTCCAGGGCTGTTTTGGCCCTGCTCGCTCCCATGGCTTTGCTTTACCAAAACCAAGGCTTGGAAGGCTCAGCAAAATGGCACCGTCGAGCTCAAAGGGAGATTTACATGCATTGTTTCTATTATTTTGGGTAGTTTTAATCCCCCCAAATGTATTTTACATTTCAGATTTTTCTGCAAGACTGGGACTTTCTTCTTCAGCTGTGCAGAACCCTCCCCCCAATCAGACCCTAGCTCCATTTTATGGATCTCTCGATCCACATTCTATGGCCTGGTTCAGAATTAGATATGATTTTGATTTCTTTGCTCCTCTGATTTTGAATGTCAAATTTAGAACACCGTTGAAATCCTACTGTATGAATCAAAGTTTGAAAGAACCAATTTATCTGCCACAGCAAGGTTTACTAAGCCCAATCCCCATTTCATTACATGAGGACAGGACACTAAGGTTTTGATTCTAGAACTGCACGCCAAAGTACTGCATTTATAAAACGTGGCATGGTTTTTGCTTCTTAATCCTATATAAAGTCTATTGGATTCTTGCTGTGTATAATAGACAGATCCTTTCATGTTGTTCTTGGCTACTCTCTTACTTATGAGTTTGCACAGGGTGGCACTATATTGGTGTGAAAGGATTCAGAGAGAATGGGGGAGGGGAAGCAAAGAGGATTCTATGTTGGATTCTCCCCCAGGAAATGGGATTCTGTCCCTCCCAACTCAGTTATATGGTGTAATAAAAAGATACACTTCTGAAGGAGGGGATGCTTTGGCAATAATTTCTTCAGCTTGCTGTTGTACATCATCAGTGTCAATCGGGGCTTGTTCTATTTTAAAGGCTGTTATCCTTTGGTTTGGAATAGATTCTGCAAATCCAAATTTCCCTCCTTCTTTCCTATAAAATAAGAAAGAATTATTTTAGCAGTGCAAATCTGCTGCTGTAGCAAAGTCTTGGGACAATTGATATAGTTCTCAAAATACAAGCTCTGTCATTTCTTCCTAATGCTTTTCAAGATATACTGCTAGAGTTTGAGGATAGACTGTCAAATTGCAGTTTTTCCTATAAATTAGCACCCTTACCTGCACCTAAAAATGGATAATTTCCTCCTAGAAATTCTCGTTATAATATATACTTCACAGGTTTGAGCACTAATTCAATAAGGTTCAAGTGACTTGCACCCAGTTTAGTCAACAAGTAATGTTGGCAAAGGGTAGGAGGGCACATTAAACGATTAAGTTCAAACTCTTTCCAAATCTGTTAGCAATAAGGTCCAGGGCCCCTAGTTTGGGATCTATTGGCAACAGGCTTACTATACTTTGCACAACCACTGCTGCCATCACCTTTGCCCCTAAACATCCCTGGCAGAAGTGATGAGAAGGTTTTATGACAGGGTCCTACCATAAATCTGCCCAGGTGGTAAGCAATGTGGGTGGGCAAAGAGCTTTACCAGGAAGCCTGTAGTGTTTCTGATGACATAATTGGGAGCTCATTCTTCACTGCAACAGTGTCCAAACGTAGGAATGGCCTTGATTTAAAAGGGTTTTTTTTTTTTGGAATTTTTACTCACACCTATGCTGAATGTAATCAGGCAAAGAAGATTTTGCCCAGTATTACTCACATCCAATTCTTCGCTGGATTATGGCAACAAGAAATTGACTCAGAATAGTATACAGAAAGTCTAAACGCTCTACTTAATCAATGTCTCTGTAGAACCAATAATGAAGAGTAATCTGCCAGCGTTGTAAGGGAATGGTGGCTGTACAAATGAACAATATGGAAGATGTCAAGAAAAAAAGTGAAGCTGTTCTGCCCTATCCAGAAATTCTTGTGTGTGCTGGAGCCTTGACATCTAGAGGCTAGCATATTTACTTAAAAGAAAAATAAATGTAATTTTTTCATTTCCACAATGGCCTTAGGGCAGTTCCCAATAAATATCAGCAGTTTATTTCATTTTTTTACAAGAAATCTGCTAGGCAAGTTTTATACAATATAATATACCAGATCAATTTGATAGCCTCCAATTTGTTGACTTAAAAAGGGAAAAATTAGTGATGTACGTGAGTACAAGTAATATGTAACATTCTCAAAACTTACCTAACTTTCTGATCATTTGCCAAGGCTTTCTGAATTAGTTCTGTGATTTCTGCAACTTTAACCCCTGTTATTTTACTGCAGACCAGAACCTGTGGCAAACAAATCAATATCATGACATAAGAAATACAAGTTTTAAAAGATTTCTTTAAAGCTCAGAATGTGGACCACTGCAGCAAAAGCTCAAAGTGTATTTGAGGCCTACAGAGAAATGTGCTCTGGACTTCTGCAGAGGCAGAAATGTTTGCCTGGTTGGAACTGCTGGTGCAACAGGGAAAAATAAGACTTCAAAAAGCAAATTTAAAATGGGATTTTAAAGTTTTAATCTGGAACAATTGTCAATCTGCATAAAAGGTCTGTATTTCATTTTGTTACACTAACTGAATCCACCATGATTTATATCTTGAGGAGAGAAAGAAGCAACCAGAATGAGTGTCCAATAAGATACTCTAACACTTTCAATTCACCTTTTAAAAATGACATTTTCCAGCTAGTAAACCATATTACTTGTGCAAGTTTTTGTTGTCACAAACCAGTTTTGGGAGATAGTAACATGAGACTGTTCTGATTATACTTGGGCAAAAGTAAGATATTAGCAGCATTCAAAAGAAGCAGTTCTTATTTTAGAAACACAAGTTTCGCAAAGTTTATCTGACGTTTAATGATTTGAATAGTGGTTACTTTTGTATGGTATTAACTGTTGTTACCCAGGATCCTGATTGTGTAAGGAGAAAGGTAGTGTATATAAATCTCAATAAACAATTTTTTCACTACATAATATGTGAGTCTTAGTAGAAGTCTTTCATGTTTACGTAACAAGTGATTTTATTCTTTAGCAATCTAATCCAAACAATGTAATTGGTGGATAAATTCAATTCAAATATCTTATTTGTATTCTTGCTTATGTTTGCAGTATAGGGAACTTGTCAACACAAAAAGTATTCAATGTGTGAAGTGAACAAGTGTAGCTTCCTATAATTTTCTATACACGCTCTTAAATACAAACTTGCATACACATTTTTGAAAAAAATTTTAAACTACCATCAAATTCAAAATTGAATTATAGGTATGCGTTATAAATCTTATAAGAATAACTGTGAGACACTGACTACTAATAAAAAACCCACATATATGCTATACCATTTAATCCTTAAATTGCAGGAACTTCTATTTTACCTGATCTTTTAACAGCATAATCCCACCACTGGACTGAATGGTACAAATCTCACGGTGCTTATTCATGGCAATCACAAGGAGGCCATCCATCACACGTTCCTCCTGTTCGCTGGGATCCACTAATAGATAGGTCCTGAAATTATTTTTAAACAAACAAGAATTTGCCTAAAACTTGTGATAAAGAGCCATGCAAGCCAACAGCATAGGCAATAGAATACCAATATTCTTCAATAGGTGTGTGCACAAGATGGATTTTAGTTTGGTAAATTTCACAAGCCCAAGAAAAATCAGTTATTTTATGCTGTGCAGTGCTAGCTGATTTTTCAAATCAAGTTGGCGCATCGCTATGTTATAAACAAACTTCTGCACAGGATTAAGTGTCTGAATTCTTGAGATGCTGGTAAGCAGCTTATGTTCAGCGGAACAACCCTAACTTACCCTTGTTGGAAGAAAGCAAAGCTTACACAGATAGGCATGTGGTGGATACTCAGTGGGACAGGATCCCTTTCCTCAGGAGTGTACTAAAGAATACAATGTACAACAATAAGTCAACTGTATGAATAACAAGAAAGCTAAACATATACATGCATTGATAAATTTTATTTGACTAAATCCTTAATGTCTAATATTTTGAAAAACTGATACCACAAGTGTATGTTATCTTTTACCTTTCCCTTTTTACCTTTATCTTTTATCCCTTAGAAGCTCCTTGATCAATTGATCTTGAGCAGCATATATCTAGTGTTGGAGGGATATAAGGACTGAAACAAATCTTGCCACTGACAATGTAGCCTTGGGGTCCCTATCACTTAGTAAAAAAGGCATTATGTCAGTCACAGAGGCATTGGATTTGTATATTAAAAGGGGGGAAATATAGTGCGATCGAAGTTCCTCGTAAAAGCGGCATTCCAAAAGGGCATGGGCTAATGAGTCAATAGAGCCAGAAGAGCAAGGGCAGATCCTGTTTGAGTATGGTATATTCAGAATTCTGCCCTGCATTACCATAGAAGGGTTAGCATTCAATCTAGCCAAGCAAAAAGCTCTACAGAGACGAGGAGTTGTTAGATAATATGTATAGGCAGGCAGACCACATGGAAGGGGTATAGTGTATGTTATACCAAACAGAATGCTCACACTCCTTTCATCACTGTCAGACTAAGGTTCAATAAAATTTGAAAAGAAAACTGATTCTTAAAGTTATCCTATTAAATTGGGTCTTCTAGTCAGTTCCTGGTTCACCTAGTGCATGCTGGGATTCTTGCAAAGATTACAAATTCAAGTGAAACCCATTTCTTATCCAAAAACCCATTTCTTATATTATTAGGCAAAAATAATACTCCGGATTACAAAGCACAGATTATTTATCCCTTCACTGTTGTTGTTGTTAATAATAATAATAATAATAATAATAATAATAATAATAATGCTTGGCATTAGCATTGGTGTTCAAAGAAGTAAATCACATGAACACATGAAGCTGCCTTTTACTAACAGACCTTTTGGCCCCTCAAGTTCAGTACTGTCTACTTAAACAGGTAATAGCTCTCTAAGGTATTAGGTAGAGGTCTTTCACATCACCTACTACCTGGCCTCTTTAACTGGAGACTCTGGGGATTGAATCTGGGGCATTCTTCATACTAAGCAGATGCTCTACCACTGAGCCACAGCCCCTCCCCAAATTATAGAAACATTAAAGCAAGTCCACAAGTACATATTTAGTTACAAAGAAACTTACCAGAGTTACTTCCTCTCCTTGCACAGACACATCTGGCCGCCGAAAATGGCACAGTGCCACTATTGCTGCTATGCTTGCTGCATCAATGATGTTTCCATTGTGATTCAACAAATGCAGGTCCACACGGATTTGCCACACCTCAGATAAAACAAACAAGCCATTTCAATTTGAACAGATTAGGCATTTTTACTACTCAAAAATTATAACCCTGAAGGGTCTGTTCAGCCATGTATTGGCCATGCATTTACCTAGTAGCTCCTTGTTTAAATGAGAGAAAACAGGATAAAACAAAGGGACAGTATGATCATAATCAGAGAGACACATTACTAGTGTCTGATGGTTCCCAAGATATGGATAAACCCCCAGAAAAGGGTCAAAGCAATAAAATTCGACCCCACTTTCTCACCAGTGTTCATATGGATGGAAGAATGCTTGAAAATATATGCAGCTATAAGCAAAGGATATAGTAGTAGTACCTCATGCCTCATACATCTAAAACTGTCCAGATAATTCCATACTATTGAAAATGTTTACCAGAGCCTCATCTAACTCAACAGAAGTCTGAAAAACTCTCTGACAAATACTGTATGCATATAAATTTAAGGCTGCAATCTTATGCACACTTACACCCTAGTGAACAAAGTGAGTAAACAGGAGTTATGCATAGAACTGTACTATGAATCTCATTTAAGTCAGTGCGCAAGTTCGGGCTATTAACCACACAAATGTGTATGATATGGGGCCTTCTGTCAGAATTAAGACTAGCCTTTGTGTCTAAGCCATCAATCAACATTTCAAGCTATTCCAAAATGAAACACATAAGACTAAAGAAAAAAATTAAGCACATCTAATATCACAATTCAAGAAGCATAACAAATATGTACAAGTTTGTCTACTCGCAGATTTAGTGATTAAAATAAAGTGGATTTTGACTGCAGTATGAGCAATAAACATATTTTCCAGGAGTTAGTCTTTAGAATCATGCAGTGGCATTACCTTTTCACCCGCTACAACACAGAGAGATTCCGTATCTATACACTTGGAATTTCTTAGGCATCTTTCTAACAGTCGATTCAGTTTCACAAGGAGCTCAGACTGCCTAGAAATTTTTAAAAATAGTCATTACTAGAAAATGCAAAAACAGGAACCAAAATTGACTTCAGCTATTTTTGCTGCCATAGGGAAGAAAAATTCACATACCTGCCAGGTTCAAAAGCAGGTGATGCCATCGGAGAGAGCTCAAGATTAAAGAAAAGTATCCCTTCTGTCGCACGATTTGGCTTTGGAGAGACAAGTTCACACGAAACTTGTCCAAGAACTCTGCAGAAGAGAACCAAATACCAAAAAACACAAGCCTGTAGTAAAACACTGGAGTTTCATTCTTTTTAATACTAAGTCTAATAAGGAGACCTTCTTAAGTTCCATTCTTGCAGTTTAGGGGCAAAAGTACTAATTGCTTCATGGCTTGCAGATAGGGCTGTTGTCAGGCTACAACCTGGAAACTGACACTATGTATTCAAATTTCTGTGAAACATAAGAAATTGGATTCTGAAACCTGCTTTTCTCCCAAGGCCCTACATCCACCTCCTGCCACCCCCACTTGTTATAATGAGCAGGACTCCCAAAGTGCTACTTAGCATTATTTCTATCTGAGGAAAGAATGCTATGAGGGTAAGGAGACAGAGGTTGATGGGAATGATCAGCATCTCCCTCTTGTGACAAACCTGGTCTTCCCAAGCTCCACAATGCAGCAGCCATAGTCGGTGCCAAAGGAAATGCGGATGTTTCTGTAGTCATAGCACTGGCGCCCATCCAGACGCTAGAATGTCAGAACAGGGACACGTTACAGATATGTAGCTGGGATTGTGAAGAACAACAAACATAAAGGATTCCGCAGACTTAAAAGGACATGGCAAAAATACACTCTTTCATGCCAATTAGTAACTCAATTTCAACCTTAACTGTAATATTAGCATTCCCACCTTTTGACAGACAGGGTTTCTGGTCACTGAACAAGCGTGCGACAAACGGGGTTCAGATTTCCCTACCTCCATACTGAGGTACCAGCTAAAAGGACCAATATCGATCTTTTGGTACAATTTCCAACCGCTCTTCAATGGGCATTTGCGATTGGCGTAAAAGAAATTCTAACCTGCTTTTTTGGGGAACATAAAAACTGCACTGGACGTGGTTCCAAAAGAAACAGCCCGGAAAAGGAGTGATTCCGGCGAACGAATAAAACTTTTAGCGCAGAAATGCAGAAAGTCCCTACCAAGTTATCACACACACACACACACACCCCAGGCACGCATCATCTAAAAACAAGAGGGAAGGCCCCGAAGAAGACTGCCAACCCAACAGCCGATGAAAAGCGAGGCTGCGGTGCGCGACATCCCATCCTATCCCGCTCCCCATTGTGCCAGCGTGCTCTGCGTGGTACGATCTGGAGTCTCACACCTTCCTCTCCTCGATGGCGCGCAGCAAGAAGCGCTTCTCGCAGTTGGACAGCGGCGTCTCCTTCATAGCGGCGCTTCGGCGTTGCCTTGACGAGCCCGCGCGCCCGCCCGGAAGGAGCAGCGCCTTCCTTCCTTCCCTTGCGCGCTCTACGGACGTCATCGGCAAGCGACGGCAACGAAAGCGCGCGCCCATTTAGCGCATGCGCAAGACGGCGACTCTTCAGGGACAGGGAAAAGGGAAGCGGGCGAATTCACTGAAGTCTATCTCCGAGGCGTCGCCGTGTTAGTAGGCCGCAGTCCAAACAACTACTGACTGATTTATTTATTCGGATATTTATACACTGTTTTTCTTCCCAGTGGAGATCCGGGATGGTTTAGAAGATCTGTCTCTTCTCTATTTTATCTTTACAGCAACAGCGTAGAGTGACTGGGCCCAAGGGTATCCTGTCAATAAATAGCCAACAAAGGCGATGTTTTATCACAGAGGGGATATAGAATTTACCTGGTTCCCAAGTCACTAGATCTCAGTGAGGAGCTCACCTCACCAGCCTACAGAAATAAGAACAATTTATGATTTACCCCCACTAGACACTTGTAGAAATATGCTGGTTTAAAATAGTGTCGAAGGCTTTCACGGTCAGAGTTCATTGGTTCTTGTAGGTTATCCGGGCTGTGTAACCGTGGTCTTGGAATTTTCTTTCCTGACGTTTCGCCAGCAACTGTGGCAGGCATCTTCAGAGGAGTAACACTGAAGGACAGTGTCTCTCAGTGTCAAGGGTGTAGGAAGAGTAATATATAGTCAGAAAGGGGTTGGGTTTGAGCTGAGTATTGTCCTGCAAAAGTATTGTCCTGTAAGTATCAAGATAATGTGCTAATGAGGGTATGGTATGTTAATATGGAACCATTGTATCCTGAAGTGATCTGTTAATGTGTGTAATCCAAAGCTAATCTGTATGGCTATTGTTGAATGTTGTCTTTGTCTGGAGGTTTTTCAGGGCAGGAAGCCAAGCCTTATTCATTCTTAAACTCTCCTCTTTTCTGTTAAAGTTGTGCTGATGTTTATGAATTTCAATGGCTTCTCTGTGCAATCTGACAAAATAGTTGGTAGAATTGTCCAGTCTTTCAGTGTCTTGGAATAAGACCCTGTGTCCTGTTTGTGTCAGTCCATGTTCAGCCACTGCTGATTTCTCAGGTTGGCCAAGTCTGCAGTATCTTTCATGTTCTTTTATCCTTGTTTGTATGCTGCGTTTTGTGGTCCCGATGTAAACTTCTCCACAGCTGCAAGGTTTACATCGGGACCACAAAACGCAGCATACAAACAAGGATAAAAGAACATGAAAGATACTGCAGACTTGGCCAACCTGAGAAATCAGCAGTGGCTGAACATGGACTGACACAAACAGGACACAGGGTCTTATTCCAAGACACTGAAAGACTGGACAATTCTACCAACTATTTTGTCAGATTGCACAGAGAAGCCATTGAAATTCATAAACATCAGCACAACTTTAACAGAAAAGAGGAGAGTTTAAGAATGAATAAGGCTTGGCTTCCTGCCCTGAAAAACCTCCAGACAAAGACAACATTCAACAATAGCCATACAGATTAGCTTTGGATTACACACATTAACAGATCACTTCAGGATACAATGGTTCCATATTAACATACCATACCCTCATTAGCACATTATCTTGATACTTACAGGACAATACTTTTGCAGGACAATACTCAGCTCAAACCCAACCCCTTTCTGACTATATATTACTCTTCCTACACCCTTGACACTGAGAGACACTGTCCTTCAGTGTTACTACTCTGAAGATGCCTGCCACAGTTGCTGGCGAAACGTCAGGAAAGAAAATTCCAAGACCACGGTTACACAGCCCGGATAACCTACAAGAACCAATGCTGGTTTAACTCCTCTAAATCGTCCCCCTCTCTTTGGGTCTTTAGAAACTGTCCTTCAGATTAAGAGTTCTAACCCTTTCTTTGTCCCTTGGGTAGCATAATCCAAGTTTATACTTTTTAAATTGTGTACAGAATGACCCTTTTTTTTAATTGAACTTTACTTGTAATTAGAGCCATTGGTATAATGGAACAAACTTACATGAGCATGAGCTGCCCAAGAACTACTGAGCAAAGGAAAAATAAAATGAGTGATAAATTTAATCCTTTCTCTCTAGGTCTAAAAATTTAATCCTTTCTAAGGTCTAAAATGTACTATTTTAGGAGAAGATTGTATTCTTCTAAGAATTTGGCAGAATAATCTTTATATATTTAGAATAGTTTTGGTTTGCCAGGTCCTGGCAACTAGCAGGGGTTGGAGAGAGGAGTGCCAGATCCAGGTTGGGAAACTCCTGGAGATTTGGGGATGGACAGGGACCTCTATGGGGTACAATGCTATAGAGTTCATCGTCCAAAGCATCCATTCTCTCCAGGGAAACTGATCTCTGTAGTCTGGACATAAACTGTATTTCCGAAGGATCCCCAGGTCCCACCTGGAGGCTGGATCCCTAGGACAGTTGAATGCTGTTTCTCCAGAGGCAGCTAACAATAAAGAACAAAGTAATTAAAAGTACAATTAAAATGATAAATGAAATGAAAATGAAATTAACCCCCCCCACAAATATTTCACTAAAGTTAACCTATAAGCAATATAACTATCCAATCTATAATCAATAGCCAGTGAAACATTAAAATCTCAGCAGTGTTTAATAGCATAAAACAGTGTAAAAGGAGCATGTAACAGTAATAGCCATAAAAATATACCAGAGGTGTTCACAGTGCAGTCCTAAGCAGAATTACACCTTTCTAAATCGATTGAAATCATTGGGTTTAGAAAGGTGTAACTTTACTTAGGGTTACACTGTCAGTCTCTAGTTAACATATTGCTTATATCTGTTGATATAAGCCACATATTCCTCAGATATACTTCAAGGGTAACTGAGGCCATTTTCATTTTTTATAAAGCCTATGTTGGTATTTATTTGAGAGGGCCATTTCTTGATTGTGACTAGCAGAAGCACACTCAGTAATGTCACCAACTATGGGCATCATTCAATCCTCTATTTCTCAGCTAACTGTGACACAAAATGTTTCTGTGTCATAACTTGGGTTGAAAGCCAGAATGGAAGAACTCATTATCATGAACATACAAAGTTGCCTTATGCTGAATCAGACCATTGATCTATTAAGGTTAGTATGTCTACTCTGACTAGCAGTAGCTTTCCAGGGTCTCAGATGAAGATCTTTCACATCACCCACTACCCAGTCATTTTTACAGATGTTGGGAATTGAACCAGGGCCTTCTGCATACAAAGCAGATGCTCTGCCACTGAGCCACATCCCCTCCCTCTCATTCAGAAAACCGGGAGCTCAGTAGCTACCACCTTGCTTCAAATTTTTACTCAAAAATTTATTTGATAGTAGCCTATCATTGTATAAATGTGATTCAGTGATGATGTTTTCCCCAGCAAAAGTTTTACCTTTTTTGCCTCTTGCAAAATTGAAGGAACTGACCCTCCTGATATTTGTCATCCACTGATAACACCATCCCCTGGCTTTAATTGGCCAGAATTTAGGCAGGGGTCAAGTGAACATATGACATGAATTTAGTGGGCATTAGAGCCCTAAATATTATAGCTGAAAAAAGCATCTTAAAACTTGGAATAAGACTACCAGCCTGCACTGCATGAACACAATGGTGGTGGAAAAGTATGTTTCTTCACTGCCACAGAGGCGGTTCTGAAATGAGTTCTTATTCATGTTCAGGCAGATTTGGCTTGAATCTTTTTCTACAGCCACTCTAGCTGTTGTCTCAATTGCTTCATAGCACTCAGTTCTGCTGAGAAGCATGGTGTTTGACGTCCCCGACTACATGGGAGAGAATGCTTTGGAGCAATCATATCATCAACCACTGCTCAGAAGCCTCCTGGATCTGCAGTCTAATCGCCTCAGCGCTATCAGCAATCCATTTAGATCTTTCCTTCTTACCACCCCCCTCATTGTGTTTTTTTTTTATATACATTTTATTAATTTTAAACATTATGTAACAACATATAACATACATTCCCATTCTCATACAGATTGGGCTCTTGCCAGGGTTAATATTTAACATCACCATAGTCAACCATTTTGCTTGTTATACATTATTGATTAATATTTCTAAATTACTATTAGAAATTATAATAACTATCTATCCTTGCTGCTATAAACGATGATTTCTTAACATGTTGTTTGATTTCTGCACGATTTTAACCTTTTCTTTCTTTCTAAAATAACTACATCTGATCTCTATTATCACACATTGATATCTAACTTTATAACTTCAGGTTTGAATATTCAAAATAACACATCCAGTTCATTTGAAATGCATTCATTATTCTTCTTTTCAACATGGCGGTTAGTTTGACCATCACAGCATATTCTGACATTTTTTGTTGCCATTTCTCTATTTCTGGGGTCTCTTGTTTCCACATCATTGCGAAGACAGCCTTTGCCGCCATTACCATACAGCTAAATAAGTCTCTTGAGTTTTTATTTAAGTTTTCTGGTTCTAATCCCAATAACATGTTTTCCGGGTGCAAGGGAAATTTGATTTTTACCCCCTCACTGTGTTTTGTACTACCTTTAGCATAAATCCCACTAGACAGGGACTGAGTGGGTAGAGAATCAAGCTCTAGCCGCCTCCCACACAGTAGAGACATTTTAAATGTGTGTGGAGCAACAGCAGAACAAGTGGCACAGAAACAGGCTATGCTGTTGCCTCCCAGTCCCACTCTGATTGCTGCTGCTGCCACGGCAGGGACAGGTTCTTACATTCCTGTCCATTAGCAGTCCTTGTCACATTCTCAAAATATAAAAGAAACATTTTGCATCTTAGCTATCCTGCCTGTTGTTGTTTTTTAGCAGCTTATCTTTATTCCTCTGTATGTGTAATATATGCAAAATTAATCTAATATAGGAAAGAAACAAATGTATAGTACAATAAAGAACTTTTTCTACTTCTAATGAATTTTCATAATATTTGCATCACAGGGCTGCAGGACTTTTAAATGGTCTAGGTTGTAAAACTTGCAGTTTTTAATGAAAAATCATGGTTATTTACAAAACATCCAACATCTTCAGAAAAGGAGCAGAGATCTGTGTTCCATAACAAACAGGAAGAGCAACCCAGAAAAAATAGTGCCTCAAAGCTCAAACACACTTTTAGAAAGTGCTGCTTTTCTTTCCTCAGAGGAGTTGGTCACAGCTCCCTTAAGCATTATGAGAGAAATTCGTTCTCTGCAAAATGGCTCTAGTTTTGGCTCTCTCCCCCCCCCCGCCCGTTTGTAAATTGTAATTGGTTTTCAGGTACAGAAGATACCTACTTTTCTTTAATTATAACCATCCCATGAGAGTATCCTATTGATTATAATGCAGTACCATAATACACATATGCCTAGCAAGAACGTTCATAATTAATTCATGCTCTTATACATAAGACATCTTGTAGAAACCAATATTTTACAGAAAAATGCATTTACCCTGTCACAGGTTGACAGGGCTGAAGGTCATGGATTTGTCACATCAGGGTTGTTGGTAGCTGATGCAATGCAATGACAGCACTTGTAATGGTATGTTTTTCTGCCTTAGCAATTCAACAAACCCTGTGACCTTTTCCATCATGCAGTTTGTGTCATCAACAACTGTACAATTCTAATCATTTAAGAATTTAGCTCTAGCAATGTTTCAGGTTCTACACAGAGCACCACAGATCTTACACACAATTTCTCTTAATTAGATTTTATGTTAATCCTACACTGTTTATCATGACTTGGGAGTAGTTCTCATCCACTCTGAATCGTCTGATTACTTTTTAATTGGTTCTTGTTTTATATCGGCCTCTCCTTGTCACTTCTTCACATACTCTCTCCCCTCCCCTTTCTGTTGCTTGAACTCTGATTATACATTTAGTTACTTCAGATGAAGACTCCTGTGCAGCTTTGATTTACGAAAGCTTACGCTGGAATAAATTTTGTTAATCTTTAAAATGCTACTAGACTCCTCTTTTAATTTACTACAACTGAGTAACACGGCTACATCTGCAAAACATAGATTCAACATTTTTAAAAGCCCACTCTGTACATCCTATATAAACTGCATTGAAATAAATGGCATTTGTGTGACTTCAGCCTGAGTAGCATAAATTTATGCTCTCTGCCCACCTATTTATAATCTCCATATATTGGTAGAAAATA
Source organism: Euleptes europaea (assembly GCF_029931775.1). Classification (NCBI taxonomy): domain Eukaryota; kingdom Metazoa; phylum Chordata; class Lepidosauria; order Squamata; family Sphaerodactylidae; genus Euleptes; species Euleptes europaea. The sequence continues at coordinate 31,962,686 of NC_079320.1, read as the reverse complement.
ACCCTTGAAAGCACGCTTTCTCACTTGATTTGAAACCGATAATACCAAGGAAGCATACACAGTCTATTTTCCCTGAAGCATTAGTAGCCTTTACTAGCATTAGTAACCTACTCACATCCTCAATTTAGTACATAGTTTGTATGACTTCAAAGATGTTTCTTGAGAAACAGAACTTGCCAGGTAATGGAGTTCTCTCACACAATCTCAGGACCATTTCAGCATCAAACACTTCAGAGTAACTCAAAAGATGTTGTGCTTTTATTAAGCAAGTCTATTTGCAAATTATAAAAGGCTCAGCTAAACCCATCAAAGCTCTCATTTCAATACATTTAGCTCATATCGTGAATATGTTAATCCTGGGGTGCCAACTTGAATTTATTACCAGGTTAACTTCTCATTTGTGGGCCCATCCTGTTCCTATTGCAATCACAGGCAAAAACCTCTCACAGTGTTTATCAGAAACAGGATTAGCTCCAAATTTAATTTACATTTTAATGAATTGCTGGCTGCCTTCTAAATCTTACTGATTACAATTTGCACAGTAGTCACTTGTGGTACAGGCATGTTGTAAATGGAGTGTGTGTGTTATATGCTGTCAAGCCACTTACAACTGACAACAACCCTAATGACCCCCAAAATGTCCTTGCTCAGATCTTTTCAATCCATCTCATGTTGGGGCTTACTCTTTACCTACTGCCTTCAACTTTTCTTAGAATGTAAATGGAATAGATAAACCCAAATCTTTGCACTTTTAACTTGTATGTATGTATATACATGTGCAAAGTATCTGACTGCATAGTCTTGTGGCTGTGGTACTTGAGTTGTGGCCCATAGTAGCTAATATTTTCTTCAGTTTATTGAAGAGAAGCCAGCATCTTCTTGTTTTTTGTGATACTTCGCGTAACATAAAAATGCTAACTTGTACAGGACAAGAAAAGGACAGATTTGGATTGGTCAGTTCCTGTTCCTGGTAAAAACAACAGGTTAACGTAGTAATCTATAAGCAGTTTGAGATAAAATGTCTGATCCAAGTTGCGTAAGCCGATATTAAGTATTCAAGTAGATACTGTGTATTTAAACTGATACATTGTGGGTTTATGGTTTATATAGATTATCAGGTTTTAAATAAGAGTGTGCATGTAGCCATTAATGTGGGAGGCTATGCTCTTGCAATTCAGTCTTCTATATGTTAGCACTGGAACCATGTCATTTCAGCTGAAGTAGTATAAAGGAAACAGCCCCGTGGCACAGAGTGGTAAGCTGCAGTACTGCAGTCCAAGCTCTGCTCACGACCTGAGTTCAATCCCAATGGAAGTTGGTTTCAGGTAGCTGACTCAAGGTTGACTCAGCCTTCCATCCTTCCAAGATTGGTAAAATGAGTACCCAGCTTGATGGAGGTAAAGGGAAGATGACTGGGGAAGGCACTGGTAAACCACCCTGCAAACAAAGTCTGCCTAGTAAACGTCAGGATGTGATGTCACCCCATGAGTCAGGAATGACCCGGTGCTTGCACAGGGGATCTTTACCTTTTAGTATAAAGGAAGAAGAAGACAGTCCTGGAATGCTTGTATGTAGCTATAATTATTGCATGGAATACTGAGATATAACTTCTGCCAAAAGTAGCAGAGACGTGTACAGAGGACTCATTGTAATTTTCATCCAGTCCCACCAATGCTCTTGGTGTCACTATAGCTTGTCAGTGGCAGGCATCAGAGTACCAATCACAGGATTTTAAAATGGCCTAGCATGGTTAAACTTCACTTGCTTAGCTTGGTTTTGTGACAAAATCACATGTTTGCATATAAGAGGCTGTCAAGATTCTAGTATCATATAAGCAAGTAACATGTCCCAATCTGCAAAAAATGGTGGCTTAGTTTTCTACATTTATATTCTTTATTCCAGTTGCACAGCCTAATGTTGCAGACATCATCTTGACATTTGTAGTGCATTCCTAAGGAAAGTTACTCCAGTCTAAGCCCGCTGAAATGAATGGGCTTAGACTAGAGTAATTCTCCTTAGGAATGCACTGTCAGGACCAACAATATTCTATACATTCTATGGCTGGAAGTGATCAAATCACTTCATTTTCTTGCAGTTAACATAATAATAAGACACTTTGGAAGAATACATTAAAATAAGGGAAACATTTGTGTTCCATTTCTTGCACCGTCTAAAGTTATGTAAAATATACATTTCAAAACATGCAAGCGACAGTGGCCATAATGTGAGCCCTACCTCCTGCAATCAGGGGAAGCTGTGTATTTGTTTTACAACCCTCCCTTGTCCAACTGATTGATGGATGCCCCTCGCAAAGAGGATACATGGGAAGCATGCAGCTGTCAAAAAGAGGGCCCTGGCTGATACTCCCCATTCAGTTAAACCACAACCACCCTACATTTATGAATATCTTCTATTGCCACTGTCAAACACTTGTCACTCCTTTCCCTTTTCATGATAAAAGCCAGGCTCAGTTATGAAGGCCCATGACAGCAGAATTTACAGAAAATAGAGTTCTAAAACTTCTTGCAGTGGATGGGGGAATGTTGTCACAAGGCACTTCCCCAATAAGGAATCTACCATTGGGAGAGTGGGGAGCTAGGCCAGGCAATGCAGAATGAAAGAGCATTCTAGGTGATAGTAGCACCCTTTCTAATTTATTCAAATTCCCAGATTAAGCACCTATTCAAAGAAGCCAACTGTGGCTCTTGCTACCTGTAACTCATTCAAAGGTCAATGGGCATCCACCAACATGCAAGGGAGAAAGTCTTCCCCAGCCCCAGCAGAGAAAAGTGAATTGTGAAGCAAAACCAAAAGAAAGCAGCTGTTTTCCTATGGGGTTTCCCACGTTTTTTGTACTAGTGGGACTTTTGTGCTTTGGCCAAATGCATGACAGATAATGCTGTAACAGGTAGAGACCTACCAGCACGGAGGTGCAGGGATGGGACTGCTGTACCTGTTGCTCCATGATCAGGCAGCATTCTCAAGCACAGGGGCTCTGTGGGAACATAAAGGCTGGCAACCGCATTCTTCTGTAAGGTTGTTTGAACACCCTCACCTACTAAAGCAATTCAGTAAAAGCTGTGACTCTTACAGTTGTGGTTTTACTCTCATGATTGATAACCTTCCTTCCGTTTGTTAGTTGTCTCAGCTGTCTTCATAGACATAGGAGACAGCACCAAAGGAGCAGAGCTTTGAGTGCTCCAGTACCACACCCAATTAGGGATTAGGGTCTGCATTCCCTCTATGAGTTTACCATGGGAACTCTAACAAGGACGGGCAGATCCCATCCACTGAACATCCTCACTTTCATCTTTTCAGACACTGATGCAATAATAATCTCAGCAGATGCCCTGAAGCATTCATTCAGATAAGGGCCTACCTTCTCCTTACATGTATTGCTGTAGTGGCACAAAATCACATCAGGCTGCCTATTAAGTTGATGTGGGACTGCTTCTTTATGATGTGTGATCGTTATTTAATAAGTAATTCATTGCAAAGCACTGAAACACTTGCTGTGACCAGAAATTCTAGGAACAATCCTTGACAGATAGGCAGAGCTCTTGCCCCTTTCTGTCAGTCACCAGTCCCCTGTGTGCCTGTTTGTTTGTGTGTGTGTGTGTATAGAGTAGCTAACAACCAGTCAGGGCTCATGGATGGCTAAAGAAGCCAGATTTGCGGTGAGAGAAAAATGTTAGGCTTTCAGCTCAGATAGGGTCTGTGAGTATTCAGAGAGACAGAGAAAGGGAGAAAGATTGACTGACTACTAGAGGGATTCTGTCTCAGAGTTTGCCTTGTGTGTAAGTAGTCAAAACAAGTGAATGTATGGAGATGGGGTTTGCGTGTCCAGAGTGTTGACTTTTCAGAGCTTACTTTGGGGGCTAGCTTAGTGGATGCTGTGCAAATCCTGAAAGTGAGGAAAGACCAGTCTTTGCCTCAAGAATAAAAGCTTGGCTGATCACTGTTCTGTGCACAGGGTTGCCAGGAGGTGGGGGAAGGCTGGTAATTACTGGGGGGGGGAATTCTTTGTTGTCACATAATGACATTGTTTCTGGTATGACCTGGAAGTGCCAGCATCTCATCAGGGCAATGCTCTAGCGCTCACCCCAAAACTCTATTGTCATCCCCATTTTGTCAGACGACTTGCACCCACTGACCAGATGAGCACCAGTGGGCATTGGCAACAATTACTAGGAGTTTGCCCACCATTAGCGGGCACCTGATAAGTCTATCTGTGTACCCAAAAGTTATCATCTGAAATGTTATAACTTAATGTGCCAGCAAAAGCTGTGTATTATTTGTAAATAGTCTTAAACCTCACTACTGAACCTTCTTATTTCTCCTATCCCTGATAGTGAATAAAGGTTATTGGGTTTTTTAAAATCATGTTTCCCTAATGTCTTATATGTCTTGCAGAATGTTATAAAAGTGCATTTTGATAAAACTCAAGAGATGAGGGCTGTTCTATAACTGTAATAGTTTGGCTTATGCAATATTTTTATTGTCTGACTTGTATATTTTATTCCATTAAAGGTTTTGGTATCGGTATTGGATGTCTTATATGTAGGAACTGCATTTAGAAGGCCATGTGTTCAGTCCATCAGTAGAAGGCTGGGGAAGAGTCCCCTTTGGTCAAACTTTGCACCATGCTACCTCAGTTTAAATGGCATTTAATATCCCAACCACCATACACTCCCCTTAATAAGAGTCAACATAAAGATTAGTGCTAAATACGTCTTGCATTGAAGTGTGGTGCAGATATTCAGGATCTTCATATATTGCTAGGGATTTTTGGTAGGGTGGGGGATCGTGCAAAAAGTGACCATTTATCTATCTGCTTTAGGATAGGAGGGGAAATTGCTAATCAAAGTACCCTACAATGTAGCCATGACCTTCCTATATTTGAATGTTTTAGGTCTGTAGAACTGAAATGGTATTACTGATAGTCAGAGCTTAGTACAAAGGGGCAGGACACAAAATCACAAAATCACACAAGATTGGAAGAGACCACAAGGGCCATCTAGTCCAACCCCCTGCCATGCAGGTTCCTACAGACAAAGCTCCCTCTTATACCCTTCCCAAAGGACTGCAAATGCAAGCCTTTAGAGGTCAGGGCAGATATTAAAGGCTGCAATCCTATCCACAGTAATTTAAGAATGGATCTTATAATTGGACATGTCCACCTGAATCTGTACAGGATGGGACTATTAGGATTGGGCTGTATCCTTATCTATTTCACACTGTAGTGCAAATCAATTGTCCATTGCTCCAGTCTTCTGTCTCTAGTGTTTTTACATGCTATTGTATAGTTTCCAGTTGATGGCTGAAAATCACGTGTGCAAGACAAGCAGAGCCCATATGACTGCTTTCCCAAACATACTGACTTGAACACAAGTCTAATTTAACTCATCATCAAATTAAAATGTCTACAGTTGGACCATAAGTCATTATTTTCATGAAAGTCAGAGCAGGCAAGGAAGCTGCAGAAATTTTGAAACTGACAAGAGAAAGACACTACAATTCATGGGAAATGATTTGCGAACTATTCCCTGGCATTTGAATGACTAGGCAAAGCAGAAAGCAATGATCAGCCAGGGACCCAAACTGCCCATCCAGGGTACAAAATATTTTATTAGCTGTACACTGCTCCTGGTATCCTTCTTAATCACAACATGCTCCCTATTGGTCAGTTACTTTACTCCCCAGAAATGTAGAGAATATATATTGTCACAGAACATATTTTGTGCAGTACTTTGAGAGAAACAAAAATATTGTCAATATTATTTTATGAGTTACAAATACAAGCATACCTGCATTTGTTCATGAGACTTGGGAAATTCTTATTACCAGCATAGATGGGTGGAAGTGATTAGATTTTTTTCATTAAAGGTGCAGTTCTGTACTCATATAAATATTTGTGAATTCTATAAACTTTAGTGCGACTTCAGTATAGGTAGCAGAGTGCAGGATTCCAGATTAAAGTTAGGAAACTATCTCAAACCAACATCATCTTGCATTTTCCTGGTTTCCCATTTTAGCATTGCCTTGTAAAGTAGCAAAAGCTATTTGACTCTGCTGACAATCATGTTCCAGTTTTATCTATAGTTTTCCTGATACAGCATCTGTGTGTTCCTCCTCCTCTATCTACATCATGCCTTCTGTAATCCTGCTTCCACCCAAGATAATGATGGTTTTCGAATTAGTTTTAGCATGTAAATTATTCTGTTTCAGATTAGAGGCTGTCAACCCTTTAAACATGATATAAGAGCCGTATCGTTAAAGCGAAACACCCATTGTGTACTTTCTAAAGGCATTGGAACTACTCCAGACTCGTAAATGATTTTGGAATAGTAGCATTAAGCAGCATTTCTGTGGCTGGAAACAGCCTCAAAGGGTTTCAATGAGCATAGAATAATTCTACTTAGTTCTGTCAAGAAAGCATAGTTCTATACAAACAAAACTATTCCTAGCACAGGAAGCAGATTTGTCTAGATTTTGATTGCTGTTTGTCTCAAGCTCCACAAAGACACATAACATTCTAAATTTTAATAGTTAACAACAAAACTTTGAATGTCAACATGCCTGAAAATGACACTTATGCAATGATATTGGAAGTTTAATAGTTTCCTGCAGACAATGCTGAAACACCCTTTCAGTCTTCAACATACTTTAAAATGGTTTGTCAGAGTTGTTCATTATTGAAGGATACCATGGTGAAGGTCAGCCCTGCCACTGAACATCTTGAACAACAGCGCGGATTTCTGGGTGGCCTCCTACTGTAAAAGAGAAAGTGGGGGAAATATTCATTATGTTACAGAATGAATTATGTTAAGACTGTCAACCGCTGTGGATATCAGAGTGCCAGGCTTTCACTGCTGAAAAGGGAACCTATACTTTCATTTGTACATATTGATTTAAAAGTCAGAATGAGAAGAGATAAATAATCAGCTATCTAAAGTGGCTGCAATTTATTTAGTGTGCTAAATTGTTTTTAGATAACAGTTTATCACCTGATTCAGCAAGGCTGATTTGTGTGCATAGAAGAGTCAGGGAGCTACGGGAACTATCAATTTTAAAGCTGTAGAAGATAGGGATAATTTTGCTAGCCCAATGGTAAAAACTTACAAAATGTTATAATTAATAGCATAAGGTGATCCACACACTTCTGTCTGCACATGGGACAGATGAAGATTAAGGCAGCCTGCACAGCCTGCTTTTTAACTGGCCAATTCATTATTCAGAAAATAAGTTTGTGCATGTGCAACATTCTCACTGTGCCGTGAAATTATATCCGATGGAATAACAAGCTTATCCGGTAAGAAACTCTTAAGATACTAGTCTGTATTTCTACCCTTTCTTTTTAAAAATTATATGAATATTGCAGGACTTCTGACTAGTTTCTCCAAATGCCTCCACTTACAGCTCCCCTTGTCCTTGCCTTGCTGCTGGAACAGATCACTGGAGTGTGAGTTTAGGTATTAAAGCAAGATTGATTGTCAGGGAAGCAAAGAATAAGAATATAATAAGATTACAAATTCAGCTGAATGGTCTGGCTTATCCCATGCATGGTATGTGTAAGAAAAGAACAAGTTCCTAGAAATGTGCTATGTATGTATGTATGTATGTGTGTATGTATGTATGTATTTCCCCGCATTTTTCTCCAATGTGGTCCCAAACTGGCTTACGTTGTTCTTCTGACCTCCTTTTTTCTTTACAACAATCCTGTGAGGTAGGTTAGACTGAGTACATATAACTGGCCCAAGGTCAGCCAGCATGCTTCCATGACAGAGTGGATCTCCCAGATCCCAGTACAACATTCAAACCACTATAGATATTACCCAGGATTCTTATCCTGATATACCAATAGACATTTCCCAAACATGGAATTCCAAGTCACAACTCCTTGAGGACTATACTGGAATTTTAGTCTCCAGAAAAAGCAACCCTTCTAGTTGCTTATTGCTGACCAAAGAAGGCAGTTCAAAAGTCCTCCTAGTTCTTGCCAGGGATCGCCAGTTCCATTTCACCACCTTTCACACTTTGAACATGTAGATAAATGTGAGGTTTGAGATATTAATACAATTATCTGGGCCTCTAAAAAAATAGATTTTAGGAGTCAAGTGGAGAAGGGTTTTTCGTAATATTTGGGAAATGTTAGCTTATGACAGTGGTATTCACTCTGCCACCCACAGAGAGCCACATTCGCAATTACCATCAGCCACAGAGGTATAAAGGGCAGCTTTCTAGATCTGTAAAATTTGTATTTGACAAAATTTACTAAAATCCAATGCCTAAATAAAAAAGCTCCAAGAAAATTAAAAACCACAGCAGCAAAAGGGGAAGTGTTTGCTTGGATCCAGACTAAAATTTCTTTGGGCATGGGGATTTCTGCTCATGAAACAGGATTTCCCTTTCTCTACCATACTGCAGTTGTCCGAAATGCCCCATAAACCTGTTCCAGGAGGGCAATTTAGGCTGCCATGGGAAAATCATGCTTCATGGGCAGAAATCTTTGCACCAATGGAAACGATAGTCTGGATACAAGCTATTACCTGGACACAGCAGTTTTTGTTTGTATAACCAATGTGATTAATCTAGAGTTAAATCTAGTGCAGAGTGTGTTAAAAAACAAACATGTACCCTTATAGGGTTTCATATGCTGGGCATTACTATTGCCTGCAAATGCAATATTAGTACAGAGACCGAGGGCTGACAGCCAAGGTGTGTGCAAAAATTATACAGTAGCTTTTTCCCCCCTGGTTCATGATCTTTTTGGTCTCATAGATTTAGAAAAGTGACGTCAATTTACCAGGTGGTCTGATTTCAACATGCTGGCCCTAATTCAAAACAGCATCTAGAACCTTCTGAGGACAATATCTCAAGAAATAATAATGACACTACCTTGAAACAAAAACTGAATGAAATTTAAGGCGGCATAGAATATAATATCTAGCTACTATACAAATACAGAAAAAGTTTTAAGTTGAAAATGACAGGAAAACTATAGAGCACCATCACAAATTTTAGACCAAGTAATTTTGCTGACACATGCAACATAGTCTAACTAAATCAAAATGTGAAGGACAGAAAACAATTGCCTTGTTTTTTTAGTGACAATTAGGACCATTGAGCATCAGAGCACATAAACTGCTAGTAGAAGCAATGATACAGTTGAGATGTAAATATTTTTACTTGAAGTTCAGAATGCAAAGATACATGACGTTTTCCAATCTCTAAATCAGGAGAGTCCCTAATCTTGTTGAACCTCTGAGTAGATATGAGTAGGACTGAAGTGAAATAGGGAGGGGGGAAGGGGGGGAGAACAAGCAAGCAAACAAAGCAAGATAAGTGGGGACACACATTCAAACACAGCAACACCACCAAACATTCCCAGATATCATTAGCAGTGGGGGAAAACATTTGGAAATGGAATTCTGGATTATATGTGCCATAAATGTATACTTTGCCTATTATCTAAAGAGCACCTCATGTTTACATTTATAAACAGAAAAGGTCTGTATTTCTCATAATGTCACTTGGATTTCCCTCTGGAATTTTCCAGCATCAAGTTAGGATTATCCTGTTCTCATACCCGCCCTGAGCCTGGTTTGCTGGGAATGAGGGCGGGCTATAAATTTGAATAAATAAATAATATACCATAAATTCAATTGGATGCACTGCCAAGAAAGTGCACATATACTTGAGTCAATAAGTGGTTGGCTCCTACGCCAAGGGTGGGTGGGATAAAATCAAATCAGGAACCTAAATTACCCACCTGCACCACTGATTACATATCTAAACACCATCTTCTCCAATATAAGCCTGCCTATTGTGAAAATGCTTTGTGTGCCGCCGCCACTGGAGGTTCCATGGCAGGACCTTTTTAGCAATGGCATCCAGATTATGAAACTTTCCTACCAGAAACATATCTGGCACCTTCTGTTGCAGCTTTAAGAAGCGCAATTAAAGCACACCTCCTTCAGCAAACATTTGGATGACCTTGGGTAGCACTGTTAGATGTCTGATTTCAAATTGTTTCAGCTTAAAAAAACCTGTTAAAATGTCTGCTGCTTCCCTGACACAGAGGTTTAATATTGTATAGATTTTAATTTTGTTTTCAATTATATTATGGATAGAGACTTTTATATTTTTGTATACTGTCTCAAGGGTAGTATGTGCCAAAAGGTGGAACAGAAGACATAATAATTTAATTCATAATTTTAAAAATACGTAATAATGTTGGATAAAAAGAAACCATTAATAGGCTACTTATTCGGTACTGTTCACAGCAGTCCTAAACCAGTGTAGATTAAATTGTCCCATTACTTTCAATAGGACATTGGCACAATTCTGGAGTGAAGTCATAATCTTTATTTCCCATTCCACCCACAGCCAGGCATCCTAGAGTGAGGAACGGAGTAGGTCTAAAATTATTCTTGCCACCCCGCTTGTGAATACCAATTAGCAGTTAAAGTGCAACAAGCCATAACTAAATGCTTGCAAATGCTAGCCTCCTCGGTAGCATGAATCCCAATTCAGGCTACTGTGTGTTGTATGTGTTGTGAGAGAGTCTCCCAGATGAGTTTCTCCAACCAAGCAAAAACTTCAGCACCACCTGCAGCCTAGTTTCCCTTCTTCAGGGACAATGGCCCAGTGATTTCATTCCTCCCTGTAATTGAGACGGCCTCATTCTGAGGCAGAAATCAAAGCTCTCCATGGGCGCTATTAATTCCCAGGAAACAACCCCCCTTTCGTTCCTTCGGGCTGCAGGAAACATTAACTCCTGCCTTTTTCTCGTCCCCTTGGAGTGAGGATTCAGATTGATCGACCGCCCTTGCTAGAGTCACAGTGGGGTGTCCCTTCCAGGCCGGTGCTACCATGAGGTGAACTAGGCAGTCGCCTAGGACGCAGACCTGAGAGGGGCGCAGAACTTTAAGAAGAGGTTAGATGGCCATCTGTCAGCAGTGCTGATTCTATAACCTTAAGCAGATGATGAGAGGGAACACATCTTGGTCATCTTCTGGGCATGTAGTAGGGGTCACTGGGGGTGTGGGGGAAGGGTAGTTGTAAATTTCCTGCATTGTGCAGGGGTTTGGACTAGATGATCCTGGTGGTCCCTTCCAACTCTATGATTCTATGAACTGGCCTGAGGGGCATAGTTTCAAACAGATTAGTTTCTTGAAAAAAAATGTAACTGAAAATTTATATTTTTTACTTTAAGGTAAGTACCACTACAGTGCTATGGAATATAGTTAATTATAACGTCATATAAAAAGTTTTTTGCTTTTATTGTTTCTACGAGACATCTGTTTTTGAAAATTGGTTAGCAATGGGTGGGGGGCACAAGTAGTTAGCCTTGCCTAGGGTGCAAAAAGGACTGGCACCGGCCCTGGTCCCTTCCCCTCGTTTTTCAAACCACCCCTTTGGGTATAAAACCTATAACCAAGATTTCTCCCCCTCACCCCCCACACACACACTTTAATTTCTCAGGGTGGGGGAAGAGGGCTGTTTGGGGAAGCACCCAGTTCTCAGGCGGGGATGATTTTTCAAGGCAGCAACTGGGTGGACGCGTTTTGGATTCTGCACCAGGCGAACCCTCTCGGGCGAGACGCTTCTCCCCCCCCCCCCTTTCCCTCCTTTCGGATGGTCCCAGCCGTGCCGAGCGCCGTGCTCCAAGTAGGGCGGCGAGGCGGCTGTGCACACCGCTCTTCCGAAGCGGGGGGGGGGGCAGGCACATGGACTTCCCCGGGGCAGTAAAGGTAAACACGAGCCTGCTGGCCCCGGGAAGGCTGAGCAGGCTTGTTGCGGCTTTGGCTGCGGTGGGCTCCAGCAGATGCCTGGCGCGTAGGGAGCGGTGCCCCCCTTCCCGGGAAAGCCGGCGGCGGCGGCAGCATGGAGTGGGAGTTCAACCTGCTGCTCTACCTGGCGCTCTTCTTCTTCTTGCTCCTGCTGCTCTTCCTGCTGCTCTTCGGGGTCATCAAGCAGCTGAAGAACTCGGTGGCCAGCACCGGCGCTCTGCAGCCCGGCCGCCCCTCGCTGCGGGAGCCGTGGGGCTTCTGCCGCGAGCAGACGCTGTGAAGGGCGAGGAGGGGCAGGCGCGCGGCTCCGCCTCCAGAGGGCGCCGCGGGGCTGCTGGGGCTGCCGGCCGCCTGGTCCTGGCCTCGGAGCCCTTGGGAAGGAGGACGAAGGAGAAGCGCCCAGGTGCGGGGATGCGGGGCGAGCGGGGCCGGCGCTCCCATTGGGCGGACTCGGCGGTCCCCCAGGGCGCAGACCGCAGAGGGGTGCAGAACTGGCCCGAGGGGCACAGTTTGAAACAGACTGGGGGGAAATGCGCCTGGCAATTTATATATATATATTTATTTTAGGATAAGTACCACAACGGTGCTACGGAATATAGTTAATTATAGCACCTTGTTAAAAGTTTTGTGCTTTTATTTTTTTTTTCTCTACGAGACATCTGTTTTTGAAAATTGGTTACCAATGCGGGGGGGGGGGCACAAGTAGTTAGCCTTGCCTCGGGCGCAAAAAGGACTGGCCCCGGCCCCGGGGGCGAGGACTGTGCGGTCCAGCGGTTACAGCGTGCCGCTTTCATCTCAGGTCCCTTTTGTGACATGCTGCGTCCCTGGGCACGTCGCGTGCTCTTTAAGTTCAAATGGATTGTTCATAACTATGGGTTATATCGCGCCATAACTCCCCAAAGCTTCCATTTCCCTTCTGTAAATGGGACCACCAATGTTCTTTCTTTCAGGGATGCTGTGTTTAAAAAAAAGCATAAACTATAAATTTGAAGTAATTGTAGTGACAGCAGTGGGACTTTCTCTAGCTGGTCCATTAGCCTCTCAGATATATTATCCTTTTAGTTACCATGTTTGAGTTGACTTAAGTAGCATTTCTTGATTTCAAAGAGCTTCTGAATGCCTGTGAATGCCAGTGGTAGCGTGAAACTTCAGGGGAAGGCCTTGGTCTGTATGCTTTGTTTGTTGGCTGCTGTATGAAACCGGTCGCTGAACTAGATGAGTAAGGTTGCCAACCTCCAGCCAATAGAGATCAGTTCACCTGGAGAAAATGGCCGCTTTGGCAATTGGACTCTATGACATTGAAGTCCCTCCTCCTCCCAAACCCCGCCCTCCTCAGGCTCCACCCCCCAAAAACCTCCCACCAGTAGTGAAGAAGACCTGGCAACCCTATAGATGGGCCACTGGGTTGATCCAACAGGGCTTTTTATGTTCCGAGTCTAACTTTTGTCTAAAAACTAACAAGAGTGTGCTGGTGAGTTTCTGTATAAATGCGATTTTATACCCATGTTTTCCCAGTCCTGCATATTTTATTATTTAAGTACATTTAACAGTTTTATTGGGTGCAATCCAAAACCATCACAAATTAATGGGAACTTTGTCTATTGAGTTTAATAGGCTATGGATGATAGTACTGATATCCTTAATTCCAGAGGAGCAGCCACGTTTGTCTGTTGCAGCAAAAAAAAAAAAAAAACCTCTTGTGCCACCTGAAAGACTGATAAAATTGTAACTTAGTTCAGAATAAGCATTCATTAATTAGACCCCGCTTCTTTTGATGCAATGCATGGACCTTACTATGCAGTCATTTTATGTTAAGAGTTTTGAAAAAAGCAAATGGCAGGGGCAAGGAGCCATGAAATGCAGGGAGTACAAAGTGAAAAATAATTTTGAAAAATTCAAATCTAACCAGGAAAAAACAACCCAGACCATTTATGCAAAGCAAGCTTCATAACACCTTGACCTTGATATTTGTTTGCTTTTCAGACCTCGTACATAAAATAACTGTATAGTTGTGTGGGGGTCTATTCATGTGATATACTACCATTGTCCACAAAAGCTTATGGTAGGATAATTTTTGTAAAGCATGAATCCTAAGCCTAGCGTTTGTTTGCCTCCTTTTTGTCCATCACGGAGGCAGTCCCCTGCTGCATATTTCTTTCTTCTGGCCCTAGGTGCTTTTTGGCTCACTAAAATATGGCAGTCTTGCAGAAACATCTAGCATTGGAGAAACTTGCTCCGCAGGAGAAGATCCCCCCCCCCAAGGACGCAACACAAGTGGAAATAAGGCTAAGAGTTAAAGCCTATGTGCCCTAAGAACATAAGATCCTTGCTGGGTCAGACAAGTTGGGATATCCAGTCTGGCAAGGATCCTGTCTCACACAGGAGCTAACAAATACGGCAGAGAGGCCGAGGCCTTCCCCTGAAGTTCTTCCTTGTGGTATTCAGAGGTTTACTGTCTGTGACCGTGGAGGTTCCCTTTAGTCACCATGGCTGGTAGGCACTGATGGATCTATACTGCATTAATTTATCTGTTCCCCCTTTAAAGCCCTCTATGCTTGTGGCCATCACTACATCCTTTGGCAGTGAATTCAATTTTTTAATCATTTGTTGAGTAAAAAAAAAACTTTGTTTCACATGTAAAAGGGTAAAGGTAGTCCCCTGTGCAAGCACCAGGTCATTCCTGACCCATGGGGTGACAACACATCCTGATGTTTACTAGGCAGACTATGTTTACGGGGTGGTTTGCCATTGCCTTCCCCAGTCATCTACAGTTTTCCCCCAGCAATCATTTTACTGATCTCGGAGGGTTGGAAGGTTGAGTCAACCTTGAGCAGGCTACCTGAAACCGACTTCCATCGGGATCAGACTCAGGTTGTGAGCAGAGCTTTTGACTGCAGTACCGCTGCTTACCACTCTGTGCATCGGGGCTCTATTCCTTTCACATGAGCTTGCCACAAAACCTATTGTTGATTTTTGGTGTACTTCAACACTGTTCTGTACTTTTTGCCTTCTCTCTGAAACCAGATGTATACAGTTTGTTTCCACTTTATTTCATTTTAATTCAGGAGCAAACTAGGACCACGATCATCCTCTTCGCTTGCACATTCTAACTTCAAAATATGTTGATTCCTACATTTTATTGAATTCTCAGCATGGAAGTCTGAACATTAAGCTATCTTGACATCATATGGTCAGCCCACATTTTTATTTTGAGAGTGGAATTTAGTTGAAAGGGAATAAATATGCATTTTAAAAAACCAAACCCAACAACACGCTCTACAGATGTTTTGTGGCAAGATAGCTTAATTTCTCATTAAAGCAGGTGTGATAGGCCATTAATAAGTAATCCTTTGTGAAGAAAAGTATTCTGCACATGCTTAAGGTTACTTAACAAGTCTTCCTCTGTTTTGGCTGCTAAGCCCTGATGAACTGGCTCAAATAGAGCCATGCCATTTGATTTTGAGTAATATTTTCAGACATACCAAGTTTGGGTCATTTTGGAGGAAGGATGCTTGATTCAAAAAGACATCTATATTTTTATTTTTGACTACTGGGGTTTGGCTGGCGGTTTCTAAAATTAACAGGTGTTTGGCTTTCAGGTTTTAGGCAAGAGCTGGGTTTTCACACTCACACAAACATACCAAAGAAGAGCATCCTGGAACAGCAGATGAGACCTAAAAGTACTGGGATTTATTTTAGTATTTCAGTAGTTCTTGGCCCTTATTCTTTTAATTGGGCTTTCTTGCAAAGGAGTTTGGGAACTGCAAAGTCAGTCTTTGAATGAAGACAATTTTCAGAGGGTGTGTGGGGAATACTTTGTCTGTAGTTTGGAGAGCAGCAGATGGAATAGGTCGGAGTTGTTTGAAAGAAAAACTACATGCATGGTTAAGTGGTTGCATCTGTATGCTGCTGAAGGCTCCTGGCCATTTTTAATCTTTGAGACTGAGGACTAGACTGTTAATCTTCTTGGAGGAAGCCTATCATTAAGTCCTGACAATGAGCTCAGTAGCTAAGTTTTGGACATCGCTGGTCTCAGGTGTGATGCATTAAGGAAGGGGATGCTTCTCAGCAACAGGTTATTGGATTAGATAATTCCTGGTGACAGCTGCTAAGGTGGATGTCTGAAAGGTCCTGAGGTGCAAATTACAGCCCGATATCATTGTAGGAGGTGTGCTGTTGTCCTAAAGTATATAAATCCTGTAGTATACTCCAGACCAATTTGTCAGGGTCTAGCATTATTTCACACGTCGATAAGGTGATAAATATTGTGGGAGATAATGGGAGAAACCTGATTTTCATTGCCTGGTATTTAGGAATGGGCTCACTGGAAGGCCTTGAATAAGTCGCTGTCTGTCAAGTTTATAAAACCAGGGACTATTGCTATTACACAGGGTAAAAAAAGGTAAAGGTCCCCTGTGCAAGCACCAGGTCATTCCTGACCCATGGGGTGACGTCACATCTTGACGTTTACTAGGCGGACTGTGTTTACGGGTGGTTTGCCAGTGCCTTCCCCAGTCAGTGCCTTCCCAAGTCATCTTCCCTTTACCCCCAGCTAGCTGGGTACTCATTTTACCAACCTCGGAAGGAGGGAAGGCTGAGTCAACCTTGAGCCGGCTACCTGAAACCAACTTCCGTTGGGATCGAACTCAGGTCATGAGCAGAGCTTGGACTGCACTCTGCACCACGGGGTTCCTGCTACAGGGTAGCTGCTACAAATAAGGTTGCCTACAGGCCTAGAGCAAGCTGCCATGTTTCTTTAATAAGATGTTATTTACTAGCTGATCTTATTTACCTCCATGCAATGAAAAGCTTCAGCTGCCCATTTGCACACATTCAGCCTCTAGTAACAGGACATTTTTTTACTTCAGGCCTGTGTCCTGCGCTTTGCAGGCTGGCCCAGTCAGGTTTCCTCAGGAGCCCCTCCCGGCAGGTGTTCAGCTCCTGTGGCTGCACTGGGCTTCGAACAGGATCCTGTGAGGAAGGACTATCTTCAGCACTCCATTCTAGATCTATAGGGACACTATCTGCAGCTAGTTGGGCACTTTGCCTCCTTTGTGCCACCTCAGCCTGGGCCTTCTGCTACTGCCATTCCTGCGGAGCAGGAGAGGGTCCTGAGGGGCTGCATGCCCAGGTTTGAGTCCTGCCTGGCGGAGGCCTAGCAGCTGACTAGGGCTGGTGGCAAGGCTCCCCTTGACGGGTCTGGCAGTGCAGCTTCTGGTGCATCCTTGGCAGGTGCTGGTACATCCTTACAGGCACCACTGCCGTGCTGGGCCCTCTCTGGTCCCTTAGGCCCTCCTCAGTCACTGACTTGGCTCCTCAGGCTTCTCCCCTGAGTCAGATTCACTGGGCTGGTTGGAGGAGGTCATGAAGAACTGTTTTGGCCCCCTAGTTACAAACAATGGGAAGCACTCTTCCCATAGGAAAGGGTGAGGGAAATAATAAACATGGAACAATAAATAATAATAATAATAATAAATAGACATGGCAGAAGGCAGCCATAGGGCAGTGCAAATGATGTATGCCATTTCTGTCCCTCCCCCACTCTTCCTTCCTTCCATCCTTCCTCCCTTTCATCCTTTCTTCCCCAGTTCCTTCCTTCTCTTCCCTTTCCCAGTTCCTTCCTTCCTTCCTTCCTTCCTTCCTTCCTTCCTTCCTTCCTTCCTTCCTTCCTTCCTTCCTTCCTTCCTTCCTTCCTTCCTTCCTTCCTTCCTTCCTTCCTCTTTCTTTCTCCATCCCTCCCCACTTTCGTTCTTCCTTCTTTCCTTTCCCAGTTCCTTCCTTCCTTTCTCCATTCCTCCCCCCTCCCTTTCTCTACTAGCGTTTGCTGTTCTTTCCCTTTTCGGTTCTACATATTCTTGCAAACAATCTTTTTCAAACATGAACCTTATCAAGAGTAAATTGAGAAGTCGTCTTATTGATGAGAACCTGGAATCATGCCTAAAATTAAAAACAACAACATACAAACCTGATTTATCCAAACTTTCAAAGGAGATGTTCACATTAAGTGTTTGTCAGTCATTGTCATGATTTAATTTTATGGATACCTTACTTACAATTTAATTTTTATTAATAAATAAGATCATTATTAAGTATGATATCAAGTTTTATTCAGTGTACCTATAGTTTAATTAAGACTTAAAACTTTAATTAAAGTTTATTAAGTTAATAAACAGTGTACCTACCTATATAGTTTAAATTTAAGAAATTTGGCTCTCAAAAGAAATCTCAATAGTTGTACTGTTGATATTTGGCTCTCTTGACTAATGAGTTTGCCGACCACTGGGCTAGCCTGATCTTGGAAAGCTAAGCAGGGTCAGCCCTGGTTAGTACTTTGATGGGAACCCATCCAGGAAGTCCAGGGTTGCTATAAAGAGGCAGGCAATGGCAAACCACCTCTTGCCTTGTAAACTCTACGAGGTTGCCATAAGTCAATCTGTGACTTGATGGCACTTACAGAGAAGGCTTAAACATCATACTGTAATAAGTCCCGTACCGCCTTTCGAAGGCATATTTGCGTTGGACTTCGCCACTGCTAAGATCAGCATAAAAACAGCATTGCTGGATCGGAGCAAAGATAGAATTGACCATATTCTTTTGTACTGTCCATTTTATTGCGAAATTCATGCTGCCCCTTTAGATCCTTTTCTATCAAACTATGCTAATCAAGCCGACGATAGTAAGATTAACTTGTTGTTATCCTCCCGAAGTTCTGAGATTATTGAATCTGTAGCCAAATTTCTTGGTGATGTAATTAAGAGGCGAGGTAAAATGATGTATAGTGGCTAGGTTTACTCTTTTTTATTGTCCTTGGTATGCCAATAAAGGTACTGAAACTGAAACTACTTTCCCAACAGTACATGGCAAAAATGGACTACTAAATATTTCCCTGGCTCCGAGCTGTCAAAGGCTCAGGTTCTTTTGTGTGTAACTCCACACAATCGTTACCCTGAACATTTAGATGTCTCAGAATCAATAGTAAAAAAGCAGTGCACACAATTGCTATCCTGATAATGCAGCTGCCTTGATTGCAGCTTGCTGGCTCATGGAAAAGTGGAGTTTCCACTCCTCTTGTGCCATTGCAGGTGAGGTGGAAAATGTTTTTCTGAACGTTGCATTATAATCAAAGGCTTTGTTTGCCTTCATCAGAAGTTTGTGAGCAGGCTTGAAATGGTAAAGGCTGATAAGTTCTTAGGATGTCAGTTCTGCCCATTTCAGTAAATTAATAAAGTAGTTCAAAACTAACAAATTCTTAATGTGCAAATGAATACTGAGAGCTAGTAATCGGTAGACTATAAATAGCGAAAGAAAAATAGGCCAGTGATGGACAATCAAGACTGAGTTAGCAATGCAGAAGAAAGGTTGCTATATGATTGGGCAACAGGAGAGAGAAGGTTCGAGTCAGTCAGTTGTCCAGGTCTACCATTATTTCTGTGGGCTGTTATCGGTAGCAAATTGTTAGAACAACATTGACATTACAAGGGAAAGAGAACAAAGAAAGCAACAGAAAGACAGATGTGTCATGTTTGGCTAATTGACAACTAGTGATTCCCTACATGTAGTGATAGCATTGAAAAAGTATGCTGTTGTCAGGATCTCCACTGGTTATATGATTTATAAATCAAAATGGAACAAGGATGAGTTCCATTTATTTAAATGTATATCTTGTCTTATAGTCCCAATGGGGCCTTCAGAGTGTTGGATGAAACATTACCAGGGCAATACTAACCTTTTTTTAAAAAAATAAAAAAAATACTGTACTTAGTTAAATTTAGTTTTGCTTAAGGCCTCTTGTCTTCACTTTTTAAAATCCTACATTATTATTATTGATTTGTTAACAATGTATTGTTATTATTAACAAGATTTTTACCCCACCTTTCTGGTCCTGGTCTGGGCCAAATGAAAAGCTTCAGAGAGCCATTTTAATTGTGCTGCTATAATGAACTAGGCCCTGTGGCGCAGAGTGGTAAGCTGCAGTACTGCAGTCAAAGCTTTGCTCATGACTTGAGTTCGATGCCAACGGAAGTCCGTTTAAGGTAGCCAGCTCAAAGTTGATTCAACCTTCCATTCTTCTGAGGTTGGTAAAATGAGTACCCAGCTTGCTGGGGGGTAAAGGGTAGGCGACTGGGGAAGGCAATGGAAAACCACCCTGTAAACACAGTCTGCCTAGTAAATGTCGGGATGTGATGTCACCCCATGGTTCAGAAATGACCAGGTGGTTGCACAGGGGACTACGTTTACCTTTAATAAACTAGGAGCAAGGAGGAGCCCACTTGAAGCTACTACACTGTGGGAGACAGTGACCTTGAATTTTGTTTTATCTGTAGCTTGGATCTAGCTCTTCAGTTCCTACATTTCATAATCTGTATAATACTTTAATTTTTCAAATATTTGCTGAAATTGTCCTCACAATGAGGTTGTAAGGGTGGTGATTTCTGTAAGTGGATATTGGCTCGAGCTAAACCATAGTGAGTTTATGAGGAAGAATCCAGACCTTCTAGATATGTTACAGTGCAGTTCTAAGCAGAGTTGTACCTTTCTAAACCCATTGACTTCAGTAGATTTAGAAGGAGGCCCGGACTGGCTTGATCTCCTCAGATCTTGGGAGCTAAGCACAGTGGGCCCTGGTAAGTCCAGGGTTGCTACACAGAGCCAGGCAATGGCAAACCACCTCTGAAATTCTCTTGCCTTGAAAACCCTATGGGGTTGTCATAAGTTGGCTGCTACTTGATGGCACTGTCCACCACCAAGTCATGTTAGGAAGGTATGGTTAGTC
This sequence comes from Euleptes europaea, assembly GCF_029931775.1. Taxonomy (NCBI): domain Eukaryota; kingdom Metazoa; phylum Chordata; class Lepidosauria; order Squamata; family Sphaerodactylidae; genus Euleptes; species Euleptes europaea. Next base: position 31,942,118 of record NC_079320.1, on the reverse strand, counting down.
TCCATATAAGGAACTAAACTGATTCTAGTCCTAGTCAACACTGCATATAGTGAAGAGAAAGGAAGACGTTATCTCAACCTGTCATGAAATGTACTGATCGACCCTTCTAATGTGTTGTTTACTTTTCAACTAAGTGCTAATTTGCACGAGACATGGTGATAATTGTTTGCTCAGGTGAGATTATTTTTTTCTTTCCAGATGGACCTGCTACTGGGTAGTGGAGCATAATGCCGTGTCACTTGTCCCTGGGGAAAAAATGAGACTGTGTTCTATGGAAACAGCCAATCCAGTCAAAAAGGCAGCTGCCCTGGAAGATTAGCCAATAATGACACATGTTTCACATCGACGCTCATTGTGTTTTCGTGAAGATCTACAATATGTTTGACAATGCTGGTCATGTTCTTTTTCAAAGTCTGTTTTCCCTCCCCATTCCTCCTCACAAACCTGGCCCACCCATAAATAGCTTTTCTCCTTGGGCAGGTGTCCATGACAGTGGCAGAATGCCTGGCCTCTCTTTAGGATGCAACATTAACAGGAATGGAAATTCATACAGCAGTAACCTGTTTCATTTGATATTTATTCATCCTTCGTGCTCCCAATTTCTTTGTTTTGCAAATGAAATTTGTGCTCTCTTGTGAGTCATGTATATGTCTTTCTGGGGAAAAGAATGACTTGGAAAGAAAACAGCACTTGTAACAGCAGCAAAGAGCTCTGACCTTCACTACTGATGATGAAAAGAAATTCTTTTTTTAATCTTTATTCATAGAGATCCATTATACTGGAACATCAGTTGATGCGGAGCTTACAACATTTGTCAAAAAAATTTAAACTGCAGGCAGGCCTGTAGTGTCCCATATACACAATCAGATGCTCTGAGTGTAATTGAATACAGCAGTTGTTTGTGTGTGTGTGTGTGTGAAGTGCCATCAAGTTGCAGCCGACTTATGGCGACCCCTTTTGGGGTTTTCATGGCAAGAGACTAACAGAGGTGGTTTGCCAGTGCCTTCCTCTGCACAGCAACCCTGGTATTCCTTGGTGGTCTCCCATCCAAATACTAACCAGGGCTGACCCTGCTTAGCTTCTGAGATCTGACGAGATCAGGCTAGCCTGGGCCATCCAGGTTAGGGCTAGTTGTTTATGGTCATCTGTATATAAAAAAGCCATTTGCAGGGATCCAGCACATTCTGGATAACTTGACTTGCCATCCTAAGCAGTATCACACAATTCTAAATCAATTGAAGTCAATGGGCTTAGAATGGTGTAGCTCTACTTAGGAGTGCACTGCAAAACAGCATAGATGAAATGGTGGGGTTATCAATCTGTTAGAAATAAACACTAACATGTATGTTATTCCCATAGTGATGACTTGTGTTCCTATAAGGGAAATGTATTGTAAATTAACATATTTAAGATTTATGAAAAGCTGTTGAAGGATGCTATTCTCTTCTTTTAATTCAACAGGAAAAATGTATCTTTTTTGATGTTTGAGATAAATTACTGAGCTAATGTTACAGGATTAATTCAAGGCCTGTGAATAATTACAAAAGGTGCCTCATGTGTATACAGAAGTGAATTAAAAATCCAAACCACTATTAAAAATGTTTGCAGGTTTCTTTGTCTTCTTCTAGTGGTGGTGTTTTATGTTCTATTAAAATGGCATATAATTGTCCACATTTTCACCTTTTTAATACATACAGTAAGAAAAGTAGCCTTTCCTGTTTGAACTTGTTAATTTTTTGAGGACATCATCAAACATTGCACAAGAAGAAGGGATCTAAAGGCCAGCAGCATCTTTGCACAATGTAAATCTAAATATCTGTTTAGAAGATGGGACTTTCTCCCAGTACAGAATTGAAGCGTACAATCTTTATAATTTGCAGGAAAAACTATAAAAAATTATAACGCTGCAATTATAACTCTTATAACCCATGGCACAGAGTGGAAAGCTGCAGTACTGCAGTCAAAGCTTTGCTCACGACCTGAGTTCGATGCCAACAGAAGTCATTTTTAGGTAGCCGGCTCTTCCACACACGGACACATTACCCATAATAATGTCAGGCATTTGCTGATTTAGTTATATCCCGACAGTAACAGCTATGACAGGAGAAGAGAGATTAACCAGCCCAGTGCTAGGTTTTATATCATTGTATACTATATGCCGCCCTGACCTGGATAGCTCCAGGCTAGCCTGATCTCATCAGATCTCAGAAGCTAAGCAGGGTCAACCCTGGTTTGTATTTGGATGGGCAACCTCCAAGGAACACCAGGGTCTTGGCATGGAGGCAGGCAATGGCAAACCACCTCCGAATGTCTCTTGCCTTGAAAAACCTATGAGGTTGCCATAAGTCAACTGTGACTTGATGGCAAAAAACCAAAACCCTTATATACCATAACAAGGAATTTGGATCATGAGCTCACTATTTCCCCTGATGAAATCCTCCAGTAAATTACAACTCTTGTTCATGTTTCTGAGGCTTGAGACTGTTTACAGACTGAGTTGGTAATAGCTGCCGTAAAATGCCATCTTTTATAGCGTGCACTGCTACCTTTTCTTGATCCATTATGGCCATTAAATTGGCATTGTTATCTCACTAGATCATTTAAACATTTGATCGTGCCTCCCCTGTTTATTTCTTAAAATGGCTCATGTAACAAAAATGAATACCTCCCACTTCTGTATGTGTCTCCAAGCTTCCCTAATTGGGTGATTATTCACTGGATATGTCTGTTTCCATTTAGCTTGAGCCAATTAAGAAGGCACTGCTGCACCCTAACTGGAAAAAGAAATATTAGTCTTCAGGGTCTATTTGCTTTTTGGTGTAATTATCTAAATATAGTGAATATTGAGTATTCGGGACATCTAAATGATCCTTGTAATTGAGGTATAGATTTAGATCATTAGAGTTTTCAGGTTGGCTTACTCTGTCCCTTCTGCTTGACATTTTGATTCCATATTCCAGTTTCCTTGCTATTTTGGTGAACTATAAGTATGATTGCTTCTTTCCCTTGCGCCTAGACTCCACTTTTTGAGAATTTTTAACATTAGAGGTGAAGATGTTGGAGGCTCATGAAGAATCACAGGAGAGGGAAAACAACTGGGAATTCTACCCCACCTGCAATCTCCTTTGAACACATGAAGCTGCCTTATACCGAATCAGACCCTTGGTCCATCAAAGTCAGTATTGTCTATGCAGACCGGCAGCGGCTCTCCAGAGTCTCAGGCAGAAGGCTTTCACATCACCTACTTGCCTAGTCCCTTTAACTGGAGATGCCGGGGATTGAACCTGGGACCTTCTGCATGCCAAGCAGATGCTCTACCACTGAGCCACGGCCCCTCCCCATATTTCCTGTGACACATGAAAAGTAAGCGATGAGCAGGCCAGTTTCTTCCCTTCAGTTTTCCTTTCCTTTCTTTAACTGAAGAAAAACTGTCCTTAGTACTGATTAAAGGCTGTTCCAGCAAGAATGCACAGCCCTTATGCCACAAAGCAACAAAAACAGACACTTTCTATGCCCCACAGGTTTTTGTGTGGAGGGGAGAATTAAGGTACACATGCAAATAGGGCGTATTCTGTGGTTACTCCAACATTCTGGAATGGGCTCCCAAGAGAAATGAACACTGCTCCCTCACTGACTGTTTTGGGGAGTGGGTGGAACATAGCTCTGCTTAGGGGAACATTTGAGGCCCCTAACTATTTGTTAGTGGTCATTTTCTGCCTGAATCTCTGTCTGTCTATTGCAATCATGCAGAAAACACCAATCTTACTGGATAAATGAGATTGATGGAGGTTTTAGTGTGTACATAGAGATGAATCGCTCCAAATATGAATGATACAATAAAAGTAATACACCCACAGGTCTGACAAATCCAGTGATTAACTCATAGCTGGCAGTGCAGCATAGCAATTGAGCGGGGGGTATCTTAATATTTGCTCATATTTGCAAATATTTGTGATTTTACTATTTAAAAATCTTTGGTGACAGTCATGTGTGTATTCTGCATATTCTTGTTAAGTTATGGATTACATTTCCAGTTTGTATTTGGGCACAGCAGAAGATATATCCTGTCATTAGTTTCTTTGAAAGCTGGTTTATGATTAGAGATTAGGAGTGACAATTTCAGAAAAGACTTACCTTATTGATCCCTGTCTGGGCAAACACTAAAAGCAATTTGCTGCTGGGAAACGGTATGAGAAAGCAGAAAAACGTTGCTACTGTATCCCCCTCCCGAGACGGAACACAAAATGTGCTGTCAATGATGTCTTTTCTGTTTCAGATTCTTTAATATTTAAAAGTGTGGGCGATCCATTAATGTGTCACGATCCATTAAAACTTGCATCCCCCACAACATTAAAGAGTCCTTCATCTATTTCATGGGAATGGGATACTGTGCTACTGGCTGTTAATCAGGGCTTATGGAAGAATTATCCTAAATATTGCCTGGGTTTTATTGATTGTACAGAATCCTTTAAGCATGATTTTACACAAGGGGAATTAATTATTTTAAACAAATCGTAATATTATAAATTTTGACATATGCTATTGTGGTTTATAAATTTTGAACAATATAAACTTAAAATATGCCATTTTTTATTTTATCTTATGTCTCTTTAAAAAACTTATTTCAACTTCTAATTGAAAAAATGAGGGGAAGGGTCTTTTTAAATAATACAAACTTGAAATACACAACTATTTTATCTCATTTCTTTCTCTTTAAAAAAATACAAACTTAATCCAATCTCTAATTTAAGAATAAGGGGAGAGAGTGGAGGCAGGTAGATTAGTGGGAGAAAACAGGAGAGAAGAGGAAATTGCCACCATAGCACAAGGATCTGCAGTGTGCTACTGAAGTCAACACACATGAAGCTGCCTTATACTGAATCAGACAGTTGGTCCATCAAAGTCAGTATTGTCTACTCAGACCAGCAGCAGCTCTCCAGGGTCTCAGGCAGGGGTCTTTCATATCACCTACTGTGGCAATCATTTTGTGGCTGGCTCCACCTCCTGCAGCAGCTGTTTTGTTGCTGCACCCACTATGCCATGTCAGAATTCCAAAAGTGCCAGCAAACTCAAAAAAGTGGAGAACCCCTGCTCTATGATATTATATCCTACTGAAGTCCCTCCCCTGTCCAAACTGTGCCCTCCCCAGGCTCCACCCCCAAATCTCCAGGAATTTCCCAGGCCAGAGTTGGCAACCCTAGAGGAATGGAGGGAGGACTTCTCCCAGCTTGATCCCTCAGTCCTCCAGCACTGCTCAAAGATTAAGAGCTGCTAGGGCTAATTTTTAAACTATACTTGTCTATGTTTTGAACTTTTTATAGCCTTGTAAACCACCTTGGGTGCCAAAATTAGTAGAAATGCGGGATATAAATGCTTCTAAATACAATATCATGTGGAGAACTTGATCCCCCCTCTTTCAATTTATATGTTACATAAAGCCCTTTATATCACAACAGAGTGGAATATTGCCAAATGCTACAATGTAAAGTGATTTTTGAAAGAGCATTTGAGTGCCTTAGGATAGGAAAGCCAGAACATTAGTCCATCAAGGTCAGTATTGTCTGTTCCAACTGGCAGAGCTTTCCAGGGTCTCAGGCAGGGGTCTTTCCACACCCTCTGCTGCTTGATCCTTTTACCTGGAGATAATAATAATAAATTTATTGCAGTCATAGACCAGCAAATATCAAGGTACAAATGCTATGCTACAAATCTAATGACCTAAAACCTTATGTTTTCAAAAATTACTAGCAAATAGGTAAAATTCTATATAAAACAATATAAAGCGTAGATCTGTAGCTGCTATGATTCTTTATCATTACCAGCTACCCTTTTCTTATTTCAAGCTTGGACCACATAAGCCCAAAATTTGGCATTTTGCTTTGAAATCATTGAATCTTCATCAATTAATAGCTTTTCCAACCAGAGCTGCTCTAAGCATTCCAGTTGGGGATTGAACCTGGGACCTTCCGCATTTAAAGGAGATTCTCTCCAACTCCTATTGAGCCACTGCCCCTCTGCATTTTACTTTCATGATGCTTTTATGTATTCTGTCGTCTTACAGAGTTGTGCTCATTTATTTTTTGGTGTGCCAATAAATGTCATTCGGCCACCGTTGCCATGTACAGGCTTATATACGTGCAGTACTTTAAACTTTCCACTAGATGTCTCCTTTGATGTTAAAAGGGTTCATTTGTTCGGTTCGGTGCCATCTTTTTAACAGATACTTGTTCCTACTTGAAGTTTTGCTTTCCAGTAGTCTGTAAAAATCAAGAACATATATAAGATAAGAACTGGATCAGGCCACACAGACCTTCCAGCATCTTGTTTCCCACAGTGGCCAAACATTTAAAATATTTTTATCCCACCTTTTGTTATCCCAGCTCAGAGCTGCTAGCAACAAAAGCCAGTATCTATAGTAAAAAAAAGGGGGGGGCACTCTCCTCCCCTTTTCCCCCAGTGGAAAAGCTGGTTAGATCTGGTGCTATATTTCCCTCAATATCAGAGATGAATTCCTTTCGATTATTAGAAACAGTTCAAAGAAATTTGAATGTGTCTAGCTTGTTCCCACTGAAATCACCAATGTAGTGCCTTCAATAGTTAATGCAGTGCTTTCAATGAAATTTAGATATGGTTTACTTTCTCCAGATTTCTCTTCTTGTCTACAAATGGAATATGGAAAGGTTTCATTGTGGTTAGCTGGAAAAGACAGTCACTGATTCATCCAAGCATCATCACACACAATCTAATTTCCCCCCCACCCTCCACCCCAAAGTGTGATTAAGGTTTTCCAGACTTCAGTACTGTAACATGTCATTTTAAAATGTGCCAACAGCTTTCAGGTTTACTGAATCAGTATCATAGTGTTGGTTAATTGTAATAATGTTTTTATTCTCCTTTTTCTTTAAAAAAGAAAGAAAGAAAACAGTCACAGAGAAAGGGAAAGAAGATTAAGACAGCCAGTTCCTTTGAACAAAATATGTAGTGGAAATACAATTCTTTCATGTTGCTAGAAGTGCTTTTTAATGCAGCTCAAGTCGACATGCAAGCAAAATTGGATAGTTCATCCTTGACAAAAATTACTTGTACCTGGGAGACTGCCAGTGCAGATTAAATCAGCTAACTGGCCTTCAGTATGTAATTTCCTCTACAGTACATTTTCCAGTAGTTTATATCTGGGAAACAAATCTTAAGTGAAACATAAAGGTATGGAACACAGTATAACCACATTCTACCAAAGTCCAGCATAATGTACAATGGCCACACTTAAAAGAGCAAAGGGTGAACTGTGATGACTATATGTACATATGTGTGTGGGTGTCTCTCTCTGTATACATGACTATATAATGATTTATACTTATGCTATTAAACAACCACACATACTTCTTTTCTACTTTTAATTTTCATCCCTTTTGTCAGCATCCCTTTTGTCTTCACATCCATTTCTTCACATCCACTGCTGTAATGCATAACCTTGTAATGCATTGCCATGTTTCTAGGACACAAGCAAACTCTATTACTATATGGTTGACCCACTGACATGTTTGAACTTACATCTGATGACATCAATACATCTTACTGTGGTCCCATCTGTGGATATTTAAATCTGGTTATTGGAGTCATAAATAGACAAGATTGCTCTACAAACCTGAAAAATGCCCCAGGTTTGCAAGGGAAAAAATCTGAAATCTAAAACAACGACAACAGGGTAACACCCCCCCCCCAAATAGAAGAAGCACCTGTAGTATTAAGAACTGAATGCTTTTCGTTGCTGTTGCTAGGTCACCACAACAGTAAATAAATGTAGAGGTTGGACAGCTGCCTGTATAGGAATCTGTCTAAAATAACTCCAGACTCATCATTGGCCATTAAAAATCTGCTATTTTTAAAAAAGTTGTATATTGATTTTGAAAGATATCTGATATTTGGTGACCCATTAAAGAAAGAATATTGTTTGGGGGAAAGTATATAAGAAGTATACTTTGCCATTGCCCTCACTGTTTATTCTTGATGGGGGTCGTAGTCTAGAGAAAATAAATCATGTTTATTTATATTCGATGGGATGAGTTGTGACTAATTCAATTAATTTCAGAAGCCACTAAGCATGTTTCTCTTTGTATTAGGTCAGGGCATGGAGGAGAGCCTCATTTGATACTTCAAGCTGACTATGGAAAAACTGACAGAAAGCCAAGATAACATTCCTAAGGCATGTGAGCAGTGAATCTTTGTAGAAAGAGTTGTGCAATGAAAATTAGACAATCAGTGCACAAGTTCATCTGTTCTAACTCATAGTTTCCACACTACCAAACAAACAAAACCAATCAGTAATTGTAGAAGTCTAGATTGCAATGAAGACACTAGATCTGGCCTGTTTGCAGTCCCACAAACGGAAATTTAATGCTAATTCCAGTTTAATGCAAATATAGAAGGACACATAGAACAATGATGCCTGGGTGACTATTTAAACTGGGATTAGTTCCATTAAATGTTGGACCCTCATAATGCACCAGTATATTCTCCTCTGCTCATGCTGTATTCATGAGCTTAAAAAGGCAGGCATTGGACATCCGCTAATCTGTTTATTTTTAAAAACCTGTCTTATTGAACATCTGCTCTCTTACATTTTAAGTATCAGAAATGGTTGATTATCTGCCTGGCATGGTGCCCAGTGGTATCAGCTCATTTAAAAGGATCTGTTCAGCAGGTGCAGCATACATCTTGCGATGTCTTGCAGCTCTATGAGCTACACCTTCTAGGGTGTCCAATTCAATTAGGCATGGAAAGGGGGAAACAATGGTGCAGACACACTTTTAGATTTCTTACTGGTAACTTGAGATGTTTCATTACAGTAAGGTAGACCACAGACCTTAAAAGTATCTATGCACCAATCCTGTTAGGAGTGGCAAAGTCCCATTGAAATAAGTCAAAACTCACATAGAGCCTGTTGTTTTCAGTTGTGAGGAAGTTGTTTTCTATAGCCTTAACTAACTTTAGCTGGTTAGAGAGTCCACTTGGAATAACTGCTAATAAGAGGGAAAGTAGCTGCACTGGGGATCTGAATGAAAAACAAACCAACAGAAAAATGTTTAAAAGTGCCAGCAGCTGCAACATATCTAATAATTACTAGCAGCTACATACCCATATATAATTATGAATATAGAATATAATTATGAGCTATCAACGTCTGTATTGGCTGTTTGCTTTAAATAAACACTATTCTTCCTTCTTTGTGGATGAATAATTCAAATACATATATGTGCAATCATTTTGTGAGCTATGCGCTAGTTCCTACATGGACATTTTGTCATATCGGAAACAGCTATGGATCATATTCTGCCATTCCACTCATTTAAAGGTGGTATATTTCATCTGTGAATACATCCAACAATGAAAACCATGAAGATTAAAGGGAACCTCCATGTCCTCAGGCAGTAACCTCTGAATAGCAATGCTGGGAGACAACATGGGGCAGGCCTGGTCTTGCACGCCCTGTTTGATAGCCCTCCGGTGCAGCTGGGTGGTCTGTGTGAGAAAGGATGCTGGTTTATAGGGATCAATGCTTTTTTATTTTCCTTATGGAGGAACGTTCATTCATTGGTGCAAAGTATATCCCAACAGCAGAGGAGCCTCTGGTGTGAGTAAAATGTGCCTTCGAGTGATGGAACATTGGGCAGCACTTTGTGGGCACATTTATCATTGTAGAGGACTTAGATGACTTGGAGGACTTAGATGGAAAGAAAAGGAGTGACATGCAAAGTAAGCATTGTTGTCAGTCTGGATCTGAGAATCAGTATTATATTTTAACTAAGGGGATCCACCTGTTTTGAGCCAGAGTGGTGGAGTGGTTAGGAGCGACGGACTCCAATCTGGAGAACCGGGTTCGATTCCCCACTCCTTCACATGAAGCCTGCTGGGGGACCTTGGGCCAGTCACAGTTCTCTCAGAATTCTCTCAGATCATGCTGAAGCAGGCAATGGCAAATCACCTCCAGATGCCTCTTGCCTTGAAAACCTTACGGGGTCGCCATACGTCAGCTGTGTTTTGACAGCACTTTCCACCAGCACTGTTTTATGGTCTGTTCCTGGCCTGACTATTGTGTTTTATGTGCACTTTATTGCTTTTATTGGCATATTTTACTGACTTTGATTTATTTTATTGAGTTGGATTGTTTTATTTATGTTTTTTATTGATGTGATTCATTTGTATTGTTTTTAATTGCTGTTTGCGGTGTCTGTTTTATGGTTTCATTTGTGAGTCGTATTGAAAAGGTGTAAAGAGGGGGCATACACGTTTCCTAAATACATAAATAATATAGTTTCCTGTAGTATATTTGAAGCATTCCTCAAGATTACAATGTGTACACCTGTGTGATGCTTAAAAGATATATTTTATTTGCTACATTTAAAAGAAAACAAGGATGTTTTTCTTCACTCTGTCAAGCATATTCCATATGTAACCATCTGATCGGTTTTAGTATTTCCAGATTAACTCAGTCAAACTCATACCAATAGCTTCATAAACTTCAATATCTGTACACAAAACTCTAAGTCTATGGAACTCAGTTATGATTTTTCTATTTTCCTCTTATGGAGAAATTTACAGTAATATTTGGAATATTAATATTATTAATAATATAACACATCTCTGCATATTTTACATTCCAATGCTCAATACTTATCTGGAAGTAAGGTGCATCTACCATTTTTGTTTAGATATGCAGACCTAGACATGGATTAATTTTATGGCTACTGTCCTAAACCTATTTCAAATAATACCACTGAAATAAATGAAACACTAGTAAGTAGTAGTACACATGGTCAAGATTTGGTTGTGACTTGCTTAAATACTTAGTGTGGTGTAGTGGTTAAGAGCGGCAGACTCTAATCTGGAGAACCAGGTTGGTTTCCCCACTCCTACCCATGAAGCCTGTTGGGTGACCTTGGGCTAGTCACAGTTCTCTCCGAACTCTCTCAGCCCCACCTACCTCATAAGGTGTCTGTTGTGGGGAGAGGAAGGGAAGGTGATTGTAAGCCGGTTTGAGTCTTCTTAAAAGGTAGAGATAACTGGGGTATAAAAACCAACTTATCTAACTACCTGGGTAAGAAAAAAGCATGAACAGCATGCTCCTTCACTAGTTTCATTGTGATCTCCATTAGAAATATGTGCTAGTATGACTCATTGGAATGCAATGGTTGCCAGTGAAATAATCCAAAGTTTATTCCCTTATTGATGATTCTTACAGTTTGACAGCCAGAGCCTTTCCTAACATTGTTTACAGCAATTGTGTTATTTTAGTACCCATTATTAGCTTCAGAATCAGATCAATACCAAGTAATGTTGTTCTGTAGAACTAGGGTTGCCAACTGCCAGGTAGTGGCAGGACATCTCCTGCTAATTCAACTGATCTCCAGCTGATAGAGATCAGATCACCTGGAGAAAAACAGCCACTTTGGCAATTGAACTCTATAGCATTGAAATCCCTCCCCTCCCCAAACCCCGCCCTCCTCAGGCTCCGCCCCCAAAATATCCCACCGGTGGTGAAGAGGGACCTGGCAACCCTATGTAGAACAGAGGGCAAAAATAGAGGAGGAGGAAGGGACAATGTACGCTACCCTCAGCTCTTTGGATGAAGGGCTTGATAAAAACGAGTGGGTGAGGAGACAGAGACAGACAGACAGACAGGGAGGAAGGGCTAGATTTTGTTCCTGCCCTAAATAGTTTGCCCGCCCTGACAAGTCTACTTCTGCCATCAAAAGTGGGGAAGTAAAAGTTAAAAAGCTCTTTCCAGAATGCAGTGAAATTGACAATTTTTTAAAGGACTGCACACTGTCCAAATGAAAAACAAAACAGCATCCCAAAACAGAACAATGTTGCCATGGAAGGAGTCAGAATATGAGCTAGCATTGTAGGTCACACACACCCCATTTAAATATAAGGAGATCACGAGACAAAGATGAATGGTTTTAAAGGTAGAAGAAATTATGACAATGGAGCTAATGTTACTTAAATGCTTGCTAAAAGGAAGACCCATGCTAGATGTAATTACGAGTTGCTCAAAACAATTTTATTAGTTTAAATCATTTTTACTATATGAAGTTGATATCATCTGTTGGACATTGTGTGAATTGTGCTGCTTGTGTTTATTACTAACTGTAAACTATCCCTTATTATTAATAATAATTTCACAAACTGGATGGTCACTCTGTCACAACTGTGTATGTGTGTGTGTGTGTGAAGTGCCTTCAAGTCGCAGCTGACTTATGGCGACCCCTTTTGGGGTTTTCATGGCAAGAGACTAACAGAGGTGGTTTGCCAGTGCCTTCCTCTGCACAGCAACCCTGGTATTCCTTGGTGGTCTCCCATCCAAATACTAACCAGGGCTGACCCTGCTTAGCTTCTGAGATCTGACGAGATCAGGCTAGCCTGGGCCATCCAGGTCAGGGCATCACAACTCTATCACAATGAAATACAGGGCCTTCAACATAGTTGTTAAATTGGTGTGAACGCCATGGAGAGAAGGAAAAGAAGGAATTGTTCTGTGATTCACAGGTTAATAGGAACTTGAAGAGTCTTGTGCAAATATATTCTGTGCCACAGCAATAGATTTGGTTTGTGATATTACCAATGCAAAAAAACCTGATGAAATACAAGAATATCCCTGTAAATGAGGGTTTTTCTGAATGTAGATATAACTAAATCAAAGATCTTGTGGATTATCTTTTTGGCCACCTATTACCCAGGAAAAAGATTCCTGCAAGATCTGATCAGTAAACGATGGGATTTCACAGGAATTTTGTCATCTTTTGGCCGATCTAAATAATTTTGAAATCTGCTGGGCTACATTATTTGCCAAAGGAGTTGAGAAAGAAGTCGGTTGTGGAAAAGACATTGTCATTCCTGGAGTTGGAGACCAAGTGACATAATTATTTTGGAACTTAAATGCATTGTTAAACTATTGCCCTTTTATTTTAAAAATGTGATGACAGAAATAAATGAACTGAAAAACTGCCTTACCTGCTACTCATTAGACTTTCACCTGCTAAAGTGTTTTTTTTAGCAATTCCTTTCTGGAGGGTCTTTGTAACTGGAGCCTCCTTTTTCAGACCTTTGCTCTACTGTTGTTCTTGTAATGTGATTACCAGAGTCACTGGAGAAAACGAACATTTTCCTAGTAAGATAATTACAAGGTCTCTCTCTCTCTCTCTCTCTCTCTCTCTCTCTCTCTCTCTCTCTGGTTTCCATTAGCATTCTTTTCAGCAATGAGAATTGCTGGAGAATTCAGGAATCTTCCAGTAAAAACCATTTGTAATGGACTATGGTTTAGAAGTACTGTAAACCTCTTTTCCTCGAAGTGCTTTTTACTGGGACTCAAAACAGCATCTCTAATGAAGTACATAAGATGTAGAAACCATCTTTTCACTAACAACATAACTAGTTAGATTTCAGTATATGCAATACTAGAATAAGCGTATAATGTCTCTGCATGTCATTCTAACATGATACAGCCAGAAATACTGCTGAATGCACACTGAGAAATAGGTATTAGGTTCTTGAAGGTTTACTTCTGATTTGATACATGTAAATCAACATATACAATAATTACTGGGAGAGCCAGTGTGGTGTAGTGGTTAAGAGCGGTGGACTCTAATCTGGAGAACCGGGTTTGATTCCCCACTCCGCCACGAGTGGTGGATCTGGTGAACTGGGTTGGTTTCCCCACTCCTACCCAAGAAGCCAGCTGGGTGACCTTGGGCTAGTCACAGCTCTCTTGAGAGCTCTCTCAGCCTCACCTACCTCACAGGGTATCTGTTGTGGGGAAGGGAAGGTAATTGTAAGTCGGTTTGATTCTTCCTTAAGTGGCAGAGAAAGTCAGCATATAAAAACCAACTCTTCTTCTTCTGCTACTACTATCAGACCATATTTCACTAGTACTGATACTCATGTCTCCAGCACGAAACTTGATGTAAGGTTGCCAACCTCCAGGTACTAGCTGGAGATCTCCTGCTATAACAACCAATCTCCAGCCGACAGAGATCGGTTCACCTGGAGAAAATGGCCACTTTGGCAATTGGACTTTATGGCGTTGAAGTCCCTCCCCTCCCCAAACCCTGCCCTCTGCAGGCTCCGCCCCCAAAACCTCCCGCCAGTGGTGAAGAGGGACCCGGCAACCCTAGCCTGATGGCCTGGGGAGCCACCCCAACCTCAAGCCAAGAGTGGGTCTCTTTCCATTCAGAGTGGCCCTTTTAACTACAAGTATGGCAAGCTGGTAGCCCTTGAAGCCATTGGAAGCAAGCTGGCTGCCTAAGCCCCATGCAGGCTGGATGCACAGCCACCACGAGTGCGCTGGATTTTGCTCCTCCCCCCCCTCTCGGTTAGGGTACGGGGCCCATTCTAGGGCTACTTTTGCTTCCCATTTCCCCCCCCCCCCCGGCTCTTATCTTCAGATAAGCAGTTTTGGGTCCAATCCAAAAGTTTATTACACCAATTTAATGAATGTAAAATTGGCTTAATATATTAATGGGAAGGAAACATAGAGGAGTGGTACACTTAGCATGCTGCACAAAGTAGGGAGGGGGAAAGAGTGAATTTGAGCATATGTGCCTGCTCAATAGTGATTTTAAACTGGAGACCCTGACAGAAGGTGCCTTGATTTTTTAAAGATGTTTTTGGATGAGATAAAAGATATTTTAGAGACGATCCACCCCTAGCATCAGAGTTAAAGGTCATAATCAGCAGTCATCTTCATCTTTACTGGTCCAATTTGGATGTCTGGGTAAGTTCTACCCCATTCACAGTTAAAATCCCAACAAAATACAATTTAAAACCATAATATAGCTTAAAATTGCCAAAGGCGCCCTAAAACCATATAACAGCAAACCATAGCAGGGACCAATTCAGAGGGTAAGAGCAAGGGGGGAAAAGACGGGATACTCTCAAAGGAAAGGGATGGGGACTAAAATAAACAGGATATAGGTAAATAATAAAAAGGGAAGGAGGGAGGGAAGGAGGCCAGCAAGATGGAAACTGTCACTGTCCTCAACTGTAGGCACAGTGGAACATCTCAGACTTACAGGCCCTGTGGAATTGTTTCAGATCCTGCAGGGCCCGGGTCTCACTTGACAAAGAATTCCATCAGACCTGGGCCACAACTAAGAAGGCCCTGGCCCTGGTTGAGGACAGCCAAATGCTTTTTGGGCCAGGGACCACCAGCAGGTTGTTCCCAGCTGAGCATAACACTCTTTGGGGGCAATACATGTGTTGCAAAGATCATTCTGAGCATCTCAATGTATTTTACCATGCTACATTTCAAAACTCTCTGAAACTAAATATGTAAATAAGCCTCACCCAGATATGCATATAAATTTTCCTTGCAGTTTGTTTTGCTGGCAGTAACAGTGCTTGTTTCTTCTTTTTAGCTGAAGTCTTGATGCTCAGAGAGCCAGTGTGGTGCGGTGGTTAAAGTCTTCGACTTGGGTCGGACAGACCAAGCCTTGGGCTGTGAAGTTTAATGAATGATTTGGGCCAGTCATTCTTTCTCAGCCAAACCTTTCTCACAATAGGATCCATGTGCATCATGCTGGATGCCTTGGAGGGAGGGCGGAATGCGAATGCAATGAATTATGCGGATCATTTCCTGAATATTTACATTTCATTTCTCATTGCTTTAGGTTCTTTCTTTTTAAGGAAGCATTTTTATTTTTAAAACTTTCTTTTTTTCCCTTTCCAAGGATTCCACTGCATGAATCTGAATCACCAGTTGGGTCTGAGTCAGTATTATTTTTCTTTGCCCCAGCAGATTTTGGTTCTGTTCCTTTGTGCATGCAGCCGTGCAGATATTTTACACTGAATTCTGCCTTGGGGATTTAGAACGTGTTGTACTTGGCGGGTTTGGATTCTATTGCATGTACATTTCCCCACTACCTTTTATCAAGGGGCTCCTAGTCTGGTTATAAAGTTCTGAGATCTTGGAAAGCATTACAAATAACATTTTTCTAGGGCGTTGTTAGATGTAGTATCTAGACATTTCTCGGTGTTGGTTTTGGCTTTTAAAAGGTCAGCTTGAACTTTCTGGAATGTTTTTGGAAACAGCAGTTCACAATTCTTAACACATTGCAAACCTCTACTGCTGTCATTGGCTCTGTATGACATTAGTCTACAGAATCAGACTAATTATACTGACACAATACATAATTTAGTTTTATTTAAAATTTATGTTCTGTTTTGCCATGAAAATGTATACAGTACATGCAATAATAAAAATAAATAGGTCTCAAAGGTCCCCTTTCATATCACGATCTTATGATATATAGCTGAATTAGCAATTCTGAATTTTCCCATTCTTCCAACTCTGAATTCTGAATTCTTCAGAATTGTAAGGGGAGGTGGATCAGGTATTTGAGGAAAGCTGGCCACAACCCAAAACAGAATTAAGTATATTCAAGTCTGTTTAATTCAACAGACTTAAATAGGTTTAACTTTGTGTTGGCAGTTGGTTTGGATGGTTTGGTGTTGGCAGAATATTTCAAGGGCAGCGGAATCAAATCTTGTTAAATGTTAAGTTAGGGTGCATGTGGAGTTCATAGAGCAAGTTTTTTCCCTCCTGCAGTGCCAGAAAAAATGGTAGTAACCTTACATCTATGGCCTTTTATGCAGGGCTGTTTCCCTCGCGGTCACCCCTCTGACAACGTTGAGTCTTTGTTTTGATTATGCATGCCGTTTCTGACTGTCAGAGGTCGCCTCGCTCTCCCCCTGCATTTCCCCATGTTTTCAAATTCAAGATAAACCAGGTCCCTGAAAACATGGCCAAATGTGGGGGAGAGCAAGGCAACCTCTGATGGTTGGAAACGACATGCATAATCAAAACAAAGACCCGAAAGCGTCAGAGGGGTGACGGCGAGGGAAACAGCCATGCATAAAAGGCCTATGTAGCTAATGGGGATCTATCTGGCAACGTTTTCAACTTTTTATTTTCATGCTCCAGCCGTTCACAATGGGAGTGTGCATTACCCATTATCATCCTGATATGCGTAGTCACCATTTTGTGTGAAAGGAGCAACATTTTGTATTTTGCATGCGCATACAGCTGTGGTACACATGAACATGTGCCCTTAAAAATCTGGGGCCTCATTCACTTCCATTACGTGTGGTTGGAGCTCCCAAACCAAACATCTGAAAGGGCTTGTGAGCTGTGATGCTGCCCTCTCACTCTGCCCCTTTGTTGGTTCAAATAGAGGGTGATGCTACAAGGGATAACAATGTTCCGGTTCCTTCACAGTCTCTCAATCTATCCTAAAGTGGATGTGGGAAGAACAATGGGACAAGCGGCTTGAGGTCCTGATTAGGAAGGAAAGCAGGATATAAAATAAATAATAATAAAAAAAATGGGCCGTATGTTTTCACACATGAAGATTAAATCTGCTTTTATGACCAGATCTGTTCCAAAGAGGAATCTGTGGACAAGCATTTGTAATGTGAACCAGCATTCTGAATTTCTGACCAATATGGATTTCATTCTCAATCCTAGAAGTCCCCATCTTCAGCCTTGTGTGAGAAAATGCCTATCCCTTAGCCTAGGGTTGCCAGGTCCCTCTTTGCCACCGGCAGGAGGTTTTTGGGATGGAGCTTGAGGAGGGCGGGGTTTGGGGAGGGACTTCAATGCCATAGAGTCCAATTGCCAAAGCAGCCATTTTCTCCAGGAGAACTGATCTCTATCTACTGGAGATCAGTTGTAATAGCAGGAGATCTCCAGCTGCAGGTTGGCAACCCTACCTCAGCCTCAGTTCCTTATCTATCTCTTATGTGAATTAAAGTCCTTTCACGCAACACACCCTTCCTACAAAGGGATGCACAACATGACATTAATCCTGCCTCTAGTGACGACTGCATATGGTAATTTGTTTTGTAGCATATGTGGTAAAATAGGTGCAAACACGCAGGGATTAAAAAAATGCCTACACCCATGACATGTGTGATCCTAATGATGCGTTGCAGAAGGCCTGTTGTTACCTCCACCTATGCAAGTTTATTAGAAGTCCCAGAGAATTCAATGGGGCTACTCACTTTCAATCAAGTAAATATGGGCAGTGAGGTCCTTCTTAACGAGCAGCAGTCTGCAAACAACTTCAGCTTGAACATCCTAGAGTCATTGGCCATTAACGCGGGGTCCATTTTGATGCTTGTTCACAGCTTTTTTTTTAAAAAAAAACGCGGCCTTTAAAATGCCTCTTCACGGTCCCGATGCCAAAGGAGAAATTCCACCCCCCCGCCGCCACTCGCCGGCTTTTTCGTTCCTCTTTGCCTAGCCATCCGCGTGAGCATAGCTCACGCGCAGCTGTGATTCTGCATGCTTGTTTGAGGGGATTCTTCGCGTCGGGGGAGGAGCAAACTCGAAAGGCGGCGTTCAAGGGGCTCTTCAGAAGCGTGGAGCAGGTCTGTGCCAGTTTCGCAGTCGCCGTGTTAGTCTGTCTGAAGTAGAAAAGGGCAAGAGTCCAGGAGCACCTTCAAGACTCACAAAAACGTTTTCTGGCAGGGGATGAGCTTTCGTGAGCCACGGAAAAGAGCAAGAGTCCAGTAGCACCTTGAAGACTACCAAAAATATTTTCTGGCAGGGGATGAGCTTTCGTGAGCCACAGAAAAGAGCAAGAGTCCAGTAGCACCTTGAAGACTACCAAAAATATTTTCCGGCAGGGGATGAGCTTTCGTGAGCCACGGAAAAGAGCAAGAGTCCAGTAGCACCTTGAAGACTACCAAAAATATTTTCTGGCAGGGGATGAGCTTTCGTGAGCCACGGAAAAGAGCAAGAGTCCAGTAGCACCTTGAAGACTACCAAAAATATTTTCTGGCAGGGGATGAGCTTTCGTGAGCCACGGAAAAGAGCAAGAGTCCAGTAGCACCTTGAAGACTACCAAAAATATTTTCTGGCAGGGGATGAGCTTTCGTGAGCCACAGAAAAGAGCAAGAGTCCAGTAGCACCTTAAAGACTTACAAAAATATTTTCTGGCAGGGGATGAGCTTTCGTGAGCCACAGAAAAGAGCAAGAGTCCAGTAGCACCTTAAAGACTTACAAAAATATTTTCTGGCAGGGGATGAGCTTTCGTGAGCCACAGAAAAGAGCAAGAGTCCAGTAGCACCTTAAAGACTTACAAAAATATTTTCTGGCAGGGGATGAGCTTTCGTGAGCCACAGAAAAGAGCAAGAGTCCAGTAGCACCTTAAAGACTTACAAAAATATTTTCTGGCAGGGGATGAGCTTTCGTGAGCCACAGAAAAGAGCAAGAGTCCAGTAGCACCTTGAAGACTACCAAAAATATTTTCTGGCAGGGGATGAGCTTTCGTGAGCCACGGAAAAGAGCAAGAGTCCAGTAGCACCTTGAAGACTACCAAAAATATTTTCTGGCAGGGGATGAGCTTTCGTGAGCCACGGAAAAGAGCAAGAGTCCAGTAGCACCTTGAAGACTACCAAAAATATTTTCTGGCAGGGGATGAGCTTTCGTGAGCCACGGAAAAGAGCAAGAGTCCAGTAGCACCTTGAAGACTACCAAAAATATTTTCTGGCAGGGGATGAGCTTTCGTGAGCCACGGAAAAGAGCAAGAGTCCAGTAGCACCTTGAAGACTACCAAAAATATTTTCTGGCAGGGGATGAGCTTTCGTGAGCCACAGAAAAGAGCAAGAGTCCAGTAGCACCTTAAAGACTTACAAAAATATTTTCTGGCAGGGGATGAGCTTTCGTGAGCCACAGAAAAGAGCAAGAGTCCAGTAGCACCTTAAAGACTTACAAAAATATTTTCTGGCAGGGGATGAGCTTTCGTGAGCCACAGAAAAGAGCAAGAGTCCAGTAGCACCTTAAAGACTTACAAAAATATTTTCTGGCAGGGGATGAGCTTTCGTGAGCCACAGAAAAGAGCAAGAGTCCAGTAGCACCTTAAAGACTTACAAAAATATTTTCTGGCAGGGGATGAGCTTTCGTGAGCCACAGAAAAGAGCAAGAGTCCAGTAGCACCTTAAAGACTTACAAAAATATTTTCTGGCAGGGGATGAGCTTTCGTGAGCCACAGAAAAGAGCAAGAGTCCAGTAGCACCTTAAAGACTTACAAAAATATTTTCTGGCAGGGGATGAGCTTTCGTGAGCCACAGAAAAGAGCAAGAGTCCAGTAGCACCTTAAAGACTTACAAAAATATTTTCTGGCAGGGGATGAGCTTTCGTGAGCCACAGAAAAGAGCAAGAGTCCAGTAGCACCTTAAAGACTTACAAAAATATTTTCTGGCAGGGGATGAGCTTTCGTGAGCCACAGAAAAGAGCAAGAGTCCAGTAGCACCTTAAAGACTTACAAAAATATTTTCTGGCAGGGGATGAGCTTTCGTGAGCCACAGAAAAGAGCAAGAGTCCAGTAGCACCTTAAAGACTTACAAAAATATTTTCTGGCAGGGGATGAGCTTTCGTGAGCCACAGAAAAGAGCAAGAGTCCAGTAGCACCTTGAAGACTACCAAAAATATTTTCTGGCAGGGGATGAGCTTTCGTGAGCCACAGAAAAGAGCAAGAGTCCAGTAGCACCTTGAAGACTACCAAAAATATTTTCTGGCAGGGGATGAGCTTTCGTGAGCCACAGCTCACGCTGTGGCTCACGAAAGCTCATCCCCTGCCAGAAAACATTTTTGTGAGTCTTGAAGGTGCTCCTGGACTCTCACCCTTTTCTACTACAGAAACTATTTGTGTTAGTCTTTCAGGTGCTCCTGGACTCTTGCCCTTTCCAAACCACCAAATGAAGGCGCAGGGCCAGCCCGCCAGGAAGGCGCTGCTCATGCCCCATGGCCTCGCGCGTCCTCCTTGCCGCCCCTGGGCATCTGACGAAGGCCACAGCCCCACCCGCCTGTGCGCGGCGAGCCCGGGGGTGCGGCTAGAGGCGGGGCGGCCCCAGCCCCGCACTGGGCGGGGGAAGGCGAGCGCAGGGTGGGGCCGGCCGCCGCAGCCCTCGCAGTTCCCCCCGGCGCTCCCTCGTTGCAAGAACCGGCGAGCTGCGCTTGACTGGGCTGCGCTCGCCCTGCGCCGTCTGCTGAGCTCTCTCGGTGAGCGCCGGGGCAGGAGGGCGAGGGGGGCGAGGGGACTCAGGCGGCGGCGGGGGGGGCAGCCTCGGGGACTGGGGGGGGCAGTCAAGGCTCGGCTCGTACGGAGCAGCGAAGGACGCCCAAAGAAGCCTACTAGGGGCGAAAACGCCCGGGCGCTGCATCCTCCTTTCATCCCTGTTTCAGCCAGGATTCAGCCTGGGTGGAGCGCGGGCGTTGCGCCGGATGCGCGCTCGAGCCTGGCTGGAACAGGGATGAAAGGAGGATGCAGCGACCGGGCGTTTTCGCCCGATAGGGGTTGAATACATTGTTGCCCCTGGGGGCGCTCGTCTTCCGCTCCGGCGCCGCGGGGGGGGGGGGAACGGAGGCGAAGCGAGGCGGCCGCTGGCGCCGCTTCCCCGCTTGGGGACGTGGGCCCAGGACTCGGCGCTCCCGAAGTCGGAGTTTCCCAAAGTTAGATGGGGGGGGGGGGGGAGGAAGAACTGTTCTTGTCACTTC
The DNA here is from genome assembly GCF_029931775.1 of Euleptes europaea. Taxonomy (NCBI): domain Eukaryota; kingdom Metazoa; phylum Chordata; class Lepidosauria; order Squamata; family Sphaerodactylidae; genus Euleptes; species Euleptes europaea. The sequence continues at coordinate 31,920,562 of NC_079320.1, read as the reverse complement.
CCAGTGGGTAGCCGTGTTAGTTTGTCTGCAGTAGTAGAAAAGGGCAAGAGTCCAGGAGCACCTTCAAGACTAACAAGAATATTTTCTGGTAGGGTGTGAGCTTTCGTGAGCCACAGCGTGGCTCACGAAAGCTCATCCCCTACCAGAAAATATTCTTGTTAGTCATGAAGGTGCTCCTGGACTCTTGCCACAGCTCACAAAAGCTCATCCCCTGCCAGAAAATATTCTTCTTAGTCTTTAAGGTGCTCCTGGACTCTTGCCACAGCTCACAAAAGCTCATCCCCTGCCAGAAAATATTCTTGCTAGTCTTTAAGGTGCTCCTGGACTCTTGCCCTTTCCTACTACTCTTCTTGTCAAGTTTGTCGGCTTTGAAACGGGTTGCTTTCTGCCGCCCGTGCTCTGCGGAGAACTTTCCTCCAAATTTGCCGCCGTTTGAACTCTCCTTTCTTTCTTGTGACCCTTTTCCCTGCAGCGTCTCGCCTGATCGACCCCCCCTGCAGCCATGGCGAAGGTGAGTCAGACCTGGCTTCCTCTCTCTCTCTTTTATAGAGGGGCGGGGCGGACACTGGAAAAGACAGCCCTGCCGGGAAAGGGGAGGGCAGCAGGAAAAGAGGAAGACCCAACAAGAGGTGGATGGACTCAATCAAGGAAGCCACAGCCTTCAGTTTGCAAGATCTGAGCAAGGCTGTCAAAGATAGGACATTCTGGAGGATTTTCATTCATAGGGTCGCCATGAGTCGGAAGCGACTTGACGGCACTTAACACACACACACACAGGGCAGACAAGCAGCCTTTTAAATCTGTTGGCGCCATTTAACGGGAGATCAGCGTATTACAGTGCAATCCCGCCCTTCCTCGTCATAAATCACAGCGGCCGCCACAGTGTTTGCTTTCCCGGCAACCCTGTGCGTGTTTAGTTTCATTCAGCTCCTCCCGTGGCTAGCCTCCGAGTACTAGCTGGAGATCTGCTATGACCACTGATCTCCAGCTGATAGAGATGAGTTCACCTGGAGAAAATGGCTGCTTTGGCCATTGGGCTCTATGGCATTGAAGTCCCTCCCCAAGCCCCACCCTCTTCAGGCTCTGTCCCCAAAACCTCCTGCCGGTTGCAAAGAGGGACCTGGCAACCCTAAACATTATGGATAGGGTTGCCAGGTCCCCCCGGTCACTGGTGGGGGATGAGGAATAGACTTTCCAGATCCAGGTTGGGAAACTCCTGGAGATTTGGAAATGGAGCCTGGGGAGGACCTCAGTGGGCTACAATGTCCATCCTCCAAAGCATCCATTTTCTCCAGAACAACTGACCTCTGTCGTCTGCAAATGAGCTGTAATTCCAGGGGATCCACAGGTCCCACCTAGAGGCTGGCGTTCCTAATTAAGGGGTGGATGGGTGATAAGAATGTTTTCCCCTCAGTTCTGGTACTGGGTCATGGTATTCATGATGTGTATAGTACCGTAACTTTGGACATTTCCCATTCATTTCCCTGCCCTGCTGAAGAGGGGCGATCGGCCATTGGTTTCACTGCCCTAGATGGGCGAAACACAACTTGCAGAGTTACAGTGGGTGGGTTTTTACTGGTCATTTTGTTCCTGGCTCAGAAAAAACATCAAAATGCTTTAAAACGGGTGGGGAACCTTTTTTCTGCCAAGGGGCATTTGCATATTTATAACATCGTTTGGGCGTCATACCGGGCATAGATCTCCTGGTGGGGGGGAGAGAGAAGCTAGGGTAGCCAGGTCCTCTTCACCACTGGCGGGAGGTTATGGGGGTGGAGCCTGAGGAGGGTGGGGTTTGGGGAGAAAGACTGCATAGCCATAGAGCCCAATGGCCAAAGTGGCCATTTTCTCCAGGGGAACTGATCTCTATTGGCTAGAGATCAGTTGTAATAGCAGGAGATCTCCAGCCACCACCTGGAGGTTATGCAGAGAAGGCTTGGAGGGTGCCTCTGCTCCCCCAGGTCTTCCCCCTCCTCCCAGGTGGGAGGGCAGCCAGCGGTGGGCCCAGGCAACCGAGGTGCCAGGGGGGCGCAACTTGCAGCCTGCAGTCAATCTGCAGGGAAGGGAAGAAGGAAGGAAAGAAAGAATGAGGGAAGGGAAGAAGGACAGAAAGAAGGAAGGAAGCAGGGAAAGAAGGAAAGAAAGAAAAGGGAAGGAGAGAAAAAAAGAAAAAGGGGGAGAAAGAAAGACAGAAAAAGAGTAGAGAAAGGAGAGAGAGTGACAGAAGAAGGAAGAAAAGAGAGAAAAGCCTTCACACACAGCCGGCTCCATGCGACCAGGGCTTCAGCCTTCCTACCTTCCCCCCCAGTCCACAAAAGTCCTGCACCTGATTGGCTCCCACGCGCATGCTCCGCTGCCGGGAGCGGCTGGCTTTTTCCTCTCCTTCCCCCCTCCCTCAGCAGTGAGAGGTTTAAACTGTTGTGCCATGGCCAGGAATGCTTTGCCTTCCCTTGGGGAAGCATCTTTCTCCCTCCCCACTCCTCTCGTCAATTTACAGCTGACAGTTGGCGAGAGGGGGTTTAAAGGGGCCACAGCGTTCCTGCACGCTGTGGCTTCAGGGAGGGCCGTGCTGCACTGTATTTCTGTGGCAGGGCCCTGGAGCTCCCGAGGGCCACCGAAAATGGCCTTGGGGGCCGTAAACGGCCCGCGGGCCTGACGTTCCCCATCCCTGCTTTAAAAGTTTGTAACTCGGCCTCTTTGTGAACTCATCCTAGTCATATGAAGGCCACGTCAACTTTTTTTTTTTTAATTCCCACTCATTTAGCCAAGTTTCCTGTACAGCAAATTTATGCCATGAGTGGGTGGATGTAGCAGCTCCCAGAGAAGCAAAAAATTTGTGAAATCAACTTGGTTCCCTTCTCTTTTCCTCAGTATTTATTCTTTGTGTGTGTGGCTTCATTATCCTTGCATCGTTTTTCTTTTTTTCCAAATAACATTTTCGTTTAAGTTCTTTAAAATGCATTTCTTTTGAACATTTGAGTATTACAGAAACTTTGCATGCCTTTCTTTTTGGTATTTGTCAGAATAATAAATGATAAAGAGAACAGAGGATATGATTGGGAGGAGTATGAAGATTATGATCAGAACGGTCTGTGCACCCAAGATAACTTTTTCCTTTTACAAGCTAGCTCTTAATTCAATTACTATATTAAACGAGCCCTTTTATTTCCTAAAGGAGCTTGCTGGATAATAGTTGCTGGAGAAGTTGACGCAATCTGTCCATTTCCAGATGATAATATCCTAGCTATGATCGCTCTTATAGTTTATAATTGGTCATAGGGCAGTTTTTGCTACACTTTAGATGTGAGGAGAGAGGTATAGCTTCTCCTGTTCTGACCTGCTCCGCCAGTAAAATACTATGGTGTGAATGCTAGGAAATTGTGCTGTCTCCACCAAACCCCTACATCTGTCTTTAGGGGAAAACATCTAGAGGCTGCTCAAGAAATGAATAACAACTGTGCATTGGTGGTATAAAAATATAACCACCTGAAAAAGCTTCAGGTATTGTTTCCCATTCCCATTCCCAAGTGCAGTGATACAGAAACTGTCTTGAACTATACGGCAGTATTATATGCTTGCCAAATACACTCAAACAGTTACCGGTAACTGTGAACTTCCTCCAGTGGGAATTATTGAATTGGGTCCGGTGATCCAAATACAGAAACTTTGACTTAAATCCCAAATCTATGCTTCTGGGGATGATTCCAACTCAGTTACGAGCTATACAAAAAGAATTTTTCCAATATGCGACCACTGCAGTGAGAATTGTTTACGCAAGACATTGGAAAAATAAAGAGATACCCAGTTTGACAGAATGGATTACAAAAATGATGGAATTCGCTACTATGGCAAAGCTCACTAATCAATTACAAGGAAGACAATATGAAGAACATCAACTGAAATGGCAACCCTTTTATAATAAATATGGTTAAGATTGTTTATATTTAGGTGATTTTATTTTAATCTGGTAATTAACAACACTTGCGTATATGAGAATCATATATTGAAATATGGTGTAGAATTTAACTGTAGAAATATAGTAATGGATGAAAAGTAATTTTTTATTTAGAAGAATTATAGTGATATAATGACCCATAAATGACAAATATATATATATATGTGTGTGTGTGTGTGTGTGTGTGTGTGTGTGTGTGTGTGTGTGTATGTATATATATATATATATATATATATATATATATATATATATATATATATATATATATATATATATATATTAAAAAAAAAACAGAAATCAGCTCATGGAATGGATCTTTCCTGCCTTCCCCTGGATTCTGCAGCTACCTGAAAAGTTGCCTTCTCCCAAGGAGTAAAAATATAGGAAGAGTTGTGAAGAAGAGTTGTTGGATAAAGAAAGGGCAGTGGTGGCCAGGGACACCTTTCATGAGCTTCAGCTGGTGAGGCAGCTGCAGCCATTCCTAAGCAGGAAAGATCTTGCCATAAACATCGTCTTATAACCCAGGATAGCATCTGTTATAAAAGTTACTGACACTTGGTATTCTCCTTACGGTGCAAACCTATGCAGGTTTGCTCAGAAGTAAGTCCCACTGCATTTAGTAGGGCTTGCTCCCAGATAAGTATGAATAGGATTGCACAGCCAGTCTTTTTCCACTAAAGAAATGCCGGCCTATATGGTTTGAACAAGAGCTGTAATGTTGTATCTCAGCACAGTCACCTGAGGTTTAAAGCAACCTCCCGGTTGCAGTGCATATCGGCTTCCACTGTAATTGGAGGACTCTTCTTGATCTGGCTTGTTTTTCCTAACAAGACTGTTTCTATAGCAGCGCTGGCAGATACTGAAATGCTTGGTGTGGCATGCAAGTGACCTTGTTGTAGTTCCTTTCCCCTTTAGCTTCATTAGCGGCTTTACATTGTTCAGTGCTGGCAGCCCTCCTGGATTATGAAATTGGGGCAGGCTGGTAGGATTTTGTCAAGGAAGCAGCTTTATTGTAACTACTTAGATCCTTCTGTTGTAAAAACCTCCGCTGTTTAAAGGGATACTCAGTTCCACTGTTTTCACTTCACATAGTTGCATAACTAAAATTAAGCATGTTTGTACTTGCAAAATCAGCGCTTCAGTGAACCAGTGGCTAGAATGGGAAACTTTTTTAATGTGTAAAAATTTGTTGCAAAACTCTTCACATAGGATTGATTCTGTGATTACTAGATTTGGCAAAAGCACTTCATGTTGCAATCCTTAAGAGAGTCACACCCTTCTAGACCCATTGAAGCCAAAGAGTTTAGAAGGATGTAGCCGTGCTTAGGATGGCAGTGTGAGTCACCATTGTGGCTCACTGCCAAGTGTCTGGCTACTTTCAGAAAGAAGGACCAGAGAGGCGAGAGCCAAAGCTTTCAGAACAGCTTTTAGGCTGAGTGAGGAGGTTTCACCCGCCGCTCCTGTCAGCCAGTGTGGTATAGTGGGTTAGAGTGTTGGAGTAAGAGCTGGGAGACCCAGGTTCACATCCCCACTTTGTCATTAAAGTTTGCTGGGTGAACTTGGGCCAGTTACACACTCACAGGGTGGTTATGACGATAGAATGGAGAACAATGTTATAAACCACTTTGGGTTCCTATTGGGAAGAAAGGTGTGGTATAAATAAGTAATCTAAATAAAATCAAAAATTCCTGGGAAGAGCAGCAGCATTAACAGAAAAGGCTTGGGGAGAGATCTAGAGCAGATGTAGAGTGAGGGCAAACATTTAAACATTTCCAGTGCATAACCATGGTGGAGTGTCATGTCTCTAGCGTGGGCAAGGGGTTTCTTCTCTCCAAAAACAAAACTCTGTTGTTCCCTTAGTTCTGCAAGTTGCTCCAATGACCATGGATTTGAAACTGGCTAAATAACAGGGTATAAATGAAATAACAAGACTACTATGAAACCCACCCACTGTAGAACTGCATGGACTCTTGTGCAAGTGTTTGTGGAATGATCCTAGCAGTTATTTTTATTTTGCTTGCAGTTTCTTGGATCATATATATGGTGCATTAGAGTAATATATGTAAAGTACTTTGCAGTGCTCGTGAGAAGTGCTATATAATAATGATAGTATTAGGAGATCCTAATTGCGGATCTCCTATATAATATTTATTGTATTGATTCCAGGCAGGTTCATATTTAGGGGATGACCATTCTGAATGTAGGAGCTGAAAAACAGTTTTATATTAATGATAGCTTGATATGGGCTTTGAATCAGGTGAGTCTTTGGCTGAAGATTGCTTCTTAAACAATATCATCTCATAGTCATAGCAACATAGAACTAGAAGGGGTCCCAAGGGTCATCTAGTCCAACCCCCTACACAATGCAGGAAATTCACAGCTAGCTCCCAGTGCCCCCTGCTCTATGTTCAGGGGAAGGCAAAACACCTCCAGGATCCCTGGACCAATTAGGCCTGGAAACAAAGTTCCTTCCTGACCCCCCAAGTGGCGATTGGCATATAAGAAAGGGCCACAAAAGCCGAGTGCTGGCACATCCCTTCCTGCCCTCCCTCTCACAATCTGCCTAAATTCATGGTTATCAAAACATATTTGGACAACGTTTCTGTTGTACTTTATTGGAACAATAACAATTAAAATGTTTTACTTAGCTAAAACAATAACGTATAGCATATGTATTCTTGTATTTACGTAAACATCCATGTGTGTTAACTAACGTGGTTAAACAAAATCTCTTTTTAAAAAACGTAACTGACTACATCAGCCAGGTCCACATGAAAAATTTAAAACACTGTCTTCTGAAGCTCACTCATCCTTATTTTATTAGGTCCCAAACAATTTATCAATTTAGAATGAGTGGGTCCAAAGGAAGAGGATATTCTTTCTATGCCAACAGAAGAAGCTGCAGCTGTTAAAAGTGAAATCATTACTTCAACAGTTTCTAAATCCAAATGCTTAAGTGACTTCCACCAGTTCACTAGTGTGACTTTCTTTAAAACATCATCAGCAAACATATATTTCTTGAATGGTTCCCCCTTAGCTCTGAAGTTTATTACGTTGGCGTCATGGATGGATGATTGCTAGATACCCATGTCATAGCTAATTCCTCTTCTTCAGCACTTTTAAGGTTTGACCTTGGTACCAGATATTGACAATATTTGGGAGAAAGTGAGCTGGAGATAGTGCTTGTGGTATTCATTTTTTAATGCTTGTAATTTAATTCTGTCGTTACATAGTTTGTTTTTAAGGGCTCACCCAGTTCCAAATTTCAACAGCATCAGCAATAAAACAGCGATTTTCTGAATTTTGTTTAAAGTTTCAGAAATAGGTTTCGGGATGCTCAGCATATGTTCGACATTTCTCTTAAGCCCAGTGTTGAGGATTTTGGCTGTGACAGTGCCATCTATTTTCTCTCAGTTTTGTTCTCAAACTGTCATCAGAATCAGCCAGTTCTCAATATACTGATCAAAACAATCCACTACAGAATTCCATCTAACATCTTGTGAGAGAGTTAGCTTGGTTCCGTCCATTCTTTTCAAAGAACCTGCTGCAAAATGATGTTGATGGACCGATGGTCTGATTCAGTATAAGACAGCTCTGGTGTCCGTTTTGTTGGCAAAACCTGTTTCATCTGGTTAGGAAAGAATTCTTATGGTTCAGATTGGTCAACACATCTTGAGTTATGACTTTTATGAACAAAATATGAACAAAAATTGCAGTGTCGTAATAATTATTTTTTTCCAGCACACAAGAGGCACTGTAAAGGATTTTCCAGGCTTTGATGCCAGAGCAGATGCGGAGGCCCTTCGTAAGGCCATGAAAGGCTTGGGTAAGAGCTAGCTGTTCTGCAAATTAGTAAGGTATTATCAGCAAAGTCTGATGTGTCCTGGTTGCTGTTTCATCTTTTGCCTTGGCAACTGCTCACGGATGTTTACATAATGGTTAAGATAACATGGCTATTCACTGAATAAAGTAAAACAATAACTATTGCAGTACTTTGGATCCTTACTTTTTTGTACAAGAGTGTAATTGTTCTCTGGAGAGTTATATATGGACAATTTAATCATGTTCCAAAGGTTGGATGAATAGTTATTCTTTTACTGGAACTCATGGAGTATTATTGATCCCCCCTCCTCAACCTGAGTTAACCATTAGAGCAGGGCAAAATGGAAAGTATTTTTCATGCAACATCTGCACAATACCCTTCTACCATTTGTTGGTAATCTGTGGGATCTTAGGAAGAGAGTACAGAGAGCCAGTGTGGTGTAGTGGTTAAGATGTTGGACTAGGACCTGGGAAACCCAGGTTTAAATCCCCACTCACCTCATGGAAGCTTGCTTGGTGACCTTGGGCCAGTCATACACTCTCAGCCCTGACCCTGGCTAGTAGTTGGGTGGGAGACCTCCAAGGAATACCAGGATCGTGATGCGGAGGCAGGCAATGGCAAACCACCTCCAAACGTCTCTCACCTTGAAAACCCTGCGGGGTCAGCTGTGACTTGATGACAAAAAAGGGAAGAGAATGAAAATGTCTGCTTATCTGAGGAAGCTCCTCATTTTGAGTTGACTTCATGACCTCATCTTGTAGGCAAGTGTGATTCTGTAATGATGTCATATCATTGGACTGCCTGTGTGATTCCTGATCAACAGGAATCACCTCAAGAGGGAGTCCTCCATTTTAAAAAAGGATACTGAAGTATAGATTGCAAAAAGAACCAGCTGTAAAGCTACTGTGCATGAAAAATGGAACATTTCATCCAGGCAGGTTTTTTCTGCAAAAAATATCATGACCAAAACTTTAGCAGAGCTATACTTAAAAAAAAAATTACCAATCATATAGGGATACTGTCTAAAGTTTCTATGAATGGAAGTGTGACTTGTCTCCCTCCCCACTCCTGCTGCAGCCTGAAATGTCCCAAATCATGGGGTGGGGGCAGGCCACCTGGAGGATCAGCTTGATAGGACAAGTTGGAGGTCTGCCATGGGATGGAGGAACTGGTAAAAACCACCCTACTGCCACTTGTGTGTGTAGATCCTTTGACTGCAGATCATATTGTTGGGTACAGAAGTGTTCATACAGTGTTCTTCCAACAGCCTGTTTTCAGTGTTGTTTGACTCGATCATCTAAAATACCAATTCATAATAAGAATAACTGTGTTTTGCTTTATCCAAGGGACTGATGAACAGCCCATCTTGCAGATCCTAATAGGCAGAAGCAATGCCCAGCGCCAGGAAATTGCAGCTGCTTTTAAAACCTTATTTGGCAGGGTAATGAGCTTTCTTTTGGTTCTAAGTTGGCAAGTGTGTGTTTGGGTATGCGTGCTCGTATACCAGCTCAACCATATAAAGTAATATATTTTGTATTGGCTAATAATTTGCATCTTGTTAGTTTTTCTATGCTTCTGTTTGTACGCTTTCCTTCAACGTTTTCTTCACTTCCTCGGTGTGTTGGTTTGTATGATTGGAGAATTAATTTTGAATTGCTTTCTTAATGAGGCACTCTTCATTCTGCCAATTAGGATCTGGTTGATGACCTGAAATCAGAACTGACTGGCAAACTTGAGACTCTGATGGTCAGCTTGATGAGACCAGCACGGCTTTATGATGCTCATGCACTGAAGCATGCCCTTAAGGTAAAATGAGAGGCACAAAATGCAAATATAAATGGAGTTTTGGTTTCTCTAGGAATGTTTCTCCTTCCTTTGTCATGTTTCCTATTATGCTGGTTCCTCTTTTTGATTATTTATGATGATTGCTTTCATTTTAATGACTTCATTTATATTCTTATCCACCTGAATAATTTCAGAGAGACTGTAGTGATCAAGTTTTCAATAGTCTTTTGATTCTCGACTAAGCACATTGAATGATTGGTCAAAACTGTGCATGGAATAAGCCAAGTATTGTACACTTGGTTTTCTGGATTACAATGCACCTTTCTTTTAAATGTTGCTCTCTGTTAAATTTATGATGAGACCAGTGAAAGTTATGGAAGATTCTAATGGTCATTAACAGCTCTGATTTGTACTTCAGTACATTCTGGATGGCCCTGATCTGGATGGCCCAGGCTAGCCTGATCTCGTCAGATCTCAGATGCTAAGTAGGGTCATCCCTGGTTAGTATTTGGATGGGAGACCACCAAGGAATACCAGGGTTGCTGTGGAGAGTACAGCACTGGCAAACCACCTCTGTTAGTCTCTTGATATGAAAACCCCAAAAAGGGGTCGCCATAGGTCGGCTGCGACTTGAGGGCACTTTACACACACACATACATTCTGTATGAGGAGCCCTGTGGTGCAGAGTGGTAAGCTGCAGTACTGCAGTCAAAGCTTTGCTCACGACCTGAGCTTGATCCCAGCAGGTCGGTTTCAGGTAGCCGGCTCAAGTTTGACTCAGCCTTCCATCCTTCCAAGGTCAGTAAAATGAGTACCCAGCTTGCTGGGGGTAAAGTGTAGACAACTGGGGAGAAGGCAATGGCAAATCACCCTGTAAACACAACCTGCCTAGTAAACTTGGAGATGTGACATTGCCCTATGGGTCAGTAATGACCTGGTGCTTGCACAGAGGACTTTTGCCTTTACCTTTACTTTCTGTATGAACCTATTCTTGGGTAGGGAAACTAGCTGAGAAGGTAATATAGTTTAATTCTTCTAGAAAATATTTGCAGTTGGCAGTGATTTTTCTTTAGGTGTAATTTCATGCTGTCTTTAAAATTAAGCACATGGATTAAGCTGGGCTGAATAAAAAGCGATTCCCCTGAACGTTCTGTAGAAACTTTTGATTCATCTCACAATGTCGCATTTGTCTGCTGCATAGTAAGTTGGCACCCACAAGGTTTGCTTAACTTGCTGTTATTCAGCAACTGTTCCAGTGATCTGACCAGTCTTAAGCAGAGTATTCTAGCCAAATATTGACTTTTCAACTTGGCATTTGTAAGAGGAATGGTGTTTTAACTTGACTGAAGTAGCTTAGAAAACTAAAAGCTCATGTTGATTCAGGAGATGAAAATCAATGAACTAGCAGTCTGGAATAGGACAGGAATCGATGGTTTGGTTTAGTCCCCCCCCCCCCCCGCATTCTCTTTTGTTCATAAGTAACTTTAATAAAAAATTACATTAATAGTTGTGTATGTCATGGTGCAACTAAAGGATATAATAGTACAACCAAATTGGTATGCAGAGTGAGTAAATAGTAGAATTTCACATTTGGCAACAGACCCAGTCAGGAAGCCCACTGGATACTTCTTTTACGCTGCCAATTAAGATTAAACATTTTAAAAGCAACCTTGAAATCCTTTGGATGCACATTTATCTGCTCTTTGCATTAACTGGACACACCTTAGTTATCAGACAAACCTTTGGTACCCTTCTGAAGGCCTTTAAATTGTCCTTTTGTTTGAGTGTAACAAGCTTTGCTGGATGAGTGCATTTTATATAGGAAAGGATAGTGCTAGGTTCCAATGCGTTATTTTTCTATATTCGTTGGAAGAAATGCTGTGAGCTCAATCTCTCCTCTGTACTCCATCCACTCTGTTTGAGATGGAATGTTTGCATTTGGCAAGGCACTAGAAAAAGGATGGCCAAGCCATACTTATTGAATTAAATCCAGCCAGTCAGGAAGCCTGCTAGGAAAATAGAGATTGTTTCTTTTTTTGCCAGAAGATTTCAGCTGTTCACTCTCTGCCATGGGTTTCCTGTGTGAGTCAGTGTAAATGCTATTTATGGGGTTACACTTTATGGTCATGCGGCATTCAGAAAGGAGAACAGAGAGGCTTGAGCATTATCCATTTCTTCCAAATGCACTTCAGTAATGTAAGCACTTTATTTTTGTGGAGAAATGCCCTCCACCCAAGAATTCATCCCAATATTTCAATTATTGTGACTGTTTTGCACCCCTAGAGAGCGAGGGGAAGGAACGTCATTGCCAAGTGGAGACTTGGGATGGCCACAGAGTTTTTCCAAGCTTGAATGGGCCAATCAGAAGGAACAGGAGTGACCTGTACATATTTTTAGGTATAAACTAAAAAGAAGTGATATAGAAACGCTCAAAAGGGGCTGAAGAATACTAGCTACCTTTCAGTTGATGTGTGGCATTAAAGAAGCATATATGAAAACAATTCTGTAAACCTTCCATTAATACTTACATTACAGGGGGCAGGAACCAATGAAAAAGTCCTGAATGAAATTCTCGCATCCAGAACACCTGCAGAAATCCGAAATATAAAGCAAGTTTATCAGGAAGGTAAAATGTAGTCGCTGTTCGGAATCTTGAAAGACTTTCCTAAGAGTACAGTTTTTTAGATTGGGGAGAGAGTAAGGGGAGTGAAAAATGAGCATAATATAGCATTGAAAGCTTTTATCTTCCTGTGTAGAACCTATTCATGGACTTTTGTGTTGCACAATATAATCGAATTTGCTTCTAAGACACTTCCCTTGTTGAGAAAATGAAATCACAGAGAGGATTGTTGCAGTAAATGAAGGGGAACATAGGACATACTTGAAGCTTAGTTTAAGTGCTTACTGATCTAGCTGTGCGTCACATTTATATCCTGCCCTTCCTCCTAGTAGTTTAGAGCAGAGTTTGTGATTTTCCCCACCTCCATGAGTGAGGCCAAGAGACTGTGATTGGCCCAAGGTGTGTCAGTGAGCTTCATGGATAGGTGGATTTCCTTGATCCTAGTCAGATACTCCACCCACAACACCACTCAAGATGTCTAAAGTCTTTGCTTCTTGGCAGAATGTACCACTGAGGCCACTTTTTACAAATCAACCCTGTAGGTTGCATTTAATGTATGCAGTTGTGAATAATATCTTGCTTTTTTATGTATGTGGATGACAAAGAATTTATTTATTTACATAACACATATGCTGCCTGTCCAGAGATGTGCTCGGGGAGGCTTATAACTAAAACAGAACAACATAATTAAAAACAACATTGAAAACAAGCCAAAATAATTCGAATAAGCCATAAAAAACCGGGCCAGGACACAAAAATAGCATATAATACACCCAAACAGCCGAAAATGATGTAGTTAACGTAACCTCAGGCTAGAAGCAGACCATAAAACAAATTAAAGCATAATACCTCCTACTTTAAAGCCTGGGTAAAAAATAATGTTTTAGCCTAATGCCTAAAGGGAAATTAGGTAGGTGCCAGGTGGCCTCATGGGGGAGGGGGCATTCCCAAGGTAAGGCACCACTAGCCATTTCTGAGGTGGCCGGCTGCCTCCAAGAGGGCAGGGATTAGGAAGAGGACCTTAACTGGTGGGCTGGACAATATGGGTGGAGGAAATTCTGAATAATTCAAAATCTAGTATGTTGACCTGTTCACACAAGGATTGTGTGTTTTGCTGGATTGTTCCAGCTGTGGTCACCCTGGGGATCTTGGGTCTGCCATTTGCCCTAACAGGGATCTGTGGATGGCTTGAAGGTGTCAGAATTGATCTGTGTAACCTATTCCCACCCTTCAAACACCCCAGAGGCTTGGCTTTAGCAGAAAGTGTGAGTAGACTTAAAATAAGATTGTGCACCCATCAATCTCTTTGCCTGTTCTCCCCCCCCCCACATGTGGTGTATACAGGCAGAAGTGCTTATTTCCTTCTGAATTATAAAATGACTGTTGAGTAAGGGTAACTGTCATATAGTAGTAACTCTGGTTACTCAAGTATCTTCAACTCAGGAGTAGCTGAAATTTGGTTGAGTGATGGATGTATATTTCTTCATTACAGAATATGAAGCAAGCTTAGAAGATCATATAACATCAGACACAACTGGTTTCTACCAGAGGATGTTGGTAGTTCTTCTTCAGGTAAGCTTTTACAGTAGAATCTGAAATAATAGGCAAGGTTACTTTATTTGATGTAGTTTGTTACTGGAAGGCTGTGTGCCACATGAAGTGGCCCTTAGCATTCTAAAGTAGGAAGAAAAAGGAGAGATAAAACTTTGACTGAGGAAAGTAACTATCAGTGATTTCCTGAGGGCAATACATATGATGGACCATTTGCACATTGAGTGAGAATATTGTATGCCAATAAAGGTTTGAATGATTAAGTGAGAATATTCACTGCAGAGATTCATTCCAATCTCAAGCCCAGCTTTATCCTTCTTACTCCTTCCGTCACTTATTTCCATTTGCTCCTTGGATTACTGCAGTATGCCAAATCTAGAATTGTAGTGTGGGATTAGTTTGTGGTCTGCATCATTTGAATAGATGTTCCATCATATGTTGGCTCAAGGGACTTCTGTTGGTACTGCTCATTCACCATATCCAAACTTATAATGCACATGGCACCCATTCACAGTTTGATTCCCTCTATTACCCATTCATGTCTTGGAAGCAAGATCATATGAGATGTGCACGGAGAGTGCAGGGAAGGCATTATGGATACAATCATCATGCTTCTTTTAGTGGCACTGACCCTCTTATCCTATATCAAGACACAATTTTGTCTCTCGTGCTTGCTAATACCTACTTACTTTGGCCTTTTATCCCATTTTAGGCTGGCCGAGATCCTGATGGCTCAATTAATGAACACTTAGTTGAGCAGGATGCTCAGGTAGGTGAAGATTCCCTTTGTCTCCCCACCCAAATGTGTTTAAATACTCTTGTTAAATTAAAAATGCAAATGGGATTTCCCTTGAGATAATTATTCATTTATGGAAATTATATTTGCTGGTGGTGAAATTACGAGCGAACCTTGGAGAGTTTCAAAGAATAAAACACATGTGTGTATTATTATTATACTTGAATTAGCGCAATATTCAAACCTAGGCAAATAGATGAGCATTGCTAGTGGGCCGTTTGCTGGACAGTTAAGAATAATGTAGAGGGAAGGTCATTACAGCATCATATCTGATCTTAGCACACATAGTGGAGATATATTCGCCTTGCTGCGGATCTGTGGTCCTGTTCAACTGAACCATGTCAAGGCTTGGCTGCGTTCCATGTTGATTTGCAGCCAACTCAATAGTTCCGCATAGGAGGGCAGCAGTCTGGAGACTTCAAAGGGCTTGGCGTGATGTGCATCAACCTTCCCCTCCTTGTTGTTCACTGACAACAGTAAAGAATCCAGCTGGCATTTTAAACTTTCACTTCACTTATCTTGGATTGGGAAAAAGAAGAGAAAAGTTTAGGTGAGCCCTGGCTGTGGGAAAGTTGTACCATGTACCTGAGTTCTTGTCGAGGGCCTGATTTTTTCTCCAAGGATTTCAAGACGATGTCCATGGTTCCTGAGGTTTTCACAATAACCCCATGGGGTAGGTTAAGCTGAAGGATGGCAATATACCACTGTCACTTAGTGATTATTGTGGCTGAGTGAGGACTCGAATCCTGGTCTCTGGATTCTTAGTCCACATCTATCCAGTACACTGTTCTGGTCCACGTCCCATTAATCCTGTTCCTCTGATAAGGGTGACTCATAAGACGGTAGAGCATTAAAACATCTGCCATTGTCTTACTTTAATATAACTATGTTACAGAGTTTGCTACCACCATGTGACTGTCTTAAGACTCCTCTAGGGAGACCAGATGTTTTTGATGAATAACATTTTCCATGGTTCTGCCTGCTTCCTTCTGAGCTGCTCTGCAAACAGGAAAAGGGAGGGGTAGGAACAGAATAACCACTTAGGTCACACTGTATTTTAGATCAGACTGGCTTTGTGGTTAATTATAGTAATCTTTTTTCAACAGAGGATGGCTTCGTCAAATATAATGCCTTTCCATTTCAAATGGTGTTTTGGATAGAAATGTGAGGCCCAGATTTCACTGAAAAGGAGAGAGAAAGAGGAACATAAAATATAGTATCAGTATGGAAGGCTTTGACTGGACTTGCTCAGATCATGGAAAATGCACATGGTGCATGTTCGTCAGCTTATGCTGGCTCCTGTAAAGAATGTTAAAATTGCCCACTGCGGGGCCCCAAGTTCTGCTGTAGAAAATAACAGGGAAGTTGGCAGCTGATTTAATTGGTGGCTTGTGTAAACATTTCTCCCCATGAACTGAAACTGTTTGTTTGGAGCTTTGTCTCTAAATGAGCTTCTTTGTTCATAAGAGCAGGCTTTCATTAATGAGTTATTTGGTTAGAGCTAATGAGATCCAAATGAGTCTTAGAGAAATGGCACAGCCACAGTGGCCCTGGCTTTTTAAATCACATCACATGGCTCAGCAATTGCTGCGCTTCAGCTTGAATCTGTAGGAATCACTCTTTGGTTGGAGGGTTGTTACCTTTCAGAGAAAGGGGTCAAAAGTCTGCCATACAATTTGCTGTTCGTACAATCACTTGGGTGAAGTTACATTTGCCCTTAGGCAAGCATCTGAGGATATCTGTTCCTAGTGACATTGCTTGGGGGGAAAAGACTTTCATGTATTGAAAGCAGGACTCTGAAGAAGCGGCATAAAATATTGTAAATAAATACCCTTTGGTACATAGTCATATTTTTCTGTCTTCAACCACTTTCTTCAGTCTGTGTCCAGTTTCTGGTTGATCCTTCCATTGTAGGAGAGATTTATCACTACTGATTTTGTGTTGGTAACTTTGTTCTAGCTAACTTTCATGATAGCACCTTTCCTCTGCTGCCTGCCCATCACTGTTCTCCTCTGGAGCTGCACCCCTTTGGTTCTTGTTGCTGCCTTTAAATGTTGTACTGGGCCAGCTTAGATAGTCAGATGTTGCTGTTTCTAGAATGGAAAGATGCAGTGTGCTGTTAGGTCAGCTGTGTGCAAATGCTCTCTAAGAATGCCTACATCTGCAACAGTTTTTTGTCCTGTGTTATTTTGAGTTACAGTGAGCACCAAGCTACCCTGCCTGGTTTTGTGCCACCATTAAAGGCTGTGATAAACACCCACAGCATGGTAGATTGCAGCATGAAGGAGGGTGATCCGAAAAGCCTGAGTTAATAGAGCTGGGGCTGGATTAGTGCCTTCACAAAATTGCTTGTAAGCCTGTCCAAAATAATATAGAAGATGTTCAAGTTAGCAGTTGTGTTATCTACTTACACATTTTACCCAGCCCTTCCCCCAAGGAGCTCAGGAGGAAGTGCATAGTCTTATGAAAAGGGCTAAATACTTTCCCCAAAAAAATAAAAGGTGATGTCTAGTATATCATAGCAATAGATAATTTTAATTTTCTAGTCATCTAGCAATTCCCAGCTTAAAAAAAAAAAAACTTCAAAAAAAGACCCCAAGTGTGTTTGTGGGAGGAGAAAGTGGCAGCTGTGGGGCAGAGCTTATAAAAATGCACACCTTCCTGTCCGTATGGGGACCAAAGTGCAGCCTTTTCAACATCACTGTACCAAACCAGGAAAATATAGAAGCAGGATGAATAGAGGATGGCATCACGTGGATGTTTCTGAAAACAGTTCAGCTGTAAGGAAGCCACAGTGTAGCAAAACAGCCACAAGAAGTCTTTCTAATATGATGGACATTTTTGTACCCCTTGAAGGTTTATTTCTATGTTCTGCCAGTAAAGCTGGTCCAGTAAAAATATCTGAATAATTTTGGAATCTTATTTGAGAAAAAAGCCCTACAAATTGTATTTAATAATGTGACAAAGTAACCTTGGACAAGAGTTGTTTCTGATCATGTAGCATGCAGCATTCTGGAGATAATATTGTCCCTCCAGCAAGGTGCCCCTTGTTTACAGCTGTTGACTTCTTATGGCACATTATATTCTATGTATGAAACTGGCATCAAGTCGCAGCCGACATTGGGACTCCAGCAAGGAGCTTTCAAGGCAAGAGATTAAGCTGGGGTGGGCTGCCATTGCCTACCTCTGCCAAGTCTTCTTTGGTGGTCTCCCTTCCAAGTACCAAACCTGTTTAGCTTTTAAAATCTGCAGAGATTTGACTATAAATTGCTGCCTTCTTTTGCACATATTATATTCGCGATGCTGGGAATTTAATCCTGCTAGCAGGAGTTAGGTGATTTTAATGGGCCCTTTCAGAGCTACCCAAGGCAAGCTATGCTACTTTGGTTGTAGATTTTAAAAAATCATGCATTTGGAATTAAATATAAATACTCGGTCTGTTAAGAAGAGAGACATAACAAGTCCTTGACATTTATGTATGAACCATTCATAGTTAAAGAAAAGAGTTTAATGGATTGTCCCTGGTAGACCATAATGTACTGTCACTCGTAAATAATTATACTTATAACTGATTGAAATCCAATTTTCGCCTTTCAGATTGATTGTATGCATCAACAGCCATTTGGTCTTAGAGGCAATTCAAGTTATTAACAAAGTGGATTGCAGTTTAGGAAAAAAAATTGAAATCTGGAGGGGAAAAAGAAACTCTGGAATTTCACAAGTGACATTTTCAAACAGATGTTTTTAGCTTTTTATAATCTTTGTAAAAACATTAACATTTAACCCTGTTACTTCAGAGAAAAATATTCTGTGCAAAGCTTATGGTTCCAGCCCTTGACTTTATTTCACTTTTTCCATTTTAACAATTCCTGATACTTCATTTGGCAAATCATATTGTAATCGTAAATACAGGAGCATGTGTGCTAAGCTTGGCTGACCACCTAACCAGGAGCCCAGAAATTGGTTTCCCATGGTCTGCCTCTACTCAGCCTGTACAACTGCAGGGATGAGCCTCTGTAATTCCCTTGTCTATCAGCTGAAGATGGGGGAGGGAGTTGATTCTTACATTTAGCTTCAGAGTCACTTGGTGGAGCAGACCCAATTCTCCCCAAACCCAGCAGAGCCCAGTAGGTGGATCACTCCCGCCAGCTTAGATCTGGGGAGAGGGTGGAGAAGCTTATGCATGATGTCAGAAATGAGATCTCAGCTCTCAAGGTGGTGCACCATCATATTTGGATGGCAACCAAGGCCATCCAAAATTTGTGGATATGTACACAGCTGCCTGAGTTTTCCATGGAGCACAGATTTCACAATTTGACTCTATCCTTTCAGAATACTGTATTGGTCGGTTGAGCATGTCACATGTTTTAGAACTGGACAGCCATAAAAAATATTCGTTATGTATGTTAACTCCCATTTTACTTTTACAAATGCAACCAAGGTTAATTCAAAATTGAGACAGGGGTCTCAGTGTACAAGCAAACCAAAATGTTGGCGGCAACTAACTCCCCTGCATTGACACATACTGAACACATGAAGCTGCCTTATACTGAATCAGACCCTCGATCCATCAAAGTCAGTATTGTCTACTCAGACCGGCAGCGGCTCTCCAGGGTCTCAGGCAGATGCCGGCTATAATTGAAGTACCCTGAAATGAACTGAATGCAGTAGTAATATCTCTTTGTGAAATAATTCTGGAGTGGTAGCTGGGTTAGTCTTTTATAACAAAAACAAAATAAAATCTTAACCTTTAAGGTGCCACAAGATACCCGTTTTGGGAGGCTACAGAGGCTTTGCATAAATAGAGCAGAATTGGGTCTGGGCTTTCTCGCCACCTTTTGTAGATTTACGGTATAGGTATTATTAACAAGGCAACTCCCGTGTGGTGGCTGAATGTTTTCACTGTTAATAGCTTTATTCTGAATATAGAAAAAACTTCTACCTTCTGTTTTGGCAAGTAAAAACTCTGGATTCATCTTCAGTCTTCAGTGCAGCCCCACATGTGGGACTGCGCCTGCGCGCAGGCCTGCCGCTGGAAACTTTTATTAGCCATAGACCTTTAAAGGGGATTCCCCTCCCCTTGAGCAGCGAGCTGGCTTGGCGCTGAAACCACCGCGTGCTCCTGGGCGGGGCATCCCCTCCCTCCTCAGTTCCTTCTTTGCTGCTGCCAAGAATGGAGCTTTTTCGCCTGAACTCAGAATTCCTTCGGCATTCTACTTTCGATTTGTGAGTTTCCACACGGGGCTGCCGCTGGGATCCTCCCGATCAGCCCACCGACCTTTACCGATCCTCAATCTACCGTACTACGGGTGAGAAGAGCGAGAAAACCCTGTTTCCCTAGTTCCCTTGGCCGCGTGCTGAGTCCCGGGATGGCCCCCCAGACCCCGTTTAAACTGTGTCCCAAGTGCGCTACGAAGATACCGCACATGGACCAACATGAACTGTGCTTAATCTGCTTGGTCGAGGGGCATAACGTATCGGCTTGTGGCATATGTCAGCGTTTTTCCACCCGGGCTCGCAATGCCCGTGCAGACCGCTTGAACGCGGAGCTCTGGAAGAAGGCCCTGATGGCTCCTTCCCCTGCGACCAGCTCCAAATCTCCTAGGAGCACGCAATCCGTGCGCTCGGCTCCAGCTTTGCAGACACCTGGATCTGACTACCCTCTTGGATCCAACGCACGTCTCTAAGAAACACAAGCACAAGACGAAGCATAAGCAAAAGAGCACCGGATCCAGCCGCCGCATAACCTCCCGGATCCGAGGCTCCTTACACAAGCACCTCTCCCGGTACCGAGGACCCCGTCATTCCATTCGGGCTCACCTCTCCAATGTTTCTCCGATGTAGAACTGGATCCATTAGACGACCCACTCTTACTGTTGGATCCGAACCTCTCGGATCTGACTCCCTCGGATCCGACCCCCCTGGCTCCGAGGAATACTCCACGACCTCTTCGGAGCCTGTCTACTCAGCCTACCATCTTTCCAGAGCTAGTAAAGGACTAGATTGATTTTTGCAGGTATCGCCAGATCACCCTTCAAGGCAAACCTCTAGTACTCGAGACCCCACAACTCCCCTCACCCTTCACTCCTCTGACTCAACGGAGTCCTAGGGTCGAGTCGGATCCAGAGGACTCGGAAACAAGAGCCTCTGCAGGAGGACGTCTCTGAACCTTCCCCTGATGAGTTAGTAGGCGACACAGAGGCAGTGTCTCCTTCAGAGGATCTCAAGTTAAGAACGGAACAGATGATCAGGATGGCTGAGGCTTTGGATATTAACATCTCCACATCAGACAACAAGCCTAAGGACAAGATCCTCAGCCGCTTGTATCCAGATCATCCAGGAATCGCTGCCTTCCCCATTCTGGAAGGTCTCTCCGATATCACCAAAACGGTCTGGAAGAAGCCATCATCCACTCCTCCGTCCACCAAGAAGATAAAAAATCTCTATTGAGTAAAGCCAGTCTCAGCAGAGTTCCTGATGGTGCATCCTCCCCCATCCTCCATTGTCACTGGGGAGATGCAGTCTAGACAAAGACAAGGGCATCACTCCACCCCTTCTGATAAGGAGAGCAGACTCCTAGACCATCTAGGTATAAAGGCCTACACCTCCTCGGCGTTAAACTTCCGTATCGCCAACTATCAGACGATCATGGGGGGTATCAATTGTTCCTGTGGGAAGAGGCCAGCCCTCACATAGACTTATTGCCGGAAGAGTCCAGATCAGCCCTAAAACTCATCCAAGCTGAAGCAACTCGATTGTCAAAGCAGGAGATTAGTGCGGGCAAACATGCAGCTGAAGTGGCAGCCAGATCCATGGCCACAGCCGTTACCTTAAGACACCACTCCTGGCTACGCACAACGGCCCTCCCAGCAGACACCAGAATCCAGGTCGGGGACCTCCCCTTTGAGGGTGATACCTTGTTCGCCTCAGGCACCACTGAATTCTTGACTAATATAAAGAAAGACCGTCAGACAGCAAGATCTTTAGGCATTACCACGGCCTTTCAACCCCAACGGGATAGATTTCAGCCTTGACACCAGGGCTTCAACTCATCCTTCAACAGAAGCCAACAGTATCAAAGGTTCCAGCCGTATCCTCCCCAAGGCAAGTTTCATCAGCCAGGGCAGCAAGGGCAATGTAAGCACAATTTCAAGCAAAGAACCAACTCTGGCCCTCAACAGAGGGACCAGAGGCGACCCAACCAGAAATTCTTGACTACCCTCACCAGCCAGTCAAGGGGACTTTCCATTCCTGAATAGATTGGCCAGATTTACAGAGGCCTGGCGGTCCATATGTTCGGACTCTTGGGTCCTCCAGATCATTTCAGAAGGCTACCTCCTAGAGTTCAAGTTTTTGCCCACCTGTTCTCCCGCCAGTTCTGCATGGGACAACCCATTTCCAGATTTTACTCCACAGTTAGAGGAGCTGTTGTTGAAAGGAGCGGTTCAAAAAGCCTCCCCAACCTGTTCTGGTTTTTTCTCCAGGATATTTATGGTGGAGAAGAAAGATGGGGGCTCCAGACCCATTATTGACCTAAGAATTCTCAATAAATGTTTACGGATCTCAAAGTTCCGGATGGTCTCACTGACCTCTGTGATGGAGCTGATCACTCCCAATACATGGTTCGCAGTGCTAGATCTTAAGGACGCGTACTTTCACATGTCTATACACCAGATCATAGAAAATTCCTCATGTTCCGCTATGGTACAGAGGTGTTCCACTACACGGTTCTACCGTTTGGACTGGCCACAGCCCCTCGAGTTTTCACAAAATGCATGGCGGTAGTCATGTCATACTTTAGGGACAAGGGATGCA
Source organism: Euleptes europaea (assembly GCF_029931775.1). Classification (NCBI taxonomy): domain Eukaryota; kingdom Metazoa; phylum Chordata; class Lepidosauria; order Squamata; family Sphaerodactylidae; genus Euleptes; species Euleptes europaea. The sequence continues at coordinate 31,898,220 of NC_079320.1, read as the reverse complement.
GTATCTTCCCGTGCCCTTTTGTCATCTCACCTTGAGCTGGTCCTTTCCACTTGCACTGACCTAGGCCTCTTGGTCAATGTAAAGAAATCTAGACTAGACCCCTCCCTCCAAGCCCGATTCATTAGGGCTGTGCTTGACTCCAGCACAGGAAAAGCTTTCTTACCACAAGAAAGAGTCACAACAATTAAAAGCCTAGTACAACACTTCTTGAGGTGCAGACACTTCTTGAGGTGCAGTACTACACCTTCTTGAGGTATAGTCTCCATACAAAGACTTTTAGGCCTCATGGCCTCGACCACAGCAGTCACCCCCTTTGCTAGATTGCAGATGAGGGAACTTAAGAACTGGTTTCTCAGGGCATTTAACCCGACCCGTCACTCCCAGCTGCATAGACTCTCTATCCCTAGAGGGGTGTTAAGATCTTTGCATTGGTGGCTTGCTGAACCCAATTTATTGAAGGATATACCCTTTGGCCATTGGACCCCAGATTACTCTTACCACAGACGCCTCTATGGAGGGTTGGGGTGGCCATTGTAACGATATGTCTGTTCAAGGGAGGTGGGAACCCAGGGAATCATCCCTGCACATAAACCTGTTAGAATTACGGGTTGTGCGTTATGTACTTCCCTCCTTCACAGATATCCTATGGGGCTCCAGAACTCTCCTCCAATCAGACAACACCTGCACGGTATTCTATATCAACAAGCAGGGAGGCACGGGCTCCATCCCCCTGTGTGCAGAGGCTTGGAGGGTCTGGCTAGTGGCTCTCTCGAACGACATCCAATTGAGAGCCATACACATAGCAGGGATACAGAATACCTGGGCAGACTCCCTCAGCAGGAAATTGCTGACCAGTCACGAGTGGGAGCTACAGGAGTGTTTCTTGCAACCGATATTCCGAGACTGTGGGGTCCCTCAAGTAGACCTGTTTGCCACCAGGGAGAACAGGAAGGCAAAGGAGTTCTGCTCGCTGGCAGGGAACGACCCAATGTTCCTAGGGGATGCCTTTCAGATCATTTGGTCGGGCTCCCTTTTCTATGCCTTCCCCCCATTTCCCGTCTTAGCAAGAGTACTGGGGAAAATCAGATCGGACAAGACCTCGTGCATCCTGATAGCACCCATGTGGCCTCGCCAAATATGGTTCACGGAACTGATGCGTTTAGCAGAAGGTACCTACAGACCCTTACCCAGACACCCGGGCCTACTCAGATGGGGCAGCCTTCTTCACCACGATGTGGACAGGCTGCACCTAGCAGCTTGGAGAATCGTGCCCAATCAGTGATGGGCCTGTCCTCCCCAGTACAGGAGGTAATCCTTCAAGCCAGAAAACCCTCCACTCGATACTCATACAATAGGAAGTGGGAAAGGTTTGATAAGTGGTCTAAGACCAAGGGCCTTTCCCCCTTTTTCTGCCCACTCCCTCAAATCCTTGATTTCCTTTTGGATCTAACTAAGACAGGACTCACTGACTCCTCGGTGAGAGTACATCTTGCTGCTATTTCAGCGTTCCATGATAAGCTAGAGGAGTACACTGTTTTTTCCCACCCTCTTTCCAAGCGTTTTCTTAGAGAGCTTAATAATGTGTTTCCCCCTGTTCTAAGGTTAACCCCTCAATGGTCCCTTTCGCTAGTTTTGGCTAGACTCATGTTACCCCTGTTTGAACCTTTGGCTCACACGCATTTGTCACTACTCTCAGCCAAGGTTGCATTTTTAGTTGCAGTCACTTCAACCCGAAGAGTTAGTGAGCTGGCTGCTCTCAGGATAGATAACCCGTTTCTTAGAGTGTTTAACGAAAGGGTGGTGCTACACCCCAGCCTCAAGTTCAAACCTAAGGTGGTCTCTAGTTTTCATATGTTGCAGGACTTGGTATTACCAGTTTTTTCCCCAAAACCAACTTCCCCTGCAGAGAAGACCCTACACACGTTAGACCTTAAGAGGGCCATACTTTACTACATTTATAGAACGAAAATTTTAGACAATCAAAATCTCCTTTATTTGTTTTCAAGGCCCCAAGAAGGGGAAGCCCGCATCCCCCCAGTCCATAGCTAGGTGGGTGGTATCGGCAATAAAACTTGCTTACAGGGAAGCAAAGGTGATGTGTCCTTTGGAAGTCAGGGCTCATTCCACCAGAGCCCAGGGCTCCTCGGCTGCGCTTCATAGAAGAGTCCCCGTCGGTGACATCTGCAAGGCGGCGACGTGGGCAAGCGAAGACACGTTTGTCAGACACTACGCACTGGACCTGCAAGCCAGGAGAGACGCAGAAGTGGGAAGAGCAGTCCTTCAGGCGTTGTTTTCCTAGATCGACACCCGCCTCCTGTTGGGTAAGCTTGTTAAAATCCCACATGTGGGGCTGCACCGAAGACTGAAGATGAAAACAGAGTTGCACTTACCTGTAACTGCTGTTCATTGAAGTCTTCGGTGCAGACACACATCCCTCCCTCCGACCCCGCTGTCGACCTAAAAAAAAAGAAAAAAAAGAAAGGGAAGGGAAGAATTAGTAGAAGAGAAATGTATGTTACGGACCAGAGAGTTGGGGTTAATTATCCTACTCTTCTGTACCCAGTCCTGGCCCTATTTTCAGGATCACTGGGGAACCATCTACTACATTGGCCAAGGTTGGCGGCGGGCAAGGAACTGAGGAGGGAGGGGATGCCCCGCCCAGGAGCACGCGGTGGTTTCGGCGCCAAGCCGGCCCGCTGCTCAAGGGGAGGGCATCCCCCTTAAAGGTCTAAGGCTAATAAAAGTTTCCGGCGGCAGGCCTGCGTGCAGGCACAGTCCCACATGTGTGTCTGCACCGAAGACTTCAATGAACAGCAGTTACAGGTAAGTTCAACTCTGTTTTTTTTCCCCTTTGGATCATAACAGGTGCTGTTTAGAGCGGGCGAACTGAAATGGGGAACTGATGAGGAAAAGTTCATCACCATTCTGGGAACGCGGAGCATTTCTCACTTAAGGAAGGGTCAGTGGAACTGGAAATTCTGGACTACTTTTCTATTGTGGATGTGACTGGTTACGGCAACCTTGAAAGTAACTTAAAAGAAAGAAACTCTGACCTTCTGATTGGTTTACTGACCTCTGAAGGACCAGCTCTTTCTCTTCTGTTTCTTAGAACCATTTCACAGATTGCACAATATAAACATAGATGTTGTCACTGATTGTACGCTTGATGCATGTCTCTGCAAAACGTGCTTTCAGTACCTTTTTGTCACATTCACATGTTTGTTGGAGAACTTTTAATTGTACACTGTTATGTTTTAATTCCTGGAATATGTTGTGAGCCGCTCCAAGCCCAGCCTAACTGGGGAGGGGTGGGATAGAAACCAAATGAATGAATGAGGTCTGTCACCTTTGTGGGACTTCACCACTCCAGTGGGATTGGGGGATTGCCAGTTTGAATGCTCCCTCACCTCAGCAATGGCTATCAAGATGCAGCTTGTAGTTTAAGTATGTCCTTTATTGTGCTGGCTTGGAGAAACAGAAAAGAAGTAACTTGTAAATTGCTTATAATGAGCAAAGATACCTGTTTGTTTTTCAGTCTTCGATAAATACATGACCATTTCTGGCTTTCATCTTGAAGAAACTATTGACCGTGAAACTTCTGGGGAGCTGGAGAAGCTGCTTCTGGCAGTCGGTAAAGACCAGTCTTCCTGACTATGCACTTTTTATAAGAACTGCAAATGAAGGTTTTTTTGGGGGAAACCCAGCCTCACGTGTCCATTAAAGGAAAAACAATACTGTCTTTGGTAACCTGATTAACTACCTGAGTGGAGGCAAACCTTTTTTTTTTTTTTTTTTTTAAACACACCTGGTGGTCTTTCTTCTAGTTGATACAAGGTGATTAGGTCAGTATGCATGTTTGGTCCTGGGACTTGTAACTAAATACAATCTGATTGAACAAAACTTGTTTCTGGAAGGGCTGGAAACGTTCGAAAAGTGGTCTCTCTCATTCATTTTGGTAAAGAAAAGACGAAGCTGCTTGCAGTAATTTATAGCAACATTTAACTATGCTTTGCTTCATAAATTACACATGGTTTTTTTTATTCCCCAGTGAAGAGTATCCGAAGCGTTCCTGCGTATTTCGCTGAATCTCTGTTTTATGCAATGAAAGTGAGTGAATTCTCCTTTTTTAAACATTTGTTGGCCACATTTATTTTGTTTTCTAAGCCTATAGCTTGTGCTCCCCCAAATCAACATTTTGGTTTATTTTCTTATGTGAACATTTTAACAGCTCAGTCCTATGCCGGTTTACTTGAAAGCACGTCCAACCACAAGTGTGCCTAGGATTGCTGCTTTAGTTTTCTACTGGAGATACCAGGAAAAGGGTGGGGATGCCAAACAATGACATAGAGTGCCCGTTCTATTTTATGTGTGCAAGTACAGAACCTCGAAGTAAGTTATTGGTTATTCTGAAATAATAGGGGTGTGATGATGTGATCAGCAGTAATCGGTGTCTGTAATCATATCAGCAGTGGGGCCAGCCGCAGATGTGACGCCTGGATCAGTGCCTTCTGCTTAATCTGTACTAGTTCATCCTTCTTTCTCCCCATTCATATTGGAAATCTATAGCGTCTGCCATTCATATCCTTGGAGACTCTTTCTTCTCGTTTACCTCCCATTGATTTGTTTTGATACAAGTGTTTCATCTGAATGATGGAAATGCTGTCCTTGAATAATGCTAGAGCCTGCCATGGTCCCACCCAAACATTTTAACTGCCATTGAGGGTTAATTCAGGCACTTGTGGATTGGCAGCGGATAGGCTGGTTTTGTGTGTGGGAAATTTTTGTGTTATTTTTTTTCAGCACCTGCATTTTCCCCACCACTGTAATAGCTTTCATCACTTGGCAGCAACATAATAAATAAAATAATGCAGTGCTTCTGAAAATCAGGTTATGACCGTATGGGTGAACAAACATGTAACTACGTCACCATTTTTACAAATGTACCACTTCTTTGATGACCTCTATTTCAGTACATTTATCCTGGATCGTAAAAAGTATCCCTAAATTCCCATCCTTGTCATCAAGTTCAAATAATATTCAGTGTGTCCTTGTTTTTACCAGTCACTGAGATTTGGAGAGCTAGTTTCATCCACTTGGGAGGTGTTTACTCTTGTTTTATTTATTTGTGTAGCAGGTTCCACTGAAGCACATTCAGATTACTTTGAAGCTTTGGGTTGGATCCGGCTAGTTTTTTCAGTCAGTCTCTCCTAATTCTCCTTACTGCATTCCCCATCCCATGTGGTCCAGTGATCCCCAACATAGCCTTCTTGGTGATCAGAGGGGGATCCCCTCCTTTTTCAGCAGTGGAAATGCTGACTGGATCTAACTCATGATCTGATACTTCTCAGGTTTCACAAATGAGCATTGTACACGATGCATTGTTTGCCACCATCATTGCTGTCTCATTTGGGACCCTTGCAGCCTGATCTTGTGAGATGTTGAACATCAATGCAGTAGTGATATAGGGTTCATATAGTAAAGACTGTTGTTCCCCATTTCATGTCCTGTGAACACAACAAAACCTGATAATTTCAAAGTAAAAATAAATAAATATTAATACACATTCACACTGAATGTGTAATTTATATAGCTCTCATGCATAAGTAACTAGTGTGGCCTTTTCAGATGCATTTATAGATGATTGACATGCTTAATGCTCTTCCATTGAAATCTGTGGGACTTAAAAATGTGTAACCTAGGTTGGATCAAATGGGACCCCATTTGTTTTTTTCAGGGAGCAGGTACTGACGATGATACCCTGATCAGAATCCTAGTTACAAGAAGTGAAATTGATCTGCTGGACATCAGGAAGGCTTTCAGAAGAGATTTTGCAAAATCTTTGTACCATGCAATTCAGGTTGGTCTACTTTTTATAAATCAACGTTATTTCCTTTTCTGGTGGCTAATTCTGCCAGCCCATGTAGCCATGGTTTTCTTCCTCTTTATTTGCTATAAAATTGTCACAAAACCTTTTGCAAATACAAAGATGGTACGTGATAATATTTAGATTTCTAAGTCCCCAGCTGTAACATTTAATGCTGATCCAGATCCATTTGCTATGCTTGGGACTATATTGGCATACATGCAAGTATTCTGTCTTAACTGATTTGTGGGCTGGGCATCTTTTTTGGGGGACTGTCGCTTGCTAAAGGATACCATTTTGTAATGTTTGGAAGTACATAGTCTGCAAATGGAAGATAGTGCTGCAATATGCTGTATGTTCCTGTTTCGCTTCTCGGCGTTTTTTGTATGTATATTTTAGAAAATGAATCACTTGCCAAGGACCTTTTATGAACCATTCCTGCATGGATAGTCATACTAATGGATTTCCTGTTTTGAAAAGGCCATCACTGGCCAAGACGTTTACTTGGGCTTTACTGATGACTCATTGCCCTTTGATCATGTGTTTTATTTGTAGAAAGATACATCTGGGGACTACAGGAATGGCCTTTTGCTGCTCTGTGGTGGCGAAGATGACTAAGGCCTAGAGTGGACAGAAGGACAGCGTCTTAACTGTTGCCTTTTGACTCCTTCTCTTTCTATGGTTAAGCTATATATTTGCATTTATGGCTGCAACTGCCTTTGCCTTCCCATTTGCCGTCCTTATTGTCAAATTATATGTATGATGTTAGTAAAGTGATTCAGCACTTCATACTGAAATCCATATCGGACACCTCCCCCCCCCCAAAAAAACAGGATTGCCATTTCTCCCCAGAGAGCTGCCTTTATCCCTGCTCATTGATGTCATTTACAAAAGTCTAGTTTTTACATTCTGCTGTTAAAAATCAAGATAGCCAGTTGGAAGTTTGTATGAATAGCTTTAACCCAAAGACCTTTTAAAAATTGCTTAATATAAGTGTATCCTTTTTTGGGGGGTATAAGATGAAGAAGCCAGAAACATGTTTTTTTTTCTGCTTGCAGAAGTAAGACACATTCCAAGCACTAAAACCAAACTCTTAGTAACTTGAGCTGTAGTTTGAACTTTTATTTATAGTTAATTGGAAGAAAGCTTCTGCTAATGGCTTTACAATGGCATTGATGTTTCATTGATGTTTCATATTTGGTGCTATTAAAAGAACTAACCCAGTAACTGAGTTGTCATTTGAAACATAAAGGACCAATAATGCGCAAAGAAAATAATGAGCATTATAAAGATTTATAATTTATTATGCAGTTCTTCAAAATTTCTCATAGTTTGCATAAAGTCTTGTTAGTCATTAGTTCATTTCCAACCAATGGAAATCTTATTCATCCCCCCTTTCCCCTCCATGGCTGTATGATTTTATTGAACATTTAACTTCTGCATTGCATGCACAAGGTAGACATTGAATTTAACTTTTTTTAAAAAAAAAATCAGAGATGTTTAGGACATTGAATTCTTATCACAGTCTTATCTTATTCTTTCTTGTACTTTCACAGAATAGTATCTAATACCCAGTCTGAGTTATAGAGGCCAGCATAGTGTTGATTTGTTAGTGGCTGGGAATTGGACTGTTTGCATGATGATGCTTTCCTGGCATGGATGTGCTTCTGAGATTCAGGTGCATGACACCCAAAATTTGTAACTCATCTTGAGAACTGAATCCCTCAGTCTGAGCACTCTGATTCCTTGATATCTGGCCCTGCACTATAATTTGCCCCAGTTTAGACTAAATACTGCATCATCCATATCTACAAGCACATTGAGTGTTGCTGCACCCACTCTTGCCAAAGAGAATGCTTTGAAAGGGTCACAGGTGGGCATTTTATCCTTTAGAGAATCCAGGTGCAGCAGCCATCAGATAACTGGAAATTGGCCTGGTAAAATTATTCTTAAACGTGAAGACATGGGACATGTTTTGGAAAGCTAAGGTAGTGGTTAGTCATTTCTGGTACCTTTCTAATGTAGGGAAATCTAATTTGCAGTTCTTTGGTCAGTCACAGTCATTGCCACTCGGTTGAACAATACATTTCAGCAGTTGGGTAAACTTTTCAGCTGTGGAACAGATATCCATCCAATGGTTAAGTTAAAGAATTTGCTGCAATATTAAAATTTCCTTTGTATGTTTTGGTTTTACAAATATAAAAATTGGAATGGCTGTTGAGTCCAGTGTTGAGCAGCTGTATATAAACCATCATCGGATTGCTGGGATGTGAACATCTGTTCGCAGGAGTTGATTGGGTTCCATCTCACGAAGCACAGAACGGATGTACAAGACAGCTTGAGAACGAAATTTAATGGCACTGAATTTGATCTAACTATTACATAGCATAGCCGTGGGTAATATGATGGACAGAAGAATCTAAAATGAATTTGGCTGCACAGAGCTCTAAATTTTCAGCTACAATGGGCATCATAATGAACTTGTATGCTTAAATTTATATTTATGTCAAACACATACATGGTCCTTGCAGAAGTGAGGGGGAAGTAACTTGGGGATGAGTGGATTTTGGGGGTGGGGGGAGCCATCAGGGAAAGGCTTCTGCTGCTCTTCCATTCAAAATGACAGTGTCTGAAATCTTGCATTTTTTTTCAATATTTTATTTTATTTTTAGGATACAAAAAAATAGGGGAAAGATCATTGCTTTTTGTTAGCGCACGGATTCCATTCATCTAGCATAATTTGTTAATTCTCTTCTTTGTTGTTGTCTTTGTTAACTACGTCAATACTCCTACAACCGATCTAACAAACATTTTTAACCACGACAATTCTGAGTAAAAGACGTCCCTATTTATCATAAAAAGGTTGCCATCTCAGCTTGTGTTCTTCAATCGTCTCATTATGTAACATGGCCGAATGTTTTGACATCAGTGCGTATGCATACATTTTTGTAATCCACACTTTGAGATCGGGCATCCCCTTTCCATTTTTGTGCCAATGCCAACCTCGCAGCTTTGATTGCATATTGATACATCTCTTTAAACTTTGATGGAATTTGAGTTGGTACTATTCCCAATAGAAAATACTTGGCTTCTAGTTGGAAATTTGTTTTCGTCAACTCTTGTATCTCTTTATGAATAATTTCCCAAAAAGATTGTACTTTTTGGCATGTCCACCATTGATGAAAATACGTTCCCTCTGTGTCTGAACATTTCCACGAAATCTTGCATTTTTAAAAATACTATTTGCTTTGATTTCTAGGCTTGGGTTCTTGCTTTACTGGTTTCCATTTTAACAAGATGCCCTGAACCCATTCCAACAGCAAAGCTTGTCTATTTTGTCTATCTGTAATCTACACATCTGCTAAAGAAAACCAGTCAGTCTACAAGAAAAATGTGTTAGGCAGAGTTTTCTCCTTTCCTGAAATGTCAGTGAAAGAAATGCCGAAGTCTGTTCCTAGGGAGACTTTTGCTCCAGTGCATGGTTGCATTCTGCCCTTGCCTAACCTTGATAGGCTTTTCACAAGCATTCTCTTTCACTGCTTCTCTGAATGCTGCATGGCTAGGATTGACTGCTGTGGCTTGGGAAACTCATGGAGATTTGGGGATAGCGCCTGGGGAGGGTGAAGTTTGGGGAGGACGCTCTGCAGGGCAGTGATGCCATAGAGTCCACCCACTAAAACTGCCTTTTCCTCCAGGGGAATAGATCTATAGTTCCAGGAAAGCTCTCGACCACACTTGGGGGTTGGCAACCCTATGTGTGCTGCTGGAACTACTCTTGGATGGTAGCTCAGAAAATATGTGTCAGACTTCATTTTGAAAATTTCCAGAAAAGGAAGATGTTTGGAACTTGTATGAGATAGAGCTCTGCCTGGTATTTGTTCTATATTTCCTGGCTAATTTGCCTGTGTACACTTGAATTTAAATATTTTTATTTAATGGCTGTTCCTCTGGAACACATTTTTGTCTTGAAAAGGTTTTGTCTGTTTGCACACATGCAGGAAAAGAGTGTGCTTAAAACCCCTTGGTTACATGCTTGCCTGAAAACATGCCTCATGATGAGGTGCAGCAAAACAAACTAATCTCATTTTGATTGTGGAGGTCACAGTATCTGAGCTAAGAACAATAATCTTGGCTAACAGACCAAAATACTGTGAAGTCTTTGAGTGAGAACTTTACTCTTGTTCAAATGTTCAAGGAAGTTTAAAAGTGGTAGGAAATCCCTCAAAGGAGTTCCCGTACACATTTGCATGTTTGGTCTCATTTGCCTTTGCTTCCAAACAAATGAGACTTGCTTATGATTCTGGTGCCATCTAGCTCCTGCTGATCTCATTACTGTTCTACTGATAACTATATCCAGAAAATCTTGTGAATAGCAATAACACGATTGGGATTTATTTTTACCATATACTCCCAAACTTAATGTTGGCATACTTGGTAAGCAAGAGCAATACTCTCATTTTTGAAGTGTCTTTCTTTTGAAACAGCAAGAATGAAACAGAGTAATTGATAAGTTCATGCAATGAAGTCACAGAGCCATACTAGATAGAATGTTGCCATCCATTCAGCTCCAAAAGGTACAGAAGCATCATAATTATTTATAAGGGGTCATCAGCGTACATGGCTCAGATTTTTTAAATGAGGAGTTCCCTTCTTTTGAGTTGCACAGAAGCAACTTAAAGGTACAGGGAGCAAGCTGTCTAAATTCAAGGTGACTTTCTTAAGATATGAGGAAGGAGAAGGCGGAGGAGGACAATGTTTACATCTCTAAATAATGGGAAAACGGAACACTTCTAAAGTTGGTTAGCAATCTTTCCAGCCTGCTAAAGACAGGATCTCTATATCGTGCTTATTATCTACTTTCTCAAAGTACTGAACATACCCATCTACGTTGCTAAATGGAAGAGAATGTGTATTGGTATACCCGTGCTGCAGTGAAGCAGGAAATCCTGCTATACAACTCACGTGGAGATGTTCATCACAGTATTGGTGGATAGCCATGCTCATTTTTCATGTGGCTTCCTATCTAGCATGGGAATCTCTATACTGTTTTTCCTTGCTGAGCCAGGATGATAATGTGTTCAGCACTCTTACTGAGTAAGATCTTCTCATGGCTATTGGAAATACATGCTGGATGTCCTAGGCTTGCATCAGCAAACACACTATATTGACAGATTCTAACAAAACATCTGCAATATTGACTGATGCATCAGATGTCTTCAATACAACATTTTGCTGCTTTGCTAGCAAATGTTTCAGAACAAATGCTTAGGACTGACTAGCAAATATCACAATGTTCTTCAACTTTGTCCGAAGAGTATGTGTTTCAAAAGGGTATAATTTTCTCCTCTCAAAATCAGTTCTCATTTGAATTCCCAAAAGCCTCATCTAATGAGGGCTATTTTCTGCCACATTTCAACATTCTTCAGCTGTTTCAGCGCCTGGGCTGACTTTTGTCTTGTTTACAAGAATGCATTACAGTGATGCTGTTCCTCTTTGAAGAAGTCCTTTGTTCTCAAAAGAAAAGAACTCATCCATTTTGACTGACTTTCAAAATGAAATGACGTGCTGTATTTTTGAATGAATGAAGGGAAATTTTAGATTAAATTGACCTAGTTTGCAATGTCAGTAAAGCCCTTGTGAGATGGCCTCGTTCTTGGCAATGTGAAGAAGGGCGGCATGGTCTAAGATATTAAGAGGTGCTCGCTTCTTCTAGTTTAGATGGCTGCATAAAAGGCAAACCTTAAAAGTAGTATCAAGTGCTACAAAGGAACTCCATATAACTTCAGGTACCTGGAAATAAGTAGAATGTGTTCAGTGTTTGGGTGCTAATCTGTACTGTCAAGATAAATGGTCATCTCTGTATCAATCAACCTGACAGTTTTAACATCAGCATTTAGCCACGTCTTAAAGCAATAGCCGGTTTCCTGATATGTCATCCAAATGTTAAAAAGTAGCATGGGGAGAGTTTCATATCAGATGCTTATTCTTCTTCTGCTGTTCCCAAGCTCAGATGAAAAGCTTGAGATCTGATCTTTGGATTTAACTGCTCTCCCCAATGTCAGATGGGAGGGGGGAATCTTGCTGTTCCTTGAGAATAATCTTTTGGATCATGTTCTTGATTGACTTATACTGGTCAGAGAGTCAGTGGCCCAGTTTCCTATAAAGTTAGCCTTAACCATTTCACAGAATTTTCCATGTATGGCCCAATCAGGAGCAGTGATGGGCCAGGGGCCTCTTGCTGCATCTCTCGCCTGCTGTTGTTTGACCTGAACCTATTCTTTAAGTTTTTGGGTTGACCCGAACCTATTCTTTAATTTTTTCAATAAAGCTTTTTCCTTTTACCAATGTGTTCTACAGCGGGTGTGAGAGTCCAAACCCAGAATCAGTCAAACTATCAGAAGATTTATTTCAGGGTCCCAGGCTTGGGGACAGGGAAATCAGATCATCCTTGCAAAGACGTGGCAGGTCAGAAGCCCCCGTCTTTGACATGTACTGCAAAATAAATCCTTAATATTTGTTCACTGCCTTTTCTTTTGTTTTTGGGAAAGCAATTTGTTGTTTAGTTGAAAAAGGACTGGCATTCCATTTTCACATGCTACTTTTGGCTCAGTGTTCTGTTTCTAGGCATGCCAGGTCAGAGTGTCCAGAGTCTGTCATCCTTCTAAACCTTATAGCCAACTGCGACCCCAATGAAGGGGTTTCAAGGCAAGTGAGAAGCAGAGGTGGTTTGCCATTGTCTTCCTCTGTAAAGTCTTCCTTGGTAGTTTCCCATCCAAGTACCAGCCCTGTTTAGCTTCCAAGATCTGATGAGATTGGGCTATGCCATCTCTCACCTTCTAAGCTCTGTGGGCCTGTACAATTTATAGACCATCCAGGCAAAAGCAGGATTGCTAGACGAGTATGATGCTGGTTACATGTTGTTTACAACAGCACCCCAGCTTGGGTCCGTCCTGTCCCGTCCCCCCCCCCCCCCCGCAGCAGGAAAGCTAGGTTTATCGTATACCTGATAGGGCTTTTTTTGTGGCAGTACTGACAGATACTCACTGGCACCTTTTTTGGGGGGGTCTCTCTCAAATCCTGAGGGGGGAATTGGTGGAAATCAGTTTTGCAGTCAGTTTATTTGAGTTTAGTAGCCCATAGGCCATACGCTATAGATAATTATATGAATTAAAAATCACTGTAAAACAAATTTGCCACATCAACAATACAGCTTTTGCAGAGGCTGCTCAGAAGTAATCTTAATTTTTGAATATCAGGGGTGGCTGAGTACTTTAGTAGCCATTTCCTGAGAAATCTCTTTCTGGCTGTTGCATGCTTTGAGCAGTCGAAGAAAATATGGAATAATGAATCAACCATGGATCAATCAAACAGCACTGTTGATCCTTCTGAAGATTATTCATTCACCTCCACACAAGGAGCAAGTGTAATTGATTATATGTTGATCGGTGATTCCTGCCTTTCCAAAGTGTTGGAGTTTAAGGTTAGTGACTACGGAATAAGTAACCACCTTCTTATCTCCATCAACATTTTAATTGAGACCACACCAGACTTGGGTACTGGCCAAACTGGACTTAAGACATTACCATCCAAATGAAGATTGTCTAAAAGTTGGTGGAAATCAGTGCAACCTTTATATGAGTCCAGGCAACTTTAAAAAAATAAAAAGCAGTGTATGATAGAGAATGTATGTGTGATAGGCTTTTAGGGTCACAAGTTTGTCAGGCCTGTCAATATGTTCAGAATTATTTTTATAACAAATTGTGCAATTGTACCTCATCATTTCAGGACTGAGTGTTAAATAGGGAGAAAAGTAGATCATTTTTTTAAATAATCCCCCCAACTGCCTGAAGTTTATCTTTTCAATGGGTGTGATTTGAAATCTGGTTTGCACCTGTCACCATGTAATTCAGTCATAAGAACATAAGAAAAGCCCTGCTGGATCAGACTAAGGCCCATCAAGTCCAGCAGCCTCTTCACACAGTGGCCAACCAGGTGCCTCTAGGAAGCCCACCAACAAGAGGACTGCAGCAGCATCCTGCCTGTGTTTCACAGCACCTAATATATTAGGCATGCTCCTCTGATACTGGAGAGAATAGGTATGCATCATGACTACAGGCTAGCCTGATCTCGTCAGATCTCAGAAGCTAAGCAGGGTTCAGCCCTGGTTAGTATTTGGATGGGAGACCACCAAGGAATACCATGGTTGCTGTGCAGAGGAAGGCACTGGCAAACCACCTCTGTTAGTCTTTTGCCATGAAAACCCCGAAAGGGGTAGCCATAAGTCGGCTGCGACTTGATGGCACTTTACACACACACACATGACTAGTATTCAAGTTCACAACACCTCTTCTCCATATTAAGAAAATAAATTGCAGATAGACCTTGAGTTTTTCTATAATACTCTGAAACATCTCCCCCCTCCTTCCCGTATACTTTCTGTATTTAACTTCCAGTTCGGTGAAGAATTCTGGGAAATTTGAAAACTTGTGTTCAATATTTTGTAATATTTTGTGATGTTTTGGCTGGGCTCAGTAAAAAGAGATTACATTACTGCTGTGTTTTGTTATCTAAAATTTTGTCTTCCTGTTTCATATTGTTTTTTCTTTTTGTTGCACTTGGTATAATTATGCTAAAGGGAGAAAAAACCCTCCCTGCATCATGAAATTAACATCACAATTACTACTACTTAAAAAATATCTCATTTGCTTATGGAAATATTTGTATCCCACCTTTCCTCTCATAATCAAGTGATTGAGCTAATCCTCTGTATTATATTCAGTGAGTAAGGATGACCAAGGACATGATTCTGTGTCCTCTAATAGAACATAGTCAGTGGAAGAAGTGAGACAGATACCTGGGGATGAACCCAGCCAGCACTTTCATTCAGTCTAATCCAATTCACTTCCTTACTACAGTCTCTATCTGAAAAACTCTACAGCTTATAGAAGTTAATGTCACAGTATATGTATTATGACCTGGATGGCCCAGGCTAGCCTGATCTTGTCAGATCTCATGAAGCTAAGCAGGATCAGTCCAGGTGAGTATTTGGATAGGAGACCACCAAGGAATACCAGGGTTGCCGTGCAGAGGAAGGCACTGGCAAACCACCTCTGTTAGTCTCTTGCCATGAAAACCCCGAAAAAAGGGGTCACCATAATTTGGCTGCGACTTAATGGCACTTTACACACACACACACACATTACAGTGCATTCCTAAGGAGAGTTACTCCAGTCTAAACTGATTTATTTCAATGGGCGTAGACTGGAGTAGCTCTTTAGGAATGCACTGTTAGTGTTTAAGGTGCTTCAGAACTTTGACTCAATAAAGGAAGCCCCAGCCTTCAATTTGCAAGATCTGAGCAAGGCTGTCAAAGACAGGACATTTTGGATGACTTTTATTCATAGGGTCGCCATGAGTCGGAAGCGACTTGACGGCACTTAACACACACAGAGAGAACTTATTTTATCATTAAATTAATGAGAACATTAAGAAAAATCCTTTTGCAGAAACACTTCCAATGTGGCCCAAATAAACAGATAAATCTGGTGCTTTCATATAGCCAGCAGAGGGTGCTGGTGGATAATTTTGTGAGGCTTTAAACATAGTTGGTTCAATAGGGACGTGTGAAAATAAATGCTTATTGGTTTTGGGAAAGCTCCTAAGCAGGTCTACTCAGAAGCAAGACTTAGTTTGTTCAGTGGAACTTACTCCCAGGAAAGTGTCTTTAGGATTGCACTGTAAAACTCTGAAACTACACTCTGAAAAAAAATTATATAATTGTAATATGGAATATATTTCTACCTCAATTCCCAATGTATCTTGGGGTAAAAATGTCCCCCTTTCATGGTAGAAACAGCCACTGTGTTTTACAGTACCCCCAAAACCAGACTCATCTCTTTCTTTTTGCACATTAAATAACTCATGCCAGTTTTATTCCTTTGTTAAGCTATATTTTTATTTTCAATTTGGAACAATAAAAACACTATTTGGAACATAATGCATTTTCATAAACTTTAAAGTATCTTACATTAATAATCGCAAATAGTGGGTTGGATCCAGCTAGCATTATCACTCAATCTTACCCCATTGTCTTTTTCATTAGAGCCCCTGTCTCACATGGCTTTTGTATATGCAAGTCCCATAATGCCCAGCATAGCCATTTTGGTGGTAAAGGAAACTCCTCCTTTTGTTTTCAGTGGCAGAAAAGCTGCTTGGAGCCAACCCTAACAGCATAAGAAAAGCCCTGCTGGATCAGACCAAGGCCCATCAAGACCAGTAGTCTGTTCACACAGGGGCCAACTGGTGCCTCTAGGAAGCCCACAAACAAGACGGCTGCAGCAGCACCATCCTGCCTGTGTTCTACAGCACCTAATATATTTGACATGCTCCTCTGATACTGGAGAGAATAAGTATGCACCATAGCTAGTACCCATTTTTACTAGTAGCTATGGATAGCCCTATCCTCCATGAACATGTCCACTCCCCTCTTAAAGCCTTCCAAGTTGGCAGCCATCAACACATTCTGGGGCAGGGAGTTGCACAGTTTAACTATGTGTTGTGTGTGTGAAGAAATATTTCCTTTTGTCTGTTTTGAAAATCTCATGCCAGCTTCAGCAGATGACCCCACATTCTGGTATTATGATGGAGAAAAGCCTGTCCCTGTCCACACCATGCATAATTTTAAATACCTCTTTCCTGTCTCCCATGTGTTTGCATTGTATTTTTATATCCTATTGGTATATCTCTCTGTGGTGATGTAGATGTTTTCCAGGTTATCAGGTAGGGTCATCAGCAGGCAAGTTTTGTCACTTCTTCAGATAAGTGACAAAGGGACCGGCAGGATAAGTTCTGTCTCATACTCTGACTTCAGGTGAAAATAGAGTAGTTCAATGTGATTAATACACCGGTTGATAAACTCTAGCAGGCCCGAAGCAACTCAGGATGCTGCACCTTCATCAGCAGCTCAGGATATGAGCAAATAATCTTAATCAAGAAACCAAAGTGAAACTTTACAATGCAGTCGGAAATTTATAAAGCAGGCATGGATCTAATGACTGAAGGCAAAGCCGGGGAGATGCACTGAAGCCAGAGTGTTAGCCAGCCCAGAATTTCTGAGACAGAGAAGATTCAGCAAGATAATAAAAGGTATCTCCATGTTTCTTTGATTGCTGAGGATGGGGTTAGGTTGGTCCTAGCACGATGCAAACAGTAGAGGATTGAAGAGCCTCATTGATAATTCTTCCATAGCAAAGCCTGATGTATTTCAGTGCAGAGTATTCTGACAGCCTGATTTTAGTCCAACTATTTTGGAGAGGTTTATGCTAAGTAGTCATACTGTGATTCTTAAGGAAGAGGATTTTTTTTTTCACTGATTGGAAGTAAAAACCTTCTATTATGTCAAAAGACAGACAAAAGCTCTTTTCAGCTGTCTGTGGCTTTTTACATCCTTCCTGTCTTTCTTGATAGTATTTTCTTAAAGAATGGAACTAGTCAAAAGAGATTTCATCTTGCACTTAGCCCTTTTGGCTAATTCCTCTTTCAAGTCCCTGTTATTTCTCCAAATCACAATGAGTCTCCAAAGTAATATGCTATTATATTTGCAATTAGTATTGATATTTTGACACACAATTATAATGATACATAGAAATGTAAAGCAAAGCTTAGTATGACGTTTAAAGGTTGTGGGTTTTCAGCAATGCTGTGGTCCCTTGGGCTGGGCTGAAATGGCAGTCTTCTTGCAATTGCAACGGAGAACAGCTTGGATTTGAATATGTATAAAACTATCCCCAAGGAGAAAAATATACAGCAACGCGACCACTAGCATTTAATATTGTGAGAGTTCCCGACCTCCCTGTGCAAATTCCATAAAACCACTTGCTCAGACTGTCATGCAGAAACAAGGATCTTTATTGGAAGCTTCAGGTGGTACAAGTCTTACACTGGTAAAGTTGCAAGTGAATCCAGATTCACAAAAACAGAATTATAACCCCTACAGGGAAGCAGATGTCAAACGTGTATTATGGGAACCTACGAGATAATTGTGCATGGTACAAAACATCAAAAGAACCCAGAGCTTGTTAGTACTATCTACCCACCAAGGCCACAGTGGTGGAAGGGAGTCAGTGAGAGCAAGGGAGGGACGTGGGAAGAGGGAGAGACATTCCAACCTGGGGCCCGTCAGACGCTGCGCCTGAACCAAGGAAAGTCAAGAGACCTGGACTGCTTTTACGAGTCCGGGGGGGGGGGAAGCATACAAGGTAAAGGCCTACCCAAGGCCAGGCATACAGACCCTCACAAATATGTAAGATTCCACAGTCAAGCATGCATTTTAGCTTTTATGCACAAATTATCCAATCACATACAGTATATAAATATCATATAGTACAGTTGACAATCAGTGCAGCCGCACATCCTCTAAAAGAGGAAAAAAGACAACACCCTAAAAAGTCACGGAATGAGCACTGAAGAGTGCTTGATTTAAGGTCCTTCGTGGTCAAAGTTCCGTTCTTTAAAGGCGAAATGATGATGATTTATGGTCAAACTATAAATGAATTCCACAGTAAACTGTAGCGTGACTCCCCGTGAGTAGTAAATCTTATGCTGGGAGGTTTTTCTTCATTTCAAAAACGGCAGTGTGGATCCTCTGTGCCGTTTGGAATGATGTACTTAACAGCCCCGAGCAGCTGAAAAAGCTGGTTAATAGGACTGCGGCTCTTACTGGAAAAAAATACATTCGCTGGGCTGCAAAGACCAGCTAATTATTGGTCAAGATGAAATGCAGTCTGCTGGAATGCTAGATACCGGTTTTATCTTGTTTCGATACTTCCTCAGATAGTGTGATACATGTAATCTATAAGAAATAAAAGGTTGGATGATGTATGACTCCCCAAATTGGCTCTCTGCCTCTGTTTGTTTATTTACACTACTGATCTTGATATGCCTATTCATCACCAGTGGTTGCTACTGAGGAATACTAACCCAGAACTGACTCAGTTTCAACTGTATTAATTTGTTGACTGTACAGGACATACACCTATCATTATTTCTTGTATTGCTTGCCTTTTGGGCCTCACTTTGTAAACCAGTGAAAAATATTTTCCTTCCCCATTCTTAGGATACATATTTTCCTGTCTCGTAAAAGACCACTCATACATTCATTGAAATGGGCTGTAGACCATGAAAGTTAATGTCCCAAATGTGTTACTTTTTAAAGTGCTATGGGAACCCTATTATTCTTATTGGGAAAGGTGCTTGTGATTCCCAGCCTGATCACAGCCTAGCCTAACAATTTTCAAGAACGAATGAAAGAATCATTTATAGCATAGATCACTGTGTGTGTAAAGTGCCGTCAAGTCACAGCTGACTTATGGCAACCCAGTAGGGTTTTCAAGGCAAGAGACTAACAGAGGTGGTTTGCCAAAGCCTTCCTCTGCATAGCGACCCTGGTATTCCTTGGTGGTCTCCCATCCAAGTACTAGCCAGGACTGACCCTGCTTAGCTTCTGAGATCTGGCAAGATCTTAAATGCAATTTCTTTAGCAAATTCTAATTTAAAATTTTTAAATATTTGTAAATATTAGATTGTTCTTCCACACCACATAGGAAGAGGACAGCCTTGTTTTAACTGGAAATTACTTCTAAATAGTTGGAATTAAAAGAAGCAACTGTAGTAGCTCCCAAGCCTTATCAATAATTTTGTTCAGTTAGCCTCATTCACTCTCTCCACTAAATGTACCTTGTCTAGGCAGAACGAGACAGAGAACCATAGTAGAATGTTTCAGTAAAATAGGACAAATGCTAACAATGCTTCTTTCTCCAGTTAGGTGTTTGCACACTCCTTGGCATCTAAACTCCTGTATTACTATTATAAATGGTATTGGAGAGGCAAATTACACCAGGATCACTGTAGGATAAGCAAACAACTGAGAACTGCATCAACAAAGACCTGAACATGGAAGTTAGCGAAGAAACCTCTACCCTCAAGCTTATGCAGTATGACTAAGGTGAGGGATGTGGGAAGAGGAGACAATGGTGCACTACTTTGTGGCCTGTTGTACAATTATGGACAAGACTGCCCTCCACTTTTGTCTCAGACAGAGCTTAATTGTTAAGCTCAGGAAAGTCTTTATGCAGGCTAGGACTAATTCATTGCCTTCAGCGATCCTTCGTGGCAGATTCCTGAAAACACCTTACTGTCAGGCTGCTATCTCGGTTTCGTTATTGCCTCTGTCTCTGTGCTGTATTGTCTGCCCCCCAAGGTCGCATGCCTAAGCCTGGGAACTCAGCTCCTGGGAAACTGTATTCCTGCGTGTAATCTCCCGCCTTTCCTGCCTTATAATATCTCCCAGCTAGTGAGCCTCTTATAGCTGTCATTTTATAAGGGTCTGCAGATGTGGTGCAGGATGTCCTGACTCCCTGTCTCATATTCTTTTGGAATGCCATCTTTATGATTCCCCAAGAGGAAACCTAATAAAACCTATAGTTTTGAACTTCTCATCAAATAATACGAATGTACTTTACAAACTATTAGCTGATAAGGATCCTGAGATAACCAAAAACGTGGCAAAAGTTTTGATGATAGTAGTCAACCGATGGGAATCTAGTCGGAAGTAGAATCACAACATTAAGGAATGATTTATTTTAATTTTATTTTACTCTAACTTTTATCCTTTTATATACTACAGATTGTACAATGCCAATAAAGGTATTTGAAATTTGAAAAAAAAAAAGTCTTTAACTGTAGGAGGTGGGCTTTGTTAGTCAATACTTGATGGTTGGTGAACATTCTAGTATCCTCCCCCAATGTGGTTAACCCTGTTTGGTAGGAAGTCCATCGTTCAGGGTTGTAGGGACTGCTGAATCCTTCTTAGAGGTTTTATTTATGTCCTACAGCAGTGTCCCAGAACATCTCTTGAGCTATCCTTTAAGAAAAAAAAAGATGGCAATGCTCCATAGGATAGCTTTTTGGTTGACTTCATTCTGGTATTGAATGGAATGTTGTGAGCCTCTCCTTTTTTGTGTTTATGTGATTCTTTCAGTTGTAGAGTTTACTGGTGTAAACTGCCTTATGAGGAGGAAAGATGGAATATACATGGTTTAATAAATAAACATTTAAAAGTCCTTGTGCTTTAATGCTGGTACCAGAGCTTTGAGTGAGCTGCGTTTGGAGTAGAGGACGAGCATCCCATGCAATGAGGGGAGCACAGATAGGATCAGCTTTGCTTGTCTATGTGTCAACCCACTTTTGAGCCTGTAGCAAATCTTTCTTTTTCAGGGAGGTATTTTTCAGAGCGTTAAACAGATCATGTTAATTTACGTGTTTATTATTTTCTCATCATCATAATCAATAGATAACTGTAGTCTGATTCATTTTAATTTCATAAACAGCTTGAATCCTTATAAACAAATAGCAAACTGCAAGCCGAGAAGCTGAGTGCCAGATGTTGTTTTGGTTGGCATCTTGAACGTGAAATTGATAGATCTTCCCCCATGGCTGCTTCTTGACAGGGGCATGAAAAAATCCCTCCACCACACTAGCAGCAGCAAATGGCATGTGAATGTGCGTTAATGCTGTCCACACTAGTGTCCACCCTCCTACTGCTTGCTGCTGCCACCATCCCTGTCTCCACCCTCCTCATTTTCCCCTATCTTGCTGGGACCCCTTGTGGGCAGAAAACCCTCACCCCCTCACTTTCTCTACCCAGCTGCACTGTAGCAGTTCAGCACACTTCAGCACGGAAAGGGAAGAAGGCTTTTAAAAGGACTAAAATGTGTGTGAGTGTTTGGGAGGTGCAATGCCACTGCGTGCCGTTTGGTAAGGTTAGCTCCACTCCTTCTCCCCACAATAATGATGGAGGGAGCATCCACATGGACACTCCCCTGTAGCCACTCTGCAGATTCCCCTTTGAACCAGAGAGAATCACTTTTTCTGCAGCTTAAAGGGGGAAAACCCAGGAATGGCAGGAATTGTGCTTGGATTGAACATGATCTCAGGGTCATGTTTCCTTTAATGTGGGGGCTTCCTGTTTTCCAGGCTAGGGTGAAGAAATCATCATTTGAGAGCAGAAATAATAGAAAAAATGTTCTGGAGTATTTCCCCCCCCCCCATTGTGCATCCTTTTATAAAGGGTTGGACCCGATACACTGCCAATGGAAGTTGCTGGTGGACATGGATCTTTCCCGCCTTCGCTTTCTTCCAGTAGCCCCCCTGTCAGCACCGAAAAGACAACCACAGGTGTTGAGGGAACCACATGGTCAAAGGTCCATACAACACTGATGACTGCCGTGAAGAAGGAGAAGTGAGTGAAATCTCCCCTCTCGCCTCTTGTGCGAGCAGAGCCTCTTTCACTGTGAGAAAGTTCCTGCTTACATATCCCACTCTGTATAACTGCATTAGCCCTGCAACTATTGCATCCTTAAAAAAATAAGTACAATAAACATTTACAATATTATAAGACAATAAGAACATAAGAAAAGCCATGCTGGATCAGACGAAGGCCCATCAAGTCCAGCAGTCTGTTCATACAGTGGCCAACTGCATGCCTCTAGAAAGCCCACAAGCAAGACAACTGCAGCAGCATTATCCTGCCTGTGGTCCATAGCACCTGACAGAGAGAAAGCAGAAAGGCTCAATGCCTTTTTTGCCTCAGTTTTTTTCACCTGAACAGGCCCATCTAGGGATGGTAGCAGGCTGCTGGTTGACATGGATAGAAAGGCTGTTGAGAAGCACCTGGCTACACTGGATGAGTACAAATGACCTGTGCCAGATGGTATGCACCCGAGAGTGCTCAAAGAACCTAAGAACCTAAGAAAGGCCGTGCTGGATCAGACCAAGGTCAATCAAGTCCAGCAGTCTGTTCATACAGTGGCCAACCAGGTGCCTCTAGGAAGCCTACAGACAAGACAACTGCAGCAGCATTGTCCTGCCTGTGTTCCAAAGCACCTAACATAGTAGCCATGCTCATCTGATCTTGGAGAGAATAGGTATGCATCATGATTAGTATCAATTTTTACTAGTAGCCATGAATAGCCCTCACCTCCATGGACATGTCCACTCCCCTCTTAAAGTCTTCCAAGTTGGCAGCCATCACCACATCCTGGGGCAAGGAGTTCCACAATTTAACTATACGTTGTGTGAAGAAATACTTCCTTTTATCTGTTTTGAACCCTCAGCAGATGACCCCCATTCTAGTATTATGAGAGAGGGAGAAAAGTTTCTTCCTGTCTACTCTCTCCATACCATGCATAATTTTATAGACCTTTATCAAATCAATGAATTAATCTTCCTACATTACATCTGATTATTCCGTTATCAGTTTACAAAATCAGTACATTTGGAATTCTGTCCCTTTTCTCAGCCTCATACAAAGTATTCAAAGTATTGAGAAGGAGTGGAAGAAAGTATATGTACTATTCACAGGGAAAGTGAATAATCTGGAAAATTAAAAAACCCTTTCTACTCCTTGGTTCTTGTAGGTTATCCGGGCTGTGTAACCGTGGTCTTGGTATTTTACCAAGACCACGGTTACACAGCCTGGATAACCTACAAGAACCAATGAACTCTGACCGTGAAAGCCTTCGACAACCTTTCTACTCCATTCCCTTGACTCATTGTGAGGAAGTGATTCATAAAAATGAACAAAACTGTTGTCTATCTAACTGCATTACATTTCCCCCCCCCCACAATCGTGGACAAGATAAACTGCCAAAAATGATTACTTATATGTTAAAAAAAGCACAATCAGATGTTTTCACTTAGGGCGAAAACGCATGGTCGCTTTAGCCTCTTTTATTCCCTGTTTCAGCCAGGACTGAACGCATATTCGGCGAAACGCATGCATTCGATCCAGGCTGAATCCTGGCTGAAACAGGGAATAAAGGAAGCTAAAGCGACCAAGCGTTTCGCCCTTAATTATTTTTCTTCAACCCATAACACAACCTCGTTAGAGAACCTGATCAGTTCCACAGGAGGTAGTCTGGAATAAATGCAGAGAAATGAATAAAAATACATAAGAAGTATGAGAAAAGCTATTTTTTGCTTAAGACAATTCATGGCTGTGAAAGTGATGAAGTATTTTAATAAGAAAGATAATGTGTTAATGGTTGCCACAACTACACAGTGGGATTTTTTTTTTGCATTTTTAAATCCTTTGGCCATATTTTTTATGCTATTAACGAATTCCTTTACTCTTATGTCTTATGCCACTTTGGAAGGCTGTTTCTGCAGATGAAAGGAGTTCTTTCTTGACTTTCCCCTACCACTGCAGCCCCAAATGTCCCCAGAATTTCTGTTCCTGGCCATTCCCTGTCCCCCCAGGAGCAGTGTTTTGGGGGATATTTAGGACTACAGTGGAAGTGGGGAGGCAAGAAAGCTGTGCTTCACAGACAGAAATCTATCTCTGGAAACATTCTTATGGGTCCAACCCAATATATTACTGCTGATGAAGTGATTCTGCCTCTGTATGTTTACCTTTACCATGACAATTAACACATTATTCTGCTGTTGACTAATAAATATTGTGCCATCAAGTTTGGGGGAAAATCACTTGCAAAGAGAACATTTTAAAATATGAAAGCGAATATCTCTGTGTTTTAATAGTTCTGAAACTGTAGCTATTGTTATCTTCAATAACGGCTACTTCAACTGGCCTCTAAACATTAATCAGTAGCGTGAGCATGGGGGAAATTAAGTTTTGAGACAGTTATTTGCATTAAATCGCTATCATTTTGATAACTGGAAGTATCACATGCTGCCCATCTTGAGTGAAAATCATTAGTTGTTGTTGACAGTCAAAATTAAGGATGGATTCACACATTCACTTTCCTGCTGTGATTGACTTAACAGTGGGTTCATGGGAGGTCATTTGCTACAAATGGAAGACTTCATATATGCCAAGAGACAAAAAAGTTATATTCAGCTTTGAACAATAAAACAAGCATTTCTGGGAAGGAAGGGGTGGGCCCACAACAAAGATGGAGGAGATGGAGGTTAGTGCTACTATGAACTATTTAATTAATTGTGAAGAACTAGTTCAGATCTGCATTGCTACATTGTTGTTCAGGCTGTTTTTTTTTTTTTTTTTTTGCTGTCAATTCACATCTGCATATCCCTGGCGGGGTTTTCAAGGCAAGAGGCATTCAGAGGTGGTTTGCCATTGCATGTCTCTACACTTCGACCCTGGTATTTCTTGGAGGTCTCCCATCCAAACACTTGCCCAGGTCAACCTTGCTTAGCTTCTGAGATCTGACGAGACCAGGCTAGCCTGGGCTATCCAGGTCAGGGCCTGAAATTTGTGGGGAGACAAACTTGGCAGATCCCAAATGAGTTTTCATTTCAGGAAGTTCATAGCCAGATGTGTGTGTTAGATTTTAGTAGGGCAGACTTTAATGAACACAGAGGCACTGTAGGTCACCCCTCAGAAAGGCCAAAACTCAGAGTGAACTGATAAGCTTCTTCGGATTTGTGAGGAGCAAATGTAAGGTAAAAGGAGCTGGTAGGCCCACTGTTGGGTGAAAAAGGAGAAACTCTGACAGAGGACTGGGAGAAAGCAGAAAGGCTCAATGCCTTTTTTTTTCTTCCGGAAGAAGAGAACCGGCCCACCTAGAGATGGTAGCAGTTAAGGAATGGCATCCAGGCTGCTGGTTGACATGGACATGAACACTTATGTAAAACAATGCAATTTTTAATTTTACTTGGGATGATTGGGTAGAAGGGTGGAGGAGTACTGTATGTATATGTGTATATGAGAGAATTCATATGGATCTATCATATTGACCTTATTTTCTACAGTACTGGTGAATTTGTAGTACATAGTCATTCCTTGACTATGTACTACATCTTGTAAGTTCAGTTTGTGGTTAGACTCACTTCCTGGAGTGATCCATTATGAATAGGTTTTGTGACTTTAGTCATAGTTTCACAGAAGCTACAGCCTACAACAACAGTGGTTTGTCGTAAGAAACTTTATTTTCAGTTTCAGTATACTGACTTAAGTGCACTATGGGGGTAATAACTATGTGCGAGCCCTGTGGCGCAGAGTGTTAAGCTGCAGTCAAAAGCTCTGCTCACGACCTGAGTTCGATCCCGACAGAAGTCGGTTTTGGGTAGCCGGCTCAAGGTTGACTCAGCCTTCTAAGGTCGGTGAAATGAGTACCTAGCTTGCTGGGGGTAAAGGGAAGATGACTGGGGAAGGCACTGGCAAACCACCCCGCAAACAAAGTCTGCCTTGGAAATGTCAGGATGTGAGTCACCCCATGGGTACTGTATAGGAACTTTTTCAGCTGTTGAACAAACTATGAAAATGATAGTACAAACATTGTCAATAAGGAGATAATAATAAAAATGGCCTACTTGAAGATGACTGAGTTAAAAATTTTAACACCTTAAACCCTAACTATAGTACAGCCTCAGTGAAGGTAAATTTTGTTACCACTCATTCTTCAGGAAATTCACACAATTTAGTAAATTTTCAAAAAATAAGGACCTTTTAGGATGTCCTCCCCACTCTTGCCTTATCACGTGTATCTAACAAGTACTTAATCAGAAAGCCAGGATTAACTGCAGCTCTCTGTGAAGTATAAATTAAGTCAGAACTGAGTTCACAGAATGAAGGTTATTAGTATAAAAATAGCAAAGGTCACATTTTGGCAGGCGGCTTTCAAAACATTAAAGGAAATATGGGGCATCTATGAGTTGTTGGTTAACTTGACCAGCTTAGGTTCTTACAGCCTAGATTGGAACCACATCCATACTCAATGCTGGCTCAACTGCCAAGCAATCCAATCAGGAGAGCCTCAGATAAAAAGGTGTAGGCTGAGCTGTTTCCCAGTAAACAGAGAAGACATAACATTGAACACTTACCTTTCATGCCTGTGAGCAGGGCATTCCTTCCGACTGCCTACCTTTAGGTAAGAAAACAAAAAGTGAATTTTTGGAGGGGGTGGTGGTGGTGGTAGAGGAAGCATGTGCTTTGTATGTTTGTAAAAACAGATTCAAATCTGACACAAATTAAACCCTAGAGGAAAGAATGAGGAGCTTTTGCTTACAGCAATAACATGGGCTGAATGCATTTGCGGCTGCAAGAGAAACTGGGCAGAAAACAAAATAGGATTTTTTCTGAGAGGGGAGAGGAACTATTTGTTACTGGAGTTCAGTTCTACTGCTAAAAGCAGATTTCCAGGCAAAACCCATACCCAAATGAAAGCCTTGGTAGAATGGAAAGAAAACAATCCTTTTGCCTATGCCTATGGGTGTAAGAAACATTTGAGGCTACGGGAAAGGCTGCACAAAATAACGTAGTGGACTCTTTTTGTGAGGTAAAGGACAGTGTTCTTTAGATGCTGGCAAGGGAGGGTGCGTGGTACTTAATTTGTCAAGCAGCCCTGAGAAAGAAGGCTCAAGCACACATGGCAGATGAAATTAAAAGGAAATACATGTTGGGGTAAAAAAAAACAACATAATTCCACATAAATGCTGATAGGGTTTTGACCTAGGGATGCCACAAAGATCACTGCAGACATGTTAAACAGTCAAACTTGCTATGTTCAACTGTGATGATCAAAGCAATTTTTAAAGAAAACACCCAATACTGATGGAATATGATAATGAATATAGCGGGTGTGGAAGCTAACATGACATTATTTAATATGTTGGGTGGTATTTCAGTTTTGAGTTTGCATAGCAGTTGCTGTATCCCCAGCAGTGCCTTTCACAGTTGTTGGATTTTGTTGTGTGCAGCATAGTATAGCCAACTTCCTTTGAGAAGTTTGAGTAGACAGAGGAAAGTATGTGGAATACAAGTTGTTCTACCGTTTTTCACAATGTCCAATTTAATGGATGCTGACTTGCCCAAACATGACTTCTGTAGTATTTGAATACAGACTCAAGTTCTAACCTGCTAGATGACATATGGTTTAATGAATGAAGTGATACAGCATGCGCTTGTGTTTTGCTCTGATTCTACTGATTTCCCGAGCAATGGGATTTCCGTCTTCCAACTGCATCCTTGTAAAGGAGGAGCACAAAGTGCTCCTAGCCAATCACCATTGGAGACAAGTTGCAGAGAGCCACAGCTCTCCTTCCCTCCTTCATTTGTGGGGGTGGAGACATTTTTATTCACAAATACGATGGCTGGGGGGAAACCTTGTCCAGGGGCCCATAGAAGTGGATCCCTTGATCCAATTTGCTTGCCTCTTGGTGGTTCTTTAGCTGACAGGCAGCACTAGCTATGGTGCAATTTTGGTGTCACTTGGTTGAAAAATAGATGCTCCAACCCCCCCGCAAATCCTTCATAGGGAATACCAGGAGAGCTGTCGTTCTCCTTCCCTCCCTCCATAGTAGGGGTGGAGCTCTTTTTTCTTGGCAAATATGATGGCTGGGGCACCTTGTTTAGGGGCCTGTAGAATGGACCCTTGGTCTTACTTACTTGAAACTTGAGGTTCTTCCTCATTGAAAATAAAGGATCTAAACCTCCATAACCCGAACGAGCCACACAGATTCAAATCCTGAAACGGTAATGATCTACACGAACATAAGCAATTATGGTAAAAAATGTCCTCCTGAACCCCAGATATGAAGTTATAACCAGTTTTTTTTTCTCAGTGCACACCCTATAGAGCAGTGTTGCCAAAAAACTGGTCTGGCCAGGAAATATTATAGCACAAAAGGTATTGCCTGAAACCAGAAAGTTCAAGGTAAAACATCTCAAACTGGTCAAGGAGCCCTACCTGTTACACTGAGGATGTTTCAGTTTCTCTGTGATGTTTCCTCAGGTTTTCAGGCATGCATTTCAAAACCGAATGCATCATGCAGATTCCATACAAGGGTGGGGCTACAGATTACGTCCTGCGAATGCCTCCTCCCCCCACCAGTGTGGGCTTTCCCTTCTGGGAAATCCCTGCCATGTGGCTGTGCTGGAATCATGGGCCAGATACTCGCATGTCTGCCCCCATGCCGGTGTAGGTGCCACCTGTGATAAGGTGGCACCTATGCCGACACGGGGTCACATTGGCTCCCAAGGAGCTTCAGGCTCTAAAGCACATCTTGGGGATCTGATACTTGACATAATGTGTAGTTTGGTTCTAGAACAGGGCTTCTTAAACGTTTTCCACTCGCAACCCCTTTTCGCCCGAGAAATTTTTACGCGACCCTAGGTATATAGGTATATAAAATAGGTATACAAATCAAACATTTACTGATAATAAATTATAAAGAAATTTATTTTAAAACAATTATTTGGTATACATATAATTTTACCATTTACTGTTGCCAAATTTTCCGCAACCCCCACATTCAGTTACACGACCCCATATGGGCTCGCGACCCACATTTTAAGAAGCTTTGTTCTAGAATTCTTTATATAATCAGGATTGCCTCATGTGTGTTCAGGGTTGGTAAAAATGCAAGCACATCTGACATATTTTGCATGTGGAAAGTAAATAAAAGGTAAAGGTAAAGGTCCCCTGTGCAAGCACCGGGTCATTCCTGACCCATGGGGTGACGTCACATCCTGACGTTTACGAGGCAGACTTTGTTTATGGGGTGGTTTGCCAGTGCCTTCCCCAGTCAACTTCCCTTTACTCCCGGCAAGCTGGGTCCTCATTTGACCGACCTCGGAAGGATGGAAGGCTGAGTCAACCTTGAGCCAGCTACCTGATACCAACTTCCGTTGGGATCGAACTCAGGTCGTGAGCAGAGCTTGGACTGCAGTACTGCAGCTTAGCACTCTGCACCACAGGGCTCCTATGTGGAAAGTACCAGTGTAATATTCATGCATCCACTGCAACCATGTGCATCTAAGGCTTTCTCATTTCTTTGCTCATTCATCCAACAAGAATGTATACAAGTAACATAGAACCAAGTACGTTGAGGTTTATGTGGATCTAGACCAGAGTTTCTGGATCCCTCAGGAAACAGCCCGTGCCCCCAAGCTGTTCCTTGTATTTGAAGTTCTGATCTGACAAAACCTGGCTAAGATAGGCGGAGTCTGTGATGCAGTCACATTGGAGTTACGCTTTGAACAAAAACAATCCGGAGAATAGAAACTGAAAATAGGAAAGAACATATAAAAGAAGTAGTACATTAATATTCTGGAAGTACATCAGGATGGAGCTGCAAGAAGAGAGAGGTAAAAAATGGTTCTGAAAGTGTATTCAGCTGTTTATGTCTGTAGAATAAAATAAGGAGAGATTGGCGCAATTGTATTCAATAGTCATGTCTAACCACGAATTTTTAAAAACCAGAATGTTTGTGGGATGATACATGATAGTCTGTGCTGCAGCTTCCAAGATTCAGCAGTGGACTCAGGTGGTCGCAGTCTTCTGAGTATTTGCTGAATTTCATTCTGCAGGATTTCTGCCACAGAGGACTGCAAAATTCATTGAACGTCTGGGGAGAAGTTTAGTGTGCTCTAATATCCTGGCGTCTCTCAGGACATTGTCACACATGAGTGGCTGTTGCTTGAGTCTGTTTTGTAATGCAAATATATGGTCTGCATTGGCCAGAATGCTCTTTTGTATTATAAATGCCTCTTTCTCCTGAGCAATGAACAAGCATTAATACAAGAGTATGAAAAACCTCATGAATTATTAAAGTTTTATGAATGAAAAGTTTTTCAGTTTAGGCTGGTACGAAAGCACAGAAGCACATTAAACGTGGTATGCAGAAGTATATATGGGTAACAAAATGCATGAATAAGTATACATGCTGGTTATTTGGGGCTGTTTCTTTTTTTATAAATTTTGTTTTTATTATAAAGGAAAAGGGTAAGGTAAATGCGGGAAAAGGGAACATATGTAAACATTACATATCTGTAACGGGACTGTTTCTTGATATTTATAAACATCCATTTTTAAATATTCACATGCATCTCTATGAAAGATTGCTGCTGATAATCCACATGTCTTTAATCAATTCGATCATTATGTGACAGTGTAGCCAACCTCCAGATGGGGCCTGACATTCTTCTGGAATTACAACTGATTCCAAGCTATAGAGATCAGTTCCACTGGAGGCAATGTCGGTTTTGGAGGATGGACCCTACGGAATTACATCTCCACTGAGTTCCCTCCCTTCCCCAAACTTTGTTCTCCCCAGGCATCACCCCCAAATCTTCAAGAATTTCCCAGGCTGAAGTTAGCAACCCTATTTTGTAATCATATTTTCACTAATATTGCTGCCTGACATAGCAGCATCATGTGCTTGAAGTGGTTCATGGTTCTGTCATTATATGGCTTTGTTTACGTGAATGGCTTATTAGATTCGTAGCCATTTTAGTTTCCCTGCGTGTGGCAGTTAGCTTCCAGCATTCAATACAGAAATCATATCAGAAAAATACCGAGTCCTTGGATTTTTCTAATATGGGAGTTCTATGTGCTTTTGACTTCAACATTCCTTATTTGTGCATAACTCTGCATGGGAGTGTATCACTGCAGTCGATTTTGGGGTTGTCTGTATAGAGCTAAAAAGTGTAATTTATGTCTCACAGGTCAAGCTGGAAGTACTGACGAAAGGTAAGGAATGCAATCGGAAGAAAAGACATTCGGTGGAAGATCCAGACTTTGTGCCCGTGGCTGGGGTCAAGAGACTAAAAATTATAAGGATAAGGAGTGGGGCTAGGGAGGGGGATGGGAGGGATGGAAGGGAATGAGAAAAGTATACAAACGTATGTAGAATAAGAAATGTATAATTGAAATTTGTATAAAAAGAAACAATAAAAAAAGGTAAGGAATGCAATTACATATTGCACTCTTCATAAACACGCAAAGTTATTCAGCTCCACTCAGGAGTAGAAATCTTTGAGAGAAAGAAGAAGTACACATCAAACCAAGTAGCTAGTGAGGAAAGGCATTTGCTATATTGCTTTGCCATTTATATTCATCTATGTAATTTTGTTTTCACTTCTTTTTTTTTTATGTATTTCTTTACAGAAATCCCCAGTCATTTTCCATAATAACTTCTGGGTAATTTCTGTCTCATTATTAAGTTCTTGCATCCATGAGTTGCATATAAGGTGAGAAAGAGATGTGTCTGCTATATTGGTCCAAGTGACACTTATACAGCATGTTTGAAAAGAAAATGAGGGAGTAACTTCCATCATTTTGCAACATCAAATTTCACTTTGTGATTTTGGCAAGGTGGCAAACTTTACATTGTTCTGTATTACTGACCTTTAATTCTTGTTTATTTTAATAATATAATTCAGTGAGATATAAGATACTCCCTGTTCACATAAGGATGTGTAAAACTCCAGTCACCTCCAACATCCTCCATGAAATTTTGCCAATCTTGGTCAGACTTTTTTCTTGGATTCTTCACCTGAAGGTGAAATTCCAATTTGGCTATGAAATTCACACACAATGAAATATGACTACTGACAACTGACCGATCTTAGGAGTTTATAAGTTCAGAAAGTCTATATAACATATAGCAAAATGATGCGGGGTTATGAAAGGTTAAATTATGCTGTTATATTTGTACATTTGTGCTTCAGGTGGAGAATAGAACCAGAGACGTTTCAAAGGAATTATACCCCAATAGGACCCCCAAAGGTTACTCATCTCTTGTATGAAATCCATTGGGGTAGAAGCCCCAGGACCTGGAAGCAATGGTGTACAAGCAATGGTAACCAACATGCTGAAATCAATTTTTTGGAAAATGCCTGTGAAGTGATAAAAAGCCGGAGAACCACGCCATGCTCTGTCACTTGGTTTCTGTCTTGGAGCCCTTGTGGTAGATGTAGCCACTCTATAATTGAGTTCTTGAATGAACATCCTAATGTAACACTGAATATACGAGTCTCTTACCTGTTCAATATTGATGACAGGCGAAACCAGAATGGTCTCAGGGCCTTAGTTGAAAATGGAGTCCAGATATCTGTCATGCATCTGCCTGGTAAGTTAATAATTTTGTAATATATATATATAGGACATGGATGGTGGATGAGGGTGTGCACAGTGAAAGTGTTAACATAGTTCTCACAGAGAATACCAATAATATTTATAAGCGGGAGCCTCCAAGGACTTGCAGGAGGCATCTCCTGTCCTCCTCCACTATTTCCTCTTTCCCTTTCCTGAAAGCCCCCATAGCCAGTCCCCTTTTTCTGCTTCCTTCTCTCCTTGTAGGGTGGCCAAGCTGCAGGTGGGGCCTGGAGATCTTCTGGAATCACAATGGATCTCCCAACTACAGAGATCAGTTCCCCTTAGGGTTGCCAGTCCAGGTTGGGTAATTTCTGAAGATGTGGGGGTGGAGCCTTGGAAGGGTGAGGTTTGAGAAGGGAAACAACCTCAGCAGAGTATTATGCCATAGAGTCCACCCTCCAAAGCAGCCATTTTCTGTAGGGAACTGATCTCTGTCATCTGGAGATCAACTGAAATTCCATGGACCTGTAACTTTCCCTTGTATCCCCTTCACCAAACTATTTCCTCTTTCCCTCCCTCTGGCAACCGCCATATCCTTTCCCCTTTCTCTGCCTCATTCTCTCCTCAGCCATTCACCAACCTACCAGTTTTCTCCACAGTGGGGATCAAAGCAACTTACATTACTCTCCTCTCCTTTTTATGTGCACAACAATCCTGTGAGGTAGGGTTGCCAGGTACCTCTTCACCACCAGCAGGAGGTTTTTGGGGCAGAGCCTGAGGAGGCTGGGGTTTGGAGAGGGAGGGACTTCAATGCCATAGAGTACAATTGCTAAAGTCGCATTTTCTCCAGGTGAACTGATCTCTATTGGCTAGAAATCATTTGTAATAGCAGGAGAACTCCAGCTAGTACCTGGAGGTTGGCAACCCTAATCCTCAGGCAGGGGGCACATATTGGAATTAGATATATAGATGATTATTTATGAGCCACCACCAACATCTAGGTGTGTTCAGTACAATATTAAAACATATTTGTTTAAAATATTTGTCTCTATAGTGATAGCTAAGTTAGCTAGCGAGGAGGCTTATAAGCTGTATAATTAAAAAACAACCCAAAAGGGGGGGACTCAACCCAAAAACTGAATTAGTTCTTACATGTTAATTTAAATGTCCAGTAACTTTGACTAAACATTTTTCATCTTCAAATCCCTTCAAAGCTTTCCTTGATTACAGATGGCAGTGAGACAAAAGCAATGACTATGCATACCATAGGCAATGCTGCCTCTATCATATCACCTTCTTTATTCTCTATCTCTAATTACAAGCTCAGCGTGTAGCTCAAAGCTCCTGAGATCCCCCTCCCAAGAGTATCAAAATAGTCTATAATAGTTACCTATGTAATATTTCTCTAAGACAGAGTTTTTGTAAATATAGTTACCAAAATACGAGCAAAGGACTCTGTGTGCTTAAAAACAGAAATGCTGATTCATCATTCATGAATTTTAGCTTTCCATTGTTGATCATAATCACAGCAGTATAGTTTCTTTCTCTCACACATAGCTAATTCAATACTCTCCTTCACAAGTATTCATCTGTTTTCCCAGTGTGGTGAACTTTTCCTTATTTTAGTGTCTAACTTTATGCCTGAGATTGGTTCTCTTGTTTTTCCACAAGAGAATTTGGAGACGGGAAGGGCTATTCTTGAACCGTTTTGAGGTATTACCAAGCCTCACAACGGCTCAACTTGATCTACCAGGCCTTCTGAGAACCAAACATTTTGAAGCCCTCTGTAGTTTGGACTCACCCACTCACACATTCTCTCTCCCAAACTAACTGGCTTTTATTTCTTTAGATTATGGTTATTGTTGGAGAACATTTGTGTCACATCAAAAAAGAAGAAGTAACTTCTGGCCACGGAGTTTCTTTCCTTTGATATGTGTTAACTCCCAACAACTACACTTGATCCTTGAGTGAGTAGCAACTTTGAAAAGACTTCGAACTTTCCAGAGGTATAACTTGCTTGTTCTAGCCTACTACTGAAATATATTTGTATTTCAAAGGGGGCTGTACATGACAAGGCCTCTGACACCGCATCCTCCTGTGCTGTACTGTCCAGGCCACCAGTTATGATTCGTTTTCCAAGGCCCCGCTCTCTCTGTCTCAGTGTATACAGGAGAGGTGGGTAGAAGCTAAAGAGGGCTTTGTCACTGGTTGCACCTCACCTTTGGAGTGTTTCCT
Source organism: Euleptes europaea (assembly GCF_029931775.1). NCBI lineage: Eukaryota > Metazoa > Chordata > Lepidosauria > Squamata > Sphaerodactylidae > Euleptes > Euleptes europaea. The sequence goes on along the minus strand of NC_079320.1, from coordinate 31,863,267 downwards.
CCCTTGAGGCTCACCTGGTGCCTAGCTTACTGTCACTTACTGTCAAAACATTTCTCCATACATAGGCGGCGTTTAATCACACTTTCATCCATTCCTTTTGGTTGTTTCATGGCCTGTATTGCACTGAAGTACTGTTAATGCTGTTTTAAAAATCATTTTTTCCTGAGTTATGAATGCTGTTCTTATAACTTCCAGAATGATCACTGCTGTTTCATGCCTTTCATGTGTATTTTATCAACATATTTAATGCTGGCTTTTATTGATTGTTGTCATGATTTTCCATTTATACTTTAGTTTGCTTTTACTTTAATAGGCACCTCATGAGAAGGTGGTCTATAGATTTTCTAAATAAATAAGAACATATTTTATATTTATTTTTGGAAAGCTACATTTAATAAATCCTAATTGAAGTGAAACAAACGTGAAGTTTATGGAGTTCTTTTTGAGGAAGGTGTGTGGAGAAAGTTGTTTCTGTTGATATACTATTGTTTTTTAAGGGCAAATGGAGAGTGAACATTATTTGATTGATGTTTACAAAACAGCCCTTTAGCCAAGGAGTTGGGGGAATGGGATAAATAACAAATCTTGTTCATTTTCCTTCCTTTGTTCCTGTTGAACAGCTCTATGGTGGAAGAAGGGGAGAAGAAGCTCCCATCTCCCCTGAGCTGTTCCTCCTTCTTTCCCCCCATTTCTGTTTAACAAAAAAATGACTCTGAAAATCTGGTAACTGGCTTCCAACTAGACAAGGGAAAAGGCTAATGGAAAGCAGGAGCTGCTTGAGAAACTCCCACCTTTCCCTTGTAATGAAGCTGCAGCAGCTGACTGGGATGCATAAATTATTGTACCAAGTCAAAAATGTTGTGAACCACTTTGGCAAAATTGTAAGCAAAGGATCTTTATTATACAAGAATAGGGGATGGGAAGGGCTATAGAAGACATTGCAAGGAGCAATGACTCTTGGCGTGTATTTACAGGCATTGTAAATAACACACACATGACTAAAGGTAAAATGGGGAGAGGTTTGGTCAAAGGTTTAGCAGGGCTGAAGACAAAGCAAGGCCGAAATACAATCCAAAAGCTAACAAAGCTGCTGTTAAGTCCGCCTGGGGAGGACACGCGAGGTCAGAGAAGGAGTTCCAACAGCAACGCGTTTATTGTGACAGAACAGAACTAGGGAATACAGTGAACCGGCCCTGCTTATATGCCCCCCTGGCCACCCACGGCCACTCCCCCCCAATCTGTGATAGGGGGGGAACAACCCCCGGGTTGCCAATGGCGCGTGCCGGCTTAGAGCCAATGGCGTGTGCTGGCTTAGGGCCAATGGCGCATGCAGATTTAGGAGCCTTCGTTGGGGACTCAAGCTCCTAGGTTTTCCCCTGCTTACCGGCCTAACTATATACATACATACATAACAACTGCATATACTTTTCAGTACAGTTTCAGATTTACTTTCGGTGGTCCTAGTCATTCACATCAGCAAGATTGTTCAAGCAGCTCCTGGTGCTCCTGTTTGATCCCACAAAATGCACATGGAACTTCCTCATTCATGAGATTTACAGTATGGCAACGTGCTCACATTCCAGCTGAGGTTGTGGGGAGGTGTCCCCTTAACGGGCAGTTGCCCTTTCCCATTGCAATGGCAAGGGTCAATCCCCCGGCTCTGAACTGAGGAAGAAGTGCAGTGGGGATTTCACACTTTCCCACACTTTCCCAGCACCATATTCCATTAAGTGGATGGAGCCTATTCCTGACTAGAGTATGCTGGCAGAGTTTTCTCAATGAAGGAAAAGGTGTACTGAGTGGGGAACATAAGCAAAGGATCGGCATTAGAATATTAATATAGAATATTGATATAACAATCTGTGTATCATTTTCTGTGCATTTCCAGCTTTTCTTGTGAATTCTCATCCAGAAAAAGTTTTTGGCTCCTTTCATTGCAGAGATATAAGTAGAAAGGCATATCTCCACAGTGAAAAGGGCTAGAGACTTAATGAAAAATGTAAACTGGGAATTCACAGAAAATGATTAAACAGGTTGTTATATCATTATATTGATATAACAATATTCATTTGCCAATTAAACTAGCAGTCCTACCCATACCCTCAAACATCCATTCAGGCCTTCTTGTGATCTTTCTCAAAACCTCACAGCAAAGCAGGTTTGGGAAAGGTCATAGAAAAGATGGGGAACACCCGGGAGGTACACAAATGCACCACAATGCTGTGGGAAACCAGGAAAAAACCCACTTCCCAACAGTGTCAAACCTGAGGCAAGTAACTCAGTGAAAACAGCAGGGTCGTGATGTGGAGGCAGAACATCTCTTGCCTTGAAAACCCTGCGGGGTCGCCATAACTCAGCTCTGACTTGACAGCACTCTCTCCACCACCACATATCTGCCACAGTCATGTGCAGCAGTGTGTAATACACAGGGCTTACTTTTTCACTTCTTGATTCCCTGCCTAAAAATGTACGCATGAGAAGGAAACAAGTATGCTGAAGCTTCTGTGGCTCTAAGCCAAAATCATGAGGGCACCAAGGCAACAGCCATTGTCTCCAAAATCTGGCAAGTGGGGTGTGGTGGGGTGGATACTACAGTTTCTTTTTTACAGTGAATGCTTTCTGAAGAACAGAAAGTGGAAGTAGGAGGGTACCATACAAAAGAAGCAAGAAGAGCAGATTTTGAAGGTACAACAGGATGGCTCTACAGCCTGTAGAAGAGAAAGGTAAGAATTCAGTTCTGTAAATGGATTGAGGGTTTTTCTTTTTTCCTGCAGGATTTTAATGACCTTTACAGTTTCACAGTAGCAGAAATTCAGTAGAAAGTTCAGCAAAGGGATCCAATATGCAGTGCACGCTGGACTGTCTGATACCACAGAGGGCAAATTAATATAATCTTGGCAACTGCAGCACAAGTTTTTAATGTATTACCCTATGTTCAGTCTGCTTGCTGTACAGACATCTGATGACTGGGTAACAGGTTCAGAACAGACAAAAGGAAATTCTTCTTTACTCAATAATGAGTTAAATTGCAATATTCACTGCAGGTAGACACAGATGGCTTTAAAAGGGTTAAACAGATTCATGAAGGATAAGTCCATCAATGGTTACTGCTAGCTATGGTGACTGAAGAGAACCTCCGTATTCAGAGGCAGCAGACTTCTGAATACCAGACTTCTGAATACTAGGAGGCGGCAACAAAGGAAAGCCTTGGTCTCTAAACTCTGTTTGCCAGCCCTCTAGGGAAACAAATTGGCCGTTGTGTGAATCAGGATGTTAGACTAGACCAGCGTTTCTAAACCTTTTTAACACTTACAGAACACTTGAAATAATATTCATGGCTCAGGGAATCCCTACATACGATTACATATGATTAACGTATGATTAGCCTATTCATCACTATTTCTCGCGAAACCCCTAGCGATTTCTCGCAGAACCCTAGGGTGAACCCTGGTTGAGAAACGCTGGACAAGACGGACCACTGATCTGATTCAGCAGGGCTTTTGTGTTATGACTATTCGGTATAATAATTGCATCATCATAATATAATATTCAGTACAGTAATTGCATCAAAGGGTGAAAACACATGGTCGCTTTAGCCTCCTTTATTCCCTGTTTCAGCCAGGATTCAGCCAGGATCGAATGCACGTTCGACGAAATGCACACGTTTGATTTTGGCTGAATCCTGGCAAACATTTTCATTTGTTGTTGCAAACATTCATTTGGTATAGCGGCCTCAAATAGCAGAATCATGTCTGCTGTGCCTGAACTATTTCATGGCTAGGGTTGCCAGCTCCGGGTTGGGAAATACCTGGAGATTTTTGGGGTGGAGCCTGAGGAGGGCGGGGTTTGGAGAGGGGAAGGACTTCAATGCCATAGAGTCCAATTGCCAGAGTGGCCGTTTTCCCCAGGAGAACTGATCTCTATTGGCTGGAGATCAGTTGTAATAGCAGGAGATCTCCAGCTAGTACCTGGAGGTTGGCAACCCTATTCATGGCTCTGCTATTATATTGCTGCATTTGTATGCGCTGGTTAGGTGTTTTCAGAGCCATTTTTCGATTCCTTGTGTTTGGTTATTGGCTCCTGTCATCCTATACAGAAATTGTATAGGAACAGGGCCTCCTGATCATATAGTTGAACTAGGTGGTCACCTAGGGACATTTCAAGTGGCACATTAAAAAAACACAATTTAAACATATTTTCTCTTATAAACTAAAGTATCAAATATTGTACTTATAAAACAGAATATTGCCATTTCAAAAGTTAAGCTATTTATTTCACACTGTGCAGCACAGCTATGTATGTACATATGTCACAGCACAGCTTCTTTCTAGACTTCTTATTTTACTCTTTTGAATACGTGGGTGGGTAGCCACAAAAGTCAGTTTGCCCATGGTACCAAAAGCCCTTGGCCTGGCCCTGTATAGGAAAATAAGACATCCATCTCTTGGATTCTGCTGATTTTGGGGGTTATGTTCATTGAAGTTTTGTTTTTAAACAAGATGTATACAGGGATGAGGTTGCAACCATTCTTCTAAAAATACCCCTTCCAGAGCTCTATATAGAACTGCATCAATTAATTCTTCAATTTGGTTTCCAACAGGTCAATTAGCCGGAGATGCCATCAAAGGGTAAGGAAGGCAGTTTTCTATTACATTTTTTTCTTACAAACTCATAAAGCTATTCAACTGCAGTCAGGAGCAGTGAAACAACATTTCAGTCAGGATCAAGTTATAGGGTTGCCAGCAGGTCCCCCCTGGCCACCAGCAGGGGATGGGAGGGAGGGTTGCCAGATCCAGGTTGGCAAACTCCTGGAGATTTGGGAATGGAGTCTGGGGAGGACAGGGATCTCAATGGGCTACAATGCCATAGAGTCCAGTATCCAAAGCATCCATTTTCTCCAGGGGAACTGATCTATGTAGTCTGTAAATGAGCTCTATTTCCAGGGGACCCCCAGGTCCCACCTGGACGCTGGCATCCTTAAGTTAGTACCTGCCAGCAAAATTCATTTTCTTCTTTGCTTTGCAACAGTCTACTTCTCTGTAGTAAATGTGTTCCATTCTTTTGGAGCTTGGAGTTTTTTGGCATTTTGGTATATGAATCTCCCCTTTCCATTATTTTTTTATTCTTTTGAACCATTCTTGACTTGTAATGGAGCTCTTGCAAGCAGAATGAGCTTGTGATGTTTTTGACAACTCTGTTCCTGTAATCTGGGCCAGTTTTTTAGACAGCATGAGTGCACTCCAGGACTTGGTTTGGGCAGAAACAGGGAGAAAGGAAGTTGTGGTCACTGCAGCTTCACACAGGGAAAAGAGACTTACTAAACTGTGTTCCTGTTTAAAACTACCGGTATGCTGCCTCTTTATTCTGATGCCTAGTGTTAAGGATACAAATAGAGCTGAAAAGGGACCTCTGTCTCTCCAGGTCCAAAGGTAATCACATACTGCATTGGAAACAGAAGATGGGGCAATAACTTTTATCGGTTTCCAAGATTTTAAATTATATAAGTATATAAGATAGAAAACCATTCATATTGCTCTCATTTTAGATGCATGAAATCCTGGCTGCTCCCCATGTCTGTTTAATTTTCTAAACCTTAGACTTTTCACTTACCTCAAAATTCCTTGGATGTTCCATGTGAGGAGGAACCCTAAACGTCTTCAGATTTTCTCCTGTGCTGAAATCTGTTCACTCACAAGAGGCAATTTTAGGGGTTACTCCATACAGACAAAACATACAACACCAAGAAGGTAAGTGGGGAATGGTTATATTCTGTTATGCTTGCGCTTTAGGTGGACAATGGAACCAGATGTCTTCAAAAGGAATTATACTCCAGTACAACATCCAAAGCTAACTTATCTCCTGTATGAAATACACTGGGGCAAAAGTTACAGGACCTGGAAGCACTGGTGTCGAAATGATGACAATCACCATGCTGAAATCAACTTTTTTGAAGATTTCTGCAAGGAGATAGAACACCGCAGAACCCAGCCATGCTCTGTCACTTGGTTTCTATCGTGGAGTCCGTGTGATGAATGTAGCCAGTTTATAATTGAGTTCTTGAAGAAACACCCTAACGTAACACTGGACATACGAGCCTCTCGGCTGTTCAAGGATTGGGAAAAGAGGAACAAGACAGGACTCAGAGCCTTAGTTGATCATGGAGTCCATATATCCATCATGCATCCGGGTGGTAAGTTTACATCTTTATTATAGATCTACAAGTGGGAACCTGCAAGGACTTGTGGGAAGTATTTCATTTCCCCCTACCCCACTATATCTTCTTTCACTTTCCAGAAAGCCCCTATAGACTCTCCCCTTTTCCTGCTTCCTTCTCACCTCAGGATTGCCAGCTCCAGGTTGGGAAATTCCTGGAGATTTGGTGGTAGAGCCTTGGGAGGGGGAAGTTTGGTGAGGGAAGCCACCTCAGTAGGGTATAATGCCATACAGTCCAATCTCCAAAGCACCAATTTTCTCCAGGGGAACGATCTCTGTCATCTCGAGAGCAGTTGTAATTCCAGGTGATCTCCAGCCCCCACATGAAAGTTGGCAATCCTAGTTTCCCTGGAGGAAATTGCTACTTTAGAGGGTGTAACCTATGGCATTGTACCCTTCTAAGGTCCCTCCCCTCTTAAAATCTCACCCTCTCCAGGCTTCACCCCCCTCAAATATCCAGGTATTTCCTAACCTGGAGTTGGTAACCCTACTTCCTTCCCAATCAACAGCCTTTCACCAACCTAACTTTTATCTGGCTATCATCTTCAGCTACATTTATTATGTCCTTACTTCATTTTTATCCTGCCTTTCTCCTCTCCCCAAACCCTGCCCCCCCAGATTCCACTCCAAAATCTCCAGGAATTTCCCACCTTGGAGCTGGCAACCCTAGTCAGGCCCGGCCCCAATGAGACTTCCCTCAAAGGTCAAAATATCCCTGGATAGGGCCCTGCCATTTCCCCCACATTTTACTGGCAGAAGCTCCAAGCCTGGAATGCTGTGGTTGCCTAGCAACAGCCACTAAGGGAATCAGTTTGTTAAAGCTACAGGCCTTCCATTTTTCATTTCGGTTTTTTTCAACCCCTCCCAATGTTTTTTTTTTTTAATATTTTACATTTTTCTGCAAACTTGGGATGTTTTTTAGGTTTGCAGAAAGCTCTGTCTTGCCCGTTCACCACTCCAGGCACTGGATTTAAGTATCCTCAGATGTGGGTGACTTAGCTATTGGTATATAGACAAGTGGAAACCTGCAATAACTTGCAGGAGGCATCTCATTTTCCCCTCTCCCACTATTTCCTCTTTCCCTTTCCTGAAAGCCCTGTTTCCCTGCTTCCTTCTCCAGCCTGGGTCCCCCAAGTCTGCAGAAACATCTGTTTGGGGTTAGTGTGGCCCCGATCTGTGGATTTAGGCATCCGCATATGGAGGCCACACTTGAGAATTAGATATATAGATGATGATATATATAAAATGGATGGAGGAGAAATGTCTCTTAATACGGGCCTTACTAACTAAATAGCAGTTTTCAACATCTAGGTATATGATTAAAACTTAAGTAGGGAAACAATTGGCACTCAAAAGATATCCATGATTTTACAAATCCTGTTACTAACCAGATGTAAAGTCTACATGAGAGAGCATTGCCTCATTAATGACTCTGTGGATTATCTCTAGTGCAAATCCAAATCCCCTTCGAAACCAATTTACTGTCATGCTTCAGCCAAACAATCCAAGGATTTGTAGCTTGGAAAGGGTTCTAAGATTTCTGTAAGATATTTCCAGACACTTTGCAGAACTACTATTCCCATTGCTTATAATTAGCCACTATGACAGTTGCACCTATTGAACATAAGAACATAGGAAAGGCCCTGCTGGATCAGACCAAGGCCCATCAAGTCCAGCAGTCTGTTCACACAGTGGCCAACCAGGTGCCTCTAGGAAGCCCCCAAACAAGATGACTTGTTTGCTGTAGGGAAAGGCTGGACACATATAAGAGTGCTTTTTGTTTAAATGGTTTTTAGTTTCTAAAGCTCCCTTAGACCTGTTTGGCTAGAAGTTATAATGGGACAAAAGGAATAATTATATATACTCTGAGCAATGCTGCATTTCCCCCATCACCGTCAATGCTGTTAAAAATTGTGGTTTGCCTCCCCAAAATCTCCCCCAGAATCTCCCAGCCAGTGAGGTGCAGTGGTTAAGAGCGGTGGTTTGGAGTGGTGGAGTCTGATCTGAAGAACCAGGTGTGATTCCCCGCTCCTTCACATGAGCAGCGGAGGCTAATCTGGTGAACCGGGTTGGTTTCCCCACTCCTACACACGAAGCCAGCTGGGTGACCTTGGGCTAGTCACACTCTCTCAGCCCCACTCACCTTACAGGGTGTCTGTTGTGGGGAGGGGAAGGGAAGGTGATTGTAAGCCGGTTTGAGTCTCCCTTAAGTGGTAGAGAAAGTCGGCATATAAAAACCAACTCTTCTTCTTCTTCTTTATGTTTCTCTTGCATCTCTCAAAGAAAGGGCGCATATCTTCCTTTTAAGTCTCTCAGGCCTCTGTCATTCTTCTTTTGGGAAATCACTAAGCAGACACCAAAATTTCATGGTTCTCCGTCAGTTACACACAGGTCAGAATTTCTGTTAGCTGTGTCACATCGACATATGACATGGTCCCATGCTAGCCTGACAAAGACTTGGAGAAATACTTCATCTGCAATCTTTGGTACACTTGGGAAAGTTGTTTTAGGTTAACCTTAGAGCACTGTCAGAGTACGAATTAATTTTAATTTCAAACCTGTTACATTATGAATCTAGTTTATCCATGGAATCTGCAGTCTGGAACCAAATCTCTATAAATGCATGTGGCTTGCCTGTGTGTAAATTTGCTAATCTTTTACAGGTCAGTTTTCCCATTCAAAACATATCCCCATTCCATACTGTAGCTAACTACTGAGCCTCAGAAAGGAGGTGATTAGTTCACCACAAACTAGCCAGGAGGGCTTTGATGCATTTAACAATTAAACAGCAAGATCTTCTACACCTTGGGGTCAAGTGAACATTAATTCTGAAAATGTTCTTCTTCCGAGATGGAAACCAAACATAAACTTTTATCTTGAAACTCTCTGTGCTGTACGCATACTCAGAAACTGACAGGTTACTTATCTCGTCAGATTATAGCTATTGTTGGAGAACATTTGTGGCTCATCAAAGGAACGAGAACGAGAATAAAGGCTATATGCAGTTCTTTCAGAAAATATGTGATTGGAATGAAGAACTTCGCTTAGTCCTTGAGTGAGTGGCTATTATATTCAGAATCTTGCATGGATATATGTGTGGCTTCTGGCACTTGGTTGCTCTTACCTACTACCAAAATGCCAGTAGTATTGACAGGTGACATAGTTTATAATGAATGGTCTGCTAGGGAGGCACCCCATGTGTCTTTTTGCTTTGAATACACACAAACGAAACCCAGTGGGGTTCAATGGAGACCAGGGCATCAATTCCAAGGGCTCCCGTACTGATGGTTTGCTCCCACCCCAGAAATATTTTGCTTCTTCAATTTTACTTATCTTTTGTTACTAGTGAATGGCACCCATTGTCCCAAAATACAGACCATTACTTTGGCCTGGGTGTGTATACACACACACGCACACACACATGCTAGCATGGAGAGCCAGCATGGTGTAATGGTTAAGAGCGGTGGTTTGGAGTGGTGGACTCTAAGCTGGAGAACCAGGTTTGATTCCCCACTCCTCCACATGAGCAGTGGACTCTAATCTGGTGAACCAGGTTGGTTTCCCCACTCCTACACACGAAGCCAGCTGGGTGACCTTTGGCTAGTCACAGTTCTCTTCGAGCTCTCTCAGCCCCACCTACCTCACAGGGTGTGTGTTGTGAGGAGGGGAAGGGAAGGTGATTGTAACCTGGTTTGATTCTTCCTTTTAAGTGGTAGAGAAAGTCAGCATATAAAAACCAACTCTTCTTCTTCTTCCTCTTCCTCTTCTTCCCCCTCAGTCTGGATAGATGTGAGAGCTAGACCTGCTTTTCCACAGTTGGCCCCACCCCTTATCTTGAACCAGCCACAAGTTCCAGGCCCTGGAAAAGTCATTTATTTTATTTTATTACGTTTTATCATGTCCTTTCTTCAAGGAATTTAGGGTAGCATACATCTTGTATCCTTTCCCACCCTTTATCATTAGACTAGCCTTGTGATGCAGGTTAGACTGAGAGACAGTCACTGGCCCAAGGTGGTTTAGTAAACATTATGGATGAACAAGGACTGAATTTGGGTCTCCCTCGTCTCAAGTTAAATACTTCATGGTATCAGTTAGGGGTGTGCATACGGCAAAGCTGAACCTAAAAAATGGCACCTTTAAACAATAGCTGGCAAATCCCAATTGTGAAAAGCTAAACAAAATTGGCTTTTTTCAGGATTGTTTTGGGATCGCTGGCTACAACCCCTTTTAAAAGGAAGAAAACTGCTTTGGCACATTCACACCTAGCGCCTTAAAGTTTAACCCCCCCTCCCTTCTTCTCCATTATAGTCTATGGGGAATCTTTCCAGGGCTCTGGGGGGAGGCTGTTTTTTTAAGGTGGAGGCACCAAATTTGCAGCATAGCTGCTGGTGACTCTCCTTACAAGAACCCCCAAGTTTGGTAAAGATTGGGCCAGGGGGTCCAATTTTATGGATCCCATTTTTCCTCCATTTGGGCCCCCATAAAATAGGACCCTCTGATCCAATCTTTATCAAACTTGGAGATTCCTCTAAGGAGAGTCACCAGCAGGTATGCTGAAAATTTGGTGCATCTACCTTAAAAAACACCCCCATGGAAAGATTTCCCATAGGCTATAATGAAGCCAATTTTTTAAAAAATTCCCAACCCCCCAAACCCATACCAGTATGTGTATTTGGGAAAATGTGGGAATCCTGATCATTTTCAGGCCCAATATACCCAAATCTGAATTTTTTTTTTTTGCACACCCCTAGCATTAGTCCCTTTCATTTTTAGAGAAGCAATTTTCACAATCCCAGTTTTCCCTCTCTTGCATTCAGAAGGATTTTGCTTCCCTTTCCCTGGTTATTACTGCTGGTGTTAAAATTCTGAGGCTTCAAGCTTCTAGTTACATTCTAGTTACATGGACTCCCATCCATGTTTCTCCGTCTTTACATTCTGACTGTCACTACATTGTGATCACCACTTCTTTCTGTTGTAAAGTGGTTTTCTAGAGTAGCGTTGTTCAATCCTCAGCTCTCCACGTTTCTCTGTTCCCACAACAGATCCTGACATGCTACAGATGGTCACCCTTTGGTGCTGGCTGAGAATCAATGATGCCCTCGCAAACCTCTTGCCAATCCCACACCTCTGTATATTTTGCCAAGAACTGTTATTGTCAGAAACATACACATTTAATGATGGGCAGTATTTTCCAATTCAGAATTTATAATGAAAACATTCTTTAAAAAATAAATATCTTGTATAAAAAGGGTAAGTGTATGAATGAGTTCATGTAGGCTTTATGTTGAGTGTAATGGGAAAATGAGTTGGAAATAATATGAACTGTTTTGTTTTTTATTTCATATGAATGAAGGATGTTAATAGCGAATAGTTACACAAATGGGTGGCAAGCCGTATACAATAAAAATGTTCACAACTAGGTTAAAGAAGAAGGTGGGTGTATGTAGGCTAAGGGAGCCGGTGGTTGACATGGGGAGGGATGCTGTCCTTTTCAGGTGGGCCTAAATCCATCAGTTGCAGAAATGAGCAGGGACACGTCAGCATTGCCAAAAATTAAGCCATGTTCATAAGCCATCCTGTTTCCTGTTTTCTCCAACTTAGAGCACTGGTGTCAGCTCATTACACCGCAGCCATACCAATAGCTTGTTTGGGTTGGGAAATAATAAGAGACTGTGTAGAATTCTGTGAGGAACAGTGTTGGAGCATTTGTGTGGGCTAAAGTTATCACACAGTTAGATCTGAGTCACATGTGAGAGACTTCATACAGGAACTGTACCAGTACAGAATCATAGGTGGTGATATTTTCCATGAGGTTTCCTGTTCATGAAAATCATTAATCTTACGTGCCCATGACAATGCTTATTGTTAAACAATGCTTTAAAAAATGTTCCCCTTTTAGTTTCATACGAAGCTGATTTCAGACAAAGGTCTCTCCATGAGAAGCAGAAGAGGTAGGGTAGCTAATTACACAGTGACGACCATCTCAGAAGCTGCTTCCACAAGGACATGGAAAGGCATCCCTGTTGCAGAAGGCGCAGCCAACTGGGATGGTGCTTACATCCATCCCTGCACTTGTTGTTGCTGGTCCCTGCCCCTCAGGGCCAAACTACATGTCACAGCATACACGGGTTGGACCCATAGATGCCGTCGCCATTTTAGAATTCAGTCATTTAAAAATGCCATTAGGACCTGATCAGGTGTGGGGGGACCAGGCTACCTCGTTTCCCCCCAGCCCTGTGGGGGGCTGCTTTGCCACTTGAAAATGGGGGGAGGGGAGAGAGAGAAGATTACTTGGTCCTGCTGCGATGCAGGCCTGATCACAGCTTTTATAAATGGCTGAATTCTTCTCTAAAATGGCGACGGCATGCATGGGTTGGACCCACGGACACCATAACATCTAGTTTGGCCCTTATCCTCCCTTCTCTTGCAACAACACTTGTGCTCTACCCTCTTCCATTGTCCGCACCCCCTTTCCCTTTCCCCAGCTGAGTCACAGTCAAAGTTACACTTACAGTTCCAATAGGAACAGAAAAAAGCCCTGAAGGTCTAAAAGGGTCTGTGTGAGGGGGGTGCAGAGATGCAGAGTTTATCTCTGCTCTCTCCCCATATTGGCTGTGGGTGGAACATCCACATAGCTGCCCCACCTGAAGCCACCCCACATTTCCTCTTTTAAATTTTAAGGAGCCCCTAAATGGTGCCTGGAATGAACACCAACATCATGTCAAAACTAAACAACAACAGCCAAACAAACAAACAAACAAACAAAAACTAAAAAAACCCCCCAAAAACCAATGGCAAGGCCATGGTGTGTTTCATATAGGATACATGGTGTGTTTCATACAGGGGAAAAACCCCTGTGGAAGGAAACCCAAACTCACATGTAAACTAGCTAACATTTATTGAAAACATTTTGCTTTCTGTCCTGTTTAACCTATCCTAATTACTCAAACCTCCTCTAATATTGCTACATAAAGAAATAACATTGTTAACTATAAGGGAGAGAATTGTTTTGAATAGAAGGCTATTACATGAGTTCAGGCTACCGAGGCGGAATCACAAAGATTCAGTGGCTTCCTACTGCTGTAAATCTATAAGCCTATCAAACTGTGCACTATAATTACAAATGAAGATGAATAGGTATTGAAACAAACTCGGGATCTTTTATGATGACTTTTCTATATTTTTCTTTGATACCAGTTTTTAGACAAAGAAAATGTCAGTGTATTACTGTAACCAAGCAATTTAACTGTCGCTGGGCAATTGAACAGAAGTAAGCCTGCATCTTTAGGACTGCCTGGTCTCCTGCAGTTTTAAAGGACTGCCCGAATTAGAGTATTGCTTGTAAATCCATTAAATCAGACCTGAAACTCAGAGGAGACCTCTTCAAAACTGCAAAAGTTTTAAAGTACTGGACCGTTATAGCAAATGGGCCTTTCAGCTGCTTGACCGACTGCTATATATGTTGTCCTGCAGAGAAACTCAGTGTTCCATAAAGGAGCGATGTTTCCTTTTATGTGTGATAAAACACAACATATATTTCCTGTGGTTAGCTGATCACTATGATTTTTGTTTGGAGTGTCACATGAAATGAAGTACTTCCACTGCACTGATCGTTTGAAATATGTGTCTCTGTGAACATAAGAACATAAGAAAAGCCATGATGGATCAGACTCCGGTCCATCAAGTCCAGCAGTCTGTTCACACAGTGGCCAACCAGGTACCTCTAGGAAGCCCACAAACCAGACAACTGCAGCAGCAGCATCCTGCCTGTGTTCGACAGCACCTATTATATTCGGCATGCTCCTCTGATCCTGGAGAGAATAGGTATGCATCATGACTAGTATCCATTTTTACTAGTAGCCATGGATAGCCCTCTCCTCCATGAACATGTTCACTCCCTCTTAAAGCCTTCCAAGTTGGCAGCCATCGCCACATCCTGGGGCAGGGAGTTCCACAATTTAACTATGCATATTGTGCCCTGCTCTACAGACCTGCCCAAGGAACCAATCTCCCCTCTTCTGGCATCCCAAAACCCACGACTCAAGTCAGCCCCATGTTCTGAGCCTGAGCTTCTCCAAGTTCTCAGCACCCGCCATTCCCCTGTTATGTAACAGCCAATCAGAAGGCAACACTTTGTCTTTTGCACCTCTTTATTCTCTGCTCAGAATCAGTCTCATTTAACCACCCAAGCCGGTGCCCTCCATCCAACCCAGCTAACACCACATGTCTTCCCAGCTGGAAAACTGCAGTTCGGTTCGACTTCTTACATCGTAATCGAGCGTGCCACCCAATCTAAGCCGAGGCTCCAGATCAGCCTTTGGCACACCCCAGCTCCCTTCTGATCTTCCAGGGAAACTCACTTCTGGGCCCCCAATAAGATAACCAATGAATCAGCCAGCTGCCATCAACAGCCACACACATGAATAAGGCCACTCCCTCATTACGGGGGCTTGTCAAATGCATCATAGGAGACACCTCTGCAACTGCGCGTCATTTCAGACTTGCCAAAGAGTGTCATCTTTTAAGGGATGTCATGATAAAGCTGGCCTTTTAAAGATGCACAACTAAAGCCAAGACACGGCAACTGGCTCAAGCGCACACAGAGATCCTGAACTCCACACCCAAATTGCTAGCCATTTGGCCTACTGACAATTAGAAACATAGAAACAGAGAGCTGGAAGGGACCTCAAGGGTCATCTAGTCCAACCCCTTGCACAACACAGAAAATTCATAACTACCTCCCCCCCATTCCCCAGTGACCCCTGTTCTATGCCCAAAAAAACTCCAGGGTTCCTGGTCAATTTGGCCCGGAAGAAAATTCCTTACTGACCTCTTTAAACCTAATTTAATGTAAAATCACCACTGCAAGTCCTTAACCAGCCCAGCAAGCCAACAAACCAAAATGCCTCCATCCCAAAAGCAACCCTGTTCCCCTCAAAAGAACTCTCCAGTCAGACACAACACAGCAACCTCTTGGGGTACACAGGCTGCAATTTAATGCTTGTGAAGACATAACATAACAGCCATAACAGCCGAGTAGTTATTTCCCCAACAACTCACAGAATATTTGTTTTTTAAAAAATCCTTTCAGATGGGAATCCTACTGAAGGGAGACATGATAGAGGTCTATAAAATTATGCATGGTTTGGAGAGAGTGGACAGGGAGAAGTTTTTCTCCCTCTCCCATAATACTAGAACACGGGATCATCTGCTAAAGCTGGAGGGTGAGAGATTCAAAACACATAAAAAGAAGTATTGTTTCACACAAAGCATAGTTAAATTGTGGAACTCCCTGCCCCAGGATGTGGTGATGGCTGCCAGCTTGGAGGGCTTTAAGAGGGGAGTGGACATATTCATGGAGGAGAGGGGTATTCATGGCTGTTAGTTAGAATGGATACTAGTCATGCTGCTTACCTATTCTCTCTAGTATCAGAGGAGCATGCCTATTATTTTGGGTGCGGTGGAACACAGGCAGGATGGTGCTGCTGCAGTCGTCTTGTTTGTGGCTTCCCAGAGGCACCTGGTTGGCCACTGTGTGAACAGACTGCTGGACTTGATGGGCCTTGGTCTGATCCAGCGGGGCCTTTCTTATGTTCTTATGTACTCTTGTCCCCAGTTCCACAACAACTATATTAGCATTCTGTGTGAGGAAGGTAGAACCAAACAATATTCTGTCCTATATAAGGGACAGTGAATAGCATTGCTCTGAGGGATTGCAATTGCCTTTTAAGAAATCAGGTACCTACTCTACAACTGCCCGCATCCCCCTTCCCAGCTGAGTCACAGTCAAAGCTACACTAACAGCCCATTCCTGAGGCTGTTAGTGTAGCTTTGAGGGAGCGTACCACAGCATTTCAAGCATTTTTAAAAAGAGAGGTTCACAATGTGTGAGTACATAAGAACATCAGAAAGGCCCTGCTGGATCAGAATAAGGTCCATCAAGTCCAGCAGTCTGTTCACCCAGTGGCCAACCAGGTGTCTTTAGGAAGCCCACAAACAAGACAACTGCAGCAGCATTGTCCTGCCTGTGTTCCAAAGCACCTAATATAGTAGGCATGCTCCTCTGATCCTGGAGAGAATAGGTATGCATCATGACTAGTATCCATTTTTACTAGTAGCCATGAATAGCCCTCTCCCAGCATGGGACTCTCTAGAGTGAAACCATAACGTTTTTGCAAATCCTGGAATATCCCATGACATTGCTTCTGATTTTCAGTGATGTCACACCCTGGCGTGATACCAGTGCATATCCCCCCAGTTAGCCACCATTTTCTCCTACCGGCCTTTCAGATGCCAGCAGGCAACACTGAAGTTTGCCAGGAGATCTCCCACTGTAGTGGGAAACTGGGCAAACCTAATTGCAAACAGTACTGTGGGTTTCTTTCTATTTTCTGCTGATAGTTTGTCACTAGCACTACAGGCCCTGCAGATATCTCTGCCTTTCTGCCTAATGCTGATTTGAAATTGTTCAGCCTTCTGTTCCTCTGGACCTGCAAATATTAGTTCTTCCCTCCACTGGGGCCAATTCTCAGCTACATTCCCAAAATCATAGTCCATAGGGGGTACTTGCCCGGTGCTAGACGCCATTCCTGCTGTGTTCAGTTTTACATTCATAAATCTCATTTATGTCTGACACCATGTTATGTATCTGGTCTCTCACAAACAAGACTGCACCACAAGACCTTAAGCCTGTCTCTATATTACGTCAAAGTACTTTAACAATGTTGCTAAGAAGAAAAGAAAGGGAATCTTGGACACCACGTTGCATTCTAAGGAAGAAGGATAGGATAAAAATCAAATGTAACTGTGTCTGAAACCAAATCAGGGTGAGACTGAAGCTTTCTGTTCTCACTCAGTCATTTTGTGGATAAAAATAAGACAAAAAATGGCCCTCAGGAGTAGGAAGTGCAATAACGCCTGCTGCCAGGGCTGTGAACAGTGCAAACTGAGTGTGAGCTGTGTGTGTGTATGTAAGCAGGGTAGCTTTCAGGAAATCTTTCAGTCCTCTGGATAGCAAAATTTGGCAGGGTAGTTTGACCTTAGTAGATTTTTCATGTAACCTAAACTTTGTGTGGGTGGGATACACTACCATTGCTAGCAAATATTCTCATGCGTATCAAAGGTTACCAGCCTCTCCCAGAACTGCAACTGATTTTCAGACTACAGAGATCAGTTCCCTTGGAGAGCATGGCAGCTTCAGAGGGCAGACTCGATCATTTCCCATCCCTGTTGAGTTGCCTCCTCTCCTCAAACGCCACCCTCCCAGGCACTACTCTGAAATCTCCAGAAATGTCTGAAGCTGGAGTTGGCAACCCTACTTTGAATACGGGTCATCCCAGTCCTAGTGTTGCACTGTAAGGCTAACCATCGTGCCACTGGTTCAGTCTCACCGATTACATAACATCATAATGAAACCAATTCAGAGGAAGTATATTGCTTTCTGGCCCCTCTTTGGCATCTTAAATTAAGCAGAGAAAATGACACCTAGCAGGATGAGTAGGATTGCCAACCTCCAGGTACTAGCTGGAGATCTCCTGCTATTACAACTGATCTTCAGCCGATAGAGATCAGTTCACCTGGAGAAAATGGCCGCTTTGGCAATTGGACTCTATGGCATTGAAGTCCCTCCCCTCTCCAAACCCCACCCTCCTCAGGCTCCGCCCCAAAAACCTCCCAACGGTGGTGAAGAGGGACCTGGCAACCCTAAGGATGAGGGAGTTTGGCCATTACCAATTGTAATTGAGTGAACAATTTGCTGCTGGTTGCTGGCCTCCACCCAAAATTGCCCAAATGGCAATTTTATTTCATTTATATATTATGGTCATTGGACTAGAACTGAACTAAACTGAACGGAACTAAGCCCTTTCATAGCTTCTGACCAGGGTGGTGAAACTGAAGTACCTATTTTAGCTTGGCCATCTCTGTAACTGGGAACATTGCCTATTCTGAGGCTTAGTACATTCTTTCTTCTAAGAGACAGAAGACAACATTTCCCCTGAATTACTTCAATTTACTCAGACTTATAATTAAATAAGACACTTACATTTAGAAAAACATTACACAAGCATTTCACATCAGAATGGGGTGCTTGTGACTGAGGTATCTGAGGTATTGCATAGAGATTTAATTAAAAACTACTCATTCAGCACTATATGGCAGGTTATTTCTGCTTAAAAGGAATAACAATGCATTTCCAGAACATGTACGTCAGACTTGCTTCAGAGAACCATTGCTGCAAGGTGGCATCTGAGAATTTCATATTTGTTTTTGCTTTAAAAATATTAAAGGTAAAATAATTTTTGATAGTTTAAAAATAGAATACCATAAGTGAACCAGTTCCCCTGTTACCCTCTTAATGAAGTAAATTCAGTTCCCTTTCTGCTTTCGTTAGCCTATAGAATACATGGCCAGTGGAGTCAACACAGCCTGAGATACTTGCTTCCAATTCACCAACCTGCCAACTGCCTTATTCTACCCTCCCAGGAAGATAAGGAGTGTCACTAAATGCATACCCTATGCACCATTAACACCTTCACGGGACTTCTTTTCTATGGGTGGTGATGTAAATAACAGTTGTAAGTGACTGGGTGGCAGGCCCCCCCGCAATACAGATGTAATGTGGAATCCAGTTGTGTACACTCATATGAATGGTCCCTAGCAGAATATCTACATGCATATGAATTGTCCCTAGCAGAATATCTAACTGGATGACAAATCTTCCAAATGAAGACAAAAACAAAACTATTTAGACCTTTGATTCACAACCTGTCATCTCATGTTGTGAAATGTCTTTGCCTAGCTGCTTTATATCCTTGAAGTCCCCTTGTGGCATATGCTACAAAGCTGATGTAATGGTACAACATTATGAATCTCGGGTTGAAGGATCATAGCCTTGTAATATATTCAAGAAACAGCAGCATCAGCCATAGTTGTCCTTTAGTTCTGTAGGCTGGAAATTTTTACTTTGTTAGATATGGGTATTAGAGGATATGAACTAGAGCTTGACGCCAAATGCAAAATATCTCCTTGAATATTCCTTAAGAAAACAGATTTTGTTGTCAAAAGCAAATTCACAGCCAGTTATATAAACATGTGTTTGGCCACTGTGGGAAGCAGGATGCTGAATTAGGTGGATCACTGATATGATCCAACAGGGCTATTCTGAAGTTCCAATCTGGGTTTTTGGGTTGTAATCTGAGGAGATAAACTTCTCTGGTCCAGCTTGCTGGTACTTTTTTTGCTTAGTGACTCTGAGAAGAGTATCTGCTGTGCTAAATCACAATCTTGAATATATGCACAATTTTTTTAATTCATGGCTGAATTTTACAGATGATGGACTAAATTACTCTTCCCATAAAGATGTCTCTTCTAAAGAACAAAAGTGAATCTATGATAATAAAGATGATTGGGGCATATCACAATTGCAATTAAAATTGTAGGTTTTTAAAAAATTACCCATGACATAAGAGTTTAGTATTTAAAGTAGGTACTTTGGTAACTGGCTTAATGATCTTTCCTTGGCTTAATGATATTTTACATCTCCTTGATGAGGAATTGATGAAGCTTTTCTTGAATTTTAAAAGCATCCAATAGCTTGAAACATATTAACTATAGTAAGATGTGCTTCTGGCGGACATCTGTTTGTAATGAGATGCCATTGAGCCATGTAACCTTATCCAAAGGATGTTGATTCAGAAGTAAATCCCACTTAGTTGTTTGTCCTAATAGATGTTTTTAAGACTAAAACCTTAACGACTCAATTCATTTCAATGTAACTAACAAGAAAACTAGTAAAGCCACTATTCTTCAGCAAAAGAACTTCAAAAGTAAAATACAGAGTAAATTTGCTGAGGGATAATTTAACAATAGGCTTACTTGCATTAATCAGGCTTAAGAAGCAATGTGACTCTCAGATGACATTGCTAACATAAAGAAGTGTAATTAATTATATTAATAGAATATTGTGATTGAAACTTAACTGAGATATAAGAATAATTAAGATCAGATCATCTCACGATGGGATAGAATACTTTATTAAGAGGCGGACGGAGGTGATGGGGAAGTCAACAAATTTCCCTTTATTTTTTATTTTATTAAGTACTTAAATAACTATAACAACATTACTTATGATTTAGTTTTTTATATTACTTTTATTGTTGTTTGTTAACATGGAAAATTTATATTATAAAAACCAATAAAAAATTTCCACAAAAAAAAAAGACGCAATGTGACTCTCACTGCAGATGATAAATTAGTTTATATCACTTTCAGCCCATTCCTGGGGTGGGGTGGGGGCAAATTGTGGGGGCTGGGAAGGCGTAGCTTAGAAGTCTTCTCAGACGATTCCCGGCCACTGCAGAGGGGAAAAATAGCGGGGTTTTTTTTGTTTTGTTTTTAAAGCAGGAAAAAACACTTTCCCCTCCACAGGGGAAAGCGGGCCACCGGCATCCCAGGAGGCATTCCCAGGGCAAAAGGGGTTTGGAAGCTGCCTAAGCGCATCTCTCCCCCCCCCAAACTGCCCAGGACTGTTCCCGGGCCATTGGTGTTGGGACTTGCGCCAGCAGAAGGAGGCTGTGCCAGAGTCTGAGGGCCACCCTGCCACTGTGGTCCATGGTGGCTGGTGTAGGTGGCACGTTTGTGCCAGTTTGCACGGTGCAAGTGGCACAGATGCCAGCATAGGGGTCACGCCGCCTCCAAAGGAGTGTTGCTCCCCTCTCAGGAATGGGCTGTAACTCTGCTTTACTTCCCAATGGGGAACCAAAGTGGCTGACACCATTTTTCTCCCCTCCTCCATGTTATCCTCACAAAAATCCTGTGAAGTAGGTTAGGTTGAGAGAGACTGACTGGACCAAGGCCACCTAACGAGCTTCCATGGCAGTGATGATTCAGACATGGATGCCGGGGTGCCCACTGATACCTTTTCTTGCACCCACTGAGCATTTTGAGACAGTGGGTGGGGCCAAGTGGGGCTTCTGCCCAGCAAGGCTTCTGATTGGCCACTGAAGATTTGATTGGCTGTGCAGATTTTTTTTTTAATATTGCTTTAACAGCAGCTGCCGCCATACCGCAAGGATCTTCACTGTGTGACTGAAGGGAAGCTGTGAGAGCTGGACTGTGGCTGACTTGGTCTCCTGTGGCAGCCGTTTTGTGGTTGCACCCACCATGCTGTGTCAGAATTCCAATGGTGCCCATAGGCTCAAAAAGGTTGGGGACGCCTGTCCGAGTCCAGCACTCTAGCCATTACACTACACGGCTTGAGATTTGGCATGGAGAATGTAGTGCCCAGATATAAGGGCTGGTATAGAACACTATGTGCTCATATGCACACACATGGAAGCTTTGGGGAGGTTGGCATCCAGGGGCCATGAACCAACAAATCATACTCTCTCCCTGGTACTACCTCTCACCATAATGAGAGAAAGCTGTCTTTGAATTAGCTCACAGTTCCTCTTACCTCTATCCTTAGGAATGCAGTTTCTGTTTCCTAGCTCACAAGATCAAGCACTTTCCTAAGTGACGCCTTCGGACAATATAGGCTATGCTAATTAACATGGAGTAGACACCTAATGTGTATTGATGCTTTTGTGTATCAATCTGCTTGCAAGCAGCTATGGGCCTGCCCCATTCTAATGCATAAATTATGCTCACCTTCCTTTGTTCTCGGGTGGGTAACCCTGTGCCTTATCTGTGGTTAACTCACCCCAGCTCTGTGTTTAGCTAAATAAAGAACTGTTGCTTTTAACTTAACCTCCTCCTTGTTGTCTGTCATTGGACTCTATAAGACAACCAGGCACTTCAAGAACTTGTTCAGTAAAAAAAGCAGACGTTCCATGAGGAGATGCAACCCTTTCTGCATGCCTAGAGTCCA
Source organism: Euleptes europaea (assembly GCF_029931775.1). Lineage (NCBI taxonomy): Eukaryota > Metazoa > Chordata > Lepidosauria > Squamata > Sphaerodactylidae > Euleptes > Euleptes europaea. The sequence continues at coordinate 31,841,186 of NC_079320.1, read as the reverse complement.
TAGATTGTAACCACTGCTGTGGGAGCTGAAGGCAGGAGATGGGATGTAGTTGCAGGACGTAGTTGAAAATAAGTCTGTAATAAGTGCACAATATTGTCCATCAGAAGAAAAGCCTGCTATTTATGCAAAGACAGACAGTAAATCCTCATCTATCATCTTGACATTCTACTTGTTTGTTGTTCTGTTAGCGAAGGATTAACTCTCTAATTATAAAAACAAAAGTGCTGATGCAAAAATGGCAATGAACAGCTGGGGGGAAATGCTAGTGAGCCAACAGTGGGTCTCTGCAGGAGAAATAAAGGAGTACACATTGCATCTTTCAAAGTGTGTGTCTTTCTGATAGTGAGGAGACAGTTATGTGAATGGGAAAAGTTCTATTGTGGGTCATTGTATGAAGGTCAGCTCCTTTGTTGAGTTGTAAGAGTAAATCGGGGAGGGAAGAAGAGGTGAAGAACTGTAAATCTGAACAATATCAGACTGGCAGCTGCCCGGGTTGCATAGACCAGAGATAGTACTGAAAAGACTGCTAGAAAACAGCTGAAGGTTAGTGGTTGTGGCTAAAGTTCAGGTGGCCTTGCATGTACTCACATGTTTCTGAGAATTTCTTTCTGAGGAGTTACACATCTGGCAGCCTCAGACCCCCACTCTACCAAATACAGTGTAAAAGCAGTATGTGAGGGGCTGCAACCATGTATTGTTGCAGATCGCCCTACAGCAAGGGTTCGCAATGGGATTATCCTATGCAAACCAGCCTATCCTGATGCAAAAGATTGTTATAGCACAACAAATGTGCAATAACCAACGCTGTGTTGAAGCATCTTTGAGGGGCTTAACTCTTTCTGCCCTCGCTGCTATTCTCTGCATCTGCCCATCATTGGATATTGTGCTTTTGTTGAACTATACAGGGCAATCCATTTGACATAAAAATGGAAATCCTGCATGGGGGCAATTATTTGACCACTGAAGAAAGCCAGTGGGATGAAACATGTTTGGTCAAGGTCAATAATGGTCCTTTGTACTTATGCACATTTGTGAGGCTATTATTTGGGCCAGAATATATGTTTTTAAGCAATATTGAGATAGATAGATAGAAAGATAGATAGATAGATAGATAGATAGATAGATAGACAGACAGACAGACAGACAGACAGACGGACAGACGGACAGACAGACAGACAGACAGACAGAGACAAAATGTTTTTTGATCCTGGCTGAAACAGGGAATAAAGGAGGGTAAAGCAACCATGCATAAATGACCATTGACAGGCTGGAAAACTGGGCTAAAACAAATAAAATGAACATCAGATGAAATGAATAAAATTAAAACATCAGATCCCACTCTCATTCCAGATCCTTGAGTTTTTTTTTTTTTAAACTCAGAGAACTGGTTCCTTCCCGTGTGTGAGTTTTGTGGCTGTCCCTTTTCAGGGAGTTATTTATCTGATTATTTTAAAATACATTTACATATTTCTTCAAAAAGAATATCCCAAACAAAAATGCATTTGCTGGGCAGAAAACAAAACATAAAAACCAGAACGCTATTTTTTTAAAAATATATATATTTAAAAATATTTTAAAAATAATAATGTTGAATTTACTTAATAAATCAATGCACCCCCATCACCCTCAGTCACTGCATGATGCTTTGATTCAGGCATTCTGCTGCCAGTGGGAAAAACATAGAACATCTCACAATAAATAACCTTTTCGTTATGTGATCGATAGGTGCCACTGATGTACATTTCAAACTGACTGTGCTAAAACATAATCATAGTCACCAGCACACCTTATTATTTACATGCTTTTTCTGAGCCCAGAAGCATGAAGGGAGCAGAGTTTTGGCATTTACAATTCCAAAGAAACATCACCACTAAAGGGAGATCAGAGCATTGTGTTGGTTACACAAAGAAAGGCAAAGGGACACTTAATAGTTATTGATTGTTTCTTGCTTGGTTATTTGTTTGGATGAAGTATCCTCTTTATCAGATACCCGGGCAGCCCTTAAGGGAAAAGGACTTGAGAAAATTTTTACATTTTTAAAACTGGAATGTCTGGCTGGCTTTCTGTCAAAATTTCTCAGATTATGTTATAACACAAACGAACTAGAATCAAAAAGAGCAACCATAGATCAGTGGAGGAGGTAGGGTTGCCCGCTCCGGGTTGGGAAATACCTGGAAATTTTTGGGGCAGAGCCTGAGGAGTGCGGGGTTTGGGGAAGGGAGGGACTTCAATGCCAGAGAGTCCAATTGCCAAAGTGGCCATTTTCTCCAGGTGAACTGAATTATATCAGCTGGAGATCAGTTGTAATTGCAGGCGATCTACAGCTAGTACCTGGAGTTTGGCAACCCTATGTGGAGGCCATACTTTGTATGCAGCATTTTCTGTACACAAGTCTCAGGCAGACATGTGAAGAAACTCTTCATCAGACCCTGAACAGCCACTACCAATCGAAGCAGTCAGTAGTCTCAAACAGACTGGTGGTCTGACTTATTGGCTTGGCTCCTATGTGACATGAATGCAGCTGTCCTGCAGAAAGGCGGTTTCCCCCCTCCTATCGCAGCCTTCTATGCCTTCTGAAATTGTTCCTTCATGGATCAGTGAGGCCTCAGCAACATCAAGGGAGTCAAAGTGGGGGCTGCAGTAAAGATTGTTCTGTCCCCTCTTTCATGAGCAGAAGTACCTACAGCAAGAGGAAAGGGAGGTTAGGCTCCAGCTACTGATGGCTCATTAAATACACGGACCAATTGGTTTTTTTTGCCGTCAAGTTGCAGCCATCTTATGGCAACCCCACAGGGATTTCAAGGCTAGAGATGTTCAGAGGTGATTTGCCATTGCCAGGGCCCTAACTGGGGGTGGGGGTGGGTGGGCAAAGGAGGGCAGACGCCGCCCCTGTGGCATGCAGAAAGGGCAGCAGAACTGCCTCTTCTACAGGAGTGGGCCAGGTAGGAGAGGCAGTTCTGCCACCCTCTCTGCAAGCCACAGGGGCGGCAGCTGCCCTCCTTGTCCCCACCCCCCAGTTACTGCCTTAGCCATTGCCTGCCTCTGTGTAGTGACCTTGGTATTCTCGGTGATCTCCCAATATTGCCAGGGCTGCCCTGCTTATATTGAGGTGGTTTCATGTGTTCATGATGACACACACTTGTTGTTTAATATTACCAGATCTTTTTCAAATAATAAAGAGCTGCAGCTTCTTTGTATGTTCTGCAGAGGCCCCTGCAGGACTATATAGCTGTGGGGCCTTTTCCCACAGCACCTTCTGCTCACTATCCCTTCTCTGTGGAAATGTGGGTATCAGTGACTCCAATGGGCTTAGAAATGTGTGATGCTCCCCCTGGTCAAGGCTGAAATGCCTGAAATCATTATATGCTATGGGAAATGTATTCTTTGATTTGAAATGTATTCTTTGTATTCAATAAAGTATATCTGCACTTATAAACATGCCAGACTCAGCATATAAGAGTTGGCATCTATTATAAAGCCACACCAAGCACCTATAGATGTTAGCAGGCCTCAAACCTAAAGAGGCCACGTTTTACCCTCTAGTTAGAAGTTAATTAGAGAAGCTATAGACAATCTTAGTATGCTCTCATAAGCTGGTTTTCCACAGATAAGAACCAGCTAGGAACCTCCGTAGTTAGCCTTGGCAGAAATCAAGGTCCAAGATAAGAAGGCAGTAACTTAGGATCAAACAGAGCAGCACCTGACACTGTAGGGTCTTCTTGCTCATTAGTGAGCATGAGATCATCACTTTCTCTGTAACCGCCTTCAATTCTGTAATAGGGTATGCTAATTTGGGGGTCCCGAGTATTGGGCATTTGGGTCCTTATGTGTGTATTACGCCTCTGTAACCACCCATTATCGAAGTCTATATTCGTGCTTGCAATCCTTTTATGTGTGTGTGAATTGTCCTGCGCTTTGGGGAATTTTCACCAGGCGTTTTGTGTATTGGCCAATAAAACAAACTGCTTTGAATCTTCAACCTCCTACTGTTTTATTGTTATTGGGTATTGATACAATAAGACAGACATATGAAGGCCACACTGCCTTTCCTCTGCCATGACCTTCCCGGCCGTAGAGGACCAGCAAGTAGCGTTGCCAACCAGGTACTAGCTGGAGATCTCCTGCTATTACAACTGATCTCCAGCTGATAGAATTCAGTTCCCCTGGAGAAAATGGCTGCTTTGGCAATTGGACTCTATGGCATTGAAGTCCCTCCCTTCCCCAAACCCTGCCCTCCTCAGGCTCCGCCCCCAAAACCTCCCGCCGGTGGCGTAGAGGGACCTGGCAACCCTAATGAGGGAATTTGGCCATCACCAATTGTAACTGAGTGAACAATTTGCTGCTTGTCTCACCCAAGTTGAGTTGCCCCTGCAAATCTGGGGTGGGCCCCATTACCAGGGCAAACGGTTAACTGCATAGGTGGCACTGCCAAAGTCTAAGTGAGTATCCAGTTGTAAACATATCACTTGATAATTGTGTGGCATAGAATTGAGCCTTCTTTGTCAATCTATATAGCAGTTCCAGGAATGGATATGGTTAGTGGCTATGTGCTCTTTTCACTTGTTTCTGATTGTTGCATGGTCTTTCTTTCAGGTTGCCAATCTTCTAGATAAAGTAATGAAAAATCATTGTGGCCTTTTCTGCAAGTGCAAATATTTTCTTTAAAAAGTCACGATTTGCTAATAAAGTAGCAGCTGCCCACTGAAGTAGCTATTATTATTATTATTCACAGCCCATTCCGGGGGGGGGGGGGAGAAACGCAACGTCCGGGAGTGGTGCAGCTGCACTCAAAATAACTCGTGTAATCAGTTCTTTGTGGAATCAACATCCTGTTTCCATTTTAACATGCAGAACATGGATGTTCCAGTGTTCATCTCAGCTCTTGCAATTCCTTTCAGTCCCCAGAAAGATTGCAGAGCCTGGGTGGAATGTTGTGTCCTTAATGCTAGACATCAGTTTCAAACAGGAGCGCAGTTTAATGAGTCCAGTTCTTTCTCTGTTTGGAGCTGCAGTTACAATAACTTCCTTTCTCCCTGTTCCTGACCGCACCAAGTCCTGGAGTGGACTAGGGCAGTCTAAGACACTGGTCTGGATTAGGAGAACAAAGTTATCAAAATACCACATTGAACTGGAGAAGAAGCCACATTGGGGGAGCTGTAGTGAGGAGGGAGAAAGGATGAAATCTCACCCTCTTCTAGGTTTGCCAGTTCCCTCTTTGCTACCGGAGGTTTTTGGGGTGGGTCCTGAGGAGGGAGGGGTTTGGGGAGGGGAGGGACTTCAATGCCATAGAGTCCAGTGGCCAAAGTGGCCATTTTCTCCAGGTGAACTCCATCGGCTGGAGATCAGTTGTAATAGCAGGAGATCTCCAGCTACTACCTGGAGTCTGGCAACCCTACCCTCTTCTCTCTTCCATCAGTGAGTGGCACTGGTAGAAGAGGGTACTCTCTGCCCTTCAACCACTGCACATGTATGTAGGCCCCAGGATGGCTGCCATTTTCCTCTTGATTGACTCCACTTTCAGGAGACCTCCCACCCCCAGGAGACCTCCCACCCCAAGCATGAAGACTCAACTGCCAAGAGAGGGAGGGCAGTTGTGTGCCTTGGCCCAGAGAATCATTTGTGAATCATCACATCTCTCTAGAATGTATAATTCTACTATGAGTGTATATGTATTCATTACTACCAACATTTTTATAAACACCTTTTTGGTTGAATAGAAGTAAGCAGGATCAAAAGAAAGAGATGAAGATTTCAATGTAGCTTTACATTGTAAATGTGTAATACAGTACTGCGAGGTAAAAGGCGTGATACATGTTGACAGGAAGAAATCAGCGTCAGTTAAATTCCTGCCTTTTGAATCTTATTGCAATAAAGGAGTTTATTAAAAGGGGGAGAAACCCATCAGATAAAAATAACTTTCCAAATGTCTAACTCAAGAGAAGTAATTTCGTGACGCTCTGAAAGAAAAACATATGGAAAAGGATCACTGTGTGAAATTTCTTGCAGTTTTTCTTCAGAAGAAAGTACAGGTGACAGGTACAATTGGAGGTGTTGTCAATTGTTTGCTAAGCTATGTCAAAATATCCTTATTTCCTATGCAAAATGCCCCAATTTGCTAGAGACAGAAATAATTGCCAGGCATTATATTTTTTTAACTCCTCAAGACAACTGGTTCCCAAAGTTTATCTAGAAAAGACAAACTGGAAAACAAAATTATGAACAGAAAGAAAATTATGAACAGAAGAATGAACATCTTGAAGGTTTTCTGCTTTCTGCCAGTCAATGCGTAGGGTTGCCAATCTCCAGGTACTAGCTGGAGATCTCCCGCTATTACAACTGATCTCCAGGCGACAGAGATCAGTTCCCCTGGAGAAAAAAGGCACTTTGGCAATTGAAATCCCTCCCTTCTCCAAACCCCACTCTCCCCAGGCTCCACCCCCAAAATCTCCAGGTATTTCCCAACTTGGAGCTGGCAACCCTAATAGTAAGGTCTGGAGCCTCAAAGTGACCTTTGATCCTTTGTTACGCCTAAACTTGTGATTGCAGGAACGTGCTGGAATTCTGTTCCTAACCGTCTGTGCAAAATTACTGCGGACCTTTGTTTTTACTTCAAATCCATAGCTGTCATTTGTACTGGCTAAAAACAAAACAAAACCAGGATTATATTCATGCAAACCTCTTAATTGGGCACTAAGGCATGTGTAGTCCTATTAAAGCTCCGTCTGCTTACTAGTTTTGAATTGCTTTGCAATATGAATAAAAAACTGGAATAGGCCACACAAAATGTACTTAAGGAACTAGGAATTAGTAAACACTATCAGATATTGGACACATGAGACTCTGACCCTAGCCAGAAATTCTACCAGCCAGAAACTCAAAATGAAATGGAGCAGGTGTGTTCCTATTGGTGTTGCTACTCATAAGATTAACATTTCCAGTATTGTAAGCCACAGGAGGGCTACAAGCAATTCCAGTATGAAGGCAAAGCAAAATGGGAGACTTTCATACAAAGTAAAGAACTTGACAGAGGAATTACCTCAAATACTGACAGCTGATCCCATGTAAAGTACACACAGTAGAATGAAAAACACGAGTGCGTTTTCAGGTATTGGGTGAGATGGTAGGCCTTGGAAATGTTCCCTTCTGCAAAATGTGATTCTATTTGGGTCAATATCTATCTGATACTTCCATCTTATCCATTCTGTATGTCTTTCTTCCTGGAAATGGTTTTTATCAGGGACCTGGCCAATGTACATCTTATGAATTTCCTATATGTGACGTGACCATCTGCGTTTGTAGGGTTGCCAACCTCCAGGTAATAGCTGGAGATCTCCTGCTATTACAATTGTTCTCCAGCTGATAGAGATCAGTTCACCTGGAGAAAATGGCTGCTTTTATGGCATTGAATTCCCTCCCCTCCTCAAACCCCGCTCTCCTCAGGCTCCATCCCAAAAACCTCCTGCCGGTGGCGAAGAGGGACCTGGCAACCCTATGCGTACGTCTGTGGAGCCTGAGCAGCATTGGAGCACTCCAACCACCTCATCCAGAAAGAGAGAAAGAGAGATGGGTGGGCCTGAGGAAGCACCAGGAAGAGGGGGGAATTAAAAGATGGGAAAAAAGAGGTAGGAGGCAGGAGGAGGAAGGAGGCAGGTCTCCGAGGCCAGAAAAGTATGGGGGAACAAGGCCAGTGGGGGAAGCAAAGGACCTGGAAGCCACAAGGGATGCTGCAGCTGGCAGCCAGCAGGAAAGCAGAAGGCAGGTGCCCAAAGTGAGGGAGCATGAAGAAGTGTCTGTGGAGGAGATACCGGCCGCAGTACAGGAAGGCTCAACCAAGGAAAAAGTAGGCAAGGAGTAGGCAAAGAGAGCTGCATGCTGCTAAAAAAAATGAAGCATTTGGATAGGGTTGCCAACCTCCAGGTGATAGCTGGAAATCTCCCGCTATTACAACTGATCTCTAGGTGACAGACATCAGTTCACCTGGAGAAAATGGTTGATTTGGAAGGTGGACTCTATGGCATTATACCCCACTGAAGTCCCTCCCCTCCCCAAACTCCGCCCTTTTCAGGATCCACCCCCCTACATAAATCTCTAGGTATTACCCAACCCAGAACTGGCAACCCAACATTTGGATGGACTGTGCATATTTTGATCTCCATGGAAGTGCTAGCTATGTGGAAATCCAACACATTTTAAGCAGTTTTCAAAACCTCAAGACCATTGGTATCCAGAGCACGGCATCCAGTTGGATAAGCAGGAGAGAAAAAACAGCGGAGGTTTCTTCCTATCTCTGCTTACCTTGGCAACTTGCCGATCAAGAGGCAGCACTGCTGTTATAACAGCTGTGTTCAACCCAATATGTGGCCCAAATGTAAAATGAAAGGCAAATGAGATGGAGGATTTTTTAAATTATCTGTATCTCAGCCAGGTAAGGATTTTATGTAAAGAAAAAGGCAAATATGTATATTAAGAAGAAGAAGAAGAGTTGGTTTTTATATGCCGACTTTCTCTACCACTTAAGGGAGACTCAAACCTGCTTACAATCACCTTTCCTTCATTGGCCTGGGGAACCTGGACCCAACTCCTTAATAAAACAGAATGAATTTTGTCTGTGACTGTCTTGTTTTGTTCGTTGTTTTCTTGTTTTTATTGTTTTGCTGTGGCTTTGAGCGAATGCCATGAGGATCTTTAGACAGAAAGAATAATAGAGATTTTTTAGGAATCAAGTGCAGGTCTAGCCCTCCTTCTTCCCACCAGGAGGACCAAGCTGGCTGGTTATCAGTTTTGAAAAATCCAGGTGTTTGCTCTTAAAGTGAATTTATCTGCTCAATTCTTACTAGAAAGGAAATTCACTTATTCCTTCTCCAGGAGTTAGGGCAGGTCTTCAGACTACAAAGGCCAGTCCCCCTTGAAGAAACAACAGCTCTGGAGGGCAGACTCTATGGCATCACATCCCTGCTGAGCGCTCTCCTTTCCCCAAACTCTGCCTTCCCCAGACTTCAACCCCTAAATCTCCAAGAATTTCCCAAGAGGGAGTTCCCTCCTGCAGCGGCTTTTAGAATTATTAACCTTCATGCATCTTAATTCATACCTTCATTTTACATTTGGCTGATGGTGGAATTAGAACATATGTATTCTTTGCCTTTAGCTGAAAGATTAATTTGTCTAGATATATGCATCATTTGCAAGGATCTAAAAAGCATGCTGCTTAACCTGGTACATTGGATGCAAATTCTGCTGGTTTGGTATATGGCTGCACTGAAAGGTTTGCTTAAATTACTTGACTGAAAGGTAGCATACAAATGTTATTCATTTTTTATTTATTTAAAACATTTGTATGCTACCTTTCTGCCCAGTTAGGGAAGCAAAGAGTAGGAATAAATGGACAGTTCTCACAATGGAGGGAAATAAGCCCTGGGGTCCCATAAGGATCAGTATTGGGACCAGTTCTATTTAATTTGTTCATAATTGATCTGGAACTTGGGGTGAACAGTATCGTGGTCAAGTTTACAGATGACAGGATGGTGAAAACCAAGAGTGACTGTGAAGAGCTCCAAGAGGATCTCCCCAAATTGGGTGAGTGGGTAACAATGTGGCAGATGAAGTTCAATATTGGTAAGTGTAAAGTGATGCACACTGGAACATAAAATCCCAACTTCATGTATAGGCTAGCGGAATCTGAACTTGGTGAAACCGAGAGAGAAAAAGATCTTGGGGTTGTAGTAGATAGCTAAATGAAAATGTCAACCCAGTTTGCTGCAGCAGCGAAAAGGCAAAGTGAAGTACAAATGAAACAAGTAAATAAAGAGTAAGATCCCTCTCTGCTTGATAGCTCAGTGACCTGCTTCTCCAGACCATATAGAATGAGGTAAATCAATGGCCTAGCTCAGCATAAGGCAGCTTCATGTGTTCCAACTTCTTCATTCAGACATCTATGAGAAACTCCTGAATTTTTAAAACATTCCTGAGGCACACATATGTCCATATCTCTGGCTCTAATTGCTCTGAGCGTACAAGGCATCTTCAGGGACAGTTTTACTACCAACAACCTATCTCCTAGGAACGAATCAATCTAGTATAATTACTTGCAAAGCAGCAGAGTTAAAATGGATTAGTACCAAATGAATTAAAATCTATTTATTGTAAATGTATGGTGTATTCAACAAGTGAGCATTTCAGAAGAGTGATTATAGTAAATTAACCAGTTTGCAGTGTGTTGAAGGCACATTAAATGTTGCAATAGCTGGAAGGCAAACATTATAATCCCAGATATATATTTGTCACATATTCAGGTGGTACAAAGAAACTGTAATTTACACCTACTTTGAAATACCCTTTATCCTGCAGTGAATTTAATATAATTTGTAACAGCTTACTTTTATTCTATTATACTGTAAGTATTTGAAGTCTTGGAGCCTCCTGGTTTATAATGTCTTAGTTTACTAAATAATGTTGGTCTCTGAATATTTGGTTTTGTTAGATAAAAATCCCAGTGTATTTTGTTCTGTTTCAGAGGAACCCTTGCAGAAATGAGGGTACTTGCATGGAAATAGGGCTTGAGATGAAATCACCTCCCCATCCTCTTTGCCTTGAAAAATGGTCAAAAACACATTTATTTGTGACAATTTCTGTTGCTTGAAGAAATGTTAAGGAATTTATTAATGCTATTGGAAATAATTTCTTGCTCTCTCGCCATATATAAAATTGCTATAAATACACAGAGAAAGAGAGAGATGTATATATATTATACATATTGCATTAATTATAATATTGTTATAAAAAGACAAGTGGGCTGTAGATTACATCGAGCCTGAACTCTGCCTAGAAACTAAAATGACCAAACTTGATGCTATCATACTTTGGTCTCATTATGAGAAGATAAGAGTCACTGGAAAAGCCAATAAGGCTAGGAAAATTTGAAGGCAGCAGGAAAAGATGAAGACCCATCATGAGATGGATTGATTCAATCAAGGAAGCAAGGCTTGGAGCAATATAAAACAAAACTGGCCCTTTATTAAATTGTCTACTGCATCCTTTCATCAGTTGAAAGCAGTAACTAACTTTCCCCTCCCAAGCAAATTAAAAACTCAGATGTCACCCTGGTGAGTTTAAATCTGACTACTCTGCTTCACCTTTTTTCTAGTCAGTTTCATTTTGCCTAATCAAAGTTGTAGCAAGTAGAGGGAGATTTGTCATGTTTTAAATGGCTAGATCTAAGGAAACACAGCTCCTTTGTCAATCAGTTGAACTATGCCTTAAAAAACTGAGCTGTTAGATCAAAGCAGGATTTTTTCTAAGATCTTGGTTCCTTTGCAAATTATGGTGAAAACTGCTAAATCAGGACTGCTTGTTAGCTCCTTCAAAGCTTTTGTAAACTGATTTTTCTAGCAAAAGAAACAGTGGATGATTAGATCATTATTTTCAAATACAACCAGAAGGATAAAAACTTCAGTCCATTTTCAGCACTCTGCTGTCTCATCCTAACCTTGTTATTGATTTCAGTGCCACTGTCTAACAAGGGCAGTTTCACACTGCATTTCAACGGTAACTTCATGGAGTTAATCTGATGGAGTGACAAACCCTCATCATACTGCAGTAAATCTTGTTAATCTTCAGGGTGCTCTGAACTCCTGGTTAATATTGTAGCAGTGGACTACCACTTTGGATATTTTAATGTTTTTTTCTTTTGGCATAAAGTCCGAATCAAGACAAGCACTACTTAGCTATCCTTGGCCTTTAATGCATGGCTATTTCCCTCGCGGTCACCCCTCCCATAACTTCGGGTTTTTGTTTGGATTATGTGTGCCATTTCTGACCACCTCGCCTTGCTCTCCCCCTCCCCGCGTTTCCCCACGTTTAGCCCACGACATTCAATTTTGAGATAAAACAGGTCCCTGAAAACGAGGGGGAAATGTGGGGAAAGCGAGGCGATCTCTGAAGGTTGGAAACGGCATGCATAATCTAAACAAAGACCCAAAGTGATGGCGAGTGAAACAGACCCTTGTTTTCTTGTTTTTGTTGCCATCATGGGTGATTTTGTGGAAATAGCAATGTAGGGAAAAGACATTTTCTCCCTTTGTGTTTTCATACATGAAGGTCAAACTAATGATGTTAGGTTGGGGATCAGTGGTTAGATGCCCCAGTGTGTGTTTTGTCTAATAGGAGGGGAGGGTTAACTCCATCCCAACACAAGCAGCATTTTCCTGAATGAAACTGGCAACCCAGGTTTCTGTATGCCCTGGAAGGGAAAGAAGGCCGGGTGCTGCTTGTCCAATCCTATTTCCCTACATGGGCTAATTGCCAAGTATTTTTTTAATCAGAAAAAAGATATGGGGAAAAATAGTTAAGCCCCCTGCCCAGGACCATGTTCCTGATCTGGGACAAAACCACATCAGGAGATCTGATTGCAAATCTCCAGTGTAACGTGTAGTTTGGTCCTTAGGTGACCTAAGTACCTACTGACTAAGTACCTAGTTCCACCTAATTATCCTTACATATCTCATTTTGTTCTCAGTTACACAATCAGAAAGAGCAAATCAGCACTTGCTGTAAACAATAGAAAACCAACATAATCATTTTTATCGCTACGTTTAATACATACCAAAAGCATTCAAGTACACTTACAGAACCTTGGGCAGCTTAAATCCACTTTTTTCTTTGCACTATTGGGCTGTGGCATTTAAATCAAACAATGGACTTGCAGGCTTCTCTTTCAAGTTCCATAGTAGGAAATGTTGGAGACTTTTCTTCTGTGGAAGTTAAACTCTGGTATTCTAACAAAGGACATAATGTTGCTTGAATCACGACCTTTCAGCCTTTCAGAACATCTATTAAGAAGCAGCTCAAGGATACCACTTCGTAGTTATTTTGTATGGAAGATTGTTCTTCTGCTGATGGGATGTAGGTTTTAATACTACACATTCTTCCATGAAGGCAGTTATTCAGTGAATAGTAATCTCCTTTGCCTGCTGTGTGACACTGAACTCTAGTTCAAGCATCAGTTATCCAGATATTTAAAGCTTAACTGTTCCATGTATGGAGAGTAACTTGTTTTGATTAAGACTCTAAATAAAATGTCATTTAAGTGGGAAGAAGTACAGCATGGCTGTTTTCACCTTTTAAATTGTATGCATTCTGGTTTGTGGAATTGCTTTACAAAGTACTGTGGCCTAGAACTGCCTATGTGAGACAGTAACAAGGCCCATTAGTGCTCCTGAAGGCCCATTATTTCACAATGAAGAAGAAGAAGAGTAGTTGGTTATTATATGCCGACTTCCTCTACCACTGAAGGAAAAAGCAAACCGGCTTACAGTCACCTTCCCTCCCCCTCCCTACAATAGACACTCTGTGAGGTAGGTGGGGCTGAGAGAGTGTGACTAGCCCAAGGTCACCCAGCCGGCTTCATGTGTAGGAGCGGGGAATCAAACCTGGTTTTCCAGAGCAGAGTCCACTGTTCCAAACCATCGCTCTTAACCACTACACACAGGGCCGGATTTAGGTTTGATGAGGCCCTAAGCTATTGAAGGTAATGGGGCCCTTTATATGTCCAGCTGTCCTTTGTCAACAACAAATTGTCGCTGTTTTTTGTGTTGAATATATGCTATATGGTAATGAGCAAACCAGTGATATTTTAGGGAGCAGGCTAACAGGCGGGGCCCATTACTTACATCATAGGAGCCTACACAACACAAAACACTGTTGCTGTATGTAGGTTTTATTTAATTTTTTTTAATCTTATATTTTGGAAATGTACATTGTTTTTTTTTCCTTTAAATTTTTTTTGGCCCTAAGCTATAGCTTTTTTAGCTTATACGTAAATCCGGCACTGACTACACATAGAACTTTATACAGCATCATGTTGCCTATAATAATTCTACAGCGCCTGGTCCTCTGGGCATAATCCTAGGTGCTTCCGTCACAAACGAGTCCCATTTGGTTCAAGGGACTTTCTTTAACAAGTGCATTTAGGAGTGTAGAACATACGCCAAAGCAAAGAGCAAATGCTAGCCTTTCTCTACATCTTTGAAGCACGAGGCCTTGCAGGCATCTTCTTTGTGACTACAGGAAGCACCAATTCTGAAATCGCTGTCTTAGTATTTGGCTTAGAATCTTCCAATTGATCCCATTCACCATTAGGGAGAAAAAATAGGGTACAAATAAATAAAATTGATTCCTGTGCTTATGCCTGGGGCCTCTACAGGCAAGGACAACTCTGCTGCAAAGCCAAATAGGAGTGGCCCTGGAAGGTTTATGGAAACGGAACCCATGATTCTTTTATGGAATCACAAAGCCCTGCCAAAGCTGCTCACATTGTGCATTAGAATTATGGAGTTGGAATGGATGAAAAGTTCTGGATCCAGTTGCTGTAAAAAACAATGCTAGGGCTTTGACTGTGCTATGCAACCATAAGCACTGTGAAAAGGGCCTCCAGAAAAATAATACCTCCTGGGATGGAGTCGAGAAAGCTAGTTCAGAATGCCACTTCAAGATGCAGTCCTCTTTGTAAAGAGCTGTGCATGCTAGGGTTGCCAAGTGCCAGGTGGTGGCGGGCAAACCCCTGTCAATCCACCTGGCTGCCCACCGACCTGCTGAGGGTTGGCGGGCAACACGTGCACGGGCACCTGCCCGCTTCACCATGTCACTTCCGGTTTACACCTGGAAGCTCTGCATCACAAGGGGCCTTTTACCACCTGGAAGTGCTGCATCACAAGGGGCCTTTTACTTCCAGTTTGAGTGGTAAACGGCCCCTTGTGATGCGGCACTTCCAGGAGTAAACCAGAAATGACGTGATAATGTGGGCATGCCCACCCTTGACCCGATCTTTGCCTCACCTCCACCCCAAAAACCTCCCACCGGAGGAGAGGGGGGACCTGGCAACCTAGTGCATACACTCTCTGTCACACACAGCTCATGTTCTCCAGTCCAGTATGACAACTTCAAACTGTTCAGAGTTCACAAAAGGACATTTTTCTTTCTGCTTTGTTAAATGCATAGAATGAAACAGAACTTCTGACATTTTGTTCGTATGGCTGACTGGATTTAAATATAGCAATTATTCTTTGAAAATGCCTTTCTATCGGTGGAGATGTGCCTCTGAAAGTGACACATTCCAGGAACTCAGATTTGAATGAAGCCCACAAAATTCTGTAATGAATTGCTCAAACATTCAAAGCCACTTTTTAAGAGGTCTCAGAATCCACACCAACCCTATAGTGCTCCCTAGACTATAACTGTGAATAGTTCTCCGTTGCATTAATTTTCATACAAAAGGAAAAGGGGAACAAACTCAACCAAAAATCAACTGGATCAACTGGAAATCCTAAGAGGTTGAGCTAAAGACAACAAAAATAGAAAATAAAAGGACTGTATTTATTCAGTGTGCACTGGTTGATTATTAAAAACAACAGGCCTGAGAAATAGGTTTCATTAAAATAACTGCAGACTTAAGTCTTGCTGAGATAAAAAGCCATGTCATTCAAAGTTGATGAAACATGAACTACACAATAAACCACAAAAGACCAGACACGCATATTGGTGACTACTGAAAAAGGCCCATGTGGCTGAAATGCGTCTGGTCTTCAATTAGTGCACATTGAATAAATATATTCCTTTTATTTTCTACTTCTGTTATCTTTAGCTAAACCTCTTAAGCTTTCTGGCATCCATTTTCATATCACACACAGTCGAGTTCGCTTGGTTGAAACATAGTAACATTTCGACATAACTGAATTGCAATTAGTAGTGCAATTGGGCAATCTGTAAAGAAATGGCTCCCCCTTCAGAAGCATGCTTGCCTAGATCTGACAAGTACAATTCCAGTTCTGCCTGCTGTTGTTTTGACTCTTAGCTGGCAGAGCAGCAGTCTCAATTGCCTGCTACAGTCAGTTGTATGACTGTCTGCTGGAAAATCTAATATCAACAACAACAAAAATGGTTTCCCTCTGCCTGTTCCCTACTGTAGATCATCAACCAAGGCTACAAATGAAGTCCTACTGTTTTTTTACTGAGGTTGCAAAATGGAGTATAAAGAATGGCCTGATCCATAATTCAGCTGCAGGGGCAAGGAAGGAGGGGAAAAACCCAAACTGGATCATGCAACCAAAACCCTGTTTTCCATTTCAGGAGCCTTGATATTATGAGTTTAATGAATGCAATTCCACACTACCCCTGTACAGATGTCCCGTCCACACATTGACTGACCATGCAGTGAGGAAATGGGCTAGCCCTTCCTCCTGCTTTTGTTGATCACCAGGTCATCTGCGTGATGGAAATTAGGGTTGCCAGTTCTGGGCAGGGAAATACCTGGAGATTTTGAGGGTGGAGCCAGAGGAGGGCAGGTTTTGGGGAAGGGCTTCAATGGGGTATAATCCCATAGAGTCCACCTTCCAAAGCAGCTGTTTTCTCCAGGTGAACTGATGTCCGTCACCTGGAGATCTCCAGCCATCATCTGGAGGTTGGCAACCTTAGTGGAAATGCACAGAGGGAGTGTCCATGCTACAGCTGTTCTCTGGATGCTGCTGATCATGGGGAGGGGGCATATGCATGGATGCTTCCTCAATGAGTTTGCACCATGCAGCCCACTTGGCAATCATTCAGAGGTAGAGGGTGGAGAGACCGTAGGCTCGTGTCTGCTCTCCCTCCCTGTGTGGTCAGTCAATGCGTGGCTCTGCAGGGCTAGGAAATATGAAGTTAGGAAGGGTGCTATCAAGCACATAGGATTAACAAGAACTGTTCTGTTAGATCAGTAGCCTGCAGGCTTGTGAAAAGATTTAAAAACAAGCCTTTTGGTAATGAGGAAAGTTGCTTAGGGTAATCATAACTTTGGTCACTGTACTTATCTCTAGGATCTCTCTTGGCCCAATTATGATGCTGGTAGCAGTAAAGCACTGGCTAAAAGAAAAAGGTATTTGGTGGTACTTTAGAGATGAAGGAGGCTTGCACAGGGAGCTTTTGCTCCATCCCCCCCAACTACAGCAGTTTAAAATTGAGCTTCACTATGCAGTTGTGCATATCCTGAATTTCCCTTGGCTCTGCTATGCAGTTTCTCAAACCTGCTTTGGGTTTGTGGACAGGAAGGTGCAGATTTCCACATATCTTTGCTGACCTCCTGTGCCACCTCTGGTGCCCTTTCCTTTGGGGCCAGCACCCATCCCTTCTCTGCTGGTAGACTTTTTGCCTTTTATAAAATTGGCAGTAGTGTTCCATACAGTCATGGCAATCCGAGCAGAACAGGGACCCGAAGATACTGAAACCTGCGAGTGGCGGGGGCGGGCAGGAGGACCAAAAGAGACATACTGTCTGTCAGTTGATGGCACAGATAATCTAGCAGGATAACCAAGGCAGTTTCTGTCCCATAAACAGGTCTGAATCCAGTCTGAAAGCAATCTGGAGACTCTTTCATCTAGGGGTGCATGCAGTTGCCTGCCCACCCTCTCTTTTCAAGGCCTTCCACTGAAACGGGAGATTGGATACTGGCCCAGAAGTGCTCTGTTGGAAGGCTCTGTTGCCTCTTTTAATACAGCAAACATTGTACCTTCCTGCAGCAAATGATTGATATTTGGCACTATCCAATTTGCCAGCCTCTCCATGCCTGATTTTCAATATACTTGCTTAATATTTCTTCTTAGCTATTTTTCTGTCCACAGCTTCATGTTTCTGTTTCTTCTCTAATAACATTTTCTTGAATCCATCGAAGCATTGGGGACTTCAATTTCTTCAAGGTGGTACTATTTATCTTTTGAAGCAAATCAACCTTTTAAAAAAGGTTTATTACAATTGTAGAACAATACATACAAATGTCAAAAATGACTTCCGTTGGTTGCCGCCCGCCTCCTCCCGCTCAGAAAGAAACAGCAGAACATTTATGAAATGGGAATCTGGCCTTTCAGAATAGATTTGTGCTGCTTAATCCAGTCCCTGGTGTATTGAAGCAGTGGCACATAGGAGCTGGCAAGAGACTCCAGGAGACAAGCTTTGTTGATCAGACTGAAATCTCAATGTCACCATAAAGCACAGGAAGGCTGAAAGGCGATTGCTAATAGACTGGCCTGCATGTGCACCGATTGATTAAGAAACCCAGGACACACCTAAAACTGCCTGACATATGTGTCTTTAAAACTGCCTGTTGGATGAGCCCGATACATGATACTGTCTTTGCATTTTTCATGCATGTGCACCAGCAGCCTGAGAAGGGCTGAAAAATGCCTGTAGAGAAATATGCCACGCTAATGCTGGGACCCAGCCTGCTGAGATTTGACATCCTTGCAGAAGACTATTGGGGGTTACCGCACTTGTATTCCCAGCGATGTATTAAGAGTTTGAAAACGTTATAAAAAATACTGTTTGCACTTTGTTTGGCCCCTTTAGCTGTGAAGACATCTTCCAGCCATTTATAAGCCGTGGTATCCAAAGACCCTTTTAAAGCGATGTTTTTTATAACATTTTCAAACTCTTAATACATCGCTGGGAATACAGAGTACGGTAACCCCCTATTGTTTCTATTGGAGGGAGGGCGTTGCATGCCGGGAGAATTCTTGACAGAATTTTGTCTGTGTTAGGCGGCTGATTAAAGCACCCTCGGTCAGTCGGTCAGCCTCTCTCTCTCTCGGTTAAGAACGTATGTTTCAGTCGGTTCAAAACATTATTATATCTGCCTGTGAAGTGTAAGAAAAGTTACATTGTTTCTGTAAGTTCAACTTAACTGCATGGATGTAACAAAGTACCGTAAGTAAAATTGAGTTTTTGAACAGTTTCTTTGAGGAACAGAGTTATCTCATCATAAACCTGCTGATCTTAACCGATGCAGCAACCTAACACCTCACCTTTCGGCAGCCGGGGACGGCATGGCTGAGGCACCGCTGCGGTGCCTCCAAAGCCATTTCACGGCCACCAAAAGATTTAAAAGAGCCTTTTGCTGGCTTTTGTGTGTGTGTAAAAATGGGGCTTTTCGCCCCATAGAGAATAGCGCGGCTGCACCTGCAAAATAGCAGGTGCAGCACCGCCATTCTCAGCGCCAGCATCCAGGGCTGAGAGGGGACAGGAAGCTGCCTACAGGCAGCTCCGCCCCCCGGCACGCCCTGGGAATGCCCCCCGGGACGCCAGAAATCCCCCTGGAATGCCAGTGTGAGCCTTTACGTCAGTGGGAAGCTGGCGGAAGGCCAAGCCAGCATCCCGGGGTGGTGCTGCCACAGCAGCACCAGGAGACTGGCGCCCGGGCCTCCCCGCCAGTGTTGGGGCCACGTACGGCGGCGTAAGTAGCCCGGACGCCGGCACAGGGAGCCCCAATGCTGGCACAGCCCCTTCCTGGCCTCCTGAGGACTTTTGTCCTCAGAAGTCAGAAATGCGCTGTCGGTCTCTAAACAAAACTTTCCTGCATATTCTTCCTGGGATCCTGTGGAGTCAAAAAGACTATCACACAAGTTTCATCATATATTCAAGCAAATATTGATTTTTAACCACAGACCCAGATTACAGAAATAACTTTGCTCTTCATCTACGTACATGATACTGACTTTATAGTTTTCATGCATGCACACCAGCAGCCAGAGAAGGGCTAAAAAATGCCGGTACTGGAATATTTGGACGTCACTCTAATGTTGGGACCCAACCTTCCCACAGCAGCAGTTCTGTATCATCCACCTGTAACCCAATCTACCCCCTTGAGCCAAAAAAAGATCTTTATGGGAGGAATTCAGGGCCCAGGAGTTGGATGGAGCCAAGAAAGGAGAGATGTGGAGGGCATGGTGAGCATTAGCGGTAGTAATAATAATTTATTGATTCATGTATTTATATTTGGATTTATAGCTAGCCCCCCTCCCACTACAGCAGGGCTCAGGGTGGGTAACAACAAGTTAAATATACATTTAAATTCAGGAACAGTTAAAACAGATTAAACACCACAAAATAAATAATAATAAAAATGGGGCTGGAAGCTCCACCAGAGTTGACTCCTGCGACTAACAGACCTTCCACAAAGTAAGTGGGGAGGGGGACCAAGGGGAGTATATAGAAGTGGGGGGGCTCTGTATGGTGACTGGTGGATGTATTAGAACAGCTGAAAGTCCTTGGCCATACGCCTGGCAGAAGATCTCCGTCTAGCAGGCCCTGCGGAACCGGACCAGATCCCGCGGGGCCATCAGAGAATGCTTAGTAGTGCTTAAAAAGGTAAAGGTCCCCTGTGCAAGCATCGGGTCATTCCTGACCCATGGGGTGATGTCACATCCCGACGTTTCCAAGGCAGACTTTGTTTGCGGGTTGGTTTGCCAGCGCCTTCCCCAGTCATCTTCCCATGCTTAGTAACCATATAATAGATTGTTCAAAGCCATGCAGATGTCTTTTATTATATATGCATATCGGCTCCCCCATGCTTGTGGAAGAGCTTCCCAGAAGAGGCCGGGGGTGGGGAGGCTTCCACTCTCCTGGCCTTCTGGCAAGGCTGTAAGACAGAGCTGTTTTGGAGAGTTTTTGGAGTAACATGAGCATTGGCAAATATCCATAAAGTGGTTTTTAGATTGGTTGTAATACATTTTAGAGCTGATGTTTTAGTGTTTATTGGTTTGTCTAATTGAGAGACAGTGTGGTGTAGTGCTTAAGAGCAGCAGACTCTAATCTGGAGAACCAGGTTTGATTCCCCACTCCACCACATGAAGCCTGCTTGGTGATCTTGGGCTAGTCACAGTTCTCTCCGAACTCTCTCAGCCCCACTTACCTCACAAGGTGTCTGTTGCAGGGAGGGGAAGGGAAGGCAATTGTAAGCCGCTTTGAGACACCTTAAAGGTAGAGGAAAATCGGGATATAAAAAACAACTCTTCTTCTTTATATCAGGAATCCTCACAACAGCCCTATAATGTAGGCCAGTATAACTGGCAAAGCAAATCATGTTGTTATGCCTAAGGCCACATAGAAAGTTATTTATTTATTTATGTCATTTATAGTCCACCTTTCTCACTTGGACTCAAGGTGGATTACACAGAGTCAATACAATCGACAGGGTGGGGTACGTATTAAACAATACAATTGGATTAGGGTTGTAGAGACAATCAGAAATCTAAAAACAGAACCAAAGCAAAGCATAAATCCTTCATGACACCTTGAATTATGCAGAAATTATATAGTAGGACCTTAGTTTCAGCAAGCTAAACACTGTAGTATAGACCAGTGTTTCCCAACCTGTGGGTCGCGAAGCCTGTAGAAATGGGTGGCGGGCTCTTGCAGGCTTATGGTGGCCATTCCCCTTCCCCTCCTTTTCTGGTGCCCAGCCAAGCTCATGCTGAATCTCCTGGGTGCAGGAGGTGGGGTGTAGCCCGCCAGCCAGCAGTCCGTGGTGAGCAAAACTGAAGCTGCAGCTGAGCCTGGAAACCAGCACTTGTACCTTCTGGCATACCGCTGCTGCAGCAGCTGGCTCTGTTGCCCCCCTCATATTTTCCTTCCTTCAGCCACACTCCTCCTTTCACTTTCCTCTGATGGTAATGCTACCTACTGTAGGTGTTTTTCAGCAGTTGCTATGGTGCTTTTTTTTTTTTAAAGGCCATTTTTGAACTGTGCCTGCTGTTGCAATAAATGACCAAAGGCATGATCTTTCCCAGGAAAGGCTGGGTGAGGTTTGTGACCAGATTTTTTCATACTGTTCTCTGTCATGAGTCTGAATTATTTTTCAATCCTAGAAGGAGCTGTCAGCTGTGCTCCCCAGGCTTGTATCTCACAAGCTTAAAATGCCAGCTTCGTTCCCTCCCTCACACTAGCCATCGACAGAGCTTTTCACACATGCCAAATAATACACTACCAATCTACTTTCAATGCACTTTGCAGTGGGATTTTATTGTGTGAAATGGCAAAATCTGCTTGCAAACGATTGTTGAAGTGTATTGAAAATTGATTTGAAAGTGCATTATTCAACATGTGTGAAAATGCCTTGAGACAGAATGTGGGGATTCTGGATTCTTGTTGACAAATTGGGAAAATGTGGTGTAGATCCTATTACTGTTAGATGGACCTGTAACTGGTTGACAGATCACACCCAAAGAGTGCTTGTTAATGGTTCCTCATCCACTTGGAGAGAAGTGACTAGTGGAGTGCCTCAGGGACATGTCCTGGGCCCTATGTGGTCAATATCTTTATAAATGATTTGGATGAAGGAATAGAGGGGATGCTTATTAAATTTGCAGATGATACTAAATTGGGAGGGGTAGCAAATACGGTAGAAGACAGAGCCAGAATTCAGGATGATCTTGACAGGCTGGAGAATTGGGGTCACTGGGGGTGTGGGGAGGTAGTCTGGAATTTCCTGCATTGTGCAAGGGGTTGGACTAAGAACATAAGAAAGGCCCTGCTGGATCAGACCAAGGCCCAGCAAGTCCAGCAGTCGGTTCACACAGTGGCCAACCAGGTGCCTCTAGGAAGCCACAAACAAGACGACTGCAGCAGCACCATCCTGCCTGTGTTCCACCGCACCCAAAATAATAGGCATGCTCCTCTGATACTAGAGAGAATAGGTATGCAGCATGACTAGTATCCATTCTAACTAACAGCCATGAATACCCCTCTCCTCCATGAATATGTCCACTCCCCTCTTAAAGCCCTCCAAGCTGGCAGCCATCACCACATCCTGGGGCAGGGAGTTCCACAATTTAACTATTGTTAACAATTTAACAATTAAACTTAAGATGACCTGTCCCTGGTAGTCCCTTCCAACTCTACGATTTTATGCTAGGATGTACGGATCTGAGCTGACGAAGAAAGCAACAAACACACCTTGTTGAACCCGCCCCTCCAAATCGGATTTTACAACTCTCCCTTTTAGATAACATTCAAATATTGTCTTAGGATCAAAAGGCTGCCCAAACAACCTGTCACTTTGCAAACGATGTATAACATCCCCTTCACTGATTCATTTTATTTTTATTTTATTTATCCTATTCATTCAAATATTCAAATCCTAACATTCAAATATTGTCTTAGGATCAAAAGGCTGCACAAACAACCTGTCACTTTGCAAACTAGGTATAACACCCACTTCACTGATTCATTTTATTTTTATTTTATTTATCCTATTCATTCAAATATTCAAATCCCAACATTCAAATATTGTCTTAGGATCAAAAGGCTGCCCAAACAACCCGTCACTTTGCAAACGATGTCTAACCCCCACTTCACTGATTCATTTTATTTTTTATTTTATTTATCCCATTCATTCAAATATTCAAATCCCAACATTCAAATATTGTCTTAGGATCAAAAGGCTGCCCAAACAACCCGTCACTTTGCAAACTAGGTCTAACCCCCCACTTCACTGATTCATTTTATTTATCCTATTCATGCTTATCGGCGACATCTGCTGCCCAGTTTACTCCCCGCTCCTTCTCGGTGCAGAGCCATTAGCGAGACGATCGGAAGTCCAGGCAGGCCCGGAGAATCCCGCCGCGCCGCGCTCCGGAGCCGAGTCCCGCACAGCGGCAGCCCCACGAAGGCGTTCTCGCCTGGCCGCGTCCATACGGCCGAAGTGTCCCACCAACTGGGTCCTTGGGCACTGGCGAGAGGGGGAGGCCGCGCGAGGTCTGGTCTGGGAGGGGGACGCTTGCAGGCGCTAGCAGTCCGCGCGCACAGCGCGCGCGGACTGCTAGCGCCTGCAAGCGTCCCCCTCCCAGACCAGACCTCGCGCGGCCTCCCCCTCTCGCCAGTGCCCATAAGGACCCAGTTGGTGGGACACTCCGGGGGTGGAGTCCGCGCCGAGGGACCGGGGGGGGGGAAGAGTCTGTTCACTGATTGGCTACCGGCTCCGACGAAGCACCCAATGCGGGAGCTCCGCCGCCCCGTCTCGTTGACCGTGGCTGGGGGGAGGGCGGCGCGCGCTGGCTCCCACGCTCAAAACTTTCAGGCGTTCGGTGCACGTCTGAATGGTCCTTTTCCCCCCCCCCCCGCGTGTCGAGTTCGACCCGGTTGTTCTCGGCCGCTCTTGCGACGAGCGGCGCGGGGGTGCCTTGACGCTCGCCCAGTGGAAGGGTCCTTCCCCGCTCGGAGGCTGACATGCCTCCCGGGCGGCTGCATCGTTGCCCTGCCGTGGCCGCCTGGATCGCAGAGGCTGGGGTCGGCCGCTGATCTACCCCCCCCCCTTCGCGGGGCTTGCTATGCCGCCCCTGAACATCACCCCGGCGCAGTTCGCGCAGCTCCTGCGGGACAACAACGTGACCCGGGAGCAGTTCATCGCCCTGTACGGGCTGCAGCCGCTGGTCTACATCCCGGAGCTGCCCGGCCGCACCAAGCTGGCCTTCGTGCTCCTCTGCGCGCTCATCTTCGCCCTGGCGCTCTTCGGCAACGGCCTGGTGCTCTACGTGGTGGCCCGCCGCAAAGCCATGCGCACCGTCACCAACATCTTCATCTGCTCGCTGGCGCTCAGCGACCTGCTCATCGCCTTCTTCTGCGTCCCCTTCACCCTTCTGCAGAACATCTCCAGCAACTGGCTGGGGGGTGAGTGGCGCGGGACCCCGGCCCGGCGGGGGTGGGGACGCCCCTTCCCTCCGATGCATGCCTTCTGTTGGGAGGGGCCCTGGCTCCGCGATAGAGCCCGCAGAAGGTCCCAGGTTCAATTCCCGGCGTCTCTAATTAAATGATCAGGCATTAGCAGGGCTGGTGCCATTCCTCTTTGCGCCCTAGCCAAGGCTGACTGCTTGTGCGCCCGTCCCCCCAATTCCTAACCAACATTTAAAAACAGTTGTCTTGTAGAAAAAAATAAAAGCACAGAACTTTTTATGAGATGTTTTAATTAATTATATTCCATAGCACTGTTGTGGTACTTATCTTAAAATAAAAAAAATTATATAATTTCCCCCACGCCCAAGAAAATAATCTGTTTAAAACTGCCCCCTTCATGCCAGTTCTGCACCCCTCTGAGGTCTGCACCCTAGGCAACCGCCTAGTTCGCTTAATGGTAGCACTGGCCATTAGGTGTTGTGCCTGAGACCCTAGGTAGTTGTTGCCTGTCTGAGTAGAAGAGACTCACTTTTGATGGAACGCACACATGAACACCTTATACTGAATCAGACACTTGGTCCATCAAAGTCAGTATTGTCTACTCGGATCGGCAGTGGCTCTCCAGGGTCTCAGGCAGAGGTCTTTCATATCACCTACCTGCCTATTCCCTTTAATTGGAGACATCAGGGATTGAACCTGGGACCTTCTGCATGCCAAGTAAATGCTCTACCTCTGGACTTCCTCACTGTCCCATCACTCTGCCCTGTGGGTGGATTAAGCTTTGCCTGTTGTGTCATGCAATAATTTTATGCTTTAGGGCATTGTTAGCGTGCCGAGTACCAAGGGGAACTTTATGAGAAGTCTGTCAATCCTGCAGTTTGCCTGGAAGTCCCGCCCGTTCTTTTGCCAGATAGGCACCAGAATGGAGGCAATCTTACAAACCTAGAATAATAGTTCCTTAACTCCACTAGTAGATCAATAAGAGGAATCCTATAATTCAAGTCTAAACAATTTATGCGCTCTCAAACTTTCCATCAGCCGCTTAAAAAAAACAACCCTTTCAAATTATACAGCACCCTCTTTCAGGCCTTTCTCACACTGTGAAGTAAGAGATGCAATAATGGTCTTGTGTGCTTTATTTCATGGTACTGTTGACGATGTAATGTGAATGTTTGGAGTCTGTGGAATCCTCATGTTTTATCAACTTTCAGGGTTCAGTTATGGAGCTGTTTTCACAAAGTGTGAATGTAGAGCTTAGCATAACATGGGGCCATTGCAAAAGCAGTACTGAATTGTAGTTCCAATTAAAAGGGTTTTTGGATGCCATGGCTAAAAAATGGTTGGAAGACGTCTTCACAGCTAAAGGGGCCAAACAGTATTTTTTATAACAGTTTCAAACTCTTAATACATCAGTGGGAATACATAGAAAGTGCGAACAGTATTTTTTATAACATTTTCAGACTCTTAATACATCACTGGGAATACATAATGCGGTAATCCCACACAGACATGCTCTCTGTCCCCCCTTAAACCTGCTTCATAGGGTTATGAGGATAAAACGGCAAAGGGAAGAACCATGTAAGCCCCCCTACATTCCTTGGAGGAGGAGGAGGAGCAGGACAAAAGTGTGGTAGTGTAAATAACTATCAAGTGGGTTGCTTTTAGCTGTATTTCATTTGTATCTCAATTTTAAAGAGGTTGTTTGAGTTAGCTGCCACATCATGTTGCTTGCAGCCAAAAGGAGCCCTTGCCCTTAGCCAGTCTTTACTTGAAGAGAACATATCCTAATGGTTCATTATGGCAAGCAAGAAGGGACATAGGGGGAAATTTAGTCCACTGCCTGGAGAAAATAAATGCCCTGGCTCTTTAACAGAGGCTTAATGTAAATTACCTTCATGCCCTGAAGAAGATTCAGCTGCCCGTTTCCACACATTAAGCCTGTACTGAAGAGAAAGGACACTTTTCTCCAGGCCTGTTGGATGCCTACCCTTTACTGAAATGCATGGTGTGATTAATGTAGGCAGGGACAACCTGAGAGTGGCCCAAGGAAGCTTGCTAGATGGAGAGGGTGATAAGGGTACATGTTCTGTTCATTAGAAAGCAGAAGCTATTACCTGGAGCAGACATCAAGACTTCTGTCCTGCCTGTGTGAACTTAACTGGAAGTAAGCCCCATTAAGCAAAGCAGAATGTGCTTATTACACATTGCTAGGTGCAAGCTGTTTTTAAAAGCCTACTTAGATTTTGTGTCATCAGGCTAAGATTTAAACAATAGCTAATGCTTACTGTAATGTATCTTATATGACCAGGACCTAATTTAATATATCTTAAACTAATCATGTGGGTTTGAAATCTGTACCCAGGGTGGTGTAATGGTCGGAGTAATTCTGTTCCCATTTTACAGTGAATGCACATACAGCCTGCTTATATGTGTGTGCATCTCTTTGTAAGAAAGAGCCATGCACATCCACTTTACAAACAAAACTGGAAACCAGTACCTGGATACATGTGGGGTTGGACTTATTAACCCTGTTCACATGTTAAAGTGAATGCATGTACAATCTATGTACAGGGTACACTTGTTCAACTGTGGAAACAAAAAGCATGTGATTGAAACCCCACAATTACCCAGGCCCTGCTTTCATTTGTAAACTGAGGGCACCTTGGTTCTTTCTTCCAAACAAATGTTTGCATATACATGCAGGTCATACATGCATTCACAGTAACCCAGGGCTTCCGTTGAGCTAGGCATTGGGAGGCACAGGTTCAGATCCCCTCTCTGTCATGAATCTCACTGAGTGAGGTCATGTTTTCTCAGCCTAACCTACCTCACAGGGTGCTTGTGAGGATAAAATGAAGGAGGGGAGAACAACACTTGCTCCCTGAGCTCCTTGGAGGAAGGATGGGATAACAATGTACTAAATAAATAAAGCTCAAAGGGGAAGTGCATTAGGGAGGCCAGAAAACAGAAGGAGGGTTCCAGAGGCTCTGGCCATTTATGCTTGGTAATTAGCAGCGCATTCCAGGCTGAAGTGCCCTGCATATTTTTGGGAGTTTTTCATGCTGAACTGTCATTAAGGAAGTGACTGCGAAGCTGGCTGGCGCATACCTGCTTTGCATTTCTTAAGAGCCCCTTTAACTTGACCGTTTGTGTTTGCTCCGCCCCCACCTCGAAGGATCCCCTTAAGGAAGCATGCAAAATCACAGCTGCTTGTTAGCTATGCAAATGGTGGTTGCTAATTGAAGGAACAAAGGAGCAGGCAAGTGGGGGGTGGAATTTCTCCTTTTGCTTGGGACAGTGAATATCAAAACAAAACAAATCACAGCACTCTCAATATTTAAACATGCACAGTTTATAGAA
Source organism: Euleptes europaea (assembly GCF_029931775.1). Lineage (NCBI taxonomy): Eukaryota > Metazoa > Chordata > Lepidosauria > Squamata > Sphaerodactylidae > Euleptes > Euleptes europaea. Next base: position 31,813,364 of record NC_079320.1, on the reverse strand, counting down.
CATGACTAACTAACCTATATGATAACATGCAAACTTATGACTAAATACACAAGAGGTACTGAACAGCAACTATGTACAATATATACAAAAGACAATGTGGCCAAATTAGCCAAAATGGTCAAGATGGTCAAAATGGTCCCACAATGTACTGATAGTGATCATAGGTACACACAGTCCAAAGCCAAAAGCCACAAAACCGGCTTGAACAATCTCACGAATGCGACTGTTGTATTCCATTTCGCTAGTGGTACCAAGGTCTAAAAAATCCCTTGAAAAGGGTAACTTCTTATTCCCGGTGGGACCCACAAGTCGGATGTTCAGAACCGCGTAGAAAAGGACGCAAATCCCGGGCTCCAGGCACGCAGGCAGGTGGCGGCGGCCCCCTCCCTGCGCGCAGGAAGCCCTGCAGGGGTGGGGGGTGAAGAAATTGCCGCAGCCGCGCAGAAGGCGCCGCCGCGCAGAAGGCGCGATCGGGTGGGGTGGAAGAAACCGCCGCCACGCAGAAGGCGCGATCTGGTGGGGTGGGGGGGAGAAGGCAGGACAGCCCACCCATCAGCTGGCCGGCGGGAGCGCGCTGGGAGAGGGCCCGGCAGGCGAATTACCATATTGACCTGAGTATAAGCCGAGGTGAGTTTTTTAAGCCAAAAATCATGGGCTAAAAAACTCAGCTTATACTTGAGTATATACGGTAGGCATGTTAAAGGTCGCATTTTTAAAAAGCGCTTTGAGCGAGCATCAAAATTGACCCTGCATAAATGACCTATCAGTCTTGTTTCTCTCTCTTTCCTCCTGCCTAATATTTTTCTACCTGGCTTTTCAAGATCGTGGATTTTTCCCCTTCTGCTTGAGAACTGGATCCTTAAAGAGTGATCACAAGAGTTGATCAAAATAATGAGCTCCAAATATATCAAAATGCAAAATGACCAAATGTGAGCAACCTACCTGCTAATGAGTTTGCAAGTTAATATTCCTCAGATCTACAAAATGCATTCCCATGGTAACAGCAAATGCACTGATCTATGTTGAAGGGGTAAAAAGAAAAAGAAAAGAAAAGAGAAATGCTGTTGTCTACTGCTTATTTAGCACTACCCAGTTGATTCAGTGGAGGGAGGCATCCGTCATAAGACTGAAGAGGCGTTGATTGACAGCTTTGTCAGTACTATAAATAACAGGACCGTTTCAAGGACCCCAAGGTCACCAGCAAGCAGCAAAGCTGTGGAAGCATCTGATAAGCCCAGTTCCTTGGCACTCTTAAATTCATTTTTTAAAGGAAGGATCAGAAAACAGAAAAAGCAACTGGGGCCTAGAAGCAGAGAAGAAGGAAATCAGTGCCAGAAAAGTGTTATCATTTTTTATTGGCTTTTCCTTCTGCAACCCCCTGGGTTACTGCTGAGGCAGTAGTAGTGCAGTTGCTTGGGTTAAGACACATGCCTTATCTGATGTTTTCTTGTATTTTCTGCTGTATGATCTCTTCCCCCCCTCCCCTAATATGTAGTTAAGGAGAAATACCCCAAGGTTTAAATATTAGAAAATGTACATTTGCTCGACTCAAATGAGACAGATATGGACAGAAAGACCCCTTTTGAAATTTTCTCATCTTACTGATATACTTTTCAGGCTTCCTACAGAGTGGGCATTTGCCTCTTCCCCCACAGAAATGGTTCACCCTGTGATTAACCATTTTTAACGCACTAATTCTGTTTGAGCAACAAAGAGGATGTACTGGGGTCAGCAGCGGGTTTGCTATTTCTGCCATTTAAGTTTACAGTTGCTGGTACAGTGAAACAATTGAAATCGTTTGAAATTGAGAGTAATTACTACAATTACCAATCTTGGGTATTGTTTTTAGAAATGTGAATGATTAAACTGTTCTCTTGTTTGGCTGTTATGCTTGAACACCAGCATAAAACTACAGTTACATATACATTAAAAAACCACGAATAATCGACTTAAAATGGTAAGTTGACATATACATTGTAGCATTCTTGGCTGAATAGAATATTTGATTGTTGTCAGACAGGTGATTACTTAATCAGCAAGCTGGCAACATTTGACCAGCATGCCACAGTTATTCTAGAGCACGGGAGAGCCATTCAGCCTTAAATCAGGTATTAGTCGCAGTTGAGTTGTAGCTCTAGGGAAACATGAAGATTATGCTTCCAGCTGGCTGGATCCATCTAGTTGGGGGGGCGGGGGGGAGAGTAAAGGCATCTTTCACAAAATAGAAACTAAAATATAAAACCTCATTTGCCAAATCTATTCATTTTATGCTTGCTTTAATTCTGGTGCATTAAGGACAGGGGCTTGGAAACACTTCTCAGATGCTTTTTATAGGAATGAGCCTGAATCTTTGGCTACCACAGGATCCCATAATCAGCAGGAATATGTCCTATCAAGGAATGGAGTAGCCCCGACATACGAAAGCAAGATGGGAACGTGTTCAACTTACACAGTGTGGAAAGGGGGAAGTTAGAATCAGTAGGTTGGATTCAACCACCTCTTCTGTTGGTGAAAAAAGGAAAAATGGGGTCCCCTTTGCCTAAAAGACTGTGCAATCATGGATTCGACATGGATAGGGCCCTAAATAAGGAGCAGAATTGGGTGAGACTGACCAAAAATGGTTGCTGGATCCAACCCAGTGTGCCTCATGGCTATTTCTACCTCTATCAAGATGGCAGACCACCTCCAAATGTCTCTTGCCTTGAAAACCCTACGGTGTTTTCAATTACATGATAATGGCAGCCAGAGTTGTATTGGCATCATGGTGGAAGCAAGAAGAAATCCCTGAGGTAGAAAGATGGAGAGAGAAAATGGCAGAATATGCAGTGATGGCAAAGCTGCCCCACTTGTTGAACAAAGGACCTGTTGGAGAACTACAGAAGAAATGGAAACTCTATTACGATTATGCACAACTGTAATTTTCTTTCTTTGTATCAGAATAACTAGACTAAATAAGTAATAATGATCGATAGAATAGGTAAGAACAATAAATGTAGAATTTATAGGTGTTTTATTGGAAGCAGGAATCAGTAACGCATAATTTGATTAGTGCTATGTTTATGCCAAACGGTCATAGGGTACAAATATAAGATTTAGCATGTAGTCATCTTAAACACATAGTTTAGAGCAGGGGTCCTCAAACTACGGCCCGAGGGCCGGATCCGGCCCCCGGAGGGCTTTTGTCCGGCCCGGGGACCGAGAAAGCCAGTCCCCCCTTGCCCCCCTCCCCAGAGCTTTTCTGGGCTTCCTGGCCGCATGCGCCCAGCCAGAAGCCTCCCTCCCGCCCCAGTCGCCCCCTTCCCTGCTCCCTCTCCAGCCCAAAACCCCCTTTCCTGGTGGGAGGAAGAGGGCGAAGGGGGCGACTGGGCGGCGCAAGGCGGCAAGATGCCTTGTGCGCCGCCCAGTCGCCCCCTTCGCCCTCTTCCTCCCACCCTCCCCGGCCCAAAACCCCCTTTCCTGGGCACATGAGGCATCTTGCTGCCTCGTGCGCCGCCCAGTCACCCCCTTCCCCCTCTCCCTCCCAGCCTCCCCAACCCAAAACCCCCTTTCCTAGCCGCATGAGGCATCTTGCTGCCTCGCGCGCCGCCCAGTCGCCCCCTTTCCCCTCTCCCTCCCAGCCTCCCGTAGCCCTGGCGTTCCTGTTTTGGCCGCAGTCGGGCAGCGTTCTCACTGCTCGGGGCTCTCTCTCCTCCCGGGAGTATTCTTGTGGCCTGGAGGTAATTGTAGGGGCCCCTTGGGGGGGTGGGCATATCTCCAGGGAGAAGAAGAAAAAGACTTGTGGCCATTTATGCACAGGAGGTTTTGCCTTGGATTTGCCGCTCTCCAGATGCACATTTTCCCCATCCGAATTCTCAGAACTCAAAAGTAAGCTCCCCCCACCCCCGGGCAGAGTTTGGAGAATTCGGATGGGGAAAATGTTCATCTGGAGAGCGGCAAATCCAAGGCAAAACCTCCCGTGCATAAATGGCCTTGGTTTTTACATGCCGACTTTCCGTACCACTAAAGGGAGACTCAAATTGCCTTACAACCCCCTTCCCATACTTTCCCACAACAGACGCCCTGTGAGGCAGGTGGGGCTGAGAGAGCTCTAACAGAGCTGTAACTTGCCCAAGGTCAGCCAGCTGGCTTCGTGTGTAGAGGTGGGGAAACCAACCAGGTTCACCAGATTAGCCTCCGCTTCTCACGTGGAGGAGTGGGGAATCAAACCCAGTTCTCCAGATCAGAGTCCCCGCTCCAAAACGCCACTCTTAACCACTACAGGGGGAAGGTCCGGGCTTGCGAGGAGGATGCTTTTCCGGAGAGCCTCTCGGCCGCCACCTCCTCCACCGCACACGTGGGGAATTTGTTCATATTTTTTTCAAACTATTGTCAGGCCCCCAACAGTGTTTGAGGGACAGTGAACCGGCCCCCTGTTTAAAAAGTTTGAGGACCCCTGGTTTAGAGTAATAGTTGGTTACCTAAAGAAAACTGTAGACCAGATGCTGAGGAGTAGCAAAATAAGTAAAAATAATCTCAAAAACAATTAGGTAGTATACTATATTTCAATTAAGGAATATCGGAGTTCTTTATAATAGAGTCTTCCAATCTGGAATTTTTTTTAATAACTTAGCTGTTATAGAAAGTAGTTAACATATGGCACTTCTTAGAAGGTTTGATATACAGCGTGTATGGCTCATGTACGTGTATGTGTGTATTGTATGTAGTGCTTATTTTTTGTTAATAAATAAATATTTTTTTAAAAAGAAAACCCTACAGTGTCACCATATGTCAATTGTGATTTGACGGCACTTTCCACCATCATAAAGATGTGCAAGAGAGTTGGTAGCACCAAGGGAAGAAAGCATCTCTGAATGCAATACATTTGCAGGATGCTTCCTCTTGCATCATCCTTGTTCCCATATTTCTCAGTAAGCAATTTGCCACCCCAGTTTTTGTAACGAAAGGTGTTGTCGAGAACGAAATCCATTTTCCATAAAGGTAGAAAGCTGCTGTCTTGCTGGCTGCTGTGCTTGGCACAGCATGCGCTTGTCTTGTGTATACATTCCTTCTGTGCCTTGTGTTCCTTGTAGATCCTCTCAGATGTGGAGGTCTAAAGTGTGTTGGAGCTAAACATTTATCCAGTGTCTTGCTCAAAGCATTAATGGTTGCTTATTCCTTTTCCTCTTTAAAATGAAGAAAAAATTCCCCTATGGTTTTGCATATCTAAGCTTATTTAAAAGTGATACCCAGGTGTAGATACAGAATAAGCATAAATCAACCATCCGTAGACAAGTTGTGTTTCATACTCTTCTGTCAACAAGACAATCATACCATGGCAGTGAGCAAGGATTTGGATACATGATAGGAGGCCATGTATCTAAATAAATCATTAGAAATGTTATCTTGGAATACATAAACTGGTTTCCTGCATGCAGAGAGATTGTGACAAGAGACACATGCAATCCCCAAGGATATCCTGAGGGATGATACAGTCCCATAGAGGATCTTATTGTATGCATGGCTGCATATTTGAATTGCTGCGAGGGAATTGCCACTCCTGTCGTAAATGGTCATTTGATGGGAAGGATATAGAACACTTGTGTAGTTTTTTAATTAGTTGGAAGTATGTTGCACAAGGGCTGAATGAAGTTGTCTTTTAATTACAATGTATTTGAAAGACTTGAGATTACTTCATGCAAAGCAGAGAACAGCTTGAGGGAAAGGAAGAAATTTGTCCTATCTCTAAGCATGCCCAAGTCCTTTGTCCATCCCCTTTGTGGGGCAGAAATAGGGGATTAACTAAAATAGATGATTGCTAGATATCCTGCCAGGTATTCCTGCAGCAATCATTAGAGTTAGATATATTGCCTGCCAAATTTCAATTTTTTTTAATGTGTAATTTGTAGGCTTCTTAAAATCTATGGGCATATGCTGCCAAGGAAGTGTTTCCCGGAACAGAAACAAAAGGATGAATTTGGGAGTAATTGTGTAATCCAGTGTGCAAGACTAAAATGCCAAAATGTGATACCATAGAATGCTGGGTCCTGAATGAATGCTCTTTAGAAAGAAATTCTGCTTGGGAATTCTGACAACAGACGTAGCAATGTCCTGTATAGTTTGACTCTAAACACACACTACATTGATAGGTAATAATCAATTCGTAATCTTGTCTAAGTATTGTTCAGGCTGAATGAATCTGACATTGATTTGTAAGTTCTATTTCATCTAAAATTATAATAATTTCTAATATACTACTTTGAAACATCTTTTCAAAGAGAGCTAGCGTGGTATAGTGGTTAGGAGCAGCAGACTACTCTGGAGAACAGGGTTTGATTCCCACCTCCTACACATGAAGCCTGCTGACAGTCACAGTTCTCTGTCAGCCCCACCTACCTCACAAGGTGCCTGTTGTGGGGAAGGGAAGGTGATTATAAGCCACTTTGATACTCCTTAAAGGTAGAGAAAAGCAGAGTATAAGAACCTACTCTTCTTCTACTTTTATCTTAGCTTTAAATTCACTGGGCATTTTTTTGTGAATGGAAAAACATGGGATACATTCCAATAGGCAAATATGGAGCATAACTCTTTGTGCTTCTGGCCATCCAAATGACAGCTCAGCATCATAGAAGCAGTAATGGGAGGCACTGAAGTGTGCCGTTTACAGCTGGGCAATTGGCTTGTCTTTCACTCTCAAGTCAGACCATAAAACAAACATTGCTCTACTTACATTTAATGAACTGCAATAGCCATCAGTTTTCTGTCCAGACTGAACAACTGAATCTGCAGAGTTAATCACCAGGGCTTAATGAATTATACTTAATTAAGCAAGTAGCTATCTAACTTTTTTCTTCTGAACCAAATGCTTTTTCTTAAAGGTCAAAGGTAAAGTGAAAGAAAGCTTAGACAGCTGTATAAAGCTTCATCTGAGAAGCAACGGTTAGCATTGAAGATAAGAGATAGGATTGGAGATCACATCACTGATAGTTACTTGCAGTAGGTCATAAGAAACACACTGGAAGCTGTTTAAGTACTTAGAGTGGTCTACAGTGTATGTAGCTATTGTAAGGAATGTTGCCACTGTGATACTATTTTGTGGAAGACATGTGAACTGGCTTCTTTATTATGCAGAAGTTCTTAAGTCTAAGGATATGTCACTGGTAACCAAGATCAAGTTAATTCATGCCATAGTATTCCCTGTATGGGTGTGAAAGCTGGACAATGAAGAAAGCAGTCAGGAAGAAAGTAAATTCCTTTGAAATGTGGTGTTGGAAGAGAGTGTTACAGATACTGTGGACTACCCCCCCCCCAAAAAAAATAAGTGGGTTCTAGATCAAATCAAGCCTCAACTGTCCCTAGAAGCTACAATGACTAAACTGAGGGTATCATACTTTGGTCACATTATGAGAAGACAAGAGTCACTGGAAAAGACAACAATGCTAGGAAAAGTGGAGGGCAGCAGGAAAAGAGGGAGACCTAACATGAGACGGATTGACTCTATAAAGGAAGCCATGGCCCTCAGTTTGCAAGACCTGAGCAAGGCTGTTAACGATGGAGCGCTATTTTGTATTTTGAAATTATAACATCTTTCATGAGTCATATGACATGTTAATCACCTAGTAGCACAGTTCCAAAATTGAAGGAAACGGAATAGTAGTGATTCAGATAAAGAAAGGTTTAAAAGTGTAAGTTGTAAGTTGGGTTCCAGTTTTGCTGAATAGCTGAAACTTAATTCTTCCATGAATTATATGATTACTGTTGCTATGTTGGGAGGAGGACAGTAAATGTATTAGAGATCCACCTTCTGCTGAAAAGGGCTGCTAGTTGAAACTTTGCAATAAATTGTGTGACACGGTAGTCCTGGTATTTCCTGAGGTATCCCCATGAGCCTTTACAAGTCACCCTACTGTATTATGGGAAACTTGCACTTTATAACAGCAAGCCCAGGTCTGAGTTGAGACCAAATTGGAGCCTTCTAACTTTGGTAAAAGGGTTATGCAGCTGGGCTTGATCACTCTTCACTTTCTTGGAAAAGCAGAAGGGGGCTATAAAATACATAAATGTCTGGAGAAGAGTGGATAAATTGAGAGGTGTATTTGAATTCATAGCAAAGCGGAGAGAGCAAGGCAAAGAGCAGTCTATAATTCCTTATAGGAACAAGGACTGCTTCGTGTTTCATAAAGCCTTCCTGTTAATCTGAGATGAGGCATATGCCAAAAAGTACAATACAAGATATTAGTCTTGAGTGCAAGATGGTGCTTGAGAAAATCTTTTCATCCAAGCTGCCTGAATTAAATGCGCAAAGTGTTCTTTTTTATTAGATTTGGCTGCAGTCTGCTGTGATGTCCAGAGACTCAAATGGATGAAGCCGTTCAGCAAAAGGCGAGGGAAAATGTATGAGTTTAGAGGGAAAACACTATTTCAAGCAATTCTTCAAAAGGCATGCTGGATTAAATGTCAGAATTAGCGAGAATACATTCTCAGTTGAATAGAATTACTTAGAAAGGAAACTGTGGCTCTGTAACAGCGCTTCAGACTGTCACAGCCCCATCCTGAGCATGACTGATACTGAAGCCGAAGATCAGATAGCAGTGGCACAGGCATTGCATTTGAATTCCCTTCCATAAGCAGATCCCTGAGTTTGGGGCCTGGGAGAATCCATTCTCACAATATGATCTTCTCCCCAAGGAACTAGCATTCCCTCTAGTTTTCCCTCCCCCCAGGTTCTCCCCCTTCTCCTTAGCTATGGTTTTCTTGACGAGACAATACACCTAGTAAAATCTTCTGGAAAGGCATCTGATAGCAAAGCTGCAGTCCATTTAAAATGCACTATATTGCAGCAAGTGGCTGGAATTTGAGAGCTTTAACTAGGCCAAGGGTGGATAAAAGGGTTCGGGAGTCTCCAACATTGTTGGAAGAATACTTCTGTGAGTGTTGGACTGCCTTTAGTCCCAGAGGTGGAAGTTCCTGGTGGGCCACGGTCCTGGAGACCTAGTGATCGCCAAGAAAAAGCTGAGCAATGATGGTAGCACTGCAAATCTCCTTGGCTTTAACTTGGGCTGTGGCAAAATGACAAAAGGTGTAGCATTACCTGGTGAGCCTAAATCTGTTGTTACCATTGCCAAGACTTGGGTCGGAGCCAAGAGGCCCCTGCAGTACTACCCTGTACTGCAGAGGCCACTCCAGTCAGCTTTCTCATGACTAGCCTGTCATATCATTTCAGTCCACCCCTCTTAATCCTGTGAGCCAGAATCCTTGGTTTAAGAAGAGCCCTGCTGGATCCAACCAATTGTCCATCTAGTTAAACAACTTTTCTCATATAGTGGCCAACCAGTTACTCTGAGGGGTCAACAAAAGGGCACATTGGCCAAGGCCTTCCCTTGATATTGCCTTCTGGCACTGGTATTCAGAGGTTTATCGCTAGCATATAGGGCTGTGCATATTGGTAAACCTGAACCGAAAATAAACCTGAAATTAGCCGTTTCGGCAATATTCAGGTTTAGTTTCAGCCGAATACCAAAACCTGGAAATCTGCCTGAAGCTGAATAGGCAATTCCTGAAAAGCTGAATTGTTATTTGGCTTTTTGGATTTCGGCTATTCACCTTTGCTCACATGCACGGCTCTGTGCCTTCTCCCATTTTTCTATTTTTGGCTGGTTTTGTTAGGACCCCATAGTTGGGGCCCTTTTGAGGTAGGGGTTGTGTAATTGGAGCCAACTTGGTCAGACAAAACTATCCATCACCCTTCAGTGGATTAATCTGGATAGCAGAAGTGTCATTTTAAAAGATGGGGCTCACCCAATCCCGTCCGGAGGGACATACCCTCCAACTAAAAAGAACCAGCTTCAGCAGCTGCTGATCCAGCTTCTGAAGAAGACTCCTCACTCATGTGGGTGAGCAATCTCCTTCAGAAGAACCGCCTTGGTTGTGACTTCAGCTGGCTTTGATATCACCTCCCCATTAAAACCTGCTCTTAAACTGAAAGTTGCCCTGAGTAGTAGCTTCATTTCCCCGCACTGTGACCATCTCTTGAAATCAGATTTGTGATTATAATAAAGGCCTGTTCACAGGATGTCATTTGCCACCAAAAGAAATTTTTTCTGGTCCTTATCTGTCTTGCATTTAAGCTGTTTTCCTCAGTGTGGAAGCTAATTTGTATGGACATCATGCTGTGCGCCCCATATAGGAATGGAGCCCCAGACTTTGAGGCACCAGCTTGCCAATTGGCTCTTTCTGCCAGTCCTCAGCAACGCTGACCTTCTGAACCTGAAAACTGATTGACAGCTTGGCTCTAGCCTCTCAGAAATGCCTGGAGGATGGGGGTGACCCCATTGTGGGCCCATAAAATTGGACCCCCTGTCCCAAACTTCACCAAACTTCGATGTCCATCTAAGGAGCATCTTTTCAGCTATGCTGCAAATTTGGTAACTCTGCCTCGAATAACACCCCCCAGAGCCTTGAAAATAAATTCCATAGACTATAATGGACCCAATTTTTTTGGGAAACCCGTAAACAAAGCCAAATACCCATTTACCGGTATAGGTATTTGGCTTATTCTGGGTTTACTGAAAGAATCAGGCCTAATAAACCCAAACCCGAAATTTACTAAAAAGGTTTTTGCACACCCCTACTAGCATGTGGATGTTTCTAGTAGTCACAGATCCATCCTCCATGAATCTGTCTAAACCCCCTTCAAAGCTGCCTATGCCTGTAGCCATCACTACATTCTCTGGCAGTGAATGCCTTATTTTAATTACTAGTTGAGTAAAGAAGTATTGGCGATTGGCCATCAACCATTTGAGAACATTACTTCCAGAGAAACGGCCGTCAGTAGATCTTATTTCGACAGAGCCTCTTCACAATTTGAATCAGGCAAAGAGAATTATACTTAATTTTAATAGCCCAAGTATACCTTCATTATTATTACAACCCAAATCCAGATTGGATTGGTCTATCAATTTAATTGGATGTCCTCGAGTTCTAGTGTTTTGGAAGAGGAAGAAAAAAGTTCTCATCATTAGGCGAAACGCATGCGTTCGATCCAGGCTGAATCCTGGCTGAAACAGGGATTAAAGGAGGATAAAGCGACCATGCGTTTTCGCCCTTTGTCTCTATCCTGTGCATAATTTTATAAACCTCTATCATGTCCCCTCTTAGTTGTCTCTTTTCTAAATGGAAAAGTTCCAGACTCTTCAGCCTTTCCTTATAGGGAAGGTACCCCAACCACCGCATCATCTTGGTTGTCCTGTTTGTACCTTTTCCATCTCTGCAAAGTCTTTTTTGAGATACGGTGACCAGAACTGCACACAGTATTCCAAATGAGGCAGCACTATAGATCTATACAGGGACATTATAACATTGGCTGTTTTATTATCCATCCCTTCCCTAATAATCCCCAGCACAGTTTGCCTTTTTCACTGCTGCGGCACAGTAGGTTGACATTTTCCACTGTGTAGCTATCCACTATGACCCTACATTCTCTCTCCCCCCCAAACTTTTGGATTCTACCTCTGTTTTATCTGGACACTACTGTTAACAGAGCAGTTTCGTTGCTGGGCCTAGTTTGTCTAACCCGCATGGTTAGCTCCTCTGTGCTAGAATTAGACACAGCCTAAGAATTCGCTTAAAATACTGAGTGAAGTCCCCTGAACCCGTAACCCTGAGTGCGCATAGACTTCCACATTCTCTAATGTTGTCAAGCTATTCTTTGTATGCAAAGACTAGAAACCTGTGTTGTTAAACTAAAGTGTCTCAAAATTTTGGAAACTACAGATGCTGTGACTGATGTTTACATTCATTACTGTGCTTTGGTCGCTGCTGTGACATTTCTAGAATAAAGTATGAGCTATGAAATTAATCTGTCTATAAGCTTGTTTTTGAAAAACAACTGCTCACTTGCAATTTCCTACACTATTTTTTTTACTGGGAAATGATTCTTACTTGGTTTATGATCTAAAACGGCGGCCGGAAATGACCATAATACTTAACTGCAATATTGCCATCGAGAGGGATCAGAGCATTTTCATATGCAATAAAGAAAAGGGGGCTTGTGGTGACAGCAAATATGTTGAAATAACATTTTATGCAACGTATTTTAGGCCCAAAACAAGTTTGGAATCTAGGATGAATTTTTTCATTAAAATTAGTTTCATTGCCTAGTGACTTCAGGGATGGATTGCCAAATTGGAATATTTTTTTAGTATAGTAAAAAGACATTTCATGGAAAGTCATCTTGTTCATATACAACATTTCATGTTTCATTAGCAATATGTTAAAGCTGAATACTTTTAGATATTTGTGTTGTTTCTAATACTTTAATGAACTGTTAAGGCATTTCTAGAGGATAAGTCAAAATATGTTAATACATTTTAAAAATGCTGCCATTCTCTTAACCTAGAAAAAGAGTGCAAAGTCTTGTTTTGATTCGCTGGAACAGCTTGGAAATTTCAGACTTAGCTTTGGCAATTGGACTCTACAGCATTGAAGTCTCTCCCCTCTCCAAACCCCGCCCTCCTCAGGCTCTGCCCCCAAAACCTCCCGCTGGTGGTGAAGAGGGACCTGGCAATCCTAGTTGTTGATCCAAACAGAGCTGCGTTAATCTCTTAACTCTGAGTAGCAGAGATCAGAGTAAATTCTTTTCCCAAAAATCCTTTTGCTAATATAGTGAAAGTTTAATTGCATTCGTGGTTTCAGTAGGAGATAGTATTTATTTTTGGTTCAGTTGGTCAGAAAATGAAAAAAAGATTCTGCTTTAGATTGCAGCTGAAAAAAATGTTATAGTGTTTGCTGGTGAACTATAGTATACCGAAGTTATCTGTTTACCTTATTTCTTGGACCAGATTCTTCAGTAACAATGCAAATAATTGCAATAATGTATAATCTGAAGTTTGGAAACTGGCAAAGGCTGGGTTCTTGCATTACTCTGGCAGAGTGGGAGATGGAGCAGCTTTGTTCTCTCCCACCCTGGCGTGTAAACATGATAAGCCTGGGACCATGCAGGAGGAGTTTGTGCTGCTTTCTCCGAATGGCAGCATAAGCCAAATTCCTGATACTGGCCTAAGGAAGAGCTCCCCTGTGTAGTCCAGGGCTTACATTTTTATTGCACCTTTTCTTCAAGGAGCTCAGAATAGGTTAGGCTGAGAGATGATTCCATGAGCATTATAATTTAGCAGGGGGCTACACTATGGTCTACTTAGATTATGTCTCAGGTGGCTCTTGCAGTAGCAGAGCAAGATTTGAGTCCAGTAGCACCTTAGAGACCAACAAGATTTCCCGGGTATAAGCTTTTGCGCCAAAGCTCCCTTCGTCATATACAAGTAGAAGGGGTGTCAGGATGCAAAAATACAATGCAAAAAATTATCAGCATGATTAGAACAGGGCAAGAAATGCTTTAGGGGTAATGCAGAAAATTAGAACCATAGTGAGATAAGAATCCTTTGTCAAGTTCAGCAGTCTCATGTTGTAATCTCCCTTTGAAGTCTCCCTGTTTGAGGACTGCCACTCTTAGGTCAGCAGTGGAACACCCTGGAAGATTACAATGCTCTCACAGATTATGTCTCTTGTCACTATGTCCTCTAAACCACCAGTACGCAGCCTTTTTGGTTTGGTGAACCACAATTCCAAATTTATTCAGTATGTCACCTACGTAGGAAAAACCGGACATGCACAAATCTTTAAAATTGCAAAAGCCTGGAACCCACTTCAATTGGCTTTGTGACGCATTTTTGGGTTAGGATTTATAGGCTAGGAAAGCTCCCCTATGCCAGCTGCTCCAATTGTTCCAGAAAAACATGAGCCCTGGCTCTTAAGATTTCACACTATGTTCCACGGAAGTGTTGTTGCACAGGAGTTAGATTTTAGGACTTGACCACACATGGCTCTTCCCAACAGGGCATAATCTATACGTTGGGATTTCTGGCACTCAGGTGACTTTCAAAAATGCCAGAACATTTTTTGGATTTTGTAAACCAATTTTGGCAAATAGTGAACCCAGCATGAAGTCTCCCACCCCCAGTCTAGTTCCCTTGCTGCTTGAAAAGGAAGAAAAAGGAGCCATGTTAGAGATTGTGTGCTGAGTTTCAGCCAGAGATGCAATTAAGCTGAGGAGTGCCTCATATGTATGTTTATTTAAAAGCGCCATTAAGGTTTAGAAAGCCTCTGTGAGTCGCCCTTTCACCTTACAGTAGAATTAGAGGGATGGAAGGAGGTATGACTGGGGGAAACACTTCTGGGCAGCAGTGTGTATGAACAAGATCTTGGGGTACAGGTGTACTGTAAGTTGAATACGAGCAGCCAGTGTGATGCAGCAACAAAAAAAGCTAATGCAGTCTTGGGGTGTCCTCGAGAGGTCTAATAAAACACATACTGTAGGAATGAAGCTATTGACCTATGGAAATTGCTTCTATGCTACAGAAAAAACGTACATGTCACTAAATAACCCTTTAGTGTTATTTTGATCTCTGTGATTGAAGTTGCTGAAATCAAATCTCACTGTCAGCTTTTCAATGGAGCTGTGAACCTGCTCTATGGATGCCAGGCAGAATGCTTCTGAATTTAAAATGATAAAGAGGGGATTGTGTAACACAGGAGTAAGCATTCCTTTAAAGAGACATCCAACAGCTTTTGGCTGAAAGTAAAAGAGACAAAGAATTAAAAATGTGTGTTAAGTGCTAAGTCACTTCTGACTTATGGCGACCCTATGAATTAATGATCTCCAAAGTGTGCTATCATTAACAGCCTTGCTCTCAGGTCTTGCAAACTGAGGGCTGTGGCTTCCTTAATTGAGTCAATCCATCTCGTGTTGGGTCTTCCTCTTTTCCTGCTGCCTTCGACTTTTCCTGGCGTTATTGTCATGGGCCCTGCCTTGGGAGCTGAGGACTCGGAGGACTCTGAAGCTGAAGTGGAGGAACAGGTTGCCTCTGGGCCTTCAGTACCTCCATTGCAGTCAGTAGCACAGGAGCCTGAAACAACTCAGCAGGAACCACAGCTAGACAGAGAGATGGAACAAGGGCAGACAGAAGCTACTCTTCCCCCAACCCCTGCAGCAGAAGCTGAGAATGGCAGCCCTCCAAGCTCACCTGAACCTGATAGGCATATCAGGACTCGGCAGCGTGTGGTTTTGCAGGGTAAAAGGAGGAGTGCTCGCTTGGAGAGGCTAAACAGACAGAGAACTGGTGCTGAGTCTTTTCAGGATGAAGCCTAGCTTGGAAGTGCACTGACTGATAAAGGCAGTGCAGGCATGCTTTCACTTTGCGGAAGCAACCGTGCAGTTTCTCTGTGTTCCTGCTACTGCCTCTGATTACTCTTTCCGGCCGTTGACTCCTGCCTGCTTTGACGACACCTCTGACTTCTGACCCTGACCCCTAGCATAATCTTTGTCGCCTGCTCCGAAAGGGGCTAAATACCTCCCGCACGTCTGAGGACTGCGGGCACCGCCCAGCCCTTGGCCTAAGCCGGCACAGTTATTGTCTTTTCCAGTGAGCTTGGTAATATAAGTACTCCCTGACCTGGATGACCCAGGCTAGCCTGATCTTGTCAGATATCAAAAGCTAAGTAAGGTTGGCTCTGGTTAGTACATATGGGAGACCACCGAGGAAGAGGCAGGCAATGGCAAACACCTCTGAAGTATTTTGCCATGAAAGCCCTACGGCAGGGATGTCAAACATAAGGCCCACGGGCCGGATCCAGCTCCTTGAAAACTCTTATCTGGCCTGTGAGCCAGCCAGGGCAGCCACCCCCCCACTCTCGATCTGGGCTGGTGAGACCACTGCAGGCTCGTCAGCTGAGGCAGCCCCCCCCTCTCCTGATCTGGGCTGGCGAGGCATGGCCCAGCACGGCCAAGTGACATTTATGTCATATCTGGCCCTCATAACAATTGAGCTCGACATCCTTGCCCTATGGGGTTGCCATAAGACAGGTGAAACTTGATGGCACTTGACACACACACAATGTAAGCACAACAGAAATAAATTGATTTTCAAAAAATGCAGTTATTTAAAGCTTTGAAATATGATCTTTAAATGCAGTTTTCATGAGTACAGTTTCTATCTCTTTTCTAAACCCACAAGATTTAATAGGCACACCTGTCAAAACAGTGCTGAAGCCTTTCTATTGTAAAGAGAGGATGAGTGTAAAAAAAAGTTCTGAAGCTGACTGGAATACAAACAGCTCAGTTTCCCTTTCCTACCGGCAAGGCCTGAGAAGGGGAAGGTCTTTCTTCTCTTAGCAAGCTTAGCTGGTTTCACCACTGCATACGTGACAGAGTCTGGGGTCCTCACCATGTGTTAGACGTTACACAATTGCATTTAAGCTGTGAATTTTCTTCAGTTCCCATGTGTGCTACGCCCAGTCAGAAACAGAACCACGGTGCCTGTGGAAAAGGGCTTCGGTGTCCCCCCTGCCCCATTTTCTAAGCTGAAGTAGTCCTGGGGGCACTGTTCGGGGGAACCTACCCGTTTCCTGGGATACACATAGATTTTCCTAATAGCTTTCCTCTTCAGACTGTTTCAGGCTGGGAAAATAGCACAGGTGTTAAGCCTAAAGCCCCTTCTAGGTGTGTACCATGGTTCTGATCCTAATCAGGCACAGCACACATGGGAAGTGACCATAACCCACAACTCACGTGTGATGGTGTTATGTTTTACACAAGATGGGGACCCCAGACTCAACCTGTATACTCCAAAATTTGTGAATAAGTTTGTTCCTGGTTTCCACCCCCCCCCTTATCGAACACCGAGAGGTACAGAAGCAGCCTGAGTAAGGATCTGAAGTTTATACACTTCTTGGTTCCCAAAATAAACATTCAGTCACCCTAACTCCTCTACGTCTGCTGCTTGGAGAGTCTCCCATGAGATTTGTTAAGGGTGTCCAGTCCTAAGCTTTGTCTTTGTAAAAGATGTTCTCAGATGTGGTGATCTCATGACAATTATTGCCAACCCCACAAATAAAGAACTGGGGGATTTGCATCCTGAATGTGGCCTTGGGCCATCCTGCCATGTAGACACCTGTCACTGAGAGACTGTTTCCGACGATATGCTCTAGCACAATGTCTAGACCAAAGCTTTGTTTTCATGGAGGCTGTCTCAGTTATGATGTCTCTATAGAAACTTGCTTGGCATTCCACACAGAATACTTGCAGAAGGCCTTCATGGTTTGAAACATCTTCCTACCCTCTTTTGTTTCCATGGAGGCTGATAGGAGTCTCAATAGGAACAGTACTCCTCCTCCCCGTCCTTAATATAGCTGCTGAGGAGCAGAAAAGGGACGACATATTTCCAGACAGTTTTGCCAACCCCCTTCTAGAAACAGCATTCAAAGTTGGGATTCTTGTATACATCAACCTTGGGATGTGGAGGTGGTTTTGTGTTGTGAATAGACAAGTAACAGGGCCGGGTTTGGAGAAGTAGACCGGGTCCTGTCCTTTTTTCTGCTTGAAGTAGAGACCCCAGTGATGGATGGGAAGCTTGGGAGTGGGAAAGGAGATGCAGAACAGAACGGAAAGGACCAGACCACTTTCCCTTGCATCAAGACCTTCAGCTAGGGCTTAGAAGGATGAACTTGTGGCAACTTCATAGACTGCTTTAAAAGTGTGATACCACTTCCAGATGTTTTTTTTGTTCCATTGTTTCATAATTTCATACCCAGAATTAAACACTTCTAAATGACAGTGAAATCAATGGGACCTAAAAGTCCTTAACTTGGGTTGGAGTGTATTATCTATTAACTATTCAAAAACATGGCAGGCAAGATATTGATATTTACTGATACTTTCAGTTTCAGTTCTTTCTTGTTGTTTGAGATGAAGCCAACATTGACTGGGACTTTTGTTTATTCCAATCATTTCAGGTGTCTTTGCCTGCAAGATGGTGCCATTTGTCCAATCCACTGCAATTGTTACTGAGATTCTCACAATGACTTGCATTGCTGCAGAAAGACATAACGGGATTGTGCATCCATTAAAAATGAAATGGCAGTACACCAACAGAAGAGCATACACAATGCTTAGTAAGGTTTATTCTTTATTTTATTTATAGCCCACCTTTCTCCTTAGTGGGACCCACTGCAGATTACATCATTCCTCCATTTTATCCTCACAGCAACCCTGTGGGGGTAAGTAAGTCATCCAGCAAGCTTCCATGGTAAGATGGGTCTCCCTGATACTATTCTGACACAAAGAGCAAATTGACTATGTATGGGTTTGATATGAAACTGTTGCAGGATATGGGAGCAAGGGAGACTGCTGCTCTCTGGGAAAGTCTGCTTCTCTTATTGCTTTAATAACCCACTTTGGGTAAATACAGATGCAAGTTTTCTTCCAATATGTGTGGGGTTACCGTATATCCTATGAAAGATGATCTTGCCTGATTCCCCTCATTGCAACTCTCTTCTACATGGTCTGAAAGCATTTCCTGACCTCCAGTAATGTTTTTCTGAGAGTTTTTCTGAGGATAACAGATGGAAACTGCTAGTAGAAGGGCAGCATGTAGAAAGAGCCGCTTCTACCAGCAGTATTCAATTCATTGACTTTTAATAAGGATAAATAATCAATTGTTAGACATAAATCAAGTGGAACTAGTTTGTCTGATCATGTACAAGATGAATTCCACTTCTCCAGTAAGTACTTACTTATTCAACTTGTTTCACAAAACATGGCATCGGTATTTTTCCCAAGTGCTTTGCAGGTCACTATTGTGGAAAGAAAGAAGACAAACTTGTCTGTGCATCAAAAATAACTGATTTGCATATGTGTGAGTTGTGCTGGGACTTTCCCCTTCCTGAAACACCTCTGGAGGCTTGAACATGGGCAGAAGATGAAATGAGCATCAGCAGTGCTTTCTTTAAGTGGATGGAGTAGATGTGTGGCACCCAAAGGAAGCCAAATTCTGCTCAAAATTGCTCCAGGTGCCCATCTGCCCGGTGGGTGGGTGGTGCTGTGTCTTTGCATTATATGAGCCTGTTAGAGAGAAAGTGGTATCTCCAGCTCTTCATTTTATTGGTGGCATCGTGTAAGTGAGAAAGAAGCACATTTCATATCTTTAAATGGATGGAGTGGGTGGTGTCCCTTGAGTGCCTGTGTGGCATCCAAAGGAGGCCAATTCTGCTCAAATTTTCTCCTTGCGTACATCTGCATGGTGAGTGGGTGGTGCTGTGTCCTGGCATTATTTGAGCCTGTTAGAGAGAAATTGGTTATCTCCAGCTCTTCATTTTATTGGTGGCTTCGTGTAAGCGAGAAAGAAGCACATTTCATATTTCAAGAAAAGAGAAACATTTATTTATCTGAAGAAGATAATATGATGCATCCTGCTAGCAGCTGTAACATATGTTGTTCATCAGGGTTCCAACGTTTTGGTTTGCGGCCGACTATCAATAAATGTCATTCGGTATTTTTCTTATTCATGTTTTCCTGCGAGCAATTATTGGATTTACTTGTATCCTGGTATATATATTTCTCCTATGTAATTGTATATGTTTTCTAAATAGACTTTTAATTCATTTTTCATTGTGTTAGTACCTACCTGTTGTTTTTTCCTTTTGTGCTGTTGCACTTTTTAAAGGTTTTTGTTTTTAAATGGTTCCCTTTTCCTTTGTCTTGCGGAAGCAGCATTTACTATTTTCTGAAGTACAGAATTTAAAAGTTTAGCACATTGCTCTGAATTTTTCTACAGGGAAGGATGTCTCTTTCACAGTTTGCCTTCATTTCAACTATCCACCATACACATAATTAAAGTAAAGCTGATTTTTCTGAAATCTGTCATCTAGGCGGGCAGCCCATTCCTGGGGTGGGGGGTGGGTGGATCCACTGTGGCCGAGAGCACCGCAGCCATGCTGCCTCCTCAGAGGCTTCCTAGCCACCACGGAGAATAAAAAAGCTTTTTTTAAAATAAAAAGGCGAAAATGGGGAAAATGCCCCCAGTGAAAACAGCGGGGCTGCGCCACCAAAAAAGGCACCGTAGCTCTGGAAAGGGTTAGGAAGCTGATTAACGTCAGCTCTGCCACTGGGAACACCCTGTGACCCCCATCCCTCCCAGCGCCATCACCATTCTCTTCCGGGATTTAGTTCTTGGAGAGGCTGCACCAGCGGGGGAGCCCCGCGCAGCTCCACAGCACCCAGGCGCCAATGGGAATGCCCCCACCACCAGTGGAAGTGTCCCTTATACCATGATAAGTAGGCACGCAGGTGCGGGATCACACCACCTCCAAATGACTTTTGCCCCTCCCCTCAGGAATGTGTTCTGTATGTTCCATATAGTCATGTGGCATATTAAAACAAAAAAATGTGAGTGGGTTACTTTAATTTTCTGTTCCCTTTTGTTACATTACCTATTTTTTCTTTCTTTTACAGGCATAGTCTGGTTGGTGGCAGCTATTGTTGGGTCTCCTATGTGGCATGTGCAGCGACTGGAGGTATGGTAGGGTGTGTGGTATATTTATGCTTTCATGCCCCAATTATTGTGTTGATGCCAATTAGTATCCATATGAGTAGAGACTTCCCCTCCTTCAGGATATCACTGCCCTGTGCTGTAGGCAGTTTTACATGAAATAATTGTAAAATGTGATATTAGAAATGGGTGTTGGAAGCATGCAAATAGGGATTGTATCTGTTGAGGAAAAATTTGAATAACAATAGGATACAATTTAGAGTGGCTACTAAGAAAGACAAGAGGGATTTACAAGATATGTCACTAGATTTATAGACTGCGTTTTGAAAATAATTTTCTTCTGGCTTTGCCTAGTCAAGCAGCTGGTTAACTATGACTGTTGTAATTATTTATTGCCTTTGGCTGGAAAATAATACCAAGGTGAGTTTATAAGCACTGTCTTTTCAATTCACCTTGATTTTTTATCCATAGTTCACCAAGCCTCTTTCCTAATCAAATACTGTCCTACAAGGAATAGAGTGTTGCTGCCCACCCCGGCCACTGGGTTATGGTGTACATGGGAATGATCAGTTGCAGCAGCTGGGTCAGCAGGAGACTAGGGGAGAGGGCTTTAATCCTTGCTGCTCCCCACCCCCTGCAAAACCACCTCGCTGCTGTCAGGAAGGAAGGAAGATCAGAGAGGAGAGAGCCTGAGTCACCAATCATCAGCTTGGACTAAATGAAAAAGACCCTTCCTGCGCCTTACTGTCAGCATCCAGGGAGAGGGTGTGTGTGTGTGTCTTCCTCAAGGCTGTTACTGAGATGGGGGGGCGGGGGGAAGCACACAATAGTAATAGCTATAGTGGGTGGGTTAGCAGGAAGTTAAAGAGAGAAAACTAGAACTGAATGCTTAGGATTTGGAATAAGGAAGATGGTGCCATCTGTTCATCATTTCCAGCACTGAATATCATCTCTCCAGCTTAGGCAAAGGTTCTGTTGTATAAGAAATCAAATTTCTGCTTCTGTATCATCAGAGTTCTGCAAATGGCTTCAGTGAGAACAATTGTTTTTATCTGAATATACATTTCTCCCAGAATAAATAAATATATATCTGCCCAACGTTCCAATACTTGTATTGTGTGTTTTTATGGCTTTGAATTGTAAGCTGTTTTGAGAGCCAATCCTTTGGAAGAACAGGTAACACTGGACTTATGCATAGGTATGTTTGCATTCTGCCTCGAGCGACTGTTTCATATTCCACATGAAATATAAAGCAAAACTAACACTGTGATATTTATGAAAAAGTTCCTTGCTTTTATATCTGAAGTCAAAACTGTAGAAGGAAGAAACGGAGCAGCAGCAGATTTATGAAAGCTGAAAAGAAACCTCTCCTCAGACCATCTAAGATCCTTTGCAAATTATAATTTTATGAGAGTACCCTTGACGATTCTGTAAAATCCAAAACAAGAACAAAATCCTTGTGATACCTTTTATTGTGACCAACCAAATTGACACAAAATATGGTACAAGCATTTGAGTTCACTAAGGCTCTAAGAAACTTGATACTCATTTAAAGAAGAAAAGCAGGTTATTATACAAAAGGATTGAGAAGAAAAGGGCTAGTCATTGAGAACAGAATGAGGGTAGAATTTGCTAATACTCATAATCACAGCACATTGTTATACTGGTGACAACAGCAACATGAAACATAAAATTGGATGCACTTTTGTACACTTTTTGAGGAAAAAATCTTCTGTAAATGTCCATTAATATTGAGTTTAAAATGAAAGTTTCTTAATTAAATTAAATGAAATCCTATGATCCTGCACAACTCCCACGCATTTCCTACAACAGTATTATCTTTGTTATCTATTTAACTTCTCTTTCCCACTATAAGTACTTTCAGCTATAATTCCCCTACTTATTCCAAGTAAATTAGCTTTCTTTCCTGTTAATGGTATACTTCCCAGAACAAACAACATCTCAGAGCATGAAAAATAACTAACCTTGAATTCTATAGGATTTTGTTGTCTCTGTAAATACTGTGGTGACTAATAGTACATTTTAATGCATTATGTTATTTAGAATCTGGTTTAACTCTTAGTTTAACTGCTTGGAATTCTGAATGTTTTTTTTTAAACCTTTGCAATTTCTTATTAACTATGTTCTGTTTATAGTCTAGTAGAAAAATACTAGCACATGGCAAAACCAGTGTGTATGA
Source organism: Euleptes europaea (assembly GCF_029931775.1). Classification (NCBI taxonomy): domain Eukaryota; kingdom Metazoa; phylum Chordata; class Lepidosauria; order Squamata; family Sphaerodactylidae; genus Euleptes; species Euleptes europaea. The sequence goes on along the minus strand of NC_079320.1, from coordinate 31,790,810 downwards.
ACCAGCGTGTATTCCTTCTAAGAATTTTCAGACTTTCCCTAGTGCGAATCCCCAAGTAAAGGCACTAATGGTTTTTGATTTCCACAAGATTAATTGGTTCGTTAGGATCAATACTGTCCTAGACATAGGGCCAGACAAAATGGAATTTGATGGAGCTAGATCATGTGAAACCCATGTTGTGCTTTAAAGCCCTCAAGGGGCCAACTGTGGAGAGAAAAAGCCAGATTCACCATGTAGGCCAATGGGTAGGAAATGGGTAGGTATATGTGTCTGCATGCCCCCCTGGCTTAGTGGTAGAGCATGTGCTTTGCATGCATATGGCCCCTGGCTCCATCCATGGCATCTCCAGTTTAAAGGAGGTCTGGTAGCCGGAATGGCAAAGTTTCCTCTGCCTGACAGCCCTGTTAGCCAAAATGGTCAATAGTGGCTTAGATGGACCAACAGCCTTGATCTGGTCAAAGTAGTTTTTTAGGTTCATTCCAGTTTATATTTAAACCTTTACAGATGTCTGAAGAAATTATGCACTTTTTTCTTATTTATGAAATGACAATTTTTGTTTGTTTGTCTTTGTATGTGATGTGTGATTTTTCTACTTCCTGTGTTTCAGAATAAATATGACTTCCTTTATGAAAAGGAGTATGTTTGCTGCTTGGAAGAATGGGCCAGTCCTGTTCATCAAAAGATATATGCAACTTTCATATTGGTCATCCTCTTTCTTCTCCCACTTATGCTGATGCTGTTGCTGTACAGTAAGATTGGCTATGAGCTCTGGATTAAGAAAAGAATTGGAGATGCTTCTGTTCTGCAAACTATGCATGGGAACGAAATGTCTAAAATATCACGGTTAGTACAATCAGTGATGCTTAAATACAAATGTTATCTAGTGGAACTACATTAGTCTATCTTTAAAAGGCAGGTTTATCTCACTGACCTTCTAGATTTCTTTGAGGGTGTTAAAAGTTGATATGATGCCCAGTATTAGTCTAGACAAGTGAGAACCCTTAAGGACTTGTGGGAGACATCTCATTTCCCCACCCGCACTGTTTCCTCTTTCCCCGTTCTGAAACCTCCATAGCCTATATCCCCTTTCCTTGCTTTCCTCTCTCCTTCTAGGGTTGCCAACCTCCAGGTGGGGCCTGGAGATCTCCTAGAATCACAATAGATCTCCCAAGTACATAGATCAGTGTCTGACGTGGCATATGCTTTCTGACCGCTCGGTCTCCCTCTGGAGCAGGACCATCACAGATAAAATTAAATCCATAGGGATCTCCTTTGAGGCGTTACTTCCCTTAACCGAGGCGCAAGCCTTTAGAATCCTAAAACGAAGGATCACATCATCAGGAAACAATCTCTTCTTGCTAGTGCTGTAAGCTCTTCCTCGCCTCTACTCTATGGTATCTCCATGACCCCGAGCTCTCTATCTGGTTACTTCCACACTCTGACTTCCCCCTCCCTCAGACGCCTTTTTATGCAGGCCCGCTTAAATATCCTTCCCACGGCCTGGACCGGGGCAGATATGCTAAGATCCCCCATGCGAAAAGGCTGTGTTCTTGTGCTTATGGCCAAGCCGAAACAGTGGCCCATGTTTTGCTATGTGAGCATGGCTCACCCTTTCGCGAACAGATCATTGAACCCCTCTTGAAAGACAGTCCCAGCGGCACAGACAAGGAGCTAGTCAGATTTCTCTTAAGCGATAGTCATTCTCAGGTTACTGCAGGGGTAGCCAGCTTCCTGGGACTTATTTTAAATTACTCTAATCCACGTTTATGATTTTAAGTAAGAGTCCCACTTTAGTTTTAAAACCTTCTTTTTACCTAAATAGGTATATATTTATTTTATGCCAATAAAGGTTTTGATATTGAGATCAGTTCCCTCTTAGGGTCACCAGCTCCAGATTGGAAAATTCCTGTAGGTTTGGGGAGGGAAGAGACCTCATCAGGGTATAATGCCATGAACTCCACCCTCCAAGGCAGCCATTTTCTCCAGGGGAACTGATCTCTGTCATCTGGAGTTCGGTTGTAATACTGGGAGATCTTCATACCCCACCTGGAGGTTGCAGCCTTAGTTTCCATGGAGGAAGTGGCTGCTCTGAAAGGTAGAGTCTTTGGCATTATACTTCTCTGAGGTCCCTTCCCCCAAGCCCCACCCTCCCCCCAAATCCCCAGGAATTTCCACTCCCCAAATCTTTAGGAATTTCCAAACCTGGAGTTGGTAACCCTGTTTCCTTCCCACACAACAGACTACCTGAAGCTCTTCACATCTATCCTTGGCTTTCATCATTCTAAATAACTTTGTTTCATCTGCAAACTTGGCCATTATATTGCTCACCTCTAGTTCCAGATCATTTATGAATAAATTAATTTAAATAGTACCAGCCCCAGTACTAATCCCTGTATGACCCCACTACTTACTTGGAATTGTCCATTTATTCCAACTCTTTGCTTACTGTTATTTAACTAATTTTTAATCCATAAGACAACTAGTCCTCTTATCTCATGACTTCTAAATTTACTCAGGAGTCTTTGGTGAGGTACCTTGTCAAAAGCTTTTTGAAAGTCCAAGTATATAATGTCTGCCAGGTCACTATTATTTACATGCTTGTTCACTTCCTCAAAGAACTCCAAAATGCTGCTGAGGCAGGACTTCCCATTGCAGGAGCCGTGCTGATTTTCCTTCAGCAGGCCTTTTTCACGATGTGCTTAATAATTCTATCCTTGATTATAGTTTCTACTAATTTGCCTGGAACAGATATTAGGCTGATTGGCCTGAAATTTCCTCATTTCCTTCTGGACCCCTTTTTAAAAATTGGTATAACATTTGCTACTCTCCAGTCTTCTGGTACAGTTGCTGAATTTAGTGATGTTACATATATGGGCTAGCAGATCAACAATCTCACATCTGAGATCCTTCCCCATCACTATTATCTGTCCTGACTCTTGTTCTAAAATTAGCAATACAAGCTGTCTCTTCTCTTTTAGGAAGAAGAAACGAGCAATTATTATGATGGTGACTGTCGTGGTTTTGTTTGCAGTCTGCTGGGCTCCTTTTCATGTAATTCACATGATGATAGAATACAGTGAGTAAATAAGTCTTCTGAAATTGCAGTGATCAAAAAAAATTATCTGTAGTATGCTGCTCAAATTACCACTGACATTTCTGTTCTTTTTGTTCTGGAAGAATAGTGTGTTCTTTCCCAGACCTCATCTTTAGATTGTGGCAGTTCATTGTGATTATGGAGTTTGCTTTGAATATATGAATTGTTAGTTTACCAGGGATTTTGCTGTTGCTATCAGTAACTAAAACACTGAATGCGGAGTTGTAATACAAAGCTGAATGAAGAAGAAGAAGAGTTGGTTTTTATATGCCAACTTTCTCTACCACTTAAGGGAGACTCAAACCGGCTTACAATCACCTTCCCTTCCCTGCCCCACAAGAGACACCCTGTGAGGTAGGTGGGGCTGAGAGAGCTCTAAGAGAGCTGTGACTAGCCCAAGGTCACCCAGCTGGCTTCGTGTGGAGGAGTGGGGAAACAAATCCAGCTCACCAGATTAGCATGTGCCACTCATGTGGAGGAGTGGGGAATCAAACCCTGTTCTCCAGATCAGAATCCACTGCTCCAAACCACTGCTCTTAACCACTACACCACGCTGAATGGGATGATGAAGCAGTCACATATTTATGGAATTAATAGCCTGCCTTTCTCACTGGGATTCTGGCATGAATTCCCTGGATTCTCTCTAACCCTGCACTATTGTGATCCTGCCATCATACTGTTACTGTGTCAAGAGTTTTGATAGATTGGTTTTGGTGATGACTGTCATTATCCTTGCTGCTCTGTTAGAGCATTTCTGCCCTTGCACAGAATGGAGGGTGAAGATGAACAAATATAAAAAGGAATAAACTCTGGGACATCATTGAAGCGGAGGCTGGCTCTGCCTCCTGCCCTGGTGAATCCAGTTTATTAAGAAAATTTAGTTTTGCTGCCCTCAGCAGTATAAGTTGATTATAGCCCATTTACTGATAGCATGGTGCCTAATGTGAGCTATTGAGATTCAAGCCCTGGATTCCTGTTTTGTTGGTCACATTTGAGTGTGCAGCTCGATGGTGACAAACAGCGCTCATAAATTGGCTCCTCTCATGTTACCAACCACAGAGTTAAAGCAGTCAGCTATATGTTCAGATGATTCATTCTCTACTGCAGTTGTAAGGATGGGGAAATTACATGGGCAGAAGTTATTCAATGTGCACACTGCTGTGAATGTAGCATATGCAGACTTAATGGTATAGCTTTTCTTTGTGAATTTGCATTTTTCCTTTGGATACATTTTATTTAGTTCTAGATAAATTAGAGTATCTTATTTTTCTGATGCAAATGGGTAGCTGGAAAGAAATACTTTCTGTAATGCAGAATGGGATGCCTTGAAGCTTCAAAGAGGGCTAAATAATGTTCGTATGGTCTAAATTACTTGTTATAATATATTTCCCTCTTTCTAGGTAATTTTGAAAGCGAGTATGATGATGTCACCATTAAGATGGTATTTGGTATAGTTCAGATAATTGGATTTTCCAATTCCATTTGCAACCCCATTGTTTATGCCTTTATGAATGAGAACTTCAAGAAAAACTTCGTCTCTGCAATCTGCTTCTGCATTATGAAACAGAGCCTGTCTCCTTCCAGGCGACATGGACATTTGGGAATTACAGCGCTGAAACGCAAGGAAGGTGTCTGTAAGAGAGAGCCCACCTACTCCGATGAGAGCAGAAGGGAAGCATTCAGTGAAGGGAACATTGAAGTCAAATTCTGTGATCAGGCCTTTGCCAAAAAGAATTCCAGTCGGCACCTTGCTTTATTTACATCTGAACTCACTGGGTCCTCTTAACTTGGACATTAGTATAATGTTCCTTCATTGGGGTATTTGTGTTTTAGCATTTGACAGTCACTGAACCTTTTACCAAGCCTGATCAGTTCAGAGTCTTTATATAAACAATAGGGACCTGGAATTCCACCATCGTCTGCAATACATCCTCCTTGTTGTACAAAGCAATGCATTCTCCTTACAAAATTTCAGGCTCCATCTTGCAGTTGAGGTTGCTGGCCTCAAGGACTCTGAGCTCGGGGAGTGCTCCCCCAAATCTGGATTTAGGTGCAGCCACCCATTGCACCACCATGGCCTGGCAGTGATTTGATTGACCCAGGCCAACTTCCTTTTCCACAATCAGCGCAATACAGGAGGAGACTGTGTGCCTCAGCTTTTGCATTGACTCCGATCGCTGGGGAACACTGCGAGAGCCAGCTTTTTCTTTCTTCCCTCAGCACCTTCCTCCATTCATTTGACAAGCTTCCTGTGAGCCCACATTGAACCTCTTCTTCTCATACTGTTTTATCTTACCCAGCCCAAGAACATGAGACAGCTCTGCTATAAGAACACTCTTGGGCTTAGCTATTCTTGAAGATGCATATAGAGCTGGATACTTGATTGGGAGGATGACAACATTGCCTGAGGACTCTGCAGGGATTTGAGAGCAAAGCTGCGGAACACCGTGTGAAATTACTTTAGATTCTCACCTAAGGTCAAATTCTTTTTGAGGAATGAGTGTTGGTTTAATGCTGTGCTCTCCTTTTTTGCAGGTTGTTCTTTTCAGATGTGTCCTTTTTGAGATTCTCTCTTCAAAACTTGATCCACAATGAAAGATTTCTAAACTCTGCTTGTACTTTTATTAAAGAAAACCTGTTTCTTTTTATGACATGTATTATTCCCTTGAAATAAATGGTTGAGTAGAAATGTAAGCATTGCAAACCAGTGACCTCTTAATAGCACTGTAGCCGTTTAATGTTTAATGTGTACATTTTCAGCAAAACTATAAATGCTGCAACTAATGGAGAATGTATACAGACACTGATAAAGGTGTGGTTGGTGTTTTTGCTAAGGTTATTTTTAAATTACTTTATCATAGAATCATCACTAAGCAAAACCTGAATTAAAGCAAGCTAGATATTTCTTAACATACTAGATGCTTTTGTATGTCCTTGCCCTCCATCCCATTATTTAAAATGAAAGTTTGGATGTTCCAGGAAAAGCTTGATGTTTTCTTCAAATATAATCGCATAGGGTTCAATCCGACAACTGCCCTCCATAAAAAGGCTTCTTTCTTTGCCGGAACAATTCTGACTTAGCAGAAGGGAGTTGTTGGATCCAGTCCACAGTTTCTCCATTTGGATGCAACACCAAAAGAGCGTAATCTAGCTCCCAAGCCAGCTTCAGGTCATGATCTCAGATTCTTCTTTGCTGGGCAATTGCAAATCATAGGGTTGGATTCAGCCAGCTTTTCTGCTGGTGAAAAAGGGAGGAAGGGATTCCTTTTGACCATCAAAATGGCTATTTTGGAGATTATGAGGCCTGCATGGACAAAACCCGTGTGAAATGGCTGTAATAAGGAGAACTGGTCAAGATGGAATTAAAAAGCTGGCTGAATTCAACCCATGAATTGTTCTTTTGGATATTGTGGAAATTCACAGTTACGTTTTGCAGTGATTTGGTGTGATCTGAGTTGAGCCAATGTAAAATTAGAGTATTCTCTGGAGACAGATAAATGTTTATAAATTAAAAGGAAGAAATTTGAAAAGGGATGTGTACTTGTAGCAGGGAAAATAATACTTGGGCTTCACGTTATTCAATATAATTTATTTATTTTTATTTATTATTAAACTGGTACCCTACTCTCTATGCCAGTTGAAGCTGGGCTCAGAGCGGCTAACATCCATTAAAATGCAAGACATAAAAACAACAATATAGAAATTAAATTCAAATTCAGATATCTAACAGTAAAATTTCTAGGAATAAAATCAAATTGGCAACGATTTATCAGCACAAAACTCAATGGCAAACCTGGGGAAAAGCAATCAGAGACTCCAATTAAAAACACAGTAAGGTGGAAAAGAAGAGCCCTGTGGCGCAGAGTGGTAAGCTGCAGTACTACAGTCCAAGCTCTGCTCACGACCTGAGTTTGATCCCGACGGAAGTTGGTTTCAGGTAGCCGGCTCAAGGTTGACTCAGCCTTCCATCCCTCCGAGGGCGGTCAAATGAGGACCCAGCTTGCTGGGGGCAAAGGGAAGATGACTGGGGAAGGCACTGGCAAACCACCCGGTAAAACAAAAGTCTGCCTAGTAAACGTCGAGATGTGACCTCATCCAATGGGTCAGGAATGACCTGGTGCTTGCACAGGGGACCTTTACCTTTTTTTAAGGGAAAAAAGAAGAAAGGGAAATAACAGAAAACTGTTACTAGATTTCTATGTAAGGAATTGTAATATAGGAAGCAGCCTTGGGGAAATAATTCCGTATAAGAGTTGATAATAAGTGCCCTTGAACTCAGTGGATCTAATTTATGAATATGCATAGACTTGAGCAGCACAACTCACTTCTTACATGGCAATTTGTTATATTCACTTTATAGTAAACGCATCAAGGACAGAGTCTGACAGAACTACTTTTCCATGACATGCATTTCCTGATATAGTGGGCATGTGGATGGATCCTGGCTGTTAGTGGCAAGCTTTGAATCAACGGATGTTTTCATAGTCTAGTAGGACTGAGATAAGACACAACCATTCCAACAACTCTTGAAAGAAGCAACATATGAGAAATCCATTATAATGATGTGTTGATGTGGGCGAGCTGGTATGGCTGGCCCTTGAAGGAATGTATTGCATGCTTGCATATGCCAATTACTGTGATAAAAAACAACAAGAAGACAAACTGTGGGGGTTGGTTTCAAGGGTACCACATACTGTGATGGGGTTCAGCCAGCTTCTAATGTTGAACTAATTTTCAGAAATATCTTTCCCAACTTGAGGGTTGTATTCACACCTCCGTTGTCTTAGCATTAAGACAACCTACACTTGTTGCTGTTTCACCAATATTTGCGTTAACACCAGCACGGCAGATTAGAACCACCCAACGAGTGAAAAAGAGACAAATCTAGCCAGTTACTACTTTTCCCCCCTTGTTACAAACTCTCCATGAACTGCCGCAAAAACATAATAGTTAGTGTGACGGATAAGGGGTTCACCAGCAGCAAGAGCTGACAGGCGAAGAGTGGACGGAGCCAGAGAGCTGACACTCTGAGCTGAGAGAGACAGAGAAAGCATTCGAAGTTTGGGACCCAGCCTGACAAGGAGGGCTGTGATAGGATTCGAAGCGTGGAGCCAGCCTGAGAGGAGGCTGAGAAAGTAGTGGAAGCTTGAGACCAGCCAGAGAGGGCTGTGTGAGATTCAGAGCTTGGTAGCAAGACTGAGCGGAAGCCAGGCTAGACTCTGTGAACCTGAGAGGTTCTGTGAAAGCCAAAGCTATTGACACACACAACCTGTGGGATAATTCGCAGTGGGTAGCCGTGTTAGTCTGTCTGCAGTAGTAGAAAAGGGCAAGAGTCCAGGAGCACCTTAAAGACGAACAAAAATATTTTCTGGCAGGGTATGAGCTTTCGTGAGCCACAGCTCACGAAAGCTCATACCCTACCAGAAAATATTTTTGTTCGTCTTTAAGGTGCTCCTGGACTCTTGCCCCTTTCTACTACAACCTGTGGGAGTGACAGGAGTGAGAACTGGGTTAGAGAGGGCCCATTCTCAAGTCACAAGGGGAATTAGTCTCTGAGGTGGAGCTATTCCGGTATCAGGAAGGTGCGGAGGATTACAGCCACTTAGGTGGGGTAGTCGGAGAGAGCTAGGCTGGGGACAGAGTTTTGAGAGTCTGAAGCTGTATGGCAGTTTTGAAAGCTGAATCTGAATAGTAGTTCTAAGGCAGTGGTTCCCAACCTTTTTTTGACCAGGGACCACTAGGACTTTTTTGTTCGGTGCAGGGACCCCAAGGTTCAAAATAAAAATTCAGAGAATTTGAAAATAAACTTTAATCATAACTGTTAGTTCAACATTAAACTTAGAATAATATTTGAATATATATTTTTATAATAGAGAACTTTTAATTGAAAAGATTGATTTATTATGGGTTTATAACTTTGTTTCGCGGACCTTAATTTAGTTCTCTAAATTCTCTTAATTTAGTTCTCTAAATTCTCTTAATTTAGTTCTCTAAATTCTCTTAATTTAGTTCTCTAAATTCTCTTAATTTAGTTCTCTAAATTCTCTTAATTTAGTTCTCTAAATTCTCTTAATTTAGTTCTCTAATTTAGTTCCCCGGTTGGGAACCAGTGTTCTAAGGGATAGAACTACAGCTGAAGCTGAATGTGTATAATAGTTCTGAAAAGATAGAACTAAGCTTGAGAACTGAGTACTGAAAGTAACTTGAGCAAAGGGAACATCTAAGCTATTTCTCTGAAGCAATCTTGCTTGTCTCAATCTAACTCTGAGTTTTCCCTCCAAAATTTCTGCCTTTTCTTAAAAACCAATCTCTGTGAGTTCTCTTTAACAAACTTCCCTGTTTTCTCTGTTTAAGTTGAAAAGCCTCTTGTCTCCTATTTCTCACTGAGGTAAATACGGGTGTGGGACTGGAGGAGAAGAAGAAATAATTCTCCTCACAAATATACTCAGGCCAATGCCTTTTCCCCTCAGCATATACGGCCGGGCTCAGTGAGTGGGATATTGAAGTGGCTGGAAGGGGGGGTGCGTCATAGTTAGCATTGCCACAACATGGGGATGGTCTCCCAGGCAGTTACACAAGTGCAAATATTTATGCTGAGTTTTAGGTCTGGACTAGGAAAGCGGTGGCTTGTTTAGGCTGCTTGTTGTTATGCAATGTTTTGTGTGGAGCACTAGTATTTTGCTAGGCTTTAAGTTGTCATTATTGAGAGGACTAGCAAGCATCCCTCAAACCCAGTCCTCTTCTCTGTGTTCATGCCCAGCTTCTGTGGCACTGAATCCCATAAAAGGTAAAGGTAGTCCCCTGGGCAAGCACCGAGTCATTACTGACCCATGGGGTGACATCACATCACGACGGCCGTTTATGCACGGGAGGTTTTGCCTCGGATTTGCTGCTCTCTAGATGCGCATTTTCCCCAGCCGAATTCTCAGAACTCAAAAATAAGCCCCCATGCAGAGTTTTGAGAATTTGGATGGGGTAAATGTGCATCTAGAGAGCGGCAAATCCAAGGCCAAACCTCCTGTGCATAAACGGCCACAGTTTCCTTCAGGTTTAATTCAATCTTTGCAGCCTTGCCTGAAATTGCCACTAGATGGCTTGGACCACAGATGGCTGGGAGGAATATGTGTGCTTCAGTTAATGCTAGAAGCTGGTCTAACCAATTGCTGGTTTTTTAATTATTAATGGGAGAGAGCCAATTATTTCTGTACCCCAATATGCTCAGGTGCAATGAGATCTTTTGCATTCACCGGCTAACCTAATTAAGTCCTCATAAACTCATTCCCCATTCCATTTAAACCTATCAAAAATTACAAATTTGGGCCTTCTGCTCTGCCAAACCACATCTGTTTCTCTTCCGCTGCCCATTTGTTTGTTTGATTGTCTTGTTTAACACCAAGTGTGATGGAAAGTGTTGATGAAAACTCGTTTATTTCTTTGTGTTTTTTAAAGTTGGTGTTGCTTTGGATTTTTTCCTGAAGGAATCACAAAACCTTCCTGCAGTTTTTAGACACTGGGCATGACTTCCTGCTGGGCTGGTAATGAATAAGTCTGTGTAGCGAACCCTGCGTGTATAAACTTTGCCATTAATCTTTCTGCTTTGAACTTTAAAACTACAGTTTGGGAAAAAAACAAACATGAATTTCCAACAAAATGACTTTCCCCCCTTTCACCAGCTTTTGAAAATTTCTTGTCATTTCCCTTTCTCTTATTGCCCTTTCTGCTTGAAATGCTTTATAACTTGATAACAAATGAATATCTGTTCCAAGCTCTCCTGTGAATAAATTAACAGTGAAAATGAAAAACATATTATAATTGGATATTTTTTATCCACGTTAAAAATAGTGTTTGAAGTTGAATTAGGATGGAAGCCTAAAAATCATTTAAACCCTATTCTCTCACTCTGTCATTAAACATGACCAAGCATCTAGAATTCTTCTGGTGACCAGGATTTCTCTAAAGTCCAAGTTCTACACAGCAGTGTGTTCCGTGATTTGAAAGTGACTTGCAGGGTGTAGTTATATTGTGGGCATACATGCTATTTTGATTCTCCAGTAAGCACTACAGTTATATATAAAGAATGAAATGGGGTTGGATTCAATGTCCCTTGTGAGCTAAGCAAGGAATCTTCAGTTGCAGGATGGAGTCCTTCCTCCAAAGGAAAATTGGGAAGGAAACTGTTGGGTCCAACCCAAAGACTGGTTGGTTATGCATTTGTAAGCTGGTGACATACAAATTGATTTCCTGTTGATGTAGTGGCACTCTGATCCTTCTGTATAGGCTCAATAAAAGTCCTGAGTTTGATCCCTAAGATCTGGTTCCAAATCTAAGCTTTGGCACCAAATCTAAGCTTTGGCACTTGATTTGCCTTGAGTAAGACACTAACCCCAATCCCACAGGTGTCTTGAATGCATGGTGCTCATGGAAAAGCTGGATCATATGTTGAAATTAGAATGGGTTCCTCGTGTATGGGCCAAATAAGGCACTTTTAGGGTTCTGCACACTGTGCTTGGCTCTGTGCTGGATGCTGTTATGCACAGGCAAATCAAATAACCCTTGCTGGGTGAGGAATGAAGAAGAGTTGGTTTTTATATGCCAACTTTATCACTTAAGGAAGAACCAACCTGGTTTACAGTCACTTTCCCTCCCCCTCCCCCCTGTGAGGTAGGTGGGGCTGAGAGAGCTCTAAGAGAGCTGTGACTAGCCCTAGGTCACCCAACTGGCTTCATGAGTAGGAGTGGGGAAACCAACCCTACATCCGCTGCTCATGTGGAGGAGTGGGGAATCAAACCCAGTTTTCCAGATTAGAGTCCACTGCTCTTATACACGGTTGCTCTAAAAAAAAAAGTTCTTCACACAAAAGAAAGTACTTCACACAATCCATAATAAACTTGTTGTACAGCTAGGGGTGTGTGTGGGGGGGAGGTAGTTGTGATTTCCTGCATTGGGCAGGAGGTTGGACTAGATGACCCTGGTGGTCCATTCCAACTCTATGATTCTATGAAATGCAATTTAAATAGAAAACAAACATACAGCAAGTAAAGAGAGGGGCTAGAAGCTCTTCCTATTAACATGGAGTTTAGTATGCAATTGTTTAAACTGCTGCAGCTATATGTCAGATGAAGGCACTGGTGGTTGCAGATCTTTTACTTGTTCTCATCTTCCCAGAAGTCCTTTCTGATCCTAGGAAAGTTGATTTCTGCAGTTATGGGACCCACATGAACTAATAGCCATGTTGGTGGGAAGACTGCACTGAAGAATAGGGGTACCAACCTCAAGGTGGGGCCTGGAGGTCTCTAGGAATTACAAATTACAAATCTGACTGCAGAGATCCATTTCCTTGGAGGAAATGGCAGCTTACTTGGGTGGACTCTATGGCACCACATTCCTGCTGAGCTCCCATCCCTCCCCAATCTCCAACCTTCCCAGGCATAGCCCCCAAATTTCCAGGGATTTCCAAGATTTGAGTTGGCAACCTTACTGAGGAAGGAGAAAGGAACAAAGGGAGGTTTTGCCTCTTCCCCCTCCTCAGTGCTGCCCTCTTGTGTGTAATTTTAGTCCACAGCGACCCAGAATACCCAGGAAATCAGCTTTCCCAGGGCTGGAAAGTACAGATGGAGGGATGGGGAGCAAGGGAAAAGATCTGCAGTCCTTGTGACCACAAACCACTGGATCCAACTTATGGTAAGGTGAAATTAAAAATAATTATTATCGTCTTTTCAAAGTAAGATGGCTCTTCTTCTAGTTATTCTTCTTCAAGGGTTAGGAAATGGCAGATTCATGCCAGGGCTAGTTGTTAAGGTCTCTGGAGGAATGAAGACAAGAACTGGATCATTGACAGAGGTATATATAGCGTACACACAAGCATTTATCAAATGGTAGTTTACCACAGACTTTGTGTAGCCCTTTGGCTGAGTTGGGTTTTTTTGTATTATCCTGTATTGTCTTTATGAAGAGAACTTTTGCTTTCCTAGTTTCTCACAACTATCAGGTATGGATGTGTGGTAATATTCTCCTAATCCAGGGGTGGGGAAAGTCAGGCCCGGGGGTCGTTTGAGGCCTGCAAAATCATTTTGTCTGCCCCTTCATTGGTCCTGGCAGATCTCTAGCTCAGAAGGATCTAAGACTGGCGATCTGCCTTCTGCGGACAGGAATAGCCTCTATTCAAGGCAGATGTGAGTTTGTTTTGCCGAGAAAAGGAACCTTTTTTCTCCCTTGCAGAAGAGTCATTAGCTATGGAGCTGCTAGGACCGCCCAAGAAACTGTTAACCCTTTCCCACGTGGGCCGTGGAGAAACGTATTCCCTCTGTACTACAAGAGGGCTGGGGGCGGAAGTGGCAACAATGGAGGGGTTAAAAGGGGCAGGGCCAGAATGCGCACGGGGGGGAGTTCTTAGCCAGTGTGTCCTCATTTCATCCCTGCAGATGGAGGTAGCAGGAGCCGGCTGTAGAATCCAGCCCCGACCATGCGGAGCAGGAGCAACTCCGGCGTGCGCCTGGACGACTACGCCCGGCTGGTGCAACAGACCATCCTGTGCCACCAGGTGGGCGAGTGCACCACCGGTTGGATGCCTGCCTGCTTTCCCGTGCCGGGGGGTGTCATCTGGGACAGCTGCCTGCTTGGGGCTTGGTTGGCTAATTTTTAAGTTGATAATTTTGTATGGCCCACGAATGATGTTATAAATATACAAATGGCCCTTGGCGGAAAAAAGGTTCCCCACCCCTGTCCTAATCATTGCTCAGGACAATACAGGTGAGTAGCTGACTAATCCATTACACAGAAACAATGTTGTTACCATTTGGTAAATGGTTGCTTGTGTTCACTTGGTTGCCCCTAAATGGCTTCACTGTATAAATTAAAGTGAGTGTGTGTGTAGCTGCTCCAACATAAGAGGAAAATGGAACTGGAAAGTGAACTTCAAGAAGTTGTGTAGCAGTCTTGAAACTATGTTCCTAGACAAATTGATGCCCATTGTGTTTTGAGAACTAGCATTTTCCTCAGGGGCAATTTATCTTTTTGTGGATTCCTTTAAAAGTAAGTGGTATCTCCTATAGAAAGAGCTACACTTCAGGAGCAGGGTTCTTTTTACAGCATGTCTGGCAGCATACAAGAAATGTAAATTTGAAAAAGCTCACAACTGTTGAAGACACATTGCGTTCCTATCTGTTTGCAGATCAGTATCTTTCAATATACAGGGTCTTTTGACTTTCACTTCATTCATTGTGGTGCCTTTTGTTCACTAACAGTTTTTACAACCTTGATGTCAAAGTGGGGCTTGGGGTAGAAAAGTCTCGCATATAAAATACTGCAAATATAAAGTTCTTTGTGGAAAGTAAATCATATAAACATTATAAGGTTGCCTTGTATGAAAAATAGATTTCAGTCAATGGAATTAAAAATAGTATGCACTCAGTCAGGAACATTTGATTTGCATACAGTTTCAGTTCCCTGTACTTCAGTTCCCTGGATCACCCTGCTATACCTTTTATTATGTGCCAGGTTTTATTAGCCATGTATATGGATTGCTTCCAAGGGGCAAGTGTGATGGTACTATTGTTTGAAGCACAAACGTACTTGCTCATATTTTTAAAAAGTGCAATCCAACTGAAGTTAAGTATTTTAAATATTTGCTTTGGTAGATAGTGCCCAATGTTAACAAAGATTTGTTTTCAAAGCATATTGGCTACAGACATTAAACGGAGGCTGGAAAACGCTGTTGCTTATTAGCTATCTTACTCTCTGCCTGTTTTACAAAGTGTTTTACAAACAGTAAAATGACAAGCCACAGCCCTCAATTTGCAAGATCTGAGCAAGGCTGTCAAAGATAGGACATTTTGGAAGACTTTCATTCATAAGGTCGCCATGAACCGAAGTGACTTGATGGCACTTAACACACACACACATAAAATGATAAGGCATGAACTGAAATGCTAAGAATTATGCTATGATCCACTAGAGGGCGCTGCCTATCAAGACTAGTAGTCAGTGAGCAAAGGTTTGCTTGGTGTCCGAAGGCCTTTTCAAAATCTCCTTTAACAACATGTGAGTAGATGCTAAATTGCTAAAATCTTATTGTGGGTGAATGTTCTCAAATCAGGAGGAGTCCCAACTTTAAGCAGCAGCCCACGCCTGATGCTTCTTTTCCTACCGCCCACCTTCATGGTATGTAGGTGTTTCCTTTTTACTAGAAACTGTAGTTACCAAGGGTGACCTTCCCCATTTACTGAAAATTTGAGATGTCTCTACTGTGATTCATAGGCTTATACTGAAAGAGGTGGGCAATGACAGCGCTGCTTGTAGAAGATTGATAAATGTAGACTTGTTCAATGCTTTCACATTAGAACGTCCTCTGTAATTCTGTCTCATTAAACCAGGGCAGAGTGAGAAACACAGCAAACCTGGCCCTGCTTTCAATGTAGTCAGCACTGATCAAGTTAGAGAGACAACTGGATAAACCTCAGCACCCACTTTCTCCCATCTTCTTGTAAAGAGGCATTGAATATTCTAATAGCATACAATTGTAATCCAGTATCCATTTATGTCTGCATTGTCTCTCCTTGCCTGCACAGACTGGGGCATTTACATTTCTTGTGCCACACAACAGTAACCAACAAAAAAAATCTAGAGCTACTATCTAAACTAGTATGCAAATACATAGCTACTATGGCCAGAATTATTTACTAGTAATAAATCCAATTTACTCTGTAAGCTCCTTAGGTTTTGCAATATGTATTCACATCATACAACATGCCATTCAATCTCGGTCAATTTCAATTCCAAGATACACTTGTAAAGTCCATAAACTGTAACTAAAAAGTCCACTATGCACCACGAGTCAAAGGAAAAATAGTCTGTATAGCATACAGTTTACAAATGTAGAATTATTTCAATAGGCAGGTACGGGCGACCGGTTACTTGGTCCTGTTTTCAAAGTTCTTCATCAGCTGCCCATTATGATGCATATAATAATTGTCGGGACTTTGTAAATCTCTGCACTGTTTGCCGGGATCCAAGTAATCTCCTTTTAAATACTGCCGATGTGTTGCAATCCTGAGGATTTCTTTTTGGTTTCAATTGACCAACAAATTTACAAGAAACAAATTATCGGTGATGTTGCTCTCTGAGCATTCAATAGTGAGATTAATCTGCTTACAGAGTAAATTGTATTTATTACTAGTAAATCTGGCCATAGTAGCTAAGTATTTGTATACACAACAGTAACCAGCAACTACAATTTGTTTTTATGGGGCAGGCACTGGGCAATTATTTTTAAAAAGTGCCATGAATATTTATAAGTATCTACAAGGATACTTATAAACTAATAAATATGATCAAAGGCTTTCACGGTCAGAGCTCATTGGTTCTTGTAGGTCATCCGGGCTGTGTAACCATGGTCTTGGAATTTTCTTTCCTGACGTTTCGCCAGCAACTGTGGCAGGCATCTTCAGAGGATTAACACTGAAGGACAGATGCCTGCCACAGTTGCTGGCGAAACGTCAGGAAAGAAAATTCCAAGACCACGGTTACACAGCCCGGATGACCTACAAGAACTAATAAATATGAATTTATTAGTTTAGGCTACATTTGATATAAAGTGTTCCTTAAGGAAAATGAAGAGCTAGGAAACACGCTTTATATGTAGTCTTCAGAAGAAGGCAAAAGTGTCAATCTCAGGGAAGACAGAACAAGTTCCTCCAGAGGCTGCCAATTGGTCCTCTGACTAAGATTAACAAACTAGAAGTCCAGTTGGCACCTTAAAAGCCAAATAGCTTTCATACTGGCATAAATGTACGTTTTTAAGGGGCCATTGGACTTCTATTCCCTTTTCCTATACTAGATTAACATGGAATAATCTTAGAATGAAACCATCAAGGATGTTCAGAGTTCAGACCACTGTGGAATAGAAACAAACAAACAAAATGAATGGAATTGAACGTGAACATGCAATGCTTAGTTTCACTGGGACATTGCCACTAGTGGGCCTGAAACAGGAAAGTCATACATATTGGAATAACTGAAAATAGGGTTTGTTTTTTCTATATCCACAGGGCTGCTTGAGAGAAAAATGTTAAGCATACATAGAATGCTTAGTCTCCATCACCAAATAACCACATCCAGCCCTATATGTGTTTAGAATTTAGGGCCCTACTAGATGTGATGTAGGGAGATCCCTGAGGCCTTTTGTTGACATCCTATTCCATGTGCCCTGACCTTCAGAGGTTAGGCTGGTAGCAACCAGAGAAATGGCTTTCTTAGTGGAGGTGCCCTTGAACATCGATTTGGTACCTAACTTGATAGGCTTTAGGTATAGGGCTGCCAGCTCCAGGTTGGGAAATACCTGGAGATTTGGGGGGTGGAGCCTGACAAGGGCAGGGTTTGGAGAGGGGAGGGACTTCAATGCCATAGAGTCCAATTGCCAAAGCAGCCAGTTTCTCCAGGGGAACTGATATCTGTCACCTGAAGATCAGTTATAATAGCAAGAGATCTCCAGCCACCACCACCTGGAGATGGGCAACCCTATTTAGGTACCAGTTTAAGACCATTCTTTATACACTTGAGCTTTTAGTGTATGATTAATTTCACTATTGTGCTGTTGTACTGCTTCTGTTCTTTTACTATTATTGCCTCTGCCACTAATTTCTGACTGAACTTAAAATATTACAGAAAATATTTTACAGAAAAGTGGGATATAAACGCATTACACTCAGTGACATATAGAAGCAACTTGTGGGGGGAGTGCATTACAGACTCTCCCAACTCTTCCCGTAACACAATATATTACAGCTGTTAGGATATGTTCATACAAGTGTCATCTTTGTTACGTTTCTTAATGTTTTGCTTTGTTCTCTTTTCCCTTGTAAATTTTCTTCTTCTTTTACATAATGTCATGTAAACACAGATGGGAAGTCATGACTAACTGTAGCTGAACTGGGGCCTTCAGGGTGGGATATAAACATTTTACAAAGCAGCAGGAGAAGAGGAAACAGTGCAACGTCTCTGTAGGATTGCTTTAGCTTTGGGGCTATATAGGGTTTCCAGCTCCTGGTTGGGGAATACCTGGAGATTTTTGGGACAGAGTCTGAGGAGGGCGGGGTTTGGAGAGGGGAACTTCAATGCCATAGAGTCCAATTGCCAAAGCGGCCATTTTCTCCAGGTGAACTGATCTCTATTGGCTGGAAATCCGTTGTAATAATGGGAGATCTCCAGCCACCAGCTGGAGGTTGGCAACCCTAGGGCTATACAGGGTCTGGGTGGATGTATGTGTAACTATCTTAATTCAGCTGTATTTACTTGTGACTAGTTGAACTGGAATGTGGCTACAGATGCACATTCAAATGGTCATGCCATTGTAAGCAACATAGTTCAGACACTCACCGGACACTCTCTGGCTTTGCAACTATGTATCTTAATCCTGCAAGCAATATATGGGTGGAAGTTTATATACCGTAGTTGCTTAAATGGGTTAGGGCAAAGGCTTGTATGAGAACTGACTGGATGGGAATGGAGAAAAAGGAAGTTTTTTTGCAGGGAATGGGGAGCAGGACAATGATAGAAGAAGAAGAAGAGTTGTTTTTTACATGCCGACTTTCTCTACCACTTAAGGAAGAACCAAACCGGCTTACATTCACCTTCCCTTCCCCTCCCCACAACAGACACCCTGTGAGGTAAGTGGGGCTGAGAGAGCTCTAAGAGAGCTGTGACTAGCCCACAGTCACCCAGCTGGCTTCATGTGTAGATGTGGGGAAACCAACCCGTTTTACCAGATTAGCGTCCGCCGCTCATGTGGAAGAGTGGAGAATCAAATTTGGTTCTCCAGATTAGAGTCCACCACTGCAAACCACCCCTCTTAACCACTACACCACACTGCTTCTTGGATTGCAATGAAGCAATAGCACATGTTTGCAATTTTTCAAGGTGATAACTTCAGAGCAAAGTATCTAAAAAGTAGAGCAGGAGAGGAGAAGAAATGAATTGCATAAAGGTATTATTTAGTGGGACAAATCACATGAAAACAGCTGCTTCAGCATAAACTTTATCCTGCTATTTATAACCTGATTCATAAAGATCCATTGCCCCATTCAAAAACTAAACCTGTTGATGTGAAGAGATGTGCTACAGCTCAGCCAGAAAAGCATGTGAGGGCTTTTCAAACTGCAAAATGAGGTGCTAGCACTGAAATAAATCTAATAACCAATTCTGTGTTATCTTGCTAGAAGGGAAGTAGTTACTGAAAGCCACAGAAACATGTAGCTTACCCGAAAGAATGATAGTATTTGCATGTTGGAAGGTAAGGGGATTTCCTTAGCAAAGTACTTTATTAAGCTACTGACGCATGCCGAGGTGGTACTTATAAGACCCAGTGAAAGAGGGTGGTTTGTTTGTTTTTAAGTGATGGCAAATATTTCAGCAACTAAAACATTTAAATAAAAAAGCATTCAATTAAGTGTACAAAATTATTTTAAAATTTGGAAATGTCCAACGAGGCATCTGGCGGTACAAAGGAGCAGGTGACGTGGCTATTATCAGATATAAATGATTCTGTTACTCTGTGGCAAAATATATAGGGGTAATAATTAAATATCAGAAGAATAACACTAAGTATGGTATTTTTTGTTCTTTTGTTTTCTGCTCAAGGCTTTAGCTGTATGAGCAGTACTAGATAGATAGATAGATAGATAGATAGATAGATAGATAGATAGATAGATATAACAAGGCATTCAATTGAGTGTACAAAACGGGCGAGCAGAAATTATTCTTGCTTAACACTTTACAAATGCATTTATGTGTGATGTGAGAGACACTTCTGTGCTGCCAGTACGTTTCTCGCAGTGGAGTAAATATTGGCTCCAGAGAACATTTTGAGAGTAAAAGTATTAACTCTGTCCCCCCACAAATACTATTATCCTGAGCCAAATCAGCAAACAGCACCTGCTGTTTACTAATCAAAACATCTGGAGAATTCTGCTCATGGTACTCCCAGCATTTTTTCAAGTTATGCCTACATAGGGGGGAAATGGTTGGTAGGCTGGATGTTTTCCTCTCTCCTTTCATGTATCCCTTCGTGTGTGTGTGTGTGTGTGTGTCTGTGTCTGTGTAAAGTGCCATGAAGTCACAGCCAACTTATGGCGACCTCTTTTGGGGTTTTCATGGCAAGAGACTAACAGAGGTGGTTTGCCAGTGCCTTCCTCTGCACAGCAACCCTGGTATTCCTTGGTGGTCTCCCATCCAAATACTAACCAGGGCCGACCCTGCTTAGCGTCTGAGATCTGACAAGATCAGGCTAGCCTGGGCCATCCAGGTTCGTGCTCTTGCTTAATTTCTGACTGATCATCATTGTGGGAATAACCCACTGTGAATATCTCATGTTCAAGCCCCACTGAAACCACCAGCATTTTCGCATCAATACCATTTATTTCAATAGCGCATTCACAAAATTGATTATGCCCTAGGTTTGGATTTAGGAGGTAATTCCCCCAAGTTAGTCGCCTAGTAGCCCTGGGAATTTTTTGTAGCGTAGGGACTGGCTTGTCCATCTAAAACTGTTTGCTCCTCAGATATCTTTCAGGGGAACGCTTTTTCACTGCTTCTTTCAGGGGAACACTTTTTCATTGCTTCGTCACTATGGTTATTTGGTGGGGAACTAATGAATAGATGATCTTTGTTTGTAGTGTAGGCTTTGATTACAGGAGGAAAACAAAAGATAATTAGGAAGTGTTTTAGTCTATTGTACAATTATGAATATTTTGAATCAAATATACACTCTTACCAATATAAGCTTTGAATTTATATTACAGACAGTTCTGAATAAAATGCAATTAAAACTGATCTCCAGATGAAGAAGATCAGTTCAACAGGAGAAAATGGCTGCTTTGGAGAGTGAACTGTGTAGCATTATACTCTGCTTAGGTTCCACCCTTCCCCAAATCCCATCTTTCAAAAACTGCACCCCCAAATCTCCAACTGGGAGCTGGTAACCCTATAAGATCATTACTGAACACATTAAACAGGACCAGTCTCAATACCAGACCTTGTTGTAGCCAATTGCTTATTTTGCTCTATCCTTTTACTCCTGCCCTGCTTCCTGTAATTTTACCCATTTTTAATCCATAAGGGGACCTACCGGTCCTTTAATCCCATCACTGCTAACTTTACACAGGAGTATCTGTTGAAGGATCTCATCAAATGCCTCTGAAGTCTTCCTTCTATTTCTACAGCACTTGTTTATTCAACACAAGGTCAGTGGAGAAGAAATAAATAATACTGGGATCTCTGCGTATCGGCTTCTTGTGATCCTAGTTATGGCTCAGCGTGTTATGGAGAGCGAGGGAATTGCACATCACACAGTATACACTAAGTCCTAGTCAGCTATGTGGCCAGAATGGGCCCCCTGTGAGCACTGGATGTGCTGTAGTTGAACTTCAGATAGCATAAATCAAGTTCAAGTTCTTTACTATTACAGTCCACGACCCAGTATATAAATAAAGAAAACATTAATTACAAAAGGATTGAAAGTAATATACAAAATTTATTAATAAACGCAGGGTAGTCCTAATGGATACCAGCTAAAACTACACATGTCTATCTACAAATTAGCACTTGGACACTCTCCTGGGCAAATACTAAAAATTAGGTCATTTCAGTGACTGAAATCACTGCCACTTTTCAGTGTTGAAGGCCCTTTTTATCATTACAGACCAGGGTCCCTGGCATAGTAATGCTTATCCCAGCCAGCTGCTATGCTTCCCTATTAAGTCATCTTGCAATATTGCACAGGTCTTGCTGTCACTCCAATAGGACGCGCGATATTTCTTTGGTGTTTTCTTCCTCTCTTCTGTATCAAAGTCAGCAACGTGTTAGATCATAAAATAGTCTTCAGAAGTGATCTCTCGGTGTTTAACTCCATTGATTAACCTTTCCTCACAAACAACTGGAACCATTACAACCACCTGTGAAAACAGACTTTACATATACTTTCTTGCGGGACTTATGAGAAAGTTTCCGTATAGCTTTAGTGGGGATGTGAGCTGTCATTAGGTCAATCTGTGTCTTTAGTTGGTTCAGAGGTCAGTTCTAATGAATGTAGGCAAAATGACAATCAGATGGAAAATGATAATCTCTGGATCTGAAGGCTGCGAATGTATGTTTAGGATGTTTTTGTTTTTTTAAAGACTGTTTTGCATTCTGATGTGTTAATGCTTGTAATAAGAAATGGAAAAGAGCCTGATATAGAGCCTTTTCCCCACTAACAATCAAAGGTAAGACTTTTTGTTTATTCAATTATGAATAATTTCATAAAGCATTTATCTTTCAAAGGACAGTAATATTGAGATTTTCATAACAGACAACTTTGTTTCCTTTAGTTAATCTATCAGTTCCTTGGTGAAAAGGGAGGTAGTGAACCAACTAACTGTCTTTAAGCAGCAGACCACCCTAATGCTTATGGGACAATAATTGCACAGTTATGTTTCCTATTACAGATGTTAACTCTTTTCAAGATCAGATGTGCAAACAGATGTTAGTGGGATAACGTTTTCTCCTAACAACTAGCAAGAGCCATATATGCAACGTGTAAAGTTAATGGGCTTAAAAAATTATTTTGTAGCTTCATAGGTCATGCAAGCAAAATGTTTAGCTGTGCTGTATCCTTTAAATGCCCCAAACACTTATAAATAAGTGAGTCTCCTGTTCTCTGAAGCATGATGAATCACGATTTCTGCAAACAATAGCAAAATTATTCATTTTAACACCCTTTCCCCAGCTTTAAGTATATTTGTTTTTTCCTTCATGTTCCCCAGGGCTTATGCACTGTATCTCCACATAGTTTTATGAGCAAAATGCTAAAGATCACGTGCATGCTATTCCCATTAAATATCGATCACGTGAGAGAGAAATCACAGCCTGAGATCAAGAGTTGTTATATTTTATAGTCTTTTTGAGGGAAAACAGGAAAACAGTCGTAGGCACTTTGCCAGAACCTCCCCCCCCAACAAATATATGAAATATTTGGATTTTATAAGTGTGGAGAGAAAGGCTGGCACCAGCATATTTTGCGGTGGGACATCTGCCAGGGCCCACTGCCACTGACCCCCCCCCCAACATATCTCCTCTGCCACCTGCTTGCTGGCAAGGGCTCCATCTCCTTCTGACTTCCTGTGCTACCCAGTACCACTACAGAAGAGCATGCAGGTGATGTAAGTGGTTCTCCTGCTGATCCCAGCAGCGGCACTCCCAGCTGCACACACCACCCAGTGTCATTGAGGAAAGGGCATGCAGGTGGCTTATGAGTGTGGGCAGGAAGGGAGGCATGAGTGGGGATCTTGGTGCTGGGCAGAGGAGGGGAGGGCCTGAGGCAGCCCTCAAAACCTGGAACTATTCCTGGCAGAGACTGAGAAGTGTCCCAGAAATGTTTGGATCTGACTTTGGGTGCAGCTTTTCAGTGGACTTAGAAGGGTGTAACTCTGCGTCAGACAATGCTGTAGCAGTACATTCCTGTTCATTGTACCCACGGGATGAGGTGCTCATTATTCAAGCCCTTCCTGCCTGCAGAATAGAAAGAGATGCTGTCATAATGGATTCATGCTGATGTAGCAATAGGTTGGCCTTGCCTGATATAATGCTGGCATGACTAGTATGCTGGGGTGACACTCCTGCCTCAAGGGCCTAAAAATGGACAGAGGAAGGAACACAATGGGGGAGGAGGAGCCAGGCTTAGTCAGAATTCCTGTCTCACCTCCAACCCCACAATGCTATGCCTGTAAGGGAAGTGGTGTTTTAGGGCCAAACTACACAAAGACACTGGGACTGAGCTCCAAGGAGGTTTTCTTTCAAAAAGCAGGCATGAAAGACCCTGATTCATCTGCAGACCAACAGAAGGAGTTGTTTAAGCCTCTGTTTGTGCTATTTTACCATCCCTGTAATGCCCTTTTGGAGTTGTTCTTTTCCCTGTTGTGGTGACCTGGAGCTCCATGGAACCATTTCAGGTTTGGAAAATGGTACGAGGGTACTTTCGATAAACAGCAAGCAGCTTGGGGCACATAACAAATTTAATAACAGCAGATCACTATCATTTTGTCATCTCAGAGCCCTTAAAACTACCTTGGTTCTGAGTAGGGTTGCCAAGTGCCAGGTGGTGGTGGGCAAACCCCTGCCAATTCACCTGGCCGTCCTCTGACCAGCTGAGGGTCAGCGGGCAATCTGTGCAGGCAGGGACAGGTCATTTCCGGTTCACATCTGGAAGTGCTGCATTGCAAAGGGCCGGTTTGCACTCAAACTCCCAGTTTGAGTGGTAAAGGCCTGTTGCGATGCGGCACTTCCGGGTGTAAAATTCATCACAAGGGGCCATTTGAGTGGAAAACGGGTGTAATGGGTGTAAACCTCCGGGAGCGCGCGACTCCCCCCCCCCCCACTCCAAATATCTCCCGCCAAAGAAGAAGAGGGACCTGGTAAGCCTAGTTCTGAGCTCTAGAAAAAACACCAACCAGGAATGCAAACATGAGTGCCCTACAAACCAAAGGTAGACGGCCACTCACCCACTCACAGCCTAATCTACCTCACAGGGCTGTATTGAGGATAAAACAGAGGCCTGTGTGCAAAGAAAACATGACTCTCCACCCACTCCCGTATTATTCTGACAGAGACTGGAGCAGACAATGTAGGATGAACTGAAGTACCATTGTGTGTGTGCGTGTGTGTGTGTGTGAGAGAGAGAGGGTGAGAGAGAGAGACTTCCTCTGGGGATCTGATGTGGGTTGGTAGATCTGCTGTCCTGTAAGAGCATCTCTTTGCCGCCACCTGTGCTCTATCTGTAGATCTGTAAACAAAGCTCACTTACAAAGAGACCATAAGCCTCCAGGGCTCTCTCTTGCAGAGGGAACCAGCCTGGGGTGGTTTATGGTCACTGCTGACCTGACCTGCTAGGGATTATCCATTGCAGTTCTGCAATTAAAAAAAATGTCCTTACAACTTGCCTTAAATGATAAGTATAAGAACAGAACATCTATAAATATATGTGTCAGATTCTTTGATAGAGTAGTAGTAGTAGTAGAAGAAGAGGAGTTGGCTTTTATATGCCGACTTTCTCTGCCACTTAAGGGAGAATCAAACTGGCTTACAATCACCTTCCCTTCCCCTCCCCACAACAGACACCCTGTGAGGTAGGTGAGGCTGAGAGAGTGCGACTAGCCCAAGGTCACCCAGCTGGCTTCGTGTGTAGGAGTGGGGAAACAAATCCAGTTCACCAGATTAGCCTCCGCAGCTCATGTGGGGGAGAGGGGAATCAAACCCGGTTCTCCAGATCATACTCCACTGCTCCAAACCATCTTAACCACTTCACCACACTGGCTCTCCCAGTAATTGGTGGGATGTAAGATACAAAGGTTGAGAACCACTGGCTTAAGTCACATCATATTTCAAGCTCTGTGAGATGAAGGAAATGGTCGTTGGCTGAGGCAAAAGCCTCACACAGGAGGAGCAAGCTGTTTTGGTAAGCTGAGGAGATCTAGAAGGCTCAGCAGTAAGAAATCACAGGATAGGAACAATGAGCCTAGAGGCAGACAGGGGGCACATCAGGTGATATACTGCAAAACAGGTACATGAAAGAATTGATAGGTTTATTAGATACAGATCTGGAGAGCAGAGGAGATGAGGAATGAGATAAGGATGTGTTAACGGAAGGTGTTGGCTGTGGCAAAACCTCACATAGCCTAAGGACGAGACAACGAATTGTGCTGACAAGAGACCAGAGCGGCAGGAAGGAAGGCTTGTTGAAAATGAGGGTGGGTAAAGAAACTGTGCCAGAGTAGACAGAGGTGATACAACTAAACACCCCATCTGTTTCCTGGTGTCTGCATTCTTGACTCTTGGGTATAAAATCCCAAGGTGACAACCTCACATGCCCTGTTCCTGCCCTTCAGCAATGGATGGAGCAGAAAGGTTTCTTCCTGCAAAGTACCCAGCCTGTCCTTGACACTGGTATCCTTAGGTGGCCATAGACACAGATTTTATTTCTCTGTGCTTGGAAACCTCTTTATTGGATTGCACAGAGAGAAAATCCTCCCCTTTGGGGAAACTGAAACCAAACAGATGATGTTTTCTAAAGCAAAGAGCCAGTCCTGGCTTTCTGGTCACCTCCTTTGGGTAGGAGGTTTTTTTAGAAAAGCATAAGATGCATTGCCATTTGTATCTGCATAGAGCACCCATTTGGAAACAACTGCCTGTGACACTGGAGGGCATGAACACATGAAGCTGCCTTATACTGAATCAGACCCTTGGTCTATCAAAGTCAGCATTGTCTACTCAGATCGGCAGCAGCTCTCCAGGGTCTCAGGCAGATCACCTACTTCTTTAGTCCCTTTAACTGGAGATGCCAGGGATTGAACCTGGGACCTTCTGCATACCAAGCAGATGCTCTGCCACTGAGCCACAGTCCCTCTCCTGAGAAGTAATAGCTACATTTTTTCCTAGTACAAAAATGTAGTTGAGGGGAAATTACACCCATTATTCTTCGGTCAGATATGCCACTGCTTCTGCATGTGGTTTGGAACCTTACTACGTTTTCTGATTGGCCCCACCCCATGGCAGCCATTGTATGATTTCACCCACTGCCCTGTCTCAAAACTCTCAATATTCCCACAGCTTCAGCAACATCATGGACCTCTGGTCTAGATCTTAAAATTAAGGAGGCAAGGCTGCTTAGAGTGGGAGACGCTGTATTTCTCAAACTGATTTGAACTCACTGGCAACTGGGGGAGACTTTCTAGTTACAAGCCTTCAGATAAGCAACTAAAATTGAAGCAGCAGCTGGGAAGTAAAGTTGAAATAGAATGGCTGGCTGCCATTTTTCTTTTGCTGACGGGCAGGAGCAGGGCACGTGAGGTTGTCACCTTTGTCTGAGGAGAAAAATAGGCAGAGAAGTAATAGCTACAGCTTTTCCTAGTATAGAGAGAGGTCCAGACAGAACAAGGAGGTTCTAGGAGCAACTCATCACCAGGAAAAAGCAATATGAATAAAGGATTGCTGAATTTTGTATATAAAACCTCTACTAAAGAGAATAAGGCCAGGCTGTTCCCCCCACCCCCGTTGCCAGTTGGCTACCCTAAACCATCCTCTGATTGCAGCTGGCCTGTAGTTATACAAAAATAATGTGTGTGTGTTCAGGTTCAACACATGGGCGGGGGGAGTGGAATCAAGTCTGCTTGTTCCAGGCCTATGACTCTCCATGTGTGCTCAGCTCACATGGGAACCTAGAACACTGTTCTTATCTCCCACCCATCGCTGAGCCCTCTGGGCCTGACCCCAAACTCAAGGCATCCATCCCAACATGGCCACAGCATCTACATGCTTAACAACTGTAGACACGTGGTCTCTGTTCCCATCGTTAAGACTGTTTGAAATGCAGCACCCTAATTAGAGATGGAGTCTATGCTTCTGCAATAAGTATATATGGAAGACACTGAGGCGCTGGAGTGAATGCCATGTGTACAGGGCAAGCTAAAAACTTTGAAAAAGATGCTGTGCTATGGTGTATTAAAGCCACCCTCTTCCTAAGTTATGAAAGTTGCTTTCAAAATTGTTTTATGTCTCCAAGCTTTTAAAGGTACTATGCAATAATGTTCAGAAAAAGACATGTGATTTGCCACCTTCAGGATAGTGAGGTCTAGAGATTGACTCCAGTTGTGGAATTAATGAAAAATGCAAATTAAATTGTTACATTAAATGGAGTCCTTGATGCTGTGATTTTTTTTTAAATAGGACAGGGTTCCTCTTCTTTGCCATTTGGATTGTTTTGTGCCTACTAGCAAATAAATGAGTAATGCTGATTGATGAGGGCCAGGCAATACATGACACTAGGAGATCTGTGAATGAAACGTCCGCACTTTTAAAAGGTGGAAATAGCAACTATGGAGATGTGATTGGGATCAGGGCTCTGATTTGGGGAAGAGAATAGTCTTCAAAGTTGTCTCCTACTAATTGTTGTCCTGCTTAAGGTAGCCTGCCTGGCCAATATTTCATTGATAGTAGTTTTCACCCTATGGAATGGGCTCCCTAAGAAGGTGAGGGAGAAAGTATTTTTAGGAGGTGCTGTAAAGCTGCTTTATTCGCTAGGGCTTTTAACAGGGAGTAAACTTCAGGCATTTTCTTGGGAAGGGGATGTTTAATTAGGGTTTTATAGCAGGCCCACATCAGCTGCAAGGGAAACATGGAACATAAATAAGTACATTTCCCTGTGCCATTCTTCCCAGCTGAATCCTATTCCTAAACTGCTATTCGCCCTGTTAGGGAAGAAGGGTAAATAGTCAGACTGGCTTTGGAAATCTTTAATAGATGCCATCCTGCTCATTTTAACAATGAGCAGTTGAGGGGGGAAGTTGGCAGTACAACTTCTTACTTATACAAAGAAAGACAGAACAGTTTGTCTCTGAGAATATTTCATATTCTGTTTGCTGAATAATGTATCTCTTGACGGTTAATTTTTAAAAATAAAATATCTATATATAAAAGTGCGGCATCAGAGTTTCTTTAATGTTTCCAAAGAGAAATCTTGAAAAGTTCCAGAAGTGAAAAAAATCTTACTCTCCAGGTCCCTTCCTAGAAGACACAGTTCTCAAACTGGTTTTAACCAAGTTTCTAAAGTTTGTGTTCTTTTCCAGTTTTCCTTTCTTCCCCGTACAGAATGTTTTCTTCTTCCCTTTGTAACACTTGCACTGGTAATTAAGCCATTTACAAGCCATTGGGGATCAAGCACTGTAAGCTGTTGTCTTCAAACTATATTAAATTTTCTCTAACTCATTTCCTTATTATTCCCCAGTGGAAATCCCTCAACAAGCAGATCTTCGGTGGATAGTAAAGCCATTTGGACGGCAGGCATCCAGTTTTTTTGGCACTTTGGCTCTTAATGGTTTGGTTATGGACCAGAATTAAAGTATCATAAAGCTTTATTATCCAATTAGTTTTCCCCATGTAACAAAACCAAAAGATAAAGTTAAAACGAAGAATAGGAAAGGTGAGTAGCAATTCACCAGTGAGTCCTGTTGGACCCCCTCCCCCATTGTTTCCACAGCTTGAGAATTTCCCCTGTCGAGTCTTCTCTTCAAGTGTTCTCCACTTCCTCCTGTTTGGTTTGTGCAAGGTGGTCTGTTTGTTTTTGGTGGGAGGAAAAGGTCATTGCTATCACAATGAATAAGTATTTACAGGAGCTGTGGAACATTACGACCCTGAAAACTCTTCAAATAACCCTAAAAAGACACATTTCCATCTTCAAGTTAGTTAATAGGTTCAATGGACAATAATAAGGTTTCCCAGTCAGACAATGCTGGAGTTCAGTATATGTCAGTTGCCTTTTGTACCTCTGATGTTGTATGATTATAAATATAGGAGGAAAATTGGGAACATCTTTGTGCCAGCTGAATGAGATCAGGGCTGAGCTTCAGTTCTCCCTCTGCTTGCAGGTATTTAGCCTGAGTAGGGCCAGAGAGCAAGAGCCGAAGGACTCTTGGCCCATACCTTGTGGCCTCAAGTGAGCTGGTGGCCCCATGGATCCAAGACCAGTCCAGGAATTGGAGCTGTATTGTTGTGTTTTTTTTGGGGGGGGGGGCGTTAAATTATATTTTTCTGTTTCTCTGTAAGCGGCTTTAACTCTCCAGTGGGGAAAAAAGCAGAACATAAATATCTAAATAAATAAATATACTACCCAGCCTAGAAGGAAAAAATGTCATTTTGGGGTAAGAAATTTTCTTCAAATGAGCAGCCCTCGGGGAAGGGGGATCACCTTTAACTCCAAAATGATTCCATTCTCTTATTTTGGCAAAGTGCTTTGCAAAAGTAGGATGGATTGTGTTGCTTCAAAGTGGCAGTGGCGTTCACCAAGAACAGACAAGAATTCTATTGCAGGTCACTTTTAAGTTTCATTCTTTGCCTGCTTGCGCACCGTCCCCCCTGACACCACCCCCCTGACACCACCCCCCTGAAGTCTGCCCTTTCATAGAACATTATAGAACCCTCAACACTTGCATCTCTGCCCTCCCCCTTTCCTCACCAGGGTTGCCAACCTCCAGGTAGCTGTACAAAGAGGCAGCACGTGGCTCAAAATAATAAACATAAATATCAAAAAACAACAATTGTGTTTGTCTTACTGTCAAATGTATTGAAAATAGACCACCAAAACAAATGAAAAGTGTGTCAAAAACACACACACACAATAGCCTCGCAGGGCTTAAGGCAGTGCCAAAAGGCTGAAAATATAGGAAAGCCGAACAGCTAAACAAAAATGAAGCCTCCCGGGCTGAATATAAACCAAAAAAGATATGGTTATAAGCAATACACAACAATAATGGTGGTTGTAAGCAATACACAACAATGGTGGTATTACAATCACAATAGTAACAAAACAAAAATGCGGTCCAAGGTGGGTCCGTCGCAAAGACGCGTTTCGAATCTTCTTCAGTTTGCCGACCCTGAGGATTTAAAGGGACCATACCTTTCTTAGGAAACAGACATTTCATGCAATGTTATGAAACAACACTATTAACAACAATGTTTTTCTAAGCAATTTTAAGAAATTAAAGGCTTTAAAGGCTTACCAACCACTCTTAGAGAAGGAATTAGAACTTAGTAGAATGGTTCATCACATGTATAACCTGCAATACAATAATGCTATTTAAGAATGAAAAATAAATGGGAAGAAGCTATCTTAAAAATGTATAAGAATGGTGGATGTTAAAGAGGGAAGAAAGGTAATGTATCTTACCCCATGTGATACTGCAAGATGTTAAAGTTTTTTCATGAAAATTTTCAATCCGGCCTCGGCCTTTGCTGCTTGTGGAGTGATAGAGAAAGAACAATTCCTAAAGTATCCACAGCTGAGGCTTGAGATAAGGATGTTAAAACCTAGTTAAAGGGACAGGTGCTTACAAGAAGCAGGAGAAGTCAAACTCTGTGTTCAAACCACTAGGGGTCATTGTTTTGAAAAGAAAGATGAAGCGTCTTTCTTGACAGTTAAGAATCTTCCCAATATCCTGGGTGTGATAGGATCGAGGCTGATATTGCCAGATGACAAAAAAAAATTAGATCCTTGTCAGTATGGCCATGGCTTACAAAATGGCTAACTACAGAGGCCTCCAAAGTTTTCATTCTTATTCTTGTGTGATGTTCTCCAATACGGAGTCTGATTTGGCGTAATGTGCAGCCAATGTACATTTTTGGCACTGGGCAAGAACAAAGGAGGGCACAGACCATGCCAGTGGAAGCACAGTTAGAAAATTGCCTAAGAGTATAGGTGAACTTGCTGTCCATAGCTGTGACTTTTTTAACTGGCATGCTAAAAGGACAAGCTGCACAGCCATGTCATTTGAAATGTCCAACTGTGGAAATATGAGATTTCTTAGGCAACATATCGGTTTTGATGAGTTGATCTTTTAAGGAGAAAGTGTTTCTCAATCCTAAGAGAGGTGGCAAGGCACAACCAGATATGTATTCTATAATACCCCAATGTCGTTGTAGAATCTTCTTAATGTCATATGATAGATGGGTGTAAGTAAATGATGCTGTTACTCTCTAATGTGATTGCTTGGGTTTGGGGTTGAGCAGATCATTGCGATTAGAGATTGCTGCCTTCGAATAAGCAGTGGAAAGAACAGAATTGGGATAAGATCTTGAACGAAGGTCCTGTGTAAGACACTTAGCAGCAGGTATGAAGTCATCAAAAGTAGTAGAATTGCGCATTAAGCATAAGAACTGACTGTAGGGTAAGTTTCTCCGTAAATGTAAAGGATGGTGCGATGTGAAATGTAGACCCCCACCCTTATCAGTGAGCTTTCGGTAGGGTTTAATAGCAATAGTGTTGTGGATAGACCTGGTTGTCAAGATATCCAAAAAGGGAATCGAAGTTTCATGAAATTGACCAGTGAATTTGAGATGTGGATTCAAGGTATTGATCCAATCAAGAATGAAATTAAATGATTCCTGAGATTTGCATATTAGACATAAATCATCAACATATCTATGGTAAAAAACTACATGAGTATGAAAGGGAGAGGTTGCAGGAAAAAGATGTTCTTTTTCAAACTGCACCATGTATAGGTTTGCTACTGATGGGGTACATGCTGCGCCCATTGAAACCCCTTTTACCTGCAGAAAAAACTGACGACCATACCTAAAGAAATTATGCTCAAAAATGATGTCAAGTAAAGAAAGCAGAAAGTGAGTAGGTGGAATGGTGGAAGAGCAGGTGGAAAGGCAAGTTTGAATAATTGTTCGAACTTCATCCAGAGGAATGTTTGTGTATAGTGCAAAAACATCCAAAGTGGCAAAGACCTCAGTAGGAGCAATGTCACGTCCTTCCACTTTGTTAATAAAGTCCCTGGTGTCTGCAACATAAGAAGGAGTATCAGTGGAATAGGAATGCAAAAAGGATTCAAGATACTTTGAAGTGGGTTCCAAAATAGAGCCCACTGCACTGATGATTGGTCTTCCCGGGGGGGTGTGTGTGAGAGATTTGTGAATCTTGGGAAGTGAATGAAAAATAGGCGCTCTGTATTGAGTGGGAACCAAAAAATCAGCTGTTCTTTTATCAATGTAATCCAAAGCTAAGGCATCGGACACTGTTGTTTGCAAGAGGGATAGGATATGAGAAGTGGGATCATTTTTTATTTTTTTATAGAAAGACAAATCAGAAAGTTGCTTAAGATTTTTCCTGTCGGCTGGAGATCAGTTGAATTAGCAGGAGATCTCCTGCTACTACCTGGCAGTTGGCAACCCTACTAATATATATCAATATAATTGTCAGGCATGGTTTTATACACACACACACATACAGACACACACACATAAAGACTCAGTTTCCACAATGATTACCACTCCTGCTAGATTCTGCTTTACAGGTTACACCTGTTCTATATGGAAAGTATTCCATGGGGAAAAAAGACACGTATCATTGATCATTGCATATAATTGCAACATTTATCAACTTTGCTGCACTATGGATTACACTCACAGGGGATCTTAACAAATGAAAACTTACATGTCAGTTTTCTCTCCTGCAATTTTCTCTTCTCAAGCTATTTCCTAGTATAGCATAGTAAGTAGGGGTCACACCACATTTTATACTTCTAGATGCATAGCTAAAATGTAAAAAGTATAAATGCTGCAAATGCATTTTAAAACATTGAAGTTTTCTCAATCAAATTCAAGACCACCTGGTTTCTGTTGAAACCTAGGTTTGCTACTGTGTTGTGTGTGAGGGGCCCTTAACTTAAGAGTGTCATGTCAGTCATTAATGGCCTTAAGCAAGCCACTGTTCTCTTCATCTCTCCCCCGCCACCCCATTTTGCAATATGGAAATCATAATACTAGCTTACCTTATAGGGCAGTTAGAAAATCTACATGATACTTTCACCATTTGAAATACTGAAGATAAATGGGTTGGATCCAGCCTAATTATTCCATCAGTGGAATGGAACTTTCCTGCTTTTCCTCTCCTACTGAAGCCCACTGATATTCATCAAATGCTGCTCCTGGAGGATGGGGGACCCTAAGGAACTGCATGAGTTGCTCTGCAGCAGGAAGAGGGAACAGTTGAAAATTGCCCATTTAGTCTAGATCCAACCCAATTATTAGGAATCAGAATGTTTGGTTTGTTTATTATTACCAGTGGAGACAACTTTTATAAGTCAGTGCATTACGCAGGTTATTTTCTGATAAGCTGAATATACAGAAGGGGGCATGACTTTGTGAAAAATGCACAGGTTCAATCGTCACCATTTCTAGGTATAGGATCTCAGACAGCAGGCACTGAAAGAGATCTCTGACCAAATCCTTGGAAAGCTGATGCCAAGGTAGACTATACTGAGCCAGATGGACCAATGGTCTGACTTCTTAGGAGGTAGGTTCATGTGTGCTATAACGTGACTGGAAATATGCAAGGACTGGACTTCTAGCAAGGAGCTATATTGTTTCCTGTAAAGCAGCCTCTTTTCCTACACTTCAGGATCATATGTGCTATTTGCCCCTTTTGAGGTGCTACTCATTACGTCAATATCACAAGCATATAAAGTTACGTCAATGGGTTTAGAGCTTGTTATTTAGATAAGCCACTAATCAGATGAAACCTGAACCCAGCTATGTGTGCATGATTCCAAGAAATGGCTTTGTGACTTATATAACTTTACTGTAAATTGTGCCACTTCAAGGACAATATTTGTGTGTTGTCCCATTTTTGGAGGGTGGGGGCAACCTTTTGATGCAACCTTTCCCCACGTCACAGGAGGACACTTGCTTCTCCCACGGAGTTCCCTCTGGTTGACTTTTGCTTCTGTTCCGTAGAGCATTAACTAATGTGAGGGAATCCTCTGTTCACTTTCGTTATGTGTACTTTCAATTTAAACTGAGTAGGTCGTACTTCTGTGTGATATGATTAAGCAGTGTTTCATCTGTGTATACTTTAGAAAGGGATTTCCCTGAAAACGTGACATTTGATATATATATTATATATAAACACACACCTTCGAAGCACCTAGATCTGTGATGAAGGCTGTGGTTGTGTCTGGGAGCACCAAAAGACATCTAGTTCCGAACATGGTAAGTACATGAAGGTTTCATCCTTGTTCTCTTATTTAATTGTGTTCTGCTTGTCCACCTTTCAGAATCTTTCATAGTCATGTTTTACATAAATAACTATGCATGTCTGAAGCATTTAAAGTGCTTTAATCAAGGACTGACGGTTGGTAAATCCAGCCTGAGGAAGAGCTTACTCAGAAGAACAGTATGTCTCTTTTAGAATTTAGGTTGATCCTACCAAGGATATAATTTAGTACAATTGCCGTTTTCCCTTTAGCCTGATGGTCAACTTTTTACTTTGTTTTGTACATTGCTTGATTGGCACAGTTTCTGTAAGCCACCTTGAACTGCTGCAGACGGTAAAAGAGGTGACATATAAATATACTTTTTCCTTCCAGGACAAATACGGCCAAGTAGCTTCAACAGATGAGACATTTAAGAAGTTGCAGACTGTTACAAGTGTTGGATACAGTTAATCCTAAACAGATAGATGACTATCCAACACAGAGATAAGTGTGTTTAAGTCCAGTGGAACTACTGGTAATAAGCGTGTGGATTTAAAAGCCCAAACCCAGATGTGTTTGTTTGGGAGGGAGTTCATAGAATTCACTTTGTATTAGATTGTGGCTATTTGCTTAGAAGCTATGGTCATGTCACCAGAACTGACTTTCACATAAACACACTTAGAGATCATTGTAAGACATACACATGATCATAATATACTGGAGTCATCAGCAATTATGAATATGACTGAGATTAAATATTTTATTTAAAACACAATGCACTTCAATTTAAATCAGTCGAGCCTCAGTGGTTTAAGTAGAAAAACAAACGCCAGCAGTTTAAAGGTATTGGTTAAGCTGTTAGTCAAGTCAGTTTTTCAAAGACTGAAACCATTTCAGTTACCGGTACTTGGGCAGCAGAAAAAGGGACAGAGACACTTCAACATAACTAAATATGTATTCCATCCGATTACTACTAGGTGTACTTGGGGATTAATTTTCCTGCTGGTAATATTTACTAAGTAGATGGAAATAATAATAATATATCACAAGTTTCAGCACTTCAGAGTCTTCAAAGTACTTTTGTATATCAGCTCATATATCATCACTTCAATAACAAAATAATTGACAGTGCAATGACTTCAGTGGACTTGGAAGGGTGTAACTGTTTAACCCTACTGCATTGTTAGGCTGGTATTTTTCTCCCTCTGTAATATGGTAGATAGAGGGATGGTGCATGTGTTTATATATGTATGTGCACGCACACACACACATGTGTGCAAAGAGACCCTGGTGTGCCTAGCAGGCATTGTGAGATTTGGACTGAGAACTCTGTGGTTCTTAGGTTTGTCTCTTCATCAATATGCTACACTAGCTATTAAAGGTGGGCTTTTCAAATCAATATATATATATACATGGAGAGGTGTGAAATACTCTTAATGAAAATGTCTAAATTATCATCCAAGAGGTGTAAAAAAACCCAAAAAACCCTCTCATATAGTTTGGCCATTTATGCACGGCTCTTTCCTTCTGGTCACCCCGCCGACTACTTTGGGGCTTTGTTTTGATTATTATGCTTGCATTTTCTGACCGGCGGAGGCCACCCTGCTCTCCCTGTGTGTTTCCATGCATTCCCCCCGCGTTTTCTGGATGCTGGCTAGACACAAATCCAGAAAACATGGGCAAAATGTGCGGAAACACACGGGGAGAGTGAGGCGACCTCTGACAGTTGGAAAATGCAAGCGTAATCAAAGCAAAGCCCTGAAGTAGTCAGCGGGGTGACTGCGAGGAAACAGCCATGCATAAATGGCCTTGGTCTTCCATCATTTCACAGAAACAGGCTTGTGTATTTGTAACACCCGTGTCCTCAAACCAAGGATCTTTGTCTCAGGGATGCTTCCTCAGCCCTACCAGTATATAATGCTGAAGTCTCTTTTCTGTCAGATGTATGTCAAACTTCCCACTTCAGTTTACTTTTTTTTTTAAAGAAAAAATTTAGTAGGCTGTTTAACACTCTTATAAAATAGCTGCAGTTCAGACACATTCACCAATATCTGGTTAAGAGCAGAAGACTGGCTCTGCACTGGTAGTTTGTGGCCGTGGGTGAACTTTAAAAAACTGTGCATCAGAGTTAAGATAAATCTACTCTCCATTTAGAATCAACAGTAATCTTGGAAGAAGCCGAGAAGACATTCAGTGCACATCTGTATATGCTTACACAATTTTTAAAAGGTTCCCCAACATTGTGGCAAAGGCACAATAAGAAGAGACAAACCAGAGATTCTGTTTTAACATGAAGCATCAGAAGATCAAGATGGCAGGAGAGTAAAAGAGGGAAAGTAAACTTGTAACAATAATATTAATCTTCCATTTTACAAATGCAGTTTCTATCTCATTACTTGTTTGGCTTAATTATCAGGGTTGTTATACTGGGAGATAAGTCAGTAGCAATATTTTCTCATTAAGCTTATGAGGCTGTTTTGCTGACAAGAAGTGACAAAACACTAGCATTACATGCACCAGTAGGAACACCAGATGTAACTAACTGCAAGACGTTCAAGCACAGAAATTATCCCCCCCAAATGTGTGCATGTGTGCATTTGTGTGTTCACACACACACACACACACATTTGGCGATGGGTTGAATGGCAGAAACCCACCAAAGACCACTGTCCCTAAAAAGGATATAAACATTTGCAGAGATTAATGAAATCCGGACCTGACAAAATTCTATTTCCCACTCCTGTTTTATAGGGTAAATCAAATTCCCTTCCAAATGCTGATTTATTTTTATTTTTTATTGGGGGAGGGAAAGAAGTGCTGGCTTATTGTGCAGTATCTGTTGGTGGCCTGTGTAAAAGAGAATATAGTCAATAAGTGGACTGGCCATTTAACTTACAGGGAAAGTTCCTGGCGGGCCAATCCTCAGAATGAGCTGAATATTTTGGAGTTATGTCCTCTATGGGAGCCTTGGCAGGGTTGGCAGGAGCAAATAATAATAATAATTCATACCTAGTTTCACTTCATCTGGGTTATTTGCTTCTCATCAATAACTGCAAGTACCTTGCCGTAATCCCTCTGAGGAAGAATGTATGTTTCTGGGCAAACACAGAATGTCTTTTACCCACCAATGAACAACCACTGTCACGTTGTTGACCTCACCTCCATCAATATCTGGGATTAGGGCTAAAGGACTGAAGAGGCATAATCGACAGATTTAAACCCCAGAACCTCAGACTACAGAAAAAGCAGCTAAAGAGAAAACCACAGGCTAAGCGGAGGTAGAATCCAGGCAGTCTTATGCCACGCCCCCTCTTAGTCACTGCAGATCTGTGGGAGGATCTGAGCCAAGAATAAACCCTTCTCTGAATCTTGAGAGATTCACGCTTGCAGAGTGCTGTTCCCCATTGCACGGATTGGCTTGCCAACTTCCAGGTGGGGCCTGGAGATCTCCCAGAATTATAACCGATATCCAGGCTACAGAGAGCAGTTCCCCTGGAAAAAGTGGCTATTTTGGAGGGTGGACTCTATGGTATTCTACCCCATGGAGGTCCCTCCTGTCCTTAAACCTTGCCCCCCCCCACTCCCAAATCTCTAGGAATTTCCCAACCCAGAGCTGGCAACCTAATGCACACACATCTATCTGCCTTGTGTTAGGGCATGAATTTCTGGGTTGTTGGGCAGAACAATTTGCATGCAAGTATAACTCAAGAATTTCCCATATTTATTTATTTAAACCTTTTCTGTGCTACCTTTCTACCTCCATTTATGTCTGCTTGTGGTAGTTGCTGGAGATGAGAAGAATAATCAGGCACTAACAATTCAGCTACATTTTAGATTCTGTGCTGGCCCTGACAACTTTTCTTTGCCTCTAGGAGCCAGTGCAAACGTTTGGGAGGCAGACTCATGTTTCAGCTTAATTATTTTACTGACTATATATTCTAATTATTGTGACAATAAAACCCAATCCTCCTCTATTCACAGATCTAGTATTCCACTGAGAATTGCTGAAAAATGCTCCAATTAAATCATTACTGAAAATTCTAGGACCACTAAGAAATTTTGAGCATCAGCGAAACCAGGAGCCTAGCATTCGTCAGGCTTTGATTTAGCACATACTTATTTTCTGTATTGTTTTTATTTTTTAAATCTGCTAAATAGTCCATATCTTCATAGGTACATGGTTGTGCCTATGCCCAGATCTCACATCATGCATATCTAGAGATCTGTGGAAGTGCTACTATTAATACTCCCTTTCAGTTTGATGTAACTGGGCTCCACCTCATGATATCACTAGACACGGCCCATGACATCATCAGGCCCTTCCCAAGGAGTCACAGGGTTTGGGTTGATGGGGACCTGATAACCCTCCTCTCTACTTGTGCCACCCTGCCATGAAAATTCTAGCTACTGGACCTGGTTAGATATGTGCCAGGGAGCATAATCCCGCTTTCTCCATGCATTGCGTTCACCCACACAGAACTTTGACCCTTCCTAAAGGGTTTGCTGTGGGGCATGGAAAGCTGTCGTTCAGTTGTGTATACTGAATTGTAGCTCAGTTGTTAGTGGGAAAAGAGGAGCGAGCTTTCTTGAGATAGGCCTATAACTACCTGTATATCTCTTTGGACACGTGCAATCCATATGAAATAACATACATATTCTGTAACATACATATTCTGTTAATCTATGGCGAGGGGCTTGTGTGGTTTCCCCATTACTGGTGTGGCTGCAGACCAGTGTAGTAGAGATGCCACATGGCAGGTTTCCCTGCCCCTATCCCCCAGAAGTGGCCTACCCCATCCCTAGGGTTGCCAACCTCCAGGTAGTAGCTGGAGATCTCCTGCTCTTACAACTGATCTCCAGCCGATAAGAGGTCAGTTCACCTGGTGGAAATGGCCGCTTTGGCAATCGGACTCTATGGCATTGAAGTCCCTCCCCTCCCCAAACCCCGCCTTCCTCAGGCTCCGCCCCAAAAACCTTCTGTTGGTGATAAAGAGGGACCTGGCAAACCTACCCATCCCAGGGCCACAGGTGCTTTTGTAATTTAAAAAATTGGCAGTAAAATATTGTTATATTGATATACCATTGTAACAATAGGAGTAACGGGCTCTGTGAAATTCTAGCTTACTTAAAAAAAAAAAAGTCACTAATCCAGGGGTCCCCTGCCTTGTAAAGCCTGTGGGCACCTTTGGAATTCTGATACAGGGAGGTGAGTACAACCACAAAACGGCTGCCACAGGATGTGGAAATGGACATAATCTCAGTTCTTTTGTTTGATTAATCCCCAGGCGTTCTCCAAATTCCAAAACAACTGTGCCTGAACAGAAAACCCAGCACAATTAATTTCTTGGATTATTACTGTCTTCTGTTTGTTCAGATGTGCACCAAATAGATGAGAAGCATAATTTGAGGATGTTGTCTCTAGGACAAATAGTCAAACGTTCATGGCTGTAATCCTTGCAATAGCTGCTAATGAACATAATCTCACCTCGAGACTCGTAACTGTCACATATTTAGTGAGTCTCAGAATAGTTCCGAGAAACTGAGCCTGTATATCTAGGGTTGCCAGGTCCCTCTCTGCAACTGGCGGGAGGTTTTGAGGACAGGCACTGAGGAGGGCGGGGTTTGGGGAGGGGAGGGACTTCAATGCCATAGAGTCCAATTGCCAAAGCTGCCATTTTCTCCAAGTGAACTGATCTCTATCGGCTGGAGATCAGTTGTAATAGCAGGAGTTCTCCAGCTAGTACCTGGAGTTTGGCAACCCTATCTATGTCTAGATTGCAACCAACAAACCCAATAGGTACCCTCATACTGTAATTACGCCCTCACTTTGGCCCTCTAAACCTGCATTGTAGCAGGAACAAATGGTCTAGTTTTGATATAATTTTAACATGTTTTTGTCTCATGCTATATGATTACATTGTTTTGCAAGAAAGGCACATAAAGTAAATGAATAAGGTAAATAAAAATAAATAAGCATAGAGTTTAATGCAATATTAAATAATCTTTGTGTGCTAGTGGTATGTTTGCAATTAGATAAATAAAATGTGTTACCTACAAGTACAAAGATTTATTTAGAGCACCTCATTGCATAAGGTCTCATATTTTTCTTTAATTAATGCACTGACACACACTCCAGTCTATAAAATATTCTTATCATGCATTGGAATTAAAGCAGTATAGGAACAATATCCCAATTAGGACCAACACATACTTTTAAAATTCCATGGGACTCATCCTCAGGAGCAGAGAGTTGAGAAAAATATGTGATTGGGGCAAGAAAGGGTAGAAGCTCCATATACATTATTTATCATCTTAAAATGGAGACTCCGGGAGCTCTTTGTTAACTAATTAGATTCATTTGTGTCACAGCAAAAGGTAACAGGTTGCGCCAAAACACACTAGAACACTTAAGCAATAGTTATGCTCCCACTGAAATTATAAATGCCAGCATTTAATTTGATATTTTTTTAGAACTATTTACACATAAAAGAGATAGCGATTGTATCCTGCTGTGTATTGGTGCTAGCACAGTTCTTGCTTATTTCTCTGAATAGCTTCCAAACCTGAATGTTCACTTTGAGGTTCAAGGACTTGAGATAATAGGTCTGGTTAAATGAAAACATGCTTTCTCAACTTTCTTTTCTTTTCTTTTTTTTTTTTTGCATATTAGCAGTTTGTTTATAATCATACAATGTGTTCTTTCTTGATTTAATTAGTATAACTATATTCTGCTCTCAAAAGGTGTTGAGAGCAAGAATGCAAGACAGATACACAGTTGCCCTGAAAAAGCTTGGTGGGGGACAGTAATTAATCAGTGCCTTACAGAGCTATCCTATGGACAGAAAGAGAGAGAGAGAGAGAAAAAAATCTAAAATACCATATCCTGAATTACTCTATCCAACATCTTTTTATTCTCACTTTCTTTCCTTTGTTTTTTCACCTTGATTTCATTTTAGTTTGCTTATGTTATATTATGTTGGTTTGTGTAGTTATGAATAGATGTCTGACAAAAGGAATAAGGATTGTTAAGGCAAAAGAGATAATCTTAGGCACTATGCCAGAATAATTTCTTTTTCTTATTTTTTTAAAATTAGATCCTTTTTATGCTGAGAAAAAAGGAAGGAGCATAAAAAGGCTATGCTGGGGATCATGAGATCTGAATGCACAAAAGCCATGCGAGATGAGAGTTGTAGTAAGGAGAGTAATTGGTCAAAATTGAGTGAAAAGGCTTGCTGGATCCAATCCATTGTCTTTAAATGTTGTTTTATTACAATAATCCGTTGCACTGTTAATTAAAAATAGATTCCTATTGGTTATGTAGCAATCATAAGGCACACATTTTTACAATGGTTTCACATTTACAATCAAGGGAACAAAGAAACCTGCCTTTCTAACATTAATGCTTCCTCCCCTCTGTTCTTTTTCCCTAGAATGATTACCGGAAGCTTAAAATCAGCGACGAAGGCTCTCAGAAACTTCTAGATTTGAGTATTAGCCAACAAGCTGATTCAGAAAGGTATTAACAGTTGAATACAGACATTTTTACTTTAATTATTGTTAGCCTTGTGATACTTCGAAAGAACTGAAACTGCTCCATGAATACAAATCCTATTCATT
The DNA here is from genome assembly GCF_029931775.1 of Euleptes europaea. Taxonomy (NCBI): domain Eukaryota; kingdom Metazoa; phylum Chordata; class Lepidosauria; order Squamata; family Sphaerodactylidae; genus Euleptes; species Euleptes europaea. The sequence continues at coordinate 31,748,546 of NC_079320.1, read as the reverse complement.
TCAGTATGATTTGTGCTGGCAAAATGTTTTCAATTGTAAAACTGGGTTACTACTGGCGGCAAGTATACATCAGTGGACTCCCTTCCCCATGTGTTATATGTACTGGTTTCCCTTTACCACTTTGTAGGAACAATCCCAAGCAAGTCTACTCAGAAGTAACTCCTTTTTTATTCAACGTGGCTTACTCCCAGGAAATTGTGCTTAGGAGTGCAGCTTGGGTGGTTGTAACACACATGTAGTATATATACCATTATGACTACACTTAATCCAGTATGGTCACATAAATTTTGAAGTGCTATCACCCTATGCATGTTTATTTGGGTGCAAGTTTCTCTGAAATCACTGGGACTTACCTCTAGGGCTGTTGAAAATCAGCCGAATTTCCCTTGATTTGGTGGTTTTTAGTTCGGGACGAACCGAACTCAAAAATGGTGGGCAACCGGGGGGCCCCGAATTCAGCGAGTTCGGGAGTTCACGAATAAATCCGGCCAATTCGGGGCTGTCAGTAAGAAGCATAACCTTCAGTAAGCAGCATTCTCCTCCCCCGGCCAATCGGTGGCCAAGCTGGGTCTTCTTCTAGCCAATCAGTCAGGATTGAGTACTGGAGGAATCAGCTGATGTGCGGCCCCGCCGGGGAAAGACAGAGAGAGGGAAATCCTTGTGTGTGTGTGTGTGGGGTGCTTGTGCACATTCGCTCCTTTCCGTGGCTGCAGGGGGCGCATTTTTTTGGGTACAAACCCCAAACTTTCAGGGGATATTCAGACAAGCCTTCTTAAGAGACCACCCTAGTTTTGTAAACATTGGGTCAGGGGGTCCCTAGATATGGGCTCCCCCCTTTTTTCTTTCCATGGCTGCAGGGGGCATATTTTTGGGTGTGCCGACCCCAAACTTTCAGCGGAGCATCAGACAAGGCTTCTTAAGAGACCCCCCAAGTTTTGTAAACATTGGGTCAGGGGGTCCCGAGATATGGGCTCCACCCCTTTTTCCTCTCCCCCTTTTCCATTTTCGTGGCTGCAGGGGGCGCTTTTTTGGGGGTGCAGCCCCCAAACTTTTATCATAGCTTCAGACAATCCTTCTTAAGAGACCACCAAAGTTTTGTAAAGATGGGTTCAGTGGGGGCAGAAATATCGGCTCCCCCCTTTTCTCTTTCCGTGGCTGCAGGGGGCGCATTTTTGGGTGTGCCGACCCCAAACTTTCAGCGGAGCTTCAGACAAGGCTTCTTAAGAGACCACCCAAGTTTTGTAAACATTGGGTCAGGGTCCCCCGAGATATGGGCTTTCCCCTTTTCCCTATTGGGATGAATGGATCACCCTCGAGAGATGCATACATATGGATCTCATATTGGATACAAATGGAATCATATTGGATTACCCAGCCTCCCAGCCCCTCCTGATGGAACAGAAGACAGCCACAGTAAGACCCCTTTGGGGGCTTTAATGTGTAATTTTTCTTTTCTGTGTGTATGTGTGGGGGGAAAGCAGAGTCTGTGTGTGTGTGGGGAGGGAGCAGTTTCTGTGGGTGGGGGGGAAGCCAAAGAGGGCTTTTGCCGGTTCTGCCTGGGGTGTGTGTTCCCCCTCCAGTCTCTCTCTCCCTGGTTTGAGGGGGGACTTCATTTTTATGTCTTCAGGTTTTCCCTCATTCATAAGATCAGTTAGGTTATTTTGATGCTTGCTCAAAACTGGTTTTCAAATGGTGACTTAAAGAATGCATCTGCCTGGTCCCAAGTCCAATGCAAAAGGAGAAATTCCACCCCCTCCTGCTCATTATGCATAGCTAGCTGCCTCTGTCCCTTTTCATGGTTTGCAAACTCCCAGGTGTCAGGTGTTGCTTTGCACTGTTGCAAAGGTGTTGCATTGCGTGCCTGTGTTGCTTTGCAGTTGTATTGTTTTGCAAAATTCTTCACACCTGCCCCGCCCTTTGCATGTTTGCAAAGGTGTTGCTTTGCAGTTGTGTTGCTTTGCAAAGTTCTTAGCACCTGCCCCGCCCTTGCTCTCATCATCTGTTTGTCGGGGCTGGGAGCTTTGTGTGTGGGCAGCAAGCTCTGCTCAGAGATGCACATTAAGGGGGGGACCCCTTTCGGGGCCCATATCTCAGCCCCCCCTGACCCAATCTTTACAAAACTTGGGGGGTCTGGCAAGAAGGGTCCTTTGAAGCTCCTCTGAAAGTTTGGGACCTCTACCCCCAAAAATGCCCCCCCAGAGCCACGGAAAGGCGCGGTTGTGTTTTTAATGGCTTTATTCGGCCAAATTTTTTCCCCGAACCTTGAATTCCCGCCGAATTACACAGACCCGAAGTGGGGAGTTCGGACTTCGGCATATCCCGAATCTAAATGGGCCGAATTCAGCCGAATCCGAACTATACCGAATTTTTTTAAATTCAACAGCCCTACTTACCTCCAAGTAAGTGTGTACAGGATTGCCGCGTACCAGTTGCTAGTTCTATTAAGCATCAAAAACACAGGAGTACTGTTCAGAACCACCCAAGCCTAATGATATGCAATGTAGGTGTAACATTTGAATTGGTCTTCACATCGAATTAATTTTTGTAACTCTATGGCATGGAAGTCCCTCCCCTCCCCAAACCCCATGCTCCTCAGGCTCCACCCCAAAAACCTCCCGCCAGTGGCAAAGAGAAACCTGGTAACCCTAACTGGAACCCACCTGCCTGCCTGGAGAAGATAATTGTTCATCGACTGGTTTGAACAAATTAGTTCATTTAAAAACATTTTAAAAAGCTTCTTAGTTGTTTATCTGTACATTTGTTGTTGGGGCCTGGTGGGGGTTGTGGAGGGGAGCAAAGGCCCAAGGGCCCAAATAATTTAGCAGATTAAAGAAGGGTAGCATCCACATCTCTATCTGACTGGCTTTCTCTTTAACTGCCCCCTACAGGAGCAGCTTCATTCCAAAGTTACAATTACGCAAAGTATTTAAAGACTGCATTGGGAGCAGTCAAATGCAACCCTGATTTTAAATATTGTTAGTTGCTTTTTGTTATAATGGAACACATCATAGCTGCAGCTTTATTTAATTATTGGGGCATTTTGGTATTGTTTTTTCTGAAAACCAGATGTTTGCTGGAACAGCATGTGTCCCCCCCCCCTTTTTTGGTTATTTCTACCATTCTTAAAAATTAAGCAGAAGCTATTAGGAAACAACGGGTCCAATCCACATTAACATCATAATACCACTCCAGATGTGGAATTTGACAGCCAAACAGCTGCTGGCTATTAGGCTGCTCTTTAAAAGCGACATTCCTTTTTCATGAGGGGAGCAGAAGCACAGAGACGTTTATGGGGTGATAAGCAGATGTTTTGGTTGAATCGTTATTGAAGAAAAATGGCACTGATTTTTTCTTTGTTGTATAGATTATATGCATATATACTTTAAACCTCCATAATCTACATTAGCCACAGTGCCCTCTTCTCGAGAGGGGTTATTTTTAAAGCAACCTAATTCCAGGCTGAGATACAGCAGTTACATTTTTTCGTGCATTTTTGACAATCCTATGTATAAACTCCACCAATATTGTTTGTTCTCCATATCTGGGCACATGAACTCTTCCATAATCATAATCACAGCAGGTGCTGTCTTTATCCTAGATTGAAAAGGTTATACAAACTTTCATGTTACACTAGAAGTTTCCTGAAGGAAATTTTCAACACTGTGCCGAATTCTGGTTTTCTTCTAAGCAACCCTTCCACTAATAAAAAGTATCCACTTTATCTGTTGCCTGTTTCTAAAACTGTTAGCAGGGACATTCATATTCTGTTATCTACCCCCCCTCTAATATTTTAAATTTTATGTCAAAGAAAGGTAACCTCAGACAGAAATCCTCTATTTTATAATGCATTGATATAGATGCATATATCTTGTCAGATCTCAGAAGCTAAGCAGGGTCAGCCCTGGTTAGTATTTGGATGGGGGACCACCAAGGGATATCAGGGTTGCTGTGCAGAGGAAGGCACTGGCAAACCGCCTCTGTTAGTCTCTTGCCATGAAAACCCCAAAAGGGGTCGGCATAAGTCGGCTGCAACTTGATGGCACTTTACATGAATCAGTTGAGATTCAACGGCAAATTTTACCTTTGCATATTTTGTAGAAATTTACTCTGTGAACTTTAAATGCAGGAACTGTGTGTTCTAGGGTTGCCAGGTCCCTCTTCACCATCGGTGGGAGGTTTTTGGGGTGGAGCCTGAGAAGGGTGGGGTTTGGGGAGGGGAGGGACTTCAGTGCTTAGAGTCCACTTGCCAAAGCTGCCATTTTCTCCAGGTGAACTGATCTCTATCGGCTGGAGATCAGTTGCAATAGCAGGAGATCTCCAGCTACTACCTGGAGGTTGGCAACCCTAGAGTGTGCATATTGGGGAGGGGCAGGGCTAAAGCCAGCCTTCCTCACTGAGTGAGGAATTAGAGATTATGTGGACTGTAACATTTCTAGGTAGGGCCAGATTGCAGATGTCAGGAATGGTGACCTCATGTTCTGATCACATTCAAGTCAGACTACTGTAATGCACTCTAGATGGAGCTGTTTTTGAAAATAGTTGGGAAACTCCAGTTGGTCCAAAATGTAGCAGCCAGGCTATTGTCAGGGGTTCATTATGGGGATTGTATCACCTCTGTGCTGAAAAATCTGCACTGGTTACCCATCTGTTTCTGGGCACAATCCACAGTACCAGTTCTTACTTTTAAGGCCATAAATGGCTTGGGACCAGGGTACAGAAGGACCATCTCTTCCTGTATTATTCAGCCCACCAATTAAGATCTGTCTCTGAAGCCCTGCTCTCTGTGCCCCCTCCTTCAGAAGTGAGGTGGTGGTGATTAGAGGCAGGACATTTCTTGTGGCGATATGTCATCTCTGGAATGCCCTTCCCCTTGAGGCTTACCTCGTGCCTACTTTACTTTATTTTAGGCACCAGGCCAAAACATATTTTTTAAACCCAGGCTTTCAATTAGGGGTTTTATTTTTTTCAGCTTTTAAACTGTCTGCTTCTGTTTTATGGATACTTTTTATGCTGTTTATGCCCAATCCAGGGTCCTGACCTGGATAGCCCCAGGCTAGCCTGATCTCATCGGATCTCAGAAGCGAAACAGGGTCGGCCCTAGTTAGTATTTGGATGGGCAACCTCGAAGGAACAACAGTGTGGTGACGTGGAGACAGGCAATGGCAAACCACCTCCGAACGTCGCTCTTGCCTTGAGAACCCCATCAGGGGTCGCCACAAGTCAGCTGTAACTTGACAGCAAAAAAAGAAAAGAAAAAAGCTCAATGGCTCATTTTTTATTTGTTTGTTTTACATCATTAAGTTGTTTTAATTGTGAGCAGCCTCAAACAGGACTCTGAAGAGGCAGCGTTACAATATCCTAAATAAATAAATAAAATTGATATAGTGCTCTGGATGGTTCTTTGCTGTTAAAAGGAATCTTGAAAGCAGATGCTTTTCCTTGCCAAACAGCAACCTTCAGCTGCAGTGATGCCCCCTTGTGTCTCCATCTCCTAACCCAAATTTCCAGTAACCATCCTGATAATTTTTCATAGTCACCACTGGACCAGTTATAAACCCTAGTCTGAAATCTCATTTGGGATCAACCAACAGGCTCTGCTTTGTTGGACTATATCTATATTCAGACATCAACTCTAACTACGGTTTGGTATATTGTGGTGTCTGAATGCAGGCCCAGTGAGAGCCAGGTACCCACCTTAAAACAAGCAAGCAAACAAACTGTTCCTCTGTGTTCTAGTAGAAATTATTTTTTATTCACACATATTTATAGATGTTTACTTAGCCATGTAATAAAGAAGAAATTTAATGCTAAATTAAAAGAACGCTCATAGCACCCTGGGAGGTTAATACTTTAATTTGATTTTTAATTAACTTTAAATGTCTTTTAGGATAACAAAGTGAAATGCTTCGTTATCTCTTGAATTAAATTCAGAGTGCCCTCTAGATTTAAACAAGAAGAACTGCAATATTACTTTAAGGTATAAATTCCATGTTGCGTATTTCCACTGAAAAAAGTCAGGAATGAGAATCTGTACTTGGACTTTGTGCTGCTGCATAAAAGGGAGTGCTTTCCTTGTAGGAAAGGCACAATATGTAACGTAGCTCTGACTGTTAATCACTGCACGAAGGTGTCCAGCTAGGCAACCATGATTTCCTCAGACAGCTTTTGCGAGAATTTGCTTAGAGGGTGTGCTTTACATGTCAGGTCACTGACTCAATCCCCACGGAAAAGAGGAGGTCTCGGGAGAGCTGCTGTCGGTCAGATCTGATTCCCTTGAGACACTTTCAAACAGCTACTTCCCTTTTCCTACAAATGAGTGCTTCTTTTGAGACTGGCATGCAGCACATGGTACAGGCCAGCCAGAGACCGGGCTAATTCCAACATTCCTTGCTGTTACCCTTGGACAAATTGGCTGGGGCTGCTTTATTCATTTTATTGTACTGGCATTTGTGAACTGTAATCTGTCTCCAGCTCTTTTCTGAGAAGGAAAGCAGAATATATAAATAGAAGAGTATGAACATATATTGTCGACGTGAAACAGTGCCATTGTGGTGAACTTATTTCCAAAGTTAGTTAATGTTTCAGAAGCAGGCTTGCATCCATATTTTACAAATGAGGCTGACTTCAGTATATGTTCAACAAAAAAGTTATCTGTTAATTTCTTTCCCCAATAAACTAGGAGATAATGGGGTATTGTATGTAGTATGATTAATTCTTGGCTCCTGAACACTAATGAGAAAAATGTTTTTTTTTTAATTTTGTTCTTCGTTCAAGCTCCCTCAAATCTTTTAGATAGTCTTGCTGAAAGACTACAGCAATTACGTGGCATGTTCACATTTGATAATACACATTTGATAATACAATTTTGAAAAATGATGGGTTGGAAATGGAAAGGAAGGCTTCCTGGTTGAGAAGGTGTTATATAATTAGAGGTGTGATTTCACAAGCTGCACAAAGACGAGTGGGAGTTTCCTGGCTTTCACTGTTTAAAAGTAAGTCATCAAACAGACAATAAAAGAAAGGTGACTCCTAGTAACTTTGCAAGCTGGATCCCAGGCTTCTTTCTTTAGGATGGTTTAAGTCGTTAATGTAACCTTTCAGATCAAATTAAAAGATTCGTAGCTCTCACTTTCCATGTGCCATTTTATGCACTCATCATGCCTCTAAATGCTCAACTTCCTTATTGACCTATGACCTGTCCTCCTAGCTACAGTACTATGTCATTCCCAGAACTTGCCCCTTTTGGCAAACCTCAGGAAAATTGCTTTAGCTGTTGATGAAACTCACATGCACAGATATCCAGTTACAGTGTAATCACTCCTAACAACATTTTCCTGGGAGTAAAGTACATTGAATGGACATGAATAGGATTGCTCTCTTGAGCCCTTGGTCACCTCCTCATAGCAATGCTATATTTATGGGACATCCGTCCTCCAAGCTTTTGGCTCAGCAAAAAAGAGTGCATTTGTAGAATTCTGAATAATGGAAAGGAAATTGTGGAGCCCTTCCTCCCCTACCACTATAGTCCTGAGCCAAATTGTCTTTAAAAATGTTGTTTCCCACAGCTACTTTGTGGTTCCAGGGAAAGAGAGTCAGTTCAGGTGAAAAAGTTACATGTAACTTGGTCCTCCGTGAAATGACACCTTTCAACCTCTGGATGTTCCCAAATACCATCAGGCCCATTGAATTCAGTACCACAAATTATAATGTTCTGCACAAATATATGTTGTATCTAATGACACCCTGTGTGAAGTAGAACCCCATGCTTTTGATGGGACACCCCAATCTTTTGATCGGTATTAGGACCAGTGCATTTTAACTTGTTCAGAAATGATTTGGAATTAAGGGTGAGCAGTGTAGTAGCCAAGCTGGCAGAGGGTATCAAGTTATACAGGATGGTGAAAACCAAGATGGATTGTGAAGAGCTACAGAAGGATCGCTCTAAACTGGTTGAATGGGCAACAATGTGGCAAGTGAAATTCAGTACAGGTAAAGGTAAGGTGATGCATGTTGGAACAAAAAAAATCCAAACTGTCATTATATGCATATGGGGTCTGAACTGTCTGAGACTGAGGTTGTAAGAGGTCTTGAGGTTAAAGAAGAAGAGTTGGTTTTTACACCCCGCTTTTTTTTACCTTTAAGGAGTCTCAAAGTGGCTTACAATGACCTCCCCTTCTCCTCCCCACAACAAACAGCTTGTGAGGTAGGTGTGCTGAGAGAGTTCGAAGAAAACTGTGACTAGACCAAGGTCACCCAGCAGGCTTCACCCGCTTCTCCAGATTAGAGTCCACTGCTCTTAACCACTACACCACATAGTTGAAAATGTTGACCCAGTGTGCAGCAGTGCTGAAAAAGGCAAACTCCAGGCTAGAAATTATTGGGAAAGAGATTGAAAATAAACTGGCCAATATCGTACTGGCCTTGTGTAAAACTACAGTGTGGCCTCATTTGGAATACTGTGTTCAGCTCTGGTCACTGTATTTCAGAAAGGACACTGCAGAGTTGGAAAAAGTACAATGGAGGGCAACCAAGATGAGTAGAGGGCTGAAGCACCTTTCCTTTGAGGGAAGGATGGAAAGTGGGCCTTTTAGTCTACAAAAAAAGATGGCTAAATGTTTTTATGTATGGGTGTGAAAGCTGGACAGTGAATAAAGCTGATAGGAAGAAAATAGATTCCTTTGAAATGTGGTGTTGGAGGAGAGTGTTACGGATACCGTGGACTGCCAAAAGAACCCAAATCAGTGGATTATAGATCAAATCAAGCCTGAACTGACCCTAGAAACTAAAATGACTAAAATGAGGCTATCGTATTTTGGTCATGTCATGAGACGACAAGAGTCACTGGAAAAGACAGTCATGCTAGGAAAAGTTGAGGCGCAGCAGGAAAAGAGGAAGACCCAACAGGAGATGGATTGACTCAATAAAGGAAGCCACAGCCTTCAGCTTGCAAGATCTGAGCAAGGCTGTCAAAGATAGGACATTTTGGAGGACTTTCATTCATAGGGTCGCCATGATTCGGTAGCGACTTGATGGCACTTAACACACACACACACACACACACACACACACAAATGTTTCTAAAACATGATACAGGTTTATAAAATTATGAACGGGGTGTAGAAAGTGGATATAGGGAGCTTTACCCCCATAATACTAGTATGGGGGGGCACTGAATGAATTTGTTGGGTAAGACAAAATTCACTGCCAGAGGACGGTAGTGATGGTCATGAGCACAGATAGCTTTAGAAGGGGGTTAGACTGATTCATGGAGGAGAGGTCCATCAATGGCCATGGTGACTGAAGGCAGCAGACCTCTGAATACCAGCTTGGGAGGCGGCAGCAGGAGAGCAGCTATGCCCTGTTTGCTTGGCCCTCTAGGGCAGCCGGTTGTCTGCTGTGTTCAACTCTGTGCTGGGCTCATTGGACCAGTGGTCTGACCCAGCCAGCTCTTCTTATGGCCTCAGGATGCAAATAAGAGGGAAGGGGGAATAACAGTACTCCTTAGACCAACGTTAGTCATGTAAAACTAATTACCTAATTATTTATTTATTATGGTGTAGTGGTTAAAGTATCAAGACTAGGATCTGGGAAATCCCGGTTTGAATCCCTACTTGTGCCATGGAAGCTTGCTGGGTGACCCTGGGCCAGTCATTCTCTCTCAGCCTAACCTACCTCACAGGGTTGTTATGTGGATAAAATGGAGGAGAGGAGAATCATGTAAGCTGCTTTGGGTCTCCATAGGGGTAAAAAGTGGCATATAAATAAAGTTAATAATTACCTAATTAAAAACAAAGCCACGAAACAAAAATCTCTAGTAACTTAAAACATACGCTTCTGAAATTCAGCTTGTAATTTTTTTATGATGTCCCCAAGCTTACAGTTTTATTAGTTGAGATAAAAATGCTGAAGTGTGTTTTTATGGTTCATTGTACAGTTTGAAATTGTCATGGCTGAGGACATGGCTGTTTACAGGATCACCCCTGAGAATATGCTGCAGTGCACAAAACGTTGTTAAGGAAAACCCTTAAAATCTTCACTCAGTTCTGAGTCTTGCATTGTAGCCTTAGGCAAGCCACATTTCCTCAGCTTTTTAGTGAGGCTGAGATAATGAGCTCAGTAATGAAAACCTTCTATCCACTGTAAAATGTTATAGAAGATGTTGATGACGGATTAATTAAGAGGGATGTTGATGATCCCTAAGCCTTTATATTATCTGAAAGCCCCTCTTGCTTCAGTGTTGTATAAAAATGTCTGCACGGTTTGTCGGTGCACGTTGTGATGAACTGTATCTGTTTCACCCGTATACTCGCCATGGGAATTATGCACCATGTAGAAAAATCTATCATGTGCGAGTCTTCCTTCCCTCATTGTTTTCCCTTGGGTTAGTGCTATGCTCATAGAAACTGTGCTTATAAGTTTTGGTACTTGGCGCTTTGCATAGCTATTATTTGTCTGACCTCGTGAGCATAGAGTTTCCAACCCCAAAGTAGGGCCTGGAGTTCTGGAATTACATCTGATGTTCAGACTACAGAGATCCATTCTCCTGAAGGAAATGGCACCTTCAGAGGGTGGACTGTGTGGTGATGACATCTTTGCTGGGCTCCCCCCCCTCCAAACATTGCCCCTACTGGGCCAGCCCCCAAATTTCTGTAAATTTCCCAAACTGGAGTTGGCAACTCAACTTGAAACCCAGGATGCCATTTTCTTGATTTTTCTTCTACATATATCTGGAATTTGAGATGATAAATCATTCTTTTCCCCTCTATCTAGATGCGACAGTGTAGAGCTCGATGACGAAATAAGGACTCTAATAGGAAAGAGCAGTGCTTCAGAGAAGTCGGAGTTCAGTTCACGTGCTTTGAAAGTAAGCAGTTTTCTTTTTTGCTTCATCACTCCTGACAAGTGTTTTAAAACCAGCAGGATGTATTCAGTGTTGTTGTGATGGACAGGTTCCGGGTCCACCCTCCAGGTCTCACTGTCAATCTCTGAGTCCAGGGTGTGTTTGCAAATCCCAGAAACTCCAACCAGTGAGAGGGGGAAGGAAGGAGTTAGAGGAGGAGAAAAGTGGTCAGCTCCTGAGATAGAGCTTAGCCAGGGATAGAGATAGGCAGGTTAGTCTGTTTCAGGGAATAATAGGTAGGGAAGAGAATTTACTAAGGGAATTCAGAGATCAGCTATCTTATTTCCTGAGTCTGAGTCCAAGGGTGACTGGACTGGGGAAGGGTGGGGACCGAATAGGTGAAGTCGACACTTTAAGTCTTTCTGTCAGTGTGGTAAAGGCGGTAGTGAAGGGACTAGATATCCCATGATTTAGTGAGCCTTCCCAAGATAAAATCAATCCACCTCTCTCATGAGAGGAAACAGTATGTCAGTTTTGTAACCCTGTGGGTGGGTGTGACACTATAATGATTTGACTGAGCTCAGCTGTGAAAAGAGATACACTTTTATACCATCTTGCTTGCCAACCAAAATAAGACTTTTAATTCTTCAATGGAAGAGACTATATACTAAAAGTTGTTTTGTTAAAAGAAGGTGTTTGTGTGAGTCCAAAGGGGGAGGGAGGAAGTACAAATCACCTCAAAAACGGGTGCTGCCCTCCCCAGATCTACTGAGTAACTTCAGCAAGTTTCCCAGACATCTCAATAATTGCTGTCAAAGGTGTGTGTGTTTGAATGCATATCTCCATCTGTATAATGGATGCGTATAATGGATTATACCATTGGTATAATGGATGCAAGAGAACCAGCATAGTGTAGTGGTTAAATTTTGGGACTAGGACCTGGGAAACCCAGGTTCAAATCCCCACTCGAGCCATGCAAGCTTGCTGGGTGACCTTGGGCCAGTCACACACTTTCAGCCCTGACCCTGGCTAATATTTGGATGGGAGATCCCCAAGGAATACCAGGGTCCAGAGGCGGATCTACTGTGAAACTAATGAAGCTTAAGCTTCAGGGCCCCTAATCCTGGAGGGGCCCCCTGAAGCAACTTTTTTTAATGAGTTAATTTCTCAGCAAAATCGATGGTTTTTTAGTGACAGAATCATAAGCCAATGGGTGGAAGTACTTAATACTGACTTTAGAATATGCTCTAATACCCATTTTATATGGCCTGAAAATGACCCTGTAATTGGTCAAATTTCAAAATTTTCTCAGGGGCTTGCAGCGCTTAAACTCCCAGCTGTAAGGGCTCGCTGAGCTCCCCAGAATCTATTCACAGCCTACATTTTGGCAGCTGGATCCTCAAATCCTTTGTTGGTGCATGGCTTAATAGTTCTGTGGTTTTATTTCATCACTGTATGGCCCCTTTTCAAGGACTGCACCCCACCACCCTGTTCTCCACCATTTGGGCCTCAGTGTCCTTGCAAGGGCAGCAAGGACCTTTGGACCTTGTTGGATGTTGCCCTATTGTTGCTGGTTGCGAAGGCCCCCCCCCCATAACAGTTCGAGCTTCAGGGCCCCAAAAATGTAGGTCCGCCACTGCCAGGGTCATGACGAAGAGTCAGGCAATGGCAGTGCACCTCCTAATATCTCTTGCCTTGAAAACCCTATGGGACTGCCATAAGTTATCTGTGACTAGATGGCAAAAAAGAAAAGAATGGATGCACATTGAAAGATAGACCACATCTGATGCTCATTTGAATCCACATTTGATTTACCTTTGGCTTCCAGTCCAGGAAGTGATAACCTGCATGCACAGAAGCCAGTTTTTCCATACATGGGTCTTTTTTAGTTGGACTAAGGTGAGAAAGGAAGTATAAGAGGTACAGAGGAGGAAAAAACGTCTCTGCTCTGCGGGGCACACTAAGTATAAACATTCCCTTGCAACTTATCTCTAGCATCTTGAAACTGGAAGTATACTGCTGCGAAACCTTAGGAAGCATTGAAGTCACCAGCAACTGTGGAGTACAAGATATGTTGTGCATTTGCTGCATGTTTAATCCCTTCTCAAACTGTCGGGCAGACAGGTGAAAAAGGCAAGCAGAAGAGATGAGACTGAATTTATGCAGAGGGGAAAAAAGGGGCCAATTCACCTTTCCTTTCCTTTCCTTTCCTTTTATCCCTTAGAAGCTCCACGATCAATTGAACTTTAGCACCTACAGCAACTTCTATCAATCTAAGAGTAGAACAAAGGCATCATCAAAGGCATCTGGTTTATCCCTTTGTTCTGCTCTTCGATTGATAAAGGTTGCTGTCTGGAAAAAATAATAATATCATTATAACTTGCAAGAATTACGAATTATGTTTATGGTTCTTTTATGTGCACTTAGATAGGCTGACCTAGCTTTATGGTTTAAACCATAGAATTCAAAAACAGTCAACAAAGGCTGACCTAGCTTTATGGTTTAAAACAGAAGTCTGTGTTGAAGATAATTCACAGGCACCCTCCTTTAGGCTTCCCAACACTGCCTCGGCAAATGTTGGGAGATTTGGGGCGGTGCTGGGGAGGGTGGAATTTAGGTAGGATGTGATGTCACTTCCAGGTTGTAGGATGTGATGTCACTTCCACACACTAGGCTGCCTCCCTTAGTCTATATGGTCTTTATGGTTGAGGTAGCTTCATGGTTTAAAACCAAAATCTGTAGCAAATATAATTCACAGAAACAGCCTCCTTTAGGAAGTCAGGTGAATTTTATTTATTACATCTTTGTGAATGGAATATGGAGCTTGTTGTCTGGGTTTTGTCTCTAGTTTCTTCCATTTGAGAAAACCGTGGGTCTGCATGTCTTTTTTGTAGTGTTTACAGTTTCTGAAGCAGAGAATTCAAATGGCATCTTGTAAACTGACATCTCGTAACCCAAAGGCTCTTGCAAGATTGTTTTCAGAGCTGATGTGTAAACAGATTCATGCTGTTTCCTTCTCCTTTTTTATATAAACCAGGAGATCAACGCAGGGAAAATAAAATAAGGCTTAAAAGATACCACATGAGCAAAAGCTTCTGTGAGAACTAAAAAGGATAGCAACCATCTGCTTCATGCATCAGTAATGGCATCTGCAATTCCCTCCCCCCCATTATTTATATTTATCTGAATCTCCTTGTGTGACTTATGGGAGAGCTTTGTCACTCAACTTCTATGTGATTCTGAAGAAAAATACAATTGAGTGTTAGTGGTCTTTAAGAAAATCACAAGCAAACTATATCAGAGGCTTGAATAGAAGAGCGCATTTCCCCCTAAATAAGGCTTAATTCCTGGCACATCCTTTAAAGGCTTCTCAAGTCTGTTGTTTATCTGAGAGCTGGGATGCTCTAAAAATTAATTTGGGCTTGCAGTTCAACCAGCCAGAAAATACTGGATGGTTTAATTCCCTCTAGCCATACAGACATATACCTGAAATGCTCCCTAAGTCCTTTTTCCTGGAATGCCTTAGACCAGTAGAAGACCTAAAACGAATTAGCCTGCAAGCAGGGATATTTGGAATACAGGCTAGTACTGAAGACTGGATCCATCATAAACACTCAGGGTCCATGTTCAGTGTTTTCTTGCGTCCAGGCATGTACCAGTATGACACACTGATTGAGTTTCAATGCTCCATAGATGCTCCATGTAAATGGTCAGTTCTGATAGATTAGACAGTTTTTTTGTTAAAACTGTCTTTTCAACTAATTTGCTCTGTTTAATTTGATTGCATAGTGTAGTGATTAAAGTGTTGGACTAGGATTTGGGAAACCCAGGTTCGATCCCCATTTTGCCATGGAAGTTTTCTGTGAGAGCTTGAGCCAGTCACATACTCTCAGTTTAACCTACCTCACAGGGCTGTTGTGAGGATAAAACAAGGAGAGTAGAATGATGTAAGCAACTTTCAGTCTCCATCGGGGATTAAGGTGAGATATAAATAAAGTAAAAGATAATTCTACAAAAAAGAACATTAGAATGAAAAATCCAGACCTTTTTCAATGCATAACTATTCAGCCACCTATGGATAACAGTAAATGTAAATCTGCTATTATTTGCAAACTACAATTTTGTAACATTCAAAAACACACTAGGAAACACACATAGTTTTTATTTTATTTATTTAATGAATTTATTTAATTCGTTTGTACATTTCCTTTCTGCCTGATGAAGATCCAAAGTGGTACACATCATTCTCCTTTCCTCCATTTTTTATAATCACAATAACCCTGTGAGTTGGTTAGCTAGGTTAGGCTGAGAGTGCGTGACTGGCCCGAAGTCACCCAGTAAAATTCTTTGGCTGAGTGGGGATACAAACCTAGTCCAATACTCTAACCACTACACCAGTAGTGGCTCTAGGTTTTCTTTTATCTTTTTTTGTAACTTAATGCATTTACTTCGTTTGTTACTCAACAATATGATAGCAAGTTGGAATATTTAACTTTTATGGTTCAAAAAAAGTTTCACACCCAATTTGTAAGGCTCCAAATAGTCTGGGGTTGTGCTTCACAGTACATAGTGTTTCTCATGCTGGGCATTTCCTTCCCTGATGTTTTCACAAGCATTACTCCCATTCTACATAAAACATGACTCACTTATTTCCCTGTCATGGCCAAATATACAGTATGTCTTAATGTCCCATCAGAATATATCTGGAAGGAAATAGCAGGGCAGAGTTCCAATAGGAAATGGTTATCAGTGGCCGAGGGGGGGGGGATAAATGCCTCCAGTGGCATGTACTGAAAAACGTACTCTTCCTTTTCTTATCTGAGCAGCTTCCCCTCCCAGAAGAGTATCAGGCGACAATGGGGAAATGGCAGTTTACATACCACACTAAAGACACTGCTGTCTTTTCACATTAGTCACAGGCTACATGCTTGAGACATTCTGGGAAGCCCCTGTTAGGAAGGGGGAAATGATTAAAACACAAGTCCCATTGCCTCCTGTAATCCACACTCAGAAAGAGTTGGAACCCCTTAATGTAAAGCTTGTGAACTCCAAGTCTTAACAATTACCGAGTTAGTATCTACTGTTCCCTTTCTTGGACCATTGTGTCTTTATTTGTTCATCTGTTTTAAAGGCTTTTGGTAAAAGTGAGACCCAGGTGAATTCTGCACAGATGCAGGCAGGCATGGATGAAACAGAAGCATCAAGTGGTGTGCCAGAGGTAAGTGGATACATTGGCTGGAGGAACCTAATTGTGATATGAGTATCCTTTCATTTTGTGATAGGATGATATATTATCATTTTATGGATCGTGACTGGACTTTAGTAAGTACTAATGTATTGATTAGTACTTTAAATGTACTGAGGAAATCAGTTTAATGTTTTGTGATATTGTGTTTTAACCGTTTTTTTAAAGTACTCTGAAAGGAAAAAGACACCTGAAAGCTATTTTAACCCCCCCCCCAATCCCCATTGTTTTCCACTTCAGTTTTGCTTAAAGTTGAAAATTTTCAGCTGGAGAAATCTCCAGAACCTTTCAAAAATATGCATGGAATCATGATTCCTATTTGTCATCCCGAATCCAAGTACTTCAACATGTGTTGATTAGGCCATATAGTATCTCAATTATGAATTTGACTGAGCAGTACTTCTGCCTTACCAATATGTGAAGTACTTTAAAATAACATTTGGCTATATATATCTCTACTGGCTATATATCTATATCTACTGTGGAAATGTGGTTGTTCATCTATTTACGTGCATGTGTAATTAATGTTTGCTTTCCTCAGTTTTGGGGATGGCTTAGGCCACAAATTCTGTGACAATAAATCATACTCATTTATCTTGTGATAAGTTAGAATGGACGTATATTAGCCTGTTATGCCAGATGAAATGTTACTACTCAGATTATTAATTGTTGGGGGAAAATACTAAAAGAAGAACTGAACAGGGATTTTGTGCAGTGACCACCATTTTAGATTTTACCACCAACACTAAACTGATCCTGTTAGTTCTCTAGTCTTCCATTCACAATGCCATCCTAAGTAGAGTTACACCCTCTAAGCCTATCGAGATAGATCACGATGGGTAGCCGTGTTAGTTTGTCACTAGCAGTAGAAAAGAGTAGGAGTCCAGTAGCACCTTAAAGACTAACAAAATTACTGGCAGGGTATGAGCTTTTGTGAGCCACAGCTCACTTCTTCAGATAAGGTGCTACTGGACTCCTACTCTTTTCTAAGCCTATCAATAATCTTAGGAGTGTAACTCCTTAAGATGGAGCTACTAGACTTGCAAGGAGAGTTTAAGAACAAGTAGCTGAAAATGGATTTTGACTGAACTTTGAGAATGCTAGTTCCTGCATTCAGTGCAGCAACGAGGTATCATATCTCCAGTATTTTGAAACAGAGCTCATCTTTATGATAAATACTGAAAACTTCTGTTTCAAACCCATTCAATAGTCTCCTGATTGATTGTAAAATTACATGCACACTACACAACATTTGAAGCCATGTGTCACTCTCTTTCTCTACTGTTGTATTTAACAGTGCAGTCCTAAATAGAATTATTAGTGTGTAACTCTGCTTAGAATAGCACTGTTAGACTAACAACAGGAGTTGTTGAGGTTCTTGTGTGGCTTGTGTTTGTTGTCATGCTGACAGTGCCACAAGAACCATTAAAATTAGAAATTGAAATTAGGGCTAATCATGCTAAGCTATATTGCTTAATTTCTTATATCTGTAGATGTTGTAGTTTGCAGCTTTTTCACATACAGCTTAGCTATACGATCTAGGTTTAACCCTTTCTTTATCCATTTAATTCTTATTAAACTGGGTAATGGCCAAGTACCTTACTTTACCCAGCTTGTGGTTGCCAAGTTGGAACCTTGTTGTTGTTGTCATCTGGTGGGCACTGTGAAAAACCAGATACTAGATTTTGATGGACCACTTATCTGATGTAGCAGGGTTTGTGTGTTCTTAACCTTGTCTGTGTAAAATTCCACTGAAATCAATTGAAGCTGGCAGATAGGGTTGCCAACCTCCAGGTAGTACCTGGAGATCTCCTGCTATTACAACTGATCTCCAGACGAGAAGCAGATAAAGGTAGATTGGCCATTAGGTAGGAAAGAAGAAGAAGAGTTGGTTTTTATATCCCAATTTTCTCCACCTTTTAAAGGAGACTCAAATTGGCTTACAGCTACCTTCCCTTCCTTCCCCTACAACAGACACCAGGTGAGGTAGGTGGGGTTGAGAGACTTTGGAGAGAACTTTGATCACCCAGCAGGCTTCATGTGGAGAAGCAGGGAAACAAACCCAGTTCACCAGATTAGAGTCTGCCACTCATATGGAGGAGCGGGAAATCAAACCCGGTTCTCCCAATTACAGTGCACCGCTTCTAACTACTATACCAGGGGTGGGGAACCTTTTTTCTGCCAAGGGCCATTTGGATATTTATAATATCATTCGGGGGCCATACAAAATTATCAACTTAAAAATTAGCCTGCTATATTTGGTCAAACATTTAGCCAAGAGGCATGACCGGAGACGGCTCCGAGTGTCTGCCACATAGAGCGACTCGCTTTTGAGCTCTGGTGTCCCCAGCTGGGCCCAAGAGATTCAGGCAGGGCAGCATCCTTCTGAGCTAGAGATCTACCAGGACCCATGAAGGGCCAGACCAAATGATTTCGAGGGCCCTATACGGCCCCCGGGCCTGATGTTCCCCACCCCTGCACTATACCATGCTGGCTTTCATAGGGTTGCCATCTCCAGCCTGGGGAGGGTGGAGTTTGAAGACTGGAGGGACCTCAGAGGGGTATAATGCCATAGACTTCACCCTCCAAAACAGCCATTTCCTCCAGGGAAACTAGGGTTGGCAACCTCCAGGCTGGAGATCACCTGGAATTACAGCTGCCATCCAGATGACAGAGATCAGTTCCCCTGGGGAAAATGGCTGCTTTGGAGGGTGGATTGTATGGCATTATACCCTGCTGAGGTCATTTTCCTCCCCAAACCTCGCTCTCCTAAGGCTCCACCCCCAAATGTCTAGGAATTTCCCAGCCATGAGTTAGCACCCCTAAGGGGAACTGATCTCTAGTTGGGAGATCCATTGTGATTCAAGAGATCTCCAGGTTGGCATTCCTAGAAGGAGAGAAGGAAGCAGGAAAAGGGGAGAGGCTATGGGGCTTTCAGGAAAGGGAAAGAGGGAAGAATGGGGGAGGGGGAATTGAGATTCCTCCCACAAATCTTTGTAGATCCCCACTTGTATTGTAATCATGGATTCTACATCATATTATGGATTCAAATAGGTCATGTTATGCTTTTTATATTCAAACACAAGGAAACAAAGTCCAGCAAATCAGATGCTTTTTTGAACTAGGGTCTATTTGTTATTATGAAGAGTTCAGGTAAAGTATAGGAAGAGTTAATACCTCCTTACACATTTTTAATTAGATTTTTTTATTAACTAGTTCTTAAAAGTACATGACATACCAAGCATTTGTCTTTTCAAGATAAATTGTTAGAGCCTGCTGTTTTCAGGTATAAAAGGCGTTCGTAACTGGAAAGACTTAATAGTGCTTTTCATTTAATTTCTATGTAATTGCTATTGTATACTTTGTAAACTTAGTTGTGATTTCCTAGCATACAGTGGAGTACACAAAACAATCCTTGCATTTTTAAGCCCGGCAGGTTTTCATTGTTCAGTTTCAAATATTAGAAGTTAATAAATGTTCCTTTTGCCATCGCTCAAGACATAGTTTAAATGTACTGCAGTCAAAAGCTCTGCTCACGACCTGAGTTCGAGCCTGACGGAAGTTGGTTTCAGGTAGCCGGCTCAAGGTTGACTCATCCTTCCATCCTTCCAAGGTCGGTGAAATGAGTACCCTGCTTGCTGGGGGTAAAGGGAAGATGACTGGGGAAGGCACTGGCAAACCACCCCGCAAACAAAGTCTGCCTTGGAAATGTCTGGATGTGACGTCACCCCATGGGTCAGGAATGACCCAATGCTTGCACAGGGGATTTTTAGCTTTTTAATATTCACCAACTAATCTAATTTTTCTTTTCAAAGCATCTGTTAACAAAAAAGAATGTATCCACACATGTGCTGGAGATGCAGATTATATCCCTGGAAAAGCAGAGGCAAGAGGTAATTTTAAGCATCCTTTTTTGGACTCTAGCTGACAAGACACAGCAGTTAGATTTGATTATAAACTGAGATGGGTCCTTCTAAACACCTTTACCCCAGTGCAGAACACTACTGGTTGGATCCAGTTAACTGAATGGAATGCGTATTTAAAAGCTGATTTTGAGGGTTGGAGGGACTTTTGGAAATAGAGTGAGATGTAGTACAGTAGGAGGGCTACATCAAGAAAAGGGAATTGACAGAAATTGCCCCCCTCCAAAAACACTTGTGCAAATTCTTGCTTCATTCTCAACTTCTTATGAACTAAGTGAACTTTCACAGCTGTGAGGGAAGTATGCATGCCTTAAAAAATCCTGTTGGAAGTTTTGTGTTTAATATTTACATAGCTACAACATTAAAGATGAGTCACCCGGCACTCCCTTGCTAGCTATTTGGCTTGTGTTAAGCAGCCTCAGTCCTTTCCTTCACTTCACCGCAAGGAGATATCGGTTAAAATGTTCTGTACAGTTATCTCTACAGTAATACAAAAAGGTCATAAGTAGTGTCATGAAGAGATTGGTAGCAAATACAACCCATAACATCCTCAACAGCCAGAGGCTTCCATGCTTTACAGCCTGCATATTTCTCATGTCTGGAGTTCTCCCAGGTGGGGCCTGGAGATCTCCCAGAATCTCAACTGATCTCTAGATGACAGAGATAAGTTCCCCTGGAGAAAATCACTGCTTTGGAGGGTTGACCCTGTGGCGTTATACCTTGCTGAGGTCCTTCCCCTCCCCAAGCTCCACCCCCCAAATCTCCAATAATTTTCCAAACCAGAGTTGTCAACCCTATGTCATGTCCCATCCAGATCTTAGCAAACACAAATGGCGATGTTGTATATTAGGGAATGTTGGCGATTGCCCCGCAGTGGAGCTCTTCCCCATTTTGTAACAGTCCTGCCCTGACTCTCTTTACACAAATATTTGGAGGCTGTTATTGATAGATCTTTTAAGCAATATATTTGCACTTAATATTAAAAATGTTGTTATTTCTATATGTTTCCTGACCTCCTGAGCATTTGAAGATAGGGTAAATTAAATAACTAAAATAATAAATAATATGTTAATAAATATAATGATATAATGATAAATAATATATTAAATGATAACCTATGAAAAAATTAAAAGACTAGACCATTGTAACATTTTAAGAATATGACTGATTAATTATTTCAGCTTCTGACGGTGAATAATCAATGGGATCAACAGTTTAGGCAGATGAAGCAGCACTATGAAAAAAAGGTAAAAAAAATGGCTGTATCGCTAGAGTTAAATTAGAGTTAAATTAGATGCCCTGATTGTGTCTAGGAATTGCTGGAATTGCTATGGTAAAACTATAGCGTCCACAATGATTCCTAGAGAGGTGTTGTGTCACCTCTGGGCTTTCTCCAGAAGTGACATCATGCCATCATGCCAACAGCAATTTAATTATTTTTGTCCTGTTGGCTGATGGGGTGGCAAGCAGTGGGAAGCAGGGGGTCGCCAGCCAACTGAAATCTACTTTACTGTAACTTTAGCTCATTTCTTGTCTAAAACATTTCTGTTCCATTAAATATAACAAGCCCCCATATTTTAGGTCTTCACATTGTGGGTCAGACTCAAAAGCCATGGGTGGGTTGTCAATGCTTAAAGTAGGACATACCACCAGCATCAGTTGAGGGGAGGGAGCTCGCTTGCTTAAATCAGTGAGATTTGATCATTGAGGTGAAATTTGAGTGAGTGGCTCTGCCACACGCAGCTCTGACAATTCAGTTTCTGTCTGGCTTTTTAGTAGTCCATGAGACTAATTAAAACTCTAAAGTGGCTCTTATTTTTGAAATGTTGATCTGGCAACACTAGTCACCCAATTCCATTCTGAAGCAATATATTTATAACTTGAGGCCTTCCTTCAATTCCCACATTGGCCATCATATTACCCAACCAGTTACTGCTGATGTTTCCTGGTGGAATATTTTTTAAAGAGGAATTGGGGTATCTTAACTTTGTTAACTTTGGTTTTATGATCTTGTTGCAGGTCACAGAACTGAAAACAAAACTGGAAACTATGCAGAATAGTGTCAGGGAGCTGGAAAAAGAAAGGCATCAAATGCAGAAAGAATGTCAAAGGCTGGAAGCCCTGGCAAGGGATCAACGCTTACAGGAAATGGTAGGAGGGCTGTGTTGTTTTACCCTTTGTGTGAGTGCTTACATGCCTGGATGCCAGTATGCAATTCATTGGTTAGGATCATGTGGTTGAAGTCTTTATGCTGTAATCTGTCATCAGCCCTGCCTGTTTCATCTACTCTTCTTTAATTTTAATCTATTTTATCACTTTTTCTTGAATTTTCTCCCCCTGCCAGTTAGGAGTTATTATGCAGGAGCATCTGAGAATCAGGCTCTAGGAAGAAGCCTTGCTTTTTCCTCTGAGCAACTATACTCAGATTCTTCTCTTCAGAATAAGGAACACTAAACGGAGTCCACCTTTCACTCCTCTGCATCGTATTGGCTTTCAGTGCTTTCCCACTTATCCATTTTTTCACAGCAAGCATTACAACATTGAAAGAAAGCACATGATTTTCCTGTGCTTTCCTTTACAGCCATAGCTTCCATTTTGTCTTCTTCTGCTACTGCTAGGGAGTTAAGTGATGGAGGAAAAGTCAGTCATATGAAGACTATCCCATGGCATTTATGGGGACACCATCCATTGGGGTGTTCTGGACTGCGTAAAGGGGATTATTTTGTCAGAGGCTTCCAGAATGCTATCCCATTGACTCGACAAACTCCCAATCTTCCATTAAGGTGGGCAGAATTCTTGTCACTGCCTGCTGACAGCAGCAATCTGCAACATTTGGCAGTTGTATCCAGTTACGATCATGTATCTCTCCCCCTCCCCTTTGGAACAAGAGTATCTGGTTTATGTATCTCAATCACAGGCCAGGTACTCCTGTTCCAAAGAAAATGAAGAGACTCGATAGCTGTCATTTTCACTTCAGAACATTCCTGTGTTTATGCCAGGAAGGAAATTCCCTAGGTAAAACAAACACTCCCCTAAAACAATAAAAAAGATATCTGCCATGAAACCAGGACTGAGCAAGTTTATAAAAAAAATACGGGTAATTTTACAAGTTGTCATTGGTATGGTTTGGGATTACGGAGCTGCTACAGTACTCTTTCCATGACCGGCACTGCCTTTTTTTTTGGACAGATATATTTTTTAACAACAAGGCCTTCAGGGTGGTATTTATAGATGTGAACAGATCAGCTCAAGTTTTTTTTTGCTACCTCATGTAGTTTTATGGGCTATATGCGCCACAAGAGAGCATGATAGGTCATCAGTGGAAGGTAGTCATCAGACATTAGACTATCTGGGATGAGCTATCCATCAATTTTGCTGCTGCTTTCTTTCTGAGAAGTTTGTCACTAGGAATAATAAAAAAAATACACACCGCAGTTGTCAGACTGCAGTCTGAGGGAGAAAACCCTGAGAAATGCAACTATCTGCACTTTAGCAGCATATCTCTGTGTTTTTACATTCCAGAGAGACAGAAATACCCTAAAAGAAGAGAATAGGCTTCTGAAAGAAGAAACTGCCTTGGCAAACTCAAAGAAAATGCATTATGAAGGTGAAATTAATCGCCTCAACAAGGTATGAATAATGTTTCAGTATTTCTGTTGTCTTTGATTAGAAACCCTTACTTTTTCAATACCTAAATCTGTTTAGTATTATATCCCACTGAGGTTCTTCCCCAAATCCCACCCTTAAAACTTCCATCATTTCCCAAACTGGAGTTGGCAACCATATTCCCACTTCCAGTCCATAGGGGTAGAAGGCCTTAGGGCAGACAGAAGACTATTAAAAGGAAACGTTCCTGCCCAAATCCCACCCTCAAACCTCCCATCATTTCTCAGGGAACTCTGCCGTTTCATCAGTTCACTGTTTCATCAGTCTCACTTCACCTGATGCCATGGACACGGGAAAAGGGGAGCTGCTTTGAACCTGCTCACCTATATCTACTGTGTATTTGTAGATGCAGACCTCACTTGCAAGTATAGTGTTGACTCTGACCTAGGGCTGTCAAAAAAAAAAATTCGGTACAGTTCGGATTCGGACGAATTTGGCCCTTGTGGGTTCGGTACGTGCCGAAGTCCGAACTCCCCCACTTCGGATCCGTTCAATTCGGCGGGAATTCAAAGTTCGGAAAAAAATTCGGCCGAATAAAGTCATTAAAAACACAACCGCGCCTTTCCGCGGCTCTGGGGGGGCATTTTTGGGCTTAGAGGTCCCAAACTTTCAGCAGAGCTTCAAAGGACGTATATTGAAAGACTCCCCAAGTTTTGTAAAGATTGGGTCAGGGGGGGCTGAGATATGGGCCCTGAAAGGGGTCCCCCCCACCCTTAATGTGTATCTCTCAGCAGAGCTTGCCGCCCACGCACAAAGCTCCCGGCCCCGACAAACAGCTGATGAGAGCAAGGGCGGGGCAGGTGCTAAGAACTTTGCAAAGCAACACAACTGAAAAGCAACACCTTTGCAAACATGCAAAGGGCGGGGCAGGTGTGAAGAATTTTGCAAAACAATACAACTGCAAAGCAACACAAGCACGCAATGCAACACCTTTGCAACAGTGCAAAGCAACACCTGACACCTGGGAGTTTGCATACCATGGAAAGGGACAGAGGCAGCTGCTATGCATAATGAGCAGGAGGGGGTGGAATTTCTCCTTTTGCATTGGACTTGGGACCAGGCAGATGCATTCTTTAAGTCACCATTTGAAAACCAGTTTTGAGCAAGCATCAAAATAACCTAACTGATCTTATGAATGAGGAAAAACCTGAAGAATAAAAATGAAGCCCCCCCTCAAACCAGGGAGAGAGAGACTGGAGGGGGAACACACACCCCAGGCAGAACCGGCAAAAGCCCCCTTTGGCTTCCCCCACCCACCCACAGAAACTGCTCCCTCCCCACACACACACACAGACTCTGCTTTCCCCCCCCACACACACACAGAAAAGAAAAAATATAGATTAAAGCCCCCAAAGGGGTCTTACTGTGGCTGTCTTCTGTTCCAGCAGGAGGGGCTGGGAGGCTGGGTAATCCAATATGATTCCATTTGTATCCAATATAAGATCCATATGTATGCATCTCTCGAGGGTGATCCATTCATCCCAATAGGGAAAAGGGGAAAGCCCATATCTCGGGGGGCCCTGACCCAATGTTTACAAAACGTGGGTGGTCTCTTAAAAAGCCTTGACTGAAGCTCCGCTGAAAATCTGGGGTCGGCACACCCAAAAATGCGCCCCCTGCAGCCACGGAAAGAGAAAAGGGGGGAGCCGATATTTCAGCCCCCACTGAACCCATCTTTACAAAACTTGGGTGGTCTCTTAAGAGGGATTCTCTGAAGCTATGATAAAAGTTTGGGGGCTGCACCCCAAAAAAAGCGCCCCCTGCAGCCACGAAAATGGAAAAGGGGGGAGAGGAAAAAGGGGTGGAGCCCATATCTCGGGGGGCCCTGACCCAATGTTTACAAAACTTGGGGGGTATCTTAAGAAGCCTTGTCTGATGCTCCGCTGAAAGTTTGGGGTTGGCACACCCAAAAATGCGCCCTCTGCAGCCATGGAAAGAAAAAGGGGGGAGCCCATATCTCGGGACCCCCTGACCCAATGTTTACAAAACTTGGGTGGTCTCTTAAGAAAACCTGTCTGAATATCCCCTGAAAGTTTGGGGTTTGTACCCCCAAAAATGCGCCCCCTGCAGCCACGGAAAGGAGCGAATGTGCACAAGCACCCCCTCACACACACATGAGGATTTCCCTCTCTCTCTCTCTTTCCCCGGCCGGCCGCACATCAGCTGATTCCTCCAGTACTCAATCCTGACTGATTGGCCAGAAGAAGACCCAGCTTGGCCACCGATTGGCCGGGGGAGGAGAATGCTGCTTACTGAAGGTTATGCTGCTTACTGACGGCCCCGAATTGTCGAATTTATTCGCGAACTCCCGAACTCGCTGAATTCGGCCCCCCCGGTTGCCCGCCAGTTTTGAGTTCGGTTCCTCCCGAACTAAAAACCGCCGAATCAAGGGAAATTCGGCTGATTTTCAGTTCGGGCCGAACCGAATTGACAGCCCTACTCTGGCCTTTTATGCATGGGTTTTTCCATCACGATCACCCCCCACGACTACTTCAGGGCTTCGTTTTCATTATGCACATCTTTTGCGACCTTTAGACATCACTTTGCTCTTTCCCCACATTTCCCCTCCATTTTCCAGATGCTGCTTCTGGTGGCATCCAGAAAACATGGGAAAAACGTGGGGAGAGAGCAAAGTGACTTCTAAAGGTTGGGGAAAACATGCATAATGAAAACGAAAGGCCGAAATAGTTGGGGGCGGTTGCCATGGAAACAACCCATGCATAAAAGGCCTTTGTGGACACTCTTGTTGTCTTTCACTCAGATATTTTCCTTTTCTCCTATTCTCTTTTATATTTTGTAAGATTCTTTTGTGTGTTATTTTACCCACTAATTCTTTAGTGAAATGCTCATGTCTACCAACATTTAGGTGACAAGAAAGTTAGATACCACTTGTGATTTCCTGGCTACCCCAAGAAATTTGTCTAACTTCACTGTATCGTTCTGTAAAGTAGTGCTGTTTAAGTGGACATGTATGTGTTTTTTTTTACCATCAAGTCACAGGTGACTTATGGTGACCTCGTAGGGTTTTCAAGGCAAGAGACATTCAGAGGTGGTGGTTTGCCATTGCCTGCCTCCGCGTCATTACCCTGGTATTCCTTGGAAGTCTCCCATAAATGCTAGGCAGGGTCAGGACTGTAATTAATACCAGTACACTAACGGCTAGTTCAAATGAGCTGCTTGGCCAACAGATTTCCATCGCAAGATTGAATAATTATTGGCTCTTACACAGATCCCTGATTGAACAAAGGAAATACTGTGTGAAGAGCACACACATACATCAGTGCAGGGGGTGGCAGTGATTCCCATGATCTTGGTAGCACATCCTGGACCTGCCTGGAGAATGAAAATCAATGTAGTACTGCTTTGTAATGGACACATTGCAATGTGCTTTCAGTTCATGTGGTATTTCCTTATAATGTAAAAGCACAGAGGAATGTTGGCGGGCTGCTCAGTGTGAAAACCGTATTTGACGAAAGACAGTTGTTTTTCTGTTGCTTCGATTCAATAACAAAGAGTTAGGATTGCATTCCTAATATTTCATATTAAAATGCAACTTTCCAACATAGGTGTATTAAAACATTTGAGCTGATTCTGTAATATGGTTGTACGTATTGAGAGAAATCATATATATAATTCTACTAGAGAAAATACCCTTGATCCAGCTCTCAGCCTGAAAAGCAGCCAGAAATATGCAAATATGCAAACACCATGGTCCATGGGGGTGGGGGTGGGGGAGAATAAATCCCAGTTCTCTTCATGCCACAAACAGCTGACAGGAAGTATGGAGATCAGTGGTTCCCAACCTTTTCAATTACCCCTTTTTCACATCAAAACAATTTCACAGACCTCCAATATAATAGTAGCGGTTCTATTAGTATCTATTGATTAAGAAAATTCATAATGACAAAAAGATAAAATGACAAGGCGTAGTGTGCATATGGATTCACGGACCCCTTGCAATTATTTCACAGCCTCCTGAGGGTCCCTGGTCTTCAGGAACCACTGATTTAGGGTATAATGGGGCCAAGCCTTGTGTATACACAGCCTTGGTTGTTGAATCAGGGAAGGGAATTGCCTGTACAGCAGGCCTGTACAGCCTGTCCACATATGGCTCCTAGTGGTATACCACAGATTTGCCATATGTTTCCCAAAAATTGTGAAAAGAATAAAACCAACAATTGAAATGAATAAACATCATTTCAGCAAGAGCAAGAACATAACACAATGGCTTAAAAAAAGTCCTGATAAACCACAAGCACTTCCTCAGGAAACCGGAAAAGATAGCTCAGTGTGGCTCAATCTGAAAAGAATCTCAATCTAGCTCTGCGCTAGAGACAGGACACAAAACTTCAGTAAGGAAAATACAAGTTGCTATTAGTAAAATAAAAATGTTAGTATTACTAGTATAATAAATTTTTTTTCTCAAAAGCTAGCATTCAAAAGGAAAAAAAAGACACATAAAGTAATACTTTTGCTCATAATCCAACTTTTTTGTTGTATGACTAATAAATTCTGAAAAATCCGAGGACAGCAGAACTGCCAACCATGCATGCAAAGGAAAAGTTATAGAAAATCCCTCTGCCTTATTTGACGAGATTTGTGCTTTATGGAATCATATTTATCACTTGTTTTTTAACAGATGTGTACTTCATAATTTTGTATACCTGCCAAATGAGTGTAACATTTCATGTATATCAGGGGTAGGGAACCTTTTTTCTGCCAAGGGCCACTTGGATATTTATAACATCATTCCGAGGCCATACAAAATTATCAACATAATTAGCCTGCTATATTTGGTCAAACATTTAATTAACTCACCTCTGTTCGTTTCTTGCCTATCCCGGCAGTGCCGAGGATTGAACTTGGGACCTTCTGCATGCTAAGCAGACGCTCTGCCACTGAGCCTACAGGAGAAGTGGGAGCCACACAGCAAGGGTCCAGATCGGGGAGGGGCACAGAGTACACAGAGATAAATGCTGCACATTTGCATCCTGCACCTGGGACCTTCTGCATGCCAAGCAGATGCTCTACCACTGAGACCACAGGAGAAGCAAGGGTTCAGATTCGGGAGAGGCAGTCACACCCAGCCTCCTTCTATCCCTCTCCCTGCCAATAAAAGCCTCAGATAGGGAGTTTAAGAACCGCTCGCCCCTTCAACACTCTCTCTGGCAAGGACGCACAGCAACTTTGCTTGGCGTCTTGCCTCTCCTCTTCGGCCACTGATGTTCTCCACCCTTATTCCCTTCCTCCCAGCACCTGTCCCACCCACCAATTCCCTGCACCCACCCTCTTGCACCAGTATCAGAGGAGACCCATTCCCTCTCCCCCACTGTCTCTGTGTAAGGCTCTCCTTTCCATCTTAGCAGCAGAAACCTCTGCTGCTAATTGGGACGGCATCGCCTGCGCACAACTAGGCTGCGCTCTCCGTTCCATGGCTCCTTTCCTCCCAACCTCCCTCCCCTGGCAAGACCCCCTTGCCTGTCTGGTTGCAGCCGCTGCTTGGCCTTCTGGTGGGCCCGTCCCTGGCCTGTCTCTCGCTCCCCCTCCTCAGCTTGCCTCTGAGTTGGGGTGGGTTCCCATCCATGTCTCTTTGATGGCGGCTGCGTCGCACGCCGCTGATGCGCCCGAGGCCCGGGTTGCTGCTGCCGAACCTGCAGTCACCTCCCTTGTCGTCCGTCCCCGTACCAGCCGCATTGCCCCCGTTGCCGGCAGCCCGGGCCCCAGCAGGACCTCCCCTCCCTCTCTCTCCCTGTGCCGCTGTTCAGCGTGTGGGTGGGGTGTCAGGCTGCTCTCCCCCTCTTCTCCCTGACCTGGACTGGCATGAGGAGGAAGTGGAGCCCTGGAGCTCTTGGCCTCGGCACAAGGGCCACAGCAAATGATCTCACGGGCCTTAAATGGCTCGGGGGCGGAGGTTCCCCACCCCTGCTCTAGAGTGTCACTATGTGGAAACCATTTTTTTTCCTCCTCAATTCTTTGGATAAGGAATTTGGGGATGGGAAAAAGGTGGGTAAATGGGATGGCTAAGTGGAAGGGAGTTGCTGGATTTAACTCTGCAGGTTGGAGAATACTGACCCAGACCCAGAATAAAATCTTAAATTAAGGAGCTATGTTTGGTAAGACTAGAACAAAAATCAGAAAATCCCATATGCTCCATTAGATGCTGCTTTTGAGCATAAGAACATAAGAAGACAATAAGAGCTTGCTGGATCGGACCAGTGGTCCTTCTAAGATCTTGTATAGACAGAAGATTTTCAGACCTCCAGAGATTGTCAGCTGAATTACACATTACACTCAATGTGAGACTGCTGCCAAAAATTCCAGAGAGGTAGCATCTTAATCTATTGTTGCAAAGCAAAACAAAAGTCCAGTAGCACCTTAAAGAATAATAAAATGCTGCCAAAATGCCATTCCCATGTCAAGTTACCTCCCAAAATGTGTAGGATCACTTTCCATGTTGTGCATCACCATGCTGTGCATTTTGCTGTCAATGACAGTGTTGAAAAACAGTAGTGGGGAAATGTGTGCTCTTATGCTATTTTCAACAGCCTCCAAGCATTGAGTGTAACATATAGTTCTACCCTATGCAATTGCCTAGATCAGCACAATCCCCTAGATCATCATAGATGGCAAGATCAAAACCTCTTCATATTTAGTACCTCATTCTTCACTTCCAGTTTATTGCACCTATGAAAACCCAGCCATGGAGGAAGAATCCATTTGCACACAGCCTAACTAATTTATTTGGCATGGATTTCCGACTCAACAGAACGCTTCATTAGATGTATGAAATGAGTAGTCCTTTATGAAGCAGTGCACTTCTAATTTATTTATTTATTTTTAAATGTATACATAATCAGAAAATGGGTTCCCGGGCAACTTACAAAATTGTTAAAATGTCCTACTCCCATTAAGTTGTCGAAAAACATAACATTAAATAGCTAGAAACAATCAAGTCAATTCAGTTTATTGGCCTTCTAAGAACCCATCAGAACATCTACCCTGTTACTCGGTCTAGATGGAAATGACAAACAGAGTTGGGTTATCATCAGCATATTGATGACCTTCCAGTAGTTTTGCATAGATGTTAAAATGCATGGAAGGCAAGATGAATGGGCTCAAACAGTAGTCACTCAGTACCATCTTCTGAAACTAATTCAGTAGCAGTTCTCTTACAAAGGAATTTCAAAGGGAGATTGGAAAGAGAAACTGCTGAATTACAGTTGATATTCAAACTAAAGACAATGCATTTACCTGGGCTGAATAAAGACCTTGCATTCATGGCTCATTACTAATGCTGATTTCTCCACACCCATCTCTCCCCTGGACATCACAGACTCTTCTGCATACCACACCTAATCCCATCACGCCTGCTATTCACATTTACATACTGTTAACATTTACATACTAATGCCTGTCTGAATTCACTCTCCTCTACTTAAAGACAGATGGATTCACATTCTAGCTGTATCTGAAGAAGTGAGCTGTGGTTCACGAAAGCTCATACCCTGCCAGAAAATATTTGTTAGTCTTTAAGGTTCTACTGGACTCTTGCTCTATTCTACTATATCTTCTGAAACTGATCAACCAAACAGAAACAGACAAGGGGGGACGTGCAAGGGAACTTGCGGCAAAGGGGAAATCTCGATCTCAAGAGGCTCAAATGTATTATAGGTTGACAGTGTCCAAAGCCTCTGAGAGATCCAATAGGATCAATAGGGTGGCTCTTTGTTCTAGTACAAGGTGACCAAGACAGCTTCTGTTTCAGGTCCTGGTCTGAAGCTGAGCTGAAATGTGTAACCTTGCCCATCAAAAAATATCTGGAAGTATCCAGTCATCGTTCACTTGACCACCTTGCCCAATAAGCAGATGTTCATCTCCCAGTGGTTTAGGTATTATGGATCCAGGGATGCCTTATTTTAGAGGGGTTCAAAACTGCATGCCTAAGGTGGTTGACTCTATCCCCTTATTAAGGACAATTGATCTGCCTAGTTAGTCTCCTCCTAGCTAGCATTCCTTGCTCTTTCTGGTTGATTAAAGCTGAAATTTATACAGCAACACTGAGGTGATTTGGTGAGGTAGCTCAACTTGTATATAAATGTGGAGTTCAATCTCGGCAAATTTGACTAGTGGTTGTGATTGCATCAAAGTCCTCAGCATCCCTGATTTATATGGGATCATGGTATCGTCAAGAACATCCAGCTGTAGATAAAATGAGGCATTGAAGGATATAGAAATCTATTTAAAATGGTCAGGAGACTAACATGTGAGGAGAAGAAGCTGGAAGAAAAAACCCATTCTGACAGTGAAACAATGACATAAAGGCTTCTTTGGATACCAAAGTCTCTCACACAGCACGCAAGTGTCTTGTTGTCTCCCCCAGGTGTAAGCCACATGGCAACAGGAAAAACTGAACCAGATTTTATGCACATTTATTGCAAGCATCTTTGGTTAATCAAATATATTGAAGTCAGGTTCAGATTTGGAAAGAATTAGGGGAACATTTAAACATAAAAGTGACTTGAGTTTATTAGAAAGTCGTTGGACTGTGTCCTACTAGCTTTTCCACTGGCAAAAGAGGGACGAAAGGGCCTCTTCTAACCCACCCCAAAAGTAATGCCAGGGAACATGGCACCAATGTGGAGAAATGTTGTACTACTTCCTCCTTTTGAATAGAATTGCACACAAAGCTTTTAAAAACCACACCATCTAAACTGCTTCTAGTTTCTGAAGGCTTTGTCCTCATTACAACAGAATGTTTACAAAGCGCTTGAGATGTGTGTATGTGCATAATGGAGCAAAAAACTGGAGTATGCTTATCTGGAAAGTAGAAATTGGGAGTGGGACTAATTACACAATCCATCTACCGTTTCTGAACAGACTGACTGTATTCTAAACTTTGTTTCCTGGGCTGCAGATGCCCAGCCCAAGTGCTGTAGATTTGGCTGTGAAGTTGCATTTCTTTATATAATTGTCCATCCAGGTAGATTATGGCCATTTGGTGGATGAAGATGACAATGTAACAGACTTCACACTGACTTTTTAAAAGAAGCACTCAGATGGTTCAAATAGATTATATTAGATTAGTAGATCGATGTACCTCACAGCGCTGATTTGTCATTGACCAGGGCCTTCTGGCATTATCAAATAGGATAGAAAAGTAGATAAGTGATATAAATCAAATATGAGCTCTAAGGTGAGTACTACAAATGATTACCTCAAAATCCATTTTTTTTAAGTTACCGGTAATGCATACTGGGTTTTCTGTGCTTTTTTAGTTGTTTAGTTGTTTTTTGAGCCTTTAGGTTTTTTTAACCTTCCCTCATTCTCTTCCCATCCTTTTACCCACCATGAGAATTTAGAAACTTTTTTTAAACAAATGAAATCTAAGATTGCTCATCTTACAACTTTAGAATGTTCTAAACCACTTAGAATTGGATTATTTATGCGGGGAAAACATATGGCAACTGTGGTAAGTGATCGGATCTAGATGTTTATACATTTGTTTCTGTTTTGATGTGCCTGGATTAAGGAACATGGGCACACAAGTCAGAAATATGGAATGTCTAAACATGTGTTTCAAGTGATATTTATGACTGAAAACTGAGCAGACAAACAATGAAGTGGTACATCTCCCTCTCTGTCTCCCTCTGTATATCCATACTACAAATGGAGAACAGTCCCAGGTCATCTAGGCAGTTGTATTTCATTTGCTTTGGAGATTTTCAGTTCTTAGATTTCAACCACATGTGTTTATGTCTGCAATAGTAAGGCAATATTTATGCAACTAGAGCATCACTGGTCTTGGCCCCATAGAACATCAAATCTGGTGACTGCAGTGTGATCATGTGGGTATAGGAAGTACATATATTGCCTACGTTTTTCCAGATGTGTATGCTGAAAAAAACTTGAGAATGCCGTTATGATAATTAAAGCTTCAAAATAAATTCCAAAGCCTTTTTGAATTTAGACTCTCATTCTGATCTTATGGCCCTTTCTCCCAGTACTAATAATGGGCTCTGTAGGTGAACGTGCTATGAAGCTTGTATGCAGCCTTGTGTAGCTTCCTATTGATTATGGGGATCTGTGGATTGAGGAACCACAAATCTAACTCTGTCATTAAAAAGGACCAGAACAGGACATCTTAGGTTTCCTCCCAAGGCTCACCTAGATACTATCATTAGAACAAAGGAGCTGCTCTTCCTAGCTGCCTCTCTTCCCAGATCAGACTGGGAATTTTGTAGTTATGTTATTTAAATTATTTGTATCCCCACCTCCAGTTTAACCCCCCTCAAACATGCTTATAACAATAAAACATTAATATCATGTTATTAGAGAACACAGTAATTGCCCATTCCTCACCTTTTGGCGGCTGGGGACGGCGTGGCCGAGGCGCCGCTGCCCCCCTTCAGTTGTCTCTGACTTCCGAGAGGGCCCTGCTAGTTTTCAAGTTATTACTATAAATGTATGACTGATGTTATACTATTTTTTAGTTAACAGAACTTAACTAAGATAATGGTGCTTAAAGAATGCTTTTTATTTTATTTATTTTATTATTAGTCTTATAGGCTGCCCTCCTCGGCAGAAGTATAATGTCTGCATTTTATTGATCTAGGCCCTTCTGGATGCCTTGAACAACCATAAAGTATCCTCGCATGTCCCTAAAGTGTATGAATTAGACAGGAATGGTATACACGATGAGATGCGGATGCAAATGGAAGTTCTCAGACAACAGGTACGAATTAATTGAATATTAACCTAAGCAACAACGTAGACTTATATAATTCCAAGGGTAAAATTTGAGGTTTTAAAAAAGCTTTGAAAAGGAACATGTTATTGTGGAACTTTTTATTTATTGCTAAACTTTCATCATGAACTGAGCCTCTATAAATTTCAAAGCTGGCTTAAGGTTGACACTGTCAGTAGAAAATATGATGTTTTTTGGATTGTATGGATATTGTTTCTTACATAAACTTGTACATGTAAAGGATTACATCTTTTTTTCAACCAGTCAGCCTAACCTTACCTTATGTCTGCATAACCGGTCTTATCCCTCCTATACTCCTATCATACTCACCTATCAAAAGCTACACATGTAAATTAGCTAACAAGAAACCATGTGTTGCTTCTCCGTTATTATCTGACAATGTTCCTTGTGAATCTTATCTATTTACTTCCTTTATATTCCACCCTATTTATTTATTTATGAAATTTATATCCTGCTCTCTATCCCAGCCAAGGCCGGGCTCAGAGCAGCTAACATCCATTAAAACATCATACAACAGTCAACACAACATAATATAAAAAAATAATTTCAATTTAAAACCAACATTCTCTGACACTAAAATCCAATTGGCACCCATTCATCGGCAGCCATTCATCGGCAGCTGGCCCAGGGAAGAGCAGTCAGGGTCCCCAGTCAAATCAGCCCAGATGAGGTGAAGGGAAGGGGAATGGAATCCAAAGTGGCTTACATCAGTCATTCTCCTTTCCTCCATTTTATCCTCACAAAAATTGTGTGAGGTAGGTTAGGCTGACAGTGTGTGATTGGCCCAAGGTCACCCAGCAAGCTTCCCAGGCACAGTGGGGATTCAGATCTGGGACTCCCAAATCAACACTCTAACCACTTCAGCACACGGAATCTTGTTATTATAAGATCTTATAAAATATAGTTCATTATCCTAAGAGTGAAGTGCCTTATTAACTTCATTTATGGGGAAAACATATATTCTTTCACATATATGTATATTCACATAGCCTGAGACACACATATATATTCTTATATACAGATCTAGAATCACTATGCATGATGGGTAAAGTAGAAATCTTTGGTCAAGAGATTCACTAGTGAGAGACCTGGGTCAGCCTGACCCAGCTCCATTTCTAGTCAGGTGCTAGTGAGATCATTCTCTCTATGCTGGTACAGCCAGACTCGCTAACAAGGTCTAAAGCCTAGTGATTGATGAGACCATTAGTGTCATCCTGGAATGTAAAGTTTCGGTTCTTCATTACCAGCTAAAGTGAACGCCTTCATTCTCATAGGACATGCAAATAGTTGTTTATACGTTTCTAATGGTCACTGGCTCAAGTGTTATACGCAATGATAATTAGTGCTGTCTGTTTAATTGAATATAAAACGAGCTGTATTCCTTTGTTCTGTGTGGTGGAAGACCTCTGACTTTTTAACGGGCTTCCTCCACGCTGCTTTGCTGTCCTTTATTGATCAATAAAGACCTGTTTGATTGTTAACCTCTCCTCAATTACTTAATTGGGTACTAAAGTAATTAGGGCCTTACAAGAGTAGAGAAGAACATGGAGGTAAACTAAAAAGAACACTAAGTGTCCTCAAGCTGTTTATAGTGGAACCAGTATCTTTGCAGCAGAGGATTGATTTAAGCTGTTATGCAATGTACTTCATGGCTTTGCTTTTATAGTAGAACTCCCATCAGTTTAAAAGT
Source organism: Euleptes europaea (assembly GCF_029931775.1). Taxonomy (NCBI): domain Eukaryota; kingdom Metazoa; phylum Chordata; class Lepidosauria; order Squamata; family Sphaerodactylidae; genus Euleptes; species Euleptes europaea. The sequence continues at coordinate 31,712,417 of NC_079320.1, read as the reverse complement.
ATGGTACTTCCCAGTTAACCTGAACTGTAAAGTCTGTCATTCTGGACACTGTTAGAATCAGCTGTTGAAATACAAATGTGTTTGATAGGGAGACTCATGAACTAAAATACTTGTTTCTGTCACGTTTGAAGGACTGAGCCAGATTTTACTCTAACGCATAATGCATGCCACATGCAGAAGGGTAAAAACTTGAATTTGATTGTACAGTAATGGATTGTACACATAATAAAACAGAGTATATCATTCCCACCCCCTTTCACAAATTCTTCTGAGGACACTTAATTTTTTCCCTTTTTAAATATGTTTCTCTAGTTTTATGTGCACTATGGAGTTCACAGTGCACACTGGAGAACAGAAGGTTCCAATTTCATGTTAGGAAGACTCTGTGTAATGGCTTCATTTATTTTCTGAGCCATCTTCATAAGTTAAAATAGCCTCAAGGGTTGGTCGCATACTAGAAAAGGGAAAAATATCGGCATTCATCCTGGTCACTGCCCTTTTACTTATGGTTTGTGTTTGGAGGTGGGTGGTCAAAGAATTCCTTCAAGACCTAGAAACTGGTGGAAAGCTAGCCATAAGTATAAAGGGTTTCTTTCCCACACAGAAGCAAAAAGACCATCAACCATGAGAACAAGCAAGGAAGGGATGCATGCTAGCTGAACAAAATCTCCTAAACATCTAACATAAATTATCTGCGTGCTCCATTTGTTCTTGACCTCATGAGTGATGGATGCCATAAAGGGATGACAGTTGTTTTGGAGAGCTGGTAGTAGATTACTGAAGTTCCTCACCCAGTTATGCTGCACCTAGTGCCTTTTTACTAGAATCTTAACGTCAGTTCTGGCTTTGCAACCATCATGGCATTAAAAATCCAGAGTTGTATGTTTCATATTTGTTGTCAGAAGATATTTTGAGCATATCAAGTAGAATTCTTTGGGAACTTTTAGGATAGGCTGCATGTTTCAAGGAGATTGTCCAGGAGTCACAGAAGACTGCAATTGAGCACTAACGTGATTCTGTAATGAGTAATGAGTCACATTGTTTTTACTTAAGCCTATTTGAGTACTTATATACTGCTGGTCAGTATTTTACTTTTGACAAGAGGATAGCTTTGAAATTTTTTGTTGAGTGCCAAGGGGTTAAGAGGAAGTGATGCAGAGATTAATTCCTTTCCCGCTGAAGTTTAAAGGCTTGGATGCGGGGGTGGGGGGAGGCTTCAGCAGATGCAAAGTTGCATTTACTATTAAATTATGTAAATGCTTAGGATGGGCTGCCGTAGAATTCTATGCAGATGTTTAGGGCGAGACTTATAAAAGTGTTGTGCATGTGCTAGACAGCCTCTGTCACAGTGTACTTCCTCTTCTGCTAGCACTTCCATCTGTGCAGGAGCTCACTGGAAAGCATTGATCTAATGTGAATGGAAATGGAAATGCTAGTAGAAGAGGAAACACACTCCATAGCTATTTAGCATTCAGACAGAACCTGTTCATAGGATCCAAGCCCTGGAGCACTGTTGATAGTTGCACATAAATGAAGAGATGAGATGTGTGTGGGCAAAGAAACCCATTGACCAGGCTGCCACTATGATTACTGCAGTTCAAGCTGGCCAAGATTCCCCAAGAGTAGCCTGCCCCCCCCTTTTTTTTTACCCAGTAGTGATCAGATGACATGATTTGGAAAAGGCCTTTCAGCAGGACTTAATCATTTCTCATTGGAAAGGAAAACGGATCACATTGCAAAGAAAACAAGTCTTCTGATACATGTTCCTGGTCATCCCAAGAAGAATCCCTGATTCACTCTCCTTTAGGTTTGCCAGGTCCCTCTTTGACACCAACGGGAGGTTTTTGGGGCAGAGCCTGAGGAGGGTGAGGTTTGGGGAGGGACTTCAGTGCCATAGAGTGCAATTGCCAAAGCGGCCATTTTCTCCAGGTGAACTGATCTCTATCGACTGGAGATCAGTTGTAATAGCAGGAGATCTCCAAGTAGTAACTGGAGGTTGGCAACCCTACTGTCTTCACTTGCATGCTTTTGCCTTTCCCTCCACATTTAGCTTCCAAGCATCTCAAAAACTGAAATGAGATGGAGACAGAGGAGCATAGCGGGGCGAGTGGAGATTTCTTCATTTAGGGACTTCAGTTTTTCACTTACTGTGGTAGGTTGTACGCTTTCCTAACAAGGAAGACTTCCATTCCTCAAACACTTCTTAGCAAAAGCACAGCAGCAGCAGGAAGATCAGAGATGAGAAGGAAGCAGAACCATATCCCTTCACCCTTCACTGGACCTGTCTCAGGCTAAGGCGCATAAGTGGGTATAATATTACTTAGCTAGCTGGCATATAGAAAGTGAATGTGAAATATGATAAAATTGCCAAGAATTGTGTCAGGTAACCACTTGCCTATTTGAAATTTGTAAATATTTCCCAAAAGGATGCAGGAATATATTTTTTATAGAATTCCACTGTATATCTGTGTTAACTAAATTTTGGAACTAATTGGATACTGCCATTGAATTAATACATCGAATTCCAATTGTAGGTTCAGATATATGAAGAAGATTTTAAAAAGGAAAGAGCTGATAGAGAAAGACTTAATGAAGAGAAAGAAGCACTGCAGAGAGTTAACAAGAGAGCACAGTCTCAGTTGAAGAAACTAAATTCTCAGGTATGAGTTGATATAAAGGTACCACAGCCAACAGTGTTCATTTTCTCACATTCCATGCAACCCAAGACTTTCTAGCTTCTGTTAGTTGACACTGCGTTTTATGTGAGGTCACCACCTGGGATGAAATCATTCTGATGGAAGGCTGTTGGTAGAATGATGAATAATTTGAATTCCCCCCCCAGATGAAATAAACGGAGCAATCAGTGACTGGTAAGAGTATTAAAAGCTCCTTTGCCATCTCTTCCTTTGGCTTTGGTTAGCAAGCCTAATGTAAGAATTGCAGGGCAATCCTGAGCAGAGTTATATACTTATTAATCAACTGCAGCCCATGGGCTGTTTAGGACCACACTGTAACTGGGCAATCTGAAGAACGTTTTCTGGGGGTTGCCCCATTGAAAAACCTGGCTTGGATTCTGAATAGACCTGCTTAGGCATGCTCTTTTAGTCTGCTAATAAACAAGTCCCTCTCACCACAAAAGAATATTTAGGAATTACACCCATGCCAATAAGAGCAGGATTAATTTTATTCCAGATTTTGAAAAGAACAAGGAATGAAAGTAGGACTTTTACTAGAAAACCCTTTTGATTTGTTTGGTGTTTAACACAGATAAATGAAATATGATTTACAGAGGAGGTTTGTGACTCATTGACCATCTAATTCAGTTAACGGGGATATCCTAAATATAAACCTAAAATATTCCCAAGTAGATGCATTCCTGAAATTGCTGATAAATGAGAATTCATATAACGTTGCAGAGAAACACAGACTAAGAGGAGTTGAGTTCACTGATTGTGAAATCACATGATTTTACCAAATGCCATTTGAGAATAAATACTGATATTTTATCAAGGATGGATAACCTTCAGGGAACAAATGGTATAACTTTGTGGCATTCAGTGCTTTTTCATGAACAAGTGCTTTGGAATTAACAAGGAAGAGATGTTCTGTTCATGTGACCTGAACTATTTCCCTCATCAAAATCATTGTTTTGTTTGAAGGACAAACTATCCTGTCAGACACACTTAAATTTCCCTTATTTCAATTATTTATACCAAGTGGCCACTAGAGGGCACGAGAGTTCTTGATTTCAGTAATCTGCCTGACCTGCTTTTCAATAGCTTGCTGGGGAATCTGTTTATGTATATCACATATCAGACTGTATACACATATCATAGCATGCTGGAGTGTGTTTTTGTGTATACACCTATCACGGTGTGAGAGTTATCATTGTGGGAAAGCCAGTGAGTATTGTAGTGGTTAAAGAAATGGGCTATGACCATGAAGATCTGGATTCAAATTCCTTCTCTGGCGTAAAGCTCCCTGGAGCCAGTAATGCACTTTAACTTAGCCTCCCTTACTGCATTGTTGTGAGGATAAAACAGGAGTGGAGGGCTTGTGTATACCATTCTGAACTCCTTGGCTGAAGGGTGGAATAAAAATATGAGTAGTAAAAATAGTAGTTGCATTTGGGAACTAGATCCATGCCTCCTTATCATTCTAACCTGAACAGACAAATTCACAGCTGTAAGATATGATAGCACACAGTGATATCCACCCATGGAATATACATATGGAAATTATTGCAAAGGCAAGCACACCTGTTTCCATCTGTACAAACAACACAGAAGTTATTCCACTGCCACCATTTTATGAGCTGCAACATGCAGTGTGCACTATTTGTTTCTTGATAAACGTAGGACATGCAAATTATACACTTACTTCATCAGAAGGAATTTTGTTCCCACAGATTAAAGACTTCCAGAAAGAAAAAGAATTACTTGAGAAGCAAGTAAAGCAACAAGTGTGTGTCCGTGTAAGTGTGTGTCTCAAGTTCAGATTACTTTTTTACATTGCTATGAATCAGAACTGTAGATCTGTCTAGGGTTTAACTCAGTCTGTATTGGTTCCAAGCCAGTTAAACTCATTTTACTTTCGTTATAAGGACGGCAGGAAAAGCTCGGCTTGTGATGTGATTCCTTGCAATCACACAAATGGTGCAGAATATGATACTGAGGCCCAAATAAAACAAGCCAAGAATATCTGCTTTCTTTTTTCATGGAAAAAACTAGTTTCTAGTCCTTGTGACAATATAAGAGCCTACATAACCTTATTATACACTGATCAGCAGGAGCTGTTCTGTGGTTATAAATTCAAGGTTATTGTAATCAACCATATGAATTCAAAGCCATATGAATTAATGAAAGCCATGTTTAAATATTTGAAGGGATGTCATGTTGACGAGGGAACTAGCTTGTTCTCTGTTACTTCAGAGACTAGGACACGGAGTAATGGATTTAAACTAAGAGAAAATCGATTCCACCTAAACATTAGGAAGAACTTCCTGATGGTGAGGGCTGTTTGACGGTGGAATGCCCTGCCTCGGAGGGTGGTGGAGTCCTTGTCTTTGGAGGTCTTTAAGCAGAGGCTGGATGGTCATCTGTCAGGAGTGCTTTGATTGTGGGATCCTGCATGGTGGGGGGAGGGTTGGGGGTCACTGGGGACGTGTGGGGGAGGTAGTCGTTAATTTCCAGCATTGGGCAGGGGGTTGGACTAGATGACCCTGGTGGTCCCTTCCAACTCTATGATTCTAAAGTAGTAACAGGTTTTGTATATTAACTTAAAAAAATTACTTAACTTTTATTCAGGTTTGGGGAATCACCCAGACAGTACTTACTTTGGACATTAGACGTATTAGTTTAGCATTTCGAACATCACAACTTCTGCTGATGAGAATTGTAAAGTTGGGGAGTGTGCACTGTAGACTTGCCATATTCACTAAGGGAGTCCAACCCCCTGCCCTGTCTGTTCCTTAGGACACTACCCACGTTCCTGGTTACACACTGCAGCATGAATCAGCACAGGGATCTGCCGTCTGGATTAGCTCTAAAATATTACCGTCTTATTAGGATGTGTTTTTCATTTTTAAAAAAAATTCAATTTTGTTACAGACCAGAGAAATCCAAGCCCTGCCAGAGCAACAAGGCTTTCCACATCAGAGGCCTGCCCCTCCGTGTCTTAGCTGCAGGAACTGTGGGCTATGTCACCCTTACCCTGAACCCTGGATAACATTGGCCCATGTGGCATTAATAGAACACTGCAGTCCCCAGTAATATTTCCTGTCATTACTTCTACTTCACAAAGCTGAAACAGTCAAAAATCAACGTTTCACAACCAGGAAAGCCATATTCTGCAAGTACACTGTGAGGGGAAATAAATCAATTGGAACAGCGTGAAAATTGTGCAACCTAAGTAACTTTTCTTTTTCTTGTTTCTCAATTTCTCACATTTCTTTTCCTAGAGGTCATCTAACACCCTCTTTTGTAACATCTGTTTTCTCCTGTGATTTTAATATATATGTGTGTGTGTGTGTGTGTGTGTGTGTAATTTGCTGTAATGTTTAGAAGTTCAGTCCATGTTTTCCCAGGTATTGTACGTGGCTTAGGCATTTTCTCTTTTTCCCACTTCCACAAATGACAGCCACAAAAGACTAGGACATGAGTTAGCATCATTTTTTTTGTCTTTGTTTACCATGTCTCTGAATTTTCTTGGGTCTGTGAGAATCATTCAGTGGTGATGAATTCTGGATTCACACAGAGCGCAGAATGGATTTTTAAAAACAAGATTGCTGTGCCATGCCTCAGAGAAAGATGACTTTTCACACTGATACCCAAATTGGTATGCACATGCCAGGGCAATAACATGAAAAGGCATCTCCCCCAGTTTGCATGGAATAAATGTGTGTATTTGGGGCACCTGTGCCCTTTAGCCTGTGCATACCATGGCTGCATGAATGGTTAAAACTGTACATGAATGGCTCAAAAATAATCTGGAGGATTGGTCTTGCAACGCCATCTACAACAAGTTCAAAAAGGTGCAGATGCAGGAATGTGTCTTCAACAGGGGATTTCAGATGGATAGAATAGGCCGTGGAACACTTTTCCTTGTACACGTGACAATATCCCACAGACTATAATAATAATAATAATAATAATTTATTAATACGGTGACTGACCAGCAAATACAACCAACCAAAATAAGCAAACAACAACAGCCCCAACAGCTACTACTGCTACTACAAATAATCTAAGCCTAAAAATTACATATTACGTGTATGAATAAAATTTATATACACATTGTATAACTTGGTGTTACCCCCTTAATATTTTGAGTAATAAAGTATTTCTGTTACTCTTATCCTGTCAGGGTACGACGACATATTTTAATAGCTGCAGCACAGAATTTAGCAGTGAAGAGTGTAAACTGTGATTTTTCATCAGTTAAGAGCTTCTTAGCCACAAACTCATCTGGTTGGTCAGGGCAAGAGTTAAGCAAAGGTGAAAGATATCTCACAGACTAATCAAATTGATGTTTTACTTAATCTCTGATGTGAACTAGGGTTGCCAACTGGCCTGGAAAAATATCCTTCCCTTTAATAGGCTAAATGTGTGGAAATGGGTGGGTTTTCATTACCTGACAAATAACACCCCATTAACAGCCCATTCCTGGAGCTGGGGCAAAGCTCCTTAGGAGCCGACGTGACCCTGCACCAGTGCAAGTACCCACTTATCCCGTGATAAGGAGCACTTACTCTGATATGGAGGGCATTCACACCGGCACCTGGGCAGTGTGGAGCTGCGCCAGCCTCCCCCACCAGTGCCACCACTCCAAGAACTAAAGGATTATTATAGCCCACACTATGTAGACACTGGACATGCCTGAAGTTGACAAAAAGCCTCAAGGATAGTAAAGAGTAAGCATTATCTTCAACAGAAGACTTGATTCCTAGCACTAGAGTCAGAAGTGCTATACACAATTCTGCCTCCTTAGTTAATCTGCATAGAGACAAAGGTCATATGGTGCCAAATTACCACTTTGCCTGGCTGGAGATCAACTATTTAGATGGCCAGTATGCATTAGTCTACCAGAACTGTGTTTACTGCCTCCGCATGATGGCCAAATCTGAGATTGAACGATGAAGCTATGAGCAAGATGAAGAGAAAAAAAATACAGAAAAGCAACCAGATAGCCATTTATAGTAGCATAAGATTTTATCTTACTGAAGAATTTCCTACTTTGAGCACTGCAAGGAATTATGATCACATCTCGACAAAGACTTCATAGAATCATGATAAATGTTTTCCAGCTCAAACTTGTGTATAGACCTAATACTGCATTTTTGAAAAATGTAGAACTGCCTGAACAACAAAATCCAGATTCCTGTTCAATAACAACAGCTTCACTTCCTGTTGCTCCAGCTGATGTGGAGGTCCCAAGATATCCAGAAGTCAGAGATGCAGAGACCATTTTCAAGATTACCCTTCAACACAATACCCTGTTTGGATCAGTCTATAAACATCCAGGTCACAAGAACTGTGGAATGCATGTTATAATTTTGCTTAGTAGATGGATGTTAAGTTAAAGAAACCTAAACTGAGATTGGTTTTGCTGGAGGAAAGGATGGGATTGTGTTCAGTGGTCCATTCAGAATTTTCTAGTGGTTCTAAACAGAGTTTATCTTTCTTTCCACAAGATGGAATGGGACAAATATCCCTGAAAGATAGCTGGCTCCACCAAACATAGTTGTCTGTGCCACAATTTGATCTAATAAAACCAGACTTTTGCCATGAACATTTATTTGTATTTTCTGGATCTACGAAAACCTTCCACTCACCATCAAACCCCTTCTTCACTCTCACTCATTCACATACTCATACAAACAGACTAACATGATGCCCTAAGCAGAGGTATACCCTGGAGAGGCTGTTGGTGTGGAAATAAGTTTAAAATATTTGATCCTTTAGCTCAATAAAAACTGTAAAACATTTTACACATTACAAATTATTAAAAAATTAAAAAATCAGAAATGGGTTGGATCTGGCCAAGTGTCAGCAGAAGGTACTGGCAGTTGTAGATCTGTCTCTTGTTCCCCTTCCCCAGCAGGCCCTTCTGACCATGGGAAAGCTGATTTAGGGTTTATGGGTCTGCATGAATTAACAGCCACATGGGTTGGGGTGTTGCAGTGAAAGGAAAAAAATGATTTCTCCTCCCTTTTCTGAGGTTATCAATGACTGGGCAGAGGAGAACAAGACTGGTGACCCTTGTGCAAACAGATCACTGGATCTAACCCAGTAAATGAAAAATGGTAAAAGTAACTAGAGATTGCAAACTAAGGACAGAGCTGACATTTTATTTGAACCACAGGAGTATTGCCAAAAATGGCATCTCAGGGCCAAATTATCTCTCCCCCATAGAATGTGTAGGAATCCTGACATTGAGATGATTTCTTTATACTGTGAGTTTCCCTACTCCTGCTCTATATAATTCGCTGCTGAGAGTGGGGAAACTCACAATGTGATGATGCCACATCATAAGATGAGTTATCCCTACATATTTTGGTACAGAACTTGATGTGAGAATAGGGGGATTACGCTGATAAAAAAATTGTTATAGTTTCAGATCTCTGATTGGGGGAGAATTTTACTGTGACTGGTGGTTTTCAGGCAGGACATTAGTGGTTTGGGATTCAAATGTGTGTGGTTTTTTTGGGAGGGGGGGGGTCCAGAGTTTTGGGACCATTTGTTTCAGTGGGGAACCAATTCAAGGGTCTGGGGAAACAGGTTTTAAACATAATGGCACCAAATTGGCCCAAGGAGATCAATCTGTAACTGACTGTGAACGATCAATTGAAATAACCCACTACCTTCAGACCAAATCTGCACAAAACATAGTCCTCCCTCTAATCCAAAGACACCCTAAATTTCAAGCACAACAGACAATGAGGTTTGATTTATCGACCCCCCAAAGCAGCTTCCTTTTGGCACATGAGCACTTTTCGCCTCTGATTGCTATGTGGGTTGCCAGCCACCAGCATTTTAAAGTCCCGGCTGCACCTATTTTTAAAAACATCATACAGTCACTGAGTGACAACAATATATATATATTTTACCTTTCCACTGAAAACTCTGCATTTGCTATTCTTCTTTGTGATGGACTGTTGTTTCCATTTAAAGAAACCTGTCCAGCTCCGTCCTTCCAGTCTTTGAAAAGAGTTCCAATTTTTCCATACACACACATACACAAGGATGTATATGTGACTGCACATGATGAATCAATCATCCAGCTACTATGAGACACACCTTCACGCTGGGGTACTTTCTAGGGGTACTTTAATTAGTAATTACTAATGAAGGAGTTCTTGGAGGAGAAGGTAGCAGTGGCAGAGGGTTGGGTTGTGGGGGGGAATGTGAGGGCTAAGCTACCTGATATGTTTGTTTATGAGCTGTCTCCAGGTTTATCACTTTGATCAGGGTCACATGTCAGTTCCAAGAATGTATAAAAGCCACAGAACCTGACTTCTGACACAGAAGAACCTGACACAGAAGGCAGCTCCTGTCCCCCCACCCCCACCCCGCAGCCCCAGCCTTGTTGTGAGCCTAAAGAACTCCCAGGGGGAAGTTATCCACATAAATTTGGAACTGTACATGGAGTATTCTGATCACTCACAGCTTGGCACAGACTCTTCCATGGAATTGCCTTCTCTGTGGTTTATCTCCAAAGGTGATTGGATGGCAGTACTGACCTTCTGATCCCTTGCAAGGATCCAATTGGAAGTGACAGATGCCACTGCCTGGAAAATTTGACGAATCACAGAAAAGCAAGATGCCTGGCCTGCGGACAGCAAGCACCCAAACGAACACCATATACAAACATCGGCAACAACAAAAAACCCATGGATTTTTTTGGGGTGTGTGTGTGCAATGCCTTAGAATCCTGGATTTGTGTTGCTGTTCTGGAAAATCATAGTCACAACCTGAAACAGTGATTTTTGCGCATGATTTTGGCTCTGAAAGTTCAGAATGTATACCCCTAGTGAGGATGCCATTTTCACATTTCACTAAGATGCCCTCTTGAGCAAGCCCCCACTAGAATAAACAGGAGCTGCAGAAGAGTTCTGACATTTATGCTTGGAAATAGCGAGGAAAAGAGAACTGTTAACTAGCAGGTCTTTTATTTTTATGCAGCTATCTTTCTCTTAATGGGAGCCTGGAAAAGAAATCTTACAAAACTTTAAAATAAGCATAAGTAATTTTGGCCTTTCTTTAGTTTTAAGCAACTGTATTTCTAGCTGTGCAGTGCATCCTGGGACTTTTATAAAAGTTGTCCTTTGGAAGAATGCTGGAAAATTGCAGTCCGCTGCCGATTGGTGGGTTTGAATTCTTTTCTGGAATTCTTTGTGCTTGTTTTCTTATACAAGTATAGCTTCCGCAACATGTATTTCTTTATAATCCCCCAAGAAATTTGTCATGAAATGGGAAAGGTGTTAGAATGGAATGTGTAGGCTTAACATATGTAGTACAGAACACTTACTTCACTCTTTGTTGATCATCTATATTCATTTTTTTCTGCATCTCACATTTACTGTTTATTTTTCAATCATCCAAGAAACGATTGTTTAGTCTGATTGTGAATCATGTCTCTATTCTTTGGAATACTTTCAAAATTGTAATTATGAAAATGATGTTACTGTTTGTAGTTAAGATGCTCACAAACTATTGTTTGGGCTAACATGAACTTTCAAGAGTTTGCTGTTGAATGTGGCATAACATTTTATTAAGGACAATTTACCTACTTAATCAGATATTTATCCATGCAAATCCTGATGTTCTGAGTGCATACTTGGGTCATTTATGCCTGGGTACTTTCACTCACGTTCGCCCCCGGTTTGTCTCAGTTGTTCCTTGGAGTTATGCATGAGTTTTCCGTCCATTAGCGATGACCTCACTGCTAGCTGTCACAAATCCCAGGACTTCCCATTCCTCTATTAACCCAATTCTTCCATCTCCCCTGAGTTCAGCCCGGGTGAAATCCTTCTTCTTCATCATCCCCATTCATAAGGCAAAGTGCAGGACACGGAAGCTTGGGGGCAGGTTGTTTCTCTCACAGAAAGCACTATAGCCAATTACAAAACAGCGTGTCAAGGGGCAGGGACTCAAATGCTTCTTGATTTGATTTGTCAAGGGGCAGGGATTAAATTTTTCCTGCTTCCTGGAAGTTCTTTCTTTTTTATTTCTTTATTGGGTTTTTAGGGTACAAAATAAAATGGGAGAGGGAGGGGGGTAAGGTGTAAGGCACAAAATAATATGAATTTCTGTGACAAGCCATAACATCTGTTACTTAACAACTGATACAAAAGATTTCTAATTATGGTAACCTAACCCTACTCTATTGTAATCTTAATAGTAATCTTAATAATCGCGAGTACAATTTATTATCTTCCGTAATCAAACTTCATTCTAAATAGTATTGTCTATTGGTTATCCTGGATATTCATAATAATCTTAATAATCTCTATTAATAATTTTAGTAACCTCTGTTAGAGACTAGGCAAGCAGGTGATGTGAAAGACCTCAGCCTGAGACCCTGGAGAGTTGCTGTTGGGCTGAGAAGACAAGACTGACTTTGATGGACCAAGGGTCTGAATCAGTATAAGGCAGCTTCTTGTGTTCGTGTGTTGTTAGACCTGAGAAGGAGCAGAACATGGCTCAGCAGTAGGGAAACTGCCTCAGTGATAGAGTTGATCTACATACTACGGCTCTCACTGTCACATGAAGGCTATTTTAAAATATACTATGGTGAGTCTGTTAAAGGTAAAGGTAGTCCCCTGTGCAAGCACCGGGTCATTCCTGACCCATGGGGTGATGTCACACCCAGACGTTTCCTAGGCAGACTTTGTTTATGGGGTGGTTTGCCAGTGCCTTCCCCAGTCATCTTCCCTTTACCCCCAGCAAGCTGGGTCCTCATTTGACCGACCTCGGAAGGATGGAAGGCTGAGTCAACCTTGAGCCCGCTACCTGAAACCAACTTCCGTTGGGATCGAACTCAGGTCGTGAGCAGAGCTTTGACTGCAGTACAGCAGCTTACCACTCTGCGCCACGGGGCTGTTATCAGATGATAAACCACTGCAATGCAACGGGGTCACCATAGAGTTGAAGCCATTTTTTGCACACCAGCATAAGCATCCAAGAAGGAAAATTTGTTCCAGTATGGGGAAAAATGGGTCCAACTGCGTAGCAGTATGGAGTAATTGCAAGCTAAATTGCAGCCATGGTGCACATCATGGGAAGTTTGCCACAGCTCAAAAGGCTGCAGAACACTCTGAAATAACAATATATTGCAAATTGTACCAGTTCCCATATTATTTTACCTATCCAGTACTGCACCACTGGAACACTTAGATGTACAGAATTTCAGCTAAAATACTGCCTTTTATTATTGCTATTTTTAATTTTGAAACACGGCTTCCTAGAAAGTACATACTTTTTAAAATCAGAAGCTAATATTGAAAAGGAAAGAAATATTTCAATTCAAATCTTGCAGGGTTTTTTTGTTTTTTTTAAATCAACGTCTTTTTCATAATATATTTTCAACAAAATCATTTGTAAGTTAAATTGTTGACCTGCTGCCATGAGGGTGGGAGAATAGAATTCTGTTCTCTGAGGTCACTGGAGCTTTAAAAGACTCCGAACAAAATGTAAACAAGTCCCCCTTGGAACACCTTCACCTGTCATGTTGATGCACACCAGGTTTCTCTTAACATCTTAACAGCTGACATTGGCTGTAGTTAGAGGACTAACTGTTTATGATAGCATCAGGTGCATTCCATCTCACTCTGTCTTCTCCCTGTTCCTTTTCAAGGTTCAGGAGGTTCTCCAAATCTGGTTTGTTGATGTTAATAAAGTTTGTTTTGATTTGTGGGATCTAGGAAGTTTCACACAACTTTTTTCATAATGTGCCCAACCATCCAAAAGACATAGCAATAAAAAGAAAAGCAGTTGAAAAACTTAATCGCTAGAATTATTTGATCCAAAGAAGAGGATGATTTTGGGGGTAAATTACTTTGGTATGACTAATAAAAGGCTTCACAGCATAATTATATTTACCATGCTGCTATTCTTTTGTTTGAAGTGTCTATGATGTCCATATTGCTGTAATAATGTTTTATTGTTCTGTGCAGCCAGACTGTCAATGGTATGTTCCTGACCGGTTTCCGCCAGATGTGCAGCACAAGGCAAATGGTAAGGCCACATCTGTACTGAGCACACTTTTTAAGAGTTTTCTTTTTAATGGGTCTTTTTTTTGTGATAGCTAGTAAACTTTCATAAGCACCCAGTGTGTGATTTGTATACAGCTCTATTTTGTAAAACTGCAATATATACATGTGGCTAAGACTAAGGATTCTAAATATGCTGCATGTGTATGCACCTCTCAGTTTTATATGCAGCTCTCAGTTTTACGAAGCTGTTTTAAAACTTCTTTGCTTAACACCCAAGAAAAATGAACGATCTCAGAACTGTATTGCTGTGAGAGTATACCCGTGTCTTGGCTGGCTACAGAGTAGATGGTGTTTCTAATATAAGAACTGTAGGGGGCACAGAGTAGCCAGCTTGTCATGGCAATGGCCATGGCAATGAGGTTGGGCATTTATTGGGGGCCCAATGCTGGCAAAAAGGACTGTTGTCCTTTTTGCCCAACTGTGCCCCCATTGTCACTTTGTATTTTAAAAAGGTCTGAGGCAGTGTGAGAGAGATCTCAGTTTGCATGTGTTCTGTTCTTGGAAGTATGACTTCGACTTTCCTTGGCAAAACAGGAAAATAGGTCACCTTCTTTCAGGCCCAAATGAAGATGAAGAATCAGAAATCTTCATTTATTGTCTAATAATTGGATAATTTGAGCATCACACCTTTTTGTCTTGCAGGCTATATTGTAAGGGTGGGCAAGGGTAGGCTGTGGTCCACCAGTGGACCTATTTCTAGAGGTTGGCTAACCCCTGCTGGTTGCAGGGCTTCATGCAAAAATAAAAAGCATGCTAGTTTTCCTGAACCTTGGTCTTATTAAGAAAGAGCTTATACGAGTAACAGCAATAACTTTTTTTCTTAACAACTTGATTATGCCCTTGTTGATTATGTCCTACGAGATCTTGCTTATGGACTCTTGTTTAGGACAAATAGAACACATTGGCGGATCATGCAGATTCTAGTAAAACTCATCCCAAAGTCCAAGGTCCGTTTACTTTGCTGTGTGGAACAATAATGCATTTTCCCACATGCTGTCACAATAGGGAGACATGGAGGAACAGCAGGCTATGCACCAATTCCAATCCTTGCACACGAAAAGTTGGGGCTGAGATTTGGGACGCTTTGAGGCTTGTTTGAATGAGTTGTTGGTGTGTGTGTGGGGGGGGAGTGTCAGAGCCGCTTGAGCCTCAGCACTGCAGGAATGGGTGAATCAGGAAACTGAAGGCTGTACTTCAGGAGGCAAAACGCACGTGTGTTGTGTTGGTCATGCCAGATGTGAAAGAAGGGGAACTATTCAGTTTTTTTGAAAAGAAAAATAGAGAAATATGATCAGAGTTAAAAGATTCAGGGAAGGGAGGGATATAAATCTAATAAAATAAACAAATAACAGTGCACTGCAGAGTTGCCAATGAGCTGTAGAGTTATTTTTCCTCACAAGGACTCCTCCACCTATGAGAGCAGAAACTCTGTAGGTACATAAGAGTCAGGTAGCTGCTCTCCATAGCTGTAATGGAGACTCCTACAGTCAGGTCTTTAGCACAACATCTGATGTGCAGCAGCAGCAGAAGAGTTGATTTTTATCTACCACTTAAGGCAGAATCAAAGTGGCTTTCAATCACCTTCCCTTCCCCTCCCCTCCCCACAACAGACACCCTGTGAGGTAGGTGAGGCTGAGAGAGCTCAAAGAGAACTGTGACTATTCCAATGTCACCCAGCTGGCTTCATGTGGAGGAATGGGGAATCAAACCCGGTTCTCCAGATCAGAGCCCACCACTCTTAACTACTACACCACTCTGGCAGGGTAAGAAACGGCATTTAACACAGATCTAGACTCTTCTATGATTCTGCTTAATCAGAATTTGGTGCCCAGTCCCTGGTTCCTAGCAAATCATTGCCATAATAAGCTTCAGATACTTAGAAAAGCGTTTGTTCTTCTGAGGACAAAATCTCTTTGTAATTCATGAACTGGTTAGCTGACCTTCAGTGGTACTCCTCTGAAGATGCCTGCCACAGCTGCTGGCGAAACGTCAGGAAAGAAAATACTGAGACCACGGTCACACAGCCCGGATAACCTACAAGAACCAATGGTTAGCTGTAAGATTTTCTGGTGAGCTTTCTGTATAAAAACTCTGTGGCCCTGGTAAATACTTAATAACTAAAATGTGTAAAGCTTGCCCTTGCTGAGCCAGCTAACCTAAGAAGATCAAGTTGTCTGAGCACATGTATGGAAGCCATTAAGTACTTAAGAGCTTTGTTTTATACAGTTGTTGTGACTTTTGGAGCAAGCTGTCCCCTAGGAAGCAGAAGACTTAGTTGGAAAAACCAATTTTTAGTGCCAGAAAAAGATATTTGGAAAGGGCAGGGAACTTCCTTTAACATTTGGTCTGTTTACACGGTCAAATGGTGAAAAGAATCTTTAGAATAACCAGATAACAATAAGATTCTTAAATCAGGTATATGGAGATGAGCCATATCAAGTGAGCTATGAATCAAGGGCCACATCAAGTGAGCTATGAATAACCTCATAGTGGGGATAAAGTGTGACAGCAGCAGTCAGGTAGATGGAAATTTTTGATTCAGAAAAATATTCTAGATTTCACAACCCCTGAAAGAACTTCTGGTGCAGCCCTGAAAAATGATAATAAAAATTCCATTGTCTGCTCCATTATTTACATTAGAACCTCACTGATGTCAAGAGTGAGGAACATACATTTATGAAGAGTTTTAAAATGGATATTTAAATTTACATGTAATTTGCAAAATCTGTATGTTCCATATTGTAAATTATAAATTCAATCTGAGTTTGCATGGTTCTCAAAAGAGTCTTCTGAAATTAAGCTATTTGTGGTGGGGTGGTAGAAAGTGCCAAAAAGTCACAGCATGAGATGGTTTGCATGCCTCTGCACAGCACCTCTGGATTTCCTTGGTAGTCTCCCATCTATGTACTAACCAGGGCTGCGTAACTTCTGAGGCCTGGCCAGATCAGGCTAGCCTCCACCATCCAGGTTAGGGCAAAACTCTTTGTAGCTCCCATATGTAACATATTGGAAGTAAATGTTCTATGAGTAAATAATAAATGGTCCTTTACTTTCTTCACAACAGTTCTAAACAAATGTTCTTGATCTTCATTGAAGCTTCTGAACTTAGGTTCTGATTAATATTTCTTCTTCCTAAAAGAATCAAACAAACCCTTCAACCACTAAAATGAGATATGAGGCAATTTTTAAAGTGTCTGTTAACCAAGTGAGTATAAAGGATAATTACTGTTCCTCAGGGGCAATTGCTTATAATATTTTCTTGGCACAAGCTGTATTGCCTGAACTTCACTGCAGAGCTGATGTACACATCTTCATCCCAATAAATCATCTCCCAGAACATTTTTGAAGTCTATCTCCTTGGTTCTATCCTACTTTTCCTGTCTTGGTTTGATCAAACTGCTGGACCCTACTGATATATTTTAGCAATGACAGCAGAATTTAGCTGTGCTTTATCTGCCATGGGTAAAGCTGACTCCGAATCCTATTAGCAGTTTTACTAGCAGAGGTAAACAATCAGCACAGTTCAGAGTTGGATGGTAGCTAGAGGCAAAAGGGGTCAAGAGAAGGCTTACCGTAGCTTGGATTATTGCCTAACAGTTATTCATGTACATCAACCTGTGACCCACTCACAACAAGTATTTTAATAAGATCCAGAAATTAAATACATATCTTCTCAGCAAAATGTGTAGGAGTAGGGAGACAACATAGGCTGTCTCCAGCTTTAGGCTATGGAGACAATTTAACAACCACTTAAAAGTTAATTTAGAGGGGAAAAACAGGATTTCCCCTCCCCCTTCTTCTTTAATGAGGCATTTAATATGTTCCCTGTCTTTCCGTATGCAGGATGTTAACTTAAAGGCTGTTCCATACGCTTTGGTAGCATACGAATTAATGCCAGGCAGTACCATGTGTAACACTAAGAGGCTTTTTAAAGGAAACACATTAGGCATGTTGATGAACACAGGCTATTAATCTATCAGTTCCCTTTATCTTCTCCTGTCTTCTTACTTTGTGAAGTGGCAACCTCAGACGTATCCTGATGGGTGGGAGTTTGAGAACAGAGTGGCTGTTTCAGGGCTTCTCGCCCCTGTAGCCTAGGCAGACTGACCACACTGCCGGGGACTGGGTGTGTCTCTGTGGTGACCACAAGAGGGAAAGGGAACATGCCTTGTCCCGTGACAGTTCCTGATTACTCAGTTGTACATTGGTCAAGTACACAGGGCTGGTCCACTTACTACTGGGATCTAGACAGAAAGCAGGAAATACAACTGGCAACGCCTCTTCCTCACTGGAGTCCTGTGAATGTATTGTGCGGCACTAAAAACAGCTGCAGGGGAAGGTGCTAATGTGCATCAAGGCTGTGGTGCTGAGGAAGGGCAAGGTTAGCTCTTTCCCCCAGCATTTCTCCTATCAAAAATGCTTCAGCTTTTTAAAACCCAAGGAGGGTAAATAGACATGCACCTGTATTTTGCCTGCCTTTTCCCCTCTTGGGTCTTAAAGGAGAAGGGGCCTTTTTTGATTGGGGGAGTGTTGAGGTTAACTCTGATCCATATTTTCCCCTGGAGCTGCTTTTTAAGGTCAAGTAACACATCTGGAATTCCACTCACAGAACTCCATCATCCCATGCATTTTTGGCCCCAAGACTTTCATAAGGTTTGATTTCTACTTTTGCCCACAAAAGCACACCTTGTATCTCATTAAATTCCTTCAACGAAATTTTCTTGTGTGTATAACAGAGAGAACAAGTTAATCAGACAGGGCTGAACAAGTTGACTGGAGATTAGTCAGTGATTACAGCAGAAATGGGGGAAATGACCTCATCTCTTTATTTTCTTGTATTTTTCCCTCTGCGAAATTACTACAGAGTTGTGTGTGAGAAGAACAGAGAAATGTAAACATTGACCAATGAAGTCTATCAGTGGGTGAGAGACACAGGCACAGACAAAGAACAATGGGGGATGTATCTCCACAGTTGTCCCTATCAAATCATTCTTACTTACATCATTGATTCCTCTGCCCTTCTTATTATCCCTCCTGCATTAACCTTTTGTCAGATGACTTCTTTTCAGTTTGGCTAATGATAACCTTTTCTTGAAATTGACTTCTTTATGTGGGGTATGGGACGTGAGGGTTCAGGAACAAAGGATACAGAATTCCAACAAGTGCTAAGAATGTCAGCTTATTTTGGCAGGTAGACCTGTTGACTTCCTTCCTTTTCCAACTGTGCAAAATTGAAGAGACGACTTAAAAATGGGCTTGGAGCTTTTCCATGAACCCACTTTTAATCAAAAAATGTCCCTGGGAAAGAGATTTTATTGTTCAGAGCTTACTTTTCATTCTTGTGAATCTGGCAGACAACACTGGTTTCATTTCCAAACGTGCATTTTGTGGAAGAGCATGCAAGAACAAGTGGTTATCCCCCAGCGCTTATATTTAGGAACCACAGTTATTTCACAAAAGCTTTCCTTTAATTACTATCTATAAAGACTTCACTGTCATGTTTTAGCCAGTGGTGGTATATAGCTAGGGTTGCCAACATCCAGGTACTAGCTGGAGATCTCCTGCTATTACAACTGATCTCAAGCTGATAGAGCTCAGTTCACCTGGAGAAAATGGCCACTTTGGCAATTGGACTCTGTGTCATTGACGTCCGGGGGCCAGCCTCTTCCTTCAGAGGTAGGGTGGCCAGGTTGCCGGAAGTGTTGCATCATGACGGGATGCTAAACCCAGAAGTGACATAATCACGTTGCGCGCACACACCCGTTTTGACCCAAAAAGCCTCCCACCAGTGGAGAGGGCAGGACCTGGCAACCCTATTCAGAAGTGATTTTCAGCCAGTGCAGGCTAGGAGCTCATGCCTACTGATTTTTCAACAGTCCAGCTCTCATGAGCATTGAATTCCCTCCCTTCCCCAAACTCCACCCTCCTCAGGCTCTGCCCCAAAATCTCCAGGTATTTCCCACCCAGAGCTGGCAACCCTACCTATAGGGCAAGTATAAGCTCTGAGGTTAGGAAAATGGCACAGAGGGAATGCATTAAACTCTCCACATGTTGTAGCTCCATTCTGAACTGGGGTCATCCAAGGAAAATGCCCTGAGGTCTGATTATGGATATTCTAGCTCATCTCTGTTGGCCTGTGAAGAGAGAAATCCTAAGCAGTTCTGTCCAAAGGAAGTGTTTTTAGATTGCACTCTAAGTGCCTTTAAAGAAGCCACTTTGAGAAGTATCCAATAGGACATCTCTTGTTTATGCTGAAATATATGTGGCAGAAGTAATGGTGAGCCCAGTCACAGTAGTTGCTGAAGTTCTAGCAGGCGAGGACAGCCATGTCAGACCTGGGGACCCCCCAGAATTACAGCTCATCTCCAGACCACAGAGATCACTTCCCCTGGAAATTGATTCTTTTTGGAGGGTGGACTCTGTGGCATTGTACCCCACTGAGGTTGCTGTCCTCCCAGACTCTACCCCCAAATCTCCAGAATTTCCCAACCTGGATCTGGCAACCCCTTCCCACTCCTTCTCCTGCCAGTGTCCAGGGGGGATCTGGCAACACTAGATGGGATGGGGACGCCTAGACAGTTTTGGTTGCTGTTTGCACCATTTTGCAATTCAACGAGCAATGCAGCAGGAATATAGAACTGGAAACAGCAACAAAAACTTCAGCTGCTTTTTAATATTTTGTCTCAAAGAGAAAGGTGGGCTATAAATGAAGTAAAAATAAATAAAAATTAAATACATTTTCAGACTAATCCTAAAAAGGAGCTTCCTAAGAAAAAAAAAACAGATTATGACATTTGTTCTGGACTAACTGATGACACTGTATTCCTCTTTTATATTGTTTTGTTGTATCCTTTGTGATTACTTCTTTTTAAAAAATTTAATTAATTTTTCAAATAATTGTTACAAGCTGCCTTGGGGGTCCTAACAAGTATATAAAAAAACACAAACATGTAAATTGACTCACTAAATCCACAAGAAAATGATATAAAGTGTCACCACTATACATGGAACATTTCTTGCCATGCTCTATTTTTAGTACCACTATCTGTCCTGATGGCATGTCCGCATCTCCCTCTTAATGTATTCTGAATAAAATTTGGAGGTTTCTTGAAAAAATTCTGTTAGGAAAGCCTCAAGGCAGGAAGATGGGGAACCGTAAATATTTGATATTCTTTGATATT
This sequence comes from Euleptes europaea, assembly GCF_029931775.1. Taxonomy (NCBI): domain Eukaryota; kingdom Metazoa; phylum Chordata; class Lepidosauria; order Squamata; family Sphaerodactylidae; genus Euleptes; species Euleptes europaea. Next base: position 31,691,462 of record NC_079320.1, on the reverse strand, counting down.
GGCCTTAATTCACATCTAGGTGCCTGCTCAAGGAAAGAAGCCCCTCACTTGTAGCAGAAGAATAGAAATCAAAGGAAGCAAATGCTGGAATCAGCCCGATTTTGCCTTGTAACTACTATTATATCTTCTCCTATTCCAGTGTATTGCATATAATACACATGTGTGGTAAGATGACCATAGTCACAGAGGAGAGGCAGTGTAGTGGTTAAGAGCGGTGGTTTGGAGCGGGGGACTCTGATCTGGAGAACCGGGTTTGATTCCCCACTCCTCCACATGAGCGGTGGAGGCTAATCTGGTGAACTGGATTTGTTTCCCAACTCCTACGCACAAAGCCAACTGGGTGACCTTGGGCTAGTCACACTCTCTCAGCCTCACCTACCTGACAGGGTGTCTGTTGTGGGGAGGGGAAGGGAAGGGGATTGAAGCTGGTTTGATTCTTCCTTAAGTAGTAGAGAAAGTCGGCATATAAAAACCAACTCTTCTTCTTCTCCTCCTTCTCAGATCAGGATCATGGTGCTTGGGGAGAGGGAGTGTTTGCCATCCCCTGTGTGATTTCATGAATTGAAATGTACACACATGTACACAGGGCTGCTCTAAAAACAGGGAAATAAGCAAAGTGAATCGCGCCTGGCTATTTTGCCTTTCAGGGCTAGTAAGGAGAAGGGAGGAGGTCAATTTCATTGTCCCTGATGCTAATTGGTGCTCACAGCAGCTGCAATTTCTCTTTAAAAATGCTTTACAGATCCCTCTCACAGATCTCCTGGTGCCTTCTGTAGCTTAGCCTTAAGTGGAAAGACCTTTCCTTCTTCTAAAACGTGCTGCAGTCCAGTTGCAAGGACCTGTTGCAAGTGTTTTTGTGCCAAAATAAATATCAGCAGGGTTTAGGATAATGTGTATGTTTTCTTTGGACTGAAGATTTGGAATGAAGTACATTCAGCATGCTTATGACATACAGCTTTATTTCTCCTTTTCAACAGAGTCCAGTGACACAGGGGTTGTTTTAAATGTGTATCTGGAGGTGACGGTGGGCTGGGATGAAGGTCAATAAACAGAAGTACAATCCAGATAATACAGTGGGATGTTATATGAAGTGTGAGTATTTACCATTTACCAAAAGAGAAGGTTCACAGCTTTCCTGATAGTTACAGATTGACAGTCTTATTTTCAGCTGGTATGGAAATTGAATTTGGTTCAAAGTGCAGCAACAAGACTGCTATAGGAATAGGTAAATTCCTGACATCTTGTCAGTGATAAAAGTATTCCACTGCCATTTTGTTACTGGGCCCAATTAACGTCCTTGTTCTTACCTTTTAAAGCCAAAAGCAAGCAACTTAACTGTATGAATCTGCCTAACTATTGGGATTGGTGTCGGAGGGCCCGCTCCTCATTACCCCACTTTGAGAAGTGAAGAATGTTGCCACGAAGGACAGAGAGCCTTCTCTACTGTGTCACTCCACTGGTAGGCCATCGTCCCATTTTATCTTTGATTTTAGCAGGGGAAATTTTAACTATTATTGTAAACTGCCTTGAACCAAGAGGAAAGGTGGGATATAAATAGTTTAATAAATAAACCAATAAATAAATAAATAATGTCTGCCTGCTGCTTAACTGGAAGACCTTTCAGACCATGAACACATCTTTTTACCGTGGCCTTTATAGTACAATCCTATGCAGAATGGTTATAGACTGGAGTAACTCTGTGCAGGCTTACACTGATAGTTGATTAGTGTTTTTTCATGTAGTTTTATCAGATGGTTTCATTTGCAGATTTTTTGTGCTGTTTTTGCATTCATCATGTAGAAGAAGAAGAGTTGGTTTTTATATGCCAGATTTCTCTACCACGTAAGAAAGAATCAAACCGGCTTACAATCCCCTTCCCTTCCCCACAACAGACACCCTGTGGGGTAGGTGGGTCTGAGAGAGCTCTAAGAGAACTGTGACTAGCCCAAGGTCACCCAGCTGGCTTCATGTGGAGGAGTGAGGAAACAAACCCAGTTCACCAAATTAGCCTCCCTCGCTCATGTGTAGGAGTGGGGAATCAAACCCGGTTCTCCAGATTAGAGTCCACTGCTCCTAACTACCGCTCCTAACCACCGCTCTTAACCACCACACCACGTTGGCTCTCATTTATGCTGTTTTAATTCATTGCTGGTATTAAATTGCTGGTATTTGGATCTCTTTGCTTTTGCTGTGGTTTTCCATTTCATGCTGCTATATTACTCTTAGCTGGGTTTTTTTTTTTTTTTTGTATTTTGTTGTCTTGGAGTCTATTAAATTTGTTCCGTACCTTGGGGACTTGTTGATAGGTGGTATATAAATCCATTAAATAAACAATACTTCCCCAATTAGTATGGTCTGGCCATCTGTATACGTTAGTATGTTTTTAAAAAGTCATTTGATGTTGTCATTTTGTATTTTGAAGTTGCTCCTTGCTTTGAATCAGTCTGCACAACTTGTGCCCAGACCTGCCATTTCAAAGGCAGCTCAGCAGCCAGGCATTTTGTTCAACATTTGCACTTCTAAGCAAGAGATTTAAAAAAAAAAAAAAAAACTCCTGGGGAAGGCAATGGCAAACCACCCCGTCAACATAGTCTGCCTAGTAAACGTCAGGATATGACACCACCCCATGGGTCAGGGACCCGCTGCTTGCACAGGGGACTACCTTTACCTTTAGGATGCCTTAAATGGCTGGTGGCTTGCATTTGGTCCGGTGGATCACAAACTGTGACACTCTCTCTTATGGAGTGTAACATTGCCTACAATCTTTGAACTGATTGATCAGAATATGTTTATCTACATCAATAAAGTGGATTGCAAAGTAAGTGGTTCCAGGTTCCAAACTAGATTTTTTTAAAAAGTTGTTTTCAATTACCCAGAATTTTAATGTCTGTGAAAATATTACCGAGCATTCTGATCCAGTTCTTATTTAGGTCAATGTCAGATCTCTGCTTTCTGTTGAAGGAAAGTTAGAAGTATTAAATGGGCATCACTGTAATATTGTGTCTCTGATATGTACATATGTATGTAAAGTAATATTGCAAGAATTATTGTAATAATACGTGGAGCTGAAGATTAAGATTCCAGACCAGCATGAAGCCCTGTTGATTTAAATGGGCTTTATTTCATGCATAAGAGCCCTGCACTGGGTTGGTTTTACTAATTCACTGATATAAAAATACAAATACACTTCCCTTTGGCTGTCAGTTTGAGAACAAATCTAATCCACCTAAATGTAGTTGTCTTTTAATATGTGAAAGAAAAGACATCAACATGACAGCTGTTTGGGAAAATACTGCATGATTTAATCTGCTTACAGCATTATGTATTTTCTTAATAGGACAGTCCTTATAGGATGCTGTCAGAGCTTAGCCTTGCAAAAGAAGTCTCAGACGCTGAACTGGGGGACAGGTCAGACTTCCAAAAGATACTCCATCATGTCTAGGATCTCCTGCACACCTTAATCTATGTTGCACAGCGTTACCTTTTAACACACACCCCCAAATCAAATAACTGTGTCGGACAATTTCGAAAGACACATTTGCATACTCCACAGTTGTATCACTCATGGCTCCCACATCTATTTTTTTTTTAATTTGGATTCAAGTTAATGGACAGAGAGGGTAGCATTAAAATAATGAATTTAAAGGATTAGGCGTGTTAAGTATTTGAGAGAGAGGCACAGTGGAATACAATTCATAGTCAGGGATTTCATTGTGTAACAAGTAAGGATTTCTTTGCAATTAAACTGATTCCCTCCACAGATTTGTTTTACGTTCACTTAGCAGGGGAGGCAAATATCATAAAGTAAAAAGGAACTTGCACACAGACTTTCCAGTTTATAATTCTCTGGGGCGGGGGGAGGGATCTGTTTTTTAAAATAAACATTTGTAAGCTAAACTGGTGCTGCAAACCTTAGCCATGGGGGAATAATGCGGGGGGGGGGGGGGCGGGGGCGGAAACTGTCCTTTAAAGCAAGATGGGTGCGATCTATATGTAGGGGTGGAAGCCTGGCTTATGCAGCCACTATAGCAGCAGATAATTTAGCTAGCAGACAGTGTAACCATGCTACTCCTGATTAATGATTTGGCTAATAAGGGTGAGATCATGGAAAATGCTAATGTAGTGCCTTAGGAAAATCCAATTAGAATGTAACCTAATTCAATTCAAACTCTCAGCAGGTGACCAGTGTTTGTGGGAAGAACACCCCAGCCTTGGAACTGTAGCGAGCGCTCCAGACAGACAGGCTTCTGTGTATCCAGTGTTAGAGCCAAACAAACTTCATTTCATTCCCTTTAACACTTCGGCTCAACCAATTATGAAGGTTGTGTCTTCCACTTGTGAAGCTTAACTCATTATCATTAGGATTCATGGAAACCAGAGATGAATATGGGCTAGCTGCTGAGACAGAGGGGAAAAAAGATACACTGAATCACAGGCATTTTTGCAGTCTTAATGTGCTTTTCTTTGCTTAGTGTCAACACCTGCCTTTTAATGTTTTGCTGCCAAAGGTCTGACCCGGCAAATCTTTAGTGGCCTAAGTCCCACTGAAACAAATGGTGAGAAACTGGCAAGGATGGTAGAAAGACTCTACCGTTTCCCCTCATTTACTTCACTATGGAACTATGTATAGCAATACTAGGACTAGGTCTTCAGCTAATATAATGTGGGCACAGCTGAAGAAGTAATGGTATACATTTTGTTCTGTTCAGGGTTTTTTTTAATGCAAAGGAATTTTATACAATTGAATACATTTGTAATCTATAATTAGCTCATTTCTAATCTATAAAGGCATTGTCTAACCCATGTTATGCAATTTTTGAGGTACTTTAAGTAGGTAGGCCAAAGGATGGAAGCTAAATTTCCTGAGCCCATGTCTCTCTCATTCACTCACAAATGTATATTTGAGGGTTGCCAACCTCCAGGTATTAGCTGGAGATGTCCTGCTATTACAACTGATCTTCAGCTGATAGAGATCAGTTCCCCTGGAGAAAATGGCCGCTTTGGCAATTGGACTCTATGGCATTGAAATCCCTCCACTCCCCAAACCCTGCCCTCCTCAAGCTCTGCCCGAAAAACCTCCTGTTGGTTGCAAAGAGGGACCTGGCAACCCTATACACACCCCTCTTAATCAGACCCAACCATCAAAAAGTGGCCTTATAGTATTATAGAATTGTATAAATCTGGACAGATTCTGACATGACTGTTCATAAATTAAATGTGGCCAGCTGAATGTGTGCTCTGTATCCATTGAAAAGTATGGTGTTTGACCTGGCATCAGTTGGTACAGTTTTATCTGTAGTAATTATCTTAGGGCTGATTCCTGTGAGCAAGTCATCACTTGATGCTGCAGTCAAGAAGGCATGAACATGCATGTTTGAATTGGCCCTAAGTAATCTAAATGTCATTTGTCACACTCTTATTTACCAAGGATCAAGAGAATTCATTGATCCATAATGAATTGGCCATGGTGCTCTAGTCTAGATACTAGACCATGTCTACTAAAAATGTTTAAAATTCAATACTAGTATGATCTTGCTTAGACTAGAATATGATTCTATTTCAGATGAATTTTCATGTCAGAGAGTGAAACTGTTCACTGAACCATGCCTATCCAGTGACGACCCAGTGCCTGAGGCCGCAGCCCTAGCCCATAATTCCTGGGTGGAAGCAGGTCACCTTAAGCGATGGGCCAAAGAGAGGCAGTTCTTCTCTCTTCTTTCCATGTTTCAGACCATAGGTAATCATGTCTATATCTGTGATTCCTAGTCCAAATATCTATCTTTTCCTGTCGGAAATCTGATAACATACTCTTGTTTATAGAGAAACAAGTAAAAAATCATTCCCCCAAAGATGAAAACAAACTTTCTTTTTTCCCCTCTTTTAAATATTTACCTTTTATAAAACTCAGAGCCATCCCACTCACATTTAATTTTGTTATAGCCATTTGCAGAAGTGATTCGAGCTTGTAAATATAAAAACAAGAGGGTGATAATTGTTGTAGATAAACTGGATATAATGTTGTGTTCTTATGTATGTGTCTTTCAGTGTGGTGAAATACTGATTATACTTGCAAAATCTCCTATGTAGGTCATCACTATTCTTGCCTAAAATATAAACATTCTCTGTTGGACTTTGCAGATGCGAATTTGCAGGGCCCTTAAGACCACCATGGCAAAGTAATTTTTTTCTTAATTAATGAAACACTTTGTCAGCATGGACCAATGGCTTGCTGGTTAACTGTGTTCCAGTTTATAACATTCATAGCCCCTGGGTCACGTCCACCTGCTCCATACATGGGCAGTGCACAGGTGCTTCCTGTTTACGGGCTGCATGTGTGAGCCAAAAGCCCACAATCTATTCATACTGGGAATTGAGCTAGTGGGGAGATTAGGACAAAAACGGGGAGAGGGAGAAAAAGAAATGGGTTTGGCTGCTTTTATATTGGCTCTTGGCTCAGGAAGTGGACAGGTATGGTATGTGATAATAAAAGGTGCTTTATCACATACCATACCTGTCAGTTGGAACATGACATGCTGTTTTGAGTAATTGAAAATATGTACCAGGTTTCTCAAACTCTTCAGTTCTGCTATTTTACTAGGTTATTTTAAGTAATGATGATGCTGATATTGTTTAGTTAAGCTAGTGCAGATGTGCATTGTGGAGCCTTTTGCTTTGACATTCGGGTAATTTGCTAACATGACAGATATCATCACAGAAGAGAATGTTCCAAATATATCCACAAGAGATAACCATTTCCATTACACAAAGAGACCTAGAAATCACTAGCTGTCTACATAAACTGTACCTCGAAGGAAAGAAAACTGATGGGACATATCCAAGATGACCTTCTGTTTTGAACTATATGGCATATTATGCGCAACTAAGCAATGTAAATAATGTGTTATTACCATGACTTCTCTGGAACTGCCATATCAGTGTTTCCTTTTCTGCATTGGTAAAAAAACCCTGTAGGAATGCTCATTCACCCCTCAGGCCAAAAGTGACTTAAGACTACAATGTATTATTCATGTAAATGTACCTATGATATGAGAACGTTAACCAAAAGTACAAGAGAACTGAAGAAGAAAATATCATATAAAAGGCTGTTTTATCAGGGCGCTTATAAACTAGGAAGATGTATGGAAAGCACTTCAATACACAAAGACTTATGTGCATTAACTTTCCAGCCTGGTGGTTTCCCCACTTTCTAATAGTTCTGTGCACACTGATCTGGGAGTAAGCCCCACTGTAAACATGCTCTAGGGTTGAACTGCATGGCCTTGTTTGGTATATCATGTTGGGAAGCAACTGGATACTACATCTCCCAGACATATCTCTCCTATCCTGATGTCCTCCCACTGCAGCCATTTTTCTTCCTTGCAATACTGTCTGGTTTGTGTCGTACCTCTGCTATAAAGGTGGCATTAAGAAGACAGTGATTTGCACCTAATGAAACTCTATTATTAAAAATCACTATCCTGTCTTGTTTTAAGTAACGTATCTACTTCAGTTTATATATGTGTGTGTTTTAAATGCCGTCAAGTCACTTTTGACTTATGACAACCGTATGAATTAATGGCCTCCAGAACATCCTATCATTAAGAGTCTTGCTTGTGTCTTGAAGAAGAAGAGTTGGTTTTTATACCCCAATTTTATCTCCCTTTAAGGGATTTTCTCAAACCAGCTTACAATCACCTTCCCTTCCTCTCCCCACAACAGACACCTTGTGAGGTAGGTGGGGTTGAGAGAGTTTGGTTCTGTTTGACATCAGAAAAGTTCTCCTGACAGGGGTTAATAATCTTTGCAATATACTAGTGTTATAGTACAAATATTTATTTCTGTGGTTGTTCTCACTCATGAAAGTTGAAGGGGGTCTTGTTTGAAACAGGTTTGTCATGCAAATGTCAAACCTAAAGTGTTCAAAATGTTCAATCACGTTGCAAATGTTTTTCCTTGGCACAAATGATAATCACCTGTGCTGTGCCCTACATTGTTATGTGTCTCTACATAGATAAAATATCTGACCACTTTACATGGAATCAGAGTAGACACTTGCGTAAGCATAACTTGGCCCGGTATCATTTGGTCTTCAGGCTCATGTGTGAAAAACACCTAACGCATGACTGTAAAATTATGCAGGTTTAGTAAATCCACTAGATGGAGGTGTTGTTTTAAATGATGGTGCGCTCTGAACTAACGGCTGAAATGAATAGGTTCTCAAAGAACTTGTTTTCACACATTTTTAAAAATGTAATAGAGTGAAACCGAACAACAGTTTTGCTCACTTGATTATGATGTCAGTTTTCTGCAGGCGGCACCGCTTATTTTAAAGTTTAGAATTTGAAAAAAATAAATACTTTGTCACAGTTGCAAGGTGACATTTTCAAGCTTTCTTGATCCTTTAATCTCTATTTTGTATGGCTCTTGGGTTTGGTGAATGTTTCCAGAGGTCATTCTCTTTCCTTGAATGTTTTTTCCCCTCTCTTTATGCATCACAGATGTAAAGAAGTTAAAAACACCTTAATTATGAAAGCTGACAGAAGTCAGAGCACTTGCTTAATGGGTGTGAGGGGAAAAGGTATAATTTGCAGGGAGGCCAAAGAACTCAGTCCTAAACCTGCCAGATCTGACAGAAAGCTAATAAAACCTTCAAGTGTGGCAAAGAAAACAAGGTTTAGGGCTGAATGACTTTTAGGCCTGTCAGTCAGCTTTTTCCACAGATGCTGACACACCATGGCCACCATATATCTTTCTAGGTCCCTTGACAATATAAACTTTGTCTCACAACATTCTTTTTCTGAAACATCTTTAAGGGCACATTTGCAGCCCGTGTTAACTATACAAATATGTTAATGTATCACAAGCTAATATAAACAGTTCACCTGAGGAGGCACAGCCTTATCAACATGGGTGGTACAACCATTTTGAATGGAGTGCCTACTGTTGGTAAATTCTAGAAACAATCCACTCCTTTAAAACAACCTATTTTTAACCTAAACATTTGTAGAACAAAATATACAAATGATAAAGCACTGTAAGCACCGGAAGAATACAATACAGTTTATAGAAACTCTTCCAAAATACTGAAATAAATGGAATCAAATTGTACTACAACATTCACATTTATTTAAATCAGTGTAGCAATGTTTACAAAAATCAGTTAATGGCATCTGACTTAATATAGCATTTTGCTATTGACTTCTAGCCTCCTGGTTCAGCTAGTTTAGGTATCTTTACTATTTTCCAAATCTTGCTGATGCATAGAGCACAGAAGAATGCCTGTTAGAAGCTTGTTAAAGGCTTAGAATTCTCGTGCAACTAATAAATTGTGTGCAAGATGTGGAGGTTTCGAACGATCAATCTTTCCTTCTATCACAAAAATGCATGTATTGTATTGAAATAAATATTACTATTGGTGGTTGACTTGTTTAAGTAAAGTACTTCCCCGCCAAAAAAAGCTCTTAGTGGAGGGGCGGAGAGGAGATACATGGCCATTTGGTTGAGTACGTTGCCAACATTTGACATACTCAGAATTTTGTCTAGTCTATAAAGAGTGAGATGACAGCAATAAAGTATTTCACTTTCACAGTGGTTCTTAATGGGAGAAAAACACTTTCGGTCAATATGCTTCCCCTACTCTAATGTTCTTTTAAATAATTGCATATTTGCCATATTCACTGTAAAGCTGAAATCTGTGTAGAAACATGTACACCACACACAAATATTCTGCAAGATACTTTCCCTAATTTGGAATCACCTAAAAGTAGAAAATGATCCCAGCATATATTTTAAAGGTTTAATATTAAAATGAAATGCAAGGTCCTTAGTTTATAGTACCAATCTTTTCTTTAGACTGCTTGCATTTTGTTAACCGAAATTATAGCAGAAAATTTTGTTAACCGAAATTATAGCAGAAAATCTACAAAAAGGAATGAAAATAACAGAAACGTTAGTTCCCTGACACATTGACACAATGCGAGCATCTCAGAGAGATATTAATGGGTGCAACCATCTGGTAAACTCAGTAACAAACACAAGGGTGTCAAAGGGGCTTGCTGGTCACCCGTTTGTGGTACTCTGTTTTTCATTTGTGTGTTTCTTGCTAACTTTGGCTTGTGAGGAATTTAGCATCACAAGTTGTTTGAAATTAAAACTTTATTATGTTCCCAAGATTCACAAACATTTAGCACAGTCTCTGGAAACTTTTGCTAATATTTTATGACAATTTGCTATCCTAAGTAACCATCTATCTTGATAAAAAGAAGTGTGAGGGAATATAATCTTCCATGGCACTTTACATTTGCAAATTGCTTAACAAGCTTTATTGTGTTCATCCTAATCACAGTACAGTCAGTGGGGACACTTGTCTGCAGTTTTTCCAGTTATGCTTACCCTACCCCAGGATCTAGAGGTAGGGTGGATAAGTAGCTTCCCTGCAAACTTCTTTGATTATGCGTCTGTACATCTTTACCTAACCAAACGAATATCAGATTTGAAAATGTAGATCACCAATTTGGAAAATCTGTTTCTGCCAGGGGAAAAGGAACAGCACAGATCCCCAAACAGTGCTTATCAGTGATGTTCATGCAGTTACAGATTCTGTGTTAGGAACTACATGTGAACCTCTGAGTAATAGGATACAGCGATTGAGTCTAGGGAACCAGATGTAGGGTGGCTCATCACACAAGACATGAAATGTAAGTTGGGCTTCCCAAACCCAATTCACACATCATGTCTAACTGGGGCTTACCTTCAATATAGTGGGGGCTGGAGTGGGCAAACTGGCTGCGGAGCACAGCACAGGTTTCAGCCTTCCCTTCCTCCATTGTGGGCAAAAATAGAGATCCAGCAACAGGACAAACAACCCCCCTCTACACACACACCCTGCTATTGAAAGCAGCACAGGATGGAAGGCAGAGAAGGACGAAGCTCCTTCTGCCACCACACTGTGCTCTGCAGCTGATTTGCCCTTCCCCCAAATATTTTGAAGCTGAGTTCCGGTCAGATGTGGCATATGAGACAGGTTGGAGAAACCCTCATAATAAGACCCTACAAGTACTCAGATCCTAAATATATAGTTGTCTCTTGCATAGAGATTATCTGCTCCTTTATCATCACTGATCTTACTTACATCTCCCAAGAGAGTGTGTGTGAACATACCAAGACATGAAGCTGCCTTATACTGAATCAGACCATTGGTCCATCAAAGTCAACATTATCTACTCAGACTGGCAGTAGCATTCCAGGGTCTAAGGCTGAGGTCCTTCAAATCACTTATTATTTGATCCATTTTAACTGGAGATGCCAGGAATTGAACCTGGGACCTTCTGCAGGCCAAGCAAATGCCCTACCACTAAGCCACAGCCCCTCCCCACATGTCATGGGGAAGTGGAAGCTTCAAGCCACTATATCTCTTTCCCAGTATATAGGCTGCCTGTCACTGTAGGGAGGAGCAAAGTTTGGCACTCTGCCTCTTACATTCATCATTCTCCACAGTTCTGTCTACCAATATGCATAATCAAACCTTGTTCCTGTTTCTTGCAGGGCAGGTGAGGCGGTTGTCAACAGCAGTAGGCAGAAGCTATAACCTCTGCTTCTAACCCCATCTGCCTTGCCTGACTGCCACCACATACAAGCAAAGTATACCACATACCTCTTCTTAGAGGTACAACTGCAACAAACAAACAAACAAACAAAAGACTCATACTGAATAAGAAAACTAATGGGAGCGTGCAATGATTAACATAAAATGAATGAAATATTATGCATAGAAGTGCCAGTCAGGACAATGTTTGGTGGGAACTTTGGTTAATGGTTCTTACTGGACAAAGTCCTTTCCAGGCTTTGAGGAACCTAGAAGGCTGAACCACAATAATTAAAATAATAATAGAAATATATATTTATTATTAAGTGCAATTGCACTTTAAAAGAGTTAAAACATAAACCTCAAATCAGTTCTTGTAGGTTATACGGGCTGTGTGACCGTGGTCTTGGTATTTTCTTTCCTGACGTTTCGCCAGCAGCTGTGGCAGGCATCTTCAGAGGAGTAACACTGAAGGACAGTGTCTCTCAGTGTCAAGTGTGTAGGAAGAGTAATATATAGTCAGAAGGAGTTGGGTTTGAGCTGAGTCATTGTCCTGCAAAGTGTTAAAGGTAATGTGCTAATCATTGTCCTGTAAGTATCAAGATAATGTGCTAATGAGGGTGTGGTATGTTAATGTGGAACCATTGTATCCTGAAGTGATCTGTTAACATGTGGAATCCAAAGCTAATCCGCATGGCTATTGTGGACTGTAGTCTTTGTTAGTCTGGAGGTTTTCAGGACAGGAAGCCAAGCCTTATTCATTCTTAAACTCTCTTTTCTGTTAAAGTTGTGCTGATGTTTATGAATTTCAATGGCTTCTCTGTGCAATCTGACAAAATAGTTGGTAGAATCGTCCAAGTTGAATTGGCCAAGTCTGCAGTATCTTTCATGTTCTTTTATCCTTGTTCGTATGCTGCGTTGTATGGTCCTGATGTAAACTTGTTCACAACTGCAAGGTATAAGATATACTCCTGCAGAGGTGAGGGGGTCTCTTTTGTCTTTTGCTGATCGTAGCATCTGTTGTATTTTCTTGGTGGGTTTAAACACTGTTTGTAGGTTATGTTCGACAATATAGCCTTCGACAATATTATAAACCTCAAAATTTAGCTGTTTCATGTGATTACTCATATGTATGAAATTTACCAACTACTGTTGCCAGTATAAATACATCTATCTACTCCTTTCCCCTTCTTTCGTGCATGCCTGGTTGCTTATTTCCAGTTAATAAGTTTCCTTAGAATACGTAGATAATTAAATATAACGAATATAATAAATATAATGAAACAGTCTAGGAGGACACTTTTATAAGGGTATAGGATTGCAGTCTATTGCAATGTTTTATGTCAAAAACGCATGGTCGCTTTATTCCCTGTTTCAGCCAGGATTCAGCCAGGATCGAACGCACATTCTGCGAAAATGCATGTGTTCGATCCTGGCTGAATCCTGGCTGAAACAGGGAATAAAGGAGGCTAAACAACCATGCGTTTTTGCCCTATGTATCATCTTGCTTTTACTTTTTGCTTTTGTTATCTACCTTTGCAATCCACTTTCTGTATTGTTTGTGGTATATCATGCTTTAGACATTTTTCTTTTTGCATCTATATATCTATTTCTCAAGTGGGGGCAAATCTGTGGATACTTAAATCCGTGGATCAAACCCATACTGAGAGAAAGGACATTTCCCCTCAAACCTTGGCGACTCCCAAGTCTGAGGGGTTTAAATCTCCTCCAAACAAAAGTATGAGCAAACAATGCACCTACCTCTGTCAGAGTCTCAGCAGTGTGTGTGGGGGAACCACTGTGAGTGAGGCCAGAAGCCATGCTGTGAAAGTGGAGGGGCTTTGTGAGTCACAGTGTGTCCAGTGGCAGAGTGCTGGAGCTGTGCTGAGCTTACCAGCATCGATGTCAGGATGGTTGGGGGTAGGAGCGCAGCAGCCTGGCAGTGGAGGCTGCAACCGTGTGAGGGCAGGAGATGTGATACTCATGGGGTGGATCCCTTACCTGTCTTAGCTGGCACTGACCGGGGGAGGTATTAAGATGGGGAAAGAAACCCCCCACCCCAAATATTGTGGCTCACCACTTTTCTAATTCTGTAATCCTAGACCTATTGAATTGTTTGATGGCTTATGTTTTCTTTTAGATTTTGTAATCTGCGTTGAGTCTCAGTGAGAAACACAGGCAATAAATCAAATAAATAAATAAATAATATGGTACATAAATCAATTATGGCTTAAAGGTATAGCAGTTGTTAACACATGATAACATCCAATATAAGAAATAAGCTTACATAAAACAATACCCCTAAAATACAGCCCCACTAAAGGGGCTTATTTTTGAGTTCACAAAGGTGAGGTATTACCTTCTCAGTTCAAGCCTGCTTTTGCTAACTATTATTTGCTAACTACTAGTATATCATTCCTTTTTCCTATTTTTTGCTAGTTCTTTTGCACTCTGCATAAATGAATATGCACCACATAAAATTAGTTCTTCACACCTTACTTTGCAAGATAATGTAGGTGTTCAAAATGTAGCACCACACACAAACAAAGCATTCCACATAAGGAAGTCCTGTACAATAATAGAATTTAGCACCACACCGATGTACTTGTGCATGTATTCACTGAAACCAAAAGAGATGTATATAAGATACAACTCAAGAAAGACTCTCTTCAGCTGACTCGATTAATATATTTAACATAAATATTCTCTTCATTAATGTAAACAATTGTTCTGTATCTGCTGGTTATAAAATTGTCATGTGCATGCTTTCTTGTGCATTTTTTATCATTTTTTGTTCATGATAGATAATCTAGCATTTAAAAGTAAGCAAAATGCTGGGGTACATTTATGTTGATTGTGGTACCAAGTCAACGTGTTAGCTTTTTAAAACAGCGTTCAGATTTGCACATGTGAGCAATATTTTATGTTTAGTCCACAAATCTCTCACTTTGAATTAAGAAACAAATCCAATAGTAATCACTGGGAATTACAGCCATCCACATTAAGGTGCCACAAATGTCACTGGTGCTTAAATTCATTACTTATTCTTTAGGATAGAATACAAAATACCAGCTATGCAAATTATACATGGCAGATTTGCAAAATAACCTCTCAGTTTTTCATTTACTTATTCTTATACCTAATAGCCAATATCTGGCCCCATGTAGATTACAAATTCAGCACAAAGTGAACGGCCACAGCTGCAATTCAGGATTGTGCAAAACCAGGGCAACCTGCAGGTTTGTAGAAGAATCTGATACGTTAAAAAAGAAGAACAAAAGGGAGATACCACAAATTTTAAGAGCCACGTCTTGACTCCGTATGCACAAACTCTGCAACCTCCCCAAGAGTTTTTTTTTGGGGTGTGTGTATTTGCAACCTCAAATGGCAGCCGCTGCTGTGGCAGCAGCCATCATAACCAGGAGCAAGTGGAGGCAAGGAGGAAAGAAGGCACAGCTGGAGCCAGAAAGAAGAAAGTGGGGGCTGGTGGGGGAAGTGTGATTTCTCCAATAAGTCTTGCTCATGGCCTCCCTCCTGTTCCTTTTAATTTAATTTCTATTTTTATATGATAGATCTGAGATTTATATATTTGGCTGGGTATAGCCCAAGCACTCCTGTACTTAACAGAGGTAAATGGGGGAGGGCGAGCTGGAGTAGTCTACATGGCAATGGCCTGCATATAGCAGAATTAGGGTTGCCAGGTCCCTTTTCGCCACTGGTGGGAGGTTTTTGGGGTGGAGCCTGAGGAGGGCGGGGTTTGGGGAGTGGAGGGACTTCATTGCCATAGAGTCCAATAGCCAAATCAGCCATTTTCTCGAGGTGAACTGATCTCTATCGGCTGTAGATCAGTTGTAATAGCAGGAGATCTCCAGCGAGTCCCTGGAGGTTGGCAACCCTAAGCAGATTCAGCCATGCCCCGGTCAACACAAAACAGCAGTCTGTCCTCCAGATGGTAGACCCATTGAACTAGGGCCTGCCCAAGAGGCCTACAACACACCCAACCGAGCAGGGCCAGACAAGGGAGGAACAGCCATCATGTGGGATGGCCCTGAGTCTTAATGTATTGACACCACATGGCTGGGGGGACGGCGGGGCAGCCATTTAAGGGAGGTGGAGGGCAATGCTGGTGGCCGGCCTTGCCCAGTCACACCTGATTGGCAATAGCTCTTGCCAGTCAACCCAGGAGTTTGGGGCAACCCTCACGGAGGCATGAAAAGGAAGGGGTGGGCATATCGCCAGAGAATGACTCTTATAAGGGCCTGGGACTCAGGGGCTCAGCAAATTGGCTACAGGGAAAGTAGTTGAAAGAGAGGAGGAAGACCAAGGGTGTTGTTAGCCCCTTCCCCTCCAGAGTCTCCTCTTGGGGCCTCAGCCTGTTGAGACCCCAAAAGGAGACTCTGGAGGGTGTGTCAGCCCTGGTCAACCCTGACAGTATGGCAGATGATCCCAATATTAAAAAGTCCATAAAATGGATAACTACATGACTCATTAAAATAATCTTCATGATCTTCCAGAGTTTTGTGATTAGGTGCTCTTTTGTGATCAGGTGCTGTTATTTATTTATAGCAAGGCTGGTGCCTGAGTGCTCTTGACATTTGGCACCTAGCCTGTAGCTTGCAGCCTGCGGCCCAGTTGCCTAAAGATCAAGAATCCTGGTGCAATATGATTTGAAGTGATGGTCAAGCAATGCTGCACTGAGGTAGGGCTACTCAACCAGACAAATGAGCATGAAGTCTGGGTCGTTGTTCTGGTTTTGCTAGTTCCCAATTCAGGGTGCTGGTGTTGACCTTTAAAGTTTGGGACCAGCATATTTTAAGGACCACCAACTGCCACACAAACCTACCCAACCACTGTGGTCATCTTGTGAGGCCCCTGCTTTGGGTTCCCCCTGCTTTCTGACATTAGACGGGTGGCAGCTCCAGAGAAGAGAGGGCCTTCTCTGTTGTGGTACCAAAATGATAGAACTCCCACACCAAAGACATTTGTCTGTTCCCATCTCTCACTGTCGTCTGCTAGCAGATGAAGATAATTTTGTCTCATCTAGTGTTCTCTCAACGATCCCCTCTTCCTGTTTTATGCTTTAATTGCTGTCTTTGTGTTTTATAAAATAATTTTACCTTACTGCATAAAGAAGGACAGAAAGGGTGCTGCCATTTTGCAGGCTGTATTCATGAAGAATGAAGTGCATGAGTTGATTTCGCTACTTCAGCTACATGGACAGTGACTAACAGCATCTGAGCCTCTTTCTCTACGACAAATAATTTTATGGACATTACTATTGCTACTGAGTTAATTTTCACCTAAAATAACTTTTGAAACAGATGTTGAGACTTCTGCTTCTGAGAAATATTTGCGGGGGGGGGGGGCTGTTTTTGAGAAGTGTTCCACAATTGATCCAAAGAGCAGCAAGAGGGAATATTGACTACAGTGGGCCATAAGGAAATTCATGAAGTTGGATTCAAACTCCAGGGAATGGGGGGAGTTCATGGAAGCATGTTTCCTGTTTCTTCCAAACATTTCTGAGGTCCTTCCAAAATCAGTTACTGATGGTTGGGGTACCATCAAGATCAATATGACATGTGGGCTGCAACAAAAAGGTGGAAATGATACGAAATCATCCTTTTGCATGAACTTTTGTCTCATTCAAGAAGAGTGCTTGCTTCTCAACATCTACTAGATAAAATCTATAAGCTCTTGGTGACATATGACACGGAAGACGAACAAGTGAAGTCATGCCAAATTAAATGGATGGAAAATCTGAATGAAGTTATAACAATTGATGAATGGGAACAGCTATTTCGCAGAAATCTCAAGTTCACTTTATGCCAAGGGATTCATGAAAACTGGTTGAAAATGTTACATAGATGGTACCTGACGCCGAGTGATATTCAAAATATGAATAGTTCGACATCTGGCCTATGTTGGAAATGTCGTAAAGCCAGGGGCACTTTTTATCATGCTGGTGGACGTGTAAATCAGTCCAGAAATTCTGGAAGAAAATACATAAGAACATAGAAGGCATTCTCGGCCATAAGATAATATACAATCCTAAACTATACCTACTGAATAAAACCCCAGATAGCATCGACAAGAACCAACAAGATATTTTAAAATATTTAGTTACAGCTGCAAGGATAGTTCTAGCATCGCTATGGAAAACAAATAGAATACCACAAATCGAGACCATTGACAAAGCATACGAATACATCACAATGGCACAATTAACTGAAACACTACAAAAAGAAACTCAAAAACAAAATAGAGACAAATGGGAATCCTTCTACGAATATATTAAAACCAAAAAATGACAACAAAACCTTACAAGACTCAGCAGATTCATATCTGAGATCGAACACAACCTATTAATAAGTTAATGTATTACGACACCTTATAAGGGGGCGGTATTAGATATACTAATGTTGTATAATATCTATATATTTATTTATCTATATCTATATGTATATATTTCCTTTCTTTTTTTATTCCCTTGCCCTTCTTTCCTTCTGTATCCCATTTATTATTAAAAACCAATAAAAATATTTATTAAAAAAGAATAAGAGTGCTTGCTTTTGGAACAGTGAAGAGGGTCAGTTACAGATGACTGTAACCTGTTTAATGTTTCATATAAAGGATGCAAGAGGAATCAATCCCCCAAAGGACAATCTGGAAATAGATGAATGGCTTTGTAATTACACGGTCTAAGTTTTGTCCTGGATTGTCGGGATAGTTTTATAATTAAGCGCAAAAGGGTCTTAATTTTGTTTGCATTCTTCTCAGAACACAATAATTCCCATGAATGTATAAAATATATATTCAAAGGTCTTGTTATTTAGGACAATGTAAATCTTAGCTGAAAAAACTGAGGAAAATTGCTGGATTTCTGTAGAGTTACATAGCTGGCTAGTGGGCAAGTAAATTTTGAAATTCAAATGTTCTACAGTACTTTATTCTTGAATTATTTTAGGACAAAACTTAATTGTATTTGGAGAAGGTAGTTCTATACATATTCAGAGGCACTCCGTCTGAATTGCAAGAATCTTTGTAAATTAGCAACCCAATTCTCTGCAGGTCAAAACTAATGAAAAGGACCTGTGTTAGTCTTCTAACAATGTGTTGCATCTCACACCCCACTTACTTTTTTAAATAGAGCAAATGACATTATGACTAACAGTTTTAAGATATGGATGGCCTTGCACCCTTATCAATGTCTAACTGACATTTTAAAAATATGAGCTGCCTTATACCATTGGTCAATCCAACTCCACATGGATGACTGACTGGCAGTTTTTCTCCCTAGGGTCTTGGGTTGACAAAGATCTTTGTGGACACCTGCTATCTAAGATCCTTAAACTTGAAATGCCAGCATTTAATCTGGGACTTTCTGTATACACTGTATGTGCTCTGTCACTGAATTGTGTCCACTCTTCTATTAATTATCCTAAGGTTGCAAGTTGAAACCAGTAGTATTTGAACTTGCAACCTTAGGATTACAGGCATAGTTTGCCTGTAACAGTAGATCCTATTAATTTTTACATTGCCTGAAATAAAGACATTTTTCTCTTTCCCTCTCCTCTCCCCACAACAGAGTACAATTAGAACTTGAGAAATCATGTTTGGAGCATTGAGTCCTGTTTCTCATTAGTTTGCAGATGCAGTATTTGGATTTTACAGTAAAACCGTTCATCTTTGATCTAATTTTATAACAGTATAATCAGATTTGGCACACTAAAACAAATGCAAGCACATTTCTTTATGATAGGCACTTTTAATAGTAATGTGACAAACTATTGTGTTTATGGTTCTAATTCAATTAAAAATCATGAGTGTTATAGACTGTGATTCCACTCTAGTTCTTTAGAATTAATTTACCATAAGTTTAAAGCAGGGACTGAATTATGAATGCATTCATTAATATTTATAGGGTGCAAAGAAGCACATCCCTAATGCCACACAAAGATGTTACTTAATCATAGAACCTAATGTTTTTTCTAACCTTTTTCTCTCGTGTGGGGGAGAAAGGGATTGGGCAGCCATACACAACAAAGGAAGGGTGTCAAGATAGAGTTTGTTGGTATGTAGACCTACCAGATTCAGTGCAATTGTTCCTTTTACCCTCACCTTCCCGCCTGAATATAGAGGATACTACTCTACAGAGGATTAGTCTAATAGATAGCCTCCAATTTCTCCCCAGGTATACAATGACTGCACGAGATTTAACGTAGGCGAAGAGCAGGGCTGCTTTTGGTCTAAAGTTCATGTAATGGGATGCATCTTGCCGTGTGCAAAATTGCTGCTTACTACAAAGGCTGTTTTTGTTTCATCTCTCAGCAGAACAAATGTTAAGTTAGAACATAAGCTAGCCTCAAACAACTGCACATGTTTTTGATTGTTTTCCTTTTCATAACTTAGAAACAGAAGAGTCCCATGTTACTGTCCTCTATCAGAAACTATGCATGAAAGTAGGATACATGCAGCTTAATATTATTAGACTCTTTATTTGCAGGCATAGATTAT
Source organism: Euleptes europaea (assembly GCF_029931775.1). Taxonomy (NCBI): domain Eukaryota; kingdom Metazoa; phylum Chordata; class Lepidosauria; order Squamata; family Sphaerodactylidae; genus Euleptes; species Euleptes europaea. The sequence goes on along the minus strand of NC_079320.1, from coordinate 31,671,364 downwards.
TTCATTTATTATATTCTCAGTACTATCTAAATCTGCCTTGAGGGTCTCAGTTGTATTATTGGACTGAAGAAACAACAAAAAAATTCCCAAATAACTTGGCAAACTAGTATAATTCATTTTGCTTTTGGTCTGATTCAAAAGTTATGCAGTATAGTATATCCAACCATATCTAAGTGCATTTACCCATATCTCAGGAGAAATTAGAGGGAAACTTGAGGTTTGGAACCATAGTGTAGTGATTAAAGTGTTGGACTAGGGTCTGGGAGATCCAGGTTCAAATCTTCATTCTACCATGGAGGTTTGCTGGGTGACCTTGGGCCAGTCTCTCTCTTTCAACCTAATCTACTTTTCAAGTTTGCTGTTGTGAGGATAAAATGGAGAAGGGGAGAATGTTTGAAATGGATTTGGGTTCCCACTCCCATGATTCCACACTGGCAAACATTAGGATGGGACCCATTACCTCCGTCTGCAACGTGTCCGTTTATTTTCTATTCTGTGCTCATTTAAAATCCACCTAGCGAAGAACATGGTGTCTCTATTAGGGCTGTCGATTCAGCTCTATCCGAACTGAAAAACAGCTGAATTCCCGATTCGGCGGTTTCCTGTTTGGATAGAACCGAAATTTAAAAAAGGTGGGAAAACAAGGAGCCGAATTTGGCGAGTTCATGCAAACACCGAATAAATTCGGCAAATTTGGGGGCTCTGAAGCAGCAGCATAACCTTAGTAAGCAGCATTCTCCCATGGCCAATGGTGGCCAAGCTGGGTCTTCTCCTGGCCAATCAGAGCAGGGATTCTCACTTTTGAAATGGCCAGAAGAAGAGTATAAAAAGTTCCATCCCTCCCCGTCCCATCCCAACTGTATTCAATCATTGCCTTCCATTTTGGTGGTGGTGCTACTGAGAGATCCGATTCCTGACTGGGCCGAGCTGCTGGTGCTTACCGGAATAGGATTGGATTTACTTCTCCTCTGTGCTCCTGCTTGAAGAAGACATCACACAGTTTGATTTTTGGGGTTTTCCTCTATACCTTTTCTCGTGTGTGTGTGTGTGTGTGAAAAGCAGAGTCTGTGTCTGTATGTGGGTGGGGGGAGCAGTTTCTGTGGGTGGGGGGGGAAGCCAAATGGGGGCTTTCACCCCTTCTGCTGAGGGGGGGGGGTTGAGAGCTGCGGACCGACTCACGTGAGTCTCCGTCCGCTTTGCAAATGCGCCTCCTGTGCCTTGGTTTATTTCCCCATTTGGGGACTCCAGCCGAGCCGCATTGGTTTGAGGGGGGGGGGGAGAAAGGGCAGTGGCAGGACTCACGTGAGTCTCTGTCCGCTTGCTGAACGTGCCTCCTGCGCTTTGGTTTATTTTCCCAATTTGGGGTGCAGCGCAGCGCCCTATTGGGTTGAAAGGGGGGAGAAAGGGCGGCGGCGTGACTTTCAGGAGTCTCCATCTACTTGGCAAAAGCGCCTCCTGCGCCTTGGTTGTTTTTCCCCATTTGGGGTGCAGCAGCTGCGCCACATTGGTTTGAGAGGGGGGGCATCTTGGCCTGTTCTGCTGAGGGGGTTGTGTGCCCGGCCTCTGCAGTAGTGTGTGTGTTCTGCTTCTGTTTATTGCCCCTGGCCACCCTCGCCTGGGGTGTGCCCGCTCGCGTCTCTCTCCCTTCTGTCCCTTTCCATGTTTTGAAAACTCCCAAGGTCACGTCATGTGTTGCTTTGCATGGTTTTGCAAACTCCGAGTCCCAAACGGTCTATTTCTATTCATTCCAATGGGCAGATAGGTGGGGGACCCCTTCTGGGCCCCATATCTGCCCCCCCTGCGCCAATCGTCACCAAACTTGGGGGTTCTTGCAGGAAGGGCCCCCTCAAGCTACGCTGAAATTTTGGGACCTCAAACCCCAAAAATGCCCCCCCGGAGCCGTGGAAAGGCGCGAATGTGTTTTTTATGGTTTTATTCGGGCTAATTTTTTCCAGAACTCAAATCTCACGCCAAATTCCATGGAACCGAAGTGGGGGAGTTCGGACTTCGGCATTTCCTGGATCAAAACGGGCCAGATTTTGCCGAATCCAAATTTTACCGATTTTTTTTTCCAACAACCCTAGTCTCCATCCCTTCTCAGACAATAGCAATTCTTCCAGTTTGGAACAATGATAGTCAGACCAGTATAACAAAGAAAATGACCAAAGTTCTGTATCATGGCAGATTTTATACATGGAGTTTAGAGGAACTAGATAAAGGAGCCTGATTCTCTCTGTGTGTATGCATGCTGTGGTATAATTACCAAAGAGGTATGGTTGATAACTGGCACCTTAAAATTTGGAAATGCCTGTAGGATTGGGTCTGTAGAGAAGAAGAAAACTACTGAGAATAAGTGAGTAAATATACAAGAGGTTAAATTGTTTGCTAATGGTCACTAGAATAAACAGTGATCTCAGACCATCCTACTAACTGTGAGTTCAGTGAGATACTTGTAAGTGCTGTAGCAAAATAAGTTTGAATGAATGGTTTTATGCATGAGGCTGCGATGGGGGTGCAGATATTTTCAATTAGCACAATTTTGCAAGGGAAGACTCCCAAGATTATAATCTTATAATTAGCCAATATTCTCAATTGTTTCAGGATGCTCTAACTTCACTGCTTGTTGACTTCTTGCCACAGAAGCAAAAGAACGTAACTGGTTATCTTAGGCTGAGACACACTCAAGAATCCCTAGAGTTTGGATTTTTCTTATTTCAAACTCTAGTCTATTCTATATCACTCGATATAGAATAATAAAGCTCCTTAAAAAACAAGTGCTGCAAAATATTAAGGAAGGAGGTCTGATATTTCCAAACATTACAAGATATATCATCAGGCCTATGATTGAGGACGGCCACAGGTAACATCAATGCTGGCCTCCTTCCCCCTCCCCACTTTTTTATCTACAACTACTGATTACTGAATTATGAGGGGGCGGGTTGCTGACCTTGTTTGAAGGATTCATCATGGTGTTGGCATCCTGTTCTAGCAGGCACTATATTATACTGTGTCTGGTGTTATTAATTTTAGAAATGATTTTTTGTTTTGTTTCAAGGTATTTTATTGCTATATTGCTGTTTTTAATGTTATACATTTAACTAGGGCTGTCAAAAAAAAAATTCGGTACAGTTCGGATTCGGCCGAATTTGGCCCTTGTGGGTTCGGTACGTGCCGAAGTCCGAACTCCCCCACTTCGGATCCGTTCAATTCGGCGGGAATTCAAAGTTCGGAAAAAAAAATTCGGCCGAATAAAGCCATTAGAAACACAACCGCGCCTTTCCGCGGCTCTGGGGGGGGCATTTTTGGGCTTAGAGGTCCCAAACTTTCAGCAGAGCTTCAAAGGACGTATATTGAAAGACTCCCCAAGTTTTGTAAAGATTGGGTCAGGGGGGGCTGAGATATGGGCCCTGAAAGGGGTCCCCCCCACCCTTAATGTGTATCTCTCCGCAGAGCTTGCCGCCCAGGCACAAAGCTCCCGGCCCGACAAACAGCTGATGAGAGCAAGGGCGGGGCAGGTGCAAAGCAACACAACGGCAGAGCAACCCCTTTGCAAACATGCAAAGGGCGGGGCAGGTGTGAAGAATTTTGCAAAACAATACAACTGCAAAGCAACACAAGCACGCAATGCAACACCTTTGCAACAGTGCATAGCAACACCTGATGCCTGGGAGTTTGCATACCATGGAAAGGGACAGAGGCAGCTAGCTATGCATAATGAGCAGGAGGGGGTGGAATTTCTCCTTTTGCATTGGACTTGGGACCAGGCAGATGCATTCTTTAAGTCACCATTTGAAAACCAGTTTTGAGCAAGCATCAAAATAACCTAACTGATCTTATGAATGAGGAAAAACCTGAAGAATAAAAATGAAGCCCCCCCTCAACCAGGGAGAGAGAGACTGAAGGGGGAACACACACCCCAGGCAGAACCGGCAAAAGCCCCCTTTGGCTTCCCCCCCCCACCCACAGAAACTGCTCCCTCCCCCCACACACACACAGACTCTGCTTTCCCCCCCCACACACACAGAAAAGAAAAAATATAGATTAAAGCCCCCAAAGGGGTCTTACTGTGGCTGTCTTCTGTTCCAGCAGGAAGGGCTGGGAGGCTGGGTAATCCAATATGATTCCATTTGTATCCAATATAAGATCCATACGTATGCATCTCTCGAGGGTGATCCATTCATCCCAATAGGGAAAAGGGGAAAGCCCATATCTCGGGGGGCCCTGACCCAATGTTTACAAAACTTGGGTGGTATCTTAAAAAGCCTTGACTGAAGCTCCGCTGAAAGTCTGGGGTCGGCACACCCAAAAATGCGCCCCCTGCAGCCATGGAAAGAGAAAAGGGGGGGAGCCAATATTTCAGCCCCCACTGAACCCATCTTTACAAAACTTGGGTGGTCTCTTAAGAGGGATTCTCTGAAGCTATGACAAAAGTTTGGCGGCTGCACCCCCAAAAAAGCGCCCCCTGCAGCCACGAAAATGGAAAAGGGGGGAGAGGAAAAAGGGGTGGAGCCCATATCTCGGGGGCCCCTGACCCAATGTTTACAAAACTTGGGGGGTATCTTAAGAAGCCTAGTCTGATGCTTCGCTGAAAGTTTGGGGTCGGCACACCCAAAAATACGCCCTCTGCAGCCATGGAAAGAAAAAGGGGGGGAGCCCATATCTCGGGACCCCCTGACCCAATGTTTACAAAACTTGGGTGGTCTCTTAAAAAAACCTGTCTGAATATCCCCTGAAAGTTTGGGGTCAGTACCCCAAAAAATGCGCCCCCTGCAGCCACGGAAAGGAGCGAATGTGCACAAGCACCCCCTCACACACACATGAGGATTTCCCTCTCTCTCTCTCTTTCCCCGGCCGGCCGCACATCAGCTGATTCCTCCAGTACTCAATCCTGACTGATTGGCCAGAAGAAGACCCAGCTTGGCCACCGATTGGCCGGGGGAGGAGAATGCTGCTTACTGAAGGTTATGCTGCTTACTGACGGCCCCGAATTGGCCGAATTTATTCGTGAACTCCCGAACTCACTGAATTCGGCCCCCCCGGTTGCCCGCCAGTTTTGAGTTCGGTTCGTCCCAAACTAAAAACCGCCGAATCAAGGGAAATTCGGCTGATTTTCAGTTCGGGCCGAACCGAATTGACAGCCCTACATTTAACAAATAAATAAAATATAAATATTACTATGTGCATTCCTAATAAAACATATACCTAATTATCAATACAACCCCATCTGTGAATACTTAAATCCATAGATTGGGACATGTACACACAACAGGTCTTTCTAGAAACCTGAAAAGCCACAGTTTTGCAGAAAAATCTTAAATCTAAAACAAATTTAAAAAACACATTGGGGATTAAACCACCTTCCAAAATAATAGAAACAGTACCTGTATCTTTAAGAAATAATTGCCCCCCCTCAGTGGCCATTGTTAGGCAAACACAATGGTATTGCTAGCCTTCAAACCTTGGTTTCTGTGAGGAAAATGCTGGGGGAGGGGGCAGAGCCCTCCAGAGCAGTTTTGGCCTTTGAGGTAGGATTCATCAGAGCCAGGGCCAGCAGCAACCATCAAATGACTTGCTACCACCTGCGGTTTGCTGCTGTTCAACAGAAGCCACTCCATGAAGCCCAGTGTAGTGGCATAGTGGTTAGAGTTTCAGACTAGGATCTGGGAGACCCAGGTTTTAATCTCCACTCTTGCCCAAAGTCACTCAGCAGTTGCACACTCTCAGCCTAATCAACCTAGCTGTGAGGATAAAATGAAGGAGTAGAGAATGATATATGCTGCTATGGGTCCCCATTGCGGAGAAAGGTGGGGTATAAATTAGGTAAATAGATAACAAATGGAGCTGACAATAGGGGACAGATAAAAGGTAGGTTGGTATGTGGGGGTATGTGGGTGGGAAGGAGAGAAGGAAGCAGGAAAGGTTGAAATATGGGGTTTGCAATGAGAAAGTAGTGGGAGGTAGCAGTTGGCATTTTTTGTTGGTATGTAGATGGTAATTTTTGTTGGTGTGTGTAGTATATCTACAGTGGACCTATCAGTAAATATAGACAATTACACCAAAAGTAAAGCAATTTCTGCATGTGAAACTATAATAATGATCTGGAAAAAATGTAAGAAGGAATTGCTCCACTCTAGGCACCTAAAGCAACTGGTTTTTTTTTTAAAGCATCAACTATTCACACTTGATTGATAGTGATTGTAAAGCATTAGAAAGAGCCAATTTGACAATTAGATTTTATGACCTACATATAGATTGATTAATAACATATGATAACATAAGGCTTGATGTGCAAAAGCATCCTCCCATATGGTTCTAGTGCTTGCAAATAATTTAATATTAAGAGTACAGAGAGACAAATTGGTAACCAAGAGTTTAAATATTTTGGAGAATGTTAGTCCAACTAAAATATTAGTATTTTAGCAGAGATGAATCTTTTATCAAAGATTTATATGATATTAATGGTTATAGAAGGTCAAGAAATATATAAAGCAATGGGAAAGACAGTTACAGACAAATATTCCTGCCAAATATTGTAAATGTATTTAGGACACATCCAGAAACTAGAAGATGTATATATCAGAAACTATTTCTAAGTTAATGTGGGACCCAGGCTATGTAGAGACTGGATTTTAAAGCACCTTAAAGCCCTTCAAGCATTTGCAATACTGTAAAGTGAATCATTTGACTTTTAAGATCACATTAAAATTGTATGATTTTTAAAAGCGCCATCATAGCATTTAACTTGTATCTTTTTGGAATTTCAAATTAACAAGAAAGATGCAGGCCATCCTCCTTATTTCCTATTCATCTTCATCTAATAAAGTGGCTGAAGACTGCTTCCCATCTTTAATTTCTCATCATATGTTTTGACAAATTGTAGAAACATGTGGATAGAAAATGGCTGCATTTTCTTAATCTGTAACGTATGTATAATGTATACATTTGTATGGCTAATGTATGGATTATCACAAAGCATGACGAATAGTTTGGAAGGCCCCAGGAGCTTTTCCAGAACCACAGCTATAGACTGATATTCGACCATTCATACATTACGGATATACACAGGTTGCACATTGCAGAAATTTCCTGGCCACTTCCCCAAATAGTTTTTAAAATGCCAGAATGTAAAAAAATGATGAAACTATAGGTGCAGTTTTAGCTTAGCTGGCCAGCCCACCACAAATGGACATCTGAATCTGCCTTACGTATACTTTAAAGATAGTGTTAGTCTGGGGGGGGGGGGGATGACAGTTCTTTCCAATAGCTGAAGTTGGTTTTAAGGAGGGCTCGTTGCTTCTTTCACTTTTTGTCCACGGCAAACATCTGTAAGGATTTTATTTTCATTTCAAACCTGAAAAAATCAGTTTGACCCAAGGCAATAATGGAACAAAATTAATGTTTGTATCATCTCTCAAACCACTTTCAACTACCTATTAGAATTATTGCTTGATTACAGATTAATACTTTGGCCAGGATCCAAAGAGCTCCTTTAGGCCAACCTAGGATCTTGTGCATTTATTCATTAATTTACAGAATTTATCTGCTGCCTCTCCAGAGACCTGCCAGCCAGGGTTCAAGGTGGGCATGACTCTAGTGGGAGTGGAATATGCTCTGTCTTGCATGATACAACCAAAAGAAGTCTATAACTCAGCTCCAGACACTTATTATAGGAATGAGGCTCTGAAGTCCTTGGGCTTGTGTATTAACTTCCCCTTCCCTCCTCTACTTTGTGTCTCAGATTCTGAAGACTTCTTCTGAACTTGCATTCTGTAATGACATCTGAATTGGGGAAGATACCAAGGTAAAGTCTGCTCTCTTGCCACCAAACCAGGATTCCAAATCACGATTAAGATGTAATTTGGAATCCTGATTTGGGGGTGAAAAAAGAAATCAGTTTTCTGTTTTGCTCAGTTAGAAATCACAATTTATGAATGAAACAGGACATTTTCATTATTCAAGCCATGTTTGATGGAGGAGGGAGGTGGAAGGGGAAGGAGTGCATGAGCCCAAGGATTCAGAAATTTGTGTTTCATAATGCTCAGTGAAGCCTGTATTTATTCTACACTAACAATTCAGGTCCAGAGGGCAGTTAATATTTAAGGTGCCTTTTTCTTTTCAATCCTCCCTTCAGTGCCACATATGATTCTTCCCTTCTTCCACTATTGCCACACTATCATGTTCCTCCTCCATGCTTTTTTCTAAGGATAAGCTGAGATGCTATAAGAATGAATTAACGGTTCTCAGCCAAGCATGCTGATAGCAACTCCTACTTCTCCTACTTAAATAAAAAAACACACGATTAGTTCCACAATTCAAAAACATTGGTCTAAACAATGAGAGTTTTAGTATGTGTGTGTGTTAAGTGCCATCAAGCCACTTCTGACTCATGGCGACCCTATGAATCAATGTCCTCCAAAACATCTGTTGCGGGAAAACGGGGGTTCGAGGAGGAGAGAGACCCGAGACAGTTAGTCGAGAAAAAAGTTTTATTGCAGCTGCGGCTCAGGCCGCATTAACAAGCACAAAGACTGAGCCCCGATTGTACTGGGGCATCAACTTTTATCCTTGTTCCATGTTAAGACGTGGCACTTCAACATTTGGTGCCTGTATAGCTTATCTGGTAGTTTCACAGTGTCAGGAGCACAGCACTTCACTCGGTTCCCTTATCATTTACCATGACTTTTCCCCTACTGTCTCAACACATGAAGTTGTCTTATACTAAATCAGACCTTTCCCCTACTGACTCTCATCCTATCTTTAACAGCCTTGCTCAGGTCTTGCAAAGTGAGGGCTGTGGCTTTCTTTATAGAGTCAATCCATCTCATGTTGGGTCTTCCTCTTTTCCTGCTGCCTTCAACTTTTCCTAGCGTTATTATCTTTTCCAGTGACTCCTGTCTTCTCATAATGTGACCAAAAGCACGATAGCCTCAGTTTAGTCATTTTAGCTTCTAGGGACAGACCAAGCTTGATTTGCTCTAGAGCCCATTCGTCTTTTTTGGCAGTCCACGGTATCCGTAAAACTCTTCTCCAACACCACTTTTCAAATGAATCTACTTTCTTCCTGTCAGCTGTCTTCATTGTCCAACCGTACCCGTACATAGTAACACAGAATACTGTGGCATGAATTAACTTGATCTTGGTTGCCAGTGAGACACCCTTACATTTAAGAATCTTTTCTGGTTCCTTCATGGCTGCCCTTCCCAGTCTCAGCCTCCTTCTGATTTCTTGGTTTCAGTCTTCCTTTTGGTTGATGATGGAACCAAGGAACAGAAAGTCTTGAATAATTTTGTTTCCTCATTCTTTGGCACTTTCTGATTTATCTTTCACCAGTAGTCATTTCAAGTCTTCACTATTTTCTACCAGTAATACGGTATCATTGGCATATCTCACATTATTAATGTTCTTCCTCACAATTTTCACTCCACTTTCATCTAAATTATACTAATTTACCTAGGCGCCTCTAACATACGAGTCACAATACAACAACCCAGCTAGGTGAGCAGATGGAAGGCACCAGATGGAATAAAAGGTGTTAACCGCAATGGGGCGGTTAGGGAGGCCAGTCTTTATATATAGGAATTGTAGCTGGCCTCAACCATATCAGTTACAAAGGTAGGAAGTTACTCCCAGCCCAGCTCAGAAATGTCTATTCTAACAGTGCCTGTTCAGGCAGAAGGAAGTCTTCCCCAACACCCGAAGCCGCAGGGCTGAGAAGAACCTGAGTCTCAGCAGAGCTGCTGCAGTCAGAGTAGTATTGACAGCATTGACCTGGATGGGCCAGTTGTCCGGTTCAGTATAAATCTCAGGTATCGGTAGGGGAGGGGCCGTGGCTCAGTGGCAGAGCAGCTGCTTGGCGTGCAGAAGCTCCCAGGTTCAATCCCCAGCATCTCCAGTTAAAGGGACTAGGCAAGTAGGTGATGTGAAAGACCTCTGCCTGAGACCCTGGAGAGCTGCTGCCAGTCGGAGTAGACAATACTGACTTTGATGGACCAAGGGTAAGACAGCTTCATGAGTTCATGATTATCTTTAGGGGAGGGGCCGTGGCTCAGCGGCAGAGCCTCTGCTTGGCGTGCAGAAGGTCCCAGGTTCAATCCCCGGCGTCTCCAGTTAAAGGAGCCAGGCAGGTAGGTGAGGGGAAAGACCCCTGCCTGAGACCCTGGAGAGCGGCTGCCGGTCAGAGTGGAGTCTATTCAGTAGACCATGCTGACTTGGAGGGGCCGAGGGTCTGGTTTAGTGGAAGGCAGCTTGGGCAGGTGAAGGGGGTTCAGTGCCTCAGAGGCACCTGCTGATGACGGCGGTCAGCCGGGGGTGGAGGGCGGCACCAGGCGCGCGGCGTCCCGAGGCGCAAGCGCCCCCTCCCCACCGAGGAGCGCGCGAGGGGTGGGCCCCCCGCCCTCCCTCTCCCCCCACCACAAGGGACAGGAGCCGGGGAGGGGGAGCGGCGGCGTGATAGGCTCGCGCCTGGCGTGGCCCAGGAGCCTGGTTGGTGCTCGGCGGGCGTTTGGCAGCGGGGCCGGGCAGGGAAAGTGGCGGGCGGGGTGTGGCGGGCGGCTCTCGCCCGCTGCGCTCCAGCGACACTCGGCGCCAGGGAGCAAGAGAGCCAGCGCACTCGCCACTCAGCCAGCCGGGCGGGCGGGCAGGGAGAGAAAGAGAGAGGGCGCGCAGCTCTTTCCCTCCGTCCCTCCGTCCCTGCCGCCCGCGTCTGGGGGACACCTGTGGGGGACGTCTGAAGGGGACCCCCGTTCCCGCCTTCCCCCCACCCCGCGCAGCCTTTCCGCCGCCTGGGCTCCTCCCGCCCGCCCCATGCCTCCCTGGCAGCTCCGCCGAGAGCCTCGTGGAGAATGGGAAGGAGCCGCCCTGCTTCGCCCCTCTGAAAAGGGACCCGCGCGGCCGGCGGAGCCCCTCTGCCCCTCGGGCGCGCGCGCCAGGAACTTGGGGGAAGGCGGCGCGGGCCGGGCCGGGCCGGGCTGCGGCGGGCCGTTCAGGTAAGGCGGCGGCGGGGTGCGGTGGGGTGGGGAGGGGTGGGGAGGGGCTCTCCGGCCGGGTCGCGCGGCTGCCGGCCCGAGCGCCGCGCTCCATCGCCAGGCTCGACCCGCAGCGGCGGACCCGGGAGCGGAGCGGGGATGTGGGCCACGGGACTCGGCCGGGTTGGGAGCGTCGCGGGCGGTCGCCGGCTCGGGGTCCCGGGACCTTTGGCGGGGGAGCTGCGCCCGAGCCGAGGCTTCCTTGGTGCCCGTTGGAGCCGGCACCCTTGGTGCCCGTTGCCGAGATCCTGGGAGGCGCGCAAGTCCGGGATCGCGGTCGCCCCCCCCCCACCCCAATGATCACCTGTGCAGCCGGCCTGACCCTGCTGCGTCTTCAGATCCAAGGAGGGGGCGAGCGTGCAACTCTTTGGGCTACTCGGATAGGATCGCTCCCGGACCGGCGCTTTATTCGAGAGCGGGTTCCTTGAGCCCCTTCGCAACCGCCCCGTCGGGGTTATCCGGATGGTGTAAACGCTCCCCCCCCCCATTGAAGTTTATGAGAGTGAGAAGGATCTGGGCAGCTTTTGTTACTCTGGAATAGTGGACGCCGGGTAGAAGGGGGTAGAAGGGGGGTGATCGTCGGCGTGGGGGGTGGGAAGACCCTTGGCGGCGCAGCTGGGTGGCTGGATCTCCCTGGAGCAGTGGTTCCCAACCTTTTTTTGACCAGGGACCACTAGGACTTTTTTGTTCGGTGCAGGGACCCCAAGGTTCAAAATAAAAATTCAGAGAATATGAAAATAAGCTTTAATCATAACTGTTAGTTAAACAGAATAATATTTGAATATATATATTTTATAATAGAGAACCTTTAATTGAAAATATTAATTTATTATGGGTTTATAACTTTGTTTTGCGGACCTTAATTTAGTTCTCGCGGACCCCTGGGGGTCCACGGACCCCTGGTTGGGAACCAGTGCCCTGGAGAGAGGTGCCCGATCGGCGAGCTGGCCCCGCGCCGGTCAGTGGGAAACGTTTGGCCTCCGGGCGCTTTCACACATGCCGAATAATGCACTTGCAATCCACTTTCAGTACACTTTGCCGCTGGATTTGGCAACGTGAAACCGTTCGTTGAAGTGCATTGAAAGCGGATTATTCAGCACGCGTGAAAGATCTGCTTCCCAGGCGAGGACGGGGGCTATGGGGGCCTCCTGGCCCCTCCCCTCCAGCCTTTCCCGGCGAGGCGAATCTCCTGCCCGGCTGCTGTGATCCGGGGTCTGATCTTCCCTTTAACCTCTTCACTTGGGGGAAGCTGCTGGGGAGGGGGGGTAGCTGCTGTGTCGATACCTGGGGTGCTCTCTTGATGCTAGTCAAAGTGCCGGGGCGTGTGTGTGTGTGTGTGTGGGGGGGGGAGATCAACCCAAATTCGAATTCTCTTGCGTCCGACTTCTGACTTTTTGGCCACTTATGCATGGGAGGTTGTGCCTTGGATTTGCTGCTCTCTAGATGCACGTTTTCCCCATCCGAATTCTCAAAACTCTGCCTGGGGGCTTATTGTTGAGTTTTGAGAATTTGGATGGGGAAAACGTGCATCGACAGAGAAGCAAATCCAAGGCCAAACCTCCCATGCATAAATGACCTGTTCACAAACCTGACCCTGCAGTTTCCTTCAAGGTTTTTCTGCCTTTGGCCATTTATGCCCGGGAGGTTATGCCTTGGATTTGCTGCTCTCTAGATGCACGTTTTCCCCACCCGAATTCTCAAAACTCTGCCTGGGGGCTTATTGTTGAGTTCTGGGGATTCGGATGGGGGAAATGGGCATCTAGAGAGCGGCAAATCCGGGGCAAAACCTCCCGTGCATAAGAGGCCAAAGTTTCCTCTTGTCCTCCCCTCTCCCCCCTGCGGTGCCGGTTCCAAAAATCCTGGAAGCGTCTGGGCAAAGCGAAGCCCGAGAGCGGATCTGCACCGGGGCAAGAAAAAGTTAACGATTCCGGAGGTTTCCGTTTGAGAGGGGGGGTGGGTTGCCCGGAGGGCTTGCTTCTTAGGCTGGTTCTCTGTAGCTCTACCCCTCCATAAACCCACACTAGCGGAAACGCTCTTCTAAGAAAGGAGATGAGGCACGCGATTTGCCACCCCCTGAAAACTCTCCATTAAAATAACGGTTGTCTAGCATTTGATGGGTGTGTGTGTGTGTGTGTGTGGACGATTTGGCTTTCTGGAAGATGAGTGAGGAGACTGAGCAGGAAAGGGAAGCGGATTAAGTAGGGAAGTTGCCAGAGACAGACTGGTCTATAAATGCCCGTTTGTTTTCCTTCTGCTGCCAGAATCTGACCCTGCAGTTTCCTTCAAAGTTTTTGTGCCTAACCACTTGCAGAAAATGGGACCCTGGCACTTGCTTTTCTACCCACACCACCACAATCTAACCAAAATAGAATCCAAACAAGCTCTTCAAGCCAGAATTTAAATTGCTGTTTAAAATGTTGCCAGAGTATGTGCTGGGATTTAAATGTCCACCATCACTTTGTGTGTGTGTGTCCCCTCCCCCCCCCATTTCAATGACAGTCAATGTCAGAGATGAGTTTTGGTTTGCCTACCAGTTTTCTCTTTTCGCCAGAATCCCTACTGAAGGCTCAGAAAGGAAGAAATAGAAATCTTCTTTTAATTTTGTGACAAAAGTTCCTTGTGGTTAACATTGAACTATTCTTGTGCATCAGAAAGTTACATTTTAAACTCCTCCCTAAGTTTCTAAACTATCAGTTTATTTAAAACCAAACCTTCTACAGAAATAACTGTTCTTTTCCAGACTGTTGAGATTTTGTTTGTTTTTGTTGCTGTATCTTTTGGAAAATTCAGTGGATTAGCCTAGCAATTAAGTCTGGCAGTTGCCCTGTTTTAATTCATAGCAATTAAAGCAGAGGAGATGGAAAGATATTACTGAATGGATTGGGTATGAAATATGTGTGGCTTCTATTACACATTTATTTCAACAGAGTTGAGAGTTGTGACTATAAAGTATTTCTTAATCACTAGCAGATACAGCTTTTATCTCTCAGAGAGTATATAATTGAAGGGTCTCACTGCTCTAAAAAAAAAGCTCTCCCCACAAGTTTATTTGTTCTGGACCTATTTAACACTTGTGTGGGAAAGTATCATGCCTTCCTCAAGCTGGTTAGCTTATTGTTACAGATAAATGCAATATCCTTGCCAATGCCACATAGAGAGAGAGAATACTGCCTTTGAAATAATCATTGTGGGTTCCGCTATGAAAGGGAAATTAACGATTGGGTCCAGATTATGGCTTCTAATGTCCTCTGCTGAAAAAAAAAAGATTTTTAAAAAGTGAAATATAGATTTGCATATGGAAGCTTGTAGTAAATATATATATATATATATGTATTTCTTTTGGAATCATCCTGCGAAATCCCAGCTTGCTCTGCTGGGATGCTGAGTGCTATTAAAGTACACAGGAAGCCGTAATGCAAAATAGGTTCTGCTCAGTATAGGACCTATTCATTTGTCAGTCAGTGTCAAAGAGGTGGTTGTTCTAATATAGGATCAAGTCTGGAGATGTGAGCAATCCAGCTCTGCACTGGCAATTTAAATTCAATTTGACTTAACTTTTAAAACTTAAGTCAATAGGTATTTGTTGAGTCCAGATTTCCATTGGGTTAACAATAAAGAATCTCCACTTAAATTTACAACAGTAAGCTAATCTGACATTTATCTAAGTATATTTTCCACAAATGTCTACCCTGATCCTGTGCTTAAATCTTCATACAGTTCCTTCAAGCTGCAGTCCGATTAACACTTACAATGGAGTAAGTGTCACTGAATAAAATGGGATTTACTCCTGAGTAAACATGAATAGGAGTGGGTTAGTCTGATTTTGTCTTATATATTGCCCAGTAATATGCTAAGTACTATAAAAACACAGATACGAAGTGTTTACAACTGTCTGGAGAAAAAATGCCCTGTCCCTTTAATAGAGACTTAATGTGATGTTATTTACTTTCATGTCATTCCCACACATTAAGCCTCTAATAAAGGGACAGGACATTTCCCCCCAGCCCTGCTAGGAAACCTTCCTTCCACTCATGTTAGTGGAAGATTTCTACCATGAATAACAGAAGGACAGTGAACAGAAGATTCCTTTAGAAGCAGAATAGTATGTTTGTAATTAAGCTATTGCATGTATATGGTAGTTCTTAGCTTTTTATGGCCATACTCAATGTAATGTTTTGCATCCATGGATAGCCTGGAGAAAGAATACATTAGAGGCATTGAAGAATCTTGCTAGATACTAATAAACACAACTTAAATAAAGATGTTTGTGTGAACTATATCTAGAGGTCCTGATTCTTACTAACAAAATTTTATATTTCACCCCTGAGCAGATTGTGTGGGTGAAATGTTGCTATTAAACATTTTTACTTACACGAAAAACTTTCCTGTCTTTTCTATACTTTCCTTTCTCAGCAAGCTTCCAAAACAGAGTGGTATTTGAACCAGGGTTTCCCAGATCCTAGACTGATACTCTAACCACTATGCAACTTTAGCTTTGCTTATACAAAACATCCCTTTAAACCAATTACTAATTTTGATGATTTTACCAAACACGCCTTGTACCAGGAAGGTTATTTGGAACTAATGTGTAAGATTTCCTCTTTTGCCTTAAACAAATAGCAGGTTGCACATTAGCTGCCAGGATTAATTCATTTTCTCTAGTCTGCCTAAGATGGATATGGTCATAAATATATTTGTCAAATTGAAAGCCAATTGTACAGATTTGGAACTATCAAGAATTGCTTTCATTCTGAAATGAAGAGGCGATGGCAACAAAGTTGAATATTAGCATACTGTTTTCTGCACTCTGATTTCAGAAATCAGCAAAAGCTTACAACATGAAATATTATTACATTATGTTTGTACATTATGTTTGTACATTAAGTTTTATTGCTTTTAAGAGTAAACACTATTTTTCTGAGTCAGGCATTCTGATGCTTCAAAGATAACTGCCACCTTGAAAAATTATTATAATATTCTGAGGAAATCTTAGGTATTATCTACAGGCGACCCTCAGGTTTCTGTGAAGAACATGAAGGGTGCTGTGTTCCTTTCGCTGTATTGGAGGGTGGGGGGTAAAAAGCAATTAGTGAAGCATGCAACATATTTTTCTAATCTGAATGTGTAGATTTCTCAAATGCATGTTAAGCAGATGTGTGAGAGCTTGTGTATATCTTCACGTTTTTAAAACCCTAGCTATAAACTCTACAATTCTACAACCCTACAAAGATTGAAACTCTACAGAGAAGCACTTCATGGCACTTAGTTCTACATGACAGCTGCTACACAGACACGCTTGCAACATTGCTGAATGAATGTTCACAACATCCCTATTCTCCAAGTTCTACAACAACCCTGCAAGGGCAAAATGTAATAGTGAAGAACCATGTACTCATTATTTGATCTACTGGAAACATCTTTACCCGCCTTCCATTTCCTTGAATCCACAAGGCAGCAAACAGTATTTTAAAACCACAATACACTTTTTAAAAGATAAACAAAAACCCTGCCAATAATGTTAAAAAGAACCAGCAGAAGCCCAATAGAAGCAGCAGCAGCAGTAAAAGAATATCACCAGCACTGTATCATATAGTATAGCTGCATTTAGCCTCCCAAACCCACTCTTAAGAAGTCATCCTTTGGCCAGCTGCCTAAATGCCAGCAAGGATGAAGCCAAACACACCTCCAGAAACTGACTTCAGTGGTCCTTACAGAATTGCCAGCATCGTAGGGGATGCTTACCTGTGGTTGCTGGTTGCCCTCCCTAACAGCGGCCAACCAAGAATTTCCCCAGTAACTTAAGGGTCAGACTGCCCTTGCCAGGGAGCAGGTTCCATAATCTTGGCATCACCAACAAATATGCCACAGACTCTATCTTCTGGCATCAGAGGAGGGCCATGAAGCAGAACTTTTGAGGAGGATCCTGTAATCAAAAGAACTGTATTCAATATATTCCCACACATTCTAAACATATATGAGGTTGATTTCAGTTAAATCTCCTACTTGACTAATTGTGAATTTAAGACACAGTTCTTGAAGCTGATCTCCCTGAACATGAATTTCAGATGCATATCACACATAAAGGAATGCATTTCTCAGTCCAGTTACAGCTTCTTCCCTATAAATGTGTATTAACAACATGACACAAGCCAGGAAAAATGCAATGCATTAAGCAGCTAATATTAAACAAGTAAAACTCAAGAGCCAACAATCAAGTCTATTAAATATTTCTGTTAAAGATATGTTAGTAACTTGATGAATGCTCTGTCCAAGAGTTTTGCATAAATATTCTTTATCTATTGTGTATCTGATCCGCATTTTCTGTTTAATGTATGGCCAGTAATCAATTAGCCTTTGAGCTCTTGCATTAAAAAGTGTCCCAGAGTGAAGAGAGTTTAAATTATGCCACTTTGGTTTGTAGATAACCAAAATAAAAGCAGGCAGAAGTGCCACTGGGTGGTACGTTAAATACTAGCAGCAGTTATTTCGGTATGAGCTTTCGTGAGTCAGAGCTCACTTCTATAGATAAGTGTGTGAAAGGAAATTAATGGAAACTCTTTTTGGGGGGGGGCTGGGGGAACTGAAGCAGAGATGCTTGGTGTGACTTCTTCCATTAATTCCTGGTATCATCTTCTTTCACATAACTATCTGAAGAAGTGTGCTTTGACTCATGCAAGTTCATATTGAAATAAATGTTGGTAGTCTTTAAGGTGCCACTGGACTTTTGTTTTCTTTTTCTACAACAGACACGACTATCCCTTTGCAATCACCATGGAAGAACGACAGGCAAGCAAACCCTATATATAACAAGGTGTTACGTTGTTAACTTTAGTATTAGCTAGCTAATGTAGATGATTCAGATGAAAAGCAGATGTTTCTTAGATATCTGTACATGTAATCAGTGCATAAGAAATTCTGCAAGGCAGTCATAGCCTCCGTTTGAAAGAGGTTAAGCATCTATTATCTCACTCTTAAGTTTTGTCACAAGAAAAATGGTCCATCATTTTATGGGCAAATTTTAACCATTTGGAAATTAAGCATCTCCTGCTATTAACCAGATACAGTTAAACTGGAGGGTTTGGATTTTAGGTATCATAAAAAATATTGAGTTGAATGGAGCTGCAACCAACATAACCGTTCATTAAATCTAAATCTACATGATTCAACTGCACTGTACACTGCAGCGTCACAGCAAGCATTTTACTGGCTACTGCTTGGCCTTCCATTGAATGGAGAAAAACATTGTGTACATCAGTAGTCCTAGCCACACATTTCGGTGATGGTGGTGGCTCCAAAACCTTCTGTCACAATCATGACATTGCTGTTGAATGTCTGTGTGCTAATGGTGAGGGGCACATTATATTTCCCTGTAAACTGGCATACCCAGAGGCTGTCAGGTATCAAGATGTAGAGAAAGTGACCAGGAAAGCACAGGTGTTAAATCTGTCAATATAATGGTATACCTCAATATTTGCTGTTGATAATTTGGCATTGTAGTTCTTAACCACTGCACCACACTGTTCTTTGCTGTTGATAATTTGGCATTGTAGTTCTTAACCACTGCACCACACTGGCTCTCTCTTGTGTCATTTAGAACTGTGACTGGTTCAAGGTCACCCAGCAGGCTTTATGTGTATCGGAGTGGGGAAACAAACCCAGTTCATCAGATTAGAGTCCAGATTAGAGTCTGCCGCTCATGTGTAGGAGTAGGGAATCAAATCGTTCTCCAGTTTAGAGTCCACCACGCTGGCTGGGTGAATTTGGGCCATTCGTACACTCTCAGCTTAACCTACCTTACACACTTGCAGTGACCATAAAGTTGATGAGAATGATGCAAGTCACTTTGGGTCCCCATTGAGGAGAAAGGTGTGGTATAAATGAAGTAAATAAATAAATATTGTACACAAGTTAAAATGTAGTCCTAAGAGAACACTCCTAAGCAGGTTGACTCACTGTCCTATCCCATTTAAGTCTATTCAGTGGGGCTTAATCCCAAGAAAGTGTTGTTAGAATGACACTGTAGGTATATTTACTTGGAGTAAGCCCCACTGTGAATAATGGGAATACTTTTGAATAAAACTGCTTTGGATTATGTGCATGTGAGTAACATATAGTTAGTCCCATATACTATCACATATTTTTTAAAGTTCTGAAAACAGGTTCAGGTGTGGCTGCCTTGCTCTGAAAATCTACCATGTTTTGTGGCTACAGATAAATGTATAAAATAAGAACATGTATCTTTCCAATACTAAAATAAGTTCCCAAATAATTTAAGCAAATTGTAGTATATTTTGTCACAACTGCAAGATCTGATGGTTAGAAATCCAAATTCACTGATTTCAGGGGAATAGATTTTACAAGAACGTGTAGATACATTTTTCTCTTAAGTATCCTGAAACTTTTCACAGCCTGATGCAAAACTGCAGATCAGTTTCAAATGTAGACTTCATCTTTAAAAAGTCTGGACTGTTATCACAGTACCTGTAACCACAAGATAATTTCTCATGGTTTGTTTAAGGCATGTTGATTTCCTGAACAGAAACGATTCTTGAATTTAAAAACTATTGCAGATTTTGCCTTTTGTCTTGCAAAAAGATTTGTTAAAGAAGATTTGATTTTTATACCCTACTTTTTCTCTACCTAAGTCTCAGAGTGGCTTACAATCACAATCCCTTCCTCTCCCCACAACAGGCAACTTGTGAGATAGGTGGGGCTGAGCGTGTTATGAGAGAACTGTGACTGGCTCAAGGTCACCCAGCAGGCTTCATATGAAGGAGTGGGGAATCAAACCCGGTTCTCTAGATTAGAGTCCATCATTCTTAATAGGGTTGCCAACTGCCAGGTAGTAGCAGGAGATCTCCTGCTAATTCAATTGATCTCCAGCCGATAGAGATCAGATCACCTGGAGAAAAATGGCCGCTTTGGCAATTGAACTCTATGGTATTGAAGCTGCTCCCCTCCCCAAACCCCTGCCTCTTCAGGCTCCGCCCCCAAAATCTCCCACTGGTTGAGAAGAGGGACCAGGCAACCCTAGTTCTTTACCACTGCACCACACTGTCTCTCTCTTGTGTCATTTATTTTTTTAATAAATGTCAAATATGTTCTGAAAAATAGCGAATAAACACAATCAAAATACCATTTTGTAAAAGAATACATTTTACAATGACACAAAAGACAAAAGTTATAACTATGTCAGTTTAAAAAATTGCAGAAAAACAACCCCCAACCCCCAAATTTAAGGAACACCAGGAGTATGTTTCACTTTCCTGGTGCTTTCATGCAATGAAGCAACAGCTTTAACCACCGAACATCTGGGTCCTAGCTTCTGTTACAGTAGAGCTTTTTAAGGGCAAAGTATGCCTTGTTTGACTGTGCATTCATTTAAGGCCTGTAAACTTTGCAATGATTTTAAAAACACAAAAACCATCTCCCTTTTCAAAGAACTATTTCCTTCCAGTCTTCTCTTTTAATCTTACCATTTAGGTGAAAGCAGAATTTAATTTGATTACTAACTGGGTATTTATCATGTCATTCCTCAGTCTTTTTTCTTTTTTTTTTTACAAGATATAGACTCTCTAACTGATACATTAAATTTATATGTAGCATTTCACACTTTTTTGGGGGGTAATATCTGATGTTTTATATCAAAGTTAATATAACAGGACAATCATGTTTTAAATTAGCTAGTGTAGTTAAAACAACACTACAAAGCTACTTCGGGTGGTTTTCAAAAACAAGTATTTGTGTTTGTTTTCTCTGTCTTTCATTATGTGCCTAAGAACTATAGATATGGAGAAAAGTTGGATTGAAGTAAAGTCGAGAAAACTTACAATATTTTCACATGCTAACTAACATAACAAATAAATTCATGTCTGTTTCTTGGAATATTACCTCCTTGTAAAAATGGTAAAAACTTGGAGGTATGACATCTAGGGTATACTATCCGTTAGATAATGCTCATGTGCTTATGTGTCATTGATTTGGGTCTTAAGTGGGCTGACTCAGATGTAGGTCACATTTTATTTAGGGCTGCATTCAACTGAGTTTACCCCCGGGAAAGTGTTCTTAGGATTGCAGCTTCAGTGTACTACCTCCTCAAGTGAATATAAAAGATATACTTCTTATTTTTTTTCCTCACCAAGCAAAAGGGGAGAATGAAGCAAGTGAAACTACACTGTAGAAATTACAATTTAATGCATAAAATAAATTAGCAGTCCATTCCTTAAAGTATTTACACAGGAATAGAGTTCACTATGTTCGTTAAAACTAACATTTTATGCTGCTCACTTGAGACTAAAGCCCCACTCAGAGGGACTTATTTCTGACCAAATGAGCAGAGGATCAGTCTGCATTTGAATTAAGGATTACAGACCCAAGAGGACTATAAAAGCGTCATATTTGTGAGTTGTACATATCTGGAAAACAATTACGGAAACAAGAATTGTTAGTGTGGAGAACATGTAAGTTGTGCTATTGTCTTAAAGTGAAAGTAAGGCCTTCACACCCTTTTCATCAGAAGATGTCCATTTGTGATTGGAAGTGAGTATTTTGCTGGCAAGAATTTTTTTTTTAAGCCAAATGTATTTTAAGCTAAATATACTTCTGCCAATTGAGTTTTAACCAGCAAATTTATATTTGCGGAAAGTATCAACCAAAGTTAAGGATACTAGAAAGATACATGTAACATGAGAACATCCTTCATTATTTTAGAAAACTGCAATGGGGGTATCTCTAAAAGGGAAAATATTTGCTCTTTAAATTGATGACCAGCCCAGGGGAGGAAATCAAAACTCAAGAATGGTGCAACACCATTGGATAAGGCTCATAAGCTGCCCTTGTTTCTCTGCCTTTGTTGCTCTGCCTCCCCACCCCAGTCCTGTTCCTCCTGCCCTACTAAGCCTTCACTGCCATACACTACAGATGGGTGTTCTGTTTTTCATGCTGTGAAATCAAACAGTGTTGGAAATTTCTGGGCAACAGAGAGCATGACTATTGCCCTCCAGCTGAGTGATAAAAGAACTGCCACAGTGTTCTAAGCTGCTGAAATTTGAAAATATTTGGGCACTGGGAGTCATTTAGTGAACATTTTGCACTCAGAGGCAATCTTAGATAATGACGTTTGGCAGTATCCTCATTAGTCTGGTATCTTATTCAGTGAGAAGTTTCACCTAGCTCCACTCTGGTATGTGTAGTCAACATTCTACTGCTTCCTTTACATTAATCCTTGACTTCCAAGGCAAAAAAAAAAATCTCTTTAAAGCGTACTATGAGTACTATGGGGAAAGAGTAGGAAGAAATGTTGACTATATAGAGAAGTTGTCTTCTTTCCCCATAAAAGTCAATAATTATATCCTGCACCTTAATTAAACAATATGTAATAGGATACCTGGTGGTTATAGAGACTTCCCTAGGACAATCCTAAAACTCATCTCTGAAGGTTTAATATGGAGATTAATCTGGGCATGCACCACAGTGGCCAGATGTTTTCTGCCCAGGAAAGGCCATAGCTAGCTAACCAGTTGAAGCTGATAAAAGAAACTCCTAACCACAGTTGCCACCTTCTTATCCAATGTTAGGCCTGGGTTCAAGAGCCCCCCCCCCCACTAAGGACCTGTTCCTTCAAAGGAAGTGCAACCCTATCTAGAACAGATGACACCTTAAGGCCAAGGGCCTGATGCATTTGGATGTACATCCCAATATGAGGGAACATCAGTCCAGATTCTTTAATGGTGGAGACATGTTTCTTCTTACCCAGTAAGAAGAATTTGTGAATGCTCCTTTTAAAAATATGGATGGGCTCGTTTTGCAGGACCTAAACTATTCATGAAGTTTGTGTTTAGGTTCAGTGCTAAATAAACCCATATTGTTATTTAATAGAATTTGGGTGAAATTTGACCTCAGTGCAATATAAAATTGTAATTAACTGTCCGTACACCTTTCCTGAGTAGAGTTCTGATCAATGGTTGGCTAGTAGAAAATTTTGTTTACTGGACTAAAAAACTGCTATGCAAACTAGTTTCTACCTGGCTTTTGGGTCAGTAGCCCAAAACAAATGCATTCATGAGCCAAAGTAACTGGTAGCTCAGCAAACTAATAGAACCGATATTAACCATTGTTCACCAGGTGAAATCAAGAGCAAATCCAATGAGGTCAGCAGTTACAGCATATGATAATTGAACCCCATATTCTATTCTAATTGTACTTCTGGTTTTTTTAAAGACAACATTTGGCAAAAAAAAAAAACCCTCTTTGGCAGGATATCAGTTACATAATATATTGTTTAATGCATAGGAACCTGAAATCATGCCATCTATATGCTCTACAACTGGATAAAATCAGGGGCTGTAAAAAACATTTCTCCTCTTTATCATCTTATGAGTTCATTAATAAGTTATTCTGTTTATGACTAATGTTCATCTAAGGATTGTTAATAAACTTTTGTTAAGCCTGATGATGCTTCTCAGGATCAGTCTATTGGGTCTTCAACACAACTCAGTTTATCTTCTGCCTCTGAGAAATGCAATTCCCTTGACACACATTCCAACCCCCACTTAATCTGGAAATAATAATGCAGAACAGGAAAGCAACTGAAACAGACTTCCCACCTCCTGGTCTCTACATATGTCCTCCAAATCCCCCAGCAGTCCCAGAAGCATGAAGATCCTGAACTTTGAACTAATTAAAAGATTTTTTTTAAAAAAAACTTGTTTTATTTTACTTCTTTTTCTTAAAAATTGCCTTTAAAATACCAAGTATAGAGCAACATAGTGAACAGAGAGTTTTGAAAGTTTCCAGATTGTTGTCATGGTCACTCATCAGTGGCATTCTGACCTGTGTGTCTGTTTATATGCCCTCTTTCTTTTTTCAGAGAGGCTAGTTAAAGGACTAACCTTTCCCTACCACACTGGACAAATAAACAATGAAGAAGCAGCTAGCAAGTCTAAATCATACTCCCCTTGATAGTTTGATTTTGATAACTCTTATACAGCTTTATGTTTGCCCATGACAATTTAGCGAGAGCTGCCCATCAGTCTGTAAATTACCTCCGATTAAAGAGAGATTTTGAAGCCTGATTTTGGCACATGATTACAAGTTTTTTTCAAAGCAAATGGATCTTAGAACATTAATAGCCAACTGTTTATTTTCTACAGTACGAAAAAACCCAGATTAATATGAAATAATATCTTGATTTGATGGCTTAATTCACACTGGAGCACCAAAGGAGGATCAGGTTTTAAATATTCAACTGATGAAAGCAATACCCTAGCTCCCAACTGATTTTTATGTGCTTTAAACCGTGCCTATGTACTGAGCTGAGAAGTTTTTATTCCAGTTTACTTGTGAACATTCTTCATTTAGTTTTGTAGAACAGTTGAAAAGAGCTTTTTCAATTTGTTCATCAGACTTAGAGGTTCAAAGCTATCATAAAAGAATTTACATGGTCTGGCTGGTTTAACCTGGCTGAATTTACTGATCTGTAGATCAAAGGTACAGGATAATTGTGCCAAGACTGGTGGTAATGAGCTTACAGATAGTTTGGCCTTGCTACAAGGAATCAGGTTATGTAAACGCCCACAGACAAAATAGTGAATAAGTCAGTAAAAGGGTATAAAAATTATTGTAAGGATCTCTTCCGTCTTCAGTACAATTTAGCTTCATCTGAACTTTTTCAAAATCTTGTGATACTTCAGTGGCCTGAAAAGCAGCTTGAACAAAGGTTATCAAGGACTTACATGGAGGATATCAAATGATATAAGATTTGATATCATCCTTTTACCTCTTTCTAGCTCACAATACTGGGCCCAATACAAAGAAATAAAGAATCTGGCATGACTCTTACGATACCATAAAGATACACAGAGTGCACTTGAAGGGCTCTAGCCAAAGTTCCACTTAGGAACTTGTGTGTGTGTGTGTGTGTGGGGGGGGGGGTTTAGGATCTTAAGGAACACGAAATGTTTTCCTTTCGAAATTTACTCAATATTATTGCATATTAAAAAAAAGACCCTGATAAAAAGTTTTAATGTGGTGGATGAACAGTAGAAAAAAGTTGCCAGAGCAGAATGGTCGCATCCAGAAGCCACTTCCTGAGGCTATACAGAAATAATGTTGTAATGGGGAGACCCATGAGAGAGATGTAAAGGAGTGAAGATATTAAGGAAATCTGAGACACATGGCAAGAGCTAGCAGGAGAAATAAAAACAGCACACTGGAGGGAGTAAGCAGTAGAAGGCATGCAATCAGTACAGCGGTGCATTTCTTAGTTTAGCAATGCACTAGTATTTGCTGTTTCTCTTCAATTCTTTTTTGCATAATTCTCTGACATTGATTGGATGAAGACAGGTCTGAGATGGCTAAAACTCAGGAAGGCTCCCACACTTCATTTTAATTTATTTAAAGTGAACAACATAACAAAATCTCACTCCACAATTAGAACAGAAACTCAAACCACACAGATGCAAAAAGTCTGACCCAGGCCTTTTATGCACGGTCTGTTTCCACTGGATCTGCTGCTCTCTAACTGCACAGTATTCGCCGTCAAGTTCTCAAAACATTATGGACAGGGGTTTCTTGCCCTGAAGAAATTCCAGGAGTACCTTGTGATCAATTATGTATTGGCAGCAAAAATGCAGAGCTTCTGAACCACACATGCATACCTTCTCCCAGAAAATGCTGCTTTGTAATTGGTTGTGGTGTGGTTTTTTGAAATGCATCATCAGCCCTGCCAGCCCCACTTTCATTTGATCTGAACTGAGTGGCCATTTTACAATCATAACAGAGAAGAGGCTAGACAGTCCCCCCCCCCCACCCTGAACAATTTGTTTCTGCGTAACTCACTGACCCACACTCACTGTGAAACTGACCAAATAATGACCTCATAGTATTCCAGCATTATTCTCTCGCTAGTGCACTTGATCATGGCTACGGGGGGAGGGGTTGGATGAGACACGTGGGAGGGAGAAGCGAGAATGGGCGTGAGGAGAAAAACCCGAAGTGACAAGTATGCACAGGACTGGCTTTCGATTTGGGATCGAGGCAAACTTTAAACTTATTAAAAAATCCTGAAAATGCAGGGGGGGAATGAGGGGAGAGCAAGGCGACTTCTGAAGGTCAGAAAATACATGCATAATTAAAACAAAGCCCTCAAGTAGTCGGCGGTGACTGCAATGGGAACAACCTGTGCATAAAAGGCTCCAATGTCCTCTTGTTTCTTGTACATATCTTTTCTGGAAAACACTATACATGCTTTTATTTTTAAGTCCAACATCCTTTCCCCCCTAATATTCTATGTATGGAATGAACTGGATTTCCAAACCTGCAGGATTAATTGTTTGGCTACTATTGCTTCCTGCAAGATCCACAATTACCATAGTTTTCCTTCCTGTGTGAATCACAAGATGAAATAAGACCTAGCAAGAAATGCACTGCTGATGTCTAAAGTCATACACTTCATGCCACGACATCATATGTGGTGGGATCCCTCTTCTTCTTGCAGCACCAGCAGCAGTCCTTTGATAACAAACCCAATGTCTCCAACTGACTGGGGTCCTATATACTCAGAGGGCTAATTTGTGCTGTATCAATTGGCAGAAATCCAATTACGTTTGTTGACTCTCACATTTCTGTCATTCTACAGTAATAGTCAAGAGGCCATTCTTCAAAGAAGTTAGAACTATAGTACAATAAAACATCCCAGGAGGGCACCTTTGTAATGCAAAAGGATTGTAGTCCGCTGCAATGATTATTGTAATCACCTGCTTTTACAGTAGTGGGATTGTCTTATGCCTTGTGATCTACTTTCTGCCTTGTTTATAATATACGTTGGTTTAGATAATTTGTTTCACATGGTTCTCTAATTCTATAACCCTAGTCCTATTGCATTGTTCATTGTTTGTTTTATGCTATCTTGATTGCGTTGTTTCATATTCTATAATCAACTTTCAGCGCATTCCTGAGAGGAATGCCTGCCCTGGGCTTAGGAGGCAAACTAGCGGCGTTGCCTCTACCCGGCGCAAGAAAACTGTGCAACCCTATGAGGGTTGCATGGGAGACACGTTGGGCCTGCCTCCCAGCTCGCTGCTGCGGCCTGTGCCAGCGGCCGGATGCCGGCAGGAGGCTCCGGTGGCGTCCCGGCCCAGCGCTGCCGTGGTGGCGGCCAGGGTCCAGCGTCCAGGCCTGCACACCAGCACTGGAGCAACTCACACCAGCGTGCGCCTTCTGGGCGCCGGCGGTGTGGGACCTTGCACCGGCGTGCACCATTGCCGGCCTCCTAAGGCCTTTCGGCATGGCCGCCGGTGCATCTCAGGAATGCGCTGTTAAAGTCTCAGGGAGAAAGCAGACTATAAATAAAGTAAATACATAAATAAACATGCAGGAAGTCCCAGATTCAGATGTTGGCATCTCCCTGAAAAAATCTCCAGACTAAGCAGGTGTTGGGAAAGGCTGTTCTCTTTCTGAACCTATAGAAAGCTGCTGCCGATAAGGGGACACTTTGGACCAATGGTCTAACTTGGTAGATATGGCAGTTTTATATGTGAGTGAATTGTTTCTACCCTGGGTGAGGGGATTTTTCGATCCAGGCATGGAAAATGCAGTTGGTTGCTACTTGAAGCTGCAATCCTAAACACATCGTCTTGGAAGCAAAGTCAGATATGGCTCATTTTAAAGGAATCTGACTTACAACTGAAATGCTGGTTCTTCCCCAACCCAGCACTGTTTCCACATGGGAAAACAACTTGTGGGGAAAGCAGGAGCCCTTCCTCCCCGCTCCCCTCGCAGCATTCCAAGCCCATTTGGTCTCTCCTGTATTTTTGAAAAGCCATTCTCCACAGCTGTTCTGTGGCCATGGGGAACCTGGTTTAGGCCCGGGCAACCCAGATGCCGGGCAACCATAGAATCATAGAGTTGGAAGGGGCCATACAGGCCATTTAGTCCAACCTCCTTCTCAATGTAGGATCAGCCTAGAGCATCCCTGATAAGTGTTTGTCCAGCCTGTTTAAAGACTGCCAGTGAGGAGAAGCTTACCACCTCCCGAGGTAGCTGATTCCACTGCTGAACTACTCTTACTGTAAAACATTTTTCCTAATATCCAGCCAGTACCTTTCTGCCGCAATTTAAACCCATTATTGCGAGTCCTATCCTCTGTAGCCAACAGGGACAGATCCTTGCCCTCCTCTAAGTGACAGCCCTTCAAATATTTATAGAGAGCAATCATGTCCCCCCTCAGCCTCCTCTTCTCCAGACTAAACATTCCCTACTCCCTCAGCCTTTCCTCATAGGGCTTGGTCTCCAGGCCCCTGACCATCCTCGTCACTCCCCTCTGCACCGGCTTGATTCTGTCCACATCCTTTTTGAAGTGAGGCCTTCAGAACTGCACACAATACTCCAGGTGCAGCCTGACCTATGCAGTGTAGAGCAGAATGATGACATCTTGCGATGTTATGCCTCTGTTGATGCACCCCAAGATCACATTAGCTGCCTGTTAGCTGCCACCCTGTTAAAAACCCAATGTGTAGTTTGACCCTTAGATTAGGAAAAGGTGTAAACAACTCCACCAGCCTTTTCCTCTCTTAAAAGCAACTGCACTGGGCTGTTAATTAGGGGTTTTAATTGGAAAAAAATGAGCTCCTAAATATCATAGATCATAGACCCCAAAATAAAAAGGAGGAAATATCATAATTTATTCTGGTTTTTGTTCATTTTATGAAGTAATTGGTAGAGAAACTCTGCTTTTCTTTATCTCCATTTGTGTGCTAATAAGTGGATGGATACATTATTCCATTTTTATTCTATAATCCATATCTCTAAGGGAAAGGTCAGGAGAGATGAGAAGGGAACTAGCATTCATTCGTGGGGGGAAATGTTAGATTGTAATGTTAATGGAAGCTGTAAGGTATATATCTGTAACCTATTGCAAATTTTTATTTCCCTAAGGGAACTCAAAGGAAAATGAAATTGTAAGCCATTTTTTTTTAAAATTTACAAGCTCATTTTATTGCTACAGAATATAAAGGAGAAAAGGTGTGATCTTTATGCCACTTGTCCTCCGTGAGAGTAAACCGAACATGTGTGAGAACACATCTAATTTCCTTCCTAGGTATTCAAACAAATGCAAAAATATTAGACAGATGGGTTCCTAGTGATATGTTAGTGGACCATAACTGAGGTACTATTTGGTTTGGAAAGGATTACCATTTTTGCCCCCCTCCAGTCAAACAATTGTTTAAGATGATGCCCTAGTTGAAATAGAAATGTTTTCAGTGACTTTATAGCTGTTTATCAAGGACTAATTTCCTCATTCATCTTGATTAAAGCCTCTGACTAACCCCTTTAACAGGGCAAACGAGTAAGTTTGTTCACATCAGCGATTATGTGAACAAATCAATTGAACCAAGACAAGCAAGAGACTACAAGCTTAATTTTAGCTACAAAGGGTATCTCGTTCATACTAAAATTGTAAACCTTTTCAAAACTCCTGCATATGAAAGTAATGTTATGCGAGAGGCAAGCATGACAGAGGCAGGCTCCTATGGTCAAACGATGGAATCACACAGTGATGGGGGTAATGGTTTTGAGAGCATCTCTGTGTGCCCCTTCCAACTTTAAAAGCAAAGGAACCACATGGGCACTGAGCCAACCCAACCCCCTTGCCAACACAAAGATTTATGTCTCTCAGGCTCCAAAACTGGAAGTGAGTTTGTTCTGAAAAAAGACCTTGGGAATAGTAGCTGCAGGGAACTAAGCAGCGTGTGGGGAAAGGGGAAAGGGTTTAGCACTACTCATGCATGGACTTCTTTTGGTTTTAAAGTCAGACCCCCATGGTTTCTACATAATTGAAACAGATCTGGATTTAAATAAATGGATCTCTGGCTGCCACATCTAATTTAGGATAAAATGCACATGTAGCACCTGACCACAGAGACAGAGAGACAAGTCTGGTTTACTAAGATTGTAATTGCAGCATATGCTATGTTCAGAAAGAAAAAAATGCATTTTATTTTGGAAGCTTTTTTAAGTATATTGCTCTAATGCAATTTTCCTCGACCTTTGGCCTGTTTAGTATAACTAAACTGAAATTGTTCCCAGAAAAGGTCTTGACAAAACTTTGTGTTAGCTATAAGCAGGTCTCCATGGTGAAAGTTACAGATGCAATGGAAAAATAAACCCAATTGTCAAAGTATTTTGTTTCTTTACGGATTTCTTTGATATGCTGATGTGATTTCCCTTGTTGCTCTCAACAGAAGAAGAATATTTATTAAATAAACTGGAATAGAAGACTTTCTATCTATTTAGGATGCTAAAATTGTCAAAAGTTTCATTGTTACTATACACATATTAGTGATTTTATTTCACTTTGTAATGACTAAGCATTTAACAAAGAAGCGGGGTCAAATTGTCCCAGAGAAGTGGGGAAATTGAAAAAAAATGTATTCAAACTTCTGCAACTCTATACCCATGTGTTCCTTAACCTTAATCCCTCCTGTTGACATTTTGTTGTTTATCACAGTACGTACTTTGATGGCACTGAGGTCATTTTTACCCCCAATTGCATTTTAAATGGCAACTGTATGGGGTAAAAATTACAAAATTAAATGGTCTTAATTTTTCTTGTTTTCTCCCTTAGCATCTTTGTCGCTGTTCTGTCACTATCCTATATAAGAAATAATAAGGCTGTTTTTTCCCCTCTTGGTGGCATGTTTAATGTTATCTCTGAGGTTTTTGTTTTAATTTCTGTGACTTTTGGGGGGTATGTTTCAACACCACACTGGATTAGTAAAAGACACATTGTTTGGACAAGAGCCAGATGTTCAAGCTGGATTTGGAAAAGGAAGAGGCACTGCAAAGTTACATAGGTTACTAGAGTATACAAGAGATTTCATAAGAAAATCAGCTTGTGTTTCATAGATTACAGCAAAACATTTGACTGTGTGGATCATGAAAAGAAATGAGTGTGCTACAATATCTGATTGTTTGATGTGCAACCTATACTCTGGACAAGAGGCTACTATTAGGACAGAATGAGGCGAAACAGAATGGTTTCCAGTCGGCAAAGGTGTCAGACAAGGATGTATTTTATCTCCCTATCGCTTCAATCTATATGCAGAACATATCATAAGGAAAACTGGATTAGATTTAGATGAAGGTGGAGAGAAAATTGGTGGAATGAACGCTAACAACATGAGATACACACATTACTGGCAAAAAATAGTGAAGACTTGAAACAACTCCTGATTAAGGTTAAAGCAAAAAGTGCCAAAGCAGGATTACATCTGAACATCAAGAAGACAAAAGTAATGACTACTGGGAAATTACTCAATTTTAAGGTTGACAATGGAGAAACTTAAATTGTTCAAGATTTTCTATTCCTTGGCTCTATCATTAACCAAAATGGAGACTGCAACCAAGAAATCAGAAGATTATTAAGTGTAAGGAAGTGTTGCTGGCAACCAAGATGAAGATAATTAATACCATGCATGACATTTGAACCTTGATGAGAATCTTTTTCCCTTCCAACTGAAACTTGAAATGATGCCCTGGTGTATGTATGTGGAAATTCCTAAGATCATGACATGTTTCCAGTGCTGTTCTTAAACAAGCCATTAACATTAACAAGTCTGAACTTCTAAACTGCCTGTGAAAGGGGAGCAAGGGGCCATGAATTTAGATGGGGGGTTTCCAAGTGGTGGACTAAACTCCTCTTGTCAGATGTGGAAGCTTTCTGGCTGGTTTGCCAGCCTACCAATAAGAAGGTATTAAGGACAATGGAGCCCTGACCTGGATGGCCCAGGCTAGCCTGATCTCGTCAGATCTCAGAAGCTAAGTAGGGTCAACCCTGGTTAGTATTTGGATGGGGGACCACCAAGGAATACCAGGGTTGCTATGCAGAGGAAGGCACTGGCAAACCACCTCTGTTAGTCTCTTGCAATGAAAACCCCGAAAAGGGGTCGCCATAAGTCGGCTGCGACTTGATGGCACTTCACACACACACAAGAACAATGGAATACAAGGAACAAAGAACATTTCACTTCTCGGCTAGGAATCAAAACTCACAGATGTGTCCTGAACAAAGATCAAATTGCATTTGTGAGTTGCATTACACAAATGGTTGCAGATTTAGGAAGTAGGATTATTTTCTTCCCTGTGTTCTAAATGTGTTTAGATAAAAATAAAATTTAATAACCATAGTTTAGTGTATCAATGACAGTTTTAAAACATTCTGAGATGTGCCAATAAAGCCAATGTTGAAAGCTGAGTTCAAGACTGTCAAAACAGAGATTGCTTTGGGGCTTTATCCTAGTCCCAGAGGTCCAATTTTAGCAATGATTTGCCTAATTCACACAATGCCCTTTGATTTGTCAAAGCTAAAATTAAATTGTACCCAACAGATTTATTATCAAATGTAGTACTGTGTAGCTCATGCAAAACTAGATGCATTCACATTTAAAAATAGGACTTTGAGGGATGCAAAAGCATTCCCCCCACAGTTGAAGAAAGGCAACACACAAATGCCTGTGGCAAGCAGTTCTTTGAAATTATCCTCACTAAATTGCAATCATGCACTCTTGACTCTGTAATTAAACATTTAGTTTTATTTATTCCAGATGCATTTGTTTCAAGTGAAGTTAGATCCCTGGCAGTGGCGTTGTTTATAGAACATTTACAGGTCTGAGTACCCTATAAAGTAACAGAAAATAATGTGAATTGTTTCCTTAGATTTAGTTTAGTGACACATCTACTGTTGACTCCTTCTTCTGTTGTTTTGGAAGATGATGTGGTTTATGATTGTAAAAGCAATAAAAAAGCCTAGGTTGCTACTACTATCTTCTGAAACTGTTGACACATCCTGAAAGAGAAATGGTATCAGACTAGTTTATGCAATATGACACCTATGGTTTTGAGAAAAAGTAGTTGTTCTGCAGACAACTTTTTATAATGCTGGACTATTGTGGAGGTATTTTCCCCACAGAATTGCCCATAAATTCTGTTCAGACATAGTAGTTAAATGCTTTGTGAAAATACAGTGTAGACGTTTGTTGGTCTTTAATATACTGGTGGCTGCTGAGCAGGGTTTTTTTGGTTAAATGTCCATTCACACTTTCCTTTACAAACCCTTGTGTCAGAATTCCAAAGGTGCCCACAGGCTCAAAAGGTTGGGGACCCCTGTAATATATTATGAAAATAATGTAAGTAGAATCACAGGATGTTGCAGTGGGTTGGCTCCAACCACCTTTTCCACTAGGAAAAGAATGAGTCCTTTGATTAAAGTCTGCCAGGGATTGTAGGACCCATGTGGACAACATCAGTGAGGAAAGGAACTGGGTGAAATTAAGCAGCAGCCAAATTTTATGGATGGTTGCTTGCTGCTTGTTTTTGTTGTGTATGTAGCTGGCTCAATAATATATATAGTGTCAACCAAATGCATTATTAAACAACTAGGCATAGTTTGCCATGTGCTTGTGTGTGTATCTTATCTAGATTTTCAATGTAATATTTTAGTAATATTCTTGTACTTGATTGTAATATTATTTTAATCCTTTCCTTTAAATTAGACAGGCCGTACAGAGGGATTCTTAAAGATGGCAAATAGATTTCTTTCTTTCAGACATTAACAGGAAATGCCTTGTCTGTATTTGATCTAACCAGGATTAAAAGAATAAGCTTGGTTTCCTAATCAACTTTCCTTGCAGTTTTAATTATCCAAACCTATATAGCAGAAACACAGAGTGTGTGACCAGACATTCTAATTGACACTTAAGTATATACTATTAGACAGATAATGACTGAAAAAGCATGAATAGTGACAGGGGAGAAGAAAGGAAAGAAAGATCTTTTTTTACAATCTTAAAAATGAAATCAAAGCTGTACTTGCTTTTTTACTTTAGGCTATTTGTATTGGCTCTTGCTTAAAGACTAGGGTTGCCAACTGCCAGGTACTAGCTGGAGATCTCCTGCTATTACAACTGATCTCCAGCCGACAGAGATCAGTTCACCTGGAGAAAATGGCCGCTCTGGCAATTGGACTCTATGGCATTGAAGTCCCTCCCTTCCCCAAACCCCTACCTCCTCAGGCCCCACCCCCAAAACCGCCTGCCGGTGGCGAAGTGGGACTGGCAACCCTATTAAAGAGAGGGATAAACAGCAGGGAAATCTTTAAAGTCACTAGAGACATTTAATTAAAATATTTAGGTCTCCTGCAAAATAGAAATATCTACTGAAATAAACAAGCCAACCTGTAGAAGAGAAAACAGATGTTATTCAGGAGCACCCCATTCTTCTGTATGTAGGATTGCCAACCTCCAGTGGGGGGTGGGGGTGGAGATCTCCTGGGATTATGGCTGAACTCCAGACAACAGAGATCAATTCCCCTGAAGAAAATTGCTGCTTTGGAAGGTGGACTGTGTGGCATTAGATCCCACTGAGATCCCTCCCCTCCCCAAACCCTGCCCTCCCCAGCCTCCACCCCCCAAATCTCCAAGTATTTCCAAACCCAGAGCTGACAACCTTATGTATGTGGGTTAAACATGGAATATGTAAACCTTTAAAGTGGGGCAAATAGAATTCCACTGAGGGTATCTTCGAAAGATTAATTCTCGCATTTAAATGGGGTATGTGTTCTTCTTCCATAAATGTCAGGGTTGGGATTAATGCATGGGCTTGTATCTTTCCCCCCATAACCTTTTGAGGCTGAGAGAGAATGACTAGCTACTGAGTCAGAAAGAGTGGTCATTTATGCATGGGTACTTGAACTCACATTCGCCCCCTGTCTGACTCAGTTGTTCCTTGGAGTTCTGCACTTGTTTTCTGTTCATTCGAAATGACCTTGCTGCCACCCCTCGCAATGTCCGGGTCTTCCCATTCCTCTGTTAACCCAACTCTTCCCTCTCTGTGAGGGAAACCTCTGTGCAGAAGGCAAACCAAGGGCCACAGGAAGATTGGCATCTCTCACAGCCAATCACAAAGCAGCGGGTAAAGAGGCAGGGATTCAAATGCTTCCTGCTTCCTGGGGGCTCTTTCTGAGCAAAAGAAAGTCTTTTTAAAACCGAGGCTTGGATTTCTCCCTCCCCTTCTTTCAGATTGCTCCGTTTTTTGTTTTTTGTTCTTAAAATGCTTTTTTATGCGGCAATTGGGTGGGGCGGGGAATCTTCTCTCACAGTGAGCACTGCGAAGTAAGCCAATTACAAAGCAGATTTAAAGGGGCAGGACTTGATTTGAGCTTGGAGAGAGCTTAGTGCAGAGATTCCCAACTGGAAAGTGTGGGTCTAGCCAGCAACGAACCTCAGGTTCCCATGCATAAGTGACCACAGACTACCCCAATAAACAGAGTTATACCCATCTGAATCTATAGGATACATTAAAGATATTTCTGCTGAGATTTATTAAATCAACTTACCCAATATTTTGACTTGTGATTCTTGTGGCTAAATTTTCTTACCCCTGTAATTTCAACTGTGTTACTATATTAATGGGATGGATGTTTTAAAAAGGAAATGCTGTAATAGGTGTTGATAATTTTTGTGGTGCTGGGGAATAATCAAAATGAAATTCATCTAACTCTTGAGACACTGAATGCCATTCTTATCATAGCCTATCATAACATTTCCTTTAATACATATTCATTCTATTGATATTTGTATAGACATATAAAGGGAATCAGCTAGCAGCTCTGAACTCTCCTCAGCCTCCTGGTCACACTTGCAGATTCAGATATATCATCTGTTAGGAGGTCTCAAAGTGGTATCACTTCAGCATCAACAGGACCATCTGGTAATACACTAGGGATTTCCTCCAAGATCTGTCACTTTCTACTCTTGAGAGCTTTCTTTGAGATCTCATCACTCAATAACAGTTACAGAGTGGCAAACCATTTTCCTGAATTGAGTTATAACATGTAGTAAGCACATTACATATATCCAGAAATCTCAAAGAAGATGCCCTGGGTACTTGCTTATTGATTTCTCTCCCGGTGCTGCTGAAAAACCATTCCAAGAGAAGATACCTGAAAGATACTGCTGCTTATTTATTAGAATATAATATTGTGTGTGTATGTGTGTGAAGTGCCATCAAGGGGCTTTTGACTCATGGCGACCCTATGAATCAATGTCCTCCAAAATGTTTACGGCCTTGCTTAGGTCTTGAAAACTGATGGCTGTGGCTTCCTTTATAGAGTCAATTCATTTCATGTTGGGTCTTCCTCTTTTCCTGCTGCCTTCCACTTTTCCTAGCATTATTATCTTTTCCAGTGACTCCTGTCTTTTCATAATGTGACCAAAGAACAATAGCCTCAGTTTAGTCATTTTGGCTTCTAGGAACATTTTAGGCTTGATTTGATCCAACACGCACTTAGTTGTCTTTTTGGTGGTCCATGCTATCTGTAAAACTGTCCGCCAACCACCTGCATTTCAAAGGAATCTACTTTCTTCCTGACAGCTTTCTTCATAGTCCAACTTCCACACCCATAAATAGAAATAGGGAATACTGTGGCATGAATTAACTTGATCTTGGTTGCCAGTGACACATCCTTACACTTAAGAACCTTTTTTAGCTCCTTCATGGTTGCCCTTCCCAGTCTCAACCTTCTTCTGATTTCTTGGTTGCAGTCTCCCTTTTGGGTGTTGATGGAGCCATGGAATAGAAAGTATTGAACAATTTCCTCATTGTCAACTTTAGAGTACTTCCCCGGTAGTCATTACTTTTGTCTTCTTGATGTTCAGCTGTAGTCCTGCTCTGGCACTTTTTGATTTAACTTTCACCAGTAGTCATTTCAAGTCTTCACTTTCTTTAACTTTCACCAGTCTTTAACTTTCATCAGTAGTCATTTCAAGTAAGGAGTTAAAGTTATCAGCTTCTGAGCATGCACCAATAATAGCTCCTGGCCTAGATGAAAAAGCAGTATGTAATTGGAATTGAAGTAAACATTTAAGGACAAGGCAGATTGACATGTATTGTAGATTAATATTATAAACAGGGGAAATCCATATTATGAGTCCATGACCACTATTATAACCTATGTTTCTATTGCATTAACAGGCTCCTCATAAACATGTTATAAATAATTGTCTGATGACACAGGTTTTTTTTTTTTGCAGCAACAGTTTTGCTTTATTACCAGTTCTATCCTTGATAATACATATTTTTTAATTACTCTAGGATGTTCCTGCTGCATTGTTCCATGTCCTACCTTCTGCTGCTGCTACCGTTTAGCTCTTGGACCCAGAAGTTGCCCACTAGAGATGAAGAACTTTTTCAGATGCAGATCCAGGACAAAACCTTTTTCCATGATTCATCAGTAATCCCAGATGGAGCTGAAATTAGCAGCTATCTCTTCAGAGAAACACCCAAAAGGTATTTGAGCTAGCTTAAAGTGTGAGTGAAAGAAACTGTTGTTGGAACTGCATAATTATCTCATCATTCTTGCAAAAAACTTTCACATTTCATATGATGAGGTATATATTCCATGCCAAATTTCTATATATTTTGTGGTAAAAATGTTCCACAATGTATTTTGTTGTGGTTGTAGCAGTAATCATCGTATTTCACAACACACAAACAACCAGAGCCAGAAAACACATTTTCAGATGAGGTAGAATGTTTCTTTTGAGTAGATTCACCCCCCCTTGCATAGTGAATAAATCGTATCAGTTCTGTTTCTTTATGAAACTGTAATTTTTAATTTCAATTTGAAACAACAAAAACTATGTTTTGAACCTAAGGTATCAGAAAACTGACAAAATTATAAAATTTAAAGTATAACATTTAAAATTAATGCTTTTGAATGTTGTCCATATCTGGGGCATTTTTGTACCGTCAGAATATATTTCTCTGTGATCAGACTGTCAGGGGCGGGGACTGTATCTCACCCTAGCACTTAAGATATTTCCCTTGATCAGTGTTTTCTGGTTTGTTTTTTTAAACCTCACTGATATATTTGTACCCCAAAACATGATGTGAACTGGTATTTAAAAATTTCCCAAAAGTCAAAAGCAATAGACTTCTGGGTTTGTTTTGTACCCTAGTCTTTTGTTTTTGTTTTGTTTATAGAAAAAAACTGTAAGAGGTTGTACTTTGTGGGCATTGTTTACTAAAGTGCAGATGACAACACTGTAGAGGATAAAAGGACCAAGTTGTAGAGCACTTCTCGGTGGAGTCTGCCAAAAAAAGCGCACTAGGGTGGAAATTTGCCCCCAACATTATTAGCAGGGCTATGTAAAATGGGTGCAAGTAGGAAAATATAGATATAAATTTTCTACTTACAAAGAAATATTGTCTGGCCAGATCTCAGAAGCTAAGCAGGGTTGACCCTGGCAAGTATTTGAATGGGAGACCTCCAGGGAATACCAGGGACGTGACGTGGAGGCAGGCAATGGCAAACCACCTTTGAACGTCTCTTGCTTAGAAAACCCCACCAGCGGTCACCATAAGTCAGATATGGCTTGACGGCTTAAAAAAAAAAGCTTCAAAAATAAAAGGCCCAAAAGGCATAAAGTGTTTTTAAAGTATAATCACAATCTGAACATGGACATCTATAAAGTTCCTCATTACATTTGTTCAAATTCAAATTCAAACCTTTATTGGCATAGAGCATTACATTTGTTCTTCCAGTCTTATTCCATTCTAATAGTGAACAGTCCAATGGAAATGCTAAGCTTGAGTTCAAATATTTCAATGACGACCTAACAAAGGATTTAGATTTTGAACAGGGTTTGAGTTTTGAAATCCATTTCCATTGAAGGTGGTTGAAAATGGCATTTTTCCTCCCGATTGTCATATTGACCAAGGAAAATCATGATTTATACAAGGCAAAGTGCATTGGTAGATGGAAGGTTCCTTTGGAAGCTTTTGCCAGACTGAATATCAGTTTGGACCTAATAAATAAGTTTTTAAAGGAAAAAAAAACATCCTATAGGTCAATGGCCAACGAAGCCCAGAATTATCCATGATTTCAGAATAGGTCCCTGCCATGGAAAAATGAAACATCAGCTTCAGGGATTCCCACAAAGGGAGGGGATAGGAAGAAGGAAAAGTAGTAGTAGTGGAAGCAGCCACTGCAGAAGTCAATGTTCTCCATACTTATAGTGCCTCTTGTTTCTTGTACTTCTCACTCAGTAGACCACCAAGGTGTTCGTATTCACTTATTTTAGCGATGAGAAGTCCACTAGGATCACTAAAATAAGGCATGAAAATGGTAAACAAGCTCTTATTTTTTGGAGCACTTGCTTTTACAAATGTATAGATGAGAATGTTCATTTTTGTGCATTTAATAAACAATCATTTTCATAAAAAATGTTCCTTACCTTGCCCTAATAATAATTATAAATTATTACTGTGATGTGGAGTTCTTCATATGACTGGGTTGCATGGAATAAGGAAATGTGAAGAGCTAGAAGATGCCTACTAAGAACACTGCTATATAAACAGATATGTCACATTTAACCTCAAATAAAAACTACAAAGCTTACATTTCACAGTAAGCAAACTTTTAAATGAACATCAGTTACAATTTTATTTCTTGATGAAGTTTGAATTGTATTCTTTAAAAAATATTTGGCTTCATGGAACTGAATGTATACCATGAAGAATATAATACATGCTTTAATCTTTCCATAGATTTTTCTTTGTAGTGGAAGAAGATAACACACCCTTGGCAGTTACAGTAACGCCTTGTGATGCTCCTTTGGAATGGAAGCTGAGTTTGCAGGAGCTTCCAGAAGAATCTAGTGGGGAAAGCTCAGGTAAACAACAAAAAGCCAGAGGAAATTCTGTTTATCCCTGATATGAATTAGTAGGGAATGCAGAGTATTCCATGTGAAATTACCATTTTGAAGGGATCAAAATCAGTGGTGTTAACAGAACTAGTTTTTCATATAGTAAAGTCTGCAGTTACATTTTATAGTAATTGCATGAAAAGTAAC
Organism: Euleptes europaea; assembly: GCF_029931775.1. Classification (NCBI taxonomy): domain Eukaryota; kingdom Metazoa; phylum Chordata; class Lepidosauria; order Squamata; family Sphaerodactylidae; genus Euleptes; species Euleptes europaea. Next base: position 31,631,430 of record NC_079320.1, on the reverse strand, counting down.
TATGTGTAAGCCTGCCAGAAAATATGTTTGTTAGTCTTTAAGGTGTTACTGGACTCTTGCTCTTTTCTACTATGTTTCTGATTATTGAGGGTCAATTTCCATAAGATGGCATTCAAAGGCTACGATAGGCTGGGGACCCTGGACCCAACCTGCAAACTCCACCACAATCACAGTATATGTGATTTGCATGCTCTCCTCTCTTCCCATGTGCGCTTTTTCCACTCTGACTGGACTGTAGAATGTGTGAAGAAAGAGACTCCACCTTCTCTCCCCCAAGCTGTTACACTGAACAGAAACAACCCAGGAAGGAGCTATTTGGCTTGTTGCAGAGAACCACGTTTGGCTTGTTGCAGAGAACATGGTCTTCCCCAATGGCTTGAGATGTTGGTTTCTCAAACTGTTTTGAGGCCATATGAAATGGGTATTAGAGCATATTCTAAGGTCAATATTGAGTACTTCAACCCATTGGCTCATGATTCTATCACTAAAATAGCCTTATTTTAATAACAAACACTTTTAAAAAGTCCATCGATTTTGTTGAAAAATTCATTCATTAAAAAAAAGTTGTTTCAGGGCCCCTCCGGGGTTAGGGGCCCTGAAGCTTAAACTTCATTAGTTTCATAGTAGATTCACCACTGCATGGCTGTCATGCCAGGTGGTAAGTGGTTTGTGTGAAGCCACTTCAACTTCCCTCTCCCAGTTTTGTCTTGTGGAGCTGTGTGATTGTATTAGAAACAGCCATACATATGACTACATGTGTGAATTAGGTTTAGCTGATAGCATGAGCATGTACAGATTAAGCATATATTAAGAATCGTGAACAATTTTATTTTTTTCCAGTCATCATGAAATTCATATGGAGAGACTGATGGGAGTATTAGAGATTTCAGCAACTGAGTTAGAATTCATCACATAAATGTGTTATAAGGGAAATTATAGTCTCATATGCCCCTAAATCATCTTAGTATAGTAATAGGATATACTTATATACTCTATTATGTCTGTAAAAGGGTGATATATTAATATAATGACAGTGTTGTTTATTCAAAAGTTGAATGATTTATAAATATGCCTGACAGTCATTTATGATTGCCTTTCCCATTCAAGGAAGAGTTGATTTCACATCTAGGTTATTTTTATGTTCTCTCTGAGACCCCCTTTCAAAACTGTCTTTGTCCTCTAGGTGAACCAGAGCCACTTGAACAGCAGAAACAACAGATTATCAATGAAGAAGGAACAGAACTGTTCTCGTACAGAGGAAATGATGTCGAGTATTTTGTGTCCTCTAGTTCACCTTCTGGCTTGTACCAGCTAGAACTCCTGTCAACAGAGAAAGACACACACTTCAAAGTCTATGCCACCACAACTCCAGAATCAGATCAACCATATCCTGAATTACCTTATGATCCAAGAGTTGATGTCACTTCTCTTGGACGTACAACTGTCACTTTGGCATGGAAACCAAGCCCCACAGCTTCATTGCTGAAACAGCCAGTGCAATATTGTGTGGTCATTAATAAAGAACACAATTTCAAAAGTCTCTGTGCTGTTGAAGCTAAACAGAATGTTGATGATGTCTTCATGATGGCTCCCAAGCCTGGTCTGGACTTCAGCCCCTTTGACTTTGCCCATTTTGGATTTTCTTCTAACAGTAATTCTGGCAAAGACCGTAGCTTTTTAAAATCTTCATCAAAGTTTGGGCGGCATATCTATTCTAAGCCCAAAGTTGACTTGGAAAAGATATGCATAGGAAACAAGAACATCTTCACTGTGTCTGAACTGAAACCAGATACACAGTATTACTTTGATATATTTGCGCTAAATGTTAACACAAATATGAGTACTGCCTATGTTGGCACTTTTGCAAGAACCAAAGAGGAGGCCAAGCAGAAGACAATTGATCTCAAAGATGGGAAAGTTACAGATGTGTTCATCAAGCGAAAAGGTGCTAAGTTTTTACGTTTTGCTCCGGTCTCATCACACCAAAAAGTTACATTCTTTGTTCATTCATGCCTTGATGCCATACAGATCCAAGTCAGAAGAGATGGAAAGCTTCTCTTGTCTCAAAATGTTGAAGGTGTCCGTCAGTTCCAGCTTAGGGGTAAGCCAAAAGCTAAATACCTCATTCGACTGAAAGGAAATAAGAAGGGAGCCTCCATGTTGAAGATTCTGGCTACTACAAGGCCTAATAAGCAGTCATTTCCCTCTCTTCCTGAAGACACAAGAATTAAAGCCTTTGATAAACTTCGCACTTGTTCTTCAGTGACAGTCGCCTGGTTAGGCACACAAGAAAGGAACAAATTTTGCATTTATAGGAAAGAAGTGGATGACAATTATAATGAGGAGCAAAAGAAAAGAGAGCAGAATCAGTGTCTGGGGCCAGACATGAGGAAGAAATCTGAAAAAGTCCTTTGTAAATATTTTCACAGCCAGAACCTGCAGAAGGCCGTGACCACAGAGACAATTAAAGGTCTGCAGCCTGGCAAATCCTACCTGCTAGACGTTTATGTCATAGGACATGGAGGACACTCTGTCAAGTATCAGAGCAAATTGGTGAAAACAAGGAAATTCTGTTAGTGATGTTCAATGGAACATCACCCAACACTAAGCATACAGATTGACTACTTGTAAAGCTGAGGAGTTGTGAACTGTGTTGGTACTACGTAGAGAAGATAACACCTATATTTATGTTTACAGAAGCGATAGTGTGGAGGGGCTGAGCCTGGCAATCTTTGCTGGTATCTGACAGTTGCATTATCATGTGTCTGGTGGTCCATGTTTGAATCTCAGTAGATATCCAAACTAGTGGGAAATCTTGAAGGAACTGCCCTTTTTGCTTCCATATTGCATGAAGCGCTTCTAAATTATTTTATTACTCAGAAAGCTGAGATGTCATTCAATCACCTTGTTATTCCGCACAAACAAACAACATTCCCACACAACCTCTATCTCTCTTTGTAGACTATAGGATTATGTAAATTATTCTTGTTTGAAATGTCTATGTCTCCATGAGTGTAAACTATTTTAAAAAATCCCTGTTAAAACACAGATCTAAAGTAAGTATTAACTGGACTGAGCACAAGTCAGTTTTATTGCTAATGTAAATTCCTATCTGCTTAATTTTAAATGTACGTATTTCATGTACAAAATTGTCAGACGTTATATTCCTGTACATAAAATTAAAATATTAGATTATATGTTCCTTTCATCCTGATGTTGTCAAAATTGTCTATGTATTTGTAGAACTCTGAATACATTTTGAGTATCTTTAATCAGTAAACATTTCATATCCAAATATCACAAAAGTTACTAATATCTCAGAAACCCTTTAGACGCTATAGATAAGCCATTGAACACAGGGTGGTCTTTTATCTTTTACTTTTGAAATTTTTAATTAATAGGAGCAACTGCCTATATAAGTATTAGGAGAGTAACTGTTTAACCTAAAAGACTTACACCCTTCTAAGCCCATGGATTTCAAAGGGCGTAACTCTGCTCAGTAAGGCACTGTAACTGAGTTATAACTTCTCAACAGAGTTGAGAAGTCAATGTTATAAATCTTTGAGGGCAAGGTGCAACTCTATTTAGAATTGTACTGTCAGATTCCTAGTAAGGCTTAAAATTGTTTGGGTCTGTTATGGGTTTTCTTTCTCCTGTTTTCTATTAATACATAACAATGGCTTGGCCCAATATTTTGGACATAATTCAGTGCTTAATTAAACACATTTACATCCTACTGATTTAAACTGGATTTAATTTATTGCAACTATGTTTTGGATTACACCTAGTGAATTACAATCTGAAGAACAAGTCACAGACGCAGTATACAAATGGCAGGAAGGCAGATGAGCTTTTTTCTAAGTGTTTTTTTCACAGAAATTAGTCTGGTTCAAACTTCGATTTGAACCAGGTAGCTTTTTCCCCCATTTATTGTTATGAAGATCAGAGGATCAATTATTGTCAAAACATTTTGAATAGTCTTAACCAATCCCGACTGCAATTCCAAAAACACTTTTCCAAGTCACATTGAATAAAATTGGAGTGAAGTATAAATAGACTTGTTTAGGATTGCTCTTTCAGGCTGCAAACTTAAGTGATCTTACTAGAAAGTCAGAACTATTGAAATTCAGTGGAACTTACTTTGACTAATAAGTAAATATTATAAGACTACCAATTAACAGTGTTATGGCCTTGTAAAACCATTGGCCTCAATATGGGATTATAGTGCAGAATCCTGTTTTGTACCTGAATGTGAATGTCACTGAACTCAATGGTGCTTCCATCGAAGTAAATATTTTATATTTGGGCTGTTAAGAGATTGCCCCTTGGTTCAAAATTTGATCATTCAATTAGACAATATTTACATAATGTAATAAAATTTTGAGATGTATTAAATTAAAAATTAGCTTGTCTCCAAATACTTAAATTGCAATTTTTTGGAGCTCCAATCAAAATATGCTTACCTATGAGTAAGTTGTAGTTTCCAATTGGACTTCCAGTTTGTCTTGGTATAAGTACTTTGTCCTACTTCCCTTTCACAATATGTTTGGACATCCTGACTACAGTGAAGCATTTTTAAGTCCCATGGCTTTCACTGGGAGAATTGAACATATCTTAAAATATCATATTGGGATAATTTGGACTTTGGCTGGATCATGCCCTTTATTAAGAACCTCTTTAATGTAGAAATAAAATTAATATAAAAGACCAGTTACATATAAATTAAAAATTATAACTTAGAACTAGAATGATACGTGCATATACCAGTCACTGTCCAGCTTTTTGAAGTGAGAAACACTTTTGAAAATGCTGTCATTTTTCTGGATATTCTTACAAAGTAACTTCACCATGCTTTCAGTTAACCTGCGCAAATTAATATTTTATTTTTCATATTTAGCATTTATAAGAATGTTGCTTTGAAATGTGGTGTTGGAGGAGAGTGTTACGGATTCCGTGGACTGCCAAAAAAAAAAAAAAAAAAAAACCCAAATCAGTGGGTTATAGAGCAAATCAAGCCTGAACTGACCCTAGAAGCTAAAATGACTAAACTAAATACGAGGCTATCGTATTTTGGTCACGTCATGAGACGACAAGAGTAACTGGAGAAGACAGTCATGCTAGGAAAAGTTGAGGGCAGCAGGAAAAGAGGAAGACCCAACAAGAGATGGATTGACTCAATAAAGGAAGCCACAGCCTTCAATTTGCAAGATCTGAGCAAGGCTGTCAAAGATAGGACATTTTGGAGGTCTTTCATTCATAGGGTCGCCATGAGTCGGAAGCGACTTGATGGCACTTAACACACACAAGAATGTTGCATTACTGAGCAACAGACTGTCTTTAATGCAATTTCACACATTATGCAGAGACAGACCAGAATTTGCACTATAGTGTCCAAAGCCCCCCTTCCTAAATAATTCAATTCCTCTTCCTTTGGCCACACACAATAAATATTTACTACTACTACTATTATTCCTCTTCCTCCCTCGTGGCCTCATAACCCTCCTGCAAAAGAGCTGTGGCCCACAGTTTGACAACCACTAGCTTACCTAAAAATCTGCTTCATTCACTGAGATGATTGGAACAGTCCTTGGATATTGGTGGGGAGGGAGGAGGAAGGGAAGAAGTTTGGGGTTCTTTTGCCCATAAGCTAATGGTGAAGCAACATGGATATAATGTACTCTTAGTCAGACCATTAGAATGACTTTTCCAGTACCTATTACCTGAGATGTTTTTAACTGGAGATGCTAAGAATCAAACCTATTTGGGCACACCCTCATACATCAAGCCACAAAAGGCAAAACTTAAATAATTACTGATTTTTCCTTATAGCTGATACCTTTCTGGAGTTTAACTAAGGGTTAATTTATTTTATAGTCAGCAAGTATGGAAATCCTGTAAGAAGATGTGGAACGGAATCCAGTGTCACTACAGTTTCAATCACTGAAAATTGAACATGTTGTTCAGAGTATGATAGTTATGGCATCTATTGTCTGCTGGAGCCCTTCCTATAATTTAGTTCCACTGGATTTCAACTGCAGAAGTTATAAATCATTGGGTGAAAGAGATACCTTGGTTTTTCTGAACCCAATTTCAGTGCCAAACTAGCATGCACTTCATTCTATCACATCTCTTAATATTATCTCTGGCTGTTGTGGTTATCATGTGTGACATCTGGTGTAAATACAGGCTCATGTAGATGGAATGTCATTCCCTTGAAGTTAGTGGCAAAATTCCCACTGATTTTAATGGAGCCAATGTTTTACCCTTGGACTTTGTCTTTGGGAATGTGTTAAGTGTCTGAAGAGGCTCCAGTTCAATATGTATATTACAGCCAGGACGTGACATACTGATTCTATAAAGCACAGAATAGTTTATAGGACACTTCTAAATAGAAGATATGTTATTGTGTAGTTTAATACAAATCTTTCTTGCTCTTTGGAATTCTGCAATATTCTTTATTTATTTAGTTGAAACAGTTATATCCCCTCTCTCAGCCAAAAAGTATTTTTGAGGTGGCTTGAAGCATGGCCTCACCTAGCCCAGAACCTGAGTTGCCATGGTTAAAATGCTTCAGATCTGGTATGGTTAAGATGCCTTAAGTATGGTAGACATGCATTTTCTAGCCTCTTTAAGATACACCAGAACATTTAGGAAAGCCAAAACCATATTCTGCACAAGGAAAGGACAGGTGTGTGAGGAGCAGAGTACACTTCCAGTCAAGGTAACAGCCCAGTTAAAATGTAACTGAAATGCCATTTTTAATTAAACAAACAACAACTATAGGAGACATTCTGTATTCTTTTTTAAATTCCAAGGAGGATAAAAACATGAAAAGCAGTTTTCAGTCTCAGGAGGACATGGTATATATGCATCAATAAACAGCCTATTTAAATGTTGATTCAGACCAGGAATGCAAGGGCTGGGGCCACATGCAGCTTGCAAATGTACGTGGTGCAGTCCCCAAACTCCACGGTCAGTTTGGTGGCTCATCAGGCATTGCCGGATTCCATGCTCTCGACAAAATGACTTACAAATTACAAAATTCACTGTAAGGATATGCATAAGAGGGCCATGTTAATTATATAGGTTGTGGTAGTGCAAAAACATAATCACGCCTTTGCCTTGCAAAAATAGTTCTATTCAGTATATGTGTATTAACTCCTTTCTAATAAAAAATACCACACGTTTTGCAGAAGTTTTCTTGCATAACACTTCAGAAAACTTATATTTGCAGCTGACCACAGTTCAGTAATGCTGGTCTCTGTTTCTTCTTTATATCTGTAGTTAGTTAGTGATGTAGGAGAGCAAAAGTTGAACAAATGATATTCATTATTAATACTTGGCTCTGAGGAAGCTCCATTCATTGTGTAGGGCTGACGCCTAGCATATTGTTGGCAATAAAAATATCCTTTCAAGACAATCTCTTTTTGTATGCACACTATTTAATCACATGTGTATCATAAATTTCTTCCATGGAGCTCCAAAATGCTGATGCCGGTGTGTTTAGCCCCATAATACTCATGTAATGTGCATTAGGCTAAAAGTTAGTGACTAGGTCAAGGTCATACAGTGAGCTTTACAACTGATGAGGAATTTTGATCCAAATAATTGGTCAAAGTCCAACACTCTTGCTTTTATAACACAGAGTCTCTCACCGTTGAGAGACAATACAAATTTCATCCAGTGTACTGCTTTTGGTGTTTTTTCCAACAGTCATCTCACAAAATTTAAAGGAAAATGTACATCTTCCACATAATACTAGTATTGTTCCATATGTGATTACCATATGGATTGTGGCTGCATGAATGGCATGGATGCCCAATGGCTGGCAGAGCTGATCATTGGCAAAACAGCCATGTCTTTTCCTTCCCCACTCCTTTTGGTGAACAATAAAGTCTAGCCACAATATCCATTTTTGTGTAGCAAACATATATGTCATTTACTTGATGAAGGGAATCTAAATCCTCCATTTAGAACTACCCTGGAGCCAGATCAGTTACAACAGTAAGAGCACATTCCTGAAGGAGGGGGCGAATTGGCTTAGGAGGCGGCATGACCCCTACTCCAGCATCCATGCCATTTGCGCCTTGCAAAGTAGCATGGACGAGGGTGTAGTGCCAATTACGCTGGTTCCCTTAGACTATGGCGGCAGCGCAGTCCTTGGACACCGGCATGGCCTCCTGCCGGCATTCTCCCGGTGCAAGTCCCCACACCGATGTCCCGGGAGATGTTCCCAGGGTGTTCCAGGGAGTGGAGCTGCCAGTAGGCAGCTTCCAAACCCTTTTCACCCCAGGAACGCCTCCTGAGATGGAGCAGTTTCCCCTCCACGGCAGCCGGGAAGCTCAGAGGAGGCTTCTCAGCTGAGCTGTCCTGGCTGCTGTGGTTCACCCCCACCCCCAGAATGCGCTGTAAAGCTTCCTATAGCAATTCTACTTTCACCCCTGTAACCTGGAAATTAATATTTCATTGGCGGTGAATTTTGGGAGAATAAATGCACTGAGTATTCATTACTGCTGATAAAGTCTTAAATATTTGATATTGTACCAACTGTTAACAGGAGGATGAATATGAAGCTTTTAAAACTATGGAGAGTTCTTTTTACTCAACACCCCCAAAATTTTAAAAGGTTTGTTTGAATGTAGCATGCCTGATCAGAGCAGGAAAGTAAAAGGTACACTGTTCAAAGTATCATTGGATTGGATCCAGCCAGCTTTTTCACTCAATACCAGCCAATTCCCCTTCTACTATAGCCCCCCTCTCATGTGGCTTTTGTCTATGCAGGTCCCACGATAACCAACATATTTTGGGTGGTCAAAGGAGACACACTCCTCCCTCTTTCTTCAGTGGAAAAATTGGCTGGATCCAACCCATTATGTGATAAATTGGTTTGGAAAACCCAATCATTCTACATGTTATTCAGGAAAGTGAAAATCTTGATGGCTCCTAGCCAATTGGACATGGGGGGAATTGCTTTGGAACCCAAATACAGGTCCTCTTGGATCTTGAACAAACAAGCAAAAGTTGAGCCTCTCCAACAGAAACCTTCAGAAGTTCAGTTCTTGTTTTAATTTCTTTCTCAGTGTTTTTGAACGTACATAATTTGATTGGTACTGTGATAAATTTAATTCACACTATTCCAGTGCTTGGTTCCAAGTGGTGGTGGTGGTGGGGAAGCCAAGGAAAGAAAGGATCAGTCATCTTGGGATCCCAGCCAGGAACAGATTTTTTTAACCTTCCTGAACTCTTACAGCTTGACAAGCATTTTTACTTGGAAATAAACCTCACTGAATTCAGTGAGATTCACCACGTAGTGTGTTTAGGATTGCAGTCCTGAGCAGAAGGAAGACTGGTCACACAACTTCTTAATCCACTCCACATTGTTATTACCTCTGGTTGGGAGATAATTCGGCAGCAAGATAAGGCCCCTCCCACTGTCAGCATTGCTAGGGTTGCTAACCTCCAGGTACCAGCTGGAGATCTCCCGCTATTACAGCTGATCTCCAGCCGATAGAGATCAGTTCCCCTGGAGAAAATGACTGCTTTGGCAATTGGACTCTATGGCATTGAAGTCTCTCCCCTTCCCAAACCCACCCTCCTCAGGCTCTGCTCCCAAAAACCTCCCGCTGGTGGTGAAGAGGGACCTGGCAACCCTAACCATTGCTGCTGCTGCCACCACCCTTAGCTGCTTTTCACAAAGAACAGATCTTCATGCTCCTCCCTAAGGTCCTTCCATGATTTATTTTATTTATTTATTTTTGTATTTCTAGCCCTCCCTCCCCCGGCGAGGCCGGGCTCAGGGCGGGTTACAACACCAAAATTTCCAATATAACAATAAAATATATAAAAACCATAAAACCACAAAACAACCCAATTAATTTAAAAGATGGTTGCCATATATAAGTGCATACTGTAGCAGGTAAGGCCAACCATAGCATATAATCGGTTCGGCTATCCACCCTCAAATAGGTCATAAACTGAGAGTGGGGAGTAGGGAGGCCAGCGCAGATCTTACTTAATCTCACCTGCGGCCGTCCTCAGCCATAGGCCTGGCGGAATAGCTCTGTCTTACAGGCCCTGCGGAACTCCTTCAGGTCCCTCAGGGCCCTGATGTTATTCGGCAGAGCATTCCACCAGGCCAGGGCCAGGACCGAAAAGGCCCTGGCCCTGATCGAGGACAGCCGCACATTTCTCAGGCTGGGGACCACCAATAGATTATTGTCAGCAGAGCGTAATGCTCTTCGGGGGGTATACCAGGAGATGTGATTTATTTTAGCCTTGAACCAACATATCAAATCTTGCTGCTGCTGCTTGTTCAGCACTATGTAAACCAATCAAAATCCACCCCCCAAAAAATATTTAACCCTGCATTGGGTGTATGGAACTCCTCCAAGACTTAATTGGCACCCAGATGTCCTAGATCCAACAGTCTAGCTACCTATATCACACTGGAATATGTTGCTATTTAAGAATGAAGAACTGAGATTTGAATGTTCATAGTCTCATTGATATTGAATTTGCTATCCTACAGTTGCAAATCAGTTTCATCATGTAAAAACTCAACTGCAATACACAGAGGTTTTCCTGAATTAAAAAAGCCCATTTACACATATCTTGTGTGTTCTTGAAGGAGTCAATGCTTATATCAATGCTTATATTCCTTTAGTGTATTCGACGGAGGCATGCACCCTCCCAGTTTTTACTAAAGAAAATGGGAAAGGATTTGTGGAAAAGGTATTTTGCATTTTTCAAAGAATGCATTAAATTCTTAAACGTTATTGTTCTTAATCACCCTTGGATTGCTTTCTGTGGAATAAAACCAACCACTGAACACATTTTGTCTCTTCTGTTTCCTTGTTCTACATCTACAGTGGAAAATTCTTGAAGGTTTATGTTCAAGCGCACAGAGAAATTCCTGAGGATGGCAAAGAAAATATTTGATAAGCTTTAGGGTGCCATTATTTACAAAAGGCTCGTGTACCATGATGGAAATTTAAGAATTACAGAAATACCTCTGAAGAGATTAACTTCTTCTTTTATGCCTTATTTAATTTCCCAGTGTTTGCTATTGCTTTAAATATTGTTTCTAGACTCTGGTTAATATTGAAACAAGGCTGGGGAATGTGAACTCCCATTTTGGTTAACATGCCATTCTAGCAGTCAGACTGTAATTCAAATGTCTTTGCTTAAATGAATGAGGCATATGAGTATAGATTGGAAGTCTTAATCCCAAGAGATGCTGGGACAACCAGTGATTTTTTTTGAAAGTAGATAAAACTGATGGCAGCAAATGGCAGAATTTGGGCAAGAAAGTGAGGGAAACGGACATATGTTTTGACAAGTGTCCTTTCTTTAAAAGCGGGTTTCTTATTCATGTAGGACCTATTTAATGTTTCTCATCACCCACAGTTAACATCAAAAAGGCTTCCACCATGTAGATGGTTCATGGTGAGAGTGAACAGCAATGATTCAGAACCTCCAGCATTTTACAGCTGAAAATACACAAGGATCACTGAAGGCCTACTGACATTACACGTTGCTGATGGCTCTACTCAGTGCGGCTGCATTTATTTTCATTATAATAGCAGCAGTTCAAAATGCAACTCAGCAGCCAGAGCGCATGAAATAGCAGTCTGTGCATTACGTAGCACCTTAGTGTTCATGGGTTCAGATGCATGGGCACTAGAGGCAAAATGCATCCATTTCCCCTTTGAGATTTAACTGGTAGAGTTGCTACTTCTCAAGGATGTTTAGCAACAAAAAATGACAACATTTTAATAGGATAACCTGAAAAGACCCCCCCCCCAAAAGGGGGGGGAGCTACAAAACTAGAATCATGGTTTACCAGGAGCAGGGGTCAGAATTTAAGGGAAAAAATTATGCCTTTACTTCATACAGCAATTTAAATTGGGGAGAGCCGGGGAGGGTGGGATGTAAATTAAAATAAATAATTAAATAAGGGTAGGAGGTGCCTCACCCCACTACCTGGCTAGTCTGCTCTGCCACATGCACCAGCAGTCATCAGTGTGATGGAGTGATATCTAAAGTTAGCCAAATCCAATATGTGTAAACTCCATAGGGAAAGTTTATTTCTGGATTTGGTTTTAGAAATCAACAGCTAATAGGCAGCCTAAGCATGTTGGATTAGGCAAAATTTAGACATTACACCACATCTGGAGGCTCCCTAGCATTGGAGATGGGTCTTGCAAACTGGGCGAGAAAGTTAGGCATGTTCCTCTTCACCATGCGTACGGCCAGGTATAATCTGAACTGGCATATTATGACTGGAATTTAAACTTGGGTAACTGATCCAAGTCCAATAAGCTTTCCCTGTTTAAGCCATATGCTGTAGGCAATGCAGTGCAAATATTCCACAGGTTTCAATCAAGGGCTTTTTTGTGATAGTATTCACCAGTACTGAGTAATGGCACCTTTTTTGGGGGGGGGGCTCTCCCAAGTCCTGATACTCATGTGCCGGCCCACCACACTTAACCAGAGAGAGAGTGGACCCTCAGGTACAGCCAAGTATGGACCTGAGAGTAAGAGGGGGGATTGATAGAAATCAGTGCAGCCTTATATATGAGTATTGGCATTTTTTAAATTTTTTTACAAAAAAAGCACTGGTTATATATTATTCTTCACTACATTAACTCCAGATATCTGGACTGGGTCTTTCTGTTGTCACCCCAGGATAAACTGACATGTAAACAAGCTCTGGGCTATTTAAAGAGAGCCAGTGTGGTGTAGTGGTTAAGAGTCTCCAGACTCTAATCTGGAGAACTGGCTTTGATTCCCCACTCCTCAGAGTGGCAGACTCTGATCTGGTGAACTGGGTTTGCTTCCACATGAAGCCTGCTGAGTGACATCAGGCCAGTCACAGTTCTCTCCAAACTCTCTTAGCCCTACCTACCTCACAACGTGTCTGTTGTGGGGAGAGGAAAGGAAGATGATTATAAGCCAGTTTAAGACTCCTTAAAGGTAGAAAAAAACCAGGGTATAACAACCAACTCCTCCTCCTCCTCCTCCTCCTCCTCTCCTCCTCCTCCTCCTTCTTCTAAATGTTCAGTGGATATACATGAAGACTGAACAAAAACTCATAAAACTTTATTATGGGTCAAAGATGGTCTCTTTGTTAAGATTTACAAGTGCTTTGATAAAACAAAGTACATTTTGAGGGCATTTAGTTTTGTTTTCTCGTTTCCTCAAGCTATTGTTTCGTTTGGCATTCTAAGGACTGAACACCACCAGCAGCCATTCATAGTTGTCTACTAGAATACTCATCCCAGGCTGTGTTTCCCCAAAGTTGCCTCAGTAATTTTTTCCAGTAGGCTGGAAAAAATGGTTGTTATGGTTGTTATGGTTGTTATGAGGAAAGCCTTTCATTACTCTTCTTTGGCTGCAGCACAGATTTTTACAGGAAATTTAATAGTTCAGGACAAAAGCAAATATCTGCCTCAGTTAGCAAGTGGTACAACACAAAAATGCCTTAGCCGCCTTCACAAAGCAGTCTTTAAAGTGGTTTATAAATATCAATGCCAATCCAGTCTGTGATGCAAATTCATGCTTCACATGCAATAACCAACTGTGTTGGGCTAGGATTGTTGCTACAGATTTCACATTTGCATCAGCTGTGCAGTGTTATGATGACGGAGCTGGTCCGTTTACGCAAGCAACCTCTTTTGATGTTCTCTTTGATGTCCAGCATACAGAGTTTATTTAATATTTTTATGTAAAAGAAGTGCCTTTAATAATATAAAGTCATTAATAAGGGCAAACCATTCTTTAAGGCAGATGATTAGTTTTCCCTACAGATTCCCAAAGGTTCTACAGATGTAGAAAGAAATGGAATAATAGAACAAAGAATGGAATTTAATAAAACAGGGTAAAAGATCATGGACTAATATTGTTTTCTGATGAAGATAAGAAGATGCCCTATATTAAGACAGAACATTGGTTCATCTAGTTCAGCATTTTCTACTCAGGCTATCCATATTTGGGGGAAAAGAAGTCTTTTCCAACTAGCTAGCTGAAATAATTTAACTTGAGATGCCAGGGACTGAACCTTTTGAGTTTCTGAATACAAAGTATGTACCCTACCACTGAGCAACAGCCCCTGGGTAATAACCAATATTGCTCTCTACAGAGATGTCACCCAAAATGGCATCCCTCTGGAAAACTTTTAATTGACCAAGAGTTCCCTTCATGTGAAAAGCAACGCTATTCCTGCCCTATGTGCGGGAGTGATTGGAATATACTTCTATCACTGGCCATGTTGCTTTTCATCCATGGGAGTGCTCTTTCTACTTTCATGATGAAAAATACTGAAGTGGGATAGTTTTATATCTATGGATATTTGGGAATCAGATATGTTTATTATAAGTCCCTTCTCTTTCCCCTAGAAAAGGTCCTTAAGAGTAAGGAGGTGATGCTGGAGACCAAGATCAAGAAATTCGTACTATGGTATTCTCCATTAGTATGTAAGGGCATGAAAGTTGGAAAATGGAGGGGGGCTTCCGGTGCTGACGCTGGGCTGATTGCTACGTCCTCCCAGGGGCTCCTGGGGAGAATCCAAGTTTGCGTGTAATTTGGGGTGTTTTACCGCACCCCAATCCAGCCCTTGCAAGTGGGCTGAGAAGCAGGAATTCCCTGCAGCCATATATGCGGTTTGATCTCCTGAATACTCCGAGGTAGCTTTATTAAGTCCCCCGGAGTTTCAGACGTTTGATCCCGTGGACACGAAGGGATTGAAATCGCCAGCGCGCAACTTCGGCTTTAGAATCTACCCTCCAGCACCTTATAAATGTTTTCTACTATACTAATCCATTTATTATTAGTGAGATTCACTATTTTTCTTTTTTTTCTTTTATTTTCTTTCCCCTTTTTTCTTTCTTTTATATGATAGTACTAACTATTAATAAATATTAGCAACAATATCAGGATTAGAATTTTATGCAAAAGAGATTACTAATTTATCACAAGATGGAGGGAGGTGTAGGGGAAGTCAATATTTCTTTGATTATACACAAATATCTTTAACAATGTTAAAAAAAAGAATTACAATAGCTAAAACCTGGAAGCAAGTAAATAAACCTTCAATTATTGACTGGAGAGAGAAATTATGGATGTATATGTGGATGGCCAAATTAACAGATTCCTTACATGGAAAGGATATGGAAGAATTTAAGAAAACATGGTCAAAGGCCGTCGCATTTTGGGACAAACTGGCGAAAATGAATTTTACTAATTTAGTTAATGAGTTATAGATAAATGGTTAATAATTTTTCATAATGTTGCGTGGATAATGGTTTTTACAGAAATGCTTTTCAAAGTTCCATACGAAGTGCAAAAGATGAAAATGATCGCTTGGCTCCATCCAGTGAAAGACACACAGATTCTCCCCCAAGTGTCTCTCATCCAGCAGTTGATTTGGACCCAGAAAGATTGTTCTTGAACCCATGTGGGGTGAGGAATGCAGTAAAGATAGGAAGGGGGTGAAATTACCTCAACAAACACTCCTCTGATGAAGGAAGGGCAAATTCATGCCTGTCTCCTTCTCAGTGCAGCCCCTCAACCTGCATGGTGATTGTTCACATGATTCCTGGAACTCCTGGAATAAACTTTCAAGGGTTCAAAAGGGGACTGCTGAAAGAGGGTAGATTTTGCTGGAAAAAAAAACGCTCTGGGAATTTAAATGCAAAGCAGGGACTATGAGTACTACCAAGCTGCATCTTACTCCTTTCCATCAGTCCACTGTGTCTCCCACCAGCATCACTTCTGTTTTGTCTGGAAATTAGTTTGGGTTTATTACATTCACACAGTTACTAACTAAAGGCAAGTGTTTGGGGATGAGATCAGCTTCTTGGAAGAAGATGAAAAGAAGAAATAGAGCTTGATGTAATATTCATATTGATGTTATCACACTCTACACTCTGGATGTTGTGTTAAAAAGCTCGGGTGATAGAATTAGTCACATATAATCACCCACAGGTTACGTTCACATCTTGGTCACTGGTAGCAAGCAGGGAGACAATGATTCAGCTGTCTGGATGAATTGTCGATGGTCAATCAATTCAGTATGGACAGAAGACTTTACTCAACAAGTAATAAAACAGTGGAATTCATTGTCAGAGGACACAGTGGCAGACACGAACACATGTGGCTTTTCTTGGGGAATTAAACAGATTCATGGAGCAGAAGTCTATCAATGGCTATTAGCTATAGTGAGTGAAGAGAGCCTCCATCTACAGAGGCAGCCAACTTCTGAATGCCCATTCTAGGAGGCAGACCCAGCCTCTATGCCTTGTTCATTGCCCCTCCAGGGCCACTGTGACAAAACTGGATCCTGGACTAGCCGACTCCTGATCTGGTCCAGCAGGTCTCTACTTATGCTTTTTATGTAGTTAGGGTGCATCCAAGCACATTCTGTTATGTCCAGATTGCACAATTACTCTGCTTGTCAGCAACCACCTATCCCCACTTTGCTGCAGCTATTTTTAAAAAGCACCATAGTAAAAAGAAAACAACAGTTTGAAATTTTAGAGTTGAGATTTACTACTTAGGTATCTCTGGGAGCAATTCTAAGCACATCTACTTTTATTCAATGGGCATACCCCCATGAAATTGTTCTTAGGCTTACTGCTTATGTGTGTCTTTGGTGTCTGCCCATGAACCCAGCTAATCTTACAGATGTTGCTATAACTTCTCATATAGATGCTTCAAACGGCACAGACTCATAAAGCGGCCAGTGCACCTAGCCAATGTAGGTCTTTAAAGAATGCATCTGACCACAGTGGCAGTTCTATGCCTTATAATACAAGCTAGTCAATAATTCCACGATCCATATAAGTACAAGTGGCTCCTGCCACTTGTTAGGCTGCTTGTTAGGCTACAAGTGGCTCCTGCCACTCCTAACCAGTGTTAGGCTGCTCACTCGGCACAGTACTACCAAGACAAACCTCACCAGGAAACATCAAAGCAATCCAGTCAGGAGCTTACTGCATATGTAATTAAGGGAGTTCAAGAATAATTAAGTTGGCATAGCCATCATGTTTGTGCCAAAGTTCTCACAATGCCTAGATAGATCTGACCATTGAGGAATCCCAAAGGATATCTTTTATGGGGTTAAACAGTAGTCACCTAAGAACACTTTCTGGAACCTTGGCCCAGAAATGATCTTAATTACTCTAAGACTTGCCCCCCAAATTCTCATTCAGAGGTGTTTCTGAAGGATGGCATGAACAGACAAGCCACTAAAAGATCTAGGAAAATTGGCAGGATCTAACTTCCTCTGTTCTTTTCTCAGTGCAAGTCATCCAGTGGGTGATTAAGGCAATCTGTTTCAAAACCCATCCCAAGGCCCAATTGAAGTGTCTCTTTACATGCTTTTTTGTGTGGCAAAGCTACTGGATTTCATTGTACTTTGCTTTTCAGAAGTTTGTAATAGCCAACTGAGAGAACAATAGAACACAAATACCATCTGTTTCCAGGTTTTTCAACTGTATTATAAAGAGAATTGAAGTGTCTGGGGAGACGTTATTTCTGGGGCCTTAACCATCCACTTATGTTTCTTCAAGTATTTGCCATCTGATAGGACTAACTTACTATGTATTTTAGTTCAGCTTTTCCAGGCTGATTGTTCAAGAACCATACACATTTAACTTCTAACAGTTATAAGAACTGCTTTCAAAAATGAGGTGTTAAAACAATGAAGTTCTTGTATAATGTTTACGTCTTCATTTTCTGCTTCTTTGCAATGTTCAAACAGCTTCTCAAAGGAGAATCCAAGGAAGGAAAATCTGCATCGGAAGCAACTCCCCACTATCATTTCATATTTTGAAATCTCAGAGCAAACTATAATATGCACAATGAAATTCTTTATGCTGTATCCTAGAGATATGCGTAGATTGTATTTATGCAGATATCTATGGCTGGCCAAGTGAGCAAATCCATCCTACTGTGCAAACCTATTATTTCAGTGGCAACCCTATTATAAAAAGTTACCAACAATGGTTACATTCCTAGAGTTACACTGGCAAAACTAGCTCAGTGCAGAATTAAATGTGTATAAGACTGAGTTGAATCATCCCCAGGCCTCTCAGCAGTTAGTAATGGGTTAAATGGATTCCTCAGCTGACAGTTTAACGCTTCACTTCATTTTGCACGGGCCTGATTAAATGGTAAATTTCCATAAATCAAAGCATGGATAGCAGTTTCAATAAACTCTCAACAAATAGGGATGTCATTGCCATGAAAGTTGCCAAAGCAGACTCTTGCTTTGGGGTAGATTCTGCATGCTGCGTCTTGAGTGTTTTGCACAGACTATAAGCCATATGTCTGTGTGAGCTATTAACAAGCAATATGAGGCCAAATGTTCCTAGAGTTAAATGTTTAATTCACGGCACACACCTGGCTGTAACACTTGTGCTAAAGAGGAAGAATACAATATTAATCACTCGGGCAGCCAGTTGTGTTTGGCGCTATAACATTTCCAAAGAAATGTTCAACAGCATTTCCAGTACTGCGGTCCCCAGTCTATCCAGAGGCCAACATTTCGTTAAGATGCAATAGAACTGGGTATGTTTGGCTTGTGCGCATAACAGTTTTGCATCGTTATCTGGGTATTACCTTTAAAAGAATAAGCTACACCTATAGCTCTGTGTTTGGCTCAATCATCTTTTCCTACTCATATGAACCCTATGAACTCGTTCCTGCATTTATGCTGTTATTCTCTCCGTTCCACTGATCTTTCCCCCTAATTCACTGTTTTGTCTCTCTATTCAAGTTTTTATTGGAAGTTCCCTTGGTCATATTTTGGCATATGTTGTTCTGTAAAGAACGATGTACATTGATGACAGTAATAATAATGTATTGGATCCTATTAGTCCATTCTGTTAATGGTGGGGACTGCCTCTGGTTCAAGGAGCAGAAATGCCTTCTACTGGAGTAACATAGCTCATCTGCCAGAGCAAGTCTTCTCCTACAGGCAGAAGGCGCCTTGTGCCAACAGAAGGTTCTATCATTACTACTACTGCCACCACCACCACTACTACAATTACCACTACCACACAACAACAACAAAAATGTATATCACAGTTGTTATCACAATTATGGGTTTTGCTGAAGGAAAGCAACATTTCTGCATTATGAGATCTATTGCTCTACAGAAGCTGATGAAAGACAAGAGCTAGGCATGCGTGTGGCAGTTTGGATAGCATTTTTATACTATTTTTATTTTAAAGGCACTAATTTTTGTTTGGGGGAAGAAAGCTTCAATATGTTCTGACTGACTGACTCGATTACCCTGCAGTATTGGTTCCATACAAAAGAACAGAACACATTTAATCTGATTTTAATTTAATCCGTCAGTTTGCAGTGAGAACAAGAATCTGCCAAGAGTTTGAAATAATATGATAAATAGAGAGCAGAACCAATGTTCACAGTGCAGAAGTCATATACCAAACTCATACTTAAATCTCACAAGTTTATTGTTGATGGCTGCAAATCAAAAATCAGTTACCGATAGACTGCAGTACCCAAACTATTCTCTTTCCTGGGCTAAGGAATTTTCACGAAGACTTCTAAAACTGATTGTTGAAATTCCCTGGTCTTTGAATAAAATGATAAACAGGCAGAGCAATCCTGAAGGGGCCCCCAAAAGGGGTTTGGAGCCGGTGTGACCCCTATGCTGGTGTTAGTGCCACTTGCGCTGGTTAAGTTGGCACTAATGTCAGCACAGGGCCATTTACGCTGGTGCTGGGGAGCCATATGGCAGCACCACGCATGGGCACCGGTGCAGCTGCCATGGCAGTTTCCCTGGTGCAAGGGCTCGTGCTAGCACCAAAGGGGGTTTGGAGAGAGTGGACAGGGAGAAGTTTTTCTCCCTCTCCCATAATACTAGAACACGGGGTCATCTGCTAAAGCTGGAGGGTAGGAGATTCAAAACAGATAAAAGGAAGTATTTTTTCACACAACGCATAGTTAAATTGTGGAACTCCCTGCCCCAGGATGGCTGCCAGCTTGGAGGGCTTTAAGAGGCGAGCGGACATATTCATGGAGGAAAGGGGTATTCATGGCTGTTAGTTAGAATGGAGTACTAGTCATGCTGCATACCTATTCTCTCTAGTATCAGAGGAGCATGCCTATTATTTTGGGCGCGGTGGAACACAGGCAGGATGGTGCTGCTGCAGTCGTCTTGTTCGTGGCTTCCTAGAGGCACCTGGTTGGCCACTGTGTGAACAGACTGCTGGACTTGATGGGCCTTGGTCTGATCCAGCAGGGCCTTTCTTATGTTCTTAAGGGGGTGCTTCCGGGGGTGGTGCTGACTTTAGTCAGCTCCCTGAGGCCTTTCACCTCAGGAACGCCCCCTTTTGCTGGCATGAACTTGCACCTGCAATAAGGGAGGCGTAGTCCCATGAAACTCAGTGGAGCAGTTTCATGGAGTTTGGAGCAAAATACATTTTTGGCTTGCTGCACTGAGGCAGCAAGCTGCTCAGGAGGCGACGTGGCTGTGCCGTCCCCGGGCCCACCCCAACTACCCCTCCTTAGGCTTACTCTGTTAATTGTTCAGAGTGCTTTAGCTTCTTAACAGTACCTTTTAGTTTATATCACTTACTTAAAAGGCACTCAGATTGAAAGACATTCTTGCAATAAGTTGTGACATTTGTGACCCTGGAAGTTTTCAACTACTAGCAACAATTGACTATTAAAATAAAATAAGTAAATTTTTGTTCAGTTCTGTGACTTCCTCAATTTGTGATGAAATCACATACTGGGATCCCTGCACTGGGATTTTTAACAAACAGAGGCTGCAGTCCTAAGAACACTTTCCTAGGAAGAAGCCCCATTCAGTAAAATGGGGCTTACTTCTGAGTGGACCTGCTTAGGATGCCATTTTACGCAGTTACACTCTTTTAAGTCATTGACTTAAAGTCCCTGCGCCAACACTGTGTTCCTGATATGACATGGCTGGCATGCTTATAGACGTCTTTCCACATGTAGCCACTGCCATGGGGAAGCAGTTTTTGCTAGCAATCAAATCCCAGGTGTCACATATGAAATAGAACTTATATGCAACCTGCAATGAGCCTGGCTTCAGCCGGGGAGTGAGGGTGGCCTAGAAATCTAACAAACAAACAAACGTTTTGAGATTTTTGTTGAAGAATAGGACTTTCTAGTTGAAAAAGGAGTCATCCCTCAGCTTCAGGTTCGAGTGTGTTGCAATTCCAATAGTTAGCTGAAGAAATAAAAGCGAAAGCCCTCAGTCATCTGCTAAAATAATATTTGATAAACACCAAAATGTTCACAGTATAGCATAATCCGCTGTCTGCAGAAACAGGAAAAGCCAACATGGTGTTCCAGCATTCATGGCCTGTTCAGAATGACAGAAAAACAGTTCACATCATTAAAGTTCTTTCAACAATTTATAAAGAGTTTATTTGTATAGCTTGTCTTCTAAATGTGGCAAACTAAATAACAGACAGAGCCAAGCATCTGATGGGAACTTACAGATTTTTCAGTGAGCAGTCATCCTCACACAGGTTATGAATCAACTCAGCAGCCAGATGGGGAAGGAGTTTGGATAGAAAACTCAAAACAGTGCAAATAATGAGACAGAAATGGTAAGAACATAGATACGTTTAACCACAAATGTACACTTGTGGACATCTTGTGTATATAATTTAGATCCCAAATTTGCATTCTCGAAGTTTATACTAGAAATTGTTTTGAGATTTGTATTTTATTATAATTGTGTGTTGAATAACTGTTGTAAATCCCTTCTGTAAAAAAGGGGAATAATCCACCCTGATGTTGTACAAATCTTTTATAGCAGCATAGTGTAAAAATGGGCACATAATTTTTCAGTAACAGTTTCTTTCTAAAGGATGTTCTTCCAACTATGCATTGCCTGTTAGTTCAGAGGAACTTCCTTGAGTATCACAATATACCTAATCGCAATGGCACAGGTTGTTGCTTGAGTTGATAAACCTACTGTTGCATTCTGTCCAAAAATGTAAGAGATCTGTCCAGCTGGCCGGTTATTATTCATAATCCCAATAGAATAAATGATTATACCTATTTATTTGTATCATAGATATTGAGGAGATTAACAGCAGCAGAATGGTTATGACAATAAACTGTGAATGAGGGAATCTCACTTTGGTGGGAATCTCACTTTGAAACCAAATTTAAAAAGGAGCCATACCCAAGTCGTGAAACTAGCTAGGAACATAGAAGGTTGAGCCACAATAATTAAAAATAATATTTTAAATATATATTTATTGTTAAGTCTAATTGCGCTTTAAAAGAGTTAAAAATGTAAGCCTCAAAAGGTAAACTACACACATATAAGGAATCACATAAGACAGCTCAATTGGTTGCACTATAAAAACCACCATGACCAAATGCATTACGGCCCATACGGGTCACAAGACAGTGATCATAAGAAGAACATAAGAAAAGCCCATCAAATTCAGCAGTCTGTTCACACAGTGGCTAACCAGGTGCCTCCAGTAAGCCCACAAACAAGACAACTGCGACAGCTTTATCATGCCTGTGTTCCAAAGCAACTAATATCATAGGCATGCTCCTCTGATCTTGGAGAGAATAGGTATGCATCATGACTAGTATCTATAATTATAGTATGTATAATACCTTCCAAAGTGTCCACCTTCCAAAGTGGCTATTTTCACCTGGCGAACTGATCTCTGTCACCTGGAGATCATTTGTAATCCCAGGAACTCTCCAGTTGCCACCTGGAGGTTGGCAACCCTAAATGGCTGCTGCCAGTGCAGTCAATTTGATCTCCAATGCTGTACCAGGGTGATATTTTAGGTCAGCTTGAGATGCCATTTGTGATCCTACACACTGATTTGTGACACAGCAGCTCATGAGAGTGAGCCATAACATTTTACATTTTTTTTTTAACTAAGAAGCTATATTGAGCTATGCGACTGAGAAAACAATCTGGCTCAGAACTCCTTTGAAATAAACAGTGACATATTTAATGGCTCTCTAATGAAGCAGTTGAATCATTTATTGATGGCAGCAGAAATATTTTTAGAGTGACAATCTTAATGAAACATTAATTAAAGCCAAAAGGCTTTGGGAAGGGGGGTTTTATGTAACAATACCTCTTCTTTTGAAACATATATAAGAATTTTGCTTCCTGCTAATCAAAGTATATTAAAGGGAAAGTAACACATGTTTCTGAAATCACCAGAAATGTAGTTAAGGCAAACCAAGTCTGGGGGAAAATGTAACTCTTTTTCCTCTAGGGTGAAAGATTTAATGTGACAAAAGGGTTGGCTGATTGTTTAGGCAAGTAGATTATGCCTTTGATTACTTGTAAATGATTCAGAGTTCAGATTCAGTAGTACAACATGTGTTTTGTATTGAGTGGAGTTTGACACAATTTGTTCTGGCTCTCCTGCTATTACAACTGATCTCCAGCCCATAGAAATGAGTTCACCTGGAGAAAATGGTTGCTTTGGCAACTGGACTCTATGGCATTAAAGTCCCTCCCCTCCCCAAACCCCACCCTCATCAGGTTCCGCCCCAAAAACCTCCGCCGTTGGCGAAGAGGGACCTGGCAACCCTACTTGTTCACTGTGTTGTGATATTTTGTTTGGTCTTGTGATTTCCGAAGGGTAAATGTGGCTGAATGTGCTTGACTTGCAGATGTTCTGTAATAAATATATCCAAGTACACAATGCAAGCAAATATTCTATGAAAAACTGTTACAGAATGGTGCAGGGCCAAGCAGGTTTGGCACACACCTGGGATGTCCCTTCCAAGGAGCTCTCCTTCCCCACACACACCCTCCTTTCCCCCTGCCCCCTTCAGGCCTGCAGCAAGCAAAGGCCTTAACTGACTGCCACCACTCTGGTTCTAGAGCTTTTCTAGGGAGGGCCCAGGGCACCCTCTCTGCCCTAGGCAACTCCCTCTTTAGTCAGAGTGGATCCTGATGAATGGCCAAATTTGAGGTGTGAAAAACCCAAGCAGAGGGAACAAGAAACAATTTATTGAACAAACAGGATAGCAAGAAAGTGAATAGGATAAAAGTTATTAAAATGGGGCAGCATTAATACAGGGTAGAACTCTCAAAGGAACAAGGCGGCCAGAAAACAACAAAGCTCCTTGACGCGACTACTAGTGTTTGGATGGGAGACCTCCAAGGAATACCAGGGTTGTGATGCAGAGGCAGGCACTGACAAACCACCTCCAAGTGTCTCTTACCTTGAAAACCCTATGAGGTCGCCATAAGTCAGATGTGACTTGACGGCATAAAAATAAAATAAATCCATGTAAACATATAAATATCCTTGTAAAAGGTGGGCTGTTTGTTTCTATCATGGTGGCTCCCATTGTCTTTGATAGAGTGACTGGTGGGGCATAAAGTACAAAAGTAGAGAACCACGGGTGTACACCATGCAAAGAAGACTCTTCTGCAATGTTTAATAATGTGCATGTGGTGATTTTGATGGGGGAATAAGAGTGTTATTAAGTACACAACAGTGTCCCTTCTCCTTCTGTAAAATGGTGGAGAGCATGTCCTTCTAAGCCTGTCTCCTTCTCTTGGTGACCAGAAGAGACATTCTGAACTTGGTAAACATTTGCTTCTTATCTGAACCAGTGCTGAATATAAGCGATCCACCTCAGTCTATCAGACCTCTTAGCAATAATGGATGACGAACACTCTAGCAGAAACTATAAGCATATTAAGATATATAGCAAATCTAAACGCATTCTTTTAAAGGCTATTGTTTCATCTTAGCTGGCCATAAAAGAGTCTGGAACAGCATTGGAAAAATGTATAACCCCATTAATGGAAAATGGAAAATTTATGCTACGGTAAATTCATCACTTTTTACAAGTTTTAGCAGAGGAATTGTGGCACTGGCAATGTTTTTACAGTGAAACATTACATTGTTAGAGTGATCCACGGAGTTGTAGAAGGAAGACCGATCATTTCCCCATGCCTTGTACAAAAAAGGACTTTGCAGGAGGACACAGACGAAAGAGAGCCAACGCTGTTTGATGCGTTAATTAAAGGGCCAACTTTATTTAATTCTACATCATCAAAGGATCAGCAGTTCCCCAAGGCTAATTCATTCCAAACCTAGTCATAATGCAGGCAATGGGTAGGTTGTAGAAGACTCTGCCCCCCTCTGTCTGCACATGCCATATTGTATAGGCAAAGCCACCCTGGCTCCAAGCTCTGAGCTGTAAGTGTCTCTGGCTCAGGGTCCTTGCAGCCGAGTCTCCTTAGTGCTCGAGGGAGGTATGCCACATCCTTACCTCCAGCCATAGGGTCTTTGAATCAGAAAATTTATTGTAAATGGCCGTCGGCCGTCACAAATGGCTAAACCATAGTAATACAGAAAATAATAATACATACAAAAAGCTAAAACATAGTAATACAGCAATATAAATAAAACAAATCAGCAATTGAAATAGTATAACAGATACCAAAACATACTAACTCACCATTTTAAACTTAATTGATAACTCCTTCAGAAACTTTAGATCTTATTTTCTTTGCTCCAGGGCAAACAAAGAATCCCTATGTGTTACATAAGCATCTATGTCAGACAGCAGAAATTTAATCTTTATCTGAATATACCATAATAACAGATAATATTCCTGCTAAGAATTTGGCCCTAGGACCATCATACAGGGGGCAAGAAAGGATATAATGAGGTAAGTCTTCTGGTTTCCATGAGGTCTATGGGGTGAGGATAATGGCATCTCTCAAGGGGTTTGTGTCCCAGGTCCCTGGAGGCTTGAGGCCCTAGGCTTCTGTTCTGTGGACTGCCCTTTTGCCTTCCAAACTGATCCTTCAGGGTGCTCACCCAAGCTTCACTGCCTACTGCTCAAGCAACTTTACCTGCACTGCTGACAGCTAAATAATATTGTGTGGTGCAAACCAAATCAGTGATATCAGAGGTGGTTTATAGAATGTATTGATAATTGAGTCAAAGAAAATGGGCAGCTTTCAGCTTTGGTCACTTGTACACTGTATAGAGAAGGAAGAACCCAACTTTAAACCTAGATGCATTAAATAACACAGATGTATATTACCCAAGCCTGAGGAGATTCTCATCTCTAACTTTAGAAAGACTTACAAGAATCCTTAACCTCCAGCTACCAACAGTTGTAACTTTGTTTGTGGATGTCTCCAAATGATGGCTAAAAGAATAAACTAATTATACCCTTTAGCACTCTTGAAAGGGCAGCCATGTCAATGAGAGGGCGTTTGTAACAAAGCATAACCAAAAGAACAAATCTGGAGCAGCCCAATGATTAAAATTATAAGATGCGAGCACACAACTTTAAATATAGAATTCTAAACACCACAGGTTTGTCGGTTCCCCTCCTCTCCTCCTTCTCCCACTCCCCAAATGCATTGTTTTTCTTTCAGCTTTATAATCAGATTTAAACAAATGCATCTCTCCACTGGGAAAAGAACAATATTTTACCAGCCAGAGTCTGTGCTTTGATAAAGTGTGCATAGACTAAAGCAATAATACGTGTACTCTGGATTGAATTCCCATCTTAAATTAATCTGTTTAATAGAGAGAGTTCACTTTCAGGTCCCCTGTCATTCAGTTAACTACCATTGTATAATATACAATATTAACAAAATAACCAAAAAGTGATTTACAGCTTGATGATCAAACTGGGCCAAGGTATAATATTATTCAAAATCTAATGTTCCAACTGGGTGCTCTTTGTCTTTAATGATGTAAATAGCTTTACTACATAGTACAGTATTTAGCAAATAGGTCTTCTCTTATGCTTCTTGAAGTTGTTAGATTACATGCAGTGCCCTATAGAAACTGGATATTTACAAAGATAATACTGCTGCTACAGCTGCTGTTGCTAGCAATAATAGCTACAACAACAATTTAGTCAATACTTTAAGCACTTAGTATTGACAAACATAGGGCATATCAAGTCAATAATGTGATAAGAGTAGAATAGAATCATAGAGTTGGAAGGGACCACCAGGGTCACAATGCAGGAAATTCACAACTACCTCCCCCCGACACACCCCCAGTGACCCCTACTCCATGCCAAGAAGATGGCCAAGATGCCCTCCCTCTCATCATCTGCTTAAGGTCATAGAATCAGCATTGCTGACAGATCTAATCTTAAAATCCTCCAGGGAAGGAGAGCTCAGCTTACCACCTCCCCTGGAGGTTTTCAAGAAGAGGTTAGATGGCCATCTGTCAGCAATGATTGTATGAGGTGCTTCACTCAAGAAGAAATGGCTGCTGCAAGCACGGTAAGTTGATTTTCAAATGTCTTATTTTTAAAAAAATAGAATAATAAAATGCCCAAAGTCTGCTGATGAATCTTCTACTGTCTTCCATGTTAACTTTTGCTAGGGAAGGTGGGCTATAAGTCAAATAATAAATAAAATAAATAAACTACTACCCGATGCGCTATTTAAGGCAAGCTTGTGAGCCAGTGCAATAGCTATGTAAATAGCCCGAGTAGATACGAGGGTGGTTAGCATTCTGGGTTTGTAGGCTGGAAACTCAGACTGTGGTTTTCTGAAGCTCACAGGATGAGATTGGACATGTGACTGTCTCTCAGTTTAACCAGCCTCATAGGGTAGTTGTGAGGCTAAAACCCTCCTCTGTATTTTTCCACCATGATCTTATGCAGAATTAGGTGTAGTTAACTGCATAGAAGTGGGCTGCAACTGGAGGAGGGCTGTGATACATAGGGTTGCCAGGTCCCTCTTCGCCACCGGTGGGAGATTTGTGGGGCGGAGCCTGAAGAGGGCGGGGTTTGGGGAGGGGAGGGGCTTCAATTCCATAGAGTTCAATTGCCAAAGTGGCCATTTTTCTCCAGGTGATCTGATCTATATTGGCTGGAGATCAGTTGAATTAGCAGGAGATCTCCTGCTACTACCTGGCAGTTGGCAACCCTAGTGATACAAATATAACAATCCCACAGTGTTGGGATATCATATGGGAAACCCAGGTTCCATTCTCAGCCTGGATATGAAACTCTATGTGTATTCTTGAAGCAACCACTGTCTCTTATTTATTTTGTTTATATCCTACCTTTCTTCCATCATGCAACTACCATGGGATCTTTTTATCCTGTCCACATTGTTATGATCTGTGATGACCTCCCAGTAGGCTAAGGCTAATATTCCATTATTGAGCAAGGTGCTCAGCAGGTAGTAGCTACGCAGCTTCAGGTGGTTGTGGAGGAGATGGATCATCTAGACCCATTTCAATCTGGATGCAGTCCTGGTCTTGTAGCAGAAACAGCCTTGGTGGCACTGACTAATGACCATTGCCAGGAGAGTGACCCGGGGCAAGGGGATGCAGCTCTGTTGATTTTCTTGGACCTCTTAGTGGCTTTGATGCCATCAAAGAGTCAGAGAGGCAGTCAGAGAGGAACTCGCATCCCATTCTCACCAGTGGAAGAGTGGAATGAACTAAAATGAAGAACAGGATTGCCAATTGGGCACAATGGGATAAGCTTGAAGGTTCATTGGATATAATGGCAGCCGGGAATGCCAATTGACTTGAACTGGTCCATTGGATATAATGGGCCAGTTGGATATAATGGGTGCAGGAATGCCAATTGACTTGAATTGGCCCATTGAACTATATCACAGCACACAAAAGTTGAAATGAAAATGTAGAGTGGCGTTTGAATGAAAGTCTCTGGTCGGACATCATTTGTTTTGGGATTGGAATTACAGCCTCAAAGTAGAATATTGTGTTCTGCTCCCTAGAGTGGAGTAATAACCCTTGGAAGTAGCAGAATTTTTCTGGGACTGGAATGACAGAGAGCCAGCGTGGTGTAGTGGTTAAAAGTGGTGGTTTGGAGCAGTGGAGTCTGATCTGGAGAACTGGTTTTGATTTCCCCACTCCTCCATATGAACGGCGGAGGCTAATCTGGTGAACTGGATTTGTTTCCCCACTCCTACACATGAAGCCAGCTGGGTGACCTTGGGCTAGTCACACTCTCTCAGCTCCACCGACCTCACAGGGTATGGGGAGGGGAAGGGAAGGTGATTGTTAGCCTGTTTGATTCTTCCTTAAGTGGTAGAGAAAGTCGACATATAAAAACCAACTCCTCCTCCTCCTCCTCCTCTTCTTCTTCTGTGGAATGACACTCTCTAGGAATAGAATCAGTGCTCTGGGACTGGAATGACAGTAGACAAAGTCGACATATAAAAACCAACTCCTCCTCCTCCTCTTCTTCTTCAGTGGAATAACGCTCTCTAGGAATAGAATCAGTGCTCTGGGACTGGAATGACAGTTTAGGGAATGACTGCCACCAGAATGCAATAACAGTCCATGGGAGCTTCAGAAGGAAGCAGAACTGTACACTGTGGTGCTCTAAGAAAGAAAAGGAAGGGGAAGAAGCCCAAAATGTATACTTGTCAATGGAGCAGAATGAGGTGGTGGACACCAGCATCATGACTCTGGAAGAAAACAGAGGACAGCTGACCAGCAGGACAGCTATTGATGGGGAGCTGATTTAGGGATAACTATGCAACGTCCAGAAATATTAATTAAAATGTAAGGTATTTCATTCCACTCTAAGGTTTGTGATTCCAGCAGCAGAGCACTGATTCTAGTCCCAGGAGCCTTCATTCCATTCTGGGACATGTCATTCCAGTCCCAGAACACTTCTGCTATTCACAGGGGCTATCATTCTACTCTGGGGCCTGTCTTTCCATGCCCAGAGCACTGATTCTATTCCTAGGGGCCATCACTCCACTTTGGGGGGGCATCATTCCAGTCCCTGAGTGGTCTAGCTGGCCCGGAGACCTTCTTTGCAAATCCATCCCGCATTTCCATTGCTACTTTCTTGGTGCCGTCCTGTAGTTCAACGGGCCGAGCTCCCATTCTCTCCAATGGGCCTTCAAGCATCTCCCGTTGTTCCCAATGGGCAATCCTGTCCTTCGTTTTAGTACACGCCTGGAAGAGCTGGTTGGATCCAGCCCCGTGAATAACCATGCTAGACATGATTCAGGTGATGCCAGGGCCACATCAACACTCCTGCCTCATTCTCGGCTCCACAACCCCTTTGGCAGTGGTACCCAAAAGACCATCACCAAGGCAGTGGTTGGGGACCAAGTAAAAGGGTGACAGGTTTGTGGTGCTACAGGGAGAATAATGGGGCATAAATGTCACACACACACCCAGCTCCCGAGCAGCAATGCATTCACTAGTAGAGAAACTGTCCAGCTGGTGCGCCAGCCTCCCCTGGATTCTGCCCCACATTGTACGCATGGGAGGTTTTGCCTTGGATTTGCTGCTCTCTAGATGCAAATTTCCCCCATCCAAATTCTCAAAACTCGAACAGAAGTGGCAGCCATTGTTTGATAGATTTCCGTGATCGAACTATGTATATAATGGAGCAGAATATGGGAGCAGAAGAGATATCAGCAATAGAGAATTTTGTAAATGTATTCCATTTTCAGGCTAGATATATACGATTTAATTACCAGTAAGAAAGGAGAGCACAAGCTTGTTAACTAATGACCAATTATTTTTATTATAAAATTAAGTATAGCAAATATAGCAACGAGAATAATGATAGAAATCAACGAACGAAATTAAGTAATAGAATCTCAAATTAAGATCAAAAGTGGGGTAAGACTAAAGCATTGACTGAGTCTGGGACTGGAGACAACAAATGACATGTTAAAATTCCCTATGGCCATTTATTCGTGGAAAGTTTTGCATTGGATTTGTCACTCTATAGAAGCACATTTTCCCCATCTGAATTCTCAAAACTCTGCATGGCGGCTTATTGTTGAGTTCTGAGAATATGGATGGGGAAAAAGTGCATCTAAAGAGTGGAAAATCCAATGCAAAACCTTCCATGAATAAATGGTCTATCTGTCCCCCCCCCCCACTTTTCTTTGAAAATAAATAAAATATATTTTTAAAAAAAACATTCTCAAAACTCAAAAATGAGCCCCCCTGCAGAGTTTGGAGAATTCCGATGGGAACCGTTTCCATCCAGCGCAGCGGCAAACCCAAGGCAACCCCTCCCGTGCATAAGCGGCCTTTCCGCCGGACTGGATCGGCCTTTTCTGGCCGGCTCGCCCGAGCGAAACTTTCAGCCAATGGGAGCGCCGCCTTCGCCCCGACCCTCGCAGAAGCCCCCGCCCGGCCGCCGCCGTGGGGACTCCTTGCAAGAGACGCCTCCCTTGCTTCGCAGCAGGAGGAGGAGGGGGGGCGGGCGGACCCCTGCCACAAGCCCTCCTCTCCCCCCTCCCTCCTGCTCTTTGCAATGGAAGCGCCGCGGGCTTCTTTGCACCTTTAGCAGCGGCAAACGGCTACCACCCCCCACCCCCCACCCCCCAGATTTAGTGCACAATGCTGGGCATGTACGTGCCGGACAGGTTTGCCCTGAAGTCCTCTAACATTCAAGACGGGATGGGGCTCTTTACAGCCCGGAGAGTGAAAAAGGTGGGTGACGCGTGCTGCCGCCCCCCCCCAAAGGGAGGGGTTGCGTTTGCGATGGGAGGGGTGCAGTGCAAAGACCCGCCGGGGGAGCTGCCGCTTCGGCAAACTCTTTGCTCGACCTCTTTTATTCCCCCCACCCTCCCTTTCCCCCAACCCCCCCCCTTTTTGGGAAGTGTCCCGAATGGTGGGAATGCCTCCTCCTCCCGAGACAGCCTGCCACGTAGGCTGGGACTGGCTCTCGCGCGCGCGCTCTCCGGGCAGAGGCTTCCTAGGTCAAGTTCGCGTCCCGCCGCCCCCCTTTCCCCAATGCCGCTTCCACTTCTCCTTCCACTTCCGTCTGCTCCGGGGGATCAGACCCCCCACCCCCACCCCCGAAATTAAAGTTTCTCTCCTCCGTTCCCCCCTCCCCCCGCCGGCGTGGTTTTTGGTAGTTCCGGGGTGGGAAAACAAGAGCGAGAAGAAGAAGAAGAAGAAAAAAAAGGACTCCGAACTGATTTCCTACGCAAAACAGATTTGCCTCCGTCCGAATTTCCATCGTGCAAATACAGGACGTTGGTTTCCAAGGAGAACCTGCGCGTCGGAGCTCCAACTCTGTGGCCATTTCTGCGCGGGAGATTTGGCCTGGGGTTGGCCCGTCTCTGGATGCCCGTTTCCCCCATCTGAAGCCTCCAAACTCAACAATCAGCCCCCGTGCAGAGTTTAGAGAATTCGGATGGGGGAAACGGGCATCTAGAGAGCAGCAAATCCAAGGCACAACCTGCCACGCAGAAATGGCCTATGGCGCTTTCACACGAGCAGAGTAATGTACTTTCAAACCACTTTCGACGCACTTTGCAGCTGGATTTTACTGTGCGAAACAGCAAAATCCACTCGCAAACCGTCGTTAAAGTGCATTGAAAGTGCATTATTCAGTGTACGTGAAAGCACCCTATACCACAGAGCAGGGGGAAACAACAAATGCTCAACAAAAGTTTTTTTTTGTTTTGCCAGCCTTTTGGGGAGAAATTAGGCCTCTTTGGGGAGGGAGGGGAAGGTGTACACAAATAATTGGGGTGGTGGTCCAAGGTTCTTTGTTAGCAAAGTTAGGCCGGTGCCTCCCAAATTCCAGCATTCCTCTGGCTCCTGTTTCACACCTAGTGGGCACACACCTGTATTACCTGTATTACACCTGGCCTGTAGTTTAAATGCAGCATGTGAGAGCAGTAACAACCTGTCATGTGGATGCCACCTATCTCCCCAGTTGGGGCCCAAAATGGCTTACATCCTTCTCTTCCGTTTTGTCTTCACAACAGTCCTGTGAAGTAGGTTAGGCTAAGAGTGTGTGACTGGCCCAAGGTCGCCCAGCAAGCTTTCATGGCAGTGTGGGGATTCGAACCTGGGTCTCCTAAATCCTGGTCCAACACTACTACACTACATTGGCTCTCAATCACAATGCAGTCTTATACAGGTTTACTCGATAGTAAGTTCCTTTACATTCATTGGGGCTTGCTCCCCAGTAAGTGTGCGTAGGATTGTACTGTAAATGTGTTTTTGACAGTAGGTGCTAAATGGCAGGGGCTATGTTTGGATCTCAGAACGTGTACAAGGGATGCTTTTCCATCTCTGCCATGGCCAGGACTTAGGGCCAAACGAAACTTTACTGTTTTTAAAGAGTTGGTTCTGGGCTCCCCTAAATTGTGTTAGCTGCAGCCACGGAGCAGTTCGCAGATACTCCAAGTGGAGCACCAAAATTGGGGAAATAACTCCCCCAATTTTGGTTTTCACACAGGAAGATGGCTTGGGGGGGGAGGCAGGAGTGCTTCCCCTTCTGCAGTGCTGTTCCATACAGCTGTTGTGTGGCTGCAGGAACACGAGTTGGGGGGAACCCAGATGCAGCTCTTTAAAAACACTAATGTTTAAATTTGGCCTGGGCCCATAGTCACGCTCATTGGAGCCACTGTCTCACCACAGCAGCATTTATTTATTTATTTATATCCCACTTTTCTCCCCAATGGAAATCCAAAATTGCTAATAATACAGGAAAAATAAAGAGAAAACAAAGAAGAAAAGGTGTGTATGTGTGTGTGTGTTGGGGGTGTGTGACTTCTGAGGGCCAAGAAGTCATTTCTGCCCAGATCTAAGCTAAAAGCTGAAGGACAATAGCACTTTGGCTGATGCTTCTGGGCATGGCCAGGCCCTAAGTATCAGTGAGCAAAGAGGACAAACTCAGCAGGATGTTATTCAGCCGCTACTGGTCAGCTAGCCAGCAGGATCTTCCTCAACTTCTTCACAGTGTTCTTCAGTTCCCCCTCTGACTGGCATTGCCATCCTATGCAGTTACACCCTTCTGATCCGATTGACATTAATGGATTTAGAAGGGTATAACTCTGCTCAAGATGACACTGTGGGCTGTTCATTCATTATTGAGCAATAATAATAATAAAAAGAAGAAGGTAATGCTATTAAAAGAAGAAGAGTTGGTTTTTATATACCAATTTTCTTTACATTTTAAGGAGAATCAAACCAGCTCACAACATCCTTCCCTTCCTCTCCCCACAACAGACACCTTGTGAGGTAGGTGAGGCTGAGAGAGTTCGGAGAGAACTGTGACTAGCCCAAGGTCACCCAGCTAGCTTCATTTGGAGCAGTGGAGAATCAAACTTGGTTCTCCAGATTAAAGTCTTCCACTCTTAACCACTATACCATGGTGGCAAAAGAACTGCAGTAGGGATGGGTGAAGCTATAATTTGGCAGACAACTTCCTGAGACAAAAATAAAGGCACCAATGTTGTTTTGCCTGTGTTATCCTGATTTAGGGTGAAAAATTTGGACCGTTTGCAGGAGAGAAGCGAATGCCTCAGGACTTGGATGAAAACACAGACTGCAGGCTGATGTGGGAGGTGAGAGCTACGGGCTCTTGGCACTGCCAATACTAACCAAGGTCTTTTTATGCATGGTCTGTTTCTGCTGCATATGCTGCTCTCTAACTGCACAGTATTTTCAGTTGAATTGTCAAAACACTGTGCGCAGGGACTTTTTGCCTCAAAGAAATCCAGGAGTACCTTGTGATTAATTACGTATCCCCAGTGAAAACGTGGAGCTGGTTTGTAATTGGCTGTGGTGTATTTTGTTTTTAAAAAAGATGTCACCAGCCCTCAGTGGGATTCTTTCATTTGATCTGAACTGAGTGGCTGTTTTACAGCCAAAGCAGAGAAAGGTTCGGTCACTGCCCACCACCGGCCAATTTGTTTCTGCGTAACTCAATGCAGGGTTCATATGAACATAACACTCACACGATCATTTGCGCCATTCATAGTTCCATCAGTAGTCTTATATTCGCAAACAAAAAAAGGCTTTCATGCCCGTAAGAGGATGCATATAAGGGGAGGGTGGCAAATCAGCCCGGCTCTGTTCTATCCTTCCAAGAACTGAAACTGGCCCACTCTCGCTGTGAAACTGCATGGGTTGTTTGTGATTATTTCAGCTTTCAATTGTTCGATCTGACATTGACCCACACTTGCTGTGAAACTGACCAAATAAGCAGCCTCATGGTATTCCAGCATTATTCTCTCCCTAGCGCACTCACAAATTACTTTGAGGGGAGGGGTGGGATGAGGGGGACAGACACTTGGGAGGGAGAAGCTAGAATGGTTGCGGTGGGGGAGGGGAACCTGAAGTGACAAGTATGCACAGACTGGCTTTCAATTTGGGATTGAGGCAGACTTCAAACTAAAAAAAATATCCTGAAAATATGGGGAAAATGCGAGGGGAGAGCAAGGCGATTTCTGAAGGTTGGAAAATGCATGCATAATGAAAGCCCTGAAGCAGTTGGTGGGTGTCTGCAATGGGAACAACCTGTGCATAAAAGAACCAAGTTTAACCAGTACGAAACCCAGCTTTTTGGACAGTGAAGGGACAACATGAATAGACTCTTGATTATGGCTCGGAAGTTGGGAGTATTATGTCTGCACCATACAGAACAAATTGCTACAGACCAATGTACTTCGAGGCAACCCATTATTGTGCTATCCCAGAAGCCTACCCGCACCCCTGTCAGTTTAGATCTGCAGGGGGGATAATCCCATAGTTCCAGTTTTCCAGTCCAGAAGTACAGGCTCATGACGCTTGTACTCTTGGTCCTTTCTGGTAGGAAAGACCCGCAAGTACTGTGATAGAAGAGCTACCCAGAATATGGACAGCTAAAGGGCTAGACCTGCGTCTTGGCATTGCCACTCATCCTGACCTCCTCCCTCATTCATTACTTACTATTGTGGGTTAGTGCTAGTTACTTTTTAAAATAAGGACTAGGATTCCAGTTTATCAGACTAACCTTGCTTATTATCTCCTAAACAATATGGCTCTTGGGGCTCAGGTTTATTTGTGTTCCTGTTGCCTGTCAGACATGCAGGGCAAGTGTTTACTCAGTAAGTGAATTGTGTCTCTTTCAGCCCAGTCCTTTCTTTATAATAGCATATTGACAAACAGAATGATGCGGCACAGTCAGTGCCATGTGTGTTGAAGACTGAGCTGTTGAGAGCTGCATCACAGCAGCCACCATGTTTGTCATTCAACTGAAGTGTAGGCAATTGGTCTTCATTCTGCCATTGTGGGAAATTTCTGCATTTTCTGATCACAATTGCAGGAATTGGTGTAGGCCACAGATTTTGTTACATTGAAAATCTCAGTTACCATTTTCAAGCGAGCACATTTCAAGGGAAGCCTGAAGTTATGTGGGAATTTATGGTAAAATTTCAAAAGTTGGGGAGAGCGGAATGCATAGGATTTCTGTCCAATGGGTGTGAGGTGAGAGTTCTTGGAAGCCCTTTGTCCCTGCTTGGGACAAAGCAGAATAAATGGTGCAAAATACGAAATTATACATCAGATATGTCCACGATCCTGGTATTTTCTCTGTCTCTGAGTCTCTCTGACTCACTTACTCTCGCTCTCACTGTGTTTAAAGACTGAATTTAATAAGAGTCTGTCTTGACCCAGTGACAAGCTATGTATTGGATTGGGAGGACTATTCCTGTCAGAGTTGTCACATAGCTAAGACTAGTAGCTGCAGCAGGAGGACGTTTGTGGAAAGGAGTCATCATTGTTCTCTGAAAGCATCCTTGCTGCTTTTGGGAAGAAGGAGATGAGGCAGCCAGATCCTAGTCAACAGCTCTGTCCAAGGGAGGAAGCTTTATCCTTGCAACTAAATGTCAACATCTGGGAGAGGTAATCCTTGAAACCACAGTGGAACTTTTAGCAGAGGACTAGAACACCCTTGGGGTGGAACAAGAGTGAGGTGCCATTCTTTCATCATCTGTTCCTTATTACCAGTCCATCAGCCACTGAAGAATGCTCTCTTTCCAGCACAGGAAATAGTTCTCTCCAAAAACAAAACTGTGCTACTTCATCAGTCAGAGTTCAATGGCAACAATAGTTATTGTTATTTGAATGGTGTGATGATTTGGTATCCAATTAAAAGAACGGTAGAACCATGATAAATAAATGAATAGAGTCAAAAATATTACAGTAGTCTCACAGTTTATGTAGGTTTCTTTTAATGAACATATTTTAACAAACTCAGAGGGGTACAACAATCTGTTTATTTATAAATTTATATCCAGCACTTTAACTTAAAGCTACTCCATCCATACCTACCTACCTACCTACCAACCTACCTACATACATACATCTTTATTACAGCCCACAGGCCGCACAGACACAGAACAAACAACACCAATTAATCAGTCACCTGAAATTATATCTCTACTAATCATTCACCCGAGTCCATCAGACAATGAAAAGGGTTAGTGGGTATCAGAGTAAATTATACACAAGACATTATCTCTACCCATATTTTCATAGCAGAGGACAGTAACTTAGCTACTTGTATAGCGATTCTTTGGTCAATCCCAACCAATACAATTTTAAGCCTTCTGCTCAGAAAATACTTTTTTTATCAGGCAAAACAGGTTCTAGTAAATCTAGGCATGCTTGAATATAAGATTGTAAGATTAGTAAGAATATAAGATTAGTTCATTGTAGAATGAACTAACACATGAGCCAGTGATTCAATCAAGTTATCAGAGCAGGGACAAAATCTACAATTAGCTGGAATATTTACTTAAAATTACTCAGAGTTGCTTACAATATAATGTTTAGAGCAATATAAAGTTTGATACAAAAATTACATAGTAGGATCCCAGTTTCACTGAGCTAAACACAGTAGTATAGAGCAAAGGTCCTACTAGATTTTAAAAATAGCAGTGAAGATTAAAGAGCCAAACAGCTCTAAAACCACAGTAGAACAAACTGTAATTTAAAACTTGACATGAAAGTAGCCTAATTATTTGGAAAGATTTAATTCCTTTAGAAGGGCTGTTTTTATCAGTCTCCATAAGATCATCAGTTAGACGGCCAATTGAGTGTCTAGGGTGAATGAACTCCAGATCTTAGGGACTTGACTCCACTAATTTCACCTCACATGGAATTTGCATGTGATGAAGGCCTACCTTCAAAGATCTCAAGCCATATTGGTCTGCTGTAGCAAAACCAAACAAGATCTTGCAACATCATAAAGACTAACAGATTTATTGTGGCCTAAGTTTCCATGGACTGAAATCTACTTCATCAGGCAGTGGTGCTTATAAAAGGCTGAGTAAATCGAAGCTGCAGAAAAAGGTAGGCTGTTGATCTACAGGGGTCGGCAAACTCATTAGTCAAAAGAGCCAAATATCAACAGTACAACAATTGAGATTTCTTTTGAGAGCCAAATTTCTTAAATTTAAACTATATAGGTAGGTACACTGTTTATTAACTTAATAAACTTTAATTAAAGTTTTAAGTCTTAATTAAACTATAGGTACACTGAATAAAACTTGATATCATACTTAATAGTGATCTTATTTATTGATAAAAATTAAATTGTAAGTCCCTGCCATTTCCCCCTCCCCGTCCAGTCCTCGTCTAAAGGCCTGGTCTACCGCCATAAAAGCCTATTGGTAGACCTGGCCTCTGGCTGAGTCCCATTGGAGGCCAGGTCTACCCATTGGCTTTCTTGGCAGTAGACCTGGCCTCCGTAGGCCCATAGAAGCCAATGGGTAGACCTGGCCTCTGAAGGGGGACTTTTTCCCCTCCTTGGAGTCCAGGTCTACCGCCAAGAAAGCCAGTGGGTAGACATGGCCTCCCAATGGGACTCAGCTGGAGGCCAGGTCTACCAAAGGAAGCCCGCCCCACCCAACAGCTGGTAGGCGGGTGGGGGGGCAGGAACCGCCCAGCCGCCCGCCCAGCAATCGCGCGGCTAGAGGGGAGGGGAGGTTTTAGCCTCCCAACCATTGAGGGCAAGGGAAAGGGGGACCCAGCCATTCTCCAGGGCGGGGGGGAGGGAGAGACAGCGCGCCCGCTCACTTGCTCTCTTGCGCTCGCTCTCTCAGGCGCGCCGGCTCCGCAGCCCGGCTGCTGGCACGAGTGGGCGCGAGAGCAGGGGCTCCGAACCAAGTTCGGAGAGCCGCACTCAACGGGCCAAAGAGCCGCATGTGGCTCGGGAGCCGCAGTTTGCAGATCCCTGATCTAGAAGAGCAATGATTTTTCGACTCTTATAAATGGTTTGTTATCCTTTAGTTTAAAATGTTGCGGCTGCTTGCCACTTTCACCTACATTCTCTAAAAACCAACTAGAAGGTTTCTGACACTATTTCATGACTTTCCCCAGAGGCATTTTCAGAATC
Organism: Euleptes europaea; assembly: GCF_029931775.1. NCBI lineage: Eukaryota > Metazoa > Chordata > Lepidosauria > Squamata > Sphaerodactylidae > Euleptes > Euleptes europaea. Next base: position 31,592,280 of record NC_079320.1, on the reverse strand, counting down.
TTCCACAGATTCCTACATACCAAATTTTATGACTTCCTGAATGGTTGAACCCAAGTGGTTTATGTTTAGGAACACTGATCTGAATACAAGTGTTGTCGTGTCTTATAAATCATGCTTTGAAGTGGCCTTGAGTGAGAAGACTGGTGCTAGGAATATATAAGGTAAAAAGCAGCTGTCTTAATATGAATAGACAGTCCCTCCAGAAACCAGGAAGGCAAGTGATAACTGTTAGCCAAGTTAGTCAAGTGGCTGTTTAGTTGAAATGGATATATTGTTTATTATTGTTTTGTGACTATATTGCTGTAGACTGGAAGCAGAGTTAATTCCAGTTGATAAGAAATGTTTTTAGTAGGTTACAGAAAGGAGAAACAAATGAAAGAACTACTTGCTCTTGGCAAGAATGCTTGACTGCGTAGAAATGGCTAGAGTGCAACCTGAGAGAAATATAGTACACAGAAAGATAGATTAGTTTAACACGTGAAAACCATGGAGTATCCCACATGCCCAGTTTTAGTTACTGTGTAATAATAAGGGCAGACACTTTCAGAGCTGGTTCATTTGGCCAAGGATTCAGTTCTTGTGGAGACATGGAAGCGAACGTCACTGTTTCACCCTCTTGTCTCATATAAATAGAGTAATACTTGTAGAAGTTAGTTTTTATATGCCGACTTTCTCTACCTTTTAAGATATTGGCTTACAATCTCCTTCCCTTCTTCTCCCCACAACAAACACCTTGAGGTAGGTGGGGCTGAAAGAGGTCTAAGAGAAAGGTGAGTAGCCCAAGGTAACCCAGCTGGCTTCATGTGGAGGAGTGAGGAATCAAACGCAGTTCTCCAGACTAGAGTCCACTGCTCTTAACCACTACACCATTATCCTTCTCTGTCCAAAAAGGAATGAAAGGTGAAGCAAATAAGGTGTGTGGATGTGGGGTGCATCATGCATAGCATCCATGTCACAAGCAAACTTCCATACACTGTGTGAGAGAGAAGGCACGCTGCTTTTCTACCACACATTCTGGGTGCATGGCTTGGTAGCCCTTGGTAGCGGGAAAATGTTCTTGAAACCAAGAGACAGATCTTCTGTCTCTTGGTTACCGCGTTATGTATTCCCAGCAGTGTATTAAGTGTTTGGAAACGTTATAAAAAATACTGTTCGCACTTTCTATGTATTCCCACCAATGTATTAAGAGTTTGAAAATGTTATAAAAAATACTGTTCGCACTTTGTTTGGCCCCTTTAGCTGTGAAGACGTCTTCCAACCATTTTTTAGCCGTGGTATCCAAAAACCCTTTTAAAGCGATGTTCTTTATAACATTTTCAAACTCTCGATACATCGCTGGGAATACATAATGCGGTAACCCCCATAACTCATGTAATACTTTTGTCTGCTCTAAATTGAAGCACTTTGAGAAATAGGTTTTATATGCCCAAAGCAACCTTCTCTCTCTTAGTTACAATGTAATTTTGGCATATATGGCTACCAGTTTCAGGCATCATTGAGTATGTTGATTATTGTCCCATCTGAAAGTAAAATAGAAAACAGTTTTATAGGAAATAAAACAGGATAAGGGGTAGGTGAGAGCCCTTTCCCCTGTTATTCTTCCTTTGGCATTTGGAGATTTTAATTTGAAAGATCATTTAGTGATGGGTGCCTTTCTGTGTGTTCAGGAACCCCTGAGTTCAGCCTTATCCCTAAGATCCAAGATCTTTTGCTTTTTGCAAATGTCATACTTTGCCCATGCAGTACTAAAGCTATGACCCTAAATGCTCTTGGACCTTCAAGGCCCTATGGGCTTCAGTAGGGTTTGGGAGATGTTCAGCGTGTTTGGGACTGCAGCCCATATCCCATGACTATCTAGTCTCATATAACAAAGCAATTGCTTGAACTCTGATGAAACAAACATTCCTGGGGGCCTCTTGAAAGCACCATGCTGTGTGGCTTGATGTTTTTCTTTTGTCTTTGTAAAAACAGTCCTTCTGTGTTCAGGGCTTGTCCGCATTTGCGATCAGGCTACATCATTTTTGTGCCTGCAGATGCTGTTGTAAAAAGTCTCTTTTTGAAGAAATGAAGGCCGTGATACTTCCTTAGTTAGTTGTCAGACTCCTGAGGTTTGAAACAAACAACAGCTTCCTTGATCCAGTTTCCAAATTAAGGACTACAGCACAAGGCAGGGTGTGGAAACATTTCAGCTGCACACCGCAAACCACTTGCTCTGAAGTAGTCCAGTGAAGCTACTTCAATGGAACTATGTGACTGTAACACAAGCCAACCAAAGGCTTGTGAAGAGGTTTACAGCTGTGGATAAAATCACCCCAAACACTATAAATCAATATTTGCCACCACCTACACTATTCTGTGAAGGGCTGGAGGTCTCCAAACTATAAACAGCAATTTATCTCCTTTTACAAGGATACCTTACTTTATATTGGTAGTATATGGATAAGCAATATGGATAATCGGGGGTGGTGGAATGAGTTTGTACTGAGAAGCACACAGACAGAATTCTCATTACTAAAACCTTTTATTACAATACCAACCGAACAGGAATATGGACGATTAAAAGGAAAGCACAAAACCATTACATTTCGTGCTAGAATACTTGTGCGCAAAGTGAGAACACACTCAGAAGGATGACACATGTGAATAGGGAAAGCAGGCCGCAACTTTATTGACTGCAGATTCCTTCAGTCTTGGCACGGCATCCTTATGGAATGGCAGATGGTATTGACAGCCGAGCTGCTGAAAGCGAACAGCGCAATCCACCTGTGGGAACAAAACTAGTTTAAGGCAAGAAACAGCAGCCTGTTATTCTTGTCCGCTACAAGACTCCTGGTGTGTGTGTGATCAATATGCCAGCCTTGGGGGTGGCTGCTGTGTACCTTGGCCCGAGAGACCTTTAAGAGTGTCATGCAGGGAGTCCACTCTTGCTCAACCCTGTATTATGCTCCCAGCACAGTGCCCACTCAAACCAGTTGTGCCAGTATGAATGGTTTACCAAGGCAACAGTATATTTTGTATTGAAGAAGGCCCCAAACTACAGATTCCCCCACCATTCCCCTCCATGTTTGGGATTTGCCAAAAGGGATTCAGTTTGAACAGTCAGAAGTTACAATGTGTGATAACCTTTCTCTCTGTGTGTAAAGTGCTGTCAAGTTTCAGCCGACTTAATGGCGACCCCAGCAAGGGGCTTTCAAGACAAATGAGAAGCAGAGGTGGTTTGCCATGCCTCCCTTTGCAGAGTTTTCCTTGGGTGTTTCCCTCCTAAGTACCCACCCTGCTTAGCTTCCGAGATCTGACCAGATTGTACTATACCATGCCACCTTCCTCCCGATAACCTTTCTACTGATATGGATTTATGCTTACAAAAAAGAATGGCTCACACAGACGTAACTGCAGTAGAACTCTGTGCTTAGCAAATAGTGCGCCAGGCTGTCTTGCGTCTGTAGTCTATCCATTGGAAACCCATAATGAAGAGCTGTAAAGAAGGCATGAATTACAGTGATCTTATATACTCTCGTTTCTTCTGTGTGCCCTCATCAGGGCAAGGGAGAGCAAGGGTTTACAGCATCCTCAGTCTGAGGTGGGAAGGGCTTCTATCCCTTGTGATGACCTCACCCCCTTCAAAGTATTGTGAGAGCCTGGTTGCCAAACCAATGTGCTACTCATTGCTGGCATGACCTTTGCACGGGTACTTGAGGCATAGCCTCACACAGGCAAATGGAAGTCCTCTTGCCTCCCCTGGCCCTCCTTTGGGTTTCCTGGCCTCGTTGCTGTGGCCCTGTCGCTTCTCAGGGGGCTGTCTGATCTATCTAGGATGACTACCTAGTGCTTCCTGCCTGGCTTATTGAAGCTGGAGCAGCAATCCATAGGCTATGGTGGCAGGTGGAGTCAGTGCCCCAGGCATGGCTCCAGCAGGTTCAGCAGTCAATAGGTAATCAATCTGCTGCCCAGCAACTTTTCACTATTTTCTCAGTGTGAACTGTATAGAGCCCCCTATCACTGGTTTCAACTTGCCTTATCTCACATGAACACATGAAGCTGCCTTATACTGAATCAGACCCTTGGTCCATCAGACTCAGACCGGCAGTGGCTCTCCAGGGTCTCAGGCAGAGGTCTTTCACATCACCTACCTGCCCCTTTAACTGGAAATGCTGGGGTTGAACCTGGAACCTTCCGCATGCCAAGCAGATGCTCTACCATTGAGTCACAGCCCCTCCCTCTCGAAATGTATTAGCATCTGAAGAATGGTCTCGTTAGATCAAAACTGGCAGGCAGGTTTGTATGACTGGACATTGTGGAGAACAGGATGCTGGGCTCCATTGCCTATTAGTAACAAGCAGTGGGACTGTTCTAACGTCTAGGAAATATCTGAGTTTAAAACAGAGACATCCTTCCCACAATGTCCAACAGTGTCTCATTTATGAAAACCTTCACAGCGTCCTAAAATAGGATTTGAAATTTATACATGCATTCTTGCACTTTCAATAAGGCTACTCATTGGTGTAGTAAAGCCCACTTCTACAACATTGTAGTTTATTCCTCTGACATACCACATGTTCCTCTGACACACCACTTGCTAGATGTTACTGATATATTTCTTTTTATGCTCTACCAACTCACAGGGTCATTTCAGTTTTCATATACTGGCTTTTACCCTTGAAATAATAGTCACCAAAACCTCATAAGCTTTTGAAATTTGCTTTTAAGTTCTGGTTTTCAACCCCCTTTTTTTAGATACTTTTTTTTTTAAAGAGCAGTTCAATCATGTTTACTGGGGTGTGTTTTGAATCAATGTTTCTCCCAGACGGATGTGTTTGTTAGTTTGCCCTTTCCTAATTAAACACCAGTATAGATAAAAAGCACCAGAATATTCATCAGCATTCCCTGGTGTGATCTTTCAGGAGAACTGTGACCACTGTGGTCATCAGTTTCCTTGTTGCACAAAGAGTAAGTTGTGATTTTGGTTTCTGTCCACATTCAAAGAAGCAGTCATCCTGAGCAAGGAAAGCCTTTGGCACCTATTTAGCAGCCAGCAGATAAAATTTTGATTTAGTTTTTTGACGAGTTTTGACCACATGATCTTCCCATTACTGTGGAAATGGGAAGATCATGTAGTTTCTCGATGTTCCATAGGTTTCTTTTTAGTAGAAGATTTGGAATTCCGGAGAAGAGAGATGTGCTAATATATGTTGAAATATACTATGTTTGTAGCCCTGTGGTTCATATTTCTAGAGTAGTGATAGAATCTGTATGTTGCAGGATTTTGTGTTTGCCAGGCAATAGGGCGGACTCTTCAATCAGCTCTGCTGTTCTGAGACATGAGAAATTATGGAATGTACGGGTTGAAATCAAATCAAAAGAGTTTCCATCTAGACATTAGGAAGAATTTTCTAACAGAGCTGTTCTTCAGTGGAACAGGCTTCCTCGGGAGGTGGTAAGCTCTCCTTTCCTGGAGGTTTTTAAGAAGAGGTTAGATGGCCATCTGTCAGCAATGCTGATTCTGTGACCTTAGGCAGATGATGAGAGGGAGGGCATCTTGGCCATCTTCTGGTCACTAGGGGTGTGGAGGGGGGAGGTAGTTGTGAATTTCCTGCATTGTGGAGGGGGTTGGACTTGATGGCCCTGGTGGTCCCTTCCAACTCTATGATTCTATAATAAATTAGTAGTTCACTCATGAAGGGCACAAATTGTCTTCCATGTGTCAGTTTTTTTAGAATTGCAAATAAAAGCAAAAGCTGAATGAAAAGTTCTCATACTGATCCCAAACTGGACTCACTTAGTACATAATTTTTCTCTCTGCAGAAACATCATTCTTGTGGACGTACCCGATGCATCTGTTTGTAAAAATCATGATATTTGTAATGTGAAGCTTATCCTGTGAAAGGATTATCCTTAAATCATTGTAGTGGATCAGATTCTCTTGAAGCAAATGGGACTTGCTGTAGCACAATCCAGTGCAAAGTGAACATTCAGAAGAACAATCAGCGCCATTCCTCCTGTGCTTTGTTTCAAAATTAAGCAGGATTCCAGACACTGAAAAAGTGTTTCCCTTTCTGTTTAATGTGTGAATGTAGTTTTCTGCACTTCTTCAACAAGAGTCCACAAAATGGTCTCCAAAATCTCAAGCAGTTTGCACTGAGTACAGCAGAGGAAGCCATCTGTTTGTTATCATTTCTGAGCTGATGTTTCCCCCCTCACTAGCTGCACAGTATTTGACTTCAGTTTACATGCATGCTTAAGCAGTACTACATAACGTATTCCAATGCCTAATGTTTTGACTAAATTCAACATGATTTCATTATAAGCTTAAGGGAGTCATTGAGCAAGTGGCCTGAGGCCACACTTGAACACACACCAACATAGTCTCCATCATTTCCCTCCCCCCTCATCGCCAGTAGACATTCTTCAAGCAGTGGGCATTCCATGATTCCAGCTCACATTTATTTGCATCTGTCCATGGCTGTACAATGGAATCAACTGAAATTCTGTAGGAGGGGCTGTGGTTCGGTGGTAGAGCCTCTGCTTGGCATGCAGAAGGTCCCAGGTTCAATCCCTGGCATCTCCAGTTAAAGGGACTAGGCAAGTAGGTGATGTGAATGACCTCTGCCTGAGACCCTGGAGAGCCGCTGCCAGTCTAAGTTGACAATGCTGACTTTGATGGACCAAGGGTCTGATTCCGTATAAGGCAGCTTCATGTGTTCATGTGAAACTGAACCTTATTCCCAACACCGGCAATAAACTACTGATCCCCAAATCCTGCAAACTTGCCACAGATAGATTTTATTCTTGCTTCAGGACTGGAGACAATCTTGGATTCTTGATTCTTCTATGATAGCAAGTCTGCTGGATGAACTTTGAACGTGTCACAGAGGTCAAGGTCATGTAGCCCTTTAAAAAGGCTGAAGTTGCTTTTTAAAAAAAGGCTGGAATTGTAGCTTCAGCAATACTGTAAATCTTATGTTTCTTTACTGTTTTATTCTATGGGCAGCCTAGGCCACCATAGCTTTGGAAAAAGAAACTTGAGTATTCTATAATCCACTATGCAGCATAAACCAAATTTCTTGCTCCCTCACTGCAGTAGGAGCATGGAGGGTATCAAACCATTAGAATACTGTAGCCCAGACAATGAAACAATGTTTTTACAACACTTTTCGTAAATGAAGCACTATTTTCAGTCCAGTATCTTTTATCCAACCTTATAGTATATACACTTTCATTCTCCGACTAGGTAATACCTGGGCTGAAATCCTTGCTCATTGTATTGGGACCATTTGGTGGCACAGGAAAAGGAACAAGTTCCTCTCTTGAGTCTTCACCTTAAAGACTATCTACTGCATTAAGGAATGTGCTGAAATCTGTGCGAGAGCTGGAGTGGTGTAGTGGTTAAGAGCAGTGGTTTGGTGCGGTGAACTCTGATCTGGAAAACCGGGTTTGATTCCCCATTCCTCCACATGAGCAGTGGAGGCTAATCTGGAGAATTGGGTTGGTTTCCCCACGCCTACACATGAAGCCAGCTGGGTGACCTTGGGCTAGTCACACTCTCTCAGCCCCACCTAGCTCACAGAGTGTCTTTTGTGGGGAAGGGAAGGTGATTGTAAGCTGGTTTGATTCTTCCTGAAGTGGTAGAGACAGCATATAAAAACCAACTCTTCTTCTTCCTCCTCTTCTTCTGTAATGGAAATTAATGATAGCCAGTGCAGGTATACAAAAGTTGTGAGGCATGCCTTTTGAAAAAAAAAATCACATCAGATGAATTCTTTGTAGCTGTTGATTTTTGTCTGAGCTTTTAGACTTTGCCCTGATGGCTACATTCTGAACTTGTCTTCGGGGCTGCAAAAGGCAGTGATTAAGGTTGCAATGCTAAGCAATTCGAAGACTTCTGAAATGGCATTGACTTCAGTGAGATGTAAGCAGCTTAACTCTCTGCAGGATTGCTGCTGTGTACGTTTATGAAGGAAGGCTCCAGTTTTCATGATTGTGTTGCTTGTCTGCTTAGTTTAATGTGCAGTTTTGTGTACTGCAGAGGTCCCTCCAGGCTCTTAGCCCTTTCATGTTGAAAACACAGCATAAACCGGAGCTATTGTGGGAATGTCAGCCGGTCTGAAATGCGATCACTTTAATTTCATCCATATTCATGCCAGAATTAACACTGTTTTTTGCTTGTGTGCCCCAAACTAAGTAAAATATATATAAAATAAAACTTTTGGATCCGTTTCTGTTTTTCCCCCACGTCCGATAACAATCCTGTTATCTTCAGAAATAAGTCGTATTCATATGTCTGTCTTTTTAGGGAAACAAACCTCTGTTTAGAGAAAGAGTGATAAATTGGAGAGACTTTTATATTGCTTGCTGAACCTCACAAGCATCAATTTCTTTTAGTGATATGAACAATGTCCCAAGTGTTTTGAACAGTTTTGTTATATTGAGACTACCTGTGTCAATGCAAAAATGGCAAGGGGAAAACCGAGATAAAGGCAGCACAAATCACCTGGCAGTGTGATCCCAATCTTGGCCACAGGTGAATCAATGAAAAAGGCAAGAAAGAGGGCTACTTTTAAAAGCACCTAGAAGAGGCAGGAAAAGAAACAGATTACATGTCGTGGAGACATGAGAAGAAGAGTTGGTTTTATATGCTGACTTTCTCTACCACTTAAGGCAGAATCAAACCGGCTAACAATCACCTTCCCTTCCCCTCCCTACAACAGACACCCTGTGAGGTAGGTTAATAAAAACTTTGTGCCTCTAAATTACCTTTACTCGCTGGAAACCCCAAAGTTGGGAAGAGCCTTTACCTTAGCCCGGTTCAACGTACTTCCATCCGCCCTTATTGAAGGAAGATATGCCCGTATCCCATATGATCAATGAACCTGTCCTTGCCAGTCAGGCGGGATTGAAACCATTGAACACGTCTTATTAGATTGCTGTTACTATCAGGAAATTAGATCCAGGCTCATTAGACCAATATTGTCCACATACCCAGGTAGAACAAGCTCCTTTTATACTGACCTTCTCCTTGCTGACTTCTCCAACGAGACCACCCTTAAGGTGGCAAAATTCTGCACACAAACATGTTTAATAAAACAGAAGAAGGTAACCTAAATTTTAATTAAAGTTATCTAAGTGTTATAACTGTACCATTTAACTATTTATATACGTCTAGAGTTATATCAATTTGTTGCTGGTCTTTGACCGTAAATAAACTTGTTGTTGTTGTGAGGTAGGTGGGGCTGAGAGAGATCTTAAGAGAACTGTGACTAGCCCAAGGTCACCCAGCTGGCTTCATGTGTAGGAATGGGGAAACCAACCCGGTTCAGCAGATTGGCCTCTGCCGCTCATGTGGAAGAGTGGAGAATCAAACCCGGTTCTCCAGATGAGAGTCCACTACTCCAAACCACTGCTCTTAACCACTGACTGCTTTTTAAATTTTATTGATTTAGAGATAGTTATGCCCTGCTTTTCTACCTAATGGGGACATTGTTCTCCTGTCCTTCAGTTTATCTTCACAACAACAACTCTGTGATGTAGGTTATACTGAGAGAAAGACTGGCCCAAAGTCACACAGCAAGCTTCCATGGCAGAGTCTGGGTCTTTTAGATCCTAGTCTAACACTCCAACCATGATATTTCACCTTGTGTGAGGGAAAAAGCTATTTTAAACACAGAAGCCTGTTTCTGGCCATAGTAAAAAGGTAAAGGTAAAGGTCCCCTGTGCAAGCGCCGGGTCATTCTTGACCCATGGCGTGATGTCACATCCTGACATTTTCTAGGCAGACTTTGTTTGCGGGATGGTTTGCCAGTGCCTTCCCCAGTCGTCTATACTTTACCCCCAGCGAGCTGGGTACTCATTTTACCGACCTCGGAAGGATGGAAGGCTGAGTCAACCTTGAGCTGGCTACCTGAAACCAACTTCTGTTGGGATCGAACTCAGGTCGTGAGCAAAGCTTTGGACTGCAATACTGCAGTTTACCACTCTGGGCCACGGGGCTCCTTCTGGCCATAGTACTGATAATACAAAGAGTCTTTAAAGGAATGGCTGAATACAGAAACAATTTATTATAAATAATAAACAATTTTGAAAAAGCTCCCATCTTCCTTCTACTGTAGAAGCAGAGGGGGGAAGCCAGGACTGTGGTTAAAAAAAAATAGTGACTTTTACACAGTGGTTTTATCTTGAAGCTGGACCCTGCAGAGAATATTTGAAATTAAAAAGAAAAGAGCCAAACTAATGGAAGCTGATACAATTAAAATGGGAACAAAAGGAATTGGATTTTTGATGGGGTTGTGTAAAAGATTGCAGTTATAATTTGGGCAAAATCTTTCAGTAAGGAAGTAAGGAAGTGGGAAGAGAGTTAACAAAGGAGAGGCCAGCTGGCGATGGAGGTATGTGGGTCAGGGAAGCGGAATATGGCACGTCATTTGGAAACAAGACAGATTGCTTCTCCTGCCAACAGGCTAGGATAGGTTCGCTGTGTTTTCAGTGTAAGATTATGATCTTCTCTGCTTCCGAGTGTTATTTTGTTGCTTAATGATTCTTTCCATTTCAGGTTCGTGGGAATAAAGGTGAGGTGCTTTATGTTCTAGATGCCAGCAACCCGAGGCATTCTAACTGGCTGCGTTTTGTGCATGAAGCCCCATCCCAGGAGCAGAAGAACCTGGCAGCCATCCAGGTAAATTAAGTTTCTTTATAGGATGCCATCTTGTTTGGTGTTTATCTATGCTAGCAAATAGCAAAGGGGTTAAAAGACATAAACCTTGCAACTGCTTATTGTTCCATTTAGCCTCACAAACATAAAGTATTCTAAGAGAAAAAATGATAACGTTCTAAAAGTATTGTATTTAATTGAAAGAATAATGACTATGAATGTAAGATGACCCCCTTCCAAAAGAGATGTTCACACACACACAGACACACACACACACACAAAATGCAGGAAATTCACAACGACCTCCCCCCACACCCCTAGTGACCAGAAGATGGCCAAGATGCCCTCCCTCTCATCATCTGCCTAAGGTCACAGAATCAGCATTGTTGACAGATGGCCATCTAACCTCTTCTTAAAAACCTCCATGGAAGGAGAGCTTACCACCTCCTGAGGTTCAATCAAAAGAACCAAGCCCTGGGTGTGGTGGGAAATGGAAACTAGCCATTTTAAGCTATATTATCTATTGGAACAGATTCAGTAGAACTATTTAAATGTATGGTAGGTGGATAGCCAAAGTATAGCTAACAGTCTGTCTTCACTACAACAACTGAATGACATCCTACATGAAATGGGTTGCTGCACAGAAGCAGGCAATGGCAAACCACCTCTGAGCATTTCTTACCTTAAAACCCTATGGGGTTGCCAGAAGTCAGTTGTGACTTGATGGCACTTTCCACCACCACTGTGCCAGGCCTAATAAGTACAGCCACTTGTGTACTCAACCAGTGTCCAACTCACAGTGTTCAACTATGTCAGCTTACCTGGCCATCTTTACAGGGCCTTTGTGTGGTAGGTGGATACAATGAAAGTCTTTGTATGCAATGATTTCTCATCATCATAAATTAACCACAGTAGTGCCAGTGTTCTTGAATTCACTGAAAGTTGAAGATATCTGAGTTAGACACTATTTGTGCATCAGTGCAAACAGACAACTAAGGGGATTAATCTAATTATTTGTGTGTGTGTGTCTGAGAGAGAGAGAGAGAGAGAGAGAGAGAGAGACCCATCAGGTACACTCAACCTTAAGAGTAGGAGTAGACAGCTTTTTTGGCCTGAAAAACTGTCTACGTGGTGATGATGATTGTACTTAGGTAGACACACGGGGACAAAACCCAGCCCAGTGCTGTTGCCAGCGTCTTGGGCTCACTTTCGAACTGGCTTGCAGCTTCAGTGGGCCGTGGATTGAGATGATGGGCATAACCTGTGCCTGTTGCCTTCTCTCATGCCAGCAGCACCAGCAGCACTTCACTTGTTTGGGCAGCAAATGGATCTTACATGCCAAACAAAATGGTCTTGGGTGCCACTTTTCACCGTGTGGCCTGGCACTTGCTTCTGTACGAAGGAGAAATAAAAGAGCCCTCAGCAGTCACAGGAGATTAAAAAACAAGACCAAGGCCGATGGAGCAAAATAGGTTAAAATATATTCTATTACTTTTATTACTCACTACTGAATTTATACTCTTCTTTGAAAAACCGTTGCAAGGCTAACAGATTCCCCCAAAGAAGCCTCTCGAGCGAAACGCATAGGGAATTTTAACCTGAGTACTAAAATATATTTTACCTTTTTTGCACCATCGGCCTTGGCCTTATTTTTTATCACCTGCTTCTGTATAGCACTGTCCTCAACATGCATTTGTAGCTGGAAGTTTCTTACCATCTTGATGGACTCAGCCATGACTTGAGAACCATTCTTTTAGATTACTTTCAAGTTCATCACTGATACTACAGGTGTGTCTGAGGTCAGCTTCTTTTATTATTGATGCCACTGGATTAAAAGAGGGCTTTTTCAATTCAAGGAATAACACATGGACACATATGTTCATGTATTATTCCTTGCATTGAAAAGGCCCTCTTTTAATCCAGTGGCATCAATAATGAAAGGCTGGTGTAGAACAAAATTAACATTTTGCTTGTGCCCCAACAAATACATTCATTCTGAGACACAGCATTTTTGTCAATTGTCTCAAAGAGGCAATTTCGCTATCTGCACGCTGGGAAAAACGACGTTTACATTTGCATCATTAACTCTATTTAGTTTTCATTAAAATCAATTACATCACAGTGAAGCACTCAAGCAAAGAAAACTGGCCAATAATTCTTTATATGGATTATCTGTACAAGACCCAAGAGAATCATAATCTTAATAATGTGATTGAATAATTGCACACCACTGATTACAGAATAATATGCCCACACATTTGAGTGCTATAGAGACCTAATTAACTAGCCATGTGGCAGTCTGATTATGCTTCTATACTGTAGTTTTAAATGTAATTTTCAAAACATATTAATTTAGAATATTAAGAGACAACAACTAGATTTTAGTTTAATTTGTGTAGTCCTTGGTTTATTGTCCATGTTTCGCAATGGGTAAAGTCTTACTGTGTGATCCTGGTAATCTCAGAAAAATGTAATTACATTCACAATCAAGGTTGCTTTCAGAAAAACAGGAAGGAAACAGGAACAAACCATCTTTGTGGATGGGAAGCAACTTTTTCTTGAAAATGAATGTATTGTAACAATAACGGATGCTGTCAAAATCAGGCAAAAGCCAGTGAGTGCAAATAAGTTTGAACCAAACCTCCCATTTATTTGAATTGATTGTGCATGCTATTTAAGTTGGAATAAAATATAAAGCTTTCAATTCCAAGCCGATCTTTATGTGAGGCTCCCATCACTAGCTATGAGAAGAGATTACCCATGAAACTCTTTACCTTCAGGTAGTGGACTACAATAGTTTCCTGTTAATGTGCATTGCACTTCAATTTATGCAAGCCCTTTATGATTTTAATGTTGTCACCTGAAGATTTTGGCAATAGAGAAATAACAGTGCATTCCTAAGGAGAGTTTCTCCAGTTTAAGCCCATTCATTTCAGTGGACTTAGACTGGAGTAACTCTTTTTAGGAATGCACTGTAAGACATCAACATCAGTCAGTCAGTCAAAGCTTATCAATCAAAGCTTATATTGTGTGCATGAAGAAGAAATGCCCAAAGAGATGACACATTTGCAAGTGCTAGAGAGAAAGCTGGACTATAAATGTTAATAAAAAAATAAAAAAATAACTTGTATATTGTGTAGGGTTGTCTAACATATAGGGCACATCCAGACAAAATTAACTTCCTGTTAACTTCCACTGATTTTACTTTATTAAGAGGCGGAGAGAGGCGATGGGGAAGTCATAAATTTTCCTTTAATTGTTTTTTTTTGTTATGAATTTAAGAAACCATAACAACATAGAGTTAGAAATTTGAATTTCATATTGCCTTTATTGTTGTTTACTATCATGGAAAATTTGTATTATAAAAACCAATAAAATTATTATAAAAAAAAAAACTTCCACTGATTTAAATGGGAAAGATTTGTACATACTTATCACTGCAGTCCTATTCTAAACCCATTTAAATCAATACATGTAGACAGGAGTAACTCCGCATAGGATTGCACTGTAACTCTCATTGACTGCTTTTTAGTGGTACGGTCCCGACATGCATGGTTGAGGTGAGACTCACCCATCCTTCCTCCCACTTCCTCTTCAGTTCTCTCAATTCCTGCTTTTGTTGTCTGGCTGCCACTACTAGGGTTGCCAACCTCCAGGTACTAGCTGGAGATCTCCTGCTGTTACAACTGATCTCCAGCCGATAGAGATCAGTTCACCTGGAAAAAATGGCTGCTGTGGCAATTGGACTCTATGGCATTGAAGTCCCTCCTCTCCTCAAACCCCACCCTCCTCAGGCTCCGCCCCAAAAACCTCCTGTCAGTGGCGAAGAGGGACCTGGCAACCCTAGCCACTTTGTATAAACCGGGCAAATTATAGATTGCACAAACCACAGTAGTTATTGTGTCTGAACTAGGCCCATGGGTTATGCCTGTGCTATTGGACTTTAAAAGAACTGCAAATATTATCAATATGCTGTTTGGAACCTTTATATCCAGAATGTCAATATTAAGGACATTTTTAAAATCATGATCAGAATGTCATCAGTTAGAGAAAGGTTCCCATTCTCTGATGAGTGACACACTGTGGGTTGGATCAGTGTCGGCCATCTCCCCTCCTTATTGCAGTCCTCCTCCCATGCTCCCTAACATAGCCATTTTTGTGATCAAAGAAGACCACCTTCTCCCTTTTTTAGCACTCCAAAAATCTGGTAGGATTCGACCTTTTAGGAACAACTTCCAAAACAGGAAAATCAAAATTGCAGTACTGCCAAATTGGACAGTACTGCCAAATTGGACAGTACATTGCTATCTTAAGGAGACTTCCACTCTTCTAAGTTAACTGGAATCAGTAAAGGCCAAGAAGGGTGCACGATATTGTTGTTCAATAATTTATTTGCAAATTTTCATCAGTGCAACAGCAGCAACAAAAAACCTCCATCGTTGGTCCAGTCAGTCAAGTGATCGGTAAAGACATCAAATCCACAGCTCATCTCATTGCGTAAAGTCTAGAGTTGGAAATGTTACAGCGCATTCCTGAGAAGTGCTGGTGGCAGCGCCCAAAGGCCTCTGGAGGCCGGCGATGGCCTACGGCAGTGCAAGGGCCCACAGCGCCGGCATCTGGGCGGCGCATGCTGGCATTTGTAGGCCCAGTGCCAACGTGCAGGGTCGGACGCTGGTCTACGGCCACTGGCGCAGCAGCGCTGGGTCTGGACACTGATGAAGCCTTCTGCTGGACACCGGCAAAGGCTGTGGTGGCGACCCGGGAGGCATTCCTGGGGCATAACGGCGTCCCGGGAGGCGTTCCTGGGGTGTTACCGCGCCGGCTGGGGGGGTGGAGTCACCGTTAGGCGGCCTCCTAAGCCATTATGGCTTGGGAATGCCCCCTTTTATTTTGCAGTATCTCCTGTGCAACCCTATGCAGGTTGCACGGATTTTTGGCGCGGGGCAGAGGTTTCGGCCAGGCCGAAACCTCCTTTGGAGGCAGCACTGCTGCATTGCCTCCTAAGGCCTGCGCAGGCATTCCAGTCAGGAATGCACTGCTAATAGTGTTTTTTCTGTGTTGATTTCAAATTGTTGTAGGTTGCCAAGAAATTACCTTTTCGAATATTCTTGAAGAAGAAGAAATTTCTGGCTTTATTCCTAACTGTTTGCAAGTTGCACACACACACACACACACACACACATATGCACACACATATATTTTAAAAAAACTTGTGTCTGGCAGTGACTACTGTGTGGTGAAGGCCCCTTGATTGTTAATGTCAAAACTCTTTATAAACAGAATCACAGCCAAATCTTTATAGTCAAACACTCTGTTCATTAACCACCAGACATTCTGGTGGTCTGGACAAGCTCAGCAAACTAGAATAATGAAATGGCAAAGGTTAATGGGAAAGGAGGTATTTACTGTGATGCAGTAGAGTGGTTTAAAGTCATACTTAACAAATGTAATAATGGAAGATTAGTATTTGAGAATCAGTCAACACTACAATAAATATGGTGCAACTGGTCTGTCTCTCAGCCCAAATGACTGAAGGGAATTGTGGTAGGGAGGAAGAGGGCAAGGACCCAAGAGGAAAGCAAGGACAAATAGGGCTTATGTGGTTTGATACATTTACATATTATAAAGCCGTTTGGCAAAGATATTTTTTGTTAGATTCTTAATTTGAGGGTTAGATACATAGTTGAATGTATTGGGTATTTTAGATATTTTGTTTTTGGATATTAGACATTTATTGTTTGTACCAATGTGGTGAGAATACCATAGCTAGCCATTTTTTCCCTAAAATAAATTGCCCATTTTGATATGAACATTAGGCTTTTACCAGAGTCAAATGAATATGGTTAGAGTTCAGATAAAAAAAATAACTGAGAACCAAGCTCTCTTGACTGCTATAATGTTAAAACTAAACAATTTAGAGATGTTTGAATGAGTTGATGGCAGGAGTGCCCAACCTTGAATGGGCAAAAATTGGGCCTGCGCTGTTCAGAATGTGTTTGTGTGAGGCGTGTCCTGCGCCTGTCCTGGCCCTCTGCCATGATTTCAGCTCCACCTGGGTCATCTTCCTAGGCCTCAGAATGATGTGTCTGAGCCAAAGAAGCCCCCTGGCTGGCCAGTTTCTGGATTAGCAAACCTTCCAGCCAACGTCTTCCCCGACTGTTTGGGAAGCTTCCTTTTTTAAAGGGCAGTTGTTTCACCCCCTCTCCCTGACCATCCAATGAGACCCATCCCCTTCCACTTCCCTTATTCTCCTGGCTCCACTCCTCCTCCCTGATCACTGCTTCAGGCTAGGCAAGACTGCCTAATTTCCTTGCCTTTCCCACACTTATCCCCTCACCCTCTTCCCTGCCGTGGGCTGCAACCTTGGCCAGGTCTATTAAGATCAGTGCAGACATAAAGGTTTGCTGTGCCATTGCATTGCATATTCTAAAAAAAAGTGCTATAAAAAGAAGAATATGCCATCAAGTCGCAATTGACTCATGGGGCATTCCAGGCAAGAGATGAGCAGAGGCAGTTTGCCATTGCCTTCCTCGGCATAGCACCCCCAGTCTTCTCTGGTTCAAAGGATCATGCAGTAGCTCGTGTGAATGATCTCTGTCTGATATCTTAGAGAGCTGCTGCTGGTCAAAATGACCTTGGTAGACCACTCAGCATGAGACAGATTCAGGTGCTTATGAGAAAATGGGAATGTAACTATTTGGAATCAATGTTTCATGGATTCTTGGGGAAAAATAATAAGACAATAGTGTCAATATAAGACAAACAACTACTGTGGAAGCCTTCTGAAAAATAATGACCAGTATTTATCTTTTTTTTTTTAAAAAAAGGAATTTGTATCCTTATAGGTGTTATTTTGAATTGTAAACCTCCTTGAATGCAGTGGTAGAAATGTATACAAATAAATGAATAAAATAAAAATATATAATTTGTAGCATTAGTAATGTAGGACACTTATGTCCCACCCTTTCTTCAAGAAGTTCAGAGTAGCCCCCCCCCTTAAATCCTCACAATGTTTTTTGGTTGGCTAGAATGACTGCCTCAAGGTCATCCTTGGCTGGCTAGATGGGCATTTGGGTGTCCCTGATCCTAGTCCAACCACTACACTACACTAGCTGTCCCATTCTAAGGGGAGGAATCATGTTTTATCAGTTTTATTTACATCTGAACAACAGCACAAATTGAACATCATCAAGTTAAAGCCTTTTGTTCTGAAACATATGTTCCTAGAAAACATAGAGGCAAATAGTTTTACAGTAGGAAACGGACTGAAAAAAGAAGTGCCATATAATTTGACTTAGATTAAATTTAGATTGTAGTAAATTAAAATGTCCTGCAACTATAATTGTACCATAAGAGGAAATAGTAACTTCTTGATGTAGGCTAGATATTCTGATAGTTTTGGGGACTGTGCTGTGAAATAATAGGTTGGAACCAACCAGCCTTTCCATAATGAAAAAGGAGAATGGGGTCTCCTTTGACCTCCCCCCCAAGCTATCCCGAAACAGCAGAAGCAATGTGGGGCAGGTTGCTGAAATGAAGAGTAGGACTGGGGAAGATTGAGTGAAAAAGCTGTCTGGATCCAACTCCCCATATTGAGATAATACATAATTAGCTTTTTTATCCTTTACTGTTATTGATGTAAGTGCAAAAACCTGGCCAGTCCTTGAAGACTGTTGCTTATGTCAAGTACACTGAATTAAATACAGATTTTCCCATTTCCTAAATAAGTTATTTTAATCCACTCATAGATATTTAAACTTTAGATGTACTAAACTGCCCTACTGGCAGTTTTAATAAATCTTTGCAATATTGCAAATTAAAAATCATTATCTTGTCCTGGTGTCATGAAGCCTGTCAAAAAACATACGCCTGTGTACATTATAAGCAAGGTTCAATTAACTGTACTGGATGTTAATCAGATAAGTGCGATGACTGATGACAGAACTTGGCAATCTTCACTAGGAAATTGCAATTCTCCTTTTGTGTTCTTGCGTAACACCCAAAGCACTTGGCTGGTACAATGGTTTCCTCCCTATACTGCATTACCATGTGAATGTTGTCTTATACACCTAAAAGAAGAGTTCTGCTGTAAATCTGTTCTCAGAAAGGGGAGCAACAAACGTCTTGGTAGCTTCAATAGAACTGTTTCGGTTCACAGACCAATACTAAGCACTGGAGCATTTCTGCCATAGCTAGTCAGTATCCCATGTCCTCTCAGTAGAAAAAACAATCCAACTCTAAGGGACTGAGAACATAGCAACTTCTGTGGAATCCATAGTGACATACAGAGAGGCATTCCAATGACTCCCCATGCCAGCCACCTAGGGCATTAGCCAACCAATGTACACTGATGGTGTCACATAGCCCTGACATTGGCCTGCTCCCTCCAACACAGAACAAGGGAAGGAGCAACAGCACAATGTAGCATCCTCCTGTATATGGAGAATTGGGGCATGCCACCGTGTATCTACCACATTCCTGGGATCTCCACATATATAGGTTGATATCCCCTCCTGGAAACACATTCCCTGCTTTTGATGAACGGTTTGTATGCCAAGCACAGATTAACTTGATCATGGAGTCTTGCCTGCTAGCTCTGGATGCTTTTGAAATTAGAGTTGTTCTAAACTTGCTGCCCAATCTTTTTATTTTCTGCATCAGGAAGGAGAAAACATTTTCTATCTAGCTGTTAAGGATATTGAAACAGATACGGAACTACTGATCGGTTACCTTGACAGTGACATGGAAGAATTAGAGGAAGAGGAGGAGGAAGTGGTTATTAACCAGGAAGAAGATGACAGCAACAACAACAGTAATAGCGGCCAGAATAAGGAATTGCAACCAAGCTGTGAAAAAGGTAAAAACAAGTAATAGACGTAATTCATACACCTCTGTGCAAAATAATACAAAAATCATTTCTTAATCAAGTAAGATAAAAGGTCCTTTAGGGTTAACTAGTTGATAGGTGAGATATTGTCCACTAACTGTTATTTGTTCTTTTAATTTCATTCCAGTTTCCTTTGTCAGGATCAATTTTCTTTGAAAACTTTTGTTTTAATTTGATTTTTTTAAAAATTTGTAACTGTTGCCAGTCTGACCTTGCAGGATGAAAGACAAAGAGAAGAACTGTTCAGTGAATTGTTCCCACAATGAACAATTATTCATTGCAATTAAAAAAACACATAATTTCATTGTTTCATAATAATTTTAATAATTTACTTTCCTTAATAAGCATCAGTATCAGACTTTTGCTAATGAACTATAGGCCTAAGCTTATGAAGTCCATTAGATTCCTGCCTTAGTCAATTTGAAACTACCAGGGATCTTGTGAATCTGATTCTGCTCTTACAAATTGCTGATCAATTCCACTTATCTATGCTAAAAAAATCACGAGAAAGAGGTTGCACAGAAATTAGCATGGTCTGGTTTTCTTCTGTAGCCTTGTTCATAAAGCACACTGAGCACATATACAATCCATGTACAGGGTACACCTTATACCTGTGTTGAGCAATTATCATGCTGCACAGCGGAACATGTGACTTAAACCCCATATTTATCTAGGTACTGGTCCCTGGTTTAATTTGTAAAGCGAACTCAAATCTTTCTTACAAACAGATGCACATGTATGTACAGGCATCGTTCATGCATTCACTGTGACATGTGAACAGGGCTTCTGTTTTCAGGCATCAAGTTGAACCTGTGGTGTAGTGGTTAGAGTGCGTATATTATAAAAATTGTTTACTTTCAGAGGATGTTATCATGAGGAAAATATTTCAGTTCTTTCTTGATTGTTATTGTTATATAGATCCTATTAATTGCAAAGAGGACCATGCATGCCCTAACTGTGAATCCAGTTTTGCCAGCCAGGAAATCCTAGCTGAACATCTTCAAACATTGCACCAAAAACCCAGTGAGGAAAAGGAATTCAAATGCAGGAACTGTGGGAAGAAATTCCCAGTTAAGCAAGCTTTGCAGAGACAGTAAGTGAATATCATCATAAACAATACAGTGAAGTCACTCACATCATATAAAATTATGAATTAGGATGAGGTCAATGAGTGTACTGTTAAGCATTAATACGGATTGCAGACTTTATATTTCAGTTTATTGCACTATTACCATAACATCATAACATGAGGGGGAAGCGTTTTCTAGCAGTGGTAGATGAGAAGTTCCAACAAAAAAGAAACTCCAGGAAGCTAAAAACAAACAAACACAAAAGTCATTTTTCTTCCAGCGGCCACATTTTGAATGAGAATTAAAACTGATTGGGTTCCCTGCCCAACCGTGCAAGCAAATCACATGTGTGCACAAATAGAATGGTGTGCAGTCTGATTCCAGGATTCTTTGTGATTTTTATTGGGATGACAGTGTGCAGCTCCCAGACTGTGATTTGCAGAATGTCTTATAGTGGCCCTGGATTAGACCAACGTTCTGTTCTTCAAAAAGTACATTCTGAATGCATCAGCTCAATTCAAGTTCAGTAGCACCTTAAAGACCAATAAGATTTTAAGGGTATAAGCTCTATCAATCAAGTTTTATTTCGATACAATATCAGCTCTGAATAAAAATTAAAGTTAGGTTAAAATAATAACAGTTGATGATTCTGGGAGGGATGATTTGAAGAAGAGGAGGAAAGATCTTCTATGGGGAAAGGTTTTCAGTTAGCCGTTTACGAATCCCACAAGACCAGAGGCAACATTTGGCTACTTGAGTGGTTATCTCAAGAGGAGTCTGCTAGGAGAAGGGAAACTTTAGCTTCTTCCGATCTCCCAGGAAAGGATGACAATATGGGGAGAATGTACTGCAATCTTATGTCATTGTAGAAGGGACATTGCAGCAGATTTTGGGGGTACAAGCTTTTGAGAGTCAAAGCTCCCTTCGTCAGCTATGTTGACTCTTGAAAGCTTATACCCCCCAAATCTTGTTGGTCTCTAAGGTGCTTCTAGACCCGAATCTAGCTATTCTACTGCACATTAACAAGGCTACCCTCTGGAACTCTGAATGCATCAGTGTTTGCAAGAGGACAGCCAAATCCTGAAACCAAATGGATAATGATTGTCTTATGTTTTCTTCTGTCTTTTGCCACAAGCGTCCTTCAATGCACAGAAAATGTCGACCCGGGTGAACATCTGAGAAGTTTTCAGTGTTCCGTTTGCAGTACACCCTTCAGCTCAGAATCGAGGTTCCGAGTCAGAATTATTGGACTACTCTCATCCTGCTGCTGGCCTCCTTTGCATGCTTGCTTGCTTTCTAGTTTTTTTTTTTTTAAGTTGTGACCTCTCAGTGTGCAAGATGAGAAATGCTTTGATTGCTACCTGCAGTAAGCTATGCATGAAGTGACCCCAGAAGCGACCCTAGAAGCATGCGTTAAGTGCACTCAGAATGCCTGCCGAGAAGTTGAAGTTTAATAGCTATTTCTTGGTGTATTATTTTCCCCTTCTCCAACTATTCAATGTCAGCTACGAGCAGCACAAAGAAGCATGCCGAGGGGATGCCAGGTTCGTATGCAAGGCTGATAGCTGTGGAAAGAGGTTCAAGAGTAAGGATGCCCTGAAGAAGCACAAGGAAAATGTGCACACCGGTAAGGGAAATAGTGAAGTTCTTGTTGGTTAGGGGCAGCTTTCCAGAATTAACTTTTTAAAGACAAATTCATAGAGACATCGATGTATCAGTGACTCTTAGATGCAGGAGTTAGAGTTCTTTCTTAGGTGCTATGCACTCATTATCATACCAACCATTTTTACCGTATAATACAGGTTTTATAGGTCTATTGTTTTTCAATAGAGGCTTGAGGTAATTATCGATGGCATCATATATTTTTATGGCATCAATGCTATTTTGTTTTAGAGCTGAGTAGCTCTAACTCTGGATTTGTAAAAATTAGGGATGATTTGTTGTGTAAATGCTCCGACCATTTGAGTCTCCTAAAATCTGGTACTATATCCTCTGCAGATTCCGGAACTGACCTCATTAGGACTTTAGTTTTGGTTTTAAGCAACAAACTCTGTGGGCCATGGTCACTCATATAGGAATCAATAAACTCATACTTATCCACCAAATTGATTAAACTATCGGATATGGCAATGTAGTCTATTGTACTCGCCCTACAGGTCGTTAGATAGGTGAAAGTCCCCCCTGACGAATCGAACACAGTGCCATGCAATACATATAAATTATTCAATGAAAGCATCTCCAAAGGTTTTCATCCAAACTTGTTTATCACCACATCCTTCACAGAATGAGCTAAAAGATTAACATGAGGGATGGGCTGTGGCTCAGTGGTAGAGCATCTGCTTGGCATGCAGAAGGTCCCAGGTTCAATCCCTAGCATCTTCAGTTAAAGGGACCAGGCAGGTAGGTGATGTGAAAGACCTCTGCCTGAGACCCTGGAGAGCCGCTGCCTGTCTGAGTAGACAATACTGACTTTGATGGACCAAGGGTCTGATTCAGTATAAGGCAGCTTCATGTGTTCATATATGTGAGCTGTCAAGCCGGCTCTTATCATCTGAATCTCCCGACCCAATTCTTGCATTGAAATCTCCACATAATATAATGTGAAGTTGAGGAGTTAAAGCAGAAGCTCCATTTATCAGTGCCATGGTGAGCAGCGTTACACCCTTCAGTGAAGTTAGGGGGCTTAGAAGGTAGCTCTGAGCACATGACCCCTCTGTGCATTCAGTCCGTGCACAGAGAGGGAGAGGGGGCATGAGCGTGCTGGCCTTACTTCCCCCACCTCTGGCCCATCAGCATTGTGCTTAAGTGTGGAGGAAGTATGTCCCACCCTGTGATCTGGAACGCTTGGAAAGAAGCCTCCCTGATAAAGGGGCAGGAGTGTACACGAACACTTTTGCTCTATGCCTAGGCCAGTGATGGCGAACCTTTTAGAGACGGAGTGCCCAAACTGCAACCCAAAACCACTTATTTATCGCAAAGTGCCAACACGGCAATTTAACCTGAATACTGAGGTTTTAGTTTAGAAAAAACAACTCATACATTAACATCCCCACTTCATCCCATGCTAGCAGAGTCTCTCTGCACAGGATCGTGCGGCCGGACGGTCTCCAGGAGGCACGCCCCTCACCTTATAGAGTGCATAGTGCAGGTACAGTTAACAGGTGCGTCGCTGGAAGTCGCGCAGGGTCTTGGCTGGCGGGTAGCGGAGCTGGAAGACGGGTAGGCCGTGCTTGCAATGCCGCAGGCAGGAGGTGCACCACAGGACGCGCCCCTCATCCGGCGTGGCGCCAGCGCCAAGGCCGGCTCCCGAGCCAGGGCTCCCCCGGCACCTTGCGGCTGCCGCTGACACACTTCTAGTGGCAGTGCACCTCGCTGTCGCGCAGCAGGTGGTGGAGGCGCAGGCTGGCCTCCAGGGTGTGGACGCTCTCCTTCCAGCCCTCGCCCTCGTACTGCTCCAGCACATACTGTGCGCTGGCCAGGGCGGCCAGCAGCGGCAGCAGCATCCCCCGGCTTCACTGCTCCATGCCTGCCCCACCGCCGCCTGCTGCTGCTCTAGAGCTGCTCGGCCGCTTGGAGGCCGAGAAGCAGGGGGGAAAGCAAGGCGGGAGGCAGGCCCTGGTGGATCCCGCAGGGTCTTAGCGCGGCCGATGGGCGAGGGGAGGGACCAAATGGCCAAAACGCAAGGGAGGTTTTGCCTTGGATTTGCAACTCTCTAGATGTGCTGGGGCGACGGCACACGTGCCCACAGAGAGGGCTTTGCGTGCTCCCTCTGGCACGCGTGCCATAGGTTCACCACCACTGGCCTAGGCAAAGGGATAGAACAGAAGCGGGACAAGTGTGCTCAGGCCCACTCTCCTTCTCTGCTTGCTGATGGAACGCCCAGAGGGGCTGTCTACTCAGGGATGGTATAACTCTGTTAGCATTGCATAGTACATCTGGCTACCGTTTCATGGCGACCAACCAACAGGGGACTGTAATCACCATCAAGTCCTTCTCAGGAAATTCTCAGACATCCAGTTGTTGAGGTTACTTCAGTTCCAACAAAGCAATTCCTGTGTTTGAATGTACAGTACTTCTATTTTGTCAATATCTATTCAGAAGCTGTTGGGAAACAAAAGCCAAAGTCTTTATGATGAAGTCACAGTGGTAAGATGCAAATCTGGAATTGGACCTTTCCTAAAATGCATGTGTTTCATGCTCACATTTGACTAGAGTTGCTGTCCAATTTTGCCTGAAGCAAATTTTTTTAAGTGAATTGGAATTCTGAGAGAAGCAACAAAGAATTTTGATAAGGAAAGCATGATTTTTTTCAAGTGTTTACACTGCATTCTTGTGACATTTTAAACTTACAAAGATGCACATTTGGGACAATTTTGTGCTGATTTTTGGAAGCATTTTAAGGCCGATGTCAGAAGTATTATGCTGGCATAACATAACAGCTTGAGGCTTAATGGGCTGTGTGGAAACATTTCTTGGCATTAATTAATTACTTTAAAGGGCAACGAAAACACTTATTGCAAATTCAGTTTAGAAGAGGTTGTGCTGTGTTGCCTAATTTATTTGGTGTGAAAGAAAATTAAGTGAATACAGGAAAACATTCAGAGGCTAAAGAAATTAAACAGTTTGCTTCATGCTGGTGATTAAAATTTGTAGAGCAGCGCTTTGGCACAGGGACTATTGGGGGAAGATCAGTAGGGCTGTCCCACCTATGGATGGGTTGCAGGTAGACATTGGAGAACACGTGTTTGTTCAGTATCAGAACCTGTTGATTCTGATCTGTGGAATCAGGAGGCAAGATTAAGGGTAATAAGCAAGGCCTAGAGTAAGTGTTACTCCTTGCAATCTGAATCCTACAGAGGGCTGAATTATGAGTGTAGGAGGTTTGCTTTCTGGACATTGCTTCCCTGGAGCAGATCAGTCTATTAGTAACAGGACTTCTGATTCTGAGGCTCACTTTCTAGTGAGACTGATATGATTCCTTCAGCCTCTAGGACTGCTGTGGTTGTGAAGGCTGAATGCTCACAACTCACAGAGTTGCTGGAAGAAGTCATAGTTAATCAAATATGCTGGCAAGGAAATATTCTTGGGGTCAAGGGGTAGAGAAAGTCTTTGTTATCCTTAGACACTGCATGAGTTGCTGTGTGGGTACTTCCTGAGATTACAGCAGATATTCTCTTTGTTCTCAAAGTCGTCACTTCTGATGCAGAAGTGTCTAGGTCTTGGGTTGTGACAGTTTGGGTTTAAAATGTTTTGGATATAGAGGCCATCTGGTGTGGAAGGTTTTTTTCCCTACACTTCCTCTTTTGCAGCTCTTTCCCCCTTACAAATAGTATGTAAATATTCCAATCTATGTCAGGCAATATGTCACATGGGCCTTTGGTTATAAACAAAGAAGCAGGATTGTAGCAGTCTTTCCCTGTAATGAAACAGATTAATAGAATAGTAAGGGGAACTTAAAACCATGGTAAATAATAGTCAACCTAATTATATTCTCTGTCACGTTTTAAACCAGCTGTGAAAAAGGAAGGAAAATACATCTGGTAGATGACCTTTAGTGGGTGCATAATTTTACATGGCAGATCAAATTTTTATTAGAGATATTGGTTGCTTTTTTATTCAGTTATGAAAATATTAATAGAGTTCAGTTTTGCCCTTGTGGGTCAGGGGATATAGAAACTTCAGAACATGTCTTGGTACACTGCTCATTCTACCAAGAAGTCCGCACAAGGTTTCTTTCCCCTTTGCTTAACTCTTGCCCTGACCAACCAGATGAGTTTCTTGACTCTTGACTGCTAAATTCTGTGCTGGAGCTATTAAAATACGCCGTACCCTGACAGGATAAGAGTAACAGAAATACTTTATTACTCAAAATATTAAGGGGGTCACACCAAGTTATACGATGTTTATATAAATTTTATTCATACATGTAATTTGTAATTTTTAGGCTTAGATTATTTGTAGTAGCACTAGTAGCTGTTGTGGTGGTTTTCATATTAACTACTGTGGCTGTTGTTGTTTGCTGGCTTGGTTGTTTGTTTTTGCTGGCCAGTGACCGTATTAATAAATTATTATAATGGAGTTCTGTTTCTTTCTGGAACAGGGTAGAATAGGGTAGCCTTACTTTCACTGAAGAAGTTGTAGATGAGGCAGTGACTAAAATAGGGCAAGAATTGTTCTTTTACTAGTGATGCTCCATTTGCAAAATGGCTGAACGGAAATATCTCTGCCCTGGAAATATTTTGCCCTGACCTGGAAGGCCCAGGCTAGCTTGATCTCATCAGATTTAGGAATCAAAGCAGAGTCAGCCTTGGTTAGTATTTGGGTGGGAGACCACCAAGGAATGCCAGGGTTGCTATGCAGAGACTGGCCAGGCAATGGCAAACCACCTCTGAACATCTGTTGCCTTGAAAACCTTGACTTGACGGCACTTACGCACACATACATTGATGCTCCATATGCAAAATAGGTGAATGGAAATATCTCACTTTTTTTGTTGAGACCCCTGAAATGTGGTTTGATTTTGTTGAAATTCCTGAGGACTGCTCATGACTTCTAAGGCAAATTCAGTATGGCCATGAAATATAAATTAAAGATGTCCTTGGTACGCTGCCTGGTTCAACATACACTGAGCTAAGTGCTCTCAGAGCCTAAAATAGGGGCAGGAGTTTGGATCTAGAGACTTTCCTCTGTACAGCCACAGCTGCTGGCATGCATTGCCTCCGTCCATGACACCATTGTCTTTTTATTCCATTCACTTCTTCACTATGTCCATTGGCAGGGAGCCAGTGGAGTGGAGTGGAGTGGTTTCAGCCTCGGGTCTGGAGTTCAAATCCGCACACTGCTTTGAAGCTCATTGGGTGGCCCTAGGCCAGTGACCCTCTCTCAGTCTATCCTACCCCACAGGATTATTGGGAGGGTAAAAAGAGGAAGATAGCTATATACGTTCCTCTGAGCTCTTTATAGGAAGGGTGGTAACAGTGAATTAGATAGATTATTGCTAGTTCGAATTTCATGCTCATTGTTCCCATTATCAAAGATAGTAGTACCAGCAATGTGAATGTACAGTGTACGAATCTGCTGTACAAGCAGTTTGGGGATTTTGACTGGAAAACCTGGCTGATCCAGGTCTTACTCACTCCTGCATGCACAATACAGTGAAAAACTTGCTTTGAATACCTTCTGTAGCAAAAAAATAATTAAAATATAAGACACGACACAGTTGTTATAATACAGTTGCATAGACATACCTTATATCATGTTTGCATGGGTTTCTCTCCTATTCATTATAATTGCATCCTTTCCCCCCCTTTTCAGATGGTTAGACATTTGGGATTTGTGAACTGGGACAGCAAGATTCAACCCAGTAGCACCTTAAATACTAGCAAGATTTCCAGGGTATAAGCTTTGGAGAGTCAATCAATATCAATATCAAAACCTTTAATGGCATAAAAGAAGCAGATTAGGGTAATACAGTACTTATCAAGTTCAGTATAATACAGTAGTAAAATTCATTGTAAACACCAAAGTAACACATACAATTGGCAAAGTTATTACTTGTCAATACAAAGATCCATAGTTAAAATTTTTGCCAAATATTCGGCGACTGCTTCATTCGAGTTGGGGCACATCAGCTAATAAGAGTTGGGTAGTCCTCTTCGCTGGGCCAGGAAAATTCATAATAATTGGGTCTATGAAACAATTTCTTAGACTAGAAAAAAAGGGGCCGAGCAGTAAAATATGAGTTATGGAATCAGGTTCGAGAAGACAGAATTTGCATAGTTTATCTCTAAACAGGATATTATGGAATCTCCCGGAGAGAACTGCCGAGGGGAAGACATTCAAGGAGAGTCAAAGCTCCCTTCATCAGATATCAGTCAGTTATCTGATGAAGGGAACTGTGACTTTCAGAAGCTTGTACCCTGGAAATCCTGTTGCTCTTTAAAGTGCTACTGGACTCAAATCGAATTCTTCTACAGCAGGCAAATACAGCTACCCACCTGAAACTATCTTAATAGAGTGGGATAGATGTACAAAAAGATAAATACATGCCCACTGCACAGAAATATCAGAACGGAGATACCAGAGTAGTGCAGGGGTTAACCTGTTGGACTAGGTTTAGGGAGACGTTGGCTCAGATTCCCAATCAGTGATAAACGTCGCTGTGTCATCTGTTATGGGCCAGCCACAAACACACATGCACAATTCTCTCGTTTCAACCGAACCAACTGTACAAGGTTGTTAGAAGGAGTTACTTAAAGAGAGGCAGGAGCCAAATCTAATAAATAATAGAAAGTATTTGGTTGCATTTAGTCTCATGGAAGGCTGCTGGACAAACCTGGCATAATCTGTTGGGCAGTTTCTTTACAAATGGAATCTCCTAGAAAATAATCAGTTAATAGAGAACTAAGAAGCACGCCTCAGAGTCGATGTATCTAATTGTGGTAAACCCTGTACTGGTTGTGTTAAAGGAGCCATTTTGTAGGGTAATTTTTTTTTTCTTAAAGCAGCTTAACATTTTTGGCCTACATTCTGCTGGCAAAATCTTAAGCAGGGCACCCGCAGAGCTGTCTTGTAACTCAATACCTCAGAGGTGGGGTAAAGGCATAAAATATTTGTGCCTGTCAAAAGGCCTGTGAAAAATGGCACGGGCAGTAAAAACATTTGGCCTCTTTTTCTTTGTACTTCTTTATTAAAGCTGTTGGTGGTGTTTTGTTTCTGTTTTAGGAAACTCTAGGAAGAGGATGATGTGCTCAGTGTGTAGCAAGAGGTGTTCTTCAGCAGCAAATCTTCAGGAGCATCGAAAGGTCAGTAAAAGAAAGGCTAATACACAGCAGGGTTCAGCTTTGTTAAGATGTAAGGCCATAAAGAATGGTCACTGGAGAGCCGCTGTAGCAAAAACACGACTGGACAGTCTTTTTCATGCTTGCAAAGATAGTAGTCTGCTTGGATTCTGAGAATTAATTTTCACAAATTTAGAAAATGTAAAATAAAATTTAAACATTTTTTTAGTGTTCTGTTCTTTGCCATGGTCAGTATTAAGTTTCTATTAAGTACCCACTCTGCTACCAAAATCTGTGGCTATGAGGTCTATCATTAATCAGTCTTTCAAGGCAGTATGCATATTATACCTGTTATGTACTCACTCCATTGGTTACCTATCGCTTGCTGGGTTAAATTCAGGATGGTTACTATCACATACAAAGCCCTTCATGGCCTTGACTGCTGCTCCTGCTATGCTCCATCTCAGTAGATTCACTCCTCTGAGCAAAGCGTGGTGTAGTGGTTAAGAACAGTGGTTTGGAGCGGTGGACTTTAATCTGGAGAACCAGGTTTGATTCCCCACTCCTCCACAAGAGATCATGTCAGTCACAGGGATTCATTTATTCTCTGGGATGCAAACTCTGTAAGGTATTCCTTGATTTACCTAACAACTTTCTGAGTGTGTATGAACAAAATCCTTGAAACTTTTATTATTGTATTGTAATTGTTATGGAAGCCAGGGGCTTGTCCTGGCCCTGGCACATTTTTAGGAGGGTGAAAAATGTCAGAGACCTATATTTTTAAAGCTAATTCCTGCAGAAAACTCAAGACTAGTTAGCTATTTAGAATTGCATGAAAAGTATGAAAGGTCAGATCACATTGCTTGGATTAGTGAATCTCTTTAAGAGCTTATAGAATTAACTGAGTTCTAAGGAAGAACAATCAGGGAGATTTATGGTCTTCAACAGTTAGTGTCTGCCAGGAAGTCCCAATCTGAGTGTATCTCTAAACACATCTATGAAAGTGTTCAAGAGGGTGTTCCTGTATGTAGTTGTTGATCCCTATAGCTATCCCAAATTACAAACAGCTTCATGATGTTGCTGCGACTTATTAGGAAGGTTTTTTTTTTCTTTTTGGTAATGTAATATAGAAAACGAGGAGGGAAGGCTGCATGGTATATCCTGATCTCGCCAGATTTCAAAAGCTAAGCAGGTACTTGGAAGGGAGACCACCAAGGAAGATTTTGCAGAGGAAGGCAATGGCAAACCACCTCTGCTTTTCACCTGCCTTGAAAGCCCCTTACTGGGATGCTGTAAGATGGTTGTGACTTGACAGCCCTTTACACATACAGTATGGAAAACTCCTTGTTGCTCATCAATTCAGGTGGTTAAGTAGATAAAACACTGGCATCTCTGACCATGATGATTTCATTGATCTCACATTCAGGTTTCTGAAACAGGCTTGTGTGGTAACTCAGGGCAGACATAACATGAAACCATGGTTTATTTTAAATATGGTTAGGTTGTGAAATGATAATGCTGCTCACAGTCTCACAAATGCTGGTTTGTCTCAACGAGTGTTGGTTTAATTACTTTCTCTATGTATCCTAGGAGGGTGTCTCCAGAACAATTTAAGATTAAGCTAGGTTCGAGCAGAGTGTCTGCTTTCAGACAGCATGCAAAGCCAACATTGAGACTAGTTTCAGACATCCATTTGTGAGTCTAGAGAGATTTAGAAACAAAAGGTTCCCATTTAACTTCATGCAAAATGTATCAGCACAATAAGATGTTCCTCCAGCTCTCATCCAAAAATGAAATATTGCTAGGATCAGATAATGTTCATTGTAATTAACTGAATAGCATCTGCAACTAGATGAATGTGGGAGATTTATATTTTTTTCAGGTTAACGTTGGGATTGGCACCAAAGTGTAGGGAGTTAACAGTGGTCGCCTCATAGAAATAAGCTCTCTGTGAACATTTATGAGCTCCAGAAGGGAAAAAGACATGCTCTATATTATATCTCTTCCCCCCCCCCCCAAGAGAGCAACTCACAGCTGTGGGGCAGGGAAGGGGACTTTCTATTGGACAGAGGAACACTCTGGTGCTGCAGCCATGATTCGTGGGTTTCTTATATCTTCTCTAATTCTATACAATAATTTTTTTTAGCTAGGTTGGCCCTTCATGGGTCTACTGACCAAAGGAGAAAATGTATTATATTTGGACCAGGTAGTGCTCAAAAGCAAGGCCTTTTGCAAAGACCTGTCTTTGACAGATCTGAGCAAGGCTGTCAAAGACAGGACATTTTGGAGGACTTTCATTCATAGAGTCGCCATGAGTCGGAAGCGACTTGATGGCACTTAATACACACAGTGCTCAAAAGGTGATTTACTAGCTTTCTCAATCTAAATGTTTGAGGCAACATGGCCACACTGCTACCCTGGGACCTGATGTATCGTGGAATTTGGCTGTAGGTGAAACAGAGTGGAAAAAACCCATAGTCATTATTTTAGCCAAGCTGAAAACAAATGCAACATCTTCGACTTTAAGACTGTGTGCAGGGCTCATCTTTGTTTTTTTTTACCACAGCTAGTTCATTTGGTGTTTAGAAATTACGTATTATTACGCTTATTATGTTTTCATTTTTATATGCACTTTTAAAGGTACTCTTTGTTAAGTTCACCTTTGAAAAGTTTTGCAAATGCACTTTTGCCCTGCATAATAAGCTAAATTAAGATTTCTGAGATTGTCACTTTTGAAAAATGAAGAAAAATGTTCATTTCTGGTGACACTGCCTTGGTTAGGCACAAGCAATCCAGGCTAATTAGTGTTTGAGACATCTTTGTCTAGAGGTATAGATCCCAGAGTAATGTAAAATGATTACTTAGACTGGGTTTAGACTGGAGTTACTCTGCCTAGGATTGCACTGTTAGAATCATGCACTCTGCTCGATGCAGAGAGATTTGATATACATGCCGTATAAAATACAAATGCAAAAATGTCACTTCGAAAGATTGTTTATCAACATTCGCCGGAGGAAGCATCATATGAAAAACTAAATTTATATTTTGCCTATATGCAGGTTGAGTATCCCTTATGCAAACATCCGATATCCGGACTGATGTGAAATCCAGACCTTTTGAGCCGGATTGCAGGCATTACTCACAGGCCCTCAGCAGTGCCATTGATGGTTCAATGTACACAAAATTATTAAAAAATATTGTTTAAAATTACATTTAGGCTATAATATATAAAACATAAATGAATTTCGTGTTTAGACTGGGGTCCCATCCCCAAGCTACCTCATTATATATATGCAAAAATTACAAAATATTCCAAAATACGGAAAAAGCCAAAATATGGATCACTTCTGGTCTCAAGCAGTCCGGGTAAGGGATATTCAGTCTGTAATAACTATAGGGCCAGTTTCTGCCAGAGGATGTTGAGTTGCCCTCAGCTGAACTGGTTGCTCGGCATTCTTACTCCCTATTATTATATATCTTGCTGCTTTCTTCCCAGCTCTCAGGTTTGATAATTGAGCCATGTCAGTCTTTCTGCTGGTGAATCTCTACACCACTTCTTCATTTGGGATCTCTCAAGGTTCTTTTCTGAATATTCCTCTAGTGTTTACCACTCCTGACCCTGTTGGTTTCTTTTCTGCCTCTAAGTTCTCTGACAGTTGTAAAACTGTTGTCAGCTACCCAAACTTAGTACCCAAACTTAGAAGAAGAAGAGTTGGTTTTTATATGCCAACTTTCTCTACCGCTTAAGGAAGAATCAAACTGGCTTACAATCACCTTCCCTTCCCCTCCCCACAACAACCCTACGAGGTAGGTGGGGCGGAGAGAGCTCAAGGTCACCCAGCTGGCTTCATGTGTAGGAGTGAGGAAACAAATCCAATTCACCAGATTAGCCTCCGCTGCTCATATGGAGGAGTGGGGAATCAAACCCGGTTCTCCAGATCAGAGTCCACCGCTCCAAACCACCGCTCTTAACCACTACACCATGCTGGGCTATTTTTTCTACCTTCTTCACTCCTGCAAACAGTGTTCAGTGCTAAAGTGGAAATACTGTCCACCCATGTACTAGTTGTGGTTATCAAACTCAAAAAAGATTATTCTAGATCTCCATAATTTTATATTTGTTAGTATTAATGTATATAGTACCTAAAAGTATACTACTGTACAAATGACAAAGCAAACACCCAAAGCAAACATTTTGAAAAATAAATGCAGTTTTGAAAACGTTTGTAGTAGTCAGTAGAAATTATTTATTGAGTACAAAGTCACAATACATTATTTTCATGTTCAATGTGTATTTTTCAGGCTTTAGATTTGTTTTTTTGTTAAGGTAGTATATGAGTTAGTGATCTCCGACATAGCATTCCTTTGGCATAAAGGGTATACAAATATATAATATTATGTCTGTCAAAATTACATATTTATGTAGCTTGTATTTGGTGACAATGATTTATTGGAGGTTATTAACGTATCTACTTCAATCCAATTATGTTAATGTAACTATTAAAATAACTGGATTATGGACTGGGAAATCTGTGGTAATCTTTGTGCACTATAATGAACTTTTAATTTTGGACATGTGGTTGTTAAGCAAGGGGTAATTAAAGGAGAAAATATATCCATGAATATTAGCATAGCTCCTAGCTAAGGAATAATTACAGTCTGTGGAATATGTTCTTTTATAGCTTAAGATGTGTGATCTTGTGTAAGACACATACTTAATTAACATTAAATACTCATATTGCAGGTTCATGAGATCTTTGAGTGTCAGGAGTGTGACAAGAAATTTATTTCAGCTAACCAGCTAAAACGCCACATGATAACTCACTCAGGTAAACTTGCTTCTTTTTCTTCCATCAAATCAAGTTTCATGTGTAACCTTCAATTGCTTTCTGATATATATTTCTTTTGCTTGGGGCTAAATAGCAAAAAATATGAGGCTATTGGGTAGCCAATTCCACAATTTGTTTAAGCTAGTATGTCTACTTTATTGAAACAAACCACGGAGGCACCTCAATTGCAAAGTAGTTCCTGTTGCATTGCTTCCATGTTTGTTGGCATAGGTCAGAGGCCTCCAACAACTAGTTTGTGTAGTGCTGCCTAAGTGTGTTATTCAAACACTTCATAAGTTGTAGCATGTGCATTCCTAGCTGCAATATTCCAAGTTAATGGTACAGCCTTCTGCTTTCTCACATCTCATTCTGTCTGCTCCTCGGATCCCACTGCTTTTCCCTTCTATCAGGGTCTGTTGTTTCAAACCAACCAAACCACTTTTTTCAAGTTGCATAGCCTGACATATCAGAAACAAAGTAAGTTATCTGAAGCTGCCTGTACAGAGGACGGTTTTCATGGATTGATGCTGCAATGTATCCCCAGCCAGAACAGTGATAACGGAGAAGGAATTTAAATTGTCCCCCAGATATCAGCAAGAAGATTCCCTCTAATGCAACTTTTGTTCCACCTTTGGCAGTAACATGAGCGGAGCACCCCAGATTTCACCGCATCAACAATTCATCCTACCTGCATCTCCATGCATTGGGTAGAGCAGTTGAAAGATAGATGTATTCTATGCCTGCTAGTTATTACTATTCATTTAAATCTGGCATTTTCACAGCATTTACTATAATAATTGAAAAGAGCAAAATTACAACCAATCCAGTCAAAACAGGATTGCCTGTTCTCTCCACAAATGTGTCAAAACAGGTTTCCAACTGTGCAAATAGTGTTATTTTTATCTGTTCTCTCTATTTCAATACACACTACAAATGCTTTTGCTTAAACAATAAGCTGCATCTTAGAAGTCCTTAGCTGGCTTTTGACATTTTAGATAAGAATACCAATGTTATTCTAAACACTAGGCTTCATCCAGCAGTGGAAACATGAAAGCTCATGCATACCAACTGTGGGTTTTAAGGAAAATGAATATGTTATGTATATTGTTAATTAAGTTTTAAAACATTTAAACTGTCATACCCTCTTTCACATTGGTAGTCTGGCAACAGGCTTTGCCTCTTTGAAGTCATTCTCTTTCGATTTAAGCTAATTAATCAGAGTTTAGTTTTAGCTGTGGTTGTTGCAAAGAACGTGCCAATTTCTTGAGATGTGCCGTGGCTCATCTTTTATGAAGCGACTTAACTGTGTAACACAAAGGGCATTCGATGTCTTTTTAATTGGTTTAATCTTGATTGGGTTGACTTCATTGCAGAACTCTCTTCCAAAGAGATGGCTGTCTCTGCCTTTCATCTTCTATCCCTGTATAAACAGGAGATTAAATGTCCCCCCCCCACTCATTTTCTGCAGAAAAACGCCCCTACACCTGCGAGGTTTGCAATAAGTCCTTCAAACGACTTGATCAAGTGAATGCACACAACATAATACACAGTGAAGATAAACCCTATAAATGCAAGCTTTGCGGAAAGGGATTTGCCCACAGAAATGTTTACAAGAATCACAAGAAGGTAATAAAAAAATACCACTCTGCTGTTGTTGTTTACAGCTCTGCCAGCCTTAGATTTGCAGCTGTTGCTCATTTCAGTGATGGATCAGTACGCTTTGGCATGCTTAGAAACATGAGCTTCAAATCCTGGGGAAAATATATTAGCATTCTGGTGGTATAGCCTAGATAATAAATGGGTTCATGGCTATTTTCTTTCCCCTTTTCTTTTAAAAAAATCACCACAAACTCTAGTTCAATGGCTTATACTCTTTTGTTTTGTTTGTCTCGAAATACATTATCATTTTCCCCAAAAAATTTACTTTTCAAATTTTTGAAACGTCCAGTGTTATGACAGTCATTCTTTATCATTATGATTTATCACAGTCCCATGTTTGAATGCATAACAAATAGCATTGCCCTACTGAAGAACATCTTGTTTAGCCCCTCCAAGAAACTTCTGGCTGTGTGATTTAAGCTCCAGTCTGCCCTAATTTTGGTCATTCCTGTCACATGAACACATGAAGCTGCCTTATACTGAATCAGACCCCTTGGTCCATCAAAGTCAGTATTGTCTACTCAGACCGGCAGCGGCTGTCCAGGGTCTCAGGCAGGGGTCTTTCACATCACCTACTTGCCTAGTCCCTTTAACTGGAGATGCCGGGAATTGAACCTGGGCCCTTCTCCATGCCAAACAGAGGCTCTACCACTGAGCCTCAGCCCCTCCCCATTAGGTTTGACCCAGGGTTATGTATTTAAGGTACAGCTACAACCTTGGCTGCTGCTGCTTCCAAATTATGAGACTGTAAAAATATATATATCTGGCTGGTTTCCTGACCAGTCTTTGGAACTCCCCCCCCCCCCCAGCTCTTTCCTTCTCTCCCTCCCTTTAATTCTTTGATGAAACAGATATACCAATGCTTCCATATTTTTCACAGTTTGGCTGATGTTATCTGCCATCTGGGAATTTGGCACCAGATCTTTGCACCATCTTTTTTGTTTTCAGCCATAAATCACACAAAAGTAATAATAATCATCATAATGCTTCTTATAGTGGAATGCATGATGACTGCTCTTTCTAAGACAGAGAGCATGTGCCTGCTGAAAGACAGTGTAGCTTGCATATATACCTTGAGCATAGTTTACATATGTAATGTTCTTTAAAAAAAAAGATTGCAGTTTTAAAAGTGGTTTCATTGAGATGAAAATTACTCATAGCCACTTCACTCAGACAGTTTTTAATTTAAATATGAAGGAGTGAAAAAAACACCATTTTCCCCCCCTTTTGCAATTCCCATAACACCATTAATGTAACTGAAGTGTTTTGCTTAAGATTAAAACCCAACTTGGAATTCAGCCCTCAAAGTGCTTGTGAGTTGCTTTGCATTTCAGTTGTGGGAAGCGTGGCCTCCTCTGTCTGTTTTCATGTCTGCGGTGCTATGATTGAATTCTGACATCTCCCTTTTAGAGATCTCAAGGAGCAGAATTTAGGCTAACTCCTACCTGAGGGCCTAATTATGTGGCACACTATTCCCAGGCCCTCCCCAGGTCTTGTCAAACAGATGCACACTGGGAGTTCCCAGCTGAAAGTTAGGTTCTCAGACATGTAGGAGCTGATTTGGATTGGGACCCTGATGTATGTGGAGGGGTGGTGGTGGTTCAGTCCTTTGCCATTGAAATGGCCCTGGAAAGTTTCTATTTGCCCATCAGTATATCTGAATATAACATCATGACAACCAGCACTTCATTCCATCTTCTATGGGTGGCATATATGAGTCAAATATTTATATTTTGCACAGTTTATTCTGCATTTGCATGTTATGGGGAAGGGCAAAGAGCAAAACAGAATATATGCCTATTTTACCTCTCCTTTTGCTCCTGAGGTTTCACCAAGCCCATCATTATGAGACTGAAAATTTTGAAAAGAAATACTGCTATGATACCACATAAAATGCATATAAGAATTGGCATCAAATGCATTAAATGAGATACAGTGATTCTCGCAGAAGCCAGAGAATTTTAGTTTTTTCTTTAAAATACTTGTGGTTTTAGAGATAAGACTGAGAAATATGACATCAGTATGGGTTGAAAACTCAGAAACCAGATGGCAACAAAAGAGAAACCCAAATTAATTTGCTTTTTATAGGTTTTTCTAAACCTTTTTGTTTTAATCCCAGGTTTCAATTTTTCCAAAGGAGGTACAAATGAAGTAAAATAAATTAGATAAAAATTGGGTTAACATTCCAAAGTATGCCTACCTCAGCATTACTGCCTGAGATACAGTATCCAGCATATTTATAAAATTATGCACTAATTATGTTAGTTGCATACAGTTAATATGCAAATGAGCTTTCTCACTGAGAGCCAAAGTAAACATGATGGGGAAAGCCACGTTTGTTGTCAAACATATAGAACAGTATGTGTGTGTAAGTTTTGAAGAAAACCATGTATACATGTGAGGGGAATTGACTCCTACCTCTCCTCTGCCTTTATCTTCATTTTCAGCATCACTCCAAATACTTTTCCCCTTTCCTGGTTCACTTCAGGTATTGGCAGCCTGACTAAAAGAAAAGCCACTGAAATGATAGCTTGTGGTAAGATAAGGAAGGGCAAGTTCTACCACCCTCAAATGCCACCTTTTCCCCATAAATATTATACTTTCCAGCAAGCATGATCACCCCTGTCAGTTTTAGTTTTCATTGAAGTGGCAGACTTGCTTCAGGACTGTGCCACTTCATATTGCTGAAGAGGCTCACATAATTTGTATTCATATGTACCCCCCCCCCCAATTTTTCTACATAACAAATTAACATGCAGTGGAGAATACTAGGCCAGAGCCCTTCTATCTGACCTTTAGTTTACTGTATTGGCGGGGGATGGGGGTGGGTCGTATTGTTTTATGGAGGATTATTCAGTCATAGGATTCCAAACCTGTAGGTGAGTTGGTATAGCCTGAACACTGGTTCTATTACTTCATTGAGAAACAGGCCTATGGAACCTGTTCCAGTTATTTTATTCGCCTCATTTAGTGGTGCCTTCTTTATGGTAATGCAAGAGAAATATTTTCTTGCATCCCTCTCCCACAGCAGACTGAAATGCCTCCTGAAATTTTGTTGGGGGGGGGGCTTCTTCTAGGGTTGCTAACTCCTGGTTCAGATCTGGAGATTTGAGGGTGGAACCTGGGAGAGTGGGGTTTAGGGAGGGGAGGGACCTTACTAGGGTATAATGCCATGCAGTCCACCTTCTAAAGCAGCCATTTGTCTGAATAAACACAGAATTTAAAAAGGAATCACATAAGAAAATTGAAAGGGTTAAGAACAGTTCGTTCTTTGCTGGAGGTAGTTTGTGTTGGGTTCACCTTTTTTGGATTCTTGTGTTTTATATAGAGATGCTTGCATTTTATGTAGGTTGACATTCTCAAGTTTTATGTAGATTCAAATTCATGTGTTTTATATAGGTTCAGATGCTTGCTTTTTATATAGGTTTAGATGCTTGTTTTTATGTAGGTTCAGATTATCACATTTTAAATAGGGTCAGATTCTTGTGGTTTACATAGGTTCAGATTCTCCTATTTTACATTGGTTGGGCTTAGAAATAGTTCCCAATAGCATGCCTGTGGGGGAATTCTCAGGTTTTACATTTTTCTCAGGTTTTTTTTCTCCCAGTAAACAGTGGAGGAAAGCTGGGATACCTTGTTCAGGAACCCTTACCAAGGGGTCCAATTGACATGAAATTTGGGGGGGTTATTTAAAGAACAGGCACCAGCAGCTCCCTGGCAATATTGATGCCAGTACCTTCAAAAACAGCATCCCCCCCGGCCACTAGATAGATTCCTCATAGGGAATAATGGAACCAAATAATATTGGAACCCCCCCCCCAAAAAAAAACTCAGATCCAAATACTATAGCGCTACATAGAACCTTGGAATACTGATATTTTTCATCTCCAATATATCCAGACCTGGAAAATACAGGGTGTGTGTGTGTGCTGCACACCCCTACAGGAATTAACTGTGGGAAATCTGTTGACAGATGAAGGGCTCAGATACAAAAAAAAGAATTTATCTCAGAATCCCTGGATTTGGGTGCCTTCAAGGATTGGGTTCCCTGATCTCCTGATCTTATCATCGAGAGGGGCTATAGTGGCCTCCTCATCCTTTTCTGAGGGCCTTCCACTTGACTTGTACCCAGGAACTTGGTCGGTTGCAGTTCCTCTGCATACAGTAGGTATCCTTGAAGGTAAAAAGTTTGACAACTACAAGTTATGGCAAAGGATGCAAATTTGATTTATGTGGTTATAGAAACAGTTGTACTCTGCATCCAGACAGATCATATCTGGGAGGGGCCCCAGCTCTGTAGTAGAGCTTCTGCAGAAGGTCCCAGGTTCAGTCCCTGGCATCTCCAGGGAAAGGACCTGGTAGTAGATGATGTGAATCTTCTGCTTAGCATCTTTGGAGAGCTGCTAGCAGGCTGAATAGATAACGTTGACTCTGATGGACCGAAGGTCTGATTCATTATAAGACAGGTTCGTGTGTTCATGTATTCACAGATGATTTACAAAGATTTGTAGAAGTACAGTTGGGCTTTTGTAAGAGTTCCTGAATGACTTTGCATCTGCTGATAGCCTCTTAATGCTAGGCAAAAAGAATGGAGTTCTAGAAATAAGAATCCAGAGAGGTCCTTTAGGGGTGCCCAAGAGGTGGCATTATCCAGAGGAATCTTTATGAACAGGCTAAGGTGGATCAAGCTCCTATTGGAAGGACCATTTGTAGTTATTGAATCATGTGTGAGTTGTTTTTTGAAACTCTTTTGCTATAGTTTTGTTGCACATCTAACATGATTAAAATACCTGAAAATGAGTAATAACAGAACTGGGAATGCACAGTACAGATAAAGCCAAAATGCAAAAGCTAGTCTGGTCACATATGTGGAATAACCCTTCCCTGTCACCACCAGTTTTCTAAATGGTTGCCAGTTTGTCTCTCTAATTTAAATGCAAAGTTCCAAATTTTTAATAGCTCTAAGAAGAAGGACCAAATTCATTCAGAGTTTCAGAGGTAATATTAGTGTATATTTCCAAGGCAAAGATGGTTCTATCCAGTGGTTTTCTATTGGGAACACTTCAGTCTTCCAGTCTTGTGTTTGAACAAGAGCTCCTCTTATCTTCAGCATTGCAATCCACTGTTGAATTTGAAGCTTACACTGGGTTTCAACTTTCAGCTTGTTAAAAGAAACCTTCAGCTTCTGTTGTGGAAAAAAAAATAAAGTTAGAATCCTGCTGGGTGCACAGTCAATTCAAGTGACACAGTTCTCTGAGATCTAACCATACTCAACTATATTCTGGGTCACCTAACCAAGAGCCAGTTTAAACATTGCAACTCCTCTGCAGAGTCTGACCAGTAGCATTTATCCTCCTGTACACAGCAGGCATAATTTTAAAAGATACATACCATGCCTGTTGGTTCAAACATTTACAGAATCCATATGCCAGGGCCAGTGGTTGGCCAGGATGAATGTTGCTGTCATGTTCATCCTGGGGTATCACTGGCCATGGCATATGAATATTGCACAAGCTTGCACGTATTTTCATAAATGTACATAATAAGAACATTTAAATCTTATACATGATGCTTTTAGCAGGATTTATGTGGAGGCTATAAAATTTAAGTCGTCCCTGAAAATCTTTGCGGGGAACCAACTATGATGATGGTCCTCAAACTAGTGGTTGAGAAGCAGAAAAGCCAACAAAGGGCTGTTAAATGGCAAAGTAAAGGAAACCATACTACAGTTATGCAAAAACAACAACACACCAAGGGCTTGTTTAGCTGAACAAGACATTGTTTGTTAGTGGGTTGATAAAGGGTCAGTTCAGACAGTACTCAGTCCTATGCCTGTTGATGAGTTGGCGCAAGACCGCATCTTACATCCCTGCACATCCAGTGTGATTGTGCTATTTCCAATTTCTCTGATTACCCATGTGCTGGTATAGTGTTTGAATGGGGCTCAGTCCAGTGTACACAATTCATGTGGTCGATCTCCCAGGGAGATCTGGAAATTGACTATGCAAACTGAGCCTTATGTGCATTGCATCTGGCCTTATATAAACATTACATCACCACATGTTAGACGTTGGCAACAGCACCAGGGGAGGTGCACTGAATGGATGGAGAAGTGATTTTCTCATGCCCCCACTCTTCACCCCACATGGATCTGACTATTGTCCGAATTAGCCAATAGTTGAATTAGCAACCCTAGTTTATGCATACAGGAATCCCAAGAAATCTACTGTGTTTTTCAAGATCTGGTGTTATTCTTGCACTGAATTCTGAATATGACTCATTATATCTGTTTAACATAGATCACATTATTTCAGAGCTTCCTTAACACGGTGTGAGAAGGCAAGTCAAAAAGAGTCCCCTGATTATCTTGAGACATTTTCTTTGCTTGCTTCTGTACAACCCCTGATCACATTTAAAAAAACAACCAGAACTTTAGTCAAATTAAGAGTTGTAATACTGGAAAAAAACTGATCACCTAAGCAAGCCCCAGGGGGTGCTTTTAAAAGTGGGACTGTCAAGGAGAAGTGGGTAGATTTTGCACTCATGCATGGTGCCACATTAACAGCCCTGGAGACTGAAGCCTTCTATTTATCCACAGAACAGGTACAACACAGTCAGCAGCAGTGCAAGCTTCCCCACAGCAAAGTCTCATCCAAATGTCTCAGCCCTGTTCTGGAGGATCCACCTGTTGAGGTGAGAAGGTAGTTCAGTCTCTTTATGTCCAGCGTTATTTGGCTTTTCTGCAGCAGTTGCTGTTAAAGATCATACCAATAGATACAGCAACAATATAAAGATTGGTTAGAAGCATTCATATTTTCATTCAGTTCACTACCCTAAAAAGTATGATGTTTTGCTTCATGTAACTTAGGGGGAAATGTGAAGAATAGCATAATGATCTTCCTGAATGGGGAGTTTCGGCATCATTTCCCATATATCTTGGTACTGTCCTGCAACGTGAGGAAACATTTTGTGCTGTTTTTGTGGGAAATAGTGTGGAGAGTAGTTCTAGGTTTACTTCCCTCATACGTGACTAGGCCATTGTAATGGGGAATAAGAATATTTTGTAGCATATCCTCTGAGCAGATGAGAACTCAAAGAAGAAATTCACTACATTCTGCCTCAGCCCATGAGTGAATCCATATATTATGACTACTTGTCAGTCATTCCTTACATCATTATATAGTAGCAAGCTGTTATCTGTCACAGTTCTGTGACCTTCAGGGGGCTGCCTTTGAAGGTATTGACAGTGAGACACGTATGTTCATTGGGGCTGTTTTCTAGCTTTGCAACCACCCTCCTCTTAAGGTGTTCCAAAGTCCAGAAGGAACAATAGATTTTCTTGCATTAAAATGCTGGAGAGAAGAATGAGTATAGTTTAGCTACATATTTACCTATCCATGTAGAAACGTACAGAAATGTAAAATAATACGACTGCCCTCCCTCCAAATAACAGTACATTAAATGAGGATTAACTGCATTCTTGAGGGGAATGCCTGTGCCGGGCTTAGGAGGCAACACAGCCCAAAAATCCTTGCAACCCACATAGAGTTGCATGGGAGATACGCCACCTAAAAGGTGCCGTATCTCAACAACATAAAAAGGGGGCGTTGCCAAGCCATAACGGCTTACGAGGCTGCCTAACAGTGGCCCCGCCCCCAGGCCGTCACTGTGACGCCCCAGGAACGCCTCCCGGAACACCGCCACGGCCTTTGTCAGACACCGGTGGAAGGCTCTGTCAGTGGCGTGGCAGCGACTAGTGTCCAGGCCTTCATGCTGCCGTTGGGGCCACAAACGCCAGCGTACACTGCCTGGACGCTGGTGCTGTAGGCCCTTGCGCCAGCACAGGCCTTCACCGGCCTCCAGAGGCCTT
The DNA here is from genome assembly GCF_029931775.1 of Euleptes europaea. NCBI lineage: Eukaryota > Metazoa > Chordata > Lepidosauria > Squamata > Sphaerodactylidae > Euleptes > Euleptes europaea. The sequence continues at coordinate 31,548,543 of NC_079320.1, read as the reverse complement.
TCGTCCTGGCCGCCGGCGCAGCTCAGGAATGCACAGTTAATCAGTTACATTAACTAGCAAAACTGTCTTTGACTTAAAGGGAGGTGGATGCCAGTTCTTCTTGTTTCATATTTCTCTATGATTAATTATGCGCAGAGGGTATCTTTAGTTGGCAAATATGCAAGTGTATGCCAGATAACAAAGAAATAGCTTTGTTGTAGTGAGATGATGGCAGTGATAGTAAGTCTTGCACCAAATCCTTGGGCAAGTTTTAAAAAGCAGTTTGTGGGGTAACTGAGGGAGAGTGAGAGGAAAACTTCAATGCAAGCACAGATCACTTCTAGATCATATGCAGTGCCTCTAAATGTCACAGGCTTTTTTTTAAGGGAAGGAGATTTATATTTAATGGTATCTTAGACCTCCCCCACCCTGTGTATATTTGGAAGCAGACCGTTCATTTGTTATGTATATTCATTTGTAGTTTTAGGATAATATATTGCTTGAAATATATATATATATATATATATATTAGGCTAGTGTCACTTGTGACTCTGAAATATGATTTAATCAATTTCCATCATTGCTCCTGTTACCAGAAATCTAGAAACACATAAGAATCTAGATACACAAGATGCTTGCCCATGTATTTCTTGGTCCACATGCCCCCAACTCTACCCTTAGCAGTGGTTTTCGTTGTAGCTTCTGCATGTTATCATTGAGCTTCCACTGAAATTCTGTACCTCCTTGCTAAATCTGACCCCACGTCAGCGCTGTTCCCCTGCCTGCCTGCCTGCCATTCCGCCCCTTCCACCTCCATCAGGCCTTTTGTGGGTCTTAAAAAAATTATCAGTAGTGGATAATTGGGATATCTGCTACCACGGGGGGGGGGGGGGGCGTGGCTCAGTGGTAGAGCATCTGCTTGGCATGCAGAAGGTTCCAGGTTCAATCCCCGGCATCTCCAGTTAAAGGATCTGGGCAATAGGTGATGTGTAAGGCCTCTGCCTGAGACCCTGGAGAGTTGCTGCCAGTCTGAGTAGACAATACTGACTTTCATGGACCAACGGTCTGATTCAGTGTAAGGCAGCTTCATGTGTTCATGTGTTCAATGATAAAAAAATACAGCAAAAAATCTGCTAGTGGCAGGAAGGGAGACTGATGGGTGGGAAGGGAATGCAAGGAGAAAATCTCCATACAGTGGCTCCATTGAGAGGCAAAGAATCACCCTGTGCAGAAACACCCCAAGTTATGGATACTGGAAGCTCTTTGTCTGTTTGTTTTAAAACTCAAATATTAATTTATCTGATCATCAGAAATTTCTGAGTAGGCAAAATTGTTAAAGAATCCAGTTCGCTCAGCGTATTAATAATTCTAGGAAGACATTATATATTGGATCCTATGAACAATTTGTGTGTACTAGATAGTCTCTGCCCTGAAGCATGTTTCTTCTTCCACTAAAACTTCAGTTTGTGCAAAGGCCTATTGAAAACTATTGATCATGTGCATTTAAGCATTATATAGATGTTTTCAGGATCACTGTTGCACATGTTTTTTTTTTTCAAGACTTGAAACTTATTTGAACCATGGAGTACTCAAATGGACAAGCTCCAGTCAGGCACCAATAATTCTGTTAGCTCTGATATCAGGGTCAAAATAAAATAACACGTTTAATTTGGTAAACAGGGCATGGGTCCTTACTAGATTTTTCAGCTTTAGAAGATGGCATTGAGCTGCAAACTAGGATGTAATTAATTACCTGAGGAAATACGGTACTCTTTTTTTGTGGGGGTGGTGGGAGGAATGTAAGGTTTTGAAGACTTTTATGCTTTGCTATTTGGTGAAACATCAAACAAAACCTAGATAAGCTTTTATTTTTGAGGCCATATTTACTGTATATGCATATCTCCATATGTAGCATATATCTGCCTAACAGCAACTCAGCTAAACTGCTGGCTTCCTTGACTGTAGAGCATAGGGAACATGTTGCTTCTTTGGTAAAATGAGACACCAGCACTTACGATCTCACCCAGTAAAGATAGCACAATTATTGTAGTAACTTCTAATTGATGGGTTGGATCCAACAAGCTTTTCCACTGGGGTAAGGGAAGAATGGTTTCCTATGCCCACCCAAAGGCTGTGATGGGAGTCATGGGACATGCATGGGGGCTGTAGAAAGGAGGGGAATTGGCCAAGATGGAACAAAAATAGCCAGCTGTATCCAACCCGATATCTCATAGACTTTCCCCTTAAAATACATTGTCTTTCATCCACAGACTCATTCTGAAGAGAGACCATTTCAGTGTGAGGAATGCAAAGCATTGTTCCGAACCCCATTTTCTTTGCAGAGGCATCTTCTAATACATAACAGTAAGTCCTAATATAGACTGTTAAGAGGTCTGCACTCATCACTGATATAACCTGTGATGTTATGGGTGCAGAACTAAAGAATACTCTCTACTATGCATAGACATTGACCTCATTTAAATTAAATTAGCACTAATATTTTCTTGGGCTGGGATAAATGTTTTGCATTAACAGTGGTTCATAGCTATTGGCTGCTCATACAGCTTTTGAGGAATTTGCATTTTTTTAAGGGAATGGCCGAACAGGCCCAGAGAAATTAATCATTATAACAAACTTTGGTTTGGTTTGGTTTTTCTCTTACCAGCCATATCTTTTTATTACCAAAGCATGCAGAACACTCCTGCATATGGACACTTGTGTGGGGAAAGGAAAATGCCTCCAAGATAGCACTTGGCATGCTATTGAATGCATGCTTCCTTGAAAAGTTTTCCAAGAACATTAAACCGGTGCTATCCTGGATAAGATGATATTACCCAAAGCATTAGTAACACCGTATGTCATATATATCCCCATCTTGCAAGCCTAAAATATCACTTCTGAAAAATCCAGTGGTTTTTTTTTTATGTATTCAAAATTTGACATTCTTCTGTTGGACCCACATCCTCTAGCCAAAACATGACATTTCTGCTCGTGGTATGACTGTGTTTGAATGTGATCATATTTTGATCGTTTTATGTATATCCACTAGTGCTATAGTAGAGGTTAATCTAATTATAATATTCATATGTCTTTCTTCTTTGTTTTTTTATTACCTAGGTGAAAGAACATTTAAGTGTGATCATTGTGATGCTACCTTCAAAAGGAAGGACACGCTGAATGTTCACATACAGGTTGTTCATGATGGTCACAAGAAATATAAATGTGACTTATGTGACAAAGCTTTTGTGACACCCTCTGTGCTGAAGAGTCATAAAAAAGTAAGTATAATCTGTTGTTATTAACAATGTGGTCGCAGTTGACTCGTTAACGTTCACTAGGTGACCATCAGCTAATCATTCTCTTTGAGCCAAGCCTATCTTGAAGGGATGTTGCTAGGGTAAAATGGGAAAACTGTATACACCATCCTCAGCTCCTTCAGGAAGGGCAAGATACAAATGTCATGGATAGCTAGATAGCCTCTTCCCGCATCTCATTTCCAGAAGTCTTCACTGCAGCTGCTACTGTTGTAATGAGTTGTGACATGGATTGTCTCCATTTGGCGAGATCAACCCACATGAAAAACAATATTCAGAAGTTACAGCCATTGTGAGAAATGCCACTACACCAACATGATTTTCAGTAACTTAACTTTGGGGGGGAGGGACTGACCTGGATGGCCCAGCTAGCCTTATCTCATCAGACCTCGGAAGCTAAGCAGGGTTGGCCCTGGTTAGTACTTGGATGGGAAACTATTGAGGAGGTCCAGGGTTGTCGCACAGAGGCAGGCAATGGCAGACCACCTCTGTTCATTTCTTGCCTTGAAAACCCCATGAGGGGTCACCCTAAGTTTGCTGTGCCTTGATGGCAGGGTTGTAACTGGGGGAGGGGGCAAGGAGGGTAGTCACGGCTCCTGTGGAATGCAGAGAGGGCAGCGGAACTGCCTCTGCTCTAGGAGCCTCTGCGCTGGGTAGGAGAGGCAGTATCCCACAAGTGCGGCAGCTGCTCTCCTCACCCCCCCTCCAGTTACAGCTTTGCTTGATGGCATTTTACACACATCGAGGGGGAGGGGCTTTCACCCAACACTATTCCTGGATAAGCAAGTTAATGCAGCTGTTTAAAAAGGCTTTCTTTCAACTCAGCCTAGCTCGAAAAATGGCCCCTGACCTTGAGAAGGCTGATCTGGCCACCTGGATCCATGCCATGGTGACATTGAGACTAGACTGCTGTACATTTGTTTCCCCTCAAAATCAGTTCAGAAACTCCAGTTGGTGCAGAATGCCGCAGCTTGGCTATTACTAGGAGCTAGATGGAGCATGCATATTACTCCCATTCGACAGTTACTCCACTGGCTTCCCATCAGTTACCGGGCTCAGTTAAAAGTACTGACTATCATATACAGATCTGGAGTTCTCCACATAAAAAATCGTCCATGGATTTGATAGTTTAGTCATTTCACCCAAGTTTGGAATTGAGTTGATAATTTGTCATAGCATCAGTTCATATTTTCAGAAGAGTTCTAGCTGGTATACAATGCTAGCTGGTATACAATGTACTTGCCCTGACCTGGTATAGCCCAGGCTAGCCTGATCTCGTCAGATCACAGAAGCTAAGCAGGGTCAACTGTGGCAAGTATTTGGATGGGAGATCTCCAAGGAATACCAGGGGTTGACGTGGAGGCAGGCAATGGCAAACCATCTCTTAAAGTGTCTTGCCTTGAAAACCCGATGAGGTTGCCATAAGTCAGATGTGTCTTGACAGCAAAATAAATAAATAAATACAATGTATATAAAATTCAGCAGAGTTAAACTTTCATTCAGTCTGCTAAATGTTATTTTAATGTCCCTGGCTTGTTTTTATGACTTGTTTTTATTTCATGTTTTATTACTGATAATTCTTATGTTTTTTATTATTTTATTGTTCTTGTTTTGTTTTTTGTTTTTTTACTTTGAATCACCTTGAGCAGATCTCTGGAGAGACAGTTTATACATTTTCTAAATAAATAAATACCACACTGTCTGGATGAAGACCAGTTTAATTGTAATTATTTCCTTGAATCAGTACCCCAGAAGATTTTGTGAAAGCTTGGAATAAGACCCATATTCCACATTTCTGCTGATTGAATTTGCTAGCAATTTGATCAAAAAATGGCCCAGTCACTCAAAGCGTACAGGCTATCATGCAGCATGTTGCACTCTTTCATTTTTAAAGCCATTGTAAATCGCACCGAGACCACCGTCCGGAGATTGAAGTATTGACCAATTTGTATTTGACCAATTTGTGTTTGCCTTAACTTTGATTCTATTGAGGTTGTGTGCAGTTGCATTTGATAAGATGAGCTAAACCAACATTCTTTCTCCCTCTCTCTGTAAATCTGGGCTTTCAATAAGGAGAGCAAATACAAACACTGTTTATCCACTAGTGTGCAGGAATCATTGGCAGGAGTCATTGGGACTGAAATAAATTTTTAGAAGGTCATCTCCTTTGTCACCTTGCATGACTGAGATCAAAATTTATAGTTTTCATTGGACAGTTAATAGCTACTGTGTTTGAAAGGAAAATAGCCATTCTGTATTACAATAGGAACTGGACAACATAAAACAAATGTTTTGTTCAGATTATATTTCTACAAAGGATTGGAAGAAATCTGTTGATATTTGTCTTGCATGCAGAAAGCAAGGGTGTACCTCATCCTGTTACACTTTACTACCCTTTAATATGTGAAAAATGAGCAAGCACATTGCTATGAATATGTAATGCAGCCAACTCTGTATGTTTAGACCAGGGGTCCCCAATGTGGGCATCGGCGTGCCTGATGACACCTTTGTTGGTGGCCGTCAAATATTTTTAGAAAGTGGATGGCGCTAGGTGGTTCTTTTGTCCAGTAAGGTTTCTGTTTGACGATTGGAGATTTGATTGGCTGTGCAGACTTTTAAAAATGTTGCTTTGGCAGCTGCCACCACAGCACAAGGATTTACACTATTACTGAAGTTAAGCTGTGGCAATAATTTTGTGGCTGGCTCTGCAGCCATTTTGTGGCAGCCATTTTGTTGCTGTGCCCACCATGCTGTGTCGGAATTCCAAATGTGCCTGCATGCTCAAAAAAGTTGGGGGTCCCTGGTTGACGCCTACCAGAAACTGACACTATTGATTTGGCAGTGCACATACATCTACTGCTCCCTTGTAATACCAGCTAGTAAGAATGTGAGTCCCTCTTTTATTGGATACTACTCAGTGGCCTTTTACTTGTAGCTACTACAACTTGTGGGCCACTGCTTCCAGAAGTCAAAGATATTGCTTGTAACCTATGCAAAGCTGATGATGAAATTTTATGCAAATCCTATGGTGAAAGCCCATGAACCTGTAAGAACTGGCTTAACTTTCCCACATAAATAAATGTGTTAAGGCCCAGCTAGACAACGCCACATCCTGGAGTCCACCACAGGGATGTGGCACCATTGTAGAGCTTTTTTTTAGCTTTTGAAAATGCAGCAGGGGCCTGATCCTGCTGGGGACTACAGCATGGGGGACACAAGGGTCTCCTGTCTCCTCCCATGCCATTCTTAAGAGGTCTTGAAAATGGAGTGGTGGAAAAATCAGGAGTCCTTCATCCCCCTGCGCTGCAGTCCCCAGCAGGATCAGGCCCCAAACGAGCTCTGAAATGGCACTGTGCCCCCATAGTGGACTTGAGGATGTGGTATCATTTAGTTTGGCCTTTAGAGATCAATGCTAAGCAGGTCTACTCAGAACCCTATTCAGGTCTATTCAGTGGGGCTTACAGTTCATTGGGGGAAAGCGTTTTTGTATTGCATTGTTTAATGTGCTTAGCTATTGGATGGATTTTTCTCATTATGGTCAACATTGGACCAACACAATACTCTATTTAGTATCGACTAAAGCACAAACAAATATTTTAGACAAGAAGGCTGGTGAATCAGGCTCCATTGCACTAATTATGAATTACGGTTCAAGTCAACTGAGAAATGGGGTTTCTTATGACTAGGCAGTTGAAGCAAACAGTTAAAAGTGAAATCTTGTATGCAAACACGGGCCTCCAACCCATCTACCCTTCTACTGGAAAATTGTTCAGCAGGTCAAACTCACTTAACAGTTTTACTTAACAGTAGACAATAAGTGCCAATAGAACTGACTACAAATAGAACTGAACAGAACATGGTGTTCAGATGTACAGTCATTTCATGACCACATGGCATTTAAATGTTTTTCTAAGTAAATACATAATTATGGAACTTGAGTTTATCATGAAAAAATCCAGCCAGCATTTGCTATTTTGAAAAATGCCATTAAGGAATAGTGCAAATATGGAAGTAACAAGGCCGTACTTGTTACTTCCATACTTCTTAGCAGTGCCATAAGCATTTTCAAGAGCCAGAAAATATTAATTGAATTTTTATGAACCAAACCATTTAAAATAAATAAAAAAGCCTAATATGCCCAGTCGCTAGGCTAAATGACCTGCGGTTTGAAATGAATAGCTAATTTGTTTAGGAATGTTGTAGTCTTGTATTACTAAACTCTTAGATTTGAGTTCAGTGTTATATTTTTAGACTCCTCAAAGAACAAACATAAAAATATAGCCATATTTAATTGTATTTTCTTTTGCAGTCACGCTCATTCTTTATATCTCCCCTCCCCTGTAGACTCACACAGGTGAAAAGGAAAAAATTTGTCCATATTGTGGACAGAAGTTTGCAAGCAATGGAACATTGAGAGTACACATTCGAAGCCATACAGGTACAGCATGACTTTGTAATAAATGAACAGCTGTTCTTAGACTTTTAAATATCTCTGTGTCATAGTACTAGTTTTTCTTTAGCATTATCTATTGGCTTTGCTGTAGTGAACTGATATTTGCCCCTAGCAGAAACCATACTAGTACTATGTCAGAAATTATGTGGTTTCCCTGTAGGCAGGACTGGATATATCCACAAACTAAGTAATCTGCAGTTTAGGGCCTCAGATTATGGTAATGGTAAAGGTAAAGTAGTCCCCCTGTGCAAGCACTGGGTCATTACTGACCCATGGGGTGACATCACAACGCGATATTTACTAGGCAGACTGTGTTTACAGGGTGGTTTGCCGTTGCCTTCCCCAGTCATCTACACTTTACCCCCAGCAAGCTGGGTACTCATTTGACCGACCTCGGAAGGACGGAAGGCTGAGTAAACCTTGAGCCGGCTACCTGAAACCAACTTCTGTCGGGATCGAACTCAGGTCATGAGCAGAGCTTGGACTGCAGTACTGCAGCTAACCACTCTGTGCCATGGGGCTCTTTTCAGATTATGAGGGGCCTCTAAATACAAAATCACTGTTATTTTGGAAATGCAATGGGGCTTCTGAAATTTGGCATAGTTTAGGGCCTCAGCAAACCTTAATCCCAAGCTTTGGAGGGAAATTTGCATTGGGATGCAGTAGTACAGGGGACTTTATCCCCTTCTTCCATGCCATTAATATGATCTGTTTCTCCACCCCTCCCCCATCCCTGTGAGTGCTTTAAAGAAATGCTGGCAAAACTGAGCATGGATCTCAGTTTGGCCAAGACAGGAAATTCCTTCCTGATATTAAATATCCTGATATTAAATATGGCATGCAGATATTGATCACTAGAGTAAAGACGGTTCATAAAGCCACCAAACAGAAAAATGCTGTATGGCGTGTAAGGTTGTTGGGGGTTTTTTGGTACTTGTCTCTCCCCCCCCCCCCAATTATTTCTCAAATAGTTGGCAGCATCTGGTTCCTCAGAACGAGGGACTTTGACAGAGTGTGGTTAGGCCAAGTAGAAGGCCAGAGTGTGGTTAGGCGAAGTGGAAGGATACCTACTGGGATATACTGGCTTGTGTTACTACTGAGACAAAATGAGTGTAAACTTAGCTTAAAGCAAGTGACATTTTTCTTTGAATAGGAAAAGAATGTGGCACAATTTATGATTATTATTCTACAGACGGTTTTTCACACATAAGAAAATATAGTTTGTGCATTGAGTATTTCTTGGGAAGAAATATAATACTTTTAATTTATTTGAGAGTCAAGATTGGGTTGGGAAACCCTGCTGGCAAGTACAGTCTCGAATCATGTGTTTCTGTACTCAACTCTTTCTTCACCAATACCCTGCAATCAGTCAATACGACCATGGGTTAGCGGTCTCTTCCTCCCCCCCCTCCCCAATATTAAGTACTCCAACTTATCTTCATATCTGACTGTATACAGTAGACAAAGATTTCCACAACAAAGTAGATGCCCTGGAGCATCATGTGCACTGCTCACAACATATTCAAGTGATTGGCAAGCTGCAAAGAGTTTTAGTGATGTTTGGTTTCCAACTTAAAAGGGTGAGGATTGGCGTTTGACATGCAAAGTGCTTGTTAACAAATAGTCTTTCTATGGCATTCTGTTCAGTTTTGCATAAACAAATTTGGCTCACAGGAAGATGACAGAACATGTGCACTTAATCACTTGGCTTCCTAATATGTTTGATAAGTTTTAATCGCTTCCATCTCTCATAGCCACCTGTTAAGATTAAAGCTGTTTACTTGTTTGGTCCTGTTTGTAATTCTGACTGTAACTAGGGATGATGAATACTGATTGTGCCAATGAAAGTTTGGTTTGTTATAGCTGAAATTGAATCCCCTTTTCAAGAAGGACTAAAATGGTGGTTATTAGTTGGAGAATACGTACTCTTTGGCCAAAAATGCATGATCTCTTAACCCACTTTATTCCCCGTTTCAGCCAGGATCAAATTTACCCGGGCTGGAGGGGAAACTGTACGCATTACCTTGAAAAGCAGGGACAAAACTGTGTGCAAATCCATCCATGTAAACAGACAATGCTGGAGACGTGCACAGTTCCTGTTTAGCTTGCAACACCCCCGCCCCCGGTGATTAGTCGTTTCCCGGGGCAGGGAAGGCCCTCAATGGTCAACTTGAAACGACCAATCACCGGGGGCGTGGGGTGTGTGCCAAACTAAATAGGAACTTGATGTCTCCCGCATTTTCTGTTTACATGGATCGATTGGCACAGTTTCATCCCTGCTTTTCAAGGTAATGTGTACAGTTCCCCCCCCCCCCCGCCAGAATAAAGTTGATCCTGGCTGAAACAGGAATAAAGTGGGTTAAGGGGCCATGCATTTTTGGCCATGGAAAGCTGTGGGTCACTAGGATGCTAGTAATTAATGGTGGAAGAAAAGCTCTGTAACAAGCTGAGGGAGGATGATATCTGGGGTCACCCATGCTGCACATTATAATAGTATTGACATACCTTTTGTTATACACGTTAAGTACTTTGAGAAGTAAAAGAAGAAGAGGTACTTTTTATACCCCAATTTTCTCTGCCTTTAAGGATTCTCAGACTGGTTTACAATTGCCTTCCTTTCCCCTCTCCACAACAGACACCCTGTGAGGTAGGTGGGGCTGAGAGAGCTCTAAGAGAGCTGTGACTAGCACAAGGTCACCCAGCTGGCTTCATGTGTAGGAGTGGGGAAACAAACCTGGTTCACCATAGAGTCTGCCGCTCTTAACCACTACACCACCCTGCCAATATGAAGTATTGTAACTATCATAACTGATTATAGAATCTTAATCTAGAACAGTAGGAATCTAAGCTCTGTGCCATACTATCATATTCTTCCAGCTGAGGAAAGGACTTGGTTGAAGGGGTTATCTTTTCCAAGCGGCCGATAATAAAAGGACAAAATGGAGTGTTCTGTTCCTCTGATAACTTCATTGTGAAGATGCTTCTTGAACCCTATTGGCATATGTCTGTCTTCGAACTATGAGAGATGGAGGTGGTGCCACCCAATGCCTTTGTGCAATGTCTTTGTTGTAACAGTTCCATATTTCTTGTGGGAATCTAATTTGGTCCTAAACAGATTTCAAAACTGTTGCAGAATTAAATTTCACAGATTATGCTTCAATGACATCTGTGTGGCCAGAGATCTGTTATTAATCCTGGGTTTTGAGCACTGGAGCTAATAACGTGTGGGAAATCTAGCTGCAGACTTGCCTGCTACCAGCTTCTTCTCCCTGTAGCCTTTTTCACTCGTATGCCTCAGGTGAGCCTGATTTCCTACTGAGCTGCAGCAGATTTCTTTCTGTAAAAATTGTATGCCTGTACGACATCCGCAGAGTGAATTGCCACTGGCATTTGAAAGCTGTCGCCATGAAACTGTACGGTTGCACTCTCAGGTGCTTAACACTCTCTAGAAACTGGGGGAAATGTTGACTATGGAGAATGGTATCCATTTTCAGGTATAAAAACTAGATGTGAGGCAGATAGGAAATGCCACTAAACATGACTGAAAGCATATGCATGATCATTCACCAGTAAATCATGTTGCTAATATTATATTTCTCATTCTTGGGGATTAAGCTGGAAGAAACTTTTTGTATGAAACAGGAAAACTATAAGCAAGCTCAGCCTCTGTTGAGCGTTGCATATGTGGATGGTGCTTAGGGTTGCCAGGTCCCTCTTTGCCACCGGCGGGAGGTTTTCGGGGTGGAGCCTGAGGAGGGCGGGGTTTGGGGAGGGACTTCAATGCCATAGAGTCCAATGGCCAAAGCGGCCATTTTTCTCCAGGTGAACTGATCTCTATCGGCTGGAGATCTCCAGCTAGTACCTGGAGGTTGGCAACCCTAATGATGCTTAATAAACAAATTAAGTTTGTTTCTGCCGCCTTCCTGCACTTATCAACTAAACCTCACTCATCCACTGTTCTGGTTCCCTAGAATGCACTCTTCTGCAGGAGTAACGCAATGTGCTGTGAACTCAGTTTTAACTAGACCTTTTGATTTGATGGGAATAGTTCCGATGAATATATAAGAATGTGGCAGAATTTCCTGCAGTTTGTCATCTTAACTTTCCAGTATTGGAATGATAGAGACAGTTCTGTGTGGGTCAAAGAACACTACAGCACATTCTCCCTCGCTATATCCTGTTGGTTTATGGCTTCTCAGGTCAGAGGGGGCTGGGGTTAATTCAACAAAAGAATCCTCTGACCATAACATAATTTCCCCTGGTTGTTCATAAATTGTGAAGGCAATTCTTTGGAGTACAGTTTGGGATTTTGAAGCTCTGGACCTGGAGGTTAATGATTTGCCTGCAGTTGCAGCCAATACTCAATGCTGACATACATCATTTGTGGTTTGTATTTGTGTCTGCCTTCCCTTGTACATGGCCATAGAAATCTGATAATAAGCCACTGTTTTATTTTGAAACAGTCGTCTGGTGTCTTGCTCCATGAATGCTTGTGACACAAACTAGAAAATTGTTTCAGATACTGAAATTATTATCAGATAATGTAATAGGTACACTTTTTTAAATACCTTGGCAGTTTGTTCAGGCCCAGCTACTGATTTGGGAGGGGGAAAATGGTAGAAGAATTGGAAACATAGGGTTTTTTGTAACTCCGCCTGGTGAAAGGAATATTGCGCTTGACTATCCTTCTTATCAAATATAAAACTCAAACCCTGATGCACAGCTTCTAAACCAGGGGTCCCCACCCTTTTTGAGCCTGTTGGGCACCTTTGGGCACAGGGTGGTTGGGCACAACCACAAAATAGCCACCACAGGAGGTGGAGCCCACTACAAAATGGCCACCACAGGAGGTGAAGCCACCCACACACAGAGGAAGCTGAAGTACAGGGAATAGGAGGATTACTTTAAAACAATACACTGGGAAAAATAAGTGTGAGAGAGAATAAAATCAAAATTACAGTGGCAGCTGCCACCAAAACAATGTGATTTTAATTTGTGCAGCTCATGAGATCTCCAGTGGCTCTTCCTGGCCCCACCCACTTTCTAAACTACCCCTGTTCTAGACTCTCCTTCAGACTTGCTTTAATCTGCTAGGGGTGCCATTCTTCACTCAGTTTATACCAGCTCAAAATTTCAGTCAGGGGAAGCCCTTATCTCTTAGTAAAATGCTTCCTCCTTATAGTGACCTTGATAACAGTATTATGGATCAAACTTGCCCTTTTGGAGGGGAGGGGAAAGGATAATTTCTGTTTAGCAAAATTTCAATTATACTTCAAATTTCAGAAATATGTTTGTATTAATGCTGGATATAACACTAAAATAATTTCAATATATTCATGATTCTCATTGTTACAGCATGATCTCAAAGTCTCCTTGATATATGCTACTTATGTTGCTCCACTGACAGTGAACAGGCTTAGCTCCATTTATCATTTGTCAAGTTATCTGTCAAGTTATCTGTCAAGTTGTCAGCCCCATTGTTACTTTGAACTGTGTCTTTTTGTGGATGACAGAGAAGTGTGGTTCCCTTCAGTGTTCATCTCTAAAGAGCCATGAACTTTTTTAGTGTCCACTAATGGGGAGTCCTTCAAACAGTAATCTGGGAACTCCCCCTTCCTCTGTTTATACGTTAGCTCTTCCTCCAAGGAAAACTGGTCAGTTAGGACCAGTGGTACCTGTCTGGCTGATACTCCAGGATTATGTAAAAGGTCTTCAAGAGAAGTCCAGCAGGGAGAGACCACAGGCAGTCCTAGGCCCCATGACACAAGATCACCTAACATAATGCATTTCGAAAGTGTAGTAATGCCTAATATTCATTTTCTCAAGCAAAGACAAATCCAATACCTTTTTCTTTATAATGAAGGTCTTATATGAAAATAATCCTCCAGCACACTGAATTCTGAGATCTGTTTGCAAATAGGGTGAGTTTAGTTCAAAGTGATGAGGTCTACTGAAAAGAATCATGGGCATTGTACGTTGGCAGAGTAATTAACACAGCAAAGGTGTAGATAAAGCTTTATTCAAGAACTAACATACTTGATAGTAAAGAGGAGAGACAGAGATAGGGTCCTAGCTACATCACTAGCTGAGAGAGAGAGAGAGAGAGAGAGACTAAATGTGGCACTTCTGAGAGACAGACACCTAGCAGGGGAGAAGGTGCTGACCTCACTATCCTATCTAATTGTCTTATTGCTGCCCCCTGCGGGATCTTCTTTGTACACCAGTCATTGCCTATTCCAACATTTTACTCATGTTGTTCACCGAAAGACTGTGTAAGCAATAGCAGAATTATTTAATTGCAGTCCTGTTCTAGAATTATTTTTAAAATGTATTTTCTTTCATTTTTCCACACCTCTACATAAGTAGCAACTGTGGGGCCCTGACTCCAGGAGCCCTGCCTCTTGTTCCTTTGTAGAGCAAAGGGCTGGGCCGAGGGAGCCTCCTCAGCCTCAGACCACTCTGAGGGGGAGTCTGAGCTGAGCTCTCCCTCAGAGGTGGCCAGGAACGCTGCTTATCCCTCATAGCCTGCAGCTAGACCTGTGGCCTCTATGTTCCCCAGCCTCTGATCCACTGGCCCTTATATAGGGTAGGGCCCCTGGAGTCCCCTCCCCTGGCCCCGCCCCCTGAACCCATATAAGGGCATAGGGAGGGCTGCCTCCAAAGGCAGTTTCGGCCTGGCTGAAACCTCCTTGCGGTGCCAAAAATCTGTGCAACCCGCATAGGGTTGCACGGAAGATACCAAAAGATACACCACGTATCTCGGCCGGGAAAAGGGGGCATTCCCAAGCCGTAACGGCCTAGGAGGCTGCCTAAAGGCGACCCTGTCCGCCGGCTAGTGCCGTGACACCCCAGGAATGCCTCTTTTCAGACCTACTAGTTTCCTATGCAGGGTTTTGTTTTTTGTGGGTTTTTTGTTGTTGTTTTGCATTCAGGCATGTATTCATACCTGCAGTGTTAAATTTTAGAGTCTGCTTGAGTCTCTTGAATTTAGTCAGAACATATGAATTCTTTTCCATCTCCAATAACTTTTCCATCTCCAATAACTTGCAAGTCAGTGCCAAGTGCTACTATTAATTGCTATTGGCTTTATAAGAAAATATATGCAGACTGGCAAAACTGACTTGTGAAATAGTTTAATCGGTTCTTTTCTGGATTTGGTTGCAGTCACGGTGTCCTTTTGACTGGAATTTCTTGCTTTCCTTTGCCTCTTGCACCGCTGCCATAATAAATCCCCTCAGATATTCCCGAAACCTCATTTCATAATTAACACAAGAGTGATCTTTTTTTCAAAAATAAAGAATCTGTTGCCTGTAAAAACACTTTCATTATAATAAGGCTCAAAGTTAAGACTTCTGCATTCCTAACGGGTTTTGGGCGATACATCACTGTCTAGTTTATCTCACTGCGACAGTTAAATCTTCAAAAGTATCTGTAAAGTCTCAGGCAGCTGTCAACCTCCTGTTGCTTTGCTACTAGTGGATGAGAGAGAGAGAGGTTCTTTCAAAGGATGACTGTCTTGATAGCTAGTGACTTCTTTAGATCAAATGAGTTACGACACCTAATAGATAGATTAATGTGAGGAGCTGGAAAGAGAACCAGTGCTGGGTTCACTGAGGTCAGAGATTTTAATGTTCCTTTTCAAGAAGGGGGATGGGGAGCACTGATTCCATCCAAGTACAAACCCAAGAGTGTACATGTAAGAGTAGCCTATGGACCTAACTGCATGTATCTCTTTTTAGGGCCAAACCAGGATGGGCAGAGTTCATGCGTTTTTATTCATATGTCGCCCATTCATGTGTCAAGCAGGTGGTAGGTTCTGGTTTTAAGTGAGTTCTGTACCCGTGAGCCCTCTATACATTGGTGGAATGTGTGGAGAAGACGGGCAGTCATGAGTGCTGGCCTCACCCCCTGCCTCTGCATGAACTGGCAGCTCATGAGCATGGTGCCTACGCTGTGTCAACATGAATACTCCCTCCCTGTGATTGGCAACAGTAAGAAAGCAGCGTCCTCGATCATGAGGAGAGAGTGTCCGCATGAATGTTGCCTCTGCATGTGGGCGTAGTGCTCAAGCCGGTGATCACACAGAGGCACGGGGAGAGGCCAGCGTGCTTGTGCCCACATTCATTCGACACGCCGAGGGGCTGTGGAACACTCATGCAGCTGCCTCCTCTCCCTCCTTAACTTTGCTGTGTTCTACTGCTTTAAGCTCCCCCCCCCCCCCGCCCTTAGTTCATTTCCAGTGCTAGAAGCAGGCTGGAAGAAAAAATGGTTCAAATAAAAGAGCATATCAACACAAATTAATGACAGGGTTACCTCCTTGTCCATGTCCTGATTGTTATTAATATCATACCCCATCCCATGAGAATAAGCAAACATGTAAATAATACAAGTAGATTACTTAGACTGGATCCACCCAGCTTTTTCAATCAGTAATACCCACTTCCCCTAGCCCACATTTTTGTCCATGTATATCCCATGTTCACTAGCATAGGTTTTTTGCAGGTCAAAAGGGACCACCTCCTTCCTTTATATCTACTGAGTAGCTGGTTAGATCCAACTCCTTGCCATGTTCTGGTTGGCTCTTAAATGGTAGTCAGGGAATACACTTTGGGCTCCATCCACTTCAATGAAAGAAGACAGGGACACTGAAGTACATTTGACATTTTCAAATAAATAGATGCAGGTTTTGGTTGCCAAGAAGCTTACTTCACTCCCTTAAGCCTTTAGGCCTTCATTTCATGAAAAATATGCTAGATATATTCACTTGTCCCCCCTCCTCTTTTTTTCTTTTTTAAATAGTTTTTTTTGTAATTTTCTTTATTTTATTTCAATCAGAATACAAGGCATTACACATAAATATCAGTATAAATATTGCTAACATAATTGATCTAACAACATCAACAAACATAAAAAACCAGGCTTGTTTCTTTTGTAGTAAACATCCAACCACACATTGACTTTAGTGGAACCAAGATTGCATTAGAATTAAATTATACCTTGTTTATTTATATGTTGCTGAAATTTGAGATTGTTTAGTGACATGCTTCCTCTTGGTGTTTCTTTTAAGACATCTAAGTTTCAAATCCTTACAGATTCATGAATGCTCTAATGACCACACTCCCCAGCCTCAGGGTTTTAAAAAAACCAGACTATATTTAAGCTGGAACTGAGGTGGATGATATATATCTATTAGATTTCTAAACTTTAAACATTATTTGAATGTTAAGGATTTCCTTTTTTACACCCCCACCCCCCGTGCATGTAAATGAGAGATTTACATAATTAGATTAGCAACAAGCCCTTATCCAAATTTCAGTTATTACAAACTTCAACATCTATTCAGGGTGATGAAGCCAAAGAAATCACTTCACAATAATTGCAACAAGAGTTCCATTGGTACAAGTGATTTTTAAGGCATTTTGTAATTGTGTCAACAAATACTTTTGTATACGCTCTGAAGTTTTAAGTATCTTCGAAGCATTAAATGCTGTTCTTCTTTACCCTAACCTTTTGCCCATTCATACTTGCTATTGCCTCTGTCATCACCTCACACTATCTCTGATTAGAAAAGCTTTCTTCTACCTTTCTTTCTGGTCTGTTCTATTGATCACCAGGCAGCGAGTGTTGAATGTGGGATCCAGATGGCCTTCTCTCTCTCACCCCCAATGACCTTCTGCTAGGAAAATCACCTTGATTTAGTCAGATATGTTGTAGCTGTGGTTTGGCATTATTGGCTTATTTTGGGTCTGGATATGAAAGTTTATTTTATGTTACCTTAGTGTGATTTAGGGAGCGCTCTGATCAGGAATGATCTTAGCTAAGGATTAATTTTTTTAATGTTGGGCTTTTCTTTTATCATCAAAGATGTACATTGATAATAAGGTAGTAAAAAGATGCCTGAGCAAACTTACAATGAAATCCTAAACAGAGTTACAACCTACTAAGCCTGTTGACTTCAATGGGCAGAAGGTTGTAAATATACATAGGACTCTACTGTTAATCACTGAGCACCGTGTCAAACATCTGTAACACACACTGAACACAAATCACTGTTATAGAACTGCATGATCATGGAGTTACTTGATCCTCTAGTTGGGGATGCACCACATCAGTCAATGGGTTGCTTCCTGCAGAATTGCAAATGGAGTGTATTGGCAGTTTCTGTTTCCACTTTCACATTTTCCCTCCTCCTGTATCCTTGAAAATCCACTCCTGACAATTGGAGGGCCCTCAAGGATAGCTTGGGATGCAGCATGCTGGGCTTTAGATAGGATAATTGATAGACAACACTCATGCAAGAGGTGGTGGTGGCGGGGTTCTGGGATTCCATCTTCTAGCTGCAGCTATCCTGTATCCTTCCCATGGGTCAAAAGCAGTGGGGAGGAATGCAGGAACTGCAGTGTAAATGAGAATATGGCAAATGGTTTCTGTAAACTTGCTCTGTTCCATTGGATTTTTAGAATCCCGATTCTCATGGGCAGAAACATTCCTGGGTTTCAGCAATCCATGTGATTATTGCATAACATAACATATACACACATGTATGGACTGGTGTGTACTCCAAATCATAAGAGTTGGTTCATTCCTTCAAAAATGAGTAAGCAGAAACATATCTGGAAAAGCCACAGATGGACAGATGAATAGTCCTATCTAGGTTAATATTTATTTGATGATAAAAGCCATCTTCAGGTTTGACCCTGTAAAGAATGATCTTACTTTTAATCATTCTGATAGTTTCCAGTGTGAATGGTTTGTGAAATTCACCACCACAACTTATTCTGTGGTGTTGTGGTTCAACTCTGGAAATGCATCAATTTCCGTAAAACGAATCTATAACTAAATGTAACAAATATGGAGACTTGAAAACATCTGAAAGCAACATTATTTAAAACAAAATCAAAGGTCTGGCAACTTAAATATTAACACATTCATTGTGGCATAAAGTTTTGGAGAAGACTTTACCCAGTGGGTCTAGTGCAAGGATTGATGTCACAATCAATCTGTTAGTTTCAAAGGTGTCATGGTGCGATTAGCAAACTAACACACCTACTACTGTGGAATTCATCTCTTATCACAAGATAATCATCTTTTTAAAAAACAAAATCTGTTCTAAAATTGCAGCTGATGGATTTCTGCCACTATTAGGTGTTCCCATTTATGAATCCTTCAGTATTAGCTATAGATTAATTGATCTGAATCAGTGTTTGTAATTGTACTTTGATTACACGTGAATTTCAAAATACAAGGCTACTTCAACTTTCTTTTTAATGAGTTTTAAATTATAAATAAAATATGCACCAGCAAACTGTTCCATATGTATGCCATTTTTCTTCAAAGGAAACCAGAAAAACAGTGTACTTATTTTTCCCTTGACTGGCATCTGACATTACAGTTTCACCTTAAAGGAATAATGCTTTGAAATGTGTAATATCAGAAGAGTATTAGTCTACCTGTAAGCCAGACACCAGTATTCTGAGAATCCATGGGACTGCAAGTAATCAGGAGAGCAAGATAATTTAACAGTGCAGTCCTATGCAGTGTGACTTTAGCCTTTGTCTATTGAAATCAGTTGGCTTAGACTAGAGTAACTCTGCCTAGGATCACACTGTCAGACATGATTTAAATCACCAAGAAAAAATGGACTGGTTTAAATAAAGTATCCCATTTTGATATTCATTCTCTTCCTGAGCAAACATGCATAGCACTTGGTTGCTATAGCAATTAAAACTTACTGATTTTCAGTTAAATAGAGCCTTAAATCTGAAAGCATAATCCTTTGGTCATGCAGCCTGCATACAGTGCTTAGGAACAACAAATATTTGTTTGTTGTTCTCTGTACATATGCAAGAGTATAAGTAATTGCTTAGCCTTAGATCCTATGGACTGTGAATAGAGCAGAGTTCACAGAAGAATCCCTCAGGGATGAGGACATGATATGGGAGGATGCAGCTGGAAGGGGAAAACCAGCCAGTCCGTGTGTAAGTTCTTGCTGTATTCATAGAAAGGGGTGGGGGCAGTTTTTGCCAGTGTTACCCATGCACCATCCAGTCTATATCCAGGGATCCCATGTCTCTTAGGAGTAGCTTTTGATAGCGCTCAAGGGGATCCAGTATGAAGGGAAAGGGACACTTGTCAAGGTCTGTTCTGTGAACTTCATTCATGGTTCATAGGATCCAGGTCAATATAATTTATAGAAGGCTAAGAATGCAATCCCATTCAAATGTCGGAAGAATGCATGCTGAGAACTTCACCTTAAACGTGTTCACCAGGTGAACATACCTTTAAGGCCATTTATGCATGGGAGGTTTTGCCTTTGATTTGCCCCTCTCTAGATGCACGTTTTCCCCATCCAAATCCTCAAAACTCAACAGTAAGCCCCCAGGCAGAGTTTTGAGAATTCAGATGGGGAAAACGTGCATCTAGAGAGCAGCCAAATCCAAGCACAACCCCCCATGCATAAGTGGCCAAGTTAGCAGCACCTTCCCAAGAGTCGACCCTTGGGTCTCTGCACTTGTCCCACGGTTCACTGCCCAACTCAAAAGCCAAGATGAGCAGCTACGTGGCTGTGCAGTGGTCATGGTGGATAGGTCTCAATTCTTTATGCCTTCTGGACATTTTTGCACCTGCGCATTAGGGGAAATTAGTTTCTCCTCAGGTTGTGGTTGCTTCACGTCATTACAAAGGACAGATAATTGAGTTTGCCCTTTTTTTTTGCACCGCTGCAGGAGTGAGTGTAGTTTAAATGACCTACTTATAGCTTGCTGTTGGTTTCTGTGTCAAGTAGACCCAAATGTGCACCTAGCAGTAAGACATGGGCTTTCCCCCACTGACAGTGTTTATTTCTACATTATTGTAATTCTCTTTAAAAAAAAATGGGTGGCAGCATACTTCAGACATTGTGATCAACCTGTTGTTAGTCCTCTAAGAGCGCTGGGGATTATTGTCAAAAACTGAGAAATAAATGATGAGGAAATAAAAGCTTAAAATGGTGAGGAATTAAAAACAAACCCATGAACAGAGTAACAAAATAATTAAAGGTAAAGGTAAAGGTTTCCTGTGCAAGCACTAGGTCATTCCTGACCCATGGGGTGATGTCACATCCCGACATTTCCAAGGCAGACTTTGTTTGCGGGGTGGTTTGCCAGTTCCTTCCCCAGTCATCTTCCCTTTACCCCCAGCAAGCTGGGGACTCATTTCACTGACCTCGGAAGGATGGAAGGCTGAGTCAACCTTGAGCTGGCTACCTGAAGCCGACTTCCGTCGGGATCGAACTCAGGTTGTGAGCAGAGCTTTTGACTGCAGTACTGCAGCTTAACACTCTGCACCACGGGGCTCCTTAACAAAATAATTAGGCACAAGTATATGATGGATGATCTGTGGCTGGCCACCTCAGGCATAACTAGTTGCTATCAGATGACAGTGTCACCTTCCACTGGCATCTGTTGAAAGCTGCTTAAACACACATTCTTCAAAAGCTATAAACACCAAGATTAATATAGGAAGGACGTTATTAACAGTGTTCAGATCAACCCTAAGCCAACCCTTTAAGGTTAAAAAAACCCACACACCCTCCCCTCTACAAACAAAGAATGAAGGGAAGAGGTGGCGGTGCTGGCCTGTCACCACTCATCTGCTTCCAAACCTTTCCAAACTTTTCCTTGAAATGCAAAAGCCTCAAAACATAAAAATGTCAGCTGGATTAATTAAACGTTTGAGTCCCAACAGAGCCTGCAGTGTCCAAAGGATGACAGCATGGATTAGTGACACTAGAGGTCAGGAGAGATAGTGTCACATTTCAAACAGATGTGAAATTGGTCAATCAGAGCACAAGGGACAGCTTGCAGGCCTTGTTAAAAAAGAATCTTGGCCCAAATCCTTAAATTCAGACTTAATGAGGTAGGGCAGGACAAGGGGAGGGGGAAGAGGAAAAGCAACAGCCCTTTTTAAGGAAAGCCACAGGCTTCTATCACCCTGTTTGTTTCTGCAAGTGGCTTTATCCTCGAGAGCATTAAAAATAGCCGGGCTCTGTTCCCCTTACCTCAGAGCAAACTACATGCTCAGTGTTGCTATCCGCAAATGGACGTGCAGTTCATATCTTGCCTCTTTCTTTTTATTTTCCTTTTCAACCTAGTGCATACCTACTGACTTGCAATGACTTGTGTTAGATGCATATGTGTTTATTCATACATTATGGTAAAATAGTATGCTAAATGGTAAAATAGTATGCTTTGAAATAGTAGAAATAGAATCAGAAATCAAAAGGTTTAATAGTGGGATCTATAATCCTTAATGAAAATGAATGAGAAGTGGAAAATAATTGAATATAAGTGGTAGCATCAGTGGAATAATTGATGAATGTTCTATTCAGGAAAAGAGTCAGGGTTATGAAAGGGGAAGCGAGGAGGGTTGTGGCCGTGTTAGAAGAATCCAAGAAGTGAAGTCTTTTTATTCTATATTCTCCCCCCCCTTCCTATTTTTCCTTTCTGTACCCTGGAAAATTTTAATAAAATATTTTTTAAAGAAAAAAAATTAGGACTGCACCAACTATGTAAAATGTAAAAGGCAATTTCCAACATTCAATTAAAGCACTGATTGATTATCTAGTACATGTTTGCCCCACTCTTCCCCCAGAGAGGTGTATATGGCTATCCCCTCCTCTATTTCATCCTCATAACAACCTTGTGAGGTAGCTTAGGCTGAGGGGAGAATGTTTGGCCCAGTGTCATCCAGTAAGTTTAATGTCACATGGGGTCTCCCCAGTTCCAGTCCAGCACTGACCATGCTAGCAGCAAAAACCCTTTAAAAAAAAGCTAGTAGTTAAAGCTAGAGAATAAAAATGTCAGAAAAGCATAAAATGAAGTGCATTTATATAAAAAAAAACACAGTCCAGTGAGTAATATGAAAACACCTCAAAACCAAAGACATTAAACCTCCGAACGAAATCTATATGTCAGTAGACCATAGAAGACATTTGTTAAACTGGGGGCAATTACAAAAACACTCTAGAGAATAAGCATTTTTTTCCTGGAGTTTAAAAACATTTACATTTGGAACTAGTGAACCTCTGCGGGAAGGAAGATCCAAAGTCTTGGTAGCACTATAGAAAATGTCTCTTTGAGGTACTCATCCAGTTTCTTCTGCTGTAGAGATCAGCCTGTGAAGATGGTCTCAAGGAGTTAGCAGGTTCATATGGAAGAAGATAGTCATTCAGGTATCCTGGGCCTGGACCACACAGGGTTTTAGGTATTAACCAGCACTTGAATTGTCCTTCGAAGTATATCAGCTGCCAGTTCAGATCTTTTAAAGACTGTTGAGGTATGAACACAATATTTTATTCCAGCAAACAATCTTCCGGTTCTATTTTGCTCCAGTTGAGCTTCTAAGCAGCCTTTAGAATCTGCTCCACTTGGAATGGATCACAGTAGTCTCACCTGGATTTAGTCAGAGCTTGGGTTGCCAGGTCCCCCCAGCCATCAGCAGGAGAAGGGGTGGGTCGGTAAGATCTTACCAGGCTTAAAATGAGGCCTGGGCCTCGACACTGTCCTCCTAATGACATCACTTACGGAAGTGACACCTTAATTTAACAACAATGAGAGAAATGCTTTGGTATTTGGGCAAAAACTCTGTGGTAGAAGCTGTTTTTACCATAGGGTTTTGCCCAAATACCAGAGCGTCTCCCCTGTTGTTGCCTGTGATGATTCGCAGGCGCTTTTGAGGCCTAGGCCTCTTTTTAAGCCTGGTAAGATTCCCACTGGCCAGCTGGATGGTGTTGGGGGGAGGGGGCCCAAAGCGGGGGATCCCCTGCTCCCAGTGGGGGTCTGGCAACCCTAGTCAGAGCATAGATAACTCTACCCAAATTATGTAGTGGTGGTTTTATGGATTAATTGTAGTGTGATCAAGATGTCTCCTTTTATAATATTGCTCTAGTTGACTGGTCATATCAAATAACTTAGCTATTTGTTTGAGGTTTTTTTTTTTTTAAAAAGGAATAGAAATTACTAGTTGCTGTCACCCATCCAGGAAAGATACCTGTTATATTTTTAATTGGTTTGAGTGTTACCATCCTGAGCACACTTTTACCTGCCAAGGACTTCTAGAAGTTGCACAGCAGAACCCTACAGCCACAATATCCAGAAGGCCTGCTTTTAGTTAAATGAGACACATGAAGAAAATGGATTGGAGTAATTAAACTCAATGGTGACACCCAGATGGCTCTAATGATGAACAGCTGTGAGATGAGGAAAACATACTGTACTTTGAGAACAGTTACTGAATATCCACAAAAGTGGCCATAAACTGACCACAAAAGAAGTCACCCTAGCAACCCAGTTGTCCCCAGGAGTATGGGAAGGATTATATTTGTATGTGTGTTCATATCTCATTAGGATAACGTCAAGCAGCTGAGTGTGGTACTTTTGATCCAGTTGTGCATGATGAAGATCTTTGTTTCTTTCTTCTGTGTGGACCTCTAAAAACTCAGATTTCTCAGCCTCTGCAACCCCTTTTCATACCCATATACAGAAACATCTGAGTCATTTCAGTGTGATCACGTGCTGCAGGGATGCATGTATGTAATGAGCTCTGCTGGAAGAGACCAGCAGTCCATCTAGTCCAGAATCCTGTTTACACAAGTGTTGGCTAGGGCCAAGAAACAGGGCATTGAGGCCACACCTTCCACTGATGTTGCCTCCTAGCACTTGTAGAGGTTTGCTACCTTTTAATTTAGAGGTTCCCTTTTGTTGCCCTGGCTAGTTGCCATTGATGGACCTATTCTCCATGTGAGTAGCTACGTAGACAGTGCTTCTCATGTGAATATCTCAGACACAATTGACAGCCCACTTGAAATGGGGCCTTCGGGTGAATTAACTAAACATTAGTTAGCCAATGGTAGCTTGTATAGTTAATAGTTTAGAGAATGAGCTGTGATTTGGGACGTCACTGGTTCAGATCTCATCTCACCATGAATTTACTAGGTAGCTTTGGGAATGCCATTTTCTCACAACTCCATTCCAGCTACAGTATGAAAGTGTTGAAGACAGTTATCAGGATTACTGTGGCAAGGTATGTGAAGTTCTTTGAACACTGAAAGTGCTAAATAAGTGCTATGTTATTGTCTGCCCACCAAACTGTGTCTCCCTTTGACATATACACACTTTGTGCTTTCTTAATATTCTTAGCCAGAACGTTCTTCTCATCAGGCCACATTTTTTTTAATTCTGATGCTTATCTTTTAGGTGAGCGTCCTTACCAGTGTCCTTACTGCGATAAAGCTTTCAGCAAGAATGATGGATTAAAAATGCACATCCGTACCCACACAAGGGTAAGAATGGATCATTTACTTGATCTTGTACTGGAGCTGTTTCTTTGGCAACCTGAAATTTTCAATTCTGTGTTGCTTATGAGTAAAGGAAGGCAATTATGCCTCTCTGTGCAATGATAAAATAGTAAGACAAGTTACAAATAGAACCTGAGCAAGACATCTTTTCAATAAGACACTTGTGGGAATGTAGACGGAAGGTGTTATTGAACCATAAAATAACTTTAAACACTCTGTTTGGATAAAATGGCCAATTTTATTGGCAAAGCTGAAGATGACTTGGCGTAGCATGGAAGCAGGTACAGGAACATCGACCGGCCCAAATGCGGTAGATGTGACACACCTGCTCCCGTGCGCCCACCAGGAGCCCAGGGATGGTGCCCACAGGATTTACCTGGGCATGAGCCACTCGGTTCCCCGCCACTTGGAAGGAGGCATCTGGACAGCCCCCAAGCTGGGCATGCCCTTTTCCCATGCCACCTCCAAAATCCCTTATTGGGATCCCCATTGCTGAGAAAGGGGGCTCGCAGGCTGCCTTTCTCCATACTGTACCTGCCCAATGCTAACACCACTTACAATAACACTAAACATTAATAAACAAGAACCATAAAACCAAGGGAAGGGAGGGGACAAGCAGCAAAGGCAGACTGAGTAGGCAGGGGAAAGCCAGCTCTTAATTGCTCAGTGAACGGACAGGAGTGAAAACTCCCTACCGTCCGTTCCCTGAAGCAACGGTCTTCCCCAAGCTGGCCATTAGGGCTGTTGTAAGCCCTTCCTGGCCGTTATCAAAGGCGCATGTGACAGGCCTGACAAACAGCTGATAGTCGGGTCTTTCATCGGCAGAGAAAGCTGCACGCATGCGCTGCTCCTTTCCACCCAGCCTGTCTTCCTTCTACCTTCTCCCTCCCATGTCATCAAAACAGGCTCCTGGGTGAATCCAGGAGCCTGGGCTTCCGTTCCATCTTCACACTGCCTTAATACCTCAGAATGGACACTGTGCCGATACTTACAGACCTGCTTTCAATAAGAAACAGCTTGGTGTATATCTGTAGAGGCCCTAACATATTTTTCATAGTGCCGCTCTCACAGATCTAATCCGGTATTCACAATTCAGGAAAGGCTGAGGAGAGAGAAAAGAGGGCATTGTGCTAGATCCTCCAGCTGTTTTTTTCCCTTCAAGGAACAATAAAAGGGTCAAGAGCAAGCCGGTGGCTGACCACAGCAGTAGATAATAACTTCCTGTCCACTCTCTGAGAGTCCGTTGCTCTTCTTTTGGAAGGAAAAATGGCCAGAGAATCTGGAGTATATTTCCAACGCAGCTGTAACTGTGCTCAGAATAGCACTGTGCCTCACATAAAGGGTGGCACAAGAACATTTGTACTACTAAGCTGGCCAGAAAATCAGGCTTTTGGCTTTCTATAAGCACTGTGTGATACCAAATTAGATGGTAAAATAGTTTATGTTTGATGGTGCAACAATCCTTTCACTGCATAAAAATACTTACATTTCAGTCCGAATGTCCGCATTTCTGAATCAGAAAAATGGGGACTTCCTCAGATACTTAAGCCATGTGTGCTGTGACGGCTTGAATATGTTTGAGATGTCATGGCTGATTTGTCAGATAAGATGGAATGTCACACACCTCATCCCTTGTAACAAATAAATGATTGGAAATCCTCAGTCGTGCTAAATGTGTTTTGAAATATACAAAACCGGGACAGATGCCTGTTTGAACTCTTCAAGTGTAGCCCTGTCATGTTGTTTATACTCTGCAGTTCTGAAGCCCAACAGTCAAGCTTGTGTTTTTTTCCCTGACTGGCATTTTGTGTAGTGTCTCACCAAATTTCAAAATAATTAAACTGCTAGTGGAGCGTGCACTGACTTCAGATTAAACAAACAAGACCACAAAAGAGAACAGAGCTTACTCTTGAAGCATCTGAGTGAATTGCACTACAATCCTAAGTAGAGTTACACTGTTCTAAGCCCGTTGACGTCAGTGACCTTAGAAGGGTGTAACTCTGCTTAAGATTGCGCTGCTGTTGGCTGTTCCGCAGTTCTTCGTAGTGTACGGTTGAGTAACAATTACCTTTCAGGAACCTTGTAACTGTCCTGAAATGCTGAACTAGTTTATTTTCGTCAAAATTATATAGATTCAGTTATTTCCCTTACCACCATCCCGCAGATATCTCTCTCAAAGTCTTGGGAAAATCAAGACATTTCAAACTCCAAAATGATGCCTGTTTGATCTCTCTGTGGTTTCTGGCTTCACTGCACTCCACTTAGACCATAGATGCTGGCTCCAGCAGCTGCTTGCCAGTGATGGCAATAAATGGCGAATGAATTGTTTAGCATCATGCTTTTCATTGGATAGCAAGCACAAACCTAACAGTTCTAGTTCATTAGTGCCTTATAGCACTGTATAATATAACCTTATTATCATTTTCATGAATGTTGCAGTGAATGTTAGAATTCTGAGTATCTTACAGCCCATTCCTGAAGGGGAGGGCTCAGCCGGCACTTTGCCCTTACCTGTGAGTCCCGTGGAACCGCTCCATAGCGGTCCTTTTTAGGTGGCATAACTCCAGGTAAGGGCAAAGGGGATGTTCCCGGCCTGAAGGGGAGTTAGCAACCCTCCTAAAGGCAGCTCCGCCCCCGGAATGCCCCAGGAACGCCCCCTGGGACAACGGCGCACAGAGGTGCACCATCAGGACGCCGTCGGGAGGCCAAGCTGACATCCCAGGGCTGTGCTGCCACAGCAGTGCAAGGAAGCCGGCATGAGTGCCCCAGTGCCAGTGCCCGTACCACTCTCAGAAGCACAAGTGGAACAGGCGCAAG
Organism: Euleptes europaea; assembly: GCF_029931775.1. Taxonomy (NCBI): domain Eukaryota; kingdom Metazoa; phylum Chordata; class Lepidosauria; order Squamata; family Sphaerodactylidae; genus Euleptes; species Euleptes europaea. The sequence goes on along the minus strand of NC_079320.1, from coordinate 31,520,645 downwards.
CTGCCTGGATGCCGGCATGGGCCCTTGTGTGCCTCCTGAGGACTTTCGTCCTTCCAGCTAAGGAATGGGCTGTTAAGGGAAACCCAAGATCTGTATGCCTGAGGTCCATCCATCATTGCTTTTCCTAAGAGAACCTTTTCTTTGCTAGTAAGGATAATAAAGTAGTTCCCCGTTATGGATTATTTAGTAAATGTTAACTATTGCAATCCATTGTAGTATTCTTTCCATTTGAGTCACTATGAAGCATAATATTTTTTTGTTTTTTGAAGTATTTATATCCCACCTTATCTCTTTAGACTAGGGTTGCCAGTTCTGGGTGATGAAATACCTGGAGATTTTGGAGGTGGAGCCTGGGGAGGACGGGGTTTGGGGAGGGACCTCAGCAGGGTACAATGCCATACAGTCCACCTTCCAAAAGCCATTTTCTCTAGAGGAACTGATCTCTGTCATCTGGAGATCAGTTGTATTAGCAGGTGATTGCCAGGCCCCACCTGGAGGTTGGGTAACAAAAATTCACCAATACTATAAATAGAAGTACTTGCAAAATAACAGTAACAGGCTCATGCAATATAATAGTGAAATGCAAAACAAGTGCAAATAGTACAGGTGACAAAAAAACAGAACAATAAACAATGACAATATACTAACAAGCATACATCAACCAGCCTCACTATAAGAGCCTAACAATAACTAATGCTAGGATCACGTTCTGGTAATACAGAAATTTCTGCAGTAACAAACTCCAGGATAAGCAATGACTATAAGGTCCTTCTCGGGTGAAAGGAAGAATAATAGGGATCAGGATTTAATTTTTTTTCAAAATGTTACAGGAAATTGGTTGGTTCATACAAATGCATACATGATTGTCCCATAGGTACAGCTGCCCTATATGTAAAATACAGGCCTGTTGGAAATAATTGGTGTTCTGCAACTATCCTCAGTGGGAAATGGCATTTTATTTAATGTTTTGTTTTATTCATTACAGTGAATGCTTGGCTTGCCGGACAGAGGGGAAAAAGTTACCATTTATTAACGATGTTCCTTGTTTTCGCCAAACAAGTGATATTAAGTTTAAAAAATGAAGTCTTTAGGATATCATGAAATCAGAGAATAATAGATGACTAGCTAATTGAATACTGAGTGTTTTTTTTTTTAAATGCGTAATTCCAATTATATTTCCCCGGTGGCAAGACAAGAAAACATCTTCCGATATGTCACCTTACAGACATTGGACACAATCCAGAGTAGTGCTATATGCTTAAATCCCTTTCCAATCAGTGGAACACAAGGGTGCTTTACTGTACATTGGATTTCACTACTTCTGTGATTTTACATCTGACCTCTTTTGTTCCATAGGGTAGGGTTCTCTGTGGCCTTTAATTCACCCTTTTTTTTCCTGTCACTGAAGATGACTAATTCTTATTTTTTTCCAGTACAAGGAAATGTATCTTCAAATTAGTTTTGCAGGCTGAGGAGCAAAATCTGCCCTGGCTCCTGTCTAAATCCTTCTTTCCCCACTGTTTTGGGTTTCACTGAATTCCATGTTTATTTAATATCTTCATATGATTTACTGTTCATAAATATTTAGTTATTTATCTGCCTTTCTTACTGAGACTCAAAGCAGATTAAAAGCCACATAATAAGAACAGTATAATACATACAACCAACAGTGGAATAGACCCTGTATTACATAATGAGAAAAATCTATTAAAACAGTATAATCCATCAGGGATGCTTCCTTGGCATTTTCTGTTCCCTTAAATTGCCTGCCCTTTCTCTTTTCCTCCCAATTCCTAAAACTGCTTGTTTAGAACTCCTAAGTGGTGCCATCTCTTTTCTCCCTTAGTTCCCATCCTCAGTTGAAACGAAGGGCCAAACTACATATTACCTTTTACATGAATTCCCAATGGGCTCCTACAGCCATACTACAGTTACAGGTTCCAAGTGGAAACTCCATTTGGAAACACCATTTAGAATTGAGGTCCGATTCAGATTGGAACCATGGGGTAAGTGAAAGAGAGGTTTCTGCCTGTCCCACTGTGGCTCCAAGGGCCATTATAATGGCTCCAAGGGCCATTATTTGCTGGGGTGGGGGGCTATACATACACTAATGTGTACATCCAGCAGCATTTGCTCACATTTATCCCTCACATGAGTTCTCCTGCACTATTAAATTTTAAATGCTAATTTTTTGTTGACTAAGTTATTCTGTAAAAAACCATGTACATTCACAGTACAATATAAATAAAGTTTAAGTTCCAGTTCTATAAGCCAGTACTTGTAGGGTTGCCAACCTCCTGATAACTATCTGGAGATCTGCTATTACAACTGATCTCCAGCCGATAGAGATCACATCACCTGCAGAAAATGGCCGCTTTGGCTATGGCATTGAAGTCCTTCCCCTCCCCAAACCCGACCCTCCTCAGGCTCCGCCCCAAAAATTCCCCGCTGGTAGCAAAGAGGGACCGGCAACCCTAAGTACTGGTAAGCTCTAGTAATCATTGTCTGAGCTGCTGTGATGTCATTGAATGTTCACAAAAATGTAACTTCTGAAAGGAACTGCCAGCAATGAGTTTATCTGCTGTTAGGGAAGTAGAAGGTACTTGGGATTGGGTCAAAACCTTCCTCAGGGTCTGGTATTGGCAGGAGATAGAGGTTGGTGAAAAGAGAAACAGAAATAGAATCAAATCAGTGTCAGGGAGCTGTGGCAATAGCAGGGAAAGCAGCTGGTCTAAATTTAAACTATTTATTTAAAATCTTCAACTTTTCAGCCTAATCGTTAGCAGCAAGCCACTAATTTAGTACCTTCTGTAAGGCTGAAAAGCCACTATTTAAACATCATCTAACAAGCAGTTTTGTCTTTAAGCAATTATGATGCAGTTCTCTTTTTACAAATATTATAATTGCTGTGGTTTTAAAAATAATCTCTAGGTGTAATCACACGGTGCTGGTCTGTGTCCTTGGGTTCACCAAGGTTTCTAACAGGCAAAGTGGTTTTTGGATCAAGATTTCTATCATTATCATTACATTGCTGGCAGTAAAAGTGATCCTTCACAGTGAAGATTAAAAAAAATGCAGAGACTTCAGAATTCACACACTTGGTCATCTGTTACTACAGCTGCATCACAAACAAGGGCTTTCTTTAAATTGCAGTCCAAAAAGGAAGGAACTTACCCACTCTGGCTCATCTGATGAAGTCAGCAGGGGTTTTCCAGACCAAAGAGAGGAGTTTGTAGGACTCTGTTGGATTCTTATTTCTTTTTCATTGGTGGCATGCCTAACTGTGTGATAGCTTGCTGTTAACTATGCTGTTGTGGATAGATCACCCATATCATGTTTGAATGCCGATATTATTGCTCTGTTGTATACATTGGCAGCAAAGGGAGTTTTATTCCCCAAGCCAGACGCAAAAGGCCGTGATTATTTACAAGAAACTCTGTGGGGGCAAGAACCCAGTTCTAACCTTTTCTTTTGTGCAAAACGCTGGCATAATTTCTAACATTTATCCCAGGACTGGTAACTTTTGAAGACTAAAGCTCATGTATATGATGGTGTTATATGATAATAGCCAGCTAAGTACTGTGAGAACGCTTACGTAGTTTTAGAAATTCAGTACAGTTTTTTGGGTCTGGATGAAGGTTAATTGGACCAACTGACTCAACAAATAGGCCCTTTGTCCGGGTGCTTGTCCTCAAAGGGGGAGGGGAGCAGACCATTGCCCGGTGCTCCTGCCATCACTGCGCTTCACTTCTGCCAGTTTTTGCCAGGACTGACGAAAGGTAGAAAACATGTGGGCTGAGATGACTGAAAATCACTTGATGCATGCTTCCCACTCTTTTGCTTTCCTGCCTAAAGCTGCTGGAGATAAGGCACAGTTGCATCGAGCCACAAAATTTGAGGGAAGTTGATAGTAGGCTTGTCAACCTCAAGATGGGGCCTGGAGATCTCCCAGCATTACAACTGACCCTCAGACAATGCAAGTCAGTTTCCCTGGAGAAAATGGCTGCTTTGGAGGGTGGACTCTATGATATTATACCCCGTTGAGGTCCCTCCCCAAACCCACTCTCCTCAGACTCCACCCCCAAATCTCCAGGAATTTCCCAACCCAGAGCTGGCAAACCTAGTTGAAGGGTGTGAGAATAAAGCTACCGTATATACTCGCGTATAAGCCGAGTTTTTCAGCCCCAAAAAAGGGCTGAAAAAAGCCAACTCGGCTTATACGCGGGCCAATAGGGGAGGGGAGGGGAGGAGGAGGGGGGAGAGAGGGGGAACTTACCGCCGCCGCCATCCTGCACGCCTTTTCTGCTGCCTGGGAGCGGCCAGCGGGGCCTTCCTGCGTGCAGGCAGGGCCCCGCGGCCGCTTCCGCAGCCGGCTCGTGCGCCTTCCCTGCCGCCTCATCCAGCTGATCAGCGGGCCTCGTCCTCCCGGTGAGTAAGGGGTTCAGGGGATCTTCTCCCTCCCCCCCAGGGTGGCGCTGGGGTTGGGGTGGGTGTGAAGGGCCCAGGAGGGGGTGGTGCTGGGGTCGGGGTGGGTCTGGAGGGCCCGGGAGGCCGGGCGGGAGGGCGACCTGGGGCAGGGGCATTGTGTAAGCTGACCCTCGGCTTATACGCGGGTGCCTAATTTCCCCCCATTTTTGGGGTGAAATTAGGCACCTCGGCTTATACGCTGGTCGGCTTATACATGAGTATATATGGTGGATGCATGTCTGTGATGCTGTAAAGGGCAACCCAAAGCCTAGGGCTGCAAATATTATTGTGGATATATCATACAGCCATTGTGACCACAATTTGGGAGTCACAAGGTGACTGTGCTCCAAAAGTATAAAGCTCTGGCAGTGGCCGCAAGTACTTTATGGGTAATAAAGATACATAAATATTATGTTAAATATTGTAAATAGTGATAGTCAGGAATTAAGGATTTGAGGCATGCACCAGCTGGACATTTCTGTAGAACTGCTCAGTTAGAAAGATGCCCCAACAAGGGTTTGTGTGAATCATCTCAGTATCATCCTTTTTTAAACATGAATGTTGAAAAATAAGATAAAACAATTAAGACAGGCTTAACAGCAGGCATGACAATATCTAGAAGTATGGATTCCAAAATCCAAGTCATAAAACCTTGGAGTCCCAGCTCAGATAGGGGCTTTAGAAAGAATTGCAGCAGAGCAAGAAGAACATAAGGAAAGACATGTAGGTAGCAATAGAGTGTTTTGTAGCTGTAATACATGGCCAAGGTATGCATTTGATTTCCAGATTGTTGGCTCCCAAAAAGAGGAAGGTCATAGAGCTTCCTTTATAGAAGATGCTTTGATTTATGATTGGCATATTTTATATTTACTCACCCTCTTAGCGAAAGGGACAGCTCTCCATACTCCTAACCCATTTTTACATTACTGTCATCAATAAATGCCAACACGTTTAGTTCTTCTACTTTAGCAAGTAGAAGTCATTGCTTCTTTCATCTGAAAGATGCTCCATAAACATTTGGAATTTACAGTTCTAGCAGTCTTTCTGTGTCTGCAAAATTCACCTTTTTACTGTCTTCTGGATGACCTTCTCTTTCTTTTTAGTTAGCCTCCCGCCATGCTTTGAAATCTTTTCATCCTTCTTTTAATGTCTTCAGTGTCCCCATTGTCCTTTGTCATGGCATTAATTTTCTTCTCAAATTGGCACTATAGTTTTTATCCTTATGTTTTGTATAGATTTACTAGTGCAGAGAGCATGTCCACCAGCATCTTTTCCTACATTCTATCAGTTACTTGTAAAAGAAGCAAGGATGGTTGCTTTTGTTATTAACTGTTTTGCGAAATACTGTCTTTAAGAAAAGCTAGGCTTGATACCTGTGTGCATACTCAGAGAGATCATGTGATACTGTCCTCTTAAGAATGCATGTGCTATTGAAAGCAATGGAAAACAAATATTTGGTGTAGGGTGTTTTTGGGGGGTGGGCGAGCATCTGGTCATGTGACACCCAAATAACAGTCTGAATTGTTATTGTTTTGGAGAACTTTTCAGTGCCAGGCTAACACATATCTTTTCCCCCAGGCTTTTAATCAGGGCTTGTAAATGGTCTGCTCCTTTTTTATAGACAGTTGTAAATGTTGCTTATGCCTAATGGTTTGTTTTTAATGCCTGTTTTTAATTTTTTTTTTTTAAATGTGGTTTTTAATTGTAAGTCGTCTCAAGCAGGCCTCTAAAGAGACGGAATAGAGATATTTGAAATAAACGAAATGAATAATAAACTGGGCCTCAGCTTCAAGGAACAATGTAGGAATGAAGATTTTGACATGGCGGTTCTTCCAAAGAAGCCACCCTCTTGTCCACCCAAATGAAATGCCCTTGTAAAAATCAGAATTGCTTCTAAATGTCATGTAAGTACATTAAGAGGACATCATGCCAATAAAAACCACAAATAAGTTGACATACAAGGAGCCCCAGTAGGCTGGGAACCTACTGCTTGGTATAATTAATACGTAATAGATAATGTACTATTTAATATTATCAATTACTCATCCACTGAAGGATGTATAAAAGTTGTAATGGTACTTTTGCAAAAGACAGAAAGCAGAAATTTAGTACACATTTAGTCCCAACACATCCTGATTACTGTAGAAGGGGGGAAAGGATGAAATGAGATTTTATTTTATTTTGTTTGTACAAATGCAGGACATGTGGTCTGCTGCATGAGAACATTCCACCACAGAGCAAGCAAAATTAGGAAACTGCTGAGTTAGTTCTCCTTCACACCCTTGAAGTAGCCTCTCATGGAGGGGAAGAGGGGATTTTCCGTGGCAACCAGGAACATAAGTCTGCATAAGAAAAAAACCACACACACATATCTGGCAATTTATCCTTTTACATGTTTTACCAAGTCTATTTTATTATTGACTTAATTTATTTCTTCCTTTCTTGCCAGTAGTGACACAAAGTGCACTACCTTGTGCTCCTTCATTTTACCTTCACAACAACCTGGTAAGGTAGGTAGGGTTGAAAGTGTGTGGCTGGCCAAAGCCCACCCTGTAAGCTTCCACATCAGAGCAGGGATTACCTGGATCACCCAGACCCTAACCCAGCATTCTCAGTACCACACCACAAATACATCAGAAAAGGGGGCATTTCCAGGGGTAGTTAAGAATTTATCTCTGTGTTTATAGGACACATATTTATTTATACATATTTATACCCCTCCCCTTGCACAGCAGGGCTCAGTGTGGGTAACAATTTTACAACCTGTGTTTATGTTGACTTTGGGTGGGTTTCCTTTTTTTATAATAATTGTTTTTCTAAATCAAATAAACATATACATTTCTACAAATAATAACAATTTTAAAAAGAACACGTTATATTGTTGTTGAAAGTATATTCAATATATAAAAAAAAGAAAACTTCCCCTACATCTTCCTCCATCCATCGATAAGCCTATGTACTCTTTAGTATAAATAATTCCAATCCTAATATTTTTAAATTTATTCATTAAACTAAATCACATGTAATTTTAAAGATAAAGCATTGAATATATTCATTTAAAAATTAATTAATACTAACTTAATAATTTATACATTTTATTAATAGTAAATAGATTAGAACACTAGGTAACATTTATCATCTCCTTTAAAAGTCAATTTCTCTGTAAACCCTCCATGTCTCCAATCCCCCATAATTGTAAATTATCTTTCTAGTATATTGATATAATAGATTATTCCATTTTCACCAAAGCTGAGCCTTTTAACCAGTTCCTTTTTGTTCCAAAAAATCTAAACTCTTTTAACCAGTCCCTTTGTCCAAAATTTCCAGTGTCTTCCACTTTTCCTCTTTAACACTGAACGTCAAAAAGCATCCTTGGAGATTGTTGGTAGAATTCCCTCTGCAGACTTAGGGTTCTCATAATAAATGTGCATTGTAGTTTCTTCCATCCCAAAGTCGTAGAGGGAGATCCCAGTAACTCCAGCCTTTCCACCCTTCAAGTCCTTCAAGCCAGCATTAAAGAGTTCTTCAGACATATTGCAAAGACAGAAATCAAAGTCTCTCACATTCAGATCCATTGTGGCCAGCTGATCTATTGCAGTCTCTTCTTGAAGGACTTCTGGTAGAGACGCTGATCTGAGCGCCACGTTCCTCGGGAGCTCCCGAGGGACCCAAGAAACATCCGAATTTGGGGTGCACCCTGCACTCCCCCCAGGTGGACTGGGAAGTAGGAATACCCCTGCAGCCTTGAAGAGCAGTTTGACCCCCATTTTTTCTGAAAGAACTTCAGGAAGACTCTCAGAAACATTGGGTGCGGTCCCGCCGGCATTGAGGGGAAATACAATGCTGTGAACGTTTCCTTGGCATCAGGCTCAGATCTCCTCTATCTATTACCATCTAAGCAACTACATGCAAGCAAGAATACCTACTCCTCTAAAATCTGAGTAAGTTACAAGATCTCTTTAGTTTTACCTGGATTTGGAAGCTCTGAAGGATTATTAAATACATCTATTAAATCCGCATCTCACCACCTAATGTATAAATGACTCTTTGAAAACAAGAAAATTTCTGATAAACTGGCAGGAACCTTATCAATTTGATCGGTGGGTAGACATAACAAACAGGATCTTTTGAAAGACGCTGCAGCTACCAATCAGACCCCACGATGCAGAAAGGGGAGGGAGGAGGAGATTCCCCCCTACCCCAATCTTTCCGACTTAAGTAGGTCCTCCAGCCACATTTTCCCTGGAAGCGACTTGTCTTGGAGAACCGGAAGACAGTAAGAAACTCGCTGCTCTTTAAGGCATCTAATACCATTGCAGTATCATCGATCGTGGGACCGGAAGTGTGTCTCCCTTGTGCAACCGGCAAATATCTCCCAAGTTCCTGGATATCAGGAGGAGGTAACGGAGGGTTCACGATCTTGCAACTTCCTGTGTATATCCTGTTTCCTGCAGTATCTCTGTGCTAGAGTGTCTTTAACTCGATGGTATTTCAATATTAAAATACTACTCACAATACAAGAACCCTGCCAACTATTTACAAACTCTCTTTTTTTGGTGTATCTGTCTGGACTTTACCAACTAAACTTTAACAGAAATTTTAAAAGTAGCAACCATGGAACGTACTATTAATCAGCTGGATCAACTATTTGCTATGATAAACTCTCAACATCAATCTATCAACCAAAAATTGGACATCATCTTAGTCGAACTTAAAGATATAAATAACCAAGTTACTACAATGAAGCCAGATGTGGAAACAGTGAACTTTTTAACTGAGAAGACGGCTGAAGTACAGAAAAATCTTATAAAGGAACTGGAAAGCCATGATAAACAACCAGAGGCTGTGTACCTTCAAGAAGAGACTTTGGGTGGGTTTAGGTTGCCAACCTCCAGGTACTAGCTGGAGATCCCCTTCTATTACAGCCTATCTCCAGCTGATAGAGATCAGTTCACCTGGAGAAAAATGGCTGCTTTGGCAATTGGACTCTATGGCATTGAAGTCCCTCCCCAAACCCTGCCAGGCTCCGCCACAAAAGCCTCCTGCCGGTGGCGAAGAGGGCCCTGCCAACCCTAGGTGGGTTGGATCCAGACTTCCATTGCATGAGCAGAAACACTTTTCCCTTGCACAAGAAGAGGGGTGTTTCCTACTAATTCCCGCTCCTCACTGCTTCCCCCCACCACACACTGCACCCTCTGCTGTTTCCAAGGATGCCAAAAATCCTGACAAGCAGCTTTCCAGGGAAAACAGTGAACTGCAGCATCAAGCACAAGGCGACAAGTATCCATTCTGCAGGTGGAGCTCCGCTTTCAGTTTTTTGGGCTCCACTCGTCCTGCATCATTTTTAAAGTTTTTTGATATATGCAAACTTGTCATCCAGCCAGCTTTTTCACTCAGTCTTGCCCAGTTCCCCTCCATACTAGAGCCCCTGTGCCACATACCTTTTGTATATGCAAGTCCTGTAACCCCCAGCGTAGCCCTTTTGGTGGACAAGGGGGAACACTTCTTTATTCATTGCCAGGAAACCAGTTGGGTCCAACCCATATACTCGATGCACAGTGAATAGATAACAAACATGAGAAAACAAAATAAAAATGCTGGGTCTCAATACAGTTATCAGTTTGCTGAGTATGGAGTCCTTTCTTCACAGAAGACGCTATCCTTCATCAAATTCCCATTTTCTAAGAGTCTCCTTAGGAGCTCCATGGCACAGAGTGGTAAGCTGCAGTACTGCAGTCCAAGCTCTGCTCATGACCTGAGTTTGATTCCAATGGAAGTTGGTTTCAGGTAGCCAGCTCAAGATTGACTCATCCTTCCATCCTTCCAAGGTCGATCAAATGAGTACCCAGCTTGCTGGGGGTAAAGGGAAGATGACTGGGGAAGGCACTGGCAAACCACCCCGTAAACAAAGTCTGCCTAGTAAACGTTGGGAAATGACGTCACCCCATGGGTCAGGAATGACCCAGTGCTTGCGCAGGGGACCTTTACCTTTACCTTTAAGAGTCTCCTTCAAAGTGTAGTGATGATGTAAGCAATTTATTGATGCATAGGAACTAGGTAGCATTTTCGAATCAAAAGGAAGATATAAAAGAACATAGAATTTGTGTGGATTTTTCATCTATCCATAGCTCTGTATCTTAGATGTGGAACTCCTTACTGCTCTTTATTTCCCCTCAATAGCATGGATTTTCAGCGAGTTGACACAGAATGTGGTTTGCATTAACTACAATGCAAAACAAATTAAGGGTGTGTTGGTGAAGCCTGTTTTTCATATGGTTGAGCCAGCCGTACACTTCTGTAAAAATTACAGGGTCGTGTCTATGGAGTATTTACTCAGTCTATATTCAGAGGGGGGGGCGAAACCCCATTGACGTAAAAGCTTGAAGACCAGACCCACAACCATTTGGGGGGAGGGAATCTTGTTTGTTAGGAAATGGTCTTATTCTGTTGTATTTTGAGAAATACTCATTGCTCAAAATAAAATAAATATTTGAAAGCCAAAAACGGATAAACATTTAGAAAAACAAAACCTGTGCAAGAATGCTCTATCATTAGGCATTTACGTTCTATAAACTATGGGAGTTTGTGGATTGGTTATATATAGTAAATTGGGAGGGTTTTTATATATATTTGGCATCTTTAAACTGACATGGAAGTTTTGGAGAGTTGTGTTTAAGCAGTGAGATATTTATATGGTAATTTTTTTGTTTTTTACAGATATTTTTATCCCACTAGAAAATTAGAAAACATGTCCACACCGTCTTGGATTGTTAGTGTTTAGACTTCCTGCAATTGTCTTCCATGATGCATGTGCAAATATTTCCTTTTGTTATATGATTGTGGGAAGCTTTTGCACTTTTGGTCTTTGGCATTATGGTTAGAGGGATTAAAATGACATACACTGAAGTGCCTTCATTTACGTGGTTTGTATGTTAAAACTTTCTGAGACACCATTAGGGTTGCCAACCTCCAGGTAGTGGCTGGAGAGCTCCTGCTATTAGAACTGATCTCCAGACGACAGAGATCAGTTCCTCTGGAGAAAAGGGCCGCTTTGGCAATTGGACTCTATGGCATTGAAGACCCTCCCCTCCCCAAACCCCACCCTCCTCAGGCTCCACCTCCAAAATCTCCAGGTATTTCCCAACCCAGGGCTGGCAACCCTAGACATCATGTTCTTTAGTCCATATTAGAAGTTACAAAAAAAAGACACCCCCCCCCACACACACACAAAATACTGGCTGTAAAAAAGGAGGAAAGGTAATTAATTCCTAAGTGGGTGTTAAAGTAGGGTTGCTAAGTCCCTCTTCACCACCGGCGGGAGGTTTTGGGGGCAGAGCCTGAGGAGGGTGGGGTTTGGGGAGGGACTTCAATGCCATAGAGTCCAATTGCCAAAGTGGCCATTTTCTCCAGGGGAACTGATCTGCATCGGCTGTAGATCAGTTGTAACAGCAGGAGATCTCCAGCTAGTACCTGGAGGTTGGCAACCCTATGTTAAAGTGGAAGGTGGCAAGCCACCGGTTTCCCAGTTTTCAGTCTGCCATTCAAGGAGTAATTTTGCTGTTCTTTGTTCTGACTTTATCATCTCAGAGTTGATTCAAATCTTGTGCCTCCAGCGTGGAATGATGTCCCATTAACAACCTGTGCTCTTCACTGACTCACTTTCACTCCCACTCTTGTTCCTGTGTTACAGGAAAAACCATACCAGTGTTCAGAGTGTAACAAGGCCTTCAGTCAGAAACGCGGCCTCGACGAGCACATGAGGACCCACACCGGAGAAAAGCCCTTTCAGTGTGACGTGAGTTAGATTTCTTTTTTAGTCAGCCCCATGGGGAATATTCACCTCAATGGATTTTCAAGTTGTGCATGGTTGTATACATTTACAGAATTTGGCAGACTTTCTCAAAATCTGAGCGTTGTGCATTTGAAACATCAGTCTGTAGTTTTATTAACTTTTTTGTGTGTGCTAAGGGCATTGTATACACGCACACACACACACACACACTCACATATATGCTTCTGTAGCATATAAATCTTGTTTACACCATTTCAATTACAGTTGCGATATTTGAGACTATTGGAAGTGAAGCCCTTTTGTGCAGGGTAGTTTAAGAATTGAAGATTAACTTTCAGCAATATAATTGGTTTTATTACAGCCGATCTGATGAATCCCTGCAATACATATTAAGTCATGAAATGGTTTAAAAAGAACGGAGTGTATGTGTACTGTATATACTACAGGCATTCTAAACCCTTAATTGAATCTTATGAAGAATACAAAATAGATTACATGACAGGCTGATCTGAAGTTGACATAAATCAGTCGATATTCTGTTTGTTTATGTATAGCTTCACGTTTTAATTTTTTAAAATATAAAACTTATTTAAAGTTAAAAAAATGTAGGCTAGCCACATGAAATAATTATTGGTCTCCATGTGTCATGATATGAATCAATTTCAAACTTTAGTTATGTTTACAGAATTTTATTTTGAAAATAAAGTGAGTAGAATAGTGTATGTGGACCTAGCTGAAAAGGAATTAAATACCTGCTTTGCCAGTGGACTCACTTAGGAAGCAATCCTATGCAGATCTACTCAGAAGTAAGCTGTTCAATGAGGCTCACTTCCAGGAAAATATTCTTAGGCCTAACAGTGCATTCCTAAGGAGAGTTACTCCAGTCTAAGCCCATTGAAATGAATGGCCTTAGACTGGAGTAACTCTCCTTAGGAATGCACTGTAAGTGGCTTTGTGACTGTATATCAGCCTTAATTCCTCAACTTTTAAAGGGGAATAACAGCGACCTTCCTTTTGTGAGTACTAATGAAATAAAGGGCATGGTCCAAACCCTCTGTGAGTACAGCATCTGGGCATGAAGGATCCCTGCAATTACAATATATCCCTGTTCCCCACCTTCACAGCTTCTTGGCATGCAAGCAGCTCAACGGACCATTATAGGGAACAGGAGTCTTGTATCACTTTGCATGATACAAATTACTCATGCTTTAGAGCATAAATACATTGCATTGTGCAGAGGAGGCGAACCCAACAGTATTATGAAGAGCACACAGACTTACCAGTTCTATTAAGGGTCCATTGTTTTGCCTGTATGCATGGGGTATGTGGGTATAGAAAACAGGATTCTGATGAGTCTGCATACACATGTGTAGTGGGGTGGATCATCCCCAACATTTTTATAAGCATTTAACACATTAAAATGATACGAATAAGCGTATTTTAATACAAAATGTCAGCATCAGAAACAACAGTATTGTTTCATTAAATAATTAGTAACGGCCCATTTAACATGCAATCAACCCTCCCAGTTATAGATCAAATTCCTTAATTTAACTGTTGTCAGTAATTTGCATTGTGCCTGACACTTCTACATGTATACGCAGAAGTAAATTGCCCTGAAAAAGTGATTAGGATTACAAGCCTTTAACTTTCAGTTTTCTTGCCATGTGTGTGCCATTTCTTTGTAGCAATCTTTGCTAATGTTAGTAGCCAAACTTACACATCAAGGAGAGCTGCTGTGGACATTAGGCTACTCAGCAGAGGTCATTTCAGACATGTTGTCATCCAGAAAGTCCTCTACCAGTAGATCCAAGGAAGATTTAAATTGCGAGGTTCCTCATGTTCCTGAAACAGCACTTTGTCAAAGGTCTTAGTGCTCTAAAATGCCAAGTCGCAGTGATTTCAGCAGAGCAGAAAACTATTTTCTTGCCATCCACATATCAGTCATTTCTCAAAGGGCTGTCTACTAAATTCCCCTACAGTGCATAGATTTCCAACCTGAGATACTAACAAGCTGGTATGAGAACTCTTACTTCACTTCGCTTTGTGCCTGTGCCAATGTATCCCCTCAGAGAATTAACTTTTGATAGGTTTCCTAATAGTATTACGTCAGCTAGAAGGATTTCTGTGCTGAACACATTGTCAGTTAAAAAACAACAACCAACGATGTATTTTTTCAGAAGGACAGGGGATTCTAAGGATTGATCTGGCAATTGTAGTATAATTTAGATATTAAAAGGGCATTAAGCTTCTAGAGTACCCACCTTGCTGGGGGTAAAGGGAAGATGACTGGGGAAGGCACTGGCAAATCACCCCACAAACAAAGTCTGCCTTGGAAACATCGGGATGCGATGTCACCCCACGGGCCAGGAATGACCCGGTGCTTGCACAGGGGACCTTTACCTTTTTTAAAAAGCTTCTAGGATAAGGAAGTCTGAATCCTCTGTCTTTTACAATCTCTTCCTTGGCCACTAGGGTCTCAATGTCTACCATTGGGAGGTGGCTTACGTTGCCTTCTCAAGTAGTATCAAGTCACAGCTTTCCTTGAAGGAACTAGCTACAGCTATAGGAATTTCTTCTCTGTAGCTTGCAAGGAAGTCACATGGAATTCAGCCTACTCCTTCATTAGACACACAGCTATAATTAATTTTTTTTTCCTTTGCAAGATTTTTTCAAGGCAGCATTGGCAGAAGCAAAACGATCATTGTGATAGTTACAGAATAAGGCTTATATGTTTACCCACTTTAGAGGCTGAGCCACTTTTCTACGTTCAATCACTCAAAGACTGCCCCACCCTGGAACACTGGAGAAAAGAAAATTAGTACTTTTGTGAGTTTCACTTGTCTCTGGTTCCGGAGTGGGGCAGTCATCTCACCCAGTTATTAGTCCAGAGAAAAGGGTACAGATTTCAGGGAACTTGGAATAGCTTCTTCTAGGATTGCCTGCACTGAGAGTCACAGGCATTAGAAGCTAGTGGGGTGTCTGTCAACTGGAAGTAGCAAGAATTAGAGTTCACAGTAAGTCCGAATTTTCCTTTTTAATCAGTCAACCTTCCAATTAAGGCAGGTAGTTGTATCCCTTCTCACAAAGTGTATACAGTATTTTAATTCTATTTCTGTTTTTCCTGATCTTAAGGGAAACTAAAGGGCCCACTGAACTTGGGTAACTGGTAAAATTCTAGAGAAGGCAGACAAAACTGGTAGCGTCCTTAATGTTTCTAGGAACAGGATTTCCATTGTTAATATTAATTCGTCAATTAGCATTGAGAAATGACTTCAGTGTCAAAAATTTAAACAAGATCAAGTATCTCTTAACATATTAAAACACTTTTATGTGCCTCAGGAGGATTCTGCAGTAACAGAAGGAACTGAGACACTTGCATTTCAGGAAGAAAAATCCTTTTAAGTGTAAATATTCCTTGCCTTGTGAATTAAAAGCCTAAGCATCTCTTCATTGCTTCCCTCCTCATCTGAATTCAGTGAATATTTTACTACAGTGTATTGAAGTCTAACTATAACCTCTGTGCGTTTGGTTTCTTCTTAGCTTCTTTTCTTCTTTTTCTCCCTTTTTCCAAATTCAAATTGCACTGTTGTTGGAGAAGCTGCACCTGACAAAATTCTCCCGTGTTGGTGGTAATAAAGGCATAAGAAGCTTTTCTTGTTTGGAATCTAGCAAACACATCCCTTTCGTTGCCTCTTTGTCATTGTTGCACTTAAAGGGCATTTAAAATGTGAGACCCTAATAATGAGTATTATAATATTGTACATTGTGCGGGGTAAATCCCACCTTTAAAAGTCAATTAAAAAAAATCCTATATAAATTCCTATAGAAAATATTGCCTGACTGACCTGTGATTTGCTTTTGTGGCTTCAGCTTGCTAAAGTTCTTGATTTATACGTAGTCTTTTGAACTGTTACAGGTATAACATATCAAGAAGAATTTACTGCTTAGAAGCATATAGGTTTTAAGTGTGTGTCTGTAAGCAGTTTATTCTTCTCATTTTGCAAAGATAATGTGCCGTTGTTAAATTGTTACCGCTGTATGATTGAAACTCATTAGGAAATACTTATGGATAGCGGAATTTAACATAGCCCATCTGTTTAGGATAATATTCCTACAATTTATTTCCAGTAAGATAAATTATGCATCTGTGATGTAACTGTTTATGCAAATATGGCTGTCTGTAGTACTTACTGTGTAACACGTGACCATCCAAATCCGTTACGGTCTCAATTTTCATAAAAGCAAGTTTGTTATTTCTGTTGGAGCGTGCGTTAGTGACGGTAGATGTGCTCTTTAATCAGCACTTTTCCTGTCATCTGCATGGTTGCTTCTGACTGTGTTGAGCATGCAAGTAACACAGAGATCATAAAGACACATAAAGACACATTAAACATTATAAATGAATCCCCAGTTTTGCTCCACTCAAAGCGTTCTTATTGCACTGGATCATTTATCTCCTTGTAGCTGTAAAACCTTGCCCAGTTATTCTTAATGGGGGCCATATGTCCCCCCCACCCAGAGCAATCTATAAATCTTGGGAGGTATTCTGAACTTTGGGGGAGAAATGGAAGGTCAGGATTTTGCAGTGGCTTCAGAAGCAAACAAAGGATAGTAGCTTTTATACTGCTCAACCCACTCTGAGAATAAAATCCCTGATTTTTATTCACCCAAGGTCTGTGTTTCATATACATATATTGTAAATATGCCTATGTAAATAACACTGCCTTGTCTGGAATGCAGTTTTATATGCTACTTTTTGCTGGTTACGAGCCTGTTCATTACCTCATATTCCCCAGGGCCCCCACCTGGTTGAGTCCTCCCTCTGAATTGTCCATTCAGTGACCAGCACAGGCGTGCTCTTTTTCGGTGGCAGCTCCAGTGTTAGGTAATGCCCTCCCTGAGGAGGTGTGGAGGGGAGGCAGGGGAGGGGCCATGGCTTAATGGTAGAGGACCTGTTTTCATACAAAAAAAGTCCTAGCCACTGGAAGATGTCATCCGGAGATTTGGGCTGAGTTGCCACCGATAAGCAGGTGACATTCAGCTGTATCTCACACTACCAGCAGATCCCAGGGAGGCTTTGGAAACTGAACAGGTGCCTGGAGGCAGTATTGGAATGGATGAGGGCTAATAAGCTGAAACTTAATCGTGACTGAGTGGAGGGGCTTCTGGTAAGGGAGAAAGGTCTGACCTAGGTAATGAATTATGTATGGGATTGCACTTCCCTTAAAGGAGCAGGTTCATAGCTTGGGGTGCTCCAAGACCTGGGCCTGCTGTTGGATAAGCAGGTGGCAGCAGTGGCCAGGGCAGCTTCACCTGGTGAGCCAGCTGTAGCACTTCCTGTACAGAAAAGCTCTTGTCACTGTTGGGCCTGCCCTGGTAACGTTTAGATTGGATTACTGCAATGCACTCTATGTGGGGCAGCCCTTGAAGACTGTCTGGAAGCTACAGTTGGTTCAGAATGCAGCAGCCAGAGTGTTGACTGAGTGGTCGTAGAGACCATATCACTCCAATCTTGTTCTACCAACACCGACTTCCAATTTGCTTTCGGTCTCAATTGAAGGTGCTGGTATTGACCTTCAGAGCCTTGTAAGGTCTGTGACCAACATATCTTAAGGACTGCCTTCTCCCATATGAACCTACTCGCTCTTTCTGGTTATCCTTGGAAGCCTACTTCAGTTGTCCCCACCATCTGAGGCTAGATAGGTGGCTGCCCAAGAAAGGGCTTTCTCTGTTGTGGCACCAAAACTTTGGAAGTCCCTCGCCAGGGAGATTAATCCATCTGTCTCTATGGTTAAAACTTTGTTGTTTCGCCTGGCATATCCCCAATAATGGTTATTGGCCCTCTTTCTAGTGCTATTTATGTGTTTTAATTGTATTTTATATTTTAATTGAATTTATATTTCTAACTGCATTTTAATTGTTTTAATGTTTTAATGGGTTTTTTAAAATGTTTGCCGCCTTGTGAATCCTGATTGGTTGGAAAGACGGCATGAGAATATTCTAAAAAGGATCAGACAAGAGCTGGGTGATCTTGAGCCAGTCACACACTCTCAGCCTAACTTACTTCATAGGGTTGTTATGAGGTTGTTATACAATGGAGTACAGGAGAACGATGTGCACTGCTTTGGGGTCCCCATTGGGGAGAAGGTGGGATATAAATAAAGTAAATAAATAAATAAGAGGTGATGTGAAAGACTGCCCTCCAGAAGAGACAATACTGACCTTGATATATCAGTGCTGTAGCTCAACATAAGGCAGTTTCAGGTGTTCATGTAAGAAAGTGGTATTTCTGACGTGTTACCTAAAGATCAGATTCTTCTGCAAGCCACCATAGCAGGTGGGAAAGGCAACATGTAAATGAATGCATTGGGGGAGTATTCAATTAGATGTTACATCCTTGGGGGATAGGGTTGCCAACATCCAGGCACTAGCTGGAGATCTCCTGCTATTACAACTGATCTCCAGCTGATAGAGATCAGTTCCCCTGGAGGAAATGACTGCCCTCCTCAGGCTCCGCCCCAAAAACCTCCCGCCGGTGGCGAAGAGAGACCTGGCAACCTGACTGAAGGAATGGCAGTGGTTTAAATGCTAGGAGCCACAAATCTAGCTGGTTTCAAAAGGAACTACCGAATTCAAGGTTACTCTCAAATATCTTGGCTACACCAACATAGCTTGCAGTCATTAACACAGGACTGTGGGCAAGAGCTGCTACAGTATGGAGCTGTTGTAACCCCTTGTCTCTTTTCCAGTTCCCTGGAAACATAAGCAACCATTAAGAGATACAGGATATGGCTTCGTGCTTTCCCTTCCCCGCCTCTAAGCTATTTGGAGATTGTCTTCTGGTTATTTTGAAAATGCAATGCTGATCACATGATACTTGGCACAACTGAATGGGTGTAGTGAGGGCGCTGCATAGGCAGCCTTTTCCTTGCAAATGGGTGATGATCAGCTGATCCCACTGTCATTATCCTTAGCCGTTCTGCTTGGTTAAACAGAATCATAGATGCATTAAGGCCTAATAGTCAAACACATTAGGTGATCCACTAAAACAGTCTAATTGGAGAATATCCTTAATTGAAAATAAGAGGGGGGTAGTTGCAGGGAGAGAGAGAAAATCCTTTTATTAAAAATGCTCCTTTGTTCAGTGTTAAAAGAGTCACTTCTTAAAATATACATGCATAAGTGATGCTGATCCAGCCTCTTATTCATTGACAGGGAGATGCTGGTGTTCCTGTGTTTTCAGAGTTCTATAAAAAGCATGTCATTAATCATTGGGCTTACATATAGCAACCCAGCAGTCAGAATGTGTCATTTATTTTACCATCCAGTATACATTGGTATTGTTTTGTCTTGCAGAATGGAAGGAATAACACAAGATAATTTTGCAGCACGGTCCTTAAATGTAGTGACCTGACAGGGCTGCTTCTATCTGTTTTGTACTTTTATGAGTACAAGCAGTTACATGTTGTTGGCTTTAAACCCACACTCCAGAATATCTCGAGTGACTTTGAATGTGTAGAAAACAGGGTGCATTAAAAACAGAAAGTACCACACAAAATACACACAAAGCTGCCTTATACTGAGTCAGACCATTGGTCCATCATGGTCAGTATTGTCTTATCTGGAGGGCAGCAGTTTTCTGTGTTCTCAGGCAGAGGTCTTTCACATCCCCTCTTGCCTGATGCTTTTAGCTGGGTATGCAGGGGATTGAACCTG
Organism: Euleptes europaea; assembly: GCF_029931775.1. Taxonomy (NCBI): domain Eukaryota; kingdom Metazoa; phylum Chordata; class Lepidosauria; order Squamata; family Sphaerodactylidae; genus Euleptes; species Euleptes europaea. The sequence goes on along the minus strand of NC_079320.1, from coordinate 31,500,667 downwards.
GGACCTTCTTCATGCCAAGGGAATGAAATGTCAGTGATGTAAAGCCACTGCCCCTCCCCATTAAACTTCAACAGAAGTGATGCTTTTGTTGACATGGTGTTAGGCAACTGCTCATTGCTGCAGATCCAAATTCCATTCAGAGTTCAGCTACAGGGGCCACTCAGAAGTTGGCATCCCTAAGGGCAATTGTTTCCGTTCTCTGTGCCTCTGTGTAACACCAAAAGTGGAACTTACATATTTGCAAGTGAGAAGTGCACATTCTCAGTACAGAGGCAGCGTGAACATCTTGCTGAAGGGGGCAGGGAGAGACAGACTTGAAAGGTTCACTTTAGATATTGTCGATAAACATGGAGAAGAGGAATACAAGTCCCTCCTGCTTACTGTCATTGTCCTAAACACCCCCTCCCACAACCTTTGTATTATGATCCACACTTTACGTCATGGACATTTCATTGAAGTATGTTTTAGAAAGCCAGGAAAAAAACCTAGTTTGTCTGACTTTGAAGAGCATATGCTGGTACAGCCTCCCTTAGCTTGCAGTCCCAGTGGTTAGGGCTCCAGTCCCAAGTCAGTGCGATCCAACAAATCAGTATTTGATTGGGACTCGAAAGGTTAGTGTCCATTTTCCACTGGGTAGACTTAGATGGATTATTGCTATTTCCATTTTAAAAACTGGAAACTGAGGCTGATAGCCATGTGTATGGTTGCCAACCTCAAGGTGGGTCCTGGAGATCTCCTAGAATTACAACTGATCTCCAGATTACAGAGTTCAGATCCCCTGGAGAAAATGGCTGCTTTAGAGGGTGGACTCTATGGCATTATACCCTGCTGAGGTCCCTTCCCTCCCAAACTCCATCCTCCAAAGGCTCTACCCCCCAAAATCTCCAGGTATTTCCCAGCCTGTAATTGGTGACCCTAGTCATGTGAGAGAATGAGCAAGATAGTAAAATGTTGCTTACTGATCCTGTTGAGCTCTACTGGCTTCCCAGACAACAGATGCCCTCTCAGTTGTACAAACCATTATTTGTTAAAGCAGCCTCATAAGACTGGGGTGCTGGGAAGATTTAGGGGGCCACCAACACTTCCTAGTTTACGAAGTGGTGCAGAGGATTGCCCGTCTGAGGTTCTGCATATCAAGTTAGGTGCCCATTTTTTGTTGTGGTTGATTGCATCTGACTTATTTGCGGTTTCTTCAGGGGATTTAAATGCTTTGTTTTTGTCTCTGTGTTTATGCTGTAGGTCTGTGACTTGTCGTTCAGCCTAAAGAAAATGCTGATCCGGCACAAACTGACTCACAATCCCAATCGCCCGATGGCAGAGTGCCAGCTGTGCCACAAAAAGTTTACAAGAAATGACTACCTCAAGGTGCACATGGAAAATGTCCACGGAGAAACTGACAGTTAATTTGGGGCTGACTTGAGAAAGTGTCTAACATTCCCTTTAGAAGCATATAAATGCCAGACTTCTCAACTGATTAGTGAACCAAGACATACACAAAAAGTCTAATGTATTCACATAATCGCTTTTTTATATTGCCTCCTATTATGTTCATACCATAAAAATGTCTCCTAAGTTAAACAAGGTTTGAAACAATATAATTAAAATAAGAGTGAAATCTTAACATCATTTTAGATGGGTAAATGTCACCAAAATTCATTGCCAGTTGCTCACTGTAACTTTGTTGTTGCAAGTCAGGTTTCCATCATGTGATTAAATGGCCATTTCACTATGTGAGAATATATTTGTCTATGGCATTTTCCCAAATAAAATGATTCTGTAAAATTACTTTGGGTTGAATCCTATGACTCCCACTACCAGTGCAATCCACAGGGGTGGGGTAGTGGGAAGGCAGAATGACGCCGGCATAAATGCAACTTGCGCTGGCATAAGGGGCATTTACGCCAGCACCGAAGCACTTATGCCGGTGCCAGGGAGCGATGCAGCACCCCCACACATGAGTGCCAGCACAGCTGCAGCACATGCCAGCGCACCTCCAGCACAGGGGCTGGGGCTGGCACCAGGAACACCCACTTTCGGCTTGGGAACACCCACTTTTACCGGTGCTAACTTAAGCAGGCAAAAACGTAGGTGCAGCCCATGGAGCTGCATACAGCGGTTCCATGGGGGTTGGGGGAGCGGCGTGGCAAGCCGCTTAGGAGGTGGCTCAGCTGCGCCGTGACTGTGTTGTCCCTGGCTGCGGTGCATCTACCCCTCCCTCTGGATTGCACTGCCCACCCTTCTTCAAAAGAGAAAGGCTTGCTTTCTTTGATAAAGAAAGATTTTTCTCCATCACATGAAGACTTCTCCATCAGAAGAAGCCTTTCTCCATCAGAAAAAGTCATTTTCTGTTAGAGGACGTCTTTCTCCCTGGAAAGAAGACTTAGCAGAAGAGTGTCATAGGATTCATCCTAATGGAGAGGAGTCATAGGATCCAACCTGAAGTCTTTAAATTCCAGATAATCTCAAGGTAAAATCCTACAAATTGAGAATACTCTGGAGTTTTGGTTGTCTGTAATTCAGCCCCTAGTTCACATGCTTTCCATAAAAGCCCATGTAGCTTCAGCACATGAGAGCCAAATTTGGTACATCTGTGTGAGAATTGTGCAATTCTTTCTGACACTTTAAAATATTAATAGCTGCTAGATCGTTATAGCCCACTGAAATAGCTACCGTCCTGCTATTCAGCATACAAATTTTATTCTCCTTCATGAAAGTTTTAACTAAACTCAGAATTAACATTGAAATACTAGAATAGTTTCCCCCCCCCCCCGAACACCAATCTAAAACAGGGTTTATACAGACTACTGGTATTGTGTAATACTAATATTCATTTTGTTGCAATGTGTAAGCCAAAGCAAAAGCAAAAGCTGTGAGCAATTGATGTTGAAATGCTATGTTAATGCAATATTTATAAATGATGAAGCAGTAAGAAACACAAATCTCAGAATGGTATCCAACAGCTGATCAAGGCAAAAAAACATGTAATATAAGTTGCTAGGGTGAAGTTTTACCCCTTATGGTGCTGTGTCATTTATAATTAGGGTTATGCAATGAGCATCCGTCACTAATGCATTTTTATTTCCTTACTTATTGATGGGAAGTCTTGATTCTTTTACTTGAACAACATGAGCCAAGGAATGATTGAGAAGAAGTGAATAAGACTGGAAAGTGTCAGCTTGGAAGGATAAAATGTCATTTTAAGAACCCTTGAATGTAGATGGATGTTCTAGAGACAAGCAATTCCTGTTCAGATGGCAAAACCTCTTACACAACCTGCTTAACTGAAACCCAGCTCCAAGTTCACTTTTTTTGACCCTGTCAAAAACATCAAGGCCTGCTTTAGTGATTGGCCAGGACATAAGAGGGAAACGGTTCTTGTAAGTAAGAAATGTATAAGTACATCACTAGTCTGACAGGCTGTTCTCAACTGTTTTTATAGTATGCAGAATAATTTCTTACAGAGATGGTTTCTTGCAGTTTAATTACTATAACTGAAAAATTATAGTAATTACAATAATTGTGTTTATGGCTAAATAATGAAGAAAGCACGTAATATATTTTAGAACTCTCCTATAATTTAGCTTAATGATGAAAAATAAGAGGCCCACACTGATCAAGCATCGTGTTCTCCTTCTACTGCATTATCCCAATTCGTTTTTTCTTCTCTAACCCTGATACCAGTATTTCAGTCTCTCGTGGTTAAACGTTGATTTCATCTGCTGTAGCCATCTATTCTTCTTTGGTGTTGCCTTATAATAGCTCACACCTGGTCTGTAGAAGACTGAGGTATAGGGTTGCCCTTTGTGCTACCTATATAAATCCTCTGCACTGAGTTTTCTTTCTCTGTTTGATCCAAACCAAATTTCCTCACTTTCAGGTCTCCTCACTCTTTTTCTTCTAGCTCTACATTCTTTCTCATCTGACACTGTCATTTACCCTTCTACGTTGCTCTCGGACTCTGCCCATTATTATCCCTGAATGGCTTTACACCTGGAACACTTTTCAAGAACTTCTATGCCCAAATCTGATATGTAGATCAATGGGTGAAAGGTGCTAAACTTCCCATGGTTTATCCCCCAAATGTGTACACTCAGGTACTTTTCTCATCAGCTGAGTTTCAAAGAACAGTTGAGTTCCATAAGAACATAAGAGCCCTGCCAGATCAGAGCAGTGGTCCATCAATTCCAGCATCCTGTCTCACACAGTGTCCAACCAGTTATTCTGGAGGGTTAACAACAGGCCATAGGGATCAAGGCCTTTCCCTGATGTTTCCTCCTGGCACAGGTATTCAGAGGTTTATTGCATTAGGATATGGAGCTTTTCTTCAGTCACCATGACTTGTAGCCACTGATAGACCTATCCTCCATGAGTCTTTCTAATCCCCTTTTAAAGCTGCCTATGAGGGGACGGGCCATGGCTCTGTAGTAGAGCATCTGCTTGGCATGCAGAAGGTCCCAGGTTCAATCCCCGGCATCTCCAGTTAAAGGGACTAGGCAAGTAGGTGATGTGAAAGACCTCTGCCTGAGACTCTGGAGAGCCGCTGCTGGTCTGAGTAGACAATACTGATTTTGATGGACCAAGGGTATGATTCAGTATAAGGCAGCTTCATGTGTTCATGACTGTGCCCATCATTACATCCTTCGGCTGTAAATTACACATTTTAATAATGTATTGTGTACCTGTAGTAGGACTGGCTGAGAGAAAGAAGGAAGTAAGCCATAGGCACAGAGAAGGTTCAGCTTCCTTCACCTATGAACCCTACCAATCTAAAACTCTCTGACACATCACTTTGTACACAATGTACAAATAATAATGTATTGTGTACCTGTAGTAGGACTGGCTGAGAGAAAGAAGGAAGTAAGCCATAGGCACAGAGAAGGTTCAGCTTCCTTCACCTATGAACCCTACCAATCTAAAACTCTCTGACACATCACTTTGTACACAATGTGGCAGAATGCAGATGCGTTTCTAAACAGATAGATATGCAAGCAATGTGTTTAGCGTGGCCATAACACCTAGTGCATGCATTTTGCATTTTAACTTACACTTAGCTAGAAATAAAACATTTTTCCTTATGTCTGAAAAAATTATTTTGAATCTTTGATTTCATTGTATTTTAGTCATTGTTGATTGGTGGTGTTTATCATTCTGTACTTGTTTATCAATCTGTACCTGTAACTCCTTGTGTATTCTGCATCTTTGAATTGGAGTAACATTTGGTTTTAAAAATTAAGCTCATTTATCAAGTTCATTTATCAAGAGGATGCTCTTGGAAACACAAGAAGCCAGTTTCCACTGCCTTTTGAGACCTAAATTTTGTATTTTTCCCTTCCAGTTTTTCTATTTAAACTTTTCAGGAAAATGTAGAAGCCAATAAGGAACTTAAGCAAAACAAACAAACAAACAGAAGGAAGGAAGAGGAGTACAGTAAGAAAATAGATTAGCCAATGTATAAAATCACTTCATTTCAGTATATTCTATCACATGATTTCCACCACTATATAGCGAATAAGAAAGGGTTGGGTGGGTTCGATTATACGTACGAGAAGCAAAAGCCTTTAGCGGCTTACACAGGAGCAGGCCAGCAATGTCAGCATCCTCCACCAACCTCAAAACATGCAGTATTGTACTCTGCAGCTCACTCGTATGGAGCCTCTCTCCTTTTTATGTTGGCCATTACACAAAGCAATGATTTGGGACTGCAAAAACACACAGACACAAACCCTACTTTTAAAGGCTTGTGTTCTGCTCTGCTTTACTTTGGATAGGGGATAAGGAAAGGACATCAAATGTATTTTTCTAGGTGTGGATCCATAAATAAATGCAAACGTATTTTTGAACAGCAAATATTCAGATGCCAACTGAATGAAATATTCCATTCATATGTCATATTGGATAAACATCTGTTCTATTGTGTAGTTGACTTGTAGAAAAAGATGACTCTCTACCCAGAGCTAGTTTTCGTGGAAGAGTGAAGGGCCACAAGAAGTGGCAAGATGATGGTCTGCCTTGGTCTTCAGCCTTTTCTCTCCTTAGGTGTCACCTTATCCTCCTATTTGTATACTACACATCTAAGAAATATACTTATTTTTCTTCAAGTAGGAACAATCTCCTTGGAAAGAAATGGTTTTTGCAATATGCACTGTCGGAATTGTTGTCAATCTAGCTCTGTGTTTTCTTACCCAGGATCTATACGCAGGTATACTATAAATTACTGTCTGGTCATTGGAGTACACAGTGGAGCATCTTATCAATGCAGTTGCTGTGTCACAAACGAAAGCACACTAATGTGCACTAATGTAAAGTGGATCTGAGCTATTTTACAAGCTGCTGCTTCTGTATAGATGTAATATGAGATTCATTGTCCTGTCAAGTCTGCTTTGAAATATTCATAAATGAACTTTCAGCTGTCAGTTTTGCTGACAGCCACATGTGGGATTTCTAGTTTAAAAGGCTTATAGTAACTGACTTTATTGAACCATGCCACTTGTATTTAGCAGTTATCACTCACTCACGCATATTACTCTGTCAAGAAGAGGCCAATCAGCTTTGCTCAGTACTAAGCTGTGGAGCCAGATGAAACTTCATATTTCTATTCTTAGATTCTACTGTAAGGCCAAGAGAAGGTTTATAGTATAGTATTGTGTGTGTCTATGATCCTTGCTACAGCTCCGCTGGATATGGCTTTTGTCTATACATGTCCCATCATCTCCAACATGGCCTTTTTGATTATCAAAGGGATCCTCCCTTTTTTCACCAGTAGAAAAGCTAGCTAGATCCAACTTTTATATATGTAATTACACACATGCACTGTTTGCTCAAAGGGAACCAGTTTGCTAAGGCGTTAAGATAAACACGCCCTTATTTCACATGAAACACAGAAACATAAAAATCAGACATAACTCTTGAGAGAGTTTGGCCACAGCGCATGGAGTGAGTTGGAGGAAGAGGTAGCAGCAGACAAGACAGGAGAGTGGAGACATTGCTCTTTGCCTCCGACATCCATCACCTGAGGTGACCACTTCAGTTGGCCTTATCAGAGGGCTGGTTCTGCCAAGGGGGCACAAAGAACTTGATTAGTCAGCAAGGCTCAACTGAGAATCCACATGCTAAAGCCATAAGCTATAAACCCATCCCATGAGCGCTAATTCTCTTCACCACAAGACTAAGGGAATGCATGTACTCATACACATACATTGTACACGTGGACTGCCTGTCGTCACCTGGAGAAGAAAGAGGAATTTTTATCATTCTGTGAGCATTCATTCCCATCTAATTGGTAGTCCACATAAATTCTTATAAGTTCTTAGTAATCTAGCTGGATGTTTTGCTTTAGAAAAAGTTCTGCAGCTGCCGTAGTGGTTCGTGTGAAATCCAAAAACGAGTAAAATCCATGAAATGTGGTTTTTTAGGAACAACCAAATTGACCTAAAACATGTTGCAAACATTGAGTTTAGGCCACACTCTTTGATGCATGTGGAAGCGGAAGACCCTATCACCTCTCTAACTACACGCATTACATTGTTACAATACTAAGTTTTGTATTCATTTTGTTGTCTTGATTGAGGGTTTTCTGTTCTACTAGGCTTGGAGTAGGTGGGACATGCCTTTTGTTGATAAAAGCCAAACTCAGCTCTTCCTTCCACCATGAGAAGTCACTAGTTCAGTGATAAAAACTGCTCTCAGTCTACCTTTGAGAAAACAGACGTGTGATAAATCACAATTTCTGAGGGGTGGACTTTTAATTTCTCACACAAGAAACAAAATAAGAGCACTTGGATTTTTTGTTTTGTTTTTGTCTTAGAACTGGCAGTCAATGTAGCATTGAGTGTTAACTGACACATTGAGTGTCACTTTCCCTGTATCTTGTTAGTTCTGCTCATGTGACATTCATCTTTCAGGCAATTGAGGTGATAGTTAACCCTCAGCTACTTCTTAGGTTACAACAGAACTGAGATCAGAGGCTTTATATGACATGCACTCTATCATCACCCACGAGTGACGAAAGAAACAGAAGGAAACAGCCACCCAGAATGGCAGAGATAGAGAGAGACCAGATGCTCCATCTCTCCCCATGGAGTCTGTCTGAAATAGGTGAGAATGCATTCCTGCCCCTCATGATCTGGTTCTGGCATGAAATTAGCTAGCTTAGGATCCACAAAGCAGCAAGATGGGAGAGAAACGAAGGCAAAATCAAAACCTGGAAATATTTAATGTTTTGGAAAATGAAGAATGAACAGCTGAGTGAACTGCTTTGAAGAGTATTTAGTTTCCAAAAGATTTATGGTGTGCAAAGAATTGAGACCACACCAAAGATTACCTGGCTGAATTTTATACACTGTACATAGGAAATGGGTCATTTTTGTTGTTGACATTTTTGGTTTAAAGCAAAGGTCTTTATTAGGGGGTAGGGCAAGGGGGTAGCCTTTCTTGTGTTCCCCATTTTTAAAAATGCCACATGAGCACCCCAATTGGGCAACAAGGTGATGGCCAGGAAGGAAAGAACTACACACACACACACACAAAGGTGGTTATCTCTTTCAGATAACAGTGCTGTGTTTATTTATTAAATGATGGAAGCATGTCTGAACTCTGTCCCCGGCCCCAAATATTTCACTGGGCAGAGACATCTGTGAGGAACCTTTCATAAAGAAGTTTTCTGGCTTTGTTTGTCTTCTTCTCTGAGGGAAGAGGCCATGTGCTTTCAAATACACAACCTCAGTTCCAGTATGAGCAGCTGTTCAAACACAACTGTAGGAAAAAATGAAGCAGATCCTGTGACCAGCCACAGAAGCACACATACCTGTTGCATGTTGCCAGATATAGCAGGTTGCTATGGACTTTGATCACTTTTACTATCTCAATACAATGTTTACAAGTTGAATACACTTCTGACTTTTGTATTTGCTGGAGAAAGCTTTAAAATATACTAGATTGAAAATGGAAGCATCTGAAACTTCCATTTCAGAACAAGAGGGTTTGTATTTTCAGATGTCAGAAAGATCAAGCTTGTAAGTTCATTTTCATTTGCCTACTAAACCTTTTAAAGATGTCTCGTTTATGATGGTAAAATATGGAATCCTAATCAATGAGCAGTTATACATATGATATCATACTGGCAGCACAGCCCACACTAATTTCCAGGTTAGATTACAATATGTGGACCTGTTACTCTAAGAAGGCAGTCTCCAATTTAGTAGGGGGAATAAGCTGGAGACAGAGAGCAAGGGGGATGTAACTGGGATCGATAACCTATGTATTCCAGGATAGTCCTGGGTAAAAACTCAAGTGAGCAGGCGGTTGTATAATTAAAAAATGTTTTATTAAAGAATAAAAATAGTAAAACAAGTGATATACTTTAAGCAATGAACATATGCACACAAAACATACAAGAGCTGACTAAGAGGAAAGGAAGTTGGATAGGATTTCAGGGATGGGTGATAGTTACCAGTCTTGGAGGGACATCCAGAGAAAACAGTGCTGCAGAGGAAAACGACTAGCTAAGGAAAGAGCCCACATGCAAGTGAGGGTGCGTGCATGGATCCAAAACACACACAATGAATGGCCAAAGGATCAATGTTTATACCCCAAAATGGGTCCTAAGGTGGTACGAGGAAAGCTGGCAGGAAAGCCAGAGACAAAGAACTGATTGCTTTCCCACGGTTCCAACAAAAAGATAAGAGGGGTTTGATGAGTCATCAGGACACAGAAAATGCCTGGAGTATTATCTTGAATACTGATTGATTGATGGGATGGGTGCAGATAGGGTAAGTAAAGGTCTGCTTGGAGTGCTGATTAAATCACCTTAGGGTGACACAATGGGGATTAGATGGCCCCATTGTCCAGCTAGGCAAACCTTAGGGCAAGGGGAAAAGTTCAGCGGTCAACAGCCTTCCTGCTCTGGCTTGATAAACAAGATGAATCCCAAAACTCTCTGAGAGGAATCCATTTTGTGGGGAGCAGTGTCTTGCTCTTATGCCAGTCTTTGGCCCTCTATGGCACCCCTTAATGGGAGGAGGGGTCTGACTTCTTACAGGGCTGTCTATGGGCCAAACTAGAGGAGATGATGGAATCCCCACTTTTTAAAGTTCAGATTTCAGGTAATGGGGCTTATTTTGATAGTGACCATAGCATGAAAGGAAGGGTTAAACCCTCCCATGCTGTTTTCTCAATCTGAAAAGCCCAGGAGCGACTGTTTGGCTGAATGCAAAATTCTGATGCTATTAATAGAGATGTAGATTTCAAAGTGAATTCTCTTGAATGACATGGAATATGAACTTTAGAAGTGTGAGCAGAGCAACAGTAATGTTTGTGTCAGGCACCGGCCTGGGAAAGGTGCCCAGTGGTTAGGCCAGGTGGCGTTTCAAGGTCTAACTGTTGCTCAGCCCTAGCTCTGTTTAGCCTTTGATCATTCCTGGGAAAGAATGTTATCTAGGGGGTTGCCCTAGCAACCAGTAGTCATCCTGAACGTTTACTTTTGCCTTTATATCACCCATACCTGTAGTTTTCCTTCCACTGGTATCCTTGCTAAGTTTCAAGTCAATTTCTGTAACTCGTTGTGTATTTCCTAATAAACTAGCTTTCGTAGGAAGACCTGCCTGAAAGTCTGTTTGTGGATTTATCTGGTGAGCCCAGAGCTGACAGTTTGGTTCATAGGATACAAATTTTACAGGACAAATATTGTGAATGGACTATCTATTTATTTATTTAGGTAATTTATATCCCACCTTTCTGCCAAATCAAGGCCACCAAGGCAGCAATTTCAACAATTGCTGTAAATCAAATGGTTTAGAAATGTAATCACCATTACTTCCACCGTTAGTTGGTTTCCCCTCCGGTTCGGCAACCAAACTCCTCTGTGTAACAAGTTCAATGTCCCCCCCATCTCAGTTAGTTTGCAGCAGCCCAGCCTCCCAGGGTCTTTTGAATGTTGGAATAAAGTCAGAGCCAAAGGTCAAGCAAAAACAGCTTGGGGTGGCCTGAGGTGTGCGGAAGCCAGCTGAGGCCAAGGCCACATGTCTTCGCCTGAGCACCCCACCTGGACTGAAGGGCAAGGCAAAAGTGAGAGTTCGCATTCCCTTTCCTTGCCCTCAGGTGAGATTCTTACAGCAACAAGGCCCAAGAATGTGTTCCCACTTATCTGTGAACTGGCGTATTAAGTTCCGTTGCTCTTTCTATCCTTGTTCATGTCTACCAAGGCCAAGGCCCTGGTACAATCTTCAGCAGAAGGCTAAGACATTAGCGCACTGCAATCTTAAGCAGCGTTCTAAGTCCACTGAAGTCAACAGGCTTGGAAGGGTTTAACTCTGCTTCAGATGACACCATTAGCTGCTTGTTTCATTGCTTCGGGGTGGACATCTATTACAGATGGAGAGGATGTGTGCTGCCATCAGGACTAAAAGGATACCATTCATCTCTCCATCAAAGGGCATGTTTTGCTTCAAAAGCTTTCTGCAAAAAAAGTAACAACAAAAACAAAACCTCTACAGACAGGAATTCAGACCTCGCTGGCTTTGCATCACTCCTGAGCTTTCCAAGAGCCTGCAGTCACAGACTTTGCATACAACAAAAGGAGCTTCTTGCAAGATAACACAACTGTCCATGGCTGCTCTTTTCCCACCCGGTATCCCTTCACTCCTTGACATCATTTTGAAGAGAGAGAAAAACAGAACCACAAAAATACATTTTTCCCCCTGAAGCCAAATCAAATGGCTCACAGATGGCTCCCTGAGTTTGTGTACTCTTTTTCTGGTTTGCTGTAGGTGAATCTACAGCTGGGCTTGATTTTGTTACTAAGTTGATAAGCACAGCATAAGCTCTAGTCCAGCAGCCAGGAAAATATCTACGCAAATCCAGAGTCTTATTTTTTTCCTTATAAGGAATAACTTAATTGACCTTCAAAGTAATGCTCCGAAGTATTTAATAATCAGAGACTGCATCTGGATCTAGAGAACATCCTTGGATAAAAAGGAGATTCAATTCTGCTGTATCCTTTGCAGAATTAAACCATTGTCCTAACTTGCAAGATAAAATCTATGTTCTGATAAACAACTGAATTATCTTGGTAAGGTAGATGATCACCAATAGCACACATTCTGTTTTCCCATTTTTTCTACATGTATATCAAATGGATCATTGTAAGGATTCCCTGTGTTCCCCACCCCCCAGAACATAAGAAAAGCCATGGATATATTCGGGAGCCAGTTCTGGTATTATGCCATAGCACGCTAGAAAGCTGTGCTTGGGGCTTTTACCTTTATTTATTTAAATTCTATTTTTAATAGTTTTACTTGGAATCTTAATTTATTGTTTTTTCTTGTTTGGTGGTTTTAAAGTTAGCACTAGCTTGCTTTCCTCCTTTTCATTGTTAATTGGGTTGGTGGGGAGTAATGAGATATTGCTTAGTAAGGGAGAGTTTTAAGTGCTTGTCTGAAGGCTGATTAATATTTTAATATTCTTATTTATTATTAGTAGTTAGGAATTGGTGATTCAGTTCAGCTAGGCTAGACTACCTTAAAGACCTCCCTTAAAATTTTGGTGAAGTGTGTGTGTGTGTGTGGGCGGGGTTTTTTGTTTATTTATTTAATCTATCCTGGCATGGGAACTGAATGTGCAGATGGTTTATGTTCTTGTATCTATATTTAGTATTTACAATTTCTGATAATTTAGATAGCTAGTACTTAAAGCTGTTGAGAATTCATTGGCTTAAATGAATTAACTAGTGTATTGACTATCTGTTGAGTTTGTAACAGAATTTGGTTCTCGTGAAGACTACCAGAGTGGGTCTCCTATAACCTGCAACTGTTTATTGGGCTGAAGAAGATACCCGCGAAACGGTTTGCAACCTGGGTAACCATATCCAACCATCTAGTTGCTACTTTACTACCAAATTACCATTTCTACTATCTAGCCTTGCAGTCATTTAGCCATCCACCTAGAATTCCTCCAGCACACGGAGTGGTGTTTACATTCATCTGGCAGTATCAGGAGAGGATGAGCCAGCTCAACTAATCACTCACAGTGGCAAAGTGTCATTAACCTTCAGGCTACGGCACAAGAAACAAACTTTTATGTGAGGAGTGCCTTATCAGAACTGGACCCAACAACACTGGGAGCAGCTATCTTTGGCAATTCTTGCCATTTATGTCAATCCATAAGTATATGTACAATGTCACAAAATCACAAAAGGTTGGAAGAGACCACAAGGGCCATCCAGTCCAACCTCCTGCCATGCAGGATCCCATAATCAAAGCACTCCCAACAGATGGCCATCCAACCTCTGCTTAAAGACCTCCACAGACTGGGACTCCCCCCCCCCCGAGGCAGGGCATTCCACCGTCGAACCGCCCTCACCGTCAGAAAGTTCTTCCTAATGTTCAGATGGAATCTGAATGTTCAGGTGGAATTTAAACTAAGAGAAAAGTTTAAATTCTTAGTTTCTCTTAGTTTAAATCCATTACTCAGTGTCCTAGTCTCTGGAGCAACCGAGAACAAACTAGTTCCCTCATTAACATGGCATCCCTTCAAATATTTAAACATGGCTTTCATGTCACCCCTTAACCTTCTCTTCTCCAAACTAAACAAACCCAGCTCCTTAAGTCTCTACTCATAGGGCATAGATTCCAGACCTCTGACCATTCTGGTCGCTTTCCTCTGGACACGCTCCAACTTGTCAACATCCTTCTTAAATTGTGGAGCCCAAAACGACACAGTATTCCAAGTGAAGTCTGACCAATGCAGAATACAGCGGTAGTATTAGTTCCCTTGATCTAGAGACAATACTTTTTTTGATGCAGCCCAGAATTGCATTGGCCTTCTTAGCCAATGGATAATGGACAATGTTTTATAATTGTTGTACATGTTGTTAGAGGGGTATATTGCATCTCTTGATTCTGGCCTTCATGCTGTTATTTTTGTTTTGATTGGTCTACACACAGCATAGGATTGTTTTGTTAACAGAAAGAACCAATTGGCAGGCTGGCGCATCAAAGTCTGGGGCCCCCATTCATATCTGGGGCACAAAGCATTATGTCCATGCAAATTATCTTCCATCTGAGGAAAATGACTTAAATGCAAGAGAAATAAGGCACAGAAAACATTTCTTTTGGTGGCAAATGACTTCCTGTGAACTGTCCTTTATTATAGCAATCAAAAATCTGATTTCAAGTGATCACCATGGTGGGGGGAAATGAAGCCACTTTTGGGGTGACTTTCAGTTTGAGAAAAGGTTTTCATTGGGGGGTGTGATATTGGAGCAAGCTGAAGTCATGACCAATGCAGTTCTTGTGAAGGAGATTGCTCATCCACATGGGTAAGCAGTCTTGTTCAGAATGAAGCCTACGCAGCAGTTGTTGAAGCTGGCACTTTTTAGCTGGAGGGTATATCCCTCTGGATGGGACTGGGTGAGTCCCATCTTTTAAATGACCCTTCTTCCTCCAGACTATCCAGATTACTCCACTGAATGATGGATAGTTTGGTCAGACCAAGTTGGCTCCGATTACATGACCCCTACTTTCAAAGGGCCCCAACTATGGGGCCCTAACAAAACCAGTGCAGGATAGAAAAATGGAAGAAAGCATAGAGCTGTGCATCTGAGGAAAGGCAAATAGCTGAAACCCAGAAAAGCCAAATATTCGGCTTTTCAGGAAATGCCTATTTGGCTTCAGGTAGATTCCCAGGTTTTGGTATGCGGCCAAAAAGGATCCTGAATATTGCTGAGACTGCCTGTTCTAGGGCAGTGTTATTTAGGGAATCTAGAAACTTTACTTCTTTGGCATGACTGGAACAAGCATTTATCCAGTCAATATGAGGGTTGTTAAAGTCACACAATATTACAACTCTCTCTCCTTTGGATGCCTCCTGGATTTCATTCTCCATCTCAAGATCACCCTGAGCATTTTGGTCAGGGGCCAATAGCAAATCCCCAGCACTAAATTACGTTTGGGGCCCGATATTATCACCCACAGCTGTTCTCTGGAGGATCTGACCCTCTTAAAAGTTTTTAGTTTGTTAGACTCTGTGCCCTCTTTGATGTACATAGCAACACCACTAGCAGTATGCCTTCCCTGTTGATCCTGAAAGGTCTCTTGCCCATTTCATATTCTCTAATGAGCCTCAGGTATATGGCCACTATCACATCATGTAATGAACTCTAGTTTCTAATATAGTGGTTAGAGTGAGGGGCTAAGACCTGAAAGACCCAGAATTCAAATCCCTACTCTGCCATGGAAGGCTGCTGAGTGACCTTGGGCCAGTCACTCTTTCTCTCAGCCTAACCTATGTCTCAAGGTTGTTATGATGATAAAATGGCCCACGGTCATTGAGAGCCTGCAGAGACACTTGTGGGGTGGGCAAAGAAAATACACAATTTCTGGGAGAAGGGGTTGGTGAGAGGATTGTAGATAGGGCAGACAAAGGGGATGTAACAAATGGCTGTGCTGGTGGAGAGAGTTATAACTCTTATAGGGATTTCAGTGCAAAATGACAGTTGCTGGAAAATGGGTTACAGAGAAACCTGAGTGTAAGGAACAGGAAAAAAAAGGAATACTTGAGGCTGCATCTACACCTTACAAAGGTTTCAGATTTGTTAGGGAACAACAGAAGAACTTTCCATCCTCAGGTTTGCAAACCTCCAGGTTCTAGCCCGAGATCTCCTGATATTACAACTGATCTCCAGCCGATAAAGATCAATTCACCTGGAGAAAATGGCTGCTTTTGGCAATTGGACTCTATGGGGTATTTTTCACGGTGGATTTTGCTTCGGTTTCGAATAGGAGCAAACAATAAACCGATTTAAATAGCTTTTTCATGGCAGTGCAGATTTCCCCCCCCCCCCATCCCAAGGCATTTTCAATTTTTCATGGGAGAAACAGCACACTTCTCTGCGCTGCTTACGTCTGCTGCCACTCATGACTCACTGCTCCAAATCCGCCTAATCCTGCCCACTCTTCCCATGATCCTGTGTGTGTGTGTGTGTGTGTGTTGGGGGGGCATCCTGAGAGCGGCAAATCCAAGCCAAAACTGCCATCACCCTTCTGAAGAGGGGCAGCCAGTCTGCTCTGGGTCTCCCTCCAGCTGGTGCAATCCTGTGTGTGTGTGTGTGTTTGGGGGGGGGCATCCTGAAAGCGGCAAATCCAAGCCAAAACTCCCGTCACCCTTCTGAAGAGGGGCAGCCAGTCTGCTCTGGGTCTCCCTCCAGTTGGTGCGATCCTATGTGTGTGTGTGTTTTGGGGGGGGGCATCCTGAAAGCAGCAAATCCAAGCCAAAACTCCTGTCACCCTTCTGAAGAGGGGCAGCCAGTCTGCTCTGGGTCTCCCTCCAGGTGGTGCGATCCTATGTGTGTGTGTGTGTTTGGGGGGGGGCATCCCGAAAGCGGCAAATCCAAGCCAAAACTCCCTTCACCCTTCTGAAGAGGGGCAGCCAGTCTGCTCTGGGTCTCCCTCCAGATGGTGCGATCCTATGTGTGTGTGTGTGTTTGGGGGGGGGCATCCTGAAAGCGGCAAATCCAAGCCAAAACTCCCGTCACCCTTCTGAAGAGGGGCAGCCAGTCTGCTCTGGGTCTCCCTCCAGCTGGTGCGATCCTATGTGTGTGTGTGTTTGGGGGGGGCATCCTGAGAGCGGCAAATCCAAGCCAAAACCCCCATCACCCTTCTGAAGAGGGGCAGCCAGTCTGCTTTGGGTCTCCCTCCTGCCGGTGCGATGCTGTTAGAGTGGCAACTCCCCCAGCCAATCACCATCCCCCAGCCAATCACCGTTCTTGGGGGAGGAGAAAGGAGACGTCCCGGGGAGCGAAGCAACAAAACGCTCTTCTACTGGAAAGTACGGCTCAGAAGTGGTTTGGATTGCCTCTCTTTTAACACGGCTTATTTTGCTCAGTGGGGGAAAACACGGATCTACAGTGAATAACCAAAATTTGCCTCCGACGCAAATCAGCATCGAAACAGCAGCAAATCTCAGTGAAGAATACCCCTATGGCAATTGGACTCTATGGCATTGAAGTCCCTCCCATCCCCAAACCCCACCTTCCTCAGTCTCTGCCCCAAAAACCTCCTGCCGGTGGTGAAGAGGGACCTGGCAACCCTATCCATCATACATGCAATGTGAGTTTTGTGCCAGACACTCTTTTCTGTTTTCAAACAGGCAGTGAGAAGCAGCTTTAGCCTCTCCCTCCTGCTGTTTCTGAGTCTGCAAATTTCCCTATGGAGCCGCTATTGGTTGTGCTGTAAAAATCATATTATTTATGCAGGTACACATATGTTTCACAACAGAGCCAACAGTAGCTCCACAGGGCAGTTTGCAGATGGAAGAACTAGTAAGGGGGAGAGGCTTTTCCCTGCCTGCTTTGGTCCCAAGCTGAAAAAGAACCAGTGTGCATCTGGGAAGAACAAAACTCCCATCGCAGATGTGACTCAAAATCCTTGTGTTGTTCTCTAACAAACATAAAGAGTTTGTATTGTGTAGCTGGAGCTGAGAGATGGGACACAGAGTTGTGAGGGAGAATCAGTTTGCTTTAGGTTATAGAGAGAAGGAAGGGTTAACAAAGGAAGTGGTTTAGAGAGACCTCGAGTACTGGGAGAGAAGAGAGTACAATGGGAGGAAAGAGAAAGATCAGGTAGTAGATGATGGTTATTTGTTTGTTTGTTTATTATTTCAATTTCTAGCCCACCCTCTCCGCCCAAAGCCAGGCTCAGGGCAGGTAACAACCATAAAATTAACATATCCCAATGTAAATCGATAAAACATGTAAAACAGCAAAATACAATAATAAATCATAGATGTCGCTCAATTCATATAGTATTTGCTGAGGGCAACAGGCATCAGGGCCTCTCAAATCCATGTGGAAGAATGGGACATAAAAAGAAGGGAAGGGGGATAGGGAGGTCAGCATGGATGACACCTGCAACTGCCCTCAGTTATAGGCCTGGTGGAATAGCTCTGTCTTGCAGGCCTTGTGGAACTCTTTAAGGTCCCACAGGGCCCTGATGTTACCAGGAAGAGCATTCCACCAGACCGGAGGACAGCCACACACTCTTAGGAAACAGCTCATTAAAACAGTAACAAAAATACTTTTCAGTAGTTACTGTACCATTTTGGCCCTCTTGACTGAATAAATGTACGAGACAGAGTGATGCAGTTGTTTTCCCCTGCACTTGGTTGAGTTAGTCAGAGATTGTTGGTTTACAGCACTTCAGATTGCCCAGCACCTCTAAAAGATTCTTTCCATCACACCAACCCCATCGGGCTGGCCAACTCTAAGACCAGCCAAGACAAGGTGGCACACAAGCAGCATTGATGACTCGTTCCTCATGGCTTCTGAAGGCTTGTGCTCAGTGAGGAACTGGCCCTTGATATGATGGGAGTAGAGTAGTTGTTCAAATTGAACACTCTTCTCGTCCATTTCAATTTTAATTCCATTCCCCTCAAACTGCCTTCCAGAATGTCCAGAAACTATGGTTTCCCATGGGTTCCTCAATCTTGTTTCTAAGATTAGACTGTTGTGAAGGAAACTTCTGTTCATTGTGCATAAAGATAGCATGGCAGGCTTCTCAGAAGTTATGACTCATTAAAGCAACGAAGTCATCCTTAATTGTATTTGTATCAGCCTCCCTGACTGTCTCAACTTGTAGTTTCACTCAATCATTCTTTCAGCCCACTTCTTTTTACATCTTCATTTTTATCACATTTAGGTAATCTGTGGGGTTTGGGTATTGTTCTAAGTAAGACAAGGCATTAATATAGACCTGACAAGGGACATGAAGTGGAACAGTTTGGTCTGTAGCACCAATGAAAACAGATGGAGGAAACAGAACCATGTGTGATGTCAGACATGCAGAAATGTGGATTTTGCTAATTTATCATGTGAGACTGCTGACAAGCAAGTGACAGTAATTGATGCACCCCTTGAGATGCAATCTGGAACTCTTGCACTGGGGGGAAATTCATTTAATGCTGTGTAAGTGGTGAATAACTGCCCAGCTTAATTGTTTCCCAATGCTACTACATTAGAGTACAGTGTCAGTGACAGGCTTACAATAAGCTAAATTAACCACATCCAGTTCTCACGTATATGCTTGATTTCTTGTAACATAAACTATTAAATTAGCCACTGCAATGTATCAGGAATTTCTGTACTGACTGGATCCATATTTTGACTGGACATGTTAAGTACTTGGGATGGTTCTCATGTGACACAGAACCCAGAGCAAGTCTTTTTGAGCCAAATACAGTTCTCACACTCAGACCTAACTCTCGACCATCTCTGAAAATAAAAGCAAAGATGCACCCAATTGTATATCACCACTGAAGCTCAAAGTTGCGGCAATAGCTTTCTCATATCTATAGAATGTAGATGAAAATACCTGGTAAGCATGGATACTGGACTCCTTGAAAATTCTGTTGTATGTACTTCTTTAATATATGGGCCTTTCAGTTTCATCACCAATCTCATTGGGAATGTAGACACTAAAGTTAACAGAGTTAACAAGTAAAGGTTTATACAGGCTCCAGCCAAAATGTCTAAATTCCCAGCAGGGCCAGCTCAAGGGTCCCCCCACCTCCAACTACCCTCCTCTCTCCTCCCAGAGCCTCACCGATGATCAGCTGTTTTTCCCAATCACCACACGAGGCAGGAGGATGGGGCACAGTTTGCAGCCTGTTTAGTTTTCCTTCCTTCCCTCCTTGCGATGGTCATCTGGGGCTGCTTTTTTTCTCAGCTGCCCCAGTTAGGCTTTGATGTCATCATGTAGGTGACCCCAATGGCTCCCCCTCCCTTCCCCCCTGTTTCCGCCTGCCCACAGCTGAGAGTGGGTGGGTAACAGGAACAATGGGCGGTAGATTGCCTGCCATGAGCAGGCAGTTGGGAACCCTAGGGGGAGGCCATCCAGAGATTTGGCCTGAGTTGCCACCAATGTGCAGATAATTCTTAACTCTATTTTGCATGTCCAGAAGTTCCCAGGGAGGTTAAAGAAACTGTGAACAGGTGCTTGGAAGCCCCCATTTTTCTTCCATGTGGGAGCCCATAAAATTGGACCCCTGACCCAATCTTTACCAAACTTGGAGGTTCTTCTAAGGAGAGTTGCCAGCAGCAATGCTGAAAATTTGCTCCCTCTACCTTAAAAAACAACCTTCCCTCCAGAACCCTGGAAAGATTCCCCATTGGCTATAATGGAGCTGATTTTTTTTTAATTCCTGAAAAAACCCGGGGGGGGGGGGAACCATATTGTATGTGTATTCAGAAAAATTTGGGAATCACAAAATATTTTGGGTCCAATATACTTGAATCTGAATTTTTTTTTTGCACACCTCTTGTTTTCCTAAGTATATATCTGTCTATATAGTCTTCCAAGACTATCTATGTGCATAATAGTAGTAGGCAAACTCCATTCTAACCAACATAGCCACACACTATGCCCATACTATTATGAAATAATAGTCACCAAAATTGCTAGGCTCATTTTTCAGATAGTATATCTAAGCATTGGTTGTTGTAGGTTATCCAGGCTGTGTAACCGTGGTCTTGGTATTTTCTTTCCAAAATACCAAGACCACAGTTACACAGCCCGGATAACCTACAAGAACCAATGAACTCTGACTGTGAAAGCCTTCGACAATATATCTAAGCATGTTTATATTAATGGAAAAACTAAAGATCAAGAATAATTTACAGCATGCTTGCAGCTTTTTTGGCAACTGTCTGGTCCAGTTATGCCATCGGAATACTCTGTTGCTGGCAAAATTACATCTAGGAAGTTGCCGCAACTGTCAAAATAACGGTGTATAAAAATGGTCAGAGGTTAGTCTACCTTCTAGACAGCTCCATCATTTCTAGTTTCTTCTACCTCCTTTTTGCCTGTCCCTTCTAAAGTTGCCAACTTCTTCAGATACCACTTTTGACCATGAGGCTCTATCTGTCCAATTAATTATAACAATCTGAAAAACTCACCATTTTGTATCATTTAAATTGCTTAAACAGATGCAACTGCCAGTATGCAAAAGAATAAACTTATCCGTACATAATCTACTGTTCTTTTGTAAAATATTTGTGAATGGAAAGGAATGTCAAGAAAAGAAGTTTGGGCAGCAGCTGAACTGAGATGCGGTTGTTGTTACAGGTGTTTCTTGATGACTTTTGACCTTTCATGGTCCATTTTCTCTTGAGATTATTGACAATATGTGGTGAAAATGTTGGTTTCTAATGGCAATGCTAAGATATAGAAGCAAAGCTGTATTCAACGATATTCTATAGCAAGGAACCTGACTCAGATCTACTATAGCACCACTTAACAAACTTTTTTCTGACTGCTAGAAGCACACACACACACACACACACACACACAAATACCATCAGTAATTTTCTCAGACACAATTGCTATCATTCTGGTGAATCCTATCCAGCCTCCTTGGACTGACAACAGAGAAAACAATGTGCATCACTACTTTCCAAATCTTATGGCAAGGGTTCTTTTAACACAGATGAATTTTTTGCTTTAGTTAAAACTTAGATATTTAGAGCTAAACGACCCAGACAAAGGGTATTATCAAACATCCCTGGCTTAAAAACAAATCCCTAATATGGAGTCTTCACAAGCTTCCTTGAGGGGATTTTGTAACAGCCCTGGCTTCATATCTATATATTGCACATGTTTTATTTTCCACTGAAACATTACTCATGAGGAATGGCCTGAAGTACCAATAATATTATAGCATTTTTCATTATGAAAATTATATCAAGTGTCTGAGCAACTTTTTCAAATCTGTGCAGCCACTAAACTTCACATTAAAAACACACTTCATTTAATTCCTTTAAATTTCTGCATGACTCTATGGTTTTAGTATCATTTAACATGCATTAAAATACCACCCAAAAGGCAAGATGTCTCTGAAAGAGTATTGACTATAAGTATTCACTAATCTCATATTACAGAACAGAAGTTAAACAGATTTAACTGTTTCAGATGCTTGTAGGAGCTGTGTGCTTCACAGCAACATTTCTTGCTTGAGAATATAACTCCCTCGTTTCCAACACTGACAAATCCTTAACCTTTTGCTTATTTAAACATTCAGGCATCCTTAATTAGAGAATGTATATATATTATCCAGTGTGTGTATCAGAAAGATTTCTTCCCTTAAAAAATGATAGCAAATTATACATCGGAAATTTTTTAGAATATTTACCCCAGACGTATGAAATGCTCTTAAAACAGTGATGGAGGAAATAGGCTGTAAAGAATTTACAATGCACGGAGAACATATCTGTTCAACATAGAATTAGAATTTAGTGCAGGATTAGCAACTAATTAAAGTGACGTTCAAATGGCACAATTTTGCTGAGTTTTCTTTAATATGTAACCATTGCAGAAGCAAAAGACAACTTTTTCAACTTATATATTTTGCCATAAATACTATCACAAACCTAAAGGTACTGAGCTTAAGCCAGACTCAGTTAAGCATTTGCAGTGCTTTCGATTCAAGGGTTTAGAAGGGCATAACTCTGTTTCTGCTGAAGTCCCATTGATTTCATGTACATGCTGTAACTCTCCCTTTGAAATCCATGGGATCTAAATGGATCAAAGGCTGTAATTCTGAAGTGGGGGGACAAAGTTCCTTAGGAGCCGGCATGACCCCACGCCAGCATAAGTGCCCATTTAATCCATTATAAAGGGCATGTACGGCATCACAGGTGACATCCACTCCTGCGCTGGGATGCCACACTGTGGCTCAGGCAAAGGTGCTGCCTCCTGGCAGCATTCCAGTGACGCAAGTCCCTGCACCGGCATCCTGGGCGGCATTCCTGGGGCGTTCCTGGGGGCGGAGCTGCCTTTGGGCAGCTTCCTAACCCCTTTCACCCAGGGAATGCCCCTTCCTGCAGTGGCATAGCTACAACACCTTTTTTGGTGTCGTAGCCTTGCTGTTTTCCACAGGGGTATTTCCCTTCTTTTATATTTTAAATTCCTTTTATTTGATTTACAGCGGCTGGGAAGCCTCTATGGAGGCGGTGTTGCTGCGCCACTCCAGGCCGCTGCCTAACTGCTCCCCCTTCAGGAACTAGCTGGAAGTGTCTTTAATGTTAGCTGGATTCTGCCCAATGTCTTTTTGTTAAAACCCCAACCATTTGTGAGTCAGTTTGTCCCCCTTTTTTGCTCTTAATAGTTTCCTTCTGTGTGAGGAAGATGCAAGTTTGTAAAATTTACACCTGCATAAATAGTTGGCCTCCATGTGTGCAGAACTTTTAAACAATGAAAGCTGAGTGGATTCAAGATGCGCTGAATGTTTTCTGCTACTTTCATAAGAAAGGGCTGAGTGTCTGGCACCCATTCTGATTGCAAAATAGAAACCTCATTGACTCAAAGATTGTTTATTATATGCGAATATCTTCCACATATTTTCAGTAGGTTATGTGGTAGTGAAGAGAATTAAAGAAAGTTTCTCTTTCACACACACACTTTAATCCATGTAATTATCTGAAGTATATATCATCTTCAATTTAAGACCAGAAACAAATCAAAACATAATGGTGAGCATTGGTATAGCATTTTGGAGCATTCAAACTATTTCAGATCTCAGTGATCCATGCAACAACGAATGCCTAAGTCTAGTGAGTCCATGGAGATATTTGAACCAATTGCTTACAGAGTCTCACTCCTGCTTTCCTGACAGTACCCTACATTTGGTTTTTCACAGGGCTGGCTTCCACCCCAAAGCAAGAGGCAGATAATGAGCAATTTTGTCAACAGCTTTGAGGAGCTTCATGTTCCAGGCTCCCACCACAGCTTCAACAGAATCTTAAACCCCCCAGAGCATTTTGGAATCCAGAAAGATCCATGAGTCTCTGTGGGCAGACCACTTTAACTGCCCCCCTTTTGTGGAGTGACAGCACCATATTCATCCTCATCTTGAGTAAAAAGTGGTCCGACCATGGTTCAGGCCAAATCTGCAACCCCAAAACAAGACCTCCCCTCAAAGGCTCAGTGCAAAAGTTTGTAAGTCCAAAATGTGAGGCCTGTCACAATTTAAGAAAGGGTCAGGGCATCCAAAGAAGCACTATGATTCCAGGACAGCCCTGCCAAACAGCACTCATTATGAATGTTGAAGTCACCCAGAACAATCTATCCAGGTGTCTCCAACACCTAAGAGCGTCTCTGCCATCTCAGAGACGGTTCCCACTAGGAAACTAAGTGGCTAGAAAAGGAGCAGAATGGCTAATCTATCCTTAGTCCCCAGTATAAGGAGCATAAAATCAATGCCAGCTATAGCTTGTACTAGAAGTTTGTGAAAATTGAAGGGCTCGCAGAAGATAGTAGCCACCTCTCCTTGGCCACTGGGGCAGGGGTCATGAAGGACCATATAGGCAGTTGGAGTTAATTGGGGCAGACAAAGTACATAATTTTCTTCCATCCATATTCCAGTTATGCAAGCCAGGTCACCTTTTTTTCCTTCTGTACAATCCGGACTCGAGCGCAGTTTTGGGCTGCTTCCCCATTACCCATATTTACTGCCATTATATATCTAGATTATCATGACAAGTGATTTTCTTGACTGATTTTGTTGACTGAAGGATTCCATTGACACAGTTTTTGGAACAATTGGTTTAAAGATTTGCCATATATTATTATGACAAAACTGAGATTTGTTTGTCTTGTCAGCTTCTCCTGCAAGAGTTTTCAGGAGAGGCATGTAAGAAATAGCATAAAACATAACTACTTCATTCTAACCCTCCCCTTCCTCATTGTGCAAAGCCATATGTTACAAGGCATGAGTTTGCCTCCTATCACTTTATGCCTAAAAGTAACATCACAAAAGTGTCAGAACCTAATAAATGGTTTCAAATTCTCAATCTGGTGCCGATTTAGTCAAAGAAACCTGAAGACACTTATTCCTGCGCACAGTGTTTTCTTCCTTCTTCAAATTTTCTTTCAACATGGGCTTTATGAAGCAGATGTTTGTGAAAGCAGAATAATATGATAATGGTCAGAAATTACTGGCTAGAAAACAATACTTCAGAGTAGTTGCTGTCAGGGTGTGAAAGATATGGTTGGGGCTCTTCTTTAACAGTGGCTAGGTAAATAGTCATTGGAATCTGACATAGATGAATGGCGTGACATTCCATAGGGGATCAAGTAGCTGCACTGGAGCTGGTGATAATCTTTGGTTTATAAACAGCTACAAGGCGCCTTTAAATGATACCATGTTATCTAGTGATGCATATTCATAAATCTCATTTGAGTTCTTTGCAAGGTTGGAGAGATTTGAATGTATTTGGGAGTGCGGATGAGCAGCCTCTCCCACCCCATGGCCCCCGCTCTTCAAATCCAGTTTCTGGATTTAATCTGATGGAACTGGAATGAAAGCCCTTTTCAAAGTCCTGATACATGCGATTCCTATTTCAAGCCCTGTGTGTTCATCACATATGACCTTGCTTCCTGATGATCTGGCATGATGCCCGAGCACACTTCAATGATCCACTGACTAGCTGGATTCTGCCATGTGGGAGACAATAAAAGACCATGAGGCATCAATTACTCGTCCTAGACTTCCAGTAAAATTCCAGCACCAAGCATTTTAAACTATTGTACATAAAGTCTGGATTTCCATTTACCAGAAACAGTTGGTGTAAATAATATTTATGCAAGCTCTTTTGACCAACTCTTGGGGTAATATATAGTCATTTTATCAGGTGATAGATGACCTTGAGAGGTGTGAAGTATGTCATGCCAATAAAGAAAAAAATATTCCGGCAAGTGAACCACAATGGCATTGTATGCAGTATCATAGTTGTGACACACACAGGGGAGGTTGGAAGAAGAAACATAAAAATAATCATTAATATGATAGGTTCTTATAAACTATAGAATAACCCCATGATCTAGAATACATTGTACGACTGTCAGTCCAATTGATTTCTGTGCTAAGCGGGAAATGACAACAGTCATAGAAGTGTTTTTTTTTAATGCCGATAGTATCATTATTCTTTGTTTAGGAAATGGAGGTGCCACTTCCTCAAACACATGTTTGAGATGGCTTACAAAGTAAAAACAATACAATAGTCATAAAAATCACAATAATTTTAAAAAATAAAACAAGACATAACATAAGGCAATCAATCAATCATTTATTTTACGGTCATTTGACCAAAAAAAGAGAACAGATCTAATCAGGAGTAAAATAAATTTACAATAAAAACAATAAAAACAGTATCAATCAGTCAAAGAATCCACAAAGTAAAATAAATCAATAAAATCCCATATCTAAAGAGGAAAATATGCTAGCTTCTAAAATGTTTATCAATCAGATTTTATCTATTTATAAATTGCATCCTTTCGGGCCTTATATATAGCAACACAAAATTAGGCCGCACATCTTGAAGTTTGTGGGTCACTATCTTCCAATAGTCATTGGATGCAAATTTTATCAGGTAGTCGTATATTATTTCTTAAAATTTCTTAGATAGTCTTAGTTCTTGGCAGTATAAGAAGACATGTTCGCGGGTCTCAATTTCTTCACCATTGCACCGGCAGACTCTCAGAAAGAGGATTTTTTTTATATCTGCCTTCTACGACGGCCGATGGCAAAGCAGACCATAAAAACAGCTCAGTAAGAAGCTTGGGTTTTCATCATATTTGTTATTACACATCTTTGTTTTCCTTATTATATTTGTGTGTATGCTTTTGCTTACATGGGTTTCAATAGGAAACATTTCCCATGTAACTTCTTTGTTTCCATCCAGTTTGCATGAAAGTTTGCATGAAGGGAAATTAAATCCCACATGGAGGACATCCTTCCAGACAGATTTCACATAGATAGAAGAATACCCCAATTTTATAGGCAATTAAAGGCAAAATAATGAAAGAAACAAATGGAATGTGTTCATTTGTGGTTATTCCCATTCATTTTCATTATCCTATAAACATGTTCATTTTATGGCAAGTTTTGATGTTCTTAGCTTAGAAATGAATGTACATCCATATCAGGGTGAGCAGTGAGTAAATCAAAGTTGGATTGAGACCATTTGTCTTTCTTTAATTTATTTAATTTCAGAATTAAAAGTAATATTAAGTATTAGTAAATCCATTCAATAGTACAGTGTTACTCACACCACAGGTCATAGAGAGATTGCCAAGGCGCCCAAAGGAGAGCAAGCTGGCTGTGTAGAAAAGGGGATCAAAATAATCACCACCCGACTGTGGCTAGCTTGCTCTTTCTGGGTGGCTGCTGTGGTGGGGTTTTACTCTATTCTCTCTGGGGCCAGCTTGCTGCTCTCTTAGTGGACACCTGGGTCCTGGGATGAGTGTACAGAGGCTGCATAGCTGTGGAGAAGGTTGGGGTGCTGTTGGAGAGGATAGCCCTTCACTTCCATCCCTGGCACGAGGCACTTTTAGAGAGACTCACAGTCCCTCCAGGGTCAGCTGTTTCAAGGTGGAAGCCGACTATTGACCATGAATCCCACCATGCAATGGTCTCACCCACTTTCCTGAAAATGGGCAGCTGCCATATTGGGGAACACTGCTCAGAAGAGCCACAGGTAGCATGTTGAAGAGCCACGTATGAATCCTGAGCCACTGAGTTGTGTATTATGGCAATAGTAGTTTCCAGTGGTTTGTATGAGCCACACATTGACGGGTTGAATTTCTTCCTCCAGTTGGGAAGTGATTCTCAAGGATTTTACTCTTACCAAAAGGATCATTCTTTCCAAATTTCAGGCACTCAGAGAGAATTATCCAAGACAAAACCTGTAGCTGAGCATCTGCCTTTTCCCTTTTTGCAGGTATTTGATACCTGGTCTTGGCCGGAGGAGCAAGCCTTTAGGGTGAGACGAAGGGCTCTTGGTCTTTAGCTTGGACCTTAGTCTGTGGCCCTGCTTGAGCAGTACCAAAGCGACCAGCCCCGGTTGGGATGACTTTATAACAAATTACTTGTTTTCAGAGTGTACTGGGTGCCTGTTTGTATGGAATATATATTGATTTCAGTTGTATTTTTGTACATATTATATGTAAGCCACTTGCAGTCCTCTGTGTGGGAGAAAAGTGGAATGCGCATATTTACACAAACAAGTAAATGTAAGTTATACATCCTTTGCCATATGTTCTTCTACATGTCATGTACATTTTTTTCACTATTTGTATATGTACACTTGCCCCTATAAAACATGTTGGCTGATTGCTTGGTGGTGATTATTATTTATGATATTATTATTATATTAATATGCTTACCATATATTTTAAAGAAATTATTCTTTCTTATATTCAGTCTTATTTGGTTAAGTAGGAATTTCCTGCGCACATTTGTGTTTCTAGATGTTGTCATTGTGAAAGGTTTCAGTTTGCCCTTTTCCACTTATGATTCTGCTTTTATTTTTCCCCAATTTAGATCTACAATGTGCATCATTTGTAAGTATAACATACCCATAATATAAAGTAACAACAAAGTAAACACAGCAAATAGACAGTTCTTCTTGGGTCACTTATGTGTGATGGTTGCCATTTAATAATGTCAAGGATTGTATATCAGTTATCTGCCACATTTATGGTGAGCTAAGGCTACTGAGTTCCGTTTACTAAGATTGGGAGTTAAGAGCCAGTGTGGTGTAGTGGTTAAGAGCAGTGGTTTGGAGCGGTAGACTCTGATCTGAAGAACTGGGTTTGATTCCCCACTCCTCAACATGAGCGGCAGACACTAATCTGGTGAACTGGATTTGTTTCCCCACTCCTACACATGAAGCCAGCTGGGTGACCTTAGGCTAGTCACAGCTCTTGGAGCTCTCTCAGCCCCACCTACCTCACAGGGTGTCTGTTGTGGGGAGGGGAAGGGAAGGCGATTGTAAGCCGGTTTGATTCTTCCTTAAGTGGTAGAGAAAGTCGGCATATAAAAACTAACTCTTCTTCTTCTCAAGTGGTCTGCATGCCTATCAGAAACATGTGGGCTTATGGGAAAGGCCACTATTGCATAAGGCGTTAGAGCTGAGGTACAAAAAATAACAATGATGAGGATTAGGTATTAAGACAAATAGTGAGGATTAATTTTGAAGACATATGAAGAGGGAAATATTCTTTTCATCTCTATAAAAACAAATGGGAGGAGATGGTGAGAAAAGGGAGGGGATACCTTTGAGACAGAAGAAATGGTCTGGTTACCAAGAAACAGGATGCCTTGTAGCTGAGAGACAGAAGGTTTGGCTGCATAAAAGGAAAGAATCCTTGAAGGGATGTTTAGACAAGAACTTCAGTTTGGCCACAAAAGAGAACTCTTTTCAGCCACATATGCTGCACCGGCTAAAGAACTGGATATTTGATGAGCCCTTGAAGATCCAGCCTGCCATGAAGACTCAAGGTTATAACAACAGCAGGTTTTTCCAATCGAACACAAAAAAAGATGAAGGAATGTTTATGTGGCTAACATTTAAAGTACTATGAGAACAAAGCTTTTACTAGTTTGGTCCATGCCTGTGCTTACAATTGATAATAGTTTGTTTCAAAATTCATATCAGTGTCACTTGCATCTCTAAAAGTCTCTTGTATGCTGATTACTATATAATTGTCTTTTTTTAAATTCTGGAAACACCAGAACATTTTGGGAAAACAAAAAGACAAAGATATGTATGTTTTCAAAATGAACTCGAATATAGGAAGATTATAGTTCAGTTCAGACACTGCATGAAATCATAGTTTAAGTATGGTTGGTTTGAACATCTGAGCACAGACCACTATTCCCAGTTATAGTTATGTCAAACCAGGGATCTGAAGTCAAGGATATGACATTGGTTTCGTGCCCACCATTAATCTAACCTGTTTTTTTGTGTGGTGTATGAATGCAGACCCAGAAGTGATCCTGGCTTGTTCCTTCCCAGCGTACAGAGAGAAGGCAGTGAAGCCAGCATTTCTCAAGGCAAACTAGGTTGTGAGTGATCATCTGTGAGCAGAATCTGGAATCACAAACTAGACATAGCTAAAATAAACCATGTGTTTGCTGTACTGAGACTCCTACGCAGCTCTTGAGAGCAGGGAGATCTCTGAACGCCCATTTACTCATGGAGCGCCTTCATTTTAGTTGCCTCTTTGGCTTTGATGCCCCGTATGGATCTTCAGTCCTTTATGTTCACTAGCCACATTTTTCCAGAAACACACAGCGTTTATTCCTAGGAGGTTTCCCCATGCCACATTCAACTCCATGTATCCACAACCAAAGTTTTCATCCACTATTTGCCATTAGAATACTCTGTCCACTACTTTCAGAACCCTGGCCCAGTTCTTTGTGTTCAGTTCCATAGGTGTGATTACTATGTCCAGAAGCAACATGCTCTCAACCAAAGCAACCTGATCCTATGCCAGGCTTGCTTAGAAGTAAATTACACTGCATTCCCTGGGTCTTCTGAATGGTCACAGGATTGCAGCCTTACTTTATGAGGCATAGTTCTCCAGTAAAGGGTAGACAGGAACCGCTATAGCAGTCTTGTATTAGGTAGGCTGCAGTCAGACACGGAAGGTTGAGTTTACATCCTAAAATAACACATTTCATTAACCCATGATTGTGTTACTTTACCTAGCAACAGCTGTATTTAAAGGTCAAAAAATGATTGTGGCATTTTTGGACTCAGTCAACATTTAACAGTAAACGGCCATAGCTAATGGAATGGGTAATGGAATTGCGTTTACAGTAAAGAGTCATAAACCATTGTTTTGACTTTTCCATGTAGCATTGAAATGTGTATGTAATTTGCTTAGCAAGTTTACTGGCAATTGCTGTCAAGGTTCAGAAAGTGCAAGCCATAGGGAAAAAGAAAGGCCTTGGGCAAAAACATTACACTACTGTATGCAAGCAATATCTCCAAGTATATTAATTTTTGCTTCATTGCATGACCTGTTATGGAAGGTCATCCATGTTTAAATAGACTCAAGATGAACATTCATTTAAATATATAGTGTACAGCGATTGTGTATCATTGATTTGATCATTTGGCCCCATGCCCCTTTTATACATACCCTGGGATGCCTCAAAGGCATCTAGATTTTTAGTTATTGACATAGGATTTGCTTTATAACATTAGCATTTAAAAATGTAATCTGCCATAAATAAGCTATACAGCTTTGTAGATACAGAGAGAGTTATTTGACAATGGCTCATAATTTTCAGGAGGGTTAATGTATCAAGTTTGAGGACAGAATCTATCAGACATTTCACATTACTTCTTTATCGTTTCCCCCCTAAATTTTCACTTTCATAAACCATGATCCAAAATGTGAGAATCTCTATAGTAGAAGTATACTTCTGCAGGAGAGTTCAAGGTCGCAAGACTAATAGAATAGTGCCAATTCAGTTTAATTTACCAAAACTGTTAGAAATTCTACCCTACGATTGAGAAAGAGGAATAATTCTTCTTATAAGTAATGCATGAAGATCATTATCAGAACAAGGCGGGACAATCTGAAATAAAAACTGATACGAACCGTTGGCATCAACACACATCTTTGAAAGTCATCTACGCAGAAATCAATAGCACAACTCATTTGCACATACATTTGTTATAGACTTTTGTGCTAGGGCCATGTCACACTTTATTTAAGAAAGGCCTTTCTACTTCAAAGGGTCCTCAAAGTCCTTTGGTTCTAGAAGTTGTTGAAGAAAGGTGGACATAAAAGTATTTTAGATAAAATAAATAAATAAACTGGCTAAGAAGCTATAAATAAAAATCACAACATTATAAGCAAAACCCAGTTGCAGGCAATAATACAAATTCTGCACCATTGCAATAATAAAAGTTGATTAGTATTAGAGATTTGGGTCAATAGGTCAGGCATAGCTTGATGCCTAAAGTGTATCCGTGGATACCCAGTTCCAAAGCAAGGGTGTCTCCACTGAAAGGGCCTTTTCTATTTGTCCTGTCTCACTTCCAAAGGCAGGGGTATCTTTAGAAGGACCTTCCAAAGTAATCTTAATTCTCAGGCAGGGCAAAAACGCACGGCTGTTTCATCTTGCGATTCTCCTTTGAATATAGCAAATCTCCGTCGCCCAAACACTTGGACATCTCCCTCATGAGAGACCAATCCGCTCCCTTGCACAACTTTACCTGGTTTTCCAATCCCTGTAATGGTCCGATTTAAAGAGAAGAATAGCTGTAATTGGGAGAAGACTGCCGGTGCGTTTCAGCATGCAGATCGACTCCACTTCCTTCCAGCACCCCATGAAGGATGTTCTCTCGAACATTTGCAGCACAGTTTCAGATGACACCTCCACCTGCCTCAGGGACCCTTCCAAGTTGGGGGCCTGTGCAGTGGAGGAGTGAAAGGAACCTCACCGGAGAGGCAGTTGTGGCGGGCAGGGTGGCAGGCGGGCTGCGGAGGAAGACCCAAGGGCAAAAGAAAATGAAGTTATTAGAGGAAATTGCTGCTTTACGTCCTGCAGAAGAAAGAGTTTTTGAGATTGCCAGGGAACGAGGTGAGAAGAGGAGGTCAGTCCCATAAAAGATCGGTGTGAGCCTGGGTGGCTGGTGCAGCTGCTTTTGCGGGAGGGGCAGGCAGCTTGGTGCCATCCCTTGGCAGGCTCTCTCTGTGCATTCAATTTTTTGAACGTGGGTTGGGAAGGCATGAGACATTTCAGGGACAAAGCACAGGGGTTTTAGCCATATGTTAACGGCCCCAGTTTCATGGAGAAGGTGGTCTTCCAGATAATCTGTTTCCAGACCATTTAGGACTGTACACGTCAAGACATGTACACCCTAACACATGAAGAATCAGGGTATTGTTTCCAATTAAACACTTCAGAAAATCATTGTTATAGTGAACTTATGATTTTCATTGTTTTTTTGGTTTTTATTTTAGGGAAAATCATGCATTAAACAATTGAGTACAGATTTACTAATATATTCTTTGGTAAATCATTTAGTTCAGTAAAGGATGGAG
This sequence comes from Euleptes europaea, assembly GCF_029931775.1. NCBI lineage: Eukaryota > Metazoa > Chordata > Lepidosauria > Squamata > Sphaerodactylidae > Euleptes > Euleptes europaea. Next base: position 31,467,779 of record NC_079320.1, on the reverse strand, counting down.
TAGAAAAGTAGGAAAGAGATGAGGGGAACCCTTTACACATTTCATGCTACTGTTTATTTTTTATGCAGTTCCACATATTTTACATTCAGACATGTTTGAAACTACATTGTAGATTTGTTAAAGAAAAAAAGTTGCTTTATCACATTTGCTCTGTCAACGAGGGCATATGGGAAAAATAAATTCATCAGAACCTGGCATTAGATATTTATTCCCACTTCTAATCAGTAGTATATCATAATTTTAGCTCGCTAATGGAATTTAAAGCAATTATTGTAACAATTCTGTCATGGAACTGCAGTGGAATAGTGGTTTTGTTTACTTATCCCGGTGATAATTTAATCTTACAGCTAATCCATCAAAAAATAATCTTAGACTCTCTATAAAACTGGTTTATGGCAGAAGAAATACTAACAAGTGTCAGGCTGAATTGCTTCTCAAAGACAGACTAATTACAGGTTGTTTGGGGAGCAATAAAGAATTTTGTAGGGCGAAATTGCCAGCAGAATCCATCAGCAGTTGAATTTCTCTTCTTATTTTGTATTGGTTATTTATGTTCACATTATTACTTTAATACTTTGAGTACTCCCATTCCATATAAAACAAACTTTTTTCAAAAGCACATGACCTAAATGAGATTCTTATAGGGTCTTTCATGTTTGCAGTTCACAGTTACAATATTAATCTGAGACAAGAAGGCCCGTCTTAGAATGAATGCCCTGATCCTGGAGAGGAAGGGAGAGCTCCCTTGACTCCTATGAGATGGTTCCACATACTATCCTGAACATGATGGCTAGTTGCAGGATTACTCCTTTAGTAAATGCAACCAGTATTCAGACTTTTCTGCGCCAGGTCTTGAGCGAAGTCAAAACAAAGACAAAATAAAATACAAGACAGTAAACATTAAAATACAGCTTGGCAAATTAAACCCATCTCTGGAGTGTAAGGATGCACATTCTTTTAAAGTGCACAGAATTCTCCATTAATCTGTCTAGCACAGTGATGGCGAACCTTTTAGAGACCGAGTGCCCAAACTGCAACCAAAAACCCACTTATTTATCGCCGAGTGCCAATGCGGCAATTTAACCTGAATACCACCCCCAGAGGGGGCCCAGAGGGAGAGGCTAGGGTTGCCAAGTTCCTCTTTGCCATGAGTGGGAGGTTTTTGCGCCTGAGGAGGGCGGGGTTTGGGGAAGGACTTCAGTGCCATAGAGTCCAATTGCCAAAGTGGCAATTTTTTCCAGGGGAACTGATCTCTATTGGTTGGAGATCGCTTGTAATAGGAGGAGATCTCCAGCTAGTACCTGGAGATTGGCAACTAGTTCCTTAGTGTTTTCTCTCTACATATCAAGACAAATGGAAAGGTGTTTGGAGGATGGCTTGTGGGCACTTCAAAGGTGGAATAGGACTGCACGCCCCTCCGCCCGCACAGACCCAGAGGGCGCCGGAGAAGCCGCTGGAGGGAAAGAAGGAAGGAAGGAAAGAAGGGAAGGGAGAAGGAAAGGGAAGGGAGGGAGGGAGAGAAAGAAAGAAAAAGAGAGAGAAAGGGAGAAGGAAATGGAGCAAGGGAGAGAAAGAAAAGTAGGGAAAGAAAAGGACAGAGGGAGACAGAAAAAGAAAGAGGCCATTTATGCATGGGAGGTTTTGCCTTGGATTTGCCACTCGGTGGGGCGTGGCGGCGGCGGCAGGCTAGTGAGAGGCGAGCAGGGTAGGGCGGAGGACGCCTCCTTCGCACCCACCGGCCAGCCACGCCCCTCCACCCGCACAGGCCCAGAGGGCGCCGGAGAAGCCGCCGGCCATGCCGAGTGTGGGCGCTCGGCTTCTGTTCCCCGCTCTCCCACCCACCTGGCCGGCCACGCACGCTCCAGTGGCGGCAATGGCAGCAGCTTCTGTGGGAGAGTCCGGGGGCCACCGCCAATGATGTCGGAGGTTCCCCACCTCCGGGGTACAGCCTCCCCCATCCGGGGCAGGGCAGAGCCGGAAAGGCCAGCGGCTTGGAGGAACCGCGCGTGCCGGCAGAGAGGGCTACGAGTGCCGGAAGTGGCACCCGTGCCATAGGTTCGCCAACACGGGTCTAGCACAACTCTCCTGCCCACTCTTGCCCACTCTCAGGTGATTAAGCAGTGAGAAAAAAAGGGCAATGACCACACTTCTGGTTGCTAGGTCAACAATGCCCTAGAATTCCCCCAAACTCTATGGTCTTCACCACAGTGGCAGGGGGAATTCTTAGAGCATAACTGATGCATAGGGTTGCCAAGTCTGGATTGGGAAGTACCTGGAGATTTTGGGGGGGTGGGGCCTGCGGAGGGGAGGGACCACAGCAGGGTATAATGCCATAGAGTCCACCCTCCAGAGCAGCCATTTTCTCCAGGAGAACTGGTCTTGTTCATCTGGAGATCAATTGTAATAGTGGGAGATCTCAAGTTGCCAACAAGAGGTTGGCAACCCTACTGATGCTGTCATGTCACTTGCATTGTCAGTCAGCAATGCTCTCCCTCCCTACAGTACAGTACACCTAGCAAAATCTCCAGGGGGTTGTCAGCACAGGGCAGACAACTCTAATGATGTAGCATACAAGGCAAGGCCTCCTCATAAATGCCTGATCGCACAAATCTCACAAACAGGGCCTCTACACAATTCAGTGTTCATATGGATGATCTCTGTAGTAGAGGGAAGGCAGCGGTGACACCTTCAGGCTGTAGCCCCTGCTGCTATTCCATACAGCAGTGGGAGCCAAGATGAGGTGCTAACCGTTTTAAAACATACATAATAAAAACCAGCACCTTGAATTGCACCCGGAAACAGATTGGATGTCAGTGCAGACAGGACACAACTGATATGGTCCTTGCTACCCCCTTCAATCAATATCATGGCTACAGCAGTCTGCACTAATTGAAGTTTCCAAATGCTTGCAGTTAGGGTTGCCAACCTCCAGGTAATAGCTGGAGATCTCCTGCTATTACAACCGATCTCCAGCCGATAGAGATCAGTTCACCTGGAGAAAATGGCCGCTTTCGCAATTAGACTCTATGGCATTGAAGTCCCTCCCCTCCCAAACCCCGCCCTCCTCAGGCTCCACCCCAAAAACCTCCCACCGGTGGCGAAGAGGGACCTGGCAACCCTAGGGTGGAGCCTGAGGAGGGTAGGGTTTGGAGAAGGGGGGACTTCAATGCCATAGAGTCCAATTGCCAAAGCGACCATATTCTCCAGGGGAACTGATCTCTGCCACCTGGAGATCAGTTGTAATAGCAGGAGATCTGCAGCCACCACTTGGAGGTTGGCAACCCTAGATACAGGGCAGGTATGCTGGGTCTGTGAGGAGGAAATGTGTAATTTCACTCTCCCACCATTCATGGGAGAGAGAAGGATTGTCTGAACTGAGCCATCACGTGGAGGCTTCTTTCAAGTCATTAATGTGTAGAAACATTCATGTGAAATAACCTTTCTCCATGTGAATGAATCAATATTTTGTCAGAGAAGATCCATGGAAATTATTTGGTAAAGACAGCGTGTGAGAAGCTCACCATGAATTCCCTTGTAAAGGCACCCTTAGCTTGACATTATGACTTACCAGAAAAGTCTAAAGGAAGAGGAAATGTGTGGTCGAAAATATGGAAGGCAATTTATGTATTCAGAAACAGATTTTTTTCCTGGTGTGGAATTTAGAAGGAGAAATAGGCTATCGAGCATTTACAAATGTCATCAACTTTTATCTAACAGCCACCAAGGCCTGTATTCAACTCAAAATGGCACAAAATGTTTTAAATTATGTATGAATCATGTTTGGGTTTGGCTATAGGACACAGCGTATCAGTAGGAAATGTTTGACACCTGCTGTGGTTTAAACCTTTTGAAAAATATATTTTTTTCCGGCATCTCATTTAAATCTCATTTTATAAAATGGAAACAATATTCAGAAATGCCAGCCTAAACCATAATGAATTTGGAAGCATATCATAAGAAGAATACATAATACATAATATCAGAAAATAGTTTCCTTAAAAATAGAATTTTAAAAACACTTTATATTGTCTGTTTAATAGGGTCTAGGGATAACAGGGATAGGGATAGATTCTCAGTTAGTATTAGGGAAGTTTACAGCACCTGTGCAATAAGCCTTTTCCCTTTTTTCCCTTACAAAAGATTTTCTTTGCTATAATATTTTGTCTTGGAGTTACTTTTTTTGTCATTTTCAAAACAAAGTGTATTTCACTGGGAGATATTTTGTGGGTGGGGGATCTGTGGACATTATTTGCTAAATTAAAAAAGGAAAAGGTGCAAGCACAGGGGTCATTACTGACCCATGGGGTGACGTCACATCACGACATTTACTAGGCAGACTATGGTCTTTTATGCATAGGTTGGATCTCCCTGCTTGGACCTGGGTTCACCACACATCAAAGTAACCTGGGTTGGGGAAACTGTATGCATTGGTTTGAATAATCAGGGACAGAACTGTGTGCTAATCGAACCATGAATACAGAAAAGCAGTCTCCCAAGCTCAAATCAAGTCCCACCCCTTTAAATGCTGCTCTGTAATTGGTTTACTTCGCAGTAATCCCTGTGAGAGAAGATTTCCTTCCCCTCAAACCCAATTGCCGCATAAAAAAGCATTTTAAGAACAAAAAAACAAAAATGGAGCAATCTGAAAGAAGGGGGGGGATCCAAGCCTCATTTTTAAAAAGCCTTTCTTTTGCTCAGAAAGAGCTCTGAGGTAGCAGGAAGCACTTGAATCCCCGCCTCTTTACACACTGCTTTGTGATTGGCTGTGAGAGAAGCCAGTCTTCTGTTTTCCCATGTTTAACCATTGCATGCTGGTTTGAGGAGGGGGTTGGAAAAGGGCGGGGCGTGATGGTGTGGGGAAGCTGAACCTGAGAACGGAGTATGCATGCTTTGTGACTCCGGAATGAGCCAGGATGAACAGTTTAATTCTGGCCAGAAGAGGAATGGGAAAAGCCAGATTCATTTTGCGGCAAAACAGCGTTGAGCTTCCAAGGAATGAGATATCGTGCATACTGAATAATTTGATCCTGGCTGAAACGGGGAATAAAGGAGGTTAAAGCAACCATGCATAAAACACCTTTGTTTACAGGGTGGTTTGTCATTGCCTTCCCCAGTAGTCTACACTTTACCCCCAGCAAGCTGGGTACTAAATTAGGGGTTATCAAAATGTTACTGTTTTCAGTCTCTGATACTGTTTTGTAAATGTTCATTTCCTGTAAGTACCCAATAAAACATTAATGCAAAAAAGTGATTATAGCAAAACCATGTACAATAATGACAGCTGCCAAAGTATGCATATTGGAAGAAAAACACAAGGCATTCTGATATTCCAGTCCTGAAGTTTTGGGGAATCCAAGGCATGTGTGAACTTCTGCATTTAACTGGGCTGCCCTATTTTCTTCAACACTGGGAAATAGCCAGTGCATAAGATAGGAAGGTGTTAGGGGGAGCATTCATGACAACCTCATGACTTATATTGTATCAAACTATAAATGTATCAGAGACCAATAGAATGTTGAACATCAGTCACAACTAATTTAATTCTGAATTTTTAACAATTACCTCTGAAGAGGTATTTTTCATAGTACACATATTTTGTTTGTTTGTTTTGATTTGTATCCTGCCCTCTTTCCCGTCTGAGGCTGGGTTCAGGGCAACTAACATCATTAAAACAACACAATATAATACAATAAAACCACAACGTACAATAAATAAGCCTTAAACATTAAACATCGGTTTCCAATTACTGATCAAATTATACAATTAAGCAAGTGGCAAAGTGAAGTGTAGTGTAGTGAAGTAAAAACAAATCAAGGTGACATGGAAAACTTCTAGACACATATTTATTGGAAGATGACAAAGTGTGAGAAGAGAAAAATCATTTTATCCAAATACAAATTGTCTCACATGCTGTCGAGCGCTGGACAGAACCCTTGATATAGAGACTTCTGCTACATTTTTTTTAAAAATGGAAGTGCTATAAAAGGATGCTGGACATAATTTATTGAAATTGGAAAATGGAAAGAATGGCTCAGATTTCAAAGCTTAGTATGCAACATCCTCTAAAAGATGAAAGAATTAAGTTACAGCAGGCAGGTGACAGTGACAGACATTTGTCATAGCTGTCGTCATTGTATTCTAAAAAGAATGGCCACTGTGTCACCCCATAAATAGGGCCTAAGAAACACAAAAGGAAGCTAAAAGCAATGGGACTACTGACACAAATAAAACAGCTGAAGTTATGCAAAGGCAGTGAAAACCTCAAAATAACTGACTGAAGAAAGATGTTGGCCTCGCAATCCTTTGCCTATCTTTGCTGTTTATTAAATCTCCTGCATATAAGGTATTGCACCTGCTTAAATATCCTTAAAGTTAGCTTTTAAGTGGTGAAATGCAGAACAGATGCACGGACTGCTTAAAGAACTCTTACTAGGTGCATACGAAATTGTCAGCAAACTTTTCACAAACACATTTTTTGCTCGCTCATGTGGCATCCACCTGAGGTTTGCTGGTAGCACTCTTGATTGCATTGCAAAGAGCATCCGATTGAAAGCTAACCCTGATGCCCAAGAAAGTACTTTCCTTCCATTTGTAACTGAGTATCCTCGGAGCGTCCAAAAATATTCAATAGCACTTATCTTTAAAGTGGACTTTGCTGGACTATAAATGCAGGCCCCGTAGAAATCTATTTGGACAGGGAGGGATGTTTAGTTAATATAAGACCTTCTAATAATTTACACAGCCTATCTCCAGTCCTACCATGTTTTACATTATAGTTCACACTGTTAACACTTGGCTGATGCATCATGAATCTCCTAATGTACCCAAACTACAGAAACATCTGGCTTAAACAGCAACATGCCAATCCACTGAGAAAATTCACAGAGGACTCAAGACTTTAAAAAGAAATTGTACATGTTATATAAAAGACAGTGGGCTGCATGTTAAGGTCATATTCATGAACGTATAAAAACCCTTGAGATTTATAAAAGCCTACAGGGCTTTTTCACTTTATTAAATGCTGCAGTACATCCCTTAACATGGCTATAGTGCTTGTGGAAAGGTATAGGAGCTTTCCATCTCAATAGCCCCTATGTATGGGCAGCCCATAATTGTAACCTCAGGGCTATCTCATGCACGAATACAGAACATTTCCATCTGTGGAAGATACTTAACCCCACTGAATGATGTCAAAATCATTCTACCCAGTGTGGTAAAGGAGTCAGCCTGCACAGAATTGCTTGTGCTTCAGTACTTTAGGATGAAATCGAAAATTCAGGAGAAATCCCTGGCCAAAATTTCACTCTGTATTGTGCAGATGGTACATTCTGTATTGACTGAGTTTTAATTATTCCCTCCTGCTTTGCACTGCTCAAGGTAAATCACTTGTGTAGATACTCCCAGGACCAGTACCATACTTTTTAGGGCCGCAGTTTGTTCCCTGTAATGAAATTATGGTTGAAGTGGCTGACAACACCCATAATAAATGCCGCCTAACTTCTTGCACACTTCTGCTCTGGAGATCTGTAACTGGGATGGGATGTGAAGAGGCGTACATTTACACAATCAGATAAGTATCTACCCTACTGTGTTGCATGTCAGTTGCAATCCTATATAAACACATGCATACTACTTTTAGGTTTGTTCAAACATAGAACATAATGGTCCAGGTGGATTAGATGTGCATTGGATGCCGCACAGATACACTTTCCCCAGTTGCATCCATGGCATGCTTGCAGTCCATCAATTGCTGTGCCACCCAACAGATTAGTAGTTGCCAGTATGCAGTGTCAGGTGGCTGTGGCAGAACAGCTGCTGTGACAGATGTCTAGGTAGCAGAAATTGAGATAATGGAGCATCACAACAGATCGTAATGTTGCACTGGCAAAAGAATAATTGTGAGTACCACATGGTGATCTTCCTCCTTTCCAAGCATCCCAACAACACAAAAAAGGGACTGCTTTGAGGGGGGAGTTCAGGAATAACGTCTGATTCAGCACAACAAACTGCAGAAGAGCTATGGACAGTCTAGCTATCATATTCCAGGTGGGGCTCTGAAGAAATAAATGAAAAATCAGTGATTTATCATAATGGTCAAGGACATATAACCCCTTCTCACCAAGACCAAGTGTTCCTGTGTTTTTATTTTAGTGTGTATCATTTGTTAAAAAAAGGTAAAGGTCCCCTGTGCAAGCACCGGGTCATTCCTGACCCATGGGGTGACATCACATCCCGACGTTTACTAGGCAGACTTTGTTTGTGGGGTGGTTTGCCAGTGCCTTCCCCAGTCATCTTCCCTTTACCCCCAGAAAGCTGGGTACTCAATTTACTGACCTCAGAAGGATGGAAAGCTGAGTCAACCTTGAGCCAGCTACCTGAAACCAACTTCCGTCAGGATCAAACTCAGGTTGTGAGCAGAGCTTGGACTGCAGTACTGCAGCTTACCACTCTGCAACACGGGGCTCCTGTATCATTTGTTAGTACAGGTTAAATAAGAAAAGTTATTTTTAAGGCTAGAGGTTTATGCTTATAATAAATATCTTCCTTCAGTACATAAAAATTCCTTGGCTTTTCAAGCACCCTGCTCATGGTCATACCACAGGGGCATTTCTTTTCTTTGCTCATGAAAGATCCACCAAGCAGAAGCGGGATCTGGTGGGCACAGTTTAGTGTATTAAATGGACATCACCGATTGTGGGGGGGGGGGCAACTGATACCACTGACATTTATTAAGCAGTTTTTACTGTATTCTTAAAGCACTATTTAAATGGAAGGGTTTGTGTCATCAATTCATAAACCTGCTCTCCAGAAAAAATCATAGATGGGTGAATCACTGCTCTAAGTGGAACATTGTACCCACAGCACTGTAAGGAGGCAAACAGAAAGGTCTTTGGTATGTCCAATAGAGGTTATCTATGTCTGGAGCCTCTTTGGATTCTGTTCAACACTGCCTAGTGAGGACTCAGGTTAGCATTTTTTGTCTGGTGTAAAAATGTATGACATTAATAGTAACACCAGTTTCTAAGTACGGTATTTGATATGTGGCAGGAATACTTCTGTTCAGCCCATTCCTGAGAGCTGCAGTGGCCAGGGATGGCATGGCTGCACCGCCACTTGGGCTGTTGAAAAAAAAAATCGGTATAGTTCGGATTCGGCCGAATTCGGCCCGTCTGGATTCGGGATATGCCGAAGTCCGAACTCCCCTGCTTTGGGTCCGTGCAATTCGGCACGAATTCAAAGTTCAGGGAAAAAATTCGGCCGAATAAAGCAATTAAAAACACAACTGCGCCTTTCCGCAGCTCCAGGGGGGCATTTTTGGGGGTAGAGGTCCCAAACTTTCAGCGGAGCTTCAAAGGACCCTTCTTGCAAGACCCCCCCAAGTTTTGTAAAGATTGGGTCAGGGGGGGCTGAGATATGCGCCCCGAAAGGGGTCCCCCAACCCCTAATGTGCATCTCTGAGCAGAACTTGCTGCCCACACACAAAGCTCCCAGCCCCGACAAACAGCTGAGCTGCGGGGAGCAAGGGCGGGGCAGGTGCGAAGAAGTTTGCAAAGCAACACAACCATGCAAAGCAACACGTTTGCAACCATGCAAAGCAACACCTGACACCTGGGACTTTGCAAACCATGGAAAGGGACAGAGGCAGCTAGCTATGCATAATGAGCAGGAGGGGGTGGAATTTCCCCTTTTGCATCGGACTCGAGTCGGGACCAGGCAAATGCATTCTTTAAGTCACCATTTGAAAACCAGTTTTGAGCAAGCATCAAAATAGACCTAACCAATCTTATGAATGAGGGAAAACCTGAGGACACACAACTGAAGCCCCCCCTCAAACCAGGGAGAGAGAGACTCGAGGGGGCACACACACCCCAGGCAGAACGGGCGAAAGCCCCCTTTGGCTTCCCCCACCCACCCACAGAAACTGCTCCCTCCCCACACACACACAGGCTCTGCTTCCCCCCCCCCCCACACACACACACCAGGAGAAAAATTATAGATTAAAGCCCCCAAAGGGGTCTTACTGTGGCTGTCTTCTGTTCCATCAGGAGGGGCTGGGAGGACTGGGTAATCCAATACGATTCTATTTAAGCACGGGAGGTTTTGCCTTGGATTTGCCGCTCTGGAGATGCATACAGGATTGGGTGATCCATTCATCCCAATAAGGAAAAGGGGAAAGCCCATATCTCGGGACCCCCGGGTCCAATGTTTACAAAACTTGGGTGTCTCTTAAGAAGGCTCGTCTGAAGCTATGCTGAATGTTTGGGGGCTGCACCCCCAAAAATGCGCCCCCTGCAGCCACGGAAAGAGAAAAGGGGGAGCCCATATTTCTGCCCCCACTGAACCCATCTTTACAAAACTTGGGGGGTCTCTTAAGAAGGTTTGTCTGAAGCTATGCTGAAAGTTTGGGGGCTGCACCCCCAAAAAAGCACCCCTGCAGCCACGGAAATGGAAAGGGGGAGGGAAAAGGGGTAGAGCCCATACCTCGGGACCACCTAACCCAATGTTTACAAAACTTGGGGGGTCTCTTAAGAAGTCTGAAGCTGAAAGTTTGGGGTCTCTACCCCAAAAAATGCGCCCCCTGCAGCCACAGAAAGGAGCTAATGTGCACACACACCCCAGGAGGATTTCTCTCTCTTTCTCTCCCCGGCTGGGCCGCGCAGCAGCGGATTCCTCCAGTACTCAATCCTGACTGATTGGCCAGAAGAAGACCCAGCTTGGCCACCAATTGGCCAGGGGAGAATGCTGCTTACTGACAGTTATGCTGCTGCGTCCCGAATTTGCTGAATTTATTCATGAACTCCCGAACTTGCTGCATTCGGCTCCCCCGTTTTCCCGCCATTTTTGAGTTCGGTTCGTCCCGAACTAAAAACCGCCGAATCAGGGGAAATTCAGCAGTTTTTCGGTTCTGGCCGAACCGAATCGACAGCCCTAACCGCCACCATGGGACCTCCAATATGGTTCCACGGCCGCAGCAAAGTAAAAAAAAGGGGGGGTATTTCTAAAAAACCCAAAATGGGGGAAAGCCCCACAGAAAACAGCGATATTGAGCCAGCAAAAAGGTGATGCAGCACTGCCCTTGCTTTAGGGGGTGTTCCCGGGCTGAAAGGGCTAGGAAGCTGCCTAACGGCAGTTCCACACACACCCCTCCCCAGAATGTCCCAGGACGCCTCCCGGGATGCCAGCGTGAGGACTTGCACAAGGAGAATGCCGGTAGGGGGTCACACCACCTCCTAAGCCCATTTGGCCCCCAACCTCAGGAATGGGCTGTTAGTTTAAAAAAACCTAGATGTATTCTCATAAATGCCAGATTATGATATTGCCACTTTGCAAACTCACACGGGAACACACGAAGCTGCCTTATAGTAAGTCATCCCATTGACCTATCAAGCTCAGTATCACCTACTCTGACTGGCAGCAGCTTTCCCGGGTCTTTCACATCAGCTTCTGCCTGAACCTTTTTAATCGAAGATGCTGAGGGCTGAACCTGGGACCTTCTGCATGCAATACAGATTTGGGGGCCACTGAACGACACACCCTCTCCTAACCGTAGAGTCACCTAATGGCAGTATGTTTGAGTAAACGTATGAGCCACCAGTCAGAGCTCCACATGTGCTCCAAAACTGAAACAAATGAGGTAATCCTTGTCCCCCAAAAGCTCAGTTTGCACACTGAAGTGCCGGTTGTGTCCACTAGAGCCTGAAGACTGGAATGATTGCATGAAATAGCAGTGAATGAGCCTGCAGGGAGCCAGCTTCCCTCATGTTCTTTTTAAAAACATTGGTGGATTAACACCCTGGCATTCACAACAGCAGAGCACAGAGGTTCCAAAGAATTTGAAAGGAAGCACTAGCCAAGCCCAGCCATATTTCTTGCTGGTATGTTTTTTCAGAATCACAGAACACTGACTGTCCAAGAAGCTTGTTTAAAACGTTTCTACATTTTCCCTGGGAAAGTATTACAGTACCCAACAAACCTGGCTTTTATGAAAGAGTGAACTTGTAAATCTTTCACCAATTTAGCAGGCCTATATGCGGTTAAGGAAGCAGTGGGAAGCCATCTCTCTTTCAGCAGCTTACTTGCAGCAGGTGTATTATACCATTGATTCTGGAGGAAATCACAGGTGAAAATGTGGCATGGAATTTCACCCCCAGCCCTACAAAAATACTAGAATCAAAAGGGGGTCAGTTTAGGGAGATCTTCCAACTTAAGCCAATACTGGAGAAATGGAAATTATATCCTCTGTTGGAGCCAAAGTCTCCATACTAGCATTTCCGCCACAGTACATTGTGCCTTGTGCTAATGAACAGGGGTTGAACAGATCTGCCAGAACTGTAATAAACTCATTTTATATGTAGTATAAACCTTTGCCAGCACTCTTTGGAAAAAGTGACTTTTTCTCGGGGGGTGGGGGACCATAAACCTAATTGTGACTTGTAGATATAGATTACTGTGTATAACTGTGTTTTGGTGATACAGACTGCCAAACCCCCAAACCCTCGATGCTGTGTTGTTCCCATTCATTTTATTGAGTTGTGCAGCTGAAAGGTTGGTAAAGAGGGAGCACAGTTACCCTAAACTTATGAAAGGATAGGGTACATATTTTCAAAATGAAGAAATGGTGATAGAAAGACATCATCAGAGCAGAAGTCTGCGTGACTGAAATCACGGTCACAGGCAGCACAGGAAAAGGGCAGTGTGAGCTGCTGTGCTGGCCCTAAAAGACATGGGATAAAGCAGATTATTTTGCCAATTAATGGTAGCATATATGCACACACACAGATTTTACAGACCTGTTCATCCTGCTGTAGCTGATAGATGAGGGGCTGCAGTGGCATAGTGATCAGAGTCTAGGACGAGGACCTGGGCTGACCAGGTTTGAATTCTTCGCTCAGCCATGGAAGGCCCACCAGCTGACCTTGGGCCTGTCACAGTCTCTCAGCCAAACTTACTCTCCCAAGGCTGTTGTGGTGAGGATTAAGTGGGGGAGGGGGAGTGATCGCTGTGTTGGGTTTCCCATGAGGCAGAAAAGAGGGATATAATTTTTTAAAAAAACTTCACAGGGGAATAAAAACCCCATTGATCTGGGGAAAACAATTCTGTGAACACACTAAAATACCACCCCATCACTCCTGAATATTTTGATACATGGTATAATGGTTAGTGTGGAGTAGGGTTGTCAACCTCCAGGTACTAGCTGGAGATCTCCTGCTATTACAACTGATCTCCAGCCGATAGAGATCAGTTCACCTGGAGAAAATGGCCGCTTTGGCAATTGGACTCTATGGCATTGAAGTCCCTCCCCTCCCCAAACCCCACCCTCCTCAGGCTCCGCCCCAAAAACCTCCCACAGGTGGTGAAGAGGGACCTGGTAACCCTAGTGTGGAGGGTAGGCAGCATGGTATAGCTCAGTCTGGTCAGATCTTGGAAACTAAGCAGGGCCGGTACTTGGATGGGAGACCACCAAGGAAGACTCTGCAGAGGAAGGCAAAGGCAAACCACTTCTGCTTAGCCACTTACCTCGAAAGCCCCTTGCAGGGGTTGCCATGAGTCGAATGTGACTCGATGGCTCTTTACACACACACCCATGGCTAGCGCATTGAATGGAGAGAACAATGTTCAAATGGCTGCAACTGGGTGACTTTGGGCCAATCTCAATTTTCTCAGTCTAACCTACTTCACAGGGTGGTTACAAGAATAAAGTGGAGGAGGTGAGAATCATGTACACCACCCTGAGGAAAGGAGGGATAAAAAATGCGATAGATTCTGTGTTGTATCTTCTTGCAAAGATAACACAACCATCTGCCAGGCAACAACATGGTTTGTGATGCAGCAATGTCCAGGCTCCAGCAGAAGGGATCCAAAATGCAAGAATGCTGATGTAATGGGAAAACCCGTCCCCTTGCATAGGTGCAAAGGCATATGCAGTGCAAACTGAAGCACACTTGCCTGGAAGTAAGCCCCACTGCATAGACCCGAGTGGGATTCTGCTTAAGATTGCTCTTGCAATCACCGCTCGGCAGTCACAATGCAGGGGCTCATATCACTGCCACGCTGTTTAATAAAACCGCTGTGCCACACATAAGATTTATGGAGTGGTGGTGCCCTGGGGATTGGAACAGCACCTTACACAGCATTCTGGGGGCCTTTTTCTACCTCAGAACCTGGGACAGGGATGAGTTCCAGAGAAGTCAATGTGTTAGTCTGTTATAGCAAAAACAACACCGAGTTTGTAGTATTGTAAATAAGAGCATATGTATGTGAGTTTTTGATGGCAAGAGCGGCATTAGTTAGAGACAGGAAATAAGTCTCTGGTGTAATAAGTCCAGGTGATGAAGGAGATTCAAGTCAATAAAAGACATTATAATAAATGTGTGGATCTGTAAGGTATCATGGGTGGGACACAGACATCTTTGCCTTCTCGGCTAAAGGCAGGATGGCACATTAGCTATCACACATTAAATTGTTACTTGTGCTAGTTGCGGCACATTAATTGGGTTGGGCTGTTAGGACTTGATCATAAACATACAGTCTTTGTAAAGGTTGCAGAGAGTCTAACTAAAGGTTATACATGATTTATAGATAGGTCTAAATCGGAGTCAGTATTCAGAATTTGTTCCAGGAGTGCTAGTAAAGCGATATAAAAATGCTTCTGAGCATGTGCACAAGGTTTCCCTAACAAACCCTGCATCGTTTCCATTCTGACTTGCATTTATGTTTTTAATAAATTTAATGCCTAAAGGTATGCACATCGTGTTGCTGATAAGAACAGCTGCAATCGATGAGATGATTATTCCAAGACAATTCTGATCCAGCCGATGGGAACTGGTCCAGAACCAGGTTGTGGAGTCCAAATCCAATTTCTCACATAAATAAACAAAAGAAGTGAAAGTTGTGTTGCTTATATTTCAGTGGCCATTATTTTTGTGACCTTGTTTCATCACTCAAGCTTCAACTGCCTGGTATTTGGTAACAGGGGCTGTAATAGAAGACATACTTTTTGTAACTAGAAATAATAACTACTTTCTCCTAATCTAGGGGAATGCTGGGTTTTGAATGCATCAGTTGCACTCCATGAATGCTGGCAAGAACATTGAAAGCATTGCCGAGTGTTACAAATACCCAGTTGGATGTTCTGAAACCTCACAGGGTCACCTCTTTCTCTCCTCATTTAAGTCATAATAAATACATTCTCCCTGCCAAAAGGAATATATGTAAAACAAGAGAAACTTATCTGACCTTTTTAAAGCCCAGCCATCCATGGGAAACCCATGCCAAGGTAAACTGTGCAGTCCACTCTATGCCAAATAGGTCTGTTGTTTAAGTTTCACATATGGCAGTGGCCTGGGACTCATGTTTAGAAGCTTCCATTGTTCAGCCTTTCACAGATTCTTGTCAAACTAACATCCCATAGCTTTCACTGGTAGAAACAGTCAAGGTCAGCTTCAGTCAATCTCATCCCGAGATATCTTTTATTCTCACAATCACATCTTGACTTCTTTTCCCTTTCCAGGTGTAAGTCCAAAGCAAGAGATTAGCAAAGACTTCATCCAACAATCATACAGGCTTCAGATGAGGCAAGGTGAGAATTCAGTGCTTGAAGATCAAGAGAACAGAGTAGAAGATCTCTCTCTCTCTCTCTCTCTCTCTCTCTCTCTCTCTCTCATTTTTGTCCAAGGCATTGTTGTAGCAGAGGGCAAATTAGGACCCAATTTAATATGACATAAATGCAAAAGAAAAGAGCCTACGCACTCCTGCAGTATGCAATGGTCACCTACTTCATACATCATGAATGTCTTCAGGTCAACATCTCAGGTTGGGGCTTCACTGGCATCCAGATCCTGCATGGGTATGGATCAATCCTACAGATGACAGACTCTGGTCTGAGTAGACAATACTGACTTTGAGGGACCAAGGGTCTGATTCAGTATAAGGCAGCTTCACGTGTGTTCCATCCCATGGCTGATAAGAGGAGCGTCCATAGGTGGAACAGGTAGGAGAACATTTGTATGAGTAGAGATAAGGGAAGATGTGGTAGGTGTAGCGTGGCAGCGTGAATGGGGCTAGTAGTAGCCCTCCCACTGTTTGGGTGCACCAAACTGTCATCTCATTTCTCTGAAGTGTGATTATATGAGGGGAGAAACTGCTTCAAATTTGTTCTTTAATCTGGGGTTTCTACTCTGCATCACTTATGGTGCTAAAATTGTTGGCAACCTGACTGTTCTTGTTTCAGTCTAATACGCAGATGAAATAGAATAGGCACAGTGTAATTATTTTCAGTGCCATGTGGTTATAAAACTTCAGCTGGCGCCCTACAGTGTATATTTATAAAGAAAACATCTTTTCTTTTGATGTGTGCCTTTCTTGTGATGGCGACTGCGTGTAGGTGAAAACTGTTGGGCTATCTCAGCAATTTTCATATCACGGAGAAACCTTTTAAAAAGGGAAAATGACAGAACCAACACACGATGACATATGGTCGGCTGAATTCTTCATCTACTGGATAATTTTCTAACACAAACTATTTTTAATTCAATTTGGGGTTTTGCCCAGTTGTCAGGTAAGGAGACCTTTGAATTTAGCAGGCTAACAAAGAATCAACACTCATAGGTCACAAGAAAGGTCACTCAAAATCATGTCCTTTGTTCAGGAAACAATAAATGTATACCAGCTTATGAAACTTGTTGGGTGAAGGCAGTTGGGGGAATTTTGAGAAAGAGTAGTAGCCACCATCAACCAAAAGGGAGATTGCAGCCAAGAAATTAGAAGGAGATTGAGACTGGGAAGGGCAGCCATGAAGGAGCTAGAAAAGATTCTGAAGTGTAAGAATGTGACACATGCCACCGAGACTAGATTAATTCATGCCATCGTATTCCCTATTACTATGTATGGGTGTGAAAGCTGGACAGTGAAGAAAGCTGATAGGAAGAAAATAGATTCCTTTGAAAAGTGGTGTTGGAGGAGAGTGTTACGGATTCCGTGGACTGCCAAAAAAACCAAATCAGTGGGTTATAGATCAATTCAAGCCTGAACTGACCCTAGAAGCTAAAGTAAACGTCATTAGATAACAAGAGTCACTGGAAAAGACAGTCATGCTAGGAAAAGTTGAGGGCAGCAGGAAAAGAGGAAGACCCAACAAGAGATGGATTGACTCAATAAAGGAAGCCAAAGCCTTCAGTTTGCAAGATCTGAACAAGGCTGTCAACGATAGGACATTTTGGAGGACTTTCATTCATAGGGTCGCCATGAGTCGGAAGCGACCTGATGGCACTTAACACACACACACAGTAGCCACCATTACAAAATGGCTACCAGAGGGGTGGAGACAATCCCCAATGGCTGCCACGGAGAAGGAGTCAGTTACAAAACACTGGATGCCAAGCCAACTGCCATCCTATAATGGAGGTAGCTGCTTTTGAATTAGGCCCCCCTACATGTACAAAAACAGGGTGCCTCCAGTGCCCTTCTAAAAGCACCTCCTGCACTAAACAAAAAGCCAGAATCAACTCTTTGATTTGGGAAAGAGGTGCTGGATTCTACTTACAAGAAAGGGGAATATTTGTTTTTTTTCACAGGTCTGATTGCCAATCCTGGACCCATAGAATGTTTGTGGCTGTGGCCAAGTAGCTTTGACATACCTGCCTGGGATGAGATCAAGCATTTTGCTCATCAGTCTACTGTTAGTGAGACACTCAATCCTCTCTGGGTATTTTTTTTTATTCCATTCAGGACCTTTTGGAGTTCACCCCCAAGACTCAAGGCAAGAGAACACCAGGAAATCCATGGGTTGGTGATATGTACACCATGTTGGACATTAAGCTTTAGAAGATCATTACTTGCTTTATTTTGCTCTCCTGTGAGAGCAAGGGATCAGGATGCACAATACCTGTGATCTTGGTACTTCAGCAATAGCTAGAATCCTCTCTAGAAATATAAAACCACTTATTTTTGCCCTTTGCTTAACATGATATCATAGCAAGTTCTCCTCTAACAAAAAGAGCACTTGCTATTAGTCATCTGAACATTCTTCCAGTTCAGCAAAAAAAGCTGTGGAGAAATGCCTTACACTCCAGAAATCACATCAAAGGTACTATTATTAGGTTTTGCACTCTATATGTGCTCAGAGAGCGCTAAGTGTCTTTTACTCCACTCTGGCTCTAGGTTAACAGATGCACAAAGGGAAAGCAGGTTGTGCCTCATCTCTCAGGGACATGAGCTATCCAAATCAATAGATATGCAGGGTGGGTGAGGCAGTGAGGAAGAGAGAAGGCAGGGAAATAAAGGTGGAGAAGTAAGAGACAACAGTGGAGTAGCAAAGCGGGGAAAGGCAATGGGTGGCACCAGGGGAGAGTGGGAACCGATGGGGGGAGGAGTTGCTTTCATGAGTGTGAGCCAAGAAAGCAGAAGTGGAGACAGTGGTGGGCAGGTGGGCTGACCAGCAAGCAAGAAAGCGAGTGGGTAGATGAGGCATTAGGGAGGTTGAGAGATGTAAGGGTAAGCTCAGGAGGAGGAGGTGGCGGCAGAAGGGGAGGAAAAACAATAAAACGAGGATAAGGGCCGGCAAAAGGGAAGAGAGGCAGGGGAAGCAACTGAAGTGAGGGGAAAAAAAGGAAAGTGAAGACTGTGGGAGTGGGAGTGGGGAAGGAGATAATCAAGATAAAAAGATGGGATGGGCGTCTCCTTACCCTGCGAGTAGGGTTGCCAACCTCCAGGTACTGTGTGTGTGTGTGTGTCCATGTATGTATCTTTATCATTGTTGGCTCCTTGCACTTGTATATAATATAACTGCACTTTTGCATATAATTTGCGAGCTTGATACTATTATTTCACACAACCTCCAGGTACTAGCTGGAGATCTCCTGCTATTACAACTGGTCTCCAGCTGATAGAGATCAGTTCACATGAAGAAAATGGCCACTTTGGCAATTGGACTCTATGGCATTGAAGTCCCTCTCAAACCCTGCCCTCCTCAGGCTCTGCCCCAAAAACCTCCTGCGGGTGGCGAAGAGGGACCTGGCAACCCTCCCTGCGAGTCTCATGGATCCCCTGCTTCTGCGTGTAGAATACAGATTATGTAAATGTATATTGCGTAGACAATCCATGCGCATAAATATGGCTGCTGCAGAGCGTACTAATGTGTGTCTTGCTGCTGGATACATGCTGAGAACACTCAGGCTCGCTTCCAGAAGAGCAACAAACCAAGCTATTGGCCTCTGAAGGGAAGAGGGCAGAAAACTGTAAGAGCATTTTATTCTGGAAGGGAAATGCATCAGCTGTGTTACCTCAATCTGCCACCACTCTGAGACAATCTTCCTCTTTAAGATATTTGCTAAGTATATGATTATGAAGACTGGGACATAAACAAGCAAGAGTGATTGTGGTGATGATGATGATGGGAAGTACCTCTCCTTGGCATGTGGTGTTTGTTTCATCCGCTAAGAAGTAGGGACATACTAGAACTATGAGCTTTAGCTTCTGTACTACAAATAAACTATAGTTTTAGGTCCCCTCTGACTCACTGGGTGGTTCTCTTTGAAGAAAGAGTTGTGATTTTTGGCAAGCGTTGGCAGCATATGGGCAATACCAGTGAAAGTAATACATCAGCCAAATTTGGGGCCCAGCTGTGAAGAATATAGATTTTTACTGGCAATGCAACCACACATTTTTGTATAGTCTCAGTTCCAACTTAACTTAAAGTGAATAAAATATATTCAAGTAAATGAGACTCAATGGAGGAGCTACCCTCATGAAAAATATATAGTTTGAGGATTGTATGAGGATTCCTATGAGGATTGTATCTACTTATTCAGTGTTTTCTCCTGTGGTAATAAATGCTGCTTTGCGATGACCATATGAGCTGGTGATAATTTTGCTGATGCCACAGCAGGATGTGTGTGTGTGTGTGTGTGTGTGTGTATTGCAAGCGAATTAGTCATTTGAACATTCTTCCAGGAAGTTATAAATTAAGATTTTGCTGCATGTTGAACAGGCTGGTCAGGACACTTGAATGGAACGGCCACCATAAAAAGAGTCCTCCTATGGAGGATTCACCACTTCAATCATAGCTAGTCACTCGAATTTGCCCACTAGGAATGGAAAAAGTAGTAACTAAAAATTTAGGTGTGAATTACCTGTGCCTGAAACAAGTGGTATTGAACCCTCTGCGGTCTACTTCCTTCCTTCATTTTTTCATCCAGTTCATATTGGATATTCTAATATCTTAACAACATATACGGTAGTTTCATGCATATTTCTCACCAATGGAGATTTACTTACCATCATAATGGCAGGCTGAAGAAAGTACGAAACACGTAATTATCTGGAAATCGCGTTGCCAGGTCCCACTTTGCTGGATCCTGCAGGGATTTCCCCCTGCTGGTTTTCGACCTTGGATGGTGTTTCTTGCTCAACTGGGTCATGTTTGTGCCTTTCTAGCTGCTACACGCATCTTGGACTTATGAACTTTTCATTGATTTCTGTCTCAGTGGTGTTGTAACAGATACATTGACTCTGGGGTTGATTGACTCTTGGGTTGCCAGCATTGTTATATGTTTAGGATTGTAATTTGTAGGATTTCTTCTTGTGTTGTATTATGTGTGCATAGTTTAGCTTATTGCACCATATTATAGTATATTTGTATATTGAGCCTCCGTGCTGCTTCTTTGTATTTAGCACTGCATTTGCAGCATTGGAAGTAGGGCTGTTGATTCGGTTCGGCCCGAACTGAAAATCAGTCGAATTTCCCCTGATTCGGTGGTTTTTAGTTCGGGAGGAACCGAACTCAAAACTGGCGGGCAACCGGGGAGCCGAATTCAGCGAGTTCGGGAGTTCACGAATAAATCCGGCAAATTCGGGGCCGTCAGTAAGCAGCATAACCGTCAGTAAGCAGCATTCTCCTCCCCCGGCCAATCGGTGGCCAAGCTGGGTCTTCTTCTGCCAATCAGTCAGGATTGAGTACTGGAGGAATCAGCTGATGTGCGGCCCGGCCAGGGAGAGAGAGAGCGAAATCCTCGTGTGTGTGTGGGGGGGGGGTGCTTGTGCACATTCGCTCCTTTCTGTGGCTGCAGGGGGCGTATTTTTTGGGGTACAGACACAAAACTTTCAGTGGAGCTTCAGATGAAGCTTCTTAAGATACCCCCCAAGTTTTGTAAACATTGGGTCAGGGGGTCCCGAGATATGGGCTCCCCCCTTTTCCCTCCCCCCTTTTTCCATTTATGTGGCTGCAGGGGGCGCTTTTTTGGGGATATAGCCCCCAAACTTTCAGCATAGCTTCAGACAATCATTCTTAAGATACCACCCAAGTTTTGTAAAGATGGGTTCAGTGGGGGCAGAAATATCGGCTCCCCCCCTTTTCTCTTTCCGTAGCTGCAGGGGGCACATTTTTGGGGGTGCAGATCCCAAACTTTGAGCGGAGTTTCAGACAAGTGTTCTTAAGAGACCTCCCAAGTTTTGTGAACATTGGGTCAGGGGGTCCCGAGATATGGGCTTTCCCCTTTCCCCTTTTCCCTATTGGGATGAATGGATCCAATCCTGTGCATCTTCTCCAGAGCAAAACGTTCCGTGCCTAATTGGAATCATCTTGGATTATTTGCAAGTCCTCTCTTCAGCCCCTCCTGATGGAACAGAAGACAGCCACAGTAAGACCCCTTTGGGGGCTTTAATCTATAATTTTTCTCCTGTGTATGTGTGTGTGTGTGTGGGGGGAAGCAGAGTCTGTGTGTGTGTGGGGAGGGAGCAGTTTCTGTGGGTGGGGGGGGAAGCCAAAGGGGGCTTTCGTCGGTTCTGCCTGGGGTGTGTGTTCCCCCTCGAGTCTCTCGCTCCCTGGTTTGAGGGGGGAGGTTTCAGTTGTGTGTCTTCTGGTTTTCCCTGTTGCAAAGGTGTTGTTTTACAAGGTTGTGTTGCTTTGCAGTTGCTTTGCAAACTTCTCAGCTGTTGTCGGGGCTGGGAGCTTTGTGCGTGGGCAGCAAGCTTTGCTGAGAGATGCACATTAAGGGGGGGGACCCCTTTCAGGGCCCATATCTCAGCCTCCCCTGACCCAATCTTTACAAAACTTGGGGAGTCTTTCAATAAACGTCCTTTGAAGCTCTGCTGAAAGTTTGGGACCTCTAACACCAAAAATGCCCCCCAGAGCCGCGGAAAGGCGCAATTGTGTTTTTAATGGCTTTATTCGGCCGAATTTTTTCCCCGAACTTTGAATTCCTGCCGAATTGAACGGACCCGAAGTGGGGGAGTTCGGACTTCGGCATATCCCGAATCTAAACGGGCCAAATTCGGCCGAATCCGAACTATACCGAATTTTTTTTAATTCAACAGCCCTAATTGGAAGAATTTTGTTTTTTGTTCCTTTCTAACTACAGTCAACTAGATGCCTTTAGGAAGTGTACAAGTGGGACACAAAGGTGACAGCCTTCCTCACTCCCACCCCACCCAACTGGTATTCAAAGAATTATTTCAGAATGGCTTGGATCCACTGGAGCTTTTCTCTAGTGAAAGGACTTCTGCTTGCAGAGTGCAACTTTCTCTTCCCCATTCCCAGGTACAGCTTTTCAGAGGAGCATTTTGGGCTGCAGCAGGAGGAGAAGGTGAGAAAGATGCCCAGGAGAGACAGCCTGGCTCGACAGAGCCCCACTCAAGAAGCAAGAATGGGGAGGGGATAGTGCTTGGCTTGGCCCACACAAAGCAAGACAGACAATGGCATCCAGCTCGGCCAAGCCTCACTTGAGGTGAGGCAGATGGTTGCTCCGGGCCCTGTTGAGCCCCAGGCAAGGGAGATGGTGGCACCTGGCCAACTGCTGCCTATGGCAAGGCGAGGCAGATGGCAGTGCCCAGCTCAACCAATGTAAGCCCCATACGAGGTGAGGAAGGCACCCAGCCAGCCTGGCCAAGGTGAGGGAGGCAGTGTCTGGTCTGAGCTAGACAAGGGAAGCAGTGCCTGGCCTGTCTGAGGCCTTCCTGAGCTGAGGAAAGCAGCATCTGTCCAACTGGTTAGGCAGACTGCCTGTTCCACCCTTCCTTCCATCCTCCCCTTTGAGAGTGAGTGGCAGGGTCAGACAGACTGCCTCTTCCTCTCTTCTCCATTGGAGGTGGGGGCAGGGTAGGGTTGCCAGCTCCAGGTTGGGAGATTTGGGGGTGGAGCCTGAGAAGGGCAGGGTTTGGGAAGGGGAGGGACTTCGATGGGGTATAATGCTATAGAGTCCACCTTCCAAGTGGCCATTTTCTCCAGGTGAACTGATCTCTGTCACCTGGAGATCAGTTGTAGTAATGGGAGATCTCCAGCTACCACCAGGAGGCTGGCAACCGTAGGGCAGGGTGGGCTGGTGGAGGGGCTCTTTCCTTGTCTGTCCCTGTTCACAGGGTTGTTCTTAGAATAAAATGGAGGAGAGAAGAATGAAGTAAGGTGCTTTGAGTCCCTGTTGCGGAGGAAAATGGGCTATAAATAAATACATAATAAATATAGCTGAAGATGGAGGGGCAGATAAAAGATGTGTAGGTGGAAGGAGAGAAGGAAGCAGAGAAGGTTGAGGATGTGGGAGTTGTCAGGTGGAGGGAAAGAGGAAATAGTGTCGGAAATTACAGACGGAGGAAATGGGTGCCCCACGTAGGTTCCCCACTGTGCAACTGGGCCATAGTTTTCCTGGGTAGAAGGAGCCAGGGGTAGGGCAGGGTGCAAAACTGAAGATGGGGAGAAGATAAAGGTTGTTTGGCTGGTGGATGGAAAGGAGAGGAGACAGGAAAGAGGGAGAGGCTATGGGGGCTTTCGAGGAAAGCCCCCATAGCCTCTCCTTTCGAGGAAATAATAAGAAGGAGGAAAATGCACCCTGCTTGTCCTTGCAGATTCCCACTTGTAATTGTATAAAACTCTAGAAATACAAAGACCAAGGAAAGGTGGAATTGTAAGGTTAACAATTTACAGCCCAAGTCACAAGAGACCTGAAAACCCCATCCAAGAAGATTGAAATCTTCATCTGTAGTAAGATACGGAACACTTGTCCGTTATCTTTAATATAGTTTGTTAGATCTTACCTTTACAAAAGGTAGAAGGATGAATTTATAACATGTATTTTCTGCTCTTGACAGGGGAAATACCCTGTTTAATGCAACAACAAAAAAACCCCACCCAAAAATTAGAGGTCTGTTGTTCATGTATCACTTCTGATACATGTTCTCATTTTTAAAATGGACAAAAAGGTCTTTTCTGATCTTTGGTTCAATTTTTTATTCAACTTTAGTTGCATGTTATTAGGCCCTAACTGATAATTTAAAAACTTTCCAAAAATGTATTAAATGCCACCAGAGCAACGAATATTATATGCTTTGGCTGCAGATGACTGATTCAGTAATCTAATAATTGAGTTATTTTAATTCATGACCTGCTTGCTTTATTACACTAGTCCCTGGAGTCTTAGGAGGGGTAAGTTCTCTATTTCGGTATTAGGCTTTGTCAAAACTTTGAAACACGTGCATGGCTTTATGACAGGATTTTGGATATCAACATTAATTTCATGTCTGACCCAAACTCCAAGCTTATTCCATAGGCTAGAAAATATTTGGAACATTTATGGTAGTTGGTTCCAGTGTGAAATCGGTGAGAGTCCTTGGTTTTGCAAAGAAATGCTAGTAATGCACTGAATCATAGCTCTTGCGCCATCATTTCAGAGTTCTGCGAGTTATTATGTGCACTTTATAAATGTGTATTATTAAACCGCTCCCACCCCAAAAACCAGGATACTTAGAGAGATACAAATGATAGACAGAAGCTTGACCTTTATAAATCCAGCCAGATTTAAACAGTGATGGCCTATAATGATTTTAGGAGTGATTTTAAGACGAGCTGCAACTCAGAATGCATTACCAAAGGTTAGAAGCTTAGGGGCATCAGTCTAATCTTTTCCCCCACTTAAGAACAAATATCCCTTGTATTTTCCCCATCTCTCTTTGAAAAGTCTAGATTGTCCTGCCTAGCCAGACAATGTCAAGCAACCACCTGTACACCAGATGTGGCCAGCTGTGTTTGTGAATTTACCATCTGTGGTGCTCTCAACATGCTAGATGCTTAGCCACAGATGGACTGATAGGCAAATGCATTAAGAAGATTGGTTTCAGCACTTACTTCTTGGGTCCGATTATCCAGTTCCATTTCTATGTTTCTCCTTCCCCCCTTCTCTCTACTTGGTTCTCCAAAGTACTTCCTTTGTCAAATCCCAGCCTTGAAGAACAGAGAGGGGTTTTTTTTAGACTGGTGTGTATTTTCCTTAGACTTTTTCTGTGTAATGTATAATGTCGCCATTTCTTTGCTTCAATTCCTGCCCCTGCCACCCCCAAATACACGCAGAAAAGGAAGGTGTGCTTGACTGATTAGAGGCCGATTGTGCGTGACACTTGAGCAAGTAAGGCCATTTATTACACCAGGCCTTAAATTACAGAAAAAAATCATTGCATAAACCTATGGATTTTTGTCCCCCAAACAGGAGAGATCTGGATCTCAAATGTGCTAGGGAACAGGACTCCTTGGGTACAGGATTCCCCCGTGCACTAATGAGATAACAATTGTAGAGGGGTGAGCCAGAGGGAGAGACAAATATTAGTTTCATGCCCCATTTTCCTTTGGCCGCATGGCCATGTGGACACTCAAGAGATTCACAGCAGGGGTTGACGGGTTAAAGCCCCTCACTCCAGATTCAAATCAGGACTATGCATGCTTGCAATTTACATTTTACTGTCAAATGTGATCTGTGAACTTCATCGTGTCTGTTTGGGCTTTTAGATAATCTGAACTACATTTTAAAAAACTGTTTCATGTGGGGGGGAGAGATTCACAGAATATGGCTTTGCCGTATAAGGAAAAAGTCAAGAAACACCATCATAGTTATACCAGTCTTAACAAATGTTGATTGCAGTGAATTACTCCTCTTCCAGTAAGCCTTTCCCATGACCATAAGCCTTTCTACAGTAAGTCATAAAAACAGTTTGAAGTTGAAGACATGAAATGCACTTTCCATCTACTTGGAATTTGTTTTTTCCCCCAGCAGTGATGTGCCCATGTTGGTCCACTATCTATTTGTACTGTGGATGGACACTACTGAAGGAGAGAAAATGACCATAAAACCATCTTAGGTACAAAGCCAAAAAAGTATGGAATGATGGGGGAAATTATACTTAAAAGAATTTCCCTTTCTATGCAATACATACAGGAACAACATTGGGATATGATGTTTCTCTGTGTTGTAATCAGTCATGGTACAACAGAGAAAGGGGGAATGCCCCAGAGATACGGTACAATTCATAACTCAGGTTTCAATATAGAAATAATGCATTAACATTCTCACTGATTGTGTTGACAGTTGTTCTGTTTCATGCAGGGTAGATTTATTGCCTTATTTAAAATACTTTATGCCTGCCTGTTGCCTGATCAAGTCATTCCTAATTCTAAGGTGTGCTACAATAAGCCTATTTTTCTTCCTTACTGCACACTACTCGAAAAATGCTGTACATCTTCACTAACAATGTTTTTTTAAGGATTAATACACTGAATTTTAAATAGGGCTCTCTTTATCCTGAAATCCTGTACTTGATGAGAATTTCTTCTCAAAAAGCAAGTACCAAAGGGCAGAATTCTGAATTTCCATATAGGTTCAAGAGAAGTTCCTATGAACAACAGAATGACGTATTTCTACATCCTCTCAAGTTCAACATCCTGTCAAGTTGCCAGTCCCAGAGGTTCTCACTGTAAGCAGTAGCATCCTTTCCTCCCAATAAACCTGTTCATAATCTCCATCTGTACATTGTAAAGAAATTAGTCATTTGATGTACAAAGGGAAAGAGGTCTCTGTCACTTATATAAAGCAGCCAGTTACAAAAAGTTAATGAGGTGAAGCATTCCTTGTCTTTAAGGGGGATGCGGCTGCTGTATACAACAGCAGGGACGGCGGGGTCAGCGTCTTGTTAATGGTAGCTATTAACCAAACTAGAACAGTCTGTTTACTTTTTTTAAAGTATCTATAAATGCCATGGCTGTTCTTCCCATCACTGCAAAACTTCGGCTCTGTAATGGATTAAAAAAAAAGCAGGAACTGTAGAGCTTGTTTCTGACATTTATCCGGTGAGGTAACATTTGCTTTGTATGATATTTATGAATCACCCCTTTCCGTCACCACTCAGTCCTCAAAGACTTCAGAACAGTAACAAAATCTTTAAAAGCCATTACCATGTAAAATATATAAAATACTGGGAAAATACATGGGATGGATCCATTGAGTTTGATCCGTTCCACTATGTAATGACCTTTACTTGGACAGGGGAAACTTTCCTCCCATGGAAGAAGCTTTCATCTGAGAGAATAAGCAAAGCAAATCTCTTCATTGAATGGAGTAATCGGATCCAACCCTATATCTTTATGAAACTCTAAACTCTAAATAATCTCTTGTTCATCTGTGACTTCTAAATGTTCAGATGAAGAACTTTTCTTGCTTGTGGTAAATATGCAGAGTATACAGAGGTTGTGAGTGATCAATCTGATGAAAAGAGTCCCTGTACTGCAGTACAGCTACTCAGAACACCACTCTGAGCTTTTCCCTAAGCTTGACTTATTCTTAATTTTCTTACCTTTTGATCCATAAGCATTGGGAGAATTTGGGGCATGGGTCTTCTGCACATCTGCTCTCACTCTGCTCAGCCAAGCCCGATCTCATCTGGCCTCAGAAGCTAAGCAGGGTCAGCCCTGTTTAGCATTTGGATTGGAGACCACCAAGGAAGTCCAGGTCTGCTATGCAGAGGTAGGCAATGGCAAACCACCTTGGCATATCTCTTGCCTTGAAAACCCTATGGGGTCACCATAAATTTGCTGTGATGTGATGGTACTTTCCTCCACCACCACCTTGTAAGTGAGTGCAGTGGTACACACAAGAAAAAGTCCTTTGACACATGTTCGCTTTAGGCTGCCTAAATATTCCTTATCCTGATGGCAAACAACAAATAAATGATGTAACACAAAAAATGTTCATGAAAATATTGTCGGTAAACAGCTTTGCTACTTTGTGTCATGACAGATGAGGATGGTGTGCAACAGAGGCACGTTTAAATACTGATTGTACAGAAAAGCCATAATAGAAACACTTGTCTCTGAGAAAATGAAATGCATCCTTAACTATCTGGGAGGGCAGGGATTGCAGTATGGACAGAAGATATTCTTACATATTTAATTTTTTTATGATAATAGATCACCCAGCAATAACATAGTCAACAGAGTCAGCAACAATACATACAGTTAAGAATAGCCTTGTTATAAACTAAATTCTGTGCTATGTGCATTTAATAAAAAAGATTTAACCAGGTGCCTTCTAATTAAACAAGTGAAAGCACAAAATTTAGCCACCTTAAAGATGGTTTCATTAGAATGATCAGCAAGGAGAAGGGACATTCAAAACTTGGTGGATCTACCTGTAAAATTGGATAGAAGCCTATGTGAGCATAAACAGTCCAGTGCCTGGACCCATGCTTTCAGTCAGTGTTTCCCAAGCTGTGGGTCCTGACTCAAAAATGAGTTGTAAACCTGTGAAAGTGGGTCCCAGGCTTTTCCATTTTTATTGACTTTGGATGCTCTGCTTGTTTGTATTTTAGTGGGTAACCATAGTAAATTTGGATTTGTGGGTCACCATACCAAAAAGGTTGGGAACCACTACTTTGAATCACAATGTATCAAACACTGCAGCTGTGGTAATTCCATATGGAGATTTATGGGAAACGTATTTGGTGGAATACAGTTTATTAACACAAGCTATAGGGACCATTCCTGGAGTTACTACAACTAATAACATAAGAAGGGGCCATGGCTCCATGGAGAAGCATCTGCTTTGCATGCAGAAGGCCCCCCTACTCAATTTAAAATATCCTAATAGCTTTTACAGCTCTTTACTGAGAGTAGGTATTCACAGAATGCCTTTACTTCACCACTGATTTAATTAACAATTCCACACATCTGCAGCTGAGAAGAAAGTTCCTCTTTCTTCTTCTCCATTTTAAAATTATATAATGAGTAAAAAAAATTAAACCACTTATAAAATAGCCAGACTGAGGTAGCTAATCAACAAAGTTATAGCTAAGCACTATCCTAAGCAAAGTTATTAGGGAGTAAATCCCATTGAATTTAATGTGGCCTACTTCTGAGTAATTGTATTTAGGATCACACTGTTAATTACTAGAACAGGGAGTAGGTTGAAAAGTTATGTAGCTTTGACACCTTGATGCTTTCTCGTTATCTGCTTAAAAATACAGGAAATATTGTACATATGGTGCTTTTGGGCATAAGGATATATGCGGAGGTCAAGCATAGTTCAACTATATGAATCATAAATCATTTCTATGGTACCGTTTGTCTATCATGGCTTTATTCCCCACCAAGATGAAACAGTTTCACAGCCAGATGCTTAGTACTGGCCACTGCCTTATAAGAACAATGTACTCATCAGTGTAACCATGCATTACTGTCCATCATCCCACAGACACCAAAGCAAGGCGTGATAACCTTGAACACTCCACCAATGTTCATAGGCAGGAACATTAATGATGTCAATCCATTATCTCACCATGAGGTCTGACAAGCAGACAGGGAAAGTGATAGCTTTGGAAGTAGGATTTAACTGCTTACAGTTGGAAATTGTCTTCAAGCTGCTGTAATATCAGAAAGGAAGGATGACTACTATTAAGACTGGCGGGAGAAATAAATATTTTCCTTTGGTAAACACACAAATTGATCAAGTCTGTGATGTTGCTACAAACCACATTCTCAGCTATCACTCAGAAATGAAAGCTTATGTTTGAATACCTTACAATTCCATTCAAGGAAACTCAGAACACTCAGGTATTCATAATGTAGCATTCAAAAATACAGTTAGATAACTTAAACTGTTATTGGACAGTTCAGTTCAATTGAAGTCAACAGACCGAAACAAGTTTAATTGGTCTGTAGATCACAGTCTAAGTAGCTAGACTTCATAATACATCATGTTTGGTTTATAATTAATACTTGTTAATGCCAAATTGAAGAAATTTATTTCTCTAAAAATAGAGTTTAAAATTCAATTAAACTATGACAAAGAACTGAATGCATGTTTGTGCTTCTTGTGTATTTCTATGGCAAGATCTATCCATTTATGCAAGGAATTTAATGCCAACAAACAAACCCTGGTTTGTTGAACGTTGGGAATTCAGATATCACAATTAACTGGAGGGCTGAATATATGATAATTTGTGGTAATGTCTGAATGCAGATGATCCAATGCACTGGGTCTGGTTCGGCTGGGAGAAAACCAGGTCAAAAGCATGTTAAAATAAAATAAAAAATAAACTGGGCTTGTTGGTTGGCAAACCATGATTTCAAACTAGGGATTGCAGTTGGTGTCTTAAACACAATTTGTATGAATTGTGGTTTGTTATTACTAGGGATGTAACTGAAGAAAAAGGGGAACACGCTTGTTATACACATCCTGAAATGCTGGACACCATATACAAAGTGTGAGCCATGAGCCATGTTTTAAGACATATGGACTAACTATTTTAACATAAAGCCACACAGGATAAAAGGCATATATTTACCTTGTACAATGTTTGTGTATTATGTCAGGATGTGTATTGTAAAATTGTGTGTGTATGACCACTGAAGAAGGCCTCTAAAAGGTCAAAATGTATCTGGTCAGATTTTGATCATTTTATATACTAACATCAACTGTTGTGTGTTGGTAATATTTGTAACTATGTACTTTTTAGGAAGTTTGTATTTTAGGCCCTGTGTTTTTAAATACAATTGTGCACAATATATAGTACAAATAGAATTATTTGTTGTTATATTAGATAGTGTTCAGCTCAACCTCTTTGGTTTTCCATGACTAGGGATGCCACAAACTTCTCAGCAAACAAGTTTCAAAAGTGAACACACTGTATTCAACATGAAATGAACATCTGATTTGTTTGCCTGTCTACCGTCCGCCTCAAATAGCCATGAAATAGCTTTGCAATAGTTGCCATGATGTAGTTTCATTTTTGTAGGATGGCAGACTTTTATTTCTGACCTTTTGTATCAGTACAGTAGGTAACATTTTATACCCAGGGTCGTAGCTAGCCAGGTAATTAAATGATGTTTTTGTTTGCATGGGTAACTTCAGCTCCCATAATGCCATGTAAAAATGCAAATGTGCAAAACAATAATTGATAAGACGGACTTAAACAAACACTGTATTAAAAATATATATTTAGTGTTCTTTTTAACCATAGGTATTTGCTCACAGGGAGGGACGGTGGCATGGTATAGCACGATCTTGTCAGATCTCAGAAGTTAAGCAGGGTCGGTACTTGGAAGGGAGACCACCAAGGAAGACTCTGCAGAGGAAGGCAATGGCAAACCACTTCTGTTTCTCACTTGCCTTGAAAGCCCCTTGTTGGGGTTGCCATAAGTCAGTTGCGACTTGACAGCTCATGGATCCAGCATGGTTTTTCTTATGTTCTTATGTAAGAACAGTGTGGTGATCACTAGCATGTAACCCTGGATGCACATCAGAACACCTGAGTCAGTGCACAGACCTGAATATCATTTCTGTTATACAAATAGTGGCATTTCCTAATTCTCTAAACGTTTTCTTTACATTTTTCTATATTTATTTGTTTATTTATTTATGTGATTCATTCTGTTTTCACATGAAACATTTTCTTGCTGCAAATATGTATATTTTTTCAGCCATTCTATAACGTAACATGCATTCAATTCTAATAATTTCTATCATGTAAAATCATTAAAGTCCTTTCTTTTATGCAGAAGGTTGGCAGAAAATCCAAGCTAAAAACAAATGTTGGAAGACATCTGGGGATGCTGGTAAACCATGATTTTGATAGATGGCATTGTTAAGATGATTGAAGAGAGACATAGATCAAGAGTGGATTTTAAGGCTTTTAAAACTACTTTGACCTTAACCCATATATTTCTTACTAAGTGTATAAATGAGGAATTAAATTTTATTGTTTGCTAATGGTAAAAATATATGTGACCTTGGACGTTTACTTTATAGTTGCCATTCCCCTCAGTTGTATATCACATCATAACAACAGTAGAGGAACTAGTTTTCTGTCCAATTGCTAGCCAGTATTTTATTTGCAATCCTTATCACTGGTCCTTTATAGCTGACCACAGGCTCATATTGTTTTAAAGAAATTGCCATGGGCAAGCATTTATCTTTCACACAGCGACCTGCAAGAGACACAGCCAACTTCTGTGTTAGCTGGAAACACACTATCCCCCAGTTCCGGAGTTGTAAGTATACTGCTACACACTCCACTGACCCTGAGAGGTTCCAGGGGCAGCACTTGCCTGGGTTGGTTTGCTTTGGAGAAGAGAGAACTGGAGACTTGTGGCTTCTCAGTAATATTTGCTTCCCTTATAAGCAAAGTGGAGATGAACAGGCACTGTAATGGCATGAGCAGCACATCCACCATCACACATCAGACCCCAGAGAAAGAGAGAGAGATCTTGCAAAGGGGCTTCAGCCAATTGATGGCTTCTCTGTCTTTTTCTCTCTCATGGGTCTTGAAGCTCTAAGCCCAACCCAGAAGTACAGGTGTCAAGCAGTACTTGGGTATGGTGGGCATTACTAGCAAAACCCAGAGAAGCTGAGGAGATCCTTCTCTCTGTCTTTTGAGATGAATAATATAGTAGGTAAAATATGTATCTCTCTTTAATTTAGTAGGGCTTCCAGGAACAATGTACAGTTGCTTCACAGGTCAAATTTAACACCCACCCCGGGTATATAATAAATGTCCACCTTTCAGGATTATTCACACAACCACCAGGGATTGGCTGGTCATTTTGGAAAAGGATCTCCCCAACTTGCACAATGCTAAGGGTAAACAGTATATATATTTAACACACACCCCGGGTATATAATAAATGTCCACCTTTCAGGATTATTCACACAACCACCAGGGATTGGCTGGTCACTTTGGAAAAGGATCTCCCCAACTTGCACAATGCTAAGGGTAAACAGTATAAATGCTAACAGTATTGTCATGAGTCCAAACCATGATTTTTCATACTTCTCTTTAAAAACAACAACAATTTTTCAAAATAGAGGAACTAGTCTTGTAACAGCAATCTATGCTTAGCTTCAGTGCCATGTAGTTGCTTCAACTGATGAATTAGTGCTAAACTGTATGGTTAGCTTGAAACCATTGTTTCCCAGTTAAGGATTATCCTTTGTTGCATTGCTTTACTTATTTATTTAGGTTATTTCTATGCTGCCTCTTCAGAGTCACATGAACACATGAAGCTGCCTTATACTGAATCAGACCCTTGGTCCATCAAAGTCAGCATTGTGTACTCAGACCGGCAGTGGCTCTCCAAGGTCTCAGGCAGGGGTCTTTCACATCACCTACTTGCCTAGTCCCTTTAACCTGACATGCCGGGGATTGAACCTGGGACCTTCTACATGCCAAGAAGATGCTCTACCACTGAGCCACAGACCCTCCCCTCAAAACGAGGTTACCATATGTAGTCTATGAAAACTACAAAAGTGCACACAATGGCATCCCCTCTATTGTGATTTCTTTACTTCAGATAATACACTATTTGGGGGCTTAAACCAAGAAAAAAGTACTCGTATGCATGTGCTTGCCTAATGGCGAATTAAATCCTCCTCCATCAA
This sequence comes from Euleptes europaea, assembly GCF_029931775.1. NCBI lineage: Eukaryota > Metazoa > Chordata > Lepidosauria > Squamata > Sphaerodactylidae > Euleptes > Euleptes europaea. The sequence continues at coordinate 31,434,099 of NC_079320.1, read as the reverse complement.
TATCTAATCTCCAACAAACTCTCGTGGGTTATCGAAGACTAGCGTGGATTTAGCTTGATATGGAATCTGTGTAATCCTTGTGGGTCAGCATTATAATGGGGTGGCTCATATATGTTTATGTTCGCCTAATGCCCTGGAGGGGGAGCTGACCTTATCTCAAGGAAGCGGAGAATGAAATAAAGGCAAAAACACTTTGTCTTCTTAATGTTCTTTATGGTTTATAAATCATAACAATGGCTTTTTGTCCTACCAGGACCTCTTTAAATGCAAGTTTTACTAGCTTTTGCCAACATTCCATCCCTTTCCCAAACCAGAATCAGCAAGACCAGATGTTTTGAAATATGGATAATGTTTTGTAGATATTATATATGGAATTGGAATTGTAGTTACTTTTCATCAGAATCTAGGCTAGAAAAAAAAAGAAGACACTGATGGAGGGGAACTGAAAAACAAGAAACAAGTTCAGCAGACTTCTCTTGTTGTAAATGTTCAAAACATCTGTGCTTTGATTTTAATCAGCTCAGGCATTTCCAGTAAAATGAAAGCACTTGTCTCTGTGCATGAGAAAATATTATCCACTTGCTTCGTTTTAAAATTTAGATATTCACCATGGTTATCCCAGTTACATGGGATAGAAACTGACATTTTAACATAGCTGTCTAATAAAAATTAAAATATGTTTAACATTAAATATCAAAATAGCCAGCATTGTGTAGTGGTTATAGAGTTGGACTAGGATCTGAGTGACCCAGGTTCAAATCTCCTCTCTGCTATGCAGCTTGCTGGGTGACCTTGGGCCAGTCACACACTCTCAGCCTAACTTTCCTCACCAAGTTGCTCTGAGGATAAAAGAGAGGAGGGGGTATGGTTTATACCACCCTGAGCTCCTTGGAGAAAAGGCCAGATAAAAAGGTACTAAATAAACAAATACAATATTACACAGTAAATTTAAATCATCCCATATTCAATTTATCCTGATCTCTAAAAGCCAGACAGAATACAAGCACAGGCTCAGACTTACCTACAATCCTAGTTTGCTGGCCTGCGCTGGGGAGGGTTGGGAGCTGGCACAAGGTTCAGAGGCTTGTCTGGTGGGATGTGGGTCATGGCAAGTGCCAGGGGCTCAGCTGGGTGGCCAGCATGCTGCCACAAAATGGCAGCCAGTGGGAAAGCTGGGGAAGGAGGCATGGCATTTCTAACTCCAGAGGAATTTCCCTCCGTCCTGCTGCACACCTTCCCGGCCCACCCTATATTTTAAACGGGCCAATCAGGCCATTCAGGCCCTGGTTCAATATTGGCTGACCCGGCCGGCAGTCTGCAGACCTGAGCTTTTGCACTTGGCTCCACCAGCCAGGTATTTAAGAAGCCCTCTCCCTGCACCCAGCTGAGTCTGCTTCTTGATTTGTCCCAACCTGCCTCCCTATACTGTGTAGTTATGTCAATTTCATGTTAATTCATCACAACTTTTGGCGGTTGTCACAATGTTTCAGATAAATGCTCAGACTTTGGAGAATATTTGGAGAAAGGAAGCTCCATATTTGTGAGGAAGCCACTCAATATAGTTCCTATCATGCCCATCGGATAATTGTTATGCACTTGGCTCACAGATAGGGGTACTTACAAATAATATGGAAATGGTTTCTGACTTAAATGTTCATCCCATCCTTGCTCCAAAGATCTCAGGGTGATGATAGGCCTCTTCTCAACAGTCTCCTCTCCTAAGCTTTCTTTCTTCACACCTGCATTCAGAGTTGTAGGAGAGGATGAGAAAGAACTGGCTGTGGCTAGGGTAGCCAGTTGCCTGCTGGCGACAGGAGACCTCCTGCCCCTGCTTCTTCTGCCTGCTGTCACTCAGTTGGGCAGTGGGAGGCAAATGGCAGGCAAAATGGGTGCCATGCTTTTGGCATCCCCAGAGCCGGATTTAGGTTTGATGAGGCCCTAAGCTATTGAAGGTAATGGGGCCCTTTATATGTCCAGCTGTCCTCTGTCAACAACAAATTGTCGCTGTTTTTTGTGTTGAATATATGCTATATGGTAATTATGGACCTAATAGGTATCTAAAGCCATTTGCACATAACAAAATATGCAGGCAGGGCCCATTACTTCATCATAGGAGCCTACACAACACAAAACACTGTTGCTGTATGTAGGTTTTATTTTATTTGTTTTTTATCTTATATTTTGGAAATGTACATCCAGGTTTTTTTCTTTAATTTTTTTTTGGGGGGGCCAAGAGAGTGGGGCCCTAAGCTATAGCTTGTTTAGCTTATATGTAAATCCAGCACTGGGCATCCCTGGGGTGATGACATAACTTCTGGCATCACCAGGAATTGATGCCACCGGGCAGGTGATGCGCTAGCATTTGCCCAAAACTCTATTGTTTGGGGAGAATGCTAGAGCATCACCAGCATCAGCACTATGAGGTTTCTTTCAGGTCCTGCCAAAAGTGACATCATCATGCCAGGGAAACCTGGCATATCCCCCCATAAGTCCCTGCCTCCCCTTATCTGCCGCAACCCTAGCTGTGGCAGACTTTTGAGGAGGAAGTTGTACTAAGCTGTTGCTCCAAACTGTGTTGCCTCCCCAAAATCTAGGCAGTGGCTGAGTGGACTTCAAGGTTTTTCTCTCCTATGCCCCTAGCATAGTTCCCACACTCTCACTCGATTGACATATGGCTTCTCTGATCCTGCTGGGATGCTGGTGACCAAATCTCTCAGTAAACACTAAAAGAGAGCTTTTGTGTATTTGTTTAACTGCAAGAACTGTGAGTATAAATACAGCTTGTGGCTGAAAGGCACTTGAGCCAAATAGCTGATTCAGATTTTTTTTTCTCCTGAGTTTTGCAGACACAGTAGCATCACTTGGACTTGTCCATAGCCATTAAAGAAGTAATGTGTGAACTAACAACAATACAGATATCTCTGGCATGTAGCGCTGTGTGCTCTGGAATTCATTTCTATACACAAATCCAAAAGTGAAACCAATGTCCAGACATTTTTTGGAGAGGGGGTGAAGAAGATATACAGAGGCATGATAGTGTCTATAAACTCCAAAATCCAGATTAAACCTGTGGGTAACTATTTCCAGCTTCCCCAGTTGGGTGCTATAAGTCTTATCCATATACACCAGCACAGAGAAGGACAATCCAAAGCAGGAATGAGAAGCAATGAAACAGTTCTTCCGATCCCTGCAGTTAGACTCATCTGCAAATGCCCTCGAGGAAGCAATGATTTCCCCATTTTTCTGCTATTACTTTTCAACTGTTGACACAGAGCTAAACTCAGCATGTTGAAGGTGTTTCCATGTGTCACTTCTAATAGGATACAGGTGTCAGACAACCTGAGATTATTTCAAAACTGATTTTGCTTTAGTTGAGGTGCAAACTGCCACACAAGAAACAGATGTCTTTTTTCAGCCTTTCTGAAATTTGTGATTTTTACCTCGAACGGTATGAGCTCTGTTGGGAAAGAGAAATGATAGGTTACATATTGCTTTTCTTTCCTCCACACATAAGATTTTTTTTAAAAAGAATACACCTGCAAAAAATTAGTTGTCCTAATGGCATGGAGGTAAAGTGAAACTTCTTGTGTGAGGACATCGTCTTCATCCGTGCACTGAAATGGCAGCTGGTAGATATAATCCCCCCATCCCAGGTGGACTCGCTTTTCTGAGAACAGGGCCATAACTGGGGGGGGGGGGGCAGCTGCCACCCCTGTGGCATGCAGAGAGGGTGGCAGAACTGCCTCTCCTACCTGGCTCACTCCTCCTGTCAGAGAGGCGGTCCTGCCACCCTCAGTTCTGCATGCCACAGGGGCGGCTGCCCTCCTCGCCCCCCCCCCACTTAGCTGCGGCCCTGTCTGAGGGTGTCAGGGATGAACAGAGGACATGTACATTTCTTGGTGTTCTGAAGTGATCTGGAAACTAGATGGCATCAGGTGGTCGTGGCTCTACAATATCCTGCTCTTCAGAAGAGAGGGAAGCTCATTTTATCCTCTTGCCCTGAGGTGAAGAGTCCCTGCCATCATTCTTAGACAACTGAGAGTTGGGTCTATTTTAAGATTAGCTGGACGTTCAGAAACCAAATATTCAGACAAATGTTGCTTGGGTGAATAACTTTGTCCTGATGCTGAACATTTGAGAGCCAGCATGGTGTAGTGGTTAGGAGCGGTAGACTCTAATCTGGAGAACCGGGTTTGATTCTCCACTCCTCCACATGTGCGTCGGACTCTGGTGAACTGGGTTGGTTTCCCCACTCCTATGCATGAAGCCAGCTGGGTGACCTTGGACTAGTCACAGCTCTCTTAGAGCTTTCTCAGCCCCACCTACCTTACAGGGTGTCTGTTCTGGGGAGGGGAAGGGAAGGTGATTGTAAGCCAGTTTGATTCTTCCTTAAGTGGTAGAGAAAATGGGCATATAAAAACCAACTCTTCTTCTTCTTAAATTTTCTGATTTAAATGTATCTACTATTTTTACCCAACCCTTCCTCCACAAAGCTCAAAGCAACTTGCATGGTTCTTTCTTTTTCTTTACAACCACTCTGAGTGATAGTTAAACTGAGAGAGTGAGCGGCCTATGGTCACCCAGTGGGGATTTGAACCTGGGTCTCCCCAGGCACTCTGGCTTTTTTTTTTTTTAACACATTACATCTCAAGCTAATACGTAATATTATTTTTTAACATATTCACGACAATAAGAGCCTTTGCCTATTCATTATTGTTTGCCTTATTTATTATTTATTTAGGGCCATCAATATGGAGAGTACAAGAAGAAAGTTTCCAATACGGTTTAAATTCTCCCAGTTTCTAAACCCTTACTGAAATACACAGGCTAAAAGAGAGGTGGTTCAACTTTTAGGATTAAGGACACTCATACACATCGAACAATTCTCGTAAGCACATAATGCTCAAGCTGGTATCTGCTCATGTGACAACTAGATTAATGAGCTTGCCTAGAGTGGAAAGGTGATTTATATTTTGAGAAAAGGAGGAATGTGATCAGAACTATTTAAAAGGGGGCAGTGCGTTCTCAGGGGAGACGGTGGATTCTAAGCCAGAGCCTCTTTAAAACTGGGTCAGTTGGAGCAGAGGCTGGCATATTGATTGCTTTAGCTTCAACCATTGTTTCGGTTGGGGCACTTCTTCCTCCTTTGCTTGCTCAAATATATTTGTCCAGTTGTTGAAGAAATAGTACACTATTACAGTCATGTTGACCTAACATATATTGCTATGCTTCTTATATTTGCATGGGTGCCAAGTCATTCCAGAAGCTGTTCTAGCCTATGGGAAATGATAACCAGATTTCTGTGCTATTAGACATTGGCACAGGAAAAGAATGACCAAGTAAAGTTCCAGGGTCCGAGGGCACACACACACAGCCACCTTGAGGCTGAAGTGAAGCAAATCTGGCTGTGGGTCAAATCCTGGATGGGAGATGTCCTGGCAACCTTCCTTAAGTCTTAGGCAGGACAAAAGGTAGCAAATAAAGGCAGTGATAAAATTATGTGTTGCACAAATGAACATATTATGATGCAAATCACAGTTTCTAATTCTCTTCTTGTGCTGGCATTGGGTATAGGGTTGCCAGGTCCTTCTTCACCACTGGTGGGAGGTTTTTGAGATGGAGCCTGAGGGGGGGGGTTGGGGAAGGGAGGGACTACAATGCCAGAGAGTCCAATTGCCAGAGCGGCCATTTTCTCCAGGGGAACTGATCTCTATCGGCTGGCGATCAGTTGTAATAGCAGGAGATCTCCAGCTAGTACCTGGAGGTTTACAGCCCTACAGGGACTGGAGCCAAGGAGGCGTGGGGGGCAGCAGCCAAGAAAGCAGAAGCAAGACCCAGAAAGGCTTCCAGTGCAGCTGCTGCAGTGACTGCAACAGATGGTGTGGTCCTGGAGGAGAGCCTGGCAGCAAGGCGGGCAAATGCAGCAGCTGCTGAAGCTCTTAGGGCTTTCCCTGGGAGCTGAGAAGAAACAACGAGAAGCAAGGTATGGGGTTGAAGAGGCCAGCGCTTGCAACCAGGAACAGCGATGGCCAAGTACTCCAAGGACTCATGAGAGTGCTGACAGGAGTAAAGAGACAATTGGTTAAAGGGAAAGAGTGAGCTTCTTACCCTTCAAGGCAGCTGAGGTAGTACCCAAGGGCCACACCAATGCTAGGGAGAGGACAGGGGATCAGGTGAGCACAGGCCCTTGAGACTAGGGTTGCCAACCTCCAGGCAGTGGCTGGAGATCTCCTGCTATTACAACTGATCTCCAGCCAATAGAGATCAGTTCCCCTGGAGAAAATGGCAGCTTTGGCAATTGGACTCTATAGCATTGAAGTCCCTCCATGCTGCAAACCCTGCCCTCCTCAGGCTCCTCCCACAAAATCTCTAGGTATTTCCCTACCCAGAGCTGGCAACTCTACTCAAGACACAGGGGTGGATTCACCTCGAAGGGCTGAGGTTTAAAAGGCCAAGAGGTCAGGACATTTGGAAGGGTGCCAGACGACTCAAAAGACTGGGGATGAACCCTGGTGGCAAATAAGGCTAGGAACTATGGGAGACCTGGCCAAGAGGGGGAAGACTATAAAGTCTGACATGGGGTCTGGAGAACTGGCACCCTCGGGCCCGAATAAACAGGAAAGATTTATGTGGCCAAGGAGGAGCAAGGGAGGGTGCCCCACCTCCTAAGTGGTGGACCCCTGGTCTGAGGCTGCGACAATGATTCATTCTACTTGATCAGACAAAATCTGAAATACTCTGGTTTATTAACTGCTGTGATCTGGGCCATTAGTCAATTGCAGCTTCAGTAATCAGGAGGTTTCCAGTATTCTTCCAAAAACAGCAAGTAGTGGACACCCGGCGGTTAGGAGAGCAGTAATAAATCTCTTTGAAGACTTATCTGCTGTCATATTTTGCTGCGTTCCAGAAAGGCTGAAACGTTTTCATCATCCAGTCCCATTTATCATACCTCATCATCCCTAGCCCAATTCCAAAATAGTTTCAGCTGTAAGTAATATTTTGATGACACCCAATATCAGATGGGCGTTTAATGTGTGTCAAGAACAAAGACATCCTTTTGACACTTGAAAAGAACTGCTATTCCTGCGGGCTAATAAACCTGTAACTCATTTTCCAAAGTTTTAACTTAAATGCAAATTATTGCACAGCAGGGCAGACAGCAACAGATTACCCTGCATCTGGGGGAGCCGGTGGATGCCATTAAAAAGAATATATGTTTTACAATATATTTTAACATATTCAAAGAAATAAGGCCTGACTGGTTGGGGATAAAGAGTCTTTGCTATATGCCACTACACTATTCTGCTACAGAATCCAAGTGGTGCATTTACCTGTATTACTTCTAGTATCATTTCTATTATGAAAAATTAAATATCCACCTAGGTTTGGTAATACCAAGTGTGTAGCCTTTATATAGCCCTGACCTGGATGGCCCAGGCTAGCCTGATCTCGTCAGATCTCAGAAGCTAAGCAGGGTCAGCCCTGGTTAGTATTTGGATGGGAGACACCAAGGAATACCAGGGTTGCTGTGCAGAGGAAGGCACTGGCAAACCACCTCTGTTAGTCTCTTGCCATGAAAACCCCAAAAAGGGGTCGCCATAAGTCGGCTGCGACTTGATGGCACTTTACACACACACAGCCTTTATATAGCACTTTCAGCATCCAAAATGCTTTACATATATCATTTTCTTGCAATCCTTGCAACAGTCCTGTAAAGTAGGCCAGTATTTTATCTCCATATTGCATGGGGAGGGGAGATAAAATGGCTTGCCTAAAGTTACCAAGGGCACTTTCACACATGCTGAATGATGCACTTTCAATGCACTTTAATGATAGTTTGCAAGTGGATTTTGCCATTTCACACAGTAAAATCCAGCTGCAAAGTGAATTGTTCGGCATGTGTGAAAGCACCCCGACAAGTGTATTTGTAGCCAAAGCAAGTTATAAACCAGGGATCTGTCAGATCAAACCTGTATGATATACCAACTTCTGGTACAATAGGCATAGGTGCTACAGGTGGAAGACGTTTGTGGCCCTCCTGAACAGAATTTGGAACACTTGTTGGCCCTGGTTGTAGCAGACAGGCCAATTCTCCTGCTTGCTTCTCAAGTATCGTGCTGCTGTGGCTAGCTTGTCAGTTGGCATACCAAAGGCAAAACCAACCCAAGGCATTGACAGATGAATTGCAATGCATTTTAAAATTGAGCCACTTCATGGCTTGGGATCTGATTTGTGGCAGAGTTGCTCTGAATGTGGTTGCCAACTCCAGGTTGGGAAATTCCTGGAGATTTGGGGGTGGATCCTGGGGAGGGCAGGGTTTGGGGAGGAAAGGGACCTCAACAGGGTTTAATACCACCTTCCAAAGCATCCATTTTCTTCAAGGGAGCTGATTTCTGTTGTCTGAGTTGTACTTCAGGGAGACTCCAGGCCCCACCTGGATGTTGGCAACCGTAACTCTTAATCTAAGCCATGACCGAACATCCAGAATCTGTCCAAAATGTCCCATCTGGCCTTCCTTTTGAGAAGTTATCATTACTAATAAAGAACTCTTATGTCTCTAGAGACATCATAAGATCCTAGACAACCTTCAATGGACTACTATAAAGCAAGTCCTATAAAGCACAATAATGTGTTACAGTTTCACAGGGACCAAAGTCATTATTATTTGCTTTACCTCACCCTCGGCTTTATGTCACAGGCTTTTGCTATAACTCGCTTTAAGATTTATCATGTTATGTTTTCCTTAATGTAAGATTGCCTGTTCTTTTGGAAAGAGTCAAAACATAGCACCATTCCTTGTCAGCATGTGGGATGCAGATAAAACAAAAGTACCTTCCACTGTTCAATGAAAACAAACAACTCAGGAGTGCTCCCACAAGGAGCTGGTTATAGGATCAGGGGGCTAAGTGTGAGGCAATATCCTTGAGAGAATGTGAGAACTTTTCCTACTGTCTTTAAAGGAGAAAATAAGCTTCCTCCATTGAAAGGCAAAGAGAAATTATCCCTGCTCATTACACTCACACATATAAGCTTTTTCTTTCTTTTTTTAAAAAACCCACTACCTGCAGAGCTATTATGCACTTAGTCCCTCGGCAACATTTCACCTTATTAACATTTTGCCTTTTAATCTTTCTCACTTAACGGGAAATACAAAGCGATGTTAGTCTTTGGTGACCAGAGAAAATATCAACCCAGATGAAGCTGGTAGTCTCCAGATGCTGCAGCCTCCAAAAACAGAACTGGCTCCTGCTTTATTTGGAACCGTAAAGCAAGTTTCATAGGGTAACAAGACCGACGCGCATACAGAGAGAACATATTGAACGGATGAATGAGCCCCGTGGCGCAGAGTGGTAAGCTGCAGTACTGCAGTCCAAGTTCTGCTCACAACCTGAGTTTGATCCCAACAGAAGTTGGTTTCAGGTAGCCGGCTCAAGGTTGACTCAGCCTTCCATCCTTCTGAGGTTGGTCAAATGAGTGCCCAGCTTGCTGGGGGTAAAGGGAAGATGACTGGGGAAGGCACTGGCAAACCACCCCTTAAACAAAGTCTGCCTAGTAAACGTCGGGATATGACGACACCCTATGGGTCAGGAATGACCTGGTGCTTGCACAGGGTACCTTTACCTTTATAACCAATTGCCAGCACAAACAAGCCCCACCGTTCCTCCTATTCAAATCATAGATATGATTGCTCCAAATAGATAATATTTTAATCCCGTCTTTTTTAAAAAGAGGATTAAATATTGGCAGTTTTGAATGGCAAATCACTAGAAACTGGACTGTAAAATATGTCTGCTGTGACTTACATACACCAAATCAGAAAAGACACCAAATCAGTCTTAGAATACATCATTTTCCCTATGGGAGTATTAGTTAATTAATTAATTAATTACAGGAGAATAAGCTATTTGTGGTGTTAAATTAGGTTTCTCGAGCTCCATGAGATTTTATTCTCTAAATTCATAATATCCTTCATAGGTGTGTAAGGGCAGAGCTACGAATTATGTTTGGCATGGTGCTGCCACTGAAAAACTTGACTTCCCATGTCAAGTTGTTCTTCTACCCAAAACAATACACAGGATCACTTACCCTATGCTATGATATCATAGGGTAAATGTATGCCATCTTGTACGGAGAATGTGTGTTTATTCTGTTGTGTGCACATGTGCATGACAAAAAACAACAACCCCTTGTCTTAAGAGTTCTCAGCTGTTTGTGACTTTCACATGTTTAACTTCTTTTAAATGGGTGTAGAGAGAACTGATCTACTTCATTCAAAGAACAGAAAGACTGGAGAGAGAAAACTACCAACAAAAAAAGTTAGCAAATTGATTTAGAGGGAAAGGAAATAGTTGTACTTTCCAATGTATTGTGAGCATAAAAGTGAAAAAGTACAGAGATGATACCTAGAAAGCTCTGATTTAAATAGCCATTTATCATTTTGATAGGGGTTTCTACAGGTGAAAGAGATTATTTTCCCAGTGAGTGTTATTGAGTTTTGATGGCATGTGCTTTCCTACACATTGAGGAAATAGAGCAAAAGAAGCAAACAAATGGCCAAGGAGAAGAGAAATAAGGTCCTGAATTTCAACGGCTCTGAGAAATCCTTCCATATACTCCAGTTCCTGTGGTTTCATGATTCTTCTTTATATGAGACCCACTGAGGTGAGCGAATAGACTAATATTCTTCAGGGTCAGAAAGTTAGTATTTCTGTAAAAGTTGGCATTGTATATGTCAATTTCTCTTTGTCTTAACCAAATCTAATATAGTAATGTACTAACTATTCTCTTCACTGCCCTCTATTTGAAAATGTTATCATCAAGCAGCTTAGAAATTAAAATGCAATATTACTGCATGATAGAATGGGGGAAATGAAACAGAACTACAATGCAGTCCTAAACAGAGTCACACACTTCTATGCCCGTTGAAGTCAATGGGCTCAAAAGGGTGCAACTCGGTTTAAGATTGCACTGCTAATGCCAGCTCCCCTCTCAAAATATACATCTAAAACATTCCACACAGCATGTTTGTCTATCCTTTTCCTTTAAAAAAATCCCAACGTAACCTCATCAGCATTCCACAGGTTAAATCCCAAAGTAATCTCATCAGCATTCCAGTCAGGCCTGACACCCAAATGGGTGCGGCCTCTTCTGTGCACCTGACACAGAAGAGATGCAGCTTCTCTGGCACTTGACTGCAAAGAGCGCTGTTGGGTTCCTGCACCCAGATAAAGTGATGGAGTCACAGTAGATAACAAGGTAAGCTTGGGAAGGCAAAATGGATGGCTTGAAGCAATGTTTAGTTTGCTGGAAAGCTCATCTGTCACTTCCACCTAGGGTTGCCAGGTTTTTCTTCGCCAATGGCGGGAGATTTTTGGGGTGGAGCCTGAGGAGGGGAGGGGTTGGGAGGGGAGGGACTTCAATGCCATAGAATCCAATTGCCAAAGCGGCCATTTTCTCCAGGTGAACAGATCTCAATCGGCTGGAAATCAGTTGTAATAGCAGGAGAAAATGGCTGCTTTGGAAATTGGACTCTATGGCATTGAAGTCCCTCCCCTCTCCAAACCCCGCCCTTCTCAGGCTCTGCCCCAAAAATCTCTCGCCAGTGGCAACAAGGAACCTGATAACCCTAGCTCTATCCTTGCTGAAGTGTGCTAGTCCTTAGGGGCAAAGGACTTGGCCTCCTTTGGTTCCACTACATTCCTTGTGCTCCTACATTGGTAGGGTTGCCAGCTCCGGGTTGGGAAATAACTGGAGATTTTGGAGGCAGAGATTGAGGAGGGTGGGGTTTGGAGAGGGGAAGGACTTCAATGCCATAGAGTCCAATTGCCAAAGCTGCCATTATCTCCAGGTGAACTGATCTCTATTGGCTGGAGATCAGTTGTAATAGCAGGAGATCTCCTTTCCTTTTATCCCTTAGAAGCTCCTTGATCAATTGATCTTGAGCAGCATATATCTAGTGTTGGAGGGATATAAGGATTGAAACAGATCTTGCCACTGACAATGTAGCCTTGGGGTCCCTATCGCTTAGTAAAAAAGGCATTATGTCAGTCACAGCAGGAGATCTCCAGCCACCACCTGGAGGTTGGGTGTGTGTGTCTGTGAGGTGTCATCAGCTTTCACATTGGGCGACTGGAATTATTATAGAAGATTTGCCCAAGTGATTATGAAGACTTCTTGCTCTCTATAAAATGCCATGCACTGATACTGTTATATAAATGAAACAACTGCAAGAGAAACAAGGATCTTTGTCTGAATTTCAACAGTGTCCTGGGCTTCATTCAGATGGCCGAGATTGGGCGAAAACGCATGGTCACTTTATCCTCCTTTAATCCCCTGTTTCAGCCAGGATTCAGCCAGGATCGAATGCATGCGTTTCGCCTAATGTGAGTTCGATCCTCGCTAAAATAGGGATTAAAGGAGGATAAAGCGACCATGCATTTTTGCCCATACTCTTTGGTATCAGACTTCATTGTCCTATTATGTGCCTGGTACCCCTCTTCTTTTAAGTCTTTTCCTGAAAACCCAGGCATGCTTCTCCCCCCATTTTATCCATCACATGATACACTAGAAAGTTGCCAACTGTGATACAAACCATTATCTCACTTTGTGCATAGTCTAGAGGGAGATATGGATACCACTGTTAGAGAGAATTCCCCATAGAAAGAAATGATAGGGGGGACGGTGATGGAAGAAAGCTGTGGAGATTTCTTAGGGGAAAAGTTATATCAGTCATATTTTGAGTGTAATTCAAACCTAACAACATTTTGGATCAGGCCTAATAAAAATACCATAGGAAAACGTAATGTTATATCCCTTTTTTTAAAAAAAGAAAATGATAACTTGTTAGCAGTGAACAGTTCCAGTAAATATCAACTTTTTCTTATCTAAAACAGTGTAAGATCAAAATGTCAAAATTCAAGCAACCCTAATTTTTCAAGGTGAAGTCAGCGGAACTTCGCTAATAAGGGCAGATTCCTAGCTGCTGCCAACCTGACACTGTATACGTTTTCAAGATCTATCATTAGTTGTAATCTGTTAGGGTACCTTGGCCCAATGCCCAACGGTTGATATTACTGAGATTTTCCAGCTAAAACAACAGCCTCCATAACTTTATCTTCCCATCCATCAGATGTTGGGTGGAAGATAGAGCTAATTTGTCATACTACCCGTTTCTAAAGTTTGATAAATGGTTTAATTAGATCATTCTTTCTTTAAAACAAGAAGTTGTCAAGCTGGGGTTGGGAAAACAACGCCTATGAGATTTATTAGAAAAAGAAAATATTGTTTCTCCCACAAGTAGCAGAGGACACTCAACTGTATCACAAAAGTGATACGAAATAGGAAGAGCCCAAAGGGGATAATGGCAAGCGCATCATAGAAAATCATAGAGTTGGAAGGGATCTCCAAGGTCATCTAGTCCAACCCCCTGCACAATGCAGGAAATCACTACTACCTCTCCCTCACCTCCAGTGACCCCTACTCCATGCCCAAAAGATGGCAAAAAAAAAAAAAAAAAAAAACCTCCTGGATCCCTGGCCAATCTGGCCTGGAGGAAAGACTCAAAAGGTGTCCCACAGTAATTACAATGCACAGTCTAAGTTTAGCATATGGTTAACAAAGTTTGTCATGGATAAAAAAACCTCAGCTGAATAGTTCTTGGGCAGTTCACAATAGAACTCTGGGTGGCACCAGCATTTCATATTGCATGGATATTGCCACTAGTTGCGCTCCTGGTTCTTCTCTATATAAATATATATATTGCAAAGGAGAACTCAAAGATGCTGAGCTCCAACTCAGAAAGAATGGGAAAGGCAACATTAAACAGTATGCAAGTGTTCTGGGCTCATTTAAAGGAATTCAAGGAATTCATGGCAACGGTCCTTGTAGGTTATCCGGGCTGTGTGACCGTGATCTTGGTATTTTCTTTCCTGACATTTCGCCAGCAGCTGTGGCAGGCATCTTCAGAGGAGTAACACTGAAGGACAGTGTCTCTCAGTGTCAAGTGTGTAGGAAGAGTAATATATAGTCAGAAGGGGGTTGGGTTAACAGATCTTCAGGTTACAATGGTTCCACATTAACATACCACACCCTCATTAGCACATTATCTTGATACTTACAGGACAATGATTAGCACATTACCTTTAATACTTTACAGGACAACGACTCAGCTCAAACCCGACCCCCTTCTGGCTATATATTACCCTTCCTACACGCTTGACACTGAGAGACACTGTCCTTCAGCGTTACTCCTCTGAAGATGCCTGCCACAGCTGCTGGTGAAACGTCAGGAAAGAAAATACCAAGACCACGGTCACACAGCCCGGATAACCTACAAGAACCGAGGAACTTTGACCGTGAAAGCCTTCGATAATTCATGGCAAATTAGCCATGTTGGGGAAACTGAAATCTGCTCTGAGGTGAGTATAAGAATCATCAACACTTCTTCCTTTCCTCCTTCTGTGTATTTTGGAGTTATATCAGTTAATGTTCTTGGTTTCAACATTCTTTACAAACATTGTGAGATGTTCCGATATGTCAATTGGATTTGGGGTTAGAAATGGAGTCGATCATTGTCTGATCTGTTGATCCCCCCCCCCCCTGGAAGGTTATTTCCTATTGGCAGAGGTTAAATCAAATAGCTGAAAGTACAAACTACCTCTAGGTACAAGTGGCAAGTATGAAAAAAATCTTTCCGCTTCCAGCACAAACTAATTTTAGGTACAAAAGACACATTTTTCAGTTAGGCAGATTTCAAAACCCGACATACATAATACACTAATAGGAAATGGCATTGAGGACAGGATATGTCTGTCTGTGCCTAAGGAAATCTTTTTTGTCAATGAATTGGCATAGGATTTCTTGCTTCTTAGTAACACTGTCTGTACTGGCTTCTTGTTAATAGAAACACTTTGTACTTTAAGCTGTGACTCTTAGGTGACAACAAAGCATACACCAATGGAGGGGGGGCTGTTCCTAAAGCACCATGGTGCATGACAAGGTGTGTTTTTCTAGGATGTAACATCACCCCATGGGTCAGTAATGACCCTGTGCTTGCATAGGGGACTACCTTTACAAAAAGCTGTTTTCTGAACAAAACACAAGGAATATTAGAATGAGATTTAGAGTGTATTTAGACTTCACACAGTGGGCAATTAATTTGTGGAACTCACTGTCACAGGGTGTGGTCATGGCTGCCAACTTGGAATGCTCTAAAAGGGGAGTGGGCACATTCATGGAGGACTAGGCTATCAATGGCTACTAATCACTAGGTTTGCCAGCTCCAAGTTGGGAAATACCTGGAGATTTGGGGGGCAGAGCCTGAGGAGAATGGGGTTTGGAGAGGGGAGGGACTTCAATGCGATAGAGTTCAATAACCAAAGCGGCCGTTTTCTCCAGATCTCTATCGGCTGGAGGTCAGTGGTTATAGCAGGAGATCTCCAGCTAGTACCTTGATGTTGGCAACCCTACTAATCATAATGGATTGCACCAGTACCAGAGGTAGTATGGCTCCTTAAGTCAGTTGCTGTGGAGCACAGGCAGGATGATGCTGTTGCAGTCTTCCTGTTAGTGGGCTTCCTAGAGGTAGCTAGTTGGCCACTGTTTTACCAGAATGCTGGACTAGGTAGGCCTTTGGTCTGATCCAGCATGGCTGTTCTTTTGTTCTTATGACATCACAACAATCGCCAATCAAGACTAAATATGCTTTTCCATAGTTGGGCAACAGATGGTAAGAGGAAACATTGAAATAAATGCCCCAACATTGTTTACAGAGGGTAATCATTCAGAGGGCCAGGGTAAACAATAGAGAGCAATCCTAAGCAGGTCTACTGAGAAGTAAGTCCTATTTTATTCAGTGGGGCTTACTCCCAGGAAAGTGTTCTTAGTATTCTTGCCATTCATAATCAGGCACTGAAACAGGCCCTTCCTAGTGGTTTATGAAAATATGGCAGAAAATAGGAAGAATGGGGCCGTGTTCAAAATTACTTCCTGTTGTATTTGGCCATTCAGTAGATGGTTCATTTACAACTTAGCTGCTTTGCTAGGTCTCATATTTTTATGTGTTTAACCACTTCCATTGTTACTAGTGATTTGGTTAAACTTGTTAAATGTTTTTGATCAGATGCTTTGGATTGTTATTAGCCACAGTAAATTAATCACATCTGCTGGGAATTAAATATAAAAATAGTCTCATAGGCAGAATGGTAGCTGTATGCTAAATAATAACAAACAACCTTTGTGGGGATTTCATGCTTTTCGCCAAGGCAGTGTTTATTCTAATGGCAAAGCAAACCATTCTTTCAAGCTGAGTAGAACCTAAGGATTATTTTACTCCACCAGAGTTGGCCTGAAGATGACCTCCAAACCCCATATTCACCAAACCTTTGGTAAAATAGATATTGGATAGCAGGTAACATTCATAGCTCACTTTGGATACATTGCAACATCAAAATAGCTTGCATTTTTACTCTGAAAAAATGGTACAAAACCCATTTTCTCTTGATTTTTCACTGATATTTGGAAATTTGTCCTATGATATTTGGACATTTGTTTTAGTGTTGCCAGCTCTGGGTTTGGAAATTTACCCCAGGCTCCATTTGCAGGTCACATTGAGCATAGAGTTGCCAACCTACAGGTGGTGGCTGGAGATCTCCTGCTATTACAACTGATCTCCATCCGATAGAGATCAGTTCCCCTGGAGAAAATGGCCGCTTTGGCAATTGGACTCAATGGCATTGAAGTCCCTCCCCTCTCCAAACCCCGTCCTCCTGAGGCTCCGTCCCCAAAACCTCCAGGCATTTCCCATCGTGGAGCTGGCAACCCTAGTTGAGCAGGAGAAGGACGATGCTATTCTGCAGTGGGGGCAGGGGGCAGGCTGGCCTGGCTGGTGGGGGCAGGGGGCAGGCTGGCAGACTGCAGCAGGGGAGTTCTCCCTCCAGTCTGGTGGCCTGGCATTTATAGGGTCTGCTGTGCCGCTGAGGCGATCTGGCCTCGTGCTTTCGTCCTGCCCTTGCTTTCCTTCAAATGGAAAACCTTTGCTTGTATACATAGCCATACCCAAACTCTCTCTTCTAGAACACAATATTTAAATGCTTTTCTAGGACACAACTTTTTTCTGAAACTGTTTCTAACACTGCTGTAAGAAAAAAAAGGGGGGGCTATATCTATTAAAATCGTTTGAAAACTGCAAGGGTTTATTACAGAATATTGTTATTTGAGAGGGCATGTCAGAGAAAGAAAACAAACTGTAGACTTAAAGGGGTTCTCTCAAATATCAGAGGATTCTATTTGATGGTTCTGTAGGCCCTCCCCGCGGCTGCATAATGCTTTCTATTCATCTTGGCAAATTCTCATCTTCTTATGTGCATTTGGACACATATATGAAATTAGATAGGCGATCCTGTCAAAAGGTCTTAGCAGAGCCAGCAGAAGAAATGTTCCAATCCAGAAAAGGTAATGTGGAAATGATGATACAGTCCAAGTAGTTCAACATTTTATACTAAAATAAGTTTGTTTTGTTTTTCTTTATTAACCCTGGAAACAATTTATACTAATCCCTAGCACTGTTCTGGGGGGACTCTGAAGCCATTCTTAGTGTATATTTTTCACATAGAAAATGTTCAGATCTTCAAAAAATAGTAGAGATGGCCTGCTTTATACAGATGCTTTCACTATTAAATGATGAGGATTTACACACTGGTTGCCTTCAAAATTCCATTGGCACATTAGTCTTCTTCCGACAATATACCCTAGATGACAACAACCTGTGTAGAGGGGCAATGGGACAAATCACACCAGCTCTGCCTACATACAACTGCCAGAATGTGAGTACAGCACATACACACATTAGAGCATGTATCTAGGTTCCCAGCAAATTCAAAATAGCAGCATTCCTGATTACAGGGATGGAGCTTATGTACATACAGTTTATACATAACAGTTTGTATATGCTTAGGCACTGTATTCACTTTTTGGTGATCATGCATAGATGCATACACAGGCATTGTATTTATACTATGGTCCTTTATGCATGGATACTCGGACTCACGTTTGCCCCCGGACTGACTTGGTTGTTCCTTGGAGTTATGCATGAGTTTTCTGTCCCTCAGAGAAGACCTCGTGACCAGCCCTCGCAAATCCCAGATCTTCCAGTTGCTGTTAAATCCCGATTCTGCGATCTCTCCTGATATCACCCCAGGTCAAATTGTCCTCTTCTCCATGCATAAGCCAAAGCACGGGACAGGGGAGCTGGGTGTGTGTGGTGACGTTTTCTCACAGTAAGCACTACAGCCAATTAGAAAGCAGCGTTTCAAGGGGCAGGGAAATGCTTCCTGGTTCTTTGTCTCCCAGCCAGACTTCTTTCTGAGTAGATTTGTCACAAAAATGGGTTTTTAAATTATGCTTGGGTCCCCCCACATTCCATTCCTTTAAAAGAGCTCTTTCGTGAAATGCTTTTTAACATGGCACTTGGGTTTTTTTCACGGGGGTGGGGGGAGAGTGGAACGGAATATTTTTCTCACAGTAAGCACTACAGCCAATTACTAAGCGGTGTTTTCAAGGGGCGGGGACTCATACCGTATATACCCATGTATAAGCCGACCCGCGTATAAGCCGAGGTGCCTAATTTCTCCCCAAAAATGGGGAAAAATTAGGCACCCGCGTATAAGCCGAGGGTCGGCTTATAACCCCTCCCCCCCCCGCAGGTTTACCTGACAGGGCTCTCCAGCGGCGAGGGTCCGGCGGCGGCGCGGCCTGGGGGGACCCGGAGCAGCCTTTTTGCGGCTGCAGGAGGCTGCCCAAGGCCCCTCCCGCCCTGGAAAAATGGCGGCGGGGGCCGGGGCAGCCTTCCTGCGGCTGCAGGAGGCTTCCCATGGCCCCTCATACTCAAAAAAAATGGCGGGGCGGGCGGGAAGGGCCGGGGCAGCCTTCCTGCAGCTGCAGGAGGCTGCCCAAGGCCCCTCCCGCCCGGGAAAAATGGCGGGGGGGGCGGGAAGGGCTGGGGCAGCCTTCCTGCAGCTGCAGGAGGCTGCCCAAGGCCCCTCCCGCTCGGGAAAAATGGCGGGGGGGGGCGGGGGGGCCTTGGGCAGCCATCCTGCGGCTGCAGGAGGCTGCCCAAGGCCCCTCCCGCCCGAGAAAAATGGTGGCGGGGGCCGGGGGGCCGGGGCAGCCTTCCTGCAGCTGCAGGAGGCTGCCCCAGGCCGCTCCCGGCGGCAGGAAGCGGCACAGGCCCGGCGGCGACGGCGGTAAGTTTCCCCCCTCCCTCCTCCCTCCCTCCCCCCGTATTGACCCGCGTATAAGCCGAGGCCGGCTTTTTCAGCCCATTTTTGGGGCTGAAAAACTCGGCTTATACGCGAGTATATACAGTACTTCTTGACTTGAGCATGGTGATTGTGCTGGTGCATAGGTTTTTTACAGTAAAGTGTGGGACGAGTGAGCATCGAGCCCCAAGTAAAACTCCTATGCATAAACGACCTATGTCTGTTGTTCAAATGTGGTTACTGAGAAATGTTAAAATGCACTTACTCAAAGGGACCTTAAAGTACCAATTAACAATGTACATACACACAGAGAGAAAAAGATGACAACCACAGTACCGTTTGGTTGGCTTGCAAATGGCTTCATTTATTCAACAAGGACCATTGTTCAGAGATACCACATATTTCACAGTGCATACTTTTGATAATTGAGCATACTGGTTTGACAACCACAATGAACCGTGAGCCGAAACTAGAGCTCACAGCATCTTCTGAAACTGTTCTAAGCCTGCCTCCAAACTGCAGCTGTCACATAAACCAGTGAATCAAATGCAGGGTAATTGTTTGAATCATGTGCTTTTATTTGGTTTTAATGGTTTCTAAGATGTTTTTTTATTATGCATGTTTAAAACCTGTTAGCCACCTTAGTGGCCCTGATTAGGGCAGAAAGGCAGGGTACAAATTTTGTAAAGAGCTCTCTATTCTTGCCTCCCTACATTGGCTCCATCATTTTCACATTGGTTGGGAAAGCTAACAAAGGCTCAGTGCCTGAGCTTTTCTCAAGCAGAGGAAGCAGGATTAGGTAGAAGTAAGCTAATGTAGTGAAATGGGGGGAGAGCTTCACCCAATATTCAATTTGCTGCTGGTATGTATGACAATTCAGGTTTGCAGAATCAGAGAACATCTGAAGAATGTTCTCCGAGCTCTCATTTTATTGTCTTCAGCCCTTCAGTCTGCAGACAAGTATATGTTTCTCATTTGGACAAATTAAATGTATGGCTGTTTCATTTCATAAGTGAACTTGGCACTTTGACTGCTGGGTGGCCCTGAAGCTAAGGAATAATAATTTCCGGCTCTTTTGCACATGTAGGTGCCCTCAGATTTGGTCAAATGATAATTCTGGAACAGGAGGCTTTTCTAATGACAGGAATCCCAAGCTCCCAATGGGCTTTTAAAGTTGTAGTCGAGTTATATTTCCTGTAGTGCTCTTTTCAGAACAAGATCATTTCTCATTTTGATATTATAAAATAAACAATTTACAATTTCCCATATTTTGTTCAAATATATGAAAAGGCTGCCTGATACATCCAGAATCGTATGTGCCAGCTGTGACGCAAATGTCTCAGAAATGTCTCCATTTTCTTAATGTTATTGTTCTCATTCTGTATTAATTTCCTTCAATTATGAAGCCCTTTAACGCTGTCTCCCATGCTACACCTGTAACAAGAAATGGTAAGACTTCTTTGTTATGAGTTCTTCTGTGTAAGTATAACTAAACATTGGGTGGGATCCAGCCAGCTTGCTATCTCAATCTTGCCACTTGCACCACCTTACTCCAACCACTGTTCCACAGGGCTTTTGTAGGTCCCATGATCCCCAGCACAGACCTTTTGGTTGTTATATGCTGGGTTGGTTTTTATATGCTGACTTTCTCTACCACTTAAAGGAGACTCAAACTGGCTTACAATCACCTTCCCTTCCTCTCCCCACAACAGACACCCTGTGAGGTTGGTGGGGCTGAGAGAATGTGACTTGCCCAAGATCACCCAGCTGGCTTCATGTGTAAGAGTGGGGAAACAAATTCAATTCACCAGATTAGCCTCCACTGCTCATCTGGAGGATTGGGGAATCAAACTTGGTTCTCCAGATCAGACTCTACCGCTCCAAACCACCGCTCTTAACCACTACACCACACTGGCTCTCTTTAGCGATCAAAAGAGACTCTCTCCTTTTTTCACCAATGGAAAAATTGGTTGGGTCCAACCTTTTATCTATCCAGCCTTGTTTCCTTCTACAAACAGTTACACTTTTTCATTGACAATCTTGAATCTTCAAATCATTTGAGCCAATTTGCTTCTGGCGTACTTTGGGTCTAGATTATATAGCTTGATGTGTGTCAACAGTGACACTAAAGGTGTTTTGAAAGATAATTTCAAATGTGCTTTGATGCAGAAAACCCTTACTCAATGAAGAATTGTTAAAATGAATGAACACTAATGTAAACTGAAGTACTTCTCAAAAAGAGTCACATTAAAATAATTGGATACAGTAATTCGGTTTGAGTGGATGCTGTCTTAATTAAAAAATGTTGCCAATAAGTATGCTCCAAGCTATTCTAGGGACTGTGGGGGAGAATTCTCACATATATGTTCAGTCAATAAAACATTTTGTATTCATAAACAAAAATATAGAATCTGGCAAAAGGGCAAGAAGTTATACATGTTTGTTATGTATAAGCAATATATGATTCAAAGAAAATGTAAGCTAGCATGACACTGGCTTTTTGAAAAATTAAAATTAATGTATTTTACAAAAAAAGAAATTATTTTATTATGTACTTCTACATGGGCAATTCAAATCCTAAACTGGGTGCCTGGGCTGCAAGTTAACAACCTTAACAGAGTGGAAATACATACAAGAAAGTTCAAAATCCAAGGTATGGACGGCACAGCAACCCCACCACAACCCACCAATCACAGCTCAGCATGCTGATGATGCCCCCGTGACAGAGATGGAAGAAGCCAACCAGAACATGCTGATGCCAGCACATCTCCCTCATGTCAGCCTGCCACCACCCACACTCAGAATGTGAAGGAAGGAATAAGGCACCCCACCCACGCAAGGTTGACCGTAATGCATCAACAGGAGCCCTGTGACTAATACATTCCAGGGATATCTGCAAAAATGGGTTACCCTAGCATAGCTTGGCACTATGCCAGCACAGGGCTTTCTTGATATTTTGAGCCATTCATCCGTTCTTTACCATTTATTCTTGATATCCTGAGCCATTCATCCATTCTTTACCATTTATTTTAATCAGCCATTGCCATATTCCCCACCATTGGTGATGAAATTTTTCCTTTGGTTGAAACATAGTAAGGACAAGCAGGATTATCCACACTCTTTGTCTTTGTCAATTATGGCATCATCATGAAGTTAAAGAAAGCAAGGACAATACTTCCAGTCTTCACTTTAGCTCATCCAGAGAGAGACAGCAATAAGTGGTGGGGAGAGCAGCTACTGCTGCCGGGACCACCAACAAGGTTTGAAAACACTTTGCCATTGTTTGCAGCCCCTGCCCAAAGAATCTCGGACAAAGGAAACCTTTTGTGCAAAATGCAAACAGGGCAGCAAATCTGGGGGGATTGTTTAGCTCAAATCTACTGTTTTCCTGGATACTTTAAATCTAACTGTTTTTTAAACTGTGATTCAGTTTTGCAACAATCAGAGGGTTGTTTTTTTTTTCTTTCTAACTATATATTTTGTGTTTCATGGATTGCAGCAAAGCTTTTGACTGTATGGATGATGAAAAGCTATGGCTTGTTTTAAAGGAAATGAGTGTGCCACAACATCTGATCGTTTTACACACAACCTGTACTCTGGACAAAAGGCCAAGGTTAGGACAGAATATGGAGAAACTGAATAGTTTCCAATTGGCAAAGGTGTTAGAGAAGGATGTATTTTATCTCCCTATCTCTTCAATCTGTATGCAGACCATATAATTAAGAAATCTGGGTTAGATTTAGATGAAGGTGGAGTGAAAATTGCGGGGAGGACATTAACAGTTTGAGATATGCCGATGATACTACATTACTAGCAGAAAATAGTGAAGACGACTACTGCTGAAAGTTAAAAGAGAAAGTGCCAAAGCAGGACTACAGCTGAACATCAAGAAGACAAAAGTAAAGACTATAGGAGAATTACTCAACTTTAAGGTGGACAATGAGGAAATGGAAATTGTTCAAGACTTTCACTTCCTTGGTTCCATCATCAACCATGAGGGAGACTGCAGCCAAGAAATCAGAAAGAGAATGAGACTGGGAAGGGCAGTCATGAAGGGGCTAGAAAAGATTCTTAAGTGTAAGAATGTATCACTGGCAACCAAGATCAATTCATGCCATCATATTCCCTATTACTATGTATGGGTGTGAAAGCTGGACAATGTAGAAAGCTGACAGGAAGAAAGTAGATTCCTTTGAAATGTGGTGTTGGAGGAGAGTGTTACAGATACCATGGACTGCCAAAAAACCAATCAGTGGGGGTTAGCGATCAAATCAAGCCTGAACTGACCCTAGAAGCTCAAATGACTAAACTGAAGCTGTTGTACTTGGATCACATTATGAGAAGACAAGAGTCACTGGAAAACACCATCATGCTAGGAAAAGTAGATGTTTTGGAGGACATTGATTCATAGGGTCACCATGAGTTGGAAGTGACTTGACAGCACTTAACACACAAACTCACACAGATTTTTTGGTAGGAAAGAATCTTTGCAAAACACCAAACAGGGCTTCTTTTATTAATAAACAGCCTTGGAGACAAATCGCCAAAAGGGGAAAAAAATCCTGAAATTCAGAGAGGGGCACTGATGGTGAATCCTCTTTGGAATTCCCCATTTACCCTCCTCACCAGCCAACTCAAAGCTTGTTCTGAAAACATCTTGGAGCCAAATGTACGGGTAAATTGAATAATATAACATATAACCATACCTGGCCTAGTTATTTATGGCCAATGTCCCCCATTCATGTGATTTTCATACACGGAAATGGAATATTTGAGGTTCTTCTCGATGAATTTTTGTATAATTTTTCAAGCTAAGCAGGCTTGTTCTGTCTCTATCTGTCTTGTAATAGTTCTGGACCATGTCCGCACTTCGCGTTTGCAGCTCCGATTTCTACGGGGTTTCCTTGCATGTTCGCACTTCATCTCTTCCGAAGGATTCCGGAGACGTCTCCAGAGCACAATTTCTCCGTGTTAAGAGCATTCGCTTATACAGCGAATTAATAGAAATTAAACGTTTTCCTCACCCGGAGCCTGAAATGCGAACATAAAATCTGTCTTCAATCCACTTCCTGCTGCCAGCCCACCATCCACTCCCCCCGCCTAACTGCCCACGCTGGACCAATTGCTGTCCTTGTTCCCCCCACTCCCCCCATCTCACTGCCCACACTGGACCAATCGCTGTCTTTGTTTCAAGCACCGAGTGGGCATGCGCGCCAGGCTACCACCTCAGCCAATCACAGTACTCCTTCGAGCTGGCACGTGAATGCTGCCGCGAGGGGAAAACATACGGATTTTATCTAATACAGCGAAGGAAGGCGTCGCAGTGGGAACAGAAATTTTAAGTCATGTTGGATGCTTGAGTACTGGACACGTTTAAATTGCAAGGTAAGTTGCTAGTGCTTTCATGGGACTGGTCTCCCTCAAGTTTATCCTTCATTTCTTTTGGATCCATGCATGTTCCTTAGATGCCCTAAGGAACTCATTGTCTGTACGAACAAAGAAAATATTTTTCAGAAGAATCTTTATTGGTCATTACGATGGCTGATGTAAAAGGTATAGAAGGGCACAACTTTGATTATTCTCAAAAGCATGGTTTTTCTAAAAATGTGGTAGCAAACTATATTTGATGGTGGTAACAACACCTACTCTAATTGGTTCCTTAATACCACAGGTGAAGTACTGAATCAGCCCACTCCACCTTTCCTTTTTCCTTGTTAACTATGACTATTTTTTGTTTACCACCAAATGAAATAACATAGGCCTTCCAATGTTAATGACCCTGGGAGGAACTAAATTAGATTTAAATATCAAAGCCTAATTTTATAATTCAACGGAGGATTTCACAATTTTATTATACTGCCAAAAGGTTGTCTGCAAACTGAATAACATGCACTATTTCAATATGGTATTTTTGTTTCATGAAGTCAAGATGAAATCATTTTAAAGGTGTATTTGCACACTTCATAAAAACAGCAGTGGTATACTCTCACCTTAACCTCTGTACTGTTTTATAATGCCTTGTTAGTGAAGTGTAAATCATGCTGCTCAATCTCTGCATTACCTCAGATTACTTTCCGCAGTAGAACAAATAGAAATTAGTCCTCAAAGCTGTTTCTATTGGCAGCCGTAATATTTTGGTCAGCTGTGGCATGGTTATTACCTTGTTGAACCATCAATGGGGAAGGGGTGTAGGGATTGGTAGGCAGCAGAAGGCTTTGCTCTATACCCTTAGGAAGCTAATCATTAGGCCAATTAGCTGAAGCAGGTGTCATGTTGAAGGAGGAGCCATTTGACTCCCTTGTGTCCAAACAGTGATGGGACTAAAGGATTTTGACAGAGATAGCATGTGATCTGGAGGGTTCTATGATGCAGTGAAGGCCAGAGAGCTGGGGAAGAACAAATAATCTCAGATTGTTGGGCCAAGTCTCAGAACAACTGTGTATGTGTGGCAGGTACATCTTGGTCATTAAGGCTATTTCTCCTACCTCAGGAGCCAAGGAAATGTACTGTTTTCTGAGTATTACATATTCCAAAGCTGCCACTGGTTTGGAAAAAGGGTCTGTATTTGGCCTTTGCAGATGAAAAGAGAAATATGTTAATGCAAAATAGTGAAGCAATAGGCAATGAGTGAAACACTGTACTACTCCATTACCCCTTAGGAACTTGTGATTAATGTTCCATGGCAGAGCTAACTAAAGGATGAAATGGAGGAAGTGAGGGAGCAGATAGCCGATTAATCATGGCAGAAGACCAGGGATTTTATATATCTAGAAAATCTCCACCATGGAGATTTCCATACCTTCTCTTGTGAAAAGCAGTGTATATTTTAGATGTTTGGAATGGAGCTGTGGCTCAGTGGTAGAGCATCTGCTTGGCTTGCAGAATCCCCCAGTTTCAATTCCTGGTATCTTCAGCTAAAAGGATTAGGTGGTAGGTGACATGAAAGACCTCTGCCTAAAAGCCCGGAGAGCTGCAGCTAGTTTAAGTAGGCAATCTGATATTGATAGACCAATAGTCTGATTCAGTATAAGGCAGATTTGTGAGTTCATGTGTGATATCTAGGACATACCAGTGGGAAGTATGCCAGCTAATCCCAGGTTGTGTCACCCTGGAGCATCTTACCACTTGGAGAAATGAGGAGCACATTGCATATTCCTCAAGGCCTTCCTTGTGAAGGAAACAATTACTACTGTTTTTAGATTCTGAGACATGAAAAAAATGATTACAGGGATCTGCTATTATTGTTCTGAGATTGTACAATGGTTGATGTATCTTTGTTTATATTTTATATGAAGCTGTGAGTAAAAAATATGGGGGATCATCCAGTCCCTCTCTACTTTCTTCTCCTTCCTAATTCCAACACTTGTCAGCCACCCATCCATGAACAGCAAGTTTTGTCCATGTGAAGATCTGAGCAAGGCTGTTAAAGATTGGACGTTTTGGAGGACATTAATTCATAGGGTTGCCATGAGTTGGAAGTGACTTGACAACAGTTAACACACACACACACACACACACACACACACACACACACACATATTGGGCCATGCAGGGTACTAAGTGTTATCATGCCCATATATTTGTTTAAAATACATTTTATCCTTTACCCTAAATGACTTTATATTTCTAATTAGACACAGAAATTTTTTACCAAGTCTCAAAAAGTTATAGGTCAGTTATTACTGCCGTAATTCAAAACAGTTATTTTGAGGCAAAAACAGTGAGCCTATATGTGCGGTCACTGAAAGATAATTCATCATTATCCCACTTTAATTCAGTTAAGGGTATTTTTTTCCAAATAACAAAGCAAATCTTTTAACAATTGAGTTGACTTTTTGTGCTAAACTTTGAAGTCTGCCAGATTTTAATTATGACACTGACCTTCATAACAATAGGACTTCCTGTCTTTTGCATGAAGACTCGAAAGGTCAAATTTAAAAAGCACTTTGATTTTTTTGGGTAAAAGGACATAGTCATTCTAACACGTCCTTTATTACAGGATTAATTAATTCAATGTGCTATTTGTGCCTACCGTATTTAAAAACCACCAGCTTTGTACAGCAAATAATGTAACATTCCCAAGTTTAGGTTTTCAGCATTCCAGAAATCAGAAACCATTTCTGTATCCTGCTGCTCATCACATCACTGCCCTCTTGAATTCCATGAAAATCCATCCAGCGGTTCCAGCCAAAGGTAAGTCATTGGCAAGAACCTGAAAGTCGGATTTGGTTGTAATTAATGTCATATGTATCTATGAACATGCACACACACACATTTATATCAGAATATGGAAAACGATAGACGCTAACAGTAGTCATAGAGAACTTCAAATATTCAGTCTGGAGACAAATAATAGCTTCAGTTTAAGAGATGAAGATAGTACGACAGAGTTATCTTTGCTTGTCTTTCAGTGTCTTTCAAACAAACAGGACCAGAAAAGGTACTAGCTATAATCTAATAAGACATGTTCAGTAGGGTTGCCAGGTCCCTCTTCACCACCGGCGGGAGGTTTTTGTGGCAGAGCCTGATGAGGGTGGGGTTTGGGGAGGAGAGAGACTTCAGTGCCATAGAGTCCAGTTGCCAAAGCGGTCATTTTCTCCAGGTGAACTGATTGGCTGGAGATCAGTTGTAATAGCAGGAGATCTCCAGCTAGTACCTGGAGGTTGGCAACCCTAATGCTCAGCCCTCTTAGGGCTGTTTTCAGGTCACTGGTAAGTGATTATAAAGGCTTGTTGTTGATGCTGCATGTTGCCTGTAGTGTTGCCTGCAAATAGCAGATCTACAGGGCAGTTTTACACTGAGAAAATGGCATGGGGAAGAGCGTTAACGCCCCTCACCCTGCAGCATCAGCCATAACTGAACAGAGACCTCAGGCGCGGCTTTAAAAAAAAAAGATTGGGCGTTCCAAACATGAAACTCATAGCCTTTTGTCTAGAGTGGCCCTCTACATTGGAGAAGCAAGTTCATTCCCATCAAGACCAATTTTAAAAGAACAAAAAGAGTCCATCATTTTTTACCACATGGTTTTGCCTGTTGCTCCATGCATCTGTTCTGAAAAGTACCTCTTTTCCAGCATGGACTTTGGATTGACTTTAGTGCACTGCAGATCAAGCTGACGTTGCAAAATCCAGACATTCTCCAAAAGACTTGCTCTCCACCCATGTCATTTTGTTTTTGTTCAAGCACATACTTAGAATTTCTTTAAAAGCAGTAGCAGCTGTATTAATTGCTACCACAGAGGCCTATTCAGATTTTGGTGGCTGGTATTTAAACTGGAAATGCACATTCTGAAACCAACCACACCTTAATCTGTTTTAAATCCTGGCTCTCCCTATTATCTCATATGACAATTAACTTAAGTACATAGAGAAAGGAATTCTGAGAATTGCCATGATAAATAATAGTTCACAGTGGTAATAAAACTCTGGATCTCTACGAATACTTTTGAGATCATGTGTAATGTTTCCAATTAGATAAGAATCTGGCCATCCTGTTCCTTTTAAATAGCTACTGTTCCATCATTTAAAATGTATGGCTTGATCCTCTGGAATGGTCTCCTGTTCAAGCTCCATTTAAATGAATGGGAGCTGCAAAAGAGCACATTTCTGTGGGTCTTGAGTAAGGCTGCCAGGTCCCCACTGACCTTTGGCAGGAGCTTCTTTTGGGCGGGGCTGGGGGGAGAGATTTGCGTGTGCTCCCAATACTTCCGGGTTCCTAGCCCTCCTATCTGCGTGCTCCGTGGAGTCAGAGCACGCACACAGAGGGGCTGGGATGAACGTTCCTGCCTCCTTCTCCAAGCCAGATTGGGACTGATCTGATATGTAGCTTGGAGTGGGAGGCAGGAGCATTCCTAGCCCTGCTGTCTGCATTCCCTGACTCCACAGAGCACATAGACAGCAGGGCTAGGAACCCAGAAGTAACAGTATTGTGCTGGGAGCATGTGTGGGGGGAATTGCTCTGCCCTTCCTGCTTCTGCCTGCTGACCATCAGCTGGTCAGTGGGCAGCCTGATTGATTGGTGGGCAATTGCCCGCCACAGTTGGGCAGATAAGAACCATAGTCTTGAGTAGGACAAAATTCCCAGTGAATTTAGTCCTTCTATTATAGCAGATCATTCATTTAAATACACACACACACACACACACACACACACACACACGTGTGTATTTCAATACAATAGTGTATTTCATTGCTGGTTTCTCGTGAATGTTTTTTTGTAGTGGTATACCGTGTAGTATTAATCAAAGCCATGTGGTATTTTTGTTTCCAAAGAGCATGATGAAATTGGCCAAAAAAATGATGCATTTTTATTGTGATAAAACCCTGTCTTTTCCCAGTGAACATGTTATTGCTTGGAAATCTCAAACATGATGAGAAATGTAGCAATAGGTCTACCACAATGAATTGCATTGTCAGGGTTTTGATCCCCCTCTAGGCTGAACAGTACATCCCACAAATGCAATGTGTGCCTTAGTAGTAGGGTTGCCTACCTCCAGGGACTAGCTGGAGATCTTTTGCTATTACAACTAATCTCCAGCCAATAGAGATCTGTTCACCTGGAGAAAATGACCTCTTTGGCAGTTGGACTCTATGGCATTGAAGTCCCTCCCCTCCCCAAATCCCACCCTCCTCAGGCTCTGCGCCAAAAACCTCCCACCAATGGCGAAGAGGGACCTGGCAATCCTACTTAGTGATAAGAAGCAGGTTGCTGCACTCAACCTCCTTAGTGCTTACAGCCCCAGCCTCTTAGACTTTTCCTTAAAGCTACCTCTCCCACTCAGCAAACCCTAAAAGCATCTTTTATAAATAATGCTGGCACCCTGTACTTAGGGTTGCCAAGTGCCCGGTGGTGACGGGTAAAATCTCGCCAATCCACCGGGCTGCCCGCCGGCCAGCTGATGGCCGGCAGGCACTGCTAGCATGCATGCGAACACGCTCACATGCGTCACTTTTGGGTAAACCCGAAAGTGACACAGACGCTCTGGGAATCTAGCAGAAAATTCTATGGAAACCATAGAATTTTTCCAGAGATCGCTAGAGCATCCACGTCACTTCTGGGTAAACCTGGAAGTGATGTGGGCGCGCCGCGCGCCAGGTGCACGCGCACATCACACGCTACAGCCACGACCCCAGAAAGCTCCCGCCGGTGGAGCTACGGGGCCTGGCAAGCCTATCTGTACTCCACAATGAAATCAGACAATGGCTGAGGCAGACTCTGCTGGTTCCTGTAGCTCTCCTGTTCCTGCCATTGCATGAGACATGGGCATGAAGACATTTGCTTGTTACCCCAGTCCAGACCAAATGAAATTAAGGCAAGCCAAACCAGAAGGTCTCTAGTTATAAAACAAAGTGTTTTGAAAATGAATTAATTGATTTCACACTTTAATTCCATTGGTATCTAATTCATAGGTACTCATATTCAGTGATCTCATGCTCTTTTAAGCTGGCCTCCGACCTCATAGTTCCTGCTCACTGAAAATCCTTTTTGATGGTATGTGAAAAAGCTAGATGAATCACAAGAACTGGTATGACTGAAGATGTGGGTTTTAATGATCAACACTGGTTGTGTTGCTATCATACCTTTTTAAAAAAAATATTGGGGAAAAACCAATGACAATAACACCAACTAAAAAAAGCAGAACAGAAAAGGTAAAACTTTGCAATATGCAAAGCTCTGGCAGTTAAACCTCTATATTTTTTGTGTTTGTATGATAAGTATTGTTGGCCTACTATTACATTCCTCATCATACTAAATCCACAATGGAGAGACATGTTTGCTAGCTGAACCTAAAACCCTGGCCTTGTAAAACAGGCCCATTTAGCTACCTCTCCCAATTAGAGATCTTCAGATATAGGAGAGCATTCACCCTTGCCAGATGCCAAGCTCTTCCCTTGACGGTTGTGGATGGGAGATACAGAAAGGTTTCGCTGGAGGAGAAGGTATGTCCCTGTGCTCTAAAAGAAATTGAAACAAGGGAGCACGTTCTACTGTGCTGTCCACTATATCAAGAGGTTCGTTCTAAGTTTATCTCCCTGTGGCTTAGTCGGCATTCCAGCCATACAGGTCAGGAGTACACTAAAATGTTGCTTATAGACGAAAACCCACCCGTTACAGTAGGAACAGCTAAGCTTTGTGCAGCGGCCTGTAGAATCCGTCAGATGCTGCTGAGGACATCGGTAGGTCAATAATCCTAAAGGGTAGTGTATATAGTTTGCAAAGAGTGCAAAACTTTTTTTACTATTTGTATAAACTTGTGGGTAGAGCTTAATACTAAGGGTTGTAGTGGTAAATTGTGAAGATCTGTGCTGGGCTATGACTGTTTTTAATAAAGATTGTGATTGTGGCCCATTTAGTTGAGAAGAACAGATTAGGCTTTGCTCCTGCTAGAATCATACAGCCTATGAATATCTAGCCATTGTTTTCATTAAGGAAGCATTGTCTCTGTTTCCTATTGAGAACTTGGGAGCAAGTAATTATGGCTTTTGAAAGGAAGGGCTGTGAAAAAGTAAAGGATGCAAAGAGCCTTTTGGTGCTTTATGAAGTCTGATGTCCATAGAAACAAACTGTGTAGAAAGGACATGACAAGATAAAGCACACTGTTCTTAAACATGCTTCCTTGTCTTTTAGAAGCTTATTCGTCTCCACAGACATTCTTCCTTACCCAGCCCCCATCCATTCTCCTTTACAATTTTTACTCTGACTGTGTCATGCCCTGATGATCTCAGAAAGCTGATGAGAGAGAATGACAATTAAATTGTAATAATCAGCAGTAGGATCTTTATAATTGTACAAGGTGATCTTAAATACATGCTGAATTAGCATAAAGATGAAATCCACAAGGAGGCCAAGACTGATATGAGATTCTAACCTCCTACCTGTGATTCCAGGACAGCTGTTTAATTCATGTAATTATTACCGAATGCAATGTTTACTGAGCTAAACAGCTTCATATAATTTTAGACTTCGTGTCTTATCTGACCCACTTACATGAAAAGTTGTAAAGTCGTAAAAGTATATTTTGTTTATTTGAGTCTTCTCTGTTCTAAATAAAATTGTTATTGGGTTTTTCGCTTTGGGTATAATGTCTAAACCTAAAATAGCTTTAAAAAAATGCTAACAAAAATATTTTCACTTCATATGAATTTTTGACATCTTGATTTTAATAATAGTTTTAATAGGGTTGCCAACTTCCAGGTACTAGCTGGAGATCTCCTGCTATTACAACTGATCTCCAGCCAATAGAGATCAATTCACCTAGAGAAAATGGCCGCTTTGGCAATTGGACTCCATGGCATTGAAGACCCTCCCCTCCCCAAACCACGCCCTCCTTAGGCTCCGCCCCTAAAACCTCGTGCCGGTTGCCAAGAGGGACCTGGCAACCCTAAGTTAGGGACAAGGATATTTTTTCTGGTTATAAAGTGTACTCTTAGATAAAAAATAAAGGAACAGCAAAAGAAGTTTGCTTCCCTTTGCATTAAATGAGCTTAATTACAGCTCATAATTAAATGACAGCTCATACTTTAACTCCATTTTAAAAATATATTTGACCATTAAGAAAAAGATAGTAATTCTGCAAAAGAAAAGATGACATGAATAATTTTTTCCACAAAGGCTTTTTTAAAAGTTGGAATACAAAAAATTTACATGGGGGACCAGATGAGTCTCTCACAGATGTGTGCTGATCTTCCATTCCTTCAATGCACCTGTACTGCTTGTATACACAATTGTGCATGCGTATTGGGCAAGGCAGATCTTGACTGCATGTGCACTTACCCTGACAGAATCATGTCCAAAATATCAATTGTAGAATCAGCCCCAAATGTTAATTTGGAAAAAAAAACTTTTTACCAATTCTGGAAAAATGAACTCAGCATAAAGTATAATCTCACCATCTCTTTTGCCGTGTGAATGTATTTGCATTCACAGTAAAGTGTTTTTTTAGAATGAAATCAATCTGCAAGCTGTTATTTAGTATAGCTTTCATTTATGCTAATTTAAGAGAAATATAAACAGGCTTCTTAACCCTGCTCATTTATTTTCTATTGGAGAGTACACTTGCGGTACCAGAGAAATGCATTTCTCCTTAGATAGCTTTCCGAACACAGGAGCAATTTACTTGGATTACAACCGTTTGATAAAAAAACCCCACAAATTCTGTTCCAATCCTACCAAATTAAAGGGTAGCTTTTTTTCTTGCTGATTAAAAAAAGAAAAAGGCCACTTTAAACACATAACGCATTAATGATTAGTGATTGGTTTTGGTTGCACTGAAAGAATTTACAACGTACTAAGGCATTTTGATGAATATAGCAGCATCCAAATGAGTAACACGGGCCAGACATAAAGTGCAAGCAATTAGTCTTCACTAAAAGTGTTTAACCTATGACCCTTTTTGATCCTCAGCTCTGAGCCTTGTGCTTTGTTAAATAATAGTAGTCCTTGGCAGGCACACCTGCAGGGCAGAAGGTGCCACATTCCCTTGCTAACTAGCACAGCATAGTTTGCAAGAGAGTGTAAATCACTATGATGACTGAGCAAACTCTTCTCACCTCCAGAAAATGTTCATGCAGGACACCGAGCGCAACACATTAGTTTTCCTTATAATGCTCCTATTTTCAGCATACGTGAGAAGAAGCAGGAATTACAGATCATTCAGGATCATGTGATCAATATTTATGTGTCCTACTGCTCTTGGAAATAATATACAACCAAGGTTATCACTAAAGTACCAATTCAAAGAATATGTGTCTAGCCATGACCAAGAGACTATATGCCAAAACCATGTTATGCTCAAAGACAAAAGACTAACCAGCCTGAACAGGGATCAAAATTCCTTTACAACCTAAAATATGAATCTGATCATGAAGATGATGGGAACAAGAAAAGCACTGGCTGTTCACATCACCAGTTTCTTATGTCTAGTTTCAGCAATTCCTGGGATCTCGGGGGGGGGGGGATGCACATCCTTTGTAGGAGGGAAGAAACCTGTCCAGACGTTATCTGAAGAAGTGAGCTGTGACTCAAGAAAGCTCATGTCCTACCAGAAATTTGTTAGACTTTAAGGTGCAACTGGACTCTTGCTCTTTTCTACCGCTACAGTCAGACTAACATGGCTACCCATCGTGATCTACCAACCAGACATATTGGGTATAATTACAGCAACCCAAAGAAGTAACAATTGATTGGAGATTCTATATGTACAGACTGATGCTGGAGATAATGGAAGACCCAGGACCTAGTTGAGAACCAAACGGTAATAGCTGAGGAGAGGTGAAAGAACCTATGTGAGGTGTTTACCAGAAATAGAAAACCACAGAGAGGAAGAAAAGTTTTATATATTGGCCATCTGCAAAATCCTTTAGGCAAGGCATCAAGCTGTACTAAGAAATCAATGGGTGAGTTCAATGTAATTGTTAGGACAAGAAGGACCATAGATTTAAGTAAGCACTTACTATTTTGCATAAAGTGTTACCATGGATGGATATATAAGTCAATGAAAGTTAGTATGAAATAGTTAGACGTACAGTGTCAGACCAGTTTTTTTTTTTTACATCTGTGCTCTAATCCCATTGGCTTGGTAGCTACCTTGTAAAATGGCTCAGAATGATGCCACTGACCAAAAACAACCTGCTCTTCAACCCTAAATATATTTATTTAAAAGCAAGTGCTGTTTCAATGAAAGTTACTTCTAAGTAATTGTGTTTAAGGCACACATCTTTTACTTTAGTTAACAGAAGGACCATGGCTCAGAGGTAGGGTTGCCAGGTCCCCTCTTACCTTTGGCAAGAGGTTCCTGGGGAGGGGGGGGGGTGCGCAGGTGCGCGTGGGCACGTGCCGACGCACCACTTCCGGTTGTAAACCGGAAGTGCCGCCTGGGGCGTGTGGCTGCACAAAATGCAGGGCAGCCCACGCACAGGGCAAGGGGAGGTTCCCAGCTGCCATGCGCGGATGCAGCGGGCAGCCCGCCTGCCCCGGGGAGGGCGAGAGGAGGTGCCCGGCTGGCGTGTGGGCCATGCGCATGCACGATTGCCCCCCGACCCTTAGGTGGTCGGCAGGCAGAGGGGCACTTTACCGGGGGTTTGCCGCCACCAGCGGGCACCTGGCAACCCTATTCAGAGGCAGAACACGCTTTGTCTGCTGAAGGTCTCCAGATAAAAGATTGAAACCCTTGAGAGCCACTCCAGTTAAAATACACATAATTAAGCTAGATAGATCAACTTCATATGTTTACATGTATGAATCAGCTTTCATCCCAATCCTAATTTAATTAGAAACAAGTCCCATTAAATGCAATGGAATTGAGTTCCAAGTAAAAGCCTGATTTTCTTATATTAGCTCTTAAAAACACCCCTAGACATTATAATAGCTTTTTCCCCTCATAAAAACATGTGACATTTTTGTGCATCAGAAACATTTTATAGGAAAGTTTGCCAGATGTCAGTGTTGAACTATACAAGTGACTATATGAATGCTGTATTTTTCAATCATGTTAGTTTAAAATTTTACAACCAGTAACATAAAATGTAAATGGCTTTACATACTTCATTCTCCAAATCACAACCAGTTCTCCAAACATTTAGCACAATTGGGAAAAAAGATACCCTTCATTCTCACATTGGCTTACCAGATGCCCTGGACGGCTCAGAGACTAGATCCTCCCTAGCAACTAGCATTCAGAGGTATACTGCCTCAGAAAATGGAGATCTCGCTTAGCTCTCATGGCCAATAGTCATTAATGGAGTTATCCTCCATGGAGTTGTCTCATCCTGGCTTAAAGTCAGCACACCATGTTTCCATGAGTTCCACAAGTTAATTATGCAGTGTGTGATGTGTGTGCTTGAGAGAGGGGGGGGAGAGAGAACTTTCTTTTGTTTGTTGTGAATCTGCTTCCCATCAAATCTGTTGAATGCCTGAGAGTTCGAGTATTTTGAGAGAGGAGAAAAACATGTTGCAGTGTATGGATGGGTACTCATCACTGGAACCAACCGGAAAGAAGAAAAGAGTTGTTGTGTCCAATTTACCTGGAGTAGGTGACCTACATTTATCTGATTATCATGAACTGGCATGCAAGGGGCAGGACTCCACCTTATGGTTTCCTCAGGAATGTATTACATGTGTCTTACCCAATCTCAGATACTATATATCAGCTACTTTTCTGGCAGCCAAGCAACTCTGCAGGATTTATCAGCATTGCCTCAGGACTTTCTGGAGAGATGATATTTCTACACAGCTTTAGTAGCCTCAGTGTACAATAGCAATTATCTTCCCTACAGGGAAATTTAATCAAGTAGAAAGTCTTAACGGACCCCTGCGTGCAGCACATAATTACCTATACCTGTTAGAGATTAGTTCCAACTAATAAAGCAATAACATGGGTCTCCAGTTGATCATTGTTTGACTTTGAAGTATCTAACAAGAAAAATTACTTTTAAATAGCAAGGTTAGAAAAAAAGGTGATTTACAGTCATCAGAAAGAATATACCTAAAAGCAAGAAAGTAGGCTAACTATTCAGGATAATTCCTTCCTGCATTTTAGGAGCAGCAAATATATTAAGAAACATCTGGTCTGTTACAGTAGCTAAATATTTCTACTTTTTTAAATCCCAGGTCGCAGGAGCTTAGAAAGAACTTTGGGTCCTTTTCAGAAAAAAGAATGTATAAATGCTTGTGTGTGTATTTCACTTTTTCTGCCTAAGAAAGGTGCTAAACTAAATTTAACTAATTGGCCTTGACAGCTGCCGACATTAGGGTACCTTCACATACTTGTGAGTTGGGGACAAGTGCATGAAGCACATCACATAGGAGGCTGATCTAGCGATACTCACATCAATTGTGACTAATGTCAATTGTGGCCCACTGATAGCAATGGGATTTGAGTTAGTCACTACTAACTGTTCTGTTGGTTTCAAGATTAACTTAAACTGAATCAGGGTCAAGGACTGCAATTGGTCATTTTGGAACAATATAGAATGTCCACATTATCTGAATACTATCTGAACTCTACCTGGTGCTTATCCTCACGATACATGACTGATTTGTCACACAAGTCTATCTACATTTGTATGAGCATGTGTGTTAGAAAATGACAGGAATTTCTAAAACCTGACTTTTATGTTCCATGAATCTCCAAAACCTACCTTTTATGTTCCATGAATACATGGAACATATATGGGTAAATAATTAGTATAATTCTTGCTTTTCCTATTGTTATTCACATTCATGCATTTTCTTTTCTGTTGTCTACTTGAAACTGTTAGGGAAGCATCTCTTATCTACAAATTCCACTCATTAAAATATCACTGCTCTTGACCTAAATGAAATTAACATTTTTATTTAATATAACATAAACTGTTATTGTCGCCATGTTATGGTTACACCCATAAAAACGATGGAGATGTATTTGGAATCAACTGATCTGGGAAACCAGAGGGAGATATTTTCAGGGCAGGTATCATCTGAAAAATAATGGAAGTTATCAGGAAAATAATACTTCTGTTATTTCAGAAGTTATTTCAAATAATATGATTCAGCTTTTTCAGACAACAGAACCTTTGCTGTTTATGCCTGTACGCATCAGATTTTTTTGCCATCACTTTTGCTTTAGCACGTCAACAATATTTTTGATATCGCAATTTCCTGAGTCTTACATAATTTTATATAATTGTTTAATAAGTTTAGAAACACCATTGTAGCAGAACTGAGCCATAAAAGTAAATGTGTAACATCGTTTCTATTGAGCCATACAAACAGGATCAAAAGTGTTCAATGCACACAATGAAACTTTGCGGGCTGTCTCATCCTATAGCATCACTCCCTAGTGCCCCCTGAAAAGTCACTCCTGAAAGTTGGGGTACTCCCTAGAGTGACATTCAATAAAGTGCTGCAACTGCAAAGGAAAGCCAGCTCTCTCTTGTGCATGCATGAAAATACTTCATCCTTCAAGCACCCTGGTCCAAGACCACATAGGGTTTTTAACAACCAGCACTTTGGCTTGTTGGCACAATTCAACCAGCAGTCAGTGAAGACTTTTTTAAGTTGCTGAAATGTGACTCTTGTAACTCATACCTGTGAGTTTTTTTTGCTGCTGTTTTGTAGACCAGTTGGACCTTCCAGTTTACAAAGGCAACCCCATGTATAATGTGCTACACTAGGCCAACCTGGATGTCCATCAGTGTATGGATGAATGTAGGCAAATGACATTTCTCATGGAAGAGTCACAGCTGATGAATCGGCCAAAGCTAGGTGAAGGTGCTACATAACACAGAACAGATCTGGACATTTATCTAAAGACCTAGGTCTAAGCAGTGGAGACCATAAGCTGTGAGCCCTCTCCTCAAGGAAACACAGTTCCTTCTAGAGGGGACTGATTCCACAAATCCTGGTTGCTCCAAAACCTGCTCTCGCTACAGGTGCAGCAGCAGCAATGGACATGGGAATGGGATCTACAGTATGCATCTCCGGTTCCCTCCTGCTCACTAGGGTTGTTGACTCCACCTCTGCTCCTCCCTATTTTTCTATGTTCTGCCTGTGCAGAAAAATGGCTGTAGCATCAATCATCCTTTCCTTAAGCCTAGAAATTTCCCTTTTCTCATCACTTTTCCTTCTTTTTCTGCAGCCTAAAGTCCTGGGAATAGCACAAATCCTGCTTGGAATGGGCACCGTGCTATGTAGATGTTCCTCTTTAATGAGATGGCTTCCTTTTTTTCTGTGTAGTGAAAAATCCCCATGTGGAAGCAGCCTGATTGTCAACCGCCTTATCTGGATTGAATATCTAATTATTTATTTGGAGGTTGCATAGCAACACCCACATAGATCTAAGTTTCATCATCTGCATTGGTCTGGCTTTTATCACTGTCACAGAAATTAAAGGAGCAGAGCAGTGTGGCGAAGGAGCTGGCAACCAGATCCTCTGGTTCTGAAGAGGCTTCAAAGGCCTCGGGTTAGGAAAAAGTTACAGCTCGACACTTCCTGAATAATACCGTCACCATGACCTTTTCACTTTCATAGTCTGTTGTATATTGTCAGCATAGCTAAGACATATTCTTACTCTGTGTGTGTGTTAAATGCCGTCAAGTCACTTCCAACTCATGGCAACCCTATGAATTAATGTCCTCCAAAATGTCCTATCTTTCACAGCCTTGCTCAGATCTTGAAAATTGAGGGCTGTGGCTTTCTTCATTGAGTCAATCCATCTCTTGTTGGGTCTTCCTCTTTTCCTGCTGCCCTCAACTTTTCCTAGCATGATTGTCTTCTTACTCTACAACAACATAAAAGGTGTGAGATGGTCATTGGCCAGCACTATGTCTGAAGAGGATCTTTGACTTTCCTAGCCTAATAGATCCAACCCCATTTAAAAAGCATTAGCAGAAAGACCAACATCAAGTTAATTCATGCCACAGTATTCCCTGTTACTATGTATGTGTGTGAAAGTTGGACAGTGAAGAAAGCTGACAGGAAGAAAGTTGATTCCTTTGAAATGTGGTGTTGGAGAAGCTTTTACAGATACCGTGGACTGCCAGAAAGACAAATCAGTGCGTTCTAGATCAAATGAAGAAGGTAAAATGACTAAACTGAGGCTATTGTATTTTGGTCAAATTATGAGAAGACAAGAGTCACTGGTCAAATTATGAGAAGACAAGAGTCACTGGAAAAAACAATAATGTTAAGAAAAGTTGAAGGCTGCAGGAAAAGAGGAAGACTCAACATGAGACATTTTGGAGGGGCACTTTCACACATGCCAAATAATGCATTTTCAATCCACCCCGTGCAAAATTCAGGAATAAGAAAAAACAGTGTAGGATTCTTCACAGTGCCATTCTAAGCAGGGTTACACTCTTCTCTGTTGAAGTCAATGAACTTAGAAGAGTGTAACTCGGCCTAGCATTGCACTGTTAATGCATCAGCTCCACTTAAGTCTCAAAAATACAGAAAATTTGCAACTTGAAAACCAAGGAAGAAATTTTAGATGTGAAGAATTTCAGAAGCATCCCTAGTAGAGCAAGAATTTGACAAAGAAAGAGAGATGGCAATGTTGCTTCTCTAATATCATTTAAATAATTCTGATGCCAGCTGATCTTAGCATCATGCACATAATTAATTATTACATGTTAGTCAGTCTGACACTCTAATCCCCAAATATTTATTATTTAATTGGCAAGAGAAAAAGTGAATTGATTCAGCATTTAGAAAGATGGCTGTACAACTTTAATGTGCTAAGTATCTGTACTAAGTATCTGTACAACTAGGGTGGCCAAATTCAGGTTGGAAATTTCTGGAGATTTGGGGGTGCAGCCTGAGAAAGGACCTCAGCAGAATATAATGCATAGAGTCCACCACCCAAAGCAACCCTTTTCTCTCTGCTGTCTGGAGATCAGTTGTAATTCTGGGAGATCTCTAGGCCTTAACTAGACCAAATGATGTTTTCGGCCATGTAGGTTTTGTTTGCAGATCAGTCCTCTAAAAGTGCTTGCCTTTATGAAGATTGATCTGCCATTTATTGGCTGATTAATGGCTGGAACTTGCAAAAGGACTTTCAGATTTGCAGAGGATTTAGAACATGGTCAGCCCAAAACAGATCAATGGATTGAATCTTGACATTTTCTGTATATCTTTCTTCTTGACACCCATATATCGATGAACCACCAGTGGGGGAAAGTTTCACTTCTCACATCCTCCAAGAAATTGGTGAAACATGGATTTTGTCTGTATCACTTAGTGTTTGAACTATTTTGCAGACTGCCAGTAAATACACTTCATCAGCTCTCACCATCACACCTCATAGCCCCTAGTTAGCTTCCCTCCATTTTATGGTCTTCTAGGTGAAAAGGCTCATCTTGCTTAAATATCCCTCAGGCTACACGCAAGAAAATGCTGAAGAAAGAAACCAAGTAACACTTTAATATAAAAAACAGATGCATATCTGCAGTTTAGGAGTGAATACATGGGCTTTCAAATAAAGAGGGTTTTTTGACTGAAACTCTTGTATCTGACGAAGTGAGCTTTGAGTCACAAAAGCTTATACCCTGGAAATTTTTGTTGGTCTCTAAGGTGCTACTGGACTCAAATTTTGTTCTGCTGCTACAAATTAACATGGCTACCCACCTGAAACTTGACAGAAACTAGTAGAGTTGCTCCAAATTTACTCCTGTGCAACAGCTCTCTCCCCCGCCTCCCTTAACTGGAATGTTAACATGTCTGTCATAGTAACCATTATATATGTTCTAGGGAGTAAGCTCTGCTTGTTTTAATTTGGGACATATTAATTTAAGACTTCTATTTTTCTGGATTCATATTCACACCTTCCTCCTATTCATTTACTTACTCTCACACACACACACACCCTTCGGTGGTATCAGAGAGCCATGTCCATGTGACATGATCCCATGTTGCTGTGGCATGTGCTGAGAACCATGTGCACAGTATAAATTGCTTGCTGCTCCTAGGTGATGATCAGGTGGAAAACCTCTCGTGGTTTGCTGCACCCCATGTTCTTCCAGTATTCCTACACGTACCTCAGCTGCACAGGATCACATCATATGAAAGCAGCTCCTGTGCTGCTGTGGATGTGGTTTAGGGTTACCAGGTCCCTCTTCGCCACCAACGGGAGGTTTTGGGGGCAGAGACTGAGGAGGGCGGTGTTTGGGAGGGGAGGGACTTCAATGCCATAGAGTCCAATTGCCAAAGCGGCCATTTTCTCCAGGTGAACTGATCTCTATCGGCTGGAGATCAGTTGTAATAGCAGGAGATCACCAGCTAGTACCTGGAGGTTGGCAACCCTAATGTGGTTGCATGGGCCACTATCTGTGATCCAGACACCACATGCCCTGTGTGAGGATCCCAAAGCTGTGAACAGCATGTATGAAAGGTAATGATAGTTGTGGTAAGTGTCTGTTTATATGTTACTGTCTTATTGTTTCTATGTTACTGTCTTTTTAAGACATAACCTGGGGCAAAACAGAGGGAAGAAGTTGACTCCTGTACTGAAGTGATTTCAGTTCTGAAGGTGTTGTAGCTCATGTTTGGTGTGTTCTGAAGACATGAAAGTTTATGTTTACCACATTTCCTGCCTCTCCCCCCAGACTGGCATGTAACACACGCATGCAAAGTACCACAAGGTATAATTGTTTTCCATAATCAAGTAGATGGATCTGACGGAATGGGGAGGTTCAGCCTTCTCCCCCAAAATATTAGGCTATCCCACTTTGCATCGAGCATTAATTGAAAAGTAGTCACTAGACAATCTGTTTGGTTCAAGATTGCTGACAGGTTTGTAGGTTTAACAATTTTATCCTCTTCAGGATGCAAAATATTAAAATTGGATGTAAAATTAGATATAACCTGCAAGAGAAGCTTTGATGGATGATGGTATTTCACAAGTTGTTGCAATAAGTTCATTGTTTAAAAAATGAATGAATGAATTAATGAATTAATGCATGAATGAATGTTGTTGGTGAAAGAGAAGTAGACCTTTAAGATGTTTGTCATTTTGTATGTAAATATTACTTTTGAACTGTTCCATTTAAATGCCTAAAACAAGCAATGGCCTTGAAACAAAAGTATGACAAGTCTTTAACAGTGCAATATAACAGAGTTATATCCTTCTAAATCCATTGGTTTAGAAGGATGTAACTCTGCTTAGGAATGCACTGCAATGTGCCTAGACTGTACATGTTTAGAATATTAACCATGAATACTGTATAAGAAAACGTTCTTTTCCTTAGTTATGGTGTGTGAGAGGCCTTCATGCCTCTTTTCATCCCTTTATTGAGATACTCTCATACCATGCTGGTCTTCAGCACAGTATTTGTTGACTTTAAATAGTCATATCCTGCCTCTCAGCCACATAATTCTCAAAGTGGCTTACATTTAAAATCAAATCCCCATTACAATAAAACAAAGCAGCATATGGATACATATTCCATTGCTTGCTTTTCTGTATTTCTGAGATGTCACACATATGGTAAAGCCATCCCCTATCCCCATCTGACATGGTTGTGTTGCCAGTTGTGCTACTTCAGCTGACACTCTACTCAGCTCAGCTTAGAATCTTTCTCTGGCAGAAAAGACTCGTTCTCTGGAAAAAGCCTCCTTTTGCCTG
Source organism: Euleptes europaea (assembly GCF_029931775.1). Classification (NCBI taxonomy): domain Eukaryota; kingdom Metazoa; phylum Chordata; class Lepidosauria; order Squamata; family Sphaerodactylidae; genus Euleptes; species Euleptes europaea. Next base: position 31,390,746 of record NC_079320.1, on the reverse strand, counting down.
AGGAAGCTGAGCAGGCTGGTAAAATAGAAGCCTTTTTAGTGTCCCTTAGATTCTGACTCACCACTGATCTGCTTTTGCCTACAGATCAATTCAAACAAACCTTTTTAAAGACAATGCAAAATATTTTTATTTTCACAAGGCATTGGGTACCAGAAGTTTTTTTAAAAAGGTTATTTAAACAAGTCTTTTTGACAGTATAAGAAACAAAACAGCATGCATATATGCAGAACGTCTATAATCTGCTTCTGCTTGCAGGATTTGGGGCTTGTGGCATCCAAATATCTTATTGTCAAATACTGGACAAATGAGCTTGTATTGATATAGCTGACTGAAACGGCTACAAAGGATTTATAATGGAAGAGTCTACATTTTCGTTTCTCTGATGCCTTAACCCCTGAATGAGGTAGCATCTTTGGGTAACCATTTATCTAGTGATGGTGTGAGAACATCTACAGTCCATAGAGTTAGCATTTCATCATCATCATCACCAAAATTTATTACAATCAAGAGATCAGTCAACAACAATTTAACTGCACTGTTGACATACAAATGTAAAATTAATATACATAGCCTTATTGTGCTCTAATTAATGATACATAAAATATTAAGTTTGGATTCTCTGCTTTCTTGTGGGCAAAATCTCAGCACAGAATTTGGTCTCTTTAGAGGTGGTCTCATTGGAGCAGTCTGCAAGGAGATATGTGTAGACATTTTCAGATCTTCCTGGAAACTGGGATACAATAGGGGTAAGATATGGGGAATGGATGTCCTTATGAAATGGATGATATAATAACACATATTCCACTATTTTGACTGCATTCAATTGGCAGGAACACCAATGTTGAGGGTAAGAAATATGTAAGTCTCTCCCATCCAAAAGTGCTGAGGGCAGGCAATTAAACTGGGCTAGGGTGAAAGCCTAGTATTTGGAGAATTCTAAAGCATTTCATATGGGGTCTGGTTGAAGCTTTACAACGAGAGGTTCTGCTACGAGCATGGCAGTCGTGCCCTATCCTGACTTTGTTTATTGCCACCAACCCACTGGGTGCAGTTTGGAGGCAGTTACTCGGAAAGCATTGTCTTTTCTTTCCAAGTGTCAGGTTCATGCTGATCTTTTTACTTTCGGAAGAAGATCCTGATGACAATGAAATGCAAGGACAAATAAAAGCCCCAGGAAATTAAAGACTAAGAGCAGCTTTGGACATTAGCTGCACTGAAAAGAGGATCAGTGGGTGACTCATTAACCCTCTTTCCTTACTTCCATCCTAAGTGGTGACTGGTACATCTCCCCATGAGCTAAATGTGCATTTGCCATTTGTTTATCCATCTGCAAGAGGACATCACCAGCTGCCCCTTTGCACATTTCCTTCAAGCTGAGAAACTGGATGTGCAAATTACTTACGTTGCTTTTCCTTGGAACTTGTGTGATGTCCTAAACAATCTTAATATTTCATTATGAGCAAGTATCTCACAGGCTGAACAACCACTGGCTGGGCCTCTCTACTAGCAATACGTTCATATTTCTCATCCTTGCTGTTCTGACCTGGAAAAAAACCTGTTTCAATTTTGATTCTCCCTCATGAAAACTGAATCCATGATGTTTTATTTTCATGCAATTTTCTATTTCCACACAATGAATTTACATATTTTTCAATATTATTTGGCCATCAATAAATCAGTATTATACATCATAAATGATGTATTCTGTGCATAAAAAAGGTAAAGGTCCCCTGTGCAAGCACCGGGTCATTCCTGACCCATGGGGTGACGTCACATCCCGACGTTTCCTAGGCAGACTTTGTTTACGGGGTGGTTTGCCAGTGCCTTCCCCAGTCATTTACACTTTACCCCCAGCAAGCTGGGTACTCATTTTACCGGCCTTGGAAGGATGGAAGGCTAAGTTAACCTTGAGCCGGCTACCTGAAACCAACTTCCGTCGGGATCGAACTCAGGTCGTGAGCAGTACTGCAGATTAACACTCTGCACCACGGGGCTCCCATGCTGTGCATAGACAGTATAAATTGTGTATAAAACCTCTACATACAATTGTATCTACGAAACCAAAACAGGAAAATGGAAAACCAAAATGTTGACAAAACATAAATACATATAAAAAGAAACAAAGGAACATTCACACTTCATCAGCAGGAAAAGTTAATCTATTGGTTGTACTCCTTGGCTTGAGTACTCTTTGTTCTATAACAATTTATAGAATAGAGTCCTCCTGAAGTCTGTGTGGTTTGTGTTCTGAATGTAAACAAACATCTAAGCGAATCTGTACAGAAAAATAATGATTGTGGGTTGAGTTCAGGGCTCTATCAGCAAAACAATCATGGATCTGTGCCATGTTCTCCTCTCCACCAGCATTTACTTCCAATCCTGGGGAAGTTTATTTTGGGGGTCACGGGAGCCACATGGATCAGGAGGCTGAACCGAGGAGAAAGTGACAGGAGTCTGAACTACCACCTCCTTCACAAGCACAGTTATACTGACAGAATAAAGACTTCCCTCTTCTCGGCACAGCTCTCCCATCTACATCATAGTTATTAGTCCAGATGGGCCGTGCCTCCCCAGGAATCAGCTTTCCTGGGGTCTTTTCTGACTGCTGATGCAATAGGAACTCAACAAAGATCCACCTCTGCCACTACAGTCTGCTGATGGGCGGCAAGATTCAATCCTGTGGGACTAGTGAGCTGAGCAAAATATTAATGGGGCTGGACTGGACAATATTTCTGAAGACAGTTTTGGAAGAAGTAATGGCAAAGTCCTAATTCCAGATAGCTTTTCGTTAGAATGAGGCATCAATATTAACTTCAAAGGCACAAAGTACCCGTTACAGTATTGAACAATGTCAAAAACTCAGTTGCACTGTACGGTGCTTTCACTTCATGGACCCAGCTGTCCTGTTGAGATGTCGATCTTAAAACCTGCATAGCATACATCCATTTTGCATGCCTATTAAAGTATAGCGATGCTAGTACAGAACTAATTAAAATGTGTGTTGATATATTAATTACCATACCACACCATGTCAGCAGCCTCCACAATAAGGAGGCCTTAATGATTTTTCTGTTAATATGATGGGGTGGGTGAATGATGGGGTGTTAATATGATGGGGGGATCATCTCTTTTCACTATTACTCACAATTAGCAAACATCTGATGTTCATTAAGGATATTGGTTCTTGTAGTTTATCCGGGCTGTGTAACCGTGGTCTTGGTATTTTCTTTCCTGACGTTTCGCCAGCAGCTGTGGCAGGCATCTTCAGAGGAGTAACACTGAAGGACAGTGTCTCTCTCTTCATTAAAGATGCTTTCTTCTTTTGGTACCTCCCTGATGCAGTGATGTATTTTATTTCAGCAAAAAGCTTGGTTTGATGTGAGGAGATTCTGCACAGAAATCGGGGTTGATACCTGTGTCTACTATCCATGTTCCTTACTTAGACATGAAGAACCCCCTCTAAAAAAATTTTTTTTGAAATGAATGGAAGTGTTTTTGACAGCTACACCAAATGCTGGCAGCTACACTACTTAGCACTCTGAGAATGGGGAAGTCAACAAGGAGAAAGTACATAAGGAGTATGTATTACATCATGAGAACCAAATCATTTCCAAGTATTAAATTAAATAAATGAATCCTTGTCATCCTTTTTCCTTGCAGCAGAAGTATTATATGGTGTGAATGCTTAATACACTGATGGGCTGACATACCTTCTGCTTTACACATAAAAAGCCTTGTTAGTCTGAAGATGCTGTGCTATTGGCATACATTTTAAAAACTGACCTATATCTAGGACAACATCTTCACGAATGCATTTGATGTCAATAATGAATCGATCAGTGATTTTTAAAGGGGGCTATGCCTCCTTTCCCCCAGAGCTGATGTACAAATCTTGGGGTGCATTTGGATCTTTTTTGGGGGAGAGGGCAAATGCGCAATATATGGGATTTTATGATTTTAGGCAACAACTTCTCCCCGCTTGCAATGGGGAGATCCTAGATTTCTTTCCCAGGACCTTTAAAAATTGGCACATAGGGACCAAACCTAACATTAAGGAGCATGATCACCAGATACAAAGATCTCTTTAAATGTGTGTCTCTAATAGGTGCCTCATATAGCATAAATATACCTACGTAAATAAAGCAAGTTCCTCCGGAGTGCTTTTTGATCTTTGGCTTGTGGCTTGTGGGGCATTCAGTGATCATGTTGTATACTTGATGGGTGGGAGTGGATTAAAGGTTAACAACCATTGAAATAGGGCTGTTGAATTAAAAAAAATTCGGTATAGCTCGGATTCGGCCGAATTCAGCCCGTTTAGATTCGGGATATGCCGAAGTCCGAACTCCCCCACTTCGGATCCGTTCAATTCGGCGGGAATTCAAAGTTCGGAAAAAAATTCGGCCGAATAAAGCCATTAAAAACACAATCGCGCCTTTCCGCGGCTCTGGGGGGGCATTTTTGGGCGTAGAGGTCCCAAACCTTCAGCAGAGCTTCAAAGGACGTTTATTGAAAGACTCCCCAAGTTTTGTAAAGATTGGGTCAGGGGGGGCTGAGATATGGGCCCTGAAAGGGGTCCCCCCCACCCTTAATGTGCATCTCTCAGCAGAGCTTGCTGCCCACGCACAAAGCTCCCAGCCCCAACAACAGTTTGCAAAGCAACACAACCTTGTAAAACACCTTTGCAACAGGGAAAACCAGAAGACACACAACTGAAACCTCCCCCCTCAAACCAGGGAGCGAGAGACTCGAGGGGGAACACACACCCCAGGCAGAATCGACGAAAGCCCCCTTTGGCTTCCCCCCCACCCACAGAAACTGCTTCCTCCCCACACACACACAGACTCTGCTTCCCACACACATACAAACATACACAGGAGAAAAATTATAGATTAAAGCCCCCAAAGGGGTCTTACTGTGGCTGTCTTCTGTTCCATCAGGAGGGGAGGACTTGTAATCCAAGATGATTCCAATTAGGCACGGGACGTTTTGCTCTGGAGAAGATGCACACAGGATCGGCTGATCCATTCATCCCAATAGGGGAAAGGGGAAAGGGGAAAGCCCATATCTCGGGACCCCCTGACCCAATGTTCACAAAACTTGGGTGGTCTCTTAAGAACACTGGTCTGAAACTCCGCTCAAAGTTTGGGATCTGCACCCCCAAAAATGCGCCCCCTGCAGCCGCGGAAAGAGAAAAGGGGGGAGGCGATATTTCTGCCCCCAGTGAACCCATCTTTACAAAACTTGGGTAGTTTCTTAAGAATAATTGTCTGAAGCTATGCTAAAAGTTTGGGGGCTATATCCCCAAAAAAGCACCCCCTGCAGCCACATAAATGGAAAAAGGGGGAGGGAAAAGGGGGAGAGCCCATATCTCGAGACCCCCTGACCCAATGTTTACAAAACTTGGGGGGTATCTTAAGAAGCTTCATATGAAGCTCCACTGAAAGTTTGGGGTCTGTACCCACAAAAATGTGCCCCCTGCAGCCATGGAAAGAAAAAGGAGGGAGCCCATATCTCGGGACCCCCTGACCCAATGTTTACAAAACTTGGGGGGTATCTTAAGAAGCTTCATCTGAAGCTCCATTGAAAGTTTTGTGTCTGTACCCCAAAAAATACGCCCCCTGCAGCCACAGAAAGGAGCAAATGTGCACAAGCACCCCCCACACACACACGAGGATTTCGCTCTCTCTCTCTCTCCCTGGCCGGGCCGCACATCAGCTGATTCCTCCAGTACTCAATCCTGACTGATTGGCCAGAAGAAGACCCAGCTTGGCCACCGATTGGCCGGGGGAGGAGAATGCTGCTTACTGACGGTTATGCTGCTTACTGAAGGCCCCGAATTTGCCGAATTTATTCGCGAACTCCCGAACTCGCTGAATTCGGCCCCCCCCCGGTTGCCCGCCAGTTTTGAGTTCGGTTCCTCCCGAACTAAAAACCACCGAATCAGGGGAAATTCGGCTGATTTTCAGTTCGGGCCGAACCGAATCAACAGCCCTACATTGAAATAGATCAAAGACTTGTGCTGTCATTCATTTTCTTTCCTAAGTGACAGCAGCCACATTATGTTATGGTACCAGAAATAGCTCAAGGTGATTTTGATTTCCACTAATTAACTTGATTGGAGCATATTTATCACTAAGGATTTGACATCGCACAACACACATACTGCACCTAGAAATGGCACACTTTCACTCAAAGTGAATCTCCACATGAAAGCTTACTTTTCATTCTTTTAAAATCCTTAGGAAAATCAAAGACATTCTCTGTAGTGTCTTCACCATGTTCTGAACCTTTGGTTGAAAATATATGGTACAGGTTGAGTATCCCTTATCCATACTGCTTGGGACAAGAAGTGTTCCATATTTTGAATCTTTCTGTATTTTGGAATATTTGCGTATACATAATGAGATATCTTGGGGATGGGACCCAAGTCTAAACACGAAACTCATTTATGTTTAAAGTGGATGTAAAAAACATAGCCTGAATGTAATTCCAAACAATATTTTTAATAATTTTGCGTACATTGAACCATCAGAAAGCAAAGAGGTGAGAGGCCTGCCACGCTGCTGAGGGCCTGTGAGTACTGCCGATATATCAGCTCAAAATTTCTGGGTTTTGGATCATTCCAGCTTTTGGATGTCTGTCCGGTTAACGAATATTCAACCTGTATGTTATGGAGACTATGTCTAGAGATGTGACATCCTTTGGGTTGGGGAGAGCGGGGTAGAAATGTAATAAATAATAATAATAATGTCAGTGTGCTAACCATCTCCCCATTTAATTAGCTGCCACTTTCAGGGGGCGGGGGAAGAACACACCAACTATAATGACATAATGTCACACATTGTCTTTCATTAGATGTTACCAGTGTAACAGGTTACTCATGCATTCCATAACATCTAGGCTTCATACTGGACATTTTCCTCCCATCTAGAGACAATCTCCATGTTGGGAAAAGCTATACCATCATATATGAAATGCAGCAGAAGAGCCAAATTCTGTCTCTTTCTATATATGTGTGTGTGTGTTATCTCAACAAGATTAAAAGAGAGCTTTTCTCAGTATTAAGTGGGCATGTTACAATAAGCAGGCTCTAGTAGGGCATTTAAAGTCATATATGGTTTTATTGCTGCTAGACTGGGGTGGGTTTTTTTTTAATTTCTGATTGAGTTCATTTTATTTGGGTTGTTTGTTTTGAATTGTAATCATTTTATTCAGAGAGCTATCTCAAGCAGTCCTCCTGGAGAGGCGGAGTAAACTCCATGAGCTGAGTACTGCCTATGCTAAAAATAGAGTCTAGGCTGAAACTGTCCTGGTCATAGTAGATGTGATTTATTACCCTGTGAGTGAGGCTGGTTCCTCTCAGTTCCTTCCAGAGCAGGATGGTTACTGAAACCCTGCCTAATATCCTTCAGGTCTGCAACCCTTTTTGAAACTTTATCCCTTATTTGTCCCAGGTAGACCAATAAAACACCCTGCCTGCAGTTTGTAAGAGAGGGTTAAAGTACATTAGCATGGAGAAAGCCCTCATTTCTGGGGGGAAAATACATACAGTGATCATAGTGCCACAATGCTGCTATGACACAATGATTTTCCTGTAGTTTCTCAAGGCTTATCTGTAGTAGATTTTTATGGGGATTTATGGAACTAAAGAGCCCGTGTTATGCAGTAGGGTTAGTGGTTTGAAAAGTATATAATGGGGCACAGGGAAGTCTCTGTTCTTCCTTCACTGACAAGTTTGGCTGTATCATCAAGGTATTTTGCAGCACAGAGGCATATAAATCATTGCCAGTTCAATCAGCCTTCCCTTCCCACAGACTTCTTTTGCCAAACTGAGATATTGGTCCTGGGTGCATATAAGTTTACTTAATGTAATAGTGAATTATGTAGGGCTGCCCATTTTAAATTGGAGGAAGCAATGTAAGAGGGAGGGGAAGATCTTACTGATCATGGTTTATAGAGAGGAAGATTGGATTAAAAGCACCAGGCAAGAGGGTCAGTGAAGTCAGCAAGGATTAAATGAAGCCTTGACATCTTCAGTTGCCTTTGGAAAATCTTCTAGCAGCACCATGCTACTGTCCCAGCGACTCCAGTGGCCAATAACTTCAGCAAGGCCTTGTCAGGAGCCTATACACTCCCAGCAGCAAAAATAACAGGGAAAAATGGTATCACTTTAAACAGAGAAGATAGCAACGCCCTCATAATCCATGACAACACTGCTGACTCCTTCCAATCAGGATATGACATTCTGATAAGGCCCTCACATTAGCTATATATGGAAGGAACCCACCTAACCATGGAGACAATGGAATTGCTCATGACGTCACTCTACGCAACCATACACAAAAAGGTCACACACAGAGGAATCTCAGAATACCAGAGTAACAACCTCCACTGCCAGAAGCCTAGGTGTGATTCTGGATGCCTCCCTTTCCTTGAAGGAACAGTTCCAAATACAGCCAGGATGGCATTTCCCCCCCCCCCTTTGCCAAGCCAGACAGCTGGTGCCCTACCTGCCCCATCCTGATCTAGCCACAGTTATCCATGCAACGGTCACCTACTGTTACTTGCTCTATGCAGGGCTAGCCTTGAAGCTGCTCCAGAAACTTCAACTGCTCAAGAATGTGGTGGTGCGGGTCCTTACGGGGACCCCATGGAGAGCACATATATAACCAGTGCTCTGCCAGCTGTACTGGCTCCAGATTAGGTTTGCCAGGTTCCTCTTCACCACAGGCAGGAGATTTTGGGAGGCGGAGTCTGAGGAGGGTGGGGTTTGGGGAGGGGAGGGACTTCAATGCTATAGAGTCCAATTGCCAAAGCAGCCGTTTTCTCCAGGTGTTGGCTGGAGATCAGTTGTAATAGCAGGAGATCTCCAGCTAGTACCTGGCGGTTGGCAACCCTACTCCAGTTGGATTACTGGATCAGGGTCAAGGTCTTGGTGTAGGCCTTTAAAGTCCTAAATTGTCCTAAATTGTCTGCAGGACCGCCTCTCCCGATGTAACCCCCAAAGAACATTGCCCTCAGCTGTTAGAAACTTACTAATTGTCTCTGGCCCAAAGAGTGTCTGGTTGTCCTCAACCAGGGCCAGAGCCTTCTCTGCTCCAGCCTGGTGGAACTTTCTATCAAATGAGACCTGGACCCTGCAGGACCTGGCTCAGTTCTGCAGGGCCTGCAAGACTGAGATGTTCTGCCAGGAGTATGGCTGAGGACAGTGTCACTGATTCCATTCCAAATGGTCACCCTCAACACCCTGCCCCTGTCCTTCCTCTTGTACTTCCCCTCCTTCCCTCTTTCTTTTCCCTTTCTTTTCTTCCCCCTCCCTTGATTATTTCACCCTGGTATTATTTATTGTTATTATAGGGGGTGCCATCTGGAATTTAATTTTAATGATGATTTTAAATGTTTTAATCTGTATGTTTGAACAGTATCTATCTTAATTGTACATTATTTTATCTCGTTAGCCATCCTGAGCCTGACTTAGGTCGGGAAATGGTGGGGTAGTAATAGTAACAATGTCCCTGCAACTCAAATTCAATTTGAGTCAGTTTCCTTTTTTATTGTCCTCAGTTTGATGTTATTCGTCACAATCTACTCGATCCTATTTTAACTAATATGTCAGGACACTCGGAGGCCCTGAAAGTTTATTGTCTTCTCAATGACTTGTCAACCGACATAACTGAAAAAGTAGCTGCTTTTTTAAGTTCAGTAATCAAAAACAGATTGGATAAGGTTAATGATTGATGGTGTCCAATATTCCTTGTTTTCCTATAGCTATTCATCATTTGTATGGATCGCTTATTGTATTGTATGCCAATAAAGGTCTTGAGTTGAATTGAATTGAATAATAGTAACAACAACCCTCATACACAATCAGTGAGCAACCATTCTATTGACAAGAAAACATAGAGGGGACACACCAGCAAGGAAGGAGAGGCACCACACACCCTCAGATCACCAAGGAGGGAGTATGTGTGAAAAGTCCTTGTCTCCTGTGCTCAAGGGCATGAGTTTTTTTTTTTTTTTGAGGAACATGTCCAGAGAACTAAAGGAGTCTTTGCAAGGGAGGGGTGTGAAAGAGAGACCAGGAGGTGAGGCAGGAGGTGATTGGGTACAGATTTTCAGTGGTGGTAGCTCGCCTGTGGAATTCCTTCCCCTTTGAGGCTTGCCTGGCACCCACCCTACTATTGCTTAGGTGACAGGCCAAAACATTCCTTCTTATGAGCCAGCGTGGTATAGTGGTTAAGAATGGTGGTTTGGAGCGGTGGACTCTGATCTGGAGAACTGGGTTTGATTCCCCACTCCTCCACATGAGGGGCGGAGGCTAATCTGGTGAACTGGATTTGTTTTCCCACTCCTACACATGAAGCCAGCTGGGTGACCTTGGGCTAGTCACAGCTCTCTCAGCCCCACCTACCTCATAGGGTGTCTGTTGTGGGGAGAGGAAGGGAAGGTTGTAAGATGGTAAGATGGTTTGATTCTTCCTTAAGTGGTAGAGAAAGTCAGCATATAAAAACCAACTCGCTCTTCTTTTTATCCAGGCTTTTAACTAAGAGGTTTTTTCTTAAAAAATTGTTTTTATAGTCTGCTTCTAACCTGGGGGGACCGTTTTACCAGAATCATTCTGGAGCGCTTCATCTTTTATGCAATTTTTATGCTCTGCCTGAGTTTGAATGTCTGGATTTTTTAAAGGTTTGTTAATTGTAATTATTTTATGCTGTTCTATGGTCTGATCATGTTTTACTCAAGCTGGTCTCTGGGGAGGCAGGAGATATATATATATATATATATATATATATATATATATATATATATATATATATATATATATATATATATATATATATATATATATATTCTAAATAAATAAAACAAAATAAATGGGACAAGCAACAAAGGAAGCCCAATCTGTAAATTGACAGAAGCACCCCGGTGACCTTCACAATAGCTAAAGAGGAGGCAACGTGGAAGTAGAAGTGAGAGTTTGAGTCTGACTAGAGGGAAATGTGGAATTCAGGCAAAGCTCATCTTTGGGATGCCTGGCTAGCACATTACTATTCTGTAGCAGTCTGTAGTCAGCAAAAGCTGTCTGGTAGTCTTTTGGATCAGTGACCCAGCAGCTTTTATCGGTCTCTGGATTTGGCTTCTCAGCTATTTGGGCGAATTGGTCTGCGGAAATGCCCCTGGTGAGTGAGGCTGCTCCCCTGCAGTTCCTTCCAGGGCGGGATGATTACTGAATCCCCACCTAATATCCTTCAGGTCAATCGCTGAAGATCCAGGCAGCCTCAAATCCCGACGCTTAACCAAATGGATCACTCTTTTCCTCCCAGAGAGCAAATAAATGTCATTGTGTTTCAGATGGAACTGGTCATACTTAAGTTACAGTGACTGCTGGAGCTCCGTAGGCATTATGGGAAACAGAAGCACATTACAGCATGAAGGGATTGGAAAGCAGACTGATAAACACGGCAGGCCTCAAGCCCTATTCAGTTCTCTCTGTCACGTCAAACACAGAAGGGCAACATCATAAGGCTGAAACAAGAGTGACGGGGGGGAGGGGGACACACCATAAAGGTTCTTATAAAGACATTTAAAATTGCTCTGATCCATATTTCAACAAATGTCTCCCTCTCTTGAGCTTTGGGAACTGCAGCTTCTCCTTAAGGAGGACGGGCACATTCACATTCACAGCAATATCTGAAACCATAAAGAGATTGTTTTAATAGGCACCAGCAGGTGGCCTTTTTGAAGAAAGGCTTGGAAAGAAAAGTCTCATCGTATTCTCTTTACTTTATACAGTGCTTTGGAGGTTCTTATTTAAAAAAAAAAACACCCATAAACAGATGACACCAACACAAAGAAAACTGAAATAAAAGCCACCCTATAAGTTGTGTTTAAGCCAGTTTTTTGGTTCAGTAACTGCTTATATTTTAGTTCTTAGCATTATCTGGATTTTTTTAAAATTTTGTACATAGAGCATCCGAGGATGCAAAATATGTGACTCGGTGTCTTTATAAAGTGCTCTGAGACATGAGAAACTCTTAATAAGTCAAGAATAGTTTCCTCTCCTTTGCCCTCCACAGCTTCATTGTTTTGGGAACTTAATTAGATTTTTTAAAAATAAGGGGCTGTCAATCTGTTTTCTTTTCCTTGTAGCCCTTTTAAAAATTAGTCACTGTCTCCCTAGTTGTACTGCCAGGCTTGCTTAATTTAATAGCATCACATGTGAGGTTTCCAGATAAACAGACTTATTCAGCCCACTATTTTGCATATACATTTTTGCCTTTCCTTTCATGCATCACTCTATTGTCACCTTCTCAAAATCTGTACTCTTTTTTTTTCTACAGATGGCTGCAGTATCCTGTGGCCATGATCCAACAAAAAGACATGCAGCTGTGTGTCAAAGTCAATCTTTGCTATATTTCTTTGCATTCTGTGCAGTTGCTGGACCCAGGATTTCTGTTTCTCTGATGCAGAAATGCTTACTAATCCCATATAATCCATAAACAAACCACAGATCAATTACATTACATTTCCATAATTACATTTCCATAAAGAATCCCAAAAATGGCCAATGTCTTATTCAGATAGTCTAAATCTATGTATGTTTATGTCATTAAAGTGCGTGAGAAAAATGAATGAAATAGAATGGGGTGCAGAGTGTATTAGTAAGGTCTAGGGGAAAAGTTGAATGCTCTGTCATGTGGGGAGGGGTCATTTTGGCTCTGGAGACAAACTCTGCTAAGGGAATTTTAGGAGACAACAAAAAATGGGGGGGGGGACTCAACCAGAAAAGTACAAGAAACCTAAGGGTTGAGGTGGAAAGTAAAAAATTCTTATAAAGTAATATATTTATTAGGTGTACACAATAAAATGGATTAAAACATTAGGCGTGGAATACAGGCTACATATAAAACCACCAGTATAAAGTGTTACAAAAATAATAATGGCTAATATATTTTGTCACTTGTTGATGTTATAATACATCATAATGGAAGCATAATTTTTTTTTGCACCAGATACTTTTGTGAATAAATAACCATGCTGAAAGACCTATGATTGGTGATATTAATTTACATCTAGCCACGCAGCATATAACGTTTGTAAATTTCTGACATAATACCTTGTAAAGTGCATTTCTGGATGTGTTTTTGATAATCATATTTTGTATAATTTAACCACTGAGGAAAGCCCAAGAGGCTGAAATGCGTATGGTCTATTGGTCATTTATAGTTGGTCATTATAAAATGTAGGGTTGCCAACCTCCAGGTACTAGCTGGAGATCTTCTGCTATTACAACTGATCTCCAGCCAATGGAGATCAGTTCACCTGGAGAAAATAGTCGCTTTGGCCATTGGACTCTATGGCATTGAAGTCCCTCCCCTCCCCAAACCCTGCCCTCCTCAGACTCCACCCCAAAAATCTCCAGGTATTTCCCCACCCAGAGCTGGCAACCCTACATCAATGGTGTTAATAATTTTGTGTATTTCTAATGCAGGAGGTATAGTAATTGTCTTATAAAGCCCTACAAACCTCCCCCTCTAAGTTTCCTGCCTGCCTACCTGCCTTAGTGTGGTGTCTTTGGGAAATACCTCACTGAAAGTATGGGTGGATCAAACTCAGCACAAAAATAATCAACTGTTCTTCCAGACAGAAGTGACTAACACTTAAGATGGCACTGAAAAGGAAATTAAGAAGGATTGTATCTGCTCTTTCTCGGATATTTTGTTTTCCAGTGCTGAACGTCATGAGTGCAGACACATTAGTAAGTTTTGCAAGTGAAGTTTGAGGAAGGGAATCATAAAAGAAGCATCATTGTAGCTACCCTGTCAGAGCTACAAACACAATCAGTGTTGTCTCTTAAAATAAACAGTCTATTTGTGTAACGCCAAAACGCCCCAACACATTGCAGATACAACGCAGAGGCCATATTAGACAAATCGCATGTGAAATTTGTTTCGAATTTCCTGTGCAGGAAAGGAGGGGGAAATTATAATTTTTTTCAGTAATCATTAACAGAAAGCTGTGGGGAAATGATCATAAATAATCACATTATACAACATAAGACATTACTGGAATTTTTGTTCGGTCTGCTTTGTGTATTTATTTTTAACCTGGTTTTTATTTGTTGATTTGTTTTATGGTTTTACTGGTGCTGGTGGATTCTTATTTTGGAGTCTGATGTGTTCTATTTTGATGAATTGTGCTCTGCCTGAGTTCTACTAGTAGAGAGGTGATATCTAAATATTTTAAATAAATAGTAAGATTTTAAGAGAAAGTTTGAAAGCTTTTAATGCCAGTGTAATTCCAACCTGGAACTGGCTTCAAATGAATCAAAGGCTGCAATCACTGAGTGTCCAGCATCCAAGGGGAGAGAAGAAGATGGCGAGGCAACCCACCAAAAACTGGCTGGTTACAACTTACAGAGTCTTTGCAGATCTGGACATCTGACCTTCCTGTTGGCCAATAAGCACACCACCCCAGTCCACCTGGTGGAGGATATTGTGGGATGGTAGTATGCAGGATTCCAAACTGGCATAGGTTTATGTGTAGTTTCACCTGCCACTTGAAGTGAGGTGCCCTGACGGCCCCCGAGCTGAGCATATCCCCTGCAGCTTCTCACCCCAAATCTTTTAAAGGGGTCACCAAAGATGGGGGAAACAAGCACGCAGGCTGTAATTCCCCTGAAAATGGATCTGGCCCCATGCTGACACCACCAAACAAGGTATGCCAAAGAATGTAACAAAGAACAACAGAGTAAACAGTATGTGAAGCCAAAGCTGACTGACCCTTGCGGCACAACAGGGCCCCTAATATTCCAGGCAGGTGGACTAGAGAGAAAACTAGGGTTGCCAGGTCCCTCTTCACCACCGGCGGGAGGTTTTTGGGGCAGAGCCTGAGGAGGGGAGGGTTTGGGGGGGAAGAGATTTCAATGCCATAGAGTCCAATGGACAAAGTGGCCATTTTCTCCAGGTGAACTGGTCTCTGCTTGGCAAGTACTGGTGTTTGTGAGAGAATGTTTCTGTAGTGTGAATGGTGAGGTGAAGTGGGAGAGGAGTTGGTCTAGTAAGAGTAGTGGCAAAGAGAGCTGAGTGTTGTCTGCTGGTGATTGTTTCATGTTTAATCCTATTATCTTTCCCTTTTCCTCTCCTTTCCCCACTCTACCACCTCTACACCGTATCCCCCCCCTTGTTGGTCCTCCAGGCTGACTTTGTTTTGAGGGCGGGGGGAAGGAAAAAGCAGCAGTAAAGTCTGCTTTTGACTCAGAGCTGGCTGAGAGTGGGTGCTGGGCAGTGTGGGCTGTCTGCATTTGGCGCCAGCTTTTGCTTGGGGCTGGAAACAGCAAGGATGTGCATACAGCACGGGCTGTGTGTTTTAGTGCTGGCTTTGCCCTGGGGGTACAGTGAGCAGTGGGGCTTTGTTTGCTGAATTGAGGGGTTGATAGGATTGGGAAATACCTGGAGATTTGGGGTGTGGAGCTGGAGGACGGCAAGGTGGTGATAAACGGCGCCAATGGATAGGGTTGCCAGGCGGGTGGTTTCGGCGGGCAATTGCCCGCCAATCTACCGGGCTACTCCAGAACAGGGACTGCACAGCGTTTGGGGGGTTTGAGTGCTAAAGCAGGCACGGCGATGCGGCGCTTCCTGGGGTAAACCCGGAAGTGATGTAATCATGTTGCGTGCAGCTGCGCGTGCGATTGTCCCAGCCCCACCCCCCAAAAATCCTCCCACCGATGGAGAGGGGGGACCTCGCAACCCTACTGATGGAAGTGTAACCCGACTTTGGAGTCAGGGTGGATCTTTCCAAAGGCATTACAGGCAGATGCCTAGCACAGCCCACCCTCCAAATTGCCATGTTATTGGAACAAGCAGCTACATAGATCGGCCATTTAATTAATGTAAGTAATAATTTAAATAAACAAAAACTAGTGGAATCCACATCTTGTTCCCTCTTGTCATCATTGGGTGGGGTGGGGGAGTGCTGGGGCAATAATCTTTATGTTTAAAAGATTCGGTTGTCAGTGCATTACTGAATTTTAATTAAGTTACATGCTTCTTTTGTTTGTTTGTTTTAAAATACAGCATCAGTAAGATGTAACAATAACAATCCTGCCTTCTTTCCTTAAAGATAGATATCTCCTCTGGCCTAAACTAATATATTCTGAGGGCGTTAAAAAGGAAATTACTTCAATTAATTCTGACCCACCGCAGGTTTAAAAGAAAGAACAAACTGTGAAACTTAAAAGGAAAATCAACAGAAAAAGTATTTTATCGACCCATGTGAAATATTTGGGTTACAATGAAAGAGAATGCTGATGGCTGCCAGACACCTAGAGGTTGGTCTCCTGTGACTAATTCCTTCTTAGCTAGTTTGTAAATTAATCTCTGTTCAGCTTTTCCCTCCCCTGTCCACTCCCACCCCAGCTTCTAAACTGACAAAAGCCGTCTGTAGCAGAACCCTACAGGTAAGGCATGAAAATTAAAACTACTTCACACCCTCGTTTGACCCCGTGGCACAACTTTATCTAAAAAAATATTATTTTACAGGTCACCCCCCACCTTACAATGTGTTTTTCATCTACAGCCTCTGAACATTTGCTTAACTATTCCAGAGACATTTTAAAGAAACAAATGTTGCTGAGTTGCAGCGCTGTCAAAACTCTGATGGGTGCATTTTTCTGTGAAAGGATTCTAAATTTCTGAGCTGCTTTACATGTAGTGCCAAAAGAGAACTACAGCTTCAGTTTTCATGATTACTGTGCATGACATAATAATTAAATAATTAAAGCTTGGAGGGCTTTAAGAGGGGAGTGGACATATTCATGGAGGAGAGGGGTATTCATGGCTATTAGTTAGAATGGATACTAATGCTGCATACCTATTCTCTCTAGTATCAGAGGAGCATGCCTATTATTTTGGGTGCGGTGGAACATGGGCAGGATGGTGCTGCTGCACTCGTCTTGTTTGTGGCTTCCTAGAGGCACCTGGTTGGCCACAGGCTGCTGGACTTGACGGGCCTTGGTCTGATCCAGCAGGGCCTTCCTTATGTTCTAATTCTTTTTGTTTTAGACCTACAATATAATTTGCTTATGATAAACAGGTCCTGATGGGTTTCCAGCCCCAGCTCATATTGCAGCTGTTTTGCCAGTACAAAACTTTCCAGAGATGCTTGGCTAGGGTTGCCACCCTCCAGGTACTAACTGGAGATCTGCTATTACAACTGATCTCCAGCTGATAGAGATCAGTTCACCCGGAGAAAATGGCCGCTTTGGCAATTGGACTCTATGGCATTGAAGTCCCTTCCCTCCCCAAACCCCGCCCTCCTCAGGCTCCACCCCAAAAACCTCCCGCTGGTAGAGAAGAGGGACCTGGCAACCCTACTCTTGGTTGATCCAAGGTTGAGCCTTCATATCATGTAAGCTGGCTTCAACAAATTTAGGTAACTGGGAACTATATGGAAGTCATGCATCAGTATACAGTATATACCTCTAAAGTATAAATCTCAGTGGGTCCATCACTACGTTCTATGTTTTCATTGCTGATGCATGATGTAAATTCTATTGTTCTTAGCCACCCTAGATCCTACCCTCTGAAGCAGCCATTCTCTCCAGGGGAACTGGTCTCTGTAGCCTGGAGATCAGTTGTAATTCTGGGTGATCTCCACGCCCCACGGGGAGGTTCCCAGTTCTAAGAAAGAGAAAGAAGGAGGGCCTCCCAGGTGCACAGCATGACAATAGACTGGAATGAGTGCTTGGAAACAGTGATGGTAAAAATTGTTAGGAAGCCTTGCACTGTAGATAACTGGCATAATGAAGCTAAAGGCCATCTAATTGCTGAAATAATACTTTGGCTAACCTATCAAATTCCCAAAGCATCTTTTAATAAACAATCCTAAAAGCAGTATTAAAAGTAGTATGTTCATAAAAACCACCAGCGGGCAAGGAAAACTCTGTGATGCATAGAGTTGCCAACCTCCAGGTGGTGGCAGGAGATCTCCTGCTATTACAACTGATCTCCAGCCAATAGAGATCAGTTCACCTGGAGAAAATGGCCGCTTTGGCCATTGGACTCTATGGCATTGAAGTCCCTCCCCTCCCCAAACCCGCCCTCCTCAGGCTCTGCCCCAAAAACCTCCTGCCGATGGCAAAGGGGGACCTGGCAACCCTAGTGATATATCCTCATGGGTTTGTTCAGGTGAAAGGCATCAGACGAAAGGGCCACTGTTAGTGGAACAGATCCACAGACCCATGAACCCAATAGGCTAAAATCAGATTTGTAATCTGTCTAAAAGAAAGTCTTGTAAAGGGGGTCACTTGTTTTTCTTGCACACAGTTGAAGATAAGTTAGAATCTAGTTTACTTCAGCCATAGCTCCATAGTTGACTAGCCTAAGTGGTGAGGATCTTTCACAGAAAGGTTGATCACTTCTCAGATTATATGGTATGGCAAGTACAAGTTTCTACTGATACACTTACTCACCAAACCAGCTGCTTTTGAGGTTACAGCACATGAATCTTCAAAAAGGCAGCTTCAAACCCTGAAGGTTAAATCTGACATCCATTAATGTGAACATTTGGAAGTCATACTACTCATCACGCACGGCTGAAAATAAAGTGCTTTAACTTTAATCCACAGAATTGTTTAAAGCAATTTTTAAAACTCTGTAGCACTTGACAGGACTACAGGCATGTAGTGTCCTAAAGGCAACAGAGCTGGAATCCACAGCCCACCTTTCTCACTGAGACTCAAGGTGGACCGGTAAAAAGGCAAAAGGGTGAAAGGAGAAAAAGAATCCTTTGCTCTTCCTTCCTTATCCCCCCTCCCCGTGGCCCTCTTTTTTTGCTCTCCCCTTCCTCTGATAACCTCTCCTACTCCCCACCCATTGCTCTACTGTTTATCTCTCCTTCTAGGCGCCTGTCATCTTCCTTCAACTCTTCCCACCCACTTCTGGGGAACTGGGTTTGATTCCGCACTCCTCCACTTGAGCGGCGGAGGTTAATCTGGTGAACTGGATTTGTTTCCCCACTTCTACACATGAAGCCAGCTGAGTGACCTTGGGCTAGTCACACACTCTCAGCCCCACCTACCTCACAGGGTGTCTGTCTGTTGTGGGGAGGGGAAGGGAAGGTGATTGAAAGCTGGTTTGATTCTTCCTGAAGAGATAGAGAAAGTCAGCATATAAAAACCAACTACTACTACTACTCTTCCTCTTCTTGCAAATTCAAACAGCCAAGCAAAAGTCCTGCCTTTTTATTCAAGTCTCAGGGACCACTTACTTTTTTTGTCCGATACTGGCATCCACCTTGGGTCCTTATTAAAAGGAGAAAGATGGAGGAGAAATGTTTAAAATAGTATTCCCAAGTTGTGTGTGAGAGAGATTTTCTTCAATACAGGAATGAAAGCAATTTCCCCATAGCCACAGTAACTCTCTTTCTAACCAATCTGAATTTGCCATGGATGCTTTGGAGGGTGGACTCTATGGCACTGCATCACACTGAGGTCCCTGTCCTCCCCAGGCTCCATCTCCAAATCTCCAGGTGTTTCCCAACCTGGATCTAGCAACCCTACCCCCCATCAGTTGCCAGTGCCAGGGGACCTGGCAACCCTATGATGTAAGCATGTATATGAAATCCTCAGATGATTTTTTTGGAGTTGGGGGAGGTTCTAATCCTTGCAGAATGCCTGGATCCATCTGTAGTTCAGAGCCCTCTCTTCGCAGTTGCTAGCTGTAATCAGTGAGACAAGATGGAGCAGAATCGCCAAATAGCACATTGTGCTTGGGTTCAGACATGACACGGAATCTTCTCCCTGAGTACTACATTTACATTTTTTATTGACGTCTGCATTGGTTTTAATAGAAGCAAGCCACTTTGGAGCCAATGTTTTGTGTAAAAATTAAGTTAAATAGAGCAAACCATGGTTTGTTTGTTTATTACAAACGAATGAAGACAATGTGTGACCAAACAGCACATGAATTTCCTATTGGAGCTTCCACTGTTTTAAACAAACATGGGAAGAAGTATAACTTGACATTTCCTCATTTACCCACACACACACACACACACACACACACACACACACACACACACATGTTTACAGAATCCAAAGCCATTCTAAGAATACGGACATCCTTTTTCTGCCTGTTATCTGACACTGTGGTTGACTTCACACAATGATTAGATAGGGGGAAAGGCACAGCCTCAGAGCAGACATCAGTTGGCTCCTCAATGCATTAAAAATCTGAATAGGCCTGGACATGGTACCCTACTTTGTCTGTCAATGAGCCCCCTTCATTACTGCACTTTCTTAATTTTACCAAAGACACATACATAAAACTGTTGGATTTTGCAGTTCAAAGGGAGCTCTTGCCCTCTATTATAGCTAAGTTTCTGAAGGAATTCAGTCTCCTTCTTTATGCTCCTCTCCATAAAAGAACATCCTGGACAAAAATTTTACTCTGCTTGCGAACTTCATTCATTAACCTCAGCCTGAATTTCGATGAGTCCTCCGGAGGTCAAAGAATAGAGCCATTGTCATGGTGTGTCTGATAACCTGGGGAGCCTACCTAGTCCCTTTCAAGTCAGCTACTTGATTGTCTGTAGCCTGATCTTAATTTCTTAGCTTCAGTATCTCACAGCTCAAGCATCATGGTTTGAAAAGTCTACTGGAAGAAGGCACTTGGTAAGCCTGCCAGTATAGACCACTACAATACTTTTGCTAATGTAGTGTCAGCCAATATACCAGCACTATGTACCATACTATAAGTAACAGAAAACATATGAAAGAGCAGAATAATTTGATTTCATTTGAACTTTTAGCCTATGGGTTGGATCCCACCAATTTCCACTGATTCCACCTTTCTGCTGCAGACCCCCCTTATGTAATTCCTCAGGGTCCTTTATCCCCCAGAAGCAGTATTTCATGGAGATCAGTGGGCTATAGTGGAAGGCAGGAAAGTTCTAGTGTACTGGTGGAAAATTTAGTCTGGATCCAACCCATGTTCTTACATGTGTTGCATTAGTCATAGAGTATAAGCAATTTTCCCAGCGCAAGCACCCCACCGTCTCAGCTTTCCCCCCTTTGTAGCCTGCCTATTAAAGGAACAAGAACAACTCTTAGTTCACACATTTCTTTACTGAATTCAGGAGATAACGTTGAGGGTTTTTAAAAAACAGAAATGTCCAAATGTTACCTTTTATTAACAAAGCATGTTACATAAAATAGCATTTATTCTATTATTAGAAAACAGATGGGCAAGAAACATTTGATGTACTTAACTATCACACACAAAGATGTTATGTTATTAAAAGAAGGTCAGCCTTCCCTGCTAAGCAAGCTGACAAAACAATGAGAAGAGAACTAGCAGGCTATTCACTGTCGGAACTGGAGAAAAAACAAATAGGCATTGTTCTACACTGTGTACGATCAAGTATCCTCCCTTAACATTCTGTCCTACTGAAGTTGATGTCCATTTCCCGATGACTACTTCTGAAACAGATTTTACCAAAAGTAAAACGTGGGACAATATTGGAAGTGCTGCCTGCTCAGGTAATCTTTCAATGGAATTAAGAGAGAAGCAAAAGGTATTTATATAATAATAGTGGGATTTCTCATCAGCGTTTCCTTCTATATAAGCCAGACCCATATAAAGCATATATGCAGTCAAGCAGCTGCTTCTTTCCAGCTCTGAATTATATAATTTGAATCTAAGGCTAGAGAAGGCCATCTCCATACAGCGGACAAAGCTGATATGGCCTGGAAGCAGTCTTTTATGAATAACGATACAAAATATGTTCCATTGGGTACAGCAAAACTAAACGAGGTTTATTATATTAACTAAACTGAGAACATCTTTTAATTTTTTTAAATGCTTACAACCTTGAAGACATACCCACACGCACATAAGCAGGAACCCATTAGGACTTGCGGAGAGCATCTCAATTTCCCCTCCCATGCTATTTCCTTTTTCCCTTCCCTGAAAGCCCCCATAGCCTGTCACCTTTCTCTGCCTCCTTCTCTCATTACCTCCCACCAGCCAACTTATTAACCCTTCCACCTTCAGCTGCATTTATTATTTATTTAATCTCATTTATATCCACCTATTACCCCAATAGGGACCCAAAGTGGCATACATCATTCTCCTCTCCTTATTTTGTCCTCACAGCAACCCTCTGAGAAGGTGCCGACTGGGAGGGTAAAACCCTAGAAAAGGGCCCCTTCCCCCAGCCCCCTGGCCCCACCTCCCAAAGGAGGGAGGGAGAGGGGAGAGAGAGGCTGTCTGCTTCACCCCACTTCATCCTCCCAAAGTGGGGAGGGAAAGAAGAAGAAAGGAAGAGGCAGCCTGCCTAACCTATTGGCTGAGAGCTACTTTCCTTTTCTTGCTAGGGGCCCTGAGGGGCCATGGGGCAATTCCTGCACCTTGGGCAGGCCAGGCACTGCTTCCCTGGTTTCATGTGCACCTCCTGCGGGCTGTGAGCTGCCTTGCATGGGCCTCAGGCCAACCGAGCCAGCTGCCACCGCCTCCCTTGCCTCACACAGGGCTCGGGTGAACGAGGCGTAGCCTCAGGTGTGGCATGCTGGGAACCACCACCTCCCTTACCTTGTGCGGGGCTCAGGTGAGGTGGGCAAGGTGGTGCCACCTGTCTCACCTCACAAAGTGCTTGGATGGGCTGGGTGTGGCTGAGTGCCTCACCTCGTACAGAGCTCGGGCAGGCCAGTTGCAGCCGCCTGTCTCACCTCACCTCATAGAACAGAATAGAATCATCAAGTTGGAAGGGACCACCAGGGTCATCTAGTCCAACTCCCCGACCAATGCAGGAAATTCACAGCTACCTCCCTGCCCTCACACCCATAGTGACCCCTAATCCATGTCCAGAAGATGGCCCAAAGAAAACCTCTCCAGGATCCCTGGCCAATCTGGCCTGGAGGGAAATTGCTTCCTGTCCCAAAGCGGCAATTGGCATTTCGCTGGACATGTAAGAAAGGGACATGAGGGCCAAACACTGACTCAACCCTTCCTGCCCTCCCTCTCATGAATCGTCAACCCGGCAGGTTGCATTATGAACCAGGTGTTGTTTCTGTGAAGTCTTCCAGGACTTCCCACAGAAACTTTGTCACACATCTAGCTTGGATGTGGTCAGAGGATGGATCGTGGCGTGCTTTCCCAGGACTGGATCCAATTGAATCACAGAATCAGAGTTGGAAGAGCTTGAGTGGGCCAGGTACCTCTGCCTCACATGGGGCTTGAGCAGGCCAGAAACCTGTGAGAGGGAGGCTATCAGACCACTAGGAGGTGTACTGGTGTTCATAATGACCGATCCACTCTGCCTGTGAGATAAATTAGGCTGAGAATATATAATTGGTCCAAAGTCATCCAGTGAGCTCCCATGGCTGAATGGGGATTTTAGATCATAGTCTGAAACTCCAGCCATTACAACACACAGGTGTTCATGGGGTGGCTGCTGCTGAACAAGTTCTAATACTGAGCAGATGATTTTGCTTTGTGCAGAATTCATTTTCTATCAAGTCAATTAACAGTGTTAGCGGTAAGTGATGCAGTTTCCCGCCAAACACAAGGCTTAATTTCCTTTTTGTATATTTTGTTGTGCTCTTCTATATCCAAGTTTTTTATACAGTGATTTCAGACAACTGTTATTTACGCATAATTCTGATGTCTTCCATCTCTTCTCTCTGCTCCCCTGAAAACATTATCAACATAGTTTGAAAGAAAAACCTGGAAATTAAACTGCAGAAAGTTTATGGAAACCATTCTGGGGCCAGCAGCCTGACTTTCAAAATGGCTTGTATGTGGACTGTGTTTGGACAGCTGCCCACTTGTATAGTCCTAACATATCAAGTCCCCAACGGTTTGATGGTTTCACTTTAAACTCATGATTAATGAAAGCATACAGTATTTATTATTGTTGTTGTTTAACCTTCCTGGCACTACTTTTTAATATAAATCAGCAGCAAATAATAGTGAGAATGTAAACACTAATTTAAACTAGGCTATTAGGGGTTTATGTGTATCATATAGTTATTAAGGGGATGCAAAAGAAACTCTTAGTTTAATTCCAGTTTCTTGCTTCACTAACCACAGGCCACCTGCGATCATTATTCTCCAACGTCCTGTACATTTTTATGCAAATGTGAAAGGATATAGCATGGTATTTCAGCTGATTGCCTTTCAAATGTACTGAAAGAGGATCTAATTTTCTGTAATTTCATACATTAAAAATCTGAGATACCATTAGGAACTCAAGGGTTTGACACTACTTCAATGGAAACAAATGGATTTTTTTTCAATATATTTTCCTAGAAGCATGATCTCATTGAAGTATAGTACACAGAGTTGTTCAGCAGGTTCCAATTAATCAGTTCATATCATGTTTACTTCCTGACACGATGTCTAGTATAATCTTCAGCTCTAACATGCAGCAAACTACACTGCAGTCTTGTAGATGGTCTTCAGCAGGCAGGAGACGTGCATTCTTGAATGATAGCCTTGTGCTTCTTCAGCAACTATTTTTCCTACTAAATGTTCAACCATTTCAATTTGTAGCTGACTGACAATACATTCAGATAAGGGGAAACCTGTTACCTCAGCTACTTTGCAGTATCATATAGCAAAATTTATATTTCTCTTGTCAGTTGGTCATTCAGAACAAGTGGGGACGCCACTCAAAACTGCCCTCTGTGGCATGTTGTATGACTTACAGTTGTTGGCTTGGGTTCCACTAAATTTTTGCCACTGAAAGGAGGGTCGATTTTTACCAGTTCTCCCCTTTCACTGCAGACCCACAATTTTATCTTCATGCTGTTCTGGGGAGCCCTGGCCCTCAGGAACAGCATTTGGGGGCTTCTCTGGGTTGCAGCATGGGGGGAGGGCATAAAGGTTTGATTCCATTGACAGAAGTGTCCTTTCACTGGGAAGCTGAACATTTCTCGTTAACACTTTTGCTTGTGAGCTTGATCATTGGCTACTTGTTTTCCCCGGGAACCATGACACTTGTGGATTTGTTTTGTCTCCCTTTTCTCCAGATTATTGCCTGTAACCCATTCTGAAATATTGTTTTATTCTTGACTGAAAACCAATTTTGACATTACTGATTAATTAATGGGCAACACCCATACAGACATATAGTTTTTACATCATCAGATCTTCTAAAAGGTAATATGTAAAAATTGGTGTATAAATGCAGAATTCTGATCCGTACATAACATGAAATCCACCACTCCACAATAGATGGCATTCTTGCATTTGTGATATTCCATAAAAATTGACTCATTTAATTAGAAATTTATATACCTTTTGTCTTCCCAATGAGGACTTGAAGTGGTTTACCATATTATCCCCCTGCTTCTATTTTATCCTCACAACAACAACCTTATGAGGAAAGTTAAGCGAGTGAGATTGGTCCAAAATTACCCAGCAAGCTTTCATGGTAGTATGTGGATTTGACACTCACGTGACACTCTAACTGCTGGATGTTTGACTGAGCCTTGGTTGACACTGACCAGCTACTATGACCCCAACTCTGTTGCATCTGGTGAGCCAGCTTAGAAAAATTTCTCAGAGTTGATCTTCAGTCTGACGCCACCAATCATGTAAAGAGTCATTCGTCCAAATCCTGCAGGTCCTTAACAAGAAGGAAGTCTTGCACCCCGGCTATTTGCATAAAATTATATGTTCCCTTTTCTTCTGCTCATCAGATAATGTAGAATAATATATATATCAACTTAGGGTTTTTTAAAAACAGCATAAATATATTTAAAGAAGATAAATTATAAATGGTCTTCATGATTTAAAAATCCTGAGTTTCCTCCAGTTGGAGTAATGCTATTTATGCACAGTATGTTTAAAATAAAGCCTATTTAGAAAGGATTAGTTTAAAGTGCTCCACTTCATGGTCTTTGAAATATATCATCACCTGGGGACAACTTGATACAGAAGTTGGGAAGCAGCCTGGAAGTGAGGAGGCTTGAGGAGCTATCAGTTAGCATCCAAGTGCCGGAAAAATAGTTTAAAAGTACGTAAGCATCTTCAAAAATTAATGAACAGTCCAATACAGAACTGATATGGGAAAAAAATTTCTTCCCAGAAAAACTGAATGACTAGACACTCCCAAAACATATTTTGAAGGGATGCACCCTGTGACAATTAGACCAACAATTAGACACTTTACTAAATTCTTTACTAAAAAGTTGCAGTGGTGTCCAATATATCCTAAACACAATATTTTGCTAAATAAGTCACAACCTAAGATCCAAGGAAAGAGCAGGTAAAACCTTTAAAGCCATATCCCATAGCTTTGGCAAAATGGAGAGATCTAGCTCCTATTTCCATTCATTCCTGAGACTCTGTACATCAGATTTATTAATTAACATTAAATACCAATGAAGAAATATTGTAGGGTTTCTGCATCAATTCAATTAGAGTTATCAGGAGCAAAAGGGACTCTAAGACACTTAAGCCATAGTTCCATATTTAGATACCAACAAATGTTGCAGTTGTAAATATTGCCACTCTACAAAAGTTGGCAAGTCATATCTCAGCTGAGAAAATGACGTAAGTTCATCATCCTTGTCTATCAATTGATCCAACATAAAAATTCTCCTATTGGTGCAAGCTTTCCATAAAAAAAAATTATTCCCAATTATTAGGTCCGTATTGGCCCATAATGTTAATTTGGCATGTGAAAACTGATCAAATTGATATTGTTGTGACATTAAGTGCCATAATTCTCCAGCTGCAGAAATTGCAGGAGGGACAGGATCCACTGTAGCATAAACATACCCTAATGAATTCCATTTAGAGAGGGACACCAGACAAGAAGCCTCTAAAAGAGCTCAAGATGGATAGTACAACTGCTAGGAGTAATCCCAATAATTAGTACAAGTTAACAAATATGCCTGATGATATCAACCAAGACCAGGGAAACCAAGTACTCCTTCATTAAATGGGAGCTACATACTCTTAGGAGCCCCGTGGCGCAGAGTGGTAAGCTGCAGTACTGCAGTCCAAGCTCTGTTCATGACCTGAGTTTGATCCTGACGGAAGTTGGTTTCAGGTAGCCGGCTCAAGGTTGACTCAGCCTTCCATCCTTCCGAGGTCGGTAAAATGAGTACCCACCTTGCTGGGGGTAAAGGGAAGATGACTGGGGAAGGCACTGGCAAACCATCCAGTAGACAAAATCTGCCTAGTAAACGTCAGGATGTGACGTCACCCCATGGGTCAGGAATGACCCAGATCTTGCACAGGGGACCTTTACCTTTTTACATACTCTCTAAAGAAATTCTATCCTATAAGGAACCCCAGATGAATTTCTGAAATAAAGCATTAATTTTCTGAATATATCTACAAGGCATATGAAAGAGAATTGTGTGTAAAATATAAATAATCCTAGGTATAATATTCATTTTGAGTGTGTTTACTTTCCTCCACTCTTCTTCCGAGCTGGTAAGTCTTACCTTCATATTGACATCAAAAGCTTACTCACTCAAGGTATGAAAGTAACCCTTTCCCCCAAACATTGAGTTTTTACATTCTTTTCATACTCATGACTGGAATGTTTCTAATTTTCTATTCTGCCTAGTTAAAATTTGCAGTTGGTAATTAGTTCTGACTCTCTTTGTGATTAAGACAACCATTCTGACCATAAATATTTATTGGACTAAACAGTACAAAACAAGAACCAAATCCATGATTGGAGAAGAATATTATCATTGAAAGGAAAACCATGGGAGGGTTTATTTTATGTAGACATGCAGTTCACATATCTGAGTACCACACACATTTCAATCACAATGTCTCGGAGCCAATTTTTCTCATTATTTTTATGGCTTTAGAATTTTGAGCTGTGATTACTAACATATGTTATCATTGCCTGACATACATGGGCTTTTGAATGGAATATACCAGTTCTTTTGTCCATGGCAGTCACAGGGGTGTGCATTTAGGATGGCCGACCTAAAAAAATAGACAAAAAATACCTTACTGGCATTTTTTGGCCGTTTTTTTTTTTTTTTTTTGCCAAAAAAAGGCACAATTTAAATGGTAGCAGGCAATCCCCATCTTTTTCGGGATCTTTTTGCGATTGCTGGCTATAGGCAGTTAAAAGAAGGAAAAACCTGCTAAAAGAAAAAACAGCTTGAATTGGCACATTTGCATTCTGTAGGGCTTTTAAATCCACCCCTTCAGTCTGTATTTTGATTGAGGACAGTGATGGTTTTACACCTATACCTATATCAACTGATGGCTCAGACCCTAAACCGCCTAACTGCTCTTTTCCCTCCAATCTTTCTTCCAGCCTCCCCCATTCTTTGTTCGCTAACCAGGCTCTGTATGTCTTATGTTCAGCGCATTCCTGAAAGGAATGCCTGCGCCGAGCTTAGGAGGCAAACTGGCGGCATTGCCTCCTAAAGAGGTTTCGGCACTGCCGAAACCTCTGCCTGGTGCCAAAAACCTGTGCAACCCGGAGACACGCCAGCTAAAAGCTGGCTAAAAGCTGGCATATCTTAACAAAAATAAAAAGGGGCGTTCCTGAGCCAAAAGTGCTCGGGAGGATGACTAATGTCAGCCCCGCCCCACGGCCGGTACCGTGACACCCCGGAACGCCTGCTGGCTTGCCGCCGCAGCCTGTGTCCCCGGCGGGAGGTGGCAGCAGTCGGGGAGCGGCGCCTGACCCTGCACGCTGGTACTGGGGTCACTCACGCCAGTGGGTGCCTTCCGGGCGCCGGCGGTGTGGGCCCCTGCACTGGCAGAGGCAGTAGTCGGCCTCCTAAGGGCTTTGGGCCCATTTGTCAGGAATGGGCCCTTTGTCTCCCCTACATCGCTTAGAAATGTAATTAATATATTGTACTTTGTATTGGGGAGTTGCTTTAGGACCTTAGGCGCTACCTATTTCAGATCATTTATAGGATTTCATGTAAACTAAATTTCTCACTACTATTTTACCTTTATTTCAGATCAGTATCTTTTCCCTTAAAACTTTCCCTTAGAACTGCCCATTGTGAGGGTCATCCTTTAGAATTACTGAGGCTGTTCTGATGCAGAGATAGCACTAAACCTAAAACATCTTCATCTTAGCAAGTGTGGGACTGTATCCATTATCATTTGTGCCTACCACACCACCAAAGCTGAGTAACTATAATTAAATTGTAGTAAAGGAAGCCAAAATAGGAGTGAATAAATTTGCAGGGTGACATAAATACCCAGTGCTTACAACAGTTGATCCAGGACTAAATATAATCACAAAGTATATACCTATTGCAGGAATGGGCCGAAGAACATATTATGAAACTTGGTTGTGTTGCATTTTGGTCTGAAGGCTCAAAATGAAGACTGACTTAGGGCTGACTGATATCCAAGTCTGTGTAGATGGTACAACATGTCAGTATGGGAACAATAATGTATGAAGATTATAAGCACTTGGTCCTACAATGATATATGTCCTATTAAATGCACTTCAGGTCACCAGATCATTACCCGAAGAATACGGTAACCATCTAATCATAACGGGATTTTGAATTATAGTATTCTACAAAAAGATACATAATTTCTTCCACTATCCAGACTTCAGAGAGATGGATTCTGACCAGTATTAATTCAAATAGATATGTCTTTGCAATGAAGACCACAAAAGTAGAAATACAAGCATTTAATTGTCATTTGGTTAAAAAAATGCAGTCTGTAAATGTCAGCGTCAGCTATTCTAAATAGAAAACAAATAATATATTTGGCTGTCATTACAAGAATCTTCCAAATGGCTAAAAAAAAGAGTAGAATGCAGAAGAGCTCATGGAAATTGGTGTGAGTGACTGATTTACTATTGTAATATTTTTGGCAGTTGCTGTATTTATTTGTTAAGGGCACTCCATTCCCCGCAAATGTAGGATGTTGCAATGTCATCCAGGATTTCATCCAAAATTACTGAGAATGAGAAAGCCTGTCAGCTGAATCATTCAGTTCCTGTACCTCCAAACCTGCCAAAGAAACCTCCTGTACACAGCAGTTTCTCTTAACATTTGGCGTTATGAATCCACATGTGTCTCTTTATATGCATGCACAAACACACACAAAGAGGAAAATTGCATATCAAAAACCTAGTGAGAAAAGCAATAGCTAACCAGTATGTTATTAGGGCTGCATATACTTGCGCCATCCACTCATGGTGGTTGGGCCATTCAGGAAAATTACAGCTTTACAACATGTGATTCTTGGGTTATGTTATTTGTTAAGAAAGTGGTGGAAAGGACCAAATGGGGGGGAAATTGCTTGAAAATTCAAAACCTATATTTTTGCAGTAACTGCTGAGCATGCCATACACATTACAAATAGTAGTAATTGTACTTTGTGGGTTTTCTGCCACAAAGGCAGCTAAATCATAATTTATCATCCACATGGTTAAAAGAGACAATACAAAAATAAAGTTCACCATGGTGATACCGGCTTAGTAACTTAGAAGCAATAAAATACATACTGGATTATAAATACCTTTGTAAAAAACTGATCCATAAATCACACGTAAATTAAATCATCACACTTCACAGCACCTGTTCCTACTACAAGGAATCCTTGTAAATTAATAAATTGCCTAATGAATTGCCTATATAAATTATGTATGGATTAATGGTATTTTCCTAATTAGTTTCTGCTTTAACTATAATGCAGTATATTTTAACTGGTTCTTTATATGTTTACTAATGGTAGATGTAATTCAACAAAGAGCTGGACTTACTTACAACCACTTAAGGGTGCCCAGTGTCAAGCTAAATCTGGGCCATTGTGTACTTTACAGAGTAAGTTAACGGGGGTGTTCTATACAGCTATTTCGTATACCCAGTGGCATTCTTTTTACTTTTCCCTTAATGATTAAGTGAAGATGGACAGAACAGCTCCCCTTATGGTTTATGAACTCGATGAGGAGATCCAAAAGGTGGAAATTATTGAAGGGTGACCTTGGTGATCTTGTTCAGTAGTGATGCCCCAAGAGTGGAAACAGCTGCTGTGATGCGAGCCTCCACAGTGAAGATGACATACGTATATGGCAGATAACATAGGTGAAGAGGAAGTTCAAAAAGCTCCTAATGCTAATTTGGAGGTGACAGTTTTGTGTGTGTGTGTGTAAAGTGCCATCAAGTTGCAGCCAACTTGTGGCAACCCAGTAGGGTTTTCAAGGCAAGAGACTAACAGAGATGGGTTTGCCATTGCCTTCCTCTGCATAACGACCCTGGCATTCCTTGATGGTCTCCCATCAAAGTACTAACCAGGGCTGACCCTGCTTAGCATCTGAGATCTGATGAGATCAGGCTAGCCTGGGTTATCCAGGTCAGGAGGGTGGGAGTTGTAAACCTTCCTAAATCCACCCTGGAATGCCCAATTTTGCAGGCGCAGACTGCCTATGGTTAACTGTTAGAATAGTTAATTGGTGATGTAGATCAGCTAATTTTAATAAACTAGTTAAACCCATGCTATAGTCTTGTGTTTTTATTTAGGATACTGGGCAAAAGTTACATCGTTGACCATTATGCAAACAAAACTAGGCATTAACATCCAATAGCTCTAAACTGCTGTAACTTGAAGTTCAGTTTCTCATTTCTCAAAAACCTGCTTTTATTACTGGGCCAAAGTAGTGAAGTTGTTTATTCTTCAAAATACTGAAAAGTAAAGTTATACACAAATCTGAACTATTATTTTACAAATAACAGAAATACAAAGGGACTCTAAATTACAAAACTACTTTAGGCCAAGAATATATTGCTGAATATAATTTGGGAGGGAAAGGAAATCTGTCCTTTGATATCCAGGAGACAGGATGAAAAGCTCTTTACCTGCTATATTGCACCTAAATAGACTATCCTATTAAGACCTTAATGGGCGATGTCAGAGTTTATCTCTGGATTATCGTAGTCTACAGTGATGCTGATGGAATGGGAGATAGCAAACTCCAGTGTCTTAGTAACATTCAGTTCCACACTTCTAGGAACACAAGAACAAAAGATGTGTTGTGACCACCAGAAACTTGATTAATTGAGAGTGACATTCTGTGCCTACTACAGGTGACCCAATGATTGGGTCATGACCTGAAGGTTTAAAGTCTCATGTGTTTCCCAAGGAAGCAGTCAAACATGTATAGTTAACTGACATGAGCCAAATAATGTTTAAAAATTTCAAGACTGCATAGGGCCCAGATATTGTTGGCAGAGATAAACCCAATCTAAATTGGCATTTGAAATGGTGGACAGATTGCCAGCAGTCAGTGTGGATGGTGGAAGCATAAGAATGCTAATTACCAGTGACATTAATGATAAGGTAACATCTCTTCCTTCGCATCATATACTAAAGGAATGTGTTCAAACTAAAGGAATGTGTTCAAACATGATTTTAAAATTAAGATATTTAATGAGCATGACTAACTTATCTGCTTTGGGGGAAGATTTGTTTTCTCCTAATTGTGTTACATAAGCCAAAAAGAATAATCACAGGCATGATCCCTTAGGGAATAGATGACGACGAAAAGTCATTTAGCTTCCTGAAGCATGATGCACTTGAACAGAAACATGTAAATTACAAACTACCAGATATTTTGTTCCAGTGGAAAGAAAGGTTAGTAGAGAGTAAGGTTAGGGCATCTACGCAGAGCCTGGGAGTGAATGCTAGTTCTTTGTCCACATGCAAAATATGGCTATTTTCAAACCTTTTCCATAGACCAGGGGTTGGATCCAGCGACCCAGTGGGGCAAGGATCATGGAACTTTACTGCATTCCTCTACTTCCAGCAGTCTCTTCTGACTCAAGGAAAGTTGATTCCTGGTGTCACAGGACCTGCAAAGACTAAAAGTCCTGTGAGTTGGGGACTTTACTGAAGAGCAAAAGGAGGGGAATTGCCCCTCCTTTTTCTTCTACAAATACTAGCTGTGCTCTTGCAAGAGGTTGGAGGACTGTTACGTACTCCAACTTGCATGGTTATTAGTGCATGTGGACCCCATGATCCTGGGAATCCACAACATCAGTTACCATTTTTCCTTAAGAAGATATCTACCATCATAAGTAAAATCCACATAATTTTGCATAGGCCAATTGAATGGCTCATTTCCCCTCCGTTTTCTCTGTCTTTATTGTTCCTGTTATTAAAGCTTCAGTTTCACTTTGGACAAATTCACTGACCACCCAAGATTTGAATGCCCAAAGCATAAGTTGAACTCAATAGTGGCATTATGTCATATCTGAGAACACGTTATATTCCTAGTTTCAGCTATATACTGGTGTACAAAGAAGATGATTGCTTTCAGCATGTCAGCACAATTTCAACAGCATTCCAAAACTATTGTTAAAGGAGCATGGACAGTTATCAGAGTCAACGTAACTAACTATTTAGAAGTTGTCAACAATGACCCGTTGTTCTAGGCAAGAGGAAGATTTGGTCACAGTCTTCTTTATTCCTTGACTGTAAATTAAGAAGAACAGACAGTCTCAAAATCACTAACTTGGTGCCACATTAAGGTTCATTCTGTTCCTTTTCAGTTACTCTCAGCAAAGTCATATTCCGGTGACCTTTTTTGGCCCATGTTTGGGAACTGGCTCAATCATCTGGGTAGAATTTGAACAATAAATGAAATACTGACATAACCATCAATAAGGAAGTATCCACTAACAGTGGAATCCTAATGAGAATTACATCTTTCTGAGCCCATTCAAAAGACTTAGAAGGTTGCAACTCTGCTTAGGAATGCACTAGAATACAATAATCCTAAGAAATCTTTCCTGGGAGAAAGCGTAACTTAATAAACTGAGAGTTACATTTGAGTAGACCAACTTAGAACTGCTGCTTTAGACATCTACAAAAAGTCTTTAAAGTGTTAATAACTCTTATGAAATGAAAGTACATATAACATTTTTAAACTGGCTTTCCACCTAACATAGGGTTCCTACGTTGGTGTACAATTAAAACATAAAACAAGCTTAAACTCATATAGATATATAAAAACAATTCAAACAAAATACATGAACAGGGGAAAGGGTCAATGAAAATCAGTGAGGGAACACTGGACAAAACTCAGACACCCATTGGCAGAAGTCAATAATAGAAGGGACAGACAAATCTCCCTAGGGTGGAAATTCCATAGGTTTGGTGCCAAAACCAAGGAGGCCCTTTCATTGCTTTCCACCCATCTAGCTTTAAAGGTCAGTATCTTGAACTGTGCAAGGAAGCAAGCTGGAAGCCAGTGTAGACAGATAAGACTGGAGTAATACGGTCCCTATCACCTACCCTGGACAGAATTCTAGCCGCAATCTTCAGCGCCAATTTAAGCTTCTGGACACTTTTCAAGGGCAACCCATGTAGAGCACATTGCAGTAGTCTAATGGCAAGATTTTTAAAAAAAATTCCTGACCAGAACAAGCTGCCACTGGCTCACTGGCCAAAACTGAAAAAAGTGTTCTTAGCCACCGTTGCTACTTGCATTTCCATCAGGACGCCTGGGTCCAGCAGCACCCCAAAGCTACAAACCTGCTCATTCAGGGGGAGTGCAGCCCCATCCACAACAGAACAGGAGACACCTCTATTCCAGGGACACTCCTTGCTTCCACTAGTGGGATCTCTCTCTCTCTGCATTACATTCCAGCTTGTTAGTTCTTCCAGCACCAGTTCACAATTTCCTTGGGATCTGCTGGAATATAAAAAAGAGCTGAGTATCATCTGTATATTGATTACAATCCAGCCCAAATTTTAATGTAGATGTGAAAAAGCATGGGGGACCTCACCAGACTGCAGAGGCCAAGAGGCCCCCATCCATCTCCTCGTCCAGATCATCCACCAGAGTGATCAAGGCTGTTTCTACACTGTGGAATATGTCATATTAAGATTTTTATTTAAAAAAATTATAATATATTTGCCTATCTTGCTAATTACTGCTCATATAGACAAGAGGCAAGGGTTCTCCTATGGATAAAATCAGGCTCGACTATTTTCAGGAGAAACTAAATTTTAACTGGGATAATATTCTTTACCAATCTCATATGAATGTAACCACACAGAGTAATAATGGGGAAAACAAATTAAGTGTACATCTTATATTGGTCCAATGTGTTAGCAACTATACCTTGAACAATTTAACTGCTATAAAATTGAAGGGCAGGCCAACAACTTCAGCCTTGTAGCTTGAACCAGATCTGCTAAACAACCCCTGACAGAAAATAATTGTATTACTCTAAATACTCATTTTGTGTTTCACACTGGCAGAGACAAAGTGCGCAAACCAAGGCTCAAACAATTATTTTGTTCTTTTTGAGAAAACAACAACTCCAGTGCAAAATTCAGTTGCTCCATTGAGGTTAGTTAGTAGAGTCTGATGCTTAAACATTATGCTTGAGATGCTACAGATTGGCATCTTGTAATACATGGCCCCCATGATAAAGGTAATGCTAATATCTTTGAAAGTATAATTATTGCTAATGTTCTCTTTGAGGCTTTGATTAGGGTTCGTATTGTACAATTATGCCTTTTGACAACAGCTGTGAATTACACTGGTGCTATGATGATTTTCATTTTTGCTTCTGAAATTGAGGAGTTTTTAACATTAAAAGTGGACTTAATTTGCATTGCTATGACGGTTAATGACAAATAATTTCATGAAAACATTTAGATTGAATTGCCTGTTTAAAATGCATCATCTTACTATATGGTTTTCAAATGAATTCTTCTTTCATTTGCTGCTTATTGCCACTGCTGGTGTCCCCTCTTTACATCTTTAATACAAGGGGGGGAAGGGAATTTTATTTAAATTGCACTTTAATATCCCTGTCCCATAGTTGTCAATGTTGTCCGTATGCTGACCACTGTTGCTTCTGCTAGTATCTTTTTTAAATTATTTATTAGTTTTGTGACAGTGAGCTGACACAATACTGTCAGGGCCATCCTAAGCAGAATTACACCCTTTAGGCCCACTAAACTAAAGGGGCTTAGAAAGGTATAACTCAAGACTGCACTGTCAGTACCTCATCTAAAATGTTACCCAGGATATTTGTGAAATGAAATGAACATCCTTCCAAAATGTCTTAAGCAATGACTGAGTTCCATGCTATTTTGAGTCGAGTTTCACTCCTATTTCTTCTGCAGCCCGCTGTGTCTACTGAAAACCGGGCTCTGTGTCTTGAAAGTCTCCTGTGAATGGAGAGACTTGGTTTAAAGGAGGATCTAGTGTAAAGTGAAAGCAGCAGAAAAGATCCCTTACCTCTCACGAGAATTCTTGAGTGAATCAGTGGAGTTCTTGCAAGGGGGAGCAGACATTTAATATTTTAACACAATTCACTTAATTAACCATGGATCTTTTTGGAAGAGTTGGCCATACAGTTGTTTTTGCAATTCTTTTAGTGTGAAGTACGTTTTAAAATGCTTAGCATATTATTGCTCACATGAAATTTTGTATGACAGTCCTGTACCATTTTATAGAGGGCCAGATTGCACAAGCAATCAACTTTCAGTCATGTTGGCATGAATGGAAAACATTGCCTTCTGGGCTTGTAGTACAATAAAGTACAGAATCATTGTTGAAGTGTCTCTTGTTGCCTGTGTTTGGTATTCCATAAATGCATACAGACATCAATCAGAGGCCTTCTTGCTATCTCAGCCCTCCATCTCTTGGCAAAACAATGGAAACTCCAATCAGATATATTGTTGCTTCCCATAGTTCCCTTATGCCTAGGGTTGCCAACCGCCAGTTACCAGCTGGAGCTCTCCTGCTATTACCTGATCTCCAGCCGATAGAGATCAGTTCCCCTGGAGAAAATGACCGCTTTGGCAATTGGACTCTATGGCATTGAAGTCCCTCCCCTCCCCAAACCCCGCCCTCCTCAGGCTTCATCCCAAAAACCTCCCGCTGGTGGCGAAGAGGGACCTGGCAACCCTACTTATGCCTCCCCCCCACCCCATGAAGACCCTTGTCAAATGCACCCCAAGATATTTTGGGCATCAGGTGACAAAGGCGCAGAGAAATGCATTCCATTTGATAATGAAACAGGGACTCTCAATTAAGTTCTTCCATCTCCCATTCTTGTCTGATTTGCCCCACTGCATCCACCTCCTGGTCCAGAATTCCTTCCTTGTCTATCCCACCACACCTTCTAGTCCCATTCTGGACAACTCCTCAAGTATCTCTTTTCTCCAGGTTGGTTTGCTCTGGACTAACGTGGGAGAAACAAAGTTTGGATTAATATTAATTGTGTATTTAGCTTAAAGTTACATGACCAGACACTAGGACTGTACAAACATGAATGGTTCCATTGGATTACTGTACATAAATTGCAGCCATTATTGCAATTGCTCTGTGTCTTGACTTTTACCTTTATTTCCAAACTTTTCTGTATCTTGGTTAGGGCAATAAAGTTACTTCCTTGTTAAGAGCTTGTCTCCTTCCATTTTTGTCTCCTCAAAGAATTATTGTGCCCAACTGGGACCCATACATACAACAGACAATAAAGATCCCCTTTGCCCCAGAATCTGTGTTCTAGTAATCCTCTTTTAGGGCGCTCTACATGTGGCAAGCCTGACATGAGGACTGTTTTGGGTAACAATGCTCAGCTCCCTGCCACCACCCTTGGTACCCGGCTGTCTGGGGAAAATATGCTTCACTTCCAGTTATCAGGCAACTCTGCCTGCTTTTTATAGGAGCTAATGGGATTTATTCCTAATATGGATGTATTTCTAATATCTGGAACGAAATAACTTAGAGACAGTGAGGAAGGCAGCAGATTAGGTCGCTCTGCTTGGCAAGCTGCAGTACCTGGGCTCCACCTCCATCTGCCCATGTGGAATGACACCTCGCTATCCCTTTGCAGAGAGCTTATGAAGAGAGGCTTGGTTGCCAGTTCCTGCCCAGACCTTTCTGGGGGCTTCCTATTTATGGCATTGGTAGTCCATGTATCTATTTGAACATATTTTCAAATATATATTTCAATAATGCCATGTTCATAATATTGTGAAGATTACAGAATAGGGTTGCCAGGTCCCTCTTCACCACCGGTGGGAGGTTTTTGGGGCGGAGCCTGAGGAGGGCGGGGTTTGGGGAGGAGAGGGACTTCAGTGCCATAGAGTCCAATTGCCCAAGCTGCCATTTTCTCCAGGTGAACTGATCTCTATTGGCTGGAGATCAGTTGTAATAGCAGGAGATCTCCAGCTACTACCTGGAGGTTGGCAACCCTATTACAGAATCTGAATTTTCTAGTTACAGACAAAAATTCAAATAAATCCATTAGGAATACCACTGGTTCTTGAAGAAAGCAGGGTTGACAATAAGAAAATCTGCAGAATGTGCCAATGCTAAAATATTTTGGCTTTTGAGTTCATCAAGTCTAAATACCATATCTAGAAACTTTTTAGAGGTTAATTGTGATGGAAAATTGAGCCTAGAATGAACATCTGTGTACTGCTTATTTTGGAACCATGATTATACATTTTATAATGACAGCCAAGGAATGAAGGGATTTGAGGCACAATATATATTCCCTGTTATTGTGATATCTCTGTTTCATCTGTATGTTCTTAGGTGTGGATAGATCTCCCGCTGAAGACTTGTGCTGTGGGACAAATATAATATTCCCTTTATATCCAAGTAGCGGCAGAATTTTCATCATCTGAATGTGGGTCTTGCGCAAAACACCACTTTTGTTTCTCATTGCATGCAAAACAACCAATCAAGTTCTTTCACATACTCACATTTTGCAAAGTAGCCATGCAACAAATGTACAATGATGCTACACTAGAGAGTTATGATCTACATCCTCACTGTGGGGGTCAGTCTTCCTAGCAGCATATTCTTGATGTTCTTTTACTGTGAAATGCAGAAATGGAGTACCAAATGGAAGAACCAAAATGGAAATGTGAGAACTTTAAGACATATGCACTTGTATAGTATAATTTATAATCCAAAGTACGGTAATTGGGGGGGAGTTGCCTACAAATAGCAATCAAAGGGATTATGGCTGCATTTTTCTGTTATTTTACTCGAAGAGGCAGGTAATACAACAGCAGTGAGACTTGGATACCCTCCCTATCTTCTCTAGAGGTGAGGAAGAGAACCTAAATCTAGTCACATAACTACTGCAATGTATATCAAACATTTTATATATCAAACATATTGGGCGGATTTAATTTATCATGAACAAACTCAGGCTCACAGAATAGTGCTTTCCTAGCCTGGAATACCCACAGGCTGTCCCTAAGTGGCATGTGAGCAGCCTCAACCACTGTTTTCTCTGGACACCACTTCCTTTCCCACAAAACTGTATTTCGTAAGCAGCCATGTGCTGCAAAATATCAGCCTGCAAATGTTGCACAGGAAGAAACCTTCCCCACTCCCTACAAATTAAGCTTCCTAAGCAGCCACTTGCTGACAAAATGACAGCCTGTAAGTAAAGCACAGGAAAGAACCCCCGAACTGAACCTCACAATCAGCTGTTCACTTTAAAATGGAGTCCTGCAAGCACCACGCAGCAAAAAATGCTCCCCCCACTAATGGCAATGACAATGTCAAAAGCTTCTCCAGCCATGCAGATCCAGCTAATTAAATAACAGGTGGGAAACTAAAGGCACCAGCTCAACAGGAAAAATGCAGGGGTATGGGGGGGATCAACTGGGGGGGATCAGCTCCCTGGGAAAATAAGGTAGAATGTATAAAGGAGGAATCAAATGGGGAGTTCAGAGGGATTGATAAGGGAATCAAAAGGGGAGTGATCA
The DNA here is from genome assembly GCF_029931775.1 of Euleptes europaea. Taxonomy (NCBI): domain Eukaryota; kingdom Metazoa; phylum Chordata; class Lepidosauria; order Squamata; family Sphaerodactylidae; genus Euleptes; species Euleptes europaea. The sequence goes on along the minus strand of NC_079320.1, from coordinate 31,351,021 downwards.
AAGCCTTGAAACCAAAACATACGCTCCCATTCACATATACCCCCTCAGCACACACACACACACTCACACCACTGTCCTTAAAACCTTTCTAATTAGTAAAAAAAGGTGATAGAACTGTCAAATATAAATAACACTTTTCTTAAATTAAAAAATAACTCTTTTATACTGATAGTTACATTTTAATGATTTCTTTTAACATATTGATTTATATTCTAAAATATATAGAGCACATTGCAGCAAAATATGCCCAATGAATTAGTATCAGTTCTGTTGATAATAATCCACTGCAGAAAATAAGTACAAAATATTTTATGCACATATTCTTCTGCCTCCTTCAGAATTAGCCTACATACTTCCTGTTCTAATACTATCCTTGATTCATTTGCCATGCTTAGAAGAGAAGATAATCTCATGCATGTGTGCTTCTGCTAAAATGGCAACCATCCCTAGCTAAGAAATTAACACCTCCTTTGAGTTTATCCCTTTTTTTCTCAGCTTCCAACAGATAAATTAAAACCAGCATTAAGCAAGTGCAAGTTTCACTTCACATGCAATTTCCGATCATTGCTTCACTAACACTGTAAGTGAAATGGCTTCAGGCATTATTACAACTGAATAATAACCAGTGACACTTGTTTCCTACATTATTGCATTTATCTCCAAGGCCCCCTGCAGAGGACTCCTCACGCTTTCCACTAGGGAACAATGCTGGTAACAGCTAAAATGTGTTATTACACATATTTTCCAGCTTGCATTGGAAAATTGGAAAATTCAACCTGTCCCAGACACATCTACAAAATAGCATCACACATAGCAAAGTCTCCATTTATGGTGATCAGTTAATAGCCAGCATACATGGTGCTAATTTAATTACTTATAACCTTCCAGGGTCGCTATGCAGAGGCAGGCAATGGCAAACTACCTCTGAATGTCTCTTGCCTTGAAAACCCCAAGCGCCATAAGTCAGCTGTGACTTGACAGCACTTCCTACCATCAATCTTTCCACTTATTGGCAGCTACCATGTTCCATCCATATAATGCAAAGACCATTACAGGATGAGCCACAACAGAACAGTAACAGGTAAGGTTACCAATCTCTAGGTAGGGTCTGGAGGTCTTTTGAAATTATAACTGATCTCCAGACTATAGAGATCAGTTCACATGAAGCTTCCTTATACTGAATCAGACCCTTGGTCCATCAAAGTCAGTATTGTCTACTCAGACTGGCAGTGCTCTCCAGGGTCTCAGTTCCCATGGAGGAAATGGCAGCATCAGAGAATGGACTGTATGGTATACCACAAAGACTAGGAGAAATGGAAGTCTTAAAAGTGACAATTCCAGAGCCAAGCTCCCTCCCCAGGAACTGCACTCAGATCTCCAGGAATTTTCCAAGGTGTAGCTGACAACCCTAACATCAAAAAAAGATCTCAAGTGAAAATACAACTGCATCAATTCACATATAAGGAGATCAGTTGTTTATTAAATACCTGGCAGCTCACAGTTGAAGGCATAAACAAACTTATCATATCTGAGTTAATATGAAGTTCCTTCTTTGACATTTGATCTGTGATGTCTCATTCACACATGCGAAGCACTACCTGATGATTTGCATGTGCGAAAAGCTGATCGGTTGGATAATACTGGTTGTAAAACAATGCTCAAGTCAGGCCATCTACATGCCTCCACTCATCCCAACGCAGGCAAAGAGGTCATGAGGTGCTGTCAACCATGAGAGGAACATTTTAGAACCAGTAACAGCTTTCAGTGCCACTTGGGCAACTGCTGTCCCTTCAACACAACAACCTTCATAAACATATTAAAGTACTATCCGTACTACAGTTTCCGGAGAGAAAAATGTATGTTATTCATACTGAACTAAAATATTGCTTGTGTATGAGGACTGTGCCATAAACAGTGAAAATGAAACAGCTATTTGTATGGTTATCAATACTTGGTAATTAGCAGTCACCTGATGATTTGTAAGCTATTAAGATAAGGGAAGAGGTCCCAGTAGTTTATTAGTACAGTCTGTTCTCACATATCACCTGTATTTGACACAGCATTGAGGCATTGATGTTAGTAGGTTTGATCCTGTTCTCATAATGTCAGAATTGTGGAGACAGCAGCTTTCCATTACTGTGTCATTGACATGACCCGGGCTTTACTATAGACCTTTCTATTTTTATGGGGGAAAAATTAGGACAAGTCTCAGTATTCATTTGGAATATCTCAGAAAATGGTATCAACAGAGAGGCCAATTAAAGCCTATCGTTATGAATTTCCTAGTCTTACCCTTTTCTGACAAGGGCAAAGGTTAGCACACCTTTTTCCTTGCAAGCCTGAAAGAAGAACCAAGAACAATCTCTGTAGAATCACTGAGTCTACATTTAGTAAGTAATGCTGGAGATACTAATAATCAAAAGGGAAGGAAAACCAAATGAAAACAACCATGGCTGTGTGTCACCTTTGAGGTGGTGCCAAAAGCTTTAAGACAAAAACAGCTGTCCTCTTTCCCATCCTTGTCCTAAAATTGCACTAACTCAATTCAGCAGCCTGCTATTAATAGACAACAGGTTTGTTTCTTTATTTACACAGAGCAAGGTTATCCAAACAGTATTCATGAACATTGCTGGAAATTAGCCTGCGCTTACAATGCCATTGACCAAGCCAATCTTTCTCTTTTTCTTCTGGGAAGAGCATCACAGGACATGTACTAAATGTTTACATCCTCATAGGAGAGCTGTGCTGATCTCATTCATTTGGAATAGAAGAGGCTGTTGTTTTTTGTTCGCCTCCTGATTGACTTTGTTTTGTGGGTTTTCTTCTTCTTTTTGGCTTGGGCAATCAGAACATAGCCTTGAAATTCCTACCAGTTGCAAACAACATTGGAGAAAAAAGTAACTAAAGCATCAAGTACGTTATCACTTCTCTGCCCCTGTACTGTGATGAAACTTGAAGGATGAGTTTTTATCATTAAAATCTTTTAACATGCACAGCATTGATTCCCATGTAATTCCACTGTGACATGTTTGCTGCTCGGTAGGTAAAGACACAGGTGCTTTGTTTGGACACAGAAAAGCAAAGATATGTACAAAATACTGGTAATGAGAGGTATGTTAATTACAGCATTAGATCTATTCTGCAAAAGGAGGAACCTTCCTATAGGACAATAAGACTTGTTTCAGCAGAAGAGGCATGTTCCATGTGTCCACAGAAGACTCCATCATTAGTTGAACCCATTTATAAAAGCCACTGTGAGGGTTTCAATTTATGGTGTGACCAGATGGTGATTTTTAAAAAAGTCTTATATATACCCTGTGCCTGTTGATCTGTTTGTGCATTGCAGTTCATATCTTCTAGCAGCTTCTCAGGTTGTCTTCTCTCCTCTGCCTGAATCACATGCAGCATTGTGTGTGAAGCGAATTTCCCCTACTCTGCTTTAATCGGGTAAGTAGCAGAATAACTGTAGCCAAGGTTAGTAGCCTCAGTACTGTAGAATCAGCATTCACAGATAGTTTACTGCCTGAACAAATTCTTCCATGCCACTCATTGACCTTCCTAATGTGACAAAATGAACTGCAAGCCCATTAAAATTCCCAGTAGAATTTTTTTCTGGTACATCATTCTCTCATTTACTGATATGTATATACCAAGTGATAGCATTTTCTAATTTTTAAACTTCTGCACATCAAAAGGCTTTCCAATACACTACACAATGTTACACTACTACCATCTGCTGGACAATTTTTAAAGGGCACTTTCATTAACAACAACTTTCTTTCTATAGAAACAGAATTCCAACTGCACGCAGTAAGAAATGAAGTACAATAGCCCAAAAGTTTGAGCAAGAGCTTAGTACCTAGCATAATTGCAAACTGGTCAGCATTTGAAAAGTGACAAATGGACCATACACAACAGCACACCAGTAAGCATTTTGAATAGCTCTTGATGTATACTTTTTCTGTTCTTACAAGAAATGCAAAACCGCATTAGCAACTCAACATCACTTATTATAGCACTGTGCCCCCCCCCCAAAAAAAGGAGACTGTGTTGAGAGAGAAAAATAGATTCTAGAGTCCAGGCAACTAGATAGGTCAACCTCTAATTCTGACAATGGGTGCAGTAAACAGAATCAAATTTTAGTTGTAAAGTAGCTGTTGAGAAGTTAAATAATGGGATAATCCCTGTAAAATACAATTAATTTTTCCCAAAAAGCTTTATAAATACATTCCAAATGGATGCTGCTAGCAATCTGGCTTCAGAAATTATTGGCATAAAGATATAACAAAAATTTCAGTTAACAGAAGCTTGTATGGGAAATACATGAAAACATGAAAAAAACATGAAAACATGAAAAATACCAAGACCACGGTCACACAGCCTGGATAACCTACAAGAACCAATGAACTCTGACCGTGAAAGCCTTCAACAATATTATGAAAAAAACAAATTTAAAATACTGCCAAAACTAATTTGTTTGTAATCTGATGCCATTTTTTATAACTACTGATTTTATAGTGCAGTATTTTTAGCTGGAAAAAGTAGGGCAACCATTTAATGGGCACAAAATTTGAAAACAAACATCTTTATGATACACCAATTAAATACAGCAGTGTAAATCCAATGGAAAAAACGGTTAAAAACTTGAACAGTAAAACCATTTCAAAAGCACTGGCAGGATCTAGGCACAACTGAGCATCTTTGAATATCACTGGTTTCAATAAAGAGTTGCACATGCTCTTCTGTGAACAGAAGATTCTTTCCATGAGCAGAGAAGCACCTTTCGACCCAACCCATATTTGTGGTGTTATACAAACTTATTATAATGCTTTTGTAAAATAATGCAAATAATGGTATTTATTTATTAGATGAAGAGTTGGTTCTTATATCCCAATTTTCTCTACCTTTTAAGGATTCTCAACCCAGCTTACAGTCTCCTTCCTTCCTCACCCCACAACAGACACCTTGTGAGGTAGGTGGGACTGAGAGAGTTCAGAGAGAACTGTGACTAGCCCAAGGTCACTCAGCAGGCTTCAAGTGGAGGAGTGGGGAATCAAACCCGGTTCTCCAGATTAGAATCCATTGCTTTTAACCACGACACCACATTGGCTCTCTAGATTTATATCCTGCTCTTTCCTGACTACAGTCAGGCGCAGGGCAGCTAACAACCAGAATAACAAACAATTTAAAATACGTACTACAATTTAAAAACCTTATTAACTTTAAAATTTCAATTGGCACCCTTAACAATAATACATACCATCATGGGGAAAGCCAATCAGGAAGGTGGGGGGGGGGAGAGAAAGGGAAGGGAATGCCAAAACCAGAAGCCAGCACACTGAAAAAATGAAAAGAAAAATAAGAATAGAGGGGAAAATAGAGGTAGGAAGGCCAGCTGTGATGTAACCGTCAGTGCCTCAACCATAGGCCTAGTGGAACATCTCAGTCTTTATTGAAATGGTTTTTTTTAATCCTGTGCATAAATTATTTTCTTTCCTATTGCTTCACTTTGAAAAGCTACTTAGAAATGCTATGAAGTATGGCATGACACACAGTACACAGCAGCACCCCAGCAAGTCCCCTACTTGAAGGCAGGAAAATACTGTGCAACAAGTGCATGTAGGATGTCCAAGGCTGCTATGGCTTGCAAACAGCATGGACGGAATGAACTGGGGCCATGCAGTATCATGGCTACCAGGAACGCCTTGGGCTTGAGAGGGTGTACTTGCTTGTACCAGTGAGTCAAAATGGTCATTCGTTTACTTAATGTACAACAGGGAACTCTTTACAATACCGCTGTCCAAATTAGACATTTTCCCATGAAATCATAGGACAATTATAATCTTTTTGTTTGTTTGATGTATATGTTTCTCATCTTGGCAATATCCCATTGTTTTGTTTTGTTTTGGACTATTCCTTGCCTCTCTGAAGCATATCTTTCAAGTACTAATACACCATCTGTCCAATGGGCCAACAGAATTTCTCTCTCTCTCTCTTTTTTACACATACATGCACAAACCCCTTACACATGAATCATGAATATATATATGACTATCTTGGATCTCATGGAAATCATAAAGCTGTTTGTAATTTGTTGTTGGGTCAATGCCACAGCTGCAATAAAATATTTGGGATTTCATCCAGACAAACCACAGAAGAATTTATTAAACAAATAAACACATTCAAATGGGGTATATAATATAGTCAGCTTTCCAGGTTTTCAGTTCTGAAACAGTTCTCAAAAATGTTGGGATAATCCTTGATGAAGAGCTAGCCTATATTTCCTATCTTGTATTTAAATTAAATGTAATGATTTCCATTGGCTTAATTCTTTCCAAGATCATCAAATGTCCCCAAAGAAAAATCCCCTTAAACCATTTATTGATGCAGACTAGAAGGGTGAAGAAAAATATTTATGCTGAATTGGTTTGAAAGTTTAACCTTTCAACACATTTGGGAACAGTGACCAGGAATAAATCTAATTTTTTACAGTAAAAGCACCCATCTCCAATATATCCCCCACACATGCTTAGTCATTTGCTATACTATCCCTTGACAGAACATACTTCCTGCCTCTCCAACATCTGTCTTTTTCATTATTAATCTTTTCAGGACACAGATAATTGTCTTTCCCACCTTACAAAAGATGAAGCACACATTAATGTTTAATATACTTTAAAATCCCAATCAACATAATTAATCTGGAATACATAAAAAGTATGACCAATTGAGTTGTGGTTAAAGAGCATGCAGCTGTAATTGTAATGCATACTTCCAGTTATCAGTTATCAGTTCAGAACTGTGGGTTGTAGTCATTTAAGAAGAATCAATGCAGAGTTTGAGAGTCTGGTTTTAATTATAACTTATTGCTCCTTTACCTTTTAGCTAACCAACTGATATTTGGGGTGGGATGGGGAGGTGATCCTAATGGTATTTTAAAACCAACGATGGGTTGGATCCAAATAACGATGATTAAAAAGAAAATAGCTGTTATCAAGACAGATTGTACCTGGAGAAGGGACTGGCCAGAAAGGGAGAGAAAGACCACACAAACACAGAGGACTGGGGAAACCATCACTTTGATTACTGGTTCCGCAGGGCAGGGAACAGTGGGTGCTGCTGACAGCCTGACGATTTGCAGTGAAACCCCTAACCCACCTGCTTGAGATAATCAAGAAAAGAGAGCCAGCAATAAGAACAGAAGCAGCAAAAGCCACTGTTCCTACCCATTGCTGGCCTCTGAGGGACAGGGGCAACATGCCAGTCCCAGAGTTGACTCTCATGGCCCTCGTCCCCAGAGTCCCTTAAGGGGAACCCCTTTTAAGGTCATGCAGGAACTCCTCCATACCCTGTACTATTTTCACCAGCCCAGTGCCAACTGGCCAATTGTGACGGTTAAGCACATTTAACAATACAATAATATAAAGCTGTACAGATACATAGATATATTTGCAACATCACCACCCAAGTCCTTCAGCCAAATAGGACCCTGTTTGGGTCTTATTCCTTCCTGGCCCTGTTAAGCAGTGCCCCTCCCATGGACATAGCAAAGATTACTAGAAAACATACAGGAAGATGCTTTTACTCGAATTAACATTGAGGTTGACAATGAGGAAACTGAAATTGTTGAAGACTTTCTATTCCTTGGCTCCATCTTCAACCAAAAGGGAGATTGCAGCCAAGAAATCAGAAGGAGATTGAGACTGGGAAGGGCAGCCATGAAGGAGCTAGAAAAGATTCTGAAGTGTAAGAATGTGTCACTGGCCACCAAGATTAAGTTAATTCATGCCATCGTATTCCCTATTACTATGTATGGATGTGAAAGGGCAGCCGTGAAGGAGCTAGAAAAGAGACCTGAAATGACAAAAGGAATCCAACCAAAACAGGAACTGACTACTTGAAGAAAAACTGATGCTCACGGCATAAAGCAAATGAGGATTTACAAGTGCAATCCTAACTTCAATGGATTTAGAAGGGCGAACTCTGTTTAGGATGGCACTACTAGGTACTTGGCTTAGAGAAACAAAATGTTCTGTGTACAATTTTTCTTAGCATGCCCAGTCCCTACAAGTAGGGTAGATGCCAGCGCAAACTGCAACGCTGCAAACAACCTTTTTCTCAATTAGAGAGGCTATGCCATAAGCAGAGAGAAACACATTAAAACCAAGGGACAGGAAGGAGTTCTCAAAATCAAGCCTGAACCCTCAGGATGATTCATATATCCCCATACTTCACTTGATCTCTCAGCAATCGGTCGTTCACAGCTAAACGTGTAAACGACCTCCATTCAAAAGTACTGCAGGGCAGCTCTTAATGATACAGTCTTAAAATGATGAGTGTGCAGCTATGAACATGGCCTTGCACAGGGATCCTAAAGACTCTCTTGTGACATCTATTAGAACTATACAACCCTAGAATTCAGCTGCCCTTGTAGAAGTTCATTACGAGGGAGTCTCCAATAGTTCTAGCTAGAACCCTGTCTGTTTCATGTAAAGGACGCAATATCCTTTCTGAGAAAGAGACCCTCAAGATATAACAGCCTGCCTGTTGCACATCACTCCTCAAATCGCTGAAAAGTGTGTTTGACATCTGAAAGCACTAGCTGTCTATAAACGTGGGGAAAAATGAAAGGCAGATAACAATTAACGGAGGCCTGCTAAAGATCAAATTAAGATCTGGAATGATATCCCAGTTTTGTTGTGGCTGAGAACTGTTGCCTGTGTATCATCTGCATCTTTTGGAGACAGAGTGAAGGAAACCATCTAATCTTGGAATAAATAGATGGAACTATGCACTTTAGTGAAACTCTGTTTTTCCAACATCTTATTGAGGTGTGGGATAGCATGCAGTTATTAGAACTGTGCATTTCATATACACTGGTTATGAAATAACCTCCTTCCTCCCCCATGTTAAACTGGTGTTTAACTGTTGTTTTAATCTTTTGTACTTATTTTAATCTTTGGTTTTAACTTGTTTTAGTGATGCATTTGTGTGTTGAATTTAATGGCTTTTAAGATAATTTTTTTAATTTGTACATTTGAAAAGTTTGTTAGCTGCCTTGGTGGCCCAATGTTGTTAATAAATTAAATAAAATTTAAATAAATTTAATCTGGCTACCTTCCCTAGATAATCAATTACTGAGGAGAAAAAATCTACACCAGTGGCTACCAAGCTTTTTGAAGGGGAGCCCACTTCTTAAGTTTAGCAGCCCACCACCGCAGAGGTACAGGATGCTGACAATGCCGACCCTTAAGACAATAAGCAGGCACAGGAATTAATAGGAGTGCAAGGTGAAGGAAATGTAGTTCTACGAGAGAGTTGTGACTTGCTTTTGGGACACAACCCACAGTTAGAAGGGTCTGCCAGAAGATGTGATTGGAATAACTACATGATAATAAAACTAAGGCCATTTTTGCATGGTAATTAGCAGTGAGTTCCAGGCTGAATTGCCCCGCAGATTTTTTTGAATTTTGCATGCTGAACCGTCATTCCGGAAGTGACTGCAAAGCTGGCGCAGATTGGATTGGTTTCCCTACTCCTCCACATGGAGCCAGCTGGGTGACCTTGGGCTAGTCACACTCTCCCTCACCGACTTCACAGGGTGTCTGTTGTGGGGAGGGGAAGGTAAGGTGATTGTAAGCCAGTTTGATTCATCTTTAAGTGGTAGAGAAAGTCGGCATATAAAAACCAACTCTTCTTCTTCTGCTTTGCATTACAAAAGCGCCCACTTAACGTGACCTTTTGTGTTTGCTCCACCGTTGCTACGAAGAATAACCAGAAGGAACCATGCAAAACAACAGCGGTGCGTTAGCTATGCACATGCTAATGGCTATGCAAACGAACGAAGGAGCAGGCGAGTGGGGAGGGTGGAATTTCTTTTTTTGCATCGGGACCTTGAATAGGCATTTTTAAAGTCGCATTTTAAAAAAGAGCATTGAACGAACATCAAAACTGACCATGCATAAATGGCCTAAGAGAGTTTGAGGGGTTTTTTTTAGTTTAGAAAGTAGGTTGCAAAGGAGGACATGAATGAAAACCAAACCATTATGAATTGAGAACATGCCGCATTCCCCCTCTTTTTCCCATTTCCGGTAAATGTTTTCAACTGTGGGAGAGAGAAAAAATTTCCCACTGTCACTGCAGTTCTCCTCCCTGCCCCCACATCCAGATGCACATTGCATTTGTGAAGCTCTGCCAATCCTCAGAGAGGGGAGTGTCAGGACAAAAAAGCAAATTGCTGGAAGAAGGAAAGAGCCACCTTACACAAAGTTTTCCAATGGATTCAACCCAGACCAGAGACCGTGGCTTTGTTCTTTCAATATACCATTTTGTTCCAGAGTTCAGTATGAGTACCAGCGACGATCTCATTATTCATCTCACTTAGTAAAAAATGGAGAAAAATATTGGCCACCAGGTAAAACAGCTGCTAGAGAACACAAGTAAGACTGAAAGCAGCAATTTTGATACCATGTACAAATATTCAATGAAGTTGGAGCTGAAGTAGCTGAAAGGAGCATTTATGTCAGAGTTCACAGAACAGTGGGCATTGTCCTTAGATCCATTCCTAATGTGAGGTCCCCTGAACCCTGCAGCAGAAGGTCCACCCTCAGCCACCTTGACATGGTCCCTTCTGACCTCCTGTGGTCTCAGAATTAGAGAGGGAAAGGGATTGTCACCTTTTCCTCCTTCTCTCCCAGGCTGTCTCTCTCTCTCTGGATTTCAGCTCTGAGTTCAGCCTGTCTATCCTTCTCAACCACATGGGAAAGTGAGCCTTTTTTTGGTTTTCCAAGCCTCTCCCCTTTCTTGTCCTCATCCTGTCCACTCTCTCCCCTATCTTCCTGTAGCCATAAAAGGTGGAAAAGCAGCCATCTCCTTGTTTACTGAGCCCCAAGGGTTGTCACGCTGTCCTCCTCCCTCTTCTCGACCAACCTGGCCACCAGATACCATCCCCCGCCAGAGCCTTTACCCCCCCCCTTTTGCCCCCTCTGATTTTGCCCCTTCTTGTGGTGCCTGGAGCTTCTCTAGCTAGTCCAGGTCCTGGGAGGCTCCACAGCATCCAGCACCCATTGATGATGTCATCAGCAATTACAGCAGCTCCTCCGAGGCCGTGATTGCCTTTCTCTCCCAGGCTCTCTCTCTCTCTCTCTCTGGGTCTCCGCAGCTGGGTTGCTGCTTGCCATCTCCACTGAGATCCTGTCCAGCCTCTGGAGCCTCAGGACAGGATAAGTTGAGACCTCCCGTGTGCTTGGCTCACCCCTCCCAGGATATGTGAAGTCAGGAGCAGCTTCCCGCTCCCCACACCTAGGTAGATTCTTAACCCAGGTAATTCCCAAATAAAAAAGCTTATCAAAAACTTGGTGTTTAAAATAGAGTTTAATAAATATAAAAGCCAATTCCGATCTACATTTCAAGTACAGGTTGTATTTCAAAACTTTAGTTGACATACAGAGAAAATAATGGGACTGCAGAACAGTACTGTATGTTTAAATGTGGGCCTGCCCCAATCAGATAGAAATAGGCAGGCAAGGAGTGCAGGATCTATCCCATTTCCATACATACCTTTCCAAAAGCTTTTCTCCCATCCAAGTCTGGCTTTAGTTCTGTTTCTCAACTATATAGTCATGCTAGAGTTACTTATTTAGAATACTATATTTCCAGTAGTGATCATTATTTCTTAACCCTCTGTAATTTTTTTCATCTGCTTTTCCACTTCTTCCACAAAGGCTGGAAAGCTCTGATCCAAGAGACACAAACGAATAAAACTGCCTAAACCTTCAGCACTCCATGCAGACTGCTGATATGCAAGAGGAAGTGCAAAATTTGATGTCAGTAAATCCTGCAGAAACAACCAGATGTAATCAAGTTCATTTTTTAAAAAATCCAGAGCATTTTAAAGATACTTTATACATCTAAAACAGTATTTTTCAGTTTGCATTTGATGCTGGCTACTCTTGATGAAATCCAGGTGGCAGACCAATTTATGAATGCAGTATGACTTTAAAACTGTTATAGCTGTTAGAAACACAGTCTCATTTGTACAACACATCTATTTTATGACTATGCACTATGGTTAGTTGCCCATTGCTCTTGTCTACTCTGTAATTTTTTTAAAGTTTGTCCAGAAGTTCTTTCAATGGGATTTCAATATCCGGCCTACTAGAGGTAGCAAAAGAGTACCTTCATACTTGGATATTTGTTGCTGCCAGGTGACAAGGACTGTTTTCATTAGCCCTCTTATTTATCCATAGGGTTGCCAGGTCCCTCTTCGCCACCGACAGGAGGGCGGGGTTTGGGGAGGGGAAGGACTTCAATGCCATAGAGTCCAATTGCCAAAGCGGCCATTTTCTCCAGGTGAACTGATCTCTATCGGCTGGAAATCAGTGGTAATAGCAGGAGATCTCCAGCTAGTACCTGGAAGTTGGCAACCCTATTTATCCATAAAAATCCAGCATGTATTTAGGAATTGCCTATTACATAAAGTCACATTTTTCTGCATACCTGGATAGTCCCACAAGTAAGCTATTAGCTTGCTCAAGCCCCCGCAGGTTTGGGGGTAGGTGGGATGGAATTTTCAAATTGTCCCCCTCTCTTGCATATATCCATGGGCTTCCAGCTTGTTACATTCATTTCTATAATGCAGACAATGAAAACCTGTTCTCCTTTGCCTAGTTTATACCAAAAGATTTGTAATACTGGGCAGGGTAAGCTACTTTAAAACACCACATAAAACTAAAATGCCCCGTTTTACAAGCCTATTCATATAATTTACAGGAACAACCACATAACATACTTTGCAACATATCCTACAATCTTCCAGGTTGTACTCCTATAGTATGTGATTGTGGGAATAACCAAATAATATCTTATACAATGGTGGTAAAGTCATTACCATGAAGAAACTGCCTCATCATAAACAAATCAGAATGCAATGCCAAAGATTTATGTAATGCCCACATTTAGAAATGTGTACATTTCTACTCACGATATCTGCGCTAGAAAAGATACAGAAAAGGTCAGCTGAAATGATCAAGTGGATAGAGCTATCTTTCTACGATCTGATTTTTAAAATGAAACCCCCATGCTGAAAAACAGTGTATTTTTTATTCTGGGACAAATGTAATGACTATCACCAGAGACATAAGTTTCCAAGGTATCTGGCTAACTGCTGTTGGAAATAGCTGGATCTTAATCTGATCAGTAACACAATTCCTACAAGTTCAAAAACAGCCCATGTAGGAAAACTGTGTGTTACCGCATCCTGAAAAACGTTACAATAATTATTTTTAGAATGATATAATACACTTCTTAATTGTGGGAGTGCTTTCGAAAGACCACTATTACGAAAACCCTGAGAGGGAAATGTCAAGCTATAGTGTGAATTAATTCTATATTAGCTGCAGGCAGTAAGCATACATGAAGTGGTGTGCAAGAAGTTGAAAAGACAGAAGGGAAGAATCAGGAGATAGAAGGGAAGAATCCCATTCCTCACCATCAAATAGGGCTGGGAGATGCTTTGGCCAACATTCCTTTTTGAAAGGAATGAAGGGAATGAGGTACAGTAGCCATTTTGGCCTCACTTGCCCTGGCCAATGGGAAGGGGAGAGGCACATTTTCAGGAGTCAGCTGGTTGGGGTGAAATGCTCTTGATGGAAGAAAAGACAGAAGGACTGTGTCATGAATAGATGCTGTGCAAGTTAACATTTTATTGCCATAAAACAATTGGGGAAAGCTGTTGGTATAGTTTGGTTGCTGGTAGCTTGCTTATAGGAGTCACAGTTGGTTTTCATTTCAGGATATGGGAGCAAAGTGCTTGAAAACAACCCCATAATGGAACTAACTAAATAAATAAATTGTTTATTACGGTCCTTTGACCAAACATAAAATATTTACAGGAACACCCATAATGGAACTAAGGAAGGAGCTAGCACCACACACAAGAATGTGGGAATTGTTACTAAGCTGGGATGGGAGTGGGCGAGATAAGGGAAAAAATATAAACAAAAGTGCAAATTAAGTTGTACTTTCATGCCAACAAATAAGTTTTTTCTACATTTAAGGAAATTTCATTTTTCAAAAATATTACTTTTTCCACAGCCAATCCTGCTATTTTGCCACAGAAATGAGCTGTCCTGTGTTCAGCTAGTTACCTGTGTTAGTTCGGCCACAGTTACTCTTCCTTGAGCTGGACGAACCTATGAGATATTCATACATTCATAAATGAACCAAGGCAATAAAAGTAATACAAAAACATCAGAAATAAAGGGTATTAGTCCAGTCTGAGCATGTCAAAACCTGGGATAGGAAAGCCCTGCCAGCTCTCTCTGCTAGCTTTCTGTGGTCCCCAGTGCTTTCATTGCTGGCCAGGACAGAGGCTTGCCAGCTGTGCTGAAGGGGAGACAAAGCCCTTCTCTCCCTGCCATCTTGCTCTGGTTTTGAGTGCTGGGGCTGTGATGAAGCCTGGCTATTTGGCTGGTTTTCTGTTTGTGTGGTATGTGTGCTCGTGTGTGTGTGTGTGTGTGAGGGAGGGCAATCACATTCTCTCTCACAAGATTAGCTGACATCATGATAAAAAAAGGGGAGAGTAAAACTGGGAATTATAAAAACCACACAGTGGTCCACTGCTTCAGATTTACAGGCAAATTAAGGCTATTTTTATTTTACCTAACTTGGCTGATTGATGGCCTTTGCTGTTGTTAAAGACCATGTAAATCTTTACTGAGGTGTTTTGTTTCATTTTTATTTTAAGCTAGTTTGAGTAAGATATTTAGAATGTAATTAATATATTGTAAAATCATACTAAAAGCCCTGCTGTACTGGACTATGGACAAATTTGTCCAACATAGTGTTCTTGGTCCTTCACTGTTCAATTTAAAGTGATACAAGAAGGGTAACTGCAGAAAACATTAGGCACAATCCCAGCAAAATAATGGGATTTAGTCATTATTATTGATATGTAGTTCATTTCTTTCAGCATGATTCAGTGATGGCTAAGTGCTATTGGAATTCAGGATAAGAATTTTTGGTGAGCAACAGCTGTCATTAGTGTGCTCTATTGACCTTTGGTAAATGCTAGTGTATTCAGCTGTTACATCTGGATTCAAAATATCGGGATGGAGGGAGAGGACAACATTAGCCTTAGTTGATTCTCTCAAATGCTAGGCGGCTCTGAAGAACTGAATGTCGTTTGTGAGTCTCTGGGTTGGAACCGACCGGACGGAACTGGTGAATTCGGACCGAGTAGGTTGTTCCTGCAAGACCGATGAGTATCGGAACACGAAAGAGCCCTCTCATACAGGGAAGCCTTCAAACTCACAGCCCTATTGGAATGGGCTTTGGGCGCGAACTGTTGACAATGTCAGCAGGCCCCTACCTTGTGGGACTCACTAAGACCGAAGAGATAGGGTGCATGTTCATCTGTCTTGGTCATCTTAGTCCTGTACTTAATACATTTCTTAAACAGTGCTTTCTGAGTCCCAGCCATGGCTCAAAGAGCGCTCAGCGAAAAAACATAAAAGAAACACCAATGAATGGAGATCAAAGCTCTAAGATCCTTTCCCATCGGCGGCAAAGAAAGAACTGAGGGAATCAGGGGCGCTGCTCCACTAAAAAGCATGGCTTTTCGGAGGGAAAACTGATGCATGCACAGTGGAGTCAGAGCCCCCTATCTACTACTAAGACATTAAAGAATCCTGATCCTGGGGCAGGCCTGCGCCAGCACAGTGCCAATGTGTGCCTGCACAGAAGAGTGAGTGCAAGAAAGTTTTTAAAGAACAAGCCCAAGTTAAAATTTAAGTGTTATTCTGATATGCAGATGCAGCTACCGCTACTTAACTATTCTAGATTTACAAGACAAATCTTTAAATAACGTACATGAATGAGAAGCTGTTATACTACTCTCCATCCACCCACACACAAATACAAGCATCTCAGCAACTTACTGTGTGTTGCACTGGCAGATTTTGTTCAGCATTTTTCCCTTGATCTTCCTCTTCGAGTGGCTGGCTATGACTTTGTTGCAGTTCCTGTCTTGCTGCATCCATTACTTGAATGGGTACATACTCTGCAAGTTTCTGCACACAGCTGAAGCAGTGTTCCTCTGTCTGTGTTTTGGAATCTCCCGCAAATTGAACACGAAACATACGGTGTTTGTTCTATTTCAAAGCCAGAGAGAAAAATTGTCATTTAATTCTCAATCTCTTGAATACCCAGCAGAAATTGAATTAAACTGTCTCTTCTGAGTCCTTAAAGCTGCATTAAAAAAAAAAACAGTGCCAATGCACATGCTTCACTAGCTGCTATTATGCATCCCCCCATTTAATGGATTCTAAAAGGTAAGTATTAAAGGTTGCATATCCAGTGTCCAACAAGGTTTCAAGAAAATATAAGCTATCTTTCAAAAAACAATTAAATGATCCAGTGCTGTGACAAGCTTCTTGACAAAGCAAGACAACTAACAGTGCAATCCTAAGCAGACTTAACCCCTTCTAAATCCACTGGCTTCAATAGATTAAGAAGGGTGTAACTGCTTAGGATAACCTTAATTTTGATTCCTCTAGCAACTTTCACAAAAGCCAAAAATTGAATACTTCATTGTGAAGCAAGCCATTCCAGTTTTGATGAGGTATTGTCACTGTATATCTTGCTAATAAATGTATTTCATTTAACCACAGCTTCTTTGTAAACTACTGAGGAGAGAGCCCAGATAAGAAATCATATTAAACAATGTCAGATGCCTCGGAGTGGCTTCTCGTGTTACTTTTTATGAACAAGGCCTTTAATGCCAATATATCCACACTTTTGTGAATATATCAGGCATTTTGGCCTGATTCATATGGCCATGGTTTTTTTTTTTTTGAGGGTTTTTTTTAATATACTATTTCAAAATATACAATCATGAGAAATGTGAATTGTGTGAATTAGTGGAACATAAATCTTCTCAGCAGCAATTTTATGTGATTGTGGCAGGACTCTATTCATAAAGAAAATAATTCTAAATGAAATGTCTCAGGTAAATTCAACAATAACTGATTTCCTAAAAATAAACCCATTTTAAGAATGACCTTAATGTGACTGTCTTATGCTATAGTTCCAAATTATGCTATAGTTCCAAATTGTGTGATGAAATGCATACATGAGGGGGGAAATACCTAGAAGAAAATATGTCAGAAACAGCATACCTTTATCTTTGAACCAAACAGCATGCAATCTGCATTTCTTACTATCTTCAACCACTGAGAAGCATCAATTAATGAAAAACCTTCCTAAAATGGAGCGAGAAAATCTAATGAGAAACACAGAGAAATCTAGGGTGCAGAAAGTGAAAGCAACACCTTACCCTGACATGCTGCTTCATCCCACTTAAAATGTTTGGGGGAAATAGGCTTTTGGAGACATGAATAGTTTCATTAAAGAATGAATGCTTGTTTGTAGAACAGAAAAATATCAGAAAGATACCCTTAAAAGAAGATAACAACTTGTGAATGTAAAAAATAACTCATGTTCAGTTTCTGAGGCTAGAAATTCAAAGACTAAAATTGGCAGACAATTGAGTTTGGCAAAAGGATTCTAGAAGTTTCTGATATTTATGAGGAAATCACTTATTTCCATTCCCGTCTATGCAGCTCCACCTGAATAATATGGCAGCCCCCTCTAGCAAGCAAGGCTGACAGTGGTCTTGCATTTGAACTTTCTTGTTTTGCTACTTTCAGCAGACTGAAGAAGGAAACTATCCATGTAGATGAAAATAAGTACTTACCAATACTTCTTTTCCTTTGGAAATGAAGAAGTGGCCTGAAATAACTATAGTGAGAAGAAGAAAACCAGATTCTTCACTTGACTCCAGAACCTTTTTTATAATTAAAAAGAAAAGGAGAGAATCATTTTTGGGAATAATCCAGTAAAGGGTGTAATTTTAAAAGGGGGAGGGGAAATAAGGAAACTGGCAGGTGCCCAACAAGTCACACACATTTTTAAAAGCTACATTTTGCAATCTGGAAGGCCTGTTCCTAAACCCCACATAAGGCGATAGATCACAATGGGTAGTCGCATTAGTCTGTTTGTAGCAGTAGAAAAGAGCAAGAGTCCAGTAGCACCTTAAAGACTAGCAAAATTTCTGGCAGGGTATGAGCTTTTGTGAGACACAGCTCACATCTTCAGATAGAGCTGAAGATACAAACAGCATTCTAGCTGTATCTGATGAAGTGAGCTGTGACTCACGAAAGGTCATACCCTGCCAGAAATTTTGTTAGTCTTCAAGGTGCTACTTGACTCTTGCTCTTTTCTGCTCCCACATACGGAGATATGCTGAAGTTACTGACAGGTGAAGAAATGCTTTCTGCACACGCACAGAAGCACTCATCAGTATTTGGTTGTACTAGGACATAGACAGGGAGGGCTGAGCTCTGATGTTCCTGCTCTGGCAAGTCCTTTTGTCTCTTGCACAAGACATTCAGATACAGGTTCAGCTGCGTAAAGGTGCCCTCCTCTTGGCCCAAATGAACCAAGCTCACCTTCCAGGAGCCTGAGGCAGTGTCCAAAGCTCCAGGCATGAATCGGCCATAACGTCTCAGTGGCCACTCCGTAGCACTGAGACAGGAGGAAGAATCCCGTGAACGTTCTGTTACTGGAACTTTAGAACATGAAGTAAGGCACACACAGCTTTCATCACTGCATGTCGCCATCTTGTTAGCTACGAGAAATGCAGCGGAAACAGGACAGAAAGCAAGGCTAGAATGAGAGTAGAAAGCACATTATTCAATTAACATAAGGGTAGGATTTAGACAATGGTCCAGTGAGGCAATGTGCACTAACTTAAACTCCAGAAAATTTGTTTTCAAGTGACAGCTTTAAAGGTAGGATCACACTTCTTGCAATGAAGCCTATCTGAAGACTTAGACTAAATATCAGATAACAGCTCTCACCAAAATTTGCATAAGGGCATTTTGGTTACATTACTTGTTTTCAGTGAAAACAAGTCCATGCTCTCCTTAAGAGCTACTCCAGTCCTCCCACACATTTACCATCCCTATCCCTGCCATAGTAGTACATGTCAGTTTTTCTGGTAGCTGTACCAAAGCATCACAAACAATCCTGTTCTTTGTAATTTGAAATGCATTGGAAATCAAGTACGAGGCCATGTCCCGTCTGTTCCAGAGACTCCCTGAGTTACCTTAAGTTTGTGACTTCTCAGAGCTGTGTCCCATGTTGCAGCTAATAACATTCATATATTTCTACTGAAGGGTTACTGAACATTTCTAACATCTGAAGTGCATGTTCATGTCTGTGAAGCTACATGGGGGAATATCAGCCAATAATGGTTTGCAGGGGTGTTTACCACGCCCTTCAAACACAATATTAAAGACAAAAGTAGACTGCAGCCAAAAGACAGAGTCCTATCTTTGCTGTAACATGTCTCTCAGTCTCACTTCTTAGGACAGCCAGTCTGGTATAATGGCTAAAATGCCTAACTAGGACCTGGGAGACCCAAGCTTGCTGGGTGACTTGTAGGTCAGTTATAAGCAGCCTAACCTAACCCCCAGGGTTTCTGTGAGGATAAAATAGGGGAAGAGAAAACAATGATGTAAAGTGATTGGAGTCTCCACTGGAGAGAAAAGTGGGGTATAAATATCTAAATAAAAATCTAAATAAAGATAAAACTTTCCTTGATTGTCAAATAAATAATTCTGACCAGTCCGTTAGATATGGTTGCAAAGACAAGTAAGCTAATTATTGTTATAAGACATCTTGCTCATTTCAAAAGATATGCATGACAATCTTGATATGTGCACAAATATTATCACAAAGCTTTAGTCAGGGCTTCTAGACAAAAACCATTTCTACATTATGTCAGTTGAACACTTTTACAGAACAGAACACTTTGTTATAATTTTAGGTGAGTTTGGGTACAAAGGAATTAGCAACTATCAAGAGACAATAAAGTTAACTTTAATCAGTTTGAACCAACACTATCCAGAAAGACACTTCTCCCACCCAAATGTTTGGCTCAAATATTAGTTAAGGAAGAAATAAGTATGAGAGATCATTCTTCCATTAAACACTGTATCCTGTCAATATCCTGCTTGTATAAGACACAACCTAGAGAACTAGTAATATTCAAATTATAGATCAAGAACCAAATTCAGTTTGGAACCTGTAAAACCAAGTGTTGGTTTCACTGGTGAAGATCCAGACTTCAACTGATTCTATAGGGCGTCCCAAGTGCCTAGACTTGACCTTAAGCACAGCTGTACACCTGAATATCTGTTATTCCTGTGCGTATGCATCTCCCTCAGTTACGTCTGAAAATGGCTAAAAGCCCTGTGGATGCCCTAATCATTTTTAGATTATATTTTAAAATATATATATATATATAAAAATCCCATTATGATTTTATAATTAAAGTTGTGTGCCCCTTTGTTGTGCAAAATCAGCCAGCTCGAACCAGCAGACGAAAACAAATGGCATTTTTTAAAAGAGTTAGGCGTTTAAAATACACTAAAATAGAATTCGCGGGTTACAGCAGCAGCAGCAGCAACCTTTTCCCTCAGAAGAAAAAGGGGGAGGGGACTAGGGCTCAGGGGGGCTTCTGAGGGAACACTTAGGAAAGGGGCTGGGGGGGGGAGGGGAGGGAAACAGTCACACTAACAGCAAAAAGTCCCCAAACTGGATTTTTTTTTCCTCAGAAGTTTCCTATTTTCTGCCCGACAAGGCTGGACTGGCATATTCCAGGCCCTATGATATTTAAATTTTATCACCTATGGAGACTGGGTTGGGGATGGCCTGGTGTGTGACGGAACGGCCTAGGCCTGGCTTCTGAAGCAGTTGAGCTCAGCGTAAAAGAATAGCTGCAGCCTATCTATGGCAGAGACTTGAGAATAGCGGCTATAGGTTGCCGAAAGAAAAAGGCACCTCGTGGCACCATAAAGACAAACAGATGTATTGATGTGGCATAAACTTTCAAGGAGTAGAGCCGATTTCATCAGATGCAGAATGTGTGTTCTTTTTTTCTTTTTTTTAAAGATTTTTTTATTTTCTTATTAAGTCACACTCAATTTCAATATTATCATCTTCAGAGTTACATAAAATAAAACAATTTCAAACTAATCAGCCTAATCAGTGTTGACTTTTCTGACTTCCCCTCTCCCTCCTCTATCAAATTAATATCTATATAATCCCCTCTGTATTTGTTTTCTAATTCATTATATCATTTCTATGAACTACATATTATCATCCTATATACTTTAGTTATTGAATACTTCATCCTTTCAACATTGATCAATTGAATTAGATTAAATCATAGCCTTTAACATTTCCCATATTTAATTCATTTTCACAATATGTTATCCATGCCTCCCAGTCTCTCACATATTCATTGTCTTTTTTATTTACTAAAGCAGTAAGTTTAGCCATTTCTGCTAGTTCAAACATTTTATTTATCCAGTCATTCTTGTCTGGTATCTCAGACATTTTCCATTTAGCTGCATAGACCAATCTTGCAGCAGTGGTGGCATATATCAAAAAAGTTCTTTGTGTCAAAATGTGTTCTGGTATCATACTTAACAGCATCATCTCCGGTGTTTTTGGGATATTTTGCTGTAAAATTAATCTTAGTTCATTGTAAATCATATCCCAAAAGTTCAGAATGTGTGTTCTAAGTCATACACACGAACATTGGCACAGCAAAAAACAATGTGAACAGTGGGGTGAAAGGGCAGTAAAATGGCCCTTTATATTATCCTACACAATATAAGCCACAGTAGTAACAGATGCTAGGAATATCTTCCTGGACATGTTAAACTAATTTAATACCTGTACTGTGAGAGAAATCCATTCTCGTTATTAATAATCTCCTCTTTGCTGTCATAGCATAGGTGCCAAATTAGTTCATCACGGTTAAGCAGATTGAGGGTGCTTCCATACCAGTCAAAAGTGGTGCAAATAGCATTGCCAGATGCTTTCAACAAAAATAGTGGACTCGCTTGATAAGAAATTATCAACCAATTATACGGGAAGCTTAATGACATTCTAAATTACATCTTATTTTTGTCTGTATTAATCAACTGCAGATCACAACCAACCATTTCAATATAGATACGTAACATGTTGCTATTGTCAATACCAATCAGTCATTACAAATAACCAAATACAAATAGAACTGGTCCTAATTTTTACCATGTGTGTGTAAAGTGCCATCAAGTCGCAGCCGACTTATGGCAACCCCTTTTTGGGGGTTTTCATGGCAAGAGACTAACAGAGGTGGTTTGCCAGTGCCTTCCTCTGCACAGCAACCCTGGCATTCCTTGGTGGTCTCCCATCCAAATACTAACCAGGGCTGACCCTGCTTAGCTTCTGAGATCTGACGAGATCAGGCTAGCCTGGGCCACCATACCTGGACTTTTTACTAGACCAGAATATAATACATTAGTTCAGTCAGATAAGATGACTACAGATAAGTAGATATAGCATCCAAGATTCAGTGAGACAAGCAAACTATAAATATCCTTAGCATTGGTCAAGATTTTCAACAGTTTGCCATATCTCAAACCAAAAGATTTTACTAGACCAGAATATAATAAATTAGTTCAGTGGGGCGACTGCAAATAATATTTATTTTATAACCATCTAATGGAAAATGTGCAGCTCTTATTTTTATTTTTCACAAAGGCATCTTTGGCCTCTAAAGAAGTAAAGGGTATATCAAAACACACACCTTTGCTGGGTGACCTTGGGCCTGTCACACACTCTCACCTGTAACCTGCCTTACAGGGTTGTTGAGAGGATAAAATGGAGGGCAGGAGAACAATGTAAGATGCTGTGGGTCCCTTTTGGGGAGAAAGGTGGGGGTGTAAATTAAGTAAATTAACTTGCTGGAAGAGGACTAAAGGACAGATGGGGCCTGGCAGCTGCTGCAAAACCTATAGGGCAGAAGAGGTGCAATCAGGGCCATTATGAGGGGGAGGGCAACTGCCGCCCCTGTGGCATGCAGAGATGGCGGCAGAACTGCCCCTCCTACCCAGGCCACTCCTCCTGTAGGAGAGGCAGTTCTGTCACCCTCTCTGCATGCCACAGGGGGGGCAGCTGCCCTCCCCGCCACCCCAGCTCTGGGTGCAATGCACGCACATACACACTTCATTCCCTGTTGGCGCAGCCTCCCGCCACCCTACCAGCAGCTGGTTGCCACCCAGCCACCCTTCCTCCCTCCCTCCTCAAAAGCAACTCCCCACCCCCAACGTTTAGCTCTGAAGCTTACCTCCTACCGAACTTGCTAGAGGACTTGAGGACAGAGTAGAGGTAAAGCCCTGCTACTGCACCACCAGGCAAGCTGGTTCAAGCTGGAGGACTCAGACCGAACAGAGGTGAAGCTAGGGTTGCCAACTGCCAGGTAATAGCAGGAGATCTCCTGCTAATTCAACTGATCTCCAGCTGATAGAGATCAGATCACCTGGAGAAAAATGGGCGCTTTGGCAATTGAACTCTATGGCATTGAAGTCCCTCCCCTCCCCAAACCCCGCCCTCCTCAGGCTCCGCCCCAAAAATCTCCCACCGGTGGCGAAGAGGGACCTGGCAACCCTAGGTGAAGCCCTTCTGCTGCATGAAGGAAGCTTTATTCAAGAGCTTGCTGGAGGAGGAGAGCTGGTCAAGCTCTGCTGCTGCATGAGCAAACTGATTGAAGCTGGAGCAGGAAACACACTCTCAGGTGCAGAGAAGAGCTGCAGCCCACCTTGTGCACTTAGGACAAACCATTCATAATTTTTGGAGTCATTTGTCATCAATATGCTGATGACACTCAGCTCAATATTTCTTTATGCAAACCACCAAATGATGCTGCAGAGATCCTGAGCCACTGCTTTGAGTGCTGTGGTTAAATGGCTTATGGTGAACAAGTAGAAACGGAATCCTGACAAGACAAAGGAGTTGCTAGTTGGGAAGGTAGAGGCCTTGAAGGACATTGCTTTCCTCATATTTCAGGGGTGGGGAATCTTTTTTCCGCCAAGGGCCATTTGGATATTTATAACATCATTCACGGTCCATACAAAATTATCAACTTAAAAATTAGCCGACCAAGCAGGCAGCTGCCCCAGATGCTCCCCCATGCGGGCAAGCAGGCAGGCATCCTACCAGTGGCGCACTTGCCCACCTGGTGGCACAGGATGGTCTGTTGCACCTGCCGGGTGTAGCCATCCAGCCGCATGCCGGAGTTGCTCCTGCTCCACATGATCGGGGCTGGATTCTACAGCTGGCTGCTGCTACCTCCGCCTGCAGGGATGAAATGAGGACACACTGGCTAAGAACTCCCCCCCACACACGCATTCTGGCCCTGCCCCCTTTAACCCCTCCATTGTCACCAGTTCTGCCTCCAGCCCTCTTGTAGTACAGAGAAGACATTTCTCCAGGGCCCGGGTGGAAAAGGGTTAACACAGTTTCTTGGGTGGTCCTAGCAGCTCCATAGCTAACAACTCTTCTGCAAGGGGGGGGAAAAGGTTCCTTTTCTCAGCAAAACAAACTCACATCTGTCTTGACTAGAGGCTATTCCTGTCTGCAGGAGGGGGCAGATCGCCAGTCTTAGATCCTTCTGAGCTAGAGATCTGCCAGGACCCACGAAGGGCCAGACCAAATGATTTTGCGGGCCTTAAACGGCCCCCAGGCCTGACGTTCCCCACCCCTGCCATATTTGATGGGATCCAGGTGACAATTGCTAACCTTGCCAAGAGCCTGGAGGTTCCACTGGAACCAACATTACTACTGTAGAAATAAGTTAATGCAGCCACAAAAATGCTATCTTTCATCTTCACTTAACCTTGAAGATGGCTTTCTACCTTGACCCAGCCAATCTGGCCACATGGATCCCTGTCACAGTAAGCTTGAAGCTAGACGGTTATAATGTACTCTCCATGGGTGTGCCCTTAAACTCAGAAATGCCAGCTGGTGCAAAACACCACAGCTCAGGGCCAAACTAGATGCATTGTTTATTGGATGTCTTATGCTGTCTGATGGAATGTTTCTTTATATTTTGTGATCCTCTTTGAGTCTCAGTGAGAAGGGCAAGCAATAAATGAAGAATAAATAAACAGAACTGTTTAGGATTGTCTCCGTAGTTAGGTAAAGGTAGTTCCCAGTGCAAGCACCAAGTCATTACTGACTCATGGGGTAATGTCACATCATGATATTTACTAGACAGACTTTTATGGGGTGGTTTGCCATTGCCTTCCCAAGTCATCTACACTTTACCCCCAGCAAGCTGGGTACTCATTTTACCTACCTAGGAAGGATGGAAGGCTGAGTGAACCTTGAGTCGGCTACCTGAAACCAACTTCCATTGGGATCGAACTCAGGTCATGAGCAGAGCTTTTGACTGCAGTACTGCAGCTTTCCACTCTGCGCCACAGGGTACTTATTTCCATTGTTAACAGCAATATTTTTGTCACTCTCTCACCTTCCTCTGTCCAAAAAATCCTCTTGTAAAGTCTATTGCTAGGCACTAGAGTAATGTTTCCAAAGATGATTAGCTATCATTATTATTTCATTTTAGAGTAATAATAAAAGTATATGAACAAACAAGGCATATTCTCTTTAGGTTTTACGAATTACAGTGGCATCTTAAACATGTCTACTCAAAATTGTACTCAGATCCATTTAGCGGGATTTATTCCCAAAGGAGTGTTCTTAGGATACACTGTTAACATCCTATCTTCAAATCTGTTTAGGACTGCACTATAAAAGTATGAAATCTGATTATTCCACCTCATGCTGCATAGAACGAAGCTCTAGTCCTAAAGCACAGTAAGAAACATTGTAAGAAATTGAGACACTTAAATTGCAGCAACGCCTATAAAGAATTGTGTGTTATGATAGATGGATGTTTTGAATGGCTGACATTTTTGTGGGGAAAAACAGAAGATATAAAGACCAGGGAACCTGTGGAGAAGCAAGTTATTAGATCTTGCCAAAATATTTACATGCTTTTGAACTAATCAGGGTAGGTTCTTGGATGAGAAACAGCTTCTAATAGGGAATGTCTAATAAAAACTTTAAATTTACATCCTCTTGATTGGAAAATACTGCCTGTTTCTGCAACTACAGAACTTATGGTTTACCTCTGTAAATCAAAGAGAACATTTGGAAGTCAATGTGAAAAATATTTTTACTAAGTAAAACATATAATTTTCAGGTGACCTGTTGGACTGTTTGCCATCAAAGAAGACAACAGAAAAAATGCGGCACGATAGCTGCCAAAAGCATATTTCATATATCTTTTTCCCGAGAAGAGATACTGTACTGTTCTCATAAGCTGAATGTGCTATCACCAGAAATAAGACAGAACATAGAAAGCCCACATACCAAGGTAATAGTCAAAAGAGGCATTCACAGCACCTGAGCTATGGATCTGTTTGCTCCAGTCCTGTTTCAAATAAAATGCAAGGAAATCACTGGATGGCTGAAGTAAACCAGCCAATGGATGCAGTATAAGTGGAGAATATATACCGTATTTTTCGCTCCATAAGACACACTTTTTTCCTCCTCAAAAGTGAGGGGAAATGTTGGTGCATCTTATGGCGCGAATGCAGTGGTAGCAGGGCGCAGAGCTGGGCCGCCGGGGCCGGCCAGGCTGCCGCCAGCCAGCTGAGAGGCAGGAGGCCCCTCCCAGCCGCCCAGCGCAGCGGCAGCGGGGCGCGGGGCCGGGCCACCCCGGGAGCCAGCTGGAACGTTCAAAACTCCCAGGCAGGTTGGAAGGGACAGGGCACGCGGGCGCCCAAGCGAGAGCGCCAGTTGGGGAACATGCCCAGACTCATGATGTTTCCCATCGCCCCCCCACCTCTCCTGCAAATCTCCGAGCTCGGCCCCACATTGCTCACCTGTGGCTGCTCTGTCGGAGGGCTCCTGGGTGGCAGAGGCCCCTCCCAGCCACCCAGCGCAGCGGCAGCGGGGCGCGGAGCCGGGCAGCCCCGGGAGCCAGCTTGAAGGTTGCCAGCCAGCTGGGGGGTGTGGGAGGCCCCTCCCAGCCACCCAGCGCAGTGGCAGCGGGGCCGGGCCGCCCCAGGAGCCAGCTCGCACTCCGCCAGCCAGCTGGGGGGGGGGCAGGAGGCTCCTCCCAGCCACCCAGCACAGCGGCAGCGGGCGCAGCGGCAGCGGGGCGCAGCGGCAGCGGGGCCGGGCCACCCCAGGAGCCAGCTTGCACGCCGCCAGCCAGCTGGGGGGCGCAGGAGGCCCCTCCCAGCCACCCAGCGCGGCGGCAGCGGGGCGCAGAGCTGGGCCGCCCCAGGAGCCGGCTTGGACGTTGCCAGCCAGATGGGGGGGCGGGAGGCCCCTCCCGGCCGCCCAGCGCAGCGGCAGCGGGGCGCAGAGCCAGGCCGCCCCAGGAGCCGACTCGCACACCGCCAGCCAGCTGGATGGGGCGAGAGGCCCCTCCCAGCCACCCAGCGCAGCGGCAGCGGGACACGGGGCCGGGCCGCCCCGGGAGCCAGCTCGCACGCCACCAGCCAGCTGGATGGGGCGAGAGGCCCCTCCCAGCCACCCAGCGCAGCGGCAGCGGGGCACAGAACCGGGCCGCCCCGGGAGCCGGCTTGGACGTTGCCAACCAGCTGGCAAAACGCACGGCCGGGGAGGGGGTGGGCGTGACACGCAGGCGCCTCAGGGAGCCGAGCCGTGGAAAAAGGGCGGTTTGGGTGGAGCAGGAAGGAGGCGGTCTTTTTCGATGGGCGCGGCGGGGGCACGTGGTGGGGGAAGACGGTCTTTCATGGAAGGTCTGGCTTGCTGTTTCAAACTGATAAGCAATTCCTCACTTCTGCTGTTCCTGGTATGTGAATTCCCCCACTCTGCCCATTCTCTTAAGGCTCCCCCACCCCATGGATTTTCTCAACCAGCAGCAGTCCTGGGAATAGCCTATTTGGACTGTTAGGGAAACCTACATGTACACTCCTGGGTTTCCCCAACTGAAAAAATGATAAGAGAGTGAAGGAAACAGGAGGATAAGCTGCAAAAACCAGATAAAAGTAAGCACACTCTTCGTGGAAATGCTACAAAGTGGCCACAGTTAGACGTGGCCATGAAAGAATGGATCACACATCACCGGAATAATGGCCTCTCAGTCTCTACAAAATGATAACATGTGAAGCCAAACGCATTGCTGAAGAGAAAGGCATTCACGATTTTACTGGATCACCATCGTGGTGCTACAGATTTATGAGGCGATATGGCCTTGCTATGCGCACCAAAACCAGAATTGCACAAAGAATGCCAAAAGAATATGAATCTAAGATTCTGTCTTTTCATAAATTTGTAATTGATGCTAGGAAGAAATATGGGTTTGAAATTGGCCAGATTGGGAATATGGATGAAGTCCCGCTAACCTTTGATGTGCCATCTAATAGGACTGTTGATCTGAAAGGTGCCTAAACTATCACCATGAAAACCTCCGGACATGAGAAAACCCATTACATGGTTGTGTTGTCTTGCTGTGCAGATGGCACCAAATTGCCACCCATGCTAATTTTCAAAAGGAAAACATTTCCAAAAGAAGTGATTCCAAGAGGAGTTGTTGTACATGTTCATGAGAAAGGATGGATGGACGAAAATGGAATGAGAGTATGGGTTGAAAAAGTGTGGTCCAAACGTCCTGAAGGGCTTCTGAAAAAACCTGCCTTATTAGTACTAGACTAGTTTAAGGCACATATTAGCGAAGCTACAAAAAAGTGCTTTAGAGAAGTGAAGACTCATCTAGCTGTAATTCCTGGAGGTCTTACCGGTCAGTTGCAACCTCTCGATGTTTCCATCAACAAACTATTTAAGGTCTTTATGCGAGAAGAGTGGAACAAATGGATGGCTGCTGGTAATCATGATCTGACACCTACTGGACGAATGAAGAGGCCCACTATCACTCAAGTTTGTGAATGGGTGAAAACATCATGGCACTCGGTGAAGGAGGAAATCGTTGTCCAGTCATTCAAAATATGTGGCATTAGCAATGCTTTGGATGGTAACGAAGATGATATCTTATATGAAGATAGCGACGAAAGTGATGTCAGTGATTGTGAGCAACTGAGCTTCCTAAATTCTGACTCTAGCGATGATGAGTTCTTGGGGTTCACAGAAGACTAGAAGAGTACTCGAACCTTAAAGTCTCTCTTCATTTGTTAATGACAGTGATGATGGTTCTTAATGCCACTGTTGACTGCTGTTCACTTTACATGGTTGAAATACTATTCTAATATACCGGTAGCTTATTAAAAAGTTTACTACACCATTTGATTCAGAATATATTTTTTCTTGTTTTCCTCCTCTAAAAACTAGGTGTGTCTTATGGTCAGGTGCATCTTATGGAGCGAAAAATACGGTAAGCAAGCCTTGGTCCCTTTTGCCAGACTTTCCCCACTTGCTGCTGAACAGGACAAGAGGATCGCTCTGGGTGGATCCTTCATCTCAGGTGGCAACAATGAGTGGAAATCAGTGGGCATCCATTGTGTCTGGAAGTGCAGCACCACCAGCAACACATGCGGGAAGAACCAGTCAAGGCAGTGGGCTATTAGACACTGACCTGGAACCAGGTGAGTTTGCATCCACTAATGCACCCACTAGACACAGATAATTCAGACAGAGGCTTCATCACTGCAGCAACACAATGGGTGGTGGGACCATGGGGTAGATAGGGACCTTCTCCACCATGGTGCCAGATACCTTGGACCCTTCTGCAAACACCACCAGATGAGGGCAGTAGTGCTGGCATTTTGAATCACCTGTTCCAGAGCTCGGTACTTTAAACAGTGGTGCCAGGTTTATCCACTAGGAGACCATCTCTTACCAGCCAAAACATTCAAGATTTGGCAAGGAGAATGTGTTGATTTATCGTCCCTGCATTTTAGAGAGCTGGAGACCAAGTGAGAGGATTAGGAAGGAAATAGGGAGAAGGAAAAGATATGGGGAAAGCCTGCTGAGAGGACCTGGGACAAATGGCTTACTGCATGTAACATTTACAAGGCAGTGGTCATTCAGGTGCAGCCAGAAAGAGCATCACCATTAATTAAACACCTGGATATTAATCATAGGGCTTATGCCAAACATGCAAGTTCAGCATGGCTGAGATGACGTTTAGGATAAGGATTGCACTTGACCCAGAACTGCCATGGGGAAAGAAAACAAGCAGCTCTTGGCCCCCTGCACTCCCTGACAGGGAGGGGTCATGGCTCAGTGGGAGAGCATCTTCTTGGCACGCAGAAGGTCCCAGGTTCAATCCCCGGCATCACCAGTTAAAGGGACTAGGCAAGTAGGTGATGTGAAAGACCTCTACATGAGACCCTAGAGAGCCGCTGCCGGTTTGAGTAGACAATACTGACTTGGATGGACCAAGGGTCTGAGTCAGTAATGGGAAGGAGACAGAACAGTCTTCCAGGGCTGTTTTGGCCTCCAAGTTCACTCTTCGTGGTTGTGCTTTACAGAAACAAAGGCTTGGAAAGCTCAGAAATATTGTGGTTGCCTTGCCACCTCCAAAGGGGAACTGAGAGCTCAGTGGGTTGTTGTTTTTTTAAAACTACAGGTGTTTCCATTAATTGGGGACTTTTAATGTCCTGATTTTTATTTCAGATTTCTCTGCAAATTTCAGGTTTCCTTCAGGACTGCCCCTGCTCCATTTAATGGATCTATTAATCCACAGTCTATGGACCAGTTCAGAATTAGATGTGTGATAGCTAGTCCAATCATGGTTGTGACTTCTGGCCAGTTTTTCAGAGCATTCCAGAGCCTGACAGAATTTTCGATCAAAGTACTATGCTTACTTATGTACAATTCCTACTTACATTACACATTTGACAAGACAACCAGGGTGCTAAAGTGGCTGCTTATCTCTTTCATGGGTTACCACTCCCCACAACATAAAAATGGAACATGTTGTCACTTTCTACAACAAAGTAAAATATTTTCACCGATTTTCTGTGGGTAACAACACACTCAATTATTGTCTGATCATCTCTGTGGATGGGATTAGAACTGCAAGCTATGACCCTTGGCCACCTTTAGATTTGTTTTTTTGTTTTGTTTTTTAAGCAGCAGCAATTAAACAGGCAGCCCGTGGAGGACATATATCAGCAGAAAATTTATGGAATAGTTTGAGGCAGGAGGCCTCAGTGTAGTACTTATGCTTTGAGCTTGGCGATTTGTGAAAATAATTTTAACTTTTGTTTCAACTCATGTACAAATACAGCTCATACACAGACACATAATTCATGTGATTGATCTGTTTGTATAGAAAATATAACCAATAAATGTGATTCATATTGTGTATGTATGCAGTAATCCAAACAAAGAAGTGCCATAAAGTACTATAAGAATACTACATTATTAGCTCAAAAATTTATTTTCAGTAAAAAGAAAATTAATCAGTAAAGTGGTTTACTGCTGTGTTATATATCTATGGTATTTAGCATAAAATTAAATTAATAATACTAATTAATAACAACTTAACTAGTATTAATAACAATTAGTACCTTTTTTGCAATTTGATAATTTGTGGTATGCATAGCCCAATCAAGTTACACTTACATTGGGTCCAGCCCTCATAACAAATGAGTTTAATGTCCCTGCTCTAAACCTTTACAAAATACTATTTACTACCATTATTATAGCTATATGATATAATACTACTTACTTCCAACAGGAAAAGGTCTATTCTGTATACCAGCTGTAATATCATAGGTTAGCAAAGTTTCACTTTCTTTCAAATTTCATTATTACTAAAACAAACTTGATGAAAAACTAAAGAACATTTCCTTGGGAATAATCTTATGTAGACAGAGGTGAGCCAGATGCAGAGAAACAAAGCAGTTCTGTACCAATCAATGAACAGATGTTCTTTTGGTAATCATTCCAAATACCCTTGCGATGAGAAACTCCTCGACCTGGAGAAGACAAGTAAGTGAAAAAGAAGCGCAGCGCTCCAGATTCATTCCCCTCCATTAAGGAAAACACGGTTCTTCAGTCAAAATCTAATAAGAATATTTAAATAAGATTAAAGGACACAGAAAAAAAGAATAGTTTTCTCTTGGGGGTAGGAAGACTGAAGTTCCATAAATCAAGCAGGAAGCCTGGTAAAGGTCAACATTCAACTAATTTATTAGTTAGTAATAGGTTTGGAAGCATACACATGAAAGGAGTCCAAGAGAAAGAGTTTTATGACAAAACAGACTCAGAGGTAAGCCATTGGAGGTTAAGTTATGACTCCAAATAAAAAGCAATTGGAAGCTAGATGTGACAGAAACACATGAATTATAAGGTGTAACTGAAAGAAAGAACACTTCTACTGAGTATCAAGCAGCAAGTACACAATCAGAACAAGCACACCTGATATGAAGGGCCATATGGAATAGGGAGGATGTACAGAAATCTCCCATTTGGTGAGGTAATCTTCAAATTAGTGACTTCAGCATGAAGTAGACAGGATGGGACACAATGTAGAAGTCATACTAGCACAACACTTTATTAGCCTGGATCGACATTCCCATCTCTGCTAAGGAACAGGGGAAATATGAATATTTCCCTTTCACAGATCCTTTGCCAAATAAACTGAAACAAGCCTTTTCAGGATGATGTTGACTCCCCGTTCTTCCCTCTTTAAGCATCCATTCAACTACACAGAATGAATTAGTTCTAGGAGCACCTGTAGGTCCCACAGTCATCACAAACACATCATCATATCTTACAGTTTATGTACAAGATCTACTAAGATGAATGTTGGACATTTGGAGGAAAATATGTGGATTTTATGCATATATGGTGGTCATGTCAGCCTGTAGACCAATTTATTATAATAAACAAAAGCGAACATGTGTGGGCTGCAAGGCGGCTTGCCTTGACCTGTAGTTTTGGTTGTGGTATTCCACGTCAAGGGGCCCAATTACTGCTTTATTTTGAAAAATCAAATGACAGTTTACCGTGTTCCATGTTCTGCTTCCAGCAGCCTTATTTAATGTTGTATGCGGGTCATAATTAAATTATAAAGAAAAATATAATACAATCACTAGAACAATCACGTTAAGGAAAAAAATATTAACATCAACCCCTCTCCACGGTCCATAGAAACAAAAATCAGCACATGCCAATATGCTTCTTCATCCATGAAATGGTCGTCATTGGATTTTAGTATTAAGGGATTTAAGTGGTAAAATTTTTACTATGTATTTATGAAGTATAATGTGTTTTCACGATGTAACCCGCTCTGAGCCTGGCTTTGGCAGGGATAGGGTGGGATGTAAACAAAGGAATCATAAAACATACAGCCTATGTGGACAACGTTAGAGATGAAAAGGAAACAAAGCAAACTGGAGCAAAACAAAAAGAGCTCAGGTGCTAAAATCAATTAGGAAAAATCAGGAGATTTTTGACCCCAGAGCCAGAGAAAGGAGCATAGGGCTGGTAGTGCTGCAATAGGACAAGAGATTCAATAGAGCCAGACTAAAAAATGGACTCAAGTTCATGTGGTAAACATGTAAAGATCTTAGGAATTATTTTCAGTATGGTAAAAGTGGTGGTGGGGGGAGAAATGGGCTTGCTGGCAAGCAGGACAAGAGAGAATTTAGAGACAGAAAGACTGGAAACTTGTAACCTTTCAGATTATTAAATGTGTCAACACTTGCATACCACCAACAGGAAGCTACATTTTTCAAGTTTACCTACTACCCAGGAAGACAGGATTCAAACAACCAAGTCTAGAGTTGCCAACCTCCAGGTACTTGGATTTGTCCAGTTATTTATAAACAATATAAATATATAATTAATCATAACTTTAAGAAAATCCTATTTAATTTTATCATAATTATTATCCACAGTAGGAATCATGTTCTCACTATTTAGACTAAATACATTCAATAGAAATAATCAGCTGCATTATTACAAACATGAATTAATTAATTATGAGTTGTATTATAAGTCTATATAGGGTACTTACCATAGAGGACTTTAACAGGAACACCTGGAAGACAATATTTAAAGATAGGTCATTTGTACCCACAAAAACAAAGACTATGGGTCATTCTTATGAACTGCAAAATTGCAGTCAGGTAAGATAAGGTTACTATCTTTTATTATTTTGTGTGCACAAGGGTGGGTTTGAGAGGAAGCAGAATTTTACCAGTTTATATATATAATGTTGTTGATATTTTAGAAATAATTGCACAGTCTGAGGAAGCAAGTTGAACTTCTTTGCGAAACAAGGATAAACAACCGGGAACTTGTTACTATTCCATGTGCTAGTAATTAATTACAACAACAAACAACGCATAGCTACGGATGCTAGCGTTCGTAACATCGGCTCAACCAGCAGTAACGGGATTTGGATCATTGGATTGGCCAACGTACGATCAGCTGACCGCGACTATGAACATTGTCGATTAGTACTGCCTGATTCGTGGCGGTTCTCAGTACATCTTTACGGACTTTACGGACCTTACTGCCGATCATATGAATTATTCCCTGGGGGTTTAATGTTCTGTAACATATGAAGTATTGAGAAGTGAATTGTGAAGCTGTATTGAGTTGTAAAGCCTATTATTGCCAATACATTTAGGCTATTTGTAGTTCACAACTTTATTGAAAAGAATGTTACGCATAATGAAGTTCATATTATAATATTACACAACTAAAAATTGCATATTTTGAAACGATTAGTGGCTGTGTACTGAGATTATCTCCTTAGGGATTCACTACCTACATATCAGTATGCCTCCAGTTTATAGAACCTCCAGGTACTAGCAGAAGATCTCCTGCTATTATGACTGAACTCCAGGTGATAGAGGTCAGTCCACCTGGAGAAAATGGCCACTTTGGCAATTGGACTCTATGGTATTGAAGTCCCTCCCCTCCCAAACCCCGTCCTCCTCAGGCTCAGCCCCAAAAACCTCCAGCCATTAGCAAAGAGGGATCTGGCAACCCTAGCCGAGGCAGTGCTCAGATTGGTTCTGGTATTCGGTAGCAAGAGCAATTTGAGAAAGGGGAATTAGGTTTACTCCCACTGGAGGCTTCATCATACCTATTACGTGTTAACCACCACCAAAACTGTGATGTTGTTGGGGTCCCTTGGAAATATTTCCTCTTATCCAGGAACACCACTAAGTTACCTACCTGACTAGACTCCGCTGGGTAGGTACAAGATCGCTTTACAGGAATTATGAGTGTGTATCGCCTCAGTATTGTGGCTTAAAAGATCTCAGGCTTCTAGATGGGATGAGTTAAATCTCATATATAGGATATAAATGCACATCTACAAAAAACCTGAAGCTGTGTGCCCTGCAATGTTTGATACTCTTTTTTTGGCATGATCACAGCCCTATCTTGTTTTCAAATAAATAGATCTGGCAATATTGTTTTGACCTAGGCTGGCATCTAGAACTTTCATCACTCAGTGTTCGTAATTTATTTTATTTTTATTTACATTATTTATAGGCCCGCTTTCTCAGTGAGACTCAGGTGGATTACACAGTGTAAGTCAAATACAATCAACAGGATGGGAAATCCCCCCCCCCCCAAAAAGCAATAAGGTTCAGGTTTCAGAAATCTGAAAATGGAGCTGAGGCAAAGCTTAAGTATTAACAGGACACGATTAAATGACGCAGAAAGTAGCTAGCAGGATCATATTTACAGCAACAGATAGTACATACTGTATACACAGTAGTAAAGGCCCACAGTCCCTACACCTTTACCAAAGAAACTTCCTGAAATATCTGCCCTAATTACTGGTGTAAAAAAAACCGTTCTGAATAATGCAGTTTTGATTTTGGATTGTGGTTTTAATCTGATATTTTATACATGTGTAAATTATCTGTTGTTTTATAGAATACATGAGCCCAGAAGCCACAGAGGATTGAAGTCATTTTTTAAAAATAATAATGTTAACAATAAAGTATTGCTACATTGTGTTAGTCTGTAAAGCATATTCTGATGTCTAAAGGGAGTTTGGCATGTTAGTACAGCTGCAAGCAAAAGAAGACTGTGTGCAAATACAGATTCGTTTCAACTGGATTAATTTCTTGGTATTCCTTCCAATGTTTATGTTCTTATTTATTTTCAGGCAAACAACTCTCCCCAATTTGCACTAAAATAGATCATTTTCTGCCAATGATTGCAGTTTTTTTTTTTTAAAGTTGGCTAACAGACTCCTATAGTTTTGTCTATTTTTTAAAAAAAACTGAATCATTAAAATGCAACAGTTCTGACACAACCTTGCTTGGAAGTACTCTGAAAACAATAGGGTACCTTAGCCAGGATTTCACTCTCTCTTTTTGCTTTAAGAAACAGTGTTGCCAACTGTCAAGAAGCATATAAACAGTTCATTAACTGTAAGCATCCTGTTGGGAAAGCACAATTGTCTATTTCTCTTCCTTAAATGGCTTCATGAAGCAAGTACATTTTATCACAAACTCTATTCAAGAAAATATAGGCCATTAAAAAGGAAAAGGAAGAGCACCAATGTATCTTTATTTAGTGAAATTCCATTTCAAATCCACTCTAATTTGGATGCCATTGTTTTAACTAACAAGCCTAGTAAACTATAGAGTAACCTTCCTGAACGTGAAAAAAAGCATAGAACATACAATGGGAAGCAATTTACGGCAGTCACTGTCAGGAAGACATGGAGTAGGCAGTGAGATTCAGAAACAAATATTAGCAGAAGCTACAAGATGGGGAAAAATATTGGAAAGACTGTTGGATGTTACCTTATTCCTTAATTCAAGAGGTTTAGCATGCCAAGGAGATAATAATCTCATAGGTGACCTACATAATGGTAACTTTCTTGGAATTCTTGAGATTATAGCTCATTACGACAGCATCACTCATGACACATGAACACATGAAGCTGCCTTATACTGAATCAGACCCTTGGTCCATCAAAGTCAGTATTGTCTACTCAGACCGGCGGCAGCTCTCCAGGGTTTCAGGCTGAGGTCTTTCACATCACCTACATGCCTAGTCCCTTTAACTGGAGATGCCAGGGATTGAACCTGGGACCTTCTGCATGCCAAGCAGATGCTCTACTAACTGAGCCCCAGCCCCTCCGACCATTTGACTAAAATGAAACAGAACAATAAGTCAGGATAATTCAGGATTTTGCTATTAAAAGGGCCAGAAAAAATCAAGCTTTAACATTAAAAAGCCTAATGTTTGCAGCCACAATTGGTCTATTAGAATTTTAAAAATCAAGACATTGATAGGATAATAACCAAAAAGTTGCAAAATAGCTAGCAAACTTGTAGGACTCTCAGGCTGAGTGCTTACTAAAGCAAAGGCTGGCATTTTTCAGAATTGTAAAATATCTAACAGTAATTTCAGTAATTGCCCTGACCTGGATGGCCCAGGCTAGCCTGATCTCGTCGGATCTCAGAAGCTAAGCAGGATCAGCCCTGGTTAGTATTCGGATGGGGGACCACCAAGGAATACCAGGGTTGCTATGCAGAGGAAGGCACTGGCAAAACCACCTCTGTTGGTCTCTTGCCATGAAAACCCCCAAAAGGGGTCACCATAAGTCGGCTGCGACTTGATGGCACTTCACACACAATTTCAGAAACTTTTTTCACGGCTCATGAGAATGTATGCATGAGATGAGGGATTGTGGTGTTGGTGCAGAAGGAGGGAGCTGCATTACAAGTTTGTACTAGGCCCCAAAAATAGTGACTGGGCCCTGGGCAGCAGAGGAACAAAACAAAAATGTAGGTTCAATTCAACTGTATTTCCATGTAACCATGTGCTTGTATTCCTTTGTTAAAATATAACCAACTGCTTTTTAGTTGCTTTGTTTGGGATATATTCATTTACTCTCCACCATGTCTGCAATTTCTCCTTTAACCTTCCTGTCAATCTTTTATCCTCTTATTGCAATATATTATATTACCCTTTCTCTTGTTGCTGTGTGAAGTAAACTGCTAAACTCATTTCAGCTCAGCTATTTATTTAATTCATTTGCACCCTGCTTTTCTCCCCAAGGGGGACCCAAAGCAGCTTATATAGTTCTCCATTTTATCCCCACTAGAACCCTGTGAGGTACATTAGGCTCAGAGTGTGTGACTGGCCCGAGGTTAGCCAGCGAGCTTCCATGGCACAAGCAGAGATTTGAACCCTGGTCTCCCACATACTAGTCCGATATGTTTAACCGCTACACCACACTGGCTGTCTATGCTATGCTCTTCCTTACTAGACCAGCACTTGCCTACTCAGGCAATATAAGGACTTCACTACGTCTCAAACAAAAAGAAAGAAAATTCACAAGTGATACCTGCTTACCTAAACAAACCTTTAATTGCAATTTATTCTGTCTATATATTTTTCCCAGCCTTTTGTCTACAATCTGCTGGTTACTTAATTATATACATAATTAGTGTCCTTCCAGAAATCCTGTGCCTCATTTCATTTCCATACAATGAAATTCAAAACAAGGGTGCTTGAAGAGGTACTTCTACCCTTCACCTACATCAGGAATGTCCAAAGTCCGGCCCGAGGGCCAATTGCGGCCCACGGACCGGTTGAATCCGGCCCCCCCGGGGAGAAGAGCTGGCAGCCAGCTGGGGGTGGGGGTCTCCCCCCTCAGCCGCCCAGCGCAGCGGGAGCCGGGCGTGAAGCTGGCGCGCCAGGGGAGCCGGCTTTAAAGGCGCCAGCCAGCTTGGGAGCGGGAGGCCCCTCCCAGCCGCCCAGCGCAGCGGCAGTGGGGCGCGGAGCCAGGCCGCCCCGGGAGCCGGCTGGGACGCCACCAGCCAGCTGGGGGAGGGGGCCCTCCCCCCAGCCGTGGGAGCCCAGAGCGGAGCTGGCAGCCAGCTGGGGGGTGGGGGTCTCCCCCCTCTGCCTCCCAGCGCAGCGGGAGCCGGGTGCGAAGCTGGCGCGCCAGGGGAGCCGGCTTTAAAGGCGCCAGCCAGCTGGGGGGCGGGAGGCCCCTGCCAGCCGCCCAGCGCAGCGACAGTGGGGCGCGGAGCTGGGCCGCCCCACAGCGGGAGCCCGGAGCAGAGCTGGCAGCCAGCTGGGGGGTGGGGGTCTCCCTCCTCTGCCGCCCAGCGCAGCAGGAGCCGGGCGCGAAGCTGGCGCGCCAGGGGAGCCGGCTTTAAAGGCAGCTGGGGGACGGGAGGCCCCTCCCAGCCACCCAGCGCAGCGGCAGTGGGGCGCGGAGCCGGGCCGCCCCGAGAGCTGGCTGGGATGCCACCAGCCAGCTGGGGGTGGGGGCCCTCCCCCCCCCAGCCACGGGAGCCCGGAGCGGAACTGGCAGCCAGCTGGGGTGTGGGGGTCTCCCCCTCTGCCGCCCATTGCAGTGGGAGCCGGGCGTGAAGCTGGCGCGCCAGGGGAGCCGGCTTTAAAGGCACCAGCCAGCTGGAGGTGGGAGGCTTACTTCCGGTTTTCAGTAGGAAGCCATTCTCTCCGGCACCTCTGTGATGCACCCCCAGTCTATTCCTTGCTGTGGTTGTCGAGCTCAAGGAGGGTTCCCACGTCTTTTCCACCATTGGATTTGTGGAGGTCCATTTTCTGTTGGGAGAAAAAAGCCTGGAGTGACGAGGCAAGCGAGGTAGGAAGATGCCACAGCGAGGAAAGATGCTCCGAGGGCAGGAAGGCGACGAAGGGAAGATTGTGGGAGGCAGGAGCCGGGGGTGGGTTGCTGGCAGCTGGGCCATGGGCAAGGGGACGGAGGGGGGTAAGCTGGGAGTGGATCTTCCTGCCTGTGTGCAGATGCACTCTTCTGGCTATGGAGGAGGCTACACCCGGTGGGGGGAGCAGGGGCACATGTGTGTGCTACTCCAATAGTTTGTAACCCTCCCCATTGGCAAGGTCAGCGGTGTTCCTTGACCCGCTGGAGGAGGGAAGGCTGCGGTAGTTGAACACATGAAGCTGCCTTGTACTGGATCAGACCCCTGGGTCTATTACTGTCTACTACCCAGACTGGCAGCTGCTCTCCAGGGTCTCAGGCCGAGGTCTTTCACATCACCTACTTGACTAGTCCCTTGAACTGGAGATGCCAGGATTGAACCTGGGACCTTCTGCATGTCAAGCAGAGGCTCTACCACTGAGCCACGGCCCCTACACAGTCTGGAAGCTGTGTAGACTTGGTCCCTTGTGTTAGAAAAAAACACATAAATAAATAAATTTGAACCTATTTAAGTGG
Organism: Euleptes europaea; assembly: GCF_029931775.1. Taxonomy (NCBI): domain Eukaryota; kingdom Metazoa; phylum Chordata; class Lepidosauria; order Squamata; family Sphaerodactylidae; genus Euleptes; species Euleptes europaea. Next base: position 31,310,910 of record NC_079320.1, on the reverse strand, counting down.
AGTAGCAGTGGTAATCTGCTGCAGCTAAAACAAATTCTTGTGGCACCTATTGTGGCATTATACTGTGAACCAAAGCCAGCCCAGTTTGTCAGATGCATGGTATTACTATCAGCTGGTAACATTTGTTTTATTCTGTCCAAGGCTCAGTATCGGATCTGCATATGAATTCCAACTCTCTAGCATTGTGCTGAAGTCTTACTAAGGAACTTAGTAACACACTTAGACCAAAACCTCTGGCACTGCGCCCACGTGATCCCTTCCCCTTCTGGCCAATTTCTAAAATGGCGACTGTAAACAAGAGAAGGAAAGTTGACAGTGAGGGCCGCAGCTTCCAGGACAGGTGGAAAGTGGAATATTTCTTCACTGAAATACGGAATCACTGCGTTTGTCTGAGATGCCAAGAGACTGTGACTGTTTATAAGGAATTTAATGTCAAGAGACACTACCAGACGAGACATAGCACATCATACGACAAGCTAACAGAATGCGACCGCAGTGAAAAGTGTAAGCAACTTGAAGCTGTTTTAATGTCGCAACAGCAATTTTTCACAAGAGCCCATGAGTCAAATGAAAATGCCACAAGGGAGAGCTATGAGGTGGCAACATTAATTGCTAAAAATTGCAAATCTTTCGCTGAGGGTGAATTTATCAAAGAATGTGTTATGAAAATGGTGTAGAATATCTGTCCCGAGAAGAAGCAAGAGTTTGCCAACATTTGCCTGGCTCGTAACACTATAGCGAGGAGAATTGAAGATATTTCATCAGATATTAAGAGACAGTTGATGTCCAAAGGAGTGGCTTTTGAGTTCTTTTCAATGAAAGCACAGACCTATCTGACACAGCTCAGTTGCTGATTTTTATGAGAGGGGTGGACGATGAAATGAATGTGTCTGAAGAATTACTTGACCTCCAGAGCCTTATGGACCAAACAAGAGGAAAAGATTTATTTGTTTCTGTTAGTTCCACCATAGATGGCATGAAAATGCCTTGGAACAAAGTTTCTGGGATTATTACTGATGGGGCACGTGCCATGACTGGTGAACGAAGTGGATTATCAACCCTAATCTGTAACAAGGTGATCAAAGGAGGCAAAGCTATTAAACTCCATTGTATCATCCATCAACAAGTTCTCTGTGCTAAACATCTCAAATATGATCATGTTATGAAACCGGTGCTTAAGACCATTAATTTTATTCGCTCGAAAGCCCTGTGCCACCGCCAGTTTAAACAGTTTCTACTGGACATCCAGGCTGAATATGAAGACGTTTTATATCACAACGATGTAAGATGGCTCAGTTGGGGGTCTGCGCTGCAGCGTTTCTACTCTCTCAGAAAGGAAATTGGAGAATTCTTGGAAACAAAGGGACAACCAATGCGAGAACTATCTGATCCTATTTGGCTGGCTGATTTGGGGTTTTTAGTTGACATAACAAAGCATCTGACATAACAAAGCAGTCTTCAGGGGAAAGATGCAGCGGTGCACCAGCTTTATTCACACCTCAAAGCCTTTGGAACAAACCTGCAACTTTTACAAAGGCAATTGTCACAAACACAGCCCAATACTGTACATTTTTCAGCCCTGCAAGAAATAATGAACAGTTTTCCACAGGACAATATCAGTGCGCAAACGAGCAGGTATGTAGCAGACATCGCATCTCTGGCTGGGGAGTTTAAACGGCGCTTTCAGGATTTTGCTGCTATTGAAAAGGAGATCAGCCCTTTCTCCTCTCCATTCTCTGTTGACCCCAATGATGCTCCAGATCAGCTGCAGCTAAAGCTCATTGACCTGCATTGTGTCAGTGAGTTACGCAGTCGTCACCAACAGCTCTCTCTTGTGAACTTTTACCGCCAACTGGATAAGAGCCGGTTTCAAGAGATTCCAACATTGGCTAAGAAAATGCTGAGCTTGTTTGGCTCAACCTATTTGTGTGAGAAGACATTCTCTGCTATGAACTTTAACAAGAACCGTGTGAGGACAAGACTAAGTGACTCTCACCTGCGTGACATTTTGCGAATCAAAACCACTGCCTTTGAACCAGACCTAGCCTATGGTGCTGCAGTCCAGATCTCAGTTCCACCCTTCACATTAGTGCAGGCAAGGTTTTTTTTCAATTGAGATGAATACATTGTAAAATCTTAGTTAATGTCAGTTGGTCTAAATCAGGTATAAATATATTTGGACACAACTTGTATTCCTGGTGTTATGTTCCTGTTCATATTTTTTGAACTTAAAAGTTGACAGACAACCTTTATTACCAGTAATATGTAATGTACTTTACAATGTTCCTGACATATATTTCAGCTTCCTGGATTTTTTTTTAATCTGGCCTTCAGATTTGTCATCCATGTTTAGATTTGTCATCCATGTGACGAAATGAAAAGTATGCCGCTTGCAATAAACTTTGCATAAAATAGTTGATTTGCATTTAATTTTAATGGTTCAAAGAATGTCAGGCAAAATGGTCGGCCCTCACGCATGTTCACTTCATCAAATTTGGCCCTCTTTGAAAAAAGTTTGGACACCCCTGACCTACATCATATTTCCATGTATCCTGTAGAACAATTCTTAATGATCAAGCAATCATATCTTTGCATCTATTTAGTTAATTGAGGCTGGCTATTAAGACAGTGGTCTCCTCAGCAAGGATTCACAACCCTCAGCACACTCCATTAATTCTTACTATTTTTTCGATGAATAAACAGAAGGCAGAGCAACGGAATAAAACTATGAGGTCATTACCTTGTAAGCAGCATAAATAGTAACTTGTAAATATTTCAAGTATGTTCCTACATGCAAATGCTGGCTCATTCATAGCAATCTGAGTACATTCTGGTTTTATACACATTTTCATGCACAAAACTGTTAATTTTTTTACAACATTAGTGTCCACATTACAACTTGACATATTGAACTCTGCACTCTAATCTGTTTTTGATTTGCAAGAAAAGTGCCAATACTTAATTACAAAGCAAGGCTTCTGTGACTCAACCATTTTGCATTTATAGGCTCTTGATGCAGTCCAGAGAGGGAGGCTGAACCTTATTTAATTTAACCAACACATATTTGATTAAAGCACCATCAAAAGAGTGACTGGAATCCTTCTGAGTCAGCTGGAAAAGTCACTTTGAAGAAGGCATTTATTAGCAACATTCTCCATGGTCACAACAAGGGGCCGAGAAAATCTGGGGGAAATCAGCTGCTACTTATTATAGTCAAAGGTTGTCATTCCCAAGAGGGTAAAGTGTCAATAAACAGTGTTGATACCAGGTTTTGGAATTTGTATCACACAAAGCATAAAATTAAACAAAAAGAGCTGATATCTATATGTAACAACCATTAGAAGGAGCCTTTACATTTCAATCATTATAGAAATACTCTTGAACAATCAGAATTGGTCAACTATGATAAACAAAAGGATTAGCAAATGTCACAGTTCAATGCATGACATTACCTCTTCATTAAAGTCTAGGAAAGAAAGACCATACCTTCCACAGGTTTATTTATATGCAATTCACTCTCAAAGTCCAGAGCAACAGGGCTTCCAGATTCAAGGCTGGATTCTGGGAAAGGATTTCAGGAGTATGGAAGTGCCCACACCCATGACTGCTCCCAAAAGTTTCACCTAAGAGAGGCACACATACATTTGTCAGTGCCTTCAGTTCTGAGATCCATTCCATGATCTGTCCCGGAACCAAATACTTTGGTCCCTGCTACATTTCCTTCTGAAACGTTGTGGAACTGCAGCCAGTCTGAGCCTCCCGTGAAAAAGGCTAAGACTAAAGATGAACAAAAGAACAAACTGGTAGCTAGAAAATCTTCCTCTGTGCAAGCAGCCCTGGAAGCCTGTGGGTCAGCATATTGAACCACCCTTAGAGAACTTCACTATTTCCAAGATGCCCCCCATTCATCTCTGCTTGGAAATATGATCTGTGATTTCAGTTTTGGAAGCGGAGCTCAAGGAACAAGTGGCTGTACTTTCATCATCTTCTCCACCTCCAGAAACAACAATGGTCTTGAAGAAAACTTTGTGAAGTGACTTGTTTCCAAGGACCTCGGTTTCACCAAAGCATGCCTATCATCATACCACTGACCATACTACAGGCATTGCTGTTCTCAGAATGGATCCCCTGAACAATACTATTATACAGATTATAAGAACTATTGCCAGTAGGCATTGTTCTCATGGCTGATTTCATTACTATACTTACACCTCTCATTAACAGTTCTGCACCACAAGCCTCTGAACCGGAGTTCAGAATCTCGCATCTGAATCCATGGGACCTACTGAATTTCTCATAATGCAGGGACTTCTGAATATGACACCAGACCTTTGATCCAAACCAGCCTCTATTTTACCAACAACCATTTTGGCTCTTGAAAATTCACAGGGCTGGGGGTGGGGGAGGACACTTCAGCCTGCTATGCTATGGGCCTGATTAGGATGGGACCCTCGTGGCATTCTTAAATCCCATTAAAATGATAGCAGCATCCATGGATCAGACCTTGTAGATGTTTTCACCTCTAGTTTGGCTCTCCGTTCTTATTGCTGACACACTGGGATATGCCATAGAGTTCGCCTTGCTTCCCACATCCAAAGCATTTTTGTCTATCCCTTCTAACCCAATTCTCACCCCAAAAATTGACTCCCTCATGCAGAATGATGGGACAGAAGCAGTGCCACTCTCCCAAAGAAGCTTAAGGTTCTTTTTGATGTTCTTCCCTGTTCTCCCCCAAAACACAAAGATCTGTCCCATTCTTGCTCTGAGGGAGGAGGGTGTCTTCAGCTCGGGTTATTTACTTTTTGTTGCTAGGGAAGGCAGGAATCAAAATAAACTGAGACTTCCCGTCTCCCGGAGGAAGTAGCCCCCCCTTCCTGAAAGCACCAGTTTTGTTTCCTGCCTTTGTTAGGGAAGCAGTGCTTGCAGCCTCTACTGCCATTAATGCTTAGAAAGGAAACTTGTTTTTTATTAGATTTAGTAGTAATTAGTGTAGTTAGTACTAGAGTAGTCATCTTCCTTTCGTTCCCCTTGTCTGTCCTTGTTTGTCAGCTCCCATCGCCTCAGGCTATAGCCAGGCAGGGCAAGTAATATTTTTCCCGCCTAAAAAAGATGGCGACCTCTGCTGCTGCTGACGAGTATCTTTCAGCATTGGATTTGGACCTAGGGCTCCTCACGGTCCAGGATCAGATTCGCCAAGACTCTTCCACTGGCCATTTGCCAGACAATCCTTCTCCCGTAAGGGATTTAAAGCGCAAGAAAGCGCCCACAGAAAAAGACAAGGGGGTGAAAAAGACAAAGAAGAGCTCCTCCTCCGGAGCACGGAAGACCGGTGCGGCTCCTAGCCGGGCACCAAAAGCCATTGTCGCTACCTCTGTAGCGGAGAGAGTCAAGCTCGGTGCAGCTGCTAGCCGGTCGCCAGGATGCGAAGCCGCAGATCCCTCAAGTGGCTCAGCCGGGAGCGGACAAATTGCATCTCCCCAAGCGGCCCGCCTTTGGCAGCTGCGAGAGAACAAACCGGCGCAGCTCCTAGCCGGGCGCCAGAGCAAAGCGGCGTGGCTTCTAGCCACCCCACCTCAGTGTCTGTGGACCTCCCCTCATCTGCAGGAGACCACAAGGGTTCATCTTCCCACTCCTTTCATTCCTCTCATTCCTTTCAGGGGTTCAGGGGCAACCAGAGGAGAGGTCACTGGAGCTTCCAGAGGGTCTTTTCATCAGGGAGGCCGCTCCTCAAGACCATGTTTTTCACAGGCCAATACTGACAGATCAAACAAAGGGGCCCGACAGTCAACACAGTGACGCCAGGGCCTTTCCAGTGGGGGGCCGCCTGAGCCACTTTGTGGCACAGTGAGAGGCTTCTCACGCAGACAACTGGATGGCTCAGGTGATCAACAACGGCTACCTAATAGAATTCTGCCCCCCCCCAGACAAGATCATTTCCCGATCATGCATCCTGAACGGAGAGAAAATCCTCTGTACGGAAAAAGCCATACAACACCTACTGGACATACGAGCAGTCAAGCCTGTCGAGTCCGCAGAGCAATTCTCAGGGGTATACTCTGTGTTCTTCACGGTCCCCAAGAAAAATGAGGACTGGAGGTTCAGGATGGAGACCTTAAAATCGATCTCCAAGACCCTCAGGCCAAGAGCCTTCCTGACTCTGGTGGATCTCACCGAAGCTTACCTCCATCTCCCCATTCATTCAAACCACAGGAGATTCATGAGGTTTCAATTCCAAGACAAACATTATCAGTTCAGGGCACTTCCCTTCGGCCTCACCTCAGCCCCAAGGGTCTTCACAAAGGTCTTAGTGACCCTAATGGCCTCTGCCAGGAAGCAGGGAGTCCAGGTACACCCATACCTGGACGATATCCTGATTTGCGCCCCATTGCGCGAACTCAGCCTGACGCACACCAATTTAGTCATCCATCTCCTCAGGTCACATAGCTTCCTGGTCAACTGGGACAAGAGCCACCTGGTCCCATCCCAGAGATTAGTGCATCTGGGAGTGATTATCGATATGCCAACTACCTCCCTCATCCTCCCACAGGAAAAGGTTTCAGCCATCACGGCCCTGGCCAAGCAAACTTTAGCGTCAGCAACATCCCGACTGATGACGTTGGCAAAGCTACAGGGCCACATGATTGCCTGCATCTCGACAGTCCCCTGAGCTCGCTTTCATGCCAGGCCAATCCAGTGGTTTCTTTGGCCCTACCACCAAGATATAGACAAGAAAAAGAACAGACTTCTGACCCTGTCTTCTCCGCTTCGCCTAGCATTAAAATGGTGGACCAATCCACACAACCTTTTGAAGGGCCTGGCATTCTGGCACGAACGGCCAATCCAGCTGTACACAGACGCCAGCCTGTCGGGGTGGGGAGCCACCCTTCTCAATCAACCGGCTCAGGGCACCTGGGACCCACAGGAACGAAGAAAAAGCATCAACTTTCTAGAGATCTCGGCCATTCTAAAGGCTCTGCTGCACTTCGGCCCCCAGCTGATAGGGAAGCACCTGCTAGTCCGGACAATGTGGCAGCCAAAGCCCATGTCAACAAACAGGGCGGATCCCGGTCCTTGAACCTCCACAAATAGGTTTCACTGATCCTCGAATGGGCAGAGAAGCACCTAGCCTCGTTGATAGCAGAACATATCCAAGGCGTCCTAAATGTCCAAGCCGACTGGCTGAGTCGCCAACATCTCGACGAGGCCGAGTGGTCTCTGAATCCGGAGGTATTCAGCCAGATCTGCCTCAAGTTTGGCACACCCCTGGTGGACCTATTCGCAACCTTTTCCAACACTCAGCTCCCGAGATTCTTCTCGAGGTACCCGGAGTCGAGAGCAGAAGAAACCGATGCTCTCCTGTCACCATGGCCCCCTGGCCTCCTCTATGCGCTTCCCCCCTTGCCTCTAATTCCACGGGTCCTCAGACGCATTCACGCCCTCAAGGCCACTGTTCTCCTCCTGGCCCCGGACTGGCCAAGGCGACCGTGGTATCCGTCCCTCAGAGAGATGTCCATCAACCCTCAGTGGCAGCTCCCACACAGACATGATTTTCTCCTCCAGGGTCCCATTTGCCACCCAGACCCAGGGTGGTATCAGTTGACCGTATGGAAGTTGAGAGGCGAAGGCTTCTAGATCTTGGTTATACCTCGGAAGTCACAGACACCATCCTAGCCTCCAGGAGGCCTGCTACGCATAGTATTTACGGGGCCACCTGGAAAGTTTTCTCTACCTGGTGCAATCGCAATCTGGTACACCCGCTCAAACCCAGGAAAGTCCATATCCTCTCCTTTTTGCAAGAGGGTAGACAACTAGGACTTGCAGCCTCTACCATGAAATGTCAATTAGCGGCCATTGTGACCCTGGTCCCCCAGGTCTCTGGGTACGCCCTTAGCAAACACCCACATATCAGGGCCTTTTTACGGGGGGCTAAGTCCACCTCTCCTCCCGTTATCCATCGTTTTCCTACATGGAGCCTTCGTACGGTCCTGGCGGCACTCACAAAGTCTCCTTTCGAACTACTCAGAACAGTCGATATAAGATGGCTTCGAATGAAAATGTTGCTTTTAACTGCAGTAACATCGGCAAGAAGGGTTTCAGAGCGAGGCGCCCTATCTATCAGACCTTATCTATGCATCTTCCGTAAGGACAGAGTCGTGCTGCGAACGGACCCCACCTTGGGTTTTCCAAATAGCTCAGCAAAAGAAATGTGATTGGATAGAAATGAGTGTATATATGTATTTAAGTTCATACATTGTATGCAGGGTTGTCTGTTAGGGCAAAGCTGATGCCTGGCGAAGCAGTTTGATATTCTGAGCCTTGAAAGCTAACTGCATATGGACTGTATAAATATTGTAAAATAAACTGTATATAGCTAAACTGGTGTGGAGTGAAATCACTACCGGGTGGACTCCTGCTTTCCAGCTTAAGACTGCGCGCGTCAGGGTTATGGGCCGAGAGTTACTGTGCTGAGAGCTGGAGGTTCTATTGGAGTTGGTGAGCTGCTGCTCTGTGGATGTCTACAGAGGCCAGCAATGCTGAGGACCTTGATATCCAGTCCAGTAACGGTTCAGCTGTTTCTGACCAAGAGTCGGAGGAGGAACCAGTGGAAGATAATCAGCAACTGCCGGTGAGCGAAGACATCATGGCACAAGCTACTTCTGCCCTGCTGGTTGTTAAACTGACCGCAGATAACTACACCGTGTGGTCACTGTGGATGGAACACTATCTCAAATGTGAGCCGCCCAACGCCGGAGATGCCGCCGCCGCCCAGAGCATGTGGGGGCGAGACAGCGCCGGCCGGGGCCAACGGGCGGGGGGGGGGGCAGGGCAGGGCCGTCAAGCCAGGGAGCCCTGTGCCACCATGACAATGGCTCTGGGCTGGGGCTCCGTCGCTGCTAGAGGCCCCAGCGCCGCCCAGCTGACAGGCGGGCGGGCACGGGCGGGGGCGTGCCCCGTGGCCGCCACAGACGGGGAAAGGAGGGAGAGGGTGGAGTGAGCCAGGGCTTGGGAGGAGAGGCCACAGGGGCGGATGGGGAAATAAAGGCGGGAAAGAGCAAAGGCCGGGGAGGAGAGAAGAAGCACTGACAGCAGCAGCCCAAACCCTGTGCGGTGACAAGAGGGCAAGCTGGCTGCTACCGACAGGGAGGACAGTTCAGACTCCCCGTCGGATTGCTCTGAGGCCGAGGAAGCTCTCCTCGACCTGCCCCAAGTACGGCATGAGGGGCTAGGGTTGCCAGCCGCCAAGGCCATGCCATACACCCAGTACTTAGTCTGCTATATTTATTTACAGTACTTAGTCTGCTATATTTTATTTTTTATTTTCTTATTAACCCCTACCTGGACCCAGTGTTGACTATGCTTGCATAGAGCAGCCTGTGTTCGGGCTCATAATATACACGCTGCGTTGTGTACGCACTGTGTTATTGCATGTGTTGCGTTAGCACTTCTTTTTCAAAGTCTTTTTTTTATCCTGTTACAAATGGATCGCAATACTTCTAATCCTGGACCAAAACAAAAACGCAGGTCATACGAAGCTGGTTTCAAACTTAAGGTTGTGTCAAGAGCAGAAGAAAGCAATAACAGTATTGCACGTAGGGAATTTTGTGTTGACGAAAAACAAGTGAGGGAGTGGCGGAAAATGAAAGCTGACTTGGAAAAGATTCCAAAGGCAAAAAAAGCTTGACGTGGTTTAACGACTTCATATGGGGCTCTAGAGACTGAGTTGCATAAATGGGTTATGGAGTGTCATCAAAATGGTTACTGCGTAACACGCATGGGAATTCGCTTAGGTGCCCTTCAAATGGCTAAAGACAACAAATTAAAAGCATTGAGAATTTTGTTGCGTCAGCAGGATGGTGTACCCGCTTCATGAATAGGTTTGCCCTATGTTTGCGGCAAAGAACAAAGATTTCACAGAAGTTGTCAAAAGACCTTGATGAAAAAGTGATGTCATTCCATTCATTCATCATAAAACAAAGAAGGATCCATAACTATGACCTGGGAGATACTGGGAACATGGATGGAAACTATGACCTTGTATCTTCCAAGCAACAGAACTGTGGCAAGTTTGGGAGACAAAACTATTTTACTCAGAACCACAGGAAATGAAAAAAACCATTTCACAGTCGTTCTGTCATGTTTGGCTAATGGAACTAAGCTGCGGCCTGTCATTATTTTTAAAAGAAAGACCTTGCCTAAAAAGGTCAAATTCCCATCACGAATTACAGTGCGTGCACATATTAAAGGCTGGATGGATGAAGACGGAACTAAAAAATGGCTGGAAGAAATTTGGAATGGACTACCAGGAGCAGCCTTAAAGAAAAAACTATCATTGCTAGTTTGGGATATGTTCAGAGGCCACACATCTGATGACATAAAAAAATTGGCAAAGTCTTCTCAAGTTACTTTGGCCGTTATTCCCGGTGGGCTTACATCTGTATTGCAGCCCCTAGATGTGTGTTTAAATAAACCTTTCAAAGACCGTGTGCGAAAGATGTGGCATGAATGGATGTCATCTGGTCAAGCCTGACTGACAAAAGTTGGAAATCTGATGAAGCCCGACATAGAATTGATAGCAAAGTGGGTTCGTGATGCATGGGAAGAGATTCCAGAGGACATGGTGCAACGCGCCTTTAAGAAATGTGGCATTAGTAATGCTATGGATGGCAGTGAAGACAGCACTTTGTATGAGAACGACAGCAGGGATGGTGATGACTGCGAACTCAGTGATGATGACAATGTCTATGCTGATAACCTCACACCAGCTACAGCTGAAGGTCTGTTTGGACATACAGATGATGAGGAGGAATCCAGTTTTGAAGGATTTTAACTCTTGTGTTTTAGCTTGGTTGCTGATTGAGCTAAGGTTTTTGTACTTTTAAAGTTATTGTTGATACCATATTGTTTTTGTTGGCCCTCTTTTCCACTTACAGAGCTAGTTTATTGTTTTTCTTTGAAATAAATATTCAAAAACATTTAACCTACTGATGCCTCAATTAATGTAATTTTATTGGTATCTATTTTTATTTTGAAATTTACCAGTAGCTGCTGCATTTCCCACCCTAGGCTTATACTCGAGTCAATAAGTTTTCCCAGTTTTTTGTGGTAAAATTAGGTGCCTCAGCTTATATTCAGGTCGACTTATACTCGAGTGTATACAGTATTTTCTTTATCTAGGTTGCCAGCAGATAAAAAGGCTCTTGGTTGCCGTTGGTTGTTTAAACTTAAGAACTTGCCGGATGGGAAAGTTAAATGCAAGGCAAGGTTAGTAGCAAGAGCTTTTGCGCAAATAGAGGGGCAAGATTACAATGAATCATTTGCACCCACAATTCACATGGAAATGATTAGGATTGCTTTAACCAAGGCAGGAGCGGAAGGAATGTTAGTAGATCATTTTGATTTTGACAGCTTACTTAAACGCACCAATTGAGGAAGAGCTTTATCTTGAGCAAATCCCAGGATTCACTTGTCAAAATATCCAAACAGTGCTACGGTTGCACAAGGCATTATATGGATTGAAACAATTAGGTCGTGCCTAGAACATCTCTCAAAGATGCTTTAACAAAGAAAGGATTTAAACAGTGTGTCTGATCCATGTTTATATAATGTGGAAATATATGACCAAACCTGCTTTTTATTAGTTTTTGTAGATGATGTCTGTCTAATATACCATAACAAAGAATAATTGCAATGGTTTATGCAAACTATTCAGGAAATTGGTTCTTGTAGGTTATCGGGCTGTGTAACCGTGGTTTTGGAATTTTCTTTCCTGACGTTTCGCCAGCAACTGTGGCAGGCATCTTCAGAGGAGTAACACTGAAGGACAGGAGACACTGTCCTTCAGTGTTACTCCTCTGAAGATGCCTGCCACAGTTGCTGGTGAAACGTCAGGAAAGAAAATTCCAAGACCATGGTTACACAGCCCGGATAACCTACAAGAACCAATGAACTCTGACCGTGAAAGCCTTCGACAATATTCAGGAAATGTTTAAAATGAAGCATCTAGGTCCAATTCAAAATTACTTAGGAGTACAAGTCACCAGGAGTGACAGTGGTTGGTTTGAATTAAGTCAGGAAAACAAAATACAAGAATTGCTGGAGAAATATGGAATGACTGAAGCACATGATGTTTCTACTCCAATGACAACTAGTTACAACAGAGAACCTGATGGTGAATAGTTCACACAAAAGGGATTGTATCAGTTTTTAGTAGGGTCTCTACTTTACATTGGTTGTTGGACCCGACCAGATATATGTGTTGCAGTTCACTAGTTATGTCGCAAACTTGCCTGTCCATACCAGAAAGATTGGATGGCAGCTAAAAGGGTTCTTAGGTATTTAAAAGGAACCATGACCAATAAGTTGATACTGAAGGTAGATGAAGGACTAGCGTTAATGGCATACAGTGACGCAAGTTGGGGAGAGTATAGTGATGGAAGGTCTACATCAGGATATGCATTATATGTGTTAGGAGCTTTGGTTCAGTGGAAAACGATTAAGCAAACTCATGTTTCCACCAGTTCTTGTGAGGCGGAGTATTCGGCTTTGAGTGATTGTCTCATACAAACTGAATGGTGTTTACAATTGTTACCTGATTTAAATGTAGACTGTACAGAACCTGTACTTATCATGTGTGACAATATTGTTGCTCAGCAGTTGGCAAATGACCAAGGAGTACGAACTAGAAGCAAGCATATAAATATACGCTATCAGAATGTGCGTGATGCTGTAGCTAGAGGGTTTTTAACTCTAAAACATTGTACTTCAGAAACAAATGTAGCAGATATATTCACGAAATGTTTGCCTACAGAAAGGTTTCAATCTCTAAAGAAATGGTTATGTTTAACAAACTTTGACTAGGGAGGCGTGTCAGCAGTTTGCAGTTTGTTAAATGGATCATTCTGATCCAACTGACAGCTGAGTCATATGACTATGCTGGCATGAACCGGTTTGATCAGCCAGAGATCGGTTTTCCAAATGACTCAGCAACAGAAATGTGATTGGATAGAAATGAGTGTATATATGTATATAAGTTCATACATCGTATGCAGGGTTATCTGTTAGGGCAAAGCTGATGCCTGGTGAAGCAGTTTGATATTCTGAGCCTTGAAAGCTAACTGCAAATGTGTAAATATTGTAAAATAAACTGTATATAGCTGAACTGGTGTGGAGTGAAATCACTACCGGATGGACTCCTGCTTTCCGGCTTAAGACTGCGTGTGTCAGTCAAAAGGGCTTTAAGAATACACATCAGACGTACGCAACACCTTCATTTATCGGATTCCTTATTCATCACCTTGACAGCCCCCAACAAGGGGAAGCCGATGTCCAGAGCTGCCATCAGCGGCACCATAAAGAGGTGCATTACACATGCATACAAAGCAACAGGTCTACAGACCCCCCTGGGCATTACAGCCCATTCCATCAGGAGTGCAGCTACTTCTACAGCCTTCAACTACAGAGCATCAGTGGAGCAGATTTGCAATGCAGCAACCTGGTCATCAATCTCCACGTTCACCAGACATTATAGGGTCGACCTAATGACCGAGGGAGCCACCAACTTCGGACGAAGGGTGCTACAGGCGGTACAGGATACCTAATCGCTCCCACCCTATTCAACAGTAGCTCTGGTACGTCCCGAGCTGAAGACGCCCTCTTCCCTCAGAGCGAGAAAGAGCCTTGATTACTAACCGTGAAGGCTCCTTCTGCTCTGAGGTAAGGAGGGCGTCTTCCCCTCCCAATGGTACCTGCAATAACAACAACAGCAAAAGAAAAGAAAAAAGCAATCAAATCAGTGTACTGATCATTATATTTCATGCCAAGACTTCAGTCTTATAAAAAATAGGTGTAAGGGAGTCTGTCTCTACCCCTCAGTGTTATGTGTTATACGGAGAGTTTAGTTTTCTCTGGAAAGTTTTTTCCTACAGTTGTTACTGTTTTTTCCGGACTTTTTTCCTGTCTACCTCAATTATAGCTCTATACCTACTGGAGCTTTCAGGAAGGGGGGGCTACTTCCCCCGGGAGACAGGAAGTCTCAGTTTATTTTGATTCCTGCCTTCCCTAGCAACCAAAGGTAAATAACCCGAGCTGAAGACGCCCTCCTTACCTCAGAGCAGAAGGAGCCTTCACGGTAAGTAATCAAAGCTCTTTCTCAGTGGTGTCAACTAGTACACCGAGTCAAAGAAGTTCTAAACAATGACCCTAGCATCCATTCTGTCACTTCAGACACTGACAACCTGCTTCATCTCTATCAACCTCAAGTGCACCTACTTTCACATATCAATCCAGCCACATCATCTGTTTCTCCAGTTCACTTTGGGACACAACCACTTCTAGTACAACATGCTGCCCTTTGGCCTTTCAACCACCCCAAGGGTTGCCGTGAAGTGAATGGTAATGCTTGCAGCACATCTTCAGCATCAAGGGATAACCATCTTCCCTTATGTATAGATTGACTTCTGATAGCAACCTCATGTCTTTCCATTGTTATATGAGAACTTGGTAGCCTAGTCTCACTGAGCCTTTGTATGAAAAGAGAGAAGTTGCACCCCTATCCTGCCTGAACCCTACAGTTCATAAAGGCATTTCTGTCCTCATTACAACTGGCTAGACAAATCCAACAAATCTTAGATCTCATGGCAGCTTCCATGTCTCTTATTTTCCGCCAGACTTCATTTGAGGCCTTCATTTCCTGCTATAATGGACTTCCAGGAAAAAATTCTTCTCATGCCTCTGAAACTGTTACATTCTCTTTGGTGATAGATGGAGTGGCATAATCTCATCAGGAAAGCAGCCAAAAAAGTACACAGGCTTTGCATACAAATGTTTCAGAAACCAAGAGAGTGCAGTACATAAATAGGAGTTATGCAGTTAGAATACAGGAATCCTACAGACAGCAGGCAAAAGCTAGAGTTACTGATGCATTTTTCTTATGTTATTTTTCCTTGCTTAAGTTTACTTTGTAAAATTGAAATTTGTTCCATTCACCTTCGGTCTTTTCTGTAGTCCCACACTGGCAGCCCCTAGGAGCTTTTTGAAACTCCTACAAAAAAAGGCATAAACCAAATCCAGGAACAACAAAAAATCCCACTCTATTCCGTCCTCTACCGCAACCATCAGGAGATCTCGCTGAGCTCATATATCTTCACCAGTTCCAAGGCCTGACCAGGATGAGGTGATACTCATTTCACAGAGAATGCCTTCTCCTCACCTACATTCACCAGAACCAAGTTACCAAATTTATAATGGTAACATTGTCCTGTTATACATTTGTGGAAATAAATATGTGGCTTGTGGTTCTAGACATTCAAGATGCAGATTTTCACATTTCTATTAATCCCCACTTTTTTGTAGATCCATGACGGTTTGATCAGTGAAAACCCAAAGCTGCCTGGCTGCCTTTTCCAAAGCATCCATTCTAAATGCTTCGTGGTTGGACTGGGCCATGCCACACCAGCCCAGATCAAGAGTGAGTGTGTGTGGTTGCCTCAGCTGGCTCATGGACTGGATAAGAGCTCTCAAGGGGCTGAATCTGACCTGTGGATCTTACGTTTGACACCCCTGGTGTAAATGAAAGTAATTATATTCACTGTACCTCAGTTTTCCTATGCCCTTAAAATATGTTATTAATATAATGCATTACCTTATTTCTCTGCTCTTCTAGCCTTTAAAAAAAATCAAAGCCTTACATATTTACAGAGCACTTCCTTCCAAGCATAACCTGCAGGACTGAAAATCTTTCTTAATAATAGGGCCGAAGAATTGACATTTAAAAAAAATGAATGTATAATAATTAAGCACAGCCACAAATTGATGTTCATAGCACAATAAAGGAGTCTTTACTAATTAGCAGAAACAAGATCGGCAAGCATGCAAATGAACCTGACATCTAAAACAACTAACACCACTCTAGGATGTGTAAATAAGTGCCCAGTTATTTTTTTAAAAGGTGCTTCAATTTCCTTGGTACAAAAAATAATGCTTTTCTGTTACGTTTTCTCTGTAGCAGAGGTGGTGTTAACTTCATGCAAATATAGACCAAAGATATACTTATTTTAATTTGAACACTGGAATGAACAAGGATTTTTTTCAGTAAATAATTCTTTTACTGATCGAGGTATGGCATACTATTTTAAATAAACTTCACAGAGGGCCTATTGTATGAAATAATGGATACACATACATAAGTCATTGTTTCTGGGCACTTACCCAGAGCCAGATTTGGTGTCCTGAGCGGGGACGAGGGGCAGCAGAGCCAGCTCCGCGGCTCATCTGAGCAACAGGGCTCCTTCTCCCATCCATCTGATTGGTCCTGGGAGCAACTCGGCTCCCAGCCAATCAGGCTATGGTCAAAAGGCTCAAACGAGCCAATCAGGTTCTGGGCGGGGGCTCCTGGGATGGGCGGTAGTTGCGGGCAGGAGGAGGAGTTCCCACTCAGGTCCTCCTGCTCTGCATAAAATCGGAGCTCGCCCCACATGCGACGACGGGTGATATTGCAAGCAGTATTCAACTCAATATCACAATCTACTCTCCAGTCATACACCTCTGCCGTTAACAAATTTTTCTCCTTCACCGCAGGTGTGCAAGGCCCACCTAGCTGGCCAGTGCCTGAAACCATGGTCCTTCGATACCTCGCCCATATGAAAGAGTCCGGCTTAGCCGCCAGGACCATAGGTTTACATATGGCTGCCATTTCATTCTTCATAAAAGCCCATGGTTTCAGGGACCCATGCGGGTCGTTTGTCGCTCAACGGGCAGTTGCTGGATGGAGACGGGTGTCCCCTGCTAATCCAGACCATTGCAGGCCGGTCACCGCAGAGATTTTGGCACAACTTTTCACACAATCAAAATTAGTGTGCCCATCAAAATTCGAGGTTAAGCTGTTCAGGGCGGCCTTTTCAATGGAATTCTATGGTGCCCTTAGGGTGGGGCAACTGGTTGCAAGAGCATCGCACAGTAAGGGCAACAGGACTTTGGGCATTGAGGATGTTTCAATCAGTGGCAAAAAACTGAGCATAACAGTCAAAAGATCCAAAACAGATCAGAGGGCAAAAGGGACAACTTTGTACTTGTACGCTGCTCAGGCCCCCGGGCCATGCCCAGTGCGAGCTCTGAGACAATTTTTGAGGGTCCGACCTCACATGCCATTCTTGCTTTTTGTGCACAACGACGGGACACCTATGGCATGATTTCAGTTTACTCGGGTTTTCAGGTCATGTCTCTCGGCCTCGGGATTGCCAATGGAGGAGTTCGGGTCCCACTCTTTTCGAATAGGTGCAGCCACAGTGGCTGCTGATATGGCTCTGCCGGCCAGCCGCATCCAGGCCATCAGCAGATGGAAATCGTCAGCTTATAAAAGCTATATTCACCCTCATCTGAAATATGCTAACTCCTTTTATTTGTCTCCCCTTATCTGAGTTTCAGTGCGCTGTCCATCAAAAGTTTGGATTGTGGGACACAGCATTGTCTATAGGGCCGGGCAGTACAAGGAGACCTCCGGCTGGGGGCGTGACCTGGGACTCAATAAGATAATGATTCGCTGGTTTGGACAACGCGGCATGAGATGGGCAGCCTTGGCCACCATGTTGCTTCATCGGGTGCGTCAATATGGGATTCCAGACGTATTGCTAATACAGCTTGGCGAGAACGATTTGGGCTGCTGGAAGGGAAAGAATTTATCAGATGTTGCCTGCCAAGATCTGTGAGCACTGGCAAAAAGGTGGCCCAGCACAGTGTTTGGCTGGTCTGACCTACTGGAACGGCGCTGTTGATGCAGAGGGGCCCCTGCTAGGCCGCTGGATGTGGCGCGGCGTAAGGTTACCAACACAGTGGGCAAAACAGTGGTCACGCTTGGAGGTTTCATAGTGCGTCATTGGGACATCTCCCACCGTTTGGAGGCCATGTATAGGCTGGATGGTGTCCACTTATCAGAATGGGGTTCGGATAAATGGCTACACAGCATTAGAGATGCAATAAAAACTTGGCTACAGCGATAGGCACATTGGCGGTAGCTGGGCCGCGTGCTTTTGGCGGGTTGCGCATGGGGGCTGGATTGGTTTTGCCAGGGGGAAGCGGCCTGTGTGTCCCTTCTCCCACCTGGGGGATCCCAATAAGGGGTTTTGGGGGAGGCATGGGTGTTGAGTTCCCATATCGGGGCAGCAAGGTTTGCCTCTACCCAAGTGACAAGGGAATATCAAGTGGCACAAGCCCTGGTACTTTCCCTACACCGTCATCCTCTGCTGCTCCCAGCGGGCTCACTGGGGGCACGTGCTCACATCAGTTCGCACCGGGCAGGCTGATGTCCCAAGCCAGCCTCCCATGCTTTGCCTTCGCGTTGTTATCACTGTTAGCCAACCAATTAGTTGTGGCTATGTTATTTCAATAAACAAAAATTGTTATTTTCTTTAAAAAATGGTTAATTATTTATATCAGTTAAGAAATGTTAATCCATGATTCTCCTTACCCCCAAGCCCATTAGCCATGGGACAGCAAATGCAAGACATACATTATGGTAATGGTACCAAAAATATATGCACTCATGTTTCTAGAAATCCTCAAAAGCAAAATATAAGATATATGTCTTATTATACAAGATGCTAGTCCTTCATCAATTTTCTTCAAGGCCAGATTGGCCAGGGATCTTGGAGGGTTTTTTGCCATCTTCTGGGCATGGAGCAGGGGTCACTGGGGGTGTGGGAGAAGGCATCTGTGAATTTCCTGCATTGTACAGGGGGCCGGACTAGCTGACCCTGGAAGTCCCTTACAACTCTATGTTTCTATGATTCTATGAAATGAAAATGCCAATTCTCAATGCTTCATTTACTATCTTCAGAGGAATATGCTTCTATACACTTGTTTCAAATCTATCAAAGAAATACACGAGGTTATTACTGCTGTTTCTAAAGGTAAAATATGCTTAATTGCCATAAGTTAGCAATACCTAACGGAAAATGCTATAATAGCTTCCATTTACTTCATGAAATAATGTTTTTTTTTATTCTTTCCAAAACTCACGTATTTCATATTCTAGTGGACTACTTAGCAACCCAAATTAGACACACAACTGCATTTACAACAAAATTGGGCGGGGGTATTAAATCCCATGCAACACTACCATCTGGTGGTAATTCAGGTCAAAAGCTACAGCCAAAATCTCTTGCTTTAGCTATCTTCGTTTGTTTCTAAATTATTTGATGTTAAACGGCAGCAGTATTTACTGATCTAATGAGAACTGGGGAGGCATCTGTTTAGCTACAGGCCTTTATTTTCCAAAAGGGCAGGGAGTGGGGCTGCTTCTTTATCCAAGTAGTCTTAAGCACATCTTGGAACTTTTTTTTGCACCCACCCAGCACATCTAATTCAATCAAGTTTTAGACACATCCTACACTCCATTTTGACTATACAAACTGCAAATTAGAGGTCAAGTGAGGACCTGCCTTCTTAGATGGTAAAACTCCCCTCTTAGTTTGGACTAAGGCTGTATCAGGGGGTACCTATTAGAACAACTAAGTGCCATGGAATCTGAAATGTGGGAGTTCTCGATAAGGAACTAGGGTTGAGCCATCACACTGGAAATTCTCCAACCTGGAAAGGGTGCCACTGCGTGGAAAGCAGAGAAAATGCAATCTCCCCCAGCTCAGTGGCATAACCTTCTCAATAACAAAATACTTTTCAACACTGGAGACATCACCCAATACCCTGACATACCCCAGAGGGGTCTGCCCAGTCTAAAGACTTTGCCATCTCAGTAAGCAACTGCCAGTTCTTCTTCCTTTTTTCACTCAATCAAGAAGGGCACTCAAGTCATTTCAGGAGATATGTGGCCTCATCCACATATCTCCTGATTTTGTGTCCATTAATATCTAGCTCACTCCAACTTAAAGTATGCTAATTCTGTTGACTAAGTCAAGCTCGTAGTGCTTATATAGATTTGGTTCACAATAGCCTAATCAAGGCATTTTTTGCACTTGAAGTTTAACAGCTGTTAACTTTAAACCAGCCAGTGAGATTTAAACTTTTTATCCAGTCAGAACAGTCAAACGCCCATCTACTCAGCAGTCCTTCTGTCAATAATAGGACCCCAGACCCAGCAAATTGTTCCTCCGATCCCTGGTCCAGATCTCTGCTGGTCAGAACTCTCGTTTCCTTCTGAGAACCCCAGCAGTACTCTACCCCACCCCTCATCCCTGGCTTTTCCAGCTCCTCCAGTCTCCATTGAATCAACTCCAGTCCTCCAACCCCAGATTTAAGGTTGTATGTCACTTCCCTAAAGCTTCCCAATTTCCTCCCATTTTTTGTAAGTGTGCCCTCTTGTTCGGGTTTGGGTGTGCAAGTGTGATTGCTTAGGGAATCCGTTCTTCAGTGCGGAGTGTAGGTTCTTCGTATTTTTATTTTTTATTTTACTTTGTATACAATAAATTTGTATGTATTACACTCTCATTCTATTTGGTCCACTCCTAGCCAGGTGAGTCTAATCTCCCACTGGGTCAGAATTCACCAGCAGTACAAGCTGGCTAGAAAACATCATGTGCAGAAAAGCTGCAGTTAACTAGGAGGCAATTTTTACAAATTTCACAGAAGGGATGAGCATGCTCCTTTTCTTATGTTCACAGCATAATTTTCAATTGAAGATTCAGATATTGTAAGTTTTTTTTTTCTAAACACTTGCTTTTTAGCTAAATATTCTCAAGCCCGTATACTTGGTATGTTAGCTAGACTAGTTGTAAAACAGGGTTTTAGCCCAAGATTCTAAGCGAAAGCTGATGAGTGCCAAAAACTGGGAGCCTCGCAAAATCTTTCAAAATAAAATAATCCGAGATAAAAGAAGATAGAAGCAGCAGACCCGTTCCAAAACAGGGTGCTTTGAAGGGAGCCACAACATTTCTCCCATGAAATTTGAAACCATTGCGTGAATGGTACTGCACACCAGTTAACTTACTTAATGCAGTCAGAAAGGGCAAGAGTCCGGTAGCACCTTAAAGACTAACAAAAATATTTTCTGGTCGGGTATGAGCTTTCGTGAGCCACAGCTCACTTCTTCAGATACATCTACCCACTGTGAATTTACTTAATGGAACTACTGTAAACAGGATCAAGATGGGTTTATGAGAATTAAAAAATGAGGGAGGCCCTGTAGGCCCCACTCTCGACTGTTTTGATTCACCAAACACCAGCGTCCCTCTCTTGCATCCCAATGTACTTTTAACTAATAAAGCAAATCGCTCAATACCTAGCTACGCCACAACCATTATTAACAGAGACCCCACAATCCTCTCCCTTCCAGAGGAGCAAAGCCTAAAGATCTCCCGCATGCGCAATAAAAGGAAAAGGTGGGCGGGGAAACTCTCAGCCCGCCGTATACGCACGGGGAGCCGATTTGCGCCGCTGTCCCTTTATGCGCCTGCGCTCTAGCGCCTACCCGCGTTTTGCGCAGCACGTTACATGACGTACGCCTGAAGGAGGCGGAGTCAAGTTTTGAACTAGGTGGCGGGAACGGAACGTTTTTTAAAACGGAGCAAACGGCGTTTAAAAGAACCTTCTTCTGCCGCCGCTGTTTGCCTTCTTTTCCTTAAGCGGAGCCCCGCTCGGCCTTCCGCGTCCCCGATGGCGAAGCAGCAGAGCCGGGAGCAGGGCATCACCTTGCGGGGCAGCGCGGAGATTGTCGCCGAGTTTTTCTGTGAGTAGCCGGGGAAGGGGTCGGGGGGGGGGGTGGACGGGAACAGGAGCCCGCTTCCTCCGAGGGAGCATGTGGGGACTCGGCGGCCGCTGTGTGCCGGGAGACCTGAGAGGAAACGGCGTCCGAGCCGAGGCCTTCATCGGGCCAACAGCCGAAGGGCCTCCGGCATCGCGTCATCGCGCGGTTCTGTTTCTTGCCCTGCCCCCCCCCCCGGTAATCAGGAGACGAGGAAGGGCTTCTGAGCATGCGCGGAGAAGCTGGGCGTAGTCCCATCCAAGACGCCACCAACGTGCTGTCACAGCCCAGTTTGGAGCTGCTGGCTGTGACAGCTCAGAAAAAGGGAGGCCTTCTTGTTTGGGAGCAGTATATCTGGTGCTTTGTTGTTTGGGAGCAGCTAACGAAGGGGGTTACCGCACTTTGCGTTCCCAGCGACGTATTAAGAGTTTGAAAATGTTGTAAAAAAAACATCGCTTTAAAAGGGTTTTTGGATACCACGGCTTATAAATGGTTGGAAGACGCCTTCACAGCTAAAGGGGCCGAACAAAGTGCGAACAGTATTTTTTTATAACGTTTTCAAACTCTTAATACTCCTAAATCAGGAGACCCCTGTGGCGCAGAGTGGTAAGCTGCAGTACTGCAGTTAAAAGCTCTGCTCACGACCTGAGTTCGATCCCGACGGAAGTCGGTTTCAGGTAGCCGGCTCAAGGGTCACTCAGCCTTCCAGCCCATCCCTCCAAGGTCGGGTCAAATGAGGGCCCAGCTTGCTGGGGGTAAAGGGAAGATGACTGGGGAAGGCACTGGCAACCAACCACTCTGTAAACACAGTCTGCCTAGTAAACGTCAGGATGTGAAGTCACCCCATGGGTCAGTAATGACCCCTGTGGTTAAACGGGACAAATCAGGAGGCCGATGGCACCATAAAGGCTAACAAACTGTGTTCAAGAATAAGCTTTCTTGACTCCGAGTTCACTTCCTCAGATGTATGGCTTGCACATCCACGCTTTCCCCAGGCTGGTTTTCCTGATCACTATCGGGAGGCAGAAGTGCTGAGCTAGATGGACCTATTTCTTCTGGTTCAGACATGCATTTTAATGTTTTTGGGTGGGGGAAGCATGTGATGTGCATACAAGTCAAGCTTTCATGGGGATGGAAATTTCAAAGGAGCTGCCACTGAAAAGGCCCTTTGTCTGGTTGCCGCCTGTCTCGCTTCTGCAGGCATAGGAAGGAATATCTTAGCTTGTGGGGCAGAATAGTGGTTAGAATAGGCCATCCTTCAAGTACCCCAGTCTCAAGCTGTTTAGGGTCTTAAAAGTAAGAACCAACACTTTGAATAGTTTCCGAAGGCTATAGGCAATTGATAGAATAGAAAGGGAAGGTAGAATTGAGTACTGGTACTTTTGTAACGTGAGCAAGTTCCTCATAATGTTTTTCTTCACTTCAGCATATGGCATCAACAGTATCTTATACCAACGTGGGATCTATCCTGCTGAAACCTTTATGCATGTTCAGAAATATGGACTTACTATGCTTGTAACTGCAGACTCTGAACTTAAAAACTATCTGAACAATGTAGTAGGACAGCTAAAAGGTACTTTGATTTTAATTGTGTTTAATCAGTGGGTTGTAAGCAGTAGCCTGTCTCAGCTATGACATTTAATTTACAAATTCTGTTTATTCAATTTGCCATTTAAATGTCAAATCCATATGTTGAATGATGAATCTTAGAGAATTTGTATATCTGTAACGGAGAACAGGTGCTTCTTAAGTTGATTCTAATGCATGGAAATATTTTTATGGCTCTTAGTGTCCTGACATTCATATTTGTATTTAAACTGCCCATATATTGAAACTGTCCATAGTTTTCCCTTGGGAAAGAAAATGGTTGCCAAAATTTGTATGAGATGGATACAACACTTTCTTTCTTGCTATCTGTGACTACAGTACTGGGACACGTGAGCTTGGGCATGAAACCTTTACAATACAGGGCCTGACCACATGTAGAAGTCAGTGGAAGTGTTGATTCAAGTGAACAATTTTAGATGGTAGAAATGTTCTTCAAATCCTGGCTATTTTCTTCTCAGAATGGCTCGCTGAGTGTTCAGTTCAGCGGCTAGTTGTGGTGATCTCCAGTAAGGAAACCAGTGAAGTTCTTGAAAGGTGGCAGTTCGACATTGAATGTGACAAAGCTGCAAAGGATGAAAAGTAAGTTTGATTGTAATTGTTATTTGAAAACGAGGAGGAGATGTGGACATTTATCTGGCTTTTTCTTCAGATCCCCCTCCCCGATGTCTCAAGCTGAATGTAGAAAAACCATAATTGCTGCATAAGGCCTTCACTTTACATGTTTTGTCTGATTTGGGCCTTAAATGTATTTGTTTGGACTTATTTATTTTGCAATTCATCTGCCACACTGCACAACAGTGCCAGGGGTGTGTGACAAAAATGTGTAAAAACAGTTTCTCAATATAAGTTAGTATTGCCATCTTAACTGCAACAGATTTAAAAAGCATGACACCATAAACCAGCAACAATTAACTGTACCCTCATACCCTAAATGCCTTCAGGATAGGGAGCAGAGTAATTTATTGGGCACCTCCAGGAATGACGTTTTGTAAGAAGGGTACCTTTACTGAGAAGTTTCTGCTACTTGGGTGCCATCACTCAAAGTTCAACAAGTGCTGGAACTAACAGCGACACCTTCTCCAATACTCTTGATGTGTGGGAAGGTACACTCCATAAGAAATCCTCCCGAAGTGACCAATTAGAAACCTAACGTGTGTAGTAGTTCTTTGTCTGTTGGAATTTGCTAGTCAAAACTTGGCTAGTTTCAGGCATCCCCAACCTTTCTGAGTCTATGGGAACCTTTAAAGTTCTGAAACAGGGTGGTGGCCACCCCAGAAGGAAGACACACACAAATGAAGCCTATATGCAAAACAAGAGGACTAAATTTAAAAATACACTGGGAAACGGCGGGGGAGGGGGGGAGAGAATAAAACCAACACTATGGCAACAGCTGCTGCTGAAACATTATTTTAATTTGCACAGCCAGTCCGAAGCCCTGCTGAGCAGGAGCCCTGCCTAGTCACGCCCACTTTCTAAAAACATTTGGCAGGCACCTTGGCAGCCACTGGCACCCCATTGCAGTCCCCTGCTAATTTGTAATATAGGAGGCTTTCTTAACTCTCACAGTGAACACTGAAATTCAGGGGAATGTCTATCTGTTCAGTAAGTGCAGCAAAAATGGCTCAGCTTGCAGCACTGAGCCTTGTACAGAGAGTTGGGGCCATGTGTCTTCTAGGGTTCTTGTGACATTCTGCATTGCATATTTTGCTAGCCGAGTGTTCCTATCCTCCCACACAACACACAACTGCATTCCAACTTTGAAAAGCTCATCTTGGTGTGGAAACACTGGCATGCATAATGATTAACATCTGGCACACATTCTGTTAAGACAACACCCCAGGAAAAGAAGCTAATACCAGAACTTTGGCCCTATTAATCGGCAGTAGGAAAAGCAAGAAGTCACATGGCAGCTTGAATTAACGTGTTGCTTCATGAGCTTTCATAAACCTGAGAGCACTTCATCAGATGCAATAAAATAATACAGAGATAAGGAAGAATATCCATTTATCTTGTCAAACTTTATTGACAACTTTGTGTTTTTATTTGTATTGTCATTTTAGTGCACCAAGACAGAAATCTCAAAAGGCTATTCAGGATGAAATTAAATCTGTTATCAGACAAATAACAGCTACAGTGACATTTCTTCCTTTGTTAGAAACTACTTGTAAGTATTTTCTCATTTTATGCTACTGAAATACCAAATGCCTTTGGGGGCTATAAAGGAAGGAAAATAGATATTGCAGCTTGGTATCTTTTCACATACTTACAACCTAACTGCTTTAAAGAAGTCTCTGAACAGTCTCCTCTGAAAAAGTAAACCATTGGCCTGCATTGGAACCACTACTGTTTAACTCAATCATAGATTATCAGCAGTTAGAGGTGAACAGTGAGGTATCCAAGTCTGAAACTGACACCATATTATTCCAGAAAGATGTCCAAACACATTAAGAAGCTTCAGAGAGGATCTCAAACTGTTCATCAAGTGTGTTAACAACCATATGCCAGTGCTGCCCCTGAGTTCCTCTAAATAGTTGGATTACAGTTTGAAACTTGGAATGAAAACCGAAACACTTACCTATTTTTTATTCAGTTGTGATTTACATTATTCTATAAGTTCTCTTAACGACTGCTTTGAAGAAACACTAAAAGTTATAAGCAAGTTACGCCTAAATGCTTATTTGCATACAGGCGTTCTTTTGGAACTGGAAAAGGGGTTACTGAATTCTGACATATTTATTTATATTGCATTGCCTGTGATTACAAAATACCAATAAAATCCAAAGCAAGTAAATGCACATTGGGAAAAAATTAAATTAAATTTCAAGTAAGTCAACAGGATTATGTACGAGATGCTAAAGAACAAAAGGGGGGAGTGATAAAACATGCTTTGGCCATTATAAGACCAGTCATCTGCAACCTCTTTAGAATATGGTGCATATCTGGTTATTAGGTGGTGCTGAGTAGAGCTAGTATAAAGTTACACAAGGCTTCTGGGAAGAAGGGGAAATGGCAGTCACCAAGGGGTCAGTCTGAATAGAGTTCTCTACAGTTTCACATTTTACATACTCATGGCAAAGCCAATGCAATTTGCATACACTAGACCAGGGGTCCCCAACCTTTTTGAGCTTGTGGGCACTTTTGAAATTCTGGCAGAGGGTGGTGGGCGCAATGACAAAACGACTGCCAATCAGATCTTCAGTGGCAAATCAGAAACCCTGCTGGGTAAGAACCCCACCCACTTTCTAAAAATCACTTGGGCTCCACGAAAGAGGTTTGCAGACACCATGTAGGGAACCCCTGTACTAAATAATCATCAAGCTATGGATGCAGAAATAGTAGAATGCTTGTTTTCCCTACAGGTGCATTTGATTTACTAATTTACACAGACAAAGACTTGGAAGTTCCACAAAAATGGGAGGAGTCAGGCCCACAGTTCATTGCTAATTCAGAAGAAGTCCGCCTTCGTTCCTTCACGACTACTATCCACAAAGTCAGCAGTACGGTGGCCTACAAAAAGGAGTCCTTTTCTTGATTGGGCAAATGCCATCATTGTATATAAGCTGTCTTTCCATACACTGTCATAGCCAGTTGTAATCACATTCTGAACAGATCCTGGGGATCTGTTGTAGTCCAGTTTGACTAATGTCAACAGCAAAAAAGCACTTTGTAGCAATTGGGGCCTTGCTGCTTTTGCTACAGACTTTTTACCCTAAGCTGTCTTCCCAGTGCATGCTTAGATGTTCCAGGTTTGATGATGATGGAAACACCTTTCTCTTCAACCTGGATTAAAAAATGGCAACAAAGAAATAAACACAGTATAACAGCTGGGTTTTCTATCTTGAACCATGTTCGTGGAGAAATATTGTTGCTGTATAGGCTAACAATCCTGGGGTCTGAGTTTTTCTGTCATTGTATCTTGCTAATATAAAACCTGCATAAACATTTGGGAGAGGGGAGAGTTATGGGAATTAGGGTTTCTATTCTGTATCCTAAACAGACTGTTTTTTTCTTCCTCTTCGACAGGAATGTAGTGTTGTAAATGTCAGTCAAATACCTTTTTTAATGTTTGCATTGTTTTGTAGAATAAAGCCTTTAAAATTATGAATATTACACTTGGGAGTTTTCAGCTTATCTTTATCTTAACTAGTGAAGTATGGGGACTTTCTTGTGCTTCAAACCAACACATCTACTTATCTTGTCATAACTAAACACAGCAAAACTTAGCAACAGTATTAAATTTTAAGGGAATGTCTTGTGTAGAGGGGATGGATAAATGCTCATTGCTGTTCTACGGTAAGCTAGATGTTAGTAGAAAGTGAAAAGGATGATAATGCTCACCACTGAAATAGTGTTTTCAATGTTCTGTGATTTTTTTCAGTTTGTGGAATTTATATACCACCTGCCCAGAGACCTGCTTGAGATGACTCACCAGTGAAAATATTATAAAAACATCCACTGGTATTATTATATTGCAGATGCAAGCTGAGAGACTAGCTTGTGTAAAGGCAGTGTTTAGTATTGGAGTAGGATCTGGAAGACCCTGGTTTATATCCCCACTCTGCCTGGAAACATTCTAGGTGACCTTTGGCTAGCCATACTCTGCTCCATGTCATCTGAAGTTGAGGGGGCATGGCTCTGTGGTAGAGCATCTGCTTTGCATGCAGAAGGTCCCAGGTTCAATCCCCAGCACCTCCAGCACCTCCAATTTAAGATGAGGTAGTAGATGATATGAAAGACCTCTTCCAGAGACCCAGTCTGAGTAGACAATACTGACTGTGATGGACCAATGGTCTGTCAGTATAAGGCAGCTTCATGTGAAGTTAGGTGGGCAGATGAAATGGATACTTCTCTATTGTGGTACCCCAGCCTTGAAACAACCTACCTCTGTCCACTGGAACACTTGCTGAGCTTTCAGCACAATTAAAATTTACCTATTACGCTTCATTTATTTGTTATGATCATTTCCTAGACAAATACTATGATGAACTTGGCTGGCTTCAGAGATTTTATGTTCTGCCTTTTAAAATATTGGTGCTTGAGGCTTCCCCCCCCCCCCCCAATGATGGCTCATTTCCGTTTTAATCCATTTTAAATGTGTAGGATATAATTATGTAGCTGAATTTAGTAAAATGTTTTTATTAAATCATTCAGCAACAACTCTTGCATAAACTTGGTATGGGATAAGAGTACAGATCTAGATTGGTAAGAGGTTAAACAAGAAAGGTAGGAGTTAACAGTTCTCACACTTGGGGGGGGGGAGCAGCAAACTCCCTCAGGAATCTGTTTTAGACAACCAAACTTGCAGAGGATACCAGAGGATACCAGATGATGAAAATCTATGAAGAATACAAAGTGTTCCAAAACTATCAAGCTTTCTTCCTGTACATAAGAGTCACTGCATGGTTCTCTCCCTCCCCACTCAATATACTTGCATTCCAGAATTACAGATGAACAAGTTAATGGCATTTTTTCTACAGCTGATGTAGGAATAATATTCCGTTGTTGTAGTCCTTGCCCTTTCCACCAGATGGCTGTATTTCTGCACAATTAAGAGAAAAAACATGCTGCCCATTTCCATACTTTGTTTTGAATACTCAGTTATCTAATTGTATTTCTACCCATGTTCTCTCAGAATTACATTCTATTGCCCTTGGGTGTCTACCAACAGCTCAGAAGTATGTAATGCCCAGATTTATTATATATGAAAGCATAAATGAAATGGCTTTCCTAAATCAAGTTCCCATGTTTGCAATGCATACAAAAATTAACAAACCTCACCTTAAGCAAAAACATTTAAAATTTCAGAGTCTCTGCATGCCAAAGTAATTCATGAACTGGACTCATCCTGCCTATTATTTTAAGGAAATGAGATGGCCAAAGAGCCTAAAGTAGGAGAAGGCAAGGCTAACCACCACCTGGGAGAAAAGTGACAGCTCGAGTACAAGGGGGGGAGGGGGGAAGAACACTTGCTATATTGTAGAGTTTTATCAAAATTTTATTGAGCACATCAACAGCACGTTCCCATATTAATTTCAAAAACAAACAATCTTAACTTAGATGCCAAGTATTCCCACAACAGTGGTGGGAAAATATATTCTGAAAATATTTCCAAAAACCAGTATTTGGGTTACAAAGCGTCCACATCGCAGGTATATGTTAATGAGGAGAAAAGGCAGGGATGTCTTGGAACTGAAGCCGCTCTTTTCTTCAACAGCCTGTATTCCATGTAATGCATAGGGCAACTTTTAAGTCACAGCTCGGATATCTTCCAATTGAATTAAGAAGTCTAGTTGATCTTTCATCCGTGTTCTCCTCTTACATAGTCTCAGATAAAACATTATGCAGCAGTCCCAGTAATCTTTGAAGAACAGATGTACATCATGGAGTACAAATCTTCCAGAATGTTTCCTAGTGTTCATAAGAAAGTTTCTTAAATAGGAAAAATATACATTAAAAAACCACGTTTTATTAAGAAGTTCCAGAGTCATGTCCAGCACCTTAAGAAAAAGCGCACTAGAAAAACCTGTGACAAATTGTATTATATAGATTTTTCAAGGCAAAGAATTAATTGCATTGAAAGAAACTGTATGGGATACTTTTCTTGCAACTGAAATAGCCTCTCCTAGACAATCAACTATTTTACAACGGGGAGGGGAAAAACACAAGATCCAGTAAAAGTTTAACCTCATGACTGCACGGGAGGCAATTAGGCATCCCACTATTTCAACCTTCCCTTTAAGGTACCAGTGACGGCCTCCAGATGAATGTGGGATCCTAAAGACTGTTAGGTTTTAATGGGGCTTTTGTGCTGCTAACTGCTTACCTTTCCCCACACCACAACTGACGTTCATGTTCAAAGTCAAAATTAAATTTCTAAGGTTAAAACTGCTTTCTTCACTTCCCTGTGAAGTATGTATTTAGACAATTATATCACAATGTATAGAAAACCTTCATTCCAGCTGCATTGTACAGGTATCTATTTAAAGTCTACAACAAATCTGAGCAAAATTGGGTATGAAAAGTAGAGTCATACCACTGATCTCTCTAGATCAGTATTATTAACCCTGTCCAGAAACAGACATTCTCCAGCATCTCAGAGGTCTTTCCCAACCTTGCTACCTGAGTTCCTTTCAATGACCAGGACTGAATCTTCTGTATGAACTTTACACTAAACAATTACCTCTCTTCATCATCCAAATCTTAGGATTTAGCTTGATGACACTGCTTCCTACAATTTGCATTCTTGAGTATTTCTTGTTAGGTACTCCACTTTTCATTTAGAAGTAATCCATCATGGAAGCAGGACCCTTTTGATTGTTATAGGAAACCTTTATCTCACATTCTTTTATTAACATTATATACAAACTAGTTAAGAAGCGAGAAGAAAATGTAACAAGAAGCATAGCACAAGAACACACCCAAAAACTCCACAAAAAGCTGGTACCACAGTACTCACTTGGGTCTAGTTCAAATGTCGTATGAGCTGGTTGATCCCATCGCCTCGAAATCCAGGATCACCAATTTCCTTGCGGAACCCCATTTTATTACGGGCAGCATAACGAGCCACTGACAGGTGGAACGGCCACAAAAATTTATTGATTTCGTGAAAATGTTTCCCAGCTAAGTAAATTTCATGTATAAGATCTTCCAGACAAATGATACCATGATTTCCTAAAGAGAAATTAAAAAAAAAAATAGAAGTTCAAGTGTCAATACATTATATAATCAGTAACATAACCATATGCTATTATAATTCTGCTACATTGCCATGAGGGAGGGAAGGCGATATGGTATAGCCCAAGCTCATCAGATCTCGGAAGCTTAGAAGGATCAATACTTAGATGGGAGACCAGCAAGGAAGACTGCAGAGGAAGGCACAGGCAAACCACATCAGCTTCTCACTTGACTTGAAATTCCCTTGCTGGGTTTGCTGAAAGTCAGCTGAGACTTGATGGCACTTCACACACACACACACACACACACACACCACCATGAACCACAAGCTACTCCAAAGTTAGTGTCTCCCAACCCCTTTAATGTCCTCTTACCCAGATGCTTTTCAATCAGAACATTGTCTGTAAGAGCAAGCTTCTTGTTGTTGACTTTGGCATGGCCTCGTTTCAGGATCAGCTCTCGAATAGATTTCAGGTTAGGGTACCTGCATAAATACAAAATTGGTGATTCTGCTGTTGGAGAACAAACACTGCAAAAATCTCAAGAAATGGCAACTTATTTAGAGTCACAACACTGGAATTACTCATGCAGTTACCTGCCAGAAGTTTTCCAAGCGTTGATTTGACCATCTTCAGTACAGGCCTCTCTCCAAGGTGAATGTACTATTAGTAATTATCTGCATAAGCTGACTGAACTGGGCAGCAGATATTTCTGAAGCTCACACTTCCGTCTTTCTAGACTACCTTAACTTTCCCCTTGTCTTAGCTTGATATAGACTTCTATGCATCTGCAGTGCCAATAAAAAAGTATACTGGACCATCTTGGGTCATAAGTATGCAACTTTTCCAGTGACACTGTCCTCCATTATGCAAAATGGGAAGATAATTTACTGGGCAAAAAGGAAAGTTAATTACTGGGAAAGGGAAACTTACAGATTAATGTATTATGGTGGCAAGGGCCTACAAGCTCATGATCTAAAAACATACATAGCCAGAGTCCTCTGCAAACCACAGAGAATTCAGGAAAAGGACCAGGTTTCATTCTACTTTGAGTTATGATTTTTTACAAGGCTGCTCCTGCTTCCAATCAAGCAAACTTAGCCTCTGTGCAGCCCCAACACTTCCAAGGGCAACAACAACACAAAGACACCTACTGATTTTTCTGAAGCTCCGTTAATAAGATGTAAAAATATATACCTAGTTAGTGCTCTTTGAAGTAACCATGTTTCCCAGACCCTTTATGTATCTTCACACTTCACAACTCCACCACTCACTCAAAAGCAAAGGCATACTAACCCCCATGCCACATAAGGCTCCACAATCCGCAGCATTTTCAGTGACGCTGGCGACAGCTTGACAAACGTGCCACTGTAAATCTTTCTCAACCGCAGCCTCTGTATGACGCGCAAAACCTGTAGACTCACCCCTTTAACTCTGAATCAAGGGAAAAAATAAACATCAGTTTCCAAATCCTCCACCTTGAAGATATGATCCTGTATACCCCTGCTTCATTACTGTGCTTAATGCTAAAGGGGTCCTTTCAGAACCAACCTATAGATTAGAAAGTACATTCAGCATATGTAACCGTAATATACTATCTCAGACTGTTTAAAGGGTAAGCCTTCTATTTTTATTCAGCGCCCCATTCAACGAAGTCTTTAGCCCTTCCAAATTTTATCAATACCACCAATGCGTATTGCCAAAAAGCTGATTAATTTTCATACAGCCAGCAAATTCAGAAGCAAACATGAGGGGGGAAAGCCAGAGAAAAACCAGCAGATTGGTGATAATGCAGCTCCTTACTCAGCAATCCGTACAGCAAATGCCAGCTTGTGTCCCTCGGGCAGTAGCATCAGTCCAGGTCTGTGCTCCATGCGCCTCAGACGGACATCGTCTCTACGTTTCCGATGAGAGTCACGAACAAACGCCTCAAGGCGTTTGAATTTTATCGGTTTGCCTTTCCGATTCTAAAATCAGAAAAATTAAAAAGGTGATGATCTTTTATTCACAATCTTCTCAGTAACGACTACTGATAATTGCTTCCAGTTGAGGCTACTTGCTTCTGTAGGTTTGGGGGTGAGGCAGGACAGGGAAGCTTTATGACAAAAGAGATGGGCACACTAAAACAGAAGGGAATGTTGGAAAGAAGCATTTTCTAGGGGTGAATCCAACCAGCGTATGTCTATGAAAACCTGTCACAACTGCTAGGTCAAACAACACACCCTATTTGGGATCACCAGGATCAAGTTTTCAAAAAAAGTTAAGCTGAATATTTAAGAACTTACTGCATACTTAATTTGAATCCACAAAGTCTGTATTCTGTATGTTTTTAAAGCTATAGAAACAAATTAGTACCCATTTTTCTAAGGAAGTATCTAAATAATAATCAGAAACAGGTTTAAATCGCCCTCCTACCAACCAATTCATTCTGCTTTACTGCCAAGAATCGCCACTCTGCCATGGACATTTGCTAGGCGACCATGGGCCTGTCATACTTTCAGCCAAACCTACCTCACAGGGTCGTTGTGAGAATAATGCTGCATACCTATTCTTTCTAGTATCAGAGGAGCATGCCTATTATTTTGGGTGCGGTGGAACACAGGCAGGATGGTGCTGCTGCAGTCGTTTTGTTAGTGGCTTCCTAGAGGCACCTGGTTGGCCACTGTATGAACAAACTGCTGGATTTGATGGGCCTTGGTCTGATCCAGCAGGGCCTTTCTTATGTTCTTATCAGCAGACAACTATATAAGCCACATTGGGTCTCCACTGGGAGAAAGGTAGAGTATAACTTAATTTAAACAAAATAAATATAATGGAGAAAAACGGGATGGAGGGAAATATCCTAAATAAATAAATAACTATTCTCTTATCACATCATACCTTTCTCTTATCCAGCAAAGCCTGCTTTGCCTGGGTAGCTTTGATTGCCTGATAGGCCTTTCTTTTCTTAAGCAGGTTTTCTGGGACCAGTGGTATTTTCCTTTTAGGTCTAAAAGCAAACAGCAAGATCATCATACGTAAGGAGCCACATTTACTGACAGGCTACTAAAGGCAGACAGAAAAAAACACCAGAACTATACAAGAACACATTTATGAGAAATTTTTTTGAACCGTTTGCATACGTGTCTTTTTAAAGCAATGCTAAACCTGTCAAAATGCAGTTGATTGGGTTTGGGGCAAAATAAATAATCAGCATTTCTCCCACCCCAGGGAAGTGAGGCGGGGAGTTTTTTTTTTTGTTGTTTTTTTCATATACCCTTTTTTGCCACTTAAGCAAACACGATTCTCCTGAAATCTCAACACGAGCAGCGCACCGACCCAGCGCAAGTCCCCGCCTTCTAACCCTCCCCGAGCTGCCCCTAACAGCCCCACTGCACTTCAGGCTGTTGAGTTTCGCTCATCCGGCGCCATGCCAAATATACACCGGTCTTCGGAGCCGCAGCTGCGCTCGCGACACCCTCTTCTCCCTTCCCCGAACAGCCATACAGGGTTCTCCTCTACCTCTGGCCGCCCCGGCACTCCACAAGCCCCTCAGAAGCCCAGCGAAACCCACCCTCGCCGCGGATGGCGGCGGATTCCCCCCGGCCCTACCCGCTCCCATAACAACTCACTCTTCCGCCGCCATGTTTCCTCTCCTCCAGGCTCCGGCACCTAACTGCGAGCCAAAAGCAAAGCGGAAGGAACGGTGCTGCTTCCCAGACGCCCGCGCGCTCACGTCGCTGCGCTGACATCCGGTGCGGGCTTCCGGTGGCGTCTCTATGGTTCTTGGGTAGACGCCCAAGGGTTTTAAAAGCATGGTCTCTCGATAAGAGCGAGGTTAGACTATTCAGAGTTTCTGCCACATAAAATGAAGCCCGTTTGCTTTTCACAATGTAGATTTCAAAACCCATACTTCACGTATCTGCGCGGAGGAAAAACACTTTCATTTACCCGGAAGTAAGTCCCTCTGAGTCTTAGAGCTTACTTCCAGGTAAGTGTTTTTTGTTTTTTTTAGGTTTATTTTTATATTTAAGGGGATACAAAAAGGAAAAAAAAGGGAAGGGTTAAAACCGTTTGATATACAAAAACAATATAGCAGATTCAATGAAAAAAATAAACTTCGTCGAATGCAATACCATATAGCAAGCATGAATGTTAAGTAAAATAAAATGTATCTGAATGTGTGATTGTAAAAAAATATAAAAATCAGATTTTCTACCTATTGCATAATAAAAGTGTGTTATAATTTGAAAACCCAGAAGTTACATGATGTGTGGTTGGAGCATAATGGATAGAATATTGCCTATTACTCGTCCTAGTGCTATTCGGTATATATCAATCATTTCATTAACTGGAAGTCATGTAAATGTAAAATGATTCCCACTTTTTGTCAAATTGTTCTGTAAGTTCCTTATGATTGGGGTTCAGCATAAAAGTCGATTTGGCCATACTGGCGTAGTCTAGCAGTTTTTCTTTCCAGTCTTCTATTTCGGGTATTTGCATTTGCTTCCAGGTTCTTGCCAGAACCGCTCTGGCTGCCGTTGCAGCATACTTAAAAACATCATGAAATCTCAAAGGCAAATTTGATGGGACCATACTGAGCAGGAAATATTTAGGGTCTAGTGTTATCTTGTTTTTGTTATTGTCTGTAATTCTCGTTGGATCACTTCCAGGTAAGTGTTGATTGTAACCTGAGCCTTTGCCCGTTTACTGGGAAGTATGTGTCTCATGTAGCTCTAACCTGGATAGCCCCGGGCTAGCTTGAGCTGGTCAGAAACTAAGCAGGAACGGCCCTGGCTAGTATTTGGATAGAAGACCTCCAAGGAATACCAGGGTCGTGATGTGGAGGCAGGCAATGGCAAACCACCTCTTGCCTTGAAAATCCTATGGAAATTTGTGGCTAATGGCGACTATACAGGTTTTCTTAAGGACAGAGGCGTAATTTGTTGTGATGGAGTTCAAAAGGGCTCCTCTTTAAAGGACCACAACTTCATTCCACTAGGCAGCATGATTTTGTTGTTGAGGCCAAGCAACTCTGGATCTGGTACCTGCCAGGATGGGGGACATTCTAACTCCGTGTATGCTGTCTTGAGTGGGATGTAAATTTAATCAATCATCCTGAAGCTGATGGCGCTTAATTTTTGGAGCACTTCAATTTCAGAGCACTTCATTAAAGCAAACACAGAAGGTATGATTGTGCTTCTCAAAGCTGCACTCTATACCTACCATATGTTAGGGCTATACATTTTACAGTACACTTTTATGTATATTTACTCAGAAGTAAATCCCACTGAATTTAAGTGGAGTTGGAACCCAACAGATCAATCTTATGTGTATTTACTCAGTAGTCCATTCTGTTTTGCTCAAGCATTTTATTTCCAAATAAGCATGCATAGGATTTCAACCTTAGTTGGTTAATCGTTAATTAATCAACTAAATTGTTTAATGAAGCTGAAATTAAATCTAGACCGAAAAGAAATGTGTTCAGGTAGGGAGCAAGCAGAGAATAGGTACTCGATCTGAGCTAGGCGGGGTTGTATCACCTCTGGAGGATCAGACTTGCTGCCTGGGTGTGCTCCTGAAAGCTCCATTAGTCTGTGTGACAGGTAGCTGGGAGTGCATTCTTCCCATTCATTTTGGTCTGCCAGCTCCCACCTCTCTTGGAAAGGTGGATTGGGCCGCAGTCACACAAGCCTTGGTAGCATCTAGGCTGGACTGTTGTAGCACACTCTTTAGAGATGTTTCAGAAGCACCAGCTGTCTGGAATGCAACTAGTAAGTTACTATAGGGCCAACTGCAATGAGTGCATCATGCTTATTACACTTTCTGCCAGTTTGCTTCTGGGCACCATACAAAGTTCAGATGATAATTTAAACCCACACCAGTTAGGGTTTTAAAGGTTATCTAGCACATCACCTCTACCCACATGATCTGGCTTATGCTCTTAAGGTTGGCCGAGGATGCTTTACTGCAACAGTCCTTGCTCAGGAAATTCCATAGATGGAAATCCTCACAAGGGCTTTCTCAGCTGCTGCCCCCACTTCTGGGACTCATCCCCCACCCCCCACCCCCACACTGCAAGTAATTTCCTTGCTGGAATCCCTCCAGCGGCAGTCCAAAGCTTTGTTGTTGTTGTTGTTTTAGTTAATTTGTTCCCCAGTGCTTTGAAAGATGTTTTTAGATAATGGCCTTTATGCCCTGTTTGTTGGTCTTCTAGGGAAACTGGTTTGGCTGCTGTGTGAAACAGGATGCTGGACTAGGTGGACCACTGGTCTGATCCAGTGTTCTTTCTCATGTTTTGTGAGTTGTTTTACATTGAATGTTTGTGCTGTTTACAAAAAATTGCAAACCACCTTGAGTGTTTATTTTAAATAGCAAAACTGAGTATAAACTCTAAAATAAAGTATAACTCATTCAGAGTGTAATCCATACTGATTTATACTTCTCTGTGCCCATTGACTCCACTGGACTTAGAAGGGTGTAACTCTTCTTAGGATTTCACTGTAAATGGCTGATTAGCAGGGCTACGATTTAAGCGTGTTTTGTGGGCAAATTCCACTTGTGTCACCTCCCTTCCCATTTTTCTCACTGCTATAAAGGAAAATTAAAATGGCTTTTCCTTTTGGATTGTATACAAAATTAGCAAACATTTTGCATTTCAGAAAGAAACTACAATAAGTTTCCTCCTAGCAGTAAGAACTAAAGGGCAGTATATATAAATATATATATATTTGAATATATATATATATATTTGAATTTGTTCATTTTTTATGCCGTTTCACTCAGGTTTTAGTGCAATAGGGAATATTCTGGATTTTGAGTTCTCAAACTGAAGGGAAAAAAAGAAAATACAGTCAATGTGGTATAATGAGTAGATTGTTTTACTGAAATGTAGGAAATCCAGAAAGATCCCTGCCCAGAATGTTGTTGGTCTTTAAAATGTAAGAATAGAAAAAGGCGTAACACGCAATAGGAGTGGACACTGCAGGGAATGAGACAAAGAGGAGGAACTGTTGTGAGGAATGTCAAAGACAATCCTTTAGATATGTATGTCCCAGGCTGTGAAGAGCCACCGTGATGTAGTGGTTTGGAGCAGTGGATTCTGATCTGGAGAGCCAGGTTTGATTCCCCACTCCTCCACATGAGCAGCGGAGGCTAATCTGGTGAACTGGATTTGTTTCCCCACTCCTACACACGAAGCCAGCTGGGTGACCTTGGGCTAGTCCCACTCCCTTGGCCTCACCCACCTCACAGGATGTCTGTTGTGGGGAGGGGAAGGGGAGATGATTGTAAGCCGGTTTGATTCTTCCTTAAGTGGTAGAGAAAGTCGGCATATAAAAACCAACTCTTCTTCTGTGAAGGGCATTATAGATAAAGGCTGGCACCTTAAATTATTATGATATTGTTATCCTGCCCATCCTCAGCATACCACAGAGCAGTGAACATGTTTCTCCCCTCTTATCTAAAGAAGTGAGCTGTGACTCACAAAAGCTCATGCCCTGCCAGAAATTTTGTTAGTCTTTAAGGTGCTACTGGACTCTTACTCTTTTCTACTCCCCTCTTATGGTAACCAATAACTGTATGACTAT
Source organism: Euleptes europaea (assembly GCF_029931775.1). Taxonomy (NCBI): domain Eukaryota; kingdom Metazoa; phylum Chordata; class Lepidosauria; order Squamata; family Sphaerodactylidae; genus Euleptes; species Euleptes europaea. The sequence continues at coordinate 31,272,373 of NC_079320.1, read as the reverse complement.
GTAATAAAGGAACTTAAATGTATAAAGGTTTTGCTTGCTGATTAATGTCAAGTTTTGATTGATAACTTTTGTTTACCTCTAGTTAGACAGGAGAGTGGCATGAAACGATGAGTGCTTGAGAGAACATCGTAAAGAGGGATGAAGAAACCAGATGGTATTCTGTCTGGTATTGAACTGAAATGTCAGAAAGTTCTGCACCAGGCGTAAGGCATCTCCTCCAATGAAGAGCAAAGATTGCATATTCTTCAAAATTCTATAAAGTTCCAAGGAAGTTGGAGTTCGCCCAAGGTGTTCTGATACCACATCATGCACAACACCAACTCCTGTTTCAGGTCATTGATTTGTGTTTGTGGGCTGGCCACCTGTAAATATGAAGACATAAGTATTTGGAAAGGAAAGAATGATGCCATTCTATTCTAGTGGGTTGTTTTGTTTCTGTCATATAGAAATTAAGTTTAATTTGTAAAATCAATTAAAAGTTATGTATATAGTGAGGAAAAATCACATGTCTCCTTGCTCATTTGTTCTCTCAAAAGATACCAAACTTTTTATATTATATTCACAATAAGTGTGTGAGGTAGGTTAAGCTGAGAGAGAAATGACTGGCTGAAGGTCGCACAGTGACCTTCATAGTTGAGCGGGATCTCCCTAGATGTATTTATTAATTACAAAATTTATACTTCACTTTTCTGCCCTCCTCAGCACCACCAAGGCAGCTAACAGATTAAACATATGCATAATAAAAACACATCTTAAAAACAAGTAAAACTAAACATCATTCAAACAAGTTAAAATAAAATACACATACAATATATTGCACATACATAAAAACAACAATTAAAAGTTCAGGCAGAAAGAAGGGATCACTGAGGGAACACCAGATGAAACCAAAAAAGGATTCACCTGCTGGCAGAAAATGACAACAGAAGGAGTCAGGTGAGTATCTCTAGGGAAAGAGTTCCAGAGTTTGGGCACTATGACCAAGAAAGCCCTCTCCTGGGTTGCTATTTGCCTAATCTCAGAAGGCGAGGGCACCCAAAGCAGGGGCTTGGATGATGACTGTAGTGGTTGGTTAAGTTTATAGGGAAGTAGGAAGTCCTTCAAATATGTTGGTCCCAAGCCTTTGAAGGCCTTTAAAGATCACCACCAGTGCCTTGAATGATGCCTGGAAACAGATTGGGAGCCAGCATAGATGGGCTAAAACTGTAGTGCTATGATGTGACACACTAACAGGAACAGAAAGTATTTCTTCACACAATGCATAGTAAAATTGCGGAACTCCCTGCCCTATGTGGTGATGGCTGCCAACTTGGAAGGCTTTAAGAGGGGAATGGACATATTCATGGAGGATAGGGCTGTCCATGGCTACTAGTCAAAACGAATACTAGTCATGATGCATACCTATTCTCTACAGTATCAGAGGAGCATGCCCATTATATAAGGTGCAGGATGCTGCTGCAGTCATCTATGGGCTTCCTAGAGGTACCTGGTTGGCCACTGTGTGAACAGTCTGCTGGACTTGATGGGCCTTGGTCTTATCCTGCATGGCTTTTCTTATGTTCTTATATTAACCATTACACTTCATGGGCAGTACTGGTGAGCACGGAGGCTGAGGCAGCTGTTTAAAAATTGGTATAATATGAACGGAGCAACTGACTCCTCTATGAAGACATACAGCCTTATTCTGCACTGGTTAAAGCTTCCAAATTGTCTTCAGGGCCACCCAATGTAGAACATCTGATATTAGTTAAGTCTATAGGATACAGATAAATGGATCAATACAGCCAGGTCATCTAATTCTAGAAACAAATAATTTATAGATAAAAAATGGATGAAAGAAAGTACACATAACAAGTGTTTATCAGTCATAGTTGGGTCAAAGAACACTCCTGAGCACATAAGTTGATCTGCCAGAGGTTATCTTACTCTTTCCAAAGTGAGTAAATCAGTCTTCTCCTAGAACATGCATTCTATCAATATCACCTCTGACTTGTCTGGATTCAGGTTCAACATGTTCCTGTTCTACTATTGAATCAAAACAAACCAGGCACATCTGACTCCTGCATCAAAAATTAGGCATCTATATCCAAATCTGTCAGGCTTTGGGAAACTTTCCCAAACACATTTTCAGCCTCAAGAAATTTTCATTGGTTGTAATGGGCAAGGGCCATGTCATTGTGGAAGTCTTTCTGTTTTGCATGGAGAAGGTCCCAGGTTTGATTTCTGGCACCTTCACTCAAAGGACCTCAGGCAGGGAAACATTAATAGACCCTTGGCATCTCAAGATTCTGCAGAGCTGCTGGCAATCTGAATAGATAATACCGAGCTAAACAGATAACTGATCTGGCTCAGCATGAGGAAGCTTTATGTTGTATATTCTGATACTTGTGTTCTTTCAAACCAAACCATGCATACTCATAATACCTTTAAATGAATAAATAGTTTAATGGGTGTTGTTACATTAAACCATCTTCTGTCATGTTACTGAATTTATTTATTTAAATTTATTTATTTTAAATATGTTTATACCACCAACTAATACACAGGTACTCATTGTGGCTGTCACAATACTTCCCTGTGCACAAAGGTCAAATAAGCACATGCAAGAATAGCTGAGTGGCTGGGCAGCTTTAAGGTTAGAAATGCAATGATGCAGTGCAAAACATGCACTTACAAGAAGAGGATAATGTGTTTATCTAACTTTAAAATCACAAAACCCATGATGCCTTGTTCTTGTAAGTAAATCATATGCATGACAGTTTTTAGAGATTAGGTTAATTAAGAAACTCATGAACTATGCATATGCACATAGAACTCTGCAAACTGTAATTTGACTAATACATTTTCTATGGATATCCTATACCTAGGAGCAGAAAAACAGAACTGGCAGTGTAATTCCTCCAGTGAATTTCACATGTGAATATTTTTTTTACATCCTTTCTCAGTATGGTGACTTGTGGATCTGAAATGTAATTCACCAAAGCTGCAAGTACCAGTCACAAACATCAGATGGTTATCTGCACCTAGCTTGCTTTAAACGTTTCCATTTATTTTAATCATGTATTTTTCATGTACATTTTCATGACTATCATTTAATCTATCTGCTGTCTGGAAAAGATAAGTCTGTTACTCTAGCCATAGTTTATTATTTAACGGCTGCTTTGAAGATACACAGAAAGTATCTTTTTTTTTTGGATACAGGCACTCATTTTGCACTGGAACTGTATTTTAATTATGGCCATATCTTCATAATTAGTTTGCGTGTTTGTAAGGGAAAAAAGAGTGTGGAGCTGAATTAGAGATTTTTTTGTACCTTTCTAAACACAAAGATGTGTTAAATTAGCGTTTGTTTCCATTTAAAAGCATTCAAGAAGTTTAACATCTCACTCTGCAAGCTGTAAATGAAAGCTGGTTTCTATTCTTAAATTGTTCTCTGCAATGCTTTCTGTCCTAGTATAATTAAGTAAAATTTGAAGACCAGAATTGTATTTTTACATTACATTAGTCCCATACTGTGAGATTAAATGCTTTTTGCTCAGGGACAGTGAAGTTCATAGTTCACAATCCAATGTAATGCACTCTTACATCACATTGAGATCAATGTGTTTGAATGTGACTTTTGTTAATTTTGCATAGGCATAATGCAGTATTCTTCGGATTTCTGTTTTAGGATAATTCAGAAATTATAGATCCACAATTTTGCAGTCACTGGTAGTCTTCCACCATTTTGTTATCTCTTTACCACTTTGCTGTAAGAGTAGCAGTGACTTCTGACTATATAGTCCTTATTTTTATTCATTAATTTTCATCAACATATTTGGTATAAGTGATGTACCATAAAATGGCTTTATCCTAACAAGTCCTGTAATATGTAAATATTGATGCTATGACCCGTCCATGAACTGAGGTATTTTAAACAGTTGTGCTTGTATTCCTGCCAACAACACTAGTATTAGTACTTGAAGGGAAATATTGTCCTGGGAATAAATATGACATACAAAGAACAATTAGTTCAGTCTGTATAGTATGTTCTTCATCTTAAAATATGGTTTGACAGTGTGTCTTTCTTTCATGGGGAAGATTTTGGTTATCCTATGATGACCAGTACCTGAACAATCTGGTGTCACAGCCTGTTCCACAAGTTCATCCAGGTGTCATTAACATCCTTTGAATATGTTCTTTTAAAGGAAGGTGATAAACTAACTCTTGTGAAGTCATGGAAAACATTTCTGTTCATTTCAAGAGTATTAGGATTCGCCCACACATGTACTGCCATACATAATATATGAAAGAGACAACTAGAAGAAACCAAAAAAAAGATAACTATAATAAAAATCTAAAACAAAAAATCATATTAACATATTAAATCATATGCAGAATTTGCTGTATTTTGTTTTATATGTGTGTTTTTGGAGAGGAGGCAGCATGGTATAGCCTGATCTTGTCAGATCTTGGAAGCCAAGCAGGGTCAGTACTTGGAAGGGAGACCCCCAAGGAAGACTCTGTAGAGGAAGGCAATGGCAAACCACCTCTGCTTCTCACTTGCCTTGAAAGCCCTTTGCTGGGATCGCCATAAGTCACCTGCCACTTGATGGTACTTTACACACACATGTATTTTAGTCCTGATTTTTAATTGGTTCTATGATATAGTTTGTTAAGCTTCTTTTAATTGTTAGCTGCCTTGGTGGCCCTGATTGGGCAGAATGGTGAAATATAAATGCTGTGATTAAATAAATAGAATCTAGGATCAATGAATTTTTAAAATAACACCAGCTCTCAGTGCTTTCCATGTTACCCAATTATAAATGGCCCTGCTCACAATCTGCCATAATTGTTCTGGATGAACTGGCCATAAGCATTCTGCTCACCAGGCATTTGTTTCATTCACTTGAATGGGCTCCAGTGCACTGGATTGCACTGTTAATACATACGTCTTTCTCAAAAAATAGACAATTTTATGGAGGATAGGTTTGTCAATGGCTATTAGCCATGACAGGAGCCCCGTGGCACAGAGTGGTAAGCTGCAGTACTGCAGTCAAAAGCTCTGCTCATGACCTGAGTTCAATCCCAACGGAAGTTGGTTTCAGGTAGCCGGCTCAAGGTTGACTCAGCCTTCCATCCTTCTGAGGTCGATAAAATGAGCACCCAGCTTGCTGGGGGTAAAGGGAAGATGACTGGGGAAAGCACTGGCAAACCACCCCACAAACAAAGTCTGCCTAGGAAACGTCAGGATGTGATGTCACCCCATGGGTCAGGAATGACCTGGTGCTTGAACAGGGGACCTTTACCTTTATTAGCCATGACAGGGAACAAACAATAGGAAATAGCTACCAACATGCAGTGCTTTTAGCTTCCTGATGGAGTTTACTTACTCTGTTGGAGACAGATGGGCCTTTGGTCTGATCCAGCAAAGGAGTTCTTAATCCATTCTTGCCCATGCATTTTATTTTGTGTTTCTCCAAAAATGGTAATACTTTTCTAGTTCCTTTTGATTAATATACAGAACAATTCTTTGGATAGCTTAAAGTTTTCTTCTCTTGCCAGAAACCACTCTGAAGCTAAAGCCGCCTGAACTGATCGCTCTGCAGCTGCAGTGTTATATAAGCTCAACACCATAAATTCAACACAACTGTAATAAACACAGATTTGGCCTGCCTTTAAGCAGAGCATATTGTGGGTGATCGCATTTCATCTGGGAAGGAGAAAGGAATTCCTTCCTTGTTCTCAATACATTAATCCTGAATTGATCTCTTTGTTAGATCCATTCAAATCAGTTGAATTAGTAACCCTGAAGTTGAATTAGTAACCCTTCTTGCATTCTCCTTTCCCTCCTATGAATATAAACAGTAGTTATGACACTAGTAGAATGCTGTCTGTAGTGTTTATGTGACTGTATCATTTTCCATGGTAATGTAAGTAAAACAGAGATGCAGTAGATATTTTTTCTTTCCTACTGGACTGCGCCATTTGGAACAGCCAAGAGTTACTGCCAATGCACAGGAGACTCCAGTTCCCGCTCTGAAGGAAGGGCATCTTGATCTTTGGGTGTTTCTCGCCCATTACTAGGGGTAGGCAGGACTAAACTAACAACTCCCTATCTCCTGGCGAGGAACACCTCCCCTTCCAGTTCTTCTCCTGCCTTCGCTGGGGTGAGAGCGTTGCAGCCGTAGCTGCTGCCTAGGTCTATTGAAATTAGGTTAGAATAGATCATTTTCCTTACATTGTTGTATCCAATCGCTTTTTAAATTTAAGCTCCCGGCTCTGCAGACTATCAGCTGAGCCGCGGGAGAACAGCTAAGCCGTGGGAAAGAGGCGGCAAATGAAATGGCTGCTGGAGAAGCTGCATTGGAGGACATCAAGCTCCTTTCTGATGCAGATCAAGAATTGGCCTTAAATTCGGATCCCGTCGTTAGCTGCCCTGGTGGACTATCGGAGAGGGAGACCAGAAAGTCGCCGCCGCCATCTACTTTGGCTGGAAAATGGCTGAAGAAAAATAAGTCTAATGGCGGGGGGAATGGCAGCAGCCGCAAGCACCAGCTTAAGCAGAGTTCTGCTTCGACCTCTAAGGTCCCCGCCGGATCCTCTGCTGTGCCTTTGGGTGTGGAGCCCAGGATACCTACAGAGGGTAAAGTAACCCCCCCTTCTGAGAAAGGGGGATCCCCCAAGAACCCCACATTTGAACAGATATAATATGATAGAGGGCTCAATGGAAAGACATTTTTAGAGGCTCCAATCTCTTATCCTACCCTTCCAGCAGGGTTACCCTCCTCAAAGACCTTCAGCCACTTCCTCAAAGGTTTTCATATAGTTGGACATCTTCCCCTGGGTCCTCAGCCATATTTTAACCCATGCAGGAGGAGCCTGGCTACATCCAAAGCGCCCCCTCTAGGCAGTGGGCCACTAAGGCAGCTATGAAAGCAGTGCCAAATATCCAAGAGCAGAGAAATGAAACCTACCAAGAGCAGAGAAATGAAACCTACCAAGAGCAGAGAAATGAAACCTACCCTGTGGTTAGGGATTCTGGGGCTGACAATAAGGAGGGAGAGTTCGTTTCAGACAAAGAACTCCCCATTGTTCAGGAACAGCAGCCTCGGCTGTGCTGTTCCGATGATTTCCAGCCTCTTTTGGCCAAGGCACTTTTTGCTTTAGACCTATCTGATGAAGCTGAAGCACCTGAGGAATCTAAGTCTAAATCCAGACGTAAAGGTTCCAAGGAATATTTTCCACAATGGAGGCCCAGACTGTTAAGGTCCCCTTACCAGAATACTTTGAGAAAGTTATTAGAGCTGAATGGGAGAAACCCCTACATAATAAACAGTTCTCTGTCAATGCCAAGAAACTATATGATATGGCCTCACATGCAATGGATATGTTGGAATTGCCTGTGGTAGATGCTCCTATCTCTGCCCTTCAGTCCTCTGACTTCCGGGCGGAGGATGGAGTGGGCCTTATTAAAGATCATCTCAATAGGAAAATGGAATTTCTTTCCAGAAAGGTGCATGAGGCAGCTGCACTGTCTATTCAGGCCAATACCACTATAGCACTCATGGCTAGGGCTTCAAATGCCTGGATAAAGAAGCTCACTCAGCTTCTACCCACCACAGATTAAAAAAAAAATAGCCAAGGGCCTGTCTCGAGTGCTAAAGGCGTCCTCTCTTATGTCAGATGCCTCCTTGGACGTAGTGATCTTCGCTGCTAGAGTGGTCGCCTGCAATACGGCCATTTGCAGGGCCCTATGGGTAAGGCCATCGTCGGCTGAGTCCACGTCCAAGACCATGTTAATGGGTCATCCATACAAGGGTGGAAAGTTATTGGAGAGAGACTAGATAGGATGCGCTCCGAAATTAAGGATAAAATAGGGCAATCCTTAAATCCCATAAAAAGGAACCCCGTCCTGGCCAATACTCTGTCATTTCGATCCTACCATACCTTATCCAGGTTCAGACAGGATAGCAGTGATGCCAGGGATCCAGTGGTGGGGGGAAGGTTACAACTTTTCCTTCCACAGTGGCATCACTCCCAGACAGATGCTTGGGTACTACAACTAATTCAGCAGGGATGTCTAATTGAATTTCATCACAAGCCTCCAGATCGCTTTGTCGCCATCGCCATGCTACCGCAGTGCTGTAAAACATCAGAGAACTATGGAAGCCATTCCTCACTTGATCCAGATCAGGGCCATAGAGGAAGTACCTATTCAGGAACGTCTCCAGGGAGTTTACTTCATATTTTTCACAGTCCCCAAAAGAATGGGGACTGGAGGGCTATCCTGGATCTCAAATTCCTCAATTGATTCATCCAGGCCAAACATTTTCGCATGGAGACACTGCGAACCATCATAGAGACAGTGCGTCCAAACACCTTCATGACATCCATAGATCTCACAGAGGCTTATATGCATATCCCCATCCATCAGTCCCACCGGTGCCTTCTGAGAATCAACTATATGAACCTTCATTTACAGTTCAGGGCATTACCATTTGGGTTGACATCTGCCCCCGAGTTTCCCCCCCCCCAAAAAAAAGTGATGGTAGCTATTGTGGCGATGTTAAGGAAGGAAGGAATCCAAGTACATCCCTACCTAGATGACCTACTCATATGTGCCACCTCATACAACCTGGCACTTCAGCACTCCACTCAAGTCAGCACGGCACTCGAAACGCACGGCTATCTTATAATCAAAGCCAAAAGCTTGCTAAGCACGTCACAGAGGATCCTATATCTGGGAGTGGTCATAGATTCCACCACCAATCCAGTATTTTCCTCCCAACAGACAAGGCCCTCAAAATTGCGGTGGTGGCCAAGTCCACGGTAAAGTCGTCACGACATCGACTGATGGCTCTGACAAGGCTCCTAGGCCTCATGGTATCCTGTCTAGGCCTGATTCCTTGGGCTCACTTCCACTCCCAAACACTTAAAGCAGCACTGCATCCATTCCAGCTGTTCATCACACACAAGATAGACAAGACCCTCTCTCTCAGTCCGGTGGCCAGGATGAGCCTCTTATGGTGGACCAAAGTCAACAGTCTAACAGTCGGACAACTGTATCTACACAAACAGCCGGTCCAGGTGTTTACAGACGCCAGCCTTGAGGGATGGGGAGCCACGGTGGCAGACTCTTTGGCTCAGGGCGTATAGAGCCAGTCAGAAACAACTCTCCACATCAATCTCCTCGAACTCAGGGCAGTACGCTTAGCCCTCATCAAATTGCACGACCTTGTCAGAAACAAACACGCGCTAATCAGGACAGACAATGTGGCGACCAAGCCCCACATCAACAAGCAGGGTGGGTCTCGCTCCTCTCGCTTGCACCAGGAGTCATCGGCCATCATGATCTGGGCAGAAAAACACCTTTTGTCTCTCAGGGCAGAACATGTACAGGGCATCCACAACATTCAGGCAGACTGGTTAAGCCGTCAGACCCTCCAGGAAGGGGAATGGATGCTGAATGCACAAGTCTTTCAAGCCATCACCAGCTGGTTTGGAACGCCCACGGTGGATCTGTTCGCCTCAGTCCAGAATCGTCAGGTGGATAGGTTCTTCTCCCGGTTCTAACATCCAAAAGCGGAGCAAGTGGATGCTCTTCTGACTCAGTGGCCTCCAGGTCTCCTATATGCCTTTCCACCACTGCCTATCCTTCCGAAGGTCATCAGGAAGATAAGGACGGAGAGAGCGGAAGTCTTCCTGATCACTCCCAATTGGCCACACCGGCCATGGTTTCTGGCACTCATGGGGCTCTCCACCAGGGCACCCTGGCAGATTCCGACATCCTTGGATCTCCTTCTACAGGGACCAATGATTCATCCAGATCCAGGATGGTTTCAATTGACCACTTGGATGTGGAAAGGGCAAGGCTCTTAGCCCTTGGTCTTTCCGTGGAGGTGGTGGGGACCATCCTTAAAGCCAGACGTCCTTCTACTACAAGGATATATCAATACATCTGGAAAGCCTTCTCCAGGTGGTGTCACTGGAAGACAATCAACCCTATCTCTCCTAAGCTACCTCAGTTACTGGACCTTTTACAGAACGGTGCACAGCAGGGCCTTAGAGCGGCAACCTTACGAAAGCAAGTGTCTGCTTATTGCCTCAGTCTGTCTGGATATTGATGGGATTCCTCTGTCATCGCATCCTCAGGTTAAGGCTTTTATTAAAGGAGTAGCTCAATCTACCCTTCCGGTGACACACCGCTTCCCTGCCTGGAGACTGAACACTGTACTTTCTGCTCTAACCAAAAGTCCCTTCGAACCTATGAGGGAAGTTCCCTTACGATTAATAAGGATGAAGACCTTATTTTTAGTTGCCATAACCTCTGCCATGAGGGTTTCGGAATTGGGTGCCCTCTTTATTCGCAAGGACTTACGTATCTTTCACAAAGATAAAGTCGTTCTACGTACTGATCCCTTGTTCATCTTCAAAGTGGGTTCCCAGTGTCATCAGTCTCAGGGGCTTCACCTCCCTTCCTTTTGTCCTTATCCTTCTACTCCCAGAGAGCGGAGTTGGCACACCTTGGACTTGCGTAGAGTTATTCATATTTATATATCTAGAACTGAATCCATTAGGAAAACAAAATTATGTTTATCTCCATTTCTGCACCCAACAAGGGACTTCTCATGTCCCAACCGTCTATCAGCATATCCATTAGACAATGCATCAGAGAACCCTACCTAGCCAGTAGTCGCCAAGTTCTGAATGGGATCACAGCCCATTCACTACGAAGCGCAGCCACATCAGCCGCATTTTTCAAACAAGCCTCGACTAAGAGATCTGTAAAGCGGCTGCTTGGTCCAACATGACTACTTTCATTAGACTTTATCGAATCAATACTATGGTATCCGTTGAAGCGGCATTCGGCAGACGTATTTTACAGCATGTGGTGGAAGATGATGAGGACTGAGTTCCCACCCGTTATATCATTGCCCTTGGAGATCCCAAAGATCAAGATGCCCTTCCTTCAGAGCGGGAAAGGTACATTGTTTACTCACCGTGAAGGTCCTTTCCGCTCTGAAGTAGAAGGGCATCTTGCCCACCCAGAGATGGCAACATCATCTTATAAGGGTGGACTGAAGCACACCAAACTGACCTACAGATTCGATTGGCCTAATAATATTGTAGCAATACATATAGATTGGTTCTAAGTTTATTGTTCAGTTTATTGTTGTTTGTACTCCTTGTTTGTGAGTGCTTTTCCCTGTTTCTTTAGCTTGCTGTAGAATAACTGGAAGGGGAGGTGTTCCTCGCCAGGAGACAGGAAGTTGTTAGTTTAGTCCTGCCTACCCCTAGCAATGGGCGAGAAACTTCCAAAGATCAAGATGCCCTTCTACTTCAGAGCGGAAAGGACCTTCTCGGTGAGTAAACAATGTACCTTTTTCTACATGAGTGTGAGGTTTGTTGCTTATGGACAAGAAATAAGAACTCTTCTACTTGAGGCACAGGAAGTCCCAGTCTGGCATATTGTCAGAAGCAGATTCCTTCTGTCCAGTGCAAGGGGTCACTTGGCAATCCAACCAAGCAGAAGGAAAGGTATCTTCACAATGGATGTTGTACGAAAGGTATGTCACATTTTCAAAAAGTGGTTCTGTCCATATTTAGGGTTGCCAACCTCCAGGTGATTCCAAGAGAATTCACATATAGTCCATTTAAATCTTTTTCAAGAGCTGAATAGCCCAGTTAACAGACTGATAGTGACACAGGCATTTCAGTCTTCTTCAAAAGCTGCATAGCCTAGTCAGCAGACTGGTAATGACACAGGAAACGTGACCACCTGTTTGGGTTCAAGGTTTTCACAAAAAAAAAGCATCAGCCTGATCTTCTATTCACAATTTACAAAAACCACTGAGAGTTCTGAAACACACAATTATCTTCCAGAATTCTGAATGATACCCCATTGAAGTTCCTCCCCTCCCCAAACCCCGTTCTCCTTAGGCTCTGCCCAAAAATCTCCAGGTACTTCCCAATCTGGAGATGGCAACCCTATCCATGTGGTTTTGAGAAGTGCATGTCTGCAATCAGAACAAAATTAATTACCCTGATGGTGTTTTTAGCAATGTAAATCACATATTTTGACTGGCTGTGATACCAACTGTCTGTAATACATGGGCACTTTCCATATGGGGAACTTTGTTAGGGAAAGAGTGGGTTTTGGTTCAGTGGGAAAGGACATGCTTTGCATACAGAAAGCCCTCCAGGTTCAGACTCTGATACCTCCAGTTAGAGGATTTCAGGTACCAGGTGTTGGGGAAGTCTTGTCCTTGCCGGAAACCTTGGAGAAATACTTACCAAGTCAGGTTAGGCAACACCAAGCTGGACAGACCAATTTCTGACTTGGTATGGCAGCTTCATGTCCCTATGTTAGAGCCCAGGCTAGCCCAATTTCATGAGATCTTGGCTGCTAAGCAGGGTCAGCCCTGGCTAGTGCTTGGATGGGAGACCACGAAGGAATTCTAGGGTTGCTACACAGAGGCAGGCAATGGAAAACTACCTCTGGGCATCTTATACCTTGAAAACCCCACAGGGTTGCCATAAGTCAGCTGTGACTTGACTGCCAAAAAACAAACAAAAACCTAGAGGCAAGATCCTTTAATAAAATGTTTGGACATTCTTCGTTATATAGCCAGATCACAATTGCGGTATTTTGGCAGATATATAAGACCTAGATACTGACAGCGCAATCCTAAACAGAGCTGCATCCTTTGAAGCTCATCAACTTATAAGGGTGTAACGATGCTTAGGATTGCACTGTCCATGACATAACGAGAACATCGGTAAACCTTTGTAACCCCTCAGTCGGAGAAGCAGCAAGAACAGCTCATGCTAAGCATTTATTTCCTGGCGCACAAAATCTGATTGGGCCATCAATACAAAAGAGCTCTACATTCCAAGCAGAAAGCAGTCTTAGGCAAGCCCTTTGCATGCTGAAAGAGAACATTGGTTTCATGAGGGGTAAAATAGAATACAATACAAAAAGGCAGAGACAAAAGCTTACAAACGCACCATTATTCTAAAAGAAAAGTGTGGGAGATGCGTTCCTTATTTAAGCAAGGCTTTTGTACTGTGTGAAATAACATTTTCTCATCATTTGCAGTTTGGTGCCAATTAACAAGGGAAATGAGTAGTGAGGACATGCTGGTACTTGACATTTTGGTCAGGATACAGAATTAATTAGAAGTGCACCTCTTATTGTAGTAACGAAGTGTGTGCTAACTCTTATCAGTCCAAGAACCTCAGAACATGAAAAGGCAAGTTATGAATGTCCTTTTTATTCCAGGCTGACTTTACCTCAGTGTGAATGACATTCCCTTTACCATTATTTCTCCAGGTTGACACCGTACATTGAATCAGTCCTAAATCCCCGGGGGGTAGCAGGGACAATTGTTCTGTAGTTCTTTATTTTTAGGGCTCTGTTTACAAAGGTTTGCAGCCCAGAATGAATTAATTAATTCCCCTAGGAGATATTGGGAGGTGAGCTGGAAAGAACTGCTGGTTTGTTGCCTTATGAGCTACATTGATTATTTTTTAAAAAATGTTAATCCCCCATGGAGTTTGGGCTTCTACCTGCCCTTTCCCTGGTAGCCTCAGCCATGGCACTTGGAAGCTGGAGGGAGGTTACTGTCAACGGGAGCTGCGCCCAGGTAGCTATCTTCAGCTATATGTATTATTTATTTGACTGATAGATAAGTTCATTGTTGTAATTACATGATCATAACAAGCATAACATCAAAAGCAAAAACGTAAGCATAAAATAAACCGTGCAACCATGAAAACAAAGTGCCAAGAGTGGCTACATTCAGAACAGAATCTAAAACTACAGTTTAACCAAGTGTCTATCAAGGTTAGTACAATATTTTTTTCTGGTTTTAAAAGATGATAAGGCAAAAATAGCCACCTGATGACTGACATTAGGAAAGACACCCATCAGTAAAAACTGAATAAGGTCCACGTCTGTGCCTGTGAAGATGATAATACGACCCAACTACCTTTCTCTTTTTGCCTTCATAGAAGGGGCAATATAAGTTATTGTGTTTGAGGTCTTCCACTTGACCCTGGCTACAGGGGAAGAGGCGGCATATAAAAACCAACTCTTCCTCTTCTAAGTACCATGAAGTGAATTAGTTTTTCTTAAAGGAAGGGTACCAGAGAGAGAATTTTGAGTGCTGAACCAGGGCAGTATCTCAGCTGGCATCATGCTTGTGGAGCTAGTCATGGACACCTGGAGATCCACATCAGGAAACATCCCAAAGTTTTCAGTGACAAGCACCTCATGTAGATCCCATGGAATGTGGAGAAAAATAGCTTACATCTGGATTCAGTGGATTTCTTCAGAACCAATGAAAACAGAGAACAGAATAAATAAAATTTATTTGTGGCTAGTATGCCAGATAAAAGAGGTAAAACAGAAACTGACGATACAACAGAAACTGACCATACAACAACAAATCAGAATTTTAGGTTATAATTTTGTTTTATTATATTTTTTTCATGCTTTGCCTTTCTTTATCTGGTGAAGAACTTCAGGAAAGTTTTGAGGAGAAGCACATGTTTTACCCAGTTATAATAAATCTGTTTGATAAAAGAACAAAAATGCCTGAGTCCACAAGATTCTGCAGGAAGGTTTATATTAGAAGATACTTCATCTCCTGAGGATTGTTTTTGTCTTGGAATGGAGACTTGGACCACCCAGTCTACCTCTCAATTAATCCCCTGGTATGTGTTTGTGTATATGGCTGTCTGTAAGTCTCCATCCAAATCATATAAACTTGCTGCTTGTGGGACCAAAAGTGGATATAATTTGAGATCACAAGGTGTTTTTCTTCCTAGAATATTCCATATCGGAATGCAGCAAGATAAATTCTACTTAGTTCTCTCTGAGGACAAGGAATTAGCTACAGGAAGGTTTCACATAAGTGGCCTAGGTTATCATCCACAACATATATGGTTATCTCTAACATATATGGCCGCCTAATGAAGCTAAAAAGACTAGCAGTGCATTCCTAACCAGTGTTACAGTCTTCAAAGTTCATTAACTTCAGTTAGTTTAGAAGGCTGTAACTGTGGTTAGTATTGTACATAGAAGATAATGCAGTTTATCAGACCCTATGATACAGCATATCTGGGGATCTCAAAACTAAAAGTATCCTAAAAACACTTTCCTTGGAATAAGGCTCATTGAATAGTCCTGAGTGCAGCGAGTAGAGTTTCACAGGCTTGCTCTCTAAACTACCCAATAACCCATTCACTTATTTATGCAGATTGCAGACAACAAAACCTCAAAAATGCCTTCAAGTATGTAGATTCTTGCACACTGGCACATCCTTTAGGCAATTCAGATCCATCGGATTGCCTCTATAAGAATATTACCACCTCTCATGATGAACCTGTGTTCATCATTCAGAAGTGATGGCAGGAGGCCCATTTGATTCTCTATGATTCTGTGAAAAAAGAGATACTGCTTGACACTTGCTTCTAGAGCAGGCATTCGTTCTAAACTGGCTTCTATCAGATGTTAGAACCATGAGGGAAAGTGCGTCTGAGAATGTATATAATAATCCAAGAATTTTCTGATTGTGACTCCATCCCATTCATCTTTGATTGCATCTGAGGACCAATTCACATCACTATTTTTTTTTAGCTGAGAAAGTCACTACAATGTGAATTTCCACATTAATACATGCAACTCTTAAGAGAGATTTTCCTACACAGTAAAAAAAAATATCACAAATATGTATCATGACATGGTAAACTACAATCTTATCACAAGAGAGAAAATTTCAAAGGACCATTTTGCCACTTAAGCATTCATGGCATAAATAATAATACAATATTAGAAGCAGAACTGAGTTCTGCAGATGTCTGAGGAAAGGCACTAATTGCTTCTTAGAAGCATAGCATCAATACAATTAAAATGTTCTGACTGAATAAAATGCTTCATAAAGGGTACACTAATTTGGGATCGCCAAATTATCTGTATTAAGTTTTTTTTAATCCGTCAGATGCTACTTCAAAATGAAAGTTTTAAAATGTTTACAGACCTAATTCAGGAAACCTCTAGGAATATATTAATATATTTTATATTCTACATAAACCTTCCTGTATATATGATTTGAAAAGGGAAGAGCAAGTCAATGAAATAAAAAGATTTGGCATCTGACCCCCTTGTGTGGGTGGTATCAGGTGACATTTAAAAAACCAAATCTACCTGGTGTTGCTGTGAGAAATGAAGATACAATGTATCTTCATTTCCCACAGGAGGGGAAAGCAGTAAAAGAGGGGTTTAGAGGAAAACTACATGTTACACTTCTCTCAAGTAATGCATCCACTGGAATCACTATCTATAATCTCTCCCACCCAGCCACCTACCATGGGTATTGAGGGCCTTAGCTTTGTAAAATCCACATTATAATGTTCTAGGGCATCCAGGTATCCCAATACAGTGGGGGATCTCCCACTACCAAGCTCCTACTGCTCCAGGCTCCTGCCAGTATGTACCCGGAAGTGATAATGGCAATGCTCTAGAAATTTCCCAACTCTATTTGGTTTTACCATACAGATTTGGGAAATTCCTAGAGTGCCACTGCAATGTCACTTCCAGCTATGTTACTGGAAGTGATGGTGCAACATCATGCACCATAACATCATCCTGTCCTCCACCACCCCAGCTCCCAGGAGTTGCCAGCAGATGGCTGACAACCCTATAATGTTTCCAGTCTTTAAAGTGAATGCTGCTAGGGCATGGCAAAAAAAGGGAGAATTTACTACAGAAGTACCACTTGGTAGGAACATTCATATGGCAAACATACTGTATAATCTGCTCTGAAAATATGAGCCATAGAACACCAGGAGTTTACAACTTTTTATTTAACAAGAGCTACTTCTGAATAATTAAAAAAAACATAAGCTACTTCCACTCTTCCCTGCATGTGACCAAGTTTTGTCCTGTCCTAGAACAGAACATGAACTAGGAAGAGTACCAGAAATGAAGCTATCAGTTACTCAGCACAAAGAAAATTCTCTGAATAAAACGTTCTAGAGACGATACCAATCTTTTCCCAGGTTTTCTAGAGGACACACCAGCTACTCTGCAGCAGTCAATGAGTTATGGATAGTAGCCTTCTGAAGACCCCTGCTTCTGGCCAATGCCATGGGAAGGATTACTGGTTTATTATTATGACACAGTGGTGTTTATTCTGAGCTCCTATGCCAGGGATGGGGAACCTTTTTTCCGCCAAGAGCCATTTGGACATTTATAACATCATTCGCGGGCCATACAAAATTATCAACTTAAAAATTAACCGACCAAGTCCCAAGCAGGCTGCTGCCCTGATGCAAGCAGGCAGGCATCCAACCAGCGGCGCACTGGCCACCTGGTGGCACAGGATGGTCTGTTGCACCAGCCAGGCGTAGCTGTCCAGCCGCATTCTGGAGTTGCTCCTGCTCCGCATGGTCGGGGCCGGATTCTACAGCCGGCTCCTGCTACCTCCGCCTTCAGGGATGAAATGAGGACACACTAGCTAAGAACTCCCCTCCCCCCTGCGCGCACATTCTGGTCCTGCCTCCTTTAACCCCTCCATTGTTGCCACTTCCACCCTTAGCCCTCTTGTAGTATAGAGGGAATATCTTTCTCCATGGCCCGGGTGGGAAAGGGTTAACACAGTTTCTTCTGCAAGGGGGGAAAGGGGTTCCTTTTTGCAGCAAAATAAACTCACATCCGCCTTGAATAGAGGCTATTCCTGTCCACGGGAGGGGGTGGATCACCATTCTTAGAGCCTTCTGAGCTAGAGATGGGCCAGGACCCACGAAGGGCCAGACCAAATGATTTTGGGGGCCTTAAACAGCCTCCAGGCCTGACGTTCCCCAACCCTGTCCTATGCCATCATTCATTACCAAGTAGGTCTCCATGGTGGTGGCAAGAGCCGTCAACTCAAAGCTGACTGATAGTGACCCTGTAGGGTTTTCA
Source organism: Euleptes europaea (assembly GCF_029931775.1). Taxonomy (NCBI): domain Eukaryota; kingdom Metazoa; phylum Chordata; class Lepidosauria; order Squamata; family Sphaerodactylidae; genus Euleptes; species Euleptes europaea. The sequence goes on along the minus strand of NC_079320.1, from coordinate 31,254,423 downwards.
AGGCAAGAGATATTTGGAGGTGGTTTGCCATTGCTTGCCTCCATGTGGGCTAAGAGAGTTCTGAGAGAACTGTGGCTGGCCCAAGGTCACCCAGCAGGCTTTATGTGGGTGAGTGGGGAATTGAACCCAGTTCTCCAGATTAGAGTCTGTCACTCTTAACCTCTATACCATGCCTTTTGATAATCTATATCAGACTATGATATAGCTTTTCTGAGTTTCACTCATTGCTTATTTATCACTCTTGTTGTGTTCAGTAATAGAGCACATGGTTTGTATGGAGGAGGTCTCAGTTTCATTCCCTGGCATCTCCAGATCTTAGCAGCTATTGGGAAAGATCTTTCTCAGCCTGAGAGCTGATGATAGTCAAAACAGGAAATATTGAGCTAGACCAACTCAGTGTAAGATGGTTTCATATGTCCACATAGGATTGCCAACCTCCAGGTACTAACAGGAGATCTCCTGCTATTACAACTGATCTCCAGCTGATAGAGATCAGTTCACCTGGAGAAAATGGCCGCTTTGGCAATTGGACTCTATGGCATTGAAGTCCCTCCCCTCCCTAAACCTCGCCCTCCACAGGCTCCGCTCCAAAAACCTCCCACCGGTGGTGAAGAGGGACCTGGCAACCCTATGTCCAAACCATATATGTTAGCATAAAGCAATTTCCTATTTATTAGGTGCTTTAATTTTCACCTTGCACATGGGCCCCAAAGTTAGAAGATTGTCTCTACCTAATATAATTAGAAAAGGAAATGAGCTTTTCTTTAATGGACTGGGTTGGAAGTCTGTCCCTGGCTAATATAATTAGAAAGGGAAATAGCTTTATTTGTAAATGATGACCACGATTCATTGCACAGTTATGTGAGCATTGGACTTAAGCATGCATAATTGCTTGCTGGAATTCAGCCAAACGTACTGTATTTTTATTCAAGAGTGTGCAAATGCTTTTAAAAATAATTAAGATACAATGAAAAGACCTGACTTTTATACCTATAACCAAGCAAGTGATAGCTAGAGTGGATTTCTCAAGATCTTTTAGAATCAAACAATTTCATAGCCAATGATAATGAAAGTTAGCTGTTCTTATTCATGGGATATCTATACATGCACACATACTCTTTTCAGGATGCATCCATGCACTCTTGCATCAGTGGTACCATGGCAAACATACATATACAGCCATATTTGAATACTGTTCTGTCCTAGAGTAAGCATCTGTTGGTATGAGTATTTATGGAAAGCTTATCTAGTTAGAAGCATAATTCCAAGCATCTATGTGCATTTGTTTGGAACAAATGTTTGAATATTGCCTGTGGCCTTTTCTAGCTCTAATTTGAATCAATATCAATCTGGTGGAGATAAACCAAAAGAAAAGTATGGAAATTCACAGTTAGAATCTTCCTGCAGTGTTGCCATGATACTGTGGCACACATAGTGTGTACAATTACTTGATGTTCCTGATAAGGACAATATGCATAACCACAAAAGGAAACTCAGCTTACAGTAGCATTGATTCTCTATTTCTTTTTTTTAATCAGCCAGCACTGCAGTCTGAACATGCTTGTAGCTTGTTTATTTTAATTATCTTTCCTTATTTCACATGGGCTCTCCCTACAATGACAGTTACTGTGATATTATATATATATATATATATATATATATATATATACACACACACACACACACACACACACACACACACAACTTTTTTATTTAATGAAAATTGTATTTCATATTTGTAGAAGAAATACATAACAAAATGCCCTATTGCTGTTAGGTTTGCCAGCAGGCCTAGAGAAAAGTGTCCCATCCCTTTATTAGGGGCTTTATGGGATATTATTTATCAGGTGATGTTATTTACCTCCAAGCCCTAAAAAGCTTCATCTACCAATTTCCACACATTCAGAGGGATTCTAAGGGAGAAGGCATTTTTCTCCAGTCCTGTTGGCAATCCTAGTTACTGTAGAAACTCAGTTGCAAACACCATGTGACAAATGGTCCATAAGATCCAGACCCTCCTCTAGCTACAATCCCTCTTCCAGAAGAAGATACTTCAAGTATATCCAAATCAAACATCCCCTTGTAGCAGGTAAGCAAAAGTCCTCATTCTGATATGAAACAGTAAACTCTGTAACTGATAGCTTCATTTCTGGTACTCTTCCTAGTTCATGTTCTGTTCTAGGACAGGACAAAACTTGGTCACATGCAGGGAAGAGTGGAAGTAGCTTATATTTTTTTCATTACTCAGAAGTAGCTCTCATTAATTAAAAAGTTGTAAACTCCTGAGTTCTATGGCTCATACTTTCAGAGACAGATTATATTGTACGTTTGCCATATGAATGCTCCTACAAGTGGTACTTCTATAGAAAATTCTCCCTTTTCTTGCTGGCAACTCCTGGGGACTGGGAGGGGGGGACAGGATGATGTTATGGTGCATGATGTTGCACGATCACATCTGGTTACATAGCTGGAAGTGACATTGCAGTGGCACTCTAGGAATTTCCCGAACTCTGTAACCACTGCATCTGGTTCTTCTCATTGCTCAATCAGCTGGCCAGCCCTAATGAGGGATGGAGGTGGTGGGCAGTGTCCATCCTCAGTGGATAAGCCCACGTCACCTTGCTAGATCAACACTTTCAGTGAAACACTATACCCTGAAAAGCAGGTGAGAAAGGGGTTGGCTGTTATCCTTATTTCCTGTCCTTAGTGGCAGAGAAACTGCATGCTTGTTGTCAGAGCAATCCTCCCTGGGAAGGAAATGCCTGAAAAACCATGGGCATCAAGACAATAGTGAAAATTATTCCCTCCCAACGGGCATATCAGTTTCCACTGTGTTCATCAACATGAAGGCAACTCCAGTTGGTAAGCTATTTTACATAAGAACATAAGAAAGGCCCTGCTGGATCAGACCAAGGCCCATCAAGTCCAGCAGTCTGTTCACACAGTGGCCAACCAGGGGCCTCCAGGAAGCCACAAACAAGACGACTGCAGCAGCACCATCCTGCCTGTGTTCCACTGCACCCAAAATAATAGGCATGCTCCTCTGATACTAGAGAGAATAGGTATGCAGCATGACTAGTATCCATTCTAACTAATAGCCATGAATACCCCTTTCCTCCATGAATATGTCCACTCCCCTCTTAAAGCCCTCCAAGCTGGCAGCCATCACCACATCCTGGGGCAGGGAGTTCCACAATTTAACTATGTGTTGTGTGAAAAAATACTTCCTTTTATCTGTTTTGAATCTCTCACTCTCCAGCTTCAGCAGATGACCCCGCATTCTAGTATTATGGGAGAGGGAGAAAAACTTCTCCCTGTCCACTCTCTCCAAACCATGCATAATTTTATAGACCTTTATCGTGTCTCCCCTTAGCCGCCTTCTTTCCAAGCTAAACAGCCCTAAGTGTCTTAACTGCTCCCCATAGTACAGTTGCTCTAGTCCAGGGGTGGGGAACCTCTGGCCCGCGGGCGAGATAATTTTGTCCGGCCCCTGGCCCGCCTGCCGAGGTTGGGAGCTCCACAGCCCACCTGCCGAGGCCAGGAGCTACACGGAGCTAGCTATCGCTAGCCAGGCCCTCCTCTCGGCATTTCAGGCTTCACTGGGAAGCGGGAGCGCATGCACAAAAAACGGAAGGTGGATTGGATGATTGTTGGGGCGTTTCCCCTAAGTCTCCCGGCTTCCTTTTCCTTGTTTTCGGTTCCTCGTGAGAGAGAACACGTGCATCTGAGAGAGAGCCCCATGAGGGATGTGTGTGTGTTGGGGAGGGGAAGCCTCCCTTTCCTTCCTTCCTTCCTTCCTTCCTTCCTTCCTTCCTTTCTTTCTTTCTTTCTTTCTTTCTTTCTTTCTTTCTTTCTTTCTTTCTTTCTTTCTTTCTTTCTTTCTTTCCTTCTTTCCTTCCTTCCTTCCTTCCTTCCTTCCCTCCCTCCCTACTCTGCATAGCCTCTGCTAGGGTTGCCAATCTCCAGGTGGTGGCTGGAGACCTGGCAACCCTAGCTTCTACCCCCCCTCCGCCGAGAGAGCTACGCCTGGTATGCCCCCCGAATGATGTTATAAATATGCAAATGGCCCTTGGCAAGAAAAAGGTTCCCCACCCCTGCTCTAGTCCCTTAATCATTTTGGTTGCTCTTTTCTGCACCTTCTCAAGCTCTGTAATATCCTTTTTTAGGTGTGGTGACCAGAACTGTACACAGTATTCCAAGTGTGGTCTCACCACAGATTTGTACAAGGGCAGTATGATATCAGCAGTTTTATTCTCTATTCCTCGTCTAATTATAGCCAGCATGGAATTTGCCTTTTTTACAGCAGCCGCACACTGGGTTGACATCTTCATTGAGCTATCCACTACCACCCCAAGATCCCTTTCTTGGTCTGTCGCTGCCATCACAGATCCCATCAGTGTATATGTGAAGTTGGGATTTTCCCCCCCAATATGCATCACTTTACACTTACCGTATATACTCGGGTATAAGCCGACCCGAGTATAAGCCGAGGTCCCCAAAAATGGGGAAAAATTAGGCACCCACGTCTAAGCCGAGGGGGAAATGCACCCCCTCACCCCCCCGCAGGCTTACCTGACCAGGCTCCAGGCGCGCAGGCAGGCGGTGGCGGCGGCCCCCTCCCTGCGCGCAGGAGGCCTCGCATGGTCAGCTGGCAAGCGGGAGGACCAGCCCGGGTGAGGTGGGGGGGGAAGAAACTGCCGCTGCCCAGCAGAAGGCACGATCGCGCAGAAGGTGCGATGATCGCGCAGAAGGCGCGATCGGGTGGGGTGGGGGTGGGGGAAGAAGCTGCCATTGCCTCCGCACAGAAGGCGCGATCGGGTGGGGTGGGGGGGAGAAGGCAGGACAGCCCGCCCATCAGCTGGCCGGTGGGAGCGCGCTGGGAGAGGGCCCGGCAGGCGAATTACCGTATTGACCCAAGTAAAAGCCTAGGTGAGTTTTTTAAGCCAAAAATCATGGCTAAAAAACTCGGCTTATACTCAAGTATACGGTATTCACATTGAATCTCATTTGCCATTTTAATGCCCATTCTTCCAGTATGCAGAGATCCTTCTGGAGCTCTTCACAGTCCAATTTTGTTTTAACCACCCTAAATAATTTGGTGTCATCTGCAAACATGGCTACTTCACTGTTTAACCCCAACACCAGGTCATTGATGAACAGGTTGAAAAGCTCCGGTCCCAACACAGATCCCTGAGGCACCCCACTGCTCACATCCCGCCATTGTGGGAACTGACCATTGATTCCTACTCTCTGCTTCCTATTTTTCAGCCAGCTCTCAATCCATAAGAGGATTTATGTGTGCATTGGCTTCTGTCACCAACCACAACAAAAAGCTGGTTGTATTGGCTTGATGGGAATGGCAAGCTCTTTGTGTGAAACAGCTCCATTGTGGAGCTGTTTCACACAAATAGCTTGCCACATAGAGCTGACTCAATGCAGGTTTTTAAATATATTGTTTAAGCAGCAGCTATATGATATGCTATTTGCACATGGGAATTGGAATACAAGGGGAATTTCTTTGATCACCCACACTATGTTTCTGGGTATCTGACTAGGCGTGTAGATGCACTTAACCTAAGATGGCAATTCCTGTGCAGATCTTCTAGGAAGCAACTAGAAAGTCCCCTAGAGACATTATTATTCAAACTCTTATCAAGATGAGATGCTGTGAAAAATCGTCAAAATTATTTTCTTATATGTCAGTTAGCAAATTTTCAAAACAGTAGTATCAGCTCAGCCCTATGTGAACAACAATACAAATTCCCCTTCAAGTTCCAAAAGAATAATTGGCAGTATTTTGTTTTAACCCCAAGATTCATATTTCTGTCTCTACTTTAAAAGTTTCCATGAAACCACTTTTACAGATTGCTTTCAATGGGCATAAGGTACCTCTTATCCAGATAACCATCAGGTGGAAACAAACCATGCAATTGGCCCCAGCCAAGAGCATGCATCATTTCCACATATTCATGTCTAAAATAAGATTGCACCATTGGGGTAAAGGCAGGAGTTGAGATACGTTCTTTGATATGACAGACAGGATTCAGTGTATGGGTTGGGGTTTTGGGGGGGAGGTTACCAAATTACATGAACAAACCTTTCAAACTTCTTGAAGGACTATGAAATTGTGTACTTGTTAGTATTAAATTATATCAAACTACCCTTGGAAATTAGTTCTGCCAACTTTTCTCTCATGTTCTCAGGGTAAAAGCATGCTGTGTTTTTCCACTCCTTTCTTATCCCCTTAACAAAGCCTTTTAGTTCCACTTTGTAAACTCTGCACCTACTAATGAGGTGTGACACATGGCCCAGGGAGATCTGCTGCGGATCAGTGCCAATGCTCTAAAAATTCTAATGTGCAGATCTGCCTTCTCATGAGTTTAATCTATTTTAGTATGTCAAGGTTTTTTGTTTATTTTGCCTCTCTTTGCACTGTTATCTCTCTCCACTCTAGATTTTTATCATTTTCATAGCCCTGTTGTATTTTAAAATATTTTTCCACAGTCCTGGCGCCACTGATCACCTCAGAACTGAATCTAACATCGTCATGTCACTGTCAATAACAGCTTTCTTCAGATGTTCCTCTTTTTAGTCATCTCAGTTTGACCAGAGGAAATTGCCTTATATTGAGCCAGATCATTGGTTCGTCTTGCTTAGCACTGTATACTTTGGCTGGCAGGAGTTCTGTAGGGTCTCGAGCAGAGGACACTTTCCCAACATGCAGGATCCTCTGCATATGCCACTGATTAAAAGTGGGGCCTTCTGGTTGTATAGCATGTGGAGGTGCGATGCAGTGGTTCGAGTGTCAGACTAGGATCTGGAAGACCCAGGTTCACATCTCCACTCTGCTGTGGAAGTTCTCTAGATGACTTTGGGCCAGTCATTCAGCCTGACCTACCTCTCAGGGTTGCTTTGAGGATAACATGGAGGAGAAGAAAAAGATATGAGCTGTTTTGGGTCACCACTGGGGAAAAAGATGGGGTATAAATGGTGTAGTGGTTAAGAGCAGTGGTTTGGAGCGGGGGAGTCTGATCTGGAGAACCGGGTTTGATTCCCCACTCCTCCACATGAGCGGCAGAGGCTAATCTGGTGAACTGGATTTGTTTCCCTGCTCCTACACATTAAGCCAACTGCGTGACCTTGGGTTAGTCGCACTCTCTCAGCCCCACCTATCTCACAGGGTGTCTGTTGTTGGGAGGGGAAGTGGTAGAGAAAGTTGGCATATAAAAACTCTTCTTCTAAATAAAAATACCCCCTCCCCAAAGTATCTTCCATTACACTGAATTTCCCCAATAATTCAAACGGCAAAATGCATGTAGATTGGGATCCTAAGTTCTGCCATCTTTTCTTCTCACAGGGCCAAATGAGATGATATTTTCCTATACAGGGTGGAGAGTAAGAGCGAGAGCACACTTTCCCCACTGCCACCACTGAGAGCATGTGCCCCTGCTGTAGCGAACCTCTATATGGTAGACTTTGAGAGAAAACATATCTTTAATAATAATCCCTTTAAACAAGTTATTCTGTTCTATTGCCGTTTTGTAGATGATCTGCTGTTTCTGTTTACATCTGATAGTGCCTTTCAAGAATTTATCTCGTGGATGAACACCCTTGCCACACATCTCCATTTTACGGGGACAAGCGATCCAACCAAGATTCAGTTTTTAGATCTCGAGATTTTTGCCAATCATGATTGCAGGTTAGCAGTTAGACCATTCAAAAAACCTATGACAAGGAATTCTGAACTACATTTTAAATCCCACCATCCAGAACACCTCAAGAGAAACCTGCCATTTAGTCAGTTTATACGCCCTACGCGCAATTCAACACACTCTGATGATTTTGAGGCAGCCGCTAAACAATTAACCACCAATCTGACCCTAAGAGGCTACCCAACTCATGTTGTGAGAAAAGCCAAGATAAAAGCAGACCAGCTAGAATGGAGTGATATGTTGCATAACAAAGATAAATCTACTAAAAACAACACCCAAGTTTTTTGTTCCCTATCTTACAGCCGACATTCAGGAACAATACAAAAAATCCAAGACCACGGTTACACAGCCCGGATAACCTACAAGAACCAATGAACTCTGACCGTGAAAGCCTTCGACAATACAAAAAATATTAACAAACATTGGCACATCCTCTCCAGCATCCCAGGCTGCTCCAACAAACCTATTTTCAGCTTATGCAGAAGCGGCTCCTTAAGAGATTTATTGGTTCACTCGGACATTCTACCCAGATCTCCCACTCCCACCACAGTCGGACACTATCCCTGTGGATCTTGTACGGTATGTGCGCTCAGCATGCCCGTCAAAGAATTTAGCTCTACCGCCTCAACCTTCCACTTTAACTTACACACTTTTCTAATTGTTCTACCAGCCGGGTCGTTTATGCAATTTCGTGCAGTTGTGCCAAACTTTTTGTGGGCAGCACTATGAGACCGGTGAAACTCCGCATCTAGGGCTGTCAATTTGGTTCCATCCGACATGAAAAACAGCAGAATTTTCCCCGATTCGGCGGTTTCCAGATCGGATATAGTCGAAGTCAAAAAAGGCGGGAAAACGACGAGCTGAACTTGGCAAGTTCGGGCGGACTCCGGATAAATTCATACAAATTCAGTGCCCCTGAATCAGCATTCTCCTGCGGTCAATGGTGGCCCAAGCTGGGTCTTCTTCTGGCCAATCAGAGCAGGGATTCTCCCTTTTGAATTGGCCAGGAGAAGAGTATAAAAACTCCCGTCCCGTCCCGAGTCTGTATTCATTTCCTTCCATTTTGGTGGTGCTGCTCCTGAGAGATCCTGAGTTGAGCTGCTGCTGCTGCTTACTGGAATAGGATTGGATTTACTTCTCCTCCCTGCTCCTGCTGGAAGACATCCACACAGTTTGATTTTGGGGTTTTTTCTCTATACCTTTTCTCCTATGTGTGTGTGTGTGTGGGGGAGCAGATTCTGTGGGGGGGAAGCAGTTTCTGTGGTTGGGAAGGAAGCCAAAGGGAGGCTGGTGCCTGTTCTGCTGGGGGGGTGCCTGCTCGCCTCTGCGGGAGTGTGCATTCTGCCTTTTTCTGCCCGTTGCCACCCTCGCCTGGAGTTGAGTCAGTGCGGCGGTGCGGCGTGAGTCTGTCTCCACTCGGCACCCACTCCTCCTCCTTGGTTTGTTTGGGGTTGAGCTGAGCCATACTGGTTTGAGGGGGGGTTGCCTGTTCTGCCAGGGGGGGCCGCTCGCCTCTGCGGGAGTGTGCGTTCTGGCTTTTTTGCCCATTGCCACCCTCGTCTGGAGTTGAGTGCAGCTGTGCAGCTGTTCCCGTTGTTTCTAATGGCCTAGCCTGTCATTCGTTTTAGTACATCCCAAGTCAGTGAGTCTCTCTCTGTCTGGCCCGTTCTTCTCCTTCATTTGGAATTTGCGTCTTCTGGTTCAGGGGGGGGGTTTGTTCTGCTGGGGGGGCTTGATTGCCTCTGTGGAGTGTGATTTGGGGGGTTACCTGTCCTGGGGGGGGCTGATTGCCTTTTTGCGAGTGTGATTGTTGCTGTGGAAGATTTGAATCCAGCAGCATGAACTCTATCAATACTGAAGATATGGAATTTGCGCAGGTCGCTCTTACGCTAGTAGCGTTATAAGATGCACTTTGGCTGTGTTGAAATAAAAAGATACGTTACCCATGCTAGTTACGCTGTTTACTTACGCTTTGAGCATTGTTGTATGCACTTTCGGTGTAGTTACATCAGCTCTTAGAAGCCACGGACTGGCTTCTACTGTGTGTGTGTGTGTGGGAAGCCAAAGGGGGGGTGACCTGTCCTGGTGGGGGGCTTGATCTCCTCATTGCGAGTGTGATTGTTGCTGTTTTCACTGGTTGCCACCTTCGCCTGGAGGTCAGTGTGGGTCAGTGAGTCTCTCTGGCTGCCCCAGAAACAATGGGAGGTTTTGCCTTGGATTTGCCGCTCTCTAGATGCACATTAAGGATTGCCGGCTCCTCTTCATTCCAATGGGCAGATGGGGGGGACCCTTTCCAGACCCCATTACTCGGGACCCCCTGACCCAATCTTCACCAAACTAAAAGCTTATGTATAGTTCCCCTGGATTTGGAGTTTTATACCTTTTAGAGCATTCCACCTTCTTTGTACAGAACATCGCTTGATAGATTGAACAGCTACTTAACGCACACCTGCTTCTCATTCAGCATACTTCGGGAGAAGCAATGAAGGAACAAACAGCCATAGAGGCACTCTGAGATCCCTAAACATTTATCTTGGCAAATTTAATATTGAATCCAATAGCTTGAAGGTATGTTCACTACTTGACATTTTGATAGATTGACTTTACAAAGATTTTTAATAATGACACCAACCAATTTAAAACAAAACTAAGAAAGTTTATTATTCTTTGTACATTTCATAGTTTGAAAAAACCAAGCTGGAACTTTGGCTGAAGGAGCCACTTTACAGTTGTGAAAGCGTGATTGTTAATCCGGACAACGTTTCCATGTCATAGAGTCCTTTTGGACTGATATTGATGTTACCATTCGAATTGTGATTACCTGGAGATACCTGTAACATGAAGAAATAAGGAACAATAGTAGAAAGAAATACTTGTAAAAAATACAGTTACTCAGTATCTCCTCCTGGACTTTGTCTAACCTGTTTTGTCTATGTATTTATAATATTGATGTTTTGCACTTTTCACAGTTTACTGTATGTTGGTTGTTGTCACGTTAAGTAAATTGTGTATTTAATATATTTTGAACTTGTGTTATTATACCAGAGCCTAGTACTATTACCTTGCTTAACATCCAGGTACTAGCTGGAGATCTCCTGCTATTACAACTGATCTCCAGCCGATAGAGATTAGTTCACCTGGAGAAAATGGCAATTGGACTCTAGGCATTGAAGTTCCTCCCCAAACCCCACCCTCCTCAGGCTCCACCCCAAAACCTACTGCCAGTGGCGAAGAGGGTCCTTGCAACCCTACAGGCAGGTGGAGGTAGGGAAGAAAGACTCGCTCCCATTCCCCACCATGAATGTGTAGGATGCATCATTCAGTCCATCCAGCAATCAACTTTGTGGTGCTGTTATGTTAATTTTGCAGCATCCTATTTATCCATGGCCTTAAGCAGTTATTTATTTCCCAAATTAGAGAAATAAATTACAACTTACCCAGTAAATTTTTGCAGATGTTTACTCTGAACAAAGATATCTCAAGAGCCTTTGAAAGAAGAGAGAATTTAGTTCACGCTATATATATTCCCCCCCCCCCCCGCAAAACAGTCATAAAACAGCTTTCCTGTTTAGAAGAACTCTGTGTCCAGAACTCTTAACTAGATTAACAACAAATAATAATACTGGGCTTCACATGGGCCCGATATGCACGCAGTTCAAAGAACATAAAAGACATTCCTTTACTACGTTGAGCAACACAAGCTTCTAAAATAAAGAGTCAACTGGAATACAATCTGGTTTGAATCTCCACTTCTGGATATGGAATTGCGCAAATGACCTGCAGCTCATCAGTGATTAAAGTGGCTAAATTATAATACTGTGACTCCATTGCCCTGGGTGCTAGTTTTTAATCCCAATTTGGGAGACAATGGGAAGGCATTTTTAAAGCTCTCTGTGTTTCTTCCAGACGACACCAGATGTTAAGCTAGATTCATAAAACCATATGTTCCAAAGCAAGGTCTGTCACCTTGAACTGTTAGCCGCTGTGCAGGGATTCAAGTTTACAGTGGCCTTAATACACAATTTGCTATAAACACAACAGGCTCCAAGAATATTTTATTTTTTAACTTATGCAAGGGCCTAGTGAGCTAACAGCAAAAACAGATATGATGATGGGTAGGGTTGCCAGCCTCCAGGTTGTGGCTGGAGATCTCCCACTATTACAACTGATCTTCAGGTGACAGAGATCGGTTCACCTGGAGAAAATGGCTGCTTTAGAAGGTGGACTCTATGGCATTATACCCCATTGAAGTCTCTCTCCTTCCCAAACCCTGCCCTCCTTAGGCTCTACCCCTAAAATCTCCAGGTAATTACCAACTTGGAGCTGGCAAGTTGGCAACCCTAATGGTGAGAGATCCATTATGGGATTATGAGCTAATAGGATTGCCAGGTCCCTCTTGATCACTGGTGGGAGGTTTTTGGGGTGGAGTCTGAAGAGGGTGGGGTTTGGGGAGGGAGGGACTTCAATGCCATAGAGTCCAATTGCTTAAGCTGCCATTTCCTCCAGGGGAACTGATCTCTATTGGCTGGAGATCAGCTGTAATAGCAGGAGATCTCCAGCTATTACCTGGAGGTTGGCAACCCTATGAGCTAACCCTTCCACCTGCATAGAGTTTTGCAAATTCACCTGCCCCCCTCCCCGGAAATAAAGATTGTGGGTGGGGAGAGAAAGAGAAAGAGAGCATGGCTAACACCAGATGGGAGTGGGTCACACCTTTTGGCTCCAGCAGATAACTGCATGTTGAGGTCACTCACAAAGCAAATGATATAACCTGTGATACTAGCATATTTAAGATTTCAAAAATCCTTGAACCTCTTCATTAAACTTTCAAAATTATTTGTTCTTTGCTGCTCCTTCTTTATCCAGAGTTACCAAGAAAGTCTGCTAGCCTTGGCTAAATCTTAATCTTTAAATTAAGCAGGGTTTCAGATTAAGTTTATCCATAGAAATCCAATATTTAACAAAAAATAGTACAGGCTCAACAATCATGTGAAAGAAATGATTGATCGTTTTGTCATCACTTCTGTTTTCTTATTTTCATTTATGTATTTTTTCTTCATTCTCTTTAATATTTTATGCCATCTTGGACAAAAGAAAAAAGAAAAGCACAATGGTGTTCCTTTGTTCTTTGAAGAAGAAATTTCCTTGAAAATGGAAGGTATTCTTTTCAGCACTGGCATGGTAACTTTTTTGATACACACACACAACAATATGTGTAAATGCGGCACAGAAATAAGTAATAAAAGTGAATCATATAAAATAGCGTAAAATGTAATGATGCTTTACATATATTGCATAAAACACCATGAGCATTCATATTCTGATGCAAGGGTGGGCAACATGCAGCCCAAGGACTATATCCAAACTGCCAAGAGGTTTCTCCTTGACCTTGAAGTTCTGAGGACTCACCTGCAAACCCTTCAATGCCGAGGAAAGAGCCAGGCAGGTTTGGGGGGAGGGTAGGAATCTTGGCTAGGTACAATAAGGACTTAGTTGCCTATTCCAGTCTAATTCAAACATTTCCAAATGCTGAAAATGACAAGCAAAAAGAAATTCTGTAACCTAAGTAAAGCCCTGTTAGATCAGGCCAAATGCCTTTGTAGTCCAACATCCCATACTGGCCAGCTGTAAGAGCTTCACAAGAAGGGCAACACCTTTTCCTCCAGCAACTGGTATTCAGTGGCAAACTCCTTGATTACAGAGATTCTCTTTAGCTATCATGGCTAATAGTTGTTGATGGACCTATTGTCTCTGGGTATATCTAATCCTTCAAAAGAAAGTCTAAACTAGCGGCCATCACTACATCATACTGGAGTGAATTTGATGTGTGAAGAAATACTTTTGTTTGCCCTGAATCTACTGTCAAACAGGTTTTTTTAGTGATACAAGTTCTGGGATCATGGGAGGAGAAGAAATTCTCTCTTCTCCATGCTATGCATAAACAAAGATATGCAAAGTCAGCTTCCGAAAGTCTTTCATATATTGAGCGAGCTAACAGATGTGAATGAATAACAAATAAATAGCACATCACCAGGGTAGGGAACTTAGAATAAAAGGTGCGAAGACACACTAAAAATAGATACTAACACTCTAGAAGGTAATACATACCAAAGCAGTAAAGCTTTCCCAATCTTCTGTGAAGAAAAGAACGGCCAACAACGTGGGCACTGAGGTCATATAGGTGGGACATCTTGGAAGAGAGAGTAATTTTACACATAACATTAAATGTGTTTTTTCCCCCAGATGAGGAAGGTATATCTGTACACCGCAGCAGAATTGTGCATTAAATGATAAAGAAGTAATTGTCAGGTAAATGGTTTCCTATTTTCCTCAACAAGTTACACAGAAAAGGCCTTTCTGCTTATGTGAACTTTTCAATTGTTGAGGTTCGCCTGTAATCTTGAATTTTTGGAACTGTTTTTTTTTTAAAACTGAAAGCAAGAATACACTATATATAAGAATGAACAGGAAGCTCCAGGTACGAGGCATCCCTGAGGTAACAGCAAGAACTGCCTGTAGGGTAAAGAGCTGACTTTGTAGTTCTACAAAGAATTTCACAGGGCAGCGTACCAAGAACACGAAACTCTTGGCTGCGTGAGGAGGGAAGAAGAAATTGGCAAAACACAGACTTATTTGCTCCAATACAAAGCCAAATTGGAAAGGGAATATAGAAATAATTGGTGAAAAGAAAGGGACAGAGTAAAGGCTACTAAGAAGGACTGCTGCTAGAATATTCCGGACCTGGTTATTTATATTCACTGCAGGGTGCGATCCTTAGCCACATTACAGGCCCTTTGAGATCGCCCTCACCAGAGTTTCCTGTCATGTCCTTAATGCTAGGCATCATAATGAGGCAACATAGTTTCACACAGCAGCATAGTGTAATGTCTGGTTCTTTCTCTCTCTCGAGCTGCAGTGACAACTTTTTTCCTCCCTGTTCCTGCCTACTCCAATTCTTACAGTGGACTATAGCTAGGGTTGCCAACCTCCAGGTACTAGCTGGAGATCTCCTGCTGTTACAACTGATCTCCAGCCGACAGAGATCAGTTCACCTGGAGAAAATGGTTGCTTTGGCAATTGGACTCTATGGCATTGAAGTTCTTCCCCTCTCCAAACCACGCCCTCTTCAGGCTCCACCCCAAAAACCTCCCGCAGGTGGCAAAGAGGGACCTGGAAACCCTATCTGGTACACCTTTTCTAACCAACTATACACTCAACAGTTGTATATAGAACAATTAGCCTGACAACCAGAGAGGGTAGTAAGGACAATGGTGAACCACAGGACAATGGCTCCAACAGAATGTGGCTGATCCTACATCCCCTGGTTCATCACCAGCTGATACAGTGGTTCCTGACATTTGTGTCTATCATATAACCTTTTACTTTTTTCTTCATAGGATTTCTAAAATATTTAATATTGCTCTTAGCCTGTGTTCTAAAATGTCCCCATCTACATTTCCTTGAATTATCTGATGTCGTCAGTAAACAAAAATTGCTGTAAATAATATGGGGGTTTATGAGAGATCATTATTGTCATTTCTCCAGGAACTCAACAGCTGTATATAGAACAATTTGTCATTGCGCTATTCAGTGACTCACACTGGAATACTCCCCACTACCAGAATGATGCCAATGCTGTTTGTGTAAAAAAAATTATTAGCTTCCGCTTACTCAAACCTGAATGCTTCTGATGAAAGGCAGGAGTTCAGGACTTGCCGTGACTGACCACTAATGGTAACTTGAATGCTTGCTTGAAAGTGCCCCTACATGAAAAATTGTGCCTCCATGAAAAATTGTGCCTCAAGATAAAAACGTGTCAGCCAGTTTTCAAGAATAATAGATTAAGGGTTTGATCTTTTTCACTTAGTCTCATCCAGTTCCCCTCTGTATTGTAACCACTGTCCTATGTGGCTTTTGCTCATTCAGGTCCCATGAACCCTAGCGTAACATTTTTGGTGGTCAAAGGTCAGTAGAAATGCTGGTTGGTTTCAACCCTAAGTTTTAATAGGAGAAACAAGTTGTACAAAAACAGCTGCACTTAAGAAGAAATAGTATAGTGATGGCAATATTTTCTCTGAGAAAATCCTGGTGCCTGAAACTGTATTTATGAGAGCAAAGACTGCTCTGTTGCAAACTGGATTTAGTTATGTTTTTGTCTTATGGGGCTTTTTTGTACTTGAAAGCTTGCACAGTCATTCTCAAAGAAGTTGGTCCAACATACGATACCATCTTCACTTTCTTTCAACTTCTTTTGTAAGCTCCTAAGGGATTGTTGTATAACAAATACCTTGGTTACTTGGTGTTGACATGGTCTGTTTACATATGCGAGCCAAATTTACCCTTCGTCTTTCACTCTCTGTGATTTGTGTTGTCCACAATAATCAGAAGGGTTATTGTAAGGGAAGATTTTTCTCTTTGCAGTAGAAATATAAGATCTCGAGAGCCAGCGTGGTGTAGTGGTTAAGAGTGGTGGTTTGGAGCAGTGGGCTCTGATTTGGAGAACCGGGTTTGATTCCCCACTCCTCCACATGAGCGGTGGAAGCTAATCTGGTGAACTGGATTTGTTTCCCCACTCCTACACACGAAGCCAGCTAGGTGATCTTGGGCAAGTCTCTCTCTCTCAGCCCCACCTACCTCACAGGGTGTCTGCTGAGGGGAGGGGAAGGGAAGGTGATTGTAAGCCGGTTTAAGCCTCCCTTGAGTGGTAGAGAAAGTCGGCATATAAAAACCAACTCTTCTTCTTCATCACCATCTGTGTAGAGCTGGGCCAGTGTAGTACAGTGGTTAGAGTGTTGGACTAGAATCTGGAAGATCCAAGTTAAAATCCCCTTTCTGCCATAAAGCTCACTGGGTGACCTGCTGGGCCAGTCACACTCAGCCTAATTACATCACTGGGTTAATATGAAGAAAGCAGAACCATGCACACAACCCTGAGCTCCCTGGAGGAAGGGTGGAAGAAACAAATGGGCAGGTAGATTCAGAAAGGAATGCAATGTATTTTAGAGGGGAGCAGGATTGTGCCCTCAGACCCCACCCCAGTGTCTGTGTGTTGAGCTAAATGTTGTGGGGGCTGTTTTGGCACTTGTAAAGGCGTGGGGGGAGGATGATGTCAAGATCACTTCTGATCAGGATTGGGCCCTCACATGATTTTTAAATGGCCAAGTTCCGCTCTAAAATGGGATTGATGTCCATAGGTTGGACCCATGGATGTTGTAACATCTAGTTTGGCTCATAATAGGCACTGTCCACATGGGGTTGGATCCAGCCTGCCTCTTTGGTTCCCTCTTGGCCAATTCTCCTCTTTATTACCACCCACATTTTACATGGCTTTTGTCCATACAGGGCCCATGATCCCCAGTATAGCCCTTTTGGTGGTCAAAAGGGACTCCCACTTCCATTTTCTCCAGTAGAGAAACTGGTTGTATTCAATCCATGTTCAGAACTCTGTTCCTGAAAGCATTCCTGTTTGCATGGAAGTTCCTATGCATGTATATGCATAGGGCTCCCTGCAGACATGTGCAGATGTTGGGTGGGGTCAGGACCAGCAGATGCCGTTCCACTCCCCCCTCTGCATCTACACTATAGCTCTAAACTATTGGAAAGAAGAGTAGATGACTGATTCTCCCCCTCCCATTTCTGTTGTCATGTGTGGAATGGAAGGAGGGGGGGGGGAAGGACAGATGGTGCTTCTTCCTGCCTACATCCACCTCAGGGAGGGAGAGGATTGCAGTGGAAATTGAGGAGGAAGATGCATTTGGCAAAGGGTTACAAGGATAAGACAGAGAACCAGAGACTTGTGCTTCTTGTAGGAAGAACCAGATTTTAAAAATCTGATGAAATTACATTTTGCAATTATTTCACTAGGGCTTTAGAATATTGCCAGAAATCTGGATCTTTTTGTACAAAACAGGATGTCTGGCCATTTTTAACAGCTACATGCTGCTTCATGTCCAATTTTGGCTGCTTTGATTGTATTCACAGAGACTTCGCTGATATTATTGCTTATTGCTACTAACTGTGTCAGTAAAGTAGCAACTTCTAGCTGTCATTCTGCAGAAACCTCACCCCTAGTGCAGGAAAAGCCTTCCGTATGCCTTTCTCCTGGGGAATCTTGGGAGTGAAATAATTTAATATATTTCTGGTTCAGTGATGTAATATCAGGAGTAAAACCTATGAAACAGTTCCCAAAGCATCATGAAATACTTCAAAAATAGCTCAATTTAATGAGATCACAGTAATTTTTAGGAATCTTCTATTATGCAGAAATTACGTTATCTGAAACCGAGTTCTGTCGGGATTGAACTCAGCTCATGAGCAGAGCTTTGACAGCAGTACTGCAGATTACCGCTAGTACCAAGGGGCCCCCTCATTTCTATGTTTAAATTCCCTACATAAGACAAATTGTTCAATTTCATGTGTCAAATTCTAAAGTAGACATATTATGTTGTTAAATTAAGTTTTGGTTTGATTGTTAAGTGAGCATCATGTGTGTGAGTGTGAATTTTCCCACAAATTTCATTTTTCCCCATTTAAAAATGGGTTTTCTCCATGGTTTCAAGATTTCTGGAAATTTTACATCTTTGATGAGAAGCACCAGTAATTCTATTCTTTCACACCCTGATGTCTGCATTAAACAGAATGATATGCTTAAACCATAGATGGACAAACAACTCTTCAGACCACCAACTTCAAACCATTAAGGAAAAAATACCCTATTTCAGTAATATGTGCTATAATCACATCTAGAAGGCACGGTTCTTCATCTAATTCATGGACTTAATTGAATTTTGATTGTGTGCCTATATAATATCTGGGTCTGGATATCTTGAAGCAGAAATCATTCGACAATATTTTAGAAATTATTCTGTTTTTTCTGCATAATTTAGGAGGCGTTAACATCTTCCCTTTCCGTACACAACAAATATTCTCTATGTGAGAACAATCTTAGACAGGTCTACTCAAAAGTAAGTCCCATTTTATTCAATGGGGCTTATTCCAGGAAAGTGTTCTGAGGGTTGCATCAACAATATGCTACAACTTTATTGAGGTATTTAAATTTGATGAAAGCATTTGATTCGATCCTAAGCAAGACATTGAAGACTTTTATTTTAATCTCCTTATAGCAACCTGAGTATCTTTCTGTTGAATAAAGGATGGCCTCTCTTTTCCACACACACCACCTTAACACAGAGAGGACTAACTCTTTGATCTCTGATGCTTCTCAGGGGTTCACCACCCACACAGTCTACGTAGTGCTAGCTAAGCATGCACATTTGCTATTAAGTTATAGAATAGCCTTTGCCATCCCAGTGTGTGGGCCCTAAGGCAATGCAAAACCAGGACTGTAAAAATCTATACAGCCCATCTGTTTAGTAAGGGGAGCTGTAAATTGATATGCAGTCCAAAACAGATTGGCCATCTGCATTTTAAGAGTGAGAGGCACACACACCATTCTAATAATCCTATATTCTAGAAACTATCCATGTATCCCATTTACATCTTTTGTTTTAGAGTCGTAATTTTAAGTTGTCATTACTTTGCTGAGACACAAAGACCCTTTATTTTGAGGGCATTGGTGAATGGAATGAGAAAACACAATCTACAAGGACTGCAGATCCAGCCACAGCTAAGTTCTCCTGTTCAAGCTCCATTGAAATGAATGAGTTCTTGTGAAGCTCCAATTCATTCTGGTACAACTGGTATGCAAGAACTTCTCAGATGATTGTGGCCTTGGTTTTTGAAGGAAGGGATAGCAAAGAGAGAAGGTGATTACTTTTGATAATGCAGTGCATGAACAAGGAGAACCTGTGTGTATCTATATATCTAAGTCCAAAGTGGTCTAATTCTCTCAGCCCCACCTACCTCAAAGGGTGTCTGTTGTGGGGCAGAAAAGGGAAGGAGATTGTAAGCCAGTTTGATTCTTCCTTAAGTGGTAGAGAAAGTTGGCATATAAAAACCAACTCTTCATTCTTCTTCTTCTTCTTTAAACCCCAACTACCCAAAAGCAAATGAAAAGGGGACACATACTTTGGGATTGGTAGTGTGTAAGTGATGTGCTCTCTAAAGGTCTCTTATTTGGAAATTTGCTAGACCAAAATGTACTTATTTAGGAGGTAAATAGAGATCAGTTTTTTTCTTAGTTATTTGACTCGACAGTCAAGACGCAGATGGAGATGATCAACAAAAGTCTCTTTAACAGAAAATAAAGTATTTAATAGGGTAGCTGTTATGTGTGGATGGCTTCACTATATAAAGTAAAACTGGCTCTCAAGGAAAGTAAATAAACCCTGAAGGGAGAATTGATTCCCCATTCTCCAGTCAGGTAACCTCAGCAAGTTCAAGGCTGCTCTTTTCCCACACAGAGAGCCTTTCCACAGAACCTATACACATCAGTTAGGAATGATGGGCTCTTAACAGGAGGCTTATTTGTCACAACAAAATAAGCTCTTTTCCCAAAGCTGACCCCCAAACCCTAACTAAAAGCCAAATAAAATCCTGGCTAAGATGACACTCTTTTCGAGAACCATGAAATCCCTATCCAAAGGGGGGGGGGAGTTTTCATCACCCTTCTTAAGTTGAGGCTGGCTCAACCCATCCCACCTAGTGGAGTTCCATGGGCTCTGATTGGCTGACGATTGGATTTGCATGAAGCCAAAATCCTCAAGATTGGTTCAGAGCCCCGGAGGAGAGGAGGGACTTTTCAGGAAGACTGCAAGAGAGGGTAACATAGGGGGAGGAGGGGCTTCTGCCTTCCTTCCCATTCCCTGATCTGAAATGGCCATGGGGATCCAGTTTGCCCCACTGTGGGTCTGTACAGGTACTGACTTCAGCATGTGTAGCCCCACAGTGGGGCAATAGGGGGGCCTCACATCTGTCTTGGTTCAGTAAAATGGCAGAGGAGGAAAGTTTGAAGCCCTCGCCTGCGCTGTGCTCCCAGTTTGAATTGGGCCTGATGTGCATGGGGAAATTTAATTCCCAATGGCATATATGAGTGCAAGTCAGGTCAGGGAAACCCCAACCTGGCTTGTGTCAAAATGTATCATCTAATTTGACCCTGAGTTGTACAAGTATGCAGGATTTTGGCCCTGGTTTTCTTCAAACGTTGCCATTCCACGTCCAAACAAATTCTGTTCTCTGTTTTGTTTGTGGAGATTACCCATGTGTTTGCTTAGGAGCACAATTCACTGGAAATATATCTTGCTCAGGTTTCATTCAAACAACTGGGAGTTGCACAAGCATGCAATTTCTAATCATGTCAGCAACTATGATACAAGTATGTGACACAAGTATGTGAGACTGGTTAACAATATGTTTTTGACAGGAGCCATCTTCATTGAGAGCTTATGCAGTGCTTCGCTGGTAGACTATAAGCTTCCAAAGCTGGGCAATGATGAACTGGGAGTGGGAAATCTAGCATCTGGGATCCATGGCAGCTGGCACAGGGATCCACACTGGGCATAGCTGCTGCAGCTCCACACCACACGGATCCGTTGATGGAACCTGGGAGCTGGTGGTGGAGCCCATCCACGGCATAACCCGGGAGCGCGGCAGAGCACAGGAGTACGGCAGCAGTGGAGCCCGTCTGAGATAGGGGAGCCTGGGAGCCAGCAGAGCCCACCTGCGCCTTCATCGCTGTAAGGTAAGATGGGATTTCCCCCTCCCCAGCAAGTTTCACAGGCCCCCACTTTTAACATTCTATGAGTGTTACCCAAACCGCACCCAGAGAAGGGACGGATTAGCTCATTACTGGATTTCCAGACTGATGAACAAGGGATTTTTTATCTGTGTATAAGGGGGCTTTATTCCAGAGCAATGTTCCCAGAGAAAAAGTAAAGTAAATCAACTAATTCAAACTAAATGAATCCTTTATTCACTAGCAATCAATCACTCGCTATGAGCAGAAACCTTAGAACATAGTAAACCACAATAAAACGCAATAAACTGCAATGAATCACAATAGACCACCATCTCTTTCCCAAACACACACACACACACACTATGTGGATGGGGTAAGGATGAGGGATAAGAAAAGGAGGGTAGGAAGGACATTCAGATGGGCAATGCTACCTGATCCAAGGTATGTGGGAGGCTAAGAATTGTGGGGAATCCATGCAGCAGAAGTCTAAGGTGACAAAGTATTAAAAAGACAGAGGAGCCTGTAAAATGGTTGCAGGGATATCCAGGTAGTGAGAGAACCTAAACACCCTTCACTGGACCAGGCTGATCCTTACATGGACAAGGACCCCATAGTCAGACATAGGGACAACACTTTCCCAGGATCAGGATTGCTCCAGGAAATGAAGTTGGAATTTGACTGGGTAGTTTGAAGGTAACTGCTGCCCAAATCTGGCAGGCAGATTAAGAGGTGACACCTGACTTTCCAAGATTGGGTGATTATTGGCTGGGTTTAGCATATTAATAAAGAACTGGGAGTGAAATGATGGTAAAACTGTCCCCTTGATGAGCCATCCTGGGTTGGTCAGATGTTGGGCTGCTTTGATTGGAGGTGACACCTAAGGGTTGAGTATTAACACAAAATGGTTCATATTGCTTTGATGAAGCATTATTTGAAGCGAGGGATATGCTTGTATTATGCATGCCTTGGAACTGGGGGTAGGTAAACACTTTATGAATATCACTGACATCCTGCCTCCATGACAGACTGTGTCTTGGTCATGGCAGACCAGGTGTGCTTTCTGAAACTCATCCTAGGGATCTCCACCTCACTTAGGCTTTTAAGGGGCTGCCCTTTAAAACAACTAAGAGGAGATGGGGGATCAGATTGGGTGGTCTCATCAGAAGGGAGGACAGGGGTTTCACATGTGAATGAAATAATAAAACTTCTTAGGGTTGGATCCAGACTAAATTGTCAGTTTCCACTGATTCCCTCTTCCCACTGCAGACCTTCCCATGTTATTCCTCAGGGTCTTCTGTCCCTCAACAGCAGCATTTCATGGAGATCAGTGGTCTGCAGTGGGAGGGGAGAGGCAGGAAATTTCCATTCTGTCATTGTAAAATTCAGTTTGGATGCAACCCGTAGTCCTTATGTAACACTCCTCCCAAGTGACCAAAGTAGTTTTAATACAATGGTCAGGATCCAGACAGCCCGAGCTAAGTTTTGCATGTAGGGCTTTTGTGCCTGCCCCTTTCTTCTATGGCTTCCCCACCCTTTTTCTCAAAAAGACAATCCTGATGATAGGGATTTTTAGGAATGTCATGGAGTTAGTGGCAAGAGGCTACAGCTTAGCATTGCCAGGTCCCTCTTAGCCACCGGTGGGTGATTTTTGGGGCAGAGCCTGAGGATGGTGGGGTTTGGGGAGGGGAAGGACTTCAATGCCATAGAGTCCAATTCCCAACGAGGCCATTTTCTCCAGGTGAACTGATCTCTATCGGCTGGAGATCAGTTGTAATAGCAGGAGATCTCCAGCTAGTACCTGGAGGTTGGCAACTCTACTGCAGCTGGAGAAGGGTATCTATGGAAATCAGAGAGTCTTTCCTCCTTGTGTGAGCAGAAATGCCATCTGCAGCTGAAGAGGGAAATCTGAACAGATTGTGTCCTTCTACCCCCTGGTATGAACTGATACTACTTCTGCTCACACAAGTAGGGATTTTGATCCATTACAACCACTCTGAAGGAATCATTGTGTGTGTGTGTGTAAAGTGTCTTCAAGTCGCAGCCGACTTATGGTGACCCCTTTTGGGGTTTTCATGGCAAGGAATCATTAAAGGTAAAGGTCCCCTGTGCAAGCACCAGGTCATTCCTGACCCATGGGGTGACGTCACATCCTGTCATTTCCAAGGCAGACTTTGTTTGCGGGGTGGTTTGCCAGTGCCTTCCCCAGTCATCTTCCCTTTACCCCCAGCAAGCTGGGTACTCATTTTACCGACCTCGGAAGGATGGAAGGCTGAGTCAGCCTTGAGCCAGCTACCTGAAACCAACTTCTGTCAGGATCGAACTCAGGTCATGAGCAGAGCTTTTGACTGCAGTACTGCAGCTTAACACTCTGCGCCACGGGGCTCCTAAGGAATCATTACCCTCATATTATTAATGGCGGGCTGAGACACAGTGGCTCTCCTAAGGCCATTCATTACATTCATGGTGTGATCTGAGATTAGAAATGGGTTTATAGCTCATATTCCACAACTATACAGCTTAACTGTTTCCAGTAACCAATGAGCAAATCACTCCTCCAGCGCAATACTTTTCCAAAAATACTGGAGGAGTTTAGAGCAGTCCTCCAGAACTGTGTCATCTTCTGTGACACATTTACATTTGGAAATGATTGGGATTGAATTGCCAAGTGCTCTCTGCAAACAGTCGTTTCTTGGGTTTATTCACTCTAGTAGCGCTATATTTGGAGTGGAAAGTGATCCTGGGTGAGCATGAAGAGCCACTGGGAAGCAACAGAGAGGTCTCAAACAGATGACACTACACACAAGGAAGAATCAACTTGAAAGTATCTGGGCAAATTTCCACATTGACTCAACTAACACTTTTTCCCATTACATCACATTCAAAACAATCTCTATATTACAGACCATATGTTGCTTAAAGAAAACCCCCACAAGGCAGAGGCATACACCAACTTACTAAAGACTGAGAGTATTCCAGCTGGATTGCTAACAAACCAAGGAAGTGGAGGCAAACTATTAAAATCTCAGTCCACACAGGAAAAGGAGCTGTGTATAACTTCTCAACAAGATGACATGAATCAGGAGGTAAGATTAAAGACTACAATAAAGCTAAATGGCACTTAGAGTAAATAAAAGCCAGCAATTAGAAAGAATGGATAGTGTGGATAGCAAATGGAATTGTGTTTATGAAGCCATGTGACTTCAAGCTGCAGGGCTTGCCCCATGTTCAGTATAGAGTTGCCAAATGGCCTGGAGAATAGTGTTCTGCCCCTTTCCAGAAGCTTGATGTGTCGAAATGGATAGGTGAAACTTTTCATGGGATGGAGATAAATTACATTACCTGGTAAATAATATTCCATTAAGCCTCTGTTAGAGGGACAGGACACTAGAGACACATTTTTCTCCAAGCTACTTGGCAGCCCTAATTCAGGAAGGCCAGGGTTTTTACGAAGGAAACAGGACTTGCAGTGTGTGTGTGTATACACATACATACCAGAGAAAGCTTCAGGTTTTTTTTTTTTTGTTATCTGATTATCTGGTAGAGTTGTTAAAGCAGGAACACACTGAAATGTCCAGCAACGGATGGCACACTATGTTAAAAATGAAAAAAAAAGTCTCCCTACATTTGTTGACTGATTAAAATTCATTATATTAAAAGAGTAGAAATTGCATCATCTGTATTAAGTTGAGTCTTTAGCCCACTGAACGTACTGGTCTAATTAGATGTTTAGGGTACCACCAAGCCAAAGTTGAGCACTTTTAAATGCCATTAACTGCAAGGGAACAGTTAAACATGTGCTCAGTGGAACTTACTTGTGAGTAGGCATGCATGGAAATGGACTATCCATGTCTCAAGCAGTTTTGTTTGAAATCTCACTGAGTCCACTGGGACTTAGTTCCAAGTAAGGGTGCATAGGATTCACAGTTGCCATCTCTTATCTTGGAGACCAGGTTTGAACTCTAAAATCTTCCATGGCAATGGGAGACAAGGCAATCATGGTTGCTCCCACCCATTTGTTTCCTGCCCTTACTTTTCATGCCTTTCCTTTGCCTGTTGCAACCTTTTTCGGCTTCCAGAAGAGGCCCAGTAGGCTTGGACCGGTGCCTTACCTTTATCGTGGTTGAATCAGGTTGACAGATCTTTGCAGGCTCTGCCTCCACAAACTGGAACACTGAATAGCTTGCGAAAGGGGAGACTTCCCATTTTGTTTCTTAGACAAGTTTCCCATTGGCACAGGTTAACAGGCAGAGCATAAAGAACTTAAAGAAAAGGAAAAGGGTCTCTATTGAACATTGTAAGAAAGCTCCTGATATCTAAACTGTAACCATAGGTCATCTGACTGTGTATATGCCCCTAGTTAATAGTTTTAAAAATGTGGTAAGTGCCGTCAAGTCTCTTCCAACTCATGGTGACCCTATGAATCAAATTCTTCCAAAATGTCCTATCTTTGACAGCCTTGCTCATTTCTTGCAAATTGAGGGCTGTGGCTTCCTTTATTCCCTCTATGTCTTTTGGATGCACACCTTAATGTGGTGAGGGGGTTTGTGTGTGTCAGGGACGCTGAGAGCAATACCTTAAGGGGTCTAGACTCTATCAAGAGACTAAACTCCCAGCGGAGTCACTCAAGACGGAATGGTCACAGCTGAGACACCAGACTAAGATGCATCCACCCCCTTAAGGGATCAATGGCCACATCCGCAGAAGAGAACAGGCAGTTCCAATGGTGATGGGGGCAGAGGAATCCTTGAAGGTTAGCTACTAGGCAGCAGTAGTAGTAGAAGGTGACACTGATGGAGGATCTTTCATAGACAATGGCAGTGCCACTACAGCTAACCCTGGTTAGTACTGCACAGAAGAAGGCACTGGTAAACTAGTTCTCACCAACCTTTACCTTGAAAACCCAATGATGAGTTTTAAAAATACATTGTTTGAAAATATGAATTAGCACTATTTAGAAAACGTTCTTGAAGACATACAAAGAAAAGTTGCCCTTCACAGCTCCAGGGGGACAAAATCCAAACATATTGGAAAGGAATCTGAGCAACCAACCAAATTCATCTTTTGCTTTGTTTTTGTTCTGCCTTTGCTTTACAAAGCACAGGTTTTCTGGCTCTGTCCCTTCTAGAATATGTAGTTCTGCAGAGTTAGGCAGTCCTGTTTCTCTTAAAAATAGCAACCTCTCAACGAGGCTTGGGAATATATACTTCTCTTACTTGCAGGAGGCCAGAGGAACATTGCCTATTAAAAAGCTAGTCTCAGGTGGAACTTTTAAATATAGTTCTGGCACAACAATAGGAAAAAATTAGATCAAACTTTGTTATATGTTCGTTGCCAATGAGATCTCATGTAGCTTGCTCGCACAATTTGATTATCAACGATGTTTTGAGGAGTAATTCCAGAACAGAAATCTAATATAAATACCGCTTAGAGTTTCTCTGAGGTTCAGCATATGTAAAAGCTGAGGTCTGAGGTGACCACTGTAGTAACAAACACACATAACAGGACTGGCAACTTCCAAAATACAAAAACACAGTCCGGTAAGTCATCTTCAACTTTTTGTTAAAGATTTCTTATTGTTTTCATGTTTAATTGTTCTGCATTCTTCCCAGGCTTGTTACGTTGTGGCATTTGCTCAAGATGCTTTACAATTCTTACAAGTAATTTAAACAAAACCAGGCTCTCATGTGTTTTAATTGCAGTCCCTTTTACAAATGCAGTGTTTGTGGAAAATAATAACTCTGTCATAGCTTACTTTTGCTGTTGTCCAGATAACAAGAACAAAAGACATGGGGTTCATTCGGTTTCTATTACACACCGCTGTGTGGACACAGCTGCCCCAGAAATGCAGCTCCATGCTTGCAAGGGGGCAGCTGGAGACGGGGGTGTGGGGAAGGAAGCTTACAGCAACAAATTCCCATGGATTGATCAGTGTAGAACAAAGGTACAGCTTATGCAAAAGGTAACTGGATCCGACTAAAGACTACAAGCAGAATCACATGACATGAAGGGTGCAAAAAGAGAATTTGGTACCAATGATTAATAATTTGCTGCAGTTTCTCAAGGAAACGATGCCATAACGTTGGTTGACTAAAGTTATTGTTCCTTCAATGAAGTCACAGTAGCTAGGTTGGGTAGTAAGCCCCATCAAACCAAACACCACTTGGTTGTGAGTAAGCATTAATAGGATTGGGTTGCACATAGTGAGCAGATATAGAACAGCACTACAGCTAAGAGAAAGGTTTGCTTGTAACTAACTACCCAACTTGTCAAAGAAGCACATTTACTTTGTGCTTTTGATGTCTTCTATCATTTTTTATGTGATTGCACATGGAAAAAAACGGGAGGATATCCAACAGCACAGATCTGCATCAGAAAAACGCCACATAGAAAGTAACTTGATACAATCAGATACATAATTGCAGCAAGATTGCATTTTTGCAGTGTTGCATCAATGTCCCCTTGCAGTTGGTAATGCTGAAGAAGAAAAAGATATAAATTAACTGATGGAACTGGGGTAATGCACCAGTGCTGAATTGTCTGGAAATTCTCTCAGATGAGCCAAAATTAAGGAGAACTAAAATGCAGTACAGAGCAAAATCTCAGAACACAAAAGGAATGGAAAAGGAAAAACCTGTGCATCCCCTTCTACGCATATGTGGGGTTTCCAGATTTATTTTTTCTTGCAAGTCTCCAGTGCCCTTCACCAGATATTCAGCAGGTATAGCTTTACCTGCAAGCAGGTGTAATTTTGAAAATGAACTTTGCAACTGCTAAACCCACAGGAGCCTTGCAAGAAACGATCTGGTGTCTCCAGCATATTGAAACCTTAAGATAAATGTGACCCACACAATTTGTTGCTTTGTTCATAAAGTATATATGAGAAAAAGTAATTGCTTTCCTAGAATTATAACCTTTAACAATTATTGAGGTGCGTTCCAGCAGTAACAACACTGCTGGTTTTTCACCTTCACTGGCGCATGTGATCTGTTTTTGTCCATCAGACAGTTATTAGTAACAAGTCATTTCCACTGATGCTTAAGTAAACGAGTGATTTGGTGGACTTTTATTCATATTCACCAAGCCTTTCATGACTTGGCAACACTGATTAACTGCTCAGACCATCTCCAACCAAATTGCAACCAAATTTGCAAAACAAAACTGTTGTTATGTTTAGGGGGGCGGGAATCACATTAATATTTGTATATTCTTATCTACAGCAAAACATAAAGAAAGATTATATTGATACCTATTGAACTTACAGCACTTGCTTCCCAGATAACTATGTATAAGAGTACAGACTTGGGAATCTTTAAAAATGAATTACAAATTTGTCATCTTTCATCTTTCCTTTTTTCACATTGGATAATCAAGATCATTAGGGTTGCCAGGTCCCTCTTCACCACCGGCAGGAGGTTTTTGGGGTGGAGCCTGAGGAGGGTGGGGTTTGGGGAGGGACTTCATTGCCATAGAGTCCAATAGCCAAAGCGGCCATTTTCTCCAGGTGAACTGATCTTTATCGGCTGGACAACCCTGTGAGGTAGGTCTGGCTGAGGGAGAGCACTGGCCAAAGTTCACCCAGCGAGCTTCCTTGGCAGAATGGGGAACCAAACCAGGGTCTCCCAGATCCTAGCTCGACACTCTAGCTACTGCACTGTATTCCAGTGAAGGGTACACACATTGGTAAAGCAATTAGGTTAGAGCTGCTCAGTCCAGTGGCTACTCTGAGCCATTAGTTCAATGGTAAAGGAGCTATTTCTCAGAGTGGGACCTAATGGTGAAGGTAGCTTCATGAACACCTCTTGGAGCTACTATGATCCATGATACAAATACCCAAGAGCTAGGGACAAATCATCTGGCATGCTTCTCTCATAACAGAAGCCCGTGTTTGGCAGAAAGGAACCAGAGCAGTGCATGTGACTTTTCAGAATCTTGGTGCCAGGAAGGAGTCACCTAGATTTTAGGAATGATTAGACAGAGAAGGCCTGACTTTTTTACATCCCTCTAGATTGTTCTCTGTACTCAACTGGATGTGCATTTTTATCTGTTATTCTGCACACTGCAAGTCCTGTTCTGTATTAATTAAAGTTGTAGCCCTCTATTTATCTAAATACTCTGCTTGCTTGCTTTAATTTGTGTCCTCCTGCGAAGTCCGTTTCTAGTCCTCATGAGGGATTCTCTTAACATTAAGGCCTTGCTTACCCAATTCATTTTCCTGTCTTTTTTGATGAGTTAAATGCAGTTTCCTTAATGAGAACAGCCCTTTCTAATTAGTAATTACCAACCAAGTCCCAATAAAATAAGATCTTATTGTTCTGGGATACATATCTTGTAAGATAATGTATGGAGCACAACCTGATGCCCTTTGGTTGTCCAGCCATCTGATTTTCTTTCACACATTCTGATGTTGTACTAATTGGCAGTGCTGTTTACTGCCTTAGAAGAAAGCCCTGTGATTTAAACCATCTGAAATACCAGCGATGAGCTCATTGTAATAGCTGGCTATGGCTTGGTTAAAGCTTTCTGGGCAGAATAGCACAATTATAATGGATACTGTAATGGTTATATTTCCTATGAAATATCCTTTCCCCCCCAGCTCCCATTCAAAAGAACTGAATATTCTGACTTCAGGTTGTAATCAGTACCCCTTCAAATAAACTATTTTTAAAGTGTAGATTTTTTAAAAGTCATTTTCAGATAAAAAGCGAATAGCCCCCTTTCACAGTGTATTAAACGATTTAATTCATTTCAATCCTTTATTTTCTTCATGCCTAGCTGATTTCAGGATCGCATTTGGAGCCAATATCAAAGTGTTAAAATCTCATTCTTGTGATATTTCCAGACTAATAGAAAACAGGCAGCGCCAATAAATTGTATGACGACAGCTCTTCTGGAATTTTTAGCCTGCAAGAAAAATATTTTGATACTTATCAGGATGAAACTCTTTTCATATAGCTTGAAAAATGTATCACTGCTTTTCTGTTTTTCAAACCAAGAACTGACCACACGATCTCAAATTCCAAAAATGGATACCGCACAAATAATAAAAAAGAGTAGGCTTATACTTCCTTGGCCTACAGAACATTTTAAAAGTAGCATGGATTACCGAGGAATGAGTGCCTTGGGTGTGGCATATCCTACAATAATCTTGCTGAAGATAAACAGATTTTCGTCTGGTCAGGTCCTGATTGGGAGACTACCTGAGAACCAGACATACTCTATTGTGAATTCCATGATGGCAAAAAAGTTGGAATGTAAATGTAAGTAAAATTATTCTTATGGACAGTAATACAAGAATACAACTCCTGCCTGCGTCTGATAAAGATTATTCATGGCAATTCAAACTGAACATATGAAGTAAGGTCAGTACCATATATAGTCATTACAACGTATCACCTTGTTTACTTTTCTATCCCTTAAGGAGCAATATGAAAGAATAAACTATTATTTTGTGGAACACATTGCAGTAACCTTCCTCCTGAATCCTGACAAGTTTAATCAAGTAAGACCAAGAATTAATTGCCATTTTTAGTACCGGAAGTAACACTTTATAAGACTATCTCTCCACTCAGGCTTCACTTAATTTCTGTGGATGAAGTGAATTGTGAATTCTACCCAGCTCTTGTAACAAGCTGAAACACATATGGGGAAGGGGACCCTGATTATTTATTTCTGTTCCTTTCCCATTTTAACCACAATTAATCTTCAGTGGCGCTAAGTGTTTTTGTACGTCTTCTTTGCCTTTTTTTTTTTATTTTTTTACTGGCAAACAAGAACAGGGGTGATGAGGCCTGGTAAACAATACTGACTTTGATGGACCTAGGGTCTGATTCAGTGTAAGGGAGCTTCTTTCATTGGACAAATAATTGCAATGCAGAAGTGCCACAGAATGACAACATATTCCGCTTCAGTGGCATGTGAGCACTTGCTTGTGAAAATCCAAACTCTGTCAACTAAAACATATATTTAATTTAATTCCAAAAATCACTGGCATTTCTCCTCTCTGCCCAGTTTGTTGGCTGTCTGGGGCAGCTGGTTGGCTCTGTTGGGAAACATGATGCTGGAATAGATGGACCACTGATCTGATCTAGCAGGCCTCTTCTTATGTTTACAAGGGAGTTGATTTATCTTTTTTGTTTTGAATCTGCTGTAAAAAGCATCAACATTCAGAAAGACTCAGGAGGAGGAGGCTGGAGGAATTTTAATACGACTGTAGTGTATTGGGGCTGGAATGTTCATGGTTGACAGAATGAGGGAGAGGGCTCTCACCCCAAAAAATGCTGGAGTGGGAATGAGTGGGAATAGATGGAGAGGGGTGGAAAAGGGGGTGGAGTGAAGGATTTAATACTTGTCCAGTTTATTTTGGTTTCAGTTGCATATGCTTAAATTAATATAAGAAACGTAGAGACTTTGGTGCTGAGTGGAATAAAAACCCAAACGCATGAATAGCACAGTCTTCTTCTGAAGGTTATTCATATGTTACACTCTGACTATAACTTGCAAAGCGGTATGTGTCAGTCTAATTTGCTGTGAGATATGTGGATTATAGGTGTCCCAGGCTCAAAATGGGTGAGATCTATGAATTTTGACTGTCCACATTGTAGTAGAAATGGGGAGGGGGGTAGAAGTGTGAGCTGCTAGCACATCTTCCTCTGTTTCTGTATAAAGTAGAAACTGGGCCTTAGACATAATGGTGGTGGTGGGAAGTGCCATCAAGTTGTGGTGACCCCTCATGGGGTTTTCAAGGCAAGAGACAAACAGAGGAGGGGCTGTGGCTCAGTGGTAGAGCATCTGCTTGAAATGCAGAGGGTCCCAAGTTCAATCACCCCTTTCCCACCCCTCTCCATCTATTCCCACTCATTCCCACTCCAGTTAAAGGGACTAGGCAAGTAGGTGATATGAAAAACCTCTGTCTGAGACCCTGGAGAGCCACTGCTGGTCAGAGTAGACAGTATTGACTTGGTCCATGAGACCAAGGGTCTGGCTCCATATAAGACAGCTTCATATGTTCGTATGTTCAGAGGTGGTTTGCTATATAGACCTTCCTCTAGATAGCAACCCTGGACTTCCTTAATGGTCTTCCATCCATGAACAAACCAGGGCCAACCATGCTTAGCTTTCAAGATCTGAACAGATTAGACTAGCCTGGCCCAACCAGGTCTGGCCATGCCTTAGTGATAAAAGTTCACCTTGACAGAGTTTTGACTATACTGACACCCACTCTAGGTATGAGGAATTCTTCAGTTTGGGGATTAATTGCCACATCCACTGACAGATTCTAGGAGCAAGGTCTGATGCTGGAAGGAACACAGGATGTTTTTTGAGAGGGTGAAGGTCAAGCTCCATGGCCTCAAAGTGATTGCATACCAAATAATCCAGTAAAAAAGTATGTTTTGCATCCAAATAGAAGCATTTTTGGGATTTGATGGCTCTGATTAAAAACAAAACAATCTAGCAGATGAAAAAGTTGTTTCTCTTCCAAATCAATCAGCACATGGTCAATGAATGTGTCATTAAATGATGTTGGAAGTTTCCATTTATTATGTAAAGGAGAAGTCTATGGAGCTATTTACATTTGGACTGAACCAGAAATTCCTCCAGTGACCTCTGCAAGTGTCTTGTCCTTACTGTTTCTCAATCAACCCTGCTGAAAAACTTCATAGAGCAAAATCCCACATTTCAATTAGAACCAGATGCTGCTACATAAATTCTGACTTTTCTAAGAAATACATTTCAGAATATAATCCTAACTGTATTGGAAAGCATGTTTCTCCTGACTAGGTTTTAAAGTATTTTTACAGTCTTCAAAGATAGTGATACTGTGATGTCTAAATTTTTCAGAATTTTCTTTATCCTACTGGGGCTATCGCAATAGTTATCTGAGATCTACATGTAGATCTACATGTAGATCTATATGTATATATGTAGAGATCTACATCTGGAATATAGTTTTCGATGCTGTATCTCAAAAAGAATATTGTACCTTTGTAAAATGGTGCAGAAAGGGTAACCAATATGAGCAAGGGGTGGGCACACCTTCCATATCAGGAAAGGCTAAAGAAGGGCTGGGTCAAATGTTAAATATTTATGTTGGTGGTGGAGGAAAGTGCCATCAAGTCACAGACACCTTACAGTGACCCTGCAGGGTGTTCAAGGCAAGAGATGAACAGAGATACTCTCCCATACAAATACTAACCAGGGCTGACTCTGATTAGCTTCCAAGATCTGATGAGATAGGGCTAATCTGAGCCATCCAGGTCAGGTCATTTTTGTTGTTATTTTTTGCATAATCTGAAGCTAAACTAAAAGCACATGGAGCTATCTATAACTGCTGTCCTGCGATGCAGATTTTCAGCAACTGCTGCCTACCCTCTGCAAATGGTGGGAAAATGTCAACTGTGGTCCATTTGAATCTTTTTGTGCTATAAAAAGGAAAAATGTCAAACATCTGAATGATGGATGGGTATCCATGATTTTCTCCAAGTTGGAAAATACTTGCAAATCTGTTATTTCAAGCAAGAATCTTTATAGTGGATTTGTAATAAAGTGGGTTTCTAATAAAGTGTGTAGGCTAATAAGCCTGCAAGACCCTTCTAAGACACTGACTTCAGTGCGCTGTTCATCAGCTTACTTGGTAGTTATCAACAAATGCTTTAATCACAGGTTCAAGTTGACTCACCAATTTGTTCCCCACGTTATTGGGCGGTGTGTGATTAAAAGGGCATTCTGCATGCAGGCTGCACAGACTGCAATAAAAACCTTGAGGCAGGTTTGTGACGTATCTGGGTTTCAGCATCATGAACGAAACGTATAGTAAAGGTGTATGGATACAGTGGGTGAAAATTGATCGCAAGGAAATGGGAGAAGACAAAAATTTCCAACTGGAGGAGAATGAGACAAATAGTAATGGTAAGGCTTATTTCAGAACAACCCTTTAAAATACAAGAAGCATTCACATTAACTTAGGCAGATCATGGGAGGGAGGGCAGGAAGGGTTGCGTTAGCCTTTGGCTCTTGTGGCCCTTTCTTACATGGCCAGGGAATGCCGATCGCCACTTTCAGGTCAGGAGGCAATTTTCTTCCAGGCCAGATTGGCCAGGGATCCTGGAGGGTTGTTGTTGTTTTTTTGCCATCTTCTGGCCATGGAGTAGGGGTCGCTGAGGGTATGGGGGGAGGTAGTTGTGAATTTCCTGCATTGTGCAGGGGGTTGGACTAGATGATCCTGGTGGTCCCTTCCAACTCTATGATTCTATGAATAATTCTGGAGAGAAGCACTAAACAAGTGTCTGAATTCACTCTCCTCTACTTAAAGACAGATGGATTCACATTCTAGCTGTATCTGAAGAAGTGAGCTGTGGCTCACGAAAGCTCATACCCTGCCAGAAAATATTTTTATTAGTCTTTAAGGTGCTACTGGACTCTTGCTCTTTTCTACTACTGTAGACAGACTAACACGGCTACCCACTGTGAATTATCTTCACTAAACAAGAGTAGATAATGAACACATGAAGCTGCCTTCCACTGAATCAGACCCTTGGTCCATTAAAGTCAGTATTGGCTACTCTGACGGGCAGCGGCATTCCAGCGTCTCAGGCAGGGGTCTTTCACATCACCTACGAGCCTAGTCCCTTTAACTGGAGATGCCAGAAATTGAACCTGGGACCTTCTGCATGCCAAGCAGATGCTCTACCACTGAGCCATGGCCCCTCCCCATAATGGGATGTATGGTAGATTGTTCTACCTCCTCATGCAATCTTGCTAGATATCAACTGGTGAAACATATTGCTATAGGTCAACTATCACAAACCAAACACCCCAACTTGTCAACTGCCAAGCACCATCACATTCATAGGGGTTAATGCTACTGCATTAAATACAGTAAGAGATTATCTTAAGTAGGTATACTCAGAATCCTGCCCATGTTTGTTTGATGGGGATTATCTCCAGGACAGTTTTCTTGTAACTGCACTGTAATATAACCATTGTATTCTATATGTCAAATAGCAGCCACTAACAATCAACTTTAAAATACAAATAAACTATCAATGTCAAATAGCAGACTGCCCAAAAAATACCCACCAGAAGTGCCTTAAGCAACCTTTATAGATGCTCTGTGCACATCATAAGCATCAGTGTAACACTTCCTCCCATACTACAGATGGGAATCTTAGAAAAAGGGGGTTGCTTGTGCCCTGTAGAGAGTTCATGGCTGGAATAAGATACCAAAAAGGAAGTTCCTAAAACAAATGCCTACACCGGGCCTTTCTGTAGAAAAACAACTGATTAAAAAAAATCAGAATGTATTTAGTTATAATTTTGAAGAGGGACATGACATGGTATAGTATAGCCTGAGCTTGTCAGATCTGGGAAGCAAGCTGGGTCAGTATGTGGATAAGGGACTACCATGGACGACTCCACAGAGGAAGACAACGGCAAACCACTTCTGCATCTCACTTGCCCTGAAAGCCCTTTGCTGGGGTCATCATAAGTCAGTTGTGATGTGACGGAGCAATATGGGAGCAATACATACATATATGGCAAGTAGTGTTATTACTTTTTCCCACTGGGAAAAAATCCTACAGATAAAAATCATTAGTTTATGGAATTTGCTATCTTGGCAAACTAAAACAGCTTTTGGCATGGAAATTAGTTTTTCCTGTCTTTGGATGCAGGGTTGGGAGATGTTATAGGAGGTTATGCGCTGTCAGCTGCAGGAATAGTCAGTCAAGCCCGGGGTTTGTTTACAGAGCAATCATATTTTATTCAGCTCCATATCACTGAAATAGGGTTATGCAAGCATAAAAGAAACAGGAAGCTCATTTTTATTTCTAATGCAATAATTGTAAAGAAATACAAGATGAAAGCAATAATAGATAACACAATTTTCTCTTACAGTCTTCATGCAAATTCTGTTTTAGACATTACCTATCATACAACGAGAATGAAAGATGACAAAAGCTACCCGGTATATACACAACTGTTCTCTTTGGTTTTCTGTTATGACTCTTTCAGGATACTCATTGTGGGGGGGAAAGGGTTTTAATTACTGTTTCTTCGGTCATGAGAAAGTGCAAGAGGAGACATCTCTCTAATGTATTGGATATGCAGCATTAAAGATCAAATCTATGAGCCTCAGTAGATTTTTTGACTACATTGTTTGCTCAATTTATACGCCACCTTTCTACCCAATGGGGACCCAAAGAAAACATTGTGCTCCTCTCTTCCATTTTATTCTCACAATTGCCCTGGGAGGTAGGTTAGGCTGAGATTTTGTGACCAGCCCAAGGTCACCCAGCAAGCTTCTATGGCAGAGTGGGGATTCAAACCTGGGTCTCCCCACTCCTAGTCTTGCACTCTAACCTCTACTATGAGCCGTGATAGCTAAACAAAACCTCCAATTTCAGAGAAAGTGACTGGTTTCCCATGGAGTGCAATGTCTTTATTCCCCCTTCCCCCTGAAGCCCAAAACGCTCCCCCAAATGCTGCTCCTGGAGCCCAAATACCTCTGAATATCATTAGATGACAGGAACAAGTAATGTGAGGATGCCAGTGAATTTCTACAAGCATCTGGTTGGTGGCCACTACTGGAGACAGAATATGGAATAAGTGGTCCTTCTCTCTCATCTACTACTGGAATCTGTATGTTCTAAAAAGTACAACTGGGCTACAGCGATATGATTAACAAAATGGGTTAAATCCTTTGTGAATATGACTCCTGGATGCTCAGGTGACATCCAATTTATTTTAAGCAGACATTATTCATTTCACTTTTTATCTCATTTCTTCCCAAAGACTTAGGGTGGATAACAATAATTGAAAACAACAACAACAAAGCGAACATTTGGTGGCCTGCGATACCTATCGGATTAGATCCCACAATTTATGGGTGCGAGGGTTAGAGAGCCTTCCTGTGTTCCCCTATCCCCTTAGTAGGCCCTCCCAATGATGGGAAAGCTGATTCCCAGGGTAGTGGAACCTGCAGGGACTAATCACCATGTGGACTGGGAGGTTGCAGTCAGGATTGGTAAAGGGATATCACCACTCCTCCCTTTCCTGCAATCAGAGCTCCATTGACAGAATGGAGCTCCTCTCTCCTCCTCGATGGAGTTTCCTGACCCATATGACTGCAATGCCTCACAACTCCAGAAATCAACTTTATGGGGGTCATAAGGGACTGCTGGGGAGAGGGGAATGCTAGAAGGATCCACAGCTATCAGGGTTTTCAGTTGACAGACTGCAGGAGCCAATCCATAATCTACATAATAATACAGTTTGCAGGTTCGCACAGTATAAGCCTGACTTACTGCAACCTTACTCTACAGTAGGTTGTCATGTACTTAAAGCATACCCAGTAGATGTCCCTCAAACCATTTCCCCCCAAAAATCTTCAAGGATAAAATGTTTAAATCCTGTCTAAGCAGATAGAAAATAAAAGGGCTGCCCCAGTCACTGAGAGATAAAGACGATGTCAAGGCCGATTGTGCAAGTGTAGGAAAAATATATATTTTGTTACTCAGTTAAAAATTCCCTATGCATTTTGCCAACAGCCTTCTTTGGGTGAATCTGTATGTCTTTCAGTGCTGCTTCAGCAAGAGCACAAGATCATCTTGTACTCTTGTTGAAGGAACACTGAAAGACAGATTCCCCTGTTGGCAAAGTGTGTAGGCAGTTTTTAGCTGAGTAATAAAAAACATTTTTTTCCTTCACTTGTACCATCGGCCTTGGCCTTATTTTTAACCTCTCTAACCAGAACATTCCCTTGGGGAGCTTTTCCTTAAACTACAATTTAAATCGACATCCTTGTATTTCATATGCATTGCTTCTTGTCCTGCTATTAGTAGTTAGGATGAAATGTTGTTCCTCTTCTTCCAAGATGCCTTTGTGTATCTGTGCGTAAAGT
The DNA here is from genome assembly GCF_029931775.1 of Euleptes europaea. NCBI lineage: Eukaryota > Metazoa > Chordata > Lepidosauria > Squamata > Sphaerodactylidae > Euleptes > Euleptes europaea. Next base: position 31,216,178 of record NC_079320.1, on the reverse strand, counting down.
GCCGTCAAGCTGCAGCCAACTTATAGCAGTGGGGTCTTCAAGGCAAGTAATTAAGCAAAGGAGGTTTGCCATTGCCCTTTTCTAAGATCCTTTTAAATGCCTTTAAATACTAGAAAAATTGCTGTCCTCTAGGATCAATCTTTTAGAGTCTTTATCACCTTCGCTTTTTCCCTTCTGAATCCAGTACAAATTTGCCAAAACCCTTCCTCAACTGTTGTCTTTGCTTAAAGTGAAAACATAGAGCGAAAACGCATGGCCGCTTTATCCTCCTTTATTCCCTGTTTCAGCCAGGATTCAGCCAGGATCGAACGAATGCATTTTGCCGAAAGTACGTTCAATCCTGGCTGAATCCTGGCTGAAACAGGGAATAAAGGAGGCTAAAGCGACCAAGCGTTTTTGCCCTTCGTGATCTGTAATAACTCACCATTTGCATACTAAAGAGAACTTCAGATATTTGGAGGTTTTTTGCTACATGTGGATTTTTGCTACATATTGAACTTAAGAGCAGTAATCTACCTATTTTTCTGGCTACAGTACTACTAAAAAAACTATTTGTCATTGAGATTTTAACTAAAATAGATACAACAATTTAGTCAGTTGTAACTAGAATAATCATAGCATATTTTTTCTACACCAGGCATTGCAAAATAACTGAAATAGCTCCCCCAAAATTGTGAAATTGCTCTGAAAGTTTCAGTTTCACACCCTTGGGTTATTAACAAATGATAACTTGAATTACCACACAATTAAAAATTGGGTGAATTTACCCACATTTGTTCCAGTCTTGGAGCCTTTGCATACATTAGGCTAAGGCATATCTGGGGTTGTCCTCAGGTAACAATATGTAACTTCAGCTAACCTGTGAGTGTACCTCTGTGATACCTATTTTTCTGAACATATGTTTTTCACATATTTCATTTTGTATCCCATCTTCCTGCCAAAGAGCTCAGGATGTCATACTTGGTTCTTCCCCTTTCCATTTTATCTTCACAACAATCCAGTGAGATAGCCTATGCTGAATGAGAATGACTAGTTCAAGGTCAGCATCAAGTGGGCTTCATGGATGACTGAGGATTTGAACCTGCATTGGTCCTAACCTAGTCCAACCACTACACTAAACTCATTTTTAGATGCAAACCTACAAAATGTATAGGGTTGCCAGGTCCCTCTTTGCCACCAGCGGGAGGTTTTTTGGGTGGAGCCTGAGGATGGCGAGGTTTGGAGAGGAGAGGGACTTCAATGCCAGAGTCCAATGGCCAAAGCGGCCATTTTCTCCAGGTGAACTGAACTCTGTCAGCTAGAGATCAGTTGTAATAGCAGGAGATCTCTAGCTAGTACCTGGAGGTTAAATAAATAACAACAAGCACTGATGGCACACAACTTATATAATGAATAGGTAAAATCCCATACAATATATTACAATTTACAGAATATTTTGTAATGCCCAGGAGGCTGTAGAGTATACAGAAAGCGTGGTGTTACGCTAAATGGCGAGGCGGCTCCAGTTGAGACGGAGGTGAAGCGGCGCTCCGAGAAGAAAATTGGAAAACCCGGACAAAATGTCCCATAGCACTGGAGATGCATATGGGGGCTTTCAATGATGTATTTCATATGAAAGAGCCGTAGTATGATGTATTTACTTCATCCCGAGATGGGAGTCCGGTAAAACCCATTTCGCCGTGGCTTTATCCATCGGGGAAGTATAGTGCAGCGAGAGATGACTATCTCAGACGCTGAGAAGCATGTAGCTTACAGATCATAGGATCGCTAACCATCCTATGATCTGTAAGCTACATGCTTCTCAGCGTCTGAGATAGTCATCTCTCGCTGCACTATACTTCCCCGATGGTTAAAGCCACGGTGAAATGGGTTTTACTGGTCTCCCATCTCGGGATGAAGTAAATACATCATACTACGGCTTTTTCATATGAAATATATCGTTGAAAGCCACCATATAAGTCTCCAGTGCCACGGGACTTTTTGTCTGGGTTTTCCAATTTTCTTCTCAGAGCGCCGCTTCGCCTCCATCTCAACTGGAGCCGCCTCGCCATTTAGCGTATCACCATGCTTTCTGTATACTCTACAGCCTCTTGAGCATTACAAAATATTCTGTAAATTGTAATATATTGTATGGGATTTTACCTATTCATTATATAAGTTGTGTGCCATCAGTGCTTGTTGTTATTTATTTAACTTCCTACTTTAGCACGAGGTTTGTTTTGAATATTAGTACCTGGAGGTTGGCAACCCTAAAAATGTGTCATAAGGTGAGACGTATCCCTATATGAGCAGAATCAGTTGTGGGGTAAAGAACTGAGTTCTGTCCACTTTATGTAGATTACTCCATACTAACAGAAGAATATTTTTGTATTGGTCCTGGATTTTTATGATTTAAAAGACTCCAGCTCAGTTTGACATAAACAAAACAAATCTTCCTCTGCTAGGAAAGCATTAACGTAGAAGACTGTAAAACACAAGGTTGTTAATTTTCCCTTGTTTAATGTCACTGTTTCTTTGAAAGCACACAAGAAGGTATTTTGTTGGTAGGTTATAAACAAGAGCAAAATAGCTCCATTTAGATTGGAGATATTATTTTTACAGCAGTTGTAAAGCATTAAAAAATGTTCTGCGTAACAGCAGTTTCACAGATGGCAAGAAAATTGTCTTCAGGATAAAGGTTCTGAGCAGAACTCTACCCACAACCATTGGAAAGGTATGCAACACAAACAAAACACTTTGCTTTATTAACTTACTTCTGAATAACCAGCATTATTGGAATTCAAGACCCAAGAAAGTGCTGACATTTTGCTCATGATTCATATGTTTGATAGTCTTACAATATCCCATTGAAATGGGATAAGTATGGCAATGAGATAAAATTCTTGTGGATGTACTTCTTACTAGATTCCCTGAAACTTTTGAACATGGGTTTCATTCTTAGAATCATAGAATCATAGAGTTGGAAGGGATCAGCAGGGTCATCTAGTCCAACCCCCTGCACAATTCAGGAAATTCACAACTAACTCCCCCCCCCACATCCCCAGTGACCCCTTACTCCATGCCCTACTCCATGCGTTCTTCTTGTGCTTTAAATCACTTGTGTTTGTTATCCAGACAGTGGCTGCAGGCTGCAGCTAATAAATGATGGGGGACATTAGCACAGAGGTAAAAATGACTAGTGCCGCCATCGTCAGTTAATAACTTTAAAAAAAAAACATTGCTAATGAACAAACCAGAAAGATTATCTGCTGAAGAATACCCTGTGCTCACTGAAAACTTTTAATCTTACCCAAATTATTTAGCAATGGTCACTTCATATCAACATGCTCTCCACAGGTGATACCAATCCCTTGTAGGGGCATCTATGTAGGTAAAATGAAGAGAGACGTTTATAATGAAAGAAAATATTTAGAGTAGACCTGATCCTCAAGCCACTATGAAACATCATGAGTGATGGTAGCAGACTACCTGAGAAGGACGGTTTGGAGAACCCCAAATGTCTCTTCAGGAGGGCTTTTTTTCCATGTTAGAGGGTAAATGGAGCTGACAATCTTTTTTAGATGTGTTGATTACCTGCTGCTTATATCTGTTGATAATTGATTTGTTTTGTATTTTATATGGTTTTTAGTTGTTATAAGTCACTTTGATGTTTAGGCCATAAAGGATAATGTTGGGCTAGAAAGATAATTTTAATCTGTCATGCCTTTGCATTATTTCCGCTGCCTTTTGATAATTAATTGCACAAGGTCATGGTGCTTAATAGACCTCTGTGAACTGGCAAACACTTACTGATGTACACTGTGATGAAAGAAAGATTAACTGACATGACTGATCAATATTCTTAGGGCAAAATTAGACAAGACATTGGAAACTCTGTGAACAGATTTCCCCAGCAGAATTTTTAAAGAGTAGCAGTTGCAAGGGGCCAGAAACATGACAGATGCGAGATGGGTTTAGCTCTTTCTTCATATGGTTTTGTTGAATGACTACCAAGCTGGGCAAAAAGGCAACACCTATGCTACCCAGTGTTTTCAAGATCCTCCTGAAATCAGTGGAATTTATATAACTAAATCAAATTTTATTTTGAAGGTCAAGCACAAACATAATCCGATGCGATTTATAGTGCAATCCTAAATAGAGTTAAACCCCTCTAAATTCATTGAAGTCAGTGGGATTACAAGGGTATAACTCTGTTTAGAAGTTCACTGGTTGTATCTTCATGATGGCTAGAGTTACCAGCGCTGGGTTGGGAAATACCTGGAGATTTTGGGGGTGGAGGAGAGCGGGGTTTGGAGGGGGGACTTCAATGCCATAGAGTCCAATTGTCAAAGCGGCCATTTTCTCCAGGGGAACTGATTTCTATCACCTGGGGATCAGTTTTAATAGTGGGAGATCTCCAGCCACCACCTGGAGGTTGGCAGCCCTAATGTTGGCAGGCCTATATTGTAAATTCTTCCAAGGTTTCCAACCAGAATACAGCACATAAAAGCCGACTATGTAGGGGAAATATTCTGGAGAGAAAAAACACAACGCAAAACTCTTAATACATTTCTCTCTGTGCATTCCACATACTAAATCTGTCTTTGAGATGCTAGCAAGGGATCTTTTAAAAAACGAAATGATGAATCTACCTCTTATCAGCTGTTATCAAAAAGGATATTATTTATGAAACCTTTAACAAAATGAATGAATTATTTATTATGGTCAAAGACCAGCACAAAAGCAAACACGCTACCAGGAATGTTACATAAAAGACCATTATAAAATATATTAAAATAAGCAAATATAATATAATATAAAATATTGAAACAAGCACACATTGTTTGAATATTTATTCACAATAAAACAGAACTATGATAGACTCTAGCTTTTAAACATGCTAGCCAGCATTCTGAATCTGTTACTAAAAAATGTGAACAAAACAATCAATCAGTTAATAACAAATTATGACAGATTGAGTAAACAAGTCGGTAGTGTAGTTTTGCTGCCTTTACCAGATGGCTGCGTTCCTCATGCTGGCAGATAGGATGGAATTGTTTTTAAAAGCCATCTATTTATATAGCTCTAAATGTAAAAGGGCCCTGACCTGGATGGCCCAGGCTAGCCTGATCTCGTCAGATCTCAGAAGCTAAGCAGGGTCAGCCCTGGTGAGTATTTGGATGAGAGACCACCAAGGAATATCAGGGTTGCTGTGCGGAGGAAGGCACTGGCAGACCACCTCAGTTAGTCTCTTGCCATGAAAACCCCCAAAAGGGGTCGCCGTAAGTCGGCTGCAACTTGACAGCACTTTACACACACACACAAATGTAAAAGGACTTTGATCATTCAATATAAATATGTTATCTACCTATAAAAAGGGACTCAAGTAACTAATGGTGACATCCTAAGCAGAAGTACACCCTTCCAGATCCATTGATTTAATGATTACACTGTAAGAGGGCCATCCCAGTTTGTTACCAGTAGCATTGATTCTGTTCTCCCACATGGATATTTGGCTACCCTGAGGATTATTCTGAGCCATGACAGCCAAATAAATAAAAATATTTATGGCAACTGATTTGCAACACTGCAGGCCAACAGCAAGGAATATAGAAGCCAATGGAGTAAACATCGCAAGAATATTATTGTTTTAAAAAGTGTTTAAAATCATAGGAACAGTCTTCAGTGCAATGTAGTCCTTGTCCTCTACTGATTTTTCAAGGAACATTGTATAGTGGCTACTGGATCATTGTCCTTTGTTAATAGGGTTGCCAACCTCCAGGTACCAGCTGGAGATCTCCTGCTATTACAACTGATCTCCAGCCGAAAGACATCAGTTCACCTGGAGAAATGGCCACATTGGCCATTGGACTCTATCCCAAACCCCACCCACCTCAGGCTCCGTTTGCCGGGTCCCTCTTCGCCACCAGTGGGAAGTTTTAGGGGTGGTGCCTGAAGAGGGCGGGGTTTGGGGAGGGACTTCAATGCCATAGAGTCCAATTGCCAAACTGGCCATTTTCTCCAGGTGAATTGATCTCTGTTGGCTGGAGATCAACTGTAATAGCTGGAGATCTCCAACTAGTACCTGGAGGTTGGCAACCCTAGGCAGACTAGCTATGTGCTATGTATTCCTATTGGAAACCGACTAGCAAGGTAGGTCCAAAATCTCTTAAAGTGAAGGTCTACTCCTGTAGCTGCTCCATTTCCTTTCTACGATGCTCCTTTTACAAGCATTGTGGTTCACTAATCAAACAGGTTTGGAGCGCAAACAGTCTCACAAAGTCAGCTGTTTAATTAACTTGAATTAATCTCAGTAATCAGTGGTATTTGCCCTCAATAGTTAAAAGCTTCATAAAGATATGATTTCCTGTAGTACGTGGTAAGGAATAACCTATCCCATAACAATACATTAGGCTTATCCCAATGTAACAAAAAGCAGATCAATGGCAGAGGATTTTTAAAAAATACCAGAATCAGTTACTTTGCTCTGTTAGAATAATTCACAGCAATAAATACATCAAAATATTTCTAATCTACAGTGGAATTTATAAATCTCTGGGTCTAGGATTTACTTTTTATGGCAACATGTTCTGGTCATAACAGTAAATGTCAAAACTGAGGAGCCTTTTTGTCTTCAGCTGTAAAACAAAAGAATTTGTGCTTTAGTTTTAATTTTGTTTAGGTACAGTACAAACTGGCCTCAGAGTCTACAGTCATTCCACAGTAGGGATGAATGAACTCAGGGACTTGTTGTTATAAGGACCTCACAGCTGGACAGTTATCCAAGCTCTAAAAGTTTTAGCACAGAAAGGACAATGATGTTTCACACTATCTCCATCCCTTTGAAATTAGAAATCATTTATGTACCACATGGATAACAGTGAACTACCTAATTCCTTTTGAAAAATTATTTGGTGAACTCACTTTTTTCCCATCTGGACATCTGTTGAAGGTATGCTCAACTGTTCTGGAATCCACTCTAGATGCTAGATATCTTGATATCATAGACAAATGGACCAATATCCAAAAGAAGCTTCTGGGAAGTCCAAAGCCATGTCACGTACATATTGTAAGCCTACACTGGACTATTAATAGAAATGGTTAATCACAGTTTATCTGGGATCTTTCCTGGTTTTGTTATTCTATAGACAGAATTTCAAGTCCATTACTAGCCTCCATTCTGAGGGACTACTGTGAAAGTGATAGCTTTCATTTAAAAAATAAGCTTCTAGACTACATTGTTATAGAAAGAAATTGTTATAAGCTTGAACATGTGATGGTTCTCAAGGCTCAAGAAGGAAGAAAAAATGCAGGAAAGTGTAAAAATCTAATGGTTTATCAATCAACATTTTAAGACTTTTAAGAAGGCAATATCTTCATTTAATATTTCTAGAAGCAGAGTGTCATAAGGTGATCTGGTAACTGGTGTGTTGATTATATATATATATATATATATATATATATATATATATATATATATATATATATATATATATATATATATATATATATATATATATTCACTTTGTGGTGGGAATCAAGTAGAACAATACATAAGACCATAGTAGTTGGAAAATCTAATTCATCCAATAAGCATTACATAAGACATCCAATAAGCAATACATAAGACCATAGTAGTTGGAAAATCTAATTCATCCAATAAGCATTGGATATATAGACTGTGATGTGTCGGAATGCTTTAGAAAACGTAGCTTCATTTTATTCTGTGTACATGGAGTCTACAAAGTGTTGGGTGGAGATGCTTGTCTGATCCCACAGAATAAGCTCACCAGCTATCACCAGCTGTAGCATGAAATCTACCACTTTCAACCAAGCAAGAAACATTAGTAATTAAAAATAATGAACAGCTGAACAAAAGAAGCCTTAATACAACCACTGAAACTGACTGGTATCTCTGCACTGATTTATTCAGTGAACATAATGTTGGTCCATTCACAGCCAGCAACCAGTACTAGCCATTCTCTGTCCAATGCCAGGCTGTGAATTAGAAGGGTAGAAGACAGAGAGGTGAAGAAACTGTTTTAATTCTGATTGGTTCACCACCGCTATAACCCAGTGTAAGTTGTTTTGATATTGGAAAGGTTCTCTGTTTTGCTACTGTTCAGGTGCTGTAGGAACTTGCTTTCCAGAGAATGCATTGAATAATGCCAGCTCCCAAAATGCTAGTACAAAACTTCCTCTGTGCTGAAGCAAAAGTATCTCACTGTGCGTGAGAGTTCTGCGCTGGCAAAGACTCTGAAAAGCAAACCAGGAACGCCAGGTGCCAAACAGAACACAGCTCCCTTCCCTTTAGTAGTTGCATATTAGTAGGGATTTTGGCAGATTCAACTTGTCATGTAGGGGTGAGAAATCTGGAGCATCCACAGTTTTCCTCTTTTAAGATGCAAATGTCACGTTTTCTTTTGCATGCGGTCACCCTTAGTTGCATCTGTTTAAAATATGATTCCAATGTGGCCCCTCAGTACTTAAACAAGCAAGAGTTCAACTATAGGCAGAAGAATGGTAGCAATTTGGAAAGACTTACAAAGGGTAGAGTGGTTGGGTTATGCTTCTTGGGAGGAATCATAAAGGGCAACAACCACCTTCTGCTTCTCTTCAGCTGAGTCTGAGCAGCATGGGAAAGGCTGCAGGTTGAAAGAGTTCGGTAAAACCATTTCTTTGGAGGTTTGTTTAAAGATGAAGAGTGCTTTTTGATGAAGTGAGAAAGAACAAACTTTGGAACAGGCTCAGCGTGAGACTCTGTCTATTCCACATTACTCATCTTTCATGTGCCACAAGACCCCTTTTGTTTGTGCTAAAGCTTGAACCACTTTCATGAGGTTCAAGAGTTTGCATGATAAAAACAGAGTGGGGGATAAACAGCAATAAAGCATGAATTGCTTTGCAAACGGTGGCCTTTTCTTGTACAAATATAGCAATAAAGACCCTGTAGCCCCCCAAGTAAGGAGCCCCGTGGCGCAGAGTGTTAAGCTGCAGTACTGCAGTCAAAAGCTCTGCTCACGACCTGAGTTCGATCCCAACGGAAGTTGGTTTCAGGTAGCCGGCTCAAGGTTGACTCAGCCTTCCATCCTTCCGAGGTCGGTCAAATGAGTACCCAGCTTGCTGGGGGTAAAGGGAAGATGACTGGGGAAGGCACTGGCAAACCACCCCGCAAACAAAGTCTGCCTTGGAAACGTCGGGATGTGACGTCACCCCCTGGGTCAGGAATGACCCGGTGCTTGCACAGGGGACCTTTACCTTTACCTTTTAGCCCCCCAAGTGGTTTTTTTTTTTTTTTAGATTTCAATTTTTTCTACAAACCTAGGGCTTTTTTCTGGTTTGTAGAAATCCTGTCTTGTTTGCTCATGGCTCCAGATTCTGGATTTAAGTGTCCACAGATTTGGTCATGTTGAGAATTAGATATATTGATACTGGGAATGTCAGGAATGATTCTCTTTCTGAATCTGACTGGAAACGCATGATGCTGCTCTACATCTATGTAATGAATATCTGCAGGAAAGACCATATGCTTCTGTGCCATTATTTGCCTACTCGCAAATGAAGAGCAAGTGTTTTGGGGTTTTTTTTAAATGTAGAAATTGCAACATGCATGAGTAATTTTTATATATTCTGAGCAAGTATATTTTCTGGCTTTAAATACAAAACAAAGGTAATGAAAATTGCTTCAATTTCTGATTTTTTCTTTGGATAATGGAAATTCATCTTACACATCTCAGTTGTCTACAAATCTGAAAGACAAGTGCTTGTAGCATGGAACTTTTATGTACATATGTATGGCATAGTTTTTATTTTAAAATCCATGTTTCTAGATGTAGTTCTGTACAGAAAAAAGTAACTCATGTAGGCAGGCAATTTCTGCTCTAAGGTCTGAAAAAGGATGATCTGTGTGAGGTTTCCAAGGGCATAACAAAAGAAGCTAGAGACTTATTTTTAAAATAAAGTTGAATTGGGGACTGGGAAGGCAAGGCATAAAGGAACTAGAAAAGATTCTTAAGTGTAAAGATGTGACACTGGCAACCAAGATCAAGATAATTCATACCATAGTATTCCCCATTACTATGTGAAAGTTGGGCAACGAGGAAAGCTGACAGGAAGAAAGTTCATTCATTTGAAATGTGGTGTTGGAAGAGAGTTTTACAAACACTGTGGACTGCCAAAAAGATAAATAAGTGGGTTCTAGATCAAATCAAGCCTGGATTGTCCCTAGAAGCTAACATGGCTCAACTAGGGCTATTGGTCACATTATGAGAAGACAAGAGTCACTGGAAAACACAATAATGCTAGGAAAGGTTGAAGGCAGCAGGAAAAGAGAAAGACCCAACATGACACAGATTGACTCAATCAAGGAAGCCACGGCCCTCAGTTTGCAAGACCTGAGCAAGGCTGCTAATGATAGGACATTTTGGAGTTCATTAAGTCTTTTTTTTTCCTGTCAAGTCACAGCTGGCTTAAGGCAAGAGACATTCAGAGGTGGTTTGCCATTTCCTGCCTGTCACACCCTGGTATTCCTTGGAGGTACCCCATCCAAATACTTGCAAGGGTTGAGGCTGAGAGTGTGTGACTGGCCCAAGGTCACCCAGCAAGCTTCTATGGAGCAACTGGGGATTTTAACCTGGGTTTCCCAGGTCCTAGTCTGACACCTTAGCCACTACATCATGCTGGCTCACATGTCATAGGGTCGCCGTAAGTTGGAAGTGACTTTATGGCACTTAACACAAACATCTATTCCCTCTTTTTCTTAAAAAGAAATACTTACATCATAAAAAAAAAAAACCCAGTCCCCCTTTTCATCGTTATGGGGCTGCTGGAAGGGGGTGGGGACATTGAGGGAGAGCTGGCATCACATAAACCCATACTGGTTAACCCATAGCGTTTCTGGCAATTCCTACTGTGATGTGATGTCACTTCTGGGTTTTCCCTGGAAGTGATGTCATGTTGCATGTGATGCCATCAATTTAAAAAATGGTTTTTTCCCCTCTACCCAAAAGAGTGGCAGCTGGATTAGCAGGGTTCTGGTGGGGGACCATCACAGCAGGAGATGTGGCCACTCTGTGTTGTTAACAAGGTAACAAGTTCCTTGTTTAGGTGAACAATAACGTTGTGCTGCCTGTTCCCTTCATTTTCCCTCAGCGGTGTACATCTATTCTTTTTAGTTTCTTTACAAGTGGTATTTCTGTTACCTGACCGTAAGAAAGTTGAGGACAGTCTCACTAAGGGCAGTTTCCTGTGGAAGAGAGGGCATTTTTTTATTTTAAAAATGCAAAAACAGCAAGTGAAGGCAGTAAGTGACAGGCAAAATCAATGCACAAGAGTCCAATGACATCAGAAAGCTGCTTCTGACATACTTCTCCTCTGAGCTCTCAGTACAGCCAAGAAAAAAACTGTTCCATTTATTTACACTCTGTCTGATTTCTATGAAAACGGTATTTATTCCAGGTACTGAAGGCTTCCTTTTTTCAGAGAAACAGTCCCACAGAGAGCAACTACGGCCCCAAAATATAGGACACCCACATTCTTAATCTGCTGTGATCCAGTAATTCTTATTGGTCATGGGACCTTTCCAATGAAAGCACAGGGTCCACCTACTAGCAGGGGCTTTCTGTGAGGGGGAATGCGATGGTGCCAACATCCAGGGGATGAGGTAAGCCCATGTGTGCCGGACCTCCGTGACTTCAGAGCACACACTGAGGTCTAGATCAGAGATATATAGAATTTCTAGTCTGCCCATAACATCAGCAGCCATTTCTGTGCAATTTTTACTATTTGGTCTGTATATTCTTTTCACTTCCTAAAAACTTTCTTTCCTTCCAAATGGGTGTGATCTATACGTTGTTTTATTCTCGCCCTCTCCCTGAAAATCCAATAAAATAATCAGAACCTACCAAACGGCAGTTAACTCTGGGCAGTTGAGCATTGTTTTTTTATTAGTCATATAATCATCTCATATATTGAATAATAGTTGAGTCAAGTATTTTGCAGCTCTATAGAATCACGAATGTAATTTTCTAACACTTCAGTTTTGTCTGTTTATTTAATTGAGAGCCACAAGAGGAACAATGTAATGCTTTTCCTCCTGTCACTAGATGAAATGGATGGTAGAACATGTTTCATTTCTAGAGTAATAAATTGGGGGGGGGGGCTTTGGAAATCCCTTGTCCCCAGCCTCAACATACATGGGGGAAGCTAATCAAAACAATTTGAACAATCCTTTTAAAATACAGCATTCAGGAGACAGTTGCAGTGAGATCTTTCAAGAGGTTGCAAATCTGATCTGAAAGGCACATTCTGAACACCTAATGAGAGAAAAAGACAAATGGTAGAAACTAGTGAAAGCTAAGACATTACAACAGTTTTGAAAGAGAAATGTGTTTTCTGGGATCCTAGAATCCTAAAGATTTGTGGCTAGCATATGGCGGAGGATTTAATACATTCTGCAAATATTCTTAAAACTGATGTAAAAGATGGCTCTGTCTTAGTTGGTGACATCAATCTGGTCTTTTTGCCTGTGAGGCACTGCCAGTCACATTAGACCATACTAGAATACTGGCCTTAATAGGCCTATGGGTGCTACAAGGGTTGTGTTGATGGGTTCAGCAGCAACAGAGGCAGATAATGCTTCGATAACATCCACTAGAACTGCAGTAATATCAATCTGTTCTGAAAAGCCGTGGAGTTCAAAAATGAAAATAATGTAGGAACTACACATATCTGTCTTGTTTCAGTTTTGGAGTCGGCATTTCATAAATGTGCCACCGCCACTAAAACTTTCCTCTCTCTGTTTGCCATGCATCTATCCTCTGAAGTTTGGAACCCTCATAAAAGACCTTCTTGATGCAGGTCATGTTGGTCTGTTTTGTTTGGGAAAAGGTGGTCCTTGAAATGGTCTCATTTAGGGCTTTAAGCATCCAAAGTAGCACTTCAAATAGGGCCTGGAAATATTGGTAACCAGTTCAATCTTTCAGTACAGTCTGTACTCATATCGGTATGATCCAATTAGTAATCCATTCCTAATGGTGAAGCTTTCAAACACTGAAGGTACAGGTCCAAGTTCAATACGTTAGAATAAACTAGCCTGCATGCTACAAGAGAAGGAATAATTGCAGCGACTACAACCCTCTTGCTATCCAGGACGGGTTGCAGCTGGTATACATATTGTCTCTCCTTCTGGCAAGATATATAACGTAGCTGTGTCTCCAAACAGGACACAACAGTACAAATACATAAAAAGCAAATGTTGCTTGTCATATAAATGAGTCAGGCAAAAGTTGAGTGAGCAATCAATCAAGATTATAATTCCTGAGGCATAATTCCCTGTTCATCTGTTGCAGCAAAAATAAACAGAGGGCTGGTGGCACTTTAACGACTGACATATTTTGTTAATCTTCTAATCTAAAACTCTAAAAATCTAGTCTGAAACTCACATCAATCATGGTTGATTTAGTGAAGAATGCGCTACCGATTGCTAGGAGTGTCCGGACTTTTGTGAATTTCTTTCTAGAGCAGATCATTCACTATGATGAAAGGCACTTTTCTTATACTCAAAAAAATTCAGTGATATGGGCTACTTTATTTATTTTACACAAAACGAGCTATTCATAACCCCAGTGTTAATCATGTGTTCAAAATGCCAAGGAACAGCAGCTGATTTTTTATGTAGACTGGACCTAATTGACAACAAACAATGTTTACACTATTTTATCTTGTATGTGAAGTCACCGTTGCTAAAGAGCTGACAAAAAAAAACTTGATGGTAAAGATGATGGAAAGTGGCAGTTTTATAAGGACAATATTCTTTCTCAAATAAAGTTTTTCATAGGAAAGATAACTGTCCAAAATCACACTCAAGTTAAAAGTTTGGTAATATTTGTGGCTTTGAGCAGAGGCCATAGAAAATTGTGATCACAAAACCAAGTCTTTTCAAAGTTAGACAGAACTCAACATGTGAGAATTTCCTTTGTGAGTAGACAAGCCTTTCTGTTTTACTTTACTTCATTTACACCCTGTCTTTCACCCCACTGGGGACCTAAAGTGGTTTATTTCATTTTCTTGTTTTCCAAATTATCTTCATAACAACCCTGTGAGGTAGATTAGGTGGAGAGTGTATGACTGGCCCAATGTCACTCAGAAAGCTTCCATGGCTAGGGTTGCCAGATCCCTCTTTGCCACCGGCGGGAGGTTTTTTTGGTTGGAGCCTGAGGAGGGCAGGGTTTGGGGAGGGACTTCAATGGCATAGAATCCAATTGCCAAAGCGGCCATTTTCTCCAGGTGAACTGATCTCTATCGGCTGGAGATCAGTTGTAATAGCAGGAGATCTCCAGCTAGTACCTGGAGGTTGGCAGCCCTATCCATGGCCGAATGGGGATTTGAACCTGGGTCTCCCAGATCCTATTCTGACACTCTAACCACTACGCTACACTGGCTAAAGTAGCTAAAAGAACATTGTAGAGACAGCATTAATATTGGCTAATGGCTGGAGTGAATCAACACCAGTATGTTTCCTTGTACATCTGGAATTCATAAGAACTTGGTCACAGGTCAAAATGAATGAGGCTTGAATGCAAATTTGAAAGCAGAGAAGCAACTGTCAAAACAATTTGCAGTTTTTAAAAAAATTGCTTCAGAATTAAATCATATTGTTGAACACAGCTCCTATCAAGCATCTCTGTAAGAATACAGTGGAACCACGGGTTTAATTCATCCAACTAAGAGCCAGAGTGGTGTAGTGGTTAAGAGCAGCGGACTCTAATCTGGAGAACCGGATTTGATTCCCCACTCCTACACATGAAGCCGGCTGGGTGACCTTAAGCTAGTCACAGTTATCTCAGAACTCTCTCAGTCCTGCCTACCTCACAAGGTGTCTGTTGTGGGGAGAAGGGAAGGAGATCATAAACTGATTTGATTCTCCTTAAAAGGTAGAGAAAGTTGGCATATAAAAACCAACTCTTCTTCTTCTCTCCCTTCTTCTTTTCATTCAGTCTTGGCCAATTCCTAGGGGTGCCAGCCTCCAGGTGGGAGCTGAGGATCCCCCAGAATTACAAATCTTCAGACAGCAGAGATCAGTTTCCCTGGAAAAATTAGATGCTTTGGAAGGTAGATTCTGTGGCTTTGCACCCCACTGAGGTCGCTCTCCTCCACAGGCTCCACCCACAAATCTCCAGGAGTTTCCCAACCTACATCTGAAAATCCTATGTCCCCCAGTAGCCAGGGGAACCTGGCAATCCTACTTGCTTTTTACCAACCACATCCCATATGGTTTCTGTCCATGTAGTTCTCATGACTCCTAGGACAACATTTTGGACTGTCAAAGGGGACTTCTTCCACCCTTTCTCATGAGTGGAAAATCTGGTTTATCCAACTCCATGTGCTTTGAGTGGAAAGTTTGAAATAATGGAGAGAATTAATGGAGCAGATGAAATGACACTGAAGTGTATGGTGGTTGTGAAAAGTGACATCAAGTCACAGATGACTTATGGTGAACCCATAGGGTTTTCAAGGCAAGAGATGTTCAGAGGTGATTTGCCATTGCCTGCCTCTGCATAGCAACCCTAGACTTGCTTGGTGGTTTCCCATCCAAATACTAACCAGGGTGAACCCTGCTTAGCTCCCAAGGTTTGACATGATTAGGCTTGCCTGAGCCATCCAGGTCAGGACAACATATTAGTCATAAATGGAAGCCATCATTTGTTAATGGTTTCCAGATAAACCATGGTTTGCGCAAACCCCAGTTCAGATGAAACAGCCAATTATGGAAGCAATTCTAAGCAGGTCTACTCAGAAGTAAGTCCTATTTTATTCAAAGGGACTTGCTCCCAGGAAAGCATTCTTAAGATTGTAGCTATGTTCAACAGAAATGGAGAAAGGGAACAGCAGCTCATTAAGGGAAATGGGAGTACATGAACCCGAGACTCATTTATATCCTGTGTCTGGTTTGGTGCTGTGTCTGAATTAAACCAGTGTTTCAGCTTCAGTTTTTTTATCTGTGAAATGGAAACAATAAATACCAATCTCATAAAATAACTGCATAAATAAAAAGTGCTACCCAATCTGAAATTATAGGAAGCAGTTGCATAATTAAGATCGCTTTGAACAAAATGTGAACTAAGGACCAGCCTATCATTCACATCTGATTCTTTTTACCCGGCGTTGTAAAGATACCAATTGACAGCCATTTGCTGGATGCTTCCTTACGTCAAGTTTCAGAACAGGAAGTTTGCTTGAGGTGTTGGCTGAGAATGACATGGCAGGCTAGCTAGCAATACACACAAGTTTTTGGAAGCTCTATTTTTTAAGCAAGAGGGAACCTGCCAACCATCTCGATCCCTAAAGTACATCAGGATCCCTGTTTCATCAAAGACTCCTCACTGAATGAATAGGAAAAGGCTACCTGTTTTATTACACTTGCGTCATCTAGTGTGCATATAACAAAGTTGATTAATATGTGTTGAAGGGTGACTACTGTTTTAAGAGATTTTTATGAGACAGCCCTAGTGGAGTGTGTATTGAATTTTACAACAATGTAAAAGTGATTACAGTTTGGCCCAAATCCCCAGCATTTGATCTATTAATCACATGTTTTGGAAAAAAAACTGCTATTTGTTCTATATATATAAAACTTTTAACTCTCTATATATAGCTTTATATTTTCTCACTGTAATACCATTTTGTCCCAGAAATATTGATATCAAAATTCTTAAATTCACTCAAACTCTGTCAAAGAAGCTAATTATCTTGTAATGTCTTCTGAATCAGGTTTTTTTTTTTTTTTTAAAGAAAGCAAGTGAGTGGGTATTTTCAGTCTGGTAAGATAATTGTTGGGAAAGAAGGTGGCATGGTATAGCCCAATCTCACCAGATCACAGAAGCTAAGCAGGTCAGTACTTGGAAGGGAGACTTCCAAGGAAAACTCTGCAGAGGAAGGCAATGGCAAACCACCTCTGCTTCTCACTTGCCTTGAAAGCCTGTTGCTGGGTTGTCAGAAGTCAGCTGCACACAGCACTGTACACACACACACACACACAATAATTGTCATGGGAAAATGTAAACCTGTCACCAAATAACCTTTTTGTTCCCAGTTGCAGTTCCTGTTCCCCTTGGGTCACTCAAGGGAAGAGCAACTCAAAAAAGAATAAAATATTATTCTAATTTTCATCTTACTGGATTATAATATACCCAATTTCTATGTTTTAAGAAACATTCAGATGTGTATGTGTTCTTAGAAGCTCAGATCAAAACCTCATAAATCTCTCCAGGTTTTGCCCCAACATATATTCACACCCTTAGGAGCCTGAGTCTGCAGGAGCTTGTTATTTTTAATGCATTCACAATCCAACTCTTCAAAGAGCCTTGAGATACTCAAAGACATAGTCTGTGTGTGTGCTTATGCTTTCATCTGATGATTCCCCACTGTGAGCCTGGCAACCCAGCAACTTAGGGTTGCCAACCTACGGGTGGGGCCTGGAGATCTTCTGGAATTACAACAGAGACTGCAGAGATCAATTTAGTGACATCCCAATCTTCTGGCATCTACATTAAATCTTATATTTTTCCAAATGAGTTCATACGGTACTGATAACTATGTTATTGTAAAGGTCATTTACACTTTCTCTCCTATGTGGTCTTTCATACTTTTTTTTTTTACTCTGAGTTCTTTAGATGTTCATTTTAAGGATCATTTTAACTTTCTCTTTTAACTGATTTTCTCTCAAGAAGAGTGGCTTTTCTGCATCCAGTACCTAACAAAGTAGGAAATGCTGACCAGTCAGGATCAAGGAAACTGCCTCAAACATAGACATGGAGTCTGTAGTAGAACATTCAGGAAACACATGATATATGTTTGCGATTGCATAGAGAATATTCTTCCCAATCTGATCACAGCATCACCAGCAATCTGAATCGAAGATAAAACCTATTTAAGTGCTGCCAGTTCGGAAATATTTTAACTGTCATTGCTTCAGCATGCATTAAAAGCTCTCAGTATTCTCAAGACGCCATCAACCAAATGAAAATAAGAGTCAGTTGCTGTGCCCAAACGTGCTGTAAGCCATTGATGGTTTGTATCTCTACCAACATAGCTGCTAAGCAACTTACCTTTGGCTTTATTCCTCCATGGACTCTGTCCCTTTCTATTGTGTGTGCGTGCCTTCTGCTGTGATAAATATTACTTTCTCTCACTTCCTGTTTTGAATCTAGCCTATTAATCTATCCCATGTTCAGTCCAATCATCCTGACAACCTTCTTCACAGTCTTCTTCACATTTCCAACAAGAACTGTTCGGGCCACATTTCATACAGTTTGTAAGACTTCTCAGCTAAATTATTTTACGGGACACAGCAGCAACATGCTGCTCAGAACTTGTCCATCAGAAGCCACACTGAAATTCGTGAGAGATGCTGTGTGATAGCAAAGATCGTGTAGCTTTTCTCAATGTTCAGTAGCCAATAGAAACTGAATTACAGTGTGGTATAGTGGTTAGGAGCGGCAGACCAGGTTCAATTCCTTCATCCTCCACATGAAGCCTGCAGTGCTGACCTTGGGTTCTCGCAGAAGTCGCTCAGCCAACACAGAGGCAAGCAATAAGCAAACTGCCTCCCAATGTCACTTGCCTTGAAAACCCTATGGGTCCACTATAAGTCACCTGTGACTTGATGGCTCTTTCCACCACCAGGCCTATTGAAGTCAATGGGTTTAGAAATGTGCCCCTCTGCTTAGGACTGCCCGGTGGGTCTGTTAGGTCCCAGGCAAAGAGACTTTGTTTGATTGTTTGTTTAAAATATTTCTATGCCACCTCTCCAGAGTCCTATATGAGGTGGCTTAAACTTAGGCGGCTTATTGCTCAGATCAAAGCATAAACCTGACCCTGAAGCTCTTTTGGGGGCCAGGCCTTACCATGTGATCTTCTCTGAAGCATTATTCTTCAACAGTGACCTTTGTTAGCTACAGTGGAGTTAATATCCTTTAACTGGTGCAGCAGAAGGGTCCCCTGTGGGTTTATACTCTGCAAAACCAATAGGGCTTCTTCATTGCCTGCATTTCCTTTCTAGTCAAACCTTTGTTGTTCATTTGTACACTGTATTAAAATATAACCTAGCACTTAGAACGCAAAATTCAGCCCTAGTAAATATTTATTACTAATATTTTCATAACTGGCCTTAAAAAAAGAAAGAAGAGAACCAGGCAGTAACTGGACAGCTTGGTAATTTGTATATTTGTTTGCATTGCTGCTTTACAGCTTTTCTTCTAAAATTAGATGGGATGTGTCTGATTACCAAGTTCTTAAAGGAGATGTACCAAAACTCATGAACCATGGAGTGTGCCATAGTAATTAAATGTTGAAAGAAAGGCACTTAGTACGTACTTAAGGGCTTTCCTAGATTTGTTTTTTACTCATATGTCCAATGCAAAGACTTAGTTTTGAGAGTAGGCTCTGGGGCTCAGGCTTAGCTGCTCTTATAGAGCCACTGTGGGGGAAAACCACTCATCATTCCGTGGCTGCTGAATATAGCCATTATTCTTAGAAAAACTACTTTACCTAATTACAACACACACCGTGGGCTGTGTAAATGTGCCATTGGTTCCTCCTACCCAAGCTCTTTCTGGACGTCGCTTCTCATTCCTCCTACCAGCCAGAAGTGATCGAAGCAGAACGTAGAGCCACTGGGGAGGAAACCACTCATCACTCTGTGGCTGCTGAATACAGCCATTCAGGCTTCCTTGGCTAGGTCAACAAAGCCAGGTCTTTAGCAATGTGGTGTGATGATACCAGAAGGGGAATATGAAAGGATTCCCTAAAACTGCTAGGTCACTCTGACATTGGACAAAGGAGAGGGGCTTGCAGTGCGCTCCCAAAAATTCACCTTGAAACTACTGGCAACTTTTCTGTCAGCATTTGTGCAACCAGCAGCCATAGAGTTGCCAACCTCCAGGTATAGCTGGAGATCTCCTGCTATTATAAATGATCTCCAGCCAATAGCGATCAGTTCACCTGGAGAAAATGGCCACTTTGGCAATTGGATTCTATGGCGTTGAAGTCCCTCCCCTCTCCAAACCCCGCCCTCCTCAGGATCCGGCCCAAAAATCTCCAGGTATTTCCCAACCCGGAGCTGGCAACCCTAAGCAGCCATGAAGTGAGCAATCCTAGGGTTAGACAAGGCAGGCCATCCACTACAACGTGTGTCCTCTGCTTTTTCAAAATACGGACTGTTTGATTTCAAAACTGGTTAGTCAATCATTCCTTCAGGTCTGTCGATGCCAGTGTTATGTCTAGGTATTCATTTCTGTGGTGTTACAGCATCAGGCCCATCTTCCTTTTTCTCTTCTCTTTTGCACATTTCCTTGTGTGTGCGCTCCAAGAACTTGCTGAGCTAGTCCTTGTGCCATCATCTGCAGGGTTAGCCCCACTACATTTCCCCAAAGTTAATTCAAAATAACTCCTTTAACCTTTTCTCTCACAAGAGTGACTGGGATATCCATACATCATCCAAGTAGCTTACCCCATTCAGCTAGACAACACAGTTACTGTTGATCACTGAGGGATCATATGCATAAATAAGTATATGCATATATGCAAATATGATCAGATTATTATATGCACATAAGGATGATATGAATAAATAAGGATCATATGCATAAATGAGATAAATCAGTGGGATATCATCAGAGCTGAGTTACATATCTATTCATTTTTAATGCATATTCAGGTAAGCGTTAGCTGCAGGATGGCCAAGGGCATCTCCGAAATAGTGGTATGTAATAGAAAAACTGATTCTCACATCTAAAACAACCCGACAGGAAGTGTTCTGGTGGGGGAAGCTATATTGCAGCAAAATCAGACATCAGTTCAATGACGTCTTATTAACAACATTGGTTTCAGCCAAAGCTTCTTTGGGTCAGAGCTCAGATCATCAGATGAATGGAGTATACATCAAAGAGTTGGACTAGGATCTGGAAGACACAGGTTGAAATCTTCACTCTGCCATGGAAATTTGCTGGGTTACCTTGGGCCAGTCAAACACTTTCAGCCTAACTTATCCCACGTCATTGCTGTGAGAATAAAATGGAGAATAGGGGGTGTTGTAAGTCACTTTGGGTCCCCATTGGGGAGAAAAGCAGGGTATAAATGAAGTAAATAAAATAAATACATTAATCAACAGGAAATGTATTTATACTGTATTTGCGATATAAACTAGGATATGCAGTATACATAGTTACAAGGAACAGAAAGGTTGGAGTGGGGAAATGTTACAAAGAGAGGCCAGTTAGAAGCAATAACAGACTGGTGGTGACTATTTATTAAGTAGTTATTTACCTGCCTTCATGTAACCCTTTGTTCAATTGTTGGTCTCTGTAATCTTGCCAGCCAGTTAGGACAAGCTTATCACTCTCCTGATTTCCTGGATTTCTGATAAGTTACAGATAGGTGATCTCTTCACCCCTTGACAAGATAATAGGGATGACTGGCTGAACATGTCTAGCAAGGCAAACTATGTTCATTCACTCGAAATATGAGCTGACCGTCAGCATGTTGTCAGACAGTCATATCAGAAATAATTTCATAGGTACACAAAATAAAGTTATCTATCTCTGCAATGAAAAGGGATAGAGACCATTTAAAAAGCGAAAGCTAGGAATTCAGAGCAACTAGTAGATCATGGCAGTAGCTCATTATAACGCTGCAGCAAGCCAGGAGTTACTTCTTTGTAAGCCTAACTCCTCCAGTGGTGTGGGGGTGGGAAGGGTGGCCGTGGGGGGTGAGGCAAGGAAAATGGTGCCAACATGGGTGTGACCTTCAAAAAGGCAGCCTTCCTACCCACATGGTGTGCAAACACATTTTGACAGTCATCTTTCTAAAAACATCATGTCAAGCTAGCTTTGGGAACAATCGAAGCACAGCAGAAAACCCAAATCATGGGGTGATGTTAGCTCTGTTCAGACAACCTCTCTGCACACTGACTCACTCTGCAGAGAGAGAGAGCAGGCAGAAATGCATTGGCTGTGCCCTCCCCACCTCCTCATGTTCACTGGCTCATGAGCACAGCAGCTATGTGCAGGGCCAGCATCCACATATACACTCCCTCCCTGTGATCAGGGATGCTGTTTTACAAACACTGTCAATCATGGGGAGGGATCATACGCATGGGCACTGCCTCCGCGCATAGGCACTATGCTCATGAGCCAGAGATCCCATGGAGGTCCAGTAGGGTTGCCAGCACTGGCTTGGGAAATTTGTGAAGACTTAAGGGGATGAATCCTGGGGAGGGGAGGGTTGGGGAGAAGAGGGATCTCAGCAGGGTATAATGCCATAGAGTCCACCCTCCAAAGCAGCCATTTTCTCCATCATCTGGAGACCAGTTGTAATTCCAAAACCACTGCAAGTCCTGCCTGGAGGTTGGCAACCCTACGGAGGCAGGGATAGGGCCGCTGTGCTTGCGCCCACTCTCCCTCTCTGCATGTTCAGTCACCACATGGAGGGATTGTGTAAAAAAGGCTTTCATGTGGACACTGGACACACACAGACAAGCCCTGCTTCAGTTTGGATGCCTAAATGAAGCGAAATCTCTGTGAGGAAGCAACCCTTCATCCCTACAAAGAGAAGCAGCAGAGGAGCAAGCCTGCTCCTGAAGAAACTTGTGCTTTGATTGTTTGGCAGTGAGGAAAGGAAACTCTACGGATTTTCAGCAGTCTTTTTTTCTTACATCCCATATTGTAGAGAGCAAAGCTGTTATTGTAAACATATTCCAAAAATGGCACAGAATGTGGCCTTGGATTTCACTGAATCCCAGTAGTTTGCAATGGACAAATTTTAAACCAGGTTTTGCATTTCCCCTTTCTGTGGTTCAAGTGTCTGTTGTGCATTGGCCAGATCATAGTTTTGATTGAAGAACTGGCTTTCTCTTTACAAACCATCCACGTTTGTCCGCAAATAAACATCAGAAATGCTCAAATGCACGTTAGGGTTGGGCATTGCAAAGTTTCATCTGTTTGTCTGCGTTTCAATTCACAGCACCAAAATGTAAAGCCTGTGGCGGACTGGGTCTAAAAATACTGGCTGCCAGGGGACAAAGGAGGCCCACCCACGAATTAATATGAAAGCCTTTATTGGCATTAAAAGGAAACCGTACAGTGAAGTTTACAGTAAAATCATCATATGGGGCCCATCCACAACTATAAGGCTATCATTTAATTTTTTATAAGAAATAAACAAAATGTTCAAAAAATACGTACATGCAAAAAAGGTGCAATTAAAATTTTAGTTGCATACAGTAATAGTATTGGAACTTCGATTATATTTTCAAGCTACTAAAAGGTCATGAACATTTTTAACATATTGTCTAATGTTGACAGGGCTCTGCTTCATCAGGGGCCCACTTGCCATTGGGCAAGCTGATACCCTGGCCAGTCCGCCTGCGTAAAGCCCTTTGCAAATGCACACTCCCATTTCCTAGCCAGTGCATACAGACACCCCCTCTCTCTCACACACAGAGACAATTAGAGAGGTTCAAAGGTGCTTTGAGAACAACCTGCCTGAAAGTGAAAATGGTCGCGGAGTACAATGTCCGCAGGTGCCTCCCAGAGACCCGGAAACCACTCTCCCCGAAAGCCCTCTCCCCACTGAGGCCCCTGTCCTCCTCAGACTTCACCCCCAAATCTCCAGGGGTTTCCCAATCTGGATCGGGCAACCCTAACTAAAAACTCACTGAGCCTCGATGACAGTCACTCCGCAAATGTTGACACTGGGCGCTTTCACACACACTGAATAATGCACTTTCAATCCACTTGAATGATTTGGCCACTCATGCACGGCCCCCATCCGAATGCTCACACTTCTGCCAGGGGGCTTATGGTTGAGTTCTGAGAACCTGGATGGGGAAAACGTGCATCTAGAGAGCGGCAAATCCTATCTATCTATCTATCTATCTATCTATCTATCTATCTATCTATCTATCTATCTATCTATCTATCTATCTATCTATGCCTATCTATATCTATATATCTATATAGTTTTTTTTATATCACAATAATTTGCATCATTCAATAACATTGTCATATGGCATAAACGTTATTTTTCTTATCAACATGATTAATTAATTCTGACATTTCATTGACTTCCCCTCTCTCCTCCGCTCTCTCTTTGATAACTTTATATTCCCTTTGCATTTAAATCCTAATTCACGACAATACTCCTTATAGCAATCTAATTACAATTCGAAATCAATACCCTTAACAACAACGCGCGGCCAATCCAAGGCCAAACCTGCCGGGCATAAACGAAAGGAGACCGGCCGCGGGGGGAGGCGAGGCGGCCCCAAAGGAGGGTCGGGGCGCGGCTGGCCTCGCAGCGCCGCGTGGACTCTTGGCGGGCGGCGGCGGCGGGGCGAGCGAGAGGGGGAGCCGGGTGGCCCGCCGGGGGGCTGCATCCCAGCCGGGGAGGCTTACCGAGGAGGAGGAGGAGGCGTGGAGCTGGCGCTTGGCCAGCCGCTCCGGGCGGACCCCCCGCAGAAGAAGCAGAGCGGCGGGGGGGAGCTGGTCCGGCGCCAGGAGGCAGCCTCGGCGGCCCCGGGCCGAGGTCCCTCCCGCCCAGGCTTCGAGGAGGGCGCGGGGTCAGGAGGTGAAAGCAGCAACCAACAGCCCCGAGGGGAGGGGAGGGGAGGGGCGGCGGCGGCCAGGCGGGGAGGCGCTGCTGCTGCCGCCGCCGGTGTCACTGGGGGCGAGCAGACAGCGGCGGGGAGAGCCGGCCATGGAAGGCGGCGGCCGCCCCCAGCAGTCGCGGGAGGAGGCGGTGGAAGCGTGGCTGGACGACCACGGGGACTTCGCCCGCTCGTACTTTGTGAAGAAAGCGACCAGGTCAGAGCAGCGGGGAGGGGCGGAGTGGGGAGGTATTTCCCCCCTTTCCCCTGCAGTGGGGTGGTGCATTTCCCCCCTTTTCCCTGAAAAGGGGGGGGGGGCAGGGCCGGTGCTCCCGTTAGGCGAACTCGGCGGTCGCCTAGGGCGCAGACCTCAGAGGGGTGCAGAACTGGCCCGAGGGGCACAGTTTGAAACAGACTGGGGGGGAAAAACGCAACTGGCAATTTATATATATTTTTACTTTAAGATAAGTACCACAACGGAATATAATTAATTATAACACCTTATTAAAAGTTTTGCGCTTTTTTTTTTCCCCTACCAGACATCTGTTTTTAAATCTTGGTTAGCAAGGGGGGGGGCGGGGGTGCACAAGCAGTTAGCCTTGCCTCGGGCGCAAAGAGGACCGGCCCCGGCCCTGGGAGGGGCACGACCCAAAGGGAAACGCCCGCCTGGCTTTCGCCCCCTGCGAGATGGAAAGCAGCGAACAAACGGCGGCTCAGTGTGGCTGCCCCCACCTCGCGGGCCAACCCCTCTGGGGCTTCTCTGCGGTGCGAAGCGCGCGGTCGGGCTGGCAGCCTTTGCCGCGCCGTTGGCGGCCGGGGCTGAGCCGCGACCTTGCTCTGCAGCGCCTGGGGAGAGGAGAGGGCATTGCCCGGGAATGCATCCCAAGGGGATCGGTTCCCACTTGGAAGCGGGGCAGCTCAACTCGCACGCGCCCGAGAGAACTTTACAGCTTGCGTTTATGGCGCTTGTTAATACCCTCCTGATTAAAAAAAAAGAAAGGAAAAAAAAGCCGGATCCAATTTAACGCGCATCCGCCTTGCGTTATTCGGGCCATTTATGCATGGGACGCTTCGCCTTGAGATTTGCCGCTCTCTAGATGCACACTTCCCCCATCCAACTTCTCAGGTCGTTTATCCGTGGGAGGTTTTGCCTTGGATTGGCTGCTCTCTAGACGCACTCCCCCCCCCCAATCCGGATCCCCAGAACTAAAAAATAAGCCCCCGTGCAAAGTTTTGAGGATTCGGATGGGGAAAATGTGCATCTAGAGAGCGGCAAATCCAGGACAAAACCTCCCACGCATAAATGGGCTCAGAGTTTTGAGAATTAGGATGGGGGGGGGATGTGCATCTAGAGAGTGGCAAATCCAAGGCAAAACGTCCCATGCATAAATGGCCCTTTCTGAGGATTGTGCGCCGGATTTCTTGGATGTGATGGGACTTGTTGCATCTGCCTGTCATCAAAACTTGGTGAGGTTTTTAGTTAGGGTTGCCAGATTCGGATTTAGAAACTTCTAGAGATTTGGGGATGAAGTCTGAGGAGGACAGGGACCTCAGTGGGGCACAATGCCACGGAGTCCACCCTCCAAAGCATCAATTTTCTCCAGGGGAACTAATCTCTGTAGTCTGGAGATGAGCTGTAATTCCAGGGAGTCCTCAGGTCCCACCTGCAGGCTGGCATCCCTATTTTTAGTGAACGCGGATAGGGCTTTTGCGTAATTATTTGAGAGCAGGGCCTGGGCGTAAATGGCTGTAAATCCAATCCAAGCTGGCTTGGAAGTGAGTCCTGTTGAATTTGCCAGTAACTAGGCATAAAACCAGGGGGCACATCTGCTTTTTGCAAGGATTCCTTCAGATCACTGAAATAAGCACAAGTAGTCCTTTCTTGCTTCTTACCCATACTCCCATACATAATATATTCTTTCTGGGACATCCCAGTTCTATGGAAAATCCCTACGTTTCTTGCCCTTTCACTGCTCCAAAGTGAACGGGGAGTTCACTGACCACAAACTGCCATGAGGAGTGGGGACCTGATTCTAATGCTGTGGGAGAACACACAAGAAATTTCCGGGGTAGAAAAAGTTGCAGGGCGATGTGAATACACGAAGCTGCCTTACACTGAATCAGACCCTTGGTCCATCCAAGTCAGTATTGTCAACTCAGACTGGCAACGGTTCTCCAGGGTCCCAGGCAGAGGTCTTTCACATCACCTACCTGCCTAGTCCCTTTAACTGGAGATGCTGGGGATTGAACCTGGGACCTTCTGCACGCCAAACAGATGCTCTACCACTGAGCCACGGCCTCTCCTGTGGAGCTTTCTGGGATCTGAATGCAGAGGGGGGGAGTTGGGGTTGGACTAGATTACCTCCAGGTAACCCACCTCCACAGTTCCGTGACTCAAGAATACAGCAAGGATTAGCGAGTGGAGGTTTGCCACTGCAAGGTTGCCTTGTGGACGCGGTAGAGGCAGAAAACTGGGGAAGGAGCGGCCAAGGTGTTGCTGTGGATGGTTTAGGGGCAGTGGCGGACTGGCCATTGTGTTAGCTTGCCCGATGGCAAGTGATGAAGTGGGGCCCCTTAAACATTAGGCAATACGTGTAAAAATAAAAAATTAACACAACTTAAATGGTAGCCTTATAGTTGTGGGTGGGCCCCCTTTGTCTTTTGGCAACCACTATTTTTAGACCCACTGCCCGGGGGCGATGGCGCTTCTCCCCGGTTTGGCCACATATCTGCGGAGGGGGGCTCGTGGGAGGGCGATCCGGCCGCGGGGCGAGCCGTCGGCAGCTGGCCCGTGACGCCGCGCGTCCGGAAAGCCGCTTCTCTGACGAGGCACCCCGCCCGGCCGGCGCCGTCCTCCGCCAGGAGGCAGCACTGAGCCACACGGGACTGGAAGCCGGGGCGGCCAGGGCAAGAAGTTTTTCCCGGGGATTTATCATCCGAGGGTGGGGTCTTGCGGGGGGGGGGAGAGGAAAAAGTGGTCCGCGAAGGGTCAATGCCGGGATCAAAGCGGCGCGGCTGGACTGCCTCCCCGCTGGTTGGACATGCTGCCTTTCGGAGACAAAACGAGGTACTGTTCTCCTCCTGCTTTCGCGTCGGGGACCCGCGGGACGGCCGCTCCTTTTTGGAGCGGGGTCGGGTTTCCATTTGGGACGGCAGCCCCGGGGCTTGCCGGAGCGTCTCCCCGGATCGCCTCTTCCGCGCGCTCTCCGGGGCTCGGCCATCTGCTCTGGGGGGTTACTTCTCGGGAGTGCTGGGCTTTGAATGAGCCGGGCGCGGTAAGACGAGAGGTGCCCTATTAATGATTGACTCGCAGGTTGCGCGGGTCACCGCCTTCCCCGGGGCCATCTGGGGCTGGCCAGCGCCCTTCCCGCCTCCGCCGGCTGTTCCCTTCTCACCGGGGCTGGGGCTGGGGCTGCTGGGCTGGCCAGGGACAACTTGAAGGAAACCTGGAAGGCCTGCAGCGCTGCCCTGCAGCCAGCCTCCTTCGAGCCTGTTAAGTAAGTGCACGGCAGTTAGAATCCCAGAATGGGCGCTTTCACACCGCCCCAAGAACGCCCTTTCAATCCACTTTCAGTGCACTTTGAAGGTGGGTTTTACTGTGCGAACTGGCAAAACCCCCTTGCAAACGAACGTTAAGGTGCACTGAAAGTGGATCGCAAGTGGATTGTTTGGGCTGTGTGAAAGGGTTAGAAGGGACCACCAGAGCCATCTAGTCCTACCCCCTGCACAATGCAGGAGATTCACGACTGCTTCCTCTCCTCACACCCAGTGACCCCCAACTCCATGCCCAAAAGATGACCCCAAAATCCCTCAGGATCTCCGGCCAAACTGGCCTGGAGGAAAATTGCTTCCCGCCCCCAAAGTGGCAATCAGCATTTCCCTGGGCGTGTAAGAGAGGACCTTGTATTCTGTGTTATATATTATGCTTGTATTCTGTAACAGAAAACGATGGGAAATTTTCATTGTGCCATATTGCCTAGGTGGTGAAGCAGATGTGCTTCCTATTCCTGTTATCTAAAGCCCATCCTCTGAAGTTTGGGAGTTATACCAAGGTAGAGATTTGATTATAAATCAAATTTTAAAATGCAGCCTAATTTATGCAGCAGAAGAACTACTGGCTTCAGTGGAAACTTATTTCCCTGTAATGGGGGCCTGGGCCGCCTGGCCTCCTGCCAGGGATGGAAAAGACACGCAATCTATCTTGAACAACTCCGATGCTTTTTTAAAAAAGAACTTTGGGTCAAAGCAACTGACGTGCGAAAACAAAGCTCTGCTGTTGGGATCTTAATAGCTGTGAGGCTCGGGATGAGGGTTTCACAATCTTTGTGTATATTTTGTACAGTTGTAGTTATAACACATCTGTAGAATTACAGCATAATACCTCGACAGAATACTGGTAGCAAAGTCTATATGTTTTATATATACCCTACCAGAAAATATTTTTGTTAGTCTTTAAGGTGCTACTGGACTCTTGCCCTTTTTGACTATATGTTTTATATGTTTCATGTGTAATTACTAGATGATATTAAGACGAACGTTGGTAGTCATCAAAATTCAGGAGCGATCTATCAGTCCAATAAGGAATGCACCCAAAGGTACCATGAGTATGTAATATGTGGTGAATATACACCATGTTGTTCATGTGTGTCTTATGTACTAGGCAGTGTGTGCATAATAATTGGGTCAGTGAGCTCTAAACTGTATATTAAGGAAAGTTTAGTTATTTGAACCCGGGGGGCAGTTTTAATTGGCAAGAATAATTTTTAATGAATGAGGCTGAGAGTTAAGGGTGCACATCTTTTTTTTTTTTTAGTCTGCCTTGATTTGTGTATATTACTATAACGGAATGTTAAAGATTACTTTTCCTCCTAACAACAGGGCAGCTTCTGTTGAAGTGCGAACTATCTTTCTTCAGTACCTCTTATATTAAGGCTCTGGCAATCTGATGTAAATTAAATTAATTAGCTACTTAATTGATTCGTCGTCTGACACTTCAATCAGCAAAGTATTACGCATTATTTACTCTTTCACCACCCAAATGCATAATAATCTCTTTTGACAGACAGGGCTGCGCTACTTGAACTAGTTTCAAGAAATAGCAGTTTATCTGGAAAACATTCCTCCCTTACATTCTGATCCCGTGCATGTTTATGCAAAACGCTTTCCGTGGAACTTGTTCGTAGGACTGCAGTCACAGAAACGGAACGTAGTGCAGAATAAATACAGAAAGGCTTTAGTGTTAATAGTTGGCAACACACAGTTGGTTATCATATATCCCACAGAAATTCCCAAGATTTGTAATGGGGTGAGATTTTGACAAAGTGCTATATCATATTCCTGACATAACTGATGTTTCCTGCTGGTAATTTTAAAGCTTGTTTGGAAACAGCCTTGTAATGCCATAGAACATTATTTTTTTTAGTACTTTTATATATCTGCTCGTAAATTAAAAGAGATATGTAATCTAAAGCTGTAACAGTCAGCACATTCATACTGAACTCTGTAGTCCTAGAGATTCTAGTTTGAGAGTTTGAGTCAACACATGTCATTTTGCATAGGATCAGAGCATAAGAACATAAGAACATAAGAAAGGCCCTGCTGGATCAGACCAAGGCCCATCAAGTCCAGCAGTCTGTTCACACAGTGGCCAACCAGGTGTCTCTAGGAAGCCCCCAAACAAGATGACTGCAGCAGCACCATCCTGCCTGTGTTCCACCGCACCCAAAATAATAGGCATGCTCCTCTGATACTAGAGAGAATAGGTATGCAGCATGACTAGTATCCATTCTAACTAACACCCATGAATACCCCTCTCCTCCATGAATATGTCCACTCCCCTCTTAAAGCCCTCCAATATGCAAATCTGAAGTTTTAAAGTTAGACATCAGTATGCAATAGCAGTGATTAGATATAATTATTTTGGAAAGTAAGATTGTGAAAGCTGGAATTGTAAAGAGATTAAATATTATGTTAAGAAATCATAGTCTATAACAGAAAAGCTAATCACTATATCGATTAATAGGATTTTAGAAATATTAAACATTAATGTATAACAAGTAAGGTGATTGATGATGGTAACAATTATAAATACTAATCCTGGAAAGAGCACAAGCGATATGTGAATGGGAATAAATGTAGTTTATGTTGTGTATGTTGTGTACTAACAATACAATTCTGAGTACATCAGGAAATAATCCTAAGCAGGTCTACTCAGAAGCAAGTCTCATGTTATTCAGTGGTGCTTGCTCCCAGAAAAGTGTTGTTAGGATTCACTGTAAGATATACCCATAGTGCAACCCTAAGCAGAGCTACACCCATCTGAGCCCACTTAAATGTGTAAGCCTGCTTAGAACTGTGTGTGTGTGTAAAGTGCCGTCAAGTTGCAGCCAATTTAAGGCGACCCCTTTCGGGGTTTTCATGGCAAGAGACTAACAGAGGTGGTTTGCCAGTGCCTTCCTCTGCACAGCAACCCTGGTATTCCTTGGTGGTCTCTCATCCAAATACTCACCAGGGCTGACCCTGCTTGGCTTCTGAGATCTGACGAGATCAGGCTAGCCTGGACTGCACTACTGAAAATTTTCCAAGAATGCTCAGCAACTTGCATAATCAGGCAGCATTGATTTCTGAGTTCCATGTTGATTAGCTGCACTGACGGCTTCCGTGAATCATTCTGCCCCACATTCTGCTGGCAGCATACGTATAAAAGTCAAATGATGAGGCTTGGTTCAGTTGTCTCCCGTGGATGAGTTGCTAGGAAGGTTAATTTTGTAACACTCCAGCCCAGCGTGGTAAGGGCTTCATTATGTTGGTCTGTTTACTTATGCAAATAGTTCCTTATACTGCAAATATACATAAGGGCTTGCAGGTGCGGAGCACTAAGCTAAGCAGGTCTAGTATGGGAATGGAAAGTCAAGTGGGTGACTTCTGCAATGCTTTCCTTGACATTCAGAGCTCATAGCGGATCATTTCCTGACCCTTGTACTCAGCTATAGAGAGCTTCACTGGTTTCCTGTTAATTCACATTGCATACCAAAGGGCTAGCACAGGCTTAAAGTGTCTGAAAAGAGCATTCATCCTGGTTATTATTTTATATTTACAGTAATATTTTGGTACCTGCCATCTGCACAGGCTGCAAATTCAGAATAACTTTTATCTGGATTGGAATCCCCCCCATCATGCAACAGCATGCGCTGAAATCTCTTAAATGAAGAAATAAATATGGGGAGGATTCATCCTTTGAATCACACTGTTGATGGGTTAAAAAAAGTCCTTGCTAAGAGTGTCTGAGAATACACCCCATAATAATCGGTACTTATACAGAAAAGTTGGCACAATGTATATGTCTACATGATGGCTTGAAATGATTTAGTTGAACTGTCATGAAGCCAGGTTCTATATAAGTTTACCTGGAAGCATTCAGCGGGGGTTTCTCTTGAGTAAATATAAAAAGGATGGCACCCTTAATTTACAACATTAAGTATTTTTATGCCAGGGTCTTTAAATTACAGATTCATTATTGCAGAAAACGTCTTAATTTCTGAACCGAGATGTTGTATTGTCGCTTTTCTTTCATGTTGTCACATAATTTTATGTTCCAATGCATTTGATTTGTTTCTCTGAAAGGAGAACTGCATTTTATTTATGATGGAGCTGTACTGAAGTTCAGACTATAGAAACATTCTCAATGTGATTCTCCCAGGCTTTAGATATGTGTACAAATTGTTGTGTCACTGCAGCATAGAATCATAGAGGTGGAAGGGACCACCAGGGTCATCTAGTTCAACCCCCTGCCCAATGCAGGAATTTCACAACTACTTCCCCCACACACACCCAGTGACCCCTACTCCATGCCCAGAAGATGGGCAAAATGCCCTCCCTCTCATAAACTGCCTCTCATGAACTGCCTAAGGTCATAGAATCAGCATGGTGACGGCCATCTAGTCTCTGCTTAAAAACCTCCAGGGAAGGAGCACTTACCACCTCCCAAGGAAGCCAGTTCCACTGAGGAACCGCTCTGACTGTTAGAAAGTTCCTCCTAATGTCTAGATGGAAACTCTTTTGATTTAATTTCAACCCGCTGGTTCTGGCCCGACCTTCTGGGGCAACAGAAAACCACTCGGCACCCTCCTCTATGCTGAACTATACTGAAGAAACGTTTGGAAGAACGGGTGGGGCAGATTGTGTCATCCGTTGTTTCTTTTTCTTTGACAATCAGCTGATTAGCGGAATTCTTGACTTTATCCATGCACATAAAGCCTGGGCAGGGCCATACTTAATGCTTTAAAAATACCCTCTGAGGTTCTGGAAAAGGACATTGCGTAACAAAATTCTTAGGAGTGTTTAAATGTTGTTTGAATCCTACTTTTTTATAAGTGATAAAGGTACTTTTGAAAGTTACAGCGTGCATACATTTTTCTTTAGTCATCAGAGCTATTTTTTTTAACGGTTTCACATTTCAACTGAGTGCACAATATGGAAATGGCCTGTATATCTTGGGGCAGGGGGAACAGTCTGTTGAGGAAGTCCTACTACAGATTCCTGATTTAAATATGCCAATACATATTGCTTTTGTCAATTCATTGTAATGAACTTTTGGGTGAATTATGCCCCTTGTCAGTCATTGTGAAACAGGATGTAATAGTGGCTGGACCCTCTTTAGCCTTGTTCAATGTGGATCTTTGGTCGGTGACTTGCTCCACTTCTACCCCTATTATGCAAATAGGAATACTTGGTCAGATGAGGGCAAGCCAAATGATTCTGTACTGAAAACCTGTTTGATGAAGAGTTCGTTCAACAGTTAAGTATTTCTCACCTTAGCTCCTAAAATAGATGCTCAGCACTGTGTGGGAGTATAGAGATGCCGTGAATATCAGCGGACATCCCTTTGCTGTAGTGAAAGCACGGCATCAAGGGATATCACTGATATTCACTGCTTAAGTGAACAAATGGACTTTAGTGGACAGGTGACTCAGAAATGCTGGGAATAGTTTTTCTGCCTTCATCCAGGATTGGTATTCACTTATGATGAGATCTAGGTACAGTCTGAACTTTTTTTGATGAGAAAGTAAGTACATACTTACCCTCTACTGAAGATTATTCTGACAGGGTCGGTAGTAGAGTTTCCATCCTCCAGCTAGGGGTCGGGGATCTCCCAGCATTACAACTGATCTCTAGATTACAGAGATCACTTCCCCTGTAGAAAAAGACTGCTTTGGAGGTTGGACTCTATGGCATTATACCCCACTTGCCCTCCCCAGGCTCCACCCCCCAATCTCGAGGAATTTCACAATCTGGCATTGGCAGCCCTAGTATGTAGCAGAAGGCAGGTATCCCCCTCTGTTTAAGAATTTTCTAGATTGTATTGATTCCTTGTCCCATTATAAGTGACATGCCATATTCACAGATATATGATTTGGAGCTACTCAGAAATATCTAGACATTTCATTTCTTCCTGATCAGAAGAAACAAGAAAATGTCAACAAAAAATGAAGTGTGTGTGTGTGTTAAGTGCCATCAAGTCGCTTCCGACTCATGGCGACCCTATGAATGAAAGTCCTCCAAAATGTCCTATCTTTGACAGCCTTGCTCAGATCTTGCAAATTGAAGGCTGTGGCTTAATTGAGTCAATCCATCTCTTGTTGGGTCTTCCTCTTTTCCTGCTGCCCTCAACTTTTCCTAGCATGACTGTGTTCTCCAGTTACTCTTGTCGTCTCATGACGTGACCAAAATACGACAGCCTCAGTTTAGTCATTTTAGCTTCTAGGGTCAGTTCAGGCTTGATTTGATCTATAACCCACTGATTTGTTTTTTTGGCAGTCCACGGAATCTGTAACACTCTCCTCCAACACCACATTTCAAAGGTTTAAAGGAGTA
The DNA here is from genome assembly GCF_029931775.1 of Euleptes europaea. Lineage (NCBI taxonomy): Eukaryota > Metazoa > Chordata > Lepidosauria > Squamata > Sphaerodactylidae > Euleptes > Euleptes europaea. The sequence continues at coordinate 31,181,683 of NC_079320.1, read as the reverse complement.
GTATTACAAGCATGAGATTTGAAAGTATGGCATACACTGCCATAAGATATTCCATGAGGGCTGTGATATGGGAAACAACAGGTAACATTTAAAGTTTGTTTTAGGTTTGAGCCCTTTAACACATTGTTGTAATGTTTTCAAGCTTTTCTCTTTAAACATGAGGACTAGCAGCTTAATAATTCAGGATCATAGGATTCCCTACAGCAGGGATCAGCAGCCTTTTATAATAAAAGAGCAAAACTGCATCAACATTCAGAGCAAGAGATCAACAGAGACTGTATGCATTTGCATAACTGAAAATACACAACTTAACATTTCCGATAACTGACATGTTGATTAATAAGCCATAATGTTTCTGAAGCCCAAGTCTGTTATTAGGAAGTGGCACACATGAGGTCACACAATAGGTAATAAATATACACAGGAACACCCTGCGTGATTGCTTTAGTGTGTGTGTAAAGTGCCGTCACAGCTGATTTATGGCAACCCCGTAGGGTTTTCAAGGCAAGAGACTACAGAGGTGGTTTGCCATTGCCTTCCTTTGCATAGCAACCCTGGTATTCCTTGGTGGTCTCCCATCCAAGTACTAACCAGAACTGACCCTGCTTTGCTTCTGAGATCTAATGAGATCAGGCACTAGCATAAATCTGTGCATGGTTCATGCTTGGATTAATGGCAGCTGTTCACCTCTAGCATTTCTCTTTCTGTGAAGTATCTCAAAGAAGCGCTTTAGTCCCATGAAAACCTTTGCATGCCATTCCCTTCATTTACTGGTTATTCTAGCCTGCCATCTGCCCCTCCAATGTACCTTCAATTAAAGATATAATTTTCTTTTTAAAAGAGCCAAACTTGGTTCCATATTGAGCCACATTTGGCTCTGGAGCTGTACGTTGCAGGCCTCTTCCCTAAAGTCTCACAGGCCTTTCCTAGCTGTTATCTGCAGGCCTTCTTTTGCCATCTCCTGTTTTTGTTGAGTCAGCATGGTGTAGTGTTAAGGTGCCAGACTAGGGTCTGGGAAACTCAGGTTCAAATCCCCACTCTGCCATGGAAACTTGCTGGGGGACCTTGGGCCAGTCACACACTCTGAGCCTCGACCCTGGCAAGTATTTGGATAGGAGACCAATAGGCAATGGCAATCTACCCCTGAATGTCTCATGCCTTGAAAACCCTATGGCGTCTCCAGAAGTCAGCTGTGACTTGATGGCAAATCTCTCTCTTTCTCTCTTTCTCTCTTTCTCTCTTCTCTCTCTCTCTCTCTCTCTCTCTCTCTCTCTCTCTCTCTCTCTCTCTCTATCTATCTATCTATCTATCTATCTATCTATCTATCTATCTATCTATCTATCTATCTACAATGGAAAATGCAATTTTAAGTTTTCAGAAAAAAGAAAAACCAAGTGAAATGAGAGAAATTCCCTACACAGAAGTGACTTATTTTAAAGGAATTGAATGAATCTTGTGTATTCATAGGTGACAAATACCGGTTTTGTGTCTGTTTTGCTATATATCTTTGCCTAACAGATACATGTAATTGACAATGCCTTCCTGTTGTGCGTGCATGTGCATTTGTTGTGTGTGATAACTGCACATGCGATTCTTACACTGAATAGCTTTCCATATGGAAAATTTAACTTTGTGTCAAGCAGCCTTTAAAATTCTTTGACAGTGGGCTATATGTTAACTTACTACATCTGTATCATTTCCTAGCACCTAGAAGCTAAAAGATGAGTCGGGTTAGTGTTTACAACAACTCTATAAAATAGGTTAGGCTACCCAAGGTAAGCTGCACCTCAACAGAGATTTGAATCTTAAGCTCAGTCCCTTGCAATTTATGCATGTACATAAAATAAGAAAGAAGGTGTTTTTTTTTCATAGAAGTGATCATTTCCTTGAAATATGTAAGAGGCGTTAAAATAATGTTTTATTTTTCTTGCTTATTTTCCCCAAGCATTAATCAGTCTGAGCACTGGATTTCATGACCCTACTATGACAGCAGAACTGCTCTGTGTGTAATACAACAACGTGCCTCTTCCAGTTGTAAACACTGGATCTGGAAGACATACATGTGATAAGTGATGCATATTTTTGATTATCAGAAGATGTAAAACCAGGGCTAAACAGCTTTCTTGTAGTTTGTAAGGCTGGTGTGATAGACAGCTGCATTCCAAAGAGTTGTCCTGGTCAAAAAAAACCCGTGATGGACAGGGAGCTCAAATAGTATTCTGAAAATGGCAGATAGACAGGGCTTGGAAACTGCTGTGGGAGCTGTAAGCAGTCTGGCGGAAGTTTGTCCTCAGGAGTGAAAAGGAACACATTTTGGTTTTTTGGATCACAGGATCCATAACCAGTTATATAAGAAAAATAGCTCTAAGGTTTATAGAGTGATTCCTAAGAGTTTAATGGCAAATATCTCTGGTGAATAGAGTGATCCTAGGCCAGTTTGAGAGAGAGAAACTGGGGGAGTATGTTCATGTTTCCTAACTCCTACAAGTAAAGAACCGCTGTGTAAAAGAAAGAAACTTACGTTTAAGAAAGTGTAAAAGTAGCTTAAGTTTAAGAAACAAACCAGGGACGGCAAAGAGAAAAACCCTCTGAGTAGAAAATAAAGATTTAAACACTTGTATGTGAACCACCTTGAAATATTTGGAAGTACAGTATATCACTTGAACTTAACCATCTCAAACTTCTCAGTTTTGTTATTCTGTGACCATCTTCATTTCCTGTTATGAAGAATGGCTAACCTGACTTTTAAATCTTATAAAAAGAGACAAATAAAACTATTTTAAAGTTGTGTTTTAAAAGCCTCTAGAGTGCCAAATATTTCTGACCATCTTATTATTCGAAATAAACCCTTCCGTCATAGTTGGTTGTGGTGTGATCACCCTGGTAGGTTTTACAGCAAGTTTCTGCTCTTTCTTTGGCTAATGGGAAGATGTGTTGTGATCTCTGATTAGTTATAATCAGCAGAGTCTTATTTCTGCCAAATAAGGTTAGCATCTTGGGGTGAATTCAATGCATGAAAACTACGAACTTGTTACATACAAGTTTGCTTACTTACGTCTCTGTGTTTATGTGTGTGTCTGTGTTGAACCTAGATAATAAGCCTGTAAATTCTTTTTTGTAGACTCCATTGATTATGTACAAAATCTGTCCCACAAAAGACAAAGAAACACAGCAAAGGTTCTAGGTTACTCAAGTAAGAAACTGATATAGTGGCTGTAACCTCGGAAGGGGGAAGGAGGAAAATGGAACACAGGACAGGGATAAAGAGAACTGAATCAGCTGAGGAACGAAGGCAACATATGGAGTCCTGCTCAAAGAGAGAAAAAGTATTGTCAAATAAATATGAAAGAGTCAGGGGTTATTATGTGCGATTTTTTCCCCATTAGCAACAAACCAAGTCCAGTTGTCCAGTTTGCTTTTTTATATATTTTAAGCCTGAGATCAGAAGGCAACAAAAAATAGCAGGGTAATTCTGTATATTTTCTTTACAACCTTGACCTTCATATCCCTGTGGTTTTACTGTTCCCTTTTCCATATTAACAATGAGAAATCCCTTATAGGGCTAGACTGTTCTTGTACTCTAGATAGTTGAAAGTTAAGCTGGACAAGTTAGCTTGTGAAGTAGCCAAGAATAACAAATTAGCATTAGGGTACTTTTTTGGTATTCTTGCTTTAACAAACAGTGTGCACTGTTTGCTCTATTTAAAAATAACGCTAGCAAGAGGAGAGAATTACATTGTTTGACAATGCTGTAGAAGGAAGCATTTTATCTCTAAGTAATGCTGACTGCAGCTTGGATCTGGTGAAGACTGTCTCCATGCTTGCATCCCTGTTCTTAAGGTTATTTTAAATTAAAAAGTTTTTTTGTTTACTTTTTTGAGAGTGGTTGTGGTTGCCAGACACTAATAGATTACATAGTGTGATGTTGTGATCAATGGTGGACTCTAATCTGGTAAACTGGGTTGGTTTCTCCAGTCCTACACATGAAGCCTTCTGGGGGACCTTGGGCTAGTTACAGTTCTCTCTGAACTCTCTCAGCCCCACTCACCTCACAAGGTGTCTGTTGTGAGGAGAGGAAGGGAAGATATTGTAAGTCGCTTTGAGACTCCTTAAAGGTAGAGGAAAGCGGGGTATAAAAACCCAACTCTTCATCCCTGATTCTAACACTAAGGCTAGGTCTTCACACTTGGCAAAAGGAGGTTGTAGAAGGGGTTGTGCCCGTTTTCACCGCCATCACTACATCCTCTGGCAGCAAATGTGGACATTTAAATCACTGTTTAAGTAAAGAAGTATTTCCTTTTATCTGTCTTGAATTTACTTCCTATCAACTTCATTGGATGCCCCTGACTTCTACATTTTGGGAGATGGAGAAAAAATTCTTTCTGTCCACTCAGACAGAAATAATTATGTCCGACAAAAGACAAGGAAACCCAGCAAAGGTTCTAGGTTTACCTTGTGAAAAAGAGTTTACCTTGTGCATAATTTGATAAACCTCTATCATGTCTCTCCTTAGTCATCCCTTATGTAAACTGAAAAGTTCCAGACCCTTCAGCCTTTCCTCATAGGAAGTGTCCCAGTGCCCGGATCATCTTTGTGGCCCTCTGTACTTTTTCCAGTTCTGCAATGTTCTTTTTGAGATACTGTACATAATATTTGAGCACTGTACATAATATTGCAAATGAGGCTGCATCAGAGATACATTATAATATCGGCTGTTCTATTTTCAATTTCTTTCCTAATAATCCCCAGCATAGATTTTGCCTTTTCCACTGCTGCAGCCCACTGGGTTGATATTTTCATTGAGTGGTATACTATGACCCCAAGGTCTCCTTCCTTCTTGGTCTCAGCATATACTTTAAGTTTAAGATTTTTTTAGTCCAGTGTATATCACTTTACACTCAACTACCTTGAATTTAGTTCCCTGTGAAGCCTTCGCATCTCTGTAAGAAATAGTCTTTTCAACCTGTGCTATTCTCTGCTCACAACATATTAATAATGGGGGGCTTTGAAAAACTTCCTCCCTCATAGTCTGAAGTGAGAGTGCAAGCAGCACTGTATAGCCCGATCTTGTCATATCTCGGAAGCTAAGCAGGGTCAGTACTTGGAAGAGAGATCACCAAGGAAGACTCTGCAGAGGAAGGAAGTGGTAAGCCACCGCTTGCCTTGAAAGCCCCATTGCTGGGGTCGCTATAAGTCGGCTGGGACTAAACGCCACTTTACGCACGCACACAGAGTCTTGAAGTAGTACAGTCCATTCTTGCACCTCAGCATTCTGCCGCCTTGTTACCACCAAATAGGCAATATTTGCTTGAATGGTGAAATACCAGTACTTTTTTATGGATACACAAGCAGAACAACATGTTTCCTCTGCAACTCTGCAGTTGTCAAGGTACTGCTAATATGGAGTGTGGCTAGGCTGAAAGTATGTGACTGGTCAAAAATCACCCTGTGAGCTTCCACAGCAAGACTGGGATTCAAACCTAGGTCTCCCAGACTCTGCTCTGAAGCTCTAACCACTACACCACACTGGATTTCATAGGGTGTCTGCTGTTGAAGAGTAGCAAGCAGCCAGACCTAATGGAAGTCATGGAAGTCAGGTGATATCAAGTCATTCAGAGGTTGCTGCTAGTTGCCAACTTTCAGGCGGGACCTGGAGATCGCCCAGGATTGCAGCTGAACAACAGAGATCTGTCCCCCTGGAGAAAATGGCTGCTTTGGAGATTGGACTCTGTGGCATTATACCTTGCTGAGGCCTCTTCCCTCCCCAAACCCTTCCCTCCTCAGACTTACCACAAAATCTCCAGGAATTTCCCAACCTGAAGCTGGCAACTCTAGGCCTGGCCCCAGTGAGTCCTCCCTCAAAGGACAAAATAAATCTGGAAAGGTCGCTGCCCTCTCCCTCTGACTTTTTACTTAAAGAAACCTAGCCTAGAATGCTGTGGTTGCCTAGCAACAGCCACTGAGGGAATCCATTGCTTACAGCTACAGGTCTTCCTTTTATCATTTTTGGGTTTTTAAAACCACCAATGTATGTGTGTGTGTGTGTGTGTGTGTATGTGTGTGTGTTTTTTCTGCAAACTTGGGGCCCTTTCCAAGTTTGTAGAAAGATCCGTCTTGCCTGTTCACCGCTCCAGTCATTGGATTTAAGTATCCAAAGATTTGGCCGATTTTGGTATTAGAATATAAGATGTAATTTCTGATTCATTTAATGTGCCATGTTAATACTTGTGCTTTGTTTCAGCATTGTTCCAGGTTTTGTTCTTGATTTTAATTCCTAGATTCTAATCCTATTACAGTGCTTATTGGATGTCTCGTCATATTGACTGCACTGGCTGACACTGTGTAATCACTCTTGAGTCTTAGTGAGAAAGGTGGGCTACAAATAATGCAGATAATTAAATAAATAATTTGTCTCCCACTGTTAATGGAACTTATTGACATATGCAGATATAGGATAGCAGCCCTAATCTAAAAGAGGAAGCCTTGCTGAACAAAGCAAGCTCTATCCAGGATATATTAAAAGAGGGGGAAGTTATAATATCCAGCTACCATTTCTGGTATCGTGATCATTTAGTTTAAATATATCCAGAACTTTGTTACAGCTTTCTCTTCTAGTAGGCCCAAGAAATGTGTTTAATTATGGGATGAAGAAATCTTGACCCCTTCCAGCAGTTTCTGATGGGAAGTGGTATGTACTGTGGGAGGGCTAGAGTTTCTTTGACAGGGGAATAAAGCCGCTCTTGTGAACATCTCCCCCCCCCCCGGAACACATTGATCACCAAACACAGGCACATAGGAATGAATGGACAGTCTTTAAAAGTCTGAGTATCATTTAGTATTTTTTATTTCTATCAGCCTTTCCGTTTCCATGGAAGCTTATGTCTAAAATTACACCACCATCTGTAAAGAATAAGGTTTGGACTAATTAGGCCTTGTAATGTTACTGACTTCCCAGAGCCATACTTCCGGAAGCAGAGAAATGAGAATAAAGCGGCAACAATCAGTTGCGGTTTGTTTTAAGGGTACAGCAAAGGAAAGAATTAGCTTTAATAACTGAATACCCAGTATTCAAAACCTAAGTGAAAGCATATGGGTTTTATACCCATGGCATTTCTCTCTCTCTGTTGAACTGAAATCCAGTTATTGTGATAATTTTTGTTACAAGATAGCCTCCACAAGGTATGTTTTCTTTCACATGATGATCCTTCATATATTGGATATTAAGAATTCCACTGATAATATAATATGATTCTGGGACTTGGTAAATGCCAGATCTTGGCATTTTTGAAAAAGATTGAGAAGAACAGTTATGGTAAAAATGAGAATAGATGGTCACCTGATGACATAATTACTCTTGCAAATATAAAAACCTTTTTTTATATTTCTTCTCAAACAGTAGGTAACTATATTTTTAAAAATTCTGTGTAAATTCAGATTATGTCAGAACGCCTAAACACATTGAAACAAAGGTTAATATTCACTCTGGTTCTTTGATGATATAGTGCATTTTGGACACAAATAGCTCATTCCTGAGCCTTGCAGCAGCTGGGGACGGCATGGCCGAGGCATCACCGCGCGCCTCTAAAGAGGTTTCCTGGTCATTGGAAGATGAAAAAAGGCCTTTAAAAAAATAGCAAAAGAGGAAAATAGCGCCATTGAAAACAGCGATGCTGCGCCAACAAAAAGCTGATGCAGCACTGCTGTTTCTGCAGGGCGCATTTCCGGGCTGGAAGGGTGAGGAAGATGACTCAAGTCAGCTCCGCCCCTGGGAATGCCCCAAGAATGCCCCCCCACCAGCTCCACAGTCCTCTTCTGGGATTTAGGTCACAAAGAGGCTGTGGCAGCAGCAGAGCTCCATGCAGCTCCACAGCACCCTGGCACTGATGGAAATGCCCCCCCCCATGCCAGTGTAAGTGCCCCTTATTCCGTGATAAGAGGGCACTTACACTGGCACAGGGGTCACGCCACCTCCACACCACTTTCAGCCCCAAGCTCAGGAACGGGCTGAAACTGCCAAGACATTACCAAATTACCAAAATGTTATGATCAGTGTGCCCAGCGTAACTAAGGTGTGTTGTGATGTAATATTATGGAAACTTATGGTACATAAATTGTAACTAGTAGCAGCCTTCATGTAGTGAAAAACATGTGAGCTCCCTTCTCTTCTACCACACACCTCAAAGAATGTGAGCCAGGTGCTCCATGATGATATCTTCAGCATGGAGGCCATACTCCCACAATTTCTGTTTCACGTACAGTAAAGAACACTGCATGGAACGTGCATCTGTGTGATCCCAAGACCTGCCTGAAGATTACTTTTTATATGGATTTCATTGTCATACATAGACCTTTGCTTCTCACAGCTTGTGGACGCAAGACAAATTGTGTGTGTGTGTATACACACACACACACACATTTAGTTTGAGTAATTTATGCAGACTGCATAATTTAGATTTTTATGGCACAGAATTTCAGCCTACCTTATAGCTGATCATTTTTAAGCACATCTGTCTGTGTGTCTGCTTGTCTGTTTATCGTTTTTTTTCAGGATCCGTAACCAAGAATGAGTATGTTGATGTGCTTAAGATTGTCTTTGAAAAAAGTCCCCTGTAATTTCTTCTGATGAGAGGTAAAAATGTTTTATGAGACCAAGATGTTAGTGCTCAAGTCAGTCTCTGTGTTGAAAAGTAGAATGTGTTAAGAAGAAGCATGTGGCTGCACAAATGTGCTTCTTTTATCTGCCATGTGTAGAAGGCATAGATACTACGCCTATGGGAATACCCTCCTTAAATTTATTTCCTTTTTGTGGGAGACCGCTAACCTCCAATATTGATTGCATTCCTCTTCTGTTTCAGAGAGATGGTCAATGCATGGTTTTCTGAGAGAGTTCATACCATTCCAGTGTGCAAAGAAGGGACCAAACACCACAGTGAAGCTTGTTCTTGTCCCAGTCACCAAACAGCACGGGCTGAGAGCAGTACTCCCACACCACCAGCCAGGAAGATATCTGCTTCTGAATTTGACCGGCCTCTTAGGCCCATTGTTGTCAAAGATTCTGTTGGAACAGTGAGTTTTTTGTTGGGTTCTGAAAAGAAGGAGCAGATGCCTCTACAGTCTCAGAGGCTTGGAACGGATGCAGGGGATCAGTGTTCAAGGCTCTTAGAACTAGTGAAGGATATTTCCAGTCACTTAGATGTCACTGCTCTTTGTCACAAAATTTTCTTGCACATCCATGAACTGATAGCTGCTGATCGCTACTCCCTCTTCCTGGTCTGTGAAGACAGTTCCAATGAGAAATTTCTTGTCAGCAGGCTTTTTGATGTCGCTGAAGGTTCTACCTTGGAAGAAGCATCGAACAACTGTATCCGCCTGGAATGGAACAAAGGGATTGTGGGCCACGTAGCAGCTTTGGGTCAACCTTTGAATATTAAGAATGCATATGAGGTAAATAAAGAACATGTGTATGTGTAGTTTTTTTATCCATAGAGATATAAAGTTTATTTTTATTTATTTATTTGGATATTTATACTCCGCTTTTCTCTCCAGTTGGGACCCAAAGTGGCTTATAGCATTGTTCTCCCCTCATTCATTTTATCCTCACAATAACCCTGTTAGGTAGGTCAGCTGAGAGATAATGATTGGCCCAAGGTCACAAGCTCCCATAGCAGTGTTGAGATTGTTCCTGAGATCCTGGTCCAACACTCTATAAACACCACACTATCCTCCACTTAGTTCTCTACTTAGTTCTCTTCTAAATGAGTCACACCATTTATTCATTTAGCAGCAGTTCTCTAGTGATTTGGGCAAAGAAAGATCTTTCCCAACACCTGCTATTTGGGATCCTTAGCAGGGATTTGGAGCTGACAAAGGGATATAAAGCATTTATCTATCTATACATCTAATTCTCAACATGACCCCATCTGTGAATATTGAAATCTGGAAATTAGGGCCATGAACAGACAAGACATATTTCTACAAACCTGAGAAAAACTTCAGGTTTCCAGACACATCTGACATCTAAAAAAACAACAAAAACCCAATATTGAAGTATTAACACACACACCCCAAATAACAGAAGCAGTACCTTTGGCTTTAAAAAACTAATGCCCTAACAGTATTGCCAGCCTTCAAGCCTTGGTTTCTGTCAGTAAAAGGCAGGTGGAGGGGGCAGGGCCCTTTCCAGGGTTATTTTGGTCTTTGAGGGAGGACTCATCAGGGCCAGGCCAACACTTGTTTGAGGGGTATCTCCCTCCCTTTAATTCACCATTGATTTCTATGAGAGATCAGGTCTACCCCCACAGAAAATAATGCCCCTTTAAAATTTAACTGGAGGATCCCCCTCCCCACTAACAGTTGCCTGCCCCATGACTCTCCATCCGCTTGTATTAGGTGGCTACAAGCCTTGGTTCTGGAACATATGTTCTGTTGAACTATGACAGATCGTCACGGGATTGCCAGAATTGAAAAAGCTAACGCGAAATAGGACTCAATACCGGATACCTATCTTTATTCTTGGCATTCTTGGACTTTACCAATTCTATGATGTCTTGATATGGACATTGTTTTCGGTTTTGTGCTTATACTTATGTATTCATATTATATTGAAAATTCATAGTTAAGCCTTTAGTAGCTCTATGCTTTTTTGCCATAAGTGCCGTTGTTTTATATCACTTCCTATCTTTGGCACTAGTTCTGCTGTTTGATTTCCCAATGAGTTAGGCAAGGGAGGGAGGAGGAGAAGTGGGAACCACACCCACATGAGCTGGTCGGGTAGAGGAGGAACTGTCCTTGGTGCCACAGCAGGTGGACAAGGAGGAAGAGGGTGTGTGAACACATGAACACATGAAGCTGCCTTATACTGAATCAGACCCTTGGTCCATCAAAGTCAGCAATGGGGTTTAACGCATGGCCAATTTGTCTCGCCTTTGTGCCTTAAAAGTAGCGAATTCCCGTGGTCTAAACGCATGACCGTCCAAGGGCTGCGCATCGGACCCACCTTAGGCGCGAATTAAGCACAAAAAAACGGGTTAAGCAATCCCTGTTTTCTAGTGATCTTTTCAGTGCTAAACAACTACTTTTTAAAATTTTGCTACATTACCAGAACGCCGGCGTGCGTGTAATCACATGACTAGCCCGCTACTAACCTCCTTTCGTTCAAGCTCCCAGCCCCGACAAACAGCTGAGCTGCGGGTGAGCAAGGGCGGGGCAGATGCGAGCCGCGCTGCTGGCTAGGAAGGGAAGTGACGTGACGGGGAAGGAGAGCTCCTTTTATGGACTTCCGGGGGGAGGGCAGAGGGTGGAAGGGGCAGAGCTTCTCTGACCTGAAGAGTATAAAAGGCCAGAGGAGAGCTGTAGCCAGGTAGGAAGTAGGCTGTGACCCAGGCTGGCTAAGCATAGAGCCACCCGGGTAGCCTCCGAGGGAGAGGAAAGCTCAGACTCTCTCTCGGACTGGTCTGAGGCTGAAGAGGCGCCTCAAGCCCCGACCCTCTCCAGGCCAGACAGACACCCCCCCCGGACCAGCCCTGTAGGGGGGGTACTTAACACCGTCACGATAGTATACCAGAACTCTGGTGTCCCAAGAAAAAGGGGAGAATCAGCCTTTGATTGCATAACCCCTCAGCCAATCCTTGGCCAATGACACGGCGGTCACTCCCCTACTATCCCACATTATATGGCTGGCTCAAACGCACGGGGAGCCTCCAGCAGCTACTTGCTTCGGACTTATAGTGGGATGGACTAGCGTCATGCGTTTGACTATCCAGTCTTGGATTAAAATATTGTGAGATAAGGGAGGAGCGAACCAAGAACATTCTGCCCATGCGTTAATCCCCATTGTCTACTCTGACCGGCAGCAGCTCTCCAGGGTCTCAGGCAGGGGTCTTTCACATCACCTACCTGCCTAGTCCCTTTAACTGGAGGTGCTGGGGATTGAACCTGGGACCTTATGCATGCCAAGCAGATGCTCTACCACTGAGACCCAGAGTAGGAGTTCTGTTGTGCCTCCTGCACTTCCAGCACTGCAAGTGGGTGAAGAGGAGGAGGGTGGGGGGGAGGAGTGGGAGGTGCCATCACCAATCCGCCACTGCGTAAGCTGAGGTAGGAGTGCTGCAAGCAGGTGGGTGGGAGAATGGGAGCTACCCCCACATTGGCTGTATGCACCAAGCAGTCAGAGGCAGTGGCACAGTGGGTGGGATGGTTGGCAAGTGGCTGAGCAAGCAAGTGTGTGTGGGGTGGAGTAATGGAATTCCCCCTGCCAGTCCCACAGTGTGTGAATGTGTGTGAATGTATTGTGATACCTACTCAGGGTATTTTGGATGGGGTAATAGTTTAATTTTTTGGGGTTACACCACTTTTGTGGACGTTAACACAGATAGTTCTGTCACATCTGAGTGCACCATAGTGTTTCTAGAATTCAGCTTTCTCTGCATAAGAATGGCAAAGCTGAGCTTTTAAACTTTATTTCCAAAAATGGAAGATCCTGATCCTTTTAATCAGCAATGCTTATTTAGCCATGACTGCACTGCATTCAGTGTGCTTTATTCGTTTTCTTTGAGAATAGAAAAATGTTCTAAGAATGGTTATGCTTTTGGTAAGGATAATATGGCATATATTCATACTGGGGGGGGAGAATAGCACAGGGTTTTTTTTAAGCTCGTTACACTCTGTGTAGAAAGTTATGAAGTTCTTTGTCTACACATGCTGATGTTCCACATAAACAATTTGTTTCAGCCTCTGCTTTATGGAATATAAATGCCAGAAAAAGTTGTTTTCATTTTCTTATCCATTGTCTCATAGTGGAAACATTGTTACTGAAGAGGAACAGATAGATGGAACATCTCCATTCCTATACTATAAATGGGGGAAGTAATGCATAATTTTTCAAAAGAATGTGTATTTTCTTCTTTGACAGGACCCCAGATTCAATGCAGAAGTGGACCAGATCACAGGTTACAAGACACAGAGCATTCTTTGTTTGCCAATAAAGAACCATAGGGAAGAGGTAAGCTCACCCTTTTTTTATTGTAGAACTTCCAGCCCTGCTAATTCCCTAAACTGTTTTCAGCTTTAAGGCTCTGTCCCAAAGCAGTTTAAAAAAAGAAAGGAAAACTCTGTCTGCTTATGTTTCCACTGAGAACAATTTTGACATGTGCAGTTAACTATGCAGCGTTGGTTTATAGCCAGTTTTGTTTTCAGTTTTGTAATTTTCTAAATAGCGTGAGCCATTTTTGGCAATGTAAATGCATCTGCCATCTTTTCAGACATAAAACTCTAATTTCATTTAATGTATGTATTCACACAGTTTGTTCAACTGAATTTGTACTGAAAGAAAGTTTTCCATATGTATGAAATGTAGTTTTTTTTAAAAAAAAGATCCCACTTACCATGAAAAACCAAGCTTACTCTTTTAAATAAAGAATTATAAGGAGAGACTGAAGGAAACCCAATAGAAAAAAAACAGAAATAAATCAAAAAGTGGCAGAGGAGAAAAGCCATAAAATTGAAAAGCAGGAGATCTGTTTTAATCTCTTCCTTTGATATTTATTAGAAAACAAACATTAGCAGTCTTGTATGTATTATGATTTCAGATGTGATGATAAGACCAACTAGCAAATGGGTAGCCCAATCCTAACCGGGGTTGAGGCTGAAAGGGGATAGGTGCCGGCGTGCCCCCAGCATCGGCGATAGTGCCGCTTGTGCCACCTAAACTGGCACGCTGGTGCTGGGCCACATACGCTGGCTTTGGGGAGCCGTGTGGCAGCTGAGGTGGCTGAGCCGTGTGGCATTCCTGAGGTGTGCCCGGGTGGGGGGTGAAGATGACTTTAGTCAGCTCCCTAAGCTCTTTCGACTTTGGAATGCCCCTTTTTGCAGGCACTAAGTTACACCTGCAAAGAAGGCAGGCATAGCCTGGTAGAACTCAGTGGAGAGTTTCATGGGGTTTTCTTGAGAAAGGTATTTTCGGCTTGCTGCACTTGGCAATAAGCTGCTCAGGAGGTGGCGCAGCTGCACCTCCCCTGGTGCTTCTCAACTACTCTTCTTTAGGATTGCGCTCCTAAACATTCAAAGTATGTTTATGGGGGGAAAGGGCAGCATGCACTTTGTCCATTCCTCAAATGTTACTTAAGATGTGGAAAAGAAATCTGAGAGACGTAGCTTTCATATCACTGGTGGGGAATTGATGCATATCCACCTCAATCCTTATAGGCTCTAATCCAGTAGAGATAATCCACATATACAGAAAAGCTTCCCTGTGACCAGCACTTGTGAATCTTTCCACAGGAGGCAATTGGAGCCCCAACCAGATATGAGGCACTAGCTTATCCTTTTCACTTAATTTCCCCAGTCAGGTTTCCAGGAGCATATCTGTTGTCTTCCCTACCCCAAAATACCCAACCTGTGCTGCGTTCAAGCCATATGCCCTGTGACTGCTGCTGGTGCAAGCTGAGCTCGGCACACATATGGTTTTGATTTCATGAGAAAAGCCTATCTGTACAGAACTCAGGATGCCACAAATGGCACATGAGCATTATAAAAGTGTGCTTCCAGGCTCAAACTTGGTATTTTATGATAGTCACACACTGATAAATTCTTGATTATGTGGCTCTCAAACTAAATGATTCTAAACTTTTGAGGATAACAGTACCATTCTTAGTTCTAGCTCTGTTAGTTAGGTGCTTGGTCTACTATATTAATTTCCTTTTTTTTTCAAGGTTTGATTAACTCCTAAGTACCTGATGGTTTTATTATCCCTGTTACTGAACAAATTGTCACAATATACTTATGTGGCACAACTGAGGTGAATGGAATGTTTCATTACCATAGTCTTATGCCATTGCTACAGCATCCTGCTAGAAGGAAGGATGATAAACAAGTTAACTCCAAATGATTGCAATAATTATTATGAGAAATTAGAACAGCTTCACATATATGTGTACGACACTCAGTAACACTTAACTTGATATACTCCCAGCTGAATGTATGAAAAACATGTGCCTGAAACAACATGTTTACAGTATTTAATCTGTGGTAGCTGATGGAAGTTATTACAGCATCGCAGTTAGCAGCTGATAAACATTCATGTGTGAACTCACAGCAAAAACGAACAAAAGGGAGGGAGAAAAATTTCAATTCCAAACAAACCAGGTAACCAAAGAGGTTTTTCACCCTCTTTGGTTACCTGAACTCAAAGACATTGGCGCTAGAAATTTTAAGTGGAATCCCTCCCCCCCACACACACATAGTTGTGTGGTTTACACACAACTTCAGAATGGTTTGTGTTGTGGTCCTGCAGTCAGTCCCCTGCAAGGAACAGAATAAAAAAGCTGAATTGTATTTTGACCTATAGAGCTGCTTGCAGACTGTGTTCTTTCGTGGGCAGATCTCATCACATGTGACTTCTTTTTTTAAAGACACTAGGGTTCTCTTACTTTATCTGCCATTTTTTTAAAGTGCTCATAAACTACCAAGTAGTGTACAAACATAAGCAGTGCAGACTTATAGTACAATAGATGCCACTAGGGCTAAAGTCTTGCTAAAGTAAAGATTACTTAATCCCCATGAGTAAAATCTTGCTGTATATTTGCAGATTAATGTAAAATTATTGCTCCATCTGCCCTTCACCTGATTGGCAGAACACACATGTCAAAAATCTGGCTTCAAGTTGGCCTTCTGATGGAGTGCTCCAAGGCTTGTTTTGACTGTGTGGACATTTCTATTGACGTACGATTTTCAGTCAAGGAGAGGTTTTGTATTTGCACTTTTCCAATTCTCCTTTTTTTAGC
This sequence comes from Euleptes europaea, assembly GCF_029931775.1. Classification (NCBI taxonomy): domain Eukaryota; kingdom Metazoa; phylum Chordata; class Lepidosauria; order Squamata; family Sphaerodactylidae; genus Euleptes; species Euleptes europaea. The sequence continues at coordinate 31,165,904 of NC_079320.1, read as the reverse complement.
AGCATTTCAAATACATTCATATTTTTAGTACTTTTATGAATAAAAACTTGTTTAAAAGGGCATTTAATCATATTGATTGACAGCTACACATGATTCTTTGTGTAGGGATTTATTTATGTTTACTGTGAAATAAGATTTCCTTCCCCCCAAACCCAACTGCCGCATGAAAAAAACAAAACAAAAACAAAGCAATCTGAAAGGTGTGTGTGTGTGGGGGGGAGAAATCCAGGCCTTGTTTTAAAAAAGGCTTTCTTTTGCTCAGAAAGAGCTCCAATGTGGCAGGAAGCACTTGAATCCCCACCTCTTCACACACTGCTTCATGATTGGCTGTGAGAGAAGTCAATCTTCTGTGTTTTCCCCTAATGCAGTATGCATGCTCTGTGACTCTGGAATAAGCCAGGATCAGCGGTTTAATTCGGGCCAGAAGAGGAATGGGAAAAGCCAGGTTCATTTTCCATCGAAACAGCATTGCGCTTCCAAGGAATGAGATAGTGTGCATACTGAAAAACTTGATCCTGGCTGAAACAGGGAATAAAGGAGGTTAAAGCAACCATGCATAAATGACCTTTGTGAACTCCCTCAATCTCATGCATAATTGTATAAACCTTTATCATGTCCTACCTTAGTCATCTCTTTTCTAAACTGAAAAGTCCCAGACTCTTCAGCCTTTTGTCATAGGGAGGGTACTCCAATCCCCTAATCACTTTGGTTGCCCTCTTCTGTACTTTTTCCAGCTCTGCAATGGCCTTTTTTAAGATACAGTAACCAGAATTGTACACAGTATTCCAAATGAGGCCTCACCATAGATCTATAGAGTTTGCCTTTTTCACTGCTGCAGCATACTAGGTTGACATTTTCATTGAGGTATCTACTACAACCCCAAGATCTTTCCCCCTCTCAGTCTCAGCAAGTTCAGATTAGCCTCTACTTGAAGGATTTTTGTCCCAATGTGCATTGCCTTACACAGTCACTTACCAACATTGAACTTCATTTGCTACATTGTCGCCCACTCACCCAATTTGTGGAAATCCTCCTGGAGTTCTTCACATTCATCCTTGATTTTTACCATCCTGAATAATTTTGTGTCATCTGCAGACTTTTCCACTACACTACTCATCCTTAGTTCCATATCATTTATGAAGAAATTAAATAGTACTGGTCTCAATACTGATCCTTGTGGGACCCCATTGCTTACATCCCTCCATAGGGATAATTGTCTGTTTATTCCTACTCTTTGCTGCCTGTCATTTAACCCATTTTTAATCCATAAGAGAACCCATCCTCTTATCCCATGATTGTTAAGTGGCTCTGACCCCCTTCAATCATCCTTTTTCTCGGAACCCCAATATTTTTAACCTTTGACTTTAAACAGCATTCTCTAAGCTCTTGATCATGTTTGTAGTCCTTGTCTAGGAGAGCATTTTCCCCCAGTATGCATATCTTCAAACTTAGATTGAATCTCAGCTATCCTTTTATTGTCTATTTGCTGTCAAGTTGCATCCGACTTATGATGATCCCAGCAAGGGGTTTTTGAGGCAAATGAAAAGCAGAGGTGGTTTGCGACTGCCTTCCTCTGCAGAGCCTTCCTTGGTGGCTTCCCTTCCAAGTACCAACCCTGCTTAGCTTTCAAGATCTGATAAGAGCAGGCTATATGATGCCTCCTTCCCTCCCAAACAAATGAATAGATGAACACAAGATATTAGCACAACTTTGATCTACTGAATCAACCCCTAAATTATCATCTGCTTTTAGCTGCTTTTCCTAGGGTTTCTTTTAAACATTAGCAACACAAAAACATTTTGGTTCTCTTTCCCAACATGCCCCTCCCAATTTAGAAAACAGACATTATTATTATCATAAAGATCTGTCTAGCAGCTAAAGGAAGCTGCTTCAGTTCTGAAAGTTATTGGTAATAGCCCAAAGATATAAGGCCTTTCTGATGATCACTGAAAACCAGTCAAAAGCATATTTTAACTAATGTATAAGTGATCCCCCCAGCAAATTAGCAATTTATTAATATTTTGGGCATGATCCACTCCATCTCCTGCATGCAGATGTTTTGATCACTTGGTACAAAACCAATGTGTTTTGTACCAAGTGATCATGTGTCCCTTTTGAACTTTATTTAGCTCAGTGATCACAGTTGTTAGAAGTGTTTTACGAAATACAAAATATTGCTTCTTGAATGCTATGAAAATGTACACCCACAATTAACAGCACTGCAGTGAGGAACAGCCTGAGGTCTGAATGTGTGTGTGTTAAGTGCTGTCAAGTTGTTTCCGACCTATGGAGACCATATGAATCAGTGTCCCCCAGAATATCCTATCATTAACAGCCTTGCTCAAAGCTTGCAAACTGAGGACCGTGGCTTCCTTCAATCCATCTCATGTTGGGTCTTCCTCTTTTCCTGCTGCGTTCAACTTTTCCTAGCACGATTGTGTTTTCCAGTGACTCTTGTCTTTTCATAAAGTGACCAAAGTACGATAGCCTCAATTAGTCATTTTAGCTTCTATGGACAGTTCTGGCTTGATTTGAACTGGAACCCATTTGTCTTTTTTTGGCAGTCCACGATATCTGTAAAACTCTCCTCCAACACCACATTTCAAACGTATCAACTTTCTTCTTATCAGCTTTCTTCATTGTCCAACTTTTACACCCATACATAGTAATAGGGAATACTGTGGCATAAATTAACTTGATCTTGGTTGCCAGTGACTCATCCTTAAACTTCAGAATCTTTTCTAGCTCCTTCATGGCTGCCCTTCCCAGTCTCAATCTCCTTCTGATTTCCTGGTTGTGTCTCCCTTTTGGTTGGTGATTGTGTCAAGGAATAGAAAGTCTTGAACAATTTCAGTTTCCTCATTGTCAAATTTAAAATTGAGTAATTCCCCAGTAGTCATTACTTTTGTCTTCTTGATGTTCAGCTGTAGTCCTGCTTCGGTACTTTCTACTTTAACTTTCACCAGAAGTCGTTTCAAGTCTTCACTATTTTCTGCCAGTAATGTATCATCAGCATATCTCAAATTGTTAATGTTCCTCCCCTCAGTTTTCACTCCACCTTCATCTAAATTAATCCAGCTTTCCTTATGATATGTTCTGCATATAGATTGAAGACATAGGGAGATAAAATACACCCTTGTCTGATACCTTTGCCAACTGGAAACCATTCTGCTTCTTCATATTCTGTCCTAACAGTAGCCTCTTGTCCAGAGTACAGGTTGCCTATCAAAACAATCAGATGCTTTGGCACACTCATTTCCTGTAAAACCAGCCATAGCTTTTTATGATCCACACAGTCAAAAGCTTTGCTGTAATCTATGATACGCAATCTGATTTTCTCCAATAACCAACAAATTTTCAATATGATCTTTAGTGCCTCTTCCTTTACTGAATCCAGCTTGAAAGTCAGGTATTTCTTGTTCCATTTATGGTAACAAGGGCCTGCTTATTGTATGAGAAACTGATTTTGTGGAAAGTCATGAGTGTCAATGCAACTGTTCTATTTCACTGAAGAATCATAATATGGCAGTATTTAGAAGTAAAAGTACACTTTGCCATGAAAAGGGAATGCATGTGGTATCTTTTTAAAATTAATAATTCTTGTTGAAGGAGGAAAGTCAGATGAGTTGCAAAATACCTGAAAGATATGGGCCCATGAAGGGGAAAAAAAGACAAAGCCACCTAATGACACATCCTAAAGAAAGAGTGAAATCCATTTATTAAATTTAGAGCTTGGACTGAAAAATTGCTATCAGCACTCTCTTCAACTATTTTAATGTGCCCTATAGACAACTGCAAAGGCAATCTGGTTGTATGTCATATACATTTTGAAAGACTGTGAAATGAGTTCCAACATCTCCAGACATTGTAACCTGTTTCTGAAAATGTTCTCCAACATACATCATCTTATTCTGTTCTCCAACATACAGCTATTTAAAATAAAAAAACATTTTTTCAGGAGTCTAAGTCCAATTCCCATCCAACCTAAACCTTTCTAAGTCCATTGAAGCCAACAGGTTTAGAAAGGTGCTGTAACTCCCCTTCGGAATACTCTTTAGGATTCCAGTTAATGTTACCAAACAAAGTCTGGATTTTCTCCAAGGCACCATTTTCAGTTTGATAGCACTGGACAAATAGGAAAGAAGATGCTTCTTTTGGGTTAAAGCAGCAGCAAATCACCCCTATGTCTTTTATAGGATAAACTGTCAGGAGCACATTAAGGTTTGGATGGGGACAAGAAATATACAGAAGCCACAGTGATAGAATGAAGGGTGCTGGTAGAAGACACAGAGGGCAGAAGAGAAGGCTGCAGATACAAGGTCTGGACAAATAGGAGGGGAGAGCTGAGCATGAGATACAGAAATGGGAATGAAAATGGAACAACTAGGAAGGAGATTTATGAATTTAATGGCAAAGGAGGAGATAACTAGTACAGGCGGGGACTGTGAGAAAAGTAGCATAGAGCATGCTTGATCAGGGTGAAGGGCAGAAGAAACTCATCACACATAATAAAATCTTCATGTACTCTTTTTCATAATCTGTAAGACCAAAAGGAAAACAGGCCCCTTAACTACTTTAGAATGTGTAGCTGTCTGGCCTGGTGATGAAGAATGAGGGTATTCTTTAAAGAGCAGCCTTGAAAAATAGCTTACTGTCTTGGATTGCTTAGATTTTTGGACATGAAAGAAATTTAATCTCCATAGGGGTACAGAAGTGATGGTAGAGAATCTGAAAAAAAAACCCCATTCATCCTACAGTTTAACAAAAACGCCCATCCCCTTTCTCTGAAAGAAATGAAGATCCATTTCCTGCTTCTTTGAGCATTCTTTGATACGGTGGATCGTTTTTCTTCTGTGTTGTCTTTACTGAATATTAAAATCTTCTCAGGAAGCCAAGAAAAAAAAGTGTTTAACTTAGAAATAACAATGAAGAAAGGGCACAGGCTCCCTTTGGGGTTTGATGTAGCTTTCACAGAATTAAATCTGAGATCTGAATGTACAAGAATGCAACAAGAGGCATCCAGATAAAATAAAACTCTGAATGCAGCTAGCTCTACTAAATAAATATCTGTGGCCTGTTGAGAAAGCCTGCAGGGAGCTAGGAAGGGCAATGTCATTCTTAAGGCTAAAAGTCAGCCTGACTATTTTAGGCAAACAAAATAATTAGTGAAAACTCTGTGGTGGATCATATGACAGTTGAAGCTTATCTTTGTAAAGCAAATGGAGCCTCCAGGATGGACCAGCAATGGGCACTTGCGTGCAGAAGGAGTAAGAACAACAACACTGAAGTAATCAAGTATTTAATAGAAATAGACACAGCTGTTTAAGCATAAGGGGTTAGTACTGGAGGGACAGAGCAGTAGAAAAGCATAGGGACGAAATACCGTTAAGGATCCAAAAGTGCAGCCTTGCCAGTAGCCCTTCCACAAGGCATATAATGTCAAATGCAGTCCAACCAAGGTGAGATTTCTACCTAAAGAGCGTTATGGCCCATTTATAGCCGGTGGGTCTCACGTTGCCAGATCCTGGATGTTTCCATCTTGGGGTCTAGCATGTTTGGAGTTTAAATTTGCTTGCAATTAAACTTTCTTAAGGATGTTTAAACTGATTCTTATACTCTTGCTCTAATATATAGGCCCCATGACCTTCCTGACTTGTACACAAATTGTGTTTGTGCTAATGATGTAACTGGCTCACCAGGCTAAAAGAAATCCTGCAGAGCTGTCTATGTCATTTCCCAATTAGCTGGTTCTAGGACACTTGCTTCCGGCACAGCTGATCAGCAGTCCTCATCTCAGGGGGTTTTGCCATTACTGCCTCAAAACTGGAGATGTAAAATTTCCAAAAACTGTGAAATATCCAGAAACTGAGAACATAGTCCACATAATACTTTTTATGAGGACCAGCCAAATGACACATAACAGTGTGAAAGTTTTCTAGTTCTTCACAACTCTTTTTCAAGCTGGATTAGGGAGACCTGGTCTTTCCCTTTGGTGGGAGGCCTCCTGCCCTCCCCAACCCCCAGCCAACTCTTCCTGCTGCCACTCAGCTGGGGGGATTGGCATTGCGTCAGCTGCCACTCAGTTGGGAGGCTTGGCGTTGCACCGGTGCCATGATGTCACTTCTGGTGTGACCAAGAAGTGACATCATTGTAGAGGGTAGCATTCACCCTGGCTTGATACTGTTACTTCTGAGTTATCCTGGAAGTGATTTCACAATGTTGGTGCCCCATTAACAAGTCACTGTACCCTGCAAACTCATGCTGGCTGCAATCCACTGACTGGCAGCCCTACATGGGAGGTTAGAAAAATATAAAAAGGAAGAAGCTTCAGTAAATGAAGTAAAGTCTTCAGTAAATGAAGCTTCAGTAAATGAATAAAAGCCTAATGTAATCTGCATTGTGCTAAAGATGTAAGATGCAGAGTTGATGCTGGTGTCCAGACACCCCCAGCTTTTTTATGAGGCCATAAAATAGTTATATTCCACAGAAAACAGAAATGGCAAATTGCTCTTGTGACTCTCTGCCATAGTGAGAACTGAATTCTGTTTTCAAGAAACAGTAAAGAAAACACTTGGAAGTCATTGCATTCACTTTGGAAATAAGTTTAAGATGTTGCATGAGGTATGATGTCAATTAAGTCTAAATAATTTAGTTTTACCTCATGTTGAAATCTCACAAAGTCTCTTGCTAGTCACAGTCATTGTATTAAGTTAGGGGATGAATTTAAGAAGTTGTAAGATGTTGCATGTAGTATAAAAATCAGTTGAGTCCATTTTATTAGCTCATGTATCATATGCCGTAGAAGCTTGCTGGGTGACCGTGGGCCAAGTCACAAAGTCTCAGCTTAACCTACATCACAGGGTTGTTGTGAGGATAAAATGGAGGCAAGGAAAATGATGTACGCTGCTTTGGGTCCCCATTAGGGGGAATGGCAGGGTACAAATAAACCAACCAGCAAACAAATAAATAAATGCTGCATTCTGCCAGGCACAGGCTCTTGGTGTCATGTTTTTTTTCTTATCAGCTGGCTTCAGGTATCGTAAAAGTGGAAAGAGGTTGTTGCCAGCCGTGCCAGTCCTAATGAAAACTTTTTTCTACTTTGTATTTATTTTTGCCAGAACTGGTACTTAAAAAAAAAAAAACCTTTATAGGAGGGTTTTTTCTATGCTCCCCCACATTTAATTTTTTCCATAAATTTAAAACCAATTTCCCATCCCCCCACCCACACTCTGAATCTCTACTCAAGACCAGTGAGCTGTACCAGTTCAAATGAGTTTGGAATCTGGGCGAGTTGGTTACTTTAAATAATACATTTTCATTATTCAGTTGTTGAAGGATGCTAGAATTCCCTTGAATGTTGCAGAGTCCTCTGTGTCTGTTTCATTTCTCGGTCTTTTTTCCACAGATATTAACAAGTTCAGGGGGGTGGTATTAGAATTCAAAAACATAAATGAGTCTACATATGGCTTGCACGCTACTCGCAGTCAAAAAGAAACCTGCAGAGCTAATACGGAGCAGCTGAATGGTCTTTTTAAGGCTATATTAACACAGCCTTTTTTACTGTTTCCTCACAGCTCTTTAAGAACCACAAACTTCCCTTTCATGGCAGGAAAGTGTTTACACAGGGTGAAAGTGTTCTTCTTTTGGATGCTTCAGAAGGCCTATGATCCTATTGAAATGGGTTCAGCTTTCTGTGGTTCAAAGCTAATAAAAATAAAAAGGCCAGTGTTGTAAGGTAACACCTGCATGTCAGCTGTGCACCTGTGGACTGCTGGGAGCACACAGTGGGAAACAGGAAAATGTGCTTACTTCTTCCAAGTTAGCTGTGGTTCTTAACACTGACTCTCCAGCCCTAACTCTTAGTTTTGGAAATGCAAAATAAGAAACCATGACTGTCCTTAACAATAACCCATGTACCAAGCAGTGAATTATATAGTGTTGTTCCTAAACAGTTCTACAAGTGCAGTATATATAAAACTGGTAAGTTCATCATTGGAGGGAAGGCAGCATGGTATAGCCCAATCTCGTCAGATCTTGGAAGCTAAGCAGGATGAATACTTGGAAGGAAGACCTCCAAGGAAGACTATGCAGAAGAAGGCAATGGCAAACAACCTCTGCTTCTCACTTGCCTTGAAAGCCCCTTGCTGGGGTCGCCATAAGTCAGTTGTGACTTTGGCGTTTTATACACACACAAGTTAGCCATTGTGGTACAAGTGTTCAGCTGTTAGGTTTGGAATGGAGACCCAGATTCAGCCCCCTGGGTTTGCTGGATGGCCATGGGAAAGACATCTCAGCCTAATTTAGGATTATTTTGATGTTAAAAGTGGTATAGGTGAGTAAGAGCAAGACGAGCAAAAGGGCGATATCTAGGATTCGTAAGTTTTTTCCAATAAGGCTCTTGTGCCTTTAATAGTCACATGGGTGGCATAAATTGACCAGGTGCAACTAGTGGTTGTATTTCATCCCTTTTCCAGCTGTTAAAGGCATACAGCCTCTCAGGCAAATGGTGGTCCTGTTTTTGGAGGGGGGTGGTGGGCAGACCCTTGCATGTTGAACTTGTTCACGAGAATCGGTTCCATCACTGTACATGTCTCCACTAGAAGGAGCCATTTTATAGTGAGATGATTAGTGAGTGAATTGGTTATGTTAGGGAATTCATAGCTGGCCTGAGTTCATTGGTTCTTGTAGGTTATCCGGGCTGTGTAACCGTGGTTTTGGTATTTTCTTTCCTAAAGAACCAACATAGCTGGCCTGTTCATAAATGCTTAATTTCTGTCAGTTGTTGGCGACAGGAGAGGATTTGGTTAGCAGTGCTGTGGTCTGGAGGAAACTGTGCAGTGTAGGAAAGCTTGGTTGTAAATTATAACAGGAATTTTGTGGGAGTCCATGGGTATTTACTTCAATGAAACGGCTGCGTTGCCTGTTCTTTGTGGTGCCTGTTCTATAGAGATTAAAAAGTACTTCACATATGGAGATGCAAACAATCTGTTCTTGCGGCGTGATCTAAAATAGGAAAGCTTCTCCTAAATTAAAGAGAGCCTGGTAGCTGTATCTTGTTTTTTTGGGAGGCCTGTGTGATGTATAGGATATCTGGAATTATGGGAGCTCTCACATATTTCATGTTTTGAAGCAGTGTCGATGTTCAGGTGTTTTAAAAACATTTCTTTAAACTGCGTGGCTTGTTTGAAGACAGGAGGAGTTTGCCATTAACTTAAAAGAGCAGAATTTGCTTTCGTGAAAAGGAACTTGACAATAAAACCTTTATTTAAAATGGACATTTGGAGACTCTGCTTGCTAATGGCTAACTACACAGAACAATGATCTTATTTGTGTTGCCAGTAGCTTATGGGGGAGGCTGATGTGAGAGGGAAGACTATAAATCATAATCTAACCCTCTGAGATACTGAAAGCGTTTTTCCACCCAGTTTTACAACCTGGCTATTAGAACTTGGTCTTTAATGTCTGACTGCAGTTTTCCATATGTGTGCCTCGCAAAAGATCGTCTGTTGATGTCTACATTAATAGCAGGAGGCATCATTTCCTGTTTCATATCCCTTCCAAACTGCCGTGGTCACAAATAAGTCTATTTCTGGTGCATTCTGGGCAACAGCCTTGCTGCTAATGTGCTAAACCCACTAAACTGAATTAACAGCCTTCTTTATCAAGTACCTGTTGCCCTGTGTTTGCAAAACTCTTATCTGGTTGGGTTAAAATTTGCAGTGCTATATGTCACTTTGGAAAAAAAAAAGGCAAGTTGAAAAGGCTTCAAAGGGCATGTCCAGACAAGCCCTTAAAACTGTCCTATTGCTATTTTAATTTAATTTCCTCAGGACTGCAAGTCACTCATCTGGCTCAGTTACCTCTCATTAGCAGGCTCCAAGAATATCAGTTATACATACATTAATGGAGCACTCCTAAGACTTCTGCCATTAATGCTCAGAGTGGAGACCATTATGACAGGAAACTTGAAATCCCACAGAGCTATTATATGTACCCAAAGAATCAGTTAGGCCTTTCAAATAACTTGAAATTAAACAGTCCCTTTTAGAAACAACCCAGACTAAAAGCATGTTTTTGTCTGGTTTAAAAGAACTGAAAGCAGTTTTGAACATGATGAACTGCTTTTGCGATTTAAATTAGAAAGGAGAGCTGTCTTTGATGTCACGCATGCAAGCTGTAGGAAAGCCCTTGCTTGTGGTAACTCCACAGAGGGTAACATTTTAAAAGATCCTTATGCGTGCAGCCTCCATCCCATAATGTTGAACATCAACAAAGCTATATCAAAATGGTGGTATTTTATGTAGATGCTTCTGCAGTGTTGGAGTAAAGTTATTACCATGATGCAGCCTCAGAAAAACGACAGCTAATATTTAAATGGCCTACTTCTCTCCTTGAGAGTATTAATGATTTTACTTTGAGTTTCGGCATACAAAATCAGCAATAGCAATTTCTGGGTACAGGGAGAACATTTAGAAGCTTACTATGACTGGAACAGATGGTTTTAACGCTGAAAGCCACATTGTGTTCAGCTGGAGCCCCTGCCTCCACCAGACAACTCGCCTATAAGGCAATATATTGACCCCAGCGTTCAGTGCAGATGGGTGGTGGAAAGTGCCGGCAAGGGGCCGCTGATTTATGGCGACCCTGTAGGGTTTTCAAGGCAAGAGACTAACAGAGGTGGTTTGCCATTGCCTGCCTCCATCAGTGCAGATTAGGCAAGTTGAACTCCAGTAGATTTCTCCTTCAGTTCCAATGAACATGTATCACTGGTAAATAGTGTATATGGTAAAATACAGTATATATGAGAAAGGTGTAAATGGCAGGCTTTCATGATGGATTCTTTCTATCATAGTGTACTCTTCCAGAGTGCTCCAAAGCAAAAAAACATATGTATAGATAATTTTTTTTTTTTTTTGTAGCTCGCATTCATATAGAACCCCTCAAAGCCTTTGGTGCAATAAGAAGAGAATGCACAAAGCCAGTTTTGGAAAGTAACAGCCTGATTCTACATTCATTTACTTGAAAATCAACCTTCCTGGGTTCAATAGGATTGCAGCATAAATGAGCTAAAGTTTTAAAAACAGCGATCCTGATTTTGTTTTGCATTTTGGTATTCTGAATGAAGTATTAAAAGATTTTATAACCATACTTGGATCATTGTATGTGATTTTATTGCTGTTAGTCGCCCTGAGCTTGACATTGTCAGGAAAGGGTGGAATAGAAATCAAATCAAATCAAAATAAATAAAATAAATAACCAATGTGACTGTTAATTGCTATATATCCATCTGTTGAAACCTTACAATATTAACTAATGTTTTGGTATCATACTCAGGTGGTTGGTGTGGCCCAAGCAATCAATAAGAAATCTGGAATTGGAGGAATATTCACTGAGCAGGATGAGAAGGTACAAATTATTAGCTTAACTTTATTGACAGAAAACCAGAGACAGCAACTGGCCAATCGCTCTTAAAGTGATTGACTGAACAGTACAAAAATGAAGACACTACTGAAGACAATGGGGGAGTAAACTGCTTCTTGGGAGCATACAAATGTATTAAAATGTCATTATCTAGGTACAAAAATCTTTGGGAGTAATTCAACGGTTTATCCAACTAGAATAACAGAGATCACTTCTGTAAGTGTATGTTGAATTCACCTTAATGGGGTGTTCATGCAGTGTGTATGTGTCTCAGATTTGTCTGCTTGAACACAGAGTCCTTTATGAGCTTTTTCAGATTGTTTGCTCCCCCACCCTGCAGTGTTCATATTCTTTTGCACCTTTTTGCCTCTTCTCAGTCTTGTTCTCCAGTAATGATCACAATTGCAGGGCTAGGTAGGAACACTGGATCAGTTCCCCTTTTCCCAACAGGAGAAGTGTCTGGTGACCAAAGGAAGCACCGTGTCTGACGACAGAGTGAAGCGCTGTTTTCTCCTCCAAATCCCTCTCCTGTCTGGAAATGGCAAGTCACCCCAAAGCCCCCCTGTGACATTGCAGGAACCCCTAGGACACTTTCCCATTTCCTGCCAGGAAGTGTGCAGGGGAGACAGGAGCCCCTGGTTTTTAATGTTTGTTTTAGACCTGTCAGGGCAGAAGAAGTGAAAAGTATGAAAGAGTTACAGTCCTGCTCCTCCATCGTAATTGATATGGGGGGGGGCTACATTTGATATGGAGTGGCTACATTTGTGGGAAGAGAAGGGAGCCACGATAGAGGGGCCCATTAAAAACCTGCAGCCAGCCCTACCTAGTGGCCTCTGTCTGAAGCTATGAGATGGTGATGGTTGTTCATGCTGCAGGTGGCAGAATCAGGACATTGTTCATCTGTTGAAAAGATTGACTGAATCTACCATTTTCTTGGTCTTTATAATCACGATTTCTGTTTGCAAAAGGGCTGTTAAAGTAATATAGTCAGCAAATAACCCTGTCAAGTGGTTTAGAGTATGAGTATCTAATGCAGTATCCAATTACTATTACACGAATGTCTCAGAATATAACTGCCTGGTACCCCAGTTTTGGACAGTATGAATAAATTGAATAACTGAACTGAATAAAATCGCAGTGTCAGAACGTGAGATTAATTTAGAAGTGCCTACAGCAGAGTGATTTACAGTGCCATGTTGTAGCTGTTTTTTTGAAGCTGCATTACATCATGAGCCATTTGTGGTGCACAAAACAGAGTTTAACTCAGACTGGAGGAGCTAACAAATGTTGGCAATGACAAAGTCAAAATTTCTTCCTTCCATATGGATTGTATGATGAACAGCTGCAGAACACTGTAATCAGTACATTTCCTGAAGGAAAACGGCTCATTACTTCCCTGCTTAAGAAAAATTCAGTTCCTAGTTTTAAAAGATTTGCAGTGCCATCCAAAGCAGAATTACATTCAATGGATGTAGAAGGGTAGAACTCTGCTTAGGATACCATTGTTAATTCCTTCTACAACAGATGCCTATAGCATAAGGATGACAAGGCATTTAATGTGTGTGGGTAGAGATCCCCAAAGATACTTACCAGGGAATATTTTTATTATGACAAAGCAGAGATAGATATTACATAGTCAGTGCTCAAGAATGCATTTATTCATGAACACAGACTTGATGTTAGTGATACTTTTTTCTAAGTAAGTTGTGGTTAGAAATGGGGACATTTTTTCCAAAACTGATACAAGAACCCTGACAACTGCTAAATGAAACGGTTTTATGCACGATTGTCAGATATAATTTAACAACAGTCTTTGATAGCATCTCTATTTTGTATTTGTTATTATCTGTGAAGGAAGCAGGCTCTTTTCATTTTATTTGCTTTGGGCCAGCTAGTTGAAGATCTGTGTAAAACATTTTAGACTTTGAGCTCAAAGAGATGTGATGCTGAGAGTTCTGAGTACGGAGCTCCCAGCATTTCTTTTAAAGGTACTGGAACATATACGATATGGATTGGCCATTAAGGCCAGTAGGAAGAGGCCTGGGGGGCTGCCCCCCACTGTTGCCACCTGAATCCTGGGTCCACCCCCCATGGCCACCCCAGTACAAAGAGAGGAGTGAACACTAGCCAGAGGCACATTGAAGGAGGGCCAGCCATGGCTAGGGACACACCCTTGTTGCTCACCCTTGCCAGGCCCAGCCTCGCTACAGCTAGGGAGGCTCTTGCCTGGCCTTGCCATGGCAAGGGATGGAACATACCTGCCCAGCATAACCTTGCACAGTGAGGGACAGCATGTGCTTGCCTGGCTTCCCAGCTTGGCCAAACAACTGCTGTCCAGGGCTAGCCAGGCAGGTGTTCCCTCCCTCCTTTGGGGGGGTGGAGCCAAGGAGGGGCCTTTTCCGGCGCCATTTCTCCTTCCAATTTGTATCCATCCCAACAGGGCAAATAGCAGCTCCCCACAGCCATTTCAGCTCAAGAACGTGGTATAAATGGGAAGTCTTAAAGTTCAGCCACTAGTGCCATTGTCTTGATCTGAAATGAAACTCCTGTGCATTATTTTTACAGAAAAATAATTAGTGTTAGCTCCTTACAGTGTCACATTTGTTTGAGTCCTGAATCTTCTACACTGTGTAGGCCATTGTCTTATTCTGTTCTTAAATTTTCAAGAATGGCTCACAAATCTGTACCACTTAAGATCTGGTCATAGGTAGACTTAGATATTTTAAGAACACCCAGTTTCTACTAAAGCAGGATGCTTGGGAACAAAGAACAACACATTCCTTGTAGGTCTTCAAGCTTATCCAAATAATTGGAGTGTTATTAAAAACAAGAAAATGCATTTTTAGGTGTAAATAACCACATGAACTGATACCCTGCTAAGTATGTGTAGGACTGAACATTTTGTCCTTTTCTGTGGGGGTTACGGACAAATACTGAAAATAAATGGCAAAACAGCACAAAAAATAACCGTACATTGGATGGGATTGCAAAGTCACTGTAAACTGTTGTTGACATGTGAGTCCAGCAAATAAGTGATCTAAAGCAAGCCAAGTAACATTTTATAGGACCATTTTTGTGTAATTCAAAGCTCACCTGTTCCTACATTATTAACATTTGGCACAGTACCTTCTGGGTCTTATCTGTATTACAGGAAGTTGGTGTTAGATTCAAGCTGCCCATTCAGTTAACTGATAATATCTGGTTTTCAGGATTTTGCTGCTTATTTGGCATTTTGTGGAATTGTTCTTCACAACGCTCAGCTATATGAGACATCCCTGCTCGAAAACAGGCGAAACCAGGTGAGACTGATAATTTATCAATGAAGTTTTTCCTGACTTTTTTTTTTGCTGATTGTACTTAATATCTGGTTTGTGGTGCCGAGGGTTCAGCTGGAAGCAGTGAAAGGTTACCAGAAGGGTGGGAGATGCGCTGGGGTTGTGTGCTCAGCTCTGGCCCTAGGAAGCAGCTGAGGAGAAGAAGTGGGGATTTGAGGGAAGGGAACAAGGGCAGATTAGCCCAGGAATATATCAAGCTGAACAGCTCCTTTGGCACTAGAAGCCAGCACAGCAGCTGAGGCCCAACGGCAGTGCAAATGGTGGGCACATAAACTATCCCATTCTCCCACACTATCACCAACCAATAGCCATGCAGGAAGAGGCAACCAGTGGCTGACACACTCGTTGCCACCACTAGAGACATAAAATTTGTGAATAAAGCAATGTGGGGAGGGAAATGTTTCGCCCTCCATTTTTATTTCAGATTAAAACCCAGAATTTTGGGGGGAAATTGAAATATATGCTGTACTTAATTCTGTGTCAAACCTAAACATAGGGATTTCACACTATTCAATGAATCATTGATAACTTTAAGTTAACATTTTGGTCATTCCAAAAGAGAAAATAGTTCACAGGAGTTACTTTTTCAGTGCTCCCTAAAATGTCTCTAGCTGCTGATGAAGGGTTTAAGCCAAGGGGGCACTACAGGGCTGGCAAAGCTGCTGGAGGTTGGCTCTAGGGGTGTGCAAAAAAAAAAAAAATCAGCATTTTTTGGATTCGGTCCATTGGATCCGAAAAATATTGGTATTCCCAAATTCCATTATCAATATGGTATTCTGATTCTGATTTTTTCCGGGAATCCAAATTTTTCAGGTTTATTATTCCCTATGGGGAAACTTTGGGGGGGGGGTTGTTTTTAAAGATACAGGAACAAAAATTCCAGGGTAGCATCTTGCCAGAACTTTTCTTGTAAGTTAGATGGCCATTAAATGCATAGTTTGTATTATACCAATGGAACCTTCAAAAGAGAATTTTCATTTTAGAGAGGGTGAGCTTTGGCTTGAAGTATGAACCTTCACCTCTATTCTTTGCTATTCATGGGCTCCCAATGTGTTTTCCATTATTCTTTTCTCACTCACATGGTTTCTAAATACACAGAGTCAATCTGTCATTTGGGAGTAGCTACATTAGGAAAGTTTATTTCTTTGCTAGTTTGAACAACATCCTTGTGAGAATGGCTTATTTTTGTATTCCTTGATTTTGCCTGTAGTAGAATCTTCCAGGAATCTTCTTGCCAATTGGAATTATCCTAATCCTACAAAGGTTGCATCATCCACATAAAGCCATATGGGATTTTATTATGGAGAAATAGCTTCCATGTCACTACAACTAAATTGCAAAAGGGCTTCAGGGCTGCTGGGATTTGAACAGGTGATCTTCGGATTGAGAGCTTTGCTATTCCTTGTGACAAGCTACAGAGGCAGTAAGGGTGATCCAGCTGCAGGGACTGTAAGGAGTTCCCAAGCCTCAGAGAGATTCCAACTGTGCACAGTTACCATTGGCTCCATGCAGCAGGAAACCCTATAAATGGGCCAAGGAAGGATGGCGTTGCCTGTCTAGTCAGTAGTCTTTACAGCTAACGCTGGCAAAGTGTTCATTCTTGACCTCTAACCTTAACAACTTGTGACTTCAGCTTAAAATATGGTATAGCTGTGGCTTCTGATATTATGGCATTGGAGCTTTGGACCTCCTTGTACCCAAAGCCCCTCAAGCTGCTCCTGGTTGATGACTCTGTCTCTTGCTATAATCTACATCTATAATCTCTGCCTTAGCACATTCACATCATTTTGAATGACATGAAAAGAACAGTAAACAAGACTGAAACTGGATGGAAGACAATTCAAGCGGAAAGAAATAAGAACTGGAGTGATTTCACACCCATTTCTTGGTGCATAATTATCCTTGGGATAGTCCAAATGCTTGGAGGGAAAGAGAAGTGAAGGTCAATTCACATCTTCCCTTCCCTTCCTCCACTCCTGACACTGGGGTGAGTTTGAACAAGCCCTGATCCTGCCTTTTCTGAAAATTCACTCAGACTCTGAGACTCCTCCACATGTATTAATAGGTGTTTACTGTATCTGGTGAAGCAGAGCTGGTCTCTTTCAGTAGGTTTCTACGGGTGTGTCATGTAGCCATATGCTTTGTTGCAAGGTTATTTATATTCCACTACTGTTTACGGAGGGAAGTATCTATGTCCACTCCTGCCAATGTGAAAAAGAAAAACATTGGTATGCTTAAATGGGCAAACACTGTCCTGAAGCTTTCCATCCAGACAGGATTTCAAAGTTGCTTGCAGAAGCTTTCAAGGGACGTAAATGTTTTAGGCTAGCATCCCAGCTTGGTTCCATAATAATGCAATAAATTTTTGTATTTAAACAAGCCCATAGCTTGCCAAATTGAGAATTCTCCAAGCAGACATTTTTCATCCTGTCAGGCTGGAGTTAAGCATTGTGGGACCAAAAAAAGGTTTATGTTAAGACAATGAGCGAAAATATCCATATGAGTTCCCATGTGGTTAAGCAAGTGCTTGGCACAAAATGGCAGAATTTCTGTTGCAGAAGAATGGATGAAAGATTAACTGTGTCTTCAGTAAACAATAAATGTAAGGAGTAGTAACCAAATAGTAGAATTTTAAATCTCTGTTGTTAAATAGTGCATTTATTTGTTTTTAACCGAAGGTCAATCACAAAAATACCCAGTAAAATAAAGGTAAAAAATTAACTCCAGGCCATATTAATGAACTATAGAGAAAATATTAACGATCATAAGTGAAATATACATGATGCCATAGTACATCCAAGATTAATCAAATGGCCACCATTTGAAGAAAAAAAACATTGTTAGGCTGTTGCACCCCATATTGTATATGGCACAATTCAAGATGCCATATACCTTGACTTCGAACCAGCATACCCAAAGGATCACCTACTCTCTTACGAATCTACCTGGCTACTCCAGTCATCTTCTGAGGCTCTGCTTTGGGTACCCTTGCCTTTTGAGAGTAGAGGGGTGGCAACCTGGGAGATGGTCTTCTCAGTTGTGGCACCAAAACTTTGGAACTCTTTCCCCAAAGAGTCTCTCCTGTTCCCTTTTGTTGCTATCTTCCACCAGTGGGCGTACACTGTTTTTTTGTTTCATCAAGCATTCCCTCAATGATTCTTCTTGCGTTATGTTTTAATTGTTGTTTTTATGTTTGTGTGTGTACTTTAGCTTGATTTTATTATTTTTAATGATATGTCTTTGTTTGGTTTTAATAGTTTTAAGACAAGCATTTGTTATTTATGTTTTTAATCTATAAGCTACTTTGGTGACCCTGAAAGATGGGGTACAAACTTTATAAATATACCATGCTTCTAATCTTAACTTTTATAACTTTCATCTCTGTGTTTCATAATCAGTTAACTTGCAGAGTAACATTACTTGTCCAAAATTCAACTGTATTAATTTTTTTCTGCAGGTGCTGCTTGATCTTGCCAGTTTAATATTTGAAGAGCAGCAGTCTCTGGAAGTCATTTTGAAGAAGATAGCTGCCACCATAATCTCCTTCATGCAGGTGCAGAAGTGCACAATTTTCATAGTGGATGAAGACAGTTCTGTAAGTTCAGAGCCTGATTTGTTTGCTCGACAATAAGGTGCTAGTTCTTTCCTTAGAAACATTAGAGCAGTGGTACTCACTTCGTAGCTTGTGCAGAGCCACATTCACAGTTGCCATTAAGCAAAAGAGCTACATTTACTTCCAATCCTGACATGAGGCCTATAACTCATGGAGGCTTGCAGCTTACCTGTTCTTCTGACGGTGGCTATTTCACAATGGGAATCACCTGTGAACCACTAGCCTCATTGACCCAGGCCACGCCTACTTACTTGCCCCATGTTTCAGATGCCATATGAGGAAACAGTGCTCAGAAGAGCCACAGGTGGCATGTCAGAGGCCCACTTGTGGTACCTGAGCCATGGTATCAGTATCAGTGCACTAGGATCAATGCTTCACTTCTCATTCACTGAACTGCACTGAAAAGTCACCTTTTGCAAAATATTCCAAGGAGAAAATAAAAAAGGAATTCTTTCCATCTCGTATCTATTTCAGCATTAAGTCCCACTGCGAAACATGTTTCTCAGTTTAGCACAGTGTCATTTTATGTCTAATTCACACAATCATTTTTTGACTAGGTCTTTTCTAGTGGCAATCACATTAAAGTTAAGGCTATCATCCGTTAAGAGAATTAAACCGAACAAACGTTGGTAGGAAAACATGGTGATAACTATTTAGGCCTAGCTTCTCCTTATGTCCTGTAAGACTATACCTTGAGATGGAAAAAACTCGCTGGTCACAACAGATGTGTTGTTCCCATCTGTAGCTAGACAGGAGAGAAATTAGTTAAACATTTGTTGTGAAATACATATGATTCCATTTGTCCATATTAACTAACCAGGAGCTTGTTTTTCATGCTTAGGATTCATTTTCCAGTGTCTTTCACATGGAGTCTGAGGAATTAGAAGACTCCAGTGATGCCCACAAAAGGTAAAACTAATGGCTTAGAGCTGTTAGCCATTAAAACGAATGGATTGGGGGACAACTTGACGAAACTTTCAGGTGGGGCCCTGGGGTTCTGTCCCATGTACAGACCTGAAGCCACCAGTGGCCCAAAGGCAGGGTCATATCATGCATGTGAAAATTAGACATGCTCAAATATTGAGAAATACAAATAGGCATTTCTTTTTGAAAAATAATTTCTTTACCAAAGGGGTTGACAATTGGTGTCCACTGATTAGAACTGGTCTTTTTCCAGTTCTGACTGACTGGAACCAGGAATATACTCCACTCCTCATCTGGGCGACTGTGATAAGGTGCAAGCCTTTTAAGGCCATGGTGACACCTTGGCAAACAGCTGTTGGTGCCCCTGTGTGGTCAGACTGATGGGGTACCAGAAAGAGTCAGTCAGCATAATTCCTGACCTCTCTACAAGAGGCATGTGTGACTTGGCATGACTGCTTCAAAAAGGACCAGGATGCAGGCTAGTCTGGGAGTATCTCCACTGTGACTGAGGGAGAGGCCTGCAAGAGGAGGAGGAACAAGGTGTTGTTTGTGCAAGGGTGGGGTTTTGACAACCCCAGCCCCACAATTAAATTGATGGGAAGATACAATTAGAGACTGCTTGGCTTTCACGCTGTCATGCATAAGCGGTAGAAGGATCACTGTTCATTGTTGTGGTA
This sequence comes from Euleptes europaea, assembly GCF_029931775.1. Classification (NCBI taxonomy): domain Eukaryota; kingdom Metazoa; phylum Chordata; class Lepidosauria; order Squamata; family Sphaerodactylidae; genus Euleptes; species Euleptes europaea. The sequence continues at coordinate 31,145,934 of NC_079320.1, read as the reverse complement.
ACTGTGCAGTCCCACATGGGGACTGCACATGCACAGGCTTGCTGAGGAGAGTTTTTTGAAGATCAAAAGTGCCTACTGGTGTTCTGTCCCCCTCCCCCACACTATTTCTCACCTTTTCCAGCATGATATAAAGGGGGCAGAGCACCCTTCTCTAAGTTCTCTCTGTGCTGCTCTGGAGAGAGGAGCTTCAAAAAACTCTCCGTAACAGGTCTGCGCATGCACAGTACCCATGTGTGACTGCAAAGGTGACCAGTTGATGAACAACAGTTACAGATAAGTGCAACCCTGTTTTCTCCCATCTTGCCTGTGTATCTTCTTCCTTTGGTGCTGGAGGGCATTTACAGATACTAGGCATAAGGACAAGTCTATAGATGGTAGCTTCCCTTGCTGTTGCCTGCATGCTAATCTGAACGTGGAGAGGCAAAATGGTAGGGAAATGATTATGTGGAGTTTTCTTTAACTGCCTCTCCAAACAGCTAAATTTGAGTCCAGTAGAACCTTACAGACCCACAAGATTTTCGGGGTATTTGACAAAGGGAGCTTTGACTCTCAAAAGCTTATACCCTGAAAATCTTACTGATCTCTAAGGTGCTACTGGATTTGAATTTAGCTGTCCTGCAGCAGACCAACATGGCTACCCTCGGAAACTGTCTCTCAAACATATTTTTTTAGAGTTTGTCACTCATGCTTACCCTGTTCATGCTTTGTCTGCTGTTCACATTAATGGCTATTTGTTCCCAAGTCAAGGTCTGCCAGATGGGCGATCTTGACCTTCAAGAAATCTCTTTCTTGAAGATGCTTAAGACACAATGCAATAAATATCTTTACAAATTCAAAATATCCATTTTAATCTTTGTACCTGTTTCTCTGCTGAAGCCAAAGTATTTTCATTTAGCAATGTCTTAATTCTGTTCGTGTTAATAGGACTAAAGGTCTGGTCCAAGCAAGCATATTTGGTGACTTCCACTGAAATAAGTTGATTAGCTTTCAATTTAACATATTTAAGATTGAGATGCAGTGACAGCTTGGTTCAGGGTTTGTAAACTGACCTTAGTATACTGTTGCAGAAAGGGAATCCAGAAGTTCTCATTGCAGGGAGGTTTACAGATAACATCTTTAGAGAAAAATAGTGCTCAGTAGATGCTATGTAAAACAATAGGACAGGGTAGTCCAAGCAGAAAACATCTCAAAGTACCAGACTTAGGAAAATTAGCCAGGGCATTGGATTATCTTTGTTGTTGGTCTATTCAGGGACATTTTTCAAAAGTTTGTAATTGCATTTTGAATGTACCTCTGTAAGCATAATGGCAAGGGCCTCAGAAATTTCATTTCTAGAGTCTAGGGACTATGGAACACACCAGTGTACAGCATTGTGCTTGAGTAATTCAGATGTATACATTTAAAACTGGAGATGCTATCCAAACTCAAAAACATGAAGAATAGTTTTGCTGGTGCCCTAGTAGAAGATCTACTTATGCACAGTAAATGGTGCCAATAAGAGGAAAGGAAGCAGTATGTGCCCTAAATACAGTACACGGTGTATCACAGTTACTCAGAAGAGATTTATTTTAGGTCCTGATTGGAAGAGGTGAATGTTGAATCACTATACAGTGATTCCAGTGCAATAAGCATACATTCAGTTCTGAAAGCGTCTATTACATGAAGTTTATTAAGTGCTGAGAACACTAGTGTTTCATCTGAACTGCATTATTTGCAAGCATGCCAAAATATCAAGTATTACTATTTTTCTGATTTTGGACAAGCTCACTGTACCATTTCTCATTTTACACATTCTTCATTCCTGTACTTAGATTTCTATTTCATCATCAGTTTATTAAAAAAAAAAAATCACAGCTGTTCTTCAGCCAAAGTTCAAATTAATCATTTGCACATTTGACCGAGGCACGGTGTGCCCCAAATCCAAATTCTAGCACAGTAAATTACCTTACTGCTTCCATTTCCTCCTCTATTTGACTTTTGTTGTCTGGCAAGTACCAAGAGACATCTCCAGTTTTGAATAAGAATTCCAAGAAATAAGTCTGTTTGTTCTTACTTTAACAGAGACTGTGATACAAACCAAATTAATTACATGTATGCCCAGTATGTCAAGAATACCATGGAGCCTCTCAACATTCCAGATGTTCGCCAAGACAAAAGGTTTCTGTGGACAGTAAGTAATGTAAACATTGATTTGGAAGATGGCAATGGAAATGCGTAGGCATTTCAGTTGTGGGAAATCTTGTGTTTATTGTCATTCTTGTGCATAAGATGCCTTCAATAAAGGCAAGAGGCACTCCTAGCATCTTCTTTAGGTGATTGTCCCTAGGTGTTTTCTTGTTTCATGACATCTTATCTAGCTATGTTGGCCTGGGGTAATTCATTGTTTCCCATTCTACCTGCCAGTTGGTCATGCAGGGCTCATGTAGTTCTGCTTGATGTTCCTTCCTTGTCACCTTTCTCTACCATAAGAACATCATTAACAAGCATTGACCAACTCTAGTTGTCCTCTTGGCAATCCCCCTCTCCTTTTTATTGGGCCCTACAAATCTTCTTTTCACTATTGCTTTCACCCCTTTTTAGCGGTATCCAAACACTGAGACATCCCCTGCCGTAACAAGTTTATCTTTTAAATAGATAGCATTGTGCCTCAAACCTGTTCATGTGAACTATCAGTGTGGTGTAGTGGTTAAGAGGGGTGGTTTGGAGCGGTGGACTCTTGATATGGAGAACCAGGTTTGATTCCCTACTCCTCCACATGAGCAACAGATGCTAATCTGGTGAACTGGATTTGTTTCCCCACTCCTACACATGAAGCCAGCAGGGTGACCTTGGGCCAGTCACAGCTCTTAGAGCTCTCTCAGCCCCACCTACAGCACAAGGCATCTGTTGTGGGGAAGTGAAGGTGATTGTAAGTCAGTTTGATTCTTCCTTAAGTGGTAGAGAAAGTCGGCATATAAAAACCAACTCTTATTATTATTATCTTTAAAAATTCTCTCTGGTGAGAGAATAACTAATAGCTGCAAACTCCCACAAACTAGTTTAAACTAGTTTATAAGGCAGAGCAGGTGGAAACAGCTCTGCCCTTGATGAACCGATCTTCCCGCAGGCAGACAGGCAGTCACTCACTTCTTTCACTCCTTGTAGAAGGTTTATAGTTGCAGGAGCTGGAGTGGAGCAAGCAGGTAGAAACAGTCTCTCCCTCGAGCAGTCACTCACTTGAGGAATAGCATCCACAGTTGCATCCAAATAGTTCCAATGCAGTTCTTTTGACAATTGTGATGTTATGAATGCTGTGTGACATTAATACATTACAAGACTGCTGTGTGAGAACAGGAAGTCTGCCCAGAGTGCAAGATAGCTGGATGTTAAACTGGAATGAGGGCAATGAAAATGTCTTGAAAGTGAATTCGGTTAGCAATATTAGTAATATGGCATATGAATGTGCTAGAAAGTGAAGAAAAGAAGGGGACTACGTCAGGGCAAAACAAGGGTAAGGAAACAAATGGTGCAGAGGAAAATGAATTCTGTAATAATTTTTGCAACCCCCATGTGTTTTGCTTTAATGCATGCATTGGGGTGTTACTAAAAAGAATCTGAAAGATTCCTCCTGACAAAGGTACACAGGAAACACGTAAGGGTTGCAAACATTATTAAAGAATGGGTTTCCCTCTGCACCATTTGTTTCCTTGCCTTCATATAATGTGCCAGTTAAAACTAAATAAACATGCATAAGAAAACAAGTCTCCACATTTTATAAATATAACACTTTGTACAATTTTATACCTTGCATTTTTACCTATAGTACGCATAAGTACTAATTGATTAATTCATAAGAATTGTGGTTTTTTTCCTTAACAGAATGAAAATGCAGACAGTACAAACCAGAATATAGAAAGTTTGCTATGTACACCAATTAAAAATGGCAAGAAGAATAAAGTGATAGGTACTATCTTTGCATTTTTATAATGTTTCATTTTGCAGTTTGCATGATGTTTTGCATGATATATTACTTCCAAGTTAAGTGCACTTTGGATCCTGGGGCTTGTGACTATTCAAGAGTTTCAATATTCTGTATCAAAGCAAACCAAAAGTCGTAATCATTATGTGTGTGTGTGATCACCACAAATCCCAATATCTGGTTTCTTAAAAATTAGTTTTGTCTTTGTCTTCAATGTCTGTCATCCGGGCCAGTGATAGCAGGCTCAGTGGTAAATTCCAACCAAATTCATAAGCAAACATCTGGACCTTCCATTATAGTTGTTGTTGATCTGTTTGCAGTTATTTTTTTCTTAATTTTTTCTTAATAAATAAATTGTTGTGTTTTGTCATAATGAATTACATGCTTTAATTTATAAATTAATCATCCAGTATATGAAGAACTGCTTCCCTTGGTTTGTCCTGGCTGTAATTGCAACAAATATCATTGAATGACCTATTTGTCTCTTCCCTTTCTTCATCGTATCTACTGTCATCACCATAAACCTGTGTTCTCTTGGATGATTTTTCACACATACACACACACACAATTTATTTCTGTAAATGTTATTAAACATTCACTACCTTTTCCAGAACTAATCAAAAAGGGCAAGAGTCCAGTAGCACCTTAAAGACCAACAAAAATATTTTCTGGTAGGGTATGAGCTTTCGTGAGCCACAGCTCACTTCTTCAGATACAGCTAGAATGTGAATCCATCGGTCTTTAAGTAGAGGAACAGTATGTAAATGTGAATAGCAGGCTTGATTGGATTAGGTGTGATATGCATAAGAGTCTGTGATGTCCAGGGGAGAGATGGGTGTGGAGAAATCAGCATTGGTAATGGGCCATGAATGCAAGGTCTTTATTCAGCCCAGGTAAATGCATTGACTTTAGTTTGAATATCAACTGTAATTCAGCAGTTTCTCTTTCCAATCTCCCTTTAAAATTCCTTTGTAAGAGAACTGCTACTCTTAAATCTGCAACAGAATGTCCTGGAAGGTTAAAATGTTCACCCACTGGTTTTTGAATATTGTGGTTTCTGATGTCAGACTTATGTCCATTTAATCTTTGTCTAAGAGACTGACCTGTTTGTCCAATGTAGATTGTGGAAGGGCATTGCTGGCATGTGATGGCATAAATCACATTAGAAGATGAGCAGGAATATGAACCTGAGATAGTATGGCTGACATTGGTGGGTCCAGAGATGGTGTTCCTAGAATCTATATGAGGGCAAAGTTGGCACCTTGGTTTGTTGCAGGCCTTGGTGCCAGAGTCCATGTTCTTGTTAAGTAGTTTATCATCATGGGTGAGAAGTTGTTTTAGGTTAGCCGGCTGTCTGTAAGCAAGAAAGGGACATCCCCCCAGTGCTTCAGCGAGGGAAGTGTCACAATCCAGCATTGGTTGTAGGTCCTTAATAATATGTTGGACTGGTTTTAGTTGGGAGCTATAAGTGACAACCAGAGGTGTTCTGTTGTCATTCTCTCTGGGCTTATCTTGTAGTAAGTTGTGCCTGGGTATCATTCTGGCCTTCTCAATCATCTTTCGCACCATATCTGCAGGATATTGTAGTTGCAAAAATGTTTGCTGTAGGTCTCTCAAGTGTGTATCTCTCTGAAGGATTGGTGCAGATGCGACTATAGCGTAGGGCTTGGCTATAGACAATGGATTGTCTGATATGGTTGGGGTGGTGGCTGGACGCATGTAGATACGTTTGCCGATCTGTCGGTTTCCGGTACAATGTGGTGCTTGTGTGTCCCCCATGGATCCGTACTGTGGTGTCTAGGAAGTTAATTTCTTGTTCAGAATAATTCATAGTTAGATTGATGGTGGGGTGGAAGTCGTTGAAAGCCTGGTGAAATCTTTCAAGGGCTTCTTTGCCATGAGTCCAGACAAAGAAAATGTCATCAATGAACCTCAAGTAAAGGAGAGGTGCCAGTGGGTATGAGTTCAGAAAACGTTGTTCTAGATCTGCCATGAAAATGTTGGCATATTGTGGAGCCATGCGAGTGCCCATGGCAGTTCCATTGATTTGAAGATATAAGTCCTTACCAAACCGGAGGTAGTTGTGAGTGAGAACAAATCTGCAGAGTTGTGTAGCCAGATCTGCAGTGTTGTTGTCAGGGATGGTATTTCTAATGGCTTCTAGCCCGTCGTCATGGGGGATGTTGGTGTATAGAGACTCCACATCCATGGTGACTAGAATGCTGTTTTCTGGGAGACAGTTGATGGACTGCAGTTTCCTTAGGAAGTCTATGGTGTCTTGGACATAGCTGGGGGTATTAATGACATATGGTCTCAGAAGGGAGTCCATATATCCTGATACTCCTACGGTGATGGTTCCAATGCTCGAAACAATGGGGCGTCCAGGGTTGCTGTGGCTCACGAAAGCTCATACCCTACCAGAAAATATTTTTGTTAGTCTTTAAGGTGCTACTGGACTCTTGCCCTTTTTGACTACTGCAAACAGACTAACACGGCTACCCACTGTGAATTATTTTCCAGAACTAAGACTTCCTTTCTGAGATAGAGCAGAAAGTAAACAATTCTCTTTCTCTGTGAGACAAGTTAAGATCCTCCTGTTCTCCATTTTATCCTCCCAAAGTTCTCAGAGTGACTGACCCAAAATCACTCACAGTGCAATCCTAAGAATACTGCATCACAAGCAGGGAATAGAGCAGAAAACTAAAATGTACAAGAGGATTGCTCACGTACCTAAGAACCCATTCCCAAAGTCATGCAGTTGTAATGACAAGAGGATTGAGTGTCACAAACAGGCAATGAATGTGAAACTCAGGCTTATAGTTCAAAAGTAACTGCAGCATTGTTTATTTCACTGTTGTCATTTCTGACGCTGCATACACTGAGCTTTGGCTACTATCCTTGCAACACAGTCCTATGCAGAGTTGTTCCAGTCTAAACCCAGTAAAATCAATAAGCCAGCATGGTGTAGTGGTTAAGAGTGGTGGACTCTAATCTGGAGAACCGGGTTTGATTCCCCACACCTCCACATGTGGCGGAATCTAATCTGGTGAACCGGGTTGGTTTCCCCACTTCTATGCATGAAGCCTGCTGGGTGACCTTGGGCCAGTCACAGTTCTCTCCAAACTCTCTCAGCCTAACCTACCTCACAAGGTATCTGTTGTGGGAGAGGAAGGGAAGGCGATTGTAAGCCGGTTTGAGACTTAAATGTAGAGAAAATTGGGGTATAGAAACCAACCCAACTTCTTCTAAAATTGTAGTGCATGGAGAGCAGTGTTTGTTCCATACCGTTGAGATTAACAATCCTTTGAATTCTGGTTTATCCCCTCTAATGAGAGAGATATGGCTCTTGTACTAAATACGAGTACATATTTTTAAAGCTGCATTTGTCCAAAAAAAAAAAAAAAAACGTCTTTAGCCAACTGTCTCTATTTATGGGTAATTAACTCCAGATCCCAAACCCAGCCTCTGTAATCTTTTAGTATTGCTTCCCTGTGATGCTTTAAACTATTGAGCAAAAGAAACAGCAACTATGGCTAAACCATGTGTACAATTGTGTAACACTATATAAAACTGTTACATGCAGGAAACAATTGTTGAGTCTTTTGATCCTTGTGTTTTTTATAGCTACAGTTTGTCCACTGATTGATCTGTGTTATTGCAATCACACTAGACTCTTTCCACTTCAGGAAAAGGGAGGAAAAGGGAATTGTCAGTGACAAAAAGGCAGTGGCTTCCGAAGATTGGAGTGTGATGCTAGCAGCTTCAGTGGGTGAAATCTGCGAGGATGAATCCACGTGTTAAGGCACCAGCTCTCACCATGGTCTTGTAGAGTTTCTCAATGCCTTAGATGAAGGGCTGAGAAGAAGGAGGAGAAGGAGTTATTTTAGACCCCACTTTTCTCTACCTTAAGGAGTCTCAAAGTGCCTTAAAATCACAATCCCTTCCTCTCCCCACAACAGGCACCTTGTGAGGTAGGTGGGGCTGAGAAAGTTCTGAGAGAACTGTGACTGGCCCAAGGTCACCCAGCTGGCTTCATGTGGAGGAGTGGAGAATCAAACCTGGTTCTCCAGATTAGAGTTGCCGCTCTTAACCACTACACCGCGCTGGCTCTCTTCAGGCATAAAGTGGAAGTGATACCTGGAGACTTACTTGAACACAAGTAAATGGTTTCAGGGCTCCAGACATGGCAATATTTTTTGCTGTCTAATTTGTTTACAAAGCCATCTGGTCCTTCTCCCCCACCCCACAAAATCAGGAAGTGCAAGTTCTCTGTACCACTAACCTGACATTCATAACTGTTTTGTTGGCATACTTACAAAAATCTAATTAGCTTGCAAAGGACAACTTGCCTTTAGGGAGCATATCAAAGTAAAGTACTATTAAAAGTACAAGTGAAGAAGAAAATTGAGATGAAGACTGAAGAAAGAGGTAGCGAAGAGGGACCGGGCTCACTTTTTAGCTGTGGAGGTAGTAGCAAATACGTTTTTTAAAATTTATATATCAAATGAACCTGTGTGCAAAAAGTTAGTGAAATACAGCCTGACTTCAGATTGATGACTGGTTTGTTTGTCAGGCTTCTTTAGAGCTGTCAGGCTTCTTGAACCTTTGCTATACTAAAATTATATGTTGGTTTTCTAAGTGTACTTTGAGTAAAGGCAAGAGCAGAGCACCTATGTTGCTTGTTTGAGGCTTCGGTCACCATCCAGGGTTTCTCCAGTAAAGCTTTTACATACACCAGAGTGGGAGGAAAGACCTCTGCTTGACTCTGAGAACCATCCCTGCTAACCTTTGAAAATACAAGGGCTCCTTTCCATTGTAATCCAAGTCCCACTGTTTGACTTCATTACTTCATAATAAAAGACCAAAACAAAAACCCTTGTGTATATGTATCGATGTCATTCATTTGGATTATATTATTCCCAAAGGCAGAAATGTTTAAGATTCTTCATGTTGCCATGGTTTAACTCTGACTAAATTAATATTTTGCTCTTGTTATACATCAATAAAACTCAAAGTGGCCAAATCTGTGGATATTGACATCTGGAGGCTGGAGCCAGGAACAGACAGTAACTCTTTCTAAAAACTTGAAAAAAGCTCAGAGTTGCAGACAAATCTGAAAGCTACAAAATCTGAGCTATACACATCTGAGATCTACAAAAAAAATTTAAATTTTTTTTACATGTGGCTTTAAAAAATGAATGCCCTCTCAGTGGTTGTTGTGAAGGTTGCTAGGTATTCACAAGAGGACTTCCAGACTTCAAGATTTAGTTTTGATTAAAAATAAAGGCAAGGGGAGGAGGCAGGGCCCATTCCAGGGCTGTTTTGGCCTCTGAGGAAGGACTCATTGGGACCAAGCCCAGCAGCAACCTCCAGGTGACTTGATACTGTGTGTCTTGTATGACTTACTTTGGACTGGCTGCTTTCAACAGCAACCACCCCGTGAAAACCTGCGTTGTGTACTGGTTAGAGTTACAAACTAGGATCTATGAGGCCCAGGTTCAAGTCACCACTCTGCCTTGGAATCTCACTAGGTGATCTTGGGCAGTAATGCATTCTCACCCTAACCTACCTCACAGGATTATTGTAAGGATAAAATGGAGGCGAGAAGAATAATGTAAGCTTCTTTGGATTCCCATTGTAGAGAAAGGCAGGCTATAAATGAAGTAAATAAATATATATGGTGGAAGGTGGAGGACAGACACAAGGTAGTTTGGTTGTGGGGTGGGAAGGAGACAAGGAAACAGAGAAAGGTGAAGATATAGAGGTTGCCAGGAGGAGTGAAGTAGAAAATAGTGTGGGGAAGTGGATGCAGGAGAAAGTGATGTGCCCCACTTAAGTTCTTGCAAGTTCCCTACTTGCTAGGGTTTCCAGGCTGAGCCTGGCAACCAGCAGGAAGGTCGGGTGGGGACATGGTAGGAGGTGGTGCTGATGTGATGATGTCATTTACCATAGTAATTCCTAGAACTACCCTCCATCACTTCTGGGTTTTCCCCAGAAGTGACATCACACTGATGACACTGCCAGTTTTTTTAAAAAAAATTCCCACCACCACCATTTGGAGTGGTGGCAGGCAATGGGAGTTTGGTGTGGGGAATCCCACACCTTAACTGAGGGCTTGGTAGCCCTGCCACCACATAAATGGGTCTGGTGGCTGGCACTTCGGAACTGGGCCCAGCCAGCAGCTGGCACCATGCAACTGAGCCATAGTTTTCCTGGATAGAGGCTGCCAGGGGGGAAGAAGGGAAAGCGGGCAGATGAAGACTGGGAGCAGATAAAGATAAGTTGGCTGGTGGTTGGGAAGGAGAGAAGGAAGCAAGAAAAGGGGGCAGGTTGTGGAGACTCTCAGGGAAGGGAAAGAGGAAATAATGGGTGAGGGGAAATTATATGCCCTTTGTGAATCCTTTTTCGTGTCCCACTTGTTCTAATCTAGATTTAGGGTAAAACTAGATGAGATTTGGAGAGATAATGTAAGGAAAATGGTTACAGATTTCTTCTTAAAGTGAAAGCTTAGAATTCAGAGAAACTGACACATATGTTGATATAACAGCATATTGACAAGATTTTTAAAAATTGCTAATTTAAAAGAAATCTACTGGGGAAACCTGTCTTGTGGAAGCCCCAAAGCAGCTGTACTGTGTTAGCACCAATCTGGTGCCTGTGGAAAACACCAAGTAAAGTAATAGGATTGAACTGGCTCTCTGGGACCCCACTCAGGCTCTCTGTTTGTGATCCACGATGATATAGATTAATAATGTACAGGAGCATCGCTTGGAGTACTACACACACTACACTTGATCTTAGCCAAAAAACAATATCACTTGGAGTAGAAAATTTGAAGTGTTTTCCTTCAGACCATAATGATTCTATAAAGAAATAATATATTTCATTTTTAAAAGCCCAAGTTTAGTTAAATTTAAGCTCTATTATTAAAAAAATTAATTTTGTGAATATAGGAGTTTGTCAGCTGGTAAACAAGATGGAAGACAATTCAGGAAAAATAAAAGCGTTCAACCGAAATGACGAACAGTTCCTGGAAGCTTTTGTCATCTTCTGTGGCTTGGGGATCCAGAATACGCAGATGTATGAAGTAGTGGAAAGAGCCATGGCAAAACAGATGGTGACATTAGAGGTGAGGTTTAATCAAGGCAGTCTTTGTGTAACTCACAGCTGTGTATTTGATGGAACTCCCTTGCTGAGGCAAATGTGGCTTCATGATGAGCTCAGGATCTCTTCTTTTGTTTGCTGCTGGCTTCTGCCTTCCCATGTGGTTGCATGGCATTCAGATGGTTATTGTCAACGACTGCTTTCCTGTGATTCAGCAGTGAACATGAATGCTGCCTTCCCTAAGTGCGTGTGCATGGGTCAGAAAGACCGATGTAGCTGGCTGGCTTGTCCTGTTGCATAGAAAAACAACATGGTTGCAGGCTTTGGGACTGCGGTTTACTGTGATGATTTTGGCTCAGTCCTTCAAACAAACCAGCTGTTGGACCAACAGCCAGATTAGTGCAGGCTTCCTCGGACTTCATCAAACCATATCAAGCATGAATGTCATCTGGTTATGGTCTCTTGAATTGGTTACTGTTAGTTTTAATGTCCGTGGTATGAAAAGGGACTCTGGCAGCAGATCCAGGTTGACAGTTATCATCTTCCAAAGTAACCTAGGAAGTCAGATGTTGTAGACTTTGGATCCATTTGCATCCAGTGAGTAAACAGAGTGCCTGTGGCATTTCTAAACTGATCAGTCATACTGTCATTTTGGTTCTGAGGGGAAAGTTCTCATTTAGTGCTCCATATGTGCATGGTAATTACGGCGTTTTGTGAAAATAACTTTGGCCGATTGTATGTGTTGCAAGTTACTGAGGTGCCATAACCCAAGGAAATAACAAATCCTCAGAGGCAAAATACTATAGACTGTGACTGTAATTTTAGTTAGTCTTTAAACAAATATGACCTGCCTTTCTATCAAAACTTATTGCCAGGGCAATTCACATAATCATTTACAAATAACCAATTACAATAAAAAACCACAACAGAAAAGCAAGTGGAATTAGCAGTGTTTAGAGAACCCCAGAAACTCAATGCCTAGATGAATAAGAATTTGAAATAGCTGCAAGAGCACAATAATATATGGACCAGGAGGATAGAACTAGGAAGGAAGTTCTGGGTGCCAGCACAGAAAAGACCGTCTCTACCATGGTCATCTTCATCACTTCTAAGAGTGGGCACATAGGCCTCTGGAAAGCAAGCACACCGTAAGACTTCCCGTTGCAGGCTGTTGACAGTGCAATCCTAAGGACATTTCCCTGGAAGCAAGCCCCACTGAATAGACTTCAGTAGGATTTTGAGATCTTAGGAATGCACTGTTAGAGTCTTAAAGAAAATCAATATGTCGAATCAATTGGGTTCCAGTTCCCAGTTTGTCTGCCATGCCAGTTGAAATCTTGATGACATTGAGTTAAACATGAACCTGACTGAAACAGTTTTTCTTTGCTTACATTTTTAAATAATAATTTTGTATTTGTTCCTTAAATGAAAAACATTTTTTCTTAAACTGCCAAATGTCTGCCAAAACCTTTCCAGGACAGAATTTCTTTTATGCCTGTGCTATAAACCTTTGGAAAAAGTTAATTTATTATGACAACCTTGTTAAGGTTATAATTATAGCTGTGTTGTAAGCTATTTGTCTTTCATATAGGGACATGGAATCTTTTCAGTTTTTTTTTCCATGAAGAAAAAGAGTTCTTTGCTCATTTAAGGGAATGGTGTTATTTCCCCCGCCCCAATAGCTTGCTATCCTCAGGAGTCCTAGATGCTGGGAAGGCCTGGTAAACTTGTCACTCTCCCTGGCACCAATATGCCAAGAAACTATGCACATCATCATCCTTGTTAAAAGTAATAGAGCTGTGTAGATATTTTGGAATGATAGACAAGAAATTTAGGACTAATTTGGATGGTTTACAGTTCAAGGATACTAAATATACAAGAATAACATATATTTTCAAATTATCACCAATGCAGCATCTAAATCTGAGGTCTAGTAGAGATGTACTATTGGCTCTCTTGATCCATATTTTATAAACTGAAAGTTGTCCTCAGGAATATAGTCCTTTCCTGTCCCCAAATCCTCCTTCCATCCCTTGTTTAGCCTCGTTTACATCTGCACTGTTACTAATGTTAGCTTGGATTTGCACAACCCCACTTAATGCTAAATCACAGTTGAGGCAAGCAAGAGAAGGAGGACAGAATCTATGTTGCAGAAGGGAAGGGACTCTGGGTTCATGGTCTGAAGAGAGCCAGCATTATGTCTGCTCCAGGTGTGAAATTCTCCAGTCTTAGCCCATTGATTATTCAGTGTAAGACAGCACCAATAGGCACATAATTAATTACATCTGTAGTTCCTATCAACACATTCACGTCGGCCACTTACTTCTGGTTTTCTGCTTGAAGTACTTCTGCCAAAGCACCTTCAGGATTGCAGGGCCACAACCTATTAGGTATATTTCAGCATAGATTAGATTTAGCAGAGCTTCTATGATCCCAGTGGAAACAGTTGCTCTCAGGATTCAACCAAACACCTTCAGTCTCTGTGTTCAAATTAAGAATTGCAATTTATATTCTTGTTCCCTTATAGGTTCTTTCTTATCATGCTTCCGCTGCTGAAGAAGAAACGAGGGAACTTCAGGTAACAGCGGTAATACATTTTTTAAAACTATTTTTTTCTTGTTACGGGAGTCTGGGAGTATTCCAAGATGGTGGTCTTTCATCTTTGCAGGAAATTGGATATGGTGTGTATTTAGCAGGGGAAAGATGTCATTTGTTATCTTCGCAGTGATTAGTTTCTGCCCTAACGACCTGGAGAATGAGAAGTGCAACAAAAAATGTAGCTTTTGTTAAATAATTTCTGTATGTTTGTTTCCCAGCTTCCAGAGTACCCAAATTACTCTTTAAAGCAGATGCCAAAAAAGCTTTCATACTTTAATGGACAGAATGACCTTGATGGGGAAATTGCTGTCTTGACATGGAATACAACAGGTTTACATCTAAATGCTCATTTTGCCTTCTCTTTCGCCAGTGTTGCGGAGGAGGAGAAAATGAAATGTATTTATTTATTTGACTATTTTTTACCTTTGGTTACTTAAAATGCCCAGAGTACACATGAAATTTGCTGTTCACACATGCTCTCAGATCTCTCATGTCAAGGGATCGTTTTGTCAGTGCTTGAAACAAGAAAAAATCTTGGGCTACTCTTTGGGGAGAGATTTGGAATAACAGACAATGAGGGGAGCAACGTGGAAGTTTTAAAATCTTTATTGAGTGGATAAAATTAACAGAAGGAAAAGTGAGAAAATGCAGGTAAATTAAAAAACCAGTATAAAGTGCGAAATTTTGGGAATTACTGAACTGCAAATAACTAGATGGCACATAAGAATAACACTGCTGTTTGTGAAACGAGCAGCAACAAGCAAATTGGATGATTCCTACTGAAAGCCATCCTGATCACACTAGATATTACTCTCTCGGGCTTGTCCAAAAGTAATAACCCACTCTTGAAGTTTGGTATGAGGGTACAAGTGTCCCCAGAGAGAGAGACAGAGAGGATGGAAGGATAAGAGCAAAAGTGTTGTGTTTTCTCTGGACAAAGGGATGAGACTTGGTAAAGGGGGGGTGGTTAAAGAAGCAGAGAGACGGTTTCATATGTTTCTTAATCTTGCAGTCTGATAGAGTTTGAAAAGTTCCAAAGTAGCAAGGGAGAGGGTCTGGGTAAGCAGAAGGAGGGTGACCAGATCTGGTCTTGTGAAAGAGAATGATGAATACGATGTAAGGTACTAAGGGATGTGGAAAACAAGGCAGAAGAGAATGATATGGCCCTGGCTGGTGGCCCCAGCTTCACTGAAGATTAGATTTCCAAAGAGTTCTGAATTGTAGGGCAAATTCCTGGAGTGTCTTAGAAGGTTGATAGTTAATCATGGCTGGAATTTTGATAAATCCTCAGGAAGCCAAAAAACAGACCCATTGTCAGGGAGTGTCTGCCCCCTCTCCTGAACCAGACTGTTTCTTTATGAGTTAGTATCTTCATCATCTGTACCCTGATCTTAATTTCTCAGATTTAATATCAGATACAAAGTATCTCCTGCCATCTCAGGTGGTGTAAGGTCTGAAAAGTCATTGGAAGGGTTTAGAACCAAGGCTCTCGAGCAGGGGCATCTTTGTCAGTAACATTTGTCTTTTAATTCACAACGGAGACTGAAAGCAGCTTACAAAGTAACATACATAACAATTGTACCAATGTAAAACAAAAATATACAATTCAACGAGCTCCCAGTACAAATTTAGAGCAGGTAATGAGCTACAAGGATGTCCTGGGCTGGTACTGGTTCCACCAACATGGGCCACAGGCTTTAGACTAAGAGCGAAGGACTCACATCTCCGGCCCAAGGTCTAAGTTAGTTACACAGAAACGTGGGACTAAACTTAAATTCTGCTTGTGAAGTCTAGCTAAATCACAGCTAATTTTCCTCTTTCACCATTTGTAGGGGTGACTGAGTTCTTCTGCAGCACTGGCTGAGCCTCGAACCTTCACTACAAAGTCTTTATAACGTGCTGCTTCTTTAACAGATATAAAAAGGCTGAGAGTTTTATTTCCATATTAGAGCATCTTACTCATTCCTGCTGCTCTGTAAAATTATCTTTAACATCGATAGAATAAATGTTTTTCTGCAGAAATGTAATATGCCCTAAGGGACAGCATAAACCAATAGCAGAGCCTCAAATGCAAGCCAAATCTTCCTATTCCCACTCTGCTGCTTGTTCATGATGGAACCATCTCCTGGACCTGTCTCAGATTTCTTTAGAAGTAACTCTTAATCTGGATTTAGAATTATGTACTTATTCTTTGATGAGCAACAGCAAACAGAAGATAAAGCTGTTACAAAGATGGTGGTGTACAGGACTCTGATGCTTGATTGTTCTAGTTAACAAGCCATTTCATAGCAACTTAGTTTCTAGAATTCCCAGTTTCAGTGAGCATCTCAAGAATGTGCTGCAAGCAGAGGAAAGGCTTATACAACAGTTTAGCAAAATAGCAATGTTGCAAAATGTATGCTGCCATTTTGTTTGAGGAATGGTTTTGTGAGTGCTGAGCTTCGTGAACCTTCTGGTTCAGCTTATTATCTGAACATTTTTGAGGCGTTTAGTCAGAGTCCTGGATACATGCTAGCACATTCCAAAGACCAGTCAGTGCATCTTACTGTCACCTCGCAGTGATTTCCATATCTTTGCGAACCCATTGACTGCACCATATTGTAGTGTTGGGTTGCATGCATTCATATGCTGTACTGGATCTGTTGGCCATTTCATTACTTCATACTGTTGGCTATATAGTCACCTTTCTCTCCCACTTGTTTTTGAATAATATGTCTCCAGAGGCTGAGAGAGGACTTCAGGGTCAGAAGATAAATTCAAAATTGCATATACAGGATCAGGTTTAAACATGTTCAGAGGATCAGAACGGGTATCCAACTTTCTCCTCTGTTTATTAAAAGGCAACACAATCCTTCTAATAATTAGTAGTGCAAGATTTCTAATGTGGATTTCATTATCAGTACCCAAACTGCTAACCTCTTACATGTTTAGTAAAATTATGTGATGTTTCCGGAAGCTGCTTGCAAATGACAAAACTTTAAAAATCAAGCAAGTCATTCACTTGGCTGAAAACAAGAGATCCTAGGACTTGTTCCCCTTTCCTCCCCCACAACACACACGCCAGTACTTCATTAAATCTGGTAACAAATATTTACCTTTTAAGCACATGAAAACTTTGTGCAAGGACTCTCGTTTTCAACTGGGGAGTTTCAAATGTATAGTTCAAGAACATATTTAGTAACTGGTATTAGTCATCTAGGATATAAAAAGAAGAGCTGTATGTTTGCTTTTTTTTTTTTTTAACCAAGGCCTCCGGGCACATAAATAGGGTAGTGTCCCACTCCCCTTTCTGAAATGATCACAGTTTCAGTTAAACATGTTTTGAGTGTGCCCGCACAATCTTCTAGCTAGGATCAAACTAGGCTACAAAACAGTAAAATTTACTTTGTTACAGCCGTTTTCAGTTCTGCAGTTGGCATGAATGGTTCTGGTTTGACTGTCAGCTGAAAAACCTTGTTGTCAGATCTGTTGCTTAGAATGAGAAACACATTTACAGGTATAGCCTCAGCTTCCCCAATGAGATGAAATTCTTGAGACTCGTAAACCTGTCACAACTGATCGCCCCTGCTAAATTACAGATAGAGGAAACAGGTAGAGGGGACATGTTTGGGGCCTTTCACACATGCTGAATAATGCACTTTCAATCCACTTTCTATGCACTTTAACAATCATTTGCAAGTGGATTTTGCCAGTTCACACAGTAAAATCCAGCTGCTAAGTGCTTTGAAAGTGGATTGAAAGTGCATTATTTGGCATGTGTGATAGCACCCTTTGTTTCGGAGGCCATTTTGTCTCTTGCAGGGACAGCACAAGAAGGAATGACAACACCGGTGTGGTGCCCTGGGATATAGAAATAGTGGGTGAGGGTGGGGACTGTACAAAAATGGAACTGCAAGTGCAGAGGGCTAAATCCTGAGCTCCGGTGTTGCTTTCTTCTATCTTGCTAATTTCTAGTATCAGATCCTGTCTGACAGAATAGTTCTGAAAGCATCAAAACAGCCTGATAAAGAGTAGTGCTTAACTTCCCTGTGCCCAGGATTTGCTTTATGTTCTCGTTTGAGGCATTCTTGCCGTTAAGGATGGCTTGGGTCAGATCTTAATTGGCAAATGGATGACTGCACAATCATACATCAAACATGGACCGCCTGCGGGGCTTTGTAATTAGTGTGGCTGACCCACTGTAGGGTAGTTCCAGGGTGAAGTACTTGTCTTTTCCCGGGATATTGTTTCTGCTTCCCCTTGTATGCTGCAGTACAGAACCAGGAGGAAGGGAAGATGTCACGTGCAGGTGTCTTTGAAGCGATAACGCCTAATGTGAAAACAGGTCACATAAAGCTGCAGTTTCAGTCTGTAGATGTTTCATTATGTTAAAGAAATTACAAGTATCACCTTTTATCTGGGGCATGCAACATGTATGGCACAGAAAAACATCCCCATTAGAGGAGCCTGGATAAAGACAATGCAGTGACAATTCTTTGTCCACTTGACCATTTTCTTTAGCAGAAGATGCATGATTGTACTTTAAAGCCACAAACATGAGATCTGTTTGTGTGAAAAACTAAGATAAGTTGGACTATGAAAGAGGATTGTCTCTTTTGATGGGTAGGAGGGAGGGGTAGCAATATGCATATCTGAGACATGTTGTAGAATGCTGCTCAACTTCAGGCTATCTTTCTGTTCCATTGTTATCTATTCTGACAGCACTTCCTCTCCAGTGCGTCAATCTGAATTGCTTTTAGACTTGCCTCCTATGACCTTTTAACGAAAAGTGACAGGGATCGAAGCTGAAACCTTTTAAACACGTACCATGTGCTTTGACACTGAACTATAGCTTCTCCCTCACTAAGGTCATGCCAGGAAAAATTCAGCTGTTACAGTACGAAATGTAAATACTGATTACTGGATTATAGTCAAAAACTCTGTTTTGCTCATGTTGGTACCAGGGGTCACCTGCAGATCTAATTGTTCTGGCAAAACACAGCAGCAGCCACCCTGCAAATATTGCATCTGTAGAATTACAGCATGTTCAACTGTTGTTTTTCATTTACATTTCAGAGAAGATATTCCAAGTGCATTATTCTCTTTCTGGTTTGTTTGTTTTTAAGGCTGCTGTTGTACCATCTGCGCAATCTCTGAAACTCACAGACTTCTACTTTAGTGACTTTGAACTGTCAGATATGGAAACCTCTCTGTGCACAATTCGGATGTTTATTGATCTTAACCTTGTGCAAAATTTCCAAATGAAACATGAGGTAAGAATCCTCTGTTGTATGGAGTTGGCCATATGGAGATTTTAATTATGAAAATATGAAGCATTTATGCTAAATATCTTGAAGAGGCAGGGCATAAATGGTTAAGTATTCATGGACCACAGAATAACTAAACATCATAATAAGCAAAATCATTCTACCGTATTTTTCGCTCCATAACACGCACTTTTTTCCTCCTGAAAAGTGAGGGGAAATGTCGGTGCATGTTATGGAGCGAATGTCCCTCCCAGCCGCGCAGCGGGGCGCGGAGCCGGGCCGCCCTGGGAGCCGGCTTTAAAGTCGCCACCCCAGCTCCCGGGGCAGCCCTGCTCTGCGCCCTGCTGCCGCTGCGCTGGGCGGCTGGGAGGGACCTCCCGCAGCCCGGCTGGCTGGCGGCTTTAAAGCAGGCTCTCCCTCTCTTCTATCTGTTTCTCTCTTCCTGTCTCTCCCTCTCTTCTGTTTCTGTCTTCCTTTCTCCCCCTCTCTCCTATCTGTTTCTCTCCTCCTGTCTCTCCCTCCCTCCTATCTCTTTCTTTCTTTCTGGCTCTCCCTTTCTCCTATCCTTTTCTCTCTTTCTGTCTCTCCATCCCTCCTATCTGCTTCTCTATCTGCAGCAGCCGGTCCCAGGAAGCGCGCGCGCGCGGGGGGGGGGTGTCTTTAAACTCCAGCTGGGAGGCAGACGGGGCACACAGAGCCAGCTGCTGGGGCTGGGAACTCCGGCTTGCGCCGTCCTCCATAACACAAGTTTTTAGAGGAGGAAAACAAGATTTTTTCTTGTTTTCCTCCTCTAAAAACTAGGTGCGTGTTATGGTCAGGTACGTGCTATGGAGCGAAAAATACGGTAGTTAAATTGCTGGTAGATGGGCTAGTCTATCCGATAATGAAATGCTGCACATGTGCTATCCATCTTGGAATTTCATTCATGATATCAAGAATTAGTAAAGAAAAATATTGCAGTCTTAGTTCTTAAAATTGATTTCACCGGAATTGTAACTGAAATTAATTGGAAAGTTTAGAGCTTTCAACAGCTCTTATCTAGCTGTTGCAAATTTCTTGCTATTGATGGATTATGGAAGTCACATATCTGCCATCTTTTACCAGATTGCATATATAAATGTGGGAGTTGTTCTGAATACTTGTTCTTTATTACAGTGGAGCAAAATTTTCCCCACTGGGTTTTTGTGCAGCTTGGTTTCTTAATTGCATTGGTTTGTCCTTTCTTTCACACACAAGAAGCCAAGCTGCACCAAAAACCTGGTGTGGAAAAGTGCAACGTCTCATTTCCAAGGCTTATAAAATGATCAACTACTAGAGCCAGAATGGTGTAGTGGTTAAGAGCAGTGGTTTGGAGCGGTGGACTCTGACCTGGACAACCAGAGTTGATTTCCCACTCCTCCACATGAGCGGTGGACACTAATCTGGTGAATCAGGTTGGTTTCCCCACTCCTACACATGAAGCCCGCTGGGTGACCTTGGGCTAGTCACACTCTCTCAGCCCTTCCTACCTCACAGGGTTTCTGTTGTGGGGAGGGGAAGGGAAGGTATTGTGAGCCGGTTTGATTATTCCTTAAGTGGTAGAGAAAGTCGGCATATAAAAACCAACTCTTCTTCTCCTTCTAAAACCTCTCCCAAACTGAGTGAAAGCAGATTGTTATATGAGTGTTGCTTAGGAGCATCCCTGGTGGTGATCCAAAAACACATGAGCCATTTGTAGACTCTGACTCTGTAGTGGGTCTAGACCTGCCCCCATCCTCACCATTTCCCCTTTAGATAATAACAGATGTGGAAAAAAATCTTGGTTTCATTTTGCAGCTTGCTGTTCAGGTTACAGTACAAATCAAGAAATGGAGTTGCTGAGATACCAGACAAAGCATAGCAGGTTTTTCTTGATGTGGTTCTTTTTGAGTAAAGTTATATGTTTCCAACTATGCTCTGTGAAACCAGTGAAGAAAACCACATGGGAAATCTTTCCGTTACAGGAAACTGAAAATAGAATTCTGTGTTCGTGTCTGTGAAAATGGAATATAATGTACTTTTTACTGAACAGTGGTGTTCTCTTAAGGTCCTTTGCAGATGGATTTTAAGTGTGAGGAAAAATTATCGGAAAAACGTCGCCTATCACAATTGGAGACATGCCTTTAACACAGCCCAATGCATGTTTGCTGCTTTAAAGTCAGGGAAAATTCAGGTATGCTTGGATTTGATTATTTGCGTTAAGAGCCTTTTAAAACTAGCTGTACAATGTGACACTGACACACATCCTATAGCTGTATGAATTGCATCCCTGGAAGCCCAGTTTCATGGAGTGTGTTATGTGTGACTCACAGACAATGTGTAGTTCCGAATCTGTACAATATATACAAACAATATGTACTTCCAAAAGTGTCCACCACTGTCCTTTACCAGAGGCAATCAAGGGATCCGAGATCTAGTAAAAGAACAGGAAACAGTGAATTATACAATGAATTATACAGGAATTATAGAATTATACAGGCTG
This sequence comes from Euleptes europaea, assembly GCF_029931775.1. Classification (NCBI taxonomy): domain Eukaryota; kingdom Metazoa; phylum Chordata; class Lepidosauria; order Squamata; family Sphaerodactylidae; genus Euleptes; species Euleptes europaea. The sequence continues at coordinate 31,124,528 of NC_079320.1, read as the reverse complement.
TCTTCAAATGGTGAATGGGCAACAGAAGTGGCAAATATATAAATAGTATCTGAACTCATGGTTGATATTCAATGAACAACCATGTTCAGCAGCAATGGGAAGGGTAAATGGGTTACTAAGAATGGGATTGAAAGCAAAAGGGCTAATCTTTTCTTAAATGAACCATTTTTAATGAACCATCATATATCTTATGTATAAATTCAGGGCTTTTTTGTTGTGTAAATAAATGTGTTGACCCTTATTTTGGTTCAAAATACCTGCAGTAAAGAAAGAAAACAATAAAGCCATTAGTGGCAAATGCACATCTTCATAGTAAGTATAATAATCTCCCCCTCCCCCCCTACATTTCTTGTCACATTCAGAACAAACTTACTGATGTCGAGGTCCTTGCTTTGCTGATTGCAGCGCTGAGCCATGATTTAGATCACAGAGGGGTGAATAATTCTTACATACAGAGGTAAGTGAACGGGAACAGTACAGAGCGTGGTTAGGGATTTAAGAAAGGCTTCTGTTCTCTCATTCATATTGTGCCAAGAAGCATATATATTTATGCATGGGACACATCTCCTGTTATGTTAAAAGTGGGAGAAGGCAAGGAGAAGGCAATCAAAGTAAATGGGGATCCAGTAAGAAGTGCAAGATCATCCAGTTGCTCAGACTAGCAAAGAAGCCTGGAAGCCTATTATAAGACTCAGAATGTGTCTTGCACTGGCATGTTGATTTAAACGGCCTGTATTGTTGGGGAAAGTTCATTCGATGCTGCTCATTTCTTTGGTGAGAGTTGAGCCTTTTATGCAGGGAGGTTTCCCCGCAATGACCCCCGACGACTTCTTTGGGGCTTCCTTTTGATTATGCATGCCTTTTCCACCTGTCAGAGGTCACCTTGCTCTCCCCACATGTTTTGCCTGTGTTTTCCAGATGCGGGGAGAACGAGGTGACCTCTGACAGGCAGAAAAGGCATGCATAATCCAAAGGAAGCCTCGAAGCAGTCAGTGAGGTTGACCGCAGGGAAATGTCCCTGCATAAAATGGCCTTGGAGTGTTTAGACTAGATCTCTGCTGTTTAGACTAGATCTCCCTCAAAAACCAGGTCTAGATAGCATATATAAATGATTTATAAAAGTTACATTAATTCCATTAATACAGAAAGAAAACAATTCTAATAAATTGAGTGACAATGTAGAGTTGTAACACTAAAATCTTGGAGACTCTGGGTCAGACCTCCTATTCAGCCACAAAGTTTGCTAGGAGACACCAAGCCATTTACATTCAGCCTAACTTACTTGTCTAGGTAAAATGCAGCAGGAATGTGCTCCATTTCCTTGGAAGAAAGTCAGTATTAAAATGTAACATATAAACAAGTATAAGGAGTACAGCAGGGACACCCACACGTCTGTGACATTTGCCCGTGGCAACTCCTCTAAGAGGAATTGTAATTGCTTATAAGTTGGCCCTATTGAGACTGAGCTAGCTAAGAAGATTGTGGGATCTTCTCCTTGGGGGAACATCTGAAAAAGGATTTATCAGTAATATTTTAAATGAAGAGTGTTGTGTTAAGACTGCTGAATTACTCAATGGAATCCCTTTAGAGGTTTGTTGATTCATGTAGGACAAATATCACCCATGAAAAAACCCTGTAGAAACTTTCCTTTCTCTTAGAACCGTTAACAAAGAGTGTTACGCAGGACAGCTTCAGAGGTGAGATGACATGAAACTTCTCAGAAAACTGAAAATGATGAAGGCATTTTGTTAACGTGCTCTCTGCTCACCAACTCCATGTTAAGATTGCAAGTTACAACAGGATAACCTTTTTTGAAATTTTTTAGAAAGTCGTTCATTCTTTCCCTTCCTCTCATCCCTATGCTTCTTTCACCAGAATTCAGCAACCTGCAGATCTTCTGTAGCTGGAATCAGTTAGCTTTTTAAAAAAACTTTATTTATTTAAGGATACATTATTTCCAGGAAAACATCTGGGGATGCATCATCACCCTTCCAAAAATGTCCTGGGAAAATGTCGACAGTGAAGCCCAATATTTATGCATACCACAAATTAGACTATTCCTTTTTTATAACATTTTGTCTGTAGACTAAAAATTGTTCCATTAATGTTTTTTTTAAAATCTCTCCAGGCTAGTGAAGAATAGATTAAAATGAGGATTAGTGGGGTTTTGTTTGTTTGCTTTTGGGGGGTGTGGGAGCAGAGAGGCTTACAACACTTGGCTCTAGACACATTTTCTTGAGTACTGGAGTTTTAAAAAGAATCAGTGAGCTTTAAGCATGATCAGAAAAAACTGTATTACATGGAGTGGGTTTTTACAACTTCTTGGTAGGCATAAAGTTTCCCCTCTTCTCACCCATCAGAAGTATGTAAATAAAACATAAAAAGATAAGAATTGTGCTGCTGCATTGGATCACAAGTCTATCTGTTCCAGCACTCTGAATACAACAGGCACCAGCCCCTGGGAATCTCACAAGCATAGCATGATATTGCCATGCTCTGTGGTTTGCTCTCAACATCTAACTCATAGATAAATAGGCTGTGAACATGAAGGTTCCATTGTTGTAACAAATAAGAATAAAAATGTCTGTTTTTTTAAAAAATACTAGCAGCCACTTTCATATTTTGTGACAATAAATTGCACACATTATGTTATTGTAAGTTAAGTATAGCAAAGTGGCTTTAGGATACCTGCTACTGTTGACGGAAGCAGCATTCTTCTTTGCTGGACAGTTTTGAAGCAGGGGCACAGGTCATACTTTCCTCCCAAACCAAGGCAGAGAGGGAATAGGTTAACTCCCAGTTAGTGATGACTGAACACACTGTGTTGAATCTGCAGCTGCTCAAATTTGTGCTAGCAGCGTTGCCAGATATATATTTTTAAAAAAATTATTATTTATACTGGCTTTTCTATCTTGTCAAGACTGAGGGTGGATACCCCAAAATGGCTGGCATTAGCATGGGTGCTTGCAAGAGACATGCATGCACATAAACACATATGGGTGCTTTACTCTCCACCACCTACTTATCCCCGTAAGCCTTACCTTTCTGACTGGGAGGGGAAAATAACATGCCACAGAAAATTAATCTTCATGGTTTTCTCCAGCATGACTTCCTGATGGTGTTAATTGGACATGTGGTTTTCATGGTCTCCTGAATTCAGTTCTAAGGCTAAGAAAACTAGAAACGACCATCAACCCTCAGCAGTCTAGTAAGTTTTGAGTATTTGCCAACAGCGTTCTCCTCAGTTGCCTTTGCAGCAATGAATGCTGCCAAATACAAATACACTCAAAATACTGCTTGCGTTAAATTGCAAACACTTCATTAGTATGAGTGTATGGGGATACTTAATTCAAGAGAAAGACGTGTAAATAGAAATGCTCAGTTTGTGAACACATTTTTGCGAGGATTGCAGCATTACAAATCCCAGTTTGTTTTGAGGCCTGCCCGTTATCCTTCTTGTTGAATCCTGTTGGGGTTATTTTGGTTCTCTTTACTTTATTGTCTCCAGACCGAATACAGTAAACACAACCCTCCAATTTAGGTTAGGCTGACCTGCGGTGGTTTGCCCTAGGTCACCCAGTGAGAATTTAGTTTCAGAGGATAGCCGTGTTGGTCTGCAGTAGAACAGCTAGATTCAAGTCCAGTAGCACCTTAGAGACCAACACAATTTTTGGTGTATGAGCTTTCAAGAGTCAAAGCTCTGTTCATGAGATCTGACAAAGGGAGCATTGACTCTCAGAAGCTCACACCCCATGGGTTGTTTTGGTCTCTAAGATGCTACTGAACTCTATGAAAAGTGTGACTGAATGAGAATTTGAGCTTGAGGGGACTTAAACTCTGCATTCTATCCAATGTACCACCATCACTTGGGAATCAACAAATAGGTCTGGGTATTGTTCAAAATTACCTGTGTGAGAGAGTGCACAGGATTTACTTTCAGAACAGACTCGTTTCTTATGTGTCCGGTAAAAGTTAGGTGTAAGCTTTGTGCACTGATACATTAAGCATAATCTAGGATTACTGTTAAGTAGCTATTCTAGGATGCTTCTATAAACTTTGAGACTGTGAATTAAACTTTTCTATGAGAAGAAGGTTTTGATCTGGGAAGCCCAATCTTAATGGGGGGGACCACTTAAGGAGCCGGTGTGACCCCAGTGCCAGCATGAGTGCCACTTGCGCTGACTGAAGTGGCACTAAAGCCAGCGCTGGGGCACATACTGGTTCTGAGGAAGCTGCATGGCAGTGCGAGTCTCGGGCGCCAGCGTATTCTCATTGGCAGCATTTTCCCAATGAAGAGGCTCATGCCAGCTCAAAGGGGGCATTCTCGGGGTGTTCCCTAACCCCTTTTGGGCCAGGCATGCCCCTTTCTGCAGGGGTTGAGTTACGCCTGCAAAAAGGCAGGCGTAGCCCTGTGGACCTGTCTTGAGAGTTCCACTGGGTTTTCTTCAGAATTGTGTGACTGCGCCGTCCCTGAGCACTCCTTAACCACCACCCACATTAGGATTGGACTGCAAGTCTGTTAAGTGTGAGATGGGCCTTTCTAAGGAGATAGGATTGGTGAAAGCACTAGGTTGGATCCTGTTGGGGTGTTTGGCACTTCACATGCTTTTGAGCTGGTAGACAGAGTACTTGGATTTCTGGCTGCAGAATTTGGAAGCTTATTATTTTTTTGGTGCAGAACTCTACCTTAGTGGACATTCCATTTTACTGATATCTTCATTGTCAGACAAAAAGTCAGCGGTTAAATCATTTTTCTTTGGGAATCTTTACTTGTATTCTTTACTGAAATGTAATAGTAACTTGGTTTTGGAAAGTTGATGGCTGAGTTTACTTTTTGATATCTTCTTATGAAGTTAGATTGTATTCTGAATAATTGTTTCTTATGTGAGCCAGTTGTTAGCCATCCTGAGCATGGGAAAGGTGGAACATGCATTGTCAAATAAATTATTACATTTCTATTCAGCCTGCATTTGTGTTTTTGCCTCACTTCTTATAAGTTGGTGGTCTCTGCGGCACCACCTTAAATTGTATCACAGCACTAGAACTGTCAACAACTGCATTAAAGCAGTTGCATAATTTTGGCTGGTTATTGCTCAGACCTTGAAGTTTCTCTATGTCTCTGTCTCATTTATACACACACACACACACACACACACACACACACACACACATTTGGGAAGAAAGGTGGAGGGATAGAAGAAGAAAGAGTAAAAGGAGGAGGAGAAAAACAACAGAGACAATAATACAAATTAAGAATCAAACTATGCGAAACTTTGGTTCTTGTAGGTTATCCGGGCTGTGTAACCGTGGTCTTGGAATTTTCTTTCCTGACGTTTCGCCAGCAACTGTGGCAGGCATCTTCAGAGTAGTAACACTGAAGGACACTGTCCTTCAGTGTTACTACTCTGAAGATGCCTGCCACAGTTGCTGGCGAAACGTCAGGAAAGAAAATTCCAAGACCACGGTTACACAGCCCGGATAACCTACAAGAACCAATGAACTCTGACCGTGAAAGCCTTCGACAATATGCGAAACTTCTTTGGCATAAGGGTTCTTTTGTGTATAGGTGGAAGAGAGGTGATAGCTTTTTAAAGAGATGACTGTGGTATTGATGTTCAGAATGTACATTCATTTCCCTCTGTATTTTGTTTTTCAAAAACTTATAAAACCAGTTTGACCAGAGCAGCTAGCAGGGAAAAGAAAAGTGTAAGAGAAGTTCTCTTTCTTTCTTTCTTTCTTTCTTTCTTTCTTTCTTTCTTTCTTTCTTTCTTTCTTTCTTTCTTTCTTTCTTTCTTTCTTTCTTCCTTCCTTCCTTCCTTCCTTCCTTCCTTCCTTCCTTCCTTCCTTCCTTCCTTCCTTCCTTCCTTCCTTCCTTCCTTCCTTCCTTCCTTCCTTCCTTCCTTCCTCTGTCTCTGTCTCTGTCTCTGTCTCTGTCTCTGTCTCTGTCTCTCTCAAAAGAGCTGCCTGTCTCCAAGAACTAGATTCGAGTCCAGTAGCATCTTAGAGACCAACCAGATTTTCAGGGTATGCACTTCCGAGAGTCAAAGCTCCCTTCCTCAGAAGCTCCCTTTGAGCATTGAAAGCTCATACCCCAAAAATCTTGTTGGTCTCTAAGGTAATACTGGGCTTGAATTTAGCTCTTCTACTGCAGACCAACACACCTACTCTTTGAAACTGTCTGACTCCAGCAACTATGCAACTGTTGCATTTGAAGTGCTCTCTCTGATGTTGCTTTTCAGAAGTGAACATCCCCTTGCCCAGCTGTACTGTCATTCAATCATGGAACATCACCATTTTGATCAGTGCTTGATGATCCTCAACACCCCGGTAAATGTCTCTTTGTGCTGTGCACTACAGAAAATCCTTGATTGATTCCCTTTTATTTTTAGGTTTGGATGGATTCCCAGAATTATGCATTCTCAACTATTTTTTATTCCTTTTTGGGAAAAGAAGGCAAAGACAGCCATTCTACCAAACCTTTTCCAAATGCTGCCTGATAAGCTCAGGGGACCATGCTAATGCCCACTGCTTTGGACCAAAGAGCTTAGGGATCTTTTCCACTTAAGATTCCTGGTCTTTATCTTTCTCTGGAGCCAGCAGCACTGTTAGTATTTCAGGATCAAGTCTTGTTGAGAGACATGCAGCGTCATTACAGAAGAATGTACTTGCTGTAAGGGGTATTACTTCCTCATATGGTCTTCAACCATGCGATGCAAACTGAAAGATCCCTTAAGGTATCCAGTTAGAACAAGATCCAAGTGTTACCAAACAATAATATCTTTGCAAATAAATTGCTATACATGTCACTGTTTCTGCACATATTGCTAGCGGTGGTGACAGTAAATCTGAAATGAAGACGTATACATGACCCCATTTATAGTTTTGGCAAAGTGGATAGGATCAAGAGCAAGGTTTCTCGTGCCCCTGTGGTATTACGAACTGCAGCACTGCATTGGTGCAGCAAAGTGACATGGGTGTGACACCAATTACCAGTTGAGGCATTGCAGCTACGCTGGTGCTGCTGCAGTGTGCAAAGCTCACGTATGAGTTAGATGCAATCGCATGAGAGTGTGGAAAGACTGAATGGTGATGGGGAACAATGCAGGATCACGGATTGTCCCATGTGCAATAAAACATGAGTCAATGTCCAGCAGCCCAAACAGACTTCTGGGCTTCATCCACACATCACTGAATATTGTCTTCTCGTGTTATGGCACTATAGCAATCATTGGCAAATGGACAATCCCACTGTGAATTATTGCTATCGTACAATAAGACCAGAATGTCCAGTGAAGCATCCCTGGATATCAAGTGGCTTGTAGCACCCTTTTGCATGCTCCTAAATGGTTAAGCTACCTGTTTTTTTATGTCACATCATAGGTCTAGTGGGGTTCTCACCATAGATTTCACACACTTGTTCTTTTCAAAACAACCAAAACAGGCAGATGTCAGTGGAGCTTGCCAGAGGTTTATCTTTAAGAGTGGGAAGGAATTTTTCTCCTGCTCTACTTGACTAGAAACTCAGGATCTTTGCTTTGGCCCACTTTCTTACAAGGAACTGTGTTGAATCTAAAAAGAAACTGTGAAATATTTAATGTGTAATCACAAACTTTTGTGTATCTGTGAAGGGAAACCAGATTCTCAGCGGCCTTTCTATTGAAGAATACAAAGCTACCCTGAAAATGATAAAACACGCTATTCTTGCCACTGATCTGGCGCTGTACATCAAGTAAGTTGCAGCTACGTTCTGGCCAGCAGCTGCTGTTCTTGGAAAAGGCACAATTCAGCTGAGGAACTTCTGTCTTTTTCTCCCCCTTGTTTTAAGGAGGAGAGGGGAATTCTTCGACCTTCTGAGAAAGAAGCAGCTTAGCCTGGAAGATCCCTATCAAAAGGAGCTGTTTCTGTAAGTTAAAAAAAAAAAAGACATACCTTTATTATACGCTATCTGGTAATTTTGTCAGTTTAGTTTATATTTTGTAGAGTTAGCCTGTGCCAGCATTCCAAAGACTTTGGTTTGATTAAGTGGTTGGGTTGGGCTATGAGAGAACAGAGAGAACTCCTGTGATGAACGTTGGTGACCAGCCGGCCATGCAGTTATGCAAACAAGTGTAGAAAGCTTGACTGAATGCCATGTTGTTCCTGTGCTGTAGGTGCATTGTCCTGAAGCACTGAACTGTTGAAATTGGTGTGCTTTGAGTATTCAGGAGGCCATTTACTTTGTGTCTAAGAGGTGAGGCTATGGTTTAGGGACAATAGTTCTGTTTTTGCAAAGAGTTATTGCTGAAGCAACAAGAATGGGTTTGCCACTAGTGTATTGCAACATTGCTTTGATGGCATTTCATCTAAAAGCAAGGGGCAATTAGTATGACAACCTACAGGTAGGTAGAAGTGAGTTTTGCGGACCTTGGTACAGATTTGATCATGAGAGGCCTTTGCCACTCATTTCAGCTCATCCACATCAGCTTTGCAAACTTTTCAACCCTTCTGGTTACTTTCTGATGTGTAAATTACGAGAATGACACAGCCATTGCAGGGCAACTCTCTAATTTGACCATGTTGAATAATAATCCACCTAGCCTGCATCTGGCCACATGCACGAACTTTAAGAACAGAGCATAGATCTCATTTCAAAGCCATGTAACTCCATTTTTTAAGGTAATCAGATTACTGACCAGATCACGATCGAAAGAGCCCATTGTTGTCAACGATATTGGAAATAAATGGAGAATCAGTTTTCTTTATAAAACATTTTTTAAATTAGAGTTTTTGATCAAACCTAAGCCAAACGGGGGTGTTCAAGAGAAAACCACAGAAAAACCACGGCTCAGTTATCTATGAAAAGTGTACTTCAGTGCTTGGGAGTCACATAACTAGTTAGCATGCCAGGGTCTCGCTCGTTATCGGAATTAACCAGACAAATCGCTCCACCAACTAAGAATGGCCATGCACCACCACCCACAGAATTGAGAAAGAGCTATCAATCCTTTCCGTGTCCGGGCCGGATGATGTTTCCCATGTTGGTGGGGGTGGCGGCATAATATTGTATTACTTAATCATCAGAAACAGTTGATGGTGTGATGCCTTTGTCATATTTTCCAGTTATATATAAAAATTTGGAATTCCATAGCCTATTCTATTTTGTTGCTAGGACTGCATGAATTTTTATGATGTATAAAACCATTGTTTCCTGGTTTTCTGTAGAGCAATGTTGATGACTGCGTGTGATTTGTCAGCAATAACAAAGCCATGGCCAGTTCAGCAAAGGGTATGTATTTGCAGGGGCTTGACCAGTCTCTTCTGACAAAACGGTAGCCTTGCAGGTTTCCCGAGCATCCTGTCCCATCTAGTGTGTCACAGCCACCATTGAAATATGTTAGTTATTGTAGGCAAGGGACATGTTCTCTATAAAGTGCTAAAAGAAGTGCTTGTGTTCCATATCTTAGTCTGCAGGAATCATTTGGAGTTTCAAACACTAATCGAACCTGCAAAGAATGATCAGAGAGGGAAAATCCCAGCCTGACTTCATTATCATTTGGTCAAAACAATTCAGTTTTGGCCTTTAAGAGCCTCCCCTGACTGGAGATAATCTGAGTGGTATTTGGAGAAGTGGATATGGTGCCAGAGGAAAAGTTGTTCTGTGCCAAAACATTTAAATGGAGCTGCTGGTGCAGCTTTCCAGTCATCTCAAAGAGAGACAGTAGTAGTCAGTGGATAGTCAATTCTGCTATCCATTGTCTTTATACAGTGGGTTGGTTCCAACCAGCTTTTCTTTTGGTGAATATGGAAAGGTTATGCTGGAGATCATGGGATCTGAATGCACAAAAACGTATGTGGGGTCGGGGCTGTAGTAAGAAGGGGAACTGGGCAAGATTGACAGAAAATCTGGCTAGATCCACCCCACTGTCATTAGGAACAAAATGGAATATTCTTCTTCTAGTGGTCTAGTTTGACTATTTTTGTATCAAATCTTTACAAACTATCAAAGCAAAACTTAGATATTTCTGGTTTTGTTAACAGATAGCTGAGCTCGTAGCTGCAGAATTCTTTGACCAAGGTGATAAGGAAAGAAACGAACTCAACATAGAGCCAACAGTAAGTTGAAGTAACTGCCTGCTAAAGTTGTTTTAGATTTTTTTAGTCCTTGTATAGAAGACAACTTTACAGTGCAATCCTAAAGAGAGTTACACCAGTCTAAGCCCATTCATTTTAACAGAATAACTCTGCATAGGACTGCACTGTTTGTTCATTTCCTCCTCCAACTCTTTAGAATGACATTTCATCAGTTGTACTGCTTTGTTGAGATGTTTTAAATGTTTTTCTCACAAAGAAACATTTTTTGCAAAACGGTATGAGAAGCATACCATGAGGAAAGGCATATTTCACAGCCTTTGAATAGTTCTGCTGAGCAGGGCTTTTCCAGAGGTTTGCTCATATGACGTTCAGATTCTACTTGCAGTATTATTCTAAAAAGAGTAGTTGCATCCTCACAACAAATCTGTTAAGTAGTTCATTGACATTCTCATTGAGAATTTACATAACACGACTTGCTTAGAGCTTCTTGGGGATACTGAGGTGGGATTTGAACCCTTTAGCATCTACGAAGCTGCACTGACTGAGGAGGATTATCGCTATAATGCTGTGTTAGCAAGTTCTCTGATACATGTTGCTGAATTAGACTACGTTTTGGCAAGTAGGTAATGGGCTTTGTGTGAATTTTCAGGATCTAATGAACCGAGAGAAGAAAAACAAAATCCCCAGCATGCAGGTTGGATTCATTGATGCCATCTGTTTACAGCTGTATGAGGTATCCTATGCGAAATGTACAAAATGGGGAAGGCTTGTAATCTATACATCTGTATCATTAACAAAAACACAGAGTATGAAACTGTATTTGCCATTTCGAGGTATCAGGGTGTAGAATCCCATCAGGGAGATGTGGGAGTACATGTGAGTTTAGAGCTTGCAAGTTCCAGACCTAGCATTGCAAAGAAATCCCATTAATTTCAAAGGGAATACTCTAGAGATCATTGTTTGAAGACTGCATGCTGAGAAAACATACAAAAGGAAGGGATGTATGCAGCAGCCTTTTAAAGAAAAAATAAGAACAGTATCTAAAATGTGTATGAAGCTCAGTATGTTGTCTTAGATGCCAGTATTGATGTTGCTACTCTATCCAACAAAGCCAAATTATTCAGCGACTCCATTTGCATTCTGTCTACATATCTGATATCCAAGAGGTTAGCCTTGTCTAGTCAGGCGAATATGCACAATTTCCACAGCTATGATTTAGGGTTCTAAAAACCAAGGGGAAACTGCAAGGGTACAGAAAAATCTTATTTAAAAAACTAATTTTGGGACTCAACCCTTCCCCCAAATTTACACCAACATCTGCTCATACACAGATATTGCGGGGGTGGGGCGGGGCGGGGAACCAACCTTGTGGTTTGCTTGGTATTTTGGATAGCAAGCAAGTGGCAGCAACTGCCACTAGGAGGCAGACATGAGGGATGGTTAGTGAGCTGGAACAGGCAGCAAGGAAAAGGGAAGATGGGATTTTTAGAAAGCGGCCGTTTAAAACCTGTGTGGGAAATGCATTTAGTCTTGCTAGGGTGAAAGCACGTCTTTGGGTTGGGCTCTCTCCCTGCTATTCTGTATTGGTCTGATTTGCTTTTCCCTTTGCAGGCACTGGTACACATTTCAGAGGCCTGCTCCCCTTTGCTGGATGGCTGCAGAAGGAACAGGCAGAAATGGCAAGCTTTAGCTGAGCAGCAAGAAAGTAACCTGATCAACGGCGAAAGCAATCAGCCCAAGAGGAACTGAGATAGCCCTTGGTTAAGGAGCGCTGGTTTACAAAGTTATTTATACACAGTCATTTGGAAATACTTAATGTTTTGCTAGACACTGTATGAAATACGTGTATAATTTGCCACTGCTGTATTTTAATTAACGAGAGACATATATTTTTGCACAGCATTCAGAAGCGCAACGTGACCTTTTTATGTGTATGATATATAATAGTTGTATATTTCCAATATTTCATTTTTATGGGGAGGAGAACCAGATCTGCCTTTAGCAGCTCCAGTTCGCTCTGCTCTGCTTTATATGATGGTATGGAACAATGAGAGCTCCTAGGACTGCTTTGGTGTTGAGTTGTACATAGTTGTTTAGTTCCCGTGAATGGCCAGTACTTTAAAAATTACCATATTTGGCACCTTTTTCATTCTTGTGTTGTCTGTGTTTTTTTGGTAAGTGTAAATAATGAAAGAGCAACATTGGCTTTGGAAGCTTGAATGGTTGAATCTGCCGCTGAATCTGATATAACCTGCTTCAAAGAAAGCATGTTGAAGAGAACTGGGAGAAAGCATACTGAGATCCAGAGGGATGAAGCTCAGCGGCTTGGAGGATTATGCTGCATCTGTGCCTTTTTTTTTTTTTTTTTTTGCTGTTATGGGGATGCTTCAGCTAAATGAATCTGACCTATGAGTTACTAGGCAGTCAAGACCTGGGGAGGCAGCTCTACAGATGGACCTTTTAAGAGATTTACAAGAATGATGAAAAGCGTGTAAAGACTGTGATGCAGTGCCATAGCTTAAAACCACTGTTGACTGAGGAAAGAACATCTCTGATGCAAAACTGAAAGAAATGTAGAGATGGAAGGAAAAGAAATAAGGGGAAAGAGGTTACCGTATGAACTGGGGCTCCTTTTGTGGTGGAGGGATTGTCCTTCAGGCCAGCTGAATGTCAGTGGAGAAGCACACAAGACTTGCATAAACCAGTGGAAAAGGCCAGGCCTGTTCCTGAACTTGAGAATTGCTCTGGATGTCGTAAAGCTGAATCAAATTATAGAGATCAGAGCTAAGAAATAGCCAAGACTACTTAAAAACAATGGTTTGTAATTGCAAAAATTTGTTTATGAGTTAACTTTGGAAAGAAGAATGTTTTTTTCTTTTTAATTTTTCAAAAGACCATTCAGCTTGGAACAATCATAACCGCAAAGTCTTAAAGCAGCAAGTGCAAGTGAAAACAGCTGAGAACACTTCAGGAAGTTATGACTTACAAATGTTGTTTTGAACAAGTAAAAGAAAAAGAATATTAGTTCAAGAAAGGACATGGACGACAAATTTTAAAATACCCTTTTGATTTACTGCCTGCAGCCACTTCAAAAAACAAAGTTTTGGTTGGTACGATAATTGTAGAGTGGATGCAATTTTGGCTACATCCAGATGTTTATAAAGATTGTTTTCACATGTTAGACTTTTCAGGGCAAGCTAGCACATATATCTAATTTTTTTCTTCTTAGATTTTTGTTCAGTATCTAAAGTTTGCCCTGTTATATTTTTAGACTACCTCTGTGATCCTCAAAGTAAGAGGCAGGGTTTCTTTCCTCAGAAGGTATGATAATTGATTAGGTACCAAGCTCCTCCTTGCTAGTTCCTCTTGGCACTTTTTTGTGTGTGTGCACACAATCCCATGAGGGGAAATTCAGTTTGCAAGACCAGGAATTTGGATAATTGTTGTGGGTGTGGGTGTTCTCTTTGTGATTCTAAGAAGAAGGAATGGGTTATTTTCTCTCTCTTGATCTTGAACATTCTCAAATGTTCTGCCATCTGATTTTACCTCAGTTTTAGTCATATATGTCATATACCTGTGTAACATTTGGCTGCAGTCGAAAAAGCAGCCTCAAAACCACTTTCATCAGCCTGGTCAAAACCAATTTTCAGCTGTGTACTCCAAATACTTTGAGGTGAAGTTGTTGACAGTAGCAAACATTTCTCCTTTTAATATATCTGTCCCTTTCCCTTTTTATAACAGGGACATGCTGTTTAATGCTATGGTATCCACAGTAATGTTTTGACTTGGGACATGTGTGTATACTTGTGCATATATATGGGTTTGAATATACCAAGGCTCGGTACAAGTACAAGCAGACCAACCTCATCTGTTTTGATATGCAAAGATATTCTGCTTGTTTAGGAAAAAATATTATTTGGTCCAGTCCTGTCAGAATTCTGCACCATATTCTTGGGATGGCTGGATGACTGCACGTGTGACGGTTCCCCTCCATTAAAACAAAACTACAGCCTATGTGTAGAAATGTATAATTCAGGTAAAATTATAGGTTACAATTTTCTCCAAATACTATTATTTTCCAAGCACAGGGCTGTGCTTTCAAAAATGCAGTCCATTAACTGAAATTTGAAGTGGCACACTTAAAGGTAGGCAACTCCATGCTACTTCTGTTCGTTTGGATTGGCTGCAGGACAGACTCAAATATTTTGCCAAGCTGTTATAGAAAACATCTTTGTAATTTCATAAACCTGCAGGACATTACATTTTCAATATTTCAACTATTGTCCCTATAGGTTAATAATCTGAAATATTTTAACCACTATATATGTACCAGGCAGGGTGAGGAAGAAATAAAGGCCCTGCTCAACTCCTTGTCCCTGTGGTGAGATCCCTCTTACATCATCCTCCATAGATTAATTCAGGCACAAAGATATCTCATGCGAAGGGCATAAGCAAGCAAGGTTCTCTGTTTTAAAGTGTCTGAAGAACTGATAACTCCATATGACTCAGGCAAGCAAAATATACTTGAGAGCTCTATGGAGGGATGTCAACAAAATGGAGAAATCACCAGCACAGCAAAGGTCTCAGTCAGCACATCTGCATGTGCACTAGTGTAATTAATGCCTTTTAAAATGGATATGGGAATCACACAGGGCAATTATATTAAAATATCACAAGGATGTAAGCCAACAGTGATATGAACAGACCCTATCAACCAATAAAATAGCACTTCCTTCATCTGCTGAATCGCACAATTATGTTTGATAGTTCCAGATGTCCCAGGCAAGAAAAACACATTTGGTAGCTCTATGGAAGGATGCAGAAGCCATGAGTACAGCAACCAACACAGTAGAGACCAATGTAAGTCATTATCTCACCAGGGGAAGTCAGTAGCAGAATGGTCTAAAACCTGTTCCGTGTACAAAGATGAATGCAATAAAAAGGATCACAGGAAACCAAATGCTTTTTTGTGCTACTAATGATGAATTGATACCACTTCATCCATGAGTCAGGCTCTGATGCCCTCCAACACTGTGAAGCTAAGTAGGTCACCCCATGCTGCTAGCAGATCAAATGGCTGCAAAGCGTTTTGATAATGCCTGTATTTTACATGAACTGTGTAGAAAGGGACCTTTGTGAAGTCATACCCTTCTGAGGCTAGTTAGTCTGGGGCTACATACCATCTTATAAGATGGAGCTCTCTAAAACCAATTAGCATAGAATTGGCACTCCATATATTAGGGTATGTTCTAAAAACTTAAGTGGGTAATCCTTACGTACTTAAACATTTTGTATTCATAATTATGGTTGTTAAAACATGGGTGGATTATCACATCTACAATGGTTTGGGAAAACATTCATGCAGTGGTTATATATATACAAGTGAGGGGATCCACAAGGACTACTGGGGGGGCATTTCATTATCCTCTCCCCCACTATGTGCTCTTTCCTTTTCTTGAAAGACCCCCAAACATCTCTTTTTTTGGATCCCTTCCAACCTACCTTTATCTGCCCTCCATTTTCAGCTTTCTCTCCTTCCCTCCCCCTGACAGCTTCTCCTCTGGAAACATCTGGTTCAATTGTGTGGTGCCAGCCCAGTCACTGGGCTGGGATGAGTTGCACAGTGGGGAAACTGTGAGGACTTGAGGGGAACACTTCACTTTCCCTGTAACCATGTCCCCACATTATTTATCTCCTCCTGGCAGCCTCCACATCTTCAGAGTTCCTTGCTTCTTTCTTTCCTTCCCACCCACCAACCAAGCTAACTTTTAATTGCCCCCCAATCTTTAGCAAGATTATTTATTTATACACCACCGTTTCCCCATTGGGCATCCAGAGCAGATTGCATCATTCAGCTCTCCTCCATCTTATCCTCACAGCTACCTTGTGAGATAGTTTAGATTGAGAGTGGGTGACTGGCTCAAAGTCACTCGGTGAACTTCCATAGCAAAATAGGGATTAAAACCTGGGGCTCTCAGATCCTAGTCTGAAACTGTAACCACTTTACCACAATGGCTTTCGTGGGGTGGCTGTTGAACAATATTAAGCAATTGGGCCTGGGTTGATCATGGAAGTATTGTGGTATCATGTCACCCAGTGGTGGCTGGAAGGCCTGTCCTCCTTCAAAGGCAAAAATAGCCCTCCCACTCCCCCTGCCTTTTACTGACAGAAACCAAGGCTGGAAGGTTGTCAATACTGTTATGGTTGCCTAGCAACAGCAACTGAGGGCATTTCTTTTGTAAAGTTACAGGCACTGCTTCTATTATTTTGAGGGGTTTTTTAAACTTGCAGTGCATTTTTATTTAGATTTCAGATTTTTCTGGGACTTTTCTCAAATTTGTAGAAAGCTCTGTCTTGCCTGTTCATGACCCCAATGTATGGGTCAAAGTATCCATAGATGGGGCCATGTTGAGAACTGGATATATATGTATTTAGTGTACATTCTGTAATGGTAAGAGCAAAACCATAATTCAAATTTTTGAAGAGTAACCCATATGGCAGTTTCAGAAGGTAGCTGTGTTGGTCTGCCGTAGAACAGCTAGATTTGAGTCCAGTAGCATCTTGCAGATCAACACGATTTTTTGGGTATAGGCTTTCAAGAGTCAAAGCTCCCTTCATCAGATACCTTTAACTCTTGAAAGCTTATACCCAAAAAATCTTTTTGGTCTCTAAGGTGCTACTGGACTCAAATCTAACCCATATGATACTGATATGATCTAACCCAACTGTTCATAAGAATTATGGAAGACAGTTAAGTATACTTTGTGTTTAACCATAGAGTTATGCAAATTGAATCTTCTAACTTTTAATAAAGGTCCATTTCCTTAAGTGTGTTCATCTGGAAGTGAATCCTGTCTAGTTTGATGGATGCTTAGTAATGTGTGGTGGAGGAAAAGGGCTGTATAGTCGCAGCTGGTTTATGATGACCCCAGAGGGTTTATAAGGCAAGAGACAAACGGAGCTGGTTGCCATTGCCTTCCTTGATGGTGTCTCATCCAATTACTGACCAGAGTTGTCCCTGCTTAGCTTCCAAGTTATGATGAGATTGGGCTAGCGTGGGCCATCCAGGTCATGGCTTGGTATTGGGACATGTATATTAATTGCTATATTCCAGGTCTTAAATTAATTCAGGGTGAGAAATGCTGTGAAAACTTCAGGAAGACTTTCGTCCCGATATTCTAGTTCAGGCACCAAGAGGGAGCCAAAGTAAAAAGTAGCCAGTCTTACACGTTTGTTCAGAAATTAGTCTGTTGTATGCCCAAGTACCTTGGCTTACATCCATATAGGTGCATCGGATTACAGCCTTAGTTATCTCATATGAATATCGGATTATGCTCATAAATAAGAAAAAGTATCATTCCTAAAGGACTGATCCCAAATGCAAAACTTGACTAGTTTGTTTTAGTTCTGTTACTGTGTGTTCTCTGGACAGACAGTGATCTCAGCATCAGCATTGGATGTACTGAAATATGCAGTGAGATGTTCCCACAGATGCTTTCCAAAGATGTATGTGGGTTTCAAAAAAGCACTTGATGTTCAGAACAAAGGTACACATTCAGAACAATGTGTTGATTCCCAAGCTTCCAGATGCAAATGGTATGTCTCAAAATGAGGGGCTGGCTCACACGTAGATAAGTATCACTGAATATATATATATATTTAAGTACTAAATAAGTTGCAGCTGAATGTGTATTTCCAATGTTTCCAATGAATGACCACTAGAGGGCAATAAAGGTACAACTTTCAGACTGATGAAGGGAGCTTTGACTCTCAAAAGCTCATACCCTGAAAATCTTGCTAGTCTCTAAGGTGCTGCTGGACTTGAATCTAACTATCAGACTGTATCACATTGATCCATCTGTGGTCTAGCTCTAAGGGGACGTGTGTTGTAGAATCCTAGAAGTGCTTAGAAACTCAAAAGAGATCTCCAGGATGCCAATAGGGGTCCAAGTAAGGCAATATTCTGTCTTCCCTGTTTTCCTTCCTCCCATTTACCAGATACTCATTTCCCCTCAACATTGTGTGCATCCTGGAAGGCAGTGGGCGTGCTCAAGGTTCACGAGGACATAAGGTCAAGGAGAGAAAATTGCATCACACAAGTATTCAGAACGGGCTTATATGAAGCGATAGTCCATCTGAAGCAGGGGAGGGAACAGCCTGTTGAATCAGGCTACTATTTCTTGACTAACTGGCAAGTAGCAAATACTTTGAAAAGTTAGGGGAAAGATGGTGTAATCTCTACTAATGTATGTCCTTGCAAGAACACTCTCAAGGACTTGTATCAAAGAAAATTAGTGGCAATAAAAACATCTGAAATTACGAAAGTGGTGTGTGTGTGTGAGCATCTAAAAATACACAGGATGGGACTCTTCTGTACACTTGAGTTCCTCTTTCGTACAGTATACAATCTGGGCTGCTTAGCGACACAGCTGCTTGAACTGAGCTGAAAGTTTAATTTAGGGAACTTCTGCCACCTAGGCCCAACATAGAAATCCTTTTGCAGAATAAAACTCATGCCAAAGAATAGAACTATAATATAATCCCCACAAAAATACTGAAAATCCTTCTGTACTCCAAACAGAGCTGTATCAAGATGGCACAGTACAATATAAGGCACAAGAGAGGCTTATTGAAATTTATTTAGAGACTGGGAAGGTATGGCAGTTCAAAATATAAGATTAGGTCAAGAGTTTGGTAATAGGGTTATCGGAGTTAGGTAGAGGGCATGTGATTGTGTTTTGCATTGTAATGTGTGTTTAGGTATACTTTAGTTAGGTAAAGATAATGAGCCTATAGTTGTAATTGCTGGAATTCATCTTTTTAAAATAAAATTTAAAAAATAAAGACCCATAGCACTACATTACACTAGTTTAGGGTCCACCGGTTAGGTTAGGACATGAAACTAGTTACTTATTGAAATCTTTGTTGAATTAATTGGAACGCTGTGTGGCATGAACAGCTCTCTCATCAGGCTGAGGCCAGCAAATACAACCTCAGATAGAGTTGGGATTCCATGTTATTCAGAATGAATCATACCATCCTGTGTCTTGCTCAACTGATTATGTATTCAGTTTTCACAGAAAAGCCTTAATAAAACATTTTGTGCTTTCAGGTTTATTTAGAATTATGAAAAGTATTTAGAAGTATGAAAATTCACAGTTCTTGAGTCACTGGACAAGAATATCCCTTACATGCTAAAAGCACAACAGTGAGAAGATCCTTTATGTGCTAAAATCACACTGCAAAAATCAATTCACAGAGTAGCCAAAATATGCCCTTGATTTTTGAACCACCAGTAGAGAATATCATATATAGTTTTTTTCCTCATAATCAAACCCAAGTTTCCTAGCATTGTCATTCTTCAGTGATTGCCATCTTCTTTTCTCCTAGAAATGAGCAGAAGGAACATACCTATTAATATACTGGACACAGACAGTATATCTATAGTACAGACATTAGTTTTATACCTGTTCATCCATCAACATTTACTCCAAAAAAAGTTGGGAATTATCGTTTTGTAAGGGGACATCAATGCTTGAATTGCGGCCACACGGTCACAATCCCATATAGTAAGTTGGTGTAAGAAATAGCTTCCCAGTGATTTCAACCATACACCTAATTGCTCGTTCGCTTACAGGTGCTCATTTTGGACTGGAACTGGATTTCAACTATTTGATCCAGACCAATTCTGGAAACAGGGAAGGGCTGCTAAGTATATGTCCTGCTTGTGCTCTTCCAAGAAGTGTCTGACTGGCCACTGTAAGATGAAGAACTAGATTGAACCTTCATCTGATACAGCAGGCCTCCTCTTACATTAATAGAGTTGCATCCAGTGAGGTCACTGCCTTGCATAAAACCCACTCCAGTTTAGCAAAGAGCAATGATATAATGGGAGGGCTGAGAAATAATGATGACTTTTCCAAAAGACCTGTTTTCAAAATTCTTATGCTCTCTTATCCTTTCTTTGACCCTCAACCCTGGAAAAAAGTGATTAGTTAACATGCTCATAATTTCTGTTATTTGTAAGACAAAGTGCAAAGGAGCTGTGGCTCCTAGATTATGGAACCAGCTTTTTGTTCTGGTTTGTGAGATCAAGGACGTGCGTGTTTTTCCAGTTTTCTCCTGTTGATCCTTCTTCAAACTTATGTCTCTTCTGCCAGAGGAAGAGCCCCTTAAGTTGAAGGAAGGCTCCAAACTTTACTGAGTGGAGTGGCAGGATACAATGAATGTTGTTTGAGTGCACATTAATATATTCATCAGTCCCTGTAGTTACAGAATTATCAACGCTGATTGACAACAAATTTCCATTGCCTTAATCAGAGAAGGAGCTTTCCTAACTCTTTCTGCCTGAAAACGTTTCACTGATGTTCCTGGGGACTGAACCTACAACATTCTCAGGTCTTGTTGAAGGCTTTCACGGTCAGAGTTCATCGGTTCTTGTAGGCTATCCGGGATATGTGACCGTGGTCTTGGTATTTTATTTCCTGACGTTTTGCCAGCAGCTGTGGCAGGCATCTTCAGAGGAGTAACACTGAAGGACAGTGTCTCTTCAGTGTTACTGAAGAGTTACTGACACTGAAGAGTTACTGAAGAGTTACTGAAGAGTGTTACTGACACTCCTTCAGTGTTACTCCTCTGAAGATGCCTGCCACAGCTGTTGGCGAAACGTCAGGAAAGAAAATACCAAGACCACGGTCACACAGCCCGGATAGCCTACAAGAACCGATTCTCAGGTCTGTCCATGCCAGGAGGAGATCTTTTTTGCCACTTCCCTTCTCCCATTACAGCCTCTCACATCCCCCTTATGCTGCTCTTGGGGTTCCCCCAACCTCATGGAGCAGCATGAGGGTGGCATTTCAGGTTGCAGCAAGGGGGAGGAAGCAGGGAAGCTGCACTTCTGTGCATAGAAATCCTTCCGCATGCTGAAGGTTTAGGTAGGATCCAACCCAGTATGTGTTGTATTACGCATTTAGCACTGTATTATGAAGAATGGTATCTCGCTCAGAGAATTTATTCTGCTGTGAAGCAGCTGTGTACATTATCTAATAAGACATAAATAAAGGGGAAAGGTACACAAGGATTGTTGGGACTATGGTAGGGCCAGTCATAGAAGTATGAAAAAACAGAAGGGGCTGAGGGCATCTCTGGAATACTATCTTCAGTGTATTGTTTGGAGTGTCCTTAAAGATCACGGGAGAGCTGGGCTAGATCCCATGTTACACTTCTGTGAAAAACATCCATACTTTGATTGTTCAGGATTCTTTTGCACCTTTGCCCCTGAAAGGCAAAGACAAAGAAGGAGAAGCCACTGGCCAGTCTTTCCCCTTGCGTTGTTTATCTCCAGTTACACTCACTTCTCTTAGCTAATGTTATCTCACTGGTCTTTACCAAGAGATAGGAAAGATTAGCTTCCTACAAGTAAGAGCCAGATTCCTTTTTTTTTTTTTTTTGGTAGTGTTAAAAGCATTATTAAATAGAAATGAATGCATTCCCCCAGTTCTGTTTCATTCTTGCTCCACAGTTTGTCTCTGCTCTCTGTTGTCCACATTCATTCCAGTTTAACTAGGAAAACTTCTAAAATTAATTGAGGCTTGCACAGTTGGTGGCAATTTTCAGCTTCCCTCTTTACTCCCTTTATGTCACTGATGTACATATGCACAGTGGTTAACCTCCGCTGCAAAAGCTATCCTAATATAATTGTACACCGCACAAAAAGAATATTAATGTAATCATATGCCCCCCCCCCCATTCCTACGTATGTGTGAAAGTTGGACAATGAAGAAAGCTGACAGGAAGAAAGTTGATTCCTTTCAAATGTGGTGTTGGAGGAGAGTTTTATGGATACCATATATCCATAATACTTTATACACATAGCCTGAATGTAATTTCAACCAATATTTTTGTGTACATTTTACACAATAATTTTGTGTACATTGAACCATCAGTGGAACTGCTGAGGGCCTGTGAGTAATGCCTGCATGCCGGCTCAAAATGTCTGGTTTTCGGATCAGTCTGGATAGTGGGTATCCGGATAAGAGATACTCAACCTGTATTCTTTTATTATTACATATAACAAAGGGGTGATCTGGGCTAGGATGTTCCAATGCCCTTCATTTTTGGCACTGCAAATCCCGTAATTGTTCTGAAGCTGGTGGCTGATTGTGAGACGCCTATATTTAGTTTCTGGTGAATTATGCCTGTTACAACAGACAGATGGACCTACAGACACAAACATCCTTTTTTATCAATGTATAGATTTTTTTAATATATTGAATTAGAGAGTTCATCCTCAAAAGAGAGTTCATCCTCAAAACAATCCACTATCCCCCCAGTAAGTCTAAACAAACAAACAAATAAATATTATTATGAAGCAATAGCCTAAGGAAGTAAATGCCAACGATACCGGGATATTCTGATTGAAATTTAACTTCCTAAACCATTTCCAAATGTTATCTTTTGTATGAGAGATTACTTCCAAAACAATAGGATATGATACAGTAGCTGAAAGAAAGACTAAGCCACAGGTACTTGCCCCTTCACTGTTTTTTACAAGATGGTTCCTAGAACAAGAAAGAAAAAAGATTTACTGAAGCCATTATTTTCATGAT
Source organism: Euleptes europaea (assembly GCF_029931775.1). Taxonomy (NCBI): domain Eukaryota; kingdom Metazoa; phylum Chordata; class Lepidosauria; order Squamata; family Sphaerodactylidae; genus Euleptes; species Euleptes europaea. Next base: position 31,101,849 of record NC_079320.1, on the reverse strand, counting down.
TTAATTAACAACCTGGGTGAACTGAAATGTTTTTGGCTGGGCATCTAAAAAAGAGTAAAGTAGGCATCAGGCAAGCCTCAAGGGGAAGGGGATTTCATAAATGAGGTGCCACTACAGAAAAAGCCCTGTCTCTGGCTGCCACTCACTTGCCTCTGAAGGCACAGGCACAAACAGCAGGTTTAGTGGGGCAAATCTTAACTGGGGGGCTGGACAATATGGGAGGAGGTGGTCCTTCAAGTACCCTGGCCCCAAGCCATTTAGTGTGCCTGGAAGTGTGCCTGGAAACAAAGTGGCAGACAGTGTAGATCTGGGTGATATAATTCCTGAATCCCACCCTTGACAATAGCCTAGCTTCTGCATTTTGCTGCATTTTGTACAAGCTATAATTCCTGGACAATTTTCAAAGGCAGCCCCATGTAGAGTATCCCAGTCATTTAACCTAGAGGTAAAACTTTTCTTCATACATTTTTCATCACCTTTTAATATTAAGGTAACAATGCCCATAGCCTAGTTACCTCTTGCAAACTTGTCATAAGACACCATCACATCCCAGTGACAGCCTAGGTTCATTAGGTTTCCACAAAGATATACATATGCATACTTTAAAACACAAAGTGCTTTTCCTACACCATACAGCTTCACCAGTCAGAGAGACTCACCCCCGATTCTTGGTTTTCTGGAGCCTGTTGAACAAGCACAGTGAATGACTTCTTTGGTTTTCATTGCAGAGAATCACAAAGCACCACAAGATAATTGACCCACTGCAGGATTCCACAGATTTTCTTCACTGGCAATTAGGTTTTTTGATAGGAGTCTCAAATGAGAAATCTTGTCTCATTTATTGAGACATTCCCTGTGGTCAGAACTCATTGCGGATGTAGCCTTCAACAGCAGAACGTATCAGACTAAATGCATGCTTTCACAATCGTTCTATAGAGCTGCTCATTGTTATTCGAATGACAAAAAACACATAGATCCTTCTTTAATCCGTGAAATGCCCAAAAGATAGTGCTAAAGTCTCCTCATAGATAGCTTTATTTGAGTTGCTCAGACCTTCTCTTAAGATGAGAACTTTCACCATTTGTTGATTCGTCACAACCAACCCCCTTTTCTTTCTTCGGGTTGTTTCTACTAGACTATCAAGCCCTAGTCACTTGCAGTAATTATTTAGTTTGCTCAAAGTTACAGATGTTCATCCGGTCAAATCTAGAACCACTTTCTTTTACCATAAAACAACCTGAATGACAGACTCACCTTTGTTCCTTCGCTAGCTGTTACCTACGGAAGAAATACAAGGCATAACTCCACTAGTCCTTACTCAACTTGGGTTTTCCCAATATTTTTGCCATCTTTGAAGCTTCTTGAATTCACACAGTCTCCTCATACTCAAAGAAGTTAGAATGTCCACAGCTCAGAAATTTCCTTCATCATCATTTCTTAATACTAAGATAACAAGGCCCATGGCCTAGTTACTTATTGCAACATTTTCATGAGATACCATCACATCCCAGCGACAGCCTAGGGTCTTTAGGTTTCTACACAGATACACATATGCATACTTAAAACCCAGAGCCATTCTCTTGAACCATAAAGCTTCACCAATCACAGAGACTCACCCCCAGTTCTTGGCTTTCTGGTGCCTGTCAAACAAACATAGAGAATGATTTCTTCAATTTCCATTGCAAAGAGAATACTAAAGCAACACAAGACAACTGACCAACTGCAAGGTTCCACAAGCTTTATTCACTGGCAATTTGTTTTTTCTCTGTCAGTCTCAAATGAGAACTCTTGTCTCATTTATTGAGTCATCCACTGTGGCCAGAACTCATTGCAGATGTTGCCTTCAACACCAGACGGTATCTAATTAAATGCCTGCTTTCACAATCATCCTACAGAGCTGCCTGTTAAATTATTCAAATGACAACACATATACAAACGCTTCCTTAATCCTAGAAGTGCCCCAACAGACAGTGTTCACTTTTGATGATGGCTATCTTTAAGACAATTTCTCAGACCTTCTCTTAAGATGATCAATTTCACCATTCATTAACTTGCCGCACCCAACCCCATTTCTTGTTTTGTGCTGGACTATCATACCCAAATCACTTGTGATAACTATTCTGTTTCCACAGAGATACTGACATTCATCCAGTCAAACATAGAACCATTTTCTTTTAACATACAGCATCCTGAATGATAGAGACTCACCATTGTTCCTTCACTAGCTGTTACCTATGGAAGAAACACACTGCATTACTCCTCTATCCCTTAGTCCTCCTTGTTCCTGAAATCAGATTAGCCATCTTTGAAGCTTCTAGAACGCTCAGTCTCCCCATTCTCCAAGGCACTATAATGCCAGAACTCAAAGGTTTTCTTCATACATTTTTCATCTTCTTTTAATATTAAGGTTACAAAGCCCATAGTCTAGTTACTTCTTGCTATATTTTCACGAGAGACCAGTGCATCCCATTGCAGCCTGGATTCATTTGGTTTCGACAAAGATACATGTATGCACCTTGGACCCCCCCCCCTCCAATTTCATACAAAAATCATCCTATCTTGATATTAAGGTAAGAATACCCATGGCCTAGTTACTTCTTGCAACATTTTCATGGGAGTCCATCACATTCCAGTGACAGCATGGGTTCGTTAGGTTTCTACAAAGATATACATATGCATACTTTCATCCCCAGAGCCATTTTCTTATACCATATAGCTTCACCAATGACACTCACGCTCGATTCTTGGCTTTCTGGTGCCTATTGAACAAACATAGAAAATGACTTCTTCAGTTTCCATTGCAAAGAGAATTGAAAAGCACCACAAGAAAATTGCCCCACTGCAGGGTTCCACAAACTTTCTTCACTGGCAACTAGGTTTTTTCATAGGTGTCTCAAAGAACTCTTGTCTCATTTCTGGAAGCATCCCTGGTGGTAAAACCCATTGAGGATGGTGCATCCTAGCCCCACAAGGTATCACAATTGCTGTATACAGCAGTCTGTTGGGTTATTCAAATGACAAAATGTACACAAATCCTTGCTTAATCCCGGAAATGCCCAACGGATAGTGCTCAAGTCTCCTCACGGATAGCTTGTTTGAATTGCTCAGACCTCTTAAGGAGAACTTTCATCATTCGTTAATTCGTCGCAACCAACCCCTTTTTCTTTCTTGGGGTCCTTCCCTGCTAGACTATCAAACCCAAGTAACTAGCCGTAATGATTCTTTCGCACAAAGATACTGCTGTTCATCCTGTCAAACCTAGAACCATTTTCTTTTACCATACAGCATTCTGAATGACAGAGACTCACCTCTGTTCCTTCGCTATCTGTTACCTACGGAAGAAACATAGTGAATTACTCTACAACACCTTGGTCCTCTTCTTTCCCAAAATCAGTTTAGGCATCTTTGAAGATTATTAAATGCTCACAGTCCCCCATTCAGCAAGACATCATAATGTCAGCACTCAAAAATTTTCTTCATACATTTTTCATCTCCTTTTAATAATAAGGTTACAATGCCAACCACCTATCAGTGATGGTGAACCTTTTAGAGACCGAGTGCCCAAACTGCAACCCAAAACCCACTTATTTATCGCAAAGTGCCAACACAGCAATTTAACCTGAATACTGAGGTTTTCTCCCAGCTGGGCAGCGGGGAGTCCAAGGAAGGGGGGCGGCGGGTTACGCCCAGCTGGGCGGCAGGGAGTCCAGAGAAGGGAGGGCGCTTTGAACTGCTCCACGCTGCCTGCAAAGCGCTCCCCCTTCCCTGGACTCCCCGCCGCCCAGCTGGGCGGTGGGAAGTCCAGGGAAGGGGGGGCGCTTTGGAGCGGTGGGCAGTCCAGAGAAGGGGGGGGCGCCCAGGGAGTCCAGGGAAGGGGGGGCGCTTTGAACTGCTCCAGGGAAGGCAGACGCGACGGCTGCGTGTGCCCACAGAGAGGGTTCGGCGTGCCAAGTCCGGCACGCGTGCCATAGGTTCGCCAACACAGACCTAGTTACTTCTTGCTATATTTTCACGAGAGACCAGTGCATCCCATTGCAGCCTGGATTCATTTGATTTCAACAAAGATACATATATGCACCTTGAACCCCCCCCCAAAATCAGTTTTTATATCTTTGAAGCTTCTTCAGTGCTCACAGTCTCACCCTTCACCAAGACATTATAATGTCTCAGCAGCTCAAAAAAATTTCATGCAAACATCATCCTCTCTTGATATTAAGGTAAGAATACCCATGGCCTAGTTACTTCTTGCAACATTTTCATGGGAGTCCATCACATTCCAGTGTCAGCCTGGGTTCGTTCGGTTTCTACAAAAATATACATATTCATACTTTTGTCCCCAGAGTCATTTTCTTATACCATACAGCTTCACCAATGACACTCACGCTCGGTTTTTGGCTTTCTGGTGCCTATTGAACAAACATAGAAAATGACTTCTTCAGTTTCCATTGCAAAGAGAATTGAAAAGCACCACAAGAAAATTGCCCCACTGCAGGGTTCCACAAACTTTCTTCACTGGCAACTAGGTTTTTTCATAGGTGTCTCAAAGGAGAACTCTTGTCTCATTTCTGGAAGCATCCCCGGTGGTAAAACCCATTGAGGATGGTGCATCCTAGCACCACAAGGTATCACAATGGTTGTATACAGCAGTCTGTTGGGTTATTCGAATGACAAAATGTACACAAATCCTTCCTTAATCCCTGAAATGTCCAACGGACAGTGCTCAAGTCTCCTCACGGATAGCTTGTTTGAATTGCTCAGACCTCTTAAGGAGAACTTTCACCATTCGTTAATTCGTCGCAACCAACCCCTTTTTCTTTCTTGGAGTCCTTCCCTGCTAGACTATCAATCAACATAAATAACACCTTTAGAGTCGCCCAACTCCAGCAACTGAGATTTTGCTACTAGGTTAGCAATGGGAGGGGGGTGGAAGGACTCAGTGTCTGCCTGCCCTCAACAAATGCTGTATCTCCCATTCAGCCCCTACACAGCAGGCACCGACTCCATGCCTCCGGAGTGATCTCGTGCAAATCGTGCCCTGTTGCCACTGCTATCTCCCCCTAACCCCACCCAATGGGTGCCCTGCTCTGCACTCCAGGAGGATGCCGCCCCGCGCCCCACTGCCGCCGCCCTCCCCTCCTTTCCGGGCCGGCGAGGTGAGGCGGCGGTGGTGGGAGCGCACGGGGGGCGCAGCCCGCTCTGGCCCAGTGCGAGGCGGAGCATGCCTCTCCCCCCCCCTTGCAGCAGCAGCCTGGGCAGCGGGTCGCTGCCTCTCCCCGCCGCCTCTGATCCCTCCCCGTCAGAAAGAGAGAGAGAGAGAGGAGGCCGGGGGAGGGAGCGCCACCTCCCACTCGCCTGCTGGCTCCTCCCGCCTGGGACGCGTTGGAGCCAGGCGGGAGCGTGGCGCCTCTGCCTGGCTGGGCGCGGGGATGCAGAGGAGGCGCTCAGCTGATGGACGGGGAGTGGGGAGGCGGGGAGCTGCACTCAAGGGGCCAAAGAGCCACTTGCGGCTCGGGAGCCGCGGTTTGCCGACCACTGTGCTAGACTATCAAACCCAAGTAACTAGCCGTAATGATTCTGTTCGCACAAAGATACTGCTGTTCATCCTGTCAAACCTAGAACCATTTTCTTTTACCATACAGCATTCTGAATGACAGAGACTCACCTCTGTTCCTTCGCTATCTGTAACCTACGGAAGAAACAGAGTGAATTACTCTACAACACCTTGGTCCTCTTCTTTCCCCAAATCAGTTTAGGCATCTTAAATGCTCACCGTTTCCCCATTCTCCAAGACATCATAATGTCAGCACTCAAACATTTTCTTCATACATTTTTCATCTCCTTTTAATAATAAGGTTACAACGCCAATCACCTAGTTACTTCTTGTTATATTTTCACGAGAGACCAGTGCATCCCATTGCAGCCTGGATTCATTTGGTTTCGACTAAGATACACATATGCACCTTGGACCCCACCCTCCCCAAAAATCAGTTTTTATATCTTTGAAGCTTCTTCAGTGCTCACAGTCTCACCATTCACCAAGACATTATAATGTCTCAGCAGCTCAACAAAAATTTCATACAAACATCATCCTCTCTTGATATTAAGGTAAGAATACCCATGGCCTATTCTTGCAACATTTTCATGGGAGTCCATCACATTCCAGTGACAGCCTGGGTTCGTTAAGTTTCTACAAATATATACATATGCATACTTTCATCCTCAGAGTCATTTTCTTATACCATACAGCTTCACCAATGACACTCACGCTCGGTTCTTGGCTTTCTGGTGCCTATTGAACAAACATAGAAAATGACTTCTTCAGTTTCCATTGCAAAGAGAATTGAAAAGCACCACAAGAAAATTGCCCCACTGCTGGGTTCCACAACTTTCTTCACTGGCAATTAGGTTTTTTTATAGGTGTCTCAAAGGAGAACTCTTGTCTCATTTCTTGAAGCATCCCCAATGGTAAAACCCATTGAGGATGGTGCATCCTAGCACCACAAGATATCACAATTGCTGTATAAAGCAGCCTGTTGGGTTATTCGAATGATACACAAATCCTTCCCTAATCCCTGAAATGCTCAATGGACACCATTCGTTCATTCGTAGCAACCAAGCCCCTTTTCTTTCTTGGGGTCCTTTTCTGCTAGACTATCAAACCCGAGTAACTAGCCGTAATGATTCTGTTCGCACAAAGATACTGATGTTCATCCTATCAAACCTAGAACCATTTTCTTTTACCATACAGCATTCTGAATGACAGAGACTCACCTTTGTTCCTTCGCTATCAGTTACCTACAGAAGAAACATAGTGAATTACTCTACAACACCTTGGTCCTCGTCGTTCTCCAGATCAGTTTAGGCATCTTTGAAGCTTATTAAATGCCCACAGTCTCCCTGTTCTCTAAGACTTTATAATGTCAGCACTCAAAAATTTTCTTCATACATTTTTCATCTCCTTTTAATAATAAGGTTACAACGCCAATCACCTAGTTACTTCTTGCTATATTTTTACGAGAGACCAGTGCATTCCATTGCAGCCTGGATTCATTTGGTTCCGACAAAGATACACATATGCACCTTGGACACACCCCCAAATCAGTTTTTATGTCTTTGAAGCTTCTTCAGTGCTCACAGTCTTACCAGTCACAAAGACATTATAATGTCAGCAGCTCAAAAAAAAATGTCATACAAACATCATCCTCTCTTGATATTAAGGTAAGAATACCTATGGCCTAGTTACTTCTTGCAACATTTTCATGGGAGTCCATCACATTCCAGTGACAGCCTGGGTTCGTTAGGTTTCTACAAAGATATACATATGCATACTTTCGTCCCCAGAGTCATTTTCTTATACCATACAGCTTCACCAATGACACTCACGCTCGGTTCTTGGCTTTCTGGTGCCTATTGAACAAACATAGAAAATGACTTCTTCAGTTTCCATTGCAAAGAGAATTGAAAAGCAACACAAGAAAATTGCCCCACTGCAGGGTTCCACAAACTTTCTTCACTGGCAATTAGGTTTTTTCATAGGTGTCTCAAAGGAGAACGCTTGTCTCATTTCTTGAAGCATCCCCAGTGGTAAAACTCATTGAGGATGGTGCATCCTAGCACCACAAGGTATCACAATGGTTGTATACAGCAGTCTGTTGGGTTATTCGAATGACAAAATGTACACAAATCCTTCCTTAATTCCTGAAATGTCCAACGGACAGTGCTCAAGTCTCCTCACGGATAGCTTGTTTGAATTGCTCAGACCTCTTAAGATGAAAACTTCACCATTCGTTAATTTGTTGCAACCAACTCCTTTTTCTTTCTTGGCGTCCTTTTCTGCTAGACTATCAAACCCAAGTAACTAGCCGTAATGATTCTGTTCGCACAAAGATACTGATGTTCATCCTGTCAAACCTAGAACCATTTTCTTTTACCATACAGCATTCTGAATGACAGAGACTCACCTCTGTTCCTTCGCTATCTGTTACCTACGGAAGAAACAGAGTGAATTACTTACAACACCTTGGTCCTCTTCTTTCCCCAAATCTGTTTAGGCATCTTAAATGCTCACAGTCCCCCCATTCAGCAAGACATCATAATGTCAGCACTCAAAAATTTTCTTCATACATTTTTCATCTCCTTTTAATAATAAGGTTACAACGCCAATCACCTAGTTACTTCTTGCTATATTTTCAAGAGACCAGTGCATCCCATTGCAGCCTGGATTCATTTGGTTTCAACAAAGATACACATATGCACCTTGGACCCCCCCCCCAAAAAAAATCAGTTTTTATATCTTTGAAGCTTCTTCAGTGCTCACAGTCTCACCATTCACCAAGACATTATAATGTCTCAGCAGCTCAACAAAAATTTCATACAAACATCATCCTCTCTTGATATTAAGGTAAGAATACCCATGGCCTATTCTTGCAACATTTTCATGGGAGTCCATCACATTCCAGTCACAGCCTGGGTTCGTTAGGTTTCTACAAAGATATACATATGCATACTTTCATCCTCAGAGTCATTTTCTTATACCATACAGCTTCACCAATGACACTCACGCTCGGTTCTTGGCTTTCTGGTGCCTATTGAACAAACATAGAAAATGACTTCTTCAGTTTCCATTGCAAAGAGAATTGAAAAGCACCACAAGAAAATTGCCTCACTGCTGGGTTCCACAACTTTCTTCACTGGCAATTAGGCTTTTTCATAGGTGTCTCAAATGAGAACTCTTGTCTCATTTCTTGAAGCATCCCCAATGGTAAAACCCATTGAGGATGGTGCATCCTAGCACCACAAGATATCACAATTGCTGTATACTGCAGCCTGTTGGGTTATTCGAATGATACACAAATCCTTCCCTAATCCCTGAAATGCTCAATGGACACCACTCGTTAATTCGTAGCAACCAAGCCTCTTTTCTTTCTTGGGGTCCTTTTCTGCTAGACTATCAAACCCAAGTAACTAGCCGTAATGATTCGGTTCGCACAAAGATACTGATGATGATCATCCTGTCAAACCTAGAACCATTTTGTTTTACCATACAGCATTCTGAATGACAGAGACTCACCTCTGTTCCTTCGCTATCTGTTACCTACGGAAGAAACAGAGTGAATTACTTACAACACCTTGGTCCTCTTCTTTCCCCAAATCTGTTTAGGCATCTTAAATGCTCACAGTCCCCCCATTCAGCAAGACATCATAATGTCAGCACTCAAAAATTTTCTTCATACATTTTTCATCTCCTTTTATTAATAAGGTTACAACGCCAATCACCTAGTTACTTCTTGCTATATTTTCAAGAGACCAGTGCATCCCATTGCAGCCTGGATTCATTTGGTTTCGACTAAGATACACATATGCACCTTGGACCCCCCCCCAAAAAAATCAGTTTTTATATCTTTGAAGCTTCTTCAGTGCTCACAGTCTCACCATTCACCAAGACATTATAATGTCTCAGCAGCTCAACAAAAATTTCATACAAACATCATCCTCTCTTGATATTAAGGTAAGAATACCCATGGCCTATTCTTGCAACATTTTCATGGGAGTCCATCACATTCCAGTGACAGCCTGGGTTCGTTAGGTTTCTACAAAGATATACATATGCATACTTTCATCCTCAGAGTCATTTTCTTATACCATACAGCTTCACCAATGACACTCACGCTCGGTTCTTGGCTTTCTGGTGCCTATTGAACAAACATAGAAAATGACTTCTTCAGTTTCCATTGCAAAGAGAATTGAAAAGCACCACAAGAAAATTGCCCCACTGCTGGGTTCCACAACTTTCTTCACTGGCAATTAGGCTTTTTCATAGGTGTCTCAAAGGAGAACTCTTGTCTCATTTCTTGAAGCATCCCCAATGGTAAAACCCATTGAGGATGGTGCATCCTAGCACCACAAGATATCACAATTGCTGTATACTGCAGCCTATTGGGTTATTCGAATGATACACAAATCCTTCCCTAATCCCTGAAATGCTCAATGGACACCACTCGTTAATTCGTAGCAACCAAGCCCCTTTTCTTTCTTGGGGTCCTTTTCTGCTAGACTATCAAACCCAAGTAACTAGCCGTAATGATTCTGTTCACACAAAGATACTGATGTTCATCCTATCAAACCTAGAACCATTTTCTTTTACCATACAGCATTCTGAATGACAGAGACTCACCTTTGTTCCTTCGCTATCTGTTACCTACAGAAGAAACATAGTGAATTACTCTACAACACTTTGGTCCTCGTCGTTCTCCAGATCAGTTTAGGCATCTTTGAAGCTTATTAAATGCCCACAGTCTCCCTGTTCTCTAAGACTTTATAATGTCAGCACTCAAAAATTTTCTTCATACATTTTTCATCTCCTTTTAATAATAAGGTTACAATGCCAATTGCCTAATTACTTCTTACAATATTTCACGGGAGACCAACACATACCATTGCAGCCCAGATTCTTTTGGTTTCTACAAAAATATGGCTATCATGTCACCCCTTAACCTTCTCTTCTCTTCTAAACAAACCCAACTCCTTAAGTCTCTCCTCATAGGGCATAGATTCCAGAACTTTGACCATTCTGGTCGCTGTCCTCTGGACACGCTCCAACTTGTCAACATCTTTTTTAAATTGTGGAGCCCAAAACTGGACACAGAATTCCAAGTGAGGTCTGACCAGTGCAGAATACAGTGGTAGTATTACTTCCCCTGATCTAGACACAATACCTTTTTTGATGCAGCCCAGAATTGCATTGGCCTTCTTAGCCACCATATCACACTGTTGACTCATATTCAGTTTGTGGTCCACTAAGTCTCCCAGATCTCTTTCACATGTACTGTTGTCAAGCTAACTATCTCCCATCCTGTACCTGTGCCTTAAGCTGTTTCTGCCTAGGTGAAGTACCTTACACTTCTCCCTATTGAAATCCATTTTATTGTTTGTGGCCCAGCTCTCCAGTCTATCAAGGTCATTTTGAACTCTGACCCTGTCCTCTGAGGTATTGAAAATCCCTCCCAACTTGGTGTCATCTGCAAATTTAATTGTCATGTCCTCTATTCCATCCTCCAAGTAATTTATAAAAATGTTAAATAGCACCGGTCCCAGGACAGACCCGGTGGCACTCCACTGGTCACTCCTCTCCAGGATGACGTTGTGCCAATTACCAATTACCAATCCACCTGACAGTAGCAGCCCACATTTTAGAAATAGAATCTGTGTGAAGGAATAGAATCTGTGTGATTGTAAATGTACATATGTGTTGTTGTTTTCTTGTTAAAAAATTAATAAAATATCTTGGGAAGAAAAAAAAGATCATGGGGGACTTTATCAAGGTACACTGTATACCATACAGCTTCACCAATCACAGAGACTTACCCACGGTTCTTGGTTTTCTGGTGCCTGTCAAACAAAAACAGTGAATGACTTCTTTAGTTTCTATTCCAAAGAGTCACAAAGCACCACAAGATAATTGACTCACTACAGGGTTTCACAAACTTTCTTCACTGGCAATTAGGTTTTTGTATAGAAATCACAAATGAGAACTCTTGACTCATTTCTTGAAGCATCCCCTGTGGTCAGAACTCATTGCGGATGTTGCCTCCAACACAAGGTATCTGACTAAATGCATGCTTCCACAATTGTTTTATAGAGCTGTCTGTTCAGTTATTTGAATGGAAACATCTACATGAATACTTCCTTAATCCTTAAAGTGCCCCAATGGACAGTGCTCACTTCTACTCATGTTTATCTTTTAGACAATTTCTCACACCTTCTCTTAAGATGAGAACTTTCACCATTCATTAATTTGTTGCACCCAACCCCCCATTTTTTTCTCGGGGAAGTTTTTTGATAGACTATCACTTCCAAGTCAGTTTTGGTCATGATTCCATTTCCAGAAAGATAACAATGTCCATCCTTTCAAAGCTGGAACCATTTTATATTTTCATACCACATCCCAAATAACAGAGACATACCTGTGTTCCTTCGCTATCTGTTTCCTGGAAAGAAACACGGTGATTTACTTTCCAACTGCTTAATAATCTTGGTTGTTCTCAATAATTCTGCTATTTCAGATGTCTTCTAAATCACCCTATTATCTGATTCTTCTTAATGTCAGCAGGTCAAAAATGTTCCTAATCTATTTTGGTCTTCATTTAATATGAAGGCCTTCCATTACACTCCCATTTACCCTTCAAACTTGCCATGTTCTTTATGAGAATTGATCTCTGTAGTTTGAAGATCAGTTGTAATTCCATGAGATCTCTAGCTTCATCCAGAGGATGGCAACTGTAGTTATGGGGATGTTCTCATTGGTATTTATCTCTCTAAACATTTTCTACCTAAAACAAGAGAAGCCCACGGATACTTACTATTTCTGAGTTTTCACACTGATTCTGTAACAAAGAGAGACAGCAAGTGTGATTTTCATGAAAAGTCCACCACTGCACTGGTCAAAGAAATGTTATCTTTCCATCTCTGTGACAAGTGCAAATTCAACAAAGCACTACAAAGATGAAAATGAAAAAAATAGTTCTTGTATATCAAAGAGCACCCTGACCTGGATAGCCCAGGGTAACCTGATCTCATCAGATCTCAGAAGCTAAGCAGGATCAGCCCTGGTTAGTAGTTGGATAGGAGACCACCAAGGAATACTCCACCAAGGAATACCACCAAGGAATAGCACTTTTCTGCTAGACTATCAAACCCAAGTAACTAGCCGTAATGATTCTGTTCGCACAAAGATACTGCTGTTCATCCTGTCAAACCTAGAACCGTTTTCTTTTACAATACAGCATTCTGAATGACAGAGACTCACCTCTGTTCCTTCGCTATCTGTTACCTATGGAAGAAACAGAGTGAATTACTCTACAACACCTTGGTCCTCTTCTTTCCCCAAATCAGTTTAGGCATCTTTGAAGATTATTAAATGCTCACAGTCTCCCCATTCTCCAAGACATCATAATGTCAGCACTCCAAAAAAAAATTTCATACATTTTTCATCTCCTTTTAATAATAAGGTTTCAATGCCAATCACCTAGTTACTTCTTGCTATATTTTTACAGTTCATCACATTGCAGCCTGGATTCATTTGGGTTTGACAAAAATACGCATATGCATACTTTCAAACACAGAGTGCTTTTCTTACACCATACGTCTTCACCAGTCACAGAGACTCACCCCCAGTTGTTCGTTTTCTGGAGCCTGTTGAAGAAACACAGTGAATGACTTCTTCAGTTTCCATTGCAAAGAGAATTGCAAAGCTCCACAAGATAACTGATCCACTGCAGGGTTCCACAGATTTTCTTCACTGGTAATTAGGTTTTTTTAATAGGAGTCTCAAATAAGAACTCTTGCCTCATTTATTGAGGCATTCCCTGTGGTCAGACCTTATTGCAGATGTAGCTTCAACAGCAGAACGCATCAGACTAAATGCATGCTTTCACAGTCATTCTGTAGAGCTGCTCATTCAGTTATTCGAATGACAAAAAACACACAGATCCTTCTTTAATCAGTGAAATGCCCAACGGATAGTGCTAAAGTCTCCTCATAGATAGCTTTATTTGAGTTACTCAGACCTTCTCTTAAGATGAGAACTTTCACCATCTGTTGATTCGTCACAACCAACCCCCTTTTCTTTCTTCGGGTTGTCTTCTACTAGACTATCAAATCCTGGTCACTTGCAGTAATTATTTCGTTTGCTCAAAGTTACTGATGTTCATCCGGTCAAACCTAGAACCACTTTCTTTTACCATAAAACAACCTGAATGACAGAGACTCACCTTTGTTCCTTTGCTAGCTGTTACCTATGGAAGAAACACAAGGCATTAATCCACTAGTCCTTAATCAGCTTGGGTTTTCCCAATATTTTTGCCATCTTTGAAGCTTCTTGAAAGCTCAAGGCCTCCTCATTCACCAAGGCGTTAGAACGTGTACAGGTCAAACATTTCTTCATATATTCATCCCTTAATACTAAGATAACAATGCCCATGACCTAGTTACGTCTTGCAATATTTTCATGAGATACCATTACGTTCTAGTGACAGCCTGGGTTCATTAGGTTTTTACAAAGATACACATATGCATAACGGTATTTTAAAACCCAGAGGCATTTTTATACCATACAGCTGAACTAATCTCAGAGACTCACCCCAAGTTCTTGGCTTTTTGGTGCCTCTTGAACAAAACAGTGAATGATGTCTTCAGTTTCCATTGCAAAGAGAATCGCAAAGCAACACAAGGTAACTGACTCACTGCAGGGTTCCACAAACTTTCTTCACTGGCAATTAGCTTTTTCTATATTAGTCTCAAATCACTTGTGATAACTATTCTGTTCCCACAGAGATACTGATATTCATCCAGTCAAACCTAGAACCATATTCTTTTAACATACAGCATCCTGAATGATAGAGACTCACCGTTGTTCCTTCACTAGCTGTTACTTATGGAAGAAACACTGAATTACTCTGCTATCCCTTAGTCCTCTTTGTTCCTGAAATCAGTTTAGCCATCTTTGAAGCTTATTGAATGCTCTCAGTCTCCCCATTCTCCAAGACACTATAATGTCAGCACTCAAAAGTTTTCTTCATACATTTTTCATCTTCTTTTAATATTAAGGTTACAATGCCCATAGCCTAGTTACTTCCAAAGCAGCCATTTTCTCCAGGGGGGTAGATCTCTGTCATCTGGAGTTCAGCTGCATTTCTGGGAAATCTCTAGGTTCCTCCTGGGGGCTGGCAACACTAGGCCTGGCAGCAACCTCTGGGTGACTTGATACTACCCAACTTGACTCAACTAGGCCCAGCTACTTGCTACTGTTCAACGGTAACCACCCTATTAAATCTAGTGTGGTGTAGCAGTTAGGGGTTCAAAGTAGGGACTCTGGGAGACCCAGGTTCAAATTCCCAACTTGCAGTGGAAGCTCACTGAGTGATTATGGACCAGTCACATACTTTCTGCCTAACCTACCTCACAGGGATGTTGTGAGGATAAAAAGGAAGAGAATAATGTAAGCTGCTTTGATCCTGACTTTGGAAAAAGGCGGGGTAGAAATGAAATAAATAAATAATAAATATAGCTGAAGATGGAAGGTGGATAAAAGGTAGGTTGGGGAATGGCTGAGAAAGAGGGATTCCTGGTGATGTGGTAGAAGTCCTGAACTGCTGTCAGGCTGTGGTGGTTAACTGGCTAAAAGTGAACAAATTGAAACTGAACCCTGAAAAGACAGAGATAATGCTGGTTAGGAAGGAGGTCTTGGAGGGCAGTTTTCTCCCACTTTTGATGAAGTTCAGTGCTGACTCAATTAAATGCCTTGGGGTCATGATGGAAGCAGCTTTATTATTGGAGAGGCAAGTTAATGCAGCTGCAAAAAAAAGCTTTCTACCAACGGAATCTAGCTCATAAGGCGGCCCCTTTCCTTGTTACTGCTGACCTGGCCACTTAGATCCATGCCACAATAACACTGAGACTAAATTACTGAAATGTACTGTATATTGGTCCTCCCTCAAAATCCACTCAGAAAATCCATCTGGTGCAGAATGCTGCAGCTTGGCTATTAACAAGAGCTTGATGGCGCATTCCTTGACCAGGATAGTCCAGGCAATCCTGATCTCGTCAGATCTCAGAAACTAAGCAGAGTTGGCCCTGATTAGTACTTGGATGGGAGACCACTAAGGATGCCAAGGTTACTGTGTAGAGGCAGCCAGTGGCAAACCACCTCTGACAGTCTCTTGCCTTGAAAACCCTATGGGGTCTCCATAAGATGACAGTGACTTGATGGCACTTTCCACCCCACCCCCCCAGCATGCATACTCCCATTCTGCAGACATTCCATTGGCTGCCCATCTGTTACCAGGCTCAGTTTAAGGTATTGGCTATCACATACAAAGCTGTCCATGGCCTTGGCCCCTCTTATTTGCAGGACTACCTTTCTCCCTATGCTGCCTTCCCATTTTCTCCCATATTTTTCCTGGACAAGCACTTGTCAGGGATGCTCTAGGATGATTCTTCATTAAGCAGGGGGTTGGACTAGATGGCCTGTATGGCCCCTTCCAACTCTATGATTCTATGATTCTAGGTGATTGTAAGCAGCTTTGAGACTCCTTAAAGATAGAGAAGAAGCAGGGTCTAAAAACCAACTCTTCTTCTTCTTTGTCGTCTTCCTCTTCCTCCTCATCCTCTTCTAATGAGGCACTCGTAGCTGCTTTTCATGAAGGACAGTCAAGTTCAAACATGATGCTGCATGAGTACAAATGAGCAGATTCTTTTGCTTCATCAGCGTCACGTGTAAATCGGGCCATTTGAGAAAAGAAATAATTGGTGAATAAACCCCCTTTTCATTTCCCACACTGGTTGAAATAAAAAAAAATAGTCTTTGACACATCCTTCCCTTTCTCACTACAAATTCAATGCAAAATGGGGAATATAACTTGACAAAAATATCAGCAAGAGTAGATTCTGAACTAGGGCTCTGGTTGTTTGTAATGCCCTAGAATGAATGTTGCTTACCGGTAATATGTTTTGGTTCCTGCGGTGATCAGTTTTTCTGCTCTAGGAATGCGGGGAAAAAAGATTAATCATCTGAAAGGTCCTTGGCTTCTGACAATTTGGTCAGTGGTAGGGTTGCCAACCTCCAGATAATAGCAGAAGATCTCCTGCTATTACAACTGATCTCCAGCCGTTAGAGATCAGTTCACCTGGAGAAAATGGCTGCTTTGGCAATTGGACTCTATGGCATTGAAGTCCCTCCCCTCCTCGAACCCCACCCTCCTCAGACTCCACCCTAAAAACCTCCCGCCGATGGCAAAGAGGGACTTGGCAACCCTAGTTGGTGGGTGACAAAGTGCAAAGACCTATTTAATCTGAGGAGCAGGAAATTCCCGGGGTGTGATAGTAAGCAACTCTTTTCAGAAATCATTCTCCATTCTTAGTATGCACTTTGCAATGATCAGAACTGGCCAGTGTTCATTCCAATTTAACCAATGGGTGAGGTGCCAGTTGTGTGGCTTGCGATATGCCTGGATCAGCCTTGACCATATTAGATGAAGTAGTGCTACGGGGCCCTATCTGTAGGGTTGTCAACCTCCAGGTACCAGATCTTCTGCTATTACAACTAATCTCCAGCAGATAGAGATCAGTTCACCTGGAGGAAAACGCCACTTTGGCAATTGGACTCGATGGCATTGAAGTCCCTCCCCTACCCAAACCCCACCCTCCTCAAGCTCCACCCAAAAAATCTCCCGCCGATGGTGAAGAGGGACCTGGCAACCCTACCTATCTGCAAAGCCCTCAAATGGTCTGCGTGTATGATCAGCCTGCTTCTCTTCCAGACCTGTACGTATCTTTACTAGAAGACAGTGTAACATAAAGAAAATGAAATGGCATAAAAATTAATCTTTCCTGCCAACAGTTCCTGCCAACAGTGCAGGGGTCAGCGATCCTACCAAAACTTCCTCTTCACCTTCAATTTGAGAGGGTTTTTAAAAAAACTTTTGGTTTCATTTTGTAGTGATGTGCCTTCTGTATTACTGCACAGCAGAACAAGATTCTTGTCCCTTCATTCCATTACGGAGAAAAAGATATTCCAACCTGCTCTTTAAGTACCTGCATTATGCCACTAGTTGGACACATTTGAAAGCAAGGGAAAATAAATAAAACTTACCCTTTCTCTTTTGGCACCCTGGAAGACAAAAAGAAATATGGATTTATCCCATACACTATTCTTCACAAATATAATTCATTGTAAATCTGAGATATAGTATTGCAGCAGCTGGAGGAAAGCACTGGTCTTTTAACTGGTTTTAGCTGTGCGTTTTTGAAAGGAAGGAAGGAAGGAAGGAAGGAAGGAAGGAAGGAAGGAAGGAAGGAAGGAAGGAAGGAAGGAAGGAAGGGAAGGGAAGGGAAGGGAAGGGAAGGGAAGGGAAGGAAGGAAGGAAGGAAGGAAGGAAGGAAGGAAGGAAGGAAGGAAGGAAGGAAGGAAGGAAGGAAGGAAGGAAGGAGGGAGGGAGGGAAGGAAGGAACGGAAGGAACGGAAGGAAGAAAGGAAGGAAGGAAGGAAAGAAGAGAGAGAGAGAGAGAGAGAGAGAGAGAAAGAAAGAAAGAAAGAAAGAAAGAAAGAAAGAAAGAAAGAAAGAAAGAAAGAAAGAAAGAAAGAAAGAAAGAAAGAAAGAAAGAAAGTCAAGCATCTGGAAGGTAACAGTTATTGACTCCCTGATTGAATGGTTTGGAGAAACTGTGAATGTTTTTTTAAAAACTTTGGGGAAAAATGGTTTCAAGGAGATGTGTGTTTGACATTATAGCAATGGAGAGCAAGACTGTTGACGCTTCCCTCTTATTCTGCCATGGAAAAAAGATTCCAGTATGATCTCTAGAGGGCTACTTCATTCTTGGCTCTCTCACAAGGACACCTGATTACAGAAGGAAATAAATAATCGGTGAATAAAGACCTTACCCATTTTTTTCTTCTATCCTAGAAAAAAAGATAAAACCAGAATTAGTCCACTTCCCTTCTTCTTCTAATTGTTTTGAATTGTGAGTTTTCGGTGTCTGGAAGGACATGATTCTTGACTCCCCGGCTGCCTTTGGATTGGTGTGTCACGAATTGCTAAGTCCTGTTTTAGTCTGAGAAGCAGGGGAGATCCCAGAATAGTCCAAGTCAATAAGCATCCTCATTCAATTGAGTAACGTTCATTCCAAATTAGCTGGAATAAAGCACCAATTTCCTTGACAAGACTGAGTCCTCATATTTCAGGTGTGCCGTTCCAATCACAACGTGGCTTGAATGGTGTCTGACTGGACTCAAAGCATTGGCTAAGAGATGTGAAAGGAGCAAAGAAACACCAACTATATAGGTGGCAATTCCCCATTTTGCTCTCATCACCTCCCAATGTCATGTGCAAACCCAAATAAAAACCACTCATGTTTCAGGGAGGTGTGGTGCCAGAGCTCCGAATGGAGGCAGGCAAACACAGTTTCCTCAGAAAAGCATCTATTGCAAACTATGCACCATTTTCCTACACCTGAAATTAAAAAGCAATTAAAATTATAAGTATTAGAAAGAGTTGTTGAGTTTGGCACTCAACTCCAGAGAAAAAGTCCACATCTTAATCTTTTGAAACATAACTTTGACTGTGACAGGCACACATGGATAAAGTAACTGAAAACAGGAGAAATGCAGAGATATTTACTCTTCTCTGATGAGGTTTCTAAAGAAACAAAACCCACAATGGTTAACACTTTTGCTTCCTAATGACACTACATTCCTTAAAAAAAAAAGAATAGGATCATACAGCATATCTGCTGCATTATTTCAGGTGTGGCAATAGCAACCCCCTTTCCTTCTCAATTGATCTGGATAAATTAACCTGCCACGTTGGCAAAAACCTGGTTTGTAGACCCATACCATGTGCTGTTACTGGCAACCACACTACCGTTAAAACGACTTCTATATTATTTACACAGCATACCTGAAGAGCTTTTGAATCTTTTTGGTGATCATGGCTCCCAGGCAGGGAATAATGGGAATTATAATTCTGCATAAGGCACAGTGATTTCAATAATGTTAAAAAAAAACTTTTAAAAGTGCTTTCAAGGAGAGGTGCGTTTGATATTACAGCAATGGTGAGCAAGATTGTTGACGCTTCCCTCTTATTCTGCCATGGAAACAAGATTCCAGTATGATCTCTAGAGGGCTACTTCATTCTTGGCTCTCTCACAAGGACACCTGATTACAGAAGGAAATAAATAATCGGTGAATAAAGACCTTACCCATTTTTTTCTTCTAACCTAGAAAAAAGATAAAACCAGAATTAGTCCACTTCACTTGTTCTTCTAATTGTTTTGAATTGTGAGTTTTCAGTGTCTGGAAGGACATGATTCTTGACTCCCCGGCTGCATTTGGATTGGTGTGTCACAAATTGCTAAATCCTGTTTTAGTCTGAGAAGCAGGGGAGATCCCAGAATAGTCCACGTCAATAAGCATCTACATTCAATTGAGTAACATTCATTCCAAATTAGCTGGAATAAAGCACCAGTTTCCTTGACAAGACTGAGTCCTCATATTTCAGGTGTGCCGTTCCAATCACAACGTGGCTTGAATGGTGTCTGACTGGACTCAAAGCATTCTATCTAATTGTCGGCTCTACTTCATTCTTGGCTCTCTTACAACACCTGACCACAGAATTAAAGAAATAATCTGTCAATAAGGACCTTACCTGTATTAGTTTTGCACGCTAGAAAAAAGAAATACCAGAATTAGTCTACTTCCCTTCTTCTTCTTTTAACTGGTTTCAGCTATGAGTTTTTGGCGGAAAGAAAGATTACCAAGCAACCGGAGAGTCACAATTACTGACTCCGCGACTGCATGTGGATTGGTGTGTCACAAATTGCTAATGCCTGTTTTAGTTTGAGAAGTAGGGGAGCTCTCGGTGCAGTCCACACCAATAAGCATCTCTATTCCACTAACGTGCATTCCAACTTCGCTGGAAGAAAGCACCAATTTCCTCGAAAAGGTTGAGTTTTCATGTTTCAGGTGTGCAATTCCAATCACAATGTGGCTTGACTGATGTCTGATTGGATTCATAGTGTTCTATCTAATGGTCAGCTAAGAGATGTGAAAGGAGCACAGATACACCAATTACATAGGTGGCAATTCCCCATTTTGCTCTCGTCGCCACCCAGTCTCATGTGAAAACCCAAATAAAAACCACTCCTGTTTCAGGGAGGCATGGATCAAGAGCTCCAAATGGAAGCAACCACAGTTTCTTAGGAAAAGCATTACAAACTCTGTGCTATTTTCTTAAACCTGAAATGAAAAAGGAGATAATATCAGGAATATCTGCAGTGTTGAATTTGGTGCTCCAGGGAAAGAAGTCCACATCTTAATCTTTTCAAAGATGACAGGCACATATGGAAAAAGTAACTGAAAACAGGAGAAAGACAGTGATACTTACTATTTTCAAATTACGTTTCTGGGGAGGGAAAACCCACAATAGTTAGCACTTTTGCTTCCTAATGACACTACATTCCTTTAAAAAAAATGAATAGGATCTTCTAAATTGGCATATCTGTTGTATTATTTCAGGTGTGAAAGTAGCAACCCCCATTCCTTCTCAAACTGATCTGGAGAAATTAACCTGCCACATTATCACAGCTATAGTTGCTTGTGATACACCAGAATGAATGTATCTCACCTGGCGATGGAAGAGAATGTTATCTTTGTTGTCCTAGGAATGAAAATTAAGAAAGAAAGAAGATTGTCAAGCATCCAGAAGGTCCCAATTCTTCACTCTGACTGCATTTTGGTTAGTCTGTCACAAATTACAAATTCTGTTTTAGTCTGAGAAGCAGGGGAACTCCCAGGGCACTCCACGTCAATTATTCATTGCAACTTAGCCTATGAGTGCAGTGGTTACCATGGCATGGGTTTGCCAGGTCCCTCTTCACCACCGATGGGAGGTTTTGGGGCGGAGGCTGAGGAGAGTGGGGTTTGGGGAGAGGAGGGACTTCAATGCCATAGAGTCCAGTTGGCCAAGTGGCCATTTTCTCCAGGTGAACTGATCTCTATTGGGTGGAGAACAGTTGTTATAGCAGGAGATCTCCTGCTAACTACCTGGAGGTTGGCAACCCTAAAGATAGGGCCCCGTAGCACTACTTCATCTAATATGGTCAAGGCTGATCTAGGCTTTTTTCAAGCCACACAACTGTCAACCCTACCATGGTGCCTTCTCTTCCATTTGTAATAAGCCTGGATCAGCCTTGACCATATCAAATGTAGTAGCATGAAGTGCCGCAGAGCAGAATTCTCTCTCTCTCTCTCTCTCTCTCTCTCTGCTAGCAATGTAGCAAGGACTCTATCTCTATCTTTTCCCTTTTTATCAGGTATGTTGTTTCCTCAAAAAGGCTTTCTTCACTCCTTAATCAGTTTGGACTGCTGAGCACTGCTAACAGGAGCCTCAGATTCACCGCAGCACAATGTTCTATGAAGATATCCTGGCTTGAAGCAAATGACATGGCACGAAAATCAGTCCACCAATCTGTCCTGCCACCAGTGCTGAGTATGAGTGGGATACATAAGAAACTGTCAGGGCAAATGGTCACCTCACTAGAAAGACAAAAATACCTTTCTTTACTTCCTTTATCCCTTAGAAGCTCCTTGATCCACTGATCTTGAGCAGCATAGTTTTGAATCTAATATCTGAGGGATATAAGAACTGAGATAAATTTTGCCACTGCCAATGTAGCCTTGGGATCCCTATCAATAAAAAAGGCATTATATCAGACACTGAGGCATTGCATTTATATATTAAAAGAGGAGAGCTATATTGTGCTCTAAGGTCCTCATAGAAACAGACAAAAATACCAGAAATTACAGTATTGAGAGAAACAGGAGCACTTTCTAAAACTACAGCTATAGTTGCTTGTGATACATCAGAATGAACGTAGTTCACCTCAGAAAGGACCTCATGGTTCTCTGTGATTTCCTAGGAATGCAAAGAGAGAGAGAGAAGGAAATTATCAAGCCCCTGGAAGGTCATAGTAACGTTCATTGGCTCCCTGATTGCCTTTGGGTTGGTGGGTCACAAATGGCAAAGGCCTGTTTTAAACCAAGAAGTAGGAAACTCCCAAGGGCAGTCCATGCCATCAATATGCCATTTGTAAAGCAACTGTGTCAGGTGGAAGATTCCACAAGGTACACCATTGTCATGCCTTCAGTCTCCCTTTGTGTTATTTTTCAAAAAGGGATCCACTAACAGGTCAAAGTAAGTTAATCATTCGAACTTGTTATTTCAAGTGCCAATTATGACCAGCCTAATATCAGAACTTGTTGATTCTGAACACCCATACTGCACTACAAATTCCTAGACCAAATGCAGTTAGAGTTGCCATCTCTGAATTGGGAAATTTCTGGAGATTTGGGGCAGAGCCTGGGGAGGGAGGGATGTGATTGCCACAGAGTTTGCCCTCCAAAGCTGGCATTTTCTCCAGGGCAACTGATCTGTGTAGTATGGAGATCAGTTGTAATTCCAGATCTCCAGGCCTCACCTGGAGGTTGGCAACCACATTTGCAGTGCTGTTTAAAACTTACAATCATTCTTATTGGTAGGCATTTTTATTAGGTATTTTCTTTGGTATAGAAAATGATCTAGGGATAGGTGGCAAAGCTATGGGTACTGGTTGAACATTACCTCTAAATACTACCAGCATTTATGTTATGAATTTGGATTATACCTTTATGAAAAGAGGCTTGTGTAAAACTAACTTCCATGTTTTATTGCCCAATTTAAGCATCCCTTTAAAGGAGCTGCAGGGACCCTGATATGTTTAGTCTGCATTTTTCTTTCAGAATAAAATGGGCAGAAGGAATGCACAAGAACATCATATCAAACAGCTGGTTAGAGAAATGCACACTGAATTCCAGGGGAATTTTTTTTAATTGAGTGCTTTAACAGTTGTAAGAGCAAAGGAAAGTTTGTTCATTTATTACATTAATTCCCAGCATGCACCCCAAAAAGGCCATATACAGCTTTGCAAAGTTTTTTTACCCTCCTAATGATGTTTAGAGGAGTATCTATCAAGGCATTAGTGGCCCAGTTTCTTTCTCAGGTTTGGATCCATCCTAGATTTCCATGAGCACAAAGGGGGATGATTTTCATCAATCCCATTGGGAGGAAGAGAATGGCTATAATCTCCATATTATAACTGATTTGAAGTGTGTAATTGATGGGAGAAAAGTGGAAGAAGGGTTTTGTTTTTTTTGAGCTTTTGTGACTACAGGTTGATACAATATCTACGGGTCTGAAAGATGGAGGCCCACAAGAAAACTTAATATGAGGCTCCCATTTATTTAAAAGCAGAAATGAAAAATTGTACAGTACATGTTAGGGAGACTAACTCTGCTCTACATCTTATCTGGTAGCATGACAAGAGAGAAACACATAAATGTCAAACTGTCAGAGATGTATGATTTTGTTGTGGTGGGGACAATGCTGCTGGAGTAACATTTGCACAGGTGATCACAGTAATGGGCAAAAGCTTCCCATGTTACCTCATGAAACAGAAAGAGAATAAACACACCCTGCACTTCACTTGAGAAACATTTGGGGGAAATACCATTTTTAAACTTAAATTTACCTCATTCTTGTTGCCTTCTAGTCCAGTTTCCTGTAGAAGAAAAGAGACGGTTACTTCTAAACTCCTGCATATGAAAGCGAAATGAGGAGTAGCATAAATCAGAGGACCAAATGCATGGTTTCTTAGAAATCTGTATATCTGGATTCTGATGCTCTTATCAAACTTCAAAATGGCAGACGTTTAGCCGTTTTCTTCAACTGCTAATCGTTTCCCTTCTCCCGCCCCTGCCCTAACACTCACCTAAAAGAAAAAAAGTCACGCGCTTTCTCACCCTATACATGGCAGGCCCATCCCCAATCACCTTTCCGCCAGAACCAGGAGCAGCGCTCTTTCCGGAAGTTACGACCGTACAATTTCCATCTAAAATCACCATTCACTTTTGTCGTATATAAATCTGTGTTTCAAAGTAGATTGTCCTATTACAATATAATTTTTTTACCAGTTCAGTCTCCTCTTCTGTAGGTAATGGGATTCCTCTGGACTCTTCCAGGCCCAGAAGCCATAATAGGAGAATCCCAGTGAGAAACTCCAGCCTCATCGTGTCCGGATCTCTGTTGCTCTATAGTAGGCCTTTTGGAGAGTTATCCAGAATTACTGGATACCTCTTATTTATATCAGAGGTAGAGCCATAAAAACTTTAGAAGCCACCAGATACTTCCTTCTTATACTCTGACGGTCTCTTCCCTGCCTATTATCTGTCCCTTGATGCTCCTTTCTTCCTTGTTCTCTTCATCTGCACCCTTTCTTGTTTATTTTTCTTATCTTTTTTGGCAGACACAAACAGTTATACAATATATTTGAGAAGGGGCAATCCTATATCAATCATATAACCTTTTATGGAATTTTGATCTATTTACACAACAGAAAGAATAGAAGATTATTCATCAGGGACTTGCTTGACAAAAGAAATAGCACAAGGCAGGAAACCAGTTCCATAGCCAGAAATGGCATGGGAATAATGGTACACTGTGGGGAAGTCATCATGAGATACTGGCCTTTTATGCATGGCTGTTTCCCTCATGGTCACCCCCCTGGCTCCTTTGGGGCTTTGCTTTGATTATGCATGCCTTTTCCAACCATCAGAGGTTGCCTCACTCTCTCCAAGTGTTTCCACGCATTTTGTCCACATTTTCAGTCTCCTCTTCTGTAGGTAATGGGATTCCTCTGGACTCTTCCAGGCCCAGAAGCCATAATAGGAGAATCCCAGTGAGAAACTCCAGCCTCATCGTGTCTGGATCTCTGTTGCTCTATAGTAGGCCTTTTGGACTGTGGCTTAATCCTGGGTACTCATTTTAACAAACTCGAAAGGACAGAAGGCTGAGTCAACCTTGAACTGGCTACCTGAAACCGACTTCCATCGGGGTCAAATTTAGGTTGTGAGCAGAGCTTTCACTGCAGCTTACCATTCTGCGCCACGGGGCTCTTGTAGCTTTGGCGGGGGAGGAGGATATTTTTGGATCTTTGGCTACATGGATGCTTAGATGCAGTGGTATCTAGGAGTTCCTTTCATCACTTTAGGGACCAGCATGAAAGATGCATGCAGGATATTTTAATCAGCTAATTAGCAAATCCAGGTGGCTGCTGTAAAGATACAGGAAAGGTTGCTGTGGGTGCAGATGTTCTCCCATGCCTCCGGTGCAATTTTAAACCTTCCAAAACTGTAATTTGTACTGCATGATACAAAATACACATTTGTACTGCATGATACAAAATACACATTTTCTCCCTTAGAAATTTAAATCACTATAGAAGCATCTATCTATCAGTGGGTTATAGATCAAATCAAGCCTGAACTGACCCTAAAAGCTAAAATAACTAAACTGAGGCTATCGTATTTTGGTCACATTATGAGAAGGCAAGAGTCACTGGAAAAGACAATCATGCTAGAAAATGTTGAAGGCAGCAGGAAAAGAGGAAGACCCAACAAGAGATGGATTGACTCAATAAAGGAAGCCACAGCCCTCAATTTGCAAGACCTGAGCAAGGCTGTCAAAGATAGGACATTTTGGAGGACTTTCATTCATAGGGTCGCCATGAGTTGGAAGCGACTTGATGGCACTTAACACACACACACACACACACACACATAGAAGCATAGGAGGAGAGGACTCAACACCACCTCACTCAGCAATGCAGCCACCTGGACCTGCTAAAGGTTTTTAAGAAAAAATTATAACAGATCTTTCATGTTTAGTCTGGTTTGGCTCTCCAGTGAATAAAGCCCACTGAATAACAAATTGTGATAGGCATAAGATAGGCATCAGACAGATGGTTATAGCCAGGGTGAGGGGGCACTGCCCCATTGGAAATCCTGTTTTGCCCTACCTTTTGAAAAGCTGGCACTGAATTTGTGACAAGTCAGATTCCATTTAAAAAACTTGGTACCAGTGGCGGGGGCAAAAGAAACTAAAGCTAAATCCAAGCAAGAGGGAGATAATGTGTTCAGGAAGACAGATGTTCTGGAGGGACTAGATGGCATTTGCAGAGCAGGTTAACAGTTTGAGGGGGGTGCTCATGAACCCAGCATTGTGGTTTGAAAAGCGAATTAGTGCCATGGTCAAGAGTATCTTCCATTAGCTACATTTCGTTCTCCAAGACTTTCCTTTCTTAGATTCTAATTAGCCTTTCCTTTCTGGCGGTGCTAATCCATGCTTCTACGAACTCATGGTTGAATTACTGTAATGCTCTGGATAGGGAGCTGCCCTTAAAGATAACCCAGAAACTGCAACTAGTTCAGAGTGTGAAAGCCCAATTATTATCAGGGGCTTGCCAACCGTCTTCCTCTATATTTCCCCATGTGCCAATCATGCTCCCGTAGCTGCCACCCTCTGGTTGTTCCCTTGCTTAAGGTTACCCACACGGTAACCAGAACCCACAGCTTACCAGAACCCAGGCCTCTTCGCCTTATGGAATGGGCCCCCTGAAGGATTGGGGGGGTGCCATCCTTAGAAAATCTTAGGAGATCCTGTAAAGCTGTTTTATTTGCTACGGTTTTTAATGGCTGCAGGAATGTAAGCTACAAGCATTTTCTTGTGAAGGAAGGATTAATGGGATTTTGACTAATTTTGACTAATATAATTTTGACTAATATATTTGGGTCTTAAGGTGGCCCTGAGCCACAAAGGACAAGTGGAGTATAAAGATGGGTAAAAAATAAATAAACCCATTTCTTAAATAAAGGTGGGGTAAAAATAAATAAATCCATGTGTGCACCAGTTTGGCTTGGAAACACCCTGGGAAGAGGAAGACTGGGCTGGTAAAATAATAGATCGCAAATGAAGGCATATTAAGTCTCAAATTATATACTTTCACTGGGAGGGGGGGAGCAACAAGAATGAAATTTATAATAAAATGGCCAAGAGTTTGCAAAATTATGCAATCCTGGGGGAGAATCAACACAAGACGCAACTGATGTTTCCTGCATTTAGATTAACTCTCTCAGCTGCCAGAGGCACAAGCACAGAAGCTACAGAAGACACTGCAAGTAGAGGAAATAAGAAATACAACCAAAGCTCTCGAACCTTGTAAAAGATTCCATCCAGAAAGCTTCAAAGTTGAATGCTATAAAATCTTCATTGGCCTGCTGGTCCCACGACTGGCTGTCTTATATCTAGCTAATAAACCTCCTCAGGCATATCGATAGGTTTCCGTCCTTGTCCTGTAAAGAGATACAGTAGAACTTGCTCTGTAGTTTCTGTTTGTACTTCTCTGGGTGGAACAGGCAGTGACCATGCAAGGCGAAGTGGTGATGTGTCTCTGGTCAGCAGTAGCAACTATGAGAGTGGACCACCTGATGCTCACTCAGATGTGGCTGTGCTCCCTGTTGCCTTCACTGGTGTCTGGGGGGAAGGTTACAAGCATATGCATATGGGAAGGGAAGGCATCTTGGCCATCTTCTCGTCACTGGGGGTGTGGGGGGGAGAGGTAGTTGTGAGTTTGCTGCATTGTGCAGGGGGTTGGACTAGATGACCCTGGTGGTCCCTTCCAATTCTATGATTCTATGTACTGTGCCAGCTGTGTAAAGAAAAGTTGTTTGCCGAGCAGCAGGAACAGTCATTTTTGTCTCTTCTTTGAGTTGAATGTGATTAGCTTAAATTACACCATCGATTTTAACGGGATAACATTCAGCTCTTATTGAGGCAGGATCAAGGTCTGTGGAGGCTTAGAACACTGACAAAGCCCCTCCTTGCAAACATGCTCTTGATGTTGACCAATCTCTACTTCTATGCCAATTGAGTCCTGTACTAGTTGCACCATAGTGGCAGCATCATAACAAGCTTATGTTGTCCCAGAGTCCTCACCATAAGGTTATTTTCAAGATATGCTTATCTTGCCTTAGCATCCTATGATTTTCCAGCTGGTATAGTAGGATCATAAGACACCACTATAAACAAATGCCTATTATCTATAGAAAAAAGTTGACTTTATCTGCTTGATATCAAAGTTTATCAGAGTGCTTCTGATTAGGGGTGTGCAGCAATTTTTTCCAGTATGTTTCAGATATGGGTTTAATTTTTGGAATTTTTTTGGAAAATCTGAAAAAAGCCAAATTCCCATACTGATATGGGGTTTTCCCTGCTTTTTCGAATATCCGAAAATTTTCAGATCTATTAAACCCTATGGGAAATCTTTGTGGGGCTTGAGGGGGGGGGAGGTTTTTTTAAGGTAGAGCCACCAAATTTCCAGCATAGCTTCTCCTTAGAATAACCCCTAAGTTTGGTAAAGATTGGGTCAGCGGTCCAATTTTATGAGCCCCCAAAGAAGGTGCCCCCATCCATTCTCCATTGTTTCCAATAGGGCCCCATAAATTGGACCCCCTGACACAATCTTCACCAAACGGGGGTTCTTGCAAGGAGAGTCACCAACAGCTATGCTGCAAATTTGGTGCCTCTACCTCAACCTTCCCCTCCCAGAGCCCTGCAAAGATTTCCCAGTAGTTTCCTTATGTTGGGGTGGGGGGTGTTTCTCTGTGATTCTCAGCTCTGACATAGCTCAATGTTATGTCAATGGGGGATGTTTGAGGGACTGTGTGTGTGTGTGTGGGGGGGTGTTGTTCAAGAGAGAGGCACCAAATTTGCTGCATAGCTTCTGATGACTCTCCTTACATGAATCCCCAAGTTTGGTGAAGATTGGGTTAGGGGTCCAATTTTATGAGCCCAAAAATGGAGCAAAAATGCAGGCCCTTTGCAGCCAAACACCACTTCTGGTTAGTGCCTGCCATCTCTGGTCATCTTATTCTTTCCCTCATGGCACTAAAAGGAGGAAGAAGAGGACAGCAGCAGCAGCCAGCCCAAACATTGCTGGTGCTGAATGACCACCTTCTCTGGCTGCCACCTTCTATCCCTTCTAGGTGCAAGGAAAAGGTGGTGATGTTGGCAGGAAAAGGAGCAGAGGAAAGGCAGGGCTGTTGTGACAGATCTACCATTGCCAGCACTCAGTACCTGAATTCTTGACCACCTTTGTGTTTTCCATTCCAGCAGTCTTCCCCCCCAGCCCAAAAAATCTTGGAGGTGGCTTGTCAACTCCCATAGCTGCTGAGATCTTGCAATGGTACACTGGGGATTTTGGGATTTTGAAATCCCTATTGCTTCCCTCCCCTCATTCTTAGATTTTTAAAAGATTTTTCAAAAGATTTTTCTATACTCCTGGGGTGTTCCCAGAAATATCTTGCCTTTCAGGATATGACCTTCTTTGGCAGGTTTTTTGAGCTATATCTTGGGGCACTGTTCAGAATTAGATATATGGTTTTTAAAAATCTGTAACATGGCATACCATTGGTTATTCAGGAAGCTACTAATTGATTTTATCCATATTACATGCATAGAAAATGAGTTCAGACAAGCTGCTTGACAAAACTATCAAATAAACTGACATGAATGTATTATTTATACATCATTTCCCTTAAAGTTTATTGAAGACAGTATCTCTAATATCACAAAAAGAATTTGCTTTGTCTACAACCAAGCAAAGAAAGATACAAGAGAAACCTGAGTAAGTCTGTATGGCATGATTATGTTATTTTTGTCTATTGGCAGAAAGAAAAGTAAATATTTAAAGATTTTTTTAATGATTTTTTTTCCATTTTATAGAGTCTCTTGAATGAGGTTAGTAGACTGGTTTACTACATAAGGAGAATGTTTTGAATGCTGTATATATTCAGGATGGATTTATTACATTGCTTATAAAGACATTGTTTACTTAGAAGCATGGAAGCATTTGTCCGCCTTTGGGAAATTAAGTAGATGACTGGGGAAGGCACTGGCAAACCATCCCGCAAACAAAGTCTGCCTTGGAAACGTTGGGATGTGATGTCACCCCAGGGGTCAGGAATGACCTGGTGCTTGCACAGGGGACCTTTACCTTTTTAAGTTTACTGAATATACAGTTGTAAAACTGAATATACAGTTGTAAAAAGGCAAGTCAGCCTTGCCAAAAGAATAATTTTTTTTTAAAAAAATGAATGTAACATTTTTCGATGTATCACATGACTTAAAGTAAAAGAGATATATAAATTGGTCATTCAGTTTTGAACAGTTTTGAACAGTGTCCTTAGTGGGGTTTCAGTTATGTACTCCAACTATTTATGAGTATCAAATTGTGTTTAAAGTAAAAAATAGTTATATTTAGTGACTGGAAAGGTCTTTCATTTGCCCTTAAAAGATAAAAGCATGAATCCTAACTGGTATACTATAAGGATATGTGCTCAGATATAACTGAGCCATATGTATAGCCAATATATTCTGTCTCCCAAAAATATCCAGGATTTTTCAGGACACTGAAAATTGTATCTTGAAAAATCTCAAAAATATTCTGAGTTAACCAAGAATATCAGGAGCTGGCATTTGCAGGTGCCTAGAACTGGGGTTTTTTTGTTTGTTTGTTTTTACTTTACCCCCTCCCCTTTCCCTTGTGTTTCTGAGTCTCCTGGTGCTTGGTATGGGCTTGCCAGGCTGCTTTAGGAAAGATTCTGTCAGTTTCAAGTGTTTTTGTTGTTGTTTTAATTAAAATTTCATTCTTTGCTGGAGTTCGTTTGTGTCAGGTTGGCTGTTCTTGTTTTACAGTGAGATTCTCATGTTTTACATAATTTCAGATTCTCAGGTTTTACATGGGTTGGGCTTAATCCCAGTTTGCATTAGAGTTCCTATCAGGTAGATATTTGGGTTTTACATTTTTGTGGGGTTTTCCCCTCCATAGGAAATAATGGAGGATGAATGGGGGCACCTTGTTCAGGGGCTCATAGAATTGGACCCCTTGGTCCAATTGGCTTGACTTTTGGGGGTTATTTAAAGGACAGCAGCTCCATGGCTATTTTGAGGCCAGTATGTTTACCCCCCCCCCCCATTCCTTATAGGGAATAATGGAAATATCAGAATAAAGGAAAATATCAGAAACTCACCAAGAATGTGGATCTGAATACAGGTGTTTGCAACCAGGGAAAACCAATATTTTTCAGCTCTAATATATCCAGATTTTCCAGATCCCAAAAATACAATTTTTTGGCTGCACACCTCTAATACACTTTACAGTTTGTACAGAATTAGTAGTAGTTTCCAAAATATTATAGTTGTCATTGCAGCCAAAGGACTGCAAGCTTTAGATGCTACCTCATAGTCTGAATATTTCCAACTGATGGATTTTCACCAGAGATGAACAGGAGTCTTATGGCATCCTAAAGATGAACAAATTTATTCTAGTATAAGCTGTCAAGTACTAGTCTTATTGGAAAAAAATTAGGTAGGATCCAACACCAGCAAACTAAAATATTTGCAATATAATCCTAAACAGAGTTACACCCTTCTAAGCCTACTAACTTCAATGGACTGAGAAGAGTATAACCACGATGAGGAATACATTATTATTGAATAGATTTGCCAACTGACTGGAAGAGAGGAAAAATGTTCTGTCCCTTTAATAGAGATTTACTGGGAGATTTACCAGGTGATATTATTTGCTTTATGGAATGAAAAGCTTCCACTGCTCATTTCCATGCATGAAGTCTCTGCTAAAATGACAGGACATTTTTCTCAAGTCTATTGGCAATCGTATATTTGTGGTATAAGTGTTCACAGATAGCATAATGGGAGCAATCCTGAACAGGCCTTTTGGAAAGTAAGTCCCTTGTTATTTAATTGAACGTATTCAGTGCTCTCAGGATTGCAGGCAGTGGGTTGGATCCAGACTAATGTTTCTGCGCCTGCAAAGATTTCTGCTTGGTTGTCAGCTCCCCCCACCCCCCATGGCAGCCTGAACTCCCCAGTCAGATTCTTAGGGGTCTCCTTCTTCCAGGAACAGGATTTCAGGGGGCATTTCAGGCTGTTGTGGGAAGCAGGACAGTGGGAAATTTGCATTCAGTGAACAGAAATCCTTGCAGTAGTGGAAATAACTCATCTGAATCCAGGTCATTAATTACAAATGACAGATTCTAGCACTCAGGTATAAAGAAAGCTATTATTGGACAAGCCTATTAATGCCTTAGAGGTGACATATTTTCATCTACCTAGCTTCATAACAAAATATAGTTCATACATTCTGAAGCTTTCCTTGTCTAGATACAGAACTTTGCCTTTTATTATAGATGTTGTAGAATTCACTGTTGCATCTGGCATCATCCAAATGGCTCAAGGGCATCCAAAAATGTTTCATTAATTAGAGATTGACAGCAGGATTTACAGAGCTATCCTATGCAGAGTTACTCTCATCTAAAACTTGTTGAAATCAATGGACTTAGACTGGCATAATTCTACACAGGATTACATTTACAATGTTATTTAGGTTAAACTGACATAAGGCTACTACAGGATACCACCCACATCAGCTTTGCCCCAAACGAACCTCACAGCATAACTACTTCATCAACAAATACAGGATCACTAGGGGGCACTAAACCTATAGCTGCAAGAAAAAGGAATGCAGTATATTTATTACAGTGTATAAATGAGCAAACAAATCTCTACTTTAAAAATACCGTGAATGGTATTAAATAGTGTTAAAGAGCATATACCTGAAGAAGTGAGCTTTGACTCACAAAATTTATACCCTGGAACACTTTGTGGTCTTTAAGGTGTTTCTGGACATTAATTTTGTTTTATTACAAAAGACTAACTTGGCTACTCACCTGACATTTTAATCCAGTGATTCCGAACACATGGATGAAGAGACCATCTCATTTCAAATGTGATCCCAAAGCTGCAATCTTATGCTCATTTACATGGGATTAAATCCCATTGAACCGACTAGTATTAGTTCTCCTGAGTAATAATGCACAGGATTTGGCTGTCATCTTGTTAACTAGTATTGATGTCACTGCTGTTGTCTTATGTGTTTCTGTTGGCCTTAAGCAGAAAAAGGAGGCCCCAAAGGCAGAAACAAAAAGGCAGCAAAACCTGGGGAAGAACAGGTCCACAGAGGCCTGCTCTGCAGCTACTCCTCCCACTTATCTGTCCTGTTGGTGAGTAGGGTTGCCTGGTCCTTCTTCGCCTCCGGCAGGAGGTTTTGGGGGCAGAGCCTGAGGAGGACGGGGTTTGGGGAGGAAAGGGACTTCAATGCCACAGAGTCCAATTGTCAAAGCGGCCATTTTCTCCTGGGGAACTGATAGCTATCGGCTGGAGATCAGTTGTAATAGCAGGAGATCTCCAGCTAGTACCTAGAGGTTGGCAACCAACCCTATTGGTGAGTAATGCTCCCACTTGATGTACCCCTTAAACAAGTGTGAGTAGGCCACCATCATGGTGCAAGATGCCATGTTCCACAGCCATGGGGCTGACTGACATAGCAGGGTTGCCAACCTCCAGGTACTAGCTGGAGATCTCCTGTTATTACAACTGATCTCCAGTGGATAGAGATCTGTTCACCTGAGAAAATGGTTGCTTTGACAGTTGGATCTATGGCATTGAAGTCCCTCCCCTCCCCAAAGTCCACCCTCCTCAGGCCCCACTCCCAAAATCTCCAGGTAATTCCCAACCCAGAGCTGGCAACCCTACTAATATAGCCCCATGCTGCACAACTTGGCATCTGATCCATCCACGCATGGCCTCAGATTTATAATCCCTGCCAGGAGTTGCCAATGCCATTGGCCATGTATGTGTGGGAGCGTTGAGACAGGAATTAATAGGTAGTGCAGAGGTCATCCACATCCTGTGCCTATGGGCTCCCCTGTGATCTTGGATGGAGTAACTTTCCACTGATTCTGGGGGGCATTCACAGGCTAGGATGGTTTAAGAAGTTGACTAACTCCTGCCATGTCTTCCAGCCCACCCCTTCCTATGCTGGCATCGGGGACTATGCCAGCATAGCACTGGTGGGTAGCAGGGCTGTGCCAGTGCCTGGCACCAGTGTCCCAGGGTGCTCTGCCAGAGTATCTCGGGGGTATGTTGGGGTAGTGGCCAGTTGTCACCCACAGTGTTTTCCTGCCCCCAACATTGCACTGTGGGTAATGTTTTGAAGGCTTCAGGAAAAACTAGTTGTAGAACAGGATAACCAGTTATTATCTTGAATGATCTTGGAGGTGGTCCTGTCCTGGGTCCTTGTCTGACAGTCCTGTAAGAAGGCTGGTGCCCTTCTATCACACACCTTTATGGTGTGCAGCCATGCTGCTGCCACTATGGGTGGCAACAAGCACTCGTTCCTCTTCTTTCCCTCCCTGATGGATGAAGGAGGGGCTTGAGGTATCGCTATGAGTGAGCAGAAAAGGGGGAGCCATGAAGCTTTCTCTTGGTTTACTGTGGGCAGATCTCCTACCTACTCCCTTCCCTGTCACCTCACAGGGTATTGTCAGTTTTTAAACTCTGAATACTCTGTATAATCAATATAATTTCCATTGCTTTTGACGTCTCTGTTTTTTAATCACTAAAAGGATCACAGTGCCAACCTAAGAAGAGTTACATCCTTCTGAGCCCAATGACTTCAATAAAGGGTGTACCTCTACTACAAATTGCACTGCCAGTTGGTTAATTTAAGAAATAAAAGTTCATTCACAATCATATGGAGATCCCAAGGTTCTTTAACTTATTCCAGATTGGATGCAGTTAATAATCTACAATCACACTATAACTCGAATGCTTATATTTTAATTCTGACCCTTCTCCAAGGAGTTCAGGGCAGGGTACACATTTTCCACCCTCCCCCATTTTATAGTCATAACAGCACCATGAGATAACTTAGGATGGGAGAGGAAAGCAAGGCCCAAGATCAACCAGGCCTTCATGGCTGAGTGGGGATTTGAATGCGGGTGCCCCCAGTCCAATATTCTAACCAATACACCACATACTGATAATACATCTATGCTGCAAACACAGACGGTTGAATGGTTTAAAATTCTGATTTGGACCCTATTTGGTTAGGGTTGCCAGGTCCCTCTTTGCTACGGGCAGGAGGTTTTTGGTGTGGAGCCTGAGGAGGGAGGGGTTTAGGGAGGGGAGGGACTTCAATCCCATAGAGTCCAATTGTGAAAGCGGCCATTTTCTCCAGGTGAACTGATCTCTATCGGCTGGAGATCAGCTGTAATATCAAGAGATCTCCAGCTAGTACCTGGAGGCTTGCAATCCTATATTTGGTTCAGGAATACGCTTAGCCATGGCAAAGTTGAAATCTGTTTCTACAGCAAATGATAAGGCTTTCGGGCCTTGAAAGAGTGACTTCTGACCTTTGGAGTGCCATTTACTTTTCTGGTGCAACTTTAAGCTATATTGTCCTGATTATCATTGATTATTTGATTAGATATCTCTTTTTAGTTAATAATTCCTTCCAGTTTTACAAACCAGAGGGTAGAAACCTGCACTGAGAGGATGCCTTTCATCAGAAATCTTGGGCCACGCGAGAACTTTCCCAATGAATTACTTCCCAGCACACACTTGTATTTGTAGACCTCAAACAAAATACTGAGTAGAAGAAGCTGTAACCAAAACACACATTAACAGAATCACATTCCACAGCTCTTGCTGGCTTGAATGATTTCAAAATGCAAGTTGAGGATGTGTATATTTCTTATAAAAAATCCTTGCACACAGAACAGGGGCATGCCAGAGACAAAGCTAAAGGCAAACATGTTAGTGTTCTAAGTATAGGGAGCTGAGTTTATTGTGGGAAGGATTCAAACATGTTCCCTCTCCAATAGTTTCTACGGTGCTGTTCAGGAAAAAAACCTACATAATGTGATTTTTCTGATTGTGTGCTTCCACCGCTCCAAACCACCGCTCTTAACCACTACACCATGAAGATAGGCAAAATCAAACTAGTCTGCTAAGTTTGTAAAATTTGGTCTCATCCTTCATTATGAAACATATTAGCATATGTTACAGCCACAGCCCTGATGGTTGGTGTTGGGAATACTACTTTGACTACTGCAGAGGAGTGTTACCATCACTCCTCGAGTACTGTTCAGTATTTTTGGCATGTCTAGAAAACCAAACTGCCTAGAGAAATTAGTTACCAAAATGCTGTCTGCTAAAGAGACTGCATGTAGCTCCATGGGTTCTAACTGCCATCTTCCAGAAGAGCCAAGATCTTGCTGATCCCATGATAGGGTTGCTGTGAGGATAAAATGGAGAAGGGGAAAACATTGTAAGACACTTGGGTTCCACATTGGGAAAACAATGGAATATAAATTAAGTAAATAAATTTTACAGCCAGCCATGGCCCACCTGAGACTTATGGTAAGGGGTAATAATGTTAATATAGCCTTCCTTTTTGTAAGTCGCTTCAGTGCAATTCTAAGCGGAGTGACATCTGTCTTAGTCCATTGAAATCAATGGACTTAGAAGGTAAGACTGTCCTTAGGATTGCACTGTCAGAACCTTAAAACTACAATAGTCTCAGCAGCTGGATTCTGACAGGATAGATGGCAAATGGAGATGGCAAAAAGGAAAGAGTGGAGATCTCCTATAGCTGGAGTAGATGAAGGTGACTGCAACAGCTGGAAATGTGTCCTATGTATACCCCATCATAGGATCTCAAAATACATTTGCTCATCAGTGAGTGTTTATGCCAAATAAAGGTGTGATTTGTGATTTGATTTGAGTAAAGAATTCTTTTATTTTCATCTGGAAAACATGCACGTTTCATTTTTGGTCATTTTTATTTCAGTAATGTGTAAAGCGAGGCCCTTGGCTCAGAATGGTAAACTGCAGTACTGCAATCAAAAGCTCTGCTCACGACCTGAGTTTGATCCCGACGGAAGTCGGTTTCAGATAGCCAGCTCAAGGTTGACTCAGTCTTCCATCCTTCTGAGGTCGGTAAAAGGAGTACTCAACTTGCTGCTGGGGGTAAACTGTAGATGACTGGGGAAGGCAATGGCAAACCACCCCATAAACATGGTCTGCCTAGGAAACATCAGGATGTGATGTCACCCCATGGGTCAGTGCTTGCACAGGGGACTACCTTTACCTTTACCTAAAGTGTAAAGCTAGATCTAAATGGAAGAGTTCCTGTTGGGTATCAAGTACGAAATATCTTGCTGATATATTGCATGGCTGGAAAATTATGATAGCAGATAGAAAGTCCCCAGAGTTGTCACAATCTGTTTCTTAACTGCAGTGACAAGAATAACTACATCAGTAAGCTGTGCTGATAGAATTAGTGATTGCTTGTGATGTGATCCTCAAAGGGCTTATCTGAGACAGCCCACTGAAATCTAGGGAAGCGTTTATCTTATCTCTGCAGTACATCCTTGGACAATTGCAAACTAGCTGAAATGTACTGGACAAAGTTCATCCTAGCAACCTGCCTGCTACACAGCCACAGGACATCAATCACAGTCAAATTAACATTGCAAGCTGGCTTCCTGAGTAAGGCTGCCAACAGACCAGGGAAAAAAATGCCTTGTCCTTTTAATAAAGGCTTAATGAGATATTCACTTTCACGCCATGAAAAGCTCCAATTGACTATCTTGCATGGTATGTGTGTAAAGTGCCACCAAATCACAGCTAGCTCATGGCAACCCCGTATGGGGTTTTCATGGCAAGAGACTAACAGAAGTAGTTTGCCAGTGCCTTCCTCTGCATAGCAACTCTGGTAGTATTTGGATGGGAGACCACCAAGGAATAACCAGGGCTGACCCTGCTCAGCTTCCGAGATCTGATGAGATCGGGCTATGCCATGCTACTTTCCCTCCCCTATCTCCCATTAAGCATATATTAAAAGGACAGGACATTTTTCTTTAGGCCTGTTGGCAAACCTATCCCTGAGTAGGATAACTACTTTTTTTGTTCTGCTTCAGAAGGGGAAGTGAGATGAGAATAAAGGAATTGGATTCCACACATCAATTCAAAGCTGATCTTTCAAAAATGACCCTTCATTGCCCTAAATGTAGCTCACTATCACTGCAGAACTGGAAAATTTGGAAACACGCTACAAAAGTGGGACGAACCAAGATAAACAAATAGTTGTCCAATAGTTCTTGGCACCCCTATTATACCCGATAGATCAGCTTCCAAATACAACCTGGTCCTGCAGAGCAAAGAGGCTTGAGCTTCTTTGCTGGTGCAAATATTTGTTTAATTTCCCTCACCAACACAATTAATGCATGTTTGCTAACTAAATAAGCACCGTTCCAGTGAAACCAGTGGCACCACCCTGATTTTTTTTTAAATCAACAGTCAAATGAATCTGTTACTCTGGGCTGCAAGATAAAGAGAACTCAGAAACCAGCAGTTTCTTCAGCAACACCATAGACAAGGTTTTCTTAGGTTACACCTTTCATAAGGTAAGGGGCTCAGGTCAACAGCAGTGCCATTTGGTGTCATGTGACTAACTGAACTTCAGCCAGCCACATCACTGTGTGAATTGCTTTCCAGATAAGTGAAGACATAAATCTCCCTTAAAAAGGTGTGCTCTATGTCAGGTTGGGCAGAAGTCACCTCAGTCTGATACTTCTTTGTTACAGCAAACAATCATGGCATTTAATGGTATATGGAAAGTAGAAAAGAGTGAAAACTATGAGAAGTTCATGGAGGTGCTGGGTAAGATCTACCTTTCCTTTTGGCTCCTGTGAGAACATTCTTTCTTGCTGCCACTGAGTTCAGTTGTTCTTTTTATGTGTTAAGTTACTGCTGTTGTCCATCTGTACATATTTTAAAATTCATCTTTTTTATGGGGGGGGGAGAAGATTGTTTGCTAAGGGGATGATCCCTCAAAATAATACATTGGTAATTCTAAATAAAGGTTATAGCTATATCCTCCTTTTTGTCTGTGCTCCTGGGCCTTTAATAACTGTGCGGCAGGCAGATATTCAAGAGAAGCTGATAGACCATGAGAGGGAAAAACTTGGCTAGCAGTATTTTTGCTTGTGATGCAACCCTTAAATGCTCTCCTAGTTGTATTCACCCTCATAACTATCAAGTGCTTGGAACGGTGTAATGAAGAACACAGATCTTCTTTCTATAGCAGCCTTGCAGACCTAAGGAGGAGAGTATGATTGTTTCATAACACCTTATGGAAGAAAAACCATGACCGTTTCATTGTCTCCCAAATGTATTCTTTCTCAGGCTGCTATTTAGAGACTTAATACTCCTTTTCTTGGTGCCTTGCTTCCTCCTGCAGAACATGTCAGGACTCTAGCCTACCCTGGTTTTCTCTCCACTACACATGAGAAAACTCCTTCAAAAAAGCCAATTGGAAGTCCAACCTGTCCAACTTGATCCTCCTATTAGTAAATATGCTTACTCCAATTTTTTTTAAAAAGGGTTTTTGTTGTGTTTTTACTTAGTATTTTCTTTTCCTTTT
Source organism: Euleptes europaea (assembly GCF_029931775.1). NCBI lineage: Eukaryota > Metazoa > Chordata > Lepidosauria > Squamata > Sphaerodactylidae > Euleptes > Euleptes europaea. Next base: position 31,062,015 of record NC_079320.1, on the reverse strand, counting down.
AGGTGTCAATTTAGTGAAGAGAAAGCTAGGAGCCCATGACAACCTCAAGCTCACTATCCAACAAGAGGGAAACCAGTTCACTATCAAAGAATCAAGCAATTTCCGCACCATAGATATAGTGTTCACACTGGGAGTAGACTTTGACTACAGTTTAGCTGATGGAACGGAGCTCCACGTAAGAGACCTTCTCTTCTATGATGCTGTTATTTGGCAAGGCTGCTGACTGGATGCAAACCAATGCAACTCCTATAAACCTGCTTTTTGGTTTCAGTAGTTTCTAATAGCCCTGACCTGGATGGCCCAGGCTAGCCTGATCTCGTCAGATCTCAGAAGCTAAGCAGGGTCAGCCCTGGTTAGTATTTGGATGGGAGACCACCAAGGAATACCAGGGTTCCTGTGCAGAGGAAGGCACTGGCAAACCACCTCTGTTAGTCTCTTGCCTTGAAAACCCCAAAAGGGGTCGCCATAAGCCGGCTGCGACTTGAAGGCACTTCACACACACACAGTTTCTAATAATATGTAAACTCACTCAGTTTAGAGTTGTCTGTGACGTCTGTCTTTACATTATAGGGTAACTGGATCATAGAAGATGGTAAGCTTGTAGCCATATTCAAAAGGAAAGATAATGGAAAGGAACTTAAGGCTTTCAGAGAAATCGTAGGAGAGGAACTGGTTCAGGTGAGTTAATAAAGAAGAGGTGATAGGTCTTATTTTCTGTTTCCGAGGCTGTAATGCGAAGCCTCTCACTTAGCTAAGGAAAGAGATGGATCCTCCTCTGCTGACCGTCCTCTCTACCCTAAAATACTGACTTTTCAACATTTGATAAATTTCAACCTCCTTAAATACACCTCTGCTCCTCATACACTTCTGCATTCACAAGGAGTTCAAGAATCCCAAGGTTGTCTTTGGCAAGGGGTTGTAGTAATTTTACTTTAGCCCCTCTGTGGCTAATGGCCCACCTCCCATCTAATAAAATAGTATTTTCAATGTATTGGTCACTCTAATCGTAAGACAATAGTGACATTCCTTAAAGATCCAGTGAAAGAAGGAATGAATGCTGGCTTTAGCAAGATAAGCTTTAGCAAGATGGCATGCAAGTTCAGCCTACAGTACTGTAAAAGCACCATTAACATTACAAGTAATCCTGCAGCTGAATAAGCTTTACACTTCGATCAGTTTCTTAAGCTGTATCACAGAAGATACTCTTACAGTGCATTCCTAAGGAGAGTTACTCCAGTCTAAGCCCATTGGGCTTAGACTGGAGTAACTCTCCTTAGGAATGCACTGTAAAGCTGCAATTCTACACATGCTTACTTGGAAGTAAGCCCCATTGATGCAGTGGATTGAAGTAAATATGCTTAAGATCACATTGTACACAGTTGTGGCATGGGAGCTATTTCTTCAGTGCCACAGTAATGCCTTGAAGAACCACTGCATGAGTTGGGTTAACAGTGGGACATGGATCAGATTGAAGATCTCATGCTGCAACAAAATGGTGGGGGGGCATATTTTGTGTAAAATAAAATATAAAGGATACCATGCTTGTGTATTTTAGTACATGAACTCATCTGGTTGAGAGTGCACTTTAGTTTTTGCATTTGCCCTGCTAGATATATTCTACACGTCTGTTATAATGACTTAAAAAAAAGTAATCATATGGTCTTTGTATATACTCCCTTCCACACACATACACACACATGACAGCTCTTAATCTCTTGTGTCACATGAATCGGCCTTATGCTGAGTCAGGCCATTGGTCTATTAAAATCAGGATTGTCTACTCTGATTGGCAGCAACTCTGCACAGTCTCATGTAGAGATCTTTCACATCACCTCCTCCTACCTTGTCCATTTAACTGGAGATGCCAGGGTTTGAAGCGGAAACCTTCTGCATGCAAAGTTGATAATCTGCCTCCGAGCCATATAAAAAAGGTAAAGGTCCCCTGTGCAAGCACCGGGTCATTCCTGACCCATGGGGAGACGTCACATCCTGACGTTTTCTAGGCAGACTTTGTTTGCGGGGTGGTTTGCCAGTGTCTTCCCCAGTCATCTTCCCTTTACCCCCAGCAAGCTGGGTACTCATTTGACCGACCTCGGAAGGATGGAAGGCTGAGTCGACCTTGAGCCGGCTACCTGAAACCGACTTCCGTGGGGATCGAACTCAGGTCGTGAGCAGAGCTTTTGACTGCAGTACTGCAGCTTAACACTCTGCGCCACGGGGCTCCTCCGAGCCATATAGTCAAACCAAAAATCCCTTACTGAGGTCCTACACGTTTAATCAGAAATAAATCCCATCAAGTTTAGTGGGCTTACTTCTAGTAAATGCATTTTGGATTGCAGTTTCTCATGGACCACCCCACCTGTAACTTTTAGTAACTTTTAGAATTTGTGAACACAAGCCTCTTCCTGGTCAAAATGCATCTGTTAAAATTGAGTTCAATGCCTACAAATATATGTGCTGCAATAAGTACCTGGTCTTTAAAGTGCTAGAGTACATTTTCTGCTTGCTCCTAAGAGTTAAGCACATTTAACTCTAAATAGGATCACGCTGCAAGCATTTTGGAGACAGCTCAGTTGAAAGTGTTCTCTCATCGTGCTTATCTTGGAAAGCAGGTACTTTAAAATACCGCAGAAAAAATAAAATGCAGCAACCTCAAGGTTCCAGTTCTATTAAATAACATTACTAGAGAATTAATATTAGTCTTTACTGTAGTGTAAGTAGCCAAGTATCTATGAAGCCTGGGATGTAGTAAATCATCAAGGTCAACTGAAATGTGTACACCATTGTTCAATAAGACAGATACGGGTGCAACCAGTTCGTACCTCCTTAGATTCTTCTTTGACTGACAAATATGGAGACAAGTAATCCATGTGTGTGTGTTTGTAATTTTATACATGGTTTTTAATTGTAAGCCGCCTCAAGCAGGACTCTGAAGAGACGACTCAGAAGAGATGACATAGAAATATTCTAAATAAATAATCCCGAGGAAAAGAAGCATCCTTAAATGAATCATAGTAGGTCTCAGTGATATTCTGACCTAACCTTTTCCCCTCCTTTTTTGGTGCTTCACCGTTTTAGACTTACATCTATGAAGGTGTCACAGCTAAGAGAATCTTCAAGAAAGCTTGAACAGGACTGAAACATGATGGACAAATTACCATACATACGGAAACTGGGCTTTTTACAACAAGCACATAGTAACTGTTAAAGTACAACAAAGAGCTATTTATCTTATGTCCCATGTCTATTTAGTTAATAGTGTTGCTAAGAGCTGGAAAGAATACTTGTCTTCATAATGGTAATAAACATGGTTTCTACACTGCTTTTCAGAAGGTTTATTTGGTTTTATTGCTATTGTGCCTAACTTATGTACTAGATACCGAATTGTGGATTGAATGCCCCCCTTTTAAAGTTTGTCACCTTCACAGAATACTGTTTTGCACCTATCCTCTGATTTGTGGAAAGTTCCAGAAGCAACATTACTTGCATTTGGTTTCTTCTGGAGGAGAGCATACTGGAGATACTGCATTTTTTGTAATACTTACATTTTTTGGTAATATTTACTTTATTTACAAATATACATATATTGCCCAGTGTGAGGTAAAGAGGACCACGCGGTGCATCGGCTCCAGGAGCTCTTTGTCCCCCCACCCATTCCTTTTCAAGTGTAGAAACAGCCGCGTGGGGGGGGGGAAAGCTGTTTCTAAACCTGAAAAGGTGCAGGAAGGGCAGGAAATGAGCTCCTTGGGCCACTGAACTGTGCACCCCATCCCGATTGGGGCCTTGCAGCAACTTTTAAAGAACTACAGATGATTTTAAAATGGTGTCAGGAGCCACAGGATGGACCTATGGCCTCTGTCACTTGTATTTGGTCCAAGGCAAATGTGCTGTCCCTCATTAGATCCCGAAGAGAGAAAGAATGCATCTCCAGAGGCTTTGCCTTCATACAACCCACAATCAAATGTGTATCTATCCCAAATTCAAAGTGCAACACCTATACACATATCTGCCTTCTCCTTTTAGCTGGAGTTAACATATTCTCTGAGTTCTGAACTAGACAGTTAGCTGGAGACTATTTCTGACCACTAGAAAATGTTGAACATTTATAGCTATGAAGACTTCCACTTATGGTATGGTAACCTCACAACAATGCCAGTTTTCTAGAGATGGATAAAATGGATAGGCTCATGCTCCCTGCTCTTGATATGGCAACATTTTCCTCTAGCAGTCTCTATTAAAAGCTTGAAAGCAGATTAGTGCTAGATTTAGCCACCTGGCTAAATATGGTATTCCCCCCCACCCCCGTTCCAAATAGTTAGTAAATTATCTTTTCTCGGGTTCCACCTCTCCTGCCATGCCTCCAGGTACAGCTGTGATCACATGCTGTGAGGCTACCCTTGAACACAACTTGGAATGTGTGCCTTACATCTGGATGTAATCCCATTTCAACAGTCTTTATCAGCTGAAGGTTAATTCTTGATATACTGAAGGAAAATCCTAAAATGTCAGAAGGGAGCTCTACCAGTCCAACCACTGCGTTTCTTGCCACCAGTCAGTGTTAGGTTTTGCAGAATTTGTGCTCCACTGTTATCAATCTTCATAAGTTGTTAGACTGTTTGAACACTTTGCAATTCTTGCAGATGTTTAACATCCATTTGTTACTTGTTCAGCCTTCAATGTAGTAAAGGAGATAATGTGGTTCTTTATCACAATGTATTTTATTTCTGGTTTGGATTTCACACTGTGATCCCTCTTTTTGTTTTGTTTTTTTACTTGTGAGGAGAAGCAAAATGCATTATGATTGGAAGGTAGCTTCCTTCTGAATACATTTTGGAGCTATGCTGCAGATACTGAAAAAGGGGCAGCCAGCATGTAGCAGTTAAGGTGTAGGACCAGGTTCAAATCCCCACTGGTGCCATGACGGGGAGGCAGGCAATGGCAAATCACCTCTGAAGGTTTCCTGCCTTAAAAATCCTACAGTCATATGTGACTTGACAGCTGGCAAAACTGAGCTTCTGCTTCCTTGTTTCTTGAGAAATTTCCCTTCAGTTAATGAATATCTCCACTTTTGTTCAGGTTGCGATACTGTGCACGCACACACACACCGACCACCACCACTGATGTTAGTAGGGTTGCTAACTTCCAGGGGGTGGCTGGATATCTCCTACCATTACAAATGATCCCCAGGCGACAAAGATCAGTTCCGCTGGAGAAAACGGCCGCTTCGGCAATTGGACTCTATGGCATTGAAGTCCCTCCCCTCTCCAAACCCCGCCCTCCTCAGACTCTACTCCCGAATCTCCAGGTATTTCCCAACCTGGAGCTGCCAACCCTAGATGTTACAGAGGCTCATTCCTGAATAAATATTGGGCAGTTAGCCTCCGACCCTTTTCTTCGTCCTGGGCAACTGTTACGGCACAAGAAACAACGAAGACTCTTGAAAAAGCCCCTCCCCACCCGGAGTAAACTCAGAATCCCCGTTAGTAGATGCAGAATAACGCAAAGCCGCCGTTGGCCGCAGGCTTTTCAGCCGCCGCAGAGATCTGTTAGCCTAGGGCAGGGGTGGGGAACCTTTTTTCCGCTAAAGGCCATTTGGATATTTATAACATCATTTGCGGGCCATACAAAATTATCAACTTAGAAATTAGCTGACCAAGCCCCAAGCAGGCAGCTGCCCCAGATGACCCCCCCCCCCACGCGAGCGGGCAAGCAAGCAGGCATCCAACTAGTGGGAAAGGGTTAATACAGTTTCTTGGGTGGTCCTAGCAGTTCCATAACTTAACGACTCTTCTGCAAGGTGGGAAAAGGTTCCTTGGCAAAACAAACTCACATCCGCCTTGAATAGAGGCTATTCCTTTCTGTGGGAGGGGGCGGATTGCCCGTCTTAGATCCTTCTGAGCTAGAGATCTGCCAGGACCCACAAAGGGCCAGACCAAATGATTTCATGGGCCTTATACGGCCCCCGGGCCTGACGTTCCCCACCCCTGGCCTAGGGCCATTTATGCACGGTCAATTTTGATGCTCGCTCAAAGTTTTTTTTAAAAATACGACTTTAAAAATGCCTATTCAAGGTCTCCACGCAAAAGGAGACATTCCACACCCCTCGCCTGCTCCTTCGTTCCTGTTTGCGTCGCCATTAGCATGTCCATAGCTAACGCGCCGCTGTTATTTTGCACGGTTCCTTGAGGGGATCGTTAAAGGGGCTCTTAAGTAATGCGAAGCAGGTATGCGCCGGTTTCGCAGTCACATCCGGAATAAATTTTCTTAAAAAATATGCGGGGCAACTGAGCCTGGAACGCGCAGGCATAAACGGCCTAGGCTTGCGCAACCCCCGTTCGGGCTCAGACCCGCAGCGCCAATCAGAGCAGCGGCACCGCGCGACTTGACGCGGAGCGACCGCGGCCTCGCGCGCCAGGGCCCGGAAGGGCGACTACGGCCACGCGCCCCGCCGCGGACCTGCCGCTTCCGGTTTGCAAAGAACGGGGCGCGGCCAACCTGCGCGCGCGCCCATAGAGACGCTCCAGGGCAGAGCGGCGCCCACTCCGCGCCTCTCCCGGAAGAGACGTTCGGCGCGGGCCTTTCGTAGGCGGCTCGGGATCGCACGAAGCCCCGCCCTACGTGCGTCACGTGGCGCCAGGCCCCGGCGTGCGCGGGGCGTCGCTTCCTTGGCGCCTGCGCCGCACTGTGGAGCGGGGCGATGGAGGCGTCGGCAGTGCGGGAGCGCGGGGCGCGGGAGCCGGCCACAGGCCCCTCGGCGGCGGCGGGGGGTGGAGGCCGCGGGCCCGCCCTCTCCGGGCAGTCGTACTGGCTGGACGTTTGGCTCATGCTCCTCATCGACTTGCTGCTCTTCGTCGTCGTCTATCTGCTGCCCTGACCGGTGAGTGTGGACAGGGGGAACCGTGCTTCGGTTGCCGCTTCGCCCCTAAATAAGACAGGACCTCAGTGATGCCTTTTTATATATATATATATATTTACGTTGACTTCTCCTCTCTCCTCCTCTTATCTTTTTGATAACTTTATTAGTCACCTTTGCATTTAATTTCTAATTCAATACAATACTTCATATATCAATCGGAACAATTCTTAAAATCTAAATCATTTATCTTAATAGTGTTTCTACCTTAATCAATTGCATTAGAACAAAACGTAACCTTCAATACTTCCCAATTTAAATTCATTTTGACAATATATTGTCCATGCCTCCCATTCTCCCACAAATTCTGTATTCTCCTTTTGATTTACTAATGCCGTAAATTTAGCCATTCAGTGATGCCTTAAAGGATAAGAAAACTTTGTTCCGTGTCGAAAACTTAGGCTGGGATGAATTTTGATAGCTCTTAAGGTGCCACCAGACTCCTGTTTTACTTTGTTGTGTGTAGAAAAGGGCAAGAGTCCAGTAGCACCTTAAAGACTAACAAAAATATTTTCTGGTAGGGTAGGAGTTTTCGTGAGCCACAGCTGTTGTGTGTGTTAAGTGCCGTCAAGTCGCTTCCCACTCATGGCGACCCTATGGCCATTTCTGCATGGGAGGTTTTGCCTTGGGTTTGCCGCTTTCCAGATGCACGTTTTTCCCCATCCGAATTCTCAAAACTCAAAAATAAGCCCCCATGCAGAGTTTTGTGAATTCGGATGGGGAAAACGTGCATCTGGAGAGCGGCAAATCCAAGGCATAACCTCCCGTGCAGAAATGGTATATGAATCAGTGTCCTCCAAAACGTCCTATCTTTGACAGCCTTGCTCAGACCTTGCAAATTGAGGGCTGTGGCTTCCTTCATTGAGTCAATCCATCTCTTGTTGGGTCTTCCTCTTTTCCTGCTGCCCTCAACTTTTCCTCGCATGACTGTCTTTTCCAATTACTAGCCATAATAAAATACTTTGTTACTAGCTATAATCAAAACCCATGGTAATAATCGTTGATGCATATTTAAAGCATTTACATGTTTGTATGTAAATTCTTTAAGACACGGAGTGATGTTCAAAGGCATCTAACAGTTCTCATGGGTGTAGCTTTTGTTTGGAACACATTGTTCTTGGGATCTTTGAAGTTGCAGAATGGAATCTTGACTTCACCGTCTTGTTTTACTCGTCTTGAAACTTCCAAAGGAAGACAGATCCCTATTTCTTTTAACAGCTTTCTTAAATGAATTATTCAGTTGTACTTTGCTTTTTGTGTGTTTACTATTTGTTGACTTTGTTTTTTTCTGAGGGTGGTTGCAAGCTGTTGGGTGTGTGTGATTACTAGTTAGCTAAAAAGAGTGAGTTGTTGTTGTTAGAGAGCCTCTGATTTACGCTGTTTAAAAAATTCTTGTTTGTTTCCCCTCTTCAGACCATGGTGCTTGCCAGGGAAATGAAAGCCATGAAAGATGTTTTCAACAAAAAAAGTGGTTGTAAATTGAACTGTGTGTTGGCTAAATAAGAAAAGGGGTGAATGGAAACATTCATTCTGGGCAGGGAGAAGATGCTTGCATTGCATAACAGAACTAATATCTACTAGGACTGGCAGTAGAGGAGAGTAAATAGAAACTGCAGGACCAGAAGATAAAATCTAGTTGGCACAAAGAAGGAAACCTGAATAATAGAGAGTAATACTGGCCCTCTCGCATCCCTGTGGAGAGGGGAAAGAACATAGTTCAGCTATAGAGGACTTTATTTAAGCACTTAAGATAAAGGAATGGTGTTAATCAGTTAAAAATAGGCTGCTTAAAGATGTTTGCTAAAAAACAGATGACAAATCATAAGCATAAAACAGACATCCAAATTTACAATTGTGAAGCAAACGTTCAGGGGAGGATGAAGCAGGGCTCCTCCAACACTAAAGAATACCCGAAGAACCACAGCTGCACAGGCTCATGCATCCTTTTTGTGTGTGTATTTTATCTGCTGTGAAATAGATCCTTTGTGTGCTTAAGTGATCACTCTTCAGCTGAACCATCATTCAGAGAGGTATTGTGAGTCTCTCAAAAGTTCATTAGCACAGTTAATCTGCAGTAAAAAGGAGAAGCTCCAGTCAGTCTAGACACAAAAGTCTGTATCACCTCATGACAATGTTTTACTATATCCTTAAGAGAGGCTGCCCCGCAAATATAATGGTTCCAGACTGTTTAGGGCTTTAAAGGTTAGCACCAAAACCTTGAACTTGATTCGGTACTCCACCTGAAACCAGTGAAGCTGGTGGTTCATTGTCCGTATATGGGCTCTAAATGAGGTCCCTGTTAGGACCCGTGCCACCGCATTCTAGACCAGATAGCTTCTGGATTAGTCTCAAGGGCCACTCTGCATAGAGCGAGTTACAGTAGTCTAATCTCGAGGTGACGGTTACATGGATCACTGGCAAGAGCCACATAGCTTTGCTCCACATAGTTTTGTGGAATGACAGAAGAGGGAGCTCTCCTGACTTCAGACAACTCATCCCACAAGGTGGGGCCATAGCACAGAAAGCACATGTAGTGTCAGTTTGCAGCTGTTTTCTCTTCCCCCCCATCAACAGCTGACCCAATCATGACAGCTTGGGCGCTTAATTACTTCACACTCGGCTTAGGGACTGCTCTGATTACCCAGAATATTAACGCTTCTGAAGCTTGGAGGTGTGGATTTGTCTGGAATCTGGCTGTGGATTACAGGTCACTTGCAGAAGGAAGCTCTGATAGTTTCAAGCCTGCAAGGTGACCATCCCACCGCTGTCCCAATCAATGGGTCAAAACTCTTTCAGTGCCTTTCTGTGTCTATTCAGATGTGTGGCAGCTTTCAAAAGAGAAACATACTTGAAATAAATGATCAGGATGCTGGATTTTCACCCATTCTTGAATTCTGTATTTCTATGGTACTTGCACAGCATATACTTTGATTATAGGAATGATTTGGTTGTTGGCCTGCAGTAAGCAAATACCCACTGTATCCAAGGACAGCTTTGAGTGAGAGGGAAAGCACTGTACAAATGTTTTTAGAATTTTAAAATTCAAATTCCATGTTGTGAGTTTCTTGTAATGGTATTGGTTATGTAGGTAGGCTATAAGCCTGAATTTGCTTTGGAGAATAACCACTAAATTCAATGAGACGAGAAGCTTGAGAACTATCACTTTACTCATGCAAATAAACCTTTGGCACTATTTGTAGCCTCATCCATTTCTGTGAGCATCAGGGTATGTGAAAGTAATTAGGTTGTGTGCACGTGCAAAATAATCTTTTTTTTGGGGGGTGGGAAGCTGGGAAAACAAAGGGGCTCATATAAAAATAAATGCTTTAACTTTAGAGATTTATTTATTGCAATGATACAAGCTTAATAACTATGCACCTTTGTAGTTATATCTGTCGCAGTCAAACAGGTCAATGAGTATTGTAAATCACCTGGTTAGTTTAAAATATATTTCTCAACGGGAGCTTGGTCTCAGTATTACAGGGTGGATAAAAATCTAAAGATAGTTTTCTCTTTAAGATACATTATAGTCCAGGGGTGGGGAACCTTTTTCCTGCTAAGGGCCATTTGCGCATTTACAACATTATTCGGGGGCCATAACCAGGTGTAGATCTCCCGGGGGGGGGGGGGAGACTACGGTTTCCAGGTCTCCGGCCACCACCTTGAGGTTGGCAACCCCAGGGAAGACCAAACAGAGAAGACCTGGAGGGCGCCCCTGCTCCCTCGTCCTCCCCCGTTCCCAGGCGGGAGGGCAGCCAGTGGTAGGCCTGAGCAAATGAGGCACCAGGAGGCAGCCGATCCACAGGGAAGGAAGGGAGGAACGAAAGAAAACAGAGAGAGGAAAAGGGAGGGAGGGGAAAAGAGAGAGAAAGGGAGAAAGAAATAAAGGGAGGGGGAGAAAGAAAGAAAAGGATGGAGGGAGACAGACAAAGAGACAAAAAGAGGGAAAGAAAGCAGAGTGACAGAAAAAGAAAAGAAAGAAAAGCCTTCCCCCCACACACACACCTGTGCACGCCGGCCCCAAGCGACCAGGCCCCAACCTCCACGCCTCCCCCCCCCCCCGGCCCCAGAGCTCCTGAGGGCTGCAGAAAATGCCCCGGGCCTGAGGTTCCCCATCCCTGTTATAGTCCAAAGGCTTTTCATCATGAAATAAGGATTAGTTTTTAATTATGTAGCATAAGGGTGTATATTCATGCAACGTTTAATTTTTGGGTGAACAAATACTGTTAATCCATTCACAATGTCATGCTCTTCCAGAAGTTTTTAAGACTATTTGGGGCATTTTTTTTGTAGAAAACCATGATTTAAATCTAGTCTTGCAATATATTGTCGAAGGCTTTCACGGTCAGAGTTCATTGGTTCTTGCAGGTTATCCGGGTTGTGTAACCGTGGTCTTGGAATTTTCTTTCCTGACGTTTCGCCAGCAGCTGTGGCAGGCATCTTCAGAGTAGTAACACTGAAGGACAATGTCTCTCAGTGTCAAGTGTGTAGGAAGAGCCAGAGAGGGGTTGGGTTTTGAGCTGAGTACTGTCCTGCAGACGTAATGTACTAATCATTGTCCTGTAAGTATCAAGATAATGTACTAATGAGTGTGGGGTATGTTAATATGGAAGCATTGTATCCTGGAATGATCTGGTAATGTGTGAAATCCAAAGCTAATCTGCATGGCTATTGTCGACTGTAGCCTTTGTTAGTCTGGAGGTTTTTCAGGGCAATAAGGCTTGGCTTCCTTATTAACATACCACACTCTCATTAGAACATTATCTTGATACTTACAGGACAATGATTAGCACATTACGTCTGCAGGGCAGTACTCAGCTCAAACCCAACCCCTCTCTGACTCTTCCTACACACTTGACACTGAGAGACACTGTCCTTCAGTGTTACTACTCTGAAGATGCCTGCCACAGCTGCTGGCGAAACGTCAGGAAAGAAAATTCCAAGACCACGGTTACACAACCCGGATAACCTACAAGAACCTAGTCTTGCAATATTAACTTGCAACATTAGCAGCTCTCTCATGGCTAAAGCAGTTGGGTGCTGTCCTTAAGAGTTAATTATTTCCTCTGTGGCACAGAATAACCGATTGTGACAAAGTTTTGGAGACAATTATCTGGTTTTATCTGATTCACTGACATTGTATGTAATTCTGCCTTCTAGGGGAGACTGAGTCCACTGAAGAAAATGGGTCACCTTCTTTTGGCAGCACTTCCATTCATAACAGAACTGATCAACACTGGAACTTTTATGTATAAATGGACCAAGAAGTGCACTCCACAACTGCGTTTGAACTGCTGGCTCACATGTTCAATTCCTTGGACGTAGTTTCATGAATGGACTTGGAGGAGAGATGTGATTTCATCTTGAGTCTTCAAGCTAGAAACAGTGGAAGCTGTGCCTTAAATTAAACGTTATGCTATTTACAGATTAAAAGTTTTCCGCTACTTTGAAGTGGGTCCCTTTCAGTAATTCTGTACTGATAGTTTTATAAAGCATTGCAGGATTAGGAGCCTTAAGAGTCATGGCAGATCTGTTCTTTAATAGAATAAAAATGAGTTATTTCTGTGAAAAGGCCAGCTTAGCATCTGGACCTTTGGAGGCCAAACTGGTTGTAACAGATAACCCGTCTGCTCTGTTCTCATCTAAAAGGGTGGAAGGCAGTACAGTCCTAAAGGCACAAGCCAGACTTCACTGAACTGTAAATCATGGCGAGATCTGATGACACAGGTTGCCACCTCCCTGGGGCCATGAGGATATGGACTTGAGTCCTCCCAGGCATGGCATGCATCTAAGTGGGGTGGAACTCGGAAGGGCTGGCTGGGCAGAGTGTGTATGTGTGGGGGGGAGAGAAACGGGACGGCATTAGCCACACCCTGAGGTCTCCCTGTTGAACCCTCACCTGCAGAAAAGCAAAACAGACACGTGCAGTGACAAGAAGCAGCCAGGAGTGCCTCAGCCATGACCATCACAGCACCCCAGGGACTCCATTCCATGGCCCAGAACTGCCACACACACTCCGAGGCACAGGCTGGTGCCATCAGAACCACACTCCACTGTCCTGCATTGAGGTGCTTGGCTCCTGCTAATGATCCATCCACTACGGCGGCTGCCACACAGGGCTCTGTTCCTGCAAGAGAATGAATCAAAGGTTGTGTGGCAGCCTACCCCACTTAGAATGGAGGGGCTCCTCCCCTAACAAAATACCCTTTCTGGGGGGTGGGGAACCTGCCAAAGGAATGAGTTTAGAGCCCACTGCGGGAAAGGCAAGGGCTGTTCCAGCTTGCCCTCGCTGTTGAGATATTAGGAATCTTGGAGGTCTTCCAGAGCTATGTCCATGAATGGCTAGGAAGCATAGCCAGTTAATCAGTGTTACACTAACATTCTTTTCAAAACAAATGTAACTTCAAACTGCAGCATCCCATGCTGCATGGTACCCACACTTGGAAAATTAAGCAAGATTTGCACTGAAGTAGTTCTTTGGATTCTAGCCTGTCTACTCCATAGCCAAACACACTGGGAGTTCACCATTATAATGGACAAGCCAGGCAGCTGCATGGACTCATAGGGTCCTGTTCTCCCCACAGCCCAAACTGGCCCCTTTCCCAAGCTGTCTGTTCCCTCACATCTACCCTCAACCCCACTTTTCTCTCCTAACTCCTGCCCTACCCCCAGCAACACAAAATGGTTAAAAGTGCCAAGATATTATAATACTATGCCACACCACCCTTACTATCACTCTGAGTTGCCTAGGCAACCTATAAAGGTAATCAAGATATTTTAAACTTTTACTCTACCCTCTCATCAGTTTTTCTTGCAAGTGAGGGGGGAAATCCCCTGGCGGGCCTCATTGTGTGGCTTTTTTGATCCACACAGTGGGGCCACCCATAGCTCTTAGATATAATGAAAAAGCAATTCAGTAATCATCCTTCCCCCCCCCCACAAAAAAACCACCTTATATTGAGACAGAACATTCATCTATTACAGGTAGCTGTTTTCTCTAACACTGGCTTTCCAGTGATTCAGGTAAAGTTTATTCATATCCCCTAATCCTTTTAACTGGGATGCCAAGGATTAAGCCTAGGAACACCTGCATGCTAAGCAGACATTCTACCACTGAACCAAGGTTCTTCCCTGAAAAAGATGCACTTTGCATTTCCAGAAATCAAAGGGCCATACATTTGCCCTGATGGGTTTAGTCTGATGTAAGGATGGAATCAAACCATTAAAAATTTGGGTTCAGTTTTGGTTTAGACACTAATTTTAAAAAGTGGTGTGAATCAGTTCAGAAACATTTCATGAAGAATATTACTATACTGCTTACTTGTGATGTGGCTCTGTAAAATGGGATGAAACTGCTAATCACTTTGTTGCTTCACCATTGGTCCTCTATCACCCCAAAATACCAAGTTTTATTTCTCAGAATGCTTTTAATCTCTGTTTCCTCCCTTCCCCCATACTTGCTGTTTAGGCCGCACAATTTTTAACTTTAGTTGTATGTATATTGATGAGTGACCAGGAATATTCCACTTTCCTTAAAAAGACCAGAAGTTAAGCAAATGTTACTAGGATAATGAGGAAACCATACTGTATAGGTTAACGGTTTTTATCCAATAGCTTGAACAAGCAGAAAAATGCAACTTTGGATTCAAATTTGCTAAAGACAATGAAAATATCCTTTATACAACATGTTGTGCATTTAACGTTACAAAATTTGTTATACAAATCTATAATTTTAATGGAACAATTATAAAAGTAGGCACCCAGGAGAAGTCAAAAATCAGTTTCTGCACAGTTGCTAGCAAATATTCATCTACATAGAACATTAGGTCAGATATAAAATTGTAATGTTCAGTAATATGATTAAATATTGACATGAAGCCACAATTCTGTACAAAGGTTGTCTATAAAGACTTAAGATGAATGCCTAAGCCCCTTTAAACAACATTAACATTTCAGACTGCATGATGCTACTGAACTATTAGTAAGCAGAATAAATTTACTAATTGTGCTTGTTAGCACTTTATATACAAATTTACAAGTTAAAACATTTGCTATGCACATTTTTAAAATGTAGTAATGCTCTTACATTAAGTCATTCACATTTGTTAGTTTTCAAATACTGCAAATTCAAACACAATTTCAGTAAGAGCTTTAAACTGTACATTATAAGTTCTAGTATTTACCATTTCATGTTTACCTACAAAGGCTTTGTATTATCTTATACATTGCTTGTGTACAAGGAACAAGATTTAAAAAGTTGAAATAAAAAAAAACAAGCATTAGAAACTGGCAATAACTTTACACAGCTGCTTTTAGGTGAAGTTCCTTCTGTCCTACACTGAAGGTGATAGGATCAGTTTCATTTGCATTCATATAAATGTTTTACATGTACATGCTTTAATAAAGCAATACTAACTTGAAGAAACACTCTGAAGCACTACTGCTAGGGAGGGGCACAGGCAACAAGATCTAAAATAACTGCTTGAGATATTTGGTCTGCTGCATATTAAGTAACATCTTAGGTTACATTTCTGGTTAAGACACTGTCCATGTAAACATAACAGGCCTATTCAGACATGACTTGGTTTTCATAAGTACACCAAGAAAAAGTGGGAAAGATTAGTAAGATCCACATTTAAATACATGTAGGCTCTTCCAGTGCATACACTGCTTTATCCCCAGGGTGAGGGAAGCTGGAGGAGGACACACCCTAGTTCGAGGCCTGGTCTCCATCTCAAGCAAAGCGTAATCCTGGGGGCAAAGTAGTGAAGTCCAAAGTCTAACTAACCTTGGGTAACTATTCTATGATTGTCAGCATTTGATTAAAAGCACAAACTTGCATTCTGCATTTATCAGGCTACAGTGCAAGCATTTGATAATGTTTTAAGTATCAGCAATCAATATGTTTAAAAATTAAAAAGGCATTTACATTTTATTATAATCAACTATCTTTTCTGCAAAATAGCCATCTTCGTAGGTCTTAATTTTACCTAAACTGTTTATCAAAAGTATTTAAAAGACATCTGCTGCTGAATTAATTTCTATCCAACAGAATCTAGAGGGAAAAGTTGAATGTAAAGCTTCAAAGGACCTAATACAAATCTGGCTGGTTTATCCCGTGACAGGAGTTCCTGAGGAATACATCCTGTGCCCCACTTGTACATTTTGCATAAGACATCAGGACAACATGTTTTCCTTACATGCAGAAAATTATAAACACTGTTTTCCATAGCAAGTTCTAATAGCAAGTTCTAATATAAAAATATATCATTTATACACTTTGTGATATGAAAATCTTTCCTGTAGCACAAAGATAGCCTCTACTGCATATAACTGCTATGCACAACTTGCAATATTTAAACTATGTTGTGTGAAACACCTATTGCTATTTGAAATTCCAGCTACCGTTTCATATACTGCATTCTAAGCCACTCATTAAGGCATCATTTCAAAAGCTAAAAAAATGCTGGACAGATACATTAAAGATTTCCAGGGCTGTTGGACGGGACTGACTCACAGAATTCAGGTAAATAAGTTATGGTGATTTATGAGTATGAGGAAGAATATTTCCATAATATGGACCATTGTATGCATAGTTCCAATATCAATGTATGCCTCCAGCATTTTTTTAAGTTAGATTTATATAGACATTCTAATAGCAAGAAAAGCCTCCATCTTTTACCAGTGCAACAAGGCAAAACAATATTCTTAGAACTACTGTAACTTTTGACTAAAAGTACCTGAACACAAGTGCAAGTCAATACTCCCATTAAATGCATTTTCACTTTTCACAATCATACAAGAAACTCAAGGTAAGATACCTATGCAGGTCCAGTAACACTTTAGAGTGCCTTAGGAAGCACCTCTCTGACTGCTTTCACATCCTCAGCAAAAGCCCACCTCATAAACAGAACTGTTCCAAAAACGTGTCCTTTGCAGCCCCCCCGCCAGCCCCATGGAAATGAACAGGTAAGTAGCTACACAACGCCATGGTAGTGCTGTGCTGGGCAGGAGAAAAGCCCTGCAAAATCAGGTGGAGCATGCTGCCTGTTCACTGCTACAGGCAGATTCCTGTATGCTTGACTGAAGTAATATAGTCCATTTGAAACTGCCTCCTAAATTTTCGGGGGGGGGGTGCCCCCATGCAAAAAATAATCTCATGTAAAACACACATAATTAAAAACAATTTCTAATGTGATACGTTTATAAAATGAACAAATTATAGGGGCAAAAATTCCAAGTGAAACCTGGGGTGGTGCAAGCCTCTGTGGGGGTAGGTAAAGGTAGTCCCCTGTGCAAGCACTGGGTCATTCCTGACCCATGGGGTGACGTCACATCCCAGCATTTACCAGGCAGACTATATTGATGGGGGGGG
This sequence comes from Euleptes europaea, assembly GCF_029931775.1. Classification (NCBI taxonomy): domain Eukaryota; kingdom Metazoa; phylum Chordata; class Lepidosauria; order Squamata; family Sphaerodactylidae; genus Euleptes; species Euleptes europaea. The sequence goes on along the minus strand of NC_079320.1, from coordinate 31,044,727 downwards.
GGCGGTATACCAACAATTACTGCATACTTCCTTTGGCTTTATGTTTGAAAGAATTCACAAAACCAATGCAGAATAATGTTTACAGCGATTCAGCCATGGATTCCCCCCCCCCATTCCAAAATGGGAAGGCAGGGCCACAGTAGAGATGCTGCAAACACTTGAGCTCATTCATATTAAACAGCTTTGCAAAAAAATTTGACTGTGTAACTGAAAATGATAGCTGAAGAGTAAAGGAAGCATGATTTGTGTTACATGAGTTTCAGAAAGTGCTCTAGTAGATCAGTTCATTCATTCATACAATTAACAGAACCTAAAATTGGTTATTGTACATCCACAACCTGGATCCGAACTAGACATTTTTGCAGATGCAAGGATTTCAGCTCATGGAGAGCAATATTCCCTCTTCCTCCCCTCCTGTGGCACCCCAAAATCCTGTTCTTGGAGGAGTGAGGACCCCAAGTAACAGGATTTGGGGAGCCATTTGTATGAAGAACAAGACAAGAAACCCTTGCGCCTGTGGACACCATCTAGATCCAACCCAATCTGTACAGTAATCTTGACATGTTCTAAATTAAATAGAGTTAATGCAGCAGCTCTTAATTACCTGCCAGAGCAGACTATTCCTAGTTATTAAATGAAAACCCATTTAAATGGGATTACTTTGAAATTTCAAAGTGTAACAGGCTAAACTCCTCCCTCTTTGCTTATAATAGGTGCAAATCTTATTAAAGCAGAGCAGCAGCAATTCCATGAACCAAGGACCAGAAGTTTTTGCATCTTTCTTGATCATACATGCATGTGCAAACACACTTAGGGAACTAGCAGTAACTTCTTAACGAAGTATAGGTGAGGTAAGGAAAACCTAAATATTGCATCATGTTAAGAGGGCCAAGGATTTATGCTCACTTATGCCTGCCTCTACCTATTGCAATGCACATTTTCAATGCTGGGTTTGTGTCTCTGTTCAGCTGTGGGATAATCTGAATCAGAAGTGTTATGGTATGAAGCGTTCAGTGGCATTCCAGTTGATGGTAGAGATGTTTCCTTGTTCAATACAGCAGTATCTGCAAAGTACAGTTTGGGTCTCTGGTGGTATTTCATCCTGTATGTGTCAGTCATACAGTTATCAACCGAAAAGTAAGTAGTTAGTGATATAATGTCATTTGCATTTGCATCCAAGGAATTAGCACTTAGTCCTTTGTGGCACACACTCTTATTTGTAGGATTGCTGGATACAGTCCACAAATCATTTACTGATAAGCTTGATGGAAAGTTTGCCTTGGAGGACTCAGTCCCTTGAAATGTTGCTTTAATTCTTTCTTCATCTGTAAATGGACCTGTTTCAGATGTAGCTTTTGAAGTAACGTTTGCAGCATGCCTTTCAACGCTTGCAGGATTAGTGCGTAGTATTTCTGTTGGTATTAAATCCACAATGGATTCATGTTCTAATCCATGGAAACTGGTCAGAGCATATTTCTTTGGAGGTAAAGGAGGAGGAAGATTTTGGTAAACTGCTTCTGATGTATCGTCAGCCTTGCCACTATACAAATATGTTTTATGTTCAGCAGGTGAAACTGATTCAGTATAGGAAGGTTTTGATATATTCTGTTGCAAGAAAAATGCAAGTGCCGGCCTGGATCTACCTGTCTTTGTAGGAGGCAAGTGGGAAGACAGACTGCTGCTCTGAACCTTTTCAGACATAGCTAAACTATCATCATTATAAGAGCAAGCTGAACTGTCAGCTGCAGGGTAAACATTTGTTTCTTCAAGTGTATCTTGATTAGGCCACTGTGAGCTTTGCTTGCTTAATGCACAGTTCTTTGTCTCTTTCTCAGTGTAGTCTTTTGATGTGGTCTGTAGTGTTAACGAGGGGAAAAACTTCTTATTACAATCAGGTACGTCCATCCTAGAAGACAATATACCAACACAGTCCGTTAGTCTAGAAAAAACACAATTTTGTGATAAACAGTTTCATGTACTTCAATAATTCTGGTTGAGCTGTTCCTGCTGGCAGCAGAGGATAGGACTCATAATAACGGGTATAAATTATAGGCAGAAAGGTACCAGCTGGATACTAGTTAAAAAAATGTTTACAGTAACAGTAGTTCAGCAATGGAATCAGCTGTCTCAGGAAGTGGTGAACTCCCCTTCACTGGCAGTCTTAAAGCAGCAGCTGGCAAACACTTGTCAGGGATGCTCTAGGCTGATCCTGCATTGAGCAAGGGATTGGACAAGATTGCCTGTATGGCCCCTTCCAACTCTATGATTCTAAAGAGGTAAACCAAGTCCTCTAATATTCTGTCACATTCTTATCCATTCCAAAGATATAAAAATACAGGATAGGCTATGCAGAGGAAAAAGGAGTATCATTCAGATGCAAATAAGATTGAATCTAAGTGTATGGGTACACCAAATTTAGCCTCCACACTAGTGAACCACTTTTTCCATGTAAGTAGCTGTTATTCAGGACAACGGGGGGGGGGGAGTATGACTATTAATACTAGGTTGGATCCTACCATTTTGTTTAATCAGAACCAGCACATTTTTATAGGACAAAGGACGCTTCCACTGACACAAGATGTGTTGAATTCATGCAAGTGTCCTGTGCCAGACGAATGTGCAAGTAGTGATCAAACTAAAAGGCAGCATCCAACACATTGTTATGGTGAGGGCACAACCTGACACCACATTATCCCTAACAGGGTTCCAAAGGGAATGCAATGCAAAGGGAATCTGCATCTTCCAAGTATGCCAGTAACAAACATACCCTCCATACATGCAGCTGACCATCATAAATCATTTTGCTAGGTTAATAAATCTTTATTTCCTCATCTCATCAGATTGAAAGTTAGTACTTTAAAATAAATATATTTTATATTGCCTTTCTACCTAAATAACACTTATTTTTCATTGCATTGGCAGAAAAGAAGATGTCTCATGAACCCCGCTCAGGCATTCCAATGCCTGGGCAAGAAAGCTCCACTACTGGTTGTCTACTGACAAGCTTCTGATGGTCAGGACACTTCAAGTCTTTTGTTGACGACTGTTGCATACACACAGGTTGCAATGGGAGAAGGCTGCTGATGACAGACAATTTGTATAGCTCAACACCAACTTCCAAGTGTACCCGGAAAGACTGGAAGCCAGTCTAGATGTTTACATATTGGAGAAACAGGCTCAGAGGAGTTGTCCTGGTTAAAAACCTGGGCATTGCATTCTGAACCAACTGCAGTTTTCAGATGTTTTGAAACCCAGTTTCATGCAAATTACACGTAATGTAATCTGGAAATTACTACAGCCTGAAATATGGAGCAAGATTACCTTTAAATTTCATCATTTAAAGAAAGCCGTTTCAAAGGCAACATTCATTCTTTAGTTTTAAACCCATCATACCTGTCATTGTCTCCCAGAGCTGCACAGCCATCAGCCAAGTCCGAGGTGAATCTCAGATGTTGGCAGAACCGCTGGGACTTGGCTTGCTCCAAGCTTGTTTGACCAACTATAACCTTTGTCTCTCTGCCTTTCCATTGTGTATGCTGGCACACCAACATCTTCACATGTACTGTAGACCCTGCATTTTTCTGGAACTAGGGCCATAAAGGTTGCCCACCCCTGCTTTAGACTCTTGTCGCTGCATAGTTAAAAAGTGTTACCTTTTCAAAGGCGGACAGTGCATCTGCAAATGGGATGTTGCTTGGGGATTATGAGTTCTGTAGTTAAACTGGGTATTCATCTGGTCTTTCTTCAAGGCTGCAAAAAGTATTCACATGCAATTCAGCAATTGGAACATTTTTTCATACCATCTCAGACTGACTTACTTACATAAGCACAGTCAGAAGTTTATTCTTTGACATTCATCTTTTTATACGCAAGGAAAAGCGTCAGCGGTACCAGCAATCTTTTTAAAAAATATTTATATTTAAAAATATATATCTTAGCATCCTATGATTAAATATAAATAAGATAAAGGTGTGTTTAGGATTTTTTGGACACCGATAGCATGATCCAGCCAAAGCGAAGCAGAAAATGAAGGGAGAAATTTAAGCATGTGCTTGGATTTGATGTGGCTCATTTTTCCACTGCTTTAAAAGTGTCAATTTCTATAGGAAAATACCATGCTTATGAATTGAAAACACATGACATAAAGCTATTACCAGAAGACAGGTAGCAGTTAGTGGTAATCTGTAGTGTTATACTGGCACCAAAGGTAGATAATACATGGGGCAAATAGCTAGGAGGATAATTAACATAATTAAATTAGCCTGCAAGCCATGTTTTCAAAACTCTTTTAGATATTTGTGAAAAACATCCAATGGCCAACTACATATAAATGGGAGAAAGTACAAATGGATGTATTCCTCGCACAAAACATGCTAAGGTTTCAGAGTCAAGTTACTTTACTAGATTTCTGTATATTGCCATACATTTACATGTACTGAACAGGAGGAGGCAGCAAAAGTTTATGAGATGAAATTTCTACATGGTATCACCAGGGCAAGCATTGAATTAAAGCTGCTCGCTGACACGGGGAGGCTTATGCCTTCGGAATTCCATCTAATTTAAAAATAGATGTGTTATTTTTCTCTTCTGCTGACATGAAGATCCATGCATGGTTACAACCAGAGACCATCCAGTAGGAATTTTGGCTCTAGGTTCAAGTCAAAACTAAACATGGCAAATACTAGCCTTACACTGCAAAGGTTTCGCTGTTACCAAACATAATTCAATGTTTTAACAGCAACCCAATGAACTGTGATTTCTGTTACATTTAAAATCCATGAGGAGATTTACAGTATACTACAGGAACTCTCAGGATTTTCCTGGACTGGCCAAAATGGTTTGCCTTGCTATCCACGCCGGTAGTGACTTTTAAAAAAAAGAAAGAAGACACAGGCTGCTAATATAGACACATAAGTATTCATGATCACAAAGCTACAGTTTTCTCTATTAATGCCGGCCTCCTAAATTACTCTACCCTGCCTGGAAGCGACCATTCACTCTACAGGCTCTGCACCTTATGTGAACCATCTGCAGGCCCTACTGTGGCCTTATGTCACAATCCAGGCATGACTGGAGATAGCTGATTTTATAATTTTATAGGGCTGTTTTATAATTAATTGGTTTTATAAGTCTAGGATCTTTTATTGTATATTTATCATTGTGTGAGCTGCCCTGAGCCTGTCTTCTGTCGGAGAGGGCAGGCTATAACTCTAATAAATAGAATATAAAGCTGTTATATTCTTTCTGTCCAAAATGAGTGTCATTTTCCTGTCTCTAGCTGCACAAGTATGAAGAATGATCCCTATCCACCCTTGCTCCCATTACATTAATACAACTAGTCAATTTACAATCTACTTGGGAATAATGAATAAAACACATGTAGTATTACTTCTGCTCTCCATCAATCATAGTTACTGTTGCTTTACATTCTATAGCAGTGTTGGCGAACCTATGGCACGCGTGCCAGAGGTGGCACTCAGAGCCCTCTCTGTGGGCACGCGAGCCGTCGCCCCAGCACAGAGTTTGCCTGAGTTCGTTCCCCTGGCTGAGGAGGCTGGGGACCAGCGGTGCCTTCCTGGCTCCTCCAGGAAGCGCCGGGCTCCTTCCCAGTGCCTTCTCCACAGTCGCCTGCTGTGCACTCCAGAAGCGAAGACAACGATGAGCCTTCTGCCGAGGACTGGAAGAGGCGGAGCCAGGACGGGGCTGGACCGGGAGTGGGACACCTGGGCGGCTGTCTGCAGTGGGCTGGTTGGTGACTGCAGCGCAGGGGGTTGGCGGTGAGGGCCGAACGGGGGCCTGCCTGGCGTTTGTGCTGGAGCCAAGCTCCTCGCTTAGCTCGGGTTTCCACTCTGCTCGTTCATGCAACCGAAGGTGCCTCTGAGCGTGTGCAGAGGGCTGTCCCCACCATCAGCCCCCCTGCATAACAGTCTTTTTTAATTCGTATGAAGATAACAGTTGGAAAAAGAACCAAACTGAAGGGGTGGGGGCTATGCTCCAGCTGCTTTCCTTCCCCCGCTTGGCCGCACATGCAGGGTTGCCAAACTCCAGGTAATAGCAGGAGATCTGCTATTTCAGTTCACCTGGAGAAAATGGCCGCTTTGGCAATTGGATTCTATGGCATTGAAGTCCCTCCCCAAACCCCACCATCCTCAGGCTCCGCCCCAAAAAACTCCCACAGGTGGCAAAGAGGTACCTGGCAACCCCTAACCCCATGTGGACTTCTAGCTGTGTTGGCGCTTTGCAATAAATAAGTGGGTTTTGGGTTGCAGTTTGGGCACTCGGTCTTTAAAAGGTTCGCCATCACTGTTCTATAGCTTCCTACAGCGATTTTAGGCTGTTTTTTGTAGTGAAGACCTTTGTAGTGTATGTCCTTTTTACAGCGACTCACCAATGATGGTTGCATCTTACCTCTGCAAATATATACATCAAGGTTAAGCTGCATCGTGGGTTGCCCATCTATTCACATTTAGAGAGTCACCTTTCCAAAACATGAGTCAAAAATACTCTGCCAGATTACTGCTTCTTCCTACCCAGCAAATTCTTTTATGCCAGTGATCTAACATGCTGTCCACTTGCTGGCCTGCTACTGATATCCTTCCTGCACCCCCTTCTAGTTTCCAGTTTTTTATTTGTTCTTCTTCACTTTGTTCACGCTCCCCTTTTTTCTACTCTTTCTTTTTACTGGTTCACATTACGTCCCACCTCTCCCCTTTCTGTTCTCTATCCTTTGACCCTACTGTATGAAACTTCTCCAGCCAGGTATGTGGTACACTAAAGGCAACTGGCTAGCCCGATCTCATCAGATCTTGGAAACTAAGCAGGGTCAGCTCAAGTTACTATACTTGGACTGGAGACCACCAAGAAATCCAGGGTTGCTATGTAGAGGCAGGCAAAGCAAACCACCTCTGTTTATCCCTTGCTTTGAAAATCCTATGTGTCGCCAAGAGTCAGCTGTGACTTGATAGCACTTTCCACCACCAAAGGCAACGGGAGGGCAGAGGTTGCAGTGGTAGGAATGAGAGTGGTCTAGGGTGGGTAAAGAAAGAGAGCCCAAGCTCCAGTTTCCTTCTTTGATGTTCATGCAGTAGCTGCAGCATTCAGTAACAGGTGTCTAAGCTTGCAGCTTGGCTATGTTTGCCTTCATTAGGGACATACACTTGCTTGAAAGTACTTTGTCATAACAGTAGCTACACCATCAGTAGAAGGGAATGAGGGGAGAGGGACCCTAGGTATAGAAGTGAACGTAAATCCAATAAGAGCTGGAAGACAAAATAAGAGATGGATGGAAGATTTACGCTCTTCCAGTTTCAGGATTGGATTCTGTGATCTATCAGTAGAAGACTTTAACAGTCATGGATCTTTGGCTCATTCCCCTTCCCAGAAGTCTTTTTTGAACTCAGAGAAGTTTATTTCTAGGGTTGCAAGACCCACGTGGAATAACATAGGACTATCCAGAGTGTATGTACACACACTATACTACTAGGATTCATTCTGATCTTGCTCACTAAGAGATTTGGACCAGATATAAGAACTATCGGCAAATGACACTGGATGGTCCTATGTTTTTCCAACAATGAAGGGGATTGTCTAGCTAATGAAAATCCCCTACTTTTTATACATGATTTACAGCTTGGTCAGAAACGTTATATTTCATATTTTAATATTTTGAATGATTGAACATTGTGGTGTGTGTATTTTACAATTTGTACCACTGAGGAAGGTCTATTCGCTGAAACACATTTGGGTAAGGATATTTTTAATGATTTACAATGTATTAAAGCTTTGTCTAATTTTTGTATGTACCCCATTGTTATTCTGTCCATTATTGGGGTTTTTTTTGTCAACCTTTTTGGTTATCTGTTACCCAAAGAAAGAATTGAAGAATGCCGTTCCAAAATTTAAGAAGTGCTAGAAATGTAGTGCTAGGTGTAGCAAAATATGTCTCAAGAGATCACTTAGAACTCTGGTGGAAAAATAAAAACATTAGGATAATAAACCAGAATGAAAAATTATTTCTCAAGTGTTATAAGCCTAAAGCTCTAGCATTGTAAAATACTTTTATGCAGTCCAGTTTATTTTAATTCTTTCAGTATATTTTAGATAAAGATGAAATTCTTACCATCCAAGGAGTTTTTATTCTGCTGGGAGGTAGATTGCAAGACATATCCAGGATATCTGGCAGATAGATTCTGGTCACTATGAAAAAAGAAGTAGTAGTAAAAGATTTGGAAAAAATACATATCTAATACTACCATTTAGTAAGAACAGAATTAAGTATGTGTTCACTGAAAGATTTACTTGCTGCAACCACATGAAAAGCTTCATTATTTAAAGCCACTGTAGGCAGACATATCTAAAGGGACTTTTAAGCCCTGTACCACTCCTACCTACACAGTCTTTTCAAAGCATATTTTGTCATGCAGTTTTGTTTACCTTCAATGAGAATACACTGCAGAACTACCAAAACTGGATCTGACAAACCAACAATTGGATTGGAATAAGCAAGCAATTAAAAAAAAAACCAGACTCCTTTATACCCTCTCACAAACTCATTTTCCTTAGCCTTTCTGAACCTCAGTGGATCTTATTGAGCTTTGAGAATTCTCAAGCAATGATGAGCATTTCACAGCCACAATTTCTTTAGAAGATACTTTAGTTTCCACTACTGTGCTATTATGATTCGTGATGCAACATACTGTATACAACATGCTGTATAGATTAAGTTCTCTGGTGGATTAAGCCAGTAGAGCAATCACAGGACTGCACAAAATTGGTTATGACTTCCGTGACTTTGAACACTGTCCACCAAAACTTTTTATGAACTGGGTGTTGTCAACAGATATGGAAAAAATGACACATTCTGAGTCTCACATCTCCAGCAGGTCTTTGAAGTTGTTAGTTTGGCTGTTCTCACTGGTGTAAGATACCATTTACATGTCAATTGCAGAAAATTTTCTGTCATACTTATTGAAAGTTTTGCTATGTTCCTATGAATTTTCAATCATGTCTCATCTGATATCTGTCATGCTTACTGAGAGTTTTGCTATGTTCCTATGAATTTTCAACCATGTCTCATCTGATATCTTTCCCATCAGTTTTGTGTTTCTTTCTCTATCAGCTAAAGCAGCATAGTCTAGCAGGGCAATGCTGCTTAGACTGAATAACTTTTGTGAGCATACTACTATGACAAGAAGTGGCCATTTCTAGTGACTGATTTCTGAAAGGGAAGTATTGCGTAACCTCTTACAAAGTTGAAAGACTAATATATATTGCCCTTATTGAGGGTTTAAAGTTATTCTTTTTCATTTTTCTCAAATTCTAAGTCTTGAATAATGGGCAAGCTCTGGGATGAATGAACAGGGCACTCCACATTTGTCCAGTACTTGAATCAAGGCTGCTTCTACGGCATTCCTTTCTAGATCTTGATGCTGCTGTTTTCCAGACCCACCTAGAAAGTGGCATATCTGTGCTCCATCTCCCAGGCAACTCGTGACTCATCAATTCCTGAACCAATGTTATTGCATGAAATTACTTACAATTACTCCAATTACCTGCAAGGAACTGTTTCTTTCATAGTTGTGGTGTCTATGGGACTGGTGCCTTCAATGACAGGTGAATCCAGATTAGCAGATGCGTTGCTGATATGATCACTGCTTTCATAACCAGACTCAGTCCTCTGTATCTGCCAACCATCAGAGTGAATTTTTCTCTCGGTAAAGCCTTTGCCTTTTTCTGCATTTCCTTTGCCTTCTGAATCCAAGGAATTCCGGCTGCCCATTTGTTTCGTTTCATCTTCATAAATTGTCATTAAGCCTTTTTGACTTGCATTTTCCTTTGGCCAGTTGCTTGAGCTCTGTTCCTTTTCATGTTTTGATTTGCTGCTTGCATTTAGTTTGGGCTTTGAACTCTGCTCCTTTTTCTCAGTATCGTTAAAAATACTGTCTACATTGAGTGTTTCCCGCATGGGCTTCCAGCCTCTGCTTCGACTTTTACTGCTACTGACACTTCCTTTGTCCTTGGAGTCTTGGCTACTATCGGTGTCATAACCAGCAGTGCTGTCAGTCTTCACACGACTCACCTCTCCATCAGGAAAGCCACTGGTTTTATTTGACCCCTGGACCTGAATACCAGGCCTTATTTGGTTGTGTATCTTGTCATGTCTGTAAGGTCCTCTTCCCTGGCTATTATATATGCGTTCGTTAGAATGTGACCTAAATCCATTTCCAGAAGGTGGTGATCCTGGCTTAAAATTACTGCGGGTTTCTCCAGGCAGCTCTAAAAACATAGACAAAGACAATCCTGGTGAGACCTGAATTGAAATTCTCCCAAGTTAAATATTTTAGACTGGCTAGATATTTAACACTCATATCAGAGGATCTGCATAATATTATTATGATTTCTGATTGCAGAAGTGAAACAAATAGTAAGGATGTAGATTCAATTCCATCTCAGGGATGGACAGGATAATAATCCTACCTCCAATCACCTTAGCTGTATTGACCTGTCTAAAGATAAAAGAAGGCAAGAATGATTCTGTAATTCATATAGTTAGATAGGCACCTGGGAATTACAGACTGATCAAGCCCTACCAGGAAGGAAAGTTTAGGGATTTCAAATCTTTTCTCATATCTTATATCCAGACATGTCTTCTTTATGTATAAGAGATCTGAATGCTTAACTCCAAACCAACAATCTGGACAGATGGATAAAGGCTAACATCAATAAGACTGATGGAACTTTTGGTTCAATGATCATCAATCCTTATTAGGGATTGAAAATGGACACAGAATATTAGTACTCTTATATTTTCCGATTGGACATTTTGTCATCTAATTGAAAATCAGTGTGTGTTTGGAAAGTTAAAGAATTTTTGAACTACAAGTTCTGGTTAAGTCAAAACATATAATACAATAATGATAATCCTGAGGAAGTGTTAAAAAGAAGAATACATCAAGGCTTACAGTGCAACCCTAAACCAAGTTACACCCTTCTAAACCTACTGAATTAAATGGACTTAGAAGGATATAACTCTGCATCAGAGTTACTAATGTAATTTCTGGTTTCACAAAAAAATGTACTGCAGTTTTGGAAAGACCAATATTAGATACTTAGATAGCTGGCTTTGTGAGTAATGGGAAAACCTTATTAGAGTAAAATCAGAATTAAAATTGTCACCTTTCAACGGAAATGGCACTCTTATTTGTTGTTCTTTGGGGAATTTGTTGACAGAGCAGAGACTGAATTTTTGGTTGCAACAATAAAGTAAGTTTAAATTGCTGAACCTCACACTTACAATATCTTTATTCCCTATAGTGTTAATAAATTCCTGTTTAAACTTGAGCTGTCATGCAGCTCAATTCTATGGAAGTCTGCTTGGAAGTAACTTCTATGGAGTTCAGTGGGACTTGCTCACTGGTGTTTGGGTTTGCAGCTTTAATTATTCCTACTACATTAGAACAATTATTCTTATTACATCAAAATTTCAAAGCAAATTATTTTTTCAATGTTTTAAACTTAAAAACTTTCATAAGGGTGAATATGCTGCTATGCTTTTTCAAATTAATAAATTCCAAGTTACCTCTTTGTTTCCCAGCCTCTTTTTTTGATGCTCTGTCTGCATCTTTTCTTAGGGAGGATGAGAAATTTTTCATCTCAGCTACCTTTTGAGCACACTCTCTGGAAATATCCTTTGCTTTTTCCTTGTGCTCATTATACCCCAACTTGCCTGCAAACATAGAAGTCAATATTCATTATAGCCTCAATTGCAAATGTCACCAAGTTTTAAAAAATTTAATTCATTGTGAGGCAGGATTACCCATCCTAGAATGCCCCAGGCCAACATAATGGTGATTGTATAATGTCACTAGCAGAAAGCAGATACACTGGAGTTTGCCTGTTACGTGTCTAGCACACAAGTTACAAAAATACTACATAGAAGGCTCAACTCCCCTCTGTACCCAACTTCTGTAGGGAAGCTTCAAATGTCAGAAAAATATAAACAGATAAAATGATCTGACATACATAATTTACTGTGGATGCTTATCAGCTGGAACCTGATATTAAAGAGCTTGATTATAACAGCACTACTTTTCGTGCTCGTCGTGTCTGTTCATCCCAGTTCTTCGGAATACCCCCTCCACGTGGTCTGCCTGCCTATACATATTATCTAACAACTCCTCGTCTCTGTAGAGCTTTTTGCTTGGCTAGATTGAATGCTAACCCTTCTATGGTAATGCAGGGCAGAATTCTGAATATACCATACTCTGACAGGATCTGCCCTTGCTCTTCTGGCTCTATTGACTCATTAGCCCATGCCCTTTTGGAATGCCGCTTTTACGAGGAACTTCGATAGCACTATATTTCCCCCCTTTTAATATACAAATCCAATGCCTCTGTGACTGACATAATGCCTTTCTTACTAAGTGATAGGGACCCCAAGGGTACATTGTCAGTGGCAAGATTTGTTTCAGTCCTTATATTCCTCCAACACTAGATATATGCTGCTCAAGATCAATTGATCAAGGAGCTTCTAAGGGATAAGAGGAAAGAGGAACCTTCAATAATAAAAAATCCCAGGTGTTACACCAACTTTACAATCATTTGCAGCACTATACTTGATAAATCTTGAAAGTAACAATTTAAGAATTTGCTGCATATATTACACAAACATACATACCTGGCCTACTGACAGTACTTGACTGAATATGGCTCCTAATAAATGGTGGGTTTTCTGGTTGATATTTTTTGTTGCTTTTATGAGTAACAGATTCTCCAAATCCATTCTCTTTTATGTGATCTGACATAGGAAAAGCTGATGTTTCAAATCCTACGAAAAGGGACATCAAACACATTAAGGCCGAAACAGCGTACCCATTTCTAGAATTAAAATTAACTTCTGTCTAGTATATTCAAAGAAAGCGTAAAACACTGTGAATTAATTAAGAGTAAACATGCTGATCAGGAGGTAATACCACAGTACTAGACAAGGATTTAAACCAGATACAGAGAACTAAAAGATTAAAACTGTAGCAAGGTAGTCTTTAATATCAATGACAATGACATTTCCCATATAACCAAAAATTAAGACATTCAACCATTCTAATCATGCAAGACCCTCTTTACAGCCCATCTTCTTCCAACGGGAAGTTTGCTGCTAGCCTTAATCCATCCCCCTCAATTTTTTTTTAATACCTAGGCACTTCTACTATTATCCAATCTGAAACAGTAGCCTCCAGACAGTTTTGTACACCCTCCTCAGTTTTCCTTATTCTCTTCTGTTTAGCATGCCAATAGATGGATACATGTTCCTTTCACTATAGGACTGCTGAAACTATGATGAGTCAACCACTTCCTAGCTTTATCAGTAAGCGGAATGCACCTTCAGACCTGGGCCAACATGTAGCAAGTTTTTCAAACTTGTCACTGCCAGTGAAGTGAATCAGGGCTGGGGATAACTTCTCTACGTTAAGTCTGGTCCATACTATTGGAGGACGAGGACAATCTGAAGGACTACTGGTTCCCATTTCCAAGTAATGATTTAGTGAAACACCAGTAGACTATGTACAGGTTGAAATAATTTCATTTTACTAAATTATTAGTCCATAAACATTTTTATTACCAAGATCTTCTCCATTTCCTGCTTTGTAGTGTGACCAGTGAATTATCTGCCTGGGTGCATCTTCTGTTGATACAGGTGTACCATCTGGGTTCGCATAAAATAGCAGCAATGGTTGAAAATGACACCGAATACATTTGGACACCACATCTTTCCATTTTGTTCCAACCTAAAGTTTTAATTGCAAAAAAGTACATTATAAACCAGGTGATCTATATACATTCAGTGAATCTGAACATGCTATTAAAGCATATATATAATATATTCAAACATGAGAGAAGAAAAGACCAGTTCTACAATGTATTTGTATTTTGTTTTTGCAGTTGAAAAATGATGCCTGCAAATTTCCCCAGCATTTTATAAAAGTAGCAGCCACCCTATTCATCTAACCGCCTTGTCAGAAAGTGTGTGCATCTTATAAAGCTTCAGGTTCATTTGTTCCATCGAAGTCTTAAATATTAAAAAGAAGTCTTTAAAAGGTCACCAAGTAGCCACACTCACCTCTTTCACATTAGCGTCATCAAACAACACCCATTTGCAACTCTTGGTATGAAAAGCAAAGGCACAGTAATGCTTGCTAGCGTAGCAAATCATCCCCACAAGAAAAAGGTCACTATTTTTGGCATGTTCATCAGTAACTCTATAGAACAACTAGGGGGGAGAAAAAAGATTGTTAAGTACGGCAGAGGATAAAAAACCTAAGTTCCATATAAAGAACTCTTAAAGTCTGACCCAGTTCCTTTCTGCAGTCAGAAAAATAGCCACGACCTATACAACTGCTGGGTATTTCATCAATTCATTTAGATTAAATGTCTTCCCTCTTTTACAATTCTTTGCCAGCTTATATATCTATATCTATCTATCTAGTAAATAAGTATATATAGTAAATATACTGGGACATACCAATACATATAATAAATTTAACTTGAGAGCTCTCCGTGGGAGCAATCTTAAGCAGATCTACTCAGAAGTCTTATTTTATTCAGTGGAGTTTACTCCCAGGAAAGTGTTCTTAGGACTGCAGCCCATGTATTTTAGGAGTGACTTCAAGTACAATATTTTTATAACAATACTTCAACATCTGAAGTTTCAGCTTTTCAATTACCACAAAATGCATAATATTAAGGATCAAGTATTAAAGGAGGCAGCGAAGGAATATTACAGGGCTTTATGACAATGGATCACCATTCAGTAGTTCAAGCACTAACTGAAAACAACCAATTAGTAGTCCCTTAACATACAAAGTTCTCAAAAGTTTTAGAAATTATTTTAAAATTGTGAAAAGTACAGATGAATGCTTATACTAAAAGTTGCTTTAAATACCCCTGGAAGATACAGTTGTGTTGCCAGATTACGGATGACATCTTCCGTTAGGTCAGAATGTTCTGAATCCCAGACTAAACCAATTGTGACAATTTCTGGACAGTTCATTAGAACACGACGTATTTTTATTTTTTGGCCGCAGTTACTCTACAAAAAGAAAAAAGAGAAAGACACAAAAGGAGTAGAACATATTTTGAAGATCTTTAAAACTTCGTTATGAATGCATTTGACAGAGGAAGCTGTAGAACACAAAAGACTCAGTTCACCCTTTACTTGAGTTTCTTATTATTTAGGACAGAAATAAACACTAAGCTATCAGTAATTATGCCCTAATTCAGTGGAGTTTCCTGCTGCTACTGTCTGCAATTGATTTCTAGAGAGAGAGGTAGATTTATTACTGTTATTTAGCCCTTTAATCGTTGCTATTTGACAGTCTCTTGAATGCCTCTGCAGCACAGCTAGGCATTGACATAATGGGTAGGGACAACCATTGAAACAAAGGGGTTATTTTTATTATCCAGCAAATTAAAAGGTAACCCAAATTAAAACCTATAAAGATATACATTTGTGTTTTGTAACACTAAATCAGGTTTCATTTAATCAAAATACTTCATCATCTGGCTAAATGTATTAAGTGCCATATTGTTACTTAAGGCAATAAAATTCATCAAAAAGTGACCAATTCATAAACAAATAAGCAATTCATAAACAAAATAAAGTAAAATATATTGAATGAATGAATTTTTACAGCATTAGCCAGAACACCACAGCCATGTTACCACCCTAAAAGAAGTAAGATAATCTCTTTGTCTGGAAAGTATAAAGTTTAAAAATTTAAAATTAAAAGGATTCAAAATCACATGTTTACTAGTTAAAATTAACCAATACCATTCTTAATGTTATTAGTCCTTTCCAAATGGGTCTTAATTGCCGAGGCTGCTTGAGCAAGACAGAAAGAGTCCCCTTCCCATAGAAGAAATTTAAATTCCTCTTCCTTCGTACCGAGCTCCATTGAATTAATAATAGGATAAATCCACTTCTGCTGAATACCATCATAAAAGCTGCACCTGAGAAAGACACGACTAGTATTTTCAACTTCCCCTGCCCCGCAAGGGCATTCCCACTGTGCTCTTGGGAGAGTAAAATATATTTAATATTCCCAAAACTCCCTACACATTTCACCAAGAGGCTTCTTCAGGGGAATATGTAATATGTTGCCAGAGATAGACGAGAAGCAAAAGTAGAAGGTGACAGAAATAGAATCAAAAGTCTAAGTGCAACGTTCCAGCGACTAGCACGTAGAGACAAAGAGACCTATTATAATAACCAGTGTAAAGAAATAGAAGAGAACAACAAAAAAGGAAGAACAAGAGATCTGTTCCACAAGATCCAAGAAATCAAAGGGAAATTTAAAGCACGGTTAGGCATGCTGAAAGATCAGCATGGAAATACATTAACTGAACAGGACAAAATAAAGAAAAGGTGGGAACAATACACTGAAGAACTATACAGAAGAGATGAGAGGATAAAAGATTCTTTCCAAGAAGAATCTTTTGAAGAAGAATCTACAGTTTTAGAAAGTGAAGTGAAAGCTGCATTGAGAGCAATCGGGAGAAACAAATCACCAGGAGCAGATGGGATATCAATAGAGCTATTCCAAGCCACAGAAACAGAGTCCATCAAAATCTTGACAAGAATATGCCAACAGATATGGAAAACAAAACAATGGCCCACAGACTGGAAACAATCCATTTACATTCCAATTCCCAAGAAAGGAGACATCAAAGATTGCAACAACTATCGGACCATTGCATTAATTTCTCATGCAAGTAAAGTGATGCTCAAAATCTTACAGCAAAGGCTGTTACCATATATGGAACGAGAAATGCCTGATGTTCAAGCTGGTTTCAGAAAAGGAAGAGGCACTAGAGACCATATTGCAAATATACGCTGGTTACTGGAGCGTACGAGAGAATTTCAGAAGAAAATCAGCTTGTGTTTCATAGATTACAGCAAAGCTTTTGACTGTGTGGATCATGAAAAGCTATGGCTGGTTTTAAAGGAAATGGGTGTGCCACTACATCTGATCGTTTTGATGTGCAACCTGTACTCTGGACAAGAGGCCTCAGTTAGAACAGAATATGGAGAAACGGAATGGTTTCCAATTGGCAAAGGTGTCAGACAAGGATGTATTTTATCTCCCTATCTCTTCAATCTATATGCAGAACATATAATTAGGAAAGCTGGATTAGATTTAGATGAAGGTGGAGTGAAAATTGGAGGGAGGAACATTAATAATTTGAGATATTCTGATGACACTACATTATTGGCAGAAAATAGTGAAGATTTGAAACAACTACTGCTGAAAGTTAAAAGAGAAAGTGCCAAAGCAGGACTACAGCTGAACATCAAGAAAACAAAAGTAATGACTACAGGAGAATTACACAACTTTAAGGTTGACAATGAAGAAATTGAAATTGTTCAAGACTTTCTATTCCTTGGCTCCACCAAAAGGGAGACTGCAGCCAAGAAATTAGAAGGAGATTGAGACTGGGAAGGGCAGCCATGAAGGAGCTAGAAAAGATTTTGAAGTGTAAGGATGTGACTCTGGTCACCAAGACTAGATTAATTCATGCCATCATATTCCCTATTACTATGTATGGGTGTGAAAGCTGGACAGTGAAGAAAGCTGATAGGAAGAAAATAGATTCCTTTGAAATGTGGTGTTGGAGGAGAGTGTTACGGATTCCATGGACTGCCAAAAAAACAAATCAGTGGGTTATTGATCAAATCAAGCCTGAACTGACCCTAGAAGCTGAAATGACTAAACTGAGGCTGTCGTATTTTGGTCACGTCATGAGACGACAAGAGTCACTGGAAAAGACCGTCATGATAGGAAAAGTTGAGGGCAGTAGGAAAAGAGGAAGACCCAACAAGAGATGGATTGACTCAATAAAGGAAGCCACAGCCTTCAATTTGCAAGATCTGAGCAAGGCTGTCAAAGATAGGACATTTTGGAGGACTTTCATTCATAGGGTCGCCATGAGTCGGAAGCGACTTGACGGCACTTAACACACACACAATTGAATTACTGAGTTTACATAAAGGATGTTACTAAGTTAAAATTATATAAGAAAATAAAACATTATATTAAAAATCAAAATACAGGTTGTACAATACGTTATTATAATTTTCTTATATAATACATATTATATATTACAGATTCCTGTGAAGAAGCCTCTTGGCGAAATGTGTAGGGAATTTATTTTACACCATCGGACTTGGCCTTATTTTTTTTATCGTAGTATAATAGACACCATCACAAAATGATCACCATCATGGAAGGGCTAACCACACAACGAGTGCAACCGAGGGAGGGAAAGTTAAAGAAGTTGGGAGGTTCCAGGCCAAGCAGCTGCTTCTGAATGGGTGCTCACTGCAGATGCTTCCTGGGTTCTTCTAAAGCACTGCCTGCACTAAAGAGATGGAGGAAAAGCTGGGCCCAGCTCTTACGCTTTAGAAAAGAGATGCTGTTTGATTTCAATTTCCAAAGAATGGGGAAAGCTTGTACTCTATGTAGCCACAGAAAGACTGTCAAAGAGACATAAGCCTGTGACCAAACAGGGGACACAGCTCTGGCACACCGGTGTTAGGTAAGCGCTTCACTAATCAGTCAACTGCCAGGATGGAGCAATTCAAAACTGCCTAGTTTTTTTGTTTTGTTTTTATTTAACTTTATTAAGAAACAACAATAGAGAAACACAAAAGAAAAAAATTAATTTACAATTGAGATCCAAAATAAAACAATGTCAAAATTTCTTCACTGAGACTTTTAAACTATACATAGTCGTATCTTCTCAATTTACTTTGACTTCCCAAGCTTATTCTGGTTGATATTCCTCTGTCTCGATTATATCACACATTTTATGAATTACTCTATATTAAAACAATTGTGAATAGAAAAAAACTGTCATAATAAACCAATACCTAAATAAAATTTGTCTTAAGACTCATAAATTTGTGTAGTCCAATCATATTTTCAAACCATATTTTAAGTGGATATAATTTTGAAATGGCATCCATGTTGAGTCAAGGCCAGAGACATAAGCCTGTGACCAAACAGAGGACACAGCTCTGGCACACCGGTGTTAGGTAAGCGCTTCACTAATCAGTCAACTTGCCAGGATGGAGCAATTCAAAACTGCCTAGTTTTTTAAAATTTTCCATTCATCACCCTTTGGATTTTACATTTAAGATTTAAGCAGCAAAAATACACCAGGAAGCACATCAGCAGGTACCGTGGGCCCCCTTGGGCACCACTTTGGGAATCAACAAGTTATATGAAGGCTGAAGGCACTGAGCTACAGAAAGAGAGAGAGGAAGAGAGAAAATGGGACCTTGGCTTACCTGTGAGGGTCCCTTCTCTACTGAGGGAGGAGGACATCTTCAGCAGCGGGTTTTATCATCCTATGCTCAGGGAGGCAGGAGTTAAAAAATCTTCACTTCTCCTTCTCTGGCTAGGAGTGCCCCCTGCTTTCCAGTGTGATAACTTCCCAAGCAGGATAAATTTAGAACATATGAACTACTAAACTTGAGGAACACTGCGAACAGAAAATCAGAACCGGTTAATAACACGGAACTATGAACACATAACAGGGGGAATGAATCGAAGATCATCTCCCAACTATTGGCAACAATTCTTGCTTCAGCTCTGTCGGATCCCTTTCTTCAATTCGTAGCCCTTCATCTTCACCCTGGGTGGGCAAGATGTCCTCCTCCCTCAGTAGAGAAGGGACCCTCACAAGTAAGCCAAGGTCCCATTCTCCAACTGAGCTCAGAGGACATCTTCAGCAGCGCAATCTTCAAAAGCTGTACATCAATGGATGGGTCAAACGTCTGTCACTACGTGTTGAAAAACCCTTCTGCCGAAAGCAGCATCCGACGAGGAGAAGGAATCTATCTTGTAGTGATGAGTGAAGGTGGATAGGCTAGACCAAGTTGCCGCTTTACAGATTTCTTTGACTGAGGCCTGTCTGTCGAATGCCGCCGAAGTAGCAGAACTGCGGACTGAGTGGGCGGTAATCCCAGCTGGCACAAGGATGTTACTGTGTTGATAGCAGAGTTGTATGCATTGCCGAATGCAACGACTGATGGCTATGCTGGACATCTTGCTGCCCGTGTTAGGAGCAGAAACTGAGATGAACAAGGCGTCAGAACGCCTAACGTCTGCCGTCCGACGCAGGTAGATCCATAAGGCCCGTCTCAAGTCCAAACTGTGCCAATCCTTCTCCCTAGGATGGGAAGGGCGTGGGCAAAAAGATGGTAGGCTAATTTCTTGCTGAAGGTGGAATCTTGAATTTACTTTGGGGATGAAGGTCGGATCTGGGCGCAGGACGACCTTGTCCGCGTGGAAAATGCATAACCCCTCTCTGGAGGAGAGAGATCCCAGTTCAGAGACTCTTCTGGCGGAGGTGACTGCCGTAAGAAACAACACCTTCATCCTGAGGAAAGATAAGGACACCTCTCTTAAGGGTTCGAATGGATGCTTTGTTAACACCTGGAGAACTACGTTGAGACGCCAAGTGGGAAACCTGTGGCACACTGGCGGGGACATAGCCGATACCCCTTTCAGGAAAGCGACCACGTGAGGATGTCTGCCGATGGCGAAGCCCCCCAGCTGTGGGATCACAGTAGCTATGGCTGCCACTTGTCGTCTAAGAGTCGATGCTGTGGTGAGAATTCTTTAGTATTAAAAATATTACTAGTTTGTGTTAAGAAAGAACCATTTATAGGCTTTAACTTATAGTTTAAAAATCATATTAAGGCCTGACTATGGCTTTAACTTTAAGCTGCTTCTAGTCTGACCCCATCTTCAAATTAGGGGCTGTGATCTTGGAAAAACTTACATTACTAGGAGATAGGTGCTTGCAATTCCTTTCCGGGACATAAAGAGCCTTTGAACCAGCAACAAAATTACCCGCTAGATTGAGGGAATTTACTTAGGCACACAGGCTTCACAAGCAGACAATTGTCAGGGACTCTTTCAACTAAGTAACATATTAGGAACAGAAAGTTTCAAAGCAAAATACAGCTCCAATTCATGAACAGGCCCAGCTCCGGGGAGCTTGTGAAAAGGGCTGTTGTAAATTCTCTTTCCCATGGTTTAGCCTATAAAACGTCTTGCGAGATCCCTGCTCTTTATCATTCTGGGGAAAGAGATCAGGCTGTAGCCATCTTTCTTTAGACTGATCCAGAGCGCTCTGATTTTATGTCTGTGTGTTTGGTCTGTGTAAGGTTTGTAACTTTAAATAGGTATTGTTTATGCCTTTGCCTTATACTTTCTTGTAAGCTTAATAAATCTGTCTGGTTTACTATCAATGAACGTTTGTGTTCTATGTAAGTTTTCTGATGCATGCTCTATGATTCACTAAGTACATTTCCTGGTCATTGCTTTGGTGAGTAGCAGGCCGGGAAGTCCAAATACAACGAACCAAAGGAGGAAGGAAAAAAATTCCCACCTCAGATGCCTTCAGTGATTTTACCACTCCATCTTGGAGAAATTCCAGTAGTTTTCCCACAGAGATGGACATCGGATCCAGGTGTTTGCGCCCGCACCACTAGGTGAATGCCCTCTAAGAGAAGTTATAGATTCGCTTGGTAGACTCCTTTCTTGCCGCTTGCATGGTGGAAACCACTTCCGCCGAATATCCTAGCGCTAGTAACCGTCGCCTTTCAAGGCCCAGGCAGTTAGTTGCAGCCATGTTGGATCCTGATGTCGTAGAGGACCCTAGTGCAACAGATCTGGAACTGGAGGTAGAGGCCAGGGTTCCTGTTGAGATAGCTCCCTCAGGGTCGAGAACCAAGGTCTTCGGGGCCAGTGCGGGGCGATGAAGATGACCCGAGACCTTTCCTGTCTGACCTTTCGAAGTGCTCCCAGAATGATTGGAAGAGGAGGGAAAGCAAACAGAAGTCCCTGAGGCCATGTCGACTCCAGCGCATCTATCCCTTTGGCTCCTGGATGCTTGAATCTTGCGAAGTACCTTGGAGTTTGGTGGTTGTTTGGAGCGGCGAACAGATCCACCGCTGGACTCTTGAACCTCTTTGTTACCTGCAGAAAGACTTGTCTGTCCAGCGACCATTCCCCCTCATCTATCTGCTGGCGGCTCAGCCAGTCCGCCTGCGTGTTGAGCACCCCTCTGACATGTTCTGCTCGGAGGGAGGCTAGATGGATCTCGGCCCAGCTTAGGATGTTCTCGGCTTCCTTGTGAAGGGAGGAGGAACGAGACCCTCCTTCCTTGTTCAGATGGGCCTTTGCCGCCACGTTGTCCGTTCGAATGAGGACATGTTGATTCTCCAGCAGAGGTTGGAAACGAACTAGTACGTTCTGGATCGCCCTCAGCTCTAGCTTGTTGATATGGAGACGTGTCTCTTCCTTGGTTCACTGGCCTTGAGCCATGTGCTACAGGAGAGTGGCTCCCCACCCTTCCAAGCTGGCGTCCATGAACAGTTGAATGGACTCTGTCTGAAGATAGCTTTGGCCCTTGGCCAAGTTGAGAGACTTGGTCCACCATTTTAGGTTGACCTTTAGTTGGGGAGGAATGTGAAGCGGCGGATTCCTTTTCAGAACAATCTGTGCTTGGTATGGCTTCAAGAACCACTGTAGACCTCTCATGTGGAAACGAGCCCACAGGACGGAGCCGATGCAGGACACCATTAGTCCCTGCAGCTTGACTAGTGTCGATTTTGTCCTCTGGGAGAAAGATCATGCCCCGGACCGTATCTATAATCACCCCCTGTCTGATCGACTGCGTAGGCGTGAGGTTGCTTTTGTTCCTGTTCACCAGGAAGCCGTGCTGTTCTAGGGTCGAGAGCACTGTCTTTGTGCGTTGACTGGAGGGTTGCTTGGATGGCGACATCACCAGGATGTCGTCCAGATAAGGAAAGACATGGATTCCTTCTTCTCTCAGGTGGGCCACTAGAGTCACCAGGACCTTCGTGAACATCCTCAGCGCAGAGGACAGGCCGAACGGGAGAGCCTGGAATTGGTAATGACATCGGTTGTACGAGAACCGCAGGTATTTGCAGCCCTGGGGATGGATCAGAATGTGCATATAGGCTTCTGTTAAATCCACAGAAGTGAGGAACACTTGGGGACGCAGAGCATCTATGATCGAGCGCAGGGTCTCCATCCTGAAACGCTGGAGACGGATGAACCTGTTCATGTGCTTCAGATCTAGAATCGAGCCCCAATCCCCATTTCTCTTGGGCACTGTGAAGAAGTAAGAGTATACCCCTGCGCATTGCTCCGGTAAGGGGACATACTTGATGGCCTTTATGTCCAGAAGGTGCTCTATTGCTTCCCGCGTACGGGTGCGCTTTTCCTGCTTGTAAGAGTGAAAGTTGATGAAGCGATCTGGAGGTATTCTGTGGAACTCCAATTTGTATCCGTCGTGTATAATCTTTGCTACCCAGACGTACGTCCAGGTAGATTCCCAGGTCGTGGCGAAGCATTGGAGTCTTCCGCCCACAGGATACCGAGCGCAGTCATTGCTTACCAGGCTTGTCATTGAACCTGCCAGACTTGTCTTGGGCTTGGTTGAATTGGGATGATTTGTTGAATCTGGATCTCCTGCGAAAGAAGCCTCTTCCAGAGGACCAGCTTCCTCTTCTGTTGTCTGTCCTGGGTCGGGCCAGGGTGTGGGAGGTCCGAAAGGGCTGAAAGGACGAATACGATGATCTGCCTTCCTTCTTTAGGTACTTAGGAAGCGCCTTCTTTTTGTCCTTCATTTCAATAATAATGTCCTCGAGCTTAGAGCCGACTAGACGATTCCCTTCGAAGGGATAGCCCAGGAGGATCTATTTTGACCCGTTGTCCGCTGACCAGGGTCTAAGCCATAGGGCCCGTCGTGTTACTGAGGTTGCTGCTAGCACCCTGGCTGACAAGGTGACCGAGTCCAGAGTGGCATCTGCTAGGAATGTTACCTCCTTGAGGACGCGGTTCAGGCCATCCAACATTTTCCTGTTATCCTGTGGGACCAAATCAATCAATTTACGAGACCACATAACACAAGCCCGAGCCACCAGGGCCGCAGTAGTGGAGGCCTGGATACATGTAGCGGAAGCGTCATGTGCCTTCCTGGCAGCGTGGTCTGCCTTCCTATCTAGCTGGTCTCTGATGCTGCCTGTACCGTCCTCAGAGACTAGGCCTGCAGAGTGCAGATCTGCTATTGGAGCTTCAATTATAGGCACTTGCAGAAGCTTCGCTCCCCTGGGTTCCAGGGAATAAAGTTTCTTTACGAAGGCAGGGAACTGTCTGCCTGACAGGGGCCTTTCCCACTCAGCCCTTACTAGGTCTTCAAAGTATTCTGGGAAAGGGACAGAACATAATTGGGGCCTCAGCCTGGCAAAAAATTCCTTGGTGCCCCTGAATGTGGATTTGCTCTTAGCCGCCTCATTCTGCTCGTCTTCATGTAAGTCTAAAGTTGCCATGACCTTGGAAAGAAGGGCCTGGTAATCCTCCCCTGCGAAGAGAAGAGACTGCTGATCTTGGGGAATAACTTCCTCCCCCCCCCATCTTTTCCTGAGGAGAATTCGCCCTCCTCTCTTCCACTTCCCTCCGAATCTGGCGGGGAAGCCCTGGACCTTCTATGGGGGGGGCGGGGGAGAAGTTTTCTTAGCCGCCTTGGAAGAACCAGCACGGCTAAAGTCTCTGGTACAACTCCCCTTCTCATGCCTAGAACGGGTTGATACGGAGGTCCCGGGAGAAGAGGCTCTGGAGCTGGCGATTTCCCTGAGGGACAACTCCCCGGCTTGGGCAAATTCCTCCCTGAGGGCTTGCCACATGAGGTCTATCATGGCCCGATTACCCGCACCTCCCACAGAGCAGGGGAACGGAGGGGTTGAGGGATTACCGGACCCGGCCGTTGATTCGCCTCCTGCGCCATTCCCTCGGCAGGCTCCTAAAGTGCCGGGATCCGACTCACTCTCGTTGCCCCCCTTGGGCCGAACGGGGAGTTGCGGCGGCCATTTTGCCCTCACACGCCTTTTTGGCGCCGCTTTTCGGCGCCTCTTTTCTTGTTCGCCCGCCCACTCTCCCTGCGGGTCTTTGAAGCCGCCACGAGCGATCTGCGCGGCGAAAGGAGTCCAGAGACCTGTTCCTCGTCTCCGGACATGAGTTCCTCTGGGTTCTCCTCTCTACCAGCCCCATTCTTCTCAGCGCCGAAGCGGGGAGGGGGTGGGTGGGAAGGGAGAGACACACGACACACCTAGCCTTAACGCCGTGATCGGGCAAGAGGAACAGGGGTAATCAACGCGGGAGGTAAGTAACAAACACGAGGAAATAAATAAATTAGGAATAAGGTATACAAAACGGAGGTATAAGTAAGCTGGCTAAAGAGCTGGCTAATAGACCTGCTGCTCCCTCTAAGGCAGGAGAAAAACTGGAAAGCAGGGGGCGCTCCTAGCCCAGAGAAGGAGAAGTGAAGATTTTTTAACTCCTGCCTCCGAGCATAGGACGATAAAACCCGCTGCTGAAGATGTCCTCCGAGCTCAGTTGGAGAATAAGTGTTGCTTATGAACTCTTCTAAGAAGCAAACCCATCTCTCCCCAAGGGTCTTGCCCTGCCTCTGCACTCTGAGCGCACTAACCTAATGCAGCTGCGATCTTTAGATTTAAAAACAAATTGTAGTAAGTTACATAGCTGTAGTAAGTTACATAGCTGTGTAAAGTTAAGAAGAAACTAATCAGATCCCTTTTTCAACAAAAAAAATAAATGTTACGTGTCATCACTTTCACAGGAAATTTCAAGCCTTGCCCAACAGAAAGACTCTTTTTTAAAAAAAGGTAACTTACAGGACAGTTTCTGAAGTCATCAGTAGTATTTGCAGCCTGAAGCAGTTCTGCAAACATTTCAGGCTTGAGTCGCTCGTGTCTTTCCAGCATCCTATCAACCTCATTGCTGCAAAGAAGAATCAGTAAAATTTCAACTCAGAAAATATTACTACTACAATAAATAGTGTTCAATCTATTTTGACCCAGTGCTTTCCATCAATTCCTACGAAATGTAATTAAGACAAGAAACACTAAACCAATATTTAGGAATAACTATTGATTCACCTGACAAATTCAGTTATCCCTAGAGCCTTGAAATGATATGCTAATACAAGGATTATAAAATAAAGTAAACCGGGTTTTGCATGTGACAATTAATTAAACATAGCTCGAATTTTGTATCTCAGATGCAAGAGTAATCTAGTGCTTACCCTCTGAAGTTAAGTGAGGGACTACGGTATCTATCTAGCACATTTTTATCCCACCCTTTCTCCAAGGAGCTTTCTCTTCCACATTTTATCTGCACAGCCACAAGGTCATAAGAACATAAGAAAAAACATGCTGAATCAGACCAAGGCCCATCAAGTCCAGCAGTCTGTTCACACAGTGGCCAACCAGGTGCCTCTAAGGAAGCCCACAAACAAGACGACTGCAGCAGCATCCTGCCTGTGTTCCACAGCAGCTAAAATGAGCTCTCCTCTCTTTTCATCTGCCACACCAGACTATGGATGAACCCAGTGTTTGAATGCATAAATAATTCCATTAGCTCAGCTAAGGTACAATAGGCCTATCTGTTCCTTCTTTTCTATATATCAGTAACACCATGATTCTGGGAATAAAATGATTCTTCAAGGACATAAATATTGATATGTGCAACCACAAATCTCAGGATGGACCATCTTGGATCTAGAAACTTCAGCACTCCTATTAGTTATTTATTACTTTCATTTATATCCACCATACTCGCTGGGATCCAAAGTGGATTAGTCAATCAGTAAGTACAAAATATGATAACATTTTAATCCAACAGCAAAGATTTCTAGTAAGATAAAATAATGTAGTTGGGCTGAAATTCTAGAACAGGGGAAAGAAAAGCAAAAAACAGAACGCATACAAACCTCTCTGTTTCAGACAAGACGATCACTGTAGGAAAGACTTTACCACTGATAAAAGTCACCTCCTGACCTGAACCATGTCCTAGTGGTTTTTATGTTTCATCCTGACTGACTTAAGCTGGATTTGCACCTAGCTCAACAGCAGCATCACTTCCCCTGTGAAGTGAGACTAACCTGGTTTCTTCCTGTATCTACTTTCATGGTGGGATTGTCTGTGTATGTTAGCACGATGACTAGTAATATAATCCTAGAAGGTCAAGAGGAAGAGAAATACTGTTCAAAGCTCCAGCCAATTGATATGCTTCCTAGATTTTAATGGGCTATATATCCCCTGAATGGACACCTTTTCACAATGGGCTGCCCAGCCTGAGAGATGAACATTTGCAATCATCAAGATCCTCTTGGTTCTTTTGTCAGTATGTCCAGACTCAGTCATCAGTCCAGTGATTCATGCACCTGGAGAGCTACTGACTTGCTGATCTTCAGCATGACTTTGAAATTGAAGCCTTACTATCTAGAGCACAGTCTTGCCTATAGCAGCACTTCTATGCCATGCACAAGATCCCTGTGTCCAGTGGTTTTGTTCCTGCAAATGCAAGTTACTGTGACCTGCAGGAGTGCAAGTGAGCCAGAGGGGGTGTTCTGTGTGGAGCTAATACATTACACCCTTCTAAAAGACAATGCTCAGTTTCATATGAGTGAACTATTGCCTTGAATGTAGTTGGCTCTTTGCCTCAATTCCAAGTCTTGGATCTATAAGCTGTCTGCTAGACATCCCTCAGGCCTGACTCCAGGAATGAGCTCTCAATTACCAAGATACAGCTAAATATGTACCAGTTTGGGCCTGCCAAGATTTTGTCAGAGAACTTCCAAAAAGCTTAGCCCCCAAGCTTCATGCACTAAGTAATTTTAAAAAGTTTATTATGAGAACAGGAGAGCCCTACTACATTAAAACAAAATTACAGGTGCAATACCATCCTGTTCCCCATAGTGGCAAACTAGATCCATTTGGGAGTTCAAAGGGGGGAAATGCATCTTTCATGTTGTCTTCAAGAAGTGGCGCTCAGTGGCATATTGATTCTGAACATGGAGGCTGCAACTGGCCATCAACATTTTCATAAGGCAAAAGCCTCCAAACACCTATGCCAAAGTTCTCCTTGTTATTATACTGGATGTTAAGGCCCTTACCTGGAGTGCATCCAATGTAGAAGCCACAATGAAGACTGCTATTAATGCCAATTTGCATTGCTCTTTCAGCAAGGCTTGGTCTGGGGCCAAAGTTGGTTAGCCTACATACAGGGAACTAGGGCAAAGATATGAGGTGACCACAGGAATATGTTATGCTGTTACACCAACCTCAACATTTCTCTAAGAGCTCCTTCTCCCTACCACTTGGACTCATTATCTAGATATACACCTGACTACAAGAACAACACTGTGGCATAAAGCTTAGGAACAGATAAACAAGCCCCTAATATGCTTAGAAAAATGACAGAACTGGCACGTTAATTCAGTTTTATGGGATAAGAACATTCTATGTCCCAAGCTGTTTGAATGCAAGGAAGAGAATTTCTGAAGAGGGAAGGACTGTAGTAGAAAAGATGGCAACCCTTTCAGACAAAGATAGGAAATTCCTAATTTGTTACCTAGGAAGACAGTTCTAAGTGCCTAACAATTTTCTCAAAGCTTGAAGGGGGGTTGCCACCGCTGCTGTTGAGCTTCCTTTTGCTCAGATTAAGAAAATTCTCTGACCTCCTTGACCTGGAAGCCTCAGCCACTTCCACCCGATTCCCCATACTACTACTATAACATCAGAGGGGAGAGGAGTGCGAAGGAAAAGCTTCAGTTCTCTGGTCGGTAACTTGGAGAATAGCTGACTAGCTGCTAGAAGGGCCTACCCTTATCAGGATAAAGAATAGAAACACAGGCCTGGAAAAGACAGTGTTTCTAATAACGTTCTCCTATTCCATTGATGCAGGCCCAGCTACAGGCCCCCAAAGAATAGGGAGCGAAGTCGCAACTGCTCCACGTGATGTCTTTTGCCCCAGTCGGAAGCCCT
This sequence comes from Euleptes europaea, assembly GCF_029931775.1. Classification (NCBI taxonomy): domain Eukaryota; kingdom Metazoa; phylum Chordata; class Lepidosauria; order Squamata; family Sphaerodactylidae; genus Euleptes; species Euleptes europaea. The sequence continues at coordinate 31,015,785 of NC_079320.1, read as the reverse complement.
GTACTTATGACAATAACAGCAAAATCAACTTGTCTGATGAGGACTGTAAGAAGAAGCTCCTCCCAGTATAGCTTCATGATCATTTTGTTTTCTCTTTTGCCCTTCTGGACCACTAAACTTCTCATATGGGTCAAGGATGAGCCACGTTCCTCTCTTTGGGGATCTCAGGCCCACAGAAAAAATGGGATATGAAAGGGAACCTATAGCCCAGATATCGTCTGTCCTTATTTTGGCTAGAAAAACAAGTTATCTGGAAAATTCAATGCACAAGATATTCAAATAGATACTTGCTCAGTTGCTGTCTGAATGCTAAGTGCTAACTGGGCACGATGAGAGCAATCAATGGCAGAAACGGGCAGTCTGATCTGGAGAAGAGCACTGCTTTCAAAGCAGAACGTCCTTGAGGAACAAGTATTGAACTGAATGTGAAGGAGTTTTCCTAATGTTTTCCCTCTTTGAGGTCAGCTCAAATGTGACAGAGTTGCATTTGCCTTCCCTACGCCATCTACATCAGATAGGAGTGTAATAGAGTGATATAAATGTGAAACTAGGTGAACTTGGGCGATTCAGCAACTTTCTGCCTAAAAGGCTGTCATAAGGACAAAGGTGTGGGGAAAGGGAAAGAAACAATATTGTTAATATGCAATAACCTCACATTGGAGATAATCTTTTCCCTCCTTGGATGTTTGCCAATGTCAGCTATGACATAATTCCATATCTTCCTCCACCTAACACTTCCCGTGAATTCTTAACCAACCAGAGACCTTGCAACTTTGTAACAGTACATAGTATAACATAGGAAAAAATATTATAATGAATATTTAAACTTCGACAATTTATTATTTATCATCTGGTACTCCAAGAATACTAATTTTGGTATACAGGAGATCCTCACAGAGCAACAATGTAGACAAGAGCCTCCTGATCACATCACTTTAGTGTTCCTCAGTTTTGAGTTTTTAGCAACAAGACAAAAACATACAGAAGAGTCTCTTACCACAAGGCTGTTGTTGAAATATAGCGCACAAATTCTGTGAAAGGCAAAGGATCTGAAGATGCCCCACAACTGCGACACACACACTACACAAAAGAAAAAAAAGTAAAAGTTTTAAACTTTTAGTTTTAGAATCCTGGAAATAAAGTAATATAGAGGATTTTAAAATGCCTAACCTGTTCATAAAGCGTCATAGCAAACTTCTGATGAGTAATGCAGGATTTAGAAGTGCACATGTCTGTTTCACTGCTTGGCACTATGTGATAGTGAATCCTCTCAAGTATATTTTCCTAAACAAAACAATGATACAACACACGTCGTTTGCCATGAAGATTACCATTACACTCAACTGTGGTTAAGATTCAGTGAATAATTCAGCTCACACAATGATTGTTTTACATTTAATGCTGGCAATAAATTAACAAGTAAAACTTTAAGAGACACTGTCCTTCAGTGTTACTACTCTGAAGATGCCTGCCACAGTTGCTGGCGAAACGTCAGGAAAGAAAATTCCAAGACCACGGTTACACAGCCCGGATAACCTACAAGAACCAATCTAAGAGCCACATTTGTCCACAGATTTTAAAAACCCAAATTAAAAAAAGTATTATTACATGGTTTTTGTTTTTAGATATTTTATAGGAGTCCCTTAATGTGCTTTTTAAAAACTTCAGAAGATGACTTTACAATAATTATTGATCCTTATCATAATAGTCCTGCACAATAAGTTAAAATATTTCACTGACAGGAGATCTGAACGTGGCTCTAGTATTTCCAGCACAAACACCACAGCGAACACACAGTAAAGCCAAACTTCTTAAATAAAAATCTTACTAGGAATAAGTGTACTTACAAAACATTCTGCTGCATCATCCATGAACCCAAGTTGAAAACGCTGTTCATCTTTAAAACTTTCAGCCAAGGCATGCCTCATATGATTTGATGGCAGTGCCTTTTCTCGACTGTGTTGGAACTGTGCAAATATTGCCTGGAAATAAACAGTACGGTTAGTGAATATTTGAATATGTTCACTGTTCAGTAGGAGGGAGTGAAAAGGATGCAGAATTGCCCATAATTGAATTCCCTAGAATAGCAATTTAGGGAAGACGTGAAATCAGCTCCACCCACCCCTATAGTATTCATTTGCTGGCAGGAAGCTAAAGTAGTAGAAAGTGAAAAATGTTTCAGGTAAGGCAAAGCAAAATGTATGTTACACTACAATCCACAAAAGTTTTGACTGCATCAAGCTGATGGTATACTTCAGTAGATTTATATTTTAAGAATACACACTTCATTTTGAATTTTTACTCAGTTTGCTCAGCTTTGTTACACAGCATGATATGAGTTTTAAAAATAGGATAAGTTGTAGCCTGAACACAGCTTACACACATCATATACATTCTTTCCTACATCCATCAAAGAAAGAAGAAGCACACAGCCATAATAGTGGTTTAGAGAAAAGTGGTTTAGAGAAAAGACCTACATTCTGACTTGCCCAGAAAAAGTGCTATATCCAAAAAAACAGCAACATTCTATCCAGGTAATGAAGGAAGCAGCAAATGGAATTTGATCAATTTGCGAGGCTATGAGTAATTTTTAATTCCCAACTGGGGAATTTATACATATGAAGGTTGGAATCTCAGCCCAAACACACCTAAGATCCAACCAAGAACAATTATACTGTTTCCTCACTGATAATCTATATTCCAATGCTGTTATAACTCTTAAAGATCTTCAATACAAAAAACCTGTCAACAAATGTTATTTTATAAAGCAAAGCTTTGCATTGAGTTCAAGGTTCATGTGTATAAGGCTCCTGTCAACTTAGACTTCTTATAAAATTATTACTGTGTTTTCATTGTTAGTAGTAAAAGGTTCTTTATAAAACCAAAGATATTTTCATCTATTAGCAGCATAAAATCAGGATATTCACTTAATGTCAGAAAAAAATTACTGGCCAGAGCCTTTTAGACTGACAAAATTAGTTCTCATATTACATCAAATAGATTAATACAGCGAAATTATATTATCTACTTGATGTAGTTTGAACTGAAATACTGTATGTCTACCTTTAAAGCACAAAATATGCAGGCATCTCCCTGACAAACATGTCCTGTGAGACCTCTCATGCTTCGTCGGAATATGTCAAGTTGCCACAAAACCTGCAAGAAAAATAAAGGAGGAAACTTCAGTTTCTTTACCAAAATATTTTTCCATCTTAAAAACTTGAAGCCCTACAATAATCTGATAACTGGCATACAATGAAAACACTGAGTACTAGAAGATTTTCTAGTTTGGCAGTGGTTTAGAGAAAAGACTAAATATTAAATGTTGAACACTTAAATGTAAGTGACATTTGGAAAGCTTTATAAAACACATTTATAAGCAAGTCATCATCAGTTTGGTGGATCCTAACCATGTTTTCCACTGTTGGAAGTTACTTCTGACAGAAAAAGGGTGGGTAGTTTTGTTGATTCTCTCCTTCCTTTCCAGATCCTCAATTTACTCCTGTCAGCATGAATTTAGAGGGTACAACAGGCTGCATTAGAAGGACGGAGGTGGGGAAGTTTGCTTATGTAAGCAAAACTCTGCATGCACTTGACAGGATCTAAGTCAATCTTTATCACTCCATCTCTTCTACATTCCTGCTCAACCCATTATTAAAGGGAAAAAAAACCAGGTAAATGTAAAAAAAAAAAGGTGGCGAGGGATGACTTACTTAATAGTTGTTTTAGGCTTTTCTTGATATTTAACAAGGAGTAAGATCACTTATCTATAGTATGGAATACCTTGGGTAATGCATTTTAATTAATCCAGTAGCTGACAGCATTAGTTGCCATAAGATTTACAAAATGTATGTTGTATCCACAAAGTTTAAGTCACGCAGAAGAAAATTCACAGGCAACTATTGTTAGAGGGGGGGAAACAATGGGATATGATTCTTGCATCTTAGCAGCTTGAAGAACAAATGCTATGATTTAAAAGATCAGAATTTCACTGAAATAATGAAGCTTCCTTGTCCAATGAAAATAAAGTGTGTGAAATTTGTATAAAAAGAGTGGAAATGGATGTATGCGGTGGTAAGAATCAGCAGAATCCAACTGAATAAACAAGCAGCAATAAATGAGTTTGAATCCAATACATACCATTCATTTGCAAGAGAGGCACATGTGCCACCACACAGTCTTGCCTGGTTGTACTGCAGTGGTTTCAACAAACTATAGTTCAAGTTAACACATCAGTTTAAGTTCAGCTGCTGAACAACAGGAAGTTCTGGCTACACATGTAGTTCTCCCTCAAGAGCACATGCCATATCTTTGTACCTAGGAGATTCCCTTTAAATCAGTACTAGAATGGTTACAAAACTGAAGACTTCCCAATTTTAAAGAACCAGCAGTTTGTTGCAATAGCTGGTTGGAAACAGTTACATTTCTTAAAGCATCTACAGTTTCTTTCAAATTTGGAGGTTTTCCTTTCCTTTATCCTTAGAAGCTCCTTGACCCATTGATCTTGAGCAGCATATATCTAATGTTTGAGGGATATAAGGACTGAAACAAATCTTGCCACTGACAATGTAGCCTTGGGATCCCTATCACTTAGTAAAAAAGGCATTATGTCAGACACAGAGACATTAGATTTATATGTTAAAAGGGGAGATATATAACATGATCGAAGTTCCTCATAAAAGTGGCATTCCAAAAGGGCATGAGCTAATGAATCAATAGAGCCAGAAGAGCAAGGACAGGTCCTGTCTGGGTATGGTATATTCAAATATACCATAGAGGGGTTAGCATAACCATAGAGGGGTTAGCATTCAGTCTAGCTAAACAAAAGGCTCTAGAAAGACAAGGAGTTGTCAAATAATAAGTATAAGCAGGCAAACCATGTGGTGGTGGTATTCCGAAGAACTGGGATGAACAAACACGGCGAGCACGAAAAGTAGTGCTGTTATACTCAAGCTCTTTAATGCATTTGGAGGTTTTCAGTATTGGCTCTTCAAGCAGTCAAAGGAAAAGGAGCATACAAACCTGAAGACTTCCTGGCTCGCTATCAAAATAAACTGGAGTTTGCTCTTGACAACTTAATACAGACATTGTGCAGCCCTTCATAAATTGCTTATTTAGAAAAATATTATGCCGCCTCTCCAGGGAACCCGCAGGAGGTGGCTTATAGAACATAATAAAAACATAAATCATTAAAATTGTTAATCAAGCCCCAGCAAGAGCATGAAAACATAAATGAGCGCGTACACTAAAGGACATTCAAAGAGGAGAATTTGGGATATCCTGCATCAGGAAATGCCATAACCACCAAGTCAGTCATTAATAAGTTTAACATGTAACTTTAACACACTGTACTTTACCATTTGTACCAAAATACATGAAAACATAACATATTTGTATGTATCATTGACAACCACCATCCATCCCAAAACAGGTGTTAATCAGAACTGAATTGTTAGTAAAATATTTTTTGAGCACAGAAGGTCAAATGTATCATTCCTGTAGACCTCAACCTTTTTAATGGCTGGGAGACAGGTGATGGGAAAAATCTGTCAAAATTAAAGCAATCAATAGGGTTTTTTTAAAGCCACTTTTTGGGTAAGAGAACCCAATATGAGATTTCACATTAGTGTCAAAAATGATATATATAATAGAAAATCAAGATGGACTTTTGTAAGAATAAAAGTCTCAACAAGTGGGCACTATTTGTAATGCAATGGAATAATAAATTCAAAGATGAAATACAAGTCTGTGATCTTTTCATTAGAAACTTTGATTGTGTAGATATATACTAAGGTTGGTAAAATATATTACCGTAAATTACAATACTGAAATTGACTTTGTTATGACCATATTATGAGGAGAAAGTAAGTACTGCTGTATTTGTACTACTCTCACCCTATTTTACTTTCAAGTTAATATTGTTGTTCCCGGGGGGGGGGGGGGAGGAGAACACCCTATACTTAGCAGAAGTGGAGAGAAGTAGGTTAAACCTTTTCCCCTTGTTTTGTTTTTCTATGGTATAGTAGCCCTAATGTATTTGAAGCTTTTATTGATTTATATAATAAATACTAAAATAAAAAAAATGCTTAGCACTGTTCCACTGGGCTTGACAATTGAACACAAATTCATCTTAGTGGATAAATATGATAAAACAATTGTTAGGTCTTCCAGTATGGTTTCCATGGCCTTTTAGTTTATTTTATGAGAAAAACAAAATATTTGCTGCAGTGTTGGCCACATATATTTGCAAGCAGGTTTTGCACGTAAAATTTTAAAAATATTTTCAGTCTAAATATAAGATCGGGGTCTTCACTGACATTACAAAAAATATTATAGAAAGCCTTTGCCCATTAAAATACAAGCCACTTTAATTACACATGGCTTTCCATATTTTTTGCATTATAAATAAAATATGAAAAATATAATCTTTCTTACCTGAACAGCACTGTTAAGAAAGCAACTATTTTGTCCTGGTTCATTTAACAAGCCTTTGGTAGGAGCAAGAGACATCACGCTTCCAGGTTGATATACTTTTCCAAGATTCCCTCCAGGTTTTCTCAAGAACTTTACCCAAGCCATTATTTACAAAACAAGTGTATAGTTACAAAGATTAAGGATTCTGAGCAGAGCAAGGCAAATAAAAACTTCTGACAATTGCCTTAAAATTAGGGCATTCTGTTCAGACAGTGTTGCAGCTCTTCAGACCCCAGTATGTCAATTCTGCTTCTCCTGTTTGAGAATCGTTTTGGGTTTTTTTAAATCTTCGATTAAATTAAAATATACTTCAGGAACCAGAATTCGTGTTCACAGTCTTCAAAGCATTTCACTTTTCCTTCTATTTAGTGCAAATCATTCTTTCGAAGAGTATTTTTAAATAAAATAGCTGATACATAGCAAAAATAGACGTTCTTGGTGAATATTACAGTCACTCTTTCATGCCAATGTTGTCCTCATCAGTTCTGAAAATAAATCACATTTCTTTGTGTAGTTTGTAAAAGTAATTCCACTGTGGAAACTTCTTTTGGAGTCTAAAAAAGGGAAGTGAAAAAAAATTAATAAGAATTTCAAAGTGACACTTGTTTTAACTATATAACTAAGATTCAAAAGCAAATATGGAACATAGATGGGTGACAGTTACCATACTAACTGCTTGGGGTGTTGTCTGAATAGTCTTATTAGATTGCTGAAGATCAAAAGACTATTAACATTTTAACTTGCTATGGCCATTTTATGATTTGACCATTTGGAATTACTGATCCCTTGATTCAGAAGCGTGTACCTCCCCCCCTTTGACAATATATCTATTACCAATAGTTGTTCACTGAACCCCAATAAAAATTCACCAACAGAACATTTTAAAAACAAAGTTGAAGAATTCTCAAAGGACTAGCTGTAGGCCCATACACTGCAACCAATGGCCTTCAGCAGCAGACCCTATGGCTTACAGGAATGACTGATGGTCCCTGAAACTATTACCACCAGGAAACCAAGAGAAACAAGCCAACCCTACTCTCAGTTACCCAGAAGCATTAAAAGGGAGAACCTATCCTTGGCCATGTTTTGCAAAAAGGAAAGAAACATTCATTTAGGTTGCATAACACCCTATAAAAAACATCCTTCTATCTGCCATCTTAATGCCCTGTATGGGACAGCAATTTCAATTATAAGCAGAAAATGCCTACCCATACCTGGTGAAGAGGGCAAGCATTACGGAACTGAGTAGATAATAAGATGTGCTTTCCCTTCTATGCCCTTGGTAGGAAAGAGAAAAAACCCTGACTGCCTGAAAAGTCTGGTTTCTTCTGCATTTTATGGAATGGGGGAAATGAAATTCATCATCTGATTACAAGTTAGGGGGGGTAATGAGCAAGTTCAGGTTCAATTTATTACAAGTAATGGTTTAAAAGTTATGAACAAATTATTAGTGATATGCTGATAAGTTGCTCATTTAGCTACCCTTACAATTCTCATGTTTAACCAAAATGGTACATAGGCAGTAAGGCCAACAGACAAAATGGAAATAGAGGAATAGCTTCCCCCCAAAAAAGACTTCTTTGCTATTAATTTATAATTATTTATACTCTGTCTTTCTCACTGAGACTCGAGGTAGATTACACAGTGTAAGTCAATGCAAACAATCAGATAAGCAATATCATATGACAAAGATTACAGCAATCTCAAAGAAAGAATAGCATATTAGATATCTTAACGCAGAAAACAGTACCACATAAACATAAAAGCAATACAGTTGGAATATGATAATACATGTAGGAAACAGATAATACATACTATACACAGTGGTATAGTTTACAGTCCGGTTCCCTTCATTAAAGCACATTCCTGTGTCATTTCCTACAACTTGGTTACATTACAATAGACATTATACACCAAATTAACCAAGTTCCCATGCTATGCATTCTGAACAACTGCACATTTTTGTACTTCTGGAATCAAATTAAGACAAATTACTGTGTGTGGTTGTTATAATCCCAGAAACATCTTATTTTATTTTAATTAATAAATGGAAAAACTAAATGTGGAAGTATTCATTTTACTGTTTGTAGGCAGTGTTACATGGGTGGTCTAGAAATAAAAATCCTGCATGTACTTAGCAAACCGATAATTACAGAAATGTCTACAAGTATGTGCAAGCTTAACATCTTACAAGACCTCCACAGTTTTACTGCTTGATCTCTGGCAATAAACAGTACTTAAAACACATACTAATATTTAAAACATTTGGGACAAACAGATCCAACAAGTGATGTAATAATAAATACAACCGTCAAACTTCAACAGGGATTAAAGTTTAAACAGAATCAACAGAGAAACACACAAAAGTAGCCAGAAAAACAATTTGGCAATACTAAACTATAACAGAGCTAGATCTGCATCCAGTTAGCACCTTAGGGACCAACAAGATTTTTGAGGTATAATCTTTCAAGAGTCAAGGCTCCCTTTGTGGGAATGTAGGTACCTGAGCCCTTAAATCCTACTCAGAAGGTGGGAGGGGTGTTGCAAAGAAGGGCATCAGGATGCAAATGTACAGTGTAAAATGTAAATCAGCTTGATTAGAGTAGGCGAGATGCTTAGGGGCCGAAAAATAGGATCTGTAGTTAGATAAGAATTTTATGTCCCTCAAGTTCAGAAATCTCACATTTTCTGTTTGAGAAGTTTCAAAGGGAGATTACAACACAAGATTCCTGGATTTGAGTTCATTCATACATTCGAAACAATGCCCCCCCCCCCCAGGGCTGAACAGGGACATAGGGTTCTTATCTCACAACATAATGTTTTGTTGTACTACATTTCAAATATATGTGCATAAAGTTCTTGTAATTGCTTGTTTACCTGTAAATTTAACTTTTACACCGTTCAATGGTTATGGATCAATTCATTTCTTAACCAGCTGCTTTCTATATTGGCTCCAATATTTCATTAAATGGAGCTTTCTAAAGCAATAAGAGAATTCTGAGAAACTGAGAAGTCAGACTACAGTTAGAGGTTAGCTGTTTGTTGTGGTGATGGCAACCAGGTTATCCCCATATTCTCAACAAGGCCCTTCATGATTTAGGGCAGATATCTACAGGACAGGCTCTCTCAACATGCTCTGCTAGGATTACTTTGATTATGTGACTGAACCTTATGAAGATGCTACCCTGCACTTGGGTAAAATAGACAATGGACCATACTTAGGCAGATAAGAGCCACTACAGATGATGCTCATCTGAGGAGGTCAGGAAAGTTCTCACAGTATTATCTTTACTCATTTTTATAATAGGGAATAAGACTGTTCCTTGAGTATATCACACTATTACATTATCCAGTTTTGAAATTCATCTATGGGCCCAGCAATGTCAGCCATACTATCTCAGGTTCATACTCCTGTTCATTTTCTAATGTGATTTATGCTATCACACACCAACAATGCCCTTCCACCCTCTACATTGGACAAGTCCCTGTGACAAAGATTAAAAGTCTGACATCAGAAACCACAACATTCAGAAACCAGTGGGGGAACATTTTAACCTTCTAAGACATTCAGTTGCTGATTTAAGAGTAGCAGTTCTCTTGGTTTTACAAAGGGATTTCAAAGGGAGATTAGAAAGAGAGACTGCTGAATAACAACTAATAATGAAGCACAAGATATGCATTTTCCTGGACTTAATAGATTCTTGTCTCATTACCAATGCTAATTTCTCCATGCCTACTACCCTCTGCATATCATACTAATCCAATCAAGCCTGCTAATGTCATTTACTTGCTTTTGACATTTACATTGCTACTGTGTGTCTAATTCACTCATCTCTACTTAAGGATAGACAGAATCACATTCTAGCTGTATCTGAATAAGTGAGCTGTGGCTCACAAAAACTCATACCCTGCCAGAAATTGTTAGTCTTTAAAGTGCTACTGGACTCTTGCTCTTTTCTACTGCTAGTGACAGACTAACACGGCTACCCATTGTGATATATTATTAATATGTACTACACTGCTTTTACTGCATTGTTCTCTGCTGTAGTAACCCAGTTTTATTCAATCTTCGTTCTGTTTAAAATTTGGCCTGTTTTCAATGTAAGAACTTACCTTTTTTCTTCCCTGGCTCCACTAGGAAAAGATGAAGTAAACAATCATGAGTACAAACTCACATACTAAAGATTAAAGAATGCCACCAGAAACAATTTTACTGTTCTCAAATACCGGTATATAATACCTATATCATCATTTATGGTGCTTACTGATTGCTGTTTTCAGGTTTAAATATGGTTAGGGTGTGGCCCTCCTCTGTGACCTCTTCTCTCCTTTCAGGCTCCCCCTTCCCCTGCCACTGCTTCTACTGCTTGCTCCAGCTGTCACTTTTCCTCCCCGCATCTTTACCAGCTCCTGCTACTTTTGTTTTTGCTCAAATTCTGTTTCATTCATTGTCCACCCAATCCTGTTCCACCCAACCCTCCCTTTTCCCTTGCAGTCCCCATGGTCCATCCCTTCTTCTTTACTTCTAACATCCATTTCCTCAAGCCCCTCCTCTTATTGCTAGACAAGAAATTCTAGTGCCATTCTGACCCATTTGTTTGCAGACATCAGTTGTTATTGGGGGTTAAAACTACCTGTTCTTTAAAAATGTTTTTCATATTTTTCTGGAACCGTTGTATTTCCAATAGATTTGCAGAAACCCTCATAGCTCTAGAAAGTCACATTGTGCAGTTTAAGGTCACATTGTGCAATTTTGATCCATATGGTGAGGCCACCAATGACCATCAGATGTATTACAACTGAAGAACCCACAAGGACTTGTGGAGGTCCCTTCTTGTGTCCTTCTCTCCCACTCACCACCAACCTTTCTTCAATCTGTCCCCCGTCTTCAGTTCTATTTATTATTTATTTTTAATATTGTACCCTTCTCTCCAATGAGACTCCAAAGCAGCTTACTTCATTCTCCTCTCCTCCATTTTATCCTCACCCAGCACAATTCCATGGCACAGCAGAGATTTGAACCTAGGTCTTCCAGATCCTAGTTTGGCACTCTAACCTCTACACAACACTGGCTCACAGCTTTTCCTCCTTCCTCTCCCTGAGAAAAATAAGGCCAAGTTTCAAAAGACACGCAGGTGAATTGTGAGATGGCCCCTGCCAAGCCCAGCAGAGTCATGCAAATTATGCAGATGTTGTAGCTGGGCCCAGGAGAGTTTTATGGCATCAAGTCATCCAGTAGCTATCACTGCATTTGAGTAGGTTGTGCAAATTTAATGGTGCGAGTTGTCCAGTGGTTGCTGTTGGGGCTGGCTCTAATGAATCTTCCCTCTAGGGCAAGAAAGAATGGGGAAGGGGGAAAAATGGGAGGCCAAAATAGCCATGAAAAGGGTCTTGTCCCTGCATTTACTGCTTCCTTTTCTCCTTTCCACCCACCCATACACCTTTAATCCACCCCACCCCCGATCTTCATCAATATTTATTATGTATTTACTTAATGTATGTCGTGCCTTTCTCTACCATTGAGACCCAAAACAGCTTACATTATTCTGTTCTCCATTTTATCCTCACAACCACCCTGTGAAGTTCAGACATGTCAAACAAATCACATGGTTCTTAATGCTGCTGACTGTTCATGTTCCCAGCAGGTAGCTAACAGGAGAAGCTTTGCTATGCAGTAAGGTTTGTCCCTGACTCTACATGGCTAAAAGGCAAATAGCTCTCACTCTTCCACTTGCTGACAAATGTTAGTATAATAAAATAATAAAGACTAGCTACTACCTGAACAGTGGCTTCATGGATTACTTCAACAATGTCAGCTAAAATGCTTTCTGTTGACAATGCTTGACCAGTCAATTGACCTAAATGCTAATTTAAACAATTTCAAGAAAACATGGTGTTAGGACAATTTTAATTAAGATAGTTTCCAGTAAGTACACAACTTAAACTGATAAAAGGTTTTTCAGGGAAGTAACCCTCATATGTTGTTATTATGCCTCCATATTGTTGGCCTCTACTTCATCTTAACTTCATGTCCAGTTCATCTCTGCCATTCACATGGAGTCCAGAACATAAAATTTTGGTTCATTTGTGACAGCCAGCAAAAAAGGGGGCAGGATCAACTCATATTGATCTCCCATCTCACTGGAAAACAATGAGACTTGGATATTCAGATGCACCTGGACAGCTAAACCACTAATGAGGGCTCCTTCATAATTAACCCAGGTACTTTGGACACAATGTGCTTCTACTGCATTAACTTCAGAGGGTAGCTTTGAGTTCAGTAGCACCTTAGACACCAACAACTTGAATGAACTTGTGTTCATTCACAAATTCAGTACAATGGAACCCCCCAACCCCCCACCCACCCGGGCTGAATAGGGACATGGGATTCTTATTCTCACTATAGATGCTAATCTTCTGCCCTCCCCCCACTAACTTTTTTCCTCAGGTCTAATCAAGCTGATTACAATATGCATTGCACCTTTGCATGTGAGTTCCTTCTTTACAACACCCCTCCCACCTTCTGACTGGGATACAAAGCCTCAGAGATCTCCATTCCTACTTGTATCTGATGAAGGGATTCTTGAAAGCTTATACCTCGAAAAGCTTGTTGGTCTCTAAGGTGCTACTGAACTCACCTCTAACTGTTCTACTGCATTAATTTTACATTTAACAGAAGACTCTATTTACATCAACAATTCTATAACTAGTACGGTTTTCTCCTCACATGACTTGTGACTGGAACATTGTATTCTAATTCTGGCACTCCATATTTGACCAAAACTACATCCTCAGCCCAAGATTCCCTTTCCTTCTTTGCATGATAAGTATTCCAGGGCCTGAGAACTTTTACTATTGTGTGTGTGTGTGTGTGTGTAAAGTACCGTCAAGTCACAGCCGACTTATGGCGACCCCTTATGGGGTTTTCAAGGCAAGAGACTAACAGAGGTGGTTTGCCAGTGCCTTCCTCTGTATAGCAACCCTGGACTTCCTTGGTGGTCTCCCATCCAAATACTAACCAGGGCTGACCCTGCTTAGCTTCTGAGATCTGATGAGATCAGGCTAGCTTTACCTTTCACTAATAAGGGAGCTTCCCTTTGAGGTCATCTGATTTTCTATTCCTTTCTAAAATTTGTATCCATTTTAATTCTAAGTCCTGTAACTAAACCCAGAATCCACCTCAAAGTATTCATTTCTGTTTGTTTCAGCCCAATGTGTACCTACAGAAGTTCTCCCATTCCAGAAGATGCCACACACATTCTCTATGCTCCTCCCACATTTTACATGGATCAGCGCTTGAGTCTCTCAGTGCATTCCTAAGGGGAGTTACTGCAGTCTAAGCCCATTGAAATAAATGGGCTTAGACTGGAGTAAATCTCCTAGGAATGCACTGTCTGTCTCTGGTTGTGACAAACATCCTGCTGGCTGGCTCCAAATTGTCATAGTTTGTGTAGCTATGAAGGTTCACTCTGAATTATTGGCTGCTCAGACATTTGGGATCCCTTCCTGAGGAATCTCCACTCAGAAGTTACCATGACAGACAATAGGATTTGTGCTCTACTCTCTACTATTGTTCAACCACTTGAGCTCCTACTTCTCCATTATTGAATGATACACATTGTACAAGTATGTGTGTGCATCAGGAACACTTGTATTTCATTGTGAGTATTCTAGTATTGTGGGCTATTTTGGCATGCCTGATACTATGACCACATATATATCCCAGATCTCAGTGCTCATTTCAAGCTTGCCTAGGAGCCTCATTACTTTGTCAGAAACAACCCTGCAGTTATTTGTGATATCCTTCAAGCCAGGTGTAAAACCTAAGCAATCAGTACTTTTTAACTTAGGAATGAGAGGTGGCAAAAAGCCTTCTTTCTAATTGTCTGGTTTCACCAGTGATAAAGACATTGAAGCACTTTCCCTATGATGTATAGCTAAAGTTGGCAGCTTTTTAAGTTTGAAAAAAGACAATTAAGAGATATCTCAATAGATGTTTATAAAATTAGAAATTGTGCAAAGGAAAATGGAGGGAGACAAAGTCCCCCCTCTTTCTCAAATAATGCTAACATTTAGAAGAACACAATGAAACTGATGGCAATAAAATCAGGCCTGCCCTGGATGGCCCAGGCTAGTCAGATCTCGTCAGATCTCAGAAGCTAAGCAGGGTCAGCCCTAGTTAGTAATTGGATGGGAAACCTCCAAGGAATGCCAGGATTGTTGAGCAGAGAAAGCCAATGGCAAACCACATCTGTTAGTCTCTTGTCTTGAAAACCCTACAGGGTTGCCATAAGTCCAATGCGACACAAAATCAGGCCTGACAAAAGTACACAGTACTTCATACAATTGCCACAAGATGTAGTGACAGATAGCAGCTTAGATGAGAATTAAACATATATATATGGAGGATATATCTACCAGTGAATATAAGCCATGAGCCTCAATGTTTAGAAGCCCTCTACCTCTGAGCTTGTCTGCTATCAACTGGGACAGCACTATTGCTTTTATGCTGTTTATGGGCTTTCTCAAAGTGTCAGCCAGCCACTCTACAAAACAGAATGCAGGACTAAATCAGCTCTTGTTCTGACCCCCTACATTGGAAAGCAAATCAGTTTGCAAACCCTATACTTTCATCAAAAATATTGCAAAAACAGATGAGGCTGCATATCAAGAGAACCCACTCACTTTAGTAAACTTCAAGGGAAGTGCTTTTAAATTCATGGGACCTGATTCCAATCAAATTCATGAGCCATGTTTACCCCCTTGTTTACATACCGTGCAGTGCTAGAAAAAATGTTAAGTTCCCAGCACAAACAGCAACTATTTTAGGCATCTGCATTTTCCCATCTCCAATAATATTAAATCAAGCTAAACGTTTGCAAACATTAAATATTCCTTTTTAAAAATAAGGCCACACACGTCTCCATCTACTTTTTCCCTCTAACTTCTAGGAAGTGAATCAAGTTCTAAGTACAAATGTATTATTTAACATCCTCAAATTAACTGTTCACAACAGAGCATTACATGCAGTAGAGTACCAGTGGGTTGGACCCAACTAGCTTTCCTCACTGGTGGGCAATAAACATCATTAACAAGCAAGCAACAGAAACATTGTGAATAGTTTTTAGAGCCATGCACACGTGGAAAGAGACCATGACTCAACAGGAGGATATTGCACAATTAAGTCAACACTAGCCCAATCTGTGCTTTCAAGAAGAGAATGATACATAACTGTACATGTGATACCTATTAATAATGCGCAATATTGATTCAGGAACTACAAAAATTGTGTCCACGTTTGTGGATGTGTGTGTTGAACATGTGATGCCAGAGTTCAGGAAAGTGAACATAACCATGAAAACTAAGGTTTTGGCCATCCCTATGAATACAGTTTTCACTCTTCATACTGCCAAGTACTTTACAGATTACCAGAAAGACTGACTGAATCTAATGTTTCTATAACTACTTTTGAAATGCTTCCAAGTTTTAAGGAGCAAAGGAAGCATTACTGCCAAACAGTTTAACCTTCTTCATTCAGTGCAAAGTATGAACTATTTTTCTCTTAAGACAATGGCTCTGGTATGTTTATGACTCTCACAGGCGTTTTCATAAGCGACACTAAGAATGTTATTTGACAGGCTGCACTGATCAGTACAGATATATATTTTAAATGGCTTTCTTCTCCTTTGTTATTGCCTTAGCGTAGAAGAATAAGGACACATTTCTGCATACACTCATATGGAATATTCCATTGAATTCAATGAGACTTACTTCTCGGGAAACAAACATTAGGTTCAGACTGCATGTCCACCATCCTAAGCATGTTTATAAGAAAGCAGTGAACCCAGTAGGGCTTGCTTCCAAACAAATGAGTTTAGATAGCACTGTAAAAAACATTTGTAGAATCAAATATGCCCTCAGGTCCTCAAACAAGACAAAACACCTTCTAATGTAATTTGAAAGGATATACACCAGCTTCTTCCCAAACTGTCCAAAAATGGAAAGCCTCAGGCCGAAATCAAACATTGAACATTTCACTATAGTGCAAGAGTTTCACAAAATAAAAGTGAAAAGAAAAATAGAAAAGAACAGATCTTGTAAAAGGAAGGATCAAACATACTATTCATTCCTTTATTAATTTATATAACATTTTGGAACATCCATTAAGTAAAAGGTCCTTTAAAAATGCGTCCTCTTACCCACATTAATGTGAGGAAAACAGGCTAATGTTAATATATAATTTATGTAATGCTATATACCCAAAGATCCAGCATGGTGTAGTGGGGTTAAGATGTCAGACTAGGATCTGGGAAACCCAGGTTTGAATCCCCACTCTGCCATGGAAAGTTGCTGGGTGACCTTGGGCTAGTCACACACTCTCAGACTTGACCTATGGATGGGAGACCTCCAAGGAATACCAGGGGTGTGACGCAGAGGCAGGCAATGGCAAACCATCTCTCGCCTTGAAAATCCTACAGGGTTGCCATAGGTCAGCTATGACCTAATGGCAAATATAAAAACACACACCCCTCCAAAGTAGAATTCACAACCATTTGTAATTCAATTCTGAGTATAACTTCACAAAGAAAATAAAGAGCAATATTCAAGTCCAGGCCAGCAAGACATTACCGAGAGCTCCAGGGACCTTTGACTCTCAAAAGCTTATACCCTGGAAATCTTGTTAAGACTTTAAGGTACTACTGGACTCAAAACCTGCTCTTCTACTCTAGCCCAACAGGGCAAACCACCTGAAACTATTTTCAGAGAAAATAAACTGACAGTTTTATTGGTCAATCAAGAAAATAAACAGCAAGAAAATAAACAGCACTTTCCCAGTAGGAAAATCACCTTTCAGTTCCCAATAATAGGAACAAGAGACACAGGAATAGGACAGCCTGGTGTTGAATACTTAACCTTATGTACTGAATACTCTTTTACTCAAAAGTATTTCCATATACACAAATATGTAATTTTTTATACATAACTCAAACTGAATTCATTGTTATAAAGTTATGAAAAACTTAAGATTCAAGTCCAGTAGCACTTTAGAGACAAACAAGATATTTGGGGTATATGCTTACGAGAGGCAAAGTTCCCTTTGAAAGCTTATGCCCAGAAAATCTTGTTAGTCTCTAAGATGCTACTTGACTCAAATATCTGTACTACCGCAGACCAACACTGCTACCCTCTAAAGTTATAAAACGCTTCCTAAAACTTCTTAGACATAACAATACTGAACTTTAATATCCATTTTGCTCAAGACTATGTCTGTGTTAACTCTCAGTTCTCTAGCAATGAATTTGCAGTTCTTATAGTGCTCAAGCTTTCTTTAAAAAATATATCTATATCTGATATTTAACACTTCAAGCACTAAAAATATACTCTTCTCCACAGATGCACACACCTGTAGACACTTCCTGTTCTCCAGGAAAGTTTAGAATGTGTCTTGAACACTTCCCCTGAAAGCAAACGTGATAACCCGGTTAAAAATTAACTTTATAGATTAGCACATATGAAACTCTCAGAACATAAAAATGAATTTTTAACATTACAAGAACATAAATATATGAATAGTGGAAAGCAGCTGATCCCAAAGCCTGCTCGTTTTAAAAAATTGGGACAGGGGGAAGCTCTTCATCAGGATGCTTTTTGGTTCAAGAAGCAAACTAAATCACTATCTCAGAAGGCTATGTAGTTCCTATTCATCATGTAGTAAATGTAGTATTCATGCATGAGAATGACACACTGACAGCTGGATATGCCACAAACACCACACCAAGAACCTGGAACCCCTCAAGTTTTGAGCAACTTGCACGCAAAAGAAGAACACAACGGCAAGAAACCCCGAGGGCCATTTACGCACAGGAGGTTTTGCCTTGGACTGGCCGCTCTCTAGATGTTCATTACCCCCATCCGAACGGTTAAAACTCTGCATGTGGGCTTGTTTTTGTTTTGTTTTTAAGTTCTGAGAATTTGGATGGGGAAAACGTGCAGCTAGAGAGAGTGGCCAATCCAAGGCAAAACCTCCCATGCATAAATGACCCAGGTTTTCCCAACCTGACACCCCAATTACATTTATTTCCTGCTCTCTTCCCTATTCAATGGGCTTTCTCCTGGGGCAGCCTAATTACTAGGGGACCCACGCACCACGGGAGAACGTTATCTTATGTCGCCTTGCAAGGAGGGCCGCGGACACCATGTCGACACCGAGGTGGCTCCACAGAGAAGCGTTAGGGCAAACGACAGGGGAGGCTTCATCAGCCAATCCGTGTCGACAGCCAATAAACCGACCAGCAGCAGCAGCAGCGACTGGCCGAGGAGACCGCGTTGAGAAGTAAACAAGGACCGAAGGGCTCGACAACGGGGAAGAATATCAACACCGAAACGGAGGGAGGAAGGGGGAGCTTCTCAACACGCCTCCCCTGTCCTTTTCCAATCCAGCCGGCTCAGGGAAGCCCCCCGAATGGGAAAATCGGGGCTCCCGGGGGGGGGGGCGGTGTCCATCGTCAGAACCCACCGACGCGTTGTGCCTCAGGCACCTGCCGCCCCGAGGGGGTGGGGGAGGGGAAAAAACTGTCCCAACTGGAAGGCGGTTGAGAGTGGGCGTGTTCGCCAGCAAAGCGAGGGGGACCCCCCCCCACAATCTCCCTCCAGCTGACCGGCTTCTGGAGGGGGGCCGGCGCCGCACCCTTCCCTTCTCCTCCCCCTCTCCCGCTTTAAGGGGAAGCCAGAGCCGCTCAGCGACTCACCTCCGCTCCGACGCGCCGGCCGCTTCTGCCTCCCATCCCGACCGCCGAGCCAAGAGGGTGCCTCGGGCAGGCTCGCTCCTTCCTTCCCCCCGCCTACCGCGCTGGCCCCGCCCCCTTCCCCCCCCGCCGGAGTAACTTTCTTCCTCCTGCTTCGAGCCACGCTCGCGCCCTCACTCGTCCGGGGGGGGGGGAGGAGAAGCAGGAAGACAACAAGGCGGTTCTGGCGCGCCTGCTGCTGGGCCCGAGGCGGTTCACTCCGGGGGAGGGGCCGCCCCGTCGCCCGCCTTCAAGCCGCCGCTGCTGCTCATTCCCGATGACTTCAGACATCACAGCAAACGGCCTCTGATTGGGCGAGGTGGGAGGGAACGCGCTGGAAGGGATTGGCAGGACGGGCTGTGACGTACGCCAATCCGAAAGCGAGGTGTTGCTGTCGTCATCGCTCATCCTGGAGTGGCTCTGGAGAGAGGTCGCGGGCGCTTGCGCCTGCTGCGCGCGTCGTTTCAGTTCGATTCCGTTGTGTGGCCGTGACGTCACCAGATGCGCAGCCGGGGGGGGTTGCCGATGAGGGAGAGCGCGAGGCCCCTGATCAGCGTGGGCTGCGTGTCCGCCGAGGATGCACATCAAAGCACGCTTAAAATGTATTTCCAGCAGCAGATTTGGTGAGTCAGAGCTCACTTCATTGGAGTGATGCACTGGAGATTAAGTGAGCTGTGACTGAGGAAAGGTTGTGCTCCCTCCCTTTCCCCAGTCCCCAAATATTTAGGAATGGCTTCAGCTGGAGTTAGCAACCCTATCTATCGCCCAACCCCCATTCACTGATTCCCTCTTCCATGGCGTCCAATTCGTGTCACTTAGTCTTCCTCCCTCCCCTCTCTCCATCATACGTAACATGGCTCTAAGCTACTGCCATCCCATGCCCTCCATGGGGGGGATTCACAGCTTCTGAGAAGTATACTCTGAGCCCTAGTCTAGGTTTGCATTACTCAAAACGTACTTTGAGCATGCTGCCGTGGCATCATGGAACGATCAGGAGAACTCTTAGTGGTTGAAGGAATGCAACTGAGAAATGCAGAGTTGTTGCAGAGAACCATGCTTCTGTAAGGGAAGCAAAAGGTCAGGCTAGTTGGTGGGAAAAACTTTGCAAGCCCCAGTTTGCAGGAGAAGCTCTAGAAGCGATACCACATGGAAAGAGGTCCCAGGAGGTAAGATGGCAAAAACAGGAAGACCAGAGGTGGAACGCATGATGGTGGAATTCAGAAGAACCATAGTTCTATCATAGTTCTGTCAGCAGTGTTTGAGATTGTGGACGCTGACATGTTGTTCAGGTTTCTGGATACAAAAGCAGGAATTAAAGGTTCTGCCTTGGATTGAGTTAAATCGTTCTTTATGGGCAGAATTCAGAGGGCTACCGTTGAAGACTGAACAGTCATCAGTCTGGGACTTTTCTTGTGGGATTCCTCAGGGCTCAGTGTTATCCCCCATGCTATTCAATCCCGATGTAAAGCCCTTAGGATAAATCATTCATGGATTTGGATGATAGCAATATGCTGATGACTTTCAGCTCTTTACTCTTTATCCAGATTGCTGGTGTACTGTAGAGGTCCTGAACCACCATCTTATTGCCTTGGTTAAGGGTAAACATGTTTTAACTGAATCATGACAAAGCAGAGGTAATGTTGGTTGGTTAAGGCTGGGGTCTTGAAGGATGTTGTGCTCCCCATTTTTGTTGGTCTCCAATTGACACTTGCTGACTCAGTCCAGAGCTTTGGGATTATACCTGGATCCAGCCCTGTTAATGGAGAAGCAAACTAATGCAGCAGCAAAAAGGTATTCTGTCAACCTCATTTACCCCAGAAGATGGCTCCCTACCTTGACTCAGCTGAGCTGGCCACGTGGATCCATGCTATGGTTGCCTCAAGGCTAATGAACTCTACACACGTCTGCGCCTAAAGACAATTTGGAAACTCCAGTTGGTGCAGAGCACTACAGATTTATTTGTCAGGCAGTAGGTGGCACACACATGTCATACTTATTCTATAGACACTCCTCTGGTTACTGATCAGTTACCAATGTCAATTCAAGGTTCTGGCAATCACATACAAAAATTGCCTTGGACCTACATACCTGCAGGACCATGTCTCCCACTATGCTCTGCTGCACCAGCTTCTCATCTGAGCAAAGGCTTGCTGGGTGACCTTGGGCCAGTCACACACACTCAACCCTGACCCTGGATAGTATTTGTAGGGGAGACCTTCAAGGAATAGTAGGGTTTTCATGTGGCGGCAGGCCATGGCAAACCACCTCCGAGTCTTTTCCTTTAAAAACCCTACTGGGTCGCCATACACCAGCTGTGACTTGACGGCAAAAAAGAAAAGTTGTAGTCACTCACTCCTGTACATAGCCTCAGTTCAGCTCTGGCTGTTGTGGAATCACCAACTCTGTGCCTGACTGACTAGCTGGCGGGTTTCCTGTTTTTCTTCTATGACAAGGCTGTTTTCCCTAAAACAGAGCCTGCCCTTGGTTTTCTTCCACCCCAGTGGAGTAGGAGTGCTTCAGAAGAAGCCAAGAGACATCACCTTTGTGTCTACAAGAAGCAGTTATTCAGATACAGCTGCCTTCCTCCAACCTCCCAACATGTTATGAGTGGCCCCAGCACTCTGTGGCAGCCATTTTGAGGTGGTTTGCACTTCCTGTCTTCAAAATTCCAAAAGTGTCCACAGCATAAGCTGAAAAGTTGAAGATTGGAAGCCTGGAAGAGGGCTGGACAAAGGAGAATGTTTGCCTGTGTCTGTCTTCTCCTGGTACTCATAATCCTGGCAGCATGAAAGCCACTGCAGTACTGCTCCTTTCTCATATGGTAGGGGTAAAGTGAGAAGTATGTGGGGAGATCCCATGTTGTGATTCTTTATCGCAACAGCTACTTAAATCCTCTCCTCAAAGCAATATGCTTTGATATAGAAGGTTTGAACTATCTGCTTTTCATCAGTAGCGACAGTTCAATATTATTTAGTTATATTACTCAACTGGGATTTTCATCCTAAGAAGAATGTAAGCATTTTATATGGTCTCAAAACTTGTTTGCTGTTTTATTCTCTTTGTAATGGTAAATAGCAAATAAATTCGCTGTGCAATATGCAATGCTCAGTTTTGGGATTCAGCTGGCCTACGCAGAATGACATCTGGACCAGGAAGTGAACTCTCCAAGGTAACACATTATGGACTCTTTTCTCCTTATTCAGTATTTCAGGCTCTCTAGCCAATACCCTAAGAGAAATAACTGGACCGTGTCAGCAGATTTGTAAGGATGAATGCAAGGAATGAAAAGATCAGTCATTTCGGATCTAATAACACAAGTTGTTTTAGCAACACACAGTAAAAATGCCATGCCCAGCTGTTGCGTTACTGCTTTTTCAGTGTTTCATTTGGCATAATAAAAGTTATTAATAACTTAATAAACATTTCCCTCTGAATCGTAAGAGCTGTATAATTGTACTGTGTTGAGTTAGAAATAATTGCTGAGGAAATAAGCCATGTGCTTGCAAAGTATATGCAGCTCCCTCCCTTTCCCTTGCTCGTATACATTCAGGCATGCATATATATAGCTCTTATTCCAAGTCCATTATTAGTAGTAGCCTAACAGAAGGAAAGAAAAGCTTCTGTTTTCATCGTTAAGCCACCTTAGATGACTTAAACGTGAGTTTTCTTTGGCATGTGTATGCTGGAGATTTTCAGAGAACTTATAAAAGGCAATAAGCTACATGTGACTTACAGGTGATGTCACTGTGGGTTGAAATAAACAAAAGGGGACCTAAGCTTATTATGTGTCTGTTGCTGCTGTGACTGCTTGGAAATGTACAGGAAAGGGGGGGGGAACCTGCAGCTGAACAAGAAGATATAGGGAAGGAAATGTTCTAAAGAAATAAACTGGGAGGCAAAATTCAAGGATTAGAGAAGAATGAATCAATAAGAGGTGCAAAACAGAAATGAGCAAGCAGGCAGAAAATTCAGCATATTTTGACGGTTCTTTATCAAAGAGCAAAAACTCAATAGAGGATCTTGTTTAAAAATACAGCTATTGCAATTTCTCTTTGCGGCTTCCTGTTACTTCAAGACTTTAGATAAGCCTTGGTAACTTCCATGGACTTATCTACAACATGTGCAGAGCAATCCTAGGTGTGTGTACTCAAGAAGTACCAGTTGAGTTCTATGGGATTTACACTACACCCTTCTACATTGACTTCAAAAGACTTGGATGTAACTCTGTTTAGGATTGCATTGTTAATCCTTAATAAGTGTGTTTAGGATTGCCACCTAAAACTCTGTCTTTCCTCTTTTGTTATTTTCCAATTTGAACTATTGAATGGCAAACATATGCCTGAGTACTACTGGAGTCTGTTCTTGGCATATAAGTGATAACAAAAGCTTCATGTATAAAAATGTCACATTTTTATTTGCTATTTTAAAAAAAAACTGAGGCTCCAGTCATAGTCCTGCTCTGAGCTTTGCTGAAACTATAAACTTACACTGAGTGAAATAAAACACACAACATATGGAAAACAATTTTGATTTATTTTCATGGTCACAAATCACTGTTTAAGAGAAAAGTTAAACAGAGATAATTGGGACATCGGAAAATTACATATGTGGTTAGAAAACGTACAGTAACCCTCTGTACTGGAACTCTGGATAGCTGTATAATATAAAAATACTACATTTACAACGCAATTCTAAACAGTTATACCCTTCAAAGTCCATTGAAGTCAATAGGTTTAGAGAGGTGTCACGCAGTTTAGGATTGCAGTGTCATAGCCTAATGCAACTATCATACTAGCCACATGTTGAGAAAATATTACCATGCTCTAAGAACACTTATCGCTATCCTGCTTTTCATTCTGTCCTTTAGATAAGATATTTTGTACAAATGGAACACATCCCCAAGATTCTCTTACATCCATTTCAGGGCCTTTGTTGACATAGGCAAAGGCACATCAGCATAAGTAAGATCCCTCCACAATGTGTGTGTGTGTGTGTGAAATAGGCAAATGTGCACACACATTACCCTGACAAAGAGAGTCTTTTAAATGTATAGAACATTCCCTCCAACATGTCTTTTACCTATTGTAATCTTGCCTTTGTCATAAAAAATATCTCTCTTTTTTCTTTAAAGCAGGATTATTACCAATCTGATTCTATGCATGCATACTCCATAAATAGTCCCAGTGAGATAATTATGCATAGGAATGCAGCCTCAGTTTTCTGTAAAGAAAGTTCATCACTTAGTGTTACACTTTTCTTTCTGGGTGTGTATTTGGGAGTAATTTCCAAGTAAATGTGACTGGGATCAGGCTGTACATAGTGACTTATATCCTGCCATTCCACTCAGCAAAGTTTGAAGCCTCCCTCCAACCAAAGGAGTATTCTTCCAACTTAAGCAGCTCTATCTCCATCAGAAGAGCCACTTACGTTGTTGGAAGGTGCCAAACATTGCTGCAAGGGATGGCAGGATGCAGGCCATTAGTTGTTCTACAGTTAATAATAATAGTAAATTTAATATGAAGTCAGGCCCTCTTTAATATTGTTCGCGACAAATTTAGTTTGGTTATGAACTGTAACAATCCTAAAATTGACTCATGGATAGATGTGTTGGTCTCTTCCTAATGATAAATTATTAAAATGACTAACAGCTAGAGGTTTTGCAACCTAGAGCTACAATCCTATGTAAACCCCATTGAACTCAATAAGAACACAAGAAGAGCTCCATCGGATCAGACCAGCGGTCCATCTAGTCAAGCATCCTGTCTCATACAGTGGTCAACCAGTTTTTCTGGAGGTCCAGCAACAGGGCATAGAGGGTCTCTTGGCACTGGGATTCAGAGATTTACTGCCTCTGAGAGTGGAGGTTCCCTTTAGTCACCATGGCTAGTAGCCACTCATAGACCTATCTTCCATGAATCTGTCTGGTCCCATTTTTAAGCTGTCTATGCCTGTGGCCATCACTACATCCTCTGGCACTGAATTCCACATTTTAATCACTTGCTGTGTAAAGTATTTCATTTTGTCCCTCCTGAATCTTCTGCCCATCAGCTTCATTGGATGTCCTCCAGTTCTAGTATTTTGGGAGATGGAGAAAAAGTTATCTTTGTCAACTCTGTCTACCCCATGCACAATTTTATAAACCTCTATCATGTCCCTCCTTAGTCATCTGTTATCTAAACTGAAAAGTCCCAGATTCTGCAGCCTTTGCTCATAGGGAAGGTGCTCCAACCCCCTAATCATCATGGTTGCCCTCTTCTGTACGTTTTCCAGCTCTGCTATGTTCTGTTTGAGATATGGTAACCAGAATGGCACGCAATATTCCAAATGAGGCTGCACCATTGATCTATAGAGGGGCAGTATAACACTGGCTGTTTTATTTTCAATCCCTTTCCTAATAGTCCCCAGTATATATACCTTTTTCACCACTGCAGCACACTAGGTTGACATTTTCATTGAGTTGTCTACTATGACCCCAAGATCTTTTTCCCTCTCAGTCTCAGCAAGTTCAAACTCAGTTAGCCTGTACTTGAAGTTGGGATTTTTTTGTTCCAGTGTGCATCACCTTACACTGACCAACAATGAACTTCATCTGCCACATTGTTAACCACTCACCCAATTTGTGGAGATCTTCCTGAGCTCTTCACAGTCATTCTTATTTTTCACCATCCTGAATGATTTTGTGCCATCTGCAAACTTGGCCACTACACTATTCACCCCTAGTTCCAGATCATTTATGAACAAATTACATAACACACTCTTACTTCCCTCCATTGTGAAAACTGTCCATTTATCCCTACTCTTTGCTTCCTGTCAATTAAACAATTTTTAATCCATAAGAGAACCCATCCTCAATGGGAATTCTGAGTAAACATGCACAGGACTGGGCAGCCCTGCTATGATCCACTGTAGTGAACAAACTTATCCTGAAAATGTTGAGGACAATACTTTATTATGTATGCCACTGAGTCACAGGTAGCAATTACAGGGTGAAGGATGAAATAAAGATGGTGCAAGATGAGCAAGGATCTAGGAGGATGACTGGAACAAAACAAAGAAATAATGGTCGTGTTTCTAATGAAGGAAAAAAATATCTATCTATGGTCAGATTCCATGCTAGCTGTTTAAGAGCCAGGAAATCACTCCCTAAAGCCCAAAGAATTAGAGCAAGTGCAGAAATAGAAAAGGGTAGCTTATGGGTTACCTGAACAGGAATCAGCACAGGAATGGAATAGGAGCAAAGTTCAAGGCAGAAAGATAGTTGGGCAGACTTTGGGTACTTTACTTCAGGGAGGCAAAAACAAAGTACAAATCTGACTAAAGGAAACATAGGAGGCATACACAGGAAAAGGAGCTAGTGGCTTGTTGCATAGAGGAGGGGCAAAAGAGTAGATTGGAAATCAATGAACTAGGTCCACTCATCCCCTGGCAATCAAGAGTTGTTGATAATGAGCAAGTAGATCAGTTCTTAGAAATAACAGCCTAGTTATTTGGCATAAATGATAACCCCCTAAATATGTCTAGGCCCTGTGTCCCCAGAACCCCTGTTAGTGGCACTTGGGTCACTACAAGTTATTTAAATTTGCAAGACCCAGTCCCTTCTATTTGGTTTTAGTTCTGTTCTCTCCCCTCTACCTCCCCCACAGTTAACGCCACATTGCCCAAGGGTTACAGAAAGCTGGAGTCTGCCATAATCGGGATTTGGTGTCTGATGCTCCTTCATAAGAAACCAGGTTGGATTTTGATGCCATGCCTATGCTGGCATGGAGACTCAAACAAGGCCATTGTTTAGGGTTGCCAACCTTCAGGTAGTAGCTGGAGGTCTCCTGCAATTACAACTGAATTCCAGCCAATAGAAATCAGTTCACCTGGAGAAAATGGCCACTTTGGCAACTGGACTCTATGGCACTGAAGTCTCTCCCCTCCCCAAACCCTGCCCTTCTCAGGTTCCACCCCAAAGACCTCCCGCCAGTGGCGAAGAGGGACCTGGCAACCCTACCATTGTTAGCTATATAAAAGGAATAGAGGAGTATGTTTAGCTTCGTGATGCATCCTTCATTGTTTTTCACCAGTTTCACATTCTTCCCCTTCCACAGTTTTTCTACCACATTCTCTGTTTCATACATCATAATCATTGCATAAGAGCCCACTTTGTGACCGCCATGCATCTGATGAAGCGGGCTCTGGCCCTTGGAAGCTTGCGCAAAAAATAAATATGCTCGTCTTTAGATGCCACGAGACTTGGTTGTTGCTATTCTAATTATGTCAGCTCTGTCATGTTGGCCTCATTGACTCACTGTTGTAAATACGTCAGAGTATGTTAATACTATCATAAGCAGAACTTGTTTTCAAGATGTGGGTCATCACAGCATTTGTTTAATCACTGACACATATATGTTGTAATGTTTTACAAGAGCCCCGTGGTGCAGAGTGGTAAGCTGCAGTACTGCAGTCCAAGCTCTGCTCATGACCTGAGTTCGATCTCGATGGAAGTTGGTATCAGGTAGCTGGCTCAGGGTTGACTCAGCCTTCCATCCTTCCGAGGTCGGTAAAATGAGTACCCAGCTTGCTGGGGGTAAAGGGAAGATGACTGGGGAAGGCACTGGCAAACCACCCCGTAAACAAAGTCTGCCTAGTAAATGTTGGGATGTGACGTCACCCCATGGGTCAGGAATGACCCGGTGCTTTCACAGGGGACTACTTTTACCTTTAATGTTTTATAACATTTCTAAAGTGCTTGCCAATATAGGAGCCACTTGGGGAAGATGTAGTGGATCTCAGCCATATGCAGATCTGCTCACTAATGGATACAACTCTGCATGCAGCATTTTTCTGGGAACTCGTGACTTTCAGCATGTGCAGGGGCCTTCGCTCTGTGAATCAGTCTGATGATGAATGAGAATTTGTGCACCAAAATATCTTTTCAAAGTTGGTTGTAGGTACACACACACACACAAAAAAAAGCCCCATTCCACCTACTAACATTCAGAACTTGCATAATAAAATATAACTGTTTCTATTAAAATGCAAATGTTCTAAACTGTATAAGAAAACTCAGCATGCAAATATTTCATAGTTTCCAGATCCATATAAAACTTTAAAAGATTCAATTACAGGATGCTCTTGTAAAGAATGTTGTAGTCTGATCAGGAAATAAGCATCTCGCTTTTCCTTTGAACCATATGCTCTTATGCTTTCTTGCAGTAATTGAGTCCATTTTTTGTACCATACACCACAACATTTTCTTTCAGTTCTGTGCTGCCAGATTACTTTATCTGTTAACTGTAGGCAAAAATCATTTTTCTATGTCTCTTGAGAGAGACTCTCTTGAGAGAATTTCTTAAACAAAATGCATTCTTTGTTCTATTTGTTTCCATTCTGTTACATTCTTGCTTATAGGTGGCACTCTTTTTCTACCAAATAATGCCCAATAATAAATTGGTTTTCCAATCAAAAAATGCACAGGATATCACTCTTCTTTCACAACAACCAAAATTAATTATTTTTGGGTAGCATCTCTGTTAGTTAGCCAGAACCGAAATTAATTTACAGTAATACTGGCATCATTTTTATCTTCTCTTCTTAATATGAAAACACAACAATGAAAAATCAAGTCAAAACCTACATTTAATAAACAGAATCAGCGAAGATAAGTTAGAAAGTATGGGTGCAAAAGAATCAAAGCTAACTATTAGAGTAATGACCAAGTTATTTTATTTGTGATACATGTGTAAAGAAATTAAACCCCACAAAAGTTACAACATCAGACATTATTAGAGAAGGTGTTGGAAACAGCCTATGTTTTTAAAAAAATCAGAATACCACTGCACAGATTCTGATATAGCACGTACACTCCACTTTCCTTTCACAGATCTTCTGTTTCTGGAACTCCATTGGCCTCTGTAGGTTGGATAGTTATCATTATGGGAATATTCTCAGTGGTCCATCCTTTAGGAGTCCTGTTAAAGGACCGCCTGGTAGAGAGAGGATTAGCAAGGACCATGAATCGTGGATCATTTAGCAACAGAAAGTTGTAATCTGGTACTCTGAACTTCACCAGTTTTGATGCTCTCTCAAAGCCCCCGAAAGGCGTGGCAACTCTACAGAAGTTGGAAAGGCAAGAATAAATAAAAGGTAAATCAAAACAAATACTGTACTTTTCCCACCTACACATGAAGCCAGCTGGGTGACCTTCGGTTAGTCACAGCTCTCTTAGAGCTCTTAGTCACCTACCTCACAAGGTGTCTATTGTGGGGAGGGGAAGGGAAGGTGATTGTAAGCCAGTTTGATTCTCCCTTAAGGGGTAGAGAAAGTCTGCATATAAAAACCAACTCTTCTTCTTCACCAACAACTAGTGAGGAAAATTTCTAATTTCCCCCCCACCCTGGAGTTTATATTGAAATATTTATTAATCATCTCTAGCACTTTTAACTCTCCCTCATTGTTCCTCACAGTAACCCTGTGATGTTGGTCATTTATAATTCTCATTTTATGGCTGTGCAGGAACTGCAGGAGAGAACCTGTGCTTTGCCCAAGGTCACACACATTTCCTATCAAAACTAGCAAAACTGGACCAAGCTGGGTCACAAGAAAATAACCTCCAAATCACTCCAAACCTAGATCAATTGGTTTTTTAATTTTTTCCCCCTAATATTGATGGTTGAATTGAAATCAACAGGCTCCTTTAAAAGAAGAAGAAGAGTTGGTTTTTATACCCTCTTTTCTCTACCTTAAGGAGTCTCAAAGCTTGCAAACACAATCCTTTCCTCTTTCTTCCTCACCTTGTGAGGTACGCAAGGCTGAGAGAGTTCAGAGATAACTGGCTGGTAAGGTTGATAGGTGGATGGTTTTGGCAGGCAATTGCCCACCAATCCACCAACCGTTACAGGGCAGTGATTGTGTGTGTGCACGGCCACACGCACACGATGACATCACTTCCGGTTTTACTTCCAGAAGCGCCGCATCACTGTGGCTGCTTTAGCACTCAAACTGCCCAATTTTTTCTTTCCTGAAGAGCCACATAGCCATAGCCAATTTAACACTCAAACCCCAAAATTTGGGGGATTTGAGTGTTAAATCAGCCGCAGCTATGTGGTGCTTCCGGAAGTAAAACCGGAAGTAACAACATTGCGTGTGTGCGGCCGCACATGCATGCAGCCACCCCATCCCTGCCCCCTAAAACCTCCCACTGATTAAGAGGGGGGACCTGGCAACCCTAGTGACTGGCCCAGCAGTCACCCAGCAGACTTCATGCAGAGGACAGGAGAATCAAACCCGGTTCTCCAGATTAGAGTCCACCACTCTGAACCACTACACTAAGGGCGAAAACGCATGGTCGCTTTAGCCTCCTTTATTCCCTGATTCAGCCAGGATCGAACGCACGTTCGGCGAAAACCCATGTGTTTGATCCTGGCTGAATCCTGGCTGAAACGGAATAAAGGAGGCTAAAGCGACCATGCGTTTTCGCCCTAATAATAACAATAATTTAAATGATCTGGCTTAGAGAAGTGAAACAACAAACCTCATGGGTGTATGTGGAAGGAGTAGAAGTACTATTCTAGCTGAAATTTCATTTCAAGGTCCTTGTACTAGAAGCCCAGCTAGAATCCCATGAGCCTCATTAATGTTAACATTATTCGAAAGTTAACTATTACTTCTTACTTCAGGCAGTAGGTCGGGAATAAATTAAGCTGCTCAGGGTACAGGTGCATTGTAAAATGTACATATACACAGTTATAAAACCACCAGTGTTTTCTGCTTTTTCATTTTGCTGAATTATCAGTGTAATTCTAAATCAATGGGATTAGAAGTGTGTAACTGTGTTGGATTGCACCACTATATATGCAGCTTTCATTTTAGTGTTACGCACTCTGTGGAAAGACCACTTCTTATGTTGACGGCAATTCTAAGCATGTTTACTGGGGAGTAAGTCCAAAGGAGCTCAATTTGATTTTCATCTGAGTGCAATCCTATGCATGCTTTTTCAAGAGTAATCCCTACTGAGCTCGGTGGGGCTTGCTTTCTGAGTAGATGTGCATAGGATCAGCCTACACAACATGAATTGCTATGCTCTGGATACTACATATATTTACTCGAACATCAAGTTTCAGGATTTGTTGTAAACTCAGATGGCTGGAAGATGTTGCCCAGAAGTTCATAGCTCACTGGCAGAGCACACACTTTGCATGCTGGACATCCCGTTTCATTCCTGAGAGCCTTGTGTAGTGGTTAAAGTTTCAGACTAGGATCTGGGAGACACAGGTTCAAATCCCCATTCTGCCATGGAAGCTTGCTGGATGACTTTGGGCCAGTCACGAACACTCAGCCTAATCTATCTCCAAGGGTTGCTCTGAGGATAAAATGGAGGAGAGGAGATTGATTTAAGCCACTATACACAGGGTTGCCAGGTGGGTGGTTTCAATGGGCAATTGTCCGCCAATCCACCCGGCTGCTCTGGAGTGGAGATCATGCGCGTGCATGGCTGTGTGCAACGTGATTACATCACTTCTGGGTTTACTCCCAGTCCCAGAAGCGCCGCATCACCGTGGCCACTTCGAGGTTTGAGTGCTAAAGCCGCTACGGCAATGTGGCACTTCTGGGGGTAAACTCAGAAGTGACGCAGTCGTGTTATGTACGGCTGCCCCAGCCCCTAAAACCTCCTGCCGATGGATGGGGGGGGGGGCTGGCAACCCTAAGTTTGCATTAATAAATAAATAAATAAATCCCTGGCATCTCTAGCTAAAAGTGTATTAGCAGGGCAGAAAAAGACCTCAGAGAGCTGTTGTGGGTCAGAATAGACCATACTGATCTTGAGGAACCCATTGTTTCAATGAAAGACATTTTCACATGCAAATTTTATTTTATTCTGTATTATTGCAGCTTTTCTATGACATTGCTAAAATATAGCTACCTTCTGGATCATAGTAACCGACTAATAGGCTTGGCTGAACTAGTCAGTTGTATTGCAGACCCAGATTTGGCAGGTTTCTGTAAAGCCAACTTACAGAGGAGCATCTTCTAACTGCAATATGGTATAATTAGATCATGTTAAGAACACGTTTGCTTGCTAGGCAGAAATGCACAGGGACCAACATAAAACATATAGTAATTAACGCGTAAAGGGAATGTGTGTGGCAAGAGTAAATTTCCTGAAGCAATCGTTTGGATGATGTCAGGGAGTTGTAATGCCCTATATTTCATGAAACCTAAACATGTAATTTGAAGCCTGACTCATTGTGTTCAAACAAAACCCACTGACAGAAAAAAAAATCCCTGATGCTCATTGAATGTAGTAGGGAAGTTCAGGTTATTTTATGCAGCAGAAAATTAGCTCGAACTTGGATTACTTTGTACATTTTGTGACTCGAGAAAGCAGCTGACCTTGCACATGCAGGGCAGTTACATAGTCAGGAGTGGGTAAGAGCAGACAATTGTAGGCTGGATTGCAGCCTCCTTTTTTTTTAAATGAAATACAGTTCTATCCTGTGAGCCCAGCATTTGGTAAACTGATAAAGAAACTGAAATTAGGGTTGCCAGGTCCCCCCTCTCCATCGGCGGGAGGTTTTGGCAGCCAGTCTCCTACTGGTTGCCAGGCCTTGTATGGCAACCTTATTGTGAAGAGGAGCCTGTGTGTGAGAATATGGGTTTTTGGAATTTACTAAACCATTTTTTTTAGTTAATTTTATTTTCAGTCATATAAACACTTTCTACCTCCAAGTTAGGGTTTGAGCCTAGCAATACTGTAGCATGTACAATTGTTTCCTTGTATACTAAACATTTAAATTTTAAGATTGGTCATTTAAAAGTAAACAAACAGGTACATCACCATTTGACTAAATAGAAGTGCCAAGTTTAAAATAACAAGCAGATTAAATTCAGTAAACTTAGTTACTACCTGTGCTATTTAAAAGGGTCATTCAGAGCACAAAGTTGTAACAGGGCTGGAGAAAAATGTCCTACTGCTTTATCAGAGGCTTAATGTGTGGAAATCAGCTGCTTAAGTTTTTTATGGCAGGAGTTAAAACTTCACCTTGTAAATAACATTTACTGAGCCTGTATTAAACGGACAGGACATTTTTTTCTGTCCATTCAGCTGATAACAATACATAAGGGGCTTGAATGGCCAGGAATATAAAGCCGTTATAAAATGATAACTGAATTCAAGGCTATGGTACTAGGAAATTTGCAGAAGATTTTTTGCAACTTGCAGAAATAAGGCTCTTAGTATGTAGATCACTAACAGATCAACATCCAGCTTGTCTGGATTCCTTTAGTGCTTTGAAAATAATCCGTTTCATAAAGGGAGCCTTGCTTCTCCAAGGAGGCAGAGAAGCAAAACCGGTCAAGCCTGCTAATTTTAATAGGCAGGCTGCAGTGCCTCCCTTCTCACCCATTGTTCTATTTTGGACATTTTTCTTGTCCCAAAAAAAACCTGTGGAGCAAATTGTTTTCCAGTTAATTCTGTAATAAAAATAATGACCAAAATAGTTTTAAGGTGTCTTCATAATATAAGTGTATCACTAGATGATTCCAAAATAAAACAAAGACATGAGCCTTTATTATATCCTATTCAGATACATTCCTCTTGCTTCTTAAAGAGAGTCACCTTCAGGGAAGGGAGGAAGGATATAACTAACAGTATTCCACAACTTGCCAAGCACACCAGGAATATTTACATCAGGAATCCAAAATGAACTAAACTAGTAATTCAGATACATGCAGTGATACCCATTGGTTTAGATCCTCTGGAGTATTCATGCAGGTGGAAGGAAGTGCACTCATGGAGTGTAACTTTCTCACCACCACCCCTCCCACAGCAGCCTGAAATGCCTCCAGAATTTCTGGGGCACTGGGGACCTACAGGAACAGGAAATATTCCAGGGATCCAAGCCATGATTTTATACCTAAATTGTTCCTCCTTCACTTCTTTGTTCACTGTTAACATTTGCTGTGAACTGTGGGGAAATGTATCTTTCTGTCCAGAGGTTTTGATCCCGATAAGCCATTTAGTCCTGAGGATAATTTTTTTAAGCACAACCTTTTAAATGATCTAGGACCAAATTTGTCTCTTATGTAAGGTTGCCAACTCTGGCTTGGAAAATTCCTAGAGATTTTGGGGGTGGAGCTTGGAGAGGGTGGGATTTGGGGAGGGAAGGGAACTCAGTAAGCTGCTTAGACAGAATGGCACAATAGACGTCTCTCACCAATTGTGGTGTTACTGGCACGTAGAAACTTTTTGAAGCTTGAAGAAAGCTCTGAAATGGGGATTTTACCGGAAGCCCATTGCGACTGTGACTGAATATTGATCCGTGCTTTATTTGGATATTACCACTCTGGACTGTTAAGTTTAGTGCACCTGAATTATCCTTGTATATATACACTTACCTTTTGTATTCTATATTGTGAACGACAAATTCCTGCTCTGTATTTATATCCTTGGGATATTGTTCATGTGAGGCTCCTCCTCAGAATACAATTGATTGCAATTTGCTGTATATGTGCTTTATTGAGCTTTGTACAAGTGCAGACTTTTGAATTCAACCTTCAGGTAGTAGCTGGAGATCTCCTGCTATTACAACTGACCTCCAGCCAATAGAGATCAGTTCACCTGGAGAAAATGGCTGCTTTGGTAATTGGACTCTATGGCATTGAAGTCCCTCCCCTCCCCAAAACCCGGTCTCCTCAGGCTAACCCCAAAAACCTCCCGCTGGTGGCGAAGAGGGACCTGGCAACCCTAGAACTCAGTAGGGTAAAATGTCATAGAATCCACCCTCTGAAGCAGCCATTTTTTCTAGGGAAACTGTTTTTTGTTTTTTGGAGATCAGCTGTAATTCCAGGAGATCTCCAGGTCCTAACTGGAGGTTGGCAGCCCTATTCTTATGTATGGTCTGCTGACAAGGCCTTTTTGTGTGCGCCCTTATCTTCTGAAGCAAGTGGAGAGGGAAAGGGCTTTCTGTGCTATGGCTAGTGTTTCCAGCTTGTAGTAGAGTTGCCAACTTCCAGGTACTAGCTGGAGGTCTGCTATTACAACTGATCTCCAGCCAATAGAGATAGGGTTGCCAAGTGCCCGGTGGTGGTGGGTAAAATCCCGCCAATCCACTGGGCTGCCCACCGACCACCTGAGGGCCGGTGGGCAATGTGTGCATGCGCGCCCGTGCGACGCGCCCACGTCACTTCCGGTTTTACCCGGAAGTGACGCGGACGCTCTAGCAACCTCCCCCGAAACTCTATGGAAACCATAGGATTTTGGCAGAGATAGACAGAGCGTCCGCGTCGCTTCCAAGTAAACCCGAAAGTGACATAGGCGTGTTGCACGGGTTGCATGTGAGCATTGCACACGTTGCACGCGCATAGTGTGCTGCTGAAAAGCTCCCGCCGGTGGAGCAAAGGGACCTGGTAAACCTAAATAGTGATCAGTTCACCTCGGGAAAATGGCCGCTTTGGCAGTTGGACTCTGTGGCATTGCAGTCCCTCCCCTCTCCAAACCCAGCCCTCCTCAGGCTCCTCCTCCAAAATCTCCAGGTATTTTCTTACCTGGAGCTAGCAACCCTACTTTGACATCTCTACCTAACTGCAATCCAATTCAGGGAGATTACTGGAGCATTGGAGTGGCAGTGATATCACTTCCAGTCTTCACCCAGAAGTGATGTCAAAGTATCAGTGACAAAGCATTCCCTCCCAGGCTCTGCCCCCAAACAACTCTTGAGGAGTGCAGGCCTGGTATCCCTCGTTGTGATCTATGCAAATCTCTCACCTCATTACTTTTCCTGGCAACTTGCCTTTTGAATCAATCAGTACTCTGGAACACTCTTCATAGAGAAATCTGCCAAGCTACATAATTGGTTTCTTTTTGCTAACAAGTGAATACTATTTTATTCAGATAGATCACGATAGGTAGCGGTGTTAGTCTGTCACTAGCAGTGGAAAAGAGCAAGAGTCCAGTAGCACCTTAAATACTAACACAATTTCTGGCAGGGTCAGCGCTTTTGTGAGCCACAACCCTCTTCTTCAGATACCTGAAGAAGTGGGTTGTGGCTCACTTTAAAGACTCACCTTAAAGACTTACAAAGTTTCTGGCAAAGTATGAGCTTTCATGAGCCACAGCTCACTTCTTCAGATACTTTGTCAGAAATTTTGTTAGTCTCTAAGGTGAGTCTTTAAGGTGAGCCACAACCCACTTCAGATACCTGAAGAAGTGAGCTGTGGCTCAAGAAATTTGTTAGTCTTGTTAGTCTTTAAGGTGCTACTGGACTATTTTATTCAGTACAGTTTTGAGAACTATTTATTTTACTTTAACCTTGCCACTTATTAAGTTTAAATGTTATATTGACCCGGCAGGGGTCCTGTTTTAGCAAGAGGTTAGTGTTTCATAGTTTTACTCTATTTTATGATGGTTTTATTTTACTGTGATGAAAGCACTTTATGTAGTGTGGTGACAGAGAATGTCACTTTTAAGTTTTCAAAGTAAAGAAATCAAATGGTAATAAACAACATTTTCCTTCTAGGCCTTTTATATCCTTGTCTCTGTCTTTCAAACCCTTTCCAGTTTGTTTTGAATTTTGTCACAACCGGACATAAACACTACTCCAATATGGTAGCGCCTGATAACTGAAAGGAAGTTGCAGCTGCATTCATTCTTTTCATCTGACCCTGCTCTATTAAAGTCAGTGGTAAAGCACAAAGGGTTGTGGGTTTAAAGCTTTTTGAAATTCAAATGTAGAAGTCAGCCTTCACACGTCTGTGAACAGCAGCAGTCTCTGTGCCTCTGATGGGTTATAGCTAGAGTTTCAGTTCCTAGAAATATTTCTTTCTGTGTTGACACACAGTGGGAATGAAAATACTTGTCTTGCACAAAGACGGATGCCATCATGATATCATTCTGTTCTCTTCAAGATTACATCATTTTTGTTTCCCTCAAATTACAGTGAATAGAGTTAGCCATGCTTCGCTAACTATGACTAAAAGGTATAATTCCTAAAAATAGGAATGTCGTGATGCCTCTGCAATATATGAAGAATGGGAGGCAAAACGACCCTGAAAAGGGGACCTGCTTCCCAGGCTGCCCCTAGCCTCACCTCTCCAACAGAGGGGGAGAGAAAAGGAGGAAGAACAGCTTGACAGTGAGGGCTGAGGAGTCGAGAGGGCTTAGGGTTGCCAACCACCAGGTACCAGCTGGAGATCTGCTAATTCAACTGATCTCCAGCCGGTAGAGATCAGTTCCCCAGGAGAAAATGGCGGCTTTGGCCATTGGACTCTATGGCATTGAAGACCCTCCCCAAACCCCACCCTCCTCAGGCCCCACCCCAAAAATCTCCAGCCGGTGGCAAAGAGGGACCTGGCAACCCTATGATGGCTCCTGCCCACCTCATGCAGGACAAGGGCTGCTGATTCTTGCCCACCTATCTTGTATGGGGACTACTAGTTATGGCGGCAGCAATGTTGGCTCCTGCCCGTAGGGATGCCAGGTTCCTCTTTGCAACCGGTGGGAGGTGTGTGGGGCGGAGCCTGAGGAGGGTGGGGTTTGGGGGAGGGGAGGGACCTCAATGCCATAGAGTCCAATTGCCAAAGTGGCCATTTTCTCCATAATCTGGAAATCTGTGTATTTTCTCCATTTTGCCTTATCACTTGCCTATAATGAGCCTCAGCATTCTATGAGGAGGAAGTTGTTGCAAACATGGGAAGTATCTGCTATAGGTAGGATTGGGGGTGAGAGCGGTTGTGGTAATCCACCCACTAGATCAGCCTGCAGCAGACCTCTAGCTTATAAATTCAAGCCATTTGCTTCCTCTTATTTTGTAGAATGGCAAATGCTGTTCTTGACACATTTTTTTTATTGGTGTGCAGTGCCTGCTTCCTGTTTTCTGTAGCTATGGCCTGCTACCTTTCTGGGTTTCTCAAAGGATGTTTTGTGTTGTGTCAGTCACTTGGAATTAAATACAAGCCATTCAGTTTTTTTAAGCATCTCACTTAGTAAATGAAATCACTGTACCTAGTATGAATAAGTATGAGCCACAGCCTGGATATTTTGTGAAATATTCCCAAAATAGTTCCTGTCAATGTCAACATGTCTAGAGCCACAGTAGACAGTTTAACAAGTAAACATTTTCTTTCTTGGTTTATCTTCCTAGTGCTGCGATCCACTGATCTTTGTATTTGGTGCCTAGATTTTTGTGTGTGTTAGAATTCAGCCTTCTTCTGCTGGTTCAGAAAAGTTCAAAACCTTTTTTAAAAGTTACAAATGAGTACACAAAATTTACCCACGTGCTAACTAATGGTCTTCTAAGATGTGTGGGGAATGTTTGGCAATTGAGGGTGCATCAGACTATATTGAGATCAAGTCCTAAATCACAAGGTGCTTAGATGTTATATTAAACATTTATAAACCAAAAAAATGGCGATGGCACCTATATACTGTGAAGGATATAGGTTAAATTATTTGCTGTCTTGCCTGATTTCATACACACCAGTGTAAGAACAAGAAGATATACATCTGTTTCCGTGATCATGCATATGTCCACACGGGTTGGAAAAGTTTTAAGCTGAAGACAGATATAACGTTTACAGAGAAGTAGCCCTGTTTAAAAGCAGACTCATTGCATTCTATTTAAATGTACCTTTTCATGACCAGGATCTGACAACAAGAATTCACATGTTTTCAGGAAAAGCCAACTCTGCTTAACACTGATTAGCTGGCATTTGAGATGTCACAACAAATCCCCAGAATTGTTCACAAAATTAGGTTTTTAAAAAAATTAAGTGATGGATAAACAAAGTGAATGAGTATGAGCTTCTGTTAAAAAATAAAAAGGTGAACATCTCACCTGCAGCACAGAGGGAGAGGCAGGACTGCCAGCCATCATTTGGTTTATTTGTCCAAACATACCCTTTACAGGTTGGGAAACCTGGAAGGTTGTTCCTGTTTTCACTCTTGGTGTGAATAAGGGTATATACAGCAACTGCTGCAGCTGATTTATGATTGTAGAGATTGTGGGGGGGAACTATGTTTGTGAAAATCATGGCTAGATATTATGCATATAGCTCAATTCACGCCAATATTCCCTATGCAGTGATGGTGCTGCTCATGTGGAGTGGAATCCATCCTGGGTGATCAGCCCATTCTGTCCATTCTAAGGGCCAAAATGATATGATTCTCTAAGAAATCCATCATCAGATCCTCACAGTATTGTAAAAATGGTAACAGAAGTCCTGTTTGGATTGCAGTTGCAAGGAGGAGTTAAGTTTTTCCTACCCATGCAGTGGCGCAATGAAAACTGATCCCTACCTGTTCTTAGCAGCCTTCCAAAGGAAAAAAAGACAACTGCCTATTCCCCCCCCCCCCTGCACGCCTGGTCAGGACTAACAGCAGCATGGGGAAGGATTTGCTTTGATAGGAGAAACAGCACGGGAATGGAAGGACTAAACCTTCTTTGCCCTCTCCATATGGTCCTAATCTGAATTAAGGCTGTTTGCACCTAAATGTTATATTTTTAAAAATGTTGAGAGATCTGTGACCTCTGTTTTCTTCTTGTCTGACTCTAAAGAGTTGAATTGCACAATAAGTAATCTGCAGTTGTGAGAGGTGGTTCAGATGACAGCTTTGGTGCAAATTTATGATACCCTGGATCAAAAGAGAAGAGGCATCCATCTACATAGTATGTATAAATTACCTGTTAAAGCTCTTATAGTTGATCAGCTCTGGCTTTGCACCTGGTTTAAACAGTTTAGGGTATAAAGCCTCCAACAGCTCTGGGTCATTGCTGATGGCTTCAATCCAAGGTGATTGATAGTACTTTGGCACAGCTGTAGTGTTGAACCTCTCAGGAGGAATTGTCTGCAGTGGTCCAGAATATCCTTTGGAGGAAAATTAGAATACCATGTGTGGATTTTGTAGTACCATTCTCCTAGTTCTTCCAAATGCCACAAATGGAAAGATCCGTATGGCCCCAGTAGGATCCAACCACCTGCTCAAAACTCTCAGTTGTCAAATTGCTTCTTCTTACCCTTTCCCTCTGTTTTATGTCTTGATGTTTAGTTTGCAAACAAGAGTCACGTTTTCATGTATGTATAATGTTGCCCATTAGTACTGTTCTCATATATGTATAATGATTCCCATTAGTACTGTGTAGGATTGCCAGGCATGGCCAGGCAACCAGCAGGAAATGTGGGAGGTGGGGATTTCCATATTGCTAGGGGAGGGGGTTAGTATCCCCAGCGGAACTACATCATTTCTGATGTGACCCAGAAGTGATTTTGTTCCATGTGGGGAGGGGGGGTGATTCACCAGCATTTGCTCAAAACTATATTGTTTAACTGTAGAGTTTAGGGTGAATACTGGAGCATCAACCAACATGATGATACCACTTCCAGGTTGCACCAGACACAATGTCATCACAACGGGGATGCTGATTCTTCCCCTCCCCTGCCCCCAGAGGGAATCTGGCAACCTTAGTACTGTGCATGAATTGTAACTGATAGCCATTTTGCCACTCAAAACGTGACATCATAATCAGACCCCCTTGTGGTCCCTTCCAACTCTATGATTCTAGAGATGTACCATTGACTTCAATAGACTTAGAAAGATCTAACTCTGTTTAGGATTGCACACTCCACATTATTCCAATTTAATTGGCAATAAGATTTTATGAAATTCAATGGTTTGGCCACATTAATCAGTCCTGTGATTCTGAGGTAAGCCTTTTCTTGAACAGGAAGTTTGATCATTTCATAATTTGAGCAGAAAAACATACAAGGAACAAGAAAGGGCAGATGTTCTACTTCCATTAATATGTCTAATAGTAAAGTCGGTGATGTGCCAGTCAAGACAGCAGCAAAGTTAGGCCACCCAAAGATAGGGTGAGTCTCATACCTTTCTGCATATTAAAGGACTTCCAAGGGATGCAGAAAATAGGAATTTGTAAATTAATTAAAAGAAATCCAAAAAAGATCCTGATGAGGATTGAGCATGCTCTGTGGAAGGCCCTGGCAAACCACCCCGTAAACAAAGTCTGCCTAGAAAATGTTGGGATGTGACATCACCCCATGGGTCAGGAATGACCCGGTGCTTGCACAGGGGACCTTTACCTTTGATTAAACAGAGGTGGTTTGCCATTGTTTTCCTCTGCAGAGTCTTCCTTGGTGGTCTCTTTTTAAGTACTGACTCTGCTTAGCTTCCGAGATCTGAGGAGATTGGGCTATATACCATGCTGCCTTCCCTCCCTGAGCATGCTCTAGGATACACATAATGTTGACAATGAATGAGAGTCAAATGTGATAAAACCCAGAAGCTGATTCTTCCAGGACCCCCAGTTTCTTCTAGTTGAGCGCTTATCAGTAGGAAAGTGAACCTGGGCCACCCACAGGCAAGGTTTGAAGTTCTAAATACTGGAAAATATTACTTTGTAAATTAAAAATAAACCTGAAAGGATTTAAGTATGAC
Source organism: Euleptes europaea (assembly GCF_029931775.1). Lineage (NCBI taxonomy): Eukaryota > Metazoa > Chordata > Lepidosauria > Squamata > Sphaerodactylidae > Euleptes > Euleptes europaea. Next base: position 30,974,094 of record NC_079320.1, on the reverse strand, counting down.
TGAGAATGTTCTACGAGGGCAGCTGAAAGTCACTTCAAGAAAATTCAAAGGGGTTAGGAAATTGGCCTGCTAAACTCCTAAAGAATTGAGTGTGCGTAGGAAGGGGGAAATTTACCAACAGTTTGCAGTCAGTGTAGGGTTGCCAGGTGGCCTGGAATGGCGGGCAATTGTATGCCAATCCATCTGCTGGTTGACAGCAAGGATCTTGTGTGTGCGCAGCTGCGAGCAACGCAATCCCATCACTTCCAGTTTACTTCTAAAAAGTTGCAGCATGACGGGACAATTTGCCACTCAAACAAGGGTTGAGTGGTAAATCATCCCATTGTACTGCGGTGCTTCCTGACGTAAATCAGAAGTGATGGGATCACACTGCTCGTGGCTGCGCGTGTGCGATCCCCACCCCCAAAATCTCCCGCCAGAGAGAGGGGACCTGGCAACCCTAGGTCGGAGCCATGGGACCTCGATATGTTTTTACTTAATTAGAAAGCTATATAAAAATGTGTATTCTATACATATACTGAGTTTAAAATATTTAGCTTTACAAATTTCACCTATTTCTCCAACATACGCATGCCAAGCAAGCTGCTTTCAGTAATCAGTCATAAAGGTGTATACAAACATATTTAATTAGAGCAATCAAGCTGCTGTGGAACTTGATTCACACCATTTTGATCAAATGCACATTCTTGCTTGCGGATCCAACACAGAAGAGACCAATCCTACTTATTTACAGGATTCATGCACAGCTCTGATTAACCGGCTCTTGTGACAACATGAATCTCTGCAATGGAGCAATTTTTCAAGCAGGGAAAAAAACAATGGAAATTTTTTAAGCACCAAAAAAACTTTTAATTGAATAAACTTGCAAAATGCTTGTAATTTTTCCCCCCAAAGGGCAGACAGCCTCCCTTAAGATTTGTTTTTTTATTGACCATATTCTATGATCTCCAATTAAATAGGGTAATTAAAGTCTAGTGGTTGTTATGTGTAGGGTTGCCAGGCCCTTCTTTGCTACCAGCGGGAGGTTTTGGGGGCAGAGCCTAAGGAGGGCAGGGTTTGGGGAGGGGAGGGACTTCAGTGCCATAGAGTCCAATTGCCAAAGCAGCCATTTTTTCCAGGTGAACTGATCTCTATCAGCTGGATATCAGTTGTAATAGCGAGAGATCTCCAGCTAGTACTAGAGGTTGGCAGCCCTAGTTATGCATTATGGGGGTCCACTCATCTTCGGTCAAAGTTGCTCTAGGTTACAAGGACTTCCGACCGCAGAGTGCAGCTTTCTTGGCTCCCCTCTCTCATGACAGTCCCCATTACTCTCCCAAATCTTGTTTTTTTGGGGAGGGTGGGGAGAAATACTGCACTTGATGAAACCCTATGATGGTCCTGGGCAAATGCAATTCTTTCTATGGGCATGGGTCTTGTGACTGCCATATAGAATGGGATTGCAAAAATGCCATATCTTCCATCCACTCACTAGCTGCAGTTCTGTCTGGTTTTTTTAAAAAAACTCATTGATAATGTACACATTACTGAGATAATAAGCAATACTTCGAACACTCTAAAATGCTGAGTATTATTATTACTTTTGTGTTTGAAACAATGAGATTCTTTTAATACTGAATTCTGTAATACTACTAATTCTGGTGCTTGCATTGTACAGCCTCAGCATCATGAAAACAGCATCATGGCTGTCTCTCCCCACCTAAACCAATGCCTGCAGCATTTTGTAAAATAAAATTTCCACTTCCGGTTTTATGTGTTCTTTGGCTCCCTGCTGTTCTGCCCCTACAGTGGAATGCTTGCCCAGCGTTTGGTAACACTTCATTTATTTTTTTCATATCTTTTACTGTGCAGTGCAATAGCTGAGCGTTGGTCCTGCCCTATTGACAAAAAATGGGAGAACAGTAGCTTAGTTCTCTCACAACAAGACAAGCCTAAGACATGACATTGTGCTACTGGCAATCCATCAAAGCCTGCTTGGGTATCTCACTATAAATAAAAACGGTGTGTGTGTATTTATTTAGGAAGGCCTTTAGACATCTTATGAAATGTCTGCTTTTTGTCACTGGTCATCCCACAGATGACACAGCGGCTGTGACTCATCGGGTGCTTCTACTTTAGTGAGAATCCAGACACTTGGTCTGATTTACACAGAGTTTTTTTTTTTTTAAGATTAGTTCTTATGTTGCCTGAAATGACTTTGCCTGCTCCTGTTTTTGGTTGTCTGTACATTTTTCACAATGGCTTACCTGGGGCAATGCTTTCAGGGTTTGGAGGACCTCGCGGATCAGGTGTATTAGGAGGTGTGATTGGTGCATGCTGCTGGCCAGCTTCCAGGCCGCTCCCATCTAGGTGAACATACTGCAAGACTTCGTTGCGCTGCATTTGAATGAAAAGAAATAGCACGGCTATCAGGTGCACAATAGAGACGCCAAGTGACTGCTGAAAACAACGTCCCTGTGACCTGGCTTTCCCTAACTGGGATACCGATATAGTAGCTCTCTGTTTCAACTAGCTTGTTTTCTGACCGCTTTCTCCCTTCCCGCTCTGGTATATGAGAAGCACACACTCAAATCAGGCTCACAACTCCCTTATGAACTGGTGAAGTATTATTCTTGCTTCAAAGACACGGCACAAAATGCCACAAAGATTAACTGGCTTTCAAAAGCTAGAGTGGAAAGTATCTGGCAAGCTGGGAATGACAGGCGCCTTGTGCTCTGGGCAAGCGAGTTATCTTAATAGAATATCACTTTTCCTGCAGCAAAAAAACTGTCAGATGCCTTTACTTTAAAATGCTGTACATATTTCAGCACATCAGTGCCCCCAAAACAAAATTAGTAGCCCTTATTTCAACTTTACAGAGAACACATTAAACTACTGCAATGCTCATGAATTTGAAGGTGTCCATGAAAAGGTCGAGGAGTCTTATTGCTGTAGCCTGATCAACTAGTGATGTCACCAGACTTCATAATTATCTAGTAGCATAGGTGCAGGGCCTAACTAGACTAACTAGTTCAGTAGAGAGCCTTGTTCTGAACTAAGTTCTGTGCTTCCCAGCTATGTGCAGGCTGAATTATTCAAGAGGGTTTTTCTACACAGGCAAATAGGATAGCACTGTACAAATTGATTCACAAAGTTACTTGGACAAAATATTAAGGCATGTGATCTATACTACGATATATAGCCGGCCGTAAATTAGATCCTACTATGTAATCTTGCAGCATTTTATGTGTCCTGTTAACATTTATGCTTTGCTTCAGTTCTTGTTTTTTAGATTTCTGGTTGTTTCTACAACCCAAATCCTATTTCATTGTTTATCGAATATTCCATCCTGTTGATTGTATTGACTCACTCAGTGTAATCTGCTTAGAAGCCATCTTGGAGAATATCTGAGAATTAACATAGAAATAGAAATACAAGAGTAACATCCCAGCCCAAATTTCCAGTTTGATTTGGGAAATCCATCAATCTCTCCCTGATGGGGTGAAGTACTGCTAGGGTTGCCAGGTCCCTTTGCCCCACCAGCAGGAGCTTTGTGGGGCATGTCCGGGGGGGCTTGATATGTGCATGCACCCTGCTCAGTGCGCGCACATGCCCTGCAAGACGTGCCGATGTCACTTTTGAGTTTATCCGAAAGCAATGCGGATGCTCTAGCAATCTCCATCGAAACTCTATGGTTTACATAGAGTTTCACCAGAGGTTGCTAGAGTGTCTGCGTCGGTGCAGTGCGTGGGTTGCGTGCATGCACTTTGCGCACCTCCCCCTTTTGCCTGCCGCCACCAGGCAGTTGGTAAGCCTAAATACTGCCCCAGCCCCCAGCAGCAAAAAGAATGTGGCAGAATATGGTAGGTGGATTGTGTTCTGTAAATTTGATAGTACAAGGGCACTGCTGTGAACTATTGATTCTGTGGACCTAACTATGATTCCTCTTGGAATGCTCATGGTTTATTTGAGTTGCGCATTCCTCACATAGCATCCATAAAATGATTCCTCAAATACCACCTTCATTTTAAAATCATGATAATAGCCTTAGTATAGGCCACTTCATGAAGATTAACAACCATTAGGCTTTACCCATCCTTTCTCCTTGGTCATTAGTTTCAAGGCAGCATCCCAAGCTTTAATCATTGTTTCTGTAACACAGAATTAGAAGTCTCTAAAAAGTCTGAACCTTATTTTAGCTATAATATGGGAATGAAAAGGTTTAAACTACAGGCTTAGGAAGGAAGATCTCTTTAAATGATCCATGAGGAGATTCAAACAGCTATTTTTTCACTTGTAACTTAGGGAGTCTTACTATGTTATAATCATCCATGCTTGGAGGCAAAATGATGAAGAACGTGAGGAAAGAATACAGAAATTATGTGCGCAGCACTACACTAGTTTTGTAATGCCTGAAATCATTATATGCTATGGGCAATGTATTGGAAATGTATTCTTTGATTTGAAATATATTCTTTGTACTCAGTAAAGTATATCTGCACTTATAAACATGCCACACTCAGTATATAAGAGGTGGCATCCCTTACTATAGTTACACCGAGCACTTGCATATGTTACAGGCCTCTAGAATAAGAGGCCCAGTGTCAGTTTTGCTCCTTAGTTAGAAGCTAATTAAAGAATCTATAGATGGTATTAGTATGTTTTCATAAGCTGGCTTCCCACTCATAAGGACCAGCTAGGAACCTCCTTAGCCTTGGCAGGCACCAAGGTCCAAGATAAGAATAGCAATGATTTAGGATCAAACAGAAAAGCACCTGACACTGGTGGGTCTTCTCTGCTCATTAGAGAGCATTGATCACCACTTTCTCTGCAACGCCTCCGATTCTCTAATAGGGTATGCTAATCCTGGGGTCCCTAGTATTGGGTATTTGGGTCTTTACGTGATGTATTGCGTCTTTGTACCACCCATTACCAAAGACTATATTCGTGCTTGCAATCCTTTGATGTCGGTGTGAATTGTCCTGTGCTTTGGGCAATTTTCACCAGGTGTTTTGTGTATTGGCTTTGAATCTTCAACCTCCTGCTGTTTTTTTGTCATTGGGTATTATACAATAATACAGGCATTTCAGTTTTCTATACAGATTCCATGTAAAGCATACAACAGAGCAAACGCTTTGTCTCTATGGAATGCAGTGGTATTTTTACTGGCATTTGTTTGGACTGATCTGAGTAACTTGGTACTTTGCCACTCATGAATTATGATCCTTCCAATATACCTGGCAATGAAAACTGTAAACTAAACCACACCAATGCATTTTAAATAGTGTTAAATCTGACCCATCTTTTTGAGACTTGGATATCTCAAGGCCTTTTACAGATCCTAAAAAGCTGCTTCTGCAAGCCCATTAAATTTATGATTCATCTTGTATACTCTTGTTCTTCTCAGTACACATATTCTGGGGTTAAAATGGTACTTTACCTTATATTTCTCCTTCTCCATCATGCCCACAACTTTCATCTTCCCCCATACTCTAATTTCCTCATGCAATATCATTTAAAGGTGCTCTCCTAACATTTTAATTTTTTGTTCTATATTAGTTATTTTCAACATTGGTTTAATGTTTTCAACTGTTCACTACCTTGAGGGCCTTAATAAGGAGGAAAGATGGCATAGATTTTTAAATAAATGTTTCTTATCCATGGAATCTCATTAGTTGGGGGACTGACCCTCAAAGGGATGAAAGAATCTTATAGGAGAGTATAAATGCTGAGAAAATATTTTGGGATATTGCAGTGGACTGAGATTCCTGTAGCACTACAAACCTGGTTGAAAATGTCCTGGCCGGACAGGCAGTGTTGACAAAAGAAATTAAACCCAAATATCATGTGTTACAACTTCTCATTTGTGCCATTTCCTCTTGCTAGTCTTTATTTCTGGAATGCTCTGCTTCTAAATATTGAAACAGCCTGTTTTGTTTTGTTTTGTTTAAAAAATAGCATTTGAGGCTTTGCAGAAGTGAATCTATTTTTCCAAAATTCCATGGCACTTAAAGACTAGCACATTTATTGGTGCAAAAGCTTTGCAGAATGAGGCCTGCTTATCAAATGCATTATCCTGAGGCCAAAGGAGATCTGAAGACATCTGCATAATGATGACAACCTAGCCCAAATCTCCAGATGACCTCTCCTAGTGCCTTCATGTGATCTTAAAAAGCTTTGGGGACAAGATGGAAACTTGCGGGACCCTGTAGGCAAAATGCCAAGGGGCTGAGCAGCAGTCTCTCACACCACTGTCTTGAAACTACTTTCCAGGTAGGAACAAAACCATCACAGAACGGAGTGGAATGGTGCCTCTCAGGCCTAACCCTGGAAGGTGGTACAGAAGGATACCACGGTCAATGTTATTGAAAGACACTGAGAGGTCCAGGAGACTCATTAGGGTCACACTCCTCCTATCCACTAGGGCAACCAAGGCAGTTTGCGTCCTATAACCAGGTCTGAAACCAGATTGGAAAGGATCCAAATGATTTGCTTCATCCAGGAATCCTTGGAGGTTCCAGTTATCACTCTTTCAATCACCTTGCTCAATAATGGTATTTCAAGGTAGGGATGACCAGCTCCTGTCACAACCAGGCATTTACTGTCTCTAAGACCCAGTCCATCACTCCCACCCCAGCAGAGGTAAGCAACCAGGTGGGTTAAGGGTTATACAAGCAGGTGGTAGTTCTCAGACTTCCAAGAATCCTGTCCACATGCTCAGACTCAACAAGTGAAAGGCATCCTATTTCCTCCATTGTGTCCCTTTCATCAATTTTACTGTATAATGCTCTAAAAATAATAAATATCATGATTCCTGCTTCTCCATGAACATCATGTTTCTGATCTTACTGTTCCAGTTTCTATGGTTCTTGCTTCTATTTTTCCATTCACCTGTTCGTTTTCATTTTTGTTTCAGAATTTTGTTTCAGAATTCCTGTCTTATACTTTGACCTCTTCCTCTGCCCTTAGCTGTTGGTGTCAGTGGCACCTTTTACTCTACTGTTACCCCTCCACACACCTCTTGCCTTCCCATGCTGAAATAAATCAGGTTTCTTCATCCTTCTCCAATACAGTAACAATAGCATCGTATTTTATGTGGTGTACTTGGGGCAACCATCTTGACCTTAAGGAAGATTGATCACAAGGCAGACCTGTTCAGACCCTTGAAACTCTTGTTCTTACAAAACAACAAGCCAGACCTCTTCAAAAATTGTTCTAACATGTTTGATCAGCTCTGTCATGAGTTCAGAACACTGCAGTTTTTCAAAGGCTTCTATCTTAGCTAAGTTTGAACTAAACTGAATTTCCTGGCCACGGGGGAAAAGTACATCCTGACAGCTAGGGCGGCTGCCTGCTTTAAAAAAATCTTTTGAAGTCAGGAAATACTAGAGTGTCCTAATAAAACAGTAAAGACTCTCTGTTATCCTATAGCATGCCTGTAAACAAGTCTTTCTGCATAGTTCTTTCATGGTACATAACTATGTAAATGTGCATTTGTTTCTCACTTGTGGCATACAGTGCACACATCTTTCCTCAAAGTTTTGATTCTGTTGCGGTCATACTAAATTTAGGAGCACTCAAAGCATAATAGCTTGTATCTTGGAAAAGATAATACCACCTCGCCAGTACCCGCATCTATTGATTGCTTTAATTTCTAACCAATATGTTGACCCTCCCTGATACACAAAGGGTGGCTTGTATCTTTGTCCCTTGCTTAAAAGGTTTCTAGGGCTCACTAGTGGGATCCAATTCACCACTTTATTCTTAAATCTTCTCTAGGACAGTGATACCCTCAAATTTCCAGGGCTGTACAACTTACCATCCACCATACTGAATTCAGCCCAGTACCAAGTACATAGGGTTGCCATCCTCCAGGTGATGGCTGGAGATCTCCTGCTATTACAACTGATCCCCAGGTGATAGAAATCAGTTCCCCTGGAGAAAATGGCCACTTTGGCAATTGGACTCTATGGCATTGAAGTCCATCCCCTCTCCAAACCCCACCCTCCTGAGAGTCCACCCTCAACTCTTCAAGCATTTCCCAACCTGGAGCTGGCAACCCTACAAGTACGGTAGTCTACATCTCCTGTTCTTGTTACCTGCCTGGGTCTGCAAAAATGTGATGAGGTGGTGATCATCAAACACCTGATACAACTTGTGGCTATACATGGCTAATTTGGCATGGCAGGACACAAGTCCTGGTCTAGGCCAGTCATGTTCTATTATAAAAGGTTTATAATTTAAAAGACTCACATTTCTTGGTTTGGTAGATAAGAAGTGTAGGTTTTCGTATGTGTACTTGTCGGATCTCCTTTGACGCATCTTAAATAGCCTTGCTCCTCTGTTACTCAGCAGTGACAATTCTTCCAGCATAATGTCTCTGGGGATGCTGACCTTTTTCCCAAGGTCTATTCCAGGTGATTCTACAAAACAATACAAATATACGTTTCTAAGAATATTATTATAAAAAGGTGGAATGATCTAGCACAGCTGAGCATTTCTAAATCCTACTGATTTTAGTGAGAGCATTATTTCCTACCAACAGCACTGGCTTAAATTTGTTTGGGTTTTTTTTGGGGGGGGGGTTGTAGGTTCTTTGGCAAGAGCATCAGCAGAACTTCCCAGTCTCAATTTTGCTCCTAGACATGTGAAATAAAAAATACAATGCCCTTGAGGATGTACAGTAGTTTACCTTACTACTGCATAACTATAGCCAGCTTCAACAAAACAGCTGAGGCTAGGGAAAGAAGGTTCCAGGGAAAAGAAGATATTGTCAGTCTTCTCCCATGGCCCAGCCCACTCCTGGGGAGGGGATTTGTCCAAGGAAATATAGATGAGGAACAAACCCCCAAATAGTATACTTCTGACAATTTGGTGTGCTCATGAGATCACTTGGTGCTGCTGATATTAAGGGGAAGAGAAAACAAACAAGAAAGAACGGAAGGCGAAGTGAAAGAAAGTATTGGATAAGGGACATTACACTAGATTCATTCAGCCAGTAATGAAATAATTCAAGGCAGGAGGCAGCTCCAGAGGCATTATTCAGCTTCTCCTTCCCTTGTATGGCAGTAGGGTGAGATAAACTCCTTATACTCCTTCACTTAGACTTTCATCATCTAGCTTTCATTTAAAAACAAAAAACAGTTATCTAGTCAGACAGAGTGCTAGACTAGATAACTGCTTTTTGTTTTTAAATGAAAGCTAGACATTCAAATGTGGCGCTTGCTGTATCACTATGGTTGCCAACCTCCAGGTGGCAGCTGGAGGTCTCTTGCTATTACAACTGATCTCCAGCTGATAGAGATCAGCTCACCTGGAGAAAATGGCCACTTTGGCAATTGGACTCTATGGCATTGAAGTCCCTCCCCCCTCTCCAACCACCCCTCCTCCTCAGATTCCACCCCAAAATCTCCAGGTATTTCCCAGCCCGGAGCTGGCAACTCTGTGACTCACTAAGATGATACATAGTGATGACTACAGCCTTGTGACAGGCACTGGTCAGTAGCGTCTCAAAAGTCTCTAGGCCTCAGTAACTACCGCATCCTCACCTATTTGAATGAATGACTCTTAAATCTGTTTAATTTTGACATCCATGCCCAATATTCTTAAACATGGGAAGTCAATTTATGTTGTATTGTGGGCCGCTCCAGACAGTGGTCAAGAGGCTGGAAATGTATTTTGCCACACACACAGCACAAACTCCTTATGGAGGTCACGCTTCCTACAAGGCAGCACTAGCTAAAATTATGGGTGTCTCAGTCATGGAGCATATACAGTGATAAGCCTTGACAGGGTTTTGCATACAACAGCCAAAGAAGGATTTTTACGATGGCTTGGATCCTGTGGTAAATCTCTTTTAAAGGAAGGCATTTTTCTCTGTCAAAGGGGCCCTTCACCTTCCACTGCTTCCCCAAAATGCTACTTCTAGGGGACAGTAGACCCCTTGCCTAGGAACAACATGAGGGGGGAACTGGAAGTCTGTGAAAGAAGAAGAGAAAAGGTTGTCAACTCTGGTTTGCAAAATTCCTGGAGATTTGGGACCAGTGGATGGGAAGGATGAAGTTTGGGGAGGGACCCTCAAAGCTGCCATTTTCTCCAGGTCAACTGATATATGTAGTCTGGAGATCAGCTGTAATTCCAAGAGAACTCCAGGCCCCACCTGGAGATTGGCAACCTGAAGAAGAAGAAGAGTTGGTTTTTATACCCCAACTTTCTTATTTGTAGGAGTGGGACAGCCAACATGTTTCACCAGATTAGAGTCCACCACTCATGTGGAGGAGTGGGGAATCAAACCCGATTCTTCAGATTAGAATTCACCACTGTTAACCATCACACCATGCTGGCTCTCTGCTTAGAGTTGCCAAGTCCCTCTTCGCCACCGGTGGGAGGTTTTTGGAGTGCAACCTGATGAGGGTGGGGTTTGGAGAGGGGAGGAACTTCAATGTCATAGAGTCCAATTGCCAATGTGCCATTTTCTCCAGATGAACTGATCTCTATTGGCTGGAGATCAGTTGTAATAGCAGGAGATCTCCAGCTAGTACCTGGAGGTTGGCAACCCTGTGTCTGCTGGCTCTCTCTCTAAGGAAAGAACCAGTAAAAATTGCCTCCCTTTCCGTTAGCAGAAATTTACCATGGGATCCAATCCAAAATAACTCTGCATCTCAGAACCTTTGAAAACAATTTTGTTTACTTATGAATTAAACTGACAGCAAAATCATCACATTAAAATTCATCACTTGGGCTTGGATACATTGCTCACACAGACCACATTTGGTCTACAGGCCACTAGTTTACCATCCTTCTTGAATCCGGCCTGTAAAACCTGTGGTCTTTGAGATGAAAGAACTTCAGCAGTCAAGAAATCTGGCCCACCAAAGGCGTAGTATATTTCCTGTTTTTGCTACCTGCCTGAGGTTGCAAAAACACGGAAGTTATCAAATACAAGCCAAGCCATAATATAAGACTGGTGGACTATGTTGATAAGTGAGAAGGCTTTTCTTAAATATTGCATGTTATTGCATCAGTCACTTATTTTCCTCAGTTTTTCTGCACACACAGAGTTAGATAATGAGGTTATACAAGGCTGCAAATAGCATTACAACTTTTGTCATTGTCTTAGTATCATATGCTACTGACCCAAGGTGTCACAATGGGCAGCACTGCAAGTAGGGTTGCCAACCTCCAGGTACTAGTTGGAGATCTCCTGCTATTACAACTGATCTCCAGCCGATAGAGATCAGTTCACCTGGAGAAAATGGCCGCTTTGGCCATTAGACTTTATGGCATTGAAATCCTTCCCCTCTCCAAACCCCGCCCTCCTCAGGCTCAGCCCAAAAAAACTCCCACCGGTGGCAATAGAGGGAACTGGCAACCCTAACTGCAAGTCTGTAGCAAATGTGAATTAACACAATAATACAAAGTTGTTGCATGATAGCGCTGGGCAGGGAATCAATATACAATGCCAGCTTGATAAAAATTTCCTGGGATTAAGCCCAATGAGTAAACTTCAGTAGGATTCTCAATCAATAGACTTGTTTAGGATTGCGCTGGTAGTGAATCAAAGACCGGGAAAGACTAGATAAACTCATGCAATTGCACACACTCAAGATTTGACAGTACAATTCGATTCTGGAAATGCAACTAACCGTTAAGAAAAAGGGACCAATTGTTTCTGCTTCCCAAGCAGAAAGGCCCATCACCCCTCACTGAGGTAAGATGGTTTCTGTATGTACTGTCTCAGCTATAGACACAAAGGGCAAAAACGCATGGTCGCTTTAGCCTCCTTTATTCCCTGTTTCAGCCAGGATTCAACCAGGATCGAACGCATGCGTTTCGCCGAATGTGCGTTTGATCCTGGCTAAATCCTGGCTGAAACAGGGAATAAAGGAGGCTAAAGCGACAGTGTTTTCGCCCAAAGTCTCCACCATTTCATTTTTATAGCAAAAAAATATTACTTTCCAGATAAGCATTTTGAAAAAATAAAATAATAATCTGTATTTCTTAAATGGTTTGTCTGATGGTACAAAACATTTTAACCTGGCCAGACAGTATTTTCCACAGGAACGTCGGAGAAACTCAAAAGGAGTTTTCCAGAAAATAAGTTTTGCTTTCAGTCTGGCACTTCTCTTTTGAGTGTTAATTGCAATGAACGAGAGCTCAGGAAATATGTTTTGAGTTAAATATGTATGAAACACAAAAAGCATAGATGGTAATATACTTTTAGCAGCCTGTGAGTTATTTCTAAATCAATCAAATAAACTTCCCTGCTTGGTCATCTGGAGACAATTTCTACTCACCAATAGTTCCTAGGTTAGTGCTGTTTAGAAGACGGTGGAGAGGCAGTGTGATATAGTAGCTAAGAGTGGAGGACCAGGTTTCATTCCCCACTCTTCCACATGAGCAGTGGACTCTAATCTGGTGAACCAGGTTGGTTTTCCCACTCCTTCACATGAAGCATAATTATAGAATGGGGGAGACTTGTCTCAACAGTAGTGTGTGTGAAAAGGATCTTAGGGTCTTAGTAGACCAAACATTGAAAATGAGTCAGCAGTGTGATGCAGTAGCTAAAAAGACAAATGTGATCTTGGGCAGTATCAACAGACGTATAGTGTCCAGATCATGCGAAGTGATGGTATCACTTTACTCTGCTCTGGTTAGACCTCACCTAGAGTATTGTGTTCAGTTTGGAGCACCACAATTTCAGAAAGATGTAGACAAGCTGGAACGGGTCCAGAGGAGGGCAACGAAGATGGTGAGGGGCCTGGAGACCAAGTCCTATTAGGAAAGGTTGAAGGAGCTGGGTATGTTTAGCCTGAAGAGAAGAGTGAGAGGGGATATGATAGCCATCTTCAAGTACTTGAAGGTCTGTCATATAGAGGAGGGTGCCAAGTTGTTTTCTGTTGTTCCAGAAGGTTGGACCAGAACCAGTGGGTTGAAATTAAATCAAAAGAGTTTCCGTCTAGACATTAGGAAAAATTTTCTAACAGTTAGAGCAGTTCCTCAGTGGAACAGGCTTCCTCAGGAGGTGGTAAGCTCTCCTTCCCTGGAAGTTTTTAAGAAGAGGCTAGATGGCCATCTGTCAGCAATGCTGATTCTATGACCTTAGGCAGATCATGAGAGGGAGGGCACCTTGGCCATCTTCTGGGCATGAAGTATGGGTCACTGGGATGTGGGCGGGGGGAGGTAATTTGGAATTTCTGGCATTGTGCAGGGGGTTGGACTAGCTGACCCTGGTGGTCCCTTCCAACTCTATGATTCTATGATAAGCCTGCTGGGTGGTCTTGGGCTAGTCACAGTTCTCTCTGAACTCAGCCCCACCTACCTCACAAGGTGTCTGTTGTGGGGAGAGGAAGGGAAGGTGATTGTAAGCCAGTTTGAGACTCCTTAAAAGTAGAGAAAACTGGTGTATAAAGAAAATTCTTGTTAGGTGAAAGGACGGAAGGCCTTTGAAAGTGTAGTGGCAGCCACTGTCTCAGTTACAGACATTGGCTTCAATATGGCAACATCAACTTACAGAATGTGCATACAGTACAGAGAACTGGTGTGATGTACTTAGGGTTGCCAACCTCCAGATACTAGCTGGAGATCTCCTGCTATTATAACTGATCTCCAGCTGATAGAGATCAGTTCACCTGGAGAAAATGGCCACTTTGGCTATTGGACTCTATGGCATTGAAGTCCTTCCCTCCCCAAACCTGGCCCTCCTCAGGCTCTGCCCCAAAAACCTCCCACTAGTGGTGAAGAGGGACCTGGCAACCCTAGATGTACTGGTTCAAGTGTCAGACTGGGATTGAGGAAACCTGGGATCATTTTTCACACTCTGCCATGAAATTCGTTGGCTGACCTGGTGCCATCCTCCCCATAGGGTAGTTAAGAGAATAAAATGGAGGGAGAACCATGTACACTGAACTGACTTGATTGAAAAAAGGATGGCATGAAAACGCAAGAGAATGGGAATGAATTTAATCCACGATCCTTTAAACAGTTAATTCAGTTCCTGCATTTCCACAAATGAAAATACTTATTCAAACAACTTCATATAGCAGTCAGTCTCAGTTTTTTTTTTTGTCTGGAGGGTAAGAGAAGGAGGGATTTCCACTAAACTTAGTCTAGGGACTCATCAACCCTTGACTTTCAGCTGCTTCTGACTCAGAATAAGGCTTCTGATGAACTGTACCCTTATCAGCTGAGCGGCAACCAAAGAGAGAGGGGGTGAAGTCACAGCAGCAACAGGGACAGGCCCCACCTCTTATGACAAAATAAGACTTTGTGCAAGAGGGAAGAACCACGAACAACTTCTTGCAATATTTTTAAAATCTTGTTGCTATGGCTGATAAGGGGGAAACTGATCACCCACTCAAGGCAGTGCTAGACAGGGGTCAACAAATGGAGAGGGACATGAGGGAAGCAGCTACACCCGCAGGGTCACAGGGTCAAGCAACATCCAGATGGAGGGCAGGGCTGGAGGAATGGTAGCTGAGCATGGAGTGCACCCCCACCCCCACCACCATTGCTATTATAGATAATCCTGAAAAGTATTTTTCTCAGCTTGTCTTTTGGCAAAATAATATGTGCTTCTAACAGAAAATGTGCAAGTTACACTTTTAAATGCAATGAAATGCATTTAAGAATAGAAAAAGCCCTGCTGGATCAGACCAGTGGTCCATTTAGTCTAACATCCTGTTTCACGCAGTGGCTAACCAGTTGCCCTGGAAGAATGCCAATAACAGGGCGTAGAGTCTGAGGCTTTCCCTGCCTCCTAGCACTGGTATTCAGAGGTTTACTGCCTCTGGATGTGGAGGTTCCCTTTAGTCACCATGTTGATTTGTGTACTTATGGATAATTTTCTCTTCCAGTATTATTGTCAAGGCGTGCCTTGACAATTATGATCAACTGATGCCAACCAGAAATATTTTTTATTTTTAAAAAGCCCTTTGACTCATGTCTGACTCTGCTGCTTAAAACTCCTTTTATCTTAATAAAGCAGGATGCTCTTTGTTCGGGCTGACTTCTCATAATGCGCGTTGCTTGTTAATGAAGACTAAATGTTTGGGCTTGATTAATCCCTCAAGCACATGCTATGTACAGCCTTTCTGTGGCAGAACTTTCATTGGCCATCTCATGTTTCAAGTGAGGATCCAAGCCACTTAGTGTGTCTAGGCAGCTACCCAGAAAGGTTAAGCATTAGATTCATTGGGGCCCTCTGTCAAATTAAAACACAGTTGCACTGTCTGCTCTAATTAAGCTGTGGATGGAGCTTGCCTGATGCTAGCCAAGTGCAAAGGGGTGATGAGTTGGGGGGGGGGCAGGGGGGAACGCTGCCAACAGAATAACAATCTGATAGGCAACCTGAAAATTAATACACTACTACTAATTTCAGTAAGCTATGGGTCATGTTTCCAAGCAGTAGGAAAACCAATTAATAATGTTTATCCTAGTTTATCAGTTGGGTTGATTTGTGCTCTTTTCTAAACTTTGGTCTTTCCCTGTGCCATTTGGTGATTGAATAGGAAATAGCAACCACCCATCATGCCTATGTTGCTGTTTAAGCTTTTGGTTTGGAGGAGGAGGAGGAGGAGAAGAGTTGTTTTATATGCCAACTTTCTTTACCTTTTAAGAAGAATCAGACCGGCTTACAATCTTCTTCACTTCCTCTCCCCACAACAGACACCTTGTGAGGTAGGTGTGACTAGCCCAAGGTCACCCAGCTGGCTTCATGTGTAGGAGTGGGGAAACACCCTAGTTCACCAGATTAGAGTCTGCCGCTCATGTGGAGGAGTGGGGAATCAAACCCAGTTCTCCAGATCAGAGTCCACCACTCTTAACCACTACACCACGCTGGCTCTCTCTTATACATTTTAGTAAAGGCTCCCTCAAGCAGGAAGTGTTCTCTGCTCCTCAAAAATCTCTTGGGTAACTTCAGCCAATTTGTGCACAAAGATATTGTTTGAAGATCATAGCAATTCTACCATGGTTTAATTTTATATTTATGGTCTTCAGAATATAGAGACTGTCCTCATTATTACAATTCTCAACTCTTCTCATACTGAAAAAGAAGGATATGTACATTAGGTTGGATCCAAAGTATCTGTTCTACCAAAAGATAAGCCTTTCTTCAACCCGACAAACCTTCCAACAGTGCAAGAAGACTTTCTTCAGCAGAAGAGATGTGTTCTGCTGGCAGAAAACTGTTTGCATCAGATGAAAGCTCCACCATTAGTAGAATGGAAACTTTGGTTCCAATCCAATCCAATATTTACTGCAAAGGTTTTACAGAGCTCAGATTCAAAAGAATTTTGGCTTCTGTTCCCTCATCACATTTCCTACAGATTTCAAAGCCATTGGAACATGTGCCCTATATTATAGATCTCATTACTCATACCACTGAAAATGAAGCATACCACAGGGATAAATTTGGTTATTCAGAAGTAAGCCCCACCAAGTCCAATGGCACTAACCCTTTCCACATAACATTCTGGGCTGACTGATGAATGTTGTGTGTGAGAGGGAGCAGCATCACAACATCAAACTCCAACCACAGTTTATGCCTATTAACTTGAAGGTGTGTAAAGTACCTATTCCGATAGGGTCTTTACACATGGCACCCTCTCTGTGATATTCCTTATCATGTGGGAAAACACCTATGCATAGACATGGGCAGCCCATTCCTGAATCTGGGCAAAGCTTCTTTGGAGTTGGCGTGACCCTGCACCGGCATAGGTGCCACCTTATCACAGAATAAGGTGGCATCTATGCCAGCACGGGGGCAAACACATCAGCGTCTGGGTGCCACCAGTCCTAGTCGTCAGTGCCACCACGCCGGCAGAGTGTTCCTGCAAGGGAAAGCCCGTGCCGGCTTGGGGGGTGTTCCCAGGACATTCCTGGGGATGCCCTGGGGACAACCCTTTTGTCCTGGGAAAGCTCCTTGAATGGCAGCGGGGCTGCACCACCTTTTTTGGTGGCCACCCTCGCAGTTTTCAATGGGGCATTTTCCCTGTTTTCCCTTTTCTCCTTTTTAAAAATCCTTTTTTAGACTCTGCAGTGGCCAGGAAGCTTTTGAGAAGGTGGCATGATTCCACTGCTCCCGGCCACTGCGGATCTACCCCCCCCTTCAGGATTGCACTTATGGTCTCATTAATACTTACAAGGGAATGTACACATTGAGAGCAGAGCTTGCTTCTATGATGCTGCTTCTCCCTATGTACATTTAATCTCCCCAAAATGTGTGGAAAGGGCTACTTTTAAGGAAGCGTGCTTAGGATTGTACATCTAAATACATATCTGTGAGTGTGCGATTAACAGTTTTTGGAGGATGGGTAGATCTAAAAAAGCCTGGAGCTCCACATGCTCGTGCCTACCAACAGAGCTCTGTAAATCACTTAAGTACTATAAAATCAATTGCTTGTGGAAAAATCATATAAATAGCATGACCACATTTATTGCGTTGTTACTATAGTGAAGTCACCCCACAATATAACAGCAACCATCACGTCCTAGATGTCAATGTTCAGCTGTGCCTGGATGGGGCCCTACTAGTCTTTGATACCTACTGTAATGTTTGGATAAATTAATAGTACACATGTAAGAATAGAATAGAAGGGTTTACAAGGAGGAACCTACAAGGAACTTGTGGAGAGGGAGCAATCCCATTTCCCCCACCTTTGCTTCCTCCCCTCTACCCACCTCTTCCCTCATATTGTCTCTCTTCCTCCTTCTTTCATACAGTCTCTCTTTCTCCTTCCCCCACAAACCATCCTCCCCCCCTTTCCTGTTTGGCCATCAGGGCAGTAACTTCCTGGACCGCTCACCTTCCCACCTGCCAAGAGCACCTCTGCTGCTGCTCGTTCCTTCTGTGGCTGCCTGCTCATCTTTGTGGCTTCCACAATGGGGGGGGGGAGCACCTCCCACTCCTTCTCCTTCTTGCAGAGGAGCGGTGGGGCTGGCTTTGGAGGTGGGGGGGGCATGGTGACCTCCATTCCTCCCGCTGTTTGGAGTGCTGCTGAATTGGGGTGAGACACTGCAGTGGCCACTCTTTGGCTTAAATTTGGCTTAAGCGGGTTATGGTGTAGTGTATTGTTGGGCGAACACCATAGAGATTCAGGTTCAAACCTCCCCTCTGCCACAGAGCATAATGGGTGATCTGGGGCCGGTCACTATATTTCACAAGGTTGTTATGAGGATAAAATGGAAGAGGAAGGAGGAAACTATGCGAACTGTTCTGACCATCTTGGAGTAAGGGCAGGAGAAAAATAATAATTAAACAGCCCACCATATTAATGAACACTGCTGATGGGCAAATTCCAGGGAGCAGATTGTGAATGTGAGGAAGAGTATACCATTGTTGTGGGCCATTCATGTTCACGGAACAATTCATTTGTATTCACCATTAATAGAGGATACATTCTCAACTTTGGTAGATTAATTTTGCAATAGATTTCTGTATATCTGATACAATTACCATTGTTATTGAACATCTCCTTTGAATGTAGTTTCACCAAACAGAAATGTCTAACCATTTGCATGAGGAAATTTCCAGCAAATGTATATGCTGGAAACAGAATTTTATAGTGGGGGTGGGGGTGGGGGGACTCAGATTGGGAAGAAAACTGAATGTAACTTTCTACAAAGCCAGTGGAAGAAGTCAGTGACTGACAGCACTTTTCCCTGTGAGAAACAGGATGATGGGGTGGCCAAAGAATGCTGCTTGTGACAGGAGGAAGCCAGCCAAGAGATGCCTGACATGTAACTTTGGCAGGCCTTCAGTTCTAATATAATAATGTATTATGTCTGAGTCCTGGGTACAGTACAGGGATTTAGGCATAACTAAGGTGAAAAACATTGGCCAGGGTGAACTAGACATCGGTGGGGTTCCTTAACATAAAGAAGTCATGTTTTTATTAAATGACAAGACGAATATTTCCCCAATTATAATACAGTAGAACATGATTTCCCTAATCATTAATTTTTAAGCATTGGTTTGATTAAAGCAGGGGTTCCCAACCATGTTAAGCCTGTGGGCACATTGTCACATGGCATGCTGGGCGCAGCAACAAAATGGCTGCCACAAAATGGCTGCTGCAGGAGGCGGAGGCGGCCACAAAATGATTGCCACAGCTTAACTTCAGAAACACAGTGCAGACCCTTGTGCTGCGGTGGCAGCTGCTGCCAAAACGACCCTTAAAAAAAAAAAAAAAACTCTGCACAACCAATCAAATCTTAAATAGTCAATCAAAAGCTTTGATGGTAGGGTTGCCAACCTCCAGGTACTAGCTGGGGATCTCCTGCTATTACAACTGATCTCCAGCTGATAGAGATCAGTTCACCTGGAGAAAATGGCCGCTTTGGCAATTGGATTCTATGGCATGGAAGTCCCTCCCCTCCCTAAACCCCACCCTCCTAAGGCTCCACACCAAAAACCTCCCACTGGTGGCGAAGAGGGACCTGGCAACCCTTCTTGCCAGGCAAAAGCCCTATCTGGTCCTGCCCACTTTCTAAAAACACTTGGCAGGCACTAGAAAAGTTGTCAACGGGTGCCATGTAAGGGTGTAGTTTACAAAGGATACATTGGTAGCTGAACTAAACTCAATCTGTCTTGCTTTTCATTATAAAACAACATATTTGAGAAAGTATATCATCAGCAAAGAGCAACATGTATGCTTTTCTATTAAAAGACATAACAGATAAGGTACGGAATATATTTTCTTTTGTCATAAGTACTTTGCAAACTGAAAATATTGTATAGGACTATAATGGGTTATAAGGACCCTTAAACAACAGTGACCCATTTTCTGATTCAATATTTAATGTTTAATACAGTTAACACAGTGGAGCTACTGTCAGCAGTTGTTAGCACATTATGGGGTAAATTCCTTTGCAGTACAATGGGACTTCTGAGTATACATGCTTCAGCTTATATAGCATATATGCATAACTAAATGTGGTCACAATAAGCACCTTAATATATATTTTTTTAACCTACTGACGTATCTGATAGTTCTGGCCATAATTTACTCAACTGAAAAGTAGCATTCTTAATTACAGGAAAATACTACAGTTGTGAATGATAATGCAAAAAAAAAAGTATTCATCTGCCCTCAGTTGGCAAACATAAAGAGAACTTTTGAATTAGGTAATAACATGCTATTTCATGTCATCTGGCAGAATGCAACTGAAAACAAGCCCTTGTTCATTCTTAATCATTATCAGTTTGGAAATTTGTTCTCAATCCACATGTGGCACTAATCAGGGACTGAGAAAAAATGGGCTGCTATACCATTAGGGTTGCCACCCTCCAGGTACTGGGCAAAAATGCCACACAACACTCTTGATCAAATTATAACCAAAATATCACATATAGTTTGTCAAAATATTCAAAATACAAAAAAGTATATAACAAGTATATGTAGAAAGGATCCAGCCAAACACATGTAACTACATCTACAAATCCATAGGATCAGAGTATTTACTCGCAATAAAGTCCCCAGCAGCACACTACAACTTCTCATGTAGGTGCCGGTGAACTGGCTTGCATTATCCTTAGGTATAGAGGTGTGATTTATTTCAGCAACCTCCAGGTACTAGCTGTAGATCTCCTGCTATTACAACTGATCTCCAGCCAATAGAGATCAGTTCCCCTAGATAAAATGGCCACTTTGGCAATTGGACTCTATGGCATTGAAACCCCTCCCCTCCCCAAACCCCACCCTCCTTAGGCTCCACCCCCAAAACCTGCGAGTGGCGAAGAGGGACCTGGCAACCCTATATACAATGGATATATTCAAACTGGCTTTTAAACAGCTGGCATGGATTGAAACTATATTCCCCAAAGGGACCATGCTTAGTTCTTCTAATTTATAACAGATCTCAGACGAGTGATCAACAGTGGCTCACAAGCGGCATTTAACAAACTTTTGGACAGTCCAGTACTCTGCTCCCTGTCAGTTCACAATGGGTGAAAGGGATGGTGCTATCTGAAAACAAGTCAGCACTTCAGAGAGAGAGAAAGAGAAATTGCCATTGGTTAGATCTGCTAAAATGGCAGATATTTTGATTATTGCCAGCTTCCCATGTTCCCTTGCAGATCAGTGGTATCATAGTGAGCAAATTATTGATGACATGCCTTCCCCAGTTCTAAAATATTAATTTCAAAATACAGCATTCTTGACTATTCAGAAAACATTTACATGACACAAATTGGTAGGGGCTGTGCCTTGGTGGATGAGCACCTCTTTTTCATAGAGAAAGTCCTGTTTCCAGTCCTGACCAATCTCCAGGTAAGGATAGCGGGTGTTGGAAAGCATCTTTCTTTACCCAATTATCCTGGACACTCAGGGCCAAACAGAACACACTATACTGGGCTAGATGGAGCAAACTGACTGATTTGGTAAAAGGCAGCTTCATATATACCCATTTATTAGACTTTATGCTTGTGTGGTAGATAGTGCCGTCAAATCACAGAGGACTTATGGCGACCCTGTAGGGTTTTCAAGGCAAGGGACTTTCAGAGATAGTTTGCCATTGCCTGCCTCCGCGTAGGCTGAGAGAGTTCTAAGAGTACTGTGACTGGCCCAAGGTCACCCAGCAGGCTTCATGTGGAGAAATGGGGAATCAAACCTAGTTCTCCAGATTAAAGTCCGCCACTCTTAACCACTACACCACACTTACACTGTAATAATTCCAGAGAGGTAGCCATGTCATACTGTTGCAGCAAAAATGAACAGGAATCTTATGGGACCTTAAAAACTAATAAATTATCCACACAAGCTTTTGTGGGACTAGAGTTCATTTCTTCCATGTCTGAAGCAGCAAGCTCTAGTTCTTAAAAAGTTGTGCTGGAATAAAATTTTGTTAGTCTAAGGTGCCACACAATTCATCTTTATTCTCACACAACATCTTTCTCTGCAAACACTAGCATTTTCAGAAATTTAAGGTGTACATCCTAAAGTGGAAGGTGATCTTTCTTTTGAAACAAATGGATGAGGAACGAGGGATCTCTAACTGATCAATCTCAGCTCACTTACTAGGTAATAATTTAAAAGTTTGAAGTGTTGATATGTCTGCATTTCTAAAAGAAAGAAACCCGTCTGGCTGTTCGTGGTATGTTTCTGGGGAACAAACAGAATAAATCCAAACTGTTAAAAAGCTGGATAGTGTGGCCTACTGGAATAATGGATGGACAGGTCTCTATATACTTGTATATGAGTGTGTATGCAATGCTAATTGTTTTCAGTGTTTCAGAAGTTAGTGCAAAGTTTCAAAATTTGGGGGAAAGAAGGTGAATCCATGTTTTGTCTGGACACTATAAATCTCCTTAGTAGCCCTGTCTTCTGTGAAGGCTGGATACATAGTTGTTTGTGAAAAAAGCTATTGGTTTTGTAACCTTAACAACAACAACAATTATAATTGTGTGCTATCAAGCTGCAACCAACTCATAGCGACCACAGGACCATGGGGTTTTCAAGGCAAGAGATGAGCAGAGGTGGTTTGCCATTGCCTTCTTCTACATAGCAACCTCAGTCTTCCTTGGTGGTTTCCTATCCAACTACTTACCAGAGCCAACCCTGCTTAGCTTCCAAAGTCTGACAAGATCAAGCTAGTATGGATTATGAGGCTGCTATCATAACTTTAATAGTAACTGACATTTTACCTGCTTATTGTGGAAATGTTGAAAATCCAAACAACACCTTTCAGAAATCTGTCCTAAAGATGCCCCCCAATCAATTGCAAAACATTTCTTAAAAGAGATTAGTTGGGAATTGCACCTTAACTGGTTGGATACACCTACAGCCGGCAATGAGTGGGCAGAGGTGGAGAATAAAACACAATTTACATACTATAGATATCCTTGAATTTTGAAAGAGACTTCTACAATGGTATATAGACATTTTCTGTACATGAACAGTTCTTTAGTATGGAATGCAGACATATTAACCCCCCTCCCCAATAATATTCTGAAAATCAATCCCAGGCAGAATGTACATCAGCTGTTAGATTACTTCATTCCTCCACAGCAGTTGTTCATCTGAAAATAGCTTTCAAATGAAAAGAAGCAACTACAAAAGGATTAGTTACCATAGGCAGCATGATAGCCCCATGAGATTATTTATGGCAGCACACCCAGAGGCAGAGCTGTAAGAGAGTTAATGCTGCAAGATTAAAAAGAAAGGTTAGAGTGTGACACTGGGCATACAGTCGTAACAGGGATTTAACCATATACCATTTCTCTGTATTTCCTTCATGATGGTGAATGCTTGCTGCTTCCTCTCTTTGACCAAGTCTGAATGTGATAGCATTGTGGTTTTCTGAGGTGATTTTTCTCACTAGAGAGGAAGAAAAAAGTCACATTTTAATAGGGCTGAGCACTGCTTTGCATTTCAATTTGAATCATTGGTTCAGGAGTAGCATTTGATTCTTATTTGCAAGAACTCTGTTTTTACCTTTAGATACTAACAACCGTTTCTTGCTCAGAGATGACAGGAGAAATGGTCCATTAAGAATGCACATGAAACCCAAGGGACCAATAGAATACATTAAACAAGCTCTGTGATAAGGTGGGCTGGGCCTTCTCCCTTCCAGCTCACCTTTGCTGGTTTTGGTAGTCTCTGTGTACTGCCAAATTTATATTTTTACCAAAGAAAACACTTGTCTGTGATAGAGTTCAAAGTCATTTTTTTTCTTAAACCTTGATTTGCAGTCTTTAAAACACAAAACCTGTTGAGCAATCCCTGGGAAAAGCTGGGAAAAGCTGAACACTGAACAAAGCCTTTGGATTAGCATCTGTTAATAAGATCAAACTAAATCACCGTCTTGCATGAAACATCTGCAGTTTGTGGCTCTGGTAAGTGGTTCATTTGCTGTTTTGAGCTTACAAGTCGCAAGCTCATAGGACAGTCAATGTCATTATTATCTCAGGAAACAATACACTTACCTTATTGTTTTCTGGAGAAGACTGATCCTGATGCTCTGGGTAAAGTATATGGAGATTGTTAGGAACAGGAATGACCTGCCCGGTCCTGGATGGTTACTATGCTTGTTCTTGGGTCTGCATGATGCCTAGTACCGAGCAAACTGGGACTGACCCTCTCCAAAAAGATTGGCATCTAGCTGACATAAAGTAGCTATTAATAGGAGCAAACACTCCAGCCACTCATATCTTCCTTGTGAAAGAAGAGAACAGAAAGCATTCAGCTGCATGCACCACAAAAGAGTATATATCTGTATGTTTGGTACAACACTTCTTCCTTCTTCTGCAGTTCAATCCATCATCACCTTTAAGAATAATAATATCCGTGTTATAACTAGCAGAAAGCCTTTTAAAAATACGGATGGCAAAGACTATATTAGACAGGATTTTACTGCACTAATCCTTTACTAACAATAAAACCTCGCCTTCATAGCGGTGAAAAGCTAAAGTTTGTAGAATCGTAGCTATGTCTGTAGTTAAAATTCTACAGAGGCAAGTGCTGAAAAATATAATTTTACAGAGACCCTTCTGAGCAAGATGGAGTTCATGTATGCACTCTTGTTATTATTATTATCATGCTAATAAAGATGACTGAAACTGAAACTGAAAAACTATAATTTTACAGGGGAGGAAACATTCTAGGGGGATTGAAAAAAAACAGCCTAACATCCCCAGTCTTTTTGTCCGGCAGTGGGGGAGAAAAACAGGGTAAAATATTTAAATAAATAATGTTCTTTTACAGATTCCTAGCATGGATTTTAATACCGACTATTGGAATGCCTGTCATAACTTTCCACAGCGTTTCTGGTCTCTTTCTCTTCTCATCCCATACTAAACAGATATATATCCCTCTGAACAAATAGTACAGTTGCTTAAGTGCTCAAGAATTGGTCATTTTGGGGGGTTGGTGGCTCGTTACTTGATAATACAGTGCAATCAGTACTTTATACATATCAGCGGGTTGCTCCAGAAAAATAAGGGTAGAATACTTACTTGAAAATATCAAGTAGCCAGCATCCACCTCTTATGCAACTAAAATAGTTTTAGAGAAGATTTGCAAATCAGCCAAAGCGCCAGGAGCGGCCTGGGGGGGCCTCCTGCAGCTGCAGGAAGGCCACCCCTGCCGGATCCGCCGCTTTTGCCACCAGGAGCCCAGAAGGTAAGTCTGCGGGGGGGGAGGGGTTATAAGCCGACCCTCTGCTTATACGCGGGTGCCTAATTTTTCCCCATTTTTGGGAAGAAATTAGGCACCTCGGCTTATACGCGGGTCGGCTTATACACGGGTATATACTGTAAATCCAAGTGATGTGCCCTGACTGGTTGTGGATCTAGCTGTCTTTGAATGAATCTTTGAATGAACAGATCTTGCTAAGTAATTTCCCACATTATTTTCATGGAATACTGGCTCATCATTCCAACATGAAATATTTCAAAGATAGATTGTAACCTTTTCCTTACACAGCCTCTCTATAGCAGACAAAAATTAATTCTGCCTTAGTTGCATGTTCTGTTTTGCACACTCAGGTCCTTTTTAGATGATTGTGTTGTTAGCTGCTATGGAAGATCCAAGTCTCTTTTCTGAAGCCAACACTTCTATTGCTTTTTGGAATGCTGTATGCCAAGTGGTGTTGTATTTATGTTGAATCCATTCCTTGATTCTAACCAGTATTTCCAGCTGAACCCAGTTCCAGATGACGCCATCCCAAGTCTATGCTGGACTGGTAGGACAAATAGCATTCAGTGATGAAGAATGGGGGGGGGGGCTCTGTGTATTTATGTACGGAACCAGAAATAACTATCCAGTCTGTATTTTCAGAGTGTCAAGTCTTTCTGCCTGTTACTTCTGAGAATCTCACTGGGATACAATTTTTTTTTAATTACTCAAGTATCTTAAGTGTCTATTAGTTAGTGCCTGTGACATTATTTGTGATGAGCAATATCCTCGATCTTCTGTTCCACTGCACTTTAGAAACCTTTTAAAATAGATTAGTTTTTAATTTCTTTTCACTTTTAATGCACCTCTCTTCAGGGATGCCATGAATTTCTGCAGCAAGCATACCATGTTCAAAAGCCATGACCACTCATAAGCTGAGCATCTTATCTATTTGCCTGTGCACTGTCTGCCCTCAGTGGCTGTCAGCCATGTAGCTGCACAGTAGCTGTAGAGGTGCCATTTTGTTTCCTTGTGGTGGTAGAATTTCATTTACTTGTGGGGGATTTTGTATCTCTTTCTCATCTAGACAAGATAATTCTACACAGAGTCATGGGTGGCTGACTCAGCCAATTAAACAATGTAATGGGAGAACTGTGTCTCCCATAAGTCTGTGCAAAAATTCACGCATGCAAAATAACCTTGAACATGGACTTCACCAACAACTGGACATGTTTGTCAGTCAAAAGTTGCACTCACAGTGATTAAAGCATGGATATACACATCTGTGTAAAGTGCTGTCAAGTCGCAGCCAACCTATGGTGACCCCATAGGGTTTTCAAGGCAAGAGACATTCAGAGGTGATTTGTCATTGCCTGCCTCTGCATAGCGACCCTGGAATTCCTCCATGGCCGCCCATCCAAATACTAAGCAGGGTTAGCTTAGTATTCAGAGATCTGATGAAATTAGGCTAGCCTAGGCTATCCAGGTCAGAGACACAGAGAATTGAAATCCACCATTATGTTATACAGTTGCTATCTGATGATGGGAGCTTTGACTCTTGAAAGCTTATACCCCCAAAACTTTGTGATTTTCTAGGGTGTTACTGGACTCAAATCTAGCTGTTGTACTGCTGACCAACACAACTACCCTTTGAAAAGGTCACAAAAATAGATTTAATGGGTTGGATCCAGCCATCTTTTTCACTCTTTCTCACCTAGTTCTCTTAAATACTCCGCTGACCCACATGGCTTTTGCCTATGTAGGTACCCATGATGCCAAGCAAGTTCCCTTTTTATCAATGTAAAAGCTGGTTGGGTCCAGCTAAATAACTACAAAATCTGAACAACTGGGCATTTAAAAGAAAACAAGGTATTAAAAAAACTGGCTAAGAATCAATTTCTCTCTCTTCAGGCATGCATGTGCTATCTTTTCATATTGAAAATGCTACATTCTGAGGCCTAGGATAGAAGGAACTCCATGAAGTCTGAGCAAATGCTAGACAGAGACTAAAGAAAGCAGGAACCAGGAAATTCCCTCATGACAACGAAAAACTCCAAGAAGAATCTGAATCTTCTAGGCATTAAGGTCCCGCCCTTTCAACTGAAAAACCTTTGACCCACAAGCATCTGTGTTCCCCTTGGGATGTTAACTAATCGTTTGTGAAAAGCCAGTCAGAACAATGGCATCATGGAAACTGAGTTAGGCAACTGTTCTTAGTAAAAAGGTGTGTTAGCATATAAGTCATAGTCAGAGAAAACACTGGGACAGGCTGATGGACAATGCATAACCACAGCTTGGGAAGGTTGGATCAAGAAAAAGGTGTGAAATGGTCCCTCCTATATGTGCATACACAGAACACTCATACAATAGAATAATTTGGCAAGGTAATCACGGCAGTTATAGTTCATCACACTCTGTCATGTGGGTTACCCAAAACTGAGCAAAGGTGGGAAAGGATAGGAACTATAGGTAATATACTCTACATAGGCCTCCCCTTGAAGTCAACTTGGAGCCTCCAGTTGGTGTAGAATGCCACAACTCAGTTATTATCAGCAGGGCCTGATTTAGGTTTGATGAGGCCCTAGGCTATTGAAGGTAATGGGGCCCTTTATATGTCCAGCTGTCCTTTGTCAACAACAAATTGTCACTCTTTTTTGTGTTGAATATATGCCAGATGGTAATTTATGGACCTAATAGGTATCTAAAGCCATTTGCACATAACAAAATATGTATTGTATCAAAGTTGCTTTATGTAGATTTTATTTTATTTGTTTTTTATCTTATATTTTGGAAATGTACATCCAGTTTGTTTTTTCCTTTAAATTTTTTTGGGGCCCCCAAGAGAGTGGGGCCCTAAGCTATAGCTTGTTTAGCTTATACGTAAATCCGGCACTGATTATCAGGAGCTGGGCGGAGCACGCATTCGACTCCCATTCTGCAGTCACTACATTGGTTGCCCATCAGTTATCAGGCATTGGCTATCACATACAAAGCCGTTTATGGTCTTGGTCTTTCATAGCTGCAGGACTTCCCCTCTCCCTACGCTCCACAATGGCAGTTTCTCCCATCTGAGCAAGATCTTCTACAGGGGCTACACTGCAAATGGGCAAAATCCACAACTGCCTGTACGCACAGATTCTCTGATGTGGTCCCCACATTATGGAATGGCCTGCCTGATCAGATTAGGAAGGCTCCCACTCCCCTGGCTTTCCACAAACTATGCATAACCAAATTAATCAGGAGGACTTTTTTATACAGGTAAGAGGGGCTGTACTATAAGGAAATGGTTCAGAAAGATAAAGGGACAGGAACTGTAGACTATAATACTGTATACTGCCTGTTGATATTAGTATGCTCCTACTAGGTAATTTCTGCATCATTTAATATGTCATGTTTAAATGTTTATGCTTTTCCAGCATTGTTTCATCTCTGTATCAGATTTCTGCTTGTTTTCAAATTTCCGCAGTCCAAACCTTCTTGCACTTATTGCATGTCCCAGCCATCGATCATATTGACTGGCACTGTATAATCAGCCTTGAGTTTCAGTGAGAAAGGCAGAGTATAAAAAGAGTTTGATAAAATAAAAGCACGTTTGATCCATTTATGGGGCAGCTAAAAGATTATAGTTGTGTGACTTCAGGTTCAAGCTGTAGAATACTAGGCGTCTTGAACCAGGAAATTTGGAATAGGGGACCAGGCACTTTCTCCATAGGCACTGTAGCTACTTGTGAGCAACAAGAACTGCTGGACAGGTTTCAACTGCACTGCAGCAACACTGAAGCACCATGACTGAAGAGTTTCCAGTTTTCCATGCAGCTGGGATCAGGTGACATAGGAAGCCTGTATATTCTATTATGTATCTTTCCAGCAATCGTTGTCTTTGGTTTCAATGGGAAACTCATTTCCAGGTGAAATTCCCACCAACCCTGCAGGGATGATTTTTTTCAGGGATTATATCCCCTTGCCCATGGATCTTGCTTTCAAATTGCATCCAGGTAGGAGAAAGTGTCCCCATTCCACAGGGAATTAGTATTCTTACTGGCAGAGCAGTAGAGGCATTAAATACCATGAAAGTTAATTTTCCCCTCATTTCATGTGGTCTTGAAGTGGATGGGTGAGTAAAGGCCTGCTCATTTTACAGAAATGGAAGATACGGAAAATAGGAGCTAAACCATGATTTTTCTCTTGCATTGTACTTCACTGCAGTCCATTTCTTTTAACATTTTCTCCCAGTCTGGCTGACTTCCATCATAGAAGTTTTGCCAAGAAAGAAATCTACAACTGCAGTTAATCATTTATTTTGTATTTATAATGCATTTAATGTATATTTGTACTCTTTTGCTGGCAATTGCAGTAATAAATCTGACTGACTGACATACAACTGCAGTGTGCTGTGAAGTAAAAGTGGGTGGGTTAGTTCCCCTTACCTATGCAGTGAAGTTTTGTTTTAAAAATACATTCATTAGCTTTACAAATAACCAGGCACACAAGCACACTTAGGCATCTCAGGTCTTCTATGGTCACAGGGCTTTTAAATCATAGAGTTGGTAGGGGCCATACAGGCCAGCTAGTCCAACTAAGGTTGCCAACCTCCAGGTAGGATGCTGCATGATATGAAGTACCTTTTGGACGTCTTATAGTAACCTGATTTATACTTACCATGTGTGGGATATGAAAATGATTGTGTATGACTATACACTCTTTAGAAGCAATTCTCTGAAGGACTGAAGAAGGATTCTACATTATTGTGAATTTGAAACGGCCGTATCCTATTGAAGATTGTGGCTTCTCATTCATCTTGAATATTGAACTTGAACTCATATTACTTACCCTTTTAGGTAGTTTCACTTTGTGGGTCTGTCCTAGGCCGTTTTTCAGCTCTTCCTGGCCCTCCTTCCTCAGGGTCCTCTTCAGATTCTGCTTCTTCTTCTATTTCTTGCTCTCCCATATCTTTTGTATCTATTTCCAACTGTTTCAGTAGTTCTGTCGCTTCTGAGGTATTTCGTGCCATAAGCCTCTTTCCATCTTGGAAAATAATTATTGAAGATGGGTAACCCCATGTAAATTTTACATTATTTGCATGCAATTTTTGGGCATTAAATTCTTTTTCTTGAGAGTTTCTTGGCAAAAGTCTTGTCTCACCCATACTCTTCTTCCTCTGAAGCTCAGGTCCTTCCTCTTTTTCAGTTCTTTATATACTTGTTGTTGAAGCTTTTCTCTTGTGAATTTGATTATAACATCACGGGGGGCTCCACCCCTCCCTCTTCCTTGCAAGCGGTGTGCTCATTCTATTTCGTCTGGTTGAAGCTTGACTCCATTATCTGCAAGCCATTCCTTAAGAGTCCCTTCTAAATTCTTGGCAGAAACCTCTTCAGAAATCCCTGCCAAAATTAAATTAGCCCTTCTGTTGCGGTCGGAGAGTTCCTACTATCCAGCCTGTACCTTTCCACCCATAATTTAAACCCATTATTATGAATGATACATCAGATACATGAAAACATATGAGATAGCTCAGATCCTGAATCAGTAGTACTCACTTACAGAAATATGATATTTAGAATTTATTAGGGTATTTATAATCCATTTTGTATTTTTAAAATAGCATTCAGTGAGGCTTCTGATCTTTCATTACTATAGGCCAGTGATGGCGAACCTTTTAGAGACTGAGTGCCCAAACTGCAACCCCAAACCCTCTTATATATCGCAAAGTGCCAACACGGCAATTTAACCTGAAGAATCCCCCTGAAGGAACCATGCAAAATAACAGTGGCGGGTTAGCTATGCACATGCTAATGGTTATGCAAACAGGAACAAAGGAGCAGGCGAGTGGGAGGGGTGGAATTTCTCCTTTTGCTTCGAGACCGTGAATAGGCAGTTTTAAATTCGCATTTTAAAAAAGAGCTTTTAGTGAACATCAAAACTGACCATGCATAAATGGCCAGGGTATCTGTTGTGGGGAGGGGAAGGTGATTGAAAGCCGGTTTGATTCTTCCTTAAGTGGTAGAGAAAGTCGGCATATAAAAACCAACTCTTCTTCAAAGTGAAACTTGATATTTGTAACTGAACCATCAGGGAAAGAGGTAAATGATTGGGGGAGAGACACCTGGCAACCCTAAGGCAAATATATGAAGCAAAACCTGCTCTATATTCAGAGGGTTCCGTCTGAAAAAAAACTCTGCAAGGGGGCTTATTGTTGAGTTCTGAGGATCTGGATGGGGAAAATGTGCATCTGAATGGCAAATCCAATGCAAAACCTCCCATTCATAAATGGCCAATAACCCCCCATGCAGAGTTTTGAATCAAACATTGCTTTCCCCACCCCCCACCCCGAGCCCCGACCTCCTCCTCGCCGCCCGCCTTGGCGCTGCCGGCCCTCGAGCGCGCATTCAAAACCCGGCCGCGCTGTGAGGGGAGGGGGAGGGTGGCGCTTTACCTCACACACCACCTCTCTTGTGTGTGTGTGTGTGGGGGGAATAAACCAGAAATGGGGCGGTGAGGAGAGGCTTCGTGGTCGACCTTTGGTGGGGGTGGAGCCTCCTCTGCCGGCATGCGGGTAAGTGGCTCGGGACGGGACCGAAAGTCCAGGCGGGCGAGGCAGCGACGGATGGAAGCGGTGGAGAGAGAGCCAGCCCGCTTCCCGAGGGACGGGGCGAGGAACCGGCAAGCCAGCAGCCAGGAAAAGACGGAGCGCAGAGACGCGGCGGCGCGCTGCCGCACCCCAGCTGTAGCCCCGCCGCCCGGTCGCGCCTGCGCCAGTCAGAGGACTTGGCTGGGGGCGTGGGGAGGAGGGCAGGATGTCCCGCCCCCAAGACCTTATTAGGGCTGAAACATCCTGCCCTCCTCCCCACGCCCCCAGCCAAGTCCTCTGACTGGCGCAGGCGCGACCGGGCGGCGGGGCTACAGCTGGGGTGCGGCAGCGCGCCGCCGCGTCTCTGCGCTCCGTCTTTTCCTGGCTGCTGGCTTGCCGGTTCCTCGCCCCGTCCCTCGGGAAGCGGGCTGGCTCTCTCTCCACCGCTTCCATCCGTCGCTGCCTCGCCCGCCTGGACTTTCGGTCCCGTCCCGAGCCACTTACCCGCGTGCCGGCAGAGAGGGCTACGCGTGCCAGGTCGGGCACGCGTGCCATAGGTTCGCCAACACGGCTATAGGCTCTTTCACATCTCTGTAATGTGTACTTGTGTGTGTTTGTTCTTCATTCTCATATGGGGTGAGTAAGCTTCTGCCTATACTTCCACTCCCCCCCCCCAGTCTCTGCACCCCTGCCTGCTTGCCAATGTGTTCAGGAAAAGCTTATGCCTCTGACAATTGATATCTTTAGGGCATTTTAATGCCACTGCTCCAGAGTCCTATTCAAGGCGGCTTACAAGGCAAAGCAAATAAAATCATCATAGGTTACCGATATAAAAATAAAACAAGCCATTAAAAAAGCCATTAGAAAAAACATGCCAGGGACATAAAAACATCCATAAAACAGACCTCAGTCCAGAATGAGACCATAAAAGAGCTAAAAAGACAAAAGCATTCAGTTAAAAGCCTGGCTAAAAATAAATGTTCTCGACCTGGCACCCAAAAGACATTACGGTAGGCACCAAGCAAGCTTCAAAGGTGAGGGCATTCCAAAGACGAGATGCCCCAATTGAGAATACCCTCTCTCTAGTTTCCACCCTCCTCAGCCCTGAAGGTGGAGGCAGAGAGCAGGGTTTAGGAAGCAGATCTTAATGAGCAGGTTGGAAAGTTCTTCAGGTATCCGGCCCCATACCATTTTGGGCTTAAAAGGTGAGAACCAGCACTTTGAATTGTGCCTGGAAACTAGGGTTGCCAATGGCTGATTTTATTTGCTTTGCCTTGTAAGCCGCCTTGGAGATTGGGGTGGTGGTGGAGACTCATTAGAATGGAGTCCCATGATATCATGATGACATCATTTCTGACCACTTAACCAGAAGTGATATCATAGTGTCACTGGATGGTCCAGTAAAACTCTGTTAAACCCCCATCCCCCCACCACTACTTGCCAGTAGCAACCCTAAGAAATAGATGAGCAACCAATGCAGATCTTTCAGCACAGGAGTGATACAATCTCAGGAATGAACCACTGGCAATAGCATGACTGCCACAGTTTGACCAAATTGAAGTTGCTGGACCAGTTTCAAAGTGACCCCACATACAGCAAATTACATGGATCAATGTGACCAGATCACACTTATTGAGGAATGGCCACAGCTATAATATAAGTCAAAGCCATAGAGGATAATTGACCTTCCAACTTTAGGCTGGGATCTAGCAGCACCCTCAAGTTATGGACCTCCACCTACAGGTAGGGTTGCCAGGTCCCCCCACTCCTCTGGCAGAAGTTTTTTTTGTGTGTGGAGCTGGGGCGGGGATCGCACTAGTGTTTGGGGGGGTTGACTGGTAAAGCGGCCAGTCATAATGTGGCACTTCCCGGTGTAAACTAGGGCTGTCGATTCGGTTCGTCCCGAACCGAAAAACAGCTGAATTTCCCCTGATTCGGCGGTTTTTAGTTCGGATGGAACCAAACTCAAAAAAGACAGGAAAACGGGGAGCCGAATTCAGCGAGTTCGGGGTGTTCGGTGAATAAATTCAGCAAATTCGGGGTTCAGCACAGCAGCATAACCGTCAGTTAGTAAGCAGCATTCTCCTGCGGCCAATCGGTGGCCAAGCTGGGTCTTCTTCTGGCCAATCAGTCGTGATTGAGTGCATGAGCCCAGCTGCTGCGCGGCCCTGGGAGAGAAAGAGAGAGTATCTGTTTGTGTGTGAGAGAGATCCCCCTTGGGGGGGGTGCATGTGCACATTCGAGACATTCCGTGGCTGCAGGGGGCGCAGTCCCCAAACTTTCAGCATAGCTTCAGAGGATCCTTCTTGCAAGAACCCCCAGGTTTTGTAAAGGTTGGATCGGGGGCGAAATATGGGGCCAGGAAGAGGTCCCCCCACCCTTAATGTGCATCTCTGACAATGGGGGTTTGCAATTAGCAGAGCTTGCCTCCCACGTCCAAAGCTCCCAGCCCCAACAAACAGCTGAGCTGCGGGGAGCAAGGGCGGGGCAGATGCGAAGAAGATGGAACAGAAGACATCCTCAGTAAGACCCATTTTGGGGCTTTTCTCTATAATTTTTCTCCTGTGTGTGGGGGGGGGCAGGAAGCAGAGTCTGTGTGTGTGGGGAGGGAGCAGTTTCTGTGGGTGGGGGGGAAGCCAAAGGGAGCTTTCGCCTGTTCTATCTGGGGTGTGTGTGCCCCCTGGAGTCTCTCTCTCCCTGGTTTGAGGGGGGCTTCAGTTGTGTGTCCTCAGGTTTTCCCTCATTCATAAGATCGGTTAGGTCTATTTTGATGCTTGCTCAAAACTGGTTTTCAAATTGTGACTTAAAGAATGCATTTGCCTGGTCCCGAGTCCGATGCAAAAGGGGAAATTCCACCCCCTCCTGCTCCTTATGCATAGCTAGCAAGCCTCTTTCCCTTTCCATGGTTTGCAAACTCCCAGGCGTGACGTGTTGCTTTGCATGGTTTGCAAACTTCTTCGCACCTGCCCCGCCCTTGCTCCCCCCAGCTCAGCTGTTTGTCGGGGCTGGGAGCTTAGGGAGTAGGCGGCAAGCTCTGCTAATTGCAAACCCCCATTGTCAGAGATGCACATTAAAGAGGGGGGACCCCTTTCGGGGCCCATATCTCAGCCCCCCCGACCCAATCTTCACAAAACCTGGGGGTTCTTGCAAGAAGGGTCCCCTCAACCTACGCTGAAAGTTTGGGACCTCTACCCCCAAAAATGCCCCCCTGGAGCCACAAAAAGGCGCGATTGTGTTTTTAATGGCTTTATTCGGCCGGATTTTTCCCCGAACTCCGGATCTCATGCCGAATTGCATGGACCTGAAGCGGGGGAGTTCGGACTTCGGCATTTCCCAAATAAAAACAGGCCAAATTTTGCCGAACCTGAATTTTACCGAATTTTTTTTCAACAGCCCTAGTGTAAACTGAAAGTGACGTAATTGCATTGTGCCCCGCCATGCGTGCGATCCCCGCTACTGAGCCGGTCAAGAAACCCAGCTCCTGAGCCGGTCAAGAAACCCAGCAACCCTACCTACGGGGGAAGAGTAACCTCCTCCAGGACAAGCTGAAAACCAGGGGGGATTAATGCCTTCATTGTCTGCTTGTAAGCTTCCTGGAGCATCTGACCAACCAGAGTTGCAAAGAGCATGAGTGATGGGCTTTTGGTCTGATTCAGTAGCCCTCTTTTTAAATTGTTGTTCTTAAACTGGAGCCAGGACTGAAGGTCAGACAGACACAGCTGGGGAAGGGAGGGGTCTGGTGAGTACAGCACATTCCCTTCTCTGCTCAACCCTCCTCTGCTGTTACTCACAGGGGCTAGTGCTGGCACACTTCCTGTTTCTCTACTCACAGCCCTAGGCTCCCAAGCAGAGTGGAGTCTGTTGTGTCCTTCATGCTAGGCATCAAAATAAGGAGGCAGCATAGTTGGAAATAGGAGCACAGGTTAATAAATCCTGTTCTTTCCCTGTCTGGCGCTGCAGTAACAACAAATTCATTTCTTTCTGTTTCTGCCCACACCAAATCCTGGAGTGGACTCTGACCATCTAAAACACTCGGCCAGATTAAAGGAATGGAGTTATGGAAACACCATAGAGTCAGCCTTGGTAATCCAAGAGAGAGTGGAAGGGGGAGGAGCAGATAATGGAAAATATTCACTTAACCAATCAACTCCGTTCTTTACCAGCTGCCTAATCTGTCAGACTGATTCAGGGGAAAGACAATCAGAATAGCATGCAAAGTGTGTGTGAATTCTATCACATTATTAAGACTTAATCATGTATTTAGGTAATTCACAGTGGGTAGCCGTGTTAGTCTGTTTGCAGTAGTCAAAAAGGGCAAGAGTCCAGTAGCACCTTAAAGACTAACAAAAATATTTTAGTTTGCTAAATCTCAGTTTAGCTTGCATGACTCAAAGAAGGAAAGGAATTCCTGGATCAGCCTGAGAGGACTTTTACCTATAGACTTTAAGGTGGAGATCTTTCTTTCACTGGGAACTTTGCCAAACTTCAGTGAGAACAAGGTGATCTCAACAGCGTGGTTTCTGCTGTAGGATTCATGAGTCCAATAAAAGTTAATCCAAATATTTGTCTGCCAAGAGCTCAACACTACCAAATGTTGATCTTTGGCCTGGCACAACAGCTGGACAAGGAGATATAAAAAGGCTGCAGGTGAGGTGTATCAGTGTTTTAATGTTCCTTAGGTAGAAACACCTCCCTGCAAGTAGAAAACTAGCACCATATGTAGGCTGGGCTAGAACTTTTCTCCCTATTGTGCTAATTTTTTTAACTGCAGGGAATTTTTTGTCCTTATATGAGGGGGAGAATGAAAAAAAAATGGAATCTTTCACCTGTAGCCTGAAATGGTATAGTCCATTCTACACTTCAGGATTCTATCATCTCTTACTATCACTTGTTTCCACTGAAGTCAATGCAATGGGAGCATTACCAGAAACAAGTCCATCTTTTTGTACTGCCTTTGCCATGGTGATAGCAACAGGCAATTGCAGCACCATGCCATATGTACGCGCTGTGAAAAATAGGTGTTTGTTTTCCTCATGTCATATCTTTTTAGTATGTACATGTTAAGAAACTGTCAGTGCATTCCAGAGCAGAACGGCTGTGCCGGGCGTAGGAGGCAATGAGGTTTATCTCAAGGGGGGGAAAGGGGACATTCCCGGGCCAGAACAGCTTAGGAGGCCACCCCCAGCCCGGCGTTGTAACACCCTGGGAACACCTCCCGGGATGCCCCAGGAACGCCTCCCAGGACGATTACGCGGCCTTTGCCAGCGTTCGGACACCGCCAGAAGGCTCCATCGGTGTCCAGGCCTGGTGTTGCCATGGCAGCAGCCAGCAACCGGCGTCCGGGCCTTCACACCAGCGTTGG
Source organism: Euleptes europaea (assembly GCF_029931775.1). Taxonomy (NCBI): domain Eukaryota; kingdom Metazoa; phylum Chordata; class Lepidosauria; order Squamata; family Sphaerodactylidae; genus Euleptes; species Euleptes europaea. The sequence goes on along the minus strand of NC_079320.1, from coordinate 30,937,070 downwards.
GGCCACAAATGCCAGCATAAGTTGCCCAGAAGCCAGTGCGGGGGGCCCTTACGCCAGTGCAGGTCTTGCCTGGCCTCTTCAAGGACTTTCGACCTGGCCGCCGGTGCAGATCAGGAATGCACCATGTGTCAAGTAGTTCTGTTATGTACTTTAAATCATGGCTTATTCTGTTGCTTGTGAATGTCTTGCTGAAATATCTTCAGTTACTTTATGCACTGACACATATTTTTCAACAAACTAACTGTGAAGTCTTCTATCCTAACTTGGGATCCCTTGTTTCGCTCTTCTAGCCCTCTGTGTGGTAGCTTCCTCTTCTTGAAATAACAGAAGCTATTTCTAAGACATATGTCTCTCTAGGCCTTTACTGACCTGTTTCAAAACTATTCCAAATAAAAAAGGAAAAAACAAACAAACAGACAAAAAACACCAGCTGGTTAGCTATGGAGTACATTTTGGCATACATACGAGATCCCGATTAGTTAGATGTATGACTGAGTAGAAAAGTAGAGGACGTTTTCATAGGTGGGTTGGTGTATATCAGAGGGGGGGGGGAAACATGAGACATTGTGCTTGTTGAAATAAAGTCTAATTTGCTCTGAAGTGTTATCATGCTTAATAACAGAAAAAGAGAGGCTGGGAGGAGGAGATGTCCAAAAACAAACAAACAAACAAACCTGTTTTGTGAATTGTGAAAAGGCTTGAGAATAAAATCAAAAATCTTGCTTGAAGAAATGTATCCCTTTTCTTTTGTGAAAGCTAAAGATGTTTATATGACATGCCTGAAAAAGAAATCTAGAAATTACATAAAGGAAAAATTGGATTATGTACTTCAGGTTTTTTCCATCACCGAGTTTGCCTTCCTTTGTGGTCAGTTGCACAAACCAGAGGAAACGGCAATGAGACCAACCAAGCCCATGAGCAACAAGACCAGACATGGAAAAGCTTGGGTCACGAACCGCATCTCTTTTAGGTGCTGGTGTTGCTCTGGGTTCCAGGAAGACAAATGTCTGCTATTTGTTCAAATATACATCCCTTCCCTAAAACCCAATTTTCTTGTGCTTTTTGGCGGTGTGGAGAAATGCAATTTTCTTTGGAGGTTTGGACTGAACAAAATCTTCACCTTGAGTTTTAAAAAGCTTTCATCTCTCTTGGCAAAGTGGAGGCGTGGTGTGGGGGGAGGGAGTCAATTACTTGCCAGCCTCACTCACGAAGCCTTTAGAAATGCAAATAGAGGGCCTGGCTGGATACAGTGAGATGGTCAAGCCGATCTCTCTCACACACACACCTTAAGCTAGAAATGTGACATCCAGCAGGGAACAGAGACTTTGAAGACTTAAGGTGCTTGAAATACTTCAGGATAAACCTCCAGGAGACTTCAGGAAGGGCTTCTTGGACCTGCCCACCCCACCCCAAAAGATAGGCAAAGAGTTGGTAAAACTCCTTGGCAAGGTGAGGATAGTCTCTTTTGGGGCTGGTTCCATCGAGGGAGACTGAGCTCTAGGGTTGTCATCCTCCAGGTAATAACTGGAGATCTCCTGCTATTACAACTGATCTCCAGCCGATAGAGATCAGATCACCTGGAGAAAATAGCCGCTTCGGCCACTGGACTCTATGGCATTGAAGTCCATCCCCTCCCCAAACCCCACCCTCCTCAGACTCTGCCCCAAAAACCTCTCACCGGTGACAAAGAGGGACCTGGCAACCCTACTGAGCTCTCACATGGGGTCTGCTGAAGACCATCATTGCCATGTGCAAGACTGCAGGCCTCAATAGAGGCTCTAAGGTAATAGAAATCCTTTAGAACCACTGCAACCTTTTAAGCTTAAAGAGCCTGCCTTACATTAACATCCACCTAGGCACAGGAAAGAAGAATTATGTTTTACACTCTTCTTTTGGATCTCCTTCCCTTATCAGTTGCTTTTCTTAGGAAATTCTCCTTTCCCAGCTGCATTTACCCCTGAGAGTATCCACAGGCATGTTTATGAGGGAACCACAGATCTGGAACACCAGCAGCGGGAATACATTTTTAGAATAAAAGTGATAGGCAAGGGAACGGTTAAACAACCCTTTCCTTCTTGTTCCTTCCTTGATGCAAATTACACCCTTCTGAGGTTGTAGGTAGCCACATAGGTCCAAAGCAAAATCCGAAACCAAAAGCCCTCTATTACCTTTAAAACATGGATGGTGAAAGGGTTTTTGTGTCTACTACCCATCTCAACATCATGGCTGGCATTCTTCCAGTATAGCTTTTGTCATCCTTAAAAAGAAGCAAAGCTAAACTCAGCAGAAGCTGGTCCTGGAAAAGAATCACTGATGCATAAGTCAAGAAATGAACTGCTATCCTGCAAAATGAAAATCTCCTTTGCCTCATTTATGTGTTTCCACTGTTTGTATACTGTTTTTAACTGTTAAAGTTGTCCTGAAACTGGAGGAATAAGGACATGCCATTGCTTATATTTCTATAAGTCCATTTAAATGTATAAAAACTAAAACTTCCTGTTATCTAGCTAGCACAGAGGCTAAGCAGAAAATAGTCAAAAAGAAAAGGTTCAGACCAGTTTTTAAATTGTTATAAGGCAACCCTCATACTTTCCTGTCTGAAATTCATCTTATGAGGATCAACCCAAGAGGTTATGGCTGGTCAACCCAAACCATTGTCTGACATACACCAAGGGGATATGCGCACCCCTCAATAACACAAAGCTGCAAGCAAAGTGTGGATTGTGCTTTAGTATTCTCTTCAGATGTGTAAGGAATCCTTAGATGCACTTGTCAATTTACATGCTCTGTTGGCACATTAAGAAGCTTTTCTCCCTCTCTCATAATACTAGAATGTGGGGTCATCTGCTGAAGCTGGAGGATGAGAGAGTTAAAAGAGATAAAAGGAAGTATTTCTTCACACAACGCATAGTTAAATTGTAGAACTCCCTGCCCCAGGATGTGGTTATGGCTGCCAACTTGGAAGGCTTTAAGAGGAAAGTAGACATGTTCATGGAAGATAGGGCTATTCATGGCTACTAATAAAAATGAATACTAGTTATGATGCATACCTATTCTCTCCAGGAGCAGAGGAGCATGCCTATGATATTAGGTGTTGTGGAACATAGGCAGGATAATGCTGCTACAGTCATCTTGTCTGTGGGCTTCCTAGAGGCACCTTGTTGGCCACTGTGTGAACAGACTGCTGGATTTGATGGACCTTGGTCCAGCATGGCTTTTCTTATGTTCTTATATTCTTAAGAAAGCAATCCTAAGCAGGTCCACTCAGAACACTACTCAAGTTAATTCAATAGGTCTTACTCCAAGGAAAGGGTTATTGGGATGGCACTTAGAAGTAGTTTTCTCTGAGTTGGTTATACAGTTAGACAGGTCCTGGTTCTCAGAAGACTGATCCAATGGGAGACCAATGCATATATGTTCTGATCTTCAAGACAATATCAGTGTAATGAAATAAGGCAAGAAACTTTGTTAAATGCTTCAGTGAGGTACCTTGAAGTTAAGGTATTGGTTACAAAAGCATTCACAGGTTTTTCCCCCAGCTGCTATTTGTTCTTTAATCTCTTTAATCATTTTGTTAACAATTATCTTACCTGTTAGAATACTTGCTAGCTTTCTTGGCTCCAACTTAGCATGACCTAGTTGTATTAAGTTTGCTCTTCACAATGTTGAGAGTTTTCCCCCCTTAAAAGAACAGGAGAATTTACCAGTATCACTTTTGTTATTCTTGTACCAGTAGGAATTGACAAAAGAGCATTTTTAGCATTTCTTATATTGTTATTGGGCATTGACAGAATGTTAGAAATAAAACAGGCACCTCATGGCTTATCAAATCCAGATGCTGAATTTGTGGTCCAGTAGACAAGTCCTGGACTTGAACTTAAGCCTGGGTCCAAATTCCATCTCAATTGTGTATTCATTGGATTGCAGGGTAAATCAGTATCAGGCAGACACCCTCTGTTAGCTGTTTGTAAAATCAGGGTTTCAATGATCTATTTAAGTGTTACTGTCAAAATAATTACTATGGATATTTAATCCTCATTGTTGCTATGACAAAGATTACAAAGCACATAAAGTAGCAATCAGACCGATCAAAATCTGCTATGTTTATCAAGTCTCATTTGTAAAATCTCTTGGGAAACAGGTTTCACAACTTTCCTTCACATTTGTTTTTCGCTACCTGATTCTACTGAATGTTAAGATCTCAATTGCCTTTTTGTCCTCCAAGTATTTGGTAATCATTATAATTAAACACCTTAGCCAGCATAGGTTTTTTGTCATGTTTTACTACAGGACCCTGACATAGATCCAATTTTTGAGACAGGATAAATATCAAGATATCTTTCAACTTCATTACTGCACAAATGGTTATATCGCATTTTGTGTTTTCAGCATTCTGATCTTGAGGTGAAAGTGGAGGCAGCAGACCTCTACACCCCACCTCCGGCATTGCTGATGGTCATGAGACCACTACAGAAAACAGCCACTGGATATGGGGGGGGGGGCGGATGAGTAGGGAGAATGGACCATCCATATATTGCTCTTCTGCTGGCAGATAGTGCAGCAGAGCAAGCTTTCCATGATGCAAAAGTAAGATGAGGGTGATTTCCCTGGTTCCCCCCTCCTTACTACTCCTGTCTGGTTTTAGTGATGTTTTCCTCCTTGGGGATCCTATGATCACAGCAATGTATTTTCAGGAGTTACAGAGGGCTGTTATAACAAGGGAAAACAGGGAAGGATCCATCGTTGCAAGATTCTTCCTCTCATGTTAGCTTAGGATCAAACCCTATATGTTTTGTCATCAACATATCTTTTTCTCAACATGGAGCCATGAACAGACAACACTGATCTTTCTACAAACCTGAAAAAAACCCACAGGTTTGCAAAAAAACCTGAACTCTAAAAAAAAACCCAAACCAATAACATTGGGGGGGGGGGTTAACCCCTTCTCAAAATAATAGAAGCAGCACCTGTTGCTTTATGAAACTATGTCCTCTCAGGTAATTTATGCATGGTCACTTTAACCTCCTTTATTCCCCATTTCAGCCAGGATCAAATTTTTCAGTATGCACGATACCTTTCTGTATTCATGGTTAGATTAGCACACAGTTTTGTCCCTGATCATTCAAGCCAATGCATACAGTTTCCCCCAACCCGGGTTACTTTAATGTGCGATGAACCCAGGTCCAAGCAGGGAGATCCAACCCATGCATAAAAGACCTCAGTGTTAGTTGTGGGGGTTGTGCTAGACAACCACAACAGTACTACCAGCTTTCAAGCCATGGTTTCTGTCAGTAAAAGGCGGGGGAAGGAGGCAGAATCCCAAGCCAGCGTGGTGAAGGGATTAGAGTTTAGGGTTCCCTTTTGCTCTGTTATGGGCAAATTAACCAGGCTGGCCAATTACCAGGCTGCCCACCAATCCTCAGCTGGTCGACAGGCAGAAGCAGGCCCACTGAAGGGGGGGAAGCAATCTGCACGCGCAGTGCGATAACGTCACTTCTGGGTTTATAGATGATGTAAAAATTTGTACATTAAAATAATAACAAAAAAGGGACCCATAAGAACTTGCGGGGGGGGGAGATCTCATTTCCCCTCCCCTGCTATTTTTTCTTTTCCTTCCTTGAAAGCCCACATAGTCTCCCCCCTTTTCTTGCTTCCTTCTCTCCAACCCATCCATCAGCCAACCTTTTATCAGCCCTTCTATCTTCATCTTTCTCAGTTGTAATAGCAGGAGATCTCCAGCTAGTACCTGGAGGTTGGCAACCCTAGTCTGGGCCAAGTTGTGCATTGCTGGCTGCTGGGCTCAGATACATGGAGGGGAACCTGCAAGGATTTTCCTCTGTATCCCCTCCCCACACTATTTATTCTTTCCCTCTTTCTGGTAACTCCCTTATTCTCAACTTTCCCTGTTTTCTCCCCCACCCCAGGCCACCCACTTACCAGCTTACTTTTGGTAAGTGAGCTGATCACCTGAAGAGAACCCTGCAGTACGCAGACATTAAATAGAATATATTTATTTGTTCAGGTAATGTTACTCTGCTTTTCTCCATGATAAGGACCCAAAGCAGCATGGGAAAATACCTACTTTAAGTAAAAAACAATTAATGAGGCAAACTACAAGGAAACAAAGCCAAAACATTATAACAAAACCACATCCTGAGCAGGCTCTGAATCCTGTGGTCAGTTCTTACAATGGCCATAATCACATCCAAGCACCAAAATCCCTTTTGTTCTTGCCCTTCACGTAGCCCCAAAACTCTCGTGCCTTTTGGTCACACCCAGGTTTTAATACTATGTGCATACAGAAAGGAAACAAAAATGCAGTTGAATTGCTGTGCAGCTAGTAGGGTTGTGCGAAAAAACCCTTTTTGGTAAATTTTGGGTTTGGGTTTATTGGGCCTGATTTTTTTTTCCGGTGAACCCAGAATAAGCTGAATACCCATACCAGTAAATTTGTATTTCGGCTTTATTTCCAGGTTGAGTGAAAAATTCAGGTCCATTATAGCCTATGGGGATTTCTTTCAAGGCTCCTCTGGGGGCATTTTTGGAAGTAGAGTTCCCAAATTTTCAGGGTAGCTTTAAGGGACTCTCCTTGCATGAACCCCAAGGTTTGGTTAAGATTGGGTTAGGGGGTCCAATTTTAGGGGGTCTGAAAGGGGTTACCCCCTCCTCCATAGAGAAGTATGTACCATGCTTCTCTATGGAGGAGGGGCGACCCCTTCTGGACACCATGAAATCAGACCCCCTTTTCCAAACTTTACCAAACTTTGGGGTTCATGCAAAGAGAGTCCCTTGAAGCTATGCTGTGAATTTGGTGACTCTACCTTGAAAAATGCCCCCTTCGGGATAATTTTAAAAAGACTTAATTTTCAGCCTGTAATGGCTGCTTCCACTCCAAAGAGTCATGGGAAAACTCAGTTTCCCATAAATGCATTGCAAATAAATAAAAAAATAAATAAAACTAATATATAAAGTATAAATTTGTGAAGCATTGGTCATTTACCTTTCTCCCAATATTGGAACTGCTATTTATTTTGTGATATTTACACGGTATGTTTAAAAGATCACACTGACTGTTGTCACAGGAACTCAGTGAGACTTTTTTTTTTTTTTTTTTTGCAAATGAGTTAAAATGAGGAATGGCATAAGTGGCTACTTCCTGATTCTAATCTAAGATCTGCCAAATATACTGGTGAAGAGTGATGATTACCCCCCCCCAACCCTACAAGGAGTCACCGGGCAATTAAGGACATTATATACTACTTGTCTTTGTCAGGTTCTTTAACTTCCTGCAAACACAGGCAACCAGAGCATTAGATCATATCACTTGATTACTCTGGGTAATAGTAAATTATGTTATTACTTTGTATGAATGTACAGTGTGGCATAGTGGTTAAGAGTGGTGGACTCTAATCTGGAGAACTGGGTTTGATTTCCCACTCCTCCACATGAAGCCTGCTGGTTGACCTTGGCCTAGTCACAGTTCTGTCAGAACTCTCTCAGCCCCATCTACCTCAAAAGGTGTCTGTTGTGAGGAGGGAAGAGAAGGCGATTGTAAGCCACTTCAGGACTCCTTAAAAGTTGAGAAAAGCAGTGTATCAAAGCCAACTCTTCTATTTGCTTTGGACCTAGATTTCATTTTGTTTTGAACTTAGTTTTTAACTAATGAGCCAATTTGTGTGTACTGCACTTTCACTAATGAGCCTATATAAAAAAAACATGAAAAGCAGAACATTTTGTGAGTACCCTTGCCTGTTATGTACTCTTTGAGTAATAATACTACTCACATTGTTATGTCACTTTCCCTTCAGAACAGAAAACATATTCAGGACTGAAACCATAAATTCTTTCCCCCATTTTATTTTCACAACAACATATGTAGTAGGCTAGGTTGAGAGAAGTCACTGAGCGAGCTTCATGGCCGAACGAGGATTGGAACCTGGGTTGTCCTACTCCAACACAATAACCATTACACCGTATTGACTATTCAAAGCGTTCGATATTAATTAGCTTTTGATAGTCACGCTTCTTGTAACATTTTTTTTTTTTAAAAAGCTTTCCTTTTCATATTAGTTTTTTTGTTTGTTTGCTCGTCCCCCAAGGGTAGCATAAGTTCAAAGCAAACTTTCTCAGATTCAACATGTGCTGCCAAGTTTTTGTGCTTCTCTTTGGTGAGAACAGCCAAATAACTCAGGCTGGCAAAGTAAGTGTATGCAGATTTTGCTCCAAAGTTCAGTTGAGGTAATAGGTCACAGAAAGAGATTATGATTGAAGCAAGCTATTGGGAACACCATTAATTGGTGACCTCGAAGGAGATTAATTGTACCTGTGAAAAAAATATTAGCAACATTAGGATAGAAAGTTAATTTATGCGAGGTGGTTCTTTCCCACTATTTACAAATTCTTATAGTAACATTTGTCTCCTCAGCACTGTCCCGCTTCATTGAGCGGTTCCAGTTTCAATATGTGTTATGTTTGCTGGCCGTGGCCATTTATGCATGGCTGTTCTAAAACTAACATTTAAGATTTCCATCACAGAGTTCTGGAATACAAACACCCCCCTCTACAAAGTCAAAAATAATAATAACCCAGAATAGTGCCTGTCAAAGAAAGATATCTGGGCACATACACACCCAAAAGATACGATAGGCATATTTTCCAGAAAAGTGGAAGTTGGGTTCTTTAGCTATTTTCCTAAGAGAAGGGCTGGAAAGAAAATAACTTTGTGTAAGAATTCTGTATAAATAAACAGAAAATGCTTACTTTCTTCTCCCTCCACCCACTTTTCTCTCCTCAGAAAGAAAACAGTGGCATTTTGTCTGATTTCAAGAAAGGGAAGTCTGGCTGGCAGCCACCTGCAGTCCTGCTGTGAAAACATCCAAGTATGGTTGACACTAATATTTTTGTTGTAAGTATCCACAGTTCAAACTAGCAAGAATTGCAGTACAGGATAATGTTAGCACAGCAATGTTTTATGGAGAGGAAACTAGTCAATTGTCTTAGCTACCTTGTTCCTGCAGCAAATTCTGATACATGTTTTACAAAAATTGAAACTTTTCAAAGCAGTAAGTAGCTCCATGCTAAACGATCACAAAGCATGAAACACTGCAAAGCAATCTAGTCCTGCTTTAGATCCAAGTACGGAACAGTTCTCTCATGCCAGAGACATTGATGCAAGACCAAATGTGGAAAACAGATAATCATTAACTTCATAGTAACTACTTAGGAGTTCACAATGTGCTCGCTTTAATGGCATAGCAAGGCGGTTTTATGTAGTATTACCATGCTGCTACAGCAACTTGGACACATGGGGAAGTCGGTAGTGGCTGACTCCCATACAGAACTAGTACACGTATGGGAGCTACATACTTAGGGATGCCAACCTCCAGGTACTAGCTGGAGATCTCCTGCTATTACAACTGATCTCCAGCCGATAGAGATCAGTTCACCTGGAGAAAATGGCTGCTTTGGCAATTGGACTCTATGGCATTGAAGTCCCTCCCCAACACCCCCCCCCTTCTCAGGCTCCGTCCCAAAAAACCCCCGCAGGTTGCAAAGAGGGACCTGGCAACCCTTTACATACTTACCATCCCTCTACTCAGTAAGAACTACCACACTGTAGCCCTGTGCAAATATTAAATTGCACATACACAGAACACATGTAGACAGGAGCAGGATAATACTTGCTGCCCCCACCCCAACTCAATGTGCATAGGCACTGTATGCATGATCAAGATTTCCATTCCTCTGTTCATCCAACAAATGTAATGCAGCACACATAAAGCACTGCTCACATGTTACTGTGAATGCATGTACATACTGCATGTATATACATGGATGTGTTTATAAGAAAGAGCCAACATTTTTTCACTTTACAGATGAAACTGGGGACCAGTACCTGGGTAAATTACAGGTCCAGCTGTACTTGCGCTGAATATAACATGAGAATTACTCAATCCACATCTACAGAAAAATCAAGTGCATGCATGGCTTGTACATGCTTTCAGTGTAACTTGTGAACAGGGCAGTAGAGTTCCCAGGAGAACTCTGATCTAGGCACTGACCAGACACAGACGTGCTCAACTTCAGCAAGGCTGCAGCAATCATTTGCTTTCAGAGGACACCAACTCTCAATGAGATATGCATATAATCTGAAACGAAGCGAAGAGATGCTTATGAGGTTAATACGACATAAGAACATTGTTTTCATCTGTGTGATTTTGCAGAATATAGCATTTTTTCTTCAATTTATTAGTATATAGCCTTTATATTAAGGAATAAATGAGTGAATATCAGGATTAATTAATGATACAGCTGCTTTTAGTTCATTAAACACTCTCTCTCTCTCTCTCTCTCTCTCTCTCTCTCTCTCTCTCTCTCTCTCTCTCTCTCTCTCTCTCTCTCTCTCTCTCTCTGGAATCTGTTTATTATAAAAGGGTCAAAGGGCAGTTTGAGAGCTGAAGTATGTATATTGTAAAACTCTACTCCCTTTAAATCCACAAAGAGCTCTTGCACTCTTTCACATCTCCATTTTCCCAGTGTGCAGGCTGTTCCCTAAAACATATATTGTACCAACAAGAAGCACAATGCCTTCTTGTCTTAGAACAGCCAGACAGTTGTGGGTTTGTCGTTGTTGTTGTGTATTAACAACAACGTGCTCATTAATCATCTTGGTCTCCTCCCTCTTTCCTTTGTAAATAATTGACTCTGCAACCCTTCCCAAGTGTGAAAATATTTTAAAGAACACAAATAACTGCAGTGTTTGATTCAAGGCGGGAAGAGTCAAAGATGAGGAATGAGGAGGCTGGATTTCTGTAGGAGTATGAAGCCCTCTATGTACTATGTACTCATTGGACTGCGTTGTCATGGAGAAAGGTCACTTGCCAAATCATACGATTTCAGGCTCACTTTCCTGACAGTGCATATTGACAATTCCACTCAGTGGCTCTGTTGTGTCATGGACAACAAAAGGGGACAGTGTCACCTATAACACTGTCTTGTGTGTCTTATTTCATATAAACTATTGTGCCTGACCTGCTGAGATGCATTTGGACTTAAAATTTCTGCTTTTTCATAAACTGGGCTGTTTATATTCTTAGCAAAGGTTTTAGGGCTGTTTCATATGACTCATTTTTGAGCCTAGGTTCCATCTGTGGCCTAGACAAACAGTCATACCAAGGAAGTTAAATGGAAACTGTGATAATGTAAAATGGCAGTTTTCCATTGTGGAGACTCTCCCCAATCATTTTCTACATGCACATGGCTCCTTAAAGACTTTCCCAGCAGGCACATGAATGAATAAATAAGCTAATAAATAAATAACACTAGTGCTTTTTCTTCATTTTATATAAAAATTTCCCAGATGGAAGAAGATGACAGTTTATACTATTGAAAAGAGTGGTGTTTTGGAGTGATGGACTCTAATCCAGAGCACAGGCTTTGATTTCCACTCCTCCACATGAGTGGCGGACACTAATCTGGTGAACTGGATTTGTTTCCGCACTCCTACACATGAAGCCAGCTGGGTGACATTGGGCTAGTCACAGTTCTCTTAGAGCTCTCTCAGCACCACCTACCTCACAGGGTCTCTGTTGTGGGGAGAGGAAGATGATTGTAAGCCGGTTTGATTCTTCCTTAAATGGTAGAGAAGTCGGCATATAAAAACCAACTCTTCTTCTATGAGGACCAGCAAAGTGGTTGTTCTGGGGAAGCCTCCAAGAGAAGGACAAAGTGACATAGACAGACAGAAGGGAAGTAATTTTTTATGCAAGGTGGTATTTTTTCTTGTAGCTTCTATGCACGAGAGATGTCAAGGAAAGAGCATGGCTTTTAGGCCAAATATAATGGGCAGAATGTGGTTAAATTTAGGCCCCAATGTCCTATTCAATGTCCCAATTAATTTCTGCCAAACTCTGAGCACACTCAAGTTAGATGTAAACATCAAGTACCACTAATTTATAGTCCCTCTGAGATCAGTGGGACTTTAAAAAGACTTAAATTCTGATTGACTGATGTATTTTACTTTCCAATCCAGAGACTAAATGTGGATGAATATTTAACCAGTCATGTAAATTTTCTACTGTAGGCAGAGATCATGCTCTTCCCGCCCCCCAGTCAGTGCAAGCTTTTCATATTATATGTGCTAAAAATGTCAACCCACAAAATCCAATATGGCAGATGAAATGGTACAATTCATACCACAACAGAAGCCAATTCCCTTAAAATTATAAATAGCATATTTGCTTAGCTTGTTTGCTACAGGCTCTCTAGATAAACCTGAGTATTCATTTCCATTCATTTTCGTCTGAGTTGTCCTAGGCAAAGACGATGCAAGATACTTTAGAATGTAGTTCAGCTCTTTGCTCGGAATTTTTTGGACAGAGAGGTCAACAGTGATAAAATTCTTTCCGTAATTCTCAGATTCCTCTGGACAGAGCACTTCTCTGTTGGGCTCCAATACAACTGCAAACAAAATATATCCAGGTAAGAGTTGCAGAGAAATAAAGTGCCAAAGATCTTGTCATCTCTTCCATTCTTTCTCTCTAAGTGTGGAAAAATAAATCCCAGAGGTAGCTACTGAGAGAGAGCTGCTAGTTCCCATTGCTGAACAGCTTAGTTCCTGCCCCATCTCGCCACATCTGACTCCATAATTCCATATCAAGAGTATCAGGTTTTTTGTGTTCCTCTTGCATGCTTTGTTGGGCTGGGTTCTGCGAATTTTCTTTTGGGTTTCTTTTTTTTTAAGACCTGTTTAAATTAAAAATTTAAGAGCTGCTGTTGACCATATTCTTGATAGATGATTAACAGAAAACAACCCTTCCAAATGGCACATGCTTTCCACTTTACAACAATCCAGCCATACCACAAATATCTTCCATTCTGGACAGCAGTTTCCAACAGTTGTGGAATCAAACCTGTTTTAGGTACAGAGATCTGCATATTTAGCTGTCATTGTGTGCTGAAGTATCCCTTATAACAGCCTGATACAGAATAGTAGTAGTAGTAGTAGAAGAAGAAGAATTGGTTTTTATATGGCACTTTTCTCTATCTCAAGGAGTCTCAAAGCGCCTTACAATCATAATACCTTCCCCTCCCCACAACAGACACCTTGCCGGGTAGGTGGGGCTGAGAGAGCTCTGAGAGAGAGCCCAAGGTCACTCAGATGGCTTCATGAGTAAGAGCGAGGAAACAAATCCTGTTCTCCAGATTAGAGTCCACTGCTCCAAACCACTCTTAACCACTGCACCATGCTTGCTCCTCTCTTGAGCAGTGGCCTAAGGGAAGAAGGGAGCTATGCCCTTACTGACAGCATTTTAAGGCAACGGGATATGGGATATCTGGGTCGGTACTGTGCTACTGACTGGCTGAAAACACAGGTGTCAGAGGCTGGTGTTGTGGGTCCATCGGGTGCTCTTGATCAACAGCAATGCAGACTCTGCTGATCCCCTGTACCCTCTGCCACCTCACAGTGGCCCCCTTCCCATAAGTCACTACTCAATAGAGACAACCTCTGGCTACAAGCTGCACACCTTGGTAAGCTGTCATTAGTACTGCGTATAATAATAGTTACACATATATATATGGAGAAAGTGAGTATACCACAGTTCTAGTATTTGAAGTTGCTTAGGGATATTATTGCTAGCTGTGTGTAGAATACTGACTAGCCAGTACTGCAGCTGATGTTAGCTTTTGTAATAGCTTCCCTGGTGATACCAATACTGCTCTGTTTAAGATTAAGATAGATGTCATTAGTTATTCATTTTTTATTTATCAATGTTGATTGTTTTATTGATTTTGAATGTTGATGTTTTCATGAATGTGATTATATTGCATGCTATTGTTTTCATATTAATTTCAATATGCATTTGTTAATATTTACAGTTACCTTAAAAGAAGATGCTCTATTAGATGTGCTGGGGAGTGAAGGAGGGGTGATTTGGTAATAAATTATCTACCTACCTGGATGCCTTGATCTGGATAGCCCAAGCTAGGCCAATATCATATCTCAGAAGCTAAGCACCATTGGCCTTGGTTAGTATTTGGACAGGAGTCCACCAGGGTTGTGTTGCAGAGGAAGGCAACGGCAAACCATCTCTGAACGTTTCTTGCCTTGAAAAACCCTATGGGGTCGTCAAGAGTTGGAAGTGACTTGATGGCAAAAAAGAAAAGAAAAGGAAAAGTTGAGCTTTGCCTTTGGTTTGCTTTTGGGAGATTTCTTTTCTGCTTCATTACAGACCTATGTTTATTCAACAGCCCTTCCTTCCCTCTGAGAACTGTAGTTCAGGCAAACTGGGGCTCGCTGACAAAGAATTCTCAGTATCCTCACGAATGATGCAATCTTAAACTGAGTTACACCCCTTTAAGTAAACTGAAGTCAAGGTGTTTTAAAGTGTGTAAGTCTGCTTAGAGCTGTTCTGTAAAACTACAATCCCCATAATCCTTTGAAGGAAGCCGCAACACTGAAACTGGTAATAAAACTTACATAAGCTTATAATGTAAACAGAGTCTACATGTCTGTCTCATCCCACTGAGAAAGATTTCTGATTGCTACAAAGGAGGTGCTATTTGCTCCAGGAAGAAAGAACAGAGGTGGAGTTTTAACCAACTCTGTTTGCTTACAGACAGACAGAAAGCCATTTGAATGAGTGCCATTTTGCATGCTCAATAGCCACTATGCTAGGGAGTCAAATTCAAGACTCATCCATAGGGAGAGGTGCCAACTAAAAAACCACACAGAATCTCAAGCATAATCACATTAACCTTCCAACAAAGGTTTCCCTGTACTTTTATAGCCTCAAAACTCTGATGATTCAGACTAATTACAAAGAGGCTTTTGGTCATGCGAAAGATAAGGGACACTTATAAGTGTACAACTTATTATGAGAACAGTTTTGCAGTTATATTTACTCTGTAATTAGAAATGAAATGAAAATACCGAGATGGTATCGGCATCATTATCATACCTAGAAATGAAAGATAACTACCGTAAGCTGACATACATTTGTGGCAGGAAAATAGGGCACATTCTTATCTATCATTAGCTGCAGTGTTCCTTCAGTTTTGCTAGTGAAGTGCCTATAAACTTCATTTATGGGAAAACATATATTCTTTCATATGTATAAACATTCATAGGTTCATGAGGTGCTATGCTCAAGAATAGAGCATAGCATCAGGCAGATATATTCTGCCCACACATGGAAACTTTGGGAACGTTGGCATCCATAACTATAAGAGGCCAACAGAACACATTGCCTGATACAGGCTTTCCCCAGTAGAGAAAAACAGTGTCTTACCTTCACTGTTAGGAATGTGAATCACAAGACCAAGTGCTTGCTTAGAGACAGCTTCTACCAATCTCTATATACTATGTTAATTAAAGTAAGGTAGACAACCAAAGCGAGTTAACGTAATTGGAACATCCCTAACCAGAAGTTATAATTGGGGTTGCAATCCTTTGTTCTGTGTGAAGACTGTCCTGTGCATTAGGGCAGTTTCACCCGGTATGTATATTGGGCTCAATAAACAACTGCTTTGAACTATCAACCTTCCACTGTGTTATATTGATTCGAAATTAATATTATGACACAGGCATTTCACTAACTTCCCTTCTGTCAGCCATATCTCTGCCTTGGCTCCCCAGCTCTTTCACACCTTGCCTTACTAGTGGTAGGCCGAGTGGCTAGTGTCTTATGGTGGCATAGCCAGAGATCTGCATGGATCTCTTCAACAATCTTATATATTTATTACAAGCTCAAATTGCGAAATCTATTCCATAGACATGTATCCAGCCATACTGCTTCCTCATTTCTTTCTAGGGTTGCCAGGTCCCTCTTTGCCACCGGGAGGAGGTTTTGGGGCGGAGCCTGAGGAGGGTGGGGTTTGGGGAAGGGACGGACTTCAATGCCATAGAGTCCAATTGCCAAAGTGGCCATTTTCTCCAGGTGAACTGATCTCTATCGGCTGGAGATCAGTTGTAATAGCAGGGGATCTCCAGATAGTACCTGGAGATTGGCAACCCTGTTCATTTCTTAGCATACCCCCTGATCTCTTGACCCATTACTAAATCTGTGATAGACTAGACTGCAATTATCCAGGGCACTCTAGAATATGGACCAGAATCAAGGCAATGGAATTACCATAAATACCATCTATACCAACTAAAAACTTGGCATTCAGCCCCTATTTAGGTCATTTCTACCTTGAGTCTTTGCAAGATAGAGGGAATATACACAAAGTAAGTAAATACATACATACAAATAAGTTTACTGTGTTGTCGCAAAACTGCTAGAAATGGGCTGTGAATTGGCCTCCAGGTTTGACAATGTGATTATAATGTTTCTGGGAGAGTCTTACAGGCTCCCTTTCCCATTCCATAAACCTGTCTCTCTGACACTGTAGACTGTTTCCCATTTAACATCATGATCTCTGCACTTTTCTCTGCTTCCATAGTGTCTAGACTGTTAAGAACATATGAACACATCGCCTGCATTAAAAAAAAAAAAACCACCTTAGAGTTATCAGCAATTTGTTTCTATGACCGAAGTGTTCACGATGCTGTCTGGCATGCCAGTTTATTTTGCTTTTAAGAAAGACTCATTAGGAATGGGTGTGCTTTGCATTCTTTTCCCACTCCCACACCTTCTGCCACTCCTTGTAAAATGCATATACTATTTTAGTGTAGTGTATTTACTACACAGCTATTTAGATTTCCACCCTGAAGGTTCAAGGCAGGTCATAGTATGTTTAAAAACAAAAAAGGAAACTCCCACCCCTCAAATAACTTAGTATCAGTATGTTCACAGAATCAAAGCATGATGGATCTCTTCACTCAAAGCCCATGCATATTGCAATTGACTGGAAAAGATCTCTGTTTTTAAGTCTGTTCCTTTTTTTAAAAAAAGTTATGATTTTAATTATATTGGTCATGCAACCACTAAGTGAACAAAGTCTTTGCTTGAGGTTGAAAGAGAGTGACTGACCCATCAAGTCCAGCAATCTGTTCACACTGTGACCAACCAGGTGCCTGTAGGAAGCCCACATAAAAGACAACTGCAGCAGCATTGTCCTGGCTGTGTTCCACAGCACCTACATAGGCATGCTCCTCTGGAGAGAATAGGTTTGCATCATGACTAACATCCATTTTTATTAGTAGCCATGAATAGCCCTATCCTCCATGAACATGTCCACTCCCCTCTTAAAGCCTTGTAACAAGGGAAGGCTTATATCTTAAAACTAAGTTGTCTTGTTTGTGGGCTTCCTAGAGGCACCTGGTTGGCCACTGTGTGAACAGACTGCTGGACTTGATGGGCCTTGGTCTGATCCAGCAGGGCTTTTCTCATGTTCTTATGTTCTTAAGCAGGTCCCCCAGATTCATCAGAGAGGTAATATGGGTGTGTCCCCCCCCCCAGTTTCAGGAAAGAGCCTGTCACAGCATGCCTCTTCTCCATCTCCCTTCATGGACCAGTGGTTAGGATGCTAGTCATGGGTGTAGGTTTCAGCCTCTGGTTTTTTAAAAAAACATTTTCAGGGGAAAGGGTGTGTGGTTCAAGCAGGAATGGTTGCATGTGGGCAGCAAATTTGCTGTCAGTCAGAGGGGGTTACTGCACTTGTCTTCCCAGCGATGCATTAAGAGTTTGAAAATGTTATAAAAAATACTGATCGCACTGTCTATGTATTCCCAGGGATGTATTAAGAGTTTGAAAACGTTATAAAAAATACTGTTCGCACTTTGTTTGGCCCCTTTAGCTGTGAAGACGTCTTCCAACCATTTATAAGCCGTGGTATCCAAAAACCCTTTTAAAGCGATGTTTTTTACAACGTTTTCAAACTCTTAATACATCGCTGGGAATACAAAGTGCGGTAACCCCCAGACTCTTGCTGGGGGAGGGGTGGGTGTCGCATGCAGTGATTGGCTGAACCTGTGTGTGCCACTCAGATGGATATATTTGGACACCACTGCCTGGTTGGTGGGTGCTGCTGGGGTTCTCTGGATTCTGGAGTACCTGCTCTGCTGTCTGCGCCTTGTGGAGGGATGTGCACTATTTTCCTCTGTGGAATGTGCTTAGGGAATGGACCAGTGGTGCCTCTGAAGCACTGGACGTTGGACGCCTCTGCCACAGCGGCCCCCAGGATCTCTGATATTAGCCTCTAGATTTAAAAGAAAAGTTATTTGAAATTAATACCTCTAACTTGCTGAAGACGCAGTAGATCCTGGGGCTGTGACCCAGTCTATAAGGCCTTCTCTGTTCCTTACCATTTGGCCTTGGGTGATTGTTTGACTTAGTTTTGTCATTATTTTTTTTCTCCCATGTTTAGATTGCAATAGCTATGCATTTAAAAGGATTGCTAGGAGGCTTAATCAGCTAATGTTTATATTGTTAACTGTTCCAGCTATGTCTAACATATCCCAGTAGAACTCTTGTGACAATGAATCAGGATTCATAGCCATAATTCCAGGCAAGAATTTGGTTGAAAGCATTTTACTACTGTGGCACCACGGTTAGAGTGTTTGACTAGGATCTGGAAGAGGCAGGTTCAAGACCATACTTGGCCATGAAGCGCACTGGGTGACCTTAGGCCATTCACTGTTGATAAACCTAACCTATCTCATATAGTTATTGTGAAGATAAAATGGGGAAGGGTTAAGAGTGTCGGACTAATACTTGGGAGACCTGGGTTTGAATCCCCACTCATGCTATAGAAACTCGCTGGGTGTCCTTGGGCCAGTCACATTCTTTCAGCTTAGCCTACCTCACAAGGTTGTTGGGGAGAATGGTGGGGGTTCCAATGAAATAAATAAATAATAAATACAAATACTACCCTGAGCTCCTTCAAGGAAGAGCAGGATAAAAATTGATAGATCAAATTTCTCATAGGAATCCCCACCCATTTTTTTTTATACTCTCACCAGATTCCGTTTTGGGGATTGAGATGGGTGCCTACAGAAGAGAAGTAGACTGGCAAATAGCAACTCTATGGCTTGTGGGCACATCCAGCACTCAACAGGTTCGTGGCTACCAGCTCCAGCAGCTGTGAAATCTGTAGTAAAAAAAAAAAAATCTGAATTCTATGATCAGTATAAACAGTGCCTTTTTTTCAAATGTGTAGAAATTGCTTTAATTATTAAACTTCCAGGTGCAAAAATGAGATTTTCGGAGCAATTGGAATTTTTTCTATACAACCTTAAGAGAGCCAGTGGGATATAGTGTTTGGAGTGTTGGACTAGGATCTGGGAGGCCCTGGTTTGATTCCCCACTCTGCCACGGAAGCTGGCTGACTGACCTTGGGCCAGTCGCACACTCTCAGCCTAACCTACCTTGCAGGGTTGTTGTGAGAATACAGTGGAGGAGAGGAGAATGATGTAAGCCACTTTGAGTCCCCACTGGAGAGATAGGCAGAGTATAAAGATAGTAAATAAGTAAATAAATAGATGTAATGATACTATGTAGATGGATACAGAGTTCTCTATCACTAGAAACTCCACTTGAAGACACTACACATGTTTCCAAAATTTTCAACAGAATAATGAGGGCTGGAGATTTGACCTTTAAAAAAAAATGTAACCAGACCTTGTAACAAACTAATGACTTGGCTCTATTTTTCAGTCTTGGGAGGTCTGTGATAAGAAACAATGGGTTCGAGGTTGGCTCAATGATATACATTGAATAATGCTTTTAAAATGTTTACCGTAAATCATGATGTTATCGCAGAAAAAAATATTAAACTCTGTAAATGTTTATATTTTTACCTCTCTATGCATCACATAAAACATTCTATAGAAAGGTTTATATACACACACACTAAACCAGTCTAGCTGTACAATGATCTATGTGAAATTACCTTATATTGAGTCAGATCAATGAGCATCCTTTCTTCTAGCCCTACATTGTACCTAGGGTTGCCAGATCCCTCTTCATCACAGGTGGGAGGTTTTTGGGGCTGAGCCTGAGGAGGGCGGGTTTTGGGGAGGGAAGGGAAGGGACTTCAATGCCATAGAGTCCAATTGCCAAAGCAGCCATTTTCTCCAGGTGAACTGATCTCTATCGGCTAGAAATCAGTTGTAATAGCAGGAGATCTCCAGCTACTACCTGGAGGTTGGCAACCCTATTTGTACCCAGAGGTACAATATATACCATACCACGGTGAATACAAAAGTCATGCACTACCTTTTATTAGGACCATTAGACTGGTCCTAATAAAAGGTAGCTTTCATTTTGGGATTTTACTCCGGACCACGGTTGCTGCCTGCAACTGCTATAATCTTAGTATGCTGTTACTAGGTGTTAACTGCCCTCTACAGGTCAGAACTTGATTTGTGTCAATGTTTGGCCTTTTGACTGTCCTGAAACTGGCTTCTTATTTGTTCAGTACTTATAATTTTCAGTATCCCAAGTAGCATTCTATACATATAACAAAGAACATGAATATTCAACTTTTTACATATAAATATTGAATATAATATTCAGTTGCTTGTGTGTACCTGAACATTGTTTTTATATTTTCAGTTTTAGAAAGCTATAAAAAGGGGATACCCTAAAATGAGTTCCATCCATGCATTTTCTCCAGCCCAAAGCTATATGGGTGGTCCATAGGGTTGCCAACCCCCAGGTACTAGCTGGAGATCTCCCGCTGTTACAGCTGATCTCCAGCCGACAGAGATCGGTTCCCCTGGAGGAAATGGACGCTTTGGCCATTAGACTCTATGGCATTGAAGTCCCTCCCCAAACCCCGCCCTCCTCAGGCTCCGCCCCAAAAACCTCCCGCCAGTGGCGAAGAGGGACCTGGCAACCCTAATGGTCCATGTTTCCATGGACTTTCTTGTTCTCTAAGCTGATAAGGTTCCTGCATTACAAGGACTTTGGATCCAAAGCAGAGAAAGATGGAAGTTCTTGAGTCCCAGTGTGCATAAATCCCATTGGCGTTCTTTTGGGTCCAGGACTTTAACTGTGCAGTGAGCTCTCCTTTGATCATAATAGGAAGACAAACTCTTCTCTTTATCTAGATTATACCTAGAGGGTCTAGATTTCAAATGTCAAAGTTTGTCTCCACCATCTGCAAAGAATGTTTATGTGAAGAATGACAGTTCTAGATTGCATACTGCAAAACATAATCTGTGATTCAATGTGAAATTGAAGCCCTGCAGAAAATTATCATTCTTGCAACTGCTTCAGTGACAGTGCATTCCTGAAGGGGGGGGCTGAATGCTCTTAGGAGCCAGCGTGACCCCTATGCCAGCATCTGCGCCACTTGCACCGTGCAAACTGGCACTGACGCCGGCGTTGGGCCACTTATGCCGGCCCCCCTGGACCACAGCGGCAGCGTGGCCCTTGGATGCTGGCGTGCCCTCCCGCCAGCGTTCTCCCAGCACAAGTTCCCGCACCAGTGTTCATGGGGTGTTCTGGGGGCAGAGCTGCTGTTAGACAGCTTCCTAACCCCTTTCGCACTGGGTATGCCCCCTAACTCAATGGCATTGCTGCACCACCATTTTTGGTGGCACAGCATCGCTGTTTGCAATAGGGCCTTTCCCTCCATTCCCCCCCCGCTGTGACTGCAAAACCTTTGTGGAGGTGCCGCGGCAGCACCGCAGCCGTGCCATCCCTGGACGATGTGGGTTTCAGGAATGGGCTGTTTATCTAGATTTTAAATTATGTGAACATTTTAAAAGTGAACCTGTTGTCATCCTACATCCATGTTGGACGTATTATGTATGCTATTTGTATGATTAAATCCTTATGCTCACATATATGGCTTCTGTATTTGATCTGACCCTTGATATAAAGTGTATTTGGAAATGTTGCAGGGATGGCAGCCATTCAAATATGATGTTTTCCAGCAATCCCTGAGTAATGATCTCAGATTAAAACCTAAGCTGGCCATTAATATCAGGAAATGGCTGATTAAATCTGAGAGGGCTTAACATCTTATTAACTTACATTGAAAAATGGTACTAATTTTAAAGCAATTTCTACATTCCTATGTAGTTACTGGTGACAGAGGAAATCAGCTACCCCATATCTTCATAACCAAGATATTAGCTAAATTGTGGCTCTTTGTCCCCCTAAAGAAAACCAGAGCACTTTTGAAAACCCAGTTCAGTGATTCAAAGTACTGTAGACATTTTATCATCTATGCAATAAAAAAATTTGTTTTTGTACATACCGATAATTCACTCCCTTTGTGATCAGAAAGTGTTTGTTTTACACATAACTATTGCTAAGAAGAATACTAAAGATGGTCCTTTAAAGGCCTGTGGCATGTTGGAAGGAAGGGGACAATTTAATTGCATTGTACAATTGTACAATGTGAGAATGAGTTTGTTTCAGTCTATCAGATGGTAGATGCATTCTATACAGACACCTGTTTGGAATTCAATAAACATTCCACACACTTTAACTGTGAGACAGGGTACTGTAACAAGCATCGATAGTTCTTTTGGCAGGTGCCATTGTTTGTCCTCCTTATCTTACAAGATTGGCCGTAGCTCAGTGACAAGACACCTATGTTGTATGTAGAAGGTCCCAGGTTTAATCCTCTGCTTCTCAAGCAAAAGGATCTCAGTTAAGAGGTGTTGAAAAAGTTCATTTGCTGCCTTATACTGAATCAGACCCTTGGTCCATCCAAGTCAGTATTGTCTACTCAGACTGGAAACAGCTCTCCAAGGTCTCAGGTAGAGGTCTTTCACATCACCTACTCACCTAGTCCCGTTAATTGGAGATGCTGGGGATTGAACGTGGGACCTTCTGCATGCCAAGCAGATGCTCTACCATTGAGCCAGGTCCCCACCCCTACATGTCTATATACATGTTCGCACACACAGAGCATTAGGAGTATAGGTTATAATAATTCTATTCATTCCTATCCTTTATTATTCTTTTAGTAGATATTTGCATTCAGTTTGGAATTAAAAGGGAAAGCAAGTTTGGAATTGAAAGGGGAAGTATGGAGTAATTTTTACAAAGGCATTAATTTCATATTTGTTCTCCTATATGATTCAGGCAAGAAATTACCTCCTTTTCTGTAAACAGAGGGATCAAATACATGATACACCTTCTTATGGCTTGTGGAGCTAGAGAAAAGGGGCAAAAAGCCCCCTGCTCCTGTTTCTGTTGTAAAAAATGGGGCAGGAGGGAATCTGGAAGCTCATTCTTCCCCCTCCTTGCAGTGCTTCCTCACAGCGCCGTGAACAAGAGATGTTCAACTTAAGTTCCTCCAGTGGACGTGTGATTGTGAGTGTCCAGTAGGTCAAGTGTGACCCGACACATGTCTGGTGTATTGTGTATTTGAGCCCTGCATCATGAAGTTGCAGTAGTCTGCTTGGCACTCTGGGATTTCCACAGCATTGTATTTGTAATGTGTCACACTGTTTTCAGAATGATTTGCTTGGGCATATAGGAATGACTCATTATTTGCTTACAGTCTGAACTGAAATTGTGTTGTCTTTATATGGTATGGTAACATACTTGCTGGGGGTAAAGGGAAGATTACTGGGGAAGGCACTGGCAAACCACCCCGCAAACAAAGTCTGCCTAGTAAACGTCGGGATGTGACGTCGCCCCATGGATCAGGAATGACCCGGTGCTTGCACAGGGGACCTTTACCTTTTTAAAGTACCAGAAATACTCTGTAAAAAGTGAAGAATAAAGTCCAAAGCACTTTCATATATCAATAGCCAAAATGTTCCAGCTGCTTAGACTCGTGATGTAGCTCTATTTAATTTTATTCCACTCTCCTCTTCTTCTAAAGGTCTTAGACCAGTATATATATGGCTGAATTCCATTTAAGCAGGTAAGGAGACCAAGCTTGCTTAATTTAATCAATAGAACAGCATTATTTTACTTTGGAATTATATCACATGCCTCTAGACCTGTGGTCAACAGCCTTCCTGGGAATCCAAAATTTCAATTATCCAAATTCACCAAAGCTGATTAAATGAATAAATTCACAGGAGTAGCCAGTAAATCACTTTGTTACTTCAGATAGCTCTTGCAAAAGTTGGAACAGCTAAACAAACCAGCTCCGGCAGCTTTATGGGAAGAATTAAGGAGAATTAAGAATAAGTCATAGGAGAGCCTCTAAACAATGCTGTTGTTCCATCCGTCAGCAAGGAAAATAAAGGCCAAAGCTGATACTTCAAGAGCAAATTTCAAAAAAATGATTGTATTTGTGGATGACGAACTTATTGTTTTATTAACATTTATTGTTATAAGGTTGTTGATATTATTGTAAATTCTTTTATAGATATATTCTTTTACTATGTTTATCTACATTATAATGCTTTATATTTGTTGACGATGTTTTGTAAAGGCATATGGCCATACACAAATATATTTACTTTGCCTTTACCTAGATTAAATAAATATGGCGGTTGTTATTTACAGCTCATCATTTCTCAGGAGCTCAAGGCAGAAATGATATTTTTCAAGGGGAAAGCAAAAGTTCTCTACTATAAAGTCTCAAAAGTGGCATTAGATAATGTACTGTTTAACCCATTGGAACAACAACAGATACATGTTAAAAGTGTGGCATGTACCTGATTCTTCACTCTAGGGTATAAAGCAAGGTGCTGGTTTTTTGTTGTTGTTGTTGTTGTTTTTTACTGTGGGAAATACACTATGGAGATACTGTGAGAATGCAGCTCCTTGTGCAATGACATTTCCTGACTTTAGGGTTGCCAACCTCCAGGTAGTAGCTGGAGATCTCCCGCTATTACAACTGATCTCCCACTGATAGAGATCAGTTCCCCTGGAGAAAAATGGCTGCTTTGGCCATTGCACTCAGTGGCATTGAAGTCCCTCCCCTCCCTGAACCCCATCCTCCTCAGGCTCTGCCCCAAAAACCTCCCACCGGTGGCGAAGAGGGACCTGGTGACCCTACCTGCCTTCCTTTTCACTGCTAGGGATGCTGTGAATGTTGCAGTGAACTTGTTCAACAGTCAAACTTGCCACGTTTGAAGGTGTTGGTCAGACATGAGCTAATTACCTGCTCTGCTTGGTTTATGCTGAATGGCCACGAAGCCTGTCAAACAGGTTTGCATCATTGATCCTTTTCAGAATTGAGTATGTGCTAAAACACTGCTAGACCAGGTGACTAATGTTGTAAGGCAGAGGGGACTCCAGTGGGAAGGCAGAATGTGCAAAGACCTATTCTACAAACTCAGCTCTGATCACGGGTCTCTGTATCCAACTCATTATCTTCACAGTGAATGAAATGTCTGTTTTCTTTTGTTTGCTGATGAGATTTGTTCATTTTATATGTTGACATGGGTTCTAATATTCTGTAGCGCAGAATAAGACACGGCTTCTGAGTAGACCTGCTTAGGCATGCTATCTAAAGTTTTGTTATGTTTCAGATTAAGTCCTGGTAAGCGTGAATTGGAAGGAAAATAAAATCAGGCCATCTATCTGATTTTTAAAATCATTTTATTAGGTAATACAAATGTATGCCTCTACCATGCATTCTAACAAGGTGTCATTCCCTGTCAACTGCTGGTGACACTGAAAATACAATTGTGTAACTAGAATATAAATGTTATCTGTAATGCAAAGGCAGTGGTCATAGATATTTACTTGCACCAAAGCTCATCAAAGTAAACACAGAAGTAGCTTCTAAGATAAATACAGGAAGTAAACTTTCATTAATACATATTGAGGCAGCAATCCTAAACATGCTTACCAAGAACTACAGTTCAGTCAGCTCACAGGAATTCAATGGAATCGCAGGAACTAATTGTGCTTCAGATTGCTGTTGTAATACAAAAGTCCCAGGGATGTAAGCATCAGTTAGGAGTCACTGCAGTCAGTTCAATCCTAAAAAGAGTGACACTCTTCTATTGAAGTGAATAAGGTTACTGTTATGACTGTACTGAATAAAAGCTACCTAAATATTGCTGGAGTATTTGTTGTGTTTAGTGGTTCCCATTCACGCAAGGGCACACCAAAAAATAAGGACCCGAATGGATGCTCAGAATTCATATGAAACTCACATGTATCTGTCGCAATAAACAATATGGTGCCACAAGCACTGGAAAAAGAAAGTGTACCGTGCAAGCAAAGCAAAAAGGGTGCAGTGCGGCAATTCCCAGGCATGCTGTAGAGTGTCTCGCAAACTTGCAATTCTTACATTCTACGCTTTAAGCAGTCCTTCTGCCAAACTCTTTTTTTTTTCCCCCCTCAGTGTTTTAGTTCTTTTCTGGGAACTTTACTGTGATGGTCAAAATGTTCAGCAACAGCTTCATCAGATGCAGGCCTTTGGAGAGGGTGAACTATCACTTTCAGTGGGGGAGTCCAATGGACAAAATCACTATAGATTGTCAGGGAATCATACCATGAATAATAATTACCACCAGTGCAAGTCTTGGATCGGCAAGTATAGGCTCACCTGTAGGCCACTGGGATGGTATTTGTAGTATAATTTCCTATTTTCCTCTCTGATCTTCTGCAGCTGTGCTTTTGCTTCAGCTGCTTTCATCTAAAAAGTAGGTTTCACCACTGAGGTTTCCTAAAGTAATGCTATATAGCAACAAAAGAAGGTGAGATTGCTTTATCTAAGCAAAGTATATGGCAAGCCATTGCAGGTTAGTTAAAACGAAACTTGCAAACCTCCTGCTAGATCATCTAAGCCTTTCCGTGCTCTGCAATTAAAAAAAAAAACAACTTTCCAGAAACTTCCTAGCAGAACTCCTTGAAAGACAATAGCTCCCTTGCCAGCAGGTGAAATATCTAGATCTGATTTTTCAGTGCAGAATAATAAACATTTAAATCTGTGTCTTATAGCACAGCAGTTCTAAGCACCTTAAAGTTTTTGCCTGTGGGTTTACTATACGTTTAGGACTATATTCTGAACGAATGCACACACTAAAATGTCCTCCCTTGTTGTGTTTCTTGGCTTTATTTTGTCATGGGTCAAGTGCTGTGGACAAACAAGGGGATGTTGAGGCCAAGGGGAAGTTTCCAAACATTCATCTTTTGGGTTTTCAAAAAGACAGACTGAAATTCAACAGGGGTGGCCTCCCCTCCCCAGTGCTGCTGTACTCTGGGAAGAGGTGCACATATTCTGCCTATCACCCAGCTATTAAAAGCACTGACTTATTTCGGGGGGATGACAACTACCATTAAAGGTCACAGGACTAGATCAGATCCTAGTGTGAGTCCAGCCAGCAGTAGAATGTTGAGAATCAGCCACTGATTATTATGGAAATAACTATGGCTCAGTCTTCTGACCAATGCGGAGGTTTGTTTGTTTTTAACATTTATGAACTGTTCCATTAAGAAAGTTCCACACACCATGCTGCCAGAGAGAGCTAAGCGTGCTTAAGTTCCACTGATTTCAATGAGGCAGCAACACACTTGACTTTCTCTGGCTTAAGCGTACTGTTTTTAACGCAGTGTAATTAAGCATGAAAAATAACTTGTGTCAGGCAAGCCTGTGCCAGAATTAAAATAACGGTGACTCTGGTTCAGCTTGATCTGCTATCCCTTCCTATGGTAGCTTAGGTATCTGCAGTCAGAACTTCATATAGTGGCCTTGCTTGTTATATATAACATTTATGGATGTCCCCCAACTTTTCTTTTCTTTTTGTCGTCAAGTCACATCTGGCAACCCCATAAGGTTTTTAAGGCAAGAGACATTCAGAGGTGGTTTGCCATTGCCTGCTTCCACGTCACGCCCCTGTTATTCTTTGGAGGCCTCCCTTCCAAACAGCAGCCAGGGTCGGGGCTGAGAGTGTGTGACTGGCCCAAGGTCACCCAGCAAGCTTCCATGGCACAAGTGGGGATTTGAATCTGGGTTTTCTAGGGCCTAGTCCAACACCTTAACCATTTCACCATGCAGGCTCTCTATAGGTGTCCTTACCTATGATTAATTTTGAAAGACCTTGGACCCACAAAAGAAACACACCCACTGAATTCAGTGGCTCTAAGAGGCCACAGTGGCCCCATGGAGGCTATGAGGATGGAAGCTAAGTATCTGTAATATTGCACAAATGTTCAATCACATGATAAGTAGACATAATCCTCTGATTTTCCCATGACATTCCTCTTCTGTGACTTGTTTTGCAACATGTCATGGTGGATTCGTAAATGACAACATTCAGGATCAGAAATCTTAGGGGACATATGGCGTGCCTAAAACATTCCCAAAATACAGCACCCTGTGCATTTCTTTTTCGGAATAATCTTGTGACAGGAAAGTCATTTGAAGTCATCCTTATTATCTGTGTTGAGACTGGCTATTCCATCATGGTTTTATCCATGCAGTATTGGGTATCTCACCAATATTTACAAAGAATACACACATGGTAGTTCTCTCAGTACCAAGAAATGGAAATCAAGTATTTTCTACTTGGACACAACCTTGTTTTCTAGAAGCCAATTACTCATGGTCAAAACTGAAACCTGACCTGATTATTTGTGATGTAATATGTGCCCTGATTCCCTGGCACACCAGTCTTAAGTACATGTACTTGGAACTCAAACAGTTCCCATACAGTATATCTCCAAATAAATATACTTAAGATTTCAGACTAAAGCACATAGATATTCATGATAATTTAAGGGTATATATATCCCTTCAGTGTTCTGTTATGGGCATTAAAACTGGATCATTTGGAGTAAAATTTAGTTAGTATAAGAGTCACGTTTTTGTTTTAAATGTTAGTCCTATTGACGTATGCGAGATTTATAAATCAAATACCTGGTTACTTTAATGTATAGGTTCTGATAACGGTCTCTTGGTTTAAACCGAGTTAAAACCAGTATACACTCACCATAAATCTACTTCTATACAAAAACCAACACTACATTTTTACTGTATATCATTATTTTTACCTCATAATCAAAAACTTCTGAAATATTCCATGACAAATACTCACTTGCTAGTGACACAAGAAAATGTCATTCGCTGCATGACTAGAGAGATCAACATTTCACAAACAAATGCAGTTGCTCAAGCCCAAAAGGCTTGTAGATTACATGAATGTTGCAACATTTGCCTCTCTTTCGATGAAACCTAAACCACTGCTTTCCACTTACACTATCCATCATATCAGTCAGTCAACTTGAGGTCACCCTCATTCCTGCTGTGTTCAACGTACTAGGAATGATTTCTTCATATTCCAGACTTTCCTCAATGCCTTCAAACGTATGATCTTGTGGGATTATCCTACCATGTTTACAAGTCACAAAGGAGACCACATTCAGCTTGATATTTTCTCATTGTCTGAGTGTCTGTGCATAATCAAAAACCTTTGAAACAGCTTCCAAGCCTTTACTTAATTGTCTAAGGACTAAACTACATACAGTGCTGGAGTTTTGTGACCGGATACCTATGGTTTTTTTCCCCCTACCAAGGTTTAAAGCAGAGGTCCCCCACCTATGTTGAACCTCTGGGTAATTTTTGAATTCTGAGGACAGGTAGTGGGCACTGCAACCAAATGGCTGCCAGAAAGTGGGACTGGTCGTGAAGTGGCTGCTACGGGAGCTAGGTCTAATCATAAAATGGGAAGTCCCACAAAATATTTGGTGGTTTCAAGCCAAGCATGATGGAGCAAGCTGTTTCCAATTGGGTGCTTCCCACAGAGACAAATGTGATGCCTCCTGGCTTCTCCTGAAACAGCTCCTACTCCAGAGAAGTGGAAGAAAGCCATGACTGATTCTTTGGTAAGAAGAAGCGGGCACCAGGAAATATATTGGCAGGTGACATGGTGCTCACGGGCACAATGTTGAAGATCACTAGCTTAATGCAGCCCGATGAGCAATTCTATTGGGGGAATGCCCCCAGGCATTCCTTTTTAGGGCCAAATTGGATCACATGTTCCAGCATCACATGTAGTTTGGCTGTAAGTGCTTAATCCTTTTTAGGTAAAGGTAGTTCCCTGTGCAAGCACCAGATCATAACTGACCCATGGGGTGACGTCACATCACGACGTTTACTAGGCAGACTTTGTTTGCAGGGTGGTTTGCCAGTGCCTTCCCCAGTCACCTACACTTTACCCCCAGCAAGCTGGGTATTCATTTTGCTGACCTCAGAAGGATGGAAGGCTGAGTCAACCTTGAGCCGGCTACCTGAAACCGACTTCCGTCAGGATCGAACTCAGGTCGTGAGCAGAGCTTTTGACTGCAGTACTGCAGCTTACCACTCTGCGCCATGGGGCTCTAAATCCTATTTAGCTGGATGAAAAACAGAGAAAAAAGTTGATTTGCTTTCCCTGACAACTGGAGTTTTCAGTTGTAACTCTGATCAAAGTGAGGGTGTTCTCATGCAATTCATGACTCTGACTTTACAGAAACAAAAATGTCTTCCACAAAGTGTCTGAGAAAAGGCAGTATCACTCACTTTCATGGGGTTGGGGCAAAAGGGATATATTAGGACTCAACAGGTAATTAGAATGGCTCTAGACCTCAAGCAGAAGCTAGAGCAGGGTATCAATTAAAAAAATAATAAGATGGCCTTCACAGGCTACCATCATTTGTTCTGTCTGATCAACTAGAATTTAAGGACATGTGATAAGAACGATTCATTCATTTCACCAAAACTGTAGCCAAATAACATCCCAGGAACATCCCAGGAGCTGCCATCAGCTCTCAACTGGTAAATAGGATGAGGAAATCTTTTTAGTAAATTATAGGCTTTCAATATCCTGGAGCAGGAACAGAGAACAGTATTGCTTCAGTATTCGAAAACTGGATTTGCAAAATATGACTGTGCATCATGTATGCTAATAGATCATTAACATTTGCTCTTTTGATCTCATAGTCTGCTATAACTCATTACTGACCAACAAAAACAAACATCTCTGTACTGTTACCATAGGTTAGGAAATTAGTACAAGAATATGCTGAGATATCTGCAAAAATAGTTTGTACTGGAAAACCAAACAAACAATAACAGCAAAGTGCTATATACAGAAGTGACAAATCACATCAGTGAAGTGCTATGTACATAAATTGCCATAAGCATATACAGCAATCTAGGCATATATTTTTCGTATCCTAAATGCAGGTAGATGTTCAATGGATGTTCATATTACTGAAGAACAAGATGGATTGCTGGGATACGATCATTTCGGAGTCTTCTTCAGTCCCACATATTTCACCTTAAGTGTATGTATTCACTTCAATGAAGATTAATAAGTTCCAATACAAACTATTTTTGCAGATAACTCATTACTGGGCATCTATCCTTTAACAACAGCATGGTTTGATACATATCAGACATATAAAATGGTTCTGCAAAAACATGAAGACAAAATCCTCAGTAATGGGTACTATAGCAAGCAAATGGTGAGTCAGCATTGGTGAAATTTCACTTTTACCTTTGGGGGCTACTGGGTGAGTACGTTACAGTGGAGCCCAACTTCCATTTGTGAATCCTCAGTCACCCTCAGCCAGCTACTGATAGACAGAAACCTATTTATTTTAGTGAAAAATCAAAATACCTCAACTAAAATTCTGTTTAAGTTAGTGATGACATTTATGTTGAAAGAAGTCTAGCAAGTTCTATAACAACACAGAACATTGGCAATAGAGCTGGACCTGTAACCAGCTTTAACCAGTTGGGGTTAGAAAACTAAGAGGATGTCACCAAGAGCCCTAGGGTTACATTCCTGGGAAAGGCTCATTAGGAAATAGCCAAATGGTTGAGTCCTTCAGTTGTTGCAGTCTTCTCAACTGAAGTGTTCACTTACAGAAGCAACCTCTTTGTGTCTGTTATACACATTTAACAGAGGACAAAGAAAAAAAGTTCAGGCTGGATGAAAACAGAATCGATTGTACAACGGAAAACTTAGAGCCATCATGGACACTGCGCTCTACTGCAGATAACTCTTGATCTTGTTAGCCAAGTAACTGTCAGGCCAGCCAACACCTGCTGAAACACCACTTTCCCTATTCAATTCTTACTAGAATCTACTAGACTTGTAGAATTACAAGGAAGACAACTAAGATGGTCTCTGATTTTTTTCATGTTTGACGCCTCCATCCCTTAGGATATGGATTATAGTTGGAATCAGCTATTGACAGACAGTAATCAGACCTGGAATCCATGGACACCATGTCAGGATCAGTTCGGGCTCGTTGGCCGTAATAGGCATACTGCAGACGAGAGCCGCAATGCCCGGTGGAGCTTGGCGCAGACATTGTGCTCTTTGCAGAGGATACGGCTGCCGAATGGCTTCTTCCAAATGAAGCTAGTTTAGCATGGGCACTCGGGGCAGGAGGCTGGTAAGTGACTTTTTGTTTCCAGTCGTCTGGAGGTGCTGGAAGCGTTTTCCTGCGAGCAGCTGAAACGACATTTGCAGCAATCGATTCTTGGATGGTTTGAGGGCCAAAGGCATCATCCACAAGGCCAAGAGGGGATTTAGCGGCCGCTTCCCAAGGAGTCAGCCTCTTCCCAGGCTTGTCGACTGCTGGAGGTGGTTTGTCAAGATAATCAGGAGCTGGTTGGAATGTCACAGGAGAAACAGGGGACATGGATCGCAAAGTGGTTGAAGGCGGCCATCCAGGGAGTGATAAGGACCGTTCTGCGTCTCTTTCCTAGAAATGACAAAACCTCAAATATAATTATATATATACACACATTAGAGTTAACAGAATGGTTCCTCAATGGAACAGGCTTCCTCGGGAGTTGGTAAGTGCTCCTTCCCTGGAGGTTTTTAAGCAGAGGCTAGATGGCCATCTGTCAGCAATGCTGATTCTATGACCTTAGGCAGTTTAGGAGAGGGAGGGCATCTTGGCCATCTTCTGGGCATGGAGTAGGGGTCACTGGGGGTGTGTGGGGGAGGTAGTTGTAAATTTCCTGTATTGTGCAGGGGGTTGGACTAGATGACCCTGGTGGTCCCTTCCAACTCTATGATTCTATGATATCTGCAGAATAGCAATGAAAGAGACTTCCACATTAAAGTAGATGGTTAGTTTGCTTGCAATCTATAACATTGTAATTATAAAATAAATATCTAGCTTTCTAAGTAGTTTGCTGAAAAATCCTAACTCTAGTGGGGACTCCCCTCAAAAATATTATCACCCTGTGCAGTGGTGATTTCAAGCATCTCTTGTCACTTTTTGGGGGGCAAAACACATTTTTTTTACAAATTAACAGCTAAGAAGCTTGAAGAAATTCTAAAAACATATGCTGCCAATAGACTGTAAATGCCAGCTCAGATTTATGGAAGTCAACCAGAATGTTTGGCAGTCCAGTTACATGGCTGAATTAAGTTCAGACAGAAGACAAAGCAATATCAAGTCTCAAGCAATGGATCCATGAATGCCAGAGCAACCATAAAGGAAATGGTAGGGGAGCAGCTTTGATGGAATTCAGAGATGGGAACAGAATAAACGAGAAAGTGCAGGTCAGGCAGAAACAAAGAATTTAAACTATCAAGTAAAGCAGTTCATAGAGTCTAAGTTTGATGTAAAGTATAGAGCAGCTGCTGGGGGCAAAAACTATTGACCAGTTTTACTGAGAGCCTTTTTCTGCTTCTTTTGTGGGACAAAGGGCCAAATTAATGACACTTTTAAGGATTTGGGTTTGGGTTCCAGGAACCCAACTCATTTCCCCCAAAGTCACACAGCAGCTGCAGGGAAATGTCCCTTAAAAGCCTGCAGGGGGCGATTTAATTCAGGACAGCAGTGCCTCCCACCCATTCCTTTTTCCTGACTTGAAACAGCCTCAGTGGGTACTTACCTGCATAACTTTGGAGCGGCATGTGAAGTATTCTGGGGCCATTTTGGCTCAGGAAGAAAGGGGTGCAGGTGCAGGAGAAAATATCTCTTCTGCTGACATGCTCTGTTATTAGACTATTTATATCATACTTTTTCATCCAAAGACCACCTCCACAAAATAGTAAACATAAACTGGGCCAAAAAAAATTATGACACAAAAACTAAGGGAATACAAAAGAAACGGAAGAAATCACAGCAGCAAAAAGGATCACAGCAGGGGAATCTTCAGCATGTTCCTTCACTAAAGATGGCCTGCCTGGCATCAACAAGGACCAGACCTTCTCTGTGGTTGCTCCCACTTTATGGAACAGGTAGGTTCCTGAAGAAGTTAAGGGGTTGCTGTCTTTGGAAACTTTTAGTATGTGCTTTAAGGCTGTTTTATTCACTAGTGTTTTAAATTGAGTAGAGCTTTTTTTATTAGACTATATTAGGCCAGGGATAGTAAGCTTTGTTTTTGATGTTTTTAATTGTGCATTGTAAGCTGCCATGGGGAAAGGTAAGTTATAAATGTTTTATTAAATTAATAAACAATAAAATTCATACTCTCCAGTTGACAACTGCACTAAAACATAATGACCCGTTGCCTAGCCCAAAGCCACCAAGAAGATGTTTTCATTGACTGTCAAAATGACAGCAGTGATGTGGCCAGGTGGGCCTCTTTTGGTTGGGCACTCGCCCCATTCAAGTGCCACGACTGAAAGGGGGCATCCCCTGTGATGTTGATGACAGTGCTTGGGTACATTTTATCTATTCAATATAAACTACGTTGTC
Organism: Euleptes europaea; assembly: GCF_029931775.1. Taxonomy (NCBI): domain Eukaryota; kingdom Metazoa; phylum Chordata; class Lepidosauria; order Squamata; family Sphaerodactylidae; genus Euleptes; species Euleptes europaea. The sequence continues at coordinate 30,902,589 of NC_079320.1, read as the reverse complement.
AAAAAAGCAGTACAGTTATGTTTGTTTCTCACTGGAAAAGCTCATTGTATGCTAAAATTGGACTCTTTAACATGATTAGGAAGCTATCGAGGCATAAACTGAAACAGCTGATGTGTTCTGGTACTCTGCTGAACCCTGCTGTTAGAAAAAAACAAAAGCTGTGTCCTGGTAATTTAAGACACTCTGGCTCATTTATAGGAGGAATCTGTCCTTAATTTACAAATCTCAACCTTTTAAGGAAATTACTACACTCATCCAAAAATGCTCTCCATGACCAAGGATTGCCACAGCAGCCACCATCCAGCCATATATACATCATATTTCCCCCTGTTTGTGTGGGTCAGTTTGGCCATAACAAGCCTTTTACTTAGGCCACATGGACAAATACTTGTTGTGGATGCAAGGAATGAAGTGGGATAAAAATGTCAATGAACATCTATTTCCTGAATCTGGTAGCTGCACAATCCTGTACACGCATGTGTCAGCAAGTTCTGATCAGATCACTTGTACTTTCCCCCGCAGAATCAGTGAGCTGCAGTTAATTGGTGGACCTACTTTGGAATTTAGAAACAGGAGGTCAGAACATTGAATTTGCATCTCGTAAGTATTTCGTACTTGAAAGACTTACATTGTAGTTGCATAAAAGTCTGTTTCTCGGTATGGAACCCCATATTGAAAACTATTGGTTTGATGCATTTTACAAGTGTAATTGTCTCGTGTTTCACTCTGAAATTTGGGTCATTTTTAGGGTTGCCAGGTCTCTCTTCACCACTGGAGGGAATTTTTGGGGTGGAGCCTGAAGAGGGCAGGGTTTGGGGAGGGGAGGGACTTCAATGCCATAGTGTCCAATTGCCAAAGTGACCATTTTCTCAAAGTGAACTGATCTCTAACGGCTGGAGAGCAGTTGTAATAGCAGGAGATCTCCTGCTAGTACCTGGAGATTGGCAACCCTAGTCATTTTTGCTGTTAGAGGAAAAAAAGAAAAGTGAGGGGCCATGGCTCAGAGGTAGAATGCCAGATTTGCTTACAGAAGATCCTAGGTTCAATCCCTGCACATCCATCTCATATAGCAGGCATTAGGAATGGCCTTTCTCTGCTCAAGAGTAGACAGTATTGATCTAGCTAGGCCAATGATCTGACTCACCTTCATAGGTTCAGGAGCAGTTAGTTTACTGGTTTGTGATTCAGGAAAATAAAGATACTGCAGACTTGGCCAACCTGAGAAATCAGCAGTGGCTGAACATGGACTGACCCAAACAGGACACAGGGTCTTATTCCAAGACACTGAAATACTGGACAATTCTACCAACTATTTTGTCAGATTGCACAGAGAAGCCATTGAAATTCATACACATCAGCACAACTTTAACAGAAAAGAAGAGAGTTTAAGAATGAATAAGGCTTGGCTTCCTGTCCTGAAAACCTCCAGACTAACAAAGACTACAGTCCACATTAGCCATGCGGATTAGCTTTGGATTCCACATGTTAACAGATCACTTCAGGATACAATGGTTCCACATTAACACACCACACCCTCATTAGCACATTATCTTGATACTTACAGGACAATGATTAGCACATTACCTTTAATACTTTGCAGGACAATGACTCAGCTCAAACCCAACCCCCTTCTGACTATATATTACTCTTCCTACACACTTGACACTGAGAGACACTGTCCTTCAGTGTTACTCCTCTGAAGATGCCTGCCACAGCTGCTGGCGAAACGTCAGGAAAGAAAATACCAAGACCACGGTCACACAGCCCGGATAACCTACAAGAACAGATGAACTCTGACCGTGAAAGCCTTGGACAATATCAGGAAAATAAACTTTGCAGAATTTTGTCGAAGGCTTTCATGGTCAGAGTTAATTGGTTCTTGTAGGTTATCCGGGCTGTGTAACCGTGGTCTTGGTATTTTAATAAATGCAGAATTTTAATAAATGCATCACCTCCCTCTAACAGTTTTCCAGATTTAGTGAATGCACATGGAGTGGAGGAAGGGAGTCATAGCATGGGGCCACACTCCAACTTGTGCATGCTTATTTCATGGTTCTGTATACAATAGGATGCCGGTAGCTCTTTCCACACAATCAGGAACTCTGCATTCGTGGGTACCTGACCATATGGACAGAGCCCACAGACATATTTCTTAATTAGTTGCAGCAGTGCGATGGGGAATTCCTCCAATTCAAAAACTGTACCGATTTAACTGGATTTCACTTTGTATTAGTATGACTGAGCAATATATGGAGGAAACATGCCATTCGTCCCTATCTACAAAATATACTGCATTCTGTGTACTAAATAAACTATGTAAGTCATAAATTACCTATTGTGCGCTTTCTATTGTAGTCATAACATAATAAATATGGGTTTGGAGAAGACCACCTATGAACATTCCAAAACCAAGTCCTTGCTCCTTAAGAACATAAGAATTGCCTTAGTATGGCCACCCACCCTAATAAGGGAATAAGAAAAACCCTGCTCCTTCACACTGTTTTCTCAAGCTGAAATGCTCCCAAGAGCCTCTGTTTGCACAGTTGTGGAAACTTATGTGTAGCTTTTCCTGTAAGTTTCTCCCATGGAGCAAATAGTGGCTTCCCAGGTGTGGTCAGGAGCCATTGCTGACATCAGCTGATGGCCCCAATCTTGTGTGGGGTTGGTAGGAGCCTGCTCTTCCTCCTTTCTCCCTTTGGGGAGGCAGGGCCATTTCCAGAACCATATTTGCCTCTTACAGCACATTCCTGAGAGGAATGGCTGCACTGGTTTCAAGAGGCAGCACAGCTGCGCTGCCTTTAAAGGAGGTCCCCCCCCCCCCCGGGGCCAAAACCTTTCCCTTCGTGAAAAAAAACATGCAACCCTTCATAGGGTTGCACAGGAGATAGCCATATCTCGCGAAAATAAAAAGGGGCGTTCCTGGACTGAAAGGGCTTTGGAGGCCGCCTAAAGGCGGCTCCTCCTCCAGCCCGGCGCCAGAACACCCCGGGAATGCCTTCTGGGACACCGGGACGCCTCCCAGGATGCCGGCGTGGCTTTCACGCCGGTGGGACACCGGCGGAAGGCCCCGTTGGCGTCCCAGGGCGGGGCTGCCATGGTAGCACCCGGCAACCAGCATCCGGGCCTTCCCACCGGCGATGGGCCTACTAACGCCGGCGTAAGTGGGCCGGATGTCGGCGCGGGGCCCCCGAACACCAGCGCAGCGCCTTCCTGACCTCCTAAGGGCTTTCGCCCTTCAGGCTCAGGAATGTGCTGCCAGTCTACCCCTGGAGAAGGCTTTGGCCTACATGCCCTGTTTGCTGGCCCTCCAAGACAACTGGTCGGCTCTTGTGTGCAGCAGCATGCTGGAACAGATGCACCTCTAGAAAGACCCTCTTCTTATGATCTCATAATATTTGAGAACAAATGTCCATAACAGTTTCCTGTTTCAGTCTATTCCCATGAGTTGAGAATCAGTAGTATTAAAAAAAAAAGGAAGCAAAGAAATTAAACTCTATCATAAAGACAAAGAATGGGGGAAGGGGAAAGATTTTTTTAAATAGATACGCTGGTGTTCACCCATAAGACAAGCCACTTGCAAAGACAGCTTTGCCTGTGCTCAGTGAGTATAAAACCTTTGTTTCAAGCTGGCCTGTCATTTGGTGCTCATGAACTTTGCTTGTCATAATAGGAACAGTTACATAATAAGTGGGTGTAATTAATTTTCATTTCATATCTCCCTTTTTAATTATTTCCAGCTAACAGTCTGTGTTTTCTGTAGCAAAAAGGCATTTACCACTGCCACCTTCTGGAGACCAACAGTAATATCACATGTGGATGACAAGAATTAGGTACTAAAGCCATCTGACAAGAGGTGCTGTTTATGTACCTGTCAGGGCTTCATCATTTGGACAATCAATGCTTCTCAGCCATTTTCTCCTATGCCTCTCTTGCAAACCTCCTTAATCTTTTGGATCCTTTCAGTATAAAATCCTGAACATTGCACTTTACGATGTATTAATAACATTATCATTAATTTATAATGTTGGGGTTCAGAAATGCATAAAATTAGCAACAATATGCAGTTATTCTGTATTATAACTAATACAGAATAACTAAACTTACAATGGGACAATAATGGAATGTCCTGCTGGATCCCAAAAAGCACAGAATTCATGGATTTGCATAACATAGCGCAGGATACAGATGTAACCTGCACCCACACTGCATTATTTTTAATGGAATGTGAATTTGGATGGATATTTGAAAGTGCATTCCCATTTTTCTACACACACCCGAAGAATGGGGCAAAAATAATTTAGGACATGTTCCAACATCTGTCTCACAAATGGATGCAAAAATCACCATAAGGGAAGCAGCACAATTTGGTAGTTAGCAAACAAACAAAAACCCAACCAGTAGTGAGATGTGCCCTGTTTTGGCTCAAAGTCAATAATGAGGCCTCAAACTAACTTCATTTAAAGACTCTCGCTCTGTCTCTGTGTACACACACGCACACACACACACACACACACACACACACACAAGATAAACAGCATAATGAAAAAGAATGAGAAGGTAGATCATAGCTTTCTTCTGGCTGCTCCACACGTCAAATCTGCATATAGCTCTAGCAACCAGGAATGAGCAATCCTTGCATTTTCACACCCCTTGCACCACAAACACAATGTACAAATGGTATCCTGAGAGCCAGTTTGCCAGATCTGTGCTCCTCTGTGGTTAATTTGTCCATTTACCTGAAAAGTAAAAAAATCTTTGGTGCCAAACTACCTTTCCAAAGTTGAATATACCCACCCTGAAATATACTCAACCTTTTTAAAGATAACAAACATAAAATAACCAAGACTGGAAACAAATCCCTATCTTACACCTTTCCAGGCCTCATAAAACACTATTACCAGACCTAAGAAACTCAGCCTCAGACTCATTAGCTTCATTCTGACTTTGTATGTACCTTCAGGCATCGGCGGGGTGGGGGTGATCTTAAAGTGAGGACTCTGGCAGCAGGACCCTCATTACTGGGGCAGCTTGCAGACAGAGACAGGTGCTGGCCTGATCTTGCTGCTTTGTTTTGCACTGCCACTTTAAGCAGTATCAGGTGACCTAAGAAGCCACTACAGTCCCATGAGGCTTTCGATTTATATAATGGTGACTCTGGCCTGACTTCTCAAGTAGTATTACTAGTACTGCCTGAGAACCCAAGCTAGCTACTAGCTTTTGTACCTGTGAATAATTCATGTCAGCATTTGCTGCAACTAGGGTTGCCAACTCCAGGCTGGGAAGTTCCTGGAGATTTTGGAAGTGGAGCCTGGAGATGGCAGGGTTTGGGGAGGGCAGGGACCTCAGTGGGATTTAATGCCATAGAGTCCACCCTCCAAAGCAGCCGTTTTTTTCAGGGGAACTGATCTCTGTAGTCTGAAGATCAGTTGTACGTTCAGGGGGTCTCCAGACCCCATCTGGAAGTTGGCAACCCTAGGTGAAACATGATAGGCCTTCATGTAAAACAGTGAACATAAGAGAATGGCTACAGATTAGACATTAAAAATACAAACACAGAACAAGCGTGGGAGTGTGCATTTCATTATCCCAAGGTAGTCTGCCTCTAGCAATCCATCCACAAGTTTAAACAAACCAGCTTCAAAGCTCAACAAGAAGATGACACCACAGAAATAAAAATTCATTAACAATTATAGTTGTATTTCTTTGGGTTATTAAAAAAAGATTTTGTTTGTTTCCTTATCTAAAGAAAGGATATGGTACCCCTGTTGGTTCTGTACTTTCCATGTATGCATCAATCATCAATCACTGGGTTGGATCCAACCAGGTTTTCTGCTAGTGGAAAAGGGAGGAGGGGATGTACTTTGACCAACAATAAAAAGGCTATGCTGGGTATCATGGGATCTGCGTGGACAAAGGTCATGTGGGAAAGGGGCTATAGTAAGGAGGGAAATTGGAAAAGCTTGAACAAAAAAGTTGGTAGGATCCAGTACTATCCAATCACTGCCACAGTTTACTTCAAACATTTGTCACCTCTGCCAAAATATAGCCAGACTGCTGCCACTTGACAGAGGACTTCTTACCACACAGAGAACAGGTTGATTGTAGACCCCAGTTGTGCGTTGAGGCAACCACCGCTACTGCAGTCTTTGTTACTCTGACAGCAGCGGCTCTCCAGGATCTCAGGCAAAGAAAGGTCTTTCCTAACCCCTGAAGAGTTGTGACTGGATATGCCAGGACTGACGCTGACAAGATAAGCCATGTCTCCATGCAGCCACCACACAGGAGGCTGTTAATTCTCGAACATGTACAAAGTGGTTGTTCATTCCCACTTTTACAGTGTAATCCTCTGCAGGGTCGAAATCAGTGGGCTGCATTAGCTGTTAGTCACTTTTTATGGATGTCTTTCTAGTTTGGTGAAGGATACACATGTGAGCTTGTAAGCAGGAGTCTGTGGTTCTGATCCATGTGGAGTGTGTAGGATGATCCTGGCGCTTCTCTAAAGACTAAATTAGGTATTGTGATGATGACTGGGAGACTGATTGGTGGCCTGGCCTGGAAGGACGCTTGTTAGCTTTGTCCTTGCCAGGCACCTGTGACAATCACAGGGTACCCAAATCGTGCAGTTCAGCACTCACTATGGACCTCAAGCTTTACAACTAGATTCGCCAGCTTTTAAATTGGTCCCTTTGGGGGGTCCTTTTATTATCGGTTTGATCTGAAAGCAATTAGCAGGTGATGTTCTTTACTGTCATGCCCTGGGAAGCATCAAATGCCCATTTCCACTCACTGAACGTCTGTTGAAGGGCAGAACAATTTTTTTCCTATTCAGTTGGCAACCTTATTTAAAACTATGGCAGCCATTTCAACTAGCCCCAATGTCACCTGAGTGTCCCATAGCAGGCGCTTGACAAAGGGGACATGCAGAAGAATTCTGGCCTCCACATTAACTTCCATAGACTATATCAAAGTAAAGAATCTTAGAAAATAAATATGCTGTAACTGCGCATAGGGCAGAAAAAACCCAGAAGACACCCCTCGAGACACACTATGTTCTCTGTTTAAAATTATGGCTTTACATGACAACTTTGCACAAACCAATTACCAATTATTACAACTAATCTACTTGGAGCCAAAAAAATAATTCCAGAGTGGATATCCAACCAATTAGTATCGATGAAGACTTGAGGTGTCTACAGAACTCCCCAGAAGGTCTACATCACTCAGAGGGAAGAGCACTGGGGTACGAGCCCTGGCATTGAATCTCAGCTCAGCTCATAAACTGACCATTAATTTCCTGTCAGTCTTTTGTGCCCCACCTTTAGGATGGTTATGATAGTGAAGTATCTCAAAAGGCTGTTGAAATGATGAACAAGGATTTTAAAGTACTTTGAGTAATAATTGTGTTCTGTAAAAGAGGAAAAAAATTGCAGTCTTACTTGCTAGGTACCCGAAAGTTTAAGAAATATTATGAAATATTATGAACGTGAGCATCTATCTATCCCATTTTTATTCCCTCTTCCTCTGTACCCTCACAAGCTTTGCAGGTTAGGCTGAGAGAGAGTGACTGGTCTTGGTTCATACCATGAAAAGTAGGAATCTGCACATTCCAGAGCTGTGCCCTTAAGAGCAACAGCCTTTAATTTAAAAAAACCTCTATATGTTTCTCAGAGACATAGGAGTACAACAAGAATCTTGATTCACATGATGAAAAATAATCTTCCAGAGTTGCTACTGGAACTGGTGCCATTGTCATTCACTGGCGTTCTCACCTTGTCAGAATACACAGGGAGAATCTTCTCTGAGAAACTGGAGCAGCTGAGCATTTCTGTAATCCAGACAGCTTGTTCAGGCAAGGTTCGGGATATTGTGTGTAAGCAGTTCTGTCTCTCATGGGCAGGCTTTCAGTTACAGGGATTTCCTTCCCAGCGCCTGCAAAGGACATGACTTCTTGCATACAGGTCTCAATGTTGTATTTTTCAAGCAGTCTTCTTGGCAGAGGTTTTACCATGAAGTATTTTTGTATGTTTTTTAAGTCGGCAGAGGGGCTTACCCAAGGTGTACTTCAAATTCACATCAAGTGCATTGTGCTGTGGATATATGTGGTGGCTTGATGGAAATGATTTTATCGGATGGTAATAATTTCATTTGGACCTAATTTTATTTATTGGATTATATTTAAAATATCTTCGGTGCCTTTCCAACCACATGACCCTCAAGGCAATGCATTATAGTTATATTGTATAAATAATCTTAACAACCAGTAAACCAACAAAGCCAAAACACAACAATTTAAAAAAATAATCACACTAGTACATGTAGCAGAAATGCCCTTGCAAATAAAAAGTGTTTCCATTTGCTGGCAAAAGCTATATAACAAGGGGTCAATCTAACCTACTAGGGAAAGGAGTTCCATAGGATGAGTGCTACAACATGAAAGATGTGCACCATTTTTTCCTAGAACTAACTACAGCACCTGGGAGAATGCAGAGTTAAAAGCCTCTCCAGGTAACCTTAATGGGCCAAACAGCACCAAATATTTAAGATGTTTAAAGGTAAGAAAGACCACCCTGAACTGGGACCGGAAGCGAATAAGCAACTAACGCAACTAGTAAAACTAAGATAGGAGTAATATATGATTTCTTCGTTGCCCTCCATTCAATAGGCAAGGGGCTGCTCACGGCACCCACCAAAGCTTCCAAAACATTTTCAAGGACTGTCCCATATGAGGAACATTATGTCACTCCAAACGGGATGTTAGCTGGATGTAGATGTAAATATCACAATCTGAGGGATCAGGGCACTGCTGGTGTATTAGCTGAAGCTTGTAAAAGGCTCTCTTTGCCATTGTCACACACACACACACACACACACACACACACACACCCAGCAACAATGCAAAATTCTTAGAGTGCTCTTAAAACCACTTTATAGCTCCTCTGACCTGGCTATAATTTAAAGATCATCGATACTGTGGGACCTTCAAAGAAGCAAGAGTGGGAGAATCAGCAATAATAATAATAATAATGTTTTTAAAAGTGTAACTAGGAGACTTCAGTTTTGAGGTATACTTTGTAGAAAAATAGACTCTCCTATATTAGTATGACCTCATTTTCTCTAATATAATGAGTGGAATGAATAATGTAACTGTTAACTGTATGTATATAGTTGGCAAGTAAGCAGGGGGAAAACCTAGGAGCTTGAGTCCCAGACGAAGGCTCCTAAAACCTGCTCGCGCCATTGGCCCCAGCCAGCACTCCCCATTGGCCCTAAGCCGGGACGCACCATTGGCGACCCGGGGGTTGTTCCCCCCATCATGGATCGGGGGGGAGTGGCTGCAGGCTGCCAAGGGGGGCATAAAAGCGGGGCGGGTTTGCACAGTTCCCCAGTTCTGTTCTGTACTACCATAAAGCGTTGTTGTTGGAACTCCGTCTCGACCTCGTGTGTCCTCCCCACGCTGACTTAACAGTAACAGCAGCAGACAAAGGTCAACTATTGTTCAACAACTAACAATTACAGAACTCCCGCTTCCCCATTACTATCCACTTAATGCTTACATTACTTGAACTTATCTAAAACAAAAGATTCTTTGCCTAGTGTTGAATCTTGTAAAGACTCTCTTCTATTCTGTAGCAGAGCCTTCTAATATTTCATAACCACTGCACTTAAGTAATCCCTGATACATTTTATAAAGTTCTGAAACCCTGACATTCCTAGCTGTTAAGGGTAAATCCAAAATATCATTTCCCATGCAATGTCCCCAATAATACCACAAGGAGATGGTCAGTCTACACCTCATTTTTGTGATGTGTCCCCAATTAGGGCTCTGCTTTCTGTTCTTTTTTTATATCATTATGTTTAATTATTTCATAATAAGCTGGTGGGCCTCCACCTTCTCAAACCAAGACTCAACCCACCGCATGTGATCAAGTGAAAATCAATTTCTGCAGAGGTCAATCTTTCTCCTTTTCTCTCTAGCATGTGGAGATGCAAAGAAGGCTTCCTGCCCCTTCAACAAATGGAATTTCAGCATTCCGGAGTGGATAAAACTGCATCCTGTAAAATCACTTGTGGTGCACAACCACTCAAGACAAAGGGTCCCCTGTTGTCCTTTGCATCTTGTCATTCTCTTTCTCTCACTCTTTTTTAAAATGTTGAATCACAGCAAATTAAAGGATGGTGGTACAGTCGATGCAATTCGACTGAAGTCAGAGTGTGACCCATTAGCAGGTCCTAACACACCATCTGAAGACCAGCGATCTAGGTAAAACCCTTGTGCCATCCCTATTCTTAGACATTGTCCAGCCCATCCTGCTTTGTAAATCAAGCCTTTAAAATGGCTGCTGGCTTTGTAAGGTAAAGGTAAAGGTCCCCTGTGCAAGCACCGGGTCATTCTTGACCCATGGGGTGATGTCACATCCCAACGTTTCCTAGGCACACTTTGTTTGCGGGATGGTTTGCCAGTGCCTTCCCCAGTCATCTTCCCTTCACTCCCAGCAAGCTGGGTACTCATTTTACCAACCTCGGAAGGATGGAAGGCTGAGTCAACCTTGCGCCAGCTACCTGAAACCAACTTCCGTTGGGATCGAACTCAGGTCGTGAGCAGAGCTTGTACTGCAGTACTGTAGATTACCTCTCTGTGCCACAGGGCTCCTTGCTGGCTTTGTATAAACATATAAATACATCCCTTGATCGCACTAATTTTGCTGATTTCTTTCATAGTCTTTATGCTTCCCCCTTCAGAATCTATTGTTATAAGTGGAAGAAGCTCTTTTCTTCAATTTATACAAATGGATGCAACTAAAGGCAGAATTTAGTTGCAGGTGTGCTCTCTATCTCCAGCTGAAGTACCACAAATAATCTGACTAGCAGATTGTTCAGAACAATAGATACAAATACCATTGAACCTGAAATGAGATATTTGAATGATCAGAACTTTGGTGAAGGTTTGCATTGCTAAGAATAGGTAGAACAGGAAAGCACAGTTTAGTAATGTTGATTTTTACCCCGCTGTTTCCTGACCAAGGTCAGGCTCAGGGTGGCTGGTATAATACTGGCCCTTTGACCTGATGCAATGGGACCAGGAACCAGGACTGCCTAACTTTTTTGAAATTGTGGGCGTTTCTGTAATTTTGAGTACAGGTAGTGAATGCAAACCAAAGAAGCTGAGCTGGAAAAAGTTAAAATTACAAATATATAAATTTTAATAAGGTGCACATGTAGATTAAAAGCATAAAATTCCTAAACTAGGAATTTTATGCTTTTAATCTACCATATTTTTTGCTCTATAAGACACACTTTTTTCCTCCTCAAAAGTGAGGGGAAATGTCAGTGTGTCTTATGGAGCAAATGCAGCGGCAGCGGGGCACAGAGCCCGGCCGCCCGGGAGCCAGCTGGGACACCGCCAGCCAGCTGGGGGCGGGAGGCCCCTCCCAGCCACCCGGCGCAGGGCAGAGCAGTTTAACCTCCCCCCCCCCCGCGCTCCCTGGTCCTGAGGCTCAGCTGTTGGGCGGGTCCACAGCTGAGCCTCGGACCGGGAAGGGGGAGTGCGGAGGAGCAGTTTAAAGACCCACCGGCCCTCCTAATCGGGCTTGCAGCGTGGAAAGGGAGGCTGGAGCCTTCCCCCAAGCCCTGCTGTGCGCACACTCTGATCTCTCACAATATGGCTGCTGTGTGGGCTGGATGCAGTCACAAAACATGGGGAGGTTTCAAGCCAGTTATCTTCCTGTGATGGGGACAGCTGTTTTCAAATGGGTGCTCCCTGAAGGAACAAAGATGATGCCTTTGATTCCATCAAAACTCAATTTGGGGGTGTTCCATAGCACCTCTTATGCCAATGAAGTGAAGGAATGCCAGCGTTGGCTCTTTGGGGGTTACCGCACTTTGTATTCCCAGCGATGTATTAACAGTTTGAAAATGTTATAAAAAACATCACTTTAAAAGGGTTTTTGGATACTACGGCTTATAAATGGTTGGAAGACGTCTTTACAGCTAAAGGGGCCAAACAAAGTGCGAACAGTATTTTTTATAACATTTTCAAACTCTTAATACATCAGTGGGAATACATAGAAAGTGCGAACAGTATTTTTTTGTAACGTTTTCAAACTCTTAATACATTGCTGGGAATACAAGTGTGGTAACAGCCTTTATTTGGGAATGAATCAAATTGACACCAGGAAACACATTGGCACAGGTGCCATTTTCCCTACAGACACCATGTTAGGGATAACTGGTCTAAACAAACCTATAGAAGGTAGAAGGATTGGTGCAAGTAAGGAACCCAGGATTCTCTGTATAGAAAGGCTGATAAATTCTCTCACTTAAAGGGAATGGGAAAGGGTTTATCTACAGAAATGCCTCCTACCACATGTATGTATGTAAAGTGCCATCAAGTCGCAACCAACTTATGATGCTGCTGTAGGGTTTTCAAGGCAAGAGACTAACAGAGGTGGCTGGCCAATGCCTTCCTCTACATGACCCTGGAATTACTTAGTGGTCTCCCATCCAAATACTAATCAGGGCTAACCCTTCTTAGCTTCCGAGATCTGACAAGACTGGGCTAGCCTGGGTCATCTGGGTCAGGGCCTCCCACCACATGCATTCATGTGTGTAGTATAGTGCTTAAGAGTGTTGCACCAGTAGCTGGGAGAGCCAGGTTGAATCCCCATGGAAACTCGCTGGGTGACCTTGGACCAGTTACATACTCTCAGCCTAACCAACCTCACAGGGTTTTTGTGAGGGTAAAATGGAGGAGAATGAGGTAAACAGCTTTGGGTCCCTACCAGGGACCCCAATGAATTCAGTAAATAAAACAATAACTATTATTCAGCAAGAAGAAGAGAAGAGTTGGTTTTTATACCCCAATTTTCTCTGTCTTTAAGGAGTCTCAAACCAGCTTACAATCGCCTTCCTTTCCTCTCCCCACAACAGACATCTTGTGAGGTGGGGCTGAGAGAGTTCTGATAGAACTGTGACTAGCCCAAGGTCACCCAGCAGGCTTCCTATGTAGGAGTGGGGAAACCAAACCGGTTCTCCAGATTAGAGTCTGCTGCTCCTAAACACCACACCACGCTGGCAAGTAACATGGGAGCTCCGGTGTTTGCGTTCATAAAGTGTAGACTACAGAAATTGTTTGGATCATCTTTTATCAGAAAGGGATGAGCACATGGCCGAGGCTCATTGTTCCCTGAGTGTGTGTGGTGGTGGGGCATCACCACTGAAGTGCCAAGTATTATATGAGATCTGTAAGCCAGCACCTAGAGAGTATCAGGTTATGTCTTTAGGCAAATAACTTTCCAGGTACATGGTCATGTGCAAAATCTTGGTAACGCTGCTGTAGGGTGGTTGTGAGTGAATGTGCCCCATGCTGCTTTCTCCAGATATGTTCCTAGCCCTTCTCATTCCAGTGACTTTGTAAACCCATTCCTTTCCTATTCTTTCCTGCCAAACTCCAAATGATTTGAAAACCAGAGTGCTAGGGGGAAATGTTTCCTTGCTGCATCATTTGCATTTTGGGGTATGCACTAAAAGCCTTAAAGCTCAGAATTGTTTTCACATCTGTTAATATCTTTACTTGGCCCTCTGATTCTTCTGGTAAGTGTTCCAGTAAATGCTTTTGGGAGTTGTAGTTTGGTGTCAGACAAACGTCTCTGCTTAAACGGGGCTGACAGTCACCATCCACTGATGTCACTCAGGCTCCTCAGCAGCTGGCTTTCAGTCATTCCTGCCCTAGGCCATATTTGAACAAGAGGTGAGAGGCACTGTATTCTGTTACCTATTCCCCTTGCAACCCATTCCCTGTGGAGTTAAAAATGAAAAGCATTTAAAACTCCCTTCTCGACAATGGAAGAGGACAGGGTTTCCCTGTGTCATGGCAATGTGTAGGTGCCCCAGTACAATTCTTTAGAAGGAAGCTTTGGAATAGCAGACGTTACAAATTCCAGTTCCAAACAAGACAGCTTGGAAAGTTATTTTGAAAGGGTCTTTCTTTCTTGTTTTGTTTGTCTAGCATGCAAACACATGCATTTAGAAGGAATTTCTGATTCGTGCAACTGTTTAAAAAGTTAAACCCCACACGTTTGCTTTTTCTGTGGATTTCCGTGGGAGGAATTGGCACATGTCCAAACTGGAAGTCACCAAGCCTTTGTCCAATACAGTTTTTAATGTATTCCAGTGAAATACATTCAAAAGATGAGTTAACAAGAGCGACTTTTTCAATGGATTTCGGTGGAATGCATTGAAAGCTATATTGAGTAAAGGGTTGTTGAGATGCACATTAAAAACAGTTGGCAAACCAGGCCCAACTAATTTTTTTTCATTCAAACTTCCAAATCATGTGTTTGATTCGAGCCTATCTACCCAATTCCTAAGCCAGTTCAGTCAGATATGCTGGGGTCCAATCATTTTACCCAAAGCAGAAGGATTCTCAAGGAGCAGACCCTGAGAAGGATGAGGGACAAATGATGACACACAGATGCTCTCACAATGATACTGTGTCAGCACTGAGACATCATCCAGATGACGTTCTCTGCTCAGAATTTAAGACATTTTACAAGCAGAATTTAGAAGGTAAACTGAGGAGAAAAGAACTGCAGAAATCATGAAAGAATAGTCACTGAACATGCCTTGATGTTCAGTTCTAAGGATACTTTCCAAGAAGTAAGCCTCTTTGAGGAAACTTGAGTAGTATTCTGAGTAGAACTTCTTAGGATTGCTCCCTAGATATTTCCAATCAATCTAGCATCGACCAACACAAGTAGTCAGCTGAGGGACCACCCCCACACTGTTTTTGAACATACTTTTAGCTAGGTCAGGCTCCTATGGAATGGGTCTTAAATACTATGTTTATGCCTCGTCAAGTTTTATTGATGTCAATGGGTCCTAGGATCAAGAGGTCAGACTTAATAGGGCTGCTGATCAATGCATTTCAGTAGAATCAGGATGGCATTCTCTGAAACAGGAAGGGAAGGAAAGACATTTAAGCTATATTTTTGTTTCAGACAAAATACAGTAAACCAAAGAAAAAGTAAAGGAACAAGTAAAGAAGAAAGAAACAATTTTAATAATAGAGAAAAATTACAGCAGGTTGTAATTGGAAAATAAACAGTAAGATCTCAAGAGGATTAAAATATTGGTACCATATATTCTTAGGTAAGTTGTGTTGCAAAAGAATTTTCTGTGTATGTTTCTATACAGAAATGGATGGTTTCTTAAAATTTATAGCTTTGATTCCTGATATAGACTAATTTAGCCAACAAAGCCATAACCAAAGCCATACCCAGTTAACACTCTGATCCTTGGAAGAAAGCCTTGTTGGATTTAACAGGGCTACTTATCAGCAAGAATGTCCAGGATGCCCATCAATGACAGGCACACACAGGAACCTGCCTTAGCCTTTGTCATACCATCGGTCTACTGAGATCAGTATGGTCTGCTCTAACTAGCAGCGACTCTCTAGGGTCCCAGGCAGTGGTCACATGACCTAATCCTTTAGTCTAAGGTAGCAGGGACTGAACCTAGGAACTTCTGCATGCCAAACTGATGATATACCACTGAGTCACATCTTCTTTCCCTGCCATGGGCCTTGGATAAGGCCTCTGTGTTAGCAATCTCTTGCATTTTAAAAATACAATGGTTCATATATCTCAAATGTTTCCCAGGTACACCCCACTGTAATGCACATTTCACATTTGTTTTTATTTTCTGACTTGCCTTGTCATACCTTACACAATTATACATCACAGTCATAATGCTCTCCAAGGGTTGGGAGAAGTCTATTCTCAACTGCTTGTGTCCATATAGCATCTGTTATGGACACAAGCAGTTGAGAATAGACTTCCCCCATCTCTTGGAGAACATTATAGCATCTGTATATGTGACCTGGTCTTTTAACAGAATCATTTATGGCCTCCTCACATACGTTTCTGTGATCACTATAGCACATTTTTGGGCTGTCAAAACATTGTAAATTGATGTAAAAAAGCTGCCATATGTAACATTGTCAGTGTGAATACACTCCTGAGAAAAGTCAGAACACACATTGCATGGAAGTAATTTTGAACTGGCCCACTGAGATGAGGCAGTGCTCTCACTAAACGTCAGGGCTCAACCCAACATGACTTGAGTGGTGTAAGTGCTACAGCCTGTGTTCTTCATGCATTGGTCTAGCCCTAGAAACTGAAGTGGCAACTGTTTATGTGAACTGGACTATAGGTAAGCCACCGCCACCACTGTTCGTCTAACATTCCAAAGAAATTCAAAAGGGTGGATCACAATTGCAATATTTGGCAATGGAGGTAGATCTCCAATAATCTTCATCGACGGCTGCTTTATAGTGATTCTGGGTCTCTTGGACATTCTCTGTGCCTTAGCAAGCAAAGAAGAGGAACCAAAGCATGGCATTATGGTCACAATTGGCTCTACAGCCTCCAGGATCTATTTTGCAGGGATGATATTGCTGCTTTATCCCAATGCCTAGAAGCTTCTATGTGATATGGGTGGTATTTCAAATCTCTGAAATAACAATCTAGACTCAGTTTGTACTCTTGCTAAACAGTCTAATTTGTCTAAACCATTTTCAAACTAGACTGGAGAGAATTTGCCTACCTTTAGCTACTGCATTTGTCCAGTCTGTGACTCCGCTACCTTGCCATTTATCTGCATCCACCTCAAGAATTTCCCTAATCTTAAATTAATTAATGTAATCTATTCATTGGGCTGCTTTAGCTTGAGTAGCCTTACACTGTGAATACCCATTAAAGTCAACATACTAAATTTTCTGTAAAAGAATGGGAAAAGTGCACTCACTCATTTTAACCAACCTATGTGTGAATGATAGCATCGTTAAAGGGGTGAACTAATCTGCATTCAATGATTTTGTGAATGTTTAGACACCATTGTCTACATTTACAGAATAGACAATATAGAGATACTGGGCATGGTAAATATTGTTCTTTTGAATCACAACCGTAATAAAACGGGCAGAAACTAGCCCTGGAAACGCAGCAGAACATGGCATGGTAACAGTGTCTTGATCCTCCTGGTCCACAAAATATTAATTAAAAGCCAGGTGAAAGAGCACGAACAGAATAAAAAGAAATACCAGTGGAAGAAGTAGGATTGGAAAGCCCACAGTGAAAACGAGAATGTGCCTGAGCGATCAGCAGAAAGATGAGGTCAGGAATCACGGCATGTCATTAGACAGTTATTTATAAGGCACATACTACTCTGGTTGCAAAACTGTTATTCAAGGACATGTCCCTTCAGTTTTTAGTAGTTATGTTTCCATAAGAACATATTGCACCACATCCACAGCGGTAGAATCCAGCTTATTCTCTGGCTCTTCAACACTTCTAATGGTCATTCTCCCATGATTCTTCATTTTCTGCTAGCACTGAGGAGGTCAGCGTTTCCTAAAAAACTGGAAACTTCTGACCTTTCCTGCCTAAGCCTCCCTAAAACCTCCCTTCTTCCAAACACAGTTAAACCTATTCCCCAACTGGCACCTTTGAGGGGGAAGGGGAAATCAAAGAGTAATTCATGATTGTTGCTCGCAGCCGAGATGACGATTTACCCTCTAAGGAGCCTGTCCTGCAAAGGAACCCCAAGGGCACAGAACCAGAGGCTGACCGCCAGTGCTCACGTGCATACATTATTTTCATGGCCTTATGAGGACTTGGGATGGCATGAAGCACAACCATGCAATCACAGTGATTACACAAGAGGGCCTATGATGGTGACACAGTGGAAGCTTTATCCAGGTAGTGTTGCTTATGACTTCAACAGGTCCAAATCACCGATACAGAAGAGGAAAGTATCCCCAAACTGCAAATTTGGGCCCAATACTCCATCCCTGTTTTGAACACACCCTTCTCAGAAGACTGTGATATTAGAAGGCACTTTTACAAATAGATCTAATATCAATCAGTGGGGTTTTGATTGTGTTCAACTCCTTTGGCCATCAGAGAACTGTTGTTTCCCCCTTCCTCCCCCTAAACCCCTGTGAAAGCTATATTCTAACTGTTGAAATACAGGAACAGTCTTCACTGTGTATGTGTGTACTGAAGCACTAACACCTAGTATCCTGCTTACTTAATTTTGAGTAGCACATGTCCATTTTTTTGGACACTGTATTTGCATATGTATTAAAGACGTGTCCTCTCAAATTTGTATCCCTTTGGATTCATTTAAAATTTTAAACTTTTTTTTTTTGGACCCAGATATCATGTGATATCTTTGAACATAATTAAGTAAGCTAAGGATCACTTTGGGTGCCAGATCACCACTGCAAACAATTCATTGCAAGCAAAGTGGACACTGAATTGGAGCTAGTTAAGTTTTACTCTTCAATGGCTGACGGCTTCCACACCTGTGCTGCAACACCGACTTTCTTGGCTGAAAACTTTGGCCTTGGAGTAGTAACTGAAGGGGATACAGCCGGTTCTTGCTTCAGAAAAGCAGGGTAGCCTGTTGATCCACAGGACTCAATTACAGGGCTAGAGGCGTTTGACTGGAAGAAAGGCTGTGGACCGTAGGCGGGAACAGAGTACACTGAAGATGCTCTGACGTTAGCTGGAGAACCCACATTCAGTGATCTCGAAGCAGGCCCTGAGTCAAACTTTGCAGGTTGCTTAGGAACTGGGAGTTCCTTTTTATCAGAGGGAGGCTGAAAAGTAAACAAGGACGCATTAAGCTGGTACGGCTGATGCTTCATCACCTCCAAAGAGCTAAGTGCTTTCTTAGGTTTCTTCTTGGTAGTCTTGGCCACGCTGGGCGACTTTGACTGTGGTTTGGCGGCAGCAAGAGGATACGATGGAGAATGGATGGGGTTGTAAGCCACAGGTGGTGGTGCCCGGACATTAGATGAATATTTCCAGGACGCCGGTAAAGATGGGGTGGGTGACGATGCCCGGGCCATGTGGGCCTGCACAGTTTCTGAGTCCACTACATACTTTTCCATCCGTGATTGTCTTTTGGCAAAGAGTTGCGCTCCCTTCCCACTCAACGCTGGGGGCATCTCAAAAGCCGGCCCCACTCCTCCTGCAAGGACAGCATTGCCGAGCGGTGTGGTGGGCGTCATTTTTGGTGTATAGTTTTGGTGGGATGCAGCCGTTGGAGGCCCTTTAAAAGGACCAGCTAGGTTAAGAGTACTTGGGGGCTGTGGAGGGGGATAAGCAGGCTGTGCTGTTTTGACAGGGGCTGGACTTGCCACTTCAGGCGATCTCGGAGCTGGAAAAGCAGGTGGCTGGGATACAGCAACAGCCGGAGGTGACCAGACTGGCGAAATTGGTGCTGCGTCAGTAGGAGAAACCTTTAGTGAGGGTTTTGGAGCCACTGGAGGAGGAACCTTTTGTTTGGCTGCCTGGATTTGCATGAAATTGCAGGCCTCTGCTCCCAAACTGAGATAATCTTCTTCAGGGCCCGATTCAAAGCCAGTGGCTGCACCTTTTTTGCCTTCCGAATTCTGCACCAGGGACAAAAGGGCCGGGTTTGGACTCACCTTGGGAGTGTCTTTGAAAGTAAACATGGGCTTTGCAGTGTTTCTTTTCTTTGCCTCTTGCAAGATTCCAGTCCTTTTGGCAGGCACTGCAATCCTCTCGTCCCTGGAGGCAATCTGCTCTGTTGATTCTGTTGGAGACCATAAGGACGGCTGAGCTGTGCTGGCAACGGGAGTCAAAGCAGTTCTGTATAAGGCTTCAGGCGGTGGGCTGGCTGAAGCGTAAGGAGCAGGTGTGGGAAGGTCTGAGAGAGGGCTCGTCATGCTCCTGGTGGGTGAAAACGGTGCCGCTGCTCTGTTCTGTATATTCGGGAAAGGCTTGGCTGTTCTGTTTAAGCTTGCCGATTTCAGGGGTTCAGAAGGCTGATATAGCATGTTTGTCTCAGGGGCTCCTCCAATGCCATTTTGTTGTATCATTGTGCCATGACCGCGGCTCACTTCGATGTATCGCTTGCTCACGTGGCTGTGCATTCGAGAAGCTTCTTCCTGTTTTACCTGGTATAAGGAGGAGCTAATTTTCGAGGTGTTCTCTGTTGTGATAGCCTCCTGGCGCCCCTCATTACTATGCACCACCTGCATCTTCATTGCTTCTTGCTCAGCTGTAACTTGATCCACCCTTTGCCGTCTTTTGGCAAACATGAGTGCACCTTTGCCTTTGCTCTCTGGAAGCATCTGCATCTCGTCCACGCTTTTCGGTTTCTTCTCAACCTCAAGGAGACCAGCGTCCCAGTCAAATGTCACAATCCGGTCTTCTTTGTCAAGGTCAGAGAATAAATCCTCATCGATTTCTGACTCGCTGGTGCCAAGTAAGGTTACTTCAAAAGTGTTATCTTTCTCGCTTTCTTCTTCACCCTCAAATTCGTCACCCTCGTCCTCGTACCGCTCTAGCTCTCCAGTGCCGTAGCTGACCAAAGTGTATTTCCTGGCCCTTTGGCGACGCTTCTTGAACATCAACACCCCCTTGGAGTTGGGATTGGGAGCTGCCGTCAGCAACAAGGCAATGCTCTTACATTTAGACTTGGCTTCTTTCACCTGCTTTTCGGACAGGCTCTCACTCCGTCTGAGCCCTGTGGAAAAAGATTAAAGAGCATATGTCAATGCACAGAGCCCAGTGTAACATGAGAGTGATTTTAACCCAGAAGCTGCACAATAGCTATTTGGAATTCGAGAGAGAGCAATACAAAGGGAGCAGACCTGAGCAGGACTACTCAGAAGAAGTAGTCTTGTTATTCAATGGGGCTGACTCCCAGGAAAGGTTTTGTAGGATTGCAGCCTAAATCTTTCATTCTCTAGGGCTGGAAGACTACCTTATGCAAATATGCATGGGCAGGGCATTAAAATTAATCTTTTCCCACAGTTCCAACCGTGTTAAAAATTCCATAACAGTCATTCCTCCCTGACTGACATTCTTTGAACAATTTTTTTCTTACATATTTGCCAGCTCAACTTACAAGAGCTTTTGATGTTACGTATCTGTCACTGTCTGTGTACATATATAAGCCCATATAAGACAAGAGCTATATCAGCCATGTCACCTAGATATATACATATTGTAGATGTTGACTTAGGCGTAGATGCTGTTAGAAGAGTTTTCGAATTTCATCTATTCATCTGCACAAGAGTCAGTCCTGATATGGCAATTGGCTTCCTTAAATGATACAAGTAAACACTTCATTGAAACACTGGCTGAAGGGGCATTCATAGGGATAGTTATTTAGAGTGTAACTTGTCCGGAAGTCTTTTCCCAAACTCATTGTGAAATAATTTCATATAAGAAATACAATAGTCGCTTTCAGTCTAGAGGGTATAACTTAACTCCCACAATGAAGAGTATATTTCAATGGTGGATATTTCCCAAGAGGAAGTTGCACTTTGACTGGGGAGAGACATAAACTTGTGCAATTAATTTTCAAATACAGTATCTTTTATTTAATGTTTTCAGTCTGGCAGAAGATACATTATCTGTGCTGAGCATTCAAGAACCAGCAGGACACATACTGAAATAACTAGATAGGTGAACGCCGCAATTAGGGTTGCCAGGTTCCCCCTGGCTACCAGCGGGGGATGGGAAAGGGTAGGGTTACCAGATCCAGGTTGGGAGCACACATGAAGCTGCCTTCTACTGAATCAGACCCTTGGTCCATCAAAGTCAGTATTGTCTACTCTGACCTGCAGCGGCTCTCCAGAGTCTCAGGCAGGGGTCTTTCACGTCACCTACCTTCCTAATCCTTTTAACTGGAGATGCCAGGGATTGAACCTGGGACCTTCTGCATGCCAAGCAGATGCTCTATCACTGAGACACGGTCCCTCCCCAAACTCCTGGAGATTTGGGAATGGAGCCTGGGGAGGACAAGGACCTCAGTGGGGTACAATGCCACCCACTCCACCCTCCAAAGAATCCATTTTCTCCAGGGGAACTGAGTCTGTAGTCTAGAGATGAGCCGTAATTCTGGGGGGTCCCCAGGTCCCACCTGGGGGCTGGCATCCCTAACTGCAATCCTCTGCAGAGTTACTGTGGTCTGTCCAGTCATCATTACCACAGGCCTATAACTGGAAGGACACTGCACAGGATTGCAAAGTAAGGCTCATTAATATGTACCACAGACTTCAGCTGCTGCTGCTACTACTACTACTTGCTGCTCCCATTTATATCTTTCTTATAACAAGTGAGATCTGATCTCATTGAGAGGAATAGGTCAGGTTCAAAGGGAGCAACCAGATCCAGTTATAGTGCAAGCCTAAACAGAGTTTACACCCTTCTCAGTCCACTGATGTCAAGGAATTTAGAAGGGTTCATTGTAGTCCATGGGCTTAGAAGGGTGTAACTCTGCTTAGGACTGTCCTGTTAATTTATTATTGGTAGTGTAAAAATAACTGCTGGGAATGACTGAAAATCTTGTTGAAGGACTGCCTAAACTTCATTATGTTAGAAACGGCTCTTTGAATCGGGCCGGGGGTGGGGGGACCCATGTAGGAGACCATACAAAAACTGTACAATTACTTCCACATGCCCAAGGGGGCTTTGTGGTTGTTTTTCTCAAAGAGCAACTTCCAATTCTGCCTAATAAATCACAGTTGCAACTGAGGGGAGTTTCAATCTCATGGCATGCATTGTCCAAAGGGGGGAAAAACCCTCCACTAGTCCAAGCCCTTGGCCAAGCCCTTGGCCTGGATCTTGGCCTACAGCATCCTCTTTTGTCTTATAGCAGGCTGTGTAATTTTGCTGCTGAATTAAAGGTAGGGTTGCCCAGTCTGGGTTGGGAAATACCTGGGAATTTGGGGGATGGAGCCTGGTGAAGGTGGGGGAGGGACCTCAGCAGGGTATAATGCCATAGAGTACACCTGCCAAAGAAGCGATTTTCTACAAGGGAACTGATCTCTGTTGTCTGGAGATCAGTTGTAACAGCGGGAGATCTCCAGCCACTACCTGAAGGCTGGCAACCCTAATTACAGGGCACGAGATATCACAGGAATCTGTACAACAACAGGTCCCCTTTCGAGTTGTTATAATTGTGGCATGTATGCAGTACTCAATATATGTGTTGCCCTTTTCATGCGAAAGTTTGAACTGCAAAAGCATGCCATGTCCAATCATCTCAATACATGCTTATTGACATGATCGTGCATAGCATGCTTTTCCAGCACCAAAGGCAGGAGTGCCAACATCATCATGACTGAAAAGGGCAAGGGCCCCGGGAGGAAATACTTTTGATGTGATGGTATCACATAGAAGACAAACCTACAGAAGAACGGTGGGACTAGGGTGGCTAACCTCCAGGTGGTGGCAGGAGATCTCTTGCTATTACAATTGATCTCCAGCCGGTAGAGATCAGTTCAGCTGGAAAAAATGGTTGTTTTGGCCATTGGACTCTATGGCATTGAAGTTCCTCCCTCCCTAAACCCCTCCCTCCTCAGGTTCCGCCCCAAAAACCTCCTGCCGGTGATGAAGAGGGACCTGGCAACCCTAGGCGGGACTGTATAGCGAACATTATATGAAGTTACCTCAATTGGCTTTTTCAGCTATTTAGTTCAGTTCATTGCTTTTACTCAAATGAGCTGCCCCAGCCAAGTTCAAATTAGATCTGACTTTGAATAAGACTTTCGTTGTTAGCAGGATCAATTTCTAAGATGTTACGGAAAGGATTGTTGTGATTCCTCCCCCTCCCCCTTTAAAACTATGTCCAAAGTGTTTTTTTCCCCTTTTGCATTCAATCAAGGTTTTTAAAGCTGGGTGCAAAAGACACAGCAATACCTTTGAATTAAGTCAGGCCACTCTTAAAGAAAACACCTCTTTGGGCAAGGACAAAAATCATTGTGTAAATTAAAGCCAAGTACTGAGTGGAGGCTTTCAGTTATATTCCAAAACAAAGACTATTCAGACTGCCAACAACTCTATTATTTTAATAGAAGGTAGTAACTTGTCTTTTACCTTGTAGCAACAGTTAAAGAACTGTCATATTTGGCTTATCCTGAGACATACTACTTTTTCTACTATCAGGATTACTTTACATAATATGGGAAGGATCCACCCAGTTGTTGTTTTTTGCTCAGTCTTACCCAGTTCTCTTCCTTACTACAGGCTCTGTCCCATGTGACTTTTGTCCATGCAGGTCTCATGGTCTGTAATATAACCTTTTCTGGAGGCCTTTTTTACCAGCAGAAAAGCTGGTTGGATTCCCACCCCTACATTTTCCTACATGTATGTTAGTGTTTGCAAGCAAGCATATATTCATGCTGTAATATAAGAATGTAATAAAAGAATGCTTGTGAATAGTATCTGGAAACTGATCACCCTTTGGACAAATACATGTATCGGACAAATAATACTAATTTCACATTACAGAACACATACATCTTCAGACACTTCTGAACATGTTACATGATAAGCAGTCCTTAATCTGATTGTTAAAGCTACAGAATACAGTCCATACATGCACTGTCCTTTTACAGTCTTTACTTTCAGGGTGGGATATGAAGCATCACACAGTGTCTGTCATAACATAACCATGTTATTCCTGCCCCCAAAGACCAAATGGGAGCAATTCTAAACAGATGTAAGTCCTGTGTTATTCAATGGGGTTTAATCCCATGAAAAATATTTTTAGGATTGCACTGTGAAAGACTGGTCTAATTCAGAGAATATCAGTGAGCTCCTAAGGTGTTACATCCTTCTCCATTGAGCTGTGTTTAGGATTGCACCGAAAGATTTAGGTGGTCAAATCCATTTCAGATACTTACCAAAGAACCCTACTTTTAGCTGTACGTGCACCCAGAGGACGCACTGCTCTAGCAGCAGTTCTCATGCCACATGGCAAACTGCTTCTGAGCCTGCAGAGAGTTTCTAAAGCTGTTTGTGATACTGCGTGACCATGCGTGGCAGCCTGATGTTCAAAGAAAAAGAATCCCACTGGGTGTATGCTAGCGCTTGGACAAACCTAAACCTAAAGCGTCTCTTTGGGTAACCAGCCTATGTTTATATTTTTAGAAACAGATGTGTTTCTTTTCAAGAGAAGTTAAAGTTGAAGAGAAGTTAAAGAGAAACTAAATGCATCTCATGCATTTACAAATCAACACTTACTTAAAAATATATATTTGCTTAAAACACTAATGCAAGTCCTCTCTCTCCCCCCCCCCTTTTTTCTAAACAGACTGTGTAATTTGACAGGCATAACCCGACAGTTGCCGCTGGCTTCAGTGCCAAAATGCAAAGTATGCATACTGTTCTTTTATTCTCCATTTAATATGACATAAATATGTGGATTACTCGCAGACATTTCAAGCATAAGTAACAGCTTAATCCACATGCCAATACAAATGGTTATCATTCTAAAAATGTGCCTATAGAGGAATTAGCGAAGGGGTTAGCATTGCTTATCCTGGCCGACTGCATAAGATAGCTCAATGCGAACGTAGATCGCTGTGCCGTTGCCATTTTGCAATGAAATCCCTTGACAGAATTCTTGAAATAGTCAGGAATGAATGAACGAGCGCCAGCAAGAGAAGCAAATCGATAAACAGGTGCTCTGAGAACCCAGAACCCAAATTAGAATTTGTCTTTTTAGTGCTGTGATTCTTTTTTTCAGCTACATTTTATGTCAGACGAAGGACTTCGCTTAGATTTTGCCCTGACCTCTGGGTATGGAAGGCAGAAGGAATAGTAAGTTCACTTTACAGTCTAGGGAAGCCTTGCAAAACTGAAAGGATCATATAACTGGCCAAAAATACACATGCTGGTGTCTGTCAAACTGACTTTCTGCAAGCATCATCAAGCCTCACTACTATGCCCTTTTTTTTTTTTATTCTTCCTGGCTTTTAATAGAAGTAGAATCATTTGTATTTTTAAAGATGCCTGCCAATGAAAAGTAACGGTCTGCTCAACAAAGCTGTCTCTCCTGATATACTGAAATGACTTTTAAATCTTGGTTAAGAAACCTGGTAGAGGCGGTCTTTGTATGAGAAATTTAATTAATGTATTTGTTAGGGGGGTGAGAAGTGGAAAATAAGTAGCCACAGTCTCACAGAACAGTATTATACAGTTACAAAGCAGTTATTATAATGTGTTCAATTCCTATAGCAATAAAGCCTGAAAGAAGCATATAAAAACAATAAGACTTGTACTAAACGTTCTTACAGAAACACGAAGAAGTAAGAAGACCTTAGGAAAATCCTGTTTGCGTATTAATACTCATGCAAGTGCGCTTTGAAATATACATTAGGAAATGTAACCCCCCTCCAAAAAAACACAATGCAACCAGTTTAGCTGCGGCATACTTACTGGCGTGCCTTGCCCTGTGTTTGTGAGGTCTGCTATGTTCCCTTTCAGAGTGCTCGTCGTCTTCTCCCTGCTCTGTGCCTTCGGACGAGATTCCAAAGGAGACCACAGAAGGAGGTGCTTCTGACTGCCCTCCTTCCACTTGAGAATCTACACACCCCTTTTCAGCCAGAGACCTGGATGCTTCCTTCTCCCTGTCGGAACAGTCTAGGATCACTTCCACCTTAGTGAAAGATGGCTCCTTTGTCTCAGCTTCTGGGACTGCTTTGACCCCTTTGCAAGGAGCGATCTGGAACGTTCGGCTCGAGAGCCGGACAGATGGGTCTTTTTCAGCAGCGGGAGCTGAAGTCACCGAGCGACTCTCGTCTTGCTGAAGGTTGCATCCTGTTTCTGAACACTTGTACTTTTCAGCCCCCAGAACTTTTAGACTCGGGACACTGCTGTCTTTGTGCCTGTCGTGCGAGAGGGACAACTGCAGCTCCACTGTAGGGACTGCCCTTTCTCCCTTCTCCCCAGAGAAAGCCGGCAGATTGATCAATTGTGCTTTCGGGGCTTCTATCACTTTGGGAGGGATTTTATGACAATGTGCTATTTCTCTATCCACCACAGCGCTTTGCTGCTCAATCTGGAACATTTCGTTGGTTGCCCCTGTGATTTGCAATTCCATGTGGGGCCTTTGAGTGGCTGTTCTGATTTGCAGAGTGGTGCTTTCTTTATATTTGTTATTTTTAATGTTCTGGTTGTCTCTGGTTGTTTCATTTTCAGGAGCGTGAGTCTCATTTACCCCACTCAAAGACCTGCAGAAAATAACACGCAAAAAACAAAAAGTGGCATTATACTCACTATATTAAAACACCCTCAAATAAATCTTATACATAGCAGATAACATTGCCTTACTGAAGGTGGAGAGATGAGGCCAGATTCTCAGCAGTGAAGCTGATGTGGTAATCTTGTGTGTTCTAGGGTTGCCAGCTCTGAGTTGGGAAATTCCTGGAGATTTGGAAGCTGGTGAAGGTGGCGTTTGTTAGGGGTATAATGCAATAGAGTCCACCCTCCAAAACAGCCATTTTCTCCAGGGAAACTGCTCTCTGTAATCCAGAGTTCAGTTGTAATTTTGGGAGATCTCCAGACCCCATGAAGGTTGCCATCTCAGGAGGCTATTATGGCATAGAGTCCCTCCTCCAAAGAAGCCAATTCCCAGGAGAAGGCTCCAGGGGTGTGTGGAGATAAATTGTAATCCCAGATCTCCAGCTGCATCTGAAGACAACCGTAGGTTACACCTGGATGTTGGCAACCCTCTTTACCTCATAGGTTGCTTTGATAAGGAAGTAGCATAACCTCATATATGCTCCTTGTTGCCCTGAGCTCCTCAAAGGAAAGGAATGATAAGATACAGATAGACTCAGAGAGTCTAGAATTCGGAGAGGCCTTATAGGCCATCAACTTCAACCTCCTGCTCAATGAAAGAAATCTAAAAGTAGATAATTCTTCACTTGGGTTTCTGGGTCCCCCCCCCCAGTCTCCAGTGGGGAGGGGTATGGTTGCCATCTCCAGGTTGGGAAACTCCTGGAGATCTGGAGGTGGAGCCTGGGGAGGGCAGAGACCTCAGTGGGGTGCAATGCCATAGACTTCACCCTCCAAAGCATCCTTTGGAAGCTGCCAATCCTATTCCTCACAGACAAGATGTCCAGCCTCCACTAAAATACGTCTAGTGAGGTACAAACCCAACCCTAGGAAACTGGCTCCATAGCTGAACCTCTCTAACCAGTCAAAAATAGACAGGGCCTATGCAGTTGATAATTTCAGTAAAGATACCCTTGTCTCTAAGGATTTTGAATATAATATATTCTGAGATCTTATAGGACAGAATTTCAAATATAACAACTATTTTAATTATTATTTTGACTAAGATGCTCTTAAACTATCAAAGTCATTTCTAAGTTCAGATTATACTTGGTTTCCATAAATACTGCCTTCATGCAACTATTGGAAATGCTACAGGTCCTCACGCTGCAAATTTTAGGAAAAGATACTGAGGTACTCATAAGGCAATACCATAAGTTCATATACCAAATAGCTCCTTTTTTTGCTCTGGATTAGTCTAGTTAGTTCAGTATTCTCTATTCTGATTGGAAGCAGATTTCAAGAAGTCTGGCAGAGAAAATCTTCCCAAATCACTGGTACTCTGTGAACTCCTTGCCCCCATGTTTGAATGCTCCTTTATGTTCAAAATCATTCCCTATTCATTTAGAAGTTTGCTACCATACAATGTATGATATGATCCTATAGCATTTTTGAGGGGAAAGGATGAAAGTCTCTGACTGCTGCAGGCTGTGTTACCTCAGTGTTGTACGCCTCAGCGATATGATGAATTTTCTTTTTGGCTGTAATAAAGTAAGACTTCAATGCGATCAACAAAGCATTAATAAATTATAAAATACCCAGCAATGTCTGACAATTTTAAAATCAAAAACCGGGTGCAGATTTGAGGAATTCTGAAACTACTAAATCACAGAACGCAAGAGACTGGAAACGTCATACATGCCAACAAGGGACGGCTAAATCAGATAGCACGTCAAAGATGCCTCACTATCGCTCACTTCTGTACTGGTTGCTGGAAACAGGATATGGGCTCAAGATCAATCTACAATGTCTATCAAAGGATGCCTGGTGTTTCCAAAAGGTCAAACATCTTAATTTATGGAGTCCTCCAACTGTAGCTGGTTTCCATCTTGTTCCGTTATTTGAAGAATCATTTGTGGTGCTAGAGAGATATAAACTATAAAGCTATAAAGCCATAAACATTTCCTTGTAGGAAGGAAGCCTGGGGGTAAGCCAGATAAATGTTAGCCTTTATTGGTAGCTTAGGAAGTCTGTATTTGTGGGAGAGAGATTGAAAGAAACAGAGAGGGGGGGGGAAGAGAAATTCCCCCTTAAAAGGCCTCCTTGCCTATGGATATACTGAGAGTCTTTCTGCACAATCTCCCCGCCCCCCTTTAAAGCAATAAATGTACAACTGCTTCTCATTTGATTTGAACCATCTGATAGCTTTCTTCAAAGTAGCACTTCTGGTGTGGGACACTGCATTTCCCCAGGACTCAAAATATTATCTCTGATAAAATATTGAACTTTGCCTTGATTGCACCAATATATTACTGTGGCATGACTGGTAAGTAGGGCTGCCAGCTCCGGGTTGGGAAATACCTGGAGATTTTGGGGGTGGAGGGGTTTGGGGAGGGGAGGGGCTTCAATGCCATAGAGTCCAGTTGCCAAAGTGGCCATTTTCTCCAGGTGAACTGATCTCTATCGGCTGGAGTATCTCGCTTTCCAGACCCCACCACCTGCATGCATAGTGAAAACAAAGGGATATTGCAGTAGATGTTATGTTTTTTAATTAAAAGGTATATTCTGCCTCTTCAGAGAATCTGCTCAATGTGGCAAAAAAGTAAAATGTGACAAAATCATAAAACAACATCAAATCATTAAAATTAGCAAACAAACCACTAGAAATCCAGTCATTAATAACCTAGCCAGAAGTTAAAAACAACCCTTTTCCCATTGCAAAGCTGGGAATATGGTTTATGAGGACCCCTGGGAGGGGTTTTTAGATTTAATTAAAGGTTCACCTGCACCCTACTCCATGCCACCACCCCTGCATAATTCTAGTAATTCATCTGAATAAGTGTGCTTATACTATAGCACGTAGACAAAACATTTTACACAATGAAATGCAAAACACCAGGGCTGCACAAGAAATCAGTAACACAGAAATAGTCATGGGACTGTAACATGAACCTATTAAAACACGTGCCAAAACTGAGTTTCCTTTACCTCTTGATAAGCATCTGGAGTGTGTCAGTCAAGCCTTCCATCAGGGTGATAACTTCAGAGTAAGCCAAGTCAGCACAAGGATTGCCATTGATAGATATCACTTCATCTCCCTCACATAGTCCGGCATTCGCTGCTTTGCTCTTGTTGCGGATCTGAAGAAAATATAAAATAGAATTGAGCCTTTTAATATAACTCATTTAAATACAAATACAAAGAATGGAACTGCAAAAACTGTATGCCAGTGGGCTAGTTAGGATGATAACTTTCCCTTCCCAGTACCGTTACCTGTGCACATACACCTTGCAACCCTGCCCATCTGGATGCTTGAGAAAAATTATTGAAGACAGTGTTATACACCATCAATCCAATGCATGTGGCCCTAAATTGTACTGTTGATTACTGGATTTGGAGAGAAAAAATAAACTATATGATTTGGGTCTTTGTTGCACATTAGATTTTACAAACTCACAATTTCTTTCCATATTATGCCTGGATATGACTATCTAGAGGTATCCCATTTGAGTATGAGGATGGAAGGTACCATTGTGATTTACCCATCATGAATCAAGAAAAGGTAGGGGATGGTATCATTGAACTGATTTTCCTCCCGTAAACAAGTAGATTGACCTTTTCCATGGATTTTGATAGACTGATTTATGCTTATGGCGGTTTTATCGAATTTTCTGCTCTCTTGATTTTGTTCCTCTCTGCTAGGTCCTTAAGAGAAGATTGTACATATGTACACAGATAGTGCTTCCCTAAGAGGCTTACTCCTGAAATTATATAAGTCTGGGAGCACTCAAACAGTTTCTATTTTTGAAACTTTATCATCTAGCTGTGAAACGAGAGGCATTGAACAGGTGAATGAAATAGTGGGCAGAAGGATGTGAGTCATTTAAACAGAATACAGATTATGATTATTCACACAACCATTTGAGCCCATGGCAGTTTCTTTTCCTTGCACAACTGCGATTTGAGTTGGTCGCTTATTTATTTATTTTTACTTCATTTACACCTCCACATATCTCCCCAATGGGGACCCAAGTGGCTAACATCCGTCCTTCTCTCCATTTTGTCCTCATAACAACCTTGTGAGGTAGGTTAGGCTGAGAACATAGGACTAGCCCAAGGTCATCCAGTGAGCTTCTGTGGCAGAGTGGGGATTCAAACCTGGGGCTTCCAGATCCTAGTCCAGTACTCTAACCACTCCTCACATACTGCCGCTCACTGCAGATTTCATGAGCTGTCGCAACTTTGTAAAAAGTTGTGTTTCTTGCGCTGCTGTGCAACTATTTGGTTTCAGCAGGCGGCTTTCACATTCTCTGCCCATGGTTGTGTAGTGAAATAAATCAATAATTAAAAAATGGTTATTGTGAACTTAATGGTAACAAGTAAAGGATGCTTAGATTAGTTAATAAGCTATCAAATTACATGTACTTTGCTAGTTATCTATGTGTCATGAATGCAAATATTCATAAACAACATCACTCTCCATTCTTGAGGCGAGAAGAAATGAATTCTTCCAAATGATGCATCCTGGCATTCCCAGATTCATCATCCCACATGCTGTTTGAGTCATACTCAACTGCAGTAAAAATAAATTTAAAACCTGAACACTTGACTCACAGAGAACTCAGCTCCTACCACTGCCATAAGGGGTTCAACTAGTGTGTGTGTGTGTGGGATAACATTTTCCTTTTAGACTGGATCATCCAGCCAAACCTGATAATTTTTTTCAAATACAACGGATTTTGACCAGAAGCATGGTGAATTCATAGGACCCAAGCACTGGTGGAATCCAAAGGTGTGACGATTGGAATGACTTGGATTGTGCTGTACACCTACTTTTATACTCAAATAGTAAGAACATAAGAAAAGCCATGATGGATCAGACCAAGGCCCATCAAGTCCAGCAGTCTGTTCACACAGTGGCCAACCAGGGCCCTCTAGGAAGCCCACAAACAAGACAACTGCAGCAGCACCATCCTGCCTGTGTTCCACAGCACCTACTATATTCGGCATGCTCCTCTGATCATGGAGAGAATAGGTATGCATCATGACTAGTATCCATTTTAACTAGTAGCCATGAATACCCCTCTCCTCCATGAACATGTCCACTCCCCTCTTAAAGCCTTCCAAGTAGGCAGCCATCACCACATCCTGGGCAGGGAGTTCTACAATTTAACTATGTGTGGTGTGAAGAAATACTTCCTTTTATCAGTTTTGAATCTCTCACCTTCCAGCTTCAGCAGATGACCCCATGTTCTAGTATTATGAGAGAGGGAGAAAAGCTTCTCCCTGTCTACTCTCTCCAAACCATGCATAATTTTATAGACCTCTATCATGTCTCCTCTTAACCACCTTCTTTCCAAGCTAAATAGCCCTAAGAGTTTTAACCACTCCTCATAGGGCAGTTGCTCTAGTCCCCTGATCATTTTGGTTGCTCTTTTCTGCTCTTTTTATTGGTTTATAATTCCTGCTGATCTGCAACTGTTCCAAGCAACCCAGATTCATTAAATGTTCAATGAAAGACCAGAGAAAGTCATCCTCATGTTTATCATATATGAAGTGTGGCCCTCATGTTTTAGACCACATGCAGCCATGCTGTGAATTAAAACAAGTTGCCAGTCCTTGGATTAGCTCAGGTTGCTTGGGTAGACAAGAAAGGTCTGAGATATCTATATCTCAAGTCACGTAAAGCATTATAGGCCATAAATAGAATCTCACATTGTTGAAACTGGCAGCTAATCCTTGCAGGCTTTTATGCGTTCCAGGGTCAACATAAGATCTTTGCATACTTGTATAATTTATATAGCTATAAAATATTTGGAGAAATATTCAGAAATGAGCAATGATGTTAACCAAATAGACATTTAAGAACTTGATTCTATTAGCCAATATATCAAGAAGATTGGTGGGTGGCCACCAATGGAACTCAAGAATACAGGACAGTCCCTACTGTCTCCACACCTACACATAAAATCAGTCAGGCTGATATAATTTTAGAAGAGTGTGGCAACTGCATTTGCATACTATGAATTACATTTTTGTTAAATAAAATTAACAACTGTAATTAACAGTAAAAACTGAAAGAAATGTGTACTCAACATTGCGAGAAAAGCTAGTGTTTATACTTTTCTTCATTTTGTTAAAGAATATTGTAGGAAAAACAAAAACTCATATGATCTCACACTATCAAGAATTACCAGGTAGTAATGGCCACATGCACAGATAGCTTTAAAAGGGGATTAGACAGATTCAAACCACCTTGTAAAAACATAGTCTGCCTAGTAAATGTTGTGGTGTGGCATCACCCCATGGGTCAGTAATGACCCAGTGCTTGCACAGGGGACTACCTTTACCTATTGGTGGACATCTTTCTCCCTTGAAGGAAGACTTAGCAGAAGAGAGTCACAGGATCCAGCTCAATCTGTATCATCCATCTTTACCTAGAATGTTGTGAGCAAAGCTTATTTGACCACTTTAATCAAAAGTAGGAAATTAAGAAATAGGTCTCTAATTCCCCAACAGATGGGTATCGAAAGGGGTCTTTTTAAAGGCTGTGGTCCCATTACTGCCTATTTCAAACAGATCTACTGTTTGAACATTGTCTTCAAGACAGTATAGTAATCCTTGGCATAACTGTGGACCATTCATCTTAAGTGTTTAAAATCCTGAATATTCTTTTAGACAATGCAGAAGCATTCCCCCTGCCCTGAGTGCCTTTTTCCTCTTTGCAGAATTGCTAAACATGTACAAATACGGAGTGGTGTGCTCTGCATATCTTTTCCTTACAGGGATACATAAACATCCAAGCACTTTTGGAAAGATTCAAGTCAAGTATTTGGGATGCCCCTCTAATAGCTGAAAATAAATTCTGTTTCAGTGTTGTTACTTGAAACATCTAGGATTTTTTCATGGCAATTTTTACAGTAGCCTTTACTGACAATATTTAGTAGCAGAGTAGAGTCCACTATTACACCATAGTGAGTAACACATATTCCAAAACAATAATGGAATACATATCATTTGTGAAAGTAAAGGGATGCTAGAACTGTTGAGAGGAAAGTGACTTTGTAGTCTAGGTCTACCTGCAATCATTATTTCCTCTCCATCAGATGCAAGTTTAAATGCTACAAATGAAACAGAAAGACTCACAATTACTGCTAGTCTTCAACTTAAAGAAACATTTGCCCTTAATGTAAAGACCCATCAACTCTGCAACAGTAGAAACCCAATCCTAGCCTTCAGTGGTTGCTGCTGCTGCAACCTTGAACCACCTTATGCTGAATAGATCCAGACAACAGCTGCTGTACTGGAACATTCAGAGACTCCCTTTCCTCTCCCCTGGTGCACAGTGAGTTGCTTTCAATAAAAGATGAGTCCCATAATATCCTTTAGATCAGGGCTCTATCCCGCCACCTGCTGGTTGGCAATGCACACAGCAAAACAAATATGAACTATTCACCCCACAAACTTACTTAACCAAAGGTCTGCATTCCCCGGACGCACTATGATTTGCTTATATTGCTTTTAAATTGCTTTATAAGTCTTGTTGAGATTGTTAGTATTCTGTTATGTAAAGATGGCTGGTTGTCCACAATTATATAATGAGCTTCTATCCACTTTATGGTTGCCAATAAGCCTGGGGAAAAGCTTACCAATTGCCCATTGGGGGCGGGCAAAATCCCGCCCATCCACCGGGCTGCCCGCTGACCAGCTGAAGGTCAGTGGGCAAAAGACGGGGAGGTGTGCGATGTGCACACGCGCAACCCACATGCTGCGCCGACATCACTTCCTGGTTTACCCAGAAGTGATGCGGATGCTCTAGCAACCTCTGGTGAAAATATGAAAACCATTGGTGAAGATTGCTAGAGCATCTGCGTCACTTCCAGGTAAACCCAGAAGTGATGTCAGTGTGTCGTGTGGGGTGTGTGTATGTGCATGCATTGTGCAGAGTGCGCACACGTATCACGCGCCCCCAGCCATGCCCCTGCAAAGCTCCGCCAGTGATGCAAAGGGACCTGACAATCCTACCTGGAGAAAATTTACCTCTTTGTTTAATACAAGCTTAATAAGTGAAAAATGTGTCACTGAAGCATTTCATTGCGTAGAGGTAAATAACATCACGTAATAAATAACATCCCATTAAACCTATATGAAAGGGATTTTTTTTCTCTAGGCCTGATTGCAACCATAATCTACTTTGACATACACTCTCAGGACCAATTTTAAAGTGCACAATCTCTACTGTAAAATAAATTAAAGTTGGGGAAAAACCCAGTAAAAATTATGTGAATTAAAATTAAATTTATTTCTACAGCTCTTTCCAAGTAATTAAACTAAATGAATTCCACTAGGTACCATTTATAAAACCAATAAAATAACTTTAAACAACACTGCAAATCACTAAACACATGTTGATAAAGCACAGAACTAATAAATAACTTCTTCATGAAAAAGATCCCTAAAGGCACCATAAAACAAAAACTTAGGGGACTTGGATAGAATTTCTTGAGCAAAGATTTCCAAAGAAATGGGGCAAGCAGCAAGGAGACCTGCTACTACAATACTTCACAGAAGTACCTGTTTAACTGATGGGACTTTAAGACAACATTCCCAGTTAAACTGAAGAGGTAAGTGGTCTAATTTATATATTTTATTTATTATTAAAATGTTTACATCTTGCTTTTCAGCATCTTGTGCTCACAATACTGCAGACCAACATAGCATGGCAAAAGTGAGTCTAAAAAGTAAAAATAAAGTCAAAACAAGTAATTAAACTGCAAGACCTGCAAAAGATAAATTGGTAAAATTAACAGAACCCAATTGTACCCCCCAACAACCAACTAATAAAACCCAACCCAACAAACAATCTAACATCCTATCCATGATTAATTTTAGGCAAACACCTTACCCCCCAAAAATTGTGGTCTTCCTAAAACCATATTCACACGATACATTGTCAGACCCTGAAACATGCAGCATGTTTAGAGGTGGGGCTAGTTCCCTGCTGCCCCAGGTCTGGATGTCTCACTCTATGGAGCCCCCTTAGGCCTCAGAACAGAAAAGAGAAGAGGGTTGGCTGCCACCCTAGAATCTTTCTCCTCTCTCCCATCCTCCTCCTTTCAAGTTTCAGAAGCAAAGGTTTCCTCATAGGCCTGTTCCTCCCACTTATATAGGGTTGCCAACCTCCAGGTACTAGCTGGAGATCTCCTGCTATTACAACTGATCTCAGTCGATAGAGATCAGTTCACCTGGTGAAAATGGCTGCTTTGGTAATTGGGCTCCATGGCATCGAAGTCCGTCCCCTCCCCAAACCCCACCCTCCTCAGGCTCCGCCCCAAAAACCTCCTACCGGTGGCGAAGAGGGACCTGGCAACCCTATACTTATAAAGGTCCTGCCACAGGCTACACATGCTTGGGAGATGCCCAGAGCCCTGCCGAGAAGGAAAACCTACTCAATTCCAAAACAGAGAGAAGAAATGCTGTAGTATGAAAACAAACAGCAAATCAGGCTACTACATACAATAATGCCAAAAAATTGTATTCACATTAAAGAATCACAACTCACAAACCAATAATAAGCTCATTATTGGTTTGTGCGTTGTGATTGATTCTTTAGAGGGAGAACCTCTGCAGACAGGGGGTGGGCTAATATCCAGGCACCTTGAGGAAGCCCCATGACTCCTGCTGCTCTTTCCCCTTCCTGGCCAATGTGCCACTTGCTTCCATGGCCACCGGTTCACTTTCTGGCCTGCTGATCAGCTGTAAGGTTGCCTGGTAGTTAAAAGCCCTGGCAGCCACCTTTCCACCCTGTGCCACAACTTACCCCTGGCTGGAGAAGCAGCCAGGTGAGCCTCCACCCCCCTGCCTCAGTGTGGGTTGGGTGGCGACTGGGTCAAAAGGGGATCTCTCCCCTTTCTAGCATTTGGGGGCCATAGCAGCAGCTTCTGGCCCAGGGCAGCTCTTTGTTGGAGAGACCATTGCAGTAGGTTCCCAGCACAACATCAGAAATTGTCTTAGGGTGGGATGTACTGCTGTTGTTATTCAGCAAGATTTGTAGACACATATGCTCACAAAAGGTTCTAGGTTCCTTTCAGGGTTGGAATCGAGGGTGGCAGGTAGGCAGAGTCTAGGAGGAACCAGGAGTTGGGGTAATGGATTCTCCAAGGGACAAAATGCGGAAGATCTAAAACTGAGACTATAACTGAGTCATAAACCATGAGATTAGCGAGGGCCAGGCTCTGGGAAGACATTAAGAATGATCAGTGCTCCAGGACCTGCTGTAAGATTGTAAGACTGTATAATGTAAGACCAGTCATCGTTTCCAGCCTTTCTGGTTGCTTTTAAAACTGTTGTGTGTTTCAGGGAGCCAATGAATTGTGTCTGTTGGTGGAGTCTTGGTGGTTCTCAGAGCTCCTGGAATCCTCCATAGAGTGCCATAATGAAGTTCAAAAATGTCAAATGATCTGTACCAGCAATATTCAGGTCATTAACTTGTGACTTAGAATCTTTTATTTGATTTACTTGCATGTAGCCAGAATTGAGTTTTTAGTAAGAAGCTGGTGTTTTCTCTTCCATTGTCACAATTCTCATGAATTTATGTGACCTTTATAAAATAATAATAATAATATTAATATAACATAATCATGAATAAAGACCACTTTTATGTAAGTTTCTTAAGTTATTACATAAAAATGGTGAATCTGCAGAATTTTACAACAATGATCTGTTCTCATGGATTTGTTCCACTAACAGCAGTACTCTCTCCTGGTACCAATAGCCTTCCCCTGACACAGGAGACCCTTCCACCGGAAGAAGAGCCCCTTATTTATTTATTTATGTTATTTATAGTCTGCCTTTCTCACAGAAACTCAAGGTGGATTACACATAGTAATATCAACAAAATGGGACATTCAATAACCAAGACATTAGGATTTTAAAAGTCTGGAACCACCAGAAATAACTGAAGAACTCTTGCATCAGTCAGACTCCTTACTCTGGATGAAAGTGCTACCATTAGCAGAATGAATCTGCACAATCCAACCTAATATTAACATGTTTATCTGCAATTATATTTAATAAGAAGTCTATATTACAGTAGATTATATCCAGGAAAAGGCAGCTTTGAGTAATGTCAATAATCTTTTTATTAGATTAGGTTAGTTATTGCAGATTCAGAGTCAGGCAGTATAATGTCCAAGTCAGGTTTACATTGAGGAAAGGGGTGACCTGTCCACTGCAATGAGAAGACAGTTTATTTGTTTCCTGATATTAGGCTAGATAACACTGAATACCAAATATACTTATTGGACATTAAGTTCCATTAAACTCAACAACACTTTCAAGTAAACATGCGTAGGATTGTGCTACATGTCGTTTCATACAAAATACTGAGATACCATTAAGATAACAACTAAAGAAGCCATTTGATTGTTTGATAGCATATGACAGGAACTTCAGTAATGCCAAGCCACATTTTATCCTTTGATTGATATTCAAAAAAGCTCCAGTCTAGTGACCATATTGTAATATCTGGTCCACATGTCAAGGATGTGATGGTAGAAAACCATACAAGATGGGACAAAGCTATGTGTGGTGGAGGTAAGATTGCCAGGCCCAGTGGGGCAACCTGCAGGAGACCAGGTGGGGTGGAAATATGGGGAGGTGGCCATCAGTGATGATGTGATGTCACTTCCAGGAAAAACCAGACATGATGTCATGCCTCTCTAGGTTTCCCGAGAAGTGACATCACACTGTTGCTGACAGTGATTTAAAAAAAAAACTTTCCCCACTGACTTCTGGAGTGCTGGAAGGCACATGACAACACTAGGTGAGGGAAGGAAGGATAGAATAGTCATACTATTATTAATACCTGCCCCCTTTTTGTTTACATTTAGTAGGATGTGTATTCTGGTGTAGAAGAAAAGGCACATGCTCATACAAAGCATTAACAATTAATCCATTGAGGGGAAATTGGATTAAAGGTTTGTACATTGCTTGCTGGGGGAGATCAGGAGAGATACCCTAGGATAATGAGAGTGAGAGAGTGATGGGGATCATACATAATTTACTGAATCCTTAAATTATGAGATTCACAAACTTTTCAGAACCTAAAATCTTTGGAACACTGCTTTGGAACACTGTGGAAAATGACCTATAAATATTCTGAAATGTTCAAACAAAATGGAACCACCTTGAGCTGAATGCTCTGGGACATTGGTGGAAACCAAATACTGTAGGAAGCTGGTGCCTTCAGCAAACTCACACCTCATTACTTGAGGAGGTGGAGTAAGGGCCCCCCAACTGTGGCTGTTGAAGGGAGTGGGGAAGAAGGAAGTGAGCAGAGGGCTTTTGCCTTGCACTTCAACCTGGGACCACTAACGAGGAAAAGGCGTTCTAGCTACCTTCCTACTTGCTCTCACTCCAGAACATTTCCTTAATTTAGCCAGTAATAAAAAAATATCAGAACATGACTTGAGTGGAGACTGGTTTCAAATATAGGGAAGAAGGAGCCCCTCTTTTTGAGGCTCAGCTCAGTTTTATCATGCAATAAAAATGAAAAGTTTTAAGAGGTCGACCATTCTGCTATGTATATCATTTTCATTGGCTGTAGCCACACAGCCAGTGGAAGGAAACACTCTCTTGAGTTTCAAAAGCAAAACCTAGATGAGCTATCATTATCATCTTGTCTTCACTTCTCTGGCAGAAGTCCAAGGTGAGCAAATGAAGGACGGATGAGGTAATGGTCTTCAAAATGTTAATCTAATAGGCTGACGACACAGCAAATTTCCCAGCTGTGAGCGGTGTGCATCACACCAGAGCTCCATGTTCTACCAAAGTATATTGTAAAAGTCTCAGTTTCAATGTTTTAAGAGTGTAATGTTTGGCTTTGTTTTCCCCACTATCAAATATCTTGGTTTATGAAACTGGAGGCTACATCACTTATACTTCCAGTGCACTTGTGCTTTGGCTTAAAAATGGTGTGACTGGAATAAGGGAAAGAGGCTCTACATAAGAATAAGGGAAAGGGGTTGTACATAGGTATGGCCTTTCTTTTTCCTATTTCTATTATCTGTTTCATGTTTGTTTTCCACTATTCATGAAGTCTAGCTTTTAATTAACTCAATACTCTTTCCACTCCCTGACGCTTTTGAAATATTTTGAACTATTAAGCAGTTACTCTTTCTTAAGAGACTGAGACACCTCCGTTTGTTTTATTTGCTTATTTAGAGTATTTCTATGCTGCCTTTTCAGAGTTCTGCTCAAGGCGGTTCTACAGAAATCCTAATTACCTAGGGCTTTTCACTCTATTTTTTTTAAAAAAATATTTATACTCTATGCTGTCAATAAAATATTGTTGAGGTAGCTTACAAAATCTATTATAACAAAATAATAACAGTAAATCTGGCAGCAGAAAAACCAACTAGGATCAGCAGGAAAATTGTTAAAAGAAGCAAAAGGGAACAGATAAGACATGAAAGCAGCAACATCCAATTTAAACTCTCAGTAAAAGCAGTTGCTTAGCCATAAATATGAGGCAGGGAGGGGCAATGAAAGGCTCGAGGAAATAGAAATGCTTTGGCTTGATGCTTAAAGGTCAACAGATTTAACACCAGCATGTTTCTATGGGAAGGGAGTGTTTCAGAATTCAGAGTCTCACCATAACAGAGAAAGCGCTGTCCCTGGTGTTTACCCACCTTGCTTGTGAAAGTAGGGGGCCTCTGAGAATCCAGCAAACTGATCCAGCATTACAACAAATCAAGTCTGTGTCCATTCTCTCCCTTCTTTTCACCATAGATCCTAAAGTTGTGAGTCAAGTTGTGAGAGCCAGCATAACACAGCGGGGAGAGTGTCAGACTAGGATCTGAGAGACCCAGGTTCAAATCCCTACTTGGCCATGAAGATTGCTGGGTGACCTTGGGATAGTAATTCTGTTGCAGCCTAACCCGCATCAGAGAGTTGTGGTGAGGATAAAATGAAGGAGGAGAGAATTACGTATGTCACTCTGAGCAACTTGGAGAAGGGGTGGGATAAAAAGTTACCAAATAAATAAGGGAACAGCATTTCAGAATCAGGCACCAATTTTCAGAATAGAACCAGGGTGAGTTTACTGATTCCACCAACCCACTTGATCAGGAGCAAAACAGAACTTCTGTCTCATACCTCATGCAAAGCCTATGGCTCTGAAATCCTGCTTCCACTAGGGAGCTCTAAGTAAAGATCTGCTCAGCATGAGTTTGTCACCAGCAAAATATATATAGCCCAAAATCCCCTCCTATTTTTATTAGGAAAAAAAGTGTTGCTTCTTCTCTCTCTGAATCACCAGTTAATTGTTTGTTGATGGGTGATAATATCTATTACAAATCATTCTTGATCAGCCTCTCAGCGAAAACAAACTCAGCAGCAGCTACAGCTCATTGTTGCTATCTGTTTCTCTCAATTGGTATAGAGCTTATTGCTTTCCTGTACATGATGACATAAAGAAACCAAGGAGGTATGCAAGTCCCTGCCCGAAGGGAATATTGGAAGAGACATGAAGAGAAACAAGAGTTATTTTATTGGACTCGGTTTCACCCAATCAATGATGTCACTAAGCAAGACTGAAATGCACACCCAAGAAGATTTTTTTAGTCCTTGTCTCGTTACTTGAGCAGTGTCCCAGTCAACCAAGGGCCACAAAGTAGAGAATTATAGTTTCTCCTGAGCTCCAAAAGTCAGGCATCTATCAGTACAATCCTATGAAAGGTTACAGCCTTCTAAATCCATTTAAGTCAATTGGTTTTGTAGGTAACTCTGTTTAGAATTGCATGGTATAGAGCCAGTATAAAATCACTTTACTCTCAGATTGTGCTGTTAAACTCTATTGGACTTCTGCCATGTTGTCAAATGATTTTTTTTTGTATTTACAGTTATTTAAAAAAAAGAGATTGCCAGATTTCCCAATTAGTTTCTGATTTTTGTGCATATATTTTTGAAAATGTTATAACTTTACAGAACATAATAAATGGTCTCTGGTTCACCATACAGTATCTTCTTCGTGTCCAGTCATGGTGGAATTTTGATCTGCCAAAGGCTAGATTAGTACATTACAGTGCAATCTTATACACTGGGGAAGGGCTATGACTGAGCGGTAGAGCATTTGCTGGGCATGCAGAAGGTCCCAGTTTCAATCCCCGGCATCGCCAATTAAAAGGATCAGGCAGTAGGTGATGAGAAAGATCTCTACCTGAGACCCTGGAGAGCTGCTGCCAGTCTGAGCAGACAATACTGACAATGATGGATCGATGGTCTGATTCAGTATAAGGCAGCTTCATGTATTCAGGCATGCTGAATTACTCCAATCTAAATTAGAGTAACTCTGCATAGGACTGCAATGTAAGAGTACACTTTCCAATTTTGACTTTTCAATTTCAGTTAAAATTGGCAGAAAGCTCAGAACAGTAATAATTTAGGGAAGCTTCTGGAACATTGTGCCCCTTTTCTTATTTTTTTGATAGGCCTTCTCACACAACCACTTGGCACACTGGTGTGGGATGGATGTGCACATGATGTCATGTACATCCCTTCCATTTGGAGAATTCAGCTTTTGATAAACCTCCACCATGAAGGCAGACCTCTGGAGGGGTTTGTCAGAAGCTCAATCCTGTTGGAAGCTGTGAGGAACCACTTACATAAGAACATAAGAATCTCTTGCCTATCCCCTTGAAGTTCAATGAAGCTACTTGCACTTTCCTTGGCTCCAGTCTTCTGGCTAGGGTTGCCATTTCCAGGTTGGAAAAAACCTGGAGATTTTGGAGGTGGAGCCTGAGAAGGGTGGGGTTTGGGGGGAGGGATCTCAGTGGGGGATAATGCCATAGAGTCCACCTTCAAAGTGGCCATTTTCTTCACGTTAACTGATCTCTGTTGCCAGGGGATCAGATGCAATAGCAGGACTTCCAGCCACCACCTGGAGGTTGACAGCCCTACTTCTGGCAGTCCTTACAAGCTAGCATGGTGCAGTTGTTAGAATTTCAGATAGGCTTGCCAGGTCACCCCTCTCCTCTGGCGAGAGGCTTCTGGGGCAGAGCTGATGGGATCGTGTGCATGGTCGCACCGATGTGCATGCGCGTCACTTCCGGTTTACACCTGGACGTGCCACATCGTGAGGGGCTTTTTATTACGCAAACTCCCAGTCTGAGTGGTATAAGGCCCCTCGCAATGTGGCACTTATGGTTGTAAACTGGAAGTGCCATGTCGCGGCAGGTAGGCGAGTGTGCACGTGTGTCCGCCAACCCTCAGCTGGTTGGCGAGCAGGAGGTGAATTGGCAGGGGTTTGCCCGCCACCACCGGGCACCTGGCAATAGGGCTGTCAATTCGGTTCGGCCCGAACTGAAAATCAGCCGAATTTCCCTTGATTCGGCGGTTTTTAGTTCGGACGGATCCGAACTCAAAACTGGCGGGCAACCGGGGGGGCCGAATTCAACGAGTTCGGGAGTTCGGCGAATAAATTCGGCCAATTCGGCCGTCAGTAAGCAGCATAACCGTCAGTAAGCAGCATTCTCCTCCCCCGGCCAATCGGTGGCCAAGCTGGGTCTTCTTCTGGCCAATCAGTCAGGATTGAGTGCTGGAGGAATCAGCTGATGTGCGGCCGGCCGGGGAAAGAGAGAGAGAGAGGGAAATCCTCATGTGTGTGTGAGGGGGTGCTTGTGCACATTCGCTCCTTTCCGTGGCTGCAGGGGGCGCATTTTTTGGGGTACCGACCCCAAACTTTCAGGGGATATTCAGACAGGTTTTTTTAAGAGACCACCCAAGTTTTGTAAACATTGGGTCAGGGGGTCCCGAGATATGGGCTCCCCCCCTTTTTTCTTTCCATGGCTGCAGAGGGCGCATTTTTGGGTGTGCCGACCCCAAACTTTCAGCGGAGCATCAGACTAGGCTTCTTAAGATACCCCCCAAGTTTTGTAAACATTGGGTCAGGGGCCCCCGAGATATGGGCTCCACCCCTTTTTCCTCTCCCCCCTTTTCCATTTTCGTGGCTGCAGGGGGCGCTTTTTTGGGGGTTCAGCCCCCAAACTTTTGTCATAGCTTCAGAGAATCCCTCTTAAGAGACCACCCAAGTTTTGTAAAGATGGGTTCAGTGGGGGCTGAAATATTGGCTCCCCCCCTTTTCTCTTTCCATGGCTGCAGGGGCGCATTTTTGGGTGTGCCGATCCCAGACTTTCGGCGGAGCTTCAGTCAAGGCTTTTTAAGAGACCACCCAAGTTTTGTAAACATTGGGTCAGGGCCCCCCGAGATATGGGCTTTCCCCTTTCCCCTATTGGGATGAATGGATCACCCTCGAGAGATGCATACATATGGATCTTATATTGGATACAAATGGAATCATATTGGATTACCCAGCCTCCCAGCCCCTCCTGCTGGAACAGAAGACAGCCACAGTAAGACCCCTTTGGGGGCTTTAATCTATATTTTTTCTTTTCTGTGTGTGTGTGGGGGGGAAAGCAGAG
Source organism: Euleptes europaea (assembly GCF_029931775.1). Taxonomy (NCBI): domain Eukaryota; kingdom Metazoa; phylum Chordata; class Lepidosauria; order Squamata; family Sphaerodactylidae; genus Euleptes; species Euleptes europaea. Next base: position 30,858,002 of record NC_079320.1, on the reverse strand, counting down.
TCTGTGTGTGTGTGTGTGGGGAGGGAGCAGTTTCTGTGGGTGGGGGGGGGGAAGCCAAAGGGGGCTTTTGCCGGTTCTGCCTGGGGTGTGTGTTCCCCCTCCAGTCTCTCTCTCCCTGGTTTGAGGGGGGGCTTCATTTTTATTCTTCAGGTTTTTCCTCATTCATAAGATCAGTTAGGTTATTGATGCTTGCTCAAAACTGGTTTTCAAATGGTGACTTAAAGAATGCATCTGCCTGGTCCCAAGTCCAATGCAAAAGGAGACATTCCACCCCCTCCTGCTCATTATGCATAGCTAGCTGCCTCTGTCCCTTTCCATGGTATGCAAACTCCCAGGTGTCAGGTGTTGCTATGCACTGTTGCAAAGGTTTTGCATTGCGTGCTTGTGTTGCTTTGCAGTTGTATTGTTTTGCAAAATTCTTCACACCTGCCCCGCCCTTTGCATATTTGCAAAGGGGTTGCTCTGCAGTTGTGTTGCTTTGCAAAGTTCTTAGCACCTGCCCCGCCCTTGCTCTCATCAGCTGTTTGTCGGGCCGGGAGCTTTGTGCGTGGGCGGCAAGCTCTGCGGAGAGATCCACATTAAGGGTGGGGGGGACCCCTTTCAGGGCCCATATCTCAGCCCCCCCTGACCCAATCTTTACAAAACTTGGGGAGTCTTTCAATATACGTCCTTTGAAGCTCTGCTGAAAGTTTGGGACCTCTAAGCCCAAAAATGCCCCCCCCAGAGCCGCGGAAAGGCGCGGTTGTGTTTTTAATGGCTTTATTCGGCCGAAATTTTTCCCCCGAACTTTGAATTCCCGCCGAATTGAACGGATCCGAAGTGGGGGAGTTCGGACTTCGGCACGTACCGAACCCACAAGGGCCAAATACGGCCGAATCCGAACTGTACCGAATTTTTTTTTTTTTTTGACAGCCCTACCTGGCAACCCTAGTGTCAGACTAAGATCTGGAAGACCCATGTTTGAATCCCCACTATGCCATGGAAGCATGCTGAGTGACTTTCAGCCAGTCACACATTCACAGCCTAACCTACTTCACAGGGTTGTTGTGAGGATAAAATGGTGAAGGGAGCAGTATTGGAAACAACAGGTAGGAAAAAACCTGGATATTTAGGGGGTGGAGACTGAGGAGGACAGGGTTTGGGGGAAGGGATCTCAGTGGGGTATAATGCCATAGAGTCCACCTTCAAAGTGGCCATTTTCTCCACGGTAACTGATCTCTGTCAACTGATCATTGTGGAGACCCAAAGAAGTGGAGCATAAAAGAATAAATAAGAGAGGCTGTCAACTGCTTGGCCAACATCTCCCCTTGAACCCACTCCACTGGCTGAATCTCCAGTCTTCCTGTGGTTCCTTTGATTGCCTTGTCCTTGTTCTGCCCTGTCTCTTCCTGAATCAGACCACATCCTAAATTTAATAAAACAAAGACTAGCTGACCACGAGTTTCAGCATAAATTTCCATTAATTCTGCCAGTTTGCTCACCTCAATATTTTGGTATTTCACCAAATTTTTGTTTAAACTATTTGGATCGTCTTGATAACCCTAAGCTTAGGAAAGTCTTTATGCAAGCCAGGACTAACACACTGCCTTCAGTGACCCTGCGCGGCAGATTCCTGAAAACACCCTGCGCAGAAAGAGTCTGCAGATGTGGTGTAGGATGTCCTGACTCTCTGTCCCACATACTTCTGGATTGCCACCTATATAACTTCCCAAGAGAAAACCTTATAAAACCTCTAGTTCCAAACTTTTCCTCAAACAGTAGGAAAACGCTTTATAAACTTTTAGCTGATCGGGATCCCGAGATTACAGAAAACGTGGCAAGATTTCTGATGATAGCAGCCAACCAATGGGAACTTAGTCTGAAGAAGGACCATAACATCAAGGAATGAATTATATATAAATTCTATTTTAATTTTTATCCTTCTATATTTTGCGAATTGTATTATGCCAATCAAGGTATTTGAATTTGATTTGAATCAGACCCTGTCTGTTCCCTCTCTATTTGCCCTTTCCACTGCTCCTGCTACATCAGTATACCTCTGACAAGTGTATATATTGGCCAGAGGCTGGGAACTGGAACATGTAGAATTTCATACAACTGATTTCAGACAGCCCTGACTCTCCAGTCTTTATGATGAATAGAGTGCATATTTTGATTTCTTTCTCTCACACACACAGTCTGTATCAAAGTAGTGGCTATGCGACAGCTGTTTAAGCCTGTTTAGCAAATGCGCTCTGAGGCAGCATTTAGTTATAGCAATAGGGCAGTTCTATAATGCTAACAACATGCACCACCACACCCTGATCAACTCTACGCAGCCTCATCCTATAAACATGTTTGGATTTCGGCACAAATGTTGCAATGCATATCCCTTCAAGTCAGTTAACGTTTCCTCATTTTCTATGAAATGTGGATTATATCCTTAAGTCTCCAAGGGTATAACTCAACCAGCATCAGACCAAGGGTATTCTACGTTTTATTATTCTTATTTATTATTTTCAGAGTGCTCGATGGGTCAGTTTGTGGATTCTATACAGTTGCCAGGCAATTAAAGGAATACTGGATGCATTTTCCAAAACGTCAGCCTGAAATAAAGCAGTTTCCGTATTGCCTGGCACCTCAAAGTCAAAGAGAACGCTATTTTTAGAGAGACACTCCATTCAAGCAGCTATATAAGGTCGTGCTGGAGAGACCGGTGCTTTTGTATAATACATCAAAGTGGCAGTAATTCCAACAAGGAAAATGATCTGTTTCTCATAATATGAATATGCATTAAAGAAAAGGTCATCAGCAGGAAATCAATATAAACAAGATCTGACCTGGCCAGTATTTTAATTTTATGTTTTACAGGTATATATTTATCTCTCTCAAATACACTGAGTCCTGTCTTCTCATCCTTTTCCCATTTTGAACCAAGCCATGCCTTCTTTGGTACAATAATTATGATATCATGGGAGAAGATCAGAACAGAACCATGTGAGCACTTCTCATACAAACATACAGTCACTCGTACCTTGTATTACCCATAATCCAAAGATAGATAGCTACTCATTTTCATTTATTCAACCCTGGTCTTACTACTATAGCATCATTTAGTTTTATGGACAGGTTAACTCAGAAGGTCCTTTCCAAACCCTGTGATTCTACGAAACAGGAGTGAAACAACAGTGTAACTGCCCGGTGAATCATTCCCATAACATGGTTTCCTATAATGACTCAAGAAAGATGCCAAAAATATCTTCCAATATTTACATAACATGTTGCTTTTCTAAAGGTGTATTGTACGTGTAACTCTGCATTCTATCACTAATCCCCCTTGAGGGAAGAAATTATGTGACCTGGATTGGTTAATGAAAGGGGTTGTGTGAAAAGGCAATAACTATTTTCCTCACAAATTGCACCAGGGAGCCAAACTCATAGGGTTACAATACCCAACTGCAATTCATGTTGTTATAACACCTGCATGATTTTCTAAGAGCCAAACTACACCATAAATGTCAGATAAATTGGGTCACAAGTGCCTCACCTGATTTACAGTCACATATACAATTGGGGAAACTTACCTTCAAAGTGTTCCTTAGCTCTGTTCAGCTGGTAAGTGCTACAAGGGTGGGGAGGGGCTTCAGGCTTCTCTCCTGCACTGTTTTCACCAGTGGAAATCACTGGGGCCATTCTCTCACCTTGCAATTCTCCTGAGTTGGATGGAGCAATGGAACACTTTAAAGGTGAGTTTCCCTGATTGCACATGTGACTACAAGTCAGGTCAGGCACCCATGACCCGACTCATTTCACACATATTGTGTATTTTGGCCCTAAGGGCGGGGATTTCATAGGGACAAATCCCAGTTCTTAACAGCAGAAGACAGCTCTAGCAGCAGTTGCTGCAAAACACAACGTTAGTGTGGCAGATTTTCAGAAGGCCAGCGTGGCCTTCACTCACCAGGGTTGGATGAGATATCAGGGCTAAATTAAGGACACCCACTCCATTCCTTCCACAGAAGTTAAATCAGGAGCTGCTTCAGGGACGCTGAGGATAGAACAGGAGTGATTCTGAGCCCAGTGGTAATTATTTCAGAATTGCCTGCCCCAAGGATTCAATACTCACAATGATCTAGCTTCAAAGTCATGACATGAAAAACAATTTAATCTGCAGAGAGTTTGGATTCATGCGTCTTATGTAACAAGAAGTGCCTTTTTTTGCAACTTGACTGTAAAACCAGTTGCATATTTAGAAGAAGAAGAGTTGGTTTTTATATGCCAACTTTCTCTACCACTTTGGGAAGAATCAAACCGGCTTGCAAACACCTTCCCTTCCCCTCCCCACAACAGACATCCTGTGAGGTAGGTGAGGCTGAGAGAGCTCTAAGCCAGCTGTGACTAGTCCAAGGTCACCCAGCTGGCTTCATGTGTAGGAGTAGGGAAACCAACCCGGTTCACCAGATTAGCGTCCGCCGCTCATGTGGAAGAGTGGGGAATCAAACCCGAATCTCCAGATTAGATTCTACCGCTCCAAACCACCGCTGGCTTTACCCAATTTATATATCCTTTTCATGATTCATCAACGCTGGTAGAGAGTATTATGGGGGGCATGTTACGATATTTTTATTAATTCTGGAGGTAAGGGACCCAAATGTGAAAATTTATTTATTTATTTACTTCATTTATACCCCAATTTTCTCCCCAAAGGGGAACCAAAGTGGCTTACAACATTACCATTTTATCTTCACAACAACTATATGAGGAGAGTGATGGGGATGACCAAGGCCTGGAGACCAAGCCCTACGAGGAAAGGCTGAAGGACTTGAGAACGTTAAGTCTGGAGAAGAGGAGGTCAAGGGGAACATAGTTTGTTCTCTTTAAGTATCTGAAAGGCTATTGCTTAGAGGAAGCCAGAAGGCTTGTTGGCAGCAGAGGATAGGACTCACAATAATGGGTATAAATTATGTGTGGAAAGGTATCGGCTGGATATTAGGAAAAATTTTTTTACAGTATGAGTAGTTCAGCAGTGGAATCAGCTGCCCAGGGAAGTGGTGAGCTCCCACTCGCTGGTAGTCTTCAAGCAACAGCTGGACAAACACTTGTCTGGGATGCTTTAGGTTGATCCTTCATTGAGCAGGGGGTTGTACTAGATGGACTTTATGGCCCCTTCCAACTCTATGATTCTAGATAGGTTAGGCTCAGAGTGTGTGTGTGGCCCAAGGTCACCTAGCAAGCTTCCATGATAGAGTGGGGATCTGAAACTGGGTCTCCCAGATTCTGTCCTAGCCTGGGTGGCCCAGGATAGCCCACTCTGGTCAGCTAAGCAGGGTTGGTAAGTATTTGAATGGGAGACCACCAAGGAAACCCAAGGTTGCTATGCAGAGTCAGGAACTGGCAAACCATCTCTGTGCATCTCGTACCTTGAAAACCCTACAGAGTCGCCATAATTTGGCTGTGACGTGGCAGCACTTTACTCACACACACGCCTAAATTCTAAACCAACACTGTATCCACTACACGACGCTGTCTCTCAAATGCTTTGAGCCAACATCTTAAAATCCTATACTGAAATAAATCATAATATTTTGACATATAATGGAATTGATATGCTTGCGCTCTTATTTTATAAGTTTTGGATCATAATGGATAAGTTCATTTCTGCCTCTCTCAGAGTGCAGCCAATGAGAGCTGGTGGAATGTTGGTGGCAGGTAGACAGTTGACTTAATTTTCCAATAGCAGAGGATACTATCCTGCCTCCCCTTCCCACTAATGCCCACCAATGTCCATGAAATGCTGCACATAGGGGATTAGGGGACCCTGATAATTGTCATGGGGGGGGGGTCTGTAGCCAAAGGGGGAATCAATCAAAATTGCTAATTTAGTCTGGATCCAACCCTAACAGTGCAACCTGAAGTAGAATTGTACCCTTCTAAGACCCACTGCATCCATGAGCTATTGGCATCTATGCAAGGCATAGCACTAGCACTAGAGTATTGGTCTAATTTAAAAATTAAATTAAAAAATGTTGGCTATGTGCCATCATGGTCATGGAATAGAAAATACTGGTCTGCTTGAAATTTTGCTGTTTGTCAGTACAGCTTTCAAACGCACAAGAAAGAGAGCGGCCAACCCAATTCTTCCGACGTTTCAAAACCCCATTCTTGATACCTTTCAATAGCTGAATAGATAGTTTGACAGCTATGCATCCGTTTGATTGGAGTGAGATGGGGTTGATCTCCACTGCCTGCTTCTGGCTTACCTCGGCTATCTTCAACATGAGGCACACTAGGAGGGCCTGAGAGGGTCTTCCTATGTCTGCACAGTTGTGCTCTAGCAAGGGGAAAGAATAGAATCCTCAGGCTATGTAACCACCCCTACCTCACCTCCAATCACTGCTGGTATGATAAACTATACAGGTTTAGGACTGGGCTGCCCAGGTTAAAATCTACAGGAACCATGTATTTTTGGAGGACACTGATTCATAGGGTCGCCATGAGTGGGAAAGGACTTGACGGCACTTAACATACATATCATGAATTGCAATTCACCATTGTTCAGCAGAGGTTGGTGGTGGGAAGTGCTGTCAAGTCACAGCTGTCTCATGATGACCCTGTAGGGTTTTCAAGGCAAGGTATGAACAGAGGTGGTTTGCCATTAAGGGCCTCTGTGTAGCAACCCTCGACTTCCTTGATGGCCTCCCATCGAAGCACTAACTAGGGCTGACCCTGCTTAGCTTCTGAGATCTAATGAAATTGGGCTAGCCTGGACCATCCAGGTCAGGGCCAGTAGATGTTACCTATACATAAAATGAGATTAACCTGCCTGATAGGGTTGTTGTGTGATCTCTAGGAATATTAACTAGCAAACACTTCACAAATTATACAGCCATATTAATGTTACAGAAACAACAAATGACAGCTGGCATTCTCAGGATTTACTTTCAGGTTGATAAACAGAACATGTGATGAGGGAAGCGATTTGCAGCCTAGAATTGGCATTGGGATAGTGCACAAACACCTGGTTTCTTTAAATGAAACAAAATCCTCTGGGCCAGATGAATTGCACCCAAGGGTACTCAAAGAACTTGCAGATGTAATTTCGGAACCTCTGTCCATTATTTTTGAAAAGTCTTGGCAAACAGGTGAGGTACCAGAAGATTGGAGGAGGGGAAATGTTGTCCCCATCTTCAAGAAGGGGAAAAAGGAGGATCCGGGTAACTACCAACCCATCGGCTTGACTTCTATACCAGGAAAAGTGTTCGAACAAATCATCAGTCAGTCAGTCCTTGAGCATTTAGAAAGGATGGATCTGATCACTAAGAGCCAGCATGGGTTTCAGTAGTGTGTGTGAAAAGGATCTTGGGGTCTTAGTAGACCAAACACTCAACATGAGTCAGCAGTGTGATGCAGTAGCTAAAAAGGCAAATGCAGTCTTGGGCTGCATCAACAGAAGTATAGTGTCCAGATCACGCGAAGTGATGGTATCGCTTTACTCCGCTCTGGTTAGATCTCAACTAGAGTACTGTGTTCAGTTTTGGGCACCACAATTTAAAAAAGATGTAGACAAGCTGGAACGTGTCCAGAGGAGGGCAACAAAGATGGTGAGGGGTCTGGAGACCAAGTCCTATGAGGAAAGGTTGAAGGAGCTGGGTATGTTTAGCCTGAAGAGGAGAAGACTGAGAGGGGATATGATAATCATGTTCAAGTACTTGAGGGGCTGTCATATTGAGGATGGTGCCAAGTTGTTTTCTGTTGCCCAAGAAGGTCGGACCAGAACCAACGGGTTGAAATTAAATCAAAAGAGTTTCCGTCTAGACATTAGGAATAATTTTCTAACAGTTAGAGCGGTTCCTCAGTGGAACAGGCATCCTCGGGAGGTGGAGGGCTCTCCTTCCCTGGAGGTTTTTAAGAAGAGGTTAGATGGCCATCTGTCAGCAATGCTGATTCTGTGACCTTAGGCAGATGATGAGAGGGAGGGCATCTTGGCCATCTTCTGGTCACTAGGGGTGTGGAGGGGGGAGGTAGTTTTGAATTTCCTGCATTGTGCAGGGGGTTGGACTTGATGACCCTGGTGGTCCCTTCCAACTCTATGATTCTATGATTCTATTCTATGATTCTATGATTGCCTGCCTATACGCTAGGGGAAAGTACATTCTGTGCATGACAGAAGATAACACCGAATTAAGCAGTGCTTTCAGTAAACTCATTGCACTCACTCATCATTCATACTCTTGTAAATCCATTCTCTTTGGTAGAGATAATTATACCCTAACATTCTAATTCAGGATAGGAATCAACAGGGCTTTAAGCTCCTTTGGCCAAATAAGCAGTTGCCTGAGCTAGGGAGCTTATTTCTTGTCCAGCAAGAAAGCATTTGGAATATAGAGTTCATTGGTTCTTGTAAGAAGAACCAATTCAATGTTTTGTTTTAAGTCATGTAATTTGAAGGCTAAAGCCCATGTTTTTGTGCAACCAGAGAAGATGTGAGTAGTTTGCAGTTAAAACTTCACTGGATTGTGAACTCAAGGGCAAGGCCTAGAAAGTTCACATTCCAACAGCTTAAGGCAAGAGAACCTCAGCAGCATTCCATGTACGAAGACAAGGAAGGCCAGGAACTGAGGGCAGAAAGTGGGAAATTCCTCTCAGGCCCCTTACAGGGCCGGGCCAGGGATTCCAAACTAGCCGTGTTCATTTGGACAACTTGTAATACAAAACAGGAAGGCCATGGCTAAGAAAAGGAACAAAGACTTCTTTTGATAAACAGGATTCTGTGGTATGCCCTTTCAGTAATAATAATAAAAAAGAATGGAAAGCTACAGATTTAACTGTGGTGGTAGAGAGAATAAAAGACATCAGCTCTGGGGTCCTTTCCACACCTAAAAATGTACAGTGTCTAATAAGTGTGTGTACATCTGTTAGTTATATGAATGTTCTCACTGAGTGACTATTTCAAATAATTTCACAGACACATGTTGCCTCAAGAACTCTAGAGCTGTTTTGAGAACCCAGTTATGAGTACAGGACAGAATTATTTTAAATGCAAGCCAGAGAAAGGTGAAATTTTGTACACATAAAGCCCGATGCAGCCTGATTTTGATAATCTGAAGGACAACATATCTCAGTAGAAACTCTCTGACCCACAGTGGAAGCCAGTGTATTCCACTGGAAGAGGAGGGATGAATAGAGCAAAATAAGATGTTTAAAGCGTCTCAGCTCTGTTTTCCAAACTGCAGTCAGAATTGTTTGGGGGATTTTTACATCAAGTTGCAGCTGCCTATGGTGACCCCCATAGGGTTTTCAAGGCAAGAGACATTCAGAGGTGGTTTGCCATTGCCTGCCACTGCATAGCAACCCTCGTCTTCCTTGGTGGTCTCCCATCCAAATATTAACTAGGGCAGACCCTGCTTAGTATCCAAGATCTGACGAGATCCGGCTGGCCTGGGCTATCCAGGTCTCGGCAGTCAGAAATATAAGCCTGAAAATTTGAGATGAACATTCAAAGGGCTTTCCCCCTTCATGTACAGTCTTTGTATGGGGGAGAAGAGAGATTTCCAAGAGCAGCCAAGAGCATAGCCTACAGTGATCTAAATATGAAAAGTGGCATCGGCACAGCAGATAAACTATGCAAGTGTGGCATATGGGTTGCTTCTGAAAAGAATGCATCATTTACATAAACTGTTTGGGTCTCTGAAGCCCTTTTCCACTCCACAAGAACAGCAAGGTAGTATGGTCTGATCCATTGCCCTGAGTGTCTCAGATGGGGTGCAAGAATTTTGATGCCACAGTATTGCCTAGTCTCCTCTGGCATGAATAACAGTGCCATGTACAGGCACCTGTACCACCCTGGCAGGTCCAGGCCTCTGGCACTGTGCTTCTAGTCACCACTTCTGAAAGGAACCTGTGCTAACTTAATCCTGTAAAGTCATGATTATGAATTTAGAGAAGGATTCCTCTGGATGAGTGTAGAATAGGGTGCCCTTGCCTACTTTATGCAGACTGAGGACTACAGGGTACAGTGCTTCCACTGCTGCACCATAGGTAGGGTTACCAGGTACCTCTTTGCTACCAGTGGGAGGTTTTTGGGGCAGAGCCTGAGGAGGGAGGGGTTTGGGGAGGGGAGGGACTTCAATGCCATAGAGTCCAATTGCCAAAGCGGCCATTTTCTCCAGGTGAACTCTATTGGTGGGAGATCCATTGTAATAGCAGGAGATCTCCAGCTACTACCTGGAGGTTGGCAACCCTAACCATAGGACTGAGCTATTAGTATATTTAGTCTGGGACATTTTGAAAATGAGGAAGTGAGATTCTCAATAGAGTTGTCAGCAATGTCTCATGTTAAAATTTTCCCTTCATAGACTCTGCTGTAGGGGAGCAGAGCCGAGGAATTAAAACCCACCTAAATCAACTACTTTAAACTGAAGAGACCATTGAATTCAGGGCTGGAAAAAAATCTGTAAAATAAGCCAATGCTGCCACCTTGGGGAAGGCACTAGATTAAAAAAGACTAAATTTCTGCCAAACCAGATTTAACTATGCTTCCCCTCTCTTGCCAATCTATTATTAGCTTGTTAGAGCTTAAGAGCGTGTATTATAAACAGTGGCATTTGTAAAGAAGGTTGAACTGCACTGACCAACGAACCATCTAGTCCAGCATCCTTTTTCCTACAATGGCCAGCCAGAGGCTTTTGAGAAGCCCACAAGCAAGGCAGAAATGAATGCAGCAGCCCTCTAGTATTCAGTTGATATTCAGAGGTACACCACCTTTGAATATATTGGTTTCATTTAACCATCATGATTAACAGCTATTGTTCCATCTATTCCCCCATTAATTTATATAGGTATCTTTTAAAGTCCTCTAGGTTATTGGCCCCTACCGCAACTTGTGGCCACAAACTGTATTAGCTAATACATAAATAAAAAGGTGTTACATGGGATTTGTTTCTAAAGTTTTCTTTGGGCCAGCATCAGCACTTGAAATTAGTATAAATGAATTATACGTCATATACGTCATATACATCAACCTCCAGGTACTAGCTGGAGATCTCCTGTTATTACAGTGGATCTCCAGCCAATAAGATCAGTTCACTTGGAGAAAATGTCTGCTTTGCCAATTGGACTCTATGGCATTGAAGTCCCTCCCCTCCCAAAATTCAGCCCTCCTAGACTCCACCCGAAAAGCCTCCCACCAGTGGCCAAGAGGGACCTGGCAACTAGGGCTGTCGATTAGGTTCATCCTGAACCGAAAAACAGCTGAATTTTCCCCGATTCGGCAGTTTCTAGTTCAGATCGAACCGAATTAAAAAAAGGCGGGAAAACAACGAACCGAATTCAGCGAGTTCGGGGCGATTGCTGAATAAATTCGGCAAATTCGGGGGCTCCGAATCAGCAGCATAACCATAAAGGCATTAAAAACACATTCGCGCCTTTCCGCGGCTCTGGGGGGGCATGTTTGGAGGTAGAGGTCCCAAACTTTCAGCGTAGCTTGAGGTGACCCTTCTTGCAAGAACCCCCAAGTTTTGTGAAGATTGGGTCAGGGCCTCCCAAGATATGGGGCCCGGAAGGGGTCCCCCCCAAAATCGCCCACAGGAATAAAGGCATTAAAAACACATTCACGCCTTTCTGCAGCTCCGGGGGGCATTTTTGGAGGTAGAGGCCCCAAACTTTCAGCATAGCTTGAGGTGACCCTTCTTGCAAGAACCCCCACGTTTGGTGACAATTGGGGCAGGGGGTCCCGAGTTATGGGGCCCAGAAGGGGTCCCCCCGCCCATCTGCCCATTACAGCATTTAAAAACACATTTGAGTTGGGCCGTACCATTACCCCGGCCCGGGGGTCTGACTAAAAGGCAATTAATCCTGAGTTATGGGGTCCCCCCCATCCACCCATTGGAATGAATGGGAGCAGGCAATCCTTAATGTGCATCTAGAGAGTGGAAAATCCAAGGCAAAACCTCCCGTGCCAGAGAGTGTGTGTGTGTGTGTTTGCTAGAATCATATTGGATTACTCCTGAGTCCTCCCAGTCCCTGCCCCTGATAGAAGAGAAGAAGACATCCACAGTAAGACCCATTTGGGGGCTTATCTCTATAATTTTTTTCCTGTGTGTGTATATGTGGGGGGGGGGAGATTCTCTGTGTTGGAGGGAGCCAAAGGGGGGTGGGTTTACCTATTCTGCTGGGGGTGGGCTTGATTGCCTCTCTCTTAGGTCTGTGCTTTCTACTGTTTTCACCAGTTGCCAACTTCATCTGGAGTTAAATGTGGGTCAGTGAGTCTCTCTCTGGCTGGTTCCTATTGTTTCCAATGGGCTGTGCAGCAGCTCCTGTTGTTTTGAATGGGCTAGCCTGTCATTCGTTTTGGTACATCCCCTGTAATGTATTTCAGTGGAGTCAATGCAAGTCAACCGACATTCCCCTCTCCCATTATCTTCAATGGGCTGGGTAGCCTCTCCCATTGCTTCCAATGGGCTGACTTGTCATTCATTTTAGTACATCCCTTTTAATGGCTTTATTTAAATGGGCAGATGGGGGGACCCCTTCCGGGCCCCATAACTTGGGCCCCCCTGACCCAATCTTCACAAAACTTGGGGGTTCTTGCAAGAAACGTCCCCTCAAGGTATGCTGAGATTTTGGGACCTCTACCTCCAAACATGCCCCCCCCCAGAACCGCGGAAAGGTGCGAATGTGTTTTTAATGCCTTTATTCCTGTGGGCGATTTTGGGGGGACCCCTTGAGGGCCCCATATCTTGGGACCCCCTGACCCAATCTTTACAAAACATGGGGGTTCTTGCAAGAAGGGTCACCTCAAGCTACGCTGAACGTTTGGGGCCTCTACCTCCAAAAATGCCCCCCCGGAGCCGCGAAAAGGTGCTAATGTGTTTTTAATGCCTTTATTCCTGTGGGCGATTTTGGGGGGGGACCCCTTCTGGGCCCTATATCTCGGGACCCCCTGACTCAATCTTTACAAAACATGGGGGTTCTTGCAAGAAGGGTCCTCTCAAGCTACACTGACAGTTTGGGACCTCTACTTCCAAAAATGCCCCCCCAGAGCCGCAGAAAGGCGCAAATGTGTTTTTAATGGCTTTATTTGGCCGAATTTTTTCCCAAAGAACTTGGTGCCGAATTCCACGGATCCAAATCGGGGGAGTTCGGACTTTGGCATTTCCCGAATGAAAACGGGCCAAATTTTGCTGAATCCGAATTTTACCGATTTTATCCAACAGCCCTACTGGCAACCCTATTGACAGCTGGGATATTCAGGAACAGGGATGTACCTAGCAGCTCAGCCAATCAGTGCCAGAGACTTCACTGCCACCAGTGAAATACAATATAGATATCAACCTATAAACTACGTACTACATTTGATAAGCCATCTGGTAATATCAGCACTTCCATCAAACTCTTTCTGGTTGAGTATATAGAGGTTCAATTGGCAGAAAAAAATATGCTAAAGTTATTGAAAACAGCTGTAGCTATTTATACAAGAAACTGCATTTAATTTAAAGATCAGAATTAGGAATAATGTATAAATATGTAGACTATCACTTTACTGTTTTTATTTCAATTGACAGGGAGCCATTTCATGCTGTTCTATAAACATGCTATTTGGGGTTACATTATGAATTCCCATGTGTTGAAGGGGATTGCTGTGCCATAGCCACTGATTTTGAGAGACAGAGTGGTGTAGTGGTTAAGGTGTCGGACTAGGACCTGGGAAACTCAGGTTCAAATACCCATTTGCAGTATGGAAGCTTGCTGGGTGACCTTGGACCAGTCATACACTCTCAGTCCTGACCCTGGCTAGTATTTGGATGGGAGACCTCCAAGGAATACCAGTGTCATGACGGGGAGGCAGGCAATGGTAAACAACCTATTAAAAGTCTCTTGCCTTGAAAATCCTGTGGGGTCGCCATAAATCAACTGTGACTTGATGGCAAAAAACAAACAAACACTTTTTAAAATGGTTGTTGCTATAAGATTCTTTACCTCTCCTGCCTTCTCTGCCCAGTTTTTCTGATGAAGGGCAGAAAATAATCTAATTTCCATGTTCTGTATAGGACAAAACATTACTGATACTTATATAAGTGCTTTTGGTAGAAAGGTTAGAGGTTTGCAGAAAATCCTGGGTTAATTAATTTGTGGATAATATACACATCCACATCTTTAGATTCTCAGCCAATGCAACCATTCTGGCTCAAAAGGAATATCTTTAAGAAAGTTTCATTGTCCATACCCATCCAGCTTTTGGCTGCATGCCTACCTATGTTTTAAATTAATGCTCATTTTCATAGTGATGTGAATATCTCTTTCCTCAGAACTGGTATGAAGCTGCTGACATAGGTCACTGGAGAGCTCCCAAGGATTTTGTTTTTAAATCATGTTCCCTGGCAAAACCTTACAAACCCTTTGATCAGCTTTCCTTGAAAGAGAATTAATATCATTTGCTATCTCAGTACTTTGCACAAATATGAAGGGTACTTTTGTTTGCCAGATGATGGACTCCTTACCCGTTGATTTACCTAACATAAGAGATATCTATCAGCCACTTTTGCTACGGTGAAAAAAAGTTGTCCCTCTTTAAAGAAAGAAAAGAAAAGAAAGAAGCAAGTCTGTGCATTTGTGAGTGATTCTTCCTGAGGAAGTTCCCAGCTCTAACCAGTAATGCACATCACAAATTAATAAAGAATATTCTTGTTGATGTATTAGCAAAATATAAAGGGACTGGGTTTTTCTAAGCTTTAGCAAATATACTGTAATCTCATATTGAGGGGGACTCTAAGACACAATGATCTCACAAAATAAATAGAAGTCTTCCAACATTTCTAAAACGTCCCTACCTATGATAATAAAAATAACCATTTTCTATCAAAGGTTCCAATGGCATGTGTTTGTCCTTGTTGCTGGATATATATTTGTCTGGCTAATAAAATATTGCACTTGAAAATATCTGAAGGAATTATCACCACAAAAGTCAGCCTTCTGCAGTAGGCTATTATCTACTGATGCTGAGGGAAGTTACGTCTCACTTACGAAATGATTTTGGGACAATGCTCAGAGCAAGTTGAGAATCCCAATGAGGAAAACATTGATATGCTTGCAACCATCTTTCCCTATTAAGGTTGATTTGATAAAGGGACATGCAGAACTTGAGTGATTGCTGAGATTTCTTTTTCCTCTGGATTTATTTCTGGATATGTATCCCACTTTTCCAGTTCCATGCCTCAAGATTAGCTCCAGCCAGAAAATGCAATATATACTACATAAAACCTATACAAATTGATATGATTCAGCCAACGTTTTCCACTGCTTTTAAAAGGAGAGCTAAGCATGATCTTAAATATAGTCCCATTGATTTCAGTTGGAGAGAACTTGTTTAACTTTGACTGGATTGCTCTCCAGCATTGTTAGGAATCTCAGATTAGTCATACCAATCCAATCGTTTATTACTTCTATTAAAGATATCAAAACTTTGAAGTTTGCTACCTGTACGTACCCATCAATGGACATCTTTGTATTGAGTCCAATAAGTCACATTTCACAACTGAGTCATGAAACATTTCATGGGTATTGCCCTTCTATAATAGACTATGGCAACCTTCCTTAAACCTGAGTCAATTCAACATCTTATCAAAGTGAAAAGAAAAAAGAAAAGAAAAACCAGATGAAAAAAGCAAGCAATAAGAATTAGGTCTGGTAGTAATCTAAAAAGTCAAGTTAAAAGCCCACTGGTCTAACTTTTAAATCTGTAATTTTATAGCAAGATACTAGAGTATCACTATGACATCCCACATGTTTAAAAATACCCTTGGCCAATGATGACTCTATAACTAAGCTCCACAAAATGTTCCCATATGTGAAGGAATAACAATCAATGGGTTTTTCTTTTCTTTTATGGAGCCCTCTTGTCCACAGGGTAGACTCTGGAAATGCAAATATTTTTGAATGATCATGCCAAATTAATGTTGATGAGTAGCAGAAGAGCAGCTGAGGCTGTCAAATAAGATCTTGCCCATCTAGGTATCATGAGTGCATAAGAAAGACTGCTCCAAGTAAACCAGATCTGATCCTAGTTCCCAATGAGTAATAGGCCATTTATGCTTGGTAATTAGCAGTGCGTTCCAGGCTGAAGTGACCCGCATATTTGAGTTTTTCACGCTGAACCGTCATTCAGGAAGTGACTGCGAAGCCAGCGCATACCTGCTTTGCATTTCTTAAGAGCCCCTTTAACGCGACCTTTTGTATTTGCTCTGCCCCTGCCTCAAAGAATCCCCTGAAGGAAGCATGCAAAATCACACAGCCCCGGCTTAGCTATGCAAACGATTATTGCTAATGGAAGGAATGAAGGAGCAGGCAAGTGGGGGCGGGAGTGGAATTTCTCCTTTTGTGTTGGGACTGTGAATAGGAATTTTAAAGCATCAAAATTGACCCTGCATAAATGGCCATAGATACCATTAAGAAGCCTTAGCCATTTCTATTTATTTAATTAGTGCATTTTTATTCTACCCTTCCCCCAAGGAGTTCCGGGAAGTGCCCATGACCCTCCTACATTTTACCTTCAAAACGGCTCCATGAAGAAGATTAGGCTGACAGACTGGTAGGCCCCAGGTCACCCAGTTAACTTCCATGGCAAGTGGAGATTGGAGCCCAGTTCCCCCAGAATCACTCCAACACGCTAACTACTACTGGCTCACCACACATCTTTACAGAAGTGATGTAGTTATTTTGGTGTATAATTTGTGAAAGGTGTCCCACTAGAGAACTTGTACAGAAAGTCTAAGCCGCAGTCAGTCTGAGTAGACAATACTGACTTTGATGGACCAAGGGTCTGATTGAGTATAAAGCAGCTTCATGTGTTCATGTGTGTAACTTGAAATGCTCCATTTTAAGCCACACTCTACATAATAGAAAACAGTATTTCTAAGGAGCACCATATGACATTCATTTATTGTACTGGAGGCATAATTCATCTGTAAAAGGACCTCAGTGTAGGGTATTTCCAGGGGTCTACTAGCTGGCTTTAAGTACTGGCCTTTGGCTCTCCCTCCACCAACCATTCATCTTGGTCACTTGTTATAAGCTTCAGAAAGTTGCTTGATTTCAGTCACAGTTCTTGAATAATTGCTTTAGTACTGTTTGAAGACACATGGAGATGATTGGGTCAGTTGCTTGATGGATTTGAGCAAAGGCAAGACTGCATTAGAGTAGAGGTATTAAGGAAACAATTATTTTAATGAGGCCCACCTGCAGCCTTGTTCAGGCTCTTGAAATTCCGTAATCATTGGGCAAATGTGTCGTCATATGGTGACCAGGTAGGAGATGGGTGCAGGGAATCCCACATTTCTTGAATCATCTTTCATGTGACATATAGGCAATTGATTAATGAGTCAACATAACATCTGAAGTAGTCTCTGAGGATGCATTGGATTCAATCCTGGCCAACTAAAACTACTTTTGCATTAAAATGCACCACAAAAATAATGCATTCCTATGACTCTTACTTGCAAGTGACTCTTACCACAAAACTATGGAAATTACTTGTGAATAAACCTGCACAGTATCAGTGGTAGATAAAACAGTTTTTAACTGCCTTGGGAGAAGCCATCAATGCAAACAGCCTTTTGCGATTAAATGTGTTTTAATGTTAAGTGCCATTAAGTTGCTTCTGACTCCTATGAATTATTGTCCTTCAAATTATTGTCTTGCAAACTGAGGGTCGTGGTTTCCTTTATAGACTTAATCCATCTCATCCTGGATCTTCCTCTTTTCCTGCTGCCTTCAACTTTTCCTAGCATTATTTGTCTTTTCCAGTGACTCTTGTCTTCTCATAATGTGACCAAAGTACGTTAGCCTCAGTTGAGTCACTTTAGCTTCTAGGGACAGTTCAGGCTTGATTTGATCTATAACCCACTCATGTCTTTTTGGTAGTCCGTGGTATCTGTGAAACTCTCATCCAACACCACATTTCAAAGGAACCTACTTTCTTCCTGTCAGCTTTCTTCATTGTTCAAGTTTCACGACCATACATAGAAATAGGGAATACTATGGCATGAATTAACTTGAACTTGGTCGGCAGTGACAAATCATTACACTTAAGAATCTTTTCTAGCTACTTCATGGCTGCCCTTCATGCCTAAATCTAATTATTTGCAATTTGCTGATAGCTATTCTAATCTTCAATGGATTTTCCCCCTCTGTCACCAAGTCCATGATTCTTTAGCATAATATAAACAAATACAAGTAGCTTTTATGAATCAATAACAAATATCATCAGAGAAATCCCAAGAAATTTTGAAATGAAAGCTCTTTTCATGGTACAAGAACCTTTTCTGTTAACAAAAATGATTAGATTTATAACTATTATTTCAGTGTGACAACATGTCCAGGTCAGACAATGTTTCACTTGGCAATGGCACAATAACAGGCTTTCTTAAATAATATTAATAGTCTTGTCTGAAATCAACAGTCTATGTATTCATTGTTCTTGGCAGCAGGGGGCAGTGAATTCACTGAGGAAAAGAGAAATTTATGACTAGCCAAGAACCTACCCAGTTATGGTGGAATTACAGCAACTGAAGTTAAGGTTCAGCTGGAATTTTACATTTTACAGGCAAAAGATTACTTTAAAGCTTTGCATTATTCTAGAGACCAAAAATACCTTTGGAAAACTGCCTGACTCTCTGATGTAAGGTGAATGGCTTACATGAATGATCACTGGTTCAAAATCCACTTACAAGGCTGGGATATAAAACTTTGGAAAGCAGAAGCTGCTTCATACAGGCTCATTTTCACTCGGTGAAAATGGGATCACCTCCAGAAAGATCTAACAAGAGCTGAAAAAGGCAAAAGTTCCAGGACAGAAAAAAGTTCTGTCTTAACGTCATGAATAACTTGCTTATGGAAGAACCCAAAATGTTGTGGTGGCTGTTAGCCTAGGTAGCTTATAAAATGATTAGGCCAGTTTGTAGGCGTTTTTCCACCCAGGACAGGCATGTGTAGCATCCCAACTGCTGTTGTGACTGCCTGTACAGCAGCAACAGGGCTTCCACAAGGCTGATTTTTCTGCAGTTCCCATGATCTAGTCCCCTGGCAGTGGCCGCCACCCTCCCCCCCACATCACAGAGCATTATCATGTGTGTTCCTGAACATTCCTATATTGATATAACATTATAGCCATATGTGTTTCAGGTTCTCTGATTTTCCAGTTTTTATTTTTTTAAGTACACATGAACACATGAAGCTGCCTTATACTGAATCAGACCAGAGAACGGATTTGTTGTAGGACTGCAAACCATCTCAAGAGCCTCCTTAGAACCAAGTTGGTCCGCAAATCTCCTTACTTTTAAAAGTATTGTAGTGGAATTACTGAGGAACTATACATCCCAACAGCCCTGACTCTGACCTAAGTAACAGTTGCCTTTTTCCTGAGGGGAGGAGGGAGATGATGGCAAAAAGGGGAGAACAGAGGTCCGAGGGGAAAAGACACTGAAAGAAAGCCCTGTGAGAGCTGCAAGGACACCAATGGGGCTTGTGGAAGCTGAAGCAGAGGATTTGACTGAACTGAAGCTGCAGGTAGAGACTTGTTACATTGACTTTGTTAGGAGAGACCTGGGAAGAAGGGCCTGGAACCTGGGAGGACATTCCTGCAGCTTACCTGGCAAGCATAAAAGGCCTTGTTCAAAGACTTACCTTTGAAACTCAGTTATTACTTCCCTGCCTTCTCAGTTGAAGCTGCTCTGTTGACTTACCTCATTAAAGTTCTTGTTGCTATTAACTACAGCTGTTGGAGCCCATCAGGGTTGATAATTAGGGTTGCAAACCTCCAGGTACTAGCTGCAGATCTGCTATTACAAGCAGCCGATAGAGATCAGTTCACCTGGAGAAAATGGCCACTTTGGCAATTGGACTCTATGGCATTGAAGTGCCTTCCCTCCCCAAACCCGGCCCTCTTCAGGGGCCACCCCAAAAACCTCCCGCCGGTGGCAAAGATGGACCTGGCAACCCTACTGATGATAGAAGTGCCAGGCCTGAAGTGCCTTCCTCACCTGCTTCACACAGGGTTGCCAACCTCCAGGTGGTGGCTGGAGATCTCCTGCTATTACAACTGATCTCCAGGCGACAGAGATCAGTTCCCCTGGGAAAAAATGGACAGTCTGGCAATTTGACACTATGGCATTGATGTCCCTCCCCTCCCCAAACTCCGCCCTGCTCAGGCTCTGCCCCCAAAACCTCCCGCTGGTGGGGAAGAGAGACCTGGCAACCCTAGCTTCAAAGCTTAGGAGCATAGGGACTAGGGTTGCCAACTGCAAACCAGTTCCAGAGCACCTGAGGATCCCCCAGAATTACACCTCATCTCCAGACTACAGAGATCAGTTCCCCTGGAGCAAATGGCTTCTCTGGAGGGTGTACTCTATGGCATTCTATCCTGTTGAGGTCCGTCCCCTCCCCAAACCCCGCCTTCTCCAGGCCCCACCCCCAAAAATCTCCAGGTATTTCCCCACCCATAGCTGACAAACCCAATAGGTACACTACCAATTTGTATTGCTATTACACTATGTAGTCTATCTTGAAGGGATTTTTCAAAGATGACATTCGTATGCCGGGGGAGGGCAGGGTATGAATTGAATAAAATAAATAAATACCCCCTAATATGAGTATGCTAAGTCCAGCAGTACTAATACTTCTGTAATCTTGGAACAGTTCTTAGGCTAGTACACTCTAATGTTTCACTGGCCTTTTGTGTCGAGGTCTGCATTGTTGAGTCATGCTCAGTTCATTGGCTGTGATAACCCCAACAAGACTTCTCCGACTCAGAAATGCTACTTCCTGGCCAGCTAACCTTCATATAATATCTCCACACTAGGCTTTCCTCCCTCTCGCGTTTGAGTGCTGCTCTTCTGTGAATTCTGGCAGGGATTAGAAAAGAATGCAAACCCCCTCCCCAGTTCAATACTGAAAGGAGACTGAAACACAGGATAGATCATCTTAGCTTGCTCAGATATGTACAAGCGAATAGCTAGACGAGACCCCCGGTGCAATCTCCAATTGATATTTTTTTGGCAGAGCAGCTCTCCCTGTGTGCCTCTATCTTCTTGCTCACACTTGATATGAAATCATACAACTGGCTTCCAAGCCTACATTTGGAAAAAGAAACAGATGATGTGCTCAGTTCTTGGAAGGTGGCTTGATTAGAATGAATAATCTTTAGCAAGCTATCTTGTTCTCGTAAAGGAAATGTGCCAGTTTGATTCAAGTTAGAGGAATGGAAAGATACTCTGGTTTTAATCAAACAACTGTGATCATGCAAAAAGGCAATACATTTATGCTTTTACATATGTTCTGGGTGACTTTTAATATATGAATGTGCTCCGTTCTCAGCCAAAACAGACATAGCAAAGATCATAGCTCTCAGTCAATATGCCAAAGGTAACTTGCGTGAAATGAACATGCAGCCCCAATTCAGATCCAGGCCTCATGATGAGCAGAGAGGGGATTTAGCCATTCGGGCCCCACTCAATTTGCTAATAAAAACTCCCCCCCCACACACACACCCCGGTTATTTTATTTTGAGAGAGGAAAAGAAGGTTTTTAAAGGCATGAACCCTTCTGCAGGGAGGAGGAGCTCATCAAAGCTTTGCTGTCCATTCAGATAAACTGTGCCAGAGCATGGCTGTATATTAGCTCCTGTGACTTCACAGGAGATTTATATATATACATACATACATACACATACATACGGCTACAATTTACAAGCTATGAGAGAGACCTCCAACATCCCCTAACACCCAGTGATCCTTTGCCTTTAGGGTTTCCAACCTCCAGGTGGTGGCTGGAGATCTCCTGCTATTACAACTGATCTCCAGGTGATAGAGATCAGTTCCTCTGGAGAAAATGGCTGCTTTGGCCATTAGACTCTATGGCATTGAAGTCCCTCCCCTCTCCAAACCCTGCCGTCCCCAGGCTCCACCTCCAAAATCTCCAGGTAATTCCCAACCCAGAGCTGGCAGCCCTATCCTGGGGAGCCTGGTGATGAAGCAGTCTCTTTGGCGAAACGCACACTAATCTAGAGGTGGCATCTGGATGTTGGATTCCTCCGATTCTATTCTATCCAAGTCTTCTCTTTTCAACATACCATCTTGGAGGGGGCACGGGGCTCCGTGCTCCTTAATTAAGCCATACGAGATTTTTTTCTGCATTAAATTTTGCAGTTATTTAATATTGTGTTTGGAGAGATTTGAATATATGTGTGTATTGAATCTTGTTTGTACATAGTTATCAATTGTATATTATTTCATGCAAAGGAGTGTAATGAATTAATTAAATGTAAAATTGTGGTCTACTCAAGAGTAAAGATAAGACTTTAACATTGCATTTGAGCCTCGTGCTGTTGTTTCTTATTGAAAGTACCTGGAGGTTGGCAACCCTAGCTAGGAAACACCCCATCCTGGTTCTTGCAGAGCTTTCTTATATTGCCCATCTGTGGATTTATTACAGTTTGAAAATCAGAATTCGCCACCACCACATTGTGGTAACTGTGTTGTAGTTTCTTTTTGTACAAATGGTTTCCTATGTGAACTAGGTGGCCTGCCTTATACATTAGGCTTGGTACTGAGCAGAATCAAACCAATACTCAGGGATACATTTGATCAACTGCAGGCCACTTGGCAAACACAGCACATCAGCAACAGTACTGCATTTTTTCAACATGGTGAGCGACAGAGTGCAGGGGGAGGGAGGGGCACTCCAAAGACAAGTGTACCGGTGCAGCTGGCCTTCTTTACGATCCTAGCCCTGGGGGCAGCCACCTATGGTTCAGGCAAGGAGCCTGAAGTGGGAAAGGCTTGTTTTTATTGACAAAACAAAACAGTAACCCTATACTCCCATCTTTTCGGCTCCCTTTCATTTCAGAGGCCACACAGGTCTAACAGCACCTGAAAATGATTTAGCAAATTCTTTAGATATTACAACCAAGTCTCAAGTTAAATTTAGGATCCAAGCTGTTCCTCCTTGATATAATAAAAGAGGCCCAATCTGTCAGCAAGATACTAGACTGTGGCGATGTGGTGGCTGGCATTAAAAAGAAATGTCACCAGAAACATGCCCTCGTAACGTTAGATACAGTTGCTCCATTTGTGGCAACAGAAACTTGCAAAATACATCCTGGCTTCTGCAGATGCCCCTCTCACAGTCAAAACAGTACGGATGTAATTGTTGACAATTTATAGGCAGATCGAAAAAAAGGCATGTAAGATCTTGCAGCCCATTAGGACAACATGTAATTACATGCTCGAGGTGAATCACTTTGCAGAATTGGGACTATGGTTACTGTTGTACACTCAGGCTGGAAATACAGAACACAAGTGTGGCTTATGAGTTGCAGATGCTGCATCCTGACACTACATTGATTCTGAACTGGTATTTGACCAAAAGAACAAAAAGGACCTTTATACCCTATTGAGTTACAGCACCCTAGAGAAAAGTGTGTGATTTTTTGAAAGATGATCGTGAGTCCCAATTTTTTCATAGGGAAAAAGAAAACATATATGTATATATTTCTAGTTGCTCCTTTCATTAGTGAAGATGAATATTTCATAAACAATCTCTCCGTTTTTCTCTTGAACTTATTTTTCTACTAAAGGGTCCCCCCCATCTGAGAAGACATTTAAACTATATAACTTATCCAATTCTTCAAGAGCCTCCTAATCACCTTTGCCTGGTTTGTTTTTGTGGTATGTGTATCCATGTTTTAAAATATTTTCTGATATACCCAGCTTTCCCTCACTCACTCAGTAAAGATCCTTGTGCTGTGGCAGCAGCTGTTGCTGAAGCCATGTTTTTTTTTAAAGAAAATCTGCACAGCCAATCAGATCTCCAGTGATCAATCAGAAGTCCTATTGGGGAAAAGCCCCACCTCGCCCCCCACACTTTCTAAAAATACTTGGTGGGCACTAAAAAAGGTGTCAACAGGTTCATAAGTGCCATGGTGGGGACCCCCTGGGGTATGGCATGTATTATGTTTGTTGTATGTATTTTCCTGCTCTGGCTGTTTCATTTTCTATATTTGTGAGACCATTTTCTGCATTGTTGGACATATCATTTCTAATTTTTTTTTGCTTTGTTTCAGATTTGTGTAGTCCTAGTACTGTTGCATTGCTTAGTAGATGCCTCATCCTATGGATTGCATTGACTTGCACTGGGTAATCCACCTTGAGTCTTGGTGAGAAGGACAGACTATAAATGAAGTAAATAAGTAAGTAAGTAGGTAGTTAGATAGGTTGGTAGAAAGGAGGTTCACTGAGGGAATGCCAAACAAAACAGAGACGTCTTCACATGCTGGCAGAAGACAATGATAGAGAGAGAGAGTTGAATCTATCTGGGGAGAGAATTCTATGATTTTGGTGCTATTACCAAGAAGGCCCTTTCTCAGGTTGCCACCCATCAAGCCTCAGGTATGTCCATGTGGGAGTAGGCAATCCTTTTGTTGGGCCCATGGAGCTTTAAAGGTTAATACCAGCAACTTGAACTGGGCTTGGAAGCAAACTGGGAGCCAGTGTACATGGACCATGACTGGAGTGAAATGGTCCATATAACCTACTCCAGTCAACATTCTGGCCACAGCATTCTGTACCAACTGTAGCTTTCAGACAGTCTTCAAAGCCAGCCCCATGTAGAGCTTATTGCAGTAATCTGATCTAGATGTTATCAGAGCAAGCACCATAGTGGAAAGATCTTTTTGTCTAGGAAAGTCCACAGTTGGCTCACTGGCTGAAGCTGGTGAAATGCACTCCTGGACACCACCATCACCTGCTTATCCAACAGGAGGTCTCGGAATATGTATTGTCAGAGGAGATACCATACTATACAGCCCACAGAACAGTGGTCTCTTCTTCCCTTACCATACCTTTTAACCTAGATAATTTAATCCAATTGTTCTTACCCCATGTACATCTCATTTACTGAGGAAAGGTTATCTGAGTGAATTCTGCTTTAGTCACTTATTTGTCTCTTACATTGTGAGGAGTTTCTTGGTAATGCATTTCAGTACTGTTATCTGGGGATTTTCAGCAACAAAATAGCATTCAGCATTATTCACATGAAGGTGAATGCCAGAAACAACAACTGTAATAGATTAGCCGACTCAAGCCTGTTGGAAGATCAATTATGCACAACTTCAGACATCTTACACTTATTTTGTTTTCATGTTGAAAATGCACATTCTTGCACAGAAACCTCAGCATTGAACCCATGTTTATTTTCTGCAGATTAAAAGTCTGAAAATAATTCATTACTTTATCTGTTCAATGTTTAGTGTTAACAGCACCATTTTCTAAGGAGAGAGGGTGCTTACAAAAGTAGGGCTTTAACAAAAATATGCAGCCAGTTGACCAACTCCAGTTTGATTAATTCCCCATCAGTGGGAGTCTAGAATATATAATTTCACATAGTGCTTGTATTCGGTCAGTCTTTCTAGTTTATAAAGATACAAAACAGTACAGCGAGAAGCTTATACCAAAATCATAAACAGGGGTCATTAAAAAGCTTTTTGATTAAAAATGACAGGAGAAGGCCCAAAGGGGAGATAGGGTAAGCATACAAACAATTCTAGACTCCAGTTTCTAAAACACAATTTAAAACAAGCAATTCCTGGGGCCAAGGAAAGAAGATTCAAGTCACACGTCTGTATCATAGGAATTAAATTTTCAGGTCGTCTCTCACAGGATTAACATTACTAGGGCTGCATTAAGCACTTCCATCATTTTTTTCCTAGCCTGCACTTTTCCTAAATTGGTAAGAAATCCAGAATGTCCTCCTCTAACATCGTTTGTTATGGTTGCTAGATATGTTTCTGTTGCTAATGATAATTTTGTTCATTTGGAGACTGGTTGTGTTGTGCTGCTTGGTTGTTTTTTCAAAGTCCTCCAAGTTCAGACAGGCCACATTTCTTGGTTTTGGGTTGGTGGTACTCCTGAGTAAGTTGATTTTAGAAGTGTTCATGTAGCATTCAGAAAGATAAAACTACATATCTGTATAATAATAAATGCCAAGAGAGGGACGTTCAACTTTGAGAAGTCTGTAACTTCTGTGGGTAATGGTATTTGTTCTAGTATAACAGTGAAGTGTAGTTAATGTATGCTTCAGTGTGGTCCAGTAGAGGTGGAGACTTGAGCCTAATTCTCCTAAATTGCACAGTACAATTTAGAGAATTGGGCTCAAGTCTTCACCAGAGACTCAACAACCTTGTAGAAGTCCAGTCTTTAAACTTCAGAGCCGAGTCCACGATCACTGAGCATGGGGTAGGAACTTGGAAATTCTGTGCATGATGGCTCCTGTATGCCTACTGCCATTTATCATGAGCAACTGCCACAAGGAGGGTACAAATTTCGCACATCATTGTAAACTTCTCAATATAGCGGCATTAAAAAAAACTTTAATATTGGCATTGACATGATTGATGGGCCATTTGCACAGAGGCAGAGCTGATTATTGGAGTGGTTTCCCAGTGGCTACCAAGCATCCAACAATTAAGAGAACAGGCCTTGCAGTTTCTTACTATAAAACAGAAAATGGGATATGGGCGGGAAAGAAACCAAGAATTAATTTCAGAATCATGCAAAATGAGAAGAAAAGAGGTGGACTTGCCTTACCAAACATTAAACTTTATTACCAAGCAGCTGGATTAGCATGGATAGAGGAGTGGATAAAGAAACCAGACCAAACAGCTCTAAATATTGAGAAGGGGATGTGGCCCAAAGGATTTCATTACTACCTATGGAAAGCTAAGAGCAAAGAAATTTTTGGAGAGAAACATGTTATCAAAGATGGATTAATGAAGATATGGCTTAAAAATAGAAATAATTAAGTTCAACGCCTCCACAAGTAATGTCTCCCACAGATGCATATTTGTCTAAGGGGGAGAAGAAGAAAGCAGATATGGTCACATACCAAGATATGCTGAATGACCAAGGAGAAATAAAAACATGGAATGAAATCCAGAAGAACAAAAATATTGATTGGTTGACTTATAATCAAATGATCATGAAAGTATATCAGGATTGTCTATCACAGGGCAGGATAAGAAAAAACACAGAATTTAAAGACCTAATTAGTAAAGAAAAAGATCATGTTCTGGGAAAAATTTACAAACTTTTACTTAAAAATGAAACAGAACAAGAACAAGTCAAGACATGTATGGTAAAACGGATGGAGAATTTCAAAAAGGAGATAACTTTTCAACAGTGGGAAAGACTTTGGACTAAATTGATTAAATTCACGGCCAGTAATAATTTAAGTGAAAACTGGTATAAACAATTTTTTAGATGGTATATAACACCGATGGATATTAAAAAATGGACGATACATATGATACCTGCTGTTGGAAATGCAAAGATATAGATGGAACATATTTTCATATGTGGTGGACATGCAAGAAAGTTAAGAAATTTTGGTTACAAATCCATCAAGAAATGCAGAAAGTTTTAAAAATCAGATTTCCGTTGAACCCAGAGACTATGCTAATAGGAATTGAACCTGATAATTTGGACAGAAATGCTGGAGAATTATTTGGTTATATGACAACAGCGGCCAGATTGGTACTGGCATCATTGTGGAAACAGGAAGATGTGCCAGATGTGGAATGGTGGCAACAGAAAATGGATGAATTTGTGGTGATGGCCAAGCTGATCAGCTTGATGAAAGAGAAGACAACTGATGATTTTCAAAGAAAATGGAAAGGATATTTAGATTATATACAACAAAAGGGATAGATTGTTAGAAATAAAATTAAGATTATATAAAACTTAATTCAAATAGATGAAATTTATTAAATAAATCATGAAGATAATGTATAAGACTTTTGAGATGTAAGATGACAGACTCCCTGAAGGAGTATAAACTGTATGAATGTAAGTGTGATTATATGTTTGTTTGTTTATATATATTGAAAATTTAATAAAATATTAAAAAAAAAACAGAAAATGAGATGACCCAGGTTATTAAAAGGATGATCCATTTCCAAAAAGTACTGTTCATAGTTAACAAACCTGATGATGTCATGTCGCCTTTATAACCTGGGTCTGTCAAGGGACTTGTCCAGCTCGGGGGCAAGTTGGTAGGGCCTCCTTCCAAGTGGCAGTGAACCACACAGCTGGCTTCCATCCACGTGGGTTCAGATACTGCCATCTTTGTTGTTCCCAGCAAGCAGGCTGGGAGGTCTGCCACATCGGCCTGCACCGGGTGGGCTGATGTTAAGGATCACGCCCCAATGCCATGCCAGTGCCTATTGCTATAACAATAAAGTTGTGGCCATTTCATCCAGCTACTGTCTCTGGGCCTTATTGTAAACCAGGGCCCTGGGAATGTTGGGGGAGACTCGGCCGCTGGGGGGTGGGGTCTGGTCCGGGGAAACGGAGGTGGCTGTGCCCTGCTCCCCATAAGCACTAGGCCAGCAATGAGATGGCCCAGGTTATTAAAAGGATGATCCATTTCCAAAAAGTACTGTTCATAGTTAACAAGCCTGATGATGTCATGTCACCTCTATAACAAGGCATTTAAAGTTATTTTTGCATTGCTTATTATGTTGTACTGCATCCTGACACCATTCGGGCCAGGCTTCAGCAAGTGTATGTCAAAATGCCTTTGCCCTTCTCTCTTAATCGTAGTTTGAAAAACAGAGTGAGTGGAGGTATGCAGACTTTTAATATCTATTTTATATGCTGCTCTGCACTGTTATCTGCCACATAGCATGTATTGCTTTCTTGCTTCGCACTGATCACTGTTGACTGATTTTACTGACCGTTCTTTTCAGCATGTTTTTATTTGTTCACTGTCCCAAGAACTTTAATCAAATATATGCAACCAATGGAGTTTTGGATCCAAGTAGCTTTTCTGCTGATGAAAAAGAGGGAGGGATTAGGCAGTTGCCCCTGTTCCTTGCTGGTGGTTCTAAGGCTGACAGTGGAAAAATAGGAAGAAGTGGAGGTGGGCAGTGGCATTGTGCTGGTACATGATGTCACTTCCACTGAAAACTGGATGTGAAGTCATTGCTGCAACAGTAATGCTGTAGGATTCACCCAAAGCTCTATAGTTTAACCATAACCTTTTGAGCGAATCCTAGAGTGTGACCCCATATATAATGACAACACTTCCAGTTTTTGATGGATGTGACATCATGTGCTGGTATGATGTCGGTATGCCTGTCCCTTCCCCCCCATTTGTCCTCCAGGGGCCATCCCTAGGAGGGATTCTCTTCTCACCTAAAAAAGGTTATGCTGGAGGTCATGAGACCTAGATGTACAAAAGTCACATGTGACATCTACTTTGCACATGGGATTGGGATGGTTTGTAAGGAGGAGAAATGGGTGAGCTTGAGTGGGAAAGCTGGCTGAGCCAAATCCAGTTGATTGATTCCCTGCAAATGTTCTTCTGAGCCACTAATTTGAGCTGCGGATAATATATTTAAAAAACCTTCTGGAATCAACTGATCAGGAATGTATTTGTCGCTGCTACTGTGACAGCTTGCTGGGGATATTTCCGTTGCAGGTAGACAGGAAAAAGTTATCGGTTAGCACCCATAACTTAATTCACCATAGAGGATCAGCATTTACATATTACCCTAATGCTTAAGTCACACTTGGTTAAAGGGCCTGAGAAATTTTAAACGCTTTCAGATATCCTTATAAAATTGGCAAATAGCTCCATGAGACAAGCTTGAAGTAATACCAGATAAAGTAATATTCCAGCGAGTAAAAGAATAAATCAACTGTAGCGTTTGTAATCTTATCCATTTAAAGTGCTATTACCTAAATTAAAAACGTTTCTTGCCATTGTCTGCATGACAAATTCTTGCTAGACAAACCTAGTAGGGAGCTTTTAAAAAGCACAATGCTAATGGCATTCTAATCTCTGTAGACTTCATATGTTCTCAATTCATTATTTCTCTTTGAAGAAAAGACTTGGTTTTTGCTTCCATTATTATGCACCAATGGTGCTACATAAATAATAATAATTTCAATGAATAATAAACCTAGGTATTAAAATAGGGAATGTAGTTTCTTAGGTTTGCTTGAGATGTGGCCTCAGTCTGGAGGAATATGAAATTATCATTTAAACTCAATACATTGCATGAAGAAACAGAAATGTAAGGCAAAACTGGCCCTGGATAAACTCTAAAATGTTATCCTCAAGATCACGTTGCTCCTCCATTTAGAATGTTGCCTTTTTATCACCATGTTGCTAACTACATTGCAATTTCACATCTCAGTGAAGCACGGAAAAACAAAATAATTTCCTAAATAGGACAAGAGACTTCCACTTATAAATGCTACACTATCTGACCAAATATGCCCCGTTCATTTGTGAATCTATAGGGCATTTTTCCTCTGAATTTTGCCAGCCCACATAAAAATCCACACTGGTTTAGAGCATAAAATTAAGCTAATTTGCAAGTATGTTTGTGAGTGTGTGTGTGAGAGAGAGAGAGACCTTTTAAATTCCCAAAATATTTTTAAAATTGCATGTCCCAACTGAAGGATGGGTGGTTGGATCACTTATAAACATGAATGTCACCTTATTTATTTGTTTATTAGTTATTAAAACAGTGTCATGAAGGTGATAATAAGGTTTCAAGAGACAATTGCAATGCATTCTAGTTGAAGACAGTGGAGAAGCTTTTATTAATGAAGATAGCCACATCCCTACATCAGAGTTGCCAGGTGCCCCCTGGCCTCAAGCACGGGATGGGGGGTAGGGTTGCCCGATCTAGGTTGGGAAACTCATGGAGATTTAGGGATGGATCCTTGGGAGGTCAGGGACTTCAGTGGGGTACAATGCCACAGAATCCACCATCCAAAGCATTCATTTTCTTCAGGGGAACTGATCTCCGTAGTCTGGAGGTGAGCTGTATTTCCAGAGGATCCCCAGGTCCCACTTGGAGACTGGCATCTCTACCCTACATACAGACAAGCAGTGCAGTCCTAAGCAGGCCCTATTGGAGGTCCAGCCACTTCCAACTTTTGAAGCCATAATAAAAAAAATATTTAAAAAATGACAACACATGATGTACACAAAACTAAGCTGTGAAATGAATCAAAGGCAAGCAAAAATTAACAAGTTCCTAACTTTGAGGCCCCATTGAACCTGAAGCCCAAGCCAAATCCCCCCCACCCCCGCATTTGCAGTGATTTAAAGCAGTGGGGCATCTTCCTAAACTAGGGTTGCCAACCTCCAGGTGGCGGCTGGAGATCTCTTGCTATTACAACTGATCTCCAGCTGATAGAGATCAGTTCACCTGGAGAAAATAGCCACTTTGGCAATTGGACTCTATGGCATTGAAGCCCCTCCCCTCTCCAAAACTTGCCCTCCTCAAGCTCTGCCCCCAAAATCTCTAGGTATTTCCCAACCCAGAGCTGGCAGCCCTATCCTGGGGAGCCTGGTGAGGGCAAGGTTTGGGGAGGAGAGGGTAGAATGCCATGCAGTCTACTTTCCAAAGCAGCTATTTTCTCCAGAAGAATTGATCTCAGTCGGCTGGAAATCAGTTGTAATTCTGGGCAATCTCCAGCCACCACTTGGAGGTTGGCAAGCCTAATTGACTGTCAGATGTGGGTCCAGTCTGATCTTACTGGTGTCGCAGAGTTCACTTCTGACAACTGGAGTGACTTGGGAACCAGAAACCTGTGGGAAGAAATCTTGGTACAGCCCCTTCCAGTGCCAGAATCCCCCTAACTTTGGAACGAGTGATGTTAGTAAAGGAACAAGGTGCCTGTGATATGTTAGTGTATTATATGTCATAACATATACATAACCCCACCATATGGGGCTTCTGACATTTTGTCAGTGGTATGGGGCTGATTTGTTGCAGCAGTTTCTATACAACTTGAATAACATTAGAATGGGCCAAATGGAAGAAACCCAGTCCTTACCTTCCTTGCTCCCTAGTCTCTCCAGTCCAGCTACCTATGATTCAAAGGTGAGGTATGCAGAATTTCCGTCTTGGTTAAACTTGGTCATCACTGCACACATTTATTAGATAAGCCCTGATAGTTACCAAAGTTGAGTACAATTTTATTTGGTACATGACCAGCAGAATTACAAAAGTCTAATACACAGTTGTATCTAACCCGCCATCCAAATGCAATGGATGGGATAAAACACCCCACAATAAAATTTGAAGCTGACTATAAATTTAAAATACATATAAAGCCCAGGAAATCGCCTAAATAAAGTTATCTTTACTAGGTAGCCCCTTATTTAATCACCACTTTATCTTCGTGAATTTTAAGGGCTATAGCTAAAAATCTAGCACAATTCAGTATAAGCTCCGGGTTTGTCTCAAATAATAATTTCTGGCTTATTTCGGCATCAGTAACTCCATGCCATCTCTTTATTATTGGAGAAATCATTCTACTTGCTCCATAAAACCTGCAGTGCAATATAATGTGGTCCATCAACTCGATCCTCCCTGATCCACAGGGACAAAACCGCTCTTCCAGTGGTACCTTTTTATACCGGCCTTCTGTTATGGCTGAGGGGAAGGTATTACATCTTGCCGTTGTATATGCCCTACGGTGTGATGGGACCTCCAAGAGTGAAAGATATAATGCTGGGGCGGCTACATATTTTGTTGTCTGTTGAGCCCAGTATTTAGGAACGCATGCAGTGTCATTCTGCCTTTCTATATCATACAGCCTTTGCTTAACAATGTCCCTGGCCCTATCAATTGGCATCATCTGTAAGGACTCAAATAAGAACCCAAGTAAAGATATCTTATGATGAACAGCCTTAAGGCAGGCTGAGCAGTGGCTGTCACTGAGAATTACAGAGGTAAAATCAGAGGAATTATGAAGTTAGCAATGTTTGGAATTCACAATTCTTTGGCAGTATAGGCGCAGCAGGGACACTTTCCTTCCACACAACCAGAGAAAGAGGAGAAGGCCTCAGTGGGGTTGCCAACTCTAGGCTGGAAAATTCCTGAAGATTTGAGGGTGGAGCCAGAGCAGGCAGAGTTTAGGGAGGGGAGAGAGCTCAACTGGGGTGTGATGCCATAGAATCCACCCTCCAAAGTTGCCATTCTCTCCCGGGGAACTGACCTTTGTAGTATGAAGATCAGTTGTAAATTCAGGAGAACTGGAGGTTGGCATCCATAACTCAGTGAAAGGCAAAAACCCCATGGCTTCTCTGCATTGCATTGTTAATCCAATTTCCTGAGGGAGGATGCTAGTGTGAGAAAGAGCTTCAATGTGGGCTCTTCTTATGGGGCCCAGACCTCATATTTACCTTCAGGTTAAGGAGGAGCAATGATACCAACCCTCCCGTACTACTGCAGTAATGGTGCAATAAATCTTTTTTTTTAAATGAAAAATCAACCTTGCCAACACAGGAAGTTAACATAGAAAATGCCACAGCAGGTTTATTGGGAATTGGGTATGACCATGGTACTCAATGGCGGGGGGCGGGGGGCATAATTTCTCGACCTAATCTTCCTCTCAGTTTTGTCATGAGAATAAAAGAGTGTAACAGCTACAGAAATTGTTAATAATACCTTGTGTAGTTTATGTTAGGAGGATTTATGGGTACTTGTGTGGAAAGGGAAATCTCAATTCCCACTTTCACCCCTCTTGCTCTGCCCCTTTTCCAACTAGGGTTGCCGGGTTGTGCCTGGAAACTGGTGGAAAGATTGTGGGTGAGGATACAGAGGGCGGGGGGACAACACTGGCTGTGACACTGTGTGACTTCCGGAAATAAACTACAAATGACATAGGGTGGCTCTAGGAATTGCCAGAAACTCTGTGGTAGAACCAGAGTTTTCGGGGATTCTTAGAGCTACCTCATGCCACTTTTTACCCGAAGTGACATGTTGCCACATGTGATACTACTTTTTTTTAAATTTTTCTCCTACCACTCAGAATGGCAGTAGGCAACAGGAGCTGGGGGTGGGCAATCCCCTCCCTGCACTGGGGAAATGGGAACCCTTTCTCCAACTCTTCCAGCTACAGTAGTGCTTCCTGAAAATCTGCATCTTTATAGCACTCTTTACTGGGTATAATTTTATAAAATTACGCCTCATGTGGAGCTGTTTCACTAAGACCTCTGTTTTTAGAAATGTAACCATATTGTTAAAGGAGGTATTAGTATACGTACTTTCCTCCCCCTTCTTCCCAGTACTGTCAGATGCACACTTTTCTCCTGCTCCCCTCCCTCCCATGCTTTCCTATTCCTCCCCCAACCCACTCTTTCCATGTTTTCTTCCCCAACCTTCCTGTTTGGCACTTCCATCTTCCTCTTTCTATTAGGGTTGCCAACCTCCAGGTACCAGGTGGAGATCTCCTGCTATTACAACTGATGTCCAGCTGATAGAGATCAGTTGCCCTGGAGAAAATGGCCGCTTTGGCAATTGGACTCTACGGCATTGAAGCCCTTTCCCTCCCCAAACCCCGCCCTTCTCAGGCTCCACCCCAAAAACCTCCTGCCGATGGTGAAGAGGGACCTGGCAACCACCCTACTTTCTCTCCAGGGGGACATCATAACTCTTACTGATGTGGTTCACTTACTCCTTTTCCCCTGCTCCATCCAAGAGATTTTATCCCTTAGCTAAGTCTGAAGAAGTTAGGGATCCCTGCATAGTTAGTGCAACAAATTGGCTGTCTATATTTTATTTTTAAAATCTTAACATATTTTAAATCCCCATTAAAAGCAATAAGACTTTAAAGCACATAACTTTAGCTCTGTTGGGCCTGTATACGCTTTTAAATTGGAGTACTGGAAGGAGTAGGTGATGATGCACTGTAATTAATGAGAATAAACACTGCAGGAGATGAAAGAAAGAGGTACTCTACAGTGATCTAGTTGATACTTTGTTTCTCTCTCGCGCTTGCTTCTTAAAAAACAGTACCACTAAGCAACCTGTAAGCAGCTGGGTTTTCTGTCTGTTGCACAGCTGAAAAGGTATATATTCTCAAACGATAGCTCATAAAGTCTGAATTTAAATACAGTACCCGGAGTTACTGTATGAAACTGCTGTGATTCAGGGCCCAAATCCTAGAGTTTATAGGAACAAAACCAGGCGCATTTGTAGCATGGATGCTGTCCAAGAGGTAATTTAGAGTTGTTCATTGCTAGGAGTTAGCAGATTTATCTCCAATAGTTGCTTTCTGGATAAGGAGCAGTAATAACAACCAGACATAAAGATACCGGGCCAAACCCTGTGTTCTTTGACCCAGTTCTTCCCCAGCCCTGTTGTTCCTTTTGTAAAACCAACAGGAACTATGCAATTGGTTTTAACAGGCACAAGATTATGCCCTAAGGAGGTGAAAGTTCTGAAGGCTGCTGAACTAATTCCATTCTCATGGAAATAATTAGATGCTGAACATTTTACGCGACTGAACTAAAGTAAAAAAAGAAAGAAAAAGAGGTCCCCTGTACACAAATGTGCGTGCACACATATGCTGTGACCAGCTTCTTTACACATTATGAAGTCCACAGGTTGGGTATGGAGTCCTTACCCTGTGTCCTATGTGACAGACACACATGACTTGCAAGTTCTCCTAAATTCCCATGTAGATGGTCCCACAGCTGGGATAATGTACAGCTAACAACACTATTTTGATCCCACTATCTTTCAATAACAACTACTATTACTACTACTACTACTACTACTACAATAATACCTCGCTAAAGTGGTTTACAGGTGTTCCAAAGTATTTCTGTTCTCAGTAACCTTGTAAAGTATGTAAGTATTTTTATTCCCAAATTACCAAGGCGGGGGGAGGAACCATTAATGAGAGTACCCTTAAATGTTTGTGAATGTTAGCCTCTCTGAGCCTGGCTTCAGCCAGGAAAGAGTGGGATACAAGTTCAAATAAATAAAAATAAATAAAATATCCAATTCAGATCACAACTGGTGCATGGATGGAGAAAGGATCTCTGACATAGATTTGCTAGCCTAGCTCCAACAAATACCAGGTGAGTTTGGGGACATTGCCTGGAAAAGGTGGAGTTTGAGGATGCCATCACTTCCTCCATGCCCCTCTAGAGTTCTCCAATCTCTATGGTCTTTACCATAGAGATTGACAGAAATTCCTAGACTATCATCATCAACACTGGTCCCGTTTTTTTCCCCTTGCTGCTAAAATTAGCAAAGCTGGGGGACTGAGGGTGGGATTGGAAGGTTGCCCACTACAACAAGGCAAATAAGAACCTTACTCCCACAATATGTATTTCCCTCAGTCTCTACTGTGAACCTACACATTCATTTTTCATGACTAATTTAAGGCAGATAAAATAATGTACTTGTTATCTGACATAGACCCCTATGAAACTCCCATGGGTTTTCTCTGTGTGTTGGTGGATAGGAAAATTCAGACTAAAGCTATGATTGACCTGGCAGTAAATTCCAGAAACTCATTGTAGTTTAATTTGTTTTGTGTTAAGGAAACGTGACCTTAATTGTTCTTTCATTATACAGTTTTATGTTTTGGGATCGTCTTAGTTCCTGCAGATTTTAATTCTGTATTGTCTTGGTATTTTTATTTTTATTTCTGTTATTTCTTATATAAGATTGCAACAACCTTTGGCTATCAGTTTTGGTCCAAATTCTGGAGGATACAATTTGGTTATTTCTACCAAAGTTCTCTTAATCTGCTTAATATTCACCAGTATTGGTAGTTGATCTTATAGATTCATTGGAAAGAATGTAAGGTCAGGATATGCTTTTCCGGATCCTTATCTGCAGAAAATGGTATACTGCAGTACAAGAATCAGGACTGAGAGGACTAAGAGGCCCTTTTCAGATGTTCTAGGTGGGGTAAGATAATGAATGGGTAGTGGAGTCAGCTCCACCCCTGAGCTCTGTGTATTCATTGGAATACATGATGAGAGTTTATGAACAGAAAAATGTATGTGTGCAAGGATCACATACATGCGTGCATGGAATCAGGAACCCAAATAGTGGATTAAATTTATGCTATCATAGGTCAAATGCAACAGACAAAAATAAGGCATAATTATCAAAAAGCAAGGTATAGATGTAAATAACATCTATTTTTTCAAACTGGGATTCACCTGAAATTTCTAAAATAATGTGACTGTTTTGAGCGTTGGTTTTAAGCTCTGCAGCTTTTATGATTTGTTATAGGTAATCATAGTTGAAAGGTGGCATTAATCAAGGAGGAAGATGGGAGGAAGTGCATCATAAAGAGGCTGCAAGAAGACCCTGAACACCTGCAAATTTGGGATTATTGCCAACCATGGTTAAAAATGGGAGATTTATTGTCTGAAGATCCTTTTGCATCTTAATCTTCTCAAATCGTACAACTGGTTAGATTCTATTTTTGGTAGAGAGGCATGATCTGTGTTTTACTACTTTTTGCTTGAAAAAATTCAAACTTACTTTCATAACAAAAAAGTACTGAAATTGTCAGCACAAAAACATTTATCCAATTTTTTTATGACTACCCCCCAGCCCCAATGACAGCAATTATCATTTCATGCATATTCTGTTCTTGGTTAAATGGATGCCTGTTATCACCTTGTTATCATGCAGATTTCCACCAAATTGCTCTCATGTCCTTAAAAATTATCTTTAACAAACATGAAAAGCCACAATCATGAAAGTATGTTAAATGTCCTGAAAAAAATTGCTATTATATTCTTCCTATATCCAAATTAATTTTTTAAAGTTTTATTTTAGCCAACCATTGAACTGGTACTAACATAAGGCAGTCACAGGGAACCCCAAATAGCATATAATTTGACCTGGACCAAAGGTTCCAAATATTTCTCAGAAACCTCAGAACTGATTCTGGGTTGGATCCACGGATGTCCCCCTGTGTGAGGAAAGTATCATCTGCTTACGGAAAAGAATACAGAATGCTGATCAAGACAGGCAAGCTAAAAATTTCCTTTTGATTGTGAAAGAGCTTGTGCAATGTGTCACACAAGTGAAAGCCTGGAAATACCTACAGAATTTCATTTTTAAAGCACTTTTGCACAAGCATTTGTAAAGCAGTACTAGTGGTTTATTTTGCTTGCGTTCATGATTCTTTGGATTCAACCCACTGTTTCTGGACATTCAAAAATGAAACAATAGGCAATACACTAATCTGAAAACAAACCCAAGATGACGTCAGTCATTCAGCCAAGTATCACCACTTTCACAAGAAGGTTTACAAAAAGTAATACTTGTGCCATGTTGCTTTCATGGGGGGGGGACATAGTCATCAGTTGGAATAAGGTCTTGGTATCTTATGAGTGAAGCAGTCAAACACTACTTGTTATTACATGCTTATTCTACTTTTCTTCTATGGATCTCAAGGATGCTTATACATCAAGTTCACAGGTAGTCTTTTACCCAGGCACGGACCAGACCCAGACCTATATAGCTTCATTGAGATTTGGTGCATCAGACCCTGCCCTGCAACAACTTAATACATAAAACCTATCATTCAGCAGTGCCATTTTAGATTTGGAAGACTGGGAGACACTACAAATGCTAGGTAGATATTTTTAAAAACCCATCATGAAAAAAAAAGCAATGTCACTCCTGATTTTTCATGTGTGTGAGTGTCTGGATGGTTTTGATGTTGGGAGTTCATCTCTACGTCAACAATAGCCAGCTTTATATTTCTTTGCCTAAGCTACCTCATTCTGTTGTGCCCATCCTGAGCCTGTGGTTAGCTACTATATTGGAGTCGCTAAAGGTGAACAAGTTGAAATTGAATCCGGAAAAGGAAGAGGTGATGCTGGCTGGTAAGACTGAGATTATGGAGGATATTGTGCTCCCCACTTTTGATGGGGTCCAGCTAACCCTTGCTGATGTGGTCAGGATTCAGGGGGGGGGTTTACTTCAATCAGTAATATTGCTGGAGAAACTAGTTCAGCTACAAAATATGTCTTCCTCCATCATCATCTGGCACAGAGGTTGGCTACCACCTTGATCTGGCCATGTAGATCGATTCTACAGTCACCTCAAGGCTAGACAACTGTAACATACTTTACATTGGACTGCCCTTAAAGGCAATTCAGAAGTTTCTGTGTGCATAAAATGCAGCAGCTTGATTATTATCAGGAGTAAGGCAGAATGATTGTATTATACCAGCTATGCAATCACTTCAAAGGTTGCTAATTTGTTTCCAGGTTCAATCCAAGGTGCTGCTTATTTCCTCTAAACCCCTTCCTGGCCTGGGAACCCATTTCTACAAGACCACCTGTCCAATTATGTTCTGATGCATCAGTTTTGTTCCTATGAATGGGGCTTGGTAAGATTCCTACCAGCAGGCAAGTCTGATCATTCACACCCTGTGCACTAGCCTTTTTTATTGTGGCTCCTACTTGGAGGAACAATTTAACACAGGAAGTTTGGAAAAACCCGATACTCTTATTCTTCCCCATACTTTGCCAAACAGAATTTTTGCAAGAGTTTTTGCTGGGGTGGTGAATAAATTGCTGCTTTTAATGTTTTATAGATGTTTTATTATTGATTGAGTGATTTTAAATACTTCAATTTTATCTTTTTTGAGAAAGGCAGCCGATAGTACATGAAATAAAAATCATTTGTTATTATTTACATTGTTATTCATCATAATAACTATGGCAATATAACTAATACTGTTTGAGCAAATATATATAGAGGGGGGAGAGAGAGAGAGAGACCTTTCAGAAATGGAAAGGGATTTTCACATAGGTGCTCCAAGATACAAAAGACTTGTCATCAGGGAGAAATGACTTGTTTATCAAGCTGAATGGGCTCGAATTGGCCAGGCAGCGGTTTTGACGTCAGCTTCAATACTTTCATCCCTTAATATGTGAAAACTCAGGATGCATAGTTCCACCGAATCCCTTGGACACATCAAAAGAAAATCACTGGCTTATGTTGAATGGATCTAAGATTTATCAGGCCCAGTCCCCCACCCCCATACAACATTTGCACTGGGAGATTCTGCATGGGAATTGTAGAGAGACAGGTGCCGTTACTCAAACACTGGCCTCAGTGTGAGTGCATTTACAATTTTAGAGGGAGAAACCTCACAAACTCTGCTTTTAAGGATTCTTCAGTTCGCAGAACTTCCATGCTTTCTGGGGCCATGTGCTTTTGGATTAACCAGTTTTATGACCAGCCCTGCAGGGATGGAAATCAAAACCAGAGGATGCCACTAGATTTTTGTTTGTATGTTTCAATGAGATTCCAAAGAAGCCCTGGTGTGAAAAGAGCAGAAACACTACAAATAACTTTGTGCTGCTGGATGGTTTGTACATAACAGAACATAGCAAGTACCTATTTTATCTGGGGTTTTCCCCTGCCTGTGTATGGAATGCTGCCTTGACCAAAAGACCTGTAAAACATGAGTGCGGAATTTCCTTTGAAGAAAACAGAAATTTCCCCCAGTAAAGTTACCAGTGTCTGGGATTTGAACACGGTCTCTTTTTCTGTTTTATAGAATGTTCATCACCATAGTCCCTTAAAACAGTTGTGAGATTTTCCTCCTTAAAGAAAGAGCTGCCTTCCAGTATCTGGAGTCTGTTTTATTAAAAATCCTATCTGAACTCTGTGTAGCTCTGCTCCTCAAATGACTCATACAATAACAATTCCCAGTTTGTAGCCAGTTCTCCAGAGAGGCAGAAGAAAAACGAAGCTGCTTCCTTTTAAGGGAATCAGATCTGTTTGCAGTGATAAACTTCTTTCCAGTCCCATTTGAAGACATTCTCCATAGCCCAAGAACTGATAGTTATAAAAACACTACCTTCTTTTATTTGGAATACACAGACACATTCAGAATACAGAGCTTTGTTTAACATGTAACTCTAGAGTTAACATATGGATACTACTGCATTTTGAAACAAAAACCAATCTAGGACACAACCAAGCAGTTTGTTCCATTTTATTTTACCTATTAATGACTAGTAATTAATTTCTCAGTTTATGTATAGTCCAAGACATACTACAAGAGAGGACATTTGGAATCAGACCTCTATAACAATAATGATGATGATGATCCCCGTGTTGTTCTGTTGTTACTATTGATTTTAAAAGAAAATAACATAAAACTAAATCAAAACTACCCAAATGACACAACAGTATGCAGAACGTGGTTGGCTTGGGTTAAAACGCAAGTTAAAAGATTTCCTTCATGGTAATTTGTAATATACAACCCAGCCCAGCTCCCAGTAGAAACAGAAAGCTGGATCCAAGGATTCCCTTTTGTTAAGTATGGCATTGTCATGGGACCTCAAAAGGCTTTTCTCCACCAGAGAAAGACTCCTCAGTTAGCAGAAGGGACTACCTGAATCCAGCAAATTGTTATTTCTGTACAGAATGGAACATATCAGCAGGATAGAGAAAATTAGAAATTGAATGATGAAGCCTTGAATTAGTTGCTGCCAATTCAAAAGATTACTGTCACAATATTTGATCAAGTTAATGTGTTGACTTCAAAAAGAGGAACCATACAGTTCAAGTCCTGGGGCAAACATTACAGAGAAATACATGTTAACAACAATTTTGAGAACTTCAAGCTGCTGCTCAAGGGTTCATTTCTGTATGCCTAACAGAGCCCCCCCCCTGCTGCCGCCGCCACCCCCCCCCCCCAATGCTGGTGGACCACGGTGGACCATGACTCACTTGGATGGAGCAGGTTGGGATCAAGGGGCAGCCTTTGCAGTTTGGCCCAGGGAAGCTCAAAGGGAGGGGGGGGGCAGCAGAAAGCAAGCCTGGCTGAAAGAAAAATGACTCTCTGGGCCCAGGTGTTTTGAGACAGGGCAAGGAACAGTGAGGAAAAAGGTGGGCTTAACTCAAGGTGTGAAACTGGGGCTACAAAAAAGAAGGAAGGGGAATTGGGGGGAGGCTTCTGGGAGAAGGAGGAGAAGGCAGGAAGAGACAGGTTGCAGCGGCATAGTGCTTCTCCTATGTTACAGTGTGACACTGAAGCGGGTGAGATGAACTACAACTTCAGGGGTCTGTATTACCAAATAAAGAACTTGTCTCAAAGAAGCAGTGATATCCAGACACCATGGGCTCTAGGTAGGATTGCCAGGTCCCTCTTCGCCACTGGAGGGAGGTTTTTGTGGAGGAGCCTGAGGAGGGTGGGGTTTGGGGAGAGGAAGGACTTCAATGCCATGGAGTCCAATTGGCAAAGCTGCCATTTTCTCCAGGTGAACTGATCTCTATTGGCTGGAAATCAGTTGTAACAGCAGGAGATTTCCAGCTAGTACCTGGAGGTTGGAAACCCTAGCTCCAGGAATAGTGTTCCTCTGCCCCCACAGGGCACTACACAGAGTATTAATGACTTGTTATCCTTCTTAGCTCTCCAGATGAATCTAGCAAAATTAACCACAAAGATTTGCTAATATATTGTCGAAGGCTTTCACGGTCAGAGTTCATTGGTTCTTGTAGGTTATCCGGGCTGTGTAACCGTGGTCTTGGAATTTTCTTTCCTGACGTTTCGCCAGCAACTGTGGCAGGCATCTTCAGAGGATTAACACTGAAGGACAGTGTCTCTCAGTGTCAAGTGTGTAGGAAGAGTAATATATAGTCAGAAAGAGGTTGGGTTTGAGATGAATACTGTCCTGCAAACGTAATGTGCTAATCATTGTCCTGTAAGTATCAAGATTATCTTGATACTTACAGGATAATGATTAGCACATTACTTTTGCAGGACAGTATTCAGCTCAAACCCAACCCCTTTCTGACTATATATTACTCTTCCTACACACTTGACACTGAGAGACACTGTCCTTCAGCGTTAATCCTCTGAAGATGCCTGCCACAGTTGCTGGCGAAACGTCAGGAAAGAAAATTCCAAGACCACGGTTACACAGCCCAGATAACCTACAAGAACCAATTTGCTAATATGTTTTCTTTATATGTGCTTTTCTGTGGTCCAGATCAGTGAAGATGAGAAAAATGTGTAAACAAGAAACTAAGATACGGCTTCATTTTTTTAATATTGCAAAAAAGAGGGGGGACCTTTCCAAGGAAGTTTACTGATAGGCATTAAGGAAATGGCAGCTATAAAAATAAAACAGTGCTCTATTTCCCTTTAGATCTCAGCTCCACAGGGTACACCACCTCCCAGATGGAGGTCAAATGCATGAGAGGGAATTGAACAGGAAATGGAATTTGCTCCATCTGTTCCCTGTCACATATACAGTTCTCCCCCCCCCCCAATCCCCAAGAAATCCTTAATGAAAAGGAAAATAATCCAAACAAAATGCCTGATATTGATACAATATATTTTTCTTGGAAAACATATCAGAATTAAAGCCTGGAATAGCTGGCTCAAGTCAGTGTTTCTTATAAAACTGCTGAGCTTCTTTGGATTGTAGCAAAGCATAAGAACATAAGAAAAGCCATGCTGGATCAGACCAAGGCCCATCAAGTCCAGAAGTCTGTTCACACAGTGGCCAACCAGGGGCCTCTAGGAAGCCCACAAACAAGACAACTGCAGCAGCATCCTGCCTGTGTTCCATAGCACCTAATATAATAGGCATGCTCCTCAGATTCTGGAGAGAATAGGTATGCCTCATGACTAGTATCCATTTTAACTAGTAGCCATGAATACTCCTCTCTTCCATGAACATGTCCACTCCCCTCTTAAAGCCTTCCAAGTTGGCAGCCATCACCATATTCTGGGGCAGGGAGTTCCACAATTTAACTATGTGTTAAAGGAGATCAAAGGGGGAGATTAAGAGAGAGAAAAATAAGACAACTGAGATGGTAGAAATAAGGA
This sequence comes from Euleptes europaea, assembly GCF_029931775.1. NCBI lineage: Eukaryota > Metazoa > Chordata > Lepidosauria > Squamata > Sphaerodactylidae > Euleptes > Euleptes europaea. The sequence goes on along the minus strand of NC_079320.1, from coordinate 30,814,320 downwards.
GTCCACCCAGAAATAAATCGTATTTTATTCAGTAGGACTTATCCCCAGGAAAGAGTTCTTAGGATTGCAGCCTAATCTCTCCATGGGTGAGCTGGAGGTCTCAGGAAGTTAGGTTTGGATGTGGATGGAAACTCCTGATGCAAATCCTTGCTCACTAGGTGGCCTTTGACAAGTCACTATATCTATTGGGGCCTGTCTACACTACAGACTTCGTGATCCCCAGGTTTCACAGCTCCTTCCTGGAACACCCACTCAACACTGTACATTGAACTCCAGAAGGTACAGCTATTATGTCTAGACCCTGAAAATCCTTCTCTCACACTTCATTGCTAGGGTTGCCAACCTCCAGGTAGTAGCTGGAGATCTCCTGCTATTACAACTGATCTCCAGCCTATAGAGATCAGTTCACCTGGGGAAAATGGCTGATTTGGCAATTGGACTCTCTGGCATTGAAGTCCCTCCCCTCGCCAAACCCTGCCCTCCTCAGACTCCGCCCCAAAAACCTCCCACCAGTGGCAAAGAGGGACCTGGCAACCCTATTCATTGCAATGGTCTCTTTAAGAATCCTGATGATGATTTCTCAACCTCAGCTGTCCTGAAAGCCAAGGCTCTTGTGGAGCTTCTGACCTCCCACTTGGACGGACAGTATCCTTGGTTTTATGTCATTTGCCCTATATCTTCCCAGGAGTGGTGAGCGCTGCAGGGAAGCTGCTTGGTTGCTGGTAGCATTCAAGTGGGAAAGAGAGGTGTCCTGTCTGTCCTCCTTCACCAGTTGCCCTTTCCACCCAGTCCTGGCCCCTTTTAAGGCTGGGGATGGGAGTGGGAATTGCAAGGCTCCAACATGAGCACAGGATCATCCCTTGGACACCATCCATGTTTCCTTCCAGTCCAGGCTGCTGAAGAAGGGCAGCACAATGCAGCCCTGTGTTGTCCACAGCAGGGAACAGGGAGAATTGTGGTATGGGGCAGAAGAGACCAGAGGCTAGCAGAGAATTCTTCACTCCTCACCAAACTACACTTCCCAGGATTAATTTGTGTGGGGGAATCCATGGCAGTTAAAGCAGTATAAATAGGGTTGCCAACCTCCAAGTAATAGCTGGAGATATCCTGCTATTACAACTGATCTCCAGCTGATAGAGATCAGTTCACCTGGAGAAAATGGCTGCTTTGGCAATTGGACTCTATGGCACTGAAATCCCTCCCCTCCCCAAATCCCGCCCTCCTCAGGCTCTGCCCCAAAAACCTCCCGCCAATGGTGAAGAGGGACCTGGCAACCCTAAGTATAAAGCTGATGTCAGTTTGTAGTATTGATATGCAACAAATCTGAAAAGGCTGTTGCCGTAATAAAAGCGGCTAAACTTGTATGTGATCCAACCTGGCCCTTAAAGTTGGTAAAGAAATCTAGATGGGAAATAATAAAATGAGGCGATACATGGATTTGAGCACATGCAGTACTTGTCTGATTTTCCCCCACCCCCATGGAACTCAAAAGAAACTTGTGTAGAGTTCCCAAGAGGTCTCCCATTTCGCACTGAGCAGACCGTATCCTGCTTAGCTCCAGCAAGGCTGATGCATTAGGAACCACTACTGAACCAAGGACTGAGGAAAGTGCTTAAAATCCCAATACGGTTCAGACCATATCGATTCACAAAACAGATTTATATAGAGTCTGGAACTTTTCTGAATAAAATCTTGAACAGATGAGAGTAGTACCAGCTGAGGTCATAGAAAAAGCATAGCTTGCACATTTCAAGCCACAAAGTGGTATTCTAAAGATAAAATGACTTTATCATTCAAGCTCAAACTTATGCTATATTTTAGTAAGGCTACCAGCTAACACTGGGTAGTCACAGCATCCATCTGTCTAGCTTTTGTGTTTGGTGTATCAGATTACTAAGTAAGAATCTAACACATGGTGTCACTTTTCCTCTTCTTAAAATTACCTCAGTCATGTATTCCTTCACTGTTGTGGTATTATCTCCATTAATCTAATTCTGAGGCAAGGCCGAGTCCAACACCCTCAGCTGTAAAAACTACAAATACCAGCTCAGCTTTCTCTGGGAAACAGTCTTTAAAGGACTGGATAGTCTTTAAACAGATGTCAGAAGTAATTAGTATTATAAATGAAAATAAAGTTACGATATGTTAAGTTTCCTGTTCCTTTTATTATTTTGACCTGCAGCTTACCTTTCCCTTATGGATCTGCGCAGAGTCATTAATAAATATTTGTGTTTCACGAGGGAATTATTTTGCACAGTTTGAAGGCCTCCAAAGTACAATAATCAATCTCTATAACTTCATTCCTATAAACCTTCATTTTCTTTATGAATAGTTGTTTCAAGGATGCCGATCCTAGTGTTACTTTTCTTATATGCAGGGAAATGTCTAGTAATGGCAAAGTTGTAATCCAAGATCACTCACCAACCTTCCAAAATACTGGATTCTTTCCACTTCCCATTAATTCAGTGGCAAAATTCTCACATCTGAATAAAGCTGCCTTTCCAAATCATGACTGACTCTTGCTTCTGAGATAAGAACTTGGATTATGGAAGTTATCGGTTATAGGTAGCACATATAAATTAACAGCCTCTATATTTGTGCTGTTTCCCCTGAGACAACCGTGAGAAAGTTATCTAAATGCAAGCTAAGCAGATGATACACCAAAAGGATCCCCATTCTCTACCTGGAACCTAGCAGAAGGAACACACATAGGGTTGCCAACCTCCAGGTACTAGCTGGAGATCTCCTGGGATTACAACTGATCTCCAGCCAATAGAGATCAGTTCACCTGGAGAAAATGGCCACTTTGGAAGGTGGACTCTACAGCATTATACCCCACAGAAGTCCCTCTCCTTCCCAAACCCCACTTCCTCAGGCTTCACCCCCAAAATCTCCAAGTATTTTGGAGAGCTGGCAACCCTAAACACACAGTCAGCACCAGCCACTTTCAGCCCTAATAATCAATGTCAAAAAGTGAAGACAACATCCACAAAATCAGCAACAGCAAAAAAAAAAATAACCTCACACTTAAACTTCAAAAGAGCAGTCACCAGATGAATGTTGGCATGGGTTCCCATAAAAGAGGCTCCACAACAGAAAACACTCTGTTTCTGGTAGCTACTGTCCTCACTACTGAAAGCGGGAGTTACACAGAGCAGAGCCTCTTAACAGTCAGTCAGATTTGTATGGAAGCTAGCAGTTCTTCAAACACCTGGTCCCAGTCTGCTTAGGAATTTAACAGCCATTGTTGAGGAGGAGGCCGCGATGCCTCCAAAGGAGGTTTCGCCCCCCCCCTGAAACCGAAACCTTGGCCTTACCTGGAAAACCCGTGGAACTGTTTCATTGGGTTGCACAGGGATACACCACCTAAAAAGGTGGAGTATCTCCAGGTAAGAGCAAAGGGGCGTTCCCAGCCCAAAAGGGCTTAGGAGGCCGCCTAAAGGCAGAACCTTCCCTGCCCCGTGTGGGAACACCCCGGGAATGCCCCTGGGAGGACAGCGCAGGGAAGTGCACCGTCCAGATGCCAGTGGGAGGCTGTGCCAACGTCCCTGGGTGGCGCTGCCGTGGCAGTGCCAGGAGGATAGTGTGTGCGCCCCCCGCCAGCATCTGTGCCACCCTGGGTGGCATGAGTGGCACGGGCAGCAGCACAGGGGGCCTGGACACCGGCACAGCCCCTTCCTGGCCTCCTAAGGACTTTTGTCCTTTCGGCTCAGGAATGGGCTGTTAAGATACTGGTACTTTAAAAACTGTCTAGAAACATATAGCTAATTAAATTATTTAATTACTAGTCAAATCTGTTTCCTTTTATCTTCAGTAGCCAGCAACCTTGCATCATTTATCATTTTTATATGTATAGATATTTTGTTATTTTACTAACTGTAAATCATTTTTTATTGTTACGTTTCATGTTTATAACAGCTCTGTGAGGCAAGGTATGATTTACTGGCTGTCTTGTGATGCAGATCTGAACAAATCGTTTTGTCTAGGATATATGGTTTTTTCTAATTCAACTAAGATCTATCCAAACGGTACCAAAGTTATCCAAATCATGCACCAAGGAATCCTGTCTCTCTCTTCCTTTTTTCATTTGGCCTTACCAACAATCCCCAAAGCCAAGTGTTTTGTTCCAATTTAAACAGTTCACTAATATTCTAACAGTGCAATCCAAAGCAGAGTTACACTCTTCTAAATCCACTGAAGTCAATGGACCAAGAAGGGAATTGCTATTTTTAAGATTGCACTGTGATTTTACTTTCACCCATTGGTACTAATTGTGTGTTAATTGTGATCAACAGTGCTTTTTTCCCCAAGCCAGCTATGCAAATCAGACTCTGAAGAAAACAGCAAGCGAAGGACGAACAAGAGATCCTTGCAAAATGGCTTTGTTTTCAATGATTATTTCAATGCAGTCTTTGTTCGTGTGACTTTTTGTTTGAAAAAAGAGGAACAAAGATGATAGTTTTCCCCAAACCGCAAACTAATTATCATACTGTATACCCCAGTGTCTTTACAGAGTTCAGTGTGTCACTTCACATTAGATAATTTAACAATTCACTCAAGTTGGTTTTAACAATAACTGCAGTGGAGGAGGGTCTGTTGTATTTCCCTCACGGATGAATTAGGTAGGTCTGTTTGTCAAATCATCCTTTTAGCCACAATTGTTCCCATGAGCCACTGAAAACCACAAGACTCACTCACCAGCCGACCTCTCCACATTCTTTTCCTACAGTTTATATGGTGTACAGTTATACCATGATCATTCAAGCAAAAATTCACTTAAGTCCACCATTGATATTCCTACATCAGCACAAGATTATACACTTGGATATTCTATCCTCAAATGCTGTGACCATCTGTGGAGTTTTTTTTCCACCCCATCACCCTCAATCCCAAATTTCAGCAAAAAATGCTTATACAAAAATAAAGTAGCCATAAACATATCAAAACAATAAAACACAAACATTTTAACTCTAGCAAAAAATAAAAAGGTAACTCCTTTAAAAAACAATAGCAGGATTGACTAAAAATACATTTAGCTCCAAAAACACTATAAGCCTATTAATTGGTACTATATCAAATAAAAATGATTCACCATAAAATCCATGTATCAAGGCAAAGGAACGTGCAAGAACAAATCAGCGCTTAAGAAAGGGTACCTGAGCCAAAAGGTACATTTCACCTGTTGCTGAAAATTCAGCATAAAGAGAACGAATGGAGAAAAGCATTCCACAGTGAAGGTGCCATAGTAGATAAGGTCTGTCTCCTTCGACCACCCACCTACCTCACTTTGAAGATGATATCAGTTGGCAGGCCAGGCATGCATGAAAGAAGGTAGTCCTTGAAGTAACTTAGTTCTAGAATGTTTAAGGCTCTAAAGGTAATTATCAGTGTTTTTAATTGGGCCCAGAAGTGAATCAGCAGCCAGCAAAGCTCTTTCAAAACTAGCGTGGCATGTTCCTTAGAGTGTGCCAGTCATCAGACTAGATCTGTTGCATTTTGTTCTAATTGACATTTCTGAACTATCTTCAGTAGCAGACCATGCAACCTAAATGTGACAAGAACATAAATAACTGTGGCTAAATCAGGCCTCTCAGCAGGGTTGTCAATCCCTGCCCCCAGCTGCTGTTTCCTGCTACCGATCAGAGGGTAGCAGAAGAAAAACAAAATAAGGCATGGCTGTCATGCCTCTCTAAGAACTGGTGTGATATCACTTCTGGGCTTTTCATGGAAGTGGCATCATGCCATAGGCCCAACCCACTCCTTCTTTCCCTGCCCCCCCACAGTTTCCCGCTGGTTGCCAGGATGGGCCTGGCAACCCTACCTTTCAAGGAAGAGCTGCTGACAGACCAATCAAATAACCATTATGGGTAATAGGGTTGCCAACTGCCAGGTACTAGTTGGAGATCTCCTGCTATTACAACGGATCTCCAGCCGATAGAGATCAGTTCCCCTGGAGAAAATGGCCGCTTTGGCAATTGGACTCTATGGCATTGAAGTCCCTCCCTTCCCCAAACCCCGCCCTCCTCAGGCTCCGCCCCAAAAACCTACCGCCAGTGGCGAAGAGGGATCTGGCAACCCTAATGGGTTACTACAGACATCTGCCTTTATGTGAAGTCCTGTATCACCCAAATCTAACATCCTAACATGTCCTAACATCATCCAAGCTGCAAAGCGTGTGGGTGGGGGCATACCAATTTACAACAGGCAGAATCTATAATCCCAGTTCTAATATATTATCAACTAATAACTATCTTATCTTATCTGGGTTGATTGTCAGTGGATTGATCCTCATTCAGTTTATTAAACAGAGATTATTCCTGGATGTCATTTCAACAATAAGATCCAAAGTCAACCGAATGTGTGGATAGACACCTTATCAAACAGCGAGAGAAGTAATGATCCCTGAAAGAACTATCCTACTTTACAGAGTATAGCAATATTGCATTTCATATTCAATGCTTTAATCACGAGAAGCACAATCCATTCCCACATGTGTGAGCCATGAGTTCCAGTCACGACCTCTGGGAGAACAGCGATGGCTGAATAATCCTATAGAAGGAAGCATAGGTGCCATAATTCATGCAGTGGCCGAGGCAATGAGTAGGAGAGAAAGAGGCTCAATTGAGCTGTGTGCCAATTCTACTACAGCTGGTGGGGATGAATCACATCCTGGATTTTTTTTGAAAAGAATCCACTTTAGCTCTGCTTTATATAGAGGCTATTGGCTTCATGTTGTAGATTGTTTAACATACTTGTTCTTACGCAACACTGATCAAAATTTATTCTCATGTGTACCAATCTTGAATATGCCTCTGGAGATATTTTTTCACACAGCTCAACATGGAGACAGCTAGGGATGTCACCCCTTTCCCCTACTTCCATTACTCACAAAATTATTCTTGCCTTTCAGATGATTTCCATATGGTCTTAAAACTGGGTCAATGAAATCTGGCAGCTGGACTTCAAAGTGACTGATACACAAACAAAATGTCAGTTATGGGAAGAATAAACATACTGACCAACACGCCTCATTTTAACCAACCCATTGGCAATCCTGGATTGAAATGACAGACCATTCCAAGAAGTTTTTTCCCCCTAGGCAGTCGTTTGTCAGTTAAGATTGCTCAGATTTTAAACACTTTTGTCCTATTGACTAAATCTTTACCAAACATTTCAGCTGGCAGGGGAGGAACTGGGGGAGATCCTGCCCATTATGAGCATCTGAATAACATCTTAGAACATAACAAAGGCCATGCTGGATCAGACCAAGGTCCATCAAGTCCAGCAGTTCACACAGTGGCCAACCAGGGGCCTCTAGGAAGCCCACAAACAAACTGCAGCAGCATTATCCAGTCTGTGTTCCAAAGCACCGAATATAATAGGCATGCTCCTCTGATCCTGGAGAGAATGGGTATGCATCATGACTAGTATCCACTTTTACTAGTAGCCATGAATACCCCTCTCCTCTATGAACATGTCCACTCCCCTCTTAAAGCCTTCCAAGTTGGCAGCCATCACCACATCCTGGGGCAGGGAGTTCCACATTTTAACTATGCATTGTGTGAAGAAATACTTCCTTTTATCATTTTTGAATCTTTCACCCTCCAGCTTCAGCAGATGACCCCACATTCTAGTATTATAAGAGAGGGAGAAAAGCTTTTCCCTGTCCACTCTCTCCACACCATGCATAATTTTATAGACCTCTTATCATGTCTCCCCTTAACTGCCTTCTTTCCAAGCTAAACAGCCCTAAGAGTTTTAACTGCTCCTCATAGGGGAGTTGCTTTAGTCCCCTGATCATTTTGGTTGTTCTTTTCTGCACCTTCCCAAGTTCTGCAATATCCTTTTTTTAGGTGTGGTGACCAGAACTGTACACAGTATTCCAAGTATGGTCTCACCACCGATTTGTACAAGGACAGTATGATAGCAGCAATTTTATTCTCTATTCCTTGTCTAATTATGGCCAGCATGGAATTTGCCTTTTTCACAGCAGCCGCACACTGGGTTGACGTCTTCATCGAGCTATCCACTACCAACCCAAGATCCCTTTCTTGGTCTGTCGCTGCCAGCACAGATCCTATTAGTGTATATGTGAAGCTGGGATTTTTTTTGTTCCAACATGCATCACTTTACACTTGTTCACATTGAATCTTATTTGCCATTTCAATCCACATTCCTCCAGTTTGAAGAGATCCTTTTTGAGCTCTTCACAGCCCGTTTTTGCTTTAACTACCCTAAATAATTTGGTATCATCTGCTAACTTGGCCACCTTGCTGTTCACCGCATCAGTCCCAACACAGATCCCTTGGGGACCCCACTGCTCACATCCCTCCATTGGGAGAACTGACCACTGATTCCTACTCTCTGCTTCCTATTTTTCAGCCAGCTCTCAACCCATAAAAGGGCTTGTCCTCTTATCCCATGACTATGAAGTTTGCTTAGCAGTCTTTGGTGGGGGACTTTGTCAAAAGCTTTTTGGAAATCCAAATACACAATGTCCACTGGCTCATTCCTGTCCACATGCTTATTGACACTTTCAAAAAACTCTTGCTGAGTTTGCTTTCATAGCTTTCAGCACATCTGGTCAGACAAGTGGGGTTTAGGCTGATGTCATGAATAAACTATAATTTGTTTAGAGCGGAATGAGCCACACTCAGCCTTCAAGCTTATATATTCCTGTCCCCCTCCCATTTGGGCCTGGAATTGCAATTGATAGCTTCCTGGTTTCAGAAATCCTTCATCAAACTACAATTTGCTGTTGCATGTGAATGTGGAGCCTTAACAAACTGAGCTTTGTTTCTTACCCAGCGGTTGTTATTCAGGCAGAGCAATCCTGAGGGCCACCTTTGCTGCAGTGGCTGGCTGTGGTGCCGGGTTGCCATGTGGGTGATTTTGGGGGGGGCAATTGCCCGCCAATCCACACAGCTGCTCTGGAGCAGCAATTGTGTGCACGCAATGACATCACTTCTGGAAGCGCCACATCAACATGGCTGATCTAACATTCAAACCCCCAAATTTGGGGGTATGAGTGTTAAATTGGCTGCGGCGATGCAGCACATCCGGAAGCCCCAGCTCAGCTCCCTAAAACCTCCCGCCAATTGGGAGGGGGGACCTGGCAACCCTACTGTTGCGTAACTGTGGTGCTGTTTGTCGACACCCTGTAGGGTTTGTTCAGGTGGTGGCCGGCAGGAAATAAGCATTAGTAGCTGGCTTTATGTGGCCAGCTACTAATGTGACCTGTCCCTACCCTACGTCTGTCGCAACAGCAAGCAGCCCCTCCAGGTGCCCAGCAGCTGCTGTCAGAGACACTGCCAGCATTTACATCCATTGTTGACCCCTGGAGAAGGCTTCCTGCCAGGCTGGGAGGCACTCCAGCTTCTCCCACTGGATGGCTGCCCACATGGATGAGGGCGTGAGAGGGATGGGATAAGCCAGCCATGAGCCCTGTGCCCTGGGAAGGGGCAAGAATCCCCAGCATCATTCAAGGCACCAGCAGCCGCACCACCCAGATCTGGAGAGTGCGGCTCGCCTCTGGCTCCTGCACCCTCCCCAGTCTCCACTACCGCTCCTCCACTGCCACTCAAAGTCATTGAGTCTACCCTCAGCTGCTGGCTCCAGTAATTCCATGACTGCCAGTGTCCGCAGGACAACTGGCCCAGCCACCAGAGCTCGCCTTATGGGGGGTCACGGTATGGAGATGGTACACAACATCAGCTATGAACATCAGGGGAAAGGGTCCTGGGGTAGAGGGACAGAGAGGAGAGAGCAAAGCCTCAGCCCATGTGGGCACCCGTTACCATTTTTTTCAGTACCACCACGTGGCTTCACAGTTATCACATCTCTGTAGGGCCCCCCCACACCTCTGCAGCCTGGCTACTGCAGTCTTTCTTCCCCTCACTCAACTCCATGTCCTCCTGGCTTGGCATAAGGGGATGGTGATCTGGGTCATTGGGCCCCAGGGTCCTGGACAAGCAACTCGGCATGGGAGATGGGGTGGTCATGTTGGCAGTGACCTCTTCCTCCCTTGGTTCTTGGTTTGGGTCCTGGCTGCCTTCGGCACTAGCTGCCCCGGTGCATCCCTTGGCCATCACTATGGATAGTCCACAGTGTTGCCACTTTGAGAGTCACCTGCAGGGGGAAGGACAGGAGTCATCAGGTGTTGGGGGTGTGGGAAGGGGGGCAGTTGGGGAGGTCCACTCGCGGGGTCAAGGGGAAAGCAGGACTCCTCACACTCACTGCACAACACCTCGATGCCGTGGCTACCCACTACCACAGGTGGTATAACCACCCACATGATGGCCTCAGCGCCAGGCAGACCCTCCATCATTGCAACACTTTGAGCCATGCAAGCACATTCCCAGCCTCTGTCCAGTTAGGCTGTCCATCCAAACACAGGGGGATGCGGAGGTGGTTGAGGCACCCCTGGTTTCACCCCACCTTCCCCGGTTTCCACAATGGACACCAGGCATCAGGAGGAGGCCGCGCAGACAGGGGAGCCATTGCATGGACAAGGAGAAGTTAAAGGTGGGGTTGGGCATGGTGGCAGCTGGAGCACAGAGCCCCAAACCCATTTGACCATTTTGAACTAAGCACCCTCTCTCCACAGGCCTTGGCCAGCCTGTCCTGGCATGGTACCCCTCCTACCTCTCCTGCCTCAGCTAGGCATGCAGCATATCCACCTACTGCCAGTGCTCTATGTTGGTATTGCAATGGTGAAGAAGGCGCCATGCTTGCCAATACTGGCAAATTCTCCATCTGCCAGACAGCACCTGCTTGGATTGCTTCCACTTGGACAGGATGACCATCCAAGCCCTATACAAGGAGCCAGCCCAGCTCTCCAGGGCCTAGCTCCTGCCCCCTATGCCAAGCCTGCCCTACAGAAGGTCCTGCTCTCTCTCAGGTTCCTCACCACTGGATCTTTCCAAGGGGTTGTGGCTGCAGTCCTGGAGGTGTCCCAGTCCTCAGCAAAGCTTCTTGGATGCCATGTTGGCCACCCTACTGTCAGCACAGCTTTGCTCCTCTGTAAGGGGGCATTCCTGGGCTGAAAGACATTAGGGGGCAGACTAATTCCAGCTATGCCCCACGATCTGCCCACTATGGTGCCAGTGCAGAGCCCTGCACCTGAGTTGCACTGGTGCACAGCTGGCATAACTGTCTCTTACGCCAGCGTATCTCCAAGATAAGGGCTCCCTAAACTCAACCCCCCTTTTAAGATTGCACTGAAAACCACAATTTAATCCTGGCTTGAATTTGATGATTTGAGGCTTGTTCACATCACAAACCAACTATTGGTGCTTCTTTTTTTAAGCATTTAAATAGAGCCATCCATTCCAAGCTATCTTTACTGGGCAAAACAAACCACACGACTTGTTACCATTCCTCTCCTGCCCACCAAGCCATACTAAACGTATTGAATAGCTTAGCAAAATAGAAATTATAGCTTGTTCTTCAAACATACATGCAACAAGGGCTTCTGAAATGGCAGATGATGCACACTGTAAGTTGTTTCCTGTCTCTTAGAATCATAGAGTTGGAAGGGATCACCAGTGTCATCTAGTCCAACCCCCTGCCCAATGCAGGAAATTAACAACTACCTCCCCCCCACCCACATCCCCAGTGACCCCCAACCCTCCCCCCACCATGCAGGATCCCACAATCAAAGCACTCCTGACAGATGGCCATCCAGCCTCTGCTTAAAGACCTCCAAAGACGGGGACTCCACCACCCTCTGAGGCAGTGCATTCCACCATCGAACAGCCCTCACCGTCATGAAGTTCTTCCTAATGTTTAGGTGGAATTGCTTTTCTATTAAATCCATTTACTCCATGTCCTAGTTAAATCCATTACCCCATGTCCTCGTCTCTGAAGCAACAGAGAACAAGCTAGTTCCCTCATCAACATGACATCCCTTCAAATATTTAAACATGGCTATCATGTCTCCCCTCAACCTTCTCTTCTCCAGACTAAACAAACCTAACTCCCTAAGTCTCTCCTTATAGGGCATGGGTTCCAGACCTTTGACCATTCTGGTCCCCCTTCTCTGGACATGCTCCAACTTGTCAACATCCTTTTTAAATTGTGGAGCCCAAAACTGGACACAGTATTCCAAGTGAGGTCTGACCAATGCAGAATACAGTGGTAGTATTACTTCCCTTGATCTAGACACAATACTCCTATTGATGCAGCCCAGAATTGCATTGGCCTTCTTAGCCGCCATATCACACTGTTGACTCATGTTCAGTTTGTGGTCCACTAAGACTCCCAGATATCTTTCACATGTACTGTTGTCAAGCCGACAGCCTCCCATCCTATGCCTGTGCCTTATGTTGTTTCTGCCTAGGTGAAGTACTTTACACTTCTTCCTATTGAAATCCATTTTATTACTTATGGCCCAGCTCTCCAGTCTATCAAGGTCATTCTGAACTCTGACCCTATCCTCCGGGGTATTAACTACCCCTCCTAACTTGGTGTCATCTGCATATTTGATTAGCACTTCAAATAGCTCCTTTACTTGACCCCCAGCCCCCCTTTTTGGCACTTGTCTAATGGCCTGGAGCCAACCAGTTAGGTCAAGCGAGAGAAATTAAGATTGACCATTTTAAACTGTAAATGAGAAACATAGCAGCTAGATGAAAGCTGCTAACCGGTACTTCACATGAACACATGAAGCTGCCTCATTCTGAATCAGACCCTTGGTCCATCAAAGTCAGTATTGTCTGCCCAGACCAGCAGCAGCTCTCCAGGGTCTCAGGAAGAGGCCTTTCACATCACCTACTTGCCTAGTCCCTTTAACTGGAAGTTGCAGGGGATTGAACCAGAAACCTTCTGCATGCCAAGCAGATGCTCTACCACTGAGCTACAGCCCTTCCTTGCTTCCTTTTCCTATCAGTGTGATTCTTGGGAAGGAATTATGAAAATGTGAGAACATTTATAGATTTGGAGCTGTTTGCTCTACCCTCTGTGAGTTCAATTTTGAAGTAAACGTTTCCTGGAGATTTTGGTATATTCATTACATCCATTAAAAAACAACAACAGAATCTATTGGGATGAAATTTAACAAGCGTTGTTCCCCTACTTTATCTGATTCTGATTCGGAAACAAACAAACAAAAATCTTAGTGAATTGGAATTTGCTCTTTGACATCAATGGGAAATGATAAAAAACTAATCAAAACTGAAATGAATTGAACCTCAAAATGAACCAAGTTGTTGACACAAGCCGATGAAATTAAAACAAGCCAATGAAATGAATCAAGCAACCAAACAAAGCTACAAAACACACACACACAATAAAATAAACATTTTTTAACATATCTCCAAGCATGCAAGCCTAGGGAAAGCTCACCAGTATCTATGGAAACACCTTTGCAAAAGTACATTCACTGCCACAGACTTTGTTGAGCACCACGGAAGCGAGCTAAAAAGTTTCAGCCTAAAGCAAAAGGTACCATGGCATAAGAGTAGAGCAAGATATTACTCAGCATCATTTTTTCATAGATAGGGAAACCCTGCAAAAACTAGTAGTCTGCCTTATGGGGATTCTACAGCCAAATTATGCAATGATCAAGGCTGTGTTATTCTTTAGATCAGTGGTTCCCCCCTTGTTGAGAACCCATGCTTTAGATAATATCACTAACATTTGAGATTACAGAGTCATATAGGTGGGGTGGAATTTGCAAACACTGTCTGCCTCAAAAGATCTTATACCAACGTCAGATCAATGTTTCTCTAATATATTTAGCTGTAGTTGCAGAACCAATGAAAAATTATTTAGCGTAATCTGACCAGCATGACATAATAATTACATGTGATCTTGGGAAGGAGTGGTTAAGTAATACAGTTAACTATCCAGTAATTAGAACTTATTAGCATGGCTGTTCTTCATACATCCTTGTATTCATCATGAGTACAAATCTGCTCACGACTGACGTTTCCGCACAAAATAACATAGGTTTCAAATAAATACAAGGTGATGGAAGGGTCTTTTATAGGAAAATACATGATTAGAACAGTTTGGACCTAAAATAACATTAGACAGTTCCACTCAAATTGATGTTAGTTTCCGTCATGCACCATATTCCATAAACAGAAGGAATAACGAGGGCACTTGATGGAAATATCGGGAAGGCGTTTTTATAAAGGGAATAGGGCTGTATATTCCACTTCTTATCATAGTCTTCCTGCATTGTCTTCTACTTTCATAATTCCATTTTCTGCACTTGTCTATGATATTTATTTATTTCCTTATGTACATTATTTATAGCCTACCTTTCTCACAGGAACTCAAGGAGGATTACACAGAGTGAGTCAATACAATCAACAAAATGAGAAATTGAATAAACAGTGCCTCAGGCAGGCCATTCCAAAACCTTACACCTCTGTCTTTTCAGGGTTTAGTTTCAATTTGTTCACTTTTAGCCAATTGACCACAGCAGCCAGGCAGTGATTTAAGACCTCTAGTGCATCACCAGGAGACTTGTATAATGATATACAGAACTGGGTATCGACAGCATATTGAATCATAGAATCGTAGAGTTGGAAGGGGCCATACAGGCCATCTAGTCCAACCTCCTGCTCAATGCAGGATTGGCCTAGAGAGCATCCCTGACAAGTGTTCATCCAGCCGCTTCTTGAAGACTGCCAGAGAGAGGGAACTCACCACCTCCCTAAGCAGCCAATACCTCTGCTGAACTATCGCTGTAAAAAAAAAAATCCTAATTTCCAGCCAGTACCTTCCTGCCCATAATTTAGGGTTGCCAGCCTCCAGGTAATAGCTGGTAATCTCCTGCTATTACAACTGATCTCCAGCCGATAGAGATCACTTTACCTGGAGTAAATGGCTGTCTTTGGCAATTGGACTCTATGGCATTGAAGCCCCTCCTCAAACCCCCACCCTCCTCAGGCTCCACCCCAAAAACCTCCCGCCGGTTGCCAAGAGGGACCTGGCAACCCTACCATAATTTATACACATTGTTGCGAGTCCTATCCTCTGCTGCCAACAGGAACAGGAGGGTCTTCAATGCCCTGGAGATCAGTTGTAATAGCTAGTACCTGGAGGTTGGCAACCCTAGGCATACTTCCAATAATGGTATTGTCCTTCCTGCTAGTGTTGTAAGTTTATGTGTTTTAATTGAATTTTATCATTTTAAATGCATTTTTAAATGTTTTTATGTTTACTGCCTTGTAAATCCTGATTGGGTGGAAAGGCAGCATTAAAATGTTTTAAATAAATAAATATTATGTACCCAGACACCAAATGGTACAGGTTTCAGCATGCACATTAGGAGGAAAACCAGAGGAACTTTAGAGGTTTCTTGCCCTACAGTCCATATGTTGCTTCCTAAAATTCATATTTATTGCATTCATATGCAAAAGCCTGCGGCTGGAAACTGTGTACCTCACAAGATAGAGCAATGCCTATAATGGTTTGGCCTACAATTGTCTTCCTGCTCTGAAGTTAAATGTCTTTATTGCTTATTTGGCAATGGAAGTGGCTGGCTGAAACATTCCTTCCAGGCTATATTACCCAACACACCATGCTGGGATACTGCCTCTAAAGCTGCTTGCAGCTACTACTTTTTCCTAGCATGCTGCCCAACTTAACAATCATTTGTAAATAAGTGCCATTTGAAGTGCCATTTAGTTGTAGGAAGCCAATGCCTCACATTCATCTAAACAAAAAGTTCTGGCCAAGTGATAGTGGCTTGTATGGGCCTTCCTTTAGGCCTTCAAATGAAAGAAGAAATGTGGACTTTCTAAAATATTAGTCATTCACACAGTACGTTAGGGCTGCCAGGTCCCTCTTCACCACCGGTGGGAGGTTTTGGGGGCAGAGCCTGAGGAGGGCAGGGTTGGGGAGGGGAGGGACTTCAATGCCATAGAGTCCAATTGCCAAAGCAGCCATTTTATTCAGGGGAACTGACCTCTATCGGCTGGAGATCAGTTGTAATAGCAGGAGATCTCCTTCACATGTCTATGGGGATATAAGGCTCTGTTGATGGTCCATAGCTCAGGGTGTAAGAGGTATAACTGGGAACAGTAATAGTTAGAATGGTGGAAATGTTTACAATGAAAAGTAATAGCCAACATTATAAAAGGTTGTGGAAATTTTTTCTCAGTTGTAACTGTCGTGTGAATCTGAGTACAAATCAGAACGGGAGGGAACAAAAGGTTCTTTTCTCCTAAGTGTCTTAGATAGTTTCTGTGGAATTGTAAACATACTGCACTTGACAAACTGTGGGACCCACCTGATGTAGGAAACATGAGTTCTTTTTCCACATTAACTACAGTGTAGCAATATACTAAAACCACTTTCCCACTGAAAGCATGCCCTTACACAGAGTGGATGCCCCTACATAATTGTGATGTTATGCCTGCATATTTCCACACCACCACCCCTCTTTCTGCAGTGTGCACATTTACCCTGTCGTTCCTAGTGGGGGAGGACACTGTTAGCAACTGCTAAAGGAAAAAGGGTTGTCGAGCTAATCCACAGTTTCATGTTGTTGTGTGGGGTGGGGGGATGGGGTTTGCATCGGTCAACATTTCATGCGTAGGATCCCTCCTCTGGCTTACCTGTCTGGAGTTCTCATCTTTGTATCACTTACTGGAGGCATGCAATACCCAGGTCAATGTTTATGTGACAAGATGGACTACCCGCATGGGGTCTCAACAGAGCAGTGTTAGCAATACACTGTAACAAGGTAGCTTCTCCTCCATGGCTGTTTGTGCAATGTGCTTTCTTCTTGTGAAAAGTGCTCTTTTACTGCAGTTCCCATTGCCAAATTTCTACCCCCCGCCCCAATATATGGGAGAAACCACAGCCAGGATTAGAGGCCAGAGTAGGGTTGCCAGCTCTGCGTTGTGAAATACCTGGAGATTTGGGGGGGGGGGGGTGGAGCCTGAGGAGGGCAAAGTTTGGGGAGGGGGGGGACTTCAATAGGGTGTAATGCCATAGAATCTACCTTATAAAGTGGCCCTTTTTCTCCAGATCTGGAGATATTTCCAGGTTGGGAAATACCTGGAGATTTTGGGGGTGGAGCCTGAGGAAGGTGGGGTTTGGAAGGTGGGGTTTGGAGAGGGAAGGGACTTAGAGTCCAATTGTCATAGAGTCCAATTGCCAAAGCAGTCATTTTCTCCAGGGAACTGATCTCTGTCGCCTGGAGATCATTGTAATAGCGGGAGATCTCCAGCCATCATCTGGAGGGTGGCAACCCTAGGCCAGAGTGATGTAATCCCATGTAGGTGTGGTGGGAACACATTCCCACTGAGTTCAATGAAAGCACTTCCACTTATGCCAGCATTTTCATGAATGTAACGTTATGTCAGGACATATGCATCACTAACAACGCATTCCTGACATGTGCCGGCGGCCACGGCCAAAGGCCTTTGGAGGCCGGCGAAGGCCTATGCCGGCGCAAGGGCCCACAGCACCGATGTCCGGGTGGCGCACGCCTGCATTTGTGGCCCCAGTGCCGGCGTTTGTGGCGCTGAATGCCGACGGAGCCTGACACCAGCGTCCGGACACCGCAAAGGCCGAGTAGGCATCCCGGGAGGTGTTCCCGGGGCGTTTCAGCATCCTGGGAGGCGTTCCTGGGGTGTCCCGGTGCCAGCCAGGGGGCGGAGCCGCCATTAGGCGGCCTCCTGAACCGTTATGGCTTGAGAACACCCCCCTTTTTGCCTGAGATACTCCACCTTTTAGGATATTTTGTGCCGGGCGGAGGTTGCGCTGCTCCAAAACCTCCTTAGGAGGCAGTGCCACTGCGTTGCCTCCTAAGCCCGGCGCAGGCATTCCGGTCAGAAATGCACTGTAAACATCACTCCTCTCCCAACAGTACCCTAGCCCTACCCATTTGTGATTCCTATGTTGGCATAACTGCATCAGTGCCAGGTTTACATTGGATTGGCATCAGCGAGGCCCTATAGTAGTCTATCTCCAAAAAAGTGGAGATGGGGTTTATTTGCTATTCTAAGCAGTTTACACACTGGTTTTAGGTCTCAAATCCTATCTGTGTAATGGTAATAACAATTATCTTCTTAAAGGGGTTATTGATATGCTATAAGAGAATGATAAAACTCTCTACATGCTACAAGTCCCATATGGATTCTAAATAATTAATATCTCTAAAATGTTCTCTGATTTTCATTAGCATGCCAACATACACACAAAAAGGTTTAGAGATATGTAAATGTACAAAACACTGGGTTGGATCCAAACCAGCCCTTTGGACTTCTGTTTGAAGGAGACAAGAATCTTCATGAATTTCACAATCTTTATGAATTTCTCCTGTGTGCTGCAAACTATCCCATGCCATGGAAATCTCAGTTCTCAGGAATGGCTTTCAGTTCAACACGGGAAGCAGTGGCAGGAAAGGGGAGGGGGGAAGATCTCTCCTTGCTGTACTTTGGATCCAACCCATTGAAGCGAACTTCATTCAGGGACTGCCAGCAGAAAAAATGGACGTGTCAAAGGTTTTGCAGAATTTTTTTCCACAAAATACATATTTTCCTTATTTCAAATATGGCTTTAGGCTCCTTAACCAGAGCAGTTGCTGATAGTTTTTGGCCTGGGCTAGATGTCATGATATCATTATAAAAGCAAAAAGTTCAAAAGTTCACACTGTATGTTGAAAACAGTATTGTTTAACTTCTATTGTACAATCCTTACTTCACAAATTTCAGGATAGTAACAAATGGGACATACTTGGCACATTTAGACACACAGGAAATGTTAAACTAAAACACAAGACATTTCTTTTGTATTATCTCTTTATTCCCTCCCAATACACCCAGAGCACTAGTCAAATTTCAGACTGTGTATCAATTTAAAAGCACACTTTGGGGAGTAATTTTATTTTGATGCATGTAGCTCTGGGAATCCTTCTGACAAAAGCAATGCGATACCATCTTGCCATGCATCTATACATTAGGCTAGGTCTAATTACATACATTTACAGGATAGTAGTTTGACTGACTGATTTTTGAGGATGTTTGGTTGTCAATAACGTACGTGTTCAGTTATAATGACTTAGTAATGCTCCCAAGAAGACGAGGAAGGTTGTTTCTTAACTTTAAGCCACATTCCCTTGGCAACTTTATTGGGCCACTCAAAGTATTTCTCTATCAAATATCCTACTTCACTCACCAGAGATGTCAACTGGGGTGGAGTTTACATGATCTTTGATATTTCAGGATAACTGATTATGGTCATTTATGCATGGGTACTTTCATTTATGTTCACCCCCCTCCCCCCGTTTGTCTCAGTTGTTCCTTGGAGTTATGCATGAGTTTTCCCTCCATTCGAGACCTTGCTGCCAGCCCTCACAAATCCCAGTATTTCTGGTTCCTCTATTAACCCAATACTTCCCTTTCCCCTGAGCTCAGTCCGCTTGAAATCCCCATGCATAAGGCAAAGAGCGGGACATAGAAGCTTGGTTTCTCTTACAGCAAGCAGACAGCCAATTACAAAGCAGCATGTCAAGGGGCGGGGATTCAAATACTTCCGGCTTCCTTGGAGTTCTTTCTGAGAATAAGGCTTTTTAAAATGAGGCTTGGGTTTCTCCCCTGCCCTTCCTTTCAAATAGCTCCGTTTTTGTTTTTGTTCTTAAAATGCTCTTAACGTGGTTTTTTATGTGGCAGTTGGATTTCAGGGAACTTTTCTCTCACTACAGCCAATTACGAAGCAGCATTTCAAGGGGTGGGGATTCAAATACTTCCTGATTTGAGCTTGGAGACTGCTGGTGTGTAGACTCCCAACAGGAAAGTGTGGGTCCAGCGAGCAACCTCAACCTCCCCCCTGCATAAACGACCTATGTAAACCACACCCCAACTGTGTCAAAAACATTAATCGAGAACTACTGGTTTTGATGGATACTGGTTGATACTCTCGCAGCTTACTTTAACCTATGGGCTGTTTCCTGCATAAACTAAATGCTAAAGAAAATTCTGGATCTGTTATCCCAGGATTAAAGTATTGTAAACATATATATACAGAATGAAAGGCCCCAGAGAAAAACAGACCAGATAGCTTCAAGAAGCTTTCAATGCCAGTCATGCCTACGACCCCAGAATTCTTTAGAATAGCCTGGACATCGATGTAGAGAGTCCAGAAGTTCTGCTGAGTCACAAGATCTCTTGGGGAATTCTAACAACAGAACATACTGGAAGTTTGGCAGGCTGCCCTTTCCCTCATAGGCCAACAGATGGAAAGCATGAGAGCATACTGGGAAAGATTAACAAATCGGGATCCTGGGACAATTATAGACTTTTTTTCAGGATTGTGCCAATCCAAGTACTTTTTCTACATTTCTTGTTTTTAATGAATAAAACTTTTAATCTCAGTTGTTTTAAGTTATCACCAGCAGCTCAGACAAAAGTATGTAAATCAATATATAATATTACAGGAGGACATGGAATCATAGAGTTGGAAGGTACCTCCAGGGTCATCTAGTCCAGCCCCCTGCACAATGCAGGAAATTCACTGCCTCCTCCCACACCCTCAGTGACGCCTACTCTATGCCCAAAAGATGGCAAAAAACCCTCCAGGATCCCCAGCCAATCTGTCTCGGAGGGAAATTGCTTCCTGACCCAAAGTGGCAATCAACATTTCCCTGGGCATGTAAGAAAGGGCCACGAGAGCCAAGCAATGATGCAACACTTCTCATGATCTGCCTAAGTTCACAAAGTCATTAACATATGAAATTTAAAAAAGAATCACCTGAATCAATGTTATATTCCATTAAAAACTCAACCAATGCACCTTCTTCATTTTTTTTTACCAGCCAACCAAGAATTTATAACTCTTATATCAATTGGAGAAAATTTCCAAGTACCACTACAAGGCTGCTTCCTTCATTTTAATGTGACTTGCAGAGCAGGAACTTCATAGAAGCAAAAAGGGCTTAAGTATTAGCAGTTAATAATTTTTGAGAACCATTTTTATCTAGTTATCAACTGAGAATAACAGTATATTGTCAAAGGCTTTCACGGTCAGAGTTCATTGGTTCTTGTAGGTTATCCGGGCTGTGTAACCCGGATAACATACAAGAAACGTCAGGAAAGAAAATACCAAGACCACGGTTACACAGCCCGGATAACCTACAAGAACCAATGAGAATAACAGTGTTTCACAGTATGTCCATGAGGAGCAAGAAGGAAGTCTTTGAGAATGTTAGCTTAGAGAGCCAATGGGGTATAGTGATTAGGAGTGCTGGAATAATATCTGGGAGACCTAGGTTCAAATTACTACATGCCATGGAAGCTTGCTGGGTGACCATGGGCCAGTCACACTGTCTCAGTTTAACCCACCTCACAGGGTTGTTATGAGGATAAAATGGAGGAGAGGAGAATGATGTATACCAGTTTGGGTTCCCATTGGGGAGAAAGTTGGGCTACAAAGCAATAAAGTAGACAAACAATAAATAAATACATAAATTCACTTAGAATGTGTATTAACTTATAGAATATAGTACCCCACGATGTGGCAGTGTTCTCTAAACTCAGCTGGCTTTAAAAAATAGATGGATTAGATAAATTTAGCAGTGGCTACTAAGCACATTAGTAAAATTAAGCTTCCATGTGCCAGGTGCTGTGGAGGGGCCGTGGCTCAGTGGTAGAGCATCTGCTTGGCATGCAGAAGGTCCCAGGTTCAATCCGTGCCATCTCCAGTTAAAGGGACTAGGCAAGCAGGTGATGTGAAAGACCTCTGCCTGAGACCCTGGAGAGCTGCTGCCAGTCTGAGTAGATAGTACTGACTTCGATGGACCAAGGATCTGATTCAGTATAAGGCAGCTTCATGTGTTCGTGTGATAAGCAGCAGGAATGACCACCATCTTTATACTTTCTACATGTTTTTGGCTGGCTTCCAAATGAAAGATCAGATGGGTACAGGTTTGATCTCGCAAGGCAGTCCTTATGCTCTTAACACTATGAAGAAGACTTCCCCATTTATTGTTAAACCCTTCACTGTATAAAACCCTATTATGGATATAGCTTCCAATCTCGTTACAAAGCCTTAAGATGCAATCTGTGAAATTTTGATCCCAGGGATCTGAGCTACACATCCAAAACCACTGTGGCTTAGTTTTATAGATTGACAAAACCACAATGTCTTTGTCATTCAGCGAAGATTATTTTTCCCTGTAAGACATGAAGAATTTTTTTTTTTAATCAAGGGACTAAGAATTCACGCATGGACAAAGTGGGCCCAAACCCATGAAAGTGTATGCTATAATACATTTGTTAGTCTTTAAGGAATCTCCAACTCTTCCTTTATTGAAATCATTTTTCATTTTCTCACACCAAAGTTTCACTAGGTGGCAGGATTCCACTGTCCTTTGCAAAGCAACAGTTATGGCCAAGCCTTTGGGGGGGGGGTTATTCATCTCAAAACAAATCTATCACTATAAAGCAATTATTTTTCATGATAACAGACCATGATACATTCATCTGATACTTGTATGCCTGTTTGATAAACAGCCAATTGTGGTTTTTTTGTGTGTTCAACTGGCAGAGGTTTTTCATTGAAAATGAAAAGCAATATCCCCCTGCCAAAAGAAGTTAGATATTTTATAACAGCTATAACTTTATACTTGCGAGAAATATTTTTTGCTGTGTTTGCAAAACAAACTGGCCTGATATGTTTGAACAAATTTTAAGTATAATGTTTCACTTGGTATTCTTTTCAAGTAGTAGACTATATCATGTTCTTAAATATTTGGAAATAATGTCACTCATGTTTCATAGAACTGCGAGACAAATAATATTTCCCATTATTCTCTTTTTCTTTTCTTATTGGAAACACACTGTAACCTATGTTTACTCCCAAATATACTCATACTTTCAGCCAGGCCACATGATCCTATAAATTCATAGTCAGAATTATGTTTTGCTGACTTACTCCCAAGTAAATGTTGAGGTGATTAGGAAACACCTCAGGACTGGCTTCTGAGTCAACAGCTATAAGATTGGGCTGCATGTTTTGTAGGTTGACATGTAATGAAATGCTCATTAATCTAAATCTGACTTTCTAAAGCAAGAATTACATGGAACTGATGAACATAATTTGCCCCCAATGCACAGCAAAATGAGAGCTCCATTCTTCATCAATGTATGTCTTTTTCAAAAGCCTTTTAAAGCAGAAAACGGAATTCCCTTGACAATACAACAGATTTCCGAGCCACTTGTTAAATTTTCATGTGATCCATCATGCAAATAACAAATAATCTACCAACCATATATCAAGGCACAGCCAGCGCCTCATGAAGATGACTGTAGATTGTGTGGGTAAGATTAATGTTAAGCAACAGCTTCAGCTTCATGATACTACTTTCCAAGATTCCCCGAAACAGTCGACATATTTTCTCATGCAGCCGTGCATTTGCCAAGACTAGAAGAAAAGTGTCACAACTCTCTCGTCAAAGGAGGGTTTGCTAGCTTAAGACCCAGTGGTTAATATACAGAGGTCTTTCAACACCATTCAACAAGTTCGTCAGGAGCGAAAAGCAGTCAGCATCTCAGAGAACTTAGGCATTTGTGTGCAAGTAAAAGGTAAGAAAGTTTAAGAGCTTTGCAATTCAGTGCTATGCAGAGTTACTCCAGTCTGAGCCCGTTGATTTCAATGGTCTAGACTAACAGTGCATAGCATTGCACTGTAATTCTCTTAAAATTAAAATCTGCTTAAAAAAAATACATGTAAGGCTAAGACTCAAGTGGAACATGACTACTGGACAACACTCTTCATTAAACATTTTAAAGTGGAAAGACTGCCAAAAGCTGACAGTGTGTCTTTCCTTTTCACCAAACAGTGGAGGGGAAAAAAAAAAGACATTTCCTTATTGTCCTACCTTGGCAATCTGTAAAGGCTGCTTTTCTTCCTTGCCACCTTGCAGTCTAAAACCCCAAGGTGCCCCTCCGGTCATAGTGATGCAGATATAATCCCCTGTACCCATTTTGGTCCTGAAGAGTTTAGGCAGTGTTCATTTGAAGAAGTATTTTTTTTTTTAAGTTCCTAGAAACGGTGGATGTTCAATGAACTTGAAGCTTCCCTGCCAGGCAGTGCTGGAAAAAGAACAGGCCACTCAGTGCTGCTGCCTCTGCTGTGCTCTGCGCTCTGGAACGCAGTCATTGACGGGGAGCGAGGGAGCTCTCCCGGATCAAGGGAACAGCCCACTCTTTCGTCAGTTTGCTCTGCTCAGCCCACCTTCATGGTAAAGCAAAATAATCTCCGAGAAATACACGGCGAGGCGGCTCAGGAGGTTATGTTTAAGCCCAAGAGCTTTCGCCTGTGACAGCTCAATCAAAACACCGGAGGGAAGATGTGTAAATCTCCCAGCAAGGACTGAAGACAGAGAGTTTACTTTTGTAAACGGTACCAGACTTGCGAAGTTTTCATCGCTGCACGTTTTGTATCTCGAAATCCAAACAAAGTAAAGGGAACGGGTTGGTGATTTCCATCCCCCAACCAATGCAGTGTTCAAATGCCCTAGTAAGAATGGATTCATGACATGATTAAACTTGATGAGTCAAACTATCAAATCATAGCCTGATCTTTTGACATTTTTTAATCTTGTGTGCATCTGGCTTTCAGAGTCCCCAGACACTATGGAACATCGAGGATTGCCAGGGTCTGCTTTCCTCTCATTGTGTGATATGAATGGAGTTTGATCCCTGACAAAACACAGTCTATCCTCACCATTAGATTTTCTTGCTATGTGGGTATGACTAAACAGAGGGAGGGTTCACATGAAGGTGTAGCAACAGATGATAAATCAAGCAGGTGAGGGCAAGGTCCCACAGATAAAGGTTATAACAATGAAATGGCTATGCCACTAGGTAGGCAGAAGTTTTGAGAGATTGGAGAAAGAGTTAGTGCAGACAGACTCACAGGAACAAATAAGAAAATGATGTCTTAATTATTATGCGCTCACATAATTTGAAGGCAATCAGGGGTGCAAAGAGGGTCTGGACAAAATCTAAATTTCTAATGAACAAAAAAGGACAGTGGTATTAGTAGCAGATGGATTTGGCAGCAGGGAAATTGGGGTGGACAGGCCATGGCCTACCATCGAGCCAGCTGTTTGACAAGACTAGTTTCACGCCATGGGAGATATAAGAACCATTTGAGGGGCTTGAGTATGTAAGTGAGGATCTGCCTCAGAGGGCGCTATGGGTCAAATGGTGCTGTTCCTCGCTAGACTACACAAGACATCCCTCATCTCCTAATAGAGAACGAGGGTTCGGAAGATGGGATGTGAGAAGTGACACCTATGTGGGGTCATCAGTCATATAAGTATCCAACTGAGGAAGAGAAATTATTTAAAGAATATAGCTCCAGTCCACAAGACGGTTCTCTTTAATATATATAAAAGCAGCTTCTATACCCTAATCTCTAGAAAATGCTGTTTACTGAATATCTATCATTCTGTTTACCATATACAGCTCTGATACATGGTATTTATTGGGGAATCTCACTTTTATCACACTAGCTTTAGTTACTGCCACATTGTTTGATCCCATAAATCAGAAAAGGCTTTACAGCTCAGATCAATTGTCCAGGTTTCTCTTATGTGTGAAAGCTTAAAGAAGGACTCAAATTATAGGTATTTATAAAAACTTGCTAGGTGACCTTGGGCCAGACACTCTCCCAGCCTCGACCCTGGCAAGTATTTAGATGAGAGACCTCCAAGGAATACCAGGGTATGATGCGGAGGCAAGCAATGGCAAACCACCTCTGAATGTCTCTTGCCTTGAAAACCCTACAGGGTCCCCATAGGTCAGCTGTGACTTGACTGCAAAAGGAGGAAAAAAGAAGAAGAAAAGGAAGCCAAAAGTTCTTGAAAAAAGAGTGATTTCCTGTCCATCTCTAGAAGTATCAACTCAATAAAGCACTCTGAAAAATATAGGTACAGCCTATATTTAATAATAAACAATAAGTTCCCTACTTGTGAATGGCTTGCATTCTAAAAGTTCATTTGGAATTTTGGGTGTTTTGAGCTCAGAAAGCATTCTCCCATAAAGATGGATGTAATCGATGGTGGTTAAGTTCCCTGGTTAGCCCAGAGGAAAACAAGACAAACAAAAAATTGTACAGGACTAAAAAAAAAACACAACACTCTCATGAATGCTGGTGCTGCCTTGCTTACCGGAAGCAGGTTTATTAAATTAGAGAAGGCTAAAGATGCAGTGCGCAGATCACACTTCGGGGAAAGCTTGGGGGGAAGAATTTCTTTAATTCATGCCTGAAGTCAAAATGCTTCAAATTGTTGGATTTTTTCAAGAGCAGTTAACAGGGGAAAACATTTAAAAGGGGAAAGGGAGCAGCGGCAGATACATACGCCGAAAACCAGGCCTGAACATAAGAACATAGAAAGAGCCATGCCGGATTAGAGCAAAGGCCCATCTAGTCCACCATTCTGTCATTCTCACAGTGACCAGCTGCCTCTAGGGAGCCCATGAGCAGGACTGTAAATTACGCCTAATTTTGGCAGTTCATTTCCTTGTGGTGTGCCAAAATTAGATATAATTTATTTTCTCATGGTGTACACACTTCCTGGTATACTCAACATGCAGAAATAAACAGCCCAAATCAGATATAATCATACTTTTTTTTGATGTGCGAGCATGAAAATCATGGAACAAGATCCCAGATCCCGTTAATGTCACCATTTGGCCAGATGGAATAAAATGTGACTCAATCAACACCTGGTTTGGCTTAGTAGATAAACACTTGTTCTTGGTGTGTATGTATGCATAGGTATTTATGACCACTGAAGAACAGCCATAGGGCCAAAACGCATTTGGTCTTGTTCACTGTGATTGTGGTCTTGTTTGTACATCATCAGCTTTGAGATATTCATATGTATTATATATTGGACATTGAGGACTACTGAGTCAGGTGGCTTTCTGTCTAGAATAGGGTTGCCAACCTCCAGGTACTAGCTGGAGATCTCCTGCTACTACAACTGATCTCCAGCTGATAGAGATCAGTTCACCTGGAGAAAATGGCCGGTTTGGCAATTGGACTCTATGGCATTGAAGTCCCTCCCCTTTCCAAACCCCACCTTCCTCAGGCTCCGCCCCCAGAACCTCCTGCCGGTGGTGAAGAAGGACCTGGCATCCCCAGTCTAGAGGCTAAATGTAACCCCCAAACTCCAGGAATTTCCAAATCCAGCACTGGCAACCCTATTGTTGCTGCTGTCATAAAGATAAAGATGACCGATGAGGTATACTGATGTAAGCACGGGTGACCCGCACACTAACTGCTCCGCTCTGGGTTGTTAGCCATTTGGATCGTAAGGTGGTTTTATTTCAAGATCTTTTAAATGATCGTTATGCATTTTATTATGTATTTTAATTTTCCCTATGAAAATGTCTGGAACTTTCTTGTTTTTATTTTTATGGAATCATTGTTACTGCTATGGCTTATCCGCTGCTGCAATAAAGACAGGCAATATGCAATAAAGACTTCATCATGCAAAGTTGGGTGCTGCCATGCCTATGCTTCTCCTTGCTGACTACCCTGCCCACAGGCTGGCTGGGCAAAGCTGGGCACCACTGTGCTCCTCCTCTTGCCTCTCTCTCCTTCCCTTCCTGTCAGCTCACTTCATGACTATCCAGCAAGCTGCCAGCAACCCTTGCCTCATCCCAGCCTACTTTGTCTCCCACACTTTCCTAGGTTGTCCAGAACTCCTCTTCCTCCTTCACTCGCCCACAGTCTTCCAAGCTCTCAGTCTTTCCCCCTCTCTCTCTGCTTTCTCCTTCCTATAGGTACAGAACATTACATATTTAGATAAAGCATTATATCACAGTGTATTAGCATCTGCTATACATTGAATCTGGCCCAATGTATCTTAATTTTTTTTTAAACTGCCACTGTTCTTCTGGATTCAGTTCAAGAACACCATTTGGGGAAACGGTGCAGTTATACACACTATTTCATCTCACTCCTCAAGAGCCCCGCAAGGACACTCTTAGATAACTGCTCTCTTTTGGCAGTTTAATTTGAATATAAGCAGGAGTTTTTGAACCTTGCTGTGAATCTTTTTGGTCTGTCTCTCCAAAATCTCTTTCGTCCCAACTACTGAAATCTGAAATGGCTTCCCTAATTTGGCTTCACCTGCTGAACACCTGTGACAGAGCTTTAATCCTTAGTGCAATTACTTAAATAGTTTGCATTCTTGTCTTGCTTTAAATTGCCATTGGGTAATAACGGACAAACTCTTAACAGATGTGGTACTCTATTGCCATGAAATGTAAATGTCACTTGTCTTTCATGTTGACAGTTGTGCTGGGATTTAAAAGAAAAAGATGTCGATCAGAACATCCGAACAAATGATCTCTTGGTAGATAGTCCTCCATACAGAGAATGGCTTTTAAAACCTTGTCTTAATCTTCAAGGATCTTGCTTTATCTTTGCTACACATTATGACAACTTTGTGTACCCATGAATTTTATTAGATTTTTGAAAAATCCTGCTCTTCCTTGAATATGTAGGTGATTGGTAGCTACATTTAATTGTGGTGTGGGGCAGACTGAATCTTCACTGCGTCAATTACCAAGAGCCAGAGAGGACTACATGTGTATGACTTTTACTTGTGCACCTCCCAACCTCAATGGATCCAAATGGATTTAAAATCTTGTGTATTCACTAATGCAATCTTGGGGAAGAGATGTTTTTAAAGAAATTATGAAGGGGGTAAGGGAGAGACATTAACTTTAAATTGACCTAGATTTGACCTTCATTGAATATAAGCAGAAAGAAAAGTTAAGAGAAAATACAAAGGCAGTGCCATAACATAAAGAAATTACACAAATGGAGAATACCCTAATACTAAGAAACCACATATATGCACATCAGACAAATTGGGGGAATAAGAAATTAACAAGCAATGTCAACAGTTCCTACTGGAAGCCATTCTGTTATTCTTCCATGTATAGTCCAAAACTGGTCCTCACCCACATTGTTGTTATGTGCGTGCAGTGTCCCCCAAAAGCAAGGGACATGCATACACCATGCGTTCACTCGTTTGATAATAAAAGGCACAGTAGTCAGGAACATTATTATCAGGTGATGACTGCTTCGTCTGCTGGCAGAAATAGGACTGCAGTATTGGTGTCGAACCCAAGAAAAGCAGCTATTGTGTTAAGTTTTTAAAAAATATTTCAGAACAATGTTTTTAATAGTATTCAGTATAAGCAACAGTAAAACTTTAGGTAATATGCCTAACTATTCATAAAACCAGAAAGATCAGTCGCTCTCTTCGTCTTCATCTTCGTCTTCATCTTCGTCTTCATCTTCGTCTTCATCTTCCTCATCCCCCTCCCCACTTTCTGGTGCCTCACTTGTAGTCTCTGTAGTGGTGGGGTTCTCTTCTGTAGTGGTGGGGTTCTCTTCTGTAGTGGTGGGTTTCTCTTCATCTCCTTTATCTGCTGCTGGAGATTCTTTTTTACTGGCGGCTTTAGGAGGTTCCTCTGCCTTGTCTGAATCCTTTTTCACACTGGGCTTTTGAGAAGGAGTAGAAGATGGTGGAGGAGGAGGAGGCGGTGCAGCAGCGGGAGCAGGCAGCAATTCAACTGGTGGTATAGATAAGGTTTTTGAACTGGGTTTCTTACTAGGGGGTTCATGTAAAGATGGCTTTGCACTTCCCCAGCTGACTCTATCTAGCTCTTCTGAGGACTCTTCATCATGCAATTTGTCTGCCATGTTCTTCTTCTGTGTTTCATCCTGAGTCTGATACATGTCTTTGAGCCAAAGAGGCTTATCCATCATCTCAGTGCCTGTTGTGGAAAACTCTAGATCTGATGGTTCCTTTTTTCTGCCCAGAAAGCTCCTTTCTCTGGCAGAAGAACGCTGAGAGCAGATCTCAATCAGGCTGATAATGGCAATGATAATCATGATGATAGCAGTCACCGAAATAGCCAAAAGCAGCTTGTTTCCATATCCGTATTCTGGAATCCCTTGGCTTGGTATCACGGCCAAAGGCTTCTCCAGTTTCCTTGAACTTCCTGCAGTGGTATTAGCTACATTCTTGGAAGGCACAAAATATGGCTTCCACGGGGAGGAGGTCTCCTTGATATTTTCACTGAAGAGTTTCATGAGGAGGCTTGTTCTGGAGATGAGTTTAACACAAGCTGTCTGAATTGTGGGCACCGTGCAATCCATTTTCAGAACACGGACCACATGAGAGATTAGCTTCCTCACCGGTGCATTCGGGATGAGGGAAGTCAACTGCTTGTTCAGTTCAGCTTCAAAGAGGTCACCCTGAAGCAAGTGGTCACCCTTTTGTGGCAAGAAGTCCAGCGGGGGGGAAACAGAGGTCCTCTGATGCTCCCAGTATGTCCCATGGGACAATGTTATGCCAGGCGACCGCTCATTTAAGGAGGGTTCTGAGCCAGAAGCTGAGACTTCAGATTTTCCATTTCCTGAAAGAGGATCACTTCTGTGTAGCAGCTGCTTTAGCAGCTCTTGTTTAGTCAAAATGTGCGCCCCAAGTCCGTTTCCCAATTCTGCCATGGAGTTTTTGTCGCTAGAGAGGCTAGACAAATCGTTGTCATTATTTTCCGCTATGATGGAGCCAGTCAGCTTGCCAGTGTCAGTAGGGGAGTCTGAAACGGAGCGTTTCCGAGAAGACTGAAGTGCGGCTTGGTGAAACCTGAGAAATGAAAGGGGGTGCTGAGGGGTGAGGGCCTTTGCTAGTCGCCTCTGGCTTTGAGCCTCGGTGTCCAGCTCAACGACACTGGGCTGGTCTGCAGACAGTGAGGCTACCTTTGCAACCTCTTGTCCATCCCTGCCAAGCCTGACCAGTGTGGCTTTGCTTCTTTGGTGTATCCCAGGCAAGTTTTCTTTCGCTACTTCCCTTGCATGCCTTCCTTTCCTGAGGGGAGTATCTGTAGACTCTGTTGCCGCCTCGTGCACAGACGTCGTTGAAACTTGGGCCGACAACTCGTTTTGGGTAGCCACCTCCGGACTGCCCTTGTCAAGTTCCAGAATTTGTTTTTTGATTGCTGTCTGCAGCAGACTGACCAGCAGGTAAAGCCTTTTCAGCTCATGTTTGTCAACCCAGTTCACATCCAAGGGCTCATCTGCCTTCAGATGCATTAACCGCTGGACTGATTTTAACAGGCTAACATTGGCAGCTAAGCTGGAGTAGTTTTGGGCCAGAGCCAGTATGTCATTGTTGGGAACGGCTCCCTCCAGCAAGATGCTAAGAGGACTGCTGCCATTAACTTTCCTGATTTCTAACGCCTTCATGACCTCTCCTTGCATCTTTTTCAAGGGCTCTTCATTTCCACATTGAGACGCATTTATAGCACATGACTCTGTGCATTCCAGCGTGACCGTCTCAGACAAAACTTCAATGTCGTCCTTAATATGGCAAAGACAGCAGAACATCTTTTTGGGCAAGATGAGTGTTCTCAGATGCAGGTCGGTTTGCAACAAGTCCTCCAGTATCTCTGGCATCATTTTGGTGTCACCGAGATCTAGAAGCTTCAGTGAGGGGAGATGGTAAAAATATGAATCCTCAACGACTGCCAGTGGATTGTGGCTGAGATCCACCTTGAGCAAAAATTGCATGCCATGCCAGGCCCGGAATGTCCCATTAGTGATTCGTTCAATGATGTTGCCGCTGAGGTTTATAATCTGCAGGAATGGGACAGGCTCAAACACGTTTCTTTCCATAATTTGGATTTTATTACATGACACGTCCAGGTAGGTAAGGGAAAGCAAGCCTTCCAGAGATGAGCTCTGAAGTCTGCTCAAGCTGTTGCCCTTGAGGACCAAGTATTCAGCCCAAGGGTAGGCCTTCCACGGTTCTTCCCCAATAGACGAAATCACATTCCCAGTAAAGTCCAAGTACTTGAAAAGATTAGGATGAACGGCTGGCTTGAGAAGGGGCACTCGGTGTAATCCGGGTGGGTTGGTGATCCTGCTGCAGTTGAGGATTTCCAAGGTGCAGCGGCAGGGGGATGGGCAATGACCTAGAGCTCCATCCAGCTTCATAAGGCACATCAGTAGGATCACAAGGAAGAGGTGGGTATAAGTCATGGCAGCAGGGTCCGTACTAAAGAGCAGACCTTTAGCAGACTAAAGAGCAAGCACTGTGGGCATGCATTATGTGTGTCTGATTAATTGTGACATCATTTATCAGGTCATCCAGCATTATAGCGTAGCTGTCACCACGGCAACAATGGAGGCAATGATTCAGAGGTGAGATGGGCTTGAGACCCTGGGAGTGGCTGGCTCTCAGTTGGGGCATT
This sequence comes from Euleptes europaea, assembly GCF_029931775.1. Lineage (NCBI taxonomy): Eukaryota > Metazoa > Chordata > Lepidosauria > Squamata > Sphaerodactylidae > Euleptes > Euleptes europaea. The sequence continues at coordinate 30,782,065 of NC_079320.1, read as the reverse complement.
TTTAAATTTGTTTTTGTAATCATGTAATACAAATCTAATTTTAAGTGTACTCATTGTACAATGTACAGTATTAGGACCAGAACCAATGGGTTGAAATTAAATCAAAAGAGTTTCTGTCTAGACATTAGGAAGAATTTTCTAACAGAGCAGTTCCTCAGTGGAACAGGCTTCCTCAGCAGGTGGTAAGCTCTCCTTCCCTGGAGGATTTTAAGAAGAGGCTAGATGGTCATCTGTCAGCAATGCTGATTCTATAACCTTAAGCAGATCATGAGAGGGAGGGCACCTTGGCCATCTTCTGGGGATGAAGTATGGGCCACTGGGTGTGTGTGTGGGGGGGAGGTAGTTCAGAGTTTCCTGCATTGTTCAGGGGGTTGGACTGGATGACCCTGGTGGTCCCTTCCAACTCTATGATTCTATGATTCAAATATATCTAAATATAATACAAAATTTCTTCCTTATACATTCATCCAGTTTAATTTTGTTCCAATAAAACAAAAATACCACTTAACAAACATTATCTTGTGCAAGTTGTTTACCATCCCAGGTTTGTCTATAAACAGTTATTAACTCTGTGTACATAATGTACCATATTTTACGGAGCCATACTCCATACTTGGTATCTTTACCCGCTTCCATTATTGTGCTACCCAAATTCTGGCTGCTATTAGCAAATTCCAGGTAAGTGCCTTACCTTTTCTAACATTACTAAGATACCCTAAAAGAACTGTGATAGGGTTACATGAGGTCTTACAACGAATCATTTCTGTTATTACATTTGTTATGACATATTTCTTGCCAAAAATAGTTGAATATTTGGACAAAACCACCAAATATGGATAAAAAACACCAACATGATTTTTACATCTCCAGCAAACTGAAGAGGACATGAATACCATGTTTGCCTTTGCCAGTCTTTGTTGCGTATACATCATGATGCCTATACATCATTTTCCCTTAACCTGGGTGGCCTGGGTTTGCCTGATCTCATTATACCTTGGCTGCAAAGCAGGGTCAACCCTGGATGGTACTTGTATGTGAGACCACTAAGGAAATCGAGGGTTGCTATACAGAAACATACAATGGAAACCAACTCTGCTTGCTTCGTGCCTTGAAAACCCTACGGGGGTCAATCATAAGTTGGCTTGACAGTACTTTCTATCACCATGCATCATCTTAACAGTATTTTCTCTTACTTCAATATTTAATGAAGATTTTCAAAGAATTGTGTGTAACTGAAGCCAAATATTATCCGACATTGATATCTTTAAGTCAGTTTCCATCCTGGTCTTTTTCTTTTTTCCATTCTGTGTATCTGCTAAAAGTGTATATATTTTTGGTGACTAGCCTTTCTTGACCAAATGGTCTGGATATAATACAATCCCATTTATTTGTGGGATGAAATATATTTATGTGATGTTGTATAGACAAAAGGGCACTTCTATAGGACAATCCTGATGCCATTACACCTGAGGCTCCCCAATCCACTCCTAAAGGGTTTCTGGAGGAGGCTGGCAGCGAAAAGATGAAATGTGGGGCTGTACACTGGCATCCCCAGCAACTATACTGTCACTGTCCAAGCAGGTCACCGGGAGCAAAGGCAGGTTCATGACAGACAGGGTAGAAAGAACCAATCATGGGCTGCCAGGAACGAGGACCCAACCCTGTGCTCATCACAGTTGAAGGGAAGATTTGTGGGCTTCCTAGAGGCACCTGGTTGGCCACTGTGTGAACAGATTGCTGGATTTGATGGGCCTTGGTCTGATCCAGCATGGCTTTTTTTATGTTCTTAGGGGTGAGTCCATGGACCACAGGGCCCTGCCTGTGGCACACCTATCCACCCCTTTAAAGGAACAGGGTCTTTTCAAAAGTAACAGGGCAGCTGACAGAGAAAGCAGTTGGGAAGGGCCCCCAGCAACCTGCCCACCAGCAGAAACCCCAAACGGGCACACGCTGCTTGCAGCCCAAAGGGTGCAACCACCAAAAAAGGAGTACAGGGAGGTGACAAGGAGAATGCCCCCAGCCAGGGATGTCTGGTGCTCACCAGGGTGGTGCCTCCCAGTGGACTGGTCACATTGCCAAGGGCATCCCCAGGCAGACCTTTCTGGTGGTGGAGCAGGAGCAGGAGTGGGGCTGCCGGGGCAGGCCCTGGTGTGGGGGCAAGCAGTGGAGCCGACAGATCCTGCAAGAGCCACTCAATTCATGCCTGCCCATCCCTGACAACCAGGAGCAGCCACCACTGACACAACCAGCCCCTCCATGCATTGGTGTTCCCAGGAGAAAGCATCCCTCCACTCATGGTAGGTCTCTAGCTACTCCAACTTGATTGCCACCCACATGGAGGAGAAAGTGGGAGAATGGACTGTGCTGGCCTTGGCCAGGGCCCTGACAAGGCTTCCGAGTCCCCCACATACACAGGGGGCTGCAGTGGCCACAGCACTGGAGGAAGGCGTCAAATTGCTGTCAGATGGGTGCGAGGTGCTGTGGCCATGGCTCATTCTTGGGCTTGCCCCTTCAGGCCCCTTCACCTGACTTTCACTGCTGATGTTATGGACCACCTTTATGCCCTGACCCCTTTGAGACAAGTCATGACATACACCTGAGGGTCCTTAGGGAGCTCAAATGTTAGATTGTTCAACCCGTATATGTAATTTATCACTAGATTCAACCATAATACCAGAAGACTGGAGATTAGCAAATATTATACCAATTTTTTAAAAGGGGTCCAGAAGGCAACCAGAAAATTACAGGCCAATAAGCCTAATGTTTGTCTCAGGCAAATTAATAGAGGATAGGTCTATCAGTGGTGGCTACTAGCCCTGGTGGTGACTAAAGGGAACCTCCATATTTAGAGGCAGTAAATCTCTGAATACCAGTACCAGGCGGCAGCATCAAGGGAGACATGATAGAGGTTTATAAAATTATGCATGGGGTGGAGAGAGTTGACAAAGGACTTTTTCTCCTTCTCCCAAAATACTAGAACTTGAAGGCATCCAGTGAAGCTAATGGGCAGTAGATTCCGGATGGACAAAAGGAAATACTTCTTTACATGAGTGATTAAAATGAGGAATTTGCTGCCAGAGGATGTAGTGATACCCACAGGCACAGACAGCTTTAGAAGGGGATTAGACAGATTCATGGAAGATGGGTCTATCGGTGGCTTCTAGCCATGGTGATTAAGGGGAACCTCCATGTTCAGAGGCAGTGAACTTCTGAATAACCTGTTGGCCACTAATTAAGACTGTGTGCTGGACTAGATTGACCACTGGTCTGACCCAGCAGGGTTCTTTTTATGTTCTTATAGCCCTATCATCAGTAAGACTGGCATACATACTCATTGGAGCACTTTCAATTGAGCCTTGTATTCACCCCATACCTCTATCAAGTCTTCTTGAATAAGATTCCCTTTTGTCTTAAAGTGATGCTTTAGTATATCCATAACCAAAATGAGAGAGGGATGTTTATATTAAATTGTTTGACTCTCCAACTTATTCTTATATTTATTTACCAGTTTAAATATTTATATCTCTCCTTTCCTTGTGGTTCAAAGCAGCTTAAAATAACAGTTTAAAACATTTTTTCAGTTAAAACCAAAAATAAAATAGCAAACCTCAAATCTCTCCCCCCTCCCCCTGCCATTCAAACCCACTCAAAAGCCCTGGCAAACAGGCAAGCCTTCCAGCACCTCCTGAAGACAATTCAACCAAAAGATATTTATCTGAAATAAGAAATCAGGAGACAGGGGAAACTGTGTAAGGTGCAATATATTGGTTAAGTACAGAAACACACTGGAGAAGACAATTGCTTACTACATTTTTGTTCATCCAGGTAATAAATGGATGTGATAACCATATTTGCTTCCCCCTCCTACCAGAGTTAAATAAATTTGCATTCTAAAGATGTTTGTCATATCATACGCTGATGCTAGATGAGAAAATAATAGTGAATCATTTCAAGAGGAAATCGTTAAAGTTAGACTTAGCTTCTTTGTTAAACTGTATGATGTAAATGTAAACAGCTCCTTCCATACATTGTATACTAAATATAAACAATTCACCAAAACTTCCACCATAAAAAAAGAGCATCACATACAAACTGTACTTACAGGTGGTTTCGTGGCTGCAAGACCCATTCAGTACACAGGAAAAACACCTGCTCCTGATTATATACTTCATGTGTAAATGCAAGATGCCAATGCCATACAGGTACACAGCTTTTGGAACATATGCACATAATGATTGCCACAGTGAAAAATGTGGGAACTAAAAATATTGTTGACAAACCTGATTAAAACTGCAACTCCAGTGAACTATAGATCAATTTTTTATTAATAACGTAAGTGTATTTCATCAGCGTACTATAATCACACAAATTTGCCCTTTGACGGCTTTCATTATGTAGACTGGTTTTTCACAGAAACTTGATTTCAAATATTATTTCACATTGTTTTTTGAAGTGTGGTTGAGACACTCAGAAAGCAAATCCAAAGTGAGTCTACTTAGAAGCAAGTCCCATTTTATTCAGCCTCAATTGCAATCCTAAAACAACTTTCCGCAGACTAATGCCCATAGAATGAGATTTACTTCTGAGGAATCCTGGCTAGGATTATTCTCATAAAGTTGGCATAGGAATCGATTCACCTTTCTTCACCTTTCTCTGAACCCATCTTTGTTTCAGTAGCATTTTCTTGTCATTTTTTTCAGCCCCTTCAGGTGACTTGGGGTAATCAGTTACCGCTCTGGATAAGCTCTAAGCCGGGACTGTGCTTTACCTAGGGTTGCCAACCTCCAGGTAGTACCTGGAGATCTCCCACTATTACAATTGATCTCCAGATGACCAAGACCAGCTCCCCTGGAGAAAATGGCTGCTTTGGAGAGTGGACTCTATGGCATTCGACCCCCGCAGAACTCCCTCCCCTCCCCAAGCCCCCACCCTCCCCAGGCTCCACCCTCTAAATCTCTAGGAATTTCCAAACCCAGAGTTGGCAACCCTAGCTTCTTATACTTAATGCTTAAGCTTGGTGTCCTTCCACACTTCTAGTCCAGCTTTTGCTTTGAGAGCCAGTGTGGCATAGTGGTTAAGAGCAGTGGTTTGGAGGGGTGGGCTCTAATCTGGTGAACTGGGTTTGATTCCCCACTCCTCCACATGAGCTTTTTTTCATTTTGGATTGTCTCATCATAGTGGTTTCAAGGTAAAGGTTGGTCAGAAGTGGTTTACCAGTGCCTTCTTCTGTGCAGTACTAACCAGGGTTACTAATTTGCAAGATCTGAGCAAGGCTGTCAAAGACAGGACATTCTGGAGGACTTTCATTCATAGGGTCGCCATGAGTTGGAAGCGACTTGGCGGCACTTAACACACACACACACGAGCGGCGGAGGCTAATTTCGTGAACTGGGTTGGATTCCCCACTCCTCCACATGAAGCCAGCTGGGGCACTTGGGCTAGTCACAGCTCTCTTCGAGCTCTCTCAGCCCCACCTACTTCACAGGGTGTCTGTTGTGGGGAGGGGAAGGTGATCGTAAGCCGGCTTGATTCTCCCTTAAGTGGAAAAGAAAGTCCGCATATAAAAACCAACTCTTCTTTTGATCTAATTCAAGTTTTTTGAAGTAATTAAGATACTAACATAAATAAGTAGAGTTTAAGATAATGATAAAGGTGGTTTATTATAATGAATTAGACACTGAATACAAAGAGAAATAAGAATATCAAATGGACAGAGGAGGGGGAGGGGAAGTCAACTATATATATTTCTTTAATGATAAGACAGAAATTCTTTATAGTATATACTATATGAATGTAATGATATAATAGAATGTGAAATAGTTTGAAAAAATAATTTAAAAAGTTAAATAAAAACCAACTCTTCCCATTTCCCTTTGCAATGAATGGCCGTTCCATCCAACTATTACACACCGGCAGCTGTTTCTAGCCTCTCCATACGGTATGGAAAGGAGTAGCTGAGGCAGCAGCAGCCCAAGTGAAAGAGCATCTACTAAAAGCAATCCTTCGTGCTTCCTGTAAGAACTTGCAAGAGTTCCCCCCACCCCCGCTCTTTCCAAGCTTCTTTCTTAACGCATGGGAGGTTTCACCTTGGATCGGCCCCTCTCTAGATGCCCATTTTCCTCCCATCTGAATTCTCAAAACTCTGCCTGGGGGCTTATTGTCGAGTTTGGAGAATTGGGCTGGGGGAGACATGCATCTGGAGAGCGGCCAATCCAGTGGCTCGGTGGGAGAGCATCCGCTTGGCACGCAGAAGGTCCCAGGTTCAATCCCCGGCATCTCCAGTTAAAAGGACTAGGCAGGTAGGTGATGCGAAAGATCCCTGCCTGAGACCCTGGAGAGCCGCTGCCAGTCTGAGTAGGCAATACTGACTGATGGACCAAGCGTCTGATTCAGTAAAGGCAGTTTCATGTGACTCTTGGCTATGAAAGGCAATGAGATTGTTTAGCCAGTTACTGCACATTCTCCATGAACAACCAGGTGTGATCCAGAGAAGAGATGGAAGTACTGTTGGTTGACATTTGCAGTTTAGGGTACACTGGAATGCCTCACTGCCTTGTATCCTTACCAGCTGCCCTGGCCTAGGCATTGTAAAATATTCTTTGGTAAAATCCAGACTAGACTGCTGTACGATAGTCTGTATGGGGCAACCTGTGAAGATGGTTTAGTCACTAGAGCCCTGAAGGATTCATCGGCTTGAACACATTAGATCAATGTTTTTCCAGCCTTAGTTGGTTTCTGGGCCCAGTTAATTTGTGCTGGTGTTGATCCTTAAAGTCTGAAATGACATGGATTATTCAGGTTTTTAACCTGAAAATTACCCCCATTATCCTCTTTGGTGTTGCCATCTGGATAACATTCATCAATGAATTTATAGATCGTACATTGCTTCAGTTCTTACGAAAACTCCTAAATGCCCCTCGATGTGTTGCTGGCGTTACTCTTCGTTCCGAGTTTGGCCAGGCGATGCGAAAGACCCCTGCCTGAGACCCTGGAGAGCCGGTCTGAGCAGACAATACTGACTTGGACAGACCAAGGGTCTGGTTCAGTATAAGGCAGCTTCAAGTGTAAATGCGTTCAATTTTGGGGAGGGGCTGTGGCTCAGTGGTAGAGCCTCTGCTTGGCAACGCAGAAGGTCCCAGGTTCAATCCCCGGCATCTCCAGTTAAAGGGACGAGGCAAGTAGGTGATGTGAAAGACCTCCGCCGGAGACCCTGGAGAGCCGCTGCCGAAGTGGCTCAATGGTAGAGCATCTGCTGGGCATGCAGAAGGTCCCAGGTTCAATCCCGGGCACCTCCAGTTAAAGGGACCAGGCAAGTAGGTGATGTGCGAGACCCCTGCCTGAGACCCTGGAGAGCCGCTGTCGGTCTGAGCAGACAAGACTGACTTCCATGGACCCAGGGTCTGGTTCAGTATAAGGCAGCTTCCTGGGTCCATGCGAAACCTCCCGCGCGCTTCCGCCCACAGTTGACTGGCGGGGAAGCCGCGGCGAGGGCTTCCTCCTAGCCAGTGCGCAGACTCCGAGGGCCTTTTCCCGACGCGCTCCCCCCGCCCCCGGCTCGGCGCGCGCCCTCGCGAGCACTGTTAGACGTGGCAGTTCGCGGAGCGCGCTCCCGGGCGGAGCGAGGAGCCGGCTGGTCTCGAGCCTCCCTGCCCAGCGGCGGCTCCTTGGCGGGACCCGGCTCGAGGGCTCGCCCGGGAAAGGGAGAGAAGAGGGAGGAGAGCCCCGGCAGGTGAGCAGAGCCGAGGAGCAGCGCGGCCGGGCGTCTTGGGCTTGGGACCACGTTGGGATGTGGGGGTGGGAGAGGGGAAGCCCGGGGTGGGAAGGAAGCATCCCACAGGAGCAGCAGCAGCAGCAGCAGACTGGGGTGCAGCAGGTGTGCCTCATTTACACACTTTGCAGATTCCCCAATAGTACAAAAGGGCCAGAGTCCAGGAGCACCTTAAAAAACTAACAAAAATATTTTCTGGTAGGGTATGAGCTTTCTGAAGAATATTTTTGTGAGTCTTTAAGGTGCTCCTGGACTCTGGCCCTTTTGTACTTCAGACAGACTAACTCGGCTACCCACTGTAAATTATGCTAGGAAAAGTTGAGGGCAGCAGGAAAAGAGGAAGACCCAACAAGAGATGGATGGACTCAATAAAGGAAGCTCATACCCTACCAGAAAATATTTTTGTTAGTCTTTAAGGTGCTCCTGGACTCTTGCCCTTTTGTACTACTGCAGACAGACGAACAGGGCTACCCGCTGTGAATTATCTGCATATTCCCCAGGAAGGGAGGAATGCACCCCTAAGTTAGAGGGAACTGAAAAGTTCATCCTTCTCCCGCAGCATTGGGGAGGGGGCGGGCGCTTTGTTTACAAACCAACCATTAGGGTAGTTGCCTAGGGTTTGGAGGTCTTGCATGGACAGGAACACATGAAGGTGCCTTATACTGAGTCAGATCCTTGGTCCATCGAAGTCAGTATTGTCTGCTCAGACCGGCAGCGGCTCTCCAGGGTCTCGGGCAGAGAGGTCTTTCACATCACCTGCTTGCCTAGTCCCTTTAACTGGAGATGCCGGGGATTGAACCTGGGACCTTCTGCGTTGCCAAGCAGAGCCTCTACCACTGAGCCACAGCCCCTCCCCAAAATTGAACACATTTACACATGAAGCTGCCTTATACTGAACCAGACCCTTGGTCCATGGAAGTCAGTATTGTCTGCTCAGACTGGCAGCGGCTCTCCAGGGTCTCAGGCAGAGGTCTTTCATATCACCTACTTGCCTGGTCCCTTTAACTGAGACGCTGGGGATTGAACCTGGGACCTTCTGCATGCCAAGCAGATGCTCTACCACTGAGCCGTGGCCCCTCTTTGAGGAGCAGGTTCAAAAAATTAGGTGATTTTGTTAATAATCAGGAAACATTTTATGTATGCTTTTAAGCGCCGTTTAGAAATCTTCCCCCCCCTCCCCATCATTACATTTCTAATTGAAGCTTCAATGTCTCTTAATTGTGCCACAAGACTTTGGTTTTCTGGCTACCTTAAAAATCCACAAGAGTTGACCACGCTTCCTTATAATGAATAATTAGTTGATACACTTATATACTACTTTTCTGCCATTGCAGCTAAGGTGGCTTATGAAACAACTGCCCACAGTATTAAAAAACAGAATGAAAAGGGGATAGGAAGGGAAGACGTGAACAAGCAAACTCAGGTGTAAACTCTAAGATAATTTATAAAACTGTTCCATAATGACCAGATGATATAGCTGTTGCAGGAGAGATTTCTGGGAGTGGAGGAGACAAGGGCCCAGACAGGCCAATGAAGGAGGTTTTGCTGTTACTTCTAATTGCAGCTAGGTGGACTGGGCACTAATGGAAGCAGTTTAGGAAAGATGGAGTTGGCCATTCTTTATTTGTAGTGGCTAGAGTAGAATCTGGACCATGGTAAAAAATCTGGGGAAAGTGGGATCTGGATCACATTGAAAAATCCGGAGACAGTACATGAACACTGAGAAGGAATTGTACAACTTGTTCACTAGGTGCTGAAAGTAGCAAAGATCAATACAGCCACATAACATATTGCCAGTTTGGGCATGGGGAAACTTCCCACCATTTCAGTGAATGGTGCCTCCGTATCACCTTCTGATTTATTTCTTCTAAAGTCCTTTTATGTTAATCCTTCTGGCATCAGCTTTAGCATTGACATTTCAGTTGTTGCTCATTTCTGGCCCATTCAAAATACAGCCACATGTAATGTGATGGTGCATGCTTTGGCATGCTAAAACCATGTATGAGTAGATTTCTGCGTGGCTGCAATCCATCTCCTCTTTCAGCAGGACTCTGGGTGTTCGGTTGGGTTCACATGGACATGCTTGCAAGATTACCCTGTGAGCTTCATGGCAGGGTATTTATTTATTTATTATTTACTTCATTGATATGCTGCCTTTCTCCCCAATGGGAACCCAAAGCAGCTTACATTGTTCTTCTCTACTCCTGTTTATCCCTATAACAATCCTAGCAGGTAGGTTAGGCTGAGAGTGTGTGGCTGGCCCAAGGCCACCCAAGCAAGCTTCCATGGCAGAGCGGGCATTTGAACTCGAGTCTCCCAGATCCTAGTCTGACACTCTAACCACTGCACCACACTGGTAGGGATTTGAATGCAGATCTCCCCAGTCCTGATTTGATAATCTAACCGCTACAACACACTGGTCATGAGTAGTTGTGCTCTTGGTCTAAGGAAAAGATTTTCTAGGAATGTCAAAAGCATTAACCAAAGTTTTCTGTGATATGAAACCAGCATTATGAACACTTGTTGCAGTTGTGCTTTTCTCGCTCAAGCAACTCTAAATCTAACGTGCAGCTTTAGTATTGCCTTGTGTGGTTTTAATGATGTGCTCCGTAACTTGCATTTCTAATGTATTTCAAGAGAAGGATGGGATTGATTGCCATTTATAATGCAATATGGAAGAGACTCAGGTAACTCAACCAGCATTGTTTTGTTTGCACTTCTGCTTTCAGTCCTCTTGGTTTCTAATGTGAGTAGCAAGTCTGACGTGGCACATTTTTTTTCTGTCTCTCAGCTGTGCAGGAAGTAGTTTTCTTTATTTACTATCACTACGAAGAACATTACCAGCTGCTGGAACTTCTTTAAATGTTACTCTTTATAATGACAGTGCAAACTGCAGTATTGGTGCTTTAATGCTTGCCGGTGACCAAAGCTCAGTCTGCCACGTTTCATTCTGCTCAGGAAGGGGAAATAAAAACTGCCACTGGGAGCAACTGTGTGCTTACATCTCTCTCTCTGTCTCTTTCTGTTTCATTCACTAGAAGTCTCAAAAGAGAGCATCGGCATTTCTGTGCTTTTGCACTGCTGTATTTGCATGAATCGTAAGAGCTCTTGACTATTTTTAGAAATTGTTTTAATAAGTTTATAAAAACATTCATTTGAAACAACCTTGAATATAGAAGGAAAATAAAAGCAAATATTCCAACATGAGGAATAAGCAATTTACAATACAGGCTATGTTTTCTGGATTCATAGAATTTAGTACCCAAAGGTCAAGAAAAAATCAATATCCAAGGCCAAATTATACAATATAAAGGTTATATCAATAGAAAATATGTGTGTGTGTGTGTGTGTGTGTGTGTGTGTTTATATATATATATATATATATATATATAATGTATATTTTTAGTTTGGAACTGTGATTGTTTTGACCACTGAAGAAGGCTATTTGGCCGAAACATGTTTGGTCGAATATATATATATATCTTCGACCAAACATGTTTCGGCCAAATGGCCTTCTTCAGTGGTCAAAATAATCACAGTTCCAAACTAAAAATATACATAACTTTCTAAAAATCTTGATGACTGTAGGTACATTGTGTTCTGAAAAAAATAAATAAAAAGATATAAAATCTCTCTCCCTCGCTCCAAGAACCGCCGTCAGCCCCAGACAAAGATTTCAGCTGGGCCTACTATATGACCCTGATTCAAACCCAATTCCATAACAAATCACTTTGCTTACATTTACCATGAATCTATAGTACTAAAAGAATCAGCCTATCTGTCCATTAATGGCAGGTCTCACTCATCAGAGAATAAAGCAAGGAGACTTAGAATTGGCCACCAGCTTGTGGGAGTTCTAGGGCCAAAAATGAAAGGCATGGTATTAGTCTGGCCCAGATGAGACAAACCACCACCACTACCCCATACTATTTGCAATGGAAGCTAAGGGTCTTTGTTTGTGGCAGGCATAACTCTTTAGAAAATAAAGCAACATGTTTGAAGACTGGCTACCAACCACAGAAAGATGATGGAAGTTGCAGTGCCAAAAATGAAGGGAATCAAAACACTGTGAACTAGGTTATCTTCACAATAGGAAACATGTAATAAGAGAACTTGTAAGCAACCTGTCATGTGTTTCTAATACTCAAATCCCCAATCTACCATGGAAGGTTGCTGGGTGTCACCCTACCTCACAGGGTTGTTGTGAGGATAAAATGAAGGAGAAAGATGTGGCTTTGGGTCTCCATTTTGGAGAAAGACTGGGTATGACATTTGTTTTATATTTAAAAGATTACATCCTTTGTCATATAACAAAGTAGGCTTTACAAAGGGCTGTTAGATTTTCCACCAACACAACAACAACAGTAATAATCCAGTGCCTGAACTGGGCGTTCTAACTTCTGTTCCACATGTATAACCACTAAAACAGATTAATGTTCCATTATTCATGTAAAGTGTGGAGGAGGGGGGAAGCATCCTTTTACTACTTTGTTGGATCATGAAGAAATATTAACTCCCCCCCCTTTCTGTTCATAATATTAACAAAGGTTTGCTACTATACTACTAGTAAATACATTCTGCTGCCAAGCAGGATAAGGATGAGAAGTTGAGACCTTGAAAATAATTTTTGGGGGGCATGGAAAAAATTACGTGGAGGGGGAGAGAAATGAGTGAGAAAGTGTGGAAAAGAGGGAGAGATGTAAAAGAAAAGAGGGATGGTTTGTTTTATCTTGCTGCAACACACTAACTACCACTCTGCATGATCTGACAGCAACTGGAGGCTTACTTAACAGTGTCATTAACATATGGATGGCACCCTGATATAAGGCGAAGAATGATCTTGTTAAGTCGTACATAATTAACTGGGGGTATCCAGTAATTTGCAGGGAGTGCCACATTATATGCCTACTGGACAAAAATTATGGGTGTGTGCTTGATGCATGGCCCTCTTGGCCCTCAGGAAGCAGGCTTGTTCTTTGGAAGCTAGGGTTGCCGACCTGGAGAAGCTGAGGGAGAGAGGTACGTGGACAAATCGTTCATGTAAACTGAGAACATCCAGCACTGCCGGTATTTATTTTATAAATAGATCTACACCACCTTTCCATTATTGCTCATGGTGGCTTACAATTCTAAATTAAAACCATCCCTAAAACCCCATTAAGGTATTTTATGCATGGGTTGGATCTCCCTGCTTGGATCTGGGTTCATCGCACATTAAAGTAACCCGGGTTTGGCGAAACTGTATGCATTGGCTTGAATGATCAGGGACTAAACTGTGTGCTGATCAAACCATGAATACAGAAAAACAGTCTCCCAGGCGCCAATCAGGTACCACCCCTTTAAATGCTGCTCTGTAATAGGCTACTTCGCAGTAATCCCCGTGAGAGAAGATTTCCTTCCCCCCAGACCAAACTGCCGCATAAAAAAGCATTTTAAGAACAAAAAACGGAGCTACCTGAAAGAAGGGGGGGGGATTGAAGCCTTGTTTTAAAAAAGCCTTTCTTTTGCTCAGAAAAAGCTCCGGGGTAGCAGGAAGCACTTGAATCCCCACCTCTTTACACACTGCTTTGTGATTGGCTGTGAGCGCAGCCAATCTTCTGTTTTCCCCTCTGTATGCTGCTTTGAAGAGGGGGTTGGAAAAGGGTGGGGCATGATGGCACGGGGAAGCTCAACCCGAGAACAGAGTATGCTTGCTTTGTGACTCTGGAATGAGCCAGGATGAACGGTTTAATTCGGGGCAGAAGAGGAATGGGAAAAGCCGGGTTCGTTTTGCGTCGAAACAGCTTTGAGCTTCCAAGGAATGAGGTATCGTGCATACTGAAAAATTTGATCCTGGCTGAAATGGGGAATAAAGGAGGTTCAAGTGACCATGCATAAATTCCCCTGACCCAAGACAATTCCTGCAGATCAAAACTCTTAATCAGCCTTATATCTCTGTCCCAAAACCAGCCTGTAGTCAGATTTAAAATGGTCAAGGGGAAATAATACCTGGAGTTGCTCTTCTTCAGAAAACATAAATTTGAAACAGGTCTACAGTTAGCCAAGACCTCCTTGTCCAGTGATAGTTTCTTCAATAATGGTCTATGTAGTCCCTTTCAGGACCTTTAGGAAAACCACTTCTATCAAAGAGGCATTGATGGTATTCTGATCTGAGGAATCTAAATCCCTCTTTACAAGATTTTATCAACCATGAGAGACACAGATCTAAACTACAGATAGTGGCATTGACATTACCCAAGATTTTGTCATATCACATCTATTTCATTCCCCACCTATTTCTTTTTTTTTTTAAATGTGGCTTCTAAATATCCAGAAATATTACATCTCTAGACTACCCTAACAAATGTACCACTGCTGTCCTCATTCCCCAGCACAAAATTTTTTGCTATGTTCCTGGGAATGCCTGACATGGTTGTCAGCGATCACCTTGGCTGGGTTGTGGCATAGAGAAAGTGCAATACAGGTTAATAAAATTAATTCTAATAAACGAAAGTTAAGTACTGGCTCACCTATTATTCATTGAACTATGATGGCTACCCTCAGTTATGCTCACGGGCCCTCCAACCCAAAATGAGCCTGTATTAAGTCAAGTCTAAGAAATAAATTTGGTCATCTGCTTTCTTGTGTGAGGGCTGACAGAATATTTGTCTCTTGACTGCAGATGTTCTTGCATCTCGCTGTGTGATCTTAACCTGCGATTTCTACTGTTCAATCAGAGAAATAACGGGGATTAAATTTCTGTTTCAGATTTTTATGACTCGTTTGCCTTCAAAAAGGTAGTATTGCTGAAATGAATCAGCAAGGATATGTTGCAACACCTCCATATTCCCAGTCTCAGCCGGGAATGGGGGGATTTTCTCCAGGCTTTGGTCAACCTGCTTCTTCGCCTCTATATGGACACTATGGTGACGTAAACCCATCATCTTCTGCCCCTCAGTCAGGTAGAGTAACATTGTGGTTGAGATTATGTAAAGCTTGGTTGTTGTTCTCTTAATAGTATACTCAGGATAATATATCTTCTATGTGTTTATCTTTCTGTCTAGAATTTAATTTCTGTCTTTGTTTTAAAGTCAAAATTTTCTTCTTGGTTACAAAGAAATGCTGACAATTGTTGTTGAATACCAGGAGTCTCTTGTTTTCATGCTGAATTCAAAGTTCAACTTGTATGGCTGCAAAACAAAGACCAGTGAGCAATTCACAATCACTTATTTTTGTTCTAACAGAGTACTGCAGAAAGTTAGACGACACGGGTATTGAACACATTGTTTTCTGCTTTAATGGTGGAAAAGGGGCTAAATGGCAAATTCTCTGTGTGTTTTTCTTTAGCTGTTGCTAATGTATCCTTTAATGTAATGGCTTGTTATTAGCTCCATGTTCTTCACTACATTTTATTTATTTAGCTATGTCGAAAACAAGTGTGCCTTTTGGGCCTGGTGCTCCTGTGGGATCTCCACCTCCCAGTACCCACCAGTTTAACCAGGCCAGTCTCCAGAATGGACCCAGCAATACAGCACAGCAATCAAACAGGTGATCTTAAAAATAAATCGCAAAACAGGTTTTTATGTTTGTTTTTCTGCTGTTTTAGGATGGAAATATATGCTGTATGTGCCACTGAAAGTTGGTTTAGATCTATTAAGACCTTTCTATAGCTCTTAAGACGGAAAAGCAATGGGCCAGAGTCAGCAATGCATCTTAGACAGTTGACAACATTTGACCTCCATTTTCTTTATGTGTATGCAATATGAACTGTGTGGGCCTTTTCCCCTCTAGTGAAAACGACAGTATTCACCTTGCTACTCCTTGTAGTGCAAAGAAGCCAGTCTTCTGTTAGTAGATACAAGCCAAATAAAGTTATTGGCTTAATACATTTAGGATGGCTTATGTTATCCTGGGCTGGAAAAGTGGACATTTACATGTCTGTGTTGTAAAAATGATGGGGCATGCTAGACTTCTAATTGATCAGATGGAGTCCTGTGAGACTGGGCTGCTCATCTGTTGGTTGGGTGATCAATCCGCATTTAGTTACCTGATAAGTCCCCAAAGCAATAAGTTTTATTCCTGCATATGCGTTTCTTGCCATTTCAGACTGATGCTGCGGAAATGTGTGCTGCCCCCAAACCCTAGATTCATCCAACGCACCTTTTGTAATGCCATCTAGCTTTATAAACATTTGGGTAGGGTGGATACTGGTAAAGATAAACATAATACATTTTTCAGATAAATAGTTCTTCTGGCCCAATTAAACCCTTTGCTCTGGAATACCTGTTAAGAGATGTATGTATAAGTTAGATTAATTAAGGGGGGAAACTTGATTCTTTTATTCCTGGATCAAAAATTTAGATTAGAGTTCAAGGCCTAATTTGATCCATATGTTTTGTGCAATCTTAATGTGGAATGCATTCCCTGGATAGAGAATAACCTTTGACTTGCATGCCTGATTGAAACAGATCAAAGCAGGATGTGTGTGAACCATGAGATGAGGTTTAGTTCTATTTCAGTTCTTTGTTTCCTTTATGGCATCATCTGATAGTGCCAAGCAAGAGTTAACAATGTTACATTTTATGAAATTTACGGGCTATTAATATATGCTCTAGCATGTATCTTAGTTTTCCATCCTGGGAAAAGCCTCTTGAGCAAGTTTACTTATAAATTGAAGCCAAATACTTTTGGTGAATTAACTTTCATTCAGTCAGCATTGTTTTCCATCTTTAAGCCTTTTATCTTTAAGAAGGACATATGTAACAGTATTGTTGTGGTCTGTTTATCTTGGTAGATTCTCCCCACCCCCATAGCCTCAAAGTTTACCCGAGAAAATTCATTAGCATAACACATTTGTCAAAAATGGGTAGGAGGAAAAGCCTAGTTTAGGATAAGTTATTGAGGACCTAGCTGGTGAAAAACTGTGAATATGAAGAACATAGTTAAGAAAGCAACAGCAAACAACTAAAAGAAAGATGATCGCTGAATCATTAAGTAATATAATTTATTGCCTGACTGAGGTTAGTATCACTCCAGTGACCTAGAGAGGACTCCCAAGTTCAATTTTAATTTTCTTAAGAAAAATAGAAGATATTACTTAAGGCAGTGCATAAGGATTTGGAGAAGTTATGAAGTGTCCTGCACCATGCCAATCTGAGGCTAATCCAAAATTCCTTCAGAAGCAGGTAGGCTACAATCCTGTATGCGCTTATTTGGAAGTAAATCTTACTGAAATCTGCAGTACTTGCTTATGAGTGAATATCTGTAGAACTGGGTTCTGAACTGATACTTGTGGCCATTGCTAGCTCTTACCTTTTCACCCTCTTTCCATCCCCTGTATGGTACCGCTGTTTAAAATGAGTATGTCTGGTGGAAGGGGCTTTATCTGTCTGTTAAGAATCATGTTGTGCTGCCTGTCAGAGTTACATGCCCACAATATTTCAAAAAGATTAAATAGTTGTTTAGGAAAACTATGCCTGTGTGAAATGAAAGGGTCATCTTTACAACGGGGCACATAATTGCTCCAAGAAATTTCTTATTTCCCAGATCTTGCTGCTGTTAACAGAAGACTATGTTCGTGATAAGTCTTGCTATGTAAATAGTACCACTCATTGTTCTCTAAGGACCTGAACTAAAGGCACATGATGCAACAACAAATGATTGGTGCTTGGAACATAGATTTCATTGGATCCCTATGTATCTCCCCTTGAGTTCTTCAGAAGAAAAAGTGTGTTGCAAATGTCAGAGCTCCAGCTGGTGTAGAATGCTGCAGCTTGGCTATTATTGGGAGCTAGATGGACTCAGCCTTCCATCCTTCCGAGGTCGGTAAAATAAGTACCCAGCTTGCTGGGGGTAAAGTGTAGACGACTGGGGAAGGCAATGGTAAACCACCCCATAAACATAGTCTGCCTAGTAAACTCCATAATGTGACATCACCCTGTGGGTAAGTAATGACCCGGTGCTTGCAAGGGGGACTACCTTTACCTTTTAGATGACGCGTGCATATTACTCCCATCCTGCCTGTCCATCAGTTACCGGGCTCAATTTAAGATATGAGCTATCACATACAAAGGTCTTGATAGCCTTGGACCTTTGTATCTGCGAGACTGTCTGTCCCCCTATGCTCCACCATAACAGCTTCATTCATTGGAGCAGGGTCTTCTGCAGGTACCAACTTGCAAATGGGCAAAATCAACAACGGCCCATACATGTACCTTCTTCGTTGTGGCCCCCACCTTGTGGAATGGCCTGCCTCAGGAGATCAGGAAGGCTCCCGCTCTCATTATTTAACTATGCAAAACTGAATTATTCAGGAGGGGTTTTCTACACAAGCAATACACTTGCACTGTACTAAATGATTCACAGACTTACTAAGAAAAATTATTAGGAACTGTGGTCTAAACTAACTACTGTATTGAGCTTTTGTAACTAGGATCCTACTATGGAATTTTGCATCATTTAATGTGTCATGTTAATACTTATGCTTTGCTTTAGTTCTGTTTTTAGACTTCTGGTTGGTTCTACAACCCTAATCCTATTGCATTGTTTACTGAACAATCTGTCATTTGTATGGACTCATTCTGTGTAATCCTCTGAGTCCCAGTGAGAAAGGCAGACTATGACTAACATTAAAAAATAAGTAACATGCAAACAGACTTCCTTGATAGGTTTCCTGGCTGCTTTCATGTGTGTATCTATGCATTATTTTGTGAACAGAGCCTGTAGTCATGACTTTTTCAGACCTTGCCTTTTAAGTGTTAACTATGAAAAGAATATTATGTTGGGTTTAATCTAAAGTTTAGTCAGAGGAAGTTTGATAAGGGAATGAAACTGCTCTATCTCCCCCTTCTCACTTTTGGAGGACCCTTAGAAACAGCAGGGGGGCAAAGTAAACATCTGCAATGAGAGAATAAAAATTACTCCCCCCCCTTTCTGGTGCTGAAATTACTTGTGCTGGTGGGAAAATGATGTTTTAATCTATCTCATTGTCTTAGGCTTTGATTTACCTGAATTGTTATGTGATGCTACTTTGTCTTTTCAGGTATCCAGCCCCTCCACCTTCCTATTCCTCATACTACCATCCTTCACAAGCTTCTTATCCAAACAGCCCACCACCTTCATCCACAGCACAGCTAGCTAATCGGCTTGGCAATATGCAAGTAAACAGTTACAGTAAGCATTGCACAGTTATTTGTAAAAACTATTGAGTGATCATGAATTTTGGTATTTTTAAATGTAAGATAAAAAAATATTTTTTTCTTTCAGTCTTTTTTTTTTTTGCCTTAATCAAACTTGTGTGTGTGTTAAGGGCTGTCAGGTCGCTTCCAACCTATGGTGACCTCCAAAACTTCCTGTTGTTAACAGCCTTGATCAAACGTAGCGCAAACAAAATCAGTTTGCACAATTTTGTCATCTTCAGGTCAACATGATCTTTTTCAGGGGACTTGCAAATTACTATGTACTAGAAAAATTGTTTTTAACAGGGACTGCGTTTTGGAGAAGGCTAGTTTAATCTACTGAATGATCTTGAAATATGATATTCTAATCTAGACCCTACTGAGACAGCCCCAAGTTTTGTTAGGCTGTCCAGATACTGACACATAAAAGAGGATTGTAAACTGGAAAGTTATTTTCATCATCTCACTTTTAGTTCTTTGCACAAAGTTTCAAGTGCAAATTATTGATTGGTCAATAAATTCCTGCCATTACTGAGAAAAAAAATTAATTGTTTAAAAATCCTCTCTAGGAGGAAGTATATTTACCAAAACCTTTCCAGGGAGTTTAGATTTTGTGAGCTTTTTATCAGGAAAAAGTAGATTGTTGCCCCTTTTGTCGACCTAGGCATATAGATATCCTAACACAATCTTACATTACTATATGTGCAGTGATGGGCATATGAAACGGGCTTCCTCATTCATTTCAAATCCACACATGTATCCCTGTGATTTGTGGAGCTGCCCGTCAGTTGAACTGAACAGACAAGTATGTGCAATTAAGGGAGCTCTAAGTGCACAGCAAAGTTTTGGAGATCAACGATACCATGGGGCTCAGGTAGAATGTAATGACTTGGTTTGTGGAGGGAACTGTAAATAACAGCAATTTAAATTCATATTGAAGACGGAAATTTTTCCTAATCTGTTCTGCAAAATAACAGAAACTTACTACTTTTTTATAATACCAGTAAAGTAGTAATTTTAAAATGTGAGGTCTTAGTGATCCTTGTCGTATGGTTTAAGCTCTCAAATAAGGCCTTTTAATATGGAGATGTATGAAGCTGCCTCATGTGGTGTCAGACCCTTGGTTTTTCAAGGCCACTATTGTCTTCTCTGACTGGCACTGGCTCTTTTGAGTTTCAGAGGTCTAAGACCTTTCTAACTGGAGGTACCAGGGATCGAACCTGGGACCTTCTTCATACCAAGCGGATGCTCCACTGTTGACCGCTAGCCCATCCACCAAGCATTTTGATGAAAGTATTTTAATTTTTTTTAAATTGAGTTAAAAGTGTTAAGATTAGTAATCAAAGTCATACATAAGGTTATGGTAAGTTAGGATTAAAAAAAATATTGAAGATTGTGTTAAGTTAATATAAGTGATTTTGTACGAAACAGATAATAGCTGCATGGTACTCAGTTTGTTATTTCAAAGGTTTTTTTTTGGGTATGTGTATGCTTAATTATTAGCCAGTCTACTAACTTCTTCAGTAGATGTTTAGTGTATAACTTGCTTATGATATTTAGCAAGTTGATTGGTCGATAATTTGAGGGGGTGCTTAATTATTATGTTTTCATACAGGTCCCAATAGTGCTCCAACCCTTCTTCCTCCTCTGTCTTCTGGGCTCCAGCCATCTTTACAAGGTCCTCCGCCTCCATCACAGCCAGCGGCCTTGCCATCTGGTCCTCCAGGTTCTCCGCCACCAGCAAACAACTTGAACAGTCATTGCTCTCCACCTCCGCTCCCTCCAGGAGCCAGGCACGAAGGGATCTCTGGCTCTAGCCCACTGAATGCAAACCTGCTGCAGCAGCAGCAGCAACTCTCAAACCAGCCCTCGGGCCCTGGATTTCCTCCTCAGTATGGTGAGCTTGCATGCTAGTCTGAATGGAATGGCTACTTTGCAACGACCATTTTGAATCCTTTTTTGGGGGGTGGAGTGGCAGCTGGTAAAGCGATTTGGAGTCGATAAGGTGTAGGTTACACTTGCCTTTTCTTGCCTTCTCTGTTCTAAATCTCCCCTGCTGCTTTTTTTATATAAAAAAGGAAGCAACATGAGTGTATTAGGGTCTGGTGGAGGGAAAAGCAAGATGTGTGGGCAGTAGGAATGTTAAGGATGATTTGCCATGTTTCCGGAGATGTCTGTGTAATGCTACTACTATTTATTGGTCTTTATGCAATAACAAGGCAGTGAATATCTAATCCTCATATAGGCTAGATTTATCTCTCCTGCATAAATGTTTTTTTAAAAAAATGCAAACAGCTATGCCTTCTTTCAACAGTTATTTTGGTCTTTAGATTAGTTATAAGTAGATCAGGCAAAAACTTAGCTTGGAGTAGAAAATTCAAATCAGTTCATTACCAGTATGCTAGCAGTTTCCCATTTCCTTTCTAACCAAATGGCTTAAAAACCAGGATCAATCTGAATCAATGCTAGATTCCTGTGAACCAAAGTGGGTGCTGGACAGGCCAATGTAGTTGAGTCCAAGGCTAATTTTATGGTCTGAGTGCTATACGAGATGTACAGCAAAATAACCATAGGGAGATCTGTAGGCTGGACTGATGCTGGATGTTTGAGGAGCATACCACATTGTCTGTCTATGGACCAAGCTACATGTAAGTCACACGTGCACACCCATTTTTCCTGAGATGCTTAAGCAATTGTAGCAGGAGGGCAGATGATATCCATGTTGTACCTGTCTTTTTTTCCGTACCAGAACTTTTTTAAAAATAGGCTGGATAGAGACCCCTTTTGCAATCTGAAAAAAGCAAGGAGGAGGGAAGAATTCAAAAACCCTTTCCTTAGAGTTGTATTACTGATACATACCCTTTCCCAGCTGCTGGGTATTATGCTCAAAAGACCAGTCAAGAGTTTCTCCAGTCATGGAACTCCAGCATCACATGCAGTTTGGTTCTGATGACAAGTAAACTTGATGGAACATGGATATGAGAGCTTAAATGAGGCTATTCAGTCTTCAGAAAGCAAAGTGTGCTTGCTCAGCTGCAGTTTGGGTCAGTGCCATGTGGGAAGTGAAGAGGATTTGACCATTCCACCCCTTCTCAGTTTCTCAAATTGAAACTAGGCTTCTGTGCTTTTATTAGTGGTTTTAAAAGGTGGAAAGAAAGGTTTTATAAGGACATCTTTCCCCTTAAATCTGTAAAAAAAAAACTGTGGGAAGCCTAGTGTAATTAGCAAAATGGAGATGGGATTGAAGGGTCTGGACCCTTAGTTAATGCATTCACAGTGCAATCTGAAGCCGAGTCACTTCAGCCTGAGCTCATTGTTTCAAACTCATTGATTTCAGTGGGCTTGGGTTGCAGTTACTTTACATATGATTCCTCTATTAGTGAATCAGAGTGCCTTGCATCCAAAAGTTATCATCCTTCTTCCATCCTGTCTCATAAAATTCCATGGGGGTCATGTCTGTCTCGTCTGTGCATATGAGAATAGCCTCTTTGGGTGTGCAGATTGATAGCACAGAGCTAGACAAGGGAAATATATGTCAGTAGAGTGTCATTTGTGATAAAGGCAAACTATCTTGCCGTCTGATGGAACTTAGAAGAAGAGTTGGTTTTTATATGCTGACTTTCTCTATCACTTAAGGAAGAATCATACCGGCTTACAATCACTTCCCTTCCCACAACAGACACCCTGTGAGGTAGGTGGGATGAGAGAGCTCTAAGAGAACTATGACTAGCCCAGGGTCACCCAGCTGGCTCCATGTGTAGGAGTAAGGAAACCAACCTGGTTCACCAGATTAGCCTCCGGCGCTCATGTGGAGGAGTGGCGAATCAAACCCGGTTCTCCAGATTAGAGTCCACCCCTCCAAACCACCACTCGTAACCACTACACCACTCTGGCTCTCAAAATAAAGGCTTTAGCTTCCAATTTTGGAGAATTCAACATTTAAAAAAAACATTTGAATTTTGATATTCTTTTCACTTTTGAAGGTAACTTTGCTCCTCCCATGGCAGGGGCACAGTTTTCCTACCCAGGTGGCCTTCCCTCAGGCCCTGCACAACTGGCTGGACCACAACAGAAGAAACTTGATCCTGATTCCATTCCAAGCCCAGTGAGTAACAATTTCAGACCATGAGAATGGAATGATTAGAGTGGTGCCTAAAATAGATAAGTTGAAAATGTGAAGTTCCACATGATTCAGAAGATATGGGTTGGATCCAAGCAAGCAGAAAGAACTTCCTTTTGTGCAAGGGGTGGCCGTGGTGGTCCCACAGTTTCTTCATATTCCCTCTTCCAGTTGCTGCTGTTGTGCTGCATCCCAACAGAGACTTTTCATAGGGAACACAGGAACATGAAGTGGGAGATGGGAAAACCCAGTTTCCTAATTGCTGGATCTAACACAATGATATTTGTTTATTATGGTCTCTGTGATGACTTCTGCATGGAAGCTATCTGTTTATGTACTTCTTAAGTGCTGATTGTCAACCAAAGAGGAAATACTTTTCTACTATTCTTTGGGGAGGCTTATGATGCTGAAAGTGTTTACTGCATATGTGATTTGTTTGTGCTTTCCCTGTTAGTGAAACAGATTTCATTTCAAGATTTTAAATAATTTTGGGACCACCACAGACAAGGCCCTGCTTAGTAATCTCATAGATCTTTCCTTCTGAACCAAGGTTCTGAACAACAGAACAGCAAAAAAACTCCTATCTCCCAGATGTGCAGTAATGTGTTTAATAGACCAAAGACTGCTATAATATTGTAATGAAACTGAGAAAATCATAGCTGGACCCTGCTTACACTTAAAAAAATATATTTTATTTGTTAGATTCAGGTAATCGAAAATGACAAAGTTTCCAAGGGTGGTCAGCTCTATGCTACAAACACCAGAGGACAGGTTCCTCCTCTGGTTACTACAGATTGTGTGATCCAAGATCAAGGTAAATGTGCAATTACATTGAGCCTTTTTTCTGTGTGAATTTAATGTCTGTCTTGGCTGGCATATTCACATTTAATTTTTGCATTGCCTTTGTTAATTTTAAAGAGCACTTTTTTGGCTTCTTTTTTGAGCCAGGTGTGTATGTAGGATACTAGTCAGTTGAAATTGTTCTACAGCTGTGGGAATCATAGAATCAGAGTTGGAAGGGATCACCAGGGTCATCTAGTCCAACCCACTGCCCAGTGCAGGAAATTCACAACTACCTCCCCCCCACATCCCCAGTGACCCCAACCCTCCCCCCACCATACAGGATCCCACAATCAAAGCACTCCCGACAAATGGCCATCTAGCCTCTTCTTAAAGACCTCCAAAGACAGGGACTCCACCACCCTCCGAGGCAGCACATTCCACCGTCGAACAGCCCTCACCATCAGAAAGTTCTTCCTAATGTTTAGGTGGAATCACTTTTCTATTAGTTTAAATCCATTACTCTGTGTCCTAGTCTCTGGAGCAACAGAGAACAAGCTAGTTCCCTCATCAACATGACATCTCTTCAAATATTTAAACATGGCTATCATGTCTCCCCTCAACCTCTCTTCTCCAAACTAAACAAACCCAACTCCCTAAGTCTCTCCTCATAGGGCATGGATTCCAGACCTTTGACCATTTTGGTCGCCCTCCTCTGGACACGCTCCAACTTGTAAACATCCTCCTTAAATTGTGGAACCCAAAACTGGACACAGTATTCCAAGTGAGGTCTGACCAATGCAGAATACAGTGGTAGTATTACTTCCCTTGATCTAGACACAATACTCCTATTGATGCAGCCCAGAATTGCATTGGCCTTCTTAGCCACCAGATCACACTGTTGACTCATGTTCAGTTTGTGGTCCACTAAGACTCCCAGATCTCTTTCACATGTACTGTTGTCAATATGGATATCAATAATATGGATATATGGATTCCATATTCTTAATAATTCCATAACCTTAATATCCTTAATTGGCATCTTCTGCCAATATGACCTATTTGTTTGTCCATTTTGTTTGAATAACTGGGTTTAAGCTAGTATCGGTAGCAAAAAAGGCAAATGGGATCTTGGGCTGCATCAACAGAAATATAGTGTCCAGATCACGTGAAGTTATGGTATCGCTTTACTCTGCTCTGGTTAGACCTCACCTAGAGTACTGTGTTCAGTTTTGGGCATCACAATTTAAGAAAGATGTAGACAAGCCAGTTCGCTGGGGATGAGGGCGGGTTATAAATTTGAAAAAATAAAATAAAATAAATAACATGTCCAGAGGAGGGAAACAAAGATAGTGAGGGGCCTGGAGACCAAGTCCAATGAGGAAAGGTTGAAGGAGCTGGGTATGTTTAGCCTGAAGAGGCGAAGACTGAGAGGTGATATGGTAACCATCTTCAAGTACTTGAGATTTGATGAGGATGTTTGGTTACTGAGCTGATTTAATTATTTTGACTTTTGATTTTTTTGTAATGAAGCCTTAGCTACTTTTATAAGAGGGTGCTGAAGAGGAAGGCAAAGTGTTATACCTTACGTTCATTTGTTTTGGGTTTCTTTTGAATGTCTCAGGTCATGCCAGTCCTCGTTACATTCGATGTACAGCATATTGCTTTCCGTCATCCGCAGACATGGCTAAGCAGGCTCAGATTCCACTAGCTGCTGTCATCAAACCATTTGCCAATGTTCTCCCAAACGAGGTAAGCAAGGAAACTGCAGCTTTTGTTCCGAAATTCAGGTTTTTACTAACTGTGTTTATACTGGTATCACAATGATTAGTATCTTAAAGAAAACTACAGATTTTTTTAGTAACCTTCAGCAAAACAGCCACATATATTTTGTATACAAGCCATTCGTTTCTAGCACTGTGTATGTCCAGGCTGGTACACAAAGATCTCTCAGATACTTGCAGATATATCTAGGCTATCCTTGGAAAACTGCAAACTCTTCTTTCTTGAGACCTTGGATCATACAACTATTAAAAGGCCTTTGAAACAACAAAATATGTGTAGGCCTTTCCCACCCTTCTAGTGCTATTGACTAACTTCCTGGGTTGAGCCAGTATCTGCCATGATGTTGGCTACAGTCAGCCCAGTTGAGAGTACTATATATAGTCCCATCTGTTAACTATAGGTAGAAGAAGAAAGTTGTTTTTTTATATGGCGACTTTATCACTTAAGAATTAAACTGGCTTACAATCACCTTCCCTTCCCCTCCCCACAACAGACACCCTGTGAGGTAGGTGGGGCTAAGAGAGCCTGACTAGCCCAAGGTCACCCTGCTGGCTTCATGTGTAGGAGTGGGGAAACAAACCCAGTTCACCAGATTAGCCTCCGCCGCTCATGTGGAGGAATTGGGAATCAAACCGGGTTTTCCAGATCAGAGTCCACCGCTCCCAACCACCGCTCTTAACCATTATACCACACCATTTACCTTTTCTTGGTAAATGTGGACAAGCCTGATCTCTTTACACTGTGGCTAATAACTGTCATGGCAGTGTGGGTTATGTATACATAGCCTCTGCCTATTTTTGTGAGAATTCTATTGTGATGGAAGGGTAAAGAAATTTCATTGGTCAGGGAACAAGTCAGTATTCACAATTCAGGAGCATCCTCTGAAATGAATGGTCATGCCCTTGCAAAGGGGCTCTAGCCAGACCTACCAAACCTGTCGTCATGTACCCTTTTCAGCAGACATCTTATGGGGTTGGGTTTCAAGAAATCTTCGGGTTGGTTAGAGATAATTGCTGTTTAGTTGTTTAGAGAGGTTGCTAACTGTAATGTGAGTTTGTACTTGTTTTTAAATTTGATGTAAGCTACTTTGAGTCCCGTTGATTGGTAGAAAAGTGGGATATAAATATTTTAAATAAACGTAATCTTGTCTATATTGATTTATTAGTTCAGACAATATAGTTTCTTTTCATTTTTTCCTACCCCAATAGGGATGATCTATGAAGACTATTTATAGTTTTTGGAGAATACAATATCATTGTTTGACATAATTTATTTTTAGCAAGCCACTGCTTTAGCAACAGTCTATAAAAATAAATGCTAACAGGCTATCATGTTAGGCCAAGCACTCTGCAAGTTTGTTTTGGAGATGTATGAATCTTTGCCAAGCTCGGATAAACCAGATGATCTTTGTTTAACATTTGATGTTGCTTGCTACTAATATTATCTGTGCTAGAGGTACAAATTGCAATGTGTGAAGCTTATTTCAGTTCCAAATAATATGTGCATGTGTGTATTTTTGCAGTATCTGAAACAAATGTAGGTGGGTGGAAAGGTGGCATAAAATGTTTTAAATAAAATCAATAAAAAGTTACTGGCTGGTGAAAAGTTAAATAGGCATTTTATTAACATTTTTATTTTTAGACTATTATAATGTTTTAATCAAGGTTGTGGGTAACTGTATCATCTGTACTTGTGTGAAGTAATTTTATATGCATTAGACTTCGTTTTTGTTTTAAGATATTTAAAATGTTAAATTCTTTAAAAAAGGATTTGAGTGGCAAAAGTTAAAGAAAACTGATAGATTATTAAGTTTAGGTTTAAGTGGCCTGTAGTTGTAACTTTGTCATAAACCAGCCCATATCATGTTCCACTAATCAAATACTAGAAGCTGAAGATTTGGAGGGTCCTCAAAAGGAAGAAATCTAAAGTGTGAATCAGGGGGTCCCACAAAGTTCCCAACTTAACCAAGGTTTCCTCTTGCATTGTCACATTTGTACCCAGCAATCTAGATGATAAATGTATGGTACTACCAGGTATCTGCTCTAGTTTGAGTATTTTTCTAATACTACTTACTCCATAGCTCCCTCTTTATAATCATAACGGAGGTAAGATTGCTTCTTGCTTATGTACTGAAATCAGAAAGGTGCAGCATAGTGGTAAGAACATGTTATAACCCAGTATAATAATCAGATAATTGCAAATAGTCTACATCTTTGCAGTTTATGATGCCAAACCAATTTGATCAATGAAGAGAGAAAAAATTTAATCTATGAGGAATGATACCTTCAATCTGTCCTTGAATGTTTCATCATCCAGCATCAATAGAAGCTGGTCATAACATGCAACAAAGAATCTTGGAAACTTTTTTTGAGCTCTACCTACATTCAAACTAGTATAAATAGTTACCACAAGAAAAATGTCTGGATATGGGCCCTATAGAGGAAAATATGAAATGAACGCATTTGAAAAAATAGGACACCAAAATGTGACTGAGTAGCATATATGTGAGGAAAATGTTCCTATAATATTAAAGATAAAATATTAAAGATGTTAGAATGAAATGCCTGCTTATACAAGGTGATTCTACGCTGCATACAGTGGATTGTATCCAACCAGCTTTTTGCTAGTGGAAAATGAAGGATTCCCTTGGACCACCAAAAGGCTATGCTGGGGTTTATGGGATCTAGATGTACAAAAGTCACATGTGACATCCCTTTTGCATATGGGATGGCAAGGAGAGAAATTGGGTGAGAGAGAGTAAAAAAAGGGCTGGATCCAACCTTTTCTACATACATTAACACGTGAAAACAGGGTTTTGCTTGTGCTCACAGATGCTGTACCTAGATTTGAGGAGAAATGGCCTCCCTGTTCGTATTGGGTATTGTGGGTTGGGGTGGGGCTGGGTTAAATTTATCAGCCAGTCTTTCTACAATGTACCTACTCTGTTTGCACACTGTGGCGTGGTCAGAATTGTGTTGGCTGAGTCATAGTGTCTTTGCTTTATATTTTTGTAACCTCTTGACGGTATGATATTTGGACTAGTTAAGGCAAGATCCAGCTCTAATGGATCATACATGAAGCATGTGAACCATGGTTTATGAAGACTGAATCTGCAGACAGTTCAGTGTTATGATTCTTTTTAACAACAATGCTTTGGGTAGTAAAGGGGAGAGACTGTGGCTCGGTGGATAAATAGAGTTGTTATGTCCCTCTTCGCCACCAGCGGGAGGTTTTTGGGGAGGGGAGGGACTTCAATGCCATAGAGTCCAATTGCCAAAGTGGCTGTTTTCTCCAGGTGAACTGATCTCTATTGGCTGGAGATCAGTTGTAATAGCAGGAGATCTCCAGCTAGTACCTGGAGGTTGGCAACCCTATGGATAAAACATCAGATTTGCATGCTGAAGGTTCTAACTTCAAACCCTGGTATCTCTAGCTAAATTGATCAGGTAGTACATGCTGTGAAAGATCTCTCCCTGAGACCCTGGAAGCCACTGCCAGTCACAGCAGACATTTCTGATTTTGATATGGCCTGAGTTTGTATAAGGCAACTTCATGTGTTCAGTGAGTAGAATATGTTCTTCATAACCAACCTATAGCAACTGTAGAACAGGCAAAAGGTGTGGCAAAATATCTTGACTACAGTACAGTAAGAATAGGATGGCCCCTATGGATGATTTTGCTAACTGACCTTCTATTTGAGTTTTGATCTATAAATTATATAACAGAATGGTTTTTGTTTTTCGTGCATCTTACTTTATAATCTGAACATTATCATTCTAAAGTGGAATAATGTTTGATATTTAGTTGCTTACGTTTATCATAATAATAATAATGTAGTAAACGTAATAAACGGCCTAAAACCTAAGGGGAACTACATACATGGGAAACTTTATACAATTTGCTGCTTTTAAAGATGTCATGAAAAACCTTTATGGACATTGTAAAAATGAAACAACACCCTTCTTTGATAATTTTACATATACTTATTTATTATTTAATTGTTTCGTTTGTACCCTGCCTTTCTCCCTAATGGAGACCCAGAGTGGCTTTCATCGTTCTCCTTTCCTCCATTTTATCCTCACAACAATCCTGTTAGGTAGGTTCGGCTGAGAAAGTGTGACTGGCCCAAGGTCACCAGCAAGCTTTCGTGACGCAAGTGGGGATTTGAACCTGGGTATTCCAGAGTCCGCCACTCTTAACCACTCCACCGCACTGGCTCTCATGGTTCTGTTTTATAACTTCATACTTGTGGCCCTTCTGTATTTTGGTTCGGATGGGTCAGCACATTTTCCCTTTTTAACTTTGCAACGGAGAAGACTGACTTTTGGTAAAAACAAAACAAAAACAAAAGAAAGCGGGGACTTCAACAGTCATGACAGTGGACTGGTCAAATGTTATTTCACAATAACACAACAGCAATTACAGATTTTTAAAAACTCCAGTGGCTGGGAAAATGGCAGTCATGGCTGTAGGAAAACCAGATTGGCCTGCCCTGCATTGTTGTGAATAGGGTTGCAAACTCCAGGGGCCCCCTGGAGATCTCCAGCTCTTACACCTCATGTCCAGACTACAGAGAATAGTTCCCCTGGAGAAAATGACTGCTTTGGAAGGTGGACTCTATGTAGGGTTGCCAGCTCTGGGTTGGGAAATGCCTGGAGATTTTGGAGGTGGAGCCTGAGGAAGGCGGGGTTTAGAGAGGGGAGGGACTTCAATGCCACAGAGTCCAATAGCCAAAGCAGCCGTTTTCTCCAGGGGAACGGATCTCTGTCGCCTGAAGATCTGTTGTAATAGCTGGAGATCTCCAGCCACCACCTGGAGGTTGGCAACCTTAACTCTATGGCATTGTACTATGCTGAGGTCACTCCCCTCTCCAAACCCTGCCCTCTCTAGGCTCCACACCACCCACCCCCATTTCCAGATATTTCCCACCCCAGAGCTGGCAACCCTAATTATGAAGGAATACAATCAAGCAGGCTGCTGAACATCCACAAAGGGGGTCAGTGGACAATAGAACCCCTCAACAAACAAATTGTCTTCCTGTTCTCAACCCACAAACAGGATGTGAGCTGAACTGGTGGGTGTTTGAGCTTTCTTAGTAATCTGCCATCTGATTTGGTGGTTGGTTTATTTTGCCTTTCTAAGGTAACCCACATTTTTCTGAATATTGGGCTGGATTTATGTGTCAGAAGTCTTATGCAAACTCCCTCTTCATAGGCGCCATGTACACATACAGTGTCTGCTGCTGCTGCTGCTGCAAAAAAACCTTTTAAAATGTATAGTTTGTTGGTTCTTGTGGGTTATCCGGGCTGTGTAACCGTGGTCTTGGTGGGTTATCCAGGCTGTGTAACCGTGGTCTTGGTATTTTCTTTCCCGGATAACCCACAAGAACCAATGAACTCTGACCGTGAAAGCCTTCGACAATATTTTGTATAGTTCTTTGTCCAAATCCTTTTCAGGGTGCTGCTTCAGTCATGGCAAAATGTTCGTGAATCTTTTACAAATTTACTTGGTGGATCCATGTTAGTATAAGAGAACAGAGAGAGAAGCATCTTGTCTATGCCTACCCACTGAGTTACATGGCTGAAGTGGTATCCACACAGGAACAGGCTTCTGTGGTTTCTGTGTTGCTGGCAGAGCTACTGATTCAGGCAGGTTTCCCCTTAGTTACCCTGCCCTAGTCCCCTAGCAGCCGCACTTCCCCTGTCCCAGGCCAGCAAGTCTTTTTCAATTTTCCTTAAATTGGTAACTGAATATTATATCTATATGAGGTGTATAACAATATCTGTAACAAGCTCTCTGAATTCATTTCGAAAAGAATGCTTCTGGCCCTCTCTGTTGCAGAGATACGTCTTTCCCTTTTTATCTTTATAACAGAAGGGGCTAGAATCTTATTGACAGTCATGTGGGTGGAAAAAAATGCTTCTTAACAGCATTGAACAGATAACCTGTGTGGAAATGGCCTGAGTAGCATTTTAAAGCTAAGTATCCTTAAATTCAGCTTGCACAAGGCTCAAGGATTGTTTCCAGAATGAGTTCCAAAGTACCAGGACACTCTGAATTGATTTTGGTTCTTCTGGTGGATACATCAATGGATACATCCAGTGTAAGAGCACTAAATAAGAATTTTGTAGTTTAAAAGGTCTTTCTGGGTTGTTGTTTTTTTGTCAGTGATTACCAGCAGTGACATTACTTGGAGAAGGAATGGATAGCTTTTTAGCAAATGCTCATGGGGCCCCGAGTGTAGCAGCTTGCATGAAACCACAGATACATTAAGCTGTTATCACTGTATTTACAGCTGTAAATGTCACTAATCCAAATATTTCAGCTGAGTAAAAGCTATCAGGTATGAAAAAGTGAGAAGCTTCAGCCATCAGTTATTTTAACGACTTCCCAGTAACAAAGTTAAAACTACAGCTTCTTTTATTAGCTATTACCTGTCACTTCTGCATACACGGTTTGTTAACTCTCCTTTCAGTTCCTTCGTTCTGATTGCTTATTCTTGCTGACATTTTGGAGATCTGTGGTCTAGGGCAGTTTCTTGATTATCATCTTGCATTCCAATTTCATGTTCCCACTTCTGTTGCAACTGCTGACCTTCCCTTGATAAACAACGTGGCCCAACTTCCAAATAACAGTCAGCACTTCAGAGCTGAGAAGTGGCTGCTTGTGCTCTTTGGTATTAAGCACCATCGCTTCAGCTCTGCCATTGTTAGAATCTGTATCTTCTAGTCTGCTATCCTATACCAAGCACATCACAGTTGGACAAGAGAGGGAAGAAATATTCACCACACAGAACAACAGAATTACTGAGATGGAAACTGTGCTTAGAAGATAATGTATACATAAGATATCGTAGGGAGTGGATGATTCTGCCAACAAAGATTTTTGAAGATGGACTTTGTGTAGTATCTAGTTGCCCGGTATTCTATGCCCAAAAACGCATGGTCCCTTAACCCACTTTATTCCCTGTTTCAGCCAGGATCAAATTGACCCAGGCTGGGGGGAAACTACGCATTACCTTGAAAAGCAGGAACGAAACTGTATGCAAATCCATCCATGTAAACAGAAAGTGCGGGAGACGTGCACAGTTCCTGTTGAGCTTGCAACACCTCCGCCCCCCAGTGATTGGTAGTTTCCCGGGGCAGGGAAGGCCCTCATTGGTCAATTTGAATTGACCAATCACCGGTGGCGTGGGGGGTGTGCCAAACTAAACAGGAACTTTATGTCTCCCGCACTTTCTGTTTACATGGATCGATTGGCACAGTTTCGTCCCTGCTTTTCAAGGTAATGCGTACAGTTTCCCCTCCAGCCCGGGTAAATTTGATCCTGGCTGAAACAGGGAATAAAGTGGGTTAAGGGACCATGCGTTTTTGGCCTATGTATTTTCAGTGTTCAGTTAGACCAATATGTTGTAACACTAGAAAACTGCCAGTGACTGGATTAAAGAATGTATTCCTTTACGTGTAATAATTTTCATTACAATCAGCTCACTCTTCCAGATGCTTTTGGAGGCTTTAATTGTACAGCTTGTTCAAAAATAAGAAGCATTTCATATAGAGCAAAATGGCTGAATAGTTCTTTGAAGATGAATGTAAGTCAGCTTATGTCCAAGGACTGTTAAGATTGTGCTTTCAGCTATTCTAGTATCAACTCATAAATGCCATAATAGCCATTCAAGTGGTGTTGCTGACTGTGGAATGTGATAGTAAACCTTTAACTTTATGTGTTCGCTAATGTTGTCATGGTTCCCTTGATTTTGTTCTCTGGTGTTGTGGCATGCCAGTTGGGGTGCTGTACCCATTGACCATATATGAATTTGTTGAATGCCTAAGTGTGTATGTGTTGCCTCTTACCAACATCTGGGCCATCTTTACAGCATTATATCCCCCCGGGCAAAGCAGTGCCCTGGGGCCCCAACCTACACAACCACTCACAGGAATAAAAATGTAAATGGTCAATAAAATTAAAGATATATTTATTGGTGCTTCCATAATGAACAAGTCCTTTCTTACATTCAGTATTTATTAATATTGTTCATTATCTTTAGTAAAACACATGCTAAATATGCATTTTCCAATAACAAATATTTATAGTTTAGTATTTATTTATTCATTGACAGCAAGTAACAATATACATAGATTAGCATGGGGCCCCTATGCTTGTGGGGGCCCCGGGCAACTGCCTAGTGTGCCCTTGCGTTAAGATGGCCCTGACCAGCATGCAAGTTAAAGATTAAAGAAGATGAGTATCAGCTATTCCTGGGATAGGGCCAGCTTTTTCTTACTAGCAATAAGAATGGTATTAAGCAATTACCCTTAATAAGAGAATTTTGACTGCTAAGGCAACCGGTTGATACATTTCATATACTTGCATGATGATGTGTCTTTGGCCACATGATGGGTTGGATCCTACGGAAGATTTTCCATATGTGCAATAGCTAAAATGATTCCTTGCGGTTTGCTTATGCTAAATGAAAGAAATTGTACTCTCCACTATCTTTTACACATGTGCACAAGGTACAATTTCAAAACTAAATACAGCCACCTGTTGTTCGTTCCACTGCTGCATATACACATTGGTATTTTGTTAAAAATTATATTAAAGCATTTTGTTGCTGTAGTTGTGCTAGTGCTTGTGCAAGCAGAACCGAGCTCAGTACATTTTCCTTTTCACCTCCCCCACCCCCCGGTCACTGGGTCCAACCCTCTGTTTTTTCAAATATTGAGATATGATATCTGTATCTTGCTAATGGAGAAGGGAGGAATACCTAGGCATTTTATGATTGTTAATGCAACTGTAACCCAAAGTGGCAAAGTTCGTGAACTGTGTGTTTCTAATAAGGCCATCTCTGTTCTTGCCTTGTGTAGAGTTGAATGGTGCTTGCATGACCTCTAAACTATTCTAACAGTTTATGTGTGGAATTATCCTTTAAATTAATTATTGGTTCTCAAATGAATCCAATATTTATTTTAAATAAAGACAAAGCGGGCATTCTTAATATCAACTGTGAATATATCTGTTTCCCCGTAATCAACATTCATACGTAATGGGATAGTAAGATAAATTAGTAATGCAGGTTGGATATTTCCCAGCTTCGTTAGAAGGTGATTTTAATCTTCCTGTCCTGAGGACAGTATGAATTTTACCTAGCGGAGGCTGCAGTAAACCAGCCCTCTGAATTATTTTCATATCCTAGTTCACAGTGACACCTACAGAGGCTATGGTGCATAAAATTGCTTTCTAAAATGTGCCCTGTCTACACTGGTAGCTACAGTTGGGATTACAGGAGTTTGAATCTGTTATTTGCATACAGTATGTATGCAAAAGTGTATGTTTGTTAATTCCATAACATTAATGTGTATAATTGAACTTCCAGCCAGGAATACAAGACTCTGACTGTGTTCTTGATGGTTTAAAATTAAAGTTATTTTATTTAGTAGTAAAAAAGAAACGATGTGCTACAGTTTGAGTGGGAGCATAACTTTTTGAGTGGGAGCATAACTTTTTACAGAGGTGATTAATTTTGTATTGGACATACTTCTTGTGTTGGCTTTGGGAAAACTGAGGTGCAAACCTGAGTTAAAATCCACAAGAGACATCAAAGAAGCACAAAATCCTGCCAAAAGAATTTTCTATACCAAGCATGGGCTTTCCCTCACTTGCTTTTTAAAATGTGGGTTTTGAAAGGAAGCTGACGAAAGAACTTTGAAGAGAAATTGCGGAATTAATATTTAGCAGAAGGTTTGAGTTGATTCAGGCCTTAGTTGGGACAATAGTTCCTTCTCACTATACAGCTTAAAATCTTCCCAGGTTTGCTATTATTTATTTTAAAATGGCCTCCTCTTTTCCTTCTAAAGAGGGTCCGGGGCAGTTTATAAACTGAGAATATCCAGCATCTTTGGTTTTGAGGTTATTCAGTAAAAATTAATACAATAAACATTGCTGAACCAAAGGAGAACATCCACAAACCCTGATGCCTCCAACTACAAGCAGCTTTTAGATTTTTCCTGGCTGTCAGTCAGTTATATTGGTAATACATCCATCTAAAAATAGAGCACCTGTGCTGGAAGTTGGGTGGTAACCTTTCCTCCCAGGTGTTTCTATTCAACTGTTATGCCATCTTGTGAAATCAGGTGAGGAATTATGGTTTTTAATGCCCTGAGAAAAAGGAAGCCGCCCTGAGCCTAGCTGGCTGGGAAAGGTGCGGGGTATAAGTAAAATTAAAAAATAGTTTTGAGCAGCTAGGAGATGAGAATAAAAAGTGGCATATTGCTCTTGTAAGATTTCACTGTGTTCATCTTCTGTACATATACTTGAGTTGTGCATTGGAATAGCAGACTGTACTTCTGGCATTTCTTGGCCTTTGACCCGAAGTTTTTAAAAAAGTTCTATACGTGTGTGTAAAAGCTATATACATCATTTTAGGATAACCTCCATTTAGATCCCCCCAAAAAGTTAGAACACACAAAAAAAATCTTAGTTTTTAAGGATCACACAATACTATATTGTTTTAAGTGTGACAGACTAACAATACAATCTTATGCAGAGTTATTGCAGTCTAAACCCATTGGAGTAACTGCATAGGATTGAAGGCTGTTATGGTTGAATAACAAGATCATTCCTGCAGTGTGTGACATTTTCATGGTTTTACAGAACCATTTGTCTGGCAACCTATTTGACATTGCTTTGTGTTGCAGCCTCAGGCCTGTTCATTTCTATTGGGTTAGGTGAAGATTTTGCCATGGAAATGGATTAAGGCTGTCCATAACAATTCTTAGTTCTTGTTGATCAAACCCAGCACAAAGAACCAATATGCTTGGCTTCTGCTGCTGAAGACACAGACCATGAGGCCAGTTTGAAAGTGGTTTGTCAGATAAAGACTTCAAAGGAAGGTCTGTGTCCATGTGCACATAGCTCATTTGTATGGTGGTGTTGGTCAGTAACAGTTGCTGCTGCCGCCGCCTTAAGTTTGTTGCTGAATAAATAACAAGATATTAGCTCCCCCTCCCCATTTAGAGTACACCAAAAAAATCTGATCTCAATA
Organism: Euleptes europaea; assembly: GCF_029931775.1. NCBI lineage: Eukaryota > Metazoa > Chordata > Lepidosauria > Squamata > Sphaerodactylidae > Euleptes > Euleptes europaea. The sequence goes on along the minus strand of NC_079320.1, from coordinate 30,745,412 downwards.
AAGAAATCTTTTTTGGAATAAGCACATTCTTGATAAAGACTTCATAATTTCAATAGTCTCTAATTCCAAATAAATGTGTCTAGCGTGCCGTCAAATCACAACTGATTCATGGCAGCTCAATGAAGTGTAACTTCATTCAGTTTTTGAGGCAACAGATGAGTAGAGGTGGTTTGCCATTGCTTTCCTCTGCATAGCAGCCCCGGTCTTCCTTGGTGGATCATGTTTAGCTTCCAAGCTCTGGTGATATTGGGCTAGTCTGGGCTGTTAGGGCTGCTAAAAAATCAGTCTTGCCCAGGTATAATTCTGTAGGACTGCCTTAGTGCTGATTAATCATAACATTCAGCAGCCCAAGTTGAGCATTTGAGCCCTATTCATTGTAGTAGTGGTGATTTGTAGAGTAAGATGGACAAAAGCAATAAGCTGGATCACATCCTCTAGTTTATTAGAAATTTAGAACCTTGATTATATTTTACCATTATGATCTCAAGGACAGAGATGGTTTGTAAATGGATTGTATGTGTGTGTGTGTAAAGTGTCGTCAAGTTGCAGCTGACTTATGGTGACCCCTTATGGGGTTTTCAAGGCAAGGGACTAACAGAAATAGCTTGCCATTGCCTTCCTCTGTATAGCAACCCCGGTATTCTTTGGTGGTCCCCCATCCAAATACTGAGCTGACCCTGCTTAGCTTCCGAAATCTGACGAGCTCAAGCTATACCATGCTGCCTTCCCTCCCTGTAAATGGATTACCAAACAGCAAACTGGAGGAGAACAAGAACATCTTCGAAATAAAACAAAATAAGGGCATCACTCTAGACTGCAGATGAATTCTTATTTTTAAGAAGTTTACAGAAAGATTTTTAAAAAAAAGATGTATCTTCTATTTGAAGTGTTACAGCATATCCCTTTAGGATTTTACCACCTCATTCTAGTCTATGTGTAAACCATGCCTGCTGTCCTTTAAAGACAATTGGGATATATTTTTTAAAAATGTATACAGCCTGTATTCATTTACCTTGATTTGATTCTGCATTAGTAAGCATGAGGCAGGGAAAGAGCTTTGAAACGGTGAATGCATCCAGGGTGAAAGAGACTTTCTGTTATTAAATTAACATTTCAGGGCTGATGGGTGGGGATGTGAAGATTTTTTAAAAAATTAATGACATTGTTCTTCCCTTTTCTGCAGACGCCACTTTATCTGGTAAACCACGGGGAAACAGGGCCCATTCGATGCAACAGGTGCAAAGCATATATGTGCCCCTTCATGCAGTTCATTGAAGGCGGAAGAAAATATCAGTGTGGATTTTGTAACTGTGTGAATGATGGTAAGTTGTGTCCATTTGATATATTTCCCAAAATCAGCCACTTCCAAAAAACAAAAACAAAACAGCACTATGTATTAAAAAGTATTTGTTTTGCTTTCATCCCAACCCTAACTGCCTTTATTTGTCAGTAAGTCATGTTGATTACACTGGAATTTACTTCCCGTTTAGTGATTTATTATTGCGGTCGTTGATATTTTTATTCTATGGAGTGTGCAGTTGCTAGTGCTGCTGAATGAAGTTGAATGCAGATATTTTGAACAGCGTTGCTTTCTGTAGTGGGCTTTGCTAATAACATGTTAGACCCTAAGAGAAGGGGTATTCATGGCTACTAGTAAAAATGGATACTAGTCATGATGCATACCTATTCTGCCCAGGAACAGAGGAGCATGCCTATTATATTAGGTGCTGTGGAACACAGGTAGGATGATGCTGCTGCAGTTGTCTTGTTTGTGGGCTTCCTAGAGGCACCTGGTTGGGCCACTGTGTGAACAGACTGCTGGCATTGATGGACTTCAGTCTGATCCAGCATGGCCTTTCTTATATTCTTATGTTCATTTTATTGAAATCTCATCTAGTACAGGATGAAACATATTGACTGTCTTCTTAAGGAGTAAAATAGCAAGGCATTAATTTATAAAGAGTCGTTCTATCTGACACTTAAATCTGTGAGGGGGTTTTGAGAAACCTTTTTGTTTTGCCTTCCTCTGTATTACAAATTATGACTGCTGTGGAGCTGTGATGTAATGGAAATTTTTACTTATTCAGTTATAAAGTATTTTCATGTGCTGCTTTTTGGTATAAAAATACATACAGTGATTTAGAAAAATTAATACCAGAAAAACAGCAATATCAAAAAAGAACCATCAGCAGAAATGTAGTTCAGAAAGATTAGATTTGCTGCCGCAGCTGTCTTTAATCACCAAAAGCAGATCAAAAAAGGAAGGTTTTTAACTAACTTAAAAAAAAATGGAGATAGAGCTAAAAAAAATGTTCTTGAGGGAAAGTGTTGCCCAACTTCAGGATCTCAATAGAAAAGGACCTGCATCTTGTAGCGGTCAGTTGTGCCTCCACATAAAATGGAAAACACGCAGTCTGATTGATAGAGCTTAAAAAAAGAAGCTGGAGGGTAAGAGGTTCAAAACTGATAAAAGGAAGTATTTCTTCACACAACGAATAGTTCAATTGTGGAACTCCCTGCCCCAGGATGTGGTGATGGCTGCCAACTTGGAAGGCTTTAAGAGGGGGGTGGACATGTTCACGGAGGAGAGGGGTATTCATGGCTACTAGTCAGAATGAATACTAGTCATGATGCATACCTATTCTGTCCAGGATCAGAGGAGCATGCTGAATATATTAGGTTCTGTGGGAACACAGGCAGGATAATGCATAGGCATGGGGGCAGCAACTGAAAAGACTTGAGCCAGGACTGTTTCTGAATGTGGCTTAGATAAGGAGGCTGCTGACAGTAGACCTTGTGGAAAAGGTGGTGTTTCAACTATGTGGGCCCCATTTCATGAAGAACTTTAAAGCTAAGCAGCAACACCTTGATCTGGGCCCAGAAATTAACCAGAAGCCAGTGAAGGGATCTCAGAATACAAGTGACATGGTCTTGCCCAACAGCACCAGATATCGAATGGGGTGCTGCGTTTTGTACCAGCTGCAATTTCTAACTCATCTTCAAGGGGGGAGCCCTATGTAGAATGTAGTATAGTAATCTAGCTTCTCAGCTACTGAAGCATGGATCAGCATGACCAAATCAGGCTCCTGTAAACAGTGTGGAAAACAATATGTATATATTTGCTGAGATTGAACCTTTTTCTCCAAGACCAAGCAAAACTCCCAAACTCTTAACAGTGTCTTTCCGTAAAAGCGGCACACCACCAATGGTAGGTAGAGCCATCCCATTTAAAGTAGTAGCCCAGCCAGTGTCACCTCGGTCAAATCTGGATTTACCTTCAGTTTGTTCTCCCTCAGCCACACCACTGCATTCAGACACTGGGTCAGGACAGAAATAGCTTCAGCTGGAGGCTTATGCAGAGTAATATATAGCTGTCATCAGCATATTGATGACAACCTACTCTAAAACTTCTGACTATTTCAATATAGCTATTAAACAACATAGGAGCTAACACAGAGCTTTGTGGCACCATCTCCCCCCCCCCCCCATGTCAGCTCCCAAAGAGATAATTCAGCATCTGCCACTGGAACATTTTGTGAGCAGTCTGCTAGAAATACCTGGAAACATCTCAGCACTCCTCTGCCCAGACTTGCCTCACCTTCCAGGTGCCTCAGCAGTATTGCATGGCACACTGTCAAAGGCATCTGACAGATCTCATAGCAATATGTTCTCCTTGTCTTTCTGGAGATGGAGGTCATCCACAAGCACCACTAAAGCTATCTTATCCCAAACCTAGAGCTGAAGCCCAACTGAAAAGGATCAAAGGCAGATGGAGAGCCAGTGTGGTGTTGTGGTTAAGAGCGGTGGACTCTAATCTGGAGAACCGGGTTTGATTCCCCACTCTTCCACATGAGCAGCGGACTCTAATTTGGTGAAACCGGGTTGGCTTGGCATATCAAAACCAACTCTTCTTCTGTTTCTCCTTCAAATATTTGTGGAGTTTATCTGCCACTACCCATCCAATAACCTTTCCTAAAATGGAAAGATCTTTCCTAAAATGGAAAGATCAAGACAGATCTATAGTTGGCCCAGTCCTGCTTGTCTAAAGATTCCTCCTTCAGTAGAGGTCTGGTAACTGCCTTTTTCAGTGGCTTGGGAAAACCCTTTACATTAAGGAGGCATTACAAATCTTCTGAATGAAAGAACCCGGTGCCCTTCTACAGGATGTTACAGGCTAAAGAAGACATGGATCTAGATTGCAACTCCCTCCCAACCCATGCATTTCCCTGCTAAACTCAGTGGAGTCCCTTGCTGCCACTGGCTCTCTTTTATCTGGATTGAGTGTTTTTCTGGATTGTGTTTAAGTTTATTCACTTTCTTCCACTCCATTCTTGCCTCCTTGGGATGTATTCAAGGATACCACCATTTCATATGGATTCAATAGGAGAGAGAATTTGAGTATCATCAGCATACGTCACTGATCCCCTGGGTAGCTTCACCCAGTGGTTTCATGTAGATGTTTAATAGCGCAGAAGACAAAACTGAACCCTTAGAATGCCGTAGAACAACCTCTGTGTCGCAGGGTAACTGCCTCCCAGCAATACTTCTGAAATCTGCCTTCCAGAAATAGGCTCCCAACTAAGAAATATGGCCTGGAAGAATCCATAGTCAGAGGTATGAAATGCTTCTGAAAGATTCAGGAGAATCAACAGATAACGTTCTCTAACTGGTCATATTATCATGATATTTTCCATGACCCATGTATTTCTTCCAAACTTCTCCCATTATCCCAACCACCCCTAACTCCCAACTTAGCTAGTGGCTGTATCTTTTGCTACATCAAGTGATGAGGCAGCAGGTTGGCATCAGTCGTAGCTTTTTGTTAGGCACTATTGGGACACAGCTGAAACAGTACCCCAGTAGTAGCAGAAGAGCAGCTAACCCAAGATAAGTAGGGTTGAGTGGGAAATAGATTGCCGTTCTCTAGTTTGGTTTATATATCTGAACCAGATAACAACTTGGAGTGATGATGCTCACATTTGTAGAAAAGGTGAGCATTATGAGCCAAGGGGCTAGACATAGTTCCAAGGATTTTTCTCAAAGGAGGTTGCAGTAGCCTATTAAAAATGTTGAATAGCTCCACTGAATGACATTCTGCAAGTGCAAGGAAAAGAATGATTTCTTTGTTGCCAATACTGCTGCAGAATATGTTCTTTTCTGGGCTTTTGCAGAGCAATCCACAAGGGAAGAGCAGAATGCCCTTAGGAGCTGGTGTGACCCCGGCCACCGACATTAGTGCCACTTGCGCTGGCGAAACTGGCACTAATGCCAATGCAGGGCCGCTTACGCCGGCGCTAGGGAGCGGCGGTGCAGCATGAGGCAGGGGTACTGGTCTCCCGTGCAGAGCCTCCTGCTGCTGCCAAAGGGGATGTTCCCGGGTGCGGGGCTGACTTTAGACAGCTCCCTAAGCCCTTTCGCCCCAGGAACGTTCCCCTCTTACAGGCACAAACTTGCACCTGCAAATATCATGGTGTAGCCCCATGAAACACTGTGGAGCCGTTTCATGGGGCTTGGGGGGAATTAATTTTCTTATACCTACTGCTCCACTGCAAGCCGCTCAGGAGGTGGCGTGGCTGCGCCAAACCCAGGCGCTTCTTAGCTATCCTCCCCCCTTAGGATTGCGCTCAGAAGCTTGTGTTTTCCTAAGAACATGCTGTTTTCAGATGCAAGCAATTGGACCAAGAAATAAACTTCTGTCTTAATGTGTGGAAAGAGCCAAAAGGGTTTATACTGCGTTTATATGAGCTTAGCAAGGATCACCAAACAATTTAAATATAACTTACTTGAATCCTTTGGACACATCAGTTCTGTAATATAACACTATTCCAGTAATTTATGTCTCAGATGTAATTTTATAGGCTGTGTCGTTTTGTTTTCTGAATTGGTTGCACGTGTATTTTAAGTGAAAATACATTTTACTCACCTAGCGAAGAACAAATGTTTTCTTTATCATCTCCCTTTATGACAGTGGGTTTTAATAAAATAAATCATCATACGTTTACTGTGCCAGGAGTTAACTTTGCACAGGAGATGCCATCCCATATTTGTCGAATTGCAATTGCATGTGACTCATAAGTATGAGCTCCTAAGCTTTTGGCTGGATCCCAAGATTTTGCCAGAATGAGACTTTCGAGACATTTGTATCAAGTTGGATTTCCTCAGCTGGATCAAAGTGGCACAGAGCTTTCCCAAATACAGTAATCTTTTCAACTCTGAAACATGAACCTCCAAAGACTTGTGCCAATTCTTGTCTGCTTCAAAGCTTAATTTGAGGAGCTCATAGAGGGTAGTTGGCTACATAGGCTGTTATTCAATATTAAGTTTTCACAAATGCCTGCTATGCGCATAGCAATAAACTACCAAAACATTCTGTTTGCAATATCAGTTTAAAATAATAATTTGCACTTATGCATGGCACTTTCATTTGAGTTCTTTTATGTACAATTCCAAGGAATACCAGGGTTGCTATGCGGAGGGAGGCAAGGGCGAACAACCTGTGCTTAATCACTTGACTTGAAAACCCTACGGGGTCGCCAGAAGTCAGCTGTGACTTGACAGCAAAAAAAAAGTGTACAATATTCAAGCAAAGATTTTCAGTAGGAGAAGGAGAATGGCCTGGTAAAGCATAAGAAGTGGTTGCAAAAATCATGTCAGGCATTTCACTAACCATCCAGCTGAATTAAATGTAAGGCTTACCTTCTAAATGTAAGCCAGCATAGCTTCTAGGATTCATCTGCACAGTCCCCCCAAAGTGCTTCTGACTTTCACTGGTAGCAGTGCTTCCATTCTTGAATTTGTGCTGATACAGTCTACACTAAAGAGACCTTCCTGATTCTGTAGCACAATATCTTCTCTGCACTATCATGATCCATTTGAAACCTGTGTGGGTGACAAAGGAGGTTAAATATACTGCTTACTCACACATTCTGCATAGTAGTTACAAAGCTGTCTCACCATTGGTCAGTCTAGTCCAGTGTTATCCACGCTGATGCTCAGGAGGGTCTTTCCATAGGATTGAATGTGGGATCTAACCAATGTATTCTACCACTGAGCCATGATCATCTAAGTTGGTCCAGGATCTTTTCAAAAGCTACCTTTTTCAAATGATGAGGCTTCAGAAATATATACAGATTAGGTCTGCATGGCAGGGTGATTCTGGAATTCATGTTCTCTATCGTGGCTTGTATACCAGCTCGATTCGAGTCCAGTAGCACCTTAGAGACCAACAAGATTTTCAGGGTATAAGCTTTCGAGAGTTGAGTCGTTCCTCAACAGATACCCATCGAAGGGCGATTTGACTCTTAAAAGCTTATACGTCGAAAATCACATTGGACTTGAAGGTGCTACCGAACTTGAATCTAGCTGTTCTACTGCAGACCAACATGGCTACAACTCTATAAAGAGACTTTATAGAGGTCTTTATGAATGGCTTTTACCCTTGCGCTCACCCCTCTGATGACTTTGGGTCTTTGTTTTAATTATGCATGCCGTCTCCAAACGTCAGAGGTCGCCTTGCTCTCCCCCTGTGTTTCTTCACGCTTTTGCTTGTGTTTTTCAGAAACCTGTTTTATCTCAAATTTGAAAACATGGAAAAAATGTGGGAAAATGCAGGGAGAGAGTGAGGTGACCTTTGAGGGTTGGAAATGGCATGCATAATCAAAACAAAGACCTGAAGTCGGAGGGGTGACCTCGAGGGAAACAGCCATGCATTAAAAGGCCTGAGATTCTATTAGGAAAATTGGATGATGAGTGTATCTTTTTTTAGTTAATTGGGAAAAAAATTACAAAATGGTATGTGCTTGGCAAGTATTCAGCTGAGAAGTTAGGAAGACCTTTTCTATGAACAGAAAACCAGTGTCACAAACTATGTCCACAAAGGGCCAATGGCTATAACACACTTGCAGCCTCAACTGCTGTAGAGATGCTTGGTGAGGATTCTGAGATTTTGGCTGAAGTATATTGCAAGCGAATTAGCGCATTTAATTTTTCTTACTGAGTTTTCAAGTAAATACTGTGCTAGAAAATGCACTGCAGCTTTTGATCGTGTAAAAAGACTAGTGTAGAGTCATGAAACTTAATTCAGTTCCTATATAAAATTTACTGCTAGCTATAAGCATATTAAAGCCATGCTGCAAGATGTTCTATTTGTTCATCTGTGTTTAACAAAGGAAGAGAAATTAGCTTTCTTGTTTTTCTTTTTTCCGTAGTCCCTCCATTCTATTTTCAACATCTGGACCACATTGGCAGAAGAATAGACCACTACGAAAGACCAGAGTTATCTCTGGGATCATATGAATATGTTGCTACTTTAGATTATTGCAAGGTAAGTCTGTTCAGTATGAAAACATTTTGTAATGTGTGTGCCGGATCAATGTGAACCTTTCACAGGGGGAGGGAAGGCATGGGATTATACAGGATGTTTAAAAAGCCCCATGTACCATTAAATATTTATTGGAGAACTAGGAGCACGGTGTTTTAGAGAAGCTTAAATCCAGTAAGTGTACATAGGATTGTTTCAGTAATTTCCAATTACATTCTCAAAACCCAGTTAAACTGAAGTACTTAAATTGATTGTAAATTATAATTATATAAGGTATAGTCAAAACAAAACTGAGCGTGGTAAATTGCACTGAAACTGCATAAAGTCAAAAGAAAGTCAAGTGTGGTAAATTGCACTGAGCCTGCATAAAGTAAATTACCCATTGCTTACAGTTTGCCAAGTGATTCCTCACCCTCAAGAGCTTCTCCATTTGTTTCAGTGGAGTAACTATATCTGTTTCTTCTAGCACGGATTGCTTTCCTCTGTTGACATAAATAGAGAAGCCTAGTTGCTTCATGTTATGTGCATTTGAGCACTCACAGGCCTCCAGGATGACAGTGTATGAGTTTAAATTCCATTTTTTTAAAAATCAATTTATGGACTGCCTGCCATACCTTTTTTTTAAAATGATAGTCCATACTGTAAAGGTGATAACTTGTGTCACTGATGTGGTACATTTATGATTTGGGAAGGTTGGGTTCAATACAATAGAAGTAAAATAATGTACTTCTCAATATGTTTAAGGGAAAACCATAACTTTCCTTTATGCTTGAATAACAATGAGGATGAACAGTTAGGGAATACGTTAACCAATAACAGCTGTTGAGTAGTGTTGTGCTTCTTTGGAATGGAATGAATTTAGCAAATGTGAAGTATCGTGCTTTTACTGTAAATGTGGCAGGAAGTTAGCCAAAGTCTTTTAATATACTGTTATGGAATTTAACAAGAAGAATTATTTTTTATTTTTTGCAAGGCTGTTGCAAATGCTGAAATTGGAGCAGTTTTTAAAAGCTCAGCTCTCCCCTTAAGTTGCTGAAGTTCATTTACTTATCTGACTGCTCTGGATTCACATGGGCATAAGCAACAGGCAAATAAAGGTGCTTATAGTAAATCTACGACTTAACAGTTTGCTAACGCGAATCTGCATTTATGTATCTGCACCTCTGTTTTAAGCGCAATATGAAATTTACTTTCATGTTGCCCTCTTCACAATTAACCTGTGAACATTTAGATGAACTGTAGTGAGTTAATCATGGGGCAGGAAGTAGCTTTCATAAAACGCTTAACATATGCTAGAGCTTGGGCTGATGGTTTGATAGTGGAAGTACCCTGGGAATCTAGGCCAAGTGTGTGTTTGAATTCAAGGACTATCCAGTGCCAGCTTGGGGGGGGGATGTTGTTTATCATCTTTATGTTCCTAGAGCAAAGGTGACCCCACAAGTGATTGAAACGGATATCTGATATCTCAATTGCCTTCTCATAAATTGTCCTGGCACTGGTGCTTTCTTCAGAAAAGCCTTGAGAAACGCTTTTGTCTGTGTCTTGCATACTCACATAGTTTTATACTGTAGGTACCTCAAATCTCTAATGCAATTCGTTCTCCGAGCACAGCTGAGAATTGAGTGGAAGTAGTGGAAGTATCAAAATGCATTTAAATCACATTTTGTTACTCTCTCTGAGGATGTAGCATATATACCAAATGCTTACCAGTGGCCTTTATTACATTTTTGTACACAAGTTATATAATATTTCACATAACAAGGAACAGCATCCAGGGATTAGTGCCAATTAAAGATGGTACTCAGCTGATTTCATCCAGCAGAAAGGTTTCTGGAAGTGGGGTGAGTCTTTCCTGGCCTTTCTCTTCCCCAAGCAGCCTGCTGTTTATTCCGAAAACCTGTGGAGGATGAAAGAGGAGGTGATTTTACCTAATTCCCCCTTATCACAGCAGCTCCCTGTACTGTGCTGCATATTGTTTGCAAGGATTTCCTGACCCTCAGAAAGGATTTTTAGAGCAAACAGTAGGCTGCTAGGAGAAGGTGTAGAAAGATCCTCTGTGCCAACTCTTTCCTCAAGCTTTTCTGCTGCCTCAAGCCTTCTGTGTGCTTCTTAATAAACATCTATTGCATTTTTGTCTTTCCCTTTCTCCAAAGAGCTGAGCTGCATCGTTCTCCTTTCCCCCCATTTTACCTCACAACCACTTTGTCAGGTAGATTAGACCAAAGGAGACTGATGGGTCCAAAGTCACCTAGTGAGCTTCACAAATGAGTATAAATTTGAACCAGTCAAAGTAGAAGACATTAACCACTGTATCAAGCTGTCTGTCAGCGTAGTGAATGCCTGCTGGAAGAAGGAACTTACTTGTTCAAACAGGATGTTCTGTTCATCAGTAAGTGCTGGTTATGTTTTCTGACAACTGAAGTCACTTTTTGATGCAGTTAGGTTGGGTAATTATTAAAACCTTTATGCAAACTGAGTGTATAAATGGAAGATGAAACATAAAGTTGGGCACCTAGGTACTGTATATGAGAAAATATTTTCCCTCTGGTATCAGCTTATTGAAATGTGATATCTCAGTAGAAGAGAGTTATCATGGAACACCTTTAATTTTTGCAAAAATAAATAAATAACCTACAACTATAATCTTCCCAAAGATTATCTGGGTATTCTGTGAAAGTCTTTACCTAGATTTCGAATCCTGGGTGAGTGAGATTTTTCCCCCTGAATTTCTTTTTGGTAGAACAACAGACCTCCACAGCCGCCAGCCTATATCTTTATGATCGACGTGTCGTACAATAATATAAAGAGTGGCCTTGTTAAGATCATCTGTGAGGAGCTGAAGACTGTCTTGGATAGACTTCCAAGGTAATGAAAATAGTGATGCTCGGTTTGGTAAAGACAAACAACCACTGCAAAGTGAAATGCTTTGAGTTTGATCCAAAGGAGCCCTTATGTTCACGCAAAGAACTTCTATATGCCTTTCTGTTCTAGAGGTCTTTGTCTTGGCATTCCAAACTTTGTTTGCCACAACACTGCCTTAAGTATTTCCCCCATTTCTTTAGAATTTCCTCCTGCCCATTACATGCATCAGTATACTGAACCAAAGGATCTCTTTGAGATCTCTACCTTCCATCCCCATGTTGTCACTGTATCAGTATTATTTATTTGTTTATTTTTCATTTATAATCCTCCTTTCTCACCGGGAGGATGATAAAAACTTTCAGTCAATCAGTAAACCAATTACAAAATATAACATCAGGCAATCAGTGAGCGGATTGCCGCATATGATAACATTAGACTCTTAACAGCAAAGATTCTTAGTAAGACGAAATAATGCAGTTGGGCAGTTTAAAGCCACAAGACAATCACTGTAGGAAAGATTTTATCCCTAATAAAAGTCATCTTCTGAGCTGAGCCATTACACTGCAGCTTTGGTCATTCTACAAGAGCGCCCTCCTGAACAGTTCTGTTTTGCACAATTTGCAAAATGATAGAAGTGTGGCAGTCTTCCTAATAGCCTCGGGTCAACTATTCCACAATATAGGAGTAATGGTCCAAATGCTGCTGTTGTACCACCTTCATTTGTTCGGACGGGGCTTGCTGAGAAGAGCGTGTGTCAGTTCTTGTTCTTGTCCCAAGAACAAAATTCAACGAACTCTCAGTCCCAAGTATTTGAATAACAAAGTCCTCCCAGCAGTTACTTGTCTTACTTATTTTACTTTGCTCTGAAACTTCTTCCTTCACATGAATGACTGAAATTCTTGGAGGATTCCTTATATTGTAATTTTTTTTGTCCGTACAGATGCCACAGCTTTAAATATATAGCATGGGTTTTTCATAAGTCATCAGTTTAAAAGGAAAAGGCGTGGGGGCACAGCTTGCATTTTTTTTACCTATCTTGTTCCTTAGAGGCCTTTTTTTCTACTACATTTGCAAGTAACCAGAAACTCTTCTTCCGTTGGTTTAACGTAATGAAGCCATCGTTTGGCACTACATAACAAGAGTCCTGGGTTCATGCAGTCCCCCACCCCCCTCACATGCTTAGAACTAAGGACAGATTTCTGATTTAGTATAAACTATACTTTGCCATTCTGTCTGGACTGGCAGACTATGGTTTTGCTTCCCTCCAAACCAGGATTGCCAATAATGGGTTGAAACTGACTATTTCGTTCCATCACACCCTCACATTCCTCTGGTGCCTTCTTCTGATACTTAGATCCAACCCAACAGTATGAAGCCCTGTCCCTGAAACACCTGGGGCTGATTTGTGGCACGAAGCTGGGGGTGGGCACAGAGAGGAGCTCTTCCGGGGCTCCAGTCGGCGGTAGGGGGTTGGGAGCAGGACCCAATGGGAGTCTTTTGGATGTCTCCACCAGGGCGCCAGTCAGAAGGGGCAAAGGGCCACGCAGACCTGTGGCGTGGACCCATTGCGTCGACCTGCCCTCCCCCTTTAAAGCCAGGTGCCGCCGAGGCTGCGCCCGCTTTCCAGCATCATGGAACAGGCAAGAGCAGGGAGTGGAAATCGGTGGGGCCATGATTAACCAGTGAATCATAATTAATTGGTGTTATTCATACCCCAACAGCAAACCTGTGCTGTGACCAATTGTGATCAATAACAAGACATTTATTTTTTTAAGTATTAATTGCCATTTCCCTTCACTTGAAAGGAAAAGTGCTGGTACAAAGGGAGAGATATTTATAGCATTCTGGCTCAATGGGAAACTACTCAGGAAGCAAATAATATCCGCTGGCACTGGCATAACTCTTATTTATGCATCAGGCTGTTAATTTTTTTTTTAACCACATATACAGTATTTGATTTATCTTGGTCATATCTACTGTATGTAAGGCTGAAGTCTGGATATTTCATTAAGATACTTCTTGTGTCTTCAAGCGTAGCCAGTCAGAATTGACCATAAATTAGAGCTAGCCTCCCTACCCCCCCAGCTGTGAAATTACCTGCAACTGTGCTTTCTAAAATAATTTCTCTTTAAGGGAAGAGCAAGAGGAGGCCTCGACCATTCGAGTTGGATTTGTCACCTACAACAAAGTCCTCCATTTCTTCAACGTAAAGAGCAACCTTGCACAACCTCAGATGATGGTGGTCACTGATGTCAGTGAAGTGTTTGTCCCTTTACTGGATGGCTTCCTTGTGAACTTTCAAGAGTCACGATCTGTTATAAATAAGTAAACAAATCATTTATACTTTTCAGATTCAGATATATATATATGTGTGTGTGTGTGTATCTTGATTTCTTCTATAGAAATCAAAGTGGTTAACCACCTCAGTTTGCATACAATCAATCTGTTCAATGTCTGTCTGTTTAAACAGCATAATCCTGATCTATAAATAAATACATACAAATGTTGACTGCACAAACTATCAGTAGGTGGTTCTAAGAGCTACTTTGCACATTTACCTTTTATCATGGTTACGATCCCCAAGTGTTATTATTTCCCTGCGGATCTCGCTGATGTGGTGGTTTGCTTGGATATTTTTGTTCTTTCCTTGTGGGTTGTTTTTATTCTGTTCTCCCTACTTTTCTTGTCAATCATGGTATGTTCCTGCTTTATGTTTCTCTTAACACTTTCTTTGTATATTCTGCTTTCTTCTCCTCTCTGGTTTAAGGTATTTTTGTCTTAAAATCAGAGAACAGAGGGAAGCAGTTTTCCCATACTTCAACAGAAGCCTTGGTAGATAAAGAATAAAAAGTAAGAAATGTGGCTCCCATTTCTCCTATACATTCCACCCCAAAGAGGGTATCTTTAGGGAGGAGATAGAAATACCCCCAAGTACAGTCTTAAAAAACAAACCATTGTGGAAAAGCATTAACACAAACTGCATGGGGAAACGAGCAGATCCACAGGTTAGGCTGGATGTGTAAATCTGCTCTAAGAATATTAATTGATTGATTGATCGTAGGGGAAAGATGTTCAATATCCTTGTCTCCTAACTTTGCTGGAAAAGCTGAGAATACAGACCACCTCATGGCAGCTGTGCATACGGTTCTGATCTGTATGCAGCACTGGGAATCTTGCCCAGTGAGGATGTGAGCACACAAGAATGCTTGCACATGCACATTGATCATATAGGTGGTAGGGCAGCAGCTTGATGATCATGCCAATTTCCTTTGCAGTGCAATCCTATGCAGAGTTACTCAAGTCTAAGTCCACTGAAATCAATGGGCTTAGACTGGAGCAACTCAAGTTGCAGCTGACTTACTGCGACCCTTTATGGGGTTTTCAAGGCAAGAGACTAATAGAGGTGGTTTGCTGTTGCCTTCCTCCGCATGGTAACCCTGGCATTCCTTGGTGGTTTCCCATCCAAATACTAGCCAGAGCTGACCCTGCTTAGTTTCCAAGATCTGACAAGATAGGGCTAGCCTGGGCAATCCAGGGCAGGGCAGGGGTCCGTTTAGACCACCAAAAAGCCTATGCTGGGGACCTGCATGGACAAAAAGCCATGCATGGCAGTGGCTATAATAAGGAGTGAAAGTGTCCAAGACTGAGCAAAAAATTGGCTGGATCCAACTTCACATGTGCAGATACTGTCCCTCAGTTCTAGGAAGACTGCAGTGCTGATAGTGTCAATTTAATCACTGCTTCATGCACATAACACCCAGTCATGAGGCAGTAGAAGAAGAGTTGGTTTTTATATGCTGACTTTCTCTACCACTTAAGGAAGAATCAAACTGGCTGAGAGGTGGGGCTGAGAGAGCTCTAAGAGATCTGTGGTTTGCCCAAGGTCAACTTTTCCATGTGGGGAAACCAATCCAGTTCGCTAGATTAGCAACCACCACTCATGTGGTCACATCATGAGACGACAAGAGTCACTGGAAAAGACAGTTATGCTAGGAAAAGTTGAGGGCAGCAGGAAAAGAGGAAGACCCAACAAGAGATGGACTGACTCAATAAAGGAAGCCACAGCCCTCAATTTGCAAGATCTGAGCAAGGCTGTCAAAGATAGAACATTTTGGAGGACTTTCATTCATAGGGTTGCCATGAATCGGAAGTGACTTGACGGCACTTAACACACACACTCATGTGGAGGAGTGGGGAATCAAGCCTGGTTCTCCAGATTAAAGTCCACTGCTCCAAACCACCGCTCTTAGCCACTACACCACAAGTACTTTGTCTTGTTGCTGATGAGTATAGTGTTAGACTCCAATCGATTTTATTCTGATGAATTCCTATGCAGCAGTCTACCAAGAGGAAAACCAGATATTTCTGAACGACTGCCTGATGAGATAATGTGGGAGGAAATAACACCCCCCACCCTTTTGAGATGACAGGTACCTCAACGGCAAGGAATGTCTCATTGCAGACACTACTGGCATAAGTAGAGCAGCTATTGTAGTGGTGAGAGAGTTGGCCCAGGACTGATGATTCTTGGTTCAAATCTCCCTTCTTCCATGGACACTCACTAGACGACCTCAGGCCAGTCGCCCTTTTCCTAGAATACCACTAGAATGTGCTGGATGGTTGTGAAGATGAAAGCATGCACACTGTCCTTGAAGGAAGGACAAAATAAAAATAGCATAGATGAGAATAAGATTGTAATAGGATTGGTAATAGGAGAGCGGGATATAAGAGTGATGAATGATATGATAATGAAAAATAAGAAAGGCCACCTCGAAGCTCTGACTTGTCATTGAAAAATCAGTACACATGATCAATTCAATTTGTGCTGGTTTGGTATTGTATTCGCACCCTGATATTTCCAGTTTTGCTATTTTGAATAAAATTTGGGGGCTTTTAAGATATGAAACTAGTGCGTATATTTGTACATGTGATTCAATACAATGGAAATAATTTGTTAAATTGTATAGTAGCATTTTATCTATCATATTTCAAGAAGTCATTTGCATTCTTAAATTGCCAACACATTTTGTCCTGCGGAGCAGAACTCAAAGCTTTTAAGCTAACAACTGAAATCCTGTTAAACTGTTTTCAGTGCACAATTAATTTTTCAGCAGAGGATCAAATGTCTTTATGTGGTTTTACTTGGTTGTAAAGATTATTCTGTCTTCTCTAAACTGCTGAAACCTTCATCTTCTCCTCCTTCCCCAGCTTACTGGACCAGATTCCAGAGATGTTTACAGATACTAACGAGAGTGAGACTGTCTTTGCTCCCATTATCCAGGCTGGCATGGAAGCACTAAAGGTTAGGATGTTTCTGTTCGTACAAAAAGTCTGACTTGATAAACTATGAAAGTGGTGCTTGGTTATAAAGTTGCTGGATACTAAGTCAGACTGTTGGTCTGTCAAGATCAGTACTGTGACTGACAGAGGCTCTCCAGGTTCCTGGGCAGAAGTGTTTCACATTACCCACTAACTGATCCTTTTAATTGGAGATTCCAGGGATTGGACCTGGGACATTCTGCATACAAAGAACATGTTCTACTATACATACAGTGCATTCCTAAGGAGAGTTACTCCAGTCTAAGCCCATTCTAAGTCAAAGATAGGACATTTTGGATGACATTGATTCATAGGGTCGCCATGAGTCGGAAGCCACATAACGGCACTTAACACACACACACACACACACAAGCCCATTCATTTCAATTGGCTTGAACTGGAGTAACTCTCCTTAGGAATGCACTGTAAGCTACTGCCCCACCCCATGGTTGAAGTTAGCCTTTCCCACCAGTCACAATAGGAAGCATGAAAAGACACCACTAATAGTCTGAAGTCTGTCTGTATGATAAAGCAAGAAAGCACTTGAATTTCATGATCTCTCTGGGCTATAGTCTAGACATGCTGTGAAGGAAAGGGAAAAAAGTAAATATTGACCCATGTATAAGGTTGTGTTTTCTATTTATTTGTACACTGGGAAGTAGCTGACTGACATGGTTTTTCAGCACCCACAGTAAAATCAATATGATCAATAGTTTTATTACAGTTATACAGAACGCAACAGCATACACTGGAGTTACACACATTTCCCCCCCCCTTAGGGAAAGCATTCTGTGTGAAGGAGGTTCAGTTTAAGGTTGCATCAGCAGTTGCATTTGACATACTGTGATCTCCAAAGTACAAATTCAGAGTCCAGAGAATAGTCTCAATAAAGTCTACGTGAAGTAGTAGTTTAAGTGTTGGACGGGAACTAGAACACCCAGGTTCTAATCGCCGCTCTGTCATGAACCTTGTGCTGTTCACTTATTTAGGAATGATTTGCAGGTAATAAGGAATGGACATTTTTTGAAAAAGGCTTTCATGAAAATCCAGAGTACATAAAAGAAATGATATATCCTCTAAGGTCCTTTAATATTTTATATAGCCTTCCATATGTTAAATAAATCTAATCAAGTGAATCCTTCTTGTGGTATAATGTGTCTATTAACCCAGAATTAAATTTCTGTGGTAAAACTAGTTTTCAAATATGTATCTTGCAGTAATAAATGCATTATAACAATGAAAAAATGAAATCTTTCATAGTTTGTCATTTATTTTGAGTTATTTGGCAAACAAAACCCTCTCTGCTGCCAATAGTAACTTTTGAAAATTAGCACTGAACAATATTTCCTGTTCGTAAGGGTATTTCAATGTGAGTAGCTCACATCCAATTCATTCATGGATATTCATAAAAAAGAATTTTAATAATAATATGACAAATCCTGGTCTAGTGTATATTTTTTAAAGTATGTAAAAATCTAATAACAATGGGGAAAATTACCTAAAATTCATTCCAATAATGCATGAAATATATGTGCATTCATGTACCTGCACAATATAATGTGCAATATGATACGCATATGTAAATATTTGTATACTGTCTGGGATCCAAAGAACTGTGTCTGTTTCCACTATGTCAAAAAGGCCTGCTTTTGAAATTAAAGAGGCTTCCAAAAGCTGTTTTGTGATATGACCATCCGGGGGAGGGAGAAAGAAATCCTGCTGTCCCAGCCCAATGCCTTTGTGTGAACACACATTTCTGCAAAACAACTTTTCAAAGGATAACTGCTTCTGAATACACAGTAAAAGAGTGTGCAGATCCTTCTAGTTTTTAGAATCTCATCTTGTATGCCATTTCAGCTTCATTGTCCCTGAATTTATGATTCATAAAATAGAGTTTCTGATTTGCACACGTAAGAGAGGAACCCATGAGGACTTGTGGGGAAGTAAATCCCTTCCTTCCACCAGTGCCTGCTTCATGTCCTCATACTTTCATCTTTGGTGAAGTTCTTTTGGGTTGCCTAGGCAATCCAAAATGGTGGCTAAGACCTAAAAACCCTGCCATTCAAGAATTTTCAGCATTCCTCATGTTGGAATTCACTTTTCCTTTTCATCCTGGCAGTCACGTCCTTCCCGTCTTGATTGGTTTTTTTAATGGCAAATGTTAGTTTATCTTATCCGGGCAGGTTCTTGTCATCGCAAACTCAAAGCACCATGTGCATTGATGGCACTATATAAATAATACTAATGATTCTAAGTGGGTAGTTCACGCTGCCCTGATTTGGCTTGGTTACATTTTTTTGCCACAGATGTTGTTATTTTGTTCGGTTAAAGATGTAGTTCAATTTCGGGTGCTAGTTAGGAACTACGATTTTGTTATTCTTTGGAGAAAGTTTAGTTATTAATGGTGTTGGCTTCTTTGTATTAAATATAGTGTGTGAGTTTAGTTTGAAAGAAGAGGTATTTATTTATATAAATTTAGATAAATTCCAAACATCATCTGTCATGAGTGAAAGAAATAAACAAACGTGCTGGGAGCGCACATGCAAGAAAATTAAAACCAAAACCCATAAAATGAATACATCACGACTTCAAAGGGATCAATCTAGGTCCATCTGGAATTTTTTTGTATATATTTACCATGAAAGCAATCTCAGTGGCCTAGCAGACTTCTAGTCTCTACATTTATTTTTCTTATGTTTCTTTTTTCTTATGATGCCAACTGTGAGCAAATACAGTAATGCAAGTTATGCTACATAAATCAAATGATCTCAGTATCTCTAATTCATACCATCTTCATAAAAGAAAATAGATGTCCAGGTACAAATTGCTGCTTTGTCTAATTGTTTTTTACATTTGGGGAGTCTTCAGAAATGATCACTCAAGATGCCCATAAATGTACTAAGCCTTACCCAGGCCACTCTTGACAACAATAGTGAATGGCTAGCTTGCTGGATCTAGAGTGAAAGCCGTTTGTGTGAATCTTACTGCTTTTGACAGGTATTGAATTAATGGTCCAGCAGTTGTTAGGAAGCTAGATATTGTACATACCTTTCCTCCAAAGCAATTATGCCTGTTCTATGATAACTATTTTCCTCCTGCTTTAACTTGACCCCATTTCGACAGATTTCTCCCTTTCCATTATTTGTTCTGGAATTGTTTGCAGACACTGCCTTGAGAAAAATGCTTTGACCCACTTGTTCATGCATCATTTATCAAATTATGAAATTGCCTGCACAGTCTTTTGAACAAATACCTTATGAGATGCTCAGAACCTAGGTTTGGCTTGGTTACAGTCTACACTTAGCGATAAAGCTCACCTGGTAGGGGATGAGCACTATGCTTCAGGTTTCATCTGCCTCACAGGGATGAGGACTATAAAACTCTTTTGTGTTAAAAGTGCTATAGAAATATATCATTTATAAGAATAGCACAGTTGGGAATGTAACTTTGGAATGTAACTTTGGAAGCAGGAGAGACAAGGCGTATGAGCAAGATGTAACAGGCATAAATTTGCAAAAACAGGAGCAGGGAGGCCAGATTTGATGGAAACTGTTGCTGTCCTCAACCATAGGCCTGGCAGAACATCTCTGTCTTGTAGGCCCTGCGGAACTGAACTAAGTCCCACAGGGCCCTGGTCTCATTTGACAGAGAGTTCCAGTAGGCCGGAGAGCCAGATGTTTCTCGGGCCAGGGAGCACTAGTAAGTTATTATTAGAGGAGCTTAGTGCTCTTTGAGGGTGTATCTGGAGAGGCGGTCCCTCAGGTACGATGGTCCCAGACCATTTAGGTCCTTAAAGGTCAATACCAGAACATTAAACCTGATCCATATTCAATCTGGAGTCAGTGCAGCTGCTGGAGCATCAGTTGGTTGTGGGCTCTCCCTGTATCAAGGAGTCCCTGTAAGGACCTTTGCCGCTGCATTCTGGACCAGTTGAAGTTTCCGGAGCAGACCCAAGGGCAGCCCTGCGTAGAGCAAGTTACAGTAGTCAAATCTGGAGGTGACCATGCATGGATCACATTCAATGAGGATTTGATAAAGTTATCCACCCATAATTAGCCCACAACTATTTTGGTTTACTGAAGTATCTCATCCCGGGGTGTGTATGGCAAAATAATTTCTCGATTGCCTCAAAGCAGGAGGATCCTTCCAGAGCTGTGTTTTGGTGGGTAAAAATGACAGAATGGGATGAAAATGAATGGTCTGTGATAGCTGCCTATGTCTTTATGGTGCTCCTGATCTTGATCTGAATTGGCTGAGGCACAACAAAAAAAGATACGAAACTAAAAGCACAAACAGCAGCAGCCAGACATTTGCCAGATTGTAGACATTGGGACTGCATCAAGCTGCGCTTTGCTGATACCACTTATCTAGAATGCAAACCCTTTGGTATTCACTTTTATCCTCGAGTTATCCACTAAGCCCTAGATTAGTAACTGCTGGGAATGCTGCCATCTTCTGCGTCCTTTGAAGCTGATTCACAGTTTAGACTAGATCAAGAGACGGCCTAATCGCCATAATGGGAGCGATGCTGCATCATTGCACAAGCACACACCCTGCTCTGAGTAGGCCTTAATTTGAATTCTGCTTACTTGGTCAGGGATTGCACTTAATCACCTGCACGTGCCATATGTGCTGTGTCAAGGAACTGTAGTTACAGGAATTTCAGAGGGGAGATGCAGAAGCAGAGACAGGGAGATTTCCTGACTTGAGCCTCTTTCCCGTGGCCTTGAGAACTGAATAATGGGGATCTGTCACTACAGCTCTGTGCTGGGGCATCCTCCTCACAGTTGCTTGTGCCAGTGAAGCCATGTAAACTGAACATTTACAACTTAAATGTAAAAGAGAGCCAGCATGGTGTTTTGGTTAAGAGCGGTGGTTTGGAGCGGCGGCCTCTGATCTGGAGAACCGGGTTTGATTCCCCACTCCTCCACATGAGCGGCGGAGGCTAATCTGGTGAACTGGGTTGGTTTCCCCACTCCTACCCATGAAGCCAGCTGGGTGACCTTGGGCTAGTCACAGTTCTCTTAGAGCTCTCTCAGCCCCACCTTCCTCACAGGGTGCCTGTTGTGGGGAGGGGAAGGGCAGGTGATCGTAAGCCGGTTTGAGTCTCCCTTAAGTGGTAGAGAAAGTTGGCATATAAAAACCAACTCTTCTTCCTCCTCCTCCTCCTCCTCCTCCCAGTTGCTTGTGCCAGTGAAGCCATGTACACTGAACATTTACAACTTAAATTGCATTATCAGCATGGTGGCAATGATCTTCATACAGGCAGGAGCAGCGTCAGCAGGTTCCCCCGCTCCCAACTCTTGCATTTTATACTTATATCCCCAATGTATATAGTTTTGTAATTATATCCCCAATATTGGGCCAGATGTTTCATACCAGAGGGACAGATTAATGACTGGACATTGTGCGGCCAGGCCCAGATAAAAGCAAATGAGTTCTGTTTTGCAAGAGGACAGTAAATTGCTTTTTCTGCTGAGCTGTAGTGTTTGAATTCCCTTCATGCTGATTAGGAATTGTCAGCACAGCACAGCTCTTCGAGATGCAAGTTTTCTGAGACTGGTCATTTAATATTGTTTGTAGCATGGAAGTGGAAGTGTTTGTAGCTCTTCTCCCGAGTTAAACATTTCTGTGTTTGGATTAAGTATTTGTGGATATTAAGTTCTCAACTTTCCAGTTGCGTTCTTTGGGAATTTTGGTGCCACAAAAGTTCAGGCTGTAAATAAATGGACTGTTTAGTTTATGATGGTTTGGAGTTTACATTGGCATTTGAGACTCGGCTAAAATCTTATGAAAATTTTGCCCAAATGTTTATAACCACAACAAAATAAAGGTCATTTTTTGTATCTTTACAACAGGCAGCGGAATGTGCTGGAAAGCTGTTTATCTTCCATTCGTCGCTGCCGACTGCGGAAGCACCAGGGAAGCTAAAAAATCGAGATGATAGAAAACTGGTCAATACAGAGAAGGAGAAAGTACTTCATAATTTATTTGTAGTTTACTGTAAAAGTTAAAAGATGTAGATGGTTATATTTGCTGTACCGAATTTCCACCAAGAACAGTAACCATAAGCTAAATGATAATTAATATTTTTTCTGACAAAGATTTTTAGTGTTCTTCCTTGTTGTCTTTTAACATGATGTTGCATATGAGTGTTTTCAATGCTTTAGCCTGCTTAACTGTATTGAGTGTAAAGCCCTAAATCTGCTTGAGGGCCCAAAGAAGGCATTTTTAATGGCTTCTGTTAGAAGTGATTAGGGAGGGAAGGCGGCAGGGTCTATCCTGATCTCGGAAGCTAGGCAGGGAAAGTACTTGGAAGGGAGACCACCAAGGAAGACTCTGCAGAGGAAGGCATTGGCAAATCACCTCTGCTTAATCACTTGTCTTGAAAGTCACTGACTTGACGTCACTTTACACACACACATTAGGGCTGATTCACTTGTGCATGTCGGTCACTGATGACTGAGCCCAATTTTTCAGCTGTCTCAGTGAGAACCCCCCCTTATATATGGCTCAGAGGCAGGCTATATGCATGTTGTGAGTTGATTTCTTCCTGATCTCTCTCCAGTTTTAGCCTGTGTTGTCACATTGAACTAATGGGTCCTCCAGTATCCTAAACCTTGCTTCCATTGGTGAAGGTTTCCAGCCACTTTCCTGTGTATCCAGTGCTTTCCTGTGGCACTAGGTACTTTCCAGGTCATTGAGAGACACTGGTCTCGCGTGAATGGAGGCTCCTTGCACCAGAGGGACACGCCCGCAATGGAGGACCATTTCAGACATGGAAAAGAGGGCAGCACAGATGGAAGCAAGGCTTGGGATCCTTGCCTAAGAGGTAGCTTTTGGTGACACAGAACTGGATGGGTAGGAAACACAAGACCACCTGCGTATGATCAAGTGTGATCTAAAGCTTTTGTGCTTTGCATCACTCAACAATAAATGAAAGTTTTATCTCTGTTTAATCTGTCAGGATGGATTCCTGTGTCTTGTTGCTGATAACATTGTTGATGCCACAGTCAAGCTCTGAACATGCCTGTGCAAACTAGCTTTGGGTTATGACTTAATCCGTTTTGTGAACAAAGCGAACATTCAGTTTGTGATGGGAATGTCTACTTCTGCTCAGCGAAGTATATTCAGCTGCCTTTGATGCTAGTGGATGTTGTGTTTACATGGGTGCAGTCGCCCTGTAAAAAAACAATACTTTAATTGCATTTACTTATTTTCCTGCTGATTAAACGTGAATATTGCCAAGCTGTTCCCATAAACATTTTAGTTTGTGTATTACTCAGAATACTTGCTTTTAAACTCTCCAGACGCTGTTTCAGCCGCAGACAAATATTTATGAGACTCTGGCCAAGGACTGCGTCGCTAATGGCTGCTCTGTGGATCTGTTCCTCTTTCCAAGTCAGTATGTTGATGTCGCTTCCATGGGTCTAATTACGACGCACACTGGAGGAACACTGTACAAATACAGCAATTTCCAGGTAACTGCCAAGAGGTTCCTTTTCTGTCCTACTACGTGCAAGGGATCTGTTATACAGCTCGGCCTCAGTGCATCCTAAACAGTGAACTAGGAGAGGCTCCAGTGGAACTGTCTGAAGGGCCTGATGCAGATTAGGAGACCATTTACAACATGCTTTAACGGAGGATTTATAATTTACTTTCTGCTTCCTCTCAGAATCTGACCACATTTGACACTTAAACTATACTATGAACGGGGACATAGAGAGAAGTGCAAATCCAAGCTAATCCTGTAGGCTAGAAGTCTTTTTCTAGCAGAGTGAGTTTTCAGAAAAATTTCTGATTCTTTCCAGTGAGAACCTTCATCCACGTCACTTTTTAAAAACAAAAGTACTGGATTGGAAGCAGTGGTTAATTTGGCGACGGCATTGCTTGAAATATGGGGATGCGAAAGTTGGCTTGCTTGAATTGCAAGCAGTGTAGCCAAGTGTTACCTACACCTCTAAGGAGTTTAACTCTGACAGGGTTTTCAAAGTGTGAACTGCCTTTTCTTTGGCTATCTGAAAGTGGCTAGAGGAGGCGTCATCTCTGCCTGACAGCACCCCAACTTCAATATTTGTGTCAGATGGACCTGAAGATGCTCTTCTGTATTTCTTCATTCAGAATAACATAGAAGATTCATGGACTTAAGCTATGTGGACTTCCTGTGTACTGGTCCCTGAGCCAACAGAGCAATTCTATTGCTTTTGTTTTTCTTAGGCAATTGCTTTGCTTTCCAGTTTAACTTGCTATAGGTCAGCATAGGGTGAGACCTCTCTCTTTCCTTCTGATATGGTCTGTTGCCCTGAGGTGGAATATTGTAAGCTGAGCAATTTATTTTAGTTGCAACATCAGAGTGGGGGGCAAGGGAGTGTTTGCAACACATTAAGCTTCTGTACATCAAGCAGAGTTTCAGGCATCTGGCTTAAAAATGCTCTTTCAGTTCATCTTGAACGAACAAAGTGTTTGCTTTCTAAACATCCCTGTGAAACCTTCTTGGTTCTTCTCTGCACCACTGTGAGGAATCCATTTGAAAAGAGCAATTGTAGCTGGTGATGCCATATTTCGTTTGGGAATTTTAACAAGCAGACGGAGAGGTTTTTTATCTCTCCTTATATGCATGAGTGGTTCTGAGAGGACTTAACTGTGCTTTTCATTAAGGGAGAGGATCTGTATTGTTCAAATGCTGGAACGTTTTCTGTTGTATTGCTGCCATCCAGTGGTAGACCAGTGGTTTAGTAATGTTCTGCACATGTGTGTATTTTTTTTAAGGTACATTCTGATAGTCACCAATTCCTGAATGATCTCAGAAAGGATATAGAGAAAAGGCTGGGATTTGATGCTATCATGAGAGTTCGCACTAGCACAGGTAACAATGCTATTTTAGATAGATGGTTAAACTACTTGGCGACTTCAGTTGCAGTATTTCACAGTCAGTGAAAGAATTTGTGAGATGAAGAAGAAGAGTTGGTCTTTATATGCTGACTTTCTCTACCACTTAAGGGAGACTCAAACCGGCATACGATCACCTTCCCCTCCCCACAACAGACACCCTGTGAGCTAGGTGGGGCTGAGAGAGTGTGACTAGCCCAAGGTCATCCAGCTGGCTTCGTGTGTAGGAGCAGAGAAAAATCCAGTTCACCAAATTAGCCTCCACCACTCATGTGGAAGAGTGGAGAATCAAACCTGGCTCTCCAGATCAGACGCCACCAAACCACCGCTCTTAACCTCACACCACTAGGAGTCCACCCAGTCTAAGGAAGCAGGATTTAGGTGTGTATAAAATTTAACAGACAAGCAAGGCATTCGTCTTTCTAGTCACATACTTATTTTTAAAATTGAGAAACAGCAGATTTCTGGGATTTAAGTCTTGCCACTTTGGAATTAATTCATACATAACAGGAACTTCCAGAGGTGGTGGTGGTTCATCTGGAAAGACATCATGATTGCCCAATGTTTATCTTGGGCATCTCCAGGAAGGGCACCTCAAGGAAGAGGCCAATTCAGAGAAGGCCATGTCAGAGATTGAAATACCATCTCACCTTCATTTAACTCCTGTCATTTTCACATATTTCTTTTGAATACGGGTCCCAGATAGTGTTTAAATGACATTTGCCGCATGAAGGCAAAGAGTCACAACTTTACTCTACTTGTACCACTGGCCTTGGCTTTATTTTTATTTTTTATCTCTTAGTGACCGATGCAGCCCTTTTTATTTTCTTCTAGATCACTAACAGTGCAATCTGTTTTAGGTTTCAGGGCAACAGATTTCTTGGGAGCCGTGTACATGAACAACACAACTGATGTCGAAATGGCAGCAGTGGATTGTGACAAAGCAGTGACAGTGGAGTTTAAGCATGACGACAAGTTGAATGAAGACAGCGGAGCTTTAATCCAGGTAACAGAACTATTGACCCAAGGTCATGTCTCTTCAGGGCCTTTCCAAATGGACAAGCAAAAGCACAACTACCACTGCAGCTGTTGGTGTCCCCTGGGCCAGCATGCAAGGATGAGTGCTGGTCAGGAGAGGACCTAAATAGGCCGGGGGGGGGGGGGGCAGGGGCACACGGGTGTGCCTGCATCACGCTCCTGCCGCCTTCCCTGCCACAGCCCCCCCCCCCCCGCCGCCGCCGCAGCAGTATGCTGCCTGACAAGGAGGGGCAGATCAACCTGGCAAGCATGAGGCAGGGTGGAAGCAACCGGGAGAAACCTCCCCGGCTGCTAGGCTCCGTTTCACCCTGGTAGCTGCGCCCTGCACCCACAGTGAGCGGCTGTAGATAAGTCTTGGCCGTGCTTTTGTCATGGGGAACATACTGACCTCTTCCCTTCATGGGGGTGCTATTTCCCCTTCGATATCAAAAGGCATTTTGCAGCAGGTTGCCCTTCTTACAGACCTGGAAATAGGACTGAGAGCCAGCGTGGTGTAGTGGTTAAGAGCGGCAGACTCTAATCTGGAGAACTGGGTTCGATTCCCCGCTCCTCCACAAGCCCAGCTGCGTGACCTTTGGGCCAGTCGCAGTTCTCTCCGCACTCTCTCAGCCTTACCTACCTCACAAGGTGTCTGTTGTGGGGAGAGGAAAGGAAGGAGATTGTAAGGAGGTTTAAGGATTGATTCTCCTTAAAAGGTAGAGAAAGTCAGCATTTAAAAAAACCAACTCTTCTTCTTTTTCCCTTCTGGTGGGAGGAACTTCTACCCAGTCTCAGTCCTTCTGTTTCTTTCAAAAGCAAGGTTTTCTGCTTTGAAGCAGGGGTTTCCATTTTTTCTGTAATACCCTCAAGACTGTGGCTGGTTTAGGTGAGGTGTGCTAATATCGTGTGTTGTCCTTCAACATGCCACCATACAACAGGAAGAGAACTGCAAGGGAAATTGTGGCCCATCATTAAAGCAAAATTGATACAACTGTACTGTAATATAGCCTCAAGATTTTTGTTTTCACAGATTTTCTGTTGTAGAGGATAGAAATCTTATTTATTATTTTTTTCTGGCTTTTCTGCCTTAAAGGTTTTAGTATTTTCTGGGTTGTTGTTTTTTTAATCCAAGTTATTAGGCAAGTTCCACAATGACCTAAACGTTTGATTTAATACTATTAGTCACCCACCTGGAAATCTAGTCCATGAGTCAACCACAAATCTTTGAGTAAATGCAGTTAAATAAAACATAATTAACCCTGACATGGATGAAGTCATTCTTTAGGAAAATACTTTTTCTTCCCTTTGCCTCCCAAACTCTGGCATAGGGGAATGAATGGTATCTTTCCTGTCATCAAGATCTAAAAGGCAAATTCCATGCTGGCCATAATTAGACGAGGAATAGAGAATAAAACTGTTGATATCATACTGCCCTTGTACAAATCTATGGTGAGACCACACTTGGAATACTGTGTACAGTTCTGGTCACCACACCTAAAAAAGGATATTACAGAGCTTGAGAAGGTGCAGAAAAGAGCAACCAAAATGATTAGGGGACTAGAGCAACTATCCTATGGGGAGCGGTTAAGACGCTTAGGGCTGTTTAGCTTGGAAAGAAGGCGGCTGAGGGGAGACATGATAGAGGTCTATAAAATTATGCATGGTTTGGAGAGAGTGGACAGGGAGAGGTTTTTCTCCCTCTCCCATAATACTAGAACACGGGGTCATCTGCTAAAGCTGGAGGGTGAGAGATTCAAAACAAATAAAAGGAAGTATTTTTTCACACAATGCATAGTTAAATTGTGGAACTCCCTGCCCCAGGATGTGGTGATGGCTGCCAGCTTGGAGGGCTTTAAGAGGGGAGTGGACATATTCATGGAGGAGAGGGGTATTCATGGCAGTTAGTTAGAATGGATACTAGTCATGCTGCATACCTATTCTCTCTAGTATCAGAGGAGCATGCCTATTATTTTGGGTGCGGAGGAACACAGGCAGGATGGTGCTGCTGCAGTCGTCTTGTCTGTGGCTTCCTGGAGGCACCTGGTTGACTACTGTGTGAACAGACTGCTGGACTTGATGGGTCTTGGTCTGATCCAGCAGGGCCTTTCTTATGTTCTTAATTATAAATCAGTGTCGAACTGCCTGCAGGTGGTATAAACTATCAGTGGAAAAACGGGTTACAAACTATTATAATCGGACAAGCTCAGAAGTTGCAAGTTCCTGAATTTTTCAGAGCCATGTTCTTCAAAGTGAAGATAAGGTGTCAGAATATATGAGTAAAGAGAGGAAGATGACCTGGGGGAACCTTTGTTGAAGGGCACAGAGACAGGAGCTTGACAGGTATAGAAGAAACAGCATGGTGTGAGGGGATTACAGCTGTACAAGTATACCTGAGTATAAATGAGATTTCTTGGACTGGGTGAGGGCAAAAGATCTACTGAGTTGAAAAGGGATGCTGTGATTTCATAAAGCCTGAGAAACACTGTATAAGCCAGAAAATAAGATACTATTGCCAGATTACATTCCCAGTCATAGAATAGGTTCATAGTAGGATACCTGCTCTGCCAGCATGGTGTAGTGGATAAGAGCAGTGGTTTGGAGTGGTGGAGCCTGATCTGGAGAACTGGGTTTGATTCACCACTCCTCCACATGAGTGGCGGCCGCTAATCTGGCAAACTGGATTTGTTTCCCCACTCCTACACACAAAGCCAGCTGGGTGACCTTGGGCTAGTCATGCTCTCTCAGCCTCACCTTCCTCACGAGTGTCTGTTGTGGGGAGGGGGAAGGAAGGTGATTGTTAGCCGGTTTGATTCTCCCTTAAGTGGCAGAGAAAGTCGGCATATAAAAACAAACTCTTCTTCCTCCTCCTCCTCCTCCTCATATATTAGATCTAAGGTTTACTAGCTGCCTGTCCATTCCAAAGCTCAAAATGTTGGTTTTGATCTTTAAAGCCCTAAACCATCATGACCTAGGATACCTTAAGGACCACCTGATACCATATGAGCCTGTCCAACTTTGATCATCATCTTAGGTTTAGCTTTCTGTCTGTCTGCCTTCAGAAGTGAGGTGGGGTAGCCATAAAGAGTCTTTGATGCCTTGCTTGAGGAATTGCCTCCTTCTGAGTCTCCACCTGGCGGCATATTTGTTAACATGGTGCCGGGCCAAAACTTTTAAAAAATTTCTCCCAGGCATTTCAAGCTCTGGTGATGCTTTTTCTTTTTCTTTTTTAAAACTCTTTGTCTTCTTCCCACCTCACTGCGTTTGGATTTTGATTCGGTGCTTCTTTCTTTTCCTTTTATGCATGTTATTGGTCTATACCATTCATGCTTTTAGACACCCTGTGTATCTGAAGTTTGCTTCCATAGGTTTTTTGTTCTGGTTTACAGTATTCACTTTATGGTATGTTTTGCTTTTACAAACCACCTTGAACAATTTTGTGAGCAAAGTTGTTCAGAAACATGCTAGATAAATAAAACAGTTGAAACCTTGGAATAAAATATTAAATACATTCAGGGTTTCTGCCTGAATTCACTTTATCTTTGCCTTCCCAGTGTGCCATTCTTTATACTTCAATGAGCGGCCAAAGGCGACTGCGCATCCATAATCTGGGCCTGAACTGCAGCTCCCAGTTAGTTGATGTTTACAAGAGCTGTGAGACAGATGCACTCATCAACTTCTTTGCTAAATCAGGTAAGAGTTTGACCTACAACCCTACTTTTTTTGCCGAAGACTATATTGGCACAGCCTAGTTCCGTGTTGGCGAACCTATGGCACGCGTGCCCGACCTGGCACGCGTAGCCCTCTCTGCCGGCACGCGGGTAAGTGGCTCGGGACGGGACCGAAAGTCCAGACGGGCGAGGCAGCGACGGATGGAAGAGGTGGAGAGAGAGCAAGCCCACTTCCCGAGGGACGGGGCGAGGAACCGGCAAGCCGACAGAAGACGGAGCGCAGAGACGCTGCGGGGCACCGCCGCACCCCAGCTGTAGCCCCGCCGCCGGTCGCGCCTGCGCCAGTCAGAGGACTTGGCTGGGGCGTGGGGAGGAGGGCAGGATGTTTCAGCCCTCCCTCTAGTTCCGCCCCCAAGACCTTATTAGGGCTGAAACATCCTGCCCTCCTCCCCACGCCCCCAGCCAAGTCCTCTGACTGGCGCAGGCGCGACCGGGCGGCGGGGCTACAGCTGGGGTGTGGCAGCGCGCCGCCGCGTCTCTGCGCTCCGTCTTCTGTTGGCTTGCCGGTTCCTCGCCCCGTCCCTCGGGAAGCGGGCTTGCTCTCTCCACCTCTTCCATCCGTCGCTGCCTCGCCCGTCTGGACTTTCGGTCCCGTCCCGAGCCACCCGCGTGCCGGCAGAGGAGGCTCCACCCCCACCAAAAGTCGACCACGAAGCCTCTCCTCACCGCCCCATTTCTGGTTTATTCCCCCCCCCCACACACACACACAAGAGAGGTGGTGTGTGAGGTAAAGCGCCACCCTCCCCCTCCCCTCACAGCGCGGCCGGGTTCTGAATGCGCGCTCGAGGGCCGGCAGCGCCAAGGCGGGCGGCGAGGAGGAGGTCAGGGCTCGGGGGGGTGGGGAAAGCAATGTTTGATTCAAAACTCTGCATGGGGGGTTATTGGCCATTTATGAATGGGAGGTTTTGCATTGGATTTGCCATTCAGATGCACATTTTCCCCATCCAGATCCTCAGAACTCAACAATAAGCCCCCCTGCAGAGTTTTTTTTCAGACGGAACCCTCTGAATATAGAGCAGGTTTTGCTTCATATATTTGCTTTAGGGTTGCCAGGTGTCTCTCCCCCAATCATTTACCTCTTTTCCTGATGGTTCAGTTACAAATATCAAGTTTCACTTTGAAGAAGAGTTGGTTTTTATATGCCGACTTTCTCTACCACTTAAGGAAGAATCAAACCGGCTTTAAATCACCTTCCCCTCCCCACAACAGATACCCTGGCCATTTATGCATGGTCAGTTTTGATGTTCGCTAAAAGCTCTTTTTTAAAATGTGAATTTAAAACTGCCTATTCACGGTCTCGAAGCAAAAGGAGAAATTCCACCCCTCCCACTCGCCTGCTCCTTTGTTCCTGTTTGCATAGCCATTAGCATGTGCATAGCTAACCCGCCGCTGTTATTTTGCATGGTTCCTTCAGGGGAATTCTTCAGGTTAAATTGCCGTGTTGGCACTTTGCGATATATAAGAGGGTTTTGGGTTGCAGTTTGGGCACTCAGTCTCTAAAAGGTTCGCCATCACTGGCCTAGTTTCTCTTGCAATAAACAACTCTTATAAAACCAGGAATGATTTACCAGAGCAGCCACATAAGTTGGTTTAGGAGTATGATTGCTGTTTACTTCGTGCATCTATTGCATATGTCATCTAAGTTCTTGGGCAAGTTATGCCTTAGTGTCTCAGCTCCCAGTTTGTACCACAGAAATATTAACAACTGATGTCACATTGTGAATACTGCGAGAGTAGGACAGTAAACCATTGTGCATGCTGCAAGTGATGTAGAAATAAATTCTGAGTTGTTTTCAGTATTCCTAAAATGTATTTTAAGCCAAGAATCTGTTACTCTTTCTAAATATATGAAATCAGTGGGTTGGGTTCAAAAAAACTGTGAACCAAATTCTCTTTGCGCAGTGGATCTTTTCCACTTCCCATTGCAACCCCCCGAGCCCCAGAAAAGCCGCTGCTGAAGGACCATGAGGCATAGTATGGAATGCAGCATTATGCCTATGGAAGAAAACAGAATTGGCAGAAATTGTATTCTTCCTCTTACTTTAGCACTTTACAGAGAGAGTTTACCCTAGAGACTTCAAATTGCTTTTTAAAAGGTGCAGTATAGTGATGTTGTGTGGTTGTTGCATAGTGTTAGACTAGGTCTGGGGAGATGTAAGTTCAAATTCCCACTCTATCGTGGGGTTCAGTGGGTGAACTTGAGCTTGTCACTCTTTCACAGCTGAACCTACTTCAGTGTTGAATGAAGGGTGGAAAGACCATTCCTTGGGCTCCTTGAACAAAGAGTGAGATAAACATATTTAGTACAGGTTTCTCAATGAAATACATGTTGATTTAATAACTGAAGTCTGCTGAATTTGGTAAATACAATGACATGTGGAATTTTTTCCCCTGAACCTTCTGGGAAAGGGGGACAGGATGTAATTGAGAATTTTTTGTAACATTTGTGTCATTATAGCTTACAAAGCCATTCTCAGCCACCCTTTGAAGACTGTTCGTGAGATCCTGCTAAATCAGACAGCTCGTATGCTGGCATGTTATAGAAAGAACTGTGCCAGCCCGTCTTCAGTGAGCCAGGTATTTATTTATTTCCCGTTCTGATTTCTAAATTTTTCCCCTCCATCAAACACTATTTCTACTGTTCTTGTTTTGTTTTGCACTGATCTTATGAAGAAATAATCTGCACCTTTTGAATGGTAGAACCCTCACTCAGGTACTTACATGGGACTTCAAGTTAAGCATAACATAAACAGATATTTAAAAATACCACGTTGCTAAGCCTATTTAATCAGTAGAAGAAACACTGGGCATTCTTAACTAGTTAGATCATAACTTTAAACCTTGGGAGGTAAACACCACCAGCTAAGAGTCTTGGCATGGGATACACCCTAATTTTAAACTTTTCATAATAAATTCTCTCATGTATGTAGATCTCTTAAGTCCAAAACGTTTCTAGCTTTAACTCTGGCACCTTTCGTTGCCAGCACTGATGTAATCAGATTTTTAAGTTTGTCCTGTGTGCGTTAACTATATCTGGAAGAAACTGCATGATGAGGCAACAGTCTTGTGGCACCCTAAAGACTACCTGCAAAATGAATTGAACACTTCTCGCCTCTGACATGGAGGCCTCTGGGTCACAGATGTTTATGCTGCAATAGATGAATTAGGCTTTAGCATGCCACAAGCAAAAACAGCATGTTCACACTGGATTTTGTTCACATTGGATTTTGTAGCACAAGCAGCACAGACCGTCAGCTGTGACTTTGCACTGAGTATATTACAATATATAAACACATAGTTCAACAATTATAAAAGTCATCCAACGTTAAAGAACAATGAATTATTGTTGAAAATACAAATATATTTGAATAAAATATAACGACTTCCCCTTCATCTCCATCTACCTCATTATAAATTTGTATACTCTCTTGTATAAGGTTCTAATCCTAATATTATCACAAGTATATATATAAATTTTTGTATCCAAATCAAGTAAGAGAAATTCATGTTATCATATATATAACTATATATTTTAATATAAAAGCATCCCTAATAGTAAAAAATGGATTAGATCAATGAATTTGAATTCCCCCATTTGAAATTCATTTTCACAATAAGTTCTCCATGCCTCCCATTCTCCCATAAATTGCATATTATCTTTTTGATTTATGAATGCCGTAAGTTTTGCCATTTCCACCAGTTCCAGCATTTTTTGTATCCAGTCTTTTTTGTCTGGAATGTCCGTCGATTTCCATTTAGCTGCATAAATCAATCTTGCAGCAGTGGTGGCATAGATTAAGAATGATCTCTGAGTCAAAATAGACTCTGGTATCATACTAAGTAACATCATCTCGGGTGTTTTAGGTATATTGTTCTGTATTATCAATCTTATTTCATTGTAGATCATGTCCCAAAAGTTTTTTGCTTTGTCACAGGTCCATCACATGTGGTGAAATGAACCTATTTCTGTATTGCATTCCAGCACTTTGGGGACATTGATTTGTAGATCATTGCCATCTTTTTAGGTGTTAAATACCACCTATATATCATTTTGTAGATATTTTCTCTTAATGATTGTGCAAGAATAAGTTTCATGTCTCGTGACCAAAGTCTTTCCCATTTATCCAGTGATATATCATGGCCCACCGTTTGTGCCCAGGTAATCATAGTAGGTTTAATCTGTTCTTGCTCACAATAAATTTCCAATAGTAATTTATACATCTTAGATATAAGGTGGTCATTTGTATCCAATAAAAGTTTTACTGGATTTATTATCCAATAAAAGTTTTCATACAATTTCATACAATTTTCATTGTTAGTGGGTAGTTGTATTTGTTTCCTTTTGTGCTGTTGCCCTTCAGAATAGTTAAACATTTAGAGTAGGTAATCCTAAACTTCAAAGATAATTTCCATCGTGCTTGGTTCATGCCATTGTGAAGCAATAGCACAACATTGTCTGTTCAGCAAAGATACAAAATAATTGACTTCCGGTGGCTGAGCTGATCCCGGCGCTTGTCTCTTGAGAGAGTTCTCAAGAGAATCCAAGATACACTCTAATTGGAGTGATTTATTTCACTCCAACCCAGTCCTAATTAGTGGATTGGGATATAGGAATTCCTCTGCAGCCTGAAGATAGCAGTTTGACGCCCATACTCTCCGAGGGAGCTTTTTTAAGTCCCCTGGAGGTGTGGAGACTGTCCTGCTTGGCATCGAGGGGAGAAAGCATCGTCGTGAGCGTTTTCTTTGGCGTCTGGCCAGGTTCTCGCTCTGAGAGAGAAGGGCATCTATGATTGGGTGTTTCGGCTTCGCTTGCTTCGGGAGGCAGGACCTTAAAAACTTTCACTCCCACTTCCTGTCTCCTGGGAAACGCCCCCCTTCTTCTCCAGTTCTTTCCTGCCTCGCTATCGGGAGAGCGTGTTTTTTCAACTCTCTGCAGCTTTAGGAAAGTTCCTTTTTCTTATCTGATTCTTCTTATCTAAATCTCATCTATTTAAACCTATTCTATCTTAATCTGCTCTTCCTTCACTGTTTTCCCTCAGTTTAGGCTTTTAATAGAGGGCAACGGTCGAGTAGCGAGTTCCCGCCAAAACAAAATTGCGGACGATCGCCCCGACCAATACATCGCCCAGGGCGATTTGGACCCCTCTCTGCTGAGACCAGCCGCAGGAGGAGACCAGCCCTCTTGCAGCTATTCTGCAGGCGCTAAAGGCAAGAAAAAAGCCGCGCCTAGAAAAAAGAAAATCGGTCGGCGCACGGGAAAGCGGCCAAGCGCCTCCTCAACGCCGTCCGTGGTCACAGAGCCCCGAAGGTACCAAAAATGAGCGCGTCTCCTCCTCACCTCCAAAGCGCTCAGGGACACACAGCGGCGCTGACCGCTCCGTTCCCAGACCCCTGAAATGAGCACACAGCGGCTATGTCCGCTCCGTCTCTAGCCCACGGCGCGGAGCACACAGCGGTGGCAACTGCTCCGTCTCCTCGTGATGGCGCCGCTTCAACCTTGCAGGGGCCAGTCGCAGAAGCCTCCTTTGGTAATGTACCTACGCAGTCGGTCCCCATGGGGGCGGGGGGACTGGCGGGGGGGCTAGAATTCTTAAGGGCAGAGTTATCTGCCCTAGTGAGGGATTCTTTTGCCGAAGGCCTGAGAATGGTTAGCTTGTCTTCCCCAGCCCCTTCCCGCGGCCCTTCTACTTCGCGGGACCCTCCCCCGACTCTCCACCAAAAGGGGGCGGATTCAAGCGCCAAAAGTAAAACGAGCAAGCATCGCCTTACAAAGGCTGATCTGAAGGCTCAATCCATGTCCTTTTCACAGCAGAAGGAACCCAATACCTCTCCCTTTTCCTCAGATGACGAAGGAAGGGAGAGAGAGGAAGGCGAATTCTCTTCTAGTGAAGAGGAAGAGGGGGCAGAAAATAAGCAGAACAGAATTTTTAATGCTGAGGATTTTCCCTCTCTTCTGACTAAAACCCTGGCAGCCTTAGATCTATCAGAGGAGGCCGCAACTCCCCCTACTGGCAAAGGGAAAGGCTCAAGGGAATTTTTTCATATGAATGACTCACCTTCCAAATTCATCCCTGTTCCAGATTATTTCACTGGGCTAGTTAAGACCGAATGGGCTAAGCCTCTGGGGGGGGGGGGAAGGGCCCCTCAATTCACCAAAAAGTTTTACAACTTGGCAACTACTTCAGCTGAACTACTTCGGGTTCCCACAGTTGAATCCCCTGTTTCAGCCCTGCACTCTGCAGACTTGGCTACGGAAGAGGGCCATGTAATGATTAGAGATCCTGTGGATCGCAAGGTTGATCTAGCCTGCAAACGTTCACATGAAGCCTCAGCGCTAGCTACCAGTGTGTCCATCTCTTCAGCCTTAGTCTCTAGGGCAGCTATTGTTTGGGTCAGGAAGTTAGCCCAGCTTATACCCGAACACGATAGGAACGCTCTTGAGGGGGTGTCAAGGATACTTAAAGCAGTTTCCTTCCTGGCCGATTCCTCATTGGATTCCATGGTCTTTTCCGCTAGAGCCTTGGCCACTTCAGTGGCGGCTAGGAGGGCCATGTGGATCCGCCCTTGGCAAGTTGGACACTGGTCCAAAATCGTTTTGATGGGCTACCCGTATCAAGGTGGCAAGTTGTTTGGGGAATCCTTAGAATCTATCTTAGTTGAAACCAAAGATAAAAAGAAGGCCCTCCCCAAGGTCCTAAGCAAAGATTACAAATATCACAGCCAGACTCCCTTTCGGTCCTTTCATACCCTGTCACGTTACAGACCTGACAATAAAAGAGGCCAGTGGAATTCACAGCGTGGGTCCTTTCGTAGGGGAGGTCGCTTCTCCAGGTCCTCCCGCTTCCCCAATAATCAGTCGGATAGAGGGGACAAAGCCCCACGTCAGCCCAAACAATGACGCTCTTCTGCAGCCTGTGGGGGGCAGGCTCAAGTTTTTCCAGGAACATTGGTCCTCCTCCCTTCCAGACCCCTGGGTTTTGAAAATAGTGACACAGGGCTATCAAATAGAATTTTTCAGGAATCCTCCAGACTGTGTGGTGCCTTTTCCACATCCCATGAACAAAGAGAAACGGCTCAGAACATCAGCGGCCATTCGTCACCTTCTGGACATCTGCGCCATAGAAGAAGTCCCTCCGCTGGAGAGAAGTTCCGGAGTCTACTCTATCTTCTTTACAGTGCCAAAAAGGGACGGCAACTGGCGAGCCATTCTCGATTTAAAGTTTCTAAACAAATTCATCTATCGAAAAAAGTTCCGCATGGAGACTCTGAAGTCGATCTCAGAGGCCCTCAGACCAGGGGACTTCCTCACCTCAGTGGATCTCAGGGAAGCGTATCTTCACATCCCGATTCACCCTTCACACCGCAGATATTTGCGCTTTCAGTTTCAAAATCTTCACTTCCAGTTCACAGCCCTCACGTTTGGTCTCACCTCGGCCCCGCGAGTGTTCTCCAAGGTGATGATAACCTTGGTGGCCTTGGCTCACGAGAGAGGCATAAGGCTTCATCCCTATCTGGACGATCTCTTGATTTGTGCTTCTTCAGAACGCCAGAGTCAAGAACACACAACTATAGTCCTGCAGATACTGGCAGAGCATGGCTTCCTGACAAACTTCGAGAAGAGTCAGTTGATTCCATCACAGCACATTCGACATCTGGGAGTTTACATCAGTACCTCCACCAACCTTCTCATCTTGCCAGAGGACAAGATCTGCAAAATATGCGACTTATCCAAGAAGATGATCGCTGCCAAATCATCTCGGCTAATGCTTCTGGCCAAACTCCAAGGCATGATGATAGCATGCATCCAATCTGTGCGGTGGGCCAGACTGCATGCAAGACCTCTTCAGGATTTCCTCAAGTCTTAGCAAACGGATATCACTCGAAAACGGGACAAACTCCTTGTTGTTACACAACAAGTCAAGTCCAGTCTCATCTGGTGGTCGGAGCCCAACAACCTATCCAGGGGACTCCCTTTCATCAGGCCCATACCGACGGAGATTTTTACAGATGCCACTCTCCTCGGTCAGCCAGCCCAGGGAGTATGGAACTCCAGAGAAAAGAAACTTCATATCAATGCCCTAGAGACTAGAGCCGTCCTAAAGGCCTTGAAATTCTTTCAGACACAGATCCGGGGCGTGGACCTCCTGGTCAGGACAGACAATGTGGCCGTCAAGGCTCACATCAACAAACAGGGGGGGTCCCGCTCGGTGGTCCTCAGCAGGGAAGCCAGACGGTTGATGCTCTGGGCCGAAACCAACCTATCCTCCATCGCAGCAGAACACATTCAAGGGACCTTGAACGTGCAAGCGGACTGGCTCAGCAGGGAAACCCTGAGCGAAGCAGAGTGGTCTCTCCATCAAGAAGTATTCCACCAGATCTCCCTACGATTCGGTCATCCAAAGGTAGATCTGTTCGCAGCACGCGGAAACCATCAACTTCCCAGGTTCTACTCCAGATACAAGCAGAGCGGAGCGGAACAGACCGACGCACTGGTGTCCCCGTGGCCGAGAGAGCTCCTCTATGCCTTTCCCCTGCTACCCTTAATTCCACGAGTGTTACGCTGCATACGAGGTCTACGGGCGTCGGTGATCCTTGTTGCTCCTTATTGGTCACGTCAGCCTTGGTTTCCAGTCCTGAGAGAATTGTCCACCCAGGAGCCTTGGAGACTACCGGACAGGGAAGATCTGCATCAAGGTCCGATCCTTCACCCCGATCCAGGATGGTACAAGCTGACCGCCTGGGCATTGAAAGGGACAGGTTCCTAGGCTTAGGCTACTCTCCAGAGATTACGGATACCATTTTAGCATCTCGGAGACCTTCGACAATCAGAATATATAATTCTTCCTGGAAAGCCTTTGCCAGATGGAGCCGTCGTAAACATGTCAACCCGCTAAAACCACGTGTGTCAGATATTCTAGCCTTTCTACAGGATGGGCATAAGCAGGGGCTGAAGGTTTCCACACTACGCCGGCAGCTCGCCGCCATTGCCACCATAGTTCCCAAGATCTCAGGTTTCCCAATTGCCAGACATCCTCACGTCCAGGCCTTTTTGAGGGGTGTAGCATTAATTTCTCCGCCTGTCGTCCATAGGTTTCCGACGTGGAGTTTGCACACAGTCCTAACGGCCTTAACTAAAGCCCCTTTTGAACCTCTGTGCCAAGTGGATCTCACTTGGCTCTGCATGAAGACACTATTTCTAACGGCAGTGACATCAGCCCGACGGGTCTCAGAGCTTAGTGCCTGTCGGTCAGACCGGGCCTGTGTACCTTCCACGCGGATAAGGTAGTCCTTAGGCCTGACCCTTCCTTCTGCCCAAAAATTAATTCTAGGTTCCATAGGGAACAGGAAATAGTTTTGCCTTCCTTTTGTCCTCATCCAAAAACATTAAAAGAGAAAGAATGGCATTCCCTAGATCTGAGGCGTGCCTTACGAATCTACATTAGACGCACAGGTCCCTGTAGGACTTCTGATGCTCTTTTTATCAATCTCTCCCCGCCCAACAAAGGGAAAGCCATGTCACGGGCAGCTATTAGCAGAGCCATTACGAAGTGCATTTCTCAGGCTTACGCACACAGTAACCTAACGGTCCCTTCAAGAATCACGGCCCATTCAGTCAGGAGCGCGGCCACTTCTACAGTCTTTGACCGTAGGGCCCCCTTAGAAGAAATATGCAAGGCTGCAACGTGGTCCTCCATATCCACGTTTGTTAGGCACTATAAGTTAAATCTGTATGCTTTAGCGGATGCTGCCTTCGGTAGGCACGTCCTTCAGAGCGTACTACAGGACGTCTAAGCCCACCCTTTAGGGGACAGCTCTGGTATGTCCCAATCATAGATGCCCTTCTCTCTCAGAGCAAGAACGAGCCTTGATTACTTACCGTGAAGGCTCCTTCTGCTCTGAGATACGAAGGGCATCTCCCCGCCCAGACGTCCTGCATCAGTTGATTCCTAGTAAGAGTAGTTTAACGTTAGACAGTACTTTGTTAGTTCTGTTACTTACCTCTCTGTCTTCCGTTATTATGTTATACCATGACTTATATCTGCAGATGTTCTTTCTCCTTGTTATTGCTTGTTGTTCATAACCTGTTTTTTCTAAGTACTACCTTCCTGGGGGACTTATATTTGAGCCCATTAGCTTCTCGGAAAGTTTTGAACTGGAGAAGAAGGGGGGCGTTTCCCAGGAGACAGGAAGTGGGAGTGAAAGTTTTTAAGGTCCTGCCTCCCGAAGCAAGCGAAGCCGAAACACCCAATCATAGATGCCCTTCGATTCTCAGAGCAGAAGGAGCCTTCACGGTAAGTAATCAAGGCTCGATCTCCACCACCTATTACCAACTTATCAACTAATTAACGAACAAATACCTCACTATCTGAAGTCTATGTGAGTAACAAGTCTATGTGAGTATTCTCGCTTTTACCGGGAATAGAAGAGCAGCCTGGCTGTTAGAAATAATTGGGAACTTCGCATTCTCCCCCACCCCATCAAAAAACTGACTGGCTGAGATAAGACATTGGATAAAGCTGTAAAGAAGTTATAAATTTGGGTAGACTAAACAATTGACTTTTTGATGGATGTGACAAATACCAATTGGACTCTGTGACGTTTGAGGGAAAAGGAGCACTAAACCCCTCCCTTGGTCACAATACCTTTTCCGGGTTAGGAAGATCAGCCTGCTACGTACTCAAAACTGAAATGCCTGTCGGCTCTGCAGAAGGAAAGTACAGAACTAAGCATGACCAGAAACTCCCCCGGTGCATCCAATAAAAGGCTTATACTAAAAACTACAAAAAGGGGAAGACGAAAGGTCTTCATTTCTGGCTGACTTCCTGTTTCCTGTGACTGTTGACCTAGAGCGGCCAGCAAAAAACTCGTTGGTATTTTAAACTTTGAAGAAAATCACAGTGATTGTGCTTGATAAAAGTTAACAGTTTACCCACACCCTGGAGAAAATGGAAAAAATCCAAGATCTGTTTGCCCAGCAGTATGAGGCTTCTGCTAGATGGTATGAACAAATGTTAAAAAAACAGGAGCAAATGGCAAAGCAGATGGAATGGATGGCTGTTACAATGAATGTTGATATCCAGTTACCTGTCCAAAAAATAAATGAGGAAGACCTTACAGGCTCTACAGAATTGCCACTTGATGACAAGAAAGAAGACAGAGGAAATACTCGATGAAATGGGAAATTTCAATAAGCAAAGTGCGATAATCCTGCTACCAACAATGGATTTGACAGTGAAGGACTTGGATTTGTGTCTCTATAACCTGCCTGAGGAAATCTTTAACATATGCTTGGAGGACCTAATAAGCAAGAAAATTGGAGCTGACAAGATTCCTTTACTTGAACGTGGGATGGAACAGACTACAACCTGGATCTACTATGAAGACCATCCGTATGCAGAAGAGACTTCAATAATGACCTCCAAGGATGATTTCCGATGCCTATTGCTATTGGAGGCAAGAAGGAAACGCTGGAAATTCCAAGCAAAGAGACTAATATAAAAGAGTTGGGTCTTCCTTGGTGATATGATTAAAGGGAATGGGTTAAAGGGACTGGTTTAAATGGAAAGTGAATCATAATTGATATTTATTAGAATATTAATGCTTAAAATAAAGAATGGCTAAACCTTGCTGGAAATTATATACATAAAACAACTATTCTTTTAACGAATGGAAAGAGATGTTAGGTAATTCTTTTTATTATTATATAGGGGGTAAGGAGGCGTGGAGAACTTATTGTGAAAATTATTTTCTGATGGATCAACTTAAAGGATAAATTTTGATTTAATCCAGTGTATATATTTTGTATAATGGCTAATTAGGATACCATAAGATTTGTATTAGATAAAACAGGAAAAGGATTACTTTTTTATATAGATGGGGATTATGGTGTTAGCAAAAGTAATTACAATTTATTTTCAGACGGAAGAAAGTGAAGGGGGAGTCATTTATATTTGTATTAGAAATTTTATTAGACTTTAATTTTTATAACTGAGTAGTGACACATGTATGAGGTATTAAATGAGAAAATAATAAAAATTCTTTTAAAAAAAAGCAAAGATACAAAATAATTTACTTTGGGCAACAAGTGTCCTAATTCTGAAATCATACCACTGTTTCTTTCTCTTCAAGCTCTGATACCAAGGAAGACTCTCCTTAACACTTTGGACAGGTACTCATAGAATCAGAGTTGGAAGGGACTACCAGGGTAATCTACTCCAACCCCCTGCACAATGCAAGAAATTCACAACTACCTCCCCCCACACCCCCAGTGACCCCTACTCCATGCCCAGACAAGTTGCCCTCCCTCTTATGATCTGCCTATAGAATCAGCATTGCTGACAGATGGCCATCTAACCTCAGCTTAAAAACCTCCAAGGGAGGAGCATTTATCACCTCCCGAGGAAGCCTGTTCCACCGAGGAACCACTCTGTTAGAAAATTCTTCCTAATGTCTAGGTCCGACTGATGGTAAAAGTGACGTGAACCTAAAATGCTAAATCCTGCCAGCATCCAGAGCCTCTAGAATTCTTTTCATAGCACTAAAAAGTATTCTTAGCAGCCTTGATGGCCCTTTCGAGGGCAAAGGTGGGATATAAACTTTGTAAATAATAATAATAATTTTTGAGTATTCCTCACAACTTTTTGGACAGTGTGTGAGTGTTGTTTTATTGCAGCATAAAATGCAGAGGAGAAACTGAATATACATTCTGCCCAAAGTATGTTTACATTATAAATGGATGTAAGGGCAAATAGATTTATCAGGTGTGAAAACACTCTTTGAAATAGAATCCATGCGATGTTAAACCAACACAATGGAAGAAAGCAAAGCTTGCCTTGATTAGATCCCAAAGAAAACGTCGCCTGCAGGAATGCTGATGC
Organism: Euleptes europaea; assembly: GCF_029931775.1. NCBI lineage: Eukaryota > Metazoa > Chordata > Lepidosauria > Squamata > Sphaerodactylidae > Euleptes > Euleptes europaea. Next base: position 30,702,399 of record NC_079320.1, on the reverse strand, counting down.
AATGGAGCCCTTTGGTTTCATGGGCCTTTGTGTCTTTCAGCTTATCCTTCCTGACTCCATGAAGGTGCTTCCAGTCTACATAAACTGCCTCTTAAAAGGCTGCGTGCTGGCAGGCAAGCCAGAGATCTCCACAGATGAGAGAGCTTTCCACAGGCAGCTGGTCATGGCAATGGATGTTGCTGGCACCCAGCTTTTGTTCTACCCGCAACTTCTACCCATTGTAAGTGCATTGCTTTATTTCAAGATTTGAGAGTGAGGTTGCATTATATCTTTTCATACAGGAACGAAGGATTTCATATTCTTACATGCCTTGGTAACGTCCATTTCTTTGCCCGCCCCATATCTGTAGCATCCAGTAACTTTCAAGACCCAAAAGTTCCCCCTTCTATTGAGCCACCGCATAAGATTATGACACTACAGTTACTGTGTCAGCCTTTGGCTTTGAGGCTGCAGTGCTGTAAATGCAAGATCTCACAGCTGCTTTTTAGTTTAAGTCCCATAACTAAGTTTATAGGGTCATAAAGTAGCAGTGGCTTGGATCCTTCCTAGATCTCTGTGGGTGGGTTTTGTTTTTGCTGTGGGAGACTTCCAATTCTCCACAACCTGTTCTTGGGGGTTTCCCATCCCCAAGGAGTAGCATTTCAGGGGGCATTTGGGGCTACTATAGGAGAGAGGCATCATCAAACCCCCCCCCACCACATCCACAGAAATCTAGGTGGGACCAGGCCCAATCTGCATGCAGTTTCTAGATGAAGCTACTCAGTCAAAGGTGATCCAGGGAAATGAGATGTGAGATTTGGATGCTTGGTCCAGTCTATTGTCTTCCTGTTACTTTCAGTGGTTCTGTTCTAAAGAGACTGGCCAGCCTAATCTTTGCCCCCTCCTCTCACAGCACTCTATGGATGTCAACGCTGATGTGTTCCCCACGGCTGTTCGTTGCTCAGAAGACCGTCTGTCTGAAGGAGGGTTATTCTTATTGGCCAATGGGATACACATGTTCTTGTGGTTGGGAGTCAGTGCCCCACCAGAGCTCATCCAGGGGATATTTAATGTCCCTTCCTTTGCACACGTCAGCACAGAGGCCGTAAGTATACAGTGGCTGTGATGTTAAGAGAGAGTTGTGTGCTTGCCTCACAATTTATTCTCAGCGTTTGCAACAAATACCTGACTACTTGAACAGTGCTTTTTAAGAACATTTGTATTTGTAAATTCAGCTTTGAACATATGGATTGTTTGGTCTCACAAAACAGCTCAGGGAGATGGCAGGAGTAAATCTCTGCTTGAGGAGGATACGGTTCAGTTTTTGAAAGCATTGTGTACCTTTTCATGGCATTTGATCAGGTGGGGACAAGTTTGTTGCCCTGAAATCCTGATTCCCTCCCCATTTTGTAGGTAAAAACCATTGGCGGGGGGGGGGGGATTAATTCAGACAAGGCATATCTGAAGATGGGCATTCTCTAAGAGCCCCTTCCAGTCTTTAAACTCTCTGTGGGCTTTTTCCCTTTATAGTTCGAAGAATCCTTGGGAAGGGAGCTGACTACTTTGGAACCCTGCCAGCAGCGAGTAGAATTCAGGCATGAGGTCTCAGGTGGCTGGGGCTAGGTGGTTGGCTGGCTGCCACCTGCTTGTCAAAATCCCAGCCTCAGATGGCCGAGAGTTCATGCCTTTGTGCTGTTCTCTGCTGGCAAGGTGCCAGGGTAATAATGTCCCCTTCCTGCAAGTGGACTTTTCATGTTAAAGTTTAAAGATTGGGAGGAGCCATTGGCCTGCTTTGCATGCAGAAGGGCCCATTTTATTCCTAGCATCTCCAGTTAAAAAAGGGTCTAATAGGAGGCATTGTGAAATATCTTCTACCCAAGAGTTGCTGCCACTGAAGAAGATAATGCTGGCCTAGATAGAGCAATGGTCAAGTCAGTGTGAGGGAAAGAGCTTATGCCCTCAGATGTTTCTCCTCTGAGCCACGCCTGCTCCCTCCCACTCCTGCTGTGATTCTCTCCCCTTACTCACGTTTAAACATGCACATGGATTTTATTTGTTTTAATGATTCAGACAATACTTCCTGAAGTGGACAACCCCTGTTCTTCAAAGTTGAGGGCCATGATAGATCATCTCCAGAGCAAATCGCCTTATTCCATGAAGGTAAAAGATAATTTCAATGGATGTCTTCCACAGTGTTTGGTGTAAATGGAACTTATCTTTTTCTGTCTCATGGTGGGATCCAACCCAATTTGTACTCTTCAGAAATTCAGTTTACAGCAAAATCTCAATTTCTCTTTCCAGATCCTGATAGTGAAACAAAGAGAACAGCCAGAGATGGTTTTCAGACAGTTTTTGGTTGAAGACAAGAGTGTTTACGGAGGAGCTTCTTATGTGGATTTCCTATGCTGTGTTCACAAGGAGATCTGTCAACTTCTTAACTAATGGATAATGAATATTAATATTTTGATATTTGTTTAAAGGGACTGTTCTTAAGGACCAACCACCAAAAGGTGCTTCTTTATTTGTACAGTTTCTAATTTCATACATTAATACTCTTTTTCATATTGTAGCCCACCTACATTTATCTATGTAGAATAAGCAAGCCTGTGGCTCAGGAATCGCTCCTATGGGGAAGCACTTACTCTTCTTTAGAAAGAAGTGAGCTGCTTCTTATGGCAAGATTAGGAATCTGTCAATGCTCAAAGCATGTGATTTTAATTCAAAAGATTTTAATAAATGGCAAAGCATTGTATTTTGGTTATTTTTATTCATGTGATTGTTTTGATTTATTCAGTGTTTCTTATATTGAAAAACACATTTGTTTTTATTATGTTTTATGCAACTCTGCTTTTGATATTTATTATGACAAATTGATGTGGTCACTTGTGCCTTTCCTCTGGAAAGTTATAAGGCTTCTCTCAGCTAAACATTATTTATTTTATTTAGTCTAATCACTATAGTGGTACAAGATGACTGACCCCCTCCAAAGTGGGCTTTAAGGCATCAAGAGAAGATTCAAATAGAGTGCCTCTACTCCTGTAGATGAAGCCATGAATAATCTTTTCTCTTTGCCCCTGACATATAGTTGTATAGAAGATAGGCAAACCACTTTTACACTATATCCCTGTGCACAACTGCACTGGGCATTAAGCCAAAGATATAGAACAGTAGTTCCTTCCCTGCCCCCGTTTTTTGAGTACTTGCTTGGCGTATACTGCCTCACACCTACTACGCAGGCCCAGAGCACACTTTTTTTCTGGGAAGGAAACACCTGTACGGTCACCACCTACCTGTCAAGCAGCATCCCTTTCCAATTACCTTTAGATTTATATACAGTTCTTAACACTGAGACAAGTGTAACAGAGGACAATCACTCCCATGCTATTTACCCACCCTCAGATCCTCTAGAGATTCTCTTCTTCCCTATCACTTGCTCCATTTTTCCTGTTCTCCCTGTCCTCCGTTTCTTCCTACTCCACCAATCCAAAATGGCTGGTGAGATCTTGAGAAAATTTCATAAGAACTCGGCATTTTGAGTTTTAGCCCTCCCTTTATTTTTCTTTTGGCAAACCTGGCGCTCTGTTGTCTGCCCCTGACTTCACTGCAGCTTTTTAATCCACACTCTAGGGCGACATACAGATGTGTACCCTTAGTGCCATCATCTGTGATGAGAGCCCTTTGGAAATCTGTAAAACACAAGCTACTGCCTTACTTTACACAGCCACCTACAGTTAAGGTCCAAGAGCTACCGGGGTGTGTGTGAGAGAGAGACACACTGAATGCTCTAACTTTTGCTAATATAATGCCTGACACCACCTTAAATGCTTTAATTATCTGGCTGTAGTAAGGCTTCAGGATACATTAACAGAACAACAAGGTAGTGAACAATGTTGATGCTAAAATGTACTATAGCAACTGAAATAACTAGACTTGTCTAACAAGGAAAAATTTAAAGCATTTGTGGCTTTTTAGTTTTAAAAACTGGGAATAACAGAGGCTTATAAAATTAAGGCAGCTAAGAATCCAACTGTGGTGCCTTATGAAACCTACATCTCCCTTATGAAGCCTACACCTCATTTAGGACACGGACATCCTCTGTCAACTGAAGTTATTAAGGGATGAAAACAGCCACACTCAGACTTTCACTTCCAGTCCACTAGGTGGCATCACTCACCTAACTGATGAACTTGACCCAAGAACACCCCCACCCCAACTACAGTACCTTAAGTTTCACGTATCAGTTGTTTCTTCAATTAATAAGGAATAAAATTGTTTCTTACGAAGGAGTTAAGCTGTTAGTAAAGACAAAATGACATCTTTACAGGTTTACAGTGTTTCTCAAGTGAAATCATTTATTTGCTAGACTAAACTTGCCAAACCAATAGCATCACTATAGGGTTGTGTCTTCCTGCTACTGTCCATCCAATAACTGCTTATGTAGTGAGCTAGAATGGTGCTCAGCTGACAGTACTTACAAACTTTTCATCTCAAGATGAATTGTAGTCATGACACCCACCCAAAAAAAACCCCTAGGTCTAATATATGAAGTCTTTTGAACATCAACTCAAAGCACAGTACCTCAATAAAACATGAAAATGATTCTTATAGTTTTCAACCCAGTAGTGTAGTGTGTTCACTAATATACTTTCATAGAATTCGCACATCACACTATAAATTATACTAACCACAGATTAAAAGGTAACCGTTTGGACAAGTATATTATCAGGTTCTTTACATCTCTTTCCTCATAAAGCATTTTTTCTCTAAAAGGATTTGATTGAGCTTCATATGGTATTATAAGCTTGCTTCTTGAGGTTCCAAGTAGCTGTACAGATACTGCAGAAAGGCTTGCAGTAAACCAGGGGATTTTTATTTTAGACTTTGTTGCTTTGAACAGCAGATCCCAATGCTAAATCACAATCTTATTTTAACATGGAGATTCAAAAGCAATTTGCCACATGGCATGAACGAGAAGAGAAGACAGCTGCTGTCTGAAGATGACAAGCCTACAGCGACTTTAACTTCATTAAATAGTTTCCATGGATACTGGCCAATGATGTGCTTTAATTGCCACCAGCTTCCCACCATCCCCTTTGGAACACACACATGATAGCAAGTGATTGTCAGGGATAACAAATCTGATGGCCAAATTAGACTCTCAAATTCCCCTTTTTAAGTTACTGATCATGGATAACTCAAACATTACATACTGTTATTCTTAATACAGTATACATCGGCATAAGGTTAGCAAAGGAAAACAAACTGACTTTGGTAAACAGCTCAGTCGCTATAATCATTAATGAAACCGTTCACTTCAAGTTAAGCCCATCAGAGGAATATACAATTGTTACACAAACATCATTAATAAGCATACCTAGGTTCCTTACCAGCGCTCTTTTCAAAGAACTATCACATTTCCAGCTTTAAGTATAGTTACCTTTTCAACATCTGAAGGATTGTTGAGATATGGATTATAAAGACAGCGGGAGAAAACTTGAAGCCTTCTAAAACCAGGACATTCTCTGTACACACAAGGAAGAGGGGGTTGTTGCAAATGAGCCCCCCCCCACAGGGGCCCTATATTTGCATGCCCCAAAAGACCCTCTGACTCAACTACCAGGGGACTGATAAAAGTAATAGTAGTTTTCTATCAAAGATGGGGCCATTATTGACTAAAGTTTGCTGGTTAATAACCGAAGGCTATAGAATTCTCTTCATTCAGCCTCTCCCAGAAACACAATCACAAGCCTAGGAAACCTTTTTAATTGGCTTCAGTTTGGTTTTTCCCTTCACCTCGGACCAGCCTCTTCCTCCTGCCCTAGATCTCAGCTCAACTGACTCTTCCCTTCACTATGAGGCAACATACGATTTTTCTTTCACTCTTTACTTCCCCTTAAATTCCCTAATTAGGCAACCACCAAGGGTAGTATTGTGTTACCATACTGTAACTTTGCTTTCCCTTGTATTTCATCTTTCTAGCCTTGTATCTTGTTAGAGGAATAAAGGAGAATCTTTGGAGATTCTCTCTGTCTATAGTTTTCCATTCTTAAGTGCTCTATCTAGTCAGGATCTGGGTGTACACCAGATTGTTGAGTCCCGAAATAATTATGCTGGCAACATGGTCTGACTTGGTGTAGAAGTTGCTTTGCACATTACAGGCTCAACAGACATATACCAATTTGGGTAAGAAGATAAAGGGGCAAGGTGAGACCATGAGCAGTGAAGTATGTTCATGGCATCACAGACAAACCTCATGATGTATGAATGCAGCCACTGTTAACAGTCTAAGAAAAAATAAGTGCATGCATGCACACACATTGTTCCCTGGTAAAGTTATACTGTTTGTGCTGATTACAAACATTGCTATTTTCTTTTGGATTTTATCTGTGTGATGAATTATTTTTACACTTTTTTATTTACAAAGTCAAACCAAATTAATTCATCTTGAAAGACAAAAAACTCACCTTAGAATTGATCAGGCATAATTTTCCTACAGATGATGGAAACTCAAAAGAACATGTAGAACATTGAAAACAATTGGATGCCAGGTTGGTAAGGTGAATGAGACAGCAGAAATTATTTATGGTATGTAAATGTTGCATAATGTATTGGAATTACATGGTAAGCAATATTTGCAAACTCTTCCATCAGAATAGAATTGTGCTAACCAATTTGTCATGTACCAAGGACCACCTTGGAAATGCATTATGACTTGTTCACCTGGAAGAATTCCAAGATATCGTTATTAGTTGATATGACACAGATCCTGAAATATATTATCTGCCTTCTGTGGCATTTTATTTTCCAAGCCATTAGCTCTACAATATTGCATGAACAACAGTTCCTAGTGCCCAAGTAGAGTCATCTAACCAAACCCAGTGATCAGAATTCTAGTTCTGGTATGCTGTTTTCTAATAATGATGGCAGATTAAATAATCCCATTCTGCTATTGGTTGAAGAGAAAGAAAGGACCCCATTTGACCCCTAATCCCAAAGTTATGCTAGGGCTCAAGGGACCCTCCTGGACCACAAGCCACAAGGAGTGGGGCCACAGTGAGGAGGGGAATCAAATGAGATCAGCCCTTGCCCATCTTGCACCAGTGGAAAAATGTGTAGGTTCCAATAGCAGAATGGGATTATTCAATTTGCTATTGTGCTACAACCCCATTTGCCATCAGGTTTACAAAACTAAACACTCTATTTGAACACATTGATTTCCAACATGTGGCCTAGTTTTGGAGACCAATGTGGTTTTAAATGAGATTGAGATTAGAGGTAAACGAATTTAAATGGAGACCACAGGTTACACAAAATTATTCAGAAGGTGCAGGCTGCTCACTGTAATAATGCATTCTCTTCCCACACGACAACCCTTCCCAAGGAAAATTACTTGAAATGCTTTATGGCGCAGCAGCTATCCCTAAAACAAAGTACTCTGTACTATCAAGGTGAAGTAGCACTTGCTACTACTATTACCTGGTTAAGAACAAAATTTGCTCATTATTGGTATGCAAGTAGGATACTGCCCTTTGAAAATATCAAGGTTTCAAGTATCCCAGTTTAACCATAAATAGTAGCAAAAGCAGAGTGGTTTACAGTATACAGAAAAGGCAAAATAAACCATTTTCTCTCACCAACCAAGATCATCAGTGTCATGGAAAACAATCCCCCAAACCCAATAACTTTCAAAAAGTAACTGCAAGTTCATGCCACTGTTAGCCACCTTAAGGCTGAAAGTGAAAAGCGGCCAACGCCAGCTCTGTTGTGGAAGTTAACCATTCTGAACTTAAATAAAGGCAACCACCCAATAAAATAATGTTTGTCAAAAATGGTAAAAATATCCATTGCTACCATTTAAAAGTTGGTTTTCAGGAGCAGACATACAAGAGATTTAGGAGCACGGTACAGTTCTTAAAACACTGTTATCAGAGCACAACGAAGATTTGACCGGATATCACTGTGTACAATCTACAAGATTAGCATTCCAAAAAAAAAGCAAAAAAAGTCAAATTAAGGGTGGGGGAGTAAACAGCTCCCAGACTCACTCTAAAAACTAAATTCTTTATAATCCTTTGGCAATCTCCACACTTAAGGCGCAATCCAGGCAAACGCTTCAGTCCCACTGGAGTGCAGCACGCACACATCAGTCTCTCCCAATGAAATTAGTGGGACTAAAATAGTTTAACTCTGGATTGCATGATTAGCATTTGGAATATCAAGAAGTCTAGATTTCAGTGTTCCATTCAATGCATGTGGTAATCCAGGATTCTTTCTGGGCTCCTAGTCATTATCACAATTGCAACTAAGCTGGTTTTTTCCAAATGAACAGGGAATACGAAGAACATATGACTAAAACCCACTATCGAGACTCGTATGTTATTGTAAAGATACAAGGTGTAAATGGAATACTGATAAAGGCTGAGAGTTATTACAATCAGCTTCAAGATCACCAACTTCTTAAAAGAAAAATAACATTTGACGTGTACAAAATTTCAACTGAGTGGTAAGAGGATTAGATATCAATTGGAATGTCATTTTTCTATTATAGACTTATTATCTACTATTGCAATAGGAACTGTTTCATTTGATTAGGATGGGAAGCAACAGTTCCTATAGAAAGCAAGTGGAGAATATTGGTCACTGTTAAGGAACAATGGTATTAACTGAGAGAGTAAGAGCGTGTGTGGATACAGAAACAAAAGAGGAACCAGACAGATGAAACTATAGAACAAGCCACAATGAAACCACTAATCTTTTGTTTTTTCCGAAACACTAATCTTTGACCTCAAGCTTTCTGAATGGAATCTATTCCAAATCTTTATTTTTCTCATCAAGTGCTAGATGTTGCTTCTCAAGAAAAATAACATGCCATATTTGGCTGGTTTTTACCATGCACAAAACCTGTTTAGTGATAAATATCTGGGCTGAGTCACTAAGAAGTATAACCTGAGCAGAACTAAGCCCCTCTTCCCCCCCCCCATGCAGAAGCTACAGAATGAGGACTGAAGATACTTGGATATGTTCAACGAGGAGGAAAGCCTCCTCGGTGTGTACCTCCCCTTCCTCCCCGGAATCCACCTCTTTCCCCCCGGAAATTAGTTCGATTTCTCTCTCTGCCTCTTTCTCCTCGGCCAGCTGAAGTTCCGCCTCTTCCTCCGCCCCTTGGCGCTCCACCTCCTCGGTCTTTTGGGGGTGGAGATTTAGGTCTGAGTCTCTCAATTTCTTCTGTACAGCCAGTTAGGTGAGAATTCGGAGGTGTGAAATAGGATGTATACGTTTCTACATTGAAGTTACTGTTTGTGAGCGTTGGTCCCACGGTTAGCCAACCTAATTGGGGGGGGGGGGAGCAGCAGACAGAAAGCAAGTGAGAGATACGCACACGTTTACATGCCTCAGTAACCTCTGTATTAGAATAATAGAATCAGAGTTGGAAGGGACCACCAGGGTCATCTAGTTCAACCCCCTGCACAATGCAGGAAATTCACAGCTACCTCCCCCACACACACACCCAATGCCCAGAAGATGGCCAAGATGCCCTCCCTCTCATGAACTGCCTAAGGTCATAGAATCAGCATTGCTGACAGATGGCCATCTAGCCTCTGCTTAAAAATCTCCAGGGAAGGAGAGCTTACCACCTCCCAAGGAAGCTTGTTCCACTGAGGAACCGCTCTAACTGTTAGAGCTACTGTATTGAGCTACTGCAACGGACTCTGCACCAGAGCTGTCTTTGAAAACCATTTGGAAACTTCAGCTGGTGTGCAACACCAGCCACTAGGACGATAACAAGAACAAACCCTGTGACCCAAGGGAGGGAAGGGGTATAAGTCAAAAATAAAGTAAAAGTAAAGTAAAAAAACTGGTGCTCAAACAAGTTGGCTTTCAGTTGAATTCTGGGCATGATGCAATGTACTGGCTTTGACCCTTAAACCTCTGTACAGCACAAGCTAACAAGGGAACCTGAAGAACACTTCCCCCATAGGTCCCTTGACGTGCTTTCAGGTCGTCAGAGGAGGTCAGCTCCAAGGTCCCTTGCTGAAAGAGGTGAGGCAGCTGGTTGAGACAAGCACAGTGGAATCCCTCTCTATGAATTTATCTTGCCCTTTGGAAAACAACAGTTCTCAGAGACTTTGTAGTTTCTGCTTCTTTCAAGAACACAAAGGTTCTGGGTTTGGGAAGAAGCCTGTTTGTAATTGACTAGCAATCAACCATTGATCTGTAAGATATCTATTTAGACATCTTTCTAGGATATACAAGCTGATCACTTCCCCCAAGCAGCTGTGAAGACACTCCAAGATACTATTTTAAAGTGTTCCAGTTGTTCACAGTAAACTTAAAACAGCTTGAGCAACATGGTAGAAACGTTGTAGATGTTTTAGGAGTAAAAGCCAACTCCTATTACAAAATGAGAAATTTGGTAAGGTGCTACATGGCATAATTTGAACTCCTGTTGGTGGAGTGTCTGTGACTGCCTTCCCACAATGTCAGATCACCTGTTCTGTGGAGAGGACAAAAGAAAAACTAGGCAAATTCATCTGCAGTAGGAACATCTAGGGCTCACTACTTTTTCTCCTCCTGGACCATATTAAAAACTCATGGCCAATATTTCTATGTCGTTCCTTTCCCCCACATAATCCTTTTTATTCGTTCTACTTTCATGAGCCTTTGAGAGGTATTCCCTTTCTCAACTATGATATATAACCTCATGTCTGATCCAAGGATAGGACAAACCTGCATATCTAGTGTATCTACACAATGCTCTCCCTGAAGTGATGCAACAGAAAAAGGAGAATTTAACACATCGACCCACCCAATATAGAAATCAGTAGCAGAACATTTCCATCTCCCTTGTTCTCTACCACACCATGAAAGGCTGGTATCAAAAAATAAATACAGAGGACAGTTTCAATGAGAATCTGCCTGATATCAATCTCCTCTTTAGCATTACCATCAATTCAGCTTTTATGCTTCAGTTCTTCAAGCACAATCCAGCACTACATTGACATTTCACACTTCATCTATCAGAACTTCATATTTATTTTTGCATTCTCCTTCTCAGTTACCTTATCTTAAATAACACTTCACTCCAATATTACCTTACCTTAAATAACACTCCACTCCAATAAGCAGATGCACATAACACCTTTTATGTTGTCAGCCCTCTCCCTCCCTAACTACTCTTGTAGAAGTTCTTTCTCTTGGACAAATACTTAAACATGATAATTAAACTGCAAACGACTAACCTGGTCGAATCGTACTATCCCGTCCAAAGAGATGAAGGCGTCTTCTTCCAAGACAAAAATGTTCAATAATGTGAAATATTTCTACCGGTTTCTCTATGTTGCCAATTTCAGGCTCTTCCGTGATAATCAAATCAATGTCAACATTAGCATGGATAAAGTCTCCATCAGTACTTCGGCGGACTGTTCCTTTAATGCCCATAAGGCAATGTTCCTGAAAAGAATGCACAAGGAAAGAAAAATGAGGGAAACTTCTGAGACTAAAAATGCCAAGCCCTATCACTGAGAAAGATTACATGTATCAAGATAAGATCTCCAGACTAGATTACTGCAACTCGCTCTTCGTCAGGCTACCCTTGAAACTCCAGCTGGTGCAGAGTGCCACAGCGAGGCTTATTACAGGGACTCCGCTGCGGGCACATAGTAAGCCAGTGCTCTGCCATTTATCTGCATTGGCTCCAGCTGGAACATTAGATCAGATTTAAGGTGCTGGTTTTGACCATTAAAGCTTTACATGGTATGTTTCCCAGATAACATTATGATCATCAAATACTAATTTGCTGGTGGTCCCTTGTCCAGTGTCCGGCTGGCCTCAACCGGGGCCAGGGCTTTTTCTGCCCTGGCCCCTCTCTGGTGGAAAAGCCTCTCCAATGAGACCAGGGCCCTGCGGGACCTTAAGGACAAAGCTATTACACCAGGCCTATGGTTGAGGCCAGCTAAGGTTTCTTTTCCATCAATGCTGGCCTCCCTATCCTACCGCCCTCCCCGAATTTATTACTATTATGTGGGGGAGTTTGACTACCCGCAGGCCCTACTGTGCCCTATATGTCATAATTAAGTGTGCCATTTGATACACATTGATCTTTATTTATTGATTTTATAGGGCAGGTTTTAATCATTGTTTTAGCAAGATTTTACTGTGCTTTATTGTAAAAATTATAAGATTGTGTGAGCCACCCTGACCCTGGCTTTGCTGGGGAAGGTGGGATATAAGCTTAAATAAATAAATAAACACAGGAACACATGGCCCTGGTTTCCTTTTCTTTTGGACCTCCATTTTACATTGCCAAGGAGTAAAGTGCAACATGACTCCATGCAACGGAGCACAAGGCTTCTGCATTCAAATGAGTGCTGGGGCTTTGGATCTGGGAAGTCTGAACAGCAGTGGAGGTGGAAAGATAACTAGATTTATTTTGCTGCACTCAGACACTGTTTTGAATGGGCTCTTTCAACACAACTTTGTCTTTATTTCTGATGACAAACACTGATCACGTTAGTGAAATGAATCCATTTTAGTTGTCTGTACTTCAGAAGTTATATATTTCACAGGTATTTCCCTGTCAGCTCTAATGCTGTCAGCATCTTGATAACCAGCGTGTAGCGTGGAGTGGAAAGCTGTATCTGCCATGTAACTCGCAATGAAGACTGAGTCCATAATATTTCAGAAAGCCTCTTTTTTAAGTTAAAAGTCACCATGATCTTAAGCCATTAGCAGAAATGTAGGGAATATCACGGGGTTACAATCTACAATGTGGGAACAACACTGGACTGAACAACCAGTTTGTTGCAAGCCACCTTCTCTCAGCCCTTTCCTCAGCAACACTAGTACAGACCCCCCCACCCAAGACTCATCTACAGTAAAAAGGTAAAGGTAGTCCCCTGTGAAAGCACCGGGTCACCTACAGTATGGGGTAAAATAATGCTGAATGATTTATTGTTTTCCTCCTAGCGCAGGGAAATGTTTAAGAATTTTAAAAGTCGTCCACTCACAAGGTGAACTGAGCTGGAAATAAAACAAACTACTGTGGTGGGGGAAGAGATGAAATAGGGTTCTTCAAAATCACATCTCTGAAAAAGCCTTGGATTTTCCCCTTGCCTCCTAAGAGGAAATGTCATTTGGCCACTCTAATGAGAAGGTAGGGCATAAAAAGTGATGAAGAAGTTGTGTCTTCAGTGGAGTACTTTTTAATGTTCCTGGTGACATGTAGAAATGTGCCGCAGAGAGTACTGCATTGCTACTTTTGGAGATTCAGGTCATCATCTAGGCAGCGACCACTATAACAGAAATTTTACAAACTTTCCAACAGCCACACAATACTTTTTTTTAAAAGGCTAACAAGCAGTAAAACCATGAAAATTCTACTCGAGGCAGAACCTAAGTTTCTGGAAAGTATTTCTAAAGCAGTGTTTCTTTTAAATAGAAGTCACCCAGGAAGAGGCTGCTAAAAGTTAACGTTTCCTCCAATTTTTAAAAATTAAATATGAAGACAAAAAACTACCCGAAATCCACCTAGGTTGGCAGCCAGAGCTAAAAACACTGCAGTCCAGAAACACATTATGCTTTCTTTTTTAAACTATGTATTTACAGGCATGAACATAGATCATATGTTTTCCAGCATAAATACCATTATTTTTTATACCAAAATCTTGATTTCTGTCTTGTTTCCTCTAATTGATCCCAATTCATTCATCATCTTCCCTCTCTTCCCACGGAATTGACATAAAGTAGCTTTCCCAAGTCCTAAATATGTCTAACCCACTTTTTTCTAAATCGTGAAAAAACTTACCCTCTGGTTTAATCCTATTCACACCCAGTTTAGCCCCAACTATTCTGTGATTGACTGCCAACTTCCTCCTATCACTGTCCTTGCTCCTCTGCCATCCATTCATTCTCTCTTTGTTCTGTAACTGTGGCCATGTAACTTCTGTGTCAAATGCTTAAGCAACTTCCAAAATGTTTTATACAACATTTCTTCCTGAAAACCCAGACCAGTTGTAGATGTTCAATGCAGTATGCAATCTCTGCTAACTTGTTTAGCAGATAACCCAAAGGGCAGCCCAGGTGAACTAACAATCAGGCTGCCGTTTTCTTTTTCAAAATTAGAGGTGACTGTTAGTAGTTAAGCACCACGCTCAAAGGAAATCTATATAATTGATGTAAGATAACTTGTGGATAGGGATTAATATGCTTTTGAAAGTACAACACCCAAATGGGCAATTTCCCCTGGATCATAAAAGGCTGATTTACTGAAGTCACCAGATGGTTTCCACATAACGGCATACGAGAATGAATAATCATTGCCAGATTTCTCACAGGAGTTTCAAATAAGAAAAACCCATGAAAGACAAATGACCTCTGGATGTAGGGTTGGGCCCAGCCAGTTTTTTCACTCCATCTTGTCCAATTACCCGCATTGCTATAGCCCCCATCCCACATGGCTTTTTGCAACACAGTCTTCTTTGGTGGTCAAAGGGAAACCCACCCACATTTTGCACCAACAGAAAAGCTGCCTGCTCCCAACCCTTGGGCTAAAATTCTCATTCACTTCAATGTATTTCTGTATTTCTTCTTAGCGCTATATGGGGGACATTCAGAGAACCAGAAGGGGAGCACTGACTGCAGAATAGATCATGTCCACCTACTGCTTACTGCTGCAGCCTCCTGCCCCATCCCATCGCCCACACAGCACTGAGGGTCAGGCAACCCTTAGGCCGGCACAGTGAGCTGCGGCTAGAAGGGGGGAAATCTATGACATTACAGTCCCTCCCCCACTTGCTCAACTGCTATTGAAATGACTGGGGAACTGGAGCGGATTCCAACTCTAGGCATGACATTAGTATTGAACAAATGTTAAAAAGAACCAAACGTTATCATTCATTTAGCAATAGTGCGCTTGGAGCTACCATCATTAGGACCATTGTTAAGGCAAACCTGGCAGCAGTTGAAGGCATCAGACTTTTGACAAAGTACGTGTAATTAGGCCCTAAAACTACCCTTCTGAAACCATTGCTGCAAGCTACCCTAATGGCATTTTCCAAGGGCAACAATCCTTATACAATCAGATCTATATTACATTCTCTTTCCTCCCTCACTGGCTGTGAATTCCCAATGTTATATCTTAAAACCTGCTCTTCTCCAGAATGGTTACCCTCGTTAGAAGCATCACTCTTTCTTTTTTTAAAATGTTTTATTAATTTTCCACACAGAAAACCACCACCTGAACAACAATAACAAGCCTTTTTAAAACATAGAGAAACAATATAATACAAAAAGAAAAAGAAAAATACCTTAAATTGAATCAGATTATAGACAGAGGGCTTAGTATTTAACATATTATATATTTTGGACTTAATTCCTTTTCCATTATCTGAGGAAGGGCTTAGATAGATGCTGAGTGCTTTTCTGATTCGTGTATGAAATAAAATCATGCCACGTTTAATAAAAATCTGATATTTTAGTTTTACCTTTGACTACTATTAAGTTGATGTGTCAATTTTTCTGCCATAGCTATTTGCCACAGCGCAGAATACCAAGAATGTAGTGTTAAATGTTCTGCGGTTTCCCAACATTTTGCTATTACCCTACGGGCTGCCATCAACATAAACACTATTAATCCCTTGGATGCCGCTTTTCCATTTCTGTTTCTAAGCAACTGGAGAAGCTCAATGGAATGTGCATCTATGTCTGCATGGAAGGAGATTCCAATCCCAAAATGCCCTCGGGGATACCAGAAGGGTATCTTTGAAGCAGTCTTGCTAGCAAGACGTGTTATTTACATTTCAATGTAGGGAGTCAGTGTAGTTGACAAAATAGAAGTCAATCACATTGCACCCCTCAACTACGGCAACAGGTTGGCACAAAGAAAACTATACAAGGCATTCTACCCTTCTCCATCATCTCTCTGAAGGGTAACAGAAGGGTAAAGTATTCCATGAAGCCTTAACATATCTGATCTGCGTTTCAATAAGAATGAGTGAATAAGAGCATTCATATGTTCCCCAAAAGAACTTCATGAAGCTGTTAGTTGCAGGCAGGAGAGATTTAAATATTTACTTGGAGCAAAGAAATCCACAAATGGTAACAATTAGTTATCCATTTTTTAAAACCATTATCATATAAATGAATCTTTGCAGAAAGCAAATAGAAGTCAATTACCCTGCAACTGTTTTCTGAAACAGCTACCAGCAGCAACAGAGCATCTGGTGCTTGTTTAGATCAACTGAGATAGTGAAGGAAGAAAGAAATTCAGCCCAAGATGTACCTTTGTTCGTTGAAAGACAGCCTTTGGGTCTAGAGTTTTGGTCTTCCCGGGATTGTTTTTATTGGTTTTAATCCAACAGATATCTTCACATCTTCTATAACCCCATTTGCGCAAGCACTGAAATATTTCAACACAATAGCAACGAAATAAGGTAAGAGCT
Organism: Euleptes europaea; assembly: GCF_029931775.1. Lineage (NCBI taxonomy): Eukaryota > Metazoa > Chordata > Lepidosauria > Squamata > Sphaerodactylidae > Euleptes > Euleptes europaea. The sequence goes on along the minus strand of NC_079320.1, from coordinate 30,685,981 downwards.
TTCTAAAATATATCAAAGCACAGAAACAATGAGTTCTGCCATACATAAAAGCCCTCAGCTGTGAATTCTACAGAGGCAGATCGATAAAATGCAAAAATCTCTAGTTGAATGAAGAGCTCAAAAGAGGCTGATAAACAATCCCCCACTATGATATCTCCAAAAGATGACATACTTTCAACAGGCACAATATGCACTAAATCGTTCAATGTATGCTATCGCGGCACAGATGCATCAGGATTGCATTGAACATTCTTTTTTTTTTAATATATAAATTTTTATTAAGATTTTTTTAACAATTAAAAAATATCAAACAAAAAAAACAATACATGTAACAACAATAACAAAAAAAATAAGTAACAAAAATTACAAAATACATAATACAAACTTGGAGGAGTATCCATATATCTCATTTATTACAATCTCAAATATCAAAGTTCTTATATTCAAAAAAAAAAGAAAAAGATACCCCTTCCCCCACCACCCACCATTAACAGTGACCCTTCACCCGACTTCCGCAGCAGGTGTCTAATCAGATTTTACTATTAAAAATATAAAGGTATAAAATTACTCTAGTTTCTACAACTCGTTAATTATAACCATAAAATCCATTTTTGCCATCTTATCCCAATATGAGGCGGCCTTTGACCAAGTTTGTTTAAACTTTTCCATATCTTTCCCATGTAGGAAATCTGTTAATTTGGCCATCCTCATATATATCCATATCTTCTCTCTCCAGATATTAATTGAAGGTTTATTCACTTGCTTCCAAACTTTAGCTATCACAATTCTTGCAGCAGCAAAGCTATACTGGCAGACAATTCTGTCTTCATCATTGATATTTTTTGGTGGTATTCCCAATAAGCAAAATAATGGTTTTCTTTTCACACTACCATTAATCAAATTATTCGTTTCCTTCAAAACTTTCTTCCAGAATTTTTTTATTTTTTTACAAAACCACCATACATGCATATATGTTCCTCTTTCCTTACCACATTTCCAGCACAGACCCCTGTCTTCTCTGTTTATTTTAGAAATCATCACTGGTGTTATATGCCATCTGTAAAACATTTTATATAGATTTTCTCTAATTTCATTGGTTATTGTAAATTTAAATTCTTTTTTCCATAATTTTTCCCATAGTTCCAAATCTATGTTAAAACCTAGCTCCTTCATCCATTTAATCATAATTGGTTTAACCCTTTCTTGTTCCAAATTAATTTCCATTAACAATTTATACATTCTACCTATCAGTCCTTTATTTCCTTTTATTAATATTTTCTCTAATTCTGATTTATTTCTATTGAATCCAATTTGGTTATCTTTATTAAATATATCTCTTATTTTGTAGTATAGAAACCAATCCTTTATATCCAGTTCTTCTCTACTTTTTAGAATCCATATCCCTTCTTTCCAGTTAATAATATTTCTATATATATCCATTTCTAAATTCAGCTGAGTTCCTCTTCTCATAAAAGCTTCCACTGGATTGAGCCATCCAGGAGTTTTATTTTCTAATATCTTTCTATACTTTTTCCACACTTTAAACAAACCAGCTCTAACAAAATGAATATTAAAATCTCTATTTACTTTTTCTTTCTCATACCATAAATAAGCATGCCATCCAAAACGTAAATTATAACCTTCCAATTCTAATAATTCAGTATCCTCTAACATTATCCAAGATTTCAACCATACAAAGCATGCTGCTTCATAATACGTTTTTAAATCTGGTAAGCCTAATCCACCTATATCTCTTAGTTGAATCAAATTTTTGTAAGCTATTCTATGTTTTCCTTTGTTCCACAAGAAGTTTAAAATATCTTTTTTCCATACCTTAAATATTTTAACCCCCTTAATTATTGGTAAATTTTGAAATAAAAAAAGCATTTTGGGTAAAACCATCATTTTAACAGCTGAAATTCTACCCCATAGTGATAAAGGTATTCTTTGCCAGTTTTTCAAGTCTGTATTAATTTGATGCCATGTTTTTATATAATTATTTTTGAATAAATTAAAATTATTTGAAGCTAACCAAATACCCAAATACTTTATTTTTTGTTCTATAGTAAAACCAGTATTTTTTGATAATTCTTGTTGCTGCAAGAGTGTCATATTTTTAACCAATATTTTTGTTTTGTTTTTATTAATTTTAAATCCTGCAAGTTTTCCATAAACCTCCACCGTTTTTTTCCATTCTGCAATCTGACTAATAGGGTTAGTTAAAAAACAAACTAAATCATCTGCATATGCTTTAAGCTTAAAATGATTTCTCCCAACCTTATAACCTATAATATTTACATTATTTCTAATCTTTTTCAATAAAACTTCTAACGTTATTATAAACAATAATGGTGATAAAGGGCAACCTTGTCTGGTGCCCTTTTGTATTTCAAATTGTGATGTTATATTCCCATTTATCAACAATCTAGCAGATTGGTAAGTATAGATCTTTTCAATAGCTAATTGGAATTTCTTTCCAAAATCCATATATTCTAATACTTTTTTCATAAACTTCCAATTTACATTATCAAATGCTTTTTCTGCGTCCAAAAATATCATTGCTAAAGGTATAGTGCTAAATTCCGCACATTCTAAAAGATCTATTACTACTCTAACATTTTGGCTAATCAGCCTTCCGGGAAGGAAGCCTGCTTGATCCTTATGAATAATCTGAGTCAGTATTTTTTTCAATCTATTTGCCAGAATCGCTACAAAAAATTTATAATCATTATTCAATAATGAGATTGGTCTATAATTTTTAACATCTAATAAGTCTGTGTTTGGTTTAGGAATTAACACTATATTTGCATGTTTCCAGGTATTTGGAATAGATCCATTCTGCAAACAATTATTCATCACTTTTAAAAGATGTGGAGAGATTTGTTCCATAAAAACTTTATAATAAAATGTTGTAAAACCATCTGCTCCTGGTGCTTTATTCAACTTACTTTTACCTATTACTGCTTTTAGTTCCTCCAAGGTTATATTAGCGTCCAATAATTCTTTATGTTCTTGTGAAATTCCTGTCCATTCTAATTGGTTCAAATATGTCTCTATTTCTTTTTCTGAAACCTCTCCTTGTCTATATAAATTTGAGTAATAGTCCACAAAAGTTTCTACAATTTTACATTTATCCATTGTAACCTTACCATCTCTCTTTATTCTTATTATAGGTAAATTCTTTTCTTTATGCTTAAGTTGCCAAGCTAATAGTTTACCTGGTTTATTTGCATGTTCAAAAAATTTCTGCCTATTATACATAATTTTTTTTCTATTTCCGCATTTATTAAAAATTCATATTGATATTGCAAATTTTTAATCTTATCTCTATATTCCTGTTTAAGCAATTTAGTTTGTACTTTTCTCAATAGATTCTCTTCTTGTTTAATCTGTTCTAACAATTTCTTCTTTTTACCTTCTCTCTCTCTATACCATCTCGAATTTTGTTGTATCAATAAACCCCTTAGTACTGCTTTACCTGCGTCCCATACAATATCATCCGATGTCCCTTTATCGATATTTTCTAAAAAATAGTTTTGTATATCTATTTTCAATTTATCCACAATTTTCTTATTTTTAAGTAAATATTCATTTACCACCCAAGATTTATTTTTTTTTGTACCTATATTAATCCTTAACATTAGCGCATTATGATCAGAAAACACCTTAGGTAAAATTTCAGGAGCCTCAGATAAACTTGTAATATCTTTAGATAACCAAAACATATCTATTCTTGAATGGGAACAATGTCTTGATGAATAAAAAGTATACCCTTTTTTATTACCGTTCATTAATCTCCATATATCAAACATTTCCCATTGATCTGTTATATAATTAAAAATACTTGGAAGTTTACCCTCATATTTACTCTTTTTTTTCTTTGTAGATCTATCCAATCTTGGTACCATTACCCCATTAAAATCTCCCATCCAAATCATTTTCCCATTAGCGTATTCTGCTAATATCGACGCTAGATTAGAATAAAATAATTTCTGATTTATGTTAGTTGCATAAATACCCACTAATATTATTTTCTGAAATCCCATTACAATTTCCACAATTAAAATCCTCCCATCTACATCTTTATATAAAAGTTTAGGTTCTAATACTGAAGGGACATACATAGCAATACCATTGATTTTTTTCATTTCATTACACGCAGTGAATAATTTGCCCATTTTTGTTTGCTCCAACCTGTGAATATCCTTTGGTAATATATGTGTCTCCTGTAAACAAAAAATATTAGCTTTGGACTTTTGTAGATGGTAAAACACTTTTTTCCTCTTAATTGGAGAGTTCAAACCATTAACATTCCAAGATACAATTTGTAGCATTTTTATTATTAATATAAGCTCCTACTCAAATTTCCATAGTTATTTCTCTTTTTCTCTTAAAGACTTCCATTATCCTTTTCTCGCCCTCCCCTCTTCCCCCTTTCCCCCCCCCTTTGTTCAGCCATCTCCCCACTCCTCACTCATCTGAGGATGATGCCCCCCCAGTTGCTTCTTCTGCCTTTTCTTCTTCAGCACGATCCTTTCCATCATGTTCTCTTGAAGTTTGGCCTGGTGGTTTGCGTAGCTCCCCTTCATATCTTCGCAAGAATTGTTCTACTTTGACAGTATCTGTGATCTTAACTCTTTTAGCCTTGAAGATAAAAGAAACTCCCTGAGGGTATTCCCATCTATGTTGTATTCCATTGTATTTCAGTCTTTCCACAAACTCTGCAAAAAGTTTTCTTTTCCTCAGCAGTCTTCCAGGGATTTCTTTCATCAGTCTCACCGGATTCCCATCAGTTGTTAGTGGGTTGTTAAAATGTTTATTCAAAATTAGGTCACGATGACTTCTGGAAAAAAGCTGAATCAAACAATCTCTTGGAACTTTATTTTTTGTAGCATAAGCAGAGTTCATTCTGTAGGCTGTAATTATCATACCTTCCACCACAGCATCATCTTCCTGTAAAAAATCAGCCAACAATATTTTCAAATAATTTCTCAGGTTTGTACCTTCCTGTTTTTCTTTTAAACCACGTAAACGAATCCAACTTTCCTTTATCTTCAACTCCAACATTGCGGTACTGTCATCTCGCAATTCCTCACGTTCCTGGGAGGCTTCCATTGACAATTCAAGAGCATCAACCCTCTTTCTGGTTTCTTTGTTATCCTTTGCTTGCTTTTGAACTTTTGCATCAAGCTTATCCTGTTTTACTGCTAAAGATGAGATGGATTCTTGAAGTGTAGTAATAGCCACTGCATTTTGATTTAGGCCTTGCTTAACAGATTCCATTTCCTGCTTCATTGAGACCATTTCCTGTTTAACTTCTATCACCTCTTGTTTAACTGATGTCACCTCTTGGAGTGTTTTAGTCAGCAGTTCTTGTAGAGAGTTAAGAGTGGCATCAGGTTTTTTAGTCATCTTTGCTGTTATTGATGTCTCTGTTCCAGGAGAAGAAGCTGGTGAAAGAGCAGGACTGGTGACAGAAGCTCTTCTTTTAAATTGTAGTGATTGTTGAATCTGAAGCTGTTTGGTCTCTTTTATTAATACTTTAGGATGTTTTTCTGTGTCTTTTTTGACTTTGTCTTCTTTGTTTTCCATGTAAAAAACTTGAGGTGGCTGCTATTGTAATCCAGGGAGGGTGGGGGGGGGGTGAGAGTTATTGCTTAAAACATTAGTTCAGCTATATTTGTTTAAACGTCTTTTATTTCAAAACAACATTCAGTTTCAAGCAGAAAAAATCAAAAGTCAAGAATCAATTCTGGAGAGGATATAGCATTTATATTCCTTCAATGCTCCATTGCCAATGTTTCACTTGCTTTCAGTCCTGGTCAGATGCTTCTCAGGTCTGAAGTGGCACAGCTGGAATTTTAAATGCGCAACACTTTGGCAAAAAGCCAAGTTTCACTTTGTTAGGGTTAGCGAGTGTAGAAAACAGAATCAAAAATGCTTCTCCTTGTTTAGATAACAGATTAGACACCTCCGTGAGTTAGTTGTTAGCAAATGTTAATCATTAGAAAAAAAAACCTTTTTACTTTGCTCCGTGCCGTTTCCGCCGCCACCCGGGCTCCTGCAGATCTAATGGTGCTGACTCATCCGCTTTCCCCTCCTGGCGCTCACTGCCGATTTTGAGGCAGCGGGCGCACCTTGGTCGGGGCGCGAGCCGGCAGCCTATTCAGCTTCCCCTCTCCTTCCAGGGGAGCCGCGTCGTTGTTCCGGGGGGGGGGACCTCCCCCCATTCCGCTTTAGAGCCCGGAGCTCTAGTCTTGAGCTGCCACGGCGATCGGCACAGGAACCGGAAGCCTGAATTGAACATTCTTAAGGGCTTCCTCTGTGCCTTTACACATTACCAGTGTCTATGACCATCAATAGAAAACAGCAAATTGCCAGCAGATGCTTCCCCCTTTTTTGGGCAAGTCTCAAGAAACTGGTTATCTATAATGTACAGTATTTTCAGAATTTGATTCATTTCATCCATGCCTATAGCAACAATAAAAAGATCACCATTAAAAATAACAAAAGACTGAAAACAGAGCCATTTTGATTATTTCGACATAGCCCCCCTTTAGAGTATTTTCTTACCATTCTGCCAAGATCCAGACCCTCGCCAGAACCACACCAGAGGAAGACAAAGGATCTCAAGGAAGCAATTTCTTCAATGTCCAGCTTCATAATCTACAAACAAATAACATACAAATTGTAATGTTAAAAAAAAACTTTTTAAAAATATGTAACAGGGTAATGGGCAGCTGCGCTCATCCTGATAACAGTGCCCTCACAGTCTTACCAGCATACAGTTTCTTTCCAAGAGAGTACGCAAATAATGGAGAACGGCAATATCACATTAATACTATTTTTTAAAAAGATAATAGTGTTGAGACAGGAAGTGATTCCAGCCAGGGGATCAAAGAAGATTCTGGCAGGACACCAGCATTGTAAAATAGAGCGGTTTCTTACAACTGCAGGATGGGGTGCTCCAAGGGAGGCTGAAGTTGTAAAAACAGAATTGCACAAAAGAACTTGGGGAGCTAGCAGGCTAAATGCAAACATTAGGTCAGCCTTAATGCCACCATTTCCCACCGCCAACTCACCTCATCCCAAGTCCAGCACTTCTCATTAGCTGTGATGCCCGTCTCTCTGTAGTACTCTTCTAGTGGTGGTTCCAAAAGGATCACATCAAACTTAGACTTTAGCTCACGGACATCAAAAGCCTCCAGGTCAGCTTGTAAATACCTATTTGTACAAATCAGCAACAAAATTGCTTGGATTAATAAGCATACTTCATATCAACTATGCTGAGAGCTTTTCAGCCTTTTACTAAAATGATACAACTTTACACACTGGGCAAAATGTGCACAAATGAGACTCTTCAAAGTTTCTGTTCTTTTCATATGCACAGACAGCAATATTTTCTCTCTGAAGGTGTTGTTCTGAGACTTAACAATACAGAGAATGGCAATATCACAATATTATTTTTTAAGATAATAGTGTTGAGATTGGAAGTGACCTCAGCCAGGATATCCAAGGATATTCTGGCATGACATAAGCACTGTAAAAACAGAGCGTTTTCTTGCACCTACGGGATGGGGGGCTCAAAGAGAGTTTGAAGCTGTAAACCAAGACTGCTAAAAAAAAATTCGGAAGCTAGCACAGAACACAAATATTAAGTCAGCCTTAATGCCACCATTCTCCTCTACTCCTTTTTAACCTCACAACAAACCTGTGACGTAGATTAGGCTGAGAGCTTTCATGGCAGAGTGGAGACCTGAATCTGGGTCTCCCAGACTCAGTTCCAACACTCTGGCTTCTAGCATTACACACAATAAAACCAACAGTGCCATCCTAGGCAGAATTACACCCTTCTAAGCTCACTGACTTCAGTGGGCTTAGATAGGTGCAACTCTGTTTATCAAATACCCCAAACAACATGGATACATTCTTTGGAAGTGTACATTGTTTCATTTATAAACACAACCCAAAAATAGAACATGCAAATCTTAAACAGCTGCTGAAAGTATCTTAGTTAGCAGACAATTAAGGTTAAGCTGGCCTAGAGAAAAGAATCAAGCCCATCAAACGTACTTACATAGGGGGAGTGTTAGATTTAGATATGAGCTCATCCTTTAGCCTGATGAGCTCCCTGAGTTTCGGATATTCTTCAAACCTGTCAGCTAAGCCTGAAAGTAAAATATGCCAACGTTATTCTGCAGAATGAAACTTTTAGCAATAACTGAACATGGGGGAAGAGACCTCATCCTATTTGATGCACACATTAGCCAAAACTGGTCCTTTTCATTACAAACTGAACACAATTGGCAAAATTTAGCCAAATACTGAACAGAAATGTGTTGCCACCCAACGCTCTAACGACTTCTTTAGAAGCCAGTAGTTTAAGTGTGCAAACATCTTCCAGAGCTGTGACATTTAAGTAAGTTTAAAATAAATCACGAAAGACATTTGGGTCCACATATAACTGCAGCACATGTTAAAACTGCTAAGATCTAACTTTTAAACATCTGAGAAACCGGAACACAAGTATTTTTGTGTGTTCCTAAGTACAGCTGGCAGGATAATCATTGTAAAGCTAAGCAGCTCTATGAAATTTCCACCCCAACATCTTGTTTCAGCACAGGAAGTTTTTTATATATATGTGTGTGTGTGTGTTACAGCCAAAGGACTAGGAAGTTCATTGCATGACATTCTCAACACACATACTCAGAATATTCTGCAAGGGAGCGTTTTAAGACCCTTTCATAGATACTTAACTGAATGCACACCCCTTTACTAGGTAAAAGAATGCTGATATCTAATTTTAGTAGTGGTGCACCATTGTAAGGGGAATTCCAACATTTGAATCAAAAACTCTACCCAGAATGAATGACATGTTATCAAAATAGATGGAAAACACGCATTTCTTTTCTGTTGCATCCAGAGGACAGATACCAATATTTAAGATGTTTTTTTTTTGCAAAGGCTGAATTAATGCATGATAGATAATTACTATGTCTGGTTTCTAATATACCTAACACTGTCCAATGTACCATTGCCATATATACTACACAACTGGCAGATGTTGGATTGACACTGCTTTCCTCTGGACAATAATCAAACCTTCAGCAACTCCAACAAGGCAACATGAAGAAAAGCTCAAATGATGTGTTCATGTTGTTCTGACCTACCCACATCTCTGATAAAGTTCTGGGGTCTGTGTCCGGTATCCACAAAGTGCTGACAGTAATCATTGTGAGGATTTAAACTCTGAGTCCCCTAGAGGAAGGGAGACACCCAAGAATAATGATTGGCAACATGAGGCACACATCAATCTCTCCCTCTCACATTCTTGATTGTGTATTAACACAACTTAGAGGCTCTTCATGGCCAGATTGTCTTCAAATCTCCACTGATATAAGCTATATACTGTTGTAACATGGATACTCTAATGCACAGAACATTCGATTTTGCAACAGTCCCTTTTGCAACAACTGATATGCAGCTTGTCTATCTGAAATATTTCTATTATCTATAATGAAGCAGATAGCTACCTAGTACAGGATAAACAACCATTTTTAAGGGTCGTAGCTTTCCAGGTTTCAACTCTGCCATCCTAAGCTGTATTTAGAGAAGGTTAACATAAGAACACAGGAACAGCCCTGCTGGATTAGACCAGTGGTCTATCTAGTCCAGCATCCTGTCTCACAGTGTTCAACCAATAGAAAAGAGCAAAAATCCAATAGCACTTTAAAGAGTAACAAAATTTCTGGCAGGGAAGAAGCTTTCAACCAGCTCCTCTGGAGGACCAACAACAGGGAAAAGAGGCTGAGGCATTCCCCTGATGTTGTCTCCTGGCATTGGAATTTAGACGTTGACTGCCTCTGAACATGGAGGTTCCCTTTAGTCTCCACGGCTTGTAGTCACTGATAGACCTCCATGAATCTGTCTAATCCCCGGTTACAACTTTATAGTTTGACACTGATTCTATGACTCAAGAATAATTAAAAAACAAATCAGATTATCAAGATATCTCTGAACAAGCTTTTGTTAATCAAAGATAAATGTTTAGGACCTAACTCTTATTTCCAGTTACTTCGGGTGCAAATACAACATTAAAGTCAGAGAGTCTAATGACAATACCAAAGTAGAGGAATGAGTTACCTTAAGAAATGTGCTGGAATCCTTGTAAATTTCTTCTTCATAGGGCAGGTTCTCATCCTCTTGCTGCAGCTCTACTTCATCCTTTGGAATAAAGCATATTTTATACGCATGGAGAGACAGGATGTTTCTCTTCTCATTCCGCTTCTTAATGAAGGAAGAAGAGGGCTGTCTATGAACATCAGCCTCCTGTAACAGCAGATCATGAGTGGTTCCAGTGCCAGTTTGGGAAAGAAAGGGGGAAAAAACCCCAGATGGTGCCAGAAAGCCCCCTCTCTATCATCATTGAATCATATCACCAAATATACTACTTTAAATAGGGTACCTTAAAACAAAGTTAACACATTTAAAACAAATGTCTTTTTAAAATACATCCCATAAGTATATTGCAACTTGTACATTCTAGAATTTTAAAAAAAATGAGCATCAGCTAAGGGAAACCGCATTAAGAAAACTCTTTAGTTGGAATATTTTTATAGCTACGGCCTCTTCATGCTTAATGGTTCTCTGACTATGTGACAAGCCACCGAGGTGGGAGGTGTCACAAAATCCTTACAGTATGGTTACGGGGGACAACCTGGGTGTGGGACACTGGGAACATTCCACAGCAGGCAGAGTGAGAAGCCAAGCAGTTCAAATCTCTCAAGAGCTCGTATGCTGTCATGCACCCGAACCAACCACTTCCCTACAAGAAAGCACTGATATCGTTTGCCGTGGGCAAGATGAGAGCATAAGATCGAGGCGAGAGACTCGACTGAGAACCCACCAAGCAGAAGCTGGAAGGAGACATGCAATCTTTTAGATCAGCCCCTGCTGCAACAGGACAGGTATTTTATCATCACCTCCTTATCTTTGCTCTGTTTCATCCCAGGTCAACTGGACATTACGGGTTAGGGGAGCTTTTCACAAAGCAAGGGAGAATGCCACTATCCCCCAAATACATGGCAGGACATCAGAAAGGAAAGGGATTGAGGGAAAGCAGTGCCCCAAGATTCAGACAGGAAATTCATTGGGAGATCATACTTATCAGGGCATCGAATCAAAAAGTCTGAGAAACAGTCCTGCTTAACCAATTTATGATAACATTTTAAAAGCCTGTTTTAAAACAGCTATTCCAGCATGTTCGTTTACATTGCCCTTTCCTGTACTTTTAAAAAGCTCTTCAACACCCTTTTTGAAATGTGACAACCAGAATTGTGCACAATATTCCAAATTTGGCTGTAACTATGAACTGTTACTATAACATTACTATATGGCGTTTTATTGCCCAATCCCTTTCAAATTGCTGCCACATAGCGAGTAAATGTTTTTGGCAAGTTATCTACCATAACCATAAGGGAAATTAGGATTTTAGGTCCCAGTATACGTCACTTTGTACTTACTTATGCTGAATTTCAGCTGTCAATTTCTTGCCCATTCACAGAGTTTGGAAAGGTCCCTTTTGGAGCTCCTCACAATCCAGATACCTCTGATACCTATCTGCTCAGCTCCCCCCATGGTGCCCATTTATTGCCACCCTCTCATTTAATCATTTACTAAAGCATGAAAGGACATGTCGTCTTCTACCAAGAGGGTTAAATTTACTCAAAAACCATGTCACACATAGAATTACAATAGACTTGATTTTGCTTCTGAAAACTCAATGCAAACAGAAGTAACGGGTGCCAGAGTCACATGCATGGAAACTGTTGCTTGTGCTCACGCTTTTTTTGTTACACCTTGATTTAAATATTTCTTGTTTAAATCCATACTGCTTTCTGAACTTGGGAGACTTTAAAGAGCCGATAAAAGAAGAAATCTCGGGAAAAATTCAGTGAAATGACACAAATGTATCATGCTTGGAGTACCCATAGCTAATCCAAATGTCCAGTATTAGTCTCCTACAAGACAAGCTTCTCTCACTAAAGACACTAGTTAAGGTTTCAGAAGTGGACTGTCAACATTGCATGCAGATACAGCATAAGATACAGATTCCATACACATGGTTAGAAAACCATTCTTGGGCCTTGCTCCAAAACCATTAAAGAAGAGATTGAAGGAAGGTATTTAAAGCCAATAAATTATAGATTGTGGACTAAAACAATGGCGTTAATTATTAAAGCCGGAATTGATAAAGATATCTCAAGTCAGTCTTCTTATAGCAATATATAGCAACCTTTGCATTTAGCACATCATTAGAAACTTTACAGCCCCACATTTCTATTGTACAAACAGAAATTTCACCACCTTACCTTATATTCTTCTATTTCTTCTTCATCGGGTTCCCCCTCATCTGGAAATTTGCGTTTGGCATTTGGCGCAGAGGTATCATAAGCAGCCCTAGATATGGGAAAAGAACATTTCATAAACATCATGGCTGAAAAGCTGATTTACCTAGTACTACCTTTAAGATTTTATTTTGTTTCCCACCTGTCACCTTTGTTTTCATGATACCTCTTTTTATTAATCTTTAATTAACCTTGAATTTAATAAAACTGACTAGAGAAGAGTGTTGAAGGAGAGTGTTATGTATTCCATGGACTGCCAAAAAACAAATCAGTGGATTATAGATCAAATCAAGCCTGAACTGACCCTAGAAGCTAAAATGACTAAGCTGAGGCTATCGTATTTTGGTCACGTCATGAGACGACAAGAGTCACTGGAAAAGACAGTCATGCTAGGAAAAGTTGAGGGCAGCAGGAAAAGAGGAAGATCCAACAAGAGATGGATTGACAATAAAGGAAGCCACAGCCTTCAATTTGCAAGATCTGAGCAAGGCTATCAAAGACAGGACATAGAATCATAGAGTTGGAAGGGACCACAAGGGTCATCTAGTCCAACCCCCTGCACAATGCAGGAAACTAACAACTACCTCCCCCCACATCCCCAGTGACCTCAACCCTCCCTCGCCATGCAGGATCCCACAATCAAAGCACTCTTGACAGATGGCCATCTAGCCTCTGCTTAAAGACCTCCAAAGACGGGGCTCCACCACCCTCCGAGGCAGCACATTCCACCGTCGAACAGCCCTCACTGTCTTCCTAATGTTTAGGGGGAATCGCTTTTCTCTTAGTTTAAATCCATTACTCCGTGTCCTAGTCTCTGGAGCAACCGAGAACAAGCTAGTTCCCTCATCAACATGACATCCCTTCAAATATTTAAACATGGCTATCATGTCTCCCCTCAACCTTCTCTTCTCCAAACTAAACAAACCCAACTTCTTAAGTCTCTCCTCATTAAGGCATGGATTCCAGACCTCTGATCATTCTGTTCGCCCTCCTCTGGACACGCTCCAACTTGTCAACTTCCTCCTTAAATTGTAGAGCCCAAAACTGGACACAGTACTCCAAGTGAGGTCTGCCCAATGCAGAATACAGTGGTATTATTACTTCCCTTGATCTAGACACAATACTATTGATGCAGCCCAGAATTGCATTGGCCTTCTTAGCCACCAGATCACACTGTTGACTCATGTTCAGTTTGTGGTCCACTAAGACTCCCAGATCTCTTTCACATGTACTGTTGTCAAGCCAACTCTCTCCCATCCTGTACTTGTGCCTTACGCTGTTTCTGCCTAGGTGAAGTACTTTACACTTCTCCCTATTGAAATCCATTTTATTGCTTATGGCCCAGCTCTCCAGTCTATCGAGGTCATTGTAAACTCTGATCCTACCCTCTGAGGTATTAACTACTCCTCCTAACTTGGTGTCATCTGCATATTTGATTAGCATGCTCTCTATTCCATCATCTAAGTCATTTACCGTATATACCCATGTATAAGCCGACCCGCATATAAGCCGAGGTGCCTAATTTCTCCCCAAAAATGGGGAAAAATTAGGCACCCGCGTATAAGCCGAGGGTCGGCTTATAACCCTTCCCCCCCCCCGCAGGCTTACCTGACAGGGCTCTCCAGCGGCGAGGGTCCGGCGGCGGCGCGGCCCAGGGGGGCCTGGGCAGCCTCCCTGCAGCTGCAGGAGGCTGCCCCAGGCCGCTCCCGGCGGGAGGAAGCGGCGGCGAGGCCAGGGGGACCCGGAGCAGCCTTCCTGCGGCTGCAGGAGGCTGCCCCAGGCCCCTCCCGCCCGGGAAAAATGGCGGCGGGGGGCGGGAAGGGCCGGGGCAGCCATCCTGCGGCTGCAGGAGGCTGCCCAAGGCCCCTCCCGCCCGAAAAAATGGCGGCGGGGGCGGGGGGGGGCCTTGGGCAGCCTCCTGCAGCCGCAGGATGGCTGCCCAAGGCCCCTCCCGCCCGAAAAAAATGGCGGCGGGGGCGGGAAGGGCCGGGGCAGCCATCCTGCGGCTGCAGGAGGCTGCCCAAAGCCCCTCCCGCCCGGGAAAAATGGCGGCGGGGGCGGGGCCTTGGGCAGCCATCCTGCGGCTGCAGGAGGCTGCCCAAGGCCCCTCCCGCCCGGGAAAAATGGCAGCGGGGGCCGGGGCAGCCTTCCTGTGGCTGCAGGAGGCTGCCCCAGGCCACTCCCGGCGGCGGCGACGGCGGTAAGTTTCCCCCCTCCCTCCTCCCCCCCGTATTGACCCGCGTATAAGCTGAGGCCGGCTTTTTCAGCCCATTTTTGGGGCTGAAAAACTCGGCTTATACGCAAGTATATACGGTATAAAAATATTAAATAGTACTGGTCCCAAGACAGACCCCTGTGGTACCCCACTGGGGTAAGACCTGTTTTTGAGAAACCCATGTTGACTGTCCGTGAGCACGGCATTTCCTTCTAAGTGCTTACAGACCGTCTGTTTAATTATCAGCTCTAGTATTTTACCTGGTATTGATGTCAGGCTGACTGGGTGATAATTGTTTGGGATTTCTCCCCCCCCCCCTTTTAAAGATGGGGACCACATTTGTCCTCCTCCAGTCTGCTGGAACTTCTCCTGTTCTCCATGAATTCTCAAAGATTATTGCCAGTGGTTCTGAAATCATTTCAGCCAGTTCTTTTAACACCCTTGGATGAAGTTCATCCGTCCCCGGAGACATGAATTCATTAAGAGTAGCCAGGTATTCCTGTACTATCTCAGTGCCTATACTAGGCTGTAATTCCCCCATTGCATCCTCTGCTCCATTATTCCCAGGTTGAGCACCATTCCCCTTTTGGGAGAAGACTGATACAAAAAAGGAGTTAAGTAATTCTGCCTTTTCTGCCTCTCCTGTTAATAACTCACCATCCTCTCCACGCAATGACCCGATCATTACCTTGATCTTCCTTTTGTTATGGACATAACCAAAAAACCCTTTTTTGTTGTTTTTAACTTCCCTGGCTAGCCGGAGCTCATTCTGCGCTTTAGCCTTCCTGACTTTCTCCCTGCATGTGCTGGCTACTTGTTTGAATTCCTCTTTGTTTATTTCTCCCTTTTTCCATTTCTTGTACATGCCCTTCTTAAATCCTATCTCAACCAAAAGGACTTTCATTCATAGGGTCGCCGTGAGTCGGAAGCGACTTGACGACACTTAACACACACACACACACACACACAGAACATTTGCTCAAAAGACCCTCATGTTAGAATACATTTTCTCTTCTACTGCCCATGCAAGGTCACCTTAAAATTCTGAAGGGAATCAGAAATGTTTAAGGGAGGCAAATTAGAGCCTCTTCTGCTAATTGAATTGTACTCATTTGTTTCTATATCTTTCAGCTAGTGGGAATATCCATAGATGGGAAACGAAGTTTAGTCAAGCTTGCTAACCCACAGCATGGCATTATATTTACACAGAATATTTCTACAGCCAGTGTGCTGTAGTGATCAGAGAGTCACATGAGGATTTTGGAGACCCAGGTTCAAATCCCCGCTTTGCCATGGAAGCTTGCTGGGTGATCTTGAGCCAGCCATACACAATTGGCATAACCTACCACACAGGGTTGTTGTGAGGATAAAATGGAGAAGAGGAGAATGATGAAAGCTGCTTTAGGTCTGCACTGGGAAGAAAGGCAGGATATAAATGGCGTTAAATAATAAATAAATATAAAGCTTTATACGAACTTCTGCTTTATATGTTGAGCAATGTTCATATGTCCTCACCTGGTTGGCCCAGGCTAGCCCGATCTCATCATATCTCATCAAGCTAAGCAGGGTCAGTCCTGGTTAGTATTTGCATGGGGAAACCACCAAGGAATACCAGGGTTGCTACACAGAAATAGGAACAGCAAACCACCTGTGAATGTCTCTTGCCTTGAAAACAGTACAGATTTGCCAAACGTCGGCTGCGACTTGACAGCAGAAAAAAATAGCTCATAGAATTCATTATGGTTTATTTAAAAATATTTATTTAAATATCACATTGCAAGGCATGCTGTACAGTGCAGATTGTTTGGGGTGTAAAAAATAGTTGTGGTGCAAGAAAGTGGTTTTTTTAATTGTGGTTCAGGACCTAAATGTGAGTCTGCACTCTCTGACAGGTGGATCACAAGGGCAGTTACTATGACAGAATTGGCTACTGACACATTTATCAATATCAGAGGCTGCTGTGGGGATACAGCAGATGAGAAACCAGGAGAGTGTAGGCTCCCTGATAGTTTAACAGACATCCATTCCAGCAGAGGCTGTTGAAGAGCATTAATGTTAAATAATGTTAATTCATTCTTCCATTTTATAACAGCGTAATCTTCAAAAGAGCTGTACCCTTCTTAGCCTACAGATTTTTGTGGAGTTAGAAGGTGGAACTCTTCTTGGGAGAACTATTTTTAGTTCAAAATGACTAATATAAAAATAACAATAGACAATTGTTAAATACTATGTGAATACTATTTTATTTGTCAGTTCTTGGTTTCTGCGACTTTTTAAAATTGGCCATGAAAGAATTCTTTTTTCTTCTTCTTTGGCTGCTTCATACTGTACCAAGGAGCATAAGCTTATTTAAAGAGAACCGATGAGAGTGGACTGATATCCGAAGGGCGGCAGGTATAAAGCCGGTAGTAGAACTGTCCAAGTTTGGAGCCAGGGTGAACCCACCCCAAGTAGGCCACTTGCTGGTGGCAACTCACACCAGAGTTAGGGTTGTTCATTTGAAAATAAATAAGTACAAACTTGTGTCTTTACTTTTTAAAAGTTTTAAAATAAATAAATAGAACTTTTAAAAAAAGAAGATGGGCAAGAGAACTTGGTATGCCCATTGTGGCATTTATTGATGAAGGGCATTCACCTAAGCCAGCCGTTTATTGTCTGTATGACCAAGGGGGCCCGGGGAAAGGACTCACTTGGTTTGCTCCCAGCAAACTGGTTTTTATATGTTCCTTTAGAACTTTAGAGCTGAATCCTACTTCTAAGAGCCAAAAGCAAAGTTAACTCCCTTGCAAGGCAGCATTTCCCTCCAACCCCTTGCAAGGCAGCATCTCCCTCCAACCCCTTAAACACTTCCAGCATGGGAACTGTAACAGGCCTCCATTAGTACAAACCTGCATGTTTCTCTTGTTTCAGCAATCTCCCGTTGCTCATCTTTGCTATTCAATACTGCACCAATGCTATCAGCACTTTCCGCCCCCAACTAAAGGGAAAGCAAAACAAGAACAGTATACAGCAAGTTATAATTACCGTTAAAAGAAGAAGTAAAAGCATAACTGTTCCACCATTTACAATGACTTAAAGATTTCTACCTTCATAAAGCTTGAAGGGGATTTACACCCTTCCTGTGTTTTCCCACTTTGTTTCACACCCTAAAATGAAATACTACCATTCCTGCCAAAAATAAGATTGCTTTAATCAACAGCTCCGGGAGTTCCACTGATCTCAGCCAAGAATCCCAAGTAACAACAATGCAGACACCACGTTTACATAGCTCATTTTTAGTGCCCAAAGCACTCCACATACATTATTTGGGCCCTTGGCTGGTAGCCAGTGTCCACTGGATGAGCCAGCTACTGAGACCCAACCAGACCAAGATTTATTTTTTTGTTAATTGTATTTTTTGTTGTTGTAAGTCTGTGGTACCACATGTTTGCTGGGGGGGAATCTATCATGGAAACTAAATGAGGAGAAATGCTTAACCCCTCTCCTCCCACATTATAACTCCAATCCAAATTGCCCTGAAACCTCAGAGCTCCTTTTAAAGTTTCTACTGCACAGACACTCCGCCCCGCCACCAACAACATGACATTCATCCCTAAGGCTACCTAGTCAATACATTGATAAGGTGACATTTCAACAACAGAAATATCTCATTAAATTACTTTCATGCAGCTAATGAAATATATTAACGTGAAGAATATAGCACTCCGTTTAGAAAACTGATTAGCGTCTATTCCGTGACATGTTTAGTCAGAAGAAAATCCCACTGAATTCAATGGGGCTTAATCCAAAGGAAAGGCTGACAACACCTCAGCCTATAATAGATTCACTTATTCACACAGCCAGGAAGTTAACGGCATAACTTATTCCACTCTATTATTTCAAAATGCAGGAATTTATAGGGAGGCAACTGCAATCTAACCAGCTAGCATATACAGCAGTTAGAGAAATGCTCACATACACATAAGTACCAACTCTCGAGAGCATCCTTAACAAGATTCACAGTGGAGGAACTCTTCTTTAGAAAAATTCAGTTTATAAATTCAGCCGCCAACTCTGTAACACTAGAATACACAAGTGATGAAATCACTGGGAAAACATGAGGTCTACATTAAAAAGGAGGAAATGAGCCATCTCATAATTGTAAGAAACTGTCTTTTACTTTTGAATTCCACCTCCAAATACAGGGGCTTTTCTTTGTTTTACTTATTCATCTAGAAACCACAAATGTGTTTTTTCATATTACATTTTCCCTTTGACAAGCAGGGAAATTATTATTGTAATATTTTCACCCTGCCCTTTCTCCAAGTAGTTACAAGGTGGCCAACATCTACATCACTCCAGTATTCTTGGAAGACAGGTTACCCTAAGAAGTAGAGCGGCCAAAGGAAACCCACTGGTTCTTCACAGTAGAAAGTCGTACAGATTTGGCTCTCAGTCCAGGTCTCTACTCGTCACATTGGCTCTCCAGTTTATCAGAAGGACCTTATAAGGTTCATTCACAAGGCTCTCCTATTGGAATTTGTTAAGGTGGTAACCTGAGTACATTCCCTTGGCAAAAGGGCAAGGAAACTTCTGGGGGCAAGACTGAGCCTGGTTCACACATGAAGAATGAGGCAGAACCCTAAGGTGACAGAAGGTACTACACCTATTCAGGTGCTAATCCCAGCTCTGAATGTTCCTTCACATTAATACAAACCTGCTTAGCACACAAGAACATAAGAAAGGCCCTGCTGGATCAGATCAAGGTGCATGAAGTCCAGCAGCCTGTTCACACAGCGGCCAACCAGGTGCCTCTAGGAAGCCACCTGCAGCAGCATTATCCTGCCTGTGTTCCACAGCACCTGATATAACGGGCACGCTCCTCTGATCCTGTTGAGAATGGGTACGTATCATGACTGGTACCCATTTTTACTAGCAGCCACACAAGCAAACTGGAAGGAGGGTACCAATCCCCACTCTTTGTCGGTTGTTTTTTTTCTATCTGCAGGGAGTTTTGAACATTCAAAAGGTCACCCACCCGTCTGCAGCGGGTCTGTCCACTCTCCCCCATCTCATTCCCCTGCACGTGTGAACAAGGACTAAACGGGAGGAAGACCCAGAGCCCTGCTACGCCTCCCCCATCCACACGGTGAGGGAGAGGGCCCCCGTCCCCAGGGAACCATCCAGGTTGTCCACAGGGCCGTGACGTCACGACAGGCCAGGGGGGAAAACAGCAACGACCCTCCCCCTCCCCCAAGATGTAAATACGCACGCGCGTCGCCGTCGCGTGCTAAAGGACGGCCCCGCTTCACAGACGGAGCCGCCCTCCGGAGACCGGGCCAGGCAACCGAATAAAAAGCTACCTGCTGAGCCAAGAGCTGCCGGCGCAATTTCTGCCGCTCTCGGATCTCCTGGAGGCGGCTGTTCATCCTCCACGAACGAACTCGCGGGCTCAGGAAGGCGCCGCCTACCCGGCGCCTATTGAAAACGTCACTTCCGGCCCCGTCTTGCCAGTACTAGCGAGCGAAGGAAAGGCTGCTAAGTTCCGGTGCGCGTGGAACGCAATAGAACGAGAAGGACCGTTATTAGCGGCCGTTTTTGTGGAGGGCGGGAGGAAAGTATACTTCTTCTTTTTTTTAGCAATTTTGTTGGAAGTTCATAGAAACGCGTTAGCTGCCATGAATTAAACTACGCTATCCAAAATGTAAGAGTTGTTATGATAGTTGTTAATGACTCTTCTCTATTTCACAGTGGGTAGCCGTGTTAGTCTGTCTGCAGTAGTAGAAAAGGGCAAGAGTCCAGGAGCACCTTAAAGACTAACAAAAATATTTTCTGGTAGGGTGTGAGCTTTCGTGAGCCACAGCTCACTTCTTCAGATACAGCTAGAATGTATCTAGCTGTATCTGAAGAAGTGAGCTGTGGCTCACGAAAGCTCATACCCTACCAGAAAATATTTTTGTTAGTCTTGAAGGTGCTACTGGACTCTTGCCCTTTTTGTCTTCTCTATTTGTAAGTAGTTTAGAGAACGGGAAGAGCGATCTTTCAGGCTGTCAACAGGTTATAAATCTAATAAGGGCATTTAAATTAACATCAAACTTTTAAAGCAATTAACAAAAAAATTTAAAAGTGAAAAAGCATACGTTTACAATAGTACAGGTACTCTGCAAATAGTGAACACGTGCATACATATTAAGATGCAACTAATGTTTGGCTGAGAGCCCCATGGCGCAGAGTGTTAAGCTGCAGTCCTGCAGTCAAAAGCTCTGCTCACGACCTGAGTTCGATCCCGACGGAAGTCGGTTTCAGGTAGCCGGCTCAAGGTTGACTCAGCCTTCCATCCCATCCCTCCGAGATCAGTCAAATGAGGACCCAGCTTGTTGGGGGTAAAGGGAAGATGACTGGGGAAGGCACTGGCAAACCACCCCATAAACAAAGTCTGCCTTGGAAACGTCAGGACGTGTTGTCACCCCATGGGTCAGGAATGACCCGGTGCTTGCACAGGGGACCTTTACTAATGTTTGGCTATTGTCATTTTGACCAAAGAGAAAATACAAGTTTTCATTAGTAGGTTACAAATTAGTTCCTTCACAGTGTTGAAAAGGACTTGAGAGCTTCTTTTATACTGTGCTGTGACCAAATCAGTGCTCAGTATACTTTGCTCCAGTGATCAAGGAACCTGGTACCATATTGTCATGACCATTAAGCCTGTGCTTTGTTGGCCTCTGCCGTAAAAAGGTAAAAGCTGGATCTACATGGATCCTCATGGATTCTTTAGTGTGTTTTTTTAACAGAACTCCCCCAAATCCAGTATCAAATCACAAGTCAATGCCAGGACTACGTATTAAACTATAAAAAAAACACAGATCCAATACGTGGTGGCATAGCAATGGTGCAAACATATGCATCTGAGGCATGGATCCTCACAAGTTCTTATAGTTTGTACATTGGAACAAAATAAAACCACCATGAAAATCACTAATTTGCAAATAGCAGGAGCTAGAGTTGCCAACTCCAGGTTGGGAAATGGCTGGAGATTTAGGGTGGTGCCTGGGCAGGGCAGCATTTGGGTAGGGAGGGGAGGTACCTCAGTGGCATATAATGCCATAGTCTAACCTCCAAAGCAACCATTTTCTCCAGGGGAACTGAACTCTAGTCTGGAGATCATTTGTCATTCTGGGAGATCCTCAAGTCCCACCTGGAGGTTGGCAATCCTAGGAGGCATGTTGGCAGAAGAATAGGTAGGAGCAGAGAGAGACCTGGCCTCCTTACATTGTAGCTACAAATGCATGATGACAGCCCAGAAAAGCATTCACAGCCTAGAAAGTAGGTGACCGAGTCTGCAATCCTTTAAAAAAAAACACCAAAACTTACTAGGGAGTAAGTCCCATTGAACTCAGTGGGATCTACTTCTGAGTATACATGTTTAGGATTGCATTGTCAGCACACAGAGACTTTCATTCAATGTACTGCAGTTCAATCAAAGAACCTCTTTGTCCTGTTCTCATGCCATGGTCATTTCCAACAAAAGGGACCCCAGTGACATTAGCTTTTATTTAATAATACTTTCTGTTTCATTTTACCATTTGCCTTTACTCAACTTCTGGTTATATAATTAAGTCTTTTACATGCTTCGGTCCCAAGCATTCCACTCCTTTTCTTATTTGGAAAATTTCCCATGTCAGGAATGCTTCTGGCACACTCCCAACCAATCAGAAGGCTCATCTCTGACTTCACTGTGCTTCCCCTCCCTTTTCAAGCTATGGAAAATTAAAGGCTTCATACCCCAATATTGCTCTTCCCCTTTTCAAGAGATGCAATAATCCCCCCAATGTATGTGCAGTGATCATATCTTGAGGTGTTCCACTGTAACGTAGCCTGATCATCAACTCTAGCGACAGCTTGCAGAGTGGGTGACAGCCCCCACTATTAAGTGCTGCTGGAGGTGGCACCCTTTAGGGGTCAGGTGGTAGTGACATAGGTCACATGCAGAAGTTTACCTATTGAGTGGCTAATAGAAGCAGAGGAGGAGCAGGTGATGACATTTACTAAGTGTGCGTGTGTGTTAAGTGCCGCCAAGTCACTTCCGACTTATGGGAACCCTACGAATTAATGACCTCCAAAACATTCTGTCATTAACAGCCTTGATCAGGTCTTGCAAACTGAGGGCCATGGCTTCTTTGATTGAGTCAATCTGTCTCATGTTGGGTCTTCCTCTTTTCCTGCTGCCTTCAACTTTTCCTAACACTGTTGTCTTTTCCAATGACTCTTCTCATAATGTGACCAAAGTACAATTGCCTCAGTTTAGTCATTTTAGCTTCTTGCGAGAGTTCAGGCTTGACTTGATCTAGAGCCCACTTATTTGTCTTTTTGGCGGTCCATGGTATCCATCAAACTCTCCTTCAACAGCACATTTCAAAGGAATCAACTTTCTTCCTGTCATCTTCCCTCATTGTCCAACTTTTGCATCCTTACGTAGTATTGGGGAATACTATGGCATGAATTATCTTGATCTTGGTTGCCATTGACATATACTTACACTTCAGAATCTTTTTTAGCTCCTTCATGGTTGCCCTTCTCAGTCTCCTTCTGATTTCTTGGTTGCAGTCTCCCTTTTGTTGATGAGCCAAGGAATAGAAAATATTTAGCTATTTCAGTTTCTTCATTGCCGACATTAGGTCTCACCATAATGTCTGCTGTGGCCACCAACAGGAAAGCGATTTGGGAAGCAGCTAATTAAAGTGACTAGCATCCGAAAGATGGAGAAAGGAGCAGGACTTTCTGGCCCTCCCATACAGTGGGAAAAGGACAGGAGGAGGGCTAGAATGACAGTTTTTCTGTGCAATTAGGGTTATCTTGCATTAGGCAACCCCAGTCAGCAGCGGACCTACTCCTGTTAATTCGCGCCCATAAATAAGGGTTTTAAACTTCGGAGAAGAAAACTCTGCTTCAAGCGAGCGTCAAATTCTTCCCTGCATAAATGGCCCATGATTTCAATGGGAGAGACTGGATCATTATTTCAGTACTAGACTTGACGGCACTTTACACACACAGTAGTAGTAGTAGTAGTAGTAGTAGTAATTATCCTTGAATAATAAAATATTCATGAAAACAGGTATTAATTGATAACTGCTTGCATTAAGTATTGCTGATGACTGCACTTTCCCAAAGAGGGATCCTACAGAGATGCCTACTAAGCAGAATTTTAGTGGGAGGTAACAAGACATCTAGTCTTGAGTGAATAATGGAGAGAGAGAGAGAGAGAGAGAGAGAGAGAGAGAGAGAGAGAGAGAGAGAGAGAGAGAGAGAGAGAGAGAGAGAGAGAGAGAGAGATCTATTAGCTATAATAACTAATCTATTAGCTATAATAGATCTATTAGCTATAATAATAATACCAATGTCCTTAATATAAGCAGATAAGTAGCAAACATAAGAGGAAAATGCATTTTGAAGTACTTGAAAATAGGATGACCTAGTTAAAATATCAACAGAATAAAGTATTAAGTAACAACATTAATTTTGAAATAGATATGCACTGTCATATTGGGGAGCAGCTAACCTAACACATTTCCTCTCAGTGTTTGGTTACATTTTCCAATAGAAGATGTTAGTTTGTCATTTGATCTACATAGTATGGAAGTAGTCAGGACATTCCTGCTGTGTGTGAGACTAAACTTCCTACTAGCTCTTAAGGGCTCAAGTGCCACGGGTTAATCTTTTTATTATTATTATTTTTACTGTGAGTTATGATGATTGGAATGCTAGAAAGCAAATAGACAAAATGAATTTCAAGAGTCATTTCAGAAAACTGGAATTTTGTGTTGCCATGGGTGGTGGTGGTGGTGGTGGGGTACCAGAATATTAGCAATGCCAAAATACCTTTCCTATATATTTTACGGTTAGCAACAGTGATACTAGAATGAAAATAATCTGTTTCATCAGGTAAGCAAAACAAACAAGGTTATCTATTAAAAGAATCATTCCTGACACCACATAACAGTTCTTAACCATCTGTTGTATGCAGTACAACTTTCTTCCTTCATAGTCACACTTATTTATTTAATTCGTTGGTATCCCGCACTTGTATTTTTGTTGCAGAGGTACTGTGTTTTCTCAGCAACAGGTAAGATTTGAAGCTGAGAAAAAGTTTCTTCCATTCTATTGGTATTGTCATTGCCATATGGAACATGACTGAGCTAGTGTCAGGGGTATATATTGGATATTACCAGTATTTTAGTCAATAAAGAAGATAGCGATAATTTAAATTTAATGCACAATAGTTTAGATGTTAACAAAAGGCAATTGCCAGTTTAAAAAAAGCAGAAAATGTGGACTCAGCTTGCTCCATATAACATGATATGGCTTGCTTGCTGAAGAGAAGTTTGTCCTTTCCCCAGCAAGCAGTATATTTGTTGAGGACCAGATGTTATTTCCTGCGCATTGCTGTGAGCACAGCAATGCAGTGCAGGTTACTATAGGGCAGATTACTGCCACAGAAAGGCACCATCTAAAGATGCAAAGCTCTCAAACAGGCTAATACCCAGCTGGATTTGCATTTTCACTGACAGATGGATAGCAAAGCTCCACTATCAGTTAACGTCCCAACATTTGTTAGCCATGATAGCTAAGCGGAACGCCTATGTTCAAAGCTAGTGTATCTTTGAGTGCCAGTGCTACAAATAAATTACATGAGCTAACCATTGCTTTCTTGGCCGGTTTGTGTGCTTCCAGAGGCATCAGAATAGCTGCTGTTGGAAACAGAATACTGGTTTTATTATTGCCACGTTTTATGTTCCATGTGTGGGTGCCCGCGTAGCACTGACACATAAGCATAGAATTCAGTAAATCTATTTTTCTCATTAATGTGGTAAGTTCTCTCACATACAATGGTGTCCTCTGCTGGTCTATATAGGGGAGAGGCTTAGTGATAAAGCACATGCTTTCAGAAGGTTCCAAGTTCAATTTCTGGTATCTCATGGATAGTAGTGCTGGAAGGGAACTTTCTCTTTCAGAGACTCTGGAGTGCGACGCCAGCTAAAGTAGATAAAACTGAACCAGACAGACGAATAGACTAACAATATAAGGATGAAATATTGTAGAAGGCTTTCACGGTCAGAGTTCATTGGTTCTTGTAGGTTATCCGGGCTGTGTGACTGTGGTCTTGGTATTTTCTTTCCTGACGTTTCGCCAGCAGCTGCGGCAGGCATCTTCAGAGGAGTAACACTGAAGGACAGTGTCCTTCAGTGTTACTCCTCTGAAGATGCCTGCCGCAGCTGCTAGCGAAACGTCAGGAAAGAAAATACCAAGACCACAGTCACACAGCCTGGATAACCTACAAGAACCAATATAAGGACTCTTTGTATATTCACATGTATAGAGAAAATATCTGGATATGCTGTTTGCAGTGAGGTCCAGAGTATGTTTGTGAACATGGATTGGGCACTTCCAACAATTGTTAATTCCCTAACATAAAGAAGGGGCCGTGGGACAGTGGTAGAGCATCTGCTTGGCATGCAGAAGGTCCCAGTTTCAGTGTCCAGCATCTCCAGTTAAAGGGACTAGGCAAGTAGGTGATGTGAAAGACCTCTCTGCCTGAGGCCCTGGAGAGCCGCTGCCGGTATGAGTAGACAATGCTGACTTTGATGGACCAAGGGTCTGATTCACTATAAGGCAGCTTCATGTGTTCAAATATTTTTCTTGTTAACACTGATATTGTGAGCTCGTCTACTTTTATATTTTTAAAATGCCATGATGCGATGTAGTACTACCTTCAGTTAATAACTTGCTACTTTTACTTTCCCTATAGATGGAAACTTCATAGAGAGAGAACTGTTATCTCAAACTACACATCTCTGATAGTGTTAGCTGTAATGAATATAGTAGAAGTTCCTGCACAGTAACTGAATCACTTCCTCATGGATATTCAGCCATCCCAATTATATATCTACTGAAATGATGAAGAGGGGATTTGTATGCGGGAGAGTTCTATTTTTAGGACTGTCTAGTAAGACAAGGTAATTTTATAGCTGTCTTGCTGGCTGTGGAAGAAGGGAGGATCATGTTATATGTTTGTGCTTCTGGTTCAGAATAAAAGCATACCACTAGAAAATGTGAAGTCCTTGGAGCCTTCAAAGCTATTTTCATTTTAAGAAAGTTGTCTTTCATTATTTTGGGTAAAGCCCAAGTTTGAAGTGCATATTTCCAAATAAAATATGACAGAACAATCCATACAAAGTTGAAAACTTTGAAGGTGAACTGATTTTAAATAGGAGACTCAAGCATAGGAGACTCATCTCTTTCTCTCTCTCAAATCAGTGAAATCCAATTCCATTTCCAGCAGTAGAGTATTCTGAAAAGCAAAGTGCAGTTGTCTCTAAGAGATCCAGGGTTCTATCATAACTCAGCTATGAAATTGCTTGAGCAAGGAACAACCTCAGCCTTAGTTCCCTGTGTGTAAAATGTGAATTACCACGATGTGTTTCACAACATGGTTGTGGTGATTTGTCAAATTACATTTTTGTTACCTGGATTGATCTTCAGAGAAAAGGTGAACTGTAAATCAAGTATATTGCTTAGTGTAGACTTCAGTTATTATCAAATGACCATATGGTTCCCAATATGAAGAACATGGAAGAATCCATAAATACGTAGGCTTTAGTGAGATTGTATGCAAGAGGGACGTGCGAAAGCCCCTGAGTGTTTTATGTTAGAGCTTATTGCAGAAGAGTTCCTGCAACTCTTAAAGACACATCTATACTACCCTGATATAGAGGCCAGTATTCAAGGAATCACATGACTAGTTCCATGAATTACTGCTGCCAACTGACCAGAAATAAACCAGCCTGACTTGTACTTATGCCTTTAGCAACAACATTATATGTGCTCGTGTTAACTTTTAACGCCTGTATGGTTTGGGTCTAACATGCCTGGAAGACTGCCCCTATAAACCTACCCAACCTCTGCAGACATCTTCTGAGACCCTGCTTCAAATGCCCCTGCCTTCTGTGATTAGGTGGATGGCAAACCAGAAAAGGGCCTTCTCAGTTGTGGCACCAAAACCCTAGAACTCTCTCCCAAGGAAGACTTCTGTAGCCATTTCCCCCCAGCAGGGGAAGACTTTTTTCCCTTCAGTTGGCATTCCCTCAGTGATTCCTCCTTCCTGCCCAGCTCTTTTAAAATGTTTTAAGGATGCATTTTGGTAGTTTTAATGGTTTAATGTGGTTTAATGTATTTTAATGTGGTTTAATTATGTATGTTTTTAATTTGTTAGCTGCTTTGGTGGCTCTTATGAGGTTGCTCTTATAAATTCTGTAAAATCAATAAAATAAAATGTAGAGCTAAACAGTTGAAGCTTTTTCTAAAGATACACATCGCCATCTGCTACTATCTTCACATCACAGATTTGTGTTTGTCAAACAACTGCTGTCCTGGGCCTCATGACAGGCTGCTGTTTAAACTGAGGGGAGTTTCCCAAAGCAACTTGTGGTGAGATGTGAGGATTTGCTGTTGAAATAACCAAAGGGTTAAAAACAGCAACTGGGCATGTGCAAACCCATGGGCATGCCAAAAGTTGTTGTTTGAATCCTAGTCATAGATTTTACCCTAGCCAGTTTAAATACTTTCATTACTACCTGTGCAGAAGTTTTGCTGACGGGGACCAGCTATATAATCTGTACATCTGGATTTCTGAAGTTAACATTGGTTTGGGAAGGAACCATACCTCTTCAAAGACCAACCGAAAATCATTTGAAACTGCCATTTGATTGTGCTTTAAATTCCAGACCTTTGCTCCAGCTGTGATTTCATTTCTGTTCTGATGAACAATCGTGTGCGTTGATCGGATCCTTCCATGTCAATGAATGAGGAAAACATGGAAGGCAGGTGAACTCCATTTGCTTGTTGGCTACTGAGTACAGTATCCAGGCAATCCAGGAGCTGTAGCCACCCTGGGATTTCACTGCATTTTATACCTGCCTGACACTGTAAACTCTGTCGTAAAAATGATTGCAAAAACATGTAGGCCAGAACTAAATGAAACCAAATTTGCTGCCTTTCCAGTATGAGATCTGCCAGTGCCAGCTCTTTGCTTTGCAAGCATAATTTTCCACTGAAAGCAGCAGTACAGAGAACTCAAATTTTCTGTTTAAATCACATTCTTCTTTGGGTCAAATTATAATAAGTGACACATCTGGAAAAACTGCATAGACTGTGCCAGGAGTGATGCCATGTGTACAATGCAGTTACTACAAGCAAATTGTTATCTTTTCTCAAGAGCAACTGAAATATAATGACATCACATATACTGGCTGTATGATTTTAATTTCACTGTGAACTTATAACTGCATGCAATAATTTAGACTTATCGCCTTGCACAGGCAGACCAGAAAGCCATTTTAATGGGCTTTTTAAAAAATGCCCGTCTCCCTTTGTCATATACAATCTTGTTTAATTTACTGAAATTGTGTTGTCTTATGGCACATTTTCCTACTAATTTTTTTTTTACTGGGATCCTATGGGAGCAATACTATCAAGTCTACTTCCTAAGTCTAAGTCCCATTTTATTGAATAGGACTTGCTTCCAGGGAAGTGTTCTTTGGACTTCAGTTTAAGCAGTTTACTCAGAACTTAGTGGCCTTCGGTTGGAACCTACACTGTCATATGAATGTAATATGATAGCCATTTCAATTGCATCTGCATTCACACCACCTTCTGTGCATTAATCTTCCTTGTGTACCGAGCACTGAACTATGGGTATGGAGCTAACTCTTTTCAGTTGCATTTTCCTTTTTAAAAATTGCTTTCAGCAAATTTCCCATCAAATGCCTGAGTAAACAGGAGGCAGTTGCCCCAACATGACGTTTGTTTTTCAATTAAAAAAACAAACATTTTTGAATATGTGTGTTATTCATATCTAATATGGTTATTGGCTTGTATTCTTCCAAGCATAATATAATTTAAATGAAAATACACAAGACAGGCAGATAGCAGGGACACAGTTAAAAATAAATAGTGCGTAAGGTGGTTAAACCATTTCTTTGGAGCATTGACAGAACTGACACTAATGCAGCACATTTACACTGCATTTGGTACAGAGGGTGACATATTTAGAATCCAACAGTCCAGGCTTCGGTCTATAATTGCAAGCTACTGCAAACTGACAGCTTTCTCCTATCAGAAAGTCATCACTGGCACACCATGGAAAACAAAACCAACTTTACAGATCAAGTATTTTTTTTGGTAAACAGTATCAATGACCTTGCCAATGGAATAAAGGACAGACTTGCGACGATGAGCTCAATATTCAGAGAAGGAATTTACCCAAATGACAAGCCAGTACAAGACGAAGCACCATCAAAGGAAACATCTCTGCAGGAAGGAATTGAACCAACTCAAGTGACAACTATGAACATAAGAGACTTTGATTTTTGCTTGTATGATCTATTTGATTAATTTTCTGAAATTGACTGGGAGAATTTACAAAGGCAAAATTTTGGAAATACCAAGTCCCTTATGTTTATTTCAGGGAGGGAAGAGGAAATGCTGCAGATTTACTACTTTTCATCGTCACTTACAGAGGAAATTGCATTAACATAATCCATGGATGTCCTTCGACGGATGGACTCATTGAAACAAAGAGGAAGATTTTGGAAATTTAAGATAAAGAAATTGGGCCAAAGGGTTTAGATTTCTTTTTTGGGGGGATTTGATTGACTGGAAATAACCAATGACATTAACATAACCAATACTTATATGATGTGGGAGAAATGGAGAACTAAAATGATTTCTATTACTGAAAGAAGTTAAGAATAGTACCTATTATTTAATCCTTTTTTAAACTATAAAAAGTAGTGTTTTTTATTTTATTTCTGTTCCTTTTTTCTTTTTAATTTTTCGCTTTCAATTTCTTTTTATTTTACTATAGATAAGTGAAGCATAAATACTTAGATTATGAGTAAGGTTAAATAATAAGTAAAAAAATATTTTATGGATGTTTGTAATATTAGGATTAAATTTTGATACTAAGGAGATTACAAATAAATGAAAAGATTGAGGGAGGTGTAGGGGAAGTCTTTAGATTCTACCTTTAAGTATATAGATATGTAGTTTCAACAATTGTTTATTAGAATTTATATTTGATGCTTACTTATACTGATTGTTGAATATTTTGTTTAAGTAGTATAAAAATAATAAAAATATTATTTAAAAAAAAGAAAGTCATCACTGGCAGACCATAAACTTTACTGGACATGGCTTTTCTTCGAAGGTTTTAAAAATATCCAAAAGATATCATGAAGGACTAGTTAACAGAGAGAGCAATGCCAAGCAGTTCTACTTAGAAACAAGTCCCATGTGGGTCTTACGTGGAAAGGTGGATGTCCTTTGGGGCACCAGCCTATTGTTGCCATTAAGTGAGTGAAGGGTAAGAGCATCTGAGCTTTAAGCCTAGTTTCTTTCACAACCTGTAGGATGTGACAAGTGTGTGTGTGGGAGGATTCTACCCACGGATTCTGCCTTGAAAATTCCCTTAGCCAACTATATTCCTATTGAAGTGGTTAGGGCATTCTTGCTAGTATAATCTACATTCCCGGCCATACACGTGCGTAGTAGGGAAATTACTCACAAACTTATGCATGAATGTATAACAAAAATGTAATAGCAGCAATATATAGAAAGACATTCCTTTTTTAATCTTTAGTATAGGTGTGCTTTTCCATATTTGCACCTACAGATATGTTGATCACAGTTAAAAGGATTGCCTGTTGAAGCTGCCCTATAAAACACTTTGCACAAAAAAAACCCTCTTTGCACAAAAGTGTACTCACTGGTTTTTCCGCACTTGGCGCCCTTTTCCATGTGTGTGTAAAAACCCCTAAATGCAACAGCAGTGTTGAGAATGGATGCACTTGTGGCTGTTGTCTGGCTCAGAAGAAAATTCACTACCAAATCAGTCTTTGAAGCTTGAGCAATACTGGCGTAGTCCCAGATACATTGCCACGGGGGGGGGGGGAAATGCTCACTTGGAGTTCTTAGAAGAACTAAGAGGCAGAGGATAAAATAAATAAATCAGCAGGGAATATTTATTACTTCTGCCATAAGAACAACACATTTTAGTTCTTAAATGTTACTTCTGAATGATCTCTTTTCTATCCTTGATAACTTAACACCGGCCATATAGTACTGGATAATTCTGTACAAACCAAAGTCAATATAGATCTTGTGTCTACACCATTTCTACATGAGGCTACAGTGGATTCACACAACCAGGCTTATTTCATACAACTAACTATTATTTGGGCTGCTTCCACATGGAGAATCATCTCCATGTAGCTGTTGCTGCTGCTGCAAATACAGAGGCATCAACAATGGCAACAGAGCATTCAGGCAGAAGTTTTCCTTCCACTTTCCTTAGTTCAGTCTTCTCGCCAGACAAAAAGAAAAAGAGCAGTTGACAGATCATAATAGCATAATAACATTATAATGATCTGAATGGCCTATTGTAACAATCCAACCAGCTTTCCCATTGGTAAAGGGGAGGGGTCTCCTTTGACCACCAAAAGGACTATTCTGGGGATCATGAGGATAGTTAGGGGAAACTGAGCAAAAAATCTGGCTGGATCCCACATAATGTACTCATTTCCAGCTTTCACCTTTAAAAAACACTCTAGCCGTTTTATTGTGGAATTATAAAGGGAAATGTTCAGCCCATAACTTTTCTCTTACAACATCACCACAAACAGGCCCAGATACTTACTGTAAGTGTTCTGTCAATTGCTGGTTTTGAAAAGCCCTCTGGTGCTTGGTGGGGGGCAGCTCTGGGGTAGTGCTAATGTGGGCAGAACCAGAAAAAATGCACACTTTCCTATCCACACATATATTCAAATATGCTTTGACAGTGATTTTTCTAAGATCGCAACAAAGCAGGGTGTGCTGCACTAATGTGCTGCATTAGTGTCAGTTCTGTCAGTGCTCCAAAGAAATGGTTTAACCAGCTTACATACTTAACCGTGCCCTTGGATTTTAAAAGTGTCACCCTCTAAATATGTGCACCCTCCTCTAAAAGTGGTAGATTCCAATTATTTTGAAGGTTTCCTGCTAAGAAATATATTCTCTTAAGACAATGGGATCTGTCAGTGGTAGATTCCAATTATTTTGAAGGTTTCCTGCTAAGAAATATATTCTCTTAAGACAATGGGATCTGTCAGTTTTACCCAAATAACATTACTAATGCTCACAGAATGCAGCTGCCAAAGTTCCTTTTCTAAAATCTCCAAATATGCTTTTTATTTTGCTGTGAATTTCCCTTGCATTCTCTTTTTAGCCATTAAGTTCAATTGCTACGTGTTTGATAAAAATCTGTGACGTATTTGTCTGTGAAGGATTTGTAGTCTCAGCAATAGATATTTGATCCTTAAACATGCTAAGCATTCATTGACTTAGCTGATATGGCTCAAGTCTTCTTAGTAGATGGAATAGGCACGACTGAATTTTTCTGGCAAAATAATTTTAAATGCATCTTTAGCTCCAGGGGCATATGCAAGTTCACCTTGCATCAAGGGATGACGCTCATGAGTGAAAAAGCCATTGCAAATGTAACACCACACACAGAACTTTCATATCACCTAAGATGTAGGACATTTCAATTGAAGAAGAAGAGTTGGTTTTTATGTGCTGACTTTCTCCACCACTTAAGGAAGAATCAAACCAGCTTACAATGGTAGATGGGGCTGAGAGAGCTCTAAGAGAGCTAGGGTTGCCAAGTCCCTTGTCGCCACCGGCAGGAGGTTTTTGGGGCGGAGCCTGAGACAGGCAGGGTTTGGAGAGGATAGGGACTTCAGTGCCATAGTCCAATTGCCAAAGCAGCCATTTTCTCCAGGTGACTTTTCTCCAACGCTCTTAACCACTACGCCATGCTGGGTGCAGATAACAACAACAGAGAAGTAACGTAAGGGTAGGTCCCTCCCCCAATGAGTTTGGAGTGTATATTTGATACATGGAAAGCAATAGACCATGATAAAATGATAGAACTGAGGATAACAGGGCAGAATGTGGGCAGCTCATTTGTTCATACTTAAGCTTATACGCTTAGGAATCTGCCTTATACTGAATCAGACCATTAGTGTATCAAGGTCAGTACTGTGTACTCTAAATGACAGCAGTTCTCTAGGCTCTCAAGCAGATGTCTTTCTTGGATCCTTTTTTAAAGTGGAGATGCCAAGTATCGAACCTGGATCTTCTGTATGCAAAGCAGATGCTGTACCACTGAGCCAAAGCTCAGTTCCAGTAGTAAACACTATGGGAATGTGCCAAGGGCTTTAGGGTTTAGAATGGAATTTATAGGAAGAGAGAGGCGATGCTACACAGGTGTTCGGACAGTCTGTTCAAAGACTGTTCAAAGGGTAGCGAGGGAGAAATCAAGTAACATAACTTGCACATCTAAACCAGACCCCTGCCATACCTTTCTGTTCTTGCTTTTGTAACCTTTCCAAGGTAAAATAGGCCATTGCCATACACAAATGCCTAAAAGTGACACTGCATTACGGCGCAACTGATGTAATATTACTTTTCTTCCTTGTTTAAGTCTACATGTGGAACTGGCCCCAAATGTTTTGGATGAACTAGAGAGGGCCCAGCTCAGTACCTTCCTGCTGTGTTCATCCTGCCAGCCTATCGAACTTCACTTCTGATTAGCTGCCCACCCTTTGCCCTTAATACAATAAAAGGACTTTTAATATATGAAAAAGAAGAGGAGCAGCAGAGCAATGCAAGATCTAGACCTGGAGACCTCCCTCACAGCTTTGAGTGGCTACAGAGCATCTACTGCCACACTAGTGCCCGTAGGGTGTATTTGCCTTCACTCTCTGTTTTCTCCCTATTACAACAAACAAACCCTTAAACACACACAGATAAAAAGGAAGACTGGGTGACAGGCCCATGTGGGTATAGTGATACACACTGTTCCAAAGCTCTTCAAGCTATAGCAAGAATCCTGTTCATGGTTGCTGGCCCTTTTAGAACAGAAGAGCTTCTCCCACCCTCTTGACCCCTAACCCAAAAGAATAGCCAAGCCAAAATTCCACTGAGCCTTGCTGGTAATACCCGACCTCTGGAAACGGTCCTGGCACCTTCCTGCAGCATGGGATGGAATACTAGTAGCTCGCTCCGAGAAGAAATCATCTACATGCAAGAGCTCTCTTGGTCTCAGATAGCAGGATTCTCTGCACAAAAGCTTAGACAACCTTCTACTGCCAGACTAGTCCAGGAATAAAAGTCTGGTATGGCCACAGCATAGAGTAGGGCTCCATATACGTGAGGGCCCTTTGGACCACAATGCAACCGCCTATGTCACCATGCACTGGTCCACTGGTGCTTGCAGAGGTCTCGACATCCTTAAACCAGCAAAATTAGATATTTGTTATGGTAGAAGGGGATTGACCAAAATTTGTTCTTTTCACTTTTCAGCAACTTGGACATATATTTTATTTATGTCTCTCCTGTGTACTAGAATAGAAATACTTTCAAAATTAGTCTTGGTGAATATATATATAACATACACACACAGTAGTAATGTATACTGAGTTACTATGTTACAGCTCACAGGAAAGAGCCTATGGTTCAAACAGAAGTGCCTGAATATATATATTCATTCTCCAATACATATTTTGCAACCAATGTATATTCTTTCTTTTTATATATATATAACATAAAACAAACAAATACAATAATAAAAAGAAAATAAAAAGAAAATACAAAAGAGTATCAATTATATGCTCTAATTAATACATTCATAGTTACAAAGTTATAAAGTTCAAAAAACAAAAATACCCTTTTGACCCTCCACCCACCTTAAAAAGTGACCCATCACCAGACTTCCGAAGAAGTGTCTAAACAGTTTTAAAAATTACATTATTAACAGTAAAATCGAAAAGTAATAAAACTTGTTTCTATAACTCACTAACTAAAATAGTAAAATCCATTTTTGCCAGTTTATCCCAATATGTGACGGCCTTTGCCCAAGTTTTTTTGAATTCTTCCATATCTTTTCCATGTAGGAATTCTGTTAATTTGGCCATCCTCATATACATCCATAGTTTCTCTCTCCAGTCACGAATTGAAGGTTTATTCACTTGCTTCCAAACTTTAGCTATTACAATTCTTGCAGCAGCAAAACTATATTGACAAATGACCCTATCATTGCTACCCATATTTTCTTGTGGAATTCCCAATAAACAAAATGCAGGTTTTCTTTTTACTCTCATATTAATCAAATTATTAGTTTCTCTAATAACTTTTCCCATGTTTCCAAATCAATGTTGTATCCTAACTCCTTCATCCATTTCACCATTACTGGTTTAATTCTTTCTTGTTCTAAATTAATAATTCTTCAATTAATAATCTATATATCCTTCCTATCAATCCTTTATTTCCCTTTATTAATATATTTTCCAATTTGGATTTATTTTTGTTAAATCCAACCTGTTTATCTTTATTAAATGTATCTTTTAATTTATAATACAAAAACCAGTCCTTAATATTAAGTTCCTCTCTACTTCTTAAAGCCCATTCTCCTTCCTTACATGCAGTAATTTCTCTATATACATCCATTTCTAAATTTAAATGTATCCCTCTCTTCATAAATGCTTCTATGAAGAGAGGGATACATGTGTATTCTTTCTTGACCTCAGTAATGTAGTAAACTGACAAAATGAGGATTAATAGAGTATCTGAGGAGCCATTTCATATATTCAGCTGCAGATTACTGCTAAATTAATTCTTATATGCCTCTGATGCACTGTAAGGCTTTGGGAGATATTTAATCCCTTGTACATATTATCTCTGAATTGCTATCGGGTTTCCTAAAACATGGATGCAGGAAGTATCAGAAATATTTTAGTATCACTGTTACAAGGAATTGATAGTTCATTAGATAATAGCGGAAAGGCTTCAGTTATTTATCTGTATAAGGGGGATTGGTAAAGGATGGACTCGTATTAAAATAATGAGCCAATGGGAACCTTGTGAATAAAACGCAACTGTGCCTTTTAAAAATGTAGATACATCTGACATACATTATTTACCTGAAGAAACACTTCGGGATGTTTTCTGTCCTGTGGGGTTAATAAAGATTAGCACAGTTATTTGTTTAAATATTCACATGCCTCCGTGTTAGAGACTTGCTCAAAGCAGTTCACAACATAAAAGGCAAAATCATAGAATGTAAAGTAATTACAATTAACAACCATTAAAAACCAGCCAATAAAACCTAGAAACATAAAATCCACATAAAGCACTTTTTAAAAATCCTGCAGGTTGCTGGTATTATGACAACATAAAACATTTCCTGTCTATAGATATAAGGCCTGAATCTAAAGCATCACTTTATCAGGTACACACATCCGAGGGATGGTTGGACTATCTCAAAGAGCACCTCTTGTCACACCTGCATGCTATGGGGCAAATCTCCTTGAATCTGAGAGAAGTTTCACAAGCAGTTTATGATATATATTATGATATTTACAGTCCAGTTTCAAGCTTTATGAATTTTTGAGGTCACATGTATGCCTCTGGGCTGTACCTGAAATGGATACCGGCTCCTCTGTCCAACATCAATAATAGCGCGCCCAGGACTGGGGAAGCATCTTTACTGCACCACTAGCTAGTGGGTTCTGGGGATACTTGAAACAGCAGAAACCTGCACCTATGAACCAAGAAAGGAGAATGTGTTAGGATGGTGGTGATATGTCAAGCACTGATTTTAATGTCGTTGTAAAAACATCTTTACTCTCATCACAAAACTGTTGCGTCAATAGCAAATGAAGGACAGAATGCACATAATTTTATGTGGTTGTTTGGATTGGAGCTTAAATGTCAGGACTGCTTGCATTATTCATCAGAGTAGTCCCATTGATACACTTGAGCATACATGGCAGAAAGCTTCTGTTTGCTCACTAAGTAATACGCTGTTTGCCAAATATGCAGGTTCCATTGACAGCCCTGGCAGCCGACACACATCCTTCAATATTACTCTAATGTATTCTTGGTAATAAAGTTTGCCTTGTGGTTCTTGAGGGCAAGTCTTTTGTCTTTATGCACTGTTGCAAACTTTGTCGAACACAGATTACATACTTGAAGCTTGGGGCTGCTGCCCAAACTATATAATTAGCCAATTATTTCAACAGTTATTTTCTTGTTTTAAAGGAATCATCAATGGGTGGTAATGTATGGTAAACCCATTAAACAACATTTACACTTGCGTCTTATTTACAAAGTCTCAGTAAAGTAATGAAGCAAACGCCATTTTTCTATGCAAGGGTAAAAAATAATGCTAAAATAACAGTATTATACTACAGGAAACCTGCAGTGGTAATGCTTGGACTATCTCATGCTTTTGTTTATACATTTATGTTTAAATTTATGTTATTTATAGTCTGCCTTTCTCACTTGGACTCAAGGAGGATTACAGAGTGAGTCAATACAATTGACAGGATGGGATATTCAGTGAACAATGCAATAGGAATTAGGATTGTAAAACCAACCAGAATTCAAAGCATAAGTATCAACATGACACATTAAATTATGAAACAATTACATAGTAGGATCCTAGTTTCAGCAAGCTATATGCAGTAGTACAGACCACAGTCCCTAATAATTCATCCAAGTAACTTTGTGAAATATTTAGTACAGTGTGACTCTGTTGCCTGCGTAGAAAAGCCCTAATTCACTTTTGCATAGCTTGCGGAAAGCCAGGAGAGTGGGAGGAGAAGACCCTGCTCCAATGAACAAAGTTGTCATGGTAGATCATAGGGAGACAGGTGGTCTCGCAGATAGGTATGTGATACCTAATACATTGAGCCAAGAAACTGATGGGCAGCCAGTGAAGTACCTGAAGGATGGGAGTAATATACATGCTCCATTCAGCTCCTGATAATAGCTGACCTGCAGCATTCTGCACCAACTGGAATTTCCAAATTGATTTTGAGAGGAGACCAATGTACAGTGCATTATAGTAGCCTAGTCTTGATTTTACTGTGGCATGGATCCAGGTGGCCGGATCAGCCGTATCAAGGTAAGGGGCCATCTTACAGGCTAGGCGGAGTTGGTAGAAAGCCTTTTTTTTTTGCAGCTGCATAAACTTGCTTTTCTAGTAATAACATTGGGTAAGAAATCCTGCCAATCTTCATCCAATACACCAAGAAACTTTTTTCAGAAAAAGTGTTCCCAAATAAATAATGTCAGTACTTGCTCCTGTTAACGTTGCAAACACAATAATCTCCATCATTCACTTAAGATCCAGCAATACTACACTAATATTATCTCACACATATGCAAAAAAATTTTCTGCTTCATGCACTAAAGTTGGGAAAAAAATAACCTTGAATTCTAAAAAACACTAGAAAGAACATACCATAGTGTATTCAAATATTCGATCCTAACCTTGAAAACATAATACTCTAACTGGTCTTTATCATGTCTTGTGGTTAGTAAAGCAAGAATTTTGGCATGTCTCCAACCATCTGCAGACTTTGTAGAGCAAGATTTTTCAACTCCCTTCTCCTGGTGTAGCTCATTGGACCCTCTAACATAGCAGATCAGCATAGGGAGCTAAGTGGGGATCTGCAATGGGAGGAAAGTATTGGTGGAAATTGCTGCCCTCTCCTCCCAAATGGAAATGCCGTTCCATCAGAGAAACAGTGCCACTGTCCTGTGCTCTTCTTTTCCTCAACTGGCAGAAAATTCCAAAGCAGGTATGCTTCCTTTCAGAGAACAGAGCTGTTCCTTGCCTGTGGGGTCCAGATTCAGATCAGGATCATGGCACAAAGGGATTTCTAAGTCTCCTCCTCCCATGTTCTTTTCCTGATCTTTTTGTGCAGTTGTGAAAATTCCCGATACCAGTATGCTTATATTTTCATAACAGGAAAAATGCCACACCCTTCCAGTTGTTTTAGATTAGGAAAAGATGTGTATATGGGAAGGGGGAAGAAGGCATGGTCCTAATTCCTATATACCTGGTAAGATACTTTTTTTAAAGCCAGGAAATTCCTGAGACAGAACTCCTGGCATAGCATCCAGGTAGGCCCTTAGTGACAGAATACAAAGGAAGGCCCCAA
Source organism: Euleptes europaea (assembly GCF_029931775.1). NCBI lineage: Eukaryota > Metazoa > Chordata > Lepidosauria > Squamata > Sphaerodactylidae > Euleptes > Euleptes europaea. Next base: position 30,646,277 of record NC_079320.1, on the reverse strand, counting down.
GCTGAATCCTTGGCATCTCTAGTGAAAGTGTTTCACTTAACAGGTGTTGGGCAAGACTTCTTTGCCTGAGACCCTGGAGAGCTGTTTCCTGTCAGAGATAATGCTGATTAGTATAGGAAAGCGTCATACAACTATGATGATATAGGAGATCTTGGACTATAGTTCTAGTGTTTGCTATGAAAACCTATACTCAAGGGGAATGTAGTTTCATAGTGCTTAAAGGCAGTCTAGATCTTATTGTTAAAAGTGTGATTATGTACAATCCATTATTGTTTTGGATGGAAGTAATTTAGAGCCGATTACAGTAGGATGATTTAAAAAACACAAGTTATAGGACATATTGCAGAACACCTCCACTAGACTGGCCCAAGAAACAAGAGCAAACAGTTCATTTATAATTTGTAATTACAGGTCAGCTAAAAGTCCTTGCAACCCAATCCTATTCAAGTTTACTCAAAAGTGGGATTTACTCCCTTGCAAACAGACATGGGGAGCAATGCAGGTCTATTCAAAAGTAAGTCATTTTATTCAATGGGGCTTACCCCCAAGAAAGTGTTCTTGGTCCTATTAGTCACAGGTAGTTAATTTTAGGAGCCCCGTGGCACAGAGTGGTAAGCTGCAGTACTGCAGTCCAAGCTCTGCTCATGACCTGAGTTCGATCACAACAAAAGTTGGTTTCAGGTAGCCGGCTCAAGGTTGACTCAGCCTTCCATCCTTCTGAGGTCGGTAAAATGAGTACCCAGCTCGCTGGGGATAAAGGGAAGATGACTGGGGAAGGCACTGGCAAACCACCCTATAAACAAAGTCTGCCTAGTAAACGTCGGGATGTGACGTCACCCCATGGGTCAGGAATGACCCGGTGCTTGCACAGGGGACCTTTGACAACTATTTCCCCCCCACAACCTCAGTGACCCCTACTCCATGCCCAGATGGCCAAGATGCCCTCCTTCTCATGAACTGCCTAAGGTCATAGAATCAGCATTGTTGACAGATGGCCATCTAGCCTGTTCTTGAAAGTCTCCAGGGAAGGAGAGCTTACCACCTCCCCAGGAAGCCTGTTCCACCGAGGAACCGCTCTGTTAGAAAATTCTTCCTAATGTCTGGACGGAAACTCTTTTGATTTAATTTCAACCCACTGGTTCTGGTCTGACCTTCTGGAGCAACAGAAAACAACTCAGAACCATCCTCTATGTGACAGCCCTTCACGTACTTGAAGATGGTTATCATATCCCCTCTCAATCTTCTCCTCTGCAGGCTAAACATACCCAGCTCCTTCAACCTTTCTTCATAGGACTTGGTTTCCAGACCCCTCACCATCTTTGTTGCCCTCCTCTGGACACGTTCCAAGATCCAGCTTGGTGTAGTGGTTAAGAGTGGTGGTTTGTAGTAGTGGTGGACTCTGACCTGGAGAACCGGGTTTGATTCCCCACTCCTCCACATGTGCGGCGGACGCTAATTTGATGAGCTGGATGTGTTTCCCCACTCCTCCACAGGAAGCCAGCTGGGTGACCTTGGGTTAGTTACAGCTCTTAGCCCCACCTACCTCACAGGGTGTCTGTTGTGGGGAAGGGAAGGTGATTGTAAGCCGGTTTGCTCCTTCCTTAAGTGGTAGAGAAAGCCGGCATATAAAAACCAACTTCTTCTTCTTGCCTACATCCTTCTTAAACGGCGGTGCCCAAAACGGAACACAACACTTCCGGGGAGGTCTAGCCAGAGTGGAGTAAAGCCACACCATCACTTCGCGTGATCTGGAGGTTTCACCTTGGATCGGCCGCTCTCTGAATGCCCATCTCCCCCAGCCCAATTCTCAGAACTCAACCAAAAGCCCCGTGCAGAGTTCTGAGAATTCATTTTTTTAATATATTTTTTTATTTTTATAACATAAAACAAAACAAACAAATACAATACTAAGAAGAAAACACAAAAGAGTATCAATTATATGCTCCAATTGTTACATTCAGGATTACATAATAATAAAATTGAAAAATAGAAAAGACCCTTTTGACCCACCATAAAAAGTGACCCATCACCAGACTTCCGCAGAAGTGTCCAAACAGTTTTAAAAATTACAATACGAACAATAAAATAGAAACGTAACAAAACGTATTCCTAGAACTCGCTCACTAAAGTAGTAAAATCCATTTTTGCCCGTTTATCCCAAGACGTGACGGCCTTTGCCCAAGTTTTTTTTTTGAATTCTTCCCTATCTTTTCCATGTAGGACACTGGTTCCCAACCAGGGGTTCGCGAGAACTAAATTAAGGTCCGCAAAACAAAGTTCTGAACCCATAATAAATTAATATTTTCAATTAAAAGTTCTCTATTATAAATAAATAAATAAATAAATAAATATTCAAATATTATTCTAATTTTAATGTTTTACTAAGAGTTATGATTAAAGTGTATTTTCAAATTCTCTGAATTTTTATTTTGAACCTTGGGGTCCCTGCACCGAACAAAAAAGTCCTAGCGGTCCCTGGTCAAAAAAAGGTTGGGAACCACTGAAGTAGGAAGTCTGTTAATTTGGCCACCCTCCTAGACATCCCTAGTTCTGAGAATCCCGACGGGGGCAAGGGGCCTCCAGAGAGCGGCCGACCCAAGGCGAACCCCCCCCCCCCCACGTGCGTTGCGCGCCCCCTTCGCCTTTGGACTCTCGGACGCCCCCAGCCCCCGCGGGAGAGAAGGGCGCGGGGCGGGGCGGGGGGAGCCGCGCGGGAGGCGGCGGCCCCGCCCTCTCCTCGCCTCGCCTCTCCTCTCCCAGCCAGGGCTGGAGAGCCGAGGCGCGATGGAGCAAAGCGCGCCGGGCCGGCACCATGGCGCTCGCCCGCGTCCTGCTGGCTGCCGCGGCGGCGCTGTGGGGGACCTGCCCCGCCGACGCTTCCCAGCCGCCTCCTCTCCCCGTCCAGCACCGCCAGCCCGGCGGCGGCGGCGGCGGCGGCTGTCCCCGCGGCGGCCGCTTCGTGGACGTGACCGAGTCGGGCGCGGCGTGCCTGCCCTGGGCGGACGTGCCCGCCTTCGTGGAGCGGACGCCGCGGGGCGGCGGGCTGCGCGGCCAGCGCAACTTCTGCCGGAACCCCGACGGCCGCAGCCGGCCCTGGTGCTTCTACAGGAACGGCCGCGGCAGGGTCGACTGGGGCTACTGCGACTGCCGGCGGGGTGAGCGGCGGGGCGGCGCCGCCGGGGGGCGCTGCGGAGCTGCCCCCGGGGCCAGGGCGCGGCCGGGCGGGGCTGCCTGGCTGGCTGGCCTTCGGGGGGCGGGGGCCGCTTCCCTCCGCCCCTCCGAACAGATGGGGCAGGACCGCTTGAACGCTGCTGGCATCCGTTGCCTTTCTCGCCGGCGCTCCAGGCGGACTACAACCCTCCAGCTAGGGCGGTGGAAGGCAATGCGCGGAAAAAAGGCCCTTTACGCGCGGGAGGTTGTGCCTTGGATTTGCCACTCTCGAGATCGTGGGTTCTCAGCAAGGGGGGGATTTCCCCCCCCCGGGGGGATTTGAGGGTCCCGGGGGGGAATTGGGACCGCTGTTCAGCAAAGTGTGCTGTCCTGTCGATGGTGTACAATTTGGAACATTGTGGTTTGTTTTTTTAGTTTGATCCGCGGCATCCAATAAAGTTTGTTTTAATTTAATCGGCGACATTCAATAAAGTTTATGACTCTCTTGGGAAGGGGGGGATTGTATTCTGAACAATGGGGAAAGGGGTGATGGAGCAGAAAAAGGTTGAGAACCGCTGCTCTCCGTGCGCGTTTTCCCCCTCCCGATTCTCAGAACTCTGCCCGGGGGCTTGTTGAGCTTTGAGAGTTTGGATGGGGAAGATGCGCATCTAGAGAGCGGCAAATCTAAGGCCAAACCTCCCCTGCGTAAATGGCCAAATTTAGGGCGCTTTCACACATGCCGGATAACGAATGCACTTTCGATCCGCTTTGCAGCTGCATTTTACTGTGCGATAGGGCAAAATGCACTTGCAAATGATCGTGAAAGTGCATTGAACGTGGATTTGGAAGTGCATTATTTGGCATGTGTGAAAGTGCCCTTAAAGGTTGCACTAACGACACGGTGTAATAGAGACACACACACACACACCATCGAAAAAAGTAATCCTAAGCCCAAATACAGAAATAGGGATGTCACTGGTGCAGCCCATCTTGGACCACCAGTTAGAGACTGGTGACTTGCCCTCAGAAGGGTTGGCTTTGGAAGTTTTATTGGGTGATGAGGTTGGAATGGCCTTATTGGTTGCTAGATATATGTGTAGAGTGTGGGGCTTTGTTATTACAGATACTGGTGTGGTAGTTTAAGTGCACTGCGGGCACTTGGATGTTATACATTTCTGGTATGATTTATTTTACAATGTTTATCCTGCTTTTAAAGACCAAATATGGACTCGGAAAGTTGAAACTTACAGCCTACTGATTATGAGTGTGCGTGGAGGTTGGATGTGCCCGAGGTGGGGTAGATACCTCTACTGGCGTTTATGCATCGACATTTATATGTATTGTTCTTGGTGATGTGTTGAGGGTTGACTGTATGTCTGAACTGTATTGATTGACATGTGTCTTAGATTTGCTGGTTGGTAGGTGTATGCATAAAAGAGAGAGAAAAAACACTACGCATTTTCTTCTAATGGTGTATATGTTGGAGGTTCGCATTCTTTGCTTGAACATGTGAGCATTTTATGTGTCCTACTTGGTCTGTCACTGTTAGTCACTAGTAAGCACACATAGAATGGCTATCTATAACCTTTGCTTTATTCTAAATACTAGATTTCACAATTAGATGTCAGCATGGCTGATTCCGCCCTGTTCTGATTTCGGTGTGCAAACGCTAATTACAGTGTAATTTGATGTGGTACGGTTAAGTGGTGTATGGATAACACCTGTGTGTGTTTGAGCAGTGTTTACTGCATAATAGACAAGGGCAGGGAAGACCCCTGAAGTATGTAGAAAATTTATATAAATGACCCCATACTAGTCTCTAATATCCAGCTAGAAATGAAGGTTACACATTGCACATTGCCCTCATGCTGTCTTAGAATATTAGCAGTGGGTAGCAGCACACAGATTTGATCCTTCGACCATCAGGGCTGGAGTTAGGCTAAAATGAAGGAAGTAGCATCTGTGGATAAGTTGGGAGATGGGAATTAAAAAGAAGAAAAATCCTCCTCTTTTGCCTGCTCCTCTCCAAAACGTTTTAGAAAACTGCAAACATAAGGGATAGGAGGAAAATGTAACAAAAGTAAAGATTTACAAAAACCATACTTTGTGTGTTTTGATGATTAATTTACACTAGTATTTTCATTTTCAGAATGCTTGTAACCATAGTCTTTCATTTAGAAGATGTCATTTGCTAGAAAAGTATTCTACTAAAGAGAAAATCTGGTTGGATAATTGTGCCCAGTGAGTTTTTGTCATAAGCCAAATTCAGTGAGATGCCATTTTCGCTATGTTCTTCCCATATGGTTAGATGAGAAAGTGATGGTATGCATTATGTATCTTAGCAAAGAAATCACTCACAAATACAGCAAGGGATTTATTGTTAGTTATGGCTTTGTCACCAAGAAGGAGATAGCCTTCCCAACCCATCTCTTCTGTCTGTATCTATCATTTTACTGTATTATATAATAATATGTTTCCTTTGTCTGACAGATTCCAGTTTGTGTTCTCTTTTACACTTCTTAAAACTTTCCATAGTAATTTAAATATTTACCAAGCATACTGAAGATGAGGAAGTGGCAAAACCATTTTCTCTAGCGAGATAATGCTATCAGGGGTCTCCAACCTTTTTGAGTCTGTGAGCGTCTGGAATTTTGAGAAGGGGTGCTGCTGCAGGAGATAGAGTGCAATGTAATGCTTCCCTCCTTGCTTTACAAAAGAATTGCAGAAGGGGAATAAAAAGAAACAAAGGAAAGCCGGGGTGGGGGAAGAGAAAAGGAAATAAGAAAGAAAGCCTGAAAAGGCAATGGAACCACACACTAAGGAAATCCTGAATGCTTATTAGTCCTGATCCTCCAGTGGTTATGGCAGCTATAGCAGCTCTGGGAAACACTTTTATTGGAATGTAGGCAGCCAGTAACAAGCCCTGCCTTTCAATGACCCCACCTACTTTCTGGAAAGCTTGGTGGGTGCCAGGGCAAGTAGAGGTGGAAGTCATGGTGCCTGCGAGCTCCACTTTGGGGAACCATGTCTTACATGTTATTTTTCAATGTTAAACAGTTTTAGCTTGCAATCTATAGGAAGGATTAGGTTTAATGCTGCTGTGCATAAGCCAGTGTTGTGTAGTGGTTAGAATGTCAGATTAGGAACTGGGAGACACGTTTGAACTCCTCCTCTGCCATGGAAGCTTCCTGAATGATCATGGGCCAGTCACAAACAGCCTATCCTACCTCACAGGGTTGATGCGACGATAAAATAGAGGGGAGAATAATGATTTATGCTGCTTTGGTCCCCACTGGGGAGAAAGGCAGGTTATAAATAAACTCTAATTTGCTTTAGTTCAGTCCTTCTGGGGATGTGTTCTGCAAATCTGGCACAAAGTTAAAGAGACAGCATATAGTGAACATATGCATATTACACATGCATACACACCCCGCTGGTATAGCTTTGCCTCTGGTGTATTGAGCTGGAAAGTAGGCAACAGTTCCGAGAGACAGACGGCAGTCCAGGCATGACTGTGTGCTACAGCCAATTTTGTTTCCTTGTCTAGGAGAACCACTGTCATACCACTTGTGCTGTAGATGACCATCCATACTTCAGTTGAAACTTTACTTAAACTAAGCACTAGTTTATACAAGAGCCCCTGAATGAGGCTGTGCATGGTAATAAGCCTCTGTGTGACTGTATCAACTAACGTTTCTGACAGCTGCTGAAGACACCAGTAGAGACCCCTACTCCAACCCTCTCTCAGTGCCGTCTACTTGCTCCCTCTTCTTTCCTCTGGCACATTTCTGCTCATGGCCTTGGAGGAACAGAAATAAGGAAAGTTTAGCTCTTTCAGATTTTTTTTGGGTGGGTGTTGCTTCTAAAGAAAGGAAGGAATTGCCAGGGGGGAGAATAAATGAGCAAATGGTTAGCAGCTGAGAAAGGGCTCGAGTGGGGTCTGTACACGTGTCTTCAGCAGCTGTCAGAAGTGTTAGCTGCTGCTGTCACATAGAGGCTTCTTACTCTGTGGCATCTCATTCACAGGCTCCTGTATGAACAAGTGTTTAAAATGAGGACTTCGTCATTGGGTCCTTCAAGAGTAGACCAGTTGTATGTTTCATTAGTGTATCTGCATCCCATGGCGTCACGTTTATTTGTGGTAAGCAAAGTCATTCCTTGTAAGCATTTCCTTCCACAACAGAATTGAAATGCATCTCCAGATGTCTCTGCGATGATTCATTCTACTCATCTATCTCAGTATAAACATGAGGCATGTTCAGTGCTTCAGCAGTCATGCTCAAAATTGAAAACACTGATTTGCTTCTTGAGGAAGTCAGACTGCACCTTTGGGGTCTTCTGCATCGCTTATCTTTCCCAAGTTCAATCTTTTGGGAAACTGGACTCCCCCCTGCTTACCTGCAGCATCATGGTGCATTTATACAACTTTGGGGGTCTTCCCTGATCTTTCTCAAACTTGCTTTGCTCAAAGCATTTGGGAAAGATCGCAGTAAAGCCTGAAAGGCTGCTATGTGGGTGGAGAAATTGGATTTTCCTGCCCACTTGTCAACCATTTTCCCTGACCCAGTCCCCATGGCAGCCATTTCCTCCCCCCCCCACCCCACACACTGGGAGGCTTTTTATTTTTTCAAAAATTCAAAACTTGAATTATCATTATATTGATTCACCATTGTAATAGGTTTAACAGGTTCTCTGAATTCCCAGGTTTCATTAAAAAAGTAATCCACTTTGCAGAGATAGAAGGAAAAAAGGCATGTCTTTGCAAGGGAAGGTACTAGAGACTTACTTTCTTTTTATTGAAAGCTGGGGAATTCAGAGAGCCTGCTACACCTATCGTTACAATGGTATACCAATATAATCATATTCTAGTGCTGGTTTTAATAAATTTTGAAAGCCCTTGTGGCCCAGTGGAGCAGGGGTGGCTACTTTTGGGGACTGGGACAGGGAAACTGCAGGAAACCCTGACATGTGGAGGCCCCGTTGCTGCCGTGCTTTATCTGTAGCTGCACCAGCAACAGGTAAACCACAAGACACCTTTTATTTCAGCATATTCTACATGTTCAGTATAATTATACAAATTGTTGCTTATAATGGATGTTTTACCAGTACGTATAAAGAACAGCACTATTTTCTTCTACTAAGGAACGATGAATGTAAGCGCCGTAAAGTCACAGCCGACTTACGATGACCCCAACAAGGGGTTTTCAAGGCAAATGAAAAGCAGAGATGGTTTGCTATTACCATATTCTGCCGAGTCTTCCTTGGTGGTTTCCCATCCAAGTACTGACCTTGCTTATCTTCTGAGACCTGACAAGTTCAGGTTATACCATGCCACCTTCCCTCTCACTAAGGAACTAGAATGTTTTAAAATACCATTTTAAAAGACTTTCCCCCACCCCTTTACTGAATGCAGCCAAAAGGAGTTTAGCTTTAAAAGGGGGAAATGGAGCAGGTCCTTTCCTACCATTACCCCCGATAAAAGGTATCCCAAGCCAGTATCCCAACCCCAGTTATCTGCATTTGGAAAATAAAAATAAAGTATTTAAAACTATAACCAACTAATCATAAAGCACTGTTTTCACAGTTCCAACTATACTGCTTGAAACGACTTGTCCCTCTTATACCATTGAGTGCATAACAATAGAATGTGAATATTTTTCTCGTGAGATCATCTAGGAATAGAAATGCTATGTAGACTTTTTATCTTCTGCAAAATGGACGTATGGATTTAATATTCCTCAAGCTGGAAGTTACTAGATAAACAATAGATAAGCCTTTCCAGTGTGTGAACTAATTTATTTTATTTTTAACCATTTTAATACATATCCTATACTTTAAAAAAATCCATCCTGGTAGTTACATCATCATGATAAAATCAAAAGTAGACTCATTAAAATGAAATATGGTAATAAAACAGTGAAAGCATTGATCTTTATCAAAGTCAGACACAGACGTTTCAGACAGGTAGCTGTGTTGGTCTGCAGTGGAAGAGCTAGATTCGAGTAGCCACTTAGAGACCAACAAGATTTCCAGGCTATAAGCTTTTGAGGGGCAAAGCTTTGTTAAAGTGTGTCTGACAAAGGGAGCTCTAACTCTTAAAAGCTTATGCCCTGAAACTCTTGTTTGCCTCTAAGGTGCTACTGAACTCAAATCTAGACCCAAATGTCTAAGTCATGAGAGCTGAGAATTAATTTTAAAATCCTGGCAGAAGAAGAACATGTTCACGAACCATCTAAAAACCCAGTAAAATAGAAACTACTCCTAAAGGTAAAGGTAGTCCCCTCTGCAAACACCGGGTCATTATTGACTCATTGGTTGATATCACATCCCAAAGTTTACTAGGCAGACTGTGTTTATGGGGTGGTTTGCCAGTGCCTTCCCCAGTCGTCTATACTTTACCCCCAGCAAGCTGGGTACTCATTTTACCGACCTCGGAAGGATGGAAGGCTGAACCAACCTTGAGACGGCTACCTGAAACCGACTTTCGTCGGGATCAAGCTCAGATCGTGAGCATAGCTTTGACTGCAGTACTGCAGCTTACCACTCTGCGCCATGGGTCTCTTAGAAACTGTTCCTGCTCTGGTTCCATTTCAGAAATGTTAGAAAAATGTTTTAAAATGATATATGGTGAAGTAAAATTAAATATGGAAGTAATTGTATTTATGTACTTATGTCAGTTTCTTGGAAGTCGTTAGTATCTTGCAACATGAACCCCTCTAATTATTTCCACCCGACCAACACACAGGACAAATTCCACAACCCGTCTAATGTCTGTTATTTACAAGTAACCCATTGATCAGTAAAGGGATGAGCTATAACACTATTGAGGACCCTTTGCAGATAAGGGCATAGCTGTACGTGCAGGAGCTTTAAATGTGTAGTAACTCAGATTTTCATGGAATAGAGTGATGGACACCCATATAATAACATGAAATGACCTCTTCTGCTGAAATCGAGAGAGTTTCTTTTTGTCCTTTCTGTCACCCACCCATCCATCCTTATCCACTGCCTGTGGCAAGTGTTAACAGAATAAATCTCATCAGCGCTACTCTGAATTCCCCTTCCAGCTTGCACTGGAAAGTGTAACATAACCTTCTGTAAAGGGTAACAGGAGATATCAAATGCTTCTGACTTGGGGCAGATCCAGTGGGGCTCTAATTGCCAGGATGAATATAAGCAGAATGAACTGGCTCTTGGTGACATCACGTTACAGCCTCTGGGTGCAGTCCAGAGCGCAAGGCACATGTAAGCCCAGCTGAAATTCCGGTGTCTTAAATAATTGCTTTCCAAACCAATGTTTTTTTAAAGTTAGCTTGGTAACAATCAGTCCCAATGAAGAATGTTTAGGGTCATGCTGCTAGATACTTCATTGAGTGCTTGGGTTGGTCCCATTGAAATCCTGCTGTTTTCAATGAGACTTAAATGTGATTAGCTTTCCTTTCTTTGCATCCATAACATATATTTTTCCTACCTCTCGCAGTAGGCAGTAGAAAGTAGTCCTTTCTGTCATGACATAAGACATAGGTTTACAAAATATCACCTGTAGTCGAATATTAGAAAGTTTTGGGTTCCTTACAGAATTGCAGCGATCTCTGTATAATTCAGTAGTTAGAAGCGGAGTATATCTAAGCATTATGTCTCAGCATAACTGTCTTGAAATAAACCCTGTATTATGCTTGCATAAACAAGACAATGAGTTGTGATCAAGGATTTTATTTATGGTATTTAGAAACTTTTACCCCACTGGGGACCCAAAGTGGCTTACAAAACACAGTTTAAATGAACAAAAAACCCAAAGAGGATGCGGAATTTATTCTTTAAGGAAGAGATGTTTTGTATTGAAGGATCGTCATGCTGAGTCCAGATTGAGGGTCTCCAGAGAACCCCTCTTGGCAGCACAAATCAATCAGTTGCTGCGCAGTAAGCCCAAAATGAGGCGCCATAGGCAAAGAGTGAAGGAGGAAGGAATAAAATGGCAAATGTCTCTCCCGTCACTGATTTTTCGGGTGGCAGTTTCCAGGCAAGCTGGTTCAAGTTGATGATGAACTGATAACACTTAGGAAACTCTACAAGCATACCTTGGAGATATTGTGGGTTCAGTTCCTGACCACTGCAATAAAGCCAGTATTGCAATAAAATGAGTCACACTATTTTTTTTTGTTTCCCGGTGCATATAAAAGTTATGTTTACACTATACTGTAGTCTATTAAGCATGCAATAGCATTATGTCTAAAAAATCAATGTACTGTAGTAATAATGAAAAGGTTTGAAATATTTCAAGAATTACCAAAACATGACACAGAGACACGAAATGAGCCCATGCTGTTGGAAGAATGGTGCCGATATACTCGCCCGAAAACGAAATATCTGCAGGGAACAATAAAGTGAAGCGCAGTAAAACGAGGTATGCCTGTATTTCTTAGCAAGTAGGAGAGCAGGTTGTGAGCCAAAGTGTCTCTTGCCCTTTGGTCTGTGTCCTTACGGAAAGTGAAGCTTTAAAGATACCTGCAAAGGGGGCAGGGTGGATGCTTATCACAAGTCTCAACAGTTGGTTAGGGTGTTACAGTATCCGCTTTTCCAGGAAAGAGCCTGGTTCAAAGTTTGCCTCTGCCAGAGGGTTGGCAACCTCCAGGTACTAGCTGGAGATCTCCTGCTATTACAACTGATCCTCAGCCGATAGAGATCAGTTCCCTTGAAGAAAATGGCCACTTTGGCAATTGGTCTCTATAACATTGAAGTCCCTCCCCAAACCCTGCCCTGTTCAGGCTCTGCCCCAGAAACCTCCTGCTGGTAGCGAAGAGGGACCTGGCAACCCTACAGATTACTGAATGGCACTTTATGTGGGGCTGCCTTTGAAAACTGTTCAGACACTTCTATTGGTCCATAATGTGGTATCCACATTATTGTCAGGGGCTAGATACTTGAATGAAGTTTTTCTATTCCTTGGCTCAGTTGTCAACCAAAAGGGAGACTGCAATCAAGAAATCGGAGGGAGATTAAGACTGGGAAGGGCAGCCATGAAGGAACTAGAAAAGATCCTGTTGACCAAGAGCAAGATAATTCATACCATAGTATTTCCCATTACTATGTATGCATGTGAAGGTTGGACAATGAAGAAAGCTGACAGGAGAAAAGTTGATTCTTTTGAAATGTGGTGTTGGAGAAGAGTTTTATGGATGCCATGGACTGCCAAAAAGACAAGTAGATCAGATCATGCCCAAACTCTCCCTAGAAGCTAAAATTACTAAACTGGGGCTATTGTACTTTGGTCACATTATGAGAAGACAAGAGTCACTGGAAAAGGCAATAATTCTAGGGAAAGTTGAAGGCAGCAGGAAAAGAGGAAGACCCAGCATAAGATGGATTGACTCAAGGAAGCCATGGCCCTCAGTTTGCAGGATGTGAGCAAGGCTGTTAACAATAGGGCCTCTTGGAGGTCATGAATTCATAGGGTCGCCATAAAGTCAGAAGCAGCTTGAGAACCCTTAACACACAACACACAGAGATACTTGAATAGTGTCACCCATGTGCCGAAAGATCTGCATGGGCTGCCTGGTTTTCCCCGAGCACAATTCAGAGTGCTGATAAGGCCCAAAGTGACTTTTAGCTATTTTATGTTCTATTTATTTTATACTGCTCAGTGTGTGTTTTAAGCCAGGGCACAAAATAGCATGTTTTTATTGCCTTCAGCTTCTTTTTAACGGCTGTGTTTTAATGGTTTTGTTTTGGCTCTAAGCCACCTCAAGCAGATCTCTGAAGAGGTAGCATATAAATTTCCTAAATAAATAATTGATTATAATATCCTCTGGTATCTTGGGTATCCCTTTTTCCTTTTGCTGCCCCAAGCAAAAATTGTTCCTGGTTTCTGGCCAATATTTGGCCCAATTTTTTGGAGCCCTGTTCAAGTCATCTTTATTTTTTGACCTTCACCAAAGAAATAGTCACAGCAATATACCTTGTTAAAGTTCAGACAATAATGATCATATCTGAGAAACATAGTTTTGATTCTCCTAGTGGGTGTTCCTTCATGCCTCTTCTAAATTATGTTTTTATAGCAATCCACAGATGTTCTACATTATCCAGCCAGTACCTTCATTGTTGAGTCTGCGTTTATTGTTGCTGTTACCCACTAATGACTTCATTGGCATGCTTGGCATGCTCTCCTGAAGATGAGTCTTAAAGAGTGTTGTGACTCTGCATAATGTCTTGATTTTCGAATGAGATCATAAATTTGCAGAAAGACACATATTATATTACAGAAACTAAACGCTGCAACAGAAAGAGGTGTCCTTTATCTGTCATGTCTCTCTGTTTACAAATATGTCTGTTGCTGTTTTGCTCTATGTTCCACAGGGGCAACTGGAAATAATTTCATCTTAACTGAACCAGCTTGACGTAAAACAAACTAGGCTATGTTCATATTCCATGATAAACCTGTTTTGTTTAAAATATGGTTTGTACAAAAAAATTCTGATTACTCTACCAGTTGTAAGTAATCCTAGTTTTAGCATAAATCCCATTTTTGTCTGCTTTACCGGTGCTTTCCTGCCAGGAAAATATCCTCCCTTTACTAGGATCTCAGCAGCCAGGTTGCAGTATTTCAGCAGAAAAGTTTTAAAGGAAGCCTCTGGCAAGAAGTTGCTAAATTGGAATTCATAAACAGATTAGATTCTGTCAGAATTGGAATCAGAAGGGATCTGGGATTGTTAGCTTGTCGTTGTTCCTCCTTACAGGTATATGCACACAATTCAGATTCATCAAACTTTGCCAATTTTTCAGCTGTCGGAAGTACTTTATGCATTTTTACTCTTTTGATAGGATTTTGTTTTAATTATAGTAAAATATCAAACACCTTGTCCTGGGAAACTGACAGCCCATTCCTGACCTTTTGGCGGCCGGGGATTGCATAGCCAGGTGCTACCTCCAAAGCTGTTTCCCAGCCGCCGAAAGGCTTTAAAAAACCTTTTGCCGGCTTTTAAAATTTTAAGCGGGGCATTTTGCCCCGTTGAGAATAGCGATGCTGCGCCTGCCAGGCTGAAAGGGGACAGGAAGCTGCCTACTGGCAGCTCTGCCCCCCCCCCCCGGCACGCCCTGGGAACGCTGCCGTGGCAGCACTGGGAGACCGGCATCTGGGCCTCCCCATCAGTGTTGGGGCCACTCTGCATGGTGTAAGTAGCCCGGGCGCCAGCGCAGGGCCCCCCAATGCCGGCGCAGCCCCCTTTTGGCCTCCTAAGGACTTTTGTCTTTGGAGGTCAGGAATGGGGTCTTTTTGAAATAATTCCTCCCTTTTCCCATTGCTGCTTGTAGTGTAAAAATATCTCTGCCTACTGGATGTCTACTTCGTGTATCTGATGAAGTGGGCTATGTTTTGTACAGACTTTTTGTTATTTTATATGCAACATGTAGCCTTTATAAAAATGACATGAAAAGAATGACCTCTTCGATAAAATGAAACAGGCTGCTTCCAGTATGACTAGAGATGTAAAATTTTTGGAAACCCTGAAGCCATTATTAAAAGTTTTTTTTTTTTAATGCTTAGGAAGATTGAAATATATGGAATATATAAGCACCTGTTTGTCCTACCGTTGGGCCAGACTGTGTTGGGGTTACCATGAGCATATCTGAATATTAACTTTAAATTTATAATATTGAAAACGATTCAATAGTATTTAATCATTTCATACACATAGCATATTCTGACCAAAATAGTTGTGTTAAATATATGTTTTATCTATTTACAGAGTACACAGGAATTATCATCATCTGACATAATAATATTAATACTGCACATTCTGAGTGATTAAAACCTTGTCTTAAAAAAACATTTCACTCATTACAAAAGTGAGCATATTTAACAGGGTTTATTTCAGTGCTCTCCCTGCAAAATCTTCTGAAAGAACTGGGGAAAATGCATTTTTCCTGACCCCCCTCCCCCCGGGACCTTTGCCGTAGATATAACCAAAAACTACCTGCATACAGTGCCCTTCTTTATAAAATACGATGAGCAAACTTTACGTGCACAAAGTAGTATTTGTAATTTATTGTCCTGACAGGCTTCACATGCACTGCATACCTATTTTTTATGAGGGAATACTTTCATTGTAGTAACTTTGTCACGCTTAGTGTTGTGTCAATAATTAGACATTTCCATTATGTTTGTAATCTATTTATTGTATAATAGAGTAGCATAATACACTCTTTTTGTTGTTGTTGGCGTACAAAACTGCAGAAATGTTTTATATTGCTGTAGAAAATATCACATAAAGCCAGGCTTCTTATTTATGTGTAGAATAGTCTCACTTTATATATTTGTCGTGCCTTTGTCACTATCGAAGGGTGGGGAGATATTTACTTAATTCATTTTTTGACACAAGGAAGTACAGACCATATATTCATATGAACTTTGCGCAGGGCTGTTTGGTTATGGTCAAGTATGTACAAATGCATTCTCTGGCATGAAATAGACTTCTGGCATCTGTGTCATGTGTAATATGTGGGTCACTGCAAAAGCTATGTAATGCATGTGATTGTTTTCTAATGCCTTTAAACCAGATATAATTAGAGAAGGTAAAAATATAAAATTAATGTAGGGGTATATTTTGTGGTCCTTTCCTTTCTTTTTTACCTTTTAAAAGGAATTATCCAGAGCTTATTTCTGTGCCAGTAGACTGTTAACCATGTCCTGCCTGAGTTGTTAAAAATATTTTTTCATTACATTGTCGTAGGCAATGTGATTTTCACTACTGTGTATAGCTCGTACTGCCTGTTGTTGTGAGTAGGATCCTACTACATAATGTTTGCATTTAATGTGTCGTGTTAATACTTCGGCTTGGCTTCAGTTCTGTTTTCAGATTTTTGGTTGTTTCCAGATTTCTGCAATACAGATCCTATTTGATGTCTCATCCATTTGATTGTATTGACTTGCTTTGTATAATCTGCCTTGAGTCCCAGTGAGAAAGGCAGACTATAAATAACATAAATAAAATTTTTAAAATAAACCATCTGTTTCAGAGACTTACTAGGCAGGAATTGGAGAAGAGAGCAACTAACAAGGGATGTGAAAGTGCTCATACCTTTTCAGGCCAACTCCTCCATCAGGTTCTACCCATGAAATGAGTAGAGTAAGCTAGAATTTACACCTTAACTTTTACAGTAGCTGCCACGTTACTATGGGATTTCCTCTCTTGATCTGTTTGTAGGAAATGCTATGAAACATTTTTATTCAAACAGGCATTTATTGATTATGCTCATTAAGTATTGTTTTACCCTGATTTTGTTTTCAATGAGAATGCTGTTTTATGTGTAGGAATGATTATATGGAATGCTTTGAGGTTTATAGGAAGAAATGGGGCAAATATTTTAGAGACGTGTTAATTTCACTTTTTGTTCTGTAATGGTAATATTAGACTCTGGTAGATAGACAAATGGATCCTCTCAGAGGTCCAGAGAGGCCCAGCCCTTGCAGGCCTGCCTGGTTGGCCCTGTGTATAAACTGCATTTGGACATCACCCCTGTAGTACCCTTCCCAGGCAGTATTCCTTGCAATAAGCCCTTTTTGAAGGGGACACATGAACATATACTCATGTACTCACTCTGTGGCTCTGGGGGAGCCACATTTGCAATTGCCATTATGTCTCAGTGGTAGAGCATCTGCTAGGCAAGTAGGTGATGGGAAAGACCCCTGCCTGAGACCCTGGAGAGCCGCTGCCGGTCTGCGTAGACAATACTGACTTTGATGGACCGAGGGTCTGATTCAGTATAGGGCAGCTTCATGTGTTCATATTAATATGTTCCTTTGAATTTCTACTATGTCTCTTGCAAGATCAACTGATGTTCGAGAAAAAAAATGTGGATCTGCCTTAAAACTACGATTTGTACTAGCCAGATCTAACACCAAGCAGCTAAACCTCATACCAGTGAATAGTCATTTTAGCCAACTGTACCAAAGAACATCAATGGGGGAAAAACATCTTAATATGCTTTGGGACAAGGATATGGCTTTTGTACTAAAGCAGTTTGGAGGATATACTTTTTTTAAAAAAAGGTCGCTCTTAGATGCTGCCAATACCTATTTGTGACAAGGATTCGACTTTTTTTGTTTGAAACAGGGTCAGTGAGACTTCGAGGTGGCAAAAATGAGTTTGAAGGCACAGTTGAAGTTTATCTGAATGGAATATGGGGGACAATTTGCAGCAGTCATTGGGATGATAATGATGCACTGGTGATATGCAAACAACTGGAACTTGGGTAAGTCAAACTGCTTATAACTGTGACTTCTGCATAAAACCCAGTGCCTTTATAAAGTTTTCAAAAAAATAAGCACTAGAAATATTTACTTCTGAAAATAAGCCTTTTTGAATGTAAACAGCAATTTTTAAACTATAAAATGTGATTCTAGTTTGTTTTTATTAATTTAAAACATTTTTAGCCCTCTGTATCTTTTCAGATTCAAGGAAGCTTACTTTTCTCTACAAAGTCAAAATAAAAATGTATTACAACTCACTTTTTTATCGTTTTAATTCTTCTTTCTATGGATTAAAATGATGTTCAAAATCTGATAATACAAAACATATATTTAGTTATGAAAATTTGGTATTTGATACAGACATTTCTGTCTTGTCTCTTGATTGATGTGTGTTGTGACCTTAGCAATGGAATCCAGAGTTAGGTTATCACTGGAGGTTACTTGGGCAACTGCTCAGGGTCCCCAACCTCCCACATTTCCCTTCTCATTTATATATATGTATATATATATATATATATTATATATATATATATATATATATATATACACACACCTTTCTAGATCTTATGGTTCAGATCCACTAGTGGGTGATCACTGGGTTAGCATAAGCTGGCAGCCATTTCTAATCAGGTGCCAGTGAGATCATCCTTGCTCGGCTGGTACAGCCAGCCGCCTTAAGGAGGCCTAAGACCAGTGATTGAAGACACCAGAAGTGTCAGATAAGAATGTTAAGTTTCCTTTCTCCAGTAGAGATCATATAGCCACCTAAGTGAACGTCTTAAGACCACGCTCATAGGACATGCAAATGGTTGTGTTCACACACAAACACACACACACACAAATCTAATGTGTATTGGCTCTGATTGTTATACTCAATGCTGATTACTGCCCTTCATGCTAAAGTCTATAAAACACGATGTCTTTCTTTGTTCTTGGTGGAGTGCTCTGACGCTTTTTAAGGGCATTTCCACACGCGCTATTTCTTTTATTGGCCAATAAAAGAACTGTTTGATCCTGATAACCTCTCCTGAATTACTTTATTGGGCAATTGAGGTAATTGAGGCATATCAAAGGTCGGGGGTCTGATTTCTGGTAAAAGTTTGGGAAAGTTTAAAAATCCAAATCCAATTTTCCAATGTGCTTGCATTCAGATCATATCACAGCAAACTGGAGTTGATTTAAGGCTTCCCAAACCCAGAAGCTCATAAAGGGTGAAGGGAAGGGAAAATTGTAGTGATTATTCCTGACATACATTCTGTCTCGCTCTTTTTTTCCCTTTCTAAATCACTATGGTGACTTTTGTTTTTTGGAGCAAATGGGGTTCGGGAACATGCTTATCAAACTTGTCCATTATTACCCCAAATGGCAGGGAATTCTGTATAAGTGTTAGGCAGATTTCCCTCCTTATTATCTGTATTGTAATTCCTGACAGGCTGAAATATGAAAGTTTTAATTAATGTAACTTGACAAGCTGGCATCAGTGTAATGAAATATCAGACTTAGTAAGTTGCTATGGTTATACCGCAGAGATGTGATTAATGAACCAATTATGACTTTTGAAGATATGTCCTAGGAAATAAAGGTCACCTGGATGGAGGCAATTAAATTAAGATGGGCTAACTCTTTCTACGTAGACCCCCCCTCTTTCTATGTCATTGACCCCCCCCCCCTCACTGCAGCTTTTATTGTAAAAGAAGGATTTGGGGAGAGGCAAATGCTTGTACATAGTTCTCATTACAGATAACTGTGTTAAGTCTAAAGCTGAGTCTAGAAGATTTGATAAATTTAAGTAGCCAAATGCATGCCACAGTACCCCATCTAGATTCCGTACAGGACCGAGACTTACACTTTAATAGGTGTTTAAAGGGTTTTCCCACTTTGGCAGCACTATCATAGGAAAAACCATGCTGTCTAGTGTCCCCATATTCTTCTGTTAATAGCATAGGCATCCCATCTCTTCTAAATGTGACAACCCTGCCATATCCCACAAAGAGTGGTTTCACTGCTTTATTTTTTCATGCCCCAGATTTTTTTTTTTGTTAAGCCTCAGGGGGTTCATTTAGAATATTTGCACTGTGACGTTAACTAGAGATTATTCCATTCTTAAAGGGTGGTCAGTTTGAACTGGCAGTAAGCCTTTTCTATAATGTCTAATATTAATCTGCACATGCTAGATCAATTTATACAAATATGTGGATTAGGTGAGATCAAAGTTCTGCCCATCTGGAGGCTGCAGTTTTGCCTAATCTTTCAGCCGTGTGTTTTGTGCAATTCCCTTATCTAGTTTTCATATAAAATATTTTTATTTGCTGCTTTCTCAAGGTGTGACTAATATAGGTTGTCACCGAGTTCCTGTTAGTTCAAGACTTGGCTGTTAAGATTATTTCAGAATGAGCAACTAATCTTTTCACATAACGGTAGCGCTAGTTATAATATCCATAGTTATCCCTGCTGTCATTTCTTAAATGTGACACTATGGGGCATTGAGGGAAGAGATACTATTTATGTTCATCAGTGTAGAACCCTATGCCTTCTGGCATTTAAACCCTTGAACTGGTTTGTAGTGCTTCAACCTACAGAGCTTACTTTTTGAACACATGAAGGTATTTTACTGTGAGTCAGACCATCGATCTGTCAGGCAGTGGCTCTCTGGGATCTCTTGTTAAGGTCTTTCACATCACTTCCTGCCTGACCCTTTTAATGGGAGATGTTGGGGATTGAATCTGGGACTTTCTGCATGTGATGCAGATGCTCTGCCTCTGAGCCATTTCTCCTCTTCTGCAGGTTCTAGGATGTGGTCTAAAGTCATGCATATACTGTACATCAGCAGTATTTTAGGATGTTTCCTCACTTAAACCCAAAATAGCTTATGAAAACTCCCCTGAATTTAGAAGTTTTTGGTTAGGACATCTGGCATAAGAGTTGCTGACTAGAAAAATGGTACCTGCTCATCAGAGAATATCTTGGTATTGGCAGTTGCGATTCCTGGCTTTTTGCTTAGGAAAATTTAAAAAGCAGTCTGAGGCCCTAACACATGTTCTGAAGTCCTTATGTCTGCTACTTCTCTTTCCTAGTCTTGTTTACAGACCTTCTCTGGGAGTTCTAAGCTTAGACCTTAATTCTCAGGTGTGTGCGCCTGATTTATATCAGGACTACTGTTTATGGGAAGAGGGCATGTTCCATTTCTCTAACTTGAAGAGGCCCTTGTGAGCTGCTGTTTCCCCATTGAGAAAACTTGCATGTAATCCATCAGTACCTGCAAGATTCCCCAATGGGGTAAATCATGGATCTCTAGAGCCATTCTAGGTCTTCTTACCTGCTGTGGTCCTGATCTGAATTAGACATGCATGTACCTGCGAATTTAGAATATTGAGCATGAAAATCAGAGTACGTGTCTTGACAATACTGAAGCAGATGTGTGGGGCATATGAAGACCTTGTAATGTATGATTCACTCAAATTTTGAAAAAGATTCATTCAATGAGCTGCTGATAGGGTAATGTCTAAAATAGTTTGGATACATTGAATTTATGTACGTACCCCCTGCCCTGACCTGCATGGCTCAGGCTAGCCTGATCTCAGAAGCTAAGCAGGGTCAGACCTGGTTAGTAATGGGATGGGAGACCACCATGGAATGCCAGGGTTGTGCAGAGGAAGGCAATGAAAAACCACCTCTGTTAGTCTCTTGCCTTGAAAACCCTGTGGGGTTGCCATAACTTGGCTGTGACTCGACCACACTTTATACACATTCACTTACACCCCACATCATGTAGTGAACATATATTTTTGCTTATTTCTTGTGACCCAGAGTTGTCCTCTGAAGTCTTCTTAAGAAGGGAAAAGCAGAGTCTTGGGTGAAGCATGGAATCTTTAGTTTGCATAATACATTAGTGAGGAATTGTCTTGATTCCCGCCCCCCCTAACTCCCTGTGTTTATTATTCCTCCCATAGAGAAAGAGGCACAGCAAAGCAAACCCCATTCTCTGGACTGGGCCTTATCCCTGTTTACTGGAGTGATGTACATTGCCATGGTGATGAAGAAAACATCCTGCTATGTGAAAAACATATTTGGCAGGGTGGAACGTGTCCTCAAAATATGGCAGCTGCTGTCGCGTGTAGCTTTTCTCATGGTAAAATATAAATGCATATATACTATTTGATGTGGGATTACGTTAACCAGTGCAGTTGCCTTATCTAGATTCAGTGTAAAATAGCCTTGTTGAGAACAGTTGGTGTAGAATACAACAGGGGCATGCTGACTAATATTATTTCCCCTTTTAAATTAAATTGCATTTTGAAACGAGGAAGAAGTTGCTTCACTTCTTATTCTTGGAGTCAAGTACGAAGTTAAGGTACATGAAGTGAAAAACAAGGGTCATTCCCTTAGTGGGAAACTGAGAGCCAAAGTAGATGGCTGGGTGTTAAATTCCCATGTCTGTTACTGCCATGTACTAAGTGGAGAGTGGTTGGAGATCCAATGTAAGGAGCGAAAGGGTGCCATGACGGAGGCGTGCAGAACTCTTGCCTGTGGCTTGCCGCACTGCAACCCGACAGAGATAGGGAGGTTCATGTCTCCTTTCCTGTTCTTGTTGCTTATCAGATGTCCCCAGATCCTGCTTACTACATGACTGTAGCAGATTCAAGCTCAGACACATCTCTAGCTTGGATGTAATTACTCAGAATCAGCAGGAATTCTTTCGCAACAGAGGTTTTTGTGGACACCATCGTGTACATGCGGAGGGCTCTGCCTTCAGGGATCAGGACTGGAGTTTAAGTGATTCTCATGCCTTTTGCTCTTTTCACTGGACTTTCAGACGATTATGTGGGGGGCAATTGCCCATCCTATTATCTGCTTGTATTCTCCCCCACCGCTTCATCCTTTCTCAAAGGAAAAGGCTGCTCTCCTGGCTGTGAGCTAGACTGTTGAACTCATTTAATGTTTTGTTAAACCAAAGGAGAGAGAAATTAATCCGACTCTCATCAGTCATTCTCTTTTCAGGCTGGGGGTTTAAAGCAACATGCTATGGTTCCTTAGATGCAAACCCCTAGTGCCTGCAGGAAAATATAGGGGTTTTCTCCATGGCACCCAGCATCATTAGTCAATGGGAGGAGGTGCAGCCATGAAGCTCAGATAGCTGCTTGTAGGATGAGATCATGTCTCCCTGAGCAGCTGCCTACACCTCCTTAGGAAGGCATGCCTCACCCTTTGAGAAGTATGTCTCTGGAGCAAATGCATGCTGTTTTGTGTGCTTGTGCTTGTCTTGGCCAAAAACACTTGCTGATGTAGTAATTCATCACCTTTTAAGAAAGTGAATTGTGTCCTTTCCTTTCAAGTGAAGCCCTCTTTGGTGTACCAAGTGATGGATGAAATTTAAACTTCTCTGTTACTCCATGGGGTCACCCAGCTGCAAAAGTGTAGATTGCTCACATGGTTGATTATGTTTTCAGGATCTACATGGAGATGCAGAAAAAGAAATGTTAAGGTTTGGTTTTATTCTTTGTCAAATCATGGTATGAAAGGCCTTTTGTGCCACTTCTCCAACCTCTGATATTTATAGAGTAAAAAATTTAATGCTGAAGGTAGCACGCACTAAAACAGGTCTTTATTCTGCTTTCAGAGAGACCTCAGTGACTATTGTGTATTAAAAAGAGTAGTTTAGGAGAGTTAGAATGAGGCATGGTTATAACTTTTGAGGTCAGTTCATGTAACTTTTTCTTCCCCCTCACATGAAATCATAACAGCATGAACTTATCAGCTGGAGAAACAAAAGTGTTTATCAGACTGCACAGAGGTACAGTCAGCAGTGATTTCCGCTATCGCAGCATCCCTTTTTAATAATCCCTTTTACCACAGAATTTCACTCTAGATAGATGTACTAGATGGACCATGGGAGTGTGCCCAGTAGTGGATGAGGACTGCCTACATGGAAAGACAAAAGACTGGATGAAGATAGTTTTGGACCTGCAGTTGAGCAGGCTTCCAGACAACACAAGTCTGATCTTTCCTGCCACCCCTGTAAATCAGCAGATTCTTGGTGTGGGGACATCTTAAGAGTCTTGTGGACAGGGTCAAGAGAGTTGTAGTTCAGATGAGCTGGAGAGAAATAATAAGCATAAATCATGTATTTTCATGCTTCACTTTTCTTCTGTATCATATCCATGCAACAGTGAAAGTAATGAAGGTTCCCCCACCCCAAAGAACTAACAGATTATGATAAAGTTTAGGCTTCTAAAATTAATGGTTGCTGCATTGTCAGCCATCTCGAGTCTGAGAAGGTAAGGTGGGATAAATGTTTTAAATAAGTGATGGTGCCATTTATCATTGTAAAGAAATTGAAAGCTATTCAATTGTAAATTCAGCATGGTAACGAGTAAATTAGATATGAAGTAGAGACCATTTTTAAACAGAACCAAACCAACATAGTTAAGAAAATCATATGTAATCTGAATAATGGTTTCCTATGGCAATATTAGATTTTTTATGGAAAACTTTTAGTCTTGCTGTAGCAAGTAAAGGGAGATGTGAATAGTCAGTAGTGACAAAGTGAAACAAAATTTTCTTTCCTGTTTAACTTGTGTGTTTACAGATGCAATTACACAACTGGATTATTTCTGAGTAACTGTATCTCACCTTAACTATAACAGAAGGAGGGGAGGAGGCCATTTTAAAAGGCGTATTTATCTAATTGCGTAATCTCAGAATAATAATCCTTCACTTTATTTTAGTTCACAAGGTCATGAATGCAAATTGCTAGGGGCTTAAGTAGTACAGCTTCCTCTTAAATGTCTATTGCAGTCCATTCATCTTTAAAATGTCTGACTCAAAAATAACTGGTAGGCTTACTTATATCAGGTTTGGACCTGCTCCAGGACAGCACTCTTATGATTTCTCTGGATTGAGAGACAACAGCTGTCCTTAGCATTCTGATCTCAGCTACTAAACAGCACAGTAACCATTGGTCTTGGCATATTTATTCAGCCCTTCCTCTCTAATAAACAGAGTTTCTGCTATCTGTTTGAAATCATCCACCTTGAATGTGGTGCTGGCACTGCGTCTCTAAAGTGTGTTTTTAAGACCAAGGCCCACAGCATTTCAAGAACATAAGGAGAGACATCTTGTCCAACATCCTATTTCCAGCAATGGCTGCTAAGATGCTTCTATGAAGCCTATTAACAGGGTATGTAGGGAACGGCCCATGCCCCTTTCTCATTGTTTGTCCTCCATCAGCTGGTGTTCTGAGATGTACTGTCTTCTGGACCTGGAGGTTTCATTTAAGCCACTAGCCATTTATAGACCCTTTACCCCACAAATGGGTATAACGTCCTAATGTCAGCTAAGTACTTTCTTTTGTCTGTCCTGAATCTTTATTTTGCCAGTATATTTCATGGGATGACTCTGAATTATAGTATTTATGGTTTAAGGGGAAATTTTTCTTTTTACTTTTTCAACATCACACATAATTTTATGAACCTCTGGCATGCCCTCCTTCATAGTAATTTTTTTCTAAACTAAAAACCCTCAAATGCTTTAGCTTTTCCTCCTAGAGAAATTGCTCCAACTGCGTTGTCACTACCATTTTCTAATACTGTGATATCCCTTCGGCTATATGCTCTTCATATATTATCTACACAGACTTCTGCTGTAATGTTTTCAGTGTCTCATGTTAAGCCCAAAATAAGTTCCTGGACCATAAAAGGGCATAGATTAGAACAATTTTTCTCATTTTTCTCATTATGTATTTCATTTCAGCCTCTGATTTTATCCCGATCCGGCTGGTTGATGGGAGCAGTGCTCATGAAGGAAGAGTGGAAGTCTACCATTCTGGTCAGTGGGGGACCATCTGCGATGACCAATGGGATGATGCTGATGCTGAGGTAGTCTGCAGGCAGCTTGGTCTTGGGTAAGTTCCCTCCCCAATACATTGTATTCAGTTTCAAAGCTAATAATTACTAATGAACAAAGTAAATCAAGCCAATTTGGATGCATGTTTTACATATTAAAATATGACTCATAATTTGAATAGTTGAACCCATCATGCCCTTTTATTAGAAATAGAATCTTTTTACCTTCTCAGCAGAAAGCTAAATGTTGTGAACAACGCAGGGATGCCAGTGAAAATGGCAGTCTGTGTCTTGGTATGCTCTGCAGAGTCTAGGAACACACAGGAAATGTGGAAATTCACAGCATAATGTCCCATCCTATGTCCAGAAGCCCACTGATATTAATTTGTGAGTCTCTTTGTGGTTTATTTAATTCAGATCGTTTCCAGCTTGGACTCTGTATTGTATTCAGTCATGAATCAGTCACGAGCTTTGCATCCCTTGATTCCATTTACCTGGATGCATTTCCTCTTTTCTCACCTGTAGATGTGGACGAGGTTATTGGAGAGGTTTGGCCTGTCACTTGTTTGCTTAATGAAGGATCGTCTCTCCTCTGTCAACACCCAAATATAATAATTGCATGTTTTCACACACATACCTTGACTCATAGTGCCCTCACTCTGTCCTATCACATTATTATTTCACACACTGGATCTGAATTTGGGAGAAAGTAATGTAACCAGTGTTATCTATCGAATTCATGTATGAAGGTAGGTTAGAACTCATAGCTTCGGTAGCTAGGAAAGGTAAAGGTCCCCTTTGCAAGCACCGGGTCATTCTTGACCCATGGGGTGATGTCACATTCCAACATTTTCTAGGCAGACTTTGTTTACGGGGTGGTTTGCCAGTTCCTTCCCTAGTCATCTTCCCTTTACCCCCAGCAAGCTGGGTACTCATTTGACCGACCTCGGAAGGATGGAAGGCTGAGTCAACCTTGAGCCGGCTACCTGAAACCAACTTCCGTTGTAATCGAACTCAGGTCGTGAACAAAGCTTTGGACTGCAATACTGCAATTTACCACTCTGTGCCACGGGGCTTCTCTTTCGTAGCTAGGCCTGGGTACAAATGTTTGCACTTTGAGCCTCGTTGTGCTTAATGGGGTCCCCAAGGCTCCCTTCTGAGCAACCCCATTCCTGATGCTCAAGGCAGTATAACAAGCTGTGTTGAGAGAAAGAAGGAAGCCCTGTTACAGGAGTGCACGCCCTTGCATGCCCCCATGGCACTCGTTGGACTTCAACCCAACTCTAGTTAGTAGACCCCAATTTATTGCAATTCCAAACACCAGCCACGTTCTAACATGTTAGCTTTTTGCTCAGGCTTTTATGAGGGGTTGACTAGAATGCCTTCTGTCTGCTGAGCTTTGTACATGATAGTTGTTTTAAGTAGTCCCCAGCCAGATGGCTTTTATGTGAATTTAGAGACTTATGAGCTCAAAAAGAATAGCCAGATGTTGTAGCGGGTAGGCCCATTATCCATGTCTGAAGTTTACTTCAGAACCGAAAAAGGCAAGTTGTGGAATAGAGATTGATCTGCGTACATTGTTTTAGAGCTAATCCACCTGGAGATGTTCTGCAAATTTTTAAATGAAGCCTCTCGGTACAACCTTCCTACGCTCTCAAAGCTTTCATATGGCATTACTGTGCAATAAAACATGCCAGGATTAGTTTGCCAGTGACAATAAGGAAATACTATTCATCTAATTAATTACTTCCCAGTATACTTTTTAAAAATGTGTTGTCTAGTATTTGGATTTCTAGCCTCTGATACACTACATACTTATTCTCAGAGTACAGTAAATCCTTGGGTTAGATGTATATGATCTGAAGATGACCTAGTCCAATCCTTTACACCGTAATATGTTTCTTCACATGCCAGCATCCTTACATACTGTACAGTGAGAATTTCTCATGCAAAAAAAGAAGTTTATTTGTTTATGTTATTTATAGTCCCCATTTCTTACTGAGCTTAAGGGTGGATTACATAATGTAAGTCAGGGCAATCAACAGGATGTGGAGACATCTAATAAACAATGTAATAGGATTAGGACTGCAGAAGTCTGAAGGAATACATATTAAACATGATAATAAGTATTGAATCAGGGGTCTCCAACCTTTTTGAGCCTGCAGGCAGAGCCAACCACAAAATCTTAGGGAAGTGAGGTCATGCATAATTCTAATAGTACTTCAATATTTCAGGCAGAACCTCTGCTTAACAAGATGCTTATCTTCAGTCATAAGTGAAGATCCTTGGCTGCTGCCAAAATCAGACTTAAAAGAAATCTGCACAGCCAATCAGGACCCTTGCTGGGCAAAAGCCCCACCTGTCCCCCACCCACTTTCTAACAACACTTGGCGGGTGCAAGGAAAAATGTTTGTGGGTGCCATGGCGCCCCACTGGCACCATGCTGGGGAATCTTTGTTAAATAATGCAATAAATGGTTTTACATAAGCAGAAATATAATGTAGTGAGAGCAAGATAAAAACATACAGCAGCAGATAACACATATTAGTAGAATAGATAACTTACTGCACATAAATTAAAGGTCTGAAAAGCTAAATAGCTAACTAATTCAGTGTTTTCTCAGTCTTTCTGACCTTGTGTCCTTCCTAAAATTATTGGATCGACTGCTTTCTCCATCCTAGGTTATAACTTGCTTGATTCATATTCCCCTTGCTCAACTCTTGTCTCCTTTCCCCCCTGACTCCTGCACAGCCCTCTTCCCATTCTACTGCTCCAGTCTGAGGTAATTGGGTTCATAGCCGTCAGGGACGCATGTCCTCACTCCTTTTTTTCAGCATCACCCTCCTCTGTGGTTGCCACTCACACTTCTGGACATCCTGACTCTTTATGTTCCTGTTCCTAATACCCTTTTGCTCGAGTGGTAAGACACTTCAGAGGCAGCTGTTCAGGTTCCTCATGAGGAAATTGTATTGGAGACATGGGCTTTTGTAATATACGTTTACAAATATATGAATCGAGCAAGTTGGAAACAAACGGGCACATTGAGAGGCAGCTACTAGTCCTAACGCACGATGAGCCCTCCAAGATCAAAGCACACCTTCAAGAATGCTTTTTACCAATACTCCAAATACTTGCTTTGTGGTTAGGTTCAAACCCAGGCAGGTAGGACAATCAGGAGGTCTGTTCATCCTCGGGCAGTTTTCCAAATGTAGCTGGTGATTTAAGAACATTGCAAGCCTGTTATAGCAGAGTGTTTCCTTGGAGACCAAAGAGCCAAAATCTGTTGAAGGAATAGTCATACAAAACACCTTTTTTGTATTGCTCTTCATGTCTGTTAGTTGTTTGTATAAAAATACAATTCATTTAGATAGGCAGATTAAAAAATTAAAAGTTAGCACCTGTTTTAGTATATTACAAAGCTTGAAAGTCTTTTTCTCACTCTACTGAACTTGAACTGAATTGTAAAAATGTAAAAAAAAAGTTAAGTAAGAACAAGGGTAGAATTTTTAAAAAATGATAGATGCATTGCAACATCTTGATGAAAATGGGTATACAATGTCTGAAAGATGTTCCTTTTAAGAAGCATGCATTTTAGGTAACTGCTCTATACACTCCTAACCTGGATCCTTAGTCAGTATCACTTTTATCACTTTGGATTGCAACACTTGAACTAAGCTGGTTAAGGGTTGTTCTTTTTTTATATATATACCCCACTTTCCTCTGCCTTTAAGGAGTCTCAATGTGGCTTTTATTTGCCTTCCTTTCCCTTCCCCACAACAGACACCTTGTGAGGTAGATGTGGCTGAGAGAGTTCTGAGAGAACTTTGACTAGCCCAAGGTCACCCAGCAGCTTCATGTGGAGAAGTGGGGGAATCAAACCTGGTTCTCCAGATTAGAGTCCACCGCTCTTGACCACTACACCACGCTGGCAAGAATTAAATTAGAGAGGTGTTCTGACTATTTGCCATAACTGTATTTTCTGTTCATTGTGTTTGAACAGGGGTGTTGCCAAGGCTTGGAGCCAAGCTTATTTTGGAGAAGGTTCAGGTCCTGTGCTGCTAGATGAAGTGCGTTGTACAGGAAACGAACTGTCTATAGAACAATGTCCAAAGAGTTCCTGGCAAGAGCACAACTGTGGCCACAAAGAAGACGCAGGAGTATCCTGCACTCCCCTAGCAGGTAGGTGGCTGCCTTACAAAATTGCTAGCTTTTGTAAAATTGATTGTAAGCTTCTTTGGCTGTACAGAGACAAGAGGATAGGGGAAATCCTGTGTGGGTGCCACACCTACATCTGTCACTCATATGATATCACAAACATTTAAGACCACAGGCTACTTTCGTGGGCCTAATTTTAGCATAGGACAAACTATTTACAGTGGTTTCAATTTAAAAAAAAATCATGCTTTGTCAGAGGTAACTGTCCTGTACGGCTGAAATCACAACTATGTCGTATTTTTAAATAATCCATAGTTATTTTGAATAGAGCTTTTGACCATAAGCCCTTAAACCCTGTCTTCTATCAACCGTAACACAGAAGTGGTTGTGTGAATCTAATTGCAAGTGAAGTAAGCATGGTGGGTGGGACCTCATGGACTGTGAGCAAAAGGAGTTCATGGAATAGGGTCTTTCTTTTTCGCCATCCTGAGAGCTGCTTTCAAGACTCCATCGACATGTCACAAAGTTCCTGTGTTTGTTGGGGAACAACACAAGGACTTTGAGTCACATTTGCGATGAGAGATTTTGCTTTCCAGCCACACACGGGCTCTTTTCCATTTGCAGCCACAGCATGCAGAGAGAAGTGGCTGTAGCTTCCCCCTTCCCCCTCACTGTTTTCATATCCTCAGACTGGAGCTGCTGTTGGATCCATCATAGAAATCATATTACTTACCTGGCTTCATGTAAATTTCACAGTGGAGCCAACAGCAGCTTCAAGGGGTGGTTTGAGGATGCAAAAGCAGTTGTGTGTGTTTGTGCAGTAAAACTGCTTCTCCCTGCTGTATGGAAGTCTTCAGCCAGAATGTATCTCAAGGGCCTCCTAAACTTTGGGAGCAGCCTTTCAGGAGGACTGAAAAAGAATTCAGTGAAGTTCATCGGTGAACCATATTTTTATCCCACCCTTCCTCCAAGCAGCTCAGGGTGATTTACATAGTTCTCGCTTCCTCTCATTTTATCCTCACTTCCTCTCATTTTATCCTCACAACAGCCCTGTGAGGTAGCTTACAGATGAGAGAGAGTGAGTGACTGGCCCAAGGTCATCCTGTAAACATTATGGCTAAGTGGTGATTTGAGCCCAGTCCTAGGTTGACTAACTACTACACCCAGCTGGCTCTTTGTTTCATAGAACCCAGTCCCCTGCAATAACACATTTCTAGCTGTGCAGTTGAAGCTTGCTAGTTATTGAATAATGAAAGTGGATAGCAGTAACTACAGGAAATGCTCGTTCATTGGATCGCCCCTCTCTTGGCTTCCATTTTCTTTATAAACTCTGTGAGTATCTGGCATCGAGCCCAGTGATACATTGCAGCAAATTTTATGGTGCAGCTTATGTCCCACACAGTTTGTCTCTTAAAATCTTAACTCTTTTTAAACCCACAGATGGTGCAATCAGACTAGCAGGTGGGAAAGGGAACCACAAGGGACGGCTGGAAGTGCTTTACAATGGACAGTGGGGCACCGTCTGTGATGATGGGTGGACTGAACTGAACACTCAGGTGGCTTGTCAGCAGTTGGGATTTAAGTAAGGACACCTGTTTGCAAAGCAGTGCATAACTCTTTGCAAATTGCATCATATTATGTGTAGAATTGCTTGGAGTTTTTGCTTCAGGTTACATCCTTATGACGCTTTTCAGGATGTACGGATACATACTGCGTAAGTTAACTGAAAGAAGGTTGGGGGGTTTTTTGGGGGTGGAGGGGGAGGTTAGTCGTGCTATTTTATGTGTTTTATTTTCTCCCTGTAATTAATTTCCTTCTACTGGGGGAGAGGGTGTTCTTCATTGCTGGAATTGCTTTTTTGACTGCCTCCTATTCAGGAATTTCTGAAAACGTTTCTGCTGGAACAGATATTTATATGGACAGCAGGACAGGTGTGTGCTTAAGCGAGACATATGAACAGAGATGATAATCAGGATCAGTGCAGATATAGTTCTGCTGTTTGCCCAACCATGGCTAAGCAACCAGGAGCGTGTTGGAAAAGCATATCCCCCACCCCACCCCCCATCATCTTCTTTTCATGCGTGTAGCTTCCACCGTTTCAAGATCCTGGGTTAAGCAGGAGTTAGCCTACCCACAATTACCATAGTTAACTGAAGCAATAGTTTGCCATGAAGAGAAGTGAGGAGAGGAAGTCCACATGGTTGAGCAATCTGCAGCATGACATCTGCACCAGTCTTCAGCATCAAAAGAATGCAGTAAAAACTCTGCACATTGCATTAAGGTTGTGATTAAATGCTGTGCTGAATGTGGGCTTTAAAAAAGTAGTGTCAATTGATTTTAGCAATGTTTATTTGAACGTAATGAGAATTAAGAAACATTAATTGAAAATAAAAAATTTCTAATGGAAACTGAACCTAGTCTTATTTTCGGGGTGTTCATTGGATCTGTTAGAATCCCAAGAGATTATTTCCCATTTTTGGTTTTAACGTACTCTGTATCGTTTACAATTATGACAGTAATCTGTGTGTGCACAGGAATGGAAGAAGTTCATTGGAACACGACCCGGAAGAGACCGTGGGACCTATCTGGTTGGATGATGTCAGCTGCTCAGGAAAGGAGTCTGCTATTGTCCAGTGTTCAAAGAGGGAATGGGGAAGGCATGACTGTAGCCACCAAGAGGATGTCCGACTCAGCTGCTATCCAGATAATGACAGCCACAAAATCTCACTGGGTAAGTCACCTTTTGAGGACAGAACATTGGCAGTGAGTATCCTTGCTAATTAAATGTAGTCTCTTTGGGAACAAGGTAAATCTGAAAGAACTGTTGGGTTGCAACCCATCTGGAATGTCCTCAAAAAATCACCATCTAATGACCCAGTGTAGTATGGGGACTATGTTGTATGAGCAGAGGTCATATACACCATAGGTCTTTCCCATTCTTTTCAATGGAGGAGGCAGTTCAACATTCATGAAGGGAATAGATGGCCTGAATGGGGAAGACTACACAAAGAGCCCTGGGTTAGGTCATGTGTTTTCATTCTTTCAGCCTTTTTTAAACTGGCAGTCTTTTATCCGATTAACCTATGCATTTATTTATTTTATTTATTTTTAATTTACATAATTTATGTTTTTATTTACATCTGCCTTTCTCGCTGGTATTCAAGGCAGTTTACACAGAGTGAGTTAATACAATCAAGAGGAATGGGTCAGTCAATGAAATAAGATTGGGGTTGTCGAACCAACCAGAAATCTAAAAAACAGAACTGAAGCAAAGCGTAAGTGTTAACATGACACATTCAAGGATGCAAAATTACACAGTAAGATCCAATTTATAGCAAACTACACAGTAGTGCAGACCACAGTCCCTAATAACTTGAACAAGTAACTTTGTTAATCATTTTGTACAGTGCTACCCTATTGCCTGCATAGACAAGCCCTCTTGAATAATTCAGTTTTGCATAGTTTGCAGAAAGCCAGGAGAGTGGGAGCCTTCCTGACCTTCTCAAGCAGGCTGTTTCACAAGGCGGGGGCCACAACGGAGAAGGCATGTGTAATGGCAGTTGTTGATTTTGCCCGCTTGCAGGTTGGCAAACCCTACTCAGGTTGGCAAACCCTACTCAGAAGACCCTACTCAGATGAGCAAAGCTATAGTGGCAGAGCACAGAGTTAGAATTTTGGTTTTGAAGAGCATATGGTATATTCATACATACACCTAAGTACACAAATGATAAAACTCTCCATGGAGCTGATTCTGATCGCTGATATTTTTTTCCAGTGGCATAGTCCCTTTCTTTTAACATGTCCAAGATGAAATGTACTGTGTTGCTGTCCTACCAGAGCACCATAGTAACTTAAAGGATAATAATTAATATCCATGTTTGCCTTGTCTTATTAAACTATAAAACTGAGCACTGTATTTGAGTTAAACCAAAGAGAGAAATGGAATCAAAGAATGAGTAGGTATATTGAACAGCATCCACTTCAAAAGCTGAAGCCCACAGAATTTAGAAAGAGAATAAGAGAGTCACAACAGAAGTGCAAAGCAATTTCAAAATACTGGAACAAACTGCTTTTTTATATAAGAAAGACAAAAAAGAAATAAAATCTATTAAAGGGTCCTCTGTTTACTGTAGAGCAAGGATAAAAATCAACCAGATTAAAAAAAGGAGCATTACATTTTTATATAGTATGAAGGACTTATCCGCAGTTACCTCCAACAAAGTAAAAAAGAGCTTTACAGACTTGTGATGTGAAAAAGACGACTCAACTGATGACACTCAGCTGAGGTTCCAACGCTTTTGCTCTGTGGGCAGAGTATTGTTTCACTGGTCACTGTGGGTGTCCTTTGAAACAGCTGATTAACTGATACAGGGGAATACTTGATCTTTTTTTATTCTCTATCATTGTTTATATTAAGGAAGTAATAGAAACAGAATACTTTTCTAATGTAGGATATGCATAGTCCTTAGAATTATGGCGGTAATGTTTTACTTGAAAGTAGACACAGGAAATATAAATCATTCAATGTTACAATTCTCCTTATAGGTATGACCTTCAGGAGGAATTGCATGTGTGAAAGTCATGGGAACATGGGGAATAACCTTCTGGCATATCTTAGAAGCCAACTGTGGGCATTTAAAGAACCCTGTGTGCCTAATTCCCAAGTATGAGAATGAATGGCCTTATTTTATCATTCCTGTTCTTGAGCGCTTTAAGAAACGTGTTGTCTCTGAGTTAGGAAATAGCAATTTCAGTAAGAAACACACAGAGTAATCCTAAACAGAGGTGCACCCTTCTAAGCCCATTGATTTCAAAGGTTATAGAGGGTAACTCTGCTTAGGATAGCACTGTCAGAACAGTCAAGCAGCTTAGGCTGTAATTTGTTTAAAAGTTGTACTTTGCCCTTCAGCTTAACAAAGAACTCTTGGATAGTTGTTTAGCTAATGTAACCAGTCAGTGATATAAGTTGAGGCTTTCTGTTAAATTATGACTTCCTCTTCAAAAGGTTGTTAAAACAGCTGATAGAGATCAGTTCACCTGGGGAAAATGGCCACTTTGGCAATTGGACTCTATGGCATTGAAGTCCCTCCCCAAACCCCACCCTTTTCAGGCTCCACCCAAAAAACCTCCTGCCGGAGGCACAAAGGGACCTGGCAACCCTATTAAAACATATTATAGTGCTGAACGAGATTTCTCATTCCATATCATACATGAATTTTGTTGTGCTAAATGTATTTCCACATCCATATTTCCCACTCTTTTTTTTTAACCTCCTCTTGTATCATTTTACAACTCCCAGTTCCCCAAAGGTTAAATTATCCCAACAGTACCACAGAATTTCCGTGTGGGTGAGACAACGTGTTTCATAGGAATAAGAATTTTCAGAACCAGCATAGCAGGAATTCTTATCACGGTGCCCGTTCACATAGGGGAAGACAAACCATCTGTCCTGCTGTGCTCATAATGCAATGAAACCTAACCTGAGCTGGAAAAAGTCTGGTATGATTAAATATATTCATATGGTAAAATTCCCTTTGGGTACCTGAGAGTTGTATCAATTTCATGGTTGTGAATGAATCTTTTGCAAGGTAACAAGTTGGTTGTCAGTAAAAATACACATACTTTTATAGCTAATATCCTGAATTGCTGTGTAGGTAATATGAGTAGAGCCTAAACTAACATTATTTCCTTGCAGAATAAGCTTTTCTAGATGATGACAACAACAGAAGGAAAATTTAGATCTGTGGGGGTGCAGGTATTAAGCCCTGATGGTGCTCAGACAAACCTCCCTTCATTTCAAAGAGGCAAGGCTCCTGTACAAACTAAGGGTGATACCATAAACCTCGCTTCTGGGTTGTGGCAGAGTTGTTACGGACCTCAGTGCAATTGCTACATTCTCTACACCTTGGAGCAAAGCCTTTTCTGCAGGTGTCCACTCTGCTGAACAAAGTAGAGGACACCAAGCCTGTGCTGGGTCAATGATGCATCAGGGTCTTCGGATGATGCTGCCCCTGAATTAAGTGGAATAACTTACTTTAATGACACTGTTCATATGGCCAATTCGGCCCTGAACAATGTTACACTGAGACCAAATTTTTTTAAAAGGAACTGTCTAAATAACCAATAAGGAAATTAGTATTTTTTAATCTTAATTGACTGGGAAAGAAACTGCCAATGTAGTATTAAAATCCACCCCTGCTAAAAGAACCCTCAGATTATCCAGTTCAGATACAGATTCCTGAATAAAAGGCTTTATCCATCTGTCTCTAGCCTTGTTGAGGAAAATAATTCACAGTGGGTAGCCGTGTTAGTCTGTCTGCAGTAGTAGAAAAGGGCAAGAGTCCAATAGCACCTTAAAGACTAACAAAAATATTTTCTGGTAGGGTATGAGCTTTCGTGAGCCACAGCTCACTTCTTCAGATACAGCTAGAATGTGAATCTATCTGTCTTTAGGTAGAGGAGAGCGAATTCAGACAAGCACTAGTATGTAAATGTTAACAGTATGTAAATGTGAATAGCAGGCGTGATGGGATTAGGTGTGATATGCAGAAGAGTCTGTGATGTCCAGGGGAGAGATGGGTGTGGAGAAATCAGCATTGGTAATGAGCCATGAATGCAAGGTTGAGGAAGTCACAGCTAAACAAGAAATGCTGAAGAGTGTCTATTTGGCCAGAACCACATTGACCTACTCTCTCACAATTAAGTGTAATTGTAAAGTGCCAGCGATTACCTCTTTTGACATAATATTTTGGCTGCACTGAATCTCAACAGCTGTATTGTTTTCACCGGTTTCTCTAAAATTCAATGAAGAGAGTAAATCGAAAAAATATTTTAAATGTGTATCAAAGTATGTATTTGTATCGAAATGATCATTAAGAATGATTGCAAACATTCAGAAAAGCATCAGAATTGTTTCGCTGGATCAGACCCAAGTATCTGTGTGGATCAGATCCAGCAGCCAGCTATTCTTTCCATCTGTGGCACTTAACATGTGCTATGCTTCTTTCTGATAACTGTCAGTTCCCTTGGTCATTTTACTCCGTGAGGAAAGTGCTACGAATAAATCCTCTCTTGTGGTGAAGCAGTTGCATGACTTACAGTAGGTCCAGTTTACAGTTCAAACCGCAGTCATGGTGCTGTTGGTCATCACTACTTTGTATAAATGGGGTAAGTACAGTTTGGGCTGCAAAATGGATGCGCACTGAAGCAGGCTTCATTCAGCATGTGCTCAGACAAGCCTGAAGACACTCAGCGCATATCCTCGGTGTTCTAAAATGGAAATATAAATAGGATGTAAGAAAACACACTAAAGGGAGCAAGGATAACATGGCGTGTAAAATTTCATTTTGATATTGAAAGAAACTTCTAGTTGTTTTCGTATGTTCGGCGGTCTGTGGTATTCTAGTAAAAAGCAGCTAGAATTACTGCACAACATAATACGTTCTTAGCAGCAGAAGACCCTGGTGTGATACTGCTGCTAAACTTTTGAGAAAATGTAAGGTGAGAGGATAAATGTATTGATTGGGTTTATGAGCTCATTGAGTGATGATGAACAAACGTTTGCTGTAAAGGCCCTTTGGGAGCTGGCAGCCTGCCATATGGCTTCTGAGAGAAGATTAACGTGTAATGGAACCAGTTCTTGTTGTGAATGTCCCGTGTCTCAGGCAAAGGTTGGTAGCACTGCTGAAAAGGGGAGCGTCCAAGGAAACAAGTTATAACACAAAAGAACAACTTAGAGTTAGCGGAGCAGAAGGTGCCTGAAGGTCATTTAGAGGTGAAACACCTGGTTAAAGTTAGTCATGTAATCCATTTTTTTGTTAGATGATAGGGGGAGGAATTGCATGTTTCATTGCTCTCCCATATGAAAGAAAACTTGTATATAAGAAAACTAGCATTCATTATAAGAAGCTGTCTTATACTGAATCATACCCTTGGTCCATCAAGGTCAGTATTCTCTACACTGGCTGACAACGGCTCTCCAGGGTCTCAGGTAGAATTCTTTCATCTCACCTTCTGTCTCATCCGTTCAACTACAACTTGAATGTCAAAAATACCCAATTGAACCTGGAGCCTAATGTCTGCAAAGTAGATGCTTTACCACTGAGCCACAGCTCAGTTGTGGCACAATTCATATTAGCATTGCAGATTTTAGGTCCCCCAAATTCGGAAAACAGTCTATAAAACAGGACCCTAAATTTGGTATTTGAGTTCTAGGATCCATATTTCAGACTCTGGAAACTCACTCTTTAGGATCTTGGAACTGTGTGTTTATATTTCAGTCCAACCCTAGTTGTGCCTTTGAAAAAGTATTAAAATGTTACTATTAATTGGCACGTCTCATTGAAAGCAATAATGTATGGAGAGCCAATATCTGCAGTTCAATGTGCATTCTCATTCATATTTAGAGGCACATCAGTTTTATGCCCGTGGTTTCTAATCCAGCAAATGCAACATGTACAGGTATTCTTGGCTGGATCAGGATGTATAGGTTTTGTAACTTGAATGTCAAAAATACCCCACTCCAGTGTTCACTGGCAAAATCTATTGCCATTTTCCAAAACTGAGACCCTGTTTGGAATCAGCAGGCAGAAGACTGTTAGTTCCCTGTGGATACTGAAGAGAGTGTTCATGTTAACTGGAAGTATAGATATTCTTAATATAAGATTGTCATTGCTCTGAATACTTTCAGCCCTAATATTTAAAAAAAACACCTGCAATACATGTTAAACTTAAGCCTCAGTTGACCACTTTCGCTGAATGTGATAGATATTAGCTAGTGTACAGTTTCTTGCTACTATTGTTGTATCTTAACAGCTGTAACTTATTCCCAGGGCCTCCCATCAGACTGATGGATGGTGAAAATAAGAAAGAAGGACGGGTGGAGATCTTTATCCATGGCCAGTGGGGGACAATTTGTGATGATGGATGGTCTGATAAGGATGCAGCTGTGGTATGTCGACAGCTTGGCTACAAGTATGAAAAGTTCTTTAATAGTTCTTAAACACTGTACCTGGTTACTCTAGATTGCTATCAGAGGCACCTATCCCTAATTGTGCATGTTCATAGTTTAAAATGTTTACTGCTTAATATGCAAAAATAAGTGTTATGCATTGGATCCAGCTAGCTTTTTCTTTCAGTCTTGGCTAAATCTTCTACTTAATACCATCCCCATTCCGTGGACAAAAGTCCATGTAGATCCCATGATTCCCACAATAGCCTTTTTGGTGGTCGCCAGTTGAAAAACGGGTTGGATACAACTCAAAGCCCTCATTTTACTTGTATCAAATTCATGATAACATTATATTATGGACTATAAAATCCCATTTACTTTTAGCTTAGTTATGAGTTGATCTAATTAAGAAGAGAAGTGATTGACTATATCAGTGTTTTTGAGACAGTGTTTATGAACTTTCTTTTGTAATGGCTGTGTTCTCCTTGTAATAAAAGCACAATTATACAGATGAGAACAATGACGATAAATGAGATTCAATTAACACTAATTTGGAGGTAAGAGAATGCACATATTTATGCCTTTGCCTCCTCTGGATGATCTGTTTTCTTGGTTGGACTGATGGGTTGGTGAACCTTATCAATTACAGAGCCATTTATTGTGTTTCATCACCTGTATCACAAGCCAGCTCATTTTTCTTTATTTTTAACTCATTCTAAAGTCTCCAACAGGAATCTTGAGTTGCTGTTACACCTGATAAATCTGTAAGCTCAGTAAGTCGAAATCTGCACTATTTTGTGCCATTTTGATTTGTGTTGCTGATAAAGGAATTTCTTTTCTCCTTCCCACAGAGCCACATTATCACATTTTCCATTTGTGTTTATTTGTGCTAAGTTATGCTATGGAAAGTGAAATGCTCCTGGTAGGACGGGGAGTATAGAAAGAGCTTTCCCCCCCAGCTACACACATTCTTGTTCCATTGATGAAGGGATACTTCTGTTGAGGTATTACTGCTTTTCAAGGAGACTTTTAAAAATCCATATGGACTGGGGCAGATGCCTGTAATCATCACTAACAAATGGAAACTGCTGTAGTCAAGCCTTCAGTTCATTCAGATGGGTTCCTGCTAGCTAAGGCTCTCAAGTGCAGTAGAAACTTTGGGTAACTGGTATTCAAATAAACAGGAAAACTGCCTAATGTAGTTAACAGAATGCTCAGTGGAACAGGATTTTCGCATTCTAGGTTTTGTTCAGTTGTGGGTAGCAAAAATTGGACTTTACCTTCCTGGCATAAACTGTATGAAAATGGCTGTGCCTGTGGATACACAGTGCACACATTTGAACTGTCTCAAAGATGTGTACATGGAGTAAAATATGAGGTTACAAATGGCTAGCTGTCTTTCCTTGAGGTTTTGTGGGGGAGGGTTTGCTGTCAGCAGTCAGACTGTCAGCTGCAGCCATCGATCCTAGCCTACGCTGTGCCAAGAGCTAAGGAACATGTAATCAATAAAACTGTGGTGTACTTCATGTAAATGGTACTGTGTTGTAACCTCATGTGTATTCTGGAAAGGCAAGAAGTCCTGCCATGTGCTTCTTGAGGATATTGTTAGGAACCACCTTGTTCCTGAGCTCCTGCCCCCTTCCAAACTGACCATAGTATCCAAATTCAACACCTGTGATGCTTTAGCCAACCGTTTTAGAGCCGGAACACTTGTAAGAGGGTTAGATATTCCAACCTTCAGATTAATCAGGATATCAGAGTGGTACCCAGGAATGCATAAGCTAGCCACTCTGATACATACAACAATAACAACTGTATCTAAACAGTACAGCAAAAAGAGAACTTTCAGATTTATACATTTGAACATCTTCAGAACTGGCCTTAGGAGTTGTTTGAAGAGGTAAATGTGTAATGCCATGAAATGCTCACAGTCAGAATATGCAATACTGTATTACATGCTTTGTTAAAGATGATCTTTGAAAAGAAGCCTGTCCAAATTTGGAAACCACATATAACAGAGGATTTTTTGTGTGTGTATGTGCGTGTTTTTAATTTCACTATGCATTTGTCTTTGCTTACCCAGTCAATTATTATACTTTTCCCAAGCCGACAGAAGACTTTCTTCAAGTGAAGTGGTTTCAGTATAAATCTTAGCCATGCAATGACACCCTGGAGGCTGTTGGGTTCTCTTTAGATAGCTTTGATTTAGACTATAATTGAGGAAAGTCACACTCCAGAGATCTTCCTACACAGGCCTAACTGCTTGCATTCACCAAATGGGAGCCGCCACCCCCATTTGAACCATATAGTGTTTTTGGAACTTCTCTGCATTTCCAAAATAGTTTGCTGTGCATTGTGTGGGGCCTGTATGCGAGCCAAAGTAGGTGTTAGGCATTGGCAATGAATGGCAGTTCTGAGACTTGGGGACTGCCTTCTCCCATATGAACCTGCCTGGGCACATGTAGGTCACATTCAGGGGCGCTTCTTTATATTACCTCACCATCTGAAGTGCAATACCAGGGGTACAGCCATCTCAGAGGTCTTTTGTTGTTTGGAATGCTTTCAAACTTGCTTGTATCCTGTTTTCCTTTTTATCTGCTATTTGGTTTGGTGTTTAGTTTTCTGTTTTAGATTATTTATCTTGTGTGACGTTTTAAATGTTGGGTCTATTTTGGGTAGAAGGGTGCACCATGAATGCTTTTAACAAACGAATGGATTTCCTCTTTCCCTCTATAATGTATAGCAGAGCTTATTCGTGTTCTGATATCATGACTCCCCACCCCCCACCCCGGCCCTGGTGATTCAAGGGTAGGCAAAGTGCAAAATGCTGCTAAATCAGGACATAAGTTCTGCTAGACATTAAAGAAGGATGGGAAGCCATGTGGGTGCATTTTCAGTTGGAGCCGCACATTTTGTGTAACATAGTGTAGTCCTGACCAGTCCTCTTTTCTTTGTTCATAAATTGCCTGGAATTGACAGTGAGCAATGAAGTGTCTGGGTTTGCAGATGACACCAAAATTATTTAGGAGTGTAAAAACCAAAGTGAACTGTGAAGATCCAGGGCTGGCCCTACCATATAAGCAAGCTAGGTGGTTGCCTAGAGCTCCAGGCTTTAATGGGCACCAAATCAGAGAGAAGTGAATTTCTTTCTACTATTTAAAATATTAATATGTTAATATTCTTCACATTTTTCTCTATATTGAAAATGTATGTGTGTGTGTGGGGAGTCATAGGTTGCCTAGGATAGCGAAAGCCCTTGAGAGCTTCTAGAGGACCTCTTCAAACTGAGTGAGTGTAGAACAGTGTGTCAGGCAAATATCAATGGAAATTGAGTGTAGATGAATGGTGCACAGTGGCGGGGTGGGGGGTGATCTTGACTTCAAATATACATTGATGGGGTCTGAACTGGCAGGGTTATACCCTTCTAAGCCCATTAAGGTCCATTAAAGTCAATGGGCTTAGAAAAATATGACTCTGCTTAGGATTGCACTGCTCAATGAAAATGTTGACAGTTCGCACCGGTGGTAATGAAGGTAAACTTTGTGCTAAGGATTATTAAGAAAGAGATTGAAAATAAAATGGTTAGTATTGCAATGCCCTTGTATACATATTTGGTGCATACTTCTGGGCACATCTATACAAGGATAATGTTGAGTTAAAAAGGTTTAGAAAAGGAAAACCAAAATTTTCAAGAAATATTAAAGAGTTTGGGTTATTATTTATTCAATTTAGAAGTAAGCTGGCCAAGGAGGGACATGGTAGATGTTTATAAAATTATGCAACCAATCGTCTTTATTACAGCCAGAGGCCAGCATAAAATATAAAATATACCGTATATACTCGCGTATAAGCCGAGTTTTTCAGCCCAAAAAAAGGGCTGAAAAAGCCGGCCTCGGCTTATATGCGGGTCAATACGGTAGAGGGGGGAGGGAGGAGGAAGGAGGGAGGAGGGAACTTACCGCCGCCGCTGGGCCCGCGTCGTTTCCTGCCGTCGGGAGCGGCCTCCTGCAGCTGCGCGGAGGCTGCCCTGGCCCCCGCCCGGCCGCGCCGCCGCTTCCTGGGGCCGGGAGCGGCCTCCTGCGGCGGCGCAGAGGCTGCCCCGTCGCCTGCCCGGCCGCGCCGCCGCTTCCTGGGGCCTGGGGCAGCCTCCTGCGGCTGCGCAGAGGCTGCCCCGGCCCCCGCCCGGCCGCGCCGCCACTTCCTGGGGCCTGGGGCGGCCTCCTGCGGCTGCGCGGAGGCTGCCCCGGCTCCCGGCCGCGCCGCCGCTTCCTGGGGCCGGGAGCGGCCTCCTGCGGCTGCGCAGAGGCTGCCCCGGCCCCCGCCCAGCCGCGCTGCCGCTTTCTGGGGCC
This sequence comes from Euleptes europaea, assembly GCF_029931775.1. Taxonomy (NCBI): domain Eukaryota; kingdom Metazoa; phylum Chordata; class Lepidosauria; order Squamata; family Sphaerodactylidae; genus Euleptes; species Euleptes europaea. Next base: position 30,603,587 of record NC_079320.1, on the reverse strand, counting down.
GGGAGCGGCCTCCTGCGGCTGCGCAGAGGCTGCCCCGGCCCCTGCCCGGCCGCGCCGCCGCATCCTGGGGCCTGGGGCGGCCTCCTGCAACTGCAGGGAGGCTGCCTCAGCCCCTGCCAGGTGCACCACCGCCGCCACCAGGGCCGCACCGCTTGCTCCCGGGAGCCCGTCAGGAAAGTCTGCGGGGGGGGGGAGGGGTTATAAGCCGACCCTCCGCTTATACGCGGGTGCCTAATTTTTCCCCATTTTTGGGGAGAAATTAGGCACCTCGGCTTATACGCGGGTCGGCTTATACACGGGTATATACGGTACATTCTTTGATGTATAAAATGATTCATGTTCTGGAGGAGATGGATAGACAATTTACCTCCAATAATACTAGAACTCAGGGATCCACTTAAATTGATGGACTGTAGATTCAAGGCAGACAAAAGAAAGTACTTCTTCATGCAATGCATATTTAATTTATATAATTCACTGAACAAGATTTTTCAGTGGCCACTGCCTTAAGTGGCATTAAAAAGGGATTAGAAGAAGAAGAGTTGGTTTTTATATGCCAACTTTCTCTACCACTTAAGGAGAATCAAACCGGCTTACAATCACCTTCCCTTCTCCTACCCACAACAGATACCCTGTGAGGTAGGGCTGAGAGAGCTGTAAGAGAGCTGTAAGTAGCCCAAGGTCACCCTGCTGGCTTCATGCGGAGGTGTGGGGAAACTAGTCCAGTTCACCAGATTAGCACCTGCCACTCATGTGGAGGAGTGGGAAATCAAACCTGGATCTCCAGATTGGAGTCCACTGCTCCAAACCACTGCTCTTAACCACTACACCATGCTGGCTCTCCAGACAAATTCATAGGGAATAGATCAATCAATAGCAGTTAGCCATATAGGTTTAATGGAATTTCTGTGTTCAAAAGCAATGTATTTCTGAATGCCAGTTGCAGGGGGCAAAACAGAGGTATCCTATGGCATATATAGCCTGCTTGAAGGCCTTCTAGGAACATCTGGTTGACCTCTGTAAGAAAGAGGATGCTGGACTAGATGGGTGTTTAGTCTGATCCATCAGTTTTGCCTTTTTGTTCTGATAACAAATGCCCCAAGGCCCCATTGAGCATGTAGACCTAGTAGTACGGCTCTTTATTGTTGTCTTTGGCTTTGGGTTGATTTTCTTGAAGGATGTTTAAATTTGTACACTACATCAATAGAGAAAAGATGTGTATTGGAATGGGAAAAATTACTGGGTGCATGCATGACTGGTAAGGCTAGGCAGACTTTAAAAAATTAAGATGGTTTTCTGTAGCAAAATAAACGAAGGCTAAATTTTGGCAAGCTATCTGGACTTCAGTTAATATTTTTCAGTTGTCTCACCAGTGAGCTTGCCATAGTTGATGATTAATATTTATAGCAGACAATGCAATGTAAAGAACACTAGAGTGCCGTTGCTGTAATGGGAAAAGAAGGTTTTTTTGATATCAAAACCATGAATAACCCATAGCAGTAATGGAAAGAACATGTTTTTTTAAAGAAACAATTTTGTAGAGTGGAGAGCAGAGAGAGAGAAATTATGAGATCTGTAATTTGAGTCGGTTGATACATTATAGAATGTTGCCTGAACATAAATATATTCTTACAGTAAAATATTTCTCGATGTGATATTTTCTCGTTCCACAAGAATAGAATAGAAAAGTTGATAGTGTCGTAATAACTTTGTAAATGAGATCTGCCTCTGATTCCAGCGAAAGAGCAGACAAGGTAGATGAACCTTCAGTATCAATTTATTAAAACTTCATAGCGTTAATGTTCTTATTCCGCTATCTTTAAACGATTTGCAAATCACTTTTGAATCCTCTGGGATAGGTGTTCCGACATCCATTCTGCAGCTCAAACCTTGACAAGTTTTTATTTCAGCTGATACATTTTGCCTCAAGAAGGTTAACTGACCAGTTTGTTTAAACTGAGGTCTCTGAGTATAAGTGTATGCAATTTCCGCTTTGCTGGGAGGATTCTGAATAGGCCTGTTTAGGATGATACTCTCAAAGTGCAAAAGGGTGGTGGAGGAAGTGCTTCTTTCCTTTCGCTTCCTTATTTCCTGGGATGTTCCACCAAATACATTTATCAATTGAGAGTATCATATTTTGAGACTTGCATTGCTCTCTAAACCTGCTGCAGACCACACTATATCAGGCTTTAGCAGCCTAGCACTGCATGTCTAAGAGAGAAAAAGCTCTATCGAGATTAGAATCTAGATCAAGGCTAAAATATTATGTGTATTTACATTTGAATAAGTCCCAGTGAAATCAGTGGGACTTACTTCCAAATAAAAATTTATAGGACTGGTCTGAAAGTTTTTCTGTCCAGGTTCTGGTATAAGATACCTTTTATGATGGTCCAGCACGTGTAGCTGGGGGACATTAAGAAATGCTGCAGCATGTCTTCATTTTATGACAAGATTGCCCAGGAATCTGTAACAATAGTGCTTGTTCTAGCATGAACCCCGGCCTTTAGAGCAGATGATTGCTTTTTGTTTATTAAGAAAGAACTAGTTAGCTGAGTAATACTGATTCTGAAAGATATCTGACTCTTTGCCAGATGGTTTGATTAAACAAACTAAAGTTTCTGGTTGTCCTGACCTGAATGGCCAAGGCTAGCCCGATCTTGTCAGATTTCGGAAACTAAGCAGGGTTAACCCTGGCTAGTACTTGGATGGGAGACCACCAAGGAAGTCCAGGGTCGCTACGCAGAGGCAGGCAATGGCAAACCACCTCTGAATGTCTCTTGCCTGGAAAGCCCTATGGGGTCACCATACGTCAGCTGTAACTCGTCGGCACTTTCCACCCCTACCAGTTTCTGGGTTGTACCTGAATTATCATTAAGGAAATACCTTTAAGGTGAAGAAAAATACACAAGAAGTGAATGGAATGAAGGTGGAAAGGCACTAGCTCTGCATGGTAACTATTAATGGTGCTGACATTTTGTTTGGAATATAAACTTCAATAACTTTGTGATGCTCACCATAAATAAATGGTGACTTAAGTTCCCAGTCTTCTTCTCCAGTTTAAATTTTTTTTTAAAAATTGAGCCAGAGAAAAAAATCTACTTCCCACTCACTTACCTGCCTGCTGTTCTCATGACTGGGAAAAGAAGGGGTATCTCTCTCCCTAGTACCCAGACTATTCATTGCCAGGAACCCTGGTAAATGTGTATTTTTCAAGGCGCCTGATGGATGGGCTCCTGACATCTGATTTGCTGATACAGAAGCATTCAAGACATAGGAATGGAATGGACTAGGGCCACCACTAGAACAGTAATAGCTGCTGGAGAAGCAGCCAAGATAAGGGGGTTTGGAGGAGGGCTTTTAGGGAACCATGAAATATTTTAGTGAGGGAGGGGTCATCATATCCCTAATGATGTCATGTTTTGTTTGTAATTGAGCTTTAATCAAACTGTGTTCTAAGAGGAAGGAATTGGGTGGGGGGTATAGCTCAGTTTTCAAAGCGCACAAATCAAGTCGTGATGGGAGCTGTTTGCCCATCACTCCTTATGACGTGCAGGGAATAGTCAAATGTCATAAAAGTTAGGTTAAGGAGCATGCACAAACTGTTGTCCAGTATGAGTCAGTCTCCTTGTGGTATGTAAGGAAGTCCATTCAATCCATGCAACTAGAAGAGTTCTCAACTTTGGACCCCAGTAGTAGACAGAATTGTGAAACAGCCTCCTGCACCTTGTAACTGTTTTGTAGATAAAGCTCATACTTAGTTGAGCAGCTGTCAGGGAATTGTACATTCTTTGCAATATCTGCAATCAGTGTAATTATTCAAGGGGGAGGATTGTCTTGGGACAAGAAAATACATGTCATTTGTGGATTAAAAGTTAACCGTATTCCAGGGCTATTTTGTAAAGATGAATATATAGGGCTGCTAAATTCAGTGAATGATTTTCTGGCTTATTTGTTTAGGTCAAGAAAATTAAAATTTCTAGGTACCCCTTCGTCCTCCACTCCGGATTGTCAGTTTTCTCCCCAGAATTGTTGGCTGTTGGCAGTTCATTTGAACATTCCTTTCCTCTTCTTTGTCTTAAACATGATTGAACTGTAAAAAATAATGCCTGTATAGAATGTTAATATCCCATTGATTGTCCCAATGACTATTTAATTGGGCTCATTGGATTTCTGTTTAGAGAGATTACATTTTAAGTATGGAGCTACGGAATGGAGAGTTCAGTCTGGAAGTTAAATGGCTCAAACCTTCAAGCCCTGCTGTTATATAGTTGCCTCCCTTGGTTGTAAAGCCCCGTGCAAACTCAGCTGAAATGAATGCAGATAGTGTGGTAGCATTTTAAAATTTATGTAGAGGTTTTATTTAACCGCATTTTCAAAAAAAAAACATTCAAAGCCGTTTACAAGCAGCAGCATGAGAATAAAAACAATAAACAATATAAAAGAAAAGAAAATTATAAGCAGCTAAGTAAAAGCAGATTGGTAACAGGTACTTTAAAAACAGTCCAGCACCAAAAATAAGGAGCACAAAATTACAACCAATAAGATAAAAATACAATAAAGAAATCCCATCCAAAGTGGTTAATGAAACTCTTCAACATGAAGATGTGGGAACTGGTCTTAACTGGTGGGTAGGTTCATCCAGGAATAAGCAGCCCTTCAGATACCCTGGCCTCAGGTATGCATGGCTTAGTGGTAGATTACGTGCTTTTCATGCAGAAAAAATCTAGTTGAAACCCACAGGCATCCCTAGTTGAATGATTTCAGATAGCAAGTGTTGAGAAAGACTTACTCTCTGAGACTTGAGAGTGTCTGTCAATTTAGAGTAAACAGTTCTGTGCTAGATGAACCAGCGGTTTGACTTGGTATAAGGCAGTTTCGTGTATTGAGCTATATGGGTTCCGACTATTTAGAGCTTTAAAGTAAATACCAGCGCTTTGAATTGTGTCCAGAAATAAATTGGCAACCAATGGAGTTTTTAAAGAACTGCCAGGATACATTAGCGCTAACCCCCATCAGTCAGTAACCTTGTTTTAGTAAGCTGCACTAAATTTATACTAGGGTTGCCAAATGTGACAGTAATTCATAATAAGACAGACTGAGACTTAAATGCAGAAGGATATTATCAATAACACACATGGTTTGCCGTTCCCTATTTTGTCCTCACAACATCCCTGTGAGTTAGGTGAAGCTGAGGGAGAGATTGGCCTGAGATCCCAGTGACCTTCATGGCAGAGTGGAGATTTGAATCTGGATCTCACAGATCTTAGTCCAGCAAATCACTACCTCACCACCACAGCTGTCAACAGTTTTGTTTATATGCTTATACACAGAATATTTGCACATCCTTGGTTTTTTAAGTACTTGTGCTTGAATATCTGATGCTTGGATAGCTTTGAAATTTGCAAATGAGACTGTGCAGTACTCGGTGTCTACCTGCCTGCTTTAGGTGAACTCAATTGTGTGCAATAGCGTAGGGGCCTACGTGTTCCTGTCAGAATCGAAAAGGCATCATTCATCAGCTAAGTGGAGGGCAGTACATCACAATGCCAGTGAGTACCTAGATGCCTACCTACATCCATTTCTGCTTCCTTCCATCTCCAAATCTCGCTTTCTGGACCAGAGACAATGATTTTTACTCAGTACATTGCATCATGCAGCACATATAGTGCAATCCTAAGCAAGTCTACTCATGTCCTGCTGAAGTGTACTTCATGGGACTTACTCCCAGGACAAGTGTTCTTGGTATTGTCTTGTTAATAAATACAATTTTGTGTATTAACTTTATAAGGAACTGAAGCTAAACGGCATTTTCTGTGTGAAAGAACAAAGCATTATTTATTATTTTTGAAAGCTATGCTCACATGATTTACCTGATAATTTGCAAAAATCAGCAATTCATCACAGATGTCCTGTATTACACCCAAATTGGATTTGTCAGCCTCTCAAACATTAAGCAGGACATCTGTGTTCCATATTTAGATGCTTAGATTGGAAGTAAGCCATAGAAATGTGCATTTTATATGTTGAATGTTCTCCTCTTGCACAATTTGAACATCCTAAGAGAACTTCACATTTGTTGATCGGTTTCCAGCATAGCAAGTGCTTTCTACAGAGGTATATAGCCAATTTAGGATAAGAAAAGCATTTTTTAAGTGCTGCGTTTCCCCAGCCTTGAACTGTGATGTGTAATCCCTAGCAAAGAATTAAGCAGCACAAAGGAGAAAATTATATGAATCCTGAAGTATTTGTTATTTTTTGTTTATGCAAGGTGTTTAGCACAGCTGGTGTTTAACAGTGTTAGACAAAGACACCATCCTGTGCTAATGAGTCTTGCTAAAGCTTTGCAGTGATGCATGAATATACAATAAATTTGATATATCGACTTCCTTACAGAGAAACCTGTGCTTAGCTGGTAAACAAATTAAAGTAACGTATCTCTCTGATTATGCCACAAATTTTCTCTTTGCAACTAATAAACTTGTTGAATTGATATTGCATGATATATTACTTACCTCAACTCTAAATATTTAGCAAATGCAAAGTCAGAACAGCATAGTTATGAAAAATGCTTCTGTACACAATAACTGTGGCCGATTTCCCACAAACATCAGATGAAGTTGTAAAGCTGTTTTTCGATTATACCACTTGAGATTGCTCACAATTGCTGACTTGACTAAATGTTATTCCATGAAAAAAAACACCCGCATTTAAAATATGGGCAGCGCAATCCTATGGGGGGGGGTAGTTGCGGCATGGCCAGGGGCAACGCAGCCATGGGGCCTCCTGAGTGGTGTGTTGTGCCATGGCCAGCAAGCTGAACAGGCAAATTTTCCTCACCTTAGTCCCCATGGCAGCCGTTTTCCCTCTCCGCTTGGGGGTGTTTTTAAAACTCAGTAATAACAATAGTGCTATATTGTTATAATGATCTGTTGCAACATTGTATTATTTCCCAGCTTTCATTTGGAAAAAAAAGATCTCTAGTCCTGAAAGGGGGGGGGGAACTCCTTAGGAGCTGGCATGACCCCATGTTGGTGTAGGTGCAACCTTATCATGGAATAAGGTGGCATCTATGTTGGCATGGGGGCAAACATTGGCATCTGGGAGCTGCCAGCCCCCACTGCCAGTTCAGCCATGCTGGCAGGGCTTTCCTGGAAGGGAAAGATGGCGGGGGAGGGCGTTCTTGGGGCGGAGCTGCCTTTGGGCAGCTTCCTAACACTGTTTGCCCAGGATCACCCTCTTGAGCTGCGGTGGGGCTACACCACCTTTTTTGGTGGGACATCCTCGCTTTTTCAACGGGGCATTTCCCCCCCTTTTTAGAATTTTTCTTTAATAAACCCCTCTTTTTTGTCTCCATGGCAGCTGAGAAGCCTCTGAGGATCTACCCCCCCCTTCAGGATTGTGCTCTTAGTTGTGGAGTTATAAGGGGAAATACACTGGCTGCAAAAAAAAAGCTAGAAATTTAGTTTAAAAAGATAAAAGCTGGAAACTAGTACATGGTGGCAGTAGATTGTTATAATGTAATACTGCTATAGCTTTTATTATTGTTTTTTTTTTAAGCCTGAAAAAAGTGTTGGTGGCAGGAGAAAAATGGCACTCATGGAGGGCTCAGGCAAAGAAGAGGGATAATTGTGTGTGGATGTTCCACTGCTTCTGCAAATACACAAATGCCTCAGCATTCACAGCAACGAGATCTACTCCAAGAACAATCTCTGTGTAGAAGCAGTACAAGTATTATAATCGGCTGGAAAAAAGGAACCACCCTTCCTGGGAGATAATTATTTTGAATATAGAAATTTTGAATATAGAAAAATCTAATGTATCTCAAAAATTGTGGTTGCATGAAAATTGCATGAAAGGGAACTTACATGAAAATGTAATTATTTCCTTGCAATAAATGGGAAAATAAGGACTGTCCATCTCTGAACAATGGTTTTGTATTTTTTAAATTAGTAATATGTGCAAACATTAATTACTGATGTTTGTAACTTTCTGTAACATATAGCCTCAAGGATGTTAGCTCTTATGTTGAACATGTTCTTTTTTTCTGTTTTTGTCATAATTAACTTTTTAAAAATATGTGTTTTTAGAGGCCCAGCAAGAGCAAGGACTATGGCATATTTTGGAGAAGGAAAAGGTCCAATCCATGTCGATAATGTGAAATGCACAGGAAATGAAAGATCCCTGGCTGACTGCATTAAACAGGATATTGGCAGACACAATTGCCGTCATAGTGAAGATGCTGGTGTGATCTGTGACTATCTTAACAAGAAGGCATCTGGGAACACCAACAAGGGTGGGTATAAAAATAATATTACTATTTTTTTCTGGAAAAGGGGAGTACATACATTGAAAAGTATACACGAGGGGGAAAGCACAATTTAAAATGAGATAGAAGTGGTTGCTGACAGCGATAACTTCCTTGTGACTATAAGCACCTTGTACTGTTTCCTGTTGGAATACTTAATCTCTGTGATTTCCTTCCTGATAGATTCTCTCGCTTCTGTGTGTGGGTTGAGGTTATTGCATCATCGCCAGAAACGTATCATTGGTGGGAAAAATTCTTTAAGGTAACTGATATTTAAGTAAATCTAAAAAATCACATACCCTACTGCCAGCAGACTGCTACTGAGAAGTATTGTTGGTATTACAAATGACATGTATAGACCTCATATGTGATGAGGTCTTGACTTCTCAACCATGAAACTGATGAGCATCTAATGGGCTGGCTGTTGACTTTGGATATGAAAGACCTGCTCATATTTCTGTTCAGTTATAAAGGCTCTGGATGGCTTTAGGCAAGCCAGTAATACCCCTAAGCTTCTTTGAAATGGTCAGTTCATAAGAAAATAGCTACTTATTATTTGACAACTCCTTGTCTTTCTAGAGCCTTCTGTTTAGCTAGACTAACCCTTCTATGGTTATGCAGGGCAGAATTCTGAATATACCATACCCAGATAGGACCTGTCCTTGCTCTTCTGGCTCTATTGATTCATTAGCTCATGCCCTCTTGGAATGCCACTTTTATGAGGAACTCCGATCATGTTATATCTCTCCCCCTTTAACATATAAATCTAATGCCTCTGTGTCTGACATAATGCCTTTTTTATTAAGTGACTTTCCTTTCCTTCCTTTTATCCCTTAGAAGCTCCTTGATCAATTGATCTTGAGCAGCATATATCTAGTGTTGGAGGGATATAAGGACTGAAACAAATCTTGCCACATTTATTAAGTGACAGGGATCCCAAGGCTACTTTCTCAGTGGCAAGATTTATTTCAATCCTTTTATCCCTTAAACATTAGATTTACACTGCTCAAGATCAATAGATCAAGGAGCTTCTAAGGGATAAAGGAAAGGATAAGAAAATAGCAACAAAAGTAGGGTGCTTTGATCTCTTTTAGAAGTATATTTTAACATGATTACTGCTGCAGTTTTTGCCACCCTTTGTCATTAAATTACATTTTTTGTCACTAAGTATTTCTTAATAGTCAGAGAACTCTTTCTGAACTAATATCATAGTGGTGAAATCTAGTCAACCATCATATGTTCATCCTTCCTCCCTACTATTGTGGGTGGAGAGACTGAAATACAGCCCAATAACAATTTTTATGAGCAAGGGGCTCTTTTTGCATTTTTCTTCTGAATGTCCACTTCACATTATTATACACAGTATTATACACAGTGGCACTTATATACTTTATAGTCTTCCTTTCATATAATGAACACAACTTGAATTACCGAGTTGTGCGTTGTGGTCCTACCCAGGCCGGCTGCAGAGGGAAAGGAAGGGGGTTTCAGTGGGAGTGAGGGTCTCCACTCTCGCTGTCTGTCTCATGAGCTCCCGCTCACCTCAAGCGGCTTCCCGGGCGCTGGAGAGTGACGCCAGCGCGCCTGGCTCCCTGGCCCCTCCCCGTGCCTATTGTGGGCAGCGGCGCCCACTCACCGGCCTGTTTGGCAGCAGGCAGCCGCGAGTCCCACCCACCGTCCCTTCATGCTATATTTTGATTCTTTCTTTCGTCACAGCTTGGGTGGTTTTCGGCATGGGGACTGATCCAGGCTGGGAAGAGATGCCTTTCCTTCCCATTTTGGGGATCCCCATAAGGGTTCTTGGGATGGAGTACGTCATCGTTGCCCAGCTCAGGGGCTTGTTTTGGGTGCTCCACTCCCAGGTGGCGTTGGTTTCACACACAGATTTCTGTCCTGGTGGGGCCACCGAAGCGCCACTCTGGTGTTGTTCCCCACATGTGGTTGGGGTCGGTGGTCGATGCTTTCGATACATCAGATGACAGGGTGGCCATCCGATCTCTGGATCCGCCCCCATGCTCCGCCATGCTCCATCTGTTGTAATCAATAAAGCTGTGGCCATTTATTTCCCAAAAGTTACAGTTGTCTGTGTGTTTATTTGCTGTTACCCTTTCCCATGGAGCTGTTTGCCTGTGGGACCACAATAAATGCCCCCTACAATATGGGATCAATTAAACACATAAATGTGCTTTGCTCCTTTAAATACAGGTTGAATAGATAAGCTATAGTAAGCCATTAAAGCTTATAAGACAAGTAGCTGCTGAAAATGATTATTATCTCAAAGTTTGATCAGGAAATTCTTCCTTTCCTGCTAGCTCCATACGTATATGGGAAAGTTTAAATGAATCTTTTGTGGCCTCACATTCGGAGACAATGCGTGTATATTTGGAAGTAAGTCCTACATGCTTGGGAGTGTATGCAAAATGCTAGGATTTACCATACAAATAAGAAATGGAGCTAGATGCATTTCATGCAGTGTCTGCCATTTTGGTTGACTTTGAGGCACAGAAAAATAAAGAGTAAAGGAAATTAGGGTCGCCATGAGTCGGAAGCGACTTGACGGCACTTAACACACACACAAAAAAAGGAAATTAGGGCAAATTGATGATGGGATTGTGTGAACTTTGGCAGCTATTGTTTATTTCATATATTGTTTGGATATTGCTGAAAGAACCATTAATAATATGCGGGTGGGGGTGGCTAATGATGTTCATTTTTAGTATAAAGAATGTAACCTGCGAGGATATAGTTAGACAGAAAGAGGAAAAGCTTGGGAAGGCAGGCCAGCGGAATGGTGTGTAACTTTAACCTTGAGAGCTGGTTAATGGAGTTCTGAATGATCTATCAATATGGCTGAACAGAAAAAAAATTCCTTAAATAAGAAGCAAGGAAAAAAGCTTCCATCCATAGAACACAAGGTACTACATAAAGTGCTGCACTAAAGATAAAATAGCAGTTGCCATTTCACTGTCATTTTACATGGAGTACTAAGCTGAAGTATTGTTATTCCTTTTTTTCAGAGGCGGGTGGCCCTGGCAGGTTGCTCTGCGACTGAAATCATCCCATGGTGACGGACGATTACTGTGTGGTGCCACTCTTATCAGCAGCTGCTGGGTGCTTACCGCAGCCCACTGTTTTAAGAGGTACCATTGGACAGCTGTTAGATGGTTATGTTGCCAATGCTACTGCATTACTATAGGAACAAGAACAGTGCAGGGGAGATAAAAGTTAACACTAACAGTACTACTTATGCCTCAGGCATCTTACTGAAAATGTTATCCTTTCAGTTGAAGTGTTTAATTAAATTCCTTTAATTATGCATTAACATCACATGTGTGTAACACCTTACAATTTATATTTCACACAGCAGTACACCATTGTTGTTTTTTTAAAGCAAATTTTACACTCTGAATCTTAACAGCTCAACTTACTAGAAGAGGAAAAATCCATCATGTGTATTTCATCATACTGAACAAGACAAAAAGGTTTTTTTTTACAAGATCTTTTAAATGACATAATTAAACATTTGTCAATACCCAGGTTGGATTAGAAAATCTGTCCAATTTTTGGGTTAGAGAAATTGATTTATTTTTAAAGTATTATTTGAAATTTAAAATTTAGTAGTTATGTATCTGTGTACAGTTAACCCAGTACAAAGTGAAGAAAGGAGAAGGCAAACCAGCAGGTGTGTCAGGGCATTGTGTACTAACCAAAGAAAGCTGGGGAGCTATTTATCTCTAAATTTCCTTCGATTGCTTTCATGAGTTTGGATCTAACTTTCTCCTTCTGTGAGAAGGGCACATCCATTGGTGCAGAGTGGGGGTATATGAACTCTGCTGAGTCTCATTTTCCGCTGCAGATCCATCCTGTATACCACGCCATGCCTAGAAATTAGAATCACCTTTTGGGGATGCAGGGAAAAGCAGTGGGAAAGATCCATTCCATGAATGGAGTTTGGATTGTGATCCTTTGAGCCATATTGTAGTCTTACTTAATTGCTGTCAGTGTTTGTAACCCTCTGTGCCATTTTAACAGTTACCACAAAGCTTTTTCATGTGCCAGGCTTATTAAGACATTATTTACCCAGAGTGAATAAAATATTTGTTAATGGACACAAGAAATATATACCGTATATACCCGTGTATAAGCCGACCCGCGTATAAGCCGAGGTGCCTAATTTCTCCCCAAAAATGGGGAAAAATTAGGCACCCGCGTATAAGCCGAGGGTCGGCTTATAACCCCTCCCCCCCCCCGCAGACTTACCTTCTGGGCTCCTGGCGGTGGGAAGCTGCGGATCCGGCGGGGGTGGCCTTCCTGCAGCTGCAGGAGGCCCCCCCCCAGGCCGCTCCTGGCGGCGGGAAGTGGTGCGGCCCGGCGGGGGCGGCGGAGCAGCCTCCCCGCGGCCGCAGAGAGCCTTTAGAGGCCTCTCCCGGCCGGGAGAAGGCGGCGGGGGGGCAGAGCGCCCTCCCCGCGGCCGCAGAGGGCCTCTAGAGGCCTCTCCTGGCCGGGAGATGGCGGCGGGGGGGGGGCAGAGAGCCTTTAGAGGCCTCTCCCGGCCGGGAGAAGGCGGCGGGGGGGGGGGGGGCAGAGCGCCCTCCCCGCGGCCCCAGAGGGCCTCTAGAGGCCTCTCCCGGCAGAGAAAAGATGGCGGCGGTAAGTTCCCCCCTCCCTCCTCCCTCCTCCCTTCCCCCTCTACCGTATTGACCCGCGTATAAGCCGAGGCCCGCTTTTTCAGCCCTTTTTTTGGGCTGAAAAACTCGGCTTATACGCGAGTATATACGGTAAGCTCTGATTGTGTATAGGACCAATTCACACATGTCGTAATGTATACAGTTTCCTCCCACGGTGATAAAAGGTCATTAACTAGACTGGGTGAAGGGGGGAAATTAAAATAAATTTTTCTTGCTAATGGAAGACCCTGAAGTGGCACTGTGGGGGATACCATCATATCATCAAGTATCGTCCTTCACGACTGAATGCAGGTGTAGGAAGTACAGGAAGAAACTGAACTGCTTTTAGTAGCTAAATCTCTGGCGGCACATTTGAAAATGATACATTTCATTAAATCAGTGTTATGAATGAAATACTTGTTTCCTGGAATGCACATTTCAACTGCTGTTCCATAAAACAGTTTGGTCTGATACAGTTAAATACCACTGAGTTCTATTAAGTTAATAGCAGTGGATTGGCTTACATAGTAGTTCTCTGTCTTGGTGGATTGGCTGCTAGTGCTTTCTCTGTACAGTTGTATACTACGTATTGCTTTACTTGTGGAACACAATGTGTACCAAATAAGATCTATAAGCTTTATGTTTATTTAAGCAGAAGCCAGCTTCCATTAGATGATTGAAATTAACCCAGAAATTGCTTCAGTGTGATGTTTATGCTTATGATCAGTCAGGTGTAAAAAACAAAACAGTCATCTTGTGCAGCACAAGTATGGCATTTGTGCCTGTGCCAAAATTATTCGAAATGTTCTGCGGCTAAGCCCGCACACTTTTTGGATGCTGGCTTCACCCATCTTGAGGAGAGGACCCTCAGTACACATGTTTCAAGAGAGTGGCAACTGAACCTTCCTGCTCTGTTCTTCTCTGTCATCCGCAAAAGGAGGAATTTTCTCCAGTTGATATTTTGCCATCTCTATTCATGTTGCAATATATTTTCAGCCACATTTTTAAAAATCTACAACTGCGGGAAGAGCCACAAAATCCACAAGTGTGATGCAACCCTCCTGTTTGTTGATTTGAGATGGAATGCCCCAAATGTGTTAAATTATATATGATTATAAATTATGACTTTGAGCTAGTCACAGCTCTCTCAGCCCCACCTCACAGGGGAGGGGAAGGGAAGGTGATTGTAAGCCGGTTTGATACTTCCTTAAGTGGTAGAGAAAGTTGGCATATAAAAACAAACTCTTCTTCTCCTTAAAATGTTCTATCTGCACAGCATTATTCCCGTTGTGCTTCTACTTCATGATAGATACTGGTGCACCCTTAAAAAATAATCTGTTGGATGTGACAATTTTTGGTTGCTTGTAACTTTTAAAACCATTCATGGGTTCCACTTACAATCTGTATTGCTGAGAAAGTGAAAATATTAAATATAATTTAGTTTTAGGAAGAGGCTTGGCAAGATCAAACCTGAACTTGATCTGGATTGAAAGCAGTTTGGTCAGAAACACCACTGGCGTACTGGACTTCAATAAACATAGACATCTTCAGTTTATGGTGTGGGCACTGCTACAGTGTGCTTTTGTGCTTCACGACAAAGCATTTGACCTGATTATTGTTGGCCTCTTTCTTTTTCAAAGTCTGCTGACAACAAGATACGTCTTTAACAAAAGCGATTCGGTTATCTAGCATTGCATAAGAGGCAATAGCAACGAGCATCTCTTGTCACATAGATAACACTAGATTCCGCCAAGGATGTAACTATCATCAGAAAATATGAAACTTGGCCAGCTAACTGAATGGGGATGACTTGATAGAAAATTTGTATATTTTTTGTACATTTTTATGTATGAATAAATTACATTTAAATTTGTCAGAAGACAGCATGAAATATTTTACTTTGGAAATCTACTTACTTAGTTCCAAAACAATTAGAGATATTTCTGTTTCTTTTTACTCTGTACGTTGCCTTGGCTTCCCTGATGAAGGCTGTAAAACATGGCAGAGGAGACTTGTCACATCAGCCAAATTGTGATCCTCTTAGTATGTAATCTCACCCCTTGGGAGAGGTGACACAGGGGAGAAAATATTTGGCTGCGAAAGTAATCCGTACGAGTATCAAGATGCTTTTACATGGCAGACACTGCATCTGCTCTGTAAATAAACCGCCAGTATAAAATGAAACCGCATAAAATGCCCTCCCCCAGCCTATAACTTTCAACTTGCTTGACCAAGTCTGATTGAGTTCATTGTAGCACTGTTGTTACTTGCTAACCTGGACTAGCGTAGCATCTGAGGCCCAGTCTTGGGGGTGGGGGTGGGGGGAGGATTTGCATCATTAGAGTGATGTTGAGGAGCCTGTGCCATAACTCTTTCTCATTTGTATTATCTCAGTTGGTAATATAGGCAAACAGATAGATTTATCTCATTCTGTCCCAGTTACATTTTTGCCTTCAGTCTGCCAAACTGCACAGGGTACAGATATTCCACTCTGTATGTTGCCTGTACTTTACATTTTCATGAGACTGGGAACAACTTTTGTCTGTTTTATGAAGAGAGACTTGCCACTGTAAACCAAACTGTGTGAAATGTAGTATAAGCCACAACACAGAGGAAGGTAGGTTCACTTCTCCACTTAGTGGCAATTTTAGTTAATGTATATTGCAGAAGAAGTTATTTGCTGCAGGATAAATTAATCTGATGGTAGATCCACTCCAGCATGTAAATAGCCATGGTGAAATTTTGACCAGGTAGCTTTCCAAAACATATGAGCACGTCCCAAATTGTTTTAGAACAGAGACAGGACACTTCCTTTATTGTGATGTTGTGTTCTAGCACATCACTGATTGGTTTGTAACGTTACTCAATGAAGGCAAAAGTTTTGAACTGGTTTCTGTTTGACAGCCATTCAGAAGCGGGAATGGCCACAAGTGACTTGTGTTACAACAGGAGGCTTAAGGGTCACTTGAAAACACATTTCCACAATACTTAGTTTGTTCACATCACTATTGACATAAAATTATGTCTTAACGTGTTTCTTGACAGCCAACATAGTTGAAGAGCTTGGAAAGAATTACAAAATTGTGGTGAAATTAGCTCCAGGCTTCTTGAGATCAGTGTGGTGACTTTGTGTATGCTTGTTGACTCCTAACCCCAAAACAGCCAGGCCTTACCATTCCATGAATCGGATATCCTTGTCAGTATTGCGCAACTGAGACAAGTCTAAAATAAATGCAGATTACAAATACAGGAAACTATATCCCCATTTCTTGCTTTTGAAGGCCTTCTTATTAATTCAATGCAATAAAATCAGACCAAGTTTGAGCCTCCGTTACAATACAATATAAAGCCTGTTGCAAATAAGGTTCCTCTGTTGGAAATAGACAATAATTCTATCCAGAACAGAAAGTGATCAGTGAAGGGCAGCAAATTGGGGATTTTGATGGTTATTCCGCTTTGTGGAAATTAGGGCTGACTCTGATGCTACAGAAAGGTTTGTCCCGCGACAGAGCCTCAGGCAGGGGTCGCGGGCTTGGAAGGGGGTACATGGCCCCCCTGCGGGGAGGAAGACGGCGGGCCCAGGGGCGCCGGAGAGACGCTCGGCGGCGCCAGGGTTGAGAGGAGTCTCGGGGGAGGCGCCACAGGCTTACCGGGTCCCTCTCCCGTCCCCTCGGGAAGGCAGCCCGGCGGAGAAGCCGGCGGTAAGAGGCAGGCGGGGCGGGGCGACAGCAGAGGAGGCGATGGGCGAGACGGAGAATCGCCGGAGCAGGGTGCGCCCAGGGAACAGCTGAGAGGCGGTCGGGCCAGAGCTGGGAGAGGGCGGGGCTGGCCGGAGAACAGGGCTTCTCCCGCGGCGGACCGAAAGAGCAGGAACTTATGGGCTCGGGGGCGGGGTTTGGCCGAGACGCGATCCCCTAAATAGGAGGCGGGTGGAGGCCAATGAGGAGGCTGCGACTGGGCTGAAGGGAAAGCTCAGAACGCTGGCGGACTCCAGAGGGGAAGAGAGCCCAGAAACCCCAACGGAGCAATCTGAGGCCGAGGAAGCCCCTCTCCTGCGAGGGGTGACGGAAGGGAAGGCCGGGGGGGCCAAGGGGGGGAGCCCCGGACCTCCCACAAGGTTTGGAGGAAATTACAGAAACTAGTTAAAGGGCTGACAAAATTATTATTAAAAATCAAAAGTTTAGTCTTGTTTCTGCTAAAATCATTGAGAATTTTGTTTTTGATTTTAAAAATGTTAATGCAGAACTTATTAACTGAAAATCTTACACTGTTCACCAATTAATATTAGCTAGCCATGGTCAAACATTATTTTTCCTGTATGAAAAACCATTTCACACAATGGATGTTAATCTAATGGCAAGGCTGTCTGTCGTCAGGTTGCTCTTGTGTAGCTCGCATACATTTTAATGGGGTTTGTGCGGGAAACCTTCCTGTAAAAGCAAACTCACTGCTTCTCACATAATGTCTATGAGAGTTTGGTTGAATACATTCATAGCACCAGCTTGCAATTTTGAGACAAAGTTCTGCTTTATGCGGCAGGGCCAACAGTTAGATGCCAAAGGAAAAAAATAAATAAATTATGCATGGGAGATGCACAAGACAACACAATTAGTGTTTTAATGAAAAATGTGGGAATAGGCTATACATTATGTTTTCCCTTGGTCTTTGCTATGAAATGTGAATTGCAAGTTCTGTGTCGGGAACCTGATCCCAGGATGTGTGGGCGTGATTTGGATCAAGACTATGCACACGAGGAGAGGGTATTTAAGACTTCCTCCTGTGTGCTGTTTTCCCAATCTGAAATAGCCGCTGCGGGGGCTTGCTATTTGACCCAGAAAACCAGAAGTCTGAACATTCTTTGCAAAAGAACAAGGGGAATGTTTCCCTTCCCTCCCCCAGTATTTCATTAATATTATAGCAGAATGTCAGAAACAGGAACCCCACACTGGTAAGTCTTCGTGAATCATGTTGTTAAGTATCTCTTTATATTGATTTGGGGTGGTTCATGACTGATTGCTATAGTTGGATACTTGTTCAAACATACTATGTGAATAGCAAATACAGTTTGCTCACACTTTAAACTGCAAGTTAAAGCACCCTCTACTGGAAAAATCATGTTAAATTACTTCTTCAGGCAGTCTTTAGGAAGTTGGTTAGAATAGGACTGGACCCACAGGTCGTGTCTCAGATGGGATACGAACAGGCTAAAAGTCTGATTAAACAGAGGATCTGGGACATAGAAAGACAGGAGGATGTGGGGAGGTGTCCTGCCTTCATATCAACAGAGAATAATAGGTTCAAAGTAGCCCCAGCATCCTATCTGTTTCAGTTGGAAGGAGGAAGCCAGAGGAGAGCATTTACGGTACTTTAGCACGTGTCCAGGCTCTCCCTTCGGCTATGTTGGAGGGCCGTTTTAAGAAGACACCAATATCAGAGAGACTCTGCCCCTGTGGGTCAGGGGAGCTGGAATCAGTGGCACATTTTTTATTTGGTTGTCCCTGGTATAATGAGGCTCGTGTCCAGCTCATTTTCCCCCTAATAAAAGGTGTCACGGGGGTACCGCAAGCCGATTTATTGCAGATGTTGTTATTGGGGGAAAACAAGCAGGTTACATCCTCCACTGCCAGGTTCTGTGCAGTAGCAATTAAAATTCGTCAATCTAAGAGTATTCCTAAGGAGTGTAAGGATTAACCTCAAAAGGGCGCCCATTGGTTATGTAATTATGTATTCAGACTATTTAGGACTGAGTTCCCAGAAAGTAGGATTATGCTGTAACAGCATATAGTATGTATGAGTATATTTGCCCGTTGAACTAACCATATGTATTTTTCGGGCAAGGCCGTAATAAAGTGTTTGTTGTTATGTTAAATTACTTAGGAAAAGTTTTTAAGTAACTCTACATTGTGGGACTTGGGCAGCAGCAAAGGGGCTGTGTGGAAGGGAGTAGAATATTGTAGAACACTGATATTTTGTCATTAGAAAAACCTTCCTTTATGAAATAGTTTACATTTCATGAAATTCACCTTTTTTCATTATTACTCTTCTAGGTCAAATTTTAATGCTCATTGCTTTCAGTTATCTATTAGGAAAGCTCTAGCTTTAAAAGACTATACATATTATAAAGGTAAAGGTGGTCCCCTGTACAAGTACCGGGTCATTCCTGACCCATGGTGTGACATCACATCCCGACGTTTACTTGGCAGACTATGTTTACGGGGTGGTTTGTCGTTGCCTTCCCCAGTCATCTACACTTTACCCCCCAGCAAGCCGGGTACTCATTTTACCAACTTTGGAAGGATGGAAGGCTGAGTCAACCTTGAGCCGGCTACCTGAAACCGACTACTGTCAGGATTGAACTCAGGTCGAGAGCAGAGCCTTTGACTGCAGTACTGCAGCTTACCACTCTGCTCCACGGGGCTCTCCATACATATTATAGCTTAAAGAAAATAGTTAACTTTTACAATGACAATTACCAAAAAAGTTGAAAAAGCTAAAGCTTACCCTAAAGTTAATGAAAACTTGGGTTTGTGTGTGTTTAAATAGTGCAATGAGAATTCTTTGAGTGTACCATCACCATGAAAATAAGGGCCAGTTTTTATGTTGTTGGGCTTTTAAATATTCCAGATCAGCTACACTTTTTCAATTTAAAAATCCAGGCACAGAGGAAATAGACTCTGATTTAGGGGGAAATTGTGAAAAAAAAGTGTTGGAAAGGTTTTGTTCTGGCAGGCTTTTTCTTTTAGTAGTGCATTGACACACCATTTAAAATATTTACAGTTCATTGATTTATGGAAATTATTTGACCCAACATAAAAGAGCTTTATCTTGTTTCCTTCAAATAAATAAACTGTATTTAATTGGTCGTCTACGTTCTGTTAAGGGGGAAAAGCAATGTTTCCCCAGAGTAAGTAAAAAGTAGTCTTATTGGAGAATTACCATCTAAGGCAGGGGTGTCAAACTCAGTCGTTATGAGGGCCGGACGTGGCATAAATGTCACTTGGTCGGGCCATGCCTCGCCCAGATTGAGTGTGTGAGTGTGTGTGTGGGCTGCCTCCGCTGGCTCGCAGACCGGATAAGAACTCTCAAGGGGTTGGATCCGGCTCTGCGCTTTATGTTTGACACCCCGATCTAAGGGATGGTAGTCAGCTGCTCAGAACCTCCACAATACAATTACGCATTTCAGTCTTTGAATCTTGAGCTCTTCAAAGGAAACGGAGGTTTAAAAAACCACTAGATGACTTCTGATGCCCCTGCCCCACCACGGCTGCCTCAGAAGTTCACCTTTTTTTCATCTGTGCTATTACAACCGTGACAAGTGACACCTGAATTTTCTTGTCAGGTATGGCAATAACACTCGCAGCTATGTGGTACGAGTTGGGGACTACCACACTTTGGTGCCCGAGGAATATGAGGAAGAAATTGGAGTGCAAGAGGTTATCCTGCATAAGGAATACAGGCCTGACAGCAGTGACTACGACATTGCACTAGTGAGGCTGCAAGGACCTGAGGAGCAGTGTGCCAGGTTCAGCACTCATGTCTTACCTGCCTGCTTGCCACTCAGGCGAGAGAGGCCACAGAAAACAGCTCCAAATTGCTTTATCACCGGTTGGGGTGACACAGGTAAGAGTTGCTTTCACAAGCAGAGAGCCGAAGTTTACTTACCACAGTGATTTTGACTACTTGTTAAGCCACCATTGATTATTTAAATAATTGTTCTTTTCACTCCAGCTCATGTACTACTAAAATTTGTGTTTTATCATGTCACTTACTATGGGATCCACAGTAGTTGTTCATTTTGGATTGATGTGTATGTATAAGTACTTTCCAGTGAATGTTAGAACATTACAGAAACTTGACCTTCCACTGTGGGCCAGGGAGGTTACATGAAGAGGCAGATGTGGGGAAGGCATGGCCACCTCCACTTCTCTTTACGATACACAAGAAAGTTTCTAATCTTCAATTTATCTTGTTTATTTAATATTTTAAATTCTACTACTAATGAACAACAGCATTATACTTCTTTAGTGTAGACAGTGTGGCAATGAAACTGCTGTCATCCCAATGGGAATGGTAGATGCACCTTAAGATCTCTGATTTTGAAATCAATGAGGGAGAAGTCATTAATGAAGATAAGTAGGTAGGTAATTTGTTCAGCACTAAAGAAAACTTTGGAAATATTTCATTGTTACAAGGCCACTGCTTTTTATGTACATCTAAATGACATGGACTTGGATGCAAAGTTATCTTCTGCCCACAGAAGGCACTTCCACAGGCAGAAGAGGGTAATTTTTAACAATTCCACCATTCCATTACAGACCACCATATCATCCTATTCTATACTAGAGGATCTTCAAACCCCTTGAAACAGCATTTTAGGCAGCACGGTGGGCTTGCAGTGCAAAAAGGGGAGCAGGCTAGATCCATTCCTGATTGTAATTTGGATCCAACTCAAGATGTAGCTAATGCACTTCACCTCTGGAGATAGCTAAATTCTTCCCTTACGCATTTCTGGGAAGTACTTCTATTTTCGGCCTTTCTTTGTAATTTGCGGAGTCACTGTTAGTTTGACAGTTTGGGAATGCTGCATTTTGGCAACACTGAACTGGTTCTTAAAAACCACTACCGATTGTTGAATCTGAAAGGTAATAATTGAATGATTGTGTCTGGAAAAGCACAGTAATACTGGGGAGGCTGATTTCTTAAGTTCCCTTTGAATACTAGTATTTTTATTATGACGTAATTAATGTTCTGCTTTTCACCGTTACTTCTTTGGTTCTAGTACTTGCTCACTGATGAGCATACCTCCTTTTTATACATTTTCTCTGTTGTACAAACTAGTTCCTGACAAAATTACCAGGAAGAGAGGCTTGGGTTACTGTACTTCTGCTAGCTTAGCACATCCTACTCAAAAGGAATAGTTGAGGACATCTACCTTTTAATTACATTTGATGGATATTAAAAAAAATACAAGCAAGAAAAAATGTGGGACTCCAGCTTCCTTTACAATCCATTGGGACACAGTATTTTTTTTAAAAAAATAGTACAGGATCAGGGAATGAAACAAAAACTGTGGTCCAGAATCAGTTAAAAATGTACTACAGGTAACTAAGCTAGTGTAATGAATGATTGTGGATGTACAGCTGACTTTTACAAAGTGATGTAATATTTTAAATACTTATAGCACAAGATTTAAATTTCAGGTCTGTGCTGTACGTGCATTATGTTAATTGTACTATTTCCCCACTTTCAGGAAGGTCTTACTCAAGAACATTACAGCAAGCTGCTATCCCCCTGCTTCCCAAGAGGATCTGTGAAGAAAGGTATCGGGCACGGTTCACAGGGAGGATGCTCTGTGCTGGTAGCCTCCAAGAGCAGAAACGTGTGGACAGTTGCCAGGGAGACAGTGGTGGACCATTGATGTGTGAACGCCCAGGAGAAAACTGGGTTGTGTATGGGGTAACCTCCTGGGGTTATGGCTGTGGAGTCAAAGATTCTCCAGGTGTCTATACCAAAGTTTCTTCTTTTGTTCCCTGGATAAGAAGCGTGACCAAACTATGACCACCTCCTGGCCCCATTGTCCAATAGCACAGTCACTGCGCAGATGGGGCATAAGCAGTGGTGGTGGGGGCACTTTGTGTGTGTGCACCCTCTTTTTTGGAAATTAAAACAAGTCACCACAACGTAATGCTGACCTGTATCAGTTACATTGAAAAGGGGTAGGGGAGCGACTGTACTTCTCCAGTGACTCTTTAGATGAAGCTACCAAATAGCACAGATCAGTTGCACAAATGAGTTCTGAACACAACATATCAAGTTTATTTCTGCACTCAGTGAAATTATTTTCATGTCTGTGAACGAGGTAATGTACAAACATTCATGAGCAACTGTCCCATTTTTGGACAGACTGTAAAATGGCCCTACCACTTTATTGCACAGGCGACATTAATAGCACTGGCCTGAAATGTACAGAACAAAGGCCCAAATTTTTATATTGAACATAACAGTTTTGAGATTTATCATTGTTCAAGTGGGATCTCTGGAGTTTCAGATGCATTCCTTAGCAAACTTCCAAAAAGTTCATTTTTCAACATATTGAGACTCAGTATGTGATGTCTTCAGGCAACTAAGCTCCACATGGATCTTCGAGTATGATCCATGAATGAAAAGACTGACTCACTGCATCCTTTACAAGAGCAAGTACTTTTGTACAGATAGTCGCTGATCCTTATCATTTAACCACCTTGGAAGTTTTACGATTGCTCCCACTGAATTTGAAAAAATGTTTTAGTTTTGCCAGGAAAGTGAAGTGGTAGTTTCATGTCAGCATATTGTCTTGTGTACATGC
Source organism: Euleptes europaea (assembly GCF_029931775.1). Lineage (NCBI taxonomy): Eukaryota > Metazoa > Chordata > Lepidosauria > Squamata > Sphaerodactylidae > Euleptes > Euleptes europaea. The sequence continues at coordinate 30,580,270 of NC_079320.1, read as the reverse complement.
GAGGAGCTAGTCTTTTTACTCATTCTAGTTGCAGTGTTGGCCTTTTGACACTTGGAATTATATATATATATATGTATGTATGTGTAGTCAGTGATCAGTGTTTCAGCATGTGTACTGTGTCAGGTTTGTAGCCATGATTATACAATACCTCAGAAATATCAAAATCCTGATGAAAACAATTAAATCTATCGTTCTTTGTTAAAGCTAGAGTATTCTCCTATGGAAGAGTCACCCCCAACATTTAAACATCTAAGACTGGTGCTAAACATAGAATGTTTCCATGCAATATTTATAGCTTCCTAGAATTATGCACTGTTTAATTAGGTAATATTACGTGGGTTTTACTTTGAGAAAAAAGCCATTATACGAACTGATTCAATGTTGTTTTCGAAGTCTGTAAAATGAAGGGAAGACTCCTAAGCAGTTATAAAGGTGACATTCAAGGCATCATTTAACTTTGCAATACCATCCTGGCTTGGAGTAGAGCTTTTTTCACTGGCCTCGGGTTTCCAGCACTTTCTGACATTCACAAATGCTAGGCTTTTTGTTGTTCGCTTCTCTGAAGTGCAGGTAAGTTCATTTCAATACGAGTGTGAATTTAACATAGCATGTAAAACCACATAATAAAAGCTGTCATCTAGTGAAATCTTTATACTCTGAATAAGCTTAAGGTACATTCTTCATGGTCTGTTTCATGACAAAAAAAAGTATATTTTGATGAGTTCTCTACTACATGCACCATTTATAAACTTATTTTATCCATGTTTATTTTAATTGGCTTTACAGCTAGGTAACTACAGTTACTACTGCATTTGGTTGCTTGGTTTGCTGACCTTAGCAAGTGTCAAATCAGACTGTAGGCATAGATTAGCTATTCCACAGTATTTTACAACTCATTTTTATAAACTGAGGGAAGACTTCAGCCCATCAGAAAATTTAGGATTATACCAGATTAACAATAAACTTTCCTGTCCAAGTACTTGTTACCACCCTCTGGTGGACAGATGGTAATTATACAATCCATCTCTAGAAGCTAAAACCAGCTCTCACATGTGTGCCGCCCACTGCAAGCCCACCCTTTGCATGATGCCAGGCACTTGCTTTCTCCCTGCTAGTTCCGTTGCCTCATTTGGAAAGCCAACAGGATCCTTGATTGAGTTTCCTGAAATGGAGTATAAGTTCAGGCACATAGCTACAGTTCGTGTTCAGTACAGCATTAGACAAGAAAGTTCAAGGGGTTTGAGCCAGCTTTTTCATTTTAGTATGCTAGTCTCATCTGTAAAAAAAATGTGGACTCCTAGTACAGCCAGGATCTGCATCTTCTGCTGGTTTCACTCATTCCTTGAAAATGTCTATACACCTTTGTACTTCATATTCGTAGCACAAGAAACAATTAAAATCAGCAAAAATGAGTTTTAATGCACTAATCTCATACCCCTTGCAGTTTTCTATCAAGTTCCATAAAAAGTACAGATGTGAGCAGACTTGCTATACTATTCAGTCCAACTGCCCTTTTAATAACCCCAGCAGCTCTTATATTAAGATACAAACAAAAAGCTGAATAAAAAAATATTTTATTTGCATTTCAATATACAAAGCTCATGGCACAAATTACATACAAATACAGCAACCCTAAAGGTCAACTTTATGCCCCATCTACCCCATAAGATAAGAGCTCACAGTAACTAAGTGACTAAGCAAGAGTTCACACACACAAATTAAATTTTAGCTACTTAGAAGCTGTAATTAGCTGCAACATTTACTGATATCAAAGCAGGAATACTTATGGCTTCAGATATGTTGGCAGTTAACACTAGGACAAGGATTCCCTGGTAACAGCAAACATTTCTAGTGGTCAGTGAAGACTGAACAGATTCACATCTACCCTATGACATACATACATGTTGACACATTAAATCTTCAGCATCCATCTTCAAATGCAGAGCTGCAGTCATATCAACCTTGCAAAAGAAAACAGAACATTAAGTTCAGGTTCCACAAGTTTCAGCGCTGAAACTCATGGATTTAGTTCCCCATAATCAGAGGAGTACCCAGCTTACTGGGGGTAAAGGGAAGATGACTGGGGAAGGCACTGGCAAACCACCCCACAAAAAAAGTCTGCCTTGGAAACGTCCGGATGTGACATCACCCCATGGATCAGGATTGACCCAGTGCAAAGGAAAAGTTTTTGGCTTAAGTGACATCCTGATTTAGAAACAGTGGAGCTATTCAAATGAACTGTGGTATTTTTCTGCAAGCAGAATTAATAACACTGACTTTCAAGGACAATATACTGTTTAACAACCATTTGAAACGCAGCCATCTACATTTGCTGGTTGCAAAGGTGAGTTTTTAGGTTGTTTGAACAAAATGTTATGAAATTATCCCCCCAAAACTGACTCAGTTTAGAGATGCCCAGTTCAGCTTTCACTCATGGAAAATAAGGCTCTGACATAGTGAAAGAGTAATGACTGTACAGTGCAACAACATTAATAAGCCATTTGTAGACCACATGGTTTACTCTCAAAGATGTGTCCTATACTGAGATTTTCCAAGATCCTCATATTGTTGCTCATTACAAAAGGCAGTATATGTGTGAAGCACTTAGCCAAAAGACACTATAATTTTTTTTGTATTATTTGAAGCCTTTTACTTCACTTTTCCTCCAAAGAGCTTAGGGAAGTATCCATAGATCTTTCTTCCATTTTATCTTCAATACCCCTGTGATGTAGGTTAGGCTGAACAAGAGTAACTGGTTTCAGCTCACCAAGTTACTAGTCAAGAGGGGATCTGAGCACAAGATTCCAAGGTCCTATTCATACACTCAGTAATATACCACTAATAGTCCAGCCACTTTCTTAGCTAAATCTCAGAAAATGCAAAGACGACATATGTGACAATGCAAGGAGTATACCAGATGTTTTTGCACCCAGTTTCAAATCCTCACACTATCAAGTCAACCTAATCTTCTGCAAGAGGCATGAGAAGAAACACCCAGCACCACTCTGAACTCCTTGAAGGAAAGCCAAGAACCCCCCCTCCAGTGCAACATACAGGTTACTTACTCATAACCCCCCCAACACACACTCATTTGCTTTGCCAATGCATCTGTCACTTGCCCCAGTCAGAGACTCGCCCCAATTGAATGGTGGGAGCTTTGCCAAAAGGCAAGACAACGGTTGCTCTACCATGAGTAGGAAGGGATGCTACCACGCTGGCAGGTCCCATGGAAGCATGGAGATGGGCGACACCCCCCCCCAAGCCACGTGCCCAAACCGATCATTTTGCGCCCCCCTGCTCAATTTTCTATCCGGTTCCTACCTGCGGTCGTGTTTAGCTCATCCCAGTGTTGCTGCTTCCTGTAAGGGGGGAAAAAACCCTGAATTATAGCACGTTGCCATAGCAGGCTACCATATGCGGCCTTTTCCTGGCACACTTTCACCGTTCATGCATGGGAGGTTTCGCCTTGGGTTGGCCGCTCTCTAGCTGCACATTTGCTGTCAAGTCGCAGCTGACTTATGGCAACCCCTTTTTTGGGGTTTTCAAGGCAAGAGACTAGCAGAGGTGGTTTGCCAGTGCCTTCCTCTGCACAGCAACCCTGGACTTCCTTGGTGGTCTCCCATCCAAATACTAACCAGGGCTGACCCTGCTTAGCTTCTGAGGTCTGATAAGATCAGGCCAGCCTGGGCCATGCAGGTCAGGGTAGCTGCACATGGACCCCATCCGAATTCCCAAAACCCAACAATCAGCCCCCAGGCAAAAGTTTTGAGAACTCAGGTGGGGAAGCGGCGCAGCCAGAGCGCGGCCAGCCCAAGGCGCAGCCTCCCGCGCACAAGTTGCCGTCTGCAAAACCGAAACGGCGGAAGCCCTTGCAGCGCCGCCCTCCCTGCCGGAGATGACGAGCACTGGGCTCGCTTTGCAACAACAGGCCTGCGCCTGTGCAAAGGGCCGCCGAGTCGCAGCCGACTCATGGCAGGTTTTGCCTTGGATTCGCCACTCTTTAGACGCCCTTTCCCCCCCCATCCCTATTCTCAAAACTCAACACTAAGCCGCCGTGCAGAGCTTTGAGAATTCAGGTGGGGGAAACGTGCATCTATGGAGCGGCAAAGCCAATGCAAAACCTTCCATGAATAAATGGCGAGGTTTTCAAGGCAAGAGTCGTTCGGGTCATTGATGCATGGGTTGTTGTTGTTTTTTTTTGCCCTGGCTTTGCCGCGCTCTAGATGCCCATTTCCCCCCCACTCCCAATTTTCACAACACTGCCCGGGGGCTGATTGTTGAGTTTGCAGAATTCGGGGGGGGGGGAGAGGCAAACCCTCCCGTGCGTAAACGGCCTCGGAGGTGGCTCGCCGTTGCCCGCCTCTGCCTAGCGACCCCGCTGTTGTTGTTTTTCTTGGCGGTGTCCCATCCCAAAACCGGCCAGGGCCCCCTGCTCCGCTTCCCAGATCGAGCAAGCCTGTCCCTTGCAGGCCAGCGCAGACCTAGGGCTGCGTCCTTCGCCAAAAAGGCGCTTTTCCCGGGAAACGACCCCCACCTCCCCCGACGGATACGGAGACGCGCGGCTATTCCTCCCGCAACTCGCAACGAACGCGGATTATTCACAAACGGAGCAACGCACCACACTCACCAGCCCCGTTGGGAAAGAAGGAACGGGGGACCTCGTGCGCGCTTTTATAGGGAAGGGCAGGCCCCGCCCCTTGGTGCGTCACGCCGTGGAGGAGGCGCGCGCGCTCCTTTCTCTGCGGGGCGGGGAGGCTCGCGCGGGTCATTGAAGCTTCTTCCCGGCTAGTGGTCGTTCGTCGCGTTTGTAGAGCGCTTCGAATAGCTTTACAAATCTCTGGTGCGACCACACTTGGACTACTGTGCGCCGTTCTGGTCACCGCACCTACCAAGGGATGTTGCAGAGCTGGAGAAGGCGCAGAAAAGGGCCACCAAAATGATTAGGGGACTGGAGCAGCGGTCTTATGGGGAGCGGTTAGGACGCTTAGGGCTGTTTAGCTTGGAAAGAAGGCGGCTGAGGGGAGACATGATAGAGGTCTATAAAATGATGCATGGTTTGGAGAGAGTGGACAGGGAGAGGTTTTTCTCCCTCTCCCATAATACTAGAACGCGGGGTCATCTGCTGAAGCTGGAGGGTGAGAGGTTCAAAACAGATAAAAGGAAGTATTTTTTCACACAATGCATAGTTAAATTGTGGAACTCCCTGCCCCAGGATGTGGTGATGGCTGCCAGCTTGGAGGGCTTTAAGAGGGGAGTGGACATATTCATGGAGGAAAGGGGTATCCATGGCTACTAGTCAAAACAAATACTAGTCATGCTGCACACCTATTCTCTCCAGTATCAGAGGCGCATGCCTGTTATCTTAGGTGCTGTGGAACACAGGCAGGATGGTGCTGCTGCAGTCGTCTTGTTTGTGGGCTTCCTAGAGGCCCGTGGTTGGCCACTGTGTGAACCGACTGCTGGACTTGATGGGCCTTGGTCTGATCCAGCAGGGCCTTTCTTATGTTCTTATGTTTACTTATACTCACAAGACCCCTGTTAAAGTAGTTCTAGCTGCCCATGGGGCTTACTTCCAAGTAGACCTGCTTAGGGTTGCTCTCAAAGCGTTGTGCGGATGCCTACGTAGGGAAGTTTTGTTAGGAGCGGGCGGGTTTTCTGGCAGCTATATACCAGCGTAGTGATATCAGTCGGTTATTAGGATGGCCACTTCTACACATGGAGCCAGCTGGGTGACCTCAGGCTAGCGGTCACACTCAGCCTCACCTATGTCTATTATGGGGAAGGGAAGGTGATTGTAAGCCAGTTTGAGTCTCCCTTAAGTGGTAGAGAAAGTCGGCATATAAAAACCAACTACTCTTCTTATGGGAAGGTGTGCCCAGAAGGTAAGAGAAAAGGACATTTACTCTGTTCAAATCTGGCTGCAGGGACCCCTCTAAATAACAGAGGTGCTGAAGGAAGGAACTTGTTAAGAACATCAACAAAGGCAAGCTTAGCGGGAGCAAAACTGTGTAGTTTCACTGTTGGTTTACAACACAAGCATTTTATTTGCATTACAGTCTGTAAGAAACGCAAGGTAAAGTGATCTAAGTAAATGGAAGGATTTGTTTAATCAACACGAGGTTTCACTGAAGATTACTGAGCCCCGAATCTCAGTGATGTGGAGTATAAGGAAGACAAAGGGGAGGGGCTGTGGCTCAGTGGTAGAGCATCTGCTTGGCATGCAGAAGGTCCCAGGTTCAATCCCCGGCATCTCCAGTTAAAGGGACTAGGCAAACAGGTGATGCGAGAGACCCCTGCCGGAGACCCTGGAGAGCCGCTGCCAGTCTGAGCAGACAGTACTGACTTTGATTGACCAAGCGTTTGATTCAGTAAAGGCAGTTTCATGTGACTCTTGGCTATGAAAGGCAATGAGATTGGTTTAGCCAGTTACTGCACATTCTCCATGAACAACCAGGTGTGATCCAGAGAAGAGATGGAAGTACTGTTGGTTGACATTTGCAGTTTGGGGTACACTGGAATGCCACACTGCCTTGTATCCTTACCAGCTGCCCTGGCCTAGGCATTGTAAAATATTCTTTGGTAAAATCCAGACTAGACTGCTGTATGATAGTCTGTATGGGCAGCCTGTGAAGATGGTTTAGTCACTAGAGCCCTGAAGGAGTCATTGGCTTGAACACATTAGATCAATGTTTTTCCAGCCTTAGTTGGTTTCTGGGCCCAGTTAATTTGTGCTGGTGTTGATCCTTAAAGTCTGAAACGACATGGATTATTCAGGTTTTTAACCTGAAAATTACCCCCATTATCCTCTTTGGTGTTGCCATCTGGATAACATTCATCAATGAATCTATAGATCGTCCATTGCTTCAGTTCTTATGAAAACTCCTAAATGCCCCTCGATGTGTTGCTGGTGTTACTCTTCGTTCCGAGTTTGGCCAAATGTCACTTGAAGTTAGGGCGTGGTTGGCCGCCTTTAAACTACACCTTAAACTGTGCTTTAGCACTGAGGGATTCCTAGCTTCTCTGAAGCATGACCCTTTTAAATCCTCATGGCAAAAAATCTTAGATGAGAAACTGTCGTTGTTAGGCTTCTCGCAGGATATGTTATTAGATCTTGGGAAAACTGAAGCTTTTACCAAAATTAAAAAGCGCATTAAAGAGCTCGATTATAACAGCACTACTTTTCGTGCTCGCCGCGTTTGTTCATCCCAGTTCTTCGGAATACCCCCTCCACGTGGTCTGCCTGCCTATACATATTATCTGACAACTCCTCGTCTTTGTAGAGCTTTTTGCTTGGCTAGATTGAATGCTAACCCTTCTATGGTAATGCAGGGCAGAATTCTGAATATACCATACTCAGACAGGATCTGCCCTTGCTCTTCTGGCTCTATTGACTCATTAGCCCATGCCCTTTTGGAATGCCGCTTTTACGAGGAACTTCGATCACACTATATTTTCCCCCTTTTAACATACAAATCCAATGCCTCTGTGACTGACATAATGCCTTTTTTACTAAGCGATAGGGACCCCAAGGCTACATTGTCAGTGGCAAGATTTGTTTCAGTCCTTATATCCCTCCAACACTAGATATATGCTGCTCAAGATCAATTGATCAAGGAGCTTCTAAGGGATAAAAGGAAAGGAAATGACATGGATCCTCCCATGTGATTAATTATGACAAATATGAATGTATTTTAGCACGATACAAATGTATTTCCAAAACAACGCAATTTTTAAAACTTCATACATTAGAGAATTTACTAAGAAAATAGCAAATGGAAAGCTTTATGCGTTCAATACATACCAGCAAGTGGGTTTCATATGGTCAGGGGACAGATTCTACATTCAATAGGCGCTGAGAGAATTTACTGAGAAAATTAATTTTCATGGAAGTTATTAGAATAAATAATGAAGAGATTTTCAAATAAATTATCTTTGTATTAGGTCTATTACAAATTGTCAGAAATAGACTTCTTAAGAACAAATTATGCAGAATAACTCAGATGCCTTCCTGTTCAAAGGATCCAGTAATATCCAGCGAATCAGGACAAAATCTGGTCAATTTTTGTTTATTTGGAAAATTTTAATTGCACAATGTGCATAAATTTATATGTGAGGAGATAATAAGGCCCATAGAACTGTGTCAGCAAACACACACTAAACTTAAAAAAAACCTATGCCTTCAGCATATTGTAGATAAATAATAGTGAATGTTCCCCACCAGTTCAGTGTAGTGTTCTCAAACAGTAGTAAGCATTGCTAATGACAAATTAGTCTGACCACTTGGTGGCACTTTTGATTCATAACTTTGATATTTAGGGAAAATGTTATATTTGGTTCAATAATGCAATCCTTAGTTGTGTACAGAACACTATGGTGACATACTTACTTGCTTTTAATTGCTACCCTAAAATAGCTTCGCATGTGGGCTCATAAGTGATTGAACTCTATAAACATAGTCTTCTGTAGTATACTTAATGCGTTGAAGTTATTTCTTTATAGTATTTATCCCCCAACCTAATCATTGGCATCAAGGCAGCTTACAGCAATTTTGTCAGTATCCAACTCTGATCCTAATTGACTCACAATCTCAGTATTAAGGCTGGATAGTTCAGAGAAGTGAAGGCGGGTAAACTACACACACACACACACACACATACTGCAGGGGTCCCCATACACACACACACACACTGTGCAGGGGTCCCCAACTCGATGCCCATGGTTGCCATGGCACCTGTCAACACCTTTCCTGGTGCCTGCTGAATATTTTTAGAGAGTGGGCAAGGCCAGGTGGGGCTTCTGCCAGGCAAGGCTTCTGATTGATCATTGGAGATTTGATCGACTGCAGATTTTCAGAAATGTTGCTTTGACAGGAGCTGCCCCCACAGCATAAAGATCTTCTCTGTGTGACTGAAGGTAAACTACAGCAGTCATTTTTTGGCTGGCTCCACCTCATGCAGCAGCCATTTTGTGACAGCTGTTTTGTGGGTGCGCCCACCATGCTGTGTCAGAATTTCAAAGGTGTCCGCAGGCTCAAAAGAGTTGTGCTAATGTTTTCTTGGCACCAGTATTCCCAAATTAAACTGCACCATATACTTCTGTCATCTCAAATGCAGAACTAAAAGGGGGGATCAACATCAACAAAATCAATGACTCTGTACCATCCCATTTCCTTCATATATGGACCTCAAAGCAATGTATAAAATCCAGCAAAAATTGAACAAATTAGCAGCACACGCAGAAGTGGTGGCCAGATGTTTCAGCTGCCTAGTTCTCAAGGCCTTCCTGTCACTTCTAGCTGTTATTCTTCCTTCAGGCTGTGGTGCATAGTGATGAGTAAAAATACTTTCTGTTAAGAAACAGGTCGCCAAGCTTACATTCAGCACCAAGATATCATCAATATCTGTGAATAATTTGCCCAGGAGGGAGCTAAATCTCGATTGAGTAGCCGCAGCAGGTGAAGATGGTGGTGATGTGTCCACCTGCTCGGCAGAGAAAATGCTCTAAAAAAGTGATGTGTAAATCAATTAACTATATATGAGATTCCCTCTCCCCCCCTCCCCAAACTCCACATATGTACATGGGTCATTTCCAGATTGCAGGACTGTGGCAGGGCTCTTTTATTAAAGAAATACTCAAGAGGCTCTTTGAAAAATTGTTGGGTAAGAAAGACAATTTGAACTTCCATTACATCTAAATACTTGATGCTCTGCATTTTAGCTATGGAAGCATTTTAAAGGGTATAGGTCCTCCCCTGCAACTATAATCTCAGGGATTATTTGTACATGAAAAATTAAAATGAAGGAGAGGAGAACCATATAAGGTGTTTTGGGTTTCTATTGTGGGTAAAGGCTGAGTGTTAATGAAATAAATAAGGAAAAATGCAGAATTGGATACTTCTGTTCTTCCATCATGGACCTCAAGGGGGCTCACAGGAGTCGCCTAAAGGTCCCCCTCCAAGCACTGACTAGACCTGGAAGTACTAAGTTTTGGTAAGGTTATTATTAATCTTCAAATTTGTATTTAATGTGGTACAATCCATGTATCATACAAAGTCTCTATTATATTTGGAACAAGTCCATTGTAACTCTCGATAAGCCACTATAGAGATCCATTGAGACATTCTGCTGTCTCTGGGACTAGCGGTACTGAAGGCTAGGGATGGAATGAGCTCCTAACTGTTGGGATGGCAGTTTTAACAGGGATTTGAAATGACAGGGAATATATTGGCACCTCTTCCTCTAGTGGTTCAACATACTCTTGAATTATCCAGTGGAATAGTTCTGCTCATTAACCTTAGCTGATGTAGCTTGATCCTTAGCAATATTTGGGTTTCTGTGCCATTCAGTCTCCAATACAGGTTATGGGTTACAGACTTATGTTAAAATGAGAAAGTAAGAAAGAAATTCTGTCCTTTTAAAGCTCAGAATATGTGACACATGCTTAAAACAGTAGTGGCTGGAGCTAATAAAACCTATATTGGCCAGAAGATTCAAAGGCAATTTAAATGTCACATATAAAAACACTTCAAGAGGTGCTTGAAAATATTTTTGTCTATCACCTATTTCTAGACTGTTGTCTTCCATCTGAGCAGTCCCTCTTCTACCACCCTTCAAAGCAGCATCCCTTCTTGAAACCCAAACCCTAAACTGCCTTTGATTGGGACTATTTAGAATTGTCTGGTACTTCTCTTAAGACAGTACCTGTACAAGCTCCATTTAATCTACACCCTATTCATCTATCTCTTCATTTTCCTTCTCTCTGCCCATCCCACAGCAAGCAGAGGAGCAGAACAGATGAAGGAGCCATCGGCACAATATGTACTCATTGCAAAGCACCAGGATGTGCATGTGGGAAGATTTTAAGAATGTAATAGGAAGACCATCAATTCCTGAGCTAAAACTCACTAGAATATTCTCGACACTGGCTCTGTGCTGGTGCAAATTCCATCCCTTCTAAGGAAGGTGACTTCTAAAGAGAACAATTAGGTAAGGGGCACAACAACAAAAAGGGATAGCTCAATTTTATTTGTTTGTCTAATTTCTGAAAAGTTTCAAATATATGGGGAAAATCCTGAGCAAAGTAATAGTCCAGAATTTTCATTTCAAAAGATGTTACCTTAGATAACTATTCTATATCCAATGAAGTGAAAAAAGGCATTGAACTGGTGGTGGGATGTGAGGTCGGATTTTCCAACATTTGCAGTAAGCATTTTGTGCCTCCGTATTTTAAATTTTGGAAAGCTTGAACCATAAAACTCGTGCAGACAGCCCCAAACTAGCTGAACTGCTGACTTTGACAAGACCAAACTAACAATAATAATGAAAAGGACAAGGTACAGACAGCAGTGGCCCAGAAGTAAGGACAATGCAAAAGGATAAGTTCCAAGAAGTCTGCTGACTGAAGAGGGCAGGGGCACAGCCAGTCTGAAAAAAGGATCTTTAGCATATGGCCAAGCAAAACCACTGAAAAGAGGCAATTAAATCTTGAATGTATAAAGATTCTACATAACTTTGGACTAACCAGAGAATCCATATAGGAAGGAAGATTACCCTTAGATAACAGGCCCAGGTTAACCCTTTTTACTGGAGATGCTGGGGATTGAGTCTAGGGCCTGCAGCTTATGACCCCTCTCACATCACATCATGTTTCTTAGTTACTGAAAGGGAAAGAAGAGGAAAAGCTGCAGGGATATTGTTTTTTGTGTGTGAAACAAAAACCCTTATTTGTAATAGCTAGTTATGACTTAAAATTGTAACTAGAAATGGAGCCTGCTATATGCAAAGAATGATCTCTACTACTACAACCACTGAACTATGGCTCAGACCCACATTATGCAGTTTAAACAGTTTCCATTCAGCCAGCACAAGGCTGTTAGATCTCTCACTTTTGACAGTGTAAAGTTCTAGGCTTTTTTTCTGTGTAGTGTATGACTGTTCAAAGTAATTTCTGTAAGTTTCGCTGCTGCTCTTCTTTATCGCAACAGTATGGAACTGTTATTGCAGCGCACGTGAAAAATGCTGGCACCTAAGATAAAAAGGTAAATGACAAGGCTATAAAAGAAGCAGCCACCCAGAATAATGTAATTCACATGGAAACAGCAGGCAGCTTTGTATTTTTTAACAAAGAAAAACCTCTCAGGCAGTTGTTTCTGTAGAGCATTATCTTGATGTCAAGATTCCATAAATGCTGAAAAAATAGTGAAAATCTGCGATAGAATAAAGTCACTACCAAGTGGCAAAGTCGTTTTCTTATTAGTTTATTGTCGCACAGCAGAAATCATGCCACTATCAGAAGAATGTCTAGTTTCATTTTATTAAAAAATTTCAGAAAAAATTTCCAGCAATTTTCATTCAATGTGAATGAGAATAATATTACATCTATAAACACTGAAATATCTGTTTTGTACTTCCTGAGGAAGCTTCACATTTTTAAAGCAATAATAAAGTATAATCTGTACAATATATTCTGGAAATTAGTTTAATTCCTCATCATTTGGGCAAATGCTGCAGCCCATGTGTTTTGTTGAATGACTTCCAATTGTTTGCCTCCATTTAGTGTTTATTCCCTTTCAGTGCTTAGTCCTGCAAACAATCATAACACTGATTTTTACTTTAACAGTTACTTGGGACAACCAGCATTCACAGTTATATCCATGAGTTTTCACAAGAAATATGTTAACAGTGAGCCTGTAAAGGAACGGTTTGGTAGAACATTTTGTGTTGTCTAAGCAGATAATGTACTACTAAATATCTATGTGAATGTCTGGATGCTTTAAAGGTTCGATCTTCAAACTTTCTATCTTTGGGGAATTAATCTTTCTCCTATTAACTTGGAACCCCTAGGTTTGTCATAGAACCCTTGTGCATTGCAAAGGGTCCAGGGGCACATTCTAGGGTACACTCATATGAGCACATGAATCTGCCTTTGTAGTGAATCAGACCATTGGCCTGCCTAGCTTAGTGCTATTTATTCTTAGCTGTCATAGTCTCTTTGAGGTCTTGGACACAGAAAAGTTCAGCAACTGCAAGTCTTCAACTAGAGGTGCCAACTGTATTGTACTCTTGACAGCCATGGTCCTCTTTAACCTCCATTTATGTGGGCAGAGGCCAGGCCTGTTGGGTCTCGCCACTGGCCCACATGGATTGAGAGCTTGGCCTAGAAGACAGCCAGTATTTCTCTGTGTCTACCTTTTCAGTGTGTTTCAACTTACGTTTCAAGGATGCACTGTTACCATTTCCTCAGGCTTCTCCAGAACACCGTTTCCAGACCTTCAAAGGAAGCTATATCAGCTCTGTTTGGTAGAATATTGGACAAAGTGACCACATTGCTGCACGGAATCCTTCTTCATAGATGAAAATGATATAGTGAAGCTAAGCAGGGTCAAGCCTGGCTAGTATTTGGATGGGAGACCTCCAAGGAATATCAGGGTCGTGATGCGGAGGCAGGCAATGGCAAACCACCTACCTCTGAACATCTCTTGCCTTGAACACCTCAGCAGGAGCCACCATAAGTCAGCTGTAACTTGACGGCAAAAAAATGTCATATCCAATTTTACATTTGTAATAAAGCAACATTATCAGGGATATGATAAGAATTCTTGGAAAAATACTGGGGGGGGGGTTCCTTCTTGAAGAAAGGGCTAGTTTTCACAAATTCCTGTCACCCATCCATGGGTGTTTTTTATTTTGTCATCAAGTCACTGCTAATTTATGATAACCCTGTAGGGTTTTCAAGGCAAAAGATTTTCAGAGGTTGTTTGCCAATTGCCTGCCTCCGCGTACTTCATAAATGGGGCACAATCTGGCCAATTCTGTATGCTGAGTTACTAGGAGATAGAAGCATGCACATACTTTTCCCAATGAAATAATGGGAACTAAAAATTGTGTCGCTGGATCATGTGTTATACCTACAGAGAACTGTACTGAAAAGGTACATAATAGTTGTCTTAATTCTAGTAGCTTGGTGTATCGTTAGTGATTTAGCCATATAATTCTGACTCAAATATCAGTATATTTGATTTGTAATATTAACTAGCATTTCCTACAAGTTTCATTGTTCTAGTCCTTCAAAATATCACTGTAATCAATTCCAAACATTTTCAAAAATTTTGTTGGCAACTTCTCAACTTAATTTTTTGTGCACAGTTGTTTTTTTGCCAACAGCCTGTGTTCTTTTCTTATATTAATTTTGTATCAGTTTGGTTTTTTAAATATAATATACAATGTCTTTCCTGGAATGGTGAACAAGTTTCAGTCTGCACATATTAAAGACCATAAAACAAATCTGATTTGATGGTGTCTTAGCAATCAGCAGCACTGATTCAGGCATGGAGAACATGCCTGAACAACCTGGCAGCTCATATTTCAGCCTAGTATCTTTATCACCATCTTATGGCTGTGGAATCTTTTCCAGGTTCAGATGACTGAAAAAAACCCAATAATTCTTCTAATGGCAAAATTAGCTACAGAAATTACAGCTATTGTACTGATATGATGCTTTCACAGTCCCACAAATATGATACTTTTATAGATTTGGATTGCATCTCCCATCCCTAATGTTTTGCCTCATAAACATACTGGTTTAAACAATTTCCATGTGCATTAGATATTTTCTGTTTAATCAAGTCTCCTTGAAAACCATTGACCTTGTGGAAATGAAGTGCTAGTGGAAGAGAAAGTATGCTCCCGCCAGGGGATATCTAGCATGTACAAGACTTGTTCACAGGATCCAAGTCATCAAGCCTACTTGGTTCCTTTGCACATGTTCTTGTTTGTTGTATGCAAATTAATGTAGTAAAATCGTGTTCCTGCCTGGATTTTGCAGCAGTCAAAGGCCCTGATCCAACAGAGGGTAAATGGAATGAACAAGAAAATGTGCTTAAAGGGAGTCCTCTGAAGCTAGCAATCCTTACTGCATGCATAGTTCTGGCCCTGATCCTTGAGCGCAAGAGAGCGACATGTACTGAAGTCATGAGGGCAGGGGGGAATCAGCTATGACAACCCTCTCCCTCTTCCAATGGTCATCTGTTAAAGCAGAAGACACAATGCCTACAACCACCCTCAGATAGCTAACAAACAATAAACCCTAATTCGGTCCATAATGTAACTTCTTTTCAACTGTGTTTCTTACTGATTTAGCTCATGGTACAATTTCTCATTAGTTGTGTACTCCTAAATAACATATGGTTTCAGTCCTGACTATATGACTTCTTTAAATGTCTAATTCCACATTTTGAATCAGTTTGCATCTATCTGGCATTTTGTGCTACATGTTTTCTCATTTCCCCCCTTAAAAAAAAAAAAAGACATATCATTGTACTCAAACAATCTGAAAACTGAACAGGCAAGCAGTGGGCTACAAAATCAACATATGTCACAATATTCTTAAACTGATATGTATATAATATATAAATCTGTAAATATTACTATGATGTTGGACAGTTGCGTAGCTTTCCTTCTGTAGTCTGGACCAATTACCTCTCCCTGTGTGTGAACAGCAGTCTCAGTCCACTCAAAGTTCTCCTTTGCTAGCCCCACAGAAATGAATGGAAGTAAAACAAGATCTCTTCTCCCTGGTAGATTATGCCCTCGCTCTGTTTTCAGAAATGCAAGAATTGTTAGGAAATACCGTGGGCCTCCAGATCGGTGACACTCAAGCACACACATTTTCACAGTTCGCTTGCCAGGATATGGCAGAAACTGAATTCTTTTGTTCTCTTTTGAAGAGATATATTTCCCAACAGCTTTCTAGCAGCTACTGGAGACGGTAGGTCTGGTGACGAATCAAGTGAGGAGAAGCTCTCTCGACAAGCTTTCTTTCAGTGCTATCTCACTTTCTGCAGCTCCTGTCTCAACCACGATGGCAGGGGTTGTCCCAATTTGTGTAGGAGCTTTGACAGTTCCACATTGTGATCTCTGTAGTAGCTTGACAAAAAAGCCCTGCACTGATGGGATACAAAAACTGATATTGTTATTTGGTAAAAGGCTACAGTGCTATTTCGATGGTGCTTTTGTCTTTCCATTTACTTTAGCTTGGTCTCAGATACGGCTTTTTTTCCATTTTGCAAAACACATGTAGAACTGAGCCTTGGCTGATGGGGAATCCTCCTCCTCAATCCAGCTCAGTAACTCTGTAGGTGCATGGAAGCAGGCTCCTGGTGTTTATCCCAAACTTGACAGTGTTTGCATGATCAACCAGGTCCTTTCCAGTCCAGCAGTCGGGATGATGTGCATGAATCCCTTTCAAAAAGATTAAGTTCTGCTGGACAAGAGGCAGCAGGAGGACAGCACTATTTCCCCCTTCCCTACAAACAGCTGATCAGTGGGATTTTGTCCTCTTTTGAAAGAGTCACAGCTGTTCTATACATGCTCCAGTGGATTTGTGGGTGAAAATGTGTCTTAAGGCCAAGGTTAAGATTGCAACTGTTTTAAGATGGAATAAATGGGCCATTATGTAGACTTAATTAGGTTAGACCGTGCTAGAGGGCCTAACAATTTTCATGTCAGAGTGGGGAGATGATATAAGCAATGTAAGATTTGTTGCTACAGAACAGCCACTGTGGTATTTCTTACATTCCCACAAAAACCAATGCACCTTTATAAACAAGAATATATAAAACTGGCAGACCAACCCCACTCAGACATGAAACATGTTGGGTAACTTTAAGCCACTCCTCTCCCTTAGTCTAACCTACTTCACGCATGATAAAATAAATGAGGAGAGAACATTAGGACAAGATAAAAATGCACCAAATGCACCAGATCAGTGGTTCTCAAACTTTATCAATCCAACAACCCCCATTCTCATTGGCAATTTTTCATGGACTCCCCAAACCCTCTCCCCTTCCTCACTGGCATTCATCACAAAGTCTCTTCAAAGCCCATGGGGCAAGCCGTGTATGTCTTGTGGAGGCTTCTGACCTCTCTTACCCGTAAAACAAAATAGTGAGACCCTTATCAGCAACACTTGAAAATAAAATTCACTGGGACAAAGGCGTCGTGACGTTTCTCCTGTTGAAAATTAAACCACTGGTAATTGCAAGGCAGACAACAGAAATAAAGAAAATTCAGTAGTCTTTACACAAGCACAGCTAGAGATTAATTGTAGATGGTACACTTAGTGAATAAGTTGGCTAGTGTTACCTAGCACTTGGAGCAACCACAAGGTAACAGTACTCAACTTTTACCATAGTCCTTTCTGAATACTATGGATATATAATCACATGGATTTTGATCCAGCCAGCTTTTTACTCCGTCTTATCCAATGTCTGTCCATAATACACAGTGGGTAGCCGTGTTAGTCTCATACCCTACCAGAAAATATTTTTGTTAGTCTTTAAGGTGCTACTGGACTCTTGCCCTTTTTGACTACTTGTCCATAATACAGATATGGCTTTTTACAGGGAAGGTCCCAGAGTAGCTTCTTTGGTCGTCAGAGCTGGCTGTATCCAATTCACTGGGTTTGAGCCAGCAAACCTAACCACTTCTAAGTCTCTTTGATTTGAATGGGAAAAACTAAACATGATTTTGAATTTTCTCCAACTGAAATTAACGGGGTTCTGAAATAGTTTATACTGGCTTGGATCTTATCCATTTTATATCTGAAGAGTAAGGATTTACCTCCGAATCCATTGCAGGGTATTTTCTGCCTTTGCTTTTCCCAAGACATTTTGTTTTTCCTTCTTCCAGGAGCTGACACCAGAATCCTTTGTGTGAATCAAACCTGAAACATGTAATGCCTTTAGACACAACTCTGGAAACGCTTTCATTTACCAAATTAAAGGGAGGGGGATAAACAAACACAAGTTTTATCTCACTGTTATCTCACCAACATTCACCAGTTCACACACTGGCCTCCTAACGATGCTTCATGTGTTGAGGCCACATGTGCAGCCAAGATACCGCAGGTGCACACTGCTGGAGCATCTCCTCCCAGTTCTCCCTTGCCCTGTGCCCGCTACAAGGAGAAGGCTGCTGACACTGCCTGCTCACTATTGTCACAGCAGTTTTGCTTTTACTTAGCAGAAGGAACAAGAAAGTCACTGTCTGATGGTTTGCCTTCTTTGTTCTCTTGGCATTAGCTGCTGTAGCCTAAAGAAGAAAAAGGAGCTGGTTTTTATACCCCGCTTTTCTATACTGTAAGGAGTCTCAAAGTGGCTTATGATCACCTTCCTTTCCCCCCTCACAACACGCACCTTGTGAGGTAGGTGGGGCTGAGAGAGTTCTGAGAGAACTGACTGGACCAAGGTCACCCAGCAGGCTTCATGTGGAGGAGCAGGGAATCAAACCTGGTTCCCCAGATTAGAATTCGCCGCTCTTAACCCCTACACCACAAAGATGGAAGGCAGAAAAAAGCAGGTAAAGGCAGACAACTCCAGAGAGAGCAAAGAAGGCAACAACTAGGTAGCGACTTTCTAATCCTTCTGTTAAATAAAAACAAGACTGTGGCAACAATAATGAGTGGACAGCATTAGTGCTATCCTGATGGGATAGGAAAGTGGGATGGAGAGTGCAAGGGAGGGCAAAAGAAAGTGTGACGGTAATATGTGCCTGTAGTGGCTGTCTGTGGTGTTAGAGGAGAGTTTTACGTTTACCATGGACTACCAAAAAGATAGGATATTTTGGAGGTCATTAATTCATGGGGTTGCCATAAGATGGAAGCAACCTGAGGGCACATAACACACACACTGTCTGTCTGAGTCAATGGCTTCTATAGCTGCACAGAGGCTTTTATGCATAATATTGCATTAACAGACTAACACATGAGCCAGCACAGAGAAACATGAATATGTTCCCATTGCTTCTGCAGGCCTTCCATTGGAAGACTGACATCTCTTTTCCATTAGCTTTGTGTCACTGGAACCACTCTGAGGAAGTTAGCTGCTGAACCATAAAGATAACATAAGAACTGCTTGCCCATGAGAAGGAGCCCATAAGGCAGCTCCTACCACCAAGAATGAAGTACTAATTTCTGTAAATAATGGCCTTTGTGTGGGAAAGGAGCTGGCAGTCCCATGGGTGCTTTCACGGGGCCTGAAACTCTTCCTATCAATGTTAGTTACTTCCACATTGCAGTGTTATCATAACGAGCCCCTGTGTTAACAGTTTATGCATGTAGAATGTGCTTTTGATTGATTTGTTTCTGTTAGTAAAAACACTAAATCTAGATGTGTTGCTATAGAAAGTGTTTGTTATATGAACATGCTTGATAAAGGGAAAACATTTATACAGGATTAATGAATTCTGTGTCTAAAGAGATAAGAACACAAGAAAAGCCATGCTGGATCAGACCAAGGCCCATCAAGTCCAGCAGTCTGTTCACACAGTGGCCAACCAGGTGCCTCCAGAAAGACCACAAACAAGGCGACTGCGGCAGCAGCTTGTGTTTCACAGCACCTATTATAATGGGCATGCTCCACTGATACTAGAGAGAACAGGTATGCATCATGACTAGTATCCATTATGACTAGTAGCCATGGATAGCTATCCTCCATGAACGTGTCCACTCGCCTCTTAAACTGGCTCTTAAAGATAAGAAATAGCCTGTTTTTCCAGCAACCAATCAACGTTTTGGAAGTTAACTGGAATAAACATGTTACATACATTGTTGCTTAAAGCCACGGGTGGCCAAGCTATATCACGCATGGTACAAACAGCAGCAGGCATTAGTGGCACTTAATGACAGGGGCACAACAGGCCCTGATTGGGGCACAGGTAGCCTACTTCCTGTCTTCCTCTCCCAGGCTGTGATTCTAATTAGTTCCCAGGCTTTGTAGACAAGAAAGAAAATCACACCAGGAGTGGCCAAAAAAGTTTGCAGACCATTAGGTTAAGCAAAAACTGGGGATGTGCTATTTCATATAACTGAATTAACCAACAACAACAAAAGACACAGGAGGCTAGTTTAATTCAGAGTATAATTTTGTTGGAGCCATATGAGAGAACTCAGAAGAATGGGTTACTTTGAACAGAAATCTTTTAAGAAATCATTGCCTACAGCCTAGGGTAGTCAGGAAAGAAAAGCATGCTCTGGAATTAGATGTAAATAGGAATAATTCACAGCTTCCAGGTCAAGGGCTATGGTGTAAAAGAGGTTTGCAAGCTCAATGGAATTACTCTAGGGGTGAATTTGGTCCATTATGTCTTTACAATGCACTTGACTTTATCTCACTGAAGATAAAGTCAGTTTTTGCCACACAGTCTACAAAAAAAGAACAGCACAATTGATGGAGAGGCGTTAAACAGGGGACTGTCTGGGAAACGAACGCCATTCTCTTCTGAGAGCGTCTTATGAAAACCGGCAATGGAGATTTCACACAAAGGAGTAGGCTAAGGTTATCAATCTCATTTTAAGGGCAAGTGAATAAATGTTTGAATGAAAATAGTTTGTGCACATGACTATTTATGACATACACAGTGGGTGCCGTTTCCCTGACACGGGCATTGTTGTGTGTTCCTGGCAAGTTTAAAGAGGAGCAGTGCCTGTCCTTCTCGCTTCTTGATGGTGAATCTTTTGCTGCTGAGCAAAGAAGTGGAAAGGCATTCCCCGCTTTCTGTTCATACAAAAGGCAGAACCAATTTCCAGAAGGAAGCCCTCGCTTTGTCTGTCTGGTGCCCATTCCAGAGCAGTTCAACATACGCATGTTGAAAGCCTGAGTCACAAGAGTAATATTTCTTCCCAGAGGCTGTGCACAGCTCACAGTGTTGTTATGAATTAGTTGGATGCCCTTTATCAGCACTGATGATGTGCCAGTTAATGTGGAAATAGAATTCCCCCCCCCATAAAAAGTAAATAGAGAGCCTTTTAAAATGGCATGTTTGATTTCTCCACATCAGAAACAGTCTTCAAATGGCTTCTTTTGACATTATTCCATTATGCGTACCGTGTTAAATAAATCAGTGAATTAACTCACGTTAGGGCTTCTGAGTAATTATAATGAGGAGTAACTCCCAGAAACTTCTGAACTTCATCCATAACGATAGCTGGGTCATTTCTCAGTTGCTGTCCATCAATAATTAGTAACTGCAAGGAAAAAAAACTCAGCCATAAATATTGTATTTAAAATTCATTATATTTCAAACTTCAAACTCATTTTTTTCACACAGCTGAAGCTCAGTCTTTAGGAAAGAAGAGAGGAGCCCCCGGGATCAGTAACAAGTCCATTCATATTTATCACCATATTTAATGATCTAGGACAGAGGTAAATGGCTCACTAATTAAATCTGAAATGATATTTAATTGGAAGCTGCTTCGGAACCCAGTGATGACAGAGAAATAAAGCTGAGGGACCTGGAGAAATTAGATACAACAGTAAAAAACGGAATGCGATTTGCCCTGAAAAATGCAATTAAATGCAGCTTGGGGGAAAAAAAGTAAACTATAAAACATATCTGTGTATTTTCTCTTATTGCTCAGTTTGGTGACAACGGATGTCAAAAGCAGAACAGAGAATCCAGTTATTCTGGGCATGAGCCATGCTTTAATTGCTTTTTATCCTCTGTGATCATCACAGGTGAACAACTCTCAGGTGAGTCAGCTGGGCAGCAGATCTCAGAGCTGAGAAAACGTAGCTTCATGTCACATCAACATTCGTTGACAGATGGTGAATCACTTACCCTTTCCATTGGGCACTATCTTAGATGAACACTGCAGAACCACAGCAAGGATACTGCTAATGACTCTTCACATAAAATCTTATCAAGCAGTCCTTGCTCAGTGTTGCTAGGACCCCAGTGGGATTTATAGGGGTGCAAGACATAAAAGATTTAAATACAAATGGAGAAGTAAAGTTACTGCAGCCTCTTAAGCTGAGGCACTGCTCAAACGTGGCTGACATTTATCAATCAATTCAGTGAGACAATGATACTGATCTTTTGGTGATGCTGAAGAAGAAGAGTGGGTTTTTATATGCTGACTTTCTCTACCACTTAAGGGAGAATCAAACTGGCTTACAATCACCTTCCCTTCCCCTCCCCACAAGAAGCATCCTGTGAGGGAGGTGGGGGTGAGAGAGCTCTCAGAGAGCTGTGACTAGCCCAACGTCACCCAGCTAGCTTAATGTGGAAGACTGGGGAATCAAACCCAGTGCTCCAGATTAGAGTCCTCCAACTCAAACCACCGCTCTTAACCACTACACCATGCTGGCTCTCCTGATGAAGCCACTGCTACCTGAGATACACCAAAAGTCCAGATGATTGTTTAGACAATGGTTTGGGATGAACAGGCTGTCTACATTCAAAAGCAATTTCATAAAGAGCAACATTCCATCGCAAAGGAGATACCAAAAACAAGTAGACTATTCAAATGGGTATGGAATATATTTCAGAGATCACTGTTATTTACCTGATAAGGTGGAAAGTAAGCGAGCCATCTTTCAATATGAGTGGCATACCATCCTGGTATGAGACATTTCTTCTGGAGAGCCTTAAGCTCTGCTGAAGCATGATGCCCAGCGGTGATGACTTGATAGAAGGTAAACCTGAGAGCAGCAGGGTCTTTGTGTGACCGCTGATGCTGGAAAAATAATATATTGAAGAAACAGAGACTGGGAAGTAGGGCGGCCAGCTTACAGACTGAAAAGATATTACTCTGCTTTTTAATGTGTCACCAAGAAAAATACTGAATTAAACCATAAGGAACAATGGCCTGGATCCTATAGACGAGTTCTTCCATGCATGCTAGAATCCTCTGCTACGGAGCACAGTTCCTCTTCATCTAGCATTTCTGTTTGCTCAAGATCAGCGCTTCTCATCAAGCCCTTGTGCAAACAGAAGTGCTAGCAAAACAAGCATGTTCCGTGGCTGTCTAGCATGCACAGAATGTGTAGCTAGGAACCAAGACAGTAGCTTTTCATTATTCAGAGATACATAATGTATGAAATGTCACATCTGTACTAAGAATTAAAAGAAAGGATCATCAAGTCTTCATAGACAGGTAGTCTTTTCTAACGTTTTGGTTTGGAAATGATTTACCAGCAAAGGCTAAATTTGAACAGTTTTATGCTTCAGACTGTAATTCAGATATATAGTGTACATGCCCTAACTGAGCGATCCTATGCAGTTACTCCAGTCTATGCCTATTGATTACAGTGGATTTGGACTGGAACAACTTTACATAGAACTGCTGTTAGAACAGCAGATCCTAATCACGTACTGCATCTAGAACCTGCATAATTTCTTAAAGCCTTTACCTGATACCAGGAGTATGCTCGATCTGATGGGTCAATGAGAGTGGTGATAATTTTTGCCTTGGGAATCAAAGAAGCTGCTCGCTTTGGGGCTTCCTCAGAATGGAAATAGTTGGCACTCTTCTCAAAGAGGAAGTCAGTAGTGACATTAGATGGCACAGGAAAGAATTCCATGTACCTACAAAAAGAATTTGTCCATTAGAATTGTTTTGAAGTCATAAGAACTGTGCAGAAGGGAAGTGATATTGAATACATTAAACATATTTTTCTGCGTAAACAACATACTTTTTACGTTTTTACATATCTGAAGTCATCGATGCCATTGTCAAAGGAAAACAGGCACACTTTTGAGTTTGTTTGCTAAACAGTGAAAGAAGTTTACAAAGGCACCTTGTCTCTCTGTTCATCTGGTCTCATCTTTGAGAGTGACTTAAGAGTAAGAAATTTTGTTTGAGCGTGCTGTCTTGTATTAGCTTGCCTTAAGGTGCCTTTGGCTCAGGCTGCAGTGGTAGAAAAGAACAACTGTCTGTTATGAACTCTGGCATCTAGCAAACCTAGTTAGGGTGAACAATGTATGCTATTGCCTGGGAATCAATACATACCCAGTTTCCAGGTCTGCTTTCACCACCGTAGACATATTGATTCACTGACAGATCTATAGGCTGTCCAGTATTAGACTTGCTAAATGTGAGAATCCATAGCAGACAGATTTGTCCTTAAAAAGAATGCCTGAGAAATCTCAGTGTATTAGATCCATGGGGCCCTTTTTTTTTGAGAGTGAAAAGAGTGACTGCTATTGATTTCCCCTATCCTACTCTAGGCTTTACACAAAACCAATAAGCAACTTTTTCCACAATTGTTCAGGGCAGTCCCCATTTGCCTCTGGTTCGGCTGAAGGGGAATACAGGTAAGACATGTAAAATATTTGTAAAGTAGTTACTCTCATGTTTGTTCTTCCTGGTTATTCACCATATGCTATAAAATGAAGGGAACAGCTGTTGTTCAGTGGTAGAGCCCATGCTTTAGTGGGCACAGAAGGTCCCAGGCTAGTTCCCGGGCACTGCCAATTGAAGGATCTCAAGCAGCAGGCACTGTGAAAGATCTTCCTCTGCCTAAGACTACTGAAAACTGTTGCAAGTCTAAGTAGACACTACTGAGTTAGCTGGACCAATGGTCTTGCAGTATCACACATTCTTTATAAAGAAACACCAACTTTTGAGGAAATTTAAGAACTACAGCAGTGTCTCTTTGCTGCATTATTAAACAAATGTCATATTGCTTAAATGGCCATCTGTAGGCTCAGAAATTTAGTTGTCTGGAAAGTGGCTGATTTCCATTCAAAGTACATTGACAGACATTTTAATGAGAGCTCTCTTTCTTTGCACAATCAGAAATGTTTCATTGTTGAAGATTTATAGGTATTTCCTGTCACCAAAAGGAGGGGGAAAGCACTCAAGCAGATATTTATTGTATTCGCATGCACTTGGTTTTTAAAGAGAAATTAAAGTCCATTTTAATCTGCATATAAACACTCACATTAGGAATGGTCATGCCATTTTTTTTGCATTGTGCACAGTATAGAAATTTTTAGATTTATACTAGTAACCCATCTTACCAATCAATCCCCCTGTGGTAGTTATTTCTATTAAAGAACTGTACCTCCTCAAAGGTTTTGGGGCTGGGGGAGTTACTAATGATGGAAGGATGCATAATCAGGAACAAATACAAAGCAGTTGTGCCTGTAAAGAGAATAAAAGTCCAGAAGTTGAAACAAGATGTACAGATTCTGTCCAATAGATCTTGATTTCACATAAGCGGAAGTAAACCCCTTGTTTTCAAACTGTGCAGCGTTATCAACCCATTTACACCAGCAGAGAACTAAAGAATAGTTCTTAGCATCATATACAAAAAAAAGCTCTCTTCAATGAAAAAAACAAGCATTGTCTGAATCAAGTTTTCTTGGGTCACCGCTGAACTGGATCTTATTTAAGCAGCAGCTGATCAGCAGTGTCTACACTGAAAAGTCACCCATTTGTGTTGCAATAAGTAGTTGCACCACTTTAGAGGAGAGCAAATGTTTCCTGTAAAATTTAGGGTACAAAAATATTGAGTTTCATCTTGTAGTCTATTATCATGGTTATGCCGAATCAGCTAAACTAATCT
Source organism: Euleptes europaea (assembly GCF_029931775.1). Classification (NCBI taxonomy): domain Eukaryota; kingdom Metazoa; phylum Chordata; class Lepidosauria; order Squamata; family Sphaerodactylidae; genus Euleptes; species Euleptes europaea. The sequence goes on along the minus strand of NC_079320.1, from coordinate 30,554,922 downwards.
TTCCTTGTGCTCCCATCCCCATGCTGACTTTCAACCTTTCTGTTTTTCACACTTTGCCCTGTTACTGGGGAAGTCTTTCTTCAGTCTACGTTTCTGGTTGTTCTGAAAGTGGTCTTCCACACTAATTTATCCGACGATACTGCGTAATTGTGAATTTTTCCACTGAGATTTTAAAAAGCCATAAAGCATATAACAGAGTGCCAGGCAAGTGTCTTCACAAAAAGGCACACATGTTGGACAGGGGAAGAACACAGTACTTGCCAAGCTTGGGACAGACTTTTTGGTTTAGTATATTTGTTTAGAATTCAACAGCAAATCTAAAATAGACATATCAGGGGGTGCAAGTTCTGTGAAGTGACACAATGTTGGTTTGTGCCATATTGGTTCATTCAGTTGCAGTGCAGAAAAGTTCTTATTCACTACTGTTGCCAGACAATCTTTTCTCTACCAAGCTCCTTAAAATACAATATACTCTTACCAGTTTTCTGGGGTCCAATAACCAGGAATTTTGGTAAACGATCACAAGTTTTTTCTTTTGACCAGATATCTCTGTGTCGCTTGTCATCACAGGGATTCTAAATTGTGGAGGGGAAAATAAACCACCAACATTACAATTGTTTTTGTTCACCAGCTAAACTGTCTAGTGAGGGAAAGCACATTACTTTTATCGAAACATAAAAGCCTTTTATTGACATTTCAGCAATACAGGGAAAATAAATATTGTTATGTATTATAACATTTTATTTACTGTAATCTCAATATACATTTATCTGCTCACTACATACATGGAACAATTAAAATTTAGTATTTAAATTCAATAAGGGTGTGAATTTAAAGGTACCAGTTTGTTCCACTCTCTTTTAGAAAGAAGGGATTCAGTCATTCAGAGTGCAATCAACTTGTTTTGAATTCACATCACTCGTTTTATGAGTTTGCTTCAAAGAAAATATTACTGTTGTTATTGCACCAAACTATGTTGCGAACTGAAATCCAGGGTTGTTATGCAGAGGCAGGCAATGGCAAACCACATCTGAACGTCTCTTGCCTTGAAAACCCTATGGGATTATCCTAAATCAGCTGTGACTTTATGGCAAAAACAAACAAACAAAAAACCTCACAACAGATTTGACATGCTAACTGCAAGATTTTTTAAAATTGCCTTTCTGTAAATTATTATTTTTTGTTCTGAGTCTTAAATCTAGAATGTTGTACAATTTTGTATGTTTATTATACACATGGCTACACTGTATGAAATATCTTATTCAGTTATTAATAAACAGAGAGAAAGAAAAATATGGGGAAACAAAGGGACAGTTAAAGTTCTAGTATATTTGTACAGGTTGAGTATCCCTTATCCAAAATGCTTGGGACCAGAAGTGTTTTGGATTTCGAATCATTTCAGATTTTGTAATATTCACATATACATAATGAGATACCTTGAGGATGGGACCCAAGTCTAAACATGAAATTCATTTATGTTTTATATACACCTTATATATAAACCTTATACACATAGCCTAAAGATAATTTTATACAAAATAATAATAATTTTGTGCATTTGGGACATTGTGAGGAACCTGTTGATGGTGAAAGCGGCCTGCACACATGCTATTTTATCACCCGCTGGGGCCTTCAAAAAGTTTTAGATTTTGGATCAATTTGGATATCAGTTTTTCAGATAAGGGATACTCAAACCTGTCATATTTAATCAGCAATCTGAATATGTGTTTAACCAGACAGAGATAAATAACCCACCACTGATAATACTAGAATTTTTAAAAATCTTGATAAGGGATACTCAAACCTGTCATATTTAATCAGCAATCTGAATATGTGTTTAACCAGACAGAGATAAATAACCCACCACTGATAATACTAGAATTTTTAAAAATCTTGGTCTTATGATACCATATGCAAAATAATTTGATTGCACAGACGGTTAAGCAAATTGTCCACCAACAGGCTAAAAAAATGCAGTACTCTCTGCTATGCTCCTGTTTAGTAATCTTACCTGCCAAAGTGGGTCCCTTTGTTCAGGGAACAGCTCAAAGTACTTGTGAGCCAGCCGAACAGGAGGAAGAGTCTGCAACTTCAGGTTGGTCCAACTTTGAACAAAATTGGCCAGGTTGACAAAAGTGTACAAACCCAAGCGGTCATTCCCATAGTTGGACAAGTGAGTCATGAAGATACTGATCTTTAAAACAAAAGATAGGTGTTTTTTTTTTTTGCTTATTGTATCACTAGATGGCAGTGAAGGCACAGGAAAGATGTTATTCTACATTCTTTGTCCTTAAAAGTGATAAAGTTGTTTAGAGTACACATGAAACACACATTCTTAATTACTTTTAAAACTTGTCATTTCACATTGGAGATGACAAGGGCCTCTGCGTTTATCAGTCTGTGAGGCTTCCAGTTTTTGTGCCTCCTTTGCTAGAGGCATGCCTTGGAGAAATTTTCTTCTACCAATACCTTTTCTGTGCCGGTGTCACCTAAGTGACTTGTTGATCTTGCTGCTCAAATCGGCTGTTGAGAATACTGCATTACATGACACTTACAGCCAAAAGAATCCACTAGATGCCAGGGGGGAGAGCAAAGGACATGGGGATGTGGTAGATGCTATGCGCAGATCAAAAACTGTCAAAGAAACAGCGATGGATAGACATGGTGAACTTAGGTCCCTTTCATATGGGCTCTATAACCCGCTTTGGCTTCTGGAGGCAAATTGATTTTTTTAAGGTTTCACACAACTTAAGGATAAAATGCTGTCCTCCCCCAGCTATAGAAGCCTTAATCTGGGTTTCCCAAAACCTATTTTGACCTGCTTTTGTTGTGTTTTATCCTTAAGGTGTGTGAACTCTTTGGCCTTCTGAAGCCAAAGTGTGTTTAAAGAGCCTGTATGAGAGGGACCTTTAAGGGAAAAATAAAATCTCTCAGCAACCTTTTCAGATGTTACATCTTGGGCATTCCCACCGCATGTATCAGGAGAATATGCTATGTGTGATCCTCCCAATACATGTGGTTGTCATTTTGAGTGAACAGGACAATGCAGTACATGCAGTTGGAAATAAAGGTTTGTTGCAGGTTTTGTTCAAGCTTCATAATATGCATGTCGCCCTGTTCACACAAAACACTAAGAGGCAAGGGAGCAGCAGGGGGGTACTAGAGGTGGGCCCCTTCAACTGTGTTGTTGGATAGGGTAGGGGGTGCTGGGGTTGAGTTTGTGGAACCAAGGGGGCAGTGGCCCGAAAAGTTTGGGAACCAATGATTTAGATTATTGATAGGAGGAACTGTGCAAAAAAAGATACTCAAGAAAGCTTACAAAAATTAAAATATCAAACTATAGAATGTCCTGTCAATAAAATACATAGAACAATAAGACAATTCAATGCAGTTTATAAAAACAGCAGATAAAACCTTGTAAAACTGTAACGCGATTACATGGAATTCTAACATGGTGGCTTAGGAAAACAGCATAATTATATTAAACAAAATGCCTGGGCAAGCAGAAAATCCTTTACCTGACACCTAAAAGAACCGGTTAGTTGCCAGAGATATCTCTATGGGGAGAGCTTCATTTCGCTGTTCAAAACTAGGCACTCTTCACTTTGAAGGGAAAGGCTGCAACGCTAAGAACACTTTCCTTCTGAGTAGACCTATTACAACTGCTCCCTAAAATGCCATCTTTTCCATTCTAAATATGACTCTACAGTAAAATGACGTAACTAATACTGTATGTGGCTGTATTACACTAGAAGTGAAAACATTTTATTAAAGAATTCCTACAAATGATTCTGAGACTACCTTGGGAATTAAAAGGGTTTCTTGGTTGTAAAGGAAAGGAGGCCTTAAAAAAAATCCCCGTTGTATTAGGGTCTAGGGTTTGCAGCTTTCAGGTCTCGTGGATTTTAAAATATTGTTCTCTGAGCTAGGTTTCCACTCCCAATGCTGTGCAATTCTATTTTTGTGTTTCTTCCTGAGCAGCATTTGCAAGAAGCAGAGTTTCACAGAGCATTTGTTTAATGAGTGTCACCTTGTGACTCTTCATGGTTTGTGACACAAGCCTGGGGCTTCAGTTTTGTTACTCTCGAAGGATAAAGGGATATAGGGAATTATAAATTATAGAACACAATCACCCTCCTTTTTAAGCTGAAATTGTAAAAAAAAAAAGAACCTTCAAAAGATGTCTCTGTTCCCTTCAGACAAGGAATAATGCATTTTTTGCCTCATGTATAACCTTTTCAAAGTTCCTTTATTATTTTTAGTCTCAAAACCATAAGCAGTCCAGAAAATGGACTGTTGTTTTCAACAAAGATATAATTGGAAAGTTTCCCCGCAAAAATGTAAGCTTGATTTTTCAGCAGCTTCTCCCCCCCCCCACCACACCTGCGCTGACCTCTGACATTTATAATGTCAGTTCACCTCTTGGCAATTCTTTACCTGCCAACAACTTTAGCTCTGCACTAAGGGTGGGGGGGAGGGAAAGAACTTGAAAAGGTTAGCAGTTCAGAGAAAAATACGTATTATTCTTCCCCTGAAGGGAATCTCACTATAATACTAAGAATGTTGCACACGAGGTTTAAAAAAACTGGACTGAATAGATCATAATAAATAATCTTCATTGTAAGATACACTATCAGGGCAGGGGAAGAAAGTCCACACAGACCTCAGATTCTGTTTTTCTACAGCTCTGTCTCCTCTTTATTGTGAATAAATTTATCTGTGGTACAGAGACATCAAGGCCATTTATGCATGATAATTAGCAGCTCTTCCAGGCTGAATTGCCCCACATTTTTTTTTGAGTTTTTCACAGTGAACCGTCGTTCGGAACTGCATACCTGCTTCGCATTACTTAAGAGCCTCTTTAACGCGACCGTTTGTATTTGCTCCTCTGCTGCGAAGAATCCCCTCAAGGACACATGCAAAATCACAGCTGCACGTTAGCTATGCAACCGGCGATTGCTAATGGCTATGCAAACAAGGAACAGGCAAGTGGGGGGTGGAATTTCTCTTTTGCATTGGGACCATGAATAGTCATTTTAAGGGTCGCATTTTTAAAAAGAGCTTTGAGTGAGCTTCAAAATTGACCCAGCTTAAATGGTCCAAGAAATGCTTGTTTCAGACCATGTTGTATAAAAGGAAGTCTTCTTTAATTTTTTTTTTAATGTTCCATGTTTATACAACAGAGAATGCAGAATCAAGACCTGGACAGGATCCGAAAATCAACAAGTCTAGTTAGTCATGTCTTTTGCATTACAGCAGGAGGACCAACTCATTATAGATATCACAGATACTGCCTACTGCTCAAGTAGCTCAGTCATTGAGAACTCAATTAGGGGAGGGGCTGTGGTTGAGTTTGTAGAACATCTGCTTAGTATACAGAAGGTCCCAGGTTCAATCCCTGGCATCTCCAGTTAAAGGGACTAGGCAAGTAGGTGATGTGAAAGACTTCTACCTGAGACCCTGGAGAGCCACTGCTGGTCTGAGTAGACAATACTGAATTTGATGGACCAAGGGTCTGATTCAGTATAAGGCAGCTTCATGTGTAATTAGCTTCTGGTACACTGCTTGGTCTGATGCCAGAGAAGCCACCTAAACATTTGGCATGGAAGAGGAAATTCCACCAAGTACACCATCTCCAGCCACTGCAGCTGTAGGAAGCGAGGAGGCAAATTCTATTTTCTATATTTCCTGGACAAATTCTATTTTCCAGAAAAGTCTTGGATACCAGAATTGGGCACTCTAAGTGCATTCAAAATAGAACTTGAGCGTGCACAAAATATTCAGCACATCACAATAAGCTCCCACAGGGTAGATGTATAAACAGGACTGGTAGTATACACAAGAGAAGTCTCTTGTAGAAATGTAAATGATGACACTTGTCTTTTCGTTAACCGGAGTGCGCTTCTTCAGACACAGAACAAAATTACATAAGGAACATTTTACAAAACTGATATTTTAATGTAAGTTTTAAGAAAGAAATCTTTCAGGCAATAGTAGATTTCATTATACAGTCTTGTTACACATTTCCTATATACAGTCTTGTCCTCCTTAGCAATTTCCTAGTGAATATGTGCGGTCCAATTAGTCTCAAGTAAATGCATGTCCTTCAGCACAGCACTGGTGGCCTGTATCACCCCTCTCCCTTTTAGAACATGACTGACTGAATTCGACTAACCTTCCTGCCCTCCCTTCAAACTGCATCTTCCCGTGACAAGAGCCTACATTATTCTATTACATCCAGCCTCCTTTGAAAAGTGTCCCTGTATGAGCATTTCAGCATCTAGTTTATTTCAGTCTAATATGCCCACCCTCCTTCACCTTTTCTCCCAAATAATCTGCACCCTCTCTCTTTTTCTGGAATTCAACAGTCTTCCTAAGGAAGCAAACCAAATGCAGAACATATTCTGAATGATTATTTAGAATACACTTGGCCCAAAACTAGTGCCTAGTTTCTCACTACCATCATATTCAGAACAGTGGAGTCTTTTCTCATTGCACCTGTTTTCCTATAATGCAGAAGCCTGCAGGTAAACTGTTTCCTTTTGACTTCTAGCCAGCACATCTGTAATCTTGAGCCTCAAAACCAAAGTGGCAAAAATGTCTCCCTTTAGATCTTCGCTTGTTCTAAACACCCCAAGGCAACAAGAGTTTTGCTCAGCTTTCAGTTTGTGCCGAAAAACATAAAAATAGAAGCATTTTGAATAATACAACTTAATTCTGCATGGATGTGATATCAGTTCTTTGTTCCAGCGTATCTTCCCAGTTCTCAAACTGGGGTCCACAAAGGTACTCCAGTGAGTCTGCATAGCACATGATGAAGGATGCTTGAGGAAGCTGATGGCCTGCTGCAGTCCAGAACTTTTAGCATATAGGACATGCTGTTTTAGCCAAGAACAGAACTTACAGGGTGGAAGGAGGGAGAGGGGCCCAGGAAGAGATAGGTTTGAGGCTGCACAAGCCGTGACTTGAACTCTCATAAGAAACAGTCATGGTTACTTTGGTACCAGCAAAGGACAGAGGATGCAGAGTTTCTTTCAGAGCAAAGCGGGGATAGCCATAGAATACACAGCAACTTTGGAAAGGATGGTGGATACATGGTAATCAGGGAAGGGGCACTGTTCTAAGATATAGGTGAGGTTAAGTTACTGATCCTCCAGCAGTACCCATTCTCTCTAGCATGGTGTAGTGGTGGTTAAGAGCGGTGGTTTGGAGTGGTGGACTCGGATCTGGAGAACCGGGTTAGATTCCCCACTCCTCCATATGAGCGGTGGATGCTAATCTGGTTAACTAGGTTTGTTTCCCCACTCCTATGTATGAAGCCAGCTGGGTGACCTTGGGCTAGTCACAGCTCTTAGAGCTCTCTCAGCCCCACTTACCTCACTGGGTGTCTGTTGTGGGGAGCGGAAGGGAAAGTGATTGTAAGTTGGTTTGATTCTTCCTTAAGCAGTGGAGAAAGTCAGCATATAAAAACCAACTCCTCCTCCTCTTCCCCCTTATCTCCACCACAGGTTCTGTTTTTGATCGAGGGGCTTAAATCTAATTCTAATTTGGTTTAATTCTAAAATGCATAATTGCTTTTCTTCCTGAACCACATCCTGGGGACCTATACAGGCTGCTTTGAGTTCCATGACAGAAGAAAGGTAATGTAATAAGTACACAGTTTCAACACACCAGGGACTGGGCAATTGGGAACTGTGGGCAATTCAGCAGGAACTGCTGAAGGGTTCTCCATGGTAGATTATCCCAAAGATGCAACTGATAACCATACAAATCCGCAAGCTTATTTTGTATGTATTTTTTCTCTGATACTATTCCCTTTGCTACTTCAGTGGCCCTTCTTCCTCAGAAACTTGAACTGATCTCCAAAATGGAAGAGAGAATGTTATGTTTGGAAAGAAGGCGGCTGAGGGGAGACATGATAGAGGTCTATAAAATTATGCATGGTTTGGAGAGAGTGGACTAGATAATACTAGAACACGGGGTCATCTGCTAAAGCTGGAGGGTGAGAGATTCAAAACAGATAAAAGGAAGTATTGTTTCACACAATGCATAGTTAAATTGTGGAACTCCCTGCCCCAGGAAGTGGTGATTGCTGCCAGCTTGGAGGGCTTTAAGAGGGGAGTGGACATATTCATGGAGGAGAGGGGTATTCATGGCTGTTAGTTAGAATGGATACTAGTCATGCATATCTATTCTCTCTAGTATCAGAGGAGCATGCCTATTATTTTGGGTGCGGTGGAACACAGGCAGGATGGTGCTGCTGCAGTCGTCTTGTTTGTGGCTTCCTAGAGGCCCGTGGTTGGCCACGGTGTGAACAGACTGCTGGACTTGATGGGCCTTGGTCTGATCCAGCAGGGCCTTTCTTATGTTTTTATGTTTTGTTAGCGGCAGCTGTTTTTCCTGAATCATGTCCAAGATCCCTCTTCTTGATTCAGGACTAACAGGAATTCAGCAGCTAAAATTTCCCATGTGCAGATGAGAAAATGAATGGTAAATTTTATTTGCTGAATTCTTGCTTGCCGTGCAGCCCTTCTGGAAAAAGGGGGGGGGACTCTAATAACCAACCTTGGCAATATAGTTTGAACTAGAAGGTGGCAAGTTACAGTTTAGGAAATGATGTAGCATTCTCAAGAACAGTAACTATTATCAACAGCCTCACAAATGTGTTGTGGCTTGGCCAAATAACCCAAAATAATAGTTCCCTCTTCAAAGCAAACTTACATTGCTGGAGGTAAAGAGTAAGAGCCTTTCTGAGAACTATGGGCTGGATCCTGTGTATTGCTGTCACGGTCTCTGATATAATTATGGTAGTAGAAAAGGGCAAGAGTCCAGTAGCACCTTAAAGACTAACAAAAATATTTTCTGGTAGGGTATGAGCTTTTGTGAGCCACAGCTCACTTCTTCAGATACAGCTAGAGTCAGTCTGTTCTAAGGACATTTGCATTTTGCAAGCTGATGCCAGGCTTTTCATTACACAAACCTCTGCAGTTTGTGGTTCAGTTTGTATGTTGTGTTCAAGCTCTACATGGAATTAGCTGTATCTGAAGAAGTGAGCTGTGGCTCACGAAAGCTCATACCCTACCAGAGAATATTTTTTGTTAGTCTTTAAGGTGCTACTGGACTCTTGCCCTTTTCTACTACTGCAGACAGACTAACCCGGCTACCCACTGTGAATAATTATGGTATTTTGTGTACATGTGCAGAATTAATTCCATGTAGAGCTTGAACACAACATACAAACTGAACCACAAACTGCAGAGGTTTGTGTAATGAAAAGCCTGGCAACAGCTTGCAAAATGCAAATGTCCTTAGAACAGGCTGACTGAATTATCTCAAGGTCTGAATTCTTTCAAGAGCTAACTAACTTACCCTGGTCTTGTCCTTGAAGGGAGAAGAACAGAGTCATTCTTCACTATCTGCCAGAAAGGTGTATCTGAAATTACCCTTCCTGATTCAGCTGCCAGCTGTCAGCTGCTCATATCTCAAGAGCAGAAAAGTCCTGCTATTCTCAAATCTTGAGAAGGTCTACTCAAAGACCTCAAGGCTATAAGTGCAGTAAGCTTCTTGCTTTCTATAACCTTGCTGAAGGCTATGTTTCCTACTGACCAGATGGTTACATGTTACAATGTGAGCAATAATTGTGTTTTATGATTTATATAGTTATATATTGTATTGTAGATTTCTAAATAGTCTCATTTAATGCGTACTGTACTGAAGATGAGAATGATATGAAAATTGAGTATATGGAGTGATCATGGAGCTCAGAAATGATTGTTTATACTTTAAGCAAAATAGACTGAAAGGAAGCCCATATTTGGTCATGGGGAGAAGCTAATAACCTGAACAGCTGCAACTGTATATTATTGCACTGCTCATGTTATCTGAAAGTGGGGCGGAAGATATCCCTCCTGATGGTAAAATCAACACTCTTAATGAGTCTGAAACAGTATAAATACAGCCACAGTAAGCCCAGAGAATCAGAACCTTCCAAAAGCTCTCAAGAAAAGGCTGACTGGTATGTATGGCTTAAATACATTACTCTAGACTTTATGAATTAGATACTTTCAACTGAATCAGAATAATTTGACTGTTAATTTTTAGAAGTTGGATTTTGTAACTGAATAGTATGTAAGACTTGCTTGCTTTTACTTCATACATTGTAAATACATACATTGTACTTTGACAAGAGTTTTTATAGAAGTGTTAAAGACTTGATAATCTGCATTTACACATATTTTACTAGAAGTATATCAATAAAAAGACTTGCTTTTTAAAAGTAGGTAAAGTTGTTGAGTCCTGCTTACTCAATGACTGGCTGAATAAGATAACTTCACTTCTCAGTAAGTGATACATTCTAAGAGCCTGTCATCTGAACAGCACGACCTGCTTCATTGCTAGGGGCGCCAACCACACAAAGCTGGATTTTTTCATCTCCTCCCTCCTGCTTGCAGCCAACTAAATTCCCTGTAATTCTGCTTGTTGGGGCCAGGAGGCAAAGCAGAGGACTGCAGTAAGGGGGGAGATCAGTGAAAATGGCTTCCCTTCATCTGCCAACAGAAACGTTGTTCCACTGGCATAGCCGTTGTTACACCAATGAAATGGCACTTTAGGACCCAACCCTATAGCCGAAGGAGGGAAGACAGTTACACCTCTCTACCCCACACATTTCCCCCTCTATCAACCCCAGATTGTTCAGCTGCCTGTCTAATATTTTTGTGTCAATACTCTCATCCTCTCAGACTCACTGGCTTGTGTCCTGTGGCATGCATGTATACAGCACAGCTTATGGAGTACGACCTTTACTGCTTACCCCTGCTGCTGCAAGCCCAGATTTTCCAAGTTCTGTTCCTGGTGTCCAGGGAACCCATGAAGAACAGAGGGGCAAAGTGAGGGGGGTCTAGTAGAAGGGAAAATTGGCAGAAATCCCATCCCCACTGTTGGAGGTACCCTTGCATTATTGGGAATGGATTGGGCAACTGTAGATGCAAAGATGTCCCATCAGATCAGCTCCAAGCAATTCTAGCCAACTCATATTTTCAAGCTGTTAAATTTATTCCTTATTTTTTTTGTCATAGGCCTAATTCTGCCATTAGATTTCCCTCCTGTTGTTTTTATAATAAGAGCAGGAGTAACATCATGTAAACTAGTGCAGTAAACTGAGTGCTTTTAAAAACAACAGCAAAGATGATTGATGATTAATGAATATGTTTCTATTGGATGCTAGAAGCAAAGCGCTTTCAGTTTAATACAGTGTTGTTATTTTAGTTGCAGTACAAACGTTTTACAGGCCACAAGAGTCTGTTTAACTTTCAGACCATCTATTTTCCAATTAATTTTGCATTGTGTACACTATGTATGCAGGTCCCTGATACTGTCTCCATATTACTCAGAAGAGTTCAGTCTCAGGTATTCTGAGACATTGTAGCAGCTGTTCCTGCTCCATTAGACTCACAAAGTGACAGAATAATGAATTAGGTTTCTATCTGTGCTTGAATATATTTTCTTAAATTGGTGAAGAGAATTTTTTTTTTTAAGTTCAGTGGCATTTTAAAAGGCCTATATTTAGTCATTTGTAATACAAAGCATCCTGAAACTTCACACTTTTCCTTCAGCATAAGCTGTGGCCTCCCAGTATGCATCAATGACTCTAATTCTCAACATGGCCCTATCTGTGGTGGGTGGGTGGAAAAAAAAACAGCAGCAGGGCAAGGTGACGATTTTTTGCGGGGGTCTCTCCTCCTGGCAAAGAGGAAATAGTGTGGGAAAGGGGAGAGAGGGGAAAGTGAGGTGCCCAGGCCAGCGGCCAGAACTGAACAGAGTTTTCTCAGGGGAAAGGAAGGATAGAAAGACGAAAACAGGATAGAGAAAGGTAGGTTGGCTGGTGGGTGGGAAGGAAAGAAGGAAGCAGGGAAAGGGGGAGAGCTTTAGGGGCTTTCAGGGAAGGAAAAGAGGAAAGAAGGCAAAATGATATCCCTCCACAAGTCCTTGCAGGTCATCCACTTATAGATATCTGTTAGTAAATACATACAACTTAGTTTTTTCCTCCTGAAATGGTATATAGAAATAATCTAATGAAAAAATCCAGAAGGCTTGATCCAGAAAAGAGTGAAGTGCATCCTGCTTACATATTTTCAGCTTTCAGTTGCAACCCCCCCCCCCCCCACACACACACACACTGGGGTATTCTTCACGGTGGATTTTGCTTCACTTTCGAATCGGAGCAAATAATAAACTGATTTAAATATCTTTTTCATGGCAGTGCAGATTCTCCCCCCATCCCAATTTTTCACGGGAGAAACAGCGCACTTCTCTGCACTGCTTACGTCTGCTGCCGCTCATGACTCACTGCTCCAAATCCGCCTAATCCCGCCCACTCTTCCCATGATCCTGCGTGTGTGTGTTTGGGGGGGGGGGCATCCCGAGTGCAGCAAATCCAAGCCAAAACTCCCGTCACCCTTCTGAAGAGGGGCAGCCAGTCTGCTTTGGGTCTCCCTCCTGCCGGTGCGATCCTATGTGTCTGTGTGTTGGGGAGGGGCATCCTGAGAGCGGCAAATCCAAGCCAAAACCCCCATCACCCTTCTGAAGAGGGGCAGCCAGTCTGCTTTGGGTCTCCCTCCTGCCGGTGCGATCCTATGTGTGTGTGTGTGTTGGGGGGGGGGCATCCTGAGAGCGGCAAATCCAAGCCAAAACCCCCATCACCCTTCTCAAGAGGGGCAGCCAGTCTGCTCTGGGTCTCCCTCCAGCCGGTGCGATGCGTGTGTGTGTTGGGGGGGGGCATCCTGAGAGCGGCAAATCCAAGCCAAAACCCCCATCACCCTTCTCAAGAGGGGCAGCTAGTCTGCTCTGGGTCTCCCTCCAGCCGGTGCGATCCTATGTGTGTGTGTGTTGGGGAGGGGCATCCTGAGAGCTGCAAATCCAAGCCAAAACCCCCATCACCCTTCTGAAGAGGGGCAGCCAGTCTGCTTTGGGTCTCCCTCCTGCCGGTGCGATGCTGTTAGAATGGCAACTCCCCCAGCCAATCACCGTTCTTGGGGGAGGAGAAAGGAGACGTCCCGGGGAGCGAAGCAAACATTTCTTCATGGGCATCCGAGCAACAAAATGCTCTTTTACTGGAAAGTACGGCTCAGAAGTGGTTTGGATTGCCTCTCTTTTAAACCGGCTTATTTTGCTCAGTGGGGGAAAACACGGTTCTGCAGTGAATAACCAAAATTTGCCTCCGACGCAAAACAGCGTCGAAACAGCAGCAAATATCCATGAAGAATACCCCACTCTCTTCCCAGAAACATCTGGAGCAGCAGATCATGTTTCTGCCTCAGGCTCCACACTGTCCTGTGGTATAGTATCCTGGATTAGACAGGAATGAAATAAAAGGTTTTCCAAAATTAGGTTAGCATTGTTGGAAGCCTTAGCTGGACTGTTGTTTTCAGCCAGTCAATAAATACCAGTGTCATTTTGTATGCAGTACGGAACAGCATCCCAAATTCTTCAGTAGCATCCATTTCTCTTAGCTTTAAAAGGCCATAGATTTTTTAAAAATGCAGACACCTTGTTAATAGTTACTACTCAAAAAATGCATACCAGAGCTTGTAAGGCCAATACATCTGTGGTGTCCAGGACTGTGGGACCCTAATGAAATACTATTGCAGCTAGGACTTTGTGAAATCACTTGGATGTTCAGGGACAATTACAGCTGGAGAAAATGAACTGGCAATTATTTTTTGATTTGGGGTTTCTGCTATTTTTGAAAAAAGCCAACTGACCAGTCATATCCAGAATAGCGATATGCAACTCAAAAAAACAACCACCACCTGGTATTTTTCAGATCCAGATGTCAGGGAGCTGAAAAATATTGGTATTCCTGGTTTCCAAAGACTAGCTTGGCATTTGGATCTGGGTATTTTTTGGGATTCTGATATTTTTTGGTTCCATTATTCCCTATGGGGAATCTTTCCAGGGGACTGGAGGGGCTGTTTTTAAACTGACAGCAGAAGAGCTACTGGTGCCTGTCCTTTAAATAAACCCAACATTTCAAGTGAATTGGATCAAGAGGAAAAAATTGGACCAATAGGGGGAAAATGTAAAACACAAGAATCAATGCCAATGCAGAACCCAAGAATCACTCAAGCCAAACTGAGTAGGAATGCTGTTGCAAGCCTAACATAAAATCAGAGAATCCTGCCAATGTACAACCCAAGAATTATAGCAATGTTAAACCTGAGACTCTCCTGTGAAAAGCAAACCTGACACGAAGCAACTCAAGTAAAAAAACACAACTTTGCAAAGTCAACCCAAACAGTTTAAAGGGGCATAGTCTAAGACAAATCAACATGGCAATCCCAGGAAGACACAAACTCTCAGGAGTGGGGAGGAGGAAAAAACAGTCCTGGGAGCCTTCAAACGCTGGCTCCCGATACTTCCAGTTAATCCTGAACATTTCTGGGATTTTTCCCATTTACCGATAACCCAGAAAATCCCAGATACCATCTGGAGACCTGAATATATCGGGAAAATACCAGTAAGGTATTTTTCAGATACACATTCACAGTTCAGAAATATCTGAACACACATCCCTAATCCAGAAAGCTCCAGAAAACTCACCCAGCTGATTAAAAGCATTAGCGAAAGTGCATGTTATTAACAGTGACTGAATTTCTTACTACTAACTTTACTTAAAACATCTGCCCAATTTTTCAAAGGAATTAAAATTAAGTCCATGGACAGAATTAAGTAATCAGAACACCTTTAATACTAAATATTCTATCATAAACAGTCTGTAAAATCAGGAATCTAGTCAATTAAACACTTGCTGAAATAAAAGGGTCTGGAAGAGTGAAAAATACTATGATGTTCCGAGTGAGAGGCTACACCATGGTGCTGTGTCCACTACAGAGAAAGCCATTTTGTTGCCTCTCCCTGTGTTATTTGATGGGGAGGTAGACAGGAACTTGAACAGCAACCCCTCTGGATGATTTATTCATTTAAGACATTTATATGGCACCTCTCTGGAGTCCTGCTGGAGGCAGATTACAAGTAAAAAAGCCAGAAAAAAACACCACAAATTATCAACATAAAAAACAAAGCAAGACATTAAAAGCAAGCCATTATAAACCTCTTATCTAAGAGGTTGGGAGGCTTTTATACGGTGGTAGCCTATTTGGGGCTTCAAACATATTCTCCTTCATCCACCTGTCACATATTCTCCACATCAACTTAACATAAATAGCACAAAAACTATCTATAACATATAAGCAATGGCAGAATGGATGTGTATCTGTAGTAGCCAAGATATAATGTGTATGTCAAGGACAGGAAACAAACAGTGTGAAACAAAAAGAAGCAAAAATATTCCCCTAGATTTATAGTCAGGTGTGTTTGTATGTTGAACTCAACTTGCCCCTTGGATATAATTGCTCTTATACGGGCTCAGAGAGACTGATAATGTCTTCCTGTCATGTTTTATTGGAAAGTCTTAGAAAACAAATATACTACTCAATGGCAGTAGTCTGTTTCTGCTTCTATCCAGTTCAAACCCTAAATGTTTCTTTTCTTTATCATTTACAAGAAGCCCTTAGGAGACTGG
Organism: Euleptes europaea; assembly: GCF_029931775.1. Lineage (NCBI taxonomy): Eukaryota > Metazoa > Chordata > Lepidosauria > Squamata > Sphaerodactylidae > Euleptes > Euleptes europaea. Next base: position 30,539,342 of record NC_079320.1, on the reverse strand, counting down.
GAGCATCTCATCTTTGGAAACTCTGAACAGAAGCATGATTCTATTAACCCAAGATATATATTTAACAGTGCTGACAAAGCTGGCTGGATGCAATGTCTTGGGAGATTGAATGGTTGTAATCAAACTGAGATACTTGCTTGGGAAAAGAATTGTTGCTGACACTGACATTCATACTGCAAAAACATGACTACATTTTTAAAGTATTCCTCCTTTTGGGGAGGGGTCCCATATATGTTTGCCCCCAAAGTACATCACTGGGAGAAAACTCTGAAAAGCATTAGGTAGACTAAGTGTGCAGACCCCTTTCTCACTTGGCAACCCCTTAAAAAGCTTGGGTGATATAAATAATTGGGGAGGGGAAAGCAAAGAGGAATCTTGACCTCAGTAAGACCAATCTGTGTTTAATTGCAGTGGCCGAAAGGTAAGACTACAGGAAAAACTCAGAACATGGTGGTTGTATACGTTTACGCTAAGGTTGCCAGCGTCCAGGTGGGACCTAGGGGTCTCCTGGAATTAAACTGACTCCTAGACTACAGAAATCAGTTGCCCTGGAGAAAATGGCTGCTTTGGAGGGGGGACTCTATGGCATTATACCCTGCTGAGGTCTCTCCCCTCTCCAAACCCTGCCCTCCCCGCTCCACCCCAAATATCCAGGAATTAGCAACCCTAATTTACATGTATAGCAAGTCTATAACCAGCATGGAGGACAGTCATTTTACTCTAGTAGCTTTCAGTATAAAGATAATTTCTTCTCTGAAGTATGCAGAAATCCAACTCTTCAGTAACTCCCATAGTAAGTGGCAAAACCAGAACGATTCTGTAAACCTGTTTTGATTCATGGAAAATACAGATTCACAAATCTGTGTGAATAACTACCTACATGGAGGAACAAGATGCAATCTTGAAACATACCCCTGTGATATACATGATGCATACTTCTGGGATTTCTTTCTATCTGTGCCCTTTGAACCTTCCTCTTGAAATGCCATTGAAAAATGAAACTTCAAAGACTTACTGGATATCAATAATTGTTTTTCTGAGAACGTAACTCTACTTGGATCCCAAAGTGTCGTTTTCCATTTTGGATACCAGAGCAGTCTTGTGCTTTCATGTGTCCTTGTGATACCCAACAATTACCAAAACAGCAAGAGAATGATCAGAGTCAGAAAAAACTTTGGGAACAAGAAAGTATTGTTTGGAGAAGGCATACCTGTAAGAGCATAGGGAGATTTTAACAGAGTGATGGTTTCCAAACACTATAGAGCAGTGGTTCCCAACTGGTGGTCCGCGGACCCCCAGGGGTCCGCGAGAACTAAACCAGGGATCCTCGAAACAAAGTTTACCACCAGGGGTCCGGCACGCAGCTCTCTCCCTCTCTCTCAGTTGAGCTGCGGCCGCGGCTGAGGGGCAGTGTGTGAGGTAAAGTGCCCGCCTCCTCCTCCTCCCCCCTTTCCCTCTCCTCACAGCGCGGCCGGGTTTTGCACACGGCGCTCGAGGGCCGGCGGCACCAAGGCGGGCGGCGGCAGCAGCCAATCAGCGGGCAGGATTTTCCCGCTGGTTTTGGCTGGTGGAGGAGGCCGAGGCGCTGAGGACGGGCGGATGGCAGGCTCCCCGGGGAGTGAAGGTAGGAAGGAGCCCAGGTGGCGGCAGCGAGGAGGAGGAGGTCTTGGATTTGCCTTCTCGTGGCGATCCTCCTCGGCCTCCACCCCATTCCCTCTTTATACGGCTGTGTCTTCTCCCCCTCGCTCGTCCTCCTATCTCCCAGCCGTTTGTGGGGAGGTTTTGCCTTGGATTTGCCACTCAAATGCACGTTTTCCCCATCCAGATTCTCAAAACTGTGCATGGGGGGGTTATTGGCCATTTGTGAATGGGAGGTTTTGCCTTAGATTTGCCTTTCAATAAAAAGTTGTTTGTATCATTGAAAGCTCTGCTATTGTGTTTTTCTTTTAAGGCAAAAGATGTTAACATATGAGTTGTTTTTTCTAAACTAAAACCTCAGTATTCAGGTTAAATTGCCGCATTGGCACTCGGAATTTTTATTTTGAACCTTGGGGTCCCTGCACCGAACAAAAAAGTTCTAGTGGTCCCTGGTCAAAAAAAGGTTGGGAACCACTGCTATAGAGGCTAAACTTGAGAGATTCCATGTAACCTACAATAGGCTGGCCAGTGGCCAGAATGCATTTAGTAGAGACCACCTCCTTAAAGAGTTATGTTATTTCATTTCATTAGGAAGTCCCATAATAGCCTTGTTGGGGTGATCCAGATAACTGATGAAGGGCCTATGTCTCTTTGAATCCACGGAACACTAAAGTATTTCCTAACTTGTTTCATTTCTAATTCACTGAAGGAGGAGATCATGGTAACCACATACTTCACTGAGGATTTACATCTTCCTCCCATTACGATAGTGTGTTGGCCCAAGGAAGGAAGGAATTTAAAAGGCAGTGTAGCTCTTACTGTGGATGAACAAGCATACACAGTCACAGAAAAATTACCACAGTGCCATCAAAATGGAAATCCTTCAGTGGTAATACTAGTATCACTGACTTGAAAATGAAGAAATATCAGCATGGCAATCAGTCTTGCTAAGAATAATGCAATATGGAGGTATATTGTCACCTGAAGTGCCAAAGAGAGTCATGCCAAAATAAAAATAAAATAGGTAGTATTAATTACCTAAGCAGGCAAAAACACATTAAACAACCTGGGCTCTGAGTAAGTCAAAAGAGATAATTGTCAGGAAGAGACATGAAGTAATATTAAGAAAGCTGTCGGAAGGAAGGAAGGAAGGAAGGAAGGAAGGAAGGAAGGAAGGAAGGAAGGAAGGAAGGAAGGAAGGAAGGAAGGAAGCCTTACTTAAACATTCAGTGCATACAGATATGAAGAGGAAATGAAACTATGAAATATTAAAAGAATGCAGATGACACTACATTCCCTCTCTGGAGAAATGTAGAACAGGAAAGGCTTTTCAACTGAGAAAGCCAACAGTTGAAAAAATAATTGAGGAAAAGATGTCGCCTTCTCCTGATATAAAGGACAAAATCTCTTCACAGCTTTATGAGGTAGAAGGATCACTCCCTCCACTGCCTACACTCTTTCTGAGAGTTTCCATCAAGTGACGGGTCTGGAGGACCCACATGGAACCACTTTTGGAAGAACAAATAGGTTCAGGTAAGAAATTTGGTCATTCCTAGCTGAATTAAGTGAAAAAATAAATTACGTACACTAGCATTGCCATCTCTGAATGGGTAGGCTAAATCATTGGCTACAATTAATAATAAGATGAGTTTACCAGTTGAATGAAAAGCATTTCTGCTGCTTTCAAATACTAAATACTCTGGCTCTACAGGTTTAAGTAAAAGTACAGAAGGGTTACCACCATTTTATTAACAGTAAGCAATATGGAGCTGCCCTGACCTGGATAGCCCAGGCTAACCTGATCTCATCAGATCTCAGAAGCTAAGCAGGGTCAACCCTGGCAAATATTTGAATGGGAGACCTCCAAGGAATACCAAGGTCATGATGTGAAGGCAGGCAATGGCAAATCACCTCTGAATGTCTCTTGCCTTGAAAACCCCACCAGAGGTTGCCATATGGCAGTTGTGACTTGAGGCAAAAATAAAAACTAAATCCTAGGATTATTAAATTTTACAATACAAGCAGAATGCTTGACCTCAAACATATAAAAAATGGACCCACTAAAGAAAAATATTATGAAAACTGTAAACGCTTAGAACTCCTTTGACTATTGCATTTAAAATAGCTCACTGGTTATCATTTTATCAAGTTGTTTAAAAATAGCTTAGGTACTTACTGGGTTGAGAACAACGGTGAAAAAAAGTTCTCCTCCCTGTATACTCTTGTTTAGTTCTTTAGGGCCTCCAGGGTATTCCTTGTAGAAAATAGTATGGGTAAAAAGACCACAGGTTTGTCGAGGAAGAACCTGTATAAAAACAGGACAGTCAGGCCTGAAGCACTACAATAAAGTGAAGCACTACAGAGTTCAACTGCATGTAATGGAAGGACGTAACGTGTTTAACTCTCCCACTGCAATCAGTAAGACTTAAATGTGCTTAGTTCTGTTATATCTTTCTGTACAGGAAAATGCGGAGAAGCTGCATGCTCATAATACCATACCAACAACTGGCACCACATCATGTGCCAGTGCATCACTGCGCAAAGAACACAGCTTTGCTGGAATGCTTCTCAATTTATCTTTGGTTATGCCTTTAATTGACATGTGTTAATTGTATCTGTAAGTTAATAAACAAGCATTCATTTATTTCTTAACACATTTGAATGTTTTGCCTCCATTTTCTTGCCAATGCTATTTAATATAAACCCCCTGAATTAGATCATCTGTAGCTTTGAAATAGGGCTTCATGAGCACATAACACTCAGCCATCTCTACCATTAAATAAATCCTCAAAAGCCTGCCCTTCAAGCTGACAGATCAAGGGCTCACTCGGTTCCAGTAGTGGAGAACCATATTAATTTTTTGGCTCCCGCAAATTATCTCTATGCCTTAGATTACCCCAAATATCGGAGAGCCTTTACTTCGGCCCACTTTAATGCCCTCCCATCTGCTCTTCTTAAAGGGAGATATGACCGTCTCCCTTATGAACTCCGTCTCTGTCCATGTCAATCTGGAATGGTGGAAACAGTTGAACAAGTTCTTTTACACTGCCCATTTTATCAAGACATACGTAAAATGTTCATCGATCCAATTTTGTCTAGCTTCCCAGATAGAGATAGAGTTAGCCACACTACTTTGTTATTAGATGATCGTGTTAAAGATATTACCTATCAGTTTGTGAGATTCTGTGCCAGGGCATGGGTAATAAGGCAGAAGACGCTGTCATAATGTCTTTTATGTTAAACAGACCATTTTACCAAGAGTTGTTGTAACTAAATTTTCATTTTACTTGATCAAATACTAGACATTTTTAAATTATTTATTACGGTATGTTTCTTTTTGTGTAAGCTGGTCTTTGACCGTAATAAATAAATGATGATGATGAAATCCTCAAAAGCAGGTCACCTGTTCCTAGGCCAAAGCATATGGATGCTGTGGTGAGTGGATGAGGGTGAACAAGAAGAAAATGAACCCAGATACGACAGAAGGGATGCTGGTCCGGAAAAGTGTTGTTCTGGATGGAGAAATCTGCCAACTTCACAGTGGGTTTGGCTGTCTTTAGCTAATCAGTGAAAAGTCTGTGGATGCTCATGGATCCAACCCTGAGATGGATAAATTGGCAGGAGCAGCTTGGCCACGCACTGTCTTCCCTTCTTAACTCAGCTGATCTATCAATGCTGATTCATATTTTCCTTAATCTCTAGACTGGATTGCTGGAAAACATTCTATACAAAGCTACCCCTGAAGACAACTTGGAGGCTTTAGTTGGTATCAAATACTATTGCCTGTTTGCTTATAGGCAATATTCGTATTACTTGTCAGTGGTGGCTCAAAAGCTTCTGGCTTATTTAAAAAAAATAAGGATGGGGTTTTAGACATACAAGATGATGACTATCACAAACAGCATGATACTGGTGAAGAAATACTAAATGTGTTGGTGGAATTGGTGGGGGAAGATTCTATGATCCCTATTTCCAGTTGTCCCCCCAGAACAGGTTTGTTGTTTGCACTTGGTTCCAACAAAGGACTGCATAATCAGACACTGTCATGCTGATCAGAAGAAAAGCTTAAAAATACTGACTTCCGATAGCCGCAGCTTGTCAAAAATAATGACTATGCCTGACATATGTGCTACAGACAATGTGAACTTTCAGTACTCTGAGCTAATATAACATTTGTTTTCTTTTGAAATTGCTCACAAAAAATGGGAAAGTAACAGGGACATACAAGATCAGAAAAAGACACACACACACACCAGCTTACCATGATGCTTTTGTGGATGAAGCCCCTTCTGTACCGGGCAGGTTTCAAATGTGGATACTCTTCGGTGCTGGTGATTTTAATATTCCAAACTTTCTTCCATGCGTCATAAAGCTGAACGTGAACAGGGTAGACACCAGAATGGTGAGGGGCCACAGCATATCCCATATCAGTTGGAATACCATGTTCCTGGAAAAAAGAAGAGCCTAGAAAGCTAAATCAATCAAAGCCAATTTGTGACTGCGTCCACCATGCATACATTTGAAAGCGTGAAGTATGATTGTAGTATTTTACACAGCCAGTGACAATGTCAGTGATAGCTAGAATGCCCTTCGCTTGCTGTCAGAAACTTTAAAAAAGTAGGCACCAATCAAATTGCAGCAATGAGGGAATTCCACAGGTGATGCTACAGAAAAGGCCCCACCTCACTGCAGCAGATGACTACACGGAGAGAAAGGCCTCTATTCACAGTGAAGTGTCTTTAGGGGCAAGTCTGAGTCACAAAAGAATGTGAAAATTTCGGAAAATGTAATGTGTGAACTTGCTAAAAGTTATAAGTTGTAAAATTTTATTTGCTTTATATCTGTATGAATACATGGAGATATCCTGCAATGCCTATCTGTTGGCCCTGATAGTGTTATTCTTCCAATGGATGGTCTTTCCTGTTCTGACTCTTACGTATATAGAAGAGGAGCAAAAAGAGTTTCAAAAAAACAAAAACAGTTTGGTCTGATTTTTGTCAGTTTGACTCATTCAGATTCTTTCTTCACAAAGGGCAATATTTTTATAAAGCCTTCCACATTGACTCTGATTAACACAGGGTAATTCTTCATCTAGGATACTTCTTTTGCAAACTTAAATATAATATTTTATGATCTTTGCAATTTCCTTTCTTTTGGTCAACCAATCTTAACCTAACTCCCATTCAACAATAATCTGATCCATGTTTCTCTTTCGTTGGGAGGCTCTTGTGTTGCTGGTAGTTTCTCATTAAGGACATCCATCTGCTGACATCCCAATGACCCTCCATGAGTAACTTGTTAATTTCTACAGACTTATGTGGCTTATTTTTTGTAAGTCCTGGATAAACACCCACATGCTTTAATAATGGCATAAGAGTTTCCTCCAAATTCTTAATCCTTTCCCCCCCAATTTAATTTAAGACTTAAAATGAAGACTTCTCTGTAATTTTAAATCTCTACTTTTCCCCACTTCACTAAATTGTTGGTCTTTTTTGCTAATTCCTATGTGCATATATAAGCAATTTCTAAATTCTGCTTTAAAGTAACATTCCTGAACTCTTCCCGGTCAGCCTACTAATTTATATCAAATACTTCAATAATGAAAAGAGCCTTGGCTACTTACCGTGAAGGCTTCTTCTGCTCAGAGGGACGAAGGGCATCTTCATTATGGGTGTTTCCTTTTCCTCTTATCTCGGGAGGCAGGAACCAAATATTTAAATTTTTCTGACCTCTGAGGGTAAACGCCCCCTTGTGATCAGTTAAAGACTTTTCGAGCCTTATATATTTAAGATAGACTGAAGAAACATGTTAGTTATAATTCTATACAAGAAATAAGTTCCTAATAAACATTAACGATGAACCTTTAGGATAACTATAAGTCATGAACCAACAAACAGCATTTAACTTGAATTGAATGTCAACTGGAAGTTAGATGTAACCATGATTACCTGTAATTTTATTTTATTTGTTTTATTTATATTTTACTGACGTCTGGGCGGGCAAGATGCCCTTCGTCCCTCTGAGCAGAAGAAGCCTTCATGGTAAGTAGCCAAGGCTCTTTCTCGCTCAGAGGGAGAAGGGCATCTTCATTATGGGACATACAAGAGCTGTCCCCCGCCCTTGGGAGGGTTAGACGTCCTGAAGTATATTTTGCAGTACTCGTCTGCCTAAGGCGGCATCTGCTGACAAGTATAGATCTAATTTGTAGTGTCTCACAAATGTGGACACCGAGGACCAAGTTGCGGCCTTACATATCTCTTCCATAAAGCACGGCAGTCGAAGGCTGCTGAAGTAGCCGCACTTCTTCCCAAGTGGGCAGTAACGCCCGCAGGAGCAGGTAGGTTACTTATTCTATAAGCCTGTGTTATGTATAAGGTGATGGTCTTACTAATGGATGCCTTGGACATATGCTTGCCCTTGTCAGGTGGTGAGATATGAACGAATAAGGAGTCAGAGTTCCTAATAATTTTAGTAAGATAAATGTAAACAGGTAGTGCCCTTCTTAGGTCTAGCTAGTGCCAGGCCTTCTCCTTAGGATTCTTGGGGTTAGTGCAGAAGATGTAAGCACTATGTCCTGCTCCCTGTGAAACTTGCAGCTACATTTTGTCCTATCTCAGTAATTGGTTCGAATGGTAGTTGTGTGAGTGCTGTCAAAGCTGTGTGCAGGCTCTAGTTGTGAACCTGTGTCTAACAGGAGGAGCTAAATAACTGACGCCCCTTAGAAAGGCTTTTATGTGATGGTGTTTGGTTAAGCGGTATCCAGATACCTTGGGTACTATGGTAGCTATAGATGCCAGTTGCCTTTGTAGAGTGCATGTAGCTAGCCCTAAGCTCTGTCCCTCCTGATGGCTTCCTTGTTGTCAATATGGTAGTGACGGCCACCGGGCTATAACCTAGGGCTATAAGTCATCTCCTTTCAGTGCCCATGCGGTCAGTTTGTACCACCCTGGATTGGGATGGCATATTGGGTCTTGTAGAGGGAGATCTTGTCTGTCTGGAAGTCTCCAATGGTTCTGTATGGACATCTGAATTATAGATGGGAACCACGGTCGTCGCAGCCAATATGGAGCTATGAATCTGACTGATGCTTTTTGAAGTCATACCTTTCTCAATACCCTTGGAGGGAGGGGGGAAACCCGTACAGTAGGTCGTGTGGCCCTGGTGACATTAAGAGGTCCATTTGTTCCGCCCCCTGTTGACGGTACATGGAATAGTACCTTGGCAGCTGGTGGATGATGCTGGATGCAAACAGATGAATCTGTGGCGTGCCGAATCTCTGAGTAATAAGTTGAAAGACCTCTGGATGTAGAGACCATTTTGCCTCGCTGATGTCCTGTCTGCTGAGCCAGTCTGCTTGTATGTTGACTGTGCCCTGAATATGTTCCGCTGATTTTGATGAGAGGTTGTACTCGGCCCAAGGAAAAATGTAGTCGCTTCTGAGGATCGTCCTGATTTCTAGGGCACTGATGTGAAGATTCTGTTCTTGATGGTCCATGTTGCTTGAGCCATTGTCCCTTGAGTGTGGCTTCCCAACCTGATAGACACGCGTCCGTGAAGATTTGAATTGGTGTTGGACGGAGATACCAACTTCCTTTCGTCAAATTCTGAGACTGAAACCATCATACTAGTCTTGATCTGACTTCCTCGGTCAGGATGAGATTTCTGTCACTTCTTCCTTGGTATGTCTCTTTGGTACGGACTTAAGAACCATTGAAGAGGTCTTGCTCGTAAGCGTGCCCCTTGAACTGCGGGAATGCATGCAGACATGTGACCCTTCAGTTTGGTCAGGGACATTAGAGAAGGCGACCGGGAATTAATTGCTTTCTTTGCTAGAGATGAAATGTTGTGGATTTTTGTCCACTGGAAGGTATAAGGAGTTTGTCAGTGTGTCTATGTCCATCCCCCATCTCTCTCAATCGTTGGGATGGAACTAAGTGGGTCTTTCTGAAGTTGATTATGACCCGTGTTCTGTTAACCTCTTCAGAACTCTCTCTGAATGATCTATGCTGTGCTAGTTTGAGCTTGCGCAAATCAGAATGTCGTCTGAGAAGGGTGCATTCTCACGCCCTCCTTGCGCAGAGATGTGACTGGTGTGTCCAGAACTTTGGTGAATACTCGAGGAGGGGCGATGATAACCCGAATCGTAAGGCCCTGAATCGGAAGAGGTGTCCCTTGTACGGGAACCGAAGGAAACAACAATGTGCCGGGTGTATTAGAATGTAAGAAAATGCTTTTCACTGAGGACCTGTGTGACTGACTTTAGTGTCTCCATCCTGAAGCGTTTAATGGGATAATCTGTTCAGAAACTTGAGGTCTAGGATGGCTTTCCATCCGCCGCCTTTGTTGGGAACAGTAAAGAATACTGAATAGATTCCCAATGTATGCTCTAATGGTGAGACTGGCTCCATCGCCTTGATGTCTAAGAGGCCTCTGAAGTTCTATGGATTTTTTTTTTATTATTATTTTATTTTTTGGGGGGGAATGTTGGAGATATTACTAGTCGATGTGAAGGAGTGTAAGAAAAACTCTATCTGATAGCCTTGTGAGATAATGTTTGTGACCCAGAGGCCTGGTTGGGAGGTGACCACTGACGGTGTAATAGGCTGAGCCTGCCTTCCACTGACTGGTGGCTGGCGTCACTGTTTGGTTGGGCGGTCGGGTTTATCCCCTTTATTGCCCTGGAAGGTGGAGGATTTTGGAGATTTATTGAATCGTCCTCCTTTACTAAAGGAGCTGCGATTCTGGTTCCGGTGGTTTCTAGGTTGATCAGGTCTGTATCTTTGAAGTATATGGTATGCACGAAAGGACATAGAGGGAGTGATCCCTTGGATTCCTTGCGTAGAAACTTGTCTTTGGTCTCCACTGATATGGGGACCAAATTGTCTCCAAGCAAGGTCTTTCCCTGATACAGGAAGCCCATAATAACCAATTTTGATCTATATACTCCGCTTGCCAGAGGCGTACCCAGAGAGCCTTTCTGGCAGCTGAGGCTGTGGCTAGTGTTCTAGCTGCATATGACATGTTATCTAAGGAGGAATCAGCTAGAAAGAATACCACTCTCGAAAACATGGATGACATGGTATCTAAGGTATAATCAGCTGGAAGGATACCACTCTCAAAAAAAAAAAAAAAAAAACATGGATGCCCTTCTGGCATCTGATGCTGCGGCTAGTGTCCTAGCTGCATATGGCATGGTATCGAAGTTCGAATCAGTTAGAAAGAATACCACTCTCAAAAAACATGGGTACTCCTGTAAAGGCGTTTCTTTCTTCCTGTGGAAAAAGTTGATATAACTTCCTAGTCCAAATTATTGCCGCTCTGTATACTAGGGCAGATATGATAGAAGCGCTTGATAGTGAGTGCCAAGGCCTCTGAGCATTTATGCCTGCTAACTCTGCCTTCCTATCTGTAGGGTCCCTAATCATGGCAAGGCCATGTAACAAGGTTGAAGGAGTGAAGGCAGTGACAGGTGATTCTACTGAAGGCACTTTTAGAATTTTAGAAGCATCGATAAACCAAATATAAAGGCTTCCTAGAGGCTGTGGAGCATTGTATGGGTGCCATTGGTTTCTCCCGCTCTGCTTTCAACAGAGTTAGAAATAATCAAGCGCTGGCACAAAACCTATCTGGAGTCTTTTCTCCCACTCTGAGTCCTCTGAGAGATCAAGAGTAGCTAGGTTTTTATGCCAATGCAGAAGGAAATCTTCTGCGTTAAATACTATAGACAGTCTGGGTACCAATTGGCAATTTTGGGACCGTGAATTAGCTTTCAGCGCTGCTTAGGCTGGCCAGCACGTACTCTCTTGGTACTACTTGGACTGGTGATCGGCTCACCAGGATCTCAGGCAGAGGTCTTCCACATCACCTACTACCAGAATTGGCCCTCTGCATGCCAAGCCGACGCTCTGCCACTGAGCCACAGCCGTTCCCCTGCTTTGGCTGATATTCTGCCCTTTTAGCAATCAGATTACTGTTTGTGGTGCTGGAGGGTGTGATCCCTACGATCCCTGTATGGATGGGGCAGGATAAGGAGGTTGTACTGCCCTTAAGCCATCTGAGAAGGCGTTTTTAATCAGGGCGGAGAGCTCTGCTCTTACAGGAGTAAAACAGGCTGCATCTATGAGGGGGGGGCGAAGTCACCTTACCGGCAGTCAATGTCTCCGTTGATGCTTCCCGTCCTTGAATAATAATAGGCGAGCCGCCTGAGGACGGAGCATTGTGAGGCAAAAAGGCGAGCCGCCAGCCTCCTTCATTTTCCCCGTTTGTGCAGTGTGGGAGAAGTGGCTATAGCCGCTGTGTTCTCCTGGCTGCTTCCCGTTGCTTCCCGTCCTTGAATAACAATAGGCGAGCCGCCTAAGGACGGAGCACGGCGGGCGAGGCAAAAAGGCGAGCCGCCAGCCTCCTTCATTTCCCCCGTTCATGCTGTGTGGGAGGAGCGGCTACCGCCGCTGTTTTCTCCCGGCCGCTTTCTGTTGCGATCTGGCAGTCGCATCTTTCAGGCGCGGCAGAGCAGCGTGCGTTTTGCAGCAGGCATTTGGCGCACTTGTTAGCGGTCGAGCCAAGCCGTTTGTACTTGCCTGCGCCGTTCTTGCCGCTTTTGCCTTTCCCTTTTGAGTTTTGGTCCTCAGGTCACCAGAGTGACTGTCCGAGGGTTCATCTAATTGTAGTGGTAAGGCCACTAGCAGGCTAGGGTCTAAATTGGCAGGCGCTATATAGCTGTCCTGATGCCGATCCGCCATTTTTTTTTTGGCAGTAAAAGACCCTTCTGAGGAGAATAGGCAGAAAATTAAGACAGTAAATAGAATTGAGTAGTAGATTAGTTAGATTAAGTTTAGGTTTGTTAAAATAAGAATATTTTTAGGTCTAATAAGTAAGGTTAAGGTTTCTCTATTATTTCTGTAGCAGAGAGCTGCTAGAAGGCTGCTCTCCCGTTCAAGGCAGGAAATAGAACTGATCACAAGGGGGCGTTTACCCTCAGAGGTCAGAAAAATTTAAATATTTGGTTCCTGCCTCCCGAGATAAGAGGAAAAGGAAACACCCATAATGAAGATGCCCTTCTCCCTCTGAGCGAGAAACAGGTTTTCTCAAGCAATACTGTGTCTGCTGCAATAGTCAATACAACTGGACTTCCTTGTACCAGCTTCTATGAATACCAGTCTTAAACAAGAGATTATGGGCATATCTAGTGATTAACCACATGTAAGCATAGTATCTAGCCATCAAATCTTAAAGCAGAGAAAAATCCTGTCTTGCAGTCAAATCTTACAGTAAAAAAAAAAAAAAAGTCTTAAAAAAGGTAAAGTTCCCCTGTGCAAGCACCGGGTCATTCCTGACCCACGGGGTGATGTCACAACCAGACGTTTACTAGGCAGACTTTGTTTTACGGGGTGGTTTGCCAGCGCCTTCCCCAGTCATCTTCCCTTTACCCCCAGCAAGCGGGGTACTCATTTTACCGATCTCAGAAGGATGGAAGGCTGAGTGAACCTTGAGCCAGCTACCTGAAACCAACTTCCGTCGAGATTGAACTCAGGTCATGAGCAGAGCTTGGACTGCAGTACTACAGCTTACCACTCTGCGCCACGGGGCTCCTAACCCTGTCTTACTGTCAGATAGGCTCTCTGCAGGCCCCGGATAAGAAACAAGATGGTTCCCCCCCATGGACAAAATGGAGTTTTTGTGCACTCCATTCCTCCCCCTTTTGCCCCCGGTCTCCTGACCAAGATCTGCACCTCAATGGAGACCCGCCCGAGTAATCGCTGATCTGATACCGGGTCCCACAAAACAATGCTGGGAGCCCGGGAAGATCAGCCAGTTAACGCACACATTTATTTCCTGTATGCGTTGCCTTAAGTCGTTACCGGTAGTTCATTTCTGTATTGTTTCTTTGCTTCTATAATCTAATCAACCCCATTGTATTTACCCTATATATGTACCGATACTCCCCCCATGTCTGTATTCTAGCCTTATGTTTCTATGATCTGCTGAACTTGCTGTCTTGCTGAAATAAAACTTAACTTGCTGCACCGTCTGGAGGAAAGTCTTTATTACCAGGAACGCAACGTGTTGTTGAGACCTGACACTTACAAATCTCTAAAAGGTTCCTGTTCCAAATCACAGTGGATAATCTTATGTGAAGACTGCACACGTGCAGAAGTAATTGAAATGGGCAGTCTGACTAGGGCAGGACCATAGTGTAGTGGTAGAGGACACCCCTTGTATGCACAAGATTGTTTGTATCTCCCAATAAAGGTGTCAGGTGTTGGGAAAGACCTGGGAAACTCAAGCAAATGCAGAGTAGACAATACTGATCTGGTACAGGCAACTTGAAATGTTTGCTTAGAATCTCTGAAAATTCAGAGGATGTAAACATTTTAGAAAACCCAACTAGGACGAGAACACTGAGATCTAGACAGATTCTAGGTACGATGATCAGCCTTTGACTTTCAAATATTTGGGGGACGAGGTTCCTGGTAGGGTTTTCCTAGGTATTAAAAAGGAACCCAAAACACAGCCATAACCTACGAACCTTCATTTTCCTTTTAATATACTTCTGTAATTATGTGAGTATACATTGGAACAGAAAATGTTTCACTTCTGTGATTCTTATCCCTAAAAATTGGACAACTTTTACATTTGCACTACAGTAACTATTACAGCTGTGATCCTTTCTTTGTGTATTTAACATAACAGTTTTCGGTGTCCCTCCACAACTAATAGTGAACTTGTGGATCTGAGAGAAAATAAGGAATTTATTTGCAAGATTTTTTTCCTTAGGGTTTTTATAGCTTAATTCCAAATTTGTGATGCTCATTTATCCTGTGTTCTTGTCACTTGTTCATAGGTGGCAGCAGAGTTTAACTTTTAAGATTATAAATATATTACATGTTATGCACATCTTAAACCTTCAACCTCTTATTGTAGTGACTGAAAAAAGATATGCTTTATAAGGATTTTATAAGAAAAAAGATATGATTTATAAACCATATGTTACAACAAAGGCCAGGCGGAAAGAAAAATGTGACATATTGTCATTTCATGTATTTTTTATACAAATATTTATTTTAACGACTGAAATGTCAATGACAACTAGCTTCCTCTTTACTCTCAAGATTTACCAATATGTTCTGGCTAGGATGTAAATAATTCCTAAAATATGCTCTTGAAAATTGCATCACTGAAGGATGATTCAGACATTTATTTGCTTTTCCAGCTGAACTGGGAGCTCATGGTGAGTGACAGATGGCAACTTATCCCAGAAGCTCAGAAAATGTGCCTTTGAGAAGAATTCAGGCCCCCAAAATCTTTCTGATATAACCTCAAGACTTGTGGATAAAAAAACAACAACTGGTCTGAATCTAAAGTAGGCGAGTGAACACATGAAGCTGCTTTACACTGAATCATGACTGAACTGACAATCCAGATGAATTGGTCAGAGTGATTTCAATCAATTTCCCTAAAAATGCGATACACTGAATTTCGAGCAGAGAAAAATCCTTAAAACATAAAAGGAAAATGTGTGCTATAGATCAGGAAATAAACACCTCCGTCAAATTCACAGTGCAGTAATTTTAACTCACTAAGGCAAATTTTTTGTTGAGAATCATCTGCTCCACCAGGGATGACTCATTATGGAAGAGATGTGGCTGCATGTGGCTCCACATATGAGGAAACCACCAGAATTCATCCACAGATCCCAGTAATAAATCGTCACCTTCGTCTTCCTCTACAGTTCCTGTAGAAAGAAATAAGTTAATTCAATTACTGTCAAGTTTTCAGATATTTGAATAGCCACATGGGTGCTCATCTGCGGATACTTATATCTGCAGATTGAGCCCTGATGGAGAGAAGAGAGATTTCCTTCCAAACTGTGTGTGGGGGGGAGGGACACCCAAGATTTGAATTTTTGTGGGGGTTTACAAAACCCCAAATGCAGTGCTGCTGCAGTGGGGAATGGGAAGAGGACAGGGAACAGCAGCGCTGATGATGCACAGCTACATGAGAGGGGTCCTCCTCTCCCACCCCCACTCTCCAGTGCTGCTTCTCCCTGCAGTCTATCAGGTTAGAAGCTGTCAGGAAAGTTTCAAAGGGGCAGCTGAGCATGCGCCTACAGAGGCAGGAGTGAGATGGAGCCTCCTCCCCCACTCGCATGCCTCCGCCACCACCGCCACAGATGTCCTTTTAAACCTTTCCTGGGGGCTTCTAACCAGACAGGCTACAGGGAGAAACTGTTCTGGAGGTATGTGTGTGTGCGTGTGACTGGGGGGAAAGTTTTAAAAAGACAGCTGAGCTGGTAGCTATGGAGGGATGGGAGGGAGCACTTCTTCTCACCTCTGCTTCTAGAGCTGCCAGCTGAGCTTTTTAAAAAACTCCCCTCCCCCCCACCGTTTCTAATCAGCCAGACTTCAGGACGAAGCAGTTCTGGAACTGTGGGGTGGGGAGCGAAGAATCGTCCTCCCACCCCCACCTCAAGCACTGTTCCTCCCCACAGGAACACTGACCTCTGATGTAGTATTCAAAGGTATGCTTTAATTAAAAATAACAATAACAAATGCTACAAAAACAGAAGAAAACAGAAATTAAAACAACTGGGATATTTACAATTGACACATACAGAAACACACAAAACCAACAAGGAAACAAAACAAAAGGATGAATGCTTCCGGATACATTCTGTGTACTATACTGAGTGGGTATCACCACAAGGTGTACATACATTTACTAGCTACAAATCATGTATTACAGGTGTTTGTTTGTTTGTTTTTTTAAAAAAAAACCAAACCCCAACTACAACACAATATTGTTGCAGGCCCCCACTTGTATATTCTAATAGCCAAGTTTTCCAAATCCGAGGTCACTTAAATCTGGTGATTGACACCATGACTGGACATGATAGATCTTTCCACCAACCTGAAAAAGGCCCAGGTGTGCACAAAAATCTGAAAACATACATTGGGGGGGTTAACCCCCCCCCAACAAAACTAATAAAAGGAGTGCCTGTATCTTTAATAAATAGAAGCCCTCAGTGGCAGTTGCTAGGCAAGCACAGCATTCAAGGCTTGATTTCTGTCAGTGAAAGGCAGGGGAAGGGGTAGGGCCCTTTCCGGGGCTGTTTTGGCCTTTGAGGGAGGACTCATTGGGGTCATGCCTGGCAGCAACCTCCACAGCAACTACTGAGTGACTTGATGCCACCCAATTGCATGACTCAACTATGCCTGGCTGCACACTACTGTTCAACAGCAGCCACCCTATGAAAGCCAGCATGGTGAAGTTAAGGTCTAGGAGACTTAGGCTTAAATCACCAATCTGTCATGGAAGCTCGCTAGGTGGTGATGTGTCAGTCACATACTTTCAGCCTAACCTACCTCACAGAGTTGTTGTGAGGATAAAAAGGACTAGAGGAGAATGATGTAAGCCGCTTTGGTCCCCATTGTAGAGAAAGGTAATACCATATATACTCGTGTATAAGCTGAGTTTTTGAGCCCAAAAAAAGGGCTGAAAAAGCCGGCCTCGGCTTATACGTGGGTCAATACGGTAGAGGAGGGAGGGAGGAGGGAGGGGGGAACTTACCACCGCCGCCGCCATCGCCGCCGGGCGCACCCGACTCCCCTTGGCCAGGAGCGCCCTGGAAGGGCCTCCTGTGGCCGAGGGAAGGCCGCGCCTCCGCCGCCGCCGGGCGCACCCGGCTCCCCTTGGCCAGGAGCGCCCTGGAAGGGCCTCCTGTGGCCAAGGGAAGGCTGCGCTTCCGCCGCCGCCTGGCGCACCCCGGCTCCCCTTGGCCAGGAGCGCCCTGGAAGGGCCTCCTGTGGCTGAGGGAAGGCCGCGCCTCTGCCGCCGCCGGGCGCACCCGGCTCCCCTTGGCCAGGAGCACCCTGGAAGGGCCTCCTGTGGCCGAGGGAAGGCCGCGCCTTCGCCGCCGCTGGGCGCACCCGGCTCCCCTTGGCCAGGAGCAGCCGCCGCCGTCACCTTCGCCGGGCCTGGAGCGGCCTAGGAGCGGCCTGCGGGGGGGAGGGTTTATAAGCCAACCCTAAGGCTTATACGCGGGTGCCTAATTTTTCCCCATTTTTGGGGAGAAATTAGGCACCTCGGCTTATACGCGGGTCGGCTTATACACGGGTATATACGGTAAATAAAGAATAAATATAGCTGAATACGGGAGGCAGATAAAAGGTAGGTTGGTAAATGGCTAAGAAGAACAGAAAGGCAAGGAAAGGATATGGTGGTTGCCAGGAGGAGAGAAAGAGGAAACGGTACAGTGAGGAGGATACTGTGGAAAGTGAGATGCTCCCCATAAGTCCGTGAGGATTACCTACCAAGCAACTGTGCCACATAACTGTGCCATAGTTTTCTAGGTAGAGGCTGCTGGGGGGGGGAGTTAAAGATAGAGGGGCAGATAAAGGTAGATGGACTGCTGGATGGGAAGGAGAGAAGGAAGCAAGAAAAGTGGAGAGGCTATGGGGACTTTCAGGAAAAGGAAAGCAGAAATAGTAGGGGAGGGGAAATGAGATACCGTCCGCAAGCCCCTGTGGGTTCCCACTTGTTACAGTGATCAGCAGAAGCAGAATCAACTATGTGAAAAAGCTACCCAAGAGTAAAGAAACTAACAAGAAATCATCCAAGACATCCAAGACATTCAGGTTTTTTTTTTTTTAAGTATGTAACTGTAGGGGGACAGCACTCACATATGGTGGGAGACTGGAAAACAGGAGGGGGTACCTGATTTAAACCAACTCCCCATGGTTGTTACTACCATTCCTGGAAGGCAAAACGAGGATGCCCCTTCTTCTTGCTCTTCCAGGAAATGGATGTTAGCTCCAATCAGCAAAACATGTTCCTTCTTTACCACAGCCCCAATCCAAACCAGTGCCTATTCAGCTGTAAAAACCTTTTAAAAATGCTGGACAGGTCCATTCATGTATTTTGCAGCATCTTATCTAATTTGATCATGGGCTAAAGCAGGAAACAAGACAGCAGAAACAATTATTCATCTATATGTTTAACAAAACAAACAAAACAATATCGCGTGAAATAAATAGATGACTCCCTGGATAAAACAGCTAATGACACTTTCTGAAAAGATATACTGCATCACCTGCTATCAAGTAGATCGGTGAATTGCATGAGAGATGTGGCAACTTTTCTCTTCATAGCGTCAAGAAAAAATAATCTTCATTCCCCCCCTTTTAAAAAAAAGGGTGAAATGGCAGATGAATAGCCAATGGCTGTTAAAACTTATGGAAAGGAAAAAACCAACCAACCAAACAAAAAACCTCGACCTGCCAATTTGACGATATATGATTGCATTGATTGCCCCAAAGAACTTAAGCTAAAGTCTGGTCAACTGGAAAGGAAGGACTGCATTTCACTAGGCTGAGTTAAGCTAAGAGAAACACAGCTGTGAGAAAGCCCCAGATTTCCAAGAACCGAAAAAGAACACCACAGTCAATGTCTTAGAGATATGGTAAGGCAAAGGAGCCTGAAAAGTCAGACTCTGCTCTTGGGAGGCAAGGGAACTAATTATGTAGAAAATAAATTCTCCTAAAGAAGCTCAGATCTGCAAAAAGCTGTGCCAAGACTCAGGCCAAAAGAATGATCAGACTAATGAACCATATTATAGGTCCACAACAGGCAAGACAACGAGTGCTAATGAAGACTGCAACTGATTAAAGAATGTTCAGGCCATTAATTGATTAAGAAGGAGATGATTAAAGTTAAGTTTAATAAAATCTTGAAATATGCATGCACTTTTTTGAAATATGGAAGATGTGGACGAGTACTCAGTGTTTAACAAACTAATGCCACCATGGCCCACAAACATTTGCTACAACAACAGTGTGAAATTGTACCATGTTGATTGTATTAGATCTTTCAGAAGAAGAATTGGATTTATATCCTGCTTTTTCTCTACCTTTAAGGAGTCTCAAAGCAGCTTATAATCGCCTTCCCTTCCCCACCCCACCCCACCACAGACAACTTGTGAGGTAGGTGGGGCTGAGAGAGTTCTGAGAGAATTGTGACTGGCCCAAGGTTGCCCGGCAGGCTTCATGTGGAGGAGTGGGGGAAACAAAACTGGTTCACCAGATTAGAGTCTGCAGCTCATGTGGGGGAGTGCAGAATCAAACCTAGTTCTCCAGATTAGAGTCCACCCCTCCTAGCCACTACACCACACTGGCAGAATGTGATGCCATGGATCACACAGCTGATGAGAGAGTGTATCCTCAGATTGCCTATGCAGTGGGGTTACACACAAACTTGGAAAAATCCAACGTATACCATCTGCATGTGCAGTTAATTCCCATTTTTAAAAGGTATGTGTCAAGAGATATACACCCTTGCAAGAACCAATCTAAGAGATCAAGGAATTACACCTAGTATTTGGTCAAATCATAAAACTTGATCAAACATCCTGCTGGATGGGAAGGTGAGAGACTTGTACATATCAAAATATCTAGCCTGGGTTGTTAACAGCCTGGCAAAATGAATTTTGTTTGTACCTGAACCTTTTATACTATACTGAAACAAAGCCTAAAGCTTTTACAGGAGTGGTTTACTGTTTGCAAGGGTCCAACCCAGACTTGGCTACGTCTACCTTAAAAGGAGGTTGGTTCCAGGCACAGGACAGGGGAATTAAATCACCTGGGCTGGTTAGGTAAAATTGGCAAGAACCTGACAGTATGAACCATGCATATAGAGTCTCTCCATGTTGTAGTTTGCCAAACTCACATATGACAACACTGTATGTGACTGGTTGGTGCCACTGAAGGTGGGGCTAGATGCCAAATGGAAGAGGAGCTAAGACGCAATTTCCCACCCTCTCCTATACCACAGTTAGCATCTGTATTGGTGGAACTGGTCCCAAATTAATACCTGGTCAGGCTCCAGACACAAGTTATCATGTTTGAGGGTTAATGTGCTCTGGCATGTTATGACCACGGCTGTGGGTGTGTTTTATCAACTCCAATAAAAGGCCTGGACCTTTTACTTCTGAACTGGATGAGGTGCTGCTTTGATGAGTGAAGCCCTAGACATCTTGGGCTCCTTCACATCACTTTTATTCCTATATCCATTCAATTCCTCAAGACCAAGTACCCAATTAATACCCTCTGTGTATTCCTAGAATTTTGGTACCTGCTGCCCATTTAAGGGACTCTCTTTCTCTAAAGACTCTCCAAAACTGTACTCTGAGAATTTCTTCGTAGGCATCGCAGGCATTAGACTTCTTTTTGCACCTACAGTTGTGTACTGATGTCAAGTGAGTGAAGAGACTGTATTACCATATTCTGGGTTTGATCCAATCTGCTATTCTACTGATGAGAAAGGTAGGGCCACTAAAAATCCTATGCTGGGGATGACAGGACCTGCATGGACAATAGGTATGTCATTCAGGGGCTGTAGTAAGGAGGGAAATTGGGTGAGACTGAATACAAAAAGCTGGATGGAACCAGCCCTTTATTTTTATTAATGTTCCTTGTTCCAAATTTCGGGGATAATGTGCAAAGAAATAAACAACCTGCATTTGTTGTGGCTTCTTATGTGACCTCATACATACAATTGCTTTCCACTCATATAGCTTCTCTCTTGACTAGTGTGCCATCCTTCAGTTTATTCTTTTGCTATCCATTGTTTCCCCCCTCTGCCCGGGAGAAACAAATGATTTTAAGAATGAAACACCATTTCAGGCAGCTGAAATGATGCAGTAGCCTGGCTGAGACCATTAGATTTTAGGAGTTCATTAAAACCAATGACTTTGTCATTGAACAATATGGTCATTTCAGGGGTGAGCCAACATAAAGAGATCAATTCTGTGGTAATTATGTAGATGTACGGCTTTTCTGCATGCCACCAGAGCAGAGAAGGTCTTGTTCACACTGCAGCTATGCTGTAAATTAGTTACTCCTTTCCCACTTCTCAGCTTAGCCATTTTATAGACTGTTGCTGGAGGAAATAATATGATTAACTGGAGAGTATCTGGATTGGCAATTTTTAAACAATCCAATGCCGCTAGTAGTTTGAAGAGTTGGCACAATTTATACAACATCCCACTGTTAACCTCAAGGCCTCAATTTCTTTGTTATCTTCACATGCACACAGTTTACCGTATATACTCGCGTATAAGCCGAGTTTTTCAGCCAAAAAAAAGGGCTGAAAAAGCCGGCCTCGGCTTATACGCAGGTCAATACGGTAGGGGAGGGGGGAGGAGGGAGGAGGGAGGGAGCAACTTACTGCCGCCGCCATCGCCGCCGGGCCCATGCGGCTTCCCCTGGCCAGGAGAGCCCTGTGAGGGCCTCCTGCGGCCGCTGCAAAGCCGTGTGGCCGCCGCCGAGTGCACCTGGCTCCTCCCGCCCTGGAAGGGCCGGGGGAAGCCGGCTGCCGGGCCCGCCCTGGAAGGGCCGGGGGAAGCCGGCTGCCGAGCGCGCCTGGCTTCCCCCCTCCGCCCTGGAAGGGCCGGGGGAAGCCGGCTGCCGAGCGCGCCTGGCTCCCCCTGCCCTGGAAGCCTTCTGCGGGGGGCCCGCCACCGCCACCACCACCTTCGCCGGGAGCCCTGTCAGGTAAGCCTGCGGGGGGGGGGAGGGGTTATAAGCCGACTCTCGGCTTATACGCGGGTGCCTAATTTTTCCCCATTTTTGGGGAGAAATTAGGCACCTCGGCTTATACGTGGGTCGGCTTATACATGGGTATATACGGTATGCGTTTATTTGTGTATAAGCTCATATCTTACTCAAGAGGGGAAAATCTCAATTGGCCTAGACAAATCTCATGCAGCCAACTTATATCTAGTTTGGTCTAAATCAGGGGTGTCAAACTCAATTGTTATGAGGGCCGGATATGACATAAATGTCACTTTGTCGGGCTGGGACATGCCAGCCCAGATTGAGTGTGTGTGTGTTGGGGCGGAGGTGGCTGCCTCAGCTGGCTTGTGGGTCGGATAAGAGCTCTCAAGGGGCTGGATCCGGCCCGCGGGCCCTATGTTTGACACCCCTGGTCTAAATAAATGAAGAATTTTTTTACTGAATTTAAGTCTGAAATGCAGTATTGTATCTACTCCTGCAACTTTCGTGATTCTATTAAACAGTGTTTTAAATAAGTCAAGGAGTAGAGTTTCTACCATATCCCATGAACTAAGTCACTCATTACAACATAGGAAGTTCAGTATTAGATGTAAAGTATTTTTCAACAACGTATGTGAGACCAATATTCAAAACAGACACATTTTTTTACTAGTAGTTGTAAAGAATGCTGCTTTGGTTCCGCAATTTCCAAAAAAACTCTTGGGATTCAACAATAAATGGAAGGAGTCTTATAAGAAGGATCACTGGACAATGGCAACCAACAGAATGGCATAACCATGATGTTCTGTCAAATAATGCATCAGTCCTTCAGGGAGATACAACATGGCAAATGTTTGGTATTGGAGTGTCAGGATATTTCATGTTGTAAAATTCACAACATACGGAAGAGCTGATTGATTTTCTTGTTTTATCTTCCTAAAGGAAGATTTCTTATTTCCTCAGGCTCTGAGAGCTCTTCACTCTCATTTCATTTTGTTTCATTGCACAAAGCTACAGGACCAAAATCAATTTCAGTTCTTATGCACCGAAAGGTTACTAGAAGATTGAGAGTGATTTTACTATTTTTCTGTCTTACCTGTATGATAAAATTTCCCTGAAAAGCCCAGGTTGAAAGTGAAATTTGTGATTTGAGCTCTCAGAAGGTTCTGAGTATCAAGCAGAGCCTGAAATAAACAAAGTAAAAAATCATCACATTTTTAATTGAATCAGTGTATGACATACTAAAAAAGGGGGGATATTAGTACAATCATTTTTTCCAAGGCAACCGAACACTGTTCCAATCCCAATAACTTCATAACTGTACTAAACCTACACAGGAATAAACGGGACACATGCAGGCTTGCCTTTATGACTGGGAACAATTCTCTGTAAAAATACAATCTATACACGCATAGGGCCTACATTACAGCAAACATGCGTAGGCAGAGAATGCAACCAGCTTGCTCAATCAACACAGGCATGGGGTCACTGTGTTCAGTCCCAATGTGCATTATCTGTGTCCACATTTGCCACACTTATGGGTGTTCCTATGAACCTTCAGAACTTTGTGCCACAACTGTGGCTGGTCCCACTGTGTGGATTTCTCCATTCAGACAGGACTTAGGCTGTTAGATACAGGATAAGTAGATGGTCTGCTCTTAATCAAGAATTATGCCCAAATATATGTTCAGAAGGTATTTAAAAAAAATCAGGCCCTGTGAATTTGCTTTGGCTAAGAAAAATGCATGACTGTTTCCTTCACCTTGTAGGCCCCCACACAAGATAACTGAAAAAATAATCTTAAATCAGCCCCATGTAAAACACTATAATAACCAATGCTTGAAATAATAAATGCATGACAGTGACTAGATACCTATTCTCCAGAAAAACAGTCTAATCAGGTGAAAGATTAAAGGCACTCTGATCTACAGGTGCTGCTTGAGTATCCTTTAGATGTCCAATAGGATTCCAGAGTTCCACAAAGAATTTACCAAAGTAACAGAAACACCGGCAACTTAAAATTCTGAAATCCAGGATTTCAAAACTGTCAGATCTGTTTTGCCAAGGACACTTTGAAGATCTCTCTTAAGTGTTTTGTAAATAGCAATGGAAAAATAAAAACTTACAAAATCCTACCAAGATGAGAGGTACAATCTCACATTGCTCCTTTCTAGACATAACTGGCCAGAAAGGACCAGTCACTCACTATTAATCCCCAATATGTTATTAGTTGCTTTCAGTAGGGTTGCCACTTACCTGGAAATGTTGTGGTGACCCCTCTGGTGATGTTCCCTGTTCCCCCATCCAATGGAATGTTGGAGGGGGGAATGGGGGAGAAAAATAGCACCTCAAAGTCACTTCCTGTTTCAGAACAAGAAGCAATGTCGTGATATTGTAGAAATTTCAAGATCTCTATGGTAAAACTATAAAGATTTTTGAAATTCCTAGAGCATCATGATGCTGCTTTCTGTTTCAAAACAAGAAGTGACTTCCAAAAGCTACTGAGATAACTTGTTGACTTTTCTCTGTTGATCTCCAGATGGACTATAGACAATTATTTCTTTTGGTGAAAGTAGGTAACCTCTAATAACTTCTGAAAGAAGGCATATTTGGGCTTTGTATCTCCCAAGGGGCTTCAGTTAGGACAGATGTATTCAAGGATCAAATGAACAGAAGCACCTCACTGACCAATCAGTATGCATTTTAAGCATTTATTATTTAATCATAATTATATCCTGCCCACCTCCACCAGGCAAGGCTCAGGGCAGCTTACATCATAAAATTCAACAGTAATTAATAAAATACAAGCACAATTTAAAAATCCCAGTGAGGTCCCAATAAAACTGATCTAAAAACAACCAAGAAACTGAAGAACAATGGCACCTCAAAAATACTCCCACCCCATACTGAAGATGTCATGCAATTAAAATCTAAGCAGTGATTCGGGGTCTAAAATAAACTATAGATTAATTGGATGACAATCTGGGAGGCCAGTGAGACTGGGCAAAGGAAACAGGAAACAGAAGTGTTACACAAGCAGAGGGGTCTCCTGTTATTGGGGAAAATTAGCTGGAGACTGATAAAGCCTTGCAAGAGGTTGGAGTGGGGATCTTTAAACCAATTTCTATGCCAGATGAGCACAGCAGTGGAAAAGGTTCCCAATAAAGAAGTGTTTTGTGAATTTTAAGGTTTTTATTAAAATAGTCAAATTAGGTTGCATATACACACATAATTCCCAATACATACAAAACTCAGAAAGTAAAGGTTTCAGGGGATTGAAGGTTCGGGGGGGGGGTTATAATTATTTGATCCGAGGAGTGAGGTAGAGCAATATTTCCACTTGAGAAGTGGGAAGGTGGTCCTACGTCCCAAGTGCATATATGACTGAACTCGGTCTCCCAGTTGGAAGTCCAACACTCTAGACCAGATATTAGGCCTGTCGATTCGGTTGATCCCGAACTAGAAATCAGCCGAATCCAGTTTGATTCGTGTCTTCCAAGTTCGGGTTGAACCGAAGGCAAAAACCGCTGGAGATTCCCAAAGCCGAACTAAGCAGCTTCGGGGCACTGATTAAATTCTGCTAGTTCGGGGGAATACCCCACGCCTTCCTGCTTTCTTTGACACCAGGGAGTTAAGTTCTTTCTGCTGGCCAGGTCAGAAGTTCAAATCGTAAATTGCCCTGGAAGGGAACTTTCTTTGTTTCAATTTGAAACAAAGAAAGCTCCCCTCCAGGGCAATTTACGATTTGAACTTCTGTGGGCTGGGCAGTGGGCAGTGGTCTCTGAAGAAGACTTCTGGCTTTCTAACCCCTGCTGTGGCCTGGAGTTGGCATAGGCCAGAGTTAGGCCTGGCCTGTGGTCTCTTCTCGTGATTTAAAAGTTGCAGTGTGTTCAAACTGCAGGGAGATCTGTTTGCCTCGTCTTTCTTCAGCTAGTTGGAAGGCAGTTTCTCAATAGCTAGTTGCAGAGGGTAAGCTGGAGACATATACAAATGCAAAATAGGCCATCTCCTTGGGATTCATATGCAGATTGAGCCAGCTTCAAGCATACAGGAAAATGTCCTTTTAAAATCCAAGCCTCTTGCATGGGATGAAACCGGCTTCTATTCATTCCAATGGGAGGATGGGGGGACCCCTTCCAGACCCCATAACTCTGGAACCCCTGACCAAATCTTCACCAAACTTGGGGGTTATTGCAAGGAGAGTCCCTCCAAGCTACTCTGAATTAACCCCGAATCCGAATTAAAACGAATTTTTTTTAATTCAACAGCCCTACCAGACATCCATTACTGAGTTTTCTCCAAGGACACCAATAAAAGACATGTTTTGCAGATCTTGAGTCTGCTTTTTCCAGCTACACAAACATCCAATAATCTCCCAAAAAGATTTGTACTCTGTGCGGTGCAGAAAAGTTTGGTAGCTTATGTGGCCCCTAAACCACATTATTCTCATTAAAACCAACAAGAATCATGCTGCCAACCTTCTGCCTAATTCTTTGAAAATTCACCAGCAAAATGCACACAGTAGCATGCCTCCTGTACCTCCTCAGTAGGAGGAGGATGCTCTTCAATGAGCTATTTTCTAGCTAGACAAGCCGAGTTAACATTTTGGTTGTCGTGCCTGTGATTATTTTCTAGGTGACTTGACATTTTACTCGTCATTTAGGTTCTAAACCAAAATGTTAAAACTCGTGAAAAGCATGCAGCACCAGATGGCAGGGACTATTACGCTAAGAGTGTGTGACTATCTCTTGAACGTATAGGGATGCTTTAATATGGGGGCTGAGTCTAGATTTTAATTTCTAAATGCTGTTTTGTATTCTCAAGGTAAGCTGTTGAGAGCACTTTCCACTTTTTAAAATAATTGCTTTTATGAACAACCCTACTGAGCATGTATTTTGTATGATTATAGCTATATAAATGCACCGGTGCAGACTACTATGCTTTATAACTTGCTCATTTAAATCTAAAATATATTAATAAGATACTGGAAATATCAAATAATATAAGAACAAGAAACTGCCTACTTTGTCACTGAAGAAAAGAGGGATGGGGGCTAGCAAAAGAAGGAAAATAACTAAACTCACTTCAGGTTTTTTCCAGCAACGAAACAGGAGCCATATAATTATACATTATATAGGCAAGCACGAGCTTTTTGGAAGTATTCAGAAAAATAATTGCACAGTACTTTAAAGAAGGTGAAACAAAACTGAAAACTTCTGCCTACCGACACATCAGTGCATTATTGTTTCTGATATGGCAGATGTCATACAAAGCTGACAGAATGAGATAACTTAACACTATGTGTAACAAACTAAAAACAGTAAAAAAATCATAGTTGCTTATTTCACAGAGGTCTTATGAAACGGAGCCTTGATTACTTACCGTGAAGGCTCCTTCTCTCCTGAGGCGAAAGGCGTCTTGAGCAGTGGGTTATTTTCCTTGTTCCATCCGGGGAAGGCAGGACTAAAATCAAACTTCCTGTCTTCCTGGCGGGAAAATAGCCTACGGAAGCCCAGTTACCGGCTTGCCTAGCTTAATAGACAGGAACTACAACTGAAAACTGATAACATTACCAACGAGTAACAGCCAGAACAACATACATAACATCAAACAGACGGTAGAGGGAACTACAGGTTCTAATTCACTCCAGCTATGTAAGGTCTCTATTTGTAATAGTTTATAAATGTCTAGTAAATTGAAGGTTCGATGTTATTACTCAGTGTATGATTAGGGAGGGCAAGACGCCTTTCGCCTCAGGAGAGAAGGAGCCTTCACGGTAAGTAATCAAGGCTCCGTTCTCCACTGAGGCTTCAAGGCGTCTTGAGCAGTGGGTTATTTTCCTTGTTCCATCCGGGGAATGCAGGACTAAAATCGAACTTCCTGTCTTCCTGGCGGGAAAATAGCCTACGGAAGCCCAGTTTCCTCCTGCCTTCTGGACGGGGAAGCAGGATCTTTGCACAGCTCCGTGCTTCAATTAGAGTAGGAAGAGTTTGTTACCTTTGTTGTTGTTCGTTTTTTCTTCTTATCCAACTCTTGCCAGCCCTTATTGTCTTCCAGTCTTCCCTCTCCAACCCCTCCTCGTGTGTAAAATTTCTTTGTGAGGGACTTAATTAGACCCGGGACGATCCAAGATGGCGGACGCCATTACAACCCGGGAGGACGACTTATTATCGGTAGAGGACTACCGACTAGGTTTAGTCCAGGCGGCACGCCACGACCCCGATTGCCCCAACGGCCGCAATAGCGAGCCCTTAGGGGAGAGCGCGGTGGAGATTGCGATGGGGGGCGCGGAGAGAGAGACGCGGCTCCCCTCACCAAAAAAGGCGCGAAAAGCCGCGACTGCGAAAATCGGAGCGGGGAGAAAGAAGCGAAGCTTCAGAACAGCGGGGCATAAAGTGAGAGCCGGGAAGAAATCTCCCGCCTTCTCCGCATCCTCCGCGAGCGCAGCTACCAATGCCCTCCCGGATACTACACCCGATGTCTCCCAGCCTGGAGTTGGTAACGTACTCCCCCCCCCTTCTGAATTGGCGGGACGTCGCGTTTTTTCCCAACAGGAGGCGGACGACAGTGGCAAGCTTTTCAAGCTTTCCAACTTAGAATTCCCCCCCCCTTTCCATGGGCGGGACCCACAGGGACCATGGGATCTCCCTCTACTTCTCTTTCTCATTCCCAAAGTTCCAGGGATGGGGAACCTGCCCTGAATCAGGCCATGGCTCCAACGCCAGTTCAACCCCAGGCGTCTACTTCTTCTCAGTGGCCAACAAAGGCTACACTGAAATCTAAGAAATTGGATACCCAGACTAATCAATTGGATACTACCATTTCCCTAGATTCAGATCAAGAGATAGAGGAAGGAGAATTTGACCCAGGGGACGAGTCTTCTCAGTCAGATGATCAGCCTACTAGATTGTTTAGTGGGGAGGATTATCAGAGTTTGTTAGCCAAAGCCATTCTGGCCTTAGCATTAAATGAAGAGTCTGATTCCTCAGAAAAACCCAAATCCAAGCTAAAACAGGGGGTCAAGGAGTGTTTTCCAAGAAAGAAAGCTCCTAACAATTTGGTCCCTTTTCCTGACCTCTTTGTAAGAACGGTCAGTGATGAATGGGACAATCCTTCAGCTAGCAAACAAGTGCCTCCTACTATTAAAAAATTGTATGCCTTGGCACCACATGCCATGACCATGCTTAAAGTGCCCCTTGTAGATGCCCCAGTGGCAGATCTTCAAAATCCTGGTTTGGTTCCAGAAGATGGTGTGGGCACTCTACGCAACCAGCTAGACAAAAAATCTGACTCCCTGGCTAGAAAGGCGCATGAAGCCTCGGCACTTGCAATTCAGGCCAATGCAACTATGTCCATTTTTGCTAGGGCATCATATTTGTGGACCAAAAAAACTGCTTCAATTAGTTCCTGATGATAACCACAGGATTACTGGAGGGTTGGAAAGAGTTTTAAGCGCGGTCAGTCTAATGGCCGACGCTTCACTAGATTCTATCTCATTCACAGCTAGAGCCATGGCTTCCACCACAGCCCTAAGAAGAGGTCTATGGCTCAGAGCCTGGCCAGCAGACTTCAGGGCCAAAACTACCCTTATGGCTTACCCCATACAAGGAGACAGATTGTTCGGGGGGAAATTAGACAAAATTCTTGTCGAAACCAAAGATAAAAAACATGTCATGCCCAAACAACTCCGCAAGGAACAAAAGTCTTTTAGCTACACTCAGTCCTTTCGTTCCTTTCGACCCTCTTCCAAGTATAGGACTGATTACAAGAGAGGATCCTGGAATACCTCCCGGCCCTTCCGAAGGGGTGATAGGTTTCAGAGACCTCAAAACAACACCAGAAACCAGGGATATAATGACAAGGGTGACAAGTTCACCAAATCCAATACCCAGTGACGTCCACCTCACAGGGATAGGAGGGAGGCTACAATTGTTTCTGACCAGATGGTTAGCCTCCAACCCGGACAACTGGGTTTCCAGAATCATTTCAGAGGGGTACCTTTTGGAATTCACATGCCAACCACGAGACAAATTCATCCTTTCCCCCACATCACTCAAAAGGGAAAAGCGCACCCAGAACATTCAGGGCCATTCAACATCTGCAAAACATCAAGGCCATAGAACAGATCCCCAGCCACGAAATGCACCAGGGGGTTTACTCCATATTTTTCACCGTTCCAAAGAAAAATGGGGACTGGAGGGCCATCCTGGATCTCAAGTATGTAAACAGGAGAATGACAAAAAAGCATTTCAGGATGGAAACCTTACACTCCATCGTGGAGTCACTACGCCCCAATACATTTATGACGGCGGTGGACCTATCCGAGGCCTATCTTCACGTGCCCATCCACCCACGGCACAAACGCTTCCTCCGATTCGCAATTGGCCCATATCATTTTCAGTTCAGGGCGCTTCCCTTTGGCCTGTCTTCCGCCCCGAGGGTTTTTACGAAGATCCTCGTGACGGTCATGGCAGCTCTCAGACAGGAAGGGATCCAGGTACATCCGTACCTGGACGACATCCTGATCTGCGCTCAATCCAGGGAGAAATCCATCCAGCATACTACAACAGTAGTACAGGTCCTCCAGGACCATGGATATATAATCAATTTCAAAAATAATTCCTTAACTCCTTCTCGCTCCTTAGTACACCTGGGGGTTCGGATAGATTCTCAGACAAATACTCTTTCCTTACCCCCGGAGCGAATTTGCAAAATTATCACGTTAGCTTCCTCCGTAATCAGGTCGAAGTCAACACGTCTAATGAGATTAGCGAAGCTCTTAGGACTCATGATCTCATGCATTGCAGTGGTACCCTGGGCTCGGTTCCACTCGAGACCCCTTCAGTGGTTCTTAAGACCATTTCACAAGGACATAACCAAGAAGAGAGACAGACCCATACGCATTACCCAAAAGGCAAAACAGGGGTTACAGTGGTGGACCCACAAAGTAAACCTTCAGAAAGCAAGTCAGTACTTACACGACGAACCTCTCCAGTTATT
Source organism: Euleptes europaea (assembly GCF_029931775.1). NCBI lineage: Eukaryota > Metazoa > Chordata > Lepidosauria > Squamata > Sphaerodactylidae > Euleptes > Euleptes europaea. The sequence goes on along the minus strand of NC_079320.1, from coordinate 30,508,158 downwards.
TACCGATGCCAGTTTGGAGGGTTGGGGAGCCACCCTCAACAGACACATGACTCAGGGCCTATGGTCCCCAGCCAAAACAAAACTGCATATCAATCTATTAGAGATGAGAGCAGTCAGGTTAGCCCTCCTCAAATTCTCGTCAGTCCTTCAGGGTCACCATGTACTCGTGAGGACGGACAACACAACTACGAAGGCACACATAAACAAGCAGGGAGGGACCAGATCATCCTCCCTTCACCTGGAGGCAGTAGCGATCTTCTCATGGGCACAGGTACACCTCAAATCGATACGGGCCGAACATATAAAAGGGACCCTCAACACCCAGGCGGACTGGCTCAGCCGTCAGACCGTAGACGAGGGAGAGTGGTCTCTAGATCACGATGCCTTTCAACTAATCATTTCCAAATTTGGCACCCCTCAGGTAGATTTGTTCGCCTCAAAAGCAAACGCCAGGCTACCCAGATTTTTCTCAAGATTCTATCATCAAAATGCAGAAGGAACGGACGCTTTGACCAGCCCATGGCCCAAGGGCCTGATGTACGCCTTTCCTCCGTTGCCAATTCTACCCAAGGTGCTAAGGAAGGTCTTTCAGGAGAAGGCCAATGTCATACTCATTGCCCCCTTTTGGCCCCGCAGACCGTGGTTTGCAACCCTCCAACATTAATTAATTTAATTCCCATTAATTCCCAAACCTGCTTTCTACTGAAAAAAATAAGGACGTACATTTAATGGTTTAAAAAGTGCTGGATACCAGGCACATGCTGATTTACAAAGGGTAACATAATACAGAAGCTGTATTTAAAGCTGCAAGCAGAATGCATGTTCTGAGGAAACATGCATTGCAGACCCCTAGGAAAGAAGGGAAGTGGGAGGAGGCAAGGGGAGAATAACACAATATTGACACCATGCTGGAGCAAACTACAGCCGCAACTTTAGTGATTTCAGCCACTGGAGAACTGGCCAGGCATGGGGGATGGATCTATCCATTGGGCGATTCTTCCCAGCCTGCCTGCTAGGTGAAACTGTATGTGATGGCAGATCTTTGGATCCCACATGGTGCAAGCCACTACGTGGCTCCCCTGCCATCTGAGAGTGTAGCTGGATGACAGCTGGGCACACCCCCTAATGTCCCCACCCCCAAGACCTGTTAAGGGGATCCCCAAAGTGGGGGAGACAGGCCCACAGGCACTGCCTTTCCCCCCAAATGGCTCTTGGCCCAAGCCAAACCACCACAAGAGACAGATGGGAAAGCCACCTGACTCCTGCCAACGCTCCCAAGGTTGCAATCAAGCCTGGAGACCATACTGAATCCCGTGAAGCCACATGTCCCGCCCCATACTGAAAGATGAACCCCATCAGCCCTCAACAGGGCTTCCTGCTGAAAGGAAATGTCCAGGTGCCGAATTACAGTGCTGCCTGCTGCCGTGATGCACCAGCCTGATCACTTTCCTCCTGGCAACATCTATTTTCTCAGGGGAGATGGCTCCCTACCAGCTGCACCTTTCCAGGAGCTCTGACCAAAAGAAGCAAGTATTAAGTAGGCAGGAGAACAGGGTCCCTAGGTTAGCCTTGATGGCAAGGGTGAGATCCGAACAACTCCTGAGGGTGAGGTCATTCTCCCCCAGCTGGATAACCAGTGCGTACGATGGTCCATGGTGATCCATGTGACGCAACTCAGCAGGCAGGAGCAAGTCCCAGGGCATCCCCCGACTCCCCATTCAGGTAAACTGTCCAGACCCCCAGATAGGACCCCCAGCTGGTTGCCACCATGTAGATCCCTGCCCAGTGAACGATGCTGTGACTGCATACACACACTGCATTGCAATGGAGAGCTCCAACTAGAATTAGGGGGAGTTAGTAAGAGGGACCAAGGTGAGGGCAAATGTATGACTTGTAGGCCAAGGACCTCTATCGCCCAATGGCTTGGCTATAGACCGGAGGCAGCCTGATCCCCACTGCTGCAGTGGCAGCCCAAATCCTGAATGAGTGGTCTCCAAAGTCTCTGGGGGCAGCCCAAAGGCAGCCAGCCTAGCCCACATAACACCGATAAACTGGAACAGTATGAGGAAGTACCTGTTGGCATAAGTGAAAAGAGGACCAGGGAAGTGAGACTACATGGCCAAGAATTCCACGGTTGACCGGACCAGGCAGGACTGCCCCCTAGATATGGCCCAGAGGTGGATGACAGACCTGACCCTCTCTGGTCTGTCTTAGATCTCCTCAGAACCACCCACAGTTCTGACCCCCAGAGGGAGATGTCCTCCCAGACCATTCCACGCCTGGAGCAATCCCCACGAGAGGCTGCAACCAGCTCACTCATCCTAAAAGTGCCATAAAAGGCCAGCATCAGGGCCAACTGGAACAGCGCAGCCTCGAACTCAGACCAGCAGACCGTAGGGAGCTGCTACAAAAGTCCTGTAAGGATTGCATAGTTGATAGGTTTCCAGGAGGCATGCATCAAGGGGGCAAGATGCACTTTTATAAACCTAGAGAGGTTGCATGTTTATATTAAAACAGACAGCATGGAAGTAACGCTACTGACTTTGAGCATTCTCACTTACCACCTATTCAGGGAGTGGCTTTGATTATGGAATTATTTAAGTATTTTCCTTGATATTATGCTCTTTCATCTCCCTCCCCATTCATTTGCACAATCAAAGATCAAAAATATGACCAACCGGCATTTTTTTCCCTTGCAGGAAACTAGGGAGAAGGAGCTAATTATGGAAAGGTAGGCTTAAGCTTTTATCTCTTACCAATTTTATTTAATAAAGCAAAGCAATTAACAGTGCCGTATTCAGGATTTTATCTGCTTTCCTGTTATTAGTTCTTGGGTACTACTCTACCACTTTAGATGATTTCATTATCCTGCTGCTAATAGAGTAACAAACCATCAATTTCTTTTAATTAAAGGTCAAAAATCCTCAGGCCAATCACAACAAGAGAACTAATAAGCACCCTGCTGTACCATATCATTTCCCACTCCACCCCATATAGCTGAAGATGTGGTATTTAAAGTAGAATGAGGTTATGTTCATTTTAGCTCATTTTCTGCCTAAGTCTTTGTCTGCACAACTTCAATGCCATGCTGAATGCTGGTTTTTATTCCCTGCTTTGAAATGTTAAAAATGGGTAGAAAATTATCAAGACTCTAACAGCCCATTTCTGAGGTTGGGGGCAGAATGGGCATAGGAGGCAGCATGACCCCTACGCTGGCATCCGTGCCACTTGTGCCATCTAAACTGGCAAGGATGCCAGCATTGGGGCATTTACACTGGTCCCCTGGGACTGCAGCGGTAGCACAGCTCTTGAACAATGGCTCAGCCTCCTGCCGGCGTCCTCCCAGCACAAGTCCTTGTGCCGGCATCCTGGGAGGCATTCCTGGGGCGTTCTGAGGGGCGGAGCTGCTCTTAGGCAACTTCCTAACCCCTTTCAGCCCAGGAATGCCCCTAAAGCTACGGCGGTGCTGCACCTCCTTTTTGTTGATGCAGCATCGCAGTTCTCTATGGGGTTCCCTTCTACATTTTCTGTTTTTTTTTTTTTTTAAATAGCCTTTTTTCCCTCCCGGAGCAGCTGCTAAACCTCATTGGAGGTGTTGCGGTGGCGCTGCGGCCATGCCGTCCCCAGCCACAGCACCTCTCAGGAATGGGCTATAAGAGGCCACAATATATATGGCAGGCTGCCACAGTGGGTCCAAAGTGTGCAAGCTTGGTCTAAGTATTCAATGCCGATTGCCAGGGCTGCCAGGTATCCCACTACAGCAGGAAACCTCCCAGCGGCAGCCCCTGACCCCCGCCCTCAATAGGGTTGTAGGGGAGAAAAAATGAGACACAAATCTCAGTTGCTTTGATGCCCCCACCATGTTCCTTCCCCCAGTTTCCCTCCGGATGCCAGCCATTGGCTGGCAACTGGACTCACTACTAACTTTTCATAATTTTTTTAAAATTCTAAAGCCAAGCAGCTCAATGTTCTTTAATATGCTGCTGTTTCACATAATTGGACCTGTTAAGTTCACCATGTCTGTGGCAAATTTCGTACACCAAACATCATGAGCACAGCGCTACTCGCTCAGAAGCGTGGGAGCCACACATGAATCTGCATATGATTATTTGAATTTATGGTTTCATTTTGTACACTGTGTTTTTTTAACTGGGTTTGACAGACTATTTTATTTACGTGTGTTTGCATACTAATTGTTGTGTACTTTATTTCATTTATTACAGACTTGTATGTTACAAAGGTTAATTTCTTCAGTTTGGATAATAGCTACATTAAGTCCTATGGAACCTGGTTGTAAATTAGTTATATGTATATATTATGTGAAGGCTGTACTTGTTATATTTTTGTTTGTTGTAGAATCCAAAGGTTACTGTCCGAAGAAGAGATATCGAAATGGGATATTAGCCAGCATACTGTCACTGTTGTGTTTTTGTGTAATATTATTGACACCTTTGTTTTTTCTCATTATATGTGTACTGCAACACATGTCTAACAAGTTCAAGAACCTTCATTACAACTGTTTTGTATGTTCTCATAGTAGCTACACTTTGGCATATAAACATCTTACAACCTCTGGTGCTGTACACGTGAATCCCTGACATACGGTCTGTGGCTCTTCTGAACACCGTTCCCTATGGGGCACATCCAATGTACCAGGTAAGAAGGCTATTTCTATAAAGATAATTTCATCATTATCCCAAGGTACAAGTAACAGCCTATTTTTAAAACACAACACAACTTGTCCATGATGATTATCTAAAGGTCAAGGAGAGGTAGGGTGTCTCTGTGTATGAGACTAGGTCAACATATGCAGCTAAATGCTGCTCAATTCCCTCTCTTGTAAAGGGTGAAGACAAGAAGGAGTGTGTGCTAGCGGTCCACAAAAGGGAGCCGGTGAGTATAGGCATAGGAACTTAAGAAAAGCCCTGCTGGATCAGACCAAGGTCCATCAAGTCCAGAAGTCCGTTCACACAGTGGCCAACCAGGTGCCTCTAGGAAGCCCCCAAACAAGACAACAGCACCATCCAGCACCTAGGCATGCCTGGCTGGACACGTGCACAGTGGGGGAAGGGGAGACCACATATAAGGCACCAGCACACACACTGTCCCTCACCTCTTTGACCTGACTGTGGACAGGGCAACATATGCATTAATGAGGTGGTAGAAGGGGACATACCACTGTTGAATGTTAGCCCTTAAAACAAAACTCACTGCAAGTAGAAAACTTAGCATGGAGTGACTTTCTAACCACCCCTCTTTGGCCGAACTACAGTAAAACCTGAAGGGAATTTTTAACATAATAAAGCATTTTTAAACATCCAGCCTAATAACTCTTAAGCTGAACCTTTTCCCTTCATTCCAGATAAAAAGTGTTGGTGAAAGTTTGACAGTGATGGGTACTGACAACAGGGTAGACGGGTAATTAAAATGAAGATTTTATATACTTAGATTTTGTGTTTGGTGAGGTGCAGGGCATACAGCTGTCATGTGGCTTTTTTGGTTAATACAGATTGGCAATCAACCCAATCATAACTCACACAGCGCCATCACTATCAGGCTACCTTTTCAAAAACTGGCTTGTATACCATCTTAATTTTTGAAGATACTGGATGATTCTACTTTAAGGCAAGATTGTACAAACACCAACTATATTCTTCCTTATTAATTTAACCAGTCTCTAATTTTGATCACACGTTGGATCTTATCAACTGTAAAACTCTTACAGACTTAAAAGTGAGGCCCATTTATTTCAAAAGGAATTGCATTCCAGAAAGTAAGTTTAGGACTGCAGCTTTTATTCTCACTTAAAATTGCTTCTTAAAGCTGTTAAAAAGACCTGCTTTTTATATGCAAGTTAACTGCTTTTTAAATGGGTTTTTTAAATTTCCAGCAATGAATGAACTACTTCCAAATAAACTGTTAAAAATGTTTTAACAGCTGTTTGTGAGTGTAAGTGGCCTGAGACATTGGGTTCATTTAACATTCTACTTTAAAATGATATCGCTACAGAGGCTAGATTCAAGCAGGCAGCAACCTGCATGAAGCAGCTGTTCCTTAACTGTATGAGAGCAGAGCTTCATGCAGTTTGGGTGAATTTTAACCACTCTTAATACCTTTACCCAAACAGTGGCTACAGTAGGGAGGTTGTATTCATTTGAAATGCATACAGAGCTACCAACACAGACAGCTTAAAATACGAAACATCGCTCACATGGATGCATTACAAGCAGCCATCCACGAATGTTTCCACATGCAAGAGTTAAGCCTCAATCTACTCCAATGTTAATTTCCTTCACAATTGCCTTAAGTAATAGGCTAATAAAATAAGTACTATATGAGCATTAAATAACTGCCAAAGCCAGGCTGCACAGCCCAGGCCCAGATTCCAGCTGCAGCATTCTTCCTGATTTGTTTCATTCACTGAAGGTATTCAAAGCACTACAGGTTTGTAGACCTTTTCCATCTCCGTGTGGAAATATCTGCACCGCACACAGGACAGTCAACACTGGTGATGAGGATGGGAAAATGCTGGCGTTCCATCCCATATGGCTCCTTCTTACCACAGATCCAGAGCAACACGGTACAGATGGCACCAATTTTTCCAGCCTGTTGTAGCCAACCAACCAGTCCCCCATCATATTAGGGCCATTTAAACTTGTGGTGTAAGACTGGCATAAGAAAGGGTGTTAAGTGTATATAGTAAAAAAGATATATAGACAAGGAGCCCAAAACCTTTTCTTCACTTACCACACCACAACCCCTCTCCCCAAATACTTATATTTGAGTCGTATTCATGTTTGGCCCTCAGATTCAGATGAACCAGGTCGTACATGTGACTGGAGTCATGGAGTACTTTTCAGGAGAGAAATTTGTCAAGGAGCACTAATTTTCACCTAGCACCCATATACTAAACTGAATGACAGTAGTATTTTTCTTTCCAATCTCTCCATGGAGCACTAGGAGATGTTTGTGGAACACCAAGTGCTCCATGGAGCACAGCTTGGGAACCACTGATCTAGATTATGGACCACTTGCTTGGTTCTTGCCTGGTTTTCTACCATTCTTAGTGTTAACTAACTTAGTGTTAACTAAAACACAGTAGGCTAGTTTTCACTTATATTAGAATACAATGTTCCACAGACAACAAGATCCTTCAGTTGTCCAGAGTTTATAGTACATTGTGACTTACAGATTTTTGTCTACATTGTTTCCGAAAGAGAGGCAGGAAAAACCACAACACAGAGTCTTAAAAGTGATATATTTGGTCCATCTGCTATCCAAGCTATAAAATATTTCAAGCACTTAAAATTTCAATTTCTTTTTATAGTTTAGAGATATCATTAAAAAAAAACAGCAGCAGCTACCACAGCAAAAAAGCCCATTACTTGGCTACTTGAGAAATTAAAGTTTATTTTCTAAGGTGTAACAAGGTATAATTTACCCTAGAAAAAAAGGGAGGCAATTTAAGTGGAAAAATTGGCCATAAACTACTAAAACAGTTTTTGTCTTATTTTTCTTTCCCCCAAACAAACAGGCCAGCAATCCCTTTATCACTTTTTGGGCAAAGTATTTGAAGGCCAGGCATTCCCACCTCTCCAAAGTGAATATTGCCTCTGCAAAAAAAGGAGCAGAAACGTATAAAATTCATTTCCCCAGTGTTGACAAGGGGCAATGGAATTGATAAAGTTGCACAAGTCACTCCCAACATCCCACTTTCCTCTGGCTATAGTACTATGTAAGTCTTGCAAGGGGAAATAAATGTGACTGGATTCTATAGATAAGAACTTAAAGCAGCAGCAGTTAACTACAAGCCACAAAATTACTACACTGACTAACCAGGCAGTCTCTGCAAAGCCATACACTGACTACCAGAAGAGTTCTTTTCCAGCACCTGCTCCTGCTATTCTTTTAAATGGAAACACCAGTAATTGAAACTGGGACCTTTACATGCAAAGTATTTAGTCCCTCTGCCCCTCTTCTGTATGATACTGGCTTATAGGTACAGCACTTTAGAAAGTTATTTAGGGCACTCTTTAGATACTTACTGGTATATTTTAGGATACATTTTGGTATTATATCTCCCTGAAGCCATGAGAGTAGTAACTTTTCTAAACTAAAAACTATGAACTTAAAATAGCTAAAATTTCTGTCATTTCTACCAAAAAAAAAAAAAAAGATTAAGGAGACCATACATTTTGCATTCCTGTAATATTTTATCAATGCTCCTCTCTGTACTCAAGACTGATGGCCTGGCTTATTTAAAAATGGTCATGAAGGCAGCAGAGCCTATGTTAGTGTTTCACATGACCTGTGCAATGTTTATAAGACTATTAGACTATATGCTGGCCTGCACATGTACACATCAGCTACATATGGTGGTGCATGTAGATCAGTGGTTCCCAACCTTTTTTTGACCAGGGACCACTAGGACTTTTTTGTTCGGTACAGGGACCCCAAGGTTCAAAATAAAAATTATGAGAATTTGAAAATAAACTTTAATCATAACTGTTAGTTAAACATTAAACTTAGAATAATATTTGAATATATACTTTTATAATAGAGAACTTTTAATTGAAAATATTAATTTATTATGGGTTTATAACTTTGTTTTGTGGACCTTAATTTAGTTCTTGCGGACCCCTGGGGGTCCATGGACCCCTGGTTGGGAACCAGTGATGTAGATAGATAATTTATTTACGGCCCTTAGCCAGATAAAACAAGATAAAACAGAAAACATGGGCTAATAAATTCTTACAAACAAAGAATTACAGTCCGAGTCTTATAACACTTAAAAAGAAAATTACAGCTGGGACACATCTGTCAATTGCGCTAAGAGGCTGTTCTATGGCGTCGAATTTTCATTGGTGCCATACAGAATTTCGCAACCTGAAAAGTGATTGAAGGATTATCCCCTTGTAGGAGCATCTCAATCCTTTCTCCTGCCCTGTCAGGTCCCATTCTCGATAAGAGGGGCTCAATAAACTTCGAACAGGGTAATGTATAAAAATTGCAGTTCAGGAGGGCATGCTTAACAGTTTCTAAGTCCCCTGATTTCCCCTCTAGCATAGCAGAAGGTAAGGCTGCACATCTGGCCAGGGTAAAGGCCCCTCTATAATTATTTATCTCTAAATAGTGGAAGATAGGCTGCTGGTGCTAGGATGTATTTAGAATGGAGGGGAGCCAGGTGCAGGTAGCTTGTGCGCCTTTTAAATGTCACCCCAGCCATGGTAAATGCTGACATGCATTTCAGAGGCTTCTGCATGGCTTTTGCCATGTTTAAATCAGCTCTTGTTAAAACTCTGGAGCTTCTGAGAATATCAGCTACCTTTCTAAAAAATATCATGAACTGCGGTTTTGTGCTGGGTAGCTGGTTTTAAATTGGAGAAAATACTTCCATCTCTAAAGAAAAAGAACAGAACAAAGGGGAGCACAACAAAGCAAAACCAAAACATACACCAACCCTTTTGAAGTGTTCTGAGAACAAGCAACTTAAACAAGGACTAGACACTTTTACTTGAAAACCTGAGAGGGACTGGACATGGATTGACAATATTTCTTTCGAGCTTTTTTAAAAAATTGATTTTCAAGGATAAGTCATGTATTTACAGTGTTTTTTCTTCAGGTTGATCTGTTAAAATGAAAGAACATTTTCTATGAATATCTATTAGAGGAAGGAAACAACCATACCAACCTTCACCTTGTCATTTTGGATCTTTTCAGGTTCCAAAAAGCTGGTCTTGGCTTTTACATTTCAAAACATGGAAACATTTATACTATGTTCATCAATAAATTTCCATCATTCTAGCCCTGCCACTGAAAAAGCAGAAAACCTAGAAAAGCAACAACCAGGTAGCTTCCGGCAAAGAACCTGCATCCCTGCTTGTAAAGGTAAAAAAAAGGTCCAGCTTCTTTCAGTTCATTCCTGACTGAAGCTATTAAAACCATGAGCTAGACAAAGCTGTACAAATAAAGACAAGAAAAAAATGAGGACACTAACAATTGACCCATCTAATGTGCAATATCAAGCACAGTTAAAAATTATTAATTTACATTATTTATAGTCCACCTGTGACAGGCCTTTTCTACCCCACTGAAGGGACCCACACAGCCTCCTATGATTTTGGGGAACCAAATTTGTTTTAAACTATAAACCTTTCCCTCAGTTATCAGGTGTTCTTAAGGTAGCAAGTGTACAGGAATGGATTCTCTGCTGTGAGGTAAGTTTTGTGGTGCACAAGTAGAATATGGAGATCACTGAGGCAGGATTAGTACATCAACAAGCAAAGATTCATTTATATACAGGTTGGTTTCAAGGAGCAGATCAGTAGCACAGGTCTCCAGGAAGACAAAAGAGAAACCTGGGTGAGGCACATAAATTAAAACAAGTTACAGCTTCAGATAATAGCCAGAATTTTCTTTAATGCTTTCAGGCACAAACAGGCTTTTACTGACTAGCCACTAGGTTGGATCCTCTCACACACACAGGATTCCACCAACACCAGCCTGCCCTTTCCCTAGAGTCAGACTAAATGGTACAAGGTCCGCTCATTACCAGAGACAGCCTAACAATTGGGTACTCTATTATCTCCCAGAGATAGAGCTAAACCACTCTGCCACACTACCAAGCACAGCTACCCTCCTGACCTCCTTGCCATTATGGTCTGAGTAATGATTTACTGCATGATGGACTTTTGGATACAGATATGAGGGACAAAACTCTTGGTCAGGGTTGAGGTCTCCTGAGCTAAGCCCATGAATAGTAAAATGAACTTGTTAAGTAATAGAAATACCTGGAGATTTTGGGGGTAGAGCCTGAGGAGGGTGAGATTTGGGGAGGGGAGGAACTTCAGTGGGGTATACTGCCGCACAGCCCACCTTCCAAAGTGACCGCTGTATCCAGGCGAACTAATCTCTGCCACCTGGAGATCGGTTGTAATACCAGGAGATCTCCAGCCACCACCTGGAAGTTAGTAACCCTATTAAATAGTAATGAACAGATTGTCCAGGTACAGAATGATTTCAAATATCTGAAGTAGTACTATACCTGGCAGCATTAAAAATAGTGGCTGAGAGAGGCAAAGAAGGGGTGGAATAGATTCTGAAAAGGAAAACTCTTCCTCATATAATAAAATTTCCCAAACATTTAATGTCTTTGTATTTCAATTAATGTTCTGATCCTAAGCATATTCTCTAAAGACTGGATTTTATCCATGTATGCAAGATTACGATTTCAGCTTGAATCACAACTTTGACACTATTTTGTACATATTTATGTAGAAAATATATATGCTACCTTCATGCACAGTAGCGCTTGAGGTGGCTCTCAAAGTAAAAATGATGCAATAAAAATAATTAAAACAGCATACATAAGAAGGATCAACTTTAAAAGCAGCCATAAAACAAATCAAAGAATCCACTAGGGGCATAAACTAATATTCAGCAGCCTAAAATGCCATAAATAAGAGACCTTAGGCTAGAAGTGGGCCTTAAAAACACTACTACAAATGATGGAACCTTTCAGTTAAAAGCCTAGGTTAACAAGTGTGTTTTGGCCTGATACCTTAAAAAAACTAAAGCAGATGCCAGGTAACTCTCAAATAATCCAGATGGGCATTCTGAAGTAAGTGCTACCACTGAAAAGCCCTGTCTCTGGTTACTACATACCCAATCTCTGCAAGTGGGGGGCATGGAGAGCAGGACCTTAACTTACAAAGCTGGACAGTATGGGATGAAGTGGTTCTTCAAATAGTCAAGCTCCCCCTCCTTCCAATTTAGGGCCTTAAAGGTAAGAAACAGCACTTTGTGACCAGAAACAAACAGGCAGCCACTGACAATCTTTTAGTACAGAGGCAATATGATGTACCCAGCCCCTCACAAAAACCTGGCTGCCACATTTTGGACCAACTAAAATTTCTGGACAGTTTTCAAAGGTAGTCCCAAGTTAAGTGCACTACAGTAATCTAAACTGAATGGTATCAGAAGCATGGCTGACTGTGGCCAGATCACACTATCCGAGGAATGGCCTCGGTGTAGCAGCTGAAGTTTATAAAAGATGGGTCATGACGTGGAAGAGACCTGAGCACCCAATAGTTGTCCCAGACCCAATAGCATGCCTAAATTGTAAGCCTGGTCCTTCAAGGGGAACCACAACCCCTCCGTGACAGGCTGACCTCAATTCTCAGTTTAGTCACTGATCATCTGCATATGTATAGTTTTTTTCCTGTTTGGTCAGTATTTAGTTATTTAAAATGCATATACTCCAGCTCTCCAAACAGATATCTGCAGGATAGCTCACAGCAGGATAAACAATAATAAAAAAAACACAATAAGTCATCATACACAAATATAAAAACAGAAACAAACAGAATAAACAAAACACCATCAGATTAAAAGTAGGTCAGTAATCTTAAAACACAGCAACAGCGCACACCTTCTAAAATCCATGAGCGTAAAACATATCTGGCTCAGTTCACAACTATTACAACCTCCTTGGCCACAATAAAGACTTTCTATTCTTCAAACGCATCCATGTGTCTCTCTTTCACAGGGCAGAATGTACCAAGATGTCTATGAGAAGGTGGTGTACCCTCTTTGATGACACATCACTTACAGTACAATCCTAGGTACATATCCCCCTGTCTAAGCCCAATGAAATAAATGGGCTTAGAGTGGAGTAACTCTGCACAGAATTGCACTGATAGTATTCAAGTGCAGCATAGTGACTAAGGACCAACTAGACAGACAAGAGAGATCTATAATTATGATCCACCCCACAGGTTTTAAAAGCTAATTATCCATGCCTCTTCCCACTCACACAGTATGAATAAGGACATACAGCCAATACTTGTCTTCTTCGCTCCCCCATCCTTAGTGGAGCTAATGGAAAGCTTTGTGGGGGGAGGTTAAATCATTAAAGAGGCAAGGAAGAACTAATTAAACACCCCCTTCTCTAGTGATCCTTCCCTGATCTCCATTTAACTACCCGAGTCTCCTAAATTGCTTTTTTTAAAAACTGGGAGCTCACCTCATATCCAGTCTGACCTTAAGATATAGAAACTGGAAGGCCCTGGTTAGATTCATCTCTATCATGAACTCACTTAGATAGCATTAGGCAAGCTTCAGTCTCAGCTTCAGTCCCTCATCTGCAATATGGGGATACTAATACTAATCTCCTTTACGGAGAGGCTGAAAGGTTTACAAGATAATGAATGTGAAGTGCTTTGAATACTCTAAGCACTTTATAATGGCAGGTATTATCATTACAATCTAATGATGATGACTGGAACTGATACAGAATATACCACCTAGTTCTGAGCAAAGGGAATCAGTGAACCACTTGCCATGACGTACATTCTGCTCAAGTTCCGAGTTCTAGGCAGAAGTCAGGACGAACAGCATGGCAGGGAACTGCAGTTGGCCAGGAGATTCTGCCAGTGTGGACAGTCAGCAAAGGATGGGGAAGACAGTTTCCTGGTTAGACATTTACCCACCCTTGCCCCATTATGTCACCACCTATAATTGGAGTGCTTAAATCATAAAATTCCATCCACTTAAAATGTTAAAAAATGCATAGCAGGATACAAGTTCATGTTATGGACACCAAATTATAAAATGACATGGGGAAAATTAGATACTTAAAAAAAAAACAAGGAAAGAAGAAGAAGAGTTGGTTTTTATATGCCAACTTTCTCTACCACTTAAGGAAGAATCAAGCTGGCTTACAATCACCTTCCCTTCCCCTCCCCACAACAGACACCCTGTGAGGTAGGTGGGGCTGAGAGTACTCTAAGAGAGCTAGCCCAAGGTCACCCAGCTGGCTTCATGGGTCGGAGTGGGGAAACCAACCCAGTTCACCAGATTAGTGTCCGCCGCTCACGTGGAGGATTGGGGAATCAAACTTGGTTCTCCAGATCAGAGTCCACTGCTCCAAACCACTGCTCTTAACCACTATACCATGCTGTTGTAATTTGATGGAAGCCTAATAAAAAATAAGCTTCCAATGACCACGTACACAGAACTGAATATGATTTAAATTGGCATGACAGCTGCAGGGACAGTCATTTTCTACTAGGAATTCTTATTGCTGGACATTGTATCACTGGTAACCCTGTTCTCAGAAAGCAAGTAACTTTGGCTTGCAACTTCACACAGTAATAAGGAAGATGTGCCAGGAGGTGGCTATTATGATACTATGGTTGATAGTATCGAAAGCTTCTGAGAGACACAGCAGAACAAGCAGGGTCACATTTTCCCTGTCTCAGTACAGGTCATCAAGCAAGATGACCAAAGCAGTCTCTGTTCCAAATCCCAGCTTGAAGCCAGGTTACGATGGGTCCAGAAAAAACCAGTCTCTTCCAAGAACCCCTGGAGCTGAGAAGCAACCTGCTCAAGCACCCTGCCCAAGAATGGAAGACTGCAGACTGGCTGGAGGTTCTCCAACATAGTAGGACTTACGGAGAATTTTTTTCAAAACAGGTCCAACTATTTTGCATCTTTAACATTGTTTACCTTAACAGAAAAGTATATTATCCGTTATAGTTATATAGATAATTAAAGGAGGGAAATTGCATGAGTCCATAAAAGTATCTTACCCAAAGATAAGCACGTCACAAGCAAGAAGCCCCTTGTAAGAAGCTACAGATCAATTCAACTTCCCATATTTAAAGGTCTTTATAATTATCTCCTAACAATGGCTAGCTATCCCACTTGATAAGGGTGCACATTCTTGGTTAACTAATTATCTTTCAGCTTTAAACACCATACAAAGTTATCTACACTTATATAACAACTGTTAGTTCATTCTTGCTAGTTCATTCTTGCTACTTTTTATCTTAACAAAGTCTATTTAAAAATGAAGATTATAAGCTTCTTACGTATCTGAATATCTTGTAGCCCTCAACCAATACACCCCATCTTTGAATTATATCTTCACTTTTTTGAAGCTGGACATTCTTGCTATTCTCACAGCCCATTCCTGAGCTTTCGGTGGCCGGGGACAGCGGGGAGGAGATGCTGCTGCAGCACCTACTAAGTCATTCCACAGCTGCTGAAATCTCAAAAAAGAGCCTTTTAAAGGCTTTTTTCTTTTAAAATGGGGCTTTTCGCCCCATTGAGAATAGCAAGGCTGTGTCAGGAGCCTCTTCTCCCCGCCAGCATACCTGGGGCAAAAGGGGACAGGAGGCTGCCTACAGGCAGCCCCACCCCCCGGAACACCCTGGGGATGCCCTCGGAACACTGGCGTGGGCCTTTACACCAGTGGTATGCAGAAGGCCCCGTCGGTATCCCGGGGTGGCACTGCTGCGGCAGCACCAGGAGACCAGAGTCTGGGCCTCCCCACCAGTGTTGGGGCCACTTATGGCAGCGTAAGTAGCCCGGACACTGGCCATATCTATGATATCATGTAATTTAAACAGAAACTTATCACTGTCAGAGCACCTAACAGACACACACCTCAAAGTGTCTTACAACAGACTCTGGTAACTCCTGTCCTCCTTTACTTACTCTGGAAGTGCTATTGAAAAGTCTGCTTGGCTCATTCACTTACATGGTCATATATATCACCTAATGCTAGAAAGTGACCTTAGTAGTTCATCATGCCATATGACAAGGTCACAATGTAAGATAACGAACAGACACCCCAGACATTAAAAACAGATCATAAAGAATCATTGGGATAGCATTTCAGTTTCATTGGATACTCCATCTCTGACCTTAAAGTTGCTGTATGCAGACAAATTTCAAAGTGCAATTAAATGAACACATTAACAAATACTATTATGCCTCTCAGGGCCCAAATAGAAACAGTAGTCTTGCATTAGGGTGCATATTGTATTCACATAAGTCAAGAACTATTACAGGCAGCAAGGATCTTAAATCTGGCCACAGTCAATTTTAAGCTAACTTCTCACTCAAGCAACATGAGCCTCGTAGAATGGAAAGTCAACCAATGGAAAATTGGTTGCTGTAATTCTCCCATTTTCATCTACAAATGAGAATAATAATAGAATGGCCAATTCCATATATTTCCACTTTGTAAATTAATAGTGGTATAAAACTAATCCTTTCCTTTATCCCTTAGAAGCTCCTTGATCCATTGATCTTGAGCAGCATAGTTTTGAATCTAATGTTTGGGGGTTATAAGGACTGAGATAAATTTTGCCACTGCCAATGTAGCCTTGGTGTCCCTATCACTTAATTAAAAGGCATTATTTCAGGCATAGAGGCATTGAATTTATGTATTAACAGAGGAGAGATTCCAAGAGCACACGAGCTAATGAGTCAATGGAGCCAGAAAAGCACGGACAAGTCCTTTCCAAGGTAAATCCAAAATTCTGCCTTGCATAACCATTGAAGGGCTAACGTTTAATCTAGCTAGAAAGAAGGCTCTAGAGAGGCAAGGAATTGTCAAAAAGTAGGTATAGGCAGGCAAATCACATAGTGGTGGTATTCCGAAAAACTGAGATGAGGAAATGCGATGAGCACAAAAAGATGTGCTCTCATAATCAATCTCTTTTATACACTTTTTTATTGTAGCGAAAGCTTCTGTTTTTTCCAAGATCTAATAACATATTCCATGAGATGCCTATCAGTGACAGTTTCTCATTAAAGATTTTTTGCCATGAGGATCTACATGAGAAACTAAGTACCCCTCAGTGCTAAAAAACAACTTAAGTTGTAGTTTAAAAGCAAATAACCATGTCCTAGCTTTGAGACATTTGGCCAAACTCAGAGCGAAGGGTAACACTAGCAACACATCTAGGGGCATTTAACAGCTTTCGTAAAAACTGAAGCAATCGTCAATCTATGGACTCATTAACAGCAGTTATCCATATAGCAACACCAAAGATAATTATTGGAATGATTTTAAGTTAAAAACTTGAATGGCCCCTAGGATATATTTTCTGCCTTTAGTATGGAAAAAGTCAGAACAAAAGCAGTCAGAACAAAAATATTTTTTGCTATATTCTCTAACATAAGAGATAGAGCTGTTGCTGTTTTCCTACCAAAACTGAGTAAGAGTTAACACCAAATGATACAGCAACATTCAGCTGTGGCTTAAAGATCAGACTGGATAGGAGGAAGAGATACTGTATTCATAATGGTATGAGGGCAGATGGCTTCTCATTAAGATAGTGAAAGACATAATCCTGTTGATGAAGCCCCATAATATAGTTTGAGAACCACTAGAATAAAGTGCATCAATTGGTAAACTGGCTAGAGTGGAAAGTCAATGAAGAACACTTTTCCTGCACCTGCCATGCATGCTATTCTAAAACCACACAGTGATGGTCTAGATTTCAGCCTTAAATACTGCTCCATCTGTAACAGCTGTATACGTAAGAGGTATTTCATAAGAAAGCAGGTGGAAAATGAAAGCCGAAAGTAACTTCTTGCTCTCGTCCAAAAGTAACTTCTTGCTCTCATCCAATCCAAAACTTCTAGAGCAACCAAAATGATTAGGGGACTAGTGCAACTGTCCTATGGGGAGCGGTTAAGATGCTTAGGGCTGTCTAGCTTGGAAAGAAGGCGGCTGAGGGGAGACATGATAGAGGTCTATAAAATTATGCATGGTTTGGAGAGTGGACAGGGAGAAGTTTTTCTCCCTCTCCCATAATACTAAAACACGGGGTCATCTGCTGAAGCTGGAGGGTGTGAGATTCAAAACAGATAAAAGGAAGTATTTTTTCACACAACGCATAGTTAAATTGTGGAACTCCCTGCCCCAAAATGTGGTGAGGCTGCCAACTTGGAAGGCTTTAAGAGGGGAGTTGACATGTTCATGGAGGAAAGGGGTATTCATGGCTACTAGTTAAAATGGATACTAGTCACGATGCATACCTATTCTCTCCAGGATCAGAGGAGCATGCCTATTATCTTAGGTGCTGTGGAACACAAGCAGGATGGTGCTGCTGCAGTCGTCTTGTTTTTGGGGCTTCCCAGAGGCACCTGGTTGGCCACTGTGTGAACAGACTGCTGGACTTGATGGGCCTTGGTCTGATCCAGCAGGGCTTTTCTTATGTTTCTTATGTAGAGTGATAAGTCAATCTCTTCTTTCAGCTTTTATTTGAATTTTTCAACATATCCAGAAAGATCTCATAATTTGAGATATACCATATACATATAAAAGAGCAGACAGCAGCTCCTTCAGTTCAGTTCTCACTGACACTCAGCAAGTTCTATAACTTTATCTATTGTTTTAATTGTCAAATCATCTGAGGAAGCAAAACTTGTCTCCATCCCAAAGATAATTTGAAAGGAACAGCTTAGTCTACATCCCAGAAGCAGTTCCAAGACCACCCATTTATTTTCTCTAATATAAGGTGAATAGCTATTAAGTCCATAAGGAGAAAGTATACATAGAAAAAGTAGAGCATTAACCGAGGACATACTATTTTGGTGGAGGAAAACTGCCTCATTCTCCCAACACTGGGTGACTGGGATTGCATGGACATTCAGGGGCATACAGATGCTTAATTCCTCCAACGGGGGTTCTAAAAAACTGAAGCTCTTCCTTCATACGTAATGCCCACTACCAACAACAGGCATTATACTATTTATTAAAATAAAATATTGCTAACGTAAGTATTCTTAGTATTGTCCACAATCGAAATCGATGTCATTCTAAATTGTGTATATCAAAATGTACAGTCATTTATTGTGTTAAATAGAAAAGGTAAAGCAACTGAGACTTAAAATTGTCACCGGGTAATAGTTTATTATCATATTTACCCAGCAAAGAAAATAACAATTGATTGAAAATGACTGCTAAAGCATATTTTCAAAGTGGGAGACAACTGGTAAGGATGATGAACACAGATGCAAAATGAATGCAAAAAAATAAATCAGGATAATGAATAACCATTGGTTCTGTACAATACAGCAACTAACAATATCATAGTGAAAAATTACATTTTCCTCATGGTCCCATATATTACGAAGCTACCCGATGGATTAGGACCATCCTGACTCAGGCTCAGCACTCTCCAGCCACCTTTGGACTGCAATTTACCACAGCCACCTGATTTACTGCCGCCCCTCCAAGAACTTTTAAAGGAAGACAGAACCCATTTGAGCTTTCTTTTCTCTCTTTAAAACCAGGCAGTGTTGTCACGCATCAAGGCTCACAGGTGGATTTCCAATCAAAGTTTCAGTTAAGTAATTTATTAAAGTATATAGAGATATGATGAAAGACAAAAATTACTTCAAAGTTTCAAGCTGTCTATACCTTTTACATGAGAGACAGCTTCACAGATTCCAGACAAGCGGACAATTTTCCTGAGCAATAGATCTAATTAGTCGTACCCTTTCCTCCTGCTAAGGGGTGTCATGAAGGCATGGGGGGGAAGCGCAAGACACTGCTCCCCACAAAAGGGATGCCCCTCAGAGGGTTCTGGGATCCATCTTGTGCGTCAAGCTTGGGCAGGAAGGAGTTTGGCCACTGAACTTTCCCCATGGCCCTAAGGTATGTTTGGCTGGACAATGGGGCTAGCTAATCTCTATTGGGTCACCCTAAGGTGATTTAATCAGCGCTCTGAGCAGAACATTACTTACCCTATCTGCCCCCATCCCAGCAATCATTCATTACTCAAGAGAATAGTCCAGGCATTCTTTTGGGTCCTGACGACTCATCAAACCTCTATCTTTTTCTTGGAACCCCGGAAAAGCAATTAATTCTTTGCCTCAGGCTTTCCTGCCAGCTTACCTCACACTGCCTCAGGACCCATTTTGGAGATAAATACTGGTCCTTTGGCCATTCATAGGATGTGTATGTCTTGGATTCACGCATGTACCATTTGCGTGTGGACTCTTCCTTTTGCTCCTGGAAATGCTGATCGTTTTCCTCTTCACCTGCTTTCCCTGGACGTCTCTTTAAAACTGATAACGATCACCCACCCCTGAAACCCTATCTAACTTCCTGTCTTTTATCTTAGTCAGCTCTGGTTTGCTTTGTGTGCATCTGTTCATTGCTTAAAATATATTTGTTTTACTGTTTTTATTCTTTAATAAAACCAGTTTTAATTATACAACTTTTCTTCTGAGTAGTAGTATTACATCATCACTTGTGGACTACAATAATGAGTGTTTTTCACTTTATGGCACATCTTTAGTTGTTTCTATTTATTTCTATATGCACATGTATTTCTTATTGTAACAGTGTTGCGTTTAGTGTAACATTTATTTGTTTTTTATGTATGTGAATATGTTATGTGTAGTGTTAGAGCATTGTGCATAGAATACACTTTCCAACGTTAGCATTCTCAGAGCCATCGTGCTGTCATTTGTGTAGCTTATACATTATATCAGCACAGGTTTGTCCTTTGCATTGATTCTACAATGACCAACAGTATAACCCTATTCCAATGGAGTAACTGCATAGGATTGTGCTGCTGATCACAGGTGCCAAATATGTGAACCTTCTCCATTTAACCTGCTCATTTCATATGAAATGAGCAACATATGAGCAAATATACTATACTATATTTTATAGCATATACTATGAATATTTCATATGAATATATGCTCACACTATGAGCATATATTCATATGAAATGAGCAACATATGAGCAAATATACTATTCAATATGGTGGAATTTATACAGAAATATGGAACTGAATACTAGATTTTCAAATGATTTACATTAACTTTACTTCATTCACTCATTGTGTCATTTCGCTTTGGCAGATAACTCCTGTATCAACAGTAATGAAGATGCATGGCAGCTTTCATTGCTAACAACATGTTTAATAGAATGCATTAACTTTGGAAAGGTTTTAAAAAACTTTTTTTTTCAGATTCTGCTGTGTAACAAAACAACTATTTAAGTGGCTGTCTGGATCACAGTGTTCCAGAATTAATCTTTGTCTTGAAAATGCTACTTAAAGCTTTCCCAAAAAAATAGTAATAGGCCTTTCCTATACATAATGTGTTTCTTAATAGTTTTTGCCTCTTTAACAGCAGGTTAGATATGTCATTTTCCCTTATATATCTGATTCTGGATCAAAATGCTTAAGTAGTGAAGGAACATGTTGCGTGAATTACATGTGGAAGAGACACACAAGTCACAAAAACGGGTGTTTGCTCTAATTTTGGGGTGTAACTACTGAATTGTCAATCCAACATTTTTAATAGTTATTGTTGTATGGCAAATTTAGTGGTAATTGTATAAAATCTTCTTTACAGTTATAGTATTTTAAGAACACTTTCTTGTATGCTAAAGTAAGACACTCATGTTAGATTCTTAAGTTTTTGGATCACAATTTTCAGGCAGAAAAACACTATGTGGTAGAAGTAAAAGAATTTAAGTTAGGACCTAGGAAACCAAGATTCAGTCCTTGTGCTTCCATGTAGCTCACTGAAGCTGCTTCCACACAATAATTCTTGTTACCTCTGTGAATGCACTGGCAATGAAAAAGCCACACTTTCCTTGTTTCAGCCCCTCGTGGCTACCAATCCCCCCACCACCACTAGTGGGCTTTGGCATTGAGTCGGTTTCCCATATCCTTCTTTATTGTCCTCAGTTTGATGTTATTCGTCACAATCTACTCGATCCTATTTTAACTAATATGTCAGGACACTCGGAGGCCCTGAAAGTTTATTGTTTATTGTCAATGACTTGTCAACCGACATAACTGAAAAAGAAGCTGTTTTTTTAAGTTCAGTAATCAAAAACAGATTGGATAAGGTTAATGACTGATGGTGTCCAATATTCCTTGTTTTCCTATAGCTATTCATCATTTGTATGGATCACTTATTGTATTGTATGCCAATAAAGGTCTGAATTGAATAGTGGGCTTTGGGGTCTTTTTGGACCTCTTGGTTGGTTATGCTCTCAGCCTGACCTACTTCCCCAGGTAGTTCTTGAGATAAAACAGGGGACAGCTCCTTTGCCACATACATCTCCTTGGGAAAAACGTGGAATAAAATGCATAGAAAGGTAGAATGTCACTGGGAGCAAGCATGCTCACTTGTACTACAACTTTTTAATTATAGAGCACCATCAATATGCTTAGCCCTTGGCAGAATACAAGACGACAAGTCTCTGCTATAATGGGCTTACAGTCTACAATCAGAAACACAATAGATAGTAAAAGCAGATGGTGGACTTAGAAGGTTTTAACAATAGATATGGATGGCATAGCTACCTATGGTATGATAAACTGAAAATACATAAGATCTTTCAGCATCATGTTGTTAAATCCTCATTAATAAAAACTTGGCTAAAATACAAACATCTTTTGGAACCTAGAACACCATTATGGATCTCTACACAAGAGATGTTGACATTGAAACCATTGAGACCAGCGCAATTTTTTTACTTATCAAGACTTAGTGGTATGGAAGGACAATAAATGTGCCTTAAAGGAATATAGTGAAATGAAGGAACATATTACCTGGCTTCAATACTATCAGTTACAATCTGTATTTATACAAGATATGAGGTTAGGTTTTACAAAAGATAAATCACTTTTTCAACGAATGTTGTTAGATAATAATGATCATTTAATATCCAAGATTTACAAGATGCTACTGACTTTGTATACTGAACAAGACCTTGTTAAACCAACAATGATAACTTGGGCACAAACTTTGGGCCATGACATACACATGTACAAATGGGAAAGATTGTGGTTAAAGGATATGAAACATATATATTCACAATCTTTGAGAGAGAATATATATAAAATGATGTACAGATGGTATTTAACACCAAAGAAACTAGCCAAAATGTATGGAAATATGTCACCGAACTGTTGGAAATGTCAGAAAGAAGTGGGTTCTTTTCATCATGTTTGGTGGCTATGTGAGAAGGCTAAGAATTATTGGGATATGATTTACAATGAATTAAGGCTGGTATTACAACAAAATATCCCCAAAACGGCAGAAATGATGCTGTTGAGTATAATACCTGATACCATAGTGAACCAGAGACCTTTGTTGATGTATGCTACTACCGCCGCCAGAATGGTATATGCCAGGAGATGGAAAATGACGAATATACCACATAAATCGGAGTGGATTGAAAAAATGATGGAATTTGTAGAAATGGCAAAACTTACGGCGTCGATAAATCAAAAGGACGATAATGAATTTGCAAAAGAATGGGAGGCATGGTCTAATTATTGTAGAAATGAATTTAAGTGTGATATTAACAAACATATTTTGATCTAATTCAGAGCGGATGTATTGGATACGGATGTTTCTGTTATAATTGAATTAGATAAATAATACAAAGAGAGAAACAATGTAATTTAAAAGATCAGAGGAGGAAAGAGGGGAAGTTAAAGAATTATACTTTATAATATGTGAAATGAAATGTATAATGATTTGGAAAAAATAAAAAAAATATTAAAAAAAAAGATAGTAAAAGCAGATGGAAGCGATAAATAAGGGAAGACAATGCATTTCATCCTTGATACGTGTTGTACATGTACACACATGCATATACCAGTGGGACGCCAGGGTTTCCCAATGTGGCTCTTACCAGTACTTCCCCTGGTACCAACCAAGCTTCTCAGAAAGTGGGCAGTGCCACTGAAAGGCAGGGCTTGTTATTGGGTGTCCCCGCACGAATAAAATAAAAGTTGGATGCCCATGCATCAGTAAAATTGGTTCTAAGGAAAAAAGAACTATATGTACTAGAAAATGGATACCGTATATACTCGGATATAAGCCGACCCGAGTATAAGCCGAGGTGCCTAATTTCACCCAAAAAACGGGGAAAATTTAGGCACCCACGTATAAGCCGAGGGTGCCTAAATTTACCTTACCGGGCCGCCGCCGCCAGCCCGCGCGCCTTCCCTGCGGGCCAGGAGCGGCCCGCGGGGCCTCCCAGGTGGGAGGTGCAGATCTGTTCAAAGAGCCCCCCGCGCGCCTTCAGGGAAGCCCCGTGAAGGTGCGTGGGGGTCTTTAAACAGATCAGCGCCTCCCACCTGGGAGGCGCAGATCTGTTCCCCCCCGCCCGGCTTCACGGGGCTTTCCTGAAGCCGAGCGGGGGGGGTGTGTGTCTTTAAACAGATCTGCGCCTCCTACCTGAGAGAATTGACCTGATTCAAATAGATGCACTTGGTATGAGAAAGCCACGTCTTTTCTTAGTTTAGTTATAATGTTGTTTGTATCTTGACTTTGAGAATGAATATCATGTACATAGCAAGCATTATTGTATATACTTTACCTGAACATCATTGGCTTTCATCCTTGTTCCCTCCTTTCCAACAAAGATGTCATCTATGTCAACAAGAATATATCTATCCAAGGGCAATGTAAGTCTCTTTCCAGACAGGAAACAAACAGCATCTATAAAGATGAGTTTGTGCAGCCAGAAGTTCAAATTATGGCCAAAAAGAATGCGTTGAATCCCATCATGAAGACCCAAGTCATGAACTACAGTTGCATGGAGAGCACCTTTAATGATAGGCGGAGAGAGATTTTCAGGAGCTTTTACTTTTGCTAATATAACAGGTTGGTAGGCTGAATGATTTATGTGAAAAACTGTCCAGTCATTTCCAGGCAAAGGACCTTTATCAAACTTAGATGATTTAGTCACATGGAGTAATGGAGAATGAGGGTTGATGCAACAGTCCTTGATACCCACATTGCCATGGATATGGAAAGGAAAACCTTTTAACTGAGAAGTCTGTAAAGTGTTCTCAATGCTCTTATGGAATCCAATCACACCTACACCAAATTCTCCACAGTATTTATCTAAAAGGCCTCGATTCCAGGAATCCATATTCACGTATTTAAAAATATTTTCATATATAACAAGAATGTATTTGCCTTTGTTTTTATCTATAAGCACAGGAAGGTCGCCTTTTCCAGAAGCAATCTCTATATGATACTGGAATCTGCTGGACTCTAAAATCATGATTATATCTTGACCTAGTGTTGAGTACTGGCTTTCCACAAACACCAGCACCACAGGATCAGTCCAGGAAGGATCACTAGACTTAACGGTCTTCCACGCTAATTTGGTGGAAGGCAGCACTGGAAGATCTCCACATTCCACCTCTGAAGACATCTCCGAAAGCTCATTTTCCTGTTTGTAGCCACTGTACAAATAGTATGCCGAAATGACAATGCTCACCATACAAAAAGTGGCCAGCAATATAACTGTTCGTTGAAAATGTCTATGAAGTTTCACAATAAAAGTCATGTTGTAGGTCATGCCTTAGATTGTTTCCAAGTGCACCAACATTTAAGTTAAGGAAGGCAGTTCAAAATTCATTCCAGTCCAGTTTAGTAGTTTATGTCACCATCGCAGCGCATATATCTATCCTCATCACAATTTACAGAAAATATATGCTGGAAGAGAAAAAAAAGAATGGAGAGATTTTAACATGTGTTAAAAGTAGTACAAATTATAGCAAGCAGATTTTAGAAACAGCCTTTGGCCAAGTCAATTCATAACCATAACAGCCTTTGTACAGCTGTAGAAGTATGGTTTAGTCCCCATTTCAACACACAGCATTTTAAAACAAACATAAAAGTTCCAAGTTGACATTAATCCAAAATGGATCCCAGTCTATAAGCAACTACTGACATGCAAGAAATGGTGGCCCGGAAAGTATGCTCATCAAAGGACACAACCAGTCACTTCTCTGGGGCCAAGATGAGCAGCTTAATTTATATGGGATGCACATTCAAAAACACACTGATTATGTACACAGAAGGCTATGCACACAGAAGGCTCCCCCCTTGGTAGAGCAGGACATGTCTTTTAAGGGAAGCTACAGCATACATTTTATGGTAATATAACCCATGCTGTGATCACAGTTTTATTAGTAGTATAAAGAGGCCAGGCATACCCACCCTTAACAGTGGGAGCTGTGGTAGTTCACAAAGTGAAATTACTTCTTTTATGAATCACTGGAGATTGTTTTGGAGTCACTGATGGGGAATTTATATTGTTGTAGGTATTGATCTCTTTAAAGATACTGCAATATGTATTATTTATTAGCATTATGCATCTAGGAGCATAATCCTGAAGGGGGGTGCCGAATTGGCATGGGAACCTTGGTGACCAAAGTGCTCATTTATCCTAGGATAAGGGGCATGTACACTGGCACGGGAGCATTCACACTGGTGCCGGTAAGCCACGCTACTGTGCTGGGCTCTGCTGCAGGCACAGCCATGTCAGGAGTGAAATCCCAGAAGTGAGAGCCCCCACCGGCATGTGTGGGGGTGTTCCAGGGGGCAGCATCCTAACCTCTTTCCCCCCAGGAACGCCCCCTTGAGTTGCAGTGTTGCTATGCCACCTTTTTTGGTAGAATAGCCTCACTGTTTTCAATGGGAGCATTTTCCCCATTTTAAATTTTAAATTGTTATTTTCTCTGCAGCGGCCATGAAGCCTCTGTGGAGGTGCTGTGGCTATGCTGCTCCCGGCCACCAAGCATACACTCCCCCTTCAGGAATGAGCTGCCCAGCTAGATCTAACCAGTTCAGCGTGATTCAGGAAAGGAGGAGGATACAGAAGTAGGGCACACCCAGGCAGCAACAGCTAACTAAACAGGCCTAAATCAGAGTTGGGAAGAGATTTGGAAGTTCTTCGTGGGCAGGAAAAAAACCATTAAGTGTATAATATAGTAAACAGCTTCACTTATGAGACTCAGGCTACCACCCTAAACATACTCACTGAATTCTATTTACCTAATTAAGATATTTTTATACTGCCTATCTGAAGTACTCTTAGGGGTGGCATACAAATAAAAATCTTTATGATTTACCAGTATAAAAACAAAAGCAGCCATTAAAGCAAAACCACAGAACCGAAGTGGACTATAAAACAGTTTAAAAGATTTTTACCTAATAAAAAAGCCTGGGTAAAAAGAAATATTTTGCCCTGGTACCTAAAAGACAGTAAAGTTGGCGCCAGGTAAGCCTCAAGGCTCAGAGAGCAGGACTTGGGAGGCGGATCCTAACAGGTGGTCTTGACAGTATGGGAGAAGACAGTCCTTCAGGTACCCTGGCCATTTAGGCTTTTAAAGATAAGAACAAGCACTCTGAATTGTGCCCAGAAAGAGATGAGCATCCAGTAGGGTCGCAAGACCTCTGCCCTCAATCCCCAGGAGCTTTTGGGAGTGAGGCACAGAGAGAGGGCACATTGATCTGTGTCATGACGTTACACCCAAAACTCGATGGTAAACTCAGAAATGACACTGCAATGTTTTGGGGGCGGAGCCTGAGGAGGGCGAGGTTTGTAGAGGGAAGGGACTTTAATGCCATAGAGTCCAATTGCCAAAGTGGCCATTTTCTCAAAGTGAACTGATCTCTATCAGCTGGAGATTAGTTGTAATAGAGGGAGATCTCCAGCTACTACCTGGCGGTTGGCAACCCTACTCATAACCCAAGTTCACCAATTTACACCTTGAAACCATGACATGGAATTGGATTTGTACTGAGGTTGAGCACTATTTCCCCCCTCTATTTCCTTGATCTGCCAGTAGTTTACAGAACTACACTGGATGCTTTGCAAGCATACTCTTTTACATCTTTACATTCACAACAAATAAAATCATGTCAAGGAGTTTCATAGACATTTTTTGCTCTCATAAAAAAAAGGTTTTATGAGAATAAGTTATTTGATTTCAAACTAAGTTTGGATACAATTTATGCTATAATTTTAGATAACTGTGTCGTGTGTCTAAATATAGGTACAGTAGCATTTCATGTACTCCTCCATTTATGTCAGAACACATTAAAAGTCCTCTAAATTAGAAGTACATTTTATGTAAGGACACTGTATAAAACTGTAGGCTGGAGAGGAAAGTTAGTTAACAAAATTACTCAGGAAGTGTGGAGTAGCATATGTGAGGATTATAAAACTTTTTTTTTAATATTCAAAGAATAAAGTTAGTTTAAAATGAATCACTGGAACTTCAAATGGCAAGTTTAAGATTCTAGGTACCATGCGAATGTCCCAGCACAAAGTGGAGAGGCAGCATAGAAAATCTCTAAATAAAACAATCTAAACATAAAATCATTAAAGTTCATAACAATTAAAAACCCACAATTAAAAACCCAGTCAGAGCATAAAAAATTGAGCAGATTAAAATGAATATCCTAATACATTTCAGGCTAGAACCAAACTATAAAAACAATGTTAAAAGATCAACCTCTTAATTAAAAGTCTTAGTAAAAAGAACAGTTTTGACTTGGTAGCTAAAAGAGGGTAAGGGCAAGCACCAGGCGAACCTCAGTCTAATCTAAATGATGGAGCTCAGATGCTCATGGGTATAGCCTCTCAGTTAAAAAATGCCTAGTAGGTATAAGGGCTATTAAAAAAATTAACTTGCTGTTGAACTTTTGCCCTATCATGTGATTTTAGGGTAGCCAACGCATCACTGGCACCCATATAGAAATTGCAGAGGCAGGTACCTACCTTAGTGGCACAGTGCTGATGCTATGACATCACTTCCTGCACAAAGCAGAAGTTATATTATTGTGTTAGCATGACATTCTAGGATTCACCAAAAACTCTATGGTTTAACACTGAATCACTCATCTATCCCCCCATTGTCCTGTTTAGTGGAAGCAGGGTCGAGGTTACAAGGGGAGGTCTCCTGCTATAACAGGAGACCTTGTTGCCCTACTTGATTTACACAATATAGACCAATATAGGGCAGCCTGGTTATCTTGGAAGAGTCACAGTTATATTAGATGCCTTATCATCGCCACAGATAGAGCCACATGTGTAACCAATAGTGATGCCTAGGGTTGCCAACCTCCAGGTACCAGCTGGAGATCTCCTCCTATTATAACTGCTCTCCAGCCGATAGAGATCAGTTCACCTGGAGAAATTGGCCGCTTTGGCAATTGGACTCTATGGCATCACAGTCCCTCCCCTCCCCAAACCCCACCCTCCTCAGACTCTGCCCCAAAATCTCCAGGTATTTCCCAACCCAGAGGTGGCAACCCTAGTGATGCCTTATAAAGATGCAGCAATATTCCTCATTCTTCCTTGTATTTACAAGGAAGCTTTACTCCACAGCTTTGTCCTTTACTGCCAGTCGAGGATCTCAACAGGATCCTGGAACAGCCTCATAAAAACAAGGGCAAGGGGATTGTGAATTGCAAAGAACACCATGAGGTTTGTACAAGCAAAGCAATATGGTCCAATAAAAGAAACAATGAGCAATTTCTGAAGAGAAAAAATGGGTCTGATGTAATTTTGTAAGTCAGCAATTCAGTGTATCTTCCATTGCTGTAGTCTTCTCCCGTGTAGTCCTCTATACCTCAACAGCCTCTGTAAGCCACTTCCTACAAACAAACTTTCCTGGCACCTAGGTCATTAAAATTAGTAAGAGATTTGTAATAATTAAAATCTAGGTTCCCCCCCCCCCATATACACATAATTATTTGGGGGGCACATCAACATGACCTACACATACTATTTTTGTTTTGCTTGCTTTTAGTTTACCTATAGTGAATTTGTTGTTATACGCTTGTTTGGATACTCACAGTGAGAAAAGTGGGATATAAACATTAAATTATTATTTAAGCTTTTGAAATCCCACACTCTGCACTGCTCACACTATACCAGCCTGGTCAGTTTGCTGTTATTACTCAATTTTATATTCCTAGTCCTAATGTACTTTCATCGGATGTCCTACACGGCATGACTACTTATTTCCCCTCTTTCTACTCTGTAACCTGCCTTGAGTCTCAGTGAGAAAGGTAGACTATAAACAAGATAAATAAATAAAATCTATATCCATCCAGTGGATCTCCACTCTTTAAAGTTTTGCTTAGCAATAAGCCCCAATGATTTCAGTGAAATGTATATTCTGGTTAGTATGCTCGAGGTCAGAATCATTCTCTATACTTACATGCTTCCAATGGATATAATGTTCTAAGATCTTAAGCTATTTTAATGTGATCACAAACAGTTTGCAAATCCCACACTTTTTCCTCCAAGGACAAATCCCCCCCTCTAATGATAGTCTTTTGGAATTGGTTCTCACACTGTTACTAGTCTTAACCATGACTGACACTTACCTAAAGTTATTAACCCTGCTTCAAATTCTGGTTAGTCAATATATATATAATCCTCAACATGGCTCAATCTGTGGATAGTTAAATCCAAAGACTGAAGCAATAAACAGATCTTTCTACAAGCCTGAAAAAAGCTCCAGAGTTGCAGAAAAATCTGAAATCTTAAAAAAAAAAAAATACACCAAGGGGGTTAACCCCCCAATTCATAGAAGCAGTGCCAGTAGTTTTAAGAAACAAATACCCTCTGTAGCCCTTGCTAGGCAACAACAACAGTACTGCCAGCATTCAAGCCTTGGTTTGTGTCAATAAAATGAAGAAGGTGGGGGCTAAGCCCTTTCCAGGGATGCTCTCTGGCCTTTGAACAAAGATACATTTGGAACAAGCCCAGCAGCAACCACCATGCAACTTGTTACCACACAACTTGCATGACTCACCCAGGACTGACTGCTTGGCAATGTTCACCAGCAGCCATCTCACAACAGCTAATGTGGTATATTGGTCAGAGTGTCAGACTAAGATCTGGGAGAACCAGGTTCAAATCTGCCACGGAAGATCACTGGGTGACTTTGGGCCAGTCACATGGAAAGGTGAGGGCACAGGGGCTGCCAAGATGAAAAAAAGAGGAAACAGTGTCGGGAGGGTATACAGGGGAAAGTAGGTGACCCCCACACACACACAAGTCCATGCAGGTTCCTCACCATGCAACTGGGCCTGGCCCACTCCAGCAACTGGCACTATGCAACTCAGCCAGAGTTTTCTTGGGGAGAGGCTGCCAAGGGGAGGGAAGGAAAGAAAGCTGAATACAGGGTGGCAGATAAAAGTAGGTTGGCTGGTAGGTGGGAAGAAAGGAAAAGGGGAGAGACTATGGGGACTTACAGGAAAGGGAAAGAGGACATAGTGGGGGATGGGAAATGAGATGTCTCCCACAAGTCCTTGTGGGTCCCTTGCTTGTAGTAAATCATGTTTAAGAATAGTGCCAGTATAAACATTAGCCATGGTTACAGAGTGTGAAAGAAGAGAGAATTCACATGGGAAAAGAGAAGCATTGGAAGTATCCAGCACACAATCCAGCAGCTAGCTTTCAATCCCTTAACCACAGTTAAGGGATCAGGAGTGTCTGAGTATTCAACAAGCCCAAAAGAGCAATATTCTGCTTTGTTTTCTACAAAACAATTACACTTCTACAGAAATCAGAAGCAGTGTATGATTTCAACTGTATTGAAGACTGAGGATTTCTTTATAAAGTTACCAGACAAGTTGACCAAAATGTAAGAAAAATGTCTTATCTTTAAAAGTATGAAGCTTTTGCTGTTAGAGGAAAGGCTGAAAATATGATGGCAAAGTTATCCACTCTGTTTACTGTTCTGAACATTTAAAAAATCTCTACAATGAGATTCATTGCACATACACATAGTAAATCCCTTAAACTGAAAATGCGGGCATAATTTTTTCCTTTCTTTTTCTATATGCAGAGTCTAATCAACTTGGATTTTCTTTGGATGGAGCCTGTTAGTTATTTGATTTCTCCACTGCCTTTTGATGAAGAAGGATCCCTAAGGCAGGATATAAGGAATGATAAAAAAAAGTTAATTTGGAGGTGGTTTTATCTCTTTTGATACAGCAATACCCTGGGGTGGCATCTCACCCATACATTACGGACCTTGCTCCCGCCCCCCTTCCTCCTGTCTCACTCTCCTTACTGCTGACAAATGGATAGCCAAGTTGCCAGACTGTGTATTCCCTTTTCTATAGGACCACTGATATTTTTTAATGTCCCAGTAGAAGGAGGGAGGGGCCCAGATGGAGTGGCCTTGTTACAGTGGAGATGTCAAGCACAGCCTGTTGATGGTCAGCTGCTAGGCTGTGCATTCTTCACTTTCTATTTCATTAAAATACTACAGACACAAGGTTTTTCAGTTGATCTATCAAATAATTGTATTTCTTCTAATCTAATCAATAGTTAGCATTCTGGCATATTGCGCACCATATGGCACAATAGAAATCTACCAGTTAATTACAAAATGGAGAATAAAATACAGAATGCTATAAATGTTTTCCAATTCACTCCTACTGAACAGACATTGAAATCCAAATTATCTAATTACGTTGAGCAAGAAGGCCGCTTTCAGTTAGACCACCATGAACCAAGCAAGAAAAACATTTTTGATTTACTTGGGCTGGAGGAAGATAGTATCTAAATTTTCACAATTAAACAAAAAATGACAAGCAGTAATCTTATTAGTTGCCATAGCAGGATAACATATACCCAAAAAAATTATGGTATGATTCAGGCAGCACTCAGCACTTTTTTCATATTTGATTATTTCATTGGCAGAAATTTAAACAGATATTTAACCCTCCCATTTAAATTAATAGCTCACAGAAGTCAGATCATACCCCTAACTTTTTATATTTTAAAAAATATACCTACTGCTTTCAAGAACCTGAAAAACTTATCTGATACAAGATTAACTCACCAGATGTTCTGACAAATCCTTATTTTCCCATTAGCTTATTACTAATAATATTCTAAGCAAAAAAATGAAATAACTAAAATGAAAGAACATCTGAATATATAATGTTTACATTACAAAGATGTGTAACATTATTTTTATACCATATTCCCCAGCATACAAATATACAATTATTTTTCCAGCACACGTTCTGCTGTTCAAATGGGTGCTGTGCTGGGACCCCCTCTTTCCATCAACTAGGGGTGCACAGTGACATTCCTCTCAAGCTGATGAACACCTATTGAGTCAGGGCAGTTCTTACAGCAGTGAGAGAAGATCTGTGATAGAGATCAATATTTTGTTTGTTTAAACAACAACCCTGCAAGGTAGGTTTGTCTAAGCAGTGACAACCTGCTCATGGCCCATCATCAAGCTTAATGGCCAGGTATCCAAATCCAATCTTCTATCTATATGACATTATACAGCTGCTAAAACAAGAACTGTTCAGACTGGGAACAATTTAGTCCACTGGGCTGTGTGCAGCCAAGCAGACTTCAGCTTTTATTCAATCACAGGCATGCTATCTTAGCTTGTCTTCACAGTCTGACCTATAACTTTTTTAAGAACTTAATTAAACAGACTAATAAACCATCCTAAATATTTGATTAGTGTATCTACACCCAATACCAAGATAACATTGGTAAAATAGGGGTAAGAAGAGAAATTGCACAGTTTGTAATGCACAGTATATAGCAGCTCTCTGTACATACCAATCCCCCGCAGTTATACACTGGCTCAGCAGAAATGGGCCTTGGTTTTGCTTAAAGTAAAATGACTACCATTGCAATCCTACGTACAGTTACTGCAGTCTAAGTCTATTGAAGTCAACAGAATTTAAAGGGAGGAACTCTGTTTAGGATTGTACTGTAACATACCCAGACCAATGTGTTTATTCAGAAGTACCGCTGAGATCAGTAGGATTTACTCCTAAGTATACATGCAAAGAACCTAAGCCAGCTTTTATTCAAATGTTTAACTAAGCTGTTAAAAAGGCATCAATGCATTACACTGCCATCTTTATTCTGTAAGTAGTTTCTCATCTGTCAGTGAGAGAATGACATAAAGCTAATTCTTTGCGAATGTAGAAGTGATTTCCCCCCCTCCATGTTATTAGTTAGGAAAAAAATGCTGGGTTTGTTCTGTATTTAACAAAGAATTTTATTCCCAATGATTCTAGAATGCAGATGTCAACAATATCATGAGATTGACAGTACTTTTTCTCAGATGCTAAAATGCGAGAATCCATTCTTCTATCTTTTCACCCATATGTTCCAACTAGTGTTTACTAAAAGATGAGTTGAAGATGTCTGCTAACATTTGAGATTTAAAACGTTGGGTGAAAAAGTATCACACTTGTTTGCCATCACCATGGCACATTTCTACAAGCTTGAATATAGTTTCTCATTTCCCTAGTCATTATCAGCTTCCTACCTCAAAGCTTCCCAACAAATGCTACTTAAGTATCAACCCGTATTAGATTTTTTTAAAATGGCACAAGCCTGTGTAATTTCGTGGGCTCAGGCTTATTTTTAAAAGTTCACCGCTAATAATAACCACAGACAATATTAGCTGCTTTACAACCACATTTTATATTTGATTTCCATAACCATGAAGCCACTTCTCTGCGTCCTAAAACACTAGAGGGCAACAACGTCTCGCAGAAAACTTGATAAAAATTCAACTGGCTTGGGTACCACACTAGAAAGACAGATGTTAACTGAGCTAATAATTTTTTTAGCAAACCACAAGCTTCAAAACATAATACAAAACAGGGGTATTGATGTTGGGGGGAGGCTGTTTTTAAAGGCCACATTAAGTCAGCCAGGCAAGGGCTCAACCTAGGAAACCGATCCTTAGATCTTATAACCATCAGTGTGGGGGGGTATAAACTCTTCAAAAAGTAGTGACTGGGATCCAAGAGCCAAGCTTGGTACCCAGCTTTGAGCAGACTTTGAAGAACAGGCTGCGGAAAGGTTGCTAGATGGCATTTAATGTTGTTCAGGGCGACCAAATCAACATGCATGGTAGAACTTTATGGGGGGGTGCGAAGTTGACACTCTTCCGTAGAATCACAGAGTTGGAAGGGACCACCAGGGTCATCTAGTCCGACCCCTCCACAATGCAGGAAATTTACAACTACCTCCCCACCCCACACCCTCAGTGACCCCTACTCCATGCCCAGAAGATGGCCTCTCGTGATCTGCCTAAGGTCATAGAAACAGCATTGCTGACAGATGGCCATCTAGCCTCTGCTTAAAAACCTCCAGGGAAGGAGAGCTCACCACCTCCCGAGGAAGCCTGTTCCACTGAGGAACCGCTCTGTTAGAAAATTCTTCCTAATGTCTTGACGGAAACTCTTTGGATTTAATTTCTTTTCCTTTTTAAAAAAAATAAAGTTTATTATTTTTATAATAAGAAAAAACAAAACAAATTATAAAAAACAAAGAAAACAATAACATAATACAAAAATAGCACATACATCATTCAAAATTACTCCATACCATATGAATTATAAAATACACAGTGCTCTAGGAAACTCTTTGGATTTAATTTCAACCCGTTGGTTCTGGTCCGACTTTCTGGGACAACAGAAAACAACCCGACACCCTTCTTCTCTATGATAGCCCTTCCAGCACTTGAAGAGGGTTATCAGATCCCCTCTCGGTCTTCTCCTCTGCAGGGTAAACCGCCCTAACCGCCCTAACGGCCGCCCGCCCCCACCCCCGCCCCCCCCTCGCGCCCAACCGCCCCGAGGGCTTCAGTTACCTGAAGACGCGCTCCAGGATCATGGCGCCTCCTCCACCTGGCAGTGACCTTCCGCGGCTCCTCCCGAGGCACGCGCGCCCCTCGCCCTCATTCGCTCCCCCCCCCCAACGCGCGCGCAACTTGGGGGCGTCCCCCCCCCGCTCGCTTCCCTCACGGCGACGGGCCGTCCTCTTCTCCCCTCACAGAGGGGCCCAAGCCGGCCGCTCGGGATGGAGGGGGGGGCCCGTCCGAGAGGAGGCAGCCGCTCCCCGCTTTCCCTCCCCCGGCCCCTTTCCCCGTCCGTCGGACGGGGCGAGCTCCCCGCAGCGGCCGCTCTCCCCGCCCAAGGGGGAGAAAAACCACCGCCGCCACCGCCCCGCGAGGCCCGCCCGCCCCTTTCGCCTATTCCCGCTGGAAGCGTGGACGGGGCGCCGTCGCCGCTTCCACTTGAGAACGGGCGGGAGGGAGGCGAGCGCCGCCAGCCGAGCCCCGTCCTCCATTGGACGGAGGGCTCTCGTCGTTGAGCCAATCAGCGCTTGCCTAGGGAGGAGGCCCAGCCCCGGGAAAAGTCCGTCCTGGGGAGTCGCAGCTCGGAAGTGGACGTAGTAGAAAAGAGCAAGAGTCCAGCAGCACCTTAAAGACTCTCAAAAATGTTTTCTGGCAGGGTAGGAGCTTTCGTGAGCACCCTGCCAGAAAACATTTTTGTGAGTCTTGAAGGTGCTCCTGGACTCTTGCTCTTTTCTACTACTGCAGACAGACTAACACGGCTACCCACTGTGAATTATCTTCACGGGCGATCTCTCTCTCTCTCCCCCCCCCCCCATGTTAGTGGCGCGGGGCTAGGCTCTCCAAAGATCCGATCTCGAGAGGAAGCAGCGTCTGGCTTGAAATGTTTTGCGGAAGAGATCAAACGCGGGTGATGCACGCTTGCCGAGGGGAGGGGTGTGGATTGCATTTGCAATGGACTTTTTTTTTTTTTTTTGAACCGAAGACGTTAATTCTAGGAACGGAGACGTGAGGTTCCTTTACTGAGAAGACCCTGTAGTTTCTTAACCTAAGCGGCTGGTAATTGTTTTTAAAAGTCAGGGGAGGAGGGGACGCTTCCCCTTGCACCCTTAGAGGGGGCGGAAATCTGTGCCCGTCACCTCCCAGGTTGTCCGTGAACTCGTCCGGGGGTCTCCCCCGTTGCCTGCCCAGTCAGGAAAGAGGGATGCCCGGTGGTCTGCTCTTGCTAAAGCCGGTATTCAGCTGCTTGTCGGCTTGGGGAGAGTGCACCTTCTCCCTCATACTGAACTAGACCTGCCTAATGGCAATGGTTGTGCAGCTGCATACCTACCCTGTCCGTTTTTTTAAACTTATTTTATTTTATTTGAGGGATACAATAAGGAAACGGGTAAACATTGGATGTATCTGTCCATGGATCAGGATAATAAATTATAGTGTAAACCCCGATAACTAATTTGCTAATTAATTCAACAGACTACGTTCTAACAATCTAACAGAGCTTTGGATCTATGGCAAAACATTTAATTTTCCATTCTGCAATGTATATCAGCCTGATAATGTTTTTGGCAATGCATTTTTAATGTTTCTCCAACCTCGACATACCCTGTCCATTTTAGTAGTCCTTCCTCCAAGGCTTGTCAACCTCCAGCTGAGGTCTGGAGTTTTCCCGGGATTACAATTTATCTCCAGACTACATAGATCAGTTCTCCTGGGGGAGTTGTTTAATCTCTTTCCTGATTGGTGGGCACCCATTTAAGCTAAGCTATTCACCCAGGTAAATTTGACAGGTATTATCCCCGTAGGGTAGAAATTGAGTATTGTAGTTCCTGTGTTTAACAGGGGGAGTAAAGTGGTCTCTCAGAATTATCGTCCAATAAGCCTGCTGGACATAGCCACCAAACTGTATAGTAAATTCTTTCTACACAGGTTGGAGGACTGGGAGTCTTCCAACCATGATATTCATCCTGAGCAAGCAGATTTTAGAAAATGGCAATGTACCGTTATATTCTTTACCAACTATTCAAGGGCCCAACTAAATCCTTGTATGTGGCCATGAACTCATGAAGCTGCCTTATATTGAATCAGACTCTTGGTCCATCCAAGTCAGACCGGCAGCGGCTCTCCAGGGTCTAAGGCAGAGGTCTTTCACATCACCTACTTGCCTAGTCCCTTTAACTGGAGATGCCAGGGATTGAACCTGGGACCTTCTGCATGCCAAGCAGATGCTCTACCACTGAGCCACAGCCCCTCCCCTTGGTAGGTCTGACAGCTGCTTTTGACTCTATTGATAGAGAACACCCTTGGACAAAGTTGGTTGGCACAAACATAGATAAATGTCTACTATTTCTGCTACAGGAACTACACACTAACATGTCTGCAAAAATTAGGGTGGTTACCTCAGGTTCTTTAATGGAAGAAATCCCAATTACCAGAGGAGTAAAGCAGGGGTGTTTTGGTTCCCCTGCTGTTTCAATTTATATCTAAACGACATCATCCCGAAGCTATCTGGCTCTGAGTTTGTTTCTCCCTCTCTAGGCTCTCAGAAAATATGCAGTCCTTTTATATGCTGATGATATGGTTCTGATCTCCCTTACACGCACAGGTTTTAGAAGGTTGTTGCATAAACTGCATGATAATTGGAAAGAAGAGGCCTTGAG
Source organism: Euleptes europaea (assembly GCF_029931775.1). Lineage (NCBI taxonomy): Eukaryota > Metazoa > Chordata > Lepidosauria > Squamata > Sphaerodactylidae > Euleptes > Euleptes europaea. Next base: position 30,470,245 of record NC_079320.1, on the reverse strand, counting down.
GCTTTAGAAGGTTGTTGTCTAAACTGCTTGATTATTGTAAGGAAGAGGTATCGGCTATGTCAAGACCAATGTGATAGTTTGTAGGGAAAACCCTTGCAAGTTTAAGTGGACTATACATGGAATCCCAGTAGATCAATGCAGCACCTTCAAATATCTAGGGGTAACCTTCAGTGCAACTTTAACCTGGAGGGCTCATTTGACAATTACTAGGTCTATAGTCTTAAGATCTATAGGGGCTATTCTGAAATTTTACTACACGAAAGGAGGTTTCCTGATTGATTTGGTCTGAAACTATATAAAAGTAAGGCAGTTCCCCAACTTTTGTATGGTGTAGAGGTTTGGGGTTGGAATGATGTTCTGGTCACAAAACTGGAACCTATCCAAAATCTTATTTTAATCCAAAATCTAACTTTATCCAGAGGCACTCCTTCAGCCTTGACGAGAGCAGAATTCAGTTTGCCCTCAATTAGGGTCCGTGTACACTTAGCCTTGTTAAGCTTTTGAAAAAAGCAAAGCAATGACACCACCAATCTACACCGCAATGTTTTAACATGATGATGCAAAATGATGCTTCCCAGTTAGCCTGCTATAACAGCATCCTGCATTGCTCCTCCATATTGGATGACACCCAGTGGCAAGTACCAACATTCATGATTGGGTGTTCAAGTGTGATGCTGCATCAGATAGGCAATCAGTCCCCAGTCCAAATTTTCCCCATGGTTTAAACTGGATCACATCAGAGGCTTATATCTGGTCAGTATCCCCTTCCACAATCTCAGAAAAACGTCCACCTCAGTCCAGTTTCAAACCATGCCAACGGCTTTGCTGGCTGGACATTACTCCCAAACACCATGGGTCTCTTGCTATGTGTCTGTGAAGCTGCAGTTCCAGAGGACCTAAAGCACTATATTTTATTCAGTCCTCTATATAAAGAGCCCAGAAGTAAATTTCTTACAGTGCTTTTAAATTACTTAAATATCTTTTCAGATTCAGAGAAGCTGCTTTCTCCTCTCAGATGTTGGTCCATTTGTTTCCTATAGAGTGTCACTCCTTGCCTTAGCAGCCAAGAACATTCGGGAAAAAGCTGCATTTAATGAGGGCATTTAATGTATTTAATTACTAGCATTTTTTGATCCGACTGTTTTAATGTTATCATTTATGACTCTGTTTTATATGACAGATTGTAATGGCCTTCGGCCACAAGCAATAAACTTTATCGTATTGTACTGTATGTGAGATGGGCGTCTGGGACTGCATCGTGGAAGGATCAGCCATTTGTACAGATATGCGGATTCTTCCATGACCCAGGCCCTTGTACAAGGATAAAGAAGAATATTTGCGCTTCTCAAGTCGTGGATAGTCCTAGCTCTGAAGTCACTGTCGCCCCATCCCTCTTTTCAGGGGAACAAACCAAATATACAGAACAGAACTGAAAATTCTGGAGGTGGCCTGGGAAAGCCCATATCCCCAACCACAGGGGTGCCAACAGTTGTCCCCTGCCTGCCTCTCTATGTTGGTTGGCTCAGGGTCAGTTGTGGCTGTGCAGGAGCTTTTGGCCACATCGGACAACTCAGCAGCTCACGGCTTCTTCCCCACATGCCTGCAGCCAGGCTGTGCGGGTGCCAAGCTGAGGGGACATCGACGGGGATGGGTGTCCAAAAGAAACTCTCCCTGCAAATGGAGACTTTCACCAATGGTCCTGGGTGCAGAGTGGGGGAAGTGGCGTGTGGTGAGATGGTGCTGATCTCCTACAAATGGGGGTAAGACAATGGGCCACTGCTCATCCTTTGGCTGTTGGATCATCCCTCCCCAAGGGCGCTGGCGAGTGCAGAACCCCAAAAGGTGCCCTGGGAGGCAGGGCACCTCCTGCGCCAGATGTGCTCCCATACCCACTTACACTCAATGTGCAGGGGGCTGGCTTTGGGTGCCTGTGGGGGGGGGCAAGGCTGGGGCCTATGCCACCACTGGCCAGGGACATGTGATGGGACGTGGTCCCTTTAAGTAGGGGGGGCTGTGCTGCTAACAGCAAGTGAGCATCCCTGGCCCCACCCCTTTCTTCCCTTGGGTTGTGTGACCGGCACTTGGCTTGGTCCCCATGCCTCATGACCCTTGATTGGTTCTGGCAGCCCTGTCTATCACTGCCCCGCTGCCTTCCCACAACACCACCATGCAGTCGCTGGGCATGCTGACATGATTGCAGCCATTATCAGCCCCAAAAAGGACTATCTTCCTGCCAGCTGCTGCAAAACCAAACCTTACAGGGCATGGACTAGCAGCGCCATAGTTACACCACGGCCAGCCGCTGTGGCGCAGACACACCTCAGGATTGCTCTGCCCATTTTTTAAAAGACTAAGCACTCTTCTGTCTTTTGTTTACCCTGATAACACTTACATTTGATTTAGTAGCTTTTGTGCAACCAAGGGGCAATTGCATTCTGAAGTGTTCATTCTCTGGGGGTGGTTCAGAAGCGACCGAGAGAAGAGAGTCGGTCAAGATGTATAATCCTGTTAAATTAAACATTGTGTTTTCCCCACTTTATTTCGCTACACTTCATTTCATATCTGTATTATCTGAAGATTTGTTTTGTTGTGTTTTCTACAAGCGTAGCCTGAGACCATCCATCCTCCTACAGTTTTCCTTATCTATGAGCCTTTAGATGGAAAATACAGTGGCTGTTTCTCCTCACTTGTTTTTGTTTCATTTTCAACACTTTATTTTCAGAAACATTTGTTGCTTTTCCCACAGCCTGCTTGAAGGCTCCTCAAGTTTTTAGTGATGAATGCTTGCCTGCGAAGGCGTGTTGCCTGCCTTTGGGGCCCAATCCATACTGAGCATCTCATGTTTTAAGTCCTACCGAAAGGCAAGAGACAAATGTGCTTAGAGTAAGCACTTGCCATATAACTTTGTTTTGTCTTGTTAGGATCAGAGGCTCAAACTATTTATATCTTCTGTGTAAAAAAAACAAGGCGTTAAACTAGCTTTGGAAGTCAAAGCCGTTAAAAAATGTAGTAAGTTATTCCTTGGTCCTGCAGGCTGCCATGGCTACTGGGTTTGGGTTCATTTGTTTTAAAGAAACATGCCTCAGCCTGCAGGTACACACACATTTGATGGGGTGTGCAAGTAGTTTGTACTTGGACGCATGTCTCCAAGAACTAAAAGTAAAACAAGAATCAGCTCAGAGTTTCAACCTGACAGCATTGTGCTCTGTTCATAGTTACGGTTGCCAACCTCCAGGTGCTAGCTGGAGATCTGCTATAACAGCTGAACTCCAGCTGATAGAGATCCGTTCCCCTGGAGAAAATGGCTGCTTTGGCAATTGGACTCTATGGCATTGAAGTCCCTTCGCCTCCCCAAACCTTGTCCTCCTCAGGCTCTGCCCCAAAAACCTCCTGCCGGTTATGAAGAGGGACCTGGCAACCCTATTCATAGTACATGATGTATGAACTGATACATGGCCACACCGAACACACTGATTTTAGGGGGCTTAAGACCAGGCCCTGACCTGGATGGCCCAGGCTAGCCTGATCTCGTCAGATCTCAGAAGCTAAGCAGGGTCAGCCCTGGTTAGTATTTGGATGGGAGACCACCAAGGAATACCAGGGATGCTGTGCAGAGGAAGGCACTGGCAAACTACCTCTGTTAAGTCTCTTGCCATGAAACCCCCCCAAAAAAGGGGTCGCCATAACTGGGCTGCGACTTGACGGCACTTTACACACACAAGAGCAGTTAACTCTTTACTGCATAGCAGCCATAATCATTACTAGGCAAGTCTCTGAAATTCCTGTCATTCTTCAGGACACTATATAAGAAAAGAATGACTTTGAGAAGCGAGAACCCCTCCCCTTCCCAATTTATCAAGTCACTAGGTTTCTAGGGGTTTTGTGAGTTAATAAATATTCAATATATGATGTGGAAATTCAGAATGTATTAATTTTAGTTAGCTGTTTTGAATATATGTCAATGTGATTGAAAGGTCCTTGGTAATATTGAAATTGGTTGGAGGAATGCATCGTATGACAGCAGGAAGAGAGGATTAAAGAGAAATGGAGATGCTGTTCTCAGTCAATAGACTAAGGCAGCTTTGTTATGCTTAAGGAAACAGAATTTAATTAAAAGTTCTGTCATTTTTAAAATCTATATATTATATATATATAATGGAACGTAAAATATATTTGCAAGAAAGTGAATTTTTAATGCACATTTTCCCATTAAAACATATGAAAAGCTTCTCAGTTGCCTAAAAACTGGTCATTTGAAAGAGTGTCCAAACACTTGGGTCTTCTTGCACCACACCCCACACAATCAAACAAAGCCCCACTTGTCCTACAAGGCCATTTTCTTAAGTGACATTTGTTTACGTCTCTTTCAAAGGCTTTTGATAAAATTGTAACACAGAAGACCGCCCTTTTAAATTTCATTTGATCGCCCCCAGAACTACAGCTATTAAATTTAAAGTAACTAGAGGTCATGTGGTTGTCTTTTCTTCTGGGAACAGTCTGAGGGCTGCTTTTGGTAAGCATTGCCAGCCTCTCTGCAAAGACCTGAAGCAAGCTTCAGCTATTTTCTGGATAGACTTGCATTTTGTCTATGGAGACACCGTGGAATTTTATCTAGAAAATGACTGAAGACAGAGTAGTGGTTCAGCACAATAGAAGCTGCGTCTAGCTTTCAACCTTTACATTCCAATTTATACAAACATAAATCCTGTTCTTGCTGCACTCTATTAAAGGATCTGGGCCATCTACCTACAAAACTCTCCATTTCGGGATGTTTACATGTGAGACTGCATTTTGATGAGTCTGAATGCATTAGGCATCTATTTTGTCTTTAAAACACCTCAACAATTTATAGCTGTCATAAATCAGTCTCAATAAACAGTGCAGATATGTAAATATCTTTCTACAAAGTAGTTCTACAAAAAGTACATATGTAATCATTATTTTGCTGTCTGAGTCCAGTAAGATAATGAGGAAATGACTCCAGTAACTGATGGAAGCCAAGGTCACCATAATTTGGAAGGAACCGCCCCTGATTCCTCACCATATTCTCATAATAACACAATAACCAGATCCTACCCAAACTAGGAGATAAATTATGAAATCTTTCTATTTATTTCTCGACCATTGTATTTCTTTAATCATTTAATATGACATTTTGTTATCAAAGTGGCTTTGAATAATGTTCTTTTCTGTACCTATTGTTGTGTGTGTTTCTTTGCCCTCCATGGTTTCATCAAGAATGTGGAAAGGTTTCTCACAGAGCTTCAAAACAGGTGTGTTTTCTTTGCATAAATATCTGAAGAGAACAGTTCTTCCTGCTCTCTCAGATTCCTAAGTGTTCACAAAAAGGCCTCCCGTAAGGTAGACAGAGCCAGTGTGGTGTAGTGGTTAAAAGCAGAAAACTGCAATCTGGAGAAACGTGTTTATTTATTTATTTCATCAATTTTATAACTTGCCCGCCCTGGCAAAAGCCAGGTTCTATTCCCCACTCCTCCACATGAAGCCTGCTGTGTGACCTGGGCCAGTCACAGTTCTCTCAGCCCACACGAGGCAGGCAATGGCAAACCACCTTTGCTTCTTGCCTCGAAAACGCTAGGGGGTTTTCAACTGTGACTTGACAGCACTTCACACACACATCGACACTTTACCCGCGCACACACAAACCAGCTTGTTTCATATAGAAGTTTAATTCTTTAAGTTCTTCGATATATACTAGCATTCCTGATATTCTGCTCTTTGTATTCATGACTTATAAGCAAGCAATAGTTCTTTGTTATAACCACTTTCAACCTTTACATTCCAATTTATACAAACATAAATCCTGTTCTTGCTGCACTCTATTAAAGGATCTGGGCCATCTACCTACAAAACTCTCCATTTCGGGATGTTACATGTGAGACTGCATTTTGATGACTCTGAATGCATTAGGCATCTATTTTGTCTTTAAAACACCTCAACAATTTATAGCTGTCATAAATCAGTTTCAATAAACAGTGCAGATATGTAAATATCTTTCTACAAAGTAGTTGTTCTACAAAAAGTACATATATAATCATTATTTTAAAAGAATTCGAATCCTAAAGGGAAATAAAATATACTGCATGAAACCTATGTCTGACGCTAACATTTCATATTTAATGGTACTACTAGTATATTTTACATTGGTCAAAATACACTTGATGATGTTCGGTACCACTTCCCCTCTTCCCCTCCCTTCAGACTGTTTTAATCCATTCAAACTGCTGAGAATTGAATTGGCAAGTGGGTGGCAATCATGAGCACAAAAGAAATAAAGTTTTGCATTTCCAGCTAAGAAAGAAAGAAAGAAAGAAAGAAAGAAAGAAAGAAAGAAAGAAAGAAAGAAAGAAAGAAAGAAAGAAAGAAAGAAAGAAAGAAAGAAAGAAAGAAATTGTTTTAGCCATTAATTAACAGGGAAGTACAACACATAGTTAAAGTGAATTTTTCATAATGATATCACTCTTCCAGCTTAAAGAGTCCTTGGATTTAGAGATCCGTGAACACCTGCTGGTTTAACTCACGTTCTGCTTGCCAGACACAAGCAGGGAGCCTATGTTTCATTGGGCAGTTTGGCTGTTCATGATCAGCTCAAGCCTGTTCAGAGGACTAGTTTCTGGATATTCAAACAATACAGTACACTGTAATCAGTAGCATTTCATGCATGTACATTTTTACACAGCCCCATGGGAGTCCCCAGTTGCTTCTGACAGAACTGTCATTATTGTATGTTGTTCTGCTCTTGATTGTTTAAACAAAGAGCGAGCCAATCAGTCTGTCATTTATAAATGTAGTATTTTTTAAAAAAGTCTTGCTGATAGGTGTTTGTCTAAGGCTGTTTATGCACGGGTTACCTGCCCTGATGTTTTTGGGAAGAGGGGTTTTCTCTTGCTTCTCCACAACTTCGTGGTGCATTTGTGCACCTCTGGAAACTTCCCCAGCTTTTCTCTGATCTTTCTCAAACCTACTTTGCTCCAGTGTTTTGGGAAAGATCACAGAAAAGCCTGGACAGCTGCTGGTGATTGGAAAAATTTGGATTTTCCAGCCCATGTGGCAGCCATTTTCACTGACCCTGTCCACACAGCAGCCATTTCCTCCCCACACCAACAGGGGGCTTTTTATTTTTTTAAAAATCACAATTTCGTTATATCAATATATCATTATAACAAGTGTACCAGATTCTGTTTCTCAGGTTTCATTAAAAAAAAAGAAGAAGTATCGAGCCCTTCCCTTGTGACGACAGAAAGAAAAAAGCATATCATTGCAAGGGAAAGGGCGAGATAATTTCTTTTTAAAAAAAATGAAAGCTGGGAATTCAGAGAACCTTCTACTCATATACTTATAATGCTATATCACTATAAAGTTATTCTAGTGCTGATTTTTTAAAATGCAAAAGTCCTGATGGCCAAGCAAAAGGGGGGATGGCCACTGCTGGGGGATTAGGGCAGGGAAACTGCGGCGAAACCTGCCATGTGGAAGACCCGTTGCCTTCCAAAATCCACTTCCCATGTGGAAACCTCCTAGGTCTGTTTCATGAACGCTGTTTCCATACATTCACAAAGTGAACTGATCTCTATTGGCTGGAGATCAGTTGTAATAGCAGGAGATCTCCAGCTATTACCTGGAGGTTGGCAACCTTACCAAAGTCCCTGTCCTCCCCAGGCTCTACCCCCAAATCTCCAGGAATTTCCCATCCTGGAGCTGGCAACCCTTTGCTGCACTGTGAATGTCTTTTTTTTTGGCTCGAATAGCAGAAAACACATTTATAGAACAGAAATAAAGAACTCTTATATGTGCTAACAATCTGTTAAACCAAAGCTATTTGTTCAGTTATAGCATGATTAAGAAAGGAGCTGAAATTAATGAAAAGGGTATTTAAAAGACTTCTTATGCTCACTTTGTTTTCGGCAGAGAAACAAATAAATTAGCTTTCAGTAAAGGGTTTTTTATGCCAGATTTCAGCCCACAGCAAATGTTTTAGAGCCGCAATGTGAAACTGTAAAGGAAAGAAGTTTATAGTGGTGGTGATGGAAGTGCTGACAAAATAAAGGCAGCCTTGCCAACAAAAAATGTATCCTAATCCAGAATCCCTTCAGCCAGTTCTTATTATGAAAAGAATATTATTCTAAAGGCAATGGTGTGGATCTAAAGAACTGTGATCAGTAGGCAAGGCCTGTGCCTGGAACCATTGGGAGATTTTAGGACAGTTCTGTATCAAACTCCCAGAAGTGACATCACTTCTGGTCAACACTCTAGGACCTCTCCCCCAACTCTCTATGGTAAAAATTATAGAGATTGGGGAGGATTCCTAGAACGTTGCCGGAATGCAATAATATTTCCAGGGAGTAGACACCATTCCCTGTTCCATTTTTCTTCTGCTGCAACCACCAGCAGTTCTCTTGCTTCTATGTATGTAAATATTTACATTTTGAGTTAGGTTTGCTTTTCTCATTCAGTGTACTGTTATTAGCTGTAAAACAACTATTTCATGGCATCTTCTACATGCTGAATCGTAACTCAGGTAAGACTGAGGGGTTTGTAGTTAGTAAGATGTATGCACTGAATAGCTTAGCTCTCCCCAGTACTGATGGAGTACAACTTGCATTGAAGGACTCAAATCCCAACAAAACGTGACAGTGCCCCCAAGTCCACCACAGGGCGCTTGGGCCAATTTAGAGATGAAATTTCATCTGTTTACAAAAGCTGCCAGAGAGGGGTGATCCTGATCAGGACTGCAACAAGGGAGGAAGAGGGACTTTTGCCCCCCCCCCCCACTGCACCCAACCCCCAGGCATTTGGGCTCTTGAAAACAGTGTGTATGGAGAGGGACAGGAGCCCCTCCTTCCCACTGCACCATCGTCCCAATCAGGATTGTCCTCCTGCAGCTTTTATAAACAGCGAATTTCATCCCCGAAATGGCAGAGGCATCCCTGTGGTGGATTTGTGGGTGCTGTCGCGCCTAATTTGGCTTTCAAGTAAAAGCTTGGAAGATCTATTAGGTCCAGGAGTTCTGTTAAGAAAACATAAATATAGTAGTAAAAAACCTGCCCCCCCCAAGCTGCATCTACTTTGGAAGTTGTCCCTGTTGTCTCTCATCTGCCTATGCTGATGCATGCTATAATAACCTCAACGATAGATTACTGTAATATGTTCTATATGAGACCACACTTGTGGACAATTCAGAAACTTCAGCTGGTGAAAAATGTGGCAGACCATTTGTTTTTGGTGTCTGCCCGCCTGGACCACATTACCCTGGTCTTGAAGTCTCACTGGCCACCTGTTTGTTTCTGGGTCCAACTTAATGTGCTTACCTTTAAAGCCTTTCATGACCTGGACCCCACCTACTTGAAGGGCCCTCTGTCCGATATGAATATGGTTGCCAGGTCCCTCTTCCCCACCGGTGGGAGGTTTTTGGGGTAGAGCCTGAGGAGGGCGGGGTTTGGGGAGGGGAGGGATTTCAATGCCATAGAGTCCAATGGCCAAAGCAGCCATTTTCTCCAGGTGGTCTGATCTCTATCAGCTGGAGATCAGTTGTAATAGCAGGAGATCTCTAGCTATTACCTGGAGGTTAGTACAGGAGTATAGCTGTTACCAAAGCCAAATATATTGTAGCTGTATTTTTCACAGTATGTGGTAACACAACCACCCTTAACAATTCTATATACTATAACAAAAGATGTACAATTTTACATAATGAAATGTCAAAGCAAGTATAAGCAAGCATAAAGCCAAACGATCGTTTTCTCCTTCTATGCATAACTTGCTGTTGTGTGAACAAAGAGCATCTTAAGAGAAGACTTCGTGTCTCTCCTTCTATGCACATCTTGCTGCTATAAGGATAGAGCATCCTATAAGAACATTTCTTGCAAACTGTACTTCATTACTTACCTGCTGGAGGAATTAATGTGTTACTTGCTTTGACATTTCATTATGTAAAATTGTACATCTTTTGTTATAGTATATAGAATTGTTAAGGGTGGTTGTGTTACCACATACTGTGAAAAATACAGCTACAATATATTTGGCTTTGGTAACAGCTATACTCCTGTACTAATTTCCTCATCTTTCTGATACGTGTGCAGAGGTGTCTTTATTTTCCTTCAATTACCTGGAGGTTGGCAACCCTAGATATAAACCAGTGTGGCAGTTGCACTTTGCAAAAAAAAGGGGTCTTCTAGCAACCACCTCCCACTCAGAAGTACCCATTATAACCCAGATGTAGAGCTTTTCTATTGCTGCTCTGTTGCTGTAGAACAGCTTCCCAGAAAAGGTGAGGCAGGCATCTACCCCTGGGCCTTCTGACAAGTCAAGCTTATCTGTTTTAATTTCTGTCTGAACGGTTTGTTTTTTTAGTTATTTTAATTGATTTTGGGGTCTTTATATTGTATTTATTCTTACCAACTGTGGGTTATAGGAGCCCCATGGCGCAGAGTCGTAAGCTGCAGTACTGCAATGAAAGCTTTGCTCACAACCTGAGTTTGATCCTGATGGAAGTCGGTTTCAGGTATCTGGCTCAATGTTGACTCAGCCTTCCATCCTTCCATGGCTGGTAAAATGAGTGCCCAGCTTGCTGAGGGTAAAGTGTAGACAACTGGGGAGAAGGCAATGGCAAACCACCCTGTAAACACATCCTGCCTAGTAAACGTTGTGATGTGATGTCACCCCAAGGGTCCTTACTAACCCAGTGCTTGCACCGCGGACTACCTTTACCTACTGTGGGTTCTGATTTTGTCAGAAGGGTGAAAGAATGTTGTTTGGTCACGATTCCATAAAAAGGCAAAGTGATAAAAAGTCCCATAATAGATTAATGGATAAACAGGGATAGCATGATAAAAACTAATGAGGGATGGTTCTGCATTCTGATAGTTCTAAGCATGCAGTATGACTTTTACTCCTGGAACTTGGCGGATAATATGGCAGTGGTGACACCTTCAGGATGCCACAAAGCTACAATAATTGCTCTAATCCTAATTATATTTGCTACAGCCAATTGTTTAGTAATCATCAGTTCTTGACAACTTATGAGTGATGGGTGATTTTGCAAATAATAATAATAACAACAATAATGGTTTGAACCTGAATACAAGCTGATATAGCTATCTAATAAATATTTTTCTCATTGTGTTGTTTTTTTTTAAGTCCAACCTCTTATTGGATCAATTTATTTTCTTTCTCTGAGCCCTCAAGCTTCACAGAGTGCTATTTATTACTTTGTTAGAAAAAGAAAAAAAACAGCAAGAGGCCAAGAAATCAACACAGCACTAGGACTGAACTCTCATGCACTCAGTTTAACTCTCACCTTCTCTGAAAATAGCCCTGCTTCTCAGCTGATATTCAGTTCAATTGTTTGAACTGTGTGGTCCATCAGTAGTGCTATTTATTTATTTATTTATTTATATCCTTATTGACTTTCTCTGCTTTGGGCCTAAAGGCAACGTATAGGCCAAATACAAAATGGCATTATCTAAAACCAGTCCACTATAACAAAAGCAACAACAACAACAACAAAATCACAAATGGAAAACAAGATCACTAAAAAGAACAGCAAGCAGTATATGTCAACCCAGGGGCAAGGTTTTAAAATATTGAACGAAACAGTGTTCAACCCAATCCTTAAAACTATATCACATCCGGCGAGTCTCTGGTGAGATATTCCATAATTGTGGCACCATAAATTTAAAAAGGCTTTCTCTGAGTGCTACCACTTTTTAACAAATGGCACCCAGATCAAGATCCTGATGTTCAATAACTTCTTGATGTCATGTGTTATGACATAATACCATTCCATCCGCATCTTAGAGTCTCATTGGTTGTATTCTGTCATGTGGCAGAATTAAAAAAAATACCCTTTGTTATGATAGTCCTTTTCAGATGTTCCAGCTGATGTACCAAGAGCCCATGATGCTCTCAATATACAGGGTCACCATGTTAGAACAGGAGAAACCTGCATATTTTGTATGCATGTACGGCTTCGGTATACAGAAACCAGAACTCTGAAAAATTAAGTGGTCAGTTTGTCCATATGATGGCTGAATGGGCATACAAAATACATGTGATTTACATGGTGACCCTATGGATCAGGGTGATCTAAGCACAGTTAGGATGCTCTGAGTATGTGTGGATGTAACAAAGGACTAATAACACTGCACAAGGGTTGTACATGTAGTTTTGCCAGTACAGATGTGGTATCTATTGTACACTTATGCATTGAGAGCTAACATGATGTAGTGGTTAAGAGCGGCAGACTCTAATCTGGAGAACTGGGTTTGATTCGCCACTCCTCCACATGCAGCCTGCTGGGTGACCTTGGGCTGGTCACAGTTCTCACATAACTCTCTCAGCCCCACCTACCTGACAAGGTGCCTGTTGTGAGGGGGGAAGGGAAGGCGATTGGAAGCTGCTTTGAGACTGCGTATGGTAGAGAAGAATGGTGTATAAAAACCAACTCTTCTTCTTCTTATCACAGTGGCCTTAAGTGGACTTAAGTCATTGTGGAGGACACTTGCACTGAAACAAAAGATATAAAACGCAGGCTTAATACTCTTAATTTGGACTTATTTGATGCTACTGAATATGAAAGAAGAATAAACCATATTATTGCTATAAACTGAAATAATGATGGTTCTTTGTATCTTTAGTGACATGATTAATACTACATGTACTACTGATATATTAAAAACTTTGCTAGCCCTTTGTACAATATTTTCCTGTTGATATATTTTTTAATTCAGAGCACATTCACGGTAAAATTTTGTTGCCTACAAAAGTGAATAAGATAACAATTTGAGACATATCCTGTGTCAATATTTGCCTATTACAAATGCCAGTGAGAGGTTTGTGACTGTAAATCTGAAAAATTAGACACAATTTGGCATCTCTTTATTGACTGCAATGAATTTGCTACTGCTTGAGATAAGTGGCTCACAATGTTCATTCAAAAATGGACCCCAGCTCCAGAGGTGGAGATTGTGGCTAAATTGGAAGAAGAAGAAGAATTTTTTTTAATATGCTGTGCTTTCTCTTCCATTTAAGGGAGAATCAAACTGGCTTACAAAAACCTTCCCCTCCCCACAACAGACATCCTGTGAGGTAGGAAAGGCTGGGAGAGCTGTGACTAGCCCAAGGTCACCCAGCTGGCCTTATGTGTAGGAGTGAAGAAACCAACCTGGTTCACCAGATTAGTGTCCACCGCTCATGTGGAGGAGTGGGGAATCAAACCTGGTTGTCTAGATTAGAGTCCACCGCTCCAAACCACTGTTCTTAACCACTACACCACACTGGCTGATGTTGATCCTCGTGTGACTCTTGCAGTGGCAAAATTCCTGTCTATGGCATTTAATAATAACAATGATGTCTCATCATGTAACTATATCATTTATAACTATGTATCTTGTTTTCTTTTGTATTTGTTTATGACCACTCAGTCTGTGAGCATAAAAAAAGAAGTGAAGAAGTAAGAAACAATAAAGGGCATCAACAATTTCTGCTTGCTTGATGCAATGCGTAGTTTTTAAAAAAATCAAATTGTTAAAAAACTGCATGTTTTGTTTTGTTTTACACAGTAAATATTGAGGGAGGGAAGGAGGCATGGTATAGCTCAATCTCATCAGATCTCAGAAGATAAGAAGGATCAGTACTTGGAAGGGAGACCACCAAGGAAGACTCCGCAGAGGAAGGCAATGGCAAAGCACCTCACTTGCCTTGAAAGTCCCTTGCTGGCGTTGCATAAGTCCGCTGCAACTTGATGATACTTTACACACACAGATGTTGAGATTTGGTTATAATACAGCTATAGCTATCTACGGCAGGACAGCATTTGTTCCTCCGTGCTTGGCTCTCAGGACATTAACAGTGCCATCCTAAAACACTTTGCCAAGAAAGTGGGATTCTGAGTCAACCAACTTAATCTGTTGGTCTGTAATGTGCCAAAGACACTGGTGTAAATACTCCAGTTTAAGGCAGACAACAGTTGCATAATTCTGATTGATTTCATCTTAGCTCATCAGAATTGTGTAAAATGCTTCCTGCACTGGCATCAAGGACATCTAAATTCTTCCTAGAATTCCACCAGCATCATCCTATGCAGTTACGTCCTTTTAAGTCCACTGGAAGCCTGAAAAGGGCATAACTCTGCCTAGATGACACTATAAAGACCTCTTATCCTACAAGGCAGAAATGAAAGCAATCACTAAGCAAAGGAGACTAATAATGTTGGGGATGGGTAGGGAGAGCAAAGATATTGTGAATGTATTTTCAAAGTGTGAAAGCTCCTTTGAAAATTTTATATTGAAAGGCAGGATATAAATATGCTCAAGAAATGCACCTGTCTTTGAATATTCATCTTTTTTTAATATCAATATTAAATTCTCAATATACATCAATTTCAACATGCTTGAAAATGCATTGAAATTGAAAATAGCAAGAGAAATAATTGTAGCAAATATTTACTATGTCTACTTGAGCTTCATAACACTTTAGATGGCAGAAATGTCCTATGTTATCATTTTACTCTTCTCAAAAGCCCCCAAATCACTAGCGGTTCCCATGATTAAAAAAGTTAAAGCCATTCTCCGTACCCAGTGCTTTTCATTTAGTCCAGTGCCTTGCACAACCCACCACACAGTTTCCCAGGTGTATCTGGATTTGTTGCTATTTGTGTTGAGCCACGATGCTAGCCAACCTTGGCATTTTTTGAATTTAACAATTTGCTTTGCTTTATGAGGAGTATGTGGCGGCGGGCCCTGAATAACTATGAAATGACTCACAATCTGATACCCAAACAAATTCTCTGATGCGCAGTAGATGCTCTTATAGGAATGTTCTGCTCTGCTTGGTTCGGCTTTCGTGGTATGTAACTTTTAGACTACATTGGAACTGAAATGATTTAGAAGTTGGGAAAAAGTTAATCTTCGAAACCTGTAGTTCCTCACCCCCCAAAAGAAAAGTCAATTAGACTTTCTTCCTTGTGACCAATGAGCACGTCATAACCATCTATCAAATTACAGAGAGTTACGGAGCATAAATAAAGGGTGGTGAAGTGAAACTATTGAAACTTTTTCATTGAACCCAAGCAAACATGTTGAATCTGTAGATGGGAAAAAATAGCAAACGTGATTTTTAAAGGGACTAAGATCTAGTGCAGAGTATTGTCTTTCCACTGAAGATTAAAGTTATTTATTTGTTTTTCTACTATAAAAACTGGGTCAGAACTATTGATGTGTTGTAAGCTTGGCTACGATTTACACTTGGTAACAGATCACTTCCAATTTACATTGTTCATATGTGACCTATATTCTGAAAAAAGTATGTGTGTTGGTTTATATCTAACAGATACATATATTTATATATGCTTTTCATATCTATAGAAATGCATTCAATTAACATCTGATCAGTCAATGTGACTAACAAAACAAATAATAACTTAAAATAATGGAGATACAGATCTGTTGCTGTCAGTCACTTTTAAATGTGTATGTGTGTTTGTGTGAAATGTGTCTTTGGTTAAAATGGTATTATAGTATCCAATTCACTGGTAGCAATTTTCCATTGCTAACTTATATGCAAGAAGGATATAATTCCCTGAATTATTTTTCCTCCTTATGCAAAAGCTGTCAAGAATCCTCATTTGTACCAATACTGTCAGGCTCCAGTCACACATTATAAAATTGGGTCCTCCACGTGGCTGTTCAACAGATGTGAGCCAGTGTGGTGTAGTGTTTAGAATGCCAGACTAGGATCTAGGAGACCCAGGTTTGAATCCCCACTCTGTGATGGAATCTTCCTGGGTGACGTTGGGCCAATCACACACTTTGAGTCTAACCTACTTCACAGGGTTGTTGTGAGAATACAATGGAGAAGGAGAGAATATTGTAAGCCACTCTGGGTCTTCATAGGGGAGAAAAGTGGGGTATAACTGAAGTAAGTAAATAAATAAATGTGGTCTGGGATTTCTGTGCTTGGAGCCTAATTTGTAGGCATGTACAGGCCTCATTTGAATCAGGAACCTGGAAGCTGAGCTGAAAGTTATAACAGAATAGTAATACTTATTATACATTGTACACAGAAATAAAAATGCTGGCCTTTATATACAGGCTAATCAACACACACACACACACACACACACACACACACACACACACATATATAATTACTAACTTTCCAACATTGTTGATGATAAAACCAATGTAAATTACCAATAAATAACCAGATACGTTTCAGCCTGTAAGGCCTTCTTCAGGATCATATATACAATTACAATTATTATAGAGTCACATCCAGAAATATATGTAAAAGGTGTGCTATAAAAGCAATAACCTTATATATTGTGAGGCCCGTTGTCACTTATTATTGTATATCAAGGATATTTCACCATTTGAATTGGATCACACAGAAGTCTTGTAATGTATTTCTTTCTTTTTATAAATTTTTTTATTATTTTTCTATACTGATTATACAAAGTATTCAACAATCAATATAAGTAAACATCAAAGTATAAATTCTAATTAATAATTGTTGAAAATACATCCATATATAAATAGAAAATAAAATATAGAGACTTCCCCTACACCTCCCTCAATCTTATCATTTAATTGTAATCTCCTTTGTTTAAGATTCTAATCCTAATATTGTTACAGACATTTATAACGTTTGTTATTTCATTTACTTATATTGAAATAAAGAAAAAGAAATAAAAAATAAAAAAGAAAGAAGAACAGATATAAAAAAATAAAAAAATGGATTAGGTGATAAGTATCATTTTTAACTTCCTTTAAGAATGAATATTCTAATTCCTCCATTTCTCCCACCTATCTAATAAGTATCAATTATGTTAATGCCATTAATTATTCTATTTTTGTCAAAGCCAAGCCATTTAATCAGTCCTTTTGGGTTGAATCCCGAAAAAAAACTAAACCCTTTGACCCAGTCTCTTTATCTTAAATTTCCAACATCTTCCTCTTTTTCCCAGTAGCTTAAGGCAACGAAGGGCATCCATGGAAGTTGCTAGTGCAATTCCCTCTGTGAAAATTGATGGGAGATAGTGAATCTGCAATATGTTTTCTTCCATCCCTAAGGCGAGAAGAAAAATCCTGGTATTTCCAGCTTTTTGCCCTTTTAAATTCTCCCAGTTGACTTTGGAAAGTTCATCAGGTAAATCATACAACCAAAAATCAAAGTCTCTTACATTCATATCCATAGTTGCCAATTGGGTTGGTTCGATTTCTTCTTGCAGATATATATTCTTCGGTAGTCCTTCGTAGCTCTCCGTCTCCTTTGCAGAATTTAATTCTTCTTTTGATGGTTTGTCATTTGGGGAGCTTCCTTCTCTCATCTCAGATCTCATTGTCGTAATTCGGTCTTTTATGTCCTTAAGGTCTCCCAAAGTTACATCCAGTTTCCAATTAGCAAGTTCGTACATATTGTTTGTCAGAGAGACTAATTGATCCTTGAATTTAATCTCACTTTCCATGGTTGCTACTTCTGGTAGTTTGTTGAAGTTTAATTTGTAAAATCCGGACAGGTATACGTTGTGAGTTGTAGAGTGGTATTACGGGGGGCAGGATAAGAGGTCGCACGTCTGCCGTTCCTGCCGTTTCTTCCTTTTGCCTAGGAACTTGGGAAGTATTTGCCAGTTACACAGTGGTGCCACACATCCGGTCTCAAATGCCGTAATGTTCTCGCGATGGCAGTCGATAGCTGATACTTCCGGATGAGACGTGGCTTAAGAATTTGTTTACTCAGAAAAGCCTCCTCCCCGAAGTGAGGGGGAATCTGCTTGTCCCTCCCCTTTACACTTCTAGATTTCTGATTGGTGGCTATACCGTCATTCAAATAGTCCCAATTGTTATGTCTATCCACCGATCAATTTGATTAAGATCCTGCCGGCTTATTCAATGTTTTTAAATGTCAAAGAGTCATCCAAACCTCAGATGGGAAGATACGGATTCTATAGATATTTTTTCCACTCCTTCAGAACTTCCAATTCCAGGTAAAATGAAAGAGTTCTTGATTTTAGAAGAGTAGGTATTCTTGCTTATGTATCGTTGTTTAGATGGTAATAGATAGGGAAGAGCTGAGCCTAATTCCAAAGAGACGTTCACGGCAATGGTTTCCCCTCAGGCCAGACGGGACCTCATCCAGGATTCCAAGGGTCGCACGATGGCTCTCTCGGCAAAACTGGGGGTCAAACTGCACTTCGTGGGCAGCAGGAGAGATCCTGTTTCCCAATCCACTATTTAGGATCGGGTAGGGGTGCAGGATTATACCCCAGATTCGAATGAATCTTGGTTCCCTTGGGAGCCCCCCAAGAGACATGGTGCTCAGCTCAGCATCCCTAGCGGAAGTCTAAAGTCTTGTAATGTATTTCTAATATTGTACGGATCTGTATAGTATCAACCAGTGATAAAGCATATTGGCAACCTAATTTGCAGGCATGGACAGGCCTGATTTGAATCAGGACTACAGTGTGTGGGGAGGTAGGGCTTCTTCCGTGCCACTTTCCCAACCTGAAATGGCCTTGGAGAACTACTATTTGCCCTGTTGGGCAAATTTACATGTAACCATTAGTACCATGTAAGTTTTCCCAGTAGGTACAATAGTGACTCCCTGGGGCCATTTTATGTAAGGAAAATGGTGGCATGGGTGAAGGTTTAATCCATGTTACTGAGCCTGTCATGGTCGCAATCTGAGTTTGGCCCACCTGTTTCTATGAATGACATTCAAAGCATGGAACTCCAGGTACATATCTGATTGACAGGACTCATGGCCATGTGGGGACATGAGGATTTCATAACAAGCATTTCAGTTCCAGAATCTTATTACTGTTGGGGTGTGTGAACAATCATAAAGGGACCGTAATGGACCCAGGATTTCATTCTACCTGCTTTGCCCTTGGAACTTTGTTTCAAAATCAGTAATCTGAACAGGAGAAGTAATCAAAATAAGTCTTCTGAGGAATTCTTTCTGTCACTACTGAAGAACCACAAGCAGCTTTCATAAATTTGGAACTGGGGAGAGTAGAAATGTTAGAAAAGGAATTTGGCTTCCTCAGTATTGACCATGAGCTTATTTTAAAAATTGAGCATTTAGGACCCCCTTTTCCTTTATGTAAGATTATTTTTCACTAGCATAACCTTTGCACACCAAAATTATGAACCTATATTATACGTACATCAAGATGAACCCCTCCGCTTTACCTCAGTATGTTAGTAACTGAACATTTCCATTGGTATTCATTTCAGGTGTCATGGCCATGTAACTATTAGTTTCATCACAGCTTTCATTTCTGTGAGACTGCACATATCATTTGAGTTATTACGCATGTATCCAAATAACTAATTATATAGATGAAAAATACATAAATCAGCTGTGAGAAATGAATTTGTCGTAGGAATCTTAACACTGACACGAAGTGACATACATTCCTTTTATTTTCATTGGAAACAGACCATGATTGGTTCTCTAGCTGTGTAATATTTATAGGAGCTTTATAGGAGCAGTTAATTTGGAACTGGAAATTAGCTTTTTTCCACTGAACTATCCGCAGCAGGATCATATTGAATTAAAGCATCATACTTCTTTGTCTAAAAAGGAGCAAAGGACAATGAGAGATTACTCCCTGTGGAATTGCAAACTACTGCTGGTCAGATCAAATCAAGGCAGAAAAACAATTTATAAAGCCATTTCTGTTATTCACATTATTTAGAAAGTCCTAAGGCAAATGAAAAGAAAACTCTTTAAAACAGCAGGTCACAATTGCCACGCTATGAGTAGATGGCTTTGCGGATGCCTTATTTATTAGCTCTATCATTTATTCTGGGGTACAAATTATGAAACGTGTAAGGACCACCTTCATCTCAAACATTCCTGCTGGTATATCTGTCTAAGTAATGATCTTGCACCAGTAGCACAAGGCTTTGTTGATTGATGTGGAGTAGCACCATGGTGAGCGTACCCTTTATCAATGCTGCATTGTTCGCACAGCATGCCTCTCGCTGTAAGGGTCTTTGAATATAAAAAGATAACTAGAGCCCTGCTGTGTCAGACCAAATGCTCAACTAGTCCAGTATTCTGCTTCCAACTGTGGCTTACCAGCTACTTCTGGAAAACATCGAAATTACATTTCATGGTATTCAGAGGTATACTGCCTCTGAACATAGAGGTTCTGTCTAGCTATCAAAACTAACAGTTGCTGATAGAGCTATTCTTCATGAATCTGTATAATCCTTTTCTTAAGCTAGTGGCTCTGACCACAGATTTCAGTGGTGAACTACATACAAAAACAAACACATATAAGAATAGAATGTACTAATAAAATGCATTTCAACAGAGATAAATGTAAAATTCTGCATTTTGGTAGGAAAAATCAAATGCATAATTATAGGATAGGGGAGACTTGTCTTAGCAGTAGTGTGTGGAAAAAGGACCTTGGGGTCTTAGTAGACCAAACACTGAACATGAGTCAGCAGTGTGATGCGGTAGCATTTGTGTGGTTGCTCTTTGGAATTGTGGTGCACAGTTAACAGTTCTGTTGCATGTTTTAGGAGTCTCCGGTTGGCTCTAGTCTAGCCGGTTTTTAAGCTCAATTTCTCTGAATTGTCTTTCTGTCCACAGCCCCCTTCCAAGAAGTCTTTGGTTCATGCAGGTCCCATGATCCCTAGCATAGCCTTTGGAGATGCCCTCCTCCCTTTTTACCAACTACAAAGCTGGTGGGATCCAACCCTAAGTTCTCCAATATGTTCTGCAGATAAATAAATAATACCAGGATACTGCACTCTCATTGCCCCCCCTAAAAGCCCTGTAAAAAGGCCACCAGTGGGAATTGCTGCTGTTCAGAGAAGCAGAGTGAGCCCTCTTTGCAACTGTTCCATGTGTTGGACCCAAAGATGCCCTTGTGCAAGAGGAAGGGGGGAAGCGGTCTTTGATTTCCACAGCTTTCCCCCAAGTTGCAGTTCCTGTGCCGCAGCCCATGCTGTTCTTAAGGGTTCTCCAACCCCGAGGAGCACTTTTTCAGATGGCACAGAGGCTTCAGTCAATGGTGTAAAAGATCCATTCAACAAGTGAAGTGAAATGAAGCTCCATTTGTGGTTCTTTGTATCCAACCCATTCTACTGTAAGATGTAAACTTTGCTAGAATAAGACACTGTGTGTGTAAAGTGCTGTCACGTTGCAGCTGACTTATGGTCAGTGGTGGACTGGCCATTGTGTCAGTTTGCCCGATGGCAAGTGGGCCCTGTGGGCCCCTGATGAAGTGGGCCCCCTTCAACATTAGACAATATGTTAAAAATAAAAATGAATAAAAAATGAATGATAGCCTTATAGTTGTGGGTGGGCCCCCTTTGTCTCCTGGCAACCAATATTTTTAGACCCAGGCTGCCACTGCTTACGATGACCCCAGCAAGGGTGTTTCAAGGCAAGTAAGAAGCAGAGATGGTTTGCTATTGCCTTCCTCTGCAATCTTAGCTGGAGGTCTCCCTTCCAAGTACCAAAATAAGACACTGGCAGTAGATAATAAGCAGCTGGTTATCTGGCCCAGTGATTTTTCACAAATATAACTTTTCTTAAATCAGAGATGATGGGTTTGTTGGCACTCCTTATCTTTTCTTCTCAGTTAACAGTTCAGGCAACAAGTATCTAAGATGGGTGTGCCGAATCTATATAACGTTTTCACAATATACAAAATAAGTTGCTACAAGGCTAGCAGTATCTTTCCCCCCCCTGCATTTTGTTGTAAAGTGTTCTCAATAATATGTGAGTAAAACGCCACAATATACTGTCATCATTTCTCGTGAAATATTTAAGCCATCCCTTCAAACCTATTTTCAGTTGCTATCCTTCTTTTCTGATTTTAACTTTAATTGTAAATGACATGAAAAATAATGTGAAATCATTCTTGCAGATGCATATTATCAAGGAAAGAGATGAGAAAAGTGTTCTTACAAGACAATAAAGTCTTATTAAAACTGCTATGCAATAAAACTTACACTGCACAAGAATCCTGGGAAAGAATCTTCATAAACTAATAGTACCTTATTAAAGTCAATGGGAGAGTGGCAGTATTTTCAATAGCTTCTAGTCTTGCATCAAAATCCTATTTCTCTGATCTGTATAACCAGCTTTAACTCGGTACAATCCAGATACCATTTTATTAGGAGATAGTGCTTTCTTTCCAGCCTATCTGTGAAATTGTTAACATATATTCACTTCTAGATGAATATGTAAAAACCTATGTGAGCAACTTCAACTTTGGATAAATATATGTTCATTTATGGCCTAGTTATGACCAAGCTTCTAATATCACAATATCCAGCTCAGGTTCTGTTGAATTTAAGAGTTCTACTTGGCCCTTCAACAAGACCAGTTACCTTGGGAAACTTTACAGAGGATTATTAGCAGAGTATCTCCTGTACTAACAAGCTGATCCACCAAAATATTAACATCATGGATTAATAGTTACAACTAATTAACTTATGATGCTGTATATCCTCAATACACTAGATCCTCTAGATTGCCAGCTTTCAGTTTTAAAAAAAATAAACACACTTGAACGGTGACCTTTCTAGAAGGATCATATCAAACCAGGTGTAGGAAAGAAGGCTTAAAATACACATGCAGCACATGCTATATGCTTCCCTAGTCTTAGTTATATCTCCAAGTATGTTTCCATCTCCACACAAATACTACCTTTCCATCAAATACATGAAGTGTAAGTAAGCTACCTGTGTAATTCACTTCATTGCTAGAGCACAGCAGACTGTGGTGGTGAAACCAGTAGATAAGATCCAAGGTTTCAACCTTGTACATTCAAAAGAAGCTAACCTGTATCAGTTTTAGGCATTGCAGCCAGTCTTATCTGCCTGCATATGTCAGCATGCACTCTACTGGGAATGTATTCACTCCCACAACAGGGTCCTTGGATCTGAGCTTTTGAAATATGCTCTTATTTTCTCTGCCTTTAAAATGCCTATTTGGTTGCTCCTTCAAAGTTGGGTTGTGCATACCGTTAAATACCACCGTTAAGTGAGCAAACTTCACAATTTAAATCATCGGCAAAGCCATTTTAGCTTGACTTTGATCTTGTATTTCTTTTTGCATCAAGCCTTTCACAGAACTGCAATGCAGCCCTGAGAAATGCCACAAAAGGTACATAACACTGGATTCTGTTCTCACTGAATGATGAATGTACACTTACAAGGCAGGAAGGCCATGCGTCATTGTTATGCAAAGAAAGCAAAACTGAACGGAAGTTGAATTTCCTTATACTTCAAGATGGATTCGCTCTCTCTCTCCCATCGACAATAAATTACTTTATTTAAACTGGTGTTAAACAGTATGTCTCTCCATCAGATGTGTGGAGCCAGCACTTTCATTTCTAAAGTCACATCTATCAAAAGAAGTGGGTGTGTGTGTGTGTGATTGTGTGTGAGAGAGAGAAGAAGAAGAGTTGGGTTTTATATGCCAACTTTCTTTACCACGTAAGGAAGAATCAAATTGGCTTACAATCTCCTTCCCTTCCCCTCCCCACAACAGACACCCTGTGAAGTAGGTGGGGCTGAGAGAGCTCTAAGAGAACTGTGACTAGCCCATGTTCATCCAGCTGGCCTCATGTGTAGGAGAGAAACAGGCAGACACAAATAGAGACAGAGAAGGGAAGGGAGGTGTGGTTGTGAGCGAATGAGGTAAAATTATAATGGTATTATTTCAGTAGCTTTACTACAGATTTATACTCTACAATCTGGGATCAAAATATGAGTTGGTTTCTTTTGGGACACACAGGAAGAAAATTAGTTAAACAACATAAAATCGCCCACGGTTTGTTATTCAGACTATCTAGTTTAACTGGGTCAAAGGCACTGCCAGTTGTACACTGATCTAATAGTGCAATGTAGTCTAATGATTCAAGGTAGTGTTTGTGAGTGCTATCCTAAGGAGAGTTGCACCCTTCAAAGTCAATTGAAATTATTGAGCTCAGTAGGGTATAACTCTGCTTAGGATGGCAGTGTCATTAGTCATCTTCTGTGACATCCTTGATTTACCTGGGGGTGGGTGGGAAACTAATCAGCAAACTTACATTTTGGTGAACATTTGGAGCCTTTAATTGAAGGGGTGAAAGAACGAAAAGTTATTTGCTACTAGGCTTGGCAGAACAACGCTCTGAAGGATTTTCCATGATAAAGTGCAATCATACTGATTTATATTAGGGATACTCTCTTCTGTATGGCCATTGGCCATTTTATGAGGTAACTTGATCTCATTGATTGATTTTTCCCGTTGCAGAGAAAATACTGGGCTTCCATTCCAAGTGCCATATATCCCCCATGTCGCACAGTAGCAGCTGCTGAGAAACTCCTCAGTGGAGTCTTGTGGCATCTTAAAGATTAATATGTTTTTATTCTATAAACTTTCCTGGAGTGGAGGGAACACTTCACCAGATGCATGCAGGGGAACCACAATAGGCACACACACACATATTTGTATGTGAGGTTATGAAGCAAAAAAAAAAAAGTCAATGGGGCCATGCTATGCAAGCCATATGGGGTGAAATATAATTACATAAAATGCAGTTCTAATCAAGAAAGACCATTCATAATAGCAGTAATTGGCAATCTTCCTAGTTTTTGCTAAGCTAGTTAGGCCTTTGTGCTCTAACCTTGAGTAATCCCGTTGGGTGACATAGATATGTTGGAGAGGAGGGTTGGTTTTTATATGCCGATTTCCCCTGCCTTTTAAGGAGAATCAAACTGGCTTACAGTCTCCTTCCTTCCCTCTCCCCACAACAGACACCTTGTGAGGTAGGTGGGGCTGAGAGAGCTCTAAGAGAACTTTGACTAGCTCAAGGTCACCCAGCTGGCTTCATGTGTAGTAGTGGGGAAACCAACCTGATCCACCAGATTAGAGTCTGCTGCTCAGGTGGAGGAGTGGGGAATCAAAGAGTCCACCGCTCTTAACCACTACACCACACTGGTTCTCCGAGTTGGGCAAGGCAAGGAGGACAAGTGAAGCCTTATTGGTGGCTGCTGTACCAACAGTTGAGTGTTACTCACTTTGTCAGGGTGAATAACAACAACAAAAACAACAACAACAGTAACCCCTCCCCTTTTAACCAATATTCTTTATGCCTTTAAAAATCAATCAAAGGTAGCCTTTTTGACAAACACAATTCATAGTCTGGCCCTCATTATTAGTATTATGAAATAGAGTCTCCAGAATATTTTCTAAGGTTAAAGAAAAACGATGAAATTTTGAATGCACTTTCAAATAACCTTTTTGTTCAGGTTTTTTTTTTTTTTTTTTTTTTTTTTGAGGCAGATCAAGCTGCTATGAAAGGACAGATCCTGCATTCCTTGCACAGGCAATCCATGTACCTCTTCCATTGTAGACCTTGCTGTGTGATAACATCTGCAACTGTGTTACATTAATGCAGAGATGACTTCTAGATTATCAGGTTTTTAAAAAATCCTTTCTATCCATTGCAAAGGGAGAGAAGTTTTGTCACAATAAAAAAGGAAAAAGAAGCAATTGCTCATCTCTAAACTGGCAGTATGAAATGAATACATTTATAAGCAATCCTGTGCTTCAGGACACTATTATTCTTAACTATTATCATATCATTCTATATTCTAATAGTGAAGTTGGCCAAATCTTTGGATACTTAAATGCAGTGACTGGAGCTGTGAATGGCAAGGCAAGTTTCTACAAACCTGAAAAGGGCCCCAGGTTTGTAGGAAAATGTGAAACATTTAAAAACAATATACTGGGAGGGCTTAAACAAAAAATGATAAAAAGAGCTCCTGCATCTTTAAGCAACGGATTTCCTCAGTGGCTGTTGCTAGGCAATCACAGCATTCCAGGCTTGCTTCTGTCTGTAAAAGTTTCTGTTTGCAAAGTATAGCTGTACTATTAGTTGGCACATGGAAGGGGGCTTCAAGAGGACTCTGAAACAATGGATCTTCATGGACAAACTGACCCAGCTGTTTTTGAAGAGCTCAGTGCATGGTCTGACAAAAGTGGAATCCTGTAACTATGTTGTGCTTTTTTATCCATGCCTCCTTGATTCTGATTTATTAGTTTACTTCATCGTTGCATTTTTAAATGTACCTCTAGAACCATGAGATCTTGGATTTTAAAAAGATTTCCTACCCTCAGAGTAGAGATAGCTGGTACCTATCATACATTACTATAAAAAAGTAGGCATGGGATGGATTCTGCAGCCTTGATTGTGCATACTGGTTTACTAAAATTAGAGCTAATATATGCCATGGCAGCCACAGACATCTATTAAAATCCAAGTCCATTTTAGTTTGTGTAATCCAGAATGAAGCTTTGACATGACAGGCATTAAAGATTCAGACTGTTTGCACAGATCACTTTTTCACAGTCTTTGCAATGACTTATGGGAGAGTTAAGTTAGAAGCAACAATAGATGTGAAAACTCAAATTGGAGACACAATTAATGGGCCAGTTTACACTCTGTTGTGTGACACCAAGCAATGTTTCACTGGGTATTGAACTGAAGTATAACTGTAAAAAAGAGAGTGTGTTACATGGTTAGAAACATCTTTGTGTATAGTAACAGGTTTTAGTTGACAATGACAGTTTTATGTTGACTATTAGTCACTTCCTTTACCCTCTACATTTTTTATTCCCTCAGTATAACAGGGAACCAAACACTTACAACTGATGAAGTGAAGTGAAAAATTTCTTATCTTAGAAGGAACCCAGTTCCATTACTTGCCTCTAACAATACACAATGGAGAACTCTACAGACTGTCTAAAACCCACTAATAATGCTTAGTGCTTTTATATCATTTGTACTGAGGAAGCAACCAAAGCACCCTAAACCTCTTTCAACAATAGTGGGAGTATCGTTCCTATCTCAAAGCAGAAGATGAGTAGCAGAAACCTTGTCCTGGCATTCAGCATGTTCTCCTTTTCCCAGATCGATACCCTTCTGTGGGGTTCTCTTTTGTTCTAGTACGCAATGATCTAATACTGAGTGGAAGCCAATAGTTCTGCTTATCTGACTTCCATTTAAATAATGAGATGTCTATAAAGTTACTTGAATGGGCTGGTTCACACATTCGACTGAAGGACAGATGCCTCTGTGTGCTGTGTGAGTGGGTATGTGTGTGGGTGGGTGCCCCCGTGTTTAATTGCATGATTCTCAAGCCCTCTATGCAAAGTTATATAGTGCCTTGATTCTCACTCTTATGAAGCCTTTGTGTGTAAAAGCCTTTATGCACTATACTAGGCTTACATGTTGCATTATATATGGACTGGAGATAGAGAATACATTCTTTATTCTACCACCTGAAGAGACTCTTCAGCCAGGGGAGAGTGCATAGATGTTCCTGTGGGTCAATGTGGTGAAGTAGTTAGAGCGTTGGACTAAGGTTAGGGAGAACTAGGTTCTTAGTCAGCCTTGGAACTCACCAGTTGACCTTGGGCCAGTCACTGTCTCTCAGCTTAGCCTATCTCACAAGATTGTTGGGAAGACTAAATAGAGGAGAGGATAATTACGTACAAGACACTGAAGTCCTTGGAGAAAGGGTGGAATGTATTCAATACATGCCATATAGTCATTAACTTAGTCATTGATTACTGGGTATATATAGGTTTGAGTGGTAAAAGGCCCATTGCGATGCGGCACTTCCAGGTATAAACCAGAAGTGATGTGATTGCATCGGTGCAGCCATGCACTCGAGATCTTTGCCTCACCTCTGCCCCAAAAACCCTCCGCCGGAGGAGAGGGAGGACCTGGCAACCCTAGCAGGGGACTACCTTTATCTTTTAAAGCATAATTTATATTATATTGCTAAGATGCATTGTATTATCTAAATTGTTGTATTTTTGGTTGTGAGCTGCCCTGAGCCTAACTTTGGTCAGGAAAGGGTGGGATAGAAATAAAATACATACATACATTTTATTTTAGTTATTCCTTCACAAATGAGTGGGCTTAAATGCTGTTTTAGCAGCACTGACTTACATTCCCTGCAAAATGCAGGCAACCAAAAGAAAATTGATGTAGTCCAGCATCACCTTTACCTATTTTATAATGACATACAACTCCAAATTCTATATATTACCAGATCCAAACTGAGAACTCAACAGGCCTTGTGTTACAAATTACCAGTTTGTAGGAAATGGCTGACAAGAGTGCTAAAAAAAGTGTACAACTGAAGAAATGCAGCGCCTGAAACACAGATAACTAGTGGACAAGGGGTAATTCTCTGTGAATCGCTTGCTTCAATACTCCTGTTCCTTCTCCTCAGGATGAGCTTTATGAAGCTTAGTATGATTGTTGCCCAGGAGACACAACTGCTTTAGGTTGTAGGTTATTAAATATTTTAATTTTTCTGAACAAAGCTCTTCTCATTTTCTCTTGGAGAAGCTTTTACTACTCCCGAAAACAATGGCTGGCTGTTTTTTGTTGTTGTTGTCATTAAACTGAACAATAGCTACAATAAATCTGGGAGAGGAAGGATCGCTTTGGTGGGAGCAAAAGCTTTTGTGTGTGTGTGTGTGGGGGGGGGGGATTGTGCACATATACATGGCATTTTAATCACAACAATTTTTAGATGTCCTTTTGTTGTAACGGAGAAGCCCCATAGTTCACAAAGACAACACAACCCTGGATCAGAATGTGCAGGAATAAAATAAATGGTGTGTGAGAATCATCTGTTGTCTGTAGGCAGCAGCTTGGCAGCAATTCAGCTTGCTTACAATCTTGACAGGCATCTCCCTCCCTGATGGTGAAGCTAACGTGCCTCAGCAGTAGTTGCAGAAGCAGCTCGGGGTGATTAAATCTCACTCTTCCTGTCAGGAAATTGTCCGTGATGTCTTGTCTCACAACTACATTATGTCTCATTACAAGTCCTCTCTGCTATAGAGATTGGACTTCAGCAGCTGTGTTGGGGGAAATGTCCAGCATTTCTCTTGTTAAAGACCCCCAGTCCTTACATTCCAAGTGACATATGTTACAGAAGATGTGTTTTTGCAATCCTGAGTGTTTTAGAAAGAAGCATTTCAGGAAATGGATACCCTTTCTTATATCTATCTGCATAGTAATTTTCTTCCCGGAGTTGGGGGGAGTTAGTGCCTATAGATTGTAGCACAGAATCCCTAGGCATGTTATTGGCTACTTAGAGAATGGAGAGATGAGCTTCCTCTGGATATAATGAAAGAAGGTGGATGAAGCAGACAGTGACATTATGAAAATGGGAAACCGTGGCCCTGTATTATTATTGTTTGGCTAGTTGTCCACCAGAAATGGTTGTGGGTTTCATTCTCTTGGCAGAAACAATGGTTGCTTATAGAGGGTTTGAACTTCTGACCAGGCCTTACAAACAAAGTCTGAGACTCTTGACCTAGGGCAATAGTAATGGAACAGACAGAAACAAGTAAAATAATTCAGAGTTAACAGAACAAGAGAGAAAAGCATGGAGGGTTAATTTTTCAAGCTCATTATGAAGAAACATCACAATATAAGTTTTGACCTTTCAACCCCACCTCCACCCTCCATGCTGGCACTTCCTTCTGAACGTTCCATAACACCATGACAGAGATATTTAATCACTTCTTGGGGAAGGACTAAAAAACAAACAAATATAGATTTAATAATATGGTGTCAAACATCATTGTATCTCATCCTAAGCAGGGAAAGGAGAAGGCAAAAGCACTGACAGAGGAAATGAAGTGAGGGAAGAGAAATAGTTGTGAGCCAACGTTTCTAGAGGCCAAGATTCGATTCTCTAGATATCCTCCCCTTCAATTCAACTTTTTAAAAGGTGTTGCCAGTCAGAGTAGACAATACTGACTTCGATAGCCCAATGGTCTAATTCAGTATAAGGCAGTCTCATGTGCTCATGTCTGTGAGATCACCAAGTTTCCAGGGCACCAACTGTGACATTATCCTCCAATGCTATCCTAAGCACATTTACATCCTTCTAAATTAATTGAAGTTAATGGGCTTAGAAGGGTGTAACTGTTTCAGATGGTACTGCAAACCACTTCAGTTAGTCTACATCTAGTATTTATGACAAGTCATGTAATTTCTTGGGTTGTTTATTGCTTGCTGGTGCATCTTTTCTATATAGGCTCAAAGAAAAACTTGTTTCCTGATTGTGTTATGGTCAGACAGACTTGAAACCTACCACAGCAAAGTAAGCCAGGGGCACCTTTTCTGATTTTAAGGGCAGTGAGAATGCAGGGAAACTCAGCAAGATCTAAAGATTCGTTTTTCAATAAGACATTCAAGGTTAAATTGGGAAAACAGCCTTTTTTGCAATTTTTTAATATTTCCTATTAATGTTAGTGATTCTATCAGCACAAATGAAAGGTGTGTGTGTGTATGTTAAGTGCCTTCAAGTTGCTTCAACTTATGGTGACCTTGTGAGTTATGGCCTCCAAAAGGTCCTATCATTAATAGCCTCTCTCAGGTCTGACAAACTGAGGGCCATGGCTTCCTTGACTGAATCACACCTTCTTGTGTTGTGTCTTCCTCTTTTTCTGTTGCCTTCAACTTTTCCTAGCATTATTGTCTAGCATTATTTTAGCATTAAAGATTTACCCATTTATAAAGTGTGTAGATCCTGTGAGCAGGCTAGAGATACCAATGCTTCTGGACTGTAGTCATATTTGGTCTGCAGATCAAGCTAGACCAGATATTCCATGTTTGATGCATCAAAATACTTCTAATTTGTAAACAGTAGCCATGCAAGGACATGATTCAGCTTGAGAGCCATTGTGCAGCTCAGGGCAAGGGTTTAAGGACCTCCCCCTTTGGTTTCCCAACCTGAAATGGTCCTGTGGAGTCATTGTACTGGCCTGTTCTTCCCCACAGGGCCAACTGCAGCTCCATAGAGCCCTCTGAAGTCAGGACAATGGCAGTCTCAATCCAAATTGCAGCCCTGCCAAATGGCTATTTACAATGGGGAAAAAAATTCTTATGAGTCCCGAATCCCAAACTGCCAGTAGTGCATCTAATCAAGTTTGAAAATGGTGCTGCTCCCTTGCTGTCTATGGTACCCATTGGTAGAAGCTGTCAACATATGTCAAAGTTATGCCTAGTCTGCAGTTTGCTAAACAGATCATACTGATCAGAGTGACAGCTAAGTCATGTGATGAGGCTGGTCTGATCCAGTTTGTACAGCCAGGAATGGGGATTTCCAGAATGACTCATCTCAGGTGAACTGTGATTGGTCATGAATGTGTATATAAGTCTGTATAGTGAATGTAAGTTACCTATTGCCTGAAATATATATGCTGGCGAAGCACTTTGATGCTCAGAGCTGTGAATGTTAACAGCCAAAGGACTCTGTGTAGATATTGTAAATAAACTGTACATAGCAGAACTGCGTGGTGTGAAGTTGCTACCAGGTAAACTCCTGAAGTCCAGACAAGCTGCGCGCGACAGGGTTATCGGCCCAGATAGACTGCGCTGAGAGCTGGAGGTTCTATTGGAGTTGGTGAGCTACTGCCGTGAGTTGCTGCTGTGAGTGGTTTGGATGTCTACAGAGGCCAGCGACGCTGAGGACCTTGATGTACAGTCTGCAGACGGTTCAGTTGTTTCTGACAAAGAGTCGGAGGAGGAACCAGGGGAAGATAATCAGCTACTGCCGGTGAGCGAGGATATCATGGCGCAAGCTGTTTCTGCCCTGCTGGTTGATAAACTGACCGCAGATAACTATGCTGTTTGGTCTCTGCGAATGGAGCATTATCTTAAGCGTGAGTCATTGTGGACGTATGTGGATTCTCCCCCACAAGCTCCCACGCCTGAGGAAAGTTTAAAAGACCAGAAGGCATTGGCCACGTTGATATTAAGTGTTGCTGATGACCAGTTGGTGCATGTGGCGGGACAGGGGTCAGCTAAAGATGCCTGGAATAGCCTCAAGGCTGTATATGTGCAAGACACGGCTGGATCTCTTATTTCCCTGATGAGAAGGATTTATAGAAAGACTATGGAGCCAAATGAGAGTGTCAGAGCTCATTTGAATACCTTAGCCACGTATTTTCAACTGCTGGCTCAGAGGGGAAAGCAGATTTCTGACCAGGACCAGGTGTTTATAGTTTTAAGTTCCCTGACGGAGCGTTTCGACCCACTTATCTCAGCCCTTGAATCTGTGGATGCAGCAACGTTATCTCTGCAATACCTCACAGGGAGGTTATTATCAGAGGAGACGAGATATATGCAACGGGAGTTGGCAGCCGGCCAGACCGGGAGCTGTGCCAAGCAAGAGATAAGGAAGGATACAAGCCTCAGCTGTGAAGCAAGTAAGCCTATACCTATGGTGTTACGTGAAAAGAGATGTTTCAGATGTGGGAAAGAGGGACACATTCAAAGATTTTGCCCTGCTGCAAGGAAATACAAAGGAGGAAAAAAGACTCAAGTTGTGACCAAACAGCAAGCTACGCTGGTGAGAGTGAGTCCAGACTCCCTGAATGACTCTTGGATAATTGACTCAGGAGCTTCACAAATATTTGTGAGGGAGGAAAGGTTACTAATGAACTCACATCAATCGGCGTTAGGTCATGTAAGTTTGGCAGATGGACGTTCTGCAACTGTTTCCTGTGAAGGAAGTGTAATGTTTGGAAGTTTAAACCATACATTCAATGATGTGCTTTGTATACCCTCTCTTGAGAAAAACTTATTAAGTATAAGTGCACTAGATTCTGCTGGATTCAGTGTAACTTTCAGAAATAAGTGCTGCAATATTCTCAAAGGTGATAAAGTTATGGCAGTGGGGAATTTGAAAGATAATGTGTATGTGCTAGAGAACATGGCAGGTAAAGCACAAACAGTGTTAAATAAAAACCCTCACCATAAGTGTATACATTTGCTACATAGAAAACTTGGCCATGTGGGTTGGGGTACCTTGAATAAAACTCTTGCCATGTTGGGCAAAGAGAAGGTTGAAGGGTGCAAAACATATCTGGATTGTGATGTGTGCAAGCAAAGTAAGTCCAAAGCACACCCAGTTGCACCAAGGAGTGACAGAGTAACAAAAACCCCTCTATATCTTATACATAGTGATCTGGTAGGCCCTTTCCCAGACAGTATATCTAAAAGAAAATATCTTCTTCTTTTGATAGATGATGCCACAAGGTTCACATGGGTGTATCCCATAGCAAAGAAGTCAGAGGTGTGTGATACTATAAAGATGTGGGCTAACAATGTGCAAAGGCAATTGGGGCATAAAATTTGTAAGTTCCAAAGTGATTTTGGGGGCGAGTACATGTCTGGTGAAATGGCTCATTGGTTTAAGACTCAAGGTATTGAACACAGAATTGCAAATGTATCTATGAGTCAAGAAAATGGTGTTGCAGAGAGAAAGGCAGGAGTACTGCAAACAATGATAAAATCAATGCTACTTGATGCTGGATTGCCAAAAATGTTCTGGGCTGAAGCGGCAAAAAATGCTTCTTATATTTCAAATAGAATTTGGACAAGTGCCACAAATAATATTCCATACAAGGCTTTGTATGGGAAAGATCCCAGTTTGGATCATATCAGGATATTTGGCAGTAAAGCATGGGTAAATATACCACTGAAACAACGGAGGAAAGGTGGTGAAAGAGCAAAAAAGTTGACATTCCTGGGGTATCAGACAGGAATGAAATCTTACCGTTTTGTAAATAACCAGAATGCATTAAGTTTCAGTCGTTCAGCTTCATTCTGTGAGGATGCTAATTGGCCTAAGATACATGCAAACCAATTACCATCCACAGTAATGTTACCTATGGATGATAATTCTGAAAATATGCCAGAGGTGAAACAGGAGGTGCAGTCACCAATACATGCAGACTCTGAGAGTGTGCAAAGTGCAGATCAGAGAGTAGTACCAAGAGTGTCCTCTAGATCTACAAAAGGTATTCCACCTCAAAAGTATGGTGTAACTGCTAACCATGTGTTTGTTAAAGTTCCAACTGATTACAATGAAGTGTTAAGTCTAGCCTCAGAAGAGAGAAATGCCTGGCTGCAAGCCATGGAGGCGGAATATAACTCATTGGTGTCAAATGAAGTATTTTCCTTATCTGAATTGCCAGCAGATAAGAAAACTCTGAGTTGCCGTTGGTTGTACAGACTCAAAACCTTGCCAAATGGGAATGTTAAATATAAGGCAAGATTAGTTGCAAGGGGATTTACGCAGGTGGTCAGACAGGAAACATCTAGGCCCAATTAAGAATTACCTAGGGGTGCAAGTCTCCAGAAATGAGAATGATTGGTGTGCACTAAGCCAGGAGACTGAAATGTTTGAATACTGAAAGGTTTCAATAGTTAAAGAAATGGCTGTGTTTAACAAACGTTTGACTAGGGAGGCGTGTCAACATATGTCAAAGTTATGCCTAGTCTGCAGTTTGCTAAACAGATCATACTGATCAGAGTGACAGCTAAGTCATGTGATGAGGCTGGTCTGATCCAGTTTGTACAGCCAGGAATGGGGATTTCCAGAATGACTCATCTCAGGTGAACTGTGATTGGTCATGAATGTGTATATAAGTCTGTATAGTGAATGTAAGTTACCTATTGCCTGAAATATATATGCTGGCGAAGCACTTTGATGCTCAGAGCTGTGAATGTTAACAGCCAAAGGACTCTGTGTAGATATTGTAAATAAACTGTACATAGCAGAACTGCGTGGTGTGAAGTTGCTACCAGGTAAACTCCTGAAGTCCAGACAAGCTGTGCGCGACAGAAGCATGCATATATTTTGAATTAGTTCAATTTCCCAACTGGCTATTAAAAAGATTTTGCACGTTGAACATGAGTTTGGTATGAAACAAACTGTAAACCTATGCTTAGGAGATCAACTGCAGAATCCTAAGAACATGTTCCTGGGAGAAAGCTCCATTGAATAAGCTTGAGTAGGATTCTAAGGACTACACCTGTTTAGGATTGCTCTCCAGTTTATGACCTTGATGACAAGTTCCAAACTGTTTGATTTCCCCCTTTAAAAGCTAGGGCAAACAAAGGTTTTCCTTCAATATACAACTTGCAAAGCCTTCAGAATAAAGCAACTTTAATTTTTAACTATGGTCTAATCGACCTCATGGGGAAGATTAGCTGTTTCATTTTTGGTAGAACACATTACAGCTAAGAACGCAGTGTGTGTGCAATATTTAAGCCACATAATTCTCTACTAATAACTAAATAATGTATTAAAATAAGGGCAGTCTTTGCTTCAGAAGAGTGCTTGATAAAGCATACGAAGGATTTAACTTCTATCATGGTAAATGTCAGCTGATAGAAAGCAGAATTTGGTGATGGTCTGTTACTATAGTAAAGGAATCAGAAACTGAAAGGGCCCTGAAGATAATCTTCTGTCCTTCAAGCAGAAGCAAAACAGGGACATTGAGTGATCCATTGCAGTAAATATAACCAGGAGTCTCATGGCACCTTAAAGGCCAATGTTTAGAAGTCATATACTGCCACACCTCATTTTATTGCGCTTCGATGTATTGCGCCTCACGGATATTGCATTTTTTTACAGTCAGCAGCCATCAACATTGAGGCAAGACCCTCCATCAGCAAAAAGATTATGACTTGCTGAAGGCTCAGTTGATGGTTAGCATTTTTTAAGCAATAAAGTATTTTTTAATTAAGGTATGTACATTTATTTTAGACATAATGCTATTGCACCCTTAATAGACTACAGTATAGTGTACACATAACTTTTATATGCACCGGGGGAAAAAAAAAAATCACGTGACTTGCTTTATTGCGGTGGTCTGGAACGGAACCCGCAATATCTCCGAGGTATGCCTGTATTAGAAGACAGACTAATAGTGCAATCCTAAACAGTTACACCCTTCTAATCCATTAATTTCAAGGAATTTAGAAGGGTGGATCTCTGTTTAGGAGTGCATTGTAAGGCTACACCCCTACTGAATACAGTGGGGTTTATTTCTGAGTAAAGATGCAAAAGGTTGGGGTGTACAAGATAGGGTTGCCAACCTGAAGGTCTCTTGGAATTATAACTGATTTCCAGACTACTAAAATGTCAAATGTCTTTCCCCTCTCTAGTGCCATTTGGAAGGAAGAAAAGAGATAAATCTTGTAAGGAGGAGACTCTTAACAATTAGCAAGTGAGTTGGATGTCAGGAATCTCTTGTTATGAGATAGAAGTCCGTGTGCGGCTTTCTGCGTTAAAACAAGGAAAAGTGTTTAACTTTACTGATAGGTACATGTACACAACCTTGTTTACAAGTTCAGCTCTATTTTAGGTGGCTGACAAAGAAGCATAACAGGAAAATTAACTTTTATTAGTTTTTTTCTTCATAATTTGTTTTTCAGACATTTTCTGTCAAGGCACCAAAATCAATAGCGGCACATTGATAGAACCCAGATTGGTTTGAAGCTCCACCAGTATCCAGGCAGTCAAGTGTGATGTATTTAATTCATGCAGCACTTATTACTTTCAAGCTTTGCTTGTCAGCAGGAAAAAAATACGGATGTGAAAAGCAATCAAGCAGCTCTGAATAGAAGAGACAAATCTTTCAGTGTGTTTATTCCCTTTGGTTTAGGTTACCTTACGCCTGTTATATGACGATTGAAAATGGCAGCTGCTTACTCATGTGATCTAAGATACTAATTTCATTGGTCGCCTGCCAAAATGGGAACCTGTGGTTTAGCAGATGGAAACTTGGCTTGAATTTGGGTTCTGTTCCCTCCTTCCTAGCTCCACAGCCATGAATTTTCCTCTCTCATGCTCAGCTCCCCATCTCCGTCTCTACTATAAAATGAGTAGCCTACCTTATAGCTTGCTATAAGTGCCCAGACAAGAAAAGGTTCAGAAACAAAAATGTAAATTAAAACAAATAGCCAGTAGAAACACTACTATTCAAATTGCAGGGCACAGGATCAAAACTCTGTATCAGGAGACTAGACATCATGAGAAGTCTGAAAAGAGTGAACTAATGGGATTTTTTGCTCTGTATTTCCATGGAGCTGTAATGTAACCTTAATTAATTTTCATCATTTGCAGTGTCACTGAACTCAAACAGGGACACACTAGATATTACATGACCGACGTGTGTAGCAATATCCTGACAATCAGGCACTTCAGGCTGTGAGATCAGGTGGAGAACTGGAAGAGGAATTGCCGCTGCTCTTAAACACAGTTATGACCAATAGCATTTAGATCAGTGGGGTCCAAACAGAATTATATATTTGGGAATGTTTACTTAATTACACATGAACACATGAAGCTGCTGTATACTGAAACAGACCATTGGTCCATCAATGTCAGTATTATCTACTCAGACTGGCAGCAGCACTCTAGTCTCAGACTGAGGTCCTTCATATCGCCTATTGCCTGGTCCTTTTAACTGGAGATGCTGAGGACTGAACTTAGGACCTTCTGCATGCCAAGCAGATGCTCACCCACTGAGTCACAGCTCTTCTCCAATTCTCTGCATTTCTCTCCAAAGAAACCAAAGTGCCTTACACCAACAGAAAGTTACAATTTAGAAGATGAAGAAGAGTTGGTTTTTATACCCCACTTTTCTCTACCTTTAAGGAGTCTCAAAGCGTCTTACAATCACCTTTCCTTCCCCTCCCCACAGCAGACACCTTGTGAGGTAGGTGGGGCTGAGAGAGTTCTGAGGGAACTGTGATTGATCCAAGATCACCCAGCAGGCTTCATGTGGAGGAGTGAAGAAACAAACCCAGTTCACCAGATTAGAGTCTGCTGCTCATGTGAAGGAATGGGGAATCAAGCCTGGTTCTCCAGATTAAAGTCCACCATTCTTAACCACTACACCACACTGACTCTCAAACAAATAAAATAATCAGCTATATCTTAGGCAGGTGCTGGATTCTGTGGGGCCAATCAACCAAGGTGATAGGGCATGAACCAAAAGCCAAGAGCCTTTTAGCTTGTGCCTG
The DNA here is from genome assembly GCF_029931775.1 of Euleptes europaea. NCBI lineage: Eukaryota > Metazoa > Chordata > Lepidosauria > Squamata > Sphaerodactylidae > Euleptes > Euleptes europaea. Next base: position 30,432,348 of record NC_079320.1, on the reverse strand, counting down.
GCCACACCCAAGCTTTACACCTGGAGACAGGAAGGGAAAATAAATGATTAGTTCAGACATGACAGCTGACAGCAATGTTCTTCCCAATCTTCCCTCAGTCTTGCCCTGTAATTATTTACCTTCTCGAATCATAATAAATTGTAAAGCCTTAAAATAATGGGATGCAATCCTGCAACTGAATGCCCACATTTCATATAGCCCCCCTTTTGCCGGAGTAAGCATATACACCTTGGCTTTGTTTGTGTGGAGTCTTTAAACACTAATCTTACTGCATGAATAGAAATGCATGTATTTTGTACTGAATGACAGGTTTACATACAAGATCTGCATTCAGAAGTACTTCTAATAATGTAGTCATTCTGTCAAAGACCAGTGCACAACCTGCTGCACAGTAATACATTTTCCCTGTGAAAGAACATGCCGCATGAGAAAGAGGGATTATTATTATCCCCCCTTAACAGATGGGCTGCAAAGGAATAAGGAGTATTAACAGCTTGCACAAGGTCTCAGGGGGAAGATACCTGGGGAGAGAAGAGGGGAAAAAAAGACAGGAACACAGCACAGATTTCCTGCTTCCTTGTGTCAAGTTACAGGTAGAATTTCGCTCAAATGGTCCAGCAAATTTCAGGATTTTATGTGATTTTATGTTTTGGGGTAGTTCATTGTGCTGTTATTAAGAAATGGGAATTTTATTTTGACTGAAAGAAGGGGAGGAATCCAAACTTCGTTTTAAAAAAGACTTTCTTTTTCTCAGAAAAAGCTCCGAAGTAGCAGCAGGCAGGAAACAGTTGAATCCCTGCCGCTTCAAACACTGCTTCACGATTGGCTGTGAGACATGCCAATCATCTGTGTTTCCCCTATTTCTGTTTCTGTTTCTCCCAGAAGAGGAATGGGAAAAGGCGGGTTCATTTCGCTTCGATACAGGGCTGAAAGAAGAGTAAATAAGGTATCATCCGTTTGCGAAGATTTGATCCTGGGTGAAACTGGGAGGGAACTGGGCTGGAATGGATCTGGAACTGGGCTAAATGACCATGCATTTTAGGCCTATGTCTCAATCACTCTCTGGCCAGATGAAGCCCAGAACCAGGTGGCTTTTCTTTTTCTGCAGACTTTTTAAGCCCGGGACTAAGCAGAGAGCCTTGCTGGTTCAATTAATTCCCATGATCAGTACACTTCTTGGCTAACTGTGACCTTGCTAGGCGTTGACCTCAGAATTCTTGGGAAGACCAGACCCTGTTTCCAGTTGCCCTTGCTCCTGAGGAGTCTGAAGACTGCAGTCGAAGACAGAATAGACTCTACTCAGTTGGATCACGGCAAGAAAGACTGGGGAGGGGGGAGAGACATAAACACACCTTTCAAGCACCTATGGTCACCATTACATGGAAGAGGGCAAAGACTTGTTCTCTGCTCCTCCGGGGGCAAGACTAGATCTAATGAGTTTACCCATAGTCCCATCAGTTCAGTATTATCATGTCTGATCTGTGCATATTTCCTCACAGCAATAGATACATTGAGTATGTGTGTGAGACACATGTTGTGTCCAAGTTGATTTGATTGGGAGTAAGAAACCTTTGGAGGGAAGGCAGCATGATCTCGTCAGATCTCAGAAGCTAAACGGTTAGTACTTGAAAGAGAGACCATCAAGGAAGACTCTGCAGAGGAAGCCAATGGCAAACCACCTCTGCTTCTCACTTGCCCTGAAAGCCCCTTGCTCATGCAATCTTGCCCAATTCCTTTTCCTCCAACAGTTCTCATTACACATGGCTTTTGTTAATGGAAGTCCCAAGTTCCCCAACATAGCCTTTTTGGTACTTGAAGGTTATCTAACCCAAGAAGCTTGTATCAGATGTGCTATGGGAGTTTTGTCCCTTTCAGACACACAGTGGCCCTTTCCTGATTGCAACCACTGCACATGGGGGGGAAGCAGCTTCAGCCTCTCCCACCCACCATGGTGTGTTCTTGGCCTTGGCCTTGTGTAACCACTTCTGGCTCTGTTGTGAAACCAGATTACTTATGTGGCTACATGCAGTTTTCTCAGTGGAGCCAACAGCAGCTCCATGGGGTTGTTTGAGGATCCAAAGACAGCATGAGGTGGAAGTCTGAAGCTGATTCTCTCTCCATGCCATAGTCCTGAACAGAAATAGGCCAGCTTCCTCCAGGAACTCCCACCACACATCTAATACAAAATTCTAACGTCGTCCACCAACGAACTCAAAAGACTTTGTAATCTTGTCCCTTAGCGATGAAGAGAGCTGATATGGAATTAACTGGTGTTTGAATTTCATTTAAAAAATTCTTAAATTTCTGATTCTTCCCTAGAGCTGGCAGCCATATGGGAGTTATGTGCACAGATTTGAGGCCAGAAATATCTGATGCGAAAGTGTTGTTCAAAATGTCTGTTCTCACATGAATATTGCATTCAGTGGCAGAAATGAATGCGCTGCTGCCCCACCAAGCATGCAGCCAGGCAGACTGAAACAACAGTAGCAAAAAGAGGTGCGAACCTCTCACCCATTCATAGGTTGTTCACTTTATAGGCTATTAGTGTTCATTTACATAGTAACAGAATCAACAAGCAAAGGAAAACACAAACACAAGCTTTCCCTTCCCCCTTCTTCTTTCTTTTAAGACAGCTGAGCTCTGTTTGGGTTTCCTCCCCACCCAAATCAATCTGACAAAACCCAAAAGGGTCCCAGATGTCCTGTGCCAGCTTAGTGGAGTTAATGGGGGGAGGAGGAGAGGGGAAGAATAGTGAGGAAAAAGAAGCATTTTCTCTAAACGGCTTCTTCTAGTCCTTTATTTCAATTTTACTGATACATTAATTCAATTGATGGGCAGTTTAGCGGCATGACATCAAATGCACGCACTCCATAAATAATGGGATTTGGCTTCCCACCCCCTGCCAAGATCTCACCACAGATTCAGCGGCCTTTCTCCTTTTCTCTTCCTTTCCTGCAGAAAATGGGTTGACTGAGTCGATAGCAAAATGTACCATATGTTCTGAAACAAGAAGGCAGAATAGAACCCACTATTATGTCTACTTTTGTTTAGCACTTGATATGTTTTTCTTTTAACTGTGCAATTTTCTTTATGGGAGGTGGGTTTTTCCCCTAGCCAAATATTAATATGCCAATGATTTCCAAAGGAGTATATTGTTATGCTTTTCTCTCTTTTTACAAGAGGAAAATATGATGATTGAAGCAAATTTGCTAAAAAGCTGATTTCTTCCTCTGCAGTACTCAGAAACAAACATTAAGGGGAACTGAAACGAGACAGAAATGAAAGGAGGCAGCATTTAGATACCGTCTAAACAATAACAAAAAAGTGGAAGGAAATAATTGAATGATATAGGGCTGATGAATGGTTAAAAAGGACAGTAAAGTAGGGGAAATTTGACATTTAAACCCAGGCTCTTAGATGGTGCCCATGGCAACTTCAGTGACGAGTTGGTAAAAACTATTCCAGCCTTTGATTGCTTTCAAGGATAATCTCCCCCTCCCTTCTTCCCCCCTGGCAACCATGACAATTTTTTTTTTTTTACTCCTTTTGGGATGGTGTAGGACTTTCATAATGGCACCAATAAATAACAGAATGTTAACGTCTTTTTGGACAGCTAGTCGGGAAATGTGACCCTTTTTGGCCACTTTTTGCACGTCTCTACAAGCAAAGCATCCTGCATTCTAAGAAGGTGGGTATTTCTGACAATTTCCTATCAAGCATTTACACCATCTTCAAGTTTCAAACCTAAATCTAGCATTAAATAAAATTCATATGAAGGAAACCAAGCTCAATTGTTCTGTCGAGCTCAGCATGTGGTATTCACGCTTTCTAAATTTAAATAAGGTTCCCATCTGTCCTATCATGCAAGAATCTCAGGGAATAGTATTGGGAGCAGAGGAAAGAAAATAAGATTAGACATATATCTGTAACTATCTGTCTGTCTGTCATTATAGATATATATGTTCTGCTTTGCTAGCCATATCATATTTAATGTTCTTGTACCAAATACAAATCTTAAAATATGCTGGCTTGTTGAGTGTGAAGCTTTTCTCTCTTGTACCTCTAAACTCCAAAATTTTCTCTGTCTACTACCTACCTCCTCCTGTAATCAGTTTCTTGTCAGTTTCTTCTTCTGTAATCAGTGTCTCCTTAAAATTCTTTTCCTCCTGTCCCAAACTCTTTAGTTGTTCCTAAGCACTCCACACACTTTTCCTGTTGAAACATACATTTAATTCTCCAACAGACTTTACAGCTATGGCAGGGGTCAAACAAACAACTATTCACCTACTCAGAAATGTTATGTTTTACAGCAGACAGAGAAATATGACTTGATATGAACTGCACTTTGCCTACTAAAGAGAGGAGAGCAGGGTTGCCAAAACTGGTTTGGGAAATTCCTGGATACATGGGATTGGTGACTGGGGAAGGTGGAGCTTGGAGAGGAGAGGGTGCTCCTGTGATGTCACATCCAGTTCAAAAATCAGCTCCTCCAACTCCTTCTTTTCTTGAGGTCACTTCCACTCAAACTTGAGGTCACTTCCACCAAATTTGCTCTAAGGAATTTAGCTTGGACCCGTTCCAGTGGGACATAACTGGACATAGAGGAGTCCAGTAAGGTTCCATACAACATCTGGGCCATCGGCTTTGCCTGAAACAATCTAAGGGCAGCTGGAATAAAGTTGGCTCCCCTTGTACGAATAATTTTACTATATTATAGGATGATCTTTCAGCTAAATTCGCAGCCTGCCTATGATGTTCCGTTTTTAGACCATCCGATTGAAAAGTCACCCCTAGGTATTTGATGGACAGTACCTGTTCGATTCTTTTCCCTTTTATATACCAGGCCCCGTTTTATGATGTTTACCAAAAGCAATCGCCTTGGTTTGCAGGGGCCCAATCATCTCTTGTTTTGCTGCCTACATGCTACTCCAAAGTCTGGGGTAAGGGGGTTGTTAAGGATTAACAGGTCAAAGGTGGCATGTTGGATGTATATGTAAGGTTGCCAGGTCCCTCTCTGCCACCGGTAGGATGTTTTTTGGGTGGAGCCTGAGGAGGACATGGTTTGGGGAAGGGAGGGACTTCAATACCATAGAATCCAATTGCCAAAGTGGCCATTTTCTCCAGGGGAACTCATCTCTATCGGCTGGAGATCAGTTGTAATAGCAGGAGATCTCCAGCTAGTACCTGGAGGTTGGCAACCCTATGTATATGGCACAGTGGGTCAAAAGCTGTGGCAGCTTGGTCTATATTAAGATCATTGTATGGTCCAGAAGGGGAGGGAAGACAGTATGGTATAGCCAGATCTCAGATGCTAAGCAGGGCTGGTACTTGGAAGGGTAACCTCCAAGGAAGACCCTGCAGAGGAAGCCAATGGCAAACCACCTCTGCTTAATCACTTGCCTTGAAAGCTCCTTGCAGGGGTTGCCAAAAGTCGGCTGCGACTTGACAGCACTTTATACACACACACATGGTACAGAAGAACAGGTGTGGCAGAAAAAAAGAGCACAATTATCAAGTCCATGAAAGAACACTAATATTAAAAGAAGGAATAAAAATTGGACAAATCTGGAATTAATAGCCTGGAGAAAGCAGATGGTGTAGTGGCTGTGATGGCCCATCAGAAATGTATCACTTCAGTTAGAATACAAACAAAGATGTCTCAATGTTCCTAATAGTAATCAAAGACTAAATGGCTTGGGAAAAAAATATGTATGGCTTATTATTTGTTCCGGCTCCTTTGCTCTTACTTAGCAATAACAAATGACCAAATTATGTTAAATGAGCTTAGTTATTTCCCTAATATTTCATTTAGAAATTGTAGCAGTTAGAAGCCACTATGAGTTTGAACAAAACACCATTTCTCTCATAATCAGAATGAAAATTGCCTCATATGTGGCCAAGCTGACAATGCTAAAGACACCTTGACATCAGAATGTCCTGTTGAAATCAGAGGCTTTCATGTTAAGTATGATTAGGATCAAAACTGACATCTGTTGTTTTATATAAGTTCACCCCATCATTTTAAAACAGGGTCCCACTTTGCAGATAATCTGAGCTAAAACTGGCATGAGAACATGACTGGTCCAAATGCAATCCCATATGGATCAAATCACTGACCTGTTTCCACTGGTGCAGAAAGATATAGGGTTGGATGCAGCCAGATTTTTCACTCACTTTCACCTATATCCTCTGCTTAGTTCAGCCTCGGTACCACATGGCTTTTGTCCATAGAGGTCCCACGATCCTAACCATACCCTTTTTTGGTAGTCAAACAAGAGGTGGTCCTCTTCTTTTCATCAGGGGGAAGGCTGGCTGGCTCCAGCTGGATCAATGATGTATATTTAGGGTTGCCAGCTCCAGGTTGGGAAATACCTGGAGATTTTTGGGGCGGAGCCTGAGGAGGGCAGGAAGGGACTTCAATACCATAAAGTCCAATTGCCAAAGCAGCCATTTTCTCCAAGCCATTTTCTCCAGGTGAACTGATCTCTATCGGCTGGAGAACAGTTGTAATAGCAGAAGATCTCCAGCTAGTACCTGGAGGTTGGCAACCCTAAGTATATTGGAAACCAAGACTTAGTCCTATCAGAAAGCAGAAGATTATTCTTTTGCTGTACCTGAATCTGGAAGCAGTGTCTTGACAAATAAAAGATACCTTCCATGAGCTTTGTGCAATATAATATAACTCTCTGTCGCAGATATAAACAAGCAAGCGCCCAAAACAATCCACACAAAGCGAAGGAGCAGCCTTTTGCTTCTCTTGCATCTGGACACAGGGTGTGATTGACAAGAAAACAATGCCATTCAAAAAAAAAAAAAACTAGGTTCCACATGAACAGGGATCCCAACTGATAAAGTAAAGCCATAGAATGTGAAGGCAAGAGTTAAGAGCCACTCGCTGAGGCTATAGAAAGCTGCTTCCTGCAGCATCCAAAGACTTTCCACCCAGGAGGACCACACAATGCCAGATCCTTCACTTGCCTATGAAAAAGGCTATTCTAGATGCAGTGAACAGTTTCATTGGACACCTGGCAGCCACACAGGAATGTTATCATTGCTATCCAGTCTCCAATCATCAGAGCACCGCAGCTGACTAATTTACTACAATCGCCAACTCATTGACCCTCTGAATACCACAGCAGAAGCAAGCATGCGTGAGCTCAGCCTTTCCAATTCTTTCATGGTGTGTGGCACACCAAACCACCTGTTTCTGTATGGCCTCGCCTGGCATATCTCAGGGTGGTTACAGACATTCATTAGATTTCCTAGTGGAAGGTTCTGACTGACAGCGGTGTTGAAATGAAACCTACTGTTATTCTTCATTTTCTCTGTGCTTAATTACAACCCAGACATTTTGTGCTGCTTCTCAGAAACATTTGCTTTTCTAAAACTCTTTCCCCTCAGGCATTAGAATAGGACACTTGAAGTAGCTCTGAAGAAGTAGGGCGGCCTGTCTGGCATCAATCAGAGCCCCAGCCTTTTCCATCGTGGCTTCAGCTCTGTGGAACGGGCTCCCTGAAGAGGTGAGGGGGACCCTCCTTGGAGATATTCAGGAGGCACTATCAGGCCTGCCTGTTTACCAGGGATTTTGAGGGGGTTTGAATGGCAGACATCTTTTAAGTGGGGAGGGGGTGAGAGATTTGGGGTTTTGCTGTTAAATTTATGGCTTTAAACTAAAACTATTATTTTAAGCTGCCCCGAACCATGAGGAAAGTCAAGATATAAAGGTTTTAATAAACAAACAAACAAATAGTAGGGTGTGTTTTAAAACACACAGTGAATACTTGGCATTGGCTAGACCTGTTAAGCCTCACTAGCAGGTTACGCAATTTATTTATTTAAACATATCCTTCCTTTCCCCCATGGCTCAAGGTGACTTACACTACATAATGAAAGCATCAGAAATATTTAAACCCCATGTTTTCCCCAATCTGAATAAAGCCTAATTAAAATCTAGTAAATGTAATAAAAATTCAATAAAATCCCTGCAACCTACAATCCATTAAAATCTCTAGTGAAAAAAAAAAACATTTATACCCATGCCTCAATAAAGTGACAGCAATGATCAAAAAGGCGTGGTCAATGCCAGGTGGGCCACCCTTAATGAGAGAACAACCAGAAGGTGGAAAGCTGAAGACCATAGCTGGTGGACAGGGACATATGGGGAGAGATGGTCTTTCTGATAGCTGTTTTCTAATGCCTCATCCCTAGAACACACCCAACAATACCTGATGATTATCCATTGCGGGGTGGGGGGGCAGTAGTATTGGGCCACACTAATAATCTGCTTGGAAAGCAGCATGGTATAGCCTGATCTTGTTAGATCTTAGAAGCTAAGCAGGGTCAGCCCTTGTTAGTATTTAGATGGGAGACCACCAAGGAATCCCAGGGTTGCTGTGCTGAGGAAGGCACTGGCAAACCACTTCTCTTGCCTTGAAACCCCCATAAGGTGTAGTTGCAATCATTTTCAAATGCCCCCTGAAGACACAAGTAAAGAAATAGGATATAAAATTAGGACCAGCCCTCCAGACAAGACAACTTTATTGATATAGGCATATTTATGTTATGTGAGTGTGATATATAGATCCCAGGCATATATCCAATGAGACCCTTATGCTTGAGGGACATCAGAAAACTCCTTAATATTAAGTTTGTTTCCTATTTTCCTTTATGCCTGGGGGAGAAATCTAGGGTCAAGGGCATTATCTTCAGGGCAGGGTGAGCAGTATAAAACAGCTCTTGTCCACTGGCTGAACTGGAAGTAGTTGATTAGCCAGAAAACAACAGGATAGATGGAAATTTATGAGGAGAAGTATGTCCTTTGCTGGGGGTTAGTGAATAAACATATGTTGTGGCCATCATAGTGGGCCCTCAAGGCTCGTAGCAGCATCAGGAAACTTCAAACAGCCTGACCAGAAGACAAGTTGGCCAGGTTGCCAAGGGTGAGGAGATGCCGGCAGGGTAGGGTTGCCAGGTTCCTCTTTGCCACTGGTGCGAGGTTTTTGGGGTGGAGCCTGATGAGGGTGGGGTTTGGGGAGGGACTTCAATGCCATAGAGTCCAATTGGCAAAGCGGCCATTTTCTCCAGGTGATTTGATCTCTAACAGCTGGAGATCAGTTGTAATAGCAAGAGATCTCCAGCTAGTACCTGGAGGTACCCCCTACGGCAGGGGGCGGAACCTGTGTAGGTGAGTTGCACATTTAAAAGGAGATGAGGAGCAGATAGCAGAGTGAAGCAGCTCTGAGCTGTCGGCTGTTGGACGGGTGCCAGTTACAGCTAGAAAAGCCTTAGGAAGGGCAAGGGAAGACGGCACTTCTCCCTGAAGGTGACAGGGTTTACTCAGGGAATGTGAGGCAGGCACATATAGCCCTGGGGACTGAGGTGTAAGAGGAGGCATGTGTGAGAAGGCCAGGGAAGGGAGCACCGTGCAAAGGCCAAGGGAGACACCCTGGGGAGGGGAGACCAGGATTAAAAGACCAGTTCATGGTCTGAGGCCACAGCACTTTTGTCACACAGGTGTGTAAGTGCCATCAAGTTGCTTCCGACTTATGATGACCCTATGAACTAATGATTTCCAAAATGTCCTATTATTAACAGACTTGCTCAGTTCTTGCAAACTGAGGATCATGGCTTCCTTGATTGGGTCCATCCATCTCATGTTGGGTCTTCCTCTTTTCCTGCTGCCTTCAATTTTTGCTAGCATTATTGTGTTTTCCAGTGCCTTCTCATAATATGAAGAAAGTATGACAGCCTCAATTTAGTCATTTTAGCTTCTAGGGAGAGTTTCAGGCTTTATTTGATATAGAACCCTTTTATTGGTCTTTTTGGAAGGTCCACAGGTATCCATAAAATTCTCCTCCAACGCCACATTTCAAGTGAATCAACTTTCTTCCTGTCAGCTTTCTTCGTTGTCCAACTATGAGTAAATACATAGTAGGATGGAATATACAGTGTTATATTAACAGCCATTGAAACAGCCAGTTTCAACTGAGCTTCCAGAAAATTGTGGAACAGTGCAAAACAGCCCTTATGTGCATAGTCATCACATTATGCGATCCTTATTTATTCCTAAGAATTAGTACAGCAGCCACAATCAGTACTGGGGAAAACAGAAAGAGATACCATCTCCCAATGCTAGGGGAGATTACTATCTTCTATATTTGTATGTTGCACTGATTAGTGCTATGGTTATTGCCATCTCTTCTTTCCCTGAGATTACAAGGCCAGATCTACATTGTTTTTTGAAGGGGGCAAAAGTGCAAAATGACACCCCCATATATTATATACATTTTTGTTATATATGCATATAATCAATGTATACAATATAATCAACAACTCTTTTAAACAATAGAATAAATTGTGTTGACCTGTATAATGAACAATTTCACTTTTACATTATCTTGCCTATCTATTATCTGTGGACGACAGTAGATTATCATTTCTTTATAATCTTTGGCAAAGTGAACTGTACAAAAAAAGATGCAGGGGTGTCAATCATCTTTGCAAAAACAAACAGCAATCTCTGACTACACGAGAAAGGAAAGCGAGCGAAAGAAGGATACAGAGAGAGAGGGTGTCCTGAATGCCAGCAGATCTGAGAACCAGAGGCAGGTAGCATAGTCAAATAGCAGTGCAAGGGTCAATACCAGGCTATTCCAGGTCTGGGTCCAAAGTCAGTATCACAAACAAAGTCCAAATGTCAAGTCAAAGTCCATTCCAAAGTCAAGACCACAAGAGTATTTGGCAATATCAGCCCCCAACAAGCCAGCATGATAATGGCAACACCTTTCTCCCACACTGGCCTGGATGCGAGTGGCTCCTTAAATAGACCTAGAGTGAACCAGCTGTTGCTTGTTTCTCTGACTCAGCATTCGCTGCTGGGTGCACCTCATTAGCCTCATCACTGTCAGCAGGGAGTGCTCTTTGCTAGGCTTGCAGTCTAGCACTCTTCTATGCTTGTGTAGGAGTGCTCTATACCTTTGGCACCTCTGCTCCAGCAGCTTTGGGGGGCTCTCTGGTGACACTGCCTGTGGCTGGCCCTCTGACACAGGTGAGTCCCCTGTTCTGGGAGGTTGTACACATGGGGGGAACTCATCTGTCTGTGACTGCTCAGCCTGTTACTGTTCTCCCCTTCCACTGCCTTCTCCTCCTCGTCTGAGGAATCCTCAGCAGGCTGCCCCATGACAAAGGGAGAGACCTGGGAAAAGAACTGCAGCTTTATTATTATTCAAAACGAAGCTGAGATCTAAAGCCAAACTGGATGTAGTTTGCAGAAACCCAGAATTGGTATGTGTGTGTATGTGTGAAAATGAAGCTGAAACTGAACATCACTCTGCTTTCCTCCTGAGTTTCTCTTCCTGGCAGCTGTTCTTGTGACCACTCCCTTTGGCCAGGAACCCTTGAACCCCCCCCCAATAATCACATCACAGGAACAGCCCTGGACCCAACGATGTTTGGGCTTGCCTGCCCCCCCCATCCCCTATTGACCACCAGAGAGGAAGAGGCCAGGAGGGACCTGCTCCTGTATCTGCCCCAAACAGCAAGGAGGAGGCAGGGCTGGTGATGCGCAGCAGGACAGAAACACCACACAGCCGGATGGCTGCTGCTCCTTGCCTTGGTAGTGTGTGCAGAGGCTGGGGGCCGCACCAGCTCTGTGACACTGTGCCTGGGCACGAAACCATGACTCTTCTTCCTGCTGCCTCCCTCTGACTCATTAACAGCAAGCCTCGGTGTGGCGCCATGTGCTGCCTCATTATGCTGTCATGCCACTCAGGCAGCAAGTCGCATGGACCGTGGCTGTCATATGCTAAAGTCAGCCCAGGCGGAGCCCAGCTAGCGCACACAGCAGTGGGGTGAGCAGCCGTACCTGCAGCCTCTGACCTGGCTCAGTTGTACCCCCCTCCTGCCCAGTGCCTGGGGCAAGTGCTCCTTTTCACCACCACCCCCGCTAGATCCAGCCCTGTGTGACTATGTTGCATCACAATCAGTGTTGCAGATGCTATAGTTTAGATCAGATCCTGAATGAACTTGTTGGGAGGATCAGTTCTCCAAAATCATTAGCTTTACTTTCCATTTTCTTATAAGCAACTCAGTCACAGCAGAAGATGACAATAACTCTGATTTGGGGATGCACCCTGACCTGGATGGCCCAGGTTAGCCTGATCTTGTCAAATCTCAGAAGCTAAGCAGGGACGGCTGTGGTTAGTACTTGGATGGGAGACCACCAAGGAATACCAGGGATGCTATGCAGAGGAAGGCAATGGCCAACTGCCTCCGTTAGTCTCTTGCCTTGAAAACCCTACTTGATTGCCATAGGTTGGCTGCGACTTGATGGCATTTGACATACACATATGAGTCGGAAGAGCAGTTTCAGTGCTTTTAACCTTAGTTTAGCCCATGTTGGTCCCCTTGTGGTCCAAACACCACAGAACTCCATAGCTGTCTTCTCACAATAAGCCCAGGAAGTATCTTGGGGAAAATCTACCTAGTTTTTCCAAAGATACTTAGCCAATAGGAATTGGCAACTCCCACGAACAGCAGGTCTGTGTTCTTTGTCTTGTCAGCAGAAGAAAAGCATCATTTCTTTGCCATTTTCCTGAATGTGTTGTTGTTAATAGCAACTACTTCATCTTCATCTATTTGTTACACCTCAGTGTTACCGCTTTATAGAACACTTTTGTAAACATTCCCTGTACGGCTTCACTGATTTTTATGTTTCAGAACTGATTTATATATTCAGAGTTAAGATCACTGTTTATGGTATTCCCCATAAAATAGAAAAAAACACCCCTTCCAATGCCTTCTCAGGGTGGATCTGCATCAGTCATGTTGCCAAGTTTCTGAACCGGGGGTGGAAGGATTTAATCCCCCCTCCAATCCTGTAGGATGGAAGAAATTAGCCTTTTATGATACAAGCCTTTGCATTCGTGCTCTGCATATAAATAAATGTGGCTTAGTTCAAGTTGCTCTTACTCTCTTCTCCTTTCTTCAAAACTTACTTTCTAGCAGCTGTAACCCTAGTAACTAGGGATGGTGGTGGAATAGGGTTGCCAGGTCCCTCTTTGCCACTGGCGGGAGGTTTTTGGGGCGGAGCCTGAAGAGGGAGGGGTTTGAGGAGGGGAGGGACTTCAATGCCATAGAGTCCAATTGCCAAAGCGACCATTTTCTCCAGGTGAACTGATCTCTATTGGCTGGAGATCAGATGTAATAGCAGGAGATCTCCAGCTAGTACTTGGAGGTTTGCAACCCTATGGTGGGAAGGTGATGCTGCTCCTTTAGTAGGGTTGCCAACTCTGGGTTGGGAAATTCCTGGAGATTTGAGGGTGGTGCTTGGGGAAGGTGGAGTTTAGGAAGGGGAGGGAGCTCAGCAAGGATGAGGTGCCATACGCTCTGCCCTCCCACACTGCCATTTTCTCCAGGGGAACTGATCTCTGTCATCTGGAGATCACTTGTAATTTCTGGATAACTTGAAACCCTACCTGGAGGTTGGTAACCCTATCCTTAGGCCTCCATCAGGCCTCAGAGTCTTACCAGCTCATAGAACTCAGGTTTGCCAGAGGTTCTGGGCCCAGGAGCCATAGTAAATTAATCCCAAGCACTCTTTTAACCAGGAACTACCAAGTGATAAGGTTTTAATGTAGGCTCCCCCTCTACTTGTCATTTGGGTTGGACAACATGATCTTGTGCATAAGAGGTGGCCACAACTTTGTTTTGAGACTTACAGTGCATTCCTGAAGAGGGGGGCCAAATAGTTTTAGAAGGCAGCGTGACCCCTATGCCAGTGTTCATGCCACTTGCACTGTGCAAATTAGCATGGACGCCAGCGTAGGGGCACTTACACTGCCCCCCCTGAACCGTGGCGGTAACATGGCCCCTGGACGCCGGTGTGGTCTCCTGCTGGCATTCTCCAGGCACAAGTCCCCGTACTGGCATCCTGGGAGGCATTCCTGGGGCGTTCTAGGAGGCGGAGCTGCCGTTAGGCAGATTCCTAACCCCTTTCGGCCTGGGAATGCCCCCTAATGCAACAGCATTGCTGTGCCACCTTTTTGGTGGTGTAGCCTCACTGTTTGCTATGGGGCCTTCCCCACCATTTTGGGGTTTTTTAAAAATAAAACCCCCTTCCCCCTCCAGCAGCCACGAAACCTCATCAGAGGCGCTGTGGCAGTGCCACGACCATGCCATCCCTGGCTGCTGCGGCTTTCAGGAATGGGCTGTTAATTTCAAAAGCACTTTGCCGAGAAGTATGGGAAACTGCAGTTCCAACCTCCTTGGTCATACTGACCTAGTTGTTTGTTCTGTAAATTATAACTTAGCAGGTTGGTTGTTTCATGATTTTTTTAAAAAAACAATAATGTATTTTGTTAGACACACTGGATGAAGAATGCTCTTATTTAGAAAAGCTCATGTCATTACAACCCCAATATGGTTGTTCTTTTGGAATTTGTCTTGAGGAATATAGTCAGGAGGAATCATAGAAAACTGAAGAGGGTTTATTTGTACTTGAGTCAGAGTATGGTTTGTGGGCCAGGAACTCTGGGCCAGGAAATTCCTGGATGTTTGGGGTTAGAGCCTGGGGAGGGCAGGATTTTAGGTGGGGAGGTAACTCAGCAGAATATAATGCCATAGACCCCACCCTCCAAAACAGCCATTTTCTCCAGGGAAAGTGATCTATCTAGTCTGCAGATCAGTTGTATTTTCAGGAAATCTCTAGGCATGACATGTAGGTTAGGAACTCTTTTTTGGGTAACAGTTTAGCAGGGCATAACTACTGAAATGTTTCTTGACTGGGTTTATGGTGCTAATATATAATCATGTTGGGTGACCTTGTGAAAGTCACAAAACTGTATCAATATTTCTCTGTGTTTCTGCCTAGGAACCTGATTATTTTCAACTTCTTCACATATAATGGATTTCACCCTGAGTGCACCTTCATTAAAGTCAACTTACAAGTAAAGTTTTTTTTTCCTATTTCTGGAAAGAGTAGAATAATACAAATGATTGCAGCATTTTGATTATTTTAATAACTACTGGCAAATTGCTTTTCCAAAATAGTTTTGTTTCTTTCTTAACCAAGAAGAATAATTACCCCCCTTTTAATTATACAGCAGTACAAAAAAGACTTAGGTAAAAATAAGCCTTGTATATGTAACATTCCAAGGTGAAAGACTGCTGTTACATATTTAGCTGCTGTATGAATTTATTTCATTGCCTCACAAATAATTGTATCCTGTGTTAGTGCAACCCCGAAGAACCCTGGCTACATACATCACTCTCCTAAATTATCTTTCCCAGTCAAAAAGTTGAGGGTGGGTGGGTTCAAATCAATAAATGACAGCACCTTTGTGGCTTGGGAAGCAATGTAACCAAAAAGATAATATTCAAGGTATTATAGGTTTCAGGGTAACAAACATGCACCATTAATCCAACAACTGTACAAGCATAGGTAAAACTGAATCAAAATGACTATGAACATAGCAACATTTGCAGAGACAGGATATTCGGCGCTAGGGTTGCCAGGTCCCTCTTTGCCATTGGCAGGAGGTTTTTGGGGTGGAGCCTGAAAAGGATGGGGTGTGGGGAGGGGAGGGACTTCAATGCCATAGAGTCCAATTGCCAAAATGGCCATTTTCTTCCTGTGAACTGATCTCTATCGGCTGGAGATCAGTTGTAATGGCAGGAGATCTCCAGGTATTACCTGGAGGTTGGCAACCCTATTCGGCGCCCTTCAGAAAGCAACTAGGGTTGCCACATCTCCTCTGGCCATCGGTGGTAGATGGCGGGTAAGTCATAACTGATGGTGTCCAGTAACACAAAGAAAACAGCAAGTCCAAAGCATTCACTTCAAGGAGTGCAGGGCTGCTGCTTCCCCTGTGTGCTTTTCAGTGGAGCCGGCTGCTGCTCTTGGTGCTTTATTTCTCTAGCTTGGACCTGCAAAGATATTAGCAGTTCCCTCAATCAATCTCTAGGCCTTCTCTCTCCTGCTGCAGGCCAGACTGAAGAGAAAAAGTTTTAAACAATATCTAACATAAGGTTGCCAACCTCCAAGTGGTGGCTGGAGATCTCCCACTATTCCAATGGATCCCCAGCCGATATAGATCAGTTCACTTGGAGAAAATGGCTGCTTTGGCAGTTGGACTCTATGGCACTGAAGTCCCTCCCCTCTCCAAACCCTGCTCTCTTCAGGCTCCACCTCCAAAATCTCCAGGTATTTCCCAACCCAGAGCTGGCAACCCTAATCTAATAGCTTGACAAATCCCTCTTTTATAATTGCTTCTAAAAGGGAAATTCTAATATGTAATTTATATAATTTCTCCCTGGTGGAGCCCATCACATACCTGCAAAGTAATTCACAGTTCCCTCATCAAGCTTTAGGCCATGGTCCCCTCCCCTACATGGCAAGGGAGAACAGATTGGGACTGGGACCCTGTGGTTTTCATAAACTGAGGGAATTTCATCTCTAAAATGGTGGCGGCATCCTGGTAGTGGTAGTGGACTTGGGGATGCCGTCACATCTAGCTTAGCTCTGAGAATTCTGCCAAGGACAGTATGCAATCTAAATGAGAGATCAGTATATAAGAAATGCGTCAGGTGCACTTTGTTGAGATTGTTCAAGGAAAAGAAGTTAATAGTGGAGAACAGCAGATTTGAATCTTATGGACATTCCCTTGACACCACAAAAAATAGTGTGTCTGAAAGGAAGCAGTGATAAGAGGGGGAAAACCATTTTGTCCTTGGCACACTACCAGTAGTTAGTTTTGTTTAATGCTTGGGGGGGGGGCACTCCATTTACCTGTAAAAGCATCTGAATCTAGAGTTTTTTTAAACCGAGCAGAGATATAAATCTAAAAGGAATGCATCATTATAGCCAGCCATTTCCACTAAATAGAGACTGACTGTATTGTCAAAGCTGAGCTCCCTCCCTGCCCAAGCTTTTGAGAGTTTGTTCAGGCGCTTTTGCTTAAAACAAAGTTGGTTTCTTAGAATTATTGCAGAAATAAATTTAGATTTATTTACAAGTATGACAGCAACCAGGTGCTTTCATATTGCTTCTTTCATGGTGGTGATAATTTAAAAGGATGGAGGTTGAAGGAGATGTATGTTCAGTACCTTGAATTATCTGCTTGTGTATCATAAATACACTTGTGAGGGAGAATGGCACTTTTAGACACCCAGACTGATAGACACCATGACATGAACTGGACAAAGGCTTGGTTACAAAGTCATTGTCACCAGTAAGTCAGAAAAGAGGAAAAGTGTTTTCCATTTCTATTTGCTACAGTATGGCCAAGTTCTTATATAAATGCTGAGGAATACAAAGTAAGTAAATAAATAAAATAAAAGCATCCCCCCAAATAGTGGTCTATATGGTATCTTAGATCAAGTGATTTATTTAAAATCACCAAGGCCTTTCTTGTACTAGCAGCAGCCTCAATGGAGAGATTTCTTTAAGAATTCAGGAAGATACTCACACTGTTTGATGGATACTTCTGAGAGAGACCCCACCAAAACTGGTAGAAGAGACTAAAGAGGCCTGGCAATTTAGCAGAGACCAATTATCATCAGTTCCCCTCTTCTTCATTCCTTAACACTCTCCAGTTTCTTGTAAGTTTCAGTGTCTAGTTTAGCCTCTTCTGTGAAGTGCTTATTAAATAAAATTTACAATTAAACAGTAGGGTTGACAACCTCCTGGTGGGACCTGGAGATTCCCCAGAGTTACAGCTAATCTCCAGACTATAGAGATAATTTCCTCTGGAGAAAAAGGTTGCTTAGGAGGGTGGAGTCTGTGACATTATATCCTCCTCTTCCTAAACCCTGCCCTCCCCAGGCTCTACCTCCAAATCTCCAGGAATTACCCAACCTGGAATTGGCAACCTGAATTGGAAGCTGAAAAGGAAGAACCTGAGTAGAAAACAAATTAGCTGTGATGCTCAGGAGAAAGATATGTATATAAATATTCTAAATAAAAAAATAAATGATGGAGATGTGAAAAATGAAGTCAAAGGAAAAAGAAAGATTGGGCCAAAATGTCTCACTGGGTTATGTGAGAAGAGCCACAGGAAGAAAATGGAAATATATGGTGGGAAGAGTTCAAGTACTGGGACTGAAGCTGGAAAATCAAAAGGAAATAGGATTCCTGGGTCTACAGTCTAAGGTTGCTAACTCTGGGTTGGGAAATTCCTGGAGATTTGGGGTGGAGCCTGGGAAGAACATGGTTTGGTAGGGGAGGGAACACAGTGGGGTATAATGCAATATAGTCCACTCTTCAAAGCAGCCATTTTCTCCAGGGGAACATATTTCTGTCGTCTGGCAATCAGGTGTAATTCTGGGAGATCTCCAGGCTCCACCTGGAGGTTGGCAACCATAAACAGCACTTTGAATTGTGCCTGAAAACAGATTGGCGGCCAGTGTCTTGTGTCAATAAGAACAGTTATGTACTTAAATAATAAAAATAATACTGCTATCTGAATCAAAACTGGGTTGCACCTGTATAGTTCTGTATAAAGTCAGTGCTGTAAGTAAACAGCAGTTTGCAACTTGATCTTATGTTTTGATCTGGATTGTACTGAAGTCCTTGTAGGATTCTCAAGCTATTTTATGCCTCTGAAGCAGTGGTTGAACTTTCACTTTGCTCAGCTTGTCAAGAGTGTGCCACACTCTACTTCGTCAGGCTGCGAGAACTGCAAAGTGGATCCGAGAGCTGCAAAGTGGATGTGCTGCTTGACACAGAAGTCACTTGCTCAAGAAATAAAAAGAAGGATGTGTTGCGCTAGTCTATCACACCATGTGCGTGTATTTGCACATCCTGTGTTTCTGGTATTTTATCACTGATTTAGGAGGCACTCTTCCCCATATATAACAAGGCAGTTAGCCAAAAATGGGTAGACTGTAATGAAATTAAAATGGAAAAAATGGTATGGTGATTCTTGTCTAGGAATATACTGTGGAGGGTATCATAAGACAATAAAGAATATCCTAATTGCAAGTAGTCTAATATAGTTATGCCCTGACCTGGATGGCCCAGGCTAGCCTGATCTTGTCAGATCTCAGAAGCTAAGCAGGGTCAGCCCTGGTTAGTATTTGGATGGGAGACCACCAAGGATTACCAGGGTTGCTGTGAAGAGGAAGGCACTGGCAAACAACCTCTGATAGTCTCTTGCCATGAAAACCCCCAAAAAGGGGTTGCCATAAGTCGGCTGTGACTTGAAGGCACTGTACACACACACACAATATAGTTATATTCAAAATATTTAATGTAGTATTAAAAAGTAAAATTAAATGTGGGCTTCAGCGCTTGTCAAACTCTTGAGTGTATTTGGACTCGTTGGGAGGCAGGAGGAGATTTACTTAACTGAACAGTAGGGAAAAATACTGCCTATAGTTGGTACTTCTGTCTCTCAATGGCCAGAGACTTTTAGTGAAAGCTGAGCATTCAGAGATGGGATCTCTCTCAGAGCATGGGTCCCCAACGTGATGCCTGTGGGCACCACTTTCAACCAAAACTTTCTCTGGGGCCCACTAAGTGTTTTTAGAAAGGGGGCTGGGGTGAATGAGGTTCTGCCCAGGAGAGCTTCTGATTGGCTGAGCAGATTTTAAAAAAAATGCTGCTTTGGGAGCAGCTGCACAAGCATCTTCACTGAGTGACTGAAGGAAGCGGTGTGCCTATGCAAGAAATATTTTAAAAGTGTGTTCATTTTAAAAGGTATCCTGTTCAGCAGAGTTTCTATTGGAGTTATGTATAACCTCCCACCCTGACATTTTGTGGTTGGCTCTGCCTCCTGTGACAACCATTTTGCACCCTAAATCTAGGCGAGGGTAGGGCAGAATATGTTTCTGGGAGCCGTTTCATCCCCCCCCCCAAAAAAAAGACTTGGATGGTACCAGTGACAAAATGGTGACTTGGTGAGTGGAGCCAATCATAAAAGTGGTGTCTAGGACAAAAATTATAGCGTTTCAGAGCAGGTCTGCCATGCTTGAGTGGGGAAGCCTTTCTGCTGCTGCTTTTCTAAAGCAGCCTCACATTCAAATCACAACTTGTCCTAGGGGGGAAATATATGCAAGAAAATGCAAGTTTTTCCCCCTGGAATAGGCAAATAGGAGCTTTGATGCAGAGGGGAAAGGGTCAAGAGCACTCTTCTTTCTCGTCCAGAGAGCAAAGGTGTGTGCATGAGTCGTGCTCCTCCTTCTCCTTCAGACAAAAGAGAAAGAGGAGAGAAGGTGCTGCGGTATGGATTACAGTGGTTCTTACTGCAGCACCGGAGGAGGGTGGAGAGCTACTTTGAATTGCTTGAAGAGTGACTGGTCTCTCCTGAGTGACCTTCTGCTCACCCCGATCTAGGTGACATCATAAACTATTCCTTTCCAGTATTTTCTGTATTTAGGGTTGCCAACCTCCAGGTACTAGCTGGAGATCCCCTGCTATTACAACAGATCACCAGCTGATAGAGATCAGTTCATCTGGAGAAAATGACTGCTTTGGCAATTGGATTCTATGGCATTGGAGTCCCTCCCTCCCCAAGCCCCATCCTCCTCAGGATGCACCCCAAAGCCTCCTGCTGATGGCACAGAGGGACCTGGCAACCCTATCTGTGTTGTTTTTTCCATCTATTCGTATGTGACTTGTTGCTATTTTCCCCCCAACTTAAAATGCATACAGAGCCAGACTGTTGCATCTGGATAGTAAAATCACTACTGAAGCCTTCTGGTGCAATGTCTCCCGAGATATTTATCCTTTCCTTTTTCTAGATTAATTAATTACTCCTTTTCTGTTTTGCAGTTGGCTAGCTGTCTTAAATCAATTTTACATTGTGAGCTTTTGTTGGGGTGGGGAAGAGAGCTTATTTTTTAACAGTCTTGATTTGTAAGTGTGCCATTATAATAATAGACAATGGGATAAGAAAGAACAATTAATTTTGCTTGCCATAAATAAAAAATCAGTACTTAAGCCTACCCCCCAAAGGTGATAATTAGTCTTTTATTCATGAGTGTAATAAGAGGGGAAAACAGGAAGTAATTAGGTTGAAAACATAAGAACAAAAGAAAAAATGCAGGAGAAGCTGGGACTTTGCTGAAGGGAGTTTACTTTTTGAGTAGACAGGCTGGACTTTATAGGGGAGATATAGTGCTGTACTACCACTGGAACTCCAGTTTCAACTGATCTTCCAAAAATTGTGGATCGGTAATCCTTCAGTGCCGCAAAACAACCTTCATGTGCATAGTCCCCATGTTATTTGATCCATACTACTACTACTACTACTATTAATAATAATTACAGCATCCACAGAAAGTATTGGGAGGATTAAAAGAGAATACTATCTATCAATGTGTGTGAGGGTGGGGGAAGATGACTACTGGTATATTTGTATGTTACACTGATTAATGGTGATGTACATCTCTCTCTACCCATAATAATCCAGAGCAGCATCTCAGAATGAGTTGCTACAGCCGCTCCTTTGCTGACAGGTGGACATTTATCTTGGCCTCATTTGAGGACGCAGGAGAGTTGGTTTCAGGTTCCATCATTGGTCCCAGCCAGTGGGGGAGAGGGTGTAAGAAACCAGAAAGATATGATGGGGACCACTGTGGTCAACTTCAGAGGCCTGCTTTGGATGCCCCTGTCATCTGATACTAGATAGGGGGGGGGCAACTCAAGAAATGACCAGTGATGGCATAATAATTATGGAATCTCCTCTCCAGGGAGATTCAACTGCCCCCTTCTACTATTTTCTTTTGCCAGTGGGTGAAGACTTTTCTGTTTTATTTGGATTCTTATTTACCCTTCTTCTAGTTTATGTACCTATGCTTTGTTTAATTTTAAAGTGTTTTGTGTATATCTGTAGAAAAGAGCAAGAGCCCAGTGTGTGTGTGTGTAAAGTGCCGTCAAATCGCAGCCGACTTATGGCGACCCCTTTTTGGGGTTTTCATGGCAAGAGACAAACAGAGGTGGTTTTGCCAGTGCCTTCCTCTGCACAGCAACCCTGCACTTCCTTGGTGGTCTCCCATCCAAATACTAACCAGGGCCAACCCTGCTTAGCTTCTGAGATCTGACGAGATCAGGCTTGCCTGGGCCATCCAGGTCAGGGAAGAGCCCAGTAGCACCTTAAAAACTAACAAAATTGAGCTTTTGTATGAGCTTTCGTGAGTCACAACTCACTTCTTCACTTCTGGTGTTTATCTGTATGTGTTTTGAACTTGGTTTAATGTTTTTTTATTGTTCACTGCCTTAAAATCACCTATCTCTGTCCATTTTCTCTGCTGTGGTTGGTCTCCCTCTTATCATTTTCTGGACCAATTTTGCCCATTAATGTCAGCTCCACCTATATGAGGTGGCTGCATAGCTCAGGACGCCATCTTGTATTATTAGATTATGAGTTATGGGTTTAAATTATATGTTTTAAGAAGAAGAATAGTTGGTTTTTATATGCTGACTTTCTCTACCACTTAAGGGAGACTCAAACCGGCTTACAATCACCTTCTCTTCCCCCCCCCCCCAGCAGACATCCTGTGAGGTAAGTGGGGCTGAGAGAGTGTGACTCGCCTAAGGTCACCCAGCTAGCTTCGTGTGTAGGAGTGGGGAAACAAATCCAGTTCACCAGATTAGCCTCTGCCGCTCATGTGGAGGAATGGGGAATCAAACCCAGTTCTCCAGATCAGACTCCACCACTCCAAACCAGAAATGTTAATTCAAAGAAATTAACATTCCAAAGGTAACTCCTCCAGACTCTTGACATGTCAAGAACTTGATTCAGTCGACTAGCTTCCTGCCTTCACTTTCTCAACCCCAACCAGTGATGAAATAATCTTTGGCATTGCACACAATTAGTGGGTCTATTTCTATATGGCCGCTTTTGGAAGGAGATGGAATATACTCATAAGAAAATAAGAAAAACCATGCTGGATCAGACCAAGGTCCATCAAGTCCAGCAGTCTGTTCACATAGTGGCCAAACAGGTGCCTCTAGGAAGTCCTCAAACAAGACAGCTGCAACATTATCCTGCCTGTGTTCCACAGCACCTAATATAATAGGCATGCTCCTCTGATCCTGGAGAGAACAGTGATTAGCATTATGACTAGTAGCCATTTTTACTAGTAGCCATGAATAGCCCTCTCCTCCATGAACTTGTTCACTCCCCTCTTAAAGCCTTCCAAGTTGGCAGCCATTGCCACATCCTGAGGCAGGGAGTTCCACAATTTCTACTTACAGCTTGGCATCCCTGATTTTTCCCAACTCTGTCACTTCTTCCCCTCATGTTTCCAAACAACCAGTTACGTTTTCCAACACAGTATATGAGTAAGTATATATGTGACTTCATGGGGAATAGCAAAATGTTTTTTGGTCGACAGCGGCTGTACAAAATGTTATCTCTATCAGCAAATCCTTTTTTGAGCTCCAGCTCAGTCAAACTCATCTCCCCCTTCCCCTGCTCTACTTTTTTTGAGTGGAACTGGGATGTGAATTGTTAGACAGAGGTAATAAGAGAACAAAACTGACACCAAAATGTGTAGCGATAATGAAACAATAATGATTGAGCTTGACCTTCCGGTGCAAAAGCTTATGGATGACATGTATTTAGGTAATAGCTAACATTGCAGGTTGTCTTGGGAAAGCAAAATTACTGATTTTCTCTCCCCACCCCCCAACCTAATGAATAGCTATGACTTAAGTGTCTGGCAGTTTAACATCTCTTTCATTTCCTTCAGAGACTGTGAAGAGAATGGAATAATGTTTCATTTTGTAACGTGAAAAGCTGACACCAAGCTGTCAGATATTTCAGTTCGGCTAATCTTCCATGGAAAATGCAGCGCTGTCTATGTTTCTGCCTTTCCCAGAAGTTTATTGATTAGATGTTGGCCAGATAAGCAATGACATCACCACTGCGAGCCTGTAGATTGCAAAGTCAAATTGACGTTCCAGGCAGCCCAGTGTAGATGCTGCTGATCATAAGTAATCCTTCTTCAGGTATTAATACCCAGGGAAGCAAGTAAAAGTAGCTTGCCTGGCAGCTTCAGAAACAAAGGCAGCAATCCTAAGGGTACTTTCCTAGAAGTCCCATTGAGTATCATGGGCCTGATTTCTGAGTAGACCTGTTTAGGATTGCTTGCACAATCTCTTAGTATTACTCTAGAGGTTCTTATTTTTTTTTTTAAATGCTCAGACAAACCAGTATCATTTTTTTTGGCTTAATCAGGATAGGTTCCCAAGTGACAAAGTAGCTTGTTTTGTTCTGAGTGCATCTGACAACCCACTGTTTAATTGAATAGAACTAATATAACTCGATGTGTATTGAGTGCTGGAGGATGAATATTTAAATGGACTATGTCAAGGCAGGAACAAATATTGTACTACATTAGCATGATTAATGCCATTTGTTGTTTACAGCTCCAGGAGGTGGAAAAACAACCTAGTTTCACGATACTTCCCAGGTTTCCACCCCTAATAATTTCAACCTTATTTAGCATCCCTTGTCTGCTCTTAGTCTAAGCAATGGTGTTAATTTGTCAGTGGAATGTCTGCACGATCTCCATAGTGAAGAAGAGGCTAGTAAAAACCCAATTTCATTCATCATTCTACTTTTTAGTAATGGATTTCATTATCTTGTTGTTGTTTATCTAAAAGATAGTGGCGATTTGTTTTTTAATGGCTATGACATATGGGAAAGTAAGTTATATGGGATTCTGTATTTGTTAACTGCAGGAATGAAGAGGAGGAGGAATAGTTTATGACCACTGAAGAAGGCCACACAGGCCAAAACACATTTTGGGGTTATTTATTGGTCATTTACGTTGATTTTTTATCATCAACTATGTTGGATAATGAGCAACTATTTTATATATTCTTTTAATTTTCCAGGCTGCACCTGGAATATTGTGTGCAGGTCTGGAGGCCTCAGTTCAAAAAGGATGTGGACAGAGGCCTCAGTTCAAAAAGGATGTGGACAGAATCGAGCGGATGCAGCAGAGAGCGATGAGGATGATCAGGGGCCTGGAGACCAAGCCCTATGAGGAAAGGCTGAGGGAGTAGGGAATGTTTAGTCTGGAGAAGAGGAGGTTGAGGGGGGACATGATTGCTCTCTTTAAGTATTTGAAGGGCTGTCATTTAGAGGAGGGCAGGGAGCTGTTCTTGTTGGCAGCAGAGGATAGGACTTGCAATAATGGGTTTAAATTGCAGGGGGAAAGGTACCAGCTGGATATTAGGAAAAATGCTTTTTACAGTAAGAGTTGTTCAACAGTGGAATCAGCTACCTAGGGAAGTGGTGAGCTCCCCCTCACTGGCAGTCTTTAAACAGAGGCTGGACAAGCACTTGTCGGGATTCTCTAGTCTGATCCTGCATTAAGCAAAGGGTTGGACTAGATGGCCTGCATGGCCCCTTCCAACTCTATGAGTATGATTCTATGTTTAATTGATCAGCCTGTACAGTTAAGACCCAGTGTTTTTAATTTAGTGTACACCGCATAAATAAATAATATCAATATTTTGTTATAATTTTCAGCTCAACTTTTAGGTTCTTTGTCTAGTTAAGGTTGAGTTTTTTTTTATCCCTTTTCATTACTTCCATTGAGGAGGAGGAATGGAAAGATTGTTGGGAATAACAAAAGATATGGCATGAGTTTGGTCACCTTGATTACTGTGAATGGACCCTCTCACTGGGCAACTAATGGGTGGTCTTGGTCCATTAATGTTCCTTGATAGCTAGACATTTTTCATTCTTGTATTTGGAAGATGACACCCTTCAGCAGTCGGAAGGCACAGTTTTTGATTTTGGGAGAAGATAGAGCTTGAACACTGTGAAGTTTGATAGTGAAACATCTTGGAAAATAGATGTTGTCAGGGAGCATGATGCAAGATGAGTGAAGGTGCTGCCAATTTTAAAGAGTCTGATGGTCTCCAAATGGCTTGGATTGAATATTTGTAAGAAAACAGATAGCCAAGAGAACACAAGTCTCCAATGTGCTCTCTTGTCCCAAAACACGTAATCTAGTAAAGCTGCCCCTGGACTTCATACTACTGAAGGCAGAATGGGGAGTGGATCCAATAATGTAAAGAAACAACAGTATGGTAACATAACATAATGGATTTTTCATATAAGTGAGAATTAGGATAGAAATAAAAGGTAGTTTGTACATAATATCCCACTTTTGGGATAATGCATAGTAGTTGGAGCCCGCATGTCATTGTTCCCACTAGAGTTGTCAGCCCCAGGATGGGAAATACCTGGAGGTTTTGGGGGTGGAGTCTTAGGAGGATGGGTTTTAGGGGGAGAAGGGACTTGAGTGGGGTATGATGTCATAGAGTCCACCTTCCAAAGTGGCCATTTTCTCCAGGTGAACTGATCTCTGTCACCTGGAGATCAGTTGTAATAGCAGGAGATCTCCAGCTACCACATGGAGGTTGGCAATCCCAGTTCCCACCCAGTTGCCTGTAATACCAGACTGTTGGATGCAGGGTCAAAACATTATTAAACTTGGTTCCTACCTAGGTTGCTAACCTCCAGGTACTAGCTGGAGATCTCCTGCTTTTACAACTGTTCTCCAGCTGATAGAAATTGGCTCTCCTGGAGAAAATGACTGCTCTGGCAATAGGACTCTATGGCATTGAAGTCCCTCTCCTCCCCAAACCCTGCCCTCCTCAGGCTCTGCCCAAAAAATCTCCAGGTATTTCCCAGCCCAGAGCTGGCAACCTTATTCCTACCAGAAAGCTGTGTCTGGTCTCTGTTCCAAATACTCCTTGTAAGCCAGGCACAGTTTACAACATTGGTTCAGTACGCTCAGACTCAACCCTTGCAGCAAGAATACCTGCTAGAAAAGGGAACTAGGCTTAAAGCATACTTGCTGTTTGTTACTAGCAATTACATCATGGACAAAGTGGGTTTAGCTCCCCCCCCCCCAGCACTTCAGGTCAGCTGATCTTGTTCAGACTGTCTTCTTCCCAAAGCTTATCACTGGATGGAGATAACTTGGCCAAACAGGACCCTTTCTCTGGAGCACATCCCTTTTCCCTGCAATGGAATGGGCTGACCATTTTAAATTTTATTTCTTAAATATAGCTTTATCTCACTTTACATTTATCATTTAAAACAACAAAACATTGCTAATTAATGGCACCATTTTAACAACATTTGCAACCTAACAGACATTTGCAACCTAACAGACATTTGCAACCTAATAAGCAACCTAATAAGCATCTGGAAATGCCACCTTGCAGTGTTTTCAATGCAAGACACTAACAGAGGTGCCATTGGCTGCCTCTGCATTATGACCCTGGAATTCCTTGGTGTTGGTTTCCTATCTAAGTATTAAGCAGGGCTGATACTGATTATTTTCTGAGATGTGACAAGATCAGGCTAACCTGGGCCATAGAGGTAAGGATATCAGGATAATTAGACGACGGTAAATCAATTGAAATAGCACCTGTTGGAAGATGAGAGTGGAGGGGAAGCGTTGGGGCCTGTATTATCTTATGGCAGTGTTTTGGAGAATGATGGATCATTCCGACCTCCACTATTTTTCTGTAAGCATGGGGTGTTCCTAACAGTAGAGACCCTCTGCTGACTTACAAAACTGCCTCAGATTTGTGCATTCAGTATCTGCACACAGAACAATCTTGGGAGATAGAGACCCCAAATGCAATTCCAGCAGGAAAATGTACTGCATTAAAACCTTGCAATTACTGTCCCTCGCTAACTTACAAGCTTTACCCAGGGGCAGCACACAGCATAATTGAAGCCAGCTCAAAATCAATATTGGCTTGAATCTCAATCTCTATGGACTTAGTTGCAGAATCGCTTGTTGCTCACTTAATTTCTTTGGTACAGGATTACTTGAATAAACTATTGGTAATAATCATTGGGCTTTGGTACTGATACGTTTCTCTACTACTCTGAAAGTCTACTGAAAAAAGGTTTGTAAAAATGATACAACAATTCTATTGACATTTTGGAAGATCCCTCCCCCCCCCGAACATTTGGCTTTATTAGCCACTTGAGGGATGACAGCCTCTTTTGTTTATATATCTGTCTGCTGCTTGAAATTATGTGAATGTTGTTGGACTGGTTTCATTATGTTTTGTTTGAGGGTTATCTTTAAATAAATTTCACCTGCATTTGTGAATAGGAAAACAGTGTCCTCCTGTCAGAGGGTAAAGCACATTTTGAGGGCAGTGCGTCAATGCACCGTGGCTTTGTGCAAATGTTTTTATTTGCTTCAGTTTGCCTCCTCCCCTCTCTGATTATTACTAAACTCTTCACTGTGTAGACTAGCGTTTGAAATGAAAACAGTTTTCAAAGTCTTTCTCACAACTTCACAAATCACATGTTTGACAAGGCCTTTCAACCAACTTCCATGGGAACCCAAGTGAATGTTACTCATTTCTGTAGAGACTCCTCATTCAGAAATTAATTTCTCCCTGTTCAAATACTTTAAAACAAAACCCAATGGAGTACTCGCCACCTGTGTTCTCCACCAGGAGGAGCAACTTCCCTGAAATCCTGTAAGGAATACAGAGTCTCTCCTACCCCTTGCCCCTGGTTTCAATTCCTTACCAGCCCTGATGGATACGTCACTTTATGTCCTGATCTTATTAAAGGTAACGGTCCCCTGTGCAAGCACCGGGTCATTCCTGACCCATGGGGTGATGCCACATGCCGACGTTTTCTAGGCAGACTTTGTGTAAGGGGTGGTTTGCCAGTGCCTTCCCCAGTCATCTTCCCTTTACCCACAGCAAGCTGGGTACTCATTTTACCGACCTTGGAAGGCTGGAAGGCTGAGTGAACCTTGAGCCGGCTACCTGAAACCAACTTCCGTTGGGACCGAACTCAGGTTGTGAGCAGAGCTTGGACTGCAGTACTGCAGCTTACCACTCTGCGCCACGGGGCTCTTCCTGATCTTATTAATGTGTAATAAATTCAGACTCCTGTTCTGATGTGCATTTGGAAGCAAGTCTCACCAAGCTCAATGGGGCTTACCCCCTAATGCAGTGTGTATAGAATTCCAGCCAAAGCTTGTTGGTTTGTTTTTATTAGCA
Organism: Euleptes europaea; assembly: GCF_029931775.1. Taxonomy (NCBI): domain Eukaryota; kingdom Metazoa; phylum Chordata; class Lepidosauria; order Squamata; family Sphaerodactylidae; genus Euleptes; species Euleptes europaea. Next base: position 30,403,334 of record NC_079320.1, on the reverse strand, counting down.
GTCTTCCAGGCTCTGATTCCTTCGGTCTCCAGCTAGGGCCAGCATTTTTTCCATTCTCTTCAGGCACTGGAAGCAACAATAACTAAATCTGATATTATTGTGTGGTAAGCGTTTGTGGTTACGACACCGGTGCATATATAAAAGCTCACAGTCAGGCTGTTTCCAGTCCCATGGAGTGAAGAGCTCAACGACATGAGACACCACTGATCTTAGCTCCCAGCATCACTAATCATTTTATTAAAAAGCAGCTGCAGAGGCTTCTGAGTTGGATTAAGGCCATGGCATTGTCTGTGTGTGTGTGTGTGGGGGGGTGGAGGTTTCCCCTTGCAGCTCTTCCCAACCTAATAGTGCAGTCTTTAGTAGAGTGACACCCTTCTAAATCCATTGACGTCAATTGTCTTAGAAGGGAGTGACTCTGCTTAGGACTGCACTGTAAGCCCCTTCCCATTTGTTCCACTAGGAAATCAATATGAGTGCCTGTAAATTCCCCCTTTTGGGGCAAATATGAGATTTAAGATTACAAAGTAGATCTGGAAAATGGTGCAGGAGAAAAGGTCCTGCTCAGATTCAATTCAGAGTCCTTGCAAGTGCATTTAGAAACATAAAAAAGGCTAAGATTTGATCTCTGGTCCTATATGCAGGCCCAAACAAGTTCATTGGCAGGGTGGCTTCCACCTATCCATTGCATCTGCCGTGGTCTAGGGTTGCCAAATTCCAGTTGCAGCCTGGAGTTCTCCCAGAATTACAACTGATTTCATACTAGAGAGATCAGATAGTTCCCCTGGGGGAAAAGGCAGTTTTGGAGTGTAGATTCTCCCCCCCCATGGCACCGTGTCCCCATTGAGTTCCCTCCTCTCTCCAAACTCTGCCCCCCCAAGCATCACCTTGAAATCTCCAACAATTTCCCAACTTGAGCTTGCGATCCTGTGTGCTGCTGCACATAAGGAGCATTTAATAGTCATAAGAACATAAAAAAGCCATGCTGGATCAGACCAAGACTGATCAAGTCCAGCAGTCCGTTCACACGGTGGCCATCCAGATGTCATAAGATGACTGCAGCAACATCCTGCCTGTGTTCCACAGCATCTAATATAATAGGCATGTTCCTCTGATACTGGAAAGAATAGGTATGCATCATGACTAGTGTTCATTTTGACTAGTAGCTATGGATAGCCCTCTCCTCCATGAACATGTCCACTCCCCTCTTAAAGCCTTCCAGGTTAGCAGCCAGTCACCACTTTGGTGAGAGATGCCAACCCATGGAGGCCTTTGGGCAGCTTGCCCACAGGACAGGTAGTGCATAAACTAGGGTTGCCAACCTCCAGGTAATAGCTGGATATCTCCTGCTATTACAACTGATCTCCAGCCGATAGAGATCAGTTCACCTGGAGAAAATGGCCGTTTTGGCAATAAGACTCTACGGCATTGAAGTTCCTCCCCTCCCCAAACCCCACCCTCCTCAGGCTCCGCCCCCAAAACCTCCTGACAGTGGTGAAGAGGGACTGGGCAACCCTAGCCTAAACTAGCCCTCAAGCAACCTCCTCCTTCATTGGAGACCTTTGCTTTCTCAGACTATTGTCTCAGGAAGTTGATCTGTATCTGATTTTTCTTGTTTTAAAGGCATGCATTTTTAAAAACACTTCAAAATTTCTGTCAACTTTGCTTATTTTGAAATGGAAAGTATTGTATTTTAGTAAGATGCAATTATCTTCTAAGGATCATTTAATTTGTAATTGCATATTGCTTGAACTTTCATATTGATGACTGTGGTTTTATGTTTGTTCTAGAATTGCTATTTTTATGTAAATTGCATTTGTTTTCAGAACTGTAAAACTCCTCAAGCATTGTTATTAGGCGGGGTTCCAATATAATAAACAGAACAACCATTAACATGGGACACCCTTCCAAGGTCACTGAAGCCAATGGACTTCAGTAACTCTGCATTGGGTTCCTTCCATAAGCAACTCTCCCCCATTCAAGGGAGATAGTCTTGCTTGATTGTCTATCACAATTTTTGATTTGAAACTCTTTGAATTGACATTCACTTGTAGTTCCAGTGCATATTCTCATGGCCCATTTCCAAGTTGATGGAAGAGCTTAAACTGAGCTGCCCATCAGCATTTATTAATCTAACATGATAGGAAAGTGAAACGAGACCAGTGCCAGGCCAGACAGAGGCAGTCTAACGTACCATGGCTGTGACTTTGGAAAAGACAACCCAAACATTTGCTGGACATCTGTGGTGAACTTGTTGAATATAACCATATTTGTATGTAGTGTTCTCTTGGAATTTAGGGGTGTGGAACCTGCATCTGCAACATAGAGGGCACAGTTTATGTTCATGTTTCTGGGAGCAATTTTTTTTCTCAGGGCCTTGGGGGCTACCAGTCACCACATGACACCTGGTAAAAAATGACAGCATTTTCAGAGAAAGTCTGCAGTGCTCAGGTGGGGAAAACTTTCCTTTGCTGTTTTCCCAAAGCAAACCACCACCACCCCAAACTGTAACTTGCCTGAAGTGGGGCAAGGACTTTTCCGCATTCTCATTTTCCTCACTTGTGTGTTCCTGTTGCTTCGGGGTTTTTTTTTTCTGTTCTGCATGTGTGGTCGATTTGATATTACATCTCTTTATGTCCAGCATAAAAACCTGCCGTTTAAATCTTCAGGGAGATACCGTATGACGGGCATAAAGTTGTGTAATATCAAATCAACCACTAGAGGGTGCAAAACAATTGTGGAACAGAAACCACCACTCCCCAGCAACAGAAACACACATTTATTCAGGAAACTGAGAATGTGGAAAAGCCCACAGTGACCTTTGTGTTGTCCCTAGAAGAGGCAAATAGCAGCTCTGATGCAGGGCAAAAGGGTCAACAGCATGCTTCTTTCCCATCCAGATCCATGTGTATGTGTGAGTGTGTGTCCCCTTCTCCTTCAATCAACAGGGAAGGAGAGAGTCTGCTGTGGTAGATTTCAAGGGAAGGATAAGAAAGTGATTACAGCAGCCCTGGAGAACTAATTTTAATTGTTTGGAGAGTAACTGTATACTTCCAGGTGACCATCTGCCCACCTCTGTGCTACAGAATGTTTCCTCACCATTGGACAATATGGAAGAGGTTGCTTGATGACATGTCCTTCCTGTACTATTTTGATTATAATACCACTTTTATGGCTTTCTGAGGAGGTATAGATACGGAGGTATGGGTTGGTACTTTTGTCTTGAAAACATGATCTACTCCTGTGTTTTCGAAGGCTTTCATGGTCAGAGTTCATTGGTTCTTGTGGGTTATCCGGGCTGTGTAACCGTGGTCTTGGTATTTTCTTTCCTGACGTTTCGCCAGCAGCTGTGGCAGGCATCTTCAGAGGAGTAACATTGAAGGACAGTGTCTCTCAGTGTCAAGGACAGTGTCTCTCAGTTACTCTGAAGGACACTGAAGGACAGTGTCTCTCAGTTACTCTTCCTACACACTTGACACTGAGAGACACTGTCCTTCAGTGTTACTCCTCTGAAGCTGCCTGCCACAGCTGCTGGCGAAATGCCAGGAAAGAAAATACCAAGACCACGGTTACACAGCCCGGATAACCCACAAGAACCAATACTCCTGTGTGGTTCAGTCTGCTGTGACTTTAGTATGGGTTAGGGAGGGGAGGTTTTCTCCACCCCCAAAGGCAATTATTTAAATGGAGCCAAAAATTGGATCCCAAATAATGCTGGTTTTCCCCCGGCATTTTTCGGGCTGGTTCAGCCACGCAGCCATAAAAAAAGACGGGGGGGGATCACTGCACAGAACTCTGCTGCCTCCACGTGGGTCTTGGAGGTGGCAGGCAGCGCTGAACTGAACGCTGGGCTCGGCTGCCTCCAAAATCCATGTGGGTCTTGGAGGCGACATGGAATTTTTCGGGTTTGGGTTTAATAGACTCAAAAATTTTCAGAAAAAGCTGAAAGCCTCCCATAATAGTATGGGAATTCGCCTTTTTGGTTTTTTTTGGGGGGGGGATTTTCAGATCTATTAAACCTGAACCCGAAAAATACCAAAACATATTTTTTTGGGGGTGCACACCACTAATATGGCTGCCCTGGTGTATTATTTCATAATTTCTCCTGGTCTGCATCATACTGTTGTAATTCATGCGCTGGATCCCTCGCAGTGAAATTCTATGCAGTTACTCCAGTCTAAGCCTATAGATTATAGGATTGCACTACCTGTCTGACATACTGTCTGCTGTGTGCACATCAACCTACCTGCATTCATGTGGAGCCACATCTCAGACTGGAGACAATGCCAGTTGTTGACTACATGGCTTAGATGTCATTTAATCAAGTCCTAAATATTAATACTGCTTTCAGATTCCATAAGAGTTTTGAGAAGTAATATTGTAACCTCTTCAGCAGTTAAAATTTTATGAATGTTACTGCTGAGCAATACTCTTCAGATTAACATTAATAAAGATGTTTAATAATGAAGCGATAACCATTATGAAATAATAGAAGTCAGTAATAGGAACTGACTCACTGAACACTGCAGGCCTAATCACTTGATGGATATTACTAACACTATAAAATGCATTTATATGTTGAAGTATTGTATCTCCCCCCCACCTCTTTTTTCTCAGTGTAATGAAGACCAATTCCTTAGTAGGAATTAAATGGGGGAAAGACAAGAACTTCTGGATTTATACCATTACATGTTTAAGAAAAAATATGTAAATCTGTGGTACTTCAAAGAAGCCACTGTGCTGATTTGAAAATCGGCCCACCAACTGTGAATCAATAACAACCATGGTAGTATATCCATGGGCTGAAGATATTGGATTTGATTGATCTGAAGATGGAGCTAGTTTCCCAATTTCTGCCATAGTAAAGTCTGCCCACAAAGGCATATTGTCACAAACATTCCAGTGTTAGTCAAAAATCATTATCAATTTTCATACGTAACTAAAATGGATTTTTCTCTGATGAGAAACAAAATATGGTGTTATTTTATTTTTAAAAGGACTCAACCTTTCCCCCTTTAAAGTTCCAGTATTATAATCCATATTTTCACTTCACATGGCCATGATCCAGATCAGAACTATGTGCACTTACAATTGGCCTTTTGCAGTCCAAGATCTCTAATCTTCATCTTGACTGTTTTGGTTCTTAGTTTCACACTAGGGGCAAAAACGCATGGTCACTTACTGCGGTTTCTGCCCAGTTTCCTCCCTGTTTATTCCCAGTTTCACCCAGGATCAAATCCTCACAAACGAACGGGACTTGATTTGCTGCTCGCTGAGAGATGTGTCGACCCAAAATGAACCCGGATTTGCTATCGAGGAGCCAAACCGTTATCCCTGGCTCGTCTCACATAAACACGAGCGCCACAATGGCCTGCCAGCCTCCAAACCCCTCCCCTCGCAACCCAACCGCCTTGTTTGAGATTTCCCCTCAATATACTGCAACATAGAAATATCGAGAAAACGTTTTGATTAAAAATTACCCTAACATTGTGTTGACTGGGACAGTGCTTGCTTACAAAGTGTGGAAAAAGGCGCAATTTCATTGATAATGGCTGGCATGTTGAGAAAGTTCAACTTTCCCGGAAGCGGGGCATGGATACCAGAGCCGTTACTGTCCTGCCCGCCAAATTTTCCCGTTATTCGGCATTCCGGCCTGCTCGTGGCCAAGGAAAATGTCTGTGACAAGCCGCCCAGTTGGGGTGAGGGGAGTCTCCTGGAGGGAGAGAGAAACCCTCGACCTCATCTGCTTTTTGGGGGAGGCGAAGGTCCAGGAGTCCCTTAGGGCGTCTCATCGAAACTATGATGTTTTTGAGCGCAAAGCTCAACAGATGAGGAGCAGGGGCCATGCCAGAAGTGCGGTGGAGTGCAGGAATAAGACCAAAACTCTGAAAAAAGAATACAAAAAATCTGTCTCCCACAACTCCATCTCAGGCAATGACCCGCTGTACTGCCCTTACTATCACCACCTGTGGTTGGTCAGTTTGAATTGACCAATCACCAGGGGGAGGGGGCATTGCTGAACAACCAGGAAGTACGTGGCTCCCGCGTTTTCTGTTTGCACAGACGGGGCAGCTCATGGTTTCACCACGGATCAGCAAGGGTCATGCGTACAGATTCTCCCCCGGCCTGGGTTCATTTAATCCTGGCTGGAACGGGGAGGAAACTGGGCAGAAACCGCAGTAAGTGACCATGCATTTTTGCCCTAGGGGGCTGTCCCCCTTCCACCCAGCAGTAAATTTATTGATCAAATTGAACAATTCAGAGGGTCTCCTTGTTAAAATGTAGCTCTTAAACCCTGGCACATTAACTATGCCATCACTATGCATCATGGAAATAGAAGTGCATGCTGCTTATATCTTTCCTGGGACCAAGTCCCACTGTGCAGACCAAAATAACATTCTGAATAGACCTGTTTAGCATTGCTCTCTGAGACTACTTAAACCCTCTCCATAGGAAACTGGTGTTTTTTCAGTAGTGGGACAGATTCTATTGCCATTCAAATGTTTCATCTGAAGAACTAATGGCTAGGAGACAGTTGCGTGTGATCTTAGAAAAGGCTTAGAAGATCACAATGCTGCTGACACAGTCCTAAGTCTCTTCACTGTTCTTGAGATTGAACCTGGAGAAATGTCTTGGACTTGAATTAAGTGCATTTAAAATATAAAATGCCAATAGTGGAGGACAGTAAAATGGCAACGCCAACAATACAGCCTATCAGAAACCAAGAAAGACTGACTCATATTTATGTTCCACAAAACTAGTAATGTGCTTACAACCTGTCTTGATCTGACACTGGCAACATTTTTGCAAGCACTCAAAAATGTCCAAAGGGTATTTTGTGAGTATAGATATTTAATTTATGTTTCTCTTGGACAAGTTTTTGTTAATACATCGATCATCTTTAGAAGGTAAGCAAAATAAATGAAATTAAAAGCCTAGATGTTAGATTGCCAGCTGAGTTGCACGAGAGATGTATGTGCAATAAGACTGATAGAAAGTAGTTACTTTGGCTCTTTATTTAAAAGCACATATTAATTCTTATAGCATTTTACATCATTTGTGTTTCATTAAAGGCTGAAACCTTTTGCAGCGTCTTGAATGATATTTTCCCCATGTCATTTGAGGCTTGCTCATTTCTGGCAGAAGGAAGTGGCTGTTCCATATCACAGATGAAAATTAACTGTTCAACTCTGGCTTTTCATTCTTTGCTGGTACATTTTACCCTCAATTATGTTTTAAATCTATGTAATTAAACTGAGGCTTGGGACCTGAGTACATGAGGGAATGCTTGCTTCCATGCATACTGTTCATCTCACTGAAATCTGTTGGTCAGGTACTGCTCCCAATTTTATAACAGAGAGATGTTAGATTGATATGTGCTAAGCATCAGGGTATTCTTGGATGTCACCCCAGAGCTTTGGGGAATCCATCTCTTCAGAGGCCTTGTTGGCTGAATCACTTCTGTCTTCTATGAGACCGTTAAAGAGCATCAAAGAGGCCAAAAAGGCATATCAGTTGTATGTGAAGATCTGATTTTAAAAAATCAAACAGCTTTACACATATCAATTTTTCACAATGAATTTTCACAACGAATTTTTCACAAGACTTCCATATCTATTCTGCTGTTCAAGAAGCAAAGGAGGAGTTGGAATTATGGAAAGTTTTTTGGGGGAGCAGGAAATGTGCTCATGCACATTTCTCTCTGGGTGTTGTAGAGGCGGTCCTCCACTGTGGAGCTCACTTCATCTGCTGCTAGGCTTTTCTGCTTGAACTATACCAATATATTTCAAGGATCCCTTAAAGTGCATAGCATGAGAGAAGGAGCCCCACAGCAGAGGACCACATGCAGAGGAAAGGCCTAGGATCCAATTCACCATATTCTTCTGTGCCAAGACATGACAATTTTCCCATTCAGAAAGCCTAATCCATGACAATTTCCCACAACCCATAAGAAAAAAGAGGAACATATCTAATTTTGCATCCTGTTTTTATTTGAATAACTTTTTATTAGTACATGCTAGGGCTGTCAAAAAAAAATTCGGTACAGTTCGGATTCGGCCGAATTTGGCCCTTGTGGGTTCGGTACGTGCCGAAGTCCGAATTCCCCCACTTCGGATCCGTTCAATTCGGCGGGAATTCAAAGTTCGGAAAAAAATTCGGCCAAATAAAGCCATTAAAAACACAATCGTGCCTTTCCGCGGCTCTGGGGGGGCATTTTTGGGGTTAGAGGTCCCAAACTTTTGGCAGAGCTTCAAAGGACGTTTATTGAAAGACTCCCCAAGTTTTGTAAAGATTGGGTCAGGGGGGGCTCAGGTATGGGCCCTGAAAGGGGTCCCCCCCACCCTTAATGTGCATCTCTCAGCAGAGCTTGCCGCCCACGCACAAAGCTCCCAGCCCCGACAACAGCTGAGAAATTAGCAAAACAACTGCAAACACAACCTTGTTAAACAACACCTTTGCAACACACAACTGAAACCTCCCCCCTCAAACCAGGGAGCGAGAGACTCGAGGGGGAACACACACCCCAGGCAGAACCGACGAAAGCCCCCTTTGGCTTCCCCCCCACCCACAGAAACTGCTCCCTCCCCACACACACACAGACTCTGCTTCCCCCCCCCACACACATACACAGGAGAAAAATTATAGATTAAAGCCCCCAAAGGGGTCTTACTGTGGCTGTCTTCTGTTCCATCAAGAGGGGCTGAAGAGAGGACTTGTAAATAATCTAAGATGATTCCAATTAGGCACGGAACGTTTTGCTCTGGAGAAGATGCACAGGATCGGATCCATTCATCCCAATAGGGGAAAGGGGAAAGCCCATATCTCGGGACCCCCTGACCCAATGTTCACAAAACTTGGGGGGTATCTTAAGAACACTGGTCTGAAACTCTGCTCAAAGTTTGGGATCTGCACCCCCAAAAATGCGCCCCCTGCAGCCATGGAAAGGGAAAAGGGGGGAGGCGATATTTCTGCCCCCACTGAACCTATCTTTACAAAACTTGGGTAGTATCTTAAGAATAATTCACTGAAGCTATGCTAAAAGTTTGGGGGCTATATCTCCAAAAAAGCGCCCCCTGCAGCCACATAAATGGAAAAGGGGGGGAGGGAAAAGGGGGAGAGCCCATATCTCGAGACCCCCTGAACCAATGTTTACAAAACTTGGGGGGTATCTTAAGAACACTGGTCTGAAACTCCGCTCAAAGTTTGGGATCTGTACCCCCAAAAATGCGCCCCCTGCAGCCATGGAAAGAAAAAGGGGGGAACCCATATCTCGGGACCCCCTGACCCAATGTTTACAAAACGTGGGGGGTTCCTTAAGAAGCTTCATCTGAAGCTCCAGTGAAAGTTTTGTGTCTGTACCCCCAAAAATACGCCCCCTGCAGCCACAGAAAGGAGCGAATGTGCACAAGCACCCCCCCCCACACACGAGGATTTCGCTCTCTCTCTCTCTCTCTCCCTGGCCGGGCCGCACATCAGCTGATTCCTCCAGTACTCAATCCTGACTGATTGGCCAGAAGAAGACCCAGCTTGGCCACCGATTGGCCGGGGGAGGAGAATGCTGCTTACTGACGGTTATGCTGCTTACTGACGGCCGAATTTGCCGAATTTATTTGCGAACTCCCGAACTCGCTGAATTCGGCCCCCTCGGTTGCCCGTCAGTTTTGAGTTCAGTTCCTCCCGAACTAAAAACCACCGAATCAGGGGACATTCGGCTGATTTTCAGTTCGAACCGAATTGACAGCCCTAGTACATGCAATTGTAATTGGATGATTTATGATGGCACAGACATATGATTGGGTTGTTCCAACATCTATTTTGAGATGCAGAACTATCAGTTTCCAGTTCTTTATTTGGAAGTGAATCCATAGGATTTCCAGGGTACCATTCTTGAGAGTATTCTTCAACAGCATAAAATTTTGATCTAGATTTGCTGGTAGGGTTCACTCTCCCAGTTGCATAGAAATATCTTTTGAAATGGGCTAAAGCTTACTTTGTGCTTCAGTACAGTTCAAATCCCAGTGACATTTCCATGGAAAATCAGTGGAATTCCTGGAAAAGCAATAGGGGCATCATGTTTGGAAGTGCTCCGAACCAAAACAAAACTTTGACCCTGGAAGCACACTTAGGGGCTACATACACAATTAGGGTTCTGCATAGGACAGGCTCTTTCAGTGTATCTTCATATTGTTTGGGATATTCCAGTGCTTATTGGTGGGGAAAGAGTTGATGAAATCCTTGGAATTATTCAGCTTGCATCTTCAAATAAGGAAGAACTTTAGCCATGTCAATTTCTGGCAGCATGACAGGGTCCTGCTTAGAGTACTAAGGACCTGGTGAGAAATAGCTGGTTTTCCCTGCTTCCCATGGGATACTTCAGTGCTTCCCTCTCACTCTGTGCAGCCAAGTACTGACAAGTGACTTTATATGTGCTGACATCGGGCACATATAACTATCTGAAAGAAAATTCAATCTCTTACTGAAAAAGGAGGCTCTATCAGATAAGCTTGCAATCAGCTGTAACAGTGCCAGCCGCTGTCATTAGGACCTATTTTTTAGTTTTAGTGTTGCTCAATATCTATCTCCAACATTTCTTCTCTGGAAACAAACCTCCAAATGTGACAGTTATGCAGGGCAGCTGCTGATGTGTTTGCTGTCTTTTTGTCTCTCCTGTGCAAAATGTACAATCCAAATGCAGACACACACACGTGCACACACACACGATCAGTAGCAGGTTTCCAACAGTAAAGATACAAATTATGATGAAGCCTTTTAAAATGAAGCCACTTGTACAATTACTAACCATTGTACAATTAAAGAAGTCCTTACTATTTACCTCAGTAATAAAGCAATTGTCTGGAGAAAATGGAAAGAGGACCTATTTCCTGAAAGAGAAATAGTCAAGAAATGACCTTTGCAGTCAAAAGCTGGTAAAACATCTCAATTGACTCATTTTGTGCAATTTAGCCTCGAGTTCCCAGTGAGCATGTAATACGTCCATTATATAAAAATGAACCAAAATCTGGCCAGAGAATAAAGGGAATCCACAAATAGAATGATTAAAACACACACACACACAAATAATCCCCATGTAAATTCCTGTGAAAGCCCCAAGGAACATTCACAAGAACAAGCCCCAACATTCACAAGGAACAAGCCGCAAGGAACATTCACAAGTTATGGAAAGGTAAAGAGCATCCAGGTACTCTTGGTGGTTCAGAGAGGCCTGACAGAATATGCAAGTCTGTTCATATTAGCTATGACAGGTGGATTTAGATTCAGGGGATCTAAGTGTCAAGCTAAGCTGATGTAATAACCTGGAAAGCCCCTAGAAGGCCTGAGACTGAGTTAATGAGTTGCACCTGTAGGGTGACTCAGCCTGAAGGTAATGAGTTGCACCTGGAGGGTGACTCAGCCTGTAACACTAATTGCTGCCTGGAGATGGCATCTGTATATAAGTATTTGACTCCATGAGTCTATGTCGGGAGATAGTGGTGGAAGAGTGTGTGTATAGCACTGTGAATAAACAAGTGCATTTTCTACAAGCTCTACTGGTACTGGTGGTTATTCCTGGGCGTTGGCACAATCCGCCAGCTCCCGCAACAAGGCCTAGGTCACCCAGGTTTTGAGGCCCTAGCCATAATAAAATTTTTAAAATGAAGACGTGAAATAAAATGAGATACCAGTCAAGGCTGACCCATCTTGGGCTGAGACATTTGTTCCCCTGTCTCTGACCTGAGACCCTGGAACAAGCCCTTCTATGATAATGTAGCCAAGTTTACCCTGTGTTTGGCCCAGCAACTCACAGCAACACACTTCGGAGTAAAATAGAATTTTATTAAGGAAGTTGAAGAAAAAGATTTAAAAGCAATATAGTTCCAGTGGCAGTTCCAAGTATACAGAAAATAAGAAAACAATCTCTCTAGATACACTTACAAGTCTTAGCAGCATAGATCTTTACTTCTCATAGCTTTAGTAAATTCAGTTTCTAGCAAGCAGCAGCATGACTTCCACATAGGTGTCACATAAGTCAAAGCAGGTAGCAAATGAGCCATAGACCTCCTGATCCTTTCCAACTAATCACTGGGCTGTTGCTGAGGTAGATTCTGAATGAGAGCAAGCTCTCCCACCCTCTAAATCCAGCTGAACCAAGTGAGATATTTAATAAGGATTACGAAATTATATTGACTATTTATTGGGGTGGTGAAGTTGGGATTTTTTGCCCCAATATGCATCACTTTACCCTTGCTCACAAGGGAGTCTTCTGTCCCCTTCTGTTGCCATTTTCCACCAGTGGATGAAGCCTTTTTTTTGTTTTGTTTGGCTTTCCCTCAGTGATCCCTCCTTCCTGCCAAATGTTTTAAGCATTATTTTTATGTCTGTGTATATATTTTGCTCTGATTTTGACCTTTTTCATGGTGTGGGGTTTTTTGCTTGGTTTTAATGGTTTTAAAATGGGATTTTGTTATGTATGTTTTAATTTGTTGGCTGCCTTGGTGGCACTTGTGAAGGTAGAAAGGTAGGATAGAATTTCTGCAAAAATATAATAAAAAAGCTAGAGAATGTGAACATCAATAACAGAAGCCTTGTTGTCATATCAAACAACATAAGGGGAAAAATACCCTGTAACACTCACCATTGACAGAGTTCTACAAAAAAACAATAGTCAATAATGTCTCATTCACAGCAACTGCTCCTTAGCTGGTGGTCGAGCTTTTGGCCCTGATTTTCCCATTTAAAACAATGCTGCCAAGAAAGAACATAACAGATGCTAAATATGCACATGTTTCACACATTTGCTTGAATTTTGTTCATTATTTGACTTCCTTTGGGATAGAAGAAACATTGTCAATATGATAATGGCTGAATAAACATTTTGGCCACATTAAGCAATTTTTTCTGAATGCCAGACAAATTCAGAATGTTTTTCAGCAAAAGAATCACCAGAACATCAATTGAAGCCTTCATTATAGCTATTCATATCTCCATAATAAAGACTGCATCAGCATTGCCATTATAAGCATTCTTTTGGAAAGCTCAGTCATTTGGCTGCCATTTTATAGGTCTTTGCTGAAAATTAGTTAGTAAGTCCTTGCTCAGAGTTTAAAATCAATTCTTAAAATAAAAGCCATATCAATATACAATGACTGGGGAAACTATCAATTATGTTGAGATTGTAGAAAATAAATACATAATTTCCTGTTCTCTATAAGTATATGACATCAGCTCTATTAAAATAAAGATTCACATTATTATATTTTACAATAATAAATACAAGCATCTGTTCATGTAATTTACATTTTCATATATAGCATTTTATATAGACCTATTTACAAAGAGAAAATCTGGGTATTTCATTTGATCTGGGATGCACATATTCCCTACAAGATGTATATGCAACAGGGCTGACTCCACTTTGCGTAGATCCCATAGGCTGCTTCTGCTGCCATGAGAGTTGCTATTCTAATAAGAAGGTTTTACATTTATTTGCCAGGAAGAAATAACTCATGGTGGCATCTTCACCAAGCACTTTACTTTTATTACTGATTAAATTGAACCTGTTTGAACCAAGTGGAATTCCGCCTTTACACACAAGTGTTGGTTGTTCCAAAGGAGTCCGTTCATCAAGGTTGTATGGATAATTGTCAGTTAGTGCACTATTAGAAGCTGGACAGAAGACATGGAGATGTAAAATGCATCATTTTCCCAACTGTCCCATCCTCATCTCATCCTTTTACTTTAAATTTGCCAGAAGAGGATTGGGCCAATGGATCATTGAAGGATAAGTGCCTTCACACCTGAAGAGTTTAATGTAAAGCTGTTAAAGAAACAGTCACTCAAACAAAATAAATAGCTATTGATCAGTCCAATCTACCTTTTTGGGGCAAGGTGCTTTAAAAAGTGCTGTCTCTCAGCTGTAGATGTTTCTGAGTATTGGTTATGTAGATTCTTCTCAACCTGACTTCAGGCTGAGCACAGATCTGCCCTGGTCACTCTGACTGATGTTCAATGCTGAACAGCTGAAAGGAAGTGCAATACTTTTTTTAAAAAAAATTCTGAATTATTGATGAAACAGAAGTATGCAACTTGGGATCTTTCAGGTTACTGGAAACCCAAAGCTGGATAAACTAAAGTCAACCATATCTTAGATGCCTGTGATAAAACAACAAATAAGTATTATATCAGGGTCATTACAAACTTTGCAGAAAATCCCATTCAGACTTTCTTTGTTAACAATGTTTGTTTTGTATCATGTTAAACACCTCATTTGATTGTCACATGAATTTGGTCACAATTCAAATTCCACAGCATTTTGAATAGTTTTACATGGAACCAGTGGCAGCATTCAGCATATCATCTGACTAACTGCTACTACTGATACATGCTCACTGTTTACTGGCTTGCAAGGATTACATATGCCCCACACTCATCATTTAAACCCATCTATATTAGCATGCATGCACTTTTTTTTGTACCTGTTCAGTTGGAGCATTCATCAGTTGGGCTTCTTCTTTTTGATGGTAGGCTGGTCACTGATGCAATTCTGTGTGGAATCACACTTGCAACAAAGATTCCAGAAAGCCCAGGGCAATCTGTTTTCTCTCCATTTTTAGCAGTGGTTTCCCTTTTACACCTGATGTGCATTGAAGCCCCCAGCCCACTGTATTCTCATATGAACCTCAGAATTTGCTGCTTACCCTTTTTATTTTTTTATTTTTATTTTGAAGAGCATGGGTAATGCCACACTGCATTGATTCTCTTCTGCTCTTTTTTTAAAAAAGGAGCATGAGTAGTGCTGGATAGGAATAATGTAATACCTTTAACAACCTTTTAATACCTTTAACAAACTTTAAATACCTTTTAAAAAACCTCAGTGTATTTGCAGAGCCTCCAATGATCCCTTCCCCTTTGTCTAGGCAGCCATTTCTCTTCTGTTATGCTAATTGTTGCTAGGGACTGACTCCTTGTAATTATCTAGTAAAAAATTGAAATAAGTCCTGCAGTTATGCTGTTTCCCCTTCAGACACAAGAATCTGCTCATACCAAAAGAATGCTGACCAGGAAATACTGGGTTCTTTTTTACAGATTGAAAATCAATTTGTGCACAAACAGAGGATGAGGTCATGTGGAAACATGGGGGGGAATCTGTGGCAATCAGATGGCTAAAACATGGGAAATCCGTGATGGGGAAGCAGCCTTGGTGTCATTCATTGTGCTTAGTACATACTCAGAACTAACTGGATCAAGCTACAGCTCCCAGGAAGCACAGCAAGGACATTATCTGTATCTAATTAATACAAATGAACAGGAACACACTTAACTTGAGGAAGCACGGAAATGGGCAAGAGTGAAAAACTAGAGAGACAAGCAATTCAACATATCCCACCCTAGCAGGATTGAGAAAACCAAAGAAACTGCCTCTCTTGAAATTTGAGATGTATTGGGGCTGCTGTGCAAACAGATTGGAGGACAACCATGGTGTAACATTTGCAAGTGAGACCCAACAGAAATTGAGTTAGCCAGCCCACATGCACAAATTATTTGCAGTCTGGTTCCGATGAACAGTGAGTCAGCCAGGCAAAACGGGCATAGCTAGATCAGAGAAACAAGCCATGAAGTTCCCCCTAACATAGCAGGAAAGAAACACTTCATTTCAAGAACTGATGATGGATGGGGGTGGGGGAAACAGTATGAGAATGTATTTGTGCAGAGTATTTTGATCCATTTCCCTGTATTCCAAAACTAACTGAACATTTTTTTGAGGTGTCAGGGGCCTGCTTACCATTTGCAAACAAACCACAATCTGAACAGAAGGGTGATCAATCATGCAAAATAATTCAAAAGGAAGCAACAACGTTTGAACATTAGCATATTATCTGGCCTAATAGAAAATTCCTTTGAACCCTAACCACAATGATTTGTTAGACCACCCTATATAAAAGAAGAGCTTTATTTGATTAAAGTAGTAACTGTAGAAATACAATTAAGTCATCTATGCCATGATATGAATGTAATTATTCACGTGGATGTAAGTTTCGTTTGTCTATTTTGGAGGTCTAATCAAATGATTATACATTATTAAGTAATTACAGAATACATTACATAATTACTTTCATTAATAAGCTGTCTCTTCTCTACTGTTTGTGACACATTTTCTAAGTACTTGGGTACTTACTTCTAGGCATTAGCCCAGTGTGAACCTAGGGTTGCCAAGGGCCCGGTGGCAGGTAAAATCCCACCAATCCACCGGGCTGCCCGCCGCCCAGCTGAGGGCCGGCGAGCAACGCATGCATGTGTGCCCACGTGACGCGCCTACATCACTTCCGGGTTTACCTGGAAGTGACGCAGACGCTCTAGCAACCTCCTCAGAAACTCTATGGAAACCATAGAGTTTCCACTGCTATAAAAACCATAGAGTTTCGGCAGAGATTGATAGACCGCCTGCGTCGCTTCTGAGTAAACCCAGAAGTGACGTAGACGCATCATGCGGGACGCACACATGCATCGCGCCAGGTGCGTGCGTCCCGCGCTGCTGAGAAGCTCCCACTGATGGAGCTACGGACCTGGTAAGCCTGTGTGAACCTGAGCTTTAACGCTGGGGTTATAGAATATACTCGACAATGGGAGATAAGCATAGCCATTCCTTAAAATCAATTCAAATCCAATTTTATTTTTATAAAAGAAGATTATTTTTACACCATATAGGTTGCAATTTAAGTTTCTTGTTCTGCAGGGATATTAGTCCCATCTGTTATTTTTGTGTAGAGTTGTAAGAAACTCTCCTACCTGGTGAAAAATACACCTTCTACTAACTGTCTTTCCTTTGCTTAAGAATAGTTTGAAATATCAATGCTCCCAACTGCTTAAATCTTGAGAAATCTTGATAAAATGGAGATGGCACAGAAATTTTACACTACTACTGACTCTTACAGCTAAGCCATAGTTTTCCAGAATTAGGAACCTCTCCAACGATATCATGATATGACATACTTGTATATATTAATAGCATTCCAGACACAACGCAGTTCAGCTCAGCTCTGAGATTTTACAAGTGAACAAAAACATCTAGACTTCTCTGAAGTGGGACAATTTTCAAATGGGGAAGGCTCGTGGCTGCCATTTCTTTTTCCTCTATTTTGATTTCAAGGAAAATAAGGGATGGGAATAGGGTTGCTTGGGAAATACCTGGAAATTTTGGAGGTGGAGACTGAGGAGGGCAGGGTTTGGAGAGAGGAGATAATTCAATGGCGTGTAATGCCATAGAGTTCACCCTCTAAAACAGCCATTTTTCTCCAGGTGAACTGATCTCTATCACCTGGAGATCAGTTGTAATAGTGGGAGATCTCCAGCTGCCACCTGGAGGTTGGCCACCCTCACTGGAAAGTTTCCTTTTTCATTGATAGCTGGGATCACAGTGGCGGCTTGTGAAGAACTGGTGCTGTCAAGGAAATTGAGGGCTAAGGCTTGTCCCTCTTTTACAAGAAACGGTTCTAATTTCCTTAGGTAGCCTCAGAGCCTACAGTTCTAGCAGAATTCCTATGTGTTCATGTTTGTATTATTTACTCTTATTTATTGTTTACTTCATATACCCCGCCTTTCTCCCCAGCGTGGACCCAAAGCAGCTCACATTGTTCTCCTCTTCTGCATTTTATCCTCAGAACAACCCTGTGAGGTAGGTTAGGCTGAGAGTCTGTGACTGGCCCAAAATCACTCCGAAAGCATTTATGGCAGAGTAGGGATTCAGACATGGGTCTCCCAATTCATCATTCTAACCACTGCAACCACACTGGCTCTCTCTCTTTTGAGTAGCTTACTGTAATCACTTTATTGTAAGCCACTCTGACTTTTTGGAAGAGTGGATCAATTTATTGAACAAATAAAAAGAACAGTGTGTGTGTGTTTTTCTTTTGCCTGAATTCCATTTCAAACTTTTCTTGATAGGGGATTATGTGTAAAAAATATAATGTAACCAATGAAGAGCCTAACTATACAGCTATACTTGGCAGTAACATCTGTGAGTATGGCAGTTCCAGGAAGAGTAGTTATGATGATTGAAATGGTAGCATAAAGTATTGCTGCAATGGTAATCCATTCCCAGTTCCTTTATTTTGTCATGCACTCCTATACCCAGGGACAATCAGTAGGAAAGTACATTTGGTTAATAGCTAATTAGACCTGCACTGAGCTCACTCTTCATATTAGTCTCTGAAGGTAATGCAATTTCCTTCAATTTAGGATTTGAACTCAGTATGCCACTTTATTTATTTACTTAACTTATTCACCTAATTTATAGCTCTTTTATTACTGAGATTCATGGTGGATTACAATGTATAAAAACAATGCAATCTGACAGCAGAAGACATACAATAGATAATGGATTAGGATCACAACAGAAGACAGTGCAGGAACCCCCCCCCCCCACAAAAAAACACACACATCAACCCATGACTTACCATAAACAATGATGAAAATGGATGACAAAAAAAGACAAGGCAGCAAAAGCCAGCTAATGGGTACAATAAATGGTGCAATAGACTACAGTCCTATATCTTTATAAAAGCACCATCCTGAAGCAGTATATTACACTCCTGTTTCCTTCACAAACAATCTTCTGGACATTTCTGTTTGGCACATTGTGCAGATTGATAGGAGCTCAGGCGTCTCCCTGACCTCCTCAGGCAGGACATTCCACAAGGTTGTGGTCACAACAAAGAACAGTTATGGGCAGTTGCTGTTTGCAGGGTGGCACCTAGGTTAGCCAACTCCAGGTCAGGAAATTCCTGGTGATGAGGGGAGGAGCTGGAGAGAGTGGAATTTGGGAAAGGTGTAAGCTCCATAGAGATGTGATGTCATGGAGTTCACCCTCCAAAGCTGCCCTTTTCTCCAGGGGAACTGATCTTTGGGGGAGCTCCAGGTCCTTGCTGGAGACTGGTACCCATAGCAATGGTACTGTCAGAAGGCTTTCTTCAGATGAGTGAAGCTCATCAGATATCTGATGAGGATGTCTTAGTTAGCTCAGTGTGTGTGTGTGTGTGAATCAGGTCACAGCTGACTTATGGTGACCCTGTCAGGTTTTCAAGGCAAGAGACTAACAGAGTTGGTTTGCCATTGCCTTCCTCTGCATAGCAACCCTGGTATCCCATCCAAATACTAACTGTGGCTGACCCTGCTTAGCTGCCGAGATTTGACGAGATCAAGACAGCCTGGACCATCCAGGTCAGGATGTTACCTCTAGGTATACTTATTGTGTGTGGGTTTGCAAGAAAATATTTGAATATGTTCATGTTAAAATGATAAAAGAATGGTTATGTCAGAATAAATAAAGCACAATCGAAGCAAAATAATGGGGTTTGGTTATGATTATTAATTATGTTCTATTGATTTCAAAGGATTCAGTGACAGCTGCCACAGGAATTCACTTCCTGACATATCTGCAGCAGCCCTGAGTGGCAGCTATTTTGTAGCTGCACCCACAACCCTATGTCAGAATTGTGATGGTGCTCACAGGTTCTCAAAGGCTGGGGACTCCTGTCCTAAAAAGTCAATTTAAACAGACTCAGCTTAATTATTGTTCATATCCCTTATTTTTATGAGGAGGTAATAAATTAATTCATGTTAAGGAATATTATTCATGGCACTCTCCCCCCACCCCCGTCAGTTTCAGTAAACTGTGTTTGACTCCTTACATGGTATATCACACAATTGCAAAGCCAAAATACACAGTATTTTCTAATCTAGCTTTCAAAACCTTTGACTTTTCATCTGATAAGACCGTGACGTTCATGCACGTGCCCCATATAACAATCCCCAGTACAGTTCAGGTAGAATAGTAAAATTGGTTTTCATATAAAAACACATTTTCCAGAGATGACAGGACAAACAGCATTATTCATTTTCATCCTTAATTCAGCAGAAGCTCCATTTATGAACTGCCAGCAAATTTCCACAGAGCCTCATTAGCGTGCAAAATCCAAGGGACCCTCTTGGCACGTTTTCCTGCTGCCTGGGCAATGGATGGCTTGCAAAGAGGAACGGAGTTCCGAACAGCTCCAGTGACTGATGAAAGGAGCTTTCAGACGTTGTGTCAGTCATAACACAGAGCAACAATGTCAGGATTAGCAGTGTTTAACATTTTTCTTCTAGAGAAGCCTGGCGGGCGGCTCAGTCACCTGGAAGTATAATGTTGGCTGGGATCCCTCAAATCCACTTGTACCATCTGCTCCCCTAAGGATCCCCTCTGCAGGAACAGAAGTCCGTCCAGCTTTAATTGGGCAGAAGGAGTCTCCAGGATTTCCTCAGGCTGCTTGTATTATGCCGCCTGTGTAATTAGTAGGGTTGCCAGGTCCCTCTTCACCACCTGTGGGAGGATTTTGGGACAGAGCCTGAGGAGGGCGAGGTTTGGGACTTCAATGCCATAGAGTCCAATTGCCAAAGCAACCATTTTCTCCAGGTGAACTGATCTCTATTGGCTGGAGATCAATTGTAATAGCAGGAGATCTCCAGCCAGTACCTGGAGGTTGGCAACTTTGCTAATTAGGTAGATCTTCACAGTATTTCACCTACATCATTTTGTAACGGAACCCTGTTGCTACAGCTCATACCTTTAGTAGATAAGAGGATCTCTTCTGACATTTCCTTTTGGCAATGGAATTGCGGTAGGGTTGCCAACCTCCAGGTACTAGCTAGAGATCTGCTATTACAAACTGATCTCCAGCCAATTGAGATCAGTTTACCTGGAGAAAATGGTTGCTTTGGCAAAGGCAAGGTATAAGTGAACTAACTAACTAATTAAATTATTTCTTTATCTGTTATCAAGTTTTAAAACTTCCATCATGCTGTCTTCTTTTCACTTGTGCACAATTCAAATGTTTAACGGAAAAGAGCTATGCAGGGAAGCAGCATGCCCTATGTTTGCTTCCCCATTCCTACACATGAAGCCTGCTGGGTGACCTTCGCTAGTCACAGTTCTCTCAGCACTCTCTCAGACCCACCTACCTCACAAGGTGTCTGTTGTGGGGAGAAGAAGGGAAGGTGATTGTAAGCCAGTTTGAGACTCCTGAAAGGTAGAGAAAAGGGGGGTACAAAAACCAACTCTTCTTTTTCTTCCTCTTCCTCTTCTTCTTCGTGGTGAAGTGTAGAATTGGAGAGATGTGAAAGATGAGTTTGGGTCTACCAACAGCTACAGCTGATCTGATTAGACAGACAACTCCATTCATCTATTTGTTCAACTACCAGGAGGTCTCTAATTGTTTTGCAGATCACTTAGCAATTAATGATGATGTTACCCTTGGACAGAGTTGTCTACAGATCAATGTTTGCTGGCAAAGTCAAAGCATTGAAGAGACATAGCAAGACTGAAGTCACTGTATTAATAGAGATCATGAGCTATGGGAGAGGAATGAAGATGGTCTGATCAAGAATACGTTTCTTTCTCAAGCACTTAGATGGTCCAAAGGAAACATACACTTGAATTCTAACTAAAGCAAACAACAGGAAACACTTATTTTGCCTTCCTCCCATCAGTTGCCTTTGTTACACTGTCCCTTTTGCCATGTTCTCTTTATCAAATATACAAAAAAAAAACAAAACCCTCCACTTTGTTTTCTCTGATAGCGTATTTTGTAACTTGGGTTCATTTATAGAAGACTTTGGCAAATTAGATCAGGCAACCTACTGCTGAATCCACAAACAAGTAAGCCAAAAGACTTAAACTGAACCCAGTTCAGCCTCATTGCAAGAAGTGAAAGAAATAAGACATAAATCAGCAGAAACCAAGTTCTTTGGCATATTGGGGTGCTGGATCAGAATTCTATGAGCCATCTGCTTTTTAAAGTACAGCTTGTGGCATTATAATTGAAATCGTATTCAACACTTCCTCTACAAATCCCCATTTTAGGAGGCTTAGCTCTTGCTGCAAATATGCATTGTGCTTTGAAAACTCTTAATGTCCTTTTTCATTTGAATGACAGTTGAGGGAAAAAAATAGCAGCATGATGTTTTTTACAGAACAACTAACAAAATAACTGGCTCATTTCCAGGCCTCACTCAAAACAGTTTTACTGTTACTTTAACTTAAGAAGAAGTTTGCTTTCATACACTTTTCAGTTTTAAGTGCTTTCCTTGAAGGGGGAAAAACAATAATTGGTATAAAATTTATTACTGGAAACCAGTTATTTGTCATCAGTTCTGTGTCCTTTATGCTAACACCCTCCTTAGTCTTCAAAAATATAACCGAGTATGCTTGGTTGTTGCAGTCCTGAGACCACTTACTCAAGAGTTGTTTCTTTGATACCAAAGTAAGTGATTTGCAAACCTACTGATGAATGAATGCTATTGTCTAGTATGCACTGATAATATAAGAAAAAATACCACTAATTCCAGCAGCCACGGCTTATTTCAGCATCTGGTGAAGGAGAAGAGTTCATGTCCCATTGAATCCTCAG
Organism: Euleptes europaea; assembly: GCF_029931775.1. Classification (NCBI taxonomy): domain Eukaryota; kingdom Metazoa; phylum Chordata; class Lepidosauria; order Squamata; family Sphaerodactylidae; genus Euleptes; species Euleptes europaea. The sequence continues at coordinate 30,380,895 of NC_079320.1, read as the reverse complement.
GCACCAACTACTCTGATAAACAATTATAATCTCAGCAGTGGTAACTTGTTCCCCTCCCTTCCAGCCTTATATATTGGCTTGCTCCAAATACTGGCTCTGTTGTATTTTACTTCAACCTACCTCAACCAGTATCATGGACAGATTTCCCCAACCTACTCATTCCCCTAGCAGACATTTTTTCTCTTCCAAGTCTGACAGTTCTCACTACTTTCCTCCTATCCCACAGGACCTTCATTTTCTCTTTGTCTTTAGAATGCATCATATTATAGCAGCCATGTGGCGATTACTTGAATGTTGGCAGTACCATGTGGGGAATGTGATCTTTGAAAACTGTTTATTATATGGATTTACTGATCAGGGCAGCTGCTGGTGTTGACATTATTTGGCTGATCAACATTATGTACTTGATCTATATGATAAGCATCTGTATTATATCCATGGAATCACCACCATATTTTTCAATGGCTGCCCCTCTCCACTTCTCTCATTTACCTCCCTACTATCACCATCATTCACAGGCCTTTTGTGCTGAAATTCCACAGTATATGCATGTTCAAAGCGGACCTTAGAGATAGGGTAGCCAGATCTGACTTGGGAAATACTGGGAGATTTTGGAGATGGAGCCTGTGGAGGGGGAGGTTTGGGGAGGGGCTTCAGTGGAGTATAATGCCATGGAGTCCATCTTCCAAAGCGGCCATTTTCTCCAGGTGAACTGATCTCTGTCGCCTGGAGATCAGTTGTAATAGCTGGAGATCTCCAGCTATTACTTGGAGGTTGGCAAACCTACTCAGAGATTAATATATACAGTTCCTCAATTTATCTGCCTTTGCATCGGTAGTAGGACTATCGTGTAGTTCTTGTAACCTAAAAATTAGGTAGTAAATCTTTGGACTTCAGACTGCTTCAGGTGGGCACTCACATGAGTGAATTTTCCTCCATATAAAACAATAACAAGAAACACCCTTGCCCATAGAAAATAGATTTAGGGGAAAGTGTTATAGACTTCTATTCGAAGAAGAGTTGGTTTTTATACCAGCTTTTCTCTACAGAAAGGATATTCAAAGTAGCTTACAATCACCTTCTCCCTCCCACCCCCACAACAGGCACCTTGTGAGGTAGTTGGGGCTGAAAGAGTTCGGAGAGGACTGTGACTAGCCGAAGGTCACCTAGCAGGCTTCATGTGGAGGAGTGGGGAATCAAACCCGGTTCTCCAGGTTAGACTCTGCCATTATTAACCACTACACCAGCTGGCTTTAATAGCATTGTTTTCTGTGCGTGGGAATCTGATTTTTAACAATAAATGAGCATTCTATCAAGTGAGACCTTACCTGCTGCTTGAAATGTTGCATTTGAGACAACCTCACCTATTTGTGTGAGATGACTAGTCCTATGTTGTAGACTTTGGCAGGAAGTGATGAATAAATTGTGTGATATCCATATTTCAAATGTTGCTTTTGCAGGTTGACTAGCTCTCTGCTCTCGTGTGCATTGTAAGGAAACTCACATTTTTAAACCAGTCTTTAACCCCCTTGATTCTTAAAATTCATTTAAGAATAATTTGATATGCCAATAAAGGTACTGAAAAATAATAATAATTCATTGTGTTAAGGAATCTTGAGTCTTTCATATCATAACACATTACCGTCTTGCTCAAGCAGCTTTCGGAAATCCTTTGAATACGTGGTAGTGTAACTTTGAAATGTGATGAGTCAGGATTCTCCAGCTTTCATGTCAAATGTAAATGCATTTTCAAGCAAGTCTGTTAGCATCATTTTTCCAGCTGCATGTGCTCACTTCGTGTCTCTGTGTCACATTTTGGCAATTCTTACAACATTTCAAACTTTTAAATTATTATTATAATACATTTTTAGACATAATACTATTGCACACTTAATAAACTACAGTAAACATACCTTTTATACGCACTGGGAAACCAAAGAATTTGTGTGACTTGCTTTATCGCCATATTCACTTTATTGGAACCGAACTCGCAAAATCTCCAAGGTATGCTTGTGCTGTACTATGGCTCAGACCATGTGTTTAGTGCTAGAAAAGGAAGCCCATACCATAGCCATGAAATGTACTCTGAACTATATAAATTGGGCAATTTATAGGGTTGCCAACCTCCAGATACTAGCAGGAGATCTCCTGCTATTACAACTGATCTCCAGCTGATAGAGATAAGTTCCTCGGGTGAAAATGGCCGCTTTGGCAATTGGACTCTATGGCATTGAAGTCCCTCCCCTCCCCAAACCCTGCCCTCATAGAATCATAGAGTTGGAAGGGACCACCAGGGTCATCAAGTCCAACCCCCTGCACAATGCAGGAAATTCACAACTACCCCCCCCCACACCTAGTGACCAGAAGATGGCCAAGATGCCCTCCCTCTCATCATCTGCCTAAGGTCACAGAATCAGCATTGCTGACAGATGGCCATCTAACCTCTTCTTAACAACCTCCAGGAAAGGAGCGCTTACCACCTCCCGAGGAAGCCTGTTCCACTGAGGAACCACTCTGTTAGAAAATTCTTCCTAATGTCTAGACGGACATTAATTTAATTTCAACCCATTGGTTCTGGTCCGACCTTCTTGGGCAACAGAAAACAACTCGGCACCATCCTCTATAGGACAGCCCGTCAAGTACTTGAATATGGTTATCATATCCCCTCTCAGTCTTCTCCTCTGCAGGCTAAACATACCCAGCTCCTTCAACCTTTCCTCATAGGACTTGGTCTCCAGACCCCTCACCATCTTTGTTGCCCTCCTCAGGCTCCACCCCAAAAACCTCCCACTGGTAGCGGAGAGGGACCTGGCAACCCTAGCTATGGATCAAGAGTGACAATGACTTTATTGTATATGACTATAATAAGAGCGGGGCATTTAAAGGCATAATCTTGGCTGTTAACTCCACTCTTCATAATTTCCCCTTAGATTCCAGACTATTTAAAAAATGGCTTTTCTGTTACCCATTTCATATTTTCCATTTTGGAAACACTGACTTTTACCCATGATTGTAATGGAGCATGAAATTAACATGACATTTCTCTTTATTTCTTTCTGTTTGCACTGCTGTTTTCTAAGTGAAATAAAGATGGTGCTAGAAATGAGGGGAAAATAAGGGCCTTAGTTGCTGTTCCACCTGTTACATGTCCATAACAACACCAGAACCCAGTTTTTCCCATGTTGATTCTTCCTGAATAATTTCTGCATGCTCTCAGGAACCCTGAAAACCATGGGAAAAAACTAACTAACCGAAGAGTGAAAGGGGATGACAAGCATTGTCTTTACTCAAATTCATTTGTACACTGTTGCAAAATTTCATTGAGGAGCTTCTCAGAAATTAGCATACTGCTGGCACTACACAAGCAAACTGTTCCATGTGGAAGGCAAAGCTTGTTTTATGTTGCTGTGATACTTGTAAAGCTTGAAATCCATGCGGAAAGCCTGAACTTCTCCTACTTGCAGTGCGTCCCCCCCTCCCCCCCAGTAGAGCAACACATTGCTGATTTGTTTGCAATATAAAACAAATAGTATTTGGGATGTATTTGTGTCTGAGCAGTTGGCAACAGCCTTTCTCTCAAAGGCAGCCTGCTGGTGTTTGTGCCTGTTGGAGGATGCTCCTAACTTAGTGGGTTTCTGTGCTTGATGGGAACTGTAATTTTCTTGTCTTCCAATTCAGTTCAGGAGGCTGCAAAAACTACAGCTCCCATTAACCTTGGCATGTTGTCGTGCTGGCAAAAGTAACTTACAAGAAAGACAGGCCTTGGTGAGGGCCTAGCCTTTGTTTAAAAAGCCATCCCCTATAGCAGCTTACCCTATAGGCACAGTGAGTGTGTGTATATTTGCATGCTTTCCAGTGACTGCAATTGCAAGTGTTCTGTCAAACACTTGCAAATGCCTGTAGAGAATTTTTGGATATTCAGCAGGCATGCTTGCACAATGCAAGGGGTATAGGAGTGTTCACCCATCAACCATTTTACCTGGAATATTTCTCCCAGTACTAGGTGAAAACCATCAGTTAAACGTTATCACCAGTTCGTCCTCCTAGATATTCTAACCTGTGTTGTAAAATACAGGTGTCTTAAAGGTTTTGTAAAACAGCTTAGTCTTAGGTAGGAAGTCATTAGTAGAGAAGGGTTGCCAACTGCCAGGTACTAGCTCATCTCCTGCTATTACAACTGACCTCCAGCTGATAGAGATCAGTTCACCTGGAGAAAATGGCCACTTTGGCAACTGGATTGTATGACATTGAAGTACCTCCCCTCCCCAAATCCCGCCATCCTCAGGCTTCACTCCAAAAATCTCCCACCAGTGGCAAAGGGGGACCTGGCACCCTAATAGTAGAGGCATTGAACCAGCTTGGGGGGCGGGGCGGTTGTTGTTCACAGTGTTCTTTTCATATCAGACATGGCATTTAATAAGAATCATCCAGAATGATTTGGTATTTGACACTCTACTATTCTCTTGGCATCTACCTTTGGTCATTTCTTTCCCTTTTTTCAGATATGTTATTAAATGGAAAAGAATTTCACACCATTGGCCATATACTGCTGAAACCTTTTCACTGTGGGGAAGCGTAGAACTGTCTGTGTTGCTACATTGTTTTTCTCTTCTTGATTTTCATGGCTCCACTCATATCATGTTCCTTTTAAGATCCATATTCTATGTGAACACTATTTCATGCTTATCAGAAAAGGAATATTTGAGAGAAGCATGGGACAGCATGGCCATCCAGTTTTCTCGTCACTGCTAAAATTTCAAGAGGTGTCTTCTGTGCCCTGAATGACTTGCTGTACATTCCTACCTTTCATTTACTCACTTCTGATAGCAACAGAAATTCACTATGAGAATCCAGCTCTGCATCCTAAAGAAATGTAAGGTGAGTTTATGTGAGCTTTTTATTGGGATATGTTACTAAACATTTAGGGTTGCCTCCAGTCAGCTTTTTCTCTCTATCTCATGCTCATTCCCCCCTTATTAAAGCTCCCATTCTACATGGCTTCTGTCCATAGAAGTCCCATGGTCCCCAGCACAGCCTTTTTGGTGGCCAAAAGGGACCCCCCCTTCCTTTTTCACCAGTGGAAAAGCTGGTTGGATCCAAATTCCAGGTTCAAAACCCAGTGTCTCCAGTTAAAAGGATCAAGTAATAGAAGATGAAGAAGAGTAGGTTTTTATACCCCACTTTTCTCTACCTTCAGGAGTCTTAAAGTGGCTTGTGAAAGATCTCTGCCTGAGACCCAGAAGAGTTCTGCCAATCAGGGTTAACAACACTGAGCTTGGTAGCCCAATTGTCTGACTTAATACAAGGCAGCTCCATGTGTGTTTATGTACTTATCAGAGTACGCCAGCCACTTTGATGGTATGATGAGGCATCTGTAAGGATTATGATTTAGATAAGCAAATAAATGCCACAACAAAGCCTGTATGTCTGTAACTTAAAACCATCTAATGCAAATAATTCACCTCCTTTATTAAAGTTGATCGATTGGCAAGGCAACACTCCACTAATGAGGACTGAAGGCACAGAGGCACAGAACCATCTGCTGAGGAACAGGAACTGGGGCCAACTATGAGGAAAAAGAAGGAGAGAAGAGTAAGATATGAATTGGTTAGACAGGGAACAAAAGAGACCAGCACAAAACTGAAATGTAACTCCTATCAGCAGAGAAGCAATTTAGCTTTATGAACAGCTGCCTCTATAGAGGGTCAGATGTATGAGCAATTAAAACCAAACATGTTGATTTTTTAATATGCTTTAGTAGCCGAGATTGATCATACTCAGTGCTGTTGACTGTACATCAAGAAACAATTTAGGGTCCAGTTTAAAACAAAGTTTATAATCCTTGTTTAATGGATTTTAGTACCTTGGGCTGTACAGTGCTGTAAAAATGATTAAAATGTGCTCTCTCAGTGTAATCAATAAAACTTCCCACTATAAGATTGGTTCAGTTCCAGAGACTCCTCCAGGTAGCTGTACAGTGCTGTGTTTGTAGAATTCCAAATAAGTCATCTATCATTATTTCTATAAACAGGATTCATTAGCCACCTCATCCTTCAGCTTATTAGTACTGCAGTCAGCCAAACAATCAAAACAAAAGGTCACCTCCTAACAAATACCATAGTCAGACCAAAACACACGTCAAAATTTTAACAGAAATGTGTCAAAATCCAGAGGCAGGGCATGGATAAAAGGTTGATGCCATCCATTCTGAATGCAGAAGGGAATGTACCTGGGTGCAGAAATTTGGAGAACTCATTTCAGCAATCATCAGGAAAGCACGCGTTAAGATGGGTAAAGGAATGGGTCAAACCACTTATTCAAAAAACGGGAGAGCATAATTTTTTCCCCTTACTGTGAAATTTTGCTCTTCAGCTATCCAGAATGTGATCTGCTTTGTTTAAATAAGTAGCAGGTAAGACAGTGCTTCCACTTTTTGAACACATTAATAACCATAGCAATTATAATTTTGGGAGCACTAGGAACACTGATTTTGTGTTTCAGAAACTGGCTCCTTTTCCAATTTGTCATGAATGGTTTTGTAGAAAACAGATATCAAATATGGAAATACATGTCTGCACAAACAAGTAATTAAATCTCATCAATGGTCTTTCTCACAGCCCAGTATATAAAAAGACTCAAATATTTGGATTAAAAACGGTTAATTCTCTCCCGCAATTGTGTTAATTCTGGGCCTTCTGTCTCAACAGGTTTGGGGTTGCTACTTTTATTTTTATGGAGTTGAACAGCGCATTCCTGACTTCTGAGGATGAAAGTCCTCAGGAGGCAAGGAAGGGGCTGCGCCGGCGTAGGGCCCCCCCATGCTGGCGTCCAGGCCTCCCCACCAGTGTTATGGTGGTGTAAGTAGCCCAGATGTCAGCATGGGGGGCAATGCTGGTGCAGCCCCTTCCTGGCCTCCTGAGGACTTTCGTCCCCCATGCCAGCATCCGGGCTACTTACAGCACCATAAGTGGCCCCAACGTTGGTGGGGAGGCCCAGACGCTGGTCTCCCAGCGCTGCCATGGTAGCGCCACCCCAGGACACTGATGGGGCCTTCCGTGGCATCCCACCAGTGTAAAGGCCCATGCCAGCATTCTGAGGGGGGGGGTCCCGGTGTTCCCAGGGCATTCCTGTGGGGGCAGGGCTGCCTGTAGGCAGCCTCCTGTCCCCTTTTGCCCCTGGTATGCTAGTGGGGAGAAGAGTGAGGCTGCGCTTGCTTTTTATCAGGCACAGCCTCACTATTCTCAATGGGGTGAAAAGCCCCATTTTAAAAGAAAAAAGCCTTTAAAAGGCTTTTTTTTGCGTTTTCAGGGGGCATAGAATGGCTTAGGAGGCACCACAGCGGCGCCTCCTCCCCGCTGTCCCCTCTGCTGAAAGCTCAGGAATGGGCTGGAAGTCAACCTTGAGTCTCGATCAGAAGAGAGATTCATGTATGATACTGCTATGGATCTCTCTCTCTCTCTATATATATATATTAGTACACACACACATGGTATAAATAAAGTAAATAAATAGATTTTGTGATAAGACACCAACAGCTCTTGATGCTAATCCAGAAGAATATTCTTACTAATCAGGTGCTACATTCAAATGGTTATTTACTAAAATGATGAACATACATTCTAATATCCCAGCAGTCTTCAAACTACTCAGTATGGAACAATTCCACAATCATGGTTTAGAGATCACACACAAATCACAAATTAAAAAAAATCACAAAATCACACAAGGTTGGAAGAGACCACAAGGGCCATCCAGTCCAACCCCCTGCCCCTGCCATGTGTAAAAGATAAAGGCCACCTGTGCAAGCACCTGGTCATTACTGACCCATGGGGTGACGTCACATCCTGAAGTTTACTAGGCAGACTTTGTTTATGATGTGGTTTGCCAGTGCCTTCCCCAGTCATCTTCTCTTTATCCCCAGTAAGCTGGGTACTCATTTTACCGACCTCAGAAGGATGGAAGGCTGAGTCAACCTTGAGCTGGCTACCTGAAACCCACTTCCGTTGGGATCGAACTCAGGTTGTGAGCAGAGCTTGGACTGCAGTACTGCAGCTTACCACACTGCGCCATGGGCCTGTGACCTCTGTGCTTGGCGCCTGACTGATGAGAAAGGCAGAGTAGACATATTTAAATACATTAATAAGGCTTGCTAATATGAACATTGCTGCTGCCTAGCATATGAGATGCAGTGCTCCTGAACAGATTTATACAAGTCATTTTATAAATCAGTATGAAAGTCTTCTGCGCATCAGCACATATTGGCAATAAGAAAAAAAGAAGTAGCCACCCACAGTCCAATTAACATTCATAAGATCCACAAACAGGAACTGGAATAAGCAATGAATTGTAAGGGGTATGACTGGATTACCTGTGCTTCTGACAGGCACAGTTCATCTCTTTGAGAATCCCCAGCACGGCATCGTAGCAATAATTTCTGCCACCATATGGCTAACATTGGCACATTCTGTTACAGCACTATCAACATGTTGAGGCTACATATAAGAGAACTGAGATGCATGAGAGAGATGCTGCATACAGAACAACAGAATTTCTTCAGTGCATGAAAGGATAATGACGGCCAGTGGCACATAGTGTAAGCAGGGTGTTAAGCAGTGCCTATTGCATTGCTATGACTGGAATAAGGAGAAGCAGAAATACACTACAAGTAAAACATCATAAACAGGAACAAATGGGGGAAGGGAATGGGGCACTTTACTGTTCTATTGCCATAACATGGAGTTTATAACATTTCATAAATAAAATAGAAAGGTTCACTGTACTTACAATTGTACGTACAGGATGGATTAGTCAGCAAAGGGAGTAGGTTACAGGTTTGTACTAGGTCCAGAAAAATGATGTTTGGACTCTAGTCTCAAACACAGTGAATGGCAGAATGGCATTCACAATGAATGGCACATCTGTGGCATGATGAGCATACCAGTGTGACAAATAAGGCACTTTCACATAATAATTCACTTTCAATCCACTTATTTTCAATGCACTTTAGCAATTGCTTGCAAGTGGATGTTGCCATTTCATACAGTAACATCCTGTTGCAACGTGCACTGAAAATAGATTGAAAGTGCATTATTCAGCACGTGTAAAAGTACTTTGAGAGACAACAGTCAGTGAAGAGCAAGGAAATCCTACCAAATGCTATCTTACGGGGGGGGGGGGGGAATAACTGCTGATGTGATCTGCATTTATAATATTTGTCTATGTTAGAATATAAAATTGGCCAACTTGTAATGGACATCTGTATTATGAAACAAAGCAGAAAGGAAAATAAAGCCACTACCTACTCTATTGGTACATTTGTACAACTCTACTGGAAAGTACTAATGCACACGAAACGTTTCTAATAGATGATAATTATAATATTGATAAAAATGATGATAGTATTTTAAAGTGTTTAATAGGCTTCATAAAGTACTTCTTATACATTGTTGTAACCATTCCAACAAACCAGCAAGGTAGATTTATCTTCGTGTTGGACATGGAGAGCAAAGGCTAAGAGTATTGGCTTTAGATTCATAGCAAAGAGAGTTTTGAACCAATCCCTTCCTGATTCCCAGTTCAGTCTCTCAGGACAGACAAATGTCTATTACGCAAGGTAATCAGAGTGCCTGAATCTCAGAGACAGGCATTTTCAGAGATAATTTTCAACTATTAAAACAGGTTTTAGCATTTTTAATTATTATCCCTTGTGCTGCGCTCCCATAACATCTGGAATACAATGCGTCCCTCCCCAGACAGGAATAACTAGATTTTCTTCTCTATTGGTCCACATCAAGTCTAACAAGAATTTCCCTATGGGCATTTTTGGAAATTACCACCCCATGGAATTTGATGAGACACAAAGGGAATGCCATCATCAGCTGTAATATTTTTATACTGTTTGAAGGTTACACTGCTCACCTTTCTCTCTTTGAACCTTATGCTGCTTCTTATTAAAAGAAATTATCTGTTTCAAAGAAGTATTTTTATGATGTCCAGATTGTGTTTTTTTAAATATATTTCTGCATCTGGAAATGTTTTCTCCTCCCCCCCTTACTTTGATATTACACCATAAGATTACATATTTAACTGGAAACACATGAAGTTATAATTGCCATTTGGACTTACTGGTTCCTTAGGTGCCCTTGGCATATTGTGTAGGCCTTGTGAAAATATAGTGGCCATTGCAAAGATCACTTTAAACATCACCAACTAACTGTTTTTGGATATGGGAATACGGAGAAGTGTGGAATGCAGAAACAGAGCCCCGTGTTTTGAGGCAGGTCAATAGTTAAAAACAGATAGCTATAGCATATGTGTTAGGGGAATTATTGCCTTGAACTTAAGTCTCTTGTGAAGTGGAAATAGCAAAAGTCTTTCACAATTAAGTTTCCTCCATATTGATGACCACTCTTACAGGCGTCTAAGGCTAACAAATGGCTTAGGAATATCTGTTGTATTGCTGGACCCAAACAAGTAGATCTAATCAATGAGATACCATGAGGAGGATCATATAAGCTCTGAGTTTTTTTAAAGGAATAAACCAGTGTGGATATGGGACTGTAATATCATTATTTAGTAGCTGTTTATTTGTTATTTATGTATTTATTGATTTATTGAAACATTTATATCCTGCCTTTCCTCATGGTTCAAGGCTGTTTACAATAATAGTTTAAAACCTTTCCAATTAAATGTCAATAATATAACAAACCCCAAATATTTCTCTGCCTTTCCAATGCGGCCCTGTCCTACTGGAAATGTTGACCAGTAGAATGTGGGGGTGGGGATTGTAGGGCTTAAAGGATATCTCAGCTCTTCTTCCAACATAATTGCTGTCCCTAAAGAGAGCCAGTGTGGTGTAGTGGTTAAGAGCAGTGGTTTGGAGTGGTGGAGTCTGATCTGGAGAACTGGGTTTGATTCCCCACTCCTCCACATGAGCGGTGGAGGCTAATCTGGTGAACTGGATTTGTTTCCCCACTCTTATACACGATGCCAGCTGGGTGACCTTGGGCAAGTCACAGATCTCTCAGCCTCACTCACCTCACAGGGTGTCTGTTGTGGGGAGGGGAAAGGAATGTGATTGTAAGCCGGTTGGAGTCTCTCTTAAGTGGCAGAGAAAGTCGGCATATAAAAACCAACTCTTCTTCTTCTAAAGAAGGGATGGAGCCTGTCTTAGAGATTTCATGAGGGGGGAGGTGGATTTTGGGTTCTCCAAGTTCTTTTTAATTGGATAATCTATGGTTCTAGAATGCAGACTTCCTCATAAGCTTAGCGTTAATAGTGCACAGAGTTGCCTTTCTTTGCACCACCAAGTTTACAGCACTTGCACTTATCATGTCCTGCCCCACCCACAATGACAACCCGTTGTATTTGGCTACCAGAAGTAGGACAGCTCGGCCAAGCAAGCAGATCAGGTGGACATCATGGATTTCCCAAGTCAAGCTGAAAACCAAGGGGCATGAGTAATTCTAACATTTCTATCTCCTTCGACTTTTTATCCAAACACTACACTGAATCTAGGGCTGTCAAAAAAAAAAAATTCGGTACAGTTCGGATTCGGCCGAATTTGGCCCTTGTGGGTTCGGTACGTGCCGAAGTCCGAACTCCCCCACTTCGGATCTGTTCAATTCGGCGGGAATTCAAAGTTCGGAAACAAATTCGGCCGAATAAAGCCATTAAAAACACAACCGCGCCTTTCCGCGGCTCTGAGGGGGCATTTTTGGGCTTAGAGGTCCCAAACTTTTGGCAGAGCTTCAAAAGACGTATATTGAAAGACTCCCCAAGTTTTGTAAAGATTGGGTCAGGGGGGGCTGAGATATGGGCCCTGAAAGGGGTCCCCCCACCCTTAATGTGTATCTCTCAGCAGAGCTTGCCGCCCACCACAAAGCTCCCGGCCCCGACAAACAGCTGATGAGAGCAAGGGCGGGGCAGGTGCTAAGAACTTTGCAAAGCAACACAACTGAAAAGCAACACCTTTGCAAACATGCAAAGGGCGGGGCAGGTGTGAAGAATTTTGCGAAACAATACAACTGCAAAGCAACACAAGCACGCAATGCAACACCTTTGCAACAGTGCAAAGCAACACCTGACACCTGGGAGTTTGCATACCATGGAAAGGGACAGAGGCAGCTAGCTATGCATAATGAGCAGGAGGGGGTGGAATTTCTCCTTTTGCATTGGACTTGGGACCAGGCAGATGCATTCTTTAAGTCACCATTTGAAAACCAGTTTTGAGCAAGCATCAAAATAACCTAACTGATCTTATGAATGAGGAAAAACCTGAAGAATAAAAATGAAGCCCCCCCTCAAACCAGGGAGAGAGAGACTGGAGGGGGAACACACACCCCAGGCAGAACCGGCAAAAGCCCCCTTTGGCTCCCCCCCCACCCACAGAAACTGCTCCCTCCCCCCACACACACACAGACTCTGCTTTCCCCCCCCACACACACAGAAAAGAAAAAATATAGATTAAAGCCCCCAAAGGGGCTGTCTTCTGTTCCAGCAGGAGGGGCTGGGAGGCTGGGTAATCCAATATGATTCCATTTGTATCCAATATAAGATCCATATGTATGCATCTCTCGAGGGTGATCCATTCATCCCAATAGGGAAAAGGGGAAAGCCCATATCTCGGGGGGCCCTGACCCAATGTTTACAAAACTTGGGTGGTCTCTTAAAAAGCCTTGACTGAAGCTCCGCTGAAAGTCTGGGGTCGGCACACCCAAAAATGTGCCCCCTGCAGCCACGGAAAGAGAAAAGGGGGGGAGCCGATATTTCAGCCCCCACTGAACCCATCTTTACAAAACTTGGGTGGTCTCTTAAGAGGGATTCTCTGAAGCTATGATAAAAGTTTGGGGGCTGCACCCCCCAAAAAGCGCCCCCTGCAGCCACGAAAATGGAAAAGGGGGGAGAGGAAAAAGGGATGGAGCCCATATCTCGGGGGGCCCTGACCCAATGTTTACAAAACTTGGGGGGTATCTTAAGAAGCCTTGTCTGATGCTCCGCTGAAAGTTTGGGGTCGGCACACCCAAAAATGCGCCCTCTGCAGCCATGGAAAGAAAAAAAGGGGGGAGCCCATATCTCGGGACCCCCTGACCCAATGTTTACAAAACTTGGGTGGTCTCTTAAGAAAACCTGTCTGAATATCCCCTGAAAGTTTGGGGTCGGTACCCCAAAAAATGCGCCCCCTGCAGCCACGGAAAGGAGCGAATGTGCACAAGCACCCCCTCACACACACATGAGGATTTCCCTCTCTCTCTCTCTTTCCCCGGCCGGCCGCACATCAGCTGATTCCTCCAGTACTCAATCCTGACTGATTGGCCAGAAGAAGACCCAGCTTGGCCACCGATTGGCCGGGGGAGGAGAATGCTGCTTACTGAAGGTTATGCTGCTTACTGACGGCCCCGAATTGGCCGAATTTATTCGTGAACTCCCGAACTCGCTGAATTCGGGCCCCCCCGGTTGCCCGCCAGTTTTGAGTTCGGTTCCTCCCGAACTAAAAACCGCCGAATCAAGGGAAATTCGGCTGATTTTCAGTTCGGGACGAACCGAATTGACAGCCCTAACTGAATCAGTCAGTAGGCATGAACACTCACATCTTCTTTTTTTCCAGGATAGTATGTGGCAAAGCTTGAATCTTTCAGACCATGAGCATAATCTCACACAAAGTTAGGCATGTTTCAACTTATTTGCTTCAATGGGTTTAATCATGCCTGATTCCATGTAGCACTGTGGATTATGTTTTTGGCCACCTGTTTATCAGTGACAAGACACATCTGTCTGGGAACCATGGGGGAGGAAGCATAAGAGGTTGAAGGAGTTCCATCTGTGACTATCATCTATTCCCACTATCAACCCAGCATATTAGTATTCATTGGGCAAACTTTTTTGATTCTGGCAGTGAAAGCATGCATCATGTGTTCTTATTAACTAGGTTAAATGAACAATTATTGGCCTTCTTAATATTGGAGACAAATTATATGGTAATCATTTTAAGGAAGGGACTTTGGCTTGTTTGTATAGTATATCTTTTCAAAGCAGAAATTCCAGAGTTCAGTCCCTGTCTTCTCCATTTAAAAGATTTCTAAAGAAAGATTTTTCTCTGCCTGAGGACTTGGAGAGTTGCTGCCGCCAATCAGAACAGACAATACCAAACTATATGTATCCATGCCCCCAGCCCATATGAGGCACCTTCATATGGTTATGCTCAGTACCTTTGACATGTTATACAATAAAACACAGAATGGCCTACTAACTTTTTGTCTTTTAGGAATTTGGCAAGGGCAACAGATACAGAAATAAAGATGAATTGTCTTTTCCAAGGAAGATGATGACATGAATGGGTGAAGGGTACAACCAGAGGGCATACATAGTAAGGGAAGAAATCCTTGATCGAATTCTCTGTTGGAGTCTGCATGGAATGAAAACAAAGTGTTCCATTTCTGTCAATTAATGCAGTATTTCTCAAACTGGAGTCTTGGATGTCTGGGGGCTCTGAGGGTACCACCTGGATTCTGTGAATCCTTTGTAAGAACAGAGAACAAGCCCCTCTCATGCCCATCTAGCTAATGAGAAAACGGAGCCCTGTCACTTTTTGATGAATGGGGGCAGGGACTCTCTGCCTTGGGGAAGGGATAGAATTGGTTCCAGGCAAGATCTCATACAGCTGCCATCACCTGCTATCACCTACCTTCCAGATCACCTCAGAGAACATGCTGATCAGTTGTTACAATCCACTAGGTGAGACCTGGGAACTGAGCAGCCTCAAACTATGCAAACTGAACTGCAAACTATGCAGTTATCATAAAACTGAACTGCACCTTTCTTTTTCCATATGCTATTATTCTCCATTCCTTTATGAATTATGCACAGCCTGTTTTCCCCCCACTAAAATATCCAGTTTTTGAAATCTAGAATTTTTCCCCACAGAGTTGGAAGGGGCCATACAGGCCATCTAGTCCAACCCCCTGCTTAATGCAGGATCAGCCTAGCATCCCTGTCAAGTGCTTGGCCAGCCCCTGCTTAAAGACTGCCAGTGAGGGGGAGCTCATCACCTTCCTAGGTAGTTGATTCCACTGTCAATCAACTCTTACTGTAAATCCCCCCCCTAATATCCATCCGGTACCTTTACTCCCACAATTTAAACCCATTATTGCAAGTCCTATCCTCTGCTGCCAACAGGAACAGCTCCCTGCCCTCCTCTAAGTTACAGCCCTTAAAATACTTAGAGAGCAATTACGCCCCCCCTCAACCCCCATCATCTCCAGACTAAACATTCCCAACTCCCCCAGCCTTTCCTCATAGGGCTTGGTCTTCCTGACATGGGGGATGATCTCTTTCATGTGTCCAGACAGGAAGGCGCTCCTTGTGTTTAAATGAAAGAAAACACCCCTTTACCCCCTTCCTCTGCATTTTCTCATTGACCTGCCTTGCTGACACCAACAAAACTGAGATTTTTATTATGTGGGGGCAGGGTAATGTATCACGGTTACTGCATTATGGCAATACAAGTGGCATGTGTTTTTCTCTGCTTTTTCTATCAGTATTTGATAAGTTCCTGAAGCGCTGTCTCCCCTTCTCCCAAACAGCAGGAGGTCAATTTGTCTTTTCAGAGTAGATGACCTCAAAGGGACACCCGGTACCTTCCAACAGTTAGCATTACCAAAAGATTCAAGTATTGCATTTGTCTGGAGCAGCAGTATGCTGCTCCATTAAAAATTAAAAAAATAAAATTAAAAAATTAAAATTAAAAAATCAAAAAAAAAAGATGGGCAAAGAATCATGAGTGCAGCATGGCAACAGCAAAGGAGGAGAATACAATCAGCTTCTAGTGTGAAAGGGAAACTATAGATAACAAGGGCGAAAAACCTTATTATCCTGTGCCATGTGAAATCTTTGTTGCAACAGTGAATTGAGCAACAATTGAATTGGCAACATAACCACCATGGAAACCCCTTGAATAGTCAGCCCTGGATAGTCCCACAAATCCCTGTGGGTTCTCCAATGTTGTTTTTAACCTTTAAGAATACTAATGATAGGCATTGTATATCTCAGAGCCAACATGGCAAATTTCATCTGTGCTATTCAACACAGAGAAATAAGTCTCTTTCTTTATTTGCCTTTGATGTTTCTCCCTCTGCTGAAATTTGTAATATCCCTGGGAGCTATTGTCATCTTTTTATATGTGTTATTCAGGGAAGAGCATATTATAGCTCTGTGAGCTCCTTAATTTTTTTCAAGAGCCTTTGGAGATACTAGTCACAAAATGGTGGCTTGGGGGGCAGAGCCAGTCATACAATCGCAGATTGAATAAAAATCACACTGTTTCAGGAAGCAGGTCTGTGGTGCTCAAGTGGAGAAAGTTTCCCTGTGCTGTTTTCACAAAGCACACCACCAACAGCACCCCAAATTGTAAATTGCCCTACAGGGGGAAAATATACAGTTTCCCCCAGGAGAGCCAAATCGCTTAGATGCAGGGGGAAAGAGTTGACAGCTAGGGATGCCAGTCTCCAGGGGGTAGCTGGAGATCTCCTGAGATTACAACTGATCTCCAGGTGACGGAGATCAGTTCACCCGGAGAGAATGGCCGCTTTGGATGGTGGACTCCATGGCATTACACCCCACTGAAGTCCCTTCCCTTGCCAAATCCCACCCTCCCCAAGTTCTACCCCCAAAATGTCCAGGTATTTTCCAATCTGGAGCTGGCAACCCTAGTCAATAGCACACTCCTTTGCTGTCCAGAGCAAAGCTGTATGTGTCAAGGACAAGTAGGAGAGAAAGATGGGAGAGTACGCTGGTGCTATCATTTTCCAATCCAGAGCAAAGATACATGTGTGCCCCTCATTCCCCTTTGCATGAAAGAGAAAGATGAGAGAAACTGCTGTAGTAGCATTAAAGGAATGGAGTGATTCGGCAGCATTGGAGGAGGAATGGAAAGCTACTTTTAATTGCTTGGAGAATGACTGGTCACTCCAGAGTGAACTCCTGCCCACTGCTGTTTCAGTACAGCCCCAACACATTGGTGTAGTGCAGTGACTGATATTATCCTATTGATAATAACAATAGGCATAATGAAAGATACTAAGGGAATGGGTAAGTCATTACTAGAGTGTTATAATCTCTCTGGGTTTGAGTCCACACATTTATCTGCTAAACAAAAAGTTTGCTATTATGGCTTTATCTGACTGAAATATTTATATCATCCGGGACTCGATTTAGTGAAATTATTCTGAAACACCTCATAGCTCTCAAACTCTTTTCTTCCGGCTTAAAATTGGAGGAACAGTTTGCTCTTTCATCTCAAAAGGATTACTTCTTAGAGTGTATAAGAATTACCCTTTCTTCAGCAGACCTGATCCCCTTGCTTGCCACATAAAACACTGATTCTGGGTGTTCCTCCTGAATCAAGGAAGAAAACTCACAGGACTTACTCATGCAGAGACACGAGTAGCCTCCTATAAGGGCAGAAAACTTTGCCACATCTCTGCTGGTTTTTTTTGAAGAAGAATAAAGCAAGGCCATAATATAAAATCATAGGCAGTCTCTTCTTAGTGGTTCTTTGGGCTTACAGAAACCCTTAGTAATATAATTACTGGCTTCCTACATACTAGCAATAATTTATTTATTGATTTTTCATCCCATCACATGATCCTGTGAAGCTGCCTTATACCGAATCAGACTATTGGTCCATCAATGTCCTTATTGACTACTCTGACTAGTAACGGCTCTCCAGGGTCTCAGGCAGAGGTTCTATCCAGGTTAGTTTTGTCTAGATGGGCACTGGCTGTCCAGGGTCTCAGGCTATCCTTCACATCACCTCCTATCTGGTCCTTTAACTAGAGATGCCCAGGATTGAATTTGGGATCTTCTGCATGTTAAGCAGATGCTCTGCCACTGCACTATGGCCCCTCTCCTTGGTTTTCAATCAGCTAATATTGACTTAAAGGGGCTAAGTCAAGTTGCACAAGTTGCCATGTGCTGAAGACAGTCTAGAAGGACTTTTGGCAAGCCATCCATTGTTATCAGTAGTGGTGGCACAGCAGCAACATGAACATGGTCAACCTGTTCCCTATGCAAACTGAAAGCTTAAATTCCATGAACCTTGAATTTGTCTC
Source organism: Euleptes europaea (assembly GCF_029931775.1). Taxonomy (NCBI): domain Eukaryota; kingdom Metazoa; phylum Chordata; class Lepidosauria; order Squamata; family Sphaerodactylidae; genus Euleptes; species Euleptes europaea. The sequence goes on along the minus strand of NC_079320.1, from coordinate 30,362,788 downwards.
ATTAAACGTATTGTTGACCTGGCTTTTGTGTTAACTTGAGTGGCACCATCACTGCCACAAAACTATTCTCCTCTAGTAGAGTTCCATGTTGCAATGACAACATATGACTATTCCATTCCTATGGGTAGGCTTTTCTCCCACCAACACCAGTGATGGCACCTTAATTTGAGTATTTATTGAAACCAGATTAATTGTTTTTTAAAGATAGTTTACAATAGTTGAAAATGTTAGGAAATACAAAACATAAAACTGTGTATTAAAAAACAACAACGGATTAATGTTCATTTTTGCAGCTTGAACAAAGGGTAGAGTACTATTCTTTTACTAGTGAGTAACCCTGCTGCAGTCTTTGAACACAAATGATTTGGGGACTGTACTCTGTTCCTTGCATTTGAATGACAAAATATGCCTCATGTCTTGAGTTTAATATGCATCTACATAGGAGGGTCTTCCTGCTGTTCTTTCCCTTGCTGTTCACTGAAGAGCTCTTTCATTGCATAAAGGTAGTTTATGACATGAAGATGAAGTATTCTTCAGCTTGAGCAGTCTGAAAAACTTATTATGTCCTTCTACACCTTCTAAGGATACTGATGCTATTGAGTCTAATTTGATTTTCAGTCGGCTCTACATTCGGCAGGGAGCAAATTATTCTTTTATTGAAGGCACTGCAAACCTTAGACATTTTATTCAATAGACTGTGCCCACAAGTTTTATTTTTGACAGCTGCATATTCTACCCCATTCAGCCTGATGTTCTTCTGCTTGGATATTTGTCAGGTTTTATTTGGGAAGGCACTTGCAAAATCAGAATTCTTTCAAAACCCACAAACAAACATTTAATGGAACAAAGGCAGCATGTTGTGCATATAATCTATCAGAAGGACATAATAACAATAGCCCCTACCTGAACTTGACAACCCTATAATGCCTATGGCAATAATGTTGCTATTCTCTACTACTGCAGCACTTTTCATAGGGAAAAGTCATATTCCCGGATCTAAGAAAACTGTTGGAGTAATAATCTCCCCTCTTCTTAGGGTTGCAAGGTCCCTCCTGGCCACCAGTGGGGGATAGGAGGATAGGGTGGCCAGATTCAGGTTGGGAAACTCCTGGAGATTTGGGGGTGGAAGACAGGAATCTCAGCGAGATACAATGCTGTAGATTCCACCTTCCAAAACATCTATTTTTTCCTGGGGAACTGATCTCTGAAGTTTGGAGATGAGCTGTAATTCTGTGGGATGCCCAGGTCCCCCCTGGGGGCTGGCATCCTTACCTGTACTGCAGGCTTCAGAGGAAACAAGAAGAAGCTAGTTAGATTCGACTCCAGTAGAACCTTAGAGACCAACAATATTTCCAGGGTATAAGTTTTCAAGTTCTTAGTTCTTTGGATTAAAATGTGACATGTATAGAGCATTGTTAGATTCCCTATCATTCTCCTGCCCTACTGATGAGCCCATGAATTTCTATACTATAACAGGTATTGCATTTTCTTAATGCTGTGGCCTTGTTTTTTCTTCTAGATGTTTTTTCTCTCTCAACTTGATTCATCTTGGCTGGGCCTTTCAATCCAGCTCTGTGAATACATACTTATGTTTACAGAGGGGCTTTCATTTTAATGCCACCTAAATGCAGGTGAATGTTGGTTCTCGTAGGTTATCCGGGCTGTGTAACCGTGGTCTTGGTATTTTCTTTCCTGACATTTTGCCCGCAGCTGTGGCAGGCATCTTCAGAGGAGTAACACTGAAGGACAGTGTCTCTCAGTGTCAAGTGTGTAGGAAGAGTAATATATAGTCAGAAAGGGGTTGGGTTGAGCTGAATCATTGTCCTGCAAAAAGTATCAAAGGTAATGTGCTAATCATTGTCCTGTAAGTATCAAGATAATGTGCTAATGAGGGTGTGGTATGTTAATATGGAACCATTGTATCCTGAATGATTTTTAAACAGCAATTATCTGATACTTATGCCTATTGTAGGATGATCCTCAAAAATGAAAAAAGTCCCGCTATTTCTGTTTTTGCAAAGGCCACAAGAGGCTTTTAAGATCACTAAGTTTGCATTAGTTTCAGTCACATTTTCATGGTACACATTTGGGTGACCTGGGTATTCTTTGGATTGTAGGACTTCTTTCTTTTTTTGTTCCCGTAACAATAGTTACTGTATGTATGCTGAGAGATTTTACACATTTCAGCAGCAGCCACTCTGAAGTGATATTTTGATGGTCCTTTCCCAGCCTGAACACCTCTCTTTCATGAATTTTTTTCTCATGATTTTATGACTCTTACTTTTGAATAGAACAAAAATGTAATAAGCGAATGGCTGACAACAAGGTTGCCTTCTGTCCACCTTTCCTTACAAGAACACATGAGCCATCATGGTGTAGTGGTTAAGAATGGTGGATTGGAGCAGTGGAGTCTGATCTGGAGAACCGGGTTTGATTTCCCACTCCTACACATGAGCTGTGGATCTGATGAACGGGATTTGTTTCCCCACTCCTACACATGAAGCCAGCTGGGTGACCTTGGGCTAGTCACAGCTCTCTCAGCCTCACTTACCTCACAGGGACCTTAGGGTTGCCAACCTCCAGGTAGTGTACTGATATATAGCTAGTAAATCCCTAAGGAGATAATCTCAGTACACAGCCACTAATCGTTTCAACATATGCAACTTTACTTATATAGTATTACAATATGAACATTGTATACGCGTAACACTCTTTTTTCAATTTTTTTCAATAAAGTTCTGAGCTGGTTTGGGCACGGTCTATTGAATAAAATGTCTAAGGTTTGCAGTGGGTTTGCTGCTGTGAGGTGAGTTTTGTGCTGAGCAAGAATACAGCGATTGAGGTTTAGGGTTGTCAACCTCCAGGTACTAGCTGGAGATCTCCAGCACTGGTCTCCAAACAGTCACAGGAGAAGCCAGGGGTGAGACACTTAAGTTGGTTATGGCTTCAAGTTGTGATCTGAATTCCCTGTTATGGTTGCAATTGCAAGCAGGCTTTCACTGCCTAGCCCCACCAGGTTGGATCCTTTTACATGCACATAGGATTCCACCCACACCATTCTGACCTTTCCCAAGAGTCACAAGACGAAATGATATCAGGTCTTTTCATAGGATTGCCAGCTCCAGGTTGGGAAATGCCTGGAGATTTTGGGGGTGGGGCCTAGGAAGGGTGGGGTTTTAGAGGGGAGGGACTTCAGCGGGGTATATTGCCATAGAGTCTACCTTCCAAGGCGGCCGTTTTCTCCAGGTGAACTGATCTCTGTCATCTGGAAATCAGTTGTAATAGCAGGAGATCTCCTGGAGGTCTGTTCAATAGGCCTCACAATCGGGTGCTGTGTCCTTTCCCAGAAGTAGAATTATGCCACTCTGCCAAATGATCACTCTTAACTACCTTTTAGACTGTCTGCTGTTTTGCTGTGGCAGGCCCAAACTGACTCCTGCTGCGTTTCCTTCCAATATGCCAACTCCCCTCTGAAAGGTGACTGAATGCCAGAACAGCACTCCTAAAAGCTCAGGTGTGAAAGAACTGATTGGCTGATTTACCTTTCAGGGGCAAGACAGCCTCCTCTCCCTCAAAGAAGGATCAGGAACTGACCTATCTATCCTTGCTAGCTCTACAGCCCCCTTCAAAGCACCGGTGTGATCCATACAAAGGAGCATTGTTGGAAGTCCTTGCATTCCAACATGGTCAATAGCCTTTCGACGTGTTTCAGGCAAATTCTGCTTCTGGCCCTGGTCCGGAAAACAACAGAAGAATAAGTGATATGATATATTTTTTAAAGGTACCAACATAATGTTTATTCTTGATTTGTATTTATTCTTGATTTGTATTCTTGATTTGTATTTATTCTGGTTAAAAATATGGCTGCTTTAATTAAAAACACCCCTAATTACTGTAGCATTTATCCAAATATGAAACTTCTGCTATCCCAGGAGCCCCCTGAAGGCGCGGGGGGGGGGGGGGGCGTGGAATAGATCTGCGCCTTCCGGCTGGAAGCCCCATGAAGGCGCAGGGGGAACCCCGAATCTGCCGAATTCATTTGCCGAACTCTCGAAGTCAGCAAATTCGGCTCCCCCGTTTCCCGCCTTTTTTGAGTTCGGTTCGTCCCGAACCGAAAAACAGCCGAATCGGGGGGAATTCGGCTGTTTTTCAGTTCAGGACGAACCAAATCGACAGCCCTCCCTCCCTCCCTATATTTTAGGTTTTTACAAATTGTTAATCGTCACAGCTTAGGCGGTTTTTAGCAGTGGGCTAAAATCAGTTTTTGGAAAAGGCAGCCTGCCCCCCCTTTCCCCATTGGGGGTTCCCATTAAGGGATTTTGGGAGAGGCTCAGGGAAGGATATGCCCTATTGGAGGGCTGTCCAAGCAGCCTCCTCCCAAGTGGCAGAGGAATTACCGAGTGGCTTACGTCTAGGTGAATCCAGTGTTCTGCCATCTCTATGCTACTCCAGTGGGCTCGCTGGGAGTATAGGATATCAGGAGCACTGGGGGTCAAATGATGTCACTGCTTCAGCCCACATGCTGCACCAATGCATTTCAGCTGTTGCCAATTAAGTGTGCCCAAAATTTCTCCAAATAAAATCATTCATTCAAATAAATTGTTCTGTCTAATGTTTTGATGCTATGTTGTTTGGTATGCACCAACTGTTATTCCAATGACCTCGTCCCCCTCCCCACACTAAGCCCTGGATCGGCAATATATGACCTTGAAAATGACCATGAAGACTTTTTTTAAAAGGGCTGCTATACAGCCACACCTGGCACTTGCCTTTAAAAAAACTAATACCAATACAAGTCAACAATTGCATTGTGGCCGACCTTCTAATATTCCAGATAAATTGGGATACATCTAGGCAAATGTCTTAGAACTGAAGTTCTCAAATTCAGTGTTAGGGATTCTTGTCAGATGCTTTATTAATAATTAAATTCTTGAAATGTCAGATAGTTTCAGAAAAAGACCCCTGTCTTGTGAAACAAGGCCTAATGGGTGAATGGATAGAATGAGAAAGTCTTCTGGTGACTATTTTAATGGTTGTGCATTTAGATTTGAATGGTGCATTTTGGTAGGCCTGGGTTGAGTGAGGGAGACCTGAGCCTGATTCAGTTGCTATGCAACAACAAGACACATCACAAATGCCTTCATATTAAAAGTAACATCAACCAAGCAGTGATTGGGAAGAGTATCTTGTAGAGACATAGGATGCTCAGTCCACACAACTTATACTGGCACGCAGCGGACACAGTGAGAAAGGAAGAGGGGACATCTGGACTGATGATGGAGAACAACAGCATGAAAAAAGCATGGCCAAGGTAGGAAAAGTTGACAACAGAGAAAACAATGGCGTGCACATGTATGTGTTTGGGAGGATGTGAGTGGTTGGGCCAGAGGAGGGCATGAATGGGAGGAAGGGGCCTCCTCAACAAGAAGGTATGATATATCATCACAAGGAAGCAGCATAGGCTTATATAAAGTCAGGAGTCTGTGAAATTCATTTTACTATCATGTTCTATCTATAACACATAAACAACAAATTCACCAAGAAGTCATTTCTCTAAAAACTAGTAAAGATTCTTGAGGCTACAAAAGCAAAATGAAACTGCCCAACTCAGATAATGAATTGCTTTCCACTTGCCATTCATATGACCACAAGACCAGCTTTTGTTAGGCCTCCATTTGGACAGAGATCCTCAATAGAAAGTACTCTATGCCTTGCCCTCAAGGTACTCAGCTTACGGCATACAGAAGGTTAACCAAATAGGTGCTCTAAAGAGCTAAAAAAGAAGAAAGACAGGCCAGAAGAGAAATGTCCACTGTATCATCACCATCGGGTTACCAGGTCCCCCTGGCAACTGGTGTGTGTGGGGGTGAGGACTCACCAGTTAGTCAGGGGGCCTCACTGACAATATGCCAATGTCACTGGTGACACACTGACTTCACTTCCTATGTGCACCAGAAGTACTGTCAGAGGATCCCTGGCTTCCCCCAGCAACACGCTGACATCATTTCCAGGTGCACAGGAAGTGACAACAGCATCCCCCCCATCAGCTAAGTGGCAGCGGAGAGTCCCCATACTCATGGGGGGCCTGGCAACCCTATGTAGCCTAATCAGAGCATCTCAGTTCTCCTTATATTATGCAGCTGATCAACAACCATGCTGGACATTCAAGAAATAATGCCATCTTGCTTGCTTCATTACATTTGGCTGCTTCACTCCCAACCCTTGCAAAAGAATCATGTCAGATATGACAGCCTCCAGTTTTAAACAGCCAGTTAGCTTGGTAGATGATATCATGTTTAACTACCCTGAGCTAAAATACATTTACAATGATCTAATATTCATGACCTTCATGCTATTTTCTTGTTAAGAGGAAAAACAACCTGCCAGTTTGCTGCAAAGCATAATTCTTTTCTTTCTTTTCAAACATATATTGATTTCCCCCCTCTCAAAATATGATTTCCAAGATGTGGAAAACTCTGTAGAATGATTTACTCTCACATTGAGGTATCAGTAATCTGGAAAGATTATACATACCATTGCGTATTTGTCTTCTGAAGTTTCTGGGTGTACGTGCTGTGTGTCTCTGAACACTACAGAACTGATTTGAAAATAGGCATCAATGAAAATGTCTACTGTGCTAACACTAATGCCTCTGGTGCAGAAGATGTGCATTTTGACATAAGTCATGGAAAGCGATGGAAGCAATCCTCAAAGTCTTGGTAGAATAGGTACACATGAAGCTGCTTTTTTACTAAATAAGACCATTGTTCTATCAAGATTAGTCTACTCTTACTGGCAGCAGCTCTACAAGGTCACAGGGTCTGTCACATCATCTACCACCTGATGCTTTTTGCCACAGAAGCTGAAGAAAGAACCTGGGATTGTCTGCATTTGCTTTATCAATGAGCAGTTGCTTTATCACTGAGCCAAAGCTCCTGCCCCCAGGTAGACTTCACTGAAGTTCAATTCACAGCCAACCCTTCTGATCAGCGTGAGGCTCCTTGCTTTCAAAGTCTTGTGTTTGTGGTTCATCACAGGTTGTGATATGCATGCAAGAGCACCCTAGTGTAGGAAGTCTTATACGGCTGGCCCAGGCTAGCCTGATATCATCAGATCTCAGAAGCTAAGCAGGGTCAGCCCTTGTTAGTATTTGGATGGGAGACCACCAAGGAAGTCCAGGGTTGCTGTGCAGAGGAAGGCACTGGCAAACCACCTTTGTTAGTCTCTTGCCATGAAAACCCCAAAATGGGTCGCCATAAGTCGGCAGCAACTTGTAGGCACTTTACACACACATATATGGCTTAGGGTTTAGTTCTGGCACTTAGTTGCCAGGTGTCATGAGTCAGCCTGCAGAGACCTCCTCTGATGAAGGGGAATTAGAAGCCAGAACAGAGGGACATCCTCAGGCAGAATTCCCACAGGAACAACCACAGGGACTTCCGGAATAGAGGATCAGCCAAAGTCAGGAGATGACTCACCATGCCTGCAGCCTGCAGCTCAAGGACTCCAGTTGGACCTGACACCTTGCAACATGCAGTGTCTCCAGAGGCCTTGCCAAGGCCACTGGAGCAGAGACGAAAACAGGTCTGTCTGGCAATGCAGCAGAGACGGCAAAGTGCTAGACTGAAGGCTTTACAGAGGAACCTCCTCAGTAGCAGTGATGAGGAAGAGCAGGGCTGAAGCACCACCTGTGAACTCAGCCTAATCAGCATCAGCTGGCTCTGCTACAGCAGCAGGGGAAGGGATTTAAGTCATCAGTTAGGCTTGGCTGTTGTGCAAGCAACTTGTCACCAACCTCCTTGTGTACCGACCTTGTTTCCCTGCTATCGTTTGCATTTCTGGTATCCTGACTTCTTGGACTGGCTTTGACTAACTCCTCAGACTTCCCTTGCTGGTATTGAGATCTTGGACTTTGCCTGAACTGTGAATGACCTTGGACTGTTTCCCAGACTACGCTTCCAGCCCTCGCTCCTTGCCTGCACCACGACACCAGGTCTGTGTGATGGTGCATCTTATATTTGAAAGATCATGGACGGGAGACACAATGACTTTCTGTATTAGCTCTGCAAGATCCCAGGGAGGTGCTGCACCACCATGGGAAATAACTGCATAAACCATCTGCTCCACAGGTCCCATTCTTATGTTTAGTGTGGAATGAGACTGACCACTCTGAAACAGCAACCATGCTTCAAAGGTAAGAATAAGCCTTCAGTTAGGATTGCCAGCTCCAGCTTGGAATTCCTGTTGATTTGTAGGTGTTGCCTGGGGAGGGCAGAGTTTGGGGAAGAGAGGGAGCTCAGTGGAGATATGATGTCACAATCTATGATGCGGCATCCAGCTCAAAGGTCACCTCCTCCCCTTCCTGTGAGGTCACTTCCCCCCACCAGCATTCAAATTTTAAATAGAAATTTCCCACCTCGTATCACTTTTCCTCTCCTTCTCCTACCATACATGATTTGTAGGCTTTTGTGTTCTGTATGTCATACGTTCGGTATGTCATACAAACCTTTTGATCCAAAATGTTTGTGCTGGTATACCTGGTTGCTAGCCAGTTACATTCCACTCAACTTAAAATAACACCACTCAAAATTGTCTTCAGGGTTTTCTTGGTGTTGAGAACAAAAAATCAGTCTCAGGGCCATCCAGGAAGATGCCAGCCAACAGCAGTCTCATCACTCTCTCAATCTCCAGTTGACCTCTGGCGCTTAATCTCTTTAGAGGTGAAAATCCATCAGTTTCTCCTAGACGCTATGGTTCTTCCAGGGGAACTGATCTCTGTAGTCTGGAGATCACTTGTAATTCTGGGAGCACTCTGGGTCCCACGTGGAGGTTGGCAACCCTAGTCCTCAATAGCTCACATAACCCACGAATGAAAAGCCCATTTTGGGGAGCTCAGTTCCAAAAAAATAGCCTTGAAATGATCGCAAGACTAAAACAAATTTCCCTTCAGGTGCAAAGTAGCTGAGTATATGTGTAATCAAAATATTTAAGAGTGGCTCATTAAAGACTAATGAATTGATTGTAGTATGAGCTTTGATGAGCCAGAGCTGATTTTGTCAGATGCCTGATGTGTTACATTCAGTTGGCAATGACATTAGCACAACTGAATGTAACACTTCCTTCATCTAATGAAGTTGGCTCATAAAAGCTGATGCCACAAGAAATCCAGTCTTAAGGTGCCATGAGACTTTGTTGTTTTGGCTGCAGTGAACTAGAGAGGAAGACACAGATAAATAGATGATAGGTAGGAAGAAGTTATCCACTGCTCGTGTCATTTTTATAATCAAGGCACTGTACAATATGACTGGGTGACTCTCTTCACATGCCTTGTAGGGCTGGCAAATGATGGAATCATTTTTTCATAGCTGAGAAAATGTAGGTGAAAAGAGGTTAAACAATTTGCCCAAGTCTATGGGGAAAAAAAAACGAGGCAGGAATGAAATCCCTAATAGAATTAATGGTACCCACACATGAGCAGCAAGTAATACACCGATCCTTTAATGGATTATATTCATGTTTAATGCACAAACTGCATTAAAATAACACCTTTCATGAACTTTGAATGACAAGCAATGCATTATTTAGTGAGATGAATGTGTGGCAGTTATTTTAATAATTGAAAGAGTGAGGAAGAAGGAGGGAAGTGAAAATCTAAAAATGTCTAGCTGTATGAGAGCTGTGCACACATAACCACCCCTGCACAATGTGTGGAAAAATCTGAAGAGATCTTTTTAGTTATAAAATGTTAGGATTTTTTTTTTTAAATCCTCATTTATGAACCGTGGATCTGTTGTATTAGTGTGGCTGGAATCCATGCAAAGCTGCTGCATGGAGCGGGCAGCTTTTTGATGAGGAACGAAGTCCCTAGCTGCCCATATGATTTGGAACCACTAGCAGGCATATCAGCAAATATTCATGGTCAAGAGGTCAATGGGCAGCCCATTTCTGAAGGGGGGAGAAGTTAGGCATCGGCCAGGAGCAGCGCAGCCATGCCGCCTCCATGGTGGCTTCCGGGTCGCTGCAGAGAAAATAAAAGTACTTTTAAAATGTAAAAGGGGAAAATGCCTCCATAGAAAGCAACGGGGCTAAACCACCCCAAAAAGGTGGCATAGCAACGCCGCTGCTCAAGGGGGCTTTCCCCGGGTGAAAGAGGTCAGGAAGTTGACTAATGTCAGCTCTACCCCATGGAATGCCCCCCCCACATGCTGGTGTGGGCTTTTCCTTCCAGGAAATCCCTGACGGCAAGGCTGTGCTGGGGGTGGGGGCCGGTGGAGCTACGTGGCTCCCTGATGGCAGCATATTTGCCCCTGCGCTGGTGTAGGTGTCACCTTAATCCGTGATAAGGTGGTACCTACCTCAGCATGGGGTCACAGCAGCTCCTAAGGAGTTTCACACTGCCCTTCAGGAATGGGCTCTTAGAGACAGCTAAGTATGGGCTCCCTGCCTCAGGGCCAACACAGATATGACAATCTCCCAGTGTTTTGATTTTTTCCAATCTCCCAATGTTTTGATTTTTTACATAAAAGCAGCTGCTGAAGGCTTCACATTTGATTGGAGCAATGATGCTGGGGAAGTGAGAGGTTAAGCCTTTGCTTCGCTTCATTTTCGAGATCCAAATGCCCTTCCCAAAGCTGCCATTGGGCTTATTCTCGAAAATAAGACAGAAGTAATATTAAAATTAATATTTTAATACCCCCATCCCAAGGTTGCCAACTCTGGCTTGGGTAATTTCCAGACCCTGGGGGAGGACAGTTTGGGGAGGGGAAGGAGCTCAGCAGGAATTTGTTTCTATACTGTCTGCAAAGGATGTACACCTAATCCCCCCTGTTATTATTATTTATTTTTTTTTGATTTGGATTTTGGGAAGGGAATACATATTGGTATTTAGGTGCCCAGATACTGTTCCAGAATTTTGGTTTGAGTTTTTTTCTTCTTCCAGGATTCTGGTATGTAGGGTTCTGGGGAGGCATGAGCCCTTCTCCCATGGCAGATTTCCAGGACCAACCAGGCTCTCCTTTATTTTTTTAAACAGACATTCCCTGTGTGAGTGTGGGGAAACAGAGTTGGATCTGGGTTCCCCAGACCCAACTCTTTAAAAACACACATCTGGTTTGGCCCTCAGCCACTCTCTTTTTAAAAACATGGGAAGAACGTTTCACAGTTCTCTATTATCAAATCTGTTTTGACCCTTGATGCTATGGATAATAATGCTGAACCACATTACAAGATTATGGTAAGGATTATCAAAAAGGAGTGTGATGCATTTAAGACTATTTAAAGCATTGTATAAATGTTCAGTCAGAATCAGCATCATAATACAGGGGTAGCTGCACTAGTCAGCAAACTGTTTTGTGAGTCATGAATCTGGTAAGCAGCGCCTTTGTTCTACATTCTTTGTCTAAACCTATTTAATCTCTATTCTGACTGCTTCTGACTCCCACATCTCTTGCTCTGAGGAGACAACCAACAAGGAAGATATATAAGGGAACTTTTAGTGATTGATTTTTGGGAAAACAATGTCTGTCTTTAGGGAGGGCAGGGTTTTGTCATTTTTCTTCCTGACATTTGCTTCTCTTGTTCCAATCCAGATAACTGCAGTCTGGATATTGGCATCACTTTTAACTAAAAACAAAATAAATATGAGAGAGAGCGATTATGAAGGATTATCTCCCCCCCACACACACACCCCAATGATAATTTGAAGTAGCAGTTTGGGCTTTCTACCATGCTGTAAGAAAATATACAATTGACTACCCTCCAAATCAGCTAGTGGTCTGTTCACCAGTTGTGATCAGCACAGCTGAATGTTTGACAAACTGCTTGGATATGTTTGAACAGTTTGATTGTGGAAGAAGAGACCATTGTGTATACTGTATGTGATCACATACAACTCTTTTTTCACAGCTTTCCTGCCCTCCCCCATCTGCCATCACTATAGGGTTGCCATCCTCCAGGTAGTAGCTGGAGATCGCCTGCTATTACAACTGATCTGCTGCTGATAGAGATCAGTTCACCTGAAGAAAATGGCTGCTTTGGCAATTGGACTCTATGGCATTGAAGTTCCTCCCCTCCCCACCCTCCTCAGGCTCTGCCCCAAAAACCTCCCGCCACTAGTGAAAAGCAGGGTATAAAAACCAACTCCAACTCCTCCTTCTCCTCTTCCTCCTCCATACTTGCCATCTTCCTGCTGTGGGTGGAGGATCTTCTGCCCCCCACTCTTGTTGTTCAATTGGGTGGTAGGAAGAAATGTCCAGCAAAATAGGGGAGCATGACTGGCATCCCCAGCATGATGACATGGCTTCTGGCATGACCCAGAAGTGATATCATCACACCATATGATGCTCTGGCATTTATGCAAAACTCTATGGTAAACCATAGAATTTGGGGTGAATGCTAGAGCATCACCCCCAGCCCAATTATGTCATGTCTGGGTTGTGCTGGAAGTGACATCATTGCATGGAGGATGTCAATCATTCCCCCCAGAATTCAGAAGTCTCCACACCCCATCTCCTGCTGGTTGCCAGGCAACCCTATCACCCTGTGACATATAACATAAAACAACTGCAAGGGCTGAAGTTATAAAACAATGCATTAATGTTTTCTTTATTTTTTTCTTTAGTTGTGATTTATATTTCACTCAAAGAGCTTGCTTTATAACACCTCTTGTTGCCACGTTTTCTGTCTGCTCGCATGACTTTCATCTTTACTTTCTTTTGGCTGGTAGAGATAAGGGAATCACACTCTCTATAGCTAAATTTATTATTTCTGCTCTTAAAATTAACAGCTTGTGTGTATCATATAAACCTGGGGATTAAATCTTCCCTCTAACAATAATTTTGGACATCCTTTTTTTTATTTGCCCACATGCTTGAATTTCTGAATAGGAACCCCTGCAGGTGACCAGGTTATCACATAGTGATAACCCACTCTCCTTCCTGTACAAGTCTTTTGTGTTTGTTCGTAAGAAAAGCAGGTAACTGTTCAGATTGGGAATAATTTGCACACACAGATTCTTGCACTGACTCACAGGAAATATGCAGTATTGGTGGGGAACACCTCTAGGCAACTCTGTGCCTCTCATATTGAGGTATGGCAAAAATCTGCTCCGGTTGGGTACCTTCACATGTTTGTTGACTCTGTAGCATAGAAAGCAAATTATGTAGGAAATCCTGTAGGTGGTACTGCATAACCACCAAGTTGCTTTGTATAGATTCAAACTTTGAACAAATGAATGGAGATGATTTGGTGAAGGACAGGAAGGGTAAATGAACAGTTTGAGCATGGTAAGTTTGAATGTGCCCTGACCTGGATAGCCCAGGCTACCCTAATCTTGTCAGATCTCAGAAGCTAAGCAAGGTTGACCCCCACAAGTATTTGGATGGGAGACCTCATGACACAGAGGCAGGCAAGGGCAAACCACCTCTGAACACACCTCTTGCCTTGAAAACCCCACTGGGGTCGCCATAGTCAGATGTGACTTAATGCCCCCCTAAAAAGGTTTGAATGTAATCATGTTCCTTTCAAAGTTCTCAGCATCCCTGCTGAAAAATGGGATCAAAAATGGCCTTTGGAAATAGATGGAGTGGCCAGTTGCTGTCATGGTTATTAAATTGCTTATTTTGAAGTTGGGCATTTGAAATCAGATTGTTCTTTGTTGGGGGTGGGACATTATATAGGGATCACCATGGGGCACAGTTAGGGTTGCCAGGTGGGTGGTTTTGGTGGGCAATTGCCCGCCAATCCACCCAGCCACTCTGGAGTGGTGATTGTGTGCATGCACAGCTGTGCGTATGCAATGACGTCACTTCCGGTTTTACTTCTGGAAGTGCTGCATCGCCATGGCTGTTTTAGCACTCAAAACACCCCAGCCACCCAAAACCTCCCACCAATCAGGATGCCCCCCCCCCCGGCAATCCTAGGCACAGTGTCTGTGGCAAAAGCAGCAAATGAAACAGAAGGAACAGCTTGTTCGGCACAGTACCGTTGGCGTAATATATTGGAGCTGGTTCAATCACAAGTCCTGGAGACTCAAATGAAAAGAACTGGTGGTAGCCTCTTGCCTGACCTGTGAAAGTGGGGACATCAAGGGAAGGCCTTTGGATGATGACATCAGTAAACGGGCCAGTTTGTATGGGAGAAGATGGTCACCATCAAGCAATACTTTTCAACACAATTCAGAGAAAGTCTTTTAGTGTCCCAGGGTGTTGCTCAGCTTAGTGCAAGGAGAAAGAACATGGCTGTGGAATATGGTTGCTAACTCCAGGTTGGGAAATACCTGAAGATTCTGAGGTGGAGCCTGGGGAGGATGGGGTTTGGGGAGGGAAGGGACCTCAGCAGGATATAATGCAGAAAAGTTTGAGGGTTTCTAACTTCCAGGTGGGGACTGGAGATCTCCTAGAGTTATGATGGACCTCCAGACAACAAAGGTCAGTTCCCCTGGAGGAGGAGGAGGAGGAAGAAGAAGAGTTGGTTTTTACATGCCGATTTTCTGTACCTTTTAAAGAGAATCAAACCGTCTTACAATCACCTTCCCTTTCCCTCCCCACAACAGACACCTTGTGAGATAGGTAGGGCTGAGAGAGTTCAGAGAGAACTGTGGCTGGCCCAAGGTCACCCAGCAGGCTTCATGTGGAGGAGTGAGGAATCAAACCTGGTTCTCCAGATTAGTGTCCACCGCTCCTAACCACTATACCACGCTGGGTAAGCTAACAAGACAGTCTCCACAGAAATGGCAGCATTTGAGCTGAAAACATAACTGGCTCCTTTCCCACCTTCTGCTGTCATCAGATCTGTGGACCTCTGGTGTATGGCTCCCAGTTTTGCCGGACTATCACTTTAATAGCTTTCTATGAAGCTAAACCTTTGTTTTTGTTGTTTACAAGATCCCTGACATGTAGCATCGCCTATAAAAGGGACACTTTAGTACACCTATAAATTCAGGGGAAAAGCAATTCCTGACCATGTCCTCCCAATTGTTACGCATTGTTGAAGGTTCTTCCTTATATAAGCTGTATTTGTTTCTCTGAAATAAACTATCTTGCACTGATTAAGCACCAGAGGTTGCTTTATTCTTTTGGCTAAAACATACTCGAAAAACATACTTGAAACCCCTATAAGAGGTTTCATTTTTTTACCATTCAAAATCGATTCCATCTGCACTGTATCATTTAAAAGCATGGTAATTACGTACTACTAGAGTAAACACTAGGGATACTCAGTTCCCACTGGGGACAGGGGATCTCCTGCCCCAAGCTCCTGTTGTTTGCTGCCACTCCAGCAGCCGGCGGGGCGGGGGGATTAAAAACTGCCACCAGCACAATGGCATTACATCAGTTCCAGGTAAAACTTGGAAGTGACGTCATGCCACTCTAGGAATTGCCAGAAACTCTGTTTTCCCTTTGCAGTGATATACTGTCACATCAGTGGTGCCCCATGTTCCCCAGATTCTCACCAGGTGCCAGCCTCTGCCTTAAGCTGGCAAGCCTAAGATTCACATGTCCTGGACACTGGCAGGAGATGGGAGGAGGCAGAGGGCAGCAGTCTTCACCATTGTGTGATGACGGCACTTCTGGAGCAACCTGGAAGTGCTGGCATCGCACTGGGGTGACGTTCTAGTGCTTGCCTCAATGGAGTTTCCAGGCAAGTGCTCGAGTGTTGCCATGGTGTGATGATGTCGCTTCCGGGTCATGCTGGAAGTGATGTCATTGTGCGACAATAAAGATCACCTCCATTTTGCCAGGTTGCTTCCACCCACCAACCAGATGAGCGTGAGCAGGCATTCGGCCGTAATTACCAGGAGTTTGCCCGCCATTAGCAGACACCTATTAAGCCTACCAAAGATGCATCCTCACTCAGGGAAGAAACTCAAAACTTGAAGAATGTCAACTCTAGCAACTCATTCTAACAACTTCAAAAAGGGATCTCCAGAATCTTCCCCAAGGACAAAGTGGGAACAGGGAATGATCAGAGGTAGGTTAGCTACCAGAAAATAATCAAAATAGGGACTATTTGGGTGTGAGAAACTGGTGCCTTTTCAAAACAGATGTTTACAGAAATATTTTTTTCCTCCCCAATTCACAAGTCATAGAACAAACGAAGGAACTGCAAGAGCTATGAATAAAAAGTGTTGAGAAGACTTCCGTGTGCCAAAACACTCTAGAATGAAGTATTTAAAGGCTCTCCCAGGGTGTTCCTAGGGCCTGCAAAGATTATTGTACCAAAAAAAAAATCACTGTGACTTCATGAATAGATGACGTATATTTCTGTTCAGCAGTCACAGCAAAATTGCTCTTCCCACCTACTTGCTTTCTTCCCTCTCCCTCTGAAGCCTTCAGAAATCCAGATGTCCACTGAGCTATAGATAACAAGGCCCAGCGGTCATAGATGTTACCTGCTCATTTTGTTTTCCCTGCTAGCTGGATTTCTGGAGCTAAAGCCACTCGGCTACCATGCTTTGTACATAGAGTGGCGTGTGATTGTGTATACACACACACACACACACACAAAGGAGGTTCATAATTTCATACATAATGAATGCCTATTGAGCAGATCGCTCCTTTTTCATGACCACATCATAACACACACACACACACGTGCCTCAAAGGGGTGTTATTTTTCGCTTGCGTTTGCGTCTCTGGCAAGCAGTTCGTATCAAATCTGCTTTAGAAATTCTTAATCAAATCAGACAGCTGATTATACAAGGAACAAGAAAAGGACAGCCAGAAGGATGTTGACCTAATGTTCGCTAACATTGCACAAGGGCTTTGAATTTAGAAATTATTATTTTTAAAATAATTGCCTTTCTGGCGACCTCTTTCTTACCCCGCTTGTACATTATTTGCAAACTGAGCTGTTCTTACTCAGCAAAAAATACAAATAAAATAAGCAAACATTGCTATACATCAGAGAACAAATACTGCGAGGCCTGCTGGTGAAACCGATTTGAGCTAATTTATAATACATGAATACAATCAATTCCCTTTAGTAATCCTTCAATGTTTCTCTGCCATGGGAAATAAATGTGCAGCCTACAAGAGTTCAAGGATCTCCTCAGGAACATAGTGTGCAGTTCATAAATCTGCACATGCACATTCTACTGTGTAGCGCAGACATAGTCCAACTTTTCCTTGAACGTGTCATTTTAAGAAATAATGGTTTCTTTGAGGGAGTAGGCAGTGACTAGAATAAAGTAATCTCTACTTCTGTAAACATATGAAATGATTACTAGCTAAGGGCATTGAGCGATCCATGGGACTGCTCACATATGAGCATACAGGGACAAACACCTACTTCAGGAAAAGAACTAAAGGTCATGAGCAATTGCAGTAATTATATTTTTAACCAGTTTTTGTACAGCTACCCGTGATCAGTCCATCCCGTGTAAAGGGAACAAGAACTCAGCAGAATTAAGGAATAGTGCTTTTCTTGGATTGTAGGATTTTGGGATAAAAATGGGTGGGGTTGCAGAAAACCTAACCCTATCATAGCATGGATATGCGGTCTGGCATGAATGTTACTCCTTGAAGTGGTACAATCTAGAAAATGCTACCATAGGTATACTTTATAGGGTTGCCAGGTCCCTCTTCGCAACCGGCAGGAGGTTTCTGGGATGGAGGCTGGGGAGGGGAGGGACTTCAATGCCATAGAGTCCAGTTGCCAAAGTGGCCATTCTCTCTAGGTGAACTGATCTCTATCAGCTAGAGATCAGTTGTAATAGCAGGAGGTCTCCAGCTAGTACCTGGAGGTTGGCAACCCTAATACTGGAATTTACAGGCTGCTTCAACAGCATTCACTCTTGCACTAATTCACATAAGTGACTGAGACCACCATGAGTTTAAAATTCTACAGGACTTTAAAAGCTGATTACAATCTCTTTTGCAAGTATTTTAGATTGATTTGCAAAAAGTTTTTAAAATTAATTTCATTTTTTTCCTCCTTGCTGCCATTTAAGTTTGTTTCTATGCCTGCTGTTTTAATAATTTGCTTGAATGTTGACTTAATGATATATATTATGGTATTTAAAAAGGGCAAGAGTCCAGTAGCACCTTAAAGACTAACAAAAATATTTTTGTTAGTCTTTAAGGTGCTACTGGACTCTTGCCCTTTTTGACTACTGCAAACAGACTAACACGGCTACCCACTGTGAATTATGGTATTTGTAAGCTACCTTGAGAATCTGATTTGGATCACAAGGCAGCCTGCATAACAGGATCATTCATAGTGACTTTGGGTACTTGTCCAATGATGCATGATTTCTCTGCCACTGAAGAACTGTCGCTATGATGCCCGGCACTCTCCTTCACATGTGGCAACATGGAGAAGTTGTAGCCACATAAAGATGGCACAGCTGCTTCTAACTCAGAACTGTATAAACCCGCACGGAGAACCAACTACTACGTCTCTACTGACAAGCTGCCCTGGAAAGTTTTAAAGCAACTATGAGGTACCAGATCAAGCACTGTAGTGTGGGAACATGCTTTTCTAAATGGAGACGATACCAGGCTAGAAAAGAGATAAAAATGAAAAGGTGCCAAAAACGTGTATACACGTACAAGATTTGCTATCAGAAATCCGCGATGGAGCAAGGGAAAAATGGAACAACGACAAGGCACATTTTCTAAACTGTGTACAAGCTGTGCCCTGTTCAGTAACTGTAGAAATATCAGGTTAGTGCTGCTGAATATCAACTAGGAGGAGAAAGGTGGTGTTATCAATGAAAGGGCTCTGTACACAGCACAGAGCTGACAGAAAAAAGTAAACATTTTTTATAGTTTATGGCAGCAGCCAAGCAGTATTGGAAAATTCCCAGTGCAATCCGAAGCAAAGTTACATCCAGTCAAAGCCAATGTAACAGTTTTGGGAGGGGAGGGAACTCAGCAGGGTATAATGCCATAGAGCCACTCTCCAAAACAGTGGAACTGATCTTTGTCATATGGAGGTCTATAGTAATTCCAGGAGATCTCCAGGCCCCACCTGGAAGATGTCAATCCTAGTTGCCCCCCCCTCCCCCAGGAACTAGCAACTGCAGTATAGCTGCAAGTCCCCATGGTGGAGTTATGCAGTTTGTAACATCTGGGTAGGCTCTTAGATCCTTGCAAAGGCTTCTTTCCCAAGACACCTAATACAGAGCATGCTGTGTGGTCTCCATTAGTAACTAGAAATTGCCCCTAGATTCTCACTCAGAGCACCTGATTTATAATACATTCCCAGCAAGAGTCTATCTCTTTAAAAAATCAGTTGGATATTCTTAGATCATGATTTATTGAACTGCAATATATTATTGATCCAGTACCTTTTGCCTCTTGCTTTGTTCCGCAAACAGTTCTCAAGCTGTTCCTTGCAACAGCACTGTGAGACTATGGGATTACTTCTCATGTATTTCATTGTTCTTGTTTTTTTTTGGGGGGGGGACATGCTCCTGAACTTTCATGGAAAATTGTGGACCTAAAAACAAATCAGAAACCAAATTACAATCTGAAGGGACAATATAATAATGCCCATGCTTGAGATGTCTTTGGTGCACACACACCACTAGCCTCTATGCTTCTGGAGAGAGATCTCCAAGGAAGCTTAGAAATAACAATTCAATAACAGATTGAGTCTGGGGAGTTCACCCATAATTAATGACAGCTGCCATGTATTGCAACAACTGCTACCACTTAGCTATATGATGAATCCACTATCCACTGCAGAAGTTTTAATGCTCTCAGCTGTATTGATTATGTGTAGAGCCTAAGATTCTTCCATTCATACTTTGCAGGAGGTCAAATTAGCTGATCATGGTGGCTCTTTTAGCCTTTGAAGGATGAATCACTGCAAGTCACTCCTCAACAAAGAATAAAAACTTGTGTGTTGGTCTGATTTAAAAAAAAAATGCTGCCCAAATCTTCAGGCTGTTAAAGTATGTCACTCAGAGACATACTGCTGAGGCCACTGAGGAAAAACAAATGGTTAGGTTTTTTGTTTTTTTAAAAGCAAGAATAGAGAAATACTCTGGGGCAGATTCAAAAGTGAAGGTCTGAAATAGGTAACTGGCAAGGGACAACTCAAAAGGTTATTTGGGACATCAATTGCCTTAAGAACAGGGACACTGTCTTTTTGTGAAGGCCTCATTTCTATTATGATAACATGCTCTTTACATTCTTGCTAACTCCCCATTCATCCTGAACAGCAAGATCTGGGGATGCACTCTAGGCATAGACTATTATAGTTAATGCTTGTAAAAAGTAATGTGTCATGACATTATGGGATGGCAATCAACCAGTCAAAGAGCCCTTTGTTGTAAAGCACAATATGTATTCTTCTCCCTGAAACACATTTTAAACTTTTCTACCTCTCTCTTTCTGGCATAGCTGGAGATTTTTATTGTAATCAGCTGCTGCAAGCCGTCAAAACCAATCCCTTGTATCTATATAGATCTTCTAATAGTCTTTTTATAGAAAGCTTATGTCACTTATGAATAAAAAGACCCATAAACTTTGCTAACCATGTAATGTCCCAGAGTCAGCAGTACAGGTTATACTCTATGGCACAAGAAAGGACAGGAAGATGCCCAGAACAGATGCAGAAATGGAGCTGCTTTTCCATTTGAAAGGCAGTGGCTGTTTCCATGATCCAAGTGTCCCTAGTAGTTTTTTAATGAAATTCATTCAGTCATGCCATGGTATGTTTGCTATCCATGAAATGAGCCATCCATACAAAATATCTATTTGAAAGAACACGAATTTGCATTAGTTGAATTTTCCGTGATGTTTTTAGCTAGTAGCATTTACTGCATGGTACTTTGGAGGAATTATATCCACCCCCAAATGAAGTTATTTGGAATGAAAGTGGGTGCCACATACTGCTGAATATGTAGAGGCAAATCTTTTTGATGGGGTTGGGATGGTTCTCCAAAAATGTTTGGTTTGGCATACAATGGTTTAAAGAAATAATGTTTTTTGACCGGTAGTTTCCTATGCTGCCTAGATTCGTTTTGGAATTGAGATGTTGGAACTAAGGACAGATTGTCATTAAGCCTCGGAGAAATGCTGCTCAAAGATTTTTTAAAAAAATTCCTCTGCTGTTGGGCATACCTAAAGTAGCTCTTTGCACCCTGGATCTTGTATTCAGGAGCATAATCCAAATGCCTATTTACTGCAAAGTAGTGCAATTAAAGTAAATGAGCCTGTTCTAAGTAGGTATGGATTATATTAGAGAAAGCAAATACTTTGCACAGAAGCATCTGAAGCAGTTGCAGACAAGAGGTTTACGTTACCCCAGCTAAGGTTGCATTCAATGTTTTGCTAGATGTTCTTTCAAAATATTGTTGGTCAGTAGTACCAAATTCACTAATCTCCCCTTTCCCCAGTGCTCTGGAACCTGTAACTCTACTTTGCAAGGCACAGCTGCACCTCAGAGTGGTAGGAAGGAGTGTCAGAGTGGTAAGAAGGAGTGACAGTACCAGCAATGAAACAAATCTCAGTACTGGCTAGGGCTGTTGAAAATTTTTTTTGGTAAAGTTTGGATTCGGCAAAATTCGGCCCATTTTTATTCGGGAAATGCCAAAGTCTGAACTCCCCCTATTCGAATCTGTGGAATTTGACATGAAATTCGGCATTCGCGAATAAATTCTGCTGAATAATGCCATTTAAGCACATTTGTGGTTTTCCGCTGCTCCGGGGAGGGCATTTTTGGAGTTAGAGGTCCCAAACTTTCAGTGTAGCTTGAGGGGATCCTTCTTGAAAGAACCCCCAAGTTTGGTGCATGTTGGGTCAGGGGGTCCCAAATTATGGGGTTTGCAAGGGGTGCCCCCCTCCGCCCATTGGAATGAAGAGGAGCTGGCAATCCTTAATGTGCATCAGAGAGCGGTAAATCCAAGGCAAAACCTCCCATTGTTTCTGGGACAGCCAGAGAGAGACTCACTGACCCACACTGACTTCCAGGCAAAGGTGGCAACCAGTGAAAACAGTAACAATCACACTTGCAAAGCCCCCCCTCAAACCAGTATGGCTCTCGGCTCAACCCCAAACAATCGATCCAAGGAAGAGGAGGAGGCGCGGGTGCCTAGTGGAGGGGGACTCACGCTGCACCACCACACCACTCAACTCTAGGCGAGGGTGGCAACGGGCAGAAAAAGGCAGAATGCAGACTCCTGCAGAGGCGAGCAGGCACCCCCCCCGGCAGAACAGGCAACAGCCCCCCTTTGGCTTCCCCCCAACTATAGAAACTGCTTCCCCCCCCACAGAATCTGCTTCCCCCCAAACACACACAGGAGAAAAGGTATAGAAAAAAACCCCAAAAATCAAACTGTGTGGATGTCTTCCAGCAGGAGCAGGGAGGAGAAGTAAATCCAATCCTATTCCAGTAAGCAGCTCAGCTCAGGATCTCTCAGGAGCAGCATCACCAAAATGGAATGAAATGAACTCGGGAGGGGACGAGATGGGAGGGACTTGGGAGTTTTTATACTCTTCTCCTGGCCAATTCAAAAGGGAGAATCCCTGCTCTGATTGGCCAGATGAAGACCCAGCTTGGGCCACCACTGACCGCGGGAGAATGCTGATTTGGGGGCGCCGAAGTTGTATGAATTTATCCGGTGTCCGCCCGAACTCGCCAAGTTCAGCTCGTCGTTTTCCCGCCTTTTTTGACTTCAGCTCTATCTGAACTGGAAACCACCGAATCGGGGAAAATTAGGCTGTTTTTCATGTCGGATGGAACCGAATCGACAGCCCTAGTACTGGCACTGGGGGATGTGGTTTGGGTATCTTTTTTTATACTGGAGCCATTTTAGCAAATGAGGAGAAATCAGTACAACTTCTGTTGCTTTCTGCTTTTCCCTAAAACAAACTGGCTGCCTTTATCACCCATTTATTGGGTTTTAATATTTTATTGGCTTAGTTAGGGATGAGGAAATATTATCACATATGATCATTATTTATTTATACCCTGCTTTTCTCCCAAACGGGGACCTAAAGTAGCCTACAACATCATTCTCCCCTCCTCTAGTTTATTCTCAAAACAATAACCCAGTGAGCTAAATTAAACTGAGGGAGAGTGGCTGATCCAAGGTCACTTAACAAGCTTCCCTGGCAGAGTAGGCCTTTGCATTTGGTTCTCCACAATCCTAGTCTGACACCCCAACCCTTAAACCATGCTGAAAACATCTTACGGGAATCTAGGCACAGAGGTGAAGGACCTGGGAACAAAGTCTTCTCACTGCCGTGGTGTAAGGAAAATACCAGTAAATTATTAGGGATTATACAATTTATCTCTTCTATTGAGCAATGATAGATTTAACTCTTATTGTTATGCTGATACTGGCTATAAGCACTGTAGTAATAACTCTAAAGGCCTAACCAAGGAATGTGAGATAGTCTTTCTGTTGGGGGAAAAGTCTATTCATTCCTTCTGTGTGAAAGGGAAAGAACAGGAGACATGCTCTCTACAGCTAGAAATGGGGATAATACATGCTTCAGAGAAAAATACTGGGTGCCCTTGGTTCAGTATATCACTACTCACCATTTATATTGGTAAAATAGTAACAACAACATTTAAAACAGATCAAAATTAAATGATGTGTTATTCACCACCAGTTATGTTATGGATATTAGCTAAGGTCAGACAATAAACAAAGGCACCTACAGCTTATTCAGTAATCTTAACTGTGCCTCTGAGATTGTTTCATATTTTTTGAGAGCAGTGAGACAGAATTAAACTGACATTGTGGGGCAGCTGCCACGGAAACAATGTTATTTTAATCTGCACCGCCAATCAGATCTCCAGTGGCCAATCAGAAACCCTACTGGGCACCAAGAAACCCACGAGCTTCGTGTTGGGGACATGAATATGACAAAAATGAATATATACACATACATGACAAAAGTACAATAAATTTTTTAAAAATGTGTAATGCTGGAAAACAATATCATGTCAATGGCTCTAAGGGCCAAACTAGACATGACACCATCCTCATGTTTGCCACAGGGATGCTACAGCCATTTTAAAGTGAAACTCTATCATGGAGTTTCATAGGGTTTTCAGAGATGTACATTTTTTGCTTGCTGCACCAAGGCAGCAAGCCACTGAGGAGGTGGTGTGGCTGTGCTATCCACGGACCCTCCACAAATACCCCCCTTGGGATTGCGCTCTTAGTGTTGATGACAATGAATCCTTTGAAATCTTTTTAATAATGCTACTACTGCAAGCTCAGATTTTTACTCTTTCCAGACAGATTAGCTGTAATAAGAATTTGAGGATAATAACAGTTAGTGTTTATGGCACATAGCAGCTTTCATCCTCTGAAATCAAAATGCTTTACAAACATTAATAATTAAACTTCATAACAGTCCTAGGAGGTAAATCTTTTCCATTTTAATGGTTAATTGTCTCATTAAAGCAAGCTGCTGTCCATATGGGTTCTGCTGTTCCTTTGGACTTGAATTTTCTTTCCTATTTGAGTATAAATAAGGGCCCACAGTACCAGCGTCCGGGTAGCGTACGCTAGCGTTTGTGGCCCCAACGCTGGTGTGAAGGCCCAGATGCCAGTCGCCGGCTGCTGCTGTGGCAGTGCCGGGCCAGAATGCCGACGGAGCCTTACGCCAGTGTCCAGATGCTCATAAAGGCCGCTGCAGCATCCCGGGAGGCATTCTTGGGGTGTCACGGTGTCTCAGGAGGCGTTCCTGGTGTGTCATGGCACCGGCATGGGGGCGGGGCCACCATTAGGCAGCCTCCTAAGCTGTTACGACTCAGGAATACCCTTTTGTTGTTGTTGTTGAGATACAGCACCTTTTAGGTGGCATATCTCCCATGTAACCCTATGCAGGTTGCATGGATTTTTGGCGCCAGGCGGAGGTTTTGGTGGGGCTGAAACCTCCTTAGGGGGCAGCACCGCTGCGCTGCCTCCTAAGTCCGGCTCAAGCATTCCCCTCAGGAATGCATGGATAACGTCTGGGTTTTATCCAGAAGTGATGTCAACACATACACAACATCTTTCCTTCCCCATTTGTCCCATTCATTCTAGCAGCAGCAGGGGCTGGGAGGCAGTGGAAGAAGATTGCTCACCATAGCAGGTGATTTGGCAAACCTAATTATGGCACACAAACTCAAAAATGCTGCTCAATTTAAATAGCAACTAAAGCATGGGCATTATGAACAGGGTAAGTGATTTTCAAATGTGCTATTTGCAAATATTGTAGCATCAATAATTCCTAACAGCCCTGGCTCCTATAGAAATAAACTACTGTTTATAATATAGAACCCCCCCCCCCAAAAAAAAATATGCTTGAATTTGACTTTCTTGGGCAATAAACTTTCCCAAACACTTCAAAAATCCAGCAAAACACTTCACCCAAACTGCCATCCATTTTTCTTGGCTGGTGAACAAACACATCCACATTTCCTTTTTAAAGAAGACTTCCTTGTCGGAACAAGAGCTGCTTAATGTAATCATCGGCATTTGTATTAACCAAATAATTTTTGCCTTCTTTTTAAACACTACCCTGCTGACTTAGCATCTCATCATCAATTTCTTTGTCACTTAATCTTTATTACAAGGCAAGTAAACATCATTAGGATGATTACAGAGCAGTGGACCAGCTAATGGCCATGATTGGTTGATAACCTAATAGTGCAATCACAGTAAGCGATCAGAGTGTGTGAAGGAGCTGTGCTTAATGCCAGTATGAGAAGAACTGGCCATGGTAAAGGTGTGAAGGGATAGGATGCTGCTAGGGTTGCCAACCTCCAGGTACTAGCAGGAGATCTCCTGCTGTTACAACTGATCTCCAGCCAATAGAGATCAGTTCACCTGGAGAAAATGGCCACTTTGGCAATTGGACTCTATGGCATTGAAGTCGCTCCCCTCCCCAAACCCCACCCTCCTCAGGCTCTGCCCCAAAACCTCCTGCTGGTGGCAAAGAGGGACCTGGCAACCCTAGACACCGCTACACAATTTGAGAATGGTTCTAGTTTTGTGATTGGATCAACCCCTGCATCTCAGTCATGTTGCACAGGAGCTATTCAGAGTAAAGGAGGTTAGGGTAAGGTCGAAGGGTCAAAGGCTACTTCCACATGGTGATTTTTCACCACACTGAAAAACGGATTGTCCCCTGATTAAAGAAGAACATTCAGGTGCCTTGGTGCACATTTGGAAGAAGAAGAAGAGTTGGTTTTTATATGCTGACTTTCTCTACCACTTAAGGAAGAATCAAGCCAGTTTACAATCACCTTCCCTACCCCACAACAGACACCCTAAGAGGTAGGTGAGGCTGAGAGAGCTTTAAGAGAGCTGTGACTAGCCCAAGGTCACCCAGCTGGATTCATGTATAGGAATGGGGAAACAAACCCAGTTCACCAGATTAGTGTCTGCCACTCATGTGGAGGAGTGGGCAATCAAACCCGGTTCTCCAGATTAGAGACCACTGCTCCATACCACCACTCTTAACCATTACACCACGCTGGAGCATAATGTGTGGCATTCCCAAGATTTTCCCTGTTGATCTGCAGAACAAGCCAAGCCAGCATCTCTCTGGTTGAAAGGGAGAACTGAGAGGTGGATGTGGGCAGAGCTTCTATCTGAATGCTCCACCTGTAGCTGCTTCAGGAAAGGGTAGAGCTGAGCAGTGCTTTCCAAATGGCATAGGGAAGATTGGTGCCATGTGCCATCCCCTCCTCCTCCAGCTCTTTAAAGGGGCCTTTTTGTCTTGTTTTCTCTTTAGAGCTGAAAGCCTTGAGTCATACTTCATCACGTGGACTGAAGAAACTGGTTCCATAGTCTCAGAAGGCTATTCTGCATGCCCATATGCTAATTTCTTAGAAATGCGTGTAAAATAAATGATGCTCCGGGATGGATAGTCTTTTTGTATGCTCTGACACTTTTGTTGCTGGATTAAAAATATTCTCTGCAGCAACTCTGCGCCACTGCAATGCATCTCACTTCAGAGCTGCAATCTCGGAAAGGATGGGTGGCAACCTATAGCAACAAGATCCTTAGGATTTGTCACAGCATTTCAAGATAAGGGAGGTGTTTGCAGGTCCTTTAATCCTACTTGCTGCCCCACTGGATCCGTTCACAAGCATTTCTCACGCAAGCTCTCTCATTTTCTAAGGACATGACCACTTTACAACTAGCACAACAGTTTTGGTAATAAAAGAACCATCTCTATTAAGCAAACAGATGCTCTCGGACCTTGAAATAGCCATTTCCTCACAATACTTGCACAAAGGACAAAGACAACATTCAATTAATACTTATTCTTTTCCCTCCCGTCCCATTCATTTCTAGCCAGGTCTTAACTTCCCACTAGTAATTACTCTGGAGGTTTTGGGCTGTTGATTCCGAGCAGTGATTCTTGCCATCTGAAAAAGTGATATTATTCAATGGAAGTCCATTATCCTTAATAATAAATTATTATGTAGTGTGCCTTGAGGCACAGAAAGCTAATGTATGCCATATATAGACCAGGCATTCTCTTCTCAATCTGTTATGTGCCCTGTATGGTTATTTCCTTCTTTCTTCTTCAAATAATTACTTCAGTGAAGAAAAAACAACCACCACTGAATTCTGGAAATATTCAAAGTTGTCACCACTGTTGCTGCTTTTGTTATTCAAAGATGAGCGTTTGCTTTGCACTGAGCATGCAGGAGCCTGTTCCAGATGATGCCTCTGACTAGACTTCTTAAAAGATCTGCCATTCAGATGGACTAAATTGGCTGAGCCTGGGCAGCTGATCACACAGCATGTATAGCTCTTTTGTGAATATCCGTCATTAAGTAGATCTACAACCTCCAGCACTCCAAGAGATCAGAAGTCAGTCTTTTCTGCAAATTGATAATAGCTTTAGGGTTCTGTGTGTATGCGTTTTTTTATTGCTTATTTTCTTTGTGGCTTTCCACCCAGATCAGATTTTCGAGTTTCAAGTCTATGGCTAACAAATACAAACAAAATTCACTTGTTCACAGAAAAGCCTTCATCCATGTAACATTTAAAAAAGATGTATAAGGTTCGATCCAGGCAGTTTTTTCACTCAGTCTCCCCCTCCTTACTAACTCCCCCTTCCTACATGAATTTTACCCCTGTTCCTTAGTGAATGGGTATTCAATCTCTCTGTGCATTCAGGTACAAATAGCTAATCATTTAAGTGACTGCTTCATGGGCATTGGCTCATAAAACATTATGCCACTATACATTTGATGGTGCCGGAAGATAGTGCCAGGTTGTAATTTTTGCAATAGACACAACACACTCCCTTACTCCATGAACTTGTAAGCTGGGCACTCCATGTGACAACTTTTTAAGGAGGAAATCCAAGAAGACTGATGTTTCCCCCTCAAAGAAAGGGGAGGAAGATCAATGAATAGGGTATCCACATGATTGCACAAGTGTATAGATTGGATCTCCTGGTTTATAAGTGATTGATGTTATTTGTTTTGGAGAGAGGAGGGCTACTGTATTGGTTCTCCATCTATTGATGGACTGATTTAAGTCCACACCCACCAGAGGCAGATTGACCTTTAACTTACTAGTAGAGCCCCCAGCTGGCTGCTGCTCAAAGTAAATGTATCCTGCAGCTCCTGCCAGCACTGCAGTGGTCACTTGGCTCAGTTTGCTTCAGAGCTGTTTTAATGTCCCAGTCTATCATCTCTCTACGAGAAGAGTCTCTTGCTTCATTATGAGCAGGGCCAGTGCCAGTAATTTTTGTGCCCTAGGCCAGGCTAACTACTTGTCCCCCCACCCCCATTGCTAACCAATTTACAAAAACAGATGTAGTGTAGAAAAAATAAAAGAACAAAACTTTTTATAAGGCATTATAATTAATTATAGTCCATAGCACTGTTGTGGTACTTTTCTTAAAATAAAAAAATATAAATTGTCAGTTGCATTTTTTTCTGTTTAAACTAATCTGTTTAAAACTGTGCCGCTCGGGCCAGTTCTGTGCCCCTCTGAGGTCTGTGCCTTAGGCAACCACCTAGTTCGCCTAATGGTAGCACCAGCCCTGATTATGAGAAGACAAGAGTCACTGGAAAATACAATAGTACTAGGGAAAGTTGAAGGCAGCAGGAAAAGAGGAAGATCCAACATGAGATAAATTAACTCTGTAAAGGAAGCCATGGCCCTCAGTTTGCAAGGCCTGAGCAAGGCTGTTAACCAGAGGATGTTTTGGAGGACACTGATTCATAGGGTCACCCTGAGTCGGAAGTGACTTGACGGCACTCAACACACACACTATTGCTTCTCTGTCTTTTGGCTAAGATCAATGTCCCAGTCTGCTCCTACACACCCACACTGCAATTTGCTCTCTGTTTAATGGCAGAATTAGTTCCTATTAAGTTATGACACATGTCTTACTTGGTCATCTCCTGCTTATGCTCCTGTATTAGAATTGGATGTTGTATCTGAACTATAGAAGACTATTCTGGAGCATCTGTGCCATCCTTAAGAGCCCAAGAGTATGAAGCATGAATTCATCATGATCCCTGCCCTGTCTGTACATTTACCAAGAGAGAATGTTCCAGCTTTATGTGTCTGTCCTAGTTTATGAATGATTAGGGACACTACTTGGATTCTACTGGAGAAATTTCAAGGACAAAATCAAGCAAAAAAGGCCTGCAAACCTTATCACTTGAATAAAGTCAGTGGACAAGCAAGGAAGGGACTGCTAGAGAGAATTGCTAAATATATAAAAGTAATATTAAAATAGCACAGAATTAAAATATAAAAGCTGGGGATCCACATGACAGGCTTTTGGAAAGTCATTGCACAAAGAAAATATTGTACAAGGAAATTGCAGACAAGCTAAATGAGTTCTTGGCATTAGTCTTCACCGTAGCAGCCAATGGCACAATACCGACTTCTGAACCATTGTTTCTGGGGAGTGCATCAAGAATTATGTCAAATAGAGGTGACAAAGGAGGATGGTTTAGAGCTAATTCACATTTTAAGAATTAACAAGCCTCCAGGGCTGGATGGCATTCAGAAGGAAATTACCGACCTGTCATTCTAACATCTGTCCCAAGCAAATGAGAGGAAGCATTATTGAGGCAAGAATTGTGAAATCTACTGAAGAACAAATCTTGCTGACAAAGAATCTGCCTGCCTTCTGCAAAAGAGAGTCTTGCCCAAGTAATCTTTTAGAGTCCTTTTGATCCTGCCAACAAATGTATTGACAGAAATGTTCTGATATATCTGACATTATATATGTCCACTTTCAAAAAGTGTGGAACAGATTAACTTGTCATAGCTTTCACACTCAAAAATAAGTGAGCACTTCTTGTGGATGAGCAACTAGTTAATTAACATGAAAGAGAACATTGGCACAAATGAACAGTTCACGTACTAAAGGGAAATGAACTGTGCAGTCTCCACAAGGATCTATACGGAAGTCAGTAGTGTCAAAACAGCTAGATTCAAGTCCAGTAGCACCTTGCAAACTAAGGCCATTAACACATGGCTGTTTAGTCTGGAAATCTCCCTGGCATGGTGTGAATTAACCCTGACAACATGCATGGCCTGCGTGTTCGGCCCATCCCAGAGCTTCCCCGAGTTTGCAAGTAGCTCAGTTTTTCCGACTTTTACGCAAGGCCCGCTACAAGCACGAGAGCTTGCCAGAACGTAAGCTTCTGGGTCGACTCCCCAACTCTTCCCCTCCAACCGGCGCCAGCTTCTCCTCACCTCTCCCAGGAAGGAGCCACCATGGCTCTGCCGTCTCTGTTGGGACCAGTGCAGGATTTACGTATAAGCTAAACAAGCTATAGCTTAGGGCCCCACTCTCTTGGGCCCCCCAAAAAATTTAAAGGAAAAAAACCTGAATGTACATTTCCAAAATCAACAATTACTTTGATAAAATACATATTTTGTTATGTGCAAATGGCTTTAGATACCTATTAGGTCCATAAATTACCGTATAGCATATATTCAAT
Organism: Euleptes europaea; assembly: GCF_029931775.1. Lineage (NCBI taxonomy): Eukaryota > Metazoa > Chordata > Lepidosauria > Squamata > Sphaerodactylidae > Euleptes > Euleptes europaea. The sequence goes on along the minus strand of NC_079320.1, from coordinate 30,331,894 downwards.
ACAAAAAACAGCGACAATTTGTTGTTGACAAAGGACAGTTGGACATATACAGGGCCCCATTACCTTCAATAGCTTAGGGCCTCATCAAACCTAAATCCGGCCATGGTTGGGACAGCGCAGTGGAGGCGTGCAGAGCCATGCCGCCACCTCTACCCGCCTCCCTGCTGCTGGCTTCCCCTCACCTCTGTTGGGACGGCGCGTTGGAGGTGCACAGAGCCATGTTGCCCACCTCCACCTGCCTCCGGAATCCTGCGCCTCCAGCAGCCCACCTTATTGGTCTATTTTTTGAATTTTTTGAACGCATGATCTAACGGGGTGCTACAGAGGAGGGACAAACACTTCCCAAGTAAATAGAGACCCCTATCTTGTTTCTGGGTGGCTTGTTGGGTGTCTTTCATCATCTGCATGGAGACCAATCAGTTTTGCTAGAGATAGTGATGCTGTAAGGTCTATATTGGCTGTCTATAGGTTTTTTGGGCCTAACAGTTGGGTATAGCATATATATAGTGCTACATAGTTTTGGACCAACCTCTAACCCTAGGTTTCCTGTTATTATAATTATACCAAGATAACTTATTGATCATGTTCTTCATGCACCAATTTGAATGGTCCAGACACTTGTTGAACCTTTCCATATAGCTGTCCCTCACCACTGAAATTCTCTTCACTAAGTTCTCAGACCAAAAAAACTTCACCAGACATATATCCTAATCAGCAAAGTTAAGTATCCATTTTGATTATTACCCACACATGCAAAAGAAAAACCTGGGGAAATACAAAATGTGGAGATCATATTTTTTCAAATCCAGCAAAACTGGGAATAATCCCAACTGAATGTATCATGAACATGACTAAATAGAAGGGAACCAGGCAGCTGTATATATTGCAGAACAATGATCTATTCCACTGCAAATGTAACATCCGCTTGTGGTTGGAATTCAATTCTCCTTGGAAAGTCACTAAACAGAATTGCCCAGTTTCTGTCACTTGATAGGCAAGATGATTTTGTTGTTTGAAAAAAAAAAAAAAACCATACCCTGTGGAGTTTCCTGGAGCAATTAAAAGCTATTGCTTCACTTCAGTTTTATTCATTTCACCGCCCTGACCATAATCCCAATAGCACTTAATAATGTTGGTCAGTGCTGTAGGACTACGCCTTTTTGATTCCATTGACTCTCCAATTTGTCTCTTGAGTGATACTTGCATACTGATTAGACCTGGTTTGACTCAACCCTGGAAACAAATGTAATCATTATTCAGATAGCCACATGCAGCCTGCAGCTTTACATGGCCCATCTTTGGGCCTAATTGAATATGTAAATTCTCATTTAAGGAACAAAAGTTTCAGGATTATCAGTGTTATAAAGTACAGCATGAATGCTAATATGACAGTTGAAAGATAGGGAAATATCCTACTCATTGGATGAAGCTGTATGTTGCACACTCAAATTTAACCTCAAAAATATATGATTGTGTATAAAATTTAAATGCACCCAAGCTTGATTCAGACATTTCTGCTGAGAAAATGTATGAACTGGGTGCAAAAGCTTGCGGGTGGCTTCAAGGGAATATTCTAGTTTCCTGAGATGAGCTGATTAAACAGTTGATTTTTCAAAATTATTTTTACGGTCTGCTTCTAGCTGGGATCTATTTCATGGGTAGATCTGTATCTGTTTCATGTTCAAACACCTGAAGGAAAAATTAGAGATGAGAGGCAATTTTTAAATCACTATTTTAGAAATATTTATAAAAAGGTTAAAATTCTTATTTTGATCTGTGTAGATATTTCTTCTTGATATACACAGATTGCGTTTTGTGAATTCATTTCCTGAGATGAATTGACGTACAACATCACATGATCTTAGCACAAAATGGTATTAGCCAGAAAACAATGACTGGCATTCAAAGAGTTTTTTTTTTTAAATTTCCGTTGTTCTCTGTGAAAACTCATTTTGTTGGGGTGGGGTAACCCATTTTCTTTGTCTTGCTTAGCAACTTCATTGTTCAATTAAAAGTAAGGACACTGCAAATCTTGTAAAGCTAGACAACCCACATGTTTAGGTTTTAAATCAATTATTTGATGTATTTTATTTGAGATTCATGGATTCGTTTCATGGATAGTTTTTACATGCCATAGCGATTCCTATTTAATTTCCCCCCAAAATTCAGTGTAACGAGGTGACTCATACTAGCAAACTGAGTTATTGTTCTCTTGCATATTATTATTTTTCCAGCATTCAGAGAAGTGGAAGCCCTGAAAAGAATTTATTCCAAAATATACAGAAGGGAAATTATTTGTTGTAAAAACAATCTTGCTATCTTTCACAGAACACACAAGAATCCACCAGTTTCTTTGGAAGTGAAATACCTTTTCATCTTATGTTTATGATCTTGAGCTCAACAGATATGTGGATGTGTGGAATCATAATGCATGAAAAGTATATTCATCTGTCATTTTTCTTTGTGGCAGCATGCATTTTCAGTATATATTTGTGATGACATTAAAGTGAGAGAATGCATGCTTAGGAGAGAATATATTTCTGCTAGAAGGCACTAAGTTGAAACAATGGTATTAAAATCTAGGGACTTCAGGGACAAAGCAATTCCACATGAGCACCGAACCTCACTGGAAAATCACTAACAGCCCATTCCTGAAAGCCGCAATGGCCGGGGACGGTGTGGCCGCAGCACTGCTGTGGCACCTCCAATGAGGTTTTACGGCTGCTGCAGAGGGAAAAAAGCATTTTGTTTTTTTTTAAACCCGGATATGGTCCGTTAGTGATTTTTGTTGCGTTAGGGGGCTGTGCTGCTTCCGCGGTCCAAGGGGCCAGCATAAGTGCCCCTATGCCGGCATCCATACCAGTTTGCACGGTGCAAGTGGCATGGATGCCGGCGTGGGGTCACACCGCCTCCTAAGACCATTTGGCCCCTCCTTCAAGAATGCACTGTTAGTGATGTCTGCCAAACTCTTAAATTCTATGTTTCAGTGAGCCAGTGACTAATATATAAATCTGAATATGAGGCTCTAAAAGAGAGCCCCACAGAAATCTCTCCATATATTTTGATAATGATGTCCAGTCTTGACCCCAGCACTGGTGCTACAGCATCTGTATCATCATTGGTGGGCTGGGGTTAAGAAGGGTTTGGTGAGGCTGATCAAAGGATAGAGCTGCCAGCAGCCTCCCCACATAGGATTGCCAGGTCCCTCTTCGCCACCAGCGGGAGGTTTTTGGGGCTGAGGAGGGTGGAGTTTGGGGAGGAAAGGGACTTCAATACCATAGAGTCCAATTGCCAAAGTGGCCATTTTGTCCAGGTGAACTGAACTCTATTGGCTGGAGATCAGTTGTAATAGCAGGAGATCTCCAGCTAATATCTGGAGGTTGACAACGTTATCTCCACAGGATTTGAGGAGGAGATAGTTCCTTTTAAGTATCAACACATGATCACACCAGTACCTTTACGACTGAGAAGGGACACTTTTAGGGAATATAACTGGCAGGGCTACATATTGTCTCACCAGCATTTTAACGATACTTTTATCAACAATGTGGCTGTGCTGCTATTACAGTATGAAAACCTTAAGATATCTACTATATGTGAAATTCCTGCAGGGGGGTTGGACTAGATGACCCTGGTGATCCCTTCCAACTCTATGATTCTGTATCTCAGTGCTCAGATCACCAACTTGAGATTCTCAGAAATTAATAGTGCAACATTAACAGTCAGCAGCATAATTTTCAGGGTCATTTCATGACTAAGGACTATTTGTACTTAACAATGAGTTATGGCAGATACAGTGTTCGTGCTTAAATAGAGGTGTCACTGAAGTTGGAGGAAGGCTTCCAGCTTTGCTGAGCAGAGGAAGGCAGCATACAGCCAGTGGGTTCCCAGAATGCTGGTGAAGTGATATTGCAGAAGGGAATGGGGGTACTTCTGTCAATGCTTGATGACAGACAAGATAGTCTATAAGTGCATTCCTAAGGAGAGTTACTCCAGTCTAAGCCCATTCATTTCAATGGGCTTAGACTGGAGTAACTCTCCTTAGGGATGCACTGTAAGTCTGCACTGTGCAAATGCCAACCATGCTTTGCAAAGCCATCCAGTGGCCAATGTTAGTCAACTACGGCATCAGTAAATACCACCAGCAGTTTTATGCAGGTGCAGTATCCGTGCAGTGTGTTAACTGAATGCAGCTTTGGCTCACCCACTTCACGGGGTAGTGTGATTTGCACATGTCCTTTACCAGCTCTTGGTTACCACCCAGCAGTGGTAACCTGAAAATTGCAGCAAACACCTTCACATCAGGTGCAACTGGGAACAGTAGGATTCATTGCACGAACAGATACAAGTGTAGAAATGAGATAACTTTTGTTAATCAACTACTTAGATTATTGGCTTGAATTCCTAGTTCTGCTTGTGCAGGTAAAAGATGCAGATAATAGTGGTTCCAAGATTCTCCCCTCTAGCTTTTGTCCCCTCTCTCTATGCCATGTCTTATGCCATTCTTGAGGGTCATTGATGCAGGGGATACCACCGGGAGTCAGGTGGACAAGCCCTGTTCTGCAAGCATATTGGTTTTCTGTATTTGGCCTGTTATTATTTTTTTTTAATTTAATACCATCAATAGAATTTCAGAAACAAAAAGGATGGGTGGTATAAGACACTCACAATCTTAATTTTGACACAGAGAGGGACATTTATTTTCAGCGGGATGCTGTTTTTCATAACAGAATTTTGTTTGGCTCTCAATAAAATCCCATGTTTCTCTTTCCAATCTTATTACTCTACAAGAAAATCAAATATAAATATTTTAAAGCAATATCAAACATATTAAAGGGCCAATAGCTGTCACTACTCAAGCATCTATCTACTTTTCACTTTCCTAAAAGAACCACACAGCAATAACCATAGCCTAAGCCCTAGGGAGTTTTACTGCATTACTAGCCATGCATATCATTTAGGAAGAATTCGACAGCCAGTCCATATTATCCTTAAATAACTCAGCAAGGATAAGATACTCAACAGGAGTTTTGTAATCTGTAGCTGTTCAATGAATGATTTCCCTTTCCTAACTGAAGCTTGGAGTCACTGTCTAAAAGAATTAAAAGAGTTTAATTTTGTAATGAAATCTGGAGCTTCTCTTTTGTAATTTGTTGGATCTCAAGCACCAAGTCCTCAGGAATTTAGACCTTTTTACTTTCTATAACTTCTTCAACAACCAGTTGGTTTCCTTTTTCACACAATGGGATTCTAATTTTGGATCACGTAATCTTTTAACTTACTGCTGAAAGTTAAAAGAGAAAGTGCCAAAGCAGGACTACAGCTGAACATCAAGAAAACAGAAGTAATGACTACAGGAGAATTACACAACTTTAAGGTTGACAATGAAGAAACTGAAATTGTTCAAGACTTTCTATTCCTTGGCTCCACCATCAACCAAAAGGGAGACTGCAGCCAAGAAATCAGAAGGAGATTGAGACTGGGAAGGGCAGCCATGAAGGAGCTAGAAAATATTTTGAAGTGTAAGGATGTGTCACTGGCCACCAAGACTAGATTAATTCATGCCATCGTATTCCCTATTACTATGTATGGGTCTGAAAGCTGGACAGTGAAGAAAGCTGATAGGAAGAAAATAGATTCCTTTGAAATGTGGTGTTGGAGGAGAGTGTTACGGATTCCGTGCACTGCCAAAAAAACAAATCAGTGGGTTATAGATCAAATCAAGCCTGAACTGACCCTAGAAGCTAAAATGACTAAACTGAGGCTATCGTATTTTGGTCACGTCATGAGACGACAAGAGTCACTAGAAAAGACAGTCATTCTAGGAAAAGTTGAGGGCAGCAGGAAAAGAGGAAGATCCAACAAGAGATGGATTGACTCAATAAAGGAAGCCACGGCCTTCGATTTGCAGGATCTGAGCAAGGCTGTCAAGGATAGGACATTTTGGAGGACTTTCATTCATAGGGTTGCCATGAGTCGGAGGCGACTTGACAGCACTTAACACACACACAATCTGAGGCCATTACTTCATAAACCCTCAAGTCTTAATGTTATCTCAAAATATTTTACTCATATCAGAATGGGAAGATTTCATAGGAGGAACTAAAATATCCCACAGTTAAGAAAGCATTGGAAAAAAATTTGTGCACACATTCTACAGAATGGGAAGTCTTATTTTTTAATATTCGTGCACATAAACATCTCCCTTATATAAATCACTCTAGCAAATTAGGGAGGACTACACTAACAGTGCAGTTCTAAGCAGAGTTCAAAGTTGATGAGCTTAGAATGGTGCAACTCTACAACTCTGCTTAGGATGACAATATAAATCTTACACCCCGTTGAGCTAATGTACTATCTGCAGGGAGGGTTTTTATTTAAAATGATAATATTTAAAAACATTACCCCCCTTTTGTGGTCTGAAGTGGTGCAGTCCAGAATTCTACCACTTCAATCCTCCATCTAATTTTCCATAATAATTTTGCATAGTAGACACCTATTTCAGTCATTCAGTGGCAGAAAGGCAGCATGGTATGGTCTGATCTCATCAGATCTCAGAAGATAAGCAGGGTCAATACTTGGGTGGGAGACTACCAACGAAGGCTCTGCAGAAGAAGGCAATGGAAAACCACCTCTGCTTCTCACTTGCTTTGAAAGCCCCTTGCTGGGGCTACGATAAGTCGGTTTTGACTTGATGGCACATACAGTGTGTAAATCATTCAGAATAATTAGCATGCATCATGAAGTGTGGTTATAAAGTTAAGAGCTCTTAACGGATGGTAATGCCAATGAATGTGTAGAAAATATTGAGCAATAGTGGCATGAACATATGAATGAACACAACATATAACACAACATGTTATGTTTCTAGCATGCCGTTCAATATTCTGCTTAACAAGACCCCAATTTGTAGAAAAATATATAAAAAGGGGAAAAAAATCTAAATCTAAAACCAAGAAAAAAGAAAAGAAATACATTGGGAGTTAACCCCCCTCCAAATTAATAGATGTGGCACAGGTACCTTTAAGAAACAAATGCACTCTGCACTGGCCATTGCAGAGGTTGCTAGGCAACCACAACAATATTGCTAGACTTCAAGTCTTGGTTTCTGTCAGTAAACAGCAGAAGAAGAGGAAAGGGCCCTTTCTAGGGCTGTTTTGGCCTTTGAAGGATGACTCATCGGGGCTATGCCTGGCAGCAATTACCAGGCAACTTGATGCCCCTTGACTTCCTTGACTGACTCAAGCCTAGCTGCTTGCTATTGTTCAACAGCAGCCACTCCACAAAAACTAGTGTGATGTAGTCATTAGAGTTTCAGACTAGGATCTTGTAGATCCAGGTTTGAATTTCCACTCTGCCATGAAAGCCAGCTGGGTGACCTTGGGCCAGTCGCACACTCTTAGTCTAACGTACCTCACAGAATTCTTGAGTATCAAGTGCTTTGGGTCCCCGTTGTGGAGAAAGGCAATAAAGTATAAATGAAGTAAATAAATAATACATATAGCTGAAGATATATGGTAGTTTGGTTGGTGAGTGGGGAAAATAAAAAGGAAGCAGGGAAAGGTGAGGATATGGAGTTGCCAGGAGAAGGGAAAGAAGAAACAGTGTGGGGAGGGGATACAGGGGAAATGAGGTGCCCTCCACAACTCCTTGTGGGTTCCCCACTATGCAACTGGGCCTGGTCTGGTGGCCAGCATCATGTAACTCAGTCAGAGTTTTCCCAGGGAGAGGATGCTGGAGTACGGAAGGAGGGCAAGCTGATAAAGAGGAACAGATAAAGGTAGGTTAGCTGTTGAGTGGGAAGGAGAAAAAGTAATTAGGAAAAGGGGAGAGGCTATTCAGGGAAAGGAAAGAGGAAATGGGGAGGAGAACATGAGATGCCCACCACAAGTCCTTGGGGGTCCCCCACTTATAGTTGCTCATTCAGGTAATCTTTTAGCTCTTTGTTTATTCGTTACAGAACATTTTCAGTCACCAGTTAATTTTTTTTAAATTGGACATCCTATTTTTTCCCTCAATGAGTCCTGACAACACACTGGCAGATTGTAGAAAAAAAAATATTAGTGCTATTTTCTCAGCAAGACTTATTCATAGGAGCATAGCACATCCACACATATATCTCTTTGTCACATTTTTGCCCTGAAAAAAAATGAATGCTCGGTTATATTTATAGAACAGCTCTTAAGCTAGAAAATTACAATCATCTACTTTTGGGTCATGTTGTGGGTTGTAGATGGAAGAATTCAGATAGGAGCTTCATTTGAGGAGAGAGAAAATCAATGATACGTTGAGATTTACAATAAGGCTGTGCTCCAGGGAGCCAAACTCTGGTCAACAAGCCCCTCTGCGTTTATGAACCTACCAAGTGTTTCTGTGGAATTTATATGAAACATGCTTTCAAGTATCACTTCTCAAGTCTTGAAAGGAATGCTGTTTTCAAGCATTTGGATCATAATTTTGAGAGGCATATGTGTATGAGGATACCTATCTGTCTTTTCCAGTGCATAGAATGTGCTGGCTCAGACATTCTTTTCATTTGCCCTCTTAACTTAGAGTTGGTCTACAAACATTGTAGAATAAACGATCCAGTTTCTGTACCTGTTTCTGAATTGGGGTTTATTCAACATTTTCATGCTAGCTCCATTCCAGACTGAACAGGGACTTAGGATTTTATCTCAATGTAAATATCGCTATCGTAACAATACCTGTGACTCCCCACCTATAGCATAACTAGCAGGTGCTCTCTCTATTTTTTCCTTAGATCTGAATTTTCCATAATGACATTTCACTCTGTGCTTCTTGCATTTAATGATCCTTTGACCTGCTTCACCTCTCCCAAATCTCCCATGTAAAATACATGCAAAGTGAGGATCCACTCGTAGCGTCTGAAGTAGTGGGCAATAGTCCATGAAAGCTTACACTGGAATAATGTTTTCTTAGTCTTTGTCACAAGACTCACGTTCATTTTTGCTGCAACAGACTAACGTGGCTATCCATCTGGAACAGGTTCTTTCTGATTTCCAGAAAGTTCCAGGAAACCTTAGGGAGAAAAAAGGAACACCTTTTCTTAAGAGGATCAGTTTTATGTTCTCACTCTATCTATCCATTATGAAGTCCTCATGCTTATTGGGAAAAGTACATGAGGGATGGGATTTTTGTGCGACTGGATGCACACTGGCTCTTTTCTGTTTGCAACCATGGCAGTGGCTTTAGCCTTCCCCTACACTGTTCTTGAGTCTTCAGACATTTCCATGAAGCCACTGTTGAGACCTTTGGGAAACTCATGTGTAGTCACATAATGTGATTTTTACAGTGGGTGGAGCTAGTAATGGCACCATGGACCATTGGAGGATGCAAATACAGCAGTTACAGTTGTTTCTCCCTATGTGCTATGGCCATAAATAGAAAAGAGCAAGTGTGCATCTGGGAGGCAGAAAAGTCCCGTCATGCACCTGATACAAATTTCTTGTGTTGTTACTAGTGAGCACAAGGACTTTGTGCTGTGTATAATGGAACTTAAAATGGCTGCAGATCTTTGTTTCACTTATTCTGCAAATTGCTCTGAAGGCAGGCCCAGTCAGGACTCCTCTGGAGCAGGGCCCTCAGGTAATAGCAAGGCTTGGGAATGTTGGTAAGTGCTGGCAGCCAGGATTTTGAAGTGAAGGCAAGGAACTGGAACTGGCACACAGGCTTGCACCTAGTGGACCAGCTGAGCCACCGGCAGCTTTCTCAAGCCTCAACTGAAATAGGCTGGGAAGTAACCAGGCTCAGCTGCCCTGCTGGCAGGTGTTGAGCTCCTGTGGCTGTACTGTGCTTTTGCCAGGATCCTGTGAAGAATTATTGTTCTCACTGCCTGGCTCTGAGATGGGGTTGCATGCAGCCAGTCAAGCACTTTGCCTCCTTTTGGCCGCTTTGGCCTAGGGCTTCTGCCATCGCTGTTCCTGCAGATTGTCTCCTGGAGGGTACGGGCCCAGGTACGCATCTTGCCCAGCGACTATTTCAGGGACCGGTGATGAAGCCTCCCTTGCAGACTTGGGCAGTATGGACTCTGGTGCTGCTGGACCATTGTCAGAAGGCACCTTGGCCATGTTAGGCTCTCCTTGGTCCTGCTGGTCCTCCTTGGCTGGTGGCCTTGGCTCACCAGGCTCTTCCTCTGAGGACTGCAAGTCTGAGTTGCTGACCTGGTCAGAGGGGTTCATGACACAAATATGACAAGTTCCAAATGGGTGGTTGTATAAGTCTTTTACAGAAAAAAATGGTACCATTTATTGTAGGATGTCCTCTTGTGCACTAGAGCTTACAAGCAGCGGGCATATACCTATGTTGGTATATAAAAAAATGTAAATGCTGGTTCCAAAAGGGAATAAAATGTAAGAGCTGTGGTTTGTGACATTTTAGTTAAAGCTGAAATATATGCAAGATAAGCACAGTGATACTTCAAATGTGGACAATGTCATATATGAGCTAGAGCCTCGTGGATCTTCTACAACCTTAGTGGTACATGATGAAACTTTAGCAATAGTAGTATCTGTAGAGTTGAGAATGAGATCTGGGCTCCAGGTCCCATTGCTTTTGGGGGGTAGCCATGTTAGTCTATAGTAGAACAGTTAGATTCGAATCCAGTAGCACTTTAGAGACTAACAAGATTTTTGGGGTTTCAGCTTTTTAGAGTCAAAGCTCTGACAAAGTCTCTGACAAAGGGAGCGTTGACTCTCAAAAGCTTATACTCCCCAAATCTTTAGGGTTGCCAACCTCCAGGTACTAGCTGAAGATCTGCTATGACAACTGATCTCCAGCTGATAAAGATCAGTTCCCCTGGAGAAAATGGCCACTTTGGCAATTGGACTCTATGGCATTGAAGCCCTCCCTTCCCCAACCCCGCCCTCCTCAGGCTCCACCCCAAAAACCTCTGCTGGTGGTGAAGAGGGACCTGGCAATCGTACATACCTTGTTGATCTCTTAAGGTGTTATTGGACTTGAATAATTGATTACTTTATGTATCCCTAGCAGGTATAGTCTGCCTTCCTCCCTTCTTTAAGTTTCCAGAGTTCATGGCTGGGAAAAATGGTGAAAATTTCGTGCTCTGATCTGGCTACAAGGTCAGGCATCCACACACGAATCCCTGGCGGAGGGGAGGAGTTGAGGATCAGCACTCACAAATGAGTGTGGTGCAAATGGTTCCTTTCCCCACTCCATCAGCTAAAACTGTTTCAATAGAAGACTTTTTCAAAAACATTAGTAACTGAGCCTGGGAAGGTAAATTGGGGGAGGGTTCGATTTTGTCTCTCTCTCTGGCCCCTCCTCCCTGCTGAATAGCTGATTGGTGTGATTAGGGAGAAATGCAAGAATGTAACCTACAAAGCAGTCCAATTTGCAGTGTAGCAAAAATCACTGTAAATTTTGTTAACTCAAATGCAGTATGTTGTTATGGTTACCATTTACAGATTTACAGCTCTTGGCTATTTAAGTCTTCTGGATTATAGTTACCGCTGTATTACGTGGTTTTAGGTTTGTTTGTTTGTTTATTTTTAAAAATTGATTAAGGCATTCTAGCTAAACAGTACACTACATCCATTCATACTTCTAAAAGCTTGGAGTCTTGACTGCTGTCATAGTCCTACTGTACAGTGCATCGGTCAGGCCGCGCCTGGAATATTGTGTGCAGTTCTGGAGGCCTCACTTCAAAAAGGATATTGACGGAAGGGCACGAGCGCAGAGGAGAGTGATGAGGATGATCATGGACTGAGACCTATCCCTACGAGGAAAGGCTAAGGGACTTGATAATATTTGGCCTGGAGAAGAGGAAGTTGAGGGTAGACACGATTGCACTCTTTACGTATTTGAAGGGCTGTCACTTAGGGCTGTCACTTAGAGCTTTTAGAAGATGTCCTTCTTTTGTGACGTAATGCATGGATGTGTCAGGGGCCAGCCTTAAATGTCAGAGCCATCAGAGTAAGTTTCTTTCAGCAATTATTTTGTTCCAGTTACTTTTTTATTTTCTTTTGTAATTTGAAGCTTCAGAAGTCTGTGTTAATTAAAATGATTCATCTAAGTCACTCTGCTGACATATTCAAGGGAACTGACATGACTAATGTGCTTATTTTTAATTCTTCTCTAAACACTTTAACCTTTTAGACCATGTTTTCTTTTGTCAGCCTCCCGTTTATAACAGGTCTCCAAAATACGTATGTTTTCCTGCGTGTTGCTGCCTTTTGTGTCCTCGTTGTGTTTTCCCCTGTATCATCTACCCTATGTGGTAGATTTTACCCTGAATTTCTGCTTTCCCTCATTGCCTAATCTCAATGGTGTTTTCTTGTCTTTTGCTGCGGTCTCATTATCTTCTGATGATCAAAGGAAACGTGAGACTGGAAACATGCATAAGGCATGTTTCCAATCTCACATTTATTTCGATAGCTTTTATGGCTCCCAGTCATATCTTAAGAAATCCAGCTCAAATGAGCATTTATATCTTAGCCTTCCAGCCATGCTCTCTTGTTCTTGAGCATTCTGCCCAGATTTATTTAATTGCTGCAGAACTATTTCTGTCTATTCATAAATTCTTGTATCTTGCCATGTCTCTTTTTACCAGATGTAATTGTCGGGCATTGGTCTATAGTTATGAATTTCAGAAAGGCTTCTTGATTTTGAAGTCCTTCTACAAGATCTGTCTTGTAATGAAAAACTGATCTGCTTTACTTCACACTGGTCTAAATTGTGTCTCTTCCACTTTACACACCACTTCCACTTAACTCTAGATTCTCCTCTGCAGTATCCTTGTAAAGACTTTGCCAGCAATGTCAGAAAACCTCATTCCTCTATAGTTCTTGAAACGGCTCTTTTTTTTAACTGTTCTGTATCATTTATATTTTTTATTGCTACAGTACTTTGGCAGCACAATGCTGAACTGGGTTTCTTGGAAGTAAGTCACACAGTGTTCAATGGGACATTTATTTATTTTATTATATCCATATACAGCCTTTCTTCCATCATGGAACTCAAGACAGCATCCTCAGCAGGTCTCCCATTTAGGCATCGATCAGACTCGAAGACTGTTTAATTTTAGCAAAGTTGCTGGGTCATATCAACCTATTCACAAGAGTGCGGCAAAACGAGGCTGCACAGACAAACAGAAGCGATTCCCAGACATGAAGGAAATATATGACTTTGTAAATTAATCAAAAGAAAAAGACTTCCCAACCAGGGGGCATAGAATGTTGAGTGTTACTTAAAGAGGAAGAAAAACAGTTAATGGTAACTTGATCAAGCTCCTAAGGCCTTATATAATAGTAGATGAAACTAAGTGGATGGCTGTTATTTCCAAATAATCTGTCTTTCTCCTCAGTGATTCCTTGTGGGTCCCCAGCTTTGTCCTTCTAGCATTGATTTCATGGTCAATAAAGCCATGAAACAGAACACTTCCTACTGTACCTCTAGAGAACCAATACCTTTTGGATGAATTTTAGGAATTTGTCCCTACTACATTAAGGGTGGAACCTATGCCATAATGTCATGGTTTAGGGTCCCATCTTGACCCAAGCTGGACTCAATAGAAAGCTGGAAACTTAATTTGCTTACTCTCCATTATAGGGTTACCAATCTCCAGGTACTAGCTGAAGATATCCTGCTATTACAGCTGATCTCCAGCTGATAGAGATCAGTTCACCTGGAGAAAATGGCTGCTTTGGCAATTAAACTCTATAGCATTGAAGTCCCTCCCCAGGCCCTGCCCTCCTCAGGCTCTGCCCCAAAAACCTCCCACCAGTAGCGAAGAGGGACCTGGCAACCATACTCCATCAATTCTAGATCAGAGTTGTCTTTGAAGGGGGGAGGGTGCCCCCAAATTCTCATTTACTCTGTTCAGCTGTAAATATTCATCATGATGATCCAAACATCTCTAGAAACAATGTAATTTGAATTTAATTGGAAATAAACATTTATTTACTTTCATTTTTACTATTTTATAATAATGGGCTATTTTCTAGAAGCCACCTTCTATATCAGTATTTTAACATTATTATTTTAACCTGGAAAGTCATTTGAAACCAATGCAAGCTTAAGAACATGAGAAGAACCCTGCTGGTTCAGACTAGTGGTCCATCTAGTCCAGCATCCTTGTCACACACAGTGGCCAACCAGGTCCTCTGGCGGTCCAACAACAGGGCATAGAGGCTGATGCCCTGATGTTGACTCCTGGCACTGGGATTCAATGCTTGACTACCTCTGAACATGGAGGTTCCCTTTGTTCACCATGGCTAGGAGCCACTGATAGATTCATGGAGAATAGGTCTAATTGTGCCACAATCAACGTATTATAGTGCAATCCTAAGGAGTGTCAGCCTCCTAAGCCTGTACAAATATCCACAAAATACAACATATATAGCCTAGAAAAATAATAATATACTGAATACAAAAATGAGATACTGTTAGTGCTGTTGAAACCAACTAAGCAGAAATGCCTTCCTAAAAAGGCATGTCTCCTAAGCTTGGGAAAGGAAACCACCACAAAAGACATTTTACAGATCAGGTGTCATTGTGGCGAAAGCCCTCAATCTGGTTTCTACCTGCAGAAACTCTAGAGAGCAGAATATGAAGAGCAATGCTCCACCACAAGATCCCAGCCCTCCAGAAGAAATGTATGGAGTGAGGCATTCCAGATTCCATATTGTCCAGGATCATATCTTGGATCTCAGTCTGAAGCCTCACTGCTCAAGAAACAGCCCAATGTTGACAGAAGGTAGCAGCATGGCTGTTCAATATAACAACAAGCTAGTGCTACCAGCACTAGGAGAATGACTTATCAATGATGCATGCCTCATCATTTGGGAAACTCAGATGCTGGAAGAAGGTAGAAGATAAGCAGGTGTTCAGAGACTAATGTGTTTCCATTGCTCTAGTGATGGAGAAGCCTGGCAAATGAGACCCTGGAGTCTTGCTGGTAACAGGAAAGGGCAATTTATGTATGAGCAAGCCTGGTTATGACCAGGTATTTAAAATCTCATTGCAAGAGGCCAAAGACTGTTCCCAGGAATTTCTAGTGACATAATAAAACAAAGACCATGGAGAGGCACTGGAGAAAGAACCTAGAAAGGCACACCTTAATCCATACATATACTAGTTTTTTATGTATAGCACTGTCCATCTGCTAGGTTTACTTTAGATTATATTTTGACATGAGCTTCAATTATTTGTTTTTGGGTTGAGTACTGCCAGTTGTTTCAGCCAAGCTGGATTCAGCTTTATGTCCCCATATGTTCCCAGTGTGACAAATTCAGTCTGTTTTTCATGGGATGTTTTCTAACCAGAGTTTATAAAACCAGATGCCCCTCTTCCTTCCCAAATTTCCAGCATTCAGTCAGCATGACTATAACTTCAAAGAGAAGAATATTTTAAAAATAAGTTTACAACAATTTGAGGGGCTTAACGATATAACCACTCCCATTATCTTCTCAGCAAAGAATTCATCTATTCATCTATGCTGTAGCAATTCCTGTGGTTCTAGCTGCAAGACAAGCAACATTAGAGAGAGAAATAAATCGAGGGGCTCATTCATCTAGTCCCTAATCACTTCTCTTCTTGAAAGGGCTGGGTGTTCTCTCTGAGAAGGGGAACTATGTCGTTACTAGTCAGGGATTCCTTTCAAGTTGTGTTATCAGTTATTCTCAGAGAATTTATCCAACTTTAAAGAGAGAACTTTGTTGTACTTATTTACCATTTCCTTTCAGTAGTTGGAAAAATAAAGCATCTTTTATATGGCACAGCTGAGAAGAAAGGATATGTCCCAGGCACTTTTTACACACACACACTAAACAGTGTAAAGAAGCCTGATATTGAGGTTTCTTTTATACAGTATTTTTGGAACCCTCCCAAGAAACATCTCCTCCCATCATTTCTGCATGATGAAATGGTCCTCTGAATTAGGCCTCTGTACTGAGATTTATCCATCAAGATTTATCTTCAAGAAGTCTGACACCCTTTTCCAAGGTCTTAACAAGGACCTGGAATGCCTCAACCATTGCAGGTGTTAGTCAGCTTAGCAAAACTTGAGATATAACATTTTCACCATTCACTGTAATTATGAATGGCAACCTCAGGGAATTGTTTTGAGTCATCTCTTCCACAATTTATCCTCTCTGAATCTGTGTTTAGGTCTGTGGGGGCTAAAATAAAGCACAGACATCAGAACCCCCCTCCCTGGTATTGATGCCAATTGTAGCTTCAGAGGGGCTATTTGATTTGTAGAAGTGGCATGGAAAGAAAAGGTTAAATATCTCATTCCATGAGTTACCTTGTGGCCATTAATTATCTTTTAAATGATTGAGAAAGATCATAACTATGTATCTTTAGCACCTCTTCTAGCATGGCTCTAAGACTTATTTATTTCTGTTACTTCTATTAATATTTATTTATTAAGAACTATTTTATACTGTCTTTTTTCACAGACCAGTAAACTCAAAGCAGTTTGCATAAAAAAATCTATCACGAACATATGAGCTGAAGATTTCTACACAAATAAACATTTAAAACCACTTAAAAACATTTAGCCCAGGCAAGCCCTATCTGGTCAGATCTAGCAAGCCGAGCAGGGTCAGCCCTGATTAGTACTAGGATGGGAGACCACCATGGAAGTTTAGGGTTGCTACACAGAGGCAGGCAATGGCAAACCACCTTGAACATAACATAAGAACATAAGAAAAGCCATGCTGAATCAGACCAAGGCCCACCAAGTCCAGCAGTTTGTTCACACAGTGGCCAACCAGGTACCTCTAGGAAGCCCCCAAAGAAGACAACTTCAGCAGCACCATCCTGCCTGTGTTTCACAGCACCTAATATATTCGGCATGCTCCTCTGATCCTGGAGAGGATCTTGGAGCATCTCTTGCCTGGGGTTGCCGCAAGTTGCTGTGACTTGACAACACATTACACACATTTACAAAAAACATTTGATCATATCAACAGTCCACAATCACCTGGCCAAAATTAATTCAGTGATCAGCCAGTTAACATTAAAAGCCCTCCTCAAGAGAATGGCCTTTCATCACTTGTGAAAAGCAGGAAGGAACAGTGCCACAAAGACCTCCACTAGCATGCTATCTCAGAGCTCTGTTGCAATTTCCAAAAAAGCTTCAATTGTGGGCTCTTAATGTCCTCAGAGGGACAGATGGGAGAAGATTGCCTGAATCACTATTCAGTTAAGATGCTGGTTTCACAACATTCAAGTACAAATATGCATAATCTATTTGAAAAATTCACATGACAGCATATAGCTGGTTTAAATGTTCTTACTCTGGTGAAGGAAATAGTAGAGATTGGTACTTCTTCATGTTATAGATATCCCCCGCACATATTTGCCTGATAACTTCCACTCCCTTTCCACCCGGTATTCCATACATACTAAAAATGATACTATCAAATTTGTTTTTCTACTCTTCCTTTCAAAATTGTTTTTGTGCTACTGGATGGCATCAGCAGCTCTTCATTGTCTAAGTTTAGCTATGAAAACTTTGCAGGCACTGCCAACTGGACATTTTATTGCACTGGGTATTCCTCTGTGCCAGTCAGTGGATGTTATTCAACAGCTTAATTACCTGATACAAATCTACAGTAAGTGGGGAAAAGAAAATAATCTACAAGGGACATGTTAATTGTCATGCACTAGGAAACAAGGTCAAGAGCCAATGTCAATACATACTTACAGGAAAGTGTTTGTCAGGGTGTAGGAAGAGTTCAAATGTTACATTTTTTCCGACATGTAGATATCCTTTATAGAAAAAATTTGCCCATGTACCATAATGAGATTTTCCCACTGTGATAGACAGACACTACACAAGCTGCTGTGAAGAGTGGTAGGAGCGGGAAGAACATTTGTGCCACACTGCGGAGATGGAGGCCTGCCAGTGCTTTTCTTACATGTAGGAGATGCATAATTCTGGATGCAACTCCCCAGAATGCTTCAAATGTCATAAGAACTGACAAGGCCATTAAACAATAATAGTGATTTAAAAAGAGACTGTGTGTGTGTGGGCTGTCAAGTCACAGTGGACTTATGGTGGCCCCCGTAGGGTTTTCAAGGCAAGAGATGTTCAGAGATTGGCTTCTACAAAACAACAACAACACAAAAACCCTGTGTATGCTAAAATGCACATCTGGGTACTAATGATGTGTACTTTTATCTTTCAATATGTCTTGTATCCAGATAGTCATGAGAGGCAACAGGGATTTTTCACCCCTACCTTCTTAACTCCCTGACCTGGATAGCCCAGGCTGTACCAAGTGTCATTAGATCTCAGAACCTAAGCAAGGTTGGCTCTGGTTAGTATTTGACTGGGAGACCACCAAGGAATACCAGGCAAACCCACCTCTGAACGTCTCTTGCCTTGAAACCCCACGGAGTCGCCGTAAGTCGGCAACAACTTGATGACAAAAAAAGCTTCTTGCTGTAGTTTCTTGCTCCTGTTGGAAAGCCATTGCAGTGAGCTGAGATGGCTTCCAAATGACATGATGTGAAGTAAGGAACCCCAGTTGGGGTGTGGGGAGAACAGATGGGAACTAGAGTACTCCCTTGTGTTGAGGATGTGCAGCTGCAAATTTACTAATGCCGATTCAGCCCAAGCCACACTCTGTTCAGAAATGCCAGACTGATCCCTAATCCAGCCAACATAATTTCTAACATTCAGAAATTATTAGGAATCTTCTGATTGGGCTATAATTTTGGCACCTTGTGATCTGGTTTTATTTTCACAAGCAGCAGGGGCTGGAGTATATGAACACATGAAGCTGCCTTATACTGAATCAGACCTTGGTCCATCAAAGTCAGTATTGTCTGCTCAGACTAGCAGCGGCTCTCCAGGGTCTCAGGTAGAGGTTTTTCACATCACCTACTTGCCTAGTCCCTTTAGCTGGAGATGCCAGGGTTTGAACCTGGGACCTTCTGCATGCCAAGCAGATGCTCTACCACTGAGCCACATAGAATAACAGCATCAGATGATGCATGCCATTTCTATCCACAAAGAATAATTCTGGTTGAATGAGGTTTTCTTGAATGGCTTTTTGTGCCCTGCATTTTTACTTTCTGCCAATCATTACAACTATCTCACTGGTCTGGAGAAGGCTTCTTGGTCCTACATAATCATGGCTCCCAGTTGCTTCAGCTGTTCCCTTGTTTGGGGCTACAGGAATGCTAAAACTGGCAAGCAGGGTAAAGGCTTTGTTTGTATCTGCTATATTGAAGAACAGAGAAATACAGATGCTGTGGTTACACATACACATGCCTGTGAGATGTAGGCAGCACCAGCAGACCCACCTATCTTGCAGGGGACATAAGAAACACATATTACAGAGCAAACCAGATGGAGAGGATGGGGAAGAGGCTCAGGTATGATAAGTAGTCACAGGACATGCCATTAATCCACCTGTGTACCTTACAGAGATCAGAGAGAAACACTTTGCTTGTAATACACTTGTAATACACTTTGCTTGTAATAACTGGTGGCATGACCTGGCCACCAGTGGGAGTAGGGTTGCCAGGAACCTCTTCACCACCGGCGGGAGGTTTTTGGGGTGAAACCTGAGAAGATTTGGGGAGGGGAGAGACTTCGATGCCATAGAGTCCAATTGCCAAAGCAGCCATTTTCTCCAGGGAAACAGATCTCTATCGGCTGGAGATCAGTTGTAATAGCTAGTACCTGGATGTTAGCAATCCAAAAGGACACCTCTGTACCAATACCTAAGTTTAGTAACTAAGCACAGACTATGGCTATATATAACTCTATGATAAGTGTATTTGAATGATCCACAAAGGCTACAAGGCTTCAAGGCCAATGTTACATGAAAATTACACTGGTACTACTGGTCATTCATTTTAGTTCTTCTCCTGTAATGTATTTCAGTGGAGTCAATGTAAGTCAACCGACATTCCCCTCTCCCATTGCTTCCAATGGGCTGACTTGTCATTCCTTTTAGTACATCCCTTTTAATGGCTTTATTCCAATGGGCAGATGGGGGACCCCTTCCGGACCCCATAACTCAGGGCCCCCTGACCCAATCTTCACAAAACTTGGGGGTTCTTGCAAGAAGGGTTCCCTCAAGGTACGCTGAGATTTTGGGACCTCTACCTCCAAAAATGTCCCCCCAGAGCCGCGGAAAGGCGCAATTTTTTTTAATGCCTTTATTCCTGTGGGTGATTTTGGGGGGGACCCCTTCCGGGCCACATATCTCGAGACCCCCTGCCCCAATCGTCACCAAACATGGGAGTTCTAGCAAGAAGGGTCACCTCAAGCTACGCTGAAAGTTTGGGACCTCTACCTCCAAAAATGCCCCCCAGAGCCGCGGAAAGGCGCGTATGTGTTTTTAATGGCTTTATTTGGCCGAATTTTCCCCCGAACTCGGAATTTAGCGCCGAATTCCATGGATCTGAATCGGGGGAGTTCGGACTTCGGCATTTCCCGAATCAAAACGGGCCGAATTTTGCCGAATCCGAGTTTTACCGATTTTTTTTTTCAACAGCCCTAAATGCTATTCTGAGCGGTGGTGGGATACAGGCTCCAAGGATGGGTGATTCTCCCTCCCCTGATAGGGGCCTGGCAATCCTGAATAACGGGCAAGCAAGCAGAATACCATCAGGGTGGTGATGATGTAGATAATAGGAACTGACTCACAGGGGTTGTGCTTGCCTGCCTTACAGTCAGACTGGGGGTTGCTTTATTTACTATTTACTGTGCTTCTAAATGTCACAAATGGAAGCTGGGGCTTAGGCAGGAGAAAAGCACACATCTTCCTAACCAGACAAGACACGACAGAGCTACCTGTGATGAGGATGGATCAAATCATCACTCTCTGCATGAAAGGACACAGCTGATTCAGGAATTGAGATCGCTCATTATCTAGAATGTTGTGTGATTATCCCCCCTCGCTGCTATTATCCAACTCCCATGGTAACAGGTAACCCCCTCCCACTCATGCATATGGAAAATTGGGGGAGGGTCATATCACACAGCGTAGAGGAATTAAACCCTGCCCTATTCTACGTCTAATTTTAAAACTTGAAGTATATTTTTTCCTGCTTAGAGTCTGACAACAGAAGTCAGCAGGGCTGAGAGAGAAAATTCTGAGCAGAGAAGCAAAGTGGGGGTCTGTTATTAATCAGAGAATAACCCTTTAACTATCTTGACAGAAATGGAACTCGCACTGAATCCCCAACAGGGTCAGATTCAGTTCCTCTCGTCCACTCCACTCTTTTGTAAAATGATCTAGATTCATTTGTTCTCTTCACTTATAAACTAGCTTTTTCAGTGAGAGAGTCAAAGTCCTAAACAAGTCAAAGAACACAAGGAAAGTGGCTTTATGGGGCAACAAGAAAGGTGTATTATTTTCATGACCATAAGAGAATGTATGATGTTTGTTATCTACATTTCCCCCCAAAAGAAAATCTTTATGCAACTTCCAATACCACCAAAATAAATCCCCAAAGTCCATAGGGTTGGAGCCTACTAGTTTGTTCAGCAACAGCGCTGTGTTTATCCAGCACAAGGAACCTCTTCTGACACATGAGGCTCTTCAAACTTAGGATTTTACCTAGTTCACAAGCTTAGAGAGAGCCACCTCAAATTATCATTAAGGACTCTGTATCCATTTACAGAGCAAAATGAAGGATTTTCAGGCAGGAAACATAATGAAATCCATGTATGGATCATCTTGTGAAGACCACACATGTGTGAATTTGCCTGCACATACAGAGGTATGTAAATGCCCTGGTCACATGCAATGATCTATGCATAACTTTAATGCCATATTCTCTAGATTTCTGTGTAAGTAAAGAACAATGTGTGAAGTAGCATTTAGTTGTTCTGAAGAACCCTAATTTCAATTTGGACATTATTTTACTTGGCTTTTAAAAATTCTATATCCATGGGGTTTATTTACTTATGTCCATATGTTTAGCTGGATAGCAGAACAGTGACCTTTGCTGATACAGAGTTATGATTTCAGCTATGCTTGAGGAAAGCACCAGAGATCTTAAAAACAAACACCAAACAGTTGCACTGAAGGCTGGAGGACAAATCTGTGCTTTGGCTTCTGCATGCATCTCGCCTCATCTTGTAACTGCCAAGGCAACATGTGCAGCTAATCCATTCCAGAAACTCCCAATGAAAGGAAAATTTGTGGGGGGAAAGAAAGCAAATTTTGTGATTATGGCTATTGTTCATAGCTTGATGAAATGCTGGAGGGACCAGATATTTTAATTGCTGCACATGTGATTCCTTCAAGTCAGTCAGTTCATGCATTCTATCCTCCTTGATGATTCTCTCTGGGGGGTTCTTTTAAAGAAAGCAACTCTTTAAAATCTCAATCAGGTTTTGAATGAGGGCAGTAGCTACACCTTCTCTTGGGTAACCATGGGTAACCATGGTCAAAAACGCATGGTCGCTTAGCCCCCTTTATTCCCTGTTTCAGCCAGGATCAAAGTAATCTGGGCTGGAGGAGAAACTGTACGCATTACCTGGAATGAGCAGAGACAAAACTGTATGCAAATAGTTCCATGTAAACAGAAAATGTGATTTCATGGAGTTCCTGTTTAGTTAGCTCTCCCCCTTCCACCCCTGCTCCTGGTGATTGGTCCTTTTGAATTGACCAATGAGGGCTTTTCCCGCCCCGCTTGTAATTTAAAAAGCATTTTAAGAATAAAAAACAAAAAATGGAGCAATCTGAAAGAAGGGGAGGGGAAGAAATCCAAGCCTCATTTTTTTTTTAAAAAAGCCTTTCTTTTTCTCAGAAAGAGCTCCAAGGTAGTAGAAAGTAGGAAGCACTTGAATCCCTGCCTCTTCACACACTGCTTCGTGATTGGCTGTGAGAGAAGCCAATCTTCTGTGCTTCCCCTGGTTGGCTGCCTTGAAGAGGGCTTTGGAAACGGCTGGGGTGAAGAAAGCAGGAATGATCCAGGCAGAATGGTTTAATCCGGGCCAGAAGAAGAATAGAAAAGCCAGGTTCATTTTGCGTCGAAACAGGGTTAAGCTGACAGGGGACGAGGTAATGTTCGTTCAAACAGGAAATAAAGGAGGCTAAAGTGACCATGTGTTTTTGACCCATAAATCTGAATGGAATCTGAAAGTTTAAAAATAGAGGCACTGATTGTTGATGAGGGGTCAAAGGCACTGTGTAGAGGGGGGCAGGAGCCCCGGCCAGGAGCATCCAGAGATGGAAGACAGAATGATGACCCAGAATTAGGCAGCAGAAGTAAGAGCCAATAGAGTCCCAGTAAGATGGTATCTTGAATATTTATGCATAAAGCCAGAGGTTATCATGGAGACAGAGCAGGCTGCCTGGTCAGCAAGTTCAAAATATAACATTACCACAGAACTCTCTAGTACAACATCACACATTTTAACGTTCCGTACAATTTCACTTTGGCATTCAAGTGTTAGACTGAAAAAAGGTTCTGGAAGCTGCTAAATATTGTGGTACATTCTTTTAGTCAACATAGGTCAGTCGACAAATGTCTTTTGGTGATTCCAACAACCCACCAAGTACATTTAGCTTCACTGAGGACACTATGGTAACTCTATGGAACACCCTCTTCCCCTCTCTTCATGTACCTACTGCTGCAGCAGCCAGATACAGTGACATCAGTCAAGAAAGTAATGGAGGACGGAAAAAGAGAAGGAGTAGCTTTTTGCTCCTAGTTCACACTGCAATCAGAGCCAAAAATGAACTCTTCTCTTTAACACTGCCTCTGGTTTGGAGACAAGCCGTATGAACTGCCAGAATTTTCATTCTGTGCCTAAGAATTATGAAATTTCAAACAGTGAACATATCGCTCTTCTTTGGAATGCAATTAGAATCTGATTTACTTGTACAGTACTTCTAATTTTCATTCACTTTACAAATTTTTTGGTGTTTCTTCCTCGCAACAATGCATAAGGATAGGGTACAATCATATGACTGTTTTGGAATCCATTCATAGAGCGCAAATAGCCTGGTACATTGGGAAGGGATTCAAAAAGCAAGCCAAGGGTACATTGCTAGCCCTGCCCACATGCAGGGATTCTACTGACTGCTCCATCCTTCAAAACTCCCCCAAATGGCTATGAGCTACCACAGTATCCACATCAACCAGCACAATCCTAGCACATTTGGTTACCATACACAGACCTTCTGAGGGCATCTGAGGAGTCAAGAAGTCATTTGTAGAAGATGGATGTAGCCAGTCAATCAACCTTTATTAAAAACAGTAATAGACCAGCACATCTCTTCACAATTTTCCACCAGAAGGCCTTAGTATTACATTCTAACCACAGGTTTACACAAATTATAAATTAGTTATTTACACAGTTATTGTAAACTAGTTATACTACATGTTAAAATTGTTGGCACACTGGCGTTCTCAACAGCGTCTGACGGATTCTACAGGCTTCTGCACAAAACTTTGCCGTTTCTGTTGTAACCTGTGAGTTTTCATCTATGAGCAACATTTTAGTATATGCCGAACCTGAATGGCCAGGATGCCTGCTAAGCCTGAGGGAGATGTAGCCAGGCAGTTGGCCTGTACTAAGTTCAGTTCAGTGATCCCCCTGCCAGATCCTCTTAATTCATCCCACTTGCATCTTGAGGAGACAAAGAAAAAATGGTCAGAAAATTCCCTTCACAATGACGCTCTAAAATTTTCCTAATGTTTCTATGGTCTTTACCGTAAAGATTAGGGGAAATTCCTAGAGCATCATCCGGAAGGAATGTTGCATCCCACTCCCAAACTCCACCCTCCTCAGACACTACCCTCAAAACCTCCTAGCAGTTGCCATGACAGTGCTGGCAACCCTTAATTAAGGATAAGCTTAATTGGACCCAATTATTTGCCTCATCTCTCTAGGTCCTGGTGCTACTGATTTCAGGAATAGAACTGGTTGGGCTGAAGCAACCCATGTGGGTGGACTGTGAAAAAGACAGGACAATCAGTGTGTCAACTCCTTTAATGTTTTGTAAACACTTTTTGAATTCTTTAATTCAGTTGTTTTATGGTGTCACTTTTATCTGTGAGAATATCGAATAGGTCACTGGAGAATATAAATTCTCTAAATCATATTAGCATAATAATTGTTGTCCTACACATTAGTCAAACAAAGGAATTGCTATATAAATTATTAGAACATTATGTCTGGAACATAGACTTTGTTCACCTTTAACCGTGGATCCAAGCTTTCCAGGATTTAAGAAATGCAGAAAATACAGCAAAACCATTCACACAACATTTTCATTTATACCTATCCAGTTAAGCTGGACGGGCCAAAGAAACAAATCAGTGGGTTATAGATAAAATCAAGCCTGAACTGAATCAAGCTAAGATGACTAAACTGAGGCTATCGTATTTTGGTCACGTCATGAGACAACAAGAGTCACTGGAAAAGACAGTCATGCTAGGAAAAGTTGAAGGCAGCAGGAAAAGAGGAAGACCCAACAAGAGATGGATTGACTCAATAAAGGAAGCCACAGCCTTCAGTTTGCAAGATCTGAGCAAGGCTGTCAAAGATAGGACATTTTGGAGGACTTTCATTCATAGGGTCGCCATGAATCAGAAGCAACTTGACAGCACTTAACACACACACAGTTAAGCGGGTTTTGTAATCAACACTCCAACAAGGCTGGGGAATAATCTACCCAGAATATGTGCTTTGTGTGATTGTGCTAGAAAAGAAGTTAAACGATAATCAAAGAGAAGCAACAGGAGATCTGGAAAGCAGTTGGGAAGCTGCAAAATCCCATTTTCAGTTTTCTTTTGAGGAATACCTCTGTTGCTGTTTTAATATTGAAAAAAATGTATCAACTATGCTTAACTTTAAAACCTAATGAGAATCAGCACCTGTTATTGCATTAAATCAGCTTCATAATTGAAGCATAATTCAATAGCGTGTACAGAATGATTTACGTAAAATATTAATTGACTTCACATTATATGCTTAGAACACAATAATTGAGTTGTTAGCAAATGAACTGAACTGAAAATTGTTAGTTTAAAAATTTTATATAATTATTTACGATTCGTTCCTGCATATAGTATGTGAAATGCAGATACAAATATAACTCGTGCAATGTTCTTATTATATGTTAAGATCACAAGGTACGGGGAATGAAAGTTTCTCACACATGGATATCTTTCAGAATCTTTGGCTTATCAGTAACATCATTTTAGAAGACCATGTTGAAAACAATCTTATGCCATAATGACACGTATACCTCTTTTGTATAAAATATGAGGAAATCCTAACAATGCAAACCCACCTGCTCATAGCCATGGGATGCATCTAAACGTATATATACAAAAGTAGTATGTACACAATTAGAACTGTGTGGTACAAACATCAAATGTGGATAGTAATTTACATCTGCATTGAAAGATGAATGGGAAAGTGCACCTTCATCCTTCCTGCGATGGTTGTTAATCTGGTGCATTTTTGGCTCTTAATTGAAGAAGAAGAAGAGTTGGTTTTTATATGCCAACTTTCTCTACCACTTAAGGAAGAATCAAACCAGTTTACAATCACCTTCTCTTCCCCTCCCCACAACAGACACCCTATGAGCTAGGTGGGGCTGAGAGAGCTCCAAGAGTGCTGTGATTAGCCCAGGGTCACCCAGCTGGCTTCATATGTAGGAGTGAAGAAACCAATTGGGTTCACCAGATCAGCATCCGCTGCTCATGTGAAGGAGTGGGTAATCAAGCCTGGTTCTCCAGATTAGAGTCCACCGCTCCAAACCACTGCTCTTAACCACTACACCACGCTGGTTCAGTTACAGCCTCCATCTTTGAACACAATGGATTTCAAACTCTGACTCTGTGTTGTTTGCCTTTGGGAATTGTGGCTTTTGCTGAAATTGCAATGATACAGCACCAAGTGATTGTTGTGCATTCCATGAGGAACATCTTACCTCAAGTAGGTGTAAACACTGGGAAAGTTTGACTTAACATTGAGAGAAGACATTTGTTAAGGGTGCCAATTTGTCTAAAGCATGTCTGAATGGATTTTTTGCAACAAAAGACCCCCCCAAACACACGCACACACACAAGAGGATCTCAATTGCCCCTACATGATATTATGGGGTGAGGAAAAGCATGAAGTGCTGGATTTTAAAAATCTTATTTTGTGGGATTGCTTCAAAGGCTTTTAGGAGAATCTGTGGATTCAGCTAAAGGAGCCCAGAAACTCGTGTGTCAACCATTAAGTAATATCAGTAACACTTTGGAGTCTGCATCTTTCTACTGACAGTTACGTTCCCACCTGGGTGATAAGAACCCATAAAAATAGAGGCCTCTTGCTAAAGGGGATTGACTAAACAATGGTTTGCCCTGGATTTCATTCTGTGGTTTTCTGGTGCATGTGCAGGGCCATGTACATCAACATAGAATTCCTATCATCCACTTTGCCATCACTTTTTAAAATGTATCATTAGCCAGTATTGACCCATATCCACAATGGGCCAGTTATCAGATATGGTGTTCCACTCATGAACCTTTTATATCATTTTTTGTGCACAGGGCAAGCTATTCTGTACACACAAGGCCTCTACTGCAATTTAGACTAGAGTTGGTGCCTGGGCTGGAGGGAGAAGGACAGACTGAAAGCAGGCAGTCTCGGTCCATCTACACTGGCTCCCAATTTGTTTCCAGACCTTCAAAGCCCTATATGGTTTGGTACCAACATATCTGAAGGATTCCCTATTCCGTTATGAATAGGGTTGCCGGCGCCAGGTTGGGAAATACCTGGAGATTTTGGGTGTGGAGCCTGAGGAGGGTGGGGTTTGGGCAGGGGAGGGACTTCAATGCCATAGAGTCCAATTGCCAAAGCAGCCATTTGCTCCAGGTGAACTGGCAGGAGATCAGTTGTAATAGCGGGAGATCTCCAGCCACTACCTGGAGGTTGGCAACCCTACTTATGAACCTGCCCTACCACTACAGTCCTCTTTGGAGGCTCTGCTTTGGGTGCCCCACCTTCTGAGATTAGGTGGGTGGCAACTGGGGAGAGGGGCTTCACAATCAGGGAACCAAAGCTCTGGAAGTCTCTCCCCAGGAAGATTAATCTGTCCCCTTCCATTGCCATCTTTTGCTTGCAGTTGAAGACTTGTTTGTTTCATTTGTCATTCCCTCAGTGATTAGGGTTGCCAAGTGCCCAGTGGTGGTGGGTAAAATCCCGTCAATCCACCAGGCTGCCCGTTGACCAGCTGAGGGCCGGTGGGCACACGTCACTTTAGGCTTTACACTGAAGCAACGTGGATGCTCTAGCAACCTCCACAGAAACCTGGAAGTGATGTAGGCGCATTATGTGGGATGCATGTGCTCATTGTGCCAGGCGTGTGTGTGTGTCGCACGCCACAGCAACGCTTCTAAAAAGCTCCTGCCGATGGAGCTACGGGACCTGGTAAGCCTATCAGTGATCTCTCCTTCCTAACCAATTTAATTGATGTTTGTATATCTTTGTGTGTATTTTAACTCTGTTTTTGTTTTAATGATGTGTGTTTTTTGCAGGGGCCCCTAATTTTAATGGTTTTAAAATGTGATTTCATCATGTTTGTTTTAAATTGTTAGCTGCCTTGGTGGTCCTTGTAAGGTCAGAAAGGCGGGATACAAATTTTGCCAATAATTTTTTTTAAAAATCATAGAGCTAGCAATGAATCGGGGTTTAGGGCTGTAACTCTGCACACATTTACTCATAATATGAGCTCAAAGCCATTTGTTTCTGAAGTCACATGTGCAGAAGAGCAACATCTAATCATTGCACATTCAATCATGCAGAAAACACTCTATGGCCATCTCACATATTCAATATATAATGGAGAAAAAGGCTTCATGAAATTTACAGTCTCCCTTTCTCTTTTGCTGTAGCATCGTTCCATTAACAGTTTGATCGAAACATGTCTAACGCCCTGGTGCGATGCAAGTCTATTTTGAGTCGAGGATGCTCCAGTAAGCAACCTTCGAAGGCAAGATAGATATTCATCAGTGATGTACCATGACACTCTGCCAAAAGCTGAGAACATTACAAGCCAGAAACGGCCAGGAGAGCCTTATGTTAGTTTTCGCAATCGTTTTATACAAAACAGTGTGCTGCACCATCCTCTGTCAATGAATTGGAAGCATCTTTTTGAGTTTTGCAGACCTAGAAGTGAAACAAGCAAAGCCCATCTTCGGAAGTACAACATTTAAAGCTAAATACTTCTGAGATTTTTGCAATAATCTCTCACAGTGATATGAAGTATGGAAAGACATTTTTTTTCCCTTTCAGGTAAGAGCTGATCTATTTTTTAACAACCATTAATGTAGAATGTGAACTCAAATGGCCTTTTCCTGCTCCCCCTGCCAATAACCCCCCCCCCAACCCCAAATCTTTGCAAACCTCAATGCACATTACATTTAAACCACAGGAACACTGCAGAACTGCTTATTTTCTGCCACTATTTTCTGTTTTCTCATTCTTAAATTAAATAAAAAATCCTGCTGTTATCATGTTTTGAAAAAATGTTATGGATGAGAAACATTTCACAAAATAATTATATTCCAGTTGAGCTAAAACACAATACTTCTTGAGTAACACAAGGAATTTTGCTTGGCTTTGGTTTCTGCTTAACTAATTTCTATTGCCTACTTGACTTTATATTTAACTTCAAAAATGTATTGCAAAAATATATCTGTATGTTATATTCCTGCTGTAATTTAGGTCTGCCTTGCTAGAAAACTCCTTATGAAATATTCTAGGCTGTACAGAAAACAGAATAGTGGGAGTTAGGACTCTGGGACATGTGTCTAATAGAAACCTGATCGCAGGAGCAGCAGATCAATCCAGTGAATAGAATGTTAGACTCTACAGGGGACATCTACTTTTCTACCAATCCATAATCTCTCTCTCACACACACATTTTATACCACCTTTCCTTCAAGGAACTCTGCTCAGTATATATGGTTCTTCTTCAATTTTATTCTCATAACAGATTAGGGAGGTAGGCTGAAGTAAGACAGAGGAGATCAACCCAAGGATACCCATTGAATTTCAAGGCTGAATGGGGATCTGAATCTTCTCAATCATAATTCAATGTTCTAACCACTACACATCCCTGCCTATCAAACTTACTTGCAATAAGTATATGAGCAGAACCAGAAGGTAATTGGGTATCTGTGGGGTTATCTGAAATACCTTCACTGAGGCATCTACACAATTTCCTGTAGGATGTGCTTCTGCCTTGTGCTTCAATCACCATTCAATAGTGCTAGACAATCCCCACCACACTACCTTCTGTGATGTAGCACCTACTCTATATCAAGGTCTGTTTCTTTTTTTGCCCCATCAGCCCGGTCATATAACTCAGGGTTGCCATTTTTTCCAGACTTCGCTATGGTGCTTTTTAAAGCTAAAGAGAAATTAAATGATGTTTGTCCCCCTTCAAGGTTGACTCAGCCTGCCATCCTTCAGAGGTCAGTAAAATGAGTACCCAGCTTGCTGGGGGTAAAGGGGAAGGCACTGGCAAACCACCCCGGAAAGAAAATCTGCCTAGTAAATGTCAGGATGTGACATCACCCCACGGGTCAGGAATGACCTGGTGCTTGCACAGGGGACCTTTACCTTACCCTTGCCCCCCTTCACTGAAGCTTCATGCTGTGAATTCCTGCATGCCTGTCCGAACTCTGATCAAGAACATTATAAGTTTTGTACACTGTCTGGGGCCCATATGGAGAGTGACGGGATAGAAATAATCAAAATAAATGAATAGACTGCACATTTGAAAGGAAAGAACGATCTAAGCGGCAGGAGATATTTTCATTTGCTGTGTGCCTCAACTTCCAGTCTGAGCACCGTGGCTGCTCACTGCTGCCATCTTGTGATCCGTACTACGGACAAAAGCACTATATGAAAGGGAGCCCATAAGAGAGAGAACATAAGAACATAAGAAAGGCTCTGCTGGATCAGACCAAGGCCCATCAAGTCCAGCAGTCTGCTCACACAGTGGCCAACCAGGTGCCTGTAAGAAGAGAGAGCTGCACTTTGGGTTGCAGAAGTTGCCATTAGTTCAAGGACAATGCATTTATATTTACCTCCGTTCAAAGTTTCTGTCAATTCCTGTGACAAGGAGAACTGCTTCAGAACTAGATATTTACAAAGAAATGATGAATTGCTGTCGGTGATCTTCGGAAGGCAATTAATGAATTAATGAAATAATTGAGCATTACTTCACCCATTGCTTTGTTAATTAGAGAGAATGTTCTGAAGTCTGAACTTACTGTATGTTTTTGCCCTTTAAGTTCTAAGTAAACCTAAGTAGGTAAAATTGTATTATACCACAGAGAACTAATTAAGACTATTCACAAATTTCCCCTCTTGTTTGTTTGCTGGTTTATTCATTGGTTCCAAAGGAACCAAAATAGCCTGCAGAAATTTCAAAAACAGCCAATGTAGACAATAAAACTGAAATAAACGAACAAAAGAAAACAAACACTTTTTTTAATCGCACCTTGATTCAGTGGGCGAGATTACATGTCCCTAGACTTAAACACCCGCAAGGAGAGGGGGAAAAATACATTCAGCTCAGATGATATTTATCTGCTGCTAGCAGGATCTTCTAATTTCTCTTGCCACGTACTCAGATGGATTAAGACTGGCTAATTGTACTAATAAAATATTATTTTTTCCTACAACGGTCATCAACCCTTATTCCATATCCTTTACAGTATAATCAGTGTGGTATGACAGTTAGAATGTTACACTAGGACTTGGGAGATGCTGGTTTGAATCCCCACTCAGCCATGGGGAGAGAGGCAGGGTACAAAAGAAGTAAATAAAAAATAAATAAATGGGGAAATTACTTAGATACAGCATAGGCAAAAGGGGGTTGCCTATTTTATTGGGATGACCAGTCACACAAAAACAACTCCTAATTGCAAAAAAAAAAAAAAAAAAATATCAAATGGGCTTCTTCCACACCAGGGTGTTTGTGTGTGTATGTGGCCAAGCTACTGATATGATCCTGTGTTAAGTTGCCCTTGCAGCAGGGATTCTAGACAGCAAAGGGTAATCCATTTTCTCTCCATTGTTAGCCATGGTTTCCCTTTCACACCTGATATGCCTTGAAGCCCCCCTGCTGTGTTCTCCCCCCCCTTTAATTTTCAGAAGCATGGGTAATGCTGCATAGGAATAATGCAATAGCTTGGGGAGGGGGTACATTCTGCATATTTGCAGTCACCACCAGAGATCTTTTCCCTTCATCCCATTCTAAAAGGCAGGCTGTTAGCCTAATTACTGCAATTAACTAGCACTTCATGGATGTCCTGCAATTAGGGTTGCCAACCTCCAGATACTAGCTGGAGATCTCCTGCTATTACAACTGATCTCCATCCAATAGACATCAGTTCACCTGGAGAAAATGGCTGCTTTGGCAATTGGACTCTATGGCATTGAGCCCCTCCCCTCCCCAAACCCTGCCCTCCTCAGGCTCTACCCCAAAATCCTCCCGCTGATGGCGTAGAGGGACCTGGCAACCCTACCTGCAATTAAGCTGTTTTCTTTTCCAACCCAAGAAACTGTTCATGCCAATAGCGCCCTGCCAGGGAAATACCAGTTTTTAACAAGTTTAAAAATAAAGCAGGGTTTTTTTTGTTGAAGGAATGGGCTGTGAATAGTTTGCAGAAACAGAGGACAGTGTCATGTAGAAACAGGAAAAAAAAACCTTCATGAGTGAGGTGGCTGAAACATGGAAAGTCCTTAATGTGAAAACAGCCCTGGATTTACTAATTAGTTCAAGTGTTCTTGCAGTGCTGTCCAAAGCAGAGTTGCACCCTTCTAAATCCATTGGCGCCAATGTAGGAGATTTATGAAATCATGTTAATTAGTGGCTGGACAAACCCTCACTATTTTAATAATGGTTCCACAGAACTCTGATCCTTACCATATTAAAATATTGGTTCACAACAAATTCTAGGTCTAAGAAATACTCCTGGTCAAAGTTCAGTCTGTATAGTGACCTCCTTACCTCAGTGGAGCAATCTTAAAAGGAATTAACTTTAATCCACTCATCCTCTGGAATGTGCATTGTCTTGACCTCATTAATCATTGATCTTGGTATGCCTTGTTTTAGTTCCATTGTAATAACTAACTGACCTTTGGCTATCCATTGTAATATTCCTTAATAAAACCTTGGATGCTCAGAGAGAAGAGAGAGCATTCTCCAAGGAGAAAAGATACAGAATTGTCTGTCTTTCCTTCACGCCAATGGACTTAGAAGGCTGTAATTCTGTTTTAGAGTTGCACTGGTTTGGAGAGAGAGGACAGGGAGAAATTTTTCTCCCTCTCCCATAATACTAGAACGTGGGGTCATCTGCTGAAGCTGGAGGGTGTGAGATTCAAAACAGATAAAAGGAAGTATTTTTTCACACAACGCATAGTTCAATTGTGGAACTCCCTGCCCCAGGATGTGGTGATGGCTGCCAGCTTGGAGGGCTTTAAGAGGGGAGTGGACATATTCATGGAGGAAAGGGGTATTCATGGCTATTAGTTAGAATGGATATTAGTCATGCTGCATACCTATTCTCTCTAGTATCAGAGGAGCATGCCTGTAATATTAGGTGCTGTGGAACACAGGCAGGATGGTGCTGCTGCAGTCGTCTTGTTTGTGGCTTCCTAGATGCACCTGGTTGGCCACTTTGTGAACAGACTGCTGGACTTGATGGGCCTTGGTCTGATCCAGCAGGGCCTTTCTTATGTTCTTATGTTCACTGTTAGTCTAGTAAATGGTGTGAGAGAAGGGTTTAAGCAGTCCTTCCTTCAATTCTGCATTTCCATTCTGCTTTGAAGCCTCCCCCCTTCCCCAACTCGGTAGGTGGTTGGAGTCTTGTCTAGTTTGGCCTGGAGTTGACATACATAATAATAAAGAAAGAGGAGCTGTCAAATCTCTATTTAAATGCTCAAAAGGGCTGCAGGAACTCAGTCACTTTATGTATATTTGCTTTGTTCCAGCTATGTAACTGATGTAAAAAAAAAAGACGTAGATACAAAAATGAAAGACACTGACAACAAACATTCACCTTAGGCCTGAATACAAAAGTATGGGATATTAAAGTGTCCAAGATGCACACTCTGGCCATTTATTCATGGAAGGTTTTGCATTGGATTTGCCACTCTTTAAATGCACTTTTCCCCCATCCATATTCTCAGAACTCAGCAATAAGCCGCCATGCAGAGTTTTGAGAATTCAGATGGGGGAAATGTGCATCTATGGAGTGACAAATCCAATGCAAAACCTTCCATGAATAAATGGCCTCTGTTTCTTACATTCAAGACCATTTCTAAATAAATATATCAGTATATGTTGTCTTTGTGCCTTGCCTCTTATGAAAGACCAGCATGGTGTAGTGGTTAAAGTGTCAGAAGACTAGGACCTGGGAGACCCAGGTTCAAATCCCCATTCGGCCATGGAAACTTGCTGGGTGACCTTGGGGTAGTCACATACTCTTAGCATAACCTACCTCACCTACCTGTTGTGAGGATAAAACAGAGGAAAAGAGAATGATATAAGCCGCTTTGGGTTCCCATTGGGGATATAAATAAAGTAAATAAATTGTATTTAATATAGCAAGTATTAATCACCCATGATATCAAACCCTGCATCCCATTATACAAATGATAACATTCTATATCTATATATGGTTGCAATCGTAGGGACTCTTTCCTCAGAGTAAGACCCACTGAAATAACAGGGGACTTACTTCTGAGTAGACCTGCTTAAGATGGCTCCCTAAGTCTAGGTTTCCCAAAACATACTGAAAGATAAAGGGAAGAATAAGGGATGAGCCCAGCTGAACCAAGTTCTTTCCAGAATGTTGCCCTGACAAGAAGCATATGCACCAGTTGTGCAGTGACTATGTACATAGAGGTGAGGAAGAAGGCACAGGATCTTAACTGACCCTAATAGTAAATAAGCCAGGTATGTCAATGAGTGCAGCCTTAATGTTTTAATGTAGAAATGTTTTATGCTTTGATGTTCACCACCTTGAGGACCCTAT
The DNA here is from genome assembly GCF_029931775.1 of Euleptes europaea. Classification (NCBI taxonomy): domain Eukaryota; kingdom Metazoa; phylum Chordata; class Lepidosauria; order Squamata; family Sphaerodactylidae; genus Euleptes; species Euleptes europaea. The sequence goes on along the minus strand of NC_079320.1, from coordinate 30,296,872 downwards.
TTGGGTGGATTGGTGGCATAGAAATGTTTCAAACAAACAAACAAACAAACAAACATCCTTGGCGCTATAAAAACTGGGAACCATGGTAATAAATAATGCCCAACGATAGTTATGGCTCTAAGAATAATCTAATGAGTCTCCTTTTGGCTTTCAAAAATGCTAAAATACTATGGGACCAAAGCTACTAAGACTAAAGCTGGAACTCTTAGTGGTCCTAAGGTCTTTTGTAGGCCACAATCACCTGCATGAGCAACAAGTAGGGTTGCCAACCTCCAGGTGGTAGACGGCGATCTCCTGTTATTACAACAGATCTCCAGGCGACAGAGATCACCTGGAGAAAATGGCCACTTTGGAAGGTAGACTCTATGGTATTATACCCCATTGAAGTCCCTCCCTTCCTCAAACCCCACCCTCCTTAGGCTCCATCCCCAAATCTCCAGGTATTTCTCAGCCTGGAGCTGGCAACCCTAGCAATGCGGCAGTAATGGTGAACTTTATAAATTATGATAGTGTCTTCCATGTTGCTATCTGATCTTTCTGAAAGAACCATAATCTAAAGAGCATGGGACTCGGGGTTAGTCTCTTCTGAGATTTTAGCAACAGTATCTTAAACACAGTTACATCTGTTTATTGACTTCAATGGACTTAAATAACTGCACATTGACTTCAATAGACTTAAAAAGCCATAATACTGTTTAGGATTGCATTGTAAATTATGCAGTGATTCAAGTAATCCTTCCAATAAAACATTGTGATCTTGGCTCCTGGACAAGCATTTCTCTCTTTTCCTGTTTTGCGACTCTTCTCTGGTTTTAGTTAGCATTTATCATGTAGTATACATTTCAGCCATGTTATCTACAATGAAAGCATCTTAGAACTGGTGTTGGCACACAGCCCATTCCTGGGGGGGAGGGCGAAGCTTCATAGGAGCTGGTATGACCCCATGCCAGCATAAGTGCCTGTTTAACCCAGGATAACAGGCACTTATGCCATCCCAGGCAGCACACACGACAGAGCCTGGGTGCCCTGGAATGGTGTGGCCTCCGCCACCACACTTGCCATGCTGGGACCTAAATCCTGGAAGCGGCAGGCCATTCTGGAGCCGGGGGGGGGGCGTTCCTGGGGCGTTTCAAGGGGCGGAGCTGACATTAGTCAGCCTCCTAACCTCTTTTGCTCTGAGAATGCTCCCTGGAGCTGTGGCGTGGCTGCGCCACCTTTTTTGGTGGCACAGCCTCGCTGTTTGCAATGGGGCATTTCCCCCTTTTTTATTTTTAAAAATGCTTTTTTCCCCTCTGCAGTGGCCAGAAGCGGCACAGCCATGCCCCAGTGGATCTGCCCCTCCCGCAGGAATGGGCTGCCCGTGTTACTAATTAGAGCATGGTTGAGGTTATAAAAAGAAAACAAACAAACATCTTGCTTCTATTTGCTACACTATAGAAAATGAATGAAGAACAAGTGTGCATGAATCAGACATGATGATTGCTTGTAACCGATGTAATATTGTGAACATGCAAAAAAACAAACAAACAAACAAACAAACAAAAAAAAAAACCCAGGAGGAAAACAAATATACATTAACTTGGCAATAGAAGAAACAAGAGACAACACAAGGATATAATCAGTGCTGCCCATCAGCATCTTTCATGAAGTTTGACTTATGTTACTTTTGTACTTTTGTTCCCCACTAATTCTCCATTGACTGCTCAGTTTCCCAGGCTTAAGCCAGCAAGAGACAGGATAAAGCAAGTGCACAAAAGATCTGAAAGCATAGGAAGTACCAATATGTTGAGGCAACTGAGGATGTCAGAAGAATAGCAATGCAAAGAGAGAACCAGCCAAATTGGCAGGCAGATTTTTTCATGGAAATCTGCTGTATAAGATTGTGAAAAGAAACTGCACAATGGAATTTCTCCAGTGGGTTTTTCTGACTTAGACAGTAAACAATTGCTGTTTTCCCTTCAAAATTGCTGTCCTTTTTTTAAAGGAGCTGAATCACAGTCATGTTACAAGCTGCAAAGAAGGGAATCAATCTCATGGAAGTGCACACCATGTCCTATCAATGAAGAAGTTCTTCTGCCTTGGGGATATCCTGCCACTTTATGTCCAACAGTGACTCAGCTACCTATAATATCTTGTACTGAGAAAACGACTGCATGTAAATCCACTGGAAAATCACGTTAGCTCTATTATTTGCTAATTATATCAGCAAGAGTTGTGTATTCAGGACTGTTCATGTTGCTTATTAAACACAATTATTTTCTGCCCATCTCCAGAGCTAAATCCAATGGCCTAGATGATTCACTGTGCATATTGAATACCATCAATATTCCCCATGGTAACAACAAGGATACTTTTTTAAAAAACAAAGAGGAGTGCCTTCCAGGCACCAAGATTTCTGGTATAAATAAACCCAAATTGATTTTGCAAAGGCATCTGTGTGTTATTTCTTTTGTTTGTGTAGGACTATGTTAAGTTACTTTTAAAATTAAATATCAAGGTAGCTTGGCACTCGAAACATAGTATGTGCGTGGTGTTTTGAGGGAAAGCTGTCAGCTCCCCGTCTCTCTTGCTGTCAAATTGCCATCTGCCTCCGACTGATTAGTTTAGGCTAATGGAGCACGGTTTGGCAAGGGACTGGATGACAAATGTGGCTCAATACAATGTAATTTTGGGCAGCAGAAAAACACACACCCATACAAGGCCACTCATTTGTCTTTGTAAGATATGGCTCTCATTTATATTAAACTATTCAAGGACTTTGGTAACTTGCCCTAAAATAAGATTCTTCATCGACACCTGCTACAAACTTATCCCAAGCTAAAAAAAAATCAGAACTCAAAGATGTCTTTTTAGGAGGAAGACATGTCATCTAAAGTGACAAGTACCATGCCGTGTGATGGTGCAAATACCAGCTCTTGACATATGAGGGTTCATTCAAATTCCCCCCATTGAAATGATAAAAGTAACCATACTTCTACTGAGAAAGTAGTAGGTCTAAGGTTTATAAAGAATACAAAGCAATAATAGGATGAAAGGTATAGGAACTGTAGCAAAAAACAAGCTCCCCTGCCCCAGCTTTCAGCTACCTGAGAAGTAATCCTTATAAGTAAATCCTCCTCGTGGCCTAGGATACTTTTTTGAACATAAGAACATGAGAAGAGCCCTGCAGGATCAGTAGGGTTGCCAAGTGGCCGGTGGTGGCAGGCAAAATCCTGCCAATTCACCCCGCTGCCCACTGCCCAGCTGAGGGTTGGTGGGCAATGCATGCACGTGCGCCCGCACACCGTGCCCATATCACTTCCGGGTTTACCTGGAAGTGATGCGGACACTCTATCAGCCTCTGCTGAAACTCTATGAAACCCATAGAAAGAAACCCATAGAGTTTTGGCGGAGATTGCTAGAGCATCCACGTAAACCCAGAAGTGACATAGGCACAGCGTGTGGGGTGCACACGTGCATTGTGCTCCCCAGCCACACCCCTGAAAAGTTCCTGCCGGCAGAGCTAAGGAACCAGGCAACCTTAAGGATCAGACCAGTGGTCCATCTAGTCCAGCATTCAGTCTCCCACAGTGGCCAAGCAGTTCATCTGGAGGTCCAACAACAGGGAACAGAGGCCAAGGTCTTCTTCTGAGGTTGCCGCCTGGCACTGGGATTGAGAGGTTTACTGGCTCTGAATATGGAGGTTTCTTTTAGTCACCAGGGTTAGTAGCCACTGATATGCTCCATGAATCTGTCTAATCCCCCTTTGAACCTGTATATGCCTGTGGCCATCACTACATCCTCTGACAGCAAATTCCACATTTTAATAGCTTGTATAAAGAAGTATTTCCTTTTGCCCATCCTGAAACTACTGCCCATCAGCTTCATTAGATGCCCTCAAGGAATAGGACAATGTGAAACATTTCAGAATTTGAAATTATCTGATAGTTTAGATAGGTTTACCAGATCTGGGTTGACAAATACCTGAAAATTTTGGGGGCGGAGCCTGAGGAGGGTGGGGTTTGGAGAGAGGAGGGACTTTAATGCCTTAGAATTCAATTGCCAAAGCGGCCATTTTCTCCAGGGGAACTGATTTCTATCGCCTGGAGATCAGCTGTAATAGTGGGAAATCTCCAGCCACCACCTGGAGGTTGGCAACCCTACATATAGACCAAGCATCACAGTATGAGTTAGGTGGGAGATCCATGATCAGAACTTTTTTCTTTAACATTAAAAAGCAGTTGTTGGCAAGGGAAGAGGGATTTGTATCAGGACCACAGTGTTGGAGGCAGGAGGCTAACTTTTTCAACCTAATGTCCTTTCCCTGATAGAAAATGTCCTCTGGAGCTGATATTAGCTGTAATAGAGAAAGAAGAAGGGTACCTTAGACAAAATGTACAGTGTAAGTGTTATCCTAAGCAAAAATGAAATCAGTGGTCTCAGGCTGAAGTAACTCTGCATTGCAGCGTTACTTCATCTGGTTAACGCTCTAGTAGATTGATTCACCTTGGAATGCCTGGTTGTTCAAGTGTTTTAAAATTGCAGCCACATGTAGCCATTGTTTGAACAGGGTCACACAGGGAAAAGACAAGAATGACAATATGTATCGATTAAAATTAATAGGGCATATGGTGGAACAATAAGTGGTTGGGCAGGCCACGGAATTTCACCTAGCCCATGGTAAACCTAGTTAAAGATGGTCCAGCTGGAAGAGGGAATCTGGTGACCATCTGTATTTTATTGGAGTGTATTAACTCCCTTCATCAAAGACTCCTGAGTACATTTAGCAGTCATGGGATAAGAGGACGGGTTTTTTTGTGGATTAAAAATTGGTTCAACAACAGGAAGCAAAGAGTAGGAATCAACAGACAATTCTCACAGTTCTTTCATTGAAAAATATAAAAGGGTGTATTTGTTGAAGCATTGTGTTGGGTATCTTTCTTTGAATTTAACTAAATAATTGAGCAATTACTAGTTTATTAGTTAAAGTCTGTAACTGGTTTAGAGCCCAAAGCATAGCTTATTGGGTTGCCAGGCCCGGCCTAGCAAGCAGCAGGAAATCAGGAGATCAGGGTCACGGGCAGGTGGCTATTGGTTGATGGTATGACATCACTTCCATGGAAGACCTTGAAGTGATGTCACACCTCTCTAGGAATTAGCTAAAACTCTATGGTAAACCCCAACGCCAGTGTGGCCTGCTGCTTCTGGGATTTAGGTCCCTAGTGGTGGTGGTTAGGGAGCATCGGGGGATGGCACAGCCACACCGCCACTTGAGTGGCTATATTGTAGAAAAACCTGTGAATCAGCTCCATATGGTTTCATGAGCTGTGCCAGTAATTTTGCAGTCACAAGTTGGCATCTGCAAAAGGGGGTGTACCCAGGGTGAAAGAGAGTCAGCTCCGCCCCTGGGAACTCCATGGAAATGCCCCCTTTGGTGCTGGCATGAGCCCTTGTGCCAGGAAAATGCTACCAGTGAGGCTGCACCAGTGCCCAAGCCTCAAGCTGCTGCACTGCTCCCCAGAGCCAGCATAAGTGGCCCTGCACCAGCGTTAGTGCCAGTTTAGCTGGTGAAAGTGGCACTAACAATGGTGCAGGGGTCACACCAGCTCCTATTCCCTTTCAGCCCCCCCTTGTGCATTGTTCTCCGACTTTCCTATGTGTGGATTGTTAAGAATGCATGCATAGTACACCCAAAACTAGTTTGTTCATCTTATTGGGAAGCGCATGGTAAACGTATGGACTGATCCAACTAAAGATCAGTGATACTACATCTCATTGATTTCAGCAGGCGTTCAGCACATCCTTAATTTCCTTCTGTTGAAACCAGTGGGATTTAAAAGTGCTGAAGCTTGGCTAGGTTGTGCTGCATATTTGAAAGTGCAGTCCTGAGCAGAGTTACAACCTTTTAAGCCTTTTAAGACTTCAATGGAGTTAGATGCATTTAAGCACATTCAAAACACATCAACGGAATCAATAGCTGAAAACAAGAGACAAAGAAAGACTTGGCTTTGTAATCCTTTTTTCCTATGAAATGGAAATAAGGACAATTTATTTATGAAATTCCATCAAAAAGGGATGAAATTCTAAACCTTGAAAGAAATCTGAACTTGTATGTACAGTAAGAAACGTCGACATTTCATGTTCTGGGTTATTATTAACCCAAATCAAAGCCTATTGTTTTCTTGAGCTGGATTTGCAAGTTTTTCTTGGGCTTCAATTAACTGTTGTTGAATCATCTTAAACTGCCTCAGCCGAGACTGGACTCTAGCAGCAGTGCTTCATTCCAGTATCTATGAATGCTTCAATTTTATCTGAAATTATTAAAAGGAACAAAAAACAACAACAAATCAAATCACACAACTCCTATGAGCAACGAGGGAGAGAATTCCATGTGCTGATGAAAAAAGGGGGACCTGAATAAACAGGTCCCACCCTTGTGGACTTACCGGGCAGGAGACAAGGGGAGGGGAGTTGGTCTCTCTGGGTGGGGCTGCTGCCATCTCGCGAGGCCAAGCTGGCCTCACGGTTTCTCCCCCCCTTTTCCCAATGCGGGGGGGGGGGGTCCTGACGTCACTCCCCCTACGCCTATTTAAGCCGGCGCAGCCCAGCTGCCATCCTCTTTGCGACGGGACAGCGAGGGGTTAAGGAGAGCAGCTGGGAGTGCTTTGGTCGGGACCACGTGGCAGTGCGAAGGATCGGGAGGAGTTCTGTGTTGTGGGCGAGACGCAAGTAGCCAGCTCTCGGCGTTCCTTTCTGCTTACTCCCCCACCCACCCCTTTTCTTTGCAGTGGTGGCACAATTAACGGGCGCCCCTCCCTCGGTTTGGGATTCTTTCCCCCCTTTTTCTGGGCAATTGCCGCCGCGTGTGGGTGGCACTGGAACTCCCCCCCCCGTTTTTTCCCGGGCGCACGGCGGAGCGTGGGGTCTTTTACTAGAGGCTTCCACAGTGGGGGCAGGTAGCATCACTTGCCACCCCCCCCACACACACACGTTTATTGTTTTGTTTTGTTTTCATTTCGGCTTGTTCTGACTCTCAGTGGGGATTTCTGTCCTTTCTCAAGCGGCTGCAGCAGCCAGAAAGGGACATAGCTCAGTTAGTAGAGCATCTGCTTGGCATGCAGAAGGTCCCAGGTTCAATCCCCGGCATCTCCAGTTAAAAGGACTAGGCAAGTAGGTGATGTGAATAGACCTCTGCCTGAGACCCTGGAGAGCTGCTGCCGGTCTGGGTAGACCAGTGGTTCCCAACCTTTTGTTCCTGACGCCTGGAGGGGTTGTTCTGTACTTTCCCAAGCGGTTCCTGCAGCGGGCAGGGGCAGCTTCACAAGCACCAGCCCCACACACCCTCTCATCCCGGTCGCCCTAGATTTGCTGGAACAGCCGCCCCCCTTTTTGTTTTGTTTTTTAAGACCTTGTGGGTCACACAGCGTGTTTTCCTGGCGTATTCCTTGTGGTTTCTGGTAGCTATTGAACTGTGCACCCCACCCCCCACCCCAATTATTGTGCTAACTACTTGCTGTTTCTCTGTTCCCAATTTTGGGTGGGTTCATTCTGCGGGTGATACACGGATTTGTTCTGTTGGTTACAGGGCATTGTTAGGGGGTGGTTATTTCTGGTTGTACTGAATTTTTTAAACAGAGGGATACGGTGCAGATGATAGAATCGTTAACTAATATTTTAAACCTTTTTAAACCAATCTATTCAAAACCATCATCGTCCCGAGGATTCCAACGTAAAAATAGCTGGTTTGATGGTGAGTGTAGAGAAAGTATTAAAAAAATAAGATCTCTTCACCGCTTATATAAAAATACCAGCTCAAATATACATCTGTTAGATCTTATACGGCTAAAGAAGTCATTTAGGTCCCTGATAAAGTTTAAAAAACAGCTGGACATATATAAATGCTGGAAATTACTCATCTCAGCAATAAATAATAACGAAACCCAGACTTTTTGGAATCTAGTGAATAGAGGACTCTCTACGGTGGCTAGTATCCCTTCATGCATTACTCCTGGGATCTGGGAAAAATACTTTACTTCTAATTTTGTAACGGTCCCTGGTTTTGATTTGGATGAGGAACTGGTTGAACCCCCCCAAATGGATAGTTGGCCACAGGTCTCCCCTGAATGTGTGAGTGCCTTAATTAAACAATTTCGGTCAGGTAAAGCTCCAGGTCCTGATTTAATTCCGGTTGACCTTTTGAAAGTAAATCTGTCTTGGTGGAGCCATATTTTGGCCTCTCTTTTCACGCAAATAAATAACACAGGAGATATTCCCGCAGCATGGAAACATGCAATAATTGTGCCACTTTATAAAAAAGGACCAAAAAACGATCCCAAAAACTATCGTCCTATTAGTTTGCTTTCATCAATAGGTAAAGTATATGCAGCCTTTTTGCAGTCAAAATTATCGAATTGGCTAGAAACTGAAGAAATAATACATCCGGAACAAGCTGGGTTTAAGAAAGGCACCTCTGTCTTGGAACATTGTCTTATATTATATCATCTTGCAGATAAGTATTCTTCATACTCAGGGGGCTCTTTGTATGTTGCCTTTATGGATTTAAGGGCAGCTTTTGACTCAGTGCCTAGAGGCCGACTGTGGGCTAAATTAAAAACCACAACCATAGATAAGAGATTACTTTGGCTGATTTTTAAGCTTTATGAGAACCCTACCGCTCAGGTCCGTTGTGGAGTTGAAGGCCAACTTACTAATAGTATTCACCTCTTAAAGGGGGTGAAACAAGGTTGCCTTTTGGCCCCCATGCTGTTTAATTTTTATTTTAATGATGTGATTCCGTTTATTCAAAAGACAGCTTATCATGCACCAATATTAGCTGGTCATGAGGTTCCCATTTTGCTCTATGCGGATGATACAGTCCTTTTGTCTAGATCTGAGGTGGGCCTTCGTAAGACTATTAATAGGTTTATTGATTATTGTAACCAGGAGGGTCTATCAGTTAACTATAGTAAATCAAAAGTAATGGTTTTCTCAAAGAAGATCAAAGTAAAACGAAATCCATGGAAAGTTGAGGGGGGTGAATTAGAGATGGTGTCCCAATTTAAATATTTGGGAGTTACTTTTAGTCAAAATTTGTCTTGGAAACCTCATCTTAGCTTGGCAAATAAAACTGCCAAAGTTAATTCGAATGCTTTGTTAAGATTCTTTTATTCCAGGGGAGGCCAATATGTTCCTATGGCTATTACAGCTTTCAATGCCAAAATAATCCCTCAGTTTCTATTTGGAGCTCCCATTTGGATTAATGAAATCACGGAGTCTGTTGACAATATACTTATACATTTTCTGCGGCGTTTGACAGGCTCTCCAAAGTGTGTGGCGGGAACGGCACTTAGAATGGAACTTGCACAGTGTTCTTTTGAATCTAGGGCCTGGATTGCTGCCTTCAAATTAAGGCTGAAGGTTCTCTACTCAACTCCTAACATCCAAGGGGGCCTGTTACATAGATTAAAGGAAGATAACTACAGAGGGACGTGGGGAAGACATATAGATAGTAAACTGGTACTGCTTGACCTTCCACCATTAGTTCTTAACAACTTAAACTTTTCTGAAGCACTTAAATTAGTAAGGTCAAGGGTGAGAAATCTTGAGTGTGTTAGCACTACATTCCGCGCTAGGCGCGTATGTTCTACCCTTGCACTGGGGATTCCCCCTCCTGAGTTCGTGCCCTCTTATGTGAGTTTGCTGACAATCCCAAGCCATAGACGTGCCTTTATGCTTGCCAGATTAAATGCTTACCCAACTGCAGAGATGTCAGGTCGTTTTGCGAAAACTCCATACTCAGATCGAGTTTGTGAATGTAAATCTGGAGATACTGGGACTTTACACCATCTCTTATTGTTTTGTCAGCACTGGTCAGCTCCTCGGTTGCGTTGGATCACCCCAATATTGTCTAAATACAAACTTCCCTTGGAGTCCTGGGTGATATCCCACATAATGGGAGATATTCATCCTGATATCACTAGTTCTGTTGCAAGATTTTTGGCGGAGGTGATGTCGCTCAAACGTCAAAATAAAACAAGCACGTAAACTACGAGTTGAATGTTGAAACAGATTTTGTGATTTCAATGAGACTGGTTCAGGGGGAATATATTGTTATGGTATTAGTGATGCTATGTTTAGTAATTGTTTCTACTGTGTTTTAACCTTAAGTATACGTTGGGTGTTGTAAATTGATTATGTGTTGTTGTATTATGTATTATTGTTATGGTTAAGCTCAAGACCTTTGGTCAAAGGAGCTAGTAAATAAATGGAATGGTATTATTTAATTGAAGGTGTATAGTAATCTATCGGGATACTGGGTCAATTTATTCCACCTGTATTAATTCAACATTTGTTATTCTGCCTGTTAATCTATCAGGTGTAGTGGGGTAATTAATTCAGTGCTCAGCTGGGATTGGGGGTGATTAATTCAGTTGTCAGTGGTGCCTAGTGGCCTTTTGCTGCATTCATTCGGGTAAAAGCTTTGGATACGGGTACTGGTTGGGTCTGCTGCTACTGCAATTCCCATGCCACCTAAGCAGGCTGGGATGCCTAAGCGTAAGGCCACTGCTGATAAAGGGATGGGCAAGGCCTTTCCGCCAGCCAAGAGGGCTGGGCCGGTGGCAACCAGGGCTTCCGCGCGTTCATCGCGGAAGTCTGCTTTGCCAAAGGCCCCAGCTAGGCCTACCTCTAAGGTTAATCGGGTTAAGGCTCCTGCCAAGCCTAAGCCAGCCACAGTCATGCGGGGACGGGGCCCCGTTCCCAACGCCACGGCCCCCATGGTGGCAACCCCAGCTAGGCTCCAGTCGCCGGATATTCTGGTCGGTTTAACTGACACTGTGGCCCGCTTGGTCGAGAGGATGGATAGGTGGGAGTCCCCCCGGGGGCCGCAGGGGACTGCGGTTTCCACACCAATGGAAGCCCCCACCACAAGCACCCAGGCTCCTGGGGCCGGGCCAGGACAACAGGACCAGTCCTCCTGCTCATCTGATGAACCAACGGCTCATGAAGTTGGAACATCTGAGGTTGCGAGGAAGAGAGGGCGGTGACGGCGCAGACCTCGACGGGCCAGGGATCTGTCCACGGATGAATCCTCCACGGGTGAGTCTTCCTCTGATGATGACTCCGCACATACAGGGGGTTGTTATTGGGTGTTGGGTGCACGGGTCCCAGGGCTCCCCAGGTGGGTTATTAGGAGGCGTAAGTTGGCCCAGGGTGTTTCCCCGGCAACGGGTTGGGTCCCAGATGCCCCGTCCGGCCCGGAGTGGTCCCTCCCTGCCTACTTGGATGCGGAGGACCCCCCCGGCATTCACCTAGCCAGAAAAGTTCGAGAGAGAATTTTGGACGGCTATTACGTAAATGTCTTTTCGTTACTGAAGCCAGAATCTGATGACGGGCAGGAGGGACCTCGCCCCAGTAAGCACCGGGGTAAGCCGGAGTTTGCAGAGCGTACCTTGCTTAACTGGATGGCAGGGTACGCGGTGTTTAGGGGGGTAGTGGAGGCGGCTTATCCGGAACGTGCTTGGCACTTGAACAACCGTGCTGACTGCCGTGGACGTGGCTGGCGAGGCTGCTGCGTTTAAGTATGATGAAGCATTTCGAAAGAGGGCTTCACTTAGCCAGCATACTAGGTGGGATCTAGTAAATGACAAGTTGTGGGTCCGCTTGGTAGGGCCCAAGAGGGGTAGAACTGAGGGCCGGAGACCGGCCAGGGTTGGTTTCAGGGGGGACTCCAACAGGAAGGTATGTTGGGAGTTTAATCAAGGGCGGTGCAATCGGACCCGTTGCAAATACGGTCACGATTGTGAGGTTTGCTTTGGGCCCCATCCAAGGCTCTCCTGCCCCCGGGACCGGAATGCCCCACAGCCCTTTCGCCGTGCCCGCCCCCTCCCAGGTGCCGGCAGGAAGGAGGGCGGTACCAGTGCCACCGCAGCAGATAACTCTGGCGCCAGTAAATAGTGCCGCCAGGAGTGGCAGTCTCTTGCCACTCTGCCCTTCCCCCGTTCGTCTCCTCCCTTTGCGAAAATGGCTTGCGCTGTACCCTGCTCGGAAGGCGGCGAGGTTCTTATTAGAAGGTTTTTCCTCAGGCTTTAGGATCCCCTTTCGTGGCCCGCGCAACCCTTTCGACGCGCCTAACTTGCGCTCGGCTCAGGAATTACTGGCCGTGGTTGCTGCTAAAGTAAAGAAAGAGTGCAACGCGGGCAGGGTGGCTGGCCCCTTTTCGGGCCCCCCATTTGACAATCTCAGGGTGTCACCCATAGGTGTTGTTCCCAAGAAAGCCCCGGGAGATTATAGGTTGATCCACCACCTCTCATACCCTAGAGGCTCTTCAGTGAACGATGCCATCCCCCCTGAATACTGCACGGTACGATACGCGTCATTCGATCATGCCGTGCGGATAGTTCAGATGTGTGGCCGGGGGGCCCTTATGGCAAAATGCGACATTAAGTCCGCATTCCGGCTGCTACCAGTACACCCACGGGACCACTGCCTACTGGGTTTTAAGCTTGACGGGGCTTGGTACGTGGATAAGGCTATGCCAATGGGCTGCTCAGTTTCCTGCGCTGCTTTTGAGGCATTCAGCACGTTCCTTGAATGGGTCTTTAAGATACGGGCGGACTCCCCCCGGGTGACACATTACCTGGATGATTTCCTTTTCGCCGGGCCACGTCAGGGTACTGCCTGTGCAGACAGCCTGAAACTTTTCAGGGACCTCACAGGGGAGCTGGGGGTCCCTTTGGCTCCCGAGAAGACAGAGGGTCCCACCACAAAATTGGTGTACTTGGGCATTCTCTTAGATTCGGTGGCGGGTACTTCCAGCCTGCCAGAGGAGAAATTGGCCGCCCTTCGGGCGCTCCTCTCCTTGGCTCTAGCAAGGAGGAAATGCACTTTACGGGAGATACAGGTTCTTTTGGGTCACCTTAACTTCGCCTGTAGGGTAGTTCGTCCGGGCCGGGCATTTTGCGCCAGGCTCGCCAGGGCCACAGCAGGGGTTAAGTCCCCACATCATCGGATCAGGGTGACCAAGGGCATGAAGGCGGACCTCCAAGTCTGGCAGTCATTCCTTGCGAACTACAATGGAATATCTCTATGGCAGTCCTCTCAGGTGGTCAGTCCTTCTTTGCAGGTTCACTCAGACGCAGCGGGCAGCACAGGTTTCGGCGTTTACTTCAATGGGCGATGGTGTGTGCAGCGATGGCCTCAACATTGGGAGGACTCAGGGATATTACGGGACCTCACTTTTTTAGAACTTTTCCCGATATTAGTGGCTGTCGCCATTTGGGGTCCTTCCCTTGCTGATTCCAGGGTCCTCTTCTGGTGCGATAATCAGGCTGTCGTTCGGGTGATTAATCGTCAGTCATCACGCTCTGAGCGGGTGATGCGCCTGGTGCGCAGGTTTGTTTTAACCTGTCTTACACACAATGTCTCCTTTTCTGCCAAGCATATCCCAGGCGTTAATAACGAGGTCGCAGATGCCTTATCTCGCTTTCAGGAGGGGAGATTCCGGACGTTGGCCCCGGAGGCGAACCACGACCCGGACCTGTTCCTGGCCGAGCTGTGGGCACTTGGAGGGATATAATTTTGCAGGGGGTATTTAATTCCATCTCATCTGCTACTCTGAGGGGCCTTCGATAAGGTAATGCTTTTTGATTTGAGTATTGGGGGTGATGGAACCTTGCCTTTGGCGCAGGACACGATCCTTCAGGATCGTGTCCTGCGCCAAAGTACCTGGCCAGGATGAGGCTATGGGGCCTGGCTCCCAAGACGATGTCTCTGCATATGGCTGCCGTGACCTTCTTTAGTAAAGCATATGGCCACGAGGATCCCTTCCGTGGATTTGCCATACAGCGTGCCATAAAGGGCTGGAAGAGGATCTCCCCTCGTCTTCCGGACGCCAGGCGCCCTATTACATTCCCTGTCCTTGTCCTCAGCCAACTGACTGCACTCCTCCCTTCATTATGCCACTCTAAATTTGAGGCAAAATTGTTCGCCACGGCCTTTGTATTGTCCTTTTACGGGGCTTTTTGCTGCAGTGAGATTGTCCCGGGCTCTGCCCGGGATGGCTCTGGTCGTGCCATTGAGATGGGGGATGTTACGGTCCATGAATCTTCCCTTACCATCACGTTGAGGTGGTCTAAGACCAACCAGTCCGGCCGCGGAGCCACGGTGGTGCTTCATGCGGTAAAAGATCGGCCGTGTTGCCCGGTGGCCACACTATGGTCTTACCTAAAGGTTCGCCCTTCAGTCGCCGGCCCCCTTTTATTACATGCAGACGGTGCTTTTCTGACCAGGTACCAATTCATGGCAGTGCTACGAGCTTGTCTCAGGTCGGCGGGCTTGCCCCCTAAGGAGTTTGGTACGCATTCCTTCCGGATTGGAGCGGCATCCTACGCCGCCGATTGCGGATTGTCACCTGAGGTCATTCGCTCGATTGGTCGATGGAAGTCTGGTGCTTTTCGCACATACCTCCGTAAGTGACGTGTCTGCAATTTGGCCTGGCAATGGTCTTTGTTTTTCCTTCCTCTTTAGGGCATCGGAAGGTGGTGTGGATCCTGGGCCACAGCATTGTGCACTGGGCTGACTGCTATGCTAAGTCCTCAGGATGGGGCGGAGCGCTGGGACTGCAGGAGTTTGTGACCATGCATTGGATCGGCCGCCGAGGGATGCGCTGGGAATCCTTTTCGTCGGCTGTGAGATTGAACATGGACCGTTTTGGCGTTCCGGATGCCGTAGTGGTGCAGTTGGGGGAGAACGATCTGCCGGGACCGAATGGGCTGGATCTGCGGTCATCGATTATACGGGACGTTGGGGACTTGCATGCTGAGTGGCCGGGCATAAAGCTGTTTTGGTCTGAGTTGTTGGAGCGGCGGGTGTGGCACGGCGCGGCTGAGCCGGACAGAGTGGACTTTGCCAGGAAGAAGGTGTGCCGTACAGTGGGCCGTTTCATTGAGTCGCTAGGCGGCATCGTGATTCGACACGAGAGATATCATTCAGGTTGCGGGAGCTGTATCGCCCTGATGGTGTGCACCTGTCTGAGTGGGGTCAGGATCTGTGGTTGCATGAGGTTCGGGGCTCGCTACTTTGTTGGTCACAGCAGTAGGAGCGTTGGCGGGAGCAGGGCGGTAGCCCCTGCTCTTTGGCGGTTTTTTCCATGGGGTCTGATCCAAGAAGGGAAGAGGGGCTTTTCCTTCCCGTTTATGGGGACCCCCATAAGGGGTCTTGGGATGGAGTACAGCAACGATGCCAAGGTAAGGGGCCTGCAGTGGGTACTCCAATCCCAAGTGGCACTTGCTCCACACAGAGATGTCCGTCCTGGTGGGGCCTCATAAGTGCTACTCCGGTGTGGTGCCCACTGGTGGTTGGGCTGTTTATCGATGCTTTCGATACGTGTATCAAGTTACAGGGTGGTGACTTGATATCTTGGATCCGCCCCCATGTTTTTCTGCCAATGCTCCATTCTGTTGTGATCAATAAAAACTGTGGCCATTTACACCCAAAGAGCATGTGTATGTGTGTTTACTTAAAGTATTTCTCCTTCCCTTGGAGCCGCTGGCCCGTGGGTCCACAAAAAAGGAGGACCTGAATAAACAGGTCCCACCCTTGTGGACTTACCGGGCAGGAGACAAGGGGAGGGGAGTTGGTCTCTCTGGGTGGG
This sequence comes from Euleptes europaea, assembly GCF_029931775.1. Taxonomy (NCBI): domain Eukaryota; kingdom Metazoa; phylum Chordata; class Lepidosauria; order Squamata; family Sphaerodactylidae; genus Euleptes; species Euleptes europaea. Next base: position 30,281,241 of record NC_079320.1, on the reverse strand, counting down.
GCTGCTGCCGTCTCGCGAGGCCAAGCTGGCCTCACGGTTTCTCCCCCCCTTTTCCCAATGCGGGGGGGGGGGGTCCTGACGTCACCCCCCCTGTGCCTATTTAAGCGGGCGCAGCCCAGCTGCCGTCCTCTTTGCGACGGGACAGCGAGGTCACCCGCGCACCCTCCCTGTGTTTGGTTATGTTGTTCTTTCTTTGTCACAGTTTGTTCTGGCGGTTTTTTCCATGGGGTCTGATCCAAGAAGGGAAGAGGGGCTTTTCCTTCCCGTTTATGGGGACCCCCATAAGGGGTCTTGGGATGGAGTACAGCAACGATGCCCAGGTAAGGGGGCTTCAGTGGGTACTCCAATCCCAAGTGGCACTTGCTCCACGCAGAGATGTCCGTCCTGGTGGGGCCTCATAAGTGCTACTCCGGTGTGGTGCCCACTGGTGGTTGGGCTGTTTATCGATACTTTCGATACGTGTATCAAGTTACAGGGTGGTGACTTGATATCTTGGATCCGCCCCCATGTTTTTCCGCCAATGCTCCATTCTGTTGTGATCAATAAAAACTGTGGCCATTTACACCCAAAGAGCATGTGTATGTGTGTTTATTTAAAGTATTTCTCCTTCCCTTGGAGCCGCTGGCCCGTGGGTCCACAAGGTACCTTTGAAGTTTCTACTTCATCTGCTCCTATGGCTGAGTGGGCAAGAAGATTTAAAACTGAAAAGCAGTTTTGTCTGTTTATCCTTTGAGGTACTGCAGCAGAAATGCCAGGCGCTTCTGGTGTACTTCTCTCCCTCATGTTGCCACTTAACATTTTGGGATTACAACCTTTTTTCTTTATTCTTAATCTAGTAAGAATGAATGAAAACTTTCAGGATAAGGGAAAATATATGGATAGGACCCATCTTCCTCCATGTTGTGCAGCACTTGCTTTCCCTCCATTCCCTGCTGGCCCTTGCTTTGAACATCACTTGCTATGGATACTTGTGCATGTTGCCCATATGTAGACCTAACTAGCCAATTTCCTACCATGGGTTTTATCCAATGAGCTTGTCCTCTCAATATCATCCAGACTCCCTGCTTAGTACAGCCCTCATCCTACATAGATTTTGTACCTGCAGGTCTCAGGATCCTCAGCACAGACTGTTTGGTGGTTCAAGGCGATCCCATCCTCCCTTTGTTGGATCTAACCCTGTGTGTGCAGGTTTGGATATCTGTGTGTACAGTCTTGAAGAGGAGCAGGATCATTGGCTCCATATATGGAGGCCTGCACAGTCCATGGAGATAATGTCTGTGCAACAGCATAACCAGGAAGATGGATTGTGAACTACATTTTTACAGTTAGCACTATTACAGTACAGTTAGTACTGTTGAGAGCCAATGTGTACAGTGGTTAAGAACGGCAGACTCTAATCTGGAGAACCAGGTTTGTTTCCCCACTCCTCCACATGAAGCCTGCTGGGTGACCTTGAGCTAGTCACAAGTCTCTCTGAACTCTCTCAGCCCCACCTACCTCACAAGGTATCTGGGTTGGGGAGGGGAAGGGAAGGCAATTGTAATCTGCTTTGAGACTCCTTAAAAGTAGAGAAAAGTGGGGTATAAAAACCAACTCTTCTTATTATTATTACTTGGTCCAAGGCCAACCTCATTCTGTTCTTCTAATAGTTTACTCCTCAGAGAATAGCTATGACCTGAGAAGCTAATTTAATTTTGCAAGGAACAGCAACATATCACTTTAATGGAATCCATCCTTAATAGATTATGGAATAATTGGGAACAGTATTGATACCCATGCACTCTTTTGCACTTTGGTATAGATCTTTCTGCCAGAGTCTGTTAAGACTTAACATCTCCCTTTGGTTCACTGCTTCTTCCAACTCCCCAAAGACTAGAAACTAGGTTCAAGTGAAGTTTCCTTAATAAGCTCGTATCACAGCTTGTGGTTCAGAGGAGGCAACTTTGAAGACTTTAACATGATTGAGAAACAGCCATCAGGGCAGCTGCTGTGATGGGAAATGGGGTCTAAAACTGACTGTTAGTTTAATCACGTCTTGCAAATTCAATGCAGAGAAAGAGAGGTGTCCACTCTAATTATTATGTATAGAATATGTTTGCTTTAAGGACAATGTCAATAATTTACTTAAAACCCTTTCATTTTAAAATAATAGGTCAATGATAATGAACATGTCTGACATGTAAAAAGGATTTTTTGGCTGCCCCCTGCTTTATAGCCCTGAGGTTGGATTTCTGTTCCACGACTGCAGACAGAATGAATTGCAATGGAACTGGAATCAAAATGCCCCTTCATGTTAATGTGATACTTTTAATATGAGATTTTCTTGCATGGTACTTAATGATAAGGGCAGGACAGACACATTCAAATTATTATAATATGTGAAAGGTTATGTAACTTATTAAGGATTCATTTACATTTCCAATTATAATGAGTGAGATGGTTTGATAGAGAAAGAAAAAGCCAGCAGTGCAGGGCTGTATGCTTTACTTCCTGGAAAATTATTGTCAATATCCAGCTCAGTTCTAATCTTGAAATAAAATTAAAACTTTGGCTTTCCATTTTAGCTACCTACAGAACACACATTTACTGGTAGATTATTCATTAATGGAAAAAAAATGTCAAGGAAAGCAGGAATCAGTCACTGGTTTACTGGTCAGGTTCTGAGGTCTGTTAAACAATTCTCTATTCATTTATTTTAACATATATCTTTAAAATGTGTCTTTACAGTTTCAAGGGGTATGGAAAAATTCTCATAACTAAAATCACAATAAGATTAGTATCAGGGACACGAGCAGCCATTTAATTAATGTTATCCTATGCATACACTTTAGATACATGCACTAAATGCTCCCTCTCTCATTGGGTGGTGGGGGTGGGGAAAAATCACATGATAGCACAATTATTATTCAATCTCTAGACATTTGGTGAGGGGGCGGTAAAGAAAGAATTAGACAGGGAAATGCAGTTTTCAGCAGCAGCCCAGTGTCTGCCATAATATCTAGACACACTGGAGCAGATTTAGGAAATCCAAGAAAGAGTGAATATAAAAGAGTGACATAAAGGGAGAGATTTCAGTACAAGATTTTCAGGGCTGCTCTTCAGCATAATCAACATTACATTGCAGAAATATAAAGAACATGTATATTACAGCAGGAAGGGGCAGAACAGTGTCTTTCCCTTGCTGGGAAACTCCCTTACAGCAAGGGTTCCCTGGAAAACATCCTGGTAACCACTGCCACCACTCAATACCTCCTCAGAACATCTAGACCAGAGGAGTCAAATATAAGGCCAGGGGGCCAGATCTGGCCCTTTGAGAGTTCTCCTCTGGCCTGCGAGCCAGCCAAGACAGCCACCAGACCCAGTCCTGAGGTGTCAATGATCAAAGACTGTTAAATAATCAATCTTTATTGTTACTGTCAAAGACCAGCACCCATACAAATTACAATCAGTAGTTATAAAAAGAGAAACAAGAAAAAAGGAAACTGTATAAAGTCAGAAACTAAAAACCCTGATTTAATGTATAAGCTAATTATAGCTATATAGCTATCATAGGTAAATTATGTGCACCTCAGCTACAATATAAGTTAGTACTATGTACATGCCATTAATCCACCTCCTTACTGGTGAGTACATTTCTCGTCTTAATAGCTAAAAAGCAGAATTTTGCCATTGCATGGGATATGGCAGCCTCACCATCAAACAATAGTTTGACCAAGGCTAACTCTATGTCCTCCCCCCACAAAAGTTCAGATGCTAAAAATGAGATAGAAGAGGGGAAATAGTAGTTCTGATTTCATCATAAAATTCACAGTGCAGCACTATGTGTGTGATTGATTCAACTGCATTGGCTGAACAGGGGCAACACTGTTGCTCCATAGGCAGATGTTGAAACCTTCCATCTAGAACAGCTGAAGGTAGGGCATCAAAGCAAGCTGTAGAAAAAGCCCATCTATATTTGGCGTAATATTCGATACATAGGGGGCTGCAGCATTTCTTGACCATGGTTTTAGTGCACTCTAAAGCTTTAGCAGTAAGGGCAGCTCAGTTTGACTTTCAATTTCCAAGAGCAGCTATTGGACCAGTGATTTTGCTTTCCTCAGCCCCATCTCCAGAAGATGTTCTGGGTCGAACCTGAGACTGTTAAATAAAATAAAATAAAATACTGTAAGTTATTGTGTTAAGCATGTTTGTATTTTAAGTAAAAATGAAGTACCCATGTCACTTAGGCTGTAGCAGAGTGTGTGCAGAGTTCCTTGCAGCAGCAAGATGTTGGAGGAATCGTTAACCCCCTACCCAACCTCCTGTGGACCCACTTCCTGCTGAAGACAGAAAACTGAAGACAAGGGAAAATCTCAAAAGTCCAGACATTTATGGTCAATGGCCAGCTTCCTTTCTAAGAGTGAAGAGCTGATGTAGCCAATGCCATGCAAAGATCCATTTCTGATGTCAGAGGCTACTGTTGCCAATCAGAGGGTTATAAAATACAGTCTCACTCCCAGCAAGCATCTGGTAATGGTTCTGAACTTCCATGACAAATAGGTGGCCTGGCCCAAACCAGCTTGTCCTTTGTCCAAAAGGGCGTAACTCTGTCCAGAAATGAATAGGTCATTCTAACAAAAAACCATCAGGGGTCCAAGATCCCAGACACTCTTGGTGGTGTTCTTGCCCTAGCAAGGTTTTAGGGTTTCTGTCATAATGTGTCAGGGGTCCAAGATCCCAGACACTCTTGGTGGTGTTCTTGCCCTAGCAAGGTTTTAGGGTTTCTGTCACAATGTGTTGTGGTTAGGGTTTTTTTTTTTTTTTTTTAAATACCTCTTATTACCGTAGCATTAATATGTTATAAACAAAGGGCAAAGAGCAAACCATTTAAAAAAAAAAAAAAAACCTGGGATTGACAACTTGATAAATCATTTGTCCAAACATGATTTTGGAAAAGGCATAGCTTTACGAATCACATGCTGCATCAAAAAAAAAAAAGGTAAGCAATCCAGCATATATACAAATATGTGGCAAACTTGGATATAATTTTACAAATATACCCATCCCTCATGATGATCAAGCTTGATGGACCTTTAGCTAGTAATAAAGAGCTTCTTCATTCACTTCAACAGGGTACTGATCCTCACGTGCATTCCTTGGTATGCGTGGATTAGCAATGGGATACATGGACTAGCGTAGACTACACAGGAAGAAGCCTATATGTGAAGGAAAGCTTGTGTGCATCTGAATACACCCAGAATTTTAGACTGGGTAGGTGCAGGTGCTCTGCCGTAACATTGTCTTTTGTCTTCTGAATAGCACTGACACATGCACATGCATATACAGCACATGGACAGAGGTGGTCCCATCCTAAGGTTGCCAACCTCCAGGTAGTAGCTGGAGATCTCCTGCTATTACAACTCATCTCCACCCGATACAGATCAGTTCACCTGGAGAAAATGGCCACTTTGGCAATTGGACTCTATGATATTGAAGTCCCTCCCCTCTCCAAACCCCACCCTCCACAGGCTCCACCCAAAAAACCTCCCGCCGGTGGTAAAGAGGGACCAGGCAACCCTATCTCATCCTTTTTGACATCAGAAGAGTGCATGCAGTTCCTTACTGCGTGTACAAATATTACATGACCCTGAAGAAAATGACTCATACCCCTTTGGTGCTCTTATGTGTACTTTGGAGCCACACGCGGATGTGAATTGCACCAGAGACTGTGATAAGTCTATTATCTTGCTAACATGCTCAACATTTGAATTCTAACTTGTCAAAATATACTGTTTAAATCATCCCCGCTTGTCTGAATATAGAGACATCCAGGGACAGCATGTTAAGTGCTCAAACTTCCCTAAGCAAAAAAAAAAAAAAAAAGGTTGAAGAGCTGCAGGATTCACTTTCATTTGGAGAACCGAGAACAGTGGCTACTTATGGTGTCTTCATAAAACTGTTTATTTACAAATATTCCAACAGAGCCTACTGGAAGCAAACAGATCCCTGAACGCCTGCAGCAAAATTCCAGATAATAATAGCATAGACCTCTCACATTGTCTGGTTTCATTTTCCAAGGTGGGAGGAGATTAGGCAGCGAGGGGAAAGGATGCTTCAGTGTCAGCAGGTCTCTGTGACAGGGACTCTGGCCTTCTAGGTCTTGGAGAATTAGGGTTGACAACCTCCAAGTACTAGCTGGAGATCTCCTGTTATTACAACTGATCTCCAGCCGATAGAGATCAGTTCTCCTTGAGAAAATGGCTGCTTTGGCAATTGGGCTCTATGGCATTGAAGTTCCTCCCCTCCCCAAACCCTGCCCTCCTCAGGCTCTGCCCCCAAAACCTCCCACTGGTGGTGAAGAGGGACCTGGCAACCCTATGGAGAATATGCAAATCCCAATTGCATTTTTCTGTTATTGAGTTCTACTTTAAGCCAATCATTGCATGGTTCACTGGCTCTCTGACTATATTACTACAAGCCTCAATTGCCTGAGGTATTCTGGCACCACATGAATACTAAGTAGGATTGCCAGCTGTGGGTTGGGAAATACCTGGAGATTTTGCGGGTGGAGCCTGAGGAGGGCGGGGTTTGGAGAGAGGATGGGCTTCAATGGGGTATAATGCTATAGAGTCCACCTTCCAAAGTGGCCATTTTCTCCAGGTGAATTGATGTCTTTCACCTCTTTCAATTGATCCTCTTTCACCAGGTGAATTGATCTCTTTCACCTGGGGATCAGTTCTAATGGTGGGAGATCTGCAGCCACCACCCAGAGGTTGCCAACCGTAAAACTAGGCTAGGCAGACAGGTGAAATGCTTTGATTGTACCTTCTGTAAAGCAGGACAGGTAGGGGGAAATAAATGCTATGGCTACCTTCTCAGCAATAAATTGTAAAGTCTTGCAAACCCACTGGCTAGGGTTCCCATTTGCTTGTTTATGGTGGGAGACCTCCAGCCAATTGTAGCCCTTGTCCGCTGTTACTTAGCTGATCGACAGGCAGAAATTGGGGGCCAAAGGGAGACGCACAATCATATCAGAAACATTAAAAAGGAAAATAAGGCCTCATATACTTGCAGGAAGTTCTGCCCATAGAGTTCCTGACAATTTCCAGAGCTAGCCAGAAGTGATATGGATAGCTCTAGCAAGCACCAGATATGGTAATCTAACCATAGAGTCTTTGGTGATCACTTGAGCTACCATTGTCACTTCTGAGTAGCTTTAGGAATTGCCAGGAACAATATGGTTAGAACTTCTGGTGTGTAGCGAAGGCCTTCTTTTTCTTTTTTCTCCCTGGACTTTGCCTTCTCCCCGCCTTCTGCCAATTGCCAGACAGTGCCTGGCAATCCTATGTACTCACCCTGAAATAGATGGAGGGAAACACAGGCAGGGTTGCTGAGGCAATTGGGGACTAGTGTCTGGGAGACCCATAAGAACATAAGAAAGGCCCTGCTGGATCAGACCAAGGCCCATCAAGTCCAGCAGTCTGTTCACACAGTGGCCAACCAGGTGCCTTTAGGAAGCCCACAGACAAGACGACTGCAGCAGCACCATCCTGCCCATGTTCCACCGCACCCAAAATAATAAGCATGCTCCTCTGATACTAGAGAGAATAGGTATGCAGCATGACTAGTATCCATTCTAACTTAACAGCCATGAATACCCCTTTCCTCCATGAATATGTCCACTCCCCTCTTAAAGCCCTCCAAGCTGGCAGCCATCACCACATCCTGGGGCAGGGAGTTCCACAATTTAACTATGCGTTGTGTGAAAAAATACTTCCTTTTATCTGTTTTGAATCTCTCACCCTCCAGCTTTAGCAGATGACCCCGTGTTCTAGTATTATGGGAGAGGGAGAAAAACCTCTCCCTGTCCACTCTCTCCAAACCATGCATAATTTTATAGACCTCTATCATGTCTCCCCTCAGCCGCCTTCTTTCCAATCTAAACAGCCCTAAGCGTCTTAACGGCTCCCTATAGGACAGTTGCTCTAGTCCCCTAATCATTTTGGTTGCTCTTTTCTGCACCTTCTCAAGCTCTGTAATATCCTTTTTTAGGTGTGGTGACCAGAACTGTACACAGTATTCCAAGTGTGGTCTCACCACAGATTTGTACAAGGGCAGTATGATATCAGCAGTTTTATTCTCTATTCCTCGTCTAATTATAGCCAGCATGGAATTTGCCTTTTTTACAGCAGCCACCCACTGGGTTGACATCTTTATTGAGCTATCCACTACCACCCCAAGATCCCTTTCTTGGTCTGTCGCTGCCAGTACAGATCCCATCAGTGTATATGTGAAGTTGGGATTTTTTGTCCCAATAAGCATCACTTTACACTTACTCACATTGAATCTCATTTGCCATTTTAATGCCCATTCTTCCAGTATGCAGAGATCCTTCTGGAGCTCTTCACAGTCCGATTTTGTTTTAACCACCCTAAATAATTTGGTGTCATCTGCAAACTTGGCTACTTCACTGTTTAACCCCCAACTCCAGGTCATTGATGAACAGGTTGAAAAGCTCCGGTCCCAACACAGATCCCTGAGGCACCCCACTGCTCACATCCCGCCATTGTGAGAACTGACCATTGATTCCTACTCTCTGCTTCTTGTTTTTCAGCCAGCTCTCAATCCATAAGTTTGAATACCCAAGTTTGAATACCCACTCTGACATGGAAGCTTGCTAGATGACCTTGGGTCAGTCACACATTCAACCCCATGAAGTTGTTTCAAGGATAAAATGGAGGAGAGGAGAATGATATAAGCTGCTTTAGGTACCATTTGGAAGACAGGTGGGCATTAATGGTTAGAAATAAATAAATAAATAAATGGAAGATATACAGGCTTTGATCCCCAAGCTGTATGACAGGCAGCCCACTTGTCCTGTAGACAGACCTGGGGATGGATTGTTTATTTATTGTACAAATATATTTCACAGAGAGGCCATACAAGCAAACCAAACCAGGCAAGGTATAAGAGGTCCGTGATAAGGAAATCGCTGATCATCTCTGATTCAGGAACTGAGCTCTCTCAGTTGTAAGTTTATGTAAAAGCACTAAGCAGCTGCCCCTGTTTCTAGCTCCTTCCCTGGCAGGGAGAAAAGGTAGTTCATATGGGGGCATGAAAGGGGGACACCCCTAACACCTCCCACATGTTATCCTGGTGCTTGAGGCATATTTTTTCCTCACCAGGCTCCAATAACAGAAGAGAAATTCTTGGAAGAACAATGGTGAAAGAAAGTGAGTGCAACCATTTAAGGCCGAGGTGCAGCATCTACATTTGCTGATGCTTCATTTTTGTAAGATGACCCAGACTCTTCTAACCACTAATTGAAGATCCTGAGAAAGAGCAAAAAGCTCTTTCATGTCTTTCTATACTTGCTCTAAGTGAGAATTGCAATCGTCTGAAAAACAGCAGTATTTTTCTCTAGTAGCTCAAAGTTGTGAGGAAGGATCCTATGGTTCAGCTTTTACACCTCACATTTCCCACTGAAAAATAGCAACTTTATAAGGCAGCTTATTTTTTTAAAAAAATGTGCATCAGCATATAAAACAGCTAAAAACTAATACAACAATAATAACCATAAAAACAATTGATTTGATTTCAAATTATGGCAAGCTTTACTTCCTATGTGAAAGAATATATCTCATGGTTTGTTTAAAATGGCATAGTGTCCTGCTTCAAATATACCTTTTTTTGCTACATTCGACAGACTTCAGCAATCACTCTGTCTTCCTAAATTTAAAGCTGGTAAGAGGCCCTCAGACTTTTATCAAAACTTCTAAAATAAGAATTGTTTAGAGAAGATAATTCTAGTCTTCTTGTAATAAAGCGCTATAGCAAATAGATGAATATAAATACCAGACAGATGGACCACAATCACAAACAATAACAAAGTGAGAATAGTTCATCTCCAAGGTTCTTTTTGATCTAACATTCAGTATTATTGAAAAACCAATAACTTTCATTGTGAATCTAAGTCTCTCCCATTGATTCTCAATACAGTGTTGTATACAAGACCATTTTTCATTGTTGTGATGTTAATGGATTCTTACAAGGCTACAGCTTTAAAATTAGAGGCTCAAGGCAACAAGATGAACAGTATGCTGAAAAGGTCAGGACAAAGTGTACCAAGATGCCTCCATATGTGATATGATAATTTGATATACAAACATTAAGTGTCCTCTTTAAGGTTTCACTAAGGGCCAACTGCACGTTGCATTGTTTATGAGTTAGCCGCAATATTGCAGCTGTGAGTTCTCAGTGGCAACTCCATTTAAAAGTGCTGCAGGGGCCCAATTCAGATTGGGACTAGGGTTCCCAACACTGCCTTAGCAAATGTCGGGAGATTTTGGGGGTGGAGTTTGGAGAGGATGTGATATCATTTCTGGGTGACTTTCTAGGCTGCCTCCCTTAGTCTCTATGGTCTTTACCATAGAGACTGGGGGAATCCTAGAGTGCCAATATTTGGAAGCCATATTTTCTCCCACTTCTCAATTTCTCAGGGGTGAGAATTTGGAAAATTAGGGCTAGGGGTAGGTATTTTCCCATCCTGGTAAATGGGAGTCCTAATTAGTACTGCAGCATGGGAGAGGAGAGGCTGTTTTGTTCTCCCCTACACAATTTTCCCAAGCTGCAATGGCGAGGGATTTTTTCCTCATCAGAGGGCTGAAGCCCCCCCCCCCCCGAGCTGTTTTGGCTTGGAAAGATTGTGTGTGTGTGTGTGGGGGGGGGAGGCAGGAGCCCCTTATCCCCCCTGCCACAGTCCTGATCCAAATTACCCCAATGAAGCACTTTTAAATAGAGTTGCCCCAGGAACTCACAGCTGCAATATACTTAGGGTTGCCAGCTCCAGGTTGGGAAATACCTGGAGATTTTGGGAATTTCAATGCCATAGAGTCCAGTTGCCAAAGCGGCCATTTTTTCCTGGTGAACTGATCTCTATCGACTGGAGATCAATTGGAATATCAGGAGATCACCAGCCAACACCTGGTGGTTGGCAACCCTAAATATAGCTGTAAATCCCTGTGGCTAACTTGTGACCAATATCATATGTAGTTTGACCATAAGAATACGCAAAGACTCCAGTGTATTTTAAGTGTTGGGGTCTGCTTGGTCAGGACCATTGCTAGCTTTCTCACTACAAGGGGCTGTAATATTTCTAGGTGGGCCAGACACTCCCCAGCCAATTTGCATGCACACAGAAGCAGGGGGGAAGAGTTGCTTCCCAAGGCTAAAGAAATTGGCCATTTCTGCTTTAAGTGATCCCTTATCACTTCGACAAAGGGAGTTCTGACTCTTGAAATCTCATACCCTGAAAATCTCGTTGCTCTGTAAGGTGCTACTGGACACAAATCTACCTTATCACTTCTGATCATCTAGTCATGCTCACAAAGGAGCTAAAGAGCAACTTTTGTTTTACCAACATTCCCCTCTGTAGGGTATATGAGGTATAGGGTTTTGGCCTAACTGGTTGCTGGCACACCACCCAGTACGTGACGTAGAAAACTACGTCGCCCAGGCCTTGAGGAGGCAGTCCGGGGCCTGGCTGGCACACCACCGCTCATAAAGGCTGCCTTTGTTTTTAGCTAGCAATTGATAGAGTTCATTTGTCTTAAGCAAACGATACAGCAAGGTTTCCAGCATCTTCAGTAGAAATGTATCAAACATGCTATGCTTGAACTCTTGGCAAGGCTCATGGTGTCCTAGTAAACGGTCCGCTTCCGAGATTGAACTCTTGTCTCAAGTTTTTTCAACCCCCACACCCCTCTCCCTCCCAAAAAAAATTAAGTTCTAGGTGGGGCAAAACAGTGGTCCAGGAAACTTCCAGTGCTCCACTAAACCCACCCTGGCTACAACCCTGTATGGAATGTATTGTGCTGGGAGAACATTGAAGTAAATGGAGATAACTGTAGCCTAACGGGTTGCCAATCTCCTGGACTGGTCATGGCAACCCCGGCAGATGTGTGCAGCAGCCTCTCCAGACCAAGTGGCAAGCCTGTGCCGCCATGGAAAGGACTTCTCTTCATCCCTCGAAACCAGCAGTCAAAGAGCAGCAGCCAAAGTAGTCCCTCCAGCAAACCAGAGGGCAACCATGTTCCTGTGTATCCTGCTCTAGTGAAAGCCATATTGTAGGGAATAAGTCCAGGCATGTAGCCTGCACCAGCACCCCCCCCCCTTGCAACATCGGACTAGTTCAGCAAAGCCATTCAGCAGACATTAAGATAACAATGACTCGCTCTTCAGCAACGATCTCCAGACATTAGCAGTGATCGCACCTTTTGTTTCAAGCCATTAAGCCAATCAGTGAGACTCCTGACTTCTCCTGGGATTGCAAAAGCCATTGGAATTATAATAGATTTCCAAATTCTCACTACCCCACAGCTTAATCCTTTGTCACCTTTTTGCCACCTGGGAACCTAGGAGGAGTTCTCCCCGCCCCCAGAAAAACAGTATAACTGCAATGCTCCCAGCCCACTCTCTCTCTCCCTTGGGCCTTCCCCTCCATACTGCCTGGCACTCTGCCAGAGGGGGTGTTCATGCTTGGACACCTAGCCCCCCCGTCCCCTTTTTATCCCCCAAAGCTGCATGGAATTCAGGACGGACAACTACTCTGAAGAGAGGTGCAGTATATTTCCTCCTCTGCCTTCCACATGGCAAAACTCTCTTTATTCCTCTCTTTGATTCCTAGACTCTGTATGTTATGTGATGTGTATGTGCAGTTTTGTATGTGCGTGTGAACATATAATCTGAGTAAATTCCTTTTAACCTAATTCCATTGCTTCTGCCTCTTTACTGGTCATGGTATGGACTCTGGTAGATAAAGGTTGCATCCCTGCTCAAGTTATGCCCATTGCCGGTTATTGATTCGCTAATTTCCCCATATAACAATTCATAACCGGGCATTTTGGCTAACAGATTATTGGTGGAGATAGCGGGGCAACCCTGTGAGCATTTCAGGCACACAGACGTAGGAGAAAGTCCATGACCTTGTAAATTTGGCAAGGAAGCGCGTGTGTGTATGTGTGTGTGGCTCTAGAGAGCACTGTTTTGTGGGTTGGCTTTCCCCCCTTCATCTCTGCCCACCACTTGTCTCAGCCGCCCGCCGGGCCACCTTCCCGGCAATGCCAGGGAGACGGGTGTGTGTCGCCCTGGGAACCGCATCTCTTTCTTGAGATTCCCCATTTTGAATGGCTATCTGGGATGGGTTACTGCAGAGTAGGTTTTGCACGTAGACATCCTGCACCTACACGTAGGCAAATATAATATCCCCTTCCTGGAAGATCGCTCGATAGGAAAAACCTCCCCCCCCCCATTTTGCTAGGGTTAAAATACCCGCCCCCAGTTTCTTTTAAGCGGCCAGGAGAGCCCAGATTCTAAACACTGCAGAATCTGCCCAGTGGAAGCCTGCTTAGTAAATACAGCAGGAGTCCATTTCAAACTGGCCAGGAGAGCCAGGAGCCAAGGATATAACTCAGAACCCCCTAGCAGAGACTTTGCAGCAAGGGCTAAGCAAAGGGATAGCTTATGCACCCCCCCCCCCACAGATTAAAAGAGCCTTACCCTGGTGGGTGGCAAGACTTTCCAGAGAGTGAGTATAGTCTTTTCAGGACTGGACAAAGTAAATAGCCCCAAGTCCTGCAGATACTTCAGTGCCAGAGTAGCCAGTCTTTTTGAAAGTGGGGAAAAAAAATTCCCCACTTCTGCCAAGGTTTTGCAGACTGAAACAGAACACAGGTAAAACTATTTTGGCAGTTCTGGTAAGACTCCCCAGAGAGAGAATAAGTCTATTGGAGACCAGGAAGGTGAACTTTCCTGTGTGTCCAACAGCACAAGTTAGCAATCTTGCCAGGGAAGGTGCAAGTGCCTGTCCCCTCTGCGGAAACTTTTTTTTTTGAGAGCTTGAAACCGGTTCGCATTAAAAATGAGCCCCCTGTTTAAACATGCCCCGGAACCTGATGAACTAGAGAAATGGCTCTCCAAGAAGGGCGAATGCCCATGGAAAGCAGGAGCCTTCCAGGGCCCCGATCCTATGGCCACCTTGAAGGAAACCTTAACAGTTTTCTGTAATAAGGAAAAACCGTCTTCCTCAAAAAAGGGCAGATTAATTGCCTGGGGTGTCTTCACGGCATTCCAGGATTGCATGACCATGCTCAAGGAATCACACAGAGCTTTTGATGAAGCTGAGCAACTCTCAGCCCAGGTCCAGCAGCTAACTGCTGAGAACCAGCGTATGGAGCTCCTGCTCAATACGGAAAGCCAGCAAATGGCACTCGAGAAACAAAGCCTAACCAAAGTCCTCCTTAAAACTGGGAAAGAAAAAGATGAGCTTGCTCTGCAAGTCCATCACCTTACCCAGCAACTAGAAGCGGCAAAAGCCCAAACGGATGAAGCTACCCAAGCTGCCAGCTTTCTAGCAAATCAAACGCAGCAAAAATATGAGGCTGCTTCCCATGAAGCATGCCAAAGGGAAATCAACTCCCTCAGAGATAAATTAGGTCTCAAACAGGCGCTGATCAGCACTCTGCAGCCCCAGCAAATGGAGTCTCTCCCCATACATTCCATTTTTGGAGAGAGCGAGACTTTTTATGCCCCCCAGCACTCCCCCAACGTTGCCCCTGTTGTAGATCCACTCCCCATCAATCCGGTTTCTACCCGGAAAGTGCAAACCACTGTTAGACAGGAGGATCTGGTTAATAAGGAGATTAAGGAAACTAAGCGATGGACAGTGGAGGAATTAAAAACCATAGCCTCCTACGTGGGCCCCTTTAACCAAGACACAGCAGTCTCATGGCTCGCAACGGTTTCCGCCTCCTACCCCACAGCTGACGAGGCTGACTTAACTGCATTAGCTCTGCAATGTACCTCTCTCAATGAGCAGGCACGGCTCTTCTCATTCATTGCCAGCCGTAAGTTGCGCAACAAACCGGTGCTGGACTGGATGAGGGAGGTGCTGGAATTCATTAAACCCGGAGAAACGCCCCCAATCCTCTTTTGCAAAGAGCACCAAGCTCCAGAAGAGGACCCTGAGGCATATGTAATGCGCAAACAGCTGCTGGCACGCTTAGCTAAGATAGTCAATAACGATCCACATGGAGAGCCAGACTACAATGATAAAAAATTCACAGAGCCGTTAGTGAAGAGGTTGAACCGCGACACCAGATTTATGGCCAACCTGATATATGTGGGGGACATGACCTGGGAAGGAGTAAAACAGAAAATTAGAGATGCGGCTGAGCTTCAAAGAATAATACAAGCCGAAACCACTGAGGAAGGGGAGCACCCTCCAGAACTTATCCAGGCCACCACATATTACAATATCAGCCCCCACTCTCAAGCCAGCCCAGATCAGACTCCACAGCATTCACAAAAGAGAGGTTGGAACCAAATTCAGGGAAAAGGGGCAAGCCGAGGCTGGAGAGAAAGAGGCTCGCGTTTTAAACACTCGCAGCCTTCTTCCTTCCATTCTCGGAAACCCTACCCCACAGGCGACTCTCGCCCAGCCAACTCCCTTCCAAACGCTCCCTCCTTGCCTGCAGAGACAGGGCACAAAGCAGAATTCCCACAGCAACGCAGGTCTTCTGTGTATAAGCCCTCCTCCGCTGCAGGTCAGGATCCCCTTCGATCAATGGCATGGGGTCGCTTGCAAAGCAGAGGGGCAAACATGGAGAGCTTTTGCATGCAGCCCACAGCGGTCTTACTCCGCGCTCTTGCTGATCTAGACAGCCCCGCTCCAACCACTGACCCTACCACTAAAGGTCTTCCCCTTAAGGGAATGGACAGAATCAAAAGACTAATTCGAACCCAGAACCAGCTAAAAACCTTAACGGAAGTGAACAAGGCTCTTAAATTGGAACTAGCCCATAGGGAAAATAAAATCCAGGAATTAACAAAGTTTACCAAGGAACGAGATTTGGAGACTGAGAGTCTCACCAAGAAAAATCAGGACTCCGATGTTCTTAAAGCCACAGAACAAATCCAAACTGACTTTGATACAACACACCTCCAACTAGAAAGGAACAGAGTGGAGACTAACAATTTAAAATCACAACTGCAAAGTGTTCTGGAGTGCCATAGAACCACAGAGGCTAGATTACAAACTCTAGAGAAATCCTACTTGGAAATGGAGTCAAAAATGTTACAAGGTGGCAAAGCAAAAGCAGGATTTCCAGTGGCAGAGGTAGTCCTGAAAGAAACAGGACTGGCTGCCAAATCTCAGGCAGGCTCCTCACTTCCAAGTGCCCTGGAAAAGAAAATTAAGTGCAAACCAGCCATTCAGTCAGACCAGAATTCTGACTCAAGTCAGCCTCTTCCTCTTCCCAACCTTACAAGCCTAAATGGGAGAGGATGCAAAGTGGAACCTTCAAGGACCAACACAAAAACTATGCCTCAGAGCCTCCCAGGACTGAAGCAGCATATTTGGGAGAGCTATTCACCCTTAGTGCAAGAGAAAGGCTGGAAAGCACGGGTCCAGAACACACCTTTTTTCTTACTGGACCCACTCAATACATGGAAAGGACCACAGCCCTGGTGGAAGAAGCCACCACAAACATGGCAAAGTCTTGAATTTGTGTTTTATTTAACCCTTGCTTTACAGAATTCACTTGGATATACACAGACTCCTCTGCCTGTCTTCTAAAAGGAACTCTGTGTAGGCACAGAGATGCAACCTCATTAGGAATATAGTTCGTGTGCCATGATTTTTATTTTATAGGTGTTCTGAAAGAAGCTAATACCTCATGTGTTGTATTTTGCTTTAATCCTTTTACTTTGAGTCTAACGTTTTAAATTCATTCTAAGTTATTGTTGATAGTTCAAATGTTTTCAACTTTGTTTTTCAGCAAACAAATTTATAGAGCTGTTCTAAACAAGCACCCTAGTGGAACAGCTTCTTGGTTTCTCTAATTTTGTGTTTCTTTCTTAAGTGTGTACCTTTCTTGAAAGTGTGACTGTGTTATCTTGACCTAATCGATCTAGTTGTGTTATTGCTAGCAATCTGCAGATATTTCTTATAATCCGGTACCCCATGGTGATCACCTTTAGTTTAATGATTTTTCTATTTGAAGAGTTTGCAGTTTTCTTGTCTGTCATGATGTGCAGTTGTAATGAAACCTCCCTGGGTCAGAGAAGTCTATCTGGCACAGGAAAAGAATAGTTATGTAACGTGTTTTTCTCCTACAGGAAATAGAGTTGCGTGTGTGGTAAATATGATAAATCGATATTTAGGGTACATGCTTTTGTGAAGATCCGGCCAATCTCACAGAAACATCTGCCTTGGTTCCCCAAAAGTACAATGCGGTTTGCGCAAAATTGGCATGGGGCACCAAATGGAAATATTCAAGGGAGTGCGCTCCCCCAAGTGCCTGTATGTTTGCAAGTGAAACTAGTATGTGTGTGTGTCAATGCCCCTTCCCACGGTACCTGGGAAAAGGCAAGGAAACCATTTCAGTGTACACATAGGATAAGTTATAAAAATAAGGTTAATTTTACTGCGCAGTAAAAATCTCCTGTTTAGTAAATGGTAGTATATTTGTAAACCTAGATTCTGCCTTTTGTAAATATGTGAAAAGTGAATAATGAAGGGGAGAGGCCGGTGCTCTGCCCCTCCCCCCAAAGCTCCCGGCCCCTCTTCATTCAGTTTTATAGCTTTTATTACTGTGTTGGAGAAACATGAAGGTGAAAGTATGTTGACCTGGTGTGAGGAAAGAAGGTGTTTAGCATATAATAGATAAAAGGATGGCTAATGCTTGGGACTGCAGCCCATAAGCAGCAGCCAAAAAGGATTGTATTGTTATAAGAAGGTCAGTGAAAATTTTTGAAGTGAACATGAATAAGATGGTCTCGAGAGTGGTAACTAAAAATAAGGTGGGGCTGCAATCCTAAATGATGCAGCAGCTGAATGAGTTCATCCAACATGGTAATAATCTGTAATCCAAGCAATAGGATTCCCCCCCCCCATTTTATTTTTATTTTTGTTCCTCTAAAATGTTAGGGTTGTTTCCAGGAAAACGGCAACCCGGGTTCTCTCTAGCCCCCTGAAGCAGCCCCCAAGCTCTCATTTTAGTTGCACGTTTTGGTTCTAGCCTGTCATGGCAGATCCCATTAATGCAGCTCAATGTACATAGTGCGCTCTGCACAAGCACCAAGGCACCATCGCCTTGTGTCCCTTTTTTTGGATTCCTCCCCCTGCAGGAACCTTGTGATTTGCTCAGTTTTAGCAAACTCACACCAGGACCTCACTAAACGAGAAAGCCAGGTGCTCTATTTTTAAAAGATGGATTTTTGCTTTAATTTGGTAAACAGTTTTGAATTCGATTTTTTGTGTGGATAACCCCTGAGTATCAAGACTCACCAAAATCTCATTAGGAACAGGGGAAGCCCCATTGCTCTCCCTCCCCTCGCTCTTTAGACAAACTGGAACCCACCCCAGCTTTCAAAGTACACTCTGCACATGCCCAGTGGTGCCGCAAAGCCTTCTGGCGCGGGGTGCACCTCACGGAAACAATCCTTTCCTCCTCATACATTCAGAGGAAAGGAGGGGGGGAGAAGATCTCCAATCTACTTTTTATTTTTGAACCATTTTTATTTTTGAATTTGGAACTCTTTAAAGTTGAGAAATATTTGAAGTTTATACCTGATTTGAAGTCGAGTTGAAGTTTTTACTCGATTTGATGTTGATTTGAAGTTTTTGACTTTGGACTTTTTTGAAGAGAGAAATATCAGATTTTGAGCTGGGTTCATTTTCTTTTGAATTGTTGTATGATTTTGGTCTTTTTTCTGTTTTTGAAGTTATTTTTGAGAATTTTGAAAAGCCCTGCTTTTTGTTTGTTTCAACCTAGCTTCTTCATTCCCTGGCATGCTAACAAGGCTATCTGGGATATGAAGGGGGGTGGAGAAGCAAACCGCCACTGGAAGGGTCTCTTCCTTCCCCTCTTGTGATCTTGTAATACAATTACCTGGTATTCATTAACAGTCTTGTCCATGCCAACCAACCAGGAGAACCGGGAAGAAGAGTAACCCCCCACCAATTGTGTTCTGTTTACAGTGTTCAACTTTCTCTCCTTTAAGAAACCTCAATGCTTTATGCTTACTACAATGTGTGTACTGTCTTTGGTTATTAATGGCAGCCTACAGAAGGCTGCTCCCTGATATTTTCTAACCTGTTCCTAACAACACTTGTCTCTATCATATGAATACCTGCCTGCTTTGTAAGAAACCTAATAGCAACCAGGTACTCCCTCCCCTTGGGAAACAAGGGAAAGAGGAACAAAATGTCTTCATGCTCTATTTTAGCTTTGCAACTCTGCTCTCAGCAACCAATGCTAGTTATGTATGCCTGCTAGTCCCTATTTGGCTAGATTTCTCCCTGCAAGGGCCCCTTCTACTGGAAGAGCTGACTGCATTCAGCTCTCTCCGCCCCAATGATTTTTTTTTATTGTTTGCCTTGCTGTAAGGTGCAATGCTAGCGCAAAGCACCTCCCAAGCCATCAATGTATCTAAGTAATATTGTTAAGTATGCAAGCCTCTGCTCCCGAGCACCCACAACTACTGCTGGAACTCCCTGCTGTATGCTCCTCCGTTGTTCCTCTATGCCACCTCCAGGCAGGAGGCTCCTGGTCAACAACAATCCTGCTGCAGCCAGCCTGTGGGCAAGGTGCCCCAAAGGTCGCCAAAGGAGGGAGGGTAATCAACAATGGGCTTGCGAGAATGCACAGGGAAGGGAACAACTAAGAAATCTTTCCTTGCTAACAGGGCATGATTAAAAACTGGATCTCTGCTTTAAAACCAAGTGTCTCCTCCTTCCATATAGCCAGGGGAGCAGTCAGTTTCTGTGTAACCCTCGTATCTATGCATTGCTGTAACCGGTTCAAGTGGGACCCTGCGCTGATATTAATATCCAGGGCTCTCTCTTGTGCCAACCTCCTGGACAGACCTGGACATGCCCCAAAGAAAACATCCAAGATCCAGCGGCCACTGCTTTGATTGCTCTCGCCAAGGAGGGAGAGGGGTGATTTCATATGTGTATTCTTCAATGTGTACAATACAGGCTGCAAGGGACTGCCCCTTGGAGCCACTATGTTTGTTTTGCCTAGTTTAAGTCTGTGAATCTCCCATATGTTTTAATATCATTGTGTAGTAACCCCCAGACCTTTCATGCATAAGGCCCTAGTCCCCTACAACTAGAGACATGCACTTTCTGTGTGAATTTTCTTTGAGGTTTAAGTCTTTATTTTTTCCAAATAAAATCATTTTCTTGCAAATCATATGATCAAGAATGAAAGTAAGATATGCAGTGCCCGAGCCAACCTGCCTTGAGAAGAAGAGCCAATTCCAGCCGGTTGAAAGCAACCATTAAGATTTTGTTTAACCCTTCCCCGACTGTAGAACTTTGAGCTCTTTTGAGACTCCAGGGGGGGAGATGCTATGCTTTTCCTTTTTCCACGATGCATTCGGAAACCAGCAGGTTGGTTTTTTTTTCTTTTTTCTTTTGTTAACTATCCTTTACTTCAAGTGCACAGTTTTTTTCTCCTGCCAGCAATCATGCCCAAGGTTTTTTTTCTCTTTGCACAATATTTAACCATGTCATTCTTTAATCATTAAGTGCCTGTATGATATCTATATTCCAGATTTTAGTTTCATAGTTTAGAAATGTAATTTGAGCTTAGTAAGAGCATTGCTTTATTTGCTGTTTATCAGTATTGAATGTATTGAAAATTGAACCTGCTGCATTGAGCCATCCAATGTAGTTGTTTTAAATAGGCTTCCAAATTCAAGAATTCATATTCCTCTCTAAAGTGTACTGAGTTCCATAGGCAGTCCCCTTTTTAATCTGGCCTGGTTTTAGACTAGTCAAATGGTTCCCAGACCCCTTTGGCTTGTGCATCTCAGGTTTATGCATCTTCAATCAAGGTCTTCAAGCAAGTATCCAGGTTGTCTTCTCCAGTTGTGTTGACATCTCCACTAGAAGTGTCGACGTCAACAAGGGGCGGAACTGTAGCCTAACGGGTTGCCAATCTCCTGGACTGGTCATGGCAACCCCGGCAGATGTGTGCAGCAGCCTCTCCAGACCAAGTGGCAAGCCTGTGCCGCCATGGAAAGGACTTCTCTTCATCCCTCGAAACCAGCAGTCAAAGAGCAGCAGCCAAAGTAGTCCCTCCAGCAAACCAGAGGGCAACCATGTTCCTGTGTATCCTGCTCTAGTGAAAGCCATATTGTAGGGAATATGTCCAGGCATGTAGCCTGCACCAGCACCCCCCCCCCCTTGCAACATCGGACTAGTTCAGCAAAGCCATTCAGCAGACATTAAGATAACAATGACTCGCTCTTCAGCAACGATCTCCAGACATTAGCAGTGATCGCACCTTTTGTTTCAAGCCATTAAGCCAATCAGTGAGACTCCTGACTTCTCCTGGGATTGCAAAAGCCATTGGAATTATAATAGATTTCCAAATTCTCACTACCCCACAGCTTAATCCTTTGTCACCTTTTTGCCACCTGGGAACCTAGGAGGAGTTCTCCCCGCCCCCAGAAAAACAGTATAACTGCAATGCTCCCAGCCCACTCTCTCTCTCCCTTGGGCCTTCCCCTCCATACTGCCTGGCACTCTGCCAGAGGGGGTGTTCATGCTTGGACACCTAGCCCCCCCCCCGTCCCCTTTTTATCCCCCAAAGCTGCATGGAATTCAGGACGGACAACTACTCTGAAGAGAGGTGCAGTATATTTCCTCCTCTGCCTTCCACATGGCAAAACTCTCTTTATTCCTCTCTTTGATTCCTAGACTCTGTATGTTATGTGATGTGTATGTGCAGTTTTGTATGTGCATGTGAACATATAATCTGAGTAAATTCCTTTTAACCTAATTCCATTGCTTCTGCCTCTTTACTGGTCATGGTATGGACTCTGGTAGATAAAGGTTGCATCCCTGCTCAAGTTATGCCCATTGCCGGTTATTGATTCGCTAATTTCCCCATATAACAATTCATAACCGGGCATTTTGGCTAACATAAACTACTACTAACACATCCAGCGAACAGCAAAAACATGTTCAGTTTAGTATAGCTTGAGCTTTTCCCCTTTCCTTTCCTTTTTAAAAAATAATGTTTTCTGGAACAATGAACATGTATTTAAAAGGACTAATTATCGATGAAGAAAAAAAAATATTCATGTGAAAACCAATCAATCCAAAGTAGCATTTTAATCAACTGAAACTGTTTGCAATTTTTTTTACACACAAAACAATAACAGCATGCTTTTACGAATGAAAACAACAAAATGTTTTTTCAAAGTTTCTAGTATATAACCATTTCAGTTAATATAAATATAAAAATCATCTTTTCACGTATAGAAACTCTCAAACTTCCCTGGGAAATCTTATTTTAAACATCTCTGCTTCAAAACAAACAATACTGACTGTCTTACATAAGCTCATTTTGGCCTTCAGTTTCAGGAGAGTGGGATGTATTTTGATGGTTGTTAAGCTGTATGATTTTGTTTCTGTGTTAGATTACTCTCCAAAACTGGCAATTGAAGACAATTCAGAAAAGATTTAGAGGGAAAGGGTCTTTACCCATCTGGAAAAAAACCCTGGAAAGGTAAGATTGGCTCAATTATATTAGTAGTTTAGCTGAAATAAAGGTCAGTATTGACATCCTGAAATATTTTTAAGATGCAAAACAGAAAATATCTTCAGGGTTTTTTAACCACTTTGCTCAGTTATAGCTATGAAATATATATTGAAACTTTGGTTCTGTTATCAACAGAATGACTCGTAGTCTTTACATTTAATAGAGTCCTTTGGGATTGGGCTGACGGTTTCTGGGACTGACACAATGTATGTAGTCCCATGGATTTCAATAAACGTACTTTTGTTCACATAAATGATGAGAAAATATATGCTGCTTAGTCAACTAGTTAATGACTCAGTAAATGGCCATACAAACATAGAATTCACTACTTTGCATGCCTAACAGTGCAAGCCTAAACAGTTACACCCTTTTAAGCCCATTGACTTCAGTGGTCTTAGAGGAGTGTAACTGCTTCAGATTGCCCTGTACGACTTGGATCCCAAGGATAGGGTTGCCAGGCGGCTGCCCCAGCCCTGCCCCTTAAAACTTCCCACTGATTGGGAGGGGGACCTGGCACAACCATACCCATGGAGGATTTCCAGATAAAGATGAGTTTTCAGTTAATTTTTTTTTCCGTTGTAAAGGGTTCTGACTGCACTGAAACACCCACATGCCTAGCTATTCACACATGCACACAACACAGAGGCCTATTTTACCTTTTGGTGACTCAAGGCACAGGGAGGCAGGGGAACAGGATTCAGGGGGGCATAAGGTGTCGCAGATTATACTGGAGATGAGGGACCCCAAAACTGCAGGTGTGTGTGTGTGTGTGGGATGTTGGTGGTGGCAAGGAAAGGGTTTCCCAGAAGGGGTCTGTGAAACCTAACATACACATAAGTGAGGAACTAAGCCCTCTTGGGGTCTTGCTGGCTGAGAGAAAGAGATGGAGGTATTGAGAGGGCGAAGGTCCGTACCATGTATCTTAAATGCTGCTCCTGGGTGACAGGGAATCACCAAGAACAGCCTGAGGGAGGAGTCAGAGGTCTGCAGTGTGTTTGCATGTGTGTGTGAAATCTAGGGTTGCCAGGCCCTCCCTTGCCACCAGGAGGGGATGGGGGGTAGGGTTGTAAGCTCCAGGTTGGGAAACTGGAGAATTGGGGGTGGAGCCTGGGAAGGACAGGGACCTTAGTGGGGTACAATGCCATAGTCTGTAATCTCTAGTCTGGAAATGAGCTGTAATTTCACCGACCTCAGAAGGATGGAAGGCTGAGTCAACCTTGAGCCTGCTACCTGAAACCGACTTCCGTCGGAATTGAACTCAGGTTGTAGGCAGAGCTTTTGACTGCAGTACTGCAGCTTAACACTCTGGCCACGGGGCTCCTATACAAAGTGTTTAAGAATAGGCTAGCATAATGCTGGCCCTAATGGAAAAGAAACCACTTTAGCTAAGTATTGTTGTGTTCCAAGCCAAGTTATCTACCTTGGAGTTCAGTGTTAAACAATAAACCATTATGTTGAAAGAAACTGGGTGTTTGTTCTTGCTCCACTACACTATCGATTCAACCCAAGTCTACGTTTCAAGGATCTCAAAAGCAGGGCTTAGATAGACTCCTAGAATGCTGCTGCAAATCAGAATAGACAATATTGGACTTGATGGATCAATCAGCAGTGAGGCAACTTCATAAGTATCTACTGTGAAGAACATTTTAAAAAATTGCTTGAGATTATGAATAGGCAAAGAGAATGCAGTCAGAAACAACCATGAGGCCACAATAGGCTGATTGGCATAATCTTAATTAATTTTCCAGGTCACCAGTCTATATACAGCTTGTTAAACAGCTTTTAATGTAAACAAAATTAAATCCCAAAATACAGACTGCAATCTTTCTTACCTATGCAATTCTTTATGATGGAATGAAGAATATGCCTGGTTTGTTCAATGCAGTTGCTTCAAGAATCAATGCCGGCATGAAGACAGATGGCACTAGCAACAGGAATTCTCACTTTCTTTTAATCAAAGCCTTTGATTCATATGCACTAAACTGGGTGGTATCTGTTCTTCTTCCTGCATAGCTGTGAAAATGTAACAGTTCAGAGGGATGGATCTTCAAGCTGTTAGATTCAAATTCTCAATCACCGTTAATCTCTTGCAAAAGAAGAGAGATTAATACAAGGTTTCAGGCCCAGGAAAGTTTATGAGGCTAGCTCATGGGAACTGAATTAGTCCTAAAGTGTTATAGAGGTTAGTGAGATGTCTATTATGACAAGGTGCTTTTTTGGTCCAGAATAACAAGACTAACATAGCCTCTTCCTAAAGTAGGTTACTGTTGTGGTGAGCATGGGATGTTTTGAAGTGCTAATCACTAAGAAGCAGCAAAGAATAATGAAAAGTATAGATCTAAATTTACTTATTTAGATATTTATCCCCTGCATTTCTCCCCAATGGGAATCCAAAACAATTTCCAACACTGTTCTCCCCTTTTCCATTTTATCCTCACAACAAAAACCCTATGTTGTTAATTACACAGAGTGAGTGACTGGCCCAAGGTCACCCAGTGGGCTTCAGGGCAGATTGGGGATTCCTCCCCAGTTCTCGTGCATGTGTGTGTGTTTTGCCGTCAAGTCACAACCCATAGGGTTTTCAAGGCAAGAGAGGTTCAGAGGTGGTTTGCCATTGCCTGCCTCTGCATCGTGCCCTGGTATTAATTGGAGGTCTCCCATACAAATACTTGCCATGGTCAAGGCTGAGAGTGTGTGACTGGCCCAAGGTCACCCAGTAAGTTTCCATGACAGAGCAAAGATTCGAACCTGGGTTTCCCAGATCTTAATCCGACACCTTAACTGCTACACCATGCTGGCTCTCAAATTATTGTGCATGTGTGAGTGTATGTAAAGTGCCATCAAGTTGCAGCTTACTTACAGCGACCCTGTAGAGGTTTCAACTATTACACCACGCTGACTCAAAATGAAAGGGGTTGATGTAGGGTTGCCAGGTTCCTCTTCGCTACCGGCGGGAGGTTTTTGAGGCAGAACCTGAGGAGGGCCGGGTTTGGGGAGGGGAGGGACTTAAATGCCATAGAGTCCAATTGCCAAAGCAGCCATTTTCTCCAGGTGAACTGATCTCTGTTGGCTGGAGATCAGTTTTAATAGCAGGAGATCTTCAGCTAGTACCTGGAGGTTGACAACCCTAGGTTGATGTGTTAATAATGGTTTAATTTATTAAACTTCTGGATTCTCAACACTGTTCTGCTGTTTCATCTGATATATGAATAACTTTAAAAAATATTTCTATTCATATTGGGTGCATTTAGCTGAAACAAAGTTTTTTTGTGTCCTCTGAGTTATCATTGTGTACTTTATGAAGAATTAACAGTGCCTGAAGCATTACCAGGATTTCCTTGTATCACAAGTACAAAGGCTCCTAACATTATATCCTCAATGAGAGATTTAAAAAAAAATAGCTGTCAAGGCAATTGAGGATCCTTGAACATCTAGTGGTTTGGCTCACAGTCTGTTATCCAGGTATGAGCAGGGAGCTGATTTTTTATGGCTCTTTTGTGGCTTGTGATGGGACCAACCCTATTAGTTGGACCAGTCTTCATGTGTTGTAACAGAATGGTAGGGTACATTGCAATTGGCAGCACTTCCAGCATGCATGTTTTTTTACCTGATAAGAGTCCTACGGTCCCTCCATGTTTATAGACCTGCCATCACTGCTTGGTAACTAACCATGTGGACAAACAATGAATGGATCAGTCACTTGACCACTGAGTGCAAATAAACTTTGCTTTCCTAGAGAGGTTTACCATTTGGTGTTTGCCTGGTTCCATCAACAAGACTCTTTTGGTATGCCTACTCTTGCCATACTCCCCCATTCCTTTCAACAGCCTGACCAAGCTGGGCCACCATAGCTGCCACACTTAAGCAAAAGATAGTACCATTAACAGGAAGCTTTTCTAATAGCACAGGTCAGAAACCACACAGCTCTGTTCTGCCATTCTTACTGTGCATTCCTGAGGGGGGGAGTCCTCTTAGGAGACGCACTTATGCCGTTGGCGAGGGCAGTTCCGTTGGCACCTGAGCGCAGCAGAACCTCATATCCTTGTGTCCAACCCCTCAAACCTTTACTTTCTGAGTTCTGTATGTATTGGGAATTCTGTGTGTATGTGCAAACTAAATAGACTGTTTTAATAAAATCTTTAAAATTCATAAAAGCCTCTTTATTGGGAATCTTTCCATTGATGCACTCATCTAGTGTATAAATTGGTTTAAAGATCCCCATACCAGCCTCTTGCAAAACTCTATCAGTCTCCAGCTAATTTCCCCCAATAAAAGTAGACCCCTGTGCTTGGCGTAACAGATTGACCCTCTGGCACACATCATGGTCCATTACTCCATTCTTTCATTGCACTTGTAACCTACACAGCTAAATGAGCAATGTCTCGTTTCACTTCTTTCATAGAACTGTAAAAACAAAGAGATTTTCAACAGGGATGCTTGAGACTGTGCCCATTGGATCACAGTTTGATCACTAATTGCCATCTGCACCTCAAACATTTCCAAAATATTTATTTCAAACTTTCAAAATTGGTCAGAATTGGATCAGAAATCCTATGTGCTCTCACTATGTTTGCCCTGTTCCCATATTCCACTCTATCTTTGTTACATTTAGGGGGGAAAGGCAGTTTTATTCTGCTAGGGTAGGCGTGGGAAGATGTATGATTTTCTTCTTATGTCCTGTTTTGCCTGCCTCTGTTAATGCATGAGAGCATTTTGAGTCCATATCACAAACACAGTTTGTGCTTTCACGTTGCTTTGCCACAGCTGTTGCTTCTCCCTCCTGTCCACCCTGAAATACCTGAAAGGGGAAAAATAACTTTTCAAGAAGATTCTTTCCTTGGATGTTTTGGTCCTGCCAGATGGGACTGGGAGTACAAACTTCATGTCTCTAATATTCCAACCTTGCTTGTTTTGTAGGTCTGATTACCAGTGTTATCTAAAAACATTTCTGTGTCTGAAATAGTTTTTGTCTCCTCTGTGAACTGTAGCTTCATCCTGAAAATTCAGATCATGCACCAGCATGACGAAGGGCACCAACTGTACAGGCACAAAAGAAGCACATGCAATCTAATGTAGTTGATTTAAGATTATTATGTTCTGTTTCCAGGCACATGATCAGGGTGCTGGTATTGACCTTTAAAGCCCAACCTGAAGGAATACCTACTCCTTATCTACCTATTAGACTGCTACAGTATTCATTTGAGGCCCTGCTTCAGGTGCCCCTGCCTTCTGAGATTATGCAAATGGAAACCCAGGAGAGGGCCTTCATACTTGTGGCACCAAAACTCCTGTTTCCTGTCTCCCCAGAGTGACTTTCCTGTCCCCTTCTATTGCCTTGCATTCCCTAAGTGATCCCTCCTTCATGCCCTGTTTTTAATTGTTGTTTTTATGTTTATGTATTTTATGGTATTTTATATGTATGTTCACTTGATTTTAATTGTTTGAATGATGTGTTCTTGTTTGGTTTTTAATGGTTTTTAAGATGTGTTTTATGTATGTTTTTAACGTGTTAGCTGCCTTGGCGGCCCTGATGAAGACGGAAAGGTGGGGCAAAAAGTTTGTAAATAAATAAGTAAAATAAATATGACATTCATGATGACAGGAGCACAGATATAATCCAAGTGTACTGCCAGCTTGAGTCATCAGTGGCTGTTCGGCAAACCACCACACCAAATGCCGCTACTGCACAAAGGAAAAGCTACTCAAAATTTTGACTTGTGAGCAGATCATCAAGACGATCATATGAGGTGTGTGATGCCTCTCTATGTGAAAAACCAGTAAGAGAGGTTGGAAGGTTGGAAGAAGAACTGGCAGTTAGAACTGTTAAATCAGTTGGAAAGCTAGGTAGAGCTGTGAAGAAGGGAGATGACAGCTTGAGCCACTGAGTGAGAAAATAGTAACCTGAAGCTGGCTGAAGGGAAGATATCTTGTAACAAATAGACTTGGAAGCATAAATCAAGTTAGGGATCAGGTGTTACAAAACACATCTATTTACTCGAATCACTGCAATGTTGTTTTAAACCTTCAATAAAAGTTAATACTTTTCAGGTGAACCCTGCTGACTGACTGTGTACTGTCTCATTGAAAGAAATGCCTCTCTCGGTCTATATACATATGAATAAATGGTGGCAGCATGAGATTTAATAAGAGTTTGGGTCCCAACTCCAACAGCTCTGAGCGAGGGGTAGTTGGTAAGGGGACTGGGGTGCCCTCTCTGGTAGTGTCTCTGAAAATGTGGATGCGGACCTGGTGTGTGAAAGGGTCAGGGCTCTGTGTATTGAAAAGACACAAGATTTGTGGTGAATTGTGACTGCCTGACCTACCTGTATCCCTGAACCTGTATGACAGAGGTTGTGAAGGGTGGTAGTGTCTGTGAAGTTGGGTCACAAGGTGCTTGACTTGACAGCAGATTCGCCTCACAAGCAAGGCAAGCTCAGTTTGTGAACAGCTGTTTGTGAGCATCGAATCATCCCTGGTTGTCAAGCGCTTGGCAAGCCATAATACACGGCTGGAGGGCAGAATTTGGGGAGGCCTAATTTAATGAATATTTATGCCACAGGATGGGCTGTAGAATAATAATGGGTCATTTTCTAGTTCATCCTGCCGTGGGCAGGCACTGTATGTTCTATAATCATGGTTTTATTTGCAAAAACTGTAGAAAAATAGTATTCAAATTTATGAAAAAGAATCTGAAAAATGCTCACCTGCCCCTCTGTACCTTCTCATATAAACACAAGCACAAAGGGTCATGCTGTGAAATAGAGTAGCAGTTAATTTATTACCAGTAAAAAGGAAATATTTCTTCATGTAGCAGAAAAAAGCCAACCTGTGTAATTTACTGCACAATGAGGTCACTGCAGTAATTCTGTGGCAAGGTTTTAAAATAGGCTGAATAATTTTATGACCATTAATAAATGTTTCAGGCTATGCATGCTGAAACATGGATACAGATTACCCGGTCTCTTGTTTCTGAATTTAAATTATTTGCTATAGTGGGGAAAGACTTAGTTTAGCTGAGCCATGGAGCTTTAATATGATCAAAATGATTACAAGTATTAGGGTTCTCCTATTTGTAAGAGATATGCCCATTACCACAGACAGATCCCCCTGTCCTGAACAAATACAAATAAACATGATGTAAGACAGCAATCTTTGTACAGTGTTATAAGAAACAAATGCCTTATAGATCAGACAAATACAGCTTTTAAAAGGAAAGCTTTCTTCATGTGCAAATAATGCAATGTATTCCTTAGTTCTGACCTGGAACATGTAACTTTGAATATGAACTAGATGAAAATCAGGAAGCCGTCATATGCTTCAGCTCAAACCACTGCTTGGTATTATTGTCATTTCTCCCAATAGAATGCTAGCTGAGTCTTGTCCAACAGGTTTAAGGAGTATGTAACTCAGCCTCCCAATTGAAATTCATCACCTGCTTTGCTGTGCAGTAGCTAAGCTGAAGCTCATTTGGCAAAGATGCCAGCCCCGAATCTCTTTTCTGTGCCACAAATTAATCACAAGGAATGTGCAAGCCTCCACTATTAATTTACCTGTATTTTGATTGTCACATGTAAGCTACAGAAGGAGGAAAAAATGTGTAGAAACATGTGGGGTGACGGAGAGGAAACAGCCATGCATAAATGGCCATAGTCCGCTTTCCAAGCCAGTCCAAATTCTCACTCGGGTAGCCTGAGTATAAGGGAAAAAAATGCTCTACAAATGACTTCTCACTTCTGTGTAAGATGCAAAATAGCATCTGTGGCCTTTTGCTAGCTCCTCTAGGGCTGATCAGACCTTAAAGCAGAGCTGTGGACCAGTGTGTTCGCATGTAGCAGTGAACAGACAGAGAGCCCCAGGCAAGTGAAATAAAGCTTTATTGAAACTAGTTATGCATCCTAAGATAAACTTATTCTCATTCACCCAATGTTGGCCAAGCCCATTAGCTGCATGCAAGCAGTGCTGTGCAGGCTGTCTGAGCTGTCTGCTCTAGCAGGAGAGCTCCACTGATGTACTCTGCCTGTTTTGGCCTCCTCTTTTGCAGGGCTGGTAACGTCAGGGTGCCTCCGGCCTTTCTCTGCTGTTTCTTCACCTCTTTTACCCTCCTCCATTATTCTCCCAAGTGCATGTATGCCCAGTTCTTGCTCAACACCTTGTGGACATCTTTGTTGCCCCTTTGCCAGGCTCATCAGCTCCATATGTGTCTGCTTTTCACGGCCACTTCTAGGGCTGTGCATTTTATTTTTCCCGGTTAATTTTGGGTTCAGGTTAAATAGACCAGATTTTTGGGGGGCGAGGGGAGAAACCCAAAATAAGCCGAAAACCCTACCCATACCAGTAAATGGGTATGGCAGCTTTCCCCCCCCAAAAAAATTCAGGTCCATTATAGGCTATGGGAATATTTTTCAAAGCTCCTGTAGGGGCATTTTTTGAGGTAGAGTCACTAAATTTTCAGGAAAGCTGTAAGGGACCCCCCTTGCATGAACCCCGAGGTTTGGTAAAGTTTGGCAGAGGGGGTTCAATGTTATGGGTCTCCGAAGGGGTCACCCCCTCCATAGGAAAGCATTGTAAATAAGATTTCCCAGAACAAGCTGGGTGGGTAGATCTTGCTAGCAGTGCATGACAGCCTACAGCTGAAGGTATACAATGGCAACGTCACAATATTCTGGGCCATCTGGACAAAGGCAGCGCATCAATTTGACCAATAAAAGAGTAAAGTAGCAGCACTGCGTTTCCATAGGCCATTCTGAGCTGTGAATCAGAGTGAGAGGCAATCTGTTTGGGGTGATTATAGAAAAGAACGGTTGCATTGGAGACTGCTTGAACATATTCTCCCCTTTAGAATAGTTGGTTGGTTTAAAAATCTAAACTCGTAGAACACATGCAGAGATTCCTATTTCTTTTTCCTCTTAATACTTCTGTAAAAAAAACAAAACGAGATCCCACTTCTTGCTTGGATAAACCATCAACAGGCCTGTTACAACCTAGCAAACAGTGTGGTTCAAATCTCCCTAAGAATTATTCAGCTCCAGCCGGCTCTGCTCTTACTGAAATGGCTTAAAGTGTCTTCCATGAAGTTGGAGTTTAATTTGTTCAGTTAGATAGAAGCAAAATGAAGTCCTGGCTGACTGTCTTTTGAAAATGTCAAATATCAAAGGGACAGGAGAGAATGCTAAGGGAGTAAGAACCTATCCTGGAAGATTAGGCTCCCGCCTTAAGTACAGTGCATCCAGACAACTAGGACAGAAAATTAATGAGGTTTAAGGGGGATTATTTAAACCAGAAGTTAGGAGAAAGCTGAATTATGTTGAAAAGCCCTCAGGTCATGAGCTATTGATATTGCCTACATAAATGTTTAGGTAAAGATGATCACCCTCTTAAAATATCATCAGAGCAGATGGACAAGTGTATTTTGCATTATGTATACAGGACTGCCTGTCTTTGCAGAAAGACAATTTTTCATAATTGGAGGAACTGAGAAATGGGCTTGGAAAAAATGAATTGCTTCCTAGCATCTTAGAATGGAAATATTAGAAGGAATTTTATTCTGACCTAATAGGTTATTGCATAAGGTTGTTTCCCCCCTTGGGTATGGAAGGGTGCTTTCATATTTGTTAAGTCTTTTTTTATTTTTTTTACAGATTTTAGACAGAAGGGAAGGAAAAGGAAACAGAAAATGCAGACTTTATGAAAATAGTGTCAAGTGGGAAGGCAGAAGCCCTGTTCACAAAATAAAATACAATATTGAATGTATAGAGGCAGGGAGTAAGATTAGGATCTGTACTTTCCCTTTTTCTTTTGCACATGTTTACACATACGTATATACATACATTATTTATTTAAAGCATTTATGATTTTATTGCAGAACTGAAGTCAGCTTACAATATAAAGCATTGTAAAAACACAATAAAACTATGATAAAAGCATACAAAGTCACAGTTTAAAAACTCCAATTTGGACTGCCAATAATAAAAGCTAAATCAGTCAAATGCAATCCTAAATAAAACTGTCTTCTAGGGCTGTCAATTTGGTTCGGCCCGAACTGAAAATCAACCGAATTTCCCCTGATTCGGTGCTTTTCTGTTCAGACGGATCCGAACTCAAAACTGGCGGGCAACCGGGGGGGGGGGGCGAATTCAGCAAGTTCGGGAGTTCGCGAATAAATTCGGCAAATTCGGCCGTCAGTAAGCAGCATAACCGTCAGTAAGCAGCATTCTCCCCCCCCCGCCAATCGGTGGCCAAGCTGGGTCTTCTTCTGGCCAATCAGTCAGGATTGAGTACTGGAGGAATCAGCTGATGTGCAGCCTGGCCAGGGAGAGAGAGAGAGCGAGCGAAATCCTCGTGTGTGTGTGGGGGGTGCTTGTGCACATTCGCTCCTTTCTGTGGCTGCAGGGGGCGTATTTTTTGGGGTACAGACACAAAACTTTCACTGGAACTTCAGATGAAGCTTCTTAAGGTACCCCCCAAGTTTTGTAAACATTGGGTCAGGGGGTCCCGAGATATGGGCTCCCCCCCTTTTTCTTTCCATGGCTGCAGGGGGCGCATTTTTTTGGGTGCAGATCCCAAACTTTGAGCGGATTTTCAGACCAGTGTTCTTAAGATACCCCCCAAGTTTTGTAAACATTGGGTCAGGGGGTCTCGAGATATGGGCTCTCCCCCTTTTCCCTCCCCCCTTTTCCATTTATGTGGCTGCAGGGGGCGCTTTTTTGGGGATATAGCCCCCAAACTTTTAGCATAGCTTCAGTGAATTATTCTTAAGATACTATCCAAGTTTTGTAAAGATGGGTTCAGTGGGGGCAGAAATATCGCCTCCCCCCTTTTCTCTTTCCATGGCTGCAGGGGCGCATTTTTGGGGGTGCAGATCCCAAACTTTGAGCGGAGTTTCAGACCAGTGTTCTTAAGATACCCCCCAAGTTTTGTGAACATTGGGTCACGGGGTCCCGAGATATGGGCTTTCCCCTTTCCCCTTTCCCCCTTTCCCTATTGGGATGAATGGAGCAGCCGATCCTGTGTGCATCTCCTCTCCAGAGCAAAACGTTCTGTGCCTAATTGGAATCATCTTGGATTACAGCCCCTCTTGATGGAACAGAAGACAGCCACAGTAAGACCCCTTTGGGGGCTTTAATCTATAATTTTTCTCCTGTGTATGTGTGTGTGTGTGTGGGAAAGCAGAGTCTGTGTGTGTGTGGGGAGGGAGCAGTTTCTATGGGTGGGGGGGAAGCCAAAGGGGGCTTTCGTCGGTTCTGCCTGGGGTGTGTGTTCCCCCTCGAGTCTCTCGCTCCCTGGTTTGAGGGGGGAGGTTTCAGTTGTGTGTTGCAAAGGTGTTGTTTAACAAGGTTGTGTTTGCAGTTGTTTTGCTAATTTCTCCGCTGTTGTCGGGGCTGGGAGCTTTGTGCGTGGGCGGCAAGCTCTGCTGAGAGATGCACATTAAGGGTGGGGGGACCCCTTTCAGGGCCCATATCTCAGCCCCCCCTGACCCAATCTTTACAAAACTTGGGGAGTCTTTCAATAAATGTCCTTTGAAGCTCTGCCAAAAGTTTGGGAGCTCTAAGCCAAAAAATGCCCCCCCAGAGCCGCGGAAAGGCGCGGTTGTGTTTTTAATGGCTTTATTCGGCTGAATTTGTTTCCGAACTTTGAATTCCCGCCGAATTGAACGGATCCGAAGTGGGGGAGTTCGGACTTCGGCACGTACCGAACCTACAAGGGCCAAATTCGGCCGAATCCGAACTGTTCCGATTTTTTTTTTTTTGACAGCCCTACTGTCTTCAACTGCCTCCTGAAGACTGACTGGCCCAGGGAAAGATGCTGCTGACATACCAGCCAGAGCTGGGCAAATGCACTCTGAGCCATAGCAGTCTCCTAGTTTTTGTAGGTGACCGCTATGTCAAGCAGCACTCCCAAACTGTGAACCTGTCTTTTCAAGGGGAGTATAAACCCTCCCAAGACAGGGGAGATCTGAAGTCCCTTGTCTGCCTTTCTACTAACTCAAAAAACCTCTGTCTTGTCAGGATTAAGTTTCAGCTTGCTCACCCTCATCCAGCCCATTACTGACTCCAAGCACTGGTTTAGAACATCAACAGCATCCTCGGAATTAGGTGGGAAAGATAGAGCTGGGTATCATCTGCAGCCCATACCTCCTGATGCCATCTCCCAGTGGCTTCATATAGATATTAAGTAGCATGAGGAATAAGGTTTAACACTGCGGCACCCAACTGGTCAATGGCCATGGGGCAGAGCAGGAATCCCCCAACATTATCTTCTGACACCAACCCCACAGATAGGACTCAAATCTCTGTAATATGGTCCCCCTTAGTCCCAGTGCTGAGAGGCAGCTCAGTAGGATTATATGGTCAATAATATCTACTGCTGCTGAGAGATGCACCAGAACTAGCAGGGTTACATCCCCCCTGTGCAGTTCTTGATAGAGGCAACCAAAGCAGTCTCTGTTCAAAATCCTGGCCGGAAGACAGATTGAAATGGATCCAGAAAATCAGTCTCTTCCAAGAACATTATGTGAAGAAGAGCTAAATAACATATGGAAGGCAGGGACAGGACCTGCTGCCATTATCCTCTCCCTTTCTCATGTATATTTGGTATCCTCTGTTTGGCTGCATGGATAGGGCTATAGTGTCCAGGTATGTGTGCTTGTGTGTTTTTATTCCTAAATATATTCATGAGTATTCACATTGCGTATGGAGATATTGGGAAACCTCTGAAGCAAATAAGCACAAGGCTAGATTGCAAACATAAATGTCCAGCACTATGCTATCAGATTGATCAGAAGTGACCTAGGATGCAGCTTTCATCAGTGTCCTGAACTTTCCCAAGTATTCTTTGGGAGAATCAGAATAGTAGAATATTCATCTTAGGCTAAGAATATGGATTCAAACCTAAGTTCAGTCTGAGTGCTCTTAGTGAGTCTCAGGTCTCCATCTGCAAAATGGTTGCAAAATGATTCCTCTTTGTTTTCCTTCAACATCCCTCTCCAAAACACACTTTACCCATGGAATTTGACCTAGCCATAGTCTTCATCCCCA
This sequence comes from Euleptes europaea, assembly GCF_029931775.1. Classification (NCBI taxonomy): domain Eukaryota; kingdom Metazoa; phylum Chordata; class Lepidosauria; order Squamata; family Sphaerodactylidae; genus Euleptes; species Euleptes europaea. The sequence goes on along the minus strand of NC_079320.1, from coordinate 30,245,609 downwards.
TTTGAAAGTCAACCTAAGTATATCTAACAGAATTTTGGAAACCACAAGCTCAAATGTGAATTTGCCAGTTTGTAATACATGGATATATATCAGGGGAAACTTTGGACTAGCACTCCAAAAGACAGAATCTTCTGCAAAGCCCCCTACTATATGCAAAGATTTGGATCAGGACTACAAAGCCCATTTATTCTTCTCTATAATTTCATCCAGTGTACATATAGACTTACACATGGGATTTCTCCAGGGATAAACAACTATTCATGTGTCCTGCCAAATATGTTTAAATATTGTACCCCATTTAGCATCGTAAAGTTCTATGATCTAACTTGCCCGAAATTTAAGCATCTGGAAGAACTGTAGCACTTCTGGCAGGGATACTTAGTTGTCCGTAGCACAATGAAATTTTCAGCACATGGCACATTTATAGTAGCTACTGACGGAACCTGAACATATTCCACCTAAATGTAATGATAATCCCCAGTGCAAGCACTGGGTCATTACCGACCCATGGGGTGATGTCACATCCCAACATTTACTGGGCAGTCTTTGTTTATGGGGTAGTTTGCCATTGCCTTCCCCAGTCATCTACACTTTACCCCTAGCACACTGAGCACTCATTTTATCGACCTTGGGAGGAAGGAAGGCTGAGTCAACTTTGAACCATCTGCCTGAAACTGACTTCTGTCGGGACTGAACTCAGGTCATGATCAGAGCTTTTGACTGGATTACTGCAACTTACCACTCTGACCCGCAGGGCTCATTATATTTCACCTACCAGGTTAGATTTTCATATCAACCTCCACTGATTTTCAGGAAAAAAAGAAGCCACATATACTGTATACAAAGCCAATACCTGGAATCAAGTGTTCTTGAAATATTAGCTGCAATAACATAAACAATGAAATAATTGTTATCCTTTAATTGCATAAGAGGTTTATTTAGTTATATAAGGACATAGTCTTGGTTGGTTCTATTGAATTTAATGCAGAAACCAAGAGTCTTTTTGATTAGGCACATAGCTGCCTCTGAAACCATGTCTTTGGTATACATAGCACTGTTGGTATCACCCATACAAAGAGCAAGATGTGTGTGGACCAAATATACCAGCTCTAGAGAAGATAAACGAAGAGCTTTGGGGAGAAAGGCTGTTGGGTGGAGCAATGTGACTATTTAAGCTGCATATTGGGAGGAGTATACGAGGCTAGTTTGTTCACTGAAAAACTTGATAGGCTGGGAGTATGAGGCCTGGCCATTTTTTTTGTACTGGGAGAAGAGAAAGAAATTGGGTGGGGGAGCTTTACAGAAGCTCCTGTGTTTGCTGAAAGTGTCTGCTTTATTGCTGAAAGGCCTCTTGGAATCTGGAAAAGTCTTACCCAGTTAATACAGAGTCTGTCTCTACATAATGATTTAAGCTCCAATAAGAAAGTTCTTTGGAATGTATGCATATTTATATTTTTCAGGTTTATGCTTAGCCATTTTTGCTCATTCACTTTAACAAAAGGAACAGTAATGTCTAGCCAAGTCACTTTCTAGCCTCACCATTCAAATGGGCATAAGCCCCATAGCGTGTGAAGGCTGTAAAAATGGTAAACCTGTTGCAATGAGAAGGCCAACCTTGGATTAAAACTAGATTGAATTTAACTGTTTATGGTGCTGGGATTAAATTACTACTTCAGCTTCTGACTGACTAATAAGAATTTTGTACTTTGAAATTATAGGAAGGCTGCATAATGTTTCATAATATTAGATATCTCTGCATACATCTGCAGTAAATATCCACACTGAGCAATTTTCACAGATGAATAACCTGGGTCTCTGAAAGGTAATTCGAAAACAAATTACAACAGCAGCTAGGAACAATACCCAGGAGCCGCTGACATCTGGCCTGCTGTGTTGATCGATGAATATACTGGCCTTCACTGCAAACCATTTCACTTTTGGTATAAAATGATTGTTGCTAAAGCTTGCAGGTGAAATTAACAGGAAAATCTATACTGGCTTTACTATACCCCCCTATGGTATTACTAATTGTTTGGAACAATTTGTTTGTAAGAAGCAGAGATGTTGTGAACCTGCCCTGTGAGTTTCAGGGGATATTTTCCATCTTCTGAAATCTTACAGGGAGGGTTGCAGCTCTGTAGGTAGAGCATCTGCTTGGCATGCAGAAAGTCTCTGGTTCAATCCCACGATCTCCAGTTAAAGGACCAGGTATTAGGTGATGCAAATTACCTCCTCCTAAGACCCTGGAAAGCTGCTGCCAGTCAGACTAGACAATACAGTCGATGGGTGAGTATGAAGTCTTCACAAGGGCTTTTCCTTAAAGGTGCCACTACTCATATACAAGGTTGTGGCAGTTTCCACAAATTCCGCCCTCAGGATTTGGAAGAGCCCCCAAAATAGGTGTCAGCACTCAGTACTGGTCAGTACCATCACAAAAAAGCCCTTCTCTGCACAGATCAAACTTGAATCTTTTCTAAGGACACTTACTCTCAACAGTAGGAACAAGTTCTTGAAAAGATGCTGCCATGCACACCAACAAAGCTCATCTGCCAGAATGGACTTGTGGACAGGCAAATACAACAGTGGTAAACAGCTATTCAAAACAGACGTAACCTAAAGGGAGGTGGTAAAAAGTAAAAACAAACACAGAAACAAAGCTGGTATTTGAAAAATATATTTTATTTGCTTAGGAAATTTTTGTAACACCTCTTCAGAGAAACTGCTCAAGATGGTATATTTTATTAGTTACCACTAAGACAGGTGTAACCAAACATCATACATACATACATATACATACACAGCACAATCTCCTTATTTTTATGAAATATGTCAGTTAAAAAGACAAAACAATTTTTCTGTATATTTTATTTCTCTGCCTTCCTTTCAAATTATTAAATGAGTAGGCTTCATCATCAGCAATATATTTCATGTTCACCTTCACAGTTCTTCAATAGAGTTCTCATTTTCCACTTGGAAGCAATTTCATTTCTTCTCATAATTAATATATTAATCTGCAGTAATCAATTTTCCTGTCCTACAACCATATTAAACAACCCGTTGGTATAAACAAAGGAATGCCTTATCTTTTTATTATTTTCTTGCCAAGGAGAAACATTTTTTTGGGGGGATAAATACACAAAATGGGTGGGAGGAGTTAACTTGGGCTTTGTTGGATTTAAAAAAAAAACACTATTTACTTCATTTATGTCCCACTATTTTTTCTGCATTAGGGACCCAGATAACTTATAACATTCTCCCCTTTCTCATTTTATCCCCTAAACAATCCTGTGAGGTGGGTGAGGCTGAGAAGGCACCCAAGAAGCTTTCATGGTATAATGGGGATTCAAACCTGGTAATTCTATTTATTTAGAACATTTTGATGCCACATCTCCAGGAACCTGCCTGCGGTGGCTTACAAAACAAATTAAAATAAAATAAAAACACTAACAGATATTAATTAAAATCCAGAATTAAAACAATAGTGTTATAAGCTGCCTTGAGCCCAGCCTTGAAACAGATTGTGTTGCGTTCACTTCTAAATAAGCCTACTCTGTACCCACAACTAGTCTCAAGGTTGTATTCTTGAGCATCTGGGAGATGGACGGAAGGAGTCTCTATTGATTTTCCTGGACCTCTCAGCAGCTTTTGACATCATCAATCATGGTGTCCTCCTGGAGCGCCTTTCTGGGCTGGGATTGGGAGCCACTGTTCTGCAGTGGTTCTGGTCCTCCCTGGAGAGTAGGTTTCAGAAGGTGGTGCCAGGGGGGTGCTGCTCAGCCCCTTGGCCTTTGGCCTGTGGAGTCTTGCAAGATTCCATCCTGTCCCCTATGCTCTTTAACATCTTCATGAAACTGCAATGTGAGGTCATCTGGATGCTAGGCAGTCGTTGATCTGCAGGTGACACTCATCCCTATCTTGCACTTGTGGCTGATACTAGAGAGTATGGTTGCCAACTGCCTGGTTGTGGCGGGCAATTGCTCGCCAATCAACTGGGCTGTCCGCTGACTAGCTGATGGTCAGAGGGCAGAAGCAAAAAGGGGGGAAGTGATCCCCCCGCATGCTCTCGGGAACGCTCCAGCCTCCCGTTCCAAACTGCATGCCAAATCGGTCCTGATCTGGCTTGCAGCTTGTAAAGGGAGGCTGGAGCCTTCCTCTTAGCCCTGCTATATGTGCACTCTAATGTCTCAGAGCATGTACACAGCGGGGCTTTGAAGGCTCCAGCCTCCCTTTCCACACTGCAAGCCCAATCTTTCTCTATCTGGCTTGCAGCATGGAAAGGGAGGCTGGAGCCTTCTTCCTAGCCCTGCTATATGTGCACTCTGATCTCTCAGAGCATGCACACAGCAGGGCTAGGTGGAAGGCTCCAGCCCCCCTTTCCACTCTGCAAGCCCAATTGGTCCCGATCTGGTGTGCAGTGCAAAAAGGGAGGCTGGTGCCTTCCTCCTAGTCCTGCTGTGTGCACGCTCCACAGAGCGCGCACACAGCAGGGCTAGGGAACCGGAAGTGGAATCGGGAGGGCACAGGAATCCCTCCACCCAGCCCTGCACATAAGAAGCTCCCACTTAAGGTAAGCGGAGACCTGGCAACCCTACCAGGAGGCTTTAGAAATGCTGAACCAATGTTTTGGAGTGGATGTGGGTTAATAAACTGAAGCTTAACTCGACAAGATGGAAATGCTGCTGGTGTGAGGAAACTCTGACCTGAGATTTAAGGTGTCACCCATTCTGGATGGGGTTGCTCTCCCTATGAAGGAACAGGTCCATAGACTCGGGGTGCTCTCAAACACAGGCCTATTGCTGGAGAAGCAAACGGCAGCTGTGGACAGAAGTGCTTTATACCAGCTTCAACTGATTAGCCAGCAGCTTCCTAGAAAGGACTGACATCACTTCCAGATGATCCCGCAAAGTGATGTCACACTATCAAACTGAAGGCCTTTTTAGTTTATTTTTCTTCCACTGCCACTTAGAACGGTGGCAGGAGATGGGAGCTTGGGGCCCGTACCTGGGGCTTGGCAGGCTTATCTTCCACTCACCTTGTTCACTGCTACCACTGCCTGGTTTTGTGGTCCTGGCAGTAGTGGCAATCATGCTGAGGAGGTCAGGAAGGCTTCCACTTCCGTAATTGTACAGAATATGCAAAATTAAAAAAAGTGCAAGAGGGCATTTCTAAGAAGGAATTACTCAAATGGAACAGAAGGGCACCTTTATAGGAGAATAGGACTGTAGCCTACTGCAATTATTATTGTAGGTATTGTCTCGATTTTACTGGACGGTCTTATACCTTTGTAATTCCACGTTCTGCACTGTTTATAGTATACCTGGCCTCAGACAGTTTGCTCTTTGCATTGTTTTCTGATTCTGTAATCTTAGTCCTTTTGCATCGTTCATTGGATGTCTTATCTTGCCTGACTGCATTTTTATATTCTGTAATCTGCCATGAGTCCCAGTAAGAAAGGTAGGCTATAAATAAGGTAAATAAAAAAAATGCTTCCCATTACTGCTGGCCATATTTTTTTTCTTTTACTTTATCTACAAGCTGCCAGAATGGCTTCTTTAATGTGATTTTGGTTGTTATAATACAGCTATATCCCGCTGAGTACATGACAGTGTTCCCTATGATCATTCTGCAGTCATACAGGTACAATAAAAATAATGCCAAACGCCAACAACCATGATTACTACTGCTAGTAAATTTGTTGAACAAGTTAGGTTGAAACAGTTTGCCTCCCCCATGCAAATATTGAAATGCTCCCCTGACTCTTTACAACTTTTTATATGTAAATGTGGCAGAGAATCCAAAGAAGAACATTATGGCTCAGCATTAGTTTTTTTTTATCTCATTGCATACATTTTTTAAAAGTCAGTTCTCTTCCTACCTAACTTTTTCCCTGAAAGTATTGGTACAACAAGTTTCTAACTCCACTATTTTTTCACACATACTTTCATAGTATCCGTCTTTCAAAAAATATCTGAAACATTAAATTAACACTTTGTAGATTTAAAGCAGCCACAAAACGTCCCTGCTTTGGAATGTTGGATTCGATGTAATTATGCTTGAGCACCTGCTCATTCAACTCATATTCTGTTAGCCATCTGTGAGGAGGGAGCCAATAATTTGGTGAGCTGTTTGTATATGTTTGAGTGGATTGTCCATTGGCATGATTTACAAACCAGTTTCTCACATAGTGCTGCCGCACTCGTCTTGTTTGGGGGTTTCCTAGAGGCACCTGGTTGGCCACTGTGTGAACAGACTGCTGGACTTGATGGGCCTTGGTCTGATCCAGCAGGGCCTTTCTTATGTTCTTAAATGGCTTTCTCATTTCTGCTTCCTGCCACTAATCAGCTGCTGCTACTGCCTCCAGTTTTTAAAGGGCATACAATGAAACAAATCAGTTGGAGATTCTTGAGTTTAGACTTACTACTTAGTGTCCCTGTGTGTCTTTGATCTCTGCCCATGAATACAGTTAATCTTGCAATCGGTTCTTGCAATCTCTTTGTAATAGTTAGTGCAGAGATAAAAATCAGGCAACGCAATATAGCAAATGTCGATCATTTATAGAATGCATTTGACTGTTCAAGTAAAAAGAAGGAATGAAATGCAAGCAAATCCATGCTTTATACAAGTTGGTCAATTTATTGACCCAAACAACAAATGATCCTTGGAGACACTGCCTCTGCTCCTACATTATTCATACAGTTCCTGCACACAGTATTCTATTTCCCCAAGATCTAATTTGATAAATATGCAATGCAATGCATTGACAGCTGCCTGATACTGACTCAGATCATTGATCCATCTAACTCAGTATTGTTTGCTCTTAACTGCAACAGTTCTCCATGGGATTTAGGCAGGGAAGTGCCTTTCCCAATATTTGTTACCTAAGATTATTTAAGTGGAGATTTGAGTTGAGCTCAGGGTCTCCAGTCTGCAAAGCAGGCAGTCTGTCATTGAGCAACAGTCCTTCCTAAGAAACATGTAATGGTCCTTCCCAAGCAACAATCCCAAGCAACAAAACTTCCCAAGAAACATATAATTAAAAGAAAATTATAGCCCACCCTGGAAACATCAGAGATACTGTTGCATGTAATAAAAATTCTTTTAATTGACTTCCAAGCATGGTTATACTTCTGTGTAAACAAGAAAACACAATTATTAACTTGAAATGCCAAAGAGTTAAAGATCAGGGCTTATGCTTACACTAGTCAATTCAAATGTTATATTTAGATATCAGCCATCATACGAATGACATTGTTGATTTCAAACAACTTTTTATCTAGTCTCGAACATTATCTCTTACTAGCTTGATGCCCTTTCCAAATAGGCAATAGTCATCCTTATGGTCCCCCCCCCTCCCCAGCATCTGGAATTTAGAGCTATGATGGTCTTTGAGTGAGGTTGCCAACTCTGGATTGGGACATTCCTGGAGATTTGGGGGATGTAGCTGGGAAGGATGGAGTTTTTGGAGGGAGCTCAGCATGGATGTGATGTGATAGTCTACCAGCCAAAGCTGCCATTTTCTCCAGGGGAACTAATCTCTGTGTCTCCAATTCTAAACCGGAACATTTGGGGGACAGTCATTCTCAGCTTTAACTGTATAATGATTTTTGTACATATTTGCATACTTCATAAGAACATTTGTCATTCCTCGCTTTATCATATATTTTTTCTTTTGGAACTTGATTCTCACCCATTCCTTGAATTTAATCATACAGAAATAAAATAAAATAATAACACTTCCTTGCTACAGACTATGAAACAGTAAGCCTTGAGCTGTGTTTCCCAGTTTTAAAATTCTTCTGAAGCCTTTGCTGTTCTAATCTAGTTTCTTTCTGATGTACTGGCAGAATATTCTTCATGCCACATGTTGGAGGAAAGGAGATTAATGCCACTTTATGTGAAAAGTCTATAATGTGATTACTTAGGAAAGCAGGCAGTTGTGATAAGGCAATAATTCCTGGAGAAACTGTGGTCAATGGGCACGGTATATCCATTCTAAGAATTTTTTGAAAAAGCAATAGCATCTGAAATTTTTATTTAATATATCAACAATATTTGCACAATTCTTTAAGCATCACCTATTCTCACACTCACAATGTACATACACAATTTTAATACATTTTGGCATGGCAAATGATGTGCTTTTCTTTAACGTTATTTGAAAAAAATCCCTTGTGACACACACAGAAGTCTCTTATTTGACAATTATAATTCTTTAATGGTCAGCAGACAAACAGTTTAATCCTAAGAATTATTTCCTGGGAGTAAACCCCAGTTTGTAGACTTCAGTAGAATTCTAAGTAGACCTGCTCAGGATTTCACTGTAAAGCAGAAATGAACACTGGAAAGAAGAAGCACTTTGTAATGTTGATTCCCAACATCTGTTTACAGAAATTTGCCATTTTCTGTCATCAAAGAGACCCTATTTGGGATCATGAGGATTCAAGTTATCCAAAACTTCGCATTATACCATATATCATTGTCTAAAATGGTAAAAAAAATGAAGTTAAATATTTTAAAAACTTAAAGTGTACCCTTTGTGGTTGCATAAAGGATTTATCCATTTTTAAATCAGTATGTTTTTATAGTCATAACTATTAATGAGTATGGGCTTATGTAGGAAGTATCTGAATCACATATGGGACATATTCATTTAAATCCATGATTTAAATTGGTCTTTTTGGTGGTGAATGAAATCAGTTCTATCTGGTGTCCCCAACTGAAAAATTAAATTAGTTGACCAATCAGAATCTCTCTCAGGTTCATACCTCATACAGCTCTACCACATATCTGAAAATTCGATCTTCTCATTCCTCTCGGATGTGGAGGATAACAATAGAGTTCTGGTGCTGAAGAATGTATGAGGTGGATTTCTAGTTGTGGAAGGTTCAATTAAAACTTAGCAGGACCCTGCTGCATGCACCCAAGCATGAAGTGAGGATAGGGCTCCAGTGAAAAGAATGATGATCCTGTAGAAACATTTTTAAAGATAATCCATCTAGTCCAAAAACGAAGGAGTACTAAATGAAATGGCCCAGCTTCTATAAGAATAAAGGAGCAGATAACAGCTGAGTCTGAGACGATCTTCGTAAAATGGAAAGCACAGAAGAAAGTTTAATTAACAGGGTAGAGGAAGACCACATATGGCTCTGAGAGGCTTTAAATGAAAAGTTGCCACCTGCCAAGAGTTCAGTTCAAGGGACCATGCTAAAATGCAGTTTGTTTACATGGCAATTTGTTGGCACAACCCTGGTTAGTAGGGCAAGAGAACAGAAGAGCCATTTTAGTTTCAGATACTAAGAGTTTCCAAAGCCCAGGAACACTTCCCCCCCATCCTCACCAGGGGCCAGTATGAGCTGTATCAAATCTGTATAGGTAGTGTTTGTTGGCTTATACGTCAAGATTGGTTAATAGAATATTAAGATATTGCAGTAGAGTTCTAGGGCTGAACAACATATGAGGTTATTGTCGAAGGCTTTCACGGTCAGAGTTCATTGGTTCTTGTAGGTTATCCGGGCTGTGTAACCATGGTCTTGGAATTTTCTTTCCTGACGTTTCGCCAGCAACTGTGGCCGGCATCTTCAGAGGAGTAACACTGAAGGACACTGTCCTTCAGTGTTACTCCTCTGAAGATGCCGGCCACAGTTGCTGGCGAAACGTCAGGAAAGAAAATTCCAAGACCACGGTTACACAGCCCGGATAACATATGAGGTTGATTTCTAGTTGTACATTCAGCTTACATCAACTCCAAATGTTCTGGGGAGGGGTGCATTTTGAAACAAGTGGGCAATGGCACTATGTGAAGAAGAGCAATGTGCCATTGAGTCACAACAACTCATGGTGACCCCATCTATGGCGTGTTCCAGGCAAGAGATGAGCAGAGGTAGTTTGCCATTGCCTTCCTCCACATAGCAACCCCAATCTTGGTGGTCTCCCATCCCAGTACTGAACATGGCTGATTCTGGAAAGATCACAGTTGGAATCCAAACTCTGCCATGGAAGTGTGCTGGGTGACCTTGGGCCAGTCATATTCTCTCAGGTTAACACTGTTAATATGAGGATAAAAATGGAGAAGGGGGAAATGGTGGTATACTGTAAGATGCTTTGGGTCCCCATTGGAAAGAAAAGTGGGATACATACCTAAATAAATAAAATAATTAAAAATTCAACAAATTTCCCAGATCAGTGGATTTGCTTGAGATGCTGAACAAAAGAGTCTGGTGAAATTCAGTTTCATGTGACAAATATTTTATTTTTCCTTTCTAAGCTAACTAGGAATATAGAGGTATTAACCAAAAGATCACAGACTATAGTGACATACAAATAGCAATCTGCACTTTTTGATTTTTTTTTACTGCAGTTCATCATCACAAAAAATAGAAGGTATATATTGAAAAGCTGTATCCTTCATTGGCCAAAAATTGCCTATGTTACAGACACATCAGTTTATCTGCACTAATAATTTAGATCATTTATATCTTTGCATAATAAATATGTACTAGTTTGCTTTGAAAACTGTAGCTATCAAACACAGAGATCCCACTCTGGTTCCTTTAATTAGGCTAAGATTTTATTTTAATCACTTCAGTGTTCAACATTTCATTGTTCATTTTTGTTTGCATATCCCATAGATCCTACTACCACCAGAGAAGGGTATATACAAATAACCCATCTGTCAGGTCTCCAGGGCTTTTGCTGTTATCCACGCTGCTTCCTTTTGGGTGTAAGGGAAACCAACCCTCTAACAAGGTGCATCTTGCTAAATATGCAGTGTGGAGATCAATTGCTTGAAAGTTAGAACTACCAGCTGTCAACCCAATTCGTGACAAAAGAATGCTGAAACAGGCCACAGGGGGATTGCACAGTCATTTGGGAATTGATTTCCTGAGGGTTTATCCAGACAGAGCTTTTTATTTGCAGAAAAGTTATTTGTTGAAAAGGGCTGTTTGCCTGCTGATTTGTGTGTTCACGTATATATTTCAACACACTGCGGTGAATTTTCTATATGGGAAACTGCTTCATACGGAGTGAGTCCACATCGGTCCACCTGGCCAAGTACTGCCTGCTCCAATGGGCATCAGATCTCTGAGTTTCAGTTGCTTTCTTTGTAGTTGGAATTGCCAGAGGTTCAACCATGGGTCTTCTGAATGCAAAGTATACATTCCAGAATCAAAGGCAATATTTAAAATGACAGCTGCAATTGAAAATATAGTGTCAAATGCAACGTCGAGTGCATGTTTATCCCTGTCCACCAGGCTGGAGAGGCCTTATGTATTTTGCAATGCTATCCTAAGCAGAGTTACACATGTCTAAGTCCATTGAAGTCAGTGAGCTTAGACAAGGTTACAACCTTTACTAGAATGGCATTGTTGGTGTCCTAACCATTTAGGATTGCCAACCTCCAGGTACTAGCTGGAGATCTCCTGCTATTACAACTGATCTCCAGCTGATCAGTTCACCTGGAGAACATGGCCGCTTTGGCAATTGGACTCTATGACACTGAAGTCCCTCCCCAACCCAAACCTCACCCTCCTCAGGCTTGGCCCCAAAAATCTCCTGCCGGTGGCAAAGAGGGACCTGGCAGCCCTATAACCATTATACATAAATGGACTAAACGGACTAAATACCTCCAGTTCTCACAGCCTCCTGATTCAGTATTCAGTTTTCAACAGCAGTAGTCAGATGCTGCTCAGTAGTAAGCTGGGAAGCAACAGGCCTCCACAGTTGAGTGTTCCCAGTGTTATAATTGAGGAATAACAATCTTTGTTAAGCTGATTGATTTATAATCCTCAGGAACAATCAGTTAATGCTTCCTAAATGGAACCTAATAATAATTGAAAATGTCTTTCCCCTGCTTTTGGAAGGTGACACTGTTCATCTCACTGCAAACTTTTACACAAATGTGATCAACATTTGAATATACCATGACTGAACTGCTCTCTTACACATCTGTGGAACCCCTCATTAGATCGCCTCAATATTTTGCTCGAAGTACAAATCAAATACTGTGGAAGCAATCCTAAGCAGGTCTATTCAGAAGTAAATCCTATGTTAGTTAGTGGACTGCAGCCTAAAGTAGCCATGACAGCATCCTTGTCGCTGGCACAAGGAACCATTGCCATTTTAAAGTGATTTTAAAGTGCTGTGAGGGCCTGATCCTGATCAGGCTCATAGCATGGTGCTCTTGTCCCCCTCCCCATCAAGCACCAAAATACTTAAAAGTGGTGATGGCACCCTCATGGCATCCATGAGGATGCTGTCACGTCTAGTTTGGTCTTACGTTGAGCATAAGGTTGCCAGCTCCAAGTTGGGAAATAGCTGGATATTTTGGGAGTGGAGCCTGAGGAGGGCAGGGTTTAGAGAGGGGAGGGACTTCAATGCCTTAGAGTCCATTGCCAAAGCAGCCATGTTCATATCTGGGGCACATAATGTGATGTCCATGCAAATTAGCTTCCAAACTGTTGGGATATGACTGAGCAAATTAAGATGTGACTGATTTGTACACTGACAGTGTTTTCTCACAGCTTTCTTACAACTTCTACCCCCTGCTAATTTTTTGCTACCTCAAATGTTAAAAAGGAATAAAAGTATTCAGATACTTAAGGCATCCATATCCCAGCAGGGGTTGTGCTTTTTTCTTTTTGAATGGTACAGCATGCTGCTTCACTTTCTATTTCACTTGTTTTAATTACCATTTTGAAAAATTACAGTATCAACATTACCCATTTAAAAGACTGTCATTGACTATGGTATATTGTAAATGGTCAACATTAATTTAGAAAAGAAAATGCAAGGTTTTTGAGTATCATCACTTTCGAAGATACATGCCATGTTTAACTAAGTGCACAACAGGAGTTGTGTACCTAAAACAAATGAAGATAATATAATAAGATAGGGCTATAAAAAGTATTTTTGTGTACCAGATATACACATCTGTAAGGTGGAGGAGGCAGTTGCTAAGGAAGGCTTCTTGACTTCACCCATGCATTTGTTCATAGAAATAAAAATTACTGTAAACATGGGGATGCCACTGAAAATGTAAAGTGGTAGGGTTGGGATATGTCTTGCTGATAACATTGTGATATAGGTAAATATGCTTAAAATTTGTGATCAAAAGAGAAGTCAACCAGGTCCAGGCTGTATTGAGTGCATAATTTGGCTCCATCTATTTCTCAGTCATAATTGGGACACTGGTCCATCTGTGTTAGCCACTGACCTGGATTCATAGCCATAGGCTAAGTGACTGCTACAGTCATTCCCATATGTATGTATCTGATAGCCCTGGGAAGAAGGGAATGAACTCAGCACCCCGTTCTCCTTTTTATCCCCTAAAAGAATAATACCTCTTTAAAACAGACTTTTCTGCATATCTGTTCACTGTGAAGGGAAGATGCTATGCAGCAGCTTGCCTATGAAAGCATCCCTCATTCAGAACAAGTAATGGATATCATTCTGGCAGTAGGCCACAATCTGTGAATGGCACCAAGATGCTAAGATTAGGGGAAAATACAAAATTATGAGAATTCTGCAGAACCCACAGTAGGAAACTGACTGGGGGGAGATTAACTCTCCAGTTGAAATAAAAATGATTTTAAATCAGTTGGAGATTGAATTGCATATGACGTGATTCCCTTTTGAAATGAAACTCCTGATAGTAACTTCTGTATTTTACTCAAGGAGCGCATGCTTTGCATATGAATGATTTCATGTGATGAGCTGTCTGCAATAATTTAAATTTGATTCCTCTAGGTTAATAGTAATAGTCTATTTTGACAACTTGAACAAGGAGCGATTTTTAAAAAGCAAAGACAGCATAATATATTGAAAATTGTGCACATTAAACAAATACATATTTAGTCTCCAGTTGTGCCATCTTTCTCAAATCTTTAATAAGATTAAGTTTAACTCTGATATTATGTGTGTTTGAGAAGAAAGACTACACACTAAATGTTTTAAACCAAAGATGATTTAAATAGGCAATCAAAACTGTTTTTATATTCATCACCACCTTTATTTGGGTATGTATTACTGTCATGTGGGAGAAAAAAACGGAAACTATGTAACTGTAAAATATACGAATGATGTCAGTATTTCTGTTACATAAACAGACTAGACTAGAATATCATATTAACAAAACTGACAGTTTTGCTAGGAAATTGAGATAGTAAGAGCCATGCAAACCTAGAAAATATAAATATTTTGAAGCCAAATAAACTTGGGCAGGTGCAAATCTCACCAAAGTGAACGGCCAACTCAAACTCTATTCCTCCTCTCGCTACAACCTGGCTGCTCATACTAAAAACCCTCCTCGTTTTGTCCTAACCCCCCCATTTCATAACACCTCAGCTTGCTCTCAAATCTCCCTGTGCTTGGTCTGAATTAACTTTACCCAGCTCAGAGTGAAGTAAAATAGTGATGACATCTTCTATTTGATCGTATGAACTAAACGTGAGAAAAAAAGACAAACCATCTACAGGCAATTTAGGGATATTTTATATAGAGGGGTGCAAAAGGGTGCATTTTGTACCATGAAACATTCAGATGTGGCTACAAGGCTGAAAACTAGATGAAACACTAGTCTCAACCAGCTGTTCTCATTTTCCTGCCTCTTTAACAGAGGGTGTAGGTAAATAGGAATGTGCTGAAACTGGGGAGGTGTTTAGTTTCTGCCTTAGCATGGAACTACTTATTGCGTGGTGTTTCATATCACTTTTAGCAGATTTGTTTTTTTAGAAATGAAATGCAGCTGCTTGAGGTACAATTAGAAGCAGAAGAATTGAGAGTGTGGAAGAAAAGGTTAACCTTTCCTCTCCTGGCTATTTTCCTTCTGCTTCAACCCCCCACCCTCGGCTGCTGTTTCATCTGCACAGAGGAGGTTCAGGATATTTTGTCATCTCATGCAAATTACAATCACACCCCAACCCCAATTATTTCTGAAACAGTCCAGCATGTGGTTATAGCAAGATGTTGTTTTCTAGGATATACACTTCTTAATACCTTTAACATTAAATGTATAGTGTTTATTAGTTTCAAGGTGCTTCATGGCAGAAAACATTTTAATGAGTTTCACAACTGCTCTCTTTTCTTATACAGAAAAAAGAGTTGTGTGTGCACCAAAGAATAATAAAGGTATTGCAGCATAAATATTTGCTGAATTCTATAGCAATTGTATTAACCAGGGCTAAACTTACACTGTAATGGTTGTTGTGACTAGGGTCATGCAAAAACAAAATTTGGGGGTAAATTTCGGGTTTATTGGGCCTGAATTTTTTCAGTAAATATAAGTATTCGGCTTATTTTCGGGTTTACTGAAAAAATCCGGGCCCATTATAGTCTATGGGGACATTTTTGGAGGTAGAGTCACCAAATTTGTAGCATATCTGCAAGGTACTCTCATTAGGTGGTCATCTAAATTTGGTGAACTTTGGGACAGAGGGCCCAATTTTATGGACCAGCAAAGGGGTCACCCCCATCCTCCAGGCATTTGCGAGCCAAGCAGTCCTCTGGTTTTTTTCAGGTTCAGAAGTTCAGCATTGCCAAGGACTGGCAGAAAGAGACAATTGGCAGGCTGGCACCTCAAAGTCTGGAGCTCCATATCTTGGGCACATAGTGTGATGTCCATGCAAATTAGCTTCCAAACTGAGGAAAACAGAAATTCTACATCTTCATTAATGTAGCACTAAAATAAGTAAAGAAGCCCCATGGTGCAGAGTGGTAAGCTGCAGTACTGCAGTCCAAGCTCTGCTCACGACCTGAATTCGATCCCAACAGAAGTTGGTTTCAGGTAGCCGGCTCAAGATTGACTCAGCCTTCCATCCTTCTGAGGTCTGTAAAAAGAGTACCCAGCTTGCTGGGGGTAAAAGGAAGATGACTGGAGAAGGCACTGGCAAACCACCCCGTAAACAAAGTCTGCCTAGGAAACCTCGGGATGTGACATCACCCCATGGGTCAAGAATGTCTTGGTGCTTGCACAGGGGACCTTTACCTTTAAAATAATAATAATAATAAGTAAACAACATATTGATTCAATGTATGTCAGTGGAGTGACTGTCAGTGGAGTTACTAGAAATGAGGGATGAAGTTTTACAGTGGAAAGCCCTTCTGTCAGCACTAAAGTGTAGGTAATAAAGAACTGAGGAATGAAAGAGTTTACATTGTCATTTGTGGCTTTCTCCACACAATTCCTTGGGACTTGAATGTCCCTGGTCTACACATGCCATGTAGTATGTCCCCAGAAGAATGCAACATTACTAACAGTGCTATCCAGTCCTAAGCTAAGTTACCTTTTAAAGCCCATTGACTGTCATGGCTTTAGAAAAGTATAATTTTGATTAGGAACATACTGTAAGAAGGGGACATGGTGAATGGTGAAAGGAATGGATCTAGGGTTGCCAACTCAAGGATAGGAAATTCTGAAGGTAAAGCTTGGGGAGGGCAGGTTTTAGGAAGGGGAGGGACTTCAGCAGGGTATAATGCCATACACTCCACCTTCCAAAGCACCAATTTTCTCCAAGAGAACTGATCTCTGTCATCAGGAGATCAGTTGTAATTCATGGAGCTCTCCAGACCCCACCTGGAGGTTGGCAACCATAAATTGATCTCTGAGTTTGCCTACTTGCAGGACAAGTTGCAAACCTAAGAATTCAAAATAGCACATCCGTCAGTCTGACCAAGAGACAGAGTGCTTAACTGCTACAGGCATGAAAACAACAAAAACATCCATTTTCCTAATATGTTTGTAGTTCTTGATAGAGCAGAGCCTTATAAAATGGTTCCTGTTTAGATCAGACTATCACATGACAGTGATTCGCATCTACATTCCTGTGTAGGATGCCTAATGTGCTGATTGCTTTCCTGACAATGCATCTGAAAGTTGGAACAGACTTCTGATGGCAGCAGAAAATGATGAAAGGCTGGAGAAGAATTTTATAGTAGAAAGCTTTTCTTTTATTATCTTCTTTTACAGTAACCTCTATAGCCTCTTAAACAGAAGCAGGCAAATCTGCAAAGAAGGAATATTCCTTGGGCTGCAGCTGGAATGCCTTTGAACAATTAATGCTCATTTTATGTAATGCCCTCCAAACTCATTCCAAGTATTATGACAAATTCTTGGCAATGCAAGGCAGTGTAGCGACTCATCCGCATATATAATTCACATAATCTAATTTAAGGCTTTGAGATTCACAAATTGCTGGAAAGGAAGAGCTAACATCTTAGAATTACAAGCCAGCTCACTGTCTCCAGCAGATTTTTCATATGAAAAGCCGTCATGAAATATCTCTTCTCTGCCACAAGTCCTATTAATGCTAGGTGACAAAAATACCCATTTTTATTACTTTACATAATGTTGAACAAAGGTCAAAATGACCCTAGAAGAGCTCAAAATGCAGAGAAGCTAACAGTCTTATATATTGTCTTTGGATCTGGATAACATAGAAAGGGGGAAATTGCCTGACTTCAGCTCTGGCGCTAGGGGTTGGCCTTTGGGAAAGCCTGCCTCTGGGAGGCAGCAGTGAGCTCATCTTGCCCTGCCTGAGCAAGCAAGTTGGAAGTGAGAGGCAGTGGCCCTTCTCGGTGCAGTGACTGTGTATTGATCTGGATGGGTGAACAATAAAGACTGGGCTGGATCCAGATTAAATTATCTGCTAACAGAGGGGTTGTTTATGCATGGGTATTTTCACTCACATTTGCCCCCAGTCTGTCTCGGTTGTTCCTTGGAGTTATGCATGAGTTTTCCATCCATTAGAGATGACTTCACTGCCAGCCCTCACAAATCCCGGGACTTCCCGTTCCTCTGTTAACCTGATTCTTCCCTCTCCCCTGAGCTCCACCCGGGTGAAATCTCCATGCATAATGTAAAGCGCGGGACACCCAAGCTTGGTTTCTATCACAGAAAGCATGCAGCCAATTACAAAGCAGCATGTAAAGACGTGGGGATTCAAATGCTTCCTGCTTCCTGGGAGCTCATACTGAGCAGAAGAAAGTTTTTTTTTTCAAATGAGGTTTGCTCCTCCCCTCCTTTTCAGATTGATCAGTTTTTTATTTTTCTTCTTAAAATGCTTTTTTTATTTGGCAGTTGGGTTTTGGGGTATTTTCTCTCAGTAAGCACTACAAAGTAAGCCAATTACAAAGCAGTATTTAAAGGGGCGGGGACTTTATTTGAGCTTGGAGACTGCTGGTACATAGATTCCCAACAGGAAGGAGTGGGTCCAGCGATCAACAAACTTCAGGTAAAACTCCCATGCATAAATGACCTGAATGTACAGACATAGGTGCTGTCAAGTTACAACTGATTTATGATGACCCCAGCTAGGGGCTTTCAAGGCAAGTGAGAAGCAGAGGTGGTTTGCCATTGCTTTCCTCTGCAGAGCATTCCTTGGTGATCTCCCATCCAAGTGCTGACCATGCTTAGCTTCTGAGATCTGATGAGATCGGGCTATACCAGGTCACCTTTTCTCCCCCTGCTAACAGAAGGGGGGAGGGTAATTTCTGCAAATTTCTCCTTTCTTCTACAGGTCCCTCATGGCAATGTTGAGTGCCCCCTGTTCCCCAAGAGCAGCATTTTGGGAAGATCATTGGACTCTAGTGGGAGGCAAGACAATTGTGTTCCACTGATAGAAGTGCCTTCTGTACCAGGATCCACCCCCCATAGTGACTACAATCAGGTGCAACCATTGCTTCGTCTATCTGGAAGGGTCCCACTGGATAGCTTTTTGCTGAGGACCTACAAAACCTGGAGGCATCCTAAATAAGGAGGTCTGCAGAACCCTTTTCAGTTGTTATGTTTAGCATGTGTATGGGGAGAACAAATTACATGTATTTCTCTCAATAAGCACAATTGCATTTTCTCTGTACATGCTTCAGTACATGTGAACCCAAACCCTGGAGTTCTGGTATGCATACACTGAGACAGAAAATACATATTGCCCCTTTTGGACAAAGTGGCAATCATGTATATTGGGAGAAACACATATAGTGCAGTTTACACTTACGTGGGGTAAAATGTAATGAGTGAAAATGGACATCTGTCTTGGTATTCTCCTATTCTCTTGCAGATATAGATGATTTATAAATTTTACTTTTACTGGTAGAAAAGTGACAAGGAAACACTTTTTTCTACAATTAAAAAGGGTATACATTTCATTCACAGGAGTAACTTCGTAAAACACATCATATTTAGGCAATCAAAAGTCATGCTAGCTGATGTCCTGTCTAGACATTCAGTGAATGTGAGGAAAGGAATTATAATCTTGCTACATGTCTCCACTCCCTTAACTTCACACATTCGGGTGAATAGGCCCTATGTCCATGTAAATTGTATGCAGGTATGCATTTGCCGCATGCTTAAGAGCCCCGATGAAGGTCTTTTCCGCATTCTCATTTTCCTTGCTTCTAAGTTCCTGTTTCTTTGGGGGGAGGGTTAGTTCTGCCTGTGTTCTGCTCCCTCTAGTGAGCAATTCAATATAAAACAGGTTTAAATCCAGCATAACTCCCTGCAGATTTAAACTTCAGGTTTTTATGCCCGATTTAATCTTGTGTTATATTGAATCGACCACTAGAAAACAGCAGGTATGATCTCTGATTTCTCCATATTTGCACTGAACATCTGAACAGAGCTAGAGAAATTATTAATGGGTCCATCTATTTCCATATGTCCTGCATAATTTTTTGTTTTGATTGTAATTTAGTTGTTTATTTATGATTCTGAGCATATGAATTATACAGATTTTGATTTTCCAGGATTTCAGAGTCAGAATTAATACCTATTTGCCTGGGAGATATTACATGGACATCTGTCATTACAAAGATGTAAAATAATAATTAAAAGTACTGTTTGTTCTTTTTGTTTTTTGTTCTTATAGAGAGTAAATGACTCGTATCCACTATGGAGAAACATTCCAAAGATAAAATATTTTGGGAGCTTAATTATAATTGAGCAATGCTGAACACATAGAATTAAAATGACCGTGTAGCCAAATACAGAAAAAAGATCCTGTTGCATCATTTGAATGATAAATGCCTGCAGATGTACCTCAAGTTGGCCTCATAATTGCTAAAGACAAAACACCCTCCTGGTTCTAAGCACTTTGGCAACTAGTAGCTTCTGCTTCCACACTAATTGGAGTTAGAGGCTCATCTAGGTTTAGTACAACAACGAGATAATGGCCCCATTCCTAATGCCTATTATCTTCATCCTCAAATTCCTGGCCTCCTGGTTACTAGCACAACAGATGGCTAAGATTTTTGACACCTGTCCCAGCTGCTTCGCTTTGCTGTTGCTTGCGGAAACAAAAGCCATTTGTTAAAGAAACTAATTGACAAAAGCCAAGTTAGGTGAAATTGCTTTTTTTCTGACAAGAATAAATGAATTGCTAATAACTGAAAGCAAATTGGCAATATGAGGTCTTGTATTATTTGGTCTCAGGAAGTTTCCCCCCCTCAGTACACACATATTTTAACCTATTTCATGGAATATTTTAAAAAATCTTTTGTCTGCAACAACATATAAGGTGACAGATTATTGCTGTGTTGCAATTATTGCTGCAGTACCATCTGTGGAAAAGAAGAAACAATTATTTCCTTACATAGGAAACAAACAATCAAAATCTGCTGCTCTTAATTTAACATGCTATTTGTTACAGGTGTGTGTGTGTGCAAAGTGCCATCAGGTCACAGCTGACTTACGGCAACCCCATAGGGTTTTCAAGGCAAGAGACTAACAGAGGTGGTTTGCCATTGCCTTCCTCTGCATAATGACCCTGGTATTTCCTGGGGGTCTTCCAGCCAAGTACTATCCAGGGCCACCTCTGCTTAGCTTCTGAGATCTGACAAGATCAGGCTAGGAGAAAGGAGAAAACTCCCCGCAATTCACCTCTGTTGAAAATGCACAAAAGAAAATGCTGCCTATTTAGACTGTCCTGCCATTGTCCTTCAAGGGAATCAGCTGCATCATTGTACTGATTATTTATTTTACTGAGATGCTGCACTCACTGGCCAAGCACTGTCTTCAACTCCGCTTCAGGGCCTAGAGTGAATTTAACAGCAAGCCTAATCTGGCATTCAACACAATCTCTTCCATTTCTTTTCACAACCCCCATTATCTTCCTTCCAGTTTGTTAATACAGCCAAGAATAAAGCTACCCCTGAAACTTGCTTTGACAGCACACCATATTCATTGCCTGTTCCAAAGGATACTGTCAGTTCCTCCATGATATATCTTTACAGAAGTTGTTCTGGAGAAGCGGAAAGCTTGCACGCGTTTATGTATCATTTGGTTGATCGTAATACAAAGTACTGTGATTTTTTGGGTTTTTTGATATCAGCGTAGCTCTTGCATTGTGTTCGTCTGGGCATATGCAGAGTGCCTATTATTTTACTTATTTAATGCATGTATTTATCCCACACTTTCATCAAGGATATCATGATGATGTACATGGTAACGCCCCTCCAATTTATCCTTACCTGCAACTCCATAAAGTAAGACATACTAAGAGGTCGTGTCAGAATCCCCTGGCAGTGGGTCAGAGTGTGGGGCTGCAGCGCCCTCCAGTGTTCCTTTTTTTTTTCATGGCCTGGCCTTAGTTAGGCCTCAAGCATGGAGAGGAGGGGAATTCGAGCTCACCCTTGAGCCTTTCTGTCTCAAGTCATTCACCTCTCCCTGATAGGGTTGCCGACCTCCAGATGGTCTCTGGAGACCACCTGCTATTACAACTGATCTCCAGGTGACAGATATCAGTTCACCTGGAGAAAATGGCTGCTTTGGAAGGTGGATTCTATGGCATTTATACCCCATTGATGCCCCTCCCCTCCGCAAACCCCCCTGTCTTCAGGTCCCCCCCCCCTAATTCTCCAAGTATTTCCCAACCCCTATCTGGCAACCCTACTTCCTGACGTGGAAGCAGGGGGATTAGCAGTTATCCAGGACACACCATCAGAACACCATGCTTTATAGAAAAACAGTATTGTTTAATTTACAGTGCACAGATAAAAGACAAACCGTCACATACACTTCTCTCCACCAAACTTCCCAACACAGAGTTACAATTACATAGGCTTATATACAGAACTCCACCTGAAACCAATAAGGCCACCTGTAGACCTGGCCACAGTATTACATCATCCTTACTGCTTTAAACCGGTTAGTTGCAGTTCACCCTAGAACCTGCAAGGCTATTGCTGCCTCTTGCATCATCCTAGATGCCTTTGATCTGACAGCTACCTGTCAGCTGTCGCTGTCAGATTATTATGGGCAACTTGTTACTCTGACACTCCTTCTCAAGTTGTCATAATAATTTTACCAACTGTTGAAATCTGTTACTATCTACTGTCTTAGTAAACAGATCAGCTATCTTTTCGTCACCTGCACACTTTTCAATACATACTTGATATCTGTTGATAGCATCCGCCACGTTCTGATATCTAATCCAGATATGTCTGCTTTTGCTTCTGAAACATTGCTCATTTCCCAGTTGCATTGCTGCAGCATTGTCAGTATATATCTTTACAGGTACAGGTACAGTTACATTCAGTTCTTTTAACAAATACATGAACCATTCCAACTGTATTATTGTTTCATTTATTGCTCGGTACTCAGCTTCACAAGTACTCATTGTAACAAATGATTGCAACAAATGATTCACTGATTTCCAGTGAATAAGAGCTCTGCCCAAATACAGCGCATACCCTGTGGTAGACCTTGCTTTTCCCTGATCCGCCCACGATGCATCAGAATAGGCAACCAGCTCCCTATCACAAACTCTCAGGCACAGCTTCCTGTGCATAGATCCTTTCAGGTATCTTAGCACCTTTTTTGCTGCCTTCCAATCAGTTACTGTTGGTGACACACATTTCTTACTCAGGCAGTGCACAGCCAGATGAATGTCTGGTCTAGACCACTTAGAGATACAGCAGGCTTCCCACCAAAGACTGATACATAGTCTTGTCACATTCTGCCTGTGCTTCTGTTTCACCACTCACATATCCTGTTACCATAGGAGAATCCACAACATTTGCATCTACCATCTTAAACTTCTCCAGTAGCTGTTGTATCTTGTCAGGCTGAGACAAAGAAAACATCCCATCTTCATCTCTGCTTATTTTTACTCCTAGGTAATTACTGATTTTGCGTAGACATTTCAGTTTAAAGTGTTCTCCTAATTGCTTTTCAAACTGTTCTATGTCACTTTTATTATTAGCCATCAGACACAAGTCATCAACATACGACATCACAAAGACCTCCTTCTGTCCTGAGCATTTAGAAAACAAACACGAATCTGACACGCTCTGTTTGAATCCTAATTGTTTTATGGCTTCAGTCAGGCAATGATTCCATTCCCTTGCTGACTGATGTAAACCATACAACACCTTGTTTAGCCTCAGGACCATGCTTTCCTGCTTCAACTCAAAGCCAGGAATTTGCTGCATAAAGATTTGTTCTTTTAAAGGTGCGTTCAAATAGGCTGTTTGCACATCATAGTGATACACCTCTAGACCCTTCAACCCTGCCACAGCCAGGGCGGTCTTAATTGTGTCAGCACGAACAGTAGGACTGAAGATCAGATCATAATGCAGATATTTGCGTTGGGCAAACCCCTTGCAAACTATCCTTGCTTTACGTTTTACTGTCCCATCAGCCAGCTGTTTCAACTTAAAGACCCACCGGCAACCTATCACAGATTGACTCTTTGGAAGTTGAGCAGGAGTGAAAATATTATATTCCTTTAATGCATTCATTTCTTCCTGCATCGCATTTAGCCATAAGCTCCTCTCTCCCTTCTCCAGAGAAAGTACATCTTCATAGCAAGCTGGCTCCACTGCTGACACATTATTGACACAATCACAGTCATAACCAAACTTTGTAGGCGGCACACCTTTGGTGCTGCATTCAGACCTCCTGACCTCAGTCTCTTCAGAGCTCTCTCCTTCTGAAGGGTCAGACTTTACACTTTCCCTTCTTGGAGCACCTTCTGAAGTTTCAGACCTTACACTCTCCCTTCTTGGAGCCCTTGCTGGAGAACCACTGTTATCTCTGGCTTTCAGATGCTCATTAATGGGAAGAGATATCATGTCAGGCACCTTATCTGAGCCGTGCAACCTTGCCCAGTTGAATGACTCTCCAAACTTAGCAGAATGGCTCATTGTTATCCTATTGTAAGTATCAGCAAATTGGTAGGATTTTGCAGCATTCTGATACCCAAGGAACAAAAGTGGTTTGGACTTTTTGCCTCCCCTCCTATGCTTTAAAGGGATATCCACCCAAGCCTTGGCACCAAACACTCTCAAATGCTTCAAGGATGGATTCCTTTTATACAAAACCGTACAGGGGATGTTGTCAATGCTTGAAGTCCACAACCTATTAATGAGGTAATTAGAAACCTTAATTGCCTCTGCCCAGAACCTAGGCTTTAGATTAACGTCCTCCAACAGAGATTGCATCATGGATTTCAAATATCCTATCCGTCTCTCTGCAACTCCATTTTCTTGGGGGACACAAGGGTTAGCAAGTCTGTGCTGAATCCCTTTACTCTCTAACCACTGGGCTAACTCATTTGACAGGAACTCTCCACCACGATCAGACTGGAGATTGGCAACTGGCAAACCTAGCTGCCTTTCCACTCTGTTCACCCAGTACTTGATTGTTTTACAAGCTTCATTCTTGTGCTTGAGCAGATAAACCCAGCCAAACCTCGTGTGGTCATCAACCAGAACCAGAGCCCATCTGTTCCCAGACACACTCTCTTGGAAGGGGCCACAGATATTCAAATGGGCAATTTTCAAGGGTCTTTCTGTCACCCTCTGGCTGACTTTGGCTACTGGACACCTTTTGCTCTTTACTGATTTACATACAGTACAATCAAGGAAATTATTACATTTGTTTAGCCTCACCTCATTTTCCCCTAGCAAGCTCAGGGTTTTCTGTATTGTTGAAAATGAGGCGTGGCCTAAACGTCAGTGTAACAAATGCACACACTCTGAATGAGGATTTTTGTTTAAAGTTCCCACTGTGCTTGTGGCTAGCCCCGCTATCAACCAGCCATAAAGCCTCACCCTTATTAGTCTCTGCCAGCACTACAGCTGTGTGTGTGGCTGTCTGGAATTTTTTCTTAGCTGTCTTCTTCTTTAATTGGGTGCAATCCCTTCTGAGGTGCTGAGTGCTGCCACAGGAATAACATTTCCTCACAAAGAGCACACAGTCCTCCCCCTCTTGATTGAAGACGTCACTCCCCCAGTCCGTTCCACGACCTTGCTTCAACGACTTCTGCGCAGAGTAGACATAACTCCCACTTACAGGCTGAATCCTCCGCTGGGCTGTGGTCATTGGCATAGACTGTAAATTACCTCGCTGCCAGGGGTGAAAATCTGGATTGTTAAACTCCTGGGCTGAGGTCTCCGAAGATGGACGAGATGCTGTCTATCCATCATGGGGTGACTCATTCTCAGCTGGGCTGTTGTCCTCTGAATCCGTCCCTCCTGCTGACACTCCTCATCTTCCAGGATTTTGCCGGTAATGTAATCACACGTAAGCTGCTCCACAGCCATGCATTCCAGAGAGGCCACCAATACATCAAAGCTTGCATCCAAGGAACCCAGCATGGCGTATACTTTATCCTCGTCTGAGACATTCTTTCCTCTCAACTCTAGCTGCCGAAACAATTCTGCCAGAGTTCTCAAATGCTCCGAGGCAGGCATGTGAGGTGATTTATTAGTCTGTACAGCCTCCTCATTAGTGCCAGTATAGTTCCAGCCGAGTCTCTGCGATAAATGGCTTGCAAAGACGCCCACGCATCCTTTGCGAACGTTTTGCTGGCAACATATACAAGCTGGCTATCCCCCACAGTCAAAATTATATTGGCATGCACCTTCTTATCTTTCTCTTGCCCTTCATCATCATCATCAGCGGGGATTTGCAGCACAACATCCCATAAACCTTCTCTCTTAAGGTAATGCTCAATTCTCACCGACCAATGCTGTAGTTGTCACCGTTGAACTTCTCCACTGGGATTGCAGATTGAGCCATCTCTCCACTCAATCACTCAATATTCCAAAAGCCTCTGGACATCCTGGAAACTTAATTGTGCTACCACTACACGTAACCTGCGCAGTGTAGTGAATCTGGGCCCATAACCCTGACGTGGAAGCAGGCGGATTAGCAGTTATCCAGGACAAACCACATACACTTCTCTCCACCAAACTTCCCAACACAGAGTTACAATTACATAGGCTTATATACAGAACTCCACCTGAAACCAATAAGGCCACCTGTAGACCTGGCCACAGTATTACATCATCCTTACTGCTTTAAACCGGTTAGTTGCAGTTCACCCTAGAACCTGCAAGGCTATTGCTGCCTCTTGCATCATCCTAGATGCCTCTGATCTGACAGCTACCTGTCAGCTGTCGCTGTCAGATTATTATGGGCAACTTGTTACTCTCACTTCCTGAGCATTATGGGAGCAGTCTAACACTCCCTCTTTGGCCTTCCCAGGGCTGGCCTAATAAATGATTGGCATGGGCTGACCCTGGACTCCCCCAAAGCCCTCTCTTCAAGGGAGGGCCCATGGTGAGTGAATGGAATCTGGTCCAATGACCTCTCTGGCTGCCCCCCCTCTACTGCCTCACCCTCCCCTAGGGTTGCCAACCCCAGGTGGTGCCTGGAGATTTCCCACTATTACACCTGGTCTCCAGGTGACAGAGCTCAGTTTACCTGGAGCAAATGGCCACTTTAAAAGGTGGACTCTATGGTGATTTTGGGGGTGGAGCCTGAGGAATGTGGGGTTTGGGGAGGGGAGGGACTTCAATGGGGTATAATATCATTGAGTCCACCTTCCAAAGCATCCATTTTCTCCAGGGGAACTGAGCTCTGTCAACTGGATATCAGTCATAATAGCGGGGGAATACCTGGAAGTTGGTAACCCTATCAGTAAGCTCTGTGAATGTAGCTGAACTTATCTAACTGGTCTTTCGCCTTCATGACCTACCTATAAGAAAGATGATGGAGTGATAGCAGAGGAGTCTGTGTGAGGGTGGTAGAGAAGAAGTGGTTAAATGATGAAAATGTTTGTATATTTTCTACATGATTAATTCCTTGGCCATGATTGGTTTTAGTTTAATGACTGGCTCTTACCTCGTTTTTCTGAATTATGTGCTCTGTGACTGTTTGCAGTGTCTGATGCATTGATTGTCGTTCAGACTCGTTTCCTCATTGGAGTGTCCCACCTGTAAATTGGATAAGTAATTTCTACTGATAATTCTAATGACATTCTGCATGTATGTTTATTATAAAGGATATTACATATGGGTCCCAATTACTTGGGAGAAAGGCAGGCTTATTAATGGCTTAATAAGTTAATAAGCTTGCCTGCTTGAACGAACTGCCCTGGGTGCACTTTTTGTCTTTGTTTTGTCCTTATGACACAGATAATATATGGATTGTGTCTGGTTGCTCTGTGTTGACCTGATATTTATCTGTTTCTCACGTTTCTCTGTCATCCTTCCTCCAAAGAGCTCAGGTTTGTGTGCATGGGGATTACTCTTTTTATTCCTGCTACAACCCCATGAGGATTGTTATGCTGAGTGTGGATGATTAGCTGAAGGTCACCCACTGAGCTTCATGTGGAGATTCAACCCCATGTCAAGTCCAGTACTCTAACACTGCTCTTTTTATCATGAATGAATAGGGTTGCCACCCTCCAGGAACTAGATGGAGACCTCCTGCTATTACAACTGATCTCCAGCCGATAGAGATCAGTTCACCTGGAGAAAATGGTTGCTTTGGCCATTGAACTCTATGGCATTGAAGTTCCTCCCCTCCCAAACCTTGGCCTCCTCAGGCTCCGCCCCAAAAACACTCTGCCAGTGGTGAAGAGGGACCTGGCAACCCTATGAATGGATATGTTGTGTTCTAGCTGTGTCAGATGAACATAACCTTCCCTATGGGTTCCACTCCAAGACTCTTAACTCCATCCCACATGATGTTTGCATCCAAGTCCCCTCCCCAAATGTTGTTGATCAAGGGTAGGAGCCTTAGAATAAACCATATCAAGCTTAGTGGGATTTCTATTTGAATAAGCATGCATAGGATTGGGCTGCTTAGCTGGCTTCTTCAAAAAAAGACATACTAAATCCCTACCCACTTTAATAATAGCCCTGTACAGATAATATTAGGTATGTTGAAATCAATTCATATAAAGGGGGAATAGGCATGAGCATGTTGGTCCCACGTCCCACCTTTGCAAAATCACCAGTACATAAAGTTGCCAACCTCCAGGGAGTAGCTGGAGATCTGCTATTACAACTGATCTCCAGCAGATAGAGATCAGTTCACCTGGAGAAAATGGCTGCTTTGGCAATTGGACTCAAACCCCGCCTTCCTCATGCTCTGCCCAAAAAACCTCCCATCGGTGAAGAGGGACCTGGCAACCCTACCACTACATGAGCACAGAGTCTATGTGCCTGCATAGACTCTGTTCCCATGAGTTTGTAAAAGGTAATGTTTCTGACTAAGGGGATGGGTCTTGTGCATGCACACTTTACACACACAGGTTCCATGTTTATGAACTGGCAATCGCACATGGATGGGGGTCAGGGCCAGTGCGCTCATGCTCTCTCTCCCAGCACTCTATGCACATTTCTTTAACACCCATAATGCCATCTGTAGAGGATTGTGTAGCCTGTATGACCAACTGCCTGAACTGCTCCTGTAGCAATACAACTCTTTTGCTATGTCAGTGTATTTTAAATTGGGAAACCACTTTTTGCTGTCTTTGCATTTGCTTCTAATGCTACAAGTCTTGCCAGAAAGCTAATGCTTCTAGAATCTCAGACTGAGCCAAAAGTCATTAAATTAGTGAGCTATGAAAACATGCCAACCTCAGTCAAAGGGGTGGTACTCAGGCTATGTGTTCTGTGGAACTTCCAGTCTTAACTCCCATTAGTCTTAAAGGAAGTTGAACACAAACCATGCATGAGATCACATCAGATCTGTTTTTTTTTGTTTTTTTTTTTGGGAGGGGGATATGTGTGTGAATAATTATGTCCTCTGGAAAGTGAAAGTCCTTAGTCAAACAGACTACATGGATAATTTTGGCTGACAGAATCAAATAAATCCCTTGCTGCTGAGCTGATGACATTTGGTAATATTGCACCCCTCTGGAAGCATTTCTCTTGCTGATTAGGAAGAAAAGTAAGTTGAGAAATATACACAGAAATAAATCAGTGAGGTTACATTGGGGAGAAAAAGCTAGTTCATTTATTTGAATCAAGGGAGAAATAAGGGCAAACAGATAAAAAAGCTCCAATACAGAGTTTATCTATCAATTACATATGGGAAGCCAAACTCGGTGGATTTAACCAGTAATCTTTTTCTG
Organism: Euleptes europaea; assembly: GCF_029931775.1. Classification (NCBI taxonomy): domain Eukaryota; kingdom Metazoa; phylum Chordata; class Lepidosauria; order Squamata; family Sphaerodactylidae; genus Euleptes; species Euleptes europaea. The sequence continues at coordinate 30,216,246 of NC_079320.1, read as the reverse complement.
TTAAATCAATGTGCTGTGAAGCAAAAGCAGCAATCCTTTGCACACTTACTTAAGGGTAAAAAGTCCTACTGTGTTCAGTGGAGTGAATCAACATATATAGGAACAGGCTGCATGCAGGGATGTGGAGAATTTTGGAACAAATATTAGCAACATTTGAACTTACAGTGATCAAATTGTTTGAACAGACACTGAAGCAATTCAGTGAGGGGCTCAGCTTGCATATCTGCAAAGGTCAAATGTAATGCCATGTCAAGCAGCTTTGTGCCTGTGCAAATGTTGCTCCCACGGGTTTTCTGCATGTTGCTCTGTATGCTACAGAGTTGTGAATATGTTCTTTGTCACATGCAAGGTAAAAGTCATGCAGAGGGAAAGTAGGTTTCCCCCCCACAAATAACTACAACACCCATGAGGCAGTGCAAAAAGGTAAATGTGTGACTATTGCCAATCCGAACAGTTCACATGCCTTTCCTGTTAGAAAACAGTGGGTCAAAACACAAGTGACAGTGCCTCCTCTTCTGTTAGTGGATCATACTTTTAACAAAAAGAATTTGGACTACATGGTGGGGAAAATGCAGATAATTTCCAGGAAGCAGTGCAAGAACATGCACATTCATCCACTTATTCAGAGCATGGTCACTGCTGAGAGGCTCGGTAGAGCAGTCAGTGCCCCCACATAGTTAATAAAAAAACAGAGATGGGAAGGAAGGCCAGTACAGATGACAACCTGCAGCTGCCCTCAATTGTAGGCCTGGTGGAATAGTGCCATCTTACAGGCCCTGAAGAACTCTTTAAGGTGCTGCAGGGCCCTGATTAGGGTTGCCAGCTTCAGGATGGGAAATACATGGAGATTTTTGGAGTGGAGCCTGAGGAGGGTGGGGTTTGGGAGTGGGAGGGTCTTCAATGCCATAGAGTCCAATTGCCAGAGTGGCCATTTTCTCCAGGCTGGAGATCAGTTGTAATAGCAGGAGATCTCCAGCTAGTGCCTGAGGTTGGCAACCCTAGCCCTGATGTCTCTGGGAAGGGAGTTCCACCAGGCGAGGACAACCTTGTCAAGGGCAACCACACACTCCTTGGCCTGGGGACCACCACCGAGTTGTTATTAGTTGAGTGTAATGCTCTTTGGGCTATGTGATATAGTGGCTGCTGACCTCCAGGGAAACAGATTTGGTGGGAGGAACCGCTGTTTATCTGACCCTGACCATTCTACATTCCCTCCTCTTTGATCTGCTGCCTTTTCCAATTACTCTTAGCTTCTGTCCAACTACTTGCTGTCATTTGAATTTGCTCCTCATTGATCATCTGTTCCTCCAAATAGCTGAGGGTTATGAGCTGTAACAACAAATTTCTTTGAAATTAAATGTTAATAATGTCCACTGGCATTTATGCACTACACAAGATGTTTCCTTCTGCTATACAGTTACTCTATAAATGGTTTAGAGCTGCTCTGATCTAGATCTGTCTGTAAGTAGCTACTACATTGTAATCAGCAACATATTCAGTACCAGTTAATTGTAAATTAGCTCAGTGGGGGAACATTTCAATCTTCTTTGGTGTGGATTACAGGTATTTCTCTGTTTGTTTATGACTGCTCAGCATTGTTAGCTTGAACTACACAATCTGCACATTTTCAGAGAGCAGAGATTTCCCACAGAAAAAAGCAATTTAAGGAGGGAAAATAGCCAGTGAAACCCCTCTTCCTGTCTTGCTTTTGCTTAAAATTGGAGCCTCCTAAAACTGTTCATTTATTTTAAAACATCTCATCCCCAGGACAATTATTTATATTTCAGGTTATGTTACTTTTCTGTAAAGTGGATTATTATTGCCATTATATTATCATTATTATTTCACTGTACTGAATGGCTCAGACTAGGGTTGCCAACTTCCATGTACTAGCTGGAGATCTCCTGTTATTACAACTGATCTCCAACTCCAGTCGATAGAGATCAGTTCACCTGCAGAAAATGGCCACTTTGGAATTGGACTCTATGGTATTGAAGTCCTTTCTAAACCCTGCCCTCCTCAGGCTCCACCCCAAAAATCTCCAGGTATTTCCCAACCCAGAGTGGCAACCCTAGCTCAGACAAATCATGGAAGTAGCAAAACCCAGCCTTCCATAGATAAGGTAGAGGATTCTACAGGCACTCCAAACAAAAAGGATTTTTGAACTTGACCAGAATTTGCCTGGTGAGAACTGAGCATGCTTCAAGAGACAGGAAATGTTGAGAACAGCTGAGCTTCAGCTAATGGGGAACAGAGAGAGGGAGAGGTCCTCATATAGTATGCTCATATTATGTATACAGGAGAATTTTCTATTTGTTATCCACCCTCTCTCCATGATTCATTGTGGCCCCAACAACTTCCCTCAAGTAACAAATGTTACAGCCTTTACATCATGGTAGGTAGCAAAATGGGGTCATCCACAGACAAGGCAGAGTTTTCTGTATAGTTAAAAGCTTCCTAGGTATACAGAAAAATATGACATCTAAAATTAAAAGAAAGAACTATAGGCTGCAATAGGCAAATTGCTATATAGTACTACAAAACTAAAGCTTTTGGCGGTTTCATATTTCTGAACTTCAAAATGCTATGGTGAAATGGGTCTATAGCAGATGGGGAAAATGGCATGCTCAGTTTCCCCCAAGTATTCATAGAACCTTGAACAGGGGGAGATTTGGGTGGGTGGGCACTTGAAAAATCTACAGATCATTAATCTCCCCCTCATGGATTATGATAATTAACCATTATTATTAGCCATGGTTCAGTAATAGATCGTCTGCTTGGATGCAGAATGTCTCAGATTCCAATCCTGCTATCTTTAGTTTTTAAAAAATCAGATAGTATTAAAAAATAATAAGGTAGTAGGTGATGTCAAAGACCTGGAGAGCCACTGCCAGCCTGAGCAGACAATACTAATCTTGATGGACCAATGGTCTGACTCAGTATAAGGGAGCTTTATACATTCATGACATCATTATCTTGATGGATGCCAATACTGGATGGTGTTGGAAACATTTCTTCCCCTTAAGCAGTATTACTTGAATCTTGTCAAAGTATTATGCGATAGAAGCCTCCTTTTGAGCTATGCAGGAGAGGGTATAAGTTTTGGGGACTTCTAGCTTCTATATCATCTACTTTTCTGCCCTTGTTTAATCCCCAGGAAATTATGCCTATATTTAAAATAACATTGATAATCAGATCATCCCACTGCATACCAATCAGGAGGGCTGGTGAATTATTCATTGTGTATAAAATACCCAAGGTATTCTATTTAATTCTATTTGTGAATTGTTAATGAACCATCCCTGTTATCTGTAATTATACACTACAAATGACTTGCTATATAATTTGTACAAACAAATGTTAGCCTGTGGGGTGTTTGGCAATTTATTCACATTGGCAGTAGTCCTGAACACAGTCACGTGTGGGTAAGTTCCATTGATTTGAATATAATTACGCATGCATGCAGGATCAGAGCCTTAATTTGTCATGGAGAGTTCCCTGTAATCTGGAACCCACAAATATATCCAGCATTAGTAATTAACCATTATTTGTGGTCAGCACATTGGGTAGTAATGAGAGCTCATTCCTGCCTTCCCACTGCATGATGGAGGGTCTCAGAAAGTCTCCAGAGTTGAGACCTTACATCGTTCCCAAGCTCCTGGCTCAGGTGGAAAGTAGGGCTGCTCGTCAGAGAGGGGGAGACGCAACAAAATGGTGAGAAGTGGGTACCCGTGGACCATTGCCTGCAGCATTATTAGTCACCTAAGTATCATAAGAAGAGTTGTTCATTCAAGATCAGTATGAGCCTATTCAGATGATAGAGAACTAACCGGAATAGCAGATTTGGGAATAATCAATACTGAAATGTCTGAAACACTGATAGATGCATCTCATCCACAGTCAGCTCAATGGCGAGGTTCAAATCCCTGCTCAGTTGTGAAGCTTTCTGGGCTTTCCATTAGCAAGTCACTATCTCACAGCCTAACCTTTCAGTTGCCAGAAAGGAAATCCACACGTATGGATCTTAAAATATATCTAAATTTCTCTTAATTTATCTACATGTTTGAAGTTGTGGTGTTCTTGTACTGTTGTTTGAACTTTGGGAAGAGATGTAAGTGAGAGATTTTATAGTTGTAAATGGTTATTCTGTTGGGGGAAAGTTCTTTTTACAGGCTACAGGCTACATCCAGACTAAATTGGCAATTTCCACTGTTTCCGCCTTTCTGCTTCAGACCTCCCACAAGCCCCAGGGTTTCCTATCCCCCAGGAGCTGCATTTAGTGGGGATCAGTGGGAGGGTGGAGGCAGGAAAGTTCAATTCAGCTGATGGAAAAAAAATAGTCTGGATCCAGCCCTGAATACCTAAATTAACTTCTCAATTATTTTAATCCAAGCACCTTGATTCAGCAGAATGCATCTTGCACTGGAGGATCATGTGGGGGCTGATGAGACTAAATGGTAGGATCTGACCCAGTAGAACCTAAGTACATAAAAGCAACCTTACTGGATCAGACTAACAATCCATTTAGTTCGATATCATGCTTCGCAAACAACCTCAATGGAAAGTTAACTTGTAACACCTACATACCTGTCAGACTTCAGGAACCAAGCTTGTCAGGTAGCGTAGCTACCCTCCAGGAACTAGCTGGAGATCTCCTGCTACTACAACTGATCTCTAGCTGATAGAGATCAGTTCTCCTGGAGAAAATGGCCACTTTGGCAATTGGACTCTATGGCACTGAAGTCCCTCCCCTCCCCAAACCCCACCCTCCTCAGGCTCCGCCCCAAAAATCTCCAGGTATTTTCCAACCTGGAGCTGGCAACCCTATTGCCAGGGGTGCTCAGGATGTGTGAGAAGATAGCAGTTGTGAATCTTTATTATATTAGGGTAATCTTTATTTAAGAGAAAACATGCTCAAATTAAATAGAAACTCATGTGTGTGAGTGCATGGAGGAATGTTCCACTCCTTTATACCAGAGTCTCACAGTGTATACGCAAGATCATTTAATGTATATTGGTTATCCCATAATACCATTTAACCACTTTCCTGTGTCTACAACTAATTAAAGAATTTCAAGTCTTAGAGAGTGATAAAAGGGATTTTACCATTCTTTCAACACACACTGAGGAGTCAAATGGGGACTGTATTTCACATTAGTGGCTTTAAACATATAACTAGGATTATGGTAGTTTTTAAGGTTTAATCAACACAACAATATGAGGTCTTGTGTGTGACATAAATCAAGTACTTTGCCTACACGGCCAAATGAGTTCATGCACTACTGTTTATATATATATATTTGTTTGATAATTGCTAAAACTAGTATCAGAAACACATTTTCTGGATTTGCAATAATGAGGCTGCCCCTGCCAGTCAGGCCCAGCACTGTCTCTGGTGCATCCTTCCACACACACACATGATTTTCCAGTTCATTTGGGCACGTTCTCCCAAATGATGGCACACACAAATAGGTTTGCTTTAGTGCATCCCACCTTCTGGAGGCAGGAGAGTCATTAAAAGACGGTGCTCACTGTCAACATAGCAAGTCATTGCATATCAGGAACTGTGAGGTTAGGAACACATTGCACTGTGGAAACTAGGTTCAGCTGGAGAGAGCAGGTGTTGCTCATGAACTGATGTAAGAAGGTGCAATGACTAAGCTAAATGAGTCAGCTGGATGCTGATTGATTCCTGTAAACCTGAAAAAGTATAAATGTAATGTGAAATGTAACCAACACGCGGGAGATAGTTGGTGGAGTGTCGAGAGTGTGTGAGTTGGATTTTATGCACTGTAAATAAACAATCACTGGCTTTTTGTAGCTTGGCTGTTTCTGGATTCTATACTAAGGACTCTATAATTAATCTGCCAAGCTCCTCGCAACACTCACCCAGTCCCATCTGGAGGAATATAAAAAGTAAGGTAAAGGTCCCCTGTGCAAGCACTGGGTCATTCCTGACCCATGGGGTGACGTCACATCCCGACGTTTCCAAGGCAGACTTTGTTTGCGGGGTGGTTTGCCAGTGCCTTCCCCAGTCATCTTCCCTTTAACCCCAGCAAGCCAGGTCCTCATTTTACCGACCTCGGAAGGATGGAAGGCTGAGTCAACCTTGAGCCGGCTACCTGAAACTGACTTCCGTCGGGATTGAACTCAGGTCGTGAGCAGAGCTTTTGACTGCAGTACTGCAGCTTAACACTCTGTGCTATGGGGCTCGTGTATATACCCTCCAACTAAAAAGCACCACCTTCAACAGCTGCTGACCAGGCTTCTGAAGAAGACTGCTCACTCACGTGGGTGAGCAATCTCCTTCACAAAAGCTGCCTTGGTCATGAATTCAGCTGGCTCCAATATCACCACAACCCCCATGAAAACTGAAGGTCACCTTGAGCTGGCTTTGTTTCCTCGCACGGTGACCATTTCTTGAAATCAGATTTTTGATGACTATAATAAAGGACAGTTCGCAGGTTGTCATTCGCCACCAAAATAAATGTTTTCCATGTTTTGTTTTTCTCGCATTAAGCCATTTCCCTCAGTTTGGAAGGTAATTAGCATAGACATCATGCTATGCTCCCCAAATACAAACAGAGCCCCCAGACTCTTAGGCGCCAGCCTGCTAAATGGCTCTTTCCAGCAGTCCTCAGCAATGCTGAACTTCTGAACTTGAAAACTAATTGATAGCTTGGCTTGCAAATGCCTGGAGGATGGGTGTAACGCCTTTGCAGGCCCATAAAATTTGACCCCCTGTCCCAAACTTCATCAAACATCGCAGTCCATCTAATTAACTGATTTTTTTTTTTTTTGCACAACCCTAGTAGAGATTGCCCTGACCTGGATGGCCCAGGCTAGCCTGATCTCGTCAGATCTCGGAAGCTAAGCAGGGTCAGCCCTGGTTAGTATTTGGATGGGAGACCACCAAGGAATACAAGGGTTGCTGTGCAGAGGAAGGCACTGGCAAACCACCTCTGCTAGTCTCTTGCCATGAAAACCCCAAAAAGGGGTCGCCATAAGTCGGCTGCAACTTGACGGCACTTTACACACACACACTTTTTTTTACTCTTCAGCTTAGGTCTCCATCCCTGCCTATCTTGATGAAACCTCTGGGGTTCCAGGAATTTCAGTGCTCGTGGAGTGTGCAGTGTTGTGATTCTGTTGGTCAATAATAAGGCATGTACTGAAAAAGAAAGGAATGTTTCTCACGAGGAAATGGAAAACTATGTCAGGCTATTAATAAAAGAACTCTGATTTGGTGTGACATTTTTGTTCCAAAGGACATCTTATCCTCCACCTGAAGAGGAAAAGGCTTTTCTTCTTTACACCCAGAGTCCAACATAGCTTCTTGTCTCTAGTTGGTAAGTCTTCTTCATCTACATTGTTATGGGCAGCTGTGGAAATGCACCATTAGTTCATTAATTTCCCAAGTGTTGTGAATTTTGTCAGACTGATGGCAGTTTTGTTCTGAAGCTGTTGGACGTGTTAGTGCGACTACCTGTTATTGCTGACTGGTAGCCATCTGCATAGTTCTGTCACCTCTTGCTCTTCTCCTAAAAGGGACCCAACACCGAAAATATCACAGAGGCAAACTAGAAATTTTTAAAACTTGAGGGAAGCTTTCTCTGGAAACATTAAATTGTGATGTTCATTAAAAAATTACATTTTGGAAAGTATACTGTATAGGCAGCCCATTCTTAAAGGAGGGGCTGAATGCCCGTAGGAGCTGGCGTGACCCCTACATCAGTGTCCATGCCACTTGCGCCATGCACATTGGCACAGACGCTGGTTTAGGGTGATTTACGCTGGCCCCCTTGGACCACCGTGGAAGCACGGCTCTCAGGTGCCGTCACAGCCTCCCGCCGGCATTTCCCTATCTCCCTGTGCCAGCATCCTGGGGGGCAGTCCGGGGGCATGCCCAGGGTTAGAGCTGCCTTTAGGAAGCTTCCTAACCTCTTTCAGGCTCAAAAAGGGGCATTTTTCAGGTGTTGACATACACCTGCAAAATTGTGGCACAGCCCCATGGAACTGAATGGGGAGTTCCACAGGGTTTTAAGAATAAAATACAGTTTATTTCTTTTTTTGGCTTGCTGCACTGGCAGCAAGCTGCTCTGGAGGAAGCGCAACTGCTCCGCCTCCCGCCGCCATGGAACCACCACCCCTCTACTCAGGAATGGGCTTTAAGACATTGTTTTAAATGAAATAGCTGTTTTTAGGAGGTAAGATCATACGTGTGCTTCAGACATTCCAGAACCATGAGAAAGGCAATTGCCCCAAAATTAAGATTATTAGTGGCAGTGAAAAAAAGTTATTTTTAAGATGATATTTTTACTCTGGAAATGAGCAAAGTTAATCCTTTACTTCCTGTAGCTTTGGCTGATTCTGTCCTTTACCCCCTTTTGCCAGGTTCTCTGCCTTTAGTACTTGCATGATACCAAAATTCAACCAAATGCTGTCTTTTAAGAATACAGTGATGGCAAGGCTGCACCTGCTGAATTTCTGCCCAAGACTTTAAATATGCACAGTCTTGGGTTCAACTTATATACCATAGCCATCATTTATGTGCAAGCGCCAGTCTCTTTTGCTCCCCCCGCCCACTTTCCTTTTGCAATGTGATTCTCTATTACAGCGGAAGTAGACTGTAGCTCCTCTTTTTAGAAATTCAGGAGCCAATTGCTCCCCAGGAACTCTTTCCAGTCCTGATTAAAGTTAGGTAATAATTTCCTCCCGTGTAATCCTGATTTATTTTGGAGGAAGGTAATTTCACTGCTGGAGCCAACCAATCACCCAAGTTAACTCTGCTTTCTGTGATCACCTCACATGTTGTGAAAGCAGATCATCCCCCATTTTATACTGCTTTCCAACAAGTCTATGAAAGGGAAAGTCTGCAGGTTAAGTGTATCAGTATTCCATTTTTCCCCATGTGATTGCTGCAGCGTGTCCATGATCATAGCATTTGATGAAATTCAGGACACTGCAATTTGTGATGTGTTCTCCCTTCTCAAAGCCTTCTCTAACTTCCTATAGTCTGTGCATCCTGACCTGATGTATATTTACTCAGAAGCTAGCATCAATAAGTTGACTGGAAAGGCATCTATAAGCTTGCAGTTTTAGCCTGTGAACTGATTTTTATTATCAGGACAGTCAATAAATGAATGATTTCTTTTTCAACGATCCTTTGCTTTTAGCTATTCATGTTTGAGGCTATTTAATGGAAATTGTAAATATTATTCAATTAACGCAAATTGTTGGTTCTTGTAGGTTATCCGGGCTGTGTAACCGTGGTCTTGGAATTTTCTTTCCTGACGTTTCGCCAGCAACTGTGGCAGGCATCTTCAGAGTAGTAACACTGAAGGACAGTGTCTCTCAGTGTCAAGGGTGTAGGAAGAGTAATATATAGTCAGAAAGGGGTTGGGTTTGAGCTGAGTATTGTCCTGCAAAAGTATTGTCCTGTAAGTATCAAGATAATGTGCTAATGAGGGTATGGTATGTTAATATGGAACCATTGTATCCTGAAGTGATCTGTTAATGTGTGTAATCCAAAACTAATCTGTATGGCTATTGTTGAACGTTGTCTTTGTCTGGAGGTTTTTCAGGGCAGGAAGCCAAGCCTTATTCATTCTTAAACTCTCCTCTTTTCTGTTAAAGTTGTGCTGATGTTTATGAATTTCAATGGCTTCTCTGTGCAATCTGACAAAATAGTTGGTAGAATTGTCCAGTCTTTCAGTGTCTTGGAATAAGACCCTGTGTCCTGTTTGTGTCAGTCCATGTTCAGCCACTGCTGATTTCTCAGGTTGGCCAAGTCTGCAGTATCTTTCATGTTCTTTTATCCTTGTTTGTATGCTGCGTTTTGTGGTCCCGATGTAAACTTCTCCACAGCTGCAAGGTATACGATATACTCCTGCAGAGGTGAGGGGGTCTCTTTTGTCTTTTGCTGATCGTAGCATTTGTTGTATTTTCTTGGTGGGTTTAAACACTGTTTGTAGGTTATGTTTTTTCAAAAGTTTCTCCATCCTATCAGTGACTCCTTTAATAAATGGCAAGAAAACCTTTCCTATGGGAGACTGTTTTTCTTGAGTTTTCTGATTTTTGTTTGGTTCAATGGCCCTTCTGATTTCATTCTTGGAGTAGCCGTTTGCTAGCAGTGCGTGATTTAGATGGTTAGTTTCTTCCTTGAGAAACTGTGGTTCACAGATCCGTCTTGCACGGTCCATTAATGTTTTGATTATTCCTCTTTTCTGTCGGGGGTGGTGGTTGGAGTTTTTGTGTAAGTAGCGATCTGTGTGAGTTGGTTTCCGGTAGACCTTGTGACCTAACTGCAGGTTTGATTTACGGATGACAAGGGTATCAAGAAATGGGAGTTTACCCTCAATTTCCTTTTCCATGGTAAACTGAATGTTTGGATGGATATTATTAAGGTGGTTTAGAAAGTCCATTAATTTTTCTTCACCATGGCTCCAAATGGTAAATGTATCATCTACGAACCTGAACCAGACTGTAGGTTTGTAAGGTGCTGATTCTAATGCTGTCTTTTCAAAATATTCCATGTAAAAGTTTGCTATTACTGGACTGAGTGGGCTTCCCATAGCTACTCCATCAATCTGTTCATAAAATTCTTGATCCCATAGGAAATAACTTGTTGTCAAACAATGGTGAAATAAGGCTGTTATATCTTCTGGAAAAATCTGGTTAATCAATGAGATTGTGTCTTTAACTGGAACCTTGGTAAAGAGGGATACAACATCAAAACTGATTAATATATCCTTTGGATTGAGTCTTAACGGACTGATTTTGTTGATGAAGTGAGTTGAATCTTTGATGTAAGAAGTGGTTTTTCCAATGTGGTCCTGTAGGAGGGTGGTCAAATATTTAGCTAATTCATATGTTGGGGAACCAATGGCACTCACGATGGGTCGGAGTGGAACGGAATCCTTATGAATTTTAGGTAGTCCATATAATCGTGGTGGTTGTGCTTCAGTCTTGCATAGTTTTCTGTGTGTGTCGGGATGAAGAGTGGAATTCTTGATCAGAAAACTTGATCAGAAAGCTTTCTTCCTAAAATATATTTAAGATTTTTTCTTATGATCAGTATATATTTTTTACAACATCTGCTTTCGTATCACATCTTCAGGTGCTGCAATAGACTTTGGCCTGGCTGCTTTCTGTCTCTTACTGTTTTGACATGGGTTATTAGGTCTCTCACTTTGGCAATGAGATAAATAATAGCCACCTAGTTTATAGTATTTGAAGGTCATTTCTTTTGTACTACCTTCAGCAAGATGTATTCATAAGATGACCAACATCTGTTGGGTAGAGACCATAAATTCTTTATGGGAAAATAATTGAAGCATTAGACAGAGAAACACAAATATGAAATACGCTGCTATTAATTCCCCCTTTTCCATTTCCAAAGTTCACAGTCTGCCGGGAGAAATTTGTGAGAGTGATTTATGTATTTAATTTAATCCAGATAAGCTATAGAAGAGGTTTCCAACTGTTAAGCATAGTATACACGTTACAATCCCACAAATTAGTTCTGATCTCATGCCTTTCTAGGTGATGAGGAGGGTTCAAAAAGTCCCTTGAGGGCAGCCCAAGCAGGTGCGTGTCCACAAAACAGACTCACTTGTCTCCTGACTGGAGAACTTTGCCTGCATCAGCAGCCACTCATTAGATTCATCAGACTTTGGGGGTTCAGAATTTGTCACAGAGCCCTTTGAATCATCATTACATATATTTTCTATGTAGCTAGTGAAATTGGATGCAGTTACATCTGTCTAGGATTTGGCACAGGAAGCTGTTGTCCTTGGGTCACTTGGGTTTTATACTTCCACTTTCTCACCTCAATTTATGAGCAGTCAGTTCAGGCCAGACACAAAAAAGATACATCTTTACATCATACATAGTTCATATACAGGATTCAGGATCCCAAGATGCAATGTTAACTTTTTAAAAGGACTTTTCAGATTCCTCCCAGAAATTCTATCTATGGTTAATAAACAAGATGATTAAATAGAAATTCCATGCTCAGCGGTAGTATGCTTTTTGGATGCTGGATGCTAAAGGACAAACAACAAGGAAAGTGTGATGTTTTCATGCTCTGCTTATAGAAATCTGACTAGCTGCTGCTGGACAGAGAATGCTGGGCTATGTATGGACAACCTTTTGTCTGGTCCAACGGGGGCTCTGCTCACAACATAGGCTGGTACCAGCATACGCCAAAGGTCCCAAAAGTCTAGCACAAGCTAAACTGGATCTGTGGGAGGGACTGTGGCTCAGTGAGAGAGCATTTGCTAGGCAAGCATAAGGTCCCAGGATCAATCTCTGGCACTTCCAGCTCAAAGTAATGGGTGATGTGAGACTACCTCCTGAGACTCTGGAGAGCTGATGTCAGTCCGGGTAGGCAATACTGGTTTTGATAGACCAATCATCTGACTCAGTAGAAGGTAGCTGGATGGGTAAAAAAAAATGCATGAAAACGGATCTTCAGGTCAATCCTGACAAGAGACTTGAGCTTTTGCTATGAGTAAACAACTGTCATCTCTGTCATCTTGGTTCACTGGCATATGCCCCAAACATGAATCAGGCAATTTTCTTTATACCCTTGCTAATTTGTCTGAGAAATTCATTTCCTATTAATTACTGAAATTACTTAACTTACTGAATGAAGCCCTATTTAATCAGACGTATTTGCTACCAAGACCCCCCATTTAATTAGGAACAAGAAATTTACTAGACGTCTAAATAATGACGGCTTTGGTTTGAAAGGGGATTAGAAATAGTCGTTCACTGGCCACCCTGATTCTGTGAGGTCTCTAGGTTAATATAAATCAGGCTCTTTCAAACTACCCCATTAGCCTAATGTTAAAGAGTTAATTGCCAAGATTTGATTTTCTGTTTAAAATTAATTTCCACTGAGCCAGAGCATATTGACCCAAGTATTGTGAGAATGCCTTTGTGGAATTACAAGTTAGTGGCTATTTTGTTTTCCTTTTTTTTGGATCATTATGCCCAAAGACTACCGGCAAATCTTTTTGTTGAAGAACTTTCTTGACTTTTTTAATATAATAAATTACAGTTTGGGGCCACTTGCTACCTGTAGGAATTTACCCTACAATTTTTGCTTTTCCCAGTGCTGCACTATATTTTGGATGAAAATCATTCCTCTCAATAACTAAACTATTGCTGTGTGTGTAAGGTGGGTTTAAGTGTTGCAAGCAGATGTTAGGACTGATACATATGGAACTGTCATTGCATAGAAGCTGTTTAACCTCTTTGCGTGCAAGCTAGGATAAACAAAGTCAGCAGTAACACTTGCTAAGTTTAGAGCCAGGGTGGTGTTGCTGAAAAGCTACAGCAGTTTTCATCTGTTGTGACTAGCCATAAATAAAGTAGTCTACCCCATATGCTTTGGTGTCTCATGTCTTCATTTGTCAAAAATACATTTCCCCAGCTATACATAGCTCATAAGCTAGCTTCCCTTCTTGACAACCAGTATAATGTCTCCCTAAGGTTGCCAGACCCCTGCTGGGGGCAGGGGATTCCTGCTTTGATCCCCCTCCCCCCAGCACCATCCAGCTAGCTGACGGGGGTCTTATCAGGCTTATCAAGCCTAGGCCTCAATGTTGTGATGACATCACTTGATGTCATCATGTTGCTGATGATGAGATGATTTGGTATTTGGGCAAAACTCTATGGTGAAAACAGCTTCTACCACAGAGTTTCCCCTCAAATACTAGAGCTTCTCTCTCATCGTCAGTGACATGATGATGTCCTTGCACCAACAACATCAAGTTGGGGAGGGGCTGTGGCTGTGGCTCACTGGTAAAGCATCTGCTTGGTATGCAGAAGGTCCCAGGTTCAACCCCTGGCATCTCCAGTTAAAGGGACTAGGCAACTAGGTGATGTGAAAGACCTCAACCTGAGACCCAGGAGAGCCGCTGCCGGTCTGAGTAGATGATACTGACTTAGATGGACCAAGGGTCTGATTCAGTAGAAGGCAGCTTCATGTGTTCAAGTCCTAGGCCTCCTTTTAAGCCTGATAAGACGCCACTCCCCCCTCTCCAGCCGGTTGTCTGGGAGGACCTGGCAACCCTATGTCTCATCCTATGGTATCCTTGTGTCTTGATTACTGTTATCTACGTGGGAAGTTTCAGCTTGTATGAAAAATTATAGCCTGCTTCCTGGATGTATACTATTGGGTTTACATTACCACCAGTTTAAGGAGCATTACACTGCCAGGTTCAATTTAAGGTGCTGATGCTTATTTTTAAAGTTCTTCAGAATTTGGGACTCACATGCCCAGAGGACCACCTCTCCCTGTAGAAACTTGTGTGCCAACTCCACTTGTCACTGCAGTACCTTTTTATAATGCTGTCATGTACCAAGGTGCATATAGCTGCAATTCATTTGTAGGCCTTTTCTGTAGTTTCTTCTATGCTTTGGAACAGCCTTCCCTAGGAGGTGAAAAGGCCTTCTTCCTTATTAGCTTTCAGGAATGGCTATAAAAATGAATTGTTTCAAATAGCTTTTGTTTCAAAAGGCATTAGCAATAATTTGATGGTTTTATTATAATGTTTGCTTTTCTGGTTTTTCATTTAATTGTTGATATTATTTTTATCTCTGTAGTTACTTCTGTAGGTCTCATTGTGTGGGAGAATGGCACATTACAGGTTGTCTAAAAAAATCAATACATCAGCTAGAATTGAGTCCAGTAGCACTTTAGAGCTCAAAAAGATGTTTGGAGTATAAGCTTTTGAGAGTTTAAGCTCCCTTTGTCACATACATGTAATTCAACATATGGCCAAATCTATGGATACTTAAACCCAGAGATTTGAGCCATGAACAGATGATATAGGTTTTTCACCCCAAAAAGCTGAAATATGCATCAGGTTTGCAGAACAATTTGATTAAAAAAAACATTGAGGTTAACCCTTTCCCCCCAATCATAGAACACCATTTCCAGTGGTGTTTTGGCCTTTAACAAGGACCTTTAAAAAGGCTCATTGGGACCAGGCTTGGCAGCAACTACTGGGTAACTTGCTACCACTCAAATTGCAAGATTCACCCAGGATTGGCTGCTTTCAACTGTTCAACAGCACCCACCCTATGAAAGCCAGTGTAGTGTAGTGGTTAGAATTTCAGACTCAGATCTGGGAGACCCAGATTTGAATCCCCACTCTGCCCTGGAAGCTCACTGAATGACTTTGGGCAGCCATATTTTTTCAGCCTAACCTACCTGACAGGGCTGTTGTGAGGATAAAATAGAAGAGAGGAGAGTGCTGTAAAGCTGGTTTGGGTCTCCATTATGGAGAAAGGGAGGATATAGATGAAGTAAATAAATAATAAATACAGCAGAAGATGTGGGGTCAGAAAGAAAGTTGGGCCGAAAACGCACTGGCACTTACTCCGGTTTCTTCCCAGTGTCCTCCCCGTTCCAGCCAGGATCAGTTCAAACCGGGTGGGGGGACAATCTGTGCGCAGAACCTCTCTTGATCCGTGGTGAGTCAGCGTGCTGATCTGCCTGTCAAAACAGAAAACGCCGGAGACACGCACTTCCTGGCCGTTCAGCAAAGCACTCTCCCGGTGGTGATTGGCCGACTCACTGACCAATGACAGCCCTGCTCTCCCACTTTTCAAAAAATTTGGAAACAAAAGGGGGTGAGGTTCGAAATGGAAAGGGGCAGAAATCCCAGGGAAAAAAGACTGGATTTTGAAAATGTTTGAACTGGTGGAAATGGCAAAACTTACAGCCATTTTAAATCAAAAAGACAATGCACGATTTATGGGGGAATGGGAGGCTTGGATGAAATATTGTCAATATGAATTAGGACTGGGGAAAATGGAAGACTAGCTTTTAATCTGATCTAAACGATACTATTAATATCAAGAATTACAATTAATTATACTTATAGAATATGTTATATGAAACTTAACTGAGATATAAGAAGATCAGACCAATCACGATGGGTTAGAATACTTTATTAAGAGGCGGACGGAGGTGATGGGGAAGTCGAAAAATTTTCCGTTATCTGGTAGTTTATAACGTATATAAGAAATTACAACAACATCTAGTTAGGATTTAGAATTACATGTTACCATTATTGTTGTTTGTTAATATGGGAAATTTGTATTATAAAATCCAATAAAATTTTAATAAAACAACAACAAAAGGGGGTGAGGTTGTGCAGGGAGGGGTTTGGAGGTGTGTGGGACGTCGTGACGCTGGAAGAATAGGCTCCTGTTCATCTGAAGCGAGCCAGGGATAACGGTTTGGGTCCTCAATCGCTAAGACGGGTTCATTTTAGGTCGACACAACGCTTGGCCAGCAGCATCCGAGGTCTCGTCCGTTTGCGATAATTTGGTCTGGCTTGAAAATGGAAAAAAGCAGGGAGGAGACTGGACGGAGACAGGAGTAAGTGCCCGTGCGTTTTCGGCCTTGGTTGGTGTCTGGAAAGCACAGAAGGAAGCAAGGAAAGGTGAGGATATGGGGGTTGCCAGGAGGAGAGAACAAGGAATAGTTTAGGGGAGGGGATAGAAAGAACAATGAGGTAGGTGGTTGCAACCACATAATTAGATATGGATAACTGGAAATTCATGAACAAGAATTCGTTAAGGTCCATAGCTATTTAAAGAACTGAACACTGAAAAATTATACACTTTTACATTGTAGAATAGTACATCTAAGAAAATACCTATAATTATTGCTTGAAAAGTTATAAAATAAATGTACTAAGTTTTTAAAAAGTTCGAAATACGGCTCATGTTATTCAGCTGACATTTTGCAGAAAGAGATGCATGAATTTTTGATATCTGCCTATTCATTCTCTATAGGTGGAAACATTTTTAATGCTTGTGTTAAACCATCTTAAGCATTCTGAAATAAACAGGGTAGTAGAAGCTCAACAAAGGGTGCTGCCTGAGGCTTCATCTCCTGCTATGGACACCAATTCCAGCTTGGGAAAATTCCTAGAGATCTGAGGGATGGTGATGGAGTTCAGTGGGGATGCGATGCCATAGAATCCTCCAGGAGAACTGATCTCTGTAGTCCAGACAGCAGTTATAATTGACATTTTGGCAACCGTAATCCTTGGTCACCCTCTCAGATGATAAAAGCAGTTGAAACACATAGACCAAAGTTTCAGTCAGAATTGGATGAAATAAAGACTAAAGGATCCATATTTTGCAAGGTATACATTAAAACAAAATGAGAGAATAGTATTTTAAGTGAGCCAGATGGCTTCTGAAATGACATCTCATCCCTTAAAGTAACTTTTTGTGCTATTGTTCTGTTTCTTTACCAGATTTAAAAAACTTGGTTGGCTAAGATGGTGAAACATTTTCTTTGGAGAGCAAAGAAATCTTACAATCTTGCTGCCTCAATGCTCGGTTGGGTCCCCAGTGCTTGGCTGACATCAAGTTTCCCTTGGCAGACACAAGTACTCATGAACCTTATGTTTCCTATCTCCCACTGGCATGCAAGCAACAACTGGTGTGTGGCCAGGTGTAAAGACACTAGTGGTTCCAATACAGTTGTTGTCAATAGAAAGGAGAACGCTTGCCAACAGACTTCCCTGTGGTATCTGATCACCACATGTTCCTCTTGTATTTAAAAACAGATGCAAGTGTAACAGTGGTCTTTTTTTCTATGGACATGAAGACTTATAGCAAGTGCTATGTTTTGAAAACAGATGTAAATATACATATGTAAGCTCCTCTTCTTTAAAAAAAAACCTTAAAAGAATTGCTGCTACTTTTATTACACATTTATATGATGCTGTAATCATGCTAGGGGTTGTTCAAATATAAGAAATAAAATTGCTCACAGGATTTACGATCTACTTTCAACGATTGAGAAAGACATGGTTGTACAGCAAGGGAAGACCAGGATGGTTTGGGTAACGCCCTGTTAAGAAGCAAATCTTCAATAGGAAGGACAATTAGAAAAGGGAGAAACTATTCAGGAAAAAAGAACAGCAAAAGAGTGGAAGGTGGCATCTCCTTTTAAGGAACAGTACAGAGAATATTCAGACGAAATTTATATGTGCAGCTTAAAACATTTCTTGAGGCTCTCTTTGTTCTTAGTATGCATTTTTCAGAGAATGGAGTTTTAAATGTGCTTGTATCCACTTTCTGAATTACCAAGGGCCATGCAGGGATGTTGGCTACAATCACATTTCAACCTTCCCATAGTTACCATATTCATCATAATATATTAATTCAGAGTAAGCCAGGTGGGTGATGAACATTGTGTTAATATGGATTTGATACTAACTATCTTGTGATGTTTGATTATTATTTTTTGGTATTGATGTCACAATCAATCACATGCACATGGTTCAATGAAACAGAGCCTATAATTCACTAGGCAAGCAACTTACCCATCTTTCTGTAACTTGTAAATAAGATTGCCAACAGGCCTGGAGAAAATTGTCCTGTCCCTTTAATAGGCTTGATAAGATATTATTTAACAGGTGATGCTATTTATGTCCATGTCATGAAAAGCTTGAATTGCCTATTTCTACATATTAAGCCTCTATTAAAGGACAGGACATTTCCCTTCAGACCTATGGGAACTCTACTTGCAAAACACATTTTGATTAGATAAATGTACTATAAAACTGCAAGTGCCCCGTGGCTCAGAGTGGTAAGTTGCAGTACTGCAGTCCAAGCTCTGCTCACGACCTGAGTTCAATCCCCATGGAAGTTGGTTTCAGGTAGACGGCTCAAGGTTGACTCAGTCTTCCATCCTTCCGAGGTTGGTAAAATGAGTACCCAGCTTGCTGGGAGTAAAGGGAAGATTACTGGGGAAGGCACTGGCAAACCACCCCATAAAAAAAGTCTGCCTTGGAAACGTCGGGATGTGACATCACCCCATGGGTCAGGAATGACCCGGTGCTTGCACAGGGGACCTTTACCTTTTTACTATAAAACTACTTTAGAGTCACCATGGAAATTGACCATCTGAGTGACTGCATGAGTTAATGAGAATTACCACAATTTCCTGACTGAAAATCTTCAGTCGAAAATCTGTAGCACACCACTAGTATTGCAGGGCAAAAATGAGGCAACATATATTTGGAGATATATACCATTTGTGAATGTTCAAAGGATGAGCAGTTGCAGTATCTTCCTACTGTTCTGTTTGTGAATGGGAAATACCATAATATTTTTCCTCATATCTATAAAGTATGCAAGGAAAGATAGAATTGGTTACTGAGATGGAGGAGGTAGGTAGGAATTGGTATAGCTGTCAAATGTTCTACTCAACTGAGACCCTCTGCTGTGATTTAGATGTTCCTGACATGAAAGAACTCTGTGGAGCTACTACTTATGCTATTTGTGCCTGTATCTTTGCCCTCATCAGGATACCAGTAGCTTTGCAAGGCAAATTCAGGTCTGGATAATAGTGCAAGTGAAAAGTTTTGAGCCTCCCACGATGGGCCTAATCTGAAATAGCTGCTATTTACAATTTAAGGGGGAAAGCCCTTAGCAATTCCAAATACAGAATTCCCTGAAACTTATCTGATTTGGCTGTTACACTGAAATCCTCTCCTGGCAGTAAGTCCCACTTAATAGACCTGAATTGGGTTCTGAGGAGGCCTGTTTAGGATTGTTTCTTAAACTCCTGTTAAAATGGAATAGTTTGTGTTTACTGTGGTTGGCCTCCATTTGCACTTTCTCTCACTTCCTTTTTATTGACCAATAGTCCTTATGGCAGCTTTCATGTCGGTCTGACTTTCAGTTCACCAATTCATACTGAAATATATTCCCCATATAGTTACCTCAGTTACAGCTCACTTTACTTTTTCCTGCACATTTAAGTACAAGTACATTTGTATAAGGGCCAGTATGCAAGGACTAAACTTGTGTCTATTTTCAGAAATGACTCAGATCAGTGGAGGTGAAGGCATACTATTATAAAATTATATGAGCAGCTCAAAAAAATAAGACAGGCCACACATTCTGGAGAAGGAGTAAGAGAAATCTTAACACATTAAATGTTCTTTGCCATGAAAAGAAGCATTAGTGTTTTGTAGAGAAAACTAGACACTAGGAAGAAACTTAATTTATTTTGGTGTCTGTTTGCTATGAAGTCTTATTTAAGAGCTTAATTCATTTCCTTGTTCCAGTCAGAGTGTATATTCTATGTGCCAGCTAGAAGTTCAGTTATCCATAACCCACATAGAAACTGAAAAAGATATTTTTTTGAGAAATCTCTCTCTGTCACATTGGCTTATGTGAAAAAAAAAATTGAACTAAACCAAATGTTTTTTAAGGACTCAACCCCTCATTTTATGTGAATGTTTTCTGCCAGGTAAGCTATAACTCTAGATGTAGCCTTATAGAAACACAGTTCTTTAATTTTTCTATAATATGGGGAGCCCATTCCTGAGGGGAGGGGCTGTGCTGGTGGCTGGAGGCAGTGCAACCACGCTGCCTCCAAAGGAGGACTCGCCTTCCCCGAAGGCAGAAAGCTGCCCTTACTTGCAAGCCCCGTGGAACCGCTCCATTCACGGTCACCCCCTTGACTGCTTTGGGGCGTTGCGGAGGTCACCTCACTCTCCCCGTGTGTTTCCACACACTTTGCCTTTCCAGAAAACATGGGCAAAATGCATGAAAATGAGTGAGGAAAGCATTGTGACCTCTGATGGTTGGAAAAGGCATGCATAATCAAAGCAAAGCCCCAAAGTAGTGGGGAAGAGGTAACTGCAAGGAAACAGCCATGCATATTAGGCCTCTTTCTCTCTTTGCTAGTAAGGCAGCTGGGTTTATATTTTCTTTTTTCCTATCTAGTTCGTTTGTTTCGCAAATAGAACTTTTGTTACTTTTAATCAGTTTAGAATCTTGACTACTGCATAGGCAGTCTGCCAACAGTTTCTACTCCCTTTGAATCCTGTCTTCTCTAACCATCTCTCTTGTTTCGTGCTTCCTCAGAATCAGCTTTCCCTCTGACTTCTACATCCTGCATCCCACCTCACTTCCATTTTTGAATCCATAATATATGGTAAGTGCTTAATTTTTAAACATGGCAAAAGTAACAGTGGGTGATCTATTCTCTATTCCAAACCATAACCTATCTGTTGACTTGCAAAAGGGATATTGATTGTGTCTCCTGCTTGCCTGGTCCTTTTTTGATACTGTACTTGAATTTTGGTGGGACACATATGTGTATATTCCGGCTGTGGGGATAAATTTGAACATCCTTACACCAATCACCCTGCCAGTAATGTGAAGCATACTTACATTCTAGGCAAGCATCTTCTGGAAGCCATGACTACGCAAAGGCTCTGGGCTGTTTCACACAGTTATGGTATCACATGGTAACAGTGGTAACAGTATGGTTTAGGGATACCTTGCATTTGTGAATGGGACATCATCCCAAATATAGTCCTCTAGACAGAACTCTCATAATTGACTCAAATACAATGCTTCCATCATTAAGTGGGAGAATTCAAGTACATGTACAGATTATCTTGGACTGTGCTCTTTGCATCTTTTTTTTTGCAGGATACATCCATAATGTGTATTTCATAATGTATGGCATATCATAATGATGTTATTGTCAAGACTATTAATTAAACCTGAAAAGGGAATTGATGGTTCTCTTTTCATTCTTAAATCTATGAGGAGTAGGGGAAGATAAAGTAATTTATATGAAAGGTAAGTGGAATTATTTAACATGAACTAATATTTATTTATTTGGATACTTCTGTGTTGTTTTTCTCACCAAGGGGACCCAACACAGCATACAAGAACATTCCAAAGTGTGATTACAACAACCAACTGAGTGCAACCCCTGGGCTGCTAGCCACAAGCCAAGATGCCTTTGTGTCTTGCTCTTTGGCTCATGTCAAAGGGCTCCTGCTTCTGGCCAGACCCAGGCAAAGTACCTGCAAGCAGAGGAGTAACAAATGCAGCTCATTGGTATTCAGCTGCTGCTAGCAAAATAGCAGGATCTATCCCACTGCCAGCATCTTAGAAAAATAAACTAGTATGTTTTAGTTGGTTTGGACAATAAACCTTTGGTTTTAATGAGATATGAACTGAACACAGAAGAAGTTGGTCATGATGTTGTCATCATGTCTGTCTGTCTAAATAATTTGCCTTATTTTGCATGTGGGGATCTCTCTCTCCCTCTTTTTGGTAATCCAGTGTTATTTATCGAACTCTCAGGCATCTGTAGGCTGCAGCATGACTAATGCGTACAGGAGGCAACTTGGCTGTTATGAGATTTGGCTGACGCAGGGTTGTGATTATAGTGCTTTGATATGTAGTTATTTGCCCTAGGCCTTGCCAGCAGGGAAAACTACTGAATGAACTTCCCCCCACTGTTCTGTTTCATACCTTAGTTGGCTCCCACTTGAGAACACTGTCTGAAATGTAAATAAGTGATGGCATGTGAGAGGACTCTCAGCATTTCTGTTACAGGTCAAAGGCATGGAGCAATGGTGTTACACTGTGCTCAATATATATTTTCTCTGAGACCCAACTTTGCCCTTTACAGGAGAGGTTTTTTCCCCCTCTCCCATTCTGACTCTAGACAAAGGAGGCTGCAAATGCCAACTTGTGGCTCATCAGTTGGGAAAAAATAATTGGCACATGTGGCCCATCGAAAGAGGAGATTCACAGCCACACAGGAGAATAAATGCAGTTTGTTATATTTCCTCCCAGCTGTACATTAAAAGCCATCATCTTCCCAATTATAAAAAGTGTCATTGTTTACATTGAGTATCCTTTCTTTCCTTATTGCTTACTTCCAGATTTGCTCTGAGGATGGCTGCTTAGCAGTGTACAGCTCCAACCAGCTGCCTGTTTAGTGATGCAAAACCCAGAAGTTCATTAACCTTCACCAAAGATACTGAAATATGCAGTTATTTTGATGAAGATGAGACATCAGGCCAGGTTAATGGTTTGGAAGAATGACATATAGAGGAACTGACATTACCTTAAGAGAAATGAACAGCTAGCAAACACCCTGGGCTATTGGTAGAAAAGGTTTCTTTGCCATGCTGTTCATTGCCAGGGGAGAAAATCATGCTAAGGTACAATTTGGGTTGAGTTTATTGCTCCTTCTAATAGTGAACTGTATGGGCTTAAACATTAAAACCACTCCAGTCATATAAAAGGTAGGGATTTTTAAATACCCAGGAAACTCAACTATGAAGAAAAACAGGGCTTTGTAAGTTAACCAACCCTCTTCTCCCACAACTCAACTGATGAGAATTGAAAGTGCCCCAGAGGCACAGAATGTTGAGGTCACTTGAAAGTTAAAGAACAATAAGTTAGGGAAATTACCCAACTCACAGAGCATTCCTGACCTTTAAGGCAAAAGCCCTTAGGAGGCCAGGAAGGTGCTGCACCAGCATTGGGGCCCTCCACGCCATGTCTGGGCTACTTACACCGGCATTAGTGGCCCCAGTGCTGGCCTGGAGGCCTGGACGCCAGTCTCCCACCAGTGTCCCACCAGTGTAAAGGCCTGTGCCAGCATTCCAAAGGGCATCCCAGCATTCCAGGAGGCATTCCCAGGGCGTTCCGGGGGGAGGAGCTGCTGTCCCTTTTCAGCCCCAGATGCCAGTGCCGAGAACGGCGTTGCTGCACCTGCTATTTAGCAGGCGCAGCCTCGCTATTCTCTATGGGGTTTTTTTTGCGCCATTTTACACGAAAAAAGCTGGTTAAAGGCTGCAAGAAGATGGATTAGATCTTGCATGAGGAAAAATGAAAATGAAATGCAAAGATTTTTTCCACCTGCACAAGATCTTGAAGTGGGTGCCTGAAAAATGCTATACAACCTACCAGTTACATAAGACTTCCGTGAAGTCTTACACAGCTGCTTCTGTGAGTGGCTGCAAACAGTGTGAGTATTCTTCATTGCTTATAGGTTGGGATTCATTTTTTTAAATTTACCGTAATTCTTTGGGGGGAGAGGGATAAAACCCTATCATTATCCCTTGTTTTCAATTTTAACCCATCATTTTTAGTGGCAGCCTTGCTATGCGCAATGTAGATGAAATGATTTTAACAACTTGAGCGTGTGCAAATAATCATTCCAAAATTTAACAGCCTGCTCCCCCATGAATAGGTGTAAATGAGTGAGAATGTTTTTTTTTTTCCCCCAGAGCTTTGGCAGTCATTTTAAGCAAAATGAACTGAGACATGGAAATAAATGACTTAATTTTTAAAGTTACACTGGATAATTAGAACATATTGTGGCTTGGAAGTCAATTTAATCACTGAAATGTGTGATTCTAAAACTATTCCCCCACAGTACTGTTTTGAAGCACGTTAACTTTGGAGAATCATTTGACTCTCTGTCCCCCCCCCCCCCACTGTCTTTGTTCATATAAAGTGTATTTATTTTGGAGAGTGAAGAATACAGATTGCATTTGTCCAAAAGACTAGCACTAAAGCAGAAATATTTGCTCATCCTTACTTGTACCTTGTATCCTTGTGGATGGAGAAAAATTTCTAAATGGTAGGTTTTTAAAACCTTTTTAAACATACAGATTTTTTTCCACAGGGGAAAACCTTATATTTGGAAGCGCATGAACACATGTTGCTTCCTTATACTGAATCTGACCATTGTTCTATCAAGATCAGTGATGTCTACTCAGACTGGCAGTGGCTTTCCAGGGTCTCAGGCAGAGGTTTTTCATATCACCTACTACCTGATTTCTTAACTGGAAATGCTGGGGTTTGAACCTGGGGCCTTCTGCTTACCAAGCAAATGATCTACCACTGAGCCACAGCCCCTCCCACAACAGCACAAGTATTAATGTAAGGAAACTTGCCTCTGTATGTGCTGGTTGTTTTTGAGGTGCATCAACAACTTGTTTTTGTAAAATAGCCTGGAACTTCTGAAGGAGAGAGGATTTACACTGTGTTTTATATTTCTGCCAAATATTCATACTATATTTCTCTTGAAGATCTGGACGACTTCCTGTCTTAGCTGTTCTGAGGATGACAAAGCAAGACTTTTCTTGTTCTGCTTCCTGAAAGGCTTTTATGTGGCTGAAAGCTGGGGTTTCTTTCAGTATACAAGCATAGTTATCTATATAAACAAATTTTTTATTTCAGTAGGACAGACAGGGTTGGATCTTGTACTTTTGTTCTGCTGGTGCCAGCTGCTTCCACTCTGACATGAGGCATTTTGCAATTCAAGAACATCTTGCAATGCAAGAATAACTTTCACTGTTCGAAGCGTCTTGCGCAGCAGGAATGTGTCGGTGCCAGCAGAGTAAAAGCAGACAATCCAACCAATAGTTTGCTTAACAGTAATTATAGCATGGCTTCCAAGAGTGCAACTGTCCAGGCTATTGATGGTTAAACTACTGGCTGGGAAACAAAGCCATTTTCTGGGAAAACAGTGATATTAGAAATCCCTACTGATACAGTAAATTAGGTCTGCCAGGAAAGATATTTAACAACTTGCCTGTATTTTAATTTAAAGATGATTTGATCAACTCAAGGAACAATTCCATTGCTCAGGAGTAAGATGGAATATTTGTAGGCTGAGTTGTTGGTTTTGTTTGCCGTGAGCGAATGCGTTATTTGAAAGGTAACTCATGATTTCTGAACAAGGATGTAAGGTGTCAATGGGATGTAAGGGGACAGTCTAGCAGTCTCCCTTTTTGGAGGAATGTGCTAGAGCGTTTCACACAATGCGGCGCTTCTGGGGTAAGTGATGTCACTGTGGTGTGAACGTGTGGGTTGCTGCCCCCAGGCCCACTCCCATGAAGCTCTCGCTGATGGCATGGGGGGGGGGGACCTGGCAACCCTACTCCCACCAATTGTCATCACTCCAAGCGGTGGCGGGAGAAAAATGTTTTAAAAACCCCACCGACCTCTGCACCAGTACTTCACTTCCAGGTACAACCCAGAAGTGACAATGAGTAGCTCATTGAGCCAGTGTGGTGTAGTGGTTAACAGCGGTGGTTTGGAATGGTGGACTCTGATCTGGAGAACCAGGTTTGATTCCACATGAGTGGCGGAGGCTAATCTGGTGAATTGGATATGTTTCCCCACTCCTCCACATGAAGCAAGCTGAGTGACCTTGGGCCAGTCATGCTCTCTCAGCCCTGCCTATCTCACAAGGTATCTCTTGTGGGGAGGGGAAGGGAAGGGAATTGTAAGCCGGTTTGATTCTTCCTTAAGTGGCATATAAAAACCAACTCTTCTTGCCATTGCAGGGCTATTATGTGGGAGTAGCTCCTTTCCCTTTGTTAACTTAATAACCACACAACACGCTTAGTTCAGAAGAAAATTTGTTTATGGATAAAAAATGGCCACAACTTTTTACAATTTAGCTAACAGCTGTGAGCATTGGCATGGCATCTGGGCAGAATCTGACAATATACGCCGACCCCAATGCGGCTGTATATTGATCCCACTCCAGCGGTCCCGCTGAAGTGGCTAGGGACGGCAGATCCTGGGAATACAGGACATAAGCCACTATGTAAATTCCTCTGCCACGTGGGGAGAGGCCTTTTGCCACTCAATCGCTGGTTCTCTTTTCACCCATGCCTCTCCCCAAACCCCTTATTTATTTTCCTGCGCCTAGGAAGGAAGTTTCCATACCCCTTTTTCCAGAATAGATTCTGCCCAATGCTCATCCCACCAAAGTTGTGACAAAGTTCAATACAACAGTCAAACATTAACCTGGTGACTGGGCTCTCCTTTTATTCCCTGCAGGCAGACTGCGAAGACTGTCTTCAGATTGCTCGTGCCGCTGCCGTTTCTGCATGCACCCAACTGCTCTCTCCCACCCTTCTAACAGCTGGGAGAGAGCTGATTGGCCGCGCCACTGCCACCCACGGAGAGCCCAGCCAAGCAAGCAGCAAGGAGCTCAGCCATCCTCCTTTGCTTTTTGCCTGCGTTTTTCTCCTCCCCATACCCCTAGCCTTGGCAAAACGGGACTCCAGTTAATTCTGGAACCCATTAGCTTCTTGTTCTTCTCTAGGGATCACCATAGAATTACTATAGAGTTTTACAATAGAATTTCCAGTGATTCCTAGAGATACCCATTGCCACTTCCAGGTTGTACCGGGACATGACATGGTGACATCAGTGACATCACATGCCCTCCCAACCTTTCTGTTGGTTGCCAGGCTTGGCCTGGTAACTCTATGTATCACTTAGCAGGAAGATTACTCCAGAAACCTGTTTACTCTTTGAGGCCAATTTGATGACCAGTGGTTTTCCAATAGGAAGTAGGGTTGCCAGGTCCCTCTTCATCACCAGCGGTTTTGTGGGAAGAGACTGAGGAGGGTGGGGTTTGGGGAGGGGAGGAATTGCCAAAGTGACCATTTTCTCCAGGCGAAGTGACCTCTGTCAGCTGGAGAGCAGTTGTAATAGCAGGAGATCTCCAGCTAGTACCTAGAGGTTGCCAACTCTAATAGGAAGAGTGCTCAGAGCAGGCAGCAAAGCATGCGACTTTCTTGAACCCTGCTTCTGTCACTATTGCCAGGTGGTCTTCCATTGGAAATAGGAGATTAACCTGGCATCTCCAGTCAGGAATGAACCAGTTGCTGGGCCATCAGCCTCAGTAGTAGTCTTGACTTGCCCACTCTTGACACTTGTCCTAGAGAACATTAGATAGAAGGAACATGATAATATTGGTGAAAAACAAAAACAATGAAAGCTAGCTGGTATTGTTATCTCAACTAAGCAAAAATGGTTGAGATTAAGGATTCAACTGACCCACCAATGAGACTGGTTCAAGATAAACCACTTTGCATGATTTATCAAAATAGTAGCCCAGAAATACAATAAATAAAGAGTATTTGTTTATTTACTTTGTTTATACCCCAGCTTTCTCTTGAATGGGACACCAAAGCTGCTTGCATTATTCTCCTCTTCTCCATTTTATCCTCACAACTCATAGAGTTCTATGAGGTAGGTTAGGCTGAGAGTGAGTGACGAGCCCCAGGAAGCTTCAGTGGCAGAATGGGGATTTGAACTTGGGTCTCCCAGCTCCTATTCTGACGCGCTAACCAATACACTACAATGGTAAGAGGAAGAAGTGACAATAAACTGGGACACATTCCCATGTAACAAGTGCGGATGATTCAGGGTAATAACAATGGCTCAGAAACGAAGAGAGGGAACATATTTACAAATGGTATCTACATAGTTGTCAGAGGAAAAAGCAGTTATCATTCCAGTTTCCAGTTGAGGAAAGCCATTCCAAAATTGCTTTGTATCATAATATAGTTCACTTTTTTTTAGTCTTCTTTTTTGGAATATATTCAGGAAGTGAGAATTATAATTTAGATATAGTAATATTCAAGCATTGATTGCACAGCCCGTTTTTTCCCATTGCAGACCTCCACAGAGGGAACAACGGAAAAACAGAAGAGCTTCTTCCTCTCAAGTTAATTGTATTCTATAGGAAATTCATCACAATATTGGACTTTTCAGAACAATCACATTTTGATTCCCTTTAGACAGAACTAACGTCAGGTGTATATATGTATAGTATATTGATTTGTTCTTCAATACGAGTCTTTATTATCTGTCCCCCCCCCCCCGTTCCATGGAAATCTTCACAAGAAAATTGATTGCTTAATTGGAATTGTTCAAAAGAAAGGCTAACATTATTAAAGCTTTGTCGAAGGCTTTCACGGTCAGAGTTCATTGGTTCTTGTAGGTTATCCGGGCTGTGTAACTGTGGTCTTGGTATTTTCTTTCCTGACGTTTCGCCCACAGCTGTGGCAGGCATCTTCAGAGGAGTAACACTGAAGGACAGTGATCTGTTAACATGTGGAATCCAAGGCTAATCTGCATGGCTGTTGTGGACTAATCCTCCAGACTAACAAAGACTACAGTCCACAATAGCCATGCAGATTAGCCTTGGATTCCACATGTTAACAGATCACTTTAGGATACAGTGGTTCCACATTAACATACCACACCCTCATTAGCACATCGTGTTGATACTTACAGCACAATGATTTGCACATTACCTTTAATTCTTTGCAGGACAATGACTCAGCTCAAACCCAAACCCCTTCTGACTATATATTACTCTTCCTACACACTTGACACTGAGAGACACTGTCCTTCAGTGTTACTCCTCTGAAGATGCCTGCCACAGCTGTGGGCGAAATGTCAGGAAATAAAATACCAAGACCACGGTTACGCAGCCCGAATAACCTACAAGAACCAATTATTAAAGCTTATTCACTGAGTTTTCTTTAACATTTCACTGAGTACTGACTGACTATTTGACATAGGAAATCAGACATCCATTCTCTGTCTTTTTAGTTTTCACCAAAGCAATGCACAGACTTGAGGGAATAAGTGACAGTGGCAATTTGATGAAGTAGATTTAAGGGCTGTGTCAAATGCTATAATCTCTTTCTTTCCTCTAAATGTTTGATTTGCTGTCGTAATTATTCTTGACATCAGTTGATACAATCTTTGTGACTATCTAATAGAATTCCTTATTATATTACGAAAATGCATGATTTAAAGCGATATTACAGAGGTTACAGCAAAGCAATGTTTTTGACATTTGCGACAAAAAGAGAACTCGCAGTGCTTCCAGGCTATGAAAACCAGCTTGATTCCTTCCTCATTACACTAAATACTCCTTCTAACATGAATTAGCTCTCTTTCTCTTTGCCTCCAGACCAATTCAGGAGAAAACATACGGTAAAGTTCTTATGAGGCTGTACCAGTTCCAAATACAGTGGGAGGATACATAATTAAATGTTCTGCCATATCAACAGCTTCCTGTCTGGGGAAAGATAGTGCCTAAGAGTGAGGGTTTCTAGTGCACTGTTCTTTCTAAAACTGTAATTTTGAGGTGTATGAAGGTGGGTTTTTTTTTTTTTAATGTGGGGAAACTTTGAAACATATGACTCAGTCCAGGGGAGCTGTATCATTAGCCGTGGTGGAAAGGTTTCGGCTGCCATTTCATGCCTTAAGATGAGCTTTGGAAGAAATATTTCAGCAGCAAAAAGGAATAGGTGACATTCTGTTAATGGCTCAATAATATCCATGCCTTTTTCTAATAGTTACACAAAGCAAATTTTGGAAAGGAGATGAAGGTAACATCCCACTTACTGCTTTTTCACTTGTAGAAAAGAGCAAGAGTCCAGTAGCACCTTAAAGACTCATAAAATTTCTGGCAGGGTATGAGCTTTCGTGAGTCACAACTCACTTCTTCAGCTACAGCTAGAATGTGATTCCATCTATCCTTAAGTAGAGAAGAGTGAATTAGACACCCAATGGCAATAGCATGTAAATGTCAAACGTAAGTGCTTTTTCACTTGTATGTCTGCAATGATTTTTTAAATTGTAAGGTATTTGAAAACTTTTGCTTTATATTTCATTGCTGTACAGTGTTTAGTAATAATCTGAGACATTCTCATTAAAATATGATGATGATAATCCTGTGAGGAAAAAAGTAGGAAACAGGTTTTTTTTTAATCCTAGAGGATAGCGAAGAGGCCAGTGCATTTTCAAATCTTGAAAGCATTTTGGAGAGATGAATAAGCATTGGCCACTATATCCAAGCCCGCTTGCGCACACAGACTTCCCCATTTGCCTTTCAGGTACTCTTGGGGGCAGATCAGATTTTATCCATGTTCGTTTCCAATCCCCAAAACATGATGCTCAGAGTTGGGGGACCCATGTGACCAAAAAGAATGCAGGTTCAGGGATTGCAGTGAGGAAGGGAGAGAGAAAAAACTAGCCCTTCCTTCCTCTTCTGTCAATGGGGCTGCACCTGCAATAGGGAAGAGATGCCATTTTATTACTTCTTCCTTACTGCAGCCCTACTAACCCGAGTGGAATTTTGGAATCACCATACAAAGGGTCAAAATGGATTGCTGTGTTGGGGGAGGGTATTTAGGGAAAATCTGTGTCTTCTGCCAATAATATGTTGAATCCAAACCGTGGTTCTAAAACAAAGAGTGGGGCCCCGTGGGGAAGTGCAGAAAAGGTATGTGTGTGTGCAAATGTACTAAAGGGAAAAAGAGAGAGCCAGTGTGGTGTAGTGGTTAAGAGTGGTGGTGGTCTCTGATCTGGAGAGCCAGGTTTGATTCCCCACTCCTCCACATGAGTGGTGGACTCTAATCTGGTGAACTGGATTGGTTTCCCCACTCCTACACATGAAGCCTGCTGGGTGACCTTGGGCTAGTCACAGTTCTCTCTGAACTCTCTCAGCCTCACCTACCTCACAAGTAGTAGAAAAGAGCAAGAGTCCAGTAGCACCTTAAAGACACGCCTGCTATTCACATTAACAGGAACATGGACTCTGGCACCAAGGCCTGCAACAAACCAAGGGGCCAACTTTGCCCTCATATAGATTCTAGGAACATCATCTCTGGACCCACCAATGTCAGCCATACTATCTCGGGTTCATACTCCTGCTCATCTTCTAATGTGATTTATGCCATCACATGCCACCAATGCCCTTCCACAATCTACATTGGACAAACAGCTCAGTCTCTTAGACAAAGATTAAATGGACATAAGTCTGACATCAGAAACCACAATATTCAAAAACCAGTGGGAGAACATTTCAACCTTCCAGGACATTCTGTTGCAGATTTAAGAGTAGCAGTTCTCTTACAATGGAATTTCAAAGGGAGATTGGAAAGAGAAACTGCTGAATTACAGTTGATATTCAAACTAAAGACAATGCATTTACCTGGGCTGAATAAAGACCTTGCATTCATGGCTCATTACCAATGCTGATTTCTCCAAACCCATCTCTACCCTGGACATCACAGACTCTTCTGCATACCACACCTAATCCCATCACGCCTGCTATTCATATTTACATACTGTTAACATTTACATACTAATGCTTGTCTCAATTCACTCTCCTCTGCTTAAAGACAGATGGATTCACATTCTAGCTGTATCTGAAGAAGTGAGCTGTGGCTCACGAAAGCTCATACCCTGCCAGAAAATATTTTTGTTAGTCTTTAAGGTGCTACTGGACTCTTGCTCTTTTCTACTACTGCAGACAGACTAACACGACTACCCACTGTGAACTACCTCACAAGGTGTTTGTTGTGGGGAGAGGAAGGGAAGGTGATTGCAAGCCCCTTTGATACTCCTTAAAGGTAGAGAAAAGCAGGGTATAAAAACTGGCTCTTCTTCATCTTGATTTGAGGCTGACTTTGCAATTATGTCATTTTTCTTGTGTAATTCTCTCATACATGTTGTCTTGTGAGTGGCCAGTAGATTTTGTTCTTTATGTACATATTTCTTCTATGTAATTTATATATTTTCCACAAATTCCTCAATGTTATTTTTTTTAAATAGACTTTTCATATGTTTATTGTTAGTGGATAACCCCCCTTTGTACTGTTGCTCTTTTATGTACGTAGGCTGTTTTGAGGGGTTGCTTCTTTCTATATCTGGCAAATGTACTGAGTTGGGGGAATAGTTCTAATTCTTCTGCATCTCTTCCGATTAAAGCCCATGACTCTTTACCAAGTGGTCATGGACCCATTCGGATGCTCTCTTCATCTTGTCGAGTGGTGATCTTCAAACAATTCCTTTAATTTTAGAGATTTTGGGATGAAATGTGAAAAAAATGGTCTTATCAGTGGGCAGGATGTTGCAGGATTACCAGTTTACCAATTCCTCAAATAGACACAATGATAAGATAGAGCATTCGGTAGACAACCTCCTGAACCTGCCCATGTTCAATGCATGTTCCTTTCTAGGGGAACACTAGAGTTCACATAATAAAAATCTCTCTTCAGAGACACATGATTGAATGTGAACATGCATGCACACGCCCACACACACAACCACTCCCCATTTTACATTCTCTTCCATCCTTAGGTGGGTGGCTCAGTGCCCTTCAGATTTCTTGTCTCCAGTAGATGACATTTCCCTTCTAAAGCTTCTGTCCCTATAAATACTACAAGTGATTTGTCTGCTTATATAAACTGGCAAGTCTATGTCAGCCAAGGCATGTTAACCAGAAAATTAAGCGATTAGAACAGTAATTGAGGACATCCACGCCTGGTTTCTGGTTAGGGTGACCAACCTCAAGGTGTGGCCTGGAGTTCTCCCAGACATACAACGGACCTCCAGGCTAAAGAGATCAATTCCCCTAGAGGAAATAGCAGCTTTGTAAGGTAGACCCTATGTAGCATAGAGAGGCTACAGAAGGTGAATGTGGTATACCATGGAGACTAGGAAGAATTGATTGATTGTCACCTGTAAAGATAATGAAGGCCAGGGGCTGGAGGGGGTTGAGAAAGGGGGGGGGCTGTGGTTGGTTGTTGTCCTATGAGTCTTCAGACTGGAATTTTCCCTTAACAGTGAGAAAAATCTGAAGATAATTTAGAGAGGTTTTTAGGTTGAGCGGAACATAACTGGATAGCAGCCAATGATACCAGCACAAATATTTAGGATTGAAGTGTGAAAGGGTTAGTGAAACAGAAAATATGCATACAGAAGCCTACAAGTTATGTAAATTGGGAGAAAAAGTGATGGGAAGTGATACTGTATTTATTTATTTAGAGAATTTCTATTTTGCCTCCCCAGGAAACCTGCCCAAGGCAGTTATGTTATGAAGTGTGAAATTTTGAAGTGACTACACAGAAAGAGGAGGATTTGGTGGAGCTGATCTTTGACCTGGATGTTACATAACAGGATGTGACATCACAAAATGTTGTATCACATGCCTGCTCCCAAAACTCTGTCCATCTCCAGGCACCATTCCTGAATCTCCAGGAATTTCCCAATCCAGAGTTGATAACCCTAGTTTTGGGACTCCAGATGACTAAAACCGAAGGTAATTCTGCTATAACAACTGTACAGAATAATGAAATTTAAAAACAAAATGCAAGGCAGACGTCCCCTGAAGGCTGATCCCACAAAGTATTTGTGTACATATACAAAGTTATGTTTTTATCCATATAGTTTTTGTAGGTATAGTGAGTTAGTCCATAGACTCAGATTTTGTATAATTGGAAGCAACAAATTGAATGAAAGCTTGATCATATTCTTTAAAAAGCAAAAAAGCCAGACTTTTAAAGGATGACAAGGCCTGCTATATCAACAAACAGGTTTTTCACAACAGACCCTGGAGAGAATAAAAGGGATATTATGCAGAATTCTTCCCCTCAGCATCTTTTCTAGAAGGACCTAAAGTCACTGAGAACATGAAAGTATGTATGAGTGATTAGAAAAGGAGGGACACAGAGAAGGAACACTTCTGCACAAAAACATTTAATAGAATACTTATTTTTTTTGTGGCTGAATGGGTAAAAAAACAAACAAAACAAAAACCTTACCAAAATGTTCCATTGGGGACTGCACTGGTAAGAAGGTATTTTCTTTAAAAACAAAACCAGCTCATATATAAAAGTACAACAGCCAGTCCAAGAGCCGCAGCCAACTCTCTACCCACATTTCAATGATCCTTCAAATCAGTAGTGCATTATAGGCATGAATTTGTTAAGTAACATGACGAGAAAATTACACAGAGAATTCATATCCAACACAGGAAACTTTAAATAACCACAAAGGAAGAAATCCTGAATTATCCTGAGCCTAATTCAATTGAAAAGTGAAACTGCTCTTGCTAAGAGACTGAACTTCATTATTTTTCACAGTGCATTCCTGAGCTTTAAGGGCGAAAGCCTTTAGGAGGCCAGGAAGGCACTGCGCCAATGTTAGGGCCCCCTGCGCCGGCATCTGGGCTACTTACACTGGTTTTAGTGGCCCCAAGGCTGGCGGGGACACCCGGATGCTGGTCTCCGGGCACTGACATGGCAGCACCGCTCAGGGACGCCGCCCAGGCCTTCTGCTGGCGTCCTGCCAGCGTAAAGGCCTGCACTGGCATTCCAGGGGGTCACAAGAAGAGCGAGGCTGCACTTGCTCTTTAGCAGGCGCAGCCTCGCTTTCCTCCAAGGGACGCAAAGCCCCATTTAAAATGTAAAAAACCTTTAAAAGTCTTTATTTGAGTTTTCGACACTGGGAAAACGGGTTAGGAAGCACCGCAGCGTGCCACCTCCCCACCGTTTTCCCACGCCTAAAGCACAGGCATGCACTGTCAGTATTGCAAGCCGGGAGGGACAATACACTACATAAGGATTGGTGCATCTTCTGATGACCTGCTTATGTACATAGACACCTGTACAGACCAGTCATTGCTATCAAGTGTCCCTGCTTGCAGTGCTCTCTTGACCTTTACAATGCCAAACTGGATGGTCTTTGCACGTGAGAATAAATGTATACAAATCAGACATTCAACATGGAAATAATCAGAAACCAGTGAAGGAACATTTCAACTTCCACAGAATTCCTTAATAGACTTAAAGGTTGCAATACTTCAGAATAATTTCAAGGGAGGTTCTAGCAGAAACTTACATTAGTTTCAATTCTTCATATGAATTCCATCAGATTTACACTCAGTAGGGATTTAGGATGATTATTTAACTCACTAGTAGGGCTGTGCATATCGATAAACCCGAACTGAAAATAAACCTGAACAAGGCCTTTTCAGCTTCTTTCAGGTTTAATTTAAGCTGAATATTAAAACTGGGAAACAAGCCTAAACCAGATAGTTGATCGCCGAAAAAGCCGAATAGGTATTTGGCTTTCTTCAGCTTTGGCTTTCCCTAGGCTTTCCCCTATGGGAAGTTTTTGATAAGCTCTGGGAGAAGCATTTTTTGAGGAAGAGTCACCAAATTCACAGTATAGCTGTATGGGACTCTCCTTGCATGAACCCCAAAGTTTGGTAAGGTTTGGAACAGGGGGTCCAATTTTATAGGGTCCTGAAGGGTCGCCCCCCTCAATAGAAAAGCATAGTAAAGTTTGCCATGCTTTTCTAAGGAGGTGGGGGGGTGACACCTTCAGGGCCCAATAAAATTGGACCCCCTGTCCCAATCTTCACCAAACTTTGGGGTTCATGCAAGGAATGTCATTTGAAGCTACCCAGAAAATTTGGGAACTCTACCTCCAAAAATGCCCCGCAGGAGCTTTGAAAAACAAACCATAGGCTAAAATGGGCCTGAATTTTTTCAGTAACCTGGAAATAAAGCTGAATACCCCGGTATGGACATTTGGCTGACCCAAATAAATAAATATATAAATAAATAAAAATGGGCCCAATAAACCTGAATCCAAAATTCACATAATTTTTTTCCCCACAGCCCTACTCACTAGAAAAAGACTTTATTTCTCCTTATAGGGTTATGTACCATATTCTTTTCTATCCTACCTCGTTAATTCATCAACAGTTGGAAGTTGGCAGGATCTTGTTCTTAATTGTGGTCTGCAATGTAAGGTTTCCCATGCTCCGGGAAACTGAGTCTTGTGATCTCTGTACTAACTGTCCCCTCTCCTTCCTTCTGTGATTTATAGCTTTGGGTATAGGTTTCTGCCAACTGAATGCAACATTTCATACATCTGATGAAGTTGGCATTGGTTCATGACAATTTATGCCACAATATATGTTAGTCTTTAAAAAGTCACAAAACTGTTATTTGACCACAGCAACTAACCTAGACCCCTGAAGAGTCCCTTTATGTTATTTGGTGATTCAATCCCATTTTTATACAAATGGTTCCTTGGCCATTTAAGATCATGATATCCTATGGCAGGATGCTCCCTGCACACATGTATATAATATAGAATGAGATGAACTCCCTCCGGTTGTTGCTACAAGTTTGACTGAAATCTGTATCCAAAGCAACAATAGAAAGCTAATGATTCTTTAATTCCTGGGGCACTAGCAAGTTGCAAAGCACAGAAGCAACAAGAATTGTATTAAAATCAATCCAAAGTATTTATTATAAAAATATTGTTCTATAGGAAAAAAATGACAGATTTTCTTTTGAGTGCAATGTTGTATCAAGGATATGTCTATCTTTTTTTATTTCTTATCCTGCTTTTATACCCAGAGACTTTAATTCTTAAGGCCATGATTTTTTTGGCCAGTATTGTTAGTATTAATAAAATAGAACATTTGACATTGAATGATAAGGACATGAAAGCCTGTTAAAATGAATGTTCTTAGCAAGATTTCTTTGTGTTGTAGAGAATGTTCCAAAAACCCTGAAGTGTTTATATTTATTTTGGGATGGAAATTACCTAGGATTGCTACAGCTGCAGTACAGAAGTCCTACATGAAAGGTCATCTAGTCTTTTAAATGTATTCTTGCAACATATGTGTAGCGGAGCAATGGGGGGGTGTGAACCCAAAGGGAGGTGATGAAGTACTATGTCACCATCCCTGAGATATACTGGAATATCTCTGAGATGTGCTGGGTAGACCACCCTGGTCAGGTGCTGGCTTGATAACAGTGTTAGATATAAAATGTATATCTCTACCTGTTAAGGGGCTCTAGCTAACTTTTGTTAAGCTTTTATACTGTTTTATTGGGGGGGGGGAATTCACCGGGCCTGCAAAAGCAGAAGCAAGAAGCCTGTTTCTCCATACTCTGGATGACCTAAACTGGCTATCTGCTTCAAAGTTCCTGTTGACAGGACAAAACTGAGATTTTGCAGTTAACCAATGTGCAGCAACAGTTTAAAGCAGAAAAGCCTCCGAGGAACCTCATAATAAAGCACCTTATAATTATGTCTGATCTGTCCAGGTATGGACAGGTGTGGAGTGAATGAGAGATTGAAATGAATAAAAGCATGAGTGTGGGCTGAAGAGCCTGGCTTGGATAAGACCTGGGATGACAGACGTAAAGAGACTACCAGCTGGAAGGCCCCAGATGAGCTACACCCTGGTGATTGAAAAGGGCCATTGTCAGCTCCCTCCTGGGAGGAAAGGGAAGACTCAGAGGTGAGGACTAAAGGCATATGCCAGCAAAGCTCCAGAGCATCTGTGAGTCAAGATCACCCCACCTGCCCACTGAGTCCCAGGCAAGCCTGAGCTGGTCAGATCTCAGAAATTAAGTAGGGTTGGCTCTGGTTAGTATTTGGATGGGCAACCTCCAAGGAAGGCCAGGGTCATGACAAAGAGGCAGGCAATGGCAAACTACCTCCGAATGTCTCTTGCCTTGAAAACCCTGAGGGGTCGCCATAAGTCACCTGTGAAGGTAGCACAAAAAAAGAAGAAGAAAAAACCTTCTGAATGCAAATCTATTAATTTGGAAGTTTTCCAAGTTTGCCTTAGTATTTAGTTACTTCATCTCTAGTCTGTCTTGCATAAATGCAGGTAAGCCAGTAACAGCCAGTGGGTACAAGATATGTATATACCATATTCCCAGGCCCAGATTTAGGTATGAAACTCTCCAGATTTGTTTCCAAAAAAAATGTGGGTTCTCCCCCTCCCCCAGCACAAGACTTGATTTCAGATGTCTTATTAACAAAGTTGGTGCTGAAATGATAGAGATATTGGGTTGGAATCAACCATATTTTCCATTGGTGAAAAAATAATGAGGAGATATCTCCTCTGATCCCAAAAAGGCTATGCTAGAGATCATGGCAGGGGTGCCATCCTCTAGTGGGGGGAGGGGTCACCCCCCCCAATGGGTGCTCCCCACCACTGCTTAGCTTGCCAAGGGGGGAAATGGGTAGGAAATTCTGGGGTATCTGACATGCGGTCCAACATAATGACATCATTCCCTGTGCACCCAGAAGTGACACCAGTGGGCCTCCAGGGGCCTCCAGGGATGCTCTAGCATTTGGGTAAAACTCTATGGCCATTTATGCATGGTCGATTTTAATGCTTGTTCAAAGCTCTTTTTAAAAACCTGATCTTTAAAATGATTACTCATGGCCCCAAATTAGAAGGACAAGTCCGCAGTTGTCTACTCTGGAACTTGGAATTATGCTTTGAATCCCAAAGAGGAGAAATCTGACCAGAGAGGGTTGGGTTATTTTTTACAGTTCCTCCCACACAGCCATGCATCCTCCTTTGGGGCAGGCCCTACCCCTTTATCCACCTTTCTCCTTTGTGGACATGCGTTCTTTGTTCCCCCGCCCCTTCCCACATACCCACGAATAAACTTGTTCTTAGATGGTGGTGAGGAGAGCTGTATCCATTTCGCCCAGCAGTTATTTCCCCTTTATTTCTCTGCCCTCCGCCTTCCCGGATATGTTCCCTCCCCCCCTCCAACTTTTCCCATTACTGCAAATAAACTGTTTGTTGCATTTGGTGAGGGGAACCATATTCCTGTCCCCCCCCCTTTATTTTGAGCAAAAATAGCGATATATCGCTTTTTCAAGCCAAAGGTTTTTACATTTCCCCGTGTTTTGATTCATGGAATTGGCGCCCCTGCCTCTAAAGATCATTGGTGGTTTACCTACTTCTATCAACTTCCCCCCCTCTCCTTCCCTCCTTAATTTTCATCTCTGTTCAGATAACAGCCACAGTTACTCCTTAACCATGTCCCGTAGTCACTGTACAGGTGTTCTTCCTTTGATTTCTCACGCCATTCTTTTATTAAAGGGGGATGCAATCCTGTGCTTGTGTTCCACCTTCCCCCAAGTGTATATTTTTCAACATGTGGTGATTCAGCAATTGGAAGACCTCTGCAGATCATCAGTGGTTTGGAAAGTCATTCAACGCATAAAGAGAAAACCACATCGACATATTGCTGAATTTGCACTCATCATTGTGGCCATGTATTCCTGGGAGGTTTTGCCTTGGATTAGCTGCTCTCAAGATGCACATTTTCCCCATCCTAACTCTTAAAACTCAAAAATAAGCCCCCATGTAGAGTTTTGAGAATTCGGATGGGAGAAATTTGCATCTAGAGAGTGGCAAATCCATGGCAAAACCTTCCATGCATAAATGGCCTGTGAAATGGGGGGACGCCTCCATAGAACAATATCCAGATTCAGTGCCATGAGTATGCTGAAAAGCACAACAGTTTTCCCCACTGCTCAAGGGAACTTAAAAATTGAGGGCAAGAGGACTTCCCAGGGTCGGGAAAGCTGGCTTTTAGACAGTGAACCGTTTAATTGGATCACTATATAGGCACTGAGATATATCAAAATAGTAAACTATTAAAACAAAAAAAAACAAAAAAGAGGGGGAGCACAATTTGCTTCCTTGAAGAAAGCGTCATGCCACACACGAGTATTTGGGGACATTCTCACCAAGCATGAGCTCCGGAGTGAGTACACACCGGAAGGCGGGGTGGGGGGAGCTCGAAAGGGAAGAGGGCAGGGAGACCAGGGTGGGTGGAAAGTAGGCGGGGGAGAGGCGTGATCGCGGTAGCCCGCAGCAGTGATTCTTCACCCGACCAGAAGGAGATGCTTCGCAGCGGCGGCTGAACTGACCAAAAAGGTCACGTTAAAAGGACTTCCAAATAATACAATGCTTGTGCGCTCCAGCTGCTCAGTGGTGTCTGAATCATCGATTCCTCATGCAAAACTCAAAAAAATATGCGGGGCAATTCAGACTGGAATGCGCTGCTAATTGTCATGCATAAATGGCCTATGGTTAAGTGCTCCCAGTAAGTCCCCATACCTTGCAACCCTAATCATGGGACCTGCATGAACAAGACATATGTGATGAGGGCTGAAGTAAGGAGTAAAAGTAGGTGGGATTAAATGAATAAACTAGCTGTATCCAGTCCACCGAGTTTATAGTTAATATTTCTATTGTTCATGGTTGCAGGGATTAGGTTGAAAATGAAGTTGGGTAGATTCCGAAGCCATACCTTCCCTCCCCTCCCCTCTATTTTTTCAAATGCCCCAATCTTAGAGTCTCGTCTCATTAAATGTGTATCATTATGATTGCCAGCCTCAAGATACACTAGGCTTATTATTCTTGTGAGTCACAGTATTAAATCAATGACAGAGAAATGAAAGCGTCAAGAAAAAATGCAGACAAGTGACTAGAAAAGAAATGCTGCAGCTATTTCTCCATATGGCAGTGTATTTATTCACACAGCATAGTACAGCAGACAAAAAAACACATTGGCATAAAAATAAGTGTATCTGCCACTGTTCTGTGAGTGTTCTGATGAAGAAATACACTAATTGACACCAATTTTCCTTGCCAGGAAGAGCTGCTAGCTGTACCTGCAGCTCCAGCAGGGGTATTAAGAATTGTAACCATGGTAGTCCTGCTGTTCTTTTCTCTGCAGCATACATCACATCAATTGCCTTTCCAAAGTACTGGGGGGCGGGGGACCCAGAGGGCAAGCTTCCTTTGTTGCTGCTTCATCTGGACCAACCTGGAGAGTGTGGCAGAATGCTGACAACCCATCAATTTTCAAGCTACCTCTACTCTCTTTCTCTTAAATGGCCTCTTAAACCACCTAATTGATTGTTCTGGTGAACCATCTTTTTTGGGGCATAAGGAGCCCCATGGCGCAGAGTGTTAAGCTGCAGTACTGCAGTCAAAAGCTCTGCTCACGACCTGAGTTCGATCCCCATGGAAGTCGGTTTCAGGTAGCCGGCTCAAGGTTGACTCAGCCTTCCATCCTTCCGAGGTCGGTAAAATGAGGACCCGGCTTGCTGGGGGTAAAGGGAAGATGACTGGGGAAGGCACTGGCAAACCACCCCGCAAACAAAGTCTGCCTTGGAAACGTCAGGATGTGATGTCACCCCATGGGTCAGGAATGACCCGGTGCTTGCACAGGGGACCTTTACCATTTAAGAACATATGGGTCCTCCAGAACAACAATTTGGGAAGGAGATGAGAGAAAGCAAGAAAAACTCAAAACAGAACAGGTTTATTGATCAGCTCTCAATAATTTAATGATTCGCTTCTCTTTTCCAATATTCATTATTTTACCAAGCCCGGTGTCATATCAGAATTAGGACTGAACTGAATTTTCGCAGGGTATCAGGAGGTGCAAAATATTGTTTTAAAGAGCAGTTCTCCCCTATTAAAAAATGCCTTGGGTGGCCAGATTGGGATCCAATCTCCGAAATGTTATTATTGCTTGCATTTCACTGATTTTACCAGTCTTGTCATTATGTTCACTTCCTGAAGTCTTTTCCTCTCTGAGTGCCTCTCAACTTAAGTAAAGTTTGGCTCAGCTAGGGAATGGATTTCAAAGCTTTAACAATATTTTCAAATTACTGAAGTTGCTACTTGCAAAGGGAAAATAAATCATTATTAAATTCCAAAGTGTACCATGAGTCCCCAGTTAATTTTCTAATTAAAACAATGGGCAGCCAAGACATAAGCTCTGAACACAGGCACATTGTTGATGCCACTGCAGAACCAGCACTATTGGTCAGTATCCTAGGCTTACATACATTTATTGTTACAGCCATTGGCCAGCATAAAATAACAGAGCAGTATCCTAGGCTAACTCAGCAGAGATGAAATATGTACTAAGACACCATTTAAAGAAGATGAGAGCAAACTAATTGCCCTGGAGTCCATAACAACTCTACCACAACCCACCAACAAAGAGTGAGCTGCTGATAATTCTCTTTGACATCCCAAGATAGAAGCAGCCAACTAATGCATGCCAGGACTCTGTCACAGCTCCTGACATCACAGTGCCACCACCAACATGACAACACAACAGGAGAGGGAACAAATGAAAGACAGCTCCACTGTAGGATGGACTTTGGCATGACCAGTTGGAGTCTTTGAAAGAGCACACCCCAGCAAACTCTGCAGTTGCATGTTTGATTTCCTTCCTCCACCCATGTTCCCTTTCGCTGGGTGTATCATACTGCTCATCCCTGACCTGGATGGCCCGGGCTAGCCTATTCTTGTGAATTCTTATTCAGATAGACTTTGTCCAAGTGACCTGAAGAGAGTTGACACACTATTTCATATGATGTTGGAATGTCCCCAATACAATTCTTATTGCAATCAATGGATTACCCCTATTTTAATTAAATTACCTGCCACAGTAACAAAAGATAGTCCCCTTGTTTCTGGGGGATAGAAATTCTATGACCTTAGGCAGATCATGAGAGGGAGGGCATCTTGGCCATCTTCTGGGCATGGAATAGGGGTCACTGGGTGTGTGTGGGGGGGAGGTAGTTGTGAATTTCCTGCATTGTGCAGGGGGTTGGACTAGATGACCCTGATGACCCCTTCCAACTCTATGATTCTTTTTTCCAAGAACAACATTGGCGGTGGCCAAGTATCTCTCCACCATATTTTCCTTAAAGAAATAAAGGCTCCCCATTTGATGCTCAAGACCTTTGGGTCATGGGAGATTGGAAAGGAAAAGAACCAGAAACTTAAAATATGTTCTGTGGGATTTTGACCTGATGGAATAATCATGACAACAGCTTAAAAAAAGTCACAGTAGTGAGATCAATATAACCACTGTACAACAAAGCACTAGAAGTCTTGGAACAATAACAAAATGGTTGTAATTTATTTGCAGATGTAATCAGGCATAAGTTTCCACACCTGTTAGTTACAATAAATTGCTGTCCTGATCCAGCGAAGGAGTTCTGTATGCATAACACTTGTTAGATTGGGTAGGCACATATTAGATGTACATCCCAAAACCCATTGAAATGCTTATCCAAGTGTGAGCACCATTGATCTGTGCTGCACTGCTTGCCTTGCAAGACTCATTCAAATGGACATTCTAACCCAACTAATCATGCATAGTGATGGGCAAACCCTCTTGGCTTGTTTAATTCACTGTTTGCTCTTTCCAAGCTCACTGGCCAGCATGCTTGAAGGCTTTTCGGAGGGTTCTTTTCACATTGTTGGCACATGTTTGCTGAAGATTACTCGCAGGTACATTATTACATTATCCCTCGAGATTTACAGTTCACTTGCTGTAGCACATGATTGAACCGCAGCTTATGGATGCTGCCATTTTATATTTCTTTAGTATGGGAGAAAGAGAGGTGGACTGGAGCAGATGGATGGATATGTAAAAGGAAGTGGGTTTGGTGCGACTCTCACCACATTGTTCATGCACATAATCTGGGAAATATGAAGATGATTCATACTGACATGGCTGCATGACCTTGCTTGGAGATGCAGGATTGGTCTTTGTGTGGCCTCACCATGGCCATTTTCTCTTTTAAAAAACAAAACAAGGTGGTCCAAGGTCTGTAGCATGAGCCAGACAGCCTAGTTGCAAGAACTGCCTTGATGTCTCCCCACACAGCTTGGGCAAAATTAATTTTTAGAATACCACAATGCCCTATTTATTGTATCGCTGCCTGCTTTTCTAATGGGAGCAAGGTTTCATTTTGTTTCTGTACAACCATCTCTATGGGCTTCTCTGGCCAAATATTTATGTTCCCAAAAATCCCTTTAGAAATGGCACCCTGTCCCATGCTGTATCAGGGCTGCACAGCACACATGAAAGATATTTCTGTGAGGTGTCTGGACCACTGCCCACAATTAAAAGGGCAGATAGTAATTAAAAAATGAATCACATTTAAAATATAGAATTCCAAAACCATTTGGCAAGGTGTCCACCCATGGTGTACAGCAGCACGGCTGCCATTCTAAGAACCTCCAGTCCTAGTACTTCACCTCTTTTAACATTGCTGTAGTCACCTCTGCAGGAGTATTCCATATACCTTGCAGTTGTGGACAAGTTTACATCGGGACCACAAAACGCAGCATACAAACAAGGATAATAGAACATGAAAGATACTGCAGACTTGGCCAACCTGAGAAATCAGCAGTGGCTGAACATGGACTGACACAAACAGGACACAGGGTCTTATTCCAAGACACTGAAAGACTGGACAATTCTACCAATTATTTTGTCAGATTGCACAGAGAAGCCATTGAAATTCATAAACATCAGCACAACTTTAACAGAAAAGAAGAGAGTTTAAGAACGAATAAGGCTTGGCTTCCTGTCCTGAAAACCTCCAGACTAACAAAGACTACAGTCCACAATAGCCATGCAGATTAGCTTTGGATTTCACACATCAAC
Source organism: Euleptes europaea (assembly GCF_029931775.1). NCBI lineage: Eukaryota > Metazoa > Chordata > Lepidosauria > Squamata > Sphaerodactylidae > Euleptes > Euleptes europaea. Next base: position 30,171,469 of record NC_079320.1, on the reverse strand, counting down.
AGATCACTTCAGGATACAATGGTTCCATATTAACATACCATACCCTCATTAGCACATTATCTTGATACTTACAGGACAATGATTAGCACATTACTTTTGCAGGACAATACTCAGCTCAAACCCAACCCCTTTCTGACTATATATTACTCTTCCTACACACTTGACACTGAGAGACACTGTCCTTCAGTGTTACTCCTCTGAAGATGCCTGCCACAGCTGCTGGCGAAACGTCAGGAAAGAAAATACCAAGACCACGGTCACACAGCCCGGATAACCTACAAGAACCAATGAACTCTGACCGTGAAAGCCTTCGACAATATTTATATGTGTAATTTGTTACCCATTGTTCTGAAGGTAGTTTGAATTGCTGTGAATATAAAGTCTACATTTTCAATATCATGACCTTATATGTGGAATGTACAAATAACTGAGCCAAATGATTCTGCAAAATGGAAGTATGATAAAAAGTGAGAGGCCTGTGAGAAACCATAGGGCACAGGAATGTTGCTGCTGTTTCTGGCTCTCCTGCCCAACCACTTCCAGCTTTTCCTGTCCTCAGCTTCTCACTGTCAACTTCAGTTTTGGGTGTCTAGTGGAACTAGACCCATCCAAAACAGGGGAAAGCCAAAAGCCAGCCAGAGGAAAGCTTGGGAAAGAACACAACTCTAAGCAACTTCCATCTAATGCAGTGTGAAGTAGACAGCTTGTCATCCTGAAGGGATGCCTTGGCAACCCAAAATTGTGACCAAAATTTTGCAAGATGCTTTTGCAGGATTCCAGATCCTAGTTTTGGTCGCTTTGGCAACAGCAATATTTTTAAAGGAAAAAGGTATGCAATTTTAGGAAGCAATTTTTGAATTCATAATTTTTCTGCATACATGGGAATTCCTTCAGTTCTTCATGCCTGGTTCTGTCACATAACATTCAACATCCACAAGGACTTGCACTTTATTATTAGATATGCAGTAGCAATCACTTAGTCTTGCCAGATGTTTGTTACTCTAAGACAGATCATTCATTGAGATAGAATTGGCCAACTTTTGCCCAATAGGTCACCTTTTATATACCCCATAAAGTCACTCAAAGGCACTTGATTCAATGTCCTCCTTTTGTCATCAGCAGACAAGCTGCTTGGATCCAACCAATAATAATCACCTCAACAAAATCCTTGCTATAAAACATGAGCAGAGTAGGTTCAGCTCTCATATTTTGTAGCCACATAGCACCTTTATCTGATGGAGTCCAAGTGATAAGTCCCAAAGGCTTTAGCCCACATACCCAATGGTGTCCTGGACTTCAGCTGACCTTCAGCTGACATAAGCCTCATCAATGAGAGTTATTTCTTGGAACAGGCATAGTGGTACCTTAATGTGGGAAGTTATGAGTAGGAAAGGGAGATGGTTGGGGAACCCATAGCCAATCCCTCATATATATATGTGCAACCAGATAATTTGCAGCTAATCTTTTGCTTCTTCCCATGGCATAATGTAATGTGATAACCTTCAATTATGGGAAATTAATCAGGAAACCACTTTATGTTTCCTGCAGAGTGCCTAAAAGCATTTTAGATACCTTTGGGTTTAACAGTAATTCTTATTCTACGTTTGGAGAAACTGATTGAAGCTACAGTACCATTAAGAGCCTTATTTCACAGACAAGTGATTGCCGTGTGCAATTAAGCACCTGCAATACAGAGTCTGTGGAGAGTCACTTCATTGCCAAATGTCTCTTTCACTTGAGCAAACAACATAGTGAAAAATGAAAACCAGAAAAATTTCCTCTGCTCAGAAGCTGTTACCCACACAGAGGAAATTTTTATTTGTTCGTGTTTGGGTCCTGATGACCTTTCATTTCATAAAAATTTTTTTTTGTTTTGTTTGTTCCTTCTTAGAATGAAGGGATATCGACAGCTGTTTCCATAAAAGTGCTACTTTCCATCCCCTTCTTTGATGTACATTTTTTTACTATAATGTGAAGTATCTTGGCTTGTTGTTAAATATGTCCTAGATGACCTCTAGAATGTGCCAAAATGAAAAAGAAATATGCTGTGTCAGGATCCTGAGGGATGGTACCTTGAAATACTGCCATAGGTACATTTGCTACAGCACACCACGAAAGCTATTCCTCTGGAAGCTATCTACATTGCTATGTTTTCTTGAGGTATAATTGTAGTAGCACATGGTGGATACAATTTCCCATGCTAAGGAACCCTTTCTATGTTAATCTGTGAATTCTGGGGGGCATATTCAGGTCTACTTCTCACCAACAGCTTATGAAGTGATAAACCCATTTCTGGACTGTGCTGCTTCAGACTGCAGAGCTTGTCAGCCATTACTGAGCTTTATTTCATTTAGGAGTCTCTGAAAACCTTCTGAAGAACCCCAGGGCTGCTTGGGAAACAGTTTGAAAGTCAGTGCCCTAGACTTCCAGCTGTTAAGACACAGCATTAAGTATACCCCTGTGAACTTTTATAGAACTGGTGCTCCAAACACTGTCCTGGATCTCTGTGTCAGCAAAACGCCTCTTCTGTGATGAGGAAAATACCCTTGTGATGCTCTGGTCTGTATTTTTTGTCACCAAAAGCTCCCTATCTGCTCGTGCATGCAACACACAAGGGTTTACTTAGCTAACAAGTTTCCAGCATTATTTATTTTGCTGGTAGGTTTTGCTACCTGCATTTATCAGACTATATTCCAAAATCTGTTTCCCAATCTCCAAACAAACATACTTTTGGATCCCGTATTTAACATTCCAGGCATTAAATTTGACAAGCTTAAAATTAGTTTTATTAACACAAGGGACTACTTCCTTAATTATTATGACCTTTCCCATTCATTCAGAATAAATCCTGTTAAACACATATCTTGTGATTTGCTTCATTATCTTTTCGTATAAATCATCTTCAGTGGCATATCATTTAATTAGGTTTGTTGTGCAGGTACTGATGGTTGAACTTGTGTATTCATCACATGCAATTTCATTTGACTAACATAATAAATCTTATTCATACCATTGTCACCATCTATTACAAAAATTAATAAGGCTTTTCCTCGTCCAGCCCAACTTGCAGAAGGTTGTGAGGGATTTTTCTTTCGCAGCATTATAATATTATGTATTGACAAACCTTTTGGCTGTTCTGCTACCCTGGTCATAAACAACGATTTACTTGTCAAGCATCTGCCATAAATGCTACCTGCCAGGAAGTTTTACAGCCCTCTCCCTCGACCATAAATCCAATTTGGCTTTGTTATTTTCTGGGTCAATGTTGTGGTTTTGTGCTGTTGGAGGCTTAACAGCTCACTGAGAGGAACCAAACTAGGTAGCTGGTTAATCCCTAATATTTCAGACATGCATTGAATGTGAGGTTACACTGTACTTACACATGTCCAGGCAATGCACTGTGTGCGGGATTGTGCCTGCTTGTTACACGCTAACCCAAGCAAATCCCAACAACACCATCCTAGCATGTGGACATTCAGACCCATGTTGCTACAGAGCCAACAAGCAAACAAACTGTAAATCTGAGGGATCCACTCACATGTTTAGGAATTCCTGATTTCTTGGACAGAGCATGTGTGCACATAGTATGTACGTGCATAGGCTGTCTGTGACCCAGGGGTGAAGGGGCATGAAGTGGGCGTGGCAGCAGATGTGATGCTGCTATCCAATCAATTCGTATTGCCTACGTGTTGAACACATGATTCACAAGAAGCTACCATATACTGAGACAGACCACTGGTCTATCAAAGCCAATATTGTCCATTGTGATTAGCAATAGGTGTCCAGGGTCTTTCACATCACCTACTACTGGATCCGTATCAATTAAATTGTAGGTCTTAAATTAAATGGCACCACTTACTCTCTTACCATTTACTCTCAGGTCTCTTCTGACCATTTAATTGTCTGAATTTTGACTCAGAAGGCATCCCACTGGCCTCTCTAGCATGGTGTACTTTGGCCCTCACGGTCTCCACTGGTAGTGCTTCATGATATGGTTGTCTGTGAGAGATATGGATTGCGTGGGCTAGACATACAAACTCTCTCAGATAAAAATCATTCTAAAGCTAGTAGTTAATGCTCCTTTTCTGAAGAAATGTTTTAGGAGTCTTCCTTAGGACTGAACATGCAGCACAGTCAGTCCATGCATGTGGGATGAGGCATGCATGAACAGATCTTGCACTGGCCACTACTGTGTTCTGGTAAACTGACTGATACTCACTAAAAAAGTTATAGATCAATGGGGCTGGGTGTGCATGTGACTCATCAGCTTCAGAATGCAGATGAGCATGGGATTTGCTTTCTAAGCTTTATGATCTGGATAGGAACATATATGCTATCTGGATCCATTTTGTAACGCCTGTAGGCAAACTTGAGAAATGAGAGAAATTTCAATCTTTCTATCAGTTTTTACTGTGGCCTCAGACCGGGGACCCTTTGCACTGGCATGTCAGGGTTACCGTCCCAGGCTCTTTCTTGGCCACCCACATTACAGCAAAGCACCTAGATGGTTCTTACATTGCTTGGACCCAGAGCCCACCCCTACACCTCAATGTCTTCCCAATGAGAGCAGTCCCTTCCCTGGCTCCCACTCCTTGCCCCATCTTGGGGGGGGTGGAGCCTGGGGAGAGTGGGGGGTTTGGGAGGGGGGAGGGTGCGCAGTGTGATATAATGCCATATAATCCACTTTCCAAAGCAGCAATTTTCTCCAGGGTAACTATTTACCACTCAGTCCTAAGCAGAATTACACCTTTCTGAGCCCACTCACTTAGAAGGATACAATTTTGTTTGGGGTTGCAATGTTGGTTGTAAGACCTGTTCTGATCTAGAAAGGTTCCACTCCTGAAACTTAATTCCAAACATAGATTCCCCTTGTTAACTATGGGACTGACACTCCAATTCTAAGTACAGCTGAAGTAAATGGGTTCAGAAGGAGGTAACTCTATTTATGATTGTGCTGCCAGTTCTGTACTAACCATTTTGAGTGATCAAATAAGATGACGACTATTATCTCAGTATAGATGTATAATATGGATTATGGGTTTTTAAAAACTTCCTTGTTGGACTTTGTTTCAAAGATAGCATGGAAAACCCTTTGCGATTGTCATGCTGGGGCATGGCTGGTATCCAAGCAATGTATTTAAAAAAAAACATTTTTGAAAAAGTGAGATGTCAAGTGGTTGAGGCAGACAATGCTCACTTACAGCTAACAAGTAAGGGTTGTCTGTACCCATATGCAGGTACTTTCAAGGGCAAAGTCATTGTGTTCTCACACTTGCATTTTCACCCTGTATTTTACTGTGGGTTATAATAACTGTTATGCCTCAGTTTAAAAAAAAACATTTTATTGCTGAAAATAAAGTGACTCATCTCCTTTTGGCTCTGTTCTTTATCAAGCCTTTAATCCAATGTTTTCCTTCCCTTGAGGTAGCTCCTTTTTCTGGCTGCCCACATAACAATTTTAATGTAGGCAATCTTGTCTCCTCCGGACACACACTGTAGCAATAGCTGAGCTTCAATGCTATTTTCTCCCTTTTCCTGTATAATTTTGTGCCTTGTGAAGTTTGGTGTTCAATGATTATCAGTTTTGTACAGACAAAAAGGGGTGGAAGGGTACAAGGAGAAGCTACTCTTTTTATGGCATCCCTCTTATCACAACAATTACTTACAGGACTCTGTGGCTAAAACAAATTCTTCCAAAGGAAACAGAAAGCGATAGAAGCTCTTTACCATTCTTGGAAAAACCTCATACAGGCAAGTTGCTGACACCATGCTCAGTAACTTGGGATCAGATGGAAAATGTAGCATGCATGTGAGGTAATTCGCCTGTTCAATTGCATGCATTCAACATAATTTGCAGATCACTGCAGAAAGTTTTATTTTTACTTATTCTGTTTTTGTGTATCTTTATTCTGAAATAGTTAACTCCAAATACATGAAATTTGGAGGCAGAGTCTCAGTGATCATGAAAACTACAGGAAGAAATGAGATTTGATGCTCATCTTTTTATGTGTCTTTGAATTATGGGACTCTCCCCAGGGAGACTCATCTATCCCCTTATGTTACCATCTTCTGCCAGCGAGTAACAACTTTTTTTGTATCATTTGGTGCTCCCTCAGTCATCTCCCCCTTCCTGCCCCAATGTTTTAATTGTTGTTTTTATGTTTTTGTCTGTGTCTTTTCATTCTGGCTCCAGTTGTTTTAATAATGTGATTTTTGTTGGGTTTTAATTTGTTAGCTGCCTTAGTGGGTCTTATGCAGGCAGAAAGGTGAAGTATACATTTCTACATAAATTGTGCTGTTGCTGTGCCCCCCTATGTCCTTGTTATCTTTGTCTTGATGCTGAGATATTATCACCTCCATTGTTGTACTCAAGCAAACATGCTTATTTGATAGACAGTGGGGGCCGAACTCGATGTGATGGTGTCCATGGGTTGGACCTGTGGAGTTTTAAGGGGATTTGAAAATGCTATGGGCAGCGCAGTGACTGAGGTGCTCTTATCCGTCGTCTGCACGGGCACCCATTTTGGCACTTGAAAAGGTGCGGGGGGGGGGTGCACCTTGCTTGCTGCACTGCCCTTCTGGCATTTTTAAATCCCTTTAAAATAGCAGCAGCATTCACAGTAGGGTTGCCAACCTCCAGGTACTAGCTGGAGATCTCCTGCTATTACAACTGATCTCCAGCCGACAGAGATCAGTTCACCTGGAGAAAATGGTTGCTTTGGCAATTGGACTCCATGGCATTGAAGTCCCTCCCTTCCCCAAACCCCGCCGTCCTCAGGTTCTGCCCCAAAAACCTCCCGCCAGTAGCAAAGAGGGACCTGGCAACCCTAATCCACAGTGTCTGCCAGGTGTCTGGGCTGATTGCTCAGGTACTGCTAGGGTGATCAGGCCTCCTGCTATGGTGGGAAGCCTCCTACCAATCTTCTTTGTTGCCCACCACTGCTTGTCATGATGGAAGGTTTTTTTAAAAAAACAAACTGCCAGCCTCTTCACTGGTACATCAGTTCCAGGTACAACATGGGGTAGTTCTAGGAATTGCTGGAAACTATAGGTTTACCCATTGTAACTTCCAGGTCATACCCAGAAGTCATATAATGACTTTAGTGACACTTGTGACATCATGTGCCCCCAAAGGCCCTGCCCCTCAACTAGGGTTGCCAACTTCCTGGTAGTAGCTGGAGGTCTCCCACTTTTAAATCTCACCTCCAGCCGATAGAGATCAGTTCACCTGGAGAAAATGGCCGCTTTGGCCATTGGACTCTATGGCATTGAAGTCCCTCCCCTCCCCAAACCCAGCCCTCCTCAGGCTCAACCCCAAAACAACTCCAAGTATTTCCCAACCTGGAACTGGCAACCCTACCCTCAACCCTCCCACTAGGTACTATGCTGAGCCTGGCAACCTTAAGTGTTGCAGCTTAGGCCATCTTTTTGGGTGGGGCCCACATGGGCTGATAGCTTAGGAGCTGCCAAGGCTTGTCATGTCTACCACAGCCTGGGCTGGTTGCCGGGGAGTTGCAGTTTGTCCTGCCCTGTCCTTTCCTTGGCCCTTCAACCAAGTCAGCAGCTCTGACAGTGTATATTTATCCCCCTGCCACCTCCTCTGCTGTCCTCTGGACTGCAGCCCTGATCTCTGCTAGTCAAAAAATGTGCCTGATTTGCAAAGCTCTGGATTTTCCTTTCATTACATACTGGCTTCTTTTCCAGTCTACAGTTATTCCATAGAGTAAACTGGGTGCAAAAAGAGTTGAAAATATAATGTAAAGCACCCTGAGGTTACACTTCCTCTGACTGAAGTTAGTGAGAAAAATGTCACTCTTCTCAGTGAAAACCTACAGGCTACATGTTAATTAATTCTTCTACACACAATAACAAACCCTGTGGGAAGATAATTAAAAACTACTTAAAGTGGTTTTCTTTTATAAGGGAAAAAATTTATGAGGAACTTCTAGTGAAGTGTAGACAGCTGTACATGAGACAAAATCCATCAAAAATAGGGTTGTGCAAAAAAAAAAACCCCAGTAAATTTTGTGTTTATTGGGCATTGGGTTTTTTTGGGGTTTTTTGCTGAACATGAAATAAGCCAAATACCCATACCAGTAAATAGGTAGTTTGGCTTTATTTCCGGGTTTCCCCCCCCCAAAAAAATTGTTCCGTTATAGTTATGGGGATTTTTCTCCAAAGCTCCTGTGGAGGCAGCTTTGGAGGCAGAGTCACCAAATTTGCAGCATAGCTGCAAGGGACTCTCCCTTGACAGACAAAGGGGGTATGTCTGGGGTGGGGCTGGCATTAGTCAGCTCCCTGAGCCCTTTTGGCATGGGAACACTCACATTTGCTGGTGTGAACTTGTGTGTGTAAAGTGCCGTCAAGTCGCAGCCGACTTATGGCGACCCCTTATGGGGTTTTCAAGGAAAGAGACTAACAGAGGTGGTTTGCCAATGCCTTCCTCTGCACAGCAACCCTAGTATTCCTTGGTGGTCTCCCATCCAAATACTAACCAGGGCTGACCCTGCTTAGCTTCTGAGATCTGACGAGATCAGGCTAGCCTGGGCCATCCAGGTCAGGGCGGTGTAAACTTACACTGGCGAAAATGTAAGTGCAGCCCATAGAACTGCATACAGTGGTTCCATGGGGTTGAGGGAACGTCCCTGTCAGGTTGCTGGCCATGGCACAGCGAGATGCTTAGGAGGTGGCTTGGCTGCACTCACTGCACCGTCTCTAGTTGTGGCGCTGCTCCCTCCCCCCAGATTGTGCTGTAAGGTTTATAAAGTCATTCCTAAGGGTTTAATGGGAGATAGCTGTGGTGAAATGAGTGGTCCCAGCCCAGTGTAAGAGAAACTGGGGGAGATGTTCCTAACTCCTACAGGTAAAGAAACACTGTGTAAAAGAAACTTAAGTTTAAGAAACAAACCAGAGACTGCCAAGAGAAAGCCCTCTCAGCAGAAAATGAAGATTCCAACACTTGTTTGTAAAACACCTTGATACATCTGGAAGTACAATATATCACTAGAATTTAACCATCTCAATCTTCTCAGTTCTGTTATTCTGTTACAATCAACATTTCATGTTATGAAGAATTGCTAACCTAACTTTTAAATCCCACAAAAAGAGAAATAAAACTATTTTAAGTTGTATTTCAAAAAGTGCCAAATATTTCTGACCACCTTATTATGCAAAATGACCCCCTCCAGTATAATAGTGCCTTCCTAATATGAGGCTACCATCCACTTTGAGGAAAGGTTTATTTAGTTTGAGAAAACAGCTTGGGAGAAAGGGTGAAGCAAGTGTCATTAATAAAACCCTCAATTTGCATTTTTAAGCAAAGGCACTGTAAAGGAATTCCTTTTAGAATATTAGTCAGTGCAAGTAGGACAGAAATCCAGACCACGTGACACATGGGCGCAAAGACCGCTCTGTCCTATATGTTTGTAAACTCTTCTTTGTATTCTTTGGTATCTTGTCATAAAATGGAGTTGTATTCATGTCTCTTGTATTCTGGCTTTCTGCCCGTCAGCTGAACCCATAGACAAATTTAAATCTCTCCTGCTAAGGATGAAATTGCTACAAGAAAACAGGATTGCATAATATATATCTTCACTTAAGTAAAAATAATACAATTTACTTTGAATGTCATGCAAGAAAGCTGAAGGCATCTTGCCCCTCCTCCATTTATTATCCTATCCAGAGGAGGCCAAGTTATTTGTTTGTTTGTTTGTTTAGAATGTATTCTGCTTAATTTCTTAGATTTAAAGGCAGTTTAGAAAGCAACAAAAAGTTGCAATGACACAACAATTAGCATATCAGTCCAGTAACAGTCCAGGTGCATATCCTGGTGACATATAGATTTGCTCACTGCAATGTGTTCTACTTGGGGCTGCCCTTGAAATCTGCCAAATTTATTCATGGAACCCCCGAATTCGGCAAATTCAGCTCCCCCGTTTCCCGCGTTTAAAAAGTTCGGTTCGTCCAAACCGAAAAACAGCCGAATTGGGGAAAATTCAGCTGTTTTTCGGTTCGGCCCAATCCGAATCAACAGCCCTAGCCACAACTTTTGGAATTGATCGATGTTGCCAGCACAGGAGCATCTGCATTTACTATTGCAGCACAAATGAGTGGTGTATTTGTGCGTCTGAGCCTAATGGTGTCTTAAAAATCTAACATGACAGGATTTTTGTCTGCCAGCTCCGTTCACGCCTGGGTTCTATTGTATTTGCCCCAGAAGGTGCCGGTCTCTGTCCCCCGCTACTAACTGCAACACCTGCATTACACTAGTCAATGTTTTGGGGAGATACCTGCATTGTTTTGGCTACTGCAATCCAGGGTTGACCAGAAGGAAATTTCACCCTCTGTTGTAGAACTACACGTATTTTTTAAAAATTTGTAGAGAGCTAGGCGACTGGAAATCCTTGTTAAGTCTCATGTGAGCCAGCATCATTGCCTCAATTGGAGGGCCCTATGGAATTCAATTTTTAGTAGAGATGGTTAAGAACCTGTAATTTTGAACTGCTTTATGACATTCACCCTACCGATACTTCTATGAAATTCAGTGTACCGAATAAAATCGTGGTTCGGGGGCCGCACCCCCCGCTCTGCCCTATCGAGCATCGGCGGCCTCTCTCCCCTTATGCCACCTGAGGCGTGCCTCGCACCCTGTGTCAGAACCTTATTTCGATCGGGGGCGCATTTTGCGACCCCTTCCTCTGTGCCACCCCGCAGACCTACAGGGATCGCAGCCATTTCACCCCCTCACCTAGATGCACGCGGCGATAGGTGACAAGTTACACCCCGATACTACCTGTGCGGCAGAGCGCCCCTAGTGGTAGTCGGTTAAACCAGCTCGGAATTCCACGAAAATCAGCGGGGTGCCCAGGCTTGCCACCCCTGACCTCTGTGCCAAAGATCGGCATTCTGCCCTGCTCTCTCTGCGAGTTAGTGCATAGATCCTGCCCCGGCAGGGTCGGAGTTAGATGTTTTTTTTTTTTAAAAAAAAACACCCATGGGAGCCAAAAACAGGAGGCTCTGTACGGTCTCTCTCAGAGGGGCTCGGGGGCAGGGGTGCCCATGTGAGTGTTTTGTTCACATGAATTAGCCATCCGACCTCTCTTTTCAACAGGAGAGTTAAAGAAAGGAAAACTTTCCTCTGTGTTTTATTTTCACGGGGGCCAGCTAAGTTAGCAGGAGTCTGAGCCCCCTCCCCCACCCTGCTGCTGCCATGCTCTAATCTAGGGTCTCGTTCAACCACTTAAAAAAAATAGAAGGCTGCTCCGACCATCTTGTGCCCCCCCTCCCTCCCTTGCACGCTTGCCGTAGAAGGTCCAAAGCCCTGTCCCTCTTTCCCCCGCCCCTGCTGCCTTTGGGGTTGTCAAGCACTCCCTTGTAGCATGTCTGCTTTCTAGGTCTGCCCCTCTGGGCAATACCCCCTTTTTCCCTAGAAAACATAGAAAGTTTTCTCCAGAGACAGCCGACGTGCCATGAGATGGCAGGTTTTTTGCACAGAGGCGTTTAGAAAAAAAAAAGATAAGGTATCTGTCAGTCAGGGCTGCCCCCTAAAACTCTGCTCCTTCCACACCGTGTGCTTCAGACACCCCAGGACCTTAATGTGCTTCTTCTTGAGCCACTCCTTTTTTGCCTTGGCCGTGTGTTTTAGGTCATTGTCATGCTGGAATACCCATCCTCGACCCATTTTCAATGCCCTGGCTGAGGGAAGGAGGTGCTCACCCAAGATTTGACCAGTCCATAATTTTAATGGTAGGTCTATTGTAGCTGTGAGAGGCAGAATAACAACAGGAAAACCCCCAGAAACCCAGAAGACAAAAGTCAGAGATTGATGTTCATTATAATGAGTGAAATAAATATTTGATCCCTTTGCAAAGGTTGACTTAGTACTTGGTGTACTTGGTGGCAAAACCCTTGTTGGCAATTACAGAGGTCATATGTTTCTTGTAGGTGGCCACCAGGTTTGCACACATCTCAGGAGGTATTTTGTCCCACTCCTCTTTGCAGATCCTCTCCAAGTCAGTAAGATTTCGAGGCTGATGTGTAGCTACTCGAACCTTCAGCTCCCTCCACAGATTTTTCGATGGGATTAAGGTCTGGAGACTGGCTTGGCCACTCCAGGACCTTAATGTGCTTCTTCTTGAGCCACTCCTTTGTTGCCTTGGCCGTGTGTTTTGGGTCATTGTCATGCTGGAATACCCATCCTCGACCCATTTTCAATGCCCTGGCTGAGGGAAGGAGGTGCTCACCCAAGATTTGATGATATATGGTCCCGTCCATTGTCCCTTTGATGCAGTGAAGGTGTCCTCTCCCCTTAGCAGAAAAACACCCCCAAAGCATAATATGTCCCCCTCCATGTTTGACGGTGGGGATGGTGTTCTTGGGGTCATAGGCAGCATTCCTCCTCCTCCAAACACGGCGAGTTGAGTTGATGCCAAAGAGCTCGATTTTGGTCTCATCTGACCACAACACTTTCACCCAGTTCTCCTCTGGGTCATTCAGATGTGCATTGGCAAACTGCAGACGGGCCTGTACATGTGCTATCTTGAGCAAGGGGACCTTGCGAGCTCTGCAAGATCTCAGTCCTTCACGGCATTGTGTGTTACCAACTGTTTTCATGGTGACTATGGTCCCAGCTGCCCTGAGATCATTGACAAGTTCCCCCTGTGTAGTTCTGGGCTGCTTCATCACCGTTCTCATGATCATTGCAACTCCACAAGATGAGATCTTGCATGGAGCCCCAGACCGAGGAAGGTTGACAGTTAGGGTTAGGGTTAGGGTCAGGGTTAGGGTTTTCACCTTCTCACCAAGCTACTTGGCGATAGTCTTGTAGCCCGGTCCAGCCTTGTGCAGGTCTACAATCTTGTCCCTGACATCCTTGGACAGCTCTTTGATCTTGATCATGGTGGCTAGTTTGAAATCTGATGGATTGATTGCTTTTGTCGACAGCAGAACCCTAACCCTAACCTGAATCTGGCTGGTTGATAGGGGATCAAATACTTATTTCACTCATTATAATGCACATCAATCTCTGACTTTTGTCTTCTGGGTTTCTGGGGGTTTTCCTGTTGTTATTCTTTCTCTCACAGCTACAATAAACCTACCATTAAAATTATGGACTGGTCATTTCTTCGTCAGAGGGCAAACAGGCAAATTTAGCAGGGGATCAAATGCTTTTCCCCCTCAGTCTTGAGCCTGCTACTGCCCCGCTTGCTACTGCCCCACTTGCCCCACTTGCACTGCAGTGCGGGATTGCATAGGATTAATAATCATATGAATCTGGCCTCTGTCTTGATTATAGTTATTTTACAGTGCTTGTATTTTACAGCTCTTTGGCAGAAGCTCAAGGTCACTGCCTGGTGGGGTGGTTGTGTCACATTAATTAGCAATGCCTTCAATACTATCCAAGTCACACCACACATGTCTGCAGAATTCTAATAAAAAGTGGCTCCATTATCTCCTAAAATAATAGCTTTTCCTTCATGCATTATGTGGGCACTGGGCTTCCCCCCCCCTTTTATATATTTCTCTCCTCTCCGTGTCTTAGAGTTATTCAGTCTGGATAGCAACATGAAATGTTTCATTTGGACATGCTCCTGACCAGGAAGCAGTCGAGCATGAGTTACAAATGTGAGATTACATTATTCACGGTGGAATCCAATACAGAATTGTGTGTGTGTGTTAAGTGCCGTCAAGTCGCTTCCGACTCATGGTGACCCTATGAATGAAAGTCCTCCAAAATGTCCTATGTTTGACAGCCTTGCTCAGATCTTGCAAATTGAAGGCTGTGGCTTCCTTTATTGAGTCAATCCATCTCTTGTTGGGTCTTCCTCTTTTCCTGCTGCCCTCAACTTTTCCTAACATGACTGTCTTTTCCAGTGACAGAATTAGCCCAGTTTAAATCTCAGGAGGCCTTGACTTGGATGACCAAGGCTAGCCTGATTGTATCAGATCTCAGAAGCTAAACAAGGTGGACCCCAGTTAGTACTTGGATGCAAGACCACCAAGGAATACCAGGGTCGCTATGCAGAGTAGGGCTGTCAAAAAAAAAAAAATCCGGTACAGTTCGGATTTGGCTGAATTTGGCCCTTGTGGGTTCGGTACGTGCCGAAGTCCGAACTCCCCCACTTCGGATCCGTTCAATTCGGCGGGAATTCAAAGTTCGGAAACAAATTCGGCCGAATAAAGCCATTAAAAACACAATCGCGCCTTTCCGTGGCTCTGGGGGGGGGCATTTTTGGGGTTAGAGGTCCCAAACGTTCGGCAGAGCTTCAAAGGACATTTATTAAAAGACTCCCCAAGTTTTGTAAAGATTGGGTCAGGGGGGGCTGAGATATGGGCCCTGAAAGGGGTCCCCCCACCCTTAATGTGCATCTCTCAGCAGAGCTTGCCGCCCACGCACAAAGCTCCCAGCCCCGACAACAGCTGAGAAATTTGCTAAACAACTGCAAAACAACACAACCTTGTTAAACAACACCTTTGCAACACACAACTGAAACCTCCCCCCTCAAACCAGGGAGCGAGAGACTCGAGGGGGAACACACACCCCAGGCAGAACCGACGAAAGCCCCCTTTGGCTTCCCCCCCACCCACAGAAACTGCTCCCTCCCCACACACACACAGACTCTGCTTTCCCCCCCCCCACACACACATACACAGGAGAAAAATTATAGATTAAAGCCCCCAAAGGGGTCTTACTGTGGCTGTCTTCTGTTCCATCAAGAGGGGCTGAAGAGGACTTGTAATCCAAGATGATTCCAATTAGGCACGGAACGTTTTGCTCTGGAGAAGAAGCACAGGATCGGCTGATCCATTCATCCCAATAGGGAAAAGGGGAAAGGGGAAAGGGGAAAGCCCATATCTCGGGACCCCCTGACCCAATGTTCACAAAACTTGGGGAGTATCTTAAGAACACTGGTCTGAAACTCCGCTCAAAGTTTGGGATCTGCACCCCCAAAAATGTGCCCCCTGCAGCCATGGAAAGAGAAAAGGGGGGAGGCGATATTTCTGCCCCCACTGAACCCATCTTTACAAAACTTGGGTAGTATCTTAAGAATAATTGTCTGAAGCTATGCTAAAAGTTTGGGGGCTATATCCCCAAAAAAGCGCCCCCTGCAGCCACATAAATGGAAAAAGGGGGGAGGGAAAAGGGGGAGAGCCCATATCTCGAGACCCCCTGACCCAATGTTTACAAAACTTGGGGGGTATCTTAAGAACACTGGTCTGAAACTCCGCTCAAAGTTTGGGATCTGTACCCCCCAAAATGCGCCCCCCTGCAGCCATGGAAAGAAAAAGGGGGGGAGCCCATATCTCGGGACCCCCTGACCCAATGTTTACAAAACTTGGGGGGTATCTTAAGAAGCTTCATCTGAAGCTCCAGTGAAAGTTTTGTGTCTGTACCCAAAAAAATACACCCCCTGCAGCCACAGAAATGAGCGAATGTGCACAAGCACCCCCCCCACACACACACGAGGATTTCGCTCTCTCTCTCTCTCTCCCTGGCCGGGCCGCACATCAGCTGATTCCTCCAGTACTCAATCCTGACTGATTGGCCAGAAGAAGACCCAGCTAGGCCACCGATTGGCCGAGGGAGGAGAATGCTGCTTACTGAAGGTTATGCTGCTTACTGACGGCCCCGAATTGGCCGAATTTATTCACGAACTCCCGAACTCGCTGAATTCGCCCCCCCGGTTGCCCGCCAGTTTTGAGTTCGGTTCCTCCCGAACTAAAAACGGCTGAATCAAGGGAAATTCGGCTGATTTTCAGTTCGGGCTGAACCGAATTGATAGCCCTAATGCAGAGGAAGGCTTTGGCAAACCACCTCTGTTAGGTCTTTTATGCATGGCTTTTTCACTCGCCGTCACCCCTCCAATGACTTCGGGTCTTTGTACTGATTATGCATCCTGTCTCCAGCCGTCAGAGATTGCCTCGCTCTCCCCCAGCATTTCCCCATGTTTGGCTCGCATTTTCAGAGACCTGTTTTATCTTGAATTTGAAACTGTGGACAAAAGACAGAGAAAGGCAGGGGGAGAGTGAGGCAGCTTCTGACGGTTGGAGACGGGATGCACAATCAGTACAAAGGGATGACGGCGAGTGGAACAGCCATGCATAAAAGACTTTAGTCTCTTTCCTTGAAAACCCTACTGGGTTGCCATAAAACGACGATGACTTCATGGCACTTTACATGCAAACAATCCAATGAGACTAATGGGATTAGACCAGAGTAACTCAGCAGAAGATTGCTCTGTCAGTCTTTGATCTTTATTATTATGATTATTGGCTAATTTTGTTTCTGGAAATAAAAAAAATGCGCCATTGTAACTCTTCATTATTATTATTTTCTAAAGTACATGAGACAAATGCTCTTACTATTTTCTGCAGAACTCAGCTCTCTGACAGAACAATGCTTTTCTGTGCAGTTTTTAAAATTTGCATGAATACTAGCCCCTAAAATCAATTTTAAAATGAAGTTAATTAAATGAGCTGTAAAGGTGTTTTCAGGGATAAGGGAGTGATTTACTATTTTAGAAAGCCCAACACATTTATAATGTATGCAAATACAAACCTAGCATAAGTAAACTAAATTGCTAGTTATGAAAATCAGCACTTGAGAAAAATAGCATATTTGTCTTCCCACTTTTAGGTGCTTCTGATTTCAGTGGAAGAGTTACAGCATTCTCTTCCATTAAAATAATTTGGACTTAAAAGTTTTTATGTTTGATGGATTATGTCCCTAACATTTTTGGATACAAAGGCATTGCATCTCTTTTCCCCCAACTAGTGTGGTTATCTACAAAGCTCACAAATGTGAACTCCCCGCCCCCCATATTATTGACTTCAAATAACTTTAGCACTCATGTAAAGGAAGTGGTTCCTGGGACTCCAGAGTATGATTGCAAAACTCCCTTGCTGAAACTAAGTAGACAGTCTCACTCTCTCTCTATATATATAATCTTCAATTCCATGAATGAAGAAAGACAGGATGTAATTTAAAATGACTTTATGGCCACTGTACTTGCTTTTTAAAAATCTGTTTTATTCATTTTTTATCTATTCATGTTATTTCTCACTGAGACTAAAGGCAGATTGCACAATGTAAATTAATGCAATCAATAGGATGAGGCATCTAATGAGCAATGTAATAGGATTAGGATTACAGAAATCTGAAACAACGCATAAGCATTGAACATGACATGTTAAACAATGCAGAAAATAGTATTACATTTATTTAATTTATATTAAGGCGAATACAATGCAGTGAGAGCAAAATAATACACTCAGCGGCAGATTATAAATACTATACACAGTGATACAGTCTACAATCCCATTCTGTTTATAAAAGCATTTTACTGATCCATTCCATTATAATCATTTTATATTCTAATTGTGAAGGCAGCCAAATTTCTGGATACTTAAATCTGGTGACTGGATCTGTGAACTGACAAGACAGATATTTCTACAAACCTCAAAAGGACCCCAGGTTTGCAGAAAATGTGAAATAAAAAAAAAGATTCGGGAGTTTTAAAAAGTCAAAAATTATAAATGGAGCACCTGTAGCTTTAAGCAACAGATTTCCTCAGTGTCTGTTGCTAGGCAACCACAGATTCCAGGCAAGGGGAGAGGGCAGGACTCTCTCCCAGCCTATTTTGGCCTATTTTGACTCACTGGGGCCAGGTCTGACTAGAGTTGCCACCTCCAGGTTGGGAAATTCCTGGAGATTTTGAAGTGAAGTCTGAGGAGGGCTGGGTTTTGGGAGGGGAGAGGCCACAACAGCCTGCTTCTGCCTGCTGACCAGCTGAAGGGAGGTGGTCAGCCTGGTTAATTGCCTGCCATAACCCGGCAAATGGCAAGCCTATGAATAGCTGAAAAGAGAGGATGAGGCTGGAAAAGGTTGCCAGGAGGAGGCAAAGAGGAAATAGTATGAGGAGGGGGATACAGGGAAAAGTCAGGTGCCCTCCCCAAGTCCTTGCAGGTTCCCTACCACATACATGAGCCTGGTCCAGAGGCAAGCAGCACACAACTGGGCCACAGTTTACCTAGGTAGAGGCTCCGGGTGGGAGGGGGGAGCTGAAGATGGTTTGTTGGGTGGGAAGGGGAGAAGGAAGCAGGAAGAGGGGAGAGGTTATGGGGGTTTTAGGAAAGGGAAAGAGGAAACAGTGGGGGAGCGGGAAATGAAAGGCCTTTTGCATAGCCCTCTTATCTTTAGAAAAATGCTCTCCTGAACAATTCTGTTTTACATAGTTTGTGGAATGCATGTATGAGTTTGTACACAGCTCTCTCACACATGCTGAATAATGCACTTTCAATGCACTTCAGTGATAGTTTGGATGTGGATTTTGCCATTTCACACAGTAAAATCTATATGCAAAGTGCATTGAAAGTGGTGTCAAAGTACATCATTTAGCATGTGCTAAAGCAAAATTAATGGCTATGGATTTGCTTGGATTGGCAGCATTTTACCGAGGTACAAGATGGGACAAACTGAATTATCTGTGATCTGTGCACTTTAGCAACATGATCCAGCAATGATGCTGGGAGAGATACATGCCACCTACTGAGCAGGTGCCAATTAAGGCATAAAGAATCATAAAGAAACACAGGTTAGCAACCACAGATATTTCACAGCTGCACAGCTATTTGGCATGTGTCTTGAGTAGAGTGGCAGCAAGATGAGAAGTTCTGAGGCTCAGCTCAAGTGTTAAAACAGCATGCACGTCTGCTGAATGTGTTTGGTCTGAAGTTCTCAGATTTCTTATTATACGCATCTTTCCCACCCAGTTGCCATCCTGGTTGGGAATGGGAGGGTGACAGTTGTTCATTCCTGACCATGAGATTGTTGTAGTGGTATCCATATATTGATATTGATAACTGGCATGAATAACACTATGGGAAAGAGCCTATGAAAAGTGCATAAATTACAGCAGATTAGGCAATCCACAATGCCCACACAAAGAAATGTTCAACATGGCATCTCATTTTGTAAGCTGAATTTCTCACATCTTTCCTTTAGTTTCCTTTTGTTTTGGGATGGTTAGAATAATTTCTCAAAGTTCCCATGTAAGACATAAACAAAACTGGAAAAATGGAATGAAGAAGAAAGTACTGAGTTTGCTTAGAACAGACAAACAGGATTTGGGTCAATATGGAAATGTATAGAACTTTTTAAAAAAATGTTATTTTCCAGTAGAGTCTATAGATCATGATGTTTCATGGAAGGGTATCTTCTGAAATCTTCATGGAGAGTTTGGGCCATGATGCTTACTTTTAATCAGATTGTGTGAGTGTGTGATATATTTGAATTCCACTCAAGGAATTCATTATGCTGTACTGATTTATTGATACAAGAGACAGAGCTAATTTGCATGTGTAAATTAGCAGTAAGAACATTTCCCTTCACTGGGCTATATGGCTGATGGACTGTTTACTTAATTTCCTTCTTCAGAGCTTTGAGTTTTGCTTTCAGAGCCAAAGATGTCATCTCAGCTTTAGTTACTTGATGTACATATTTATTGAGTTAAACTATGCAATGAGTCCTAAGGGTTTCTTAGCAGGATGTTTCTAGTTATTGGAATACTCTACTTTTCCCCTGTTGGAAGCCCTAGAACAGCTGATGTGTCACTTACATTTTCATAAGGAAAAAGACTTTATATGTCATCTCCTATTTTATTTTCCTAGAATCGACTCATACACATAATGGCCTTAATACTTTCTTAGTGGGAGGTGGGCAATAAAATGTCTTCAATAGGAGATAATACATCTGTTTTACAGCCTCTTTTTAATAAAGAATTGGACATTTGGACACTTTTTCAATTCAAACTAAATGACGTGTAACCAAGGAATAGAGTCTAAATGAAACTTAATAACCTTGCACTGTGTTGCTTTATCAAATGCACAGTTGCAGATATTTCAACAAATTCAGTTACTATAAATACAAGCCAGGATAACTGTAGGACCCTGATCAAGTACCCCTGCCACTGGAAACTTCAGGGGTATTTAGGCATAGAAAATACAATAGCTACATTATTACCCAGCACTTTGAGAAGGATTGTCTTTAGAAGTGTAACAGATACCAAGGGGCATTCACTGATTGGGAAAAAATATTCAAAAATCATAAACCTGGCATTAATTCTGATACCACACCAATGCTTTCAAGCCTAATTCTCCAACTGACCACATCAGTACAGGTTTTTAAGAAAGATAAGATGCAATTCAGCACAGAATTCGGCATTCTTAAGCCTATTGGCTTGAATCCCATCAATAATTTATTGAGGGTGATAGAATTTCTGCCCACAGTCAGTGTGATATTCTTGCCTTCTTTCTTCTTTTATTCTCTGCTCTTATGACTATAGTCTTCAGCACTAACAATTCTAACAAAAGAACAATAAAAGAGAGTAATAATAACAATAAAAAGACCCATAACAACTAGGGAATCAGGTTGTCTAGATCTAAATAAGTATTAGATTTGACTTGACAGCTGCCAGGGTAGTATTATGATCACTTCCAGCCAAAAGGTTCTGTAGCTTACCTCAATACTCTTGCCTTCTTCCTCTGTTGTAGTCAAAAATGTCCCTCATATTGCTCCTCCTGGAGGATGTGAAACCCTCCAGATGTTGCACAACTCTCAGCCCTACTGAGCAAGCAACAGTGTTGCATGTTCTTTTCAGAATTCTAAGGGCACAAAGACCAACCACGAACACACCAAGTTAGATTTATAAGTCAAACTGTTCTATTAAGCATAATAGTACATGTCCCTATTAACATCAGGGATAAAGTAAAAGCGTGCAAAACACATCATACAATCTCATCCACAGGAATGATGTGTACCAACTGAAGCTACAGAGTGGTCAGCCGGTCACTTCAGACATAGACAATATATCTGGATGTCTCAGTGATGGCAGTTGTGCCTAGCTTTGCTTCTGCTATAACAGAGTTGCCATCCTTTTGGGGGTTGTTGGCAAGTTCCTGTCTCTAGGTCTTGGCTGCTCTCTTTGCTCCAGTAGGAGCAAGGGGCATGGGTGAAGTCAGATGTTGCATGGTGATGACACAATGGTGACATCACTTTTTTTTTAGATATTTTTATTGATTTTTAAAATTATCTGGGGATACAGGAAAGAAAAAAGGATAAGGGAAGTGTAAAGAAAATACGTTTGTTACCCCCTAACATAGTTTACTTGGTCATCATTTTTTAACATATTGTATTTAATCACCAAAATCATTTTCATAACATTTAAAAGAAATCTATTACTGTTTTCTGACCTTAATAAATTCCTTAAAAAAAAAAAAGATTAATCGTTTATCTTTATTCAAGTTTTGGATGTGTGGTTAAAATACTTCTGTTAGATATTCTCGTTTTTTGATAGGCTATATATAATCATAAGCTTTATTTTCATAATAAAGGATTTTTTAAATTATTTTTTAGTTTTAATATATTCATAGAAGATTTGCCATTTGTCTTTGTTTGATTTTTGAGTATCTGACTGTAGTAGCTCTGTTAGATGTGCCATTGTTATAAATTCATATGCTTTGTCGATCCAAAGTTTGATTTTCGGTATTTTTTCTGTTTTCCACATTGATGCTAGAGCTATTCTTGCCGCCGTTGTTAGATATTTTAATATAATCTGATGATCTTTGCTGTATTTGTCTGGTACTTTGCTTAAAAGAAAAAATTAAGGATCATATACAGTAGGTTGACCGATTATAGTTTCTATATCCTTATGAATCTTTTTCCAATATTTTTGAATTAATGTGCACGTCCACCAACAGTGATAGAAAGTGCCTTTTGCTTTCCCGCATTTCCAGCACAAACCGGATGCTGAACTGTTCATATTTTGAATATCACTCGGTGTAATGTACCACCTATGTAGCATTTTGAGCCAGTTTTCTTGAATTCCTTGGCTGAGAGTGAATTTGAGATTTCCCCGGAATAGCTGTTCCCATTCATCCGTAGTTATAATTTCCATCCACTTAATTTGGCATGATTTTATTTGTTCGTCTTCTGTATCATATATCAGCAGTAAGCGATAAATTTTGCCTAATAAGTGATCTGTCGACTTACTTATCAGCTGTTCAAAGTCTGTTTTACCTTGCAAGATTCCTCGGGTCCAGCAATTCTCTTTAAATCTTGAGATTAGTTGGTAGTATACCAGCCAAGACATCCGCGGGTAATCAGTTTGTAGTTCAGTTATCGTCTTAATAGATCCATCCGTTTTTATCAAGTCCTGGTATTGTAATGTCCCGTATGTTTTCCTCTCAGTTATTGACCCATAACCATTAAATGGTGCGATCAGCAGTGATTTTTCAAAAGTTAGTCTGGGTTTTAGTTTTCGCCACACCTCCACCATATTTTCTACAATGGGATGGCCTTTCATTTCTTTTAGTCTCTTCTTCCAGTCCTTTCCCCATAGTAATTGATGTGCTCCACCCTGTAAGCTTGCTAATTCTAATTTGGTGGTTCTTTCGTTATTTTGCAAAATCCAATCTTTAACCCACACCAAAGTTGCCGCTTGATGGTAAATCTTTAGATTTGGAAGAGACAAACCTCCTCTTTTCTTTGCGTCCGTCATAATTTTAAATTTTATTCGAGGACGTTTTTTATCCCAGACAAATCTGTTAATTTGTCGTTGCCATGATTTTAGTGCCTTTTCAGAAATCTTTATGGGGATGGTTTGAAATAGAAAATTAAATCTCGGGAGTATATTCATTTTAATTATTCTGCCCAGCCAGGAAATTTTTAATTTAGTCCAACTTTGGAGATCGCATTCAATCTTATTCCAACTCGTTTGATAATTATAATTATATAGGTCTTGAGATTTTTTTGGAAAATTTATTCCCAAATACTTTATTGGTTTAGTAGAGTTTGTGAATCCTGAGATATTTGTTATTTCCAATTCTTCTTCTTTAGATAAATGCTCTAAGAAAGTTTTTGTTTTAGCCTTGTTGATTTTATAGCCTGCCAGTTGTCCATAGACATGGATATCCTTCATAAGTTCTTTGATGCTAGGTTTTGGTTGTGAAATTATTAGTAGAACGTCATCCGCATATGCTCTGATTTTAAATTCTTCGCCTTGAACATTTAGACCGGATATTCTTTGATTCGTTCTGATTTTGTTTGCCAGTACTTCTAACGTTAAGTTAAAGAGTAAGGGTGATAAGGGACAGCCTTGCCTAGTTCCTTTTTCAATGTTGAAGTCTTTAGTCAGGGTACCATTAATTATTAATTTCGCCTGTTGATCCGTATAAATGCTAGATATCCAATTGAATAAATTACCTTCATTACCTATAGTGTGGACCACCTGTCTCATAAAGCTCCATGAAATATTATCGAAAGCCTTTTCCGCGTCCACAAAGATGAAGGCCATTTTCTCTTTTCTGTGTTTTACCAGTTTTCGCGCATTAATCAAAAATCTAATATTGTCCGCCATATGTCGTTTAGGTATAAAGCCAGTCTGGTCTGGATGTATCAACTTGTCTGCATAAGCTAGCAATCTTTGTGCAAGTATTGTAGTGAATATTTTATAATCTGTATTGAGCAACGATATTGGCCTATATGAGGAGGGTAACATCCGATCCGTTCCTTCTTTAGGGATGAGTGTTATAAATGCTTCTTTCCAGGAGTCCGGCACCTTCTTGTTCTTTTGTATTTCATTCATAACTCTCACTAACGTTGGGGCTATTTCATCCCTAAGTGATTTATAATATAAGGCCGTAAAACCATCAGGCCCTGGCGTCTTTCCACTCTTTAATTTCTTGATCGCCTGTATTACTTCTTCTAAGGCGATTTCTTGGTTTAAACCAATTATGTCCTCTTTGGAAAGATGGTTTAAATAATTCTGCTGAATATAGGTTTTTATTATTTCCGTTTGTTCATTTTGCTCCTTCTCTTTATATAACTCCTCGAAGTAGTCCAGAAAGCATTGTGCGATTTCATCATCTTTATATGTTGTCTGCCCTTTCAATTTTGCCGCCTGTATTATTCTTTTTTTTTTTTTTCTGTTTTAAGCATGGCTGCTAAATGTTTGCCCGGTTTATTTGCATGAGCAAAGTGTTTTTGCTTTATAAATTTTAGTTTTTTTGCTATTTCGTCTGTATAGAGTATATCAATTTCGTGTCTGGTCTTTTTCAGCTCTTTTAGTGTTTTTTTGCTATTTGTTCGCTGATAAGTCTGTTCTTATCGAGCAAGGTTAGCTTGAAAATCCGTCAAGTGTTTTTCCCGCTCCTTTTTATTTTTTGAGCCTAATGAGATATAAATGCCTCTCATATATGCCTTTGAACAGTCCCAGATTGTTGCATAGCTCATTCCTTGCGTTTCATTTCTCAATAGGAATTCCTTAAGTTCTTCACGGCCCGTGTTGAGATCCCTCTCTTTGATCATCAATGCATCATTCAGTCTCCATCTGAATGTTTTCTTCTTTTGATGGTGCCATTTTATTAGTATTGGGTTATGGTCAGATAAGATCCGAGGTAGTATTTTAATAGAGTCTAAATTTTTCAATAAATTGGTCGATGCCCAACACATATCAATTCTTGAAAATGTTCTGTGTCTGTCCGAATAGAATGTATAATCTTTGGCCTTAGGATTTTTAAATCTTTGGCCTTAGGATTCTCCAAATATCCACCAGGTTAAGACGCTTCATGTCTGATTTTACCTTTTTTGGCAGCTTGCCACTTTTTTGATTTTTTGATCTATCCAGTTTGGTATCCAGAACTCCGTTCATGTCCCCTATAATGATGACCTCATACTCCAATTGTTCTTCCAGTGACGAAAAAAGTTCTGTAAAAAAATTTTCTTTTGACGTCAACGGCGCATATATAGAAGTTATTATTTTTACTTCACCTGTGGGAAATTGCAATTTCAATGTTAGCTGCCTACCTTTGGTGTCTTTTATAGTTTCCAATACTTAAATAGTGGGATCTCTAATATATATGGCAATGCCCCTTTTCTTTTCTGATGCCGATGATGTGTACACTGTACCAAGTCGTTTGGTGTTTAGTAAGTAATTATACCTTTTTTGTATGTGTGTTTCTTGCAGGCATATTATGTTCGCTTTGTATTTAGAGAGCGCATGAAAAGTTTTATTTCTTTTTTGAGGTGTATTTAAACCATTTATATTGATGGATATTATTTCTAGGCCACTTGCCATAGTGTTTTCTATTTAAAGGCTGCCGCCTCATCCATCAGCTCTTCTTGACTTGTTGCGGAATTCTTCTTTTTATTCCATGGTGAGCTGGATCCATCAGTTCTATAACCTTTTCCTTTAGCCTTTGTTTTAATTTCTTCTTCTAAATCGTGTGCTTCTTCTATTGTTCGTATTAAGACTCTACCAGTAGATAATTGAACGCTTAGGAAGTACGGGCCCACCCATCTGTATCTTATCTCCCGTTCACGTAATAGCTTACGCAGGGATTCCAGTTCACGTCTTTTTTTCCTTACTAAAAAGGGTAGGTCCGGAAAGATCTGTATCTCTCTTCCTTTGTATATTAGAGGGTCATCTCTTTGTTTGTTCAATATATCTTCTTTTATCCGTTTATCTGCAAATGTTATTAGGATTTCCCTTGGCAATTTTTTGGATGTTGCGTATTTAGAGTTGACTCTATAGATTTCCCTGATATCAACCGCTTCTTTGTCGATCTCTAGGTAGGTAGCGAGCAGTTGGGTCATACTTTCTTCCAAATTCTCTTGAGGCATATCTTCTGATACATGTTGGAAACGCAAGTTGTTCTCTCTTACTTGCATTTCCGTCGTAGCTAGTCTATGTTCTGTTTCCTCTGTCCACACTTTATGCTCTTGTTGCATTCTCTCTGTCTTTGTTTGTTTTATTTTAAGTTTCTTGATTTCTTCTCTGTTATCCAGGATATCCTTGGCATTTTCCTCTATTTTTTGCTTAATGTCCTGGAGACCGGTCGCCAACTCCTGTTTAACTGTCTGAACTTCAGTCTGTACTGTTCGCATATCCGTTTTGACCAAATTACATTCTTTGGTCAGCCTTTCTAAATCTTTGTTTACTTTGTCCATTTTACTATTTATTTGGTCCACTTTTGCTTCTAGTTTTTGTTCAGTTCTTGTTAGTTGAGATGTTAGCGCTGTCAGTTGACCTGCCAATTTATCCAATGCCTTCTCCATATTGTTTTGTGACCTGCTAGACTTTTCCTGTTGAGGGTGGTAGCTTATTGATTCTTCTGCACTATCAATCTCTCCTTCCTTTTCCTCTTCTTCTAGATTTTTTCTTGAGGTCAGATTTTCAGCTTTATCTGTTTTTCTATTTTTTTTCATTAGATTGTATCTATATATCTTTCTTCTAGTTTGTAACTCTGTATAGTTACCAGACATGCACAGCTATAGAGTAATAAGATTAAGGATTTTTATATGCTTAAGTATTTAGTTAGATATTGATCAATCTTATTTAGGATATTCAAGTCAAGCCGCCCACACATCAGTCAATTCAATACAAGCACATCAATTGCAATACAAAGCACATCAATTGCAACATAGGAGTATGAATATTTTAACTTTTTTACAAAGATTAAACTTATTTAACCTTATTTTTTTTCTCAAAGCTTCTAGTTATTTATAGCACCCCCTGTGTAGTTAATGTTATATTAAATATCTTCAGAAAGTTTCCATAGGTGGGAGGCAAATACTTTTATCCCCCCAGTTTAGGTATAGTAAGGCACACGACTATGAATTCTGGGAATTGTAGTCCTGAGTAGTACCGGTTGACGTCACCGGAAATTACCGAGCTACAGGCTTGCCTTGGCCGCAAAGTTCTGACTCCTTGCGAGTAACCTGTCTGGTTGGCCGTCAGAGCCCCGCTTCTATGTCAAGGGTCCCCCTTCAGCCAGCCGTCCCTCGCTGCTCGCTCTGCCCTTCGGCTGGCTTCCTTCTCTCGCCGCCGTCTGTGCCGTTGAAATGCCGTCCTCCGCTGGTCCCACCGACTCGCCTTTGCTGCCGCAGGCACTGGTCTTGCCGCCTCGCCGCCGCTGCCTCCGGTCTCCGCTCAAGCTCAAGCTCCGGTACCTTCCTCCTCCACCTGGGAGCCACGCCGCCCCTCTTAATATGCAGAGTAGTTGTACCGCTTTGTCAAGAGGTATCCGGCAGAAAGGACAGGGAAAAAAAGAGAGAAGTTAGTAAGCTCTTACCGTTTAATAGTCTGACTGTATTATTATTATCATTTATACAGCAAATTAGGGGGTAGTAAGTTAATATGGAAGGGAAAAAAGGGGGGAAGGGTTTGGGGGGGTAGTCGGTTGGGAGGTCGGAGCTGTATAGGACTCGCCTGAATTTCGCCTGCTGGGACGTCCAGAACCCCTTTGTTTGGAGTAGCGACGTTCCTCCTCTCGTTGAGAGTTGAGATTCAGAAAAAAAATTCTGACTCAGGGCTAAAAGTATTTAGTTTTTAGCCACAGCACCGGTGAATTTCTCTCCCGCTCCTAAAGGTGCGGCCGCTCCGCCATCTTGCCCAACCCGAAATCTCGGTGACATCACTTTTTGTTTACTTTTGCTCCCATGCAGACTCTAAGGTTTTGATGTCTTAGCCAAGTTCGGACTTTTGTTTGGGATCTGAGTATGGTTATAATTTCCTATACAAGGCCCTTAGGAGCAACCACCCAATTTCAGTGATAGTTTTGTACTCAGATTGCTTGAACATCCATTTCAATGGAGGTATCCAGTCCACACAGACCATTGTATGACAGTTCCGTCCACTGAATAACAAAGGAGCTTTGAATCCAGGAGTCCTGTATGTATTGCCTGTTTTGCATCTGGAAAACAGTACTGAATTAGAACAAACTGGAACTTTGTTTCTGACTTGCTGATTCATGAAGCATGGGATGATGGTGTTGTGTTGCTTCCCCACAGCAACAGCAAATTAAGTTAGTCATGTGTCTTCTTTATACTGGAAAATGGTGGATTTTCCAGCCATGGATGTAAGATAATATGTAGTCTGGGATTGAAACTGGAGCTATTTTTATGCATGCGATCCCAGAACCAAATTATCACCTGCATTTTAAGTACTGAAATGTCCTGGGATGCAGTTGTGAAGTCAAACATGTCCATATTAGATTACTAAGGCATCCAACCACATTTTCATCTGCATGAGTTGTAACAACATAGCACAAAACAATCAATTAGTCAAGATATAAATCATTTCTGCATTGTTCCTCTGTTGCATTAAATAGCAATGATAATGATAATAATCTGCTGTTGATAATAATAACACCACTATTATTATAAGTCAAATCACAAAGGATATGTGAAGTTTCAGGGTGAATTATGATGTCACATCTAATGTTTAATTGATCATGGAAAAAATGCTATAAAATGTTAGAATTTGGATTTGTCACCATGTATACTTTTATTGGTTCCAATATTTAGAGAATAAATAAATCAATAAAACTTTTTCAACATTTCAATACTGGTCAGAATATTTGGTTAAGAGCAGTGTGTGGTCACAAGGAACTCATTTTTGTCACTGTAAGGTTATATCTTGGTTTTTGTCAGTGCAAAATACCAGGGGATTTGGTTACAAAGACAAGCTCCAAAAGACGCAAAGACCCATGTCAAACACCAATTCATGTCCTCTTTATGACCTAGTACACTAGATTGTTGTCTACAAAAGCTCATAAAAATAGCTGCTAATGTGCCATGTGTAATTATAGCTGATTCCCATGAGAGGGGAGGATGCATCTTCACCTTTATAGGAAGAGAATATAAACTTTGTTCTTTCTCCTTCAAGATTTAGTCCACACCTATAACAACTGTTCCGAAGGATTTTTTGGGTCTCACAGTCTGTGCTGGCAAATAAAACCCTTGGGTATCGCAGAGATGCATAAGGACATTCATATGGTATCCTCTTTTCTACTTCATTTCCATTCTCACAGACTTTCATGCTGCTTTATGGAATCAGTGGTTGTGAGAACAAGAAGTTGTCAGACAATGGAGCAGTTGATAGGAACCGTATCTCAATGCTACCCCACAT
This sequence comes from Euleptes europaea, assembly GCF_029931775.1. Taxonomy (NCBI): domain Eukaryota; kingdom Metazoa; phylum Chordata; class Lepidosauria; order Squamata; family Sphaerodactylidae; genus Euleptes; species Euleptes europaea. The sequence continues at coordinate 30,142,502 of NC_079320.1, read as the reverse complement.
TACTCATTACGACAGCACATTGTCAATACTTTATGTACAACTGGGGAGTCAGAATGCCAGTTTGTAAAGCACCAACAGATTTACATGATTGTCTTCTAGTAAATTATACATATTCATCGACCTACTTCTGTTCTAGCTCATTAACCGAGCTGGTTACCACTCTGCTCCCCTCTGGCTAGGTATAATTGAGTCCCTGCCTTCTGGCAAGGTGATAATGAAATTCATTGAATAAGTGACAAGTGGGTGGGAAATAACCTATTTACACCTATCCAAAGGAGACTGGCACAATTAACACTCTGCTTAAGGACCCATTCTTGAAAAAAGGGGGGGCATTGAAACTTTAAATTTTAATTCTGAATAATGGCACTTGTTTCTTTTTGTTGGCATGTTCAAGGAAAGATTGGGGGTGGGAATTGTATCCTTAGACCACTGCCTGTTATTAGAAGTTGCAGGCAACTGCTGCTTCTATTGATTATTTTACAAAACCAGAGTAACTGTCAATTAAGAATCTACAATCAATTTGAGAGTTCTGCTCAAAAAAATTATTTTGTGACACATTATAAAGTGGAGTGGGTTATTTATAGGGATACATATAGGAACTGAAGACAATTGTTAGAACTGAAGACAATTGTGTTTAAGAGCTCCATGGAGCTTACAATAAAGATAAGCCAAGCTGACCAGGGTAATGAAGAATATGAGGACAATTTTATATATATAACAAAATACATGCATGTTGTTTCTCTTTTAAAGGGCATGTGTGTGTGTGTGTGTGTGTGTGTGTGCGTGTGTGTGTGTATATAAATATAAATACATGCATGTTGCTTCTCTTTTAAAGGGCAACTGTGAGTGTGTTTGTGTGTGTGTGCATGTTGCAGCTAGTCCCTTTGATTAGCAGAGCAATGATTCCCCCCCTTCCATGTATTTTGAAGAGGCATAGAGCATTTAATACATTCATGCTCCATTTGTAATTCACATGGTGCCTGTGCAATTTGGCTTTGAGTATCTCTCACTTGAGTACAACTTGTTTCATGAGACACAATCCGAGGCAATCCTTTGCTCATACAGATCTCAGCATGTACCTCATTACCTCTGCATGTGTCCTGGAGCCTCTGCAGCAGCAGGAACATGTCTTGCAAGAAACCAGGGCAGGGGAACTGTCAGAGTAGAAGCACATGGTGCCTGGTTTCATTCAGCAGAAACAATCACTTCAGTGGAAGGCAACATTATAAATTACCTGGTAATGGTGGGGGACCTCAAGGTATGCTCCCTGCTCCTCTCCTTTGCTGAATGAAGTAGGGGGAGAAATGGGGGGAACAGCACATGGGGGGACAGCACATGGAAGTCACTTCTTGTTTCAGAACAGAAAGTGATGTCATGGCCCTTCAAAAATCTCTATGGTACAACCATAGGACATGTAAGGAATTTAATAAATCTTTATGGTTTTTTAAATTCCTGGAGTGTCATGAAACAGGAAGTAAGTTACAAGAACTCTCTGCATCACCATCCCCAGTGCTCCCAGGGATTTCCAGCAAAGAACTGTCATCACTAATTAAAATATACGACCAAGTTTGTAATCACAGGAGCTCCATGGCTCTTTTGAAGCTTACATGGGGCTCTGGATTACAGCAAACATGTTTTTTTGGTTCAGGATGTAGAGCTTTCCAAATATATGAATATTTGCTCTATTTTTAACTATGACAATCACCTACTCCTATCAGGAGTTGTTATGTTTAACTTGTCCAGTGAGGGAAAAGTAGAATGAGCATGCATAGATATATAATAATAGGTCAGAAAAAAACACCACACTACAAGTTCACCACTCAAGTTCTCCTTTCATTGTCTGTTGTGAATACAAAAAGGGATGTCTGACTCTGAAAGACAGTTCAAAATATGATCCAAAGTGATTAAAATAGCTTTGCTGAAGGATTCATCTATTACTACCTACATAATATGTGAATTCAGAAGAGGGAATAACCCTTTGTCTCCCTTGTGAGGTTTTTACCTGCAAGGGTTTAAAGGCATTCTTCAAATGCATGATAACATTGCCACATAATTCCCCTACAGTGTGTGTGTGTGTGTGTGTGTGTGTGTGTGTGTGTGTGGGATCTCCTTATGATGTGTATTTGGCTCCTACTATTGAAGTAATTCTTGAAGGAAAAAAAAAGATGTGATAAAGAATGTCTGACTGGCCCTAACATGACATAAAAACAGGCTAATGCACCTTTTAATCTTTTTTTTTAAAGCTTCCTATTATGTAAAACTATTTAGGAAGCATAGACTCTTGAGTATGAATATATTTAGGTTGAATAATGGTTTTAGTATCTACCTTGGTCACACAGAAAGTTTGATGTTTAGTAATTAATATAGATGAAGCTCAAGATGGTTATGAAAAGGCTAGTATTAATTCTGATTAATCAACCAGGGTTGCCAATTCGCACTTGGAAAATACTTGGAGATTTGGGGGTGTAGCCTTGGGAGGGACCTCAACAGGGTATAAGTCCATAGAATCCACCCTCCAAAGCAGCCATTTTCTCCAAGGGAACTGATCTTGGTCATCTGGATATCAGTTGGAATTCCAGGAGATCTCCAGTCCCCACCAGGAGGTTGGCAACTCTACCACCAACATTTATCTTAGCAAGAGTATATTGCAACAAAACCATATTTGACAGCTCCAGGATCATCAGACAGTGAGAGAAGAAGAATTTCTTGGAACAGCTAGCTGGCAGCCTCAGTGAGAGCCTCTATGTGAGGCTGGGCCTGAAAAGGCTTGGATTCACTAAAAAGAAGATTTGCAAACTGAGGAGCTTCCAGTTCAAGCTTCATGTTTACCTGCACCATCAATTTTAATGTCACTCTTATTTTCATTTTGGATGATATACCCACATATTCTGTAAACGATCAAGGAACTCCTATCCACGGATCACATTTAGGGCTGCTATTCCTCTGCAGAGAGCCAGGGATCCTCCACAACAAGTGGGCATTTACGTTCTGTTGCTCAGCTGCCCAGCAAGGGAGAAATGGCAGAAAACGTGTATGTGTGGGGGAGAATGTTGGCAGTGTTCCGGTGGGCTGACGACATTCTCCATGTGCCTAAAAGTGATGTCAGTGTACCACCAGGGACACTCTGGCACTGGGGCAATTTGTGGAATTTACCCAAATGCCAGAATGTCTCCAGCATCCCCTGGCAGCATGCTGATGTCACTGTTGGGTGTATGGGGAATTAGGTCAGTGCATCACTGGTAGCGTTGTGCATACTGATATACCTGAACCGAAAATAAACCTGAAATTAGCCGTTTCAGCAATATTCGGGTTTTGGGTAGACTGAATACCAAAACCTAGGAATCTGTTCAAAGCCGAATATGTGATTCCCGAAAAAGCCAAATAGATATTCCCCTTTTTCGCATTTTGACTATTTATATTTGCGTAGATGCACAGCTCTGTGCTTTCTCCCCATTTTCTGTCTTTAACTTGTTCTGTTAGGGCCCCATAGTTGGAGCCCATTTGAGGTAGCAGTCATGTAATCAGAGCCAACTTGGTCTGACAACCATTCAGTGGGTTGATCTGCAATTCTGCATCAAGCATAAGGGTTATTTAAAAGGTGGGGCTCACCCAGTCCCACCCAGAGGGATGTACACTCCAACTAAAACATGCCAACTTCTACAGCTGCTTACCAGGCTTCTGAAGAAGACTCCTCACCCATGCGGATGACCAGTCTTCATCACAAGACTTGTCTTGGTCATGACTTTGGCTGGCTCTGATATCACCCCCCGAAAACCTGCGGTCAACTAAAGGTTGCCCAAAGTAGAGGCTTTGGCTCCCTACACTGTGACCATCTCTTGAAATCAGATTTTTGATTACCATAATAAAAGACTGTTCACAAGATGTCATTTACCACCAAAAGAAAGGCTTCCGTGCCTTATTTTTCTTACATTTAAGCCTCTTTCCTCAGTTTGGAAGCTAATTTGCATGGATATCATACTATGCGCCCCACATATGAAAGGAGTCCCAGACTTTGAGGCACGCCTGCCAATCAGCTCTTTCCACCAGTCCTTGGCAATGCTGAACTTCTGAACCTGAAAACCGATGGCAGCTGGCTCACAAATGCCTGGAGGATGGGGGCAACCCCTTTGCTGGCCCTGTCCCAAAGTCCACAAAACTTTGGTGACCATCTAAGGAGAGTCCCTTGCAGCTACACTGCAAATCTTTTGTCAGTAGTGTCCATCAGCATAAACAATTAACTTTTCCTTCACAGGTGATTGTCTCTTGATTTGGTTGTAGAAGGTCAACACATTTTTAAACTGCAACAGCATTTGTACCAGTCAAATAATATTTCTGATTCGCACCTTGAACAATTAAACAGTGGACAAGCTTTATGTTCACTGCAGTTTAACCCTTTACCTGTGACCCCTACACACTACAAAATTTCTTTGCAGGATAATTGATAAACCACATCAGTCTTCCACAAATACGTTGTAATAAATCCTATTGATTTGATCAAAGTTATGTTTGAATAAAATTGCCTTGGATTGGTTGGATAGATAAGGGGAAACATATCAGAAATAGCAAGTCAGCATAGTTACTCCTTTGTTTTGGTGTACTCTTAAAAGCCAATTTATTAGTTTTCAGCAATGTATACATAGTTTTTGTTGATAATGCTTTCTGTCCTTTAGTTTCCAGTCATCCTTTTTTGAACTAATAAAATCCATCAAATTTTGTCAAAATCTGCACTGCTGACAATTTGTTTGATGGGGGAGATCCTTGCGTGAGACAGGATACATGATATAGTCTTTGATTTTCCTTCTGAATTGTCCCCTTGATTTAGTACTTCTGAATTCACTTGCTCTAACCACAAATGACTCCATTTTTTGCTTTCTTTCTCCAGTTCTTCTGGTTTGGATTTTTGGACTTTGTAATAGTTGTGCTATCCACAAAGATCACTACCTGAGACATTCAGGAAGTACCAGTTAGGTTTGTTTTCCACCGAGGACAAGCCTTTATTCAATCAATACATGTAATTTTTAATTGTAAAATCTAGGGTTCCTGGTATTAATCTCTATATGACAAGGCTCATAGCGGGTATTGATTTCGTGACATGGATGAACATTCTGTCTTTACTACCCAAAATAATGGAACTGGAAAGCCACTAAATATTTGACCCTAGAAGGGAACATTTTAAGTTAATTGTGCTGAATTGGACTGCTTACAGTGCAAGCCTAAACACAGTTACATAAATCTAAATCTATTGAAATCAATGGGATTGGAAGGGGGGAACTCTGCTTAGGACTGTACTGGTAATGTAGCACTCCAAGAGCATGAAAGCGAATTTCCCGTTATTCAAAGAGGCATGCTTTCTCTCTAACTAAAGTTCTGGCCTGATTGAATTCTTGATATCCTTGTTTGGAACTATATGCTGGTGAGTGTGTGTGTAGGTGTATGTGTGTAGAATATGTAGGCTTTAAGAAACATGCTGCATAGATTTAGTTATCTTTGTCAGTCAGGTGCCTAAGAGTGCAGGGTAATCAAGCAGGTACTGAAGCATACAATTCTGCTTAATTCTACCACTAATCCTTTTTCAATAATCTTGAATAATTTCCTTTATTTATTCTGCTGTGGGTGTCTGGAGACCTAAAGCTCTCTCCAAGCAGAAAAAAAATTATGCACACATCACTGACATTTTCAGCTGGAAGGAAGCATTTTATCGCTATTCATCTTTCTTCACATCAACCCTAATTCTTTTCAGTGTTTTGCAGCTGGTACCTGTTCTCACTAAGATACAACATCAAACTGGTTTTTTTTCCCTGTTAGAGATTCAGATACATGTTATTGTAAATATGATCTCTAAGTTCCTGCATATATCTTTACAACCCCCCAATATATGTGTGCTGCACCTAGATATGAGTTTTCTCTCATTTGAAAGATAACTTTAAAGAACAAAGAATGGTTTTATGTTATAACAAGATGGGGATCTCATATCAGTGACATTATAATTAATGGAAGGCTGAGTCAAAATGTTTTCCCCTGTTTGTTCCGTGCCAAAAACACAGCTTCTTTCAGCGATTTTTGGTACTCAGTGCCAACCAACTAGTGTAGGCTCAGTGCTGATCTTCTCTGACTAGTTTCCTTCTTTGTTCTCACTAGCCTGCAGGAGCTCTTACAGCAAAGCGGAGTTCAGGCACCATCTTCGATTTGTAGTTTTAAGTTAATTTTCAATGCTGATTTTATGATTATGATTTGTATTATTTGTTGATGTGATTGTTGGATTTTAAACTGATGTTACCCGCCCTGAGCCGGCTTGCTGGGGAGGGCGGGCTACAAATGCGAAAATAAATAAGATAAATATCCTCAGTCTCATTTGCCCACAAAGCCCTTTAGTTCCGTAGGCTGTGGCAACCTAGTGAGTTTGTCACTGATATGATGTTATGTCTTAGGTAATGACAACAAAGGTACGTGTAAATAAATCTGTTGAACCAAAGCAGTCTTCAGAGGCACATAGAAAACATTGCAGTAATCCACCCTAAAGGTGATCAGACCATGAATAACTGTGGCCAGATTCTGCTTATCCTAGAATGGCTGCAGTTTGCCATATTGACCAACGTTGAACAAAAGTGAAACATGCCCACATTGGTGACCTCTGTCTCCATCTACAAGCACAGATCTAACAGCTGTGTATTTAAAAGGGTGTTGTTCGGGGTTGTTGTTTTTGTGTTTTTGAATGGCTTGTGGGCCGTAATAGCCGTGTATCTGTTTTTTCAAGGGGAGTGCAGAAGAAACATTGGTCATCAATGTTGTTATGAAAATATAAGAAAAAACAAGGACCATGGAAGAAAAATACAAATCCACATATTGCAATATTGAAATAATAAACAAGTTGTTGCAAAACTGCTATAATTAACAGCACATATGAAACAAAGATATTGTGATGACACTTCAGACTGTATACTCATTTTGAAACTTCTTCAAAAAACATTCATGGGGATCACTTCTTAAAACGTAAATTAGTTCCTAGGAGCAAATTACTGTAGGAGGGAGATGAATTTTAACCATTGTATAGTTTTATTTTAAAAGTTAATCCCATTTAATTAAACCCTCATACATATAAAGAAACCTAGGTTTCCAACATGATGAATAGAAGCTGACTCATATCTGTGAGGGTTTTAACTAGGATGGCAGTTCAGTAGTGAAGATTCTGCTTTGTGTACAGAAAGTCCAAGGTTAAATCACCAGTTAAAAGGTTCAGGCAATACATTATTTGAAAGACCTTCTAATGAGACCATGGAGAGCCACTGCCAGTCAATAGAGACAGTACTAACCTGTTACATGAAAGGTGTCTCAGTATATAGACTCAGTATAGGTATATAGGGAGGCAAAAACTTTTGATGTGAAAGAAGGTTGTTTGCTGAGAGTCTCTCCTACCAATTGTTATCCTTTATTGACCCTCTTGATAACTGTTTCAACTGAATTCTTTTAACTCCATTTCTGGGAATAGTTAATCAGGGATCCACGGTGATGACAAAACACCACTATGCATCTGTATCATATATAGCCCATGAAAGACTATTGTAGAACAAAAATGTGTCATATGTTTGTTTTTGCCACAATTAATGAATGAATTAATGTGGCTGCCCTTCAGTGATTTGTAGAAATCTTGTTACAAAAAATCTGCATCCATAGGAAGAACAAGTTGTCATGGATATGGCCAGAAATATAGGGGTACCATTGCTGGACTTGACCAAAAAATTATAATAATAGAAAATGTCTCTATGCACAGAAACAGAGCTGGCCTGGGTTCTCAGTGAAGCATGCCAAAAAAACTCTTTTCAGGGGTGACAACTGTATAGTATAATCCCCACCCCAAGCTTGGTCAACTGTGATTTTTTTTTTTTTTTTTTAGAAGATCAGTGAAGTCATTTTTATTCCACCAGGTATTCTGAGAATTCCTGTCTTAATGTGAACTGCTGCTTAGATTTTGTATTTGTGTTTCCTTAATGAATTGTCTTTTATGTCTTATGATTATATTTATTGCATCTTACTTTAGGGCCCTTGAGACCAAAAAGAAGCCTATAAATTTAAATAAAAACTTAAATGGCAAATGTATACAAAATGCAGCTATAAACATGTAGTGCACCTTTTTCCAGCATTCTATTTTTTATGGAGAAATGGTGCAGTATAAATTTTTGGCTGACTTTAGTGTAAATTTTAAAGCATGAAATGTATCTTTAATGAGCCTTGCACTAACAGCTGTAAAATATTCCAAGGTGTGCATCTGAAAATTATTGGCGCTCTTCTGATATGAGTAATGTATCTGAATATACCCAACATTTAAGCCTTGCTGACTGGTAATCTTTCACATGTTGTGATTTATTGCTATATTTAAGGGAGATGTTATGATCAAGGCTTTGCGCTTTTCATATTAAGAAGGAGGGAGGAGAAGTCGACAATCTGATGTTCATTAAGTTGCAATCTAGTGGTCAGTTTCATCTCTTTAATTAAGACTCATAATTTACAGTGGATTGCAGCCTAAGCAATTAACAAAAATTAGAATTCTGTTAAATCCAAATGAAGTAGATTGAAATTAGTAATCTATATAATACCCATGATCTTGAAGACAACAGTGGAATAGATCATCTTAACCAGATTCCAGATTTAGTAGACTTTGAGTAATGAACCATGACTGTGGTTTCAGAGGCTGGGAGTAAGACACAAACTGCCATCCATACTGCAATAATACTCAAACTCTACTCATAGATAAACTACAAACAGTAGCCATCTGTACATATGGCAAACACATGTATAGGCACAATAGGTATAGTGGGAAAGTGGGGCTGAATGTGCAAGCACTGCCTCCAGTTATAATCTTATATATTTTCCTCACAGGGGTGCAATGCACACAAACTGTCTCCATTCCTGTGAGTGGGACTGATGATGACTGGAAAAGTTGAAATACACAGATCATAATCACCAGGATGGACCCTGTGTGTATACAATTTGTACACACCTAGGGTCTCTCCATCATATGTTGGAAGGGCAGGATGAGTGTGTTTGCCTGTGAGAAGGGTATGGCCGACACACTTGCTTCCATTCCAGCTCTGTGCCCTTTGTCAGGGGTAGGGCTGTTGGGAAAAAAAATGGGTACAGTTCGGCTTTGGCAAAATTTGGCCCTTTTAAATTCGGGCCGTGCCGAAGTCTGAACTCCCTCGCTTCGGATCCGCGAAATTCGGCGCGAGATCCGGAGTTCAGGGGAAAATTCGCCCCCCTGTGCGCCTTCACGGGGCTTCCCTGAAGGCGCGCGGGGGCCCTTTAAACAGATCTGCGCCTAACAGCTGTTAGGCGCAGATCTGTTCCCCCCCCCCGCGCACCTTCAGGGAAGCCCCTTGAAGGCACGCGGGGGGAGGGGGGAGCCTGACGGTTATGCTGCTGCGCCGAACCCTGAATTTACTTGCTGAACACCCCGAAGTCGGGGAATTCGGCTCCCCCATTTTCTGCCCTTTTTGGAATTCGGTTTTTCCCGAACCGGAAACCGCCGAATCAGGGGAAATTCGGCAGTTTTTCAGTTTGGGATGAACCAAATTGACAGCCCTAGTCAGGGGACGACTATGACTGATGCCACACAAGATTCCCCCCCCCCCCGTGGTGGTTATGTAGCCAGTGCAATTTTGCTTAATTCACATCACAGGGAAATCCAATTTAGCCTTATTAGCCATGATTTGCTTTTCAACCCAGATGTGGATTGCATTCTTCCCTATTGCCACGCTGCCTTCTTGATTCTCCACCCACCTTTTAAAAAGTTTTGTGGGCATATAGCAGTGTTTAAGAATAGCATAATTGTACACTTAAAAAAACAACCACACATTTGCATAGTGCTGCTACCGAAAATTCTTTGGTAATGCTAATTGCCAGAAGGTACTGGAGTGCCATTGTGGTTATATATATTGAAAATTAACTGGCTTCCTACCGCATGTGGAAAGGGGAGAGAACACTTTAGGAACTTTTCAAATGCTAATGTAGATGGCAGAGAAAAGTACTTGCCATTTGTATTATGATGTCCTCAATTTAAAAAAAATCTCAGTTTTGTTGGTGTCAGCAATAACATCAAGGCTGTCTGTGAAAATGCATATGAAGGGAATGAAAGGGGCATTTCCTTTCATTCAGACACAAGGTATAAATTCCCCTCTGGACACCTGAAAAAGATCGTCCCAACAACACTTTTAGGTTAAAAAACCCTAGTTTTTAGTGGAAAAAACAGTCTGTTCACAATTTGTGCAGGAATGGGGGGTGATGTGTGAAAACAAACAAAAAAGTGTGTGACTAAGGCTGATAAAATGGGGGGGGGGAACCTCTGTGTGGAATCAGCTTATGTTGTGGCCAAGGAGGATTAGTGTATTGGCTAAAATGGGTGAAATGCATATGTTGCCATTGCATTATATAAACATTCTCTCTGGTACCTGGGCCCATGGCAAGCACATATAATTGGTCACCATTCAAACTGGGTTGAAAACAAACCACAGTTTGAAATAAGCTCAAATCATCCTCATGTGTGTTTGCTCCATTGTTTGGGTGATCTTGATTTACCCTTTTGTTTAAGGTTAAATTTCTATAGCAAGGAAAGTGGATACCTGTATAGACATATTTTCATTGCCATTTGCCTCAAGAAATATCCATGTGAAAAGTAAAACCTATATTCAAGAGTTTTGAAGACATTGAATTCCACACTGCCACTGTTCTTTTTCTCTAGAACAAGAGAAGTTGTGATTTTAATAGAAATGTAAAATCATATAATATTTGCAACTGTGCTTTTTGAAGTGCTGGTGAAACTTTTCTTTTTTTTAAACTTCACACAACAGAAACAACCCTGCCTTCTAGAGCAAGAGATGTAGCTTTGATGGAAAGAAGAAAAATGTTTTCATAAAAGAACCAATCTTAAGGTAACAGCAATGTATAAGAATCCAGTGACATAGTACATAAATCTTTACAACTCAACAGTTTCTTATGTCTTGGGAAAAAAGGGAAAGCCCATTAAAATCACAACCCTTGCTTGATATGAAAGCGCTCAAAAATGAGAGCTTGAGTTTTGAACAGCGCAATTCTTTGTGCATGTACTTCAAAGTTTTAATCTAAATTCTGATTCAGAACTGCATAAATTACTGTTGTAGAACTATGTCTGTTGCATGAAGCTTAAAAAGAAAATACAAGTTTTCTAACAGAAAATGCCTCAATCTATTCCTTTCTTGATTTTTACATATAAAAAGAAGCGGCTATTGTTATCACTTAAATCAGAAGTCTGGGAGAAACCATGGGGAGAATAAACAACTGGGGGACTTTCCCAATCTCTCACATCAGGTTACTGTAAGCTTGTAAGGACATAGCAAGTCAGATGCCCTTTCTCCCCCCATTCTCTCTCCCCCCCCCATTTAACTGCTGGTCTGATGGCCCAGGCTAGATCTCGTCAGATCTTAGATGCTAAGCAGGGTCAGCCCTGGTTAGTATCTGGATGGGAGACACCAAGGAATACCAGGGCTGCTGTGCAGAGGAAGGCACTGGCAAACCACCTCTGTTAGTCTCTTGCAATGAAAACCCCAAAAGGGGTCGCCATAAGTCGGCTGAGACTTGACGGCACTTCACACACACACTGCTGCCTTCAACATTCCAACTTTGCTGGGGCAGACAGTCTGTGATAATAGGGAGGCATTTCCAAACAAATGAATGAGAGGACTGTGTCACATATATGTATAAATAACATCTCAGTAATTCCATGATTGCAGGATCCTAAAATTGGGTAGCATATAAGAGCGACTTAGTTATTCATACTTAATAGTGACAATATTCCTTCACAATTACATTTTTAACTAGAAGGACATTGGTATGGCTCAGTATCCTGCACCTTCTACACCCACCAGCCATGAAGCAATTATTGAGTATAATCATTAAGGCCCTTTATACAGTGTTGGGATTTTAATGTTCTTTTATGAACAATGCAACTGTCATCAAAGACTGCTTTTTAAAAAATTCTGGTGTTTAAATAGTCGTTTTTAATAAGAGGGACATAAAGCTCTTGGGGTATCAGACTGGAAAATATGGAGGATACACCTGGGTCTGCACCACCATCATGACTACAGGAGGAGGGGATTGCTGGTAGCTGCCAGCTTACATATGTGCTTTCCTGTCACCAGTGTGGTTGCCAGAGGGTAGTTATGTCCCACTGCAGTAAGGATCAGGTGACACAATGGGGGGGTGGTTCTATAAAACTTTGGAATCTGGTCAGTCTGCTCGATCTGAGCCACTTATTGCTTGGTAAAGGTGGCCCATTGGTCTTCCCACCAGACAATCTGTTAGCACTTCTAGACTTGATGAGGGTGCTCTTTAAAACAGGGGTCCCTAACGTGGTTCCCTTTTGTGCCATGGTGCTTGCCAACACCTTTCCTGGTGCCTACCCTATGTTTTAAAAAGTGGGTGGGGCCAGGTGGGGCTCTCGTCCAGCAGGGCTGCTAATTGTCCACTGGAGATTTGATTGGCTGTGCAGATTAAAATAACTTTGTTTCAGTGGCAGCTACCACCAGTGTTGGTTTTTATTATCTTTAACATCTCTTTCCCAGTATATTTTTAAAATTACTCTCCTCTGCTGCACTTTAGCGACCTCTGTGTATGTGGCTCTGCCTCCTGTGGTGGCCATTTTGTGGTTGTGCCCATCAGTCTCTGTCTGAATTCCAAAGGTGACCACAGGCTCAAAATGGTTGGGGACCTCTGCTTTAAAATGTGTCTCAAGTTAAAATTTATTACGCAGGCAGAAGATTCAAGACATTCTTTCACTGCCATCGCAGATCACATGGGTATTGGAGAAGACAGGAGTGGATAACAAATGAGAATGAAGGAGGATAGACATTTGATGGATGCAAGAAGCCACTGCACTATTATAGCTGGCTGTAGAATTCTAGAGACTGAAGTGGCTTCTTAAGGGTAGAATAATGCATGTGTTCTACATCAGCAATGGTGTGTAATATCATTGTCCTAGGCTATTGCATACACTATGATATCTCCATGTTCCTCATTTCTTTTTCTGTTGTTACAATACCAATCCAAAACCTTGAATGGAATCAAGGAAAATGTTTGGTTTGATAGCTATGAAAAACATTCCAGGCATTCAAGTCAAAAAGTAGCCTCAAAACAACCAGAGAAAGGATTTACCTGACTAGCATACTATCTCAGGCATACAGATTGTTTACTACAGAAGAATTAAGCACTCTGTTATGCTTATATTCTTCTGAGGCATTTTACTGTTTTGATCAAAGCATTAAAAATCCCTCAATATATAGCCATATATGTTAATGGTAACTCATTCCAAACAACTGATCTTAAAAAGAAAAAAAAAACAGATGGTTAAAAATCAGCTGGCTGTTCTTCTAACAGAAAGCACTGGATTACAAGCAGGTTTTAGAATGGATTGTAGAATATAAATGCAAATTCTTTTTGTTAGACTTGGGCAACAACCCTGCATACATTTAGGCTGCCTAAACCCAGTTGACTTCAGCAGCCTAGTGCTGGGCAAGATATTTGCACTGTAGGAAGAACTGAACAGCTACATTTGGATACATTGTGGTGACTTTATTCTCTGATGACAAAACTATACAAAAGCTGTGGCAACTGTCTTCGACAAAAGGTTCAGTTGTTTTATATCAATAAATGTTATATAAATAAATAGGGATGGAAAGATTTTGGACAATGTTTGTGTTTCTGTCCTAGTTCTTAACATTTACCTCTTCTGGAAATAAGAGAAGTTGGGTTACATTGTTTTACAGAACATAGACATGAAGCTGCCTTACACTGCGGTTAAGGGGAGACATGATAGAGGTCTAGACAAACTGCAAACTGACAAGACACAGGGACCAGACGGTATTCATCCTAGAGTTCTTCAAGAACTCAAATGGGAAATTGCTGAACTCCTAACAATGATATGTGACATGTCCCTTAGATCAGCCTCTGTACCAGAGGACTGAAGAATGGCCAGTGTAACACCCATTTATAAAAAAGGGTTCCAGGAAAGACCCAGGAAATTACAGGACAGTTGGCTTACTGTCTGTTCTAGGTAAATTGATGGAAAGCATTATTAAAGATAGAATTGTCAAGCATATAGAAGAGCAAGGCCTGCTGAGCAAAACCCAACATGGCTTCTACAAAAGTACTACTAAGCTATTAGAGTTTTTTTTTGTAAGTGTCAAGCATGTGGACAGGAATGAGCCTGTGGACATTGTGTATTTGGATTTCCAAAAGGCTTTTGACAAAATCCTCCACCAAAGATTGCTAAGCAAACTTCATAGTCATTGGATAAGAAGACAAGTCCTCCTATGGGTTGAGAGCTGGCTGAAAATAGGAAGCAGAGAGTAGGAATCAATGGTCAGTTCTCCCAATGGAGGTATGTGAGCAGTGGAGTCCCTGAGGGATCTGTGTTGGGACCGGTGCTTTTCAACCTCTTCATTAGTGACCTGGAGTTGGGGGTGAACCCCAAGGTGGCCAAGTTTGCAGATGACACTAAATTATTTAGAGTGGTTAAAACAAAATTGGACTGTGAAGAGCTCCAAAAGGATCTCTTCAAACTGGAGGAATGGCCAATAAAATGGCAATTTAGATTCAATGCAAGCAAATGTAAAGTGATGTATATTGGGGCAAAAAAATCTCATCTTCACATATAGACTGATGGGATCTATTCTGGAAGCGACAAACCTGGAAAGGGATCTTGGGGTGGTAGTGGATAGCTCGATGAAGATGTCAACCCAGTGTGCGGCTGCTGCAAATCCCATGCTGGCCATAATTAGACGAGGAATAGAGAATAAAACTGCTGCTACCATCCTGCCATTGTACAAATCTATGGTGAGACCACACTTGAAATACTGTGTACAGTTCTGGTAACCACACCCCAAAATAGATATTGCAGAACTTGAGAAGGTGCAGAAAAAAGCACCCAAAATGATCAAGGAGGTAGAGCAACTGCCCTATGAGGAGCGGTTAAAACACTTAGGGCTGTTTAGCTTGGAAAGAAGGCGATTAAGGGGAGTTCTATAAAATTATGCATGGTGTGGAGAGAGTGGACAGGGAAAAGCTTTTCTCCCGCTCTCATAATACTAGAATGTGGGGTTATCTGCTGAAGCTGGAGGGTGAGAGATTCAAAACTGATAAAAGGAAGTATTTCTTCACACAACACATAGTTAAATTGTGGAACTCCCTGCCCCAGGATGTTGTGATGGCTTCCAACATGGAAGGCTTTAAGAGGGGAGTGGACATGTTCATGGAAGAGAGGGGTATTCATGGCTACTAGTAAAAATGGATACTAGTCATGATGCATGCCTGTTCTCTCCAGGATCAGATGAGAATGGCTATTATATTAGGTGCTTTGGAACACAGGCAGGATAATTCTGCTGTAGTTGTCTACCTAGAGGCACCTGTGAACCGACTGCTGGCCAAGGATCATGCAAAAAACATTTCCCAGTAAATTTCAGGTTTGGGTTTATTGGGCCTTATTTTGGGCCTGAAATACCGAATACTCGTACTGTTAAATTTTGGTATTCAGCTCATTTTTGGGTTTACCCAAAAATTCGGGCCCGTTATAGTGTATGGGAATTTTTTGAAGCTCCTGGGGGGCATTTTTGGAGGTAGAGTCCCCAAATTTGCTGCGAGGATGCAAGGGACTCTCCTTAGACAGCCACCAAAGTTTGGTGAACTTTGAGATAAGGGTCCAATTTTATGGCCCCGCAAAGGGATCGCCCCCATCCTCCAGGCATTTGCGAGCTGAGCTGTCCATCGTTTTTCAGGTTCAAAAATTCAGCGTTGCCAAGGACTGATGGAAAGAGCCGACTGCCTGGCTGGCACCTCAAAGTCTGGGGGCTGTCTTCATTTCTGGGTCACTTGTGGAACAGATCCCTTGTTCTTCCTTTTTTGTTATTTTTTTCCTATTTCTCTACACTTATTATTATAATAGTTTTATTTGTTTCTGTGTTCCAGTCACTGGAATGCTCCATATAAACTTCTGATTCTATTTTGGTCATCTTTTACTTTTGCTTCTCACCTATCTTTAGCCATTTTAAGAGTTTCATCAGTCTTCTATTGAGGTTTTTCATTTATGTTGGCTCCAGGAATAGTCTTTGCTCATTCTTCCTCGATAATATCTCTGGTTTCAACCCATAGATCTTCTACTTAGACATAAAATCATCCAACATAAGCTAACAGAAATATCTTCCCAACTTAAAAAAAGGTAAAGCTGAAAACATTTGCTACTCACTCCACTAACATCTCAACTTGCTTCCTCTTCCATAGTGGCAACAATTTGATGCTGTGTGCATACTATCGCTGCAATCCTAACACATTTACAATGAAGGAACTCCTACTGAAATCAACACAACCTATTTTCTAAGTAAGTAAGGTGAGGACTCGGATGCAAGGCTGTGGTCCTATGCATACCTGGGAGTCAGCCCCATTGAACTGAGACTTTTAAGTAAAGTTGCACAGCTGCAATCATTAATCTACTGAATTTGTTGGCAGTCTCATTTAATTCACAGGAGAGGCATATACATGGCCAAGAGAATTACTCCATTCCTTTCCCTTGATTCTCCCTTCCATTTATCATCTGATCATTTCTTGCACCTCTTGCTTTCATGCAGTGTCATGTGCTTGATTAAGATATTAAAATGGGCCTAATTCCCTGCCAAGAAAGCCTTAGCTGCTAGAAAGAGCTATTTTGTTCAAATACTTTAAGAATCAAAAGATTGCTTGTAACTCAGAGAGATGGAATTTGTGACTGGCATAAATAAGTATTGAATCAAACTGTCTTTGACAGTGATAGAATCCAAACACTAAACCACCTCGTAATTGCTGAACCATCAGACTTAACGCCATTAGCTTGATTCAATTTTATGCACAAGTTGGCATGTGTATTACGCGCCTGTTGAGAAGTAAAAGAGATTTGAACAGATCTGAGATTGCAGGTGAGTTTGAATGTTCGGGCACAATCCCACTGTGGCTCAACATTAAAGTGCAGTGCTGTGTATGCAAGGCATAAAAATAGTAAGACATATATTTATTTATGGGTTTATACTCTGGGCATGTTATGGTAATTGAAGCTTTATTCTGCTGTAATAGTACAGGAGATTACATTTGAGGCTTCTAACAGGTTTCTCGTTTTGGAACTCAGTTCCCAGTCTCCTGTGATCGTTCTATGATTCCCAAGTATTAATATGCATGTACCAGACTTCCCGCCTGCTTTACTCTTTTCTGAGTTTAAAAACTCAATAATAATAAATTATACTTTTTTTGTCCATTCTGAATGTGCGTAACCAATCTTCTTCTTTTTGCCATGACAGTTTTTCATCCTTAAAAGAAATTACTTCCCTATGAGGCCCAACTTGCCCCTCATTCATATGTACCAAACTTGCAGGTGTATTTTAATTAAGCTGTTTTGTCTCCCACTGTTTTCTCACTCAGGACTCCTGAGTATTTAGATGGCAGAAATCTTTTAAGAAGGAGGGATTTGGGGCTTGTTATGTTATCTTTGGGTTTAGCTGCAGATGTTTTAACTATTACTGTAAGCCACCTTGAACCAATAATAAAGGTGGGATATAAATGTTTTCATAAATAAATAAATAAATAAAATTTGAGTAGTCACTTCTCCATACTCTGCCCCCAAATGCTCCTAGGATCGTCAAGCATGGACCTAGCAACCATAATCCTAGCATTCTCATTGACATGCTACTTTTATATGTGCAATTGGGTTTTTTTTTTTGTGTGTGTGTGTGTAAAGAATGTCTTTTTAATTATATAGCCAGACATATGGAACAGAACTGAATCAAACTTAGATAAAATTAAAGAGTTTTAGGTAATATGTAATAAATGTGATAATTGATATGGAAGAATATGTGATAAACAAAAAGTAATGTAATCCAATGAGGTTGACAATAGAATTGTAATTTTTGAACTGTAAGTTTCATATACATTGTTATATTGAGTTTATGTTTTAAAATATGGTTTGTTTATTAGAGTTTGTTAAAATAAAATTGTGGAAGGAAAAAAGAAAGAAAATCATTTAGTTGTATGATCCTTAGATTTCAGTCTGCAGAGGTATAGGGTCCAGACACAGGGTTATCCATTCAATCGGGCCACAGAAGGGTGGTGGTGGTTATTCTTTCTCCACAACCAGGAGTCCTGGCAATCTCACTCTCCTGACAGAACATTGTGCTTCATGCTGAGGAGAGAGTGGATTGTCAATATAATCATTGCCTGCCTGCAGTTGTAAGGAGGGCTGTACTTTCCCACGCAAATATCGAAAGAATTAAAGGTGAGTTAGACTCAGTGTGATTCGTAGAGTACAAAAGTGATGAGACATAAATAGTGGAGGAAATTTTGTATGCGAATTTGCATCTCACTAAAGAGCTGTCCTTTAATGATGATTGTGAGTTTCATCCAATTCTGCTGCTTCTAGTGTAGTCTTGTATAGTAGTAAAAGAAATATCTGTGAAATCTTACCAATCAGAATGCTACCCTTATAAATAAACTTTCATTCTGAAAGTGTCCTATGGGAGCTTTGAAGGACCAAAGCTGTTTATTTTTGCTGTTGTTTATCTGCTTCTTTAGGAATGCCCATGATGATATCCCATTCTCTAACTTGTCACATGGATGCTTTCCAGATCGAGAAAAATGACTACCATTTCTGTTATCAGATTTCTTATGAAAGACTGTTTTTGATTTCTTTTCCGACTGAGAATTGCAAGAGCCTCAGTCAAGAGACAAGCGCAGAACACACAAGGAGGGATGAGTGTAGAAGAGAATCTTTCCCTAAAACTAAGCAATACTGCAATAAGATGAAAGGATACCACTAGAGTTGCCAGCTCTGGGTTGGGAAATACCTGGAGATTTTTGGGGCAGAGCCTGAGGAGGGTGGGGTTTGGGGAGGGGCTTTAATGCCATAGAGTCCAATTGCCAACATGGCCATTTTCTTCAGGTGAACTGATCGCTTTCGGCTGGAGATCAGTAGTAATAGCAGGAGATCTCCAGCCACTACCTGGAGGTTGGCAACCCTAGATACCACCCTTTCCATATCCATTCGAGAGCAGAAAACAGAAGCACAGAGGACAGCAGAATAGAAGATGCAGCTGGAAATGCCTTCTTAATCACTGTGCTTAAGGCTCAGCGGCAGATTAAGGTGAACAGCACAGAAGAAATGGAGCAGTTGCCAGTCTTGGAGCAGGTCAGACAGGGCACAACATACAATCTCCGACTCTGAGCAGAATAGAAACTAATTTCAGGCTTTGGTATTGTGTCAAGAAATAACCCAAATCCCCATTAAACTTTGTTCTAGAATAAGTAGTAAATAATAGCATATGTATCCTATCGAAAGTTAAGCTACAGCTGCAGCGCAGTGAATACAGAGTTCCATTTCCCCCATTGTGCACCATGTAAAAAGATTGTTTACAAACGATACCAGTGCTGGATTTGGGGAGTCTGTCAGGCAGACATTCTACCCACAAAGACCATGTTTATCTAGAAGACATTTCAACAAGCGGAAAGCATGACATTTTAAAATATTGACAGTTTTTTTTGCTTTCTAATTTTGAAGGCTTTTCACACGAATTACATAGAGCAACCCACAAAGGTCACCACAGTGTGTAAAATCTGTTCCTTTTTCAATCCTTGGTTTGACCGACTGCTTCTCAAGGATTTGACAGCTTCACTTTAGAAGCATAGATAAAATTGTTCCTCTGTGTGAGGCTCAGAATATAGAACGAGATAAATGGTCCTTTGCTTCATTGGCGGCCTAGATGTTAAAAGGTTTGTGTTTCTAATGTTAAACCTAGAATATCTGGGGTGCTTTACAATAGAGTAGACACCATTGTTTGTGTGTGTGGGGAGGGAGGAAAACAAACATTTCTGACAGGCAATTTGAAAAAAAATGATATCAGAAAGTTTACTAAATTGCTTAATAATAATTTTTAGATAGAATATTTATTTATTTAGGACATTTCTATGCCAGCTCATCAAAGTCCTGCTTGAGGCATCTTATAATGAAAATGATGTTATTGATATAAAAACAAGATATTTAAACAATCACTAATATGGTGATATTTGCCCCTTATCACAGCAACTTATTGCAGCATGACATAGGTGTCATTTCTCTTCCCTAAATATTATGTTTTCTGAGGAACAAACCATAAAATAAGCAGCCGTTGTTACTGATAGCAGTAACGGCCTATCTAATCCCCCCTTACCCATAAGGCCATGAAATAATTCTGTTTCTCTACCTCTGCCAGTGGGTCTCCTGCTCGAAGCATGCAGAGTAGGAAGCAGGGAACAGAATATTATAATGCGAGGACATGGGTAAATTCTACTAGACTCTACCTAGGAGCACAAGAAAGCCAGATGAATGGCTGCCATGTTAGGTTGCCACACTTAGTAAAAGTGCTACTTTGACTGAGAACCTAGTGCCAGCATAACAGGAACAGAACAAAGCAACAAATCCAGAGATTACTGTGAAGATGCTAGTATAACACCTCAATCACTTAATAATAATATAAACACCTCAACTTATCACTTAATAAAAATATAACATAGTTTGTGAACAGGTCATACAGCACAGGCAAATATATATATATATATATATATATATATATATATATATATATATATATATATATATATATATATATATATATCTTGTGCTGATGTCAAACCAAGTTGTGTCTCAGAGTGAAAGAAAGGCATCCACCTGATACTGGCCATAGTTAGCAGTATTTGTAAACAATCAAATAAAACCCTACATTTTTGTGGCTTCAGCTATGTCTGATTTCGAAGCATCAAAGCAAGGTGAACAATGCGTTACCTTAATTATGCAGAACTGTAGGGCAAACGGCAGCTATGGTTGCTAAGAATACCAAATATTTCCAAATGTAGAATGCTCCAGTGAACAAGTGGGAGACAAAATAAGCTAATCAAGAAACATGGCAGTTCTATTTATTTTACTCAAGTAATTTATACCACCGTAGCATTCCAGAGCATTAGATAGATAAAAGATCTCTGTTTCTCTCCTTTCCTGTCGTGGTACATTTTGTTACTGAAGGACAACTTAGCTGGAGTGAGTTACCAGCCATTGTGTCACAACTTAATATGCAATACCTTCCTAACATCAAATCTCCCAAGCTAGCACCTCACTACATTGCCCATTGCCTCAGAACAACAGAATCTATTTCTGTGCAGAGAAGAGCACATTCATTTTACTTGGAAAGGACAAAACACTTACCCTTAATTCTACTCAGCTAGGTTCAGTTAAATTAAAACCAGTCAAGCAGTTGAATAAGTTTTTCCTTAGTGCTCCTTCTGTTTCCCAAACTCCAAATAGGTACGACACTCTTTGTTTTGCACTAAAATTGGAAGCACAGTTAGGTATACTTTTAGTATGTGAATAATAAGAAATATTAATTTCCGAGAAACCCCATCCTGTGTTTTCTCTGGAAACTGTTCTGAATTTGAAGCCCAGAGCATTGACTCAAGCAGGGATGCATAGGGTTTTGTCTTCACAGAGCAGATTGTTCTGCTTCATCTCTACAGCAAGAATAATTGGATTACTCAATCACATCTGACACAGAGGTATGACAGATTTTATACTCTAGAGCAGGGGTGGGGAACCTTTTTTCTACCAAGGGACATTTGGATATTTATAACATCATTCGTGGGCAATACAAAATTATCAACTTAAAATTTAGCCTGCTATATTTGGTCAAACGTTTAGTCAAGAGGCATGACCGGAGATGGTTCCAAGTGTCTGCCAAGTAGAGTGACTCGCTTTTGAGCTTTGCCATCCCCAGCTGGGCCCAAGAGATTCAGACAGGGCAGCAAACACAAGACGGAGTGAGCGACAAGCCATTCGGGGCTTGTAGGCGAAGGAGCCCGGTCCAGTAATGCCCCAATCCAGCACTGGTAAGTATATATAGTATAACTTCCATGCAGGTTACCCCCTCCTTAAACTTCTGTACCTAAGAAACTCTGAATACTGTAATTTGGATTCTCCTGTCAATATGTTTATAGTTTTAAGTTTATATATAAATATAATCATAGATTTAAAATAATCCAGTTGTTATATGTACTGTTTTATTTCATTTGGAAACAGTCTCCGGCAAAATTTTTTAGAATGAGCAATACATAAATACATTAAATAAATAATAACTTTATCCAGAGGGAAAAAATCATTCATAATACTGACATTTCTAGTGGAACTAAAATAATCAGACCACTGTGTTACTTTCAGAACCACCTGACTAGTTATGGGCAGCTAATAATGTGTCATTCCAAAACATTCTCTTTCACCCCTCTCCTACTTCAGCTGCATTATAAGTGACATGGCAACGTGTTAAGCACGATGCTCTCAGATTTTAGGAACACATTCGATGCTAATGATCAATTATTTCTAGTTGTGAAATAAACAAAAAAGCCTTTTGCCATGGCAGAGTCACTCCTAAACCGTCTGCAGGAGAATTATGCCATAAAATAGGCTTAGATTCTACAAATCTGTGGCACTATAGGAGGCAATTTTTTTCCCGTGGAGGAAGCCTTCCCTTCATGCAAGCTGGTCTCTTCCTCAGGGTAAGGCTCCTTCTGAGGGAGAAAAGTGCCTTCACTAGAAGACTAGATCCACAGGATTCAATCCAGAGTTGTCTGTGAACCCGATCCACAGAGAAAGATTATGTCTCTACTGTTCTAGCCTTGGCTTTTCCTAATGAGGCTCTGTAAGGGTAAGTCTTTCTGTCAGATGTGATGGGATTAGACAATCACTCCTGATGCAAATGTACAGAGGAGACTGCTTGTGTCCCTCAGAACTGTAACTCGTTCAGAAATGCTACAATGCACACATCTCAGATTTTATCCTTGTCCTACAAGGACATGGTTGAATGGGATGGTAAACCATCTTTTTTTCTTGGGAATGGGGTCTAAAAACTGCAAGAAGTTGTGCCCCTCTTTTAAATGCCAGCTAATCCTATACCTCCTGTGCAGATCAAGTCTGAGTTCCTGAGTAATAAAAAGTTACATTTTCATGGGTACATCGTGTGCCTTTCTGTTATCCTTCCTTCCAGCATCCCTTTAAGTATAATAACTTACAAGATCACAGACCTCTAAAAGTGATTTGTGTTTCTAGCCCTCAGCTATGTTTTTGATCATTGAACAAATCTGGGTTCTAACTGAGCATCCCCAGTTAAATGTTTTATAATCAGGCTGGACCCAGGCTTAGCTTGCTAACTTATGGGCATGTCAAGACGCTCGACACTTGATTCATGCAAGTAAGGAGGATTTATGCCGAATAGCTGAATCATAGATCAGCTCAAGCAGTGATGAGAAACATTTGGCCTGCAGGGAAGACTCAGACAGACTCAGCAGAGAAAGTAATATGAATCTAATATTGGTCTGAATGAAGGCCTGGAATACATTAGCTGATGGCATTACAGAAAGACAACCTATGCATACATGGGGAGGATTTAAAAGGCTGATCTTCACAAAGAACAGACACCTTGATTTGAAACATCATAACCGCGGGGACTGGTGGAGGGTTAAGTATAGGCAACAGTGGAGGGAAAAATCACTTCATAAGGTCCCTTGGTTGCTTTTCCCTAGCAAGGCTTCTAAGTTCCTTCCTTGACAATGAGTTAATAGTTTTCTAAATTGGTCACTCTTGGTACTATAATGTAAGGAGAAGGAAGCCATTTTTGGCTACAAATATCCATTCCCATTGGATGAGTGAAATGATAATTTTGTGCCAGTCTCCAGTGGGCATTCAATTTGTTTCTAAGTTTGTGTGTGTGTAATATGTGATAATTTTTGTCAGAGATGTCAAAATGAAATATAATGGATGCATTCAAGACCTAAATTCTATATATCAGGTTCAAATTCAAGCACTATCCTTACACCTGTTTTCTGAATGTAAATGTATGTAATAACTTGAGATACTGACATGAAAGTTGGTACACACATTCAGGATACCACCCTGCATTTCATTTTTGAATAACAGCTAGATCCCTAAATCCATTCTGAAGTTAGCCTGGAGAGATGTTAAACTCATCTCAGTGCACTATTTGCCTTGAAAACCGACGTATTGAAGTGAAAGCAAATGTGCTTGATTCAAACATGATTCTACACTTCATGTGCAGACTCAAGCTGTGTGACCCACCCTCTTTTCAAGGGACCAGGAAAGTTGTAAGGGGCCAGGAAAGCACAACACAATGTGGTACTCAGTTTGAAATGGTGCAGCAGAAGCATGGGTGCAATTAGCACAAAGGAGAAACAGAATTGAATGGGAATGGTCCAACAGTAGGAACAAGAAGAAAATCAAAATAGTCCATAAATGAAAGTTGGTCTGCATATTCAGGATATCATCCTATCTTTGGGGTTCAGACCCACCTTTCACTCATATAGCATGCTCAAGGAGAGAAGAAAGAATGCATATTGTAGTATGATCTCTTCCTGGAACATTGAGATATTGTGATGCCAAATGGTATCTATGTTGATGTCTGCAAGAACATTGAGATATTGTGATGCCAAATGGTATCTATGTTGATGTCTGCAAGAAGATGCAACCATTTTGCTCCCTCCCAATTGTTGTTGACTACATTTTTTTTCTGTGTATCATATCAGGATATGAACAGACTAACCTGTTGATGACTTGATGGTACTTTACACACACACAAAGCTTCCCAGTGACACATAATATGGGTCCCTGCTCCTCTCTCTTTTGGATTCTTTTCTGTTTAGATGTTTGGGCCCCTGTGTTATGCTATCTTTTAGGCTCTTTGCCTCTTGGGTGAAGTAACTTGCATAGCATTTGGATTGCTGAAATGACTGGCTTTGTAGTAGGCTTGTACTATTTGATATTTTCAATTGAATGATATTATTTTGACTGCTTGAGATTTGCTAATTCCACAGACCAGACATTTTGTATTCTTTCCCTTAGTAAATTTTATTTCTGTCTTCACCCTATTTCAGTTTTCTTACCATGTTAACAGCACATCAGCACGTAAACACAGATCTTTTGTACTGTTCTGTGAGTCACTGTCTAGATCAGGGCACTGGTTGAGGCTGTGGGAACACCTGGAATTTTGAGACCATAATGCATTTCCCTTGCCAAAGTCAATACATTAAAGATAAAAACAGCTTTGCTGGATCCAATCAGTGGTACACGTAGCCCAGCAACTTGCTTCACACAAGGGCCAACCAGTTGTCCTGGAGAGCCAACAAACAGGGAATAGAGCTCAAGGCCTTTTCCTGATGTTGCCTTCTAGCAACCTCTTAGTAAGGTACCTCTGAATATGGAAGTTCCCTTTAGTCACCATGAATAGTAGCAATTGATGAATGTATAGTCCATGAATCTGTATAATCCCCTTGTAAAGCCACTTATAGTCATGACCATCCTATATCCAGTGGCAGTGAGTTCCACAACTTAATTACTAACCAAGTAAAGCACTTCCTTCTATACATCCCAAATCCATTGCTCATCAATGTCATTGGGTGCCCCTGAGTTCTAGTATGATGGGACATTCTCTCTGCCTCGTATATAATTTTATTTACTTCTATAATATTGCCTGTAAGTCGCCTTCTTTTTCTAAAACTTTTCTTTAGACTTTTCTTACAGGAAAGATGCTGCAGTCTCTTTGTTATCTTCATTATCTTCTTCTGTACTTTTCCAAGCTCTGAAATATCCTTTTTGAGATATAGCAACCAGAACTGAAGACAGTATTTTAAATGAAGGCATGTCATAGATGTATACAGGAACATTGCAATATTGACTGTTCATTTTCAATTCCTTTCCTAATAATCCACAGCATGGAGTTTGCTGTTTTCATTATTGCTGCACACTGAGTTGACATTTTCATCAAATTATCCACTACAACACCCAGATCTCGTTTCCTCTCAGCCAGTACACACCCTATAAGCAAATATTTAGAGTTAGGACTTTCTGTTCCAATGTGCGTCACCCTCACACTTACCTATAGCAAACTTCATTTGTCATGTCACGTGCCCACTCACCTGGTTTAGACAGATCCTTCTGGAGCTCTTCGCAACCCACCTTAGCTTTCACCAGCCTGAATATTTTGGTTTGGTCCACAGACTTCTCCTCTACACTGCCCACCCCTGATTAAATAGCGCAGATTCCCATGTGCGGAGTCACTGTATGTAGCATGGTGTTTGAAATGTCTGAGGCACTTCCAAAAGTGTTGCTCCCTCCCCTGTCTTTTTTCACAGTGCATTCTTATTGGCCATCTTCTCCGTGTTGCATTCCATAAGCACACATGCGAGTTACTTTCAATAACAACCAACTGAAATGGGACCACACTGAACCTAAATACAATTGCCTTTTTGTTACATTACTGTCACAATTGTTCATAAGTCAGATACTTATTTACTCTTTTTTCTCCTTGAAAGGAGAAAATCAGAATACAGTAACATAACTATATAAACAAAGAGATTAGCCAATTTATTTTGAGGGCTCTTGCCCTTTAGTTTGTTCTGAAGGGTGTGTGCCACTGGCCATGCCCAATCTTCATACATGAAAGTGGGAAACAGGAGCACCAAGCAAAAGCACAACTTTAGATGGTGCATTTGGCTGTATTCACCATCCAAATCTGTCCTCCCTGCTCCTGAAATATCTGCATAGTCATAAAACCCGTTAATATATCCTCAGTGGGAATAAAGTAACATCTTTTATGTTTTTTCCACTGACAAGCACATTCAAAACTTATTACAAGAATATTGTCGAAGGCTTTCACAGTCAGAGTTCATTGGTTCTTGTAGGTTATCCAGGCTGTGTGACCGTGGTCTTGGTATTTTCTTTCCTGACATTTCGCCCGCAGCTATGGCAGGCATCTTCAGAGGAGTAACACTGTGTTACTCCTCTGAAGATGCCTGCCACAGCTGAGGGCGAAACGTCAGGAAAGAAAATACCAAGACCACGGTCACACAGCCTGGATAACTTACTACAAGAACTTTAGTAAATAATTTTTTAAAACCAAAACAGACATTCCAATTGATCTGAGAGATACCCATGAATCCTGGGCCTAAAAGTTAGGGTCTATTCTTTAGCATCTCTTTCTTCATATTTCATGTCTTATCAAAATTATTGCTTTCAGAGCCCCAAGCCCCCAAAGTTACCATCACAAATCTCATTCCTTTTCAACAGACTGTCACATTGATGAACATCTCTGCAACAGAAAGTTAATGAAGTAATTTAGCAGTGGAGGGGAAAAGAAAAGTTTCACAAATGTGCCAACATTGTTAAGCAACTTTTTACACCACATGACAAATGTGTGCATAGATGCCAGCCAGGTGGGCTCTAATAAATAGATTATTTTCCAGAGCAAAGATTAAATGCTTTCATTAAAAGCCCTGTTTCATTCACACATTTCTGTTATGGCAGAGGAGCTCATTAATAGGCAGTCCTGATATTAAATAGTCTTCGCAGTAAAGTGTCACATTCATTCATTTTTAATACTGACATTATTATTAGTCAGAGAGGAGATGAGCAAGATTTAAGAGATCTAGTCTGAAAGTGATAGCCCCATTGCTTTTCTGCTTCATTGTCAGGGGCTTTTGATTTAAAATTGAGTATTATGCTCTCTCATTCAAGCCACTTATGTGTCAAGTGTTATTTATATTTCTACAATTTTCAAATACTCTTTACTATATAGTGTAGGGGAGAAAGACAGAGATCAAACTCAGAAGGACCATTATAACAAAACTGAAGCTTCCACAAATTCACGTTTACTCAGAAATTGACCCCCTATCTCTACATTGCCAAAGGAATTTGAATCTATCCAGTGGTTGTGATTGCAAGATGGTACTATCCACCTGCCATCATTGGGAAGGGTTTCTACCATTCCAGAGGCCATCATTAGGTGGCAGGTTGAACCTACAGGTCAGGGTTGCATTGGACTTTGAGGTTTGGGCACTGAGTCTACAGAATGGCTAGCAGCATCCAGTGTGCGCTGATGTCATTGCCTGTACTCTGCTGGGTGCTTCTAGCTACTCTCCAGGTGTGGATCTTCAGCTTACCACCTATTTTTACTGCCATCAAGCAAAGTTCTCCAGAAACAGCAAACATCCCTGTGGTTGGGGCAGGTGAGTAGTAGTAATAGTAGTAGTCGTCGTCGTAGAAGAAGAAAAGTTGGTTTGTATATGCTGACTTTCCCTACCTTTTAAGGAGAATCAAACCAGCTTACAACTGTCTTCCCTTCCTGTCCCCACAACAGACACGTTGTGCAGTAGGTGAGGCTGACAGAGTTCAGAGAGAACTGTGACTAGCCCAAGGTCACCCAGCTGGCTTCATGTGTAGGAGTGGAGAAACCAACACAGTTCACCAGACTGGACTCCACGCTGGCTCTTTGTTTTGTACACCCCTCTTTGTTTTGACCATATGAAAGGTCGATTTCTAGGTAATATTTGAATTCTACCAAGACTTTACTTTGCTCTTTGAAGCAACATTCTTCTTGTCCCCTTCAATAGCATAGTGAAGAAATTTCACAATAGTAGAATAACTACTTGTCACAAAAGAGGCTTGGTTGAACATATAAGTGGCTTGATTTTTGCCTCGATAGTTGCAAAGTGATGTCCTCCATGGTAGCAGACCCATTAAAACAGGGCAAGAAAAGTGGAGTGGAAGGGCATGGAGATGGCATCACATACACCATCCCCATACCACTTGCTCCTCTCCCTACTTCTCCTGCAGAAATGCCAAGGCAATTACAATCATGCCTACTTTCCTATGCTGGTCAATCCAATCTTTCCCTTTCACAGCCGAGTGGTGGTGATTAAAGCTCTATAGCTCAGCTGGGGGAAAACCCATTAAAGATCTTAAAATGGGGGAATGTGGATTATCATCTTATAAAGAGAACCCATTAATCAACTGTGGGTTTTCAAATTTGACTCCACCCAAAGAAACGAGGGTGGAGTGATCGATAATATCTCATAAGAAATCAGATATCTTGTCAGAATCAAGACTATTATTGCAACTATCATTTAATAGACTGTCCCTTTGTTTGGGCTTAGCATTTGGTAGAACATAAATCTCTAAAATGAGAAACTTCATTTAGATTCCCTGGTATTTCCCCATCAAAGCAGCAAGTGATTGGGTTTTT
Source organism: Euleptes europaea (assembly GCF_029931775.1). Lineage (NCBI taxonomy): Eukaryota > Metazoa > Chordata > Lepidosauria > Squamata > Sphaerodactylidae > Euleptes > Euleptes europaea. Next base: position 30,113,361 of record NC_079320.1, on the reverse strand, counting down.
CTAATTTGCTGATCTTCATAATTATATGGGCAAATTTATTCCTGCAAATCTTTTCCTGCCACAAGGCTAAGGGACAACGCAGGACAAAACAAAACAAAAATCAACCACATACAGCATTCTGAATTGGAAAAAATGTTGCAAAACAAACTGCTCTGTAAGGCAGGACCGTCTACAAGGAAGGAGTTAACTTGATTTTCTGTAGCCCAGAGATCAATCTGTTCTAATGTATTTTTCTGTCACTGTAGATTGGTGGATTGATCACATCTTGACTTGTGCTGCACTTTCCTTGCCAGCAAACACAGACTAATCTGTCCACTTGGTTGCACCAGAGCACAGTCACTGAGCACTAACTAGATCTGATCAATACCTCCCCCCACCCAAGTAGAACCATTCTGTTTGTGTTTGTGTGTGTGTGTGTGTGTGTGTGTAAAAATGACAAGCAGTGCCAGCAGCATTTAGTGGTGATGGCTTAAACAGTACACTACAGTAGAGCATCTACACTGCCGGTGACCTACGTGACAGACCTCTGTAGCGATTGCATTTAGCAATCCTTTCGATGGGGGTACTGGAAAACTGAGGGAAATAATTGTCACCCAGGATAAATCTAGGGAATGCTGCCTGTCTAACATTATGCATGCTCTGCTCTTCTCGTGCCTGTTTTTTTTTCAAACTTGCTTGTGATTAACATCAACTTGGACACTTGCAATTTATCATTATTAGTCACTAGGCTTACCACTGCAAGACTATTACATGTATCCCATTGGGGGGAAAACAACACCGTCTAAGTGGGGAATGTTTTGTTAACCATCATCCTCAAACCAAAATTCTGTTTGAAGATAAATATTCATGTCAGGCTTTGAATTTGCAAGTTGTTGCAAAATATGCAGAAGTTTTAAAAAGTGATAATTTGAAATGCTCAGTTCCCGTGATTCATCCCTATTAAAATAATGAATCCCTGGGTTCTAAGGAATCCAGAGGGCATTTACTCCAATACCGCCTTGCAAACTGGGATTACCTGCACATATACACAGAGAGTTGAGGTCAGAATGTGCCACAGTCCCAGGGTATGTGCACCAAGTAATTATGCCAGTGGACCCCATTTCATCAAATAGGAGAAGCTCCCCCATTACTCATTCTGTCCATGTGGAGTGATTTTCTTCATAATTACAGTTTTTGTTATCAAGGTCAGACAGATTCAGACCAGAAGCAAAACTCATCCTCCAAATCTATCCAAGTGAAATCTGATTGGGGAATGAGCCCATACCATCTGCCTTCAGTATGCAAGGAGGAGCCAAAGGTGAACAGTCTTGTGGGACTTATCATTTACCACCTTAGAGATAGTTTATCCAATGGTTCTTAAAGGGGCAGGAAGGCAGACAAGTTTCTATGCATTTGTATATTTTTAATCTTCCTCAAAAAGAGCTCTAAACAAAGATTAGTATGTTCTATAAAAACTGTCAAATGATCTATACCAAGATTAAAAATAAAACTGAATTTCTTGTTTACTTGTCATACTTGGTTTTCAGAGTACAAAACCATAAAGTGAAATTTCATTGCCTTCACACATTAATAAGTAATATCACAGTCAAGAAGAAAATTATAATTTTCAGTATTATGCTGTAATTAATATTAGAGGACCAGATCAGCTCAAACATTCAAAATTATGTCAGCTCAGCTACCTGTAAGTCTGAGTAGCGTCCTTTGAATGATTTAGCACTTTGTGGAATCTTTTCTAAATCACCATTGCCCATAATGAATTTGAAATGCATTATGTCTAGAGAAGACAAATAATAATCTGTTCTTCAACAATTGCTGAGATGAGATCAACAACTGCCATGATATTAAGTACCACTTGTTTTCTTGTGGTTATTGAGGTTTCTCAAAGAGATGTAAATCCATCATGTGGGCAGTGTGGACATTTGCATTTCAGTTAGAAAATCAAAATAGAATTCAGGACATGCACACATCCAGTGAAGCCCCAGATGAACATAAGGATATGTTCACACTAGAACTTCACATGCTACTATAAAATTTAGTATTAATCCGGAAGTGTAAGAGGCAGCATTTATAAAATTGGGGACACCAATATGTGTGTGCATGTGGTAGGCTCAAGGTTTTGATTAACTCGTTTTCAAAGTAGACTATGATAGCCAGGCTGAATTTAGGACTAGCAAGAATGACAAGAACAGGAAGGAGGTCAGGCATGGCTATGCCCTTTTACAGACAACAACCCTCCCACCTATTTGACATATGACAACACAGAACAAGAGGGTGGCTGGTAATTTTGGGGTTCCCGGTTCAATATTGGCAACTTGGCAGGAGTGTTTATTTTTGTCCACTGTATGCTGTGGCATTGGCAAGAATAGCTGGTTCAACTGCCATTGGGTTTCACTTTGTAAGTAGATCACAGTAGGCATAGATCAGGATGGGTAGCCCTGTTAGTCTGTCTGTAGCAGTAGAAAAGAGCAAGGGTCCAGTAGCACATTAAAGACTAACACAATTTCTGGCAGGATATGAGCTTTCATAAGCCACAGCTCCTTCAGCCTCACCTACCTCACAGGTTGTCTGTTGTGGGGAGGGGAAGGGAAGGTGATTGTAAGCCAATTTGATTCTTCCTTAAGTGGTAGAGAAAGTCGGCATATAAAAACCAACTCTTCTTCTTCCCTCTCATACTGTAAGAGTACATGAAACTAAATGGTTACAGACAGGGATTTTTTTTTTAAATGCCATTGGCCAACACCATTTCCCCCTGATTGGTATCAGTGTAGAGAAGTGCACCTACTTTGAAGGCACCTACTTTGGGCATCTATAAAATCTCTTTTCCTCTGGAAGTAGGATGGCTGTGGGCATCTTGTTTGGGGGCCTGTAGCATTAGCCCCTTGGTACATTTCACTTGAAACTTGGGGGTATTTAGTGGACAAGCAGCACTAGCTCCCCGAGAATTCTGGTGTCATTTGTTTGAACACGCCCCCCCCCCCAGCTATTCCACTCCAAGCCCCTATAGGGAATAATGCCAAAGCAATAGTTTTGATTGGCTCATTCTCCTTCCCTCCCCCCTTTGTAGGGTAGGAGACCTTTCTTCCTCAGCAAATAAGATGGTTGGGTCACCTTGTTTAGCGGCCCATAGAATTGGACCCTTTGGCCCAATTTACTTGAAACTTGGGGGGTTAGATTAGAGGGGGTAGATTAGAGGGAGGGCTATGTTCTATGCAAATTTGGCATTATTTTTTTTTAAAAAACCTGTCTAGACCTTTTAATTGGTTTCCTATTGAAAATAATGGTCCCAAAAATCCAGAATCTGGAAAAACACATGGATTTGAAACCCAAACCGATAATGTCCTATCCAAAAACCAGAGATCACAGTAAAGACCCCCTTCCCTGAATTCTGGATCCAAAATTAAAACAAAATTTATCTTGGTGCACAACTCTACACAGTGGTGTGTGTGGAGAGAGTTCTTAAGCACCCTCCACAAGTTTCATTTTCACAACCTGAAATAGCCCCTATTTGCCCCATTGGGGAAACTTACATGTTGAGAGGGTTACACATATGAACTTTCTGGAGATGTTTCAGGTCAGGAAAATAATGGGGCGAAACTATCTTCTCCACATATCTTCTTCAGTTTTTATCTGAATCTAAATATCTTCTTCAGTTTTTATCTGAATCAGACCCATATGCTCTTGGAAGGCATGGTTTCAACATCCAGATTGTTCTGTCTTCAGGTTCATCTCTCAGGAATTAACTCAATTACCTACGTATATCTTGGTATAATGAATTGCATTTCTCAAATTAATTTTGCAAACAGCAAAGTGAGACTGCATAACAACCTGCTGCCGAAGACGTCTACCCACCAGCAGACCATTAGCTGTCCTCTTTTGTGTTCTACAGTAAAACATGCTGTGTAGGAGTGATTGCATTGGAACTTATTGGTGTATTTGAATGCAAACGATCAAACCATGAAAAATGAGGCATCCATTGGCTATAAAAATAAATTACAAGGCAGTGCTTTCCTGGTAAAGCCATTTGAGCACCACAGTTTATAACTATTCATGGTACCATTAACAGATGTCTTTGCTTGTACTGTGAGCTGTCTTGTGATATTGCTGCATCCTACAGTACTTTATATTGCAAATGAATACAAGCAACTTTGTTTTAGAATATAATAAAATCTGGCCTGATGTAGAGACCCTATGGGAAATTATACGATAACGTTACCTACATAACTAATTTTCTTCTTATGAAATCATGATTCCCACTACACTTTTAGAGCTATTCAAAGTATTGTTTAACATCACCATTTCCATGTTAATATCTCAATAAATCACAGAAATATAATACTTCATGTGAAAAGTGAGACATACCAGGGGAATCATAAGTTTTCTTTTCTAAATTAAAGTGGAATAAAATGTACTTGTGCTATTCACTGGCACACGAAGTAGCACTTCTTGGAGAGCTGAGCTGCATACTACTCAAAAGATATGTAGCTTTACTACCAAGTTTTACAGTACAAGGAATTGAGTAGGTTTGTATTATACTCCAAGGGAAAGCCAGAACACAACTCCCCTTATATATATGTTCATGCAAAGAGCAACTTCTGTAAGCAAAGACTATTGGAGAGAATCTTGCTTTCAGTTTCTTCTGCTTTTGACCTATATATCTTAAGTTTGAAAATCCTTAATAAGGGGAATAAAGTGGGTGATAACCACAGACCAGACTTGTCTGTGGTGCCGCTTTGGCTGGGGAAACCACTTTGGATCACTTTCCACATGGTCTGATTTCCAGCCCATTGTCTGATTTCCAGCCCATTTCTGAAGGAGGGGCAGATAGACGATGGCCGGGGATGGCGCAGCCACACCACCTTCTGAGAGGCTTCCTGGCCAGTTAAAAAGTAAGCTAGATACCCAAGGTTGGGTGAAAAGAAAATATATATACGTCTATGTATAAATACTGAAAGTATAATTTATTACAAGTGCTATATAAGAGTTAAAATTATTTAAAAGTATTAAAATAACACAATGGCATTTCCTGAGGTTGATAACTATAACCACATACCAAACGCATTTCGGCCTATGGGGCCTTCATCAGTGGTTAATTAAAACCCTTTGTAAACCTGCACACATTTACAGAAATACATTAATGAATACAAATACAAATACAAACAGTTCAAACCCAACCAGGCATGTGTATATGTTGTAAATTCTATTCCCAATTACTAATACATCTGGTATAATAGGTTCTTGTTGTAATACTGGTTAGTATAAGTCTCTCAAATACTATGTGTGCAGGTATCAACCTAGTAAAGCAGATTTCTATTCTGTGCCATTGTGCTATTTTAATGCTTTTAAATAATTTTAACTTTTATATAGCGCTTCTAATAAATTATACTTTCAGTATTTATACATAGACTTATATATATTTTCTTTTCACCCAACCTTGGGTACCCAGCTTTTGTTTTTAGGTTGGGTTTTATTCCCCTCCTTTTTTTCTTCCAGTTAAAAGGTAAAAAATGTTTTTTTAAAAACCCTGTGAAACTCCCTCATTGAATTTTACAGGGCTGCACCAGCTATTTTGCAGGCATAACTGGATGCTTGCAAAATGGCATGTTCCTTTGGTGAAAGGGCTTTGGAAGCTGCCTAAAGGAGTTCTGCCCCCGGGAACATCCCCCTGGACACCCGCACAACCTCGTGCTGGCACACGAGGCTCTCGCTGCTGCATTGATCCCCAGAGCCAGACTAAGTCATGCTGTAACTGCGTCCGTGCCGCTTTGCATGGTGGAAGTGGCACGGATGCAGGCGCTGGGTTCATGCCGGCTCATAAGTAGCTCTGGCCCTCCCTTCAGGATTGCACGGCAAATCTGCCAGGTAAAAATGTTTGTTTTGGAGAGTTTTAAGCATTGTTTTTTGCTGAGGTGAATTTTTATGAATATTTTTATTACATAATTGAAGCTATCACATTGTTTTCATCATGCTGTTTTTATTGATTCGAGTATTATTGTTGATTATATTGATGTTAAGTTTATAATGTTTTATCTTCTTTATTTTATTAGTATTTTGTCAATCAATTCAAACATTGTCAAATAAATGTGGCAAATAAATAAGAAGGAAAACAACAAACTACTGCCCTTCTTTAAAGTATTTTATTTTATCATTAAAATGTAATTTAAAAGGTCCTACCTTGGGCCTTTTATTTTTTTGCTGTCAAGTGCCATCTGATTTATGGTGAACCTTGGTGGGGTTTTCAAGGAAAGAGACATTCAGAGGTGGTTTGCCAGTGCTTGCCTCAGTCAGTGTCACACACCTGGTATTCCTTGGAGGTCTCCCATCCAAATACTTTCCAGGGTTGATCTTGCTTAGCTTCCCAGATCTGACAAGATCAGGCTAATCTATGCTTTCCAGGTCAGGGCAGGCCTTCTTCTATTTGGTTTTAAATAAATCAATGCATTTTTCAATATTCAAGGCCTGGCAACCAGTGGGAGATGGAGGAATATGGGAGAAATGGCATCACATCTCTTAGAAATCACCAGAAACTCTATGATTTTACCATAGATTTTTCAGCAATCCCTACAGCGGAAATTGCCATCAGAAACAGCTGCCAGTGACTTAGTGCAGAATGAGGATGTAGCTGAGCCAGACGTCAATACTGACCACAATGGCATCACATTTAATTTATACGTAAGTGGGAAAGTGACTGGGAAATCTCACACAATTACCTTTGACTTTAAAAGAGGGAACTTCTCTAAAATGAGAAACCTCATAAAAAGGAAGTTGAAAAGAACAGTTAGGAGGGACATCATTGACCTGATCCTTATATGATTTTGGTAACCAGGATGGACAAGGATCCAAAGTACAAATGGCAGAGTGGGATTTATGTAGCCATGATTCTGCTGGGTTACATACCTGCCAACCCAACCCTAGGACTATGCCCTGGGTATGATTGCTGAACTCATTAAGAGATGTGCAGTCAAATATCAATGATCAGCAAATGTCAACTTCTCCATACTATATGCTGTTTGGAATGTCCATACTGTGGTATCCTGTTCAGTGGCGGACCTACATTTTTGGGTCCCTGAAGCTTGAATTGTTATGGGGGGCCCTTCACAACCGGCAACAATAGGGCAACATCCAACAAGGTCCAAAGGGCCTTGCTCCCCTTGCAAGGACCTTGAGACTCAAATGGTGGTGAACAGGGTGGCAGGGTGGAGTCCTTGAAAATGGGCCATACAGTGATGAAATAAAACCACAGAACTATTAAGCCATGCACTAAAAAAGTATCTGAGGATCCCGCTGCCAAAATGTAGGCTGTGAATAGATTCTGGCGAGCTCAGTGAGCCCTTACAGCTGGGGGTTCGAACACAGCAAGCCCCAAGAAAACTGTGAAATTTGACCAATGACAGGGACAGTTTGAGGCCATATGAAATGGGTATTAGAGCATATTCTAAAGTCAATATTAAGTACTTCAACCTATCGGTTTATGATTCTATCACTTAAAAAACTCCAATTTTGTTCAGAAATTCAATCATTAAAAAAAGTTGCTTCAGGGGGCCCCTCTGGGATTAGGGGCCCTGATGCTTAAGCTTCATTAGTTTAACAGTAGATCCACCTCTGTTCCTGTTGCTGAAAAGCCTGGCTGCTTTGGCAAGGTCATGAGAAGGAGATGTGTTTCTTCAGTGAATGTTATCCATGAGACATCTTTTGTTTATGTCTCATTGATAAAAGACTCGGTTCAATATTTTCCAGGGAAAAAAGCACAATTTTCATTAAGACATTAATAGGCTGGGTTGGGTAAAATCCAGCACTTTGCTTAATGGAACATGACGCTGCGTATGGACTGTGTGTTTACTGTGTTTTGCATGTCATATTTTTCTCAATGTACTTTTAAGAGCTATTATTTTTCTCGCTATTCTGTCACTACAAAAGCTTCACTGTGACTTAAAAGAGATGTATTATTTCTGCTTCATGGAACTTCAGCAGCAGTGACAACTAGACACGTACATTTTGTCTCCACACTTTCCCAGCCAGTGAAGACAAATTTGTGAACCTGCATAAATATCATGGGTTTCCAGTAAATGTACAGAAATGAATAGGGACCACCATAAAACATTTGGAAATCACTGTTGTATTCTAAAGTCATTAAACAGTGATGAAATTAAACCATCCCATTTCTCCAACTAGATATCAGTATAGAAATATACAATTCTCTAATATTAGTTGCACATATTTTTCCAGACAGTATTTTCAGTGCATTTCATAGAAATGGTTGATGACTAGTGGCCATTTTTCTGAGTGGTTAATCTTTAAAGCAGGTGGTGGTTGTCTCAGCTAAAGCTGTCTTTTTCTCTTTCTTCCAGTATCCCACAATAGTGTAAAACTCTTACTGAACATTTGTAGCAGTTCTTTCTTAGAGGAATATTTGATCAGGAATGTTTGGTCCCCAAACATTTCTGTAGCTAAAGACGCAATATTCTTTTCAAATGACTGATGTATGAACTAGACACAGTTACTAGGGTTGCTGGCTCTGGGTTGGGAAATACCTGGAGGTTTTAGGGGCAGAGCCTGAGGAGGGCAGGGTTTGAGGAGGGGAGGGACTTCAATGCCATAGAGTCCAATTGCCAAAGCAGCCATTTTCTCCAGGTGAACTGATCTCTATCGGCTGGAGATCAGTTGTAATAGCAGGAGTTCTCCAGTTAGTACCTGGAGGTTGGCAACCCTAACAATCACCCATATATCCTTGTCTGACGTCGGCACCCATACTCCCATATATACCTTGGGTGTCAGAGCAGCCCTTGGGATGCCCATGACAAACGGGCCACTGGAGACAGCAATAGCTAGAGCTGAGGGTGGAGGAGCAGCGGTTCTTCTTGATGCCCAGCCATACATACCCAGGGAAGAAGAGGGATGTGGCAGTGCAGTGGCAGATGGAGGAGACCTGGTCAGGCCCAGTGCAACAGCAGACAGGCCCAGGAATGAAAGGAGACTGGAGGTCACTATATCCCTGAACTCTGACCTGGTACAGGGACAATCTGACAATCCCTCTTCCCTAATTCCTCACACAGCCTTCCAGTCTATTGGCCAAGAAAGTAGGTTGAAGAAGTCCTAAAGAAGAGGGGTTTTATTTATTTATTTGGACTATTTATCAACTGCCTTTCCATCAAAACCTGTTCAAAGCAAAGTGCAAGTTTAAAACAGATAAAGCAGTTTTGCTGCTTTCAGGAAAATCCAAAATTATTTCAATATACGCAGGAACAGAAAAAAGAAGCAGTATCCCTCTAATTCATAGACTTTCCAGAGCAGAAACAGTTTTAATTTATGGATAGCAATAGACTCACTTCCAAGAGGAGAGAGTTCTAGAGTATCAGGGCAGTAGCAGGAAAAATCCTCCCATAACCTACAGTAACTTCAGTGAATGCCAGTTTCTGCGATCTCAGAACGCAAGTGAAGGCGGTTCGTTAAATACTCTAGATACAAAGGATGATATTCCCAATGTATATTTTAATCATAGAGTAGATGAATGGATGGGTAACATGTTTCCAGCTATTACTCCATGTTTTCATGACTTTGGGAAGTTTCCTGGGAGCAGTTACCTGATGACACAGTTGCTATGATTGCTGTGGGAGAGATTCTTGCTGTTGCTGTTTTTGTGATTTTTCAGCATTTTTGTATGTTGAGTTACTGTTTATTGAAGATAAGATATTAATGGGTGTGAGCTAGCAATGCAGTAGCTGCTGTTTTACTGTACACATTTACCATGCTGCACATGGTAATGCGTACAGTACTTTTATGGTTTTATAGTCCATCAGTCCAGAGACCAAAAGGAGCTACAGGAAGTTTGTAGATCTAGGGAGGCAGCTTTTTTTCCCAGGGCCATCTGAGCCAAAACCAGACAACTCAAGTCAGTCCTTCTTGCTAGATTTCTGAATATGAATGGGGGCCAATATGAAATAAAGATCCATGCTGGAGTTCACTGAAGAGACTCAATCCAATGATTTAATTCTGATTTTTATTTTACTTCTGAACGCAGTCCCATGCTACTCTGGCAAGATCTGCAAAGAGCAACAATGTGCACAAAGCAAATTAGGTGTTCTTTTCAGTAGCCATACTAACCCATCTTGGGGCAGAGATGCTGCCTGTCAAAAAAACCCATGTCATTTGGCCAGTAAGCATGGTTCCTCTTTACAGATGTTACTGGATCATTCCAGTAGCACAAGAATTGGCTCTGAGTGCTTTTGATGTCTGAAATAAGGACGTTGCTACAAAACCTGCTAAGATTACATGGTTTTTGCTAACTTAACAACTCATTTTTCTCGCTTTACAAAAAAAGTGACATGCATGCATAGAAAGTCCCTTATGTGCGCACTCTGGCAAAAGTTTAAAACCTAAGTAAGCAAATAAAATTGCAAAGAAACAGACTGCCCACTTTTAGAAACAGCTAGGAAATTTATCATTTTGTTTACACCTTTTAGCCTTCACAAATACCAGCCTTGCTTTGAGTTTTTAGATTAATCCCTCCTAGAAATCCTTATAGACTACAAATTCTTAAAAGATGGCATATTAATGCTGATGAATTTCTGCAACATGGTGTGCAAGCGTAATAATTTCATAGTAGCCTCCTAATTGGGATCTAATAAAAAGATGCCGTTGCAGCTCCACTGGTACTCATATTTCTTGTGCTAGCATAAAACCCTGACAGATTCTTTAAAGTTTCAAGCTTCATGCAGAGAAAATGAAAAACTACCTGGGAAAAATATCAAAAGGAAATCTAACTGGTCAGATGAAGCTTGTGGTAGTCGCGTCTCATATGAATGATAATATTTAATAATGGTCATCCATGTTGAGACTTTCTCAGTTGAAATATGCTTCACTTTTGAGTCAACAGCTTCATTATTGTTTCTTTTTATTCATTAAAAACAATAGTAATCTGAGACCAGAATTGTATATATATGAAAAAAATAGAATCATAGAATAGAATCATAGAGTTGGAAGGGACCACCAGGGTCATCTAGTCCAACCCCCTGCACAATGCAGAAAACTCACAACTACCTCCCCCCACACACCCAGTGACCCCTACTCCATGCCCAGAAGATGGCCAAGATGCCCTCCCTTTCATGAACTGCCTAAGGTCACAGAATCAGCATTGCTGACAGATGGCCATCTAACCTCTTCTTAAAAACCTCCAGGGAAGGAGACCCTACCACCTCCTGAGGAAGCCTGTTCCACTGAGGAACTGCTCTAACTGTTAGAAAATTCTTCTTAATGTCTAGACAGAAACTCCTTTGATTTAATTTCAACCCATTGGTTCTGGTCCGACCTTCTGGGGCAACAGAAAACAACTCAGCACCCTCTTCTATATGACAGCCCTTCAAGAACTTGAAGATGGTTATCATATCTCCTCTCAGCCTTCTCCCTTGTTGGTGCTAATAATACTGAAACCTTTGCTCTCAATCTCTATGAACAACACTAAACCCAAGAATATGGATTTATTTACTTCATTTCTATCCCATCTTTCTCAACAATGGTGACCCAAAGATGCTCACATCATTGTCCTCCCCTCCATTTTATCCTCACAAAAAGAATCCTGTGAGATAGGTCAGGCTAAAAGAGTGCGACAGGATCAAAGTCATCCAGCAAGCTTGGATGGCAGAATGAGGATTTGTAATTTATAATAATTTATAATAATTAATATAAGCATTGGATTTGATGACCGAATTGCAACCTTACTATTCCAATTTTAAATTAATCTTTCAGTAATATTTATAGAATGAATAAAACTGGACCAATTATTCTTCACTGACAAGCAACTAGAGATACAGGACATGTAGTTTTATTCAAAACATTGTATTGTACCTGGACAGAGCACGACCTTATCAAAAATCAAGAACAGCCATTGTGGTCTATCTTTGTCTAATTATTATCAGAGGCTGATCATATGGAGTTGTGGTTTATTTGATTCTTTAAAGGTAAAGGTCCCCTGTGCAAGCACCGGGTCATTCCTACCCATGGGGTGATGTCACATCCCGACATTTACTAGGTAGACTTGTTTTTTTACGGGGTGGTTTGCCAGTGCCTTCCCCAGTCATCTTCCCTTTACCCCCAGCAAGCTGGGTTTCTTACCCAACCCCAACCCCCAAATCAGGGAAGATTATGTAAACTCAGTACCTGCAAAATCAGGCCCAGGTCACATTGGAAGCTATTCTTATGGAGGAATGGAGAGGCTCTCACCCTTTGTTCATGATTCGATTGTAATACTATGCTGATTGCAATTCAAAAATTACAAAGGGTGATTTTCAGCCTCCTAATTTCCCACCTTTTCCTTCTGGTTTTAGGCCAGAAGAGGCTATTAAAACTAAATTTGGGAAGACTGCAGCCTAAGGGAATGCATCCTGCCAATTGACCATCCACTTGCCGGCAGGTGGTGGGTTTCAGGTTAATAAACCCAAACCTGAAAAATATCCAAACCCAAAAACAGTTTTGGCATGGATTTCTCTTAGATCTGTGCTACTGGCCTTCTCTGAGGTCCAGAGAAGGCTTGCAGCATGGATCTGAAAGATGTCCACCCTGCCCAGCTTCCCCAGAGTCCTGAGAAGCTGGGCTGGGTGGACTCCCATTACAGCCTGAATAAGTACCCCATTCCTGATTTGCGAGCAATAACGGAACTGCTAGAGGAGGTGAACAGGGTGCTAGAAGAGGTGAGCAGGGTGCCTTTTTCAGAGATTTTTAAGATTCAGCCCTAAAGACACTTTCCTGAGAATAGGATTGTACCTTACGAAATGCTTCAAGGTAGTGGTGTTCACCATACATTTAAGGAGTATTTCAGGCAGTGAGATATCGGTGCTTTTATGCAATTAATTTTTTTAATGAAATGCTGTAAGCTGCCTTGAACCTACATGGGAAAGGCAGGCTATAAAATTTTAATAACATTAAATAAATATTAGACAATACACTAAAATAAATATTCCCAGAGAATAATTTTTAAAGGCAACTGAAAAGAAACAATGTTAATAAATGACAATTTATGCATATTCACACATGTCTTCAATGTGTCAAAATATAAAATCTTTGTATTCATTTGGTGGCTTTTATACTAATCCCTTGCCCATTATCTCAGTGAGCTTTCTTGTAATGAGTTGTAGGATTATTACAGTTCAGATTTAATGAGTTCATTTGTAGTGAAAAAATAGATTATCAGATCCCCAGACTCTGTAAATACTGGAAGCACTTAGAGATAATACAGTCAAAACAGCAGAGAAGTGAATAAAAAGTATACTTGTAAACTGTCTAATAACCTTGTTTTTCTGCAAGGTTAAAATTCACATTTTGATCCAAATTCATTTTTAAATTTTATGAGGATAAACTACCAATTAGAAAGGGAGCTTCAGTAAACTGTTTCAGAGTAGCTGGGGCTCAGCAGCAATATTACCATACCACTTTGTTTTCCAAAATGTCAATAATGATACGTTATAAATGATATGGAAGAAGAGGAAAATGTAACATTAGCATTGCCAGAAATTTTGGAATAAATTAAAATCCAAGCAGATTTTTAAAAGACAGATTTTTAAAAATCCCACATCTGCATTCATGTGAAGTCAAAGGAATGTTGAGATACTTTTTTTTTTAATACTGGCATTTTAAAGCATGTTCTATTTGTTTATCGTATATAAATATATCTAATTCTCAACATGGCCAGATCTGTGGATACAGAAATCCAGAGACTGGAGCCATGGATGGAAAATACATAGATTTCTTCAAACCTTAGGAAAGCCCCAGATTTGTAAAAAACAAAAACAAACAAAAAAAAAAACCTGAAATCTTTTAAAAAAATTGGGTGGGGAGGCTAAACCCTCCCAAAAAATTAAAAGGGGCACATTGCTTTAACCACACCATGCAACTGGGCTGGCTGTTAGAACTACACAGTGGCTGGAACCAAGCATAGTTTTCCCAGGGAAAGGCTGCCAGGGGAGGGAAAGAAGGAAAGCTGAAGATGGGGGCAGATAAAAGTTTGTTGGCTGGTGGAGGAGACAAGGAAGCAGAAACAGGGGACAGGCCATGGGGGCATTTAGGGAAGGGAAAGAGGAAATAGTCTGTGTCTGGGGGGAACAATGAGATGTCCCCCTGTTAGCCCTTGTCAAGATATCGGATTCTTAATGTGGCCTATGAATGCTTCCATCCACAAACTGGAACCATGAACAGACAAGACAGATCTTTCTACCAACCTGAAAAATGCCCAGGGTTTTCAGACAAATCTTAAAAAAATACATTGGGGAGATTAAAATGAGGTGGTGGTGGGGGAAAGGTTTTCTGCAAGGAAGCCGTCCATACTTTGTCAAAGGAAACAATGGACCACAACAAGGAAGGGTGGCAGACATCGAGTTTTCAGCACAAAGGAATTTTTTTAATTATCAGTCAGTCACTGTAAGATAATGTATTTAAAAAGAATGCAGATAGGATTTTTTAAAAATGCTGGAGGTTGGGCCTCCCACTGCCTCTATCTCCTCCCATTGAATTTAGTGGAGAGAAGTGCTCCTCTACCAAGGGACACCAGCTTTGGGGGTCTATAAAATCAAACCTCTTTATTCATTCTGCTTGAAACTTTAGGGTCTTTTGGTTAGAGTGAGGTCTATGTTGTCTGAAAAATGGTGCTATTGTCCTTAAAAACAGCTGTTCTAGACTTTCAAGTTGGTTCTCCATTAAAAACAGTGGTTCTGAAATTTTGAATTCCAAAATAACACACAGATTTAGATCCCAAACTGGTAATGTCTTAGCTAAAAATCAGCGATCATGGGGGAAAAAAACCCTCCCAAATCTCAGATCTGAAATTATGATGAATTATTTTCTCAGAGCATACCTCTACTCTAGTGAGATGTTGGAGAAGCAACCTTTTTTTCTGAGATAGCTGCTTCTACTTTAGAATAGCATTGAACCAAGAACACAGGATCTACTCTGTGGATTTTTTTTTTTTAGAATCAACACATGATGGGATCAACATAAAATAAGTATATCTGAAGATACCAAACAAACATGATATCTGTTCTAATACAGACAATATTTAGCTTTCTGGAAGCATGGAAGACCTGAAGCCATGACCTTCACCTGCTGTGCCACAATTCTTTAAAAACACACACAAAGAAGAAGAAAAATAGATATACAAGTTCACCCCTGGTCTCAAGGAATATAATTGTGCAGAGTTGGAGGGGGAAAAACATTGCAAGGAATGAAATCATGTCAGATGAATTCTCCTGAGCTTTATATGAGGCATGTTCATCTGTTTTATTGTTATCTTACACAATATAATAACTGGATTTTTGTCATTGTCTAATTAGGGATGCTCAAACACCTGCTGGCTTCGCTCACAGTTTGTCACAAACAGGGAACTGACTTTTCATAGCAAGGGTTAGTTGTTCATGAACACTTCATACCTGTTTTTCCAATTACCTTTCATATATTCACACCCCAGCACAATCATATGTGTTCCCACATATGTGTTCCCACATATGTATTCCCACATATGCATTCACAGCCCATTGGGAGTCCTATACACTCCCCCCCCCCCATAAGCCTGTTTTGCTACACAGATGCAAAGCAAGGAAATGAACCTCCACAACCAAAGCTACTATACAACTGCAAAGCTGCTTGACACTGTCCAAGGTAATTCAGCTCATGGGGGCTTCAGATATTCAGCTCATGGTTGACTGCAGCTGTCGACCATGGTACGTTCACCTATCAAAACATGTTCACTTTGAAGTTTATGCCACCCCTAGGTCTAATAGATTACTTGGAAGCATCCTTTTGATAACCATGGCTGCACCAAATGTCTATGTTCAGTTTGCCCCATGAAATGAAAGTGTCTCCCATTTGCATTTTATGAAGCAGGCTCATGAAAATGCTCTGGGCAAGATTTATGTATGCCACAGAATGACTTTGTAGACCACTAACATAGTAGAATGGGTTGTCCCACTTCTGACTTCAAGTAGTGGACACCATTTTTAATTTCTCCCTCATAAAATTCCTCTAGGTAGAAAACTTGCACATCAGTGGAAAAGAACTGAGACCAGCCCTTTCCTTGTTCTGCTAGTTTTGTACATACATACAGGCGTGTTCATTTCCCCCCACAAGTAACTTAAAATATGAGTATACCTGTGTTATGAAATGTCATAGCTGGAATATCAAAACAGTTATCAAATAGGCAAGGTATTGTGTGATTGCTGCTCTGAAGAAGTATGGCAGGGCTCCACTTTGCATGGTAGAAGAAACATTGCCAGTCTGTCTGGTGGAAGGAAGGATGTAGTTTTAGGCAAAGCAACATAAGATGAGAAGCAAATATACCCATCCTAGGACAACTGTAACATACCATGTTCATGTCACTGAAGAGACCAAATTGACCATCTCAGTATCCTTAATACATGTGAACAGTAGGTGAGAAGCAAATATTCTCTCTGTATATTCATACAAGCCTGAGATTGAATGTCTTTCAGTGCAGAAAGACAGTGGAGGCTTCTGTTCTTGCATCTGACTAGACCAAACCAGATGTGATAGGGCCATTATTCATTTATTTATCCTTCTCACATATAAAATGGATTTGGGTGGGAAGGGTTATTACTTTACAAAGCATGTGGAAGCATCTTTTACCTTCCTTCAGTTAATTACTCCCAGTTCTGATACTTGAAGTGAGCTAGGAATGGAGGAAAGAGACAGAGCTACAGCATGTGCTTGTGTCTATAACCAGCCTTATACGTAGGGTTGCCAACTGCCAGGTAGTAGCAGGAGATCTCCTGCTAATTCAACTGATCTCCAGCCGAAAAAGATGAGATCACCTGGAGAAAAATGGCCGCTTTGGCAATTGAACTCTATGGCATTGAAGTCCCTCCCCTCCCCAAACCCCACCCTCCTCAGGCTCTGTCCCAAAAATCTCCTGCCAGTGGCAAAGAGGGACCTGGCAACCCTACAGAGTCAGATCATTAAACCATCTAGCTCAGCAATGTCTGCTCTGACTTGCAGCAACTGTCCAGAATCTCAGGCAGACCAAGATATTTACCAATAACATCTACATGGTATTCTTTAATTGAGATGCAATGGATTGAATATAGGATCTGCCACATGTAAAGCATGTATACAAACATTATTGGACCACTGAACCATTTCTGGATTGTAAAACTCTATTTTGAAGTTGAGGTACGCATCATCCCTACAGGCTTTTTCCTTCCCAAAGTATCTCTTTTTCTAGAAGACCTAGGGCCTGGAATAATTTGGGGGTAGTGGCATCAGTTTGCCCAACTATGTTGGTCTCATGACTGTTCTTAGATTATGGTTGTTTAGGCAATTGATGGTTTGCTTTTAGCTATTATACTGTGGCCCTGACCTGGTTAGCCCAGGCTAGCCTGATTTCATTGGATCTGGGAAGCTAAGTAGGGTCAGCCCTGGTCAGTATTTGGATGGGTGACCACCAAGGAAGTCCAGGCTCACTATGCAGAGGCAGACAATAGCAAACCACCTTTAAACATCTGTTGCCTTGAAAACCCCATGGGGCCACCGTAAGTCAGTGGCAGCTTGATGACAAAAAAAAGTATATCTATATAGTGAAATTGTTCATTGTTATATGATATTGAGGAGCTTTTTAAAGGTGGAAAGGTAGTTTACATTTCCCCCCAAAATGTAAATAAATAAAACATATGATGCTATCTTATATCAAGAAGACGATTGATCTAATTAGCCCAGTACTCTCAATTCTAACAGACAATGGATCTCCAGAGTTCTCGGCAGGCAATGGTGTAAATCCTTTTCATTGGAATTGTCCAGGAATGAACCTGGGTTTATGTGCAAACAAAGGAGGTTGAACCTGGGTTTATGTGCAGTACCTGGAGGTTGGCAACCCTAGTTTCTATTCCAGGCAACTACTTGGCTGTAGGTATAAAATACCAGACCCAGGCTGAAGATGCATACAGACCACCAGGCAAGTAGAAAGAAACATGTTTTCATTATTGTCACGTTCAGGTTAACTTTGAGTCAGATAAAACAGTTGAAAAAGGTAGCCTTACTCATGGAAGAAAAAGCCAGATGTTACCCAGATACACAGCTCTCAGCTCTTACAGTTATCCTGAAGAAATTTTGTGAGGTCTGCCAGTCAAACTGATGTCTGATCTACTCTATGTGACAAAGACATGGCTGTTTTATTACTCAATGTTGTGCTCGTAACTTCAAACCATAGAAAGGAACATAGTGGAGTTTAACTCTCTGCAGGGTCAAGGTAACTCATATGGGGGTGGGGGGAGCCATGTCGAAACTGAAAGAACCTTGGATTCCCAAGTGCACAATACAAATTTTTTTGCTTCAGTGAGTTTAATTAGAAATATTATTTTTCCTTACGCAGTTTAATATACTCTTACATTCTAGTCTTTTCCAGATTTTATGTCTTTTCTGTACCTTTTAAATACCCAAGGGAAACATATGGGTTGTAATTCCTAATGGCTAATTGGAAAATATCCGTTATGAGAGCATACTGCGTGACTAGCATCTGATAATCTAGCTGCATTTTAGTTGTGCGATTAGAAGACCTTGTAAAAGTTAACAGATGGCAGCAAATATACTTTAAAGAAAATCAGTTAATCTCATTTTTTCCCTTTCTCTCAGTTTTTTTAAATTTGTGTTCCCTCTTCTTATATGCAGCTGTAGGTAGTGTTTTTGCCCCACTTCTGAGGGATGGTGCCTTCTTCAAGGGCTACTCAATAAGCTCCAGAGAACAAAAAACTCATTTCTTGGCCCTGCTTGACTCAGGAGTTCAATGTTTCAGAGAATATCCTCAGTTAGACAACAGAGAATCAGAACAATCTCTGGAAGCTGTGTTGCAGAAGAGAAAGGCCTCACAGTGGCCACATCCTGGGGGCGGGGAAACCCCATTAAAAACAGTCAGAAGCAAGTTTCAGGAGGTTAGCCATGTTGGTCTGCAGTAGAAGAGCTAATTTGAGTCCAGTAGCACCTTAGAGACAGGATTTTCAGGGTATGAGCTTTCAAGAGTCAAAGTTCCCTTCGTCAGCACAAGTGAAGTAACCCCCAAATAAGTGTCCTGTGAACTTTATGCACTAGGAAAATGCTTCCATCTCTCTTATACATTCAGACTTCACCAGAAAGAGGGAGAATTTATGAAAAGATGCCTGAGATAGGGATGGCAAAACACTATAAGGTGGCACAGTCCCAGATGTGGGGCTGCTGATGGTGACAGTGTACGGAGTGGTGGAACCATGACAGGTGCTCTAATAGGAAACACATCCCATGTTCATTTGACCCTGCAATAGGGACAATGTCACTTCTTTTTTTTCTGCAGTAAATGGGAAACTACAAGGTGGCTGAGGATGTGGAATGGTATAGTATAATCTCATCAGTTCTCGGAAGCTAAGCAGAGTCGGTAGACTTTGCAGAAGAAAGCAATGGCGGAACACCTCTGCTTAGTCACTTTCCTTGAAAACCCTATGGGGTCAGCATAAGTTTGCTACGACTTGGCAGCATGTTATACACATCTCTGTGTGTGTATAAAGTGCCGTCAAGTTGCAGGAACATCAATTTGGATGCTCCCCTACAGCCTTCACAAGGAGGGGGCAGAGCTGAGCTCCATCTTCAAAATGGCAGTGCTAAATTCCCCAAACCCCCCTCCCCTCAGAGGAGGAGGAGGAGAAGAAGAAGAAGAAGAGTTGGTTTTTATATGTCGATTTTGTCTACCTTTTTAAGGAGAATCAAACCAGCGTACACTCTCCTTTCTTTCCTTTTCCCACAACAGACGCCTTGGGAGGTAGGTGAGGCTAAAAGAGTTCAAAGAGAACTGTGATTTACCCAAGGTTATCCAGCTAGCTTCAGGTGTAGGAGTGGGGAAGCCAACCCAGTTCACCAGATTAGAGTCCGCCGCTCATGTGGAGGAATGGGGAATTAAACCCAGTTCTCCAGATTAGAGTCCACTGCTCTTAACCACTACATAACACTGTCCCCACCTTTTTTACCAAGCTGTGCTATAGTGCTACACCACGGCTTGGGGGGGAAGCTAGGGTTGCCAACCTCCAGGTTCTAGCTTAAGATCTCCTGCTATTACAACTGCTCTCCAGCCGATAGAGATCAGTTCACCTGGAGAAAACAGCCACTTGGCAATTGGGCTCTATGGCATTGAAGTCCCTCCCCTCCCTAAACCCAACCATCTTCAGTCTCTGCCCCAAAAACCTCCTGCCGGTGGCAAAGAGGGACCTGGAAACCCTGGGGGAGCCCTTTAAAGCTCTTTAAAGGTGATTTGCAGACTAGGCAGCAAAGGAAGGAGCAGAAGGAGGAGAAGGGTTGGTGGTGACAGCAGAGCAAGTGGTGCGGCAATGGGGCTCGTGGATGCGGTTCCCACCCATTCCTGCTCCACTTCCTGCTGCTGGAGTCATGAGGGTCAGTGTGGTTTTGCACTCCCATCTAGCACAGCCTTAAACTTCCATCAAGGAACTATGATCAGATCTCATTTCACCCCAAATATCTCGAGTAGCAAACTATATTTGTAATTCATTAGTGTACCAAGACACTAAGGGTTTCCTTACAATCTATTTGCTCATCAATTTATGCTTGTGCATGAACCATAAAACTGAATCCTATCAAATCATGCTTATATGAAAATAGTTTGACTGGGCTGTATTTTAATACATCTTCCTCCTTTTACTCCAAGCGTGAATGTGAAAGGTTGCTTTATTTATATATAAACATAGAATTTCAAGGCTGCAGATAGAAATGTATGCTTGAGAAAGCAGTATTTTCTGAACTGTAACTGGAGTTAAATTTTGATAATGGTTGCTGTATATTTTTTTTCTGGAACCATGACAAGTTCTTCATCTGCTGGCAAAATCCTGTGTGTGTGTGCGCGTGCGAGAGGGAGGGACTCATTTGTAGCATTATGAGTAATAGCAAAAATGAAACAATTGCTGAACTCTGTTTTTGAATGGAGTTCCTTACCTAAGTGACAGAATAACGAACCTCAAAAAAACATACTGTTAAAACAGACTAAGCAACCAGACATAATGACACTTACAAAGGTGGGATTGAAACTAATGTTGCTCAGTTTTTGGTTGCTGTTGACATTCAGTTGACATATTCATCTTGTTTCAGTGCTGATCTCAGGCCTTCCAGCCCTCTGCATTTTCTTTCTTTCTTTCTTTCTTTCTTTCTTTCTTTCTTTCTTTCTTTCTTTCTTTCTTTCTTTCTTTCTTTCTTTCTTTCTTTCTTTCTTTCTTTCTTTCTTTCTTTCTTTCTTTCTCCAAAGATTGAGAGAAGCAAACAGAATTGCAAATGGCAGAAATAAAAAATCACAAAATCTAAAAGCTATCCGAAACATACGACGACAAATTGGTTTCAATATGTACCACTTTCCAGCCTCAGAATGTTCTCAGAGAATTCATACAGCCACTTCAACAAAAGGCCCTCTGAAATAAGAAGTGTCCAAAAAGAAACACTGATGACATCATCAGGATATTCTCTGCTCCAAGGGTTAAAAACTGAGCTGCTGGATCAGGCCAATGATCCATCTAATCCAGCATCCTGCTTTACACAGTAGCTAATTAGATGGCCATGGGAGGCCCACGTGCAGGATACAGAACCCCAAGATCCGCTTGTTATTGCCTTCAACACTGGTATTTGGAGGAATACCGCCTTTGAACATGGAAATGCTATTCAATCACTGCTCATCATGGGTAATAGGTATTGATGGATCCATTCTCCATGATCCCTCTTTAAAGCCAATTACATCATGTGGCAGAGCATATCTTTTAGTCTCCTTTTGTCTCTCCTGCCCATCAATTTCAGAAGATCCCTGCAAATCCTGGTATTTTGCGAGCAGGTGAAAAAGTTATCTTTATCCACTTTATCTCGTACATTATTTTATAAACCTCTATCCCAATCATGTCACGCCTTTGTCGTCTTTTCTCTAAACTCAAAACAACCCTAAAATTCTTGGCCTTTTGTTGTAAGAAAAGTGCTGCTCCCACATGATTATTTGGGTTGCCCATTTCTGTACCTTCTCCAATACTACAGTATCCTTTTTGAGATCTGGTGACCACAACTGTATACAGTATTCCAAACGTAGCTACATTATAGATCTATGTAAGGGCAATATGATGTTGACTGTTTTATTTTCAGTCCTTTTTTCTGATAATCCTTAGAATACAAATTGACTTTTTCACCACAGTCACGAGTCTACATTTTCATTGTGCCATCCACTGCAGTTCATTCCTCATCAGTTACTACCAGTTCAGAACCCACCAAGTTATATTTAAAATTAGGATTTTAGCACTAGTGTGCATCACTTTACACTGGCATGGAACCTAATTTTCTATGTTAACACACATTTTTTAAAAGATCCATTTGGAGCACTTTATAATCTGTTTTGGTTTTCACAATCCTGAATAATTTGGTTATCATCTGCAAATTAGCATCTTCACTGCTCACACCAAATCCAGATAATTTCAGAACAAAATTAATAGCTTAATCCCAATTCCAATCTCTGTGAAACCAACTGATTACCTCTCTCCATTACAAGAACCATTCACTATCGTTCTACTGTCTGCTTCTAACTGCTGAATATGTGTACACAGAAGCCTGTAGTGAGGGACTTAGCCAAAGGCTTTCTGTAAATCCAGGTACATAATGTCCACTAGTTGGTCAAATGATTAAAAAAGTCCTGTACTGGTCCATAGGAATGTAGCATTCAGCCAGAGGAAAAAAAAACTGGCAGGAGGGTTGATGATATGCCCTTTCAGTGCCTTCACTTGTCCTTAAGGTTGACAACCTGCAGGTGGTGGCTGGTGATCTCCTGAGATTACAATTGATTTCCAGGTGACAGAGATCAGTTCACCTTTAAAAAATGACCACTTCGGAAGATGGACTCTATGGCATTATACCCGAGTGAAGTCCCTCCCCTCCCCAAACCCCACTGTCTTCAGGCTCCACCCCCAAAATCTCCAGGTCGGAGCTGGCAACCCTACTTGTCCTCCATCATATATTTCCTCACCGACACCTGATTGACTGTGGGAATCCCTGTGACAATACTTCACACTCCAATAAGTGCAATTCTGAGTTCTTATGACACCTAATTTTCAATTAAAGTTCTTCAGTCAAGCATACGGACATCACTGTTGTGTTCTTGGAGGAAATCAACTGAATTGTAAATATTTTGCATAGGGCTTGACACTTGAAGTAGCTTGAGGATCTGAGATATATTTAATTGGTGTGCCTGTCAAATGTAAAGTCTCTCTGCTGAGTGTACCCTAAGCTACCCTTTTCCCCATTCCCATTAGTTTAGCTCATAGCCTTCTCACAGCAAATACAGTTTTGCAAATCTAGATTCACATTACTATCACAACCTTAACAGCCCCATTAATTTAAGCTGAAGTCTGAATCACTCCTTAGAAAACAAACTGAAGGTGGCTTAAAAATATTACTCAAACATTTCCATGTTCTTATTAATAAACATGTACAATTTATATTCCTATGCATTTTGCAGACAGTTTGATTTGAACTCATAAAAAATGAGCCACTTCCATGCAGCATGTTAATATATCAACTTTTTTTAAAAATCATGGCAACAATCTGTTGCTGTTTATTTTTATTGTACATTCTAATTATATTAGCCCCATTATTTAATCATCATGTTTCAGGCTGAGTTGCTTGGTGAATGGCAGAGCAAGGAGGTCACACAAACCACAGAATTTTTAAACAGAATAGAATCAAGATGTTTTAAAGGTAGACACACACTGTGAGTCTATGGATAAATAAAATTTTGGTTATTTGCAACCAATAAAATATGGGTTGGATCCAGTCAGCCTTTTTATTGGTGAAAAAAGGGAGGATGGAATTCCTTTCGATCACAAAACTTGCATGTTGATCACGGTACTTGCATGTGACACCTCCAAGGAAGACTGACATTGCTATCCAGATTAAGGCAGTGGCAAACCACCTCTGCTCATCTCTTGCCTTTAATACCCCATGGGGGTCACCATGAGTTGTTTGTGTCTCAACAACATGTTATTCATTCATTTCAAGGAGGTTTACTGCTCTCGTGTATACACGTGAAGCTGCCTTATACTGAATCAAACCATTGCTTCATCCATGTTAGTACTGTGTATCCAGTCTGGCAGTGTCTCTCCGGGGTCTTGGCTAGGAGTCTTTCATATCACATTCTACCTGGTCCTTTTAACTGGAGATGCTGAGGATTTAACCTAGGACCTTCTGAATGCAAAGCAGAGGTTCTTCCACTGCCTTACAGTTGTGTCTTTGCATGACTGCAAGTGTGATAAACTATCAGATCAACTGTGCCACAGAAAAGACTCAAGATCAACATATAATTGCCAGCTCTTAGAACTGTTTAAAACTCCTGTCTAAAACTTAAGCAGGGTTGACCCTGGCAAATATTTGGATGGGAGACTTCCAAGGAATATTAGGGTCATGACAAGGAGGCAGGCAATGGCAAACTACCTCTGAACATCTCTTGCCTTGAAAACCCCACCAGGGGTTGCCATAGATGTGACTTTAGGGCAAAAAAAGTATTTTGTATGACTCTGACATAATTAGAGATGCACTCTTAAATACACATTCATATCCAACCTGCCACTCTGCATGCTATTGCATTAAGAACATAAGAAAGGCCCTGCTGGATCAGACCAAGGCCCATCAAGTCCAGCAGTCTGTTCACACAGTGGCCAACCAGGTGCCTCTAGGAAGCCACAAACAAGACGACTGCAGCAGCACCATCCTGCCTGTGTTCCACCGTGCCCAATATAATAGGTATGCTCCTCTGATACTAGAGAGAATAGGTATGCAGCATGACTAGTATCCATTCTAACTAATAGCCATTAATACCCCTTTCCTCCATGAATATGTCCACTCCCCTCTTAAAGCCCTCCAATTAGTCAAAAGGCATGGCAGAAATGTCTAAATTAAAGCAATAAGGTAATAATATTGATATGTGAACAGCAGACAGCTTCTTTACATAGATCTCTCTTGCTGGATGGCATAAATGAGTTCAAGATTGAAGCATTAGGGTGAAATCCAATACTGATATTCAAATATGTCTACAAATATTGAAAACAAGATTCTGATGATGTGAAGAAGATAATGTCAGCATTCACTGATTCCACTATAAAGACTCCCACTGTGGGCATATATTTCTATTCATATTCTATTGCCTCCCTTCTCTTCACTGTCCATTACTTTCAAATGGCTGGCTATTTGAATGGATTTGTTTCACATCTCAGGTTGGAATCATACAATTGTTTTATTGCAGCTTAGAATATATATATATAATTATCCTTTAAATAAGCCAGCATATGATGTTTAATATACCATGACTGCTGATTTTGATAACTCTCGAGCATGGTATAGCAAGTGATGAATGATCTTTGTTCACTTTCTTCAGAGACTTGAACGTATTTATGCTACATTTAGTGTGAAGATTTCTGATGAAACCTCTTCAGACAGAAAACGGTGCCCTATGGCAGCTCATCCATACAAAACAGTAGGTAGCTGGTGAAATTAAGGCCATAGGATGGGCCTCAGGGAGCACACCCTGTTCATTGCGGTAGTTCTTGGATTAAAATATTTCCTTTCCAAATGCATATGCAAATGAACCACTGTTTAAGGATTACTCCATTTTTACTTTAATCTGTCAAGAAAATGATTTGTTCCTTTCTCTTATTTGCCAACCAACCTTAATACCTCCATTTTCTTATGCATAAGAATTTCATCTTTATTTCCTAAGCTGCAGGCTGAAGCAATATTGGAGCAACTGACACAATGCGATGCCTTTTAAAGCCTGGCTTATGTAACCCACGTGCGTGGCCAACCCTACCATAAGGCAAGGTGAACCAGCCCATTACCGAATAGCCTCAGGCAGCTGGTTTTGGAGTATCACTGAAGGGCAGCAAATGTCAATTATTTAGTTTATTGTTCGGTTTTTACCCTCGTGGGACAGTGCAAAAGAGTGCCACTTGGATTTCCAGCCCCAGGCAGCAAAATATCTTCGGTCATCTCCACCTGCCTTCATGGGTTTTGAATAACAACCTGTTGTGTCCTTAATGCTAGACATCAGAATAAAGAAGCAGCATTGTGTTAAACTGGAGCACAGTTTCATAAATCAGAATCTTTCTCTGGGTGGAGCTGCAGTAACTTCTTTTTCCTCTGTTCTTGGAGTGGACTAGGGCAGACTAAAACAGTGGCCTGGGTTAAAGGAACCGCGTCATAACAAACAGCACACAACTCATTCCCCAGTCCCTTTTCAATGCAGTAAGTGGGAAGCTTCTTTGATTCATTTTTGTATGTGTGTCTGGGGTCAATCTCTAGCCCAGCAACCTGTTCACCAGAGGCAGCAGGAAATTTCTCTGCATACAAAAAATACAATAAAATACATCACACTTTAATACAGATGCAGTGTTTGACTTTATCTGGGGCTTCCAGGGGTGGAATACTCAGGGGCCTAAGCCTCACTGGGTCTTGCTGTTATGATGGCACTCAGCAGAGAATGGTAGCCTTGTAATAATTTGTATTTATTTAGAACAGAGCACTGCACAACAACTTAAAACGCATTCAGAAGGATTTTCACAACCTCTTCAAAGCTAGCACAGAGTTATTGTTTAGAGCCAACCTTTCTATGACAGACATTTGTGATTCGATATATTTCTTTTGCTGTAAGTAATAGTTAGCTGTATGGTGTTAGACGATGAAAGAGTGGTGATCTCCTAAAAATTATAAATTACGTAATACGTATGACAAAATTAATGATGTAAAGTATGCAATGTAGTAGTAGAAACAGAAATAGAAGTTAAAAGGACCAAATATGGCAACAAAACTGGTAACATTAGCAAAATAACGGATGAATGCTATATTTAAGAAAATAAATTAGGGCTTCAACTAAGAAAGTGATGAGAGTTGCATGTGCACCAGAGGAGGGTAAAGAGTGAATTATATTTTTTCTTTTCCCCTTCCCTTATTTTTCCTTTCTGTACCCTGAAAAACTCAATAAAATATATTTAAATTTTAAAAAAGAAATTTTGGTCCCTCAAGATTGGTATTGCCTGCTTGGGCTGGCAGCAGCTCTCCAGAGTCTTAGGTCAAGGTCTTTCAAATCACATACTACCTGATCCCTTTAACTGGAGATGCTGAAGACTGAACCTGGGATCTTCTGCATACCAAGCAGATGCTCTGCCACTGAGCCACAGCCATTCCCCCATGCCCCATCCCGCCCCCCATCCAAATCATCCCATTGGAATAGCATAGGGGAAACCGAATTTTGGATAACTGCATCTGGATAACAACAACAGCAACAATACTAATACTAATACTAATAAATGCCCAGTGGGCTCAGCCTTATTGCAAATTTTAAATCTCAAAACTTGAACCATTTTGTGTTGATTTCTAGATGCAGGCACAAGGCGTTGAAGCTGTCGTGCCTATAGCTAGCGGTGAAGCACAAATAGATGTGATTTTTGCATGCACTATTCAATGATGTGGAAGAAGAGGAAGAGTTGGTTTTTGTACCCCAATTTACCTTTAAAGGGCCTCAAAGTGGCTTACAATTGCCTTTCCTTCCCCTCCCCACAACAGACACCTTGTGAGGTAAGTAGTGATGAGAGAGTTCTGAGAGAACTGTGACTAACCCAAGGTTACCCAGCAGACTTCATGTGATGGAGTGGGGAAACAAACCCAGTTCACCAGATTAGAATCCACTGCTCATGTGGAGAAATAGAAATATGTGTAATTCCAAATATGCAACAGCATTCTCTCAAGTTCTTCAGTGGCAGGAAGTAAGGAATTTTTATGGGGCAAGCTTGCGTCTGCAGAAGAGACAAGAAAATAGAAAAGGGGTTGTTAAATAAAAATAAATGTGTAGAAGATAAGCATATCTGGAGTAGAATAATTGATTATTGGCTTTCACATTATCTAAAAGAATGTTAATCTTTTCTCCCTTGCTCCCCCTCATAAATAAACATTCGACACTGCCCAACTATAATTAAAACTGTGTCTATGGAAGGAGAGCTTAGAAACTTGGGTAGGTTTTTAAACAATTTCAAACCAACAATTATTTAATTAGGCTATTTCCAAAGCTTCTTTGTAATTTCTGATCATGAGATCTTTCTTGTGTTCAGAGGCTTAAATAAACTCCTGAAGAGTGGCTTAGAATTCCGCAGCTCTTTGGCCAAAGTCCATAATGGGTTGTCACGGGCTGCATGATGGGAGGGAGAAAAGTTATGCTTGTCTTCAGAATCATAGGTACTTCATTAAAATGATTGGAAATTTTGGGATTCCAAACACATGCTCTGCTGAGGCTGCAGTGGGAGCTTGGAGCATGCAGCTCCTTGAAACTATTGACAAGATTACGCCTCATTGACCTTCCCCACCCGTAGGAAAGAAGCCAGTCCCATGGTTTGCCATGAAGCTCAGTCACATACTGAAGGCTGGAAGATATCTAGAAAGACTCTGGCAGAAAACTTGTAACTATTGCTTTATACAGGAGAGTCAGAGTGGTGTGGTGGTTAAGAGTGGTGGACTTTAATTTGGAGAACTGGGTTTGGTTCCCCACTCCTCCACATGAAGCCTGCTGGGTGACCTTGGGTTAGTCACAGTTCTCTCCATATTCTCTCAGTCCCATCTGTTGTGGGGAGAGGAAGGGAAGGTGATTGTAAGCCGGTTTGAGTCTCCTTAAAGGTAGAGAAAATTGGGATATATTAACCAACTCTTCTTCTTCTTCACATCAGTATTCCTAAGAAAAGTATATTTACCACTATTTTCAACCCTGAGTGATTGTTTCCAGCTAGGCAATTTATCTTTATTTTTAATTAAAGAACTGATACAGTAATTAGGTCTCTATTCATTAACTTGGTTTGTGCAATAAAAACATCTTAATGTGACAAGATTTTAGTGAGTAATTTCAGGAAAGAAGGGTGAGTGGACTACTAACCACTGCACTACTTTCAACAGTTAACCAGTACCTTACCAACTCATGCTCAACTCTATCTTTTTCTTGCTTATTTTCTTCTTCTAAACCACCTGGCTAATCAGTTTACTGGAAGATGGCTGTACACTCTAGGCAACTTGAAGATACCCATATAATATGCAAGGATTTACACTAAGGTCTTCGAAGAAGGTACTGTAACTGATACTACGCTTTGCTTTACTAAGAATCTAGTTGCTTACACCCAGTCCTGAGCTGTTCTTTTTCTTGTTTGTGGTTCATACCCTAGGTAAGCCTGTTGTCTACTGTAGATTCACCAAGTTTGGAGTGACTCCTAGATCGCTGCCCTGACATATTGACATCATTTGTGGTTTTGGGCTGGAGCAACATCTTGCATTGGTGAAACACCAATTCCCCCCATTTCCCCCACTGACATGTTGAGCAGTGGCAGGGGATGAGGGGGTCTCTCTGGGATGTCTCCCACTACAGACAGGAGATGCACACATACTTGATAGATTGATTTACTAGAATTTAATAATCTCTCTGCCTTTTATCCCACTTGCCTTCCCACCATGCATTCCTGAGGGGAGTGCCTGCGCCGGGCTTAGGAGGCAACACAGTGGTGCTGCCTTCTAAGGAGGTTTCGGCCCCACCAAAACCTCTACCAGTGCCAAAAATCTGTGCAACCCACATAGGGTTGCACGGGAGATATGCCACCTAGAAGGTGATGTATCTGAACAAAAAAAGGGGGTGTTCCCTAGCCATAACGGCTTAGGAGGCCACCTAAGGGTGGCCCTGCCCCCAGGCCAGTGCCGTGATGCCCTGGGAATGCCTCCCGGGATGCCACCATGGCCTTTGCTGGCGTCCGGATGCTGGCAGAAGGATCCGTCGGCATCCTGACCTGGTTCTGTTGCAGCAGCTGCCAGCGGCCAGGCCTTCACGCCAGTGTTGGGGCCACAAACGCTGGCGTACGCTGCCCAGATGCTGGCACTGTGGGCCCTTGCGCCAGTGCAGGCCTTTTCCGGCCTCCAGAGGCCTTTCATCCTGGCTGCTGGCGCTGCTTAGGAATGCACAGCCAACCTCCCTCCCTCACTCTCTGCACTTGTTTATTTGTTGACTGTACCTCACATTGGCCTGACAGGGAGCTTTAGGCAACTTATCCCTCCCAACTTCTATTTTGTCTAAGGGCCCAGCCCCCATTCTAAGCATCCTGTCTGCTACATGTCTTCTACAATGTGAAACATCCAGCATCATCTGCCCCACCAATTGTTTTTGTTCTTTCAGAATTATTGTTTTTATATATATGCAAATTATGCTGATTGAATCTGTTCATTGTAATTTAGCCATTCAAGTTTATATGATTAAATAACTATGAGTTTTCTTATTTTGGTAAGAGCTCTACCTATTCCACCCAAGTACATCAAAATATAGGTACCCTAGTCTCTTGATCTTACATCTTCTCAAATAACTGCATTAGACTTTAGATGTCTCTAATATTTATTGCATATATATGACTGAGAAAAAGCTATCAGGAGACTGGTCTTGTAAAATAATGACATGTAAGTATATTTCTAGAGGAATCTGAAAGTGAAATTGTGGCAGCCAAGAAAAGAAGAAATAGAAACACAAATGGAAAGAGATATTGATATTTTCTGGACCTCTTCCCAGGCAGTCAATTTTGAAGAAAAAGCCTGAAGAAATCCTAAGAATCTTTATTGAGAAAAGTATCTTAAGTTTCAATCTTCTTCCTGTAAATTGAAAATAATGTCATGTGACAAGATCTTGCAAGTCTCTAACTACATTTACGTTGAGTGAGTAGCACTTACAATGGCAAATAATTCAATTGAATTTTGAAGTACAATGTAGCAGAATCCTGCTCAGCTCAGTGACCATGGCTGGATCAATGAAAAGTGGTTGATTATCAGCATTCCGCATGGATTGTAATACCACCTGCCATTTTGTGTGGTTAATTAATCTGCACAAAGTTCCTTGAAAAATGGTAAGCCTTAAAATAGTGTTGTTTTTTAATGCTGATGCAAGATCTTCCATACTAAACTACTAGGAAATAGTAGGTCCACGTCTTTCTCCACTTTTCTTTCCAGAGATGCCAAGATGGAGAGGGACTAGGGTTATAAAATTCCCCAGGTCCAGGTTGTTCTTGGGCATGTGACCAAACCACCTGCCTCATTTTGTTCTTTTTCTTGGTGTCTGGAAGATATCTGTAATCTAATCCCACTAACTGCACCTTAGCTTTCAAGCTGATTTCTCCATTCTGGTAACCAATGATTGGATCATTTGCTCAGGTTGTATCTCCAAGTTCAATATTAATGAATATCAATGCATACATTTATAGAGTATCACAATCATGCTTTTTAGATTAACATAACTAAAAAAGAACAGGCCACTTCCTGAAAGATTGTGCAGTTTTAACTTGCTATCCTAAGGAGAGTTATTAGACTCCGCTAAATTTCAATGAACTTAGAAGTGTGTAACTCTGTTTAGGATTATACTGTAAATGTATCTCTTCATAATGTCACAGGAAAGGCTTTATGGAGAAGGAAAGGATAAGGCCATTCAAGAAGGATTGAGAGCCATTGTGGTCACACTTTAATATGTCTCACGCTCTTGTTCATGTATACCCAGATCTAAGACCCATGACATTTAATATGGATTGCTTCTCAGTATGTGTGCATAGGATCTGTAGCCTAAGGTTGCCCAAGAGATTACTTGAGGCCCACTCTTCTTTATTTATTTTTTGCCTTCCTTTTCTCGCCGCCTACCCAGCACAGCAGAGAACGAATGCGGCATGCTACAGCCCAATCTGGTCAGATCTTGAAAGCTAAGCAGGGTCCATAATACGATGGAAGAGCACCACGGAAGGCTCTGCAGAGAAAGGCAATGACAAACCACATCTATTTCTCACTTGTCTTCAAAGCCCTTTGCTGAGGTTGGCATAAATCAGCTGTGACTTGATGGCACTTACATACATATCCAACCCAACCAAGCCCAACCTTTCCCAGTCAGTCATTGCTCTGTGTAGACTTATGGCACAGATTCTCATGTCCCCATGAAAGCAAAGGAGAGGTATTGCAAGTAACAAAGACTTAGTATCAAAAATAAGTGCATAGAATATTAGAGGACCAAGTGGTGAGGGTGAGGATGGCTGGGGCAGTGTAGGGTAGAGGGAATAGAGAGAGAAGGCAGTGGAGATCTATTGAGGAGGGGAGGCACTGAGAATCTGCTATTATAATATAATGGAATCTGTAGTGCAAAATGACCTCAATTGGTTATCTTGTTCTTCCTCTCAGCATATATGACAAACAGGAAGTGTGGTATCTGGGGTTGCCAACCACCAGGTACTAGCTGGAGATCTCCTGGTATTACAACTGATCTTCAGACTATAGAGATCAGTTCACCTGGAAAAAATGGTCGCTTTGGCAATTGTACTCTATGGCATTGAAGTCCCTCTCCTCCTCAAACCCCACCCTCCTCAGGCTCCACCCCAAAACCCTCCCACAGATGGCGAAGAGGGACATGGCAACCCTAGTGGTATCCTTGTTCTCTGTATTGCATAGTGGAGCAACCCAGCTTCCTTAACTTAAATGGATTATTTTTAACATTACTGAAAACGTCAGGTCAGATAACTTGGCTTGAAAAGGAAATATAACTACAATAATTAATTAAAGGCTTTTCTGTTCTTCTTCGTCTACTAGGTCCAGGATTGCCCTGGACAGGGTTGGACATTTGGTGGAGGCCCAACACTCCTGCAAGTTACCAGCAGGCAAGTAAGTGAAGCTGTTTTCCTCCTACTTTCTATTTGCACGGAAGCCTTGGGATTAGTGTCTTAAACATGCAATACACACCACTGTGTGCTAGGGTTGCCAACCTCCAGGTGGTGGCTGGAGACCTCATCACAACTGAACTCTAGGCGACCAAGATCAGTTCCCCTGGAGAAAATGGCCGCTTTAGCAATTGGATTCTATGACAATGAAGACTTTCCCCTCTCCAAATCCCCCCTCCTCAGGCTCCACCCACAAATCTCCAGGTATTTCCCAATCCGGAGCTGGCAACCCTACTCTGTGCATATATATTAGCAGCTGGTTTTTCCAAAATTCAGCAAAAATGGCAGCTCAATATGTTGCAACCAAGCAGGTGGGACTCTGTGACCCTCTGTAACTCATAGGCGGAAGAACAGTGCTGTAGAAGACATATCTCTATACAAGATTAAAAATGGTTCATATTTAATCTTTTGCAAAAATTTCTACTGACAGAATAATTTAGATATTTTCTGTAGGATTTATTCATTTATTCTTAATAATATATGAAATCTTCACTTTAATTTTATCTCTTGGTACTACTACTACAGCAACAGCATACTTTGTTCTTAGAATAATTGAGAATTATAGCAATAATAGCTCCTTTTCTTCCTACAAAGCCCTTTCCATTTTAGTCAAATTTCTAAACAGGTTTCTATCCAAATATTATTAATAATATGCATTTATTAATACACTTTGTACAACTATAATGAAATTGCAAGGATGATAGAGTTGGTATGTGTTTTATTCACAAAGTTAAAAGATAGGGAATATTTAGAATATGGATTCTGTCCTGTAACTAAAAGTGGTAGTAACTTTAATTTTATAATGATGATGATTAATGGTAATTACAGGTGTCAAATAAAATGTTCTCAGTGCAGTTATGTCATAACTGCTGCTGTACAGTTTTGCCTACATTTTTTTAATATAAGCAATATATCATTATGTAATTTAAGATTACCTATAATCCACATCAGTGAAAAGCATGTAATCTATTATAATCATCATGGCTTGATTAAAATGTCTATAACTCTTTTCAGGGTTCAAAAAGATCTTCAAAATGTATATTCCAATCCTTATCACTGCTATGATGATTCAATTTAAAGGACACCGTGAGGTAATTCAGAATGTATATTTGTGTACATAGTGTGATTTATGCTCCAATCTTAATTGCATTTACTGGGAAATAAGTTCCACTGACAGTAACAAAACTTTACCATAAATATTTTTTATTATTCCTCAGGCTATTTTGGATTTGTAGCTTCAAAAGACAAGACAGGCGAAGCCTTGGAAGGGAAAACAAAAGAAACAGAATACACAACAACAACAAATAAATAAAACTAGATCATCATTATCCAGGAAAGCACAGACCGTCAACTGTGGCATTCATTCTTCTCAATACGCTTCAGTTCAGAAACAACAGCCACTTACAAATGAAAAGAAGGCTAAGAGCTCAATGACTTCAGCAAAATGCGGAAAGAAATAATGTGGCCTTATACATATGGTTGCCAACCTCCAGGTACTAGTTGGAGATCTCCTGCTATTACAACTGATCTCCAGCTGATAGAGATCAGTTCACCTGGAGAAAATGGCCACTTTGGCAACTGGATTATTTCATTGAAGTCCCTTCTTTCCCCAAACCCTGCCCTCCTCAGGCTCCACCCCCAAAACCTCCAGATGGTGGCAAAGAAGGACCTGGCAACCCTACTTACAAAGCCTGTGGAATCTAATCAGGGTTTCTTCACACTTTCTCTAGAAAACTTTTCCAAATGGTGGTTTCCCTATGGAAAATGTTGTGTCACTTATGGCCTTGGAGGCATGTACCTTCCTAAAAGAAAAGCTCTGTAAAAGAAGGTGTTGTGCCTAGCTAAGATGGGAAGTGGATCTGAATATGTGGAACTGCAGTAGATGGGCGAAAAAGATTCAATTGAGTAAAGATTAATACAGGAGTGTGGGGAAGAGTGAAAGTTACGATATATGTATTTTTTTAAAATTAAAAAATTACTCCTTGGAAGGAATAGCCTTTATCGCTCAGTGATTTGAAGGAGAATGGCGTTATATGTTAGCAAATTCCCATGTTCTTCTGGACTGTACCACTATAGACTGTAGGTGGATGTGTTTGTGTGTGTGTTAAGTACCTCCCACACAACTAAAAAAAATCATCATGGTATGATATGAGCTTAACCTATGTTTAATACGAGCTTTGTGTAGTCTGCTAATCAAATGCAACCTAAGCTACTGCTTTCCTTTGTAATATCAATAGATGGGAAGGGCTGCTTGAATAAAACTGTGGAGGAAGTTTGAATTGACCTGTCAGTGAATGCAGGGACATTATGTGAATGAACTGGCATATTCAGAACTGTGGTCCTGTTTAGCATCTGTCCTACTGGGATTATAAACCATTCATTCTAATGATGAAGTAAGTCATGCATTGAAGCAGTATTGACAAACGTGTATTTGTCCTGATCA
The DNA here is from genome assembly GCF_029931775.1 of Euleptes europaea. Taxonomy (NCBI): domain Eukaryota; kingdom Metazoa; phylum Chordata; class Lepidosauria; order Squamata; family Sphaerodactylidae; genus Euleptes; species Euleptes europaea. Next base: position 30,078,144 of record NC_079320.1, on the reverse strand, counting down.
TCACATTCCTATAAAGGTGACGTCTCTGCTTTTTATGATTGAGATGCAGCTTGAAATAGAAGGGGAGAAGAAGGGAGACATTAGTCCTTACCTTTTTTTAAAAAGTGTTTCCTTAAGGAAGGGATAGCTTGTTTTCCACTTATTAATTTTTTGTACCACTGACAAGCTACAGTGTCCCAAAAGGTTTGATTAGACCTTTAATTAACTCAGCCTGGAGGTGTTGTGACCTCTAATTAAGTTTAATTTTGTTTCTTCTGGCAGTGAAATAATGAACTTATTCAAATGAGGTTCACAGCTATGCAAACCCAAAACTGATTAGTACCTAATAATGAAGTATGTCAATACAAGCATAAAAGGCTTAGGAAAATAGATAATTAACATTCTGTTCTTATGTGAATCTGCCTTTGTGTGCTTGGAGGCTATATTCCTGAATGGTGAGTATGCCTATATCTCTTTCAGTCCTAGTCAATAGAAGAATGTGATTTTCTGTGGGTGAAAGAAGCAGTGATGTCATAGTTCATCAGAGACAGGTGGAAATCATACAGAAATTCCATTTATACTTCTGTTTTGACATAGTTCTGCCTGGGCTAGAAGTTGGATATGATTTTTTTAAAAAAACTTTGTTAGTGACAGAGTCATATGGCTGACATTTGAAACTTGCCTTCCTACTGACCTGGAAATAACCAGGTATGGAATAGTAGCGCAAAGCAAAACAAACACACTTTTCATGTTGTAGAGAGTGTCATAGTTCTTGAGGCTTTGATAACAACAAAAAGAATACCATTGTCACAAATGTGGGATAGTAACATCAATCAATTAACATCACTCAGTTTCTTGAGTCAATGACAAAAGGCATGTAATACCTTTTTTAAGACTCAACCAAAATATCACAAAACAGTGTGCAAACTTTTTGTTCTCCAGAACTCTTCATCAATAGGGTTGACAGGTCCATCTGCTCCATTGGCAGGACTTTTGTGGGGGTGTTGCTAGAGTGAGTGACATGTGCAACACACTGATGTAACTTCCTGGTTTACTAGGAAGCGATACGGACACTGAAGCAATCTCTGCTGAAACTCCATGGTTTGAGAAGAGTTTTGGCAGAGATTGCTAGAGTGTCCATGTCGCTTCCAGGTAAACCCGGAAGTGACATTAGCACATTGTGTGGGGCATGTGAATAGCATGCCTCCCCCTCCACCTGACCCTATTTTGCATGCCAACCAGCTGAGGGGCAGCAGACAGCCTGGTGGATTGGTAGGCTTTTGCCTGCCATAACCAGGCAATTGGCAAACCTATTCATCAGGATGGATATTTAAAAAACCCAAAAACAATAGCGGAAGAATGTTTGAGGCTATGATGTTATGGCCTCTGATCTGCATTGAAGCAAAACTCAGTCAAGAATATAAGAATATAAGAAAAGCCATGCTGGATCAGACCAAGGTCTATCAAGTCCAGCAGTCTGTTCACAAGTGTTCAACCAAGTGCCTCTAGGAAGCCCACAAACAAGATAACTGCAGCATTATCCTGCCTGTGTTCCACAGCACGTAATATAATAGGCATGTTCCTCTGATCCTGGAGAGAATAGATATGCATCATGACTAATATCCATTTTTACTAGTAGCCTTGAATAGCCCTATCTTCCATGAACATGTCCACTCCTCTCTTAAAGCCTTCCAAATTGGCAACCATCACTATATACTGGGGCTGGGAGTTCCACAATTTACCTATACTTTGTTTAAAGAAATACTTCTTTTTATCTGTTTTGAATCTCTCACCCTCTAGCTTCAGCAGATGACCCTGAATTCTAGTATTATGAGAAAGGAAGAAAATCTTTTCCCTGTCTACTTTATCCACACCATGCATAATTTTATAGAACTCCCCTTAATTGCCTTCTTTCCATGCTAAACAGCCCTAAGTGTTTTAGCTGCTCCTCATAGGGCAGTTGCTCTAGCCACCTGATCATTTTGGGTACTTTTTTCTGTACCTTTTCAAGTTTTGCAACATCCATTTTGGGGTGTGGTGACCAGAACTGTACACAGTATTTCAAGTGTGGTCTCGCCATAGATTTGTACATTGTCAACCAATGGTCAAACCTCTTCCCTAGCTGGTTTCTTACTCCTAATGTACTTTAAAAATTTCTTATTGTTGGTCTTGATGTGTTTAGTGACATGTCCCTCAAAATTGTTTGCTTGCATTTCCTTTGTGCAAGTTTGGGTTTGCATTTGTTTGCCTCGTTTGGGCAATCCTTCCAGTTTCTGGAGGAAGCTGTTTTCTCTCTCCAATAGCTTCCTCCAGAAAGCTGTTTTCTCTCTCCAATAGCTTCCTTCACTTTACCCATTAGCCATGGTGGTGACCTCTTGGACTTAATACTACCTTTCCTGCCCTGTGGTATACAATCTAGCTGAGCCTCTAGTATTATGAACTTGAGTAACTCCCAAGCCTTTTCCAGAGATTTAACCCTCCTAACTGTTCTTTTCAACTTCCTTTTTACCAGGTTTCTCATTTTAGAGAATTTCCCTCAACTTTGCAACCAGTTTTGTTTATCTTATTTTGCATATCAAACTGTGTCAAAACATGAGTATCATTAGCTGGGTTTCACAGGGTACTTAGCCTCCCCTCATAGAAGCCTTGTGTTTTATTCCACTAGGGGGCATGGGCCCAAAATACCACCACCCCAAGGGCAGTGAAGGAGCTTCATTTCAAACTTTGACTTCACAATTAGCACATAGTGGTTGGACTTTCTGATTTTTTGAAAAAAATTACTTCATTTATACCCCCACTTTATCCCAATGGGGACACAAATCAGTTTATATAATTCTCCTCTCATCTATTTTATCTTAATAATAACCCTGTGGTGTAGGTTAAGGTGAGAGTCTGTGCCCAAAGCCACCCAGCAGGCTTCCATGGCAAGGTGGGGATTTGTACCTGGATCTCCTAGAACCAAGTCCAACTCTAACTATTACCCCACACAGTCTCTTTTTGAACTTTAGATCTTTAAACAAGACTGATGCGGCTGCTATAACAACAATGTTGACATTAATTTCTGACATTACATCAGTGTATACGTCCATAGCACCTAAATTCTGTTCGTTTTCCAATAGTGTTAATATAGCTTTTGAGAATCATCTAGCTGAAGCCGTAGAAAGACACAGTTCTTGATTCTAAAATGTTATCATTCTTTTAAAATGATTTGTTCAAGGAAATTGGACTTTTAGTTGCTCTGAGTGGACTAAGTATTAAACACAGATTGAATAGGCATTTGTTATCAAGACAGCTGTAGCATATGAAATTGTAGTTTAAAGACAGAATGCAAATACAGTTATTTCTGGCTCTGAAAATGCCACAGGTATACTGAAAATATAATTTTCATTCAATGGGGCCATTTGTTTCTGTCATGTTCCAGTGTGTCACATTGTGTCATGGAAGCAAAGGAGGCGGCATCTGTGTAATAGTTGTAAATTAAATTTTCATATGAACACACATGTTTTTCAATAAATGGAGAAAACAAATTATTGTCATACGATGCGCAAAACAGTATTAATATAAATGAGAGAGGGGCTTCTAGGAGGCTGACTGCAGCAGTACTTTCTTTTCAAAGTTTTCTGCCTGCTTGCTGTACAAAGGTCAATAAGTAGGAAGGAATCGAGGTATAAATGAATAAAATAATTAATAAATAATAAACATACCGTAGGGCAGAGATGTCTGAGAATAATGGTCCTAAACAGATCCAATTCCGAAGCTAATTTGTGGAATACTAGATTTCTATTGGAAGCTATTCCAATATTCGAATAAGACACTGTCTGGGAGCCTGTATATGTTATTGGAAGATGGAACTGGTCTACTACACTGATCAGACATACGCGATAGAGAGACAGCCCAGAAAGTTAACAGTCTGATAGCAAACTGGCATGTCCAAAGTCCATTGTTTTGTACAAAAATGAAGGTAATTACACTTTAATCATTATATACAAACTTCTGCTGAAGGAACAAAAATAACCCACATTGTGTATTGTTGTCTTTTATCTTGCTACGGGCCCTTCTGGTATTGCACACATGTTGGAAGCTTCCCTTTGGCCATACTATGGGCGGAATCAATTTCTCTGCTGAGCCAACTTTTGATAGATTTACAGTGGGTGGTGGATATAGGTTGGGGTGAGAACGGGGCACATGGGAGCAATCACACAGTAACTTCTTGACTTGTCAAAATCTGCTTGGATCCATTCAATCCCCATTCCCCATGTGCCAGTTTGGCTGAAAAAGCTGAGCCTCATTCTCTTTTTGTTTGTGAATGATTGAAGGAACTTGTTTTTGGCCTAGTTTCTAATGCCTCGGGCTGGCTCAATGCAATAGGGTTGCTAGGTCCCTCTTCGCCAATGGCAGGAGGTTTTTGAGGTGGAGCCTGAGGAGGGCAGGGTTTGGCGAGGGGAGGGACTTCAATGCCATAGAGTCCAATTGCCAAAGAGGCCATTTTCTCCAGGTGAACAGATCTCTATTGGCTGGAGATCAGTTGCAACAGCAGGAGATCTTCAGCTATTACCTGGAGGTTGGCAACCCTACCAATGCAACAACCTTCGTGATCTTTGTAATCATATGCAAATCCAGCTCTAAAGATACAGTTCCACTGGTACAGGTGCTATCCTGTTCAAACATTTCCCTTCTCTATTGTAGCTTTGAATCACAGGTTTTTAAACCAGCAAGCTCCTGCATGTAAAAACTGTGTTTTGAGTGTCACTATACAGTTAAACATCAACAAAGCACTGGATTTATCAGGAATCAAATGCAGCCACATTAACAATTTGCCAGTTGTGAGTTACAGCCTTGACAAAACATCCCTCTGTGCTCATTCTGTGTGCTTATGACCTGTGGCATGCTGTTAGATGGCTCCCTCCTGTTCTCAGGCAGGAAAAGATGAGCTGCAGTACTTGAGGGGCCCTGCCTTGCATTCAAAATGCAGCTAAACTATGCTGCCAAAAAGGTCAAATGCTAATTTCTCACCAGCAGATAGGAATTAGTGTCATAGACTTGTCAGGGGCTTGTCACTGCAGAGGAGCAGGTGGTAGCAACATTTTTGAGAGGCTTGTCAAACCATGCAACTGGAATGAAATGTTTAAAAGCTAGTCAGGAGATCCCTGCAACAGGATAATTCCTTCCTGTTATGTATGCCCAAGGATGGAATCATGTTTGTTATTTGGAAAGAAGTTCCCATGGTAATGATGTTTCCATCTCTTTTTCTATTGACATTGAATTTTTGTGCGAGATGGTTTTACTCTAAGTGCCACGACAAAGCATTCGCTTGTGAAACGATGGGTTGCTCTCTCCACAGAGGTTGTTTTTCTCTCCATATTTGCAACTCATACCATAGGAAATAAAGGAAGAGAATGGATGTTTGACAGACTGGTGTTTCCTTTCCTTCCAATCAGTACTGCAGAAATAACAGCGATGGCCAAGTTGCTCATATTATACGTTCCAAAGTGCTAAATATTAAGGCTGGTACAAAGTATCACTTGTGAAGAACTTCGGGGTGAAATAGGAAGATTGTGGGATTAACCCCTGCAATCCAGCGTGCCTTTTTCATTTTTTCCATGGCTGTATTGCAGCCATGATGATCTAACTTTCTGCTTCCTCTTACTATTTTGTCTCAGCACAGGAAGAGAGCAAGATTGCCTGGTTGTCTAGGAAACACAGGGATGCCTGCTTAGCTTCTGTCACTGTCCCGGAGCACAGTGTGGGAAGTACATCAGTCTGAAGTACAAAGCAGGAAGAAAGTGAGAGTTTCCCGGTTACCAAGGCAATTTCGGGACACTTGGCTAGTTACCTGTGTGGTGCTTCCTGGCACCAATACAGTGGGGTCATAAGAATGTCTCCATGTTGCATAGCTTAAGTAATGCAAGAATGTGCTCTCTTCCCCAACTCCATACCCTTGCCCCCCCCCCCAATGATGGATGATGTCCAACCTGAAAACCGACAAACAAGGCTAAGAAGTTTGGGGAGATGTTTTAGCTCAGCCTTAATAAAAAAAATACAATATTAAATTAATAGAATATTAACCAGCATCATTAAATTTGACCCCCAAATCTGCAACCGGAGTCAGACACTCAGGTTTGTAGTTTTCTAGTTGTAAGACAGGCCCTGCGAAGTAGTGGTGGGAAGGAATCAAATGTCTTTTTCTAGCATATACAAAGAACAAATGGAAAGGAATGTTAAACATTACATCTTGTTCTTGTAAATACTCCATTAGTTAATCCCCATTCATGGAACACTGAGAGAACTGGACAGAATGACCGAGTCTGTGATGATGGCCTGCATAGAAGCTATTGCTTGGTCAACTCCAAAAACAAGAGAACCCACCATGACAAAACGACTGAAACAAATCAGTATGCATCATGATTTGTTTGTAGACTGATTAAAGAACTGTTAATTGAATAATGGTCATTTTAGTTAACTAACTTCATGGCTTGTACTGCTATCTAAATACAAATGACAATATCTCAATACAGATGGCATTTTGAGGATCCTTCAGAACGATAACTTTCACACTTTTTCAGCACCATACCAACAGTTCACTTGCTGTTTGCAGCAATATTTAAAGTGATGCAAGACACATACGGTATAGTCAAATACATAAACCATTTGTAGGGCCTTTGTAACACTGATTTCCATCGACAGATTTCAGTGCCAAAAGTCTAGCTCAAATGAAAATAAACTAGCTTGAGACATTTGTGAGGGCTGCAATCCCATGCCTAATTATATGTGTATATGTAACTGTGATTTGGGTTGCAGTCTGCATGTTAAGGGTTTGGGTACTGTGTTGTTGCTATATACCTCCATGAAAACTGCCGGCACAAAAACTTTCACAGCACAGAAGGTGATAAAACTATGAAAATCGTCAAGTCTGTGAAATGTAATCCATTTCACCCATGAATATATCAGTTCTGTTTAGTATAAACTGCTGTTGCCATGATGGATTGAAGTCTCTTCAGCTCACAGTAGTGTTTGTCGGTCATGCTGGGCTTATGTTGCTATATATCTCATATAAGGGGCACAAGTATAACCCAAGCAAGACAGACCAGGATTTTGTGTCAGATGAGACCTGACAGTCTTACCTGCCTTCTTATTCTCAGAAAGAAGCTGTGGTACTTGTTGAGCTCCATAAGAAAATGTACAGAGTAGGGCTGTCGATTCAGCTATTTCCAAACTGGAAATCAGCCGAATCAACGTTGATTCGGCTTTTTCCAGTTCGAAAATAGCTGAATCCAAAAACCGTGGGGAAATGCCGAAGCTGAACCCAGCGGCTTCGGTGGAAAGCTGAATAAATTCTGCATTCCCCCGCTTCGACATTCTCCCACCTTTGTTTCCCTAGGAAAAAAAAAAAGCTCTCCTCGAGGGCAGCCTAACTTGCCTTCGAGGAGAGACAACCAACCAGCAGTGGCCAACAGGTGGCCAGAGCTGGGTCTTCTGGCCAATCAAAGAAGGAAATCTCAAATTTGAACTTCTCTGAATTGGCAAGAAGAATAGATACTATCCCCCTGCCACTCTGCTCCTTGTGTTTTGCTGGTGCTGGCTGCTGTGCTAGTGTGTGCTCCTCTTGGGATCCTGATTGCTGACCTGCCTGCTGGAATTGGATCTACCTAACTGGATTATAATAATTCCCTGACTGTGCCTCCCTGCTTCCTGGACTCCCTGGATGAGGAAGAGAAGAGGAGAAGACATCCACAGTTTGACCCTATCACTTTACTTAATTTTGGGAGCTTTTCTTTATAACTTTTATTCTGTGTGTGGGGCTGGGATGGGGAAGCAGATTATGCTCTGTATATTGTTGGGCGTTGTTAGGTGACTGACTTCACTGACCAGCATTAATAAGATCTGTTAGGGAGTGTGTGGGCTACATTGGCCCCTCATATTTCAACCCTAGCTGTAGGGCTCAGCTTCTAACCAACTTTGCTGATGGTTAACTGGGGTTCCTAAAGTGTCGCCTTGCCTTGCCTTACTTGTGTGATTTCTGCCTGTGTGGGGGTACAGTGTACTTTGCTGGTGGTTAACTGGGATTCCTAAAGTGTTGTCTTGCCTTACCTGTGTGATTTCTGCCTGTGGGGGGTACAGTGTATTTTGCTGGTGGTTTAAGGCAATGAGGGTTTTTTTTGCACAGCTCCTGGGGGGCATTTTTGAGGTAGAAGTCCCAAATTTTCAGGGTAGCTTTAAGGGACTCTCCTTGCAAGAACCCCCAGGTCTGGTGAAGATTGGGTTGGGGGGTCCAAAGTTATGGGGTCTGGAAGGGGTTGCCCCCATTCACCCATAAGAATGAATAGGAGCCTGCTCCAATGCTTTCTAATGGGGGGATGGGGTGACCTCTTCCAGGCCCCATAACTCTGGACCCCCTGACCCAATCTTCATTAAACTTGGAGGTTATTGCAAGGAGAGTCCCTTAAAGCTACCCTGAAAATTTGGGACTTCTACCTCAAATATGCCCCCCCCCCAAAGCCTCGGAAAGCCGTGAATGTGTTTAAATGGCTTTAAATGGCCAAATTATTTGGGAATCCCGAATTTAAATCCTAATTTTCACCTATACCGATATAGAGGAATTCGGGATTTGGGTTTCCCAAATAAAAAAGACCATTTAAACCTGAATCCGAATTATACCGATTTTTTTTTCAACAGCCCTAGTACAGAGGTGCTATCAGGAAGACAAACTGTGGAGGGCCCAAAATGTATGCCTTCTGTTGACATTGGTGTAACCAGTATTTGGAGAGCTGAGTCTCTGATGGTATTTTTTCTTTCTTCTACTTAATGAGAACAATTCATTTCTATAGGAGAATGTAATAAGATACTGTTTGGTTAGGGGCCCAACTGGCTCAAGGAACAGAGGGGGGAAAGCAAGTTATTGCATCTGTATTCCATGCTGTCATCAACTTCTATCCCTACATTGTGTCAAACATGGAAATCCCTTGCAGCTATTCACTTTAATAGGAGAAAGTTAATACAATCTATTAATGGGGGAGGGGAGTTATACCAGATGTTTGTAATTTTAAAATATTTCATTCAAAAGTCCAGGAGAGCCAGCATGGTATAGTGGTTAAGAGCTGTGGTTTGGAGCAGTGGACTCTTATCTGGAGAATAGGGTTTGATTCCCCACTCCTCCACATGAGTGGGGGAGGCTAATCTGGTGAACTGGATTTGTTTCCCCACTCCTACACATGAAGCCAGCTGGGTGACCTTGGGCTAGTCACATTCTCTCAGCCTCACCTACCTCATAAGGTCTCCATTGTGGGGAGGGGAAGGGAAGGTGATTGAAAGCGGGTTTGAGTCTCCCTTAAGTGGTAAAGAAAGTTGGCATATAAAAACCAACTCTTCTTCTTCTTCAACATAAGAGAAGTCGCTACCATTGTGATGGCTGTTCTGAAGATCACTGCACAACACCTTCTGGGGGCACATTACTGTGCAGCAGATTCCAGATACTAAATCTGGTTCTCTTTCATTGCAAAACCAATTTTATTGGATAAGCATTAGAACTCTTTTTTCTCTACAGTGTTTAGAACACATTATACCATAAAGTTAAAAACATTGTACGCATAAATTTTGAACCTGCTGTACTGTCTAACGATATTGCTTCCAGAGCCATAACTGATTGGTTAATGCTGGCTAATAAACAGAGCCAAAAGCGAAGCATTCGATATGCAAAAATAAAAGATGAATCCTCCATAAAGTAATTCATGATTATATGAGTAGGATGAAACCTGATCAGTTTGTAATTTTTTACAGAGTCTCCTAATAACAAAAACAGAAATCATCCTTGAAGTTAATGGGGGTTATATAGTAAGAAAAAAATGTGATGAATATAAGCCATCACATAGAAAAGCAAAGTTTAAAAAATCTACAGTGTGCAAGAAAAAGAGTCTGTGACTTCTTTTAAAACATGTGACTAGCAAAACTAGCATGTATTCATGGACAAGTCTTTGATCATGTGTATCCCAAGCTGGAAGTAGGAGTACTTCAGCATAACTTTTAGCCAGAGATGATGCATTTAAAAATACATGTAAATATAGATAGTGTTAACAGAAAAATACAGAAGTTTTCCATACATGTAGCTTCCCCCTCCCCTAAACTGCTCCCCTGCTCATCTTTCAAATGAAGAATCACTATGGGGCATGTTTCTACTCTACAGGGGACAGAAATCTCTCACCTTTCCTCATTAGTGACTATGTATTATTTCAGTAGCACAGTAGAATGTGGCACATTCATCCCCATTTTATTTTATGTTACCAAAAGTGGCTTTTAAAAAAAAACCTAATCCAGATTTTAGCACCTCAGGTTCTTTACTTCCCATTTAATCCCCTTAACACGAGCAGGGAGGGTTTACCAGCATGACATGACAAATCCATTTTGATAATCAGTTATATCAGAACATGCTGCACTGGTCTTGAGATTTTTTTTAAAAAAAAATAAGTCTTTTACAGCATTATTTGATTTTGATGAAACTTTTAAAATCTGTTTTTCAAATATGGTTTATAAATTCAAGGAACCAAATATGTATTAAAGGTAAAGGTAGTCCCCTGTGCAAGCACTAGGTCATTACTGACCCATGGGGTGATGTCATATCATGACGTTTACTAGGCAGACTATATTTACGAGGTGGTTTGCCATTGCCTTCCCCAGTCATCTACACTTTAACCCCAATAAAGTGGGGTCCTCATTTTACCGACCTTGGCAAACTGGGTCCTCATTTTACCAACCTTGGAAGGATGGAAGGCTGTGTCAACCCTGAGCCTTCCTGAAACCGACTTCTGTTGGGATCAAACTCAGGTCGTGAGCACAGCTTTTGACTGTAGTACTACAGCTTACCACTCTGCACCACGATATATATATTTTAAAGATAAGCAAATGTTTCTTAGATAATTTCTTTTGTATTTGTTTCCTCTTTATTTGTCAACATGTTGAGTTAGCCACTTTTTGCTGTTGGTTTTGCACACTTGCTTGAATTGAGTATGCATGTAATTAGGGATGTTCATTCAAGTATAACTGAACCAAAAATATGCCTGGGAAATACCATATCAGTATTTTTCGGGTATATTCAACTTTCAAAATATACCTGGGAATTTTTCGGGATACTGAAAAAATGTTCCCCAAAATTCCTGGAAATATTCATGATTAACTGAGAAGACTGGGATTCAGCATCTGCAGACTCCCGGGGTTTCTATTTGCTTGTTAGGCTCCTCTTATCTATTTCAAGTCTGTTAGCTTCAAGAGTTTGTTTTCTTTGCCAGAGTTGCTCTGTGTCGTCCCCCCGCTTGGATTTGTTCTGCTGTGATTCTACAATTTGACATCACTTCTGTTGGGCTTGAACTGCCACAGGGCCACTGGGTTCTGTTGGGCATCTGTACATGGTAATTGGTTCTGTTGGGTTTGCAAACCTATCTGTATCTATAGATATAGACATATAATGATTCATAGGGTCATCATGAGTTGGAAGCAACTTGACGGCACTTAACACAGAGACAGACAGACAGACAGACAGACAGACAGACAGACAGACAGATAGATAGATAGAGTGTCTAGGAATAAATTATTTATTATTTTTATCCCTCCTTGCTCTGAGGAGTACAGGATAGTATATGTGGCCCTTCCTTCCCCATTTTTCAGCACAACAACCTTATGAGGTTCATAAGGTAGAAAAAGAATGACTGGCTCAAAGACACCTGATAAGCTTCATGGCAGAGTGGAGATTTGGACCCAGGCATCCCACATCCTTGTATGACACTCCGACCTCTATAGAATGCCTAAACTGCATTCCAAGATAAAACTCAAGTCAGCTCAGCTGCTTAAGGGGATAGAATCTATAAATGTATGCATTTATTTAGGTATTTATATCTTAGTCATTTTCTCAATGGGGACCCAAAGCCACTTATGAAAATACCAAAATATAGTTTAAATAAATAGACATCACTACAGTTTAAATCAACAAAACACACAAAAAGAATATGAACAACATACTCTGGTTCTTGTAGGTTATCCGGGCTGTGTAACCGTGGTCTTGGTATTTTCTTTCCTGACGTTTCGCCAGCAGCTGTGGCAGGCATCTGGTCTGGATTCATTGGACTGGCTCACACAGGGTATGAGCCATGGTCTAAGAGCCAAGGGTTTGCACCAAAAGCTTTCACCAGTGGTCTTGCAGAAAGAGCCTCTGACCACAATCTTACATACCTACAGTAAGAAGAGAAACAGAAGTTTATCCCTAATGTTGTGCAGTTGACATACATATTCCCAGAATTCTCTTCCGTTGCTCTTGGTCCCTCTACTGTCTCATTTTCTCCTCACCCGAAAAAAATGGGAGTGTGTTTCCTTTTGATTTTATGGATTAAAATTACTTTTGCTTCTGAATACTAAAATTTCCCCTTTAAACTGTTATAACCTTTATTGATTTGACTTTGGCACAGCTGTCTGTCCATATGAGCAGCAATATGGTTAGTTAGTTGTCTAATGAAAGAAGTCACTGAACCAGGCTTGTACTCCATACACTTGAGTATTATAACTTCCATCTTAAAAAAATCTCTGCCTTGGGTGTTGTGTTTCAGGTTTTGCATCACTAAAGATTTCAAAAGGTGCCCAGGGAGCACCTGGAAGCCACAAGCTCTCTTATGTATCATAGTTCAATAAAGTGTACATGTGCATTTCAATCATGTCTGTTCAATCACCCACAAGATTTTCCTTTTTACAGAGGTTGTGGAGGATTGTATTGAGAATGTGAAGTACCAACTTACTTTCCCACAATGTCTGCCCATCATTAAAGTGATTTAAGTCTTATGCACTGAAAATGTGGAAATATAAAACATTTCGGATTAATGGGGGATAATATCAAATATATTTATGAAATGAAAAAATAATAATGACGCACAAACATTGTTCATAAACTGTTACAAATTGGGGATTTGTTCACATGTTACATCTGAATCTACAAGAGATAACTTGAGTCCGCTAAAATGTAAGACATGTAGACAGAGCTAATTTATTACTACAGCAGCGCATTCCTGACCTTTAAGGGCAAAAGCCCTTAGGAGGCCAGGAAGGCGCTGCGCTGGCATTGGGGCCCTCCATGCTGGCATCTAGGCTACTTACGCGGGTGTTAGTGGCCCCAGCACCAGTGTGGAGGACCAGACGCCAGTCTCCAGATGCCACCGTGGCAGTGCTGCCCTGGAACGCCGGCGGGGCCTTCCACCTGCATCCCACTGGCATAAAAGCCTGCACCGGCATTCTGAGGGTCATTCTGGCATCTTATTGGAGGGAAGGTGCCCCAGTCCCACAGGGTTCATTCTGGGCCCAGTAGTTTTCAATATTTTTATGAATGATCTGGATGAAGGGGTGGAGAGATTACTCATTAAATTTGCAGATGACCTCAAATTAGGAGTAGTAGTAAGATAAGAGACAAAATTCAACAAGATCTGAATACACTGGAAAAGTGGGCAGATGTGAACAAGATGCAATTCAATAAAGATAAATGCAGAGTTCTACAGTTGGATAACAAAAATGAGAAGCATGCATACTGGATGGAGGATACACTTCTGGTTAGCAGTGTGTGTGAACAAGACCTTGGGGTACAGGTAGACTGTAAGCTAAATATAAGTAGTCAGTGTGATGCTGCAGCAAAGAAGTCCAATGCATTCTTGGGGTGTATCAACAGAGGCATAACATCCAAATCGCAAGATGCCACTGTCCCAATGTACACCACATTGTTCAGGCCACACATGGAGTAATGTGTGCAGTTCTGGAGGCCTTACTTTAAAAAGTATGTGGACAGAATGGAGCAGGTACAGAGGAGAGCAACAAGGATGATCAGAGGCCTGGAGACCAAGCCCTACGAGGAAAAGCTGAGGGACTTGGGAATGTTCGGTCTGAAGAAGAGGATGTTGAGAGGGGACATGATTGCTTTCTTTAAGTATCTGAAATGCTGTAACTTAGAGGAGCGCAAGTGGCTCAAAATAATAAACATCAATAACAAAAAACAACAATTGTGTTTGTTTTACTGTCAAATGTATTGAAAATAGACCACCAAAACAAATGAATAGTGTGTCAAAAAACACACAATAGCCTTGCAGGGCTTAGACCACCAAAACAAATGAAAAGTGTGTCAAAAAACACACACACACAATAGCCTCGCAGGGCTTAAGGCAGTGCCAAAAGGCTGAAAATATAGGAAAGCCGAAGAGCTAAACAAAAATAAAGCCTCCCGGGCTGAATATAAACCAAAAAAGATATGGTTATAAACAATGCACAACAATGGTGGTGGTTGTAAGCAATACACAACAATGGTGGTGTTACAAACACAATAGTAACAAAAACAAAAATGCGGTCCAAGGAGGGTCTGTCGCAAAGACGCGTTTCGATCGAATCTTCTTCAATTTGCCGACCCTGAGGATTTAAAGGGACCATACCTTTCTTAGGAAACAGACATTTCATGAAATGTTATGAAACAACACAATTAACAACAATGTTTATCTAAGCAATTTTAAGAAATTAAAGACTTTAAAGGCTTACCAACCAGTTTTAGAGAAGGAATTAGAACTTAGTAGAATAGCTCATCACATGTATAACCTGTAATACAATAATGCCATTTAAGAATGAAAAGAAGAAGATTTGATCGAAACGCGTCTTTGCGACAGACCCTCCTTGGACCGCATTTTTGTTTTTGTTACTATTGTAAAGTAGTATGGTTCATTGGTTCTTGTAGGTTATCCGGGCTGTGTAACCGTGGTCTTGGTATTTTCTTTCCTGACGTTTCGCCAGCAGCTGTGGCAGGCATCTTCAGAGGAGTAACACTGAAGGACAGTGTCTCTCAGTGTCAAGTGTGTAGGAAGAGTAATCTATAGTCAGAAAGGGGTTGGGTTTGAGCTGAATCGTCCTGCAAAAAGTATCAAAAAAAGTATTTTTGCAAGACAATGATTCAGCTCAAACCCAACCCCTTTCTGACTATAGATTACTCTTCCTACACACTTGACACTGAGAGACACTGTCCTTCAGTGTTACTCCTCTGAAGATGCCTGCCACAGCTGCTGGCGAAACGTCAGGAAAGAAAATACCAAGACCACGGTTACACAGCCCGGATAACCTACAAGAACCGATGAACTCTGACCGTGAAAGTCTTCGACAATATTTAGTATGGTTCAGTGTGGTTAATGGTGGATCGCAGTTAATTGAATTATGCATCGCACGTTGTGCACCCTACAAAGTTGAGGGAAGGCCAGGACTTAACAATGCACATGAAACACCATGAGTGCTAGGTTTATTTGAATAAAGCAATGCCATTTAACTAACTTTCTTTCAGCATGCAGGAGGAAAGATTTGTAACTTTCTCTGTAAAGAAGTATAATGGTCTGGTCCTCTCAGAGGCCTAGGCCACCTCCAGGTTTTAAGGCCCCAACCATAATAAAATAAAAAAGACACATGTTGCAGATAAAAAGTTGCTAAAATTATCTAATGCCAAAAAAAAGTATCTCAATTTGGGCCCTTTTTGACTTTGAGGTCCAGGCCAAATGACCTTCTCCATCCTACCCTTTGATTGGCCAAGGTGACCTAATGCATGTTGTGAACCTTAAAGTCATTCTAGTACCTTATATTTGGGGTGGAGTAGGAGAAATCCATTATGTGTTCTGTTTGTCTTGTCACTTTTTTCTTGTTCCAAAGGAGAATTGTGGGGGGGGGGGGACAGTGGGCAGATCACCATTGGATAGCATGGGTTAAGTACTAACTATTTCAGGAGGAGGACCTTTCATTATACTGCTGGATTTTTTGTTTCCTTTTCGTTCAACACTAGACAGCTATGTAATATTTCTACAAAGGTTTAAAGAAGTTTGCAGCTTATGATAACTGGGAGCGTAGCTGTAGAGTTGACAAGCTGATTGGTTAGTTCTCCCCAGGAGTATTTTGATATAGGTTCTCAGGGATGACAGAAAATAAATACCTTCATGACCCTCCTAATTCAGACAAAAATCTCTTCTTGTTTTACTGGGGGAAAAAACGTTTATTTTATTCAGGCCTTGGAGCTGTATTGGGGCTAGTTTGCACCGGCTGTTTTTAGTAATCTTGAACAATTCAAAGTTGGGGAGGTGTCTGTAAGGTTTTTGACAACCACGATGGGTCTCCAGCCAAAAGTGCTCTCACTGAAACCACTTCAGTGGGGTGGTAGGATACTGGGGGTGGTAGGATAATGGCAGCACCTCAGCCAACATGCCCTCTCAGGCCAACCAAACTCCCAGAGCATCAATTAGAGAGTTTTCCCAACCACTTCTTTTCTGCTTTTTGACATGCCAGTTTAGGATTGTCAGGTCTCAAGCATCCCAATGCAGTCAGGATCTAACAGCCACCCCTTCATGCAGTTCTTCACCATATTTCAACCACAAAAGCTGAACAAAGAAAGATATGACACACCCATAAAGGACATGGGCTAGAAAAAACTATGTCAAACATGATTGATTGCAAAAGATTTAAGCATTCTCCCACTGCCATCTTGAAGCCGAAGTTGGGTACAAAGTTCTTCTCCTGTGCCAACCAAATGATTGCCATCAACTGATGAATGCTGCCAACTGCACAGGCTCAAAAACAGTGCAGACTCCCTCATGTAGTTGACATTAAATGATGCATGATGACCCCAGGGCATACATAACCGAAGCAAATTGTGAGCATGAGTCAGGAGTGGCTTCCCAACTAGCTGCATTTCTGTGTGTCACTGCTGGTCAGATACAAAGTATTCAAAATACTTCAGTCATCACATGTGTAGGGCTTGACAGAGACTGGGCATTGCGAGCAAGGTAAGTTTGATTTTCAAATTAATGGTTTGCAAACCCTGAATAATCCCTGGGTGTGATTTAAGTCTACAAACTGCACAACAAGCACATTTTCCAGGTAAATGTAAGTAAAAATTTCTACCAAGAAGTTGACAGCTGTGAAGTTTAAGAACTTGCATTTTCAGACACTTAAAAGTAATTTCCCCATGGGAAGATTAAACAATGAATTAAAGCATTGCAATTCCAAAGACGTTTGCTGAGCTCAAGAAGTTTCTTCTGAAGCAATTTACTGTTTACAAATATGCAAGAAAAGTAACCGAACAATAATTAACGGAGAACTTCACAAAGACTTCACTTTTAGCTGATTGTTCAATTCCTTTTAACAGGTTTATTACATCTGTGTAGCAAAATAAAAGATGGCAAGCTGTTGCCAGCTATCAATAAGAAGCCAGCTTGGATCTGCTAAACTGCTGGAAGAGACTAATTCTTAAAAGACAATTCTTTTTTTCTGGGTGTAAGATGTGGATTTCTAAATAGATGGTGTTAAGATAACCACATTACTGTTAACTGTAGATTTTCACCATGTTCTTAAGTCTTTTTACTTTGAAGCAAGTCTGATAGGTTTGAATAGAAATAAGAATGACAGAGAATTTGGCTTTAAGAATATACATGATTGTCATACTCTGTGAAGCTGATTCATAAAGGGTAAGAACTACTTAAAGTGAGCTCGTTGGAAAACAATATGACATTTCCAGATTCATACATTAATATTGTGGTGTAAGATTTCTCAGACAGTATTTTACGCAAGCAGCTTCAAGGATCTTAAAATGCATCCCGACTTTTGTTTAGGACAAGACTTTCAAGGCACTCTATGGACTTTCCCACATAACGTATGTCACGTCAGTATGTCTCTGGAGATCTGTTAAAATGTAGCGGGTAGAGCTTATCTGAGATCTGTGGTCAATCTGCTGTCTCTTAGAGATACTCTAGGCTCTAAAGGAACTGTCCCTAAAAGCTAAAATGGCTAAAGTAAGACTATTGTACTTTGATCACATTATGAGAAGACAAGAGTCACTGTAAAAGATAATAATGCTAGGAAAAGTTGAAGGCAGCAAGAAAAGAGGAAGACCCAACAAGATGAATTGACTCTATAAAGGAAGCCATGGCCCTCAGTTTGCAATATCTGAGCAAGGCTGTTAACAATAGGATGTTTTGGAGTACATTGATTCATAGGTTTGCCATGAATTGTAAGCGACTTGATGACACTTAACACACACACTAAAGGAGTAATGTGTCTAACCATCCCATAATCCCTCTGAAGATTAGTGGTCAAAATAAAGCAAAACATGCATGTGTAGCCTGGATTACTTGGGATGAGTAACACATGAGGGTGTGAGGATTGCATGATCAGGTAGTGTGTTGTGACTAAGAGTGGCAGACTCTAATCTGGAGAACTGGGTTTGATCCCCCACTTCTCCACACAAAGCCTGCTGGGCAACCTTGGGCCAGTCACAGTTCTCACAGAACTCTCTCAGCTCATGCAGAGGCAAGCAATGGCAAACCTCTTCCGAATGTCTCTTGCCTTGAAAACCCTATGGGGTCGCCATAAATCAGCTGGGACTTGATGGCACACACAAACACACATATTAGAATTTACAAGTGTTCTACAAAAATGAATAGGGGTTTCATTTAATATGTGCTTTTTTCATTTCCAGATAAATAATAGTACAAGATTGTTTTTTTACAAGGGAAAAGGCTAAATTTTGTAGTGAAAAACCCATCCCGCGTAAATGATTTTTCCATTGCTGACTGTTGACTAAGTAGACCTGACAATAGAAAACTCCAGGGCTTTTTGCCTTTCATCAGCATCTTGTCCTTCTGCAGCTCTCAGCTAGTATGAACACAGCTGGGGAATGCATCATCTGAGGAGAAAGCAATCAACAATGTTTAAAGGTAAAACTTTCGAAAAGTCTATTTGAATCCCTCACAGCAATTCATAAGAGTACGGAGGCTTTATGCATTCCTATTGCACACGCCTTTAGGCTTGAGATAATAATTTTATGACAAATTGAATATACAATCCAGAGGCATAAAACATTTTCATTCTTCAGAAGAGATTTGTAGAACATAAGAGTGCCAAAGCTGAACCTGTTCCATGTTATACTTACCCAGGTAGGAAAATTGCTTCCTAGGAACAAGTATGTAACAGATAGTGCTGAGGGGAATTTGGACTGTTACTAGTTTGCTTGTTTTTTTTTCCTCGTAAAAAGAGAAATGAAAAGCTTTTCGTCAATTAAAGATAATAAATTTTTACTGAGAAGGGGGAAATTTGGATATTCTGAGGAGCTCCAATGCAAGAGCACTGATCTTTCACCTCCATGATGTCTGAAAGGGTCAAGAGAGGTAGGCAAGCTTCAGGTTCATGTATAGATGCTGTACCTCTTCAAGTGAGTTTCCTCTAGGAAGCACACACAACAGACACATTCCTCCACTTGATGATTTAGTTTATTTAAATATATTCCACCTTTCTTTTTCAATAGAAGAAATCAACATACCAAATAACAGCCCATTCCTGAGCTGACGGCATACGGAGATGGCAGGGAAGAGGAGCAGCTGCGCCTCCTCCTAAGCCATTTCGCGTACGCTGTTAAACAAAAAGAAAGCTGTTTCGCGGCTTTTTTCTATTTAACTGGGGCTTTTTGCCCCATAGGGAACAGCGAGGCTGCGCCTGCTAAAAAGCAGGTGCAGCACTGCCATTCACAGCGCCGGCGTACTGGGCCGAACCGGGATAAAAAGCTGCCTAACCGGCGGCTCCTCCCCCCAGCCCACCCCCGGAATGCCCCCCTGTGCCGGCGCAGCCACTCTACGCCATGGCCTGCACCATGGAGAGGCGACGCCAGCAAAGGGGCGAGGCACTGTCTCGCGGTGCTCAGCTGCCAGCGGGACTAGCCTCACTGCCAGCGTAAATGTGTGGAAATCCGTGATTACACACACTTACACTGGCGGTGAGGTCACACTGCCTCCTAAGAGGTTTTGGACGAAAACCTCAGGAATGAACTGTAAAAGTAATATAAAAAAATACAAAACATGCCAATGGGAAATGCCTCACTTTCTTTCTTCTGCTAAGCTGGCCTTTGATGGAGTCCAAGAAGGAAGTTGTCTGGTTGCAGTTGGACCAGGCATGTCAATGTGACACACTGTTTTGATAAAGTCACTCTAGACCTTTACTGTAAAAGATAACTTGGGAACAAGCCCTCAGAAATAACCTCTTATCTGGCAAGCTGCTAAAAGCAGTAGATACTTGTTTGCCAGCAGCCCCAGACTTCACAACTCAGACCAGAGATATGAAGAACTATAAATAAAGATTCTTTGGTTACCATTTTACACAGGGCTGGAAGGGCACACAGATCACTATTTCAGAGATGATTCATTCCTTGGTATCAACTAGGGATGCCAGCCTCCAGGTGGGACCTGGGGATCCCCTGGAATTATAGCTCACCTCCACTCTACTTAGGTAAATTCCCTTGGAGAAAATGGATACTTTGGATTGTGGACTCTATGGCATTGTACCCCACTGAGATCCTTTTCCTCCCCAGGCTGCATCCCCAAATCTCCAGGAGTTTCCCAACCTAGAGTTGGCAAAACAAAACAAAACAAAACAAAAAACCCAACTGGTGGCCAGGAGGAATATGGTGACACTAGTATCAACATAGCAGAAGATACCAACTTTCTTTCCATAGTAGCAACAGGAATTTCCAGTCATCCCACTCCATTGTTGCAGGTTGCTAAAGTGGCTGACACTGACCCTCAAAGAGACTACTTCCAGCAGTGATAGTAAAGAGGTGGGGAAAAAACCCAGAGTACAGTAATTAAGTTATAGATAAGACAGAGGGAAGACAGAATGACCGTGGTTACTAGCTGCTTTATTTATTTGCTTACTTCATTTGTACCCTGCCTTTCTCCCCAGTAGGGACCCAAAGCAGCTTACATCATTCTCCTCTCCTCCATTTTATGATCACAACAACCCTGTGAGGTAGGTTAGGCTGAGAATGTGCTGCCGGCCCAAGGTCACTCAACGGGCTTTCATGGCACAGCAGGAGTTTGAACCTGGGTCTCCCAGTTGCTAGTTCAACACTCTAACCACTATGCAATACTGGCCCTAGGGAACTACACTGATAAATAGCAGATATGAGATAGTAGCAAAGAGAATCAAGCTGTGAATCCTGATGCTTAGGCTGTTCTTTAATGTTAACCTCCAGGATATCCTATCATGCAAAACACGAGTGTGTCTTAAATGGGAAGTTGGCCTATTCCTATAATGTTATTCTTAAAATGTGCTTTTAATACCCCCTTTTTTGTGGGGGAGTAATATTATTTTAAAACTTGTAATTATTAAACACTTTGCGGCAGTATAAAGAAATTAGGATTCCCAGACTGTGTAATTTCTGATACTTGGGTATGAACATGCCATCTGGATATTTAGCTACATATAGTGGCTGTATGCACAAAGAAAGTGTTCCTGATACACATTAACAGTAACTGAACATATGCAAACCATGAGAAAGTTATACACCATATGGAACAGTTTCTGATGCTAAAGAAACTTAAGTGACAAAGCTGCTCCAACATATATTGGAAGGAAACTTTTTAACCCCCACAGCATATTTGTACAAACATTTCATCTGCTAAAGTGTGCCTCAGCCCATTTTTAGCATTTTTTATTTCTAAGTCAGAATGTGAACTTGCTTGTGTTTCTCACTTCAGGAAGAACAAACTCCAAGCAACCAGGCAAGTGTTCCTGATATAGCCAATTGTACAACTCAAGGTTATTAGGGTGGTGTTTTTTTTAGAGTTTTCTTTTTATTCGGGTCTTGGAAAACAATAGTATCAGCTCTTTTAATTTCACTGGTTGGGATGCAGTGATATGCTTGTGTAAAGGCCATGATCTCTGGTTCTTGTGGGTTATCCGGGCTGTGTAACCGTGGTCTTGGTATTTTCTTTCCTGACGTTTCGCCAGCAGCTGTGGCAGGCATCTTCAGAGGAGTAACACTGAAGGACAGTGTCTCTCAGTGTCAAGTGTGTAGGAAGAGTAATATATAGTCAGAAAGGGGTTGGGTTGAGCTGAATCATTGTCTGCAAAAAGTATCCAAGATAATGTGCTAATCATTGTCCTGTAAGTATCAAGATAATGTGCTAATGAGGGTGTGGTATGTTAATATGGAACCATTGTATCCTGAAGTGATCTGATAATGTGTGCAATCCAAAGCTAATCTGCATGGCTTTTGTTGACTGTAGTATTTGTTAGTCTGGAGGTTTTCAGGACAGGAAGCCAAGCTTTATTCATTCTTAAACTCTCTTCTTTTCTGTTAAAGTTGTGTTGATGTTTATGAATTTCAATGGCTTCTCTGTGCAATCTGACAAAATAGTTGGTAGAAAAATCAGAAAACTCAGGAAAAACAATCTCCCATAGGAAAGGCATTCTTGCCATTTATTAAAGGTGTCACTGATAGGATGGAGAAACTTTTGAAAAAACATAACCTACAAACAGTGTTTAAACCCACCAAGAAAATACAACAAATGCTACGATCAGCAAAAGACAAAAGAGACCCCCTCACCTCTGCAGGAGTGTATCGTATACCTTGCAGCTGTGGACAAGTTTACATCGGGACCACAATGATTAGCACATTACCTTGGATACTTTTTGCAGGACAATGATTCAACTCAACCCAACCCCTTTCTGACTATATATTACTCTTCCTACACACTTGACTCTGAGAGACACTGTCCTTTAGTGTTACTCCTCTGAAGATGCCTGCCACAGCTGCTGGCGAAACGTCAGTAAAGAAAATACCAAGACCACGGTTACACAGCCCGGATAACCCACAAGAACCAATGAACTCTGACCGTGAAAGCCTTTGACAATATTTTGCCATGTTCTCTACTCCCCATTAATGTCTTCTAACCCCATGAAGTTGATTCCAAGGGCTGCAGGTCCCAAGTAGAGTACTAGCCACATGAGTCAGTAGGGTGCAGTGAGGAGGGGGAAGGAGGGGGTGCTGTCCACTTCTGCCTCTTCCATTAGCATGCCTGTGCTGACAGAAGAGGCAAGAAGGGCAATTTTGCCTCCTTTGTCCTCCTTAATACACCCCACTGATTTCCATGGCTATTGTTCCATGCAGGTCCCATGATCCTGACAATTAACTTTCCTGTCATCTTAAAAGGAACTGGGGAAAGGGGGTGGGGAGAGCAGGAAAGGTGTGCAAACGTCACTGGATCCAACCCACATAATGGTAAGCCAAGGCAGAAGGCAATGTCTCTCCTGTAGGGTTTTGTGTAATCATCTTTGTATTATCCCTTAGGGCATAATCATCTTTGTATACCCCAGCTAAGAAGTGGGAAAAATGAAAGGGGGGAATGGAGAAAAAAAGTTACAGAAAAACTAAATAGGGTTCAACAAGAACTTCAGCAGGTTTCTTTTTTGAATTTTTCTCTATGTATAATCAAGTTGAATTTATATTATTTTCCTAACAGAAACAGTTTTTATCTCAGCCCTTTTATTAAAGTATTGCAGTCAAGATGAAAGCAATGCTGTTTATTTACTTATCATATCAAACGGTGTGAACTATGTATGCTTTCCCCTGAAAATGGAAACAAAGAGCATATTTTTATTTTGCTCCCAATTTGTTTTACAAATGTTACAACTTCTCTGATTCTCTGAGGGTTATGAACAAAGAGTTGAATTTTAATGTTCTTTATATGTTCAGGATTGATATTACTGAAATCTGGCTATCAGGCTTGGGTCACTGTGCTCTTAATAAGAGTAAATGGAGAATCTTGAGAAGAAAACGTCCTTAGGTTAAAAGCTAATATCACAAAATATTATTGTGGCATTGAAAGTGGCCCTGCATCAAGAAGAGTTGGAGAGTTTGGGGCTTTCCACTAAACAAACAAACAAACAAAAATCTACTGTCAGTTTGCAGCTCAGTATCTCCGCATGCAAGAGGCCCAGTTGAAGAAGATAACAATGTCTAAAATAATCCATAACTATGGCTTGAAAAGAAATTGTTTTCTTCTGATTTAGCCTAGCAATTCACTATAGCACATGCCACTGAAAGTTGACTTTTAGTAGGGCTCTTTGCTGGATCCTGTTCTATTAGGGTTGCCAACCTCCAGGTAATTAACTATTAAGTAAGAGCGTGTTGTATATAAGTGCTGGCTAATCTCCAGTACAGGAATAAATATCTCAACACGCAGCCACTTATAAATCTTTTGTTATTTTTATATTTTTCTCATGCCTTCATTTGTAAATAATACCAGTTAACAAAATGCTGTTATAAACACGGTCTACAAATCCTAAACAAGGCTTATAACTCAATACAAGTCTGTTACAATAATAAAGACAGAGTTGATATACTGTCCACAAAAATCTCACACGTCTGTTCCACAAGAAGGAATCATGCCAACGCTATGATCCTCCATGTTGTATTGCAATGCATCTTCTGGAAGTCAGCTGCTCTTGGCTGACCTATAGGATTCCTCTTTTCAAAGCTGTCCCGCAGTTCGTTTCCAAAAGACACCGCGGTGGATATAAACAGCCCAATGCAATATCAACAATGTCAAGCAACTGGTTATATCTTGTTTCGCTGGTACTCGCTTCCTCAGATATATATTATTTCATCTATAAATATAATTTCACATTTGTAATCATTCTTGAAATTTATCACAAAAAATAAAATTATTACAAAATTATACACAATTACTCTTTCTTACCCGATCACAGTTTTGTGATTCAAAATTCCATGTCTGTAAGCCTTGTAAGCGCTTTAGGCTACTGAAAGTGTATACCTTATTATAAAGATCACAAAACATACGACAGGTGTGCTCATTTGACTTCTCTTACAAAAGGTAAGTATACTGATAAACTTAACACTCAATATATAACTAACCTCTATGATCTACCCCTATTATATTATAATGTGCTCCCATTCCATGTACCTTATTTTCCCCTTCTCTTATTTTTACAGATGTACCAATTCATATATTAAACCAGCTATAAAATGAGGTAAGTTTTTTTTTACAGATGTAAGTCGACTTTGAGTAGGGCTCTTTGCTAGATCCTGTTCTATTAGGGTTGCCAACCTCCAGGTAATAGCTGGAGATCTCTTGCTATTACAACTTATCTCCAGCCAATAGAGATCAGTTCCCCTGGAGAAAATGGTCGCTTTGGCAATAGGACTCTATGGCATTGAAGTCTCTCCCCTCCCCAAACCCCACCCTCCTCAGGCTCTGCCCCAAAAACCTCCCACCGGTGACAAAGCAACCCTATGTTCTATATTTATATTAAAGGCTGAAATCTCTGGGTTAGAAAGTGGACAATGGGTCATATGAGCACAGGCCAATACTGTTTCTGGGCTGAGATATACCATTTGCTTGCTTCCAGACCTCAGAATCTATATTGATAAGACTTGGTTGCATATGCGCCCAGAAAGCACTGCACAACTAAAGTACCCATTTCTTCTTAATAAAAGATTTAAATAATAGAAACAAACATCTTTATTGCTGTTATTTTCATGAAATCTCTCAGGAGTTATAGAATAGGGCTGCAAGTTTTCCTGGATTAGCTGGAGACCTCTTGCCAGCAGCCCTCTTCCCCCACTGCCTCTTGGTGGGTCAGAAGGAGAAATGGCGGGGAACTGCTGGTGATGGTGATGCAGTGAAATCACTACCAATACGACCAAGAAATTATGTTACTGAATAGGGGTGATGCGCTAGATTTGGGGCAAATGTGACAGCATTTTGAGGTGGTGTAACTTCTGGGTCATGCCACATTGCTGGCGATGTCATGATGTCCATCCCTCCCGGGCTAGTAAGTCTCCTGCCGGGCGCCAGCTTTGGGTGACAAACCCATATAGAAAACTCAGGAGGAGTATTGAATCAACAAGTCTTTCTGTTTGTTAATATATTAGATCAAGCATAAATAATTTACATACTATCGCCAATGGAAGGCTGTTCTCTTCAAGTTGGCCTGTCCCACCTAATTGTGATCCAATGTTATTTTGCATTCCCATTAATAACTCTTAGAACTGAGTGCACAAGCCTGGCTGTTCATGTCCATGTGGTGATTTGTTCTGTGATTAGCTACCTGGATTGGACTGATACAGTGCTCAAAGTGGAGTAAAAAAAGAAAGTGAGGGCTCATTTTGGCCAAATGATGGCTTGTGGTCCATTCTCCATCTTGAGCCATATAACTGTCGATAACCTATTTACCAAGAAGCTTGAATTAGATGTTTATATTTTGAAATCATTATGATCAGCTATCTGTCACTACCAAAGTCATACTCACCATAAATCAGGTCAAAAACATGAATGAATTCAGTAAAACAAATGTGACCCAGGTTTTTCCCCCCATTAAATAAGTGAGATGGTTTTGGATCTACCTGAAAAGGAGTGATAGAGTATTTCGTCCTATCCCACCGCACTTCAAGCGCTGGTCTTTGCTCTCGCTGTCTCCTGGTCACACCCTTGCTTGCTGCAGTCTGTGCCTCTCTTAATAGTGTCTTGGTATATTGCAGTTGAGTTACTTTTCCCTTCAGCTTCAACCTGTAGAGATAACCTGGACTTTTATCTGACATGGGGCTTTTTTCAGAGTGTGAATTATCTGATGATACTGGGAAGACAGTTCATAACATCTCTGAAATGCTTGATAGATAAACCATTGCATTTTTATCTGTGTATCCCAGAATATATCATCATTTTAAAAAATTGTGATGTCTTTCAATTTTCAAAATTCATTTCTATGAAAATTAGCACATTTGTCCCCAAGAAAAAAAGGTTTCAGTCCTTACAGATTCCTCATAGTCACAGAATGTATTTCTCTAGCTGTTCTTTTAGAACTTCAACATGTCTAAGCCTTTCCCTTTCAATTATCTCTTACAGTTACTTCAGTGTGACATTTCTCCCTTTTTCTCTAGAACACCATATGCTTGTCTTGGCTCTTCTGCCTCTGCTTCCATGAAATGTACCCAAGTGTAGAAGGTCACAGCTAAGTTCTTAAGGCTACATTTGAAGGTCATTAAACTAAAACATTAATTTGAAATGGACATAATTCCTGCTTGCTTGGTGCTGGTAGGGGATTTGCCTTCACCCCTTAGAAGATGCAAAAAGTTAGTCATGGCACTGCTGCAACTTCAGTGGGGCCAGCCAGTGAGGAGGGAGTGCAAACAGGTGATTCAAGCAAGGTGGACCTATTTGGTTGGTGATGGAACCCTCCTGCTCACTGAATACTGGCAGCCCCCACCGGGCGGCCAGTACAGTGCAGCTGAGAAGCCTCCTCAGAGGCTTCCCAGCTGCCGTAGAAGGGAAAAAAGCCTCCCCCCCAAAAAAAATAAAAACAGGGGGAAAGGCTTTTTTCCCCCATGGGGAAAGTGGGCTTGCACCACCTAAAAAGTTGGAACAGGACTGCTGGTGTCCAGAAGGCATTTCTGGTAGGCTTACCAGGTCCCATCAGTCGATCAAAGGGAGGTTTTCTGGGGCGCGCGGTTCATAAGTATATATTTCAGAAAACATTGTTATGATACTAATTATTGTTTTTTATAATAGATTAAAAGGTAATATTAGAGATATTAAACATAATAATAGAGAATTGTAATTTGAATGTAATAGAAGAGAGTAAGATTATGACAGAGATAATGACTTAGAATGTCCGTACGCCGGAGTAATAGAAATGTAATATGAACAAAGACTGATTATCCCTTTCCCTGTTTTCCTTTTCCCATGTCTTGCAATAAAAATAATTTTTTAAAAAAGGAAGTGATGGGGACGCTTCCTTAGAGTTTCAGCTGAATTTGCTAGAACTTCCATGTCACTTCAGGGTAAACCCTGAATTGATGTAGGCGCGTCACATGTGCGCGTGTGCACGGGATGCCCGCCGGCTCTCAGCTGGTCGGCAGGCAGCCCAGTGGATTGGCAATAGTTTACCCGCCACCACCTGCCACTCGGCAACCCTAATTTCTGGGACAAAAGGGGTTTGGAAGGTACCTAAAGGCAGCTCTGCCCCCTGGAACGTCTTGGGAATGCCTCCTGGGATGCTGGCACAAGGATTTGCACCGGGAGAATGCCAGCAGAAGGCCCTGCCGGTGCTCGAGCCCCATGCTGTGGCGAGGCATTCCGGGGCTGGCGGGGATGCCCTCTGTGGTGCCGTAAGTGCCCATTATCCTGGGATAACTGGGCATTTACACTGCCACAGGGTTACATTGGCTAAGCCGATTCCCCCCCCCCAAGAATGTAAAGAACAGTTGGCTGCCAAAGAGGGACAGATAGGAATTTTGGGGCTGTCAACCTGCACTATAAATTGTTCAGGAGCTTTTTTTTTCTCTTTTGACTGCTCTGATGCATCATTTTAAGTAGTTAGGTTGATTGGAAACTCTGTTTAATAGGTCACACTGGGAACAAGTGTGTTGGGGAAGTTTCCTGATCAAACCCCGTTAAGATGATTGGGATCTGTGTAGGACTATATTTTGCTCTTGTATGTCTCCCGTTGATTTCAGTGGGATGTACTGGAAATCTTACCACTGGCTGGTGACCACAGTTTACCTCCATCATCAGGCAACAAAGGATGACTGCCGTGGTCATTTGTATGCATGAATTCATTGAAATGTATGCCCATTTCAGAGCAACTAGGATTTCCATGAAACTTACAATGATGCAGCTAGAGCAAGGTTTTTTAAAAAAAGTCAGCCTGCAGGTGGTATTTGTATATGCTAGTGATGGCTGTCTTAAAAAAAAAATTGCAGATTAAGATTCAAAGAATAACAAATTGAAACTCTGTACTGCTGTCGAGAGTGTAATGTGGGTTAATAAGGAAAGTTAAAAAGATCTCCTGTTTTCAGAGCAATCCACAATCAGTCTTTCTATAATATCTGTATTGATATAAACCCCGAGGGAAATGTTGACATAATGTAAACTACTTTCCACTTTGTTCAACAGGCAGAAAATCATTAAGTAAGCTGTGTGCTCCTATCCATGAAAGAGCAGCACCTTGGATACAGCAGCAAGCTGCAAACACCATATTTTCTTGGGATAAATGACATCTTATTATTTTTCTATTGTGATGGTCTTTTTTATGAATGTCATGCTGCAATTTATAAATTTACTCGTGCTAATAAAAATGTACCTTTCAGACAACTACATAATCAAGGGGGAAAATACATCCATAATGCTTACTCACAAGCTTCCACTGGTATGCACTCCATTGTATACTGTTCTGAACAAAACAAACCTCCAAGAATCTGGGAAGAGGGGGAGAGATAGTATTTTCTCTATTCCACCCTGTACCACACACAGCTAAATTGCAAAAATCTCACTGAAACCAATGGGATGTAACCAGCCTATCTTTATGCAGGATTATAATTTAAAGTTATCTGAATCATTTTAAATGGTTACTGTGGAATATAATCCATGCTGCAAAGCTGCTTTTGCCAAGGGTCACCAAATCTCCACAACTGTCATTTAACATTTTGTATTTTGTAAGCACCAAATATATGTTAAGTGCTATAAAATGGTTAATGCACTTCTTCTTGCAGACTCCCAATCTCAATAAGATATTACATGGTGAAAATGATGATTGTAGATAATTATTTGCACATCAGAGCTTGATGAATCAAAACTAGGGATAAGATGATAATCTTCCAGGTATTATTGTTCTGATGGCATTGATAATTATCTCTCATCTTACTTATGTCTGATCGTACCCAATTTGTGTTCCTTTAGGGGAAAAATGCAATAATTGGTTTAATGGTAAAACAAAATTGAATGCATTAATAGGGGGAAGGGCAGGGATTAAGAGAGCAATCCTAAACAAGAATCCTGCATGAAGGCCTAAAATTCTCAGAACTTAATTCCCATTTCCTGGAAGGAAACATTTTATTGTGAGAGGAAAAATGTGGAAAAACTGGACAACAAAATTTAACAAGAAAAAAAAAAACCTTAAAAAGTGGCCATGAGTTCCTGCTGGATGTACTTGTATGGTCCCTGCTCCATTTCACCTAATCACTACATATAAAGAGTTCAAGATCAGCTTGGACAACAAAGACCCACTGATATGTAAAAGAAGCCACAAAATGTTAAGACAAATAGGAATAAATTAAAAACCTGATGACTAAAAGAGAAGTTCTTAAAGAGAGGTAAACAGATAGACAAATAGATAAATAGATTCCTGAAAAATGGGCCCAAATCCTTTAGGAGGCTGACTACGGCCTCTGCTGGCGCAGGGGCCCACACCGCCAGCACCCGGAAGGCACACGCCGGCATTAGTGGACCCAGAGCCAGCGTGCAGGGCCTGGCGCGCTCCCCGACTGCCGCTCCCCGACCGCTGCTCCTGGCCCCCAGCCTCCAGGCACCGGCACAGGCCGCAGCGACGAGCCAGGAGGTATAACGGCACCCTGGGAGGTGTCCCCGGGGCGGGGCCGCCGTTAGTCGGCCTCCCAAGCACTTTTGGCTTGGGAACGCCCCTTTTTATTTTTGTAAAGATAAACCCTATGAGGGTTGCCCGGGTTTTTGGTGCTGAGCAGAGGTTTTGGCTGTGCCGAAACCTTTTTAGGTGGCAACGACGCCAGTTTGCCTCCTAAGCCCAGCGAGGGCATTCCTTTCAGGAATGCTGTGTTAGTTGTGTGCATCTTTTGTGTTCAGGGTCTGTAAAGTGCACCTGTCTGCTGGCTCAGAAGAGGGCATCCTAAGATCCAAAGGCTGCCATCATGATTCGTTTCAGCTGCTCATGTGTCACAAACATCACCATGCTCCAGGATCCCAGCCGCAAAAAAGAGAAAGTAAAGTGTCCCTCGCTTAAATTGGATCCTCTCATTTGACATTGGTTCTGTTGTGCTTGCCACATTAGCCTGTGGGTCTGCTGGGATTCTCTAGGTCAACATTGTTTCTGTTGGGCTTGTTGGCTTTGGGCCAGTGGTTGCTCTTGAGTGTTCAGCCATTATTTGATTTCCCCCCTTTGGAAAACAATGGAGACAAATCGGATGGCTAAAAGTGCCTTGTTCGGGGATACATATAGTAGGACCCCTTGGTCCAATATGCTTGAAAATTGGGAGTCTATAGTGGACAGGCAGCATTAGATCCCCTGCAAGTTTGGTGTAATTTGGTTGAAAAATAGCCATTCCATCCCTCCCTTCAATGTCCCCCATGGGGAGTAATGGAACATGAATAATTCTGGATTCCTGAAGAAAACAAAACCCAAATCCTGAAATGGTATCAGAGATCCAAATGCCCTCGAATGCTGGTATTTATCCCCTTCCCAAAATCGAAATCTGAAAAATATCAATTTTTTTTTTAGTTGCTTATCCTTATATCAGAACAATATTTTTGGTTGCTCTTTGTAGATTTAGCTTTGATCTTCCTTTCTTAAACGCTGCATGTGTTCAACTGAAAAAATGGAAAGGAAATTGTGTCAAAATCACTCTCATCCACTCTGCTCCACCGAAGCCAACCAAGGAGGTATGTAGGTAGAAGCATTGTCCTAGCTATATATTACTTGCTGGGTCAAGAATCATGAGCCCAAATCAACTGCAAATCGACAGCACTAAGCTAGTATGATATAGTAGTTGGAATGGACCTGGAGAAGGGCAGATTCCTATCTTGATTAATCAGAAAACTCACTGCATGACCTTTGACTAGTCACAGTCTCTCAGATAACCTACCTCAGAGAATTATTTTGAGGATAAAATGAGGTAGGGACAATCATACCTGTCATCCTGAAATTCTTGGAGAAAGGGTGGGATTATTAAAGATCTAATGATAAATCCAATTTTAATGCACATCCTGAGGGAAATAGGGATGTGCATTTAAGTGCATATTTCTTTGAAATAATGTCCTTTGAATTGTGAATATCAATGCACCTCAGAGACTGTATTTAACATTTGAGAAGGCTCTCTCTTTTAGAGTTTAAATGATTATTTGGGAGGAGGGAATGCAAGGTACACCACCTCGAAAGCCAGCTGCTTCAGCTTCTAAAATACTTTAAATTTAGATGGGAACACATTCTCTGAGCACAATTTCCCCTTCCTTTTAGAAAATCCTCTTGCTTCCATTCAGTCTAACTATGTGCTCTAAATCTTTGCTAGCAGGATCAGGGCATTGTGACTGAACATGTATGTGAAGTAAGTAAATAAATAAATAAATAAATAAGCCCTAATTTCTTACCAGACTAAGAAACCATTTTTAAAGTAAGATTTTAGTTCATATTCAGAGTGTTTTCCTATCTACTTAGACTCCTTTCAGACACATCTTTTCCCCTGCTTTGGTACCCAGTGCATTTGCATGTGGGACACCCACCCCACTTATTGGGGGACTGATAAAATGAGGGAGGCAAGACTCAAAACAACAACAACAAACAAACAAACAAAACAAAAACAGGAGCTAGACCCAGATTATGTAGTGAGTTCCTGGCTGAGAGATTTGGACACACAACGTCTGAGGTCATGGCACTATTGAAATGATTATAGTATACCAGCTCTATAAAATGTGCGTGTACAATGTATGTGTATGCACACTCAGATGTCAAGAAAGACAGAGATAGGCAAAGTAAGGAAATGAAAGAGTAATGGTGTCAGGCAGCTGGGTATTAATACTTTCTGGTTCTCTATTGATTTGCTTGGAAGGGAAGGCAGCATGGTATAGCCCGATCTCCTCAGATCTTGGAAGCTAAGCAGGGTCAGCACTTAGAAGAGAAACCTCCAAGGAAGACTCTGCAAAGGAAGGCAATGGCTAACCATCTCTGCTTAATCACTTGCCTTGTTAGCCTCTTGCTGGGGTCGCCATAAATCAGCTGTGACTTGACAGCACTTCACACATATACATGTGAACTTGCTCTCCAGCCAACATTTATGAGATCTAATTTTAATGCCAGCAATGAGGGAAATAAAAGAGGACATCAGAACTGAAGTTATATTTGCAGTGTCCCCCCTCAATAAATATGAGTAATGTTTCATATACAAATTGAGTTATGTAGGGAGAGCTGCAGTGTGCTTCTTATTTTGCTTGAGCGGACTGCCTCATTTCCCTCCTCCAGAAATGGAAGTGTGTTAGCTCACTTTAACACTTGTAACTGGCTTATGCTTGAAGTGATACAATAGGCTGTAACACCACAAAGCTAGGTGCTATAAAAACATAATGACCTCTTGCCTAGTCTTAGCGCTTTCATTCAAGCACTTCTGAAGCAGCAATAATTTGATATTCTGCAGTGTTTTTAAAATGCAATCCAATGAATTTTTATTGGAGAGACTCTGACTAAATAGCTATTGCAATAGTCATTTGAGAAAGCTGTTTAACTGCAGACTGTAAATGAATTTGTGCGCAGGAACATCCGTCCAGAAAAAAGGACCATTTTGATGCTTTGCAAGAACTGTAAATGCATCTTCAGCACTGAAGTATATTTCCGTTTGTTCAAAAAAAACCTTTCAAGGTCACTAAAATGTTTTTATGACCTTAACTTACATGCTTCTGGTATTGTACTAGATCTGCCTATGCTCTCCAAGCAGATATTCCATTACAAATATTTGAGTACTTCCAAATCCCATGTGGTTTCATATTGTTAAATGTGCATCTTCCTGGTTCACTTTGGTGACCCCAGTCAGATGAATTCAGTAGCATTTGGTCTCTATTTAGATCTCCTTAAGGAATTTTGGGGTGAGAGTTTACGGGGGACATGCCCAGCTTGGAGGCTGTCAAGGCGTCATCACTCCCAAGTGATGGAGACCACACAGTGGTTGATGCACAAGTGGAATCCTTCAACCTACCATCCCATGGTATCTCCCCCACCCAGCAGGTGGGCTGGGCCAGGATGGAGTACATCAGATGGTAGGCAAGTTGGCTGATGCCAGGAACTTTTGCTCCATGCTGTTCCTTGGCTCTGTCAGCTGCTGTATCAATATGTTGTGGCCATTTTCATTCCAGAGAGTTGTCTGTGTCATTACATATGATCATGGAGTTTTGGGAGATGCTTTGCCGTCTCTTCCCCTCCCCTTCACCACAAAGAGAGCTTTGACTCTTGGAAGCTTATACCTTGAAAATCTTGTTCCTCTCAAAGGTGCTGCTGGACTCAAATCTTACTGTTAGTATTTTGTTCCTGTTTCCAAACTCTGGCAGCAAAAGTCCATTATGAAGAGACTGGTAACACAACCAAACAGAACACAAGTTTACACAAGTAAACAGAAGCACAGAAAGCATTTGAAGAAGAAGAAGAAGAAAAAGAAGAAGAAGAAGAAGATGTGGTTTTTATATGCCAACTTTCTCTACCACTGAAGGAAGAATCACACTGGCTTACAATCACCTTCCTTTCCCCTCCCCACCACAAACATCCTGTGAGGTAGGTGGAGCTGAGAGAGCACTAAAGAGCTGTGACTAGCCCCAGGTCACCCAGCTGGTTTCATGTGTAGGAGTGGGGAAACCAACCTGGTTCACCAGATTAGCATCCGCTGCTCATGTGAAGGAGTGGGGAATCAAACCCGGTTTTCCACTGCTCCGAAGTACCGCTCTTTAACCACTGCACCACGCTGGAATTCCTCAGATGGAGGTAATTATATTTCAGTGATTGCTCAATCCTTCTTTTCTGTAGTTTACAATCCTTCTTTTCTGTAGTTTGTAGGGGAAAGCCTCCTAAGTGCATAAGGATCTGATTCATATAAATGGCTGCTACACTGTAGGTTGCATGTTAGGAGAGCATTTAGTCCCAACAAGAGTATAAAAACTTAAAACTCTATGACTCTATTATTCTATGGTAGACTGGTTTTATCTGACTAAAGATCCATCTGGTCCAGAATCCTGTTTCCCACAGTGGCCAGCTGATTCCCCCAGAAAGTCCACAAACAGTGCAATTCTAAGGGGGGGGGGACAGCTTAGGAGACAGTGTGACCCCAGCACTGGGGTAAATGTCCCTTGCAGTGGTGTAGGGGGCATTTACGCTGGCGCTGGACCACTTATCCAAGCGCTGGGGAGCAACACAGCAGTGCCACACTTGGGCATCATTGTAGCTGCGGCGGCAGTGCACCTCAAACACAGAGGCTTGCGCCAGTGGCAAAAGGGCATTCCTGGGGGCAGGCATTAGGCAGCTCCCTGAGCCCTTTCAGGAATGCCTACTTTTGCCAGTGTGAACTTGCATTGGCAAAACTGATGGTGCAGCCCATGGAATTGCATACAGCAGTTCCACGGGGGTTGGGGGGAGCATTCCTTTTTGGCTTGCTGGCCATGGCGCAGCAAGGAACTCAGGAGGCAGCTCAGCTGCTCCATGGCTGTGCCATCCCTGGCCACAGTGCAACTACCCCCCCATTAGGATTGTGCTGCCCAATGACACAAATCACAAAGCACCTGTAACTATGGAGATCTCCTTTGGTCATCATAGCTAACAGCCATTGATTGATGTATGCTTAATTAACTGAGTCAATAGGTCACTTTCATGACCTTGATATCCTACATCTTTAAATGAGAACAGAAGAACTATGTCATTGTTCTTAGAAAACTACATCATGGAAAGAAGAAATGTCACTTTTTCATTTAGACATGGTGGTGGGTGTAGTGGTTAAGAACTGTGGTTTGGAGCGGTGGAGTCTGATCTGGAGAACTGGGTTTGATTCCCCACTCCTCCACATGAGCAGCGGAGGCTAATCTGGTGAACTGGGTTTCCCCACTCCTACACATGAAGCCAGCTGGGTGACCTTGGGCAAGTCACATTCTCTCAGCCTCACCTACCTCACAGGATGTCAGTTGTGGGGAGGGGAAAGGAAGGTGATTGTAAGCCAGTTTGATTCTCCCTTCAGTGGCAGAGAAAGTCAGCATATAAAAACCAACTTTTCTTATTATTATTATTTCTATTCTGTGATATTCATCACACACAGGGATTGAAAGGAGGGAAGGTAGAAGCAATTGATGGCTAAAGAGTAGCTTCCATTCATGTTCCAACAGAGCACTCTTAATTTCATTCCAATCCAATAGTCAGAGGTGTTACTTCCTCCCAGAACTGCATATCTTTGTTTTCTAAAATAACAGAACTTCTTACAGTTGCTCATATATTTTCTGTCCTCAGTGGTTCCTCTGCAGTTACAATAGCACTTGCATCAAAGCAAAAGCATAATTATTGTCCAGAAGCTCAATAAAATCTTGTAGAATTAAATGACAGAATATAGCAGTGTATGTGATGGATCTGGCTTTGGACTGGTATTTATTTCTGTTGAGTAAATATTTCTGTTTAGTATGATTCAATTTTATTTTTGTTACACTTTTTTTGGGGGGCCTATAATAAAATGCCTGGATGGTTTCCTTGAACTCTTGGGATAGAGCAAGTGTAAATTTGACACAAATAAATAAATAGTATATGAATCAGATGATTGCATTCATGACTTTGGGAAGATGAGAACTCCTCTGTGTATGTTTTGTGTCAATACCATGGAGAATGATTACGATGATAAGATGCAGCAATACGGATCCTCCTACAGTTTCTTCAGTCAGTAAACTCATGCCTTTTTACAATGCAATAAGATCTACTGCCATTATTTCAAAGTGTAAGCTGATTTAGATGCATAGGCTAGGCAGTTCATCGTGAATTTATTACTCTCTAGTGCAGTACATTGTTTCCTGGCAGCTGCTGTCATGTTTCTTTAACATATGGTACTTTCCCTCTCTACTACTGGCATAGCAAAAGGAAAAAAAAGAAACTCTCATTATACCTGTGCTTGTGACACAGGGACAATGCATGTTTTATAGATCATATTAGTAGAAGGAGGTGATACATATCAACTTACCAATGAGTCCCATTAAAGGACAGGTCAGCATCCAGTGTCCTCATCACAACGAACAGTATTTTTACATTCTTCACTTTCATCTTCCTATTTAAGAATGCTATATTATGTTGCTGCTGCTGCTGTTATATCATCAACAGGCATGAGTAATCTGCAGTTGCAGCCTTTAAGATAAGTGGCATACTGTAGCTAGATGTGCATATACTAGTCATACATGTCTTCCATAACAAGCAATGGACATACACGTTGCAATGTCAAGGGCTCATGGGAAGGAGAACATAAAAACATGAAAAAGGCCATGCTGGATCAGACCAAGGCCCATCAAGTCCAGCAGTCTGTTCACACAGTGGTCAAGAAGGTGCCTCTAGGAAGCCCACAAACAAGATGACTGTAGCAGCATCCTGCCTGTGTTTCACAGCACCTAATATAGTAGGAATGCTCTTGTGATACTAGAGAGAATAGGTGTCAAAATGAGTATTCATTTTGACTAGCAGCCATTGATAGCCCTATCCTCCATGAACATGTCCACTCCCCTCTTAAAGCCTTCCAAGTTGGCAGCCATCACCACATCCTGGGGCAGGGAGTTCCACAATTTAACCATGTGTTGTGTGAAGAAATACTTCCTTTTATCTGAGAGCCAGCATGGTGTAGTGGTTAAGAGCGGTGGTTTGGAGCGGTGGACTCTGATCTGGAGAACCGGGTTTGATTCCCCACTCCTCCACATGAGCAGCGGAGGCTAATCTGGTGAACTGGGTTGGTTTCCCCACTCCTACACACGAAGCCAGTTGGGTGACATTGGACAAGTATTTTGCTCCTCAAGTGAGAAGCACCTAAGGCATTGCTCTAAACCTGACCAGTGGTGGTGCAGGTCCAGGAGGCCGTGACAGACAAATGCCATGTATAAAAAATGCTAATAATCTTTTCCGATGAGCCCTGCAGGTACTTCAGGAGCTCTCTTTGGATCTGGTGAGCATCCAGGAGGTGACAATGTGTATTGCCTCCTCCCCTGCTGTCACTGAGTGGGAGGAAACTGAGCTACAGAAGTGTGCTGGTACCCTTGCCTCACTGTAAAAACTCAAGCACTCGCTGTTGGTTCATCAGTGATCTTGCTGCAAGAAAAGGTTCCCGACTTACCGGGAGGCTGATTTGTTGCACCAGGTGGGGCGGGGGGGAGGCAGAGTGGGAAGGCGGGAAGGTGGTGGCCGTTGGCTGGGGCGGCTGTGCTTCGGGACGGCTGAGCTGGCTCCTGTCCCGGCTGCGCGGTTCTCCGGCTGCCCGGCCAATCTGCTCCCGAGGAAGGTTTAAATTTGAACCTATCGGGTGAAGGAGGCGTGGCCGGGGAGGAGCAGGCAGGGCAGGCGAAGGAGTGAAGTTTTCACTCTGGTCCGTCTGCCCAGCATAAAAGTGGGGCTTGGGCTTCGACTGAGCTCAGTCGTCGCCGGCTTTGTCCTGTCCCTCCCTCCCTTGGTTATTGGTTGTTGTTAGTTTATTATGCTTAAGTCACAACTATGGTGGCGGCGCATGAGGCTGGATTTAATTAGGGAGGAAGCAGCCTGCGTGCCCCTTCCCCTCCCATTGGGGATCCCACTAAGGGATTTTGTGGAGAGGCTTGTTTCAATCATGCCCAGCTTGGGGGGCAAGGGGTCAGCCTCTCCCAAGTGGCGGGGGACCACCAAGTGGCAGAAGCCCAGGTGAGTTCCTAGTACCGCCACCCCGGCTACCCCGTGGGCTCGCTGGGGGTAGGGTTGGCTCTATTGTCTGCATTGGGGTCGGACTTCGCCTTAGATCCAGTACTTATGCTATGCCAGAAAGCATCATCACTGTTGCCAAATTAGTTGTGGCCATATTGTCCAATAAAGAATTTTTCTCTTTGTTAATAATAAAAATGTTCTTCTTAACAAAATGTTGTTCTATTACTTAAGTCTCTGCAATTCCCTCCACACACACTTGGCCCTGGGGCAGCAAGAGATTCTGCTACTTCCCATTGTATGCTGGGTTGTGAGATGGTCAGGCAAGCACATTCAGTCATATATGATGTCTTCTTTGGGAATACAATCTATATAAGCTTCAATAAGCTTTCTCCTGACAATGGACCCAAAGCAGCTTTCAATACCTTGCCCAATCCTTATTCTGTAATTTAAGGAAAGACAATCATGAGAATAGTAGAGAATGAACATAAATGGTTACAAAAACACTGTTACAGTGGTGTTGACTAAAAGTGCCAAGCTGGAAGTCCCATTTTTAACTTCTGTTGTTCCTATTATACTGCACCTTCTGCTTCCCCTAATATTCAGTGTGGGGGAGTATATACAGTGATAAATGCTATGAGCTGCTCTAAATGTAACCAGAGGCTGTCAACAATACTCTTTTAAGTCAGTGGTATAAGAAATGTTTTTGCCAGCTATAGAAAACCTTGCTATATCATATACAGTATTCCATTCTCTGTGCAAGCCCATAATGTTCAATAAATCACTGGCTGAATGTTCTCATTTGGTGATATAAAAAGAGTATGTTGCACCTATGGAGGAAGCAAATAATTTTTTTGAAAAATTGGTCTTTTAAGCTGCACTGTGTCTAACAATTCTTATAATCTTAGTTCAT
The DNA here is from genome assembly GCF_029931775.1 of Euleptes europaea. Classification (NCBI taxonomy): domain Eukaryota; kingdom Metazoa; phylum Chordata; class Lepidosauria; order Squamata; family Sphaerodactylidae; genus Euleptes; species Euleptes europaea. Next base: position 30,038,984 of record NC_079320.1, on the reverse strand, counting down.
CCATCCAGATAAAATGGTATCCATTTCCTTTTTTAAATGTCAAATATGTAATATATATTTTAAAATACAGAGGATACCTTCGAGTACATGCTAATGTACTCCCTTCAATTACATTTTATGATTATGACCTTTATTGCAACAATAATTTAATGTTTTAATTAAATCTGCAACCGTTTTCATTTCTACAAGATGTCCTTCATTCCGCTGTACTATAATTTAATGAAGTGATTTTCAATAACAATCAGCAATATTCATATATAAATTTTAATGTTCCTTTTCCAAGGACTAAGCTTATCTTTTATGCTTCAGAACAATTTTGGGTTTATTTCCACAGCAAGTAGAAAAATTAAGCCGTCAACTCTAGTTCAATCAAATACTTTAAAAAAAAAAAAAAACTGAAAGTCAGTCAGATGTAAAGATGTGGATTGTTAAAAATTGACACAGAGAAAGAAATTTAGTAAAATAAACTTAATATATAATTTGAATTCCACATTTCTGTGCAGCATGAGCAAAACTCTGATAATTATATTACTGGACTTGACTGTCTTCAATATCTGAAGCTCAGATGCAGATTTAATGTTAATTAGCACAAATGTAATACTTGAAGCATGCTTAAAAATTCATGCGCTAGAAGAAATCAGATGACATTTAAAATGTTTGGTAAACATTTTAGCAAGCCTTTGACAATATTATGATATTTTCTTTTAGTACCGCATACCAGTACTGCATTATGCATTTCTAACATTTTTGAAAAATATACAAAAAGAAAGAAAAACCAATAATCAAAGTTTAATATCCCATTATCTGGATTACCAATATTTTGGTAATCTAATTTTCTTTATCTAATTTAAATCCAGTTTTTCTCCCTAAGGGGGACCAATGTGGCTTATAATGGGGGGGGGGAGTGAGCTGCTCTGCATTCAGAAGACCTTCTCTTTGTTTCTATTATATTCTATGATTTGGGGGGTATTTTTGTTTGTTTTGCTAGTGGATCTTGCTTGCAGCTCTTGACTGTGAGCCTCAGAGTGAGCAAAAGGGCAAGAGCCCTTTGGCTTTTGGCCTTCAGCTCACATCTCTCAGCACACCCAGGCTTTAAGCATTTGTAGCAGAGGTGGAAAAAACCAGTCAGGTCTTACACAGCTGCTGCTAATCAGCTATCACAGTCTTCACTTCATCCTCCCTTGTCTCTGGGCATACCCAGACTTTAAGTACCTGTATCAGAGGAGAAACAAATTCACTCAGGTTTTATACAACTGCTGCTGGCCAGGTAGCACAGTCTTCTCCACTTCTTCCCAGCCCTACTGTAAATAAAATTGGTTGAAATATTAATTCTTACCAATTAATTAGTTCTAATGCCCTGTGACCAGTGGATGATCAAGCCACTGCTCCTGGGGGGAAGGATCATCAGAGAAGGAACCCTGAGACCCAGGGTTGCCAGGTCCCTCTTTGTGAAGGTTTTTGGGGTGGAGACTGAGGAGGGCAGAGTTTGGGGAAAGGAGGGACTTCAATGCCATAGAGTCCAATTGCCAAAGTGGCCATTTTCTCCAGGGGAATTGATCTCTATCAGATGGAGATCAGTTGTAATAGCAGATCTCCAGCTAGCACCTGGAGATTGGCAACCCTATCTACCAGTGTCACCTTTCACTACTGCTGCTGACATGTGGCTATCCTTCAAGAATTCCTCCACCCCCACTGAAACTGTCTTTTCTACAGATACGGGCGTTGATCCCTGATGGGGGTGGATGCATCTTAGTCTGGTGTCTCAACTGTGACTATTCCACCTTGAGTGACTTTGCTAGGAGTTTAGCCTCTTGAGAGAGTTCAAACTCCTTATGGTATTGCTCTCAGTTTCCCTGACACACAAACCCTTTCACCACGTTAAGCTGTGTGTCTAAGAGGGGGTTAAAACAGTACCACCATCTTTATTTATTCATTAATTTTAATTGTCTTATTATCTAAATACATTCACAGTCATGCACAATAAGACTCTAAATCCATACAGAATATTAAAATAATAAAGTTACAAATTTTTAAAAAGCCAAACAGAGCAAAAAAAAAACCATGTCAAGTACTTAAAAGTTCTGAATTAAAATGCCTTGGGAAATGCCTTGAATGCATACCTAAAATTAAACATGATATATTTGACACCATAATCCACATGATATCTTTGATTAAGTGACTTGGAATATTAAAAGAGCTGAGAAAATGCTTAGCATAGGTCAGAGGATAGAAAAAATATTTCCAGAGGGTTGCACAAGATCATCTCCACTGGGAGATGTTTCTAGCTACTAGACTGGATGATTTGGGGGAAATGAAGCTAAAGGAACAACTTCCCAATAATGGATTTTCCAAGTAACGTTCAAGCCATGAAGCCAACATAATATTTTGCAAGACGATTTAATGTCAAAGTCAAATATTCCCTTGAGATGTGGAATATCAACAAACTTTGCATTTACAGCTTCATTTCATCACCTCATTGAAGATTTCCCAAAGGACTAAGTGATTTCTTCATATAAGGAAGTAATATTCTAGTAGGTCTTGAATATTGATGCCTTAATCTGCTATTAATAGGGAAACATAAACTTTGACTGTTAACTTTATTAATTTTTCAAGCTAAAAATTTGCAGAGGCATATTGAGCAAGGACAATACCATTTGTATAATTATTCTGGCACAGTGAGCAGTGCTTAAGGTGTTTTGTGGCATTTGTTTTATGTACAAATATACTGCTAGAATACATGTAAAGGAACACAGGCACTGCTACTGAGAAGCAAATTTGCCACCTCCCGTCAGATCCCCATAGAACAGTGATGGCGAACCTTTTAGAGACCGAGTGCCCAAACTGCAACCCAAAACCCACTTATTTATTGCAAAGTGCCAACACGGCAATTTAACCTGAATACTGAGGTTTTAGTTTAGAAAAAACAACTTCCCTGGACTCCCCGCTGGGCAGCAGGGAGTCCAGGGAAGGGGGCAGGGCCTTTGAACTGTTCCACGCTGCCTGCCAAAACTGCATTAGAACAAAAACTGCATTAGAACAAAAACTGCATTAGACCTAATATAGCTGGGAACCAGACATCCATAGTGGTACCTTCACATTCAGAGGCAGTCTACCAGTTGTGGGAGGGCTGTCTTCTCCATTCTTGAGGAAGTCCTGGAGAGACCTAGCAGGCATTTGCTGGAATCAGGAAAGTTTTCAGGGAGGGACGGAGGGAGGAAAAGGAAAGGAAGGAAGAGCTTTCTGGCCAGGGAAGGAAGGGGGCTTCTGGGCTGGTGAGTAGGGCGGCAGCCACCTCGTGCGCCAAGGAAAGGGGTTTTTGGTGGGGAAGGGGGCTTCTGGGCCAGCATGAGAGGCAGCTGCAGCCTCGCAAGCTGAGGAAAGGGGCTTCTGGTGGGGGGGGGAGAATGAGGCTTCTGGGCCAGTGAGCTGCCACCTTGCGCGCCCAGGAAAGGGGTATTGGAGGGAGAGGGGAAAGGGGGCTGCAGGGCAGCTGCCTTGCGACCCAGGAAAAGGGTTTTTGCCCATGGAAGGCACCGAGGGAGAAAGGGAAAGGGGCTGGAGGGCTGGCTCGCGAGGCGGCAGCCGCCTCGTGCGCTCTGCAAAGGGGTTTTTGGCCGGGGAGGGGGGGAGGGAAAGGGAGAAGGGGGCTGGAAGACGGCACCCGCCTCGTGCGCCCTGTAAAGGGGTTTTTGGCAGGGAGAGGGAGAAGGGGGCTGCAGGGTGGCAGCCGCCTCGTGCGCTCTGCAAAGCGATTTTTGGCTGGGGGAGGGAGGGCGGGAGGGAGGGAGAGACGGGGGCTGGAAGACGGCAGCCGCCTCGTGTGCCCTGCAAAGGGGTTTTTGGCCAGGGAGGGGGAGAGGGAGAAGGGGGCTGGAGGGCGGCAGCCGCCTCATGCGCTCTGCAAAGCGGTTTTTAGCTGGGGAGAAGGGGAGGGAAAGGGCTCGTGCGCCCGCAAAGGGGTTTTGGCCGGGGAGTGGGGGAGAGGGGAAAGGCTGGGCGGCGGAGAGTCCAGGGAGGGGGGTGGGGCCTTTGAACTGCTCTGCGCTGCCTGCAGGCAGCGCGGAGCAGTTCAAAGCTGGCGGCTAGGAGGGCAGGGGCCCCCGCCCAGCTGAGCCGTGCGTGCCAGCAGAGAAGGCGACGCGTGCCGGAGTTGGCACGCATGCCATAGGTTCGCCAACACGGCCATAGAATCTGTCAATTCACAACAGCAACTTTCTCCATCTCTCTTTGTCTCTCACAGAAACTAAAATTGGGCCTTCTACAATGTCTGCCTAGTAAACATTGTGTTGTGATGTCTCCCCATGGGTCATAATGAGCCAATGTTTGCACAGGGGATAACCTTTACCTTTTTTCACAGAAACATATACCAGCTCCCTTATCTCTTCCAAACCCTGTTGGGCAAATGACCAGGGCCAACTCCTACCTTAGAATGCAATCCTGAGATGAGAGGCAAAAGTGCTCAGGTACTAATTTCTACTGTCAACATACTTGAGAGCCAGTGTGGTATAGTGGTTAAGAGCGGCAGATTCTAATCTGGAGAACAAGGTTTAATTCCTCGCTCCTCCACATGAAGCCTGCTGGGTGACCTTGGGATACTCAAAGTTCTCTCAGCATTTTCTCAGCCCCACCCACTTCACAAAGAGCCTGCTGGGGGGGGGGAAAGAGAATTGTAAGCCACTTTGAGACTTCTTATGGTACAGAAAAGTCAGGGTATAAAAACCAACTCTTCTTCTTGTGTTAGGTTCTGAGTATTCTTACCCTGTATGTGAAAATTCATACGTGTAATGTAAAGAACATTTTTAGTGGGCTTGTGGTTACATGCATTACATTTCCCCATTGCTATATTTGCACCAGTTTTGGACAGTGATTATGGTAGGGTTGTGTTATATGAGATCATGTGAAGGTATAGTGAGAGTTGGGGGGGGGGGACAGCAAAGCACTCAGTGAACCAGCAGCCAAAAATACAGAGGCAAACATGTTGCAAGCCGGCAGGCATCTCCATGTTGACCACTGGCTGCTGGCTCACTGTGCAGCTGCCCTTTGCATCTACCTTCCAATGTCTATGAAGAAATCTCTCCTGAGGTGTTATTTGCAGTTCTTCTACTCACACATTCCAGGGATTGTTATCTTCTGCATGGAAAACATTGTCATGTTGTACCTTTGAGATTGTTCTGCTTATGGCTGTGTAAAGAGTTGTATGAAAGTAGTCAGTTATGTGTGCCATTCCTTAGTCAATATTTTGTGAATACTTTGACTCTTCCTTCCATTGATGAAAGCCACACAATACTTATTGTAACAGATACAGATGACAATGCGCTTGATTTAAAAATGGATTAATCTTCACTGCTGCATGCCTGCTCAGTATGCTTATTAAATATGTCATCTGTTAAAGAGAGCCACTGTTTGATAGTTAAAAATAAAGAGCTCATTGGGGCACGTGTTCTGAGGAAATGCCTTTGACGGCCTCCTTTAAAAAAACGCAAACAAGAAAAATAATTAAATGAGATCGCATGGACTGCTTTTCACAATGAAGCTCCAGTTTATTAAAGCATTTATTAGGGCTGTCGATTCGGTTCGGCTTGAACTGAAAAACAGCCGAATTTCCCCTGATTCGGTAGTTTTTAGTTCCGGACGAACCAAACTCAAAAGTGGCGGGAAAACCGGGGAGCCGAATTCAGCGAGTTCGGGAATTCATGAATAAATTCGCCAAATTCGGGGCGCAGCAGCATAATTGTCAGTAAGCAGCATTCTCCCCCAGCCAATTAGTGGCCAAGCTGGGTCTTCCTCTGGCCAATCAGTCAGGATTGAGTACTGGAGGAATCAGCTGCTGCGTGGCCCGGCCAGGGAGAGAAAGAAAGAGAAATCCTCTTGGGGGGTGGGTGTGCACATTTGCTCCTTTCCATGGCTGCAGGGGGTGCATTTTGGGGGGTAGAGACCCCAAACTTTCAGCAGAGCTTCAGACGAGCCTTCTTAAGAGACCCTCCAAGTTTTGTAAACATTGGGTCAGGGGGTCCCGAGATATGGGCTCCACCCCTTTTCCCTCCCCCCTTTTCCATTTCCGTGGCTGCAGGGGGCGCTTTTTGGGGGTGCAGCTCCCAAACTTTCATCATAGCTTCAGACAAGCCTTCTTAAGAGACCCCCCCAAGTTTTGTAAAGATGGGTTCAGTGGGGGCAGAAATATGGGCTCCCCCCTTTTCTCTTTCTGTGGCTGTAGGGGGCGCATTTTTGGGGTTGCAACACCCAAACATTCAGCATAGCTTCAGACGAGCCTTCTTAAGAGACCCCCCAAGTTTTGTAAACATTGGGTCAGGGGGTCCCGAGATATGGGCTTTCCCCTTTTCCTTATTGGGATGAATGGATCACCCAATCCTGTATGCATCTCCAGAGCGGCAAATCCAAGGCAAAACCTCCCATGCTTAAATAGAATCGTATTGGATTACCCATTCCTCCCAGCCCCTCCTGATGGAACAGAAGACAGCCACAGTAAGACCCCTTTGGGGGCTTTAATCTATAATTTTTCTCCTGTGTGTGTGTGTGTGTGGAGGGAGCAGTTTCTGTGGGTGGGGGGAAGCCAAAGGGGGCTTTCACCCATTCTGCCTGGGGTGTGAATGCCCCCTCGAGTCTCTATTTTGATGCTTGCTCAAAACTGGTTTTCAAATGGTGACTTAAAGAATGCATTTGGAGTCCCATGCAAAAGGGGAAATTCCACCCCTGCTCATTATGCATAGCTAGCTGCCTCTGTCTCTTTCCATGGTTTGCAAACTCCCAGGTGTCAGGTGTTGCTTTGCATGGTTGCAAACGTGTTGCTTTGCATGGTTGTGTTGCTTTGCAGTTGTGTTGCTTTGCAGTTGTATTGCTTTGCAAACTTCTTCGCACCTGCCCCGCCCTTGCTCCCCGCAGCTCAGCTGTTTGTCGGGGCTGGGAGCTTTGTGCGTGGGCGGCAAGCTCTGCTCAGAGATGCACATTAAGGGTGGGGGGACCCCTTTCGGGGCCCATATCTCAGCCCCCCCTGACCCAATCTTTACAAAACTTGGGGGGTCTGGCAAGAAGGGTCCTTTGAAGCTTCACTGAAAGTTTGGGACCTCTACCCCCAAAAATGCCCCCCTGGAGCCACGGAAAGGCACGGTTGTGTTTTTAATGGCTTTATTCGGCCGAATTTGTTTTCCTGAACTTTGAATTCGCGCTGAATTGCACGGACCCAAAGCGGGGAGTTCGAACTTTGGCATATCCCGAATCCAGATGGGCTGAATTCGGCCGAATCCAAACTATACCGAATTTTTTTTTCAACAGCCCTAGCATTTATAACATCCATTTTAATTCTAAATGAGCTCCTTGTACTAAATACCGCTAGGATTATAAATGTAACTAGAGTAAAAAACTAACAAGGCATTATTTGAAGACACTGTTTACTTTACATTTAATTCACAGAATGACATCAGGCTGCCTTTGATATGGAAATATAATCATTTCATGGAAGTAGTATTTTTGGAGAAAGGACAGCAATTAATTTTAAAGGTTTAATTCTATCACCAGAGCAGACCTCAAAGTGTAACATATTCCGTTCTCCAATCTACATCCAACCTCTGTCAGAAGGCAAACTTAAAAATTATAGCTCTAATTTGCTTCCTGTGCAAGTTTTATATCAGGACAACTCCTTTGATCTCAGTAGAATTAATCACTCCTGATTTTCTGCCATGAGTGAGGGAAAGGAATAGGTTCTCAGTTTTTATTAAAAAGGCTGCATTAATGTTTAAATGTGTTAAAGATGTGTTCATACTAGATGTGGATTAGCTCTGGTTCACTTCCATCTATTTAGTTTGGAACTTGGAGCTTCAAAATAAAGTATTAGAATATTTGTATGGATTTCAGTGGGACTTGCAAACAGAACATGATCTGCATAGATGTCAATGATGTCAGAATCAAGTCTTCATTTTATTAGCTGTAACACTGTATATGCATATACACTTGCCAAGGAGAAATTCTTCCTCTGAGCAGAGATACTTAGCACCAACCGATTAAATTGCCTTATACTCGCCAGGCCTTGATCCATCCAGCTCAGTATTGCTTACTTTGATTGGCAGTGGCTCTCCAGGATCTCAGCAATGAGTGACTATTCCAGCCACTTGATATTTGAGAGCAAGCATAACACAAGGGCTAAGTGACTGAGCTATGAATCAGGAAACCCCTGGTTCAAATCCCACCAGATGTTGAGCCTCTATCTATTAGCCCCAGACAAAGTGATTTTTTAAAAACTCAGTGAGTAATTCCCATTGTGGAATTCACTGCCAGTGTATGAAGAGATAGCCAGGAGCATAGATGACTTTAAAAGCAGGACATCAATGGCTACTAGCCATGGTGAGTAAAGGGGACCTCCATATACAGAGGCAGCAACCCTCGGAATACCTGTGCTAAGAGTCAGCATCAGGGGAAGGCCTTGGCCTCTATGTCCTATCCCCTTTGGAATTATAGTTACATTTTAAAATATGGATTTAATCTAAACAATGTAGCCCTTTATTCTTAACCAATCAACAGAAATTCTTTTATTTATTTCCTGCCTTCTGTGAGGCTAGAATGCAATTGGGGATGGGGGGGAAGACTAGAATCCCTACTGATTATAGAAGATTGTTCAGAAATACTTGAAAATGAAGACATTTCTTTGCTTGTCATTTGTAGCTTTGTGTGTGAGCTGACTCTCATAAAATGCATCATACTTGAACTTACATTGGCAATATAAAGTTCTTCCTTCCGTTCCTGACCTGTGATCTGCAAAGTCAACATTTTATGCTACAGACAATGAGTGATTTCTCCTTACCAGTCTTTTCTTGTGGTAAACATGAGAACACGTGAAGCTACCTAATCAAGTCAGACCACTGCTCTGTCATGGTCAATACTCTCCACTCAACCAGTAGTGATTTTCCAGTGTCTCAAGAGGAGGTTTTCCACATCATCTCCCATCCTTTTAACTGGAGATGCCAGGGGTTGAACTGGAAACTGTCTAGTGACAAAGCAGATGTAAACCACAGCCCCATAGCAGTGGCCCCATGGCGATTCCAAAAGACAACAATGATTAGCTTCAATTAATTTTATATTATTTGTTTATATTGTATTAGCTCCAGGTATCTCTTGTACGTTATTCATTCTAAGGTCATCAGTTTACCACTTTGATGTGGTTTTTAGATGCCTCAGATGTTCCAGTTCAGCTGTCTTCATATCCCCCATTTACTAAATCACAGAAAGTTCCTTCCACTGTCAAATCAGTTTCACTCAAAGTTATTAATATGCTTTATCACCCTAATAGAGCCGGTAATAATCAGGTCTCAAAATTCTGCTGTGTGCTGCTGCTGGGCTACTTGATCTTGTTATCACAGAATGCTAGTTGGGTTGCATGATGTTCTGCCTATTTGCACTGCTATAAACATGAGTTTATTTCCTGTTATTGCACAAATGTTATCTCTGAAATAGTTTATTTCTCTATAAAATAGAATATGTTGTCCGGGGATAGAATGAGCTCTGGAAATTTTGGTTCAGCTGCTCAGCTGTAATTCAAGGAAGACAGAACAGAGGACATACACGCAAAAAATACATACAAAAGAATATTCTGGAGCAAGATACTGCTTCCAAAATGCAACAATAGGGAGGCTTTCAAATACTTGTTTTCCCCCCAGTATGCCAAATTTCTATTACCGATATGTACCGATAAAGATGTAGCTATGAACTGCCATCTGCTTTGACTTGTTTTGAAGCTGTCTTAGTTGAAAAGATGGAATAGGATTTATTTTGTACTTATTTCTGATTTGAGGTACCCCCCCAAAGAGAGACAGAGAGAAAGACAGAGAGATTCATAATAACAATAATCCCAGACCCACCTTGAGTAAATACCATGTTCAGGCAGTTACAAAGCATTTGATGTTCAACATGCTCAGTTTTATAGAAAATTTAGACTAACACCAAATGAAAGAATTATAATGTGGACTCCATACAAAATCGCACCTTTATGGATACTGTTTTATGCAGTGAGCTGCAACTGTGTTTGATCATGTAGATCAGGTCAGGGTTCAAGGCTATGTATTCAATATCTAACATCTTCTAAAGGTTAGGGTTACTCAACAGACTACAGAGGCCTTGGGCCTAACTATTGCAGATTCATGTGGGTGGCATCACCCCCAGCTACTGTACCATAGTAGTTTCAGAATGAAAAATCTTCTTTCTTCATGGCTTCCATTGCATCTTCTCTTCCCAGTCTAATTGTCAACATAAGGTTTTCCTTCCCCTTTCAGACCTGTGTTTTCTATGTGATAGAAGAGAAACATTTGATTAACTAAATATTATTACATTTTTAATTTCTTCAAATTTTTCCCTTCTTTTGCCCAGTAGGGCAAAAGTGTCATCTGACACAAGGTCCATCCAGCACCATTTTGTCAATGCAGCCCTGGTTGAAATTCGATCCAGGGAATGCTTAGAAAAGGACTTCAGGTCATCGCCGGCAACATTCTTTTTGTCCTCCCCCATTCTTTTCTCTTCATTTTTTAAACATTCAACATAATGAAGAGTTCCAGAGAAATGGAAAGCTTGCCCCCTGTTTTGTTTGGCATGGGGATTAGCTTTTGAATGTTGCTTTGAACTAATGTGACTATCTGGTCGCAGCCTTTGCAAACTTCCTTCCCTGTGTGTGTTCACCCTTCCCCAGTTGATGTACTCTATTTATTCTCATTACACGTTTCCCTTATGCACAGAAAATGAAAGAAGTACCTGGTTCTGCTCACTTTGACAAGATCAGCTGATGGCAGTGGTGTCTCTTGTCAATTACACTCTCCCTACTTGATGCCGGGGGTGGAGAAAGGAAACATATTGCAGAGGGATGGTCAACAAAGCAGAAAGCATCACATGTCACTGTGTTGGATCAGATCAGAAAGCAAGATCCTTCACATTTCATACAAATGTTAAAGGCCTCTTTCAATGTATAGGTTTTTGGGAGGGTACAAAGGAAGAGGACAGATCAATAGTGCTAATCTAGAGGTCCAAGGGCATTGCGAGGAGAAGCTCTTGCTGTCTGTTACTGCTGTGATATTTGTAAGGTAGTTGTAATAAGGAATTGTGTAGCTGAATGCAAAAGAAGTGTGTCCACAATTATTGTGGAGAGGGGAAAAATCAATTGTCAGGGAAACCAAGAGGCTATTGGAAGTTAGTGAACAGTAAAATAAGCTGTTTTTAGTTCAGAAAGGTGGTGCATACAAACTGTTAGCTGTGTGCTACTTTAATTATTTTTCTCAGTAGGGTGACAGGTGTTAAGGGGGGAAGCCTCTTATTAGAAGGTTCATAGCTCAAGCAGAATTTAAAGGCCATAAATACATATTCTGATGGGATGAATGTGCAATGTGAAAGAGGGCAGAAAACATAGGGATTTCCCCAGTACAACATCCTTGTCCTTCTTTCTTCCCCTACATATTAAAAGATCATACTTTGTATCTCAGTTCATTTCTCTTACTTCCAGAATTGTTCCTTATAAGCACATTGTCATGAATATGAAGGGAGTAAGGTGCTCACTTGTGTTTGTGGTACACTGTATAGTTTTTGAATGCATTGTGGATCAAAAACCAAAACTAAGAGATATGTTGAAAGAGCTGCTGGTGCCCACATCTACTGACTTGGTCACTGCTACCGCTTTGAAATGCCAGATAGGATTTGGATAAACAATGTAGAAATGATAACTGAGACAAAACAATGGAGTACCCCATCCCATAATTTCTAATTTGATTTTGAAAATCCATCAGTCTGTTTGATCAGCCTACTGAGTTGGCCTGGTCCTTCAGCCAGCAGCAAAAAAAAAAAAAAAAAAAAAAAGGGGACCACAAAATGTTATCAGCTATGATCAGTGGTACACACTGTAAATATGGTAGTGCAGGGGCACTGCTATGCATTATTGACCTATGCTATTTTCTATATAGGGTCTTGTAGTTTCTGGATAAAATCACATATTCCAGAATATATTTCTTAAGGAATTATCTGCCTCCAAACCCTTTTAGCCTTGATGTGGATGGCCCAGGCTATCCCAGTCCCATCAGATCTCAGAAGCTAAGCAGAGTTGTCCCCCATTAGTACTTGGATAGGAGACCACCAAGGAAATCCAGGGTTGCTACGCAGAGGCATGTAATGGCAAACCACCTCTGTTCATATCATCTTGGAAACCCTATAGGAACTATCAATCAGCCAAGCTGACTACTGCAGGAGGATATGTAGTGAAAGTCAGCTGATAGTTCCCATAATAGGAAAAGGGGGGATTTTTTTTGCAAAGCTCCTGTGGAAGCATTTTTGGGGTAGAGGTCCCAAATTTTCAGGGTAGCTTTCAGGGACTCTTCTTGGACGAACCCCAAAGTTTGGTGAAGATTGGGTCAGGGGGTTCAGTGTTATGGGCTCTGGAGGGGTCACCCCTCCCTTCTCCATAAACAAGCATTAGCCGATTAGCAAAGAGAATCTGACTGACTCGTACCTTCCTGCTTGTGTATGGAGGCAGGAGGGGCGACCTCTTCCAGACCCCATAACTTTAGACCCCCAACCCAATCTTCACCAAACTTGGGGGTTCTTGCAATGAGAGCCCCTGCAAGCTACCCTGCAGGTTTAGGGGCTCTACCTCAAAAAATGCCCCCCAGGGCCGAATTTTTCAGGAAACCTGAAAATAAACTGAATTCCCATATTTACTGGTATAGAAATTCAGCTTATTTCGGGTTTCCCCCAAAAAACCGGTCCAATAAACCCAAATTTTACCAGATTTTTTTTTTGCACACCCCTATACTGTATATATATGCTCAAGCTGGATTCAGAACAGGAAGAGGCACTAGAGATCATACTGCAAATCTATGTTGGTTACTGCAGCATACAAGAGACTTTTAGAAGAAAATCATCTTTTGTTTCATAGATTACAGCAAAGCTTTTGACTGGGAGCATGATGATAAGTAAGGGTTAGTTCTAAAAGAAATGGGTGAGCCTCAATATCTGGATGTTTTAATGTGCAGCCTATACTCTGATCAAGAGGCTAGTTTTAGGAAAGAATATGGAGAAACAGAATGATTTCCTATTGGCAAAGGTGTCAGACCAGGTTGTATTTTATCTACCTACCTCTTCAATCTATGTGCAATCTATGTGCAGAACATATAAGGAAAGCTGGATTAGATTCAGATGAAGATGGAGTGAAAATTGGTGGAAGGATCATTAACTATTTGAGATATGCAGATGACTTGAAAAGGCTACTGATGAAGATTGAAGCAGAAAGTGCCAAAGCAGGATTACAGATGAACATCAATAAGACAAAAAGTAAAGACTACTGAGGAACTATATGCCTTTAAAGTTGATGACAAAGAAATCAAAATTGTTAAAAAAATTATATTCTTTGGCTCCATCATCAACAGAAAGGGAAACTAAAACCAAGAAATCAGAAAAAGATTGAGACTGTGAAGGGTAGCCATGATGGAGCTAGAAAAGATGCCTAAGGGTAAGGATGTGTCGCTGGCAACGAAGGTCATGATAATTCATACCATAGAACTCCCCATTACTATGTATGGATGTGAAAGTTGGTCAGTGGAGAAAGTTGACAGGAAGAAAGCAGATTCATTTGAAATGTGGCATTGGAGAAGAGTTTTACAGATACTGTGCACCACCAAAAAGACAAATAAATGGGTTCTAGATCAAATCTAGCCTGAATTCTCCCTAGAAGCTGAAATAACTAAACTGAGGTTATCATTAGGGCTGTCAATTCGGTTCGGCCCGAACTGAAAATCAGCCGAATTTCCCTTGATTCGGCGGTTTTTAGTTCAGACGGATCCGAACTCAAAACTGGCGGGCAACTGGGGGGCCGAATTCAGCGAGTTCGGGAGTTCGGCGAATAAATTCGGCCAATTCGGCCGTCAGTAAGCAGCATAACCGTCAGTAAGCAGCATTCTCCTCCCCCGGCCAATCGGTGGCCAAGCTGGGTCTTCTTCTGGCCAATCAGTCAGGATTGAGTACTGGAGGAATCAGCTGATGTGCGGCCGGCCGGGGAAAGAGAGAGAGAGAGGGAAATCCTCATGTGTGTGTGAGGGGGTGCTTGTGCACATTCGCTCCTTTCCGTGGCTGCAGGGGGCGCATTTTTTGGGGTACTTTCAGGGGATATTCAGACAGGTTTTTTTAAGAGACCACCCAAGTTTTGTAAACATTGGGTCAGGGCCCCCCGAGATATGGGCTCCACCCCTTTTTCCTCTCCCCCCTTTTCCATTTTCGTGGCTGCAGGGGGCGCTTTTTTGGGGGTTCAGCCCCCAAACTTTTGTCATAGCTTCAGAGAATCCCTCTTAAGAGACCACCCAAGTTTTGTAAAGATGGGTTCAGTGGGGGCTGAAATATTGGCTCCCCCCCTTTTCTCTTTCCATGGCTGCAGGGGGCGCATTTTTGGGTGTGCCGATCCCAGACTTTCGGCGGAGCTTCAGTCAAGGCTTTTTAAGAGACCACCCAAGTTTTGTAAACATTGGGTCAGGGCCCCCCGAGATATGGGCTTTCCCCTTTCCCCTATTGGGATGAATGGATCACCCTCGAGAGATGCATGCATATGGATCTTATATTGGATACAAATGGAATTATATTGGATTACCCAGCCTCCCAGCCCCTCCTGCTGGAACAGAAGACAGCCACAGTAAGACCCCTTTGGGGGCTTTAATCTATATTTTTTCTTTTCTGTGTGTGTGGGGGGGGGAAAGCAGAGTCTGTGTGTGTGTGTGGGGAGGGAGCAGTTTCTGTGGGTGGGTGGGGGAAGCCAAAGGGGGCTTTTGCCGGTTCTGCCTGGGGTGTGTGTTCCCCCTCCAGTCTCTCTCTCCCTGGTTTGAGGGGGGGGGGCTTCATTTTTATTCTTCAGGTTTTTCCTCATTCATAAGATCAGTTAGGTTATTGATGCTTGCTCAAAACTGGTTTTCAAATGGTGACTTAAAGAATGCATCTGCCTGGTCCCAAGTCCAATGCAAAAGGAGACATTCCACCCCCTCCTGCTCATTATGCATAGCTAGCTGCCTCTGTCCCTTTCCATGGTATGCAAACTCCCAGGTGTCAGGTGTTGCTATGCACTGTTGCAAAGGTTTTGCATTGCGTGCTTGTGTTGCTTTGCAGTTGTATTGTTTTGCAAAATTCTTCACACCTGCCCCGCCCTTTGCATATTTGCAAAGGGGTTGCTCTGCAGTTGTGTTGCTTTGCAAAGTTCTTAGCACCTGCCCCGCCCTTGCTCTCATCAGCTGTTTGTCGGGCCGGGAGCTTTGTGCGTGGGCGGCAAGCTCTGCGGAGAGATCCACATTAAGGGTGGGGGGACCCCTTTCAGGGCCCATATCTCAGCCCCCCCTGACCCAATCTTTACAAAACTTGGGGAGTCTTTCAATATACGTCCTTTGAAGCTCTGCTGAAAGTTTGGGACCTCTAAGCCCAAAAATGCCCCCCCCAGAGCCGCGGAAAGGCGCGGTTGTGTTTTTAATGGCTTTATTCGGCCGAATTTTTTTTCCGAACTTTGAATTCCCGCCGAATTGAACGGATCCGAAGTGGGGGAGTTCGGACTTCGGCACCTACCGAACCCACAAGGGCCAAATTTGGCCGAATCAGAACTGTACCGAATTTTTTTTTTTTTTGACAGCCCTAGTTATCATACTTTGGTCAAAAGTGAAAAGGCAAGACTCACTGGAAAAAGACAATCATGCTATGAAAAGTCAAAGACAGCAGGAAAAGAGGGAGACCCAGCATGAGATGGATTGACTCAATAAAGGACCTGAGCAAGGTTGTTAATGATAGGACATTTTGGAGGTTATTAATTTATATGGCCAACGTAAGTCAAAAGCAACATGATAGCACTTAACAGTAGGGCTGTTGAAGAAATTTTTTTTGGTAAAATTCAGATTCAGCAAAATTCGGCCCATTTTGATTGCCGAAGTCCGAACTCCCCCGATTTGGATCCGTGGAATTCGGCGTGAGATTCAAAGTTCGGGGAAAAAATCGGCCGAATAAAGCCATTAAAAACACATTCACACCTTTCTGAGGCTCTGGGGGTCATGTTTGGAGGTAGAGGTCCCAAGCTTTTAGCGTAGCTTCAGGGGGCCCTTCTTGCAAGAACCCCCAAGTTTTGTGACAATTGGGTCAGGGGGGCAAGATATGGGGCCCGGAAGGGGTCCCCCATGATCTGCCCATTGCAACAACACCATTACAAACACAGGAGTAATCCAATACAATTCCATTTATGCACTGGAGGTTTTGCCTTGGATTTGCCGCTCTCTAGATGCACAGGATCGCGCCTGCTTGCAATCATTCCAGTGGGTGGATGGGGGGGCATATCTCGGGGGGCACTGACCCAATGTTCACAAAAAATTGGGGTTCTTGCAAGAAGGGTCACCTCAAACTACACTGAAATTTTGGGACCTCTACCTCCAAAAATGCCCCCCCCAGAGCCACAGAAAGGCGTGTGTGTGATGTAAATGGAATAAAGATGCACTTTAAGGAGGGGGGACCCTTTCGGGCCCCATATCTCGGGGGCCCTGACCCAATCTTTACAAAACTTGGGGGCTCTTGCAAGAAGGGTAACCTCAAGCTACACTGAAATTTTGTGACCTCTACCTCCAAAAATGCCCCCTGGAGCCGTGGAAAACCGTAAATGTGTTCTTAATCGCTTTATTCCAATGGGCAGATTGGGGTGGACCCCTTCTGTGCCCCATAAGTCGGGGGGCCCTGACCCAATCTTAACAAAAAATGTGGGTTCTTGCAAGAAGGGTCACCTCAAGCTACACTGAAATTTTGGGGTCTCTAGCTCCAAAAATGCCCCCCCGGAGCTGCGGAAAGGCACGAGTGTGATGTAAATGGAATAAAGATGCACATTAAGGAGGGGGGACCCCTTCTGGGCCCCATATATCAGGGGGCCCTGACCCAATCTTCACAAAGCTTCGGGGTTCTTGCAAGAAGGGTCACTTCAAGCTACACTGAAATTTTGGGACCTCTACCTCCAAAAATGCCCCCCGGAGCCGTGGAAAGGCACGAATGTGCACACGCACCCCCCCCCCACAGGGATATCTCTCTCACACAAACTCTTTCTCTCCCCGGGCCACGCAGCAGCTGGGCTCACGCGCTCAACCACAACTGATTGGCCAGGAGAAGACCCAGCTTGGCCACCATTGAATGCTGCTTACTAACTGACGGTTATGCTGCTGATTCTGAGCCCCCAAATTTGCCGAATTTATTCGGGGCACCCCGAACTTGCTGAATTCGCCTCATCAGTTTCCTGCCTTTTTTTGAATTCGGTTCCATCCGAACTGAAAATTGCCGAATCGGGGAAAATTCGGCTGTTTTTCAGTTCAGGATGAACCGAATCGACAGCCCTACTTAACAGACATGTTATATATCTGGATTCTGAGTTTAAATGCCAACCAAACAGTTATGTATGAAAGAATATGAACATCCACAATATTAGAAATGTAAGTTGCTATACTCAGCCACATATTGTTAATTCTGATGTATAGGCATAAATTGGATTCCTCTGTACCGTTATCAGGATTTCTGCTTTGTGGCTAATTTCTATCCTAAGTAATTTGTTTACAGGTATCGATAAGTACTCTTTGATTAATCATTATGTATTTAACTAACAACAATCACTATTTCCATGCAAATTAAATAGTAATTGGACACTACAAGAATCTGATGTGTTATCAGGTATTGATTTGGGAAGCAACTTAAATTACTTTGAATTGGATGTGATCAGACTGTTAACTGCTAAGATTTTAAGGTTGAGGGACATACAGAAGTCTTTTTCCTTCTGTTTATGCCTCATAGCTAAAGAAAAAATGGAATCACAAACAAAATATACCTTGAAAAATGTCAATTGTTTGCCAAAGGTGAATGGCCATACAGACATATTATATCTGTGTACCTTGACTTTAAAGGCCTTAGAAGGGTGTAACTCTGCTTAGTTAAATTTTGTCCCAGGATACAGTTACAGAATATTAGGTTTTCTTTACATCAGTTGTTGAAACATAAATAAATACTTTTCTTTAGGTTTTTCATTGTGAGTGACCACATCATCATGTGGACAGTCAATTAAG
The DNA here is from genome assembly GCF_029931775.1 of Euleptes europaea. NCBI lineage: Eukaryota > Metazoa > Chordata > Lepidosauria > Squamata > Sphaerodactylidae > Euleptes > Euleptes europaea. Next base: position 30,020,904 of record NC_079320.1, on the reverse strand, counting down.
ACATTTTTAGCTCACCAATCTCCTAAAAAGACTCCAAGTGCATTACAACATTTTTTAAAAATACACCAGAATCAATCAAATAGTTAAAACATACTCACAACCAGGGTTAACAGTCCCTTGACAGGGTGGGGGATGCCCTGCCTCTCATTTCCCACCATTACTTTTTTAAATATAGGTAATTGGGCCAATGGTATGATGTTGCTTCCAGGGAAAATCTGGAAGTGATGTCAAACCTCTCTAGGAATTCCTGTGAATTTTCTGTGATTCCTAGACAGCATTGGTGTTACCATAGATTTTCTGGTGATTCCTGGAGAGGAGTAATGCCACTTCTGGTTTCTTCCTGGAAGTGATTTCATGCTGTTGCTGACAGCCATCCCCCATGTCCCCCTCCCTGAGTCTCCTGTAGGTTGCCAGGCCAGGCTTGGAAACCTTACTCATAACACACATTTAAACAGCTTCAGATGGCAAGGAAACCTTTATGTACTGAGAAGGTCATCTAAATAATTCAGTCTTGCATTGTAGTCAAAATGTAGGGTTGTGCATACCAATAAACCTGAACCAAAAATAAACCCAAAATTAGCCGTTTCGGTAATTTTCAGGCTTTGGGTTTACCGAATACCAAAACCCAGGGGTCTCCCCAAAGCCAAATAGGTGATTCCTGAAAAAGCCTTTTTTCAGGTTCTGCTAGTTGCCTTTGCTCAGAGGCATGGCTCTGTGCTTTCTCCGCTTCTTCTATCTTTTTTTTAACTGGTTTTGAGGTAGGGATCGTGTAATGGGAGCCAACTTGGTCTGACCAACCTTCCAACCACACTACCATCAGTCATCATTACCATTCAATGGGTTGAAATGGATCAAACACAAGGTTCTTTAAAAAGACGGCTCACCAAGTTTGTCCGGAGGGATATACCTTCCAAATGAAAAGGTGCCATCTTCGACTCCTGCTACCACTAGGCTTCCAAAGGATATTTCTTCATCCATGTGGATGAGCAATCTCCTTCAGACAGCCCCCATGGTCGAGACTTTGGCTGTCTCTGAATTCACCCCCCCCTAAAAACCTGCTCTGAAACTGAAGGTCACCCCAAGTAGAGGATTTGTTTTCCCTCACAGTGGCCATCTCTTGAAATGAGATTTTTGATGACCGCAATAAAGGACTGTTCACAGGATGTAATTTGCCACCAAAAGCAATGTTTTCCATGCCTTATTTCTCTTGCATTTAAGCCTTTTCCCTCAGTTTGGAAGCTAATTTGCATGGACAGCATGCTATGCATCCCAGATATGAAGGCAGCCCCTAGACTTTGAGATGCCAGCCTGGCAATCGGTTCTTTCTGCCAGTCTTCAGCAATGCTGAACTTCTGAACCTGAAAACCGATGGACAGTCAGCTTGCAAATGCCTGGAGGTATGGGGCAACCCCTTTGTGGGCCCTCTGTGGGACTCCCTGTCCCAAAGTTCACCAAACTTTGGTAAACATCTAAGGAGAGTCCCTTGCAGCCATGCTGCAAATTTGGGGGCTCTACCTCCAAAAATGCCCCCCAGAAATCTCAAAAAAATCCCCATAGACTATAATGGGCCCACATTTTTTGGTAAACCCGGTAATAAGTCGAATGCTGATATTTACCAGTATGGGTATTCGGCATATTCTTGCTTTACCGGAAACAATAGGCCCCAATAAACCCAAACATGAAATTTACCAAAAACAAAATTTGCACCACCCTATCAAAATGTGAATGATGCAGGAGTCATCCTAATCTGAACAGAGAGGCTATTCTGTTACACAGGAGTCACCTCTGAGAAAGCTCCAGAAAGGGCAGATGGTCAATGCAAACACTAGTGTATAGAGTTGCCAGCTCCAGCATGGGAAATACCTGGAGTATTTTGGGGCGGACCCTGAGGAGGGCTGGGTTTGAGGAGGGGAGGGACTTCAGTGCCATTGAGTCCAATCACTAAAGCAGCTATTTTCTCCAGGGGAACTGATCTCTATCAGCTGGAGATCAGTTATAATAGCAGGAGATCTCCAACTAGTACATGGAGGTTGTCAACCCTACTTGTGTAATATGTGAATTGTGGCTAACTTCAGTTAATAATGAGTCACAGAATTTTGACTATCTTTGAACCACCCTCAAAGTCCTCAGTAGCCAGCACAAAGGAGACTCTGGTAGCTTTCACTATAAGAGACAAGAGGGGTCCACCATTATTGAACAGGTGATTCTGCACAGCATTTGACTTCATTCAGCTTACTCATAATCTAGTGCTGCATTTTCAAACAGTGGATAACCTTTTCTAATATTATCCTGACATTTTTGAAGTCCTTGTGGTTTTTCCAGGTGTACATTAAATTTATGCAACCCCTCCCCCAAAACCACTGCTACACATCTCTATTGAATCTCAGTCCTTTATTAAGAGCACCCATTCTTATTTGGTGTCTGATCTCATCAGCCTTTCCCTGTCAGATCAACTAGATAAAAATCCCTTCCTTCCTTCCAAAGGCAGCAAATCTATTTCTCTGCCCTTTATTTTTGGTCACAGTCTCCCCAAAATCACTGGATTCATCCAGAGGATACTAAATTTTGACATGTTTCCTGAGGCCACATACAATTTTTTTTACTATTTTATATAGGCAGAACAGTTTGGATTCTGTGGATATTAATCTAGCTTCTTAGGAAGAGCATAGGGCTGTTTAAAAAAAAAATCGGTATAGTTCGGATTCGGCCGAATTCGGCCTGTCTGGATTCGGGATATGCCGAAGTCCGAACTCCCCCGCTTCGGGTCCGTGCAATTTGGCGCCAATTCAAAGTTCGGGGAAAAAATTCGGCCGAATAAAGCCATTAAAAACACAACAGCGCCTTTCCGTAGCTCCAGGGGGGCATTTTTTGGGTAGAGGTCCCAAACTTTCAGCGGAGCTTCAAAGGACCCTTCTTGCCAGACCCCCCAAGTTTTGTAAAGATTGGGTCAGGGGGGGCTGAGATATGGGCCCTGAAAGGGATCCCTCCCACCCTTAATGTGCATCTCTGAGCAGAGCTTGCCGCCCACCCACAAAGCTCCCAGCCCCGACAAACAGCTGAGAGCAAGGGAGGGGCAGGTGCTAAGAAGTTTGCAAAGCAACAGAACTGCAAAGCAACACTGCAAAGCAACACAACTGCAAAGCAACACCCACAACTGCAAAGCAACACCTTTGCAACCATGCAAAGCAACACCTGACACCTGGGAGTTTGCAAACCATGGAAAGGGACAGAGGCAGCAAGCTATGCATAATGAGCAGGAGGGGGTGGAATTTCCCCTTTTGCATCGGACCCGGGACCAGGCAAATGCATTCTTTAAATAACCATTTGAAAACCAGTTTTGAGCAAGCATCAAAATAGACCTAACCGATCTTATGAATGAGGGAAAACCTGAGGACACACAACTGAAGCCCCCCCTCAAACCAGGGAGAGACTCAAGGGGGCACACACCCCAGGCAGAACGGGCAAAAGCCCCCTTTGGCTTCCCTCCCCCCCCACACACAGACTCTGCTTCCCCCCCCCCACACACACACAGAAGAAAAATTATAGATTAAAGCCCCCAAAGGGGTCTTACTGTGGCTGTCTTCTGTTCCACCAGGAGGGGCTGGGAGGACTGGGTAATCCAATATGATTCCATTTAAGCACGGAAGGTTTTGCCGCTCTGGAGATGCACACAGTATCGGGTGATCCATTCATCCCAATAGGGAAAAGGGGAAAGCCCATATCTCGGGACCCCCTGACCCAATGTTTACAAAACTTGGGGGGTCTCTTACGAAGGCTCGTCTGAAGCTATGCTGAATGTTTGGGGGCTGCACCCCCAAAAATGCACCCCCTGCAGCCACGGAAAGAGAAAAGGGGGGAGCTCATATTTCTGCCCCCACTGAACCCATCTTTACAAAACTTGGGGGGTTTCTTAAGAAGGCTCGTCTGAAGCTATGCTGAATGTTTGGGGCTGCACCCCCAAAAAAGCACCCCCTGCAGCCACGGAAATGGAAAAGGGGGAGGGAAAAGGGGTGGAGCCCATATCCCGGGACCCCCTGACCCAATGTTTACAAAACTTGGGAGGTCTCTTAAGAAGGCTTGTCTGAAGCTCTGCTGAAAGTTTGGGGTCTCTACCCCCCAAAATGCACCCCCTGCAGCCACGGAAAGGAGAGAATGTGCACAAGCACCCCCCATGAGGATTTCTCTCACTCTCTCTCTGTCCCCGGCCCGGCTGCGCAGCAGCTGATTCCTCCAGTACTCAATCCTGACTGATTGGCCAGAAGAAGACCCAGCTTGGCCACCGACTGGCCGGGGGAGGAGAATATTTGTAATATTATATTCTATATAAGATAGTTCTAGTATGATAATGAATAGGCAGCTGGATTCCAATCTGGCTAGCTGTTTACAGCACTCCTCTTATATTTACATGGAGAACAGCAGGGAGGTATAATAACATGGTTCTGCACAGTTACGTGTTTGGTGCTACTCCAGATGAATGAAAGGAAGTTTTCAACTTTGACTCCAGGAAGATTGAAGACCAGCCTAATATATTATGCTGTGAACATTTATTGTTAGTCAATAATCTGTTCTTTTTGTGAATAAGATGCTGCAGACAACTGTTGTCTACGTTTTATTATCCTGCCATATTAATATCTTTTGGGTTTACCAAATATTATACTGATGGAACCAGTGAGATAAGATGAAAAGTGTATATTTATATGGAATTGGTGGGTAACTTTGCTCTAAATTGGGCATGTAATGAATGTATCACTGCAAAAGCAGGGAAATAAAACCTATTATAGACTAGAAATGAATCATTGAAATGGCAAATAATTTTCTAAGCTGCAGTATTTTCTCTGCTATTGCTTTGCTTTAAGCTTTGCTGAAAAGCAATTACTTTATTCTTTCTCTTGGCTTTTATTACTGGTGACTCCTATGCTAATTTTTCCCTCTGTATTTGCTTTGCATTTGAAAAGCCTTTTGAAATGGAAGGTTAAATTGAATCGGTGATACTACCCTCTCCCCTTCATCTCCCACCTCTTCTTCTCCCTGGGTTATGTGAAGATTTTGAAAGGAAACAGCTTGAACAAGTCAAGAGTTGTCAAATTAAACTCTCTTTTTTGTAAGTAGAAAACCAAATGAACCTAAATCCAAAAAGATACAAAACAAAAATCTTTTTTCCCTCCTTCATTGTAAATCCAGAAGGGAAAGCTGTTCTTCCAGTTTGAAAGAACGTACAACTCCTGACTTCATAAGTTATCTGACTTATCTTTCTCATAAGTTAAGGGTTTAGGTCAGTTTCCTTCCATAACCATTTCCAGATCAATGGCTGTATATCAGTAGGTAAGAAGCAAAGTTCCTAGTTTGTTAAAGTAACATATAGCTTGGATCTTACATGCAGCAAGGGGATGTCATCAAATACAGTATCCCTATGGTGAACAAAGCTACCTACTCACTTCTTTCTGAAGAAGTGAGCTGTGGCTCATGAAAGCTCATACCCTGCCAGAAATTTTGTTAGACTTTAATGTGCTACTGGACTCTTGATCTTCTCTAGTACTACGGAGTAACATGGCTACCCATTGTGATTTACTCACTTCTGCAAAATCTAGGAGTATTCACTGTGTAATGCAATATCATCACAAACTGGTTTGGATCCACTGGAGCATTTCATGGACAAAAGGATTTCTACGCATGACATATGACTTTCTCATCTTTCTCCTTCCACTGCAGCTTGTAGAGGTATGATGGAGAAACCTCTTTCAGGCTACATTGTGGTATCCAAGCTACCTGTGTATTCAAAACTGATTTTCTGAAGGCTCTACAAGAGTAGTCATCTTTCAGGAAACAGCCAGTATTCTCCAGGGATCTGACTTATGCTCATTCTCTCTTCACACATAGATCACTTCCTGTTCCTATCACCTTGATAGATATCCCACTAAGGAGCAATAGTTAAGGAGGAACTTTTTCTTGACAGACTGCTATTTGTCGAGGCATTATCTCTCTGCTTTTACCAATAAAAAGAACTTTTGGAAGGGTTAAGTTGGAAGGTGTCCACATTGGTAGACTTTTATGGGAAAGATAGCACTATATTATGTATAATATAGAACCTGCTTTCAGTTCTGCTTTCAGCTTATTGTAGAATAGTAATCTTTCCGCAGTGTAAAGCAACCTTTGCGTTGTTCTATTTCTATGGCAACAAGGTTTGAACAGCAGCCTGCCTCTGCTTTGGGTTCACTTTGAGTTGGTCTCTTTGCCAGAGTGCTCACTATACATGTGTCACAAATGCTACAACTGCCTTGTAAATAAATCTTTGCAAGGATCAGCAACATCTGACATGTCTCATGGAAGTCCTCATATATTTTGCTGTGGCTAGAGTCTACTTAAAACAATCCATTATATACATATATCAGAAACTGAGCATAGAAATTACGTTCTAATATGTTCCTTGCTTCCCCCAACAGCTTCTTTACATTAAAATGTAGTCATTTATACAGTTACCCCTTCCCTCAAAATACATTTGAATTTCTGTTTGCACTGAGGCTTTTGAAATCATTGATCCATTTCCCCCAAGCCCCTTCTCACACTTTCAAAATGTGACATCTGGTCCCGTAGCTGCCACTAATTCAAATACACATATGTGTTCAGACAAACATGCATACACACAAGCACGAGAGGAGAACGATGTAAGTTGCTTTGGGTCCCATTGAGGAAACAGGAGGGTCTAATGGGAAAAAAATAAAAAATAATAAAAATTAATAACCTCATAATCAAAATATGTGCAAGAATATCAGGAAATGCCCAAAGTACATTTAATTTGTTTATGTGCTGGGGTATTTTCATTGGACAAAACAATAATCAAACTACATTTCTATGCAATACTCTGACAATGATCAGGTTCTGCTCTAGGGTTTTGACCATCCTTAACTATACAGGTACAGTGCCTGTTAAACGGCTTTCCCTTTCCCTTACCCATTTTATCTGTAACTCTGTGAACAAAAGTATTTTTTTTATCATTCCTTAAATTCCTACTGATCATTCTAAAACATCTGCAGCATATATAGCTCCTGGCCTCTTGTGGACTATAATTAGGAATATGCCAATATGTCAATATTGTTCATTAGCAACTTGTAAAACAAAGAGGCATTTGCTAATTTCTATAAATAGCCAAAATAATAATAACATTTCAGGACAAAGATTGAAGTATTTGATTATTAATATGACAAAGAATAGTGTGTGATCTTAACACTATTATTCATTATTAGCAATAGAGTTATACAGGGGGAAAGTATTTTGTTTTGAAACATGCACAAAATTATTGAATCAAGATCACTCTAAATGTAATTATGATCTTTGTTGAGAAAAAAAGCGCGGAGAAAAAGACTAAAAATTGTGCAGTCTGAACTTTTTTTTTGCCATCAAGTCACAGCTGACTTATAGTGACCTTTTATGGTTTTCAAGGCAATAGATGTTCAAAGGTGGTTTGCTGTTGCCTCCCTCTTGGTAGTAATCCTAGACTTCCTTGATGGTCTCCCATCAAAATACTAATCAGAGTCAACCCTGCTCAGCTTCCCAGATCTTATGAGATCAGGCTAGCCTGGGCCATCCAGGTCAGGGTGGCACCCTTCTAGTTAAGGGTAAATTGAGCAAAGCCATTTAGAACTCTGTGTCTCAAATACATACCCTCTAATATTTCTCACATGATAACGGTGATGGGCTTATAAAGATAGCCAGTCCTGCTTTGATTTCCAAGCCAGAGCTGGCAAGCCCAGGTTGAGGTAAGGATAAAATGAAACAGGAAAGAATACTGTTAGCCACTGTGGGTCCCCATTGGGGAGGAAAGTGGTATATAAATAAAGTCTTTGACCAGTCTTAAATTAAATGAATGAGCTTATTTGAGGTTGCAGGGCACAAGGCACAAACTAAGTACTAGGGGCCACAAGTCATTTGAGTTTTGCCTTATAGATCAGGCCCAAGGGCTCACTCCTCTAGCCTACCAAAGCTTTATACCTAGGGTTGCCAGATTCCCCTTTGCCACTGGCGAGAGCCAGATTCCCCTTTGCCACTGGCGAGAGCTTTGGTGGTGGTGGGATTCATGCGCTAGTTTACCCCAGAAGTGACGGGGATGCTTCCTGGTTTACCCCAGAAGTGACAGGGATGCTCTAGCACATTCCTCCAAAAACTCTATGGTTCCAATAGAGGGTTTTTAAAATGGATGTTCTAGAGTGTCCCTGCCACTTCCAGGGTAAACCCCGAAGGGACATTATTTGCATTGCCACGCAAGCAGGCAGATCGTCCCCCCTTCAGCTGATCTGCTTCTCCCGCCAGCCAGCAGAGGGGTGGTGGGCAGGCCTGCTAATTGGCAGGCAATTACCTGCCAATAACAGTCACTTGGCAACCCTATTTATACCTGGATACAGGGAGGGAAACAAAAGCTCAACTGATATGTTACACCTGAAAGCAATATTCCTCCCAATCTTCCCCCCTGACTCCTTTTAATTTTTCTAAAGAAATGTTTGCCATTTATGCCAATATGCCATTTAAGAGAAGCAATTGGAATGGATGATGAAAAACAGCTATTAGATTAAAAATGCCTCTGGTTTTACAGCTTATCTTTCTTGGGCAGCCGCGTGTGGCTGATGGAAATGCCTGTTAGACCTCTTTGCCTTTGGCATTCAGCCACTTCATAGTAGCATCATTCTTGACCTTTAATCCTTGTAACCATAATAGTACAATCCTAAGAGCTAGCAAAACAAAACAGGGAAACAGGGAAAGTCAAGAGCAGAAGGTTGCCCAGAAGCCTTAAAAAAAAAAAAGGAAAATAACTGTGGTTTAACTATCAGTCTCACCACTCTATTTTTGCTTACAGCAGACTGTATGAAATCAAAGTTTTAAAGGAGGAAATTACAACAGAATCTGCTTCTGAATACACATCTAGATTCACAATGCACCATTTTCATTATGGAAGACCATTCTGTGACTTTGAAGTTCTGTAATGTGTTCAATAGAACTCTATTGTTAGAGCGCCACCATGACACTGGAAAAGGAAGAGGACAGTCCCACCTAGCCTCCTCCTGTGAGGATTCTAGATGCTGTCAAGCCATCTGCAACAGTGACTCTGCCACCCAGAACATTAACTGTTTCACTCCCAGATTGATCCAAGGGAGAGGGCTTCTCAAGAGGGGTGGCTCTTTCCCCAGTGTCACTGCTAAGTGAGTGTTGGTCCTTTGGTGCCAATATCAGGCATCCCCATTCATCAAAATTATCCTTGGCCATATGGCATAAAGGGTTGTGGAGAATTCCAATGTTTAAGGTTTTAGGTGGGGATCTTTTTAAAAAATGGAAATGGAAAACTGTACTAAATGGTGCTCACACACGCATACACACAAACCCCATGTTAGGTTCACTCATGTCATCCTTTACTTCCAGTCCATATCTAACGTCACTTATTTCCTGGTATTTGCCAAGATGCCAGTGGCATTGTTTGCAGAAAATTATTTTTTACAAACCCCAGACCATAATGAGATAGTATGCAGAATGATGGCTCTGCCATCCTTATCATGCTCAATTTTGGCAAAATACACTCCCCCCCACACATACACACTTTGCAGACTCACATCCTTCCTGGGGTAGTGAGCCTGCAATATGATTGTGGGGGGGGGGGTCTGAGTACAACGATGCTCATCAGGGATGATGGTGTGTAACATGAACATGGGCTAAGTCTTGTGGTTGTCCAGTGTGCGTGTCAGTCACAGTCCCTCCCTCCCGTTGTTCTCCCTCCCCTGAGGAAACACAAACTCAAAGACAGAACTGAAAAATGAAAACTGAAAAGCAGCGTGAAACCACAGACCTTGCACCACTACTACAAAAATGGCCAGGACATTTTGTTAGGCGCACGGCCCATTCCTGAAGGGAGGGTGAATCTACGGTGGCCAGGAGCAGCGCAGCCACGCCACATGTCCTGAGGCTTCCTGGCCACTGTGGAAGAAGAAAAAAAATCCTTAAAAAATAGAGGAGACAGGGAAAATTCCCCATTGCCTCCAATGGGGCTGCGCCACCGAAAAGGTTGGCGCAGCCCCACAGCTGCTCAAGAAGGTGTTCCTGGGGCAAAAGGTCTGTGGAAGCTGGCTAAAGGCAGCTCCATCCCCAGGAACATCCCCCCGTGCAGGCGTGGGCTTTCCCTTCTGGAAAATCTCTGCCATTGTGGTTGCGCTGGCGGCGGGGTCTGGCGGTGCCTGGACACTGGCTTGTTTGCACCCATGCTGGCGTAGGTCCCACCTTATTGGCACCTACATAAGGAGCCCCCCCCAGGAATGGGCTTAAATTTACTCTTTAAAGGATAAAAAAAGGCTGGGGTGAACTCTTAATACAGCCCTAGTAAGAGTAAGCTAGTAGAAATACTGGCCGAATCAATCTGTCCCCCCTCCCCAGTTTTCTTGAGATACAACAGAACCCACACTAGATCTGGTGACTTGGAGGATAAAATATTTTGTGTTCATGACTATGAACATTCCACTTGTAAAATTTAAGACACCGACAACAGGAACTCACTTGAATGAACACAAAACAATATTTACATAAACCTTGCAAAAGCCAAAGCATCAGATTTTGCAATTATATTATACTACAGTAGATGTAAAGCAAACAAAGGAACACAGTGTGCTTTGGATATATTTTTATTCTGTATGTGCGAGTTTCCTTATCCTTACGAGAAAAATGTCTATAGAAGATGGATGTTAAGATTGATGTTTTTAATTGTATCAACCATGACTCACTGATTCTTAAGATTTCTTCCACTAAAATGTAAATGGCAGTATACTTTTTTTGGGGGGGGCATGCTGAAATATAGCTGCAAGAAAGGGTGAAATTTTATTTATTTGTTTCACTTAACATTTTCCTCTTAAGACTGATGGAGGGTTAAGGAATTTCAGTGACAGTTTGTCCTAGAGAAGAAATAATGCTTTCACTGTTAAACTTTTCTAAAAAAAATTCACACTGCATTAACATCAGAGAGCACGTGTTTTATTTATTTGTGCCCAGCTTGCAAAACTGCACAGAGTTCAGATTCTTTGATTTGTCATCATCCAATTTCCATGAAGTCTCAACTGCTTACCTTCTAGCACTGTACACATTACATTTAAAGCTCCTTCAGCTTTCTTGCTAACAGGCTCCCATTTCAAAGCGCACAGTTCTAATCAGGGCTCTAATTAGACTGCGCTTCATCCAGTGCTATCCATCTGTGGATTATGAAAAGTTGAAAGTTTTGATGTAAGATGAAAGAATTAATACAATTTACTCGTGGCTGATAGGACAGCTTCTGTGATGATTTCACGGATGCTCACATTTTAATTGTAAACTAAGCTCTGAGACAATGCTTTGATGGCTTGCCTACTTATTTACATTTTCCACTCCCTCCTTTACATGATTTGAAAAGGTTTTTTTTATCATAAGCTGGAAAGTTTTCATGTGCATGAAACCTTTGTTGAAAAACTTTCATGACTTTATTAAAAAGAGCAATAACATTAGATTGAATAGTAGAAAGTCTTTTTGACTGATGGGCCACAAGTAATGATTAAAACCTGTGAATATTTACAATGCCACTTCATACTGCAAATATTGAGATATCTATCTATCTATCTATCTATCTATCTGTCTGTCTGTCTGTCTGTCTGTCTGTCTGTCTGTCTGTCTGTCTGTCTGTCTGTCTGTCTGTATTTAATCGCTGTGCTTACTGCTTGGTTCTAAAGGCAGAATGTATCCTTTAGTTAAACAGCAGAAGTCCTTCATACACCCAAGCTTATTTTTTTAATCATAACATTGGAAAGGACTGCAGGGCTCTAAGGATGTGTCCTCAGGGATTCTCATGAAATTCTCTACGAGATTTGACTGTCTTCTCAGGGTCATGACTCGTTAAAATGGAACTGACTGCATAGATTTTTAAATTCCTCTTATTTCACAAATTTCAAAATGATATTTAGTTATGCAGTTATTAAGGTAATAGGTTTCGGATCTATCAATATACTTCCAGAATGTGCAGAAAGACACAGGTTGTACATCCTGGGCAGCAGCAGTCGATAGAGACCAGTCTTGTATGTTTTATGTCTCCCACATCCCAAGCAAGACCACACACACATACAACCTCAGAGAAAACTGTAGGCAAACAATGTTCATTCAAACACATGTGAAATATATCAAATAGAGCAGCAAGATATATATTCAAACATATATCTGGAGGCAAAACACTGGGGAAAAATCAGAAGAGAGAAACAGAGAAAATGGAACACCTGCAAGAAGATAATCAGAGAAACAGTGCCAGAACAGAGCCAGAGAATTCACGTATCCTTTCACGGGATATCTTATTCTATATACTTAACGCTTCCTTCACAAGTTTTATGTCTTGACTCTTTAACAGAACCTTTACAGAAAGGAAATCCCCCATCTTCTCTAAGTTGATTATTCCATTGTTAAAACTGCTCTGATAGGAATGGTGCTTTGCCCCAGTACTCCAAATAAAACCACAAGACCATATTTAACTAGTTTATTAAAATTAGCTGATCTATGTCATCAAATATGGACTATGCTAATATTTACATGGGATGGGCTCTGCTAGGCAGCCTGACCATGGTTGCCTTTGATTTGGCAAATCCACCTTGGCTCTAAACTCAGCCAGCACCTTCCACCAGCCTTGTTTACCCTTGCCTGCACATATTGTGCTGAGAACTGCCAGGCCCCATCCCCTTTCTCTGATGCACCGTAAAGCCACTACCAGGTTTGAAAAGATGTAGCTTGGCACCAAAGGTGCTCCTTCCCACCATGAAGGTAGTGATGATCTGTTCAGGACAAACCCTCCATTATGCCCAATAGCTCATGGTGCTCACCACTCATCCCTACCTACCATGACCAACCTACCTTATCCCTGCCAAAACTAGTTATGGCCTAAACAATCTATGGCCAGGCCTAATTTATCTAAATGTATCCACTTATTCCTGAACATCACATAGCAGCAGAAAAAAGGCTTTCCCCCACTGCCAATCAGGGAAATCCCCCCAAAATTCTTGCTTGGCCCCAAATGGCGACCTGCTACTCCTGTGATAGTCTACAGTCTAGGGAGGGTAGGTGGGTTGGCAGCAGGCAGCTAAAGCCTACAGTGAAGGGGCAAAGCTTCCGCCTTCCCATTGGATGGCTATCCTTCCATACAGCCAATACATCCCCGTGCCTTATTTGAAGAGGGACTGAAGCAAATTAATCCATGGTTTAACAGCCCTGAATTCTTCTTGTGCTAAACAAATGGAAATTGTGTGTTACATTACCAGACTTCTGCTCTGCGAAAAGACCTGCATTATATTTAATATAAAGTATGAAAATTTACAAATGTGTATCTTTTTTGTATCATTTATTCTGCAGGGGCTAGTTATAAAGAGGACCAAGGAGATATGCAGAGCACTGAAGCTTTATATTTGATATGGCCATCAGAATTTATATCCATGGCACATTTTCATTTGCTATTTATACCAGGATGAAGAATTGGCCTTAAAAACATCTACTTTCTCCTGATACTGTTTGTGGAAGGGAATGAATTAATGTAGTATCTCCTGCAATTGAAAAATGTACTGCTGGTACAATGGAACTATTTTCGGTGTATTACTGCTCTTAGATTTTGTATTCAGTGTGATCAATGTTCTTATTAAAATGTTTGTAAGTGGGGAAAAACCCTGCAGACATATGGCTAAATTGTGCTTTTCAAACAACTCTTGCATGCTGGCAACTATGATTGTCATAAAATATATGGATATCCAATTTATTTGGGTAGATTAAAATCATGCGTTCATAGCACATCAGTGACAGCTTTATACTTACATTGCTGGTCTGTGGAGTGAAGATAGAAAATGCAATTTAGCTAACTCCTGCTTATTTAATTAAATAAAGTTTTTTTTAAAGCACCAAAACCAGTCAGGCCCTACAAGAGTATCAATCTCACTTGACTTACAAAACTCCTCAGATAAGTCAAATCCAGTGTTAAACATATTAGAACTTCTTAGAGAAAAGGGGGGATTCAAATTGGCTGATCAGCATCTTAATGGGCAGATTAATCTATATGAACCCAGTTGCTGAAACCTCATCACTCAATACCCTTTAGACATTAATTTTCATATTACAATAAACTGCATAAGTGTTTTATAATTTTAAAAGGGTTTTGTAAAATCTTCCTTAGTGGTCTTTTCCTTTGTTTGATACAGAGTCAAAAAGGCCAACATTTAATTTCCCACCCTTCTTTTCCTAGTGAGTATATTCTTTATAGGTCCCCCCTCCCCCGGTATAAAGCATCATGCAGAAGAGTGCATTTTGAATATTAGTTGATCTATTGTTTGCAAGAAATTGGGTTGGAAAGGGAAGAAATATTTTACCATGAGTTGGAGTCCATGAGTTGGAGTCAACCAAATTGGGGGTCACCTTTGACTACCAAAAATGATATCTTGGGGATCATGGGACTGGCACACACAAAAGCCATGGGGTGGGGTGGGGTGGGGAGAACAGAACTGAGCAAGATAGTGGATCCATCCCAGTATGAGACCCATCAACAATGGCAAAATGACCAAGTATCAAAAATGAGGTTAACCACATACCTTCAGCCCAATGTAGGGTCACAAAAGACAAATGTTTTGTACCACTAAGATTTAATGGCAATGTTAGGACTGAAGCTTGAGGCTCCTGAACTTGAGTGTCTAAAAATTCAGTTTTGTCATCGACTCACTGATGCATGCTTTTGTCTTGGCAGCAACAACAGAGAGCTTGTTCTGAGGACAATTTGCCGGGGATGGCTTACCTTCAGGGAATCCTGATAATGCATGGAAATTGGGTGAAAAGTACCAGAAGCACTTTCAGTTCTATGAAGTGCCTCTTTGCTATCTGTTTCATGTTATCTATGTGGTTCTTTCCCTGCTCCTCTTTTTGGGTTTCATAGAATCATAGAGTTGGGCGGGACCACCAGGGTCATCAAGTCCAACCCCCTGCACAATGCAGGAAATTCACAACTACCTTCCCCCCACACCCCTAATGACCAGAAGATGGCCAAGATGCCCTCATCCACCTAAGGTCACAGAATCAGCATTGCTGACAGATGGCCATCTAACCTCTTCTTAAAATCCTCCATGGAAGGAGAGCTTACCACCTCCTGAGGAAGCCTGTTCTACTGAGGAACAGTTCTCACTGTTAGAAAATTCTTCCTGATGTCTAGACAGAAACTCTTTTGATTTAATTTCAACCCGTTAGTTCTGGTCCGACCTTCTTGGGCAACAGAAAACAACTCAGCACCATCCTCTATATGACAGCCCCTCAAATACTTGAACATGGTTATCATATCCCTCTCAGTCTTCTCCTCTTCAGGCTAAACATACCCAGCTCCTTCAACCTTTCCTCATAGGACTTGGTCTTCCATAAAGATTCCATGCCCACCAGGTTCTTGTCACCAACTTCAACTATGTCTTCTATTCTTTTCACTGCATCGATTCTTGGTATTTTGAACTGCAGCTAGGTTCTACCTTTAGCTGTCTTTAGAACAATAACCTAGCATAGCTCACTCTCTTTCATTTCCGATATCCCTTGTTGAAATTCAACATTGGCTTGAATTAAGGTCTCTAATTTCTGCTGCACCTGACAAAGACCAGGATACTGGCACCATTCCTCTAGACTTCTATTTTTCCATTGATCCCCCCTTGCCCCCTCCCTTTTTGCATATGTACAGGCTTTGTGCCATCTTACAATATAGTATCTAACTATGATACTTAAACCAGTTACTCTCACTAAAAGAAGTCTATGATGGGATCACATTGGAAACTACTTCATTATACAGGATGTTTGGCTTGCAGGTTCCATTAGCATTTGAAAGGTGAAGCAAATGCTAATTCCAAATTCTGGGCAAAGGACAATTATAGTCTGGTTAGTGAGGAAGAGAAGGAATATTTGACAGCTCTGAATGACAGCAATTAAAACTCAACTTGGTGACACTGGTGTTCATTATTAATATTGCACAGGAAAGATTCACCCTTGATACTGCACTTTTTCTTCAGGCAATCAAGAATGGGAAGGTGAACCCCAGTGACTTGTCTTATTGCAGATTTTTGAAATGACAGCATTTACCTCCTAGGAACCATGATGGAAAATTGTTTCACTTTTTTCTTCTTCTTCTGAAATGTTTTCTGGTGCTGTTTTCTGGTAAACTATCAGCCTTCTGGTTTAACTACATTTTCTTATATGCCTGAACTGGGCCAAGATTACAAGATATTCTTTATTTAGTACCCCATTTTTTGTTAGGGATAAATGAAAGAGCTATAGGCAGCAGCAGAGAAAGAGACACCTCCAGGAAGTAAAACTGCAAATAAAGGAGCAGATAGCCCTGTGAACCAGGTGCAGTTCAAAGCATTAGAGAATTAACAGAGAAATGTGCTCTTATACTATGTAGGTGGCCTTTGAAGTTTTGCATTTAAATAAATGCTTAGAAAGTCTCACCTTATGGTAGCCGGGGTAAGGGCTGGCTGGGGGCAGGAGGTCTCCCACTAGAAGTGAAAACCTGGCAACCCTAAGAAACAGGAGAAATTATTACCTGGTTTTCTAAGGGCTAAATTATACATTATCATCATCATCAATAATAATAATAATACTAATACTAACAATTTATAAAAATTATATCTCACCTTTCTGCCCTTACAAGGGCCACCAAGGCATCTAACAAATTAAAACCGACATTAAAAAATCACATTTTCAAACCATTAACCCCCCAAAAAACTACACACATCATAAAAACCCTTAAAAACAAAGCTAAAATACATACAAAGACATACAAACAATTAAAACATTGGCCAGGGAGGAGGAATCACTTAGGGAACACCAAACTAAACAAAAAACAGTCTTCATGCACAGGCAGAAGGTGGCAACCAAAGGGGACAGACAAATGTCCCTGAGGAGAGAGTTCCAGAGCTTTGGGGCCATGACCAAGAAGGCTCTCTCCTGGGTTGCCACCCATCTAACCTCACAAGGATGGAGCACCTGAAGCAGAGCCTTCGAAGATTACCATAATGATCAGACAGTTTCATAAGGTTGTAGGCAGTCTTTCAGGTAAGTTGGTCCCAAACTATATACAATTTTAAGGTCAACACCAACACCTAGAGTTGTGCCCAAAAGCAAAGTGGGAGCCAGAGTAGATGAACTAAGACTGGAGTGATATTGTCCTTACAGTTATGATTTTTGGCATGCTGTGTCAGGGTTTCCTGACCTCACTTAAGCAGTCAATCACTTGTTATGCAGGTGGGCACTCATTTCCCAAGTATACAAACTTCCGGTTCAGATTATGACCACAGGAATAGTGAAGGGGCTTCAGTATTCCACCCATGGCATTTTCCCAGACTAAAATTGCCCTGGGGCAGTACTTGCTTGTTGGAGGGTTGTTGTGTAATGGTGGGCCTGTTAAGCCCTGTTAGAGAACTTCAGATAGTACTATGTCTCCATAAGAATCTAGCAAGCTTTCTGTCACTTTGTTTACTATACAACTTTATGGTTATATAGTAAACTGAGGGCCGGCGGGCAGTCGAGGAGCCTTAGACCTTAGACCACTCAAACACGAGATTGGGACAGAAACCTCCCGCCGAAGGTGAGTGGGGACCTGGCAACCCTACTTCCAAAGCATGCCCCAGACTGAAAGTGGGGCTTCAGGGATCTGCTGAGAAGTAGCATTTTTTTCCTCCAGCCTCTTCAGAAACACTTCGCATTGGCTAATATATATTTTCATCTTTTATATGTGTTTATGTCTTGTCAAAAGAAAAAAAGATCCTGAGTCTTCTTCATTCTTCACAACAGGGGGAAAGGAATTCAATATACTATTTCACTTTTATTGCCCTTGTAACTCCCATCAGGTAGATCTATCTCGCTGAAAGAATTTCTGGGTTTGAAAACCATCCTGTAAATGAAACTATCCTTTCACTCCAGTCCAACACATCTCTATTTTAATAAAGAATTCAGCTCCCCATTGGGACTGTTTTGACAGAACCATACAATTGCTTTGTTTGACATTTAATTTGCAACCGGATCAATAGAGTTAGATGTAAACACTATTGGCATTAAAGCCCTCAAATTCTAGGGGAAATAGAGGTTAAATTGCAAACAAAATATTTCATTGGCATTGATCTCAAAAGCATGCTGACAGCATTGCTGAAAAATTATTGGCATCCACATATAAATCTTACTCAAGTGACAAGAGATGGATTTGATTATTCTGCTTTGAAAGTTTTATTCCTTTAAGGCTGCAAGTGTTTGTCTATTTATAAAATATTAAATGAATCATGCTTCCAATACTACAAGTATTCCATGATATCTAGGGTTAATCAGGTTACTTGAACGAGTTGTTATTTCACTTCTGGTTTGGAAAAACAAATGTCCTATATTGGTGTCTTTTAAGGCTATAGATTAGACATGTGCATTCAGTATATCCAAGCCCAAAAAAATACTTGAAAAATACCTTACCATATTTTTTGGGTATTTTTTTCCAGCTAAATACATTAGAGAATGGTCAGTGTTAGCTGGCTATTGTGAGCCCAACAAATTTGGGGGAAAAATCAGGTTTATTCGAGAATCCTGAATAACAACAGCTAAAGGGCTCTGCAGTTGCTCTATGCCCTTTTCCTGCCTTTGGACTAGTTTCCAGGGCAATGGGAGAGAGGGGGAATAAGGCCTTTCTAACAGTCAAATAGGAGAACACATCGGGGGAGCTGCACTGTTTGCCCAATCATAGCTGTTGTTTTATAGCAGGGGTGGGGAATGTCAGGCCCGGGGCCATATAAGGCCCGCAAAATCATTTGGTCTGGCCCTCCATGGGTCCTGGCTTATCTCTAGCTCAGAAGGATGCTGCCCTGCCTGAATCTCTTGGGCCCAGCTGGGGCAGCAGAGCTCAAAAGCAAGTTGCTCTATGTGGCAGACACTTGAAGCCATCTCCATTTGTGCCTCTTGGCTAAATGTTTGACCAAATATAGCAGGCTAATTTTTAAGTTGATGATTTTGTATGGCCCGCGAATAATGTCATAAATATCCAAATGGCCCTTGGCAGAAAAAAAGGTTCCCCACCCCTGTTTTACAGGGTGTTGATACATACAAATGACAATCACTAGTGCAGTGATGGAAGTAGACATGTAATTGGAACCTGATCTTAAACTGATGATATTTGATTGATAATTATGTGTTCTTTCTTTCAGCAGAGTCATAGTCTTGGAAAAGACAGGTGAATTTTTAGAGAATGCTGAATCTGTCAATTTGATGAGCAATTGTGCATGAATTCAAGTAACACAAGATAAATTTAATTAAGTCACCCATGAATGCTGGGGTCTAGAGAGCTTAATATTTTATGTTTCAGTACCTATAAAGCTTATTTATGCAGTCACACTGGTACGGTAAATGTTTCCTAAAGTTCAAACCTTGTTTGGTCATCACTTCTATGAAATTTAAAGAGAAAAGCTGTGATTTATACAAGTGCCTGTACCCTTCAGTCACACCTGATACAATACATATATACTTTTTAAAATCAGATATATGGCACCTGAGCACAAGATATCTCGTAAGAAATAGCCCTTGTTAAACGCTGATTGCAGTGGTGTGTTGTGGAATAACTATAAACCTTTACAGCATATGTTGATAACTGATCATTTCTGTTTCTGCTTACCAGTTTACTAGATTAGAAACTGGAAAATGAATTCAGATATTGATATGTAGCAGCATTGCAGAGGAATTCATGAGAAATCTCATTTCTTCCAGATTAATTTTGGATTGGAGTACATAACTTGAATCTGTTTATACGCTCTAGTAGCAAAATGCCATTTATTTTAAATCTTGTAAGCATTAAATGGCGAGAGCACACACAAAAGAGAATAGAAACAGAGAGGATGATTTGTCAAAAGCCATAACAAAATACAGGGTGAAC
Source organism: Euleptes europaea (assembly GCF_029931775.1). NCBI lineage: Eukaryota > Metazoa > Chordata > Lepidosauria > Squamata > Sphaerodactylidae > Euleptes > Euleptes europaea. Next base: position 30,000,968 of record NC_079320.1, on the reverse strand, counting down.
CTCATTTTCACAAGAAAACTGTATGATCCTATTTGACTGATGAGGTCTGGAGAGTGAAATGATTTTCCCAAGGAATAAAGATTCCATAATAGTCTGTTGCTACACAAACAAAAGCAGAATCTAACAAATGTGTTTGCCTTTAGGATGCCATGAAACACTTCTTTGGTTTTTGCGAAGGATAAAAGCAAGTAGATGTAGTCATAGACAGGGTTCTTGTACCTTAAATAGTTGTATCCCATAGGCAATTCTGGAAAATACAGACAAAAGATGGCCAGCACCACCTATCAAAATTCCATTTTCTTACACCACCATAAGTGGCACAATAACCTTGCAGTTCCATTGTATCTGTTCCTCCTGTTAAGTTGGTCTCTCTCAGCACTTCTCAACCATTCCACAAGAAATCGCTAGGGGTTCCATGAGAAATAGTGATGAATAGGCTAATCATATGTAAATCATATGTAATCTGTAGGGGTTCTCTGAGACATGAATATTATTTCAAGGGTTCCGCAAGGGTAAAAAGGTTGAGAAACACTGGTCTATCTGTTGAACATCCAGTTGATGTGGGCCTTGACCCTAAGGTCCCCACCCCCATCATAGTTGATTTTTAAAAAGGTACTGCCATGTTGTCCTATTAAAGTTACAAGAAACAATTCATAGCCTTGAATGAGAATATCAGAATGAACTTTAGCCACATGGCTGTGGCTTATTTATTCTGAATGTCTGTTCCTGAGCTGCTATGTTTAGCATTTTGGAGGAGAAAAGTTCTTTTTGCTAAAGGACTGCTAATTTTCAGGGTTCCAGTGCCATGTTTCTTAATTCATTGATGTCAAATGCTTTAATCACAGGATTCCCCGGTCTCATGTTGATGCCCATGGCACTGGTGCCCTGTCAGGAAAACAAGCTGGCAACCTATGAGTATCGTTACACTCTATCCAAACTTCCGTCTATCACACATTACAAAACAGTGTCAAATTGTGCTTATAAAAATATCCCTGCAGATGCCCCATTACCAAACAGTGTCAAATTGTGCTTATAAAAAATACCCCTGCAGATGCTTAAAAACAAACCAACGAAAACGTATAGTTTTACAAAGTCAAAAATTGCTTAGCTCGGTAGATCAGTAGATTTACAGTGCAATCCTATGCCAAGTTATTCCAGTCTAAACCCATTGAATGAATGGATTTAGACTGGAGTAACTCTCTCTAGGATTGCACTGTACATCTACTGAAATTATTGCCTGAACTTTGCTTGCCCACAGATTTTGGATGAATAACTTGGTCAAACAGTAAATAAAGGAAGCAGTGCCTCATCACTAAATCTGTTTTCTATAATATTTTCCCTTTCTTTTTTTTACTGCTCTTTCATTGTTCCAGATCTTTACTAGCCACTCGAAGCATATTTGTGTGTCAATATTTCAAAATTCTGAATAGGAAAAAAAGCTGCCCATGCAGCTGATATGTTGTCGTGTATGCTACAAAGTCATCCATTTTTGATAAGTATGGGCTTCCTGGAGTCTATTCCCATCACTCCTGCTATAATTATCTGCCTGAGGCTACTGTTCAGAACCTTGCAATTTTAATGCATGCTTCAGCATTTTCCCCTTCCTTTTGCAGGGAATATATATATTCAAGTGAGTTCCTTTTTTAATGTTGTTGTTTACACACACTGGAGCACTCTGGGGGGAAATTCAAAGGACTTTCACACACATTTATGTTTTTACGTAGGATTTTTTTTTTAGATGTACCATTCTACATTTTCAGTTTCCCTGTTCTTACTTCTTAACTTCCATAAGCCTTCCTGTCCCGTCCACAGAATCAGAAGCACTTGTTTTATTGAAGAGTTACCAAAACAAATGCCCACTGAATTAGAGTTGTCCAAAGAGCCAACAGAGGGTTGAGCCACACAGTAGACAATTCCCAGAAGACCAAAACTCAAAAAGAAAAAAAACCCTGAGGAAATTTATAGAGCAGGGCTGATTTTTTTAAAAAAAGATATTTATTTATTGGAGCACTAAGATTTACAATGGTAACATTTCTATATTTATTTATTTAGGTACTTTCTTTTCTCCCCAATGGGGTCCCAAAGTAGCTTACAAAACTCAAATTTAAATCAACAAAAGACAAAAATATAATCAACTACATCTTGTGCTGGTGACAGTGAACATTAGACCCTAGACCTGATTCAAGGGCAGGTTGGGAATGCAAGTCTGTTGGGAAGAGGGAGATGCTGCTGTTCCCCTGCAGTCCAAATCTTTCTTTCAACTGTTCTAACTATTTAACTGGTAGAAACTGAAGGCAAAGTTTTTCACAGGAAAAGAAGTCATGGGGGAAGGTTTTGCCTGCTTTTGTCAATTCTGTGGTTGTTAAAGATATAGAAGTATACCCTTTTGGAATTTGCTATCACTGGTTAGTGATCAAGATTTCATATTACTTTGTGTTTAGATTTGATGACCTGCTGATGCAGGAAAATGAGTCAGAGGTTAATACATTGCTCTGTTTCAGAATATAGGTGATATTCCAGCTTTGAATTCCCTTTACATTAAAACAGTGTGGATAGAAAACTAGGACACCAAGGAGAAAGGTTCTACCATTTTGTTGTGCTGGTTTCCTGTCTCTCGGGTGTGTTCCTGCACCTGTAATGGAGACATTTTATCAACTCAAAGTTCTACCACCTCTTTCTCTCCTCCTTGTATGAATGAGGGACAGTGCCTTAAAAACCGAATCAACCAACCTTTACCACATAAATATGTGAGGGATATAGCTGTTACTCTCTTTTTTTTTAAGGCTGAAATGCTTGAATCAAACTGAGGAGCAAAAATATATATTCCCAGCAGGTATATTGTGGCACATGAATAGTGTTCTTTATTTACAGATAATATGTTTAAAATAGAACATTGGCTAGGTGAAAATGAATGAGTGTGGTTTGATTTGATTGTTTGCTTTAGCAATCCACTTTAAATTCTCCTGGCTTGAGCCTCAGGGATTCTTGCTGATTGGGTTTGATAGTTGCAAGTAAGTTAGTTCTGTGTCTGGTATAGCATATGTGTATTTCAGTGATTGTACTACTTTTGTGGTAGTTGTTGTTTCTGTCATCTCCTTACAGGAGGAAGGGGAAGAAGGAACTCAGTCCATGAGAAAGGTAACAACACACATTCTCAAGATGAAACTAACATGTATTTATGACTGCATAGTGAAACCCGTAATAGTACTTCCTTAGATTTTGAAATTAAAGACCTCACCAGCTTTCCGGAGCAATCTGAATACATTAGTCTCCCAAAAAACCCTAGATTGTTGCCCCTCACTCAACTTTATGTCTAAGCCACTTGTGTTTTCTGTGGGAATGAACCAAAAATTCACTGCCTCAGGGTAAATTGCAAATTACTTCTTACTTTAAACCATTTGTAAGAACTGACATTCACAAATTTTCTTCTCACAAGAAGTTAAGTGAACCTTGTCTTGAGCAATATATCCTCCAGTTGTAATGGAGCCAAGTGCATGTATGTGGTGTTGTACTGCATTTATTTTAAACTGCTGAGCGCCAAGCTCTCATTAGCAGCATCATTGCTAAGATGGAAGGGGTGGGGGAAAATCTGAGGTGCTTCATTCTCCCTGTTTAATGGCTGCCACCTGGAAAGACTTATTGCAATGATGATACATGTGACAGGACAGAGAAAGGGAAATTGGGAGAAAAAACAAGGAATAGATGAGCAATAGATCTGGAATGCTTCAGAGCCCAATTGTGCTGTCACTGGCAATCACACTGTAAGCAAAAGAACTGCTGATCTACATACTTGGGTGGGGGCTATAACTATTAAAGAGGCACAAGCCCTTTTTAAAGAAAGTGGCAGCCGGGCTCTTCCTTGTAAAGTCAAAGAAAATCATCACTTTAATCATAGAATCATAGAGTTGGACCACCAGAATCATCTAGTCCAACCCACTGCATAATGCAGGGTTATGCATTATCCCCCCACACCCCCAGTGACCCCTACTCCATGCCCAGAAGATGGCCAAGATGCCTTCCTTCTCATCAGCTGCTTAAGGTCATAGAATCAGCATTGCTGATGGCCATCTAACCTCTTTTTAAAAACCTCCAGGGAAGGAGAGCTTACTACCTCCCGAGGAGGCCTGTTCCACTGCAGAACCGCTCTGTTAGAAAATTATATGATAGCCTTTCAAGAACTTGAAGATGGTTATCATATCACCTCTTAGTCTTCTCCTCTTCAGGCTAAGCATACCCAGCTTCTTCAACCTTTCCTCTTAGGACTTTTTCTCCAGAACCCTCACCATCTTTGTTGTCCTCCTCTGGACATGTTCCAGCTTGTCCACATCTTTCTTAAATTGTGGTGCCCAAAACTGAACACAGTTCAGTTTTTTGAATTTTTGAAAGGATATTCTATCAGAGGTAGAATATATTGTGGTAATATAGGTAGCAACAACAAAGGTAAAACTGCACATGTACAGATTCATAGGTCTCTTTAATGAATGATCACAGTCAGCTAAACAGCCCAATTCAAATGCAACTTCTACCTCATGTACAACACTTTGCTTAAGGTTGCCCACAAACTGGAGGGAAAATGCTCTCCCTCCCTCAACAGAGGCTCAATAGGATGCTATTTAGCAACTGATGTTATTTATATCTATGCTATCTCCATTTATCACCTCCCCATTTCCATGCATTAAAGGAGCAGGACATTTTTCTCTCTCCAGGTAACTGCCCCCCACCCCAAATATACTAACAATATGATTAGGCAGATTAATGCATAGCTCTTTAGCAGCAGCAAGTTTGTGTCCCAAAGATGTTACACGTTAAGAAAACAGCATTTAATTGTAAAATGTAATTTCAATGAAAGTATTTTAAAGAGGGAGAAGGAGCCACCAAAGGCCCTAATTAAACCACAACGAACAGCTGTCACACCGGCCAGGAATGCTGCAACAGTACTAAGGCACTGCAGGCATTTAAGGCCTTGCTCCAATTAGGGTTGCCAGGTCCTTCTTCATCTCTATTGGCTGGAGATCAGTTGTAATAGCAGGAGGTCTCCAGCTAATACCTGGAGGTTGCAACCCTAGCTCTAATCCCTGCCAACAGCTGCTAGCAAGTTAGCCTGGACAGGGCAATGGGAGGCAGAAAGAGGCTGCAAGAACAGCCTATATTTCCCCTGAGTTCTCGGGAGACTGCTAGTTCTTAGAAGACTTCAAGGGAATTGACTGAGCTTGTGCAGCCACATGCACTGACCTCATAAAAGGTATAGAATTAGGCCAATGAGGTGGCTGGGTTCTTTCTCCAGGCTGTGCAGGTGAACCTGCTACTGGCAGTGATGCCGTAGCAGGTTCTTCCCCATTCCCCACTTCTGATGTTCAGTATCAGCAAGTAGGGCTGTCAAAAAAAAAAAATTCGGTACAGTTCGGATTCGGCCGAATTTGGCCCTTGTGGGTTCGGTACGTGCCGAAGTCTGAACTCCCCCGCTTCGGATCCGTTCAATTCGGCGGGAATTCAAAGTTCGGAAAAAAAATTCGGCCGAATAAAGCCATTAAAAACACAATCGCGCCTTTCCGCGGCTTGGGGGGGGGCATTTTTGGGCTTAGAGGTCCCAAACTTTCAGCAGAGCTTCAAAGGACGGATATTGAAAGACTCCCCAAGTTTTGTAAAGATTGGGTCAGGGGGGGCTGAGATATGGGCCCTGAAAGGGGTCCCCCCACCCTTAATGTGCATCTCTCAGCAGAGCTTGCCGCCCACGCACAAAGCTCCCAGCCCCGACAACAGTTTGCAAAGCAACTCAACTTGTAAAACAACACCTTTGCAACAGGGAAAAACCGGACGACACACAACTGAAACCTCCCCCCTCAAACCAGGGAGCGAGAGACTCGAGGGGGAACACACACCCCAGGCAGAACCGACGAAAGCCCCCTTTGGCTTCCCCCCCACCCACAGAAACTGCTCCCTCCCCCCACACACACAGACTCTGCTTTCCCCCCCACACACACACATACACAGGAGAAAAATTATAGATTAAAGCCCCCAAAGGGGTCTTACTGTGGCTTTCTTCTGTTCCATCAAGAGGGGCTGAAGAGGACTTGTAATCCAAGATTATTCCAATTAGGCACGGGAGGTTTTCTCTGGAGAAGATGCACAGGATCGGCTGATCCATTCATCCCAAAAGGGGAAAGGGGAAAGCCCATATCTCGGGACCCCCTGACCCAATGTTCACAAAACTTGGGGGGTATCTTAAGAACACTGGTCTGAAACTCCGCTCAAAGTTTGGGATCTGCACCCCCAAAAATGCGCCCCCTGCAGCCATGGAAAGAGAAAAGGGGGGAGGCGATATTTCTGCCCCCACTGAACCCATCTTTACAAAACTTGGGTAGGATCTTAAGAATAATTGACTGAAGCTATGCTAAAAGTTTGGGGGCTATATCCCCAAAAAAGCGCCCCCTGCAGCCACATAAATGGAAAAAGGGGGGAGGGAAAAGGGGGAGAGCCCATATCTCGAGACCCCCTGACCCAATGTTTAAAAAACTTGGGGGGTATCTTAAGAACACTGGTCTGAAGCTCCACTCAAAGTTTGGGATCTGTACCCCCAAAAATGCGTCCCTGCAGCCATGGAAAGAAAAAGGGGGGAGCCCATATCTCGGGACCCCCTGACCCAATGTTTACAAAACTTGGGGGTATCTTAAGAAGCTTCATCTGAAGCTCCAGTGAAAGTTTTGTGTCTGTACCCCCCAAAATACGCCCCCTGCAGCCACAGAAAGGAGCGAATGTGCACAAGCACCCCCACACACACACGAGGATTTCGCTCTCTCTCTCTCTCTCCCTGGCCGGGCCGCACATCAGCTGATTCCTCCAGTACTCAATCCTGACTGATTGGCCAGAAGAAGACCCAGCTTGGCCACTGATTGGCCGGGGGAGGAGAATGCTGCTTACTGACGGTTATGCTGCTTACTGACGGCCGAATTTGCCGAATTTATTCGCGAACTCCCGAACTCGCTGAATTCGGCCCCCCCAGTTGCCCGCCAGTTTTGAGTTCGGTTCCTCCCGAACTAAAAACCACCGAATCAGGGGAAATTCGGCTGATTTTCAGTTCGGGCTGAACCGAATTGACAGCCCTATCAGCAAGCCCAAACTAAGGTTGTTCGGTCTTGGAGATTTTGAGGGTGGAGACTGAGGAAAGCAGGGTTTAGGGAGGGGAAGGACTTCAATGGGGTATAATGTCATAGAGTCCACCTTCCAAAGCAGCCATTTTCTCCAGGGGAAACTGATCTCTGTCACCAGGAGATCAATTGTAATCCCAGGAGATCTCCAGCTACCACCTGGAGTTGGCAGACTTAACAGGACAATAAAGGGGTTGACAGATAAGTAGGGTTGCCAGCTCTAGGTTAAGAAATAATGGGAGATTTTTGGAGCCGATCCTGAGAAGGATGGGGGATAGGGGATTCAATGCCATAGACTCCAATTGCCAAAGTAGCCATTTTCTCCAGGTGTACTGATCTCTGTCAGCTGGAGATCATTGTAATAGCAGGATCTTCAGGCAGCAATTGAGTTCTTATTCCAAACCATGTGAAGGAATTGAGGTAATCTACTTGTCTCTGTGTGTCCATGGTTCTCCTTCAAAGTGCTGGCTTTTTGCGTAGTGACTACAACTATGTTTAGGAAGCTAGGAATTATTCATGGGATATGAATTGCCAGAGCTCAAAGAGAGGGGAAAGGGGAAATACATTGTAATTGAAAGTTTTTGTTTTTTTTTAAACTGTATACCATGTTGTGTATATTATCATTTGCAACAATCAACACTATGGGCAAGTGTTCAGACCTGACACTGTATCACCAATGAAAAATGTGGTAAATTATGCTTTTTAGGCCAGGTCCAACCCCAGACTCCACAGTACAAGACACAGGCTTGAAATCTTTTAATATTTTTTTAAAAAGACTTTAAGCACTTTAAGTAAGTTTGATTAAATAGGCTTGGATAGGATTCTGAGTAGACCTTTTTAGGATGGCACTGTAAATTACATACTCTATCTAGTCTCTCTGAGATGTTTTAAATACATAAAACAAATGCTTATCCTTAAGGAAAGGTGTGCCTTTACAGTATAATGTTTTCATATCTGTTTTTAGGTTTGCCAACCTCCAGGTACTAGTGGGTGATCTCCTGCTATTTCAACTGATCTCTAGCTGATAGAGATCAGTTCAACTGTAGAAAATGGCTGCTTTGGCAATTGGACTCTATGGCATTGAAGTCCCTTCCCTCCCAAACCCCGCCCTTCTCAGGCTCCACCCCCAAAATCTCCAAGTATTTCCTAACCTGGAGCTGGCAACCCTATCTGTCGTGCGGGACAATTTGTATTTTATATATATTCAAATAAATATAGAGCAGTATTCAAAGTTCCTTTGCTGTTAATGGAAGGTGTTTTCTGTCAATGGGATGGAACTCTTCTGCTCCCCTGCAACAGCCTGTTGAGCTTTCCAAAATGGCTCCCACTTTGACAAGAGTAGCATTTGGAGAAGACAATCAGTGAGCTGCTGCAAGAATGGGAAGGTAGAAAAGTTTTGTTCTGTAAATGGAGAGAGGGTTGCCAGACCCCCGCTGGGCGCGGGGGATCCCCTGCTTTGGGCCCTCTCCCTCCAGTGCCATTTAGCCAGCCAGTGGGTAACTTACTGGACACAAAATGAGGCCTAGGCCTTGATGGTGCTAGCGCATTGACATCACTTTCAGAAGTGACATCATCAGGTTGCTGACTACTTGGGAGATGCTTTGGTATTTGGGCAAAACTCTATGGTAAAAAGAGCTTCTACCATAGCGTTTTTGCCCAAATACCACACCTCCCATGTCATCAGCGATGTGATGACATCACTTCTAGAAGTGATGTCAATATGCCGATAGCATCTAGGCCTAAACCTCATTTTGTGCCTGGTAAGATCCCCCACCCCTGCCAGTTGCCATGGAGTACCTGGCAACCCTAGAAGGAAGCCTTCCATTAATGGAAAATTTTGTCTGGATCAAGCCCATTGCATTTGGCATTCTTAAGTGTCTGTAATCATTTGACAAAGAACAATTGCTGTGACAATTTTAGTAAATAGATTCGACTGTTGGAATGAATTTTGTTTTCATATGTTGAAGCAGTTTGTCAGCATACATTAATACTAAGCTGAGAATTTAGAAGTGGAAAGCAGATCAATAAAAATAAATGAATATTGATATTGCAAGACCTTAGCAAGACTATGTTTATTGTGTCCCTGAAGCAAGTTAGACCTTACATTAAGGAATCAATAAGGTAATGCAAAGACCTATGCCTTGTATGCCAAACCATCTTGATGTGCTAGGGAAGCAAGGTAAAAAGAAATTATTTATTCTTGTCATACAGGTGACTTTGCATAGATTCTCCTGATGACTATATGACTGAACTTATTTAATATATTCTATTGGTGAATAAGGCTGTTTTATAAAGGTCAATATGCATGTTCATGTGAAGGATTTATTCTTTTGTATACTGCAGTAAACCAGATATGTTGTTTACTAAAGACAAATTATGTTCATTAGACCTTTAACTCTTCAAAGTCTACATGTTTTTTGTTTGGATCTCTATAGTGTGAAGCTAAACCTTTTGGGTTAAATCAATGTTTTGGGTTAGTCCATGGTAAAATTAAATGATGAATGCAATAGGTATTAGCGGATAGATTATGTTTCACTCCATTGTTTTTCTGAATTGGGTTCCACTCTGCTTGTTCTTTGGCAAAGCAAATATAATTTTGGGATTTTAAATGACCTATACATTTGTGATTTACAGATATATTTCAATAACTAAAGAGCTTCACCTCTTCCTTGAAAGGGAAAACATTCCATATTATTATTATTCTGTAAAGGTAAAATAGAAGAATAGCAGCTCTTCTGAAAATCAACTTTCAAAAGTAATGCAGAAATAATTGTTAATTTTGAAGGGATTTTTTTTCATATTTTATGTTACAGAAGAGATCAACACTAAAAGCAAACAAAATATGCAGCTTTTTAAACTCCCCTCAAATTAATATTTTTTGACACAGACAAAGGCTCAGGGTTTGTTGTGCCATTATATAGCACAAGAAACAATAGTGTAGCAACAAGAAGGGTTGCCATGCTCCCACTGGGGTTGGGATCTTTCTGCCACCACTTAGCTGTGTGATGGAAGAAAAATGAGAGGACAATGAGGGGAGGGGTGATGGCCAACATCCCAAGGTACTGATGTCACAACTCAAAGTGATGTCAGTGCATCCTCTGAAACATCATTATGTTACCAGCAAGCCCCCAGTAGTGAGTCTCCTGCCAGTTGCTAACTTTGTGCTAGCAACCCTTACCACTTGTCAGATTTTACCAATAAATGGTACTAAGCATGCTTATTTGCACCTGAACATGTGTTCAGATTTATCCACACTATTAGGGTGGCCAAACTCCAGGTGGTGGCTGGAGAGCTCTGAGTCCTGCTATATTACAACTGATCTCCAGGCAATACAGATCAGTTCATCTGAAGAAAAAAGCCAATTGGAAGGTGGATTCTATGGTAGTATACTCAATTGAAGCTGAGGTTGACCATTAGGACAATTCCATTCACAGGTACTTTCTGCAGTTTTATCCCTTACTTGAACTGTTGTTGGTGTAGAGTGCCATCAAGTCACAGATGACTTATGGCAACCTTGTAGGGTTTTCAAGTCAAGAGACGATCAGAGGTAGTTTGCCATTTCCTGCCTCTGGACTTTCTTGGTGGTCTCCTATCCAAACACTAAACAGAGCTGACCCTGCTTAGCTTCCACGATCTGGCAAAATCAAGATAGCCTGGGCCAACCAGGTCAGGGTCTTGACATGGCACAAGGAGGAAACTGCTTGTAAATCTCAAACAGGGTATACTTTCTTGTAATGCACAAAATCTTCCAAACAAAAAGCATTTTGATGACTCTGTTAATTTTTATTCACATTTGATGTTTGTCATTTTGCCTCTGGAACACAGGAATGCAAGATGGAAACATATTCTAACAGCAAAATCTGTAAAAGACCCTCAAAATCAGTCTCAACAGGAGGTTCTAATGAAAGAGGAAGATAATATCCTTGTATATGCATGTTTACATGTGTAGACTTTTCAAAGAAGTCCTAAAGTCCTAACCTGTTTTTGCCCTAAAGAAGACATGTTGACATCCCTCTGGTTTGGTTTGTTTGTTTGTTTGTTTGGTTTGTTTTTTGCACTGGAAGGACATCAAATGCAACATAAGAAAAATGCAGGGAAATCAATTTTTTAATAATATGGATCTGGGAATCACAGTTAGCAACAGTAACTTTTCTTGTTGCATATACTTTTATTGTATTATTTAAATGTATATGCTTTTCCGCTTTTATTTTCATTCCGGTTCTTGCATAATTAATTTTCAGATTTACAGAATGCATTATGAGGAAATGTTTTCATAAGGTTAGTTGGTTGTTAATGGATGATGGAGATGTATTATTCATTATCTTAGTTGTCTGGGTCACTGAATACAATACCTGCAAACAAATGTGATGTTGTAATTTGTACCTCAAATGGAAAGACAAGTAGATGGTGAAAAAGGTCTCTGAACATTTGCAGAGATTATTCCTCACCATCAACCAAAATCCAAATATTGATAATAAGAAAAAAATATCCAGCTTAAAAAAGCCCAATATTCAGACTGAATTAAATACTAGCTTTGCTTACATTACAGGCTAAGCATTGAAAGCAATTTAGCACTTTTGTAGAACTAAGTTCCCCTCCCCCCTATAAATAAAAGAACTGCTGAGATGAATTGTCCATGTTTTAAAAGTATGATGAAGTGGAAACCCATGACAAGATGTAGTGTGCGTATAGGGTTGCCAGGTCCCTCTTCGCCATTGGCGGGAGGATTTTGGGGTGGAGTCTGAGGAGGGCAGGGTTTGGGGGAGAGGAGGGCCTTCATTGCCATAGAGTCCAATTGCCAGAGCAGCCATTTTCTCCAAGTGATCTGATCTCTATCGGATGGAGATCAGTTATAATAGCAGGAGATCTCCAGTTAGTACCTGGAGATGGGCAATCCTATGTGCGTATGTTGCCTGCCCCCCTCACACACACAGACAATACCCTATTCACTTCTTTGTTCCACATACAATTTAAAATATGTGAAGTGTGGGATCATCTTCTGGAATTGCTGGATTTATTTGGTACTATGCACATAATGTAAATATTTTGCCTCAGATAAAAGCAATGCACACTTGAGACAATCCATCTTCTCTTTGGAACCTTTATGGATCCAAATAGACGAGAGAGCTCATTTTCTGTCATTATTCCCATTAAAATGCCATTTCCCAGAGTGAAAGTCCCCTCTAAAGCTGGTAAAAGCAGCTTTAGAGAAAAGAAAACCTGCAGATGCAATAGGTAGGCCATGTATATTCTACTAAACTTTCCCATAACCATTCATTGCAAATTGCAGCTATGAGTTTTTTTCTGGCTCAAGTCTTCATTTGAATTGTGTGTTAAATTATGTTGGTATTATGACTAGTAGCATCATATCGGAATGCCAATACATAGGGATAACAATGTTGGCACATGAATCCTTGGGCATTCATCTTCTTGCTTAGGATATGCAACAATACTTCTGTGTGCTGCTTGTATAACATGATTAGTGATTTGAGACTGTTCTGCTTGAATTACAATTTGAGATCAAATTGTAAGTAGGTCTGTCAAATAGTCAGAAATATGTTAGCTTTTTATCAAGATCTCAGGATTATTCTTGTGTTGCTTCCCTGTCTACTATTGGGCCATTTCAAAAGAAGTGATTTCCTTCTGTGTCTCAATTAATCAGTTCCAACCTATCCACATAAAAGATGGCAGTGAACTTCCTATTATCTGCACAGTAGAATTTGGAAAGTGGAAAATAAAAGGTTATGTGTATTTTGAAGATAGTTACTAATATTTCTAGTTTAGTATGCCAGTATGCATACAGAGAAAGCCATTCTCTGAAAATATCCTTTGAATTCCATAAATTCCATTGTGCTGATATAGATTCAAGCAACATATATTTGCAAATGCTTGTAACTATAAGAAACTCACTACTGTATTTGCAGAATAAGAGGATGTGTAGTACATGCATTTGGCTGCAGATGAGATCCACATAGGATGGCTTTTTCATACTTTACAGTTTTCCATAGTATAGATGCGCAGTGATTCCACAGTTTGAATCAAATCAAACTTTATTCCATTTTAGACACTGAAATTAACCCATAAGATACTACCAATACCACATGGAGATCTAGAAGACACCCTGTGACAACTATATCTCTCTCTCTTTAGGAAAGTTACCAAACCAACTGTCTTAAATCAGTACTGTAGGCAGTGCATTTAAAAAAAAAAAAAAAAAACAATTGTTAGTAGGGATGCCAGCCTGGAATTAGAACTTATCTCCCTACTTCCATTCACCTGGAAAAAAATGGCTGCTTTGGATGGTGGACTCTATAGCATTGCCTCCCACTAAGGTCTCTGTCCTCCCCAGGCTCCATCCCCAATTCTCCAGGAGTTTCCCAACCTGGAGCTGGCTATCCTACATGCCCAACCCAATGCTGGAGGCCAGGGAGGACCTGGCAACCCTATCAGTGGGACAAATTGAGTAAGCACTTGTGAATATCCCTGGTTTGAATAACAGAAGAATAGAAATGAAGTAAAATGAAAATATAACAGAATTAGCTTACATTTGCTGATCTTTTTGTGAAGACCTTATTAGGGAAGTCCTGAAATGATGCAAAGTCAAAGTTTCAACAGCTTCAAATTAGAAACACTTTTAAATCACTTGTTTTATATGACCCTCTTTAATAAATGAAATCATCACTTTGGGATGAGAATGGTATCTCTTCAGTGATACATTTGAGCAGCTAGCCAAATATTTGCATGAACTGGCTCTTTTGAGCTAAAGAGTCAATCAAGAAATTCAGCATACGCATAATCAAATTATGGCCCTTCAGAAAAATTCTGCATGAATGACTGCCTTAAAGTTCTGTCAGTTACCAAGGATATTTTCTTCTTGAAACTGCTTTGTTTGGCCTGGAACCAAAGAGCTGCTCCAGCCAATTCAAAGGACTGGGCATGCTCAATGAGGTTTTTGAGTGTGAGCCACATGCCATATCATGAGCAGCTTTGAAAAAAACTTCAATTTCTAAAACAGTTTGTTGCCTAGCATGGGAGAAGTGGGTTCTGGTGTGAATATCTACACTCAAAGTTCCCTTGTACATGATGAATAACTAACTGCAGTTTTTTGTATCCCAGCCTACATCATTTGGTAACTTCACTGGACTAGGATCAGGGAGACCCAGATCATTTATGCGAGGAAGTTTTACCTGGGGCAAAATGCTTGCTCATACCACACTTTTCTGTAAAAAAAACTATGCACCAGCACAATCACCATGCTCAAGTCCAGAAGCATGAGTCCTCGCCCCTTGAAAATGCTGCTTAGTAATTGGCTGTAGTGCTTACTGTGAGAAAAACCTCCATTTCCCTTCTCCCCCCTCGGTGGAAACCCAAGTCTCTGTGTAAAAAAGGATTTCACAAAAAAGAGCTCTTTTAAAGGAATGGAATGAGGGGGGGAAACCCAAGTGTCATTTTAAAACCCTTTTTTTGTGACAAATCTACTCAGAACTCCGGCTGGGAGATGAAAAACCAGGAAGCATTTGTGTCCCTGTCCCTTTAAATTCTGCTTTGTAATTGGCTGTAGTGGTTACTGTGAGAAAATGTCAACCCCCCCCCCAACTCCCCTGCCGCTTTGGCTTATGCATGGAGATTTTACCTGGGCTAATCTCAGGGGAGGGGATTCAATGCCATAGAGTCCAATTGCCAAAGCGGCCATTTTCTCCAGGTGAACTGATCTCTATCGGCTGGAGATCAGTTGTAACAGCAGGAGATCTCCAGCTATTACCTGGAGGTTGGCAACTCTATTCAGGGCTGTGGTTGTGAGGATAAACTGGAGGCGAGGAGAGCAATTGTGTAAGCTGTGTTGGGTCCCCCTTGGGGATAAAAGTGGGGTATACATCTCTAAACAAAACAAAAATAAAATGATGTGGGACTATTTTTTGGATCTAGGGTTGCCATCCTCCAGGTGGGGTCTGGATTTCTCTTGGAATTGGCAGCTCTGGAAGCGGAAATCTATGGAATCACATCCCGGCTGAGCTCTTACCCCTCCCAAAGCGCCATCTTCTGCAAGTGCCACTCCCAGTCTTCAGGGATTTCACAGCCAAAGTTGGCAAGGCAACTCTATTTGGATACTATTGGCCTACCCCCACCTCCCATTCTGCTATCATGACATCAGTGAATAAATTCATGTCAAACTGGATTTATTTTATGTAATCCCTTGTATTTATACCGTTAGTTGTAGAAAACACACACACCCTTCAAAAAACAGGTTTCGGCGTGACTACATTCTGGTTTTTTCAGTTTATCTTATCCAAATTATCTTAATTATCTAAATAGAGACAGTAAAATTGAATGCTGGCTGTGTGAGAATTTTTGGATCTCTCATTATGAGTAATTACTTGTAAGCATCAACATTCGCTGACTTGACATTTAACATAACATATACTTGGAGTAAAAGGGCAGCTGCTGAATAGCAAATATTTTCCTAAAATTAATCTTGCATGGAAGTATTTTAAAAGATACCATTTGGTTGTTTCGTGAATAAGTAAAATAGGTATCAACTTAGACCCAGGACTGCAGAAATTATTAGAACAGAGTCTAATGCTCAATCCATTGTGGTAATTAGCAGAGTCGGCCATAAGAATAGCACATTGTCAAAAAGAAGGCAGTCATGACATCAAGCTATTATTATCAAGTCCATGTAATATTAAAAATTTACAGGGTGCCACACAAGAATTTTTATTGCCAGCGCAGGGCAAGATCAGAGAAGAAGCTTGCTGTTAACCCTTTATTAACAAATACCACAAAACCACACAACACCCTGAACTAGAAGAAGAAATTTTTATGTGGAAGGAAATAGCCACAACTTACTTTTACAATAACAGCTGTAAGCATTGGCTCAGCATTTTGGCAGGATCCTGCAACATCTGCCGACCCCAATGCGGACTGATGTAACATACTCCAGCGGTCACACTGGAGACACCAGGGATGGCTTTAACCGGAAAATACCAGGGCATGAGCCACTAGGAAAATCCCACAGCCACCTAGGGAGAGGCCTTCTGGCCACCCCTGCACTGGCTTGCCTTACTGCTGTGCCTCTCCCTGAAATCCCTTAATGGGATTCCCCACCCCAGAGGAAAGGGGTTCTCAGACCGCTTCCCTCCTTAACGGATCCTCCCAAATGCTCACCTTGCATAAGTTGTGACAATAAATAGTACAAACACAATTATAAAACAGTTTTTAAACAACAACCAAAGTAGGGAGGGAAAGAGGGTGGGACGAAAGCCGAAGACAGACTGAAGCTCCGGGTTGCTGGCTCCCTCCTTTAAACTGAAAGAACAGACCAGAGTGAAAAGCTCACCTCTGGTCCATTCCTTGCCGGCCTCTCCCTACCTCCAAGCCACCTGCTGCGCTCTCCTCCTGCCCGGCACTGGCAACCCAGGGCTCCAGGTAATTCTGGAACCCTTTAATTCCATTAAATAAGGGTTTCTTATCGTCACTTATTTATTTAAATTATTTAAAATATTTATATAGGACTTTTTTGACAAAGATACAAGGTACTCATTTAAAATAGTTCAATTGAAGATGTCAGTTTTACTGTTTTTCTTCCCTCAAATGCATGGGTTGTTCAGACTGTTTTATCAACCTTTTTCTTATATGGTTTGTATCTGCCATTAAAAAAAAAAAAAAATTAACAGTGCAGTCCTAAGCACAGTAACCTCTTCAGTAGGCACTGTGATTCATCCATCCCACCCTATAGACAAAAAGACAAAGGCAGAATGCTACTTGAATGTGGCAAAAGATAAGAAAGGAAAATAAAAAGCAAGGGATAAGTTTAAAGAAACAGAAGAAAAGAAAAAAATATGGGTGCAGCTAAAGAGAGGTAAAGGCAGTTGCAAAAGAATCTAAGTAGCATGCTGAATTGACAGCAGATATTTTGCATCCTTGCTCATTTTCCTCGTATGCCTCAGCAGCTTTTGCTACCATGGGGATCCACTCTTACTTGATTGGCTGATTCCCAAATGTGGTACTGGAGGACTGCTGCTGGTAACCTAGACAGAATATGGATCCATCTTGTCCTCCATGCTGTTTAATAGTACATGAAACTACTGGGAGAGATCATGAGGAGATGTGGCTCATGAGGGACTGTGGCTCTCAAACGTATGTTTTCCTATTGAACATGCTCACCATGAAATCTGCAGCATCCGTTAACACCCCCCCTCAATTGTTTACACTCACATTGGTTGTGTAAATTGGGCATGTGTGGACAATATAAATAATTAGAAAATATTTTTACAGGAATGCTGAAAAACAATTACAGAAAAATAGAACTTGGTTTTGATACTGCCAAAAATGTCAATGAAAATATGCATCGTTTCAGCTCAGCCCCAATATATATAAAGCATCAATGGTTAAATTTCTCTTCCTTCTTGGATAGATCATGAAATTAAAGAAGTATCCCTGTACTCATGACATCTTAAGGAGAAGAATGTCCCCTTTTCTTCCAGTGGTTACTATACCGATTTCTGGAACAGCGAAGATCTGCATTCATTACAGTTATTGTAATGGGTGTGTTGCTTTCAATTAAAAGCTTTGCCATCTGTTCCACAGACTAATTAACAATGCAAAGAGAACTTGTTTCATAGTTACATTGAGAAAAAGAAGGATTAATTTTTTAAAACGCTTAGATATAAGATCCTTGTAGTACGGCAATGGTTTTCTTAATTGCGGTTCTCACCTCTTCCTGAAACATGCACAGAAAAACAGAATCCTAGCTAAGGTGCCTAAAACTACAGTGGAATGAAAGTATTCATTTAAAAAAAATCCTGAAGTCTCCCACTTTCATGCAGTGCCCCAAACTTTGGATTCAGTGTGCTTCATCTGCAGTGTGATATATGCTGCAACTGAAGCTCTCTTTTTTATTTTATTTTACGTTGTATTTTTTGTTGTAGAATTGGGATTTAAAGATATGACCTTACCTTGTAACCTACAAAATGTTTATTTCTTCCCTTACTAAGGCTGTAGGCTTTTGGTTAGGCATCAAAAGGGGATGCAAAACACTAGACAGCAGGGTTCTTTCTCTTGAACATAAATTTCCTTTGTTGGGTCCTGGCTATTGAGTTTGGTAGGCTTGGTTCCTGTTTTGTGGCATTTCACAGTAACGTTTGGATTGCAGTGTTTAAGTTGGTTACGAGTAGGAATGTTTGAAAGCTTGCTGGTTCAGCTTCTGTTCCATTCCCCAGTCATGAGCAGGGAGCTGTGTAGGAAAAAGGTTAAGTTAAAGGTAGTGCCCTGTGCAAGCACCGGGTCATGACTGACCCATGGGGTGACATCACATCACAACATTTACTAGGCAGACTATGTTTATGGGGTGGTTTGCCATTGCCTTCCCCAGTCATCTACACTTTACCCCCAGTAAGCTGGATACCCATTTTACCAACCTAGAAAGGATGGAAGGCTGAGTCAACCTTGAGCTTGCTACCTGAAACTGACTTCTGTTGGCATCAAACTCAGATCGTGAGCAGAGCTTTGACTGCAGTACTGCAGCTTATCATTCTGCACCACAGGGCTCCACCTTGTTGAGTTGCTTTTCACATATTCAAATAGTACAATGTAATCAGCAGGTAATGGAACGGATCTGTATATTTTAATGGGAATTCATTTTTATTCACTTTTAATGATATTTTTTATTGTGGATGTATAATGTCGATATAGAATTATGTGTGTGTTCATTGCTGGAAGCTGCCCTGAACACCCGACTTGTGTTGGGGGAGGGCGGGGTATACATTGAATAAAATAACAATAAATAAATAAATAAATTTCATGCATTCATGTTCACACACAGTCTGATGTTGCTCCTACTGGTCAGTCACCAATTGTGCAAATGCACAGTAGAGGAAATCAACCAGTGATTATAAATAAATGCTGTTTTCGTTAAACATCTTAACATTTGGTGTTCATTTACATGCAGCCTTGCAAGAGTTTTCTTACCTCCTCTATTCATCCATGAGTTTGTGTGGTATAGTAGTTACGGGGTCAGTCTGGGACCTGAGACAATCAAGTTTGCATCCCTGTTGTGCCATGGAAGCTTGCCATGTGACATTGGGCTTGTCACAATCTCTCAGCCTAACCTACTTTACAAGGTTGTTGCTGTGATAATAAGGTAGAAGAGGTTAGAATGAAGTGATAAGCTGCTTTGGGTTCCCATGAGGGAGAAAGGCAGATAGAAATTAAAGTTAAATAAAATTAAATAATCTGGGAGAGAATCACACAAAGTAGTCACTCAGCTTGCTAATCATATCATGCTTTCCAGATAAGTAGGAAAAGTCAACTTTTTGGGAGGAGGGGAATTATTTGGAGTAAACAGACTTTGTCATAGTCGAAGGACCCTATGACTTCAAGCAACATTTTTTCCTGTTTTTTGCATCTATCAAATCTTTGTGAACAAAACTTCAATTAAAAAAATAATTTTAACTGTACACCATCAAGTAATTTTGATAAAAAGAGAACAAAAAATACTACACTAATTAATGGCATTAGTCAAAACAACCAGGCAAAGGTCATAAGAACATATGCTAGTTTAGGTGAAAATCTTGTGTAGCAATAGGATCTAGGGAGAGCAAACAGGTGTTAAAGAATGGTTAGGTCAGGCAAAGACATCTGCTATGATTATCAGTAATACACTTTTACCCTTGTAACCTGTAACAGAGGACAAAATTTACAGCCAAATATTGAAGATTATGATAGTCCAAAGAATAGTTGAACTTTGAAATCATTAGTCAAGGCCACACAGGATGTACTTTTAAATATAACCCAAGTAGGAAGAATAAAATATAAAGCAATGGATCTTCTGGACACATGAAGGATGTAAACAGCATCATAAGTACTACAGGAGATAAGTAAGTGTTTTTTTCTGACCTGGAAAAATGGGACCAATAATCATACAAGAGAGAAGAACTACTGCATTAATTAGCCTTCTAATTTGTGTTGTCTTTCATTAACCCACATAAATAAACTGATCTTAATGGTGGTAGATTCCTTAGTCATCAAAGGTAAAATATGACAGTTTCAAATAATGAATGGTTATAGCAGAAGCCCATGACCCTGGCTAGCATTTGGATGGGAGACCTTCAAGGAATACCAGGGTCGTGATGGGCCCAATGTCTCTTGCCTTGAAACCCCTACAGGGTCACCATAAATTGGCTGTGACTTGATGCTAGAAAAAAATAGCAGAAGTGAGAAAAGGGGGAGGGAGAGTGCAGTATAATAAGTAGTTTGCCCTTAATTTAGTTACAACATGCAGATTGCAAAACAATACAAAATCTCAGTGGCTTGTCTATTTTCTGCTATTGGATTACTGCAATCGATTGTTGGGTGCTGGGTTCATAAATTCTGAAGAACGTATTCATGGGATTTCCCTTTTCCTGCCTATATACAGATAAATATTTTATGTTATCAGTTACTTTCCTTCTTTGTACAGGAGGATTCAATTTCTATTTCCTTTTGTCGCTGTGGGGTTTTTATATAAATCCTGCCAGATTTAGCTTGGACCCTTTTCCAACTAAATACTTGTTATTTTTTTTAATATATGTATTGCTTTAAGAGTTTTAGGACTAACCCACAGTAATGTACTCATTCTCAGAGAGTTTCCTCCTTGCTGCTTAGCTGTACCTTGTGGTTTGTACACAGATAAAGTAATCTTGATTGATCTGTGACCTTCACAAAATGAGCTGTGCAGAGTCCACCTAACCGCTAACCCCAAATGCATCCAAATTTAGCTGGTAGAAGACAGAAGATGGAGTTAATATTCCTGTTCTATCAGTCTATCAAAGAGTAATTGTTTTCCTTATCTGTTGGCAGAACTCTTTCCAGTCTGTAATAAACTGAACAGCAGGATGCTAATAAAAGAAATCACTTCCACCAAAGCACTTTTTTGTTGCATTAAAGAAATGCAGTCCTTTTTAGAGCCCCAAATACAATGTCCTATCTGGGAGTGGGAATGAATGATATTGGCTTATTAACATTATACCTAGCAAACACAATTTAAGCTGGAAAGGCAATTGTGTCACAGCTGCTGTCAAGGAAGTATCAAATACTGTTTCTCAATAGGTTTCTCCTTCTTCATTACTGAAGATGGTTTGCAAAGCTATTAGATCTTTACCTTCTCGCATTGTTGCTGTGTTCAGGATTAATTAATAGATGATCTTCAGACAAACACTGATTACGGTAATATTTCAGGCTAGCTTACCCTATTAATAGACACTAAAATTTGCATTAGCAATAACATGATTTACACTTGCACATCAAGACAATCCTAAAAAGCCTTTTGTTTGTAGACAGATATGGTCTTTCTTTTGCCAGAGAACAAATACAAGATAGAGGAGAGGTCCATGAAAATGTTACTGATATTTTCTATATGACTTCTTTCAATGAAGTCACCTGCCTCAGCCTACAGGAAACTTTTTTTTTTTGCCGTCAAGTCACAGCTGACTTATGGCAAGTCGTCAACCCTGTAGGGTTTTCAAGGCAAGAGACGTCGGGAGGTGGTGTGCAGTTGCCTGCCTCTGTGTCATGTCCCTGGTGTTCCTTGGAGATCTCCCATCCAAATATTTGGCAAGGTCAAGGCTGAGAGTATGTGACTAGCCCAAGGTCAGCCAACAAGTTTCCATGGCAGAGTGGGGATTCAAAGTTGGGTTTTCCAGATTGTAGTCCAACACTTTGGGCTACCATTATGAAGAAAGGTGGGATATGAATGAAGTAAATAAATGATAAATGTAGCTGAAGATGAAAGGGCAGATAAAAGGTAGGGTGGTTGTTTGATGGGAAGGAGAGAGAAAAACAGGGACGAGTGAGAGTTTGGGGGCTTTCAGAAGACGAGAAAGAGGAAATAGTGGGTGGAAGGAGATGCAGGGAAAAATGAGGTGCTTCTCACATGTCCTTGCAGGTTCCCCACTATGCAACTGGGCCCAGCTCAGCAGCCAGCATTGCAAAACTCAGTCTGGTTCAGTAGCTAGCACTACACAACCGGGGCATATTTTTCTCAGGTATAAGATAACTTGGGTCTACCATTATTAAAATGGCTGTTCACATAAAACTCCAGATAGTCACATTAAATAAGCAGTACACATAACTTTTTCTCCATTCTGTCATCCGCCCATCATCTCAGCAATAATTCTTGTATCTTTAGCTGAATCACTGATAACTGGTATTTACTCTAGAGGGGGAAATTTGTTATAGTTCTTTAAAGCTCCTTCCTGGTTCCTCTGATAACCTCTAAGCTTCATTGCTCTGGAGGCATCTAGGAGCTGGTTGATAGGCAGATATTATCAGATTCCCATGACGGCAGGGCAACGAATCAGATATGCACATCTCTGGAGGGAAAAGTCTGGTTACTGCGCAAAATTAGATGTAACTTGGGGTTGCAATGAGAAATTAGACTTTTGCTTATGACATTAACATTACTGCTAACATTAACTTAGAGCTCATGTCTATATGAATCTGTAACTGACAGTCAGGTTCAGGTATACACCCAAAGTATGGAGCATGCTTAGAGATATGTGAAGAAAAGTTCCATGAAGTATAAATGGTAAAAAAGGAAGTTAATTCGTTCATCTATCCATGTCTATATTGTGAAGACAGCCTGTAGCACTGCAATTATCTCATGCATAAAAATCTTGTATTCTGATAATTACACACTTATTCAGCCTTGGTGTAATGCATAAGCACATCACAACTAAATTGTACGAACAGATGAAACGTGAACTTCTAAAGAAATCATCTCGATGGAGTTTTGGTCATTACTTTATACATCCAAAACCACAGTAAGCATTTAGCATATTTAGCATATTTATCATTACCAACAACCATCATTTTTTTTCAGAGCCCCAATTTTCTGTAAAATCACATTTCACATATTTATAATTTCATTTTCCCCTTCCTCACTATCTTTCCCTTCCCTGGCAGCCTCTAGCCAGGAAAACTTATACCTCCCAGATCCTAGTTTGAAACGGTAACCACTACACCACACTGGCTTCAGTGTAGTGGCTGCTGTTGAACAGCAGTGAGCAGCTGAGCCTGGGTGAGTCATGAAAGCTGCATGGTATCATCACCCAGGGACTGCTGGTGGGTCTGTGCCTGATAAGTCCTCCTTCAAAGACCAAAACAAACCTGGAAAGGGCCCTATCCCCTCCTTCTGCCTTTTACTGACTGAAACCAAAGGTTGAAAGCTGGCAATATTGTATGGTTGCCTAGCAACTGCCACTGAGGGTACTCATTCCTTAAAGCTATAAGTGCTATTATTTGCAGTGGTTAACCCTTATTAATATTTTTAGATTTTAATTTTTTCTGCAAACCTGTTTTTTCAGGTTTGTAGAATGGTCTGTCTTGTCTGTTCATGGCTCCAGTTTCTGGATTTAAGTATCCGCATATTTAGACATGTGGAGAATTAGATATATTGACAAATCGGGGACCCATTTCCCTTCCCCCACTATTTTATCTTTCCCTTTTCAGAAAGCCCCCATAGCCTCTTTCCCTTTCTTGCTTCCTGCTCGCCTTCTCACCCCACCAGCAAAACTACCTTTACTTGCCTCTCTGTCTTCAGCTTTCCCTCCTTTCCTCCCCCTGGCAGCTTCTTCCCTCAAAAACACTGGCCAAGATGCATAGTGCAAGATGAGCTTGTCACAGTTGGATGGTGGGGAAACCACAAGTAGGGCTGTTGAAAAAAAAATTCGGTATAGTTTGGCTTCGGCAAAATTCGGCCTGTTTTTATTCGGGCCGTGCCGAAGTCCGAACTCCCCCGCTTCGGATCCCCGGAAATTCGGGGGGATCCGGAGTTTGGGGGAAAATTCGGCCAAAGCTGGCTGGGCACAGGGGATTGGCAACCCCCCACCCCCTTCCCCTGAGTCCCGGCGGACGGGGCGGGGGGTCTGGAAACCCCTGTGCCCAGCCAACGCTGGCTGGGCACAGGGGATTGGCAACCCCCCCACCCCCTTCCCCTGAGTCCCGGCGGACGGGGCGGGGGGTCTGGAAACCGCTGTGCCCAGCCAGGGGTTTCCAGACCCCCCGCCCCGTCCGCCGGGACTCTGGGGAAGGGGTGGGGGGGTTGTCAAGTCCCGGCAGGGCTGGGGGGGAGGCTTCAAATAGATTTGTGCCTCCCGGGCGGGAGGCGCAAATCTATTTAAAGGGCCCGCCGCGTGCCTCCAGGGAATATCCCTGGAGGCACTGGGGGGGGGAACAGAGATCTTTTTAAAGGGGCCGAATTTGCTGAATTTATTCGCGAACTCCCGAAATCGCTGAATTCAGCCCCCTGGTTGCCCGCCAGTTTTGAGTTCGGTTCCTCCCGAACTAAAAACCACCGAATCAGGGGAAATTCGGCTGATTTTCAGTTCGGGCCGAACCGAATCAACAGCCCTAACCACAAGCACTTGCAGAGGCCACTTCACTTTCCTCTGTATCCCCCACCCTGTTTCCTCTTTCCCTCCCCCTGGAGCGATTTCCACCTTTCCCTGTTTCCTTCTCTCCTTCAGACCCACCAACCAACCTACATTTAATCTTCTCCATGTCTTCAGCCATATTCGTTATCTATTTACTTCATATATAAAGGTAAAGGTCCCCTGTGCAAGCACCGGGTCATTCCTGACCCATGGGGTGACGCCACATCCGACGTTTTCTAGGCAGACTTTGTTTGCGGGGTGGTTTGCCAGTGCCTTCCCCAGTCATCTTCCCTTTACCCCCAGCAAGCTGGGTACTCATTTCACCGACCTCGGAAGGATGGAAGGCTGAGTCAACCTTGAGCCGGCTACCTGAAACCAACTTCCGTTGGGATTGAACTCAGGTTGTGAACAGAGCTTTTGACTGCAGTACTGCAGCTTAACACTCTGCGCCACGGGGCTCATATAGATCCCACTTTTCTCCATAATGGGGATCCAAAGCAGCTTAAATAAGTCTCCTCTCTTCCACCTTGTCCTCATAACAATCCCACGAGGTAAGTTAGGCTGAGAATGTGTCTCTTAGATCCTACTCTGAAGCTCAAATCACCACACCACACTGGCATTCATGGGGTGGCCCCGTTGAACTGTTGCAAGCATCCAGACCTGGGTGAGTCATGCAAATTGCATGGTAGCAAGTATCCTGGTGTCTGCTGCAGGGCCTTGCCCTAATGATTCCGCCCTCAAAAGCCAAAACTGCCCTGAAAAAGGCCCCTTCCCACCCCCTGCCTTTTTCCTGACAGAAACCAAGGCCTGAATACTCCTATGGTTCCCAAGCAAAATCTGTTTCTTAAAGCTTCAGGCTCTCATTTTGTCATTTGAGGGGTTAAGCACCTCTCTCTCTCTCTCTCTCTCTCTCTCTCTCTCTCTCTCTCTCTCTCTCTCTCTCTCTGTATGTATGTATGTATGTATGTATGTATGTATGTATGTATGTATGCATGCATTTAAGAGTCCAGATTTTTCTGCAAACCTGGGGCTTTTCTCAGGTTTGTAGAAAGTTGTCTCTTTTCTGTCCATGGCCCCTATCTCTGGATTTAAGTATTTACAGATGGGACAAAGTTGAGAATTAGATATATTGCAGTTAGTAACATTTATCAAAGTCAAGAAGAACATGAGTTTAATGACTGTGGTTAAAACCTAAACAATGAACTCCCTTTTCATGAATGGAACTTGTGCATTCCAGATTACAAAAACTTTAATTAGTTTCAGTTTTTCTATGAGCTACACTCATTTTGTTACACATGCACCATGATAATGGCACTCATTTATAATTCAGAAACACACATTAGGTAACATTTCAGAGGGATAGCCATGTTTGTTAGAGGATTAGCCAAAACAACAAAGAATTTGGGGGCACCTCAAAGACTACCTCCTCCTTATGGTATAAACCTCTGCAGTCCAGAGACCACTTTGCCAGATGCACAAAATGTTACATTCAGTTATGAATCTTACCTATTCAGCTGAGTATGTTTGGTCATTCTTCATGTTTCTGATGTGGGCTCAGGCTGAGAAAAGCTTATGCTAAAATAAAAGGATTAAGTCTTTAAATTGCAAAAAGTTTCTTGATTAAGGCAGACACATTTCTTTCTATTGCCTGGAGATCAGTTGTAATGGTGGGAGATCTCCTGCCACCAGTAGGGTTGCCAATCTCTGGGTGGTGGCAGGAGATCTCCTGCTATTACAACTGATCTCCAGGCAATAGAAATCAGTTCCCTTGGAGACAACGGCCACTTTTGCAATTGGACTCTATGGCATTGAAGACCCTCTCCTCTCCAAACCCCGCCCTCCTCAGACTCCACTCCAAAATCTCCAGGTATTTCCCAACCAGAGCTGGCAACCCTAGTGCAATCCCAAGCAGAGTTATCTTTCTATGCTCAATAAAGCCAACCAGCTCCCCCCCATTATTGTCAAGTTACCCTCCTTAATACAGCTCCTGTACTGCATGGCTTTTCTCCATGCAGGTCCCATGGCGTCATGACTCCTTCCTCTATTTTTCACTAGCAGAAAAGCTGGTTGGATCCAACCCAACAGGCTTAGGAGGATATAACTCTGTTTAGGCCCTATAAAATGGTATCTGTTATAGATTACCATTCTATTTTGGGCTTCAGACCTTCTTTTCCCCTATTTTGTTCTGCTGCAGGCTGAAATTCACCTATACCCTTAGTATTTAAATGTACATAGTCCTTAGCTGGCCTCAAAGCAAAATAATTTTATTTTCAATTATTTACAGTTCAAAAAGTTCAGTGCCTTTCAGTGTATTTGTGACCTTTAGCATCTATGTAAGTTTTTTTTAAACCCTCTACCAAATAAATCGTAGTATGCATATTATATATGTATATTTTGAAAGTTCCTTGCTCTTCCAGATGAGGCATTTGACCTTTCAAATATCCTTTAACTAAAATTTCTTAAGCAACTGTGCTTCTTGCCTTAGTCTCTTGCTTATTTCATAAGTACATTTATTATCTCTGCAATGTTTTATATTTCTGTTACAGATCAAAGAAAACTGTAGTTTTCTGCAGTTCAATGTCAGAGTAAAAAGGGGGATGTAATATTCATAAGTACATCACAATAATGAAACATAAACTAAGAGGGAAGTAAAGGAAAAAACAGCAGGTACATAATCTTTAAGGAGCCCCGTGGCGCAGAGTGGTAAGCTGCAGTACTGCAGTCAAAGCTCTGCTCACTACCTGAGTTCGATCTCGATGGAAGTCGGTTTCAGGTAGCCGGCTCAAGGTTGACTCAGCCTTCCATTTTTCCGAGGTCGGTAAAATGAGATGACTGAGGAAGGCACTGGCATACCACCCCGTAAACAAAGTCTGCCAAGTAAACGTCGGGATGTGACATCACCCCATGGGTCAGGAATGACCCGGTGCTTGCACAGGGGACTACCTTTACATAATCTTTGCTGCCTTAATCTCACAAAAGGCTAGCCATAGTATTGATTGGCCCTTCTTTCCAAAGAAAGAACGGTGGATTTTAATCTGGAGAACCGGGTTTGATTCCCCACTCCTCCACAGGAGCAGTGGACTCTAATCTGTTGAACTGGGTTGGTTTCCCCACTCTTACACATGAAGCCAGCTGGGCAACCTTGAGCTAGTTACAGTTCTCTCTGAACTCTCTCAGCCTCACCAACCTCACAAAGTGTCTGTTGTTGGGAGAGGAAGGGAAGGGGATTGTAAACCTGTTTGATTCTCCTTAAAATGTAGAGAAAGTCAGCATATAAAAACCAACCTCCTCCTCCACCTCCTCCTTTGTGGAACTCATGAAGCTTCTTCTTAATTGAACTTAGATTCATGGTTGATAGGTCTACTCTACTGGCCATGATGACTAAAGGGATCCTTAACATCCAGAGACAATAAACTTGTAAGGAGTGGTGTTAGGAGGCAACAAAGGGCAACCCTTGGCCTCTGTGCCCCATTTGTTGGCTCTCCAGGCTTGAACATTGTGTGTAGCAAGATGTTGGACTGGCAGACCATGATTCTAAACCAGAACAACACTGATTATATTCTTTTTTTATATAAATATTTTTTATTAATTTTTTTCAGTGATAAATAGGGATACAAAAAGGAAAAGGGAAGGGGAAAAACATTGCTTAAATGTTGTTTGACATTAACATGCATGGTTCTACCCCTTTATAAGATATTAAAAAAACATTAAATTACTAGCAGAATGAATTTGAGCTCAAACTTAATCCTGTTGTGACGCATACGTTTTACTTATTGTATTTTGGTTTTGATGTATTCATAAAATGATTTCCATTTGTCTCTGTTTTGTCTTTGAGTGTCCTTATGTAATGTTTCAGTTAATTGTGCCATCGTTATGTATTCGTAAGATTTATCAATCCAGATCGTAATTTTTGGTATTTTGCTTGTTTTCCACAATAATGCTAAAACTACTCTTGCAGCTGTAATTAGATATTTTAATATATCTTGTTGGTCCTTATCGATATTATCTGGTGTTTTACTCAGGAGAAATAATTTGGGATCATATGTTATGGTTTGACCGATGATGCCTTCCAAATTCTTATGTATTTTTTTCCAAAATTTCTGGACTGATTTACACGTCCACCAGCAGTGAAAGAAGGTGCCTCTGGTTTTATGACATTTCCAACATAGGCCTGAAGTTGAGCTATTCATATTTTGTATGTCACTTGGTGTAAGGTACCATCTATGTAACATTTTAAGCCAATTTTCCTGAATCCCTTGGCATAAATAAATTTGAGATTTCTACGAAATAACTGTTCCCACTCATCGATTGTTATGGTCTCATTTAGATTCTCCATCCATTTAATTTGGCATGTTTTCACTTGCTCATCTTCTGTATCGTATGTCACCAATAATTTATAGATTTTGCCTAGTAAATGTTCAGTTGGTTTACTTATCATCTGTTCAAATTCTCTTTTTGCTTTCATTACTCCCCGAGTTAAACAGTCTTCCTTGAACCTTGAAATTAACTGGTGACAGATTAACAATGGCAAACACTGATTATATTCTTATGTTCTACATGGGGTTCCAAAGTGAATATATAACATATCTGCTTATCTTTAGAAAGGTGATTGTACCAGAGTCCTTCCAGCTATGGGAATCCTGTTTATGAATGGTATGTTGAAATTTTCAGATTATTAGACATTCCAAATACCATATGAGGTGATATAGATGAAGATGCTTTTAATAGAGCATAGATCTTTTTTCATTAATGGGGATATTAAGTGAATTAATAGGTGCCAAATCAGACTGGGGCCATAAGTACAGCTTGTTTTAGTTAGCATAGTAATGACATGCCAGAATGTGCCTTAAAGGCTAGTAGGCTTTTGTATGTAATTGATTGTGTATACTTTCTTAATTCAGACTCCTTAATGTATTTACTGTAAAACAAATATAGGAAATGTTTGTTCTATACAAATATTCGCATCTTGTTGCCACAAAATAAGATTATTAAGGGTAATAACTTTAAAGATTTATTTACATGGAAATGCTTCGCATTATCTCATTCATTAATTTCCAATGTATTAATGGGCTTTTCAGTATTTAAAACCAACATGACTAATCAGATGCCAACCCAATGCAATTACTACCAACTCAAACATAATATTCTTCCTTATACTGGTGCTTTTAATGAGCCCAATACAGAGAAAATTCCCCCGTAATTGCAGTGTTTCTCAATTATTCATCATAAACCTACAGCTCAGCATTCTGATTCATGTGATCTCTTTGAAGAAAAATAACAGGCTTAGCAGTTCAGAATTCCCCTTTGTCTTTGCAGAATAAATTTGTTTTTACTTCATGATGTTTCATTGTCACATGTAGATTGGTGATAAAATTTTCCATCTCATTCCCTCGATGGTGCTGTACTCACTACCACTATTACTACCTCCTAGGGATGCCAGCCTCCAGGTGGAATTACAGCACATCTCCAGACTACAGAGATCAGTTCCCCTGGAGGAAATGGGTGCTTTGGAGGGTGGACTCTATGGCATTGTACCCAACTGAGGACCTGGTCCTCCCTAGGCTCCTCCCCCAAATCTCCACGAGTTTCCCAACCCTGTGGCCAGGGGGGACCTGGCAAACCTACTACCTCCTGTAATACAGCTGGTTTCAGTTTTTATGTCTGCTCTTTTTTAATTGCTTGCTGATATGGTTATAAGTCAAACTGACTGAAATTCTCTCACATAGAATTACAGAAGAATCATAGAACCATAGAATCATAGAGTTGGAAGGGACCACCAGGGTCATCTAGTCCAATCCCCTGCACAATGCAGGAAATTCACAACTGCCTCCTCCTCCCCACACCCAGTGACCCCTACTCCATTCCCATAAGATGACCAAAAAATCTTCTAGGATCCCTGGGCAATCTGATATGGGGGGGGGGGGAATTGCTTCCTGGCCCCAAAGTGGCGATCAGCATTTTCCTGGGCATGTAAGAAAGGGCCATGAGAGCCGAACACTGACACAACCCTTCCTGCCTTCCCTCTCATGATCTGCCTAAGTTCAAAGAATCAACACTGCTGACAGATGGTTATCTAGCCTCTGCTTAAAAACCTTCAAAGAAAGAGAGCTCACCATCTCCCGAGAAAGCCTCTTCAACTGAGGAACCGCTCTAACTGTCAGAAAGTTCTTCTTAATGTTTAGCTGTAAACTCTTTCAATTTAATTTCAACCCATTTGTTCTGGTCCGTCCCTCTGGGGAAACAGAAAATTACTCTGCACCGTCCCCTTTATGACAGCCCTTCAGGTACTTGAAGATATCATATCACCTGTCAGTCGTCTCCTCTCCAGGCTAAATATATTGAGTTCCTTCAACTTTTCCTCATAGGACTTGGTTTCCAGACCCCTCAACACCTTTGCTGCCATCCTCTGGACACATTCCTGCTTGTCCACATCCTTCTTAAGTGACACCATTACTTCACGTGATCTGGACACTACACTTCTGTTGATAAAGCCCAAAATCGCATTTGCCTTTTTAGCTACCGCACCACACTGCTGACTCATGTTCAGTGTTTGGTCTACTAAACCCCTAGATCCTTTTCGCGCACACTACTGCCAAGACAAGTCTCCCCCATCCCATAATTATGCATTTGATTTTTCCTACCTAAAAATGCAGAACTTTAGTAATCCCCATAAAATAATTGGGAATAATGTAAATTAAAATAGGGAA
Organism: Euleptes europaea; assembly: GCF_029931775.1. NCBI lineage: Eukaryota > Metazoa > Chordata > Lepidosauria > Squamata > Sphaerodactylidae > Euleptes > Euleptes europaea. The sequence goes on along the minus strand of NC_079320.1, from coordinate 29,969,708 downwards.
AACAAAAAAAGACTCACAATGACAACAGGAAAGAAGTGAAATGAAAAGAGCATATTTACTAATTACTGTACAAATTTAGGAGCACAACAATTAAATTTTAAACGCAGTTACACCTTTCTGAGTCCACTGTGGGAAATTGGCCTACAAGGCCACCCTTTATCATTACTCTGTAAATTATTGAGCTAAAGAACAAGAATACATACAGCTTAGTGTATATATTGCATAGGCTTCCATGTTAGTGCTTTCTGTTATTCCTTTTAAATAATTACTGTTGTAGAAATTTGCTTGTGTCAAATCTGATTCAGTAAAAAATGATCAAAGAATCACTATTTCAAAACTCCTTGACCTGAGTGGCCCAAGCTAGCCCAGTCTCATCAGATCTTATAAGCTAAGTAGGGTCAGCCCTGGTTAGTACTTGGATGGGAGACCACCAAGGAGATCCAGTGTTACTATGTAGAGTCACCAATGTCCAGGTGGTGGCTGGAGATCTCCCACTATTACAAATGATCTCCAGGCGACAGAGATCAGTTCATCTGGAGAAAATGGCCACTTTGGAAGGTGGTCTCAACAGCATTATACCCATTGAAGTACGTCTCCTCCCCAAACTGTGCCCTCCTCAGGCTCCATCCCCAAAATCTCCAGGTATTTCCCAACCCAGAGCAGGCAGCCGTAATGCAGAGGCAGGCCATGGCAAACCACCTCTGGACAACTCTTGCCTTGAAAACCCTACAGGGTTGCCATAAGTCAGGTGTGACTTGATGACACTTTCTTCCACATCTCAAGACAAATCCCTTCTATTGTAGGACAATTTCAGTCAAGAAAGAAGAAAGTGAGAAATATTTGATATTTCCCCTTCCCTGGTCTTTATCCAGCTCAACGCCAGTAGAGACTGGAATAGCATTAAATTGGCTTTTTTTTTTTTTTTTTTGCTCTTTAATGGATTCAGCTTTGTGTAGAAGACACATTGAAAGTTGATAAAATATTTAAATTATAAATTATGCCAGCTTTTCCGTAAGGGAGTAGACTAAACCAGAATGCCTCTGAAAACACTTTAAAAAGAAATTTTGTACCCAGTTGTCAGACATATAGAAAAAAGACCATGTTTTTTGTCCATCTGTATGCAAGAACCATTTAGTGTCATAAATCGGGAGGCAGCCAAAAGAGATGCAACCCTACATATAACACCCTACTTATGCAAATAGTACATCTGGTGTTATCTGAGAGAGAGCCAAAAACTATTTCAGAGCAGCTTACACACTTGCAATGAACTCAGTGATGGAACAATCATCCAAATCAGTTCTTAGCTAGATCTAAAATCTTTGGAGTGCAATAAATAAATACCAGGAAAAAGCATTGCTTCTTAAGAAGACACCTGATCTTGACAGCCTAGTTAATACTGCTCTGGTTTTGATTTGTTTTTCATTGCATCAAGTTCTTATGGGTCAAGATCTAGGTCTGATACATCTATGCCATCCTATGACACCCATACGTACAGTGTGTGATGGACCCAAGGTCACCCAGCAAGCTTCCATGGCTGAGTGGGGATTTGAATCTGGGTTTCCTAGATTCTAGCCCAACAATTTAAACATTACACAAGCTTTTTAGCTTCCATTGCAAATAGCATGGGTGGATCTGGAGATAACCTGGGCCAGATACTCCGATTCCTTTCATTTTTGGTCCTGGAACTCCCGTGATCATCCTGAAGCTGGTGGCCAGTTTTGAGATTCCTAGTTTTATTTTCTAATGAGTTTTGCCTGCCACAAATGGAGAGACAGATGGACATGCAGATCCTTTCATAATTATAGGTGCCTGGTAAAAAACAGCCAAGTGAATTGTTTTGTTATTATATTTGGTTTAGATTAGGGTCATATGGGTAGGGACACATGGAATCTTTGTCTGGGGGCCCATGATGGTGCTTGGCAGCCCTGCAAAGATTGCCAAACTCTGGAACACAAAGGTTTATGTGAAATTTAAATAAAATAATTTAAGGTGCTAATAGAATCTTGTTTATATTTCCTATATTATTGTAAGTATGTTATTTATGGATTTTTTTAAAAAATCTTGTTGTTTGGCACATAGTGCATATATTTCACCCAGACAGGAAATATATAAGAAGTGATTTGAACTGATTATTCGAATCTTGATTTGTTTGTGGCTGCCTGTAAAGTTGCATAATGTTTTTTCAAAAGCCAGATGGTAGCACATCTTGCCTGTCTTCTAAACTCAAGACTGTATCCCTATGGAAACATTTATGTGATCTCTTTTGGTAAAAATCCATATCCCTTATTCCAATAACCTTGCCTTTTCCCTTCCTTTCATTTCTCATTAGGGATACATTTATTTCACTTTCCAGAATTCTTAATGGAAACATTGGCAAGCAGGAGTACTAACATTTTCTCCACTCCCTTATATCTCTATAGTTTGAAAAACAAAGTTGATTTTTTTTCTTAATGTGATTGAAAAATACAAAGCAAAAACAAACCAGAACCCTAAATGTTTACTTGGATACAAACCCCAATGATTCCAAAGAATTGTTCTCAGCTTTAAATAGCAAATGCTGATTTGTATTGATTAGTGTATGTCCCTTTGAGTTTTGGAAATATTTTATTTGAAAGGATTAGATAGAAATAAAGAAGGAGAAATCTTACTGATGATGAATAGAATTTCTAATGCCGGCCAATATTTCTGTAAGGTAGCTGTGGTGTTTGTGGCAAGTTTTTTCCCCTTTTTACTGCCCTTGTCCTTTCCAGGACTTAATGCAGGCAAGAATGGAAGAAAAGGAAGTTGTTACTGCAGCTCCAGACAGAGAAAAAAAAACCAGGCATATTAAACTTTGCTCCTGTTTAACACTATGCTGCCTCATTATTCTCATGCCTAGAATTAAGGACACAACACTGCCCCCAAATAAAGAAACAAATTTGTCACAAACAACACTGTACCTGCCACAATTTCCTGTGGCTTTCTAATAATTTATTCTCCACCCTTACTTCTTCTAAACTCCTAGTTTGTTTAGTAAATGCCTCATTAAAAACATTTTCTAATTCTTAAATTTACCCCTGGCAAAAGTATGCATTACTTCATTGCGGTTTTATCCTCATGTTCAGTGTGCAAGGCGCCCTCGCATCAATTAACAATCACAAAATGCATGAACACATGAAGCTCCATTATACTGAATCAGACCCCTTGGTCCATCAAAGTCAGTATTGTCTACTCAGACCAGCAGCGGCTCTCCAGGGTCTCAGGCAGAGGTCTTTCACATCACCTATTTGCATAGTCCCTTTAACTGGAGATGTTGGGGATTGAACCTGGGACCTTCAGCATGCAAAGCAGATGCTCTACCACTGAGCCACAGCCCCTCCCCTTTCTTGGATGGGATAAATTTAGGAGTGCCATATGCCTGCTGAGGCCCCAGTGGCTCTTGCCTGCCAGCACTCCAGTGGCCACCAGGAGAAAGAGTTTAAAAAACAAACAACTTCAGTGCCACTTTAGGATTTTCTATCTGGCAATTACTGAAGAGGTGTGATGTCACTTTTAGGTTTCCCAGGAAGTGATGTCATGCCACCAATGACAGCCACCCCTCCATGTCTCTGACCTCCCCCCCCCCAGTCTCCTGCTGTTTACCAGGCTGGGTCTGGAAAGCCTAGATTATCAAGATGCATTTGACCCCATTTTCTGACATGGTTCTAGAACTGAAACTTCATTGATGACTGGTATAAACTACTAGTTTAAATTATCCAGCCACTACACAGTTTATTTACTTCCATGAATAATTCAATATGCTAGTTTGAAATCTGCCTTGGTTGTGTAATATTATACAAGGATCATTTGTCTATCAGGCCTATGGAGGCCCCGCCCTAGCTATGTGCACATGTTGCAGTGAATGCATATACATCCTGCATGTACTTGCGTACATCTGTTTGTAGGAAATATCCAACATGTGTTCCTTTACAAGAAGAAGAGTTGGTTTTTATACCCTACTTTTCTATGCCTTTAAGGCATCTGTAAGTGGCTTACAAACATTTTCCCTTCCCCTTCCCACAACAGACACCTTGTGAGACAGGTGGTGATGAGAGAGTTCTGAGAGAACTGTGACTGGCACAAGGTCACCCAGCAGGCTTCATGTGGGGGAGTGGGGAAGCAAACCCAATTGTCCAGATTACAGTCCGCCACTCTTAATCACTACACCATGCTGGCTGAGGACTAGTATCTGGATAAATGTGGGGTTTGAATCACCCATTTAGCTAAAGACTTGTTGAATGTAATATGAGAATTACTCATTGCACATATCAAGAAAAATCAAGTGTATACCATGCACAAATTGTACATGTGTGAACAGGACTAGTGTGAGTCTTCAGAGGTGAGGTTCATCGTCCTCAAAGAGGGAGATGTGCTTCAGTAATTGCATTGGGTTGCACAGATTGTCATGCCATGATAACATTATTTGATTTGATTTGATTTGATGCTGGTATAAATTGTTCATCTAGATATTTTCAACCCATGATTGCTTTCATTATTTATTAAACAAAATAAATTGATAATTAAATTGTACTTTTCAGACATGGATAGGAGAACCCATCATAAAGTTCTAGACACGTTGCTGATTTTAGAGTTCCCATTGATTCCAATACATAAAAGACTTTATAGGTAGGTTGTGCCCTAAGCATTTAGAGCAGGGGTGTCACACTCATAGGTTTCGAGGGCCGGATATGACATAAATGTCACTTGGTTCAACCAGGCCATGCCTCGCCAGTCCAGTTCAGGACTGGGGGATGGTGGCTGCCTCAGCTGGCGGGATATGGCCCCTGGGACATATGCTTGGCACCCCTGATTAAGAGGAACGATGCTCACAAAGCTAATTTTCACTGAAGAGAAAACTCAAATCTGCTGAGAATTTACAAACTACTTTCTGAAAACTACCGAAACTTTCCTTTTAAGGACTCTGTGGAAACACAGCCTTGCATTCCCTCATTTTCACTGTATAATCTGTGTTATTTTAACAGTTCACGTTATTTCTTCATATATTTTGGTAGGAATAGTACAATAAATTCAAAATTACCTCAAGATATACAGTGCTAATGGAGCAGATACTTCATGACAACTAGTGAATAAAATGCACATATCAGGTAATTATCAGTTGTCATCGCTGTGAAAAAATGGCTAACAGCTCCTGGATGAGACAAGTGCGATGGTTCATAGACTAATTTGTAAACTTCAAGTGTTTTTTTTTTTTAATATTATCATTGAGCTTCTTTCTTAACTCTTTAATAGGCTATGGTCATGATCCTCCTGAGGTAGAATTTATTGTGCTGACTCAGATTTTTTTTTTTAAAAATGGCTTTCACTCCCTCCATAATCACAAAGCACATTTTAAACGTGGGGAAATTAATACAAAAACATGTGTGGACAATTCCCACAAAGGGAGTTTCTGAAGCTTACGAATCCTCCAGAATTTAATATTTTTAATAGTACGATGCATAACATTTTCTAATTGATTGGGGGAAAAGTAGGTCCAAAAAAGAGAATGTGTGTGCATGGCATATTTTTCACGTTTTTTCACTTTGACAGGAATGTAATCTAAATAAGAATTAACACAGAAAGGAGAAAATGGGTCTTTTCTTTGTATTTTATGCTTTCTACTTTTAGCTCATAATAGGATTCCAGTCTAAAATGTTTAAACATGAAATGTTTAAAAGAATGACAACACTGGATTTTAAATGTACCCCTTTCCTTTAGCAGTTGAGCAAAAAAACTGAGAAAAGCTTGCATGCCTTTCCCCTCATGTCCCTTTATGGGGGTGCCAGTTAACGTGTTGTTATTTCCCAAGGTTTGAAAACTTGGGATTTACTCAGTGTTCAGAAATATATAATGTGCGAAGAGTTTATTTAGAAGTTTCATCTGCAGGTGAAATACTTTAATGTACACTGCAATAATTTAATGTATGCTGAAAAGGGGAATGGGATCCATTTGTAACTGCCAGTTTATAGACTGCCTTTCAACGAAAAATTCCCAAGGTAGTTTCTACCGCAATGAAATAAATGAAGCTAATAAAAAGTCAGTAAGATGCAATAAAAATTCTGTTAAAAAACAGTAAACACCACTTAAAAAGATAGAAATCAATAAAACACATATTTCATGTAGTTCTTGAAGAAAGTTGGTCCTGAATAGAGTTTTGCCCCCCCCCCCATCAGTAAATTTTGGGTTCGGGTTTATTGGGCCCGAATTTATCTGGTAAACCTGAAATAAGCCAAATATCCATACCAGTAAATGGGTAATCAGTTTTATTTCTGGATTTACAAAAAAATAATAATCGGATCCATTATAGTCTGGGGATTTTTTTCCAAAGCTCCTGTGGGGCAATTTTTGAAGGTAGAGTCACCAAATTAGCAGCATAGCTGCAAGGGGCTCTCCTTAGATGAACAACGAGGTTTGGTGAAGTTTGGGATGGGAGTCCAATTTTATATGGCCAGTAAAGGGGTCACCCCCATCCTCCAGGCATTTGCGAGCTGAGCAGTCAATTGGTTTTCTGGTTCAGAAGGTCAGCATTACCAAGGACTGGCAGCAAGGGCCAATTGGCAGGCTAACGCCTCAGAGTCTGAGGAGGCCATTCATATCTGGAGCGCATAGCATGATGTCCATGGAAATTAGCTTCCAAGCTGAGGAAAACAGCTTAAATGCAAGCGAAATAAGGCATGGAAAAAATTATTTTGGTGGCAAATGACTTCTTGTGAACTGTCCTTTTTATACTAATCAAAAATCTGATTTCAAGACTTCCGGGCGGAGACCAAGCCAGCCAGACGCGATCTTTTTCGTGGGTTCCCAATTGCCTCCGTGGAGACCCCCCCCAGGCCTGGGGGGAGTGGGCAAATAGGAGATCCTCTCCACAAAGCCCCCCCGTCCCAATCACGGGGGTCCAACAGCCAGCAAAACGCTGTCTCAGCGTCTGGTGACGAAGGAAGCAACTGGGGGTGAGTTCACCGAGACCATGGCGGCCCTCCGTTCTTTTTTTTCCTCCCCCCCACTTCCGTTTTTTGAAAAACTTTTAATATTTCATCTAAAAACAAACTGAAAGACACTACAAGCTTAGAATTTAATATCCCACTTTATAAATAACGAAAGGGGCTGCGTAAGAGCGAAGACGACTGTCAGACTCGAGTGGAAAGAAAGGGGGGGGAATCTACCTTACCGGGGCTGAGCTCAGGAGCCTGGAGCCGGGTGTCACAGAAAAGAAAAGAGCCGACGGACCATCTGAGCGGCGTTGTGAGGCGGTCTCTGTGCGGCTGCCCTGGGCTGCCGGCTCCCCCGGGAGCGGGGGGTCCGACAGACTCGGAGCGGGCTGTAGGAGCCAGGATACCGGTAGCTGCGGTGGCGGTGGTGGCGATTCGGCGGAGGCAGACTCTGACGGTTGCCAGTAGTGTTCCCGGCTTTTTGCTTTCCTTTTTTTTACAACCTCCCCCCCTGCCCCGTATTGGATTAGCTCCGCGCCCCTAATGGGATCTTTTCTTTTTGCTTTTGTTAAACAAATTTTATAACTTCAAACGGAACAAAATGGAGTCGGTGCTTCAGAGAGTTACTTTCGTTTCCCAACATTGAAAATCTCATACAGACGCTCTGCTGCCCTCCAGTGGTTTTTGGACGAGTTGCAGTTAAATTTCCCTTCCTACTGATTCCAACCTGGTAATTTTGTGTGTAAAAGGACAGAGACATCAATTGAAGACCTATCAACTTTGTTTTTGTTTTTCCTTCCTCTCTCCTGGATTACAACTTTTAATTTTCGCACTTATTGAACCTTGGAAAAATCATCAAAGGAGTTAATTATATTTTTTGGGGGGGTTCTTGGCTTTTTATAATTATTGACTACTGATAACTGTCCTACCTTAGGTGACCTATTTTTTGAAGAATTACCATAAATTGTGTGATTGATCAATTTATATGAATTTAATGAATTTGAAGATTTCTATCAGTAAATGAGTTGATTCTGTTATACTTAGATTAAATAATTATTTCCTAATATTGTGAAGCTGGGAAAAGGAAGATGATAAAAACTTTATATGTGCAAAATTGAAGTTGATATGCTTTTAGATTTCTAGGTCCTTAAATATTATGAGGAAAAGATTTACCAGCTTTGCGCATCGACAATCTCAAAAACTGAAAGGCAAACAACAACAAAAAATTTTGGAAGAATTTGAGGAGTCAGAAGAAGAAGGCCAAGACGTTGATGTGGCAAAGTTTAAATCTACAGCAGATAAACCTCAGGCGAAAAGCTCGGTAATGGATAAAGGAAGTCAGGACCTTTTCTTGCGCACTCAAGAAATGATATTGGACATGAAAACCTCTCTACAGAAGTCAATTCAAGACTCTGAACAGAAGGTGCTTCAAAGTATTGCAAAAGTTGAGGAAAAGCTTGAATCCAATTCTCAAGAAATCATTAAAATCAAACAGAAACAAGAAGATATAGAGACTTCAGTAACACAACACACCACAGAGCTCTTAGAACAATCAAAAATAATTCAAGACCTTTCAACCAGAGCTGATGCACATGAAGTGAAGCTTAGAGATAAGAATATTAAATTCCGTGGGATTCCTGAACATTTCGGAAAAGATAGCCTGGAGGCAGATCTCAGGACATTACTTCATGACAATTATGATTTTGAAGAAGATGATACCCTTTTGGAATTTTGCTATAGAATAAACTCATCTTTTGCCACTAAATTTAAAAAACCAAGAGATATATTGGTGAGATTTGTTCATAAAAGAACTAGAGATCTGTTGCTGAAGACACAAAGGGACGACCCACTGATTTGGGAAGGAAGTACAATACAGATTTTATCTGATCTCCCGCAAAACGTCTTATCCAAAAGGAAAGAGTACAACGAACTGAAGCTAGAATTGGCCAAGCATCAGATCAGGTTTCGTTGGCTCATTCCATATTCCCTAGAGATCTCATTGCCACAAGGGAAGAGAATAATTCACAATCAACTCCAAGCAAAAGACTTACTTGAAGAATTAAAAACCCTAGAAGACTCCCCTCCAAAAGACTCCGAAGACACTCCGGCAGAAGGTCCAAGTACGTCACAACAGACTCAGAAAGACAAAAAACAACCACTTGAAAAACGAGAACTTAGAAAAAACAAGAAGACTACTGAAGTTGACAAATTAGACCAAGCAGCAGCATTGTAGATTCTAACCTTAATTTCACTATGAATTATCTACAGATTGTATCATTGAATATCAACGGCCTAAACTCCCCTAATAAAAGAAAAAGAGTTTTTCATAACTTAAAAAAACAGAAGAAAGATATCATTTGTCTTCAAGAAACTCACATTAAAAAAGAACATGAAAAACTTTTACAGACAAATCAGCTTGGAACTCCCTATCTCGCTTCAACCCAAGAGAAGAAGAGGGGCCTAGCTATCTATGTTAACGAGAAGATCTTAACTGTTAAGACCCATATAGCAGACCCAGATGGACGTTACCAAATTTTGATTCTACATGGGCCAGACGGAATTTGCTTCACAGTAGCACATATTTACGCTCCAAATGCTGCTAAGGAAGTCTTCTATGAAACACTTTTTAAGAATCTTGCAGAATATTACCAAGGAGAAATTATAATCTTAGGAGACTTCAATGCGGTTGTGAACCCTACAATAGATAAGACTCACAACAGTATATCTGGAAAACTGCTGAAGAATGTTCTCAAACAAATGAAAGAATTCAACTTAATTGACATATGGAGAATGAAGAATCCCAGAACAAAAGACTTTACATTTTACTCAAATCGTCATGGATCTCACTCTAGAATTGACATGTGTTGGATCTCCAGTTCAATGATAACAACTGTGGAAAGAATACAGATTGCACCCAGAATACTGTCAGATCATAACCCAATCGAATTGACTCTGTTAAAAGGTAGAATAGGCATTAGAAGATGGCGTTTGAATGATCAAATACTGCGGAGGAAACAAATACTTGAACAATGTAAACGTGAAGTGAAGGAGTTTTTCACATTAAATAAAACTCCAGGCATGTCTGATTTTGTAATTTGGGATGCAAGTAAAGCCTTTATCAGAGGGAGAATGATTGCTCTGAATACCAAAATCAAGAAAGATAAACAGAAGAAACTTAAAGATCTCCAAGACCAATTAAGAACATTGGAAAAAAAAGTTCAAACAAGATCAGATAAAAGTACTTTACGAAGTATCAAGATGACCAAACATCAAATTGAGCTAATAGAAACCGAAGAAATCCAAATGAAAGTTAAATATGCCAAGCAAAGACTTTTTGAAAGAGCAAACAAACCTGGTCGTTTTTTAGCAAATCAACTTCGACAACAAGAGAAAATAAGGAAGATTACTGGGGCTAAGGCAAATGGAATAATTCATAATAAACAAGAAGAAATTGAAAAAATATTTGTTGACTACTACAAGCAACTATATGCGAAGGACGATTTGCAAGAAGACGGACTGACAACTTACTTATCAGATGCACAACTATTTAAGTTACCAAAAGAAGATCAAGAGAGTCTTAACCAGAAGATATCGACTCAAGAAATTGTAGACGCTATAAATAATCTGAAACCAGATAAAGCACCAGGTCCGGACGGTATTACCCCACAATTTTACAAGTTGTTTGAACAACAACTGACTCCGGTTTTACTTTCTCTTTACAATGAAGTAATTGAAGAAGGTAAGATCCCTTCGTCCTGGCAGGAAGCACACATTTCTCTGATTCCAAAAGAAGGCACAGATCAATTTCTTCCTCAAGCCTATAGACCAATTTCATTGTTGAACATTGATTACAAAATTTTTGTCTCTATAATTACCAAAAGATTTCAAAAATTTGTTGGCAAATTGGTACATCCAGACCAAACCGGATTTATTCCAAAGAGACTTATGAGAGATAACGTACGTTTGATTCTTAGTGCAATCAAATACATAAAGTCTAAATCATTAAAAGCTGCAATGATCTTTCTAGATGCAGAGAAAGCTTTTGATAATGTCTCCTGGCATTTTATTTCCAAGATTTTACAACAAATGGACTGTGGAGACACTCTTTTAACGATTTTCAACGCAATATACTCTGTTCAGAAAGCACGTCTCTTGATCAATGGTTCATTGTCAACAGAATTTGCTATTACAAAAGGCACAAGACAAGGTTGTCCACTTTCTCCACTTTTATTTGATTTATCAATGGAAATCCTTTCGAATTATATCAGAAACGATTCAAAGATTAAAGGTCTCACAGTAGGAAACGAAGAACATAAAATCAAAAGCTATGCAGATGATGTTGTCTTAATCTGTCAGAACCCTGGACAAACACTTCCACAAGTTTATAATCACATTATGGAATATGCAAAGCATTCTGGTTACAAATTGAACAAAACAAAGACGAAAATTATGACCTTTAATACTACAACAGATGAAGATAAATACATTACAGAAGTTTCTGGCTGTCACATTGCCAAGGAACCGGTTAAATATCTGGGTGTCAACATATCCTCACAAAACAAGACACTTTTAAGGTCAAATTATTTGAAAACCTGGGGAAAAATAGAAAAGGACTTGAGTTTATGGTCAAATATGAACATTTCATGGTTGGGTAGGATATCGGTGATAAAGATGAATGTACTTCCAAGACTGAACTTTTTGTTTCAATTTTTGCCGATTGATATTCCAGATAGAACAATAGAAAGTTGGCAAAAACAAATTAACCTATTTGTCTGGAATGGAAAAAAACCGAGAATAAGATTCAAAGTGTTACAAGATGAAAAGAAAAGAGGAGGATTAGCATTACCCAACCTTAAATTATATTATCATGCCGCTTGCCTGACTTGGACTGCAGAATGGATAAAATACCCAATATCCAGACATCTCATTTTGGAACGAGCGGACCTTGGACAAGGTTTTCATAAAGTTTTGTGGGATACATCGACAAGAATTCAAAAAGATAAAGTACCAGAAGATTCTGATGTTAAAATGGTGTTATTGAAAGTATGGAAAAAATATAAAAAGAGAATAAGTCCTTCTCCACCATCTATAATGTCACCAGTTGAAGCTTATCATGACAATGTTAAACTAAAACCGGGTGTTCATTTTACTTATAATCAAATGATCGAGTCTACAGGAGAAATCAAGACTTTGACCAATCTTCAAGAAAACTTCCAAAAACTGAATTGGTTAACTTATTTACAACTGAGATCTAATATACAAAAAGACTGTCTTCATCCTCAACCATTTCGTGAATTAACAGAATTTGAGCAGATAATCTCTAAAAACGATTTACACCTACTAGGAAAAATTTATAAGCTTCTACTGAAATACGAAACAGAAGAAGAACAAGTGAAAATCAACATGATAAAATGGATGCAAAACTTTGGAGAAATGATTAATATGGACTTATGGGAAAAACTTTGCACTTCTGAAATGAAATATACCGTCTCCCAAGAAGTGAAAGAAAATTGGTATAAAACATTCTATAGATGGTACCTGACTCCCAACATGCTTTCTCAGATGACTACTCCTGGAAAAAGAGGTGCCTGTTGGAAATGCCAAGATACTGATGGTTCATACTTTCATGTCTGGTGGACATGCCCAAAGTTACAAACATATTGGAAAAGAATTCATCAAGAACTACAGACAATGTTCAATATTAAGTTAACAATTGATCCAAAATCCTATCTTCTCAGTATAGTGCCCCCTAACCTACCGTTGGAATTTCATGACGTCTTTAAATATGCTACGACAGCAGCTAGAACGGTTCTTGCAAGAACTTGGAAACAAACTATAATACCTGATATAGAAGACTGGAAAGAAAAACTATTGGAATATGCCTGTATGGCCAAGATGACTTTCGAGACAAACCAAAAATCTAATGAATCCACAGAGCAATTTGAAGAAAAGTGGGTGACATTCTACAATTACATGAATTCTAGCTAATTGAAAGAAATGTGATGTTTAAATACATTTAATTTGTTATAAAGGATTGTGAGTAACATTAGATTCTTATATAACAGAATATTAGTATAAGTAGAATAATATAATGAGGTTTTGCAACATCTTTTTTTTTATTAACATAGAGAAAGTCTCACAACATGTATCTGAACTCATTTTTTTTTCAAACAGTGTATTGTTTTTATACTATGATGCCTTATCCCTTCCCTTTTTTTTTCCTGTACCCCTTCATTAATACAAATAAAATTTACAAAAAAAAAAAAAAAAAAATCTGATTTCAAGAGCTGGTCATGATGCGGGGAGATGAAGCCAGTATTCAGGGCTACCTTCAGTTTGAAAGCAGGTTTTTATGGGGGGGGGGGTGATATCAGAGCCAGGTGAAGTCATGAACAAGGAGATGGCTTGTGAAGGAGATGGCTTATCCGTGCGTGTGAGGAGTCTTCTTCAGAACAAAGTCTGTTCATCAGCTGTTGAAGCTGGCACTTTTTAATTGGAGGGTATATCCCTCCAGATGGGACTGGGTGAGCACCATCTTTTAAATCACCCGTCTGCCTCTAGACTATCCAGATTACGCCACTGAATGGTGATGAATAGTTTGGTCAGACCAAGTTGGCTACGATTACATGACCCTTACCTCAAAAGGGCCCCAACTATAAAAAGACCAGTCAAAGATAGAAAACTGGGAGAAAGCCCAGAGCTGTGAATAGCTGAAACCCCAAAAAGCCAAATATCTGTTTGGCTTGTGGGGAATTGCCTATTTGGCTTTGGGTAGATTGCCAGGTTTTGGTATGCGGACAAAACCAAACCCAAATATTGCCAAAATGGATAATTTCAGGTTTATTTTCAGTTCGGGTTTATTGATATGCACAGCCCAAGATCTGAGCAAGGCCGTCAAAGATAGGACATTTTGGAGGTCTTTCATTCATAGGGTCACCATGAGTCAGAAGCGACTTGACGGCACTTAACACACACACAGTTCTGACTCATCAAAATATTTGAATTAGTAAAGGCCACTCATGAGTAGTAAAAAATGAGGGTGTTCAGTAAGCCCTGGACAAATATTGCACAAACAATTCTGTTTTACGTTACTTCTCATTCTTGGTTTCTTATACTTTCAGCCACATACCACAATTTGAATGCTACTCAAGGATCTGCCGGTAATGGCATGATTCATCATGCATATATATATTGGGGGGGGGGAGATATTGGCTGTTCAAGCTACCTCTGTTCCAGACACATAATTTGAGCTTGGTAATTCATCCTTGTGTTTGTTTACTTCGCTAGGGGCATGCATATGAACTATCTCAAATTCTACTTCTAAAGTACTAAAGCACAACCATTCATGATGTATATGCTTAACTGCACAGGAATAAGAATCAAATGAGTGGTTGTTTCTACCCAGCACTTCACAGATTGAAACAATGAGAAGCCTATTGATTTTCTCGAGTGTCACCCTCTGTTTAATTAGCTGCCAAGATCTGAAATGGAAGCCATCTATTGGCACTAAACACAGTCAGCTATAGTTCTCCCGGTGCTTCCAGAAGATGTCTTTCACAGTGAACATATTGCAGATAGACTTGATGTGTTGATTTGTACGTCTGTATTACGTTTTGAACAGATTTATTCCTTTTCCAGCAATAACAACAATTAATCAAAGGTATGACAGGCACAGTGTGTGAAAATAACATGAGTTATCACCAGGCAGATGGTTCAGAACAGTAACCAAACTTAATAAGGGACTTTGTCCAGAAAGATTCATTCGTAGCAGACGTTTGCAAAGACATGAGGAAATAACAACTAAAATGGGACAATAAGGGATTTATTTCTCTTCTGCTAACAGCAACTGTACTCTTCTTGACCCAATGGGTATCCAATTTAGGCTGTCATTTCTTAGCAGGAAAGGCTGTCATTTTGAGTTACCAACTTGCCAAACTGCTTATCCGCCGTATTCCTGATGAGCCTAGAATTTACATTCCATTGTCACCTGGGGGACTAGGCAAATACCTTTGCCAAGTGGGTAAATTGATGGGGTTTTGTCTCTTTTCTTTTAAATCCTTTACACTGTAAAGTCACTCTATATGCTAATCACCTCCGTCACGGTTGCCACCAGCCCGGTCTCCGTCTGCCAATGTGTCATACTCTGATTGGCCTCAAGTCACTGATGGGCATCGTCCTCTCCTCCCCATCCTTATGATCTCTTTACCCTGTGAGTAATCCTGCCAAGAGACTCTCAAGGAGTTACTCTGAAAAGATTATTCCTTCTTCTATTGTTTCCTGTCCTTATTGATCTGTGCCCTTATTCTTGCTTTTTGTTCTGTTACTAGAGGGTAGGAAATGTTTAGGAAATCCTCCCTATCTTAATTGTTTACATAGAGACACCAGTATACTATACACCAGCCATGTACAATTCTTCCTTTTTTTGGTTTTTGTTTCTTCCATTCTTCCATTTTTTGATCTCCAGAATTTATTCAGATTCATGGGCTTGCTTAATTTGGGCCCAGTTTTCATTTCATATTACAGATCACTGATGACTATGAGCACCGATTACTAAACTACGCAAACAATAAACCTGACGTTATTACATGATACTTTCCCGATTGTGCTGTGATTTAATCGGTTCACACTTGTGCATCAGTAATCTACAAAGGAGGTAGTACTCTGAAAATAGTGGCACATGGTATTACACTGAAAATAGTGGCACAGTATTCTTCTACAGTGAAAGCAAGGATGGGCTTCCCTGAGTATTCCTGTTGAACGAGGCTCAAACTATTAGACTTATTAAGTTATATTCATGATAGATATGTTCCATTTTTTGAGACATTAAAATAATATGGTGAATCATCATCACAAGGCCTGTATTTAATGGGGGATTTTCTCTCCCCCCCCCCCACAAGAATCCTGCTTCATTTCTTTTTGCATGTCTCATTTTAAGGTTAATGCTCTCTACTGGCTTTCCAACATACAAGAGAACTGTTTTCACCTGTTTCTTTTTCCCCTCCAGTGATCTGCTTTCTAAAAGCATTTATTTTCTGAACTTGTGTGGCAGCGTGCTAATTATATATACCGAATAAAACCCTAGTCATTATTTTAGGCATTTTGATGCTAATTTAATGCAGCATAATTCAAATTGCATCAAATTAGTGTCAAACTGTTAAACGCTATTTGGGGCAGTTGTCTGACAAGTTTGACAATGCTTACTCATCAGTGGCTTTACCAGCTCTGCTTCTTTTATACTTTAATAAAATTAGCATTAATCCACTTTGTTGTAGACGATATCCCCCCTTCCCCAAGAATAACGCAGAGATATTATAGGAGTGCTGGTTTCTGTCATTTACAAATAATGGTTTACCTTGAGTGTCAAATTCCAAGCCTGAGTTTAGCCGATTTTTTTTAATTTGAGAGGAATCTTAATTAACAAGGTTTAAAGATGACATACTGTCAGCTCTTGTCCTTAGCTAACATTTCAAACATCCCCTTTTATATTCAGAGCAGTGAGTAACTGTCATTTAACTGAGAGAGAGAGAGAGAGAGAGAGAGAGAGAGAGAGAGAGAGAGAGAGAGAGAGAGTTATTTCCTTTTTAATAAAACAGAGTATAGTAGTGCAGGCGTTATCCAGTGACTAGGGGAACAATAGTAGCCTACTACAGATCAACTCTGCCATTTTTGCCCTGTTCTAACCCACTTGGAATTGTAAGTTGGTTTTGTTACCTGGCTTTTCTCTGCTGTAAGGAATCTCAAAGCAGCTTACAATCACCTTCCCTTCCCCACCCCCACAACAGGCACCATGTGAAGTAGGTGGAGCTGAGAGAGTTCTGAGAGAACTGTGGCTGGCCCAAGGTCACCCAGCAGGCTTCATGTGGAGGAGTGGGGAACCAAACCTGGTTCTTCAGGTTAGAGTCCACCGCTAACCACCACACCACACTAGCTCTCTAAGGCCTTTTATGCATGGGTAGTATGTCCCTGGTTCGTCCCTCTCTTATCTCACACTATTCTATCCCAAAATCTGAAAATCTTGTGCATGGGGATCACTGCCCTACATGAATCCTGCATATGATCAGGGAGGAAAGTTCTCATGCATAGTGCCCTCTGTTAAATGCAAGTTAGTGGGGGATTGCATTTTCTGTCTTTTCTGTCACCTGAAATGACTGTCATCAGTCATCTGGCTGATGCTGGTGAGGGTGGAGGGTGGGGGGCTCAACGCCAAGTAACTTCCCTTTTTTAATTAATTTCTTTGTCAGCTTATCTGTATACCAGTATACCATTGAATGATCATTAAAAGTTAATTTGTAAGCACACTAGATGGATTGAGAGTTACTCGGTGGTAAACCTTGACTGAAAGGATTGGATTGGCTGTTCTGATCTGTGTTGTTCGATGGCCATCACAAGCCACCCCCATGAACCCCTCAACAGAAATCTTTGGTTTGATCTTTCCCGAGTGGGCATTTTTACTACTAACAGAGCAGAGCGGAGAATCACAAACTGGCCCCATAAAATTTCTTCATGCTATGCCACCCGCTAGATTGCCCACAGTGACAGCCATGGCAGTTCTCAGGGCACAGATACTGATGGCATTGCAGGAATTCTGCCAGTGTATTAGAAACGTCACTGCCATTTCTTCGGCTTTTCTCCAGTGTAGGGGTCAGCAACGGAGGGCTACCAGAGAACTACTTCTGTGATCCACCAGCCTGTACCTTGGCTTTCCGGTTGGAGGAAGGCATTTCCCATGCCCTCCTCCCATTTACCGCCCATAGGTTGTAATAGATGCGTGAGAAGGCAAAGAAAATGGCACCGATCACCGATGCCATTTTCAGTAACATAACATGTCGACTCACAATCCACCACTAGCATAGCACGGTACAGAAATTCACTTTAGTATCACTCTCCTGCTCCACTAGGGATGAGAGCATATTGACCCGCAAGTTTAATGGTGCCCATGCCACTTATTCCCCTTCATACATTGTGAATGTACAACATGAAAGTGATAATTGCAAGCCACATTCACAGCAATTGATGTGTTTATGCAAAGCTGGACATGCAACATGAAACATACAATGGGATGCTGTAGACCAGGGACCTTTTGAGAGAGCACTTCTATGAAGACATTTCCCCACATCTAAGAGTTGGCTTTCTGTAGTTCTAGGACTTGTTGGGATAAAGCCATTCAAACTATTTGAGGAAGACTTCAGCGACAAAACAAGTAAAAAATACTTCAGAGGGACCTTTGCGGAATCTCAATAGAAATAAACACAGATTCCACACCTTTATGTGCTTGATTGATATGCCTCTCACTTCAGAAATGTTCTCCAAGTTCAGCCTTGCCATTTCCTGGAAAATGGAAGTTAAAGGCTACAAAGAAAATTACAAAGAAAATGGGATATTTCAGAAATGTAGCTATAATACTAAGCCTTCTGTTCCTATTAAGTATACCATCCTTACTTTCATTTGAATTGTCATGGCTGTGCTCCTAGAGAAGGGTGCTGTAACTGAAAATATCTTCCTTTGTTTTTGCGTAAGCCCAACCATGTTTACAGTGCATCTGTTATGCAATGTTCTCATCTAATTAGAATGCTATTGCCTGCTGTGTTGATTTTTCTTTATTAGGTAAAAAAAAAACACCCCACCACCCACCCAAATACAAATTGCATATCGGCAGTTTCCAAAGCTCTTTGTAGTACAGCTTTTGGCTTTTGGTAATTGGGCATAGTTGTAATTCTTGAATTCATGGATGATCAGGGTTCCAAGTGCTTATGGCTTCCAACAGATAATATTGGTACGTTTAATTATTATTACCTCAATCGGGTTTTTAAAACCCAGCTTGTGCTTTGGAAAGGGTATGGGCTACAAACCATACAACAGATGTGAATTGTTGCTATAACCAGAATTTATTATCTTGTGGTTTTGGTCCCTTTGATCTATAAAGAAACCTCATGAATTTGAATAATGCAGCCCCTGCTCCAAGCAAATGCTTTTAAACCTTTGTTTTTATCCCACCTGAAGAAATTTGTTTGCTGAGAAATGTGAACCATTTTAATGAGCCTATAGACTCTTTGTATGCACTGGGCTCCTGAGACAGATCTGTATATACATCCTACTATGCATATGGAGAAAATCAGCACACTCAAGCACCACATGTGATTTCTGGAGCCTTCATGAATCTCCTGTTTGGAGCTCATTACTCCAGCCCTGATCTGAAGTAGAAAATGTTTAGGTGTCATTATTTTCAATAGAGATTAATCTTAAATTTTAATTATGACCTTTGGTATATATACACACACACACTTGATACTATCTGGAACTTCCAAGGGTGCTAGGAATGTGTGAAGCATATTTGTGGGAAGCAAGTATGATGAGGGCACATGGATTACCTTTATAATATCTTGGTACCTGTAGTAGGGTTGCCAAGCTGAACCTGGCAACCAGCAGAAGAGTTGGGGGCAAGGATGTGGGGTGCATGTGACCCGGCGATTTCACTACATTATGGGTAGCTCTAGAAATTGCTGGAAACACTAGGGTAAAACCATAGAATTCCCCAGCAATTCCTGAAGCTACCCAGAAGTGGCATATTGGTGCAGAGGCCACTGCCTTTTTAATTTTTTTCCTCCCATCAGTTCCCTAAGCAGTGGCAGGTAGTTGTGATGATCAGTGGGAGGCTTCCACCATAGTGGGAGGTCTGGCAACCCTAACCTTTAGTAATACAGATAGTCATGTCTGCACTGGCCTGTTTAAGTCAGTTTTTACTGACGGAAATACCCCCACCCCCACCTTCTGATTTTACATGGAGGTTTCTAGACACTTTTTCTAGATCAGTTAACTTCAAAAGGAGCAGCATATGTGAAGTATAGAAACCAAGGGTGAAACATCACATTGCACGTGGTGTCAGGAAGGGGGAAAAATCTAATAGGCTGGTAATGCTATGCAGCTTGACCAGATCTATAATATAAAAGCCATAGATTTTGTGTTATCTTGAAGGTAATATTTGGAACATAGCACTTTGTTTTAAAAGAGTGACCCATTTGTTCATTTCAGATTGTTGCGTAATTTTACTTTCTCAGGAGAGTTAGATTTTGCCAATTTTGCTACATAGCTCAGAATTGATTGGAAATTGCAGGAGTCCTATCTTTAGAGACAAATTCTACCTCCCTGGAATACAATGAGAATTTCAAGAGAAATCATTTTGTTTCTCGTATCTCAGTTACTACTATACGAAATAAATTCATTGTGGCTCAGATTCCCCCGCCCTTTCAAAGACATACATTGACAGGCTTAAGTGGGTTTTGCAGTTGAAATCATTTCCTTTGACCTACATTTTTCTTTTTTGTTTTACTTTTTTTAATAACAAAATACATTCCCCTTTAAAAAAGCACAAAATAACAACATCAATACAACACCAGCCACCAACAAACAAAAGAAAACAAAACCTACATTTGAGCTACATTTTTCAAGGGTATGATCACAGTTCCTCCAAGTAAAGCACTATTTCAGTTCACGAATTGAGATGTAAAAACACTGTGCTGAGTTCTCTTCCCATCCCCCATTTGTGTAATAATTACAGGCACAAATGTAACTTACATACAGAACAATGTGAGGCTGGTTCTTTGGCCAAACTACCCAAGTGATTGCATAGCGCTGCACATTGAGGAGAGTGCCAATGCACTACAGAGCTGGCAATTGGCATCATGGCAGGAGTCAATGAACAATCATCCCACATTGCTTGGTGGTGACAAAACATTTTGGAACAATGTCTTATTTTATGATGCAACAAATGTGAAAGACTGGACTATCGTGTACATATAAAGTAAATCACATCAAGAATATTTATAGTTACATACAGAGGGACTCATATACAGTGCACTCCCAAGTCATTAACTGGTGTGTATGCACACCGAGCTATACAATTTCTTGATGGATGAGTAGTTACCAGATAAATAGTGCCATCCTAAGAAGAATTATATGCTTCAAAATCTAATGAAGTGAATGGGCTTCAAAGGGTGTAACTCTGCTTTGGATGACACTAAAAGAATTGCAAGAGTGATTTATGCTTGATTTTTTGGCTTATTTACAAAGATGTTAATTCCTTGTGACAGCTATTTGAGCAGTAATATGTATCTGCTCAGACATTTTAATACAGGATGGTCCGAAGAAGAACAAAAGATTTTTGTCCATGGAAGAAACAGAATGAGGTACCATATATTGCATCACATGAGACCAAGGTCGAATTATGTGAAACATCTATCACAACAGGGAGATAAGTGATATTCAGTAAGCCTTGAAATTCGATAATGTTGCCAGTCAAAAATCAGACTATTAGAAGTCCAACTTGAATGTTGGGATCATGTTGGCTTTTTTGTAATTAGGTTTGCTACCAACATGGTTTCCCAGCTCTGTGCACCAATTTGTTTTCATTTTTTTTTCCTGCTTCGGGTTTATCAAACTCAGAATATTTTTGAAAAATCCAGAAAACCCAGATTTTTTGAAAATTCTTGGGTTAAGAAACCTGAAGCCGAAAAATACCAAAAAAACCCACATCTTTCAAATCTGCCCTGCTGGCCTTTTCTAGGGTCCAGAGAAGGCTGGGAGGGGATCTGAAAGCCATCCGCCCTGCCCCCCACTGCTTCTCTGGTAGATTTCTGGTAGATTTCTGGTAGATTTCTGGTAGATTTCTGGTAGATTTCTGTTAGTTCTGTTAGTTCCCCACCCCCTGCCCGCTGGCCTTCTCTGGGGTCCAGAGAAGGCCAGTGAGGCAGATCTGAAAGCAATCTACTCCCACCACTTCACCAGGCTCCGGAGAAGCAGTGGGGATGAATTTCTGTCAATTCTGCCTTTTGGTCTTCTCTGGACCCCAGAGAAGGCCAGCAAGGCAGATCTGAAAGCAATTCACCCACCTGCTGCTTCTTCAGAGCCCGGAGAATGGCAGGGGGTGGATTTCTGTCAGAGGCAGGTAAGTAAAGGGGGAGGGAAGAGGGAAGGAAGGAGGAAAATGGCAGCAGGCCAAAGCGGCCCGAATAATGCCAAAACAATTGACAGTATTTGAGATCTGCTTTTTCAGCTCCCTTTATTGTTGGCTTTTCCCCATACTGGAAACCTCATAAAATATCAAAAAGGTATTTTTTTTTTATTTTGGTATATCAATAAGCACACCCCTAGTGCTATCTCAGCCCTGACCTGGATGGCCCAGGCTAGCCTCATCTCGTCAGATCTCAGAAGCTAAGCAGGGTCAGCCCTGGTTAGTATTTGGACTCTATGCCATTAAAGGTTTATGGAATGGAATGGAATAGTATTTGGATGGGAGACCACCAAGGAATACCAGGGTTGCTGTGCAGAGGAAGGCACTGGCAAACCACCTCTGTTAGTCTCTTGCCATGAAAACCCCCAAAGGGGTTGCCATAAGTCGGCTGTGACTTGACAGCTCTTTACACACACACAGTGCTATCTCCGCCTAGTTAAAGGACACATTGTACTGATCTTTTATTTTGGTATGTTCTGTCTGTAGACTTCAATAAGCTATAGCACTATGGCACTGATCTTAGAAAATTCTTAAATGCCAAAAAAAAGAACATGCCATGAAAAAAGGTAAGAAAAAAGTGATCATTTTGGAAGTGCTCCAGACATTTTAAACAGCACACTGCAGTGGTTCAGAAGCACAAGGAAGAACTGAAAATGAGAGGAGGCAGTTTTCATAAAAATTGGCTGAGCTCCTGGATGCCAACTGAAAAGGAAAAAAAAATCAGTTAACAGTCAGGAGCCAAACTGGTTGTGCTTGAAATGACACACAAAAAAATCTGTCAGCAATCAGCTTTTCAAACTGATTACAAGGGCAGTTTGAAAGGAGCCTTAAGAGCGTAGAAGTGAAATAGATACCAAAATGGAACAAAGTATATACTGTGTTGGGAATTCATGATCAGATCTCCCAACATGCAATTCAGTCTCAAAAAGCAACTGAGGAGAAAGGTAGAGAGCAAGAGAGCGTTTAGATCAGGGCTTCAGGGCAAGGGTAGGGGAAATTATCACCCCCTTCTCACCATTTCCCCAGTAGAAATTGATCACCATCTTGACTAGTTACTATGCCAAATAGAGACCCAGATTGCACCTGTTTCTCACTCCTCCAACCAGCACTAGTGGCAGTTGTTTGAGCGGCTTTCTATTTTGTAATGGCACAGTGAGAAATACTTAATAATACCTTGACCAAGGTCATGACCCCATTCCATATCTCACCCTCTGCAACTCCCTTTAATTCCAAAATCATGGTCCTTAATGTATAATGCATTTACCAATCCTTTAAAAACCCAAATGTGTAGTTTGTCCACTAAACTTGGAGTTAATATGTCCAAAAATCCTTAACCCCAATCTAGCAACCACAGTCTGCACCAATTGCAGCTTCTTTATTGTCTTCAAAGGCACTCCCATGTACGGTGTGTTACAGTAGTCCAGTCTCGAGGCTACCATAGCTTGGAACAAACCAAACTCCCAATCTCTTAACTGACTCGGTTAATGACAAAGCTCCAAGTAACCCTTGTTGAGTCAGTGATCTGCTAATACATGCCTACTATTTTTGATTGGTTGTCCTCTTTAAATAATTTAAATTCTGAATACTGCATCTGGCATCACTATTCTCAGCAACATTTGTTCTTCCAAGCAAAAGTGTCTGTCATTAGCTGTGCTGAAGATATTTGTTTGTAAATTGTTCTTATTGGCTATTTCTAAAATTGTAGCTATTGTTTATTTGGAATAATAGCCAATAAAGTTCCAGAACTTTCAGGTTTCTGATACAATATGATAAGCTAATCCATTCCTGAGCTTTTCAATATCAATAGACTATTATTCTTCATTAATTTTCATTCAGTTGAGCTAATCTCTTTCTAAATTGATATTTTCCCTACAGCACAATGAAAAGAAGGTCTTTTAAGCTATTAGCATGCATGTTTCATTCAATCATACTTTAAGCTACATAATACAAGTAAGTACATTTTCTCCTTTCTAAATAAATTGCAGGCTCCTGCTGATTAAAGTAAAGCTTTTTAGTACTACATACAACTTTTTCTGTTTTATTTTCTAATAGCTGATCCACATAATGTTATTAAGCCAGCTAAGGCCATAAATTCTAAGGAGAATCTTTGTCAAATCAGGTTCTAATATCCAGTCACCATGAAGTCAACTGGGTGACCTTGAGCAGTCAGCCTATCTCAGCCTAAACTATCCTCACAGGGTTGTGGGGAGCTGGTGAGGACAAACTGGGAAAAGAAACATGGATGCTACTCTGAGTCTTAGACCACTAGGCCTCACTCAAGCAGAGAAACATGCAGTGGGTTGCCAGGTCCCTCTTTGCCACTGGCGGGAGTTTTTTGTGGTGGAGCCTGAGGAGGGCAGGGTTTGGGGAGGGGAGAACATAAGAACATAAGAAAGGCCCTGCTGGATCAGACCAAGGCCCATCAAGTCCAGCAGTCTGTTCACACAGTGGCCAACCAGGGGCCTCTAGGAAGCCACAAACAAGACGACTGCAGCAGCACCATCCTGCCTGCTCCTCTGATACTAGAGAGAATAGGTATGCAGCATGACTAGTATCCATTCTAACTAATAGCCATGAATACCTATGGGACTTCAATGCCATAGAGTCCAATTGCCAAAGCAGCCATTTTCTCCAGGGGAACTGGTCTCTATCAGCTGGAGATCAGTTGTAATAGCAGGAGATCTCCAGCTAGTACCTGGACGTTGGCAACCCTAAGTTGAATTAACCTTACACAATGCACTCGAGCACCTTGTGTTATGAGAGGGAGATAACTATTTGTCTTTCTATTGCCAGCCTGAATGGAATAGTCACATGACTTAAAGGACGTCCTTGAGCACCTCAGCCTATTTAACCATATTTAACAAATACCCCAATGTCAGTTAGGATGTTCACAGCTATTTATTATAATATATGTGTTGCATATAAGCCCTTTCCCTACGAAAACAGTAGCTACGAGTAGCAGTTCTTGAGAAATGACCTCTTACCTCAGTGGTAAATTATGTAAAATATACTTTTGGGGGAGGTGATGCCATCCTCCAGGTGGGACCTGGGGATCCCCCAGAATTACAGCTCATCTCCAGACTACCGAGATCAGTTCCCCTGGAGAAAAGGATGCATTGGAGGTTGGACTCTATGGCATTGTACTCCACTGAGGTCCCTGTTCTCCCCAGGCTCCATCCCCAAACCTCCAGGAGTTTCCCAACCTGGATCTGGCAGATCTACCCACCCATCACCTGCCAGTGGCCAGGGAGGACCTGGCAACCCTAGTTTATACTTTGATCATGCTCAGAAGCTAATCTCAAACATTACCAGGAAGGTATTGGGTAGCCCACCCTGCAGCCCTGACTGTTTGCTGCTGCTTGGTAGAACGGCAGGGGGAAATGGAGGGGTAGGCATTGCAGCAATTCTGTGGTGTCACTTCCATCATGAACCTAGATGTGACATCATCAAGTTGGAATGGTGTTCTAGGATTCTTCCCTCTAGTATCCTGCTGCTGCTGCTCTGCAGGTGGAGGAAAGAGGTTTGTATCATTGCACAGACCCCCTTTTACTGCAGACCACCACTAAGCTCACTTATCCTCAGGACTCAAATGTATGGCTGGATATAGGCCACAGATGCCATAAGGCAAGCTGCATGAAAAAGTGAGAAACCCTGACTGAGTGTAACTAGAATGTGGTAATTTTAAGTTCTTCTGTCTCTTATTACCAACACTAGGGAGGAATCTTTTAGATTGTGGGGGGATGCATTTTAATTACTATGATAAGCTTGGTTCCAAAGCATTGCCCCAGCCTTTGGGTGAATTGAGGTAGGTGGCTAGGAAAAGACTATGGTTCTTTATTTGAAGAAAGGGATATGGTTCAGAAGAAAGGGATATGGTTCAGTGGTAGAGCATCTGCTTGACAAGCAGAAGGTCCCAGTTAGGGCTGTTGAAAAAAAAATTCAGTAAAATTCGGATTCGGCAAAATTTGGCCCGCTTTGATTTGGGAAATGCCGAAGTCCGAACTCCCCCGATTCGGATCCGTGGAATTCGGCGCCAAGTTCCGACTTCGGGGAAAAATTCGGCCCCATAACTCGGGACCCCCTGCCCCAATCATCACCAAACTTGGGGGTTCTTGCAAGAAGGGTCACCTCAAGCTACGCTGAACGTTTGGGGCCTCTACCTCCAAAAATGCCCCCCCCCGGAGCCGCGGAAAGTTGTGAAAGTGTTTTTAATGCCTTTATTCCTGTGGGTGATTTTGGGGGGACCCCTTCTGGGCCCCATAACTTGGAACCCCTTTCCCCAATCGTCACCAAACTTGGGGGTTCTTGCAAGAAGGGTCACCTCAAGCTACGCTGAAAGTTTGGGACCTCTATCTTCAAACATGCCCCCCCAGAGTCGCGGAAAGGCTCAAATGTGTTTTTAATGCCTTTATGGTTATGCTGCTGATTCGGAGTTCCCAAATTTGCTGAATTTATTTGGCGATCACCCTGAACTCACTGAATCCGGCTTGTTGTTTTCCCGCCTTTTTTAAATTCGGTTCCATCCGAACTAGAAACTGCTGAATCGGGGAAAATTCGGCTGTTTTTCGGTTCTGGGTGAACCGAATCGACAGCCCTAGTCCCAGTTTTAATCCATGGCATCTCCAATTTAAAGGATCAAGAAGTAGGTGATGTGAAAGACTTCTTCCTGAGACCCTGGAGAGCCACTACCAGTCTGTGTAAATAGTGGCCTTGATGGACCAAGGGTCTATTTCAGTAAAAAGCATCCTCATGTGTTCACGTGTATGTTTTTAAGGCGCCCAAATAGAAGCAATTTACTTTCAGAAGGATTAACAATGCATTCCTGAGCCTCTGGCGGGCGAGGACGGCGTGGAAGAGCCGCCGCCACGCCGCCTCCAAACCAGTTTTCCAGCCGCTGAAAACCTTTAAAAAGCCTTTTGCATTCTTTTAAAAGTTTAAATGGGGCTTTTCATCCCATAGAGAACAGCGAGGCTGTGCCTGCTAGAAAGCAGGCAGAGCAACACCATTCTCAGAGCCGTCATGGGGCGAAAGAGGACAGTAGGCTGCCTACAGCTAGCCCCGCCCCCTGGAACACCCTGAGAATGTCCCTAGGGATTCCAGAATGCCTGCCAGAATGCCAGTGTGGGCCTTTCGCCGGTGGGATGCCGGCAGAAGACCCTGTTGGTGTCCCGGGGTGCTGCTGCCATGGCAGTGCCCAGAGACCAGCATCTGGCCCTCCCCTCTGGCATTGGGGCCACTTACAGTGGTGTAAGTAGCCCGGAAACTGGTAGGGAGGGCCCTAATGCCGGAGCAGCCCCTTCCTGGCCTCCTGAGGACTTTCATCCTCAGAAGTCAGGAATGTGCTGTAAAATTGCTTATTTATAAAAGCTTCTGGTGGTGGAAGTAGGTTAAAAGTTTTTATTTCTATTTGGGTTAGTAAGAAAGTTTGTAACTGGAACATTCTCCTGTTGGGCAAATTCTCCATTCCCCTGATAAAACAGAGGTCCCTGCAGAGTCTGGCTTACCACACATACTACTCGCTATTATTTGAAGTGTGCATGCTTGCCTCTTCTTCAAAATATCCCAGTCAGTTCTATCTCAGTATTTTGTTTCTTTCTCAAATATTCCACACAAAAATTGTAACATTTTGATGCATTATACTGCATTACACTGGGAGGGGAAACACAGGAATTACGTGCTTTGCATGAACATCAGTAGAAAATAATCATAGATGAGTGTAATTTAATCTTATTTAACATACTTTTCAACAGAGTCTATTGACAATGGATGAAAAACAAGGACATTAAGATGAGAAAAGACATGAATCATAGAATCATAGGATCATAGAGTTGGAAGGGACCACCAGGGTCATCTAGTCCAACCCCCTGCACAATGCAGGAAATCCACAACTACCTCCCCCCACACCCCCAGTGACCCCCACTCCATGTCCAGAAGATGGCCAAGATGCCCTCCCTCTCATCATCTGCTTAAGGTTATAGAATCAGCATTGGTGACAGATGGCTATCTAACCTCTTCTTAGAAACCTCCAGAGAAGGAGCGCTCACCACCTCCCGAGGAAGCCTGTTCCACATAGAAACCACTCTAATGGTTAGAAAATTCTTCCTAATGTCGAGACGAAAACTCTTTTGATTTAATTTCAACCCATTGGTTCTGGCCCAACTTTCTGGGGCAACAGAAAACAACTCAGCACCCTCCTCTATATGACAGTCCTTCAAGTACTTGAAGATGGTTATCATATCCCCTCTCAGCCTTCTCTTCTTCAGGCTAAACATACCCAGCTCCTTCAACCTTTCCTCAAAGGACTTGGTCTCCAGACCCCTCACCATCTTTGTTGCCCTCCTTTGGACACGTTCCAGCTTGTCTACATCCTTCTTAAATTGTGGTGCCCAAAACTGAACACAGTACTCTAGGTGAGGTCTAACCAGAGCAGAGTAAAGCGATACCATCACTTCGCCTGATCTGGACTCTGTACTTCTGTTGATGCAGCCCAAGACCGCATTTGCCTTTTAGCTATCACATCACACTGCTGGCTCATGTTCAGTGTTTGGTCTACTATAGGGCTGTTGAAAAAAAAATCGGTAAAATTCGGATTCGGCAAAATTCAGCCCATTTTTATTTGGGAAATGCCAAAGTCCGAACTCCCCCACTTCCAGTCCGTGCAATTCGGCATGAGATCCGGAGTTCAGGGAAAAATTCAGCCGAATAAAGCCATTAAAAACACAATCACAGCTTTCCACGGCTCCGGGGGGGCATTTTGGGAGGTAGAGGTCCGAAACTTTCAGCGTAGCTTCAGAGGACTCTTCCTGCAAGAACCCCCAAGTTTTGTAAAGATTGGGTCATGGGGGGATGAGATATGGGCCCCGAAAGGGGTCCCCCCTCCTTAATGTGCATCTCTGACAATGGGGGTTTGCAATTAGCAGAGCTTGCCACCCACGCCCAAAGCTCCCAGCCCCGACAAACAGTTGAGCTGCGGGGAGCAAGGGCAGGGCAGGTGCGAAGAAGTTTGCAAACCATGCAAAGCAACACGTTTGCAACCATGCAAAGCAACACGTGACGCCTGGGAGTTTGCAAACCATGGAAAGGGACAGAGGCATGCTAGCTATGCATAAGGAGCAGGAGGGGGTGGAATTTCCCCTTTTTCATCGGACTCGGGACCAGGCAAATGCATTCTTTAAGTCACAGTTTGAAAACCAGTTTTGAGCAAGCATCAAAATAGACCTAACCAATCTTATGAATGAGGGAAAACCTGAGGACACACAACTGAAGCCCCCCCCCTCAAACCAGGGAGAGAGAGACTCGAGGGGGCACACACACCCCAGGCAGAATGGGCAAAAGCCCCCTTTGGCTTCCCCCCCATCCACAGAAACTGCTCCCTCCCCACACACACAAGGACTCTGCTTTCCCCCCCACACACACACTCAGGAGAAAAAAATATAGAGAAAAGCCCCAAAACGGGTCTTACTGTGGATGTCTTCTGTTCCATCTTCTTCGCACCTGCCCCGCCCTTGCTCCTCGCAGCTCAGCTGTTTGTCGGGGCTGGGAGTTTTGGGCGTGGGCGGCAAGCTCTGCTAATTGCAAACCCCCATTGTCACAGATGCATATTAAGGAGGGGGGACCCCTTTCGGGGTCCTTATCTCAGCCCCCCCGATCCAATCTTTACAAAACTTGGGGGTTCTTGCAAGAAGGGTCCTCTGAAGCTATGCTGAAAGTTTGGGGGCTCTACCCCCAAAAATACACCCCTTGCAGCCACAGAATGGCTCGAATGTGCACACGCACCCCCCCCCAAGGGGGATCTCTCTCACACACAAACAGATACTCTCTCTTTCTCTCCCCCGGCCGCGCAGCAGCTGGGCTCATGCACTCAATTGCGACTGATTGGCCAGAAGAAGACCCAGCTTGGCCACCAATTGGCCACGGGAGAATGCTGCTTACTAACTGATGGTTATGCTGCTGCGCCGAACCCCAAATTTGCCAAATTTATTCGCCGAACACCCCGAACTCGCTGAATTCAGCTCCCCGTTTTTTCGCCTTTTTTGAGTTCGGTTCCATCCGAACTAAAAACCGCCGAATCAGGGGAAATTTGGCTGTTTTTTGGTTCAGGACAAACCAAATTGACAGCCCTAGTCTACAAAGACCCCAAGATCCTTTTCGCACACACTACTGTTGAGACAAGTCTCTCCCATCCTATAATTATACTATTGATTTTTCCTACCTAGATGCAGAATTTTACATTTATCTCTGTTGAAATACATTTTATTGGTTTTAGCCCAATTCTCCAGCCTGTGAAGATCCCCTACCCAAGGAAACATTGTCATGGGAAAAAATGTTAAGAATCTTATGCAAGAAGATGTTCAAGAGATATGCAGAAAAATACAGAAAGGGCATATGTGAAGCCTGTTGGCAACAAATAAATATACACTGAACACCCTTTTTATTTACCTCACATTTGATCTGATTTTCTCAGTCTAAGTTCTGGATTTATCTTGACTTTCTGGCTCTGCCACCAGCAGCTTATGTGGTCAAGCATGTCACTTTGGAGCCAGCATAAGAGCAATACTGGAAGCTGGCAGGTAAGTGTGTGTGTGTGTGTGAGAGAGAGAGAGAGAGAGAAGGTAGAAAAGAACATGGCATTAATATATATGTGTGTGTATACACACACACACACACAATTTGAGAATATTTTGAATTTGAGACAAATTGCCTTGTCTTGCAAAATAAGGATATTACTTTATGGGAACTTGGTTTCCATGAGTTAGATCCTGTGATCTGTTCCACCACAGTGGTACTTTTCTAGAGTGTAAGAAACCAGTGTGGTATAGTGGTTAAGAGCAATGGTTTGGAGCGGTGGACTCTGATCTGGAGAACCAGGTTTGATTCCCCACTCTCCACATGAGCGGTGGAGGCTAATCTTGTGAACTGGATTTGTTTCCCCACTCCTACACATGAAGCCAGCTGGGTGACCTTGGGCTAGTCACACGCTCTCAGCCCCACCTACCTCACAGGGTGTTGTAAGCCGGCTTGATTCTTCCTTAAGTGGTAGAGAAAGTTGGCATATAAAAACTAACACTTTTTCTTCTTGTCCCATATCACAATTTCCTTGTGTTGAGGGACAATGTATTTCAAGTTCAACACTTTCTTAAATAGGGACAGATGTAAATTCTTAAAGGTGGGCAAATGTAATTTCTCAAATGTTTAAAACAGAAGCTTCCAGTAACCAATTATGATAGTATTACGTAGGTTACATTTAATTCCAATTTGTCTCTCCATCATTATCTCTTAAAATGAAGGGGGGGAGAGATGATATTTAAACTCTGTAGTGCTATCATAATTCATTGTTGGGAAGCTTCTGTTTAAAAAATTGAGGATTTCATGTTTGTACCACTTTCTAAACAAATGGCGATCAGACGATCCGAGGGACAAATTGTGTTAATTTTAATGGAATTTACAGTGCAACAGGTCTACTCAGAATTCTGACTTAGTCCCAGGAAAGAGTTCTTAGGATTGCAGCTCTTCTGTGTAAATGAAGGCCATTTATCCTATTCTTCTATACTCTACTGTATCTTCTGTAGTAATTAGTATAATCAACTTACCTAGTGAATTGATATAGTGAATCATTTTAAAATATATCTTTTGGATATTCTGGATGAGATTTTTGGACATCAGCTATACAACATTCTACTTCTGACAGGCATCAGAAAAAGTCCTCAGGCAAAACGCTTTGAAAACAGAAGCACACTTGGCGTGCTTAACCTGCTAGTGACCTGTTGTCGAACTGTTTACTGAGCTATTTTTGGATACACGGATGATCTATGGAACACATATTTCTTGAACTGTTGATATTACAAGCACCAGGGGAAAAATAAAATTAGGGATGTTTATAGGATTATTTTGTTGTTCATGGCTCTTTCTCAATAACAAATATGAAGAATGACAAAAAAAAACCACATTTTGGGGTGAGGTACACAACACACCCTCCCGATGTCACTAAGATGGGACAAAGGAGGCCTGCACTTCAAATAGCAATGTATGTTAAGAGACCTGATCACATACACATTTAAACATATTGGAGTGTGCATAGGGTTGCCAGGTCCTTCTTTGCCACTGGCGGGAGATTTCTGGGGCGGAGCCTGAGGAGGGCGGGGTTTGGGGAGGGGAGGGACTTCAATGCCATAGAGTTCAATTGCCAAAGCAGCCATTTTTCTCCAGGTGATCTGATCTCTATCGACTGGAGATCAGTTGAATTACCAGGAGATCTCCTGCTACTACCTGGCAGTTAAGCAACCAAAATAAACACCACTGCACTGATACCACAGATAAGGAAGAAAAGTGCAGGAATTGCTGGAATTACTGAGATATAACAGACAACACACAAGTGTCACAAAGTGTATCAAAGTGTATCGTCTACAAATTAACATATAACAAACACACAATATAATACAAAACTCTTTCAAACTCCAAGGTACAAAATGCTAGTTTAAGAGCCAAGCATCAAGGAATTCTTCATATAGAAGTTGCTAGGAAGACGATCGTTTCTGTATTCTTCATCAGTTCCATTTAGTTCAAGTTTCTCTTATATGCCCATAAGGTTATCCAATTTAAATACAGTCTCTTTCTCAAACTGATAGGAGATCAAGTTTTGTATGGTCTTTCAAATTAAGGTTCCAATACAGGATACAACATTGTCAATACACAGATTGTACAGACAAATTCAACATTTCAACTGTTCCCACCGGGATACTGCAAGTAACTGTACAATCTGTGTATTTGTCTGTACAATCTGTGTATTGACAATGTTGTATCCTGTATTGGAACCTTAATTTGAAAGACCATACACAACTTGATCTCCTATCAGTTTGAGAAAGAGACTGTATGTAAATTGGATAACCTTATGTGCTTATAGCCCTGACCTGGATGGCCCAGGCTAGCCTGATCTCGTCAGATCTCAGAAGCTAAGCAGGGTCAGCCCTGGTTAGTATTTGGATGGGAGACCACCAAGGAAGTCCCGGGTTGCTGTGCAGAGGAAGGCACTGGCAAACCACCTCTGTTAGTCCCTTGCCATGAAAACCCCAAAAATGTGTTGCCATAAGTCGGCTGCGACTTGAAGGCACTTTACACACACACACACACACACACATGTGCTTATAAGAGAAACTTGAACTAAATGGAACTGATGAAGAATACAGAAACGATCATCTTCCTAGCAACTTCTATATGAAGAATTCCTTGATGCTTGGCTCTTAAACTAGCATTTTGTACCTTGGACTTTGAAAGAGTTTTGTATTATATTGTGTGTTTGTTATATGTTAATTTGTACACGATACACTTTGATACACTTTGTCACACTTGTGTGTTGTCCATTATATCTCAGTAATTCCAGCAATTCCTGCACTACCTGGCAGTTGGCAACCCTAAGTGTGCATGATGTTGCTTGCTTATTTCCACTATAGTTTCAGAGGGTGGCCATGTTGGTCTACAGTAGAAGAGTGTAGAGTGTCAGGAAAAAGCAGCAAAGTTTCAGGGGTCATCACCAGCACCAATGCTGAGTTCCACAAAAAACCCAGTAGAGGTGTGCCTGCCCAGTGCTGCAGCTGCAACCGCAGCACCTCTGACACCACTTTGTTTCAGCATCTTTTACAAGTCCATATTTCCTTAAAATGGTCAAAATGGAAGTCAGCACAGAAGCAAACACTGAAAAACACAGTAAGTGACAAAGAAGCAGAACAATAAAGAGGGCTGACTTCTTATGTGCTACAAAAAGGAGCCTGAAGCTAACTTGTGGAGCGACACCATTTTATATATCTCAGGGTTCAGAAGTAGGGTTGCCAACCACCAGGTAATAGTTGGAGATCTCCTGCTATTACAACTGATCTCCAGTCGATAGAGATCAGTTCACCTGGAGAAAATTGCCGCTTTGGCAATTGGATTCAATGGCATTGAAGTTCCTCCACTCTGCAAACCCTGCCCTCTTCAGGCTCTGCTCCAAAAACCTCCCGCCGGTTGCAAAGAAGGACTTGGCAACCCTATTCAGAAGATTCACACCCTGTTTCAGAATATTACCCTCCCAATAAATTTATCCTTTGCCAAAGCATTGTGACTTTGCAAATTAGTTTTTACAAGTTAATTTTATAAGATATAGTCCTGCTTGTCTACTTTTCCTATAGGGTTGCAAGGATTTTTTTGGGGGAAAAAATTGCTGTGCTTTTCTAAAGCTACGATGTTGTTGTTTTATTCAAATGACAGTGATTCTCCCGTGCCGGCAAAAAGAGACACATCCTGTGCCATGATTAGACCCACTGGGTAGCAGGTAGTTTGTTGCCGTTTCAGTCACTTTAATACCTAGAGTTAAATATTCATGAGCTCCTGTAATTAATCACTAAATTACCCATGTAAATTGATTGTTATATAATTAACAATATAGTGTGAATATTCCACTATTTGTAGCCACCTAGTTAGACACCAGAGCCAGCCGCAAAAATCAAGTGAGAAAAAGTGATTTTTCCTCCCATTTTTGTGCGCATATCACATCTATCAGGATGGGGAGGAGGTGGGGGAGAGGCAGCATAATCTCAAGCAGAATTGACCAGGAAATAAAGTTTCAGTTTTGCCCATGGACCTGCTTTCTGTTGCAAAGAAGATGGCTAGCAAATAGCGTGGAATGGTCACTTAATATGTCTTCATTGGAAGCCAGTGGTTAGGAGATTGTCTCCTGGCAGGAGGAGAGTATAGGAAAAGTAGAAGGGGAGATTAATATGGTTTAGGGTCCTGGGAATAATCCCATGTAAGGTAACAGAGGGGAGGTGGGACAGGCTGTGTTCAAAGGCATGCCTTGGCAGGGAATAGACCTGCTGGGCAGGTAGTCCAAGATAGGGCATTAAGCAGAAGCTTGTCCAGACAGCGACTTTAATCCTGCGTATAGGCAGTGAAAATGCTAATAGTGACAGGTTCTGATAGCAGCTCAAGGCACATTAATTACTATAGGATTGATGGTCTGAATGCCCTGGGACAAGTGAGGCTTCTTCCTGGTTGCTCCTGGGGATAACTGTTCTACTCCAGTTAGCATGATTGAATTAGTCACAGTCCTGTCTGGAGAAGGGGTCCCAACCTTTTTGAGCCTGTGGACACCACTGGAGTTCTGACCCAACATGGTGGGCACAGCCACAAAATGGCTGCCACAGGAGGTGGAGCCAGCCAGAAAATTGCTGCCACAGCTTACCTTCCGTTACACAGTAACCTTGTCCTATGGTGGCAGCTGCTGCCAAAGCAGTATTTTAAGAAGCCAATCAAATCTCCAGTAGCCAATCAGGAGCCTTGCTGGGAAAAGCCCCAACCAACCCTGCTCAATTTCTAAACATATCTGATGGGCACCAGGAAAGGTGTTGGGGGCACCGTGGCACCTGCAGGGACCATATTGGGGACCCCTGATCTAGATGTTTTTCAGTAGCTGCTCATGTTCTATGGAATAGTTTTCCTGAAACTGCTGACATCACACAAGTGGTGCTAGGGTTGCCAGGTCCAGGTTGGGAAATACCTGGAGATTTTTGGGGTGCAGCCGGAGGAGGATGGGGTTTGGGGAGGGACTTCAATGCCATAGAGTGCAATTGCCAAAGCTGCCATTTTCTCTTTCACCTGGAGATCAGTTGTAATAGCAAGGGATCTCCAGCAAGCATCTGGAGGTTGGCAACCCTATGCATGACAGCTATTCAGGAGGGCTCTTGACACTGCCACTCAATTTTTTTTTGATGATTGCTAGATCTGTTTGTTAGTTTTATGGATGTTTAATAATATATAGCTTTTATTATCTTTGTCTCTTACCTAGATCTGATGAAACACAAGTTTTAAAATGTGATAGATAAGTAAATTAAATAAACTTGGGATTGGTGGGCAGGCCTTCCATGATTGGAGGCCTCAAAGGAAAATTTGGGCCTTGGCAACGGTCTTAGAAATTTAGAATAACTGGGAGCAGAATAATTTTCAGATAAAGTAAAAGGGGGAAATGTAGTAGCATGTACATTAAGGATTCTATCAATCTGGTTTTTTTTTTAAGCTACTGGAGATGCCAATCAGATACTAATCACCATGTTTTTATTTCAAAATAAACAAGATTATGAAATAATGGGCCAACCTAGGGCAATAAAGGTCAAAAGGTATATTTCTGTTTGGACTGTCATAAGGACATGTTTTAGTGTGGGAGGGGAGACAGTTTCAACAGGAATTCACAAATGAAGGTCAAGGTTCTGCTGCTTCATCAAGATTAAACTGTAAAAGGCAATATATTTTAAAAGTAATTGATGTGACTCCTTACTACAACTCTTAATAACGTGAAACCTAGGCACATGAGGCCTGAAACAACAGTCCTTCCCACCACTGTCCCCCAAATTGTGTGAATGGCTATATTTTTATATTTCTAAAGATATATAAGAATACCCTACCTTGCATACAATCCTGTAACCTCAGGCAGAGCTCATGGTGGCAAATTTATTTGCATGCAATTACTAAGTGTATTTTTCTAATGCATAGAAGGAAGCTATGATAAGCAGCTGATATATTTGGAGTGGAAATTGAATGCAGAATTCTATTATCCATGCCTCCTGAACCATTAAAATAGTCGGCGACAATGCTTTTGTTAGTGGCTAGGGCTGCTCCTTGGCAAGCCATTTGTTGGTATTTGCATGAGTGGCATGTCATTTGCAATTGGTTTGTGCCTATCTCCAAGAAAACACAGGGATATGGAGTTAGGAGGCCGTGAAGGAAATCCAGAGCAGTGTAAAAAAGTCACTGATATGACTGCCATTGTTAGTGTTCGTCTAACAATTAATACATTCTGCAGTGGTTTTGTTGCATGGTATTGAGACAACAGCCCTTTTCATGTAACAGTTCATCTACACTTAGGGGTGGCAGAGCAGGATCTCTGTTTCAAGACCCCGACTTCCACTTAGAAGAAGAAGAGTTGGTTTTTATATGCCGACTTTCTCTACCACTTAAGGGAGACTCAAACCGGCTTACAATCACTTTCCCTTCCCCTCCCCACAACAGAGGTAGGTGGGGCTGAGAGAGCTCTAACAGAGCTGTAACTTGCCCAAGGTCACCCAGCGGGCTTCATGTGCAGGAGTGGGGAATCAAATCCAGTTCACCAGATTAGCCTCCATCGCTCATGTGGAGGTGCTGGGAATCAAACCCGGTTCTCCAGACATGAGTCCATCAATGGACTCAGTTGAAGGCTTGAACACAAACTATACTCATAGCTCTGTATACACAATATACTGTTTTGGGAATTAGAGGGGGGTCTCCTTGTTTTAGTGGGGAAATTTAGCTATGGAGACACTTTGAGCACTATAAGAGGTTTTCAAGCCAAATCTTTTCCCAATGTATACGAGGGATGAGCAAATCAGTTGAAAAGGTTTTCAATAAAGAAACATTTGTATCAAAAAGAAAGGGTTTTTATAGAAGAGATTTAAAAGGGTTACAAGCGCACACAAAACACAATATGAGAGCACATACACACACCAGATCTATAGGCAAAAGGGATAGAGGGGAATTATATCTACCTTTCTGAGGAGGACGATGATATCTGAGGTAGCAGCAGCATGTCTCGCTAAAAAGCCGCACAGCAGTAGTGTATCCAAAACAAAGTACAAGGAACCACAGCAAATGGTGGCTATATTTATACCAAATTTCTGCCCTGGAGCAGGGTGATTTCACTGGCAATGGTGGTCATCAAGAGTGGACAAAGGCTGATTACTTTTTGATTAGTAGTCAGGAGGTGAGGGAAGGTGTGAGAAAATACTCTGGTGGTTATGATTAAGTGTGGTTAAGTATCTGCCATAGATTTTTAGATGGGGAAAGGTGTTCTGGGTTCTGTTCCCAGGAAGGACAGAGGGTGAGTCATGGATTCGTTGACTTCCAATTCTGATGAGATTTCCTGGCTCTCCAGCCTTGAGAAGGGAGGTTCTGGGAGTCTGAAGGGCGTTTGATTGTTTCCAAACTCTTGTGTGAATAGCATACCTATCGCATGGAGAGCATGAACACAAATGCAATGGGGGTAATATATTTCCTATTATGTGAGGTTTGCACTTGGCATTGACCTGGGGGGAGTCACAAAAAACTCCTGATCTTGCCCTCTCAGCCTGTTCAGAGCTATTCCCAATATGGGTGCCATTTTGTCTCTGCTTCACTTTGTTCCTGCGCCCCTCTCCAGTGGGTGCCAGGTTAGGCCTAGGGTAAGTAGGTGACCCAATAATACATCCTTTTAATAGTTCAGGCTGAATGGGCATTGCCTAGCCTACACACATGCAGATTGGACCCCTTCAGATCAACACATGGAGTTTTTGCCAGAGATGAAGGGGTCATAGCTCAGTGGTAGAGCATGTGCTTTGAATACAAAGGTTCTTGGCATCTCCAGTTAACGAATCTCAGGTAGTAGGTATTGGCAAAGACATTTCTCTGTCTGAGGCCTTGGAGAGCCACTGCCAGTCAGAGTATTCCATACAGAGCCAAGTGGGTCAGTGACAGAAGGCTCCTTTAACAGACATGATTCTGCTAACCCTACGCACATGGATTGTAACTATCATGTGAAATGGCTTTAGAGAACATCTTTTATCAGATTGACTACATTTCTAATTATTATTTTTCAATAAAGATCATAGAATCATAGAGTTGGAAGGGACCACCAGGGTCATCTAGTCCAACCCCCTGCACAATGCAGGAATACTCTTTAAGATCTTTTTTAAATGAGCAGAGGTTTGGGCGACTATATTTCCATGGAATGTAATAGTCTTAGATGTGGCTATCTTAAGAATTACTACAGTGGCATATAAATGACAAGGATGGCATTTAGTTCTATTCTATTCCCAAACCATGACATTATACCCATATTGCAGGAATGTCATACTGGTTCCTCTGGGAGATGTATCACTATGAATGTTTTATGTACAAGGTGTATTGGTTCTAGGTGCCTATAGGTTTAGATCCTGGTAGTTTCTTCCATCAGTCTCATGCAGTTCCTCTCCTTACGCTTCAAGGTCCCATGATCCAAAGTATAGCCTATTTTGGTGGCCAAAAAGGAACTGTTCTTTGTCTTTTCTCCAGTAGAAAAGTTGGTTGGATCCAACCCGTATATTTTTACACGGCTAATAATGTTGTAATTTTTATCTTCATGAAAAGAGGCATTGGACTCCATCAAGAAAAACTAAACAGATGCAGAAAGTGTCATTTTTTTAGTGGTTCTATTGTTATTATTATTTTGGGTAGTGGACCCTTCTATCCATGTAAAACATGATAGACTGGAGTTCTATGCCAGCCATTAAGTATTTTGCTGTAAGGGGTGCTACAAATTCTGAAACTTTTCTGCACAAAAGCTTTTCTCAGCATTTGCTTAATTTGAATATCTGAGTAAGATGTTTCTCTACATTATTATTTTCCGCTAAAATCCTGCAAAGTGATCCCATAACATGGTTGAAAATTGTTTCTACTGACTACACAATATGCATTCTCTCACACCAAAGCTATTCAATTTTCAACAGAATTGTCAAGATCATTCCCTATTTAAAATTCATTTATAATTTGTATGAAAATAGATGCAGCTGGAGCATTTTTTTCCTTATCAAAAGTGGATTTTAATAACTAGCTCAAAAAGTGAAGACATTTTAAGTGCCACTCCAAGAAGAAAAAGGAACATTAATAGGTCCAGCGAACATTTCATTATAAAAATGTGCCATAAGCAGTTTACATTCCTAAAATGCAAAATAGGAGATGGTTTATATCACCAAGTTCTTTACAGCTGGAGGCGCAATAGAAGGTTTAATATCTATGTAAAGGCTTAATCACATTAGAAGTTAAACCTTTAGCACTTCAGCTGGAAAGATAGCCAAAAAGGTATATTAATACCTGTAACACACATTGTATTAATTTGCACAGAGTATGTAATTGTTAACAAAATTGCACCCAGCATCTTGCGGAGCCAAAGGGCTAGACATCTGGTGATACATAAATATGTTTGCTTCCCCCCCCCCCCCTGAACAGGGATAATAAAATATTTATGTCATGATCAAGCCTACATTTAAATAAGAGCAATAATTTACAGTTATGATAACAGATTTGTACCTGCCATGTGCCCGGTGGTATTTTGACAGAAATGCAGATTTACCACAAGGCACAAGGCTTATTCCAGCTCACTTTTGGAACACTAAAGTGTGAAACTGGCATTAAGAAACTAGGTGCACCCCTTGCAATACTTGTAAATACTTCCAAAGGAAGAAAATTAATGGCATTAAACCTCCAAACTGCAGCCACAAGCAGAGACATCTAAAACAATTTATGGGCACAGAGGTGGTGTTTGCAATGGAAAGCAGGTGCTGAAAAGAACAAAGTTAACAATGGACAGTGAAATGAACTTGTATTTGTTCTTGGCTAAGGTGTCGGTCCTAAGATCACTCTTGTATTGGGGTGTGCTCCTTGAAAAAATTCATTATAGGTTTGGATCCAGAATTCAGGGAGGACACCTTTACCACTACTCCTGATTTTCAGGTAGGGCACTACTGGTTTGGCATTCAAATCTATTGGTTTTTTGGGGTGGGGGTGTCTGGAATTTCAAAATCTCGTTCTTCATAAGAACATAAGAAAGGCCCTGCTGGATCAGACCAAGGCCCATCAAGTCCAGCAGTCTGTTCACACAGTGGCCAACCAGGTGCCTCCAGGAAGCCACAAACAAGACGACTGCAGCAGCACCATCCTGCCTGTGTTCCACCTCACCCAATACAATAGGCATGCTCCTCTAATACTAGAGAGAATAGGTATGCAGCATGACTAGTATCCATTCTAACTAATAGCCATGAATACCCCTTTCCTCCATGAATATGTCCACTCCCCTCTTAAAGCCCTCCAAGCTGGCAGCCATCACCACATCCTGGGGCAGGGAGTTCCACAATTTTTGAGCTGTGTGAAAAAATACTTCCTTTTATCTGTTTTGAATCTCTCACCCTGTTTTGAATCTCTCACCCTCCAGCTTCAGCAGATGACCCCACGTTCTAGTATTATGGGAGAGGGAGAAAAACTTCTCCCTGTCCACTCTCTGCCAAGTTCCATGCATGAGCTTCCAATGAATCCTGGGCCAATTCAGCTCTGAGAACCATATCTGAAACACTGCTTGGTACACAGCAAATCTTGCAGATTAATTGTACCAGAGGTTGATTGAATGATTCTATCCACTGCCCCAGTTCCATCAACAGTTGGGATACTGAGCATTGAAAACCTGAGTAGCACCTGGTATGTAATTGCTACCTCTGGTGAAAAAAATCAGTTGCATTACTGGTAAATCTAGCTTTTGTGGACTCACGGGCAAGCGGCTCCAAGGAAAGGGGAAGGAGAAGTAACCTTAAATAAACACACATACACGTACTCTTTGGGAAGTAAATGGCCACAGTTTTTATTGATCACAACAGAATGGAGCATTGGCGGAAAACCATGGGGGCGGATCCAATATATCGGGTCACCACCCTGTAACCCGATATATATCGAAAGCATCGATAAACAGCCCAACCACCTGTGGGCACAGCACTGGAGTAGCACTTAG
This sequence comes from Euleptes europaea, assembly GCF_029931775.1. Classification (NCBI taxonomy): domain Eukaryota; kingdom Metazoa; phylum Chordata; class Lepidosauria; order Squamata; family Sphaerodactylidae; genus Euleptes; species Euleptes europaea. The sequence continues at coordinate 29,928,190 of NC_079320.1, read as the reverse complement.
GTGGCCCCACCGGACGCACATCTCTGTGTGGAGCCAGCGCCACCTGGGATTGGAGCACCCAATACAGGCCCCCGAGCTGGGCATCGCTGTTGTACTCCATCCCAAGACCCCTTATGGGGGTCCCCACAAACGGGAAGGAAAAGCACATCTTCCCTTCTTGGATCAGACCCCATGCAAAAACCCGCCAAAGAGCAGGGACTACCGCCCTGCTCCCGCCAACGCTCCTACTGCTGTGACCAACAAAGTAGCGAGCCCCAAATATCGTGCAGCCACAGATCCTGACCCCAGTCGGACAGGTGCACTCCATCAGGGCGACACAGCTCCTGTGACCTGAATGACATCTCCGTGTGGCGAATCATGACACCCCCAAGTGTCTCGATAAAACGGCCCACAGCACGGCACATCTTCTTCCTGGCAAAGTCCACCCTGTCAGGCTCAGGCAGCTCCAACTCCAAAACCCATTCCCGGGTTTTTTTACCAAGTGACACCTGCCCACTGCCCAGAGGAAGGCAAAAACCCACAGGGCCAATGGCCAATCTGGCCTGTAGGAAAAATTCCTTCCTGACCCCAAAACGGTGGTCGGTGTTACCCTGGGCATATGAAACAGGAGCACTGCGCGATCAGTATGGCACTGGGAGCCACCTGTAAAGCTCCAACCATACAGTTCTGGGACCCGAGGCTGCACACAAAGGGTCTAGCCCTTCTCCAACGTAGAGCTGAAACGAGAGGACATGTTAGCGGATGCTTCCTGCAATAGACACATCCCATAAACAGTGAGCACAGAGGCTCCCACCATGGCAGCAGTATTCACCCTGGCAGAATGGAGCACCATCCACGGTCCAGGAAGGAAATCAGAAGGGTACATGACAGGAAAGGGTGCATGAGTGCTTGTCTGAAAAACCATCCAGGAAAATTGTCAAAAAGGCCTAAGGTGGCACAAGATACCGAGGCCCATATGTAACACCTTATCACACCACAATCTGTTGAGCCCAAAGCTCAAGGCCAATGAACCCACAGGTTTCCAACAGAACTGGTGGTCAGATCCATGTCACATGTGCCGAAAAGGGGACCCACCCCCACAGGCCCATAGGTCGCTAACTGTGTGGTGGAAGGAGGCATAACACACCGAACCAAATTAGCAGGAATGGCATAGGTGACTGAGGAACCCCAGGGGTAAGACAGTAGGGCATATGTCTATAATCCACAGGAGCCTTAGGGTACCACACCCTGAGGGATACGCAAAGTTAGGCCATGCAGGGAAAGGTGAACCCAATAAGTTACGTTGCCATGTCATCTACCATCGAAGCCGCCCCATAAGAGGCGGTGCCAACACTTGGGAACTCAGGACTTGAAAGCTGTAATGTGTCCACCATTATCATAGGTGCCTGAGGTATGCCGAACTATAGAAGATAGGCTGTGAATAAGCCAAGCAATATTGACTGGCATGACCCATGTGTTGCATCCCCTTCATAGAACATGTTAAAGGCCTTCAAGGCAGCCTGTAAAATGGAGATGCCCACAGGCATAGTCTTATGAACATACCACAATCCGTTGAGTTTAAAACAAGGGTGGGGGGGGGTCAGTCCAAGATGCACTGGGGAGAGGAATAGGGAAAAAACCCAGCTGCGGCTACAACAGAATTATGTAGTGAAACTGGTGATGCCAGATGCAGTGGGACAACCCAAAGCAACAGGGAGGTATGGGCTCAGAAACAGGAGGGCTTAGGGTGGAGGCCGCAACAATTATTACCCTTATGCCCTTATCTGTCACAAGTGTGGTGACACCTGCCCTGGTTATATTCCAGCAAAAACTCTCTATCACCTGTTCTGCCCCCCGCGTCACCCTTGCCAGGCCTGCTGGTATACACATTGCCCTTGAACCATGAGCCAACCCACAAAAGCCATAGCTCATCTCATTAAAGGTCCCACCAAGTGCACTCCTCGTGTGAAACCCTTGAACTAAAATGCTTCATCCTAGTCCATAGTCCCGAGTCACTTGCAGCTCTCTTGCCTGTAGTCATTGCTCATGTGAATAGTGAGGTGCAATGCCCTTTACGGGCATGAGCCTTAAACCATCCCCATAAAGACAGTGTAGCCTGACAACCAACTAACAAGGTACAGTCTGCAGCATAACCTTACCCTTGTTCTTACTTGGGCAAGAATTGGTTTCAATCGGGGTAAAATTATACCTAGTCCCTTCTGGGTGAGGTGAATGCCAGGTGGATCAGCAGCCATATAGGCCACCGCCTCTATCCCGAGGTGGAGGCTCGACTAGGAACCACGCTGCCCTATGCCCTAGCCCCACATGTCCCCCCCTTCGCTGCCCATGCCAATAAACCAGGCACACAGGCCGCCTCTACCCAATGTCACCCCGATGTATGAGGGGGCGTTACCTGACTCCCTAGTGGTAGATGGGGGCTTGGCCTGCCAGGTCTCTAATGTATTCACCCTGGCGACTAGGCATGCCAGAGTTTGGGCAAGCCCCTAAACACAGCTGCTGTGTGATGCTCGGCTAAGGAAGTCCTTAATGGTTCATGGCACGGGCACGCGCTTCCCAGACTCATGTGCTAGCAGGTTTGCCTGAAGTAGCTGCCTCTGCAGATCAGGCCTTTTGCCTGGCGTGTGTGTGTGGGTCCTTCCCTTTCCGTCCTGCTGCAGCAAGGGGGGGGGCGCAGCACCCTTTCATATGGGCATTCAGCACAGATTTGGAGGCATGGCCCATAGCCGAAATTGCAAAGGACCAGAGACGACAATGAACTGCTCCTATCAAGCCAAATTACCCCATTAAGGAAATGTGACTGGCCAAAACAGGTAACAGAAAAGTAGCTCACCCCCTTTTTAATGTATCAATTCCCAGGTCAGCAACTGGGCACAGCAAAATGAAACAAACCAGCGCTCTTTCCCTTTTAGTTTATCAATCCCAGTCCAATTAATAGATCTGCAGCAAAATAAACCACTTATAATTCTACTGCGATGAAAGGGGGCACCCGAGTGAAATAATGAAGTGAAGCAGAGGGTTCCTTTTATTTTCTTTCATGTTTCACAATCATCCTCCCCTCCCCGCAACAGACACCACACAAGGCCGGTGGGGCAAAGAGGGTGTAATCCGATCAAGGTCACCCAGTTGGCGTTAGCTGCTCTTGTGGAGGATATAGAAATGTGGAGTTGGAAGGGACCACCAAGATCATCTAGTCCAACCCCTGCACAATGCAGGAAAATCACCTAGTCACCCAGTTGGTGTTAGCTGCTCTTGTGGAGGATATAGAAATGTGGAGTTGGAAGGGACCACCAAGATAATCTAGTCCAACCCCTGCACAATGCAGGAAAATCACCCCAATATCCCTAGTGACCCCCATGCCATGACTAGATGATGGCCAAAATACCTGTCCTCACAGCATCTGCTGAAGGTCACCGAAGCAGCATTGCTGACAGATAGCCATCCAACCTCTGCTTCAAAACCTCCAGGGAAGGAGCGCTTACCACCTCCCACAGAAACCTGTCCCACGAGGAACTTCCACTGATAGAAAATCCAACTTAATGTCTAGACAGAAAGTCTTTTGATTTAATTTCAACCCATTGGGTCTGGTCCAAGTGTGTGGGAATCAAACCCGGTACTTCACCGATCCAAACACCACTCTCAACCACTAGACCATGTTGGCAATACACTTAAGCAGCAAGAGTGAGCCATAGTACATGGAGTACTACTCCCCTAGGTTCTCCGTATATTTCTGATGCTGCCATTTAATGCCTAGCACAATAATTCCCTTCTCATGTTGGCCCCCAGTGGGAACAGACAACAGGGCCAAATAGAGCTCCCTGGGGCTGAGAATCATGCATAGAGAAAAACAAAACAAAAAACAAAAACCGCATAGCAATGTTAAAGGCTCACACAGTAGTACTGAGAACTGCAGCCTCCACTACAGAGAAAATAGTGCCTCTAACTCACAGCTGGGGGGAGGGGTAGGGCTGCTGCCAGCAGCAGAGCCAGTTAATGCTCCTAGTATTAATGAAAATGCTGAGCCAACCAGATGCAGGAATGTATTAACCCATTTCTTACCATGTATTTGCAAAGGAGAACTGTAACATCACATAATCCAGTTTCAACCCCTGTCCGGTCTCTACATACTCCCAAGGGCTCAATTTAATGCTCAGCACAAAATGAATTTAATCAACAATTAATGTAGTTAATACAACTAATCAGTACACCATTGATTTATTAATAAGTTATCCAAGGTGGACAAAAACAGCAGAGCCAAGAAAAGTTAACTAAAATTAGGCTCTTAAATCCAAATAGGAGTGCTGAGAAGCTACACAGCACAATCAAGCTGAAGGTAAAAGAAGGGAGCAAGAGCCCGCAAACTTAATTACTACTCCCCGTATTCAGAACACCAATCTTAGTTTTTGTTTGTTTGTTCTGTTAAAAGGAGGGGGGAAAGGGGGGGTCTCAGAAAGCTATAGCTTGTGTATCTGCCTCAGCCAATGCAACACAGTCCCCCAAATGGGAAGGAAAAGGTCAGTGCCTGCTGGATGTGCCACAGTCAGGTAAGGACAACTGGGATCCTGAAACTCAAGATGGGGCAGAAGCGGGGAGGCGGATAGACTCCTCTCCCCAAGCCACATGATATTTACTCACCTAGGCCGTAAAAACCAGCCAAATGTCTTAAAGTAAGCCCTAGCAACAACACAAGGGGGGGATACTACTCTCTAGTATTAAGAATTAAGCAGAGAGAACCACGTGGCAAGGCAAAATGAATGGCCCCAACCACTGTTTAATAGCAAGAACCGACTTAACAAAGCAAATAAACCAGCAGCAATGCAATAGAGAAAACACAGCCAAAATCAAGGCAAGGGAACTAAGCACCCCAGAAGCAATAATTAAGCCCCCAGGCGAAGGCTACTGCCCTTTTAACAGACCCCACTGTCCTCCAGTACAGAAAATGGAGGGGAGGGGGATTAAGACCCCCCCAAGAAAGCCAAGCTCCCTCTTATACAGAGAGGATAGAAGGCAAGATCCCCTTTAAAAGAACTCCGTTCCTCCTTTTGTCTTTTAAAATTGTTCTAGTTTTGCATGCGGGTGGGAGAGATTTTGCTGGAGGCAAAGGAATAATGCTGCTGCGTTTTAAAAAGCCCTCCCCGGGGCTCGAGAGGCGAGGGGATCGGGGAGCGTGTGGAAGCAAGATACTTGCGATAGAGATCAGCTGTCCACCTCCGAAATCTCCATCGCCTCCTCCGGCCCCAGGAAAAACGCAAGCCCAGCACAGGAAGAAAAAACACCAGCCTCTTAAGGGGCCAGGCGCTGCAATAGAAAAGGAGCGAGGAGTCCGTCGAAAAAAACGCAGCTGCTGCCGCTCTCAGCCACGTGCCAGACTCGCTCCTCTGCGCCATCGCGCTCTTTGCCTTGGCCCCGCATGGAAAACCTCGCCATCCTGCAGCAAAACAGGATGGCTGCTGGTCTACGCCGGCTTTAAATTGTCGCGGGAAAGGGTGACATCAGGACGCATCGCCCAACCGCTGGGAAGGGCGGGGGAGGGGGAGAAACCCCCAGGCAAGCGTAGCCTCGCGAGACGGCGACGGGCTGCAGTCCAGCCTGACGGAGACCTTTTCCCCTTTCTTGCATCCTGTCCGGTAAGTCCACAATGGGGGGACCTGATTAGTCAGGTCCCCCTTTTTTTCCATAGCACTAGTCAGATGGGCCTTCCAGCTCAAATTTGATAGGAAAAGAACCTGTAGATACCTAAATGATTTTACTTGTTAAACCGGTTGTCCATTTATGAACCACTTATATACTGGGGGGTGTAGGATTTAGCAAAAAACGTATTTTTTATTTTTGCATATTTATGACTAGTCCTTCTTTTGCACAGTATTCTGGCAATGCTTTTAATGGTTTACCTAAACCAAGCAGAGCACATGATAATAGAAGCATATCACCAGCAGAAGTGGCAATTTCTGCCCTGCCTGGGCTGGCACATGGGTTATGCAACTAGGCAGGTGAGGAGGCCAAATCATTTAAGAAGATATCAAGGAAAAGTGGAGCCAATAAACAGCCCTGTCTCACCCCCTTATGCAAGGGGATTTTCTTGGTTAATTGTCCCTCAATACCATCATTTCTTGGGGACCTTCCACCAATCAGGAAACTTTCCAGTTAGCTCAGCTGCTTTATCCTCCAGTTTTCCAGTCTGAGGTCAATATTTTGTATTCCCCTCTCTGGTTCTGTAACTGAATTACTGGATGGGTGTCTGCTGGTGACTCAACTGTACTTCTCTGGTAGGCTTCAAACCTTCCTACTTTAAATAGTTGCAAAAATTCCTTTTGGGATTTTTGGCTGCACAGGTATGTTGCTATAAGTATTTGTCTTCCCACCTTAGGTTGTCCCCTATTCAGTTTCTTCCTTTCCCCTTCTTGAGTAATACACGTTGAACACAGTGTGTGGGCATTTAGAATACTTGTTATCTCAGTGTGGGTATTGTAGAATTTAGTGCTATTTCTTTGCAGTTGATATTATTATGGCTGCTTGAATGTATTGATTATTCCCCTGGCTCTCTCATTTCACCATATCCCAGATTACACTGCTCTTTTCAAATTTGCCAAAGAGCCTTGTCATTTTGTCAAATTAACAGGTCTCTGGACAGGTGGCATATACATTTCCTAAATAAATAAATAAATAAATGTTACTTGGTTAACTGTTGTGTGAGTCATCCTGTCAAACCAAGTTCAAAACCTAAACTAGCAGTTCCTTTTAGTGAATGAGTAAAAGATAATAGAAATGTGGAAAACTTCATATCACATGCTTGTGGGCTTCCCCCTTTTTGAAACAGGACAATAGAATACACGGATCATTCAATTTGATCCAGCAGTCTCTCCTTAAGTATGGAGAGACATGTTTGTGTGTGTGTGTGTGTGTGTGTGTGTGTGTGAAAAGTTCCATCAAGTTACAGCCAGTTTATGATGACCCCAACAAGGGGTTGAACACATGAACACATGAAGCTGCCTTATACTGAATCAGACCCTTGGTCCATCAAAGTCAGTATCGTCTACTCAGACTGGCAGTGGCTCTCCGAGGTCTCAGGTAGAGGTCTTTCCCATCACCTACTTGTCTAGTCCCTTTAACTGAAGATGCCTGAGATTGAACCTGGGACCTTCTGCATGCCAAACAGATGCTCTACAAACTGAGCCACAGTCCTTTCTCTAAGGGCAAGTTAGAAGCAGAGGTGATTTGCTATTGCCTTCCTCTTCAGAGTCTTCCTTGGAGGTTTCCCTTCCAAGTACCAACCCAGCTTAACTTCCGAGATCTGACGAAATCAGGCTACACTATATCATTTCATATCCAACAGGCATGCGTATAGATGTGTCTTAAAATGTGCTGGAAATAAGTGAATGAAACAGAGGACATTTCAACTATTAGATTAACTTTCAGATTTTAAGGCAGAACTGAGAAATGGTTCTACGTTTTGTGGCCTCACAAATGCATCTCAAAATTTCATTTTGGTGAGCCACAATGGCAGTGCTAAAGCCCACAAGACAAAGCATGAGTTACTCCAACAAAAAAGGAAGCACTAATGGGTTTCTTATTATATAGTGCAGAAATTAGACAACTCTCACAGTAAGAACTCTGAGAATAATTGCTTTTGCCACTAATGCATCTGGATTTGTGTACATTTTGTTTTCAGCATTGTTTTAATGACAGAAAAGAGTGTTTCCAGGTCTTCCAGAGTATTCTATCGATTCTGAGCTTTTATTGCTAGTAGGCAATTTAAGTATGACTTTGGAAGGAAAACAACCATCCCCATTTTTAATGAGCAAATATGAACTTCCGTTAGAGTTTATTTTTATAGCAATGCCTGGAGGTAGATTTTTTTGGGGAAAGGGAAGCTGAAAGGCCAATCTTTCCGTTAATTCTACACTCATATTCAATTTAAAGTTATTTTCCTTTCTTTTTCAGTATGCAATAAGGAAGAAAAGGTCAAACTGAAATTTTAGCTAAAGCCAATTTCTTAGGGTTTCAAGCTGTATATTGGCTTTGCTCTGAAAATTAACAAGGATTCATAGTAAAAAAAATTCAAGACAGTGAAATTTATTCATGAAGCCTACTGGATGTTAATTTGCTATTGTCAGTCAAACAAGTCATAAGCATGGTCTTCTTGAAAGGACATAAATTTTTTGAAAATATGCTATCCATATTCTGTATTCATCTGATACTAATCAGTTTCCACACGTAGTCCAAATCACCTCTAATTTTTTCTGCCCGTCTTCCATTATGTAAACAGTAAGATATTGTTTTCTAGTTCTCCTACTATTCCCTTGTGCATCTTCTGTACTTATTCTTCATTGATTTCTCCCTCTTTTTTGTTCTACATCTGTGGTATGCAATGTATGACTTCATTCTTTCTAGTTTCTACTCTGGTGTCATGGCCTAATTCTGCAAAAGCGGGTCTTTTTTTGTCTGACTCGTCCTGCCAAAAGACACTTGAATTTTTTTCTGACATAGAGTTTAATAGTTTGTATAGTTAGAATGGCCCAGTGTTTCCAATAGAGAAATCTAAGATAAATTTGGCTGCAGATGAAAAAGAAATTCTGATAAGATTAACAACATTTCTACAGGAGTTTTGTGTATCCCAAAGTTGCTGCCAAATGTTGACTACAGCAAAATCTGAACTATTTTTTTAAATGTCCAAGGAATTTTGAGGGAGACTTAAAGAGTTTGGATGACTACACAAATTTTTCAAGGGGGTTGCACATACCTATGCATAAGTATACATATAAGTAAGTTTCGGTATGGCAAACTGAGCTCCCCCCCCCCAGAATGTGGCCATGCATGTCATGTGCATCACCATTTCTCAGTTTGTTATTCGAAAAACTATATTTACAACACTATGTTTTAAATACAAGATGGTTATCTGCCAATTGTACCAAGAAAGGATGCTGAAACACCTACCAGCTTGGCTCATGTTCTGCTACATGGTTGTGAGCAGGAAGCTGATTTTTCTTGTTGAGCAGTTCAGCTGTTTGTAAGCAACTTGATTTTTTTTTGGGGGGGTTACTTTCAATGTATTAAAACACTACAGTACAGTGTATTTGACGGTATTTCAATCAGGAAGTCCAGGAGTAGCCCCAAGTTATGAATCCTCTTTTTCAGGGAGAATGCCTCATCTCCAAGACAAGCTGACTCCAGTTACTGAGCAACTTCTCTTGTGACCAAAACACCTCAGTCTTATTTGAACTGAGTTTCAGTTTATTGGCCCTCATCCATCCCATTACATTCTCCAGGCACCTGTTCAGGACTTCCACATATTCACCTGACTCATCTGCTGAGGAGAAATAGAGCTGGGTATAATCTACATATTGGCGGTATGTGTGTGTAAAGTGCTGTCAAGTCACAGCTGACCTATGGCAACCCCATAGGGTTTTCAACTTCCAGGCCTTCCCGCCGGCGTATGGGCCACTTATGCTGGAATTGGCTGGCCGGATGCCGGTGGGGGGCCCAGACGCCAGCGCGGGCCCTGTCCAGCCTCCTAAAGGGCTTTCGCCCTGGATGCCGGTATGCCTCAGGAATGCGCTGTCAGAGTATTCTTTTTAACCATTCTTGTTTCATGACCTCCCCTAACAATTCTAATCCTGCTGTCAATGTCATGAAACTGCAGTTCACTTGAATCCTATTTAAGCTGTTCAAGTAGAAGATTTCTTAAAAACAAGTCTTTAGTCTAATGGAATACCTCTTCAAACATACCATTCTAATAAAGATCATGCTTAAGTTCTAATGGAATGGACTGTATCCTAAAGAAAAACTTCAATAGCCTCAGTTTCAGTTTCATCTCTATAGAATATACATTCTCTAAAATTTTGCTGGCACTCATTAATCACTCAGTCTTTAAATACAAAACAAAATGACAGTAACTGGAAAGGGGAGTTTGTTTTCCTTTTGATTAAATATAATTTCTGCCTAAGCCAAGATGAGGAGCCAGGCTTTAATCAATCATAATACATAATAGAAGTCTTTCTTACTGTGTCAATGATACTTTTATTTAAAGGGGCACAATCCACTTTTTGAAGTTTGTAAGTTTATGTTCAAGTCTACTTATTTCAGAGGTAGAGTCACTTTTGCCATCAAGTTATAGCCGCCCTCGCAGAGTTTTCAAGGCAAGGGATGTTCAGATATGGTTGGCCATTGCCTGCCTCTGCATACCAACCCTGGACTTCCTTGGTGGTCTCTCATCCAAATACTAACCAGGGCTGACCCTGCTAAGCTTCTGAGATCTGATGAGATTGGGCTATCCTGGGCTATCCAGATCAGGGCATTGCCAAAATAAAAGAACATTATGTGGCACACCCCTCTTGGGACTGTACCATTACAGAAAGCAGATCAATGCTGAATGTATGCCAATTTTAACCCTCCAAGTAGATTTATGTATTATTTTTATGTATTGACATCCCACTTTTCAGCCAAAGCAGTTTACAGTTAAAATCCATCAATACTCAGTACAGCTACATGGATGTAAGTCTGCATGTGGCTGGCCAAGGAGGAGGGGCATGTTGGCTTATCTTTTTTTGCGGGGGGGGGGGCTTAATTTCTTTGCCCTTTCTTGTGATTTCTGTTGCTCTTACCATAGACACCCTGCCAAACAAATTTTTGATTTACTTCATGGGCAGCCCACTCCTGACCTCCAAGGTCGGAAGTCCTTTGGAGGCCAAAAAGGGGCTGTGCCAGCACCTGTGCCACTTATGCCATGCAGAATGATCCCAACGCCGACAGGGAGGCCTGGAAGCTAGTCTCCCGGTGCTGCAACAGCAGCACCACCCAGGGACACCAGCTGGGCCTTCCACCGGAGTCCCACTGGTGCAAAGCATCCTGGAGGGGGGGGTTCCCAGGGCATGCTGGGGGGGCGGAGCTGCCAGTACATAGAAAACATCTCAGGGAACTTAAGCAAGAATCATTATCTTAATATGCTAATTTATTATTTGCATACGGTTTGTTCTAAACAGTTGACTCCCTTCCACATAACCAGTAAGAAAAATGAAACCATGCCGTTCATTGGGCTGATCACTAGGAAACATTTTACTGTACAGAAATACAATCAACCATTTAATAGGATAACTGAAATTTTAAAATCAGTGGCTTGCATGGTACAGTGAAAGATTTTTTTAAAAAACAACATTAAAGCTCAAATGGATCTACTTTCTGAGCTAGTTTGTACCTTTTGTTTGCATTACTTTTCCAATTAAAAATTTAGCCTTAAAATCGTAACAGGTTTGTTCTAAAAAAAAGCACCTAAAATTGAACAATATTTCCCAGTTTGAACTAAACAACTTCAAATGCTATTAAATTAAGAGCATAAAATTAATCACAAAAAGTAATAATGGAGAACGATTGAAAAAACAATATACCAAATACTACTGATCTGGTGAACAGATGGATACAATACGATACAATTGCATGTGAAGATTTCCATCAGAACACCAGGGCATTAGGAGTCGGACTACATCCCAACACTGGATCTTTCACTATTAAGAGATCAAGACCTTTCTTGCACTTAATAATTAATGTTTAACACTGATCTATTCCAGAGCCTTTGCATGAAATTGAGAGAATGGTTTGCTGATAATAGATAATCCCTCTGTGTAGCCAAATGTCTCCCAAGGCCTATGGCTTTCTCCAAGTAAGATTTCTGGCATTAATACCATTTAACAGTGCTTTTTTTGTGACAGTACTCACTGGTATTGAGTATTAGCGAGTTTTTTCAGGGACTCTCCCAAACCCTGATCCTTGTGTACTAGCTTGCTCCACTCCACCAGAGAAGGAGAGCGTTGACCCTCAGGAACAGCCTGATGGAGATCTATAGAAGGCAGGGAAAACTGGTGGAAATTGGGCACAACCTTATATATGAGTACTGGCACTTTTTTTAAACAAAAAAGCACTGCCCTTTAAAGTTCTGCAGTGAATTAATACAAGTGGCTCAGAATAATTCTTATGAGTACAGCCCTTGCGCTCCTGGGATTTTTTTTCTATTTGTTGCATATTTTTTTCCTAAGAGGTATGCCCTTTTCCTTGCCGAGTAAGCTCCACAGAAATGCTCACCACATTCTGGCAGCATGGTTGCTAGAAAACAGCCATCTGCGTAATGGAGAACAAAGTTCTTTGTCTGGGAGGGCATGAAAAAACACCCAGGTCGATTTTTCTCGGAGCTTTGCTGCGGTTTGACGTCTGGTTTGCATCGGTGCAAAATTTTGATTATTCATGACTGATCCGATTTGAACCACAAAAGCCACTTTTTCCCCGCTTCAACCCAAACCTGTTTTGAGCCGTTCTTTCCTGATGCTGCGCAGTTTTTGGCTCAGAACTCCATGAAGAATTTTTTGCTTCAGTTCGCTTGCCCCCGCCCATTACGGCTACTTCCTCCTCCCCCAAGAACGGTGATTGGCTGGGGGGTTTCGTGCTTTGTTGAGAATACCGCCCCTTTGGCAGCAATTTGTTTGGCGGCCGACAGGTGTTGCTTCCTCAGTCAGTCTTCTGACTGCGTTCCACAGCATCGGGATTGGTCAGCGTTGGATGATTATTGTAATTTATTTCCTTTGTTTTGAAAGTCCTGATTGATTGCTGGCGGATACTAGCCAATCGCATCAAGCGGCCAGGTCACATGCCCCCAGTTGGCCAATGGCGGAGGGGATTTGCGGCTGGGGGGGGGTTGAGCAGGGAAAGGGCTCCCTCCCCGGGTCTTATTCTGGATTGAGGGAAGAGGAGCCACTGCTGCCATCCTCCTTCCTCCTGCCCTCTTCCCTACTTCCTTCCCAGCCGGCGGCATGGAAAAGCCCCAAGAGAGCCAGAACGGCTTCTTGGAGCTGGGTGGCCCGGCCGAGCTGGAGGCGTGTGTGAAAGTCTGGAGGGGGGGGGAGTGCTCCTCCCTCCACACTTTCACACACACCTCCAGCTTGGCTGCGTGAATAGACTGCTGGACTTGATGGGCCTGGGTCTGATCCAGCAGGGCCTTTCTTATGCCCTTATGCTTATCCGTTTGAATTTCGCAGCCGGGTTGTCCCCCCCCCTTCCCCCAAATTGTATTTGTTGTGCTTTGCAAATCTGAGAGATTGTCCGCGGCCCGGGATTTTGCTATTATACGGCCTGGTGTTTGAGTGACTGTACTGACCATCATAGGGTTCTTAATTATTAGATTTGGGGAAAGCAACCCTTAATACACTGTTTTATATACATTAAATTTGCAGAGCTTGTTTTTAGAAGTATTCTTCAAATAATAAATGTAAACAGTGTACCTACCTATATAGTTTAAGTTAAGAAATTAGGCTCTCAAAAGAAATCTCAATTGCTGTACTGTTGATATTTGGCTCTTTTGACTAATGAGTTTGCCGACCACTGCACTAGGCCTACAAGAAGCTTACATTCACAACTTTATTTATTCACGGATTCAGGTAACCAAGGTACACAGTTGAGTTCCTGGCTAGCAGCACAGTCCACGCCAGAAAGGTGGTTACAGCTGAAGTTCTTCATTCTGATAATGGATGGTGTACCCTGTTCCAGGCACCCATTTTTACATTGCATTACAACTCAGGCAAAATGCCTAGACCCTGGCACCAAGCCATTATTCTTTTAATCCAAAAAAAGGCACAGATCTAATCCACACATGTGCCAACCTCCAGGTGGTGGCAGGATCACAAGCTATAATTACCACAAGATATACAAGATATACAAACTAAATGAATTACGATTTTCATCATAAAGAAACAGTGTAGATGCATGGATTTTAGGATGGAAATATATGACTAGCTGAAAGCCAGTGTGGGGTGGTGGTTAAGAGTGGTAGACTCTAATATGGAGAACCAGGTTCAATTCCTACATAAGTCAGCTATTGAGAAGGTCAGTGTCTATGTAGATGTCCTGCATCACTCCCTGTGATGAGAAATTCTTAGGAACCCTTCTCCTAAAATAATGAAATGTTGACAATAGGCCCGCCCCTAAGTTAACTGACCAAACATGCCTGCGGGTTTGCGTAATTTGGAAGCTCCTGTATAGACCTAGGTCTAAGCCATGCTTTCCATTTTGTCGTCAAACCTCGTATATGTGCGTTTGTCCCCCACCCCCCAAAACATCAAGAAAATATTGTTTTTTTCTGTTCAACAAAAAGTTAACATAGAATGATGAATGCTTATTTAATCTTCTTAAAATCAAACATTAATGTCTAGGATGGAAAACCTGACAGTTGCATCAAACAACTTTGTTCAAGGGCCTGCTCTTGATGGTGTGCTTGCAACACAGTATATAACTCTTGTCAACCTTAAAGATGGGGGGGGGAATAATTAACAATTTCAGCTGAGGCCCTGGTGAGGCAGTCGCTCATTTTCACTCATTTTCACTTTGTTGCCCCCCCCCCCAATACAAGTGTTGCCCTGAGAAGAGCTAACCACCCAACACACACACACAAAAAATTATGAGGAAAACAATTCTGGGGAATCAACAAATTTTTAGAAAAACTACCAATTGCAATGATTGCTGCTGGGTGAATAATGGAAGAAAACCTCAATCCAAAATCAAAATCAACAGTGGCCCTGCTTTGAGTAGAATGCACTCTTGGGTAAGCTGCTTGGAATGGCCCCCCCATACACACACAAAGCTCCACACAAACCACTTCAGCAGGAAGGAAGAGTTATTTTGCTGTCACAATAGGCACTTAAATTCCTGAGGATAGCACTTGTTAATAGTGTGAGGGGAAAAACATGCCTTGCTGGGAGGGGGGTCTCCCTTTGCATAGCTGGAAGAATGTCATCTTGCTGTCACCTCCACATCCTGCCGGCAGCTTTGAAGCTGATGGTGCAAAGGGGGGGGGAGGGTTGTCTGTCTGCCCGCCTGAAGGTTTCTCCTGTTCATGCAATCTCCATAATAGTGGCTTGTGTAGTCCTCCACAACAACTGTGAAGACAGGGGACCTTCTGTGATCCAGGAAGAAGACCTTCCTGTGATTATTCATAGACAAGCCACTGAAAATTACGACCCTCACGAAGACAGAAATGTCCCTGAGGGCAGAGCTGTTCGTGAGGTCATGAGGAGACACAGACAGGGATGAGCGGTTCTGCATGTCAATGCACACACATCAATTCAAACAAGTGAGGACTGGCATAGCTGCATCTCCCCTTCCCTGACCGTGGGGCGGGGGGGAAGGAGAGAGGCAGCTGCCCTCCTGCCCCTGCCTTCTCGGGCGATGGGGCCGGAGCCCCCCGCCGGCTCCCACTGGGCACCTGGAGCATGGGGTCTGCCAGCCCGTTCTTGCTGTACGAGGGAGGGTGCTTGGACATGCTGGCCGCCGCCACTGAGGCTCCCCCCAGGCGTGGTCTGCTCCTGCATGCCTGCTCACTCGCCACTGCTGCCTGCGCATGGGGATGGAGTCGGCTCTCTGGGTGCTGCTGTTGTTATGCCGATGTCGGGGGTATTGAGTAGTATTAAACTGCTGCTGTTTCATGCAGCGCACTGGTAGTGATGGAATGTAATTTATAACCTGTGTTGTCCCTGTTGATCTGCACACGGAGGACTGGAAGATCCTATGTGAATTTGGTTAAATAAATTTTTTGGCCAAAAAAGTAAAAGTTGGTGTTCAATAGTGTCCTACCAGCACAACCCAAAATATGACAGTTCCCTAATTAATGCCTGAAATTTTGTGGGTTGAGAGGGTTAAAAGGAGAGGTGCTGTCGGAGAAGGAGAGAGCTGAGCCAGAAAGCATCAACAGACAGCAAAAAACAGGAGAGGGAGAGACATCTAGCAGCCATATGGAGCGAAGCAGCAGGATGGTCAAGGTGGGTGGGCGGAGTTGGGGGTGGTTAGACATGAGATAACCGTTGCCGAATACTGTGTGGCTCTTCCCATGAAAAACCAAAACTGCTTCGGGATGCAAGGGGAAGATCCGCTGCCATGAAAAACAAATTTAAGTTGGGGTTGTTGTTTTTTTTGCTCCACAGCAAAAGAGAAGCAAAATCTACCGTGAAACCCCCCCCCCCCACTTTCTCTCCAAACATTGATCTCTGGCAACTGGGTTTTCCTCCCGCAAGAAGGAAATGCCAGCTCCCCATCAAGGTGACCCCATCTCAGAGGTATGTTTTTATGCATTCTCTTTAAAATCCTATAGCAAAGGAACTTCCATGACTATTTCCCCTTGGAGCACACAATGGGCACCGAGTGTCCATTTTGTGGGGAAGATGCCATGCTTGAAAGGCCTGTGCCCAGATCGGAAGTAGAGTACTAGGGGAAAGTTTTCATTGTGCTTAGGATTTGTTTTACTTTTAAAAAAAACCCTGCTATATTGGCATTCCTCTCATCCAGTCCCTTTCCCCATTTTCTCTGAACTGCTGAAAAAGATTTCACGTCCTTTCCCCTTCATTTTGTGACATCTTTGTTTTTCAATTGGTATATGGTTGAATACATTGGCCTGGTAAGTTAGGATTTGGGATGAGTGGAGTGAAAGGTAAAGAGACTCTCTATCCATTCTTGGTCTGCTAGTCCATGCAAGACTGGGGGATGATTCTACCAGGTGTTCCAGCTGTTTATGTCTCACAGAAGCAGGTATAAGAGAGATGAGAAGAAAGGTTCCAGGAGAGGAAAGGTTCTGCTATTACAACTGATCTCCAGGGGACAGAGATGCTGGATCACCTGGAGAAAATGGCACCTATGGAAGGCGGACTCTATGGCATTATACACCACTGAAGTCTCTCTCCTTCTCAAACTGAGTCCTCCACAGGCTCCACCCCCAAAATCTCCAGGTATTTCCCAACCATGAGCTGGAAGCCCTACAGACACACCAATAGTTCTTGGTAGGCTTGCCAAGCTTCTGGTTCAGGCGGGGGATCCCCACCCTGAGCTCAAAGAGGTGGAGGGGGGAAAGTAAAAAAACAATTCCCCAGCATCATGAAATAATGATGTCACTTCCAGGGAACCCCCCAGGAGTGAACATAAGAACAAAAGAAAAGCCATTCTTGATCAGACCAAGGCCCATCAAGTCCAGCAGTCTGTTTACACTGTGGCCAATCAGGTGCCTCTATATTGTTGCCAGGTCCCTCTTTGTCACCAGCAGGAGGTTTTCAGGGTGGAGCCTGAGGAGGGCGGGGTTTGGGGAGGAGAGAAACTTCAATACCATAGAGTCCAGTTGCCAAAGCGGCCATTTTCTCCAGGTGAACTGATCTCTATTGGCTGGAGGTCAGTTGTAATAGCAGGAGATCTCCAGCTACAACCTGGAGGTTGGCAACCCTATGCTTCTAGGAAGTCTACAAACAAGACGACTATAACAGCATCCTGCCTGTGTTCCACAGTACTTAATATACACATGCTCCTCTGATACTAGAGAGAATAGGTATGCATGATAACTAATATTAATTTTCACTAGTAGGCATGGATAACTCCATCCTCCATGATCACTCCCCTCTTAAAGCCTTCCAAATTGGCAGCCATCACCACTTCCTGGGGCAGGGAGTTACACAATTTAACTATGCATTGTGTGAAGAAATACTTCCTTTTATCTATAAGAACATAACGATGGTGATGGTGGTAGCTCTAGGAATTGCCACTCGTGATGCCAGCTCCCCCATGTCCCCATCCCCACCCCTCCCTCTGGTCCTGGGACAGACTAGCTATAATAGCCTGATATAGACTGTTGGAGGGGAAATGATACAGCAATTTTTACTCAAGATTATGGATGTCTGAAGAAACATCAATACAGTAATATAAAGTAACCCACACATTACTACTAATAATTAAAGAATAAAGATTGGAAGAGTTTGCTTGTGCTATCAATTTTTGCATCATATGTCCTGGATCTTTTTATCTACTCTTACCTTAAACAAAAGGCAACGTTTCACTTGAATTTTCTGCAGTGACTTTTCCTCCAAGATGGAGACACAGAAGAGGTGCGCCTATTGGATCCCCTTGAAGGTAATCCTTTTAAAAAATAGTTGCTTACCACATTAAAAAAAATACCTGTGATAGGCCCAAAATGCCTCCTTGAAAGTAGTGTGTAACTAACTACTTTTATACTAGGGTAGTTAAAATAATGAGAACAGGCTGTGACATTTCAAGAAAGGAGCAACTCTGCTTGTCTACTTACCTATTCCCACTCAAACAACACAGCAGCCTTCAAAATCTTTTATTTTCCTAACGCTGGATAAGAAGTAGGTTCGTGTTAGCAATAAGTATTCAACTTTGCAAATATTAACAAATGCATGAATTTCTTCAGGATCCTACGCCGTGCCACTTCACAGCATTTCACTGATCTGATACCATGAAAATTATTTTCTTGCTGCATTGTGCAAAACCATCTGAAGGTCAAACTTTTGTAACACCAGATCATTTATCATTGGCTAGTGGCTCAGCACAAAAACCAGCTACTGGTAACACCCCCTTAGGTGCCTATTTTTCCCCCCAGATTAAACTACTCCTCACATCAAATTGGAAAATATATATATATATAACCACTTACATAGATAGGGTTACCAGGCTATGCTTGGCGACTGGTGGGAGCTTGGGGGAGGGGTGGGGACATGGGGGAGGTTCAGTGTTGTGCACACCATGACATCACTTCTGAGAAAACAATATAGTTTCCAGTGATTCCTACAGCCACATGACATCACTTCTGCGAAAAACCTGGAAGTGACATCATGCTGTGAGCAACATGGGTAGGGTTTGTTTGTTTTTTAATTCACTGACCAACAGCTGAGTCTGAGGGCATGTAAGTTTCAGCTCCCGCTGCTATTGCCTTTAATTCTTTCAGTTCTTACCGATTGGATGTAGTGATGGTCACCAGAAGAGAAACATTTAAAATGGGATTAGACAGAGTCATGAAGGATAGGTCCATCGATGGCTACTGGCCATGCTTATTGATGAGAATCTCAACATCAGGAGGCAGGAGACTCCTGGATACCAGTGCTAGAAAGCAACTTCATGGGAGGGCTTGGCTTCTATGCCCTCTTGTGGATCATCCCGAGTAACTGGTTGGCTTCTATATGAAATAAGATGCTCTCAATTCAGGGGCCAGTGAAGAAGATTTTGCAATTTGCCTTCCATAAATACATATATCAGGAACAGTATAGAAAAGAGTCATCAAAAGTAAATATGTGTATATTTAATTTGTAATCTATATTTATATAATAAAGGCAATACCATACTAAATACATATGTAAAATCTTTTTATAGCCCATCTTTATCTGTTAATTATTCATGTTCTGTTTTCATTTTTAGCTATTCTGAAGGTTGCTGATGTTAGCATTCCCTGCTACATTTAAGTATCCTTTCAGCACAGCTCTGCCAAATTAAACTGTCACTTTCTATTTAAAAAATCTATAGCAGAAAGTTTTTAATCTTCTGATGTAATAGGAAGTCAAAGTTTAAATTAGGTGATATCAGCTTATGATATAAAGCTTGAGCAGATCACTGACAATTCCAGTTAAGAAAAACTTTCCCATTTGAATCAAAGTGCAGACCAGTGTAGGTTCATGTTTAAAATGCAGTGCCTCTAGTTTCAGTTGAAAGTAGACAGACATATCGTTGTCAGATAACTGACAGTCCTATCAATCAGGTGTTCAGTGGGAAGGGAAGAGTTGGGAAGACTAAATTAACCCCCACTCCTTCTCCCACACAGCTGATCGGTGCTATCACAGGGAACCTACAGGGAACCTGTGCTATCATGGCTGGGTTGGAGAGTAATTTGTCACAATTACCCATTGAGTCATGCACACAATTACAGTGCAATCCTAAACAGAGTTAGCCCAGTTTAAGCCCATTCATTTCAATGGGCTTAGACTAGAGTAACTCTCCTTAGGATTGCACTGTTAGTCATTCAGCTACACATACCTACCTGCATCAATGTGCTCATATTCCACTCCAACACAATTCTTATATTCAGGATTAAATTATTTTAAAAGAGACTGAGAGGTTTTTGATTAGATCAGCCCTGCATAACTTGTGATCCACCAACTCAAATGTAGGTTATGATGTGAGGTTTGTGGTCTGCATTTAGTTTAGTGCAGGGTTCTCCAGTGCTATCCCTGGGGATGCCATAGCACTGACAAACTCCTTTCCTGGCACTCACCATGTTTCCTTAGAAATTGGGTGGGGACAGGTAGGGATTTTGCCCATCAGGGCTTCTGATTGGCAATGCAGATTTCTAAAGAAGTTGCTTCAGCAGCAGCTGCCACCACCACAGTACAAAGATCTTCACTGAATGGATAAAGATAATCTGAGTATCCAAGAAAATATTTTGAAATATGTTCATTTAAAAGGCGTCCTGTTAAACAGAGCTTTTGCTTGAAATGTTGAAGAGTTATTATTAGAGTTATTCATGATTTTATGCTTGGCTCTGTCTCTTGTGACAGCCATTTTGTGGTTGTGCCCACCATCCATTGTCAGAATTCCAAATGTGCCATCAAAAAGATTGGGAAAGCCTGGTTAGTGGATAGTAATTTGTACAAATCTGGGCTGACTAGATAGCCTGTATGGTATAACAGTTCAAGTAGGGATGTGCACCAATGTTTTTGGCATTTTTCAAATTCGAGTTTCATAGATCCAAAATTTTTAGAAAATACAAAAAAAACCCATACCAATATGGTTTTTTTTACGGCTTCTTTTGAATATCCGAAAAAAATTCAGATCTATTAAACCCTATGGGAAATGTTTAAGGAGTTTTGGGGGAGCGGGTTTTTTGAGGTAGAGCCACCAAATTTGCAGTGTAGCTGCAGGTGACTCTCCTTACAAGAATCCTCATGTTTGGGGAACATTGGTTCAGAGGGTTCCAATTTTATGGACTCCCAACGAAGGATTCCCCCATCCATCATCCATTGGAAACAACAGAGGAAAATTTGGGGGCCATAAAATTGGACCGACCTGACCCAATCTTCACCAAACTCAGAGGTTCTTGTAAGGAAAGGCACCTTGCAAAGATAACAGACCTGATAAACCTGGGGAAAAATCTGGGAAAATTTGGCTTTGGGGGTTCCTTTTTTGGCATTTTGGGCATTTTTGGCTTTGCCTTTTTGGCTCCATTAAACTAGTGCCTCTTTTTTGCCCCCCCCCCAAAAAAAACCCAAACTGCTTTTTCAGCTTTTTAATGGTTCATCATATCCAAATGCACACCCCTAAGTTTGAGTGTCCGACTAAGTTCTAATCATTCAAATCACTGCTCTGCCCTGAAGTTTGCTGAGTGATGCTGGGGCAAATCGACCTTTCTCAGCCTATTTGGCTCACAAAGTGGGAAGAATAATAATTATTATTGCGAGTCCTATCCTCTGCTGCCAACAGGAACAGCTCCCTGCCCTCCTCTAAGTAACAGCCCTTCAAATACTTAAAGAGAGAAATCATGTCCCCCCTCAACCTCCTCTTCTCCAGACTAAACATTCCCAACTCCCTCAACCTTTCCTCATAGGGCTTGGTCTCCAGGCCTCTGATCATCCTCATACCTTTCCTCTGCCCCTGCTTGATTCTGTCCACATCCCTTTCGAAGTGAGGCCTCCAGAACTGCATATAATACTCCAGGTGTGACCTGACCAATGCAGTGTACAGAAGAACTATGTCATCATGTGATCAGGATGTCATGCCTCTGTTTTTATACCCCCATTTTCTCTACCTTAAGGAGTCTCGAAGCAGCTTACAATCACAATCCTGTCCTCACCCCACAATAGGCACCTTGTGAGGTAGGTGGGGCTGAGAGAGTTCAGAGAGAACTGTGATTTGCTCAAAGCCATCCAGCAGGCTTCATATGGAGGATTGGGGAATCAAACCCAGTACTCCAGATTAGACTCCACCGCTCTTCACCACTACACCAGGCTGGCTCTCTTTAACAAGTCTTTAATACCAAATGCACAGATTTCTTAAAAGGCTAAGAGTCCACAATGAAGACCCAAAGTGGTTTATAACATTCATTCCTATTCCATGTTACCCTCACAAAAACCCTGTTGGCTGAGAGATAATTACTGAGCGAAGGCTGTCTAGTGGGCTTCCAGGTTAGAGTATGGATTTGAGCCTCAATCTCCTGGATGTTAGTCTAAAACTGTAACTTCAATGCCATAAGGGGAAAACATGGCAGTTCTATTAGCAATATCGAAGGCTTATTTTAAATGGTAAAGAATCAAAAGGTGCCAAACTGAGTAATTTTATTCAGATGTGATTGAGAGGAGTAAACCACCACATCAACTCAGTCTTTTCCCACATCATATTTTTCCAGTCGAAGACTCCCTCTTGGTATCAGTTAAATTCAGGTGTTTACAAAACAGAAAGAAATCCAAAGAAAAAAATCTCAAAACAAAAGCCATATAATACTTGAGCATAACTCTGCAGTGTCAACTAAATGACAGAAAGTACACTCCCAACCCGATTATCCCAGATATTAATCTATAAATAAGCAAGGTCCTTGTTTAGATACTTGCTTTAACATACAGTGTTTGAAAACCTGAAAATTGGATGAAATTGTATGAGCCTAATTAATTTTCAATCTAGACTATTTGACTATTGTCATACTTGTCAGATTAAAACTGGAAACTGAGCTAGAAAACACTGATAAAACATAACAAGGAGATGTAGTGTGTTTGATGTGTCATTCAAGTGCATCCAATTACTTCTAGTAAGATAAATATGGTGGGGAAATAATGATATCTTAAAGGTATTGTCTGTCACATACTTTATCCAATTATCTGAGAGCATATAATATTTTAGAAGAGATAGTGGATGTCCTAAGAGTAGCAGGAATGGACTAGATAAAAATGGGAACAAGGGCCTTTTGTGACAAAAGAGAATACTGGAGAATGTGGTTAATTTGGGACACAGGATTACCCCTGACCTGACACTTGGGACTTTAGTGTCACAGCCAGGAGACAGATTTTGTTTCCACATTTCTTATAGCAATTTGTTTCTTGTCCTAGAAAGGAATGCCTCCTACTGACTTCTACACAAGACAGCAAAATGTGCTTTTCAATATACCTTTTGGAGTGGGGCCAAATCCTTTTACAGATGGGAGACATGAGGCATAATATGTCTCTCTGTGTGCACAGCAGAAAAGGCTGCATTGTATACCTCAGTGTTCCACAGGCCATCCCTCCCCCAGGTTGTCACGATGATGGATATTTTAATAGTACACATAAGGACATATAAGGAACTAACAGAAAGGGAGTATCCCATTCCCTTGACTTTATTTCATCTCCAACCCCCACCCCTTCTCTCAGTTTCTCTCTCTCTCTCTCTCTCTCTCTTTCTTTCTTTCTTTCTTTCTTTCTTTCTTTCTTTCTTTCTTTCTTTCTTTCTTTCTTTCTTTCTTTCTTTCTTTCTTTCTTTCTTTCTTTCTTTCTTTCTTTCTTTCTTTCTCCCTCCCTGTGAGAATTGGAGGGGGTGGATCACTTGACCACCCCCATCCCACTGCTGTGCCTGCCTGCTCAGCTGTCCCAACCTCTGCTGTTCTGGCTATTCAGTCGCACCTCTGTTCTACTCAACTGACCTGCTATCTGGCTTACATCACAGCAGCAGCAGATGTAGTAGGTGGCTCGTTGGCACAAGCTTCTCCTGGCCATCCGTCGGCCTCCAACATGGCCTCATTGGCTGGTGGAGGAGGAGGTTCCCACTCACAACATGGGTTGTGAGGCAGTTGTTTGTGCAAGCATAGACAACTGGTTTCTTTGAGAATTTAAAAACATTTTTTGTTTTATTTTGGGGTTCTTCTGTAAGTTGGGGGGGGGTCTCTCAGATTTGGAGAAAAGTCTCTCTTCTCTCAATATGGCCCAACCTATACATTTAAATAACCACAGATGGGACCATGGTCACTATTAGAAATACTAATGATTCTGACACAATGACAGAAAAAGCCCTTCTACAGGTTCTGATCAGTCTGACCTCACCAGCTACAGGTTCCAGCAGACATAATCCAATCTAAAAAGTTCAAAGACACATACATTTCTGAGCCAAGGATACTTCACTTAGAGTAAACTTGATTGAATGACATGGGACTGACTTCTGAACAGACATGTTTAGGATTGCTCCCATAGGCAGGAAGACTTACTGTGTATATGATTCATCATTCTTTATACTGGGTTTCCTTGTGCTCACTGTTGATATTAAGTTGCTGTGATTATTGACAATTTTTTTTTATTTAGAATTACCTTTATAGGTTAGATAAATTAATACTACTAATAATAATAACAACAGCAATAATAAAAATGGCAGCACATACACTCTAATGTAACTGATTTTAAATGGTGCATGACCTGAGCAGTAATGACCCTCATTCGTGCATAGTCTAAGTAAATTGTGGACATTTTGTGAGTGCATAGCTGCTACCCCCTCTTGGATGCACACCTTAATGTGGTGAGGGTTTTTGTGTGTGTCAGTGAAGCTGAGAGCCATACCATAAGGAGTTTAGACTCTGTCAAGAGGCTAAACTCCTAGCAGAGTCACTCAAGGCAGAATCAATAGCCGTATCAGCAGAAGACAAAGGACAATTTCAATAGTGATGGGGGCAGAGGAATTGGGGGGTAGCTTCTGGGCAACAGCAATAAACAGACCATCGCCTTAATTTCTCATGCGAGTAAAATGATACTCAAATTCTTACAACAAAGACTGTTATCATATATGGAAAAAGAAATGCCAATTATTCAAGCTGGATTCAGAAAAGGGAGAGATACTAGTCATCATATTGCAAATTTATGTTGGTTACTGGACTGTATGAGACAATTTAGGAAGAATATCAGCTTGTGTTTCATAGATTATATCAAAGCTTTTGACTTTGTGGATCATGAAATGATATGGTTGGTTTTTAAAGAAATGAGTGTGCCACGACATTTCATTGTTTTGAAGCGCTACTTGTACTGTAGACAAGAGGCTACTGAAAGGACAGAATATGGAGAAACAGAATGGCTTCCAATTGGAAAAGGTTTTAGACAAGGATGCATTTTATCTCCCTATCTCTTCAGTCTATGTTCAGAACCTATCATATGGAAAGCTGGATTAGATTTAAATGCAGGTGGAGTGAAAATTGGTGGAAGGAACTTTAACAATCTGAGATATGCAGATGTCACAGCATTACTGGCAGAAAATAGTGAAGAGTTTAAACTATTATTGATGAAGGTGAAAGCAGAAAGTACCAAAGCAGGATTACAGCTGAACATCAAGAAGAGAAAAGTAATGACTACCAGGAAATTATACAGCTTTCAAGTTCATGATGAAGAAATTGAAATTGTTCAAGATTTTCTATTCCTTGGCTCCATCATCAACCAAAAGGGAGGCTGCAACCAAGAAATCAGAAGTAGATTGAGACTGGAAAAGGCAGCGATGAAGGAGGAAGTGACCCAACATGAAATGAATTAACTTAATCGAGAAAGCCATGGCCCTCATTTTGCAAGAGCAAGGCTGTTAATGATAGGACATTTTGGAGGTCATTAATTCATAGGATCACCATTGTAACTGACCTGATGGCACTTAACACACAAACACACACACAAGCTACTAGGCCAGGGGCCATGCTGAATGCTGTCAGTGCACAAATATTAATGTAATTGAAATACTGCTTCTTTTGAATTGCAAGCAAAACATGGGGTTATTATATGCTAACAAGCATTGCGAACAAGACAGACACGATTTTTGAATAGCTTTTTTGTGTGTGAATACAAATCATCCCTACTGTTGAGGATGAGAAAACTGCATACACAGATCAAAGGAATTGTATAAGTTTTCTTTTAAGCTTCATTTTTACAGAAGGCAAGAAAAGTATACCACATGTGAGCAAAGAAGGTTGATGTTTCACCAGGACCTTCCAGTAAACATTAGGACACTTGCAGAAACATACAGTCTGAATCCTTTTTCATTCACTTACGGAGTAAGCACCTCCAAGTAGGGCTGTTGAATTTAAAAAAATTCGGTATAGTTCGGATTCAGCCGAATTCGGCCCGTTTAGATTCGGGATGTGCCGAAGTCCGAACTCCCACACTTCGGATCCGTTCAATTCAGCGGGAATTCAAAGTTCGGAAAAAAAATTCGGCCGAATAAAGCCATTAAAAACATAATTGCGCCTTTCCGCGGCTCGGGGGGGGGCATTTTTGGGGTTAGAGGTCCCAAACATTCAGCAGAGCTTCAAAGGACGTTTATTGAAAGACTCCCCAAGTTTTGTAAAGATTGGGTCGGGGGGGCTGAGATATGGGCCCTGAAAGGGGTCCCCCCACCCTTAATGTGCATCTCTCAGCAGAGCTTGCCGCCCACGCACAAAGCTCCAGCCCCGACAACAGTTTGCAAAGTAACTCAACCTTGTAAAACAACACCTTTGCAACAGGGAAAAACCAGAAGACACACAACTGAAACCTCCCCCCTCAAACCAGGGAGCGAGAGCCTCGAGGGGGAACACACACCCCAGGCAGAACCAACGAAAGCCCCCTTTAGTTTAGTTCGGGTTCCTCCTGAACTAAAAACCACCGAATCAGGGGAAATTCGGCTGATTTTCAGTTCGGGCCGAACCGAATTGACAGCCCTACCTCCAAGATTGACTAGTTTTAAAGGACTTAAAAAAAGAAAGAAAAAGAAATCATGATCAGGTATTTTTGACACATTTTAAAGATTGGGATGGAATGATAATCAGCAATGTGTGTATGTTAAATGCCGTCAAGTTGCCTGCAACGTATGGAGACCCTATGAATTACTGACCTCCAAAATGTCCTATCATTAGCAGCCTTGGTCAGGTCTTGCAAACTGAGGGCTGTGGCTTCCTTGATTGAGTCAATCCATATCATGTTCTGTTTCCCTCTTTTCCTGCTGCCTTCAACTTTTCCTAGCATTATTGTCTTTTCATAATGTGACCAAAGTACGATAACCTCAATTCAGCCATTTTAGCCTCTAGAGAAAGTTCAGGCTTGATTTGATCTAGAATCCACTTTTTTGTTGTTTTGATGGTCCATGGTATCTGTAAAACTCTCCTCAAACACAACATTTCAAATGAATTGACTTTCTGTCAACTTTCTTCAATGTCCAACCTTAACATTTAACGACACTGAGCCACACATTTTCATTTTCTCTTCTAGAGGGCTGATATACCTTTCTTCCTATTCTCCCCTTTCTGTTGACATACAATGAATTCAGGACAGAGACAAAAAGCAACGATTGGTTCAAAAGAATACATTTTAATAAATAAAGTACCCTTACATGTTTTGCACAAGCTTCCTCAGTGGGATCTATTTTCTGCTCAAGCATCCCATGTAAGCAGTAAAACAATTAATAAAACAATGTTTTTGCTTGATACACTGAATTTATCCATAAATCGAGCGTTCCTAGATGGTTCTCAGAGCTCTCAAAACAGGTGTTTAGGTATAATGGATTTAATTTGGTTTGTCCCTTTAAAAATAATTTATAATGCATATCGTAGGGAGCAATCATAAGCAGGTTTACTTAGAAGGAAGTCCCATTTTATTCAAAGGGATTATTCCCAGGAAAGTGTTCCTAGGATTGCAGCTTTATTCACTCAGAAGTAAGTCCCACTTTATTTGTGGATCTTATTCCCAGATCAATGTATGATGGCAGCCTTAGTAGAAATAAATGTGAAGAAATGTACAAAAGCATTGCCTAAAGAAAAGATAACATGAACTATAAATAATGTAATAGATTTCAATCAGTTCTACTGCTGTGACATTAGTATACAAAATAATGTATCATGGACCTCTTCTTAAGTGGAAGATGATGAAAGTTAGTTGGATAGCAATAATGTGGCAGACTTGTTTCTTTAATAGATTTGCAAACAATCTTTAACCCAGCAAACAACCCCAGTGTGTCCAATTAAAATCTCAGTGGGATAGAAAAATGTAGAAAGTAGACATCAATGATCACTGCTAAAATTAAGAAAGAGCTCCAAGCTCCAGGGTTTTGTTTGCCTTTTGGAAAATTGCAACTGAATAGTACTTCATTCCTCTTCCCCACCCCCAATCTGGCTTTACCCAGAGCATTACTAGCTAGTACCACTGAAATAGGTACTTCTATCTTCTTTGGTCCCCTATAGATTATATCATTACATCATCCTAAATCAGTTTCAGTGCACATGAGGGGTGGGGGGAGCAGGCAGCAGTACAAAAATGGAATTTCAGGATAACCCCAAATGCCCAGATTGGATCTCTTCCTGGTTTGCATGGGATATTACTACATCAGGTCATTTGGTATAAATTAAAACTTGGCTACTTTACCTCAGCTTTAATTCATTTATGAATATAAAGATACTGTTGTTTACTTCACTCTATTATGAAGTCTGTCCACTTAGCTTCACACTCTGTTTCCTGTCTTTTAACAAATTGTGAAATCATAAGACATGTTTTCACACTTTGACTGTAGTCAATCACTATGTGTCCATCAGACCTATCACAAACCAATTGTAACCAGTTCCATGGGAGTTTCCATGTTAGTTTGATGTAGACAAATAAGAAGAATCTTGTGGCATCTTTAAAGACTAATGATTTTATTGAACCTTTAGCTATATTGTAATAATTAGAATTCTCTTCTAAAGCCTCTTGCCTTGATATACCATCAACACAAGGCAATAGTAATTCATTATCTAAGAATCAAAGGGCCAATTTTGGATATTTTAAGAAAAGGTAGTGTGTGCCACAACAAAATGGCTGCCATGGGAACTGTTGGAGTAAAGGCATGCCTGGACATTGGAAGGCACTATACTTCTCTTTACACTAGCTACAGATGTGTGTGTTAACTTCTTAATGAATGAGATGCCTTTCTTTGTCTATACTGAGAGCTTCTCTCTGACTCCTGCTTCACTGCCTGTGTGTTCTCTCTCTCCTTGTGGACCTGCAAAAAGCAGGACACATATGTAGGCCTCTCCTGTAGATCCACTCCATCATCCCTGCATGCATGTGCTGCCAGATTAGCTGGTCATTTGTAATAAAGAATAAAATCCTTTTCATTGGGTTTTTCTCTCCTTTCTACTGCAACATGGTTGTGAATTGAATCTACCTCAATAAAAATAAGTTTTATCCTTTGCAATGTACTTGCTTGTAGTCTGTTTATTGCATGTGATACCATACTTTTCTGACTGTGCAACTTTGCTATATTAATACACTTACCAAGTAGGAACTAGTGCTCATTGTGAAACTTGTGGGGGGGGGGGGTTTCCACGACATGCTGGGACATTCCAAGTCAAGCATCCCTCCTATGAAGGAGGCAGCTGTTTCTGAACAGGTGCTCCTTGCAGACATGGAGGTAAAGTCTCCTGGGTTCTTCTGAATAGGGTTGCTAGGTCCCTCTTTGCCACTGGCGGGAGGT
Source organism: Euleptes europaea (assembly GCF_029931775.1). Taxonomy (NCBI): domain Eukaryota; kingdom Metazoa; phylum Chordata; class Lepidosauria; order Squamata; family Sphaerodactylidae; genus Euleptes; species Euleptes europaea. Next base: position 29,898,937 of record NC_079320.1, on the reverse strand, counting down.
TTTGGGGGCAGAGCCTGAGGAGGGTGGGGTTTGGGGAGGGGAGGGACTTAAATGCTATAAAGTCCAATTGCCAAAGTGGCCATTTTCTCCAGGTAAACTGATATCTATCGGCTGGGAATCAGTTGTAATAGCAAGTAGGTTGGCAACCCTACTTCTGAAGTACACCCTTCTTTAATGAAGTGGATAAAAGCCTGGACTGACAAATAAGGGAGCACCAGAAAATACTGTTGTGGATGCCATGGCACCAGCAAGCACCACACTGGATACCACTGATCTAAGTGATGGGTTGACTTCATCCAGAACATATTTTTATCCAATCAAAGTCAGTATCATGGCCCCATGATTTCCCCTCTCTCTCAGCAATAGAGACCAGGTATAAGGGAACTGGGACCTTACTTTAAGCAGTGTTGTTAAGAATGTCCAAAACACCTCTCAGTTATCCTCAGCTTCCCCAAAACATTCACTCTGGCCTCCAGGGAATCCATCTGTTTGTTGAAGATCAGGAAGAGCACATGTATACAACTCAGTAGTCAGAAAGTTCTCTTTGCATGACCCAAGCATCATTATTCTGGGCTTGATACAAATTTATAATACATATACAATCCTACTAGGGCTGTCGATTCGGTTCGTCCAAACGGAAAAAACAGCCGAATTTTCCGCAATTCAGGGGTTTTCAGTTCAGATGGAACTGAATTCAAAGTTCGGAAAAAAAATTCGGCCGAATAAAGCCATTAAAAACACAATCGCGCCTTTCCGTGGCTCGGGGGGGGGGCATTTTTGGGGTTAGAGGTCCCAAACTTTCAGCAGAGCTTCAAAGGACGTTTATTGAAAGACTCCCCAAGTTTTGTAAAGATTGGGTCGGGGTCCCCCCACCCTTAATGTGCATCTCTCAGCAGAGCTTGCCGCCCACGCACAAAGCTCCCAGCCCGACAACAGCGGAGAAATTAGCAAAACAACTGCAAACACAACCTTGTTAAACAACACCTTTGCAACACACAACTGAAACCTCCCCCCTCAAACCAGGGAGCGAGAGACTCGAGGGGGAACACACACCCCAGGCAGAACCGACGAAAGCCCCCTTTGGCTTCCCCCCCACCCACAGAAACTGCTCCCTCCCCACACACACACAGACTCTGCTTCCCCCCCACACACACACACACAGGAGAAAAATTATAGATTAAAGCCCCCAAAGGGGTCTTACTGTGGCTGTCTTCTGTTCCATCAGGACGGGCTGTAATCCAAGATGATTCCAATTAGGCACAGAACGTTTTGCTCTGGAGAGATGCACACAGGATCGGATCGGCTGCCCCATTCATCCCAATAGGGGAAAGGGGAAAGGGGAAAGCCCATATCTCGGGAACCCCTGACCCAATGTTCACAAAACTTGGGGGGTTCCTTAAGAAGCTTAATCTAAAGTTCCAGTGAAAGTTTTGTGTCTGCACCCCCAAAAATGCACCCCCTGCAGCCATGGAAAGAGAAAAGGGGGGAGGCGATATTTCTGCCCCCACTGAACCCATCTTTACAAAACTTGGGTAGCATCTTAAGAATAATTCACTGAAGCTATACTAAAAGTTTGGGGGCTATATCCCCAAAAAAGCGCCCCCTGCAGCCACATAAATGGAAAAAGGGGGGAGGGAAAAGGGGGAGAGCCCATATCTCGAGACCCCCTGACCCAATGTTTACAAAACCTGGGGGGTATCTTAAGAACACTGGTCTGAAACTCCGCTCAAAGTTTGGGATTTGTACCCCCAAAAATGCGCCCCCTGCAGCCATGGAAAGGAAAATGGGGGAGCCCATATTTCGGGACCCCCTGACCCAATGTTTAAAAAACTTGGGGGGTACCTTAAGAAGCTTCACCTGAAGTTCCAGTGAAAGTTTTGTGTGTGCACCCCCAAAAATGCACCCCCTGCAGCCACAGAAAGGAGCGAATGTGCACAAGCACCCCACACACACACACGAGGATTTCGCTCTCTCTCTCTCTCTCTCCCTGGCCGGGCCGCACATCAGCTGATTCCTCCAGTACTCAATCCTGACTGATTGGCCAGAAGAAGACCCAGCTTGCCCACCGATTGGCCGGGGGAGGAGAATGCTGCTTACTGACGGTTATGCTGCTTACTGACGGCCGAATTGGCCGAATTTATTCGCGAACTCCCGAACTCGCTGAATTTGGCCCCCCCGGTTGCCCGCCAGTTTTGAGTTCGGATCCGTCCGAACAGAAAAGCAACGAATCAGGGGAAATTCGGTTGATTTTCAGTTCGGACCGAACCGAATTGACAGCCCTACTACTTATACTAAAACAACATTCCTACCAATATTAGTTGTGGCTTAACCTGTCAAAGACCAGGCCAATTAGAGAACACCATCACTTCTCAGGAGGAAAGCAGGTGAAAAAAGGCCCCTTTTCTGACTACTTTGATGCAGGCCCAAAATAATTCCTGCTTGGACCTTTCAAATGGTAACCAGCTACTCTCACACTATCCATACGGAGGGTTTTTCAGTCAACTCACAACACAATTTGCTGCAGAGAGCAGGGCAGAGTAGGGTTGCCAACCTCCAGGTACTAGCTGGAGATCTCCTGCTATTACAACTGATCTCCAGCTTATAGAGATCACTTCACCTGGAGAAAATGGCCGGTTTGGCAATTGGACTCTATGGCACCCCAAAGATTCAAAAAACCCACCCCCAAACCTCCCGCCGGTTACAAAGAGGGACCTGGCAACTGTAGGGCAGAGCCCAGTGGCTTCTTCAGTACCCTTTTGATTGGCTGCTGCAGACAAGACAGTAAATGCCCCATCAAGAGCCAATAGTGCTCTCATGCTTTATTTAAAATTGGGACTGCCACAAATCAGTGCCCCTGACCAATCGCCTGTGTTCATTTGTTGCAGAACTACCAGTCTTCAAACTGGAAATGCATGCTTGCATAGCTACGTGGACTTGCTGTGGTTTCCATCATCGTGGTGGGCCCACTAAGTCCATGTATACTTCCAGCAGTCGACCACATGAATACTGGTGAACAGAAGTACATGTAAGTCCACACTTTCAAATCCCATTTGTACAAATGAGCCCCTACGAAAGAAAATGCACCATGTGTGCAAAGAAGGTGAGGGTTGTGGCAATGTGCTAATAATTAGGTTGCAGAGGTGCTGATGTCCTTTGATCCTACAAGCACAGCTCTAGAACAAGTTGCTTTAATTGCCAGCAATGTTATTTTGGAAACTTAGTGAAGATTAAAGCGATAAAACCAGGAGCCTCTTGCTGGGAAAGTTAGCATGGCTGATAATAGCTGACAAAATACATCGAAAACTTCACTTTTATTTCCACGTGTCCTTTAGGGAATCAACCACTCGGGGAAAAAAAAAAGAACAAAGATCTTTCTATCATATTTTAGTCTTAGAGGGTTTTTTGAAAGCCTATTGATGCATACACATGCCGTCTGCCATGCTGTCAGACACAATCTAAAAGAGATCCCTGTGGTGACAGGTCAGAAATCACAGTGTACTTATGTCACAGAAACAGATGATTTCCAGGGAAGTTTAACTGAAGCTGCCCAGTTTTTGAGCAGTACTCTGAAGCTGGTCCATTAGGCCTTGGTTTGGATCCAGAAATCTCACATTTTCTCTTATTTAATATTTTCTCAGCCTTGAATGTCACTCAAATATATAATACTTGTTCTATAAGGGAAATTCATAAGTGGATTCATGAAAAGTATGGGAAATGAGATGGATGATGGTGAGTAACATTTTCAATTCAGCACTCAGATAATATTATGATGAATTTTGAATATTTTCTCTTCACCATACCAATGGAAACATAGCCCATAATACTTTTGCCGAAGTCTATAAGGAAGTATTTTTAAACACTGACCTGGATGACTAAGGCTAGCCAATCTCAGAAGCTAAGCAGTGTCAGCCCTGGCTAGTACTTGGATGTGAGACCACCAAGGGCTTAGGGTTGCCAGGTCCCTCTTCTCCACCAGCGAGAGGTTTTTGAGGCGGAGCCTGAGGAGGGTGGGGTTTAGGGAGGGGAGGGACTTCAATGCCATAGAGTCCAATTGCCAAAGCGGCCATTTTCTCCAGGTGAACTGACCTCTATCGGCTGGAGATCAGTTGTAATAGCAGGAGATCTCCAGCTACTACCTGGAGGTTGGTCTAAATAAAACAGTAGTAGGCAAAAGTAATCAAACAATAGACAAAGATAGCAAATAGCATGAACAGCAAAGCTGTCACTGTATTACAATAAGTGTAAATATAAATAGACAAACCAAGCTAGGCAACCGAGGTTACAAAGCAAAAGTAGCGAAAAAAATGTAGCGGAGAAATTCAGCAGGGGCTGACAACGAATACACAAAGGTTCATGTGAAGCGTAGGGTAAAGTTCTAGTCAATTTCAATGTCTTCAGGTGACGGAGATATAGATGGTAACGCGGCTACGGAAGCTTGACTTTTCCACAGCCTCTCCCACGCATGAATTCTCCAGATAGCAGCCCGTTTGGGAGCTCCAAATTTATCCTAGGAATTGTACAATTAAGCCCTCGTGGCTGATGAAGCTACTTTTTGTAGCGAAAATGCTGGAATACTTCCGGAGCCGCGTTACCATCTATATCTCCGTTTTAAATGGCACACCCATTTCCTTTAAAACCAGCCATTGGGGAGTAGGTAGATGTTATTAAAAACCTGGTGCAAACATTAGGTTTGCAGAAAAATCTATAATCTACACAAATTAAAATTAGGGGACTAAAAAAACCGAACTGTAGAAACCTCTCCACTGTTTTCCAGCTATCTTCTGGTTTTTTTCTTTTGCTTTCAAGTCACAGTGGACTTATGACAACTCTAAGGGCTTTTCAAGGCAGGAGATGTTCAGAGGTGCTCTATTATTGCCTTCCTCCACATCATAATACTGGTATTCCTTGGTGGTCTCCCTTACAAATACTGACCAGTACCGACTCTGCTTAGCTTCTGATGAGATTGGGCAAGCCTGGGCTATCCAGGTCGGGGTATCTCCTCTACCTCTGCAATATATATTCCCTCTCAGTCACATCCCCTCCTACAATCAGAGCACTTCACTGCCAGTTCTCTCTCATTCAGACACTCAAAATCATTTTACTTGTCATACACACACTTTTCCTTTCCTAGCCAACCTCCTTGTCTTTTAAACCACCTAAGAACAACATACTCAATTCACATTATTTTAGGCCATTATTTCAAAATCTCACAAGTATTACATCACATGCTATGAACCATCTGCTCTTTCTTTTGTGTCTCTTGTGTAGCAATTCCCCATTTGTAATTTTCTTCCTATTAGGATGTCTAAACTCATTTCCCAACTAATTCATATTTTGTCTGCCTCTTGATCATCATTTTACTTTGTCTCTTCGTAATTTTCTGCTGCCTTCATGATAAGTGTGAAACCACGCTGTCCTTACTAATTGCTTCCAAACTAGGTAGCATTCCTCTATTTGCATTACTCTTTTCTTATTAAATGCCTATCTCTTTGAACTCTCTGAGAAATACAGTTCACACTTTGGCGTTTTATCCACATTCTTCCTGTAAATGGCCGTTACAACCGGTGACCCTCTAAAACCTATCCACAATATCTGGTGGCTCATCAGGCACTGGATAAACTTTCTGTTTTCCTGACTGCCTGGGCTGACCAAACTGGGGGTTGTCATGTATCTTCTAAGCCACAATATGTGGCTTTTGGGCCAGTTAAGATTGGTGAGTAATAAGGCCTGAACTATAATAACATCACTCTATGTCATATCACTGTGAAGTTCTCTGGGTTTTATTTATGATGGATTTAATGGTATTATAATTTAGACCACATACTACTATCCTAGCCCAGCAGTTGTAGGGAGAAGAAAGACCTGCATGCTCAGATTGTGAATTAAATGGGCCGCAATTTTATCTGAGGTCATCAAGACATTGTTAAGTCAGTAGAGTCACCGCAACTGGTCTTCCTTCAGGTATATGTTTCATAATGCGCTGACTCAATAGAGGCATTACCTCCTCAAAGACAAGGGTCCTGGGGTTGCAGGAAAAGCCCATTTATTCCTTGATGATGTGATCCAGTTACTTTCAATAATAACTCTTGTCAGAATCTGCCCAGAGCACCTGTAATGCAGGACGCTGATATTTTTTCTCTGGTTCAATAGCAGCATGCCTGATTAAAAAACCTAGTCCCAAGCCCAAAGGTATGTCAACACATCATCATTAAACAAAACTTTTCAGCACCTGATATTTCTCTCCTCCAAACTGCCCTTTAAATCACTGGTCCTTTGTAGGGTTCGAATACACATTTACACTTGTGAATGTACATCTTGAACCCTTAGTGGGGGGTAGGGCTAGGGACAGATTTGGAACGGAAAAGTAACAGACAGTAAAAGCATGCCAATTTCTCTTCACTTCAGATCACCTCTTCCCACAGCCATTTTTCTTTTAAAAACCACTCAAACAAACAAGAACAGTTTTTAGGAGTTTGACTCTGCCTTAAACTTTGCTGAGTTTCACAAATTCTAGAGCAGAAACAGGAGAACAGAGTGGCTGAGAAGGAAAAACAAAATAAAACAAAACAGGCATCTTATTAAATTTTGCATAGCCAAAGGACATATTTCAACCCTATGATGTCCTCCTAGTAACATGTCTCTGCCAATGGGGCAGGCCAGCCCCTTCTGTACCACCTGCAGCCACTAGCCTAGCATCAAGGTTGCTAAAGTATTAATCTAAACTTCATTACTTTCTGAAGACTTTATTTCTTTATTTAAAGCATTTGTATACCACATCCCACACTTTTATTAAAAAGAGAAAAACTTATGAGGAAGGTGAAAAGATTCCTGGCTACCAATGGATCCTGAATGCAGTGAATTGAGAAGCATTCCAAAACATGTGCCCCTGATGCTCCACAGTGATTTGAAATCTACTGCTCCTTCCATCCAGAACCACCATTGTTGAAACAGCAGTTATCACTTTACCAAAGCCAGTTAAAGGTACTAGCGTCTGGTTCCCATTGGGTTATATCCATATCCATTACTTACTGTCCACCAGAAGAAATGCATTTCCATGGATATCTTTTCTGCTGCATATACTCACATTATGTCTAGTGCTACTCCTAGACACTCCCTGAACCAAAGGCACAAAGTATTTCGGGTGGGGGCATGGTGGGCTGTAGTGGCAGAGGCAAATCAAGAAATTTCTGTTTCTAAAGCAGAGTTTCACTCATACTTCATTTGATACTGCCCATTTTTTTCAAGTGCCAGCAAAGCCTCAAATCTGCATGTTTCTTTCAGGAGAAAGCTGCTTAAAACAAAGCAACCCCAATTCAACTAAAGGTTGCTGTGACTTCTTTATAATGGTCATTTACTCCTGTGATATGTGTAAACTAACACGAAAAGATCTGAGTTGCCAAAAATTTATCACAAAAAAAGACCCATATATTTTGTTGGAGATTAATATGTTTCTCCAAAAGTAGAATATTTTTGTCGTTTATGCTTGGTAATTAGCAGCGCTTTCCAGGCTGAAGTGCCCCGCATATTTTTTAAAAAATTTCTTCATGCTGAACCATCATTCCAGATGCCATTGGGAAGCTGGTGCATACCTGCTTCGCACTTCTTAAAAGCCCCTTTAACGCAACCTTTTGTATTTGCTCCGCCCCCACTTCGAAGCATTCACATGAAGAATTACAGCTGCGGCTTAGCTATGCAAACGTTGATTGCTAATGGATATGCAAATGAAGAAATGAAGGAGCAGGCGAGTATGGAGGGGTGGAATTTGTTTGACTTTCTCCTCTTTCATCGGGACCATGAATAGTCATTTTAAAGGTCAGATTTAAAAAAGGAGCTTTGAGTGAGCATCAAAAGTGACCCTGCATAAATGGCCTTTGACTTGAAACATGATTCTCACTTCCTTTCGGTAAAAACCCTCTACATTCTTTCTTGTTCCAGAGTTGCTGAAAACTTAGGTCAAAACATACCGCTAAATTCCCTGATGTTATGAATTTTAGATATTTCTTTAAAAGCGTGGGTGTGGGTGTGGGTGTGAATCATTCATTGTCTATCAGTTATGCTTTATGGAGAAAATAAAAATACAAAAAAATACAGCCGGAGTATTTGCAGGATCAAAGAATTTCTATAAGCCCAATAATGGCTTTAGCTGTGAAAAGAGAATTACTTCGTGACGTTTTGCCTTCCTTACTACATTGATACATACTATGAGATTCAGCAGCAGAAGGTCTGGCAGGGTGAAAAAGCGAGCTATTCCCATCATCTCATTATAAAATCAATAGAAATAAAGCACTGAGATCTGGAGGACTGTGAAAAACATTAAAGCATTCATTAATGTATCCATCCTTCATCCTAAGAGATGCAATATATTCCACTCACAGGATATATTTCCAGCAGCCACTGTACCAAAAAGGAAAGAATATATTGTGGCATCCAGAAGTATGTTATGGGCGTCTGAATGTATCCATTGGTATGGTGTGATGCACAAAGCTACACAAAAGGAAGTCACATGCTAAAAGAGAACTGAGAGAATTACACCATAATTCTGCTTTTTGGTCTTTACATGTACTGCTTTTTGGTCTTTACTTTTGACCATATGTATGGGGGGTAACGTGCTACATGTGATCCTCCCAATACACATGATCTCCATTTTGTTTCCATATTTTCAACCTTAGTGCCAGAAAACACAATGAAAGGGATACATTTGCATTTTTTAAAAAAAGATATAAGTGTCTAGTTCAGAGAAGCTGTTTTTTTGTTTGGTTTGTTTTTGCTCTCATGTTTTGGTGACCCCATAGGGTTTTCAAGGCTATATCATAATTTCAAGGCTATATCATAATTCTTATCTAGTGTTACCGCTGGATTTATGCCAACTGTGATTAGGTTTAGGAGATTTACTTCTGCACAGTGGACTTCAATGAAAACTAATCAAGCACCAAGGATCATATTATCCTTAATACAAATTGTTGGAATAACTTTCAGAAAAAGACTTGGCTAAAGAAATTAAGTATCAGTTTAAGGTTGATGCATTTGTGCAACTCATGGAAGCATTTCACTTCCACTGAGACCACTGAACCTTGCCTGCTTTGTCCATAGTGGACCAGCCTTAAGAAGTCTATTGTAATCAAACACTGTATCAGCTCTTTGCATTATAAAACAATTTAAAGTGACAGAGCAATATAGGACACATTGTCAGATTTCAAGCATAATTATGTCAAAGTACAAGAGAAGTGCGGGATTGGGGCTTACCACGAGCCCTGTTTGCTGGCACATGCTGGGGGGTGGGCTGGAAGGAGGCTTTGGGCTCCAGTGCAGGTAAAGCAGATCCTGCTGGCTCAGGCGGCAGTGGGGTGATAATGCTCCATCACGCCTGGGTGGCAGCAGGGTTGGCAATGACAGCTGGGGAGGCTTGTGCAGATGCACAAGCAGGGCTCCCCAGCGGGAATTTCCCCACCTGACCATTTCCCATCCCCAGGCTCAGCCCTCCTTTGAATGGGTCAATCGGGCTTAGCCTGATGAGGCCAGGGTGGGTGGGTCCCTGCCAGCAGACCGTAGTTCAGCAATCTTCATTCTGGTCCACTGGCCGTGAATTTAGCTAGCTTGCCTCGCCACCCAGGACATTCAGCCTTTCGGCTTGTCCTACCCTCCCTTTCTGTATTTGGTGTTCCTCAGAGTGCTTTAGTATTGTTATTTTACTCTATTTCTTCAACACAACTTTTTGGCAGTGTTTGCATGAGGCCGGATTCAATTTTGGGGGGAAAGCCGGCTTGGGTGCCCCTTTTCCCCACTCTGGGGATCCCAATAAGGAATTTGGGGGGAGGCCTTGCAGGGGATATGCCCAGCTTGGGGGCTGTCAGGGCTGCCTCCCTCCAAGTGGCAGGGGAATCATGGAGCGGCTCAAGCCCAAGTGGTGTCTCACATACTGCCATCCCAAGCTACTCTCCAGTGAGGAAGGGGCTGGGAGCAGGAGGTCAATCATTGGTCAGCAGGTGGGTCAGCTGATGACCTGATTCCAGCCCCTATGCTATGCCAATGCCCTCTCAGCTGTAACCAATAAAGTTGTGGCTGTTTACATCCTAACACCTTGTCCTAGACATTTGCATACTGTTGAGCGTTTCTGGTTTAGCCTTTCCCAACCATTCCCCAGTAGGCACTGGGCCAGAAAAGCAACGTTGCATATCGAGACTATATGGGTGGATTTCCCCTCTTAACAATAATTTGATAATCATTGGTCAAGGTTGAATTAATTCAGCAGTGCAGACAGATGCTTAGCTAATTTGTAAGGAAACAGTCCATGCCTACATTACAATGTTCTGTTTTTTCTTCCTTTCCACAGTGTCAGAGATGGTAGTATGGACCAAAACTGAAGTTTATTTAAACAAATGTTCACATACAATCTCAGTATAATGGAGCGTATCCCTTTCCTTAGAGAAGCTGGTTGCTTAACTTGGCACTACAACAGGATGGCTAGTAGTGACAGAGTTTAAAAAAGTCTGCAAGAGCTCCAAACATTGGCAGGCGAAAGGTTAATTCTCTAGAAGTATCACTTCTGCCTTACTGACAACCAGATGGGGTGGACAGGATCAAAACAACTAATTGGACTTGATCGAAGGTCTAGGGATTTGTGGAGCAAGCCAAATGTAACTTGTTATAATTGAAAGCTAATTATCTTCAGCTAGCAACTGGACAGGTGGTTCCCTGAGCCACATGGAGAGAAAGTTTGACCAACTGGAGGAAAGTCTTCATTTAGTCAGTGGTACACATGGTCAGAAGGCTTCAGCTAATTTTGCAATTAGCCTATAAACTCTGCTGTCAGAGTAGGAGATATCAGAGTGTAGTGGTTTTTAGAAAATGAAAATAACCTCATGCTTCTCCTAAGTATATGGAATTTTCAGCAGTTAATATAACACCTTCAAACATCCAGTATTCTCATAAGGTATACTTCTCCAGTATCAGTAAAGGTATGTTTCTACAACATGGGCTCTGGACTCACCTGGATCCCCAGTTTGCGAGCCTGTGGGGAACGGGAGAAAGCGGCAACACTGGGTTTTGGCCATGGGGTTCGGTGGCATGGTTGTGGCTGCCCAGGCTCCTTGGCACCTCTTCCCCTGGCTAGGCCAATCAGGCATGGCCTCACGTGACTGGGGCCCTGGGCCAGCAGACCTCAGTGAGGGAGTTTCCCCTCAGGTCTGCCTGCCCTGTATATACCTGGGCAGCTGTGCCATCGAGGCCATTCTGCTGGGTGGCTTTGCTCAGGCAACAGCTTGGTTTTCGGAGGCAATCAGGATGCAGCATGGGAGCTCGGCAGCAGAAGTGGTGGCAGAATTGGTGGCAGAAGCAGTGGTGGCAGAAGCAGCAGCAGCAGAAGTGATGGCAAAAGCAGCAACAGTGGGGACCCTCTGGGGCAGCAGGAACAGGCCACATCACATGCCTCCATGCACCGGACTTTCAGTGAGAGGCTCCTGGGGGTGGAGCTGGAAACGGCGCCACCTCTGGGCACCGCCAAGCACCACCGTCCTTCAGGAATGGGCTGCCCATGTGTCCCAAGTTCTGCAGGCCTTCTCTGGATTGTGACTCATCTATTGACCCAAGAATAGGTCATCCGGTTACCCATGTGGTGCTTATCTGCAACAAAAACCACAATTTTAATCTTTTTCCAAATCATTGATTAGATGCTTCTTTTTACAAAACACATTGCAGTTGACAAGTAGCAATTTTCCATGCCAATCTTAAAATAAAGATAATAACAGCATATATTTAGCATGGATTAATGAGCCAAGAAAAAAAAAACCAGTTCTTCTAAGGTCATTTGTAACACTAGCAATTTCTTTCAAAAAAAGAAAAAAAGGAAAAAAAAGAAAAGAAAGAAAGAAAGAAAGAAAGAAAGAAAGAAAGAAAGAAAGAAAGAAAGAAAGAAAGAGAAAGAAAAGAAAAGAAATGAGCACAAAGACAGCCCTTGCCTTATGCATTCAAGGGATTCTGAAAAAAAGGCAAGGAAAATATCTGGGTGCCTAAATAAAGACAAGTAATTCAAAATTTTATTTCAGCCCTGTGTAAGACTGGCTTCAGTATTAATGCTCAGGCTTTGGAATTTCAAACCTTTCCCCCCCCGCAGCCCATTATATAATTACAGAAATGGAGTGGTATGTGTGTGTGTGTGTGTGTGTGTGTGTGTGTGTGTGTGTGAGAGAGAGAGAGAGAGAGAGAGAGAGAGAGAGAGAGAGAGAGAGTTATTTCAGTATGATTAAAATTAAGTACAACTCTGGTCCATCATGGCTGGACGTTTGCTCCTTCATTTTAGAGAGCTGAAAGGCATTTTCTGCCTTCTGTTTCAGCAGTATTGATCAATAAACTGTAGGTTAGGACAGTATCACTTTGAAGAGACTGTTGACCTCTCCAACATATTCCATTTTGCTACCATTATTACATTATTAAATAACCTGAGGATAGCCAAGAATGACACAAAATCATTACGTTGTAACAAAGTGCAGTTCAGTTATGATTGTTTCAAAGGTTCCAGGCAGGGATTGTGAATTATTTATACCTCAATTATGCTCACAGTAAATGAAGGAGATACAAGTAATTTTGTGGCAGAAGATGGCCATTTCATGCAAACGAAAGCAAAAAGGGAGATGCAGAGCGAGTAAACAGTGATATCCTGCACTAGTGGGGAAAATAAATGTTTGTTTGTTTTCTCTGCATGTGGAATTGAGAATTTTGGAGTTGTGGCTGCAGAGACCAAGCTGCAAAGCAGAAAGTTAGGATCTGGGCTTCAGTTTTCAAGAAATTCAGTCTTTCAGTGTGTTTCTTTCACATGGGGTTTCAGGGATGTCTTTTGAATGAAATAAATCCAGCAGGTATAACACAAATGTCTTGTGCTAAGGTTAACATATTTCCTATCTTATACATATTTCCTATCTCATAAAGAAAAGTATAGGTCCCTTTTACTATACAAACTCAAATTATTGTGTAGGCAACAATATATTTTTTTGAGACAGAAGATTGTTCTTCTTTATTCAGTAGTAGAAAAGGGCAAGAGTCCAGTAGCACCTTAAAGACTAACAAGGAAGAAATATTCAAAACCAGAAAGAATAATGGCAGCACACATATTAAGTGTAAGGTGCCTGGTATATGTTTGAGGAATTATTAATCCTTAGAGCTGTTCTTGCTGTTTTGTTAAATGTCTATTACTTTTTGTGGTTTTCCTTTTCTCACACACTACTATACTTACTAATACAAATTAAGCAAAATAACACAATATAAAAATGTAGCCTGTGGCAACCATTGCGTTCTCCAAATTCAGCACAAATCATGTAGAACTCCTTCAAGTTTAGGCAGCCCATTTGCTTATTTATTGCTAGCTTGCTATTATTTGTTGATTGATAAGTAAACTGCAGTCACCAAATTTTAAGGCTTACACAGTGCAATCATAAGAACACTTTCCTGGGAATAACCTCCACTGAATAGACCTGAGTAGTAGGATGCTGCTTAGGACTGCTCCCATAATACTCGTTTACTGAAATGAATAAACCAGCATGATGTAATGGTCAGAATGTTGGGCTAGGATCTGGTGGGGCACCTTGGCTCAAATTCCTGCTCTGCCACGGAAGCTCACTTGCTAATCTTGGGCCAGTAACTCTGGGCCGAAATCTACCTTACAAGAAGTTGTTGGGAGAGTAAAATGGAAGAGGGGAGAAATTTTTTGTAAGCCATGTGGGGTCCCCATCAGAGAGAAAAGTGAGGTATAAATATCCAAATGGATAAATAGATTGAAAATCAACTTCTGAGTCAGTCGAACCATAGCTAACAATTACAGTGCAATCTAGTTAAGGATTCTGCACTGTTAGACACCCCAAATAAAACATTATAGAATTCATCTGAGAAATATTGGACCTTGGCAAGTTGCGAAAGCAAAGGTTTGCCAAACTTCAGAGACTAGTAATGTTTACAAAAATGCTAATAATAAAAACATTCCAGGGCTCTTGAATGGAACCATATTGAGAAGCAACACAAGCCCTTCCGCAGTTCATTGAATCATTCATCACAGCAGCTCAGTACAGTGCACAGCAATGGGCAGCACTTTGCACATACACAACATCACTAGATGTCAGTCTTACTCTCCCCCATTCCCTACAGACCTGATCCTGCCAACCATGTAACTCTGTGGTCCTTGTGTGAGTGTGTGTAAAGTGCCATCAAGTTTCAGCTGATTTATGGCAACCCAGCAAGAGGTTTCAAGACACGTGAGAAGCAGAGGTGGTTCTCCACTGCCTTCTTCTGTAGAGTCTTCCTTGGTGGCCTCCCTTCTGAGTACCAACCCTACTTAGCTTCTGAGATCGGATGCGATCAGGCTATGCAATGCTGCCTTCCCTCCTGTGGTCTCCGTCGATCATTTTGGATTTTATTGTTAGGATGCCTGTTGGGACCTGGAAAGATACAGGGGAAGCCAATGCAAGCAAGGACAACTAAATATTTCCTAAATGACCAAGGGTGGCAATGTTTGTGACATATTTATTAATCTATGGACAAGATCACAAATCCTTCCCAAGCATATTGTTTACATATCTATGAAATAATGAGGGAAATGGAGGAAATTCCTGTTTATGGAAATATTCTCATATTTAGGATCAAGGTTCTCTGTAGCTAGGAGAATGTAAGCAAGGGAAAGGGATAAATAGCTGCCATTAAGCTGTGTTAGAATTCCTTGCATGAGTAAATGAAATGAATAGACCAAGGTGATCATACGTTCCTTACAATGAAGAAGTTCTAAGATGGTTGCTTTCTCATAATTAAATACCAGCACCAAGAAAAATATAACGAAAATACACTGCACACCAGACATTAGCTTTTCATACTATCAAAAGATAAAAATTTTATAATACAATGCAAATTTTATTTCTGAAGGAAGCAGCTTGGGGTATGTGATTTACTGAGCTAGCCTCACAAAGCTCAGTGAGCGTCTATGCACTGTGAGTTGCTTTCAGGAAGCAAATAATATTTTATGTTATCAAACAGTCGTAAAATAGGCCATCATAAACCTAACTGGCGCTGTTAGCTAATCAGAATCATTCTTCCATGGATTACATTTTCAGATAATGCTACAGTAAACTGCATGTTTTATGGCTTTTGTATCTCGGTAGCTATCCTTTCCTCTGTGATGTACTAAAAGGAGCCATAAATACTCCCTGCAGGAACAAGCCTTTAATGTGAAAGGGTTGCACCCTCCTCCATATGTTAAATATTGAATTTATTTTTATCATTTAATAGGGGAAAAAAGCTCATGCTAGATCAAAACTGGTTCAGTGTCAAGGCAGTTATCCAGTCTATGCTCAGTTTAAAGATACCCATGCGCAAAAGGTTATGGTGTGTAACTAATACCCAACAGAAGGTTTTGATACAGCTGTACTGTATCAGGGATAGCCAGTCAGGAAGGGCAGAGGAAGTGTCCACAATTCTACAAAGGACATATGCCTATGAAAGCACTTGCAATTCCTACTACACTCAACTTGCTGGATGGATCTTTGCATGAGCACTGGAAATTGTACATGGTTTAGGGTTGCCAATTCTCACTTGGGAAAGTCCTGGAGATTTGGAGGTGCAGCCTAGGAACTGTGGGGTTTGGGGAGGAGTGCTATCTCAGCAGGGTATAATGTCCACCCCCAAAGCAGAAATTTTCTTCAGGGGACATAATCTCTGTCATCTGGAGATCAGTTGTAATTCCAGCAGATCTCCAGCTTCCACCTGGAGGATGGCAACCCTAACATGCCTAGACGTGTGCAAGTACATGCCAAATATATCTGACCACATAAGAACAGTTCAAAAAGGGCTGGAACAGACTTTTGTAGGAAAGCAACAAGAATGTCCATGAGATTAAAGTTATTTCTGGTGTGTGTGTGGGGGGGGAGGCTAACGTTTCTTGGATAGGTCCAAACTGGTTAATCTCCAGCAGAACCAGTCTTCCTTACTTCCCTTTTCATGGAAGAAAATAGCATCTAGATCAGGGGGAAGGCCCATAACACCCAGTTTCCATGAAACAGGAGTTGAGATGGAAAACCAGATAGGCTCAAGCAAAGGAGCCTATGGGCAAAGTTGTTGACTGGACCTTGCATTCTGTTTCTCAGTCATTTTCTTCCAGCCATAGGTGAATGGGGTATTGAAAAGCCAGAAATTTGTAAGTGGAAGTCATTTGAAAGCTCACTTACATGTCTCACACATGCTAGCAATCTGTTTAACTATCATAGCACAGGAAAGAGTAGGAGTTTGGTAGCACCTTAAAGATTGACACAATTTCTGGCAGGGTATGAGCTTTCGTGAGCCACAGCTCACTTCTTCAGATACATTTTTCTACTGCTAGTGACAGACTAACACAGCTACCCATTGTGATCTATCATAGCACAGATTCATGTAATATTCTGACGTGAACTCGTATTTAACTTTGTGAGCAAGAAGATGAAAAAAACCCTTTTTAAAAAGAACAGTTTTGGTTTCCTGTAGAATATTCAGACAAGCAATAATCTGACACCACCAACATACTTTTGCAAGTCCCCTTTAAGACATTTTAAAATACAGACCTGGTGCCAATGTTCTCAGTACTGTCAAACTGTATTTAATACATTATTAGACTCTTTCCTAACTCCACATTTTCATTCTAATAAATGTCAAGGCATCCAATTACTAGAAATTTAAATATTTGTACAAAGGGTTCTTTATAACATAAGCATACACTGAAGGTATCTGAACAGCTTTGCAATTAAAGAAGCTGAGATAAAGTCACTTCAGGCAATAACTCACGGAGCACTAATACAGCTGATTCCCCCCCCCCCCATCAAATATCAGTTCATTACCTTAAAAAAATAGCCTGCATCTTTTTTGACAACTTGGAAATAATTATTAGCTTTCTCAACTACACACGTGGGAATCACTAATGGGCTCTGGGCAATGTTAAATCCTAGAGGGGAAGCAATGCAATTTAATGTCATTGCATCACACTAGTAACTAGCCCTCATCTCACCCTTTTCTCATTCCGCACTCGCGGTCATATATCCCCTTGATTAACTGCCGTATTGCCAGCAAAAGTAATGGAATATAGTAATAGAGGATCATAATGGAGGAGTAGAAGGTGAAGTGTGGGAAAAATGCTAGAAAAAGCTCCAAAGCTTATCTTATTCCTCAAAATTACTTCCCCACAAGCCAGCAGTTTGGTGTAGTGATTACAGTGTCAGACTAGGAATATTGGACCTCAGAGACACAGGTTCAAATCGGCACTTTGGTATGGAAGTATGGTGGGTGACTGTTAGGGTTGCCAACCTCTAGGTATTAGCTGGAGATCTCTTGCTATTACAACTGATCTCCAGCCGACAGAGGTCCATTCACCTGGAGAAAATGGCCACTTTGGCAATTGAACTCTATGGCATTGAAGTCCCTTCCCACCCAAACCCCGCTCTCCTCAGGCTCCGCCCCAAAAACCTCCAGGTATTTTCCAACCTGGAGCTGGCAATCCTAGTGACTGTAGGCCAGTCATACACTCTCAGCCAAGTACATTTCAAACATTCTTCCAACCATACGGGAATTGGTTCTTGTAAATTATCCGGGCTGTGTGACCGTCAGAAAGGGGTTGGGTTTGAGCTGAATCATTGTCCTGCAAAAATGATTTTTTTGATACTTTTTGCAGGACAATGATTCAGCTCAAACCCAACCCCTTTCTGAGTATAGATTACTCTTCCTACACACTTGACACTGAGAGACACTGTCCTTCAGTGTTACTCCTCTGAAGATGCCTGCCACAGCTGCTGGCAAAATGCCAGGAAAGAAAATACCAAGACCACGGTCACACAGCCTGGATAACCTACAAGAACCAATGAACTCTGACCGTGAAAGCCTTCGACAATATTTTCATACGGGAGTTGATTATCTAAGAACAGATTCCACATAGCAGAGAGAACATCTTGATGATCTAAATACATGTGTAGATTCAATCATAAGGGCCTCTCCTATGTAACTGGTGCCTTAGCACCGGGGTGCAAACATTTGTACTATCAGACCTGCCCACATTTTGGGTACCACCATTGGACCTCACACAATACCCTTGTCACAGAGACATGCCCTCAGATTCAAATAGTTACCAGTTTTGTGATGAATTTTCTACCACCGCACTATCTTAACATTTGGAGGTAGGATTGCCAATTTTGGGTTGGGAGATTCCTGGAGATTTGGGGGAAGATCCTGAGGACTGCAGGGTTTGGGGAGGGAAGGGAGGGGCTCAGCAGGGATGTAGTGCCATACAGTCCACCCACCAAAACAACCACGTTATCCAGGAGAATTTATTCCTCTGGAGATCAGTTGTAATTCTAAGAGATCTCCAGGCCCCGCCTGGCGATTGGCAACCTTACCTATGGCCTCATCAGTAACAGCAAGGAGAAATGGAACAGAGGTAAGACTAATACCAAAGTGAGGAGGTTAATTTGCAAAGTAAGAATGTCTGGTTAGACTGGAATTATCTTGGCTGCTAAGCGGGGTTGGCCCTAGTTAGTACTTGGATGGGGGACCAATGGCAAACCACCTCTGTTGGTCTCTTGACTCGAAATGCTATGGGGTCACCATAAGTCGGCTGCGACTTGATGGCACTTTACACATACACAAGCATGTCTAAACATTATTGGTATGTGTGTTAAATTTTCATGGTAATGCCCTGTGGCACAGAGTGGTAAGCTGCAGTTCTGCAGTCCTAGCTCTGCTCACGACCTGAGTTCGATCGCAACGGAAGTTGGTTTCAGGTAGCCAGCTCAAGGTTGACTCAGACTTCCATCCTTCTGAGGTTGGTAAAATGAGTCCCCAGCTTGCTGGGGGTAAAGCATAGACGACTGGGGAAGGCAATGGCAAACCACCCGTAAACAAAGTCTGCCTAGTAAACGTCAGGATGTGATGTCACCCCATGGGTCAGGGATGACCCAGTGCTTGCACAGGGGACCTTTGCCTTTTTTTAAAATGCTACTTTCAGTGACATCCTATAGCAAGGTGATGGCTTTTATTGTCAGGTTCTACCAAACAAGTTATGCTCCAAAATGCTCCAAATAAAACATTTAAGACAATAGGCATTCAATTACTTGTACTTATTGTTTTTACTTATTTTTCATTTTTAAATGTAAAAATAGAAACAATAAAAGAACAAAAAAATCTATAAATCTGTAAATATTCTTTCCTTTTCTCCACCCTATTATGTTACTTCTTCACATCACTTGTAAACTAACAAAATTGTTATAATGAATGAATGAATTTATTTTTACGGCATTAGCCAGAACAAATTGTTATAATAGCCTTGTAAACATATTGCCTTTGATTTGTTTGTTCCCCCACCCCCCCAGTTTAGTGGCTTTTCTTCAAAGAAAGCAATTATAGTCCACCATTCCTCCATAAAGTGGTAATTCGTTATCATCATTGCTAAAGACAAGAAACTCTTTCTGCCTGCTGGTCTTTGGGAAAGCCAATATTGACAAATGACACCATTTTTAGTGCCTTCTGCCAATAACTGTTGCCTTTCTCATGTCCCCTGCCAATAGTAATGATGATTTCTTAAAGAGAACAATTAATGAATGCTTCTAAATGACCTTTTAACAACTACCAAATATGTGCTAAAGAAGTAACTTACTTTCCTTTGGATTCATGTTGTCGTTATACAATATGCTTTGCTGGGGCATATTTGCATTTCTTATACTGAACACTCTGTCAGAACTTGGACTAAACATTGTAGGCTGTCCATATGGGAGATGAGTTTAACAATCTTGTTCTAGGGTGAGAAAAAAATATATTCTGATGTAAACATCCTAGCTCCGGCACACTCATGGTATACTTTGGCCAGCTGTCTTGCAAAAGATATCACTGTGCAGAAGCTGTCATCCAAGCACATGCCAAGTCACTCCAAAATAAGAATTAAAATATACTCAGGTAATTCATTGTTACTGGATATCGCGCCCACCACTCAAGCCAGTACTTACCCCTGCAGAACTGATATGAACATTTCCTGAGTAGCATCTCAGGCATCCAGATGCCACAATTCCATACATACAAGGGATTCAGTATAATCTTTGATCCAATATATCATCTGCTGATGCAATTGGTCATAACTCCTATAGTTAGCCTGGATCATCTGCAAGTTCATTTTATGTTTTACTCCTTGGTCATGAATAATAAAGTTAACGAAGTTGTTGTAATGTGTCCAAATGAATTCACTTCTTTTTGAAAATAAATACACTGTTTTCTTAGACAATTTGATTGGTTTTTTTCTTAGCTGCGACCTCACCCTGAACACAGTCAAATGTCCACTACTTACAATTCTTAAAAGATGTGTAGTTAAAAGAGGAGGGGAATGTTTGAGATTTCTACTTGAGACTTACTACATAGATGTCTCTCCCTATCTTCAATATCTGCCCATAACCTAGCTGAACTTGTGATCATTTCATGAATAGATATTTCTCATAATGTAAGCCCAAAACATGGACAATGCAATACATCAAGTACTCATCCCTTAACACAATGTATCCAAGCTTGCAGGTGGAAAAAGGAGACAAACTGCAAGTTCCTATGCTTGGCAAGTGATTCGTTTTAATGACCCATCCATGTCTTAATCTTCAAAATCTATGCATAATGTATGCCGAGAAGCAAACATATAACAACCATTCTTCTTTTCAGAGATAGGAGTCAAGTCCAAAGAATAACTTAACATTATTGTCAAAAACATTACTTCTTTGATAATCTATGATATTTTTTCAGCCTGAGAAAATGGTTGTTTGTCATATTTAATATCATGGGCCAAACATATGCCATTAGAAGAGCCCCATGGCACAGAATAGTGAGCTGCAGAACTTCAGCCAAATCTCTGCTCATGACCTAAGTTTGATCCCAGCGGAAGTCAGTTTCAAGTAGTCGGCTCAAGGTTGACTCAGCCTTCCATCCTTCCAAGGTTGGTAGAAGCGGGGGATCCCGACTGACGGGGATCCGGCGTTTGCAGAGCCGCGCCGGGTGTCGGGGCTCGGCTGGCCGTTCAGCCGCGGGTGGGGGGGGAGCGGGGCCCCGCCCCCCCGACTCCCGATGGCAGGCAAGGGAGGAGCAACTCTTACCGGCGGCCGGCCAGCTGCAGGTGGGGGGCCGGCTCGGAGCGGCCCTCGGGTCCTCGTGGTGGCTGGGGGGGGGGAACCGGAAGGAGGCAGCCGGATGGCCTGTCGCGGCGCGCCTTTTCCGGTCCTGCCTGTTTTCGTCGGGGCCAATCGAGGCCCGGCTCTCCGGCCTCTCCAACCCGGCCGGCTAACTGAACAGAGGTGCTCTGCCTGGTCCGCCGGCCGGGTATTTAAGGAGAGGAGCAGCGCGTGGCCGGCCCTCTGCTTCCTGGCCTGCTTTGTCCCGCCCACCCCCCCTTTTCTCTTAAGCTGTAGCAAGGCCTCTGCTTTACATTGTGTTTAATGGTATACGGGCATGTTGTGTAATGTTGTCCATTATGGTTCCAGGTATATTCGGGCTGTTCTTGTAGCGTCGCTTGTTCTGTTTGTTGAGTTTATGGTTGGTTATTGAGGGTTACTTTGCATTGTTTATCTGTCACAACTGTCGGGGGTTGGCGGTTTTGGGCATGGGGACAGAATCCTGTTTGTGGAAAAGCCGGCCTGCGAGTCCCCTTTTCCTGGGCTGGGGACCCCAATAAGGGGTTTTGGGGGGGAGGCCTTTGGATTAACTGCCCGGAGGGGGCATTCGGGGTGGCCTGCCTCCTCCCAAGTGGCAGGGTACCACACAGTGGCTGCCGCCCATGTGGAACCTGGATCTGCCATCTCAGGCTGTACCCAGCATGGGCTGGGCACAGGATACATCAGCTGGCATCGGGTCACCTGATGTCAGGATTCTGCCTCTATGCTTGCCAATGCCTAATGATGTATATTTTGATGTATGTATTAAAAGTTGTGGCCTGTTTTATTCCATACACGTGTTGCGTCATATTTCTGATCCCAGAATGGGTTGGAAGCAGGGTAGCCCCTCTCCCGTGGGTGGGGAAGCATCATTGGTCAGGTGGGGGCAGACGGGCCCTGGGACCCCTATTGGCCTGGATCCGCAATGGGTACCCAGCTTGCTGGGGGTAAAGTGTAGATGACTGAGGAAGGCAATGGCAAACTACCTTGTAAACATAATCTGGCTAGTAAAGTCGTGATGTGACATCATCCCTTGGGTCACTAATGACCCGGTGACTACCTTTACCTTTATATATGGCACAGTTCCCTTTGTTACATTGTTTGGATGAATACATTGTATTTCTCAGATTGACTAAGCAGTAGGTGTTCTTATTTAAACAAACAAATAAAAAACTGATTGAAGTTTTCACAGTGCTCTGCATTATGGTGTATAGCGAAACAGAAAATCTGGAAATTTCTGAGCTCTTGGCTTAACAACTTGGTTCATGCCAAAACAAGTTTAAAGTGAACGCTAAGCATGCAGCCATAGCTGAATCAAAATTCACAATCCAACAAACATAGGTATTGGTTCTCTTAGCCCAGGGGTCCTCAAACTTTTTAAACAGGGGGCCAGTTCACTGTCCCTCAAACACTGTTGGGGGCCGGATTATAGTTTGAAAAAAATATATACAAATCCCTATTCACACTGCACATACTGCTCAGCAATAACGCACAAGCTCACTCACTAGCAAACACACACACAAGCTCACTCACTAGCAAACACACACACAAGGTCTTTAATGAACAGGCATTTATACTATTAAAGGTGAAGGTTTCCCCTACACCATGCTCACCTCTGCAGCATAACAAAGATATAGTTAGTATTTTGCTCTGGCTGGGTTTTATAGCGCCAGGATTGCACTGTTACAGGAACCGCCGGAACTGAAAGGGCACACAAAATCTCTCATGGTCGTCATCTGACTACAAAACCCCACTGATGTCACCCAGCAAAGAGAAACCGGCTATTCTTTTCCTACAGAAGAAAAGTGGGCAACTGGCCACCCTGTGCCACCAGATGTGGCATATATGCCTACCTCTCGTTGGGCACACTACCGATGCCCAGGGAAGGGGCCAGCTGCCGGCTTAGGCTCAGTCCCCCCACTTGAAGGAGAGGACTGCAGGGCGGGTCACTAGTCTTGCAGGAGGTCGGCTTGATGCTTCCTGGGCATGCTGCTATATGGGGCTTATTTATTTAAAAAAAATTCTATCTCAGTGCGATCCTAGGGCCACTCTCTAAATGCACATTTTCCCCAGCCAAATCCTCAAAAGTCAAAAATAAGCCCCTATGCAGAGTTTTTGAGAATTCTGATGGGGGGAAATGTTTATGCGTGGAAGGTTTTGCCTTGGATTTGCCGCTCTCTAGATGCACATTTCCCTATCTGAATTCTCAAAACTCTGCATGGGGGCTTATTTTTGGCCATTTATGCACGGGAGGTTTTGCCTTGGATTTGCCCCTTGGATTTTTCCTATCTGAATGCTCAAAGCTCAACAATAAGCCCCCCCCCCCATGCAGAGTTTTGAGAATGCAAGATGGGGAAAATGTGCCTCTAGAGAGCGGCAAATCCAAGGCAAAACCTCCCGTGCATAATTGGCCGAATTCAGCTTAGACAGGAGCAACTCCAGACAGGAGGCGGCGGGCTAAGCTCTACCAGGAGTCAATGCGGTTTACTCCTGAGTAGGCGCACTTGGGACCAGGCGAAGGAGGGAGGAGGCTAGACGGAGGGGAAGGGGTGAAGGGAAAGAGAGGAAGGCGGGTTGCCCCAGAGGTGAGCCGTTGCCCCCCTTACAGGCTTGAGGTCCGGGTCGGCTGCCTCCGGCTTCTTCCCAAACCACCAGCGGCGGCTGCAATTGGCGGCAGCCTCCTCAGCTCCCTCTTTTGGAGGGCTGGATGAAGGCAGGCAGGCAGGCAGGCAGGTAGGGAGGGGGAAAGGAGGAGGAGACGGTGACGGCCACCTCAGGTCACAAGATAGCGCCCAAGCGGAGCCGGTCAGAGGCCATCCCCGCGTGGAGGGCCGCTTCGAACTACCGCTTCCGGCATGCAGCGGGAGGGGGAATGGGCTTTCTCCCCCTCCTGTTTCCATCCATAGGCGGGCCACGCTGCATCATGGGGCTCGTAGTTCCCGGTGGGGAGGCACGGCGCTGGTTTTGGGCCCGGCCTGAGGGGCCGGGTTCAGGACCCTGAGGGGCCGGATCCGGCCTGCGGGCCATAGTTTGAGGACCCCTGTCTTAGCCTCTTTGGTTCCAGACTCAGAGCACACGATAATATTCCTTAAATTTAATCTTACCAATGTACATTGAATATTGATAAAGGATAATTCCTTTGTCAACAGATAGAGGTATCATAAGTGAAATATTCGCTAAGTTAATAATTATTGTAGGTGAAACAAAATGTTCTCACTCTTTGCTTACATCTAAATGTATTTACTATATAATTTGTCCTTCAGAATTCAGTGTGGTTCAACCAGCCAAGCGAAACTGACCAGGTTTGTAACCTATGAGAAACTGCTCTTCACACCAAGCTGTCCATTGAAGTTATTTTTCTATTTCCTATGAGAACTGCTGATCTGAGTCCATTCCAGGTTGACCAATATAAGGAGTCTGATGTGGTTATAATTTAATGTAATGGCCATCTGTTTAACTAGGAAATGTACAGTCTTGGATCATTGCAAATACTCATGTTCCTGTCAGTTTGTTTGAAAACGTATTTCAAAAATCATACAAATATCATTCCCATTGCAGCGGCTTTCTCTGAAGACAGGCCTCATGCATTATTTAAGCACAGGAAACAGTACTGCAGAAGAGAAAGGGGGCAAATCCATTTCAATCAAAAATCTTTGTCATTTTCTCGCCAAACTCTGGAGGAGGGAGGAAAAACTCCTTAAAATAATGAAATGCCAATCTATTTGTTATCTACATGGCTTACGTTAGTTGAGGTTTATGAGGAAGTTTTGTTCTAGTGATTTCTGGTAGAATGAAAACCTGTTAAGAAATCTCATGTATATACAGGAGTTGTGTTTTTTTTAAAGGAAAAAATATATAGGAACAGTATGCTAGACTAGCTTCCTGGCAAATTAATACAATGGACAGATGGTTTTTCATTATGTGTTATACAGAAATACAAGGCTTGTGACAATGTGTTTTGTATTGATGCTTATTCATCTGTGAGAGAGTAATTTTCAGGCTGCTTGTTTAGAGCACATTCTAAATCTTCCTCTGTATCTGCAGAACATCTGCCTAAACCAGGATTGTCAATGTCAATATTTTATTTCTAGTAAAGCTACAGGCTGTCTTAATGATTTCACAAAGCCAAAGAAATGAGTGTAGAAAATAGGATTCCAGGGCTAGGACCTAGTGTTTACAGTCTAAATGTATTCTTCACTTAGTATGCCATGCAAAAAAAAAAAAAAATCTTATTCAAGACTTGTTTTGCTTCTCGTAACATATGGTCTGAACAATTAGTAGAGGCAACCCACCCTCCCATCTCCCCTACACAGGCAAGCTTGATTTCTATTTATAACAGCTTATGGATGATGGAAAAAAGCAGAAGGGGCATGCTTGTGGAATCGATTAGAGAACAAAAAGGAGAACAAAGAACAAAGAACTAATCAGCATGTTGCTTGGTTAGGTCAATTACTGTAAATTAGGGTTCAATTATTGTATATCCCTGGGCCAAATTTAGACTTCTTAAAGGTATCATTTGGCAATCTAGTTCTCAGGCAGGCATGAAGAAGAAGAAGAGTTGGTTTTTATATTCTGACTTTCTCTACCACTTAAGGGAGAATCAAACTGGTTTACAATCACCTTACCTTCCCCTCCCCACAACAGACACCCTGTGAGTCAGGTGAGGTTAAGAGCGCTCTAAGAGAGCTGTGACTAGCCTATGGTCACCCAGCTGGCTTCATGTGTAGGAGTGGGGAAACCAACCTGGCTCACCAGATTAGAGTCTGCCGCTCATGTGGAAGAGTGGGGAATCAAACCCGGTTCCCCAGATTAGAGTCCACCTCTCCTAACCACTACACCATGCTGGCTCCATATCTCATTTATCCCTTACTTGTCTCCCCAATGGGGCCCCAAAGTTTCTTACAATGTTCTCCCATTCTCCATTTTATCCCCACAATCACCCAATGAAGTAGGTTAGGCCAAGATTATGTGACTAGCCCAAGGTCACCCATCAAGTTTCCATAGTAGACTGAGGTTTGAACTTGAGTTTCCCATATCCTGGTCTCATACTCTAACCACTACAAAACATGGGTTCTCAGTTAAGGACTGATAGTAAAGTACCTACCACCAGACTAGACCAAAAAAAGCTAGTCTCTGAGAAGTTCTGTAAAGGGATAATCAAACCATTACAGGCTCAGTATCCATGTTTCTTTCAAAGAAGAAGCTCGAGTGAGACAAAATCTGTTTAGGGCCTAACTAAAGTTTTGGATTTCAGACCTTTTTTTCATTGGATCTGAACTTTGGATCTGAATGTTTGCCTAACATGGCAGCATCCGGTTTTTTTTTCTAGTTTTATGCTTTCTATTTTTGCTTTCAGCATGTAAAAGTGAAGTTTTTTTCCATTTCACATTTTGTTTCTAGCATTTTGTTCCAATACTTAGATTGGTCAGTAGCTGGGTTATAGCTTTATTTACTTATATAGCATTTTTCTAAACTGCCTTTTGGATCTCTCTGGTCCCCAAGAATGTTCATGACACAATTTAAAACCAAATAACATATAATGAAAAATAATAAAAAGAAATAGGAACACCCACTACTTCTACCCAAATTCACCTTAATCCCCATCCCACCCCATGGCAGGGCTAATCATAGCAACCCTTCAATCTAATTAAAGGCCCTCCAGAAAAGGCTCTATATAATTCAGTCTGGTGATGTGGTCACGTTGGAAGGACATTTCATGGTGGGGGGTGACAGCTAAAAAGGCCTCCCTTGGGTCCCAATCTCCTGTATTTTGCTTAAGACTAGTTTCATGGATGGTATGGGCCAATACAGTCTTTGAGGTACTCATAGCCCATGGCATGAATGGAGTTAAAGTTTAAAACCAGTACCATTTATTTGGCACAAAAATAAACTGGAAGCAAGTGAAGCTGACCTAACACTGGCTCAGAGCAGTGTGCCCCAACCTATATTTCAAGGGAGTGCAAGCTCATCCAGAACTGGGACTGCTCAAGTGCTCTCCCCCTGCCCCATTTTGGGTCATCTTTTGATTGTCAGAAGTGATTATGGAGCTGATTGTTCCAAGAATAGTTCATTTATTTGTGCTAGTTCAGCATTAATAAGAAAATTCTCATTGTGGTCTCAAGCAATCAGGGAGAACTTTGGGGGGAAGAGAGGAGAAGCAAACGCACAGCTGATCAACCACATCACTTTCTCTCTGAGTTTCTGCTTTGCTGAGACACACAAGATAATTGGGGTGGGAAGAACGATTCAGGACAATAAGATGCTAATTACTTTTCTAAGAACTTAAGAACATAAGAAAAGCCCTGCTAGATCATACCAAGGCCCATCAAGTCCAGCAGTCTGCTCACACAGTGGCCAACCAGGTGCCTCTAGGAAGCCCACAAACAAGACGACTGCAGCAGCACCATCTTTGAGCAAAGGGGGGGGGGAATGACTGGCTTTTTAAAAAAGCTGATCACTTCTATTCACTTTCCTCATGCAGAAGTAAGGGATGGGAGAGTAAAGAAAAGGCATCAGCTTCTCATATCCTTGCAAGCAAAGAGATGAGCACACGGCTTCTGTTCCCTCCCCTCCAAGTGCTGGGAGCTGGTGACAAAAGCAATAATCATCTCCCCATTACAAGTGGAGAGAAAAGAAGCTTATTGCTTCTGATCTCCCAAATCCCAGCATTGCAGAGATGCAGTTATTCTATTCCTGGGAGGTGATCACAAGCCCACTCTCCCCTAGGATAAACTGCTTGGTCCCAGCCTGGCTAGGAAGTAGTGGAATTGAAGATCAGAGTCAAGGTTTCTGATCTCCAGCTTCACTGTGTTGGCAAGGGGGGTGGTTTCAGAAACAAAATCCCATCTGAGCCTTCATCAGCTGGAAATTGGCTTCTGATTCTCAAACTGAAACTCCTGTGACTCAACACAACAAGGCTAAGGCTCAGTGAAGTGCAGGAAGATCAGGACCTAACTCCCAGCTAATTGCTCTATCAGGGGACAGTTGACTAGTTCTGACCAATTGAGCAGCTGTAAACATGTTCAGAAGCTGTTTTGTGCAAGATGAATGTATCCTTGATCACTGCGTAGCCTGACCTTCAGTGTCAGACAAGGTGTCTATGACTGCTGAACAGGTTGGCCACAAAATTTGTCACATCCCTATCCAGAACTGGTTGAACTCCACTTCTTGGATCAGTTTTTGTCCCCAACCACAGTACTGCCATCAAGTCTGGGTTAAGCCTCAATCCCTCATCTAATCAAGACCTTCCTTTGGCATTTTGATATCTGCACCATAACATTGACCCAAAGATTCATACGAAGAGATATGCATGTTTGTACCACATGCATATATGTGCCTATACATACATCCCCACTTTCTGTGCTTGATAACAACATCCTTGTTTAATTTTGTCAAGTTTCTCTGGAAGGCAA
Organism: Euleptes europaea; assembly: GCF_029931775.1. Lineage (NCBI taxonomy): Eukaryota > Metazoa > Chordata > Lepidosauria > Squamata > Sphaerodactylidae > Euleptes > Euleptes europaea. Next base: position 29,870,364 of record NC_079320.1, on the reverse strand, counting down.
CCAATGACAATATTTTATTATGTAAAACCAAAGGTTGATAAACTGGCGTGGAAGTCTGGTGAAATGTTGTTTGAGATGGACCTTTCTATTATCTGAAGAACAGTGTTTGTCAATGGAGTCAGTTGACACACAGAAGGCTGGTTCATACATTATCTGTAGTAGCACCAGAGAAATTCTGTGATGGTTTCCCCAGTTCTGTTCCAGATGTTGTTTGAAACAACTTGACCATATTGGCTTGGGCTACTGATGCCATTACTTCCTAAACCCATTTCTCTATCATAGTTCAAGTATTTCTGGCAGTGGCATGGAAGCAGGCACAACGCAGGATCTCCAATATCACTGTAGATACCAGTCTGGATCCAATCATATTATGAAAATTTAAGTACAATTAAATTTTCTTAAGGTGTGCCAGTGACTTTTGCTAATTTTCTCTCCACTGTAGACTTCCTCTCTACTATGTTGTTCCTGAAAGTCAGCTGACTCCCCTGAGAACAAAATGTTAGATGGCTAAGTGGGCTTCGGTGGGAGGGAGGAATTAGCAAAATGTGCTGCCACCACCTTTACAAAAACTTCTTAACTGAGTAGTTGGATCCAAGCCAACATACGGAATAGCCTTTAGCTGTGACTCATCAAGTGTTGAGTAATCAAGAAGCAAATATATGTTTGAATGAGCCCATAAATACCTGGTGAATCAATATTATGACTGCTTCAGCACTCACCCATTCTATCCTTCATTTCATTTTCACATCCCATTGATAAAAGTTTTGTATTTTGCATACATTTAATGAGGGATGAACTATTTCAACTTTTTTGCTATTTTCTTTGTGTCCCTTGAAGTGAACCTTCTTTGTCCTGGATGATAGCTATTGATAATGGCAAGCAAGTATGTAAGAGGCTGTGAAGTCTCTTATGGCCCAGACAAAACGGAACACTATCAATAATGTAGGAGGCTGCAATGCAATAACATCACAGGCCTCTTTTTATAGGATTTGTTTTCCTCCCATGTGTCTCCCAGGTCAATTGCTTCTACAGGATATTACTTGCATTCTTGTCGAGATGTGAAAACTTACTGCTGGAAAGCAGGCAGGTAGGAAGAAAAAGGGGAGATGTTTATGTACACTGGGGACATTAAAAAAATCCAACGTTGTTAAAGCATGATCCCAAGATCAGAAATGTTTTCCATGTTAGACATGGTACGTATTCTGAAAAGTCAACTGAACTATTAACCTGTGTTTGTACCATAATGGTTCATCTCTCCACAAAACTAAAGCTCAAGCAGAATATCCTGATTATTATATTGCTTCTTTTTTTGAGGATAAACTGGAGGAAGGGGCCATCCTGAGCTACTGTGACAAAGGATGGAGTAAAAAGAAAATAATAAATAAATAAATTTCTCTTCCTGTCTTTATTTGTGTTCTTTATCAGTTTTGGAAAAATCTCTCAACTGGTGGCAATACATTGACAATACAAAAATTCAAATAACGTTACAAGTTACACAAAATGAAGCGAATGTTATGAACCAAACAAATCATGAAAATTTCAGACTTTTTTCTTACATACTAAGTAAACATCCATGTATTGTGCAGCATATGGTTCAGAAGACATATATAATTACAGTTCTTAGATTAGATTAGGATCTAAGGTAAAATCCTTTCCTCATGTATGCTGCAACTGTATATAGGAGAAACCCCATAAAGTTCAACAGATTCATATCCCCCCCCTTTGTAAATGTGTATGGCAGGCACAGAGGCACAATGCTAGGACAACCCAGAGAATGGGAGCAGGGATGCCACAAATTTTATGGCATATTCATTGGGTACTTGAACAGACCTTGTGCGACGCTATGATTAAATGTGAGCTTAATGTCAATTCTGTTCATGTGTCTACTGATCTCCTCGAATGGCAGTCAAACAGATCTGCAACTAAGCAGTAGCTGTGGTAGTAGTGTTCCATTACCTTGCAGGGGCTTCTGCATCTCTCTAATAGGTGAGAGAGATTCTTCCTGGGATCATGGATGGTCCAACCAGGTCATTAAATGATGTGAGGATAGGACTTCACCCCTTCCCATAAGACTTCATGAAAATGAGTATGCCCCAAATCTTGTCGATAGCCCAGACATATACAACAATCAAAAGACTTAAAAAAGGGTCTTATAATTGCTGGCTGACAGATAGATTTGGCCACGGCGTTGTTTTCTACTTATGTAGTGCCGTTTGCTGGATTGTTTAACATATTGTATTGAACACATGCTTTGTGTCAGGTTTTTGTAACCTTAGCCCTAATTACATTGGTTGTTTATGCATGGGTACTTTCACTCACATTCGCCCCGGTCTGTCTTGATTGTTCCTTGGAGTTATGCATGAGTTTTCCATCTATTAGAGATGAAAAATCCCAGAACCTCCCGTTCCTCTATTAACCCAATTCTTCCATCTCCCCTGAGCTCAGCCCAGGTGAAATACCCATGCATAAGGCAAAGTGCAGGACACGGAAGCTTGGGGGAGTGACATTTCTCTCACAGAAAGCACTACAGCCTATTACAAAGCAGTGTGTCAAGGGGCAGGGATTCAAATGCTTCCTGCTTCCTGGGATTTCTTTCTGAGCAGAAGAAAGAATTTTAGAAACTAGGCTTGGGTTCTCCCCTCCTATTCGTTTTGGAGAGCTCCATTTATTAAAATGCTTTTTTATGCGGCAATTGGGTTTTGGGGCATGAGGGAGACTCTTCTCTCACAGTAAACACTACAGCCAATTACAAAGCAGCATTTCAAGGGGTGGAGACTCAAATGCTTCTTCATTTGAGCTTGGAGACTGCTGGTGCATAGATTTCCAACATGAAAGTGTGGGTCCAGTGAGCAACAAACCTCAGGTAAAACCCACATGCATATATGACCATTGTTTCAAAGCTGTTTTATCCTACTGATTCCTAGCTATTTTATCCTACTGATTCCATTGACTTACACTGTGTAATCTGCCTTAAATCTCAGAAAGAAACGTAGACTATAAATAGTGTAAATAAAAAAATACATAAAACTGTTTATACCACTGGTTGCTGAGTAGCATGCAGCGATAACAGGTCTGTGAGCAAGGGGGTAAGGGAAACTAGGACTGCCTTTGGAGTCTTTGAGAACGTGCATGTATGAACCACTGCTGATTTCTTTGTACTTTATAGTACAGTTTGAATACTTCAAAAGTAACCTGATGAACAGGCTTGAACTGCTCACAAAAAGAGAACTGAGTGACTATCAGTTCCCTGTTCCCAACTAGCAAACAGATGGTGAGCTGAACGGATGGCTGTTCAAGCATCCCCCAAGGGATGCATGAATCTTCGTTTCTTTTTTTAGTTTCATTTTGTTCTTTTTGTGCTGTGCTGTGCCAGTTGAAAATGATCAGCCAGCTGGGTCACAAATCAAAAGATGGGAAGAACTCAAGGCTTCAGGAAGGGAAAGGATTAATTTAAGTCTGGAAATGTTGAATTTAGAGGGAAGCATTGAAATTGGTTTGGGATTTTCACATGCTCTTTTTCCCAAAAGGAATTAATCATTAATTAAGCAACATTTGACACACTTACACAACAGAAGACATTAGAATCAACAGGAGAAGTGCTAAAAGCTAAAAATGACAAGCATTAAACAGGCACTGAAAAGCAGTCTAAAATGCATTACATTTCAGTGGAACAGGTAAACTCAGATTTTTGGCCAAAGAACACATGGAGGTGTTTGGACTCCATAGTGATTTGTCTTCATGCACAGGTATGCATATAACAATGGCAAAAGGCAGAAACAGAGCGGTGTCCAGTCCTGTAAGATCCTTTCATAGTGCTCACACTGTTGCATGAATGCAGGCAAGAATCATAGCCTAAGTATTTAGCATTTATATGTACTGCCAAAGTGAGGAAAGATGCTGCCGCCACTGTAATTTTTTTTTTTCTGACTGCATGATGTATTTGTTTCATGCAGTTTATTTTGTTTGGCTGTGATGGAGGAAATGTAGTACCCAGATAGTACGGTCAGTGATTTTTTTAAATCCCAAATAATACAGGATTATGTATGGTCACAGTGATTAGAAGCCATTCTATACCTTCAAAGGAAAGTGCAGTATCATTTTTGTCTTCTCTTCTCTTCTCTTTAATAATACAAAGTATGAGTATTACTAGTTCACAGTACACATTTTCCATGAAATTATAATTGCAAATTGGAATGCTAGCCATGTTTTGTCAACTTTTTCTCACCTATACCCTAAAAGTGTTTTTGTACTTTCATATTTTGGTACTGAGTACTAATGTTTTTTGAATATTATTTATGAGAGCCTCTGTCAGAAATAACACACTTCTCACAGAGTACAGATAAGTCTAAATTAAACTTGCACATGTAACTCTTCTGCCAAGTCTAACACAGTCAACAGGTTATGAAGGGTGCCCTACAATAATCAATACACTTCCTACAACTAGTGCCCGATTGGGACTGCAAAAATGAAGGGAGTGTTATCAGTCACCTCCAGGCAGCGATGTATAGTTGGTGGGCTTAGTGGGGTAGGTCACAAGTCTTTCAGGCCAGGTGTAAATGCTAAGCTCACATGATGTCTTCTTGAGACATCATGTGGCATCTTGCCCTTCCCAAAGTAATGGTGAAAACAAGCCCGAACTTTCCATATGGATTGTTGCTCACTTCAAGTTCTATGTCTTCTGTTTCATACTCACTGTCATAAGTCAGCCTACTGAGAGTCAGCCTGAGGCCTCCTCAGACACAGAGGAAATTGAAGGAGGCAGTTTGAGAGCAGAGGAACAGGCAGAAGTCAGAACAGATGAACAGCCACAACCAGAAGATGGCTCACTGTGTCTAGAGCCTTCCAACTTAACCACTCCAGCTGGGCCTGACACCTTGCACCAAGCAGGATCTCCAGAGAGTTTGGCAAAGCCACTAGATCAGAAGAGGAAGTGTGTTTGACTGGAAATGTAGCAACAATGCTGGAGTGCAAGGTTACAAGCCCAGCATAGAGCCCTTCCTGACAGCAATGGCACAGAGCAGGACTGAAGCAAACCACCTGGCTGAGAGTATTAGAGCAGCCTAATTGGCAACAGCTGGATCTGATACAGCACCAAAGATAAGACCCTATTTAAGCTGTAAGTTAGGCTTGGCCGTTGTGGAAGCAACTTGTTTGTGATCATCCTGTGATTCTCTGACCCTTGTATCTGCCAGCATTCTGGACACTCATCCTCTCTCAGAATATTCAGAGGTCTGCTTTTGTACTATTTCAGTGCTAGGATCTAATACAACACAGCTTGAACTTTGGGCAGTAATGTCAGGAATAGGACAGTGGTTAGAGTGTCAGACTAGGATGTAGGAGATCCAAGTTTGAATACCCAGTCTGCCATGGAAGCTCTTTGGGGGATCATTGGAAGATCATTCCACAGACCACCAAATCTCGAGGAGGGGCGACGGAGCCCGCCCGGTCACCCCTATGCACTCCCCTGATCCGGCCCCGCAATAGGTCAGGAAGCCAGGGGGGAGGCGAGCGGGGATGGACACCGTCCCTATCCCATGAGACCTCCCATCCCCTTGGAGGTGGCCCAGGGAAGACTGCAATGCGCGACCTGTTGAGTCAAGTGGCATTTATTATGAGAGTAAAATGGAACAATGCTATAAGCTGCTTTAGGTCCACTGGTGGGGGGGAGGAAGCAAAGTATAAATATCTAAATAAGTTAATCTATCAATCAAATGTTTATATCAACTTTCCTTCAAGGAGCTCAGAATGGTATATCTGGATCTCCCCTCCTCATTTTATCCTCACAACAACCCTGTGAGGTAGGCTGACCTGAGAGAGCAATTGGTCCAAAGTCACCCATGGACTTCATCGCTGACTGGGGAATTGAATCCAGATCTTCCCATTCTTATTCCACCAGTCTAACTGCTACACTATAGTAGTTCTTATGTTAATGCTGCCAATCCCCATTTAATAACAGGAGTTGCTACACATAACATAAAGAGGTTTAAATGAGTGCACAAATGCAAATTGATTACAGATACATTGATGATATAATGTGCAGTTGGGGAATGGAATTCCAAACCAGAACTGAGGTTCAATATCAATGCTACAATAACCATTTAATTAGTTGTAAACACAACTATGTGGACACAAAGTTAAAACAACAGAATGCTAAAAATGTAGTCTCCAAGGTTACAATAATGTATGGAAAGGTGACAGATACATACAGTGAAGTTTCCTGTGGCCAAACTTTTGACTTCTCTTTTATAGCAAAGTTAATAGATGTATGAGTGATTAAATTAAGTCTTGAAATTACCGACCATGCCCTCATTGAGACTAGTGAAGAATTGTTCACTTTACTTCAACTCCCTTGGATTTTAATGGAGAGATGATATCTCTATCCTGCTTTTATCAGGATAAGTTTATTATGGCAGTAGAATGAATGAAACCAATAATTGGCTTTATGTAAATTAAGAATTGTTCTATTGAAGATGCTGGAATGAATGTGGTTTGGAATGTAGCTGGAGAAATTTACCCTGGGAACCTGAAGAGCAATCATTGTTTAGCATTCAACAGTCATTGTATTTTACAGAATAGTGGTTTCAGTCTTGATTATGTTTCCAAATCCCATTGAAACCAGTGAAATTTATGCATGCATAACTATGCACAGGTTTTTAGTGATGCAAGAATTATTGCAGACACATACAAAACAAATATTCGGAAGTTTATCTTGACTTGTAATGTTATCCAGAAACTTATTGCTCCAAAGTAATCCTTAAGTAGAATTACTCCAAAACAAGTTTAGAATTTTAACGCTTCATATCCATACATTCAACAACTTTGAATTTATTGTGTATTCACTAAGGTTTGACCAACACATGCAAAGGTTTCATGGTCTCTGGCTATTTGCCTTTGTAAAGCATGAACTTTCTTTGGGAATACCTGTGTAGGTCCAGATGTCATATTTCCTTACATCCCACTTCTTCAGTGAAAACTTTGGCTTATCCTCTAACATTGTCTACTGAATTAAAATTTAATGTATGTTAATTTGTATTTGCTTGAGTTCATCCCTTGTTCCTTCCAACACTCTTTTCTCCATCGAAACTTAGGCTGTTACCACACTAGGTATTCCCAGCGATACTGTTCGCACTTTCTATGTATTCCCACTGATGTATTAAGAGTTTGAAACTGTTACAAAAATTCCGTTCGCACTTTGTTTGGCCCCCTTAGCTGTGAAGACGTCTTCCAAACATTTTTTAACCATGGCATCCAAAAACCCTTTTAAAGCGATGTTTTTTATAACATTTCCAAACTCTTGATACATCGCTGGGAATACCTAGTGCGGTAACAGCCTTAGACTACAAACTGCTCAGGGCATGGATCTGTTTTATCTGCTATTCTAGGAAGCTATTTCTACCTCTACCAATCTGTGTGGCAAAGTATGAAACCTTCCTCTAGCTTAAGAGAACTCTGAGAACACAAGCCCATCCTTCTCTAAAGCAGCTCATATGGTATCTCAGGTAAATACCTTGAACACAACTGTGGTATTAATTAACTTGATCTTGGTTGCCAATGAGACATCCTTACACTTAAGAATCTTTTCTAGCTCCTTCATGACTTCCCTTCCCAGTTTCTGTCTCCTGATTTCTTGGTTGTGGTCTCCCTTTTTGGTTGATGAGGAGGCTTAAAACAACCATACTTCAACAATATGAACACATAAAAAGGCCTGGATCTTGGGATTGCATGTAAGGACACAGTTCTTGCTCTCTCTCTTCTCCCAGCATATTTCTAAAATAAAATACATGTTGTTGATAGCTGTGTGTGTAGCTGTGGGAAGATGCCCTGTGGAGGGGGACCAGGTTGAACTTGCCTATGAGTGGAACTTATACAGATGCAGGATCAGTGCCAGCCAGCTCCCATTTTTTCAGTGCATGAGCCCAGACAGCATAGTTTTTAGTCCATGCAAGTCACACAAACTACAACACCAGTCTTTTGAAAGTCTTTGGAGGCTACTGGAGGAAGGGAGAAAAAAATTGTATCCTCATGTCATTGCATGCATGCTCCTCAGCATCCAAGTCTTTCTTTCTCTGTATAGTGACACTGAACACAGATGGCACTATATAAGGCAAGGGTGTCAAAATAATTTGTTATGAGGGCCGGATATGTTCCAAGACTTCAATATTTAAAGGCAACATATGGCCAATAAATCTGGTCCAATTCACACATAATGACAGCCCCCTTGAGGATAGCACAGGGATGTGTCACTGCATACACCATTTATGAGAGCCAAGATGTCTACATAGTGGGCTCCCCATGGCCGCCATGTTTGTATGTGTGCATGTATGTACTGCATTTATTTGTCGTCTTTCTCTCAAAATAGGACTCCAGGTAACTCACAGCATCAGCTTTAAAGCCACAAAACCAACATATTAAAGCCGCTCAAATAATGATATAAACCTGATAAATTACAATGATGTTATGAAGAATATAAACCTGTAACAGACACATTAGCTGAATGGCTTCTGGAAAGCTCAGCCTTACATGCCTTTCTAAAATTCAGCAAGACAAAGGCCATTCTGACAAACTTTTTTGCCAGTGAAGAGCCTTATCTGAATGGATTTTCTGTCTTTCCAAATCCTTCTAGAAGATAACAGCATCAAGTAGTGACATTTATTTTATGGGCAAATTAAGCAATATTTAAATTGTGGGGGGAGATGTCACAGAACTCATCATCAACTAATCAACAGACAGTGACTTCCTAAAAAAAAAATCCTGGTAGTTGTTCACCAATTTTCTGTTCATGATAATTGGAACAAACAGCTCATTAAACCAACCTGCAGTGTTATGGAGATGACATTCTTTCATATGGATGTTTTCTCAGCATGGCGTATATAGCCCTCTAGTTATCATTGCAATAGCATTGCTAAGTTTCATGACATTTGTCCTAACAATCTACTCTGCTGGAATGTACAGAATCTTATACACTGTAACACCATGGTGAAGTCCCTGATAAATTATCCTGCTGTTTCTGCCTGCATAAGGAGAAAACCTATTCACTGAAACTAATCTATGAATTCTGTTGGGTCACTCTCAGATCACTGTAAACTTGGACAGAGCTCTGAATTCCACAGTATGCCTAATATGGGGCCATTATATACGTTAGAGCCTTCCTGTAGAACCCAGTTGAAAATATTTAATTCGTACACTCTCTTCATGCACAAACCCATAGCCAGTCTTCCTTGCAAGTTAGAGCTGACACATTTCCGAGGAGGTCTGTTAAACAAATGAAGAACTATAAGGTTTGCAGATGAATTCATGGAGGATGTGTATCATGAAAAATTATGCAAGTTGAGTGTAACGGAAAACTAATTCCAAACACCTTGAGGTAAATGACTGTTGCATTGAACACTATTGATTAACAGGACGGAACTGGGGCTGGTTTCCCTAATAAATTCAAGGGCATCTGTTGCCATCGGCATGCTTAATCTCAAGCCTAACCATACTTGGAGAGAAGGAGGGATTGTTTTGTAATGCTTTGAAGACATGTTGAGTAAAATCATAACCCCCACCCCCACCCCCCAGAAGATTTATTGCATATGCACTGAAATTGCATAAGAGAAGAGTTCCTCTGCTCAGGTCAGTGAAAAGTTTTTTCTGCTCCAGCTTTCTCAGCAACCACTCCTATTCTATGGGTCAGGCTTCCCAAGGATGTGAGGAAGCCCCCAAATTTGCAGAGCTTTTGGAAACTCGGTAAAGTGGAGGTTTTCTGACATGCTTTTAGTGACTTGTGAGTGGAGGTCAGTTAGGTCTTTTAATGCTTGGCTGTTTCACTCCTCCGACAACTTTGGGACTTTGTTTGGATTATGCATGCCATTTCTGATCGTCAAAGGTTGTCTCCCTCTCCTCCTGTGTTTCCACGTGTTTTGCCCGCGTTTTCAAATTTGAGATAAAACAGGTCCCTCAAAATGCTTGTGTGGTTTTCCCTGTAACCTGTGCAGCTGCCCAGTGCACAAGCAGCAGAGCTTCCACGTGTTGGGGGGTTTCCCTGCAATTCCCCTGCCTTGGTGCCCAATCAGTGGCCTTCCTCCACTGTCCTCTGGACCAATGGGGCTCCCCCCCCAATTTTTATTCCATCAATTTAATCTTGTTATATCAATATATAATGATAACAATAAGTGTTGGAGGTTCTGTGAATTCCCAGCTTTCCCCTTATATCTCCACAATGGAATGGACTAAAGGTTTACTTAAAAAAAAAAACCATGGAAGCAGAGAATTCACAAGAGCTTTTATACATATTGTTATCATGATATATTGATACACTAAGCTGAAATTTATGATTTGAGAAATAACACCCCCCTGCTGGTAGAGGAAAAAAATGGCCTCTTCAAAAAATGATCAAGGGAAATGGGCTTGTAGGTGGCTATCCTGGCTTTATTGTAACCTTTCCCAAAACTTCAGAGGAAAGCAGGTCTGAAAAAGATTGGAGAAAAGCCAGGGAAACTTTGGGAGGTGCACAAACACACCCTGATACTATGAAGAAGGAAGAAAAAACTGTTTCCCAGCAGCATTGAACCCGGGGCAGAACTCATGCTGAAATTGCCTTTGAAAAGTATATTAACTCTCCTCACCATTAATTTATTTTCAAAATTTGTATAGAATATAGATTTTTGTGTATTCATCTACTTACAGAATCTTCATCTTACCTGCACCTTTAACCATACATTTATATATCAGAAATATTACTTGAAAAAGTATTCTGTTCTAATGCCTATTACAAGTGGATTACTATAATGGAAATACTATCCAATCTGTGTAATAATCTCATGAGTAAATTTGAAGAAAGGTCTTTACAAAGTTCAGTTTACCAGAGTTCTGGTCTGAAGGTCTGAAAATAGTTGTCTAAGGTCCTGAATAGTTTCCCCCTCATTTGATTGAATGGGAATTATAGGGTCCTATGGCAATAACTATGTACAGCTATAAATGTAAGCAGACTGATTCAGAATTTTACCTTCATCATAGTTGTTTGGAAATCACATTGTATGGTAGTTGCTAAAAAATAGTGCATGGAAATCACATTATACAGATTGAATCTAGAAAAAATGATTATTTTTGTAGTATATTTGAAGACTGTTGTGCAGAAGATATAAATGTTGGGAATAACGGGGCTTCTTGAAGAGAGGCTGTTACTCATAAACATGTTGAGATTTTTTTTTTTTGCTAGGTTTGCAACCTTTTTTTATTGATTAAATATCTGTGTGCCTTTAACAGTTGCAGAAAGTCAACAGGAGAAGGGTTTTCCCAACAAGATAATGAAATAATTGGAATAGCTGTATCTGCCGATTTTCTGCCCATCATGGAGTTGCTAAGTCATAGAGAAACAAATAGGGCAAAATAAAAAAGACAACTTTTTTTTGCACTAATATACAGCTGGCAAAACATTAAATGAGATCAATTTGCTTAATTTGCAAAATGGCATAATTTGCTTTATGCGCCTATGAAAATTAGAAGACTGATACTTTTAAAGACAACCTTGTGCAGCAAACATCTTGAAATTGTGCTGAGTAGCATGAAGCCATTTTCAGCTGCTGTAATTAAAAGATTATCAGTCTATTGTTTACAGTCTTGCAAAGAAGCAATGCACCTTTTAAAATGTGCAACAGTCAGTTTGCTGGAGTGTTCCCATGTAGCCTAATGCTCAGATTTTTTATGCTCATCATTAAATTTTTATTGTTTATGTTTATTGTTGATTGTTAATGATCATGAAATTCTATCGGCCTGTGGGGAATCAGCGCCAATTGCGGAAGCATTAGACTGCTGCATAAAATAATTTATGCTATTCCTAAGGGCAATGGAAATAAAGTTCAGAAATAAAGCCATTATGTTTACATAAGGGAGGGGAAATTATATTCTTTCTGGTTTACAGTAGTGAGTGGAGCAAAAACCATTCTGAGAGATGGATTATTGGAATGTAGTTCTAATTGTAGACTTGGCTGAATTATAATACTATGAAGTTATAAATCATGTACTTACTACAGTAGTTTTCCTCCTAATATATATTGATGTAAGGTGAAAAAAGACACCATTAACTATTCTTATTATCCCTTACAACTATGCATAATGCAGAAAAGACTTGGATGAACAGACCTGAAAACAGTGTGGTTTACAGTGCAATCCTAAACTGGTCTACTCAGAATCCTGCTGAAGTGTACTCAATGAGGCTTACTGCCAGGAAAAAGGTTTAACAGCCCATTCCTGAGCTGCACTGGCGGCTGCGCCCAAAGGCCTTTGGAGGCCGGCAAAGGCCCATGCCAGTGCAAGGGCCACAGCGCCAGCATCCAGGAGGCGCACACCGGTGTTTGTGGCCCCAGAGCCGGTGTGCAGGGCTTGACACTGGTCTCTGGCCGCTGGGGGCGGCTTTGCCGGGCCCAAACGTCAGCGGAGCCTGCCGCCAGTGTCCGGCCACTGGCAAAGGCCATGGCGGCAACCTGGGAGGTGTATCCCGGGGCATAACGGCTTCCCGGGAGGTGTTCCCAGGGCATAACAGCGTCCCGGGAGGCATTCCTGGGGCATATCAGCATCCCTGGAGGCGTTCCCAGGGCATTATGGTGCTGGCCAGGGGGCGGGGCCACCAGTAGGCGGCCTCCTGAGCCATTTTGGTTCGGGAACGCCCCTTTCCCCCCCGAGATATGCCACCTTTTAGGTGTTTTTTTTGCGCCGGGCGGAGGTTTCGGCTGGGCCGAAACTACCTCCTTAGGAGGCAGCGCCGCTGCGTTGCCTCATAAGCCCGGTGCAGGCATTCCAGTCAGGAATGTGCTGTTTGGATTGCATTGTAAGTTCCCAAAGAGACACTAATATTTTTGTCCCCAACTTTGTCCCCTGACCTCCAACTTTGAATCTTTAGGACCAGATAATACATTTCCTTTGACACAGATATGTCACTAATTTGGTTTTATGACAACTGACACCAATCACCCCATTGTACCATTTGGACACACTCCTCACATGGGTTTAGACACTGTGCTAAGAGTTGCCCAATCTGGACACTGTCTGTTCTTTTCCCTGAGACTTTGTGCTCTTCCACAGAAGTGCTTGCATTCACTAGCTATCTTTAGAGGCAAATCTCAAGACAGCACCCGTGTAAGGACATAACGAAGCAATGGGTGGGATCCACAGATCTGTTCTAACTGTGGCTCCTTGCCTCTTGCATCAGGCAAGGTGCTTTACAGCAAAAGAAGGCACTTCCATCAGTGGAACCAATCCTTGGGATCCAACCCATTAAATGCAAATATGAGGAACAAAAGTGTGTCGGGGGATGGGGGACAGGACGGGACTAGATAAAGATTTCAAGCCAACAAACGGCATGTTTCACAAGTGTTATTTCATTCCCCCTCAAACACACACACACATTTCCCTGCTCCAAAATCTGAAACAACTTTTCTTTTAAGAAGCCACACAGGAGGTTTGTTGCATTTTGTTACATTCACAGCTAAGCACTGCATGTTTAATTAGGCTTTTAATCCCTTGCCATAAAAGCAACAAAGAATTCTATGACACCTAAAATACTTCCATATGTATCGTGGCATGAATTTACATAGGCAAGAGTATTTCATCAAGTGCTTGACAAAGGCTTTTTGCTTTGAAAGCTAATGTCACAATTAAGTTGTCAGTCTTTAAGTTATCCCAGGGCTTTTCTGTGGAGCTTCCCTGGCAGAAGGCCCTGTCCTCAGACATTGGGCCATTCTTGAAAATCTGTGCCAAAGATTTTAGGCTGGCAAGAGCCTCCAATGGCTTGCAAACATTCCTTCTAACTCCTTCCATATACCCAACCCAAGTATCAAGTGAAAACTAATCATATCACTTGCCTGGTTCCATAAATTGCCCGGGGTCCAAACTAGGCTTGCTATTTTCCCTCTCAGGGTGGAGGATCAGCCACCTCCAGCAGCCCTTTCCCAACACTGCTCATCTGGGTGGTAGGAGAAAAATGAGTGTAATGGTGGGAATTTCAAGCATCCCAACAGTCTGACATCACTTCCTCTGTGACCATAAATTACATCAGTGCATCACTCGCGACCCTCTAGCATTCTGCCATTCTATGGTTTTATGCATTTTATTTTATTTATACCCCACCCTTTCCCAACCAAGTCGAGCTCAGGGTGGCTTCCAGCAATAATACATCACAGAACAAACACATGCCATAAGTTAAAAACACAGAATTTAAAACTGTAAATAACAATTTAGCCTAAAAGATGGTGTTCTAAATTACATACCTACTATATATATAAAATAATTACTCTCAGTGGTGGGTTGGTGCATAACAATGGTGAGCAGGTGACCAACCATGATCCAGAATTCACAGGTCCTCCAATGAGTCAAGACAGGAAGAAGAAAACTAAGGAAAAAGGGAAAAGAACAAAATATGATGACAAGGAGGAAAAGGGAAAGGATGGAAGGGGAGAAAAAGAGGGGAGGAACAAAGGGTGAAGAAGGGAGAGGAGGGAGGCCAACCCTGGCCCTGGTAGAGGACAGCTGGATAGTTCTGGGGCCATGGACCACTAACAGGTTGGTTCCTGAGGAATGCAGGGCTCTCTGGGGGTATATTGGGAGAGGCAGTCCCATAGAAACAAAGTTCCCAGACCGTTTAGGGCTTTGAAGGTAAGTACCAAAAGCTTGAACTTGATCCAGTACTCAATCTGGAGCCAGTGCAGCTGGTGGAGTACAGGTTGTGTATGTACTCTCCATGGTGTCCCGAAGGATCCACATCTCTGCATTCTGGACCAGATGCAGTTTCTGGAGCAACCTCAAGGATAACCCTGCATAGATTGTTACAGTAGTCCAACCATGACCGTAGATCCATGACCATTGCATGGATCACTGTGACCAGGTCAATGTGGGACAGGTAAGGGACCAGCTACCGTGGAGATGAAAAAATGTCATCCAAGTCATATGTGTGATCTGGGCCTCCAATGAAAGGGTGGCATCCAAGATCACACCTAGACTCTTGACAGTCAGAGCTGATACTAGCTGTACCCTGTCAAGAGTGGGGAGCTGAATCCCTTGATCTGAACCACCCTGGCCCATCCACAAGACTTCCATCTTAGATGGGTTCAGTTTCAGGCAGTTCTGTTTCATCCATCCCACCACAGCTTCCAGACACCTGGCCAGCTCTTCTGGGATGGTATCTGGCCAGCTGCCTATCAACAGGTATAGCTGTGTGTTATCTATGTATTAATGGCAACCCAGCCCCAAACTCCTGACTAGCTGGGTGAGGGAGTGCATATAGGTGTTAAAAAGCATTGGGGAGAAGATCACCCCCTGCAGGACCCTACACACCAATAGGTGTCATATTGAGATCCTTTCCCCTGTGCCATCCTCAACCCTGGAGGAATGAGATCAGCCATTGCAAGACTGTTCCACATAATCCAAAGTCGGCAAGGCAGTGGGTCAACAGATATACCTTGTCGAACGCTGCTGAGAGATCTAACAACAGCAGCAGTGCAAACACACCCTGATCCAGGTGTCTGCAGAGATCATCTTTGAGGGCAACCAGCACAATCTCCGTCCCATGGCCAGGTTGAAAGCCGAACTGGAGTGGATCTAGGACTGGTGTGTCTTCCAGGAAGGCCTGGAGCTGCTCTGACACTGCCCATTCAACTACCTTACCCTGGTAGTTGGCCAGATCAAAAGGATCTAGTGCCCATTTCTTTAGCAACGGCTTCACCACTGCCTCCTTCAAAATGCCCAGGAAGACCCCTGAAGTCAGGGAGAGGCTGATTCCAGGGAACCTCGTTCTCCCTCTGCACTGGCCTTAACCAACCAAGATGGGCATCATATAATTTTGGTCAAAATCTAGAGCATTGCTGGCAACACACTGATATCAGTCTGGTTGTGCCAGAAGTGAGGTCAGTGTGTCACCAGTGATGTTACTATAACACCAGCAACCCTCCGCACTCGCTGGTTGCCAGCCTCATGCTCATGCTGGCAACCCTACTCAAAAATGCTGTTTTGTTCCCCTAGTCCCTGTCTTTCTCCCTTGCTTGGCAGCCCTGACTGTTCCTTATTCCAAAGAATCATTCCTTAATTATTTACTTAATTTAGAAATACAGAAATGAGGAGGTGCACTGTGAATGCAAGCAAATTTTAATTACAAGGCTGGTACATACTATGAAAGTACTAATAATATTCCGACACATGTAAGACTTCTTTTTCTTACAGTCTCACATGTTACTTATTTTGGAGCTCACTGTTTCTACACTGTTGGTCATCTAACCTCTACTCTTTTTTTTAGCCACCTAGACACTGCTTCTGCTTCTTGTCTACCACAGCAGTGTGCTCTGTTCCTTCACCTGGAGGTACAGAGAGCTATTCTAAGTTCTACTTATGCCCTCTTGTGGACAACTGTATTTGGCAGGTTTCATTTGGCAGGCAGAGACAGCTTCACACGCATGATGTAAAAGTAGATGACCATGGAAAAACAACTCATTGTTTTCAGAGGCTCCAAGTATAAATGGAACCTTCCAGAAGAAAACAAAAAGCAGACTTATTGACATCTTGGACACCTTTTGCAAGACAAAAAAATGTACTAACATAATTGAAAAATGAAATGGGGAAGAACCTGAATGATCCAAACACCAGTGTTCTGCATACCCTCTTTAATCTTTGGAAATGAAACACACTTGAAGGGGTGAAGTGGCATCATGACTACAAGCTGCACCCAACATACATTCCTTGAAGGTGTGTAATGTTCCTAAATGGGCACACAGTGTTGTTCTTTCCTTCCCCAACATACACATGTTCAGACTCAATGAATATGTTGTGTATGAAAAGGGCTTCAGTGGCTTGAACAAGAAAAGATAAGGGGGCTTTCAGTGCAATCCTAAAGATAATTATTCCAGCCTAAGCCCATTCATTTCAAGCAGGGAATAGGAATCAATGGTCAGTTCTCACAATGGCGGGGTGTGAGCAGTGGGGTGCCTCAGGGATCTGTGTTGGGACCGGTGCTTTTCAACCTGTTCATCAATGACCTGGAGTTGGGGTTAAACAGTGAAGTAGTCAAGTTTGCAGATTACACCAAATTATTTAGGGTGGTTAAAACAAAATCGGACTGTGAAGAGCTCCAGAAGGATCTCTGCATACTGGAAGAATGGGCATTAAAATGGCAAATGAGATTCAATGTGAGTAAGTGTAAAGTGATGCATATTGGGACAAAAAATCCCAACTACACATATACACTGATGGGATCTGCGCTGGCAGCAACAGACCAAGAAAGGGATCTTGGGGTGGTAGTGGACAGCTCAATGAAGATGTCAACCCAGTGTGCGGCTGCTGTAAAAAAGGCAAATTCCATGCTGGCTATAATTAGATGAGGAATAGAGAATAAAACTGCTGATATCATACTGCCCTTGTAGAAATCTATGGTGAGACCACACTTGGAATACTGTGTACAGTTCTGGTCACCACACCTAAAAAAGGATATTACAGAGCTTGAGAAGGTGCAGAAAAGAGCAACCAAAATGATTAGGGGACTAGAGCAACTGTCCTATGGGGAGCGGTTAAGACGCTTAGGGCTGTTTAGATTGGAAAGAAGGCGGCTGAGGGGAGACATGATAGAGGTCTATAAAATTATGCATGGCTTGGAGAGAGTGGACAGGGAGAGGTTTTTCTCCCTCTCCCATAATACTAGAACACAGGGTCATCTGCTAAAGCTGGAGGGTGAGAGATTCAAAACAGATAAAAGGAAGTATTTTTTCACACAATGCATAGAACTCCCTGCCCCAGGATGTGGTGATGGCTGCCAGCTTGGAGGGCTTTAAGAGGGGAGTAGACATATTCATGGAGGAGAGGGGTATTCATGGCTGTTAGTTAGAATGAATATTAGTCATGCTGCTGTCGTGCCGCGCCTGAGTTTCGGCGACCCCCGGGGTCTCTGCCCCAGAGAGGGGTGCGGGCGGGGGAGCCTCCTCGGCCTCAGACCAGTCCGAGGGGGAGACAGAGCTCTCTCCTCCCTCGGACGTTGCCAGGTTGTCGGCCGACCCACGCTTGGCCAGCACGCCACCCCTTTCTGGCTTCCTCCCTGGCCTCGGCTCCCCTCTCGCCTTTTATCCTTCCCCCGGACAGAGAGGCCCAGCCCCTTCCCTCCTCCCAACCCTTTTCGCGTGCTCCCCCGGGCTGCGCAGCCGCTCGTGCGGCTCTAGCGGGATCTCCTGCACCTGCGCCGGCTCTTCCCCGCCCCGCCCGCGCCCTCCCGACCATCAGCTGGGGAGGGGGGCGGAGTCCGGCGGGCCGCGTCATTCCGGCCGCGTCGGGTCCTGTGGCTCCTGGCCCATCTGCGCCTTCTCCAGGTGGCCGCGCTCCGTCCTGCCGGCTGCCTGGGGAGAGAAGGGAACCGGCGTTGTTGACCCCCTGATTCCCCCTGGAGGGGCCGAGCGATCCGGCGAGCTTCCTCCGCCCACCCCGTGAGTAGACCGGAGCCCGGGGCATTGGAGGCGGGGAGACAGCGGCATGGGAGCCAGCCGGTAGGCCCGTCCCGGGACAGCTGCATACTTATTCTCTCTAGTATCAGAGGAGCATACCTATTATTTTGGGTGCGGTGGAACACAGGCAGGATGGTGCTGCTGCACTAGTCGTTTTGTGGCTTCCTAGAGGCCCCTGGTTGGCCACTGTGTGAACAGACTGCTGGACTTGATGGGCCTTGGTCTGATCCAGCAGGGCCTTTCTTATGTTCTTATGGAGTAACTCTGAACTGGAGTGTGCTGTTTGTCTAGATCTCTACATGTTTCCCGAGTAGTGTTGAAATACAACTGAAAAATGCCGGAAAAAAACCCCAGAATGCTTGAAAACAATATCAAAAACATGCTTTTGAATAGAACTGAGACAACAAACAAGACAAAAACCCTTTAGAATTCATCGTATGTATTTAATTGCTTTAAAATTAGTTGAGTAGGAGGCACAAGTAGAAATTAGGATGCTTTTTAAACAATATCACAGTAGTTTAACTGTATAATGAGAAGAAAATTACATTTGATCTATTCTGTTAAACACAAATGATAAAGTTACAGAATTCAAGGTGAGTAAAGTATTGGCAACAGTAAAATGTCATATCTGTGATTTGGAAGCTTGAACACTGCTGCTTAGTGAACAATTCTGGCTCAATTATGTTGAGAAAGGGAAGAGGGCAAACACCATTCCCTTTTTCGAACCACATATAATTATTTAGAAATGCCTATATCTCAGATTTCAAAGTGCAAAAAAGTAAAAACTAGAGTTGTGCATATTGATATACCTAAAATGAACCTAAAATTAGCCATTTCAGCACTATTCAGTTTTCGGGTAACTTTACTTAACTCTGTCCATCTTGCTTCTTCTCTTTTTGCTGTTAGGAAGAGTCACTACCTGATGGCTGGTTCATCAATCTCTGTCTCTCACATCTTTCTGATGGCTTTTCTAGCTCCTGCACAATCTACACCTGCAATCAAAGAAGCTGCTAATGAGGTGAAAAAACAGGACTGTACCAATTCAGGTAAAAAAAATGTTTTTTCCAAGATCCCCTAGTCCAGTAACTCCATATAAATAGAAAACCAGCACAGTATGCAAAAGGCTAGGCTAACTTTCATCCCTGATATACTAAGTATTTCCAGGGAGTTTTTATATACGGAGGATTAAAAATGAGACACCCCCCACCCCTGTTATACTGAAGTAATAACATTCTGCTGTAGGGTTGCCAAATATGTGTTGAGAAATTCCTGGAGATTTGGGAAGTTGAGCCTGGGGAGGATGGAGCCTGGGGAAGGGGAGCTCAGCAGGGATGTGAGGCCATCGAGTCCACCCTCAGAACCTGCCAGCAGCTAACAACAAGCTGAAGTCTAGGGGAGCAAGGATATGGGGGTGTTGACACAATGACATTATGTCACTTCCTGGGAATATCTCCCTAGACAACAGCAGAAACTCTATGATAGAAATATAAAGTTTCCAGTAATTTCTAGAGAGGCATAAAATCATGTCCAGGTTTTCCCCAGAAGTGCCATAATGCTGTCAAGCCAACTATTTTACTTAATTTTTCTTGCATCCAATGGGAGCTTACAAGTGGGTAACTGATAACCCTATATGGAGGCTGCATTTGCGAGCTGGAAACCAGGGGTGCAGAGGCTTACTGTCCTGATGCTTCCCCCCACCCAAATCCCTGTGTTGCCACCCACAGGAGGAAAAGACACCAGTCTGGAGAGCCAGGAAGAATCTTTGTTACAGTGTTAGTGAGTTCGGTGTCAAAAAACTCCAAGAAAAGTTACCATTTTGTATGCTGTTTTACAACAGAATGCAGCAAGCTGAGCAGTTTCAGATCATTCCTACTGAAATCGCTTTCTGTTCCTCTTTGTCCTTTTTTTCCCTTAAAAAAAAGAAAACCCATTACACTCCACTTATCAGATACCTTAGGAACCTTTCTGGGACAGTCTGCCCTTGCTAACTATTTAAAAGCCTGTTTTGAAAACTTGGGAGACAACTGAGTTATGAAATAGCCACATATTATAAGACAGGCAAGAAAGAATATCCTGACATTTATTTTCAGGACAGCTGTTTTCTTTCACAGGCACATTTCCCTTTCTTATAGATGGATAGTTATTTTAACTGAACATCTAAATTTCATTTCTATACTCCTCTATTCAAATACATTTTTAAACTATTGTGACTGCATATTTCTGATCTGTGTTGCTTCTTGATTAGAGCATAAATCACAGTACAACTGACAACTGCATCTGTACATTCTTACATCCCATGTGGTATTGTGGTTAGAATGGCATACTAGGATCTGGGAGACCCAGGTTCAAATACTCAGCTCGCTGGGTGACCTGTGGGCCATACACAATCAAACTAACCTACTCCCCAGAGTTGTTGTGAGGATGAAATGGAGGAAGGAACGGTGGTATAAGCAGACCATAAAACCTCTAAAAAGATAGAACTCTTTAGTTTAAAGTCTGGATGAAGAGAAACATTTTCACTTGGAACCTAAAGGAGAGCAAAACAAATGCCAGGAGAGCCTGAAGGAGGAGGGCATCCCAAAGGCAAGGTGCCACCACCAAAAACTCCTGTCTCTGATTCACTTGCCACCTGCCATACCTATGAAGAACACAAAGGCTTGAGAAGAGGATCTCAACTGGTGGGTTAAACAATAGGGAGGAGACTGTCCTTCAAGTATGCCGGCCCCAAGCCGTTGAGGGTCATTACCAATGTTGCAACCAGAATGCTGGGTTTGGTGATGTTTGGCCTTAACTTGTTCTCTAACATTCTTAGACTAAACAATGATGAATTGTGTTTTGATTATACTGCTATTCTTTTTTACCACTGAGAAGCTACAATTTGCAGGACTTTCATTCTGGAGTTCTTTTATTTCAAGAAGATTATTCCAGAGCCCATGCCTTGAGAACTGTAGCTGTACATGCTTCCTGTCTTCTGGTGGTGTTTTTCAAGACATTTGTCCTTGCCTGAAAATCTGTAATGTATCATCTGCTTAAAATTCAATGGAGCAAAGAGAAACAGAGAAACAGTTAGTAAAAAAAAAAAAAGATATATACCCAGAGAGAAAGGTCGGCAGAGAGTAGTAGTTCTGGCGAAGCACATGGTTCCATAGCCTTGATAGTTACTTATCTGAGCAGCTATGATATGTCTGGAAGGGAAGTGTAACTAAGGAGAAATAATTCATCAGTATCTGCAGGCAGCGGAAGAAAAAGATAGTTCCAAATGTTCAAACATGCTGTTCCATTTTGATCTCGAAGTTCTGGTGTATCCTTTAAATAAGGAATTCATTTAATGTACATCTGTTTTGATAAAATACATTGGAACTAAAATAGTTCCAAAACGAACTAAAGTCTCCCAAAATGAATCAACTGTCTCTATTTCTTTACTGTATAAGGTTGATGTGGTTGATGTTGTGAAATGATCTGGGTCAATGAAGAATCAGATACTCATATCACATTACTGAAATAGTTATAGAGTCATAAAGACTCATATTATATATTTGTGGATTGTTTGCTTTGAAAAAATCTAATGATTCAATGTAACCTTAAGTAAAGGTAGCTCAGAATAAAAAAAGAGAGAGATGCATTCAGGTGGCAAAGAGTGAAATGCCACTGTCAGGCAAGGAACTAAGCTTTCCATGAAAGTCTTAAATGTCATAAGCAATCACTCACTGTTAGTTGAACATGCCTAATGTTGTGCAATTTAGGGCTAAGTTTGCTGTATCAGTGTCTGTTGACTAAAAAGTATTATCACTGGACTTTCATCTCTAAACCCACCTTGGCTTCTCTGAATACTCAATGAGTCACAGGTACATCACCTAACAAATATATTGGAATACTTGAAATGTCATATGGGTCTCTAGATCAAGGCTCTCTGCATTTTGTCTGTAGGGGTTGCAGAGATCTGCTGGGGTCCTGGCCTTTCCCAGCTGCTGTTGTTCACTGCAGACCACATAATTCTGTGGCCATCCTGCTGCATTGGTTGCTGGGCCCAGAGGTCACCCATCATCTTGGCTGCCTCCAACCTTTCCAGGTTTACCCCTGCCATGGCGCTGACCCTCACCACCACCACGCTGTCCTTCCCAGTCATGGCTCTTAACTCCTCAGTCACAATGTGCCCTCCGGTCGCAGCCTCCTCTCGTCACCCCTTGCTGCTCTCAGGGTTGACTTTTAATAGTACTGCCCAGCCATCCTCCTCCTACTCTCCTGTTGGCAGTGACCTCCACTTCCAACTTTATCATGTTTATTTCTTACCAAGCCAAAGGAGGCGACCAGCTGCCAGTTGGGCCCCATGGGGTGGGTTTGCCAGCTATAGTCAGTACAGTCCTGATATCTGTGATCGTTTGGGGATGGATTTACAGATTTGGTGTTGCATAGTCTGTTAAAAAACACCCAGGCATCTTTTCTCTCACTGGAACCTGACTCTCCTCTTCTGACACTACTGCCATCTGTACTGTTTTCCTTCCCCCCTTGCCTTGATGACTCCAGTCACATCCTCCTAGCCAGGACCAGCCCATATTTAGTGCCAATGCCACTGATAATTCAACACTAAATAGTCATTCTTCAAATCTCTGTTCTGTTGGGAACCTCCATGTTGCTGAGTTACCTTGTGCCCCTTTTCTGTCCTACACCGTCAGCTTTCATATCATACCATGATATTTGGGTCATTGTCTTGCCTTTAGTCCAGCATTTTCATCCTACTGACATTTTAATCTACAGCATCTCCTACCAACCATTCCATAGCTTCCCCTATTTTATCTATTTCTCTCTCTGAGATTACCATTATGCTGGGCGTTTGATTGTTTATTTAAAATATTTCTTCTCTGTGGTTCTGAAGTTTCACACCTCAAGATGGCTAACAATCACACTTAATAAGGTAACTAGTTAATTTTTTTCTGAAAAACCAACCAACTAAAGCAAGACTATAGCTCAACTGCTTATCTGCAAATCATTTGTAAATTATGATATACATTTTCATTAGATGTGATTTTCAGATTATGTTCATTTTAGTGATTTAACATAATGTTCTATTTTAAAGCCTTGATAATGTAGCGACATGAAATTTGTTGGATTTATTATTTTCTATTTCAGAAATTGGGCATAATTTCTTTAAAGAGACAGAGAGAGAGAGAGAGAGAGAGAGAGAGAGAGAGAGAGAGAGAGAGAGAGAGAGAGAGAGAGAGAGAGAGAGAGAGACCTGCAGGCTGTGGCTTTCAAGTGTTGGCTATTTTAGCCACAAAGACTTCTTCACTTTGTCCTTCTCTTGGTCACATTGCAGCCCTTTCACCTCTCTCTGCTGCCAAAATCAAAGAGGAGAATGGGATGAGAGGAGGTCCAAGAAGAGACTATTTAACCCTTTCCTCCTCTGCTGTTCTCCTTCTCAAAAATGTCAACCCTGAGCCACATTTCCCCTTGCTGGGGAACCTTTAGATGCTGGTATTTCCCCCCAGTGAGAGTATAAAGAGTTATATGGTGGCTTTTTAAAATCTAGAAAATGGTATGGAAGGACATTTTTAAGAGTCCAATGCTATTTTCCTCATTGGAAAAAACAACAACAACCCCAGCAGCTGCATTAAGGAAAGAAGGAAACATAACTTTTAAATTTAACATGAAAGACAATGTACTGTGTAGTCTGATCCTAAGGTCTTTTACAGTCTTGTGGACCTGCTGTTTTGGAAACCAAGTTCTTGGCCAAGCTCAGTCTCAGCTTCCTTTTCCAGCTGGACAATTTCCGGGTCTTGTGTTCCTGCCACTCCTTTGGTGGCAAGAATGGAACATATTTAATCCCCTCTGGTTTCTTACTTTTCTTTTGAATACCATTTCCATCCAAATTTGGATGCTAAGCTTCTAGACTTGTTATGTCAAGCATTTTGCTAATGTTGCTCTATGAAGTTCAGTGTGCATGGATGGTACTAATTTGATCATTAATAACAATAAAATATAATGTATCAGGTGAGAGATAGGTAGCAATACTTGACACTCAGCCTGTCAAGTACTCCTGTGGATGGGAGAAAGCATCATGAAAGCAAATTTACAATATGGATACCCTGAGAGGAGAACAAGGTTCTATCAAGCACCAAACCCTGGTCAAACCTGTTGCTAAGAATCCCACAGATCTTCCCTGTTTCCTTAAATTCCTCCTTCTCCCTAACCTCTTGCCATTTATTACACAGTTTACTTCTTAGTGTGCCTCACAAATTTGATGATGGAACACACAATAACAACAGTAGCACTTGGCTGTGTCAGAAAGCAGGTTTAGAATATTAAAGCCTGTCTTTGAGATGTAATCCCTTCTCTGCGAGGTTCTGGTTGAGGTTAATGTGACATAAGCTCCACAACTATCCTTTCTAAGTCACCAGCTGAGCAGTGAAGAGTATTAAAAACAGCTTTATTTGATCCTGGCTGTTGGTCTATGGGGAGAACAAATAACAGGGGATTAAAGGAAAGAGTGTACTGAAAGAATTTGGCAGGAAAATCTATAGCTCAAGGATTAGGTAACTGTCTCTGGTGAAAGAGAAACAACCTGGATGTGTCTTTTTGATAGCAAAAAAAAAAAAAAAAAAAAGCAAGAGGGGCTTCTCCATCTAATTTTATTCATTGAACCTCATAAGGTCATCCCAGTAGCCAAGTTTAAAACAAATAGCTCAGCCACTGGAGAAAAGTAATATCCAGACCAAACGAAAATGCTTCATTTTCACTCTTGCACTTTCATGCCCAATTGTTCCTTGCGTAGGAAATGGTGAGAAAATTGAGGTTTTATCATAGGCACCTCTGGATAAATGCAGAGCAAGTTCACAACAAGAGGAAGGAAAAAAGGTCTTTTTAACAGAGGTATTGAAGCTGTTCTGTAGATCTGTCCTTGGCCTTTTATGCAAGGCTGTTTCCCTTGCGGTCACCCCCTCCGAGGACTTCGGGGCCTTTGTTTTGATTATGCATGGCGTTTCTGACTGTCAGAGGTCACCTTGCCCTCCTCCTGTGTTTCCCCGCATTTTGCCCACATTTTCAAATTCGAGATAAACAGGCCCCTGAAAACTCTGGCAAAACGTGGGGAATTGTAGGGGGGAGAACGAAGCGACCTCTGACCGTCAGAAACGGCATGCATAATCAAAACAAAGACCGCAGTCTTCAGAGGGGTGGTGGTGAGTGAAACAGCCATGTATAAAAGCCCTTTGTAATTTATTGTTTCCTACAGGAAGAGACTGCTTAGAACTTCCAGCCAGTCAAGAGTAAGTGGTGGAACCACCATACAGCAAGTATTTAAATTGTTCTATATGAAAGGAATGGATGCAGATATGCAGCCTAGCAGGAACACACACTTCAAAGTACTAGAACTTTTTAAAAAAAATACTTAAAATGCTTGTCCTTCTGATTTGTTGATAGGGCAGCATGAAATGAAATTATGCTTGTGGGCAAAAGAAGCATCTGGTTTAATTGAAGATACTGGCCTGTCTTGCAAAAGCTTGATCAAGGCTTCCTGCCAGCTATTCTAGTATGGTATTTAAATAATCTGATAATTCCTTTGCAAAAAAACACACACACACATTAGAAAAATTAATAAAATGGCTCATAAGCAATATTTTGATTATCCACTGTTAATGAGTGATACCACTCTGAAGTAATTTAAATGATGCAATGATGCATACCATAACACATCATTTTTTTAGGAAATAAAAAGATGGCATAAGCATTTGTTACCCAAACACTGTTTTCTTTCTTTCTCCCTCCCTATTGGTTAGGGTTCTCCAGCAGCCACTATAGCATTCAAGATCAAAATAAGTAATTTACCAGACAGAGGCTAAGTTTGCACCTTAAATGCATACACCCTCTTTCTGGGCTTCTTGGAGGCCAAAATGGTTCTGGTAAGAGTCCTCTCCCCCACTATGTCCCTTTCTTGGAGGGAAGCCTGACTGTGGCCAATTGTGCAGTGGTGGCTACCTCATTCACCCTGCCTGGGCAAGTTGCATGGTGATACTGCATCTGGGTGCTGCATGATTGGGCAGGCAAGGTGGTTGCTGCACTCTTGGTGAGTACACTTCTTTCCTACATAGGAACAGACAGTGATGGAGTGTACGGAGAGTAGAAGAGAAGAAGAAGTGTCAAGGTTCCATTAAAGTTTCTGCTTATGGTAGCCATTTCAAGAGATAATAATCATAATTAACTTGGCTGCTTTCTATTGCATAACCTCACAGTTATAGAATGGGAATTTACTTTAGTAAAATCTAAAGTAAAAACTAGCATAAATCTGTGTGGTAGTGGAGTTAATAAGCCATGGAAACAATAACAATCTATGGTTGATTTCACACATACACACACACACACACACACACACACAGAGAGAGAGAGAGAGAGAGAGAGAGAATAAATCAAAATGGTTGCATTTAATGCCATTGGCAGAAGAGGAGAACCTAAGACATGCAGCATAATCGCACCATCATGTGCAATTTACAATAGACTTGAAAGTAAGATTAGGGCAAGAATTTCTCTGCATTGAAGCTGAAGGGCATCAGGAATTCAATTTTCTCTTTAAATAGAAAAGGAGTCAGAGGAGGCACCCACATGGGAATAGCAATGGTTTTAGAAAATGACTTGAACAATAACTGCAATGGCTAGGAGAAAGTATCTCTGTAACAGCTGCCGTTTAGTGACACAAAGATAGCATGATTCTACTGCCACCATGCTATCAAACAATCAATTGATTCAGGGCCCAGTTCCCAAATGTTGACAAGAATGAAACTGAGAGCTGATCTCCAGACAATGGATTGCTTCTGTATGTGATGATTTTTTTAAAGAACTTGCTGATTGCATTCAATATGTTTATCTTGCAACATCATCTAATTACTACATTGAAATATTAATATTAGGAAGAGGGTTTGACTAGAAGGATATGTTTGAAGTTGCCAGTCAACATAGGTCACTTTAAAGTATTTTACATCATATCATAGACTAATACTGGACTGTATACAGTCCTTTTTGTCTTGCCATAGCAAGGTTTATCTGCAGTTTGGTTTGTAATTTTTTTTTCAAGTGGCAAGAAATAGGTATGTTCCACCTTTAATGCTATATCTCTTCTCTAGATTTTGTGTTAAATGAATGGAAAATAAAATGTATGTTCATGCTTGCTGTGGCAAAATGGATATACTTAGAACTAGGGTAGTGCAATTTTTTGGGTAAATTCCAGATTTGGGCTTATTGGGCCTGGTTTTTTGGGTAAACCCAAAATAAGCCAAATACCCATACTGGTAAATATGGGTATTCAGCTTATTTCCAGGTTTACCAAAAAAAATTGAGCCCATTATACATGGATTATTTTAAGCTCCTATGGGGACATTTTTGGAGGTAGAGTCCCCAAATTTGCAGTATGGCTGCAAAGGACTTTTCTTAGACGGTCACCAAAGTTTGGTGAACTTTGGGACAGGGGGTCCAATTTTATGGGCCAGCAAAGGGGTCACCCTCATCCTCCAGGCATTTGTGAGCCGAGCTGTCCATTGGTTTTCAGGTTCAAAAGTTCAGCATTGCCAAGGACTGGCAGAAAGAGCCAATTGGCAGGCTGATGCCTCAAAGTCTGGGGGCTCCCTTCGTATCTGGGGCACATAGCACAATGTCCATGCAAATTAGCTTCCAAACTTAGGAAAACAGCTTAAATGCAAGAAAAATAAGGAATGGGAAAAAAAATCTTTTGGTGACAAATGACATCCTGTGAACAGTCCTTTATTATAGTCATAAAAATCTGATTCCAAGAGATGTTCATGGTGCGGGGAAACAAAGCTTCTACTCAGGGCAAACACTGGTGATGAAAAAAAACATTGTTAATGACCAATAATAAACCAGACACGTTTCAGCCTGTATGGCCTTCTTCAGTGGTCATGAATACAATTACAATTATTATAAAGACACATCCAGAAATACATGTAAAAAGTGTGCTATAAAGCAATAACCTAAATGTGTATGTGGGGAGAGAAAATATAAAACTCATTAATATCACCTCTGTTATTACTTCAATAAAAACATTTTAAATTCACCAATTAATATTTTACCAGAATTGATATACTGCATAAAGTTTTTGTTGCTCAATTGTGCTTTATAAAGATTCTATTTCATTTAGAATCAGACAGATATTTTTGAGCTTTCTTTCCCAGCTTGTAAATTCATGCATACCTGTTGCTAATGGCACATTATCTTGCTGGCCTCTGACATTTGTAGTCATCAGCGCTAGCTGCTTCCACATTCAGACTTGCTTTCTAAAACAGGTAATGCAAAATCTGAAAACAAGAAAAGATTTTAGATGGATGGGAACAACCACCACATAAAACGTTTGCAAGAAACAACTGAGCGAATGGACCCAAACAGAAGAAAGCACTCCACAAACCAAATGCTGCTTAGTGTGGTGGTCTGGTAAGTAATTCACATCAATATAAAAAAAATCAAAGAGATCAAGGTAAAGATTACACCAAATTTGCACATGTGTTTACAAAACAGCTGACTGAAGATGATGAAGTTTCACATTAATCAATTAGTGTTTCATCAAGACTAGCAGAGCAACATTAAGTAAACTCTGTGCATATGCAGATATGCTTATAAAGAAACTCTGTGCATAAATAAGCTACATTTGGGTGGCTGGTCTGGTGAATGCTATCCAAGCATGTACAAGATTTATTTTACATTAAAAGCTGGAGGGAACACATGAATATATTTTGAAACAGGGGCCAACTTTATTATGGAACACGGCCATCCATTAGTGGCTCAGTTGTATAGGAAACAGACTTCTAGCCTATAAGAACATTGCCTGGGCAGCAGAGGCAACACCAAGTACTTTCCCGATCAGTTGCCCACTTTACATCACTCTTTACTTTGCAGATAGTGTCTATCCAACATATTTTTAATTTGTGGACAAACCATCTCTAATGAAACATTTGACTTATACAATATGGGAGTCCATTTTCAATGCACTTTAACAATCATTTGCAAGTGGGCTTTGCCATTTCACATAGTAAAATCCAGCTGCAAAGTGCATTGAAAGTGGATTGAAAGTGCATTACTCAGCCTTTGTGAAAGTGCCCAATATGATTTATTAAAATAATTGCTATTAGAAAGATTGTGTTACGTCTAGGACTTTTTGATATAATGTCTGTCAAAGTTTGTGTCTGCCCATTTCACCAAACTCCATTCCATATATAACGTTGGTAACATTATCTATTTTGTTCAGAAACCCTATTTCATAGATGCTCTTGTACCAGAAGATGGAGCCGAAGAGCCTAAATTGAAGATCTTTGTAGCACAGTAAAAAAAACACCCTTGACCAATCATTACTTGAGCTTTTTATTTTTCAATAAAGAAAATAAGGCAATTCCTTATTTTGAAATATCACAACTTTAAAAATGGCCACCTCAGAAAGAATAAGATAAAATGCAGAGAATGAAATAATGTAATTAAACTACTGAATTTATATTTTAAGAGACTGTTAAATATATAGTACATGAAATTAGTAAATGGTGAAAATTATCACAAGCTAAGAGAAATATAAGCTTGGAGGCTATGAAAGCAATATTATATTATGGCAATCAAATTACTTACAGTATAGAATATGTGACATTTAAAGGACTTGCCCAAATGAGAATTGGGCCTTAATATAATATTGGAGTAATAAAACTTGCAGCCTTGGTTCTTTTTATGTATTTATGCAAATGACATCTTGAGCCAAAAGGAAAGGTGGGTATAAATGTTTTAATATATATATATATAAAATCCCACATGCCATATTCTTGAAACCCCATGACTCCAGCCTTTTGAAGTTATTCTGTTATAAAGTATTTTTTCATGTTCTGTATGTTTTATTTATTATGCTAGACTATCATGGACCCCCCAAAGGTATATATATTATTATTATTCATCAAAACAGCAGTTCAAATGGGTTAAAGGGGTATTAGATAGCACTGAAGACATGAGGGAAAGGTAAGAACCTTGTCAAATGCTTAAATGTTATCAGTGATGGTACCAAGCAAATATGACTTGGATAGGGAAAAGGGTGGCCATCAGTGATGGCATGATCTCACTTCCAAGAAAATCTGTTGCCCCAATGGTATTTTTTATAATTTTTGTTTTTCCCCACCCCTTTCTGAGTGATGGCTGCAAACTGGATTCAGAAACAGGGTCCTGGCAACCCTGATCTAGGAAGAGGAGAAAGAGCAGTCCTCTGGTAAACAGTAGTCTTGGAAGATGGGGCTTCAGGAGAAGTGCTTGGATGATCCTCTTGACTGACAGGAGAAATTCCTGTAGGAGAAAGCAGCCTATCTGATATTCAGCCACCAATTTAAGTTTTAAAGTTTAAAAAGTATGTTAGAATTGAACTGGAAACAATCTTTTTATGCTGAAGTGATAAGCTAATGGTTGGTGGGCAGCATTGTGTCATTCTAACCACCTCCTTCTTCACTTGTTGAAATTCTGGAACACTTACAAAATCATAGCTGATGTGCTATCAAAAGCTACTTTGGGCTTATGCATCTGTAAGCAACACTGGTTTTAAGGGAGCCCTAAGATGTAAATATGTTCTTACATATTTACAACCGTATCCCAAACTGAATGAATACCAGTTCCATAGCTCCATAAATCCTTATCTAGTCAGTTGTTCACTGACCTTAATTCCAAGGTCAACAAGTTAAAATTATGGGCATGGTTTCTACACAGTTGGAGTGGAGCTGTGGGGCATAAATGTCAACTTCCCCTTTCTCCCTCCTGCTCCCTCCTCCCCCAAATTCTGCCCCTGTGGGTCCATGGACCCTCCAGGAACACCAGAGGTGTTGAAGTACTCAGAGGGTTTATTGGTAAAACTTGCCCCCCCTTTTTTTCCTTGCAAGCAGAAGTACCTAGCATAAGTGGAAAACAGGGTCAAGATCCAAGTCATGGCTTCTTTGTGTAGTATCAGATAAGGAAAAACAACAACACCTGTGCTTCCTTAGTTTGAAACTTCTAGTGGCTCATCGCAAGTTTATCAGAGTTTGTTCTGTTCCTGTACCATACAGTTATCCACTTTTACAACTGAAGCAAGCCCCCCATTACTACATTGTGACTTCATTATTGTCAGCAGTAGCATTCATCCTTTTAAATTGTTTTAGTGACTTTTAACAGTAAAAGAAGCATCTAGCCACAAAGGGGAAGGGATAACACATATTAGACATCACTAATGTGCAAAATGCTTCCATGTGTGGTGGCTGCCTGAGGTTTCCACACTTACAAACCACTTTGAATTAGTTTCTTTCAGGGCTTTCAAATTAGTCCTAATAGTTTCATTTCCCCCTACCTATGCTCAGCCCAGGTATTTTAAAGCTTCTGTTTTCTTTTGTCAAATCCTTTTCCTATTTAAAAAAAATTGCTTAAAATAAAAGTATAAGAGCAAACCTGATTAATATTCTTGCTAGCGTTTCATATGCTGAATCTCTTTTCAGATATTATTAAAAAGTCACTTATCATTGCCCTTCTGTCCTTGAATGCATTTTTATAAGTGCTTCCTTTCTCTCAGCACAAAAGAGGGAAAGACAGAACTGCTTCTACCAATAGCTCCCACCTCTAGCATTGTGCTGCTGGTGTGAAGTATTAGCTTGGGATGCAGAAATGTTTTCTTCTGAACTCTTGAACATACCCCAGTGTAACCTAACCAGTGTGTCTATACTACTCTATTTCGGGGCAGGAAACCAAGTAGTACAAATCCAGAGTTTACTGTGATTTGTATTACTAATTTTTAATTGTATTACTAATTTGTATTACTAATTGTATTACTAATTTGTTCACAGAGTCTAGGAGTCTTTTCTCCTAGACTCTGTGGTATACATAAAGTCCACCCTCTGCAGCTATCAGTTCCTCCAGCGGAACTGATCTTTGTAGACTGGACATTAGTTGTAGTCCCAGAAAAACCCCAGGCCCCACTTGGAGGTTGGTAACCATATGTCAAGAGACTGGTTTGCCTATCAGCCTCTTGTCATAGAATCATAGATCACAGAATCATAGATCATGCAAGCTTCTCTTTCTCTGAGAACTCAAAGTCATGCTAAGTGCAGTTTCAGAGAACAAGATAAAGAAGGCAGGGAGTTGACCCAGGTGACAGTTAGACCATTAGGTTTTGCAGTTGCAAGGCCAAAGAACCCCAGGAGGTAGTTTTGCCTACATATTCCATCTCGTTAGAGCAAGGACCCACAGGTGGGTTAAGGTGCTTGCTTTATGAGGCCCTGTACTGCTGTGAGTATATGAACTCATGATGGCAATACACCTGATTGGTTTAGGTCACTTGGTTAGCTATATACCTGATTGGTCAAGTTATGTAATTCATTATACATTGGTCAACTAGAATCATGCCAATGTGGGGTTGTTCAGCATAAAGGAAGATCTTCCATTCTCATCTTTACCCTTTGTCTGGATTACACTTTTTTTGGGACAACTCTTGTTTTTGGCCAAGCAGTCCATGTTGGCTGGAACACCTGCTTTGGACTTTGAAACTCTGCTTGGTTTCAGAATTATCAGGTAACAAATGGAGTTAGAGAACCAATGCTTGTAAATGTGATTAGGTTACATATTTAGCTATTAATATTTTACCCTTGCTGTTTACTGCTCTTATATTGTATATTCTTGCACATCCCTTTAATAAACCTTATTAATTATACTGGGTGGTGTTCTTGGTTTTTGGGGCTTCAATCTGAATCCAGTACTTTAGCTTTATTGGCTACAGCTACCAGAGTAATTGTTTTTTGGAAGTCAACATAAGCATCCTACCTTGCAAGGCTGACTTCATGATCTTAGACCCAGGAGGGCTAGAGACTTAGGCTGCACTCCTGAAGGGATCTCCTTAGGAGCTGGCATGACCCTGTGCCAGTGTAGGTGCCACTTAAGTGGCACCTATGCCAGCATAGGGGCAAACATGCCATGGATGTCCGGTAGCCATGGAGCTCCGCCAGCCCCCACTGCCAGTGCAGCCACTCCGGGAACTAAATCCCAGAAGAGAATACCCGTGCTGGTGTGAGGGAGGCGTTCCCAGGGCTTCCTGGGAATGGAGCTGCCTTTGGGCAGCTTCCTAACCCCATTTGCCCCAGGAACATCCCCTTGAGCTGTGGCGTGGCTTCGCCACACTGTTCAATGGGGCATTTTCCCCATTTTGTTTTATTTTTATTTATTTTTAACTGTTTTTCCCTCTGCAGCGGCCGGGAAACCTCAGAGGAGGAGCATACAGCCAATTTTAAAACCGGGGTAAAAAAGAATTGTTTTGGCTTGTCATCTAAAAGAGTAAGGTAGGCACCAAACCAGTTTCAAGGAGCAAGGCATTCCACAGGGGAAAAACCATGGGCCACTGATAAGCTCTCTTCTATTTAAGGATATTCAATAATATTACAGGAGAGTCCATATTCAGTGGTATTTCCAAAATAGTGATCCTTGCAGATGTCCTGAAAACTTGCACCTTTTTAATTTGAGTGTGACATAAGAGTTTCTAAGTTTCCCTTATATGGGAAATATTTTGATTTGTTTATTATCTGTTCTTATCAGTGAAGCTTCAGTGGAATTTTAATTGAACGTTATAAAGGTCCGTGTGTCTCCAGTTTGAAGATAACTGACTAGAACCTATCAACTTCTGGTGAAGAAATTTATACTGAGCTTTGTAGATCTGAATTGGCATTGCCAATGGAATCTGCATGCTGAACAGTTTTTGGTGGGAATTGCATGGTGGTTCTGATACAGCACTGCCAAGAGAGGTTTCATCTCCTACAAATGGATCTTGCTGATTCACTCCTCAAACTCTGCGATGTTGAGGTGTGAAATTCTTGCTGACCTCAAGAGAGAAGGGATCACTTGGATTGAGTGGAGGAATGGCTGTCTCTATGAGGGATGAGGCCCATTGGGCACAAAAACTAATGGAAAGGAGAAAATGTGAATCAAATGAAGAAAAGGAGGTGAGAAATCCAAGCTAATTGCACAGATGAGGTGATTGCATCAGAGGCCTGCTGGAGCCTTGTTGCTGAGGCAAATTAACTTTCAGTAGGGATGCCAGGTCCCTCTTTGCCACCAGCAGGAGGTTTTTGGGGTGGAGCCTGAGGAGGGTGGGATTTTGGGGAGGGTGAGAACTTCAATGCTAAAGAGTCCAATTGCCAAAGCGGCCATTTTCTCCAGGTGAACTGATCTCTATAAGTTGGAGACCAGTTGTAATAGCAGGACATCTCCAGCTACTACTTGGA
The DNA here is from genome assembly GCF_029931775.1 of Euleptes europaea. NCBI lineage: Eukaryota > Metazoa > Chordata > Lepidosauria > Squamata > Sphaerodactylidae > Euleptes > Euleptes europaea. Next base: position 29,835,671 of record NC_079320.1, on the reverse strand, counting down.
GGTTGGCAACCCTAACTTTCAGTGATGGAGAGAAACTATCAAAGGAAAAGTGGAAATTGTGAAGTGAAGAGAAAAGAGGAATTGAGAAGAAACACAGATGTGATTTTGGAGGTGCTGCTGAAAAAAGAGCTCCAGTAACATCTGCTGCTAACTCTGTGTCTCTCCCCCCTCCCCACACACTTCTATGGCTTCCGACACATTTTCTATGCTCTCTCATTAACAATACCTATGGAAATATGTCAAAATGGATTAGGTAGAAGGTGAGACTGAACCCTTTCTCTCTAACATGGCAAATTGCTTTTGAAGAAAGATTGCTCCCATTGATAAACGGGAAACACTTTAACTAGGCTACAACCAAGACCCATAAAATGTTAGACCAGAGCATTTAAAATCCAGTTTTATAAAAATAGGTTTCAGGTTAGTTGTTGGTAGCCATTAGTCGAAAGTCTACTTGTATTTCCTCATTTGAAATGCACACAGTTTATTGTGTAATAGGTCATTTCACGATATGCATTTAAAATTGTGTATTTTAGTGCTTTAAAAGACTGGATGCCACACAGGAATTAAGCAACCCACACAAACCAGGAAATGGACTAATTGCTATTTGCATGCATTATTTATAGCAAAGTGGTCTGTGAAAAAAAAGAGTCCATAAAAAGAATGTCACTGAGTGTTAAAACCAATCTGTTTGCTTCAACTTAATTGGCATCAAAATATTACTTCATAGGCTTCCAAAGCAATGTGTTATAAATGAGGTTTGCATTTTCATTTACAGACTGAAAAACGAACAAGTAAATATTAACAAAAATCCTCTGTCAATTTCTTTTTTCACTGAGGAACTTTTTTACTGTTCTGTGTATAAGACCTGAAACCACTTAATTGTTCCTAATTGTGTGTGTGTGTGTGTGTAACATCGCTATATGGAATTTTTCTGCAGGCATTTGTCATAGACATAGCATTCCTTTTGCATGACATTAAATATACCTTAGCATAATGTATTGTTTAGTGTTGTGGTTTCTCAGTAACTTTCACAAGACAGAGGTCAATATGCCTTTGTGGCCTGCCAGAATCTACTACAAACCCGGCACAGCTACAGCTTGTGATCCACTAGCAGCCCACCAGTCATGCATTGTGACCTACCAGATACTTCCCTTTCCCCTGACCTGGCTGTCACAGGGATCTGGGGGGTGGGAATGTTGATTGCAATGTTAGCAGGCTGCTGTTTAGGGCTGCCAACCTCCAGGTACTAGCTGGAGATCTCCTGCTATTACAACTGATCTCCAGCCGATAGAAATCAGTTCACCTGCAGAAAATGGCTACTTTGGCAATTGTCATTGAAGTCCCTCCCCTCCCCAAACCCCGCCCTCCTCAGGCTCCACCCCAAAAACCTCCCACCAATGGTGAAGAGGGACCTGGCAACCCTACCGCTGTTACATAGCTGTATGCTTGCTTGGTCTGGGGACTTAATGTAGGCACTTAAACTGAAGAGGTGCTCTCAACTTCAAGTTTGTACTTAATTTATTAAAATATTTCTATCCTGCTTAGGATTGTCAATCTCCAGGTGGTGGCTGGAGATCTCCTGGGGTTACAACTGATCTCTAGCTGACAGAGATCAGTTCACCTGCAGAAAATGGCTGCTTTGGAAGGTAGACTCTATAGCATTATACCCCATTGAAGCCCCTTCGCACCCAAACCCCATGCTCCTCAGGCTCTACCCCCAAAATCTCCAGGTATTTCCCAATCCAGAGCTGGCAGCCCTAAGTATAAACATCCCCCATTCCCTAAAGTTCTACATCTCACATGCCTATCAGAAAAGACTGGCCCATTCCAGGGGATGTTCTGCACACACAAGTTCATGAGACCTCATCCTGTCCAAAATGCCTATCCAGATTCTCACAGGGCACAGCAATAGATCCCTTGAATCAATCAGCAGAGGAGGTATCAATGATGTCACCATCCTGACTTCCACATTCCTGGATTTTGGACACATGTGCAATTTATAAGAGGACAAAGGAAAACTGGAATCTCTTTCTCATCTGAAGGACTCTTTGCAAGACAAATGAGTTGTATTTTACATTAGTTGAAGTGGCCACAAACGTGATTTAATGCTGTGGGATTCAGACCCAACATGTTGAAGTTCTCCTATGCATAACAGAGATGTGAATAATAATAATTGATTGCTCAGGCCAGTAGCCATTTCCCATTTCCTCACACATTCACTCAAAACTGCTGTTGTCACAAGATACTTAAGAAAATATGACAGTATTTTTAAGGAGAAAGTACAGCTTTTTAAAAAAATGTGTCTATTATGATTCTGTATTCTTCAAGACACTTAAAGGAAAGGCAGGAGGACAAATTTCCAAATGATAAATGATCAGTTACATTCTTGGGGGGAAAACAGTTTAGGGTCTTTTCCTGTATCTTTTGTGCCATCAAAATACTCTTTTTTACATAGTTCTGATATGTGATCCAATTCTTAACCTCAGGAGAAATGTTAGGCATGGGGCATCTAGGGCAGCTGCCTTGGGCCTTGCTCTGGGGGGGGAGGCACTGCCCTGTAGCCATTTGCCCCAGCAGGGAGGAGGCAGATGGCCAGCCAAGTCCTAAAGTTGTCCATGTGGTATAGGGAGGAGGCAACTAGTTGGCCAAAGCCCAAAGGCACCAAAGGCAGAAGTGGCCAGCTGGCCAAGCCCCAAAGCTGCTTGAGTGGTGAGGGGAAGAGGTGCCCAGCTGGGCCAGCTCTTTCTCCCTCTCTCCATTGGGGAGTGAAGGGGCAAGAATGGGTGGGACACACCCACAATGAGTCTGGGGCCCCATCCTCCAGTTCTGTCCAGTGCCTCAGAATCACTGAGACTGCTAGCCCTATCTAGTCCTGCCTGTTCTGTCCTACCCAATCTGATATAATCTCCTCATTTCATTTTTCTATCCTTTGTCTTGAACCATCTATTCAAACAGAAGAATCTAAATTTGGTATATGTGCTATATGTGTGTTATTCTTTGTTCTTTCAGGTTTGTTTGACAGAAGTTAAAATTGGGCAAGAAATAATTCTTATGCAGTCACATTAAGTCACACACACACATTTTATGGAAATAGTAAAACACCTGTCATAATGGTGTGAACAGCCCTGCTAAAATCTATAACTAAAATAGGACTTGAGAATGATATTAAAATTAATTATTACACTTGACAGCTACTGTAGACACTTGGCCCCAAACTGATGTATTAATCTTCACCTTTTGCTGACCTATTGATTAGCTGATCTAATTCAATTTTCCCCATTTAAGGAACTGCCTTTCCTGGTCTATGAGTGCACCCCTGCATAATGCAACCATATACATTCATAATTTTGCATTATGAGAGCAGCAATTTCTTTTAAAAAAATTCCCCTGCTGTTTAGCAATGAAAAGATGAGAAGATACAGTAAGCTGAAAATGGATTATTCATATCCTACTTATGGTGAAACATTCTTTGCTGCCTATATTTAGATTTTAAAAAGGGATTGCCAAAGAATATACAAACAGGAGTAAACAACTGTTTGAGCATTATAGAGTTAAAATTAACAACAACAACAACTTGGAACTTTATTTTGCTCTGAAAAATATTTTGACTACCTAAGGTTACAATGTTGAGAGATGAGTTGGAAGTGTGTGGCCTTTTATCCATGGCTGTTTCCCTTGCCACCACCCCTCTGAAGACTGGGTCGCTTTGCATGATGTCCATGCAAATTAGCTTCTAAATGGAAGAAAAAGGCTTAAATGCAAGAGAAATAAGGCATGGAAAACATTCCTTTTGGTGGCAAATGACATCCTGTGAGCAGTCCTTTCTTGTGGTCATGAAAAATCTGATTCCAAGAGATTGTCACGGTGTGGGGAAATGAAGCCTCTACTCAGGGCAACCATCTTTTGGAAAGCAGGTTTTCATGGGGTTGTCATGACCATGGGGGCTGTCTGAAGGAGTTTGCTCATCCACGTGGATGAAGAAATCTCCTTCGGAAGCCTGGTGGGTGCCTGTTGAAGCTGGCTCTTTTAGTTGGAGGGTATATCCCTCCACACAGGACTGGGCAAGCCCCTTCATTTAAATAACCCTATCTCAAAAGGGTCCCAGCTATGGAGCCCTAACAAAACGAGTCAAAAAAAGAAAGAAAAAGGGGAGTAAGCACAGAGCCATGCCTCTGAGCAAAGGTGAATAGCCGAGCCCGAAAAGCAGAATATCTATTCTGCTTTTTTGGGAATCACCTATTTGGCTTCGGCTTTATCCCCAGGTTTTGGTATCCAGTAAACCGAAATCCTGAAATTTACTGAAACGGCTAATTTTGGGTTTATTTTTGGTTCGGATTTATCGATCTGCACAGCCCTAGGAAATACCCATAATAGGAAGATACCCATAACAGCTGTTCATGGTTGAATGACCGCAACAGGCATTGGGATAGGAAAAGTAAACTCATCAGTGCTGTGCATCATGACTTGCTCCCTTATTATTTGTTTAGAAAATTTAGTTGCACCCTGTCTTGGATATGTACTAAAAGAGACTCATGAAAGAAAACAATACAATAAAATCATAAAAAAATGATAGCATAAGCATGATAAATAATAATAAACAAACAATAAAAACAAGCCACATAATAAACCAGGGCATAAAACAGCAAGATCTTAATCAAACAATCATTAGTCTAGAAGCAGATTATACAAGCTGCTAAAAAAATAGATCCACCCCCTCTATTAAAAGGCAGGGTAAAGATGGAAGTTTTACCCTGGTGCTATGAATCTCAGGGTTTCGGAAGTGTACCTGGAAACTTTACCACAGATAGGGTTGCCAACCTCCAGGTGGTGGCTGGAGATCTCTTGCTATTACAACTGATCTCCAGGCAATAGAAATCAGTTGTCCTGGAGAAAATGACCACTTTGGCAATTGGACTTCATGGCATTGAAGTCCCTCCACTCTCCAAAACCCATCCTCCTCAGACTCCTTCCCTAAAATCTCCAGGTATTTCCTACCTGGAGCTGGCAACCCTAATTACAGAAGTCATGTCCTGTTCCTTTTATATTGTCATGGTGAGTATGAGCTATCAGCTATATCAGTGGTTCCCAAAGTGGGCAGTACCACATCCTGGGGGCAGTGGAATAACCTAGGGGGGCAGTAAGAGGCAAGAGGGCAGAAGGGGGGTGCTAGAGGTGGGCCCTTTCAACTGTTTTCACTAATTTACAGTAGATCATGCTATGGCACCATGCTGGCAAATTTGGTGGAAACTATCAGAATTCCCCCCCCCCCCGACTTTGAAGAGCTGGTACCACTGGATCAAGTTGAATAAATTTCAACTAAAAAGTTTTAATTTGTTTTTGAATAGATGTGCAATTAATTGTTACTGTTTTGAAATTTTATTGTTATTATCTTCTTTAGTGAGTCATGCAAACCCCTGTTTTGAATAATGCTTTTTATAGGATAGGGTAGGGAGCGCTGGAGTTGAGTTAGTGGAACCAAGAGGGCGGTGGCCCGAACAGTTTGGGAACTACTGAGCTATAGTAAGGTAATTTGACATGGTATACTATCTGAAATACTGTCTGGTGAAGTAGATGCCTAAAGTAGCATAACGATTCTAGGGACAATTTAGCTCATACAAGTATAATCTTTCACAGCTTTTCCCCATCTTCATAGACTGCACATAGATACATATCATAGACTGCAATCCTAAAATTGCATGGTAGTACTTAATAAAATGGGTCTTATTTCCAGGTAGCGCTGCTTAGGATGTATTAGAAGCCTGCTTCTCAGACTCCCTACACTCAATATACACTGATGAACAGAGAATTATTGTTTGGGGCTGCAGACTTTGGCACTAGGGTTGCCAGTTGCAGGTTGGGAAATACCTGGATATTTTGGGGGCAAGAGATCTCCAGCTACTACTTGGAGGTTGACAACCCTATTTGGCACTAATCCTGTGGTGGAAGGCATTTCACAACATGATTTTTTTCCTATTTGCAAGAAAACTTACATTTAAGACGTAGACCCTGAGAAATGACCTGCAGATAATCTTTTAAAGAGAACTAGATTAAAAAGAATGGAGGATTCTGGATTTTAGAGTGTTTAAAAGAAAGTTTTGATTATCCAGGATCGTATCTCATTTAAATGTCTTGTAATCTGTCTGTTGACCTATGGCCCTCCACCATGTGTCATAGCTCTTCCAAATGAAAGTTACTGTTTCAGATAGGACTATATCCTTGGAGTGTTCAAATGCTTCTTGTAAAAAACAAAATCCCAACCTGATTGATTTGTGAAATTTGTGATTTAGCCTTCTTTGCTTGGGCTTAAGAGCAGAGAATATATTCAAAAAATGCCACATTATCAGTGGGCTGTCAAGTTATTCCTGATTTAGCCCCCAGCTCTGCCCAGTTTGCCCTGCTTTCTGAGATAGCAATAAAAAAGATAAGCCCTCTGAGTTAGAAAAGTCTCAGCTACATTCAGATGAGGTACTGTTCTAGAATCTTTCCTGTTTCATTTTACACAAATTACCATATATTTGATCAAAGAGTAGGAAAAAAGGAAGTTAAAATACAAAGGTAGGTTAACAGGTAACTTTCTTATTATGGTAACTTTTGGAGGGGCCAATATAAAATTGTCTTTCCGTTTGCAAAAGTTTGTCAGTTTATTACGTTATTGATCCTTCTGTCAAAGGTGAGACACTGAAACGTCACAGCTGCACACAAGGATAGTTCCATTTAAACCTTGTCTCCTTCTGATGGCTCAAGGTAGGTAATAACATGTCTTGATAGCTATTAAACATGAAAAACAAAAATAAAATGAGAGGTATGATCCAGCCTAAATTAAGCATATTTAAATCCCATTTATATCAATGGGAGAGTGAAGTTCATATACTTAAAACCATTCCACAGAAATCAGTGGATTGAAATTGCCTCACTTGGACTGTATGGTGCACCAAATAGATAATAATTTAACACTGTAAAACTACTGAAATAATATCATTCTTTGCAATTATAGCACTTTAGGTAGTTTAACATTTATAGCAAATGAGTTTCAAAATTCTAGACTAAATTAAAACTGGAAACATCTGTTTCTTTCAGAAATCCCAATTGTACCTGGATGTGGGGAGTATGTATGTATGAAGCAGAAGGATTCTTCTTGCATCTTCATTAGACCCCAAAGTTTTACCAAGTGCATGATCCCTGGTAGGGTTGCCAACCTCCAGGTGGGTCCTGGAGATCTCCCAGAATTACAACTGATCTCCAGATTACATAGATCAGTTCTTCTGGAGAAAAGGCTGCTTTGGAGGGTTGACTGTATAGCATTATAACCTGCTTAGTTCTCCCCTCAAACCCTGCCCTCTCCAGGCTCCATCCTCAAATCTCTAGGAATTTCACAATTCAGAGTTGGCATTCCTCCGAGCCCTGTTGTGCTCGCACTCTGATCTCTCAGAGCGTGCACAGAGGGGCTTTGAGAGGTTCCAGATCTATTTAAAGCCCCCCCCCCACAGTCCTGCCGGGACTCCCGGCAGGGCTGGCAGGAGGCTGGCATGCAGTTTGGAACGGGAGGCTGGAGCGTTCCCAGGAGCGTGCAGGGGTGGATCACTCCCCCCTTTCTGCTTCTGCTCACTGACCATCAGATGGTCAGTGAGCAACCCGGTTGATTGGCAGGCAATTGCCTGCCACAACTGGGCAGTTGGCAACCCTGGCTGTTGAGCAGCTGGGTGGATTGGCAGGCAATTGCTCGCTGAAACCACCCACCTGGCAGCCCTAGACATTGAATGTTGTGCCAGTTCCACTCATGGCTGTTCCCACTCCTCAGCATCTCCCAGTGGGCCCCTCAGAACCTCCTGGTGGGTTGCAAGCTACAGCTGCCACAACTAGTGTGGCCTTCCAGTCTACTCTTTCTAAACCTAGCTATAAATCTATTTGTTTACTACAATGTTCATATATTCTATTTTCAGCTCCCCCCCTCCCCGCCCATTTCACCAGCTAGAGAAATCTAAAGTGTGAAGCAGCTTGTAGCACCAGATACTTTGTGATGGCTATTGGAATAAAACTGCAGCTTTTATGCTTTTAATTTCATATTCTAAAGTACACAAAACGGATGTAATCAAAGACATTTTACCATTTTAAAATTGATGGAAATCACAGAAACTGTTTTGCATTACAAAGTTTAAGGCAACAAAGGAAAATGGAAATGACTTCCCCAAAATGTGGAAGAGCAGAAACAGAGGTTTACTACGTATTGAGGCACACTAGCTGTCAAAGGCCTGACAGGCACATCACATGCCTGTATCTTAGCTGCTGACATGAAACAGCCTGGGCAGGACACCGGAGCTGAAAAACCAATGTATGACATGTCTTACACTTCTGACAGGACATGCTGTGTATTTTGAGTAAGTCAGGGCTCTCAAACCAAGGAAAGAGCAAATAATGTATGAATTGTACATTTGAATTGCTTACAGAAATGCCATGCAGTCTTCCCAAGTCTTCACTAGGGTATCCCACTGTTTCCTTCCAAAAGCAACTGTCTGTTGAAGCAGATATTGAAGCACCTTGCACTTTCAGTCTGTGGAGCAAAAATTATTTTGGGGACAGTGTGCAAGCCCCATCCTAGAAAAACAGAGCTTAATTCCAATTTTATATACAGGTTTCATTCTATGTAGCCCTCTGGACTTGGGCCTACGTCATTATCTCAGTTGTTATTTGTTCATCAACACAAGGGTTTTATCTATATAAATAAGCCTTGAAATGTTATGTTTAAGACTGATGGAGAAAACCCAAGGGGGGGTGAAGGGGGCATAGGGGGCGGACTGACCCCTATGCCAGGGTATCTGGCAGATACACCAGTGTAAGGGCCAGTTATGCTGGCACAAAGCACCAGCACAGTTGCACTGCTTTTGTGCGCTGGTACATCTGAGGCGCAGGGCACTGCGCTGGCATAAAAGGGGATGGGTCGGGGACAGGACCAATGTTAGTCATATCCCTGTGCCTTTTGGGTCTGGGAATGCCTCCCCTGTTTTTCTGGTGCAAAGTTGCACCATCAAAAACTGTGGCACAGCCCATAGGGCTCCATTATAAAGGCTTATTTAATGCCCTCCAGCAGCGCAGCCCCACCCACATGGTTCAAAACGACTTAGGATGCTGACTAAGGGAATGGCCAATGGGAAGGGTCCCTGGCACTGGCCAAGCCCCTTCCCCTGGATCCAAAGGGACCCCCAGCCCTTTAAAAATGCCATCCAGGATGGCCCAGTCCTCAGAAGGTATGGCATGGCATGTGATGCTGTCTGACAGCTACCTTTCATTAGGGTTGCCAGCTCCAGGTTGGGAAATCCCTGGAGATTTTTGGGACAGTGTTAGAATCAGCACCTTACAAACCTGCCGTCTGGTTCAGATTCGTGGATGATACATTTACTATTTGGAGCCACGGTGAAGAAAAATTAATGGACTTTCTAAACCATCTCAATAATATCCATCCAAACATTCAGTTTGCCATGGAAAAAGAAAGTGAGGGTTGTTTTTAATGGCTTTATTCGGCCGAATTTTTTTCCGAACTTTGAATTCCCGCCGAATTGAACGGATCCGAAGTGGGGGAGTTCGGACTTCGGCATATCCCGAATCTAAACGGGCCGAATCCGGCCGAATCCGAACTATACCGAATTTTTTTAAATTCAACAGCCCTACCGTGCAAGATGGATCTGTGAACCACAGTTTCTCAAGGAAGAAATTAATCATCTAAATCACGCACTGCTAGCAAACGGCTATTCCAGAAATGAAATCAGAAGGGCCATTAAACCAAACAAATATCAGAAAACTCAGGAGAAACAGTCTCCCATAGGAAAGGTGTTCTTGCCATTTATTAAAGGAGTCACTGATAGGATGGAGAAACGTTTGAAAAAACATAACCTACAAACAGTGTTTTAACCCACCAAGAAAATACAACAGATGCTACGATCAGTAAAAGACAAAAGAGACCCCCTCACCTCTGCAGGAGTATATCGTATACCTTGCAGTTGTGGAAAAGTTTACATTGGGACCACAAAAAGCAGCATACAAACAAGAATAAAAGAACATGAAAGATACTGCAGACTTGGCCAACCTGAGAAATCAACAGTGGCTGAACATGGACTGACCCAAACAGGACACAGGGTCTTATTCCAAGACACTGAAATACTGGAAAATTCTACCAACTATTTTGTCAGATTGCACAGAGAAGCCATTGAAATTCATAAACATCAGCACAACTTTGACAGAAAAGAAGAGAGTTTAAGAATGAATAAGGCTTGGCTTCCTGTCCTGAAAAACTCCAGACTAACAAAGACTACAGTCCACAATAGCCATGCAGATTGGATTCCACATGTTAACAGATCACTTCAGGATACAGTGGTTCCACATTAACATTCCACACCCTCATTAGCACATTATCTTGATATTTACAGGACAATGATTAGCACATTACCTTGATAATTTTGCAGGCCAATGACTCAGCTCAAACCCAACCCCTTTCTGACTATATATATTACTCTTCCAACACACTTGACACTGAGAGACACTGTCCTTCAGTGTTACTCCTCTGAAGATGCCTGCCACAGCTGCTGGCAAAATGTCAGGAAAGGAAATACCAAGACCACGGTCACACAGCCCGGAAACCTACAAGAACCGATGTTGCCATAGAGTCCACCCTCCCAAACAACCACAGTCTCCAGAGGAATGGTACCTCTGCAGTCTCCAGAGGAATGGATCCTCTGCAGTCTTGAGGTGGGCCACCATCCCTGACGGAACAGCAGGTCCCACTTGGAGATTCCCATTTCTCCTGTGGTTCTTTAAAGGGGCAGGGGTGCAGAACACTGACTGGCAGCTCAACTGATCGACATCCTGCCCATACTGTACACATGTAAAATGCTCTTCTAACATATCCACCCTGATCCAGCACAGCAAGAAGTGCTCAAACAGATCTCTGTTTTTTTCATTTGATTTGTTTATTTAAAACATTTCTAAGTCACCTTTCCACCCAACTCACAAGGTGTTTGTTGTGGAGAGAGGAAGGGAAGGAGATTGTAAACTGGTTTTATTCTCCTTAAAAGGCAGAGAAAGTTAGCATATAAAAACCAACTTTTCTTCTTAAAATGTAAAATCACAAGATGGGATTTTTCTGTAATGAAAGACTTATTTTCTGTTTCAGTGGGGAAAGAAAACATTTAATCCAAAGTATTCTTCCAAAGCATCTTTGCTAAGAGACAGATGTTAATAATGCAAACATCAGAGCACACATTTCTTCTTAGTACTTTGGGGGTGGGAGCAGTGCAAGAGAAATGAAGGTCAAGTTTTTTTTTAATCAGCTAAGCATAAGAAATTCACAACCTCCAGGGCAACACTGTTAATATACATTACTATAAGTCATGAATCAGGAGCCTCTGGTGGTGGAAAATAGGTTACAGCTTGAGAAACTAAATTATGTGCATGATTTAGCTGTTCGGCACAATATTATTTTGTATTAGGCTGCCAACCATCACACGTTCTAATGATTTGATTGAACTGAAGTTCAAACTTTAGTATTTCTGCCAATGCAAATTTATTTTTAAAGGAATCTGTCAAAATCCTTAAAGAACTACTGACCAAAAAATAATTCAGGTAAACTCCAGAAGCAAGATTTTTTGCTTTGTGAAATGTACAAGACTTTGTGAAATGGACAATCGAAAGCCCTGCACTTCCGCTTGTGCAAGATCAGTGGTTTTCAATGAGTTCTGTACAAATGGAAGTATCCGTGGGAGAGGAAGTACTGTGTTCTGTGGCCACAGCAAACTGTGTTTCAAACACAGTCATCAGATCCAACAACTCATTTGGTTTCGTAATGGGAACCATCCTGACCATCATTTCAGGTGTTCCCCTCCCGCCTTGAATGGAGGGCTGATGATTTGGTTCGTCCCAAACCGAAAAACAGCCGAATTTCCCCTGATTCGGCTGTTTTTCGGTTCGGGACGAACCGAACTCAAAAAAGGTGGGAAACGGGGAAGCCAAATTTGCCGACTTCAGGGGTTCAGCGAATAAATTTGACAGATTCGGCCACCCCCCGTGCCTTCACAAGGCTTCCATGAAGGTATGGGGGGGGGGCTTTAAACAGGTCTGCACCTCCCAGCTGGGAGGCGCAGATCTGTTTAAAGGGCCCCACGCGCAGAGAGCGCAGAGGGGCTTGACAACCCCCCGCCCACCTTCCTGGGAGTCCCGGGAAGGGGGGTGGGGGGTCTTTAAACCCCTCTGCGCTGCCTGCGCAGAGAGCGCAGAGGGGCTTGTTTAAAGGGCCCCCCATGCAGAGAGCGCAGAGGGGCTTGACAACCCCCGCCCACCTTCCCGGGAGTCCCAGGAAGGGGGCGGGGGGTCTTTAAACCCCTCTGCACTGCCTGCGCAGAGAGCGCAGAGGGGCTTGTTTAAAGGCCCCCCCGCGCGCCTTCATGGGACTCCTGGGAAGGCACGCGGGGGGCCCTTTAAACAGATATGTGTCTCCCGGCCGGAAGGCACAGATCTGTTCCACCCCCCCCTTTAAACACCCCCCTGTTCCACCCCCCTTTAAACAGGTGTGCGCCTCCCGGTCGGGAGGCACACATCTGTTCCACCCCCCCTTTAAACAGGTATGTGCCTCCCGGCCGGGAGGCACAAATCTGTTCCACCCCCCCCTTTAAACAGATCTGCGCCTCCCAGCTGGGAGGTGCAGATCTGTTTAAAGGGCCCCCCGCGCAGAGAGCGCAGAGGGGCTTGACAACCCCCCGGCCACCTTCCCGGGAGTCCCGGGAAGAGGGGCGGGGGGTCTTTAAACCCCTCTGCTCTGCCTGTGCAGGCAGAGCAGAGGGGCTTGACAACCCATCCCCTCTCTTCCTGGGACTCCCGGGAAGAGGGGTGGGGGGGTCTTTAAACCCCTCTGCTCTGCTTGCAGATCTATTCCACGCCTCCCGTGCACAGGGAAGAGGGGGGATGGGTTGACAAGCCTGAAGGCGCGCGGGGGCCCCTTTAAATAGATTTGTGTCTCCCGGCCGGGAGGCACAGATCTGTTCCACCACCACCACCACCTCCGCAGCTGGGAGGTGCAGATATTTTTAAAGGGCCCCCCGCTCACCTTCAGGGAAGCCCCCTGAAGGCCTAAAGGGGGGCAAAATTTCCCCCGAACTCCGGATCTCGCCCGAATTTCGGGGATCCGAAGCGGGGCAGTTCGGACTTCGGCATGGCCCGAATTTAAAAGGGCCGAATATTGCCAAAGCCGAACTGTACCGATTTTTTTTTCAACAGCCCTACTTGAATGAATTGAATCCCTAAGACTTCTTTTTCCTTACACTGAATTTCTCATGCATTTTAATGGATGTTTTTACATTATATGGGATACTAATTATACAGATGATCCATAAATGGTATACAGCATATAAGCTGTGTAAAATGGTATAAAAGAAACAAATGTAGCAAGAATATATACAATGCAAATGGGCAGAATGAAAAATCTCACAACAATAACTTCATGAACACCAAAGAACCGAAAAAAAAAACAATTTCTACATCCCTGCTCTTTTGTGTCCCGCAAATCCATTCTTCTAGCACAAAGAACCTTTTCCTGACACAAGAAACTCTTGCATTGGTGAATGACTTCTTGCACCAGAGTAAAGCATCACTATAAGTGGAGCAGATCAATGGATCTAGTCCATAATTTTCTTGATTTAGCTCTAGAGTTTTGGGAAAATAATATTCTGATGCTTTCCCCAGCTGTTTGACTCTCAAAGGGCCAAACAAAATTTGATGGCAAACTCTTGGCTGCCACAAGGATGCTGCGGCCCTTTGCAAGTGACTTTAAAATGCTGGGGATCTTGTGGCATTTTAAAATGGCAATGGCGTCCTCTTGGTGGCCACGAGTTTGCGGTAATGTTTACTTTGGCTCCAAGAATGGCTTGCATATTTTGAAGGGAAGGAACACACACACATACACAGAAAACGAGTGGAATGAATTGCAGCACATTCTCATTTTGTTTCCACAATAGGCTGCAATGACTGTTGGTATTCCAAATATCTTTTAAACTTTATTTGCTGACTTTCTTGAAGAATTAAATTAGAGTTAATAGCAAATTCTATGATCACCTAAGGTCATAAAAGCCCCACCACCCCCAGTTCCTCAAGTGAAGGACAACAGAAGAGATTGTCTGGTGTGTTGTTTTGGCCTGAAAACGATGGCAAACATTCATTTAGCAAAACAAACTGCTTCTGCCATTACTCAAAGTGACTCCCGCAGTGATAAGTAACCAGTGACCCTAGTGCAAGGTGAAGTCTAGCACCCACACAGGGCTGCAAATAATTATCCTCAGTAGTGAGACAACCTCAACAACTCTGACATTTCCTAAAAGCCTATGTCCCTCCCCCCCAGTAGGTTATTATACAGGTAGCACAAAATGTTTTCCTAAAGGCCAGCCACATATTTTCAACTCACACAAGGACTGCATGCTGTATTCCAATCCCCCTTTTTTGAATGAGAAGCAAAATAAAATAAAATAAATAAAATAAAATAAAATCAACAAATTGCAGGTAGCTGAGGATGCTCTAAATCTATAACACGGCTGATGCTTCTGCATAGAGGTCTCGGCTTTATAGGCTGTTTCAGAGGCCAGCAGGGCAATTAAAGTTTCTGCCTGCTGTGCAGTGCAGATTCTTACCAAGAATGAAAACTTTTACCAGCCCCTGTAGAATAATAACATCACCATTTTATGCCATTTTTTGGTTGAAGAAAAACTAATTTGTTCATAATGATTTATGAAATTCCATACATAAAAAAGGAGATGACCTGAAGCCATTAGGCCTTAACCTCTTCAATGAGTTAATAATAACATTTAGATGACTGGTTGATCCTGGTTAAACAAGATTTTATTATTACTTCCCATTCAAATGAATATATCTAGAATCTGGGGTAGAGTTCCCAGGTTCCCACTGAGGGGGAAGGCAAACCCCTGCCCCCAGATCCTGTTTCTTGTCATTGCTCTTGCAGCCAGAGGGGGGGGGGGGATAATGTAAAAACAAAAGCTGTCAGCATGATGTCACTTCCAGGGGAAACCCAGAAATGATATTAGTCTGTCAAGAAGCCATAAGACTCACTGTTCCTTGGGTTCTTGATTAGGTTGCAGCGTACACACAAAATGACTAAAACCTGGGATATGAATCCTAACACCCCAATACTGGTAGTCATCACCAACCCCTTCCTCTATCCCAAACAGTTAGAAGCCAAAGGGGGCAAGCCTCCAATCTTCTTGGGAGTCTAATTGGGAAAACCGACCTTGCAAGGTAGACCACCTGCAATGTGATTTTCACACAAAACAAATATCTGGTAGGTCTAGGAACTAGAATTAGATTGAAGCCAACCTGAAGCCAAACCCCCCCCCCCCCACAAGAAATAGGATTAAGGTAATTTATTAAAATTGTGCAGAATACTTTCAAAACACAAGCAGTAAGAAAGGCAAAACAAGAAAACTAATTCAAATAGCTAACTACACAGTAAGCACTGGTCCAAGCTGGATTCATTCATGTCCAAACTAAAGATTATGTTTATAAAAATATTAGAATGTAAATAATTGTTTAAAAGACTAGCAGTGCAATCCTAAACAGAATTACACCCTTCTATGTCCTTTGAAGCTAATGTTTTAGGATTGCATTGCAAAAGTTCTGTGAGTGGGATGTCTCATGTCTCCACAGGCTCTGAAAAAAGCTGGCCAGAGGAAGCAAAATGGCAAAAATTGTCTGTCTAATTTCTGCCTGAAAAACCAAATGTTTCAATTTGGCTCTCTCTAGGCAGTTTTCAAGACCTTAAGCTCCAAGCATGTGGTTGTGCAATCCTGAAATAAAAAACATTTTGGAGATTTTATATGGACTCAATTGCTCTACTGCTGTTTCACACAACCCATTTAAAAATTTCATGCCTTGAGCCAGTTCTGTCCATTGTTATTTTCTTGACATTTTTTGTTGTTGTTCTGGAACAGCTTTTCCAACATTTTATGAAACTGCCCACTGAAAAAGTATTAAAGAGTGTGAAAAAATAGTTAAAGGAGACCTACGTTTTACTATCCCATATCTGGAGTTGGAGATATACAGGCAAGTATTTTGTAATGAAAAATAAAATGTTAGCACAAATGATATTGGTCAGTATTCATACTATACCTACTTCAAGTGTATTTGTATTGTTATCCAGTATCAAGTTTCTTTGCATTTCTTCTTCATAGTAATTGTAATGTGACTGCATTACTATTTAATTTTGTTATTGTTATCTGCTGTAATTATTTTATAGAGTGACATTTCTACAGGTCATGGGGCAGGAGCCTTAACATTCAGATCTCGTGTAATAACTATACTTCGCATACCTGGGGATCACAAGTTTACTGGAAAAAACAGTGATGTTCTAAGCAGAATTACACCCTTTTAAGCCTATTGACTTCTGTGTACTTAGGGCCAAACTAGATTAGACACTATCCCCAGTTCACTCTTGTGATGCACCACAACTTTAAAGAATGTGTTCCCACCCAGGAGTTCCTTCAAACTGGGCCAAAGGGCCCGATTCTGGACAGGACTACTGCAGTGCAGGGTTGGAGTAGATCCTGCCTTCCCCAACCTTTTTTTCTGACCCAAAATGGCACCAGGGAAGTATGAGGGCAAATAATGCCCTCAGCATCATTTGAGGTTAGCACAGGGAAAAGAATGATCCCCTTCTCCCCCCACAGCACAGTGGTCCTAACCAGAACAGGGCCCCAGAGCAGTTTAAATGAGTTTCTGGATAGGCTCTCACTCTTTAAAATGGTAGCTGTCCCCAGGGATGCCTATTTCATCTTGTTTGGCCCTTAGACGTGTGTAAGTCCTTGGTTTCAGAATCACCTGGAGCCAGGTTTGCTGGGGCCAGGCGAGAGGGTGGCATTTCTGTGCTGGGTTCGGGGGCTCGGTGGGCTAACTAACTAAAGAGCAAGAGTCCAGTGGCATCTGAAAGACTAACAAAATTTCTGGCAGGGCTTTCGTGAGTCACAGCTCAATTCTTCAGAAGAACTCACAAATGTTCATACCCTGCCAGAAATATTTTTAGTCTTTAAGATGCTACTGGACTTTTGCTGTTTTCTACTGCTTGAGACAGACAAAAATGGCTACCCATCATAGTCTGAACTAAAGTTCTTCCTCAAGAACTATAATTCCTGGGTGTCTTGCAGAGAAGGACTACTAAATTAATTTTACTCTGGCTCTGCAGCATGCATATATTCTTTATTTCGTATACTCTGATACTTTCAATCTCTGGAGATTTAAGTCACTTGCCTATTTAGAGCCAATTGTTCTCCCCCTCCCCAGTTTGGATTCTTTTTCTTTGTTAATTTGTTGATTTGTTTTTTTAATAACCATCCTCTTTGTGGAACCTTCTTGTATATGAACCTGTCCATAATTGAATTTATCACTGGAAGCCCTTCTTCTAGTTGTCCCACCTTTTGAATTAAAATTGGTGTATACTGGAAACATCCAACACCATTTGAGTTTTCTTTTAGGAGTCACATGGATCAACGTCCGTAGATTTTCATACTTGAGGGTTTTATCCCCCCCCCATCTATCCAGTCCTCTCACTGTCTGTTCTTTATATTTAATCTTTTGTTGATTTGTAGTTTACAACTGTTTTAATTAATAGTTTGTGTGTGTGTAAAGTGCTGTCAAGTCGCAGCCGACTTATGGCGACCCCTTATGGGGTATTCATGGCAAGAGACTCACAGAGGTGGTTTGCCAGTGCCTTCCTCTGCGCAGCAACCCTGGTATTCCTTGGTGGTCTCCCATCCAAACACTATCTAGGGCTGACCCTGTTTAACTTCTGAGATCTGACGAGATCAGGCTAGCCTGGGCCATCCAGTTTAATTGTTATATAATCCTATAATTATTGCAAGACACCCAGAAAGTCTAGAAAACAGAAAAGTGGCATACACAATTTCTAAATAAACAAATATGGGTTTTGTCCAGGCTCCTGCACTTTTCTTAACTCTCCAGGGAGTTTTTATATTACTTTTTTCATTCACAATGCCTCCTTCTTCTCTTAGAGGTTTCTGCTCTGTTTCATGTCAGTGATAACCCCCTGGGCATTTCTTTTTGAACACGTTTCATTTCCTTTCTGTGTCCTTCCCATTACCATTACCCATTTCATTCAACCTGGCGTTTCTCAATTTCATCCTGAATTTAATTCAGTCTTCACTTTTTTCATTCCCAGTTTAGTTCCAATGACAAGACGCTACCTTTAGAATGCTGAAGGCTTCCGCTCCATTTTGCAGTAGGTAGGCAGGATGACAGCTAAGGATAACTCCTTAGTCTCTGCTATAGCAAACAATTGGAGGGATGACATTTTTTTAGGAGCATTGCTTGAATATCTCAGTCAACAATGTCAATGAATGGCCATGTTCTTTAAAGCAGAAAGTGCTTGAATATGCAGATAGTTTCAGTTTTATATTATATTTATACTTTTTTATTTATACTTCTTAATTGTATACTTTTTCAGCATTACATATGAACAGGTATCTTCTTTGGGTTAGGGCAAGAGGACTCAATAATGTTGGAATGAAGCCCAAGAGGACTCAGTACTGTTGGAATGAAGCCCTATAATTATTCCTGGTTTTGCCTGCCGGTGACTTGTTCTGTGACCTTTACCACTTTGCCCTCTGTGCTGCAATTTTCTCTTCAGCAAAACTTCATCCCTGTCTGTTGAGACCAGGGATGCTGTTGTCCCATCCTGTACTAAATCAAATGAGGCACAAGGTGCACATTGACTGGTTGGGGAAGTTAATTGCCCAGCTAAGGGGGATGGCCAAGGAAAGAGCATAAAAGTGTCTGTCCACCTCCCACCCAGGCATTTGTTGTGGGCTGTTAAGGCTACATAGGATTAGATGGTCACTTCAGAAGCAGGCATTTCTGGGATTTCCTGTGACTGGCACTTAAGGGGGCTTTTTTTTTTTTTTTTTTGCCTTGTCCTAGCCTGGTCCTTGTGACTGGTTAGACCATAACTAAGTTGGATGGAATAAGTTGGGCTGCACATTATAAGTAGAAAAAAGGAGGCTGCACCAAGGCAAAATGAAGGCAAGAAAACAAATGGTGCAAAGGGAAAATAATTATTTAATATGTTCTATCACCCCAATGTGTTTTGTGTATAGCTTCCTAGGGAGAATCAGATTCTACTTAACCACGTTCCTATGCATGTAATAAAGCATCGGGGTCATATAACTTCGCACCATTTGTTTTCTTGCTTTCATTACAGGTAGAACAAATTGACAACAACCCTGAGCAGAGTGGTGTGATACAAGTCAATAGATGTCTAAATGATGCAGGGTTTGCATCCAGCCATCTTTTCCACAGGTCAAAAAGAGAGGCGGATGTCTCCTTTGACCCTCAAAAAGGCTATGCTAGGAGTCATGGTACCTACAGAGAAAAAGTTGTATGGATCCAACCCATACATTGTACATATGAGTGTCATATAAATTGTACATAAAAACATTTAAAATGTACACACAGTACAAACATGTATAAAAAGCAAAAAAAAAAATAAAAAGCAGAAAACTGAATCTGTTGGTGGAAAATATAAGCAATAGTAAGAATATTGAGATGTGAGCATAAGAAGTATTCATGTGTTAAGTATTTCATAAATAGATAAAATATCTATTTGAGATTTTTCATCCTTATTATTCACTGTCAATTTATTCACTGCCCATGAAATTATCTGGCAAAGATTTGCTTTTCAAGGGAAGAGCATTCACTGAGAAACATAATAAATTACAACTCATACTGCTTCATGTTGATGACAGGTTAAATTGAATATTTTTGTCCAATTGAGTTCTGATTCAAAGATTCATGCAGATAACATTGTTGTAAGATATATTCTAAAAATAAATAGAAAAAAAATATTTCATACAAGATCGTCACTTGAATAAATATCTCAGTTCTGGACAAATTAATCAGTTTATGTCTTTCTGGGGTGCACCCTTGTTTGGAGATGGTACAATATACTATGTATTACTGCACATTAATCATGTAGTACAAATGTGTCTGCATCTCTTGAAGCAAACCTTCCAATATAGTTGGCTTTCATGTTATTTCAAAGCATCATGATGCCATCAAACTCTAAACCAGCGGTTCCCAAAGTGGGCAGTACCACCCCCTGGGGGGGTGGGATTACCTAGTGGGGCACTAAGAGGCAAGGGGGCAGCAGGGGGCACTAGAGGTGGCCACCTTCAACTGTATTGTTGGATAGGGTAGGGGGCGCTGGGATTGCATTTGTGAAACCAAGGGGGCGGTGGCCCAAAATGTTTGGGAACAACTGCTCTAAACCAAGGGATCACTGACTGGTAGCCTGCAGAGCACATCTTCTGTTGTAATGTTTCTTCAATGTATGCAGTTTTTTTTTTCCCAAGGAGCAACTTGCTTCTTGACTATTAGGTGTCTCTCTCCTGTTACAGAAGAGACAATTGCAAAGTGAGACTTGGTAGTGCCTCATCTTAGCAATCAAAGTGGTGGCAGGGGCCAGGATTGCCCCATGCTGCTATTTACCTTACATGCTCCTCTCCTTTGGGAAATGTAAAATCACTCCCGTGGTTTCAACTGAGTAGTTTCAATCCAGTGCTGCGGATGTGAGAATTCTCATAAAAGAAATGAGAACCTGCAAGAGCTTGTGGGAGGCATAGTCACAACACATGCCCAGGGTTGCCAGCTCCAGGTTGAGATATACCTGGAGATTTTGGGGGTGGAGCCTGAGGAGGGTGGGGTTTGGAGAGGGGAGGGACTTCAATCCCATAGAGTCCATTTGCCAAAGAGGCTATTTTCTCCTGGTGAACTGATCTCTATTGGCTGCAGATCAGTTGTAACAGCAAGAAATCTCCAGCCACCACTTGGAGGTTGGCAACCCTACACATGCCTGATATAAAGTCATTGTGACAGACCCAAATATAACACAAGGAGGGGTAACATGCACTTCGATCCTCAGTACTACCTGTTTGGTAGGGTTGCCAGCTTCAGAGGTTTGGGGTGTTGCCTCAGAAGCAAAAAATTGGAGTAGCAGTGGGAGCTCAGGGTAGATGTGATGTCACACTAAAACTTCTGTTTCTCTTAAAATCTATGGCTGGGATCTCCAACGTGGTGCCCATGGGTGCCATAGTGCCATCTGACACCTTTCCTGGTGACCACTTTTAGAAAGTGGGCAGGGGCCAGATGGGGCTATTGCCCAGAAAGGCATCTGATTGGCTGTGCAGATTTTTTAAAAAAAACATTGCTTTGGCAGCACCTGCCACCACAAAGCTGCTACACCAGGACTCCTTTAATCCTTTTGCATAGTTTCCCAGAAGCGCGAGTGGAGAAGGACGCATACAGGAACATAGGAAGGCATAGGCCCCGAAAGCAACTTGCATGGATTCCAATCTTGTTAGAGTAGTAATTTGGATAACATTGTCTTGGCAGTGTTTGGAGTTCTGTACCTTTCCATGTAAATGTCAAGAATACCTCTTCAGCTAACATGCAGATAAAGCAACTGAGGTCTCTGTACCCAGTACTCTTTTTTCATCACTTGTACCATCTTAATGAGTTTAGTTACATTTTGTTATTGAAGAGACTTGGGATTCTTCAAAGAATTATAACTATAGGAAACTGTGCACATAATAAGTAAAGTCAAGGAGAGAAGTCTAGAAGTATTAACCATTAGAAGCAGCAAACATGTGAAAAGCTGAAGATACAGAACTCTTTTGATCTTACTACAGAGAAGAAAAGGTTTAGAACAAAAGAAACATTTTCATCTTTTTATACAAGTAGGAACAAGCTAAACATGAGAAGAAGAGGCAGGGTAAAGATCTATTCCTGCTTTAATTGAACCATATATAAATGTTGTTTATTACAAGTAAGATTTTTTTAAAAAAATCTTGTAATTAAAAGAATTGTGACCCAGTTCAGCTATCGAAGTCCTTCAACTTCCTTTACAAACTTTTAACATCTACCAATGCTGGAAGTACTATCTAATTTTAATCTGGAGCAGAATATTATTGGAATCAACTTAATTAGAGTTTGCTAATGAAATGGGCAGAGGGAAGGCAGCATGGTATAGCCTGATCTTGTCAGACCTCAAAAGCTAAGCAGGGTCAGCACTGGTTAGTATTTGGATGGGCAACCTCCAAGGAATACCAGGGTTGCTATGCAGAGGAAGGCACTGGCAAACCACCTTTGCTAGTCTCTTGCTTTGAAAACCCATAAGGGGACGCCATAAGTCAGCTGCGACTTGATTGCACTTTACACACTCACAATGAAATGGGTATGAAAAGGGCATTTTAGTGCGGGCCACATGTACCCCAGACTGATCCCAACATTTCCTCCTTTTGCACTGTTACATGAATTCGAGCCAGCCCTCACTAGCTGTCATTTTTTTCCCTTTTGAAATTTGTTGTCTTCTCTTCCTGCAAGAAGTGAAACCGATGCCACTGAAGGCAAACAAAGCTAGTGCCAGGTAAGATGGCAGACATCCCAAGTCCCTATCTGCTTCAGGAATAGGGTTGCCAGCCTCCAGGTGGTGGCTGGAGAGCTCCCGGATTTACAACTGGTCTCCAGATGAGAGATCAGAGAAAATGGCTGATTTGGAAGTTGGATAAGGCCAACTTAGGGACAGGAGGAGCTCTTTTGTAGAGTGAGATGAAGCTGGAGTGGAAGGAAAGGCTGAATTTAATGTATTACTACAAAATAACAAATCTTTTACTTCAGGTCTCTAGTTACTACTGACCTGTGAATGGCCTGAAGACAATCATAGCAATGAATCATAGCCATGATGTCCTGGAAGCCTCCAGGTGAAATCTCAGTTGAGCTGTGAATTCACTGGGTAGACTTCAGGAAGTCATTATTTCTGAGTCTTACCCCCAGTCCCCTGCCCAGTTACAATATGGGGACAATTATACAGGCTGACCTTATATGACTGTTGTAAGGATTAAATAACTAATATATGTGAAATTTTCTGAGAACATAGTAGCACATGTGCTGTGTGAATACTAAGAGCAATAATATAAAGAATGTTTTGCGTTTCTAGAGTAGAGGTTAGATCCTGTTGAAAAGATCTGCATGTGCAATAGGGGGGTAATCACCTCCTCCTGAGTCCACCCCCCAACCCTTCCCTCACATTGCTGCTGGGAGTCACACATACCTCAGGAGCAGCATTTCAGAGAGCATTTGGGGCTGCTTCAGGAGAGGAAGGAGACAGTGAAATTTCTCTTCCATGTATGGAGTTCAGATGGGATCCAACACAGAGATATTTTAGCATAAAGGAAGAGCAAGGAAGACCCAATGCCCTTCTTAGCAACAGAGTTGATCCCCAATTACAGACCAGTTGTCTATTTATATGTATGCCTTATTCTCAAACAGTACAACCTTATGCAGGTAAAAGAGCATAACTCTTACATAGGAATCTGCACTGTAAAGCACCGAGAGTTCCTTGCAAAACAAATTAAAACCACCTCCCAAACAAAACAAGCCATAAAACCCACTTCTTAACAGAAACTATAGCATATCTACAATAAAACAGTCAGTTAAACATTCCAATTAAAATTAAAACGCTTGGAGGCTTTTATTTCCAAGGATGCCTGTAGCTGATATGGCACCTATCACAATCGCTAAATCCCTGTTGCAATAAATGGAGTTTAAGGAATCTCTCAGCTAATAGACTGTTGTCTAGGCTAATTTTTGTCACTTCAATAAATAATCAGTAAATCTGCTTCTTTCTCTGTGTGCAGAAGAAAAGATTGCTATAAATCATCTTTATGATTACATTTTTATAGACCTGTTATAAAGCTAAATCAATGCTGTATGTCTGGAAAGCAGCTATAATTTATATCAGAATTTGGACACAAAATCAGATTGGTCTGAATGTAGGTGTAAATATGTATTGTATGAATACATTATGTGTATCACATTTTTCCAGTGGAACATAAACATCACTAAACTTCATTGCACTTTCAAATTGGTTATTTCAAATTGGTACTTCAAATCCAAATTGATATGTCAGAAATCACATTGATTATCTCTCTCTCCCCCCGCCCCTGCCGCTTTTAAAAAAGTGTTCCCTGGAATTTGAGATGCTACTGCAGTTTTATAGGTTGTACCCATAATTTTTGACCCAGTATGTTGATTCCACCTCATTTCAATGAACACAGTCTCCAGTGAGTCTCCAGTGAGGTCATCCATTAACCCCTGCTGCTGTAGAGGATCAAGAGGAGAGGACATAGCATACCTTGAGCAGTAACTGGTGGTTCAGAAAGCTGACCGCAGTGTTGCTGCAGCATTTTGACTGCACTGTGCAGGCCAGCCCAGTCAGGTCTCCTCAGGTCTAGGTAGACCTCCTCCTGAGGTCTAGGTAGAGAGGCTTGAGCTGGAGGAGAGGCACTGGAGCACAGGCTCATATCTAGTGGACTGGTTGATCCAGCAAGGCAGCTTTCCCCAGCCTCAGACTACGCAGGCTGGAAAGTAATCAGGCTCATCTGCCCTTCTGGCAGGTGTTAAGGCTTCCCTTGCAGGGTATGGCAGTGTGGCTTCTGGTGCCAGATTTGCTGGGCTGGTTGGAGAGGATCATGATAGTATGCATTATAGAAGATACATTATAGAAGTTGACAGACTCATTTGCTGCAGAGTTCAAGGAGATACGATAACCATCTTCAAGTACTTGAAGGGCTATCATATAGAGGATGGTGCTGAGTTGTTTTCTGTTGCCCTAGAAGGTTGGACTAGAACCAACGGGTTGAAATTAAATCAAAAGAGTTTCTGTCTAGACCTTAGGAAGAATTTTCTAACAGTTTGAGCAGTTCCTCGGTGGAACAGGCTTCCTCGGGAGGTGGTAAGCTCTCCTTCCCTGGAGGTTTTTAAGCAGAGGCTAGATGGCCATCTGTCAGCAATTCTGATTCTATGACCTTAGGCAGATCATGAGAGGGAGGGCATCTTGGCCATCTTCTGGGCATGGAGTAGGGGTCACTGGAGGTGTGGGGGGGAGGTAGTTGTGAATTTCCTGCATTGTGCTACTGCTCTACCTTAATAACTTGATTGCTAAGTGATCCAATCACTGCAACGCAAGTATGACAACATACATATATATATAGAACACCTCAGACAAATATGCGGTTGAAAACAGATTTTTATAAAACTGTAAATCGGTAGTACATGGCACAATGGGAATAGGGATGAACTGGCAAAAATGAATTTTACAAGTATAGTTAATGAATTATAGATAAAATGTAATTTAGTTTATATAATATTAGTATAAGGTAATTTTTTAATACTGTCAGAGTACTTCTCCAGAAGTCCAATGGTGGCGGGAGACACATTTAAGGTGGGTGGTGGGTTCGGTCACTGTTTATTCCATAATATTATAATAGAATATGAAAAACTGTAGTACAAGTGCTCTTTTTGTATTTTAGTATTTTTGTTTTTTTTGTTTTTAGTTATTTGTTTATATGATTTATAATTTGTTATGTATTTTTGTGTTATTTGTAAAAAACAATAAAAATTTATATATATAAAAAAAGGAATAGGAGAAGAAGAGTTGGGGTTTTTTTTATACCCCACTTTTCTCTACCTACAAGTAAAGTTTGAAAGTATAATGGTATTTTGCTTAAGTACAAAACAGAAAGCTGAAGCTCTCCCCTGCACTGAATGAATTACGTGCTATTTTTATTGAACCAAATACTTGTTTAGACTGGAGGCCTTTGAATCCTTCAGGTCCTTCTTCAGGCAAAGGTATTCACAACAACAAGAAGAAAATCAAATATATTTTTGTTAGATATCCAGGGTGATAAATGAAAATGGAAGGTAGGCTATGCTGCAGTTTATTTTTATTGTTGTTCAGAACAAAAGGGCTCAAAGATAAAGAAATCAAAGTCTCCAGAAACAATAGATCAACAAATAAAAATATGTACTGAAGACATAACATTTTTTTCAAACAGGCATTCCTCCATAATTGGGTTCACTTGTGTTTCACCAAACCTTTGTCCTAGACCAAACCATGTAAGAGACAAGACTTTGTAGCCCTGACATTAAAAGCTGAAGAAGAACTGGCAAATCTTTCTGGGTACTGCATTGATTAGTCTCAAAAAGCTATTAATGTAAATAAATAGTGTTAGGAGGAGAAGATAGAAGGTAACTTGCGTGATAACCTTGCTAAGTCCAACTTCTAACGTGTGTGAATTTCTTTTGTATTTTTGATTTCATTTTAATTTAACAAAATTCTGTGCCACTTCTCTGGGGGTCGGGGGAGTCCAAAACAATTAACAGACCATTTAAAATCACAAAAAATAAGAGAACTCAAAACAGATAGTTGACAAGTGAACTGATAAGAAGTTAATACAAAATAAGTCTGAACTGGTTGGTGCTTGCGTTTAGCAGTATTCCAGGAGAAGATAAACTGTTCCTGACAATACAGTTCCTTGCCTGTTCTTTTTAAGATGACTCTGAACACTGCAGAATTCACCCAGATAATTCTCTAGTTTTTTTACACTCCACAGGTAGGCCAGGAAGCCATGGAAAAACCTGATATATTGAAGATTTTCCACTTGTGAAAGCAAACCACTTAGACTTGCCAGAAAGGTTGCAACAAAAACGCAGTCTGAATCACCCTTTCAGTTCCCCTAGGGACAAGAAAATCTTTAAAAACTAACATGCCATTTCCTAATGCAGACCAAAACAAGGCAGTCTCATCACAACAGGGGATGTTTTCTTCACAATCCTACCGAAGATCAGTCAAGCCTAATTTGCCATGCCTGGCATGCACCAAGGTCAGGATCTGCTGTCTTTAAAAAGGACACACAAGATTGTTTCAGACTTCTGGGTAGATAAGCTAGGCTTCAGCTGTGTTACAGGCCTAAATAAAGCACACGTACATCTTGCATCTATTAAATAACTAGCAATGGACAGTTTGTTTCCATAAGCATCAGGTAGAGTTGCCAACCTCCAGGTACGAGCTAGAGATCTGCTATTTCAACTGATCTCCAGCCGATAGACATCAGTTCACCTGGAGAAAATGGCTGCTTTGGCAATTAAACTCTGTGACATTGAAGTCCCTCTCCTCCCCAAACCCCGCCCTCCTCAGGATCAGCCCCAAAAAACTCCCATCAATGGCGAAGAGGAACCTGGCAACCCTAGCATCAGGGCTTCTGAAGTTGCTTTTGTACCTGGAAAGAAGCCATCTTGCAACAACTCCTACACCACAATGGTGTATTTGCAGCCTCCCAGACCCTCCCAGGAGAGTTCCAATCCCAGAAGAGAATGCCTAGGGGCCATCAGCCCCACACAGTTTCAAGCCAAGTATCTGTGCCTACAAATTCCTAGAAGTTCTCAGCTGGCCAACATCAGTATTTCAGAGCTCATTTAGGCTCTTGTTGTCGAAGAGGCAATCCCTACTTTTCTTACTGAGTGGATGATTTCACACAACTACCCTCTCCCCAAAATAAATAGTTTCCTGATGCTGAGAAAAAAATGTAAACTAAAAATCTCACACCTCCTCTCTGATTTAATGGTGCTATAAAGAAGGACCCCTAACTCTTCAAGGGAAAAAAACCCAACAATGAAGATTGAGACATGTTCAGTAGAAAGTACTATATCATGCAATGTTAATCATTAATTCATTATTGTTGAGAGGTTTTCATTCCGTAATATGCACACATTGCATCAGATGTTTTCTGGAAAGTCTGTTTTTGAACAAAGCAACTGGTACATGAGGAAAGAGATATGGCTGCTTCAAAATGTTATGGTTCTCCCCACAACCTTTCTAGAGTTGCCAGATCCCTGCTGAGGGCAGGGGATCCCCTGCTTTCAACCCCCTCCCCCTGGCACAGTCAAGTTGCCGGCAGGGGTGTTGCCAATCCTAAAATGAGGCCAGCCAGAGACAAATGGATCACAATATACATGCAGAGGTGGGAACCTGCCCTAAAGCAATATATAGCTGCAAAGTTATTGGCTGATACAGACCCAAATGTAACCCTCGCCGTGGCAAAATTTTTATCTATGGTTTTTAATGATACCTCTTTTTAACTGTACTGTTTAGATATAATATTTTTGTATGTATGGTTATTTATGTATTATGGAATGTACTGAATTTGTTTTGCTTATGACCAGTTGGTCCACAAGCATAAAGAATGGAATAAAGGAAATAAAGGTATAAGCTTTTGAGAGTCAAAGCTCCCTTCATCAGATACCTTAGCCAAATTCAACACTCAAATGTTAAAATGACCTGTAGTCAAGAGTCCAATTACTTATAAAACTGTATTCTTCAAATTCTAGTAGGAGACAAGTCCACTGATCTATTTTGTAATGTACCATATTCATGGAGATAATTCACAGTGGGTAGCCATGTTAGTCTGTTTGCAGTAGTCAAAAAGGGCAAGAGTCCAGTAGCACCTTAAAGACTAACAAAATATTTTCTGGTAGGGTATGAGCTTTCATGAGCCACAGCTCACTTCTTCATGGAGAACTATGAAGGAGGAGCATGAAAAAGTACGTCAATGGGCTTATGAGGGTGTGACTATTCTTAGAATTGTATAATTGTCTTCTTTGTTGAATGTTCTCTCTGTATCTCAAGTGTATCTATGAATTCTTGTTCATCAGAGCCAAGTAACATTGTCCATGTTGCACTGAACTGGTGGACCCAAAGGCACTTGGGTGTTACTGGAAGAATCTTCCATTCAGACTCCTTCTGTGAGTTGAAGACTCATTCCATCAACAGAAGGGCATCTTAGGACGCAACCCATTATTTGCCCTTGATCCCAATTTGGATACGATCTTGTAGTTGCTACATAACGTTGAATTTATGTTGAAATATAATGTTGAAATAATGTTGAATTTCTTATTCTTGTTGTTATAAACTGAAAATCTCTGTATCAATTTCACTTCTCCCTCATGCAAAGCCTTGCACTATGACAGGGAGCTGGTGGCCAGCCTGCTCAAACTCCACCCAAGAGAGGCAGCTCCCAGCCCACCCAAGGTGTGGGAGGTGGCACCCAGCCAATTGGGGTATTGCGCCAGGCAGACTACCTCTCTCACTCCTTTGGGAGGTGGAGCTGTGGGGCAGGTGCGAGGCCCATTTCCAGGGCTGTTCTTTACTCCCAGTCTGCCCTGCCTCCTTCCACAAAGGCCAGAACAGCCCTGGAAAGGTCCCTGCTCTTCCCCCTGCGGCTTACTGCAGAAACCAAGGCTTGAAGGCTGGCAATACTGCATGGTTGCTGAGCAATGCAAAATAAAGGAGAAGGTGGCTGCACCAAATACGGGTCAAAAGAACAATTAAAATGGTGCAGGGGGGGAAGGTTGTTTTATTCAGATACAGTGATCCTACACATTTCTCTCTCTGAAATTCTGTTGCTGTATGTGTGTATATAACTGTGTGTGTGTATATATACAACCATATAAATCTCATATAACATGCATATACCGTATGAATGAATCTACAAACATTAAAAAACCAGAACAGAAAATCAGAACTGCTGATAAAACATAGGAAATGAAATAGTTAACACTTATTTATCCTTCAGTAAATCCTCAGCTTAAAATTTCATGCACGTTTATGTTGAAGCACTACTACATAGCTGTCTAGATGTGGGGTTGGCTGTGTATGAAGTCACATACACAGTTATACTGAGTCAGATAGTTGTTATCAAAGTCTGCACTGGCTACTCTAACTGGTAACAGCTCTTTAGAAACTCGGGTCAGGATCTTTCATAAAAACTACTGCCTGATACCTTTTACTGGAGGTGCTAGAAATTGATTTGTATTTAGAAGTTCTGAGGTTCAAGTGTTCTACTACTGAGTTCTACTACAGTTGTTGTCATACTTAACTTTCACTGAGATTCTATATAAAATATCTTTTATTGGAAATTCTGATGCAAAGTTTTGCTTGCAATTAATGCATCTGAAAAAGCTGATTATTTATTATTAAATATTTTGAATAGGAAGCAAAACTAAATGGGAGCTGCAAAGTTTTCTTTTTGTTCTGCTGTAAAAACAGTGCATTTGAGAGGGGAAGGCAAAAAGTGCAGATTATAGTTGTTTTACCACTGCAGGACAATTCTGAATGTAGTTAAGAATGATGGAAGATGATTCCCATGCCTCAAATGTATTCTCAAATCTTTTAAGCATACATTTTACATGCTGATGCTTCAATCAACAAGAGTCCTAACTTTTTTTTACTGTTCTTGCTCCTGTGCCTTCAATATCAGCTGAGCATACAAAATACAGAAAACAATCCATTCCAAACAAAGCTTCATCTCCTAATTTCTGCATATTAATCTTGGAACAGTAGCAAAAGCCAATACAAAACAGTGGCAACCATTGGATAAATAACATACAACTGTTATAGGTCTTCAGTGTACCATTTTATTGCAAAATAAGTTGCATAGATGGCACACTGAAACCATAAATTTACAAGTGTATTGAGGCTTGGGAAATGCTTGTGAGTGTTTCCCCTTATAATACACAATACAGAAATCAAGTTGTCATGTGTCATTTTATCAGATGAAATATCAGATTTATATTTTAAAAATTGAGAATATCATCTTGCCTTCAATTCAGAATACAAAGACTTTGGAGAAGATTAAATATTTAAAAGCATGAAAACAACCCCTGGTACATATGATAGTAAAGGCTCAGCAAATTACAGTCGGAGCTATAATGTAAAGTCTGACTGAATAATATCAATCAGACTTAATGGAAAGCCTATCAATATAACCCTCATTCACGTTTATGCCCCAACTACAGATGCTTATGAGTAAGAAATTGACAGCTTTTATACAAGTGTCCAGGAAGAAATTGATCACACACCTAAGTAAGATGTACTGATAACTGCAACACAAAAGTAGGAAAGAAAGCAGAATCAAATAATGTCAGAAGATTTGGGTGAGAAGCATATAGCCAAAAGAAATGAAAAGCCTTGATGGATGACTGATGAAGCTCTTAAAATTGCTAAAGACAGATGAGAAGCAAAAGTAAAAGGTGACAGAAACAGAATCAAAAGTGTAAATGCAGTGTTTCAGCAACTTACATGTAGACACAAAGAGAACTATTATAATAACCAGTGTAAAGAAATAGAACAAATAAGGAAGAACAAGAGATCCATGAAATCAATGGGAAATTTAAAGCATGGTTAATCACACTGAAAGTTCAGCAAGGAAATACATTAATTGAACAGGACAAAATAAAGAAATTATGTGAAGTATACATTGAAGAACTAAACAGAAGAGATGAAAGGATGACACATTCCTTCCAAGAAGAGTCTTTGAAAAGAACCTACAGTTTTAGAAAGTGAAGTGAAAACTGCAATGAGAACAATTGGAAGAAACAAATCACCAGGAGCAGATGGGATATCAATAGAGCTATTCCAAGCCACAGAAATGGAGTCTATCAAAATCTTGGTATACAAGAATATACCAACAAATATGGCAAACACAACAATGGCCTACACTACAAAAAATGCTTAAAACAATGCTCAATTTACATTCCAATTCCCCAAAAAAGAGACATCAGAGACTGCAGCAACTATTGGACCATCATCATATTAATTTCTCACACTAGTGAAGTGATGCTCAAAATCTTACAACAAAGACCGTTACCATATATGGAACAAGAAATGCCAGCTGTTCAAACTGGATTCAGAAAAGGAAGAGGCACTAGAGATTGTACTGCAAATTTGTGTTGGTTAATGAAACATACAAGAGAATTTCAGAAGAAAATCAGCTTGTGTATCATAGATTGCAACAAAGCTTTTGTCTGGGTGCATCATGAAAAGTTATGGTTGGTTTTTAAAGAAATGGATGTGTTACATCTGATTGTTTTGATGTTCAACGTATACTCTGGGCAAGAGGCTACTCTTAAGATGGAATATGGTAGAACAGAATCAGCAAAGGAGTTAAACAAGAATGTATTTTATTTCCCTATCTCTTCAATCTGCATGCAGATCATAAGGCAAGTTGGATTAGATTTAGATGAAGGTGAAATGAAAATTGCTGGAAGGAACATTAACAATTTGAGAAATGGAGATGACACCAAACTACTGGCAGAAAAGAGTGAAGACTTGAAATGACTACTGATGAAGATTAAAGCAGAAAGTGCCAAAGCAGGATTGCAGCTGAACATCAAAAAGAC
Organism: Euleptes europaea; assembly: GCF_029931775.1. Taxonomy (NCBI): domain Eukaryota; kingdom Metazoa; phylum Chordata; class Lepidosauria; order Squamata; family Sphaerodactylidae; genus Euleptes; species Euleptes europaea. The sequence continues at coordinate 29,803,547 of NC_079320.1, read as the reverse complement.
AAAAGTAATGACTACTGGGAATTATACAACTTTAAGGTTGATGATGAAGAAATTGAAATTGTTCAATATTTTCTATTCCTTGCCTCTATCATCAACCCAAAGGGAAACTGCACTCAAGAAATCAGAAGGAAATTGAGACTGGGAAGTAGGGTTGCCAGGTCCCTCTTTGCCACCGGCGGGAGGTTTTTGGAGCCTGAGGAGGGTGGGGTTTGGGGAGGGAGGGACTTTAATGCCATAGAGTCTAACGGCCAAAGCGGCCATTTTCCCCAGGTGAACCGATTCCTATCGGCTGGAGATCACTTGTAATAGCAGGAGATCTCCAGCTATTACCGCTGCTCAATTGACTTAATGCTGCTCATTATAGATCAGGCCAAAAAAGAAGCAGTTAATATCAAAATGGATATACAGAAAACTAAGCAAACTCTAGAGACAAAGATGGGTCCTGACAGTTTCAAAATCCAGATGGAAAAATTGGAATTAGAAATAAAAAAATACTCTGAAGACATTAAGGATTTCAAAGCCAAAAAGTTTAAAAGGGATAAGGATGATTATTCCTCTAAAAGGGTTTACTTATGGTACTACTCTGAGGAACATAGAAATGAAAGACGATATAATCATGGTAGGATGGGGGGTAACAAACCTAACAAACGGCAGGGATACCAAGGTAATAATCGATTTAGTGAACTGGATTCTACTAGTGATTCCATGACCAGTTCTAGCTCAAATAGGAGCTATGGGCTTCGCCCCCGGGACGAAAATATGCATTTTTCCGACAAGCGACCGTACAGGAAAAAGATAACCTGATTGTTAATTTGTCTTCCAGAATTTTGACACCTGTGGAAGAGAAAGTGTTGAATTTCGGTTTAGGTTTTGTTCCCACCCCCACATACTCCTCTTTTCAGACCCGTGTTGACTTATTTAAACTGTTTAGATTAATTAAATTAAAAGATCACTTTAAAACTGTTTCTGGTCCTTCTACTCCATTCCGACCCAAATCAAAATTTAATCCCAACAGCACAAATCCAATGATCTATGCCTTCCAAAATGCAGTCACTAGAGATGTACAAAAACTAGAAAATGCAAGGGTTCCAAAACAGTATAATCTAACCACAATTGAAAAGAATGCCCTTGATAATTTGGCTTCAGATAAGAATATAATTATTCACCCCGCTGACAAAGGGGGAGCAATAGTCCTACAGGACAAACAGGATTATGTTGAAGAAATTATGCGCCAATTAAGCCAAACAGAGTATTACCAAAAAATCTCTAAGGACCCTACAGACATTATTTCCACTCTTATAAATAAGGTTTTACAGGAAGCATTACATAACGGTGAAATTGATAACTCCACAGCTGAATTTTTGCTTAATGAACATCCTAGAATGCCGGTTTTATACACTTTGCCTAAAATTCACAAACCGGGAAAAATTCCTCCTGGACGCCCAATAGTATCCGCTTCGCAAAGCATTTTGGAGCCTTTAGCCCAATTTTTAGACTTCCACCTTAGACAGTTCGCAGTAGACACGGAATCCTTTTTGCAAGACACTGGGGATTTTATACGTTATATTGAGAATATACATGTACCCACAGACTGCATTTTGGCAACTGTGGATGTTGTTGCACTGTATACAAATGTCCCTTTAAATTACACCCGTAGAATTATTGAACATTTAGTCACCTCCAGAGTAGATGCGGTTCCTTCTTCTAAGTTTTTGTTGTGCCTCCTGGATATTGTTTTCAAACACAATTTCTTTCGTTTTGACAACCAATTATATTTACAGGTGGGTGGCATCGCCATGGGCTCTGCGGTGGCCCCGACAATTGCCAACATATTTATGGCGGATTTTGAACGCAAATTTATTTATGGTGATAACCCCTTTAAGAACTTTATATGGGGTTTTAGGCATTATATTGATGATCTTTTTTTCCTGCTTTCCTCTGATATTAATTTTGATGAATTTATGTTGTGGCTGAATAATTGTGCCAAGATTAAATTTACTGGAAAATGCAGTGCACAACAAATAGCCTTTCTAGACACCATGGTGTATAAGAACAGTGACAACAAACTGGCTGTCACTCTTTTTAAGAAGGAGACAGATAGAAACGCCCTGCTACACTTCAATTCATTCCACCCCAGGCATTTCAGACAAAATCTGCCTTATGGACAATTCATTAGAACAAAACGGAACACCACCACCCAAAGTGATTATGAAAAAGCAGCAACCAATTTAACGGGTGCTTTAGCAAACCGAGGATACCCTTTTAATATTATTAATAAGGCCAGAAATAGAGCAAACAATTTGGAAAGACAAGATCTATTATACAAATCTAAACCCAGGGAGCCGAGTGACTCATCTCTAACCTTTGCATTACAATACACACATTTATCTCCATTGATCACTCAAGCCATTAAGAGACATTGGCATCTATTGGCTGACATTCCGGGATGTAGCAATCCACCTAAAATTGGGTATAGGAAAACGGCTTCCATTAAAGACAGGTTAGTACATTCTGACATTTACAACCACACCAATGCACATTCTACCGTGGGACATTTTAAATGCCACAGATGCCTTGCATGCAACTTCTCCCTTGAAGTAAAGGAGTTTAAAAGGACCGACTGTAACTTCACCTTCCAATTACGGTCCTTTACTAACTGCAACACCAAGTTCTGTGTTTACTGCTTACTTTGCCCCTGTGGCAAGATTTATGTGGGATCTAGCATTAGGGCCATAAAAACGCGCATATTAGAACACAGATCCAGGATTAGATCCCACATAACCTCAGCTCCAGTCGTTGATCACTTCCTTCGCCTCAGGCATAGTGAAAACGACTTGCGTTTCTTTGTGATTTGGCACCTCAATCCCAAGAGATTCAGCAGGGAAGACAATGAGAGACTATTGAGGCAAAAGGAATCATACTTCATACACATTTTGAATACTGTTACCCCATATGGTTTAAACCTAGAAAACGACCTGTCTTGCTTCCTTTAAACTATTGTGCAGTATGCCTTTAAGAAGGGTCGGCTTTGTGGCAAAGATGTATATAGTTAACTTCGAAGCCTCTCGCAGCAGATAGGTATTTAGATAGTTAGTTTTACATCGCTTACATGGCTACACTTGTGAATGTTACCCTTCGTGGGAATTGAACTATATCCAGCACTTTGTAATTTATTATCAAGATGTGCAATATAAGAGGAAAATGCTTGTAAGTATTTTTGTATATATTTTATTATAGAACTTATTTTTGTATTGTAATAACATAGTATTATGATCAACTTGAATTTTAAATTATTATAAATTGTACTAGGAAGGACTGATGAAGAATTCAAATTGTCAAGAATTTGAAACGGCCGTATCCTCCATGAAGTTATTCCTCCTGAATTAATATTTATTACCTCTACTTACCTGCTTACCTGCATGGAATGAATACAGAAGACTGTTGAGCATATCTTGAGAGAAACTTCACCTTCTATTGAACTTTTTCCATTCACCACCATCCTAGAGATGATTTTGTGTATGTGTGTTACAACTGTATGAATGGTTCTTTTTGTATATTTATGAAGTGCGTATTGTATTAGACACTGTAGCATATAAATATTTGTTTGCACTTATAAGTATTCTTCGCTCCTGTACTGAATTTCTTATCCTTTGATACTAGTACAGTGGTGTCTATTTTCTCCTCCATTACCTGGAGGTTGGCAACCCTACTGGGAAGAGCAGTAGAAGATTCTTAAGTGGAAGGATGTGTCATTGGTGATCAAGATCAAGTTAATTCATGCCATAATATTCCCTATTACTATGTATGGGTGTGAAAGTTGGACAGTCTGAAAATCTATCTAGTGGGATAGACACCTAGCAAGCTGCAACAGAAAACAGCTCACAAAAATGTTTTGTTATGCATAGTGTTTAGTATGACATCCACATAGTTTAACAATGTAGAGTTGCAGTCCTCAAAATATATTATTTTAATAAGCAGGCGCTGTAAGTAACACTACATATATACCTGAACCTGACATAATTTCTATATACATAGCAAAACATAGTTTGCTACTTTGATATACTATTTAATAAATGCTCATATTTTATGAAAAACCCATAGTCATAACAGCGAAAAATCTAACCATCTTTTCTGGAGTAAAGTTTAAAGAAAATGATTTTGCCTATAATATTATCATAAGTTTAAGAACTGCATGAATAGGTCGATCCTTCCTTAACAATAACATTTTCTCATTACAGCATCAAATATTAGGCAAAATCAGGAAAATACCATAATTAGTATAGGTATATCAGTGATTAGACTTCATCCTCCAACCATTTCTCCAGTGGAGGTGGCCCCACCCCCACACACAACTGCTCTAGAGGAGATGCTGGTAGAGGACGGCTTCGTCCTGACACAGCTGAGGCAGGCAGCTCAACCAGAGGCTGTGGGGTAGGGACCAGGCCATATGTGGAAGTGTATAAGCCTGGCAGGCCTGGCACATGACTCAGGCAGCAGGAGGATGCTGTTAGCAGGGGCCTCCTGAGGCCTGTGCAGGCAGGCAGAGCAACCTGGGGAGGGTGGGGCAGGAGAAGTGAGGGCTTAGCTAGGGAGGCCATTGGCCCAGATTCCCTTCATCCACCAGAGGCCTGCCCCTAAAGAGAGTGCATTAGGGGAGTCCAGGATCAGCTTACCGCCAGACAATACTTTCTTAGGCTGGCCCAGGGAAGGCCAAAAAAGGAAGGGCCAGGAAACTCCTAAACTATTCTGGAAGAGGCTAGAGGGGATGAGCTAAAGGGAACCCCCTTCCTACCTCTAGACTGAGGTTCATCTATGACTTGGCCAGAGAAAGGGTCACTGGTAGGAGCTGAAGTCCTGGCACCAGAACTGTATGAACTGTTAATACTTATGCTGAGTCTTCAGAATAGGGCACAGAATATTTAAAAAAAAAACAGAGAAAGATAAAAACCTTTGGTGGTGACAAGAAGTCCTTTCTGGCTCAGATATTTCACTTCACCACCAAAGGTTTTTATCTTTCACCATTAAAAAAAAGTATACCATGCCCCATTCTGAAGACTCAGCATATGTATTAACAGTTCTTAATACAAGAAAATGGGAAACTTCTTGGTGGGTCAAACTAAAGGTTCATCTAGCCTAGTGTCCTGTTCCCACTTAGACCAAACAGCTGTCCTTAGAAGAAATGCTGCAAATTTTGCCATAAACTTGTTCAACTGTTGAACTTACCCTATTAAAGGCGGTAACCAGATGTGAGCTGATCAACCTCTCTGATTGGTTCATGTCAAGCAGCTGTGAAGCCTACCGAACTGGTTTACATGGGGTTTTCCCAAAGCTACATGTGTGCAAAGCTGCTTCTGAATCAAACTGAACAGCAGCCATTAAAGCCACTGTTAAAACACTGAAGGGTAGGATTACGTTGAAATACAACATTTATTGATGGCCAATTTATATGATTTGTGAGTTATCCAATTGTCTATGTAAACAATTGCCTGCTGAGTGGAGCAGTTGTACACCAAGGATGAAAGGTAATAGAACACAATTAGTCTGTAGGAGAACTTGCATGTGTGAGAGCTTACATGCTCTGTAATGCTTGGGTAGTAAGGAATGCAAGGAGACAACCTGCTGAACACCCACAAACAGATTGATGAACTATCAAACTAAGCTTGAACAAATCAGGTTTCTGTTCTTAACAAGTGAATAGGATGCAAACCAAACCAGCAGATGTCTGAGCGTTCCTAGCTCTCTGGAAGCCCACTGTAGAGAAAGAAGACAATATCTTTCATCCTCTGTTTATATTTTTTTTCCTGCAGAAAGTATATATTTAAATATATTTGTTTAATATATACTTCATTTTGCTATTTGATAGGATGTTTTGCTGGTAGATATTATAGTTCATAAGTGTTTGGCTGAAAAAAATGCCACAGCCAAATACTGTCCCAACAATTCATGGCTGAATGCTTGTTTCACTCCATCATACCATGGGCAACAAAATGGGTTGGATCCAGCCAGCTTTTTCACACCAACTTGCCCAGTTGTCCTCCATGCTTTAGCCTCCACCTTGCATGGCTTTTTTACATTAAGGCGTTCAAACAGGACCCCTACGCCCTTTTCACCATAGGGAAAGTTGGTTGGATCCAGTACAATGAATGGGGGTAAGTATATTCAGACCCATTTAAGTGTACACAGGTAGATCATAGTTGGCTCAGATATATAGCAGCAGGGAACTCAGTGAATGTCCCTAATTCTCAGTGACGCATCTTCCTCAAGGAGACTGTTTCTCAGAAGTCGGTTCTCAGCTGTCATCAAGGGCAGCCCCATGGAGAGAGCTCTAGTAATCTTTTCTCAATTGGCCTGTTTCTGTGCAAAAACAGTACTTCTCATTTAGTAGCATGCACCACCTGGAAATACTTGACTGAAGCGTGCACTTTTGCAATTAATATCAGACACTTCACTAACAAGAAACTCCATGAAATGCAGCGAAGACAGAAAGCTTTAAATACCAAAAGCAACTATACATAATGCATTACTTCTAGTAGCCATAACCATTTTTGTGTAATATAAGGTGGCATAATTAACAGTATCTCCTCCAAATGAATTCCACTGTGTGGAATTATACACACTTAACTGGGTAAAATCTATGCATTTTTCATGTGCTTGACTGGACATTGACCTAGCAGTTAAGTTGAAATTTTTACTGAGTTAAGTAGCTGTTGGTTTCCAAACTATGAACCAGGATTCTTGATTCAGCTTCAAGATGGCATCCCAGAAGACTATACATCAGTATGGATATTCTGCTCCATGTGCTAACAAAATTTTTGCCATTATCTACTCACACCACCAGAAACAAAACAAAAAAACTGGGGGACATGAATACTATTTTTGAGGCAATTCACTGCATTTATTACCTCAAGAAGATAACTTGTGATTTTGCATCTTGGCTTTCACGTTTTTAATATATTTTATCTTATATGTTTTATTGGGGTTGTAAGCTGCCTTGAGCTCTGCAAGGAAGAAAGGTGGCGAATAAACGTTTTAAATAAAGAAATAAAATACATAACTTGTGACTAGAATTACGCAAAAGTTTATAAAGTGTTAGAGCAGCTACATTTTGACATAGGTGACTTTTGAGTTGCGAAAAGAACAAAAGATGCCTGCAAACATGTGCTGACCTGACACCATGTTATGTCTTTAGGGAGTGACAGGATCAATGCTGGAGGCCGTAGTGCTCATAAGAACAGCCAATTAACTAAACAGGCCACAACTAGGCCTCAGTAACTCCTCCTCCAGTTATAGTTACAAGACCTGAGCCTCTCCATTCTAGAGAACCTCTGGGAGCTGTCCTTAAAGCAACAGTACCGATATACCACACACACCTTGCAACAACCTTCTCTTAACAGCTCATTCTTGAGCCTTTGGTGGCTGGGGACGGCGTGGCCAAGGCACTGCTGCGGTCCCTCCAAAGCCATTGCCCGGCCGCCGAATGGCTTTAAAAAGCCTTTTATTTTATTGTTTTGAAAATTGGGCATTTTGCCCCATTGAAAACAGCGAGGCTGTGCCAGCAAATGTTGGCACAGCAATGCTGTTCTTGTATGCGGTGTACCTGGGGTGAAAGCTGCCTACTGGCAGCTCCATCCACAGCATACCCCGGGAACATCCCCTGGGACACTGGCATGGGGCTTTGAGCTGGTGGGATGCTGGTGGGAGGTCAAGCCGGCATCCCTGGGCCATGCTGCAGCGGCAATGCAGGGAAGCTGCCATGAGCGACCCAATGCCGTCGTCCCTGCCTCTTGCACTTTTCCTGAGCTCTTTTGGGTCAAGAGCTCAGGAACGGGCTGTAAGCTGCCCTCATGTCATCATCCTCCATGACATATTATGATCTCCAAGACTCTAGGTGGATTGTCATCAATGCTGATAGCCTGGCAAACCTCGGACTCTTCTGAGTTGTATGCTAGGTCTGAATAAACATCATGCTAGATGGCTCAAGGGTTCCTTCATGACTAACCCCTGTAGCAGTTGTTTTTATACATAACTGGGAACCCACCAAGCCAAATGCAGCCCATCAGCCTGTATGACAGCTTTGTGTAAACACAATAAATCTCCTGGCATTTCAAAAAAGATGATTAATTTCCGATCAACCACAATGTGTTTACCTTTGGCAGGTCACTCACAATTAGGGTAGGACCGACATAGGATGTGGAATCTAGGCTTTGTCTATCCATGTGTTTCTTAAAGACAGAGAGAGATATGACACAGAGATTATGATTTTCAAAATTAACTTGAAGGAATGAGTTTGTCACTTAAAACCATATAGTGGGGATATGTCTACTTGCAAAGACCATGAAAATTACCCTTATGCTATAGCCAAAATATTTGGACAATTTTTTCAAGCCTCACCCATTGTAAAACAACTTTCTTGGTAAAAACTGACAGCATGACTTCAAACTGGAAGATTAGTAGCAGCACAAAAATACGTCGCTTGTGCATTATCTTAATAGGAACAGACTTTCATGGGTAAACATTCATTTAAATTGGGGATTTAAATGTATGAAAATTTTAAGCATAATTAAGAGTATGTAATGATTCCTTCTGTAAATAGCAATTGATTACACTGAGGATTATAAACTCCCCTGATTAATGATGAATAATGCAAATATGCAAAATAAAATATGCATTCATTAATATTCACCCTTCCAAGAAAATGAGATGCCAATTCTCATTTAATACTGTTTTTTTTTTTAAAAAAAAAACAGGGTTGCATGTGTATGACCACTTACTTCAATATTGAATTCAGCAGCAAGACTTGCTTCTCTGTAAAACTGCATCAGACTAGACTGTAAGCAGAATTGTTAGTCCAAAATATCACTCCATGAATATTGATCCTAGTAAGTTTCTTTAACCATTGAAATAAAAAAGTCATCTATTACCAAGGCAGTGCTAGAAAATAAAGGTATTAGATGGATAGGGATTCACATTATTCATCTCATCACAAAATATTTTACCTGATAAGCAAGGAGAATACCCATAATATGTGGGATGGAGATATTTGTGGGAGGGCATTCCTAAAATGGGGAATAAGGTTGGTTAACATCTGTGGTAATTTGGTCAGTTTGTGTTTGCTTTGTGTCTTTATGTGTTACAGTGTATTGCATTTCTTGCAAGTTTTGAAGGTCAGCTCTGTTAAATTATTTGTATGTATTATTCTGCTTTTAATGCATTGCTGACTGATTTTTAACTTCTTTACTGTTGGTTGTATGTTCTCTAAGGTTCTTATTACATTGTTTTAAGCTATGTAATCTTTGAAAGTGGTTGTGGATACTGTCCACAGCTTAGGTTTAATTAGTTTATTTAAATAATTAAACTGATCTATGTCATATTTAAATATCTAATATTTAAATGGGTGGGCTGTGCTAAGGCAGCCTGCTCTTGGCAGCCTTTCTGTCAGACCCTGGGTGTCCCTGGGCTTCCCTGCTGCATCCCTGCCATGGCAGCACCAGGAGACTGGTCTCCGGGTCCCCCCACCGGCATCTGTGCCAACCTGGATAGTGTGGCCTGGCTGCCGCCGGCCATGCCACTTGCACTAGCGCAGCCCTTTCCTGGCCTCCAAATGACTTTCATCTTTTCAGGCCAGGAATGGGCTGTTAGCAACTTGTGGCCCACCAAGCTGTATGAAACCATGCCCAGAAGCTGTCAGGTGCTTGACAATCATTCTGGTTTTGCAGTCAAAGGCAAACAGCAACAACAGGATGCTTATTCATGACTCATGGCATGGCATTCATCTTGTTAAATCACAACGTGCTAGCCTCACATAACAAGTACTGCCTTCTTCAGCCTTCTGCAATTACCTAAGGTTTCCTGATCCCCCCTCTCCTTCGGCGGGAGGTTTTTTGGGCAGTTGCGCCCGACGTGATTACATCACTGCCGGAAGCGCAGCATCACAACAAGGTGCTTTAGCACTCAATAACCAAAAATGCTATTTTGGGGGTTTGAATACTAAACCCAGAAGTTATGTAATAGCGTCACGTAGTTATGTGCTCGACGGAATCCCCACTCTAAGCTGGCCGGTGGATTGGCAGGCAATTGCCCACCAATCCAACCAACCTGGCAACCCTACCAATTACCTAGTGTAAGGCTGGCTCTGGAAAATAGCAAGCACTGTCCGGTAGCACATCTGCATTCTATGAAAGATTCTAAAATTTCTAAAAAATGAGAGCAGCAAAATTCCAGGATAGTGAGTTTTATCCAAAAAGAATTGATCTACATCCATATATCCATATGGTGGTGATTTCAATCTGTGAAAACAGTTTGCAAATCTCTGCATGTTATTTTGAAGCATCCCAAGTGATTACTCAGCAAAACCAAGCGCATTATTAGTACTATAAATGGCTACTGCTGGGCTAACTTCCTCTTTATGGGGCTCATGCTTCACACGTTATCATATATTATTGCTTAATATGAATTTAAGTAGCTTCTCTTCATTGTATGCTAGTTTGGACCATTAGTTTACAGTACTCTGTATTCTGTATTTTCCACAATTAACATTCAGTTATGCAAATGTGGTCTGGTTCTGCCTTTCTCCTAGCCAATCTAACCTCCTTTGCCTTGTACACACATCCTCCAATTGGGTTTTAGACTAAGGCAGGTCCCAGTAAGATGGCTGACAAATAGACTGGTCACATACCACAGAGGCATAGAGACTGGGGCCACAAAATGGAGGCAGAATGGTCATGTTAATCCATCCATCCATTCTCAATATTGTCATATATCTCCCATTATTATATTTCTCCCCCGACACAAACACATACAGATGCTTGATGTTTTCATTTTGACTGAGTAGTGATAGTACAGAAAAGTATTTTTAGACCCTTGATGGACCATATAATACTTAATGTTTATGTACCATGCATTGAGTGTCCAAAGTGCTTGGTGATGACTACCTAGTGGATTTTTGGTTGAGATAAAATTTGAACCGGGGATTTCCCATCTCAGAATTCACATTCTTAGTCACTATATCAAGAATTTGTGAAATACACCTAATAAACATATCAATTTTTCAATGGAAAGAACACTTCTTTTACGTCCCCCTTTTGACTTATGCATTTTCTTGTTCCACCATCAAGGTTTTATTGTTTTGACTGTTATTTTTAGGTGTTCTTTCTTAATTATTTAAACCAACTGTAATTAATTAGAAATGGAGCTTTTCAAAGTGATTTTATTTAACGGTTAGAAATAATTCAAAATTTTGGCACAGTTTTTACTGTCATTTTTATTCCCGGCTATTCCTGAATTTTAATGTGCTTTTGTCCATTTGTCCTCCTTCCAGAGGAAAATATACTCATGTACTCTTGGAAAACAAAAGGATACTCAGATCTTTACATAAAGCAAGAAAAATGCATGATGCAATCATCTGAACAGTTTGCTCAGCCACTGAACTCATGGAAATGGGTTGTTTTTCCAATTGCTAACTAAGTGGCAATTTTCAGTATAATCAGTTCTAAATATATTTTATAAGATGCACTGCTCAACAGACTGTCACCCAGGATTAACTACAGTGCCCTCAAAAGTGGGGTTCATGCATATCTGGAATTCACTAGATGTCACCTAAGCCCTGTGTCTGTAACTTTAAGAGATGAATATTTTCATAGTTACAGAAAGGAACAGAGAGAACCAAAGCAGGACGGATGACTGTGGAGTCCCCACCCCCAGTAAAGTTATATTACTAGTATTTACATAAGTGGAAGTATATGACAAGATGTTCTCAGATGCCTCCACTTATTTAAATACAAGAAACATTGGCAAATCAATGTGAAAATGTTTTACGCTGAATACAATCAGACCATTTTTTCCATCGCTTAATACAACCATTGCTGTTTGTGATATGCTCATTCATTCCATTATTATCTCTGGTAAATGGGTTTTGTAGCTTTTGTAGAACTTCTGTTATAACACAACAAGAGAAATGAGTGGGACCACATAGCAGTCAGAAACTTCCCTGGCATACCATCCTCAGCTCTCGTAAAACTTACTTTTTGTCTCCAGCTGTAGGTATCTTGAGCCTTGAAATTCATGTTACAGATAGCGATACTTTGATTTTTGCAAATAAAGCATTCAAAAAAGTCTAATTTACCTTGCTCTCAATGCCCGTTTTCTCTTGAGCCAAGCACCCAATACAGTCATACCTCTGATTTAATTACAATTCAAAACAAGTGATATTTTGAGCGGCTTTGTGTCAGCACAATTGCCATAATTCAGCATGGCAGCTGTCCGGGGGGGGGCGCTGTTGGTGCATGCTCACTAGAGCGCTCCTCACAATTTGCAATCAAATCATGATGAAAGGAAACGAGCGATCATACATTGTTAGTTATGGACTGTAGCACTGAATAGCTATGCATTATATATCTCCAGAAACTTGTAGTTCTGGTCATAATCCCCTCAGGATTCCAGACTGGATAAATTTGGCATCTTGAAAGAGTTTCAGCAGTGGGGAAAAAAAGAGAGGGATTTTTTTCCTAAGGAGTTAAAAAAAACCTTTTTGCTTTCCTTTTGAAAATACCCCATGAGACAAAGACAAAGATGACTGGTGCTTGTGTCTAATATCAAGTCCTCCTAACACTGTCATCAGCTGTGAACAGAGAGAAAATCTAATCAAGCCCAAATCTCAATAATAAAACAATTTACATGAAACACTGCTGTAGAGAATAATTTCATTTTTGTCTGCAGCTTATTCCAGAGAATTGTTTTCTTTGCTATCTTCTGTGGGGCTAATTCAATTTTGGCAACCCAGAATTTTCTCCCTCATCAGCGTAGTCGTATCAAAAAAGTAATATCAAGCAGAAGGTTTAATTAAGAAGTCCAAAACATTGTAGTGAAAAACGTAGATGAAGACCTTTATAAAACATTCCTTTTGAAGCAAATGATGCTGCGTCTCTTTTCCCCTGCTTCTCTTAGTACCATTTGTCGCTTAATGGCTTAGTCTTTTATTGCCAAACCTGTTCCTTTGTTTATGAGATCTATGCATTTGATGGGAATAATTAACTTAAAATGAGAGTCCTTTGGCTGATGTGAGAATATAAATTGTTAATTTTAAAATGCTTTCTGAAGCAAACTAACCTAGAAGGAAGGGTGAAAGTTCTGTTCAGATGGATATGCAACTTGATACATGCCCCTCTTAGTACAACCTGACAGGGACTGTCTGTGATATCAAGTCTTGACACAAGTCAGGATACTGGTATTGATATACAACTCCAGTCCATAATAACCGTTTTCTAGATTTTCCTTCAGGCTGGGAAATGTTTTCAACCCAATCAGAATTTAGGGGTGCAGGGCCCGAAGTTGCTCTCTATGCCTGCTCTTGACCAATGTTTCAAAAAGTCTGAGAAATAGAGATTAAAGTATAGGAGATGGGAGGCAGGGAATTGGTGGTCACCAGGAGAAAGGGAGTGGGGCATCAGCATCATGCATGGTGATGTTACTTCCAGGGAAAACTGAACATGATGTCATGTTGGTCTAGAAATCGCCAGAAACTCGATGGTAAACCCATAAAGTTTCCAGTGATTCCTACAGCAATGTGACAGCTCATAAAAGGGTAGAAAGAAAGAGGATGAATTATATGAATTAATACATAACTATTTAAAGCTTTGAACCTCAGTTCATTTGAGTACTATCTTTAGTTTCCATTGTCACAAAAATCATTTCACTGTTCTGCGTCAATGTCTGCATGTAGAATCAGCTGGAATCAACCTTAGTTTTGTTAAGCTCCCTTTGGTTAAGAACTCTATAAATTATCTATCTCTCATTATGGGACAGAATTTTTTAAAAGAATATATGAGTGATTAGACCAGACTCTGTTACTGGACCCTGTAAAAAAAGATAGAAACGAGCATTAGTTTAATTGAATGCTGGAGGAATCTAATAGCATAGCAGTCTCCGATAATGGAGCAATTATATAGAGGGATCAATATTTTCCTAAGAGAAGGACTGATGGAATCTTTTATTGCACCATAATTTTGGCTTGGGTTTTATTTTTTCCTTCTTTTTTTGCTCTAGTCTTGTAATGGAGGTCAAAATAAGTATGATGGCTATTCAAATTTAGAGTTTTTTAAAAAAGAAAATTGCTTAGGATAACTTGCATATTCTACTGTAGAGATATATTACCTCCCTTTTACACATGCTGGCTAAAGCAAAAAATCATGGTGGTATTAATATGCAAATGAATGAGCTCAATGGCAATGTTCTTCTAAGGTTAGGAATAAAAATACAAGAATTTAGTCTCTATACACAATGTGGATATTCATTACAAAATAAAAGTCTTTTCTCAAATCTGAGGCTATAGTGGGTTGTATCCACAGCAGATGGCAAAACTTTCCCCCCACAGATGAACCTTTCCTCTCCACAAGGGTCCTTGCAATGGAAGAGCATATCACCATTGGCTGAAGAGAGTAGAATGACACATAGCCTTTGTGGTTTCATGTCATCCTTTTTTGAAGCCATGCTAAAAAGTGTTAGATGGCCACTGTTTCTTTTTTCTCCATTACAAAAGTTGAGCAAAAATCCAAATAATTTTTTGTTGAGCTTTTCAAATTCTTGAGTCTTTCTGCAACTTGGCTTCTTTTCAGTATTAATTCTGAACGATTCTGGAAAATGAAAATACATATACAACATCCTGTGATAATACTTCCTCAAGTATCTGTAGGGCTTTCTCTTTAATATATACCAGGTGTAGAGTTCAGCGTCTGAAATGAGGAAATTTTTTTTGACCTAGACCAACAGGGACTGTGCTTCTTCCCCCAAAGTCTTGACACAGAACTACCACCCAGGTTAACATATTTATGGACTGTCCTGTAGTCATTTTTACATTCAAATTTAAATCTATTTGTAAGGCCAATACTACAGGTTTCACTTGCTTATACTGGGGTTTCAAATAACACAGCTTTCTAAGGTAAGATGTTACTCAGTATTTTTTTCACATTTCCCCCCTTTAAGCTACTTTCATTCATTAGAGAGCAAACATTCTGAATATTGCATTCGATATTGCTTCATCTTATATGACAGACAATAGCTCCCAAATTACTTGTCTGGTTAAATAAGTACACTGCAGTGACATGCATTGCCATGGAAGTGATATTCATAGAGCACCGATTCCACCCCCACACACTCTCTCTCTCTCACACACACACACACCGTTTTTTCGGTAAATATGCCAAACAGCATTTTCTTTTGAAAAGAGCATTTTCAGTTTAAAGAGCAAAATATGCACACTTGCTAACCAACTGTGTAACTGAAAAACAGCACCTTCAAGATAGACTACAAAGAAATATTATAGAGAAAATCACAAAGGTCTAGTTCATACTCTTGGAGGCTCATTGGTCCATTTGAGTGGCAGTATAGTGGACACATGCCCCTTTCTGACATTTCTGTCATGCACATAACATAATATTTAAACTGAGGACTCCATGTTTAAGCCTAGTTTGAGGTGAGTCCTACCCATGTGATTCTTTCACCACAAAATAATGGAAAAATATTGTACAAATGAACCACCAATGGCCCAAAGTATTAGTACTTTCAATGAAAAATAAGAGGAACATTCTACCCCAGTTATTCCAAGACAGGATTCTTTCTAACACAGATGCTTGTCTAATCACTTGTAAAATCTCTCAGAGACATGTTCAGCCTAAATTCATTTCCTGCTTCAAGCTTCTATAGGAAAGAATAGCAATTGAACAACTATGCCCCTTTTTATCTTTCAGGGGTCGTTTTAAATGTTTGACAACAAGCATAACCCCTCACTTTAATCTCCTTAAGACCTAAATCACACATTTGTGATTTAGGAGGAGTGATGAAGGGGCAGTGATGAGGCGGCAGAGCTCTAACATGGTAAAATGGCTGGCTCCTTGTCAGCCTCCAGGAGGAAGAACATGGATGATCACATTTTGGAATGTCCCCTTCATCAAAGTAGTGAGCCAAGACTAGGGCCAGAATCTAGTGTGCTTGTTTTCTTTTGCATTGAGTTTTTAGTACAAAAGAACGTTCAAAGCTACAATCTATTACCTGCCATGATGCAGTGCATTCTACCGCCTCAAGCTCTACTACTTCATCCTAAGGGCACGCATCTGTCTTAACTTGCATGATGGGCCCCCACACTGAGACCTGTTTCATGTGCACCCCAAGATCCTTAGGGCTTTAGATGCCTTAGGTGCAAGGAAATATACCTAGTTTGACATTAAAAGCAAGCTCTTTAAGGCAGGATTAAGGCATAGAAGTCCTGCTAGGTGCTTTTGAGAGGAAATAGCCAACTGCTTGAATAGTGCAGAAGAACATAAATCAAGCTCCTTTGATTAGACCTCCACAGTACCTCACAGATTTTTGGCCATAAGCACCAACCCAAGTTTTCAAGACAGTAACCACAGCTTTTGACATCTCTTTTGTAACACAGCTCTTGGATGAACAATTCACAAACCTAGGAAGGACCATCAGCCCATTCTCATTACTATTATTGGAAAATCTATGATAAGATTTCCCTCAATTATAATTCAATAATTCCATCAAATCCATCTCAGGCATCTCCTCCAATCCATTTCCTGGGCAACTACAGGAGCCCCCTTCTATAACAGGAGGAATTAATCATCCTTTTACAACCAAGATCCTGGCTTCATACCATCGGTGTCCCAGATTCTAAAACTGCACCAATCAGAATGCAACCAAAAGTCCACTAATAACCAGCCAGGTTTGACCCAATGCCAGTGCAGATCCTAATTCTGCACCAAATTGGGCCAATAACACATTTTCTCCATCGGCACCCAGGTAAATCCAGGTGCTTAAGAAGGGCAACCCAAGCCCTCCATTTTTGCAGTTGGTTCCCCTGTAGAGTCTTCTTTTACCATGAACACAAAATCACTGGACCTTTCTCTTCAAGAAAGGTGGAGGATTGTTTATTCTCTCCCATTTTGCTTTCCTCCCCAAACTCAGCCTTTCCCAATCTTAATCTGACCTAAGGAAGGAGATGAAGGAATAATCGTCTCAGTTCCAAATTGGAAAACCAGTTTAGGCCACAAAAATGAAGTAAAATTTATCCACTAACCAGTCTTCTCCAAGGGAAAACGAATTGGGTTTTAAGTTCACTTAATTTTCCCCTCGCTCTAGCTGTTTCAGTCCTTAGTGCAGTGTCCCTTGCCACTTGCCTTCTCTGGCAAGTACTTGAGCTCAGTCAATGAATGTGCTTGAATGAAACTGAGGTCACTTTGGGCTTTCTAGGATTCAGCCCTCGAGCCTTTAATATTAGTTTTTTTTTTCTCAAAGCAGAAATAAAACTTATTTAGAGAAAAAATACAAAGCTCAGAACTGTCATGCTTGATGATTAAATGTTGTGTGTGTAAAGTGCCGTCAAGTCGCAGCCAATTTATGGCGACCCCTTTGGGGTTTTCATGGCAAGAGACTAACAGAGATGGTTTGCCAGTGCCTTCCTCTGCACAGCAACCCTGGTATTCCTTGGTGGTCTCCCATCCAAATACTAACCAGGGCTGACCCTGCTAAGCTTCTGAGATCTGATGAGATCAGGCTGACCTGGGCCAAACCAGGTCAGGGTGATTAAATGCTAGATATGTACAAAAAGCAAAAAAGTTAGATTAACATGTTAACTAGCTTTGATAGCAGATAGCTCTTTTTTCTTTTAATTTTAAAAATGTTGAAGTCAGCCTTTTCATAGCTTCTACCAGCATTGCAGAATGAGGGATAAAGGATAAGAGCTAACAAATTTCCTGTGCATGCTTTTTTCCTTGATAAAATTGAGTATAATAATCTTAGTCAAGGAAAAGTAAACTCTAAAAAGCAATATCACCTTCAATTTATTGCAGAGCATTTGATTTCTGGCAGGGGAAAATAATGGCGTAAACAAGATGTTGGTGTTTAAAGGACATTTAATGGTCTCATTTGTGTATGTCACAGCCAGACACTTTGCCTGCTTTTATCTGAATCCTTAGATGTCTCTCAATTAATTTGGATCAGATCCTTAAGATGTTTAGAGCCCAACTGGGAGCATAGAGATATTCAAGGGAAAGGCAGGCTTTTTCTGTGGGATACCACTGGGCTAATTACAGGAAGGCAGCTGTATCTGTCCTTGACAGTCTCATGGCCCTGCAGAATGTTCCACATCAGAACTGTGGTGAAAGGAAGAGTCAAAACATCACATCAACCAAACTTCAGGCAACTCCAGCCTGAAACACATGGTAAGAAACAGCGTTCCTACTGCTTCTTACCATTTGCCAGGCAAGGAGCTGCAGTTTCTAAAGCTAGCCAGCAATTGTACATTTTGGACTCTATTTCATTTCAATACTTTTATTTTTCATGGGTGGGGTAACCTGTGACACCTTGGTTGTGACTGTTTTGATTATATCATTGACAAATGTACAGAATAGTACACCAATACTGAATTATTTTTGAGTAATCATTATAAAATTCAGTTTGATTATTGTTAATTGGAGCTGGTGCTGTTTTTCCCTTTAACCAGTGTTTTCTCAGCACACGTTGTGATTTATTGAGAAACCTCCAAGTGGTGGCAGGAGATCTCCTGCCATTGTAACTGATCTCCAGCCGATGAGATCAGTTCTCCTGGAGAAAATGGCCACTCTGTCAATTGGATTCTAAGACATTGAAGTACCTCCCCTCACCAAACCCTGCCCTCCTCAGGCTCCACCCCCAATTCTCCAGGTATTTCTCATCCCAGAGATGGCAACCCTGACTGATTGTTTAATGCTTTCAGAATCAACTTCAGACTACAGGGATCAGTTCCCCTGGAGAAAATGGCAACTTTGGAGGGAGGACTGTATGTAATGCCATACAGTATGGCATTACACCCTGCTGATATCCCTCCCCTCTCCAAACCCCACCCTCCCCAGGCTGTACCCCAAAATCTCCAGGAATTTTCCAACCTCGAAAAGGAAACTCTAACACAGTGTATCCTGTCCAACTTCCAGGTCCTAGCTGGAGACATCCTGCTATTACAACTGATCTCCAGCCAATAGAGATCAGTTAACCTGGAGAAAATGGCCACTTTGACAATTGGCCTATATGGCATTGAAGTCCCTCCTTTCACCAAACCCCGCCCTCATCGGGCTCCACCCCCAAAACCTTCACCAGTGGTGAAGAGAGACCTCACAACCCTAAGCACAAGGCTTGCACATTGTAGATCAGCTGTTCCATAAAGACAGTCCTCCCAGGCCTCAGCTTAAGTAAGCTAGGAGTAGCCTTCACTTGGTCAGGCAATGATCCTGCAAGGAATTATTATTCTCAGAGCACTGCTCTGGCTCCACAGTGGGGCTGCATGAAGCCAGTCTGGCACTTTGCCTCCTTCGTGCTACCTCAGCCTGGGCTTCCTGTTGCTGCTGTTCCTGTAGAGTGAGAATGTCTCCTTGGGGCTTACAGGCCTGTGTTAGTATCCTGCCCGGCAAAGAGCTGGTGGCTATCTCAGGGGTCAGTGGTGAGGTCTCCCTCGCAGGCTCTGGCAGGTTGGCCTCTGATGCTATTGGAAAATTGTCAGCAGGAACCTCTGCGGTGCTAACCCTCCTTGGTCCATCTGATCCTCCTCAGCCACTGGCCTCAGTTCCTCAGGCTCTTCCCCTTTGTCAACCCCTGAGTCTGAGACACTAGAGTTGACAAATAGGGTCATGTCCAAAGGGGAAAAAAAACAAATGTACTATGATCAGTGCCGGATTTACATATAAGCTAAAAAAATAAAAAAAATAAAACCTACATTCAGCAACAGTGTTTTGTGTTGTGTAGGCTCCTATGATGTAAGTAATGGGCCCCGCCTGCTAGCCTGCTCCCTAAAATATCACTGGTTTGCTCATTTCTATTTATAGGGTGCCTACATTCTGCATGGACTGGTTGCATGGCAACATGTAGCATGCAGCTGCAGACAGCAGTGCAGCACAGTTGAATGTGGGTCAAGCTGTTGTACCTGTTATCTGGACATATAAAGGGCCCCATTACCTTCAATAGCTTAGGGCCTCATCAAACCTAAATCCGGCCCTGACTATGATGTCAGCCTCCTATACGATCTCATAAAGCTCATAAGGCCACAGGCTTCTACTCCTTCCTACAATATCACCAAACTAGTGATTTACATAAAACCAAACAGAACTTAACTAGTGGTTAGTGGAGTGGCCATGTTCAGACTACTAATCACACTAACTATAATTAAAGCATGGCTTTGAGTTCTGCCTGAACTAAGCCAAATCTGTAAAAAAACATGTCAGTTCTATAACATACATAGAAACTGTTTATATGCACGTTATTGTATAATGCTGTCAGAATCAACTGTATTGCAGTTTCTCCATTATTTTTGTAGAATGGAAATTACAGGTATCTCTTGAACTGCTATTATGTAATTCCCTCCCTTATGCTTATTACAGCCAATGGATTAATAGGCAATGTCAATCCGACTGGAAACCTTAATGCTAGGTGTTTCCCCCAAAGCTTTCAATAAGAGTTTTTGATTGTTAAGTGTAATACAGCCTTTATTTTAGTTGGGTGGAAACTATAAGGCTTATTTCGCATTCTAGAGTCTTGTGGAAACTGTTAAAGAAGCCCTTAGAACTGAACCAATCTTTCTGGGAAAGCTTTATTGATTACACAGAGGAAAAGACCATTTTAAACATTTCATAGCTGCATTGCCCGAGGAAGCAAAATCTATTAAACTCAGATTATGAACTTTTTGTTTATACACTTGTTTTTTTCTTAGGGTAGGCAAAGAGAGGAATGGACATTATTATCCGGAAAAATGGATATCACTATCAGCTTTAAAACAAAAACAGATATTAAAAATCACATATCTTAGCTGGTGCCTGCTTTTTTTGAAATCTAGTTTGAACTCATGAAGATGATTTACACTGAACCATGTTGGTCTGGACATCTTGGCATTACTGGCATCTATTTTAAATAGTATCCCAATTGAAATTAGCATAGGAGTCAAGTGACATCATAAGGACAAAACTTATTTCTTCCTTGTTCTTCCTGACTAGATAGTAATTTCCTTCAGCCTTAATTGAAATGCTCTAGAAGCACTCTGCACACATGGCGTACCAAGTAGCCACTATATCTTTCCTTGATCTATTTGATCACAGTGGACAAACTCTTAGGCATGACATTTAGGAGTATTTGGCAGAGCTTATCTGTCTAATTTAGAGAGTTATTTCCTAGCTCGTAGTGTTGTTAATGTGCATGCTGATGTTCTTTGTGTGTTCATGTGTGCCTTATCATATTATCCCTTGAAACTGTAGATCCCCACACCAGCCACGGCTAAGAACCCACTGAAAACTCTATTCTGTTTCTTAAAGGTGAATGTTATCTGTGTTTTACTATTGTATTTCTTTGTACTGAATATTGTGACGGCCTATGGCTATACAATAAAAACTTTACTACTACACTGAAAACTCTGCAAGTCACATACCTCAGTTCCTCCTGTGTAACATGGAGAAGTAGTGACCTAATTCACAAATGCCACAAAAATGTGATATTTAACTTACAATGTAACAATTACAATATGAATGTGCAGGTTTTGAATATTAAGGCTAATCCCAATGATTGACTCAATGCAATCAGCCAGCATGGTGTAGTGGTTAAGAGCAGTGGTTAGAAGTAGGGTTGTGCAAAAAGAAAATCTGGTAAATTTCGGGTTTGAGTTTATTGGGCATGATTTTTCACTAAACCCAGAATAAACCAAATACCCATACCAGTAAAGGGGTTTATCAAAAAATTCGGGTCCATTGTAGTCTATGGGGATTTTTCGAAGCTCCTGTGGGGGCATTTATGGAGGTAAAGTCCCCATATTTTTAGTGTCGCTGCAAGGGACTCTCCTTAGATGGTCACCAAAGTTTGGTTAACTTTTGGACAGGGGGTCCAATTTTATGGGCCCACAAAGGGGTTGCCCCCATCCTCCAGGCATTTGCAAGCAGAGCTATCCATAGGTTTTCAGGTTCAGAAGTTCAGCATTGCTGAACTGGTGGAAAGAGTCAATTGCCAGGCTGGTGCCTCAAAGTCTGGGGGCTCCCTTCGTATCTGGGGTGCATAGCATGATGTCCATGCAAATTAGCTTCCAAACTGAGGAAAATGGGTTAATTGAAAGAAAAATAAGGCATGGAAAACATTAATTTTGGTGGCAAATGACATCCTGTGAACAGTCCTTTATTATAGTAATCAAAAATCTGATTTCAGGAGGTGGTCACAGTGCGGGGAAACAAAGTCTCTCCTTGGGGCGATCTTCAGTTTGACAGCAGGTTTTCGGGGGGGGGGTGATATCAGAGCCAGCTGAAGTCTCAACCACGGGGGCTGTCTGAAGGAGATTGCTCATTTGCATGGGTGAGGAAGTCTCCTTCAGAAGCCTGATGGTGTGAGCAGCTGTTGAAGCCAGCTTTTTTGCATTGGGGGGTACATCCCTCCAGACAGGACTTGGTGAGTCCCGTCTTTTAAAAAACCCTTATGCTTGATCCAGATCAGCCCACTGAATGGTTGGTCAAACCAAGTTGGCTCTGATTACATGACCCCCACCTCAAAAGGGCCCCAACTATGGGGCCCTAATAAAACCAGTAAAAAAATGGGAGAAAACATAGAGCCGTGCATTTGAGCAAGAGTGAATAGTTGAATTATTCGGCTTTTTGGGGAATCAGCTATTCAGCTTCGAGAAGATTCCCCAGTTTTAGCATTCAGTAAAACCAAAACCCGAATTTTGCTGCAACAGTTAATTTAGGTTTTATTTTTGGTTTGGGTATATCGATATGCACAGCCCTAGTTAGGAGCAGTGGACTCGAAACTGGAGAACCGGTTTGATTCCCCACTCCTCCACATGAGTGGCGGGCTCTAATCTGGTGAACTGGGTTGGTTTCCCCACTCCTACACTTGAAGCCAGCTGGATGATCTTGGGCTAGTCACAACTCTCTTACAGCTCTCTCAACCCCACCTTCCTCACAGGGTGTCTGTTGTGAGGAAGGGAAAGGAAGGTGATTGTGAGCTGATTTGATTCTTCCATAAGTGATAGAGAAAGTCGGCATATAAAAACCAACTCTTCTTGTTCTTCTCATGTGAACAGTAATCTCCTATTTTAATGCACCTTGACACTTGAAGGACAGAGAGATGTTTGGCTTTATTGTTTTAACAGCAATTCACAGGCAAGTTATCTGAATGACTAAACGCATTGTTCACTTTAAGGTGCTATATTAAGAGTGCAATCCTAAGCAAAGCTGATAGACTTGAATGGATTTAGAAGGGTATAACTGTGTAATGGTGTAAGAATTACCCAACAAAATTTTCTAGGGTCCCTTCTCAAAAAAGAAAAAAGCTTTTTGGATATGTATATGCAGGACTGGTATAACTCACAACCTCTTCTATTCACCTGTTTTATTGTTTCTCTCACTCATTTTGGATAATGTATTTTTCTCCCATTTCATTACTAATTAATTGTCTGTTGTCATCTTGTCATTCTGAAGGCTGGAACTTTTTTTTTTTTTTGCTTTAGTTGGTGGTAAGGTTATAATGAAAAGTGATTAATGGAGTGATTCCTTAGGGCAGTTTCTCTAATTATTAATTGGTCTTAAGTCACTTATCTTGCATTAACAATTTTATACTGCCATTTTTTTGTCTGTAACGTTGCTGTGACTGATGTTGAATGCAATCTATTTTGTAATACATACGGGGTTTTTTGGTAGAGCATCTGCTTGGCATGCAGAAGTTTCCAGGTTCTGTCCCCAGCATCTGCAGTTAAAAAGATGGGATAAGATGTAATGTGCAAGACCTCCTTGTGAGATAGTGTTCCCATATGACCACTTATAGTGGGAGACCTCCAGCCAATTATAACCTTTGCTTGCTGATGCTCAGCAGGTTAGTAGGTAAAAACTGGGGCCAAAGAGGGATATCATCCTGGAAGAAAAAAAGGCCTCAGGCACTTACTGGAAGTTCTGACGATAGAGTTCCTGGTTATTCTTAGCAATTGCCAGAAACTCTATAGTAATCTTTCCATATAGTTAGTTTCTGGCAATTGCCGTGTCACTTCTGGGTAGTTCTAGGAATCACCAGTAACTCTATGGTCAGAACTTCTGATTAATGGCCAAGGCATTATTGTTCTTTTAATTTTTTTCTCCTGGGACTCTTCCCACCCACAACCCTCCTGCTGGTTGCCAGGTACTGCTTGGCAACCCTAACTCCTGAGACCCTGGTAAGCCATTGCTAATACTGTTAGTTAATACTGACTTTTAGGGGTGTGCATATCGTTATGCCAAATTAAAAAAAAACAACAACAACCCAAAATACCTTTTTGGTATTTTTCAGGTTGCTTTTTTTAACCGGCAAAAAAAAAAAAAAAAAAAAAAATGGCGGCAATAAATGGGAGCTGAAAAGCGGACTCTGAATTATACCGAATTTATTTGGCATTATTCATGGTCGCTATGGCCCCACTACATTTTTTCACCCTCCCCCTCCCTTTATCCAGCTAGGCTTGCTCCAAGCAAGTCTAGCCTTTCAGTTTTGCGTCGCTGCACCAGCCGGATTCCACATGGAATTCAGCTGGGTCGGTGAGGAGCTGAAAGGCTGGTTTCACAGTGAGGACAGCCTTTCAGTTTTGCAGCACTGCCCTAGCCAAGCTTCGCATGGAGCCTGGCTGGGGTGGGAAGGAACCAAAGTTTGTGCTGTCTCCTGGCAGGGAGACACCACAAGCTTCAGTTTTTCATCGCCGTCCCAACCAAACTCCACATGCCACCAACTGGGCTTCACATGGAGCTCGGAGGTAGCTCTGCACCCGCCGGACTGCAGCAACCCTGGAGTAAAGGTAAGTTGGTGGAGAAAAGGGGAAATGGGGAGGGGGGCAGTAAAATTTGGATTTGGGTCTAATAGACCCAGTTTTGGGGGGGGGGATTCCAGATAGACACAATACGGAGGTTCAGGAATATGCAGTTTTGCCGAAAAAATTCAGGTCCATTAAACCCAAATCTGAATTTTACCTGTTTTTTTTTTTTTTTTTTTTGCACACCCCTACTGACTATAATGGAGCAATTATCTGATTTAGTACAAGGCATCTTCATGTGTTTATGTGAGTGTGAGAAAGTCTCTGGAACGCATTGGCTGTTGTAGTTCTGGTCTTTATTTCTCCCTCCCTACCATAGCAGTGGCAGCTTTCCCATTTGCCATAAATGAAGGTGATAGATAACGCAGAGTATCCCAGCACTCAGTTCCTTCATAGAGCAATAGTATGAAGATGGGTCACGGTGACAGTCTTAGGCCAGAGTGTTAAATTAGGATCTGGAAGACCTCTGCTATGGAAGCCTGGAAAATTAGTCTCTCTCACTCTCACCCTCTTCTGGGGTTGTTGTTGTTGGGAGGATAAAAGAGGAGAGAAGAAGAACATTGTGATCTGCTTTGAGCCCCCATTGGATACAAATAGATAAGAAAGAAAGAAAGAAAGAAAGAAAGAAAGAAAGAAAGAAAGAAAGAAAGAAAGAAAGAAAGAAAGAAAGAAAGAAAGAAAGAAAGAAAGAATTGAACAATGATTGTAATAGATCAAAGCTATTGCAAAGCACTTCTTCAAAGTGAATGCTGCCTCAGCATGACGAACAGAGTCCATGCTCAAATGGTATTTTCTTCCAGTCCGTCTTATTTTTAGAAAATAAATAATTGGGCCAGGATATATCCAGAAGAATGACATAGGGTTGTGCCAGGCAGGATGTGTTCTAGTGTTTTCAAAATGATCCTCAAATCAAATGCGTGCCTAAGTAATTGGATTTGGAGGAAATGGAGAATTAACCACCACAAATAGAGTCCTTTAAATACAGCATCATTAATTACATGTGCAAATGCACAAGCTAAATGTGCTTATGCTGCTTTAGAAATAATGGGTTCTTTAGAGAGATTGAATATTTCATTTACACATCTTTCATTTCACCTCCAGCATTTTCCTGCAGACCTCCAGGTGTCTACTTCTGGTTGTGTAACGGGGGGGGGGGGGGAATCAGTGCTATAAGCATACCAAACTAACAGAAAGCAGAGATCATACACAAATGGTAATTACCTAGCTGATTAAATTGGATTTCAATTAAGCTCAATTTATACCCTCTAGTTTGGACTATCTGCACATTACTAAATAATATGTCTCAACAGTTTTTGGAAGCCACTATGCTTTGCCTTGTCTCTGTCACTCCAGTTTCCACACTGCTGTTTAAAGGCACAGTTAGCTTCCAATAACTCCCCAAATGGATCCAAAACTACTCAAAGAGCCTTAGAATCAACATACTGCCAGCCATAAGATAACAAGCTTAATCTCAAAATGTCAGTTTTCTCTGAGGTCACTGGCTATACGTAAAATGTCCATTAACAATAGGACCAAAAGACCTGCAGTGCAGAGCAACAGCCTTTCACGTCCACCGAAGTCAATGGCAGGCTCAGAAATGTCATCCTGTCATATACTCCAGTGTATATAATGGTAAGTGGGATGACAGGCAATTAGGTATGGTCTGTGACTTTATGGAAGAGTTCATTCTGTTTACAATTTCATACATACAATTTCAGGTGTGTGTGCCAATGTGCTTCATAAATATTTACATAATGGTAACACTGGCCAAAAATGCAAGGCCGTTTTATCCAGCTATTCTCCCACAAATGTTGCAAATCTGTAAAGTCATCACACACGTGATCGACCCACCTCATCTCGTGACTTTTCCTGGACTTTTTCCTGTGTTGTCGCAATATGCGATTTCTTGCTAAGGATGCAATTTCAATGGGAAGATCAGCATTTTGTGTGTGGGGGGGAGGAGGTTAACCCTTGCCTCTCATACCATTGTTCCACTGACAATGAGGGGCTTTTTACCCTTTGTGGAACTCTTTCTTAAGGGCAGTCTGTCTGTGCTACTGATTCTAGAGTACACACCCTTTTTAAAAAGAGGTTGCCGGGCATCTGGAGGAGCACAAGTAGCATCACCCCATATGTGGAAGGTTCACTGAAGTTTGCCAGTGTGTTTTTACGCCCAGGTCAACTCTGCGCCAGGAGTCATTCCCGGCAGCTGCAGCAGCGGTGGTCCCTTTTGCCCTCACCCCATGGCCTCTCTCTCCCCTCTCCCCACCGCTGGCTTCCCCCTCGCCTCCACTGGAGAAGGCAGAGCAATGGCGGCTCCTTCCGCTAGTCACTGCCGCTTCCTCCAGCCTCCCTGCTGCCGGCTTCCCCCTCACCTCCACCGGAGGGAGGCAGAGTAATGGCGGCTCCTTCCTATCTCTGCCCGCAGAGGCAGACCGGACCCCATGCTCTCTCTCTCCTTGTCAGCACGCCTTATTGATCCAAGGAAGGGACTTGCATGAGGTGATATGTCCATCCCCCCCACTCCCAACATCTTTGTGGTCAGGACCCAAATAATTGCCAATCTTGTCTAACTGTACACATTATTCATTAATATCTATGTTACATTGAATTAATAAAGGGATTTACCTCATGGGAAATAAAATGTAAACCTAAATCAATGCTTTTGCTGAATCATAGATGAAACAGTCTCACATTTGTAGTCTTCTTCCTTAAATTTTTCATTAACAGCCCCTCCCCCAGACATGATTTGTTTCTTTTCTGGTTATTCAAGTCCTTCATAATATCAGGCAGTTTTACAAGGGCCAACCTGCCCCTAGCTATCAGCCCAAGGGGAAGCAGCTGCAAAGAGTTTGCTTTCCCTCCACCACTACCACTGCCAGAAAGAACACTACTCAACTGCCAACTGCAGCTTGGACTTCTGCCATCAACTGAAGGTCGAAGGGCTGCTAAATTGGCCGGGGATGTTAATTTAATCTGTTGGTTTTAAATGACTTTATTTTCTTAAACATTTTAGCCCAGTTTTCTCCAACACCCTGAAATGGACTAATGAAGATTACTTGATCATAAGGCAGGGCATAAATCCTTTATCAGACCCATTTGCTATGGGCTTGTGCCATATGCACTTAAACCATGACTGTTGAATTTAAACTTTAAACAAAATCACAATCAAATATGCAACTGTGGAGATTAGGGCTGTCAATTCGGTTCGGTCCGAACTGAAAATCAACCGAATTTCCCCTGATTCGGTGCTTTTCTGTTCGGACGGATCCGAACTCAAAACTGGCGGGCAACCAGGGGGGGCCGAATTCAGCGAGTTCGGGAGTTCGCGAATAAATTCGGCCAATTTGGCCGTCAGTAAGCAGCATAACCGTCAGTAAGCAGCATTCTCCTCCCCCGGCCAATCGGTGGGCAAGCTGGGTCTTCTTCTGGCCAATCAGTCAGGATTGAGTACTGGAGGAATCAGCTGATGTGCGGCCCAGCCAGGGAGAGAGAGAGCGAGAGCGAAATCCTCGTGTGTGTGTGTGGGGTGCTTGTGCACATTCGCTCCTTTCTGTGGCTGCAGGGGGCGCATTTTTTGGGGTGCACACACAAAACTTTCACTGGAACTTCAGATGAAGCTTCTTAAGGTACCCCCCAAGTTTTTTAAACATTGGGTCAGGGGGTCCCGAGATAAGGGCTCCCCCCTTTTTCTTTCCATGGCTGCAGGGGGCGCATTTTTGGGGGTACAAATCCCAAACTTTGAGCGGAGTTTCAGACCAGTGTTCTTAAGATACCCCCCAAGTTTTGTAAACATTGGGTCAGGGGGTCTCGAGATATGGGCTCTCCCCGTTTTCCCTCCCCCCCTTTTCCATTTATGTGGCTGCAGGGGGCGCTTTTTTGGGGATATAGCCCCCAAACATTTAGCATAGCTTCAGTGAATTATTCTTAAGATACTACCCAAGTTTTGTAAAGATGGGTTCAGTGGGGGCAGAAATATCGCCGCCCCCCTTTTCTCTTTCCATGGCTGCAGGGGGCGCATTTTTGGGGGTGCAGACACAAAACTTTCACTGGAACTTTAGATTAAGCTTCTTAAGGAACCCCCCAAGTTTTGTGAACATTGGGTCAGGGGGTCCCGAGATATGGGCTTTCCCCTTTCCCCTTTCCCCTATTGGGATGAATGGGACAGCCGATCCGATCCTGTGTGCATCTCTCCAGAGCAAAACGTTCCGTGCCTAATTGGAATCATCTTGGATTACAGCCCGTCCTGATGGAACAGAAGACAGCCACAGTAAGACCCCTTTGGGGGCTTTAATCTATAATTTTTCTCCTGTGTATGTGTGTGTGTGGGGGGGAAAGCAGAGTCTGTGTGTGTGGGGGGAGGAAGCAGTTTCTGTGGGTGGGGGGGAAGCCAAAGGGGGCTTTCGTCGGTTCTGCCTGGGGTGTGTGTTCCCCCTCGAGTCTCTCGCTCCCTGGTTTGAGGGGGGAGGTTTCAGTTGGGTGTTGCAAAGGTGTTGTTTAACAAGGTTGTGTTTGCAGTTGTTTTGCTAATTTCTCCGCTGTTGTCGGGCTGGGAGCTTTGTGCGTGAGCGGCAAGCTCTGCTGAGAGATGCACAACATTAAGGGTGGGGGGACCCCTTTCAGGGCCCATATCTCAGCCCCCCCTGACCCAATCTTTACAAAACTTGGGGAGTCTTTCAATAAACGTCCTTTGAAGCTCTGCCAAAAGTTTGGGACCTCTAAGCCCAAAAATGCCCCCCCCCCAGAGCTGCGGAAAGGCGCGGTTGTGTTTTTAATGGCTTTATTCGGCCGAATTTGTTTCCGAACTTTGAATTCCCGCCGAATTGAACGGATCCAAAGTGGGGGAGTTCGGACTTCGGCACATACCGAACCCAAATTCGGCCGAATCCGAACTGTACCAAATTTTTTTTTTTTTGACAGCCCTAGTGGAGATGCTGGGTATGGTGAACACAATATTGCTTGGTATGGAAAGTAATGTTGCTGGTATGAAGAACACAATATTATATCCCTGCTCTCACTAACTGAAAATTACAAGGAAGATGGAAATATTTGTGGATTAATGAAGCTGAAGTGGTGCCACTATGGATGACCGACCCTCTAAAAGGCCTAATGATTTCTTTATGGATACAAGCCTCCGTTCTGATGTTTTCCATCCTATTTGACCCTGAAGCTAACTTTATGTAAAGTAGGTAAATAAGAAAAATACCACGTATCCAGAGAGCTATTGTCAGTGGGAAAGCATGTCTGAGACTCTAGCATAAACCGAATCTTTATGCCAAATAGGAAGATATGTTCCTTTCATTGAAGAGATTAGAACTTCAAGGGCTAACACCAGCCCACAGAATTTTTAAACATGCAGCAGAGGCTTAAACTGGTCAGATTATGATCTAATTCAAATGTGATGTTAGCATTTCATGCAGCCAGTAACTCATTTAAATCAAATTCTCAACTATTCTGGCATGCAGTGGTAATAAAGCAAAATAGTAGTTTGGGCCTGGGTCAACATATACTTGCCATGATGATATTGCATATATATGTATGAAACCAAATTTATATCAAATGCCAGACCTACATAGCATCAGTCAGATATGTTTCTCTGAACTGCCCAGTGTCACCTTTCATAGAATCATTGAATTACAGAATCATAGAGTTTGGAAGAGGACATAAAGGCCATCTAGTCCAACTCCCTGCTCAATGCAAAATGAGCCTAAAGCATTTCAGACAAGTGTTTGTCCAGTCACTGCTTGAAGACTTCTGGTGAAGGGGAGCTCACTACCTCCCTAGGCAGCTGATTCCATGGCTGAACTACTCTCACTGTAATTTCCTCCCCTTAATTTCCAGCCAATACCTTTCCTCTCATAATTTATATCCATTATTGTGAGTCCTTCTCCCTACCCTTCTATAAGTGACAGCCTTTCAAAAACTTAACAAGAGCAATCATGTCCCCCCTCAATCTCCTCTTTTTCAGACTCAACGTTCCCAAGTCCCTCAGCCTTTCCTCATAGGACTTGATCTCCAGGTCCCTGATCATCCTCATTGCTCTCCTGTGTACCCACTCTATTCTGTCCACTTCCTTTTTGAAGTGAGGCCTCCAGAAATGCATATAGTACTTCAGGTGTGGCCTGACCAATGCAGTGTACAGTGGGACTATGATATCTTGTGATTTGGATACTATGCTTCTGTTGATACATCCCAGGACCATATTAGCCTTTTTGCCACTGCTCATATTTAGTTAACAGTCCACCCATACCCCAAGATCTTGTTCACACACACTGATACCCAGAAGTGTGTTCCCCATCCAGCATGTGTGCTTCTCATTTTTGTTACCCAGATGTAGAACTCTACACTTATCCTTGTCAAACTGCAGCTTATTCACATCCGTCCACTTTTTCAGTGTGTTCAGATCTCATTGAATTCTATATCTTCCAGGGCGTTCGCTACTCCTCCCAATTTGGTGTCATCTGCAAATGTAATGAGTAGTCCCTCCACCTCTTCATCCAGATCATTTATAAAAATATTGGACATTACCTGGCCCAAAACTGAGCCCTGTGGCACCCCAGTGGACACCTTCATCAGGTGAAATGCCATTGACAACTACTCTTTGAGTGCGGTTCTCCAACCAGTTCCCTATCCACCTAACTATCCTAGAGTCCAGTGTACAGTACTCCAGTTTACCCATCAGAACATCATGTCCTTTAAATCAGGCTTATCTGGACTCTGTAATTCTGACACCAGAATGATGTACAGAACCATAGCAGATAGCTCTAGGCGCTTTTTATTCTTCATATTTTGCCCTGACAACTCAAACTCTGTTATCCATGTTATATAATACCTAAATTATATATAACATAACAGCCAACATGGTGTAATGGTTAAGAGCGGTGGTTTGGAGTGGTGGACTCTGATCTGGAGATCCGGGTTTGATTCCCCACTCCTACACACAAAGCCAGCTGGGTGACCTTGGGCAAGTTACAGCTCTGTTAGAGCTCTCTCAGCTCCACATACCTCACAGGGTGTCTGTTGCGGGGAGGGGAAGGGAAGGTGATTGTAAACTGGTTTGAGTCTCTCTTAAGTGGTAGAGAAAGTCGGCATATAAAAACCAACTCTTCTTCTTCTTCTCCTTCTCTTCCTCCTCCTCCTCCTTCTGGAGCCATAGAGATTTATTCTTATGAAGATATTTTAATATAAGTTGCCATCTAGCCTGTCATTATCTTATTATCATAATATAGTTATATATCAGCAGCACTTTTTAGAAAAGAAATAGAAAGGTGCTAATATTCATATATAAGGTTATGCCGATTTCCACCAATTTACACCCCAGGACTTGGGAGAGCCCAGGAAAAAGGGCCAGTACTCAGTACCATCACCCCCCACCCCCCGTAAATCAGAAATCAAACATTTAATCAAAGAGGCAAGTAATTTGTTATGAGTTATCTTTTCTCCAGTTTCTAATCAATGAGTTGACAAAATGTCCTGGAATAAAAGAATCGCTTTTGGCATTTGTGTCCAGCACTGTCAAAGCATAGCCTCATCTGTTCTTCTGTTGTAGCAAACGCTCACATTCCTCTGCTTATTCACTTTACAGTACACATTGTCACCCAGATGAAATCATTGCAAGTAATCTTTGAAGTAATCAGCTGATAAATCACCCAGTGAAATCGCTTAATAGCTTTGGGATATTTGAATGGCATATAGGGGAAAATAAATTAAGAGCGGTTGAGAGAAAAGATAATTAACTTCTAAAATTAATATGAAAAGAGACAAAGTTAAATCTTGTGGCACAGTGATTGCTACAATTTAGCATTATTTGTAATTATGAATATTGTACAAATGATAGTAACAATCAAGTACTCCATAATGCTTAACTGACATTCAAAGTTGTGTGAAGGCTTTGCTGAAAATGAGTGGAATAATTGAATTTTATTACTTTAATTTGGGCTGGGTCCTGTGAATCTGTTCCACTAGGTCCTATGGTGGAAATAGTGCAGTACAGGAAGGCTTGTTCCTCTGTAGGGAAGTGCCTACAGTAGCAGAATTGATGCATGGAGACCAACATATTGCCAGGAGAAACGTATTGCTAGGATCCCCAACATGGTACCCATGGGCGCTATGATGATCGCCAACACCTTTCCAGGTGCCTGCCAAGTGTTTTTATAAAGTGGGTACTTTTGCACAGCAGGGCTTCTGATTGGCTGTGCAGACTGAAAAACAGCAACATTCCTTGGGCAGCAACTACTACCGCAGCACAAGGATCTTCATGATGTATTTGCAAGTAACTATTTTAATACAAAATGTTCATTTTGAAAGGCTTCTGCCTAAATGTTGAAGAGTTACTATGAAAGTTAGGCATAACTTCCTCTCCCTGACATTTTGTAGGTTCCATCTCTTTCAGAAGCCATTTTGTGGCAAATGCAGTTGGCTCTACCTTCTACTGCAGCCATTTTGTGATTGTGCCTACCACGTTGGGGATCCTGGACCTAATCTCTCAGAAATCTCTGTGATATTGTGTTTTTCTTCCTTAATTTAGTGGCTGCATTCTTTGTTCAACCATTCTTTAAAAGTACTCAGTACAGTTGCTGAGGATGCAGCTTCAATGGGAAGATCAGCATTTGGGGGGAGGAGGTTAACCCTTGCCTCCCACCCCATTGTTCCACTGACAATGAGGGGCTTTTTACCCATTGTGGAACACTTTCTTACGGGCAGTCTGTATGTGCTACTGATTCTAGTGTACATACCCTTTTATAAAGAGGTTGCTGGGCATCTGGGGGAGCACAAGTAGCATCACCCCATATTCCCTCCAACCTAATCTGGCCAGCTGCTTGTGGGGTACACAGCACTGCCTGCGAGGGCCAGTGTAACATTTGACTCTATCTCATACGGTCTGCCATACTGTCTGTGGGTTAGGAGGTGTAAAGAAACCACATTTGTCCCATCCATGGAATGCAGCAACAGCCAGAAACAGTCCAAACAAATAGGAACCCCTGCCTATAGGCAGAATCAAAGTCCTCCCCAAATCCGTGACCATTTTTTAAAATACAGATTTTTCAGAGCTATCCTCTCAGTGGCAAAATCTGTGTTCGTGCTCATGGGAAAGGTCCCTGTCAGTTACTTTATCTGCTCACTCTCTCATTACTCCCCCCTTCTTAGGGTTGTCAACATCCAGGGACTAGCTGGAGATCTCCTGCTATTACAACTGATCTCCAGCCGATAGAGATCAGTTCACCTGGAGAAAATGGCTGCTTTGGCCATTGGACTCTATGGCATTGAAGTCCCTCCCCACCCCAAACCCTGCCTTCCTCTGGCATCACTTCAAAAACCTCCTGCCGGTGGTAAAGAGGGACCTGGAAACCCTACCCCTTCTTCTGACCTAGAACTCTAAGAATGCAATCCTAAGAACACTATTCTAGGACTGTGTGTGTAAAGTGCTATTAAGTTGCAGCTGATTTAAGGCGACCCCGTAGGGTTTTCAAGGCAAGTGATGTTCAGCAGTGGTTTTGTCATTGCCTTCTTCTGCATAGCAACCCTGGAATTCCTAACCTGCTTATCTTCTGAGTTCTGATAAAATTTGGCTAACGCGGGCCATTTCCACGACTAGGACTAAGCCCCATTAAATAGACCTCTGTGGGATTCTGAGCAGACTTGCTTAGGATTGTTCTCTTTAGTCACTCAGTCAGGTGCCAGAACAACAGTTCAATGTGAATATTACCTTTTTTCCCCCCACAAAACAAAAGCAACATTAACAATGGGGGTCTGTGTCACAATTTGATGCATTAAATTAAAAAAAAAACCTGCGCATTCCCAATATAAAGGAATTTCCTTTGGTATTTTGCTAATTTGCTACAGGGAGCACTACTGGAGCTGCCCTAGCAGTCCCCGCTACTTGGTGTTTTAAAAGTATCTTTTCTCTCTGATCATCAGTGCACCGTATCTAGGATGAAAAAGAGCCTGGGATGAAAAACAGAGGAACACTTTGCATTTTAATTTAATTTGCATATATATGCCATGCAAATTTTGACATGAACATTCAGATGTCCCGAAACTTAGCTGAGCCCTAATCTCAGAAATCTTCAGCCTGATTAATTGTATTGTATATTTGAGCAATGTATGCTTTTGAAATAAACGGAACAATAGTTCACTGTTTAAAAGATAGAAAATGGCATTACTTTCCTTACTATTCATTTTCTAGAAGACACAATTAATTCTTGCATCAAAGCCCGCCGCTCCTTTCCCCCTCTAAACTGCTTTTATATTTGATAGCGTGATGTGTGCTAGACAAAAGAAGAATGGAGCTTGTTATGTTAATGAAAATATTTTTCAGTCTAAAATTCATCTCCAAGTGCCTAATGATATCCCCCATTGTAGTGCATCTTGTGGCTTATAAACATATTCTTTTCAGAACAGCTTTCTCTTGCCATAAATCCGTGCACATATTATTTTGGGAAGAGATCAGCGAACAGTGAACTTTGGGTTTTAAATTGATAATGGTAGACATATCTGGCTTATTCCAGAGACAGATACAAAATGAAGCCGACACTCCACAAAGAAAACACATAGGATCCTGATACATGATTATACCCCATAGCTTTCTCTTGTTTGTTTATAACAAGTAGACAGCTATTTGTGCTGTAAAGATAATAAAGGGGGAAAGAAGAGAATGATAACCTTTCCAAGTCAGGTGTCATTGTTTTATGCTTCTGAATATGGAAAAATAAGAATAAATCTCATAAGTAGCAGAAACATTTCTTTTTGCTAACAAGAAACTATACTGTGTTTACTTGTCTTGGCCTGACAAAAGGTTAATCCCCCCCTTTCCTGATCTTTTATATTCCACAAAAAAGAACGAAGGAATAGAATATATTTGTAGAAAGAACACACCGATATGTTATAAAATGTTAATACCAAAAATGACAGGTTCTTCGTGTTCTCTTTTTTATGACTATTCTCCTAATGTCATCTTCACTTAAGGCATAATCCACCAGGATGTGATCTTGTGCTACCTTTCTGAAAAGAAGATGGCAAACGGCAAGGGCTGGATAGACTGTGCCCTACATTTGAAACAGAGTAAGATGGACCAAAGATAAAGAAAATGCATCACCTTGACTGCCTGCTACGTTACCTTCTGTCGAAGGATCAAACTAGGCAAGGAGCTGGGGGGTTCATATTTGGATTCTCACAACATTTTTAAAATATTAGAAGACACACAGAAGTGTAATCCAGGTCAGATCAGGGGCATGTTGGTGTTGGTGGGGGGACATGAACTTCCCTCCCACACTCTGCATAACTCACTCAATTGGGAAAAGATATATGAAGACAGATTGTTCATTTCTCCCCCCCCCCCGGCTAATAATAACATTTATTTTCAGTTGGTGAAACCATATGAGAAGAGTTAAACCATACTGGGAGAGTGAAAGTACATCTTGCACAACATCTAGCCCTGATCTGAACCCCCCCCCCCATTCAACTTCTATTAGCCAATCATTTAACTGTGCCTGAACAAATATGATGTGTCCATTTGTGTGAATATGCTTCTTTCTGCCAGCTGATTTCCACCCACCCATCCGCCACTCTAATGTGGAGGTGGCAGAGGTGTTAGAGATGAACACTGACAACAACCGTGGAGGCATCTGTTAAAGATCTCACCACATGTGTAATTCAGAGAGTTTGAGCAAGGTCTGCAATGCCCTTGTCAGAGTTTGCAGCTTGCCTAATCTTTAGAAACTGTTAGGGAAATTCTGGGATTGGGGCTGGTAAGCAGCCTCTGTTATTTCCCCTAGAGTTCTTGCCTGGATGGAGGGAGTGACTCTATAATCACATTCACAAGGAGAGAGAGACATAAAACACTTTAACACTTCACAACTATTTATTAGATCATAGAGCAAACATCCAACGGGAAGTTCTGATGTCCAAGTCCTAAGGATATAAGTGGCAGCTAGAAAAAGAGCACCATCAAATAAATTAAGAATGGCCTTTAGTTATGTCATCAACATGCCCATTGTGCTCCAAAAAGGCACACTGAAAGACATTCATAATGACTGCTTTATTATTCCCTTTCCTAAAAGCTAGGATTGCCAACCTCCCGGTAGTAGCAGGAGATCTCCTGCTATTACAACTAATCTCCAGACGATAGAGATCAGTTCACCTGGAGAAAATGGCTGCTTTGGCAATTGGACTCTATGGCATTGAAGTCCCTCCCCTCTCCAAACCCTGCCCTCCTCAGGCTCCACCCCAAAAACCTCCCACCAGTTGTGAAGAGGTACCTGACAACCCTACTAAAAGCTCACTTATGATGGGCCCAGAAACTTGGTAAGATTTTGGGTTTGGCTTTTCAAATGCCAGTGAGTACAGGTCATTTTTGTCCAATTTCAGACAAGCATCCAGTATTCAGGTACATCTACATCAGTACATGTTTGCATTTTGTTTTCTTTGAGCAACAGCCCACCTAATTTTGTCTTGCAATCTACTTTTCCAAGAACTCTCAGTTTCAAAACTGTTCTGCCATGTCCAAGGAACACAAACCCTGACTCTTCGCCCCACACCTAGAAATCATTTGTTGGAATATTGGCTTTACATTTTTTATTGTTTGGATACAGACAACTGGAAGTTGTAGAAGTTCTCCATCATCTCTGCTTCCTTCAATCCATCTTTTGTTTGAAAGCAAGGAAGTAACCAAAGAAAAGATAATTGAGATCAGGAAAA
This sequence comes from Euleptes europaea, assembly GCF_029931775.1. Lineage (NCBI taxonomy): Eukaryota > Metazoa > Chordata > Lepidosauria > Squamata > Sphaerodactylidae > Euleptes > Euleptes europaea. Next base: position 29,766,034 of record NC_079320.1, on the reverse strand, counting down.
CAAAGTTATGTGCCATCACTGAAATTAGCAGCTGCCTGGGACACTTTGTAAGATGTCTAGGAAGATGGCTTGCAATTTCTATGTGTTTTCATTACATTGGAATCTTTTCTTTATCCCATCAATAAATCACACAGTGAAGCTTGCTGACTCTAATCCTGTTCACCCTTCCTGTCCACAGTTTTATTATCTTTATCTCTATATTTATATACTTTATATTTCAACCAAGATCAAAACACTGTCAGTGATTAAAATGATAATTTTGATGTATTGGGTACAGATTTTCTGTGATGGAATAGAAGTTTGTTGGTACAAAATGTCTGTATTCTCCCTAGGCATTCTCTTCGAGGATTTGAACTCCTCAAGCATAATAATAAACAAGTGGAAAAATAACTGCAGTAATAACATCTGACATTTTATGCTGCAGCTTTTATACCCAAGGGTTCCAAAGTGATTTACAAATGAGAGGACTGATTCTGTAATAACTAGAGTTCTATGCATGGATCTTTTATAGCTGGATGCATTGGGGACCTCAGCAACTTCCTCTTATTAATTATATTTATGATAGTAGAGTCTATGAGCCTCCACTCTGGCCTAGGACCTGATTGTGCTTCCACTTCTATGAATCACTAGATTAAATATTGTGGGGAGACTTAGAGCATCTTCACTTTAATAAGGTATTATTTATGATGACAACACCCCCAAACTACAATGCAACTATACAAACCACTTCACCTCAGTAGAGGTGATGATGATGTTTTGCTAGTGCAGGGTTAGTAGGGAGGTGTCAGGCTGCTATCTCGGTTTCATTATTGCCTCTGTCTCTGCGCTGTATTGTCTGCACCCCAAGGTCGCATACCTAGGCCTGGGAACTCAGCTCCTGGGAAACTGTATTCAGCCTATGCGTGTAATCTCCCGCCTTTCCTGCCTTATAATATCTCCCAGCTAGTGAGTCTCTCATAGCTGTCATTTTATTCGTTTGCACTGTATGCCTATTTGACCAGTAAAAGCCATCTGTTTGGACTCTATATGACTTTGTGGTGATTTCTGGTTCTGTGGGCCAAGGGCTGACATTATGACAGCTATCACTCTTCACCATTCTACTAGCCAGGCTGGAGCCCAGGGGGGTTCGCCTGCCACTTGGATGGGAGCTGTGCAGCTCTCCAGGTGATCTACTACCCTGGAGCCCTTCTCTGAGGACCCTACTCTGTTACAAGACTTAATCGCCGAACTTTTCCGGACGACCCGAGAGGTTTGCCGCTTGAGGGGACTGGTACAGGAGCAGTGGCAATCTCTTACAGGACGTCTCTGGATGTTAACGTCGGAGGATACTGATGCTCGTTTAGATCTTCAGGACTTGGATCAATTACTGGACGATGCCCGATTGGCGACTGAGGATTTACAAATATTAACTGGACTTTTGGATAATCTTATTTCTCGAGAAACTCTTTCTACCATGGCGGGAGCCCCGCCGGAGGGTTTTTCCCTGATCCCGGATGCAACCAGCTGTCAGGCTGAGGCCAAGCGAGTCGCTATTAGCACCGCTCTTCTCCTTGTGGAATGTACAAAGGACACCCCGGTAGCCACCTTGGCTCAAGTTTTGACCCCGACCTTTGGAGCCGAGGCACCCGCACTGGCGGTTCGAGTACAACCTCTGCTGGGCGGGGGACCCGACCCCATACTCTCACTCCTCGAGACAGAACTTTTGCCGCGCATTACGGCAGAGACTGCCCTAAGACTTGAGAACGCCAAAGTTCTTGCGGATCAGCAAGCCGCCGAAGCGGCTAAGGTCGCAAGAGAGAGAGAGGCTGCGGAAGCAGCCAGGGCGGCTGCAGCAAGGATTAGGAATCAGGAGAACGTGGACACGCGCCCCAAGGACTATGTACTAGGGCTATCAGGTCTGTCTTTTTCCCCGGCGTTTGTCCCGTCGCGCGCGACCCAACGCGCACGCCGTTTGGCTGACCGACGTCGAGACTCAGGAGAGTCTGAAGACGAGGATTTATATGGGGATAGCTCTCAATGGGCCACAAGCTTCCGGACCAGTAAGCCTCATCTTACTGGTGGCCCAAGTGAGGAGGTTCATCTCTTACGAGCCCAGAATCGGGAGCTCTCCGACCGTGTTGATCAACTCCAGGAAGTAATGGAACTTATGCTTCAAGAGAACAGGCAGTTACAACAAACCCTGATAGCTCAGAGACAGCCCGTTCCGATACCGGGTCAGGGGGTACCCGTACAGCCACCCGCTAATGTGCCTGCTCCACCCTTGCCTCCTGGAGCTCCTGTTGCTCCTCCGCCCGGACCACCCGTGCAACCACCCGCTAATGTGCCTGCTCCACCCTTGCCTCCTGGAGCTCCTGTTGTTCCTCCGCCCGGACCACCCGTGCAACCGGGTCAACCTGCGCCCGGCCCTTGGAAGCAACTCAAATTGAGGACTACGTATGACGGATCTCTCGAGACTTTGCCTTGTTTCTTGCATCAAGTGGACAGTTATATGCGAGAACAAGGTCAACTTTTCCCCACGGAAGATAGCCGGGTGCGTTACGTAGCTTCCCTTCTGACAGGCAAAGCGGCTGACTGGATGGTCCTCCAGTTTGACACCCGCTCTCGTGCTATTCGTTCCCTCAACAACTTCATGACTGCCCTGAGAAGGAGGTTTGAGGACCCCTTCCTGGGGGAAAGAGCCAAAACGGAACTCTTACAATTAAAACAAGGCTCTGCTACAGTTCAAGAATTTGCCGATGAATTTCAACGACTGGCAAGTAAAATTGTAGGTTGGCCCGAGACCACCCTGATCCATCATTTCAGGGAAGCCTTGCATCCTGACATTCTGAACTGGTCTTACATGCGGGGCGATCCCGATACCCTCGAAGACTGGATCCTATTGGCCGAGGAAGTGGAAAGCCGCCGCCGCTTTATTTCTCTCGTCCGTCAAAAGCACAAGGAGAAGGGCACCCAAAAGCCTCAACCCAAGGCACCACTGCTCGTCCCACGAAATCCCCCACGTCCGCCCCAGGAACGTGAAGCCCGATTTCAGAGGGGTGCCTGTCTTACTTGCGGAGAAATGGGCCACTTTGCAGCCGTTTGCCCACGCCGCCAGGAATTATTTCGTCCCAGCACGACAACCCGCGCCCGAGGTCGTCCACCACGCAGAGGCACCGCGGCCACCCGCAGCGCAGCTCCGGGAAGACCCACACCCTCTGCACTCCATGCCGGGGACCCAGCCTCCCTGCCTACTACCAACGACCCCGCCGGGTCTCGGATTACAAGTGCCCCATTGGGGGACAACTTTCCCTCTTCGGATGAGGAAAATCCTTGGATTTCTCCAGCCTTAAACCTGGAATCTCCCCTCGACTTGTCAAAAAACGGCTCCGGTCTGTGGTGAATGGAGCATCTCCACAGACCTCTCAGGATCTTCCTATCAAACCGAATGCTCCTACCAAAATCAAAGAAGTGGACTCCACCGTCTACGTGGATGCAGTTTTACAACAACTTAACGGTGGCCCACAAATCCCCGTCAAAGCACTAATTGACTCCGGCTGCTGTCGCACTCTCATAAGCGAAGCCACGTTTGCTGCACTCAGAGCCGACTCTGAGGCTTTACCCGCCCCCGTCCAATTTGCCCAAATGGACGGAAGCCAATTCCAGGGGGGTCCAGTTGATCACCGCACCATAGGGGTGGCAATGGGAATTGGTTCCCACTGGGAACAAATAGACTTCACTATAGCCCCTATCCGATTTGAAGTGGTCTTGGGAATTAACTGGATTAAAGGACATAGTCCCAGTATTGATTGGGAAACAAACACTATCTCCTTCGCTAGTCCCGCCTGCGACCAGCATCGGCAAAACTTTGCTCTGCTATATCCGCCCGTTCCAGCATTAACTTCTACTGCCCCAGCACCACCGGCTCTACCCGCTGTATACCGGGACTTTGAAGATGTCTTCGACCTTAGGGAATGTGATGCCTTACCCCCCCACCGGGCCTCAGACTGTGCGATTGAAGTAGTAAAGGACTGCACATTAACCAAGAGTAAGATTTACCCTATGAGCGCTTCCGAGCGCACTGTCCTCCGGGACTTTTTGGACAAAAACCTCGCCAGAGGGTTCATTCGCCCTTCGAATGCCCCAAACTCGGCCCCCGCGTTTTTCGTCCGGAAAAAAGAGGGCGACCTTCGCCTGTGCATTGACTTCAGAAAGCTCAATGCGGTTACCCAGACCAACGCCTATCCTATCCCATTAATCTCAGATATTTTGGGACAATTACAGGAAGGCCGTGTGTTCTCTAAATTAGACTTGGTGGAAGCTTACTACCGAGTCCGTATCCGCGAAGGGGATGAGCACCTCACTGCCTTCTCTAGCTGTTTCGGAATGTATGAATTCCTTGTGATGCCGTTCGGATTAAAAGGGGCCCCGGGGGTCTTCATGCAACTCATCAATGAAATCCTACATAACCTTCTATATCGTGGGGTGGTGGTCTACTTAGATGACATTCTCATTTATTCGAAAACTATGGACGAGCATGTGACTCTGGTCAGGGAAGTTCTGCAACGCCTGCGTAACCATCAACTTTTCGCAAAACTAGCTAAGTGCGAATTTCACCAAAGCAAACTCACGTTTTTGGGATACATCATCTCCCACCAAGGTCTTCGCATGGACCCCGCCAAAGTCCAAGCCGTCCTCGATTGGACTCCCCCCACCAACCGTAAGCAAGTACAGCAATTTCTGGGATTTGCAAACTTCTATCGAGGATTCATCCCTAACTTCGCCCAGGTGGCTCTACCCATTACGGACCTACTGAAAACTAAGGGAAAAGTAAGCTCGGCTGCCTTGCCCTCCGCAAAAATCCTATGGACTGAGCAATGCCAAGCCGCCTTTCTGGCCCTCAAACGCCTCTTCACTTCGGAGCCGGTGCTACAGCACCCAAACCCAAATCAAATGTTCATTGTGCAAGTCGATGCTTCCGATGTAGCCATGGGAGGGGCTCTCCTCCAGCAAGGACCGGATGGTCTTCTTCACCCTTGCGCTTACTTTTCAAAAAAATTTGCGCACGCTCAATTAAACTGGCCCATCTGGGAGAAAGAGGCCTCAGCAGTTCATCATGCACTGACTCTATGGCGACAATTCTTGGAAGGGTCTAAAGTCCCCTTTGAGGTTTGGACCGATCACAAAAATCTAGCTGCCCTCACGGGGTCCCATAAGCTATCGGCGAAACAACAACGGTGGGCGGAGTTCTTTGCTCAGTTCCGTTTCACCCTGAAGCACGTCCCCGGGAAGCAGAACGTTCTCGCGGATGCCCTCTCCCGTTTACCACAATATCCGGTAAAACTCGAAAGACCCACCAACTCTCTGTTCACCCCTATGCAACGTGGGGCCCTACCTATGCTGGCTGTGCAAACTCGATCCCAGCATCAGCACACCTTACCCAACTTACAAGCTCCGCCAGTCCAACCGGCTGCCCAGCCGCCACCGCAACAAACCGGAGTTCCCGCCCTTCCTACCCCTCCGACCGCCCAGCCGCCTGCTGTCTGCGCGCCGCCGCACGTAAGCACTAGCCCCATAACTGTTTCTAAGATCTCCATGGCCGACGGGGGGGCCCCCTCCAAAATCCCCATCTCCGAGTCCTTTTTAACTGTCCTTCGGGACCAGTGCCTTTTAGAACGTTCCGCTCATACCCTACCTCCTGGTGTTTTGGAACAAGGAGGGTCCTGGTACAAGGACTCGAAATTGTATGTACCCAAAGCTCTCCGGAAGGACGTTTTACATTTAGCTCATGGAGCCAAAACAGCTGGGCACTTTGGGTTTCTGAAAACCCTTCACTTATTGCGCAGACAGTTCTGGTGGGGGGGAATGCGTTCCGACATTGACTCCTTCATCCGCAGCTGTCCCGTTTGTGCCGCTGCGAAACGATCGCAGGGCAAACCCCCGGGACTGCTACAACCTCTTGAAACGCCCAGCAAACCTTGGGAAGTGATTGCTATGGACTTCATGACTGATCTCCCTCTCAGTGGGGGTAAAACTGTGTTGTGGGTTGTTACTGATTTGTTTTCTAAGCAAATACATTTGATTCCATGCGCAGGGATCCCCTCTGCTCAGAAACTGGCCCGCCTCTTCGTGACGCATATCTTTCGTTTACATTCGTTTCCGCGTAAGATAATTTGTGACCGCGGAAGTGGTTTCGTTTCTAAGTTTTGGAAAGCTTTCCTCAAGTTGGTGGGAGTGGAACAAGGGTTGTCTAGTGCATACCATCCTCAAACTGATGGTCAAACTGAACGTGTCAATGCTGTACTTGAATGTTATTTACGCTGTTATGTTAACTACCACCAGGATAACTGGGTGGAACTGTTGCCTTTAGCAGAATATGCCTACAATAATGCCATGCATCAATCCACAGGTTTTAGCCCGTTCTTTGCTGTGTATGGACAAGATTTCAGTCCCATCGCTCCTGCAGATGATGTAGAGGGGGAGGGGAACCCCGACATTGCCTCCTGGGCACACGCCCTCCGTACCACTTGGCCCTGGCTTGTTAGCAACCTCGACCGGGCCAAACGTAAATACAAAGCACAAGCTGACAAACATCGCTCCCCCGGGGGTGATCTGCAAGTGGGTGCTTTGGTTTACCTTTCCACCAAAAATCTCCGTTCCACCCAACCGTGCCATAAGCTCAGCGCCAAATTCATTGGCCCTTTCCCCATCACCCGGGTCATAAACCCTGTCACGGTGGAACTGGCTCTCCCCAAATCCTTGAGGCGTGTGCATCCTGTTTTCCACATAAGCCTCCTCAAACCCCATGTTGCTTCTCCACAGTGGCATCCGGACCCACCTCCTGCGCAACCCATCATGGTGGGGGGGGAGGAACACTTCGAAGTCTCCAAGATCCTTGACTCCCGTGTTCACCATGGCAACCTGCAATATTTAGTCCGTTGGAAACATTTCCCCCCTGCCTATGACGAGTGGGTGCGCGCACGAGATGTCTCCGCCCCCGACCTCGTCGACGCCTTTCACATTGCTTACCCGGATAGGCCAGCCCCCTTGCGAACTGGGAGGGGGCCTTGAGGGGAGCAGAATGTCAGGCTGCTATCTCGGTTTCATTATTGCCTCTGTCTCTGCGCTGTATTGTCTGCACCCCAAGGTCGCATACCTAGGCCTGGGAACTCAGCTCCTGGGAAACTGTATTCAGCCTATGCGTGTAATCTCCCGCCTTTCCTGCCTTATAATATCTCCCAGCTAGTGAGTCTCTCATAGCTGTCATTTTATTCGTTTGCACTGTATGCCTATTTGACCAGTAAAAGCCATCTGTTTGGACTCTATATGACTTTGTGGTGATTTCTGGTTCTGTGGGCCAAGGGCTGACAGGAGGAGAAGCTTGCTATATATATACCCCATAACCAGAAATAGGATAAACAACACATCACACAGAACTTTAGAAGAAATTGTGGAGGTAAATAGCCACAACTTATTTATTTAACTCTTTTAATAGCTGTAAGCATTGGTGCCACATCTGGGCAGGATCCGAAGCATCTGCCAACCCCAATGCAGATTGATGTTAATCCTACTCCAGTGGTCCCGCTGGAGTAGTTGGGGATAGCAGTGATGGGAAATACCTGGACTTCAGCCACTCGGTAAATCCCACTGTCACCTAGGGAGAGGCCACTCTGACCACCCCTGAACTGGCTTGCCTTGCCACCATGCTTCTCCCCGAAATCCCTTATTGGGATCCCCCGAAGCAGAGGAAAGGGGCTGGCAGACCCCTTTCCTCCTGAAATGGATCCTGCCCAATGCTCACCTTGCATAAATTGTGACAATAATCAAATATTTTTAACAATAACCCAAAAATAGGGAGGGAGGGTGAGACGAAAGCCGGTGACAGACTGAAGCCTCCTGCAGCCGTCTCCCCTTTATATCCTGGGGAGACAGACCAGAGTGAAAACTGCCTCCAGCTCATCTCCAGCAAGCCTCGCCCACCCCAAACGCCAATAGCTCTCATTGGCCCCTTCAAATGGAAGGGGAGAGAGCTGATTGGCTGCTGAGTGGCTGCTCGCCAAGCAGCCCGCCGAAAGCCAGAATGGCCGCGGCGATCTGGCAGCAATCTCCTCCCCCACCCCCACCCCCACCCCCACGTGCTAGCCGCCTGCTGCACCTTCCTCCCGCCCGGCCCCAGCAAATTGGCCTCCAGGTAAGCCTGGAACCCTTTACTTCTTAAATACCAAATGCAAGAATGAGATGTCACCAGGCTCTTATCACAACCAAAGAAGGCAAAGGTCCCAGCTCTTGTTATCTGCAAAATTTCCTCAGGAGAAGATCTCAATCTGACTTCAAACAGCTTTGCACCCTCTTGTACATATCTGTTCAAGCTTGTTGTTGTGTTAGAATTATCCATTACTTTCTTAGAATACATTTAAATGCTTTGTAATGTCTGAAATGCTTTAATGTTTTAATGTTTATTGCCTTGGGGACCTGAATTGGGTGGAAAGGTGGCATAGAAATGTTTTGAATAAATACACACTGTTCATACTGGCGCAGAACAGCCCACTGACTCATGGGCACAGCTCTGCCACATTCCCAGCTTTCCTGACCTTCGGAAGGGTTTTCTCTCCTTCTTTCAGTGTGACTGCCACCAACTGGCCTTTGTAGGAATTACCTGCTGAGAAGGAAAGTGCTCTCAGCTTCCCTTCCCTGCATTATCCTTCTAAGGCCTTGTTTCATGCCTGTGTGTCTCCTGCTTCCCAGCATCTGGTTACCATGGGGACAGCTCACTGCTGGGAAATTAGCAATTTTCCAAATGCCCACGCCTCTTATCCTGGCACCCATTTTAAATAGTGTGTTCGAATGCTGGAAGTCTGTGTGGTACAGACAACTACCCAATTCTGACATTAAACTCTATGGGGAAATTGATAGGAAAGATCCTAAACACTAGGGTTGTTAAGAGAAATTCTTTTTGTTCTTATTTACCGAATCTCTGATTGAAATCCAAAAGTCTGTTTCTTTCCCTCTTTTTAGGAATTTGGAGTCTGTTTAAAATCAATTCCGTTTTGATCAAAGAGAAATATGACAAGAAGAAAGAAAATTCAGAATTTCACTCTGTAGATGGTCAGATGCAGGCAATGTCTACCCATACCTTCCTATTGTCCAACTACGTCTTGTGGGGTGTAATATAAAACAACAGCAAGGGCTGAAGTTACAAAGGGTGCTTTGATATATCTTCAAAGGGAATTTCTTCAAAGAGAAATCAAAGCGAAATGGACTAAAACCCCTCCTTTAAAAGAGAAAAAAGGAATAAGAGGAATCAATGGCTATATTAGAAAACAAAGTTCCCTTCCCCACAACTAGGCTGCCAAACAATGTATCGCAGACAGTGGCCACTTAGTTTGAAAGACAGTAGCATGAAGAAGAAGCAGACTGACAAGGCAAGGGCATTTGATGGCTGAAAGAGGGAATGGTTAATGGGCAGGCAGGCAAAAGGAGGACCTTGAGGCAGATGTGACTGGACAGACGATAAGATCTGGCAAGCATGATAGCAATGACAGCAAGAGAAAATTCAGCACAGCAGGTCAGGCATTGGGAGGAGAGTGGAAAGCAAAGTACTACTCCATATCTTTCAGGTTAGAAATACCTCACACATGCATGTAACCCTAGTGGCTACATCCTGCAATCACTCAAAGAAGCACAGAGCCTCTCTCTCCTCCTCCCTTTAGGGATACAGTTTATGTCCTTATTAGCAAAATTCTGACTGCCTTGTAGAGTCAGAAAAAGGCAAGATACCAATAATGAAAGAAAGAGAACAGAATGAAAGCAAATCATGGGTTTGTTTGTTTTTTGTTATAGGCTAGAAGGGGAATTTGTTGCATTATAATAATTACAAAATGCCAATTTTGGTAATTATTGTAATGAATGATGAAAGAAATGCACAAGTCTAATTGTTATCCTTCTGAGGTGAATGAGCAGCATCTTCTTTTACTGGATTTTTATTAGTTTCTTTCAAAATCACATCCCTATTTTAAAGAGCCCTTCCAAGTGGGGCTTGGAGAACTCCGGGAATTAGAACTGATCTACAGAGTATAGAGGTCAGTTTCCTTGAAGAAAATAGCTCTGGGGGATGAACTTTATGGCATTATGCCCCACTAAGATCCCTCCTCTTCCACCATCCTTCCTAGGCTCCACCCCCAAATCTCAAGGAATTTCCCAACCCAGAGCTGCCATTCCTAGATTGACAGGTCCTTGCTATAGTAAGCATGCACTGCACAACCAATATGAAAGGATGAAGATGAAAGGGAGATGGACATCAAGAGCCAGCCTTGCTATTTTCTTTCCTTTTGTCTTTCCTCTTTTGGAAACCCCAGGCATTCCCACTAAAGGTTTCCTCTATACTTTGGCAGTCCCCTGCCCTACAAGTCTTCCTTCTATGCTGAACGTCACAAAATATAAGACCACACCACTCTTTCTGCTTCTATTAATTGAGGAGGCAATTAAGTTTTATGAAAATAAAAATGTGTCCTTGACTTATTAAACATATTGTCGCCAATCCATTTTGAATTCAGAGATAATATGGGGGAAATCTCATAATAGGTTGTGTCAGGTAAATCTTCAGTTACTTGTTTTTATTGTGCATAATGATGTTTATGACCACTGAAACCTCTGTGTTATTATCACCTACTATTCAGCAATACACTTTTATGTTAAGAGTATATTTCTGTTTCAGGGCCACTAATTTTATTTCTATAATTCAATATGCAATATATAACATTAAGTACCAAATTTCCAAAGCCATTTGGGCTGTCACCCATAATTACAATTTGTTGGCATACTATTGAACTGGTTATAATTTCTTGTTTTGTTGTGTCAGCATCCTGATGGTTGCCTGCTTAGAACTGGCAAAATTTCACAATTAAAATAATACATTAATTTAATAAGGAAAAATCATAGGCCAGGCACCAGGTTGAGATCAGAAAGGAAGTTGAGGTGAGTGAGTGAGGGAAATCAGGAGTGAGAAAATAAGCACCAGATCCCCCACTCCTCCCCTTAATATTTCATCCAAATAGACCAAGCACTGGAAAACCTCTGTAAACAACAGCCGCAGTAGGTAGGGTTATCAGCCTCTAGGTACTAGCTGGAGATCTCCTGCTATTACAACTGATTTCCAGCCTATAGAGATCCATTAACCTGGAGAAAATTGCCACTTTGGCAATTGGACTCTATGGCATTGAAGTCCCTCCCCTCTCCAAACCCCACCTTCCTCAAGCTCCACTCCCAAAACCTCCCACCGGTGGCAAAGAGAGACCTGGCAACCCTAACAGTAGGCCCCAATTCAGGTCAATACTGTGGCACAGGGAAGAGGAGGCTAACAGTGTGAACCTAAACAGAGTGACACCCCTTCTGAATCCATTAACTTCAATGGATTTAGAAAGTATGCTTAGGACTCCACTGTAAGTCTTTTTCCGATTGTATTTTTTCTAACTTAAACTGGCTTCCTGGGGATGTGATCTTTCCCACTGGGAGATACCTACAAGTTGTAGGTTTCCTCCAGGAGAAAATTATCTGGTCTGGGAGGGGGCTGTTTGAGGATGGGAAAATAGAGAAGGAGAATACGATTGACCCCTTGTCTTTCATTTGGGTTGTGGTCCAATTCCAGATTGGGGCTTTTAATGGCTGCTGTTCATGAAGAGAAAATATGTTGTTAAACCAGTAAGCATCTCCCTGCATCACTGGACCCTTAGAAACAGCATGGGGCAAAATGTATGTGTGTGTGCAGAGGAATTAGCCCATATCTCCACACCCTATTGAGTATCATTAAGAACTGAGAATGTGTGGCTGGATACAGGGCAGTGAATGGTGTTCTAAAGAAAAGAAGTTAATGTTAGTTCTCTTCTGTTGATTGATTTTTGAAAATCAAACCAGAGTAATCAACCAACAACATACAATGGTCTGATAATATGGCGCTTGGCAAGAACTTGTCCATTGGCACTGAACCACCAGGATAATATGTAGGCAGTTCCAGCTGGGACACTTGCACAACATCTCCGAAATGTCTTGCATTAGAGAGTCAAGTGATAGCACCAGCATGCAAATTTGGTTCCACAGCACCTTCTTTTCTATCTGACGGCGTCACTAGGGGAGGCTACCAGAGCTGGCCTGGGTACCATCAGAGTACTGACATGACAGCAGCTTGTCCACCCACATACCTGCTCAGCTAGCTAAGATGTCTGCCCACCCTTGGGGCCTGAGCCCCTGGAAAAAAGATCTGCTTCTTGGAAGATAGCAGCGAAGACTAGATGTATTTGGCCCAAGGCTAAGTGATATCTATGTAGAGTCTATAGCTATGATTTCCTGTGTGACATTTAAGAGTATGTCATCTGGTTCTCAAAAATTTTTGAGGGTGAAATATAGTTTGCTTCTAAATTCCGCTGAACACCCCCATGTGATAAGTAGGGTTGTCAGGTCCCTCTTCACAACCGGTGGGAGGTTTTTGGGGCGGAGCCTAAGGAGGGTGGGGTTTGGGGAGGGAATGCCATAGAATCCCATTGCCGAAGAGGCCATTTTCTCCAGGGGAACTGATCTCTATCGGCTAGAGATCAGTTCTAATAGCAGGAGATCTCCAGCTACTACCTGGAAGTTGGCAACCCTAGTGATAAGCCATTTGTATGCACATCATTCATTTCAGGATTCCCCTCTGCCAAGAGAGAAACCGTCTTAAAGGAATTTTCCAGTTGGTTCCAGCTAAGTTCACTCTTCTCAGATTCTCTGCAGGTGTGAGCCACCCCCCACACTGGTGGCTAGTCATCAAGGATATCTTGTCAGGCCTGTTAATTAACTCACACAGTTCAGCTGTGAATCTGATATGGGAGGGGTAATTCACTCTCACCCTGGGAGGTGCCATGGATACTGCCTAGTGGTTGGTTGAGAAGGTCAGGAGGATATAGCCAGCATTTTTCTATAAGTATAATTAGAGAAAAGAATCTGTATTTTTTTTTACCTTCCTACCACTCCTTGCTGCTAAGAAGATTATGCTCTGTAAACTAGGACTGTTGAATTAAAAAAAATTCGGTATAATTCGGATTCGGCTGAATTCGGCCCGTTTAGATTCGGGATATGCCGAAGTCCAAACTCCCCCACTTCGGGTCTGTGTAATTCGGCGGGAATTCAAAGTTCGGGAAAAAAATTCGGCCGAATAAAGCCATTAAAAACACAACTGTGCCTTTCCGCGGCTCTGGTGGGGGACATTTTGGGGGGAGAGGTCCCAAACTTTCAGAGGAGCTTCAAAGGACCCTTCTTGCCAGACCCCCCAAGTTTTGTAAAGATTGGGTCAGGGGGGGGCTGAGATATGGGCCGCGAAAGGGGTCCCCCCACCCTTAATGTGCATCTCTGAGCAGAGCTTGCCACCCACGCACAAAGCTCCCAGCCCCGACAAACAGCTGATGAGAGCAAGGGCGGGGCAGGTGCTAAGAACTTTGCAAAGCAACACAACTGCAAAGCAACACCTTTGCAAACATGCAAAGGGCGGGGCAGGTGTGAAGAATTTTGCAAAACAATACAACTGCAAAGCAACACAAGCACGCAATGCAACACCTTTGCAACAGTGCAAAGCAGCACCTGACACCTGGGAGTTTGCAAACCATGGAAAGGGACAGAGGCAGCTAGCTATGCATAATGAGCAGGAGGGGGTGGAATTTCTCCTTTTGCATTGGACTTGGGACCAGGCAGATGCATTCTTTAAGTCACCATTTGAAAACCAGTTTTGAGCAAGCATCAAAATAACCTAACTGATCTTATGAATGAGGGAAAACCTGAAGACATAAAAATGAAGCCCCCCCTCAAACCAGGGAGAGAGAGACTGGAGGGGGAACACACACCCCAGGCAGAACCGGCAAAAGCCCCCTTTGGCTTCCCCCACCCACCCACAGAAACTGCTCCCTCCCCACACACACACAGACTCTGCTTCCCCTCCCCCACACACACACAGAAAAGAAAAATTACAGATTAAAGCCCCCAAAGGGGTCTTACTGTGGCTGTCTTCTGTTCCATCAGGAGGGGCTGGGAGGCTGGGTAATCCAATATGATTCCATTTGTATCCAATATGAGATCCATATGTATGCATCTCTCGAGGGTGATCCATTCATCCCAATAGGGAAAAGGGGAAAGCCCATATCTCGGGGGGCCCTGACCCAATGGTTACAAAACTTGGGTGGTCTCTTAAGAAGCCTTGTCTGAAGCTCCACTGAAAGTTTGGGGTCGGCCCACCCAAAAATGCGCCCCCTGCAGCCACGAAAAGAGAAAAGGGGGGAACCGATATTTCTGCCCCCACTGAACCCATCTTTACAAAACTTGGTGGTCTCTTAAGAAGGATTGTCTGAAGCTATGATAAAAGTTTGGGGGCTGCACCCCCAAAAAAGCGCCCCCTGCAGACACGGAAATGGAAAAGGGGGGAGAGGAAAAAGGGGTGGAGCCCATATCTCGGGACCCCCTGACCCAATGTTTACAAAACTTGGGGGGTCTCTTAAGAAGCCTTGTCTGATGCTCCGCTGAAAGTTTGGGGTCGGCACACCCAAAAATGCGCCCCCTGAAGCCATGGAAAGAAAAAGGGGGGAGCCCATATCTCGAGACCCCCTGACCCAATGTTTACAAAACTTGGGTGGTCTCTTAAGAAGGCTTGTCTGAATATCCCCTGAAAGTTTGGGGTCTGTACCCCAAAAAATGTGCCCCCTGCAGCCACGGAAAGGAGCGAATGTGCACAAGCACTCCCGCACACACACACAAGGATTTCCCTCTCTCTCTCTTTCCCCGGCGGGGCCGCACATCAGCTGATTCCTCCAGTACTCAATCCTGACTGATTGGCTAGAAGAAGACCCAGCTTGGCCACCGATTGGCCGGGTGAGGAGAATGCTGCTTACTGAAGGTTATGCTGCTTACTGACGGCCCCGAATTGGCCGGATTTATTCGTGAACTCCCGAACTCGCTGAATTTGGCTCCCCGGTTGCCCGCCATTTTTGAGTTTGGTTCGTCCCGAACTAAAAACCACCAAATCAAGGGAAATTCGGCTGATTTTCAGTTCGGGCCGAACCGAATCAACAACCCTGCTGGAAACTCTTTGCCTTAAGAAGCAAGTGTGCTGTGTTAAGACTCCAGTAAGATAGCTAATCAGTTTTATTAATTTTTGTGCATTTCAAGGCCCCTGAATCAAATATATGTTCCTAAATTTCTTTCATGAAGCCTTCTTTTGCTTTATAGTGTGTGCTACTCAGGGAGATACTGAGACCAAACCCTGGTAAACTTGGTTACGTTACTGCACCAAGGCGGGACCAGCCTTGACACCCTCCCCCCAAATTGAAACATGTTCGTTTAGGAAAACCCTCTTTTTAGTACCATAATGGCTTACCATAATGGAGGCAGTGAGGAGCACAAAGTGCAAATTGAAACAAAATTCCACATGAGCACCATGCCACAATTTTCTTGGGAACAGATGACTGAACATTTCCCCATAACATAAGAAGACTCACAGTGAAAGAGTCAGAAATATTGGACAATAGTACAACAGTAGACCTCCCACCTCCCTATCCAATCTGAAAGAATAACATTCTTTGGCAAAGGATGTGCTTTGCATGACTAACTGTACGGCGGGGAATGCAAGTGGGGAAAAGTGGATGAGGGACCAAAAAATGATCAGCCTGTGAGTGACAAGCTTATTGTCACTTGGAGAGCAGAGACTTTCCAAATGGAAAGGTGTGGCCACTGGCCAGACAAGAAATCAAACAAAGCCTGCTCCTTAGCTGGGTCTGGTGCCTTCAAATAAAGTTGCAAATGAATTCTCACAAAATCTAGTAGGGGGAAAACTGGCTTTATCTAAAAAATAATCACTGGAAAACTCTTAGCTCAATTATTTTCCAAAATTAAGCCATAAGCACAACCTGTCACCTTGTCTCAAACATGGTAAGCAACACAGCAGTGCGGATAGAGACCAACTTTCAAATATTCAAATGTATTAATATGGTCGACTGACCAATCACGTGCCAACACATCAAAATATCCAGACACAATAGTTTTGCACCGCAGAATCGCAGACTGATCAACTTGCATTCAGTGGACAAAATAAGAGTGGAAGAAAGTGAGCTGTGGCATTTTGCAGGGCACTCGTATAATGGGGAAAAGTGCTGCTCTCACCACTGAATCCACTGAGAATGAAGGTTGTGTGCTCTTGCAACAGTCTCCTTCAATACAGTACCATATAAAGCAGGATGATCATGGGGGGGGGGAAGTCATAATGGATTTCATTTGCCTATAATTAAAAATCCCAGAAGAACAGACCTTTAATTGAGGAAATATGTTTGATAAAGGAAGAGCTACTTGTTTCCCAATGGGGAAATATATAAAATTCCTCACTTCCTTTTGCAGCCAGAGGAAGACACTCAATTAAAAGAGAATTGTGTTTCTGACATGAAAGAGCATATATAATTTAAAGAATTAGTTCTGCTTCCCTCCCTCAGCCCTATTTATGTGAAGGTCAATATGAATAATTTAAAAAATTCTCACCTCTCTAAACAGCAAAAATATTGGGGGTCTAATTCATGTTAAAGTACCCTTGAAAGAAAACATTTGTAATGTCACCTATAACATCAGTCCTAATAGAAGTATATCACAGACAATAAAAGATCATTGAAGCAGGGAAACCTTCGGCCCTTCCCAAAGAAACGAGGATGTATGTCCACATTTTTCTACTCCAAATTGAAGGATTATATTCTCATCTAATTCAGTGCTTTTGTGATCTAACAGAATCATGAAATTGTACACCTGGAAGGAGATGGAAGGCACAGAGAAATGATCTACAATCTCCAGCCACCTCCAAATCAAAGAACAGGAACAGATGATGTGCACCATGTGAGAACTGCCTCAAAGTAAGGAATATATTTTGTAGATTTCCAAAGATCATTTAAGAAACTTTATTTAATACAGACATGACTGAAGTAACATTCAGCCTAAGCTTAAGAACCCTGTGTGTGATTCAGATCCTCAAAAGTAATTCTAATAGAAGTTCTTTGACTAATTTAACTTTGTATTAATTTTACACAACAATATCTCTAAACAGCAAACATCTCAGACCCTGTTCGGTTCCTGGTGAACCCAGACACATCCCTGGTAGGATCATAATATGAAATAATATTTAAGAAGTTGAGGAACTGCTTATAAGGATTGCTTTTGATTTGCTCTAAAGATGTGAAGGTTGGGGGGAGGGGTTAGGAAACATTTTTCCCCCAAGGACTTTTTATATTTCAATTGTTCCAGTGGAAAAATTGAGAAATTTTTGGGACCACTGAAAAAAAATCTTATGACATAATTTTCTTTGATACAAATGAAATACTTTTCATGACAAAGTTGTACTCACTCAAAGAACGCAGAACGTCTGAGGCACGTTTATTTTTAAAAAAATGCTTTTTAAGACAAGGTTTTATTCATTCAAAAGATACAGGATTCAATTTTTCTGATATGGCATTTTTTTTAGTGCCACCACCATATTGTGGAACACTCAAGGAGTCACCTAAAACTCTATGGTTTTTTCAATAGAATTTCCGACAAATCCTAGGGCACCATGCAATTTGGTGAAGTCACTTCTGTATATGCAGCTGGAAGTGATGTCAGGGTATTGTGGGACACCATTTTGCTAAGTCTCTGCTCCACTTTCTCCCATTTAGTACCATTTAGCTTGCTCACAGGTTGTACATGTGTAGAATATTTTTTTTTTAATCCAGATAATAACTTTCAGGGGAAATGACACTTTTTGTAATATAGCCAAATGTTTCAAGCTAGACATGTATTTAATCTGAACTAGATAGTAGGTAATGATGAACTTCATTCACATTAGTAATATCTCCACATTGATTACTCTTTCAGTACCACATCCCAGGTAAGATATGCATTCAGATCCTTAATACTGATTCCAGAAACAACAACTAAATGTGTTGCCTGCTAAATTATACAAAAACAACAACATTCATATGACAGTCTAGATTACCAGAGCAGGTATAGTCAGGAAGAAAATCAAATAAGTTTGTAACAGCTGTCAAAACCACAACTCTCAAAAAATTTCTTTCCAAATACATATAATGGCATCTTCTCTTTTATTGTAAATTTAGACATGATATTTTTAATTGAAGAAATGCCAATTTTATACTCTTCATTTAACTAAAAATCAAGACAAATAATTTTATTAAAACATGGACAATCAATGTGGGGTACAACGCCCAGACTGTGAGCTAACCACAGGCTTTCTCTCTGTAAATGGCACTAGGTAGGTGTAAATAGCAGTAAAAAAAAATCCATGAATGGAAAGAGCATCTAATTGGACATTAGCATGCTGAGCGATGTATTAATCTTGAATCAGTACTTCACTCTTTCAGACAACTGATGACTCTCAAGTTATTCAAGAGGCATCTTTACCTGTCTGTGTTGGTAGCAGCAAATGACATTTATAGGTCTCTACTAAAAAGCTGTCTAGGTCTGAAAGGAAATGACACAGCAGCAACATGACAGGATCTGAAAGATCCTCCAGGACTATCTAATCAATCACAGTATTGTGAGAGGAAAGCAAAAGGCAATCTTTTATTACATCCTGGTAGGCTCAGTTCTAACACCACCAGTATCCCTATAAATCTGATTATAAAGCCATTTTAAATAATGGATTGAAATCAATGCTACACTGGTTTTAAGAGATACGGATTTATGCCAAGGTTTCCCTTTGCTAGCATATACATTGCGTCAGACAGATGGCTGAAAGCAAAAACACAAACCTGAAACAGCCCAACTGGTCAAGCAACTGGTCCAGATATTCATCAAAGGCTTGAACCATGGATAGCTTTGTGCCTGGCCTGCTCATCTGTTTCAAATGTAGAACCAGGCATCACTGGTTATGCCCGACTGCTGACCAGCCAATGTGAGGGTGGGACAATAGGTTTGCCAGGTTTCATCACTGGTGGGAGGTTTTTGGGGCGGAGCCTGAGGAGGGTGGGGTGTGGGGAGGGGAGGGGAGAGACTTCAGTGCCATAGAGTCCTATTGCCAAAGTGGCCATTTTTGCCAGGTAAACTGATCAGCTGGAGATCAGTTGCAATAGCAGGAGATCTCCAGCTAGTACCTGGTGGTTGGCAACCCTACTTAAAAAAAAAGTCATAAATGGGATTCACCCTTCACATGCAGGCATTTGCCAAAACTTGCTGATCCTCTGAGTTGGACCAATGTAGGATTACCAGTTCTTTGTTGGAGGATTAGCTGTTCTTTGTTAGAGGCCTAGTAGGATTTTTAAAAATATATCCTTCAATTTGGGGATTTTTTTCCTTTGCCTGCTGTTCCTTGGGTGTGCTGATGTAAATAGGGCCAATTTTGTGACTTCTTCGGGCCAAAACTAGTGGTGACTAGGGCTGTTGAAAAAAAAAATTCGGTAAAATTCGGATTCAGCAAAATTCAGCCTGTTTTTATTCAGGAAATGCCGAAGTCTGAACTCCACCGATTTGGATCCGTGGAATTTGGCACTAAGTTCGGAGTTCACAAATAAATTTGGCCATTTAAAGCCATTAAAAACACATTCACAGCTTTCTGCGGCTCCGGGGAGGACATGTTTGGAGGTAGAGGTCCCAAACTTTTAGTGTAGCTTGAGGGGACTCTTCTTGCAAGAACCCCAATGTTTTGTAAAGATTGGGTCAGGGGGTCCCTGTTGCGAGAGCTGGCGAATTGTGCCAACGCCCAGGAATAACC
This sequence comes from Euleptes europaea, assembly GCF_029931775.1. Taxonomy (NCBI): domain Eukaryota; kingdom Metazoa; phylum Chordata; class Lepidosauria; order Squamata; family Sphaerodactylidae; genus Euleptes; species Euleptes europaea. The sequence goes on along the minus strand of NC_079320.1, from coordinate 29,746,311 downwards.
ACCAGTACCAGTAGAGCTTGTAGAAAATGCAGTTGTTTATTCACAGTGCTATAAACACACTCTTCCACCACTATCTCCCGACACAGACTCACAGAGTCTTATACTTATATACAGATGCCATCTCCAGGCAGCAATTAGTGTTACAGGCTGAGTCACTCTCCAGGTGCAACTCATCACCTTCAGGTTGAGTCACCCTACAGGTGCAACTCAATAACTCAGTCTCAGGCCTTCTAGGGGCTTTCCAGGTTATTACATCAGCTTAGCTTGACACTTAGATCCCCTGAATCTAAAACCACCTGTCATTGCTAATATGAACAGACTTGCATATTCTGTCAGTCCCGAGATATGGGGCCTGGAAGGGGTCCCCCCAAAAAAATTACCAATTGGAATAAAGGCATTAAAAACACATTCGTGGCTTTCCACGGCTCTGGGGGGAGCATTTTTGGAGGTAAATTCCAAACTTTCAGTGTGGCTTGAGGGGACCCTTCTTGCAAGAACCCCCAAGTTTTGTAAAGATTGGGTCAGGGGGTCCCAAGATATGGGGCCCAGAAGGGGTCCCCCCCAAAATCGCCAATTGGAATAAAGCCATTAAAAACACATTCACGGCTTTCCACGGCTCTGGGGGGGGGCATTTTTGGAGGTAGAGGTCCCAAACATTCAGTGTAGCTTGAGGGGACTCTTCTTGCAAGAACCCAAAGTTTTGAAAGGATTTGGTCAGGGGGTCTTGAGGTATGGGGCCCAGAAGGGGTCCCCCCCCCAAATTCGCCAATTGGAATAAAGGCATTAAAACACATTCGTGGCTTTCCACTGCTCCGGGGGGGGGCATTTTTGGAGGTAGAGGTACCAAACTTTCAGTGTAGCTTGAGGGGACCCTTCTTGCAAGAACCCCCAAGTTTTATAATGATTGGGTTGGGGGTCCCGAGATATGGGGCCCGGAAGGGGTCCCCCCCAATCTGCCCATTGGAATAAAGCCATTAAAAACACCATTCGCAGCTTTCCACTCGCAAAGAGCCCCCCCAAGACAGGTAACCCCCCCAAATCATGCTCCACAGAGTCAATCAAGCCCCCCCCAGCAGAACAGCCCCCCCGAACCAGAAGACACAAATTCCAAACGAAGGAGAAGAACGGGCCAGACAGAGATTCACTGACATGGGATGTACTAAAACGAATGACAGGCTAGCCCATTATAAACAACAGGAGCAGCTTCACAGCCCATTAGAAACAATAGGAGCCAGCCAGAGAGACTCTGTTAACCCACAGTTAACTCCAGACGAAGTTGCCAACCGGTGAAAACAGCAGAAAGCAGTCCCACACAGAGGCAATCGAGCCCACCCCCCAGCAGAACTGTTAAACCAACCCCCTTTGGCTTCCCCCCTCACACACACACACACACACACAGAGAGAGAGAGAGAATCTCCCCCCCTACATACACACACATAGGGAAAAAGTTATAGAGAGAAGTCACAAAATGGGTATTACTGTGGATGTCTTCTTCTCTTCCATCAGGAGCAGGGACTGGGAGTCAGGACCCAGGAGTAATCCAATATGATTCTAGCAGACTCACACACACAGAGTCAGACTCTCTCTGGCCATTTATGCACGGGAGATTTTGCCTTGGATTTGCCGCTCTCTAGATGCACATTAAGCATCGCCTGCTCCCAATCATTCCAATGGGTGGATGGGGGGGACCGCATAACTAGGGGGGCCCTGACCCAACCTTCATAAAACTTGGGGGTTCTTGCAAGTAGGGTCCCTCCAAGCTACCCCGAAGGTTTGGGACCTCTACCTCCAAAAATGCCCCCCCCCGGAGCCGTAGAAAGCCGCGAATGTGTTTTTAATGCCTTTATTCCAATTGGCGATTTTGGGGTGGACCCCTTCTGGGCCCCATATCTTGGGACCCCATGACCCAATCTTTACAAAACTTGGGGGTTCTTGTAAGAAGGGTCCCCTCAAGTTACACTGAGATTTTGGGACCTCTACCTCCAAAAATGCCCTCCCCGGAGCCACGAAAAGCTGTGAACGTGCACACGCACCCCCCCATGGGGATCTCTCACACAAACAGACACACACACTCTCTCTCCCCAGGCCGTGCAGCGGCCGGGCTCACACACTCATCCATGACTGATTGGCCAGAAGAAGACCCAGCTTGGCCACCGATTGGCTGCGGGAGAATGCTGCTTTGGGGGGACCGAACTTGTAAAAATTTATCCAGCATCCGCCCGAACTCGCCAAGTTCGGTTCATCGTTTTCCCGCCTTTTTTGACTTTGGTTCTATCCAAAGTAGAAACCGCCGAATCAGGTAAAAATCCGGCTGTTTTTCTTGTCGAATGGAACTGAATCGACTGCCCTAGTGGTGACAGGGAAAATAAGCAACCTGTACTAATTATTTTATTTAAAAACCTTTCTATGCCATATTTCAGCAATCTTCGTTATCCCTTATCTGACAAAGAGATCTTTGATTCTCTAAAGCTTATACCCAGAAAAATCTTGGTGGTCTTTAATAGGGTTGCCAACCTCCAGGTACCAGCTGGAGATCCCCTGCTATTACAACTGATCTTCAGCTGATAGAGATCAGTTCACCTGGAGGAAATGGCTGCTTTGGCAATTGGGCTCCATGGCATTGAAGTCCCTCCCCTCCCCCAACCTCACCTCCCTCAGGCCCCACCCCAAAAATCTCCAGGTTTCCCAACCCGGAGCTGGCAACACTAGTCTTTAAGGAGCTACTGGGCTTGAATCTAGCTCTTCTTAAAACTGTATCTCCATGTTTACAAAAGCTTCACAGGTTGCATTTCTGCCTGCTGAGTAGATCCTAAAGGTATGAAAGCCCCGGCCCAACAAAGATGGTAACACTAGTAAATTACTTTATTACCCAAAGAAGAGAATCTCTGTAACCTGATACATGAGATTGCTCTTGTCATCTTAATTAATCTCCCACCATGTTCTTGTAAATCAATCCATATCACAAATAATTGATTGGGGACTAAAGTAGGAATGAGCACTTCAGGCAGTTGCTTAAAGGGAATTAATTGTTAATTAAGTTGGCTTTCTTTGGATTTTCATCTTTAGGGAAAATCAGCTGCTGCTAAGCATTTATGATAACTTCAGCTGCTTGAGTATTAGGGAAAGCTTTTATAAGATATTTTAGGCACTTGGCATGTTAAGTAGGTCAGGAAAAGAATATTTTAAATAATGACTGAAACAAAAATGCATATTGACTTTAAAAGGATGTAGCATGCTATGGTTCCTTATTAATATAAAGTCACATTAGAAAGTAGAAGTGGTTCAAATATTCAAATGCCTGCTTTTATTTCATGTTGTCTCCCTTGTGAGGGGAATTGTGGAGAAGCAACTGTATTAACAGGAACAAGTATGGCAGCCTGGAGATCATTTTCTTGACCGTGGCATGACAGAAATGACTGCTTTTTGCTACAGGTCAGGATATTGTTCTCTGCAGCCCAATTCTGTATGTGATTACACAAAACCCTACAGGAGAGACACTGCCTTCTGCCTTGGCTTACCATTATGTGGGTGATCTCAAACTTGAGGTCTTAGTGATTCTGAGGTTGGCCAAAAGTCAAGGATGGGCCTGTGAAGACAGAAGAACCATTTTGTTCTTGACATCAGTATTACTCTCTATTTTGTGTGCTTAAGTTTAGCTTTAGCAGTTTTGCAGAGGCCGAGCCATCACTTTGTGCTAACAAGCAACACCTACAGCTTGTTACCCTCAGATAGAACCATCAAGGACACCAGCACATACCCCCTTAATTAATAGAGTCAGCACATATGTGGGAAGATGGGAGAGGGATGAAGTCACTCTTTTCTCCTGAGAACACTATTCCATAGGGTTGCCAGGTCCCTCTTCACCACCGGTGGGAGGTTTTTGGGATGGAGCCTGAGAAGGGCAGGGTTTCAATATCATATAGTCCAATGGCCAAAGTGGCCATTTTCTCCAGGTGAACTGATCTGTATTGGCTGGAGATCTGTATTGGCTGGAGATCAGTTATAATAGCAGGAGATCTCCAGCTAGTACCTGGAGGTTGCAAACCCTATTGGGAATGGAGGCTTCTGGCTGTGCTCCTGCACAGGGCTCAGTGTCATCACTTTATAGAATGGTGCAATGGGCAGGAGTTGGACTTGCATATGACTCTCATGGAATACTTTTTCCTCAGCCCTTGCTACTAAATTATAAATGAAATAATGCTTCAAATACTTGCTTACATTCTTATCAAAATGATGAGAAAGTCCATTTCCTTTTGCTAGAATACTAGCCTTCCTGGCGGCATTGGGGCCACTAACGCCAGCGTAAGTATCCTAGACACTGGCATGGAGGGCCCCAACACAGGCGCATCACCTTCCTGGCCTCCTTAGGGCTTTCGCCCTTCAAGCTCAGGAATGCTCTGTAATTGTTTTATACACATACATGCCATTAAGATTGCATATAAAATCCATATACCATGTGTAGAAAACAGAAACGAACCTTCAATACCAACACAAAAGCAGAAAATCAAAACTATCGGCAAAGAAGATGAATATTATATGTACCCATCTGGGAAAAATTGCTGATCCCTAGTTAACAGCTTGATTCTGTTGTGCTGTAAATTATTCCTGATCATGCTTATGTGCAAGAAAGTCCAACTGAATGAGGTACCAGCATGGATGTTGCCTGATCAAACAGGTGCTATGTTTTGCATCACTGCATCTGTGCAACAGGAAAAGCTGAATCTGTTGGATTTCATTCTGTCATACAGCTGATAACGATGCAGGAGTCTTGCCAGAGAAAAGGTGGGAAACTAAAGATTTAATTAGCACTAAATGATTCTGGATGTACACAAGTCACAAAGCATTAAGAAAGTGGAGAATTAAATTGTGTAGTCTTACCCTCTGGCACACCTAATGTTGTTAGAAAGCAGCCTTTAGTTGAAGGAAATGTGCTCTGGCAAGACAATGCATTAATTAACAGACCCTAGCCAATGTGTAATGATAAATCCGATTACATGATACAAGGAAGCAGAACTGTTTCCACTAAATTATTTCCAAATAAAGACAGAGTACAAACACCACCATAAGCTGTGTTCTTCTTAAGGTCTTTAAGACACACACTTCCATTGCCATTATTATTCACTTTTAACTGAATGCATGAAGGTGGGACAAAAGGTTTTTTTTAATCTTGCACCAAACTGTCAAGCTGTCATTCATTAAATTGGCAAGGGTATGATTGTTGTTTGCAAACTGGACTTCTCTAACTTCTAAGAGCAAATGTGCTTCAATTGATAATGGCAAACAGTTCCCTGAATGGCTTAAGCCATGGCTGTCAGTTACTAATCGTGGAGAATGAACCTGCTATTTTCTAACTGGCAAGATATTAGAAGGATTATTGCAGCTAGTAAGGCTGGCATTAATTACAGGTGAAGAATGGTATGAAATTTATGTATAATCTCTTGTCTACCTAACTAGGAGCAGGGATTTGGAATTTGTCAGGGGATCAAACTGTTGTCAGTGCTGTCCTATTCCGCATTTGGCATCTTGGCTCCCAGCTTTCTCGCTCCAAGTCAGGTGGAAGAGATGAAGTCATGGCTTCAGAGCTCAACAGGCAGGTATTAACTTCTATTCCAACTCCAGGAATGAATGTAAGAAATACATTACACAATGTGGCTCACTGGAAAATCCTTCTCCTTTGAAATGAATCCCATCCTGACCCCCAACTGCAGTTGACAAGGCTGTAGAATTCTTACTACCAGTTCACGTAAGTTCATTACTTTAAATATATGGGGGGAAATGTGATTGCCAGTTGAGGTTAAGCAGTGTGGTCAACAAAGCCACCTTGATCAAGCCAGCCAAAAAGGTGCTAAGAGGAGCTAACACGTTCTGACAAGGGGTGAAAGCTTCTAAAAGTTTCTTTTTAAAAAGGTTTTTGCAAGTGTCACTTAGAATTTTTTTTAAAAAATTCCCTCATTAGTAAATCAAATGAAAGTGCTATATTGGGCACTCAGGAAAAAACACCTGAGTGTTTCATTTTGTACTATACATCAGTATCCAAAAGTGACATATTGGGGACAAAGGGCCCAGTGGAGATTAGAAACATTGCAGCTGCAGAGGTAAGCAAGAAGCAAGATCCTCAAAAAGTCTCAGTGGATTGGACTAAAAATCCAGCTGTTCCAGCTGTGGCCAATCAGATGCTTCTTGGAAGCCCACAGACATCAAGGCATCATCTCTTCCTTTGGTTTGTTCTCAGGATTGTTGTGTTCAGAAGATTCTGGAGAACATTTGCCCACACTTTGTAACCAACATTTGTACCAACGTTTGTACCTACTACTACCTACTAGCACTGTGGAAGGGAAGCAGTGTCAGAAGCTGCTGCAATTTATAATCAGTTTGAGTTCATTTAACACCATCAGCAACAACTGGTATTTCAGAGGCACTTTGTTTAAAGAAGGCATTCATCTCTCTTTGCCTCAGAAATAATCTCACACTAGCAAGATATCAGTCCTCAACAAATATCTTGGCCAATGCTTAGAGACATTTTAAGAGTTCCGCCATTATCAGAGTGATACTGTGCACCTACTTATCAACTGCTTCATAATTATGAATTGCTCTGATGGCCATTACTGATGAAAAGTGCTATAGTTGTACTATTAAATAAATAAATAAATAAGCATGACAATTAGCTGTCATGGCTGATAGCTGTTGATATATCTATCCTCAATGAATTGGTCTATTTTTAAAAAGCCATCTAAGCTAATAGCTATATCATATCTTGTAATGGCAAGATTTATAAATTCATTATGTGGTATGCAGACTCTGGCAAGAAGGCTTCCAGTTCTAGAAATTTTTATTGCCATCAGTTCAGGTGACATCCCATAATACACACAAATTATTCAGCAGCCTGTCCTTCCCTGTCTGGGACTCCATTAAGAAAGAAGGCACTTCTTGATAAAATATTAGAGTGTATTAAGAATACGAAACATTCGCTCTACATGCTATTCCTAGAAACCAAGCATCCCTAGTCCATTTGTTTTCACACTTTGGTTTTTCAGCTTGACTGACAAAGAAAATTCCTCTCCCTTTTCAGAAGCACATTGGTCCACTAATGTCTCCAGCTAGACGTAGTTTAACCTTAATTAAAATAAGAATTTTAGGGATTAAAAAAATCATTATTGAGACATCCAGAATGATTTTTGCTGAAAGAGGAATATTTATTTAGGCTTTACAGAAGTGCAAGTTAGAGCCTCATTAGTAATTAATTATGCTGAGCACAGTATATAAATAAAGCTGTTATGGCATTAAAAAAGCCTTGGTGCATTACAGAACAACATAAAATGTTTACAGTTCACGGCAGGTAAGGTACAATGTCTTACTCAAGTTATTAATAGTATATTTAACAGGCAAATTACTTGCTTTGCAGGTAAATGTTTGACTGCAAGTCTAAAACTTGCTATTTTCAAGACAATAAGTGATCTTTAAAAAGAAGTGAGAGGGAGGGGCTGTGAGGGGGAGGGGCCGTGGCCCAGTGGTAGAGCATCTGCTTGGTGTGCAGAAGGTCCCAGGTTCAATCCCTGGCATCTCCAATTAAAGGGACTAGGCAAGTAGGTGATGTGAAACACCTCCGCCTGAGACCCTGGAGATCCGCTGCCAGTCTAAGTAGACAATACTGACTTGATGGACCAAGGGTCTGATTCAGTATAATGCAGCTTCATGTATGTGTGTTCAAGATCAGAATCTGGAAGGGGCAGAAGGCAGTGTAGGGGTTCTGCAACAAGAAGAAGGAACTGGTAGAAAACTTCCTTCCCCACATGTTGTCTAAGGTTCCCTAATCATCAGGACTAGCTTTTTAAGAGGTATGGAGCTGCTCTGGAAAAAGGGGTGGTTGCAAAAACAATCACTTCATTGGACTTGCTCCATTTGTGGAAGGACAGAATCCAATCCATAGTAAAGAGGAGTGTATCATTGCAGTAACAATGCACAGTAATACCACTGTGGAAGTACGCTGTAAGAAATGCAGTAACCTGAATAAGGCAACCTTCTGTCGGTTATATATTTTGAATGTAGACACATTTATGACTCCCAATACCCTATAAAGGGAGGTGGTCTATCTTACTCCCAAAGAGTTTGGCAACTGTATCAAAAAGCCAGTCCCAGATCCAGGGTTTCTGACCCATTTCCATGCATTCCACAAGGGGTTCTGGTGTCCTAATGAGAAACTGAAATGGGACGTTGGCTCGGTAAAGCAGTCAAAGAAGGTCATTGAAAAAGAAAATGGAAGCAGCACATAAGTGTTTGCTTTTCCAGACTCCCACCCTCAGCACTAGTGGTGGGGTCACTGTGAGCACTCAAGTCCTAGTGACCACCAAGAAGGTCTATTCTGTCCAGGCAAGGCATTCAATGTTCCTTCTCAGAACTCTACTGCACCGAACTTCCATGTGGGGGGTTTGATGGAATTCTGATCGCCAGGGCTTAGTGATTCATCGTCTAAATAACCCCCACTGGACAGGGGTGGTTGCGGGGGGGGGGGGGGGTAGTCCTGTCCCTAGGAGGAGTGGTCTGGCCACCCACTCCTACATCCTATTCTTGGTAAGAAAATAGATTTTAAAAAATTAGAAAACACAAACCTCTTTTGGAATTTGAGTGTTATCATTCAGACAGACAGCTACAGCTGTCAAGTAGACTGTCATAACAGTTCATCTCCCCCCTCCCAAAGGCTACTCATGGAGATTACTAGTGGGGAAAATGTTAACTGTAATTACTCATATCAATTTTGTGTTCGTATATTCATTGATCTTTGAGAATGTTTATGTACTTTTAAAGTATTTGCCTGTATCCTTAAAGCTAATTGATGTTCTATGAAAACGGACCCTTCATGCCTTTACTGTTTGTTGCTGTATTACAACACTAGAGAGATAAATGCCCACCTCCTGTAATCCAATGGATTGAGGAATTTATAAATTTATCAACATTTGAATGTACAGTATATAGACAAGAGTTGTGCATGGACATATTTTTAGATACTTGGAAACCTTTTATAGATGCTTATATGTAGACGCCACCGTTGTTGTTAAATTTTGTTTATTGTTGTTTCTTTTCTATTTGGGGATTGTGTTATTAAAATAAATGTTTTTTAACTGTATCAAAAATACTTTAAATTGAAAATAAAATGGTAAAAAGTTGCATTGTTTCTGCAAGGACAGGAAACATAGTAGACTTTTAACTTCACTTCTAATAAGATCTCAATTGCCGTTAGTGCTGATCAGAAACCACAAGAGTGTTCAAATATATTTAAAAATACCAAAATTGATATCCAGTGCATTTGTTCAGCAGTTACAAACTTTAGTGCCTGATTTTGGTAATGTGACAAAAGTAGAGGTTTAATGTCTCTGTGCAGATTGTGTGAACCTGAATGTTTTCCCCTTGATGGAACACATTTTTACCTCACAACTTTTGTCAAAATAAATAGAAAGGTAGTGAGAGAGAGAAAGCTGTATTCTGTTTTCCTGTTCAGAAGTTCATCATGTATGTTTAATTATTGAAGAATGGAGTAAATGGTCTTACTCTTAGCAATTGTTAGCAGGTAAAGAAGTTTTCATTCACATTTTTTCCAGTCTAGTATATATAAGACTTCCTCATAGTTTTCAGTATTTTACCACTTGTTCTATCTCATGTGCCTGAGGGGCATCTTTACACACTGGAAGTAAAATTATATGTGCAACTCACCACTTAGGAATCTGTTTGAGTTGGCTTAATGTGAGGTGTTACCTAATTTTATCCATGTTCTGTGTTCCTACTGGGTCTCTCTTGAGGTCATATGTGCTGTGCAGATTATTTTCTACAGGCTGAATTTCCAGGGAAGAATCACTTCTTATTACTGGGCAACCCCTGTGTTATAGAATAATATGATGTACCAATCAAGACATTATGGTGGCTAAGCTTTACATTCCTATCTCATGTTATGAAGTAATTTATTTTTGTAGCTATTTCTGTTGGATGCTTTGGAGAATTTGCTATGACAATTTCGAGAATTTGCTATGACAATTTATGCAGAGGCTTTAAATGGAAAAGCCTACATTCGATATTTCTTTCTTCAGTTCCTCAACAGAAAAACTGTTTAATTTCTTAGGTGGTACCAATTAATGCACATTTTTGTACTATTTTAATGTAGGCTGCTGCTGTTGAAAGAAAGTTCTCTAGATTAACATTAATGGAAATAGTTAAGGATAGGCATGAAGTAAGTGATTTCTTTTATCAAGTGATGTTACAAATCTTATCTTCATTAAGAAAAGCAATCTACAAAAATAGAAAACCTTTCTAAAGCCATAAATCAAAGCATTTCTCTTTTGCCTTGTCCATGAAATAATTTATTCATAACACAGAAAAGATGAATTTGGGCTATTCTCTGTCAATGGATTTCAAAAATTAATGTTCATTTCCAAGCAAAGGTAGACAGAACAATGACTGGAAAATGAAAATACTTGCATAAGAGCCTGGTAGATCAAAAGAAAATTTTCCATTTTAAATTGCTAATTTGACCACACACCCTTGGTGCAACATCTTATTTGCTATTCAGCAGGGATAAATTGAAGCACAAACATGCACTTTTAGAAGGATATAGTATCTCTTGCAATCTATTTATTCTTCAATCATATAAAATAATACAGATATGTACTGGAGCCAGGTTCAAAATGAAGGAGAACATCAGCAATTAGCAGCTCCTGCAATGCCATTTATATTTTTGTTATATTCGCAGTCTATTTATTTAGTTATTTATTTAAAACATTTCTATGCCACCTTTCTACCCAAGTAGGGTCCCCAAGGTGGTGAACACAAAATTTGAAAACATTCACCCACTAGAAGATAGAGTACTGTGCCAAACCTCCATCCCACCAGTAGTGTGTGTGTGTGAGAGAGAGAGAGTGAGAGAGTGAGAGTGATCTTTTATGCATTGGAGTTTTACATGAGGTTTGGGGCTCTCTTGATCCACACTTTTTGGTTCCGAATCCTAAAAATGCTATGCATGCTGTTGTTTGCCCTGGAGAAAGTCCTGGAGTTTCCAGATTACTGCAGCAGAAAGCTGGTCTGGAAGCATTTGAGTCCCTGCCCCTTGAAAATGCTGCTTTGTAATTAGCTGTGGTGCTTACTGTGGGAACCCCCCCCCCCAGTTCCCCTCTTCCATGCTTTGGCTTATGCATGGAAATGGGTACAATTTCACCCAGGCTGATCAAATCTCAGGGGAGATCAAACAATCATGTTACAACAGATTCGGGAAGACCCGAATATTATGCGGGCTGGGCGCAAGATCATCTCTAAGGGATGGAAAACTCAAGCATAACCCCAATAAAAAAACTGAGTCAGACTAGTGGAGAAAGTAAGTCAAAGTGCCCATGCATAAAAGACCAGAGAGAGAGAGAGGTTTTCTTGGTGGTCACCCATGCAGTTGCTGGCTAGCTTCATACATGGAACTTCAAACCTGTCTGTTCCTATACTATTGCAGTTTCCTCTGGGAAGATACTAGTGTGGATCCAGCATTTTTTAAAAACCCAATTTTATCCAATTCCCTCTATACTACTTGTCCCCCATGGCTTTTGTATAGGAAGGTTCCATGATTCTCTGCTTAGCCTTTTTTGGTTTTCAAAGAGGACTTCTCCTTCCCTTTATACCAGCAGAAAATCTAGTTGGATCCAACACATTTCTTTAAAATTACTCCTGTGTGAAAATAGTGGAATTTTCTGGATCTGGGAGAAACTTCCTTTTCAAATTACAACATTAGTATATCCATTAGAAGATGAAACTCTAGCAAACAGTTATTCCAGAGTTAAATGAGACACCTTCCTGTGTTGTTCACACAAATGCCCTTTAAGATCCTTACACAATGAACCTAAAAATATTACATGGAAGCACCATTGGTTTCAGGAGAATTTGTTGCCAACCAAATGTGCTTTGGACTAGGGTTGTGAATATCACTAAACCCGAACCAAAAATAAACCCGAAATTGGCCATTTTGGTAAATTCTGGGCTTCAGGTTTACCCAACACCAAAACCTGGGGGTCTGCCTGAAGCCAAAAAGGCAATTCCTGAAAAAGCCGAATAGACATTCAACTTTTTGGGGTTCAGCTATTTGCCTTTGCTCAGAGGTACAGATCTGTGCTTTCTCCCCTTTCTCTTTCTTTTTTTTTTTGACTGGTTTTGTTGGGGCCCTTTTGAGGTTGGGATCATGTAATCAGAGTAAACTTGGTCTGACCAACCTTTTAGCGGGTTGATCTAGATCAAGCATAAGGGTTTTTTAAAAGATGGGGCTCATTAGGTCCCGTCCGGAGGGACATAGCCTCCAACTCAAAAGAACTGGCTCAACAGCTGCTGACCACCAGGCTTCTGAAGGAGACTCCCTCACCCACATGGATGAGCAATCTCCTTCAGACAGCCCCCGTGGTCAAGACTTTGTCTGGCTTCAGTATCACCCCCCCCCCAAAAAAAAAAAACCTGCTCTGAAACTGAAGGTCACCCTGAGCAGGCTTTGTTACCCCACACCATGGCCATCCCTCAAAATCAGATTTTTGATTACCATAATAAAGGACTGTTCACAGGATGTCATTTGCCACCAAAAGAAATGTTTTCTGTGCCTTATTTTTCTTGCATTTAAGCCTTTTCCCTCAGTTTGGAAGCTAATTTGCATGGACATCAAGCTATGTGCCCCAGATCCAAAGGGTGCCCCCAGACTCTGAGGTGTCAGCCTGTCAATCAGCTTTTTCCACCAGTCCTTGGCAACGCTGAACTTCTAAACTTAAAAACTGATGGGCAGCTCAGCTCACAAATGCCTGGAGGAGGATAAAATTGGACCCCCTGTCCCAAACTTCACCAAACTTTGGTGATCAGCTAAGGAGAGTCTCTTGCAGCCACGATGCAAATTTGGTGACTCTAACTCCAAAAATGTCCCACAGGAGTTTCAGGAAAAATTCCCCATAGACAATAATGGGCCGGAATTTTTCAGTAAACTCAAAAATAAGCTGAATACTGAAATTTACCGGTATGGCTATGCAGCTTATTCTGGGTTTACCAAAAAGAAATTGGTTACAATAAACCCAAACCTGAAATTTACCGAAAAGTTTTGTTGTTGCACAACCCTACTTTGGACTGACTTCATTCTCAGACTACAAAGCAAACATGTATGTTCAATTTCCTGTACTGCCCATGAAAGGAATCAGTTTGTGTCCATGAATTTACAATATGATATAACTTGAAAGAATCCCACTTTCCAAGTGAGCAGATGTTGTTATTTTAAATTTGTTATTTAGAGCCAGTGTGGTGTAGTGGTTAAAGTGTTGGACTAGGATCTGGGAAAGCAAGGTTCGAATCCCCACTCTGACATGGAAGCTTGCTGGGTGCCAGTCGCATACTCTCAGCCTAACTTACTTCACAGGGTTGTTGTGAGAATAAAACAGAGGAGTGGAGAATAATGTAAGCCACTTTAGGTCCCCATTAGGAAAAAAGAAGGGATATAAATACATTAGATAAATAATAATAAATAACAGATAAAATTGTTTCATCTATTTAAAATGTTACTATGTTATTGGACTGAATAATATCCTGGGGAAATGAATTCTATATCTTGATTTGACACTGTGTGAAATAACCCTTCCATTTACCTGTATATTTTTTTCCCGCTTACAAGCTTTCCCCACAAATCTTTTTTTTGAAGGGGGAGGGAACAAAACTGAAAATCCACCTGGAATGAAAAGTAGGGTTGTGCAAAAAATGTTGTTTTCTTCTTTTGCATGGCACTTCTTCTTTTCTTTCTTTCTTCTTTTTTTTAAAAATAGTACTAGATCAAGGTATATCCTCACATGTCACATGAAAAACAAGCTTATAAAGAAAATTTTGTAGGAGGATGAAAGATTGGAGCTAGTTAGTTTGGTCGTGGTAGCATATTTCTCCCACTCTTTCACCCTAGAACAATTTCCGCATACACCTTCAAGTGAGAACAGTTTGCTACGAGAGTCAGTTAATTTTACAATTCAGTTTGAAGAGTTTCAGAGGGAATTAGTAGAAAGTATACCCCTTATTTTTTCTTCTTTGAATCCCAATGTCATGAACAATTCCATATGTCTGGGAAAAAGTTATATAAATTTATGAAGGGCGTCTTGTGATCTCTCTACCATGATGCTTCATTTATTACTGTATTTGATTCAACATTATGTTCAAATCTGCTCACACAAGGGCAAAAACAGCGGATCTGTTTTTTTAGTCCAACCATTTCACTGTTGTTTTGAACCAGATAGATAGTAAGTAGCCTGTGCCATGAGTCACAATGGGAAAAGCAGATAGAAATGAAGTTAGCAAATAAAAATAAATACCTTGCAAATGGAGATCGTGACTAGGACTGATAACTGACATACCAAATAATTAAATGTTGGCAAGTACATGCAAACAAGAGCCGGTGTCATATTGTGTGGCTGTGCTGATGTAATAAGAGTCATCGGGTAATACATTGGGAGACAAAGCTGAAGCTATGGCAAAAGGCAAAAAGAAGCAGATGTCACACAGTTGATCATATGGTGGCAGTGCTTAAAAATGAATAGATGCTTTGAATGTTTGAGAGTGCTTTCACACAGGCTCAATAATGCACTTTCAATAAACTTTAAGGATTGTTTGCAAGTGGATTCTGCTATTTCACACAGTATAATCCAGCTGCAAAGTGCATTGAAAGTAGATTGAAAGTGTATCATTCGGCATGCGTGAAAGTGCCCAGAAGGAGATTAAGGCTGAGGCAGAGTTTTGCCCAACTGGAGTTCAGGCTAGAGCCATGGCATGTGAGTGAGGTAGAAGTGTTTCCAGAAAGGATGCAGGACCCACTAAATATCAGGTAAATTGCAGATTATAATCTCTGTCATGATGACAGATAGCTTCTGTTATGATAGTGCTGTGGAGCTGAGATTTGAAGGGCAGGAAGCAGATAATCATCATCAGATGGTTCATAAAGCTAGCAGCTGAGGAGCCAGGCAAAGCATCAGTCGTATAAGCCTGACCTTGTTGAATGCCATTAAAGCTGTGCTATTGACCTCTATGTTCTTTGCATTCCTAACAGCAAGTTCAAAACACTTTCAGCAATTTAATTATTTCGTAGACTGACAGTAAGTACATTTTATATGAATGGCAAGAATATTTTTCTTTGGCATAGATGGATAAAACTTGCCAAGAGTATAACTTTCCAAGGACAGTGAAAATCAAGGCAGTTTGTGGATAAAAAAGAAAGAAAAAAGAAAGAAAGAAAAACAGCAGTCGCTGTGTCATTACTCAGATGACAAGATGGGATGATAAAGCTTGTTAAATTCTATAAAAACCTAAGTGGAGCTGTTCAGATAGTAACAAAAGTACATAATCTGCAATTAAGAGAAATGTAGGAGGATGAGTGATGTACTCATAACATAAAAAGCAAAGAAAATAAGGAAGGTGTGTGACACACAGCCGAAAGGTTATTTATAGACCACATGTGTAAACACATATGAACATAAGAACATCAGAAAAGCCATGCTGGATCAGACCAAGGCCCATCAAGTCCAGCAGTCCATTCGCCCAGTGGCCAACCAGGTACCTCTGGGAAGCCCACAAACAAGACTACTGTAGCACCATTATCCTGCCTGTGTTCCACAGCACCAAATATTATTAATAGGAATGCTCTTCTGATACTAGAGAGAATAGGTATGCATTATGACTAGTATTCATTTTGACTAGTAGCCATGGATAGCCCTATCCTCCATGAACATGTCCACTCCCCTCTTAAAGCCTTCCAAGTTGGCAGCCATCACCACAACCTGGGCCAGGGAGTTCCACAATTTAATTATGCATTGTGTGAAGAAATACTTCCTTTTATCTGTTTTGAATCTCTCACCCTCCAGCTTCAGCAGATGACCTCACGTTCTAGTATTATGAGAGAGAAAAGCTTCTCTCTGTCTGCTCTCTCCATAGCATGCATAATTTTATAGACCTCTATCATATCTCATAAGAACATAGAACATAAGAAAGGCCCTGCTGGATCAGACCAAGGCCCATCAAGTCCAGCAGTCTGTTCCCACCGTGGCCAACCAGGTGCCTCTACGAAGCCACAAACAAACATCTCCCCTTAACTCACAGTTCACCTGCCTATAATATAGTGGGTTTGTTTTCGTTTTTCAATTGCTACTCTCTTTACTTATGCTTATACATTTTTCTGCACACACACACATCACATATGCACACACATCAAGAAAAGAAATGACATAGTAAGAAAGAAGGATAGCTAATAACTTTTAATACATAGTAAAACCATGTGCTGAAGTGATGGTTTACATAATTTATTTATAGCAGGTTTGCTGCACAGGTTTTTTATATTAAACTAGGTACATGTTTGGCTATGGATGTACACAATTTTTACTTTTATGATGGTTTATGCAATTTTTTTAATGTTCATTGTTGATTGTATTTCATATAAGCGTCGGCTTAAGATTGTGTTTTATTTATGTGCTGGTCTATGAAAGTAACAATAAAACTGTTCAACATATGCACACGTATGTATCTGGCTTCAACAGTCAGAGGTCTATACAGGTCAGTATTGTCTACTCTGACTGGCAGCAGCTCTCCAGGATCTCAGACAGAAGGACGTTCATAACACCTGTGACCTCATCCCTCTAACTGGAGATGCCAGGGAATAAATCTGAGACCTGCCTATTTCAAAACGAATAGAATGTTTTCCACATCAATGCACACTGCACCCTATCACTGTTATTTGGAGGGCTCTAATCTTCTCACAGAATCTCTTGCAGAGTAGCTAGTTTTTACAATCAGTTAATCAAATCTGTAAATTATTGACCTGTTTTTGCTTTTCAGTGTGGCACATTGTTCTCTCTACCAACTACCCTCACATCTCAAAAAAAAGAAAAGAAAAATAAATCAAACAAGTCAACACAAAACAACAACAAAAACCTGAAACCTTTATCTGAGATCCTTTTGGCATGTATTTCTTAGGAAGCCTGAAATATAATCAAATCTACTCGGAAATAAGTCCCAATGGGGCTTACTATCAGGAAAGTGTATTTAGGATCACATCCTTAGATTCTAAAGGATTTCACTACATAGCTGACTGTTTGGCTTTATAATTCTCATTGGGTTTAATGATAATTCTTGTTCTCATCACTGGTAATTTATCTGGTTCTCCCTGCCTAAATTGTAGTGAACTCCCCCTCCCATTTATATTACAAATATTGGATCCAGCCAGTTTTTTTCACTAAGGAAAAGGGAAGGCTATACTGAGAAACATGGGACCTGTGTGAGCAAAAACTGTGAGATGGAGCTGTAGTAAGGTGGGGAATTTGCTTGAAAATGAGCAGTCTGGAACCAGCCCTGTATTTTACAAAACGTGTTAATTCTTAATCAATTTCTCCATACACTGATGTTCCCAATGTCAGCTAATAATGCACCCACAACTATGATCCCATATTTTCAGAATGACAACCACTGCCTGCTTCCACACTCATGCAATTGATAACACTAGAAGTTTATATAAGTAAAGAATTCTTAGTCATTTATATGCTCAAGATTACATTAACACTCTTTCAATGGCTTAACTATTCTGCTTATGTATTGAGGGATAACTCATTTGCATGAAGGAATCTTTAATGTGGGCTTCATAATGACAGTGGCAACACATTGGTCTTCTAAAACCACATTTTCCACAACTCCTGGTATTAGAAGTTGATCGCTGTAGGCCATAAAGGCTGTAAATGCAATCATTTTTAAAATTTCCATTTAGATGAAGCCCATAACTTCTCGCACAAACTTAAAAAAATATTTATAACTGATAATATATTTATTTCCAGTCAGACTTCTGAGAGTTTTGCTTTCTTGGCACAGTAAATATCACAGAGTCTTAGGTGTTAGAATTATGCAAGTGGGGAACCCACAATGACTTGGGAACAGCATCTCATTCTTTCCATAAGTTCCTCTTTCCCTTACCCGAAAGCCCCAATAGCCTCTCTCCTTTTGCTGTTTCCTTCTCACCACCAGCCTACCTACTTTTATCTGCCCCCTGACTTCAGTCCCTCTCTGCCTGGGCTGGGCTCAGTTGCATGGTACCAGCTGTGAGGCTGAGCCCAGTTACATGGTGGAGAACCTGCAAAGATTTGCAGGGCCACCTCAGGTTCTCCTGTATCCCCATCCCTAAATTATTTCCTATTTCCCTCCTCCTGGCAGCCCCCATATCTCAACTTTTCCTGCTTCTTTTTCTTCTTCCCACCCACCAACCAATCTACCTTTTACTCCCCCTCCATTTGCAGGTTTATTTATTATTTATTTATACCTCAGGTTTATTTATACCTCACTCTTCTCTCCAAAGCAGCTCACAGCCCAAAGCAGCTCACAACCCTGTGAGGTAGGTTACGCTGAGAAAACGTAACTTGCCCAAGGTCAGTCAGTGAGCTTCAACAACAGAGTTTCAGACTAGGGTCTCCCAGACCCTAGTCTGAAACTCTAACCACTACACGACACTGGCTTTGATGGAGTGGTGGCTGTTGAACAGTAGCAAGCAGTCAGGCCTGGATGAATCATGCAAGTTGGGTGGTGGTTACTGGCAGGGCTGGCCCCAATGAATCCTCCCTCAAAAGCTAAAACAGTCCTAGAAAGGCTTGAAGGCTGGCAGTACTGTTGTGATTCCCTAGCAACTTCCATAACATCTACTGAAAGGGCTTTCATTTATTATAGCTATTGGAACTGTTTTGAAGGGGTTTAAGCCTCCTTTTAAAAAAAAAGTTCCCTCTTTCCTGCAAAGCTGAGACTTTTCTCATGTTTGTAGAAAGATCCATTTTGTCTGCTCACGGCTCCAGTCTCTGGATTTAGGTCTCCACACAATGGGTCATGTTCAGAATCAGATATATTAATGATTTCACACTAGAACCTCGGTTTTGATTAAAAAAGCAAGAAGCATGTCAGTGTTTAGATCTTGTGTCTGCAAGAAAAATGACATACATACTGAAATGCTGTGGGAAATTGCCTATTTGACTCTACAGAGAACCCAAATAGCCTTTTCGTATCATGAATGTGCCTAAGGAGGATGCTGGTGGAAAATTACACTCCCAGTCTACCCACTATAATTAGAAGGCTCAACATGCACATCACTTGAAACATGATCAGAGATCTTGAAAAGCAGATTATCATATCACAAATACAGAATTGTACATGTTCCAGTTTATGAGTGTAAGACAGGAGCAGAGGTTACCAACACCCACTCGTGACGATGATATTTTCAATACATTTTCATGGTTACATCCAAGTTAGTTGTATATATTATACAAAGAAACTGATAATCTATCCCACCTTCTGGAGACAAGGAGATCTTTCTTGGTCTCTATAACTTGTATCCAACAAGATACACTGCAGAGCATGAATATCCCTCCCTCCCACTACATCCCACTGAATCCCCCTACAGTTTTGTTCCTGGGGTCATCAGACCATCAGAAATACCATAAAGGGCACAATGGAAGTCTGCAGTGGGAGAGTGCTATAGGCGAAAAAACGGCTGTTCCCTCTTCCAAACACAAAGGGCCCTTAAGTCTTCAGAACTGTAGGACTGGATACCAGCCAGTGTTAAAATAACACAATGTGCTTTTTAAGGTGAGTATTAAATCACATTTCCTCCCTTTCTAGCTGGGGATGGGGTGGGCAGCAACAGCAGTCTTATTATGAAATATGCAATCCCTTGATTTGCTCATCTTAGCTCTGCTTTGGAATTATAAGACAGTAAAATGAAAAAAAGGAAGGAGAACTTCGGCTGTTTTCATTTCCTGTGCAGGAGATTAATCAGGTCACCTGAAATACCAAAGATTAAAACAATGAGCTAATCGATTATGGCAATATCCTGTGCTTCCTGCTGCTAATGTCTCCGAGGGAGAGTGAAAGCCAAAGAACCCTGAAAGCCTTCTGCCAATCTAAGTCACACCGATTTAAAAAGGCCATGGGGAAGACGTATTTCAGAGCAGCTTTTATTAAAATTTCAGATAAGGATTTTGCTGTTTATACTGTGAGAAGGCAAACATCTCCCCACCCTGCACTGAATACAGCATTATTTCAGCGCTGCCACTTTTTCTTCAGAGTTCTAGCAGCAGATCCAAATTTTAATATGGACCCAGTAATGGTGGTTTAAATGTGGGGAAAGGGTCGACTGGCTTGTGTACCCATTTCTTACCCATGGTCTCAGAACCCAGTCTAGTTCTAACCTGCGATTCCAGCTTCTGCTGCAGGGATAGCTTAATGTGCTGACTGTATTCTTTCCAAGCTCTTTCAGGTGTCTTGTGGTAGTGTAGGAATCTTCCTGAGAGATCACACATGCAGCATATTGGAACAAGGTGGTCTTGTTCCCATATGCACCTTTTCGGGTGCTCAAAGGTCTGCTCCATGGCCATTTTGGCACTTGAAAAGGCATGGGGTAGGACAACAGCCCCTCATCCCATTGTGCTGTGGGCCTCACAGCATTTTTAATTGCCCATTTTTAACCTTTAAAATGATGGAGGTATCCCTGTGTCAGACACCAGGGCACCTCCATGTCTCGTTGGGCCCTAAGAGTCTATTCACTCTTCATCTTGGAACTCTGTATGTGTGCTTCAAGTTAAGATGCTCATATGCATTTTTCAAAGCACTCAAGTCAGAACCATGGCCATCATTTGCTGTTGTTTGAAAGTGTAGTCTTTTGTGGGTTGTGGGTACAGGTTTATCTCAATGCTGGTTTATAACACAAATGTGCACGCGCAGTTTCATCTGAGCCATAAGTCAGTTGTGACTTGACAGCAAAACACACATACATAGCTACCAGCATCTGTACATTAGGGTGAGCTATCCAGTCAACATCAAAGTGTTTACTAACTGAGCACTTCTGCTTATTGCTTTGCAGTAGTGGCCAGGATTTACAAACAAAAAATAGTTTACAGTATCAGCTTTAAAGCATTATCGTGCATAAGAATTTTTTTTTTTAGAATCATTCCTCCCTCTATGTACTGGATGCATTGCAGAGATGACATCTTCCAGACTTATGTTTATTGCATCCTATTATATTACATGTATTAAGGACGTGGAGAAGAAGCAGTACAAATAACAACTGTTCACATGTCCATCACAATAATTTGCCCATTATATTTCTGAAATGTGCCACTCTAATAAGCCAGCATTTCTAACAAGGCTTGTGTAGCCTCCTTGTTCATTATAAAAAATTGAATGCATCCATTGATGTATGTTGGCCTTTAATATGTGAGATCCATTAAATCATGTGCCTATCTTGTCAATCTGTCTTATTGGAGAATTTTCTTCTCTGCAGGTACATGGAAACCTGGTGGCAAACTCCGATTTCCTCCTAACAGACTCCTGGAATCACTGCAGTAAATCCTTGAAGGGTTTTTCATTTTGCCTTCTTTATAGATGTATCTTTTGTAGTGAAACCATGAAGGGTTGCTTCAGGTTTCACAAATTTTGTTCATATACCTGCAGTGCAGGCTATACCCTGAAACACAGTTATCATTGCTCATGATTAAGTCATGGACTTGGCAACCTTCATTTTTAGCAATCCTGGCTCTTGACACATGTCAATTTTGCTGATTTGAAGGTTTCATGACAAAATAGACCTGTGAGCTTCCTCCCATGCCCATTGAAAAAAACTGTAAGGTTAGAACTGGGCCTGAAAAACTTTTCAAACTCACATATTTGCTAGAAGCACAGAGAATTCTGGCTGAACAACTCGTTCTACCCCTTTGACAGACTTTAAAAAGAAAAGAAAACCAGGCCTAAATATGAGGTTTACATGCTTAATGTACAAATCCCATTGTTTAAAACATGGTGATTGTTTCCCCTTTAATAAGATGGCTATAATTAGTAGCAGAAGAAAAAAATCCACTCACAACAAGTTATCCTAAAATGCTCTATATTTTAACAATCATATGTACTACACACACACACACACACACACACACACACACACACACACACACACACACACACACACATATATATATATATATATATATATATATATATATATATATATATATATATATATATATATATATATAGTGGCAGGGTTTAACATCTGTGCTATGTACATGCACACACACACCTGCCAAACCCAGCCAAAATCCCCCTTCCAACTGAAATCTGAAATGGTAGTCCTAGTTGATATTTTCAGAAATCCAGGACTGAACCTTAAAGATTCAAAGCTGTGTGGGGGACAAATAAGGCAATCAAAACATCAGAGAACTAAATAAATGGTGTGTAAGGGCTCTTAGGAAATGAATGGCACCAGCAAAAGCATGAGTGTGGCAGAAAAAAACATTTGAGAAGGAGATGAAGAAACTGGGTCTTTGGCTATGGCCATAAGAATATTGCTAAATGAATGTCTTGCAACAAGTTTACATGTTGGCAAATGCATGGTTAAGCAATTAGTTGTTTGCATGAATAAACCATCCCACATGTACCATCACAGCTGGAATTTTATTTTGTCATGTGGGAAAGGCTTTTAAATTTATCTGCAAGTGATCAGGTCTAGAGTAACAGGATTGGATCCAACTGGGCTTTATACTGGTGAAAAAAGGAGGAGGGGTTTCCCTTGACCATCAAAAAAGCTATGCTGGGGAAAGGGTTGCCAGCCTGAGGCCTGAGGCTGGCAACTGGCAGGAAACATATGTAGTGATGTTACTTCCAGTACAACCTGGAAATGACAATATCACGTCACTGGCAATGCTCTAGTATTTGCCCCATATTCTATTTCTAGAGTTTTGCCCCACTGGATGATGCCAGAGGTGACATCATGGTATCACGCAATGCTGATCACCCCCTATTGTCCTTTTTTCTACAACTGTAGTGACAAGCAGAGCAGGGAGGGGGGAGGTCTTTGCTGAAGCAGGAGTAGTTTCCTCAGCTGGGAATCATGTGATCCTCATGGCCTAAAGCCATGTGGGTGGAGGCTGTAGAAAGGGTAGAGCTGGGCAAGTATGAGTGAAAATGCTGGCTGGATCCAAACCATAAAGGGTGTGCGCTAATTTATGGAGCTAATATATTAAAATATTGATGGAGGCCCAGTTTTGGTGATGGAACTGTGGTTCAGTGAGAGAGCATGAACACTACATGTAGATGTAGAAGGTGTATGGTTCAGACCCTGAAATCTCAAGCTAAAAGCATCAGGTAGTAAATGGAGTGAAAGGGATCTATCTGAGGCCCTAGAGATCCTCTCTAGTAGGGTTGTGTAAAAAAAAAAAAAGGTAAATTTTGGGTTTGGGTTTATTGGGCCCGATCCCCCCCACCCCCAGGAAACCTGGAATCAGCCAAATACCCGTGTCGGTAAATATTGGAATTTGGCTTATTTCTGGGTTTACTAAAAAATTCGGGTCCATTATAGTCTATGGGGATTTTTTGAAGCTCCTGTGGAGAGGAGAGTCCCCAAATTTGCAGCATGGCTGCAAGAGAGTCTCCTGAAATGGTCACTGAAGTTTAGTGAGCTTTGGGACAGGGGGTCCAATTTTATGGGCCCACAAAGGGGTTGATCCCATCCTCCCGGCATTTGTGAGCTGAGTTGTCCATTGGTTTTCAGGTTCAGAAGTTCAGCATTGCCGAGGACTGGCAGAAAGAGCCAATTGCCAGGGTGGCATCTCAAAGTCTGGGAGCTGCCTTCGTATTTGGGGCACATAGCATGATGTCCATGCAAATTAGCTTCCAAACAGAGGAAAAAGGCTTAAATGCAAGAAAAGAAGGGCACAGAAAACATTTCTTTTGGTGGCAATGACATCCTGTGAACAGTCTGTAATTATGGTCATCAAAAATCTGATTACAAGAGATGGTCATAGTGTGGGGAAACGAAGCCTCTACTTGGGGTGACCTTCTTTCGGAAAGCAGGTTTTTTTGGGGGGGGGGATTGTGATATCGGAGACAGCCGAAGTCTCAACCACGAGGGATGTCTGAAGGAGATTGCTCATCCACGTGGATGAAGAAATCTCCTTCGGAAGCCTGGTAGTGTGAGCAGCTTTAGAAGCCGGTTCCTTTTAGCTGGAGAGTATATCCCTCCGGACAGGACTGGGTGAGCCCTACCTTTTAAAAAACCCTTATGCTTGATCCAGATCAACCCACTGAACAGTTGGTCAGACCAAGTTGGCTCCAATTACATGATCCCCATCTCAACACCAGACAAAACCAATAAAAGAAAAAAAGATAGAAAAATGGGAGCAAGCACAGAGCTGTGCCTCTCAACAAAGGCAAATAGCAGAACCCGAAAAAAGCCAAATAATTATTCGACTTTTTCAAGAAGTGCCTATTTGGTTTCGGGGAGATCCCCAGGTTTTGGTGTCTGGGCAATATTCGGGCTTCAGGTTTACCAAACAGCTAAGTTCGGGTTTATTTTTGGTTCAGGTTTATCAATATGCACAACCCTACTTGCCAGGCTTCAGAATAGATAACACTGACCTCAATAGACCCAAAGGTCAGACTCAGTTCAAGCCAGCTTATTGTGTAAATGGATGAGTTACATTATAAGAATGCTGCATACAAAACATCTGGCAAAACGTCCTGAGGAAACGGTTCTGTTGGAACTCTTGTTAGTAAAAGGAAAGTATAAACACTGGTACCCTACATGATCAATGGATTGAAGCAATTGTGATGTTTTCCAACATAAATCATACTCATTCCAATGTTCAGGTGTTTAAAGAAAAATAAGGGGAATCATAACAAGCCAGTGAAGCACTGCAGTTTGATGAGATCACAAAAGTATACATCAAAATGCTGCTTCTGGGATCAATTCTTCTCAGGCACGGAAACTCTCAGATAGCCAATAAATCATTAGTAAGATTAATGAGTTTCATAATAATAACAATAATAATAAATCTCTCAATCCATATTTTATTCAGTTTGCTGTAGCTTAAAATTGCATTTTTGTATTTTTATTAGCTGTATTACTTCATTTTATTCAAACGGTTGATATTCTTTAAATTCAAATGGATTAAACAGATGTTTGCGTTGGCCATGGCTTTCACAAAGAAAACTTAACATGGCAAAAAAAAAAAAATGTTGTACTGATGACAAATCAACAGAGGAATATGAGGAAGGCCTCATACTTAGTCTCACCTGACATTTCTTCCAGCCCTAAGCAGGGGTCTTTCCTAGCTCTGCCATTCTGAAGCATATCTTTTAACTTGAGCAATTTGCAATCCAAAGCAGCAAAAGGAGCCCTCTCGCTATTTACTACCAGATATCTGACAAGCTCCCTGATTTTGTAGTCACAGGCAGGCAGTAAAAAGAGCACACTGTGTGTATTTGTCAAGCATCTGCTAGGCCACAATAAATGGTTTGTAGACTGTACTCAGCTTGCGGGTCACAAATTGTGCAGATCCGTAAAGCCTTTAACCGTGACAAGGCTGTTTATTATCCTACCGTAGTTATGAGTACCTGTGTATTTACAAAGGATGCACATATAATATAGGGCAAGTGAACACATCTGTTTGTGAGTGAAGAGCTAACACATTTCAGTCAAAGGTGAATCAAGCAGCTTTTCTTCATCTGAGTTGCTTGTTTCCACTTCCTATTCAGACTTTTCCCGAGTTTCCCAATTAAAAATGCTATTGCAGTTTGGGTTTGTTTTTTTTTAAGTATGAAAACCAAGTTGGTACTTTATATTGTTTATTCCCTTAAAATAAATCAGTAGACTTAGAAGATTCAGTTCCCTTGTAGGTGTGGGTATCGAAGAAGAAGAAGAAGAAGAAGAAGAGTTGGTTTTTATATGCCAGCTTTCTCTACCACTTAAGGGAAACTCAAACTGGCTTACAATCACCTTCCTTTCCCCTCCCCACAACAAACACCTTGTGAGATAGGTGGGGCTGAGAGAGCTCTAACAGAGCTGTGACTTGCCCAAGGCCACCCAACTGACTTCATGTGTAGGAGTGTGGAAACAAATCCAGTTCAACAGATTACCCTCCGCCCTTCATATGGATTGGTGGAGAATCAAACCCGGTTCTCCAGATGAGACTCCACTACTCCAAACCACTGCTCTTAACCACTACACCACGCTGGCTCTCCAGAAGATTTCTGGAGGCTCAAGAAAGCCTTGTAGCCTCCTCAATGCATACACAAGGTAGCTGATGAGACATTTTAGGGTATGGTTGGTCTGTGGTACCTCTCTTATGTTTACCCAGCCTTATTCCTTTCCTGGATAATGTTTAAATATGTTTGAACATTATCCAGGAAAGGAATAAGGCTGGGTGAACATAAGAGAGGTACCTGAATGAAATCTCATTCGGGCACTGAACCTTTCAGAAAGAATATTTCAACCTCTCAACCTCAAATTTCAAAAGGAAAAAAAATGTAAATAGATGGCAATTGGGAATGTGATTTGCATTTTTTGCTGTATTTTAAATTTGGGAGGGGGGATCATTTTGACATCTTATTTTACTGCTTGCCTAGTAATGGCAAAGAACAATTTTAGGCATCTATACCGGATCTTTCCAAGTAGGGGCTTCTTGAAGCATAGTGGGCAGAGCAATCCTGGCAGGGGTGGGGGGTGAGTCAGCTCAGGAGCCGACGTGATCCTGGCGCTGGCATAAGTGCCACTTGTGCCAGCTAAACTGAAATGGATGCTGATGCAGGGCCACTTATGCTGGCGCCAGGGGATGGGGCAGCAGTTCTTCGACACTATTGCTGCTACCATGGCAGCTTTTCCTTGGTGCAAGGGCTCATGCCACCATCAAAAGAGGTGCCCCTGGGGGTGGAGCTGACTTTAGTCAGCTCCCAAAGCCTTTTCACTCCAGGAATGCCCCTTTAGCCAGCGTAAACTTGTGCCAGCAAAAAGGCAGGCATAGCCCCATGAAATCTGATGGAGGAATTTCACAAGGTTTGTAAAAATTACCTGTTTGCCTTGTTATTTCAATCTGGGAAGCTGCTCAGGAGGCGGCGCAGCTGTGCCATCCCCAACCCTGACCCAGCTACCCCCCCACTCAGGATTGCGCTTGATAGTCTCTTAGTCACTCTACTCCACTGGGTCTTTCAGATGCATTACCTTTCCAACTGTGCAATTGTGGGAGAATAGTAATTTCTAAACAGTACCAAATTCTTTTGAAAAGAGTGTATGTGTGACTTTTCTAATTCTTTGTGTCAACATGCAATTTAATAAAGATAAAATGGGTGATTAAATAAAGGCAGCAGTTTGGCATAATTAGAACAGATGTTCATGGCAAAGTTTCAGGTACCAATCATGTTTATTTTCATGATAATCATATAACATATAATAAAGCTGTTGGGGCTAATCATGGTTATAACCTAACAGGCCACATCAAATGACGTGGTAGCTGAACTACTACTGTTCATTGTATAAACACCCTTCTCTCCCTAATAAACTGAGTAACATAGCCATAGTATTAATGTTCAGTTAAAGTTTACATTCCTTGCCTGTTGGTTATAACAAATAATAAAGCACATTTTTAAAATAGTTCTTCCCTAGTTATCCATTCTTATAAATATACCACTCTGTGGCTATATAGATACCATGCAGTTGCATGTAAAATGGGGGGGGGGGGACAAAGAGAAACTGAAAGAATAGTGTAATGCTAGTGATTAGTACATTGTACATGAACCAGAGTTCAAATCCCCACAAATTCAAAAAGATTTCTTGCATACTGTTTGGAGCTTCCTAGGATGGTCAGGGTCTAAGACATAAACACAATAAATCTGAAGTCCCTCCTTACACTCCTTAATACTCCTTTTAGGTAAGTGTTTAAAGTGAGGATTAGATGGATTGCCACAAAAGTCATTAGGAGGAGGAAAATCTTTTGGGAAAGACAATCCCAAATGACAGCCAGCAATCCTGATATGCCAGGCATGTTGTAGAGAAAGCATACTGGGAGAAAATGAAAAGGAAAAAAAAACCTTACCAAAACTACACCAGAACTCTGAAAAATCTTCCTTAAAAGTGAAACTGTAAAGAAACCATTTATTTCATTTTTTATTATTTTTAAATGGAGCAGCTAAAAGGGACCATATAAATTGCTATGGGGGTTGCTTTAGTTATCTCTGTTTGGGAGAAGCTGTACTTGGCCTAGTGTCGATACGATCTTGTTTGTGCTGCTTACCCAAAGGCTCACATATTAAATATGTGATCCAGTGTGGTTCATTGGGATCCAGTAGGGATCCAGTGTAGATCTGGTGTGGATATGTGATCCAGTGTGGTTTAATGGTTAGAGTATCGGACCAGGACGTGGAAGACCCAGGTTTGAATCCCCACTCCGCCTTGGAAGCTTGCTGGGAAATATGGGACCAGGCCCACATTCTCAGCCTAACCTATTTTGCAGGGTTATTGTGAGGATTAAATGGAGGAGAGGAGAACAATTTAAGCCAACAGTGGGGAGAAGGATATAAATGAAGCGAATTAATAAAGCTCCCTTAAAGCACACCTTAAAGAACAGAGGTCGTAAAATTAATTAAGTGATCACTGACTGGGATACTTATGTAGAAGATCAGGATTTTCTGGTAACCACTGCTGTCAGGATCTTCTTATGCAGTGTATTGTCCGAGGAAAGACAGACTAATCAGAAATGTCTTCACAGTCATGTCAAACATCAAACTTCAGATATTTCATGCAAGAAATCAACAGTGACTGAAAGTATGAAATGTGTATAATTTTGCTGAGCTGCAGTTTTTTATGTCAAAAATGCAATGGACATGACTGCCCCTGATGACATGCCCTTAATGGAATGGATGTTCTGACTTGAAAATGTAACAGCATTGCTTGAAGAGAACAGAATGACCTGCAGAAAAAAGAGCCGTTCCCGCATTCTTAGACAAATGCTGACTTAATAAGAAGGCATCAAAAGTGTTAAATGGCATTTTCTAATCATCTTTGTCTGGTTTGGATTTTTTAAAAAACACTCAAGGAAACTTTTGAAGTGTAGAATAAGGAAAGGTGTAGCAGAAAATGGTCAGTCATTAGTAGTGGGGCAAAATCTAAACTAGAGGAATTTGGTATCCAAACTCTCCTTGTTCAAAAAGGTTTCATCCCAATGCAACAAACTCTTCTTCTTCAAAGGGAGGTGGTAAGCTCTCTTTCCCTGGAGGTTTTTAAGCAGAGGCTAGATGGCCATCTGTCAGCAATGCTGATTCTATGACCTTAGGCAGTTCATGAGAAGGAGGGCATCTTGGCCACCTTCTGGGCACTGGGGGTGTGTAGGGAGGTAGTTGTGAATTTCCTGCATTGTGCAGGGGGTTGGACTAGATGACCCTGGTGGTCCCTTCCAACCCTATGTTTCTATGGTTCTATGAAACTACAAGGCTACAGTGAGAAGGGGAAAGCATGGAAAATTGCCTCAGTTTCCCTCTACCAACAGGCTGTACTGGCAGGAGATAATGTTGTTAAGAGAAAGTCTTTAAATTCCTCTTAACCCAATTTCCCCCGAAATCTAACAATCCATTTCCTTTCCTCTCTTTAGGAATTTGGAATCTGTTTTAAATCAATTCTGTTTTGATCAAAGACTAATTCAAAGGGAGGGGCAGGAAGGGAAGTGCTGTAAGATTTCATTCTGTAGGCAATGCCTTCCCAAGCCTTCATGTTAGGGATGTGCAATTCAGATTCGGAAATATTTAGAAGCACCAAATAATACTATAGAAGCATACTTCGGAGATATTGTGGGTTCACCCAGTATTGTGGGACCACTGCAGTAAAAGCAAATATTGAAATAAAGCAAGTCACACACTTTTTTGGGGGTTCCCAGTGCATATAAAAATTGCAGACTATTTTGTTCAGACATAATGCTATTGCACACTTAATAGGCTCCTACTTGGTAAATTCCCTGACGAGTCAGTTGAGCTTTTGGCAAAGAAGCTCCTA
The DNA here is from genome assembly GCF_029931775.1 of Euleptes europaea. NCBI lineage: Eukaryota > Metazoa > Chordata > Lepidosauria > Squamata > Sphaerodactylidae > Euleptes > Euleptes europaea. The sequence goes on along the minus strand of NC_079320.1, from coordinate 29,716,466 downwards.
TTAGGAGAAGACCCTCAGTTTATGCCCCAAACTGCCAAGTTCTGCACTGTTGCTATTAAAATATCCAGAGCTTTATTAGAGAATGATTGATAGAATATTTTATAATTTTATCAATTTTAATATGATAATTTTAACCAGTGGTTGCTTTTATTGACCTTATACCTTTATATGTAAGGGCAGTCTGTGATTCTGCGGTGCAAAACTATTGTGTCTGAAAATTTTGGTGTTGGCACGTGATTGGTCAGTCGACCGTATTAATAAACTTGACTTAATAGGCTACTATACTGTAGCCTATTAAGTGTGCAATAGCATTATATCTGAAAAAAAATATACATACCTTAATTAAAAATTAAGCCATTACATACAGACCATGGAAATAAGGACCAAACTGAAAGAAATAGCAAAGAAATAACTGTTACTTTGACTCATAACCAATCGCCAGTGTTGCCATTAGTGAATGTTGACCAAGGCGTTTGAAACACCAAATCCCAATAGGGTTGCCAGCTCCAGGTTGAGAAATATCTGGATATTTTTGGGGTGGAGCCTGAGGAGAGTGGGGTTTGGAGAGGGGAGGGACTTCAACACCATAGAGTCCAATTACCAAAAGTGACCATTTTCTCCAGGTGAACTGATCTCTATTGGCTGGAGATCACTTGTAATAGCAGGAGATCTCCAGCCACCAACTGGAGGCTGGCAACCCTTACCAATGCTGTTGGGGTAGTTCCCACCTGCCCACCACTGTCTGACTATCTCCACCTCCGCTCTGCCAGCCTTTGCTGCCCAGGGTATTTTCTCCATCTCCAGCACCAGCTGCATGAACAGTATTTGAGCACATTAGGGTATAGTTAGCATAACATACTTTTATGCTTTTCGTTTAAAGAAAATAGTAGAGTCCCCATGGCTGGGGAATCAAAGAAAGAAAGAAGCATGGGGAAAAGCAATACCCCCTCTCTCCCAGTGGTACTTTTCAGCCTCCAAACCACAACTGTTGTTCACCTTTTTTTAAAAAAAATGTAGGATATCCAGTCATGGATCTTCCCTGCATTTGAGACCAAGTAAAGCTACCAAACTGAAAGAAATAAAGAGTCACTGGAAAAGACAATCATGCTAGGAAAAGTTGAAGGCAGCAGGAAAAGAGGAAGACCCAACAAGAGATAGATTGACTCTATAAAGGAAGCCAAGGCCCTCAATTTGCAAGATCTGAGCAAGGCTGTTAAGGATAGGAAACTTTGGAGGACATTGATTCATAGGGTTGCCATGAGTCGGAGACGACTTGTCGACACTTAGCACACACACAAAGCTACCATACAAAACTGCTAATACAGAAGCAGTTTCAGAGGTGAATGGGATGTATGAAATGTAGCATCAGCAAGTGAGAAAACTGAGTGTGGACAATTTATTACACAGAGAACACATTCTACCCAAAGCCTGGATCCTTTGTGGCATGAAGAGCAATCGTCGTAAATGATACAGTGTTACAAAGCACATGCTGCAGATAAAAGGGAAGAAACAGATTATATTAAGACAATCACGGGACAGTAGCATTGTCCAGTTAATCCATTTTACAGCCTTACGAAAATTAAAGACACTTTAAACACTCTATTGCCCGGTTGACTTTCAATTAATTTGGTAACTTTATTAAAGCCATAAAGTCATATAGCTGAACACCTTACAGGGTTTACTCAAGTTTCAAAAGGATAATATTTGCTGCCTGTGAACCAGCTCATTACAGCCTAATTATTTTTGTTCAGAGTTTTTAAAGCGAGATCCCTTTCAAATATAATTTAATTTGAGAGATGAATGGTCATCCAGTTTCTCTTAATGAAACTGTAGAAGGGGTGAAGCACAATTAACCATGCTGCCATTACATTTCATTTTTGTAAGGTGACATTCACATGAACAACAGTGAACCATTCTGTACTGGTCACACATGTATTAATGTACATTACCCACTTGTTTCTCTCCAAGACAATTATTTTTGTGATGTCACCACATAACAGTATATGAGAGTTTTCTACTATTGTTGCTTTTTGGCAAGTCTTAATTCAACAATTACTAACATCTTTGATAATTAACATGTCCAGTTATGTCTCAATCATGACTAGTCCATGAAAGAGTTGCATGGATGTGTGTATGTCTTTGAAGCACATGAGAGCAGGAAGGCTAACTGAAAGGGGAAGAAAATGGAAAGAGAATGCAAGAAGGAGGCTTGGGGATCTGAGAGGGAGAGCAATGCATAGGGTTGCCAACCTCCAGATGCCAGCTGGAGATCTCCCGCTATTATAACTGATCTCCAGCCGATAGATGGAGAAAATGGCTGCTTTGGCAATTGGACTCTATGGCATTGAAGCCCCTCCCCAAAATCCACCCTGCTCAGGCTCCGCCCCATAAACCTCCTGCTGGTGGCGGCGAAGAAGGACCTCGCAAGCCTAGCTATGCAGGAGACATGGACAAATGGAGGAGCTGGAGCCAGAGAACGGGGGCATATGGAGAGCAGCTTTGGAAGAGATGAAGGGAGGCTCTGCAGCAGGAACCAGGAGCAGAGTCAGAGCAATAGGGAGAAAGATTGTGGGGACCATGGAAAAGTGTGTGTGTGTGTGTGTGTGTGTGTGTGTGTGTGTGAGAGAGAGAGAGAGAGAGAGAGAGAGAGAGAGAGAGGGAGAGAGAGAGAGACTAGATAGTAGATATCAATCCTGAAGACTGTGTGCTTTCTCCTTAGTGCTGGAAGTAGGTTAGATGGAAAAACCTGACCTGGAGTGTGTGGCTAAATCCCTTACCTACTATACTTAATTTCCTTTCTTTGAGGGGTGTGTGTCCTGAGCTAATGGAGTCAAATTAAATTGTCTTATTTCCTAGTTTCAGGATTCAAGAAACGTACTTCCTTTGCCCATATTTGTTTGAGACAAAGCTAACTGTGACCTGTGATTGTGCTGGTATCTTGATTAACTTCAGAACAATGATTGACTATTTGCTTGCAGACTTGTTAGGACTCCTTATAATTAACTCAGGAAGGTGATTAGGTTGCTCTTTTGAATGTGTTAGACTTAGGGTTGCCAGACACCCCTTTCAGAAGTGACATCATCACGCTGATGCCATCAAGGCCTAGGCCTCAGTTCGCAACTGATAACACCCCTGCTGGCTAACCTGAAGGGGCCCAAAGCAAGGGATCACCTGCCCCTGGAGGGCATCTAGCAACTCTTAGCTCAAGAAAATCTATTTATGTTTTGTCTAACATTTGTCCTTTGTAGTCACAAACACTGACCATTTCTTCTGGCTGGAATCTGAAATAATCTCAGCATTTCAGAATTGTTTGCTTTTAGGATGAGCTTTCTTGCAAAGGGTAGCTGGAAACCTCATTCTGCATTTTGATGAATTTGGAACATTATTTCCTCTGAGTCTGATCAAATTTCTTCTTCCCCTGGCCTTTTGGTATTTCTTCTCTGGGTATGAAAGGGATGGTGGGGAACTTTTAGCTGTCTCTTTTTCTATTTTCTGGGGTGGCCTCAGGCGCTATACAATATAGGATTGTTATCATAGTAAGAGAAATACTTTCCCATGATAACCTAAAGCACACTAGGAACCACCACCCAAATATGGTGACTTTTGTTGTCTATGAATGGGTACTTTCACTCATGTTCGTCACAGGTCTGTCTCAGTTGTTCATTGGAGTTATGCATGAGTTTTCTGTCCATTAGAGATGACCTTGCTGCCAGCCTTCACAAATCCCGGGACTTCTCATCCCTCTATTAACCCTATTCTTCCATCTCCCCTGAGCTCAGCTTGAAATACCCATGCATAAGGCAAAACATGGGACACGGAAGCTTGGGGGAGGGATGTTTCTCTCACAGAAAAAAAACAAAGCCAATTACAAAGCATGTCAAGAGGTGGGGATGCAAATGCTTCCTCCTTCTTGGGAGTTCTTTCTGAGCAGAAGTGAGGCATTTAGAAACGAGGTTTCTTCCCCCCTCCATTCCTTTTAGGAAACTCCATTTTGTTTTTTGTTTTTAAAATGCTTTTTGAACCGGCACTTGGGTTTCTGGGAACGACGACAACGACTTCTAAGCACTACAGCCAATTACAAAGCAGCATTTCAAGGGGCGGGGACTCACAAGTGAGAAGAAAGTGTGGGTCCAGCGAGCAACGAACCTCAGGTATAACTTCCATGCATAAGCGACTTTTGACTTAAACCAAGAATTCTGGAGGAGATGCATGTAGACCCTCATAATTAGCATCAATGCCATACTTGAGGCTCAAGATATAAACTGTGTAGCCTCTGTACTTAGGTCAAGTCTTCCCCTATACTTTTTCCCAACTAAAATGGTCTCCGGGCATCATTTGGCTCACTGGAGAAACCCAGTGCTTTTGGGAAAGACTGAAGCCCTTTCTATGTGTGTGCCACAGTCATACTCTGAACTGAGTACCATATGCATGGGACTGAAGAGAATCCATAACTCATACATCTACACCAGAGATTAAATCCTCTTCTTTCTCCCTACTTACCTAGCTGCTGGTGGTATAGCTGCAGCAGTACTGGTTATATTAGCCTTCTACTCAGCTGTGAGAAAAAAAATGTGGGGCAGAGACAGACTGTTCTTGCCACCCCTCCTTCTTCTCCTGGTACTTTTAATTTGGATGCTGTTTGTGCAGCATTTAAGATACCTGGAGTGCACTTTGATCATATTCTCCAGGACATTTGAAAGCTACATTTCAAGCAACTTTACCTGCAGCTGTAATGCCTTGACCTGGTGTTCCTAGCCAGAACCACACAGGAGTGGAACACAGTGCCAGCTGGCATATGTCTCTGGAGAAGAGCAGCCCCATTCGGTTGTCTAATGAAGCATCTTGCCAAGAGATTGTAGAGAGGGAGATTTCTAGTGTGGAGGTCCAGCAGGTGCAAGATCAGCAGGAGGACATCACCAACTGCTAATATTAGTTATTAACTCATGTAGAGATATTTGAAGCCACATTATTAATTGGCGGCTGGGCATACCCTCAACATTTTAATATTGGTTCCACAGAACCCTGATTCTTGCCATATTGAAATATTGATTACAACAAATTCTGGGTCTATGGAAAGCTCCTGGTCAAAGTCCACTTTCTGTACTGATCACCTCCTAACCTCAGTGTAGCAACCTTAAAGGGATTAGCTTCTGTTAATCCAATCATCCTATGTAACAGACAGCCAGTGTTTGCTTAAGGAATGCCGTCTTCAGAAAGTAATGTATCATTGTCTCTCTTTCCTTTTGATCTTATTAATCATTAATTGTGGTATGCCTCGCCTAAGTTCCATTGTATAATTACTGCCTGACGTTTGCTATTGATTGTAATATCCTTAATAAAAACCTTGGGTGCTCTGAGAAGGGGAGAGCATTCTCCAAGGAGAAAAGATACAGAATTGTCTGTCTTTCCTTCATTTGGCGCCCGAACAGGGATCTGATGTACCTCATTCTGTTTTAGGAATCCCAGTAATTGATGCAAGCCTGCTTACTTCGCCCAGCACGGGCTTCGAGGTGCACCCTTCATTCTGTTTACAGAATCCCAAGTAAGTATGGACTCCTCCCTCTCTGCTCTACAGCAGAAACATGTGGAGGAGTTGAGCTATCTTTTAGAGAAGATAGGACAGAGCATTTCCAGCTCACAGCTTTCTCAGCTGGTTCAAGAAATAGGGGAACAGTGTCCTTGGTACCCTGAACAAGGATCCCTAAGATTGGGAGATTGGGAAAAAAATAGGAAAGGTTCTTCACACTGAACCAAGAGCATCTATTCATACTCTGCAGCTCTGGCATTTGTGTCCATATGGCATTGAGAAATTTGGTCCCTCTGACAGTCCTCGCCTCACCTTATCAACTGTCTCCCCTCCATCTCAGTATCAATTAATTGTATTAGCTCCTCTATCGGCACCTCCTGAGTGCCCAAGGAGAAAAGATACAGAATTGTCTGTCTTTCCTTCAAACTCGTGTGTGTGTGTGTGTGTGTGTAAAGTGCGGTCAAGTCGCAGCGGACTTATGGCAACCCCTTATGGGGTTGTCAAGGCAAGAGACTAACAGAGGTGGTTTGCCAGTGCCTTCCTCTGTATAGCAACCCTGGACATCCTTGGTGGTCTCCCATCCAAATACTAACCGGGGCTGACCTTGCTTAGTTTCTGAGATCTGACGAGATCAGGCTAGCCTGGGCCATCCAGGTCAGGGCATTAACTCATATATATTTGTATAAATTCATATATATTTGTGTGGGGCATTTGGTGCAGCATGCTTCTGCATGCCATATCCCTTGACCCCAGTTCATTTCCACTAAGGGAGGGAATATATGTTCTTCTACATACTCAACCATTTGAAGTCAATATTCACCACATATGTTTTACTGAAAGGATATATTTGAAGTTAGCAATAAAAGAAAAGTTTTTTTCATAAAATACATATGCACATGCTCCACCTGACATTAATATTTACTGAAGAGCAGATATCGAGTCTTCCTCTGGTGCCACAGAAAGGGGGATCTGGTATAGCCTCCTCCAGCAGTGCATGCCTGTGGAAGTCATTATGCAAGTATTTTTCTTTAAAAGTATGTCGGGATTGATGCCCTCGAGGCCCTCACTCCCTGGAGACCCCTATTTTTGCCATGGCAACACCACTGAGGACAACCCCCCCCCCCATTCTTTTCAGGACCACACTCTTATGTCTTGTTTCCCCCTTTTTAGTTTTACTCCCCAGTAGGTAGGTAGTTTTCTAGGGAAAGGCTTTTGTGTGACATTTGCGGCATTTTTTCCCTTTCTGTAATGTTGGAAACTTTGTAAAGGGACAGATTTGAAAACTTGTTCCTTAGCAGGAAAGGGCAACTCCAATAAGTAGTTGTTGAACTGGAATTCCTATGCAGATGGTAAACTGTCAGGCTGTTTTGTGAATAGGGACTTATGGTGGTTAACTGCAAGATGTATTTGTTGATCTTTACAGGTTTATTTAATTGATGAGATTTATTCGACTCTGCTAATGCACCAGGAATGGGAAGTCATTCACACTCACTCAGAGTAGTTTGATTACTCTTTGGACTGAGTGTTGTCTTCTGCTCAACAGTGCAATGTTTTGTACCATTGTCCCAGAAAAGGGGATCTCCCTTGGTACTAACTCCTCAACATTGTTCCTATGTTGTTCGTAGCCAACATAATGTAACCATGCATCTGATGAGGTAGCTTCTGATTCATGAAAATATATGTCATAATAAATTTGCTGGTCTTTAAGGTGACACAAGACTTGGTGATCTGATGACACCAAGTTATTTTAACAATTGTTGAAAGCATGTTTCACATGGTGGTAGGCAAGACTCTGGTAGGGAGGGGTGAGGGGTGAAATTCATCATCATTGCAGCACAAACATGGAAGTATTGTCATCGTGTTGGGGTGATGCTTTAGGATCTCACCAAAACACTACAGTAAAACCATAGAGTTTCCAGGAATCATAGAATGTTGCCCCAGGATTGCCCTGAAAGTGATGTTGCAGTATTAAAGTGATGCCAATTTACATGTTCCCACCATCGAAAAGCTCTTACTGGTTGTTTAGTGAAAAACAATGACTCTGTTAATACAGTGGTTGCTAATCAGCTTTCCAGGAAGTAAATGCAGTGTTTATGCTGTTGCAATTGGTAGAGAAATTTAAAACTAACTACAAGTAGAATGTCATGATCCTGTGTTGGCTTTCCAGGCTGTTACTCTTGGAAGATGCAAACTGTATATGCAAAGAAAGAGTGAGACAGCAAGTATAAAACAATGGCTTGTAGAAAAATAATTCATGGAAAAGACCAATTTGTAATTGTCACCAGCCTTTTATTTTCAGTGATCCATTTACAGTTGTATACCCCCTCCCCTTTTTCCAGCTGACGCCAAAGAGATGAAGGGCAGCAGTCAGAAATCCTTCACTCGTCTGCAAATGAGAGCTCTCTACATAACTGTTATCAACCTCAAGGTGGGCCTGGTGTTCTCCTGCTATTACAACTGATCTCCATCCGATATATATCAGTTCACCTGGAGAAAATGGCCGCTTTGACAATTGGACTTTATGGCATTGAAGTCCCTCCCCAAACCCCACCCTCCTCAGGCTCTGCCCCAAAAATATCCAGGTATTTCCCAACCCGGGGCTGACAATGCTAATATTTTGAGGGAAGAATTGTAGTAATTTAACACACAAATTGTATCATAAAAACATGAATTCTGATAAGAGGTAACAATTATAAAGTTGAATTCATTGACACTAGTACCACTGTTTCAAGAAATATGTGTGTGTGTGGGTGGATGCTCAATATGTTTAAAAATATTCCTGTAAATTCTATTTCATTATCAAGCTGTTAGAATTTTTATTATTCGCAACAGGTTGCTTTTGCTTTCTGGCCCAGCTACATTGGCTTTTCATTTAAATTTTAGCTTTTTTTTTTAATTTTAGGAAAACGTTTAATGGGCTGTTTAATGGAAGGTACATTCTAATGTTCCGTCACATGTCTGGGTGTTGTATATTTTTTATCAGCATAATGCGAAAATTATTCTTTCGTAAGTCTTTACTAAGAGGGGAATAGGAGATGACAAGGCATTTTTGTGCACTGATAAGAAGGCTTTCTATATACATATGCATAAACAGTCCACTGTGGCAACACACCATTAGAGTAGGCCTCTCTGAAACTAAGATACCTCCATTATATTTATGTGATAAATATCTGTCTGCTTGGCTGAAACTATCAAAGGATTTGATTAAGGGATTGATTTGAATACAAACAGCATAATTGACTCAGGAGGAAAGATGAACTGATACGAACAACAATGCTTTTGTGAATAGACTTGTTAGATTAGGCAGTATCTTGGGGAATGTCAGCCATCGGGATATGCTGCTTTGTAGTCATATCTTGGCTGAAACAGGGAACTTGTTTTTATTATGTAGCTCATATAATATTTTATATTAGTGCCATGCCATTTTCAATTATCCTTAAGAAGTATAAACAAGGTTGGGGGGGGTGCATACCCTCACAAAAAAGGTGTAGCTTGTATGTTTGTTCCCATAGTGCAAATGCATAGGTCTGTGGGGTTGTTTCCTGACAGGAAAACAGCACGAGGAAGGCTGTGTCATGGTCCCATTTGATTTGGGTCATCAAATTTTGATTGGAAAATTGGGAGATTTGGGGGGCAAAGCTTGTGTGGGGCAGGGTTTGGGGAAGGACCTCAGTGGGTATAATGCCATAGAGATTGCCCTCTAAAGCAGTCGTTTTCTGTAGGGGTACTGATCCTGTGTTGTCTGGAGATCCATTGTAATTCCAGGAGATCTCTAGACCCCATCTGAAAGTTGGCAACTCTATATCTGGATGATGGCCCTGCATACCAGCCATGGAAGCTACATACATGTGACTCACAGCATCTTGTTTAGTTAGTTCTTTATGAATACTCCTTTGTTCAACCTAGGGTTGCCAGCCCCCTCTTCTCCACCGGTGGAAGATTTTTAGGATGGAGCCTGAGGAGGGTGGGGTTTGGGGAGGGGAGGGACTTCAATGCCACAGAGTCCAATTGCCAAAGCGGCCATTTTCTCCAGGTGAACTGATCTCTATCGGCTGGAGATCAGTTGTAATAGTGGGAGATCTCCAGCTACTGCCTGGAGGTGGGCAACCCTAGTACAACCACACAGTTATCACCAACAGCCTTAAGGTCTCCAAAGAGCCCTCATCACTTCTAGCCTGACCTTTTCAGCTGCAGGGTAGTTATCCTGGGGTACTTATTCTGTTGGAGTCAGGTGACTCTTCCTAATCTTTGCAGCTGCTTTAGGGAGCTGTACTCTCATGAGACCACAGTCCATTGTTCCTGGGGTCTCTTCACATTAGGGTTCTGAAGGGCCAAATTTCTTTTGTGCTGCTTTTCTCATCTACTTCCCAAGTTGTGTGCTTCCTCCTCCCTGGCTGGGGCATGGGCATCTTTTCCTCACACTGCCTATAGGTTCCCTATTACAGTGTCTAGAGACTCAGAATTCTGAAACAGCAGACTCAGGGGGCAGCAACAAATGGGCTCAGCTGTGGGAAATCTATATGTGACCATACATGTGCAATCATTTGTTTGAATGCAGGAGAGCAAGTTGTCAGTCATTCAATTTTGCTGTTGACATCTACTGAACAGATTATGAGCTGAACCAGCAAGTGATCCAATGACTTTCAAAGGAATTGGGCAATGGTTTGGTTTTTTTTTTTTTGGGGGGGGGGGCATTTTAAAATATGGGGTTTTTGATCTGTGAATAGTGTTAAATGATTTATTCATGCTATGCAAGACATTTTAAATTCCTCATGGTCTGGGAAAATCACAAAACAGTTTTCCTGACATCAGCTATATAGAATTTTATAACCCAACTGAGGTTCTAACTGTGTGTGTGGAGTGGTGTTTCTGAAATTTTCCTCATCTGAATATCTCCCTTGATTCTGGATTTCCAAGTTATTTGATCTTGTGCTTGAAGTGGTAATGACAAGTTAGGACTTTTCCATCATTCCAAAGGTATTGTGAGGGTTCCCAACCTCCCTGTGCAAACTCCATAAAATCACTTGCTCAGACGGTCATGCAGAAACAAGGAACTTTATTGGAAGCTTCAGGTAGTACAGGCCTTACACTGGTAAAGTTGCAAGTGAATACAGTTTCACAAGGACAGAATTATAACCCCTACAGGAAAGCAGATGTCAAACGTATGTTATGGGAATCTACGAGATAATTGTGCATGGTACAAGAACATCAAAGACCTCAGGGAACTCGTTAGGCTATCTACCCACCAAGGCCACAGCTGGCGGGAGGGAGTCAGAGAGAGCAAGGGAGGTGGACGTGGGAAGAGACATTCCAACCTGGGCCTGTCAGACCCAGCGCCTGAACCAAGGAAAGGCAAAAGGCCTGGACTGCTTTTACGAGTCCAGGGGGGGAAAGAGAAACCACACCAGGCAAAGGCATACAGACCCTCACATTCTGCCCCCCTTAAGGCCCCCCTCCCCCGAGTCTGGGCGGACGAGGCTTGTCCGGATAGGCAGAGTGAAACTCTCGAACCAGGCGGGGAGCCGCCACATGGGGAGCGGCCACCCATTCATCCTGGGCGGATCCCAGGTGCTTCCAGCGGATCAAATAGAACAGCTTTCCCTTTTTCAGTTTAGAGTCCAACACTTTAGAAACCTCAAGATGCGATTCCCCCCCCCCACAACCGTAGGAATTTCGGACTTAGGGAGGGGGTGGAACTGAGGGGCGGCGACGTACGGTTTAAGTAGGCTGATGTGGAACACCGGATGCACCCCTCGAAGAGACTTGGGAAGTTCAACTCTACCGTGACGTCATTGATCACTCGGGTGATGGGGAAAGGACCTACATACTTGTCACTAAGCTTTTTGCAAGGCCGAAGTGAGCGTAGGTTCTTTGTGGAAAGGTAAACCTGCCCTCCCACCTTGAGTTCCCACCCCGGAGACCGATGTTTATCGGCCTGATCTTTGTACTTGCGCTTGGCCCTTTCCAGGTTTTTCTGCAGCCAGGGCCAAGCGGTCTGCACTACTTGTACCCATTCTTGGACCTCCTGCACCCCTTCAAGTTCCGGAGTGATGTTAGGAGAACCAAAGGGCCCAAAGTCCTTTCCATAAACCACATGAAAAGGACTGAAACCTGTGGAGGAATGGGGGGCATTATTATAGGCATATTCAGCAAAAGGCAGTAGGTCCACCCAATCGTCCTGGTGGTAATTGACATAACACCTTAGATAGCATTCTACTACAGCATTGACACGTTCGGTCTGACCGTCGGTCTGGGGGTGGTAGGCCGAAGAGAGTCCTTGCTCTTCCACCCCCATGATTTTCAGGAAGGCCCTCCAGAATTTGGCAACGAACTGGGCCCCTCTGTCGGAGAGGACCTTCCTTGGGATCGAATGATGCTTCACCACGTGATTAATAAACAGTTTAGCCAACTTCTGGGCCGACGGTAGCCCCGCACAAGGAACAAAATGAACCTGTTTAGAGAATAAGTCTGTTATCACCCACAGTACAGTTTTTCCCCGACTTGGGGGCAAATCAGTGATAAAATCCATGGCGATCACTTCCCAGGGCATGGTCGGGGTCTCCAGAGGCTTTAAGAGTCTGGGGGGCTTTCCCATCCGTTTTTTGGCCGTGGCGCAGACGGGGCAGCTGCGCACGTACAACTCCACATCGGCTCTCATACCTGGCCACCAAAATTGACGCCGCAATAAATGCAAAGTCTTTACAAACCCAAAATGCCCCGCAAGTTTGGCCCCGTGAACCAGTCCCAGCACCTCTTTTCGGAGTACTTCGGGGACATAAAGCTTACCCCCCTGCAACCACAAGGAGCCCTGTTGGTCGAGATGTGCGGGGAGAACCTGCTGATCCGCCTCCCTCAGAGAAGCATCCCGGAGCCGCTGTTGAAAAGCCTCCGGGACTCCCTTGAGGGGAGGAACATCCTGGCGGTGGGACTGGGACCGGGTGGTTACTGCAAGTCCTGAGACTTCCCCTCTCTGTTCAGGGGTAAACAAGGAATCCACCGGCCGGTCAAAGTCATTGCGGTATTGGGGGAGTCTAGAAAGAGCATCCGCTAACGCATTGTCCTTCCCTGGCACATGTTTCAGGACAAAGCGGAATTTGGCAAAAAACTGTGCCCAACGAATCTGTTTCGCGGTGAGCTTTCTAGCCCCTTTTAAGGCCTCTAGGTTCTTGTGATCGCTGCAAACCTCAAAAGGGATCTCTGCCCCTTCCAGAAAATGCCTCCAAATGGTGAGGGCATGTTTAACAGCAGCGGCTTCCTTCTCCCAAATGGCCCAGTTGATTTCGGATTGGGAGAATTTTTTTGAAAAATAGGCACAAGGTTTCAGCTGACCGTTCTCGTCCCGTTGCAAGAGCCCCCCCCCCCATGGCAACGTCAGAGGAATCGACCTGGACCACGAAAGGTTTTTCACAATCAGGGTGCGCGAGAACGGGTTCGGACGAGAAAAGCAGCTTGAGCGTATCGAAAGCCTGCTGGCAGTCCAAAGTCCATTGCAGCCTAGCTGAGGGCAAGGTGGCTCCTGCCCCTTTCCCTTTTGTGCGCAGGAGCGAAGTGAGAGGGAGCGCTACCTGGGCAAAGTTGGGGAGGAAGTTTCGGTAAAAGTTAGCAAAGCCCAAAAACTGCTGTAAATGCCTGCGCGTGATGGGAGGATCCCACTCCATTACCGCCCGAACCTTCTCGGGATCCATCTCTAAGCCTTGATGGGAAATCACATAGCCCAGGAAAGTGATGGAGGATTGATGGAAATCACATTTAGAAACCTTAGCAAACAGTTTGTGCTCGCGCAGCCGCTGCAGCACCTCGCGCACCAGTTGTACGTGCTCCTTCATGGTTTTCGTATAAATGAGGATATCGTCCAAGAAAACCACCACCCCGCGGAACAATAAATCATGAAGCACTTCATTAATTAATTGCATGAACGCACTCGGAGCCCCCGAAAGTTCGAATGGCATCACTAAATACTCAAACATTCCAAAACAACTGGAGAAGGCAGTCTTTGGTTCGTCCCCTTCTCGTATGCGGACTCGGTGGTAAGCCTCCACCAAATCCAATTTGGTGAAGATTCGGCCCTCTTTCAATTGTGCGAGAAGGTCTGGAATGAGAGGGAGGGGGTATGCATTAGACTGAGTGATGGCATTCAGTCTACGGAAATCAATACACAGTCTTAAGTCTCCCGTCTTTTTCTTGACAAAGAAGGCGGGGGCCGAGTATGGAGCCTTAGACGGGTGGATAAAGCCCCGCGCTAAATTGGTGTCCCAATAGTCACGCAACACCGCCTTTTCATTAGGACTCATGGGGTAGACCTTCCCCTTGGATAATTTGCCATCCCCCACTATTTCAATAGCACAGTCCGTTTCCCGGTGGGGGGGCAGTTCGTCACATTCCCGCACGTCAAACACATCGGCAAACTGGGAATACTCGCTGGGAAGCTGGGGCAGAGGAATCTCGATAGAAGGGGCCCCCACGAGGGCGGCTGCGGGAGTGGTAAGCACTCGGTCTTTATCATGAAGCTCGCACGGGTTGCGGGGAAAGGTGAGCGTCCGCTCAACCCAGTCTATGGAGGGATTGTGCCCCAGCAACCAATTCATCCCTAACACAACGGGTGCGGTGATGGGGGCAATGGTAAAATAAAGTCGTTCCCAATGCTCCCCTATAGCCATGACTACCGCGGCGGTGCGGTGAGTTACAGGTCCTTTTTTAAAGTCACTGCCATCCATCTGGGAAAAGCGGATGGGTTCAGGTAGCCGTTTTCGCTTAACTCGCAATTGTCGGGCAGCCTCTTCGCTTATAAGGGTGCGGGCACAACCCGAGTCAACTAGGGCCGTAAATTCTAACGTGGGCCCCCCTTTTGGCAGTGAGAGATTGACCTTTACATACACATTGTCTTCTTGAGCGCTTACCATCAGTGGAGCTCCTTGCACAATGTTCGGAGCGGTCTGCTGAGGAGCCCCCTTTACAGCAGACCGACGGCGTTTTTTGCCGGCCTGTCCCAGTCCTCCTCGCTGGAGGAAGCAGATGCGGTATTTTTAATCCGTGACTCCGATGAGTCCAAGGCTTCATTTGTAATCCGTGGCCCCGATGGGCCAGAAGAGTCCGAGGCTTCGACTTCGGCACGTGCGTGCAAGGCCGAGGGTGCGCCCCGTCGGCTTGGTGCGCCGCTCCGGTGGCGAGGTTGCCCCTCGGGAGGGGGCTTCTCAGGTTCAATCGTTGTCAGACAAGACGGTCCCGGACGTCCGGGTCGGGAAGAGCATTGAGAAGCAAAGTGTCCTTTTCCCCCGCAAACGAGACAGACCCCGCTCTCAAAGCGTTTGCGGCGTTCGGTCACGGAGGGTCCTCCCCCCGAGGGGGGAAGAGAGTCCTTCAGACCGCCGGGCCTGTCTCCACGGGTCTTGGTCTCCCGTCCGGTGCGTTGTCGGGACAGGAGCAGCAGTTGCTTTCGGTTTTCGATGTCAGCGGTGTGACGAACCCACCCTTCAACATCGGGAGGGTTACCTTGCATGAAAGCAACTGCTCGAGAGCGACTGAAATTCGCTTGCATACTGCGTGACAGATTTAGTCCCTTGGCGCAGTTGTTGCAAGGCAGTTTTTGCTCGCTCACCCAAATGCGGGTCCTCGAAACGGTGTCGAAGGGCGATCATGAAGTCATCGAGACTTCGCAAGACCGGGGAGCGGAGCTCATACTGCTGTACCATCCAGGCGGCCGCCTCACCTTGTAGGAGGGACGCCACGTATTGGACCCGGGATTCTTCCGAGGTAAAAGTCCGGGCCTGTTCGCGCATAAAAATGTCCACTTGCACCATAAAAAACGTCAGCTGGTCACTCGACCCGTCATACGTGATCTTCAGATCTCGGCGGGCCAGTGGAGTGGTACGGATGGGAGGTGCGGTGACCACGGGTGGGTCTGGTTGTTGCCCTCCATCCGCCGGAGCCACGGGTGGAGTCTGAACCTTCAGGTCGTCCATGGCTTGGACCATGTCCAGCATCACTGCGTTCATGGCATCCATCCGGTCCAGTAACTCCTGGCGCTCTTCCTGCCAGCGCTGCCGCTCCTCATCCATCTGGTGAAGCAGCAGGGCTTCCTTTCAGGCGGGATCGTCCTCGAACCCCAACCCGTGAAACGCAGTCCGTCTTGACCGCGCGTCGCTCTGCGGGAGCGACCAATGCCGGGGAGATTCTAGCCAGGTCTCCAAGCGGGTGGGCTTGGGTCTTGCACCCAAACCCGATCCTGAGTCAGCTCCACTGGGCGTCTTCCCAGTCGACTTCCCTTCCGAAGGGGCCAGGTCGGGCTGTTTGGGTACAGCGTTGTCCTTCTTGTCGTCGTCATCCCCGTTGCCTGCCATAGCTGTCCAAGAACGGTACAGGAGCAGGACAACGAGGCAGAGGACTTGCAACTTAATGTGAGGGTTCCCAACTTCCCTGTGCAAACTCCATAAAATCACTTGCTCAGACGGTCATGCAGAAACAAGGAACTTTATTGGAAGCTTCAGGTAGTACAGGCCTTACACTGGTAAAGTTGCAAGTGAATACAGTTTCACAAAGACAGAATTATAACCCCTACAGGAAAGCAGATGTCAAACGTATGTTATGGGAATCTACGAGATAATTGTGCATGGTACAAGAACATCAAAGACCTCAGGGAACTCGTTAGGCTATCTACCCACCAAGGCCACAGCTGGCTGGAGGGAGTCAGAGAGAGCAAGGGAGGTGGACGTGGGAAGAGACATTCCAACCTGGGCCTGTCAGACCCAGCGCCTGAACCAAGGAAAGGCAAAAGGCCTGGACTGCTTTTACGAGTCCAGGGGGGGGGGGAGAGAAACCACACCAGGCAAAGGCATACAGACCCTCACAGGTATACATTTTGTAAGTTTGTACAGAATGCTGCACATGAGCCTTTTATAACACTTTCTCATTCCTTCCATTCCTATATATCGTTTTTTCCCCTTCCATGTGCATATATGCATGGATAAAACACTATGAAAAAATGTTGTCAATGTGATCATGCATAACTGTTGCATCAGGATTCTTTTGTAGGATCTTTTTACCAAAGCCTAAGATGATGTGTCTGTGTTTAGTATGTATTGAGGGGACTGAAAGCCATGGAAACTCTGATCAGATTATGTGCATTGATTTGAAAGTTCAAATTTAAATTATGATTTATCCACTTCACTCATCCTTTTTTCAACTACATTAACAACATTAACTAGAAATTGCTGTCGGATACTTGTTTTTTTTTGTACCAGTTGTGTGTAAGGTACAGCCCTGGTTAGTATTTGGATGGGGGACCACCAAGGAATACCAGGGTTGCTGTGCAGAGGAAGGCACTGGCAAACCACCTCTGTTAGTCTCTTGCCTTGAAAACCTCAAGAAGGGGTCGCCATAGGTCGGCTGCGACTTGACGGCACTTCACACACACACACACACACACACACACACACACACACATATATATATTTAAATGGAGGAAATACGATTCAGCCCTAGAATCTGTGTAGTTTTTTTTTTATCTTGTGAGATGTTTTATATTAATGGTTTACTATTACATTGTTTAGATGAATCTGCAACTTGTTTCTGCCTTGTTAGCCACCCTGAGTCTGAGGGGATAAGGCAGGATATAAATGTTTTAAATTAGTAAATAATTTTAGAAATTTTCATAGTTAAAGGAATGTAAAGAGGGGTGGAACAGACAGAACAACAGAAAAATAGAGAAATGAAACAGGAAGATCTTTCACTCTTAATTGTAGCACATGAATGCCCCTAAATCTCTGTGAAAGGGTTGTCCCCAAAATAATAAACTGAATGTTTTTTGTTGTTGCACTTGCATTCCAATACTTATAAGGTGGAACTGAAATGGGCCAATAGTAGGGCTTTTAATCTAATGAAATGCATGCAACCCAATTTATTTTGAATTATCTCTTTAAGAAGCAACTGAGTATGTTGCTTGTTTGTTCACTGGGTTTCATTTAGAATAAATTGCTATTTAAAAGCCCATTATCTGTTTCACACCTGGAGACAGTCTTCCCATGTGCTACAAATACACCATGCCTTCATGCAAAACCATCTGTGGGTTATTATTACAAGTTTTTAAAATAGCGAAGCAACTCTTTAACAGGGAGTTGCATCAGAAAACAATCTTTTCTTCCCCCCCTCCTCCTAATAGCTCCAGTATGCGGGGCGGGGGGTGATCTTTTTTAGCATTAATATGTTGCTCCTTGTTTATTGCCTCATTTCAAAGGAAATTCAAATAGATCTTCAAATATTTACACAGTGCTGTTGGTCATTAGTGCTGTTTATTTTTTGATTGGAATGACTAATTGCTGACTTTGACTAGGACTTCTTCCCTCAATAAGAAGTACTCTAGCACAGATCTGCTATGGCTGCATTCAGGCCTTGCAAAAACTCTTTCAGTGCTGAAGTAGGTTTGCCAGATCCCTCTTTGCCACTGGCAGGAGGTTTTTGGGGCGGAGCCTGAGGAGGGCAGGATTTGGGGAGGGGAGGGACTTCAATGCCATAGAATCCAATTGCCAAAGCAGCCATTTTCTCCAGGCAAACTGATCTCTATTGGCTGGAGATCAGTTGTAATAGCAGGAGATCTCCAGCTAGTATCTGGAGGTTGGCAACCCTAGTGCTGAAGTGATCTCAAAGCGGGTTTTGACTTTTCCTTTTCAACAAAAATGCATGAATAGAAGTAATTAGAAAATAACTTCAGATGCACATCCTTGTCACCTGGAAACAGTTGGTACAGATTTGATACCTTGGTCATCTCGATTCCCAGACTGACATCTGACCATTCTCACATTATAAAGGTATACACCAAGGCCATTTTCTAGTAATATGATCTACCTGGGCCTATGTGACTGAGACTTAGAGCCCCATCCTAAGTTGTTCTTTGATATGTGGGTGTTGGTAAGATTGCTCTGCACTCTAGTGTGATCACTGTGTGGATGAAGGCTTGCTGGGAGGGGGGATTGTGTCACTTATTGCCCCTCTGTAGAATGGTCATAGGATATCACTTAGTAGTCTTGGCCTCACACTGGTCTTGGCGTGCCACCAAGGACTAAGGTATTTCCCCTTGCTATTGCTCCTACCCAATTCAGAAATGCTTGAAGTTGTGTTTTGACTAAAATATGCACCACTAATACACACTGCTCACATGTCTTCCATGTTACATCTAGGGTTGTCTTTATGTAATTTTGTCTTTGATTTTGTGACTACGATTAAGGTGGCATATAATGAAGACATTTGTTACCCGCAGTGATGGTTCATAGGAAAGAGGCTATTTAAACTGAATGTATCTCTGAATGTGCATTTTCTCATGATCTATATCTTTAAGATATTGATTTAAAGATGCCACTTATGAATATCCAATTGTCTTTTTTTTAACAGAGAGCTCAGTATCCCAAGAGCACAAGAAAGTGTAAATACACATCACAAGACAATAAGGAATGGAAAACTAACATCTAGTCTTTCCTGTAAAAGTGGACTCAGTGGACAAATTTAAGCCCACTTGAATTTAATTTAATCTCTATTGAACTCAGCAGGGCTTACATCTGAGTACCCATGCTGAGTAAACATGAACTGCACATGTTGTTATCACATAGCTAAACTTTTCACTAAAAATAGCAAGATTTTGTTCATGCTTGAAACCTAAGATTGGTCACATAAATGTCTAGTTGAAACTGAAATAATCTGGTTGTAACAGATAAAATTACTATAAGAGCAAAGAGGAAGCAGATGGGTAAAGAAGATAAAGAGAACATTTTCTCAGTGTTCTTTAATACTAGAAACTGATGTCACCAATGGAGGACATCACCCTCCAAATGAAGACAGAAGACAACTGTAATGTGTTTAACTATCTTATTTAAATGGCTGATCTATGTAAATTGATTAAAACATGCCAATATATTTTAAGGGGATGGCTGTACTAGGCAGCCTGTTAATGTCTGCCTTTGTTGGGCAGATCCACCATGCCTGCAACCCAGCGAGTCATGGTGCTGGGCTCATTTATCATCACCTACACATGTCATGTGCTGAGAAATACCCAGCTTCATCATCCTCCCTTGATATGCCATAAACCAGTGCCAGATTTAGATGAATCTGCTTAGTATCAAGAGTGCTTTACTGCAACACACCCCATCATCACACACATGATAGGATGTTCAGGAGATGACCATTACACCTTATGCCCAAGGTTGCTTCCCAGTTCTCCCTGCCTATCATAAGCAACAAACCCCATTCCCGCAAAACAAGAAGAAGAGTTGCTTTTTATACCTTGCTTTCTCTACCTTAAGGAGTCTCAAAGTGGCACAATCCCTTCCTCTCCCCATAACAGGCACTTTGTAAGGTAGGTGGGGCGGAGAGAGTTCTGAAAGAACTGTGACTGGCCCAAAGTCACCTAGAAGGCTTCATGTGGAGGAGTGGGGAAACAAACCTGGTTCGCCAGATTAGCGTCTGCCGCTCATATGGAGGAGTGGGGAATCAAGCCCGGTTCTCCAGATTCTCTTAACCACCACACCACTCTAGCTCTCAAAACTAGGTATGGCCTTATCAGTCAAAGACCAGGACTGTTTATATTCACTCCTTTGAGAGATGTGAAAAAGGTTTCCCCACAGTCCAATTAGGGGAACCAAAAATTCCTGCCTGGCCCCAAAGCAACTGTCTAATCTCATGGGAGGATGGATGAGTAGCAGCACATTGCAAATGCCTGCATGGGAGGAGCAGAGATCTGTTTTATCATTGGTCAGTCCCTCTTACCATTGACAAGGAACACTAGCACCACCTGATCGGCCCCCATGCCTCCTTTGGACTGGAGGAGGGGCTGGGATCCACAGCAATATTCTGAATACATTTCCCTCATTTCTTTAACTTCCATACATGGTCAAGGAGACCATTTTTATTTTGCCTTGTTTTCCTTGGGAATGTTCCTCATTTTGTTGTAATGAAGTTGCTCCTAGCTCAGACTGTATTTAAAGAGGATGAGAGACAATTCTTGGAGAACAGGTCAGCCAATTGCTGTTAGTCATGATGGGTAAATGGATCTTCCTTGTTCAGAGGCAGTGTACTTATGAATTCCAGTTATTGGGGGGGGGGGGCAACAAAAAGGCCTTTTTAGCTTTGGTATTCATGCCATGTTGGTAGGCTTCCTAGAGGCAACTGCTTGGCTGCTGTAAGGAAAAGGATGCTGGCCTAGAGGGACATTTGGTGTCTCTTAACTTTGTTTATAGAGTCACTAAAAAAGAATTTTCCTACCAGACTAGGAGAATGCAGATGAACCTGTTCTTCAAAAGTTGGTTGCTGCATTTCACATGATAGATTGCTCATTTGGATTGTTCATAATGTGCTCACTTCCAATAACATTTTCATGCTTAAAAAGCACAAGTCTGAAGTAAGAAAAAAATGATCCAGAAGATCATGTTCTTCTTTACTATTATATCCATCCTTGCCACCTTTGGGTCTACAAGGTGACTAGCTGCTATAACATTTGAATCACACTGAAATGAAATGCCACTTTTACACCTATTTAAATACAAACAAAATGGTGGATACCAAAAAAAAAAAAAAGATTCCCCAAAGACCAGTTAATCATCAAAAGTATGAGATTATAACCATGTGAAGGGGTTGCTCATGTGGCCTGAATTCCATCCTTAACGCCCATAGCAATGGGAAGCCAATACTCCACAGGAAAAAAGGGAAAGGAATCCAAATACTATTCTGCCAGCAAAATATCACTTGTCAGTTCTGGCTGCATAGTCCTTCTTGATTTATATTGTTCCTCCATCTTGACCTTTCAATAGCTGTTCAGTATTGAGGCCCATCACACACTCTTTCCCTCTTGATTGACACTCAGCAGGTGATGATCACTTTCTCTTCCAGAGAGCAGCCCAGCCGTTCAGTTCCCTTAGCTGACGCTGCAGCCTGAAGCATCCGTCAAAGTCAGCAGTAGGTAGCAATTGACATCAGCTGTAGCTCATTACTGGAAAAGAGGATTGCCGTGCTGTTCAAAACAGAGTGATCCATGATTGGAAAGCCTGGCAGTGATCGGTGAGACAATTTTATTATCTCATCCAAACTAAGTAATGAGGCAGTATTAATCTGTACTATATGGCTCCCTGTGTGACCCAGTACAGATTTCTTGGCATGGGATGGATAAGCTTTAGGGACTCCTCAGACCAAAGAAATAACATACTTTATTTCATAAGAAGCTCAGGTGGGTCATAAAAAGATCAGATATTTGGAATTGGAGAAGAAACAGGACTGATTTCCCCCCCACACACACAATGTGGTCTCTATTATAACAATATTTACAGATTTCCCCCCAGAAAATACCGGTAGTTATCAGATTTTTTCCACAAAGTAATATCTGATTAAAACTAGAATTATTATTCAGATTCGATGAAGGCTCTTCGGGCTGGAGCAAAGCTTCAAACTTTGCTGAAAGCAGTGGTGTCTTAATGAGGAGCAATTCACTCACTTGGAAGTATCCCTCTTGGTGTAACATCAGTACTCTTGTGAAAAGCAAAATTGGATCCTTATAACACCTATAAAAAGATGGCTGAAATGGGACATAATAAAACTACACTAATGCAGCATTCCACAGAACATTACATCATCACTGCACATAATCCACATTTAGAATCAAGTTGCCAGTGATTCAGACTGGAAGTGGTGTTGCATACTAAGAACCTGAGCCATGATATGCCTTATGAAACGTTATATATTAAACATTGTTATAAACATTGAGGTGTGTATTACAGTGTGAGGAACAGGCAGTTCCCAATATTCTGTGTTCTGCTTCTTGTGAATAGCACCATGTCTAATATGATAATCAAGTACATTACTCATACGGACACAGACTGGACCCACATATTGTTGGACATTGTGCATTTTCTAATCATTCATTTTTGTCTCTTCTTGTGTGGATTGAAAAATCTAGGAAATGAGCGGCCCTACACTGAATCAGACCATTGGTCTATCAAGGTCAGTATTTTTTACTCAGACTGGAAGATGGTAGAAGTTTTTCTTGTCATCTCCTACTCAATCTTTATTACTGGAGACGCCAAGGATCAAGCTGGGAACTTCTCCATACAAAGCAGATGCTCTGTCACTGAGCCATGGCCCCTCCCTCATACCTTGGTATCAGAAACAAAATACTGTGAGCTAGATACCCAGTTGTTGGCCAAGAACGTCTTATCTCATTTTACAGTATGAAAAAAATCAACCATCCTGCCTATTTCTTCGGAGAAAGAGTGACATCTTGTGGATTGATCATACGGTTTTCCCATCTGGAAAATCCTAGCAGCTTCCATCTCCACTCCTTTGTTCCTGCTTCTGCTCAAAAGCTGGCAGTCTGCATTCTAATGGTATCCACTGCCATCTGTTTAGATTTGACAGCAGGATTAACTGTTGGAGGTCCACGATTCCTCCCACATTATTGTGCCACAAGCCTGCAAAGAAATATAGTTACCAGCTTATTTGACTTGGAAAGTTGTGCTTTAACTGAAAATTGCCTTGTTAGCAGGTATTGTCATGTTCCAAACAGCGTGAAGGAGAACTTGATTGCACTTGCACAATTAGGACTTGAATAATCTGTCATTGTATTTCCTTATACACATATTGGCACTCCATGTCTTGTTCAGAGAGTAGATAATAGCTGCTTAGTGAATTGCTTTTCTCTTCTAGTTACTAAAGTTTCTTTTTATTGTATTATTTGTAGCTTATGTGTGATCTAACATCATGATGAACTATCTGAGGCTGAGTTTAGGGCTGATTTCTCATTTTCTCTTCTATTTGTACCCAGAGTACGTATTCCCAATATCTGTCCAGAGATAAAACTTGAGCTGATTTGATGTGTATGTTTACAAAATAAGTTACCTGGTTCTATGGATTTAATGAATACCCTATTTATTGTTCTTGTTGGTTTTAATGACCTTAATTGCCTTATTGCATGATTTTGTTGCATTTAATCATCCTGAATGTTTATAAACTTGCTATTTTATTTAGGTTATTTATAGTTCACTGTTCTCTCTGGAACCTAGATAACCCTTGATACACTTTTTAAAGCACATTGCATTTTAGTAATGGGTGGAAAGTGTTGAGTCACAGCCATCATGACATCATTGAAGGGTTTTCAAGGCAAAAGACTAAGACAGGTGATTTGCTATTGCCTGCCGCTGCATATTAACCCTGTTCTTTGGTGGTTTCCCATCTGAGTACTAACTGAGGCCGATCCTCCTTAGCTTCCAAGCTCTGACAATATCGGGCTGGTCTGAACAATAAGGACTGCTACATTTTAATAATATGACAGCATAAATATTGCCTTCCTGGATCATACCAAAAGTCCCTCTATTCCTGCACTTTGGTCCCAAAAGTGGCTGATCAGATTCCTACAGGACACTCATAATAAAGAGATCATGCAGCAGGCAACTATCCCCAGTTGTTTGTCGAAAGCATCTAGTCATCAGAAGAATGCTGCCTCTGAATAAGTGGACCTCATTTAGCTTTCCAACACATGGGTTTGAGGGCCAATGCTGACATTTCTCTTCAATGGGGTAAAGAAGTTATTCAGTGGTTTTTGTGCCATTAAATTATTCTTAGTGGGATCTGACATGTGATTGGCTGAGCTGTTGTGTAAGCTCACAAGTGTTTGTTGTCTAGTTGTGAGGGAAAGTTGTAAGACTGTCAAATCAGCTTGATTAAAGCCTTGAGCACATGGAAGACTTCCTGAGTGGGAAAGAAGCTAAAGTGCAGGAAACAAAGAGATGTTGATGTGCATGGAAGGGTAAAGAATATCCACTGGAATAACAAAGAGGGGCCTGAAGGTAGGGTTTGTCGATATTGTATGAGGGAAAAGGCCAGGGACACAGGGAAGTGAGACAAGAAAAGGCTAAGCAGATAGAGTTTCTGAAGAAGCTTCACAGTGTAGGGTGCTATTCGGGTATGAAAGAGGTGCTGGGTCACTGCACAAGAGGGAGAGAAGCTAAAGACAGAAGCACAGAATAAGTAGGCCGTGAGCTGAAAAGCTGAAATAAAAATATGGGGAAGACATGGAACTCAAGAAAGTGAAAGTAGGGCTGGGTCAATACTTCATGAAGTTTAGAGAAGGGAGAGGTGGTACACTACAATGGTCCATCATCACTCCTTAAATTTCAGCTCTCATTCCATTCAAACAGCATGATTGCCATGAGAAACTGATAAAATCATCTTATCACATCAAAGCACCACGAACATTGTCCTTAATCACTTGTCATTATAAGGTGTACATGCATTTACACATATGGAATCAAATATTGTTCATGTTTAGAGATTGAAGGTGAATTCCATTGCAAGACTTTTAATATCTTTAAATGTTTGAGGTTCTACCCTTGCTCGCTGCCCTCACCAACCCCACTCACTGCGCTCACACTATTTAATGGTAGTTTAAATACTGGATGAACAGTTCTGCCTCCTCCCCAATGAGCTGCAGCAATACTAGATGAAGCAATTGCAAGAACGATCGTCTTTTGTTGGTGAGCTGTAGACAAAATTAGATTTATAACAAATGTCATACTCTGCTTTTCTCCTGTCCTCCATTCCATCCTCACAACAATAATAATGCTGGGAGATGAGTACGGCTGAGAGGACATTGCAAGCCCTTTGATGGTCTAGAAGTCAGTGGCCAGTTTAGAGGCTCTTCACTTCATTTGCTGATGAATTATGCCTTACACAGACAAACGTAGCTTCCATTGCCAAATATCATCAGGAGGCCTCTGCAGATAACCTCAGCCAGAATGTTCTTAATTCCTTAGTTTTGGCTCTGCAACACTCATCATTATTGAAAACCGGGTGTTCCATTTTCACATGACTAGATTTATTTTCATATGAGTTGTTCCTGCAAGAGACAACCATAATGTCCAATGCAAAAAGCAGGTGGGAGGGTGTTCCACAGATCATGTGGGCCAGGATGTTCTGATTTGCTACATGATTGGCACTGCAACTCCCATGACTATCCTGAAGCCGGTGGCCAATTTACAGTCTCCTAGCCTCATTTTCTGATGAGTTTTGCATGCCACAGATAGACAGACAGATGTACTGATCCTTTCTTTAAATTATAGATTTAACACTTT
The DNA here is from genome assembly GCF_029931775.1 of Euleptes europaea. NCBI lineage: Eukaryota > Metazoa > Chordata > Lepidosauria > Squamata > Sphaerodactylidae > Euleptes > Euleptes europaea. The sequence continues at coordinate 29,690,843 of NC_079320.1, read as the reverse complement.
TGATACATGAGAATTTCCTGTCAGTTTTCATTTCCATTCCTTACATATTTACATTTATGGACACGTGAAGTCTCCATGCAAAGTATGCTCTGTGGGCTGGGTTCAGAGGTCAGGAGTCCATCTGACTGAGGAATAAGCTCTGAAACAAGAACTGTATAGGTACCAGTAGCCAAATATCAGCTCTATAGATAAGCAGAGATCTAGTACTGAAGCATAAAATCACTGTTGAAATTGCTGGGTGGATGTGTAAGCAGAAGAACTACTGCACCATAAAAGGCATCCTTTACACCCAGATTTCAGTCTGCCAAGCTTGTAGTGGCACAAAAGGTAAGGCTGTGAAGTCTGGTTGCTGGGATCCCCACTTTGTGATCCCTCTTATTGTCTTATTTTATATGTGTATCAACACTTTATCAATAAACACAACCTAACACTTCTGAATGCAATTTTTATTTATTTTGTGCCAATTTGAACCAATACCAGTGCCAGAATTTACATACATGTGGGATTGTTTCATGGGGAAAATAAGGATAGCTGATTATTTTCCTTCTAATAAATACTAAAGTTGGCTTTTCTCTCCATCATTTAATGATTTTCTTGTTAACATCTACAAGAACACACTTGCTAGAATGGAAGTTATGAATATGAATGAATGTAAAAGGTGTTTAGGACCCTGTCATCTACTAATCTTCTAAAGTGGTGATTCATCAACAGTTCTGCCTTTTAAAACAGATTATAAATCAGGTACTTACCCCACCTTAGTCGCATTTAAAAAAACTGGCTTTAATCTATTAAAAAGAAACTAAGGGAAATAAACATTCAGTTTATTTCTTTCAGTTCCAGCAACACACTGTGTGGGACTTCCAGCATCAGTTCAATATTATAGATACCATCTATTGATATCACTTTTTAAAAATTCCAATCAATATTATCTTTTACAGACTTTAACATTATGCATATCACTGTCTTGTAGATACACACTCAATAACGGAATGATAATGTGTCACTCAAATGGCAGATAAGCATTTGGTATATGAATAGTATGGCCTTTAGGGGTGTGCATAATGGAATTCTTAGGCCAGAAATGTACACAGAAATCACTGGTTTGGGTCGTTATGATTATTTTTTGGAACAATAACTCAAATTTGAAATTCTCAGTTTTTATGAAAAACCTCTCCCAAAACAATCCGTGTCGGGGTTTTTTATCTTCAGATGCTGCTAGCATCTGTGCTCATGTGCTCATGTTTTTCTTTGATTCTGCTGATTTCCCTGGCAGCGTCATTTCTCTTTTCCAATAAGATCCTTACAAGGGAGAAGCACAGAGTGCTTCCTTTGGAGACAACTTTTAGAGACAAGCCACAAAGAGCCATGATTCTCTATCTCTTCCCTTTTGGTCTTTGCCAGTCCTATGGCAAGAAAAATAGAAAGCTAGGGGCATCTTGTTAAAGAGCTCATAGAATTCTTCCCCTTGGTCCAATTTGCTTGCAATTTGGGAGTTTTCCACAAGACTGGCAGCCTTCACTCCATGGCAATTTTGGTGCCATTTGGTTGAAAAACATCCACTCCAGCCCTCCTGAAATATGCCCCATAAGGAATAATGAACATGCAGCTTGTTCAGTGGCCCATAGAATCTGTCCCCATGATCCCATTTGCGTGAAACGTGGAGATTCTATAAGGAACAGGTAGCACTCACTCTGCTGCAATTTTGGTTTCAATTGGTTTGAAAAACATCCATTCCATCCCCTGAAATTCCCCCCATAGCAAATAATGGCTGACCAGTAGAAAAGGTAAAGAAGCCACTTTTACTTTGTGAAAAGAAACAAACAAACCACAACAAGGAACGATTTGGTGTTGTTATCTTTATAAACAGCTGTCACAGACCCTCATACACATTCTCCATGGAAAATGATGGTCCTGAACTCCAGAACCACATGGATTTGAATCCTGAGCCGGTAATGTATTCCCTCCCAAAAAGCAATCATGGTATACCCCCCAAAAAAGCCTGGCTCTCAAATTATAATGAGAATTTTCTCAGTGCACATCCTTAATGGCATGAGGAACATTGATGCAAGAGGCTCCAACAGAGTGTAATAATCCTCATTGCTGTACAATCTTCTTTAAGTCATCATGGATGTTTCTCAGTCCACCTGTGTAAATCTCTTGGCTTAGGTCTTATACCTCTTCTCTTCATCCATTGCAGAGATGGCTTTCCTCTGCAAAGCAGCTTTCCTCTGGTGCTAGGCACTTCTGCTCATGCAAAACCAATGTGTTTCAAGGAGCCAAAAAGTGCCTTCAGTGAGAGGAATGTGCTTCACAAGAGAAGACTGACTCCACAATGGACAAAGAAGAGCATTAGTGAAAAAAAGGCATGGAATTCAAGCCTTTGTTCTTACCTCTTGAATTGGAAGTTAGAACATTGGGAAGGAGAAGGTTTAATAACATCCTGCTTCAAAAGATTATTAAAAGCACACAAATATGCACACCCATTATGGGAGGCTAGGCAAGATTGGAGGTCTATTTGAAGCAGAGAAGCAGTAGATGTGAGAATGTTCAGCATCTTTACCACTACTTTTCCATTGTATATTTCCCTCTCCTTAAGCAGCATTTCCTCCAGAAAAATGGCTGATTCAGTTACTCACATCTGAACAGACATTCTTAGCAAAGGGTCTTCCAAATAAAATAGAAGCATAGAGTTGGAAGGGAACACCAGGGTCATCTAGTCCAACCCCCTGCACAATGAACAAATTTCACAACTGCCTCCCTCTCCCCACATCCCCAGTGACCCCTACTCCATGCCCAGAAGATAGGCAACAAAAACCTTCCAGGATCCCTGGCCAATCTGGCCTGGAGGAACATTGTTTCCTGACCCAAAAGTGGCGATCAGCATTTCCCTGGGCATGGAAGAGAGGGCCACAAGAGCCGAACACTGACACGACCCTTCCTGCCCTCCCTGTCATGATCTGCCTAAGCTGACAATAGTCAATGCACTTCACATTGATACATCACCTTTTCTCAAACTGACAGAGCCAGGTGATCATTTTTGTCACATCATAACAATGGCTTTCCAAATGGAACTGCTCTGTTATGACCTCTGATGCTACCACACTTCCAAGTATTTTTGGAAGAAGCATGTGGTCTTAGAGTGCATGCTGTGCCTCTTCGGATAATTCTAAGAAGCACTAATCTGAATTCACCTTCTGACGGTTAACCTTCAGTCTATTTGTGTACGATCTTTAATATACATTCATCATGTAACTATAGCAGAGAATGAAAATTAATGTAGCCTGGACTGCCGTATGTCTTCTGTAGAGAAAGAAATTAGCAGCAGCATTTGAAAATCAGATTTTCATAATGAAATGTCTTGACGGAAATTGTCCTTAAGGTCACTAATAATTGCAGGGCAGTCAGTGTTAACATAAATTAGGACATATTGATTCTTTTGTGAGAATACTTCCTGGGGAAACTAAATGTGAAAAGTGACTGCATTATAGCACCATTGGCCTTCAAAACAGAGTGCAGAGACTTTGAGATAAATCATGCATGCCATTGTAATGTGAACTACCCTACCCTGCTCAATAATCATCCACTTACTGTATCAGCTTTAGGGAATGCTACTGATTTTTGCGGTCCCATTGTTTGGATGCAAAAACTGCCATTTCATTTGTATTTTATTTTTCTTTGTGCCAAATCTTTGTCTGGATTTTTAACATTAATACTGCATTGGTTGTGTATAAATAGCATATAATATATAAATGGTAACAACATCGTATAAAAGTACTGCACAAATGCCGGTGAAATGCCATAAAAGGAACAAACAAATTGGTAACACCAGCAGCAAAATGGACACAATCAAAAAATTAATAATGACAACTTATTTTTAATGGAAATTCATACATTCTAATCAAACACACATAGACTGAGAATATATTAGGCCAACAAGAGGATAATTAAAAGATCCTGGAAATACCAGGGTACTTTTCAGACTTTTTAAATGCATACAATGAGTGTTCATATGGTGTGAGAAACTCCATATGCCATCATCATTGCCTAGCAGTACTTTTCAGTTTTTAATCACAGCTTTAATTATCGGAGTTAGGCTGACAATAATCCCAGTGTCATTGGTGCCCATGTCAGTGGTTGGTTATCATATTTATAGTGCTTTGTGTCTCAACACATTCCCTTTGGTATAACCACCCAGGTATTTCCTTATTTGTTGCTTCCAAGATCAGAGACACAATGAGTGAGGGAAGAACAGAGTCGAGATGACCTTCAAGAACATGGGATTAGCAATGCATTGTAAAGGGTGATTCCATTGTAGGACTGATGACCGATGCTAGATATTCCATTACCTATTCTTTTGTCTTCCCAAAGGTTTACAGGGATATTAGCTTCAAGGCCTTTGCTTTCCCCATGTGGGGTTATATCAGGCCAGTTGGTGCTACAAAGTGGCCTTTCAGCCCTTGGAACTGGCCATTCCACTCATCCATTCATCTTGTTCTCTGGCTTCTTGACATGTTGTCTTGTGACCTTTGGCCTCTCTACCTTTCCCACAGCATCCATGATGCAAGCAGTTCTCATTTCTGACATTTGTTCATGCTCGCCAACATGGGCTTCAACTTACATTAATTTTGAATATATTATCCCAATAGGGATGTGAAATGGTATGGTATAGCCTGATCTCATCAGATCTGAGAAGCTAAGTAGGGTTGGTATTTGGATGGGTGACCATCAAAGAAGACTCTGCAGAGCAAAGCAATGACAAACCACCTCTGCTTTTCACTTGCCTTGAAAGCCCCTTGCTGGGGTCACCATATCTTAGTTTCAACTTCATGGCACCTAATTACAAAAATATTATCCTAACAATGAAAATAAGACAATAGGTGACCATTACCAATTGCTCTTATTTTTCCAGTTCAGAAAATCATTGCCTCTTATGCTTGATAAGTTCATTTCCTGCCATAGCTTTCACATACATTCCAGGCTGCAGGCTGAGAGAAAGCTCAGCTCATAGGCCCAGCCCTAAGGAATGATACTACTCACAAGCCCCTTGTAAGAAGTGTATTCACTGGGAACTGTATATAAAATTGAATCTGAAGTGATCAGGATGAGTAACAGTATGGTGTGTTAGTGAATGATATGAAGTTAGTTGACTTCCTCACAGTTTTTTTTTTTATTATTGATGTGGAACTCCTTGGCAAAATTGAAGGCATCCACCCACAGACTGATGTCATCTTTAGTGCTGTGGTTTGACTGACTGAGCATATCTAGATGTGGGTTGTCATGAATGTTACCTCTCAGGTAATACCATCCTCTATTTCAGTTGTTTCATTTCTTTATGTTAAAGTTTCCATTACCTGCCTCTGCATAGCAGCCCTAGACATGTTTGGTGGTCTCCCATCCAAATATTAAGGATTGACCCTGCTTAGCTTTTGAGATCTGAAGAGACTGAGCTAGCTTGGGCTATCTAGGTCAGGGTAAAATGGGTAAAATGGTTTCATATTGACACATCTAAAAAGATGTAGATTTGGTGACTTCCTGTATATCAAAATGTATTCCATATGTACAGTATCTGATTGCTTCTGTTGTACTGCCCCATAACAGTAAGTTCAAGTTGAGATCATTCATAAGGGTTAAGATAATTCAGCTTTATGGCAGTTCAGGCTAATACCGTGTTATTTGCTGTTTTATTAAACATTAAAATGTTCTGGACATGTTAATCCCTGCCTTTATCTCATTAATGGCTATGGAATTATGCTAAAATTGGATTTGTATTTATTCTGTAATACTAAGCTATCTGCTCAGAAGAAAGCAATTGATGAGGCTTATTTTCTGCTGATGGTTCTTATCTTTCTGGGTTTTAATCTTTTGTTCTATGTCTCCTGTTTTTTTTTTCCTTTCTCATTTATAATAATGTGTAAAATTAGTTTTATCATCTTCAGACTTACTGTAAGCTTGCAGTAGTTAGTAGCTTTCTACATATTGAAGGCTGAAGTCATAAACATTGTGAACAGTTGTGCTAGAGCAGTGGGTCTAATTCAGAAATCAGGCAGATTCAAGTTGCAATTGGATGCATTCTTGATTAGGAGGAAGCATCAGAGTCAAGTTACTTATGAGCAAACTTTCATACAAAGTGGCTATATAAATGTACATGTAAAATAAAAGATTAGCTACAGCTTCAAGCAAGTTGGACAAATGATCAAAAATCAACGTATGAACACAAAGGAAATATACAATTTATGTATCCATGCATATATGCTTCTATACAGTTAAATTTCTTTCCCAGTGATCTGAAATGGGGCACATATTTTACAGGTATATTAACTCCTTACCAAATGCATCACATGCAAACAAACACATATTTTTTTTTGAGAGGGGATGCAAAACTAATTGCAAGTCGGTTTGCATTGGGAGAAAAAAATAGATCTATGTTCTCAAAAGACTTTGGGCAAACACCCTCTTGCCCTAAACCACTTATTCATAGTTGATTAGTTGTCACATGGCATGGGTAGTAATTCTTATTAAGAATTTTTGCTTCCAAGAGGGGAACACAATCAGAAAGATAAAAGGCTGTGGTGTTGGTTGTATTCATTTAACTAATTTTCTGCATTGCCATATTATTTTGAGGTGTGGGGAGTTGAAGAAAATGCCGGTGGAATAGGGTTGGCAGGTCTCCTGCTATAGTCAAGACCTCCCACTGGCTGCCCCAATCCCTGTGGCATCACTTTTGGTGCAAATGTGGAAGTAACGCCATAGCAAGGAAATGATGCCATGTTTTTGGACAATGGCTATTTGCACCCCTCCAGCCTTCCACAGGTTGCCAGAACTCAGCTGGCAACCCAACACTATTTATTTACTTCATTGCCAGGACAATCCTCAACAGAGTTACACACTTCTATGTCAATGAGCTCAGAAGGCTGTAACTCTGCTTAGGATGTCCCCCTTAATTATTATTTTTGGTGTCAATTTACAGATGGATTATAGTGACGCCAAAGGGTTTTCAAGGCACGAGACATAAGTCAGGGTGGTTTGACATTGCCTGCCTCTGTGTAGTAACTCCGGACTTCCTTAGTGGTCTCTCGTGCAAGTACTAACCAGAGCTGACTGTGCTTCGTTTCCAAGATCTGACACAATCGGGCTAGCCTGGGCCATCCCAGTCAGGGAGTTAATGATGTACAGTCTATATACTAATGATGTACAGTCTATATACCATCTTCAATGGCCTCCTCTTGTTAGCATGTTTTGTGTTTTAACACAAGAGTCATATGGTAATTTATTTATTAGACCTGCCACCTCTATTACAACTTTAATACATTTTAACAGCTAATGAGTTATATAAGCTGCCTTTACAGAATTTACAGCATTGACCCCCTTAGCTTCAAAACTATTCACTGATTCACTCGTTGTAGCACCATCCCCACTGGCACTGACCTACAGTAGTGTCTGTAAATACACTGGAATGGAATCTTTTTGCTCAGTTTGAAAAAAAGATTTTTCTTCTTTCTTTCTTTTTTTTTAAGTAGCACAGGCACTTCTACTTTACATTATATTATACCAACAGTCACGAGCAGTACATTTACCTTTAAACTTCATTTCAGAGCGATAGCATAAATAGAGGTGGCAGGTCTAATAAATAAATTACCATATGACTCTTGTGTTAAAATCCAGACAATGTTTGCGTGGGAGTTTTTATTCCATTTAAGCATTCACAATGCTGTGACAATCCTATGTCACTTTGGATACTCGCTTATGTGCAGTGTTCACATTGCCACTCAGAATTGGTAATGCATTATGTATACCTTGAGGTGTGACTTTTGTGGAATATTTATGTATGTTCAGGTATCAATGCGAGTCACCTTGAGCACAGCACCGACTGCAAAGAGATGATAAACAGTATTCATGCACACAAGGAATGCAGCATACATATTGCTACTTTTAGACATTCGGTATCTATACTTTATGGGCAAAAGTGAAAATGCTATGCATGAAGTCAGCACTGGTTTCCCTAAAGGATCATGTAGCATGCTGAAGAAGAGAATGGGAAATAAGTTTAAGTGAACTATTACAGGAGCACCTATTGGATTGCCAGTCCCAGCAGGCATCAGTGGCCAAAAGAGAACAGCTACAGAGATTGACAGTTATCATACTGACTTAGGCAAGATCAGTGTTGAAAGCAAATTGAAACCAGTGAGTTGAAGATTATTCTCAAGCAAGTCCAAGTTTAAAGGTTCATATTTAAACACTTAGCCAGCTCAGTCATCCTGGGTTTCAAATACCAGTATGGTATTCAGATCTGGTTTTCCTCCCAAGTTTTTGATATTTTTTGGCTCCATTATTCCCTATGGGGAATCTTTCTGGGAGTGGGGTGGCTGGGGTGTTTTTAAAGGTACTAACACCAAAATTTAAAGTCAGTTGGACCAAGAGGTCGAATTCTGTGGGCCAGTGAACAAGGTGCCTCCAGCCATCCTCCATTGTTACCTATAAAGAGGGAAAGAAAAAACTGCAAAAAATGTAAAACCCGAGAATCTCTTCTCATTGGAAGACTTATGGCAAGCTTCAGTATTGCTAAACTGTAAAATGTGAGAATCTAAACATATCTAAATCTAAAACTAATTAAAACCCAAGAATCTGCAACTAGGTAAATGCAAAAATCTTGACCTATATAAAACATGAGAATCTTAATGCAAAGAGAAAAAACACCCAGTCCTATGAGCCTGCAAACACTCCTGATATTAATGGTTAATCCCAAATATTTCCAGATTTTTTGCAACCCATTTTTTGATATTCCAGGAAATTCCAGATATATTCGGGAGACCCGATTATATCCAAAAAATACAGATAAGGTATTTTTCAGACATATATTCATCTCGTTTATATCCAAGTGCACATCCCTTGTAGGCAGTGTTCTGGTGTATTAGATCTAGACAGAGCTTCTATGTAGAGCTTCTGGAAGTAATGTTAACAATGAGCTTTTGCTCAAAAAGATATATTAAATGAAGCCAGCTGTTAATTAATCATTTCCTTTTCCAGGAATGGTTTGACAATCTTCTAAATAAAAAAGATGAAATAAAATAATAACATATTTCTCCTGAAGTGTCTTAAATAAGGTTGTGTCCATTTTGATCCACAAAGGAATGTGGAATATAAATATGTTTTATAAACACACCAACATTTCTGCTGGTAAAAAAGAAAGAAGGGTCTCCTTTGGTCATCAAAAGCTATGCTAGGGATCATGGGACTGGCATGGACAAAGGCTGTGTGAGAAAGGGGCAGAGATTAAGTGGAAAAGCTGGCTCGAACCCAATGTTACCATTTAGAAAGGGCCATGGCTCAGTAGTAGAGAACTTGCTCTGCATGCAGAAAGTCCCAGGTTCAATACCCCGTACCTTCAGTTAAAAGGATCAGGTGGTAGGTGATGTGAAAGAGGTCTTATCTGCTGCAGACAGAGCAGACAGTACTGATCTTGATAAACCAATAGTTGGATTCAGGATAAGGAAGTTTCATGAAAGTAGCAGTGGGTTAGAGGGTTAGACTACAATGGAAGAGGCCCAGCCACAATTTCTTTTTTGCCAGGGAGTTCACTGATGGTCTCATGCTACTCATTCTCTCTTAGCCTAAGTTACCTTAAAGGGTTCTTGTGATGATAAAATGGATGAGGGCAGAAACATATGCTGCTTGCAGCTCCTTATAGGATGTATAATAGAGCGATACAACATTTGCCAGGTTCCCTGTGTCCCTCATAGACAATTTCCTCTTTAGAAAGAAAACTGAAAGCACAGGGCTTCACTTTGTACATTACATTTTGTTGCAACCCAGTGGGTAATATTTATTTATTTATTTCCTTCATTTATCTCCCGGCTTTCTCTCCAATGGGGAACTAAAGGTGCTTACCTCATTCTCCTCTCCTGCATTTTATCCCCACAACATGTCTGTGAGGTAAGTTAGGCTGAGAGTGTATGACTGGCCCAAGGTAACCCAGCACACTTCCATGTCAGAGTGGGTATTCAAACCTGGATCTCCCAGATCCTAGTCCAACACTCTAACCATTATGCTGCACTGGCTCTTCACTGTATGCTATATTCACTGTATAAGAATATCCAAGATGGGTTTAAGGCAGCTCACAATGTCATTGGAATTACCTCTTGTTCTTGTGAGCAAAGCCCAACTTTATTACAACTGCAAGTGTCATGATATATGACATCTGGAATATAAAAGAAGCCAAAGAAATCAAGCTAAGAGATTCTAATTAGTGTGAAGTCTCATGCACATTCATGGCGACAAGGAGTTGCCCATGAAAGAAGAAGAAGTACATGAAGGTATTTTGAATGTCAGTAACAAGGCTAGCCTGATCTTGTCAGATCTCAGAAGCTAAGCAGGGTTACCCCTGGTTAGTATTTGGATGGGAGACCACCAAGGAGTACCAGGGTTGCTGTGCAGAGGAAGGCACTGGCAAATCACCTCTGTTAGTCTCTTGACATGACTTGATGGCACTTTACACACACAACAACAACAAAATGGAATATATGGAACTTTGTTGTAATGCCAGGGGGTGTAACTGTAAGTATGAATTGGCTCATATTCCAGGTTTTACAAGCCAAAACACATTGTGCTTTTCCATCTATAAACTGGAAGTACTAGCTGGGTTATCTAGGAGCACAAAGGACAGACACTTTTATTTTTATTCATATAAATGTATTTGACCATAGTCAGTGACTGTGTCAGTAGTGAGGTTACATGGTGAACATCTGGCCTTGACATCTTGTGATCTCATATTTCCATACATCTCTTCCAATCTAGTTGATGCTGACATTTGGATGGAGGGCTGTCTGCCTCCCAAAGCTGGATACTTGCCCAACTGATTGCAAGAGAACTTTGTAGAGAGAGCCAGGAGAACAGCAGCTATGCCTGCAAAGGGAAATGTGGGGAGCATATGGCTTGGCAGAGTTCCTTTACCTCGGACAGACCCAGAGCTTGTTTGGGGAGGGTCTAGCATCTGTAGGCCTAAAATTGAACAGTATATATTTCAGTGTAGACTATTCCATTAACACATTAGGAAAGTTCTGGCTAATCAATGTGGATATTCTGTTCAATATTGATTAGGGACTTTTTGCTGCTTCTTCAAGACTAAATTGGGAGATATTTTGGATCAAAGTTTCTATCAGCTAAAGTGAGTTTTGTATTCATGTTCATATGGCATGGATAAATTTATTTTTGTGATGTATAATTTGCCTTTCAACATAAAGCCCAACATAATAATGTTATATATAGTATGTAACCATTTCATAAGATCTGAGTTCAGGTTTACATTTCTCCTTGAATTTACTGACATCCTTTAGCAAGCCACACTGTGCAAAGGGGGTTAAGAAGTGCCCAGGGACGGTGCAGCCCTGCAGCCTCCTGAGCGGTTTCCCAGCCTGAAAAAGGAAGGAAAAAAGATAATTATAACAAAATCCTGTGAAACTCCTCCATAGGGTAACTTTTTGCAGGTGTAACATAGCGCCGGCTAAAGAGGGCATTCCCCGGTCAAAAGGGCTTTGGGAGCTGACTAAAATCAGCTCTGCCTAGGGCTGTTGAAAAAAAAATTGGTATAGTTCAGATTTGGCCAAATTCGGCCCATCTGGATTCGGGATATGCCGAAGTCCGAACTCCCCCACTTCGGGTCCGTGCAATTTGGTGCGAATTCAAAGTTCGGGATAAAAATTCAGCGGAATAAAGCCATTAAAAACACAACCGCGCCTTTCCGCGGCTCCGGGGGGGGCATTTTTTGGGGTAGAGGTCCCAGACTTTCAGCGGAGCTTCAAAGGACCCTTCTTGCAAGACCCCCCCAAGTTTTGTAAAGATTGGGTCAGGGGGGGCTGAGATATGGGCCCCGAAAGGGGTCCCCCCACCCTTAATGTGCATCTCTGAGCAGAGCTTGCCGCCCACGCACAAAGCTCCCAGCCCTGACAAACAGCTGAGCTGCGAGGAGCAAGGGCGGGGCAGGTGCGAAGAAGTTTGCAAAGCAACACAACTGCAAAGCAACACAAGTGCAAAGCAACACAACCATGCAAAGCAACATGTTTGCAACCATGCAAAGCAACACCTGACACCTGGGAGTTTGCAAACCATGGAAAGGGACAGAGGAAGCTAGCTATGCATAATGAGCAGGAGGGGGTGGAATTTCCCCTTTTGCATCGGACTCGGGACCAGGCCAATGCATTCTTTAAGTCACCATTTGAAAACCAGTTTTGAGCAAGCATCAAAATAGACCTAACCTATCTTATGAATGACGGAAAACCTGAGGACACACAACTGAAGCCCCCCCCTCAAACCAGGGAGAGAGAGACTCGAGGGGGCACACACACCCCAGGCAGAACGGGCGAAAGCCCCCTTTGGCTAAACAGAAACTCCCACCTTTTTTTGCTTTGGTTAATCCTGAACTGTGGAAAGCCGGATCAATATTGATTTGGGATTTTCCCAGTTCAGAATTAACCAAATCGACAGCCCTACAATCAACCTCTGAATCCAAGTGCCAGGAGACAACATAAGGAGAAGGCTTCAGCCTATATACGCTGTTGTTGGACCTCCAGAGGAACTGGTTGTCCACTGTGTGAGACAAAATGCTGGACTAGGTGGACCACTGGTCTGATCCAGCAGGGCTCTTCATATGTTCCATATTATGGTAAGCTTGAGATTGGACTGTTGTAACACACTGCACATTTATTTATTCATTTATTTTATGTTATTTATAGTCCTCCTTTCTCACTAGGACTGAAGGTAAGTCAATACAATCAACTGGGATGCAACAGAACTATGCAATAGGATGTAGATTGCAGAACTCTGGAATTAACAAGAATCAGAGCATATGTGTTAAATAATACACCATTTACATAGCAGGATTCTACTTACGGGAACAGACAGTTCAAACTATGCACAGAGCTTAAGCCCTTACCCAGACATCATTCTGAGCCCTTTTGTTACCACACAGACCTATTAACTGAATAAAAAAGCTCTTTGAATAATTCAGGTTTGTGGAAAGCCAAGAGAGTGGGAACCTTCCTGACCTCCTCAGGCAGCCGATTCCATAAGGTGGAGGCCACAACAGAGAATGCATGTAAATGGGCAGTGAATGAGTGAAGCTGTTGTGGTAGAGCATAGGGGGAGAGATGTTCCCATAGATATGAGGGACCAAGTCCATAAAGGGCTTTGTATGTTGTAGCTGATACCTTAAATTAAACCCAGTAACCAATGGGCAGCCAATGGAGTGACTGCAGAATGGGAGTGATATGCATGCTTCATGTCGGTCCTGATAATAGCCAAGCTGCAGTGTTCTAAACTAACTGGAGTCTCCAAGATGGCTTTGAGGGAAGACCTATGTAGAATGCATTACTGTAGTCTAGTCTCAATGCTACTGTGGCATGGATCCAAGCGGACAGATCAGCGATATCAAGGTAGGGGGGTATCTTTTTGGCTAGGCTGAGTTGAAAGAAAGCTATTTTTGCAGCTGCATTAACTTGCTTCTCTAGCAGTACTGTTAGAACCATAAGAACTTAAGAACACAAGAAAAGCCAGGCTGGATCAGACAAAGGTCCATCAAGTCCAGCAGTCTGTTCACACAGTGGCCAACCAGGTGGTTGTGGGATCTAGGAAGGCCACAAACAAGACAACTGCAGCAGCATTATCCTGCCTGAGTTCCAAAAAACCTAATATAATGGGTGTGCTCATCTGATCCTGGAGAGAATAGGTATGCATCATGACTATTATCCATTTTTACTAATAGCCATGAATAGCCCTCCCCTCCATGAACTTGTCCACTCCCCTCTTAAAGCCTTCCAAGTTGGCAGCCATCACCATTTCCTGTGGCAGGGAGTTCCACAATTTAACTATGCATTGTGTGAAGAACTACTTCCTTTTATCTGTTTTGAATCTCTCACCCTACAACTTCAGCAGATGACCCCACATTCTAGTATTATGTGAGAGTGGGAAAAGCTTCTCCCTGTCCACTCTCTCCATACCATGCACAGTTTTATAGACCTCTATCATGTCTCTCCTTAACCGCCTTCTTTCCAAGCTAAACAGCCATTCCTCATAGAGCAAGACCTCTGTCTTTCCAGGGTTTCGTTTCAATTTGTTCACCTTTAGCCATTTAACCACAGCAGCCAGGCAGCAATTCAGGACCTCTATGACATCACCAAGAGATCCGAGTAAGGGTGTATAGAGCTGGGTATTGTCAGCATGTTGATGGCAGCCAAACGCCAAACTACAAATGACTACTACATGAGACTCCATTTGAGACAATGCGGACACTACAATTGGTACAGAATACAGCAGCTAGGCTGTTGACAGGGCAATTATATCTCAGCACAGAGCTTGGAACTGGATATCTTTGAAGTTTGTTCCAAGCCTGCAGCTCTATGCAGTGCACCAAGACTGGCTTTGCTTTCAACAGGCTGTGTTCTGATGTTATGTACTAGACAGAGGTCACCATTTGGAAATTTACAATTGCAGTGTTAAATTGTGATGTCATAAGAGTGTCAGACTCTCCTCACTGCACCATAGAATTATAGAATCATAGAGTTGGAAGGGACCACCAGGATCAAAGCCTGCAGGGTGAAAGCTTGAAGGGTTACTTTGATCAAGTCATGGAGTCAGCCTAACCTACCTCACAGGATTGTTCTCAGGATATAATGGAGGAGAGATGAATGATGTAAGCCACTTTGGTTCCCCATTGGGGAGCAAGGCAGGGTTTGAAGAAAGTAAAATAAATAAATAAAGTTCATCAATATAATATACTTACCCACTCTCACTAAAAGCATCACATCACAATATTAAATGTCACACCTATAACTAATACACTGACACCAAAAACAGAGCAGAATATATGAAGAGTCCAATACGTACAACGACTGTACTATGGATGCAATCCTATAAATATGTATTTCGGATCAAATCCCATTAATCCTCTTCAGTAATAACTGTGGCCTTGTTCACAAGTTACAATGAACAGATTAAACAACGTACTTTCCATGAAGAGAGTCTCAGAGGGTAGTTGTGTTGTTCTGCAGTAAAAGAGATATATTCGAGTCCAAGAAGATTTTCAGGGTATGAGCTTCTGAGAGTCAAATCTCCCCAAAGGTACTCCTCAAAAGCTCATACCCTGAAAATCTTCTTGGTCTCTAAGGTGCTACTGGACTTAAATCTAACATATGCTCTGTATGCAAACTCACACAATAAGTACCTTATTCTCCTCAGAGATAATTCTGATAAGAAGAAAGGCTGCATTGTAAGTAAACTGGTGGACTTACACTCCCTGTGCAGTTTCTTAGAGCTGCACGTCATCCATTTCATTTGAGCTTCTGATCTGTTTTGACAAGATCATATATATTTTTCTTGTAAAAGGTCAAAGCTGCCTCTCACTGACAAATGAAAATATTTGTGTTTAGAAAAAGTGACATCCATAATAGGTTAATCTAATCTTTATCAACTGAGCTTGATAGAATGCTCTCAGAAAAAGACTGGGGATCTCCATGGGAAAAACCTTCAAGTTTCTGAAAAGCATGGATTAAACTTCCGTTTTAAAAGACAGTAAAGCTAATCAATGTAATATCTGAAAAAAATATTAGTGAATCAAGGTGTATGGCTCCCCCCCTTTTTTTTTTTACAGAGAGGGGCACCTTTTAAATTTGTATGGCCAACAGTTTGATTGCATAAACTAAGTCTTCAGACCTGCTTTTCAGAAATTCAGTTCTATATGTTCTTTCTAGCTCTATCATACCTTCAAAATTATTTTAATATACACTGAAATAGTTTTCCCAAATTGCAGATATATTTGTTGCATGGAAAATCTCTATGGCATTTTTCTTCATGGTAGTTAATCTATATTTTATTGCATTTGACTGATGAAACCCCTGATGGCAATTGGATGATATGGTACAATGACATAAACAGTTCACAAACATTATATCTGTTGAAGTAAAATGGCTGCCCAAGTGCTTGTAATCCATCTTCTGTGAGAGAAACGAAACATATAATTATGGGCAAACTCCCATTCATGGTAGAAAACTTGATTCCACCATTATTGGTTGCTGTTGAGTCCCATTCTAGTCATTCAGTGCTCAGCTTTTCTTCACCTGGCTTCTAAGACTTTCTTGAATATACTTCCCTTCATCTTCCTTCCTTCCTTCCTTCCTTCCTTCCTTCCTTCCTTCCTTCCTTCCTTCCTTCCTTCCTTCTCTATGATTGTCTCTGTATATTAACATATTTAGCCTACGATCCATCTGTAAAATCTTCTCACACTACTAACCCTCTAGCTGGATTCTCCCAGCCCAACAGATTTGGTCCCACACACAGGTTGCGTTGTTTTGGCCATAAGTGTGTTTTGGTACATAGGTTTCATACAAAACGAACATTGAGATGCAAGAAACAAACCATAGTTTGTGGTTAGGACATAACAGCCAACAATGGAATGTTGTGAATCATGGAGTTTCAAGTATATGAGATATTTGAAAAGAGGGAAAATTATATATATATATATATATATATATATATATATATATATATATATATATATATATATATATATATATATATATATATATGGTAAAGGTAAAGGTCTCCTGTGCAAGCATTAGGTCATTCCTGACCCATGGGGTGACATCACATCCCGACGTTTACTAGGCAGACTTTGTTTATGGGGTGGTTTTCCAGTGCCTTCCCCAGTCATCTTCCCTTTACCCCCAGCAAGCTGGGTACTTATTTTACCGACCTCGGAAGGATGGAAGGCTGAGTCAACCTTGGGCCAGCTACCTGAAACCGACTTCCATCAGGATCGAATTCAGCTTGTGAGCTGAGTTTGGACTGCAGTAGGGCTGTCAATTCAGTTCGGTCCGAACTGAAAATCAACCGAATTTCCCCTGATTCGGTGCTTTTCTGTTCGGACGGATCCGAACTCAAAACTGGCGGGCAACCGGGGGGGGCGAATTCAGCGAGTTCGGGAGTTCGCGAATAAATTCGGCCAATTCGGCCGTCAGTAAGCAGCATAACCGTCAGTAAGCAGCATTCTCCTCCCCCGGCCAATCGGTGGGCAAGCTGGGTCTTCTTCTGGCCAATCAGTCAGGATTGAGTACTGGAGGAATCAGCTGATGTGCGGCCTGGCCAGGGAGAGAGAGAGAGAGAGCGAAATCCTTGTGTGTGTGTGTGGGGTGCTTGTGCACATTCACTCCTTTCTGTGACTGCAGGGGGCGCATTTTTTGGGGTGAACACACAAAACTTTCACTGGAACTTCAGATGAAGCTTCTTAAGGTACCCCCCAAGTTTTGTAAACATTGGGTCAGGTGGTCCCAAGATATGGGCTCCCCCCTTTTTCTTTCCATGGCTGCAGGGGGCGCATTTTTGGGGGTACAAATCCCAAACTTTGAGCGGAGTTTCAGACCAGTGTTCTTAAGATACCCCCCAAGTTTTGTAAACATTGGGTCAGGGGGTCTCGAGATATGGGCTCTCCCCCTTTTCCCTCCCCCCTTTTCCATTTATGTGGCTGCAGGGGGCGCTTTTTTGGGGATATAGCCCCCAAACTTTTAGCATAGCTTCAGTGAATTATTCTTAAGATACTACCCAAGTTTTGTAAAGATGGGTTCAGTGGGGGCAGAAATATCGCCTCCCCCCCTTTTCTCTTTCCATGGCTGCAGGGGGTGCATTTTTGGGGGTGCAGACACAAAACTTTCACTGGAACTTTAGATTAAGCTTCTTAAGGAACCCCCCAAGTTTTGTGAACATTGGGTCAGGGGGTCCCGAGATATGGGCTTTCCCCTTTCCCCTATTGGGATGAATGGGGCAGCCGATCCGATCCTGTGTGCATCTCCTCTCCAGAGCAAAACGTTCCGTGCCTAATTGGAATCATCTTGGATTACAGCCCGTCCTGATGGAACAGAAGACAGCCACAGTAAGACCCCTTTGGGGGCTTTAATCTATCATTTTTCTCCTGTGTATGTGTGTGTGGGGGGGGGGAAAGCAGAGTCTGTGTGTGTGTGGGGAGGGAGCAGTTTCTGTGGGTGGGGGGGAAGCCAAAGGGGGCTTTCGTCAGTTCTGCCTGGGGTGTGTGTTCCCCCTCGAGTCTCTCGCTCCCTGGTTTGAGGTGGGAGGTTTCAGTTGTGTGTTGCAAAGGTGTTGTTTAACAAGGTTGTGTTTGCAGTTGTTTTGCTAATTTCTCCGCTGTTGTCGGGCTGGGAGCTTTGTGCGTGGGCGGCAAGCTCTGCTGAGAGATGCACAACATTAAGGGTGGGGGGGACCCCTTTCAGGGCCCATATCTCAGCCCCCCCGACCCAATCTTTATAAAACTTGGGGAGTCTTTCAATAAACGTCCTTTGAAGCTCTGCCAAAAGTTTGGGACCTCTAAGCCCAAAAATGCCCCCCCAGAGCCGCGGAAAGGCGCGGTTGTGTTTTTAATGGCTTTATTCGGCCGAATTTGTTTCCGAACTTTGAATTCCCGCCGAATTGAACGGATCCGAAGTGGGGGAGTTCGGACTTCGGCACGTACCGAACCCACAAGGGCCAAATTCGGCCGAATCCGAACTGTACCGAATTTTTTTTTGACAGCCCTAGACTGCAGTACTACAGCTTACCACTCTGCGCCACGGGGCTCCTATATATATATATGAGGAGAGGGGAAATGAGCACATGAACCTGAGGGACTTCCTACGCTCATTGCTGTAGGGACAAACTGGTTTGCTGTTACCTCTGAAGGCAATCATAAGCTCTGTAAACTTACAGAAAAGTAGCAGGAAATCAAAATCTGATTGCAAATTATCCCCCCCCCCATTCTAAATGACAGATGGGAAGTAGGTTTGTTTTCTGTGAAGATAATTTTTTTAAAAACCTATAAAACATTCTGCCCAATTTAATTTAAAACTTGAGTCTTTATAGAATGGCATTCAGCTATGCTTCTTGAAAAAGCAGGCAACAAAAATTTGTTCCTATCTACCTTCCTTCTGTCACCACTTTTCAAACATTGTTCTGTATAAAAATGGTAGATGATTTGATGAAATATTTTCCATTATAGACAGTGCTAGAAAATGTTGAAATAAACTGTAGATAATGTAGAATTGCAAGTTTCACCACCCAAACATTATATCTGTCC
Organism: Euleptes europaea; assembly: GCF_029931775.1. NCBI lineage: Eukaryota > Metazoa > Chordata > Lepidosauria > Squamata > Sphaerodactylidae > Euleptes > Euleptes europaea. Next base: position 29,671,738 of record NC_079320.1, on the reverse strand, counting down.
TGATTATATATTATGATAAATCAAAGGACAGAATCTGGGGGCCAACTGAATAATGGTGGTGGAGGAAAGTGCTGTCAAGTCACAGTTGACTTATGGTGACCCTGTAGGGTTTTCAAGGCAAGAGACATTCAGAGGTGGTTTGCCATTGCCTGCCTCCACATGGACTAAGAGAGTTCTGAGAGAACTGTGACTGGCCCAAGGTAATCCAGCAGGCTTCATATGGAGTGGAGAATCTAATCCAGTTCTCCAGATTAGAGTCTGCCACTCTTAACCACTACACCACTCTGGCTCTCCTACTGAATAATGCAGACTGACATAATTTATTGTCATACATGAAGCTTATCGCTGCAGTTTCTTTCTATATGCTGTACAGACATTTCCAGGGTGATTTTCATGGCAGTGGAATTCCATTTGCAGATGGACCTTCTCCCTTCCCAAAAGATTGGGCTACACATGGCTTTACTTTTCATTCTCTCTCAAAGCATCTGGTTTCTAAACCCAAGTTAAGTGTACAGCAACCGGAAATCTGAATGTAACTGTACATCACTGTAATTTGTTCCCATTCTGGGAACCAGTGCACAAATACCTCTTTATGGACATGTCTTCCAGTTCATGAATACGATGTTTCCATGGCTGAAAAGATAAAAATGTTACTGGCCATTTCTGTAACTTGTTGCTAAATCTGGCAGCCAAATGACTTTTGGTTGCCATTTTGTATTGCCAGTCTGTTTCCTAAAGAATAATCTAAGAGTCTGCATAATCCACAAGGGATATTCTCTACTGTATTTCCCCCCTTTTGCTGCCAGTAGAACCAATTTTCATAATCAAATGAGGTATCTGCATCCCAGTTACTTAAAAGCAGCAACAGTATATTCATATGGTAGCAGTCCTGATGGGTTTGGGAGCAGAAAATCCCTTCTTTTGTCTCCCTGAATTGCAACAAAATAATTTCCAGCCAGCAAGAAAAGCAAAGGAAAGCATGGATACCCAGCTGTTGGAAAAACTAAGCAAAGAGTTGAAATAATTGTTTAAAATTACTGCAAATGAGCCTTGATCATAGCCACAATGCTGAGAATCCTGAGTGTCAAATTTGCATTCTCATGAATGAACATTAATGTATTGTTGTGTACCCCAGTCTATATTTGTGTATTAACTTTATCAAATTTAAGTGTTTGCAATACCTCACTGAGCATGAAATGTAGTTACTTGGTTGCACCTGTTGATAATAATCGAATTCCATATTCATGACAAAAAAAGGTTGAACAGCTATACACATGAAGAGGGATCATTAAAACTAGTTTTTCTCACAGTCTCCCAAACACTGTTTTGTGAATGATCCACCAGCTCCACTGAAATGTTTGTATGTGTTTACAAAAAACGAGCACTTTGCAAAAGTATGCCGAGGTGATTCATTTAGCAAAGGTAACAAATTGCTGCCTATTTGCAGACGAGGCACTGCCTCTGCACAGCAATTAGGAATTATGTCAGGTGTTGGAATGGTTATGTTCTGTAAGGTCAGACGTTTGAGTCAAATAGCATGACTATTCTGCTGATTTTGAAAGGGAATATGCCTGGGGAAAATGCATATATTACAGTTTGCTACACTGGGGGAAATCTGATTTTTTTTTTTTATGTTCCTGCTGTGGCATGGGAGCCTCTTCTCTGTGACATCTATATATGTTTATCCGGTGAAATTTGGAAGAGGGTCGAGGAGGGGGATATCAGAGATGTATCTAGGGATGCTTTGAATTTCACCATGAATGTGTTTGATGATCGAAAATGTTGATCAGATGCAAGCCAGTCATCCAGTATGTTTGCTTCACACTAAGCAGTTACAAAATTGGTTTTTGCAAAATTGTGCATGTGTAAAGACACTGCCAACCAAAACCAATAAACCACCATTATCATCACTAGGGACTACTTACATGAACCACAAAGAGTGGGATTTTAGTAAAATACAGCATTTGTTTATGATGAATTGATATGGTCTCTGCATGATTTAATTGTCTATTAAAACTACTGCCTGCTGACTGGAACAGTCATGCAGCAAGAATGGTGGTATAACTAAATTGGGCTACATGAAAATGCACATGCATGAAAAGCTAATTTGTGCAGTACTGTGTGTTTAAAAATGAAAACATTGAGGCAACCTTCTTCTACAGCCACAAACAGGTCAGTCAAACTGATTATCAAACAATTGTTTCCCTGTTTGTAACTAACAGGATGTGACTCGAACTCACCAGTGTTTGAACATCCCTAAATATAACTACTCCTCATGTGAACATTGGGAGCTTCCCATGTGAATGGCACATAGCTGATGGCACTGTTTCTATAAGAAGGCGCCTATGTATTTTGTACTATTCGTGAAACTCCTGCACCCAAACATTAACAGAATGTTGTCAAGGGATGGGTGAACGTCCTTGGGCTTGATTTGGAATGGACTCACCTATGACAAATGAATTCATCTCAGTTCAGCCAGGATTTTTAAACTTCATTTTTTCTGAGATGGTAGATAAAGTTATTCAGAAATCCAAGACAAGCAGCGAAATCATGCTTCCCTTGTCAGTCTCCTGGCCAAAGTCATAAATGAAGGCATCCAGGACAGTTTCTGTTCCAAAACTTGAGCCTGAAGTCAGACTGAAATGGATCAAGGTAATCATCTTCATCCAAGAACACCTGGCATTTTCTGGCCACCTTTCTTTCAAGTAACATGCTTCTAAAAAAGCAAAATTCAGGACTGACATGCAATCACTAAGGTCAAATGACATTTTTCTCCACAGAAGACACTGCCTCTTTTAAGGCTGAAGGCATGCACTTTCCCACTAAACTGATCAAGCCAGCCAGTCTCTAACGAGATCAGTTATGCCCGTATGTATCTGTGTTACACTCTTCCAGTTTTTTTGAAGAAGGAGAGCATTCTTCCATAATGTCCTTGTTTTCTTTGTAAAAAAAATAGAGAGAGAGGACGGATTGGGAACATTTTCTCTCTAACACATTATCTTACACTGAAGTCTTTTGCTTTTAATCTTTTTAAGAATAACATGTATTCAGTGAAAATCTGAGACAGTTTGGTAGACTAATTATAACATGTCATTTTAAATCTCTGAAATTATATTTGCTTGAAGGCGGACATTCACACCAAGGAAAACAAATTAGACACCACACTCAGAAACACATCTCTTTACAATACTTGTTAATGATGTGCTATTAAAATTGTGTTAGATTTAGGATTCAAACTTCCCAAAAACTTATTCTGCATTGAATTAAAGCACAAGACCTATTACATTTAAAATTAGGCCTGGATTCTTGTGTCTTGTTTTATATCTCAGTCTAATGTGTCTCCTTTTTCCCTTTGACAAATTATGATTTGTATTTCTGAAGGATATGGGATGTGACTTACAAAACCACATATTGTGTTTTCAGAAGATCAAAAAAAAAAAAAAAAAACAGGGTAGCTGTGCTCCTCCTGTTGAACAAAGATGAATGTTCAAGACCACCCTTAGAAAGACAATTCACCTGAAGCTAAATATTCTTTTACAATCTTTGGGAGCTGAACTAAATATTCTTTGTACAACCTTTTTTGCTCCAGTATGGGAGCACTGGAAGTGGAAAAGGTTTCAGAATATGGTCACCATTCATCTTTATAGCTCTTCTTTGCTGTTTACATAGTCTTGACCATTGCAGTGATGGTGTCCCATTTGGATGCCATCCCCCCTTTTACCTATGAAATAACAGAATGCATTACTTCCTGCCCTCTGATTTGGCTTCAGATATAATAACATAGTCAAATCTTATTGGCTATATGGAAGCCACATCAGAAGTCGCATGCTTCCTACACTCAGGGGGCAGGCCTAAGCAGGTCTACTCATAATTCTTCTCAAGTATATTCAATGAGGCTTACTCCCAGGAAAGTGTTCTTAGGATTGCATTACCATTGTGACAGCATACGTCAAAAATCAGAGACAACAGCTTTTGGGAGCAGATCTGAAGCGGGTCGTGCTGTTCAGATGACAGGCTCTTAGAATGTATCACTTACTGAGCAGTGAAGTTATCTTATTCAGCCAGTCATCGAGTAAGCAGGACTCAACAACTTTACTTACTTTTAAAAAGCAAGTCTTTTTATTGATATACTTCTAGTAAAATATGTATAAATGCAGATTATCAAGTCTTTAACACTTCTGTAAAAACTCTTGTCAAAGTACAATGTATGTATTTACAATGTATGACGTAAAAGCAAGCAAGTCTTACATACTATTCAGTTTCAAAATCCAACTTCTAAAATATAAGTCAATAAGCCGACCCTCGGCTTATACGCGGGTGCCTAATTTTTCCCCATTTTTGGGGAGAAATTAGGCACCTCAGCTTATACGCGGGTCGGCTTATACATGGGTATATACGGTAATTCATAAAGTCTAGAGTAGTGTATTTAAGCCATACTTACCAGTCATCCTTTTCTTGAGAGCCTTTGGAAGGTTCTGATTCTCTGGGCTTACTGTGGCTGTATTCATACTGTTTCAGACTCATTAAGGGTGTTAATTTTACCATCAGGAGGGATATCTTTCTCCCCACTTTCAGATAACATGAGCAGTGCAATAATGTCTTAGTTGCAGCTGTTCAGGTTATTATATTCTCCCCATGACCAAATATGGGCTTCCTTTCCTTTCAGTCTATTTTGCTTAAAGTATAAACAATCATTTCTGAGCTCCATGATCACACCATATACTCAATTTTCATACCATTCTCATCGTCAGTACAATACGCATTAAATGAGACTATTTGGAAATCTACAATACAATATATAACTATATAAATCATAAAACACAATTATTGCTTACATTGTAACATTTAACCATCTGGTCAGTAGGAAACATAGCCCTCAGCAAGATTATAGAAAGCAAGAATCTTACTGCACTTATAGCCTTGAGGTTTTTTAGTAGACCTTCTCAAGGATAGCAGGACTTTTCTGCTCTTGAGATATGAGCAGCTGAATCAGAAAGGGTAATTTTAGATACACCTTTCTGGCAGATAGTGAAGAATAACTTTGTTCTTCTCCCTTCAAGGACAAGACCAGGGTAAGTTAGTTAGCTCTTGAAAGAATTCAGACCTTGAGAGAATTCAGTCAGCCTGTTCTAAGAACATTTGCATTTTGCAAGCTGTTGCCAGGCTTTTCATTACACAAACCTCTGCAGTTTGTGTTTCAGTTTGTATGTTGTGTTCAAGCTCTACATGGAATTAATTCTGCACATGTACACAAAATACCATAATTATGTCAGAGACCATGACAGATCTGAGTACAATCGGCACTGCTACAGCCAGGAAAACATACACTGAAGGCAGGTTAAGTGAGGGATACACTATAGCCAGTCATGACCCTTTCAATTGCTGAAATGTTTCCCACTTCATAACTTGTCATTTGCCTGCAAAGTGTGTGTATGTGTATTAAGTGCCATCAACTCACTTCCAACTCATGGCGTTGGAATCAATGTCCTCCAAAATATTCTATCATTAACAGCCTTGCTTGGGTCTTGCCAACTGAGGGCCGTGGCTTTCTTGATTGTGTCAATCCATCTCATGTTGTGTCTTCTTTTTCCCCTGCTGCCTTCAACTTTTCCTTAGCGTTATTGTCTTTTCCAGTGACTCTTCTCTTCTCATAAAATGACCAAAGTACCATAGCCTCAGTTTGGCCATTTTAGCTTCTAGGGAGAGTTCCGACTTGATTTGATCTAGAACCCACTGATTTCTCTTTTTGGCGGTCCACAGTATCTGTAAAACTGTCCTGCAACACCACGTTTCAAAGGAATCTACTTTCTTCCAATCAGCCTACAAAGTAGGATTTCCCAATTACAACAATTTGCTAATGTGCCACAGTCTCCCTTGAACTGTAGTAATATAGTCCCTGGACCCTAATATTTTCCCCCAGTGCCCTCACCGGGTAGACAATGGGGAATCTCAGTAAACATATGAATTGGCTTTTCCAGAGATCCTGGAAATACAGGGTCCCAAAAGTACACAGTAATGGCATTTTAAGTTTTCCCCCTGTATCTGCTGGCTCCAGGGAGAAGAAGAAAGAAAAAGTTCCCTTGAGTAAGGGGACAGGCCATTCTCTTTAGTGCTACTCTGCACTACTCTGCACTACTTCTTTGAAATTAATCAAGAGCAAATCAACAGGAGCATGCATAGATTAAATCCCAAATGAGACAGAATAAGGAATCCACTGATCAATAATCACTACTTGCTGAACTACACATGGATCCAGTTAAATCACATTCCCAACACGCTGTTTTAATTAAGTCATTTGGCACAAACCTCTTCAATATCAGACAGGCCAGATTCCTATTGTGTTGCCTATGAGTAAAGTTTTAAAGAAGAGTATGCTTAGTTCTCCCCCCACCCCAGATAATCAGGGCACACAATCTTAAGAAAAATGAAAATGTGCCGGTTCTTCTTGGAAATGTAGCCCTGCCATTTCTCTGTTGCTATATGTGCTGCCAGATCATTTTTGACAATTTAAGTTTCACATAAAATGTAGGTTGCTAGCACTTGACAGAGCCTAAAGCTGGAGTGTAGGGGCTATTTAACTCAAGCAGAAATTGCCCCAACAGCAAGACATCTGATTCTTCATGGATTCACTGAAACATCTGTCTCAATGTTGCCACTTACATCGCTAGAAGACAGAAGCCTAGCAAGTGACATTGGCTATTTCATCACGCCAGGATGATCCAAGAATGACTGACTAGGCAAAGGAGAGCAGACGATTTGGGTAAAATATCTGAGATGGAAATGTTGTGGATGATGAATCTCAGAAATAAATTGGATAAAGGAGACAACTTGCTCTTGAAAGAGGACATGTGACTTACATAAAATCGGTTAGCCTGCTGGATCAGCAAAAAAGAACAGAACACTGGGAACACCACAAACCAACATTACATTACTACTAATTTACAAAATAATTCAATGAATTACCAAGAATGTTTTGGGCAAACAAAAGGAAGTATAATTAACATACAAAATTCACTAACACAAAATTTCTGGCAGGGTATGAGCTTTTGTGAGCCACAGCTCACTTCTTTAGATGGATCACAAAAGCTCATACCCTGCCAGAAATGGTTTGCCATTTCCTCTCATTTCTGTGGTCTTACTGGGGGAGATTCCTAGAGCACAGTAGGGCTCTGATGTCACTTCCCATTGATAATCCAGAATTTATAACATAGCATCCCCAACACTCCCCCCCCTTGCCAGGTACTGCCCCCCAAAGCTCCTGGGGTTGCCACGCACAGGACTGGCAACCTCAACCCCTTCTCTTTTTAACCGTATGAAAAATGGCTTTGATAAATATTGCTGAAGTCTACTTTGTGGGACAAGAGTGATCTTGTCATGAGTCAGCCTGCAGAGTCAGCCTGCAGAGACCTCCTCTGACGAAGAGGAAGTAGAGGCCAGAATAGGGGATCAGCCAAAGTCAGGAGATGACTCACCATGCCTGCAGCCTGCCAGCTCAAGGACTCCAGTTGGACCTGACACCTTGCAACATGCAGTGTCTCCAGAGGCCTCGCCAAGGCCACTGGAGCAGAAAAGAAAACAGGTTCGTCTGGCAAAGCAGCAGAGACAGAAGAGTGCTAGACTGAAGGCTTCACACAGGAACCTCCCCAGTAGCAGTGATGAGGAAGAGCAGGGCTGAAGCACCACCTGTGAACTCAGCCGCATCAGCTGGCTCTGCTACAGCAGCAGGGGAAGGGATTTAAGCCATCAGTTAAGCTTGGCTGTTGTGCAAGCAACTTGTGACCAACCTCCTGGTGTACCGGCCTTGTTTCCCTGCTATCCTTTGGATTCCTGGTATCCTGACTTCTTGGACTGGCTCTGACTAACACCTTGGACTTCCCTTGCCTGTATTGATATCTCGGACTCTGCCTTCACTGTGAATGACCTTGGACTGTTCCCCAGACTACGCTTACAGCCCTTGCTCCTCGCCTGCACCATGACAGATCTCTACTTTACACCCTCCATCTCTTCTTTGAAGTAGTTTAGTAAAAACAACAACAACAACAACAACAAAAAACCACACCCTGCTGATCAGAGTTATGTAGCCATTATTGAGAGATGTCATATAGATAGTCTTCTCCTCTACTGGTTCTGGATATATGACCAAATTGTAGTGAGAAAGGAGAAACAGCAGTTTCTCCCTATAATGTACCAGTGCTAGCTTTAATCTACGGTGAACAAATATGATGTAAAATAAACATATGCATAGAACCCCATATTACATAAACTTCCTTGTTGTTCTGAAGAAGAGATCATACAAAATAAATGTCAACAGGAAGTGCAATAATAATAGAAGGAAGTGTAATCTCAGGATGGAGAAAACAACTTGTGTGAATAATGCTTGTATGCTTTCAAAAACTTCAGTTAGAGGGTATTTGATATCTCTTGCTAACTTTTGGGTTAGGGTAGTCTTCTTTGGAGGTTAGAAAACAAACTCTGAAGGCAATAATGAACCCCCCGCTCCCAAAAAATATTAAAGACAAATAGGTCTAACCCTTGGCTAGGTAATTTCTGGCATTTTTTTCTCATAATCAAACAGTGGCATGAAAGAATCTGTTGTTGCTCATCAGTATAATCACCTGCATCAGATGGATCTTACTGATATTGTTTAAACCCTCCCCCTTCCCAATTTCATTTTAAAGGAAAAGAAGCTGGAGAGGAAGAAAGAAAGTTTGTTCCTTGAGGATAATCTAGGATGCCCAAACACATTAGCAGAATCTTTGTATTCAAACTGAGGGCACAGCTAATTATTCAAGGATCAGTGGAAAATGCACAAATGTCATTTCATATAGTCGTTTTGCATTTAGTTGTCTTACGGTAGTCTTTGGGGGGATTTTTTGCCTCTTCTCATATAAACCCATTACAAACAAACAAGTAAACAAGAAAGGATTAGATTAAGCTATGCAGAGTTTTGCTTCTCGCTCTTATGCAAAATGTCCCCTAACTATTCTTAGGAAAATAAACACACACATATTTTTGGCATAAGTTTTCCCTCTGCAGTACTGGGTATGCACTTTAAAGTGCAGCAATATTTCTGGTTTCTTTAGTCATGTGTTATGGGGGGGCTAAAAAACCCAAAATAAAAAAGGAACTTTTAAGAGTGCATGCCTGAGAGTCCCCGCCGATACCTCCCTGCAGCGTAAAAAATCTCTGCAACCCTTCACCAACATAAAAAAGGGGCGTTCCCAGCCCGAAAGGGCTTTGAAGGCCATTTAAAGGTGGCTCCTCCCCCAGCCTGGCACCGGAACACCCCAGAAACACCTCCCGGGATGCTGGAACGCTACAGGAACACCTCCTGGGATGCCGGTGCTGGCTTTGATGGCGGTGGGATGCCGGTGGAAGGTCCTGTTGGCGTCCCAGGATGGCGCTGCCGTGGCAGTGCCTGGTGACCGGTGTCCAGGCCTTCCCACCAGCATTCAGGCCACTAACGCTGGCGTAAGTAGCCCGGACGCCGGCATGGGGGGCCCGAACACCACTGAGGCGCCTTCCTGGCATCCTAAGGTCTTTTGCCCTTAGAGCTCAGGAATGCGCTGTTAGTAATGGATTTCCTCAGTGCCTGTTGCTAGGCAACCACTGTATTCCAGGCTTGGTTCTCTCAGTAAAAGCAGGGGGAGGGGTTCAGTGTCCTTTCCAGGATTATTTTGGCCTTTGAGGGAGGACTCATTGGAGCCAGGCCTGAGCTAGGGTTGCCACTCCAGCTTTCTTCTTCAGGAGGAATACAACCCTGTACAGTGCAAGTTGTGCATCTATTATTGGGTCATATTTACTCCTGACTCATAGAATCACCATTTTATTTGAATTTCATTTTAGTTTGTTCACCTTCATCCAGTCCCTTGCAATGCCCAGGCATTGGTCCAATTTGTGGACAGCTTCCTTGGATCGTGATGGAAAGGAAAGATAAAATGGAGAGTCAACAGACTACTGGTGTCAACTCACCCCAAATATTCAGATAATCTATCAAAGCAGTACCAAACAGATGGTTTTAAAAAGCATGGATGACAAAATTAGAACTTTGTGGGACCCATAGACCCATGGCGATGGGGCCAAGCTGAAGTTTCCCAACATGTGTCTCTGAAACCTCCTTTCCATAAACGATTGAAATCAGTCTAACACAGCAATCAGCCCCATCCAAAGCAGGCAGTTTAAAAGCATATCATGGTTGATGGTATCAAACACTAACCAGAAATCCAGTAAAATCTACAGGAACATACCTGCTGCAGAAGGACTGGCATAGATCACTTATCATGGTGTCCAAAGCTACCGGTATTTCTGAGCTTTGACTGGATGAAAGTCAGACTGATAGTAATCAAGATAATCAGTGTCCCCAAGAAATGCCTGGAGTTGCTTGACCACCCATTTTTCCAATCTTGCTCCAAAACAGGCAGATTCAAGTCAGCTGGATTCAGAGCTGATTCCTTCAGTAATGGCCAAACAACTGCCTTTTTAAGAGTTGGAGGAACTGACCCTTCCATCAAGAATGTATTAATGATATTAGTCATTCATGAAGACAGCCTTCCCTTTCCAGATTTAATTAATCACAAGGGACCCAGGTACAATAAGCATGTGGTAGACCTTAACACTCCAAGTATTCTGTCCTGTGTCCAAGTAACAAATACCTCAAAGAATTAATGGCAAGCATTGACAAGGCATTGCCTGAAGGACGTTTACCGCTCTGGTACTTGCAATTCTGCATTTAGTCACATTTGCTTAGGAATCTAAATCCTGTTGTTAACTGCTGACAGAAGCAATTCCTAATGTGACTCTGGTATGGGGGATGATTACTTTATGATTTATAACTGACCAAGTCCTTATTCATAACAATGAGTGAAACAAATGTAGTAGTTAAACTAAATGAGAAACGCAGGAAAGAAATGATGCCAGGTGATCTCCCTGTACCTTTCAAAATCAATTGCCAGGTGGGTTTTTTGTTGCCTTTTCAAGTATAATAAGGAAGGAGAAATAGTTGGTACAACTATTGTGGGGACTCGCAAGGAAATTGCGGGGAGGGGCATCCCATTCCCCCTGCCACTGCTTCCTCCCAACCCCCACCACGTCTCTGTCACTCATTCCCTCTCTCTCTGCCTTTGTTTCTGCCCTGACTCCAGCAGACAACTGTTCTCTGTTCAGTTTTTTTTGTAACCTCCCTTTATTTATTGTAGGATTTTACTGCAAATCTGAGTCCCCCCCACCCAGGTTTATAGAATAATCTTCTTTCTTTCTCCATGGTTCTGATCCACAGATTTAAGTATGCACAATGGGCCATGTTGAGAATTAGATATACTTATTTCTAGGTGTCACGTGAATTGATCAATTAATTAGCTTATTGCACTAAAAGATCCTATTAGCTTGTATACTACCAGTATTTCCATTGGCACAATAGAGAGGAAGGGTAATCTCACCCATCATTTTCAGGGTTTTTAACCCCCCCCCACCAATGTATTTTTTATTTCACATTTTTCTGTAAACCTGGCCCCCTTTTCAGGTTTGTAGAAATATCTGTCATCATGTCCATTCACAGCTCTAGTACCTGGATTTAAGTATCCAAAGATTTCACTGACTTCACTATTAGAATATAAGATGATCATGGTGATCATGACAATCTCAAGCCATTAGTCTTGTCTAGCCATGTCTATTACCTGAAAATGTCCTTTCATATGTTCTCTTTGCCTTTCTAAAATCTCAGTGTTGTTAGTTTTAAGATGTGTCATCGATTATTTTGTTTGGAAACATTTTCTTTTTCTTTTTTGGGCAATGTTTTACTGGGGACTTTTTTTTCATTGGGGAGCAGATATGTAATAATATCTGCTTCCAACAGTTTGCAGTTATGGCACACCTGAGGATATATAACTTTCATAAGCCACATCACTTTATAGGCAATGTCCTGGCTGTAGTGTCACACAACATTTCATACAATTGTTTCATACAATGCAGTATCTGTTCTTGAACATCCATCACTCCCTTGCTGCAGAAAGTTCAAAACCATATTATGTGCTGGATTCCATAGATCTCTTCCCCTAGTTGAAGCACTTTCTTTTAATGGAAGGAAACTTTCCTGGTGCAAGATGCTTGCTTCAATGGAAAGGATGTGGTCAGAGACAGAGCATCAGTTTGGTATGCGGAAGGTCTCAGGTTCAATCACTGGTATCTCCAATTAAAATGATCAAGTAGTAAGTGATGTGAATGGAAACCATGAAACTCTGTTGCCAGTAAAAGTACATAATTCTGATCTTGACAGATGTCTGGTGCTGTCCCTGAGTTCCATTGGACTGTAGCTCCTGGGGCTGGACCAAGTCACCCAGAGCCCCTTCCAGCCATTGCAGAACCCACAGGACAACAGGGGGACCAGCAGGACTCACCCAGCAATGCCAGCGTCACAGAGGAGCAGTGCAGAGACAGTGGCAGGAACAGCCTGAGAGAAAAGGGATGGGATCACAGAGCAGCAGCATCCTGGCCAGGAAAGGCCAGTGACATTATTCTCCAGAGCAGCATCAGCTCTGAATAGGTCCGGAAGGGCCCTGCATGCCCTGAACTCAACAGACCAACTTTGGTGACTAGTAGCTACCCTCACCCATTCAGTCAAGGGAGACCAAGTGGCTGCTACAGGTTAGGGCTGGGATTGGGCAGGCCAGGGGCAACATGGAGGGGTGGGCATCCCAACACCCCCCCGGGGGAGACCAATAGAAGCAGGGCACTGAGAGATGGGCAGGTAGACCCTGCAGGGTGGAATAGGCCAAGCTACAACCAGGAAGGGTAGGACAAGAGAAGCAGGGATTGAACTGGGGATATCTCTGGCCAGTGTCAATAGGAAGGTAGTGGCTGATTCGAGTTCTGTCCCATTGTTGATTAAATCCCAATTGTCTGCCCTCATGTTTGGCCGCTTTAGTTAGTATCAACAAAATTTACCAACAATTTTTTTGTTTACATTCTAGAGGTGCCATTGAGCCAATGCTTAAATCTCTCTCTCTCTCTCTCTCTCTCTCTCTCTCTCTCTCTCTCTCTCTCTCTCTCTCTCTCTCTCTCTCTGTCATCTGTAAATTTCTAAAAGAAATAAGCTTGTTGTTCTAGAAATTCTATCTTTAATCCTATGTCAGTGGGGCAGGCTTCAGTTGTGTAGTTGAGGAGCAAGCATGGTGTAATGGTTAAGAGCGGTGGTTTGGAGCAGTGGAGTCTGATCTGGATAACCAGATTTGATTCCCCTCTCCTCCACAAGAGCAGTGGAGGCTAATCTGGTGAACGGGATTTGTTTCCCCACTCCTACACATGAAGCCAACTGGGTGACCTTGTCAACATATGTCAAAGTTATGCCTAGTCTGCAGTTTGCTAAACAGATCATACTGATCAGAGTGACAGCTAAGTCATGTGATGATGCTGGTCTGATCTAGGGCTGTCAAAAAACAAATTCGGTACAGTTCGGACTTGGCCGAATTTGGCCCTTGTGGGTTCGGTACGTGCCAAAGTCCGAACTCCCCCACTTCGGATCCGTTCGATTCGGCGGGAATTCAAAGTTCGGAAAAAAATTCGGCCGAATAAAGCCATTAAAAACACAATTGCGCCTTTCCACTGCTCTGGGGGGCATTTTTGGGGTTAGAGGTCCCAAACTTTTGGCAGAGCTTCAAAGGACGTTTATTGAAAGACTCCCCAAGTTTTGTAAAGATTGGGTCAGGGGGGGCTGAGATATGGGCCCTGAAAGGGGTCCCCCCACCCTTAATGTGCATCTCTCAGCAGAGCTTGCTGCCCACGCACAAAGCTCTCAGCCCCGACAGCAGCTGAGAAATTAGCAAAACAACTGCAAACACAACCTTGTTAAACAACAACTTTGCAACACACAACTGAAACCTCCCCCCTCAAACCAGGGAGCGAGAGACTCGAGGGGGAACACACACCCCAGGCAGAACCGACGAAAGCCCCCTTTGGCTTCCCCCCCACCCACAGAAACTGCTCCCTCCCCACACACACACAGACTCTGCTTTCCCCCCACACACACACATACACAGGAGAAAAATTATAGATTAAAGCCCCCAAAGGGGTCTTACTGTGGCTGTCTTCTGTTCCATCAAGAGGGGCTGAAAGAGGACTTGTAAATAATCCAAGATGATTCCAATTAGGCACGGAACGTTTTGCTCTGGAGAAGATGCACAGGATCGGATCCATTCATCCCAATATGGAAAAGGGGAAAGGGGAAAGGGGAAAGCCCATATCTCGGGACCCCCTGACCCAATGTTCACAAAACTTGGGGGGTATCTTAAGAACACTGGTCTGAAACTCCGCTCAAAGTTTGGGATCTGCACCCCCAAAAATGCGCCCCCTGCAGCCATGGAAAGAGAAAAGGGGGGAGGCGATATTTCTGCCCCCACTGAACCCATCTTTACAAAACTTGGGTAGTATCTTAAGAATAATTCACTGAAGCTATTCTAAAAGTTTGGGGGCTATATCCCCAAAAAAGCGCCCCCTGCAGCCACATAAATGGAAAAAGGGGGAGGGAAAAGAGGGAGAGCCCATATCTCGAGACCCCCTGACCCAATGTTTACAAAACTTGGGGGGTATCTTAAGAACACTGGTCTGAAACTCCTCTCAAAGTTTGGGATCTGTACCCCCAAAAATGCGCCCCCTGCAGCCATGGAAAGAAAAAGGGAGGAGCCCATATCTCGGGACCCCCTGACCCAATGTTTACAAAACTTGGGGGGTATCTTAAGAACACTGGTCTGAAACTCCAGTGAAAGTTTTGTGTCTGTACCCCAAAAAATATGCCCCCTGCAGCCACAGAAAGGAGCGAATGTGCACAAGCACCCCACACACACACACACGAGGATTTCGCTCTCTCGCTCTCTCTCCCTGGCCGGGCCGCACATCAGCTGATTCCTCCAGTACTCAATCCTGACTGATTGGCCAGAAGAAGACCCAGCTTGCCCGATTGGCCGGGGGAGGAGAATGCTGCTTACTGACGGTTATGCTGCTTACTGACGGCCGAATTTGCCGAATTTATTCGCGAACTCCCGAACTCGCTGAATTCGGCCCCCCCGGTTGCCCGTCAGTTTTGAGTTCGGTTCCTCCCGAACTAAAAACCACTGAATCAAGGGAAATTCGGCTGATTTTCAGTTTGGGCCGAACCGAATTGACAGCCCTAGTCTGATCCAGTTTGTACAGCCAGGAATGGGGATTTCCAGAATGACTCATCTCAAGTGAACTGTGATTGGTCATAAATGTGTATATAAGTCTGTGTAGTGAATGTAAGTTACTTCTTGCCTGAAATATACATGCTGGCGGAGCATGCTGATGCTCAGAGCTGTGAATGTTAACAGCCAAAGGACTCTGTGTAGATATTGTAAATAAACTGTACATAGCAGAACTGCGTGGTGTGAAGTTGCTACCAGGTAACCTCCTGAAGTCCAGACAAGCTGTGCGCGACAGACCTTGGGCAAGTTACAGCTCTATTAGAGCTCTTTCAGCCCACTTACCACACAGGGTGTCTGTTGTGGGGAGGGGAAGGGAAGGTGTAAGCCGGTTTGAGTCTCCCTTAAGCGGTAGAGAAAGTTGGCATATAAAAACCAATTCTTCTTCTTCTAGTCAAAGGATGAAATGACATGAGGCAAATTTAGTATTCCTCTGGAGTTTTGGGTCCATTTGTCTCACCCAACTCAACTGTTGCTTGTTTGGACAACTACAATTGCAATACACAGGTCTGAACTGTGAGTTACAAAGTCTTGCATTCAAATCTTTTCTCAACCCATAAGCTTCTCAAGATATACAGCACCCTGAGCTACATGAAGTAAGGGTGGGATAAAAATGAGTTCAAAGGATAGAGATCGCAGCCTGAAACCAATACTCTTACCTTACAAGGTTGGTGTAATCCTGACTAAGGTAATATATTTAAAACTTTCTGAAAATTCTGAACACCTCCACTATTTTTTCTTTGTTTCAAACTTTTTATCCTTTAAATTATAGAGGCACATTTCCAGTAATTCTTTCCATACCAGCTTAATTCTGAAGTTATTTTAACACACATCACTTTCCCCACATTCTCACAATGACATTCATCAAAAATTTTATGAGTGTGGAATTTCTAACACTTGTTGGAAACCATGGCGAGATGTATTAATGGACAGCCACATGTTCTTTTTGGCTTCAAGTGAGTAGAAGGTAATGAAAAGCTGTCAAATACTGGGAGAACAGAAGCTTCATTCTCTTTTTCTCCTTCCCCCCAGATTCATTGAAGGACTTTCTATAACATCGTAGACACTAAAGGAGAGAGTTGGAAGGAACTCTTTTTTTTTAAAGGACCATCATGGAATTCAACTTCAGAAAACCTGATGTCTGAACAGTCTATAACTCTTGATGTTTGATTGAAAAATCACCTTACGGATAGGAAAAGGGAAGCTTTGTGCAGTCACTGTACTCTAAACAGATCTGTGCAGAGACTTCATCAAGTGCAATGATCACTGCCTAGGATTCTGCTGTCCACCCTGAAAAGCCAAGAACCACAACATGCCCAACATTTGTTGTGTTTGATGGCAACTAATAAAATATCCTTCAGAGGCAATAAACAGGTACTACTGGAATTATAGAAAAACACAGTAGTCATCTTCTAACATTTCTGCCAAGTCAACCTGACAGAAATCTGTAAAGTATGAACACTCCTCTGCTTGAATCACAATTTGATTGTAACTTGCAAGCAGCACATTCAAACATTAAAAAAATCCCCTTTGTTTTTTGAAGAATATAGCAAATGTTTGCTCATCCATATTCATGTCCTCCTTTCCTGTAGATGTCCCTACCTCCTCTTGCCATCTGTCATCTACCTGACATTCCTGCCAGAAAAGTGAAAAATTAACCCACAAAAGGAGTATATTTCCTGGATATCTTGAGCCTTCTAGGGTGGTAGTATGTGTAACTGTGGGAAGAACATCCCTTTAATATTCTACTCTTTCCATTTTGCCAGCCTGACACTCAATGCCAAACATATTCTTGTTGGTTGAGTCTTAATCAGATTGTGATAATGGCCAGGGAAAGAGAATTATGATGTCAGAGGGAGGGGCAACAGATTAAAAGCCAACTGGACAATCTAACTGGAACCACTGGAAGAATGAGAGTGTTGCCAAAGCTGACAGAGGGTAAGCCCGAGGAAGCAGCAGAGACAGGAGGCGTGGGAGGCTCAAACCAGTCAGGAAGCTGGACTCAAACCAATCAACCATGATTAAGCCGGATGAATATCAGGTATTTCAAGAATGGTTTTCTGCAGCTCCTGGAGAAGCATTCTAACAGGCAGAGCCCCCAAATTTTCAGCGTAGCTCCAAGGGACTCTCCTTGCAAGAACCCCCAAGTTTGGTGAAGATTGGGTCAGGGGGTATGGAGTTATGGGATCTGGAAGGGGTCACCCCATCCTCCTCCATAGAAAATAAAGAGCAAAGTGCCTGCATTCCCCTTTAGTGTGATCTTTGCAATGTATCTCAATGGTGGAACTGGGCTTTAAATTGTAGGAAAGTTTGCCGTGCTTCTCCATAGAGACACAATGTATCCAGAACTCCATAGAGATACAATGTATCCAGAAGGAGCGGGGTGAACTTTCCCACCGTTTAAAGCCTGGCTCCTCCATTGATATACATTGCGAAGATCATACTAAAGCAGGGGTGTCCAATATTTTGGCTTCCCTGGGCCACATTGGAAGAAGAATTGTCTTGGGCCACTCATATAATACACTAACACTAACGATAGCTGATTCATAATGTTTTAAGTAAGTTTATGATTTGTGTTGGGCTGCATTCATAGCTGTCCTGGCAACCCCTTCCAGACCCCATAACTCTGGACCCCCTGACCCAATCTTCATCAAACTTGGTGGTTCTTGCAAGTAGAGTCCCTTGGAGCCACGTTGAAAATCTGGGGGCTCTGCCTGCAAGAATGCTTCCCCAGGAGCTGCGGAAAGCCATTCCTGAAAAACGGATATTTATCCAGCTTTTTCGGGTTTTGCAAATTCGGCTTTACCGATCTCCGCGTTTTTGCAGACTCGGTAAACTTGAAATCTGGGGGTCTACCTGCAAGAATGCCCCCCCCCCCCGGAGCCACAGTAAGCCCCATAAGCTTTATTGGACCCAGATTTTTCGGAAAACCCTGAAAAAAGCTGAATTCCCATATTTACCGATATGGGAATTTGGCTTATTTTAGGTTTACTAAAAAAAAATCAGGAGCAATAAACTCAAACTCGAATTTTACCGATTTTTGTTTTGTTTTGCACAGCCCTAGTCTGTACAGCCATCATTGGCAGGTCTGGGTGCCTCTTCCCATCATTGGATGCCTCAGGGTGCTTGTCAATTTAATGAAGCAAAAAGTGTCTCACCTTCACAAATCCTGCCAACCCCAGTAAGGGCCTCAGGATGAAGCCTTTTTATACAACCAAACCCCACAACAACAAATGTGAAGCTGGTGAAGAAAGGTCCCTTATCCCAGCCAAGTAGATACAGACCCCACCATTCCTGCTAGGCCTTGAAGTGACCAGCTAATCAATCCCACATTGTTGCTACAGGGAGGCAAGGGTAGGGAGCTTCACACACAAAAAATATGCCAATGGCAAGGGAACAGCTTTAAGTAGCTTTCTGTTCTCAGCTCTCTCATTGGCTGTACTGCACAAGGGAGACTTCCCTGTTTCCCCACTTCCAGTGTCTGGTACCTCCAGTTTTGTGAGGGGGATGGGTGCTAAACTGACCCTGCCACTACATTCAGCAATAACAATCTGATGTGTAGAGACAGAAAATGACTTGAGAATAAAGAATCAAAGGTTTGATGCACACAAGAGAAAAGAAACATTAAATGAGTCTGTGAAATTTTATACCATTCATATTTATTCACCGTCACATGACATCAACCCTTGTTGTGAATCTACTTTAAAAAAAACTAAGACTGGGGTGTGAAGCTGTTAATTTACCAACAGATGCAGCATTCATTTGCTGCTTCATCAATATCTTGGCTTTCCATCAAGGAGTCGGGGCTAATTCTTCCTCCACGTTAGCTGGGCTCTGGAGAATGGAATCTGTCACCTATGTCAGATTAGATATGGTAGGAATGTGAAGTGAGGAATTCTCTGGTGATGCTACTAAACTGATTTCAGTTAACATCTTGGTTACATGTGATGCTCATCTCAAGAAGCTGCAGACTGGCATTTTTTCAGCACAGTTAATACACGTTTACACAGCAGTAAGTCCACAGAACAATTTCTCGGGTAAATGTGTATAGTAGTAAAGGAACTTAACGCATGAATACTTCAGCACTCTACCTCCAAGTATTATTTTCTTCTCGAACATGTACAATACCACCCAGTGAATGGTTCTGCTGTATTGCATAGCTAGTTATGGAGGGCACAAAACTAGCTGTCAATCAATCAATTAATCAATTTGCATATTTGTGCACAATCTTTGCATTTAAAAAATAAATACTCAAGGTAGCTTATTGTATTAATATTCATGCAAAACAGTTAAAAACAGATATCAGCCATAAAAATGTACAAGTACCACAGACAGATGTAACTAAAACACGCCTTTTAAAACTAAAAAACAAACAAACAAAATGTTTTCAGCTGATGCTTCAAGTCCTCATAAGAAGGAACTGTCCACAATGCAGAGGTGAGCATATTCCCTAATGCAGGAATGGCAGCTCATGCAGATTCCCACCAGTGGGCTTCTTGCAATGAGGTTTCCTCAACCAAATTTGGAGTACAAGTCAATATGTACAAATCCGCAAGGAATACGTATTAGCCCAAGCTGTGCAAGGCCTTAAAGGTTAACACCAGCATGATTCTATAGGTTCCAGAAGCATACTAGCATCCAAGGTAATTGGCACAAGATGTAAGCAGCCTGACCATCAGGTTTTGAACCAGTTGACGCTTCTGAACCATCTTCAAAGCAGCCCCATGTACAGTGCATTGCAGTAGTCCAAACTGGATGTTACCAAAGGCATGTATAACATATATGACATCTCCTTTTCCAGAAAAGATTGCAGCTGCTTCTGTCATCTGTACATCCAGAGTCAATGAGGTTTCTAAGAACACACCAAACCGCAAGCTTTCTTCTTGCTGTGGAGAAAGGTGGGGAATAAATGAAGAAAATAAATAATAAATATAGCTGAAGATGGGAGGTGGATAAAATTAGGTTGGTGAATGGTTAAAAAGGCAAGAATGTGGCAGGGAAAAGCAGAGGATATGGGGGTTGCCAGGAGGAGGAAAAGAGGAAACAGTGTGGGGAGAGGGATACAGGGGAAAGTGAGGTGCCAGTCCCACAAGTCCTTGAGAGCTCCCTACCATGCTAGTAGACCAGTGGCAGGCACCACACCATTGGGCCATAGTTTTCATAGGTAGACCCTGCTGAGGGGAGAGGGAAACCAGAAGACAACAGTGCAGATAAATGCAAGTTGGCTGTAGTTGACAAGAGGGGAGCCTATGGGGGCTTTCAGGAAAGGGAAAGAGGAAATAGTGGGGGAGGGGGAAATGAGATGCCTCCCTCAAGTCCTTGTGGGTTCCTACTTTTACAACTGATTTTGATGATATAGTTAAAACTATTGATTGAAAACAAGGGTATAGCCTACATTTCCTTGGCAATATAATTATGTGGTTCGTTTTATATGTTCCATTGTGTTTACATGTTTCATTGTGTTGCTTATCATTTTTCTATATACCACACTGTCATCCCTTTACCAGTGTTGTCTGTTTTTTTGTCATTTTAAAGAGCAAAACTATTTAAAAATAAATAATCAGTGACGTGTGGCAGGATTATCTCCTTTGTTTCTCTGAATCATCTCATGAACCTAAGACAAAAACAGTGAACTGCCTAGCCTTCATTTTTCCAGTCCCGGGGGGGGGGGGGGCGGTCAGGCTAGTTTATTTATTTA
The DNA here is from genome assembly GCF_029931775.1 of Euleptes europaea. Taxonomy (NCBI): domain Eukaryota; kingdom Metazoa; phylum Chordata; class Lepidosauria; order Squamata; family Sphaerodactylidae; genus Euleptes; species Euleptes europaea. Next base: position 29,650,834 of record NC_079320.1, on the reverse strand, counting down.
TTTATTTATTTTTATACCCTCACAAAAAAATTCCCAATACATAAGGACTACCTACATTTTACCATACATTGTTATTAGCATTTTAAGGGGAAAAATGGGAATGCAGGTCTCTTAGGTTGGGATATTCAAAGGACCATCTTTTCCTTTTTTTGGATGTGCTAATAATAGTACATAGGTTTAGACTGATGAATCCAAGAACTGAAGGATTAATTTCTCCCTCCCCTTACCACAAGGCCTTGAATCTGTACTATATAAATCAATTAAAGGTAAATGTAAGTGTATGATATTAACCATATGGTTTGGCATTGAGTCACAAAGTCCTTTGCTTCAAAAGAAAAGAGATGTGAGCATGTGCATTGCTGATGTTGCTATGGTTATTACATAAAACATGACCAGAACAAATACTCTCAATGGATTTCTTTCTTGCACTAATATTTTGAATATATCTATGAGTGTGCCATTAAATCTTGTTGAGAATATTGTCCTTCTCTGTTAAAATTGCTTTGCCTCCCCTCTAGTGAAATCTTCACTACTTACAAACCATAACTTATATTCAGTATGTTTTTTGTGAATACATTTCAGAGAGCTTCTGGTCTTTATCTCACACAAACGATATTGAGGACATGCTGCTTAATCTAGTGTATATTATACAACTTTGCCATGTAGAAAATAGAGCAACATGTAACAGCCCATTTCCTGAGGGACATCAGGTCAGTGGGGGGTTTTCAATTTTCATAGAACAAGAATCACATTTTGTTCCATGTGAATTTGAGAACCAGAACTTTTTTTATTATTATTTCCTGGCATATTGTATAATGTCAGTACCAATATTTCATCAAATGATATGAAAGTATAATAAACACTGTTTATGGCTTTTGTGCACACGCATGCGCACACACACAATAACTTTCATCTGAACTTTCTCCATATTCCATTTCCAAACTGTGCAGAAGTTTACGCAGAGCATTTAATCTACATGATTTGCTTTATGTACAGTCTTTGCCTTATGTCTGTCCAGACAACAGCTATCTTGTAAATATATATTACTTTCTTCTGTAGAAGATGAATCAGGATTGGCCTATATGAGAATGTTAGGCGGATTTATGTAATGCTATCTCAGCCGGCCCATAAAGACACAACAGAGAAATATGGTGCTTGGATACAATAATGAAGTATTGACACTCATGAAGGTTGAACTGCCAATCTCCTCTACAATTCAATCATATGACCATTCAGATCTGGACCAAAGACTGAAACATTTTGTTGCTTCAGCATTAGTCATTGAATTTATGCCAGAATGTGTTGTTAAATAAATGACTACCTCCCTTGCTATCCTGTTCAGGAGCACATAACAGTTGATTAAGGTTTTGATATGTTGACTGATACCTTGACTTGCTTGGGCAGTTCCTCTGCAGTTGTGTACGGAAAGGGGAATAGTTTGTCAAGACAGTAAAACACCTTCCTTCTAGTTTATTGCAAACACATAATGAGGTTACAGGGGACATATTTGCGAAGGGCTGCTCTATGATCAACTAATAGCCTCAAGTTCAGTCTCAATATAGAAGTTTCCTCCTGCCTTAAATTTGAGCCTCATATTAATCTTTTGGGATCTTGACATGAATTATTCACAGTGATTCGGTTAAGTTTTAATAGTCAGCCATTCACCACACTTCAGAGACCTACTGGATGTACAAGGATCCACTGTACCTTGACAGGAGCTGACCCATTTGACATTGCATTGATGAGCAGCTATATAAAATAATAAAAAGTGCATTTAACAGACAATTTGCAAGGAAATAGTTGAACATAGAACTGTTATTACTATTCCCTCTCCAGTGAGGTATTACTTATTATTAAACAGCAATACAGTTTGTGCCATTAATCCTGTAGTTCTCCATTAGCTCCAGAAATAATGCATCTTTAAGAAAGAGTGGGATATGTGTTCTCTTTCTCTCTCCCTCTCCCTCTCCCTCTCTCCCTCTCCCCCTCTCCCTCCCTCCCTCTCCCTCCCTCTCTCTAAGGGCAATGTAAGCTAGCATGACATGGTTGACTAGACGAACTGGTGCTAAGAAAAATAAATTAAAAGCTGAAAGGGAGTTACAAATGACTGTTAATATGTGTATATATTTAAAACGTGCCAGTTTTATTGCCCGATATTGGGAGCTGTGGCATCAGGTCAGTTTGTGGTATCAAGCACAAGGACATGGGTTTGTAATGATGAGCCAGTGGTCTATAGGTTTGTAGAAATGTAGGAGATGGCAACTTACAAGCAAGCAATGGCTGAATTTGAAAGATTTGAGTCTGTGTATGCATTCCATCCACTGAGCCATAGAAGGCCACTGAATCTGATAGCTAAAGACAGTGCCCTGAATTCTTCAGCTCCACATGACACAGAGATGCACCTATCTTTGCTACCATTTTAGTAACTTGGGACCTAGACTTGTATCATGTTTGCTTGGATGTCTTGGGTACCTCTTACTCAAATTATGGCCATTCTGTTAACTTAGAAATGGCATAATGTCCACAGAGAATGCTTATCATTTACTTTATATGAGCAAGGCATGGGTGTTTTTGTCCTTTGCTTCAAAAGGGGGTGAGGGCTGCATACAATTTGTCTGAAATTTGGTGGTGTGGGCATCTTTGGGGAGCACTACAATCCCTCTGAATTTTCCCCCCAATTTGGATTGAAAACCATGAAGGCCCATGGGATGGCGGTGCCTTCCACTGAAACCAATGGAAAATAATAACAAAATAGAATTAAGGAAATTAAACAACAATAACATAATAAACAATAATTAAACAAACCCATATGCAACAGCCCAATAAGGAAACAGTAAATTTTAGAATTAATGACAAAAGAAACAAAACAAAGTCCCATGCACAAGTCTACTCTTCACTGCTCATTATTTACAGTGAAAGGCCTCCCATATGGTATATTTACTTGTCCCACTTTTCCCCAGAGCTCCAGCCCCCGAGTTACTTCTGCTCCATTTGGGACTAACTCTGCTTTCAGTCATCTGGCATCAGTGCTTTATATTTTTGCTTGCTTTGAAATATAAAAGGTCTGATAATTTATAGGGGTTGAGAAATGGGAAGCCAAAACAAATCCCACTGAATTATCTACTTGGCTGTAACTTGTGTATCTTGAAAAGTGGCTTCGGGAGCAGGTGTTGCACAGATGGTGTCCCCAGCTCCTTCCATGGAAAGGTAACCAACTGTGTTTGCAGGTGTTTATGGATTGCCATACTGCTACCCTGGGAGCAAGAAATTCCCATATCTGAAGAGTATCTTCAGTTCAACAGAGCGCAGAAATTCAATTGAAAGGAGTTTTTTCTTAAAAAAAAAAGCTAGGCAGGAAAGAAGTATGCTTATGATCACAGTTTCATGGACTGTACACACAATGTTGAAAATGCATACAGTCTCCAGTAACAAGACAGAATGAAAGAACAGAAAAAAAAACATTATGAATTACCAAATATTTATATGGCACATTTTGAGAGCCCAAAGCAGCTCACGTGCATTATCTCTACAATCCTTACAACATCCATGATGAGATGAAAGAATAGCAGCTTACCAAAGGCTAGCAAGTCAGTCCATGGCTGAGGTGAGCTTTCATCTAGGGACTTCCTAGGCCATGGGTGCTATAGCCTCAGCTGTACCATTAAGGAAGTTGTCTTGTCTATCCTAAGATAAACTCTTTTTGTTGTATTGCTACTGTGATTAGGATGTATGACTCCAGTGGCAAGAGGCCCCTGCGAAACATGTGATGTACTGCTAGCAATCTAGAAACCAATAACTCCTAAGGGACCTAATGACTTTTAGTCTGTGTGGGATGTCTAGCTCCTCCTCAAGAACTTTCAGTTAGATGTGTGCAGTGAGTTCCATACCGAGGACTCAATTCCCAGAAATGCAGACACTGAATTTGGTTGGAAACATGGTGCATAGAGAGAGACCACTGCCTTTCCCATACTCCAACTCTGTACCTTCTAACTGGAACTTCCTCTTTTCTCCTTCCATGAAACAACTTGTATATCTTCTTTTACATTCCTCAATATCCATTATCATTATTTTTCCAGACTAGCTTGACTATATCTGTCATTTATTCCATAACTATTATCCATCCTTCCTACTCATCTGTGTCATTAAAGTCTTTGGGAGAATTGATAGGAAAGATTCCAAACAGTAACACAAACAGCACTGCAGCCACTTAGCTTGAAGAACAGGAGCTCAACAAAGAGGCAGACAGGCAAGGGCATTTGGTGGCTGAAGGAAGGCAAGTTTCTAGGCAGGCACCCAGTAGTAGGAGAACCTTGAGGTAGATTTATCTGGATGGGGGATGAGATTTGGAAAGCAGCAGGCGATCAGGAGAGCGCAGACTGCAAGGATCCTGGAATACTGGGAGGGGATGGACTATATAAGAGAATACTCCAAGTATGAAAATCAAACTAAGCCATTTTTCAGAAAGAGGAAAATGAACTAGTCCAAATCAGGAAAAGAAAGGGTTACAGGAATTGGTGTGGACAGTGAGGGCAGGCCTGAAGGAATTAATAAAAGGAGAAAGCTGGGCTAAGGAAAGGATAGGCATGAGTGGGTTGAGGAGCAAAGGAGAGTGAGCTGGAACAGAAAGAGAGCTGCAGAGGCAAAAGCTGGAAGGAGACAAGGAAACACAAATTCAAAGAAGAAAAGCCTGTGATCCTCAGGCCACGATTAGTTTGTCAAAAGATATATTTAATGTTTTTAATGTTTTGATGTTGAAATTGTATGTATTTTTATTAAAATATTTATCCCCCACCTGTCTTTATTTTGATGTTTTGATGTATGCCACCTTGGGGATACTTCCTGGGTGGAAAGGTAGCATAGAAATGTGTGAGTGTGTGTATACAATAGAGTAAGCCATTTGCTAGAAAGGCAGTGAAGGTCTGTCTTACAAGAGAAGGTGTATTGTTCTAGTTTTTCCTCTTTGTTTCTCATGGATGTGAATGTTAGACGGTTCTACTGAAGTATTTTAGGTCTGGCTTACACACTGAGGAGTTTGTGATGGTAGACCTCCCATCTTTGGAGGACTTTAAGCAGAGGTTGGATGGCCATCTGTCGGGAGTACTTTGATTGTGGGATCCTGCATGGTGGGGGGAGGGTTGGGGTCACTGGGGATGTGGGGGGGGGAGGTCGTTGTTAATTTCCTGCATTAGGCAGGGGATTGGACTAGATGACCCTGGTGGTCCCTTCCAACTCTATGATTGTATGACTGCTGAGTGGGCAAATAAACTGCAGCACTTCAGTAGCAGGATTCCAGTTTTGCCTTTAAAACTCCATGTAATTAGCAAAGTAGCACAGCAAATGAGGGTTTTTAAAACCCCTTTTCCTTGCTTACTGTGCCAGTTAACTGTCTGCAGGAAAGGTTTTTGGTAGAGATGAACAGTGGACAATGTAGTGCTCCATCTATAGTTAAATGTTTTGCACTTCATTGTACTACCTCAGCACCTTCTGATGTGTAAATCAGGACTTGAGAGCAATCCTAAGGAGTTCTACTCAGAGGTAGGTCCCATAATATTTCAGGGGGCTAAATCCCAAGAAGTTGCCATTAGGATTCCAGGTTTAGACTTTTAGTGTGAGGAGACTTCCACCCTCATAGCTGTGGGTTAAACTAGACATTGTGGCATCCTTGGATTTGACCCATGGACACCAATATCATTTTAGAGATGAATTTGTCCATTTAAAAATATTCCAATGGTCCAATTATGATTAGACTTTTCGTATGGCAGGGCCATGTGTAGTGGTTAAGAGCCAGTGTGGAGTAGTGGTTAAAAGCGGTGGACTCTAATCTGGAGAATCGGGTTTGATTCCCCACTAGGGCTGTTGAAAAAAAATGCTGTAAAATTCGGATTTGGCAAAATTTGCCCCGTTTTTATTCAGGAAATGCCGAAGTTCGAACTCCCCAGATTCGGATCCAAGGAATTCGGCACTAAGTTCGGGAAAAAATTCGGCCGTTAAAACCCATTAAAAACACATTCATGCCTTTCCGTGGCTCCAGGGGGGGCATGTTTGGAGGTAGAGGTCCCAAACTTTCAGTGTAGCTTGAGGAGACCATTCCTGAAAGAACCCCCAAGTTTTGTGAAGATTGGGTCAGGGGGTCCCGACTTATGGGGCCCGGAAGGGGTCCCCCCATCTGCCCATTGGAATAAAGCGATTAAGAACACATTCGCGGCTATCCACGGCTCCGGGGGGCATTTTTTGAGGTAGAAGTCCCAAAATTTCAATGTAGCTTTAGGGGACCCTTCTTGCAAGAATCCCCAAGTGTTGTTAAGATTGGGTCAGGGGGTCCAAAGTTATGGAGCCCGGAAGGGGTCCCCCATCCTTAATGTGCATCTTTATTCCATTTACAGCACAGTCGCGGCTTTCCATGGCTCCGGGGGGGGGGGTTTGGAGGTAGAGGTCCCAAAATCTCAGTGTAGCTTGAGGGGACCCTTCTTGCAAGAACCCCCAAGATTGGGTCTGGGGGTCTTGACGTATGCCCCCCATCTGATGTAACTACGCCAAAAGTGCATCCAACAAGGCTCAAAGCGTAAGTAAATAGCGTAATTAGCATGGGTAATGTATCTTTTCATTACAACACAGCCAAAGTGCATCTCATAAGTCTACTAGCGTAAGTGCAACCTGCACCAATTGCGTAACTTCAGTATTGATAGATTTCAATGCTGCTGGATTCAAATCTTCCACAGCAAGAATCACACTCGCAAAGAATTCAAGCCCCCCCAGGACAGGTAACCCTCCCTAATCACAATCCACAGAGGCAATCAAGCCCACCTTCCAGCAGAACACCCTCCTTTGGCTTCCCCCCCCTCTCTCTCTCACACACACACACAGAATCTCTCCCCCCCACATACACACACACAGGAAAAAAAATTATAGAGAAAAGCCCCAAAATGGGTCTTACTGTGGATGTCTTCTCTTCCATCAGGAGCAGGGACTGGGAGTCAGGACTCAGGAGTAATCCAATACGATTCCATTTATGCACGGGAGGTTTTGCCTTGGATTTGCTGCTCTCTAGATGCACAGGATCGCCTGCTCCCAATCATTCCAGTGGGTGGATGGGGGGGACCCCATAACTTCGGGCCCCCTGACCCAATCTTCACAAAACTTGGGGGTTCTTTCAAGAACGGTCCCCTCAAGCTACACTGAGATTTTGGGACCTCTACCTCCAAAAATGCCCCCCACTGGAGCCATGGAAAGCCACGACTGTGCTGTAAATGGAATAAAGATGCACATTAAGGATGGGGGACCCTTTCCGGGCCCCATAACTTTGGACCCCCTGACCCAATCTTCACAAAACCTGGGGGTTCTTGCAAGAAGGGTCCCCTCAAGCTACACTGAAATTTTCAGACCTCTACCTCCAAACATGGCCCCCCAGAGCCACGGAAAGGCGTGAATATGCACACACACACACACACACCACGGGGATCTTTTTCTCACACAAACAGACACTCTCTCTTTCTCTCCCCAGGCTGTGCAGCAGCTGGGCTCATGCACTCAACCACAACTGATTGGCCAGAAGAAGACCCAGCTTGGCCACCGACTGGCCGCGGGAGAATGCTGCTAGTTGCTTACTAACTGACGGTTATGCTGATGATTCGGAGCCCTGAATTTGCTGAATTTATTCAGCAATTACCCCGAACTCGCTAAATTCGGCTCATCGCTTTCCCACCTTTTTTGGAATTCAGTTCCATCTGAACTGAAAACTGCCGAATCGGGGGAAATTTGGCTGTTTTTTGTTTCGAGATGAACCGAATCGACAGCCCCATAAATCCCCACTCCTCCACATGAAGCCTGCTGGGTGACCTTGGGCTAGTCACAGTTCTCTCCGAACTTCTCAGCCCCACTTAACTCACAAGGTGCCTGTTGTGGGGAGAGGAAGAGAAGGAGATTGTAAAATGGATTGAGACTCTTAAAGGTTGAGAAAATCGGGGTATTCCCATCTGCATGCCTTTTTATGTGCCAAAGCAGCCCCTCATAGCTGTTTTGGCACTTTAAAAAGGTGCAGGGGGGACAAGATCACCTGGTCTCGCAGTGCCAGGAGTCCACTTAGAATTGAAATGCTGGGTTCATCTCTAAAATGGTGTCAGCTGTAACATCTAGTTTGGCCCTGAGAAGCTGGGCTGTGCCCTCACTTTCCTCTGCCATGACAACCCCAAGGTGTCACTCTGTAAGCCTGACATATTACACATGTTGGACCCACTCAGCTCTCTTGAAAGCAAAACAAGTATTCCAGAAATTATTGAGGTAGAAGTAATTAATAAGCCCAAGGTGTAAAAGAGACACCTTTTACCTTTTCACGTATATGCATTTATTCATGTAAATTGTCAAGGGTATCCTGGATATAAATTGAGGTGGAACTGAGCCACATAATGAATTTGTGTAAGAAGTAAAAAATATCCCAAAGATCTGACAGCCTTATAAAAGTATTCCCACCATGGCACAATCTTTTAGAAAAAGAATAAATCATGCTCTATCTTTTTGTAAATTGACCTGTAACTTACTGGCAGCAAATCAATAGGGTACAAATGAAAAATAATAATGCAATAACAATGCTGGGTATTGTCTTGAGCCAAGATAAAACTAGTACAGTGATCAATGTGAGATAGATTCAGTGCTGCTACTTCTTAAAAAAGAAATGACAATGTAACTAATCCATATTAAGACATCATTGTTAAAAATAAATTTAGCTTTTAAAAAGAAAAAGAAACTAAATATTTATCCATTTGGATTCATGTCTAACAGGTTGATCTTTTTATATATCTATAGTTTACATAATAGCGCTGTCATGTTTTGTTTTTGTTTGAAACACTTTTGAGAATGGCAGTTATTCATTAAATCATTTGTCTGACTGTATAACAACTAAAGGTAGTTACTTGTAACTTGTTAGTTACACTCAGCCCAAGTCAGGTCCTGCATTTTCTTTAGTGTGTATAGATGAAGGGTGGGGTTTTTGTGTGTGTGTGTGTGGGCTGACTTTCCCAATCATTGAAATGAATAAAAAAGCAACACATTTCCCATTAATGGAGAGGATTACCCCCTCGTTTTCAGGTCCATCAAGGGAGGGTGTGCTGGCTAGATGCCAACTCCCGGGTATCAGCTCACAGAGTCTCTGAATTACAGCTACAAGCAGCGTGGAGAGTTTAGAGCAGTGTCAGAAATTCAGTCCTTTCGTCAAAGCCACAAATCAGAGACCAGTACTTGCCAGATCAGCGTCACACTTCATTGTCCAGATAGTCAGTCCAATGTCAAGGGTCACGGAGAGTCAGAGGTCCAAGTAGCCAGTCCAAGATCTCAGGTCACAGAGAGTCATTCAGGTGTAGGAGTCAGCATATTACCGAGATACGCACTGCATTGCTTCCTCATCTCTGGGCTGTTCAGCTGAGGCTTTTTTGGCATATTGATTCCATGTCAGTCCTCCTCCTGTGAGGATTCGCTGTTCTGCTGCTGTTCCAGCACTTGCCGGTAGGCTTCCAGCCGGGCACTATGTCTTTTAGCCACCAGTGCCTTTCTCTGCTGTTGCCTCCACCTGTCAGCCTTTGATGCTGCCTCAGTAGCTTGAGGGCTCACAGTTGGGCCACTGGGTCCAGGCTCTGAGCAGGACGGGGTGGTTCTGCCATGGCTTCTGACTGCAAGTCCTGTGCCTCCTCTGGAGAGCCACCAGTTTCAGGGCTGTCAGCCTCCTCGCAAGGCTGTGCTGAGTCAGGCCCCACTTCAGGCTGCGAGGTCAGAGGCAGCTCCATTGGGGCTGAATTTTCCTGGTAGAGTTCCTCCTCTGCGGAGGACCCATTCTCCAGGGACTGCCCCATGGCAGAGCAGCAGGGTGATAGTGGAACAAATTCTAGGGATTCAGAGAGCCAGCTGAGGAATAGTAGCAGTTGTTCAAATCAAATCAATTCTGAATGGGATTGAATTCCCAAGAAGGAATCTTTGTGGCTGCTCTCATGGCAGTTCTTGGCAGCCTTATATCTTTGTTATAATTAATCACACTGAGAGAAAGTTCTCCACCTCTCATAGAACTAGAATTTAGTGTGACCCACTGTAGGGTTGCCAGCTCCAGGAGGGGCCTGATGTTCTCCTGGAATTAAAGACCTATCCATGGAGAATATCAATGGCAATTGGCCAAATAAATCTTCCATGTGCAGAAGTAATATACCTCTGACTAACAAGGGCTCAAGGCAAAACAACTGAAAGCTATTGTCTTCATGCCCTCCTTGTAACTTTCCCAAAGGTATCTGGCTGACCACTATTGGTAACAAAATTTTAGGTTAGATGGGATTTTGGACAGATTGTATATGATAGTTTCTTATTCTTAAGAAATTGGACTTTATATTAGATACCTGCATAAAATATTGTTCCATATAAAGTTTAATTTCCCCATTTTTCATTCTACCTCTCATTAGTCTTTGGGTTTCATAGTTCTGCTTTTCTGTTCCTGAGAATTTAAGCTAGCCACCAAACAAGACAAAATAACCAAATATGATAAATCTCTTTTTCAGTGATTCTAAAATTAATAGCTCACGATGTGAAGGCTTTTATTTAAAGATTCTAATATTTCCCAGGACATCATCACTTTAAAATGAACTGTGAAATTGTGTAAACCTAGTTGTAGCTTCATATTAATTTAGATTAAAGATTCTTGAGGGCTCCAGAGCTTTGTATTTATTAGAAAATAATTACTTGCCGCAAAACAATCTATCAAAACCTCTCAAATAAACCCGCACAATTCACAAGAGCCAGCTCTCGCTTCTTTGAAGCTTACTGGAAAACTTTCTGGCCATTAGTGGAAGTATTGGTCCCATGAACGTTTGTCTTTGAGCTGGAATAGATTAATCATAAATTAGTTCACATAATAATATTCAGGTTCATTGAACTCATACTGTTGTGAATTGCTAGAGCCAGTATTTTGAAACAGTTCTTAAGAACCACTGAGCTTCCTCGGAAGCTTTCTAGAGGTACCTCAATAGGGACTTAACTACACTTTACAAAAAACTTGGGGTCATGTTACAGGGACTTGCAATCAGAATTGAGTTGTGAGTTTCCTGCTGGTAATTCATTTCCCAGGCTTGCCTGGAATTGATTGGATCAGGACTATGGCGTGCAGGGAGAATTTACTTTCTGATGCAGCAGAGGGAGAAATATTTGCCAAAACGTGGTACTGTTGTGGCAGTCATGTAACTTGAAGTAATATTAACTGTTGCTGCAACACTCTAACAATACCCCAAAATTTTGTGGTTTTACCATAGAGATTTTGGAGATTCCTAGAGTGTCATGTTGATATATGATGTGACTTTTTGTTCCATGACCATAAGTGACATTGTGGCATCACACAACACCAAGCTCCATCCCAAAAGCTCCTAAAAATTGTTAGCCCTCAGCTGGCAACCCTACTCCCTCCAAACTGTTTTCCTGACCTGAAATGGCCTCAAGGGTTGCTATTTGCTACACTGGGGGAAGTTGAGTGCATCCCAGCTGTACCTATATATCTCCCAATGAGACAAATGGAATCCCCCAGAGCTGTTTGAAGTTGAGAAAATGGCATGGGGGTGGAGAGGCATAAGTACCTTCTCCCTGTATGCCTGTAGTTGAGATTCTAGTGGGGACTTGCAACTGATGTTCTCAAGGTGACTCAATAATTTTTTAATGTGCAGTTAGGCTCTAAGAAAATCAGTAATAGTGAGCATGACGTTCTGAAAGACAAGTCCATTATTATTGTTATTATACAAATGTCAGTTGCAGGGTACTACCGGCTATATTCAATTAATAGAGAATCATAGAATCATAGAGCTGGAAGGGACCTCTAGGGTCATCCAGTCCAATCCCCTGCACAATGCAGAAAATCCACAACCACCTCCCCCCACCCCACACACACACCTCCAGTGACCCCTGCTCCATGCCCAGAAGATGGCGAAAAAAACCTCCAGGATCCCTGGCCAAATTGGTGTCATGAGTCAACCTGCTGTAACTTCTTCAGAGGAAGAGGAAATAGAGGAAGAAGGCAGGGTGAGAAGCAACAGACAGAAGGCAGCGAGGAGTAGTCGCAGATAGAGGAAGCCTCACTGGGTCTGCAGCCTTGCAGCTCAGGGGATCAGGCTGGGCCAGAGCCCAGCCACAGTCAGCATCACCAGAAGGTTCACCAAGGCCACTGGAATGGAGGTGCAGAAGGGTCAGAGTGGAGATACAAAGCAGGCAACAAAATGTGAGGCTACAGGCCCAGCTTAACTCACTAGCTGACAATAGCAATGAGGCTGATATGCTCCACCAGAGAAGGAATGGAGTTCAGCCAAGAGTAGATGCCATAGTGTCTGCCTTCTGAAGCTGTCATTTTTTTTTTACAGATGAACTGATCTCTGTAATCTGGTGACCAGTTATAATTCTGGGAGAACTCCATGCACCACCTGGAGGTTGCAACCTTAACTGGGAAAGTGAGATCCTCCTTGAATACTCTCCTTTAGCCTTCTTTAAAAACTAGGGTTGTCAACCTCCAGGTGGTGGTTGGAGATCTCCCACTATTACAACTGATCTCCTGGTGACAGAGATCAGTTCAGCTGGGGAAAATGGCTGCTTTGGCCATTGGACTCTATGGCATTGAAGTCCCTCCCCACTCCAAACCCTGTTCTCAGGCTCCACCCCCAAAATCTCCAGGTATTTCCCAACCCAGAGCTGGCAACCATATTAAAAACAGTGTGGCAAGCCACACATGTTTTCCTTCACACAAGAAGCAAAAACCAAATGGCAATTTTCAGGCTAAAAACAGTAGAAATTCAAAATCATCCCTACTCTATAATTAGGGCATGAGCTTTCAAAGGTCAAAGTCTGCTTCATTACATGTAAGGGGGCTGCTTAGTAATCTCATGTCACAATAACAGCGCAGTCATGAGCAGAGTTGACTTCAATGGGCTTAAAAGAGCATAAAAGGTCTTAGGACTGTGTTAGTCCTTTCATGCTACAAGTCTCTTTGATTTTGCCACAATAGATTAACATGGAATATAGTACACTAGACACATCTTATGTTATTAACAATGGTTTATTCATATTGCATAGCCTCTGGGCTTAATAAACATGGGCTCCTATGGAATCCTATAATTAAGGACAATCATTATTTCTGTGCCCAAGGGGAAAGAATTATTTCAAGCAACAAGCTTAATTTCTTCTTATTAAATGCTTAAAATCAGGTCTTCACAATTAAGCTGTTGGCAATCCTGACTATGGCTGTTATTGCTGCTGGTAAGAACTTTGTCATACCCTGACCAAGTAATGGAGATGCTTGTGAGTGTGAACCATTGAAATCTTGGGTGCACATATTGTGTAAAGGTAAAGGTGTGCAAGCACCGGGTCATTCCTGACCTATGGGGTGACGTCACATCCCAACGTTTACTAGGCAGACTGTTTATGGGGTGGTTTGCCAGTGCCTTTCCCAGTCATCTTCCCTTTACCCCCAGCAAGCTGGGTACTCATTTTACCGACCTCGGAAGGATGGAAGGCTAAGTCAACCTTGAGCCGGCTACCTGAAACCAACTTCTGTCTGGATCGAACTCAGGTCATGAGCAGAGCTTGGATTGCAGTACTGCAGCTTACCACTCTGCCCCATGGGGCTTCTTCACATATTGTGTAGTCCCATTTAAACATATATTTATTGCTATGTAGCTGATCGGTGTAAAAGCTGCTAGTTAAAACAGGATATGCATTTATTTTACTTTATTTAGAAAATGTATCTCTTCAGAGCCCTGCTCGAGGCAGCTCACAACTAAAATAATACAATAAAACAAGACATTAAAAACAAGCCAGGACATAAAAAGCATAAAATAAACACTGAGTAGCCTATAGGTCTCAGAGTCTGTTTTGAGTGCAAGCAGACTAAAGTGATATTCATAAAATTGTCTTCATTCTGGAAGCAGACCATTAAAAAGACAGAAGGCTTCAGTTAAAAGTCTGAGAAAAGCAAAGGTTTAATTTGGCACCTAAACAGAAGTAGGGAAGGAAGGCAGCATGGGGTAGCCCAATCTCAGATCTTGGAAGCTAATCCGGGACTTTACTTGGAAGGGAGACCACCAAGGAAGACTCTGCAGAGGAAGACAATGGCAAACCACCCCTGCTTCTCACTTGCCTTGAAAACCCCCTGATGAGGTTACCAGAAATCAGCTATGACTTGACGGCACTCTACACACACAAAGGGAAGTAATTTAGGTGCCAGGCAGTCCAATGGTGAAGCACCCACCTCACCTCTGCAGACAGAGGCACAAAGAGCAAGGTTCACAAGGAAGTTCTTAATTGGCACACTGGACACTAGGGCTGTTGAAAAAAAATTTCGGTACAGTTCGGCTTCGGAAAAATTCGGCCCTTTTAAATTCGGGCCATGCTGAAGTCTGAACTCCCCCGCTTCGGATCCCGGAAATTTGGGCGAGATCTGGAGTTCGGGGGAAAAATTGGCCCCCCTGCTGGCCTTCACGGGGCTTCCATGAAGGCGCGCGGGGGGCTCTTTAAACAGATCTGCACCTTCCAGCTGGGAGGCACAGATCTGTTTAAAGGGCCCCCAGCGCGCCTTCAGGGAAGCCCCCTGAAGGCGCACGGGGTGTGTGTGGAACAGATCTGTGCCTCCCAGCCGGGAGGCACAGGTCTGTTTAAAGGGCCCCCCGAGCACCTTCAGGGAAGCCCCCTGAATGCGTGCGGGGGGGAACAGATCCCGTGCCAGGATCACCCGGGAGATTGGGGTGATCCATCCGAACCGCAAAACCGCTGAACAAGGGGAAGTTCAGCGGTTTTGCGGTTTGGGTGGAACCGAATCGACAGCCCTACTGGACACTACAGGAGGAGGTAGTTCTCTTCCAGTACACTCCCATACATCAGCTGCATTCTTCAGACAGTCGTCTTCTTTTGGTGCCCTGTTTTAGAATTGTGCATTTTGCAACTGCAACTGATACGTGTGGTGGACGGACAGAAGTCCAGCCCCTTTCTGTCAGTCAGCAGTCTCCTGTATGCCTGTTTGATGTGTGTGTGCAGAGCAACTAACAACCAGTCAGAGCCCACGGATGGCTAGGAATGGCAGATGGGAGGGGGGAGTATTAGTGAGGAGAGAATGATCTCAGAAGACTATAGGCCTCAGAGTCTGCTCTGAGTGCAGGCAGGCTACATCAGTGAATGTTTGGAGGGAGGGTTTGAGCTTACAGAGGGGTAGGTTGATAATCATGAGACTTTGGAAGGCTCAGACAATGTCTTTTGTGATAAAGCAAACTAGCACAGTGAATGCTTGAGGAAGAGACTGTAGTTGTCTCAAAGCCCAGTTTCTGAGGGAATTTGGATGATAATATGTAGTTCTGAGAGAAGCTCGCATTTATACTAAGAGAATTCTGAAAGTGAGGGAAGGCCAATCTATACTTCACAAATAAAGCCAGGCTGTTAATTGTTCTGTGCACCTAAGAGTTAACATCTGAAACGTTATAACTTAATGTACTCAACAAACGTTGTGTGCTATCTGTAGTTTTAAGCCTCATTGCTGAACCTCGTTATTTCTCCTATCTGTGTTAGTGAATAAACGTTACTTTTAAAATTCTGTTTCCCTGATGTCTTATACAGTATTTATTCCAATGCAATACTGGGTTTATGCAATAAGTGCATTTGGGAGGCCATTTTGGTTCATTCTGTTAGGAGATGGTTGGGTAGAGACCACTCTGGTTTAACTAAGGAGCATGCTACCTCTGTTTAAAAAGCATTTGAAACCCCATCCTTCACATGAGGACACAGACCATTTCTGTGGTAGGTCCAGTCCTTTGGAATGCCTTAACAGAGTGGATGCAGAAGAAGCCTTAACTTCCAGCATTCAGAAAGGCTTCTAAACGGTTTTACTTCAGACAGCATTTGATGGAGAGCTGTTTTGGTCAATCCATTTTTTTCTTGTGTTTTCATTTGGTTGATGGACCAGTCTATCAGCACAATTTAGCAAACAGCAACCCTCCCCCGGGCCATTTCAGAATGGCAGAAGCCTCTGACCCTTCCACTAGCCCAGTCCCTATCCAAATTGGGACTTCAAGCACTTTAGGATGGAGTGCTCAAGGGAAGTCACACCTGCTGTCTGGCTGCGAGTTCTCCGTGGTGTTCCCATGTCAGTTATGACAACTTGTTAACACTGATCATATTTTGGGTTAGATTCTGGCCCAAGTTATAGGACAAGCAACAAAGTTCAGAATTTTTCCCTTCCCTTTTAGGCTTGGAAAGAAAGGAATGATAAAGATGGGATAAGATGTGGAAATTGAAATTGTTCAAGACTTTCTATTCCTTGGCTCCACCATCAACCAAAAGGGAGACTGCAGCCAAGAAATCAGAAGGAGATTGAGACTGGGAAGGTTAGCCATAAAGGAGCTAGAAAATATTTTGAAGTGTAAGGATGTGTCACTGGCCACCAAGACTAGATTAATTCGTATTCGTATTCCCTATTACTATGTATGGGTGTGAAAGCTGGACAGTGAAGAAAGCTGATAGGAAGAAAATAGATTCCTTTGAAATGTGGTGTTGGAGGAGAGTGTTATGGATTCCATGGACTGCCCCCCCCCAAAAAACAAATCAGTGGGTTATAGATCAAATTAAGCCTGAACTGACCCTAGAAGCTAAAATGACTAAACTGAGGCTATCGTATTTTGGTCACGTCATGAGATGACAAGAGTCACTGGAAAAGACAGTCATGCTAGGAAAAGTTGAAGGCAGCAGGAAAAGAGGAAGACCCAACAAGAGATGGATTGACTCAATAAAGGAAGCCACAGCCTTCAATTTGCAAGATCTGAGCAAGGCTGTCAAAGACAGGACATTTTGGAGGACTTTCATTCACAGGGTCGCCATGAGTCGGAAGCGACGTGACGGCACTTAACACACACACACAAGATGAGGAAACAAACTGGGCAATGGGGAAGAGGAAGGGGTCCAGGTTCCTGGAAAAATAAGGTAAATGAGGGGAATTTTACAGGCAAGAGGGTACATTTGGAGGCAGTGTTGGCCTGATCAGAAAAGAGGAGCTTTGGCATAGGGCTGTTGAAATTTTTTTTGGGTAAATTCGGATTCGGCAAAATTGGGCCCGTTTTGATTCAGGAAATGCCGAACTCCAAACTCCCCCGATTCGGATCCATGGAATTCGGCACCAAGTTCAGAGTTCGGGGAAAATTCGGCCGAATAAAGCCATTAAAAACACATTTGCACCTTTCTGTGGCTCCAGGGGGGCATTTTTGGAGGTAGAGGTCCCAAAATTTCAGCGTAGCTTGAGGAGACCCTTCTTGCAAGAACCCCCAAGTTTTGTAAAGATTGGGTCAGAGGGTCCTGACATATGGGGCCCGGAAGGGATCCCCCCAAAATCACCCACAGGAATAAAGGCATTAAAAACACACTCGTGCCTTTCTGCAGCTCTGGGGGGCATGTTTGGAGGTAGAGGTCCCAAAATCTCAGCGTAGCAAGAACCTCCAAGTTTTGTGAAGATTGGGTCAGGGCCCCCCAAGTTATGGGGCCTGGAAGGGGTCCCCCCATCTGCCCATTGGAATAAAGCCATTAAAAGGGATGTACTAAAATGAATGACAAGTCAGCCCATTGGAAGCAATGGGAGAGGCTGCCCAGCCCATTGAAGATAATGGGAGAGGAGATTGTCAGTTGACTTGCATTGACTCCACTGAAATACATTACAGGGGATGTACTAAAACTAATGACAGGCTAGCCCATTCGAAACAACAGGAGCAGCTGCACAGCCCATTGGAAACAATAGGAACCAGCCAGAGAGAGACTCACTGACCCACGGTTAACTCCACACGAAGTTGGCAACCAGTGAAAACAGTAGTTTTCACAGTGAAAACAATCCCACACAGAGGCAATCAAGCCCACCCCCCAGCAGAACAGGTAAACCCACCCACCCCTTTGGCTTCCCCCCCCCTCTCTCTCACACACACACAGAATCTCCCCCCCCCACATACACACACACACAGGGAAAAAATTATAGAGAATTATAGAGAAAAGCCCCAAAATGGGTTTTACTGTGGATGTCTTCTTCTCTTCTATCAGGAGCAGGGACTGGGAGGACTCAGGAATAATCCTATCCAATACGATTCTAGCAGACTCACACACACATACTTTCTGGCACGGGAGGTTTTGCCTTGGATTTGCCACTCTCCAGATGCACATTAAGGATTGCCTGCTCCCATTCATTCCAATGGGTGGGTTGGGGGGGACCACATAACTCGGGATTAATTGCCTTTTAGTCATACCCCCGGGCCGGGGTAATGGTATGGCCCAATTCGAATGTGTTTTTAAAGGCTGTAATGGGCAGATGGGAGGGGGGAACCCTTCCGGGGCCCATAACTTGGGACCCCCTGCCCCAATCATCACCAAACATGGGGGTTCTTGCAAGAAGGGTCACCTCAAGCTATGCCGAAGGTTTGGGGCCTCTACCTCCAAAAATGCCCCCCAGAGCCATGGAAAGGTGTGAATGTGTTTTTAATGCCTTTATTCCTGTGGGCGATTTTGGGGGGACCCCTTCCAGGCCCCATAACTCAGGACCACCTGCCCCAATCGTCACCAAATTTGGGGGTCTTGCAAGGTTCAGCTCAAGCTACGCTGAAAGTTTGGGACCTCTACCTCCAAACATGCCCCCCCCAGAGCAGCGGAAAGGCGTGAATGTGTTTTTAATGCCTTTATGGTTATGCTGCTGCTTCGGAGCCCCCGAATTTGCCAAATTTATTCGGTGATCACCCCGAACTCTCCGAATTTGGCTTGTTGTTTTCCCACCTTTTAAAAATTCGGTTCCATCTGAACTAGAAACCGCCGAATCGGGGAAAATTCAGCTGTTTTTCGGTTCAGGATGAACCGAATAGACAGCCCTACTTTGGCAGTCAATTCAATGGACTATATGGGATATTGAGGGCAGTAAGTCTAAGTTGGAGAAACCTTTATTTGGGGGATGCTTTTTTATATAATAATTTTTTATTTTTCCATACAATCATGCATTTCATTACACATTATAAAAAAAAAACTAATTCTTTGACTTCCCCTCCCCCCTCCTCTGATCTTTTAATTAACTTTTTTTCTCTTTGTATTGTTTTTCTAATTCAATTATAACAAAACCATCAGTACTCAATACATCCGTTCTGAATTAGATCAAAATACATTTGTTAATATCACATTTAAGTTCATCTCTGCAATAATTAATACATGCCTCCCATTCTTTTGCCAATTCATTATCATCCTTTTGATTTACCGACACCGTAAGTTTTGCCATTTCTACTAATTCCATCATTTTTTCAATCCACTCCGGTTTGTTTGGTATATCTGTCATTTTCCATCTCCTAGCATATACCATTCTGGCGGCAATAGTAGCATACATCAAAAAAGGCCTCTGGTTCACTATAGTATCAGGTATTATACTCAATAGCATCATTTCTGTTGTTTTAGGGATATTTTGTTGTAATATCAGCCTTAATTCATTATAAATCATGTCCCAATAATTCTTAGCCTTCTCACATAGCCACCAAACATGATGAAAAGAACCCACTTCTTTTTGACATTTCCAACAGTTCGGTGACGTATTACCATACATTTTGGCTAATTTCTTTGGTGTTAAATACCATCTATAAATCATTTTATAAATGCTCTCTCTCATAGATTGTGAATATATATATTTCATATCCTTTAACCAAAGTCTTTCCCACTTGTGCATATGTATATCATGACCCAAAGTTTGTGCCCAAGTTATCATTGTTGGTTTAACCAAGTCTTGTTCAGTATACAGAGTCAATAACATCTTATATATCTTGGATATTAAATGTTCATTGTTATCTAACAGCATTCGTTGAAAAAATGATTTATCTTTTGTAAAACCCAGCCTCATATCTTGAATAAACACAGATTGTAATTGATGATATTGGAGCCAGGTAATCTGTTCCTTGATTTCACTATATTCCTTTAATGCACATTTATTATCCTTCCATACCAATAAATCTTGATAAGTAAGAAATTGTGCTGGTCTCAGTGGTTTCAATGTCAGCATCTCTTGTGTAGAGATCCATAGTGGTGGTGTAGGTTCCAAAAGATGTTTATATTTTAGCCAAGTTTTTATTAATGAAGATTTAACAACATGATGCTGAAAGATCTTGTGTATTTTTAATTTGTCATACCATAGATAACCATGCCATCCATATCTATTGTTAAATTCTTCTAGGTCCAACAATCTATTATTTTTCAGTTGTATCCAATCTTTTAGCCAAACTAATACTGCTGCTTCTGCATATAGTTTGAAGTTTGGTAAGGCAAATCCTCCTCTTTCTTTGGTATCAACCAGCTATTTGTAGGCAATTCTAGGCTTTTTCCCTTGCCATATAAAGTTAAGCAAGTCTTTTCTCCAAACATCGAAGTATTTGGCATGCTCCACTATTGGCAAATTCTGAAGTAAAAAAAGTAGTCTTGGCAAAATATTCATTTGTGTTACTGATATACGGCCCAGTAATGAAATATTTTTATTGGACCAAATTATCATATCTCTTTTAACAGAATTCCAAAGTTTCACATAATTATTCTCCAAGAGATCTTTATTTTTATTTGTAATCCATATACCCAGGTATTTCACTTTGTTTGTTTTTTCCCAGCCAGTCGTGACCAAAAAATTTGTTTGTTCTTCCCTAGAAAGATTTTTAAATAAAACATGAGTCTTATCTTTATTAACCTTAAAACCAGATATTTCCCCATAGTTCTTCAATAATTCCAATAAGTAAGGTGCGGATTGGATTGGATCCGACAATAGAATCAATAAGTCATCTGCAAAGGCCCTCAATTTAAACACTTGTTTATTAACTTTCAATCCCTAAATTGCTTCTGTTTCCCGAATCTTACAACACAGGGTTTCCAAGGTCAAAATAAACAACAAAGGTGATAGTGGGCATCCTTGTCTGGTTCCCTTTATTTGGGGGATGCTAATGTGACAGGCTGGTTTGTGGCTAAAGAAACAACTGGGTTCTTGATTAGTGATCTGATGCTCAGATTCTGGGTAAAGTGAAGCTTTTTCCAGGGACCACCACTGTGCTCCAGTTAGTATGATGGAACTAAGTATGGTCCTGCCATATCCATTGGCTCCCTGCCTTCTGACTTGGAAATGGCCAAACCCACATAAATGCTTACGAATGAAGGATTCTAATTTGTAACAGGTCACTGAACACAAAAATGCACAAGGTAAGCCAATGGCAGAAGCAACACAAACTGTACAGTGTAGTGAAGTTACACAGAGAATTGAACAAGGCATTGGAAATGTGTGGTTTTATTCTTTATATCCACATAATGGTTCCATAATACCCTTTAAATACTATAATAATGCATTGAGTAAATTGCATTAAATCTGACTTTCTGTTTGACCTGAGCTGCAACATGATGTAGCAAAAGGAAGGTTTTTGGGGAGAGAATGTTATTGATACAGACAAGTTCTTACAAACTTACTTTTACTGAAAGCTTAGAGGTAAGATATGATCTGTGAATCAGCTTGCTACATTTTGGATCAAACAATTACAATGGATTAATATACATATTAGATAAATATCAATATTAAATATCAAATAAGTAGGATATGATGAAATAATAGGAAGTACAGATTGTTGTTGCACATACTATTTGGAAAGCTGACAAGAATTTCAAACAAGGTTACCCAAACTGTGTACATTCACCTGGTAATCCTCTTTGTTGCTTACTCACACTCACCTCTGCTTACACCATACCATTGCTGAGTTAGTAGGCCCACTCCTCCAAAAAGCTATGCTCACCTTGAGCTCCTGGGAGCAATAATAGATCATGGCTCCAGGGAAACCAACACATGTTTTTGCACTGGCATTGATAATGGTCAATAGATCACCCACTGATCCTTGATGTGGGTTGTCAGAACTATATTGTAGACAGATTTTTATGGTAGGCCAGTGTAGCTTATTATTTTAACTCAAGAAATGCAGGCACACCAAAGTCATACAAGCATACTTTCCCTATCTGCAATAAAAATAAATAAGTTGCTGCCTTCTGTCTCTAAGGAAGCTCTAAAAATTATAAATCAGTTTCTCCCTCCCAATTCTTTCTCTTCCCCCTTTAAAACAAAACCTGGAGGTTTTTATAGCAGCTTAGTATAATTAGACGTATGAATAAATTCAAAGGCTGAACTGAGGTGTGACAGGAAAGTGTCTAGCTCTACACTATCCTAACTGAATATAAACACGGTTAATTTGGAAATCTTTGATCTGATGTGTAATTACCAGCACCCAAATGCCACAGCTGTGGTAACTGATCGTCTCAGTTGTTTGCCATAATACTTTAAGTCAAGTGGAACATTTTCTTAATTTTCATTTTGGTCCTCAGGTGTTAATATTTAGTCAACAAATTCCAAGCTCTCTTTTTCTTTATTAAGCAACAGGCAACTGTCCAAAATTTAAATAAACATCTTGTTCATGACAGCAATGAATAATGAGCAGTCAAAACACGTGGAATGTTTCCAAAGGTTAAAGCTTGTGTGTGTGTTAGTCTAGAAGCTCATTCTAATGAATTTAACAGGGCGATTTGCCAGCCATTATTTCAGGGTAATGGATGCTCATATCTTTCCCCTCCAAGTAATATCTGTTTTTCCATGAAATGTTACCACGGTGTGGCTATACTGCTACATTGACTCTATGAAGGTTTGGAAGGTAGACAGCATGCCCCGTTGGCAGCACAGTCCGAATAAGTGCCATCAATTCTGTTTTGGTTGAGCATCCACTAGCACCCAAAAGGAAGATATTGGCACTAGGAGAAATGTCACTTCTGAACATTCTCAAAAAAAGACTGGGGAATATTCAATGAGGTCACTAGAGAGGGAATTAGAAAAGAACAAAAGCAAGTGAGGGTACGTAGCTACCAAAGGGACTAGTATATCTTTATGGCCACTTTGGCAGTTGGACTCTATGGCATTGAACTCCCTCCTCTCTCCAAACCCCACCTTCCTCCAGGCTCCACCCCCAAAATCTCCAGGTATTTCCCAACCTGGAGCTGGCAACTCTAGCAGTGGCTCTCTAGGGTCCCAGACAGAGAAGGGTCTTCCACAACACCTGCCCTATGAAAGCCTTTAACCTGAGAAGGCAGTGATTGGACCAAGAACTTTCTGATTACAGAGCACATTCTGCTATTGAGCTGCAGCTTCATTCTGAAGCTACCACTAGACTATACTAAGAATGATTTCCTGAGCCCCCAGGCTGCACAATGAATCATATTCTAACTAAAGGACTGGACAAAATGAGACAATTGAAGACTCCCTCCCTCACCTGCTTCAGCACATGGAGCTCCAGCTGTGCACCATGGGAAAAGGAAAACAGTTATAGAAGCTTGGAGAATTGGGGATCAGGTGAGGGAGTCAGGTCTGCTATGCTGCTTCTTAGTTCTGAAGTGTTTGAAGGAATAAGAGATCTACTTTGAGTTTCTAGCAGCAAGCTACCACATAAAAAGGTTATAGAGGGTTACATAAAATGGTTATATTAGATGGTTATATTTAAAACCTCTCTGTTTGTTTTATTCCTTTGTTACATTTACAATGCAGTCCTTAGTAAACATACTCCTAGGAAATGGTCTAATTCTAGGGTATGTCCGGCGTGTGGGGGGGGGAATCTTCACAAAGGTAATTATTAGAATATAGCACACTACAACCTTGCAATGAGGGACGCTTCTGCAAAACTCCTTTTCGTAACTGAGAGAAAATGTTATGCCTTGGATATTTTTCTGCCTCAAAAATGGCTGTCTGGCCTTGCTTTGGTGGACTCATACATCCAGGGTTTTCTTCTTTTCTGTGCTGGCATTTGTAATCAAGAGATTTAATGAACTCCACAGAACTTCACTAGGTGATTAAGCTAAGTTTTAGAAGCTCACTCAGTGAGGCATGGCTTTAGAATTCTTTATTCAATAAACACCTTCAGACAACCTAGTTGTACAAATGTGCACTCCATAAGGATAGGGGCAAACACGGGAAATAATAAGCTTGTTTTATGACACAGATTTACATTCTGAGCACTGGGACAGGTTGCATTTCGAATCTAAATACAATAAATACATACTTTGTACTGAACTTTTTCAGACCTGAGTCATTTGACCTTGACTGGGAAATGTGAAGCAGATTTGTCTAAGCAAAAGTGAGGACTAGCATCGCATAAACTAAAGCCTTTGTCTCTTGTGTAGTGAAAAACAGCATTAAAATGCACCCTACAAGATATATAAAGATATCAAGAGTTAGTTTCCAGGGATAGCTCAGCTGCAATTCATTTGAATGAAGCCATGCAAAAATAAGAAAACAAGTTCTACTGTGTGCAATAAAAAATAAAGACAGAAATCTGATTACAAAGCACCAGGTTTATGATTATTTTGATTATGCTTGTTTGATATTCCAGTGCAGCATATTTTATTTTTATGGAAACACAGATCTTCAGTGGGCCTTACAGCCTACAAATAAAGTACTTGTGGAGGTGAAGATCAGTTAATAGAGAAGTCCATGAATGGAATTATGATTATAATCAATACATTATTTCTGAATTGAAAAGAAAATGGTTCAATCCTGCCTCATAGTGATATAATCAAAACTGGATATCCCTGTTCCCTAATTGCAAATATATGATAGTGGGTTGAGGTTACTCGGTGTACCCAGCCATGCGTAATGAGAAATCAATCCCTTCTTTCTTGCTTCATCTATTTTCAAGGGCTGGTTCATAACACTGAATGAAAGTATGCTCTGGGTAGGCATGAAACAATATTCCTTATTGTGTTTCCGTTTATATTGATTTGGCTTTTTTCTTCTGTTTGTTTTTTGCTATACACATGCATTGTCTGTTTTATGCATGATTTATACATAAAGTCCAGCAAACGGAAACGTAAATGGACTTAGCACCGTTCTACTTTGACAAGATCTTATGCAACATCCAGCACTTTCCTCCCTATATTATAGTGCCAAGAAACTGGTTGCACAAGATCTGGCACAAGCAGAAATACAAATGGGGATACAATAAGTTTGACTTTGCACAAGAAGCGACTTTGGAAGTTTCAGCTTTTGGGCAGGGGGTTAAAGAGAAATATTGCTGACACAGCCACATCACGTTAGCCTGCCCATCTGCCAAATGACAGGCTGAATTTCTTCTAATTTTAATTCTTCTAATTTTTCTTTTGATAAAAATGTCATTGATTTGCAACAGGCTCCAAATTCCTAAAATGAGAGAAAAAACCTTTGTTGGACTTCAGGGGAAATTTGGGTAAAGCGTAATTAAGAGAATTCCTCTTAACAATGCTAGATTTGGGGTTCTGTAGCAGAAATCAAATCACTCCTTATGCAAACATCAGGCCAAATAAATTGAAATTGATTATAGAAATATAAAAATAGTCTATCATTTGGAGAGTAGAAATTAAGGACTACACTCAATTGAAAAAGCTTTAAAAGTAAACAAAAGTTGAAATCAGTAGACCCTTGAAGATATTAAAAAGCAAGACAGTGTGACTAAGGTTGCTAGAGTATAATACAGAGGTTCATGATGTATCTTTAAACTTTTTGCTGAATTTGGAGATGAAACCGTGGAAGTTTTCTTCAACCATTTTCCCTTTGGTCCTTTTCTATGCCTCTCCTCCTCCTGCTGCAGAAAGCAAGATTCCAGGTGTGTTGCCCAGCAGGTGGGAGAGAACAGGCTTGCATGAAAAATGTCAGAAATCTGCCATAGCCTTATCTCCTGGTTTAGGCAGATAATTTAAAGGGCTGATCTACCACTTGGAACCTGTGAAACTTACATTCAGCTGAGATAAAAGAATATCATATCTATAACACAGGAGAAGTGCCATTATCAAGAATTATGTAGTTTTTAGGACAGCATTTGGTTTTATACAAGGGAGAAATGAAGGATGAACTTCTTTGTTTATTTTCTGCCACTTGAGAGAACACTGTTCAACAACAGTGTCATAGCAATTTACAGAAATGAAAGCAAGTAGTATAAAAATACCTCTAAGATATATCAACATTACACCAAATGAAGGTGCCACCATTAGCAGAATGCAGTAGTAGGATAAAGCCCAGATTCTAAAATGTCGGATATTGTGGGTATATTATTGTAATGCCTAAAATAGCATGAAGAATCTCTGTATAGCAAAATAAATTATGAGGAAGATCTGTAACATTCTCTTTTTCTGGTTAGTAAAGGTAGGGTTAAGACACTTCAAGAATATTTCCCCCACCAAAGAAGCAGGCTCAGGAACACAACCATAAGGCTTTTGAAAATATTGTAACTATCATCAAGTTTCCAGTACTGAAGTACAAATATTCATATCTGAAAGATCAGTTGAACTTTGCAATTTGATATTGATTTGTATTTATGCATTTACAAAATATGCAAATTAACAAGCTAAATTTAAATGTGTTTTTTTGCTGTGTAGGAAATGTTGATGGAGTATAAAATGGTGGCTGCTTTCTTCCTTCTTTTTTTGGGAATGCTACATACTAAAAGATATATTTTCCATATGAAATAGCTTTCCTGAAACATCTGCTACCAGAACGTATGTCTGGAGCCAAGCTATGATGGATGAATTTTTGACAGGTAATTGCAATTCAGATCAGATGCAGACAGATTTAGTACCTAGAAGCCCCTAGTTTATTAAAATCCCTATTGATTTATATGACCCCTCCTTTCCTTCTCTTTTCAACATTATTCAGAGATTGATCTCCTGTAGAAAGTATCTAGAGCACATCCAGAACCTAAAAATATAAAATGCATTACTATATATTTCTTAACTTTATCCACCCATCAGCATTTTTATTATGTCTATTACCACATTAGCCATTCCAGCCATTAACAAACTCTAAATGTCCATCTGAGGTACATTTGAGAAATAAAGATGAACAATTGCTCCTATGAAACTCGTGTTTGGATCCTGTGTTCTTGGTTCCACTCACAGGAGAGGGTGATTTTCAGCTATTCTCCTTACCTATAAACTTCCCTTCCCATGATAGTCCACTAAACTATAGGGACTCAATTTCAGATGCATAGAAGACTGAAAGAGAAGAGAGATGAGAAAGTTCTCATTTACATAAAATAAAGTACAGGTATATATTATGTGTGCTGTTCTCATGATATAATATTCTCCACCCTTCCCAGCCTTGCTACTTCCTCCTCGCAACATATACTTAGGAAAGGTGAGATGAGGAAACCAGTGGAGGGGGGAAACTGGGAATAGTTGCAGGCTTGGCAGAGTGCTTTTCCAGGCCTAATCTTAATCAACTTTTGGTGTACCTTCAAAAAAAGTCCATACCTTCTCCAAGAGTTTTCTGAGAAAACTGAGAAAGATCAGAACCATGTAGAATTAAGATTAGTGGAAGGGTTTACGAGAGACAAGACTGGAATGAACATACCTAACATAATGAGCAATTCCTCCTTCTCATTCCACTCTATTTGTTTGTGTACATGAAACTGACTCAAGTGAACAGAAGGGTAAACAACTGGTTAATACGGTGTAGGCAGAGTACAAAAATTATTAATATCTGTGTGGATACAAATTCTAATGAGAGAGGTGCAGATACATGATGGTATAAAGAATCTTGTATGTTATACTTTAATTAGTAAAATTAAATGTTTTAAAGAAGTACACATTCCTCTTTGGATTATTGTATTCTGCATATTCATCAGTTCTTTAGAGATTTTAATTATGCTGTACAGGAAGCATCTGCTGCATATAAATGCAGGTTTTAATTTTATAGAGGTTATGCATTTAAAATACACACACACACTTAGCGTATCTAAGGAAGCTGATTTACCAAACATCAAAACAAGGATTCTCTCCTTTTTAGGAAAAATAGTTGCTAGAGGAGGAAGATCTATAGTCCATTTGGAAATCTACTGATGATTCATGAGGAAAGAGTACAATGATTAATTTCTATGAGCAACTCAGCAATGAAATCTGTAAAAGACAATGTATTTTTCTCCTTGGGATTAATGCGACTTGCATCTGATCGAAGAAAATAAGCAAAAGAAAACAAGATGAAACCTTTACTTGGGGAAGAATTATTTTACAAAATGAGGAATAGGAAGTAATAATAGTAACCACTAGGGCTGTCGATTCGGTTCATCCCAAACTGAAAAACAGCCGAATTTCCTGATTCAGTGGTTTTTAGTTCGGATGGAACCGAACTCAAAAAAGGTGGGAAAACGGGGAGCTGAATTCAGTGAATTTGGGGTGTTTGGCAAATAAATTCGGCAAATTCAGGGTTAGGCATAGCAGCATAACCATAAGTTAGTAAGCAGCATTCTCCTGCAGCCAATCGGTGGCCAAGCCGGGTTTTCTTCTGGCCAATCAGTTTGAGCGATTGAGTGCATGAGCCTAGCTGCTGCGCAGCCCGGGAAAAGAAAGAGAGAGTATCTGTTTGTGTGTGAGATAGAAATCCCTGTGGGGGGATGCTTATGCACATTCGCTCAATTTCCGTGGGTGCAGGGGGTGCATTTTTGGGGGTAGAAACCCCAAACTTTCAGCGGAGCTTCAAAGGACCCTTCTTGAGAGACCCCCCAAGTTTTGTAAACATTGGGTCAGGGGGTCCCGAGATATGGGGCCCGAAAGGGGTCCTCCCCTTAATGTGCATTTATATTCCATTTAAAGCACACATTTGCTCCTTTCCGTGGCTGCAGGGGGCACATTTTGGGGGGTAGAGACCCCAAACTTTCAGCAGAGCTTCAAAGGACCCTTTTTGCGAGACCCCCCCAAGTTTTGTAAACATTGGGTCAGGGGGTCCCGAGTTATGGGGCCCGAAAGGGGTCCTCCCCTTAATGTGCATTTTTATTCCATTTAAAGCACACATTTGCTCCTTTTCGTGGCTGCAGGGGGCACATTTTTGGGGGGGGTAGAGACCCCAAACTTTCAGAGGAGCTTCAAAGGACCCTTCTTGCAAGACCCCCCAAGTTTTGTAAACATTGGGTCAGGGGGTCCCCAGATATGGGCTTTCCCCTTTTCCCTATTGGGATGAATGGGATCAGCCAATCCTGTGTGCATCTCGAGAGCGGCAAATCCAAGGCAAAACCTCCCCTGCTTAAATGGAATCATATTGGATTATCCAGTCCTCCCAGTCCCTCCTGATGGAACAGAAGACATCCACAGTAAGACCCCTTTTGGAGCTTTAATCTATAATTTTTCTCCTGTGTGTGTGTGGGGGGGGGGAAGCAGGGTCTGTGTGTGTGGGGGGGGGGAGGGAGCAGTTTCTGTGGGTGGGTGGGAAGCCAAAGGGGGCTTTTGCTCATTCTGTCTGGGGGTGTGTGCCTCCTCGAGTCTCTCCCTGGTTTGAGGGGGGGGGCTTCAGTTGTGTGTCCTCAGGTTTTCCCTCATTCATAAAATCAGTTAGGTCTATTTTGATGCTTGCTCAAAAATTGTTTTCAAATTGTGACTTAAAGAATGCATTTTCCTGGTCCTGAGTCTGATGCAAAAGGGGAAATTCCACCCCCTCCTGCTCCTGATGCTTAGCTAGCATGCCTCTGTCCCTTTCCATGGTTTGCAAACTCTCAGGCGTCAGGTGTTGCTTTGCATGGTTTCAAACGTGTTGATTTGCATGGTGGTGTTGCTTTGCATCATGGTTTGCAAACTTCTTCTGTCCCTTTCCATGGTTTGCAAACTCCCAGGTGTCAGGTGTTGCTTTGCATGGTTGCAAACGTGATGGTTTGCATGGTTGTGTTGCTTTTCATGGTTTGCAAACTTCTTCACACCTGCCCTGCCCTTGCTCCCCGCAGCTCAGCTGTTTGTTGGGGCTGGGAGCTTTGAGTGGGCGGCAAGCTCTGCTAATTGCAAATGCACATTAAGGAGGGGGGACCCCTTTTGGGGCCCATATCTCAGCCCCTGCTGATCCAATCTTTACAAAACTTGGGGGTCAGTGCAAAAAGGGTCCTTTGAAGCTATGCTGAAAGTTTGGGACCTCTACCCCCAAAAATGCCCCCCAGAGCCGTGGAAAGGTGGGGTTGTGATTTTAATGGCTTTATTTGGCCGAATTTTTCCCCGAACTCCGGACCTCATGCCGAATTGCACAGACCCGAAGCGGGGGAGTTTGGACTTCGGCATTTCCCGAATAAAAACGGGCCGAATTTTGCCGAATCTGAATTTTACCGAATTTTTTTTCAACAGCCCTAGTAACCACAAAAATTAACTTCTGTAAGTATTGAGGAAGTTGTATGAGCAATGCTGATCTACAATATTTATGAGTTAGATACCACCCATTAAAATTATATCCCCAGTACTGTAGGGAAGGCATGGTAAAGTGGGAACATGTTTCTTGTTCAAACCAATGGGAATGACTACCAGATTACCAGCATCACAGCATGTGTGTTATGTGCCATAAATTTGCTTCAGACTTATGGCAACCCTATGAATGAATGACCTCCAAACAGTCCTATCATTAACAGCCTTGCTCAGGTCTTGCAAACTGAGAGCCGTAGCTTCCTTTATTGAGTTAATCTATCTCATATTGGGTCTTCTTCTTTTCCTGCTGCCTTCAACGTTTCCTAGTATTTTTGTATTTTCCAGGGGATTGGGATCTTGTCTTCTCGTAATAAGACCTAAGTACAGCAGCCTAAGTTTACTCATTAGCTTCCAGGGAGAGTTCAGGCTTAATTTGATCTAGAACCTACCTATTTTCCTTTTTGTCTGTCCATGGTATCCAGCATCATTAGCTTGTCCAAATTCATGTAATTACAAAGAAAAGTATTAAGAAACAAAGGGTTGAATCCTTCTGCTAAGTTTCATTCTATGACTCTCTTTTGTTAAGTTTTTCTTCAACAAGGAAAGTCTTCCTCCAGCTGAGAATAACTGACTTTTTTTCTGATGGAGAATGGTTTCCTCCGATCGAAAAAAAAAGTGTTTGGAAACATTTGCTGGCTCAGAATGCTGCAGCCAGGATGGTGATTGGAGTGGGCAATAGGGACCATCTTGCTTCAGCCTTGACTCATCTTCACTAGATCTCAGTTTGTTTCTGGACCCTAATTCAAGGAGCTGGGGTTCATCTTTAAAGCCCAATATGAACTGGGACTGCCTAGAAGAAGAAGAGTTGGTTTCTATACCCCGTTTTTCTCTAAGGATTCTCAAATCGACTTATAATCAGCTTCCCTTCCCCTCCCTATAACAGACTCCTTGTGAGGTAGGAGGGGGTGAGTGACTTTGGAGAAAACTGTGACTAGCCCAAGGTCACTCAGCAGGCTTCATGTGGAGGAGTGGGGAATCAAACCTGGTTCTTCAGATTAGAGTCCACTGCTCTTAACCACTACACCACACTGACTCACCACACCAACTCCCACACATACCTACCCAGCCACTACAATAATCTTTTCAGCCCCTGCTTCAGGTGCTCTTACCTTTTGAGGTTAGGTTGGTGACAACCCAAGAAAGGACCATTTTGGTCATGGTACCAAGATTGTAGAACTTCCTCCACAGGGATATTAATTTGTCCCCTTTTATCATGGTCTTCTGCCAGCGGGTGAATACTGTTTTGTTTTGTCTGGTATTTCCTCAGTAATCCCTTGTCCATGCTCTTTGTTTTCAATTAATGTCTCACTGTAACCATAAGTCAGATATGACTTGATGGCCAAAAAAACAAAAAGCCACCTCTTATGAATCTGCCCAACCATTACAGTCATCTTTAGTGGCCCTGCTTCAAGTGACCCCACCTTCTGAGATCAAGCAGGTGGCAACCCAGGAGAGGGTGTTCTTGTTATGGCACCAAAGCTCTGGAACTCTCAATCAGTCCCCTTCTGTTGCAGTCTTCTGTCCATAGATGATTTTTGTTTTGTTTTCATTTGGCATTCCCTCAATTATCCCTCCTTCCTAATCAATATTTTTGTATTTTGTAAGGTCCTTTAACTGGTTTGTATGTATTTTAACTCTGTTTTTTAGCTCTTTTAAAAAATCGTTTTAATGATGTATGTTTGGGAGGGGGGTTGATTTTAATGGTTTTATAGGGTGATTTTACAAATTTGTATAATGGTCTTATAATGTAACTTAATCATGTATGTTTTAAATTGTAAGCCTCCCTGGCAGCTCTTGTAAGGGCAGAAAGGCATGATATAAAATGTAAACAAACAAACAAACAAATAAGAAATTAAATGGCCAATATCAGTTTATGCCTATGCTGAGAGATCATGCATGTAATATGCCAGAAGAGACAATATCTTAATAAGGAGGACTAGACAATTTGTCAGATTTTTTTTAATGTAGTATTTTCTTTGAGAAAAGGGGCTTGGAAAGAGCAGTTTGATATTCAGTGAAATGTCTGAAAGGTTTACGAGCATTTAACAAATAAAAGACCTGTAATAAGACACTAGATTGGAATTAAGCTACTGAAAACATAATGTATTTGTAAAAAACTTATTCAGAGATATATGGTGATAACTCAGTTTCTGGCCCAAGGGCTGAAATGCATAGACCTGGCAAAAACAGAACAGAAATAGCCCTGACCTGACCAAGTACAGTTTCAGATCTAGAATGTGGTACCTGTTCCAGATTTGTTAGCTTGGATTGCTGAAATGAAATATTAAACTTCCATTATCTATTGAATCAATTTTCAAGATCTGAGCAAGGCTGTCAAAGATAGGACATTTTGGAGGACTTTCATTCATAGGGTCGCCATGAGTCGGAAGCGACTTGTCGGCACTTAACACACACATCTATTGGAAGCATGCTTGCATATGCCATTCTCCCCTTAAAAAATAAAGTCAGCAACATGTGCAGAAAAATTTAATTCATTTGTACTTCCCTCATCTCAACATCCCTCTCGTATTTGACTATCACTATGTTTCCATTATCATATGGGAATATGGTTTTCAAATATTTTTACATCGGGTCTGTACTGATACATAAATAATGTACAAACCTTGGAACATTTATTGGTGGCTGGATGTTGCTGTCTTCCATTATAGTTTTATGAATGATGTCTACAGAAAGGCCCTGGACTGTTGACTTTGTGGTGTAAGTGGGCAATAAGGGTAGCAGAGGTCAGAGAAAAAAATGGAAAGTTAGCCACAATGTGATAGTCTTTACCTTTCCCCCCCCCTTCCCCCTATAGTATGTTTTTGTTGGTATGAAAAGTCTTCTTTTTGTTTCATTATCTTGGATTATTTCAGTTTGCTGTCTGGCACAACATGCATTCATCCAGTAGGCTTAATGCAGGGAAGTCCACAAATAAAGTGTAAGGTTGCTCTTTTTGAAATCAGTTATATGAATCAGTTAGGACTATTCACCCACTTCTAAAATTAATATGCAGCCATGTCATTAATATGCCAATACAGTCACTTTCCAGCATAGAGAGAGAAAGCCATAGGTCAAGGCACTTGAGAGCCGGTAGGATTTTGTTTTAATCACCACAGAAGTTCTCTACTGAGGTTGAAACTTCTACTTTATTTTAGATTTGTTCCATTTCACTTATGATTGCCAACCTCCAGGTGGGGCCTGGAGATCTCCCTGAATTATAAGTAATTTCCACACTACAGAGATTAATTCCCTTGGAGGAAATGGCAGCTTTGGATAGTAGACTGTATGGTATACCATGTAGTTTAGGAGAAATGAAAGTCCTTGAGTGACATCACATCCCTACTAAGCTTCCTCCACTCCCCAAGTTCCACCCCCAAATCTTAACTTCTTAAAGCTTTAGCAAATGCAGTCCAACAAATCAGGCAGCATAGTCCATATAGATGTAACACAACCAAGAGATGAGGGACAAAGGAATGGGGGAGCAAGATGGAACGGAATAAGGTAGGTGTAGGGCTGTGCCTATTGATAAACCCGAACCAAAAATAAGCTAAAAAAAAGCCATTTCGGTAAATTTTGGGTTTCGGTTTACTGAATTTCAAAACCTGGGGGGAAAGCCAAAGCCAAATTGGCCATTCCCGAAAAACCTGGTAATTAACTGGCTTTTTCGGGTTCTCCCCAGGCTTTGCAAAGCTCCTGGGGGGGCATTTTTTTGAGGTAGAAACCCCAAATTTGCAGGGTAGCTTGCAGGGACTCTCCTTGCAAGAACCCCTAAGTTTTGTGAAGATTGGGTCCGGGGGTCGAGTGTTATGGGCTCTGGAGAGGTCGCCCCTCCCTCCTCCATAGACAAGCATTAGCCCATTAGTGAAAAGAGAATCTGACTAACATAAGAACATAAGAAAGGCCCTGCTGGATCAGACCAAGGCCCATCAAGTCCAGCAGTCTGTTCACACAGTGGCAACCAGTGTGCCTCTAGGAAGCCACAAACAAGACGAGTGCAGCAGCACCATCCTACCTGTGTTCTACCGCACCAAAATAATAGGCATGCTCCTCTGATACTAGAGAGAATAGGTATGCAGCATGACTAGTATCCATTCTAACTAATAGCCATGAATACCCCTCTCCTCCATGAATATGTCCACTCCCCTCTTAAAGCCCTCCAAGCTGGCAGCCATCACCACATCCTGGGGCAGGGAGTTTCTCAATTTAACTATGTGTTGTGTGAAAAAATACTTCCTTTTATCTGTTTTGAATCTCTCACCCTCCAGCTTCAGCAAATGACCCCATGTTCTAGTATTATGGGAGAGGGAGAAAAACTCCCTGTCCACTCTCTCCAAACCATGCATAATTTTATAGACCTCTATCGTGTCTCCCCTCAGCCACCTTCTTTCCAAGCTAAACAGCCCTAAGCGTCTTAACCGCTCCCCATAGGACAGTTGCTCTAGTCCCCTAATCATTTTGGTTGCTCTTTTCTGCACCTTCTCAAGCTCTGTAATATCTTTTTTTAGGTGTGGTGACCAGAACTGTACACAGTATTCCAAGTGTGATCTCACCATAAATTTTTACAAGGGCAGTATGATATCAGCAGTTTTATTCTCTATTCCTCGTCTAATTATGGCCAGCATGGAATTTGCCTTTTTTACAGCAGCCGCACACTGGGTTGACATCTTCATTGAGCTACCACCCCAAGATCCCTTTCTTGGTCTGTCGCTGCCAGCACAGATCCCATCAGTGTATATGTGAAGTTGGGATTTTTTGCCCCAATATGCATCACTTTATACTTACAATGAATCTCATTTGCCATTTTAATGCCCATTCTTCCAGTATGCAGAGATCCTTCTGGAGTTCTTCACAGTCCGATTTTGTTTTAACCACCCTAAATAATTTGGTGTCATCTGCAAACTTGGCTACTTCACTGTTTAACCCCAACTCCAGGTCATTGATGAACAGGTTGAAAAGCACCGGTCCCAACACAGATCCCTGAGGCACCCCACTGCTCACATCCCGCCATTGGGAGAACTGACCACTGATTCCTACTCTCTGCTTCCTATTTTTCAGCCAGCTCTCAATCCATAAGAGGACTATGAAGTTTGCTTAGCAGTCTTTGGTGGGGGACTTTGTCAAAAGCTTTTTGGAAATCCAAATACACAATATCCACAGGCTCATTCCTGTCCACATGCTTATTGATGCTTTCAAAAAACTCTAATAGGTTAGTGAGACAGGACCTACCCTTACAGAAGCCATGTTGGGTTTTGCCCAGCAGACCTTGCCCTTCTATATGCTTGACAATTATATCTATAATAATGCTTTCCACTAATTTACCCAGAACAGACGTTAAGCTAACTGGCCTGTAATTTCCTGGGTCCCCCCTGGAACCTTTTTTATAAATGGGTGTTACATTGGCCATTCTCCAGTCCTCTGGTACTGAGGCTGATCGAAGGGACATATTTCATATCTTTGATAGAAGTTCAGCAATTTCCCATTTGAATTCTTGAAGAACTCTAGGATGAATACCGTCTGGTCCCTGTGACTTGTTAGTTTGTAGTTTGTCTAGACGTTCTAGGACTTCCTGCCTTGTTACCACTATTTGCCACAGCTCCTCATTTTCCCCTCTCCAAAATCTCTGTTCATGAGAAGGAATCTGCCCTGTATCTTCAACAGTGAAGACAGATGAGAAGAATTCATTTAGTTTTTCTGCAATCACTTTATCCTCAGAGTTCCTTTACTCCCATTGTCATCCAATGGTCGAACTGCTTCCCTAGTTGGTTTCCTATTCCTGATATACTTAAAGAATTTCTTATTGTTTGTTTTGATGTGTTTAGCAATATGCCCCTCAAAATCTTTTTTTGCATCTCTAATTATCTGCTTGCATTTCCTTTGTGCAAGTTTGTATTTGCTTCTCTTTGCCTCGTTTGGGCAAACCTTCCAGTCTCTGAAGGAAGACTTTTTTCCTCTAATTGCTTCCTTCACCTTACCCGTTAGCCATGGTGGTGACCTCTTGGACTTATTACTACCTTTCCTGACCTGTGGTATACAAGCTAGCTGAGCCTCTAGTAATGTGGACTTGAGTAACCCCCAAGCCTTTTCAAGAGATTTAACCCTCCTAACTGTTCCTTTCAACTTCCTCTTTACCAGTTTTCTCATTTTAGAGAAGTTCCCTCTTTTAAAGTCAAAGGAAATTGTGTGAGATTTCCCAGTCACTTTCCCACTTGCATATAAATTAAATTTGATGCCATTGTGATCACTATTGCCAACTGGCTCAACTACATCCACATCTTGCACTAAGTCACTGGCAGCACCATAGAGAATGAAATCCAGGATTGCCTCCCCTCTGGTTGGGTCAATGACCAACTGTTCGAGGGCACAGTCATTTAGGATGTCTAAAAATTTTATCTCTTTGGCTTGACTGGAGCATACATTTATCCAATCAATATGAGGGAAATTGAAGTCTCCCATTATTACTACTTCATTACCTTTACATGCTTCCCTAATTTCATTCTCCATCTCAAGATCACCCTGAACCATTTGGTCAGGGGGCCGATCGAACGTCCTCAGTACTAAATCTCCTTTGGGGCCCGGAATCGTCACCCATAAGGATTCTGTGGATGAGTCTGCCCTTTTTATGATCTCTAGCTTATTAGACACTATGTCTTCCTTGATATACATAGCAACACCCCCTCCAATACGCCCTTCCCTATCATTTCTATACAGTTTTTAACCAGGGATGACTGTATCCCACTGGTTCGCTCCCCTCCACCAGGTTTCTGTAATGCTCAGCTATATCTATGTTTTCTCTTAAAACCATGCACTATAATTCCCCCATTTTTGCTTGGAGGCTTCTAGCATTAGCATAGATACACCTCTACACTGTTTCTCTCTTTCGACTTGCCAGGCATGTGCCTTTGGGCATCTTTAAGTGACTATCCATCATTTTTTTTTTCCATTCCCTTTCATGTCTAAGTAATTCCTATGTGGGCAATCTGAAGCAATTTTCCCTTAGTCGGTACGCACTGAGTTTGGCCGAACCGGATGCTTCTCAGCTCCTGTTGGCTTTTTCCCCAAAGGACTCTTACCTTCCTGCTTCTGTATGGAGGCAGGAGAGGGTGACATCTTCCAGACACCATAACTTCGGATCCCCCCAACCCAATCTTCACCAAACTTGAAAGGAGAGTCCCTGAAAGCTACTCTGCATGTTTGGGGGCTCTACCTCAAAAATGACCCCCCCCAGGGCTGAATGTTTTCAGGAAACCCAAAAATAAACCAAATTCCCATATTTACCAGTATGGGAATTTAGCTTATTTTGGGTTTGCCCCCCAAAATCGGGGCCAATAAACCTGAACCCGAATTTTACCGATTTTTTTTACACACCCCTAGGTAGGTGTATGACCTAGCAGAATATACTTCATTTTACAGAAAGTGTGGACCATGGACCTCCTGACTGCTTGCAACCAATCACTACCCTGTTTCCAAAGAGACCTCTGGAAAATGAACAAATCCCCCCTCCCAACTCATTCCAGCTGAAACCAGTGAGCTAATTTGTTGGCCTGGTGAAAATGTCCTTGATGGTAACAGTCTCTGTTGTTGACTGAACAGGGCAAAGAAAAAGTCTAAGCTGAATTTTACTCTGAAAATGGCTCATCTCTTGACAACATGCTAGTACAGAGAAGGAAAACTCCATGGTGTTATCCATCCTTCATATGAATCTATCAACAGTGATATACACAATTCTGATGATCTTGTTTAAGAAAATGGAATACTTCATATAAACTGATTATAAAATGTCAGTATTGTAAGAGAGGAAAACAACATTTTTTTCACAGGAGTGAGATTTATTCCTGACTATAAAGCTGTTAATAAAAAATCAATTGTTTCTGTTCTTTTGCTGTCATCGTCGGGTGATAGATTTATATTGCTACTGTTGTTGTGGTGCCACTTCACAGCACATTCAGAAAAACATGATGTTTCTGATATAACATGCTCTTACTCATGGACAGTCACCTGGCGGAAAAGAATGTGCTGGAAAGAGCACTTGTTCTGATCTAGCAAGGAAGAAATCTCAAAATATGTTCTCCAAAACAAGACAATCTGTGTAGCAAAAGAAAACTTAAATCAAATATATTATCAAAATGACATTGTTTATAATGCAAACTACAATAAGTAAAATATCAAATAATGTAAAGCTGGATGCATTTCAACATTGCCTTCATAATTAACATTTAAAATTAAATGCAACACACATCTATGCATGTTATTTTTCAGTATGAAATGGATACCTCTTCACCTCAATAACTTTACACTTTATATCAATAGTTCACTTTTCTTCCATCTGTGGCTTGAAAGATTTCATCTTGTACACCTGTTAGTTTTGAGGAGTCTGTAGACAACTTTCAACCAGTATTTCCATTTAAAACTAGTGCTGGATTTGACTGTGTGCGGTCATATGCAGAAATTATACAAGGGTAACAATGCTTGACCTAATCCAATTTATTTGGAGGCAAGTCCTATGCATGGATTCTTATGCTACAACAGGATGTAAATGTGCATTTCAATAATCGACATCCCATTCACTGCACACTTTATGCATTGTTTTGTGCAATGGCATAAAGATTGGGATCACTACATATAAGAGACAACACAATTTATATCTGAGAAACTATACTGGAATTTCAAGTTGGCAGGTATAGCATCAACATGGAAGGAAGATTCTTCAAGCAATGAGTAGCCTCCTTTGGTCTCTATTACACTTAAGGTTCCATGTACCTCCTGCTCACCAAGGGTAGACCCTCTCTAGACCAGCAGGTTCCCATTCCAGATCTAGTAGAACAGGCAGATCAGGAACCCCCTGAGTGAAAACTTGTATGCTTTTATCACTTTCATAGTCTCTCTTGGGATTAGGGTTGCCAGGCCCCTCTTCACAACCAGCAGGAGGTTTTTGGGGCGGAGACTGAGGAGGGCGGGGTTTGGGGAGGGGAGGGAGTTCAATGCCATAGAATCTAATGGCCAAAGCAGCCATTTTCTCCAGGTGAACTTATCTGGCGATCAGTTGTAATAGCAGGAGATTTTCTGCCACCACCTGGAGGTTGGTAACCCCACCTGGCATCCTTGGAGCCAAGAAGGTGGTGGGCTTTTGCTTGGAGCTTGAGACCTCCCACACTTCACTTTCAATCAGGAAGAGAACACAACACTCTTTTCAGGATCAGGGAACCTCCTCTGGCTACTAGAAAGGAGAGAGCTATCAGTTCCCTAAATGTTCCCTCAGTTGGGCTCTGACTACTTGTAGCTCCACATCTAGAAGAACCAGCTCTATTAAGAATGTTTCCAGCTTTCCAAGCTAGAATGAATAGAAAGCATATGATGGGAAAGTAAGAATTTGTGTACGTAGCTTAACAAAAACCAGTTACTATTATTCTGAGGCTAGACTATTGTAACACACTGTACCTAGGCTGTCCATGAAAGCTGTGTGGGAAGATTAAATTGGAACAAAATTCATCTGTCCAGTTGTTATGCAGAGGAGGCCATTATGCACACATTAATGCTATTTTAAGACAATTTCATTGTCTTCCTACTTGTTTACAAGGTCAGTTCAAGGTGTTGCTTCTTACCTTAGAAAATGCTTATCTTGGACCTACGTGTCTCCCAATACAAACCCAAGGAAGAGCTTTAGTTCTCTTATCAGTTCCTCCTTTCTGTCCTCTCTTGCAGGGTATGTATAGTTGTCACAGCTCGATCTCAGACCTTTTCAGCTGTAACCTCTACATTGTGGAATGCCATCCTCATTATGTCAGGAAAGGACCCACTCCCCTAATTATAGAAAATTATGAAAGTCAGAATTGCCTATGAGCACCTGTGGTTAGTATTTTATGGGGTATTTACTTGTTCTGAAGGGTTGTTTTTATCTGTTTAAACTGTTGTATGCTGAATTAGTTTTACCTATTATTATCAGCTGCCTTGTTTTAGATTTCATAGTCAGCAGCCTTGTATCAGGCACCTTTTGCTAAAGAAGTAGGTTAGATCTGTGGTATCCAGCCCAACTTAGTTGGCTGAAACTGATCATTCAAACATGACATTGCTGTAGAAACATAGAGGCAGCCCAATCCTAAGTGGGTGGGGATGGTGGTTAAGCTGCGCCCAGGGACGGTGCCGCTGCACTGCCTCCAAAGCAGCTTGCTGCTGAGCGTAGCAAGCCGAAAATAGAATTTAAAAAGAAGCCTGTGGAACTCTCCGTGTCCACTTAGACAGCACAAGTGGTACTTAACGCCGGCGTAGGGGTCATGCCAGCTCCTGAGAAGCACCCCCCCTTCAGGATTGCTCAGTTAAGGTTGCATTTGCACATCATTCTGGTTTTAATGTCATACATTTCATTGAATGAAATATGATCATAGAGTGAAGTGAAAGTGATGCATTAATGAAATACACATTCCATGATTTCTATCCCAAAAAACCTCTGTGATGTATTCTTAGGGCCCATTAAGATTAAAACACATCAGGATTTTCTGTAGTTCTACCAGTTCTATACAAAATGATAACACCTCATTACATATGATAGTCATAATTCATTTTTATGGCTCGGTGAAAGTAACGGTTGTATACACAGCAGGTTTGAAATCTGATAAATTGAATGTATTATTTCTTTCATTGACTGTAATATTTGTACACTGCCTTTCCTAAGCTTGATGTAGTTTGTGTAAAAATATAATAAAACAATTTTAAGCCATGAGTACCCATTAAGAATAAACAATTAAATTGTAAAGAAAATAGTACAGCCTCTTCTTCAGATCATCTTCCACATAAGGACAATAACTATTCCTGATCTCAACAGAGAAGTTCTTTCAGAACCTCAAATGAATTGCTTTATAGTCCATTCCTGAGCCGAAAGGGCAGATGTCCTTAGGAGGCCAAGAAGGGGCTGTGCTGGTGTTCGGGGGCCCTGTGCCAGTGCCACTTATGCTGCCCAGGGTGGCATTGACGCCAGGGGTGTGTGTGTATGCCATCCTCCCAAAGCTGCCATAGCAGCACTGCCCAGGGATACTGGGAAGCCTCGCACCAGTGTCCGGACGGCACACTTCTGTGTGCCATGCTCCAGGGGTGTCCCTGGGATGTTCCTGGGGCGTTCCCACACCGGGCCAGGGGAGGAGCCACCTTTAGGCAGCCTCCTAAGCCCTTTTGGCCCGGGAATGCCCCCTTCACCCTTACCTGGAGATCCGCCGCCTTTTGAGGTTGCACGGGTTTTCCAGGTAAGGGCCTCGTTTCAGCTTCAGTGGGAGAGGGCCGAAACCTCCTTTGTAGGCAGCACAGCTGCACTTCCTCCAGTCACCAGCAGCACAGCCCTCCCCCTCAGGAACGGGCTGGTAAAAGGTCCAACCCCCACTCATTTTGTTGACAATGTTACCCCATGCGATGAGGGTAAGTAAAGCAGAGCTGCCTCAGAGAATTTTAACCATTGTGGGAATTTTTTTTACTCTGGTAAGGTTTAGAGAATGAGAAGTAGTCTCCAATATATGTCATTCCCAGATTGTGGTAATCACAAGGGCATTGGACTGGACCTGGAAACTCACTGTTGGTATGATTCTGAATTTCTCATCTCTGTCGTTTAGACCAGAAAATTTGATTTTGCTTCTGCTTAGGTGAGCTTCCACTTGTATTAACTAATTTTGTTATTTTTGTGCCATGATTTGTTTTTCTGTACCCAGTCCCCCCACCACCACCGGTAAAATGTATTCATTTCTAACATTGCACATCAAATTAGCATTATGCCTACATTATACATACAAATGGTGCCTATTGTCTGTATATATTGTATTAAAAAATGTACAGCTTGGGCATAAGGTGCAAATGAGTTTACAAAACTAGCAGTGAGATGAGGAGAACTGAACAAGTGGACAATAAATGAATGAATGAATGAATGAATGAATGAAATAGCCCTTAGACAGCTAGCAGCGTTGCTGTGGAATATTAAGCCAGTTTTCCCTGTCCGTGACCACTGCAAGAGTTAGGAGACAAGTATCAGTGTTCTGCATCAAATATAGATTCTTCATTATTTTCAAGGACAGCTGTATGTAAAATGCATTCCAGTAGTCTATCCTGAAAACCGTGGAAGCGTGGGTAAGTAGGTGGTTCCAGTAGCAGTCAGAACATGTTCCTGGCCACTTTCACTGCAAGCGTTCCCAGGAGCAAAGAAGGGTTCAAGATAATCCCAGGCTCTTAAACTTTTAAAGTGCAAGTACAACTCCGCTTCCAATGCAGACAACACTGTGAAAATCAGTGGCAGAACATGTTTATACCTCTATAATCACACATCTTCAATACCCTTTCTTTTGGCTTTGAATAGGACACAAACGCAGGCAAATTTGGAATATGCTGTGAACCAATGTTTTAACTTTGTAATATTGGTCAAGGACTGCAATAAATTATATTACATCCTGCTGTGCACCACAACAGCACAAGAAGCAAGGACACACCAATGAACCGATGAATCCTTTCAAACTCTGAACCTATATAAAGATCCTCCCAACCTACCCGCTAAGAGCATACAGATTCTCAGTGGAACCAAGGTCATGCACTTACTAAGCCTACCAATCCTAAATTGATTGCAGTGGGACTATGTGTGTAGCAAAGGTGATAGGAGCATGCACAAAGGTCCAAAAACATGGATAAGCTGACGATGGCTTATTCCTTTCATTAGATTGTCAAGGAAGAGATGAAGTGCTCCCACCATACTGTGAATCAGTGCGATCCAAATTAAAGCTCTTATAGCCGATCTCAACAGCTTCTAATAAATAAACCTGCATGAGAACAAAGAATTTAGTTCCCAACCTATATGGCTGGAGTCCAGCTTTGTGCCAGTCCCAGTTTTACATAAGGCATGAGAGAACTATTGGCTCTTGATGAGCTGCCTTGTGGGGAGCAGCCAACTGGAAGCATTCTGGAAGAGCTGCTGTTCACCATCCTGTCTTTGCAGCAGGCTTTTGCTGTGAGTTGGTCCACTATCTTCCTCTGAATAATGGGGGACTAACTAGTCACTTTTTAAGGGGCTGGGCAGGAATTTTTGAGGTCTCCTTCAAACTGGCTGGGAAAGGGACCCTTATTCATGTGTCCCACAGTGTCCTAGGGAGCGGTGGAATTCTCTACCTATGCCTGGTCTTTTGACTGGTTAAGCCACAGTTTAGCCAGGAATTGTGTGATTTGCCATAGTATGAGTTGGGATTAACTAGCAAGCACCTGGGAAGAGCTATCCTGAAAGGGGGAGGGCTAATTCATTTTTTCATTTAAAAGCAGTGCTATGCTTATCTTTAGCAATGGATGTCCATATCATGTTCAATGAAACACAGGACACAATTGACCACTACAGCTGGTGGCTGGAGATCTCCTGCTATTGCAACTGATCTCCAGGCGACAGAGATCAGTTCACCTGGATAAAATGGCTGCTTTGGAAAGTGAACTCTATGGCATTATACCCCTCTCCTCCTCAAACCCTGCCCTCCTCAGACTCCACCCCTCAAATCTCCAGGTATTTCCCAACCCAGAGCTGGCAACCCTACCACATTGTACCTATGTAAGTCTAATGCTTTGGTTTATCTTACCTATCTCTGCTTTGTGCTTCATAATGTGGTTGTTGTTGTTTTGTGTGTGTGTGTAGTAAAAACATGCTTCTACTTCCTAGTATAACTTGGAGCCAGACTTTAAATGTATATTTATATCTTTACTCAGTTGTGAGAGATTTGTTTCCAATAAATGAAGAGTGAGAGTATGAATCTTGCATGATCGCAGTAAATTTGAGAAGCAAGCAGCATTTTTAGTGCTGCAAAGGCCAAGTAGCTGTGGGGTTTTCTTGTGATGAATATATCACTGTCTGAACCCCCCTGGTGGAAATATGGATTCAATCTTTTTCTTAAAGACATGGATCAATCATCATTGCCCTCACCTATTCTTTTCTGTCAAATATTTCAATTATTCTGAAGAGTCTGCAGAAAGTTGTACAACTGCTTTGGCTGCCCATCTTGCTTCAGCTTCCAAGTGGACTGGAGTTACTCCCGATATTTTATTTCAAAAGGTCTTATTTATGGTCATATTTGACACACAGTCAAATCTGGGAAACTCTTTCAATAACTGCTACAGAATAGCCTGGCTATAAGGACTGGAACGAGGCGGTGCTCACAAGAAAGTACCTCCTCAGGATGCAGGGCAGGGTGGCAC
This sequence comes from Euleptes europaea, assembly GCF_029931775.1. Classification (NCBI taxonomy): domain Eukaryota; kingdom Metazoa; phylum Chordata; class Lepidosauria; order Squamata; family Sphaerodactylidae; genus Euleptes; species Euleptes europaea. The sequence continues at coordinate 29,606,371 of NC_079320.1, read as the reverse complement.
AATTGAACGTTAACCTAATATTAAAAATCCTATTAGACTTGCGCATGGGAGTCTGTTTCATTTCTTTCATGTTTGCTATCAATTCCAAAAGGGACTGATTTGTCATTGGGGTGGTTATATTTTGTTTTGTTATTGTTTCTTTTGTCATTGTTTCATTTTCATGACTCGGTTTTGTTATTATTTCAAATTAGTTTCGGTGGAAGAGCCCATGCCCTCTTATTGAGCCTGTACCTTCATTGTTTTCCAAGCAAACTGGGAAAGGATAAAGACTTTGGTGCAGTGCATTGTTTGTCTTTGTGGAAGACAAACAAAAAAGTACAGAGGTGCTAGAGGCTGTAACATTAAAAATGAGTGTATTGTGAAAATTGTGTGTGTGTAAATTGTTGTCAAGTTGCAGCCAACTTATGGCAACCCAGTAGGGTTTTCAAGAGACTAACAGAGGTGATTTGCCATTGCCTTCCTCTGCATAGCCACTCTGGTATTCCTCCCTGGTCTCTCATCCAAGTACAAACCAGGGCAGACCCTGTTTAGCTTCTGAGATTTGACAAGATCAGGCTAGCCTGGGCCTAGGGTTGTCAGGTCCCTCTTCACTACTGGTGGAATATTTTTGGGGTGGAGCCTGAAGAGGAGGGGGGACTTCAGTGCCATAGAGACCAATTGCCAAAGCAGACATTTTCTTCAGGGGAACTGTTCTCTATCAGCTGGAGATCAGTTGTAATAGCAGGAGATCTCCAGCTAGTACCTGGAGGTTCAAGCAAATTAAATAAACCACTCGTGCTGTATCACAAAGTGCAGGAAATGAACAGCCAAGGCTCACAATAAATGACAATAAACTGTAATATATCACAATGGATGCTTCTTATTAATCTTATTGTTATTACTATTATTTACATAGATATTTACATCATATAGGAACATATGCACAGAGGCATTCCAAAGTCCTTTTGAAACATTAAAGCGAAAGAGACCAAGATATTTACAGTTCCCAATAATTGGAGAAGCGATGTTAAGGCTGTGGTACGACGCAATGCAAGAGCAACAGAGTCACAGTGTGATCAATGAGTGTCCCAAGCACACAGCAGCCAAACGCCCGAAGGCTGACAAATTTCACCCCGCAAGGTAGATATAATACACCTTAGCCTGTACAGATGTTATTGTATAGCATATAATACATGTGATATTACCATTAAAATGTACAATGTAAATACAATGTAAAATCATATACTCATGAATGACATTGACAACAATTAATCATGAGACTTGCACAAAAATTTTTGAAGTTAAATGGAAATGGCCAGAAGTAGGTTGGCTACACAGATAAGCTACCGCCACCTAACCTATGTTTGCATAGGTACCTGCACAGAGATAGTAGAATTCAGAGTTTGAGTTAAGTTCATAATATACCAGATGCAGATCTTGTTAGTAAACAATGTCATCATGGCCCTTTATACCTATGTAATCTTTAGTATGTACGCATAATAAGCTTTCTTCCAGAATTACACCAGATATGACAAAATCAAGTTCAGTAATGCAGGATGCTATACGATGATGGTTAAATAATGGAACTTTGAAAAGAGTTAAAAGAATGTGGATTAGACATTTTGAGAGTGAAATGAATGTGGATTAGACATTTTGAGAGTGAAATGAATGTGGATTAGACATTTTGAGTGTGATGTGATTTAAAAACAAAACTTAGGCTGGAAATCTCCTTTGTGTGCTACACCAGACTCCTCTGATAGAAGGGGCAGAATAGAAATACACAATAAATATTTGAACAAGGGTTGCTAGGTCCCTCTTCACAACTGGCGGGAGGTTTTTGGGGAGGAACCTGATGAGGGCAGGGTTTGGGACTTCAGTGCCATAGAGTCCAATTGCCCAAGTGGACATTTTCTCCAGGTGAACTCATCTCTATTGGCTGGAGATCAGTTGTAATAGCAAGAAATCTCCAGCTAGTACCTGGAGGTTGGCAACCCTACCTCATCTGTGTTTGCTTTTGTATCAACAGTTGCCATAAATGAAATAGTACTGGGGAGGGGCAGAACCTCATAGAAATAGAAAACAAGTTGAAAAGCAAACAATTCTGTCAGCCATCTTAGGCTACTAAATTCTGCCAAAAGAAGGATGTTAAATATGAAAACAGTTCTCCATAAAAGACTAAGCACAATATGAATCAGTGCCACAAAAAGGTAGGCCATTGGAACATTACATCTCTGAAGCAGCCACAACCCAAAGGATCTGCTACAAGCATGTGTGATAGTAGCAACAGCTTTGCTACTCTAGCACAGATGGGCTTTAGTGTGAAAGATATCACAGGTGCATGTAATCCATAAATAATAGGACTAAGGCCTACTAGAAATATTACCACCTGCAACTTTTTCATGGTCTGTCATGGTGATACTGAAGTACTGCCAAATCAAACTGACAGTGAGATCAGGTGGCAATGATTACACTAAAAGAGAACAACTTCCCAGCTTTGAGAACAAAGATAGGGAAAGCAAGTCACTTCATGATTAAAGGCCATCCCTATCATAGTAATATAGTTCTTAGAATCTATTTCTTTACCCTTACATGAGGATGAAGCAGATAATAGTTTTTATCCCCCAGTGACAATACAGAATTGAATGCATAAATTATTTGAGACATTATTCTCCTTCACTATCCATGTAAGGAGGAGATAAAGGCACTAGGCACTAGGTAACCACTGTGACTCAATGGACAAAGAAAGGGTAAAATAGATTGTGAGGATGAGAAGAGACCTGGCTTCCATATTACAATCTTTCTAAGCAAACACATACCAACATTTCAAACTAACTGCACAATTTAAGCAAGTTTAGTTGGAAGAAAGCCTCACTGGTTTTAGTTATTGCGCCAGAGATTTAATTATTTTCCTTCAGCTGAACAACCCAATGATGCTTCCATACTTTTAGGTGATTCATAACATTGAAAATTCCACCAAGTGAAGCTAATTTTCCTGTCACCTCAGCACTTTGATGGGGGGAAACAGTGAAATTTGACCTTAGTGGCAGTTCTGAGTTGACAACTTTATATCTACACTTCATCATTATCTTCAGTTCTCAGCTTTCTTCTCTCTAATGTCTCATTCTTCATTTTTCCATCCATACTTAGGCATCAACAGATGTAGAATTCTTCACATACCTTTCATTTGTGTTGGAGGAAAGAGGGGGACCTGCACCCTGCTAGTGAGGCCAAAAAAATACTGCCCTATAGAAACAATTAGAATTCTGTGTCAGCCTCTTAGCCTGCAGGACAAGTGTGTTGGGGTGGGTCTCTTGTATAAAGCCCTTAAGGGAATGGCAAATATGCAGGCCTCTTTCAGCGTGTCAGCTGTTAGGAGCAAAGATCAATATAGGTGACTGATTGACCCAGGTTTTGAAGTTAAATGGAAATAGCCAGAAGTAGGTTGGCTACCCAGATAAGCTACAGCCATCTAACCTATGTTTGCATAGGTACCTGCACAGAGATGGTAGAATTCAGTGTTTGAGTTAAGTTCATAATACACCAGATGCAAATCTTGTTAGTAAACAACGTCATGGTCCTTTATACCTATGTAATCTTTGGTATGTATGCACAATAAGCTTTCTTCCAGAATTACACCAGATATGTGTTTTTAAGGCGGAGCCTGAGGAGGGCGGGGTTTGGGGAGGGGAGAGACTTCAATGCCATAGAATCCAATTGCCAAAGCGGCCATTTTCTCCAGGGGAACTTATCTCTATTGGCTGGAGATCAGTTGTAATAGCAGGAGATCTACAGCTATTACCTGGAGGTTGGCAACCCTAATTTGAACTTTCAACAAATTAAGGTCAAAGCCTCCCAAAATTGGTGAAATCTTCCCTCAAACAAACAAGCAAGCAAGCAAGCAAGCAAACAGAAAAACCCTGTTCTTTGGCTTACAATAACTTCATTATAAGAGTGGGAGTGTTAATTTTTTTTTTACTTAGACGAAGAAGGGCATTTATTAAAGTGAAATGTATAGTTCATAAAATTAAAACGAGAAATGGGTATTTGGCATGTAAACAAATACATCACACACAGAGAGACACGGAAATGCTTTTGCTCAGTGAAAACTCTTTGCTAGTTGTGCTACTGATACCAATACAGAAAATAGACATCCAGTGGTTAGGTAAATGCCTGGCATGAGTTATACTTTTGGAATTCTGCTGGTTTCAGCTGGGTTTCATAGCTGTAGCTCACTGTTGAATTTGGTTCCGTTTCCCCCTCTGGCAACGTTAATAATCATGAAATTATATCACAAATCTGTAAACCAATTACCAAATGTCAGAAGGTACTCTGATTAAAATACACATTTGCTTGAGCATGCCATATTCATAAATTGGCCATGTGTTATTTATAGCACCTTCAGGCACAATAATGAAGGAAGAGGTAATGAAAACTGAACGCTTGCTATTTTAAAATGTGATTCCCACAGGTTTATCTATAGGATAGAATAGGGACACACACACACCCAAATCCTTTGATAATGTAACAAGTTTCCATTTTTAAAAATCATGTATTGTATTATAGTTCTTACCCTCTCTTTTCAATATTTCTGGATAATTCAAAATTTATATTTCTTACTGATGGATTGTTATGCAGCATACTCTTTTTAAAAAAGAAGAAGCATTATGCACTCAAGGCTAAATAAGATGGTTGCCATGGATCTATTTTGCTAACTGTGGCACTTTTCCCTGGTAGTAGAGGAGCCCCTTGCTTTAGGGAAAATACTTTGTGTCAGAAGGAGACACGACCATTTGTGTAACAGTTCAGTGGGATCTAATCCCATGTCTAAATTTTTATATTTATTTTTTTACATTTGTTCGTGGCTTGTATTTGCATCACCAAATGCTAGTCTATGATAGAACTGAGAGGGAAAGATAGTTATTTGGTTTGGCTGCAGTGTTACATAAATCTGATGGTTTGAGCCTGAATTCTTGCTGATAACGATGCTGCTGATTTCATGGCTACACTGTTCTGATTTGAAAATTCAGTTTCTGACCTGGGTTCTTCCTGCCTGGGATGAGACAGAGAGAAATCATCTCCCCTTTCCCACGCTAATGGGGTTTGATAGAAGTATTTGGGTAGGGGCTGTGGCTCAGTGGTAGAGCATCTGCTTGGCATGCAGAAGGTTCCAGGTTCCATCACCGACATCTCCAGTTAAAGGGACTAGGCAAGTAGGTGATATGAAAGACCTCTGCCTGAGACCCTGGAGAGCCGCTGCCGGTCTGAGTAGACAATGCTGTCTTTGATGGACCAAGGGTCTGATTCAGTATAAGGCAGCTTCATGCGTTCATGTGTTCACTACTTTTAAAACTGATGCCTGTTTTTGTGTCAGTTTAAGTAAATGCCATAAAATGAATTGCAACAAATTAAATAAAGGGAAAAAAATGAAAAGGCTCTCAATAACAACACACACACATCTATCTATCTATCTATCTATCTATCTATCTATCTATCTATCTATCTATCTATCTATCTATCTATCTATCTATCTATCTTTAAAGCTTTGGCAAGGGAAATATCCATGCTCTGAAATTCTCTTTCTCTGAATTTCTCCTCCGGGTTTTGGAGCTCTATACTGCCTCATTTATTTTCAAAGGGGAATTCACATATTAGAAATCTTCCATTAGTCCATGTTTTTATTTCATAATTTTGAACGTAACTCTGGGCATGCATTTTGCATCAGCTTTCCCTTCTTTTTATTTATTTATGTAACTTTGCTGTCTACATTACAGATGCACCCACACTCTCTGCTCTTTTGTAGTATTTTATTCACATTTATAGGATTGTATATAGGTTGGCATTAAACCTCTTTTTGTGTGCACACAAGAACACATTTGTGCACAGTAAAACACTACACAAAAACATTCTTGAAGAAATCACACCTACAATCACTTCTAGATTTCTGTTTTACAGTTGTTGTTTTTTAAACCAATGTGTATGCACGCAGTAGTAAATAAAGAGAAAAGGTAGAAACAGATGGAACACTTAGGGCAAATGGGGTCTTTTTTCAAGTCTGGAACTTAGTTTTAGAGTTTTTCCTTGTTAAACTGGAATCAGCCCTGACCTGGATGGCCCGGGCTAGGCTGATCTCACCAGATCTCAGAAGTTAAGCAGGGTCTGCCTGGTTAGTAATTGAATGGGAGACCAGCAAGGAATGCTAGGCAATGGCAAACCAACTCTGTTAGTCTCTTGCCTAAAACCCCTACAAGCTTGCCATAAGCCAGTTGCGACATGACGACACGTTGCACACATAAACTGGAATTAAGAAGGGATATGTAGCACATAGCAAAATTCCAGAACAATAAAGGACTGTAACGAGATAAATCTACTGATTCCCACATGTGGTGAAAAAGATGTCTCAGTAAAAAATAAAGGAACAATTGCTCTGATCTACCAAGAGTGTTTTGTATGCAGAAAGAGGCTGCGGCATGCAGATCACCTTGCTGAATGCAATCAGAGTGCCAAAGAGATGCAAAGCTTTCCCAGGTTTTTTGTATCTTTCTCCTCACCACTGAACTCTATCTCAATTGTCACCATTTGTTTTCTCTGTTCGAAAATAAGCATAAGTTACCGTTTGTCACAGCATTCCAATCCCCTCATTTCCATGTTTCAAGGATGACGTTTGGTTTGTTGCAACCGATGTTCCTGCTGTTCCTGTTTATTCACCTTAATGACACAAACGGTTTTATGAACCATGCAAGCATTACGCAGAAACATCTCCATTCCTTTGCAAGCTGATGTGATTGATTTATCATACGCTTGTATACAAAATAACAGAAAATGAGAAATCAACGAAAGCAGCTAGATTGCTTTGGACGCATAAAAGAAGACAAGTACTGGCGGGATCTCAGAACGGATTTCTGTCCCCATATGGGCACAGTTTTCTTATGGAATTGAGTCTACATGATTACCAAGAAAAGGAGCCAGTCTGCTCTTCATAATGTCTAAGACCAGGATCTGGGAGACCCAAGTTCAAATCCACACTCTGCCATGCAGCTTGATGGATGAATTGGACCCTCAGGCTCTCTCAGCTTAGCCTGAGAGGATAAAAGGGAGAGAAGAATGATATGCACTGCTCCTTTGAGGCAGGGTGAGATGAAAGTGTATTAACGAAACAGACCATTCCACTGAAGTATGGGATGTTTATTCTGGCATGCAGGCTTCAGTGGCCCCTAAAGTGGAGCTGACACAAAGCTTGTGTTTTGCCATGGTGTGCATGCTGCAACACCTAGACTCCCTAGATGAAAAGAAGATGGAGAGGAAGCAAGATGCAGAATGGTGCATATACCAGCTAAAACTGCGAGATGGTCCATGAGAAGAGGAAGGAAAACACACTCAATGTGGTGTCTGCAGAGAGCCACTGAATAGATGCCAGAGCAATCTACTACAGCACAAACTGAGGATATTACTGAGATGGGTGGATTCTGAAGCCCTCTTTGTGGACACATTATATCTACATCTCCATATCCACACACACACATGATGACCATCCTGTGCCCAGGAGTTTCCCCATCCTCAGCCACCACCCAGCAATGGTGGATGAATGATAGAGTGCACATTTATGCATGGGCTACTACATGCAAATCCTTAATGGTTTGGTTGCACCTTGTACCTGGAAATGATATATTTAGGTTTGCAACATTGCTCACTTCCTGCATTGTGCAGGGGGTTGGACTAGATGACCCTGGTGGTTCCTTCCAACTCTATGATTCTATGATTAATCATTTGAAATCTAAACTTTTCACTGTCCAAGCCATGGAAAGGCATCATTAAAGAATATTATGTGTCAAGACCCTCAACTTACTGACATGTAATATTTCTCCATTCCCCAAATATGTTGTTGTTTTACATGTTTCAGGTTTAAATGGTGGATTTAAAACATGTTCCAAGGAGGCACCCAAGTGAGTTGTGGTTCCAGTTAGGGCATGGATGAATGGGGGCTGCAGCAGCAAGAGCCAGTAGTACTCTGAGAAGCAGAGACTGAAGCTCTGTATAAATTACATGCTGCACAGATAAGGGTGCCAGCCTCCATGTGGTACCTGGGGATCCCACAGAATTACAGCTCATCGCCAGACTACAGAGATCAGTATGCTTAGACCAAATGGATGCTTTGGAGGGTGGACTCCATGGCGTTATATCCCAGTGAGGTTCCTGTCCTCTCTGGCTTCATTCCCAAATCACTAGGAGTTTCCCAACCTGGATCTGGCAACCATATCCCCCCCCCCCATCCTCCTCTTGACTTGCATATTCATAAGCCCTTCTCTGCAGAGCATTTGCATGTATTTGCACGGAGAGCAAACGTGGTGTAGTGGTTAAGAGCGGTGGTTTGGAGTGGCGGACTCTGATCTGGAGAACCGGGTTTGATTCCACACTCCTCAATGTGAGCGGGGGAGGCTAATCTCGTGAGCTGGATTTGTTTCCCTACTCCTACACACAAAGCCAGCTGGATGACCTTGGGCTAATCACACTCTCTCAGCCTCACCTATCTCACAGGGTGTCTGTTGTGGGGAGGGAAAGGGAAGGTGATTGTAAGCCAGTTTGATTCTTCCTTAAGTGGTAGAGAAAGTTGGCATATAAAAACCAACTCTTCTTCTTCATCATTTATGTCTGCTCTACCCATGCAATCTGGAAAAAAGGAGTATAGTTCAAGCTAGACATTTCTTTAATTATTACATACATATTTTCTATGCCTATATTTTTATTAACTATCATATATGATGTTGCTATTTGAAGGGCAACTAGATTTGCCAGGCCTGGCCCAGCAACCAATGGTGGACCTGGGTGATGGGGACATGAGGGTGACTAGACAGAAACTCTGGGTTAAAACCATAGAGTTTTCAGCAATTCCTAGGGAAGTGCAATGTCATGGTATTGGCCCAACATCCATTTTTAATTTTTTTCTTCCACTACTGCTTGGCCCCAGAATTTTGTCTCCCTGAGGCCCCACTGCTGTCGGCAATCTGATCATCCAGACATGGGATGGAGGTTGGAAGTTGGTGTTTCAAATGCCTTGGCCAACATTCACTCACATTCACACAGGCAGTTGGTGATGAGTCAAAGTAACAGGGTTATTTCTTTCCTGTTTCTTTAAGTTCTGGTCCAAACATTTGAGCCTTAGTGTGTATTTAATGGCCTAACTAGCTCAAACAACATTCTTAACCTTTTCCATTTATTTGCAAAGATACATTTGTGAAACAGTATCCCTGTACAGAAATATTTAATACTTTTCCAATGTTCTATTAGCTGCAACTGTATAGTAGGGCACATTGGTTGTTCCTGCGAGCCTCTTCTTTTATGTCCCTGCGTGGGGATGTATGTTGAGCTGAATGATTAAAACATCAGAATTCTGCACCAAGCTCTTTTTAACCTGGCAAGCCGGGCATTTGTTGAAATCATCCATCCAAGAAATATTTGAAATTCTGATAAAGGATTTGAACTCTTGCTTGTGTTGAAGAGGAAAACAGAAAGACTGAAGGGCAAGAGTTGGTTTTATTCCTGTGAAGCACAGCAGCGATTTCGAGCAGTATAAGAGTTGCCCAAAGCTGTTTCAGAAAATAACAACAACCACAGTAATAAAGCAGTCTAGGAAAACAAGTTGCATCTTTTTCATATATTTTTTTTTACAGCCTTGAATTTTTGCCAGAGGGTTAGCAGATAGACAAGCAAAGCCAAAACACATTCAGAATTAAACAAATCCTATTGACGTTGTCGGTATTTTGTTGGCACTGTAGTATGCTGATGCCAGGATTTTTTTTCCTGCTAAGAATTGCATAAAGTAGCATTGTAGCTTAATTGGGTGTGTTTTAGAACTGTCATTAAAAAAATTCACCACAAGGTACCTTGGCTTATATGAGTATTCATACTGAGGGATTTTTTAAACCATTCCTTAAAGGCAAATATCTCACTTTCCTGTATCTCAGCTCCTTGATATTCAAGGGAGGGTGAGTCAACAACAGGCAGCAAAAGCTGCCTCATCAGGGAGAAACAGCAATAAAGCTTCTCCTTCCAGCCTATTCATTGGATAGCAGCTTTTGCCTTGTAGCCAATCTGGCCTCTTGTATTGGCCAGGAATGCCTCTTCTGAAAGGGAAGGTTCAACCATTTGCCAAAGATCAATGCTTTATTCAGGATGTAACAGGAAATGCTATGGCCTAAAACTGAGTGTTAACTTGAAATAATATAGCAGAACATATTCATAGTCTTGTGGAATTGTGAGGGGGCATACATACACCACAAGTTACACAAACAAGTGCCAACAATTTGACAAACAGTAACTATGTAACACTTAATCTATGTAAGATGTTGCACAAGCATCCAGATCCCTCTGACACCCTTAACACAGAAACAATTTTTCAAGACGAGAAGTCAGTGTGGTGTAATGTTTCGGGTGCTGGACTAGGATCTGGGAGACCCAGATTCAAATCCGCACTGTGCCATGGACATCAGAATCAAGAGACAACTCAGCAGATGCCATGGTGTTCATGGGTGCTATGCTGGGGACAACTGGAATAGACAAAACTGCACAAATGGTATATGGCAGCTTCATGTGTTCAGTGCCAGTCTAACTCTCCAATCACTACCTCCCCTTTTCACACACAAGTTTAAGAAAATATGTGGCTTGTCATTTTATCCATTGCTAGTTTTCTGTAACACTAAACTAGGTATTCCGTGTTACGGATTCCGTGGACTGCCAAAAAAACAAATCAGTGGGTTCTAGATCAAATCAAGCCTGAACTGACCCTAGAAGCTAAAATGGCTAAACTGAGGCTATCATATTTTGGTCACGTCATGAGACGACAAGAGTCACTGGAAAAGACAGTCATACTAGGAAAAGTTGAGGGTAGCAGGAAAAGAGGAAGACCCAACAAGAGATGGATTGACTCAATAAAGGAAGCCACAGCCTTCAATTTGCAAGATCTGAGCAAGGCTGTCAAAGATAGGACATTTTGGAGGACTTTCATTCATAGGCTCGCCTGAGTCGGAAGCAACCTGACAGCACTTAACACACACACAAACTAGGCATGAAAGAAAAAGTGCCACAACCAAGGTGGTTTGGGGTTCTTGTTGTGCTCATGTTGGGTTTATGAGAAAGCAAGGATTGCCACTCTATTCCCAAAATGGCTTGTGGGTGTCAGAAATGGGGGGAATCAATCAGTACACCTGACCCCTTAAACCTGGAATTAGCCGGATTGTGTAATCTGAATACCGTATATACCCGTGTATAAGCCGACCCGCGTATAAGCCGAGGTGCCTAATTTCTCCCCCCAAATGGGGAAAAATTAGGCACCCGCGTATAAGCTGAGGGTCGGCTTATAACCCCTCCCCCCCCCGCAGGCTTACCTCAATCCAGGTGCGCAGGCCGGCGCCGGCCGGCAGCAGGCTCGCTCCGCCCGGCAGGGGCGGCGCCGGGGCCTCCAGAGGCCTCTGGAGGCCCTTCCAGGCCGGCGCCGGCTGGCAGCAGGCTCGCTCCGCCCGGCAGGGGCGGCGCCGGGGCCTCCAGAGGCCTCTGGAGGCCCTTCCAGGGCGCTCCTGGCCGGGGGAAGCCACGCGGGCACGGCAACAATGGCGGCGGAGGCGGCGATGGCGGCGGCGGTAAGTTCCCCCCTCCCTCCTCCCTCCTCTCTCCCTCCCTCCCCCCTCCCCTACCGTATTGACCCGCGTATAAGCCGAGGCCGGCTTTTTCAGCCCTTTTTTTGGGCTGAAAAACTCGGCTTATACGCGAGTATATACGGTATTACAAATACCTTTTACACGATGTTTAAGAGACCAGTATTTCTCTGATTCTGCCACTGCCTTTCCTTGCTAGGTAAACCAAGAGGATGGATGGTAGAATAATTTTCTGTTGCCAAAAGCATACCCCTTACAAACATTACAAGTTATTGTATTGTTGAGGTTGTAGATATCTTGTCTACTATAATGACATGTGCCCGTTTCCAATTTTTATTGATGCCTTACTCTAAACTATTTCACTTTGCTTCTCCTTTGAGATAGGAGCTATAATGTGTTTTCATCAAGATTTGGAAATGCTGATGAAATCTTTCTCACTCCCACTTTCCAATTTCTCCTGGGGGTTGCTGACTGAGGACTGGCAATCCTAGTTTAAATCCTAGTTTAAATTGTGTAGGAATTTTTAAAGAGTCTTATATTCTTAGTTACTGTAACTTCTACAGTAGATAAAATGTTTGTAGATGGGGTGAATAAGAGGCCATCAGTTAAGCTCTTCTTGGATCATGGTTTATTCTCTTCCTATTAGTCACCTCACTGAACACCAGTTGTATGTGTGAAGCAACGTTCACAAATTTCCAACAAACAATTCTGCAGAAGAAACCGGTTTTGACCTCCCTTGAGATTCACGTAAGTCAAATAATTATCTACAGCCTGAGACTGCATCAGCTTGCCCTCCCCCCGGAATTGGTGGGCTTTTAAAAAAGAAAGGTTTAAAAAACCTCACTTTAACATAAAAGCACAAGACAAGTCACTCTATCAGAACTGGCTCGTTCATGACTCTAGAACTGCTTCTGAGAGTAAAAAATTCCTGGTCCCTTGTGGGGAAAAAATGTTTCAATTTTTATTGTTGCTTAGGCTGCTGTTTGGAAACAGACACCACTTTCATAGTGGGCAGAACCTGCAGGTAGCCATGCTGGTCCAAAGCAAAATCCAAAACCAAAAATGAGTGACGGTTTTCATTGTCACTTCCCTTCTGTTACCCCACGTACTCCTTTTCATGTGTATTCTTAGACACATACAGACCTTCTACTTGGGTCCAGGACACTTGTCCAGAACTCCAGCCAATTTGGGGGAATTAAGCTCAGTGTCAGGGGAAAACCTCTTTCTGCTTCCACAGCCTGGCTAGCTTAGGAAGCTGACACACTTGCCAATTAGGAGGAGCAGAATATGACATTCAGGGAACTTTACCTGGATAGCAAGCAAGCAAGCTCCCTCTAACAGGCTACCAGTAACCACAAAAAGAAGTGGAAAGGGGAGTTTTTAACAGCAAAGGAGTAAACAGAGAAGGAGTTTACCTATCCTCAGTGTGCGAGCTGGATATAATACATTGTCTGTTTAGATGATCCAGAGATTCACTGTAGGGGATCTTTAGGCCTAACTTCCAAAGGTCCCATAGAAATACTAAGAAGATTTGCTGGTTCTAGAAGACAAGATGGAGCTGGCAGCCTCTGAGCCAGCAGAGGGGTAAGACTGCACAATTGTGGGAGGAAGAACGGTGATAGTTATAAGAGCCAGTAGGGTTGTGCATATCCATATACCCGAACCGAAAATAAACCTGAAATTAGCCTTTACGGTTTTATTCGGGTTTTGGATTTACTGAACGCTAAAAACTAGGGATCTCCCCGAATTATACCCCTAGTGTTTAGTTTAATGTGTGTGGTAGATATGGGATCACTCTGTAAGCCTTAATTCTGTGCGGAGAATTCTGTGTGCAACCACTCAGTGGTGAGGGAAAGCAATCTTTTTATGCTGATAGGTACTGTCTGTATTACTTTTCTTTCTGCTTAAGAATTAAGGGTCATGGATGCAGCAACTGACCTTGGGCTAATAACTTGTTACTGTGCCTTAGTGTCCAGCAGTAGCCACTACGAAAGAACTGAATGTGCTTTTGAGTAGATCAGTTCCAGTGGTAGTCAAAGCCAAATAATGCCACTATATCATGCCAAAATACAAAGGGTGGCCCTGGCGAAAAAGAATATATGAGTTTCCAGCATGTGGATTAAAACTGTTTTATTAATGGATGACCTGCAAAATTATAAAGCACTTCCCTCCTGTACCTCTCATGGGGCTCCTGTGATGGTTGACAGCCTTTGTAAACTCCACCTTGTCTCCAATTTCAGCTGACATAATTGTCATGCCTTGTTTATCTTTCCCTGCCACAAACACATGCTGGATGCCGAGCCTAATACTCCCCCTTCCCATGGCAATCAGCAATGCTACTCAGCACCAGGGGAATTCACTTCCCAAATCCCCTGGCCATATACCAAATGAGTGGCTGAATTGACTAAACTATCTTCATCCTTAAATGACTTAAACATGCCAGTTATCCCTAGCTATACCACAGCAATCTCGTTATTTCTGCTGTCCTGCCGGGATGTGACGTCACCCCATGGGTCTGGAATGACCCGGTGCTTGCACAGGGGACCTTTACCTTATAAAGGGGAAAAAGAAAGAAAGAAAGAAAGAAAGAAAGAAAGAAAGAAAGAAAGAAAGAAAGAAAGAAAGAAAGAAAGAAAGAAAGAAAGAAAGAAAGAAAGAAAGAAAGAAAGAACCACCTTCCAAGACAATCTGAATTGGAGCCCAAAACATTCCCTTTTGGCCCAGTGGTGTCCAGCTTCTCCTATACTCTTTCTGAGAGCGACTGGGCAGACAGCTACCACAGCAGAAAACCTATTGCTAGAAAATGGAGCTGACTAAAATAGCCCCTTCCTGTCTCCTTCCCCCCATGTGAACCATAAAAGGTTCCTTGCTCTATCACTTAAAGCTTTATACTCCATTCAGAAAGATAGTGAGAACCCCCACCTGTATTTATTGGGGGGGGGGGGGAAATAAGGAACAGAATTTCTAGTTTGGTCTTGTAATTGTTTGCTTCTGAAAATTTTCTTTGCTGTGAGGTCCTTGAACTGACTTTGATGAATGTCTCCATGCTGTTACATTACCAGTAATATAAAAATGATGCCATAATTTCACTTTGCTCCCTGAGAAACAGAAGGGTAAAGCAATATCCAATTTAACTGCCCAAGCAAAAACTCGCAGTTGTTCTAGAGTGCTTATCCGGAACTTTGGCACCAGCCTGCTCATACCGCTGTAAACTTGAGGAACCAGACACATCTGTGAAATCAGTCCCTGAAAACATTCACAACTATATTCCATACACAATGTTTTATAAATTCAAGAGCTGAGCTATAAGAAGTATACTTTCTACTTCTTCCGGGGTATATTTTATCTGAATCTGAAGATAAAATGAATAGAAAATTTCAGTAATCACAACCAATGTTTTTATTAATCTGTTGGTTTTTTAAACATTCAAATTACATGACCAAAGCTTCTTGAAGGGCAAATATGCCTACAAAATTCATGAATAATATGAAAAGACAAGAGTGCTAACACTGAATAAATTTACCAGTCATGTGATTTTTACTGTTGTGCATTACTTTCCATTTGCCTGGTTCAATCTCATTGAATTCTTACTGCTCCCATAGTTAATGGCTCTAATGCCTGTATTATTATTTCTCTGTCCTTATGGTCTGCAGAGCCAAGGACAGTATCATCTCCATTTTAAGAAGGTTGTCTTTCTGCAAGGTTCCTTAAATACCACAAGACGTTTGACTTCCTTGAGTCTCCCTTAAGTGGTAGAGAAAGTCGGCATATAAAAACCAACTCTTCTTCTTCCCTCTTCACAGTTAACACAGGTCACATCACAGTAAAATATCCCCCCTAGAATAAGCTGACTGTGTTTATTACATTTTTGTCATACAGCAGAGATAATCAACAAATATCGCAACATTTATCAGCAGCACAGAATTTAAAAGTGGTGAAGACTGTTGCATTTGTATTAATATATAAAACTACAAAGATGACATTTTCCAAACGGGAACTTCCACCTTGCACACAAACTCTTTTTCTTCTTTAATCCTTCTCTAATCAGTGGTGCCATTGCAGTGCTGTGTCACAAAAGAAGGAATCATATTGGACAAGCAACTTTCAGGAAAGCTCAATGTCACTGTCTTCTTAGAGCTAAGGTGGCACATGATGGAAAATGGTCATTGCTTAGCCTGCCTCTTCTGTGTACCCTGTAAACACTTCATAATTGTGCAGTGACCAAAAACTGCTACCGAATCAGTGAGCACTTAAGATTTTATTAGTCTTGTCTGGTTCTATTTCATTAGCCGTATTATTTAACAAATTGTATTTGCTGTTCCTATCCATGGTGCAGGAAAAAAGAGAGGGGACATAATGAAATGGACTCATGTTTTCGTTTGTTTCAGAACACCCACAAACTTTTCTTTTCACCCCAAGAAAGGAATTGTACACTCTCCCTCCAGATGCCTGCTTTATAATAAAGCCCATTTAGCTTTATGGTGGTTTGTTGCTGGGAATTGACTGGCTCTGACCCAGGGTAATCTCAGCTGTGTTATCAAAGGAGGGTCTTGTTTCAGGGTCTTGGATTTGAGACAGAGGGACAATTCTCTCAGAACAATGCAGGGCAACCTTGACAGTCTGTCATGGCAATACAGGAGATGTTGCTCAAATTCTTAGTGTTCAAATTTCTCCCTGGGTTTTGGAATTTTCAGACTACCTGACCTTCTGCCAAAGTGGAATCAATGTATTAGTAATCCTTCTTTTTTTCATTTATATCTCCCAATTTTAAACAGAGATCTGAGCTTGTATAATTTTGCAGTATCCTTCAGTTACCGTATTTTTCGCTACATAGGACGCACCTGACCATAAGACACACCTAGTTTTTAGAGGAGGAAAACAAGAAAAAATCTAGTTTTCCTCCTCTAAAAACTTGTCTTATGGAGCGAATGCGGCTGGGGAGTGCGCGCCCCGACGGCCAGCTGGGAGGCGGGCGGGGCAGCCCAGAGCCAGCTGGGCGTGTCCCGGGAAGGGGGGCGGTGGGTCTTTAAACTGCTCTGCGCTGCCTGCCTAGAGCAGTTTAACCTCCCCCCGCGCTACCCGGTCCCGCCCAACAGCTGAGCCTCGGACCGGGAAGTGGGGGGGGAGTGTGCAGAGGTTAAACTGCTCTGCGCTGCCTGCCCAGGCAGCGCAGAGCAGTTTAAACCCCACTGTCCCCCTTCCCAGGAGTCCCGAGAAGGGGGGCGGTGGGTCTTTAAACTGCTCTGCGCTGCCTGCCTAGGCAGCGCAGAGCAGTTTATCCTCCCCCCGCGCTTCCCGGTCCCAAGGCTCAGCTGTTGAGCGGGTCCCCGCCCAACAGCTGAGCCTTGGGACCAGGAAGCGCGGGGGGGGGGGAGTGTGCGGAGGTTAAACTGCTCTGCACTGCCTGGGTAGGCAGCACAGAGCAGTTTAAACCCCCACCGTCCCCCTTCCCGAGAGTCCGGACGGCACGAGCCGGTGTTCCCCGCCCCGAAGGCCAGCTGGGAGGTGGGTGGGGAGCACGGAGCCGGCTGGGCCTATGCGTGTCCGGACGGTACGAGCTGGCGTTCCCCACCCGGGAATGCCGGCTCGCACCATCCCGACACGCACGCGTCCAGCCGGCATTCGCTCCATAAGACACACAGACATTTCCCCTCACTTTTGAGGAGGAAAAAAATGTGTCTTATGGAGCGAAAAATACGGTATTTCCATTTGTTCCTTTGTAGTACAATGCCAATGAAGAAAGGAGATCCAAATATATTAAAGAACAAAAGCCATGAAAAACTGCCCATTTCTAAATTCATTTTAATAATTCTACTTAAACTAGAATTTGGGAGCATTGAAGTCAGAGTAAAATTTATAGGGATATCATGGGTTATTCGTTATCATTTGATTGAGATTTAGAGGGAACATAAACAAACAAAAAAGGTTACAAGGAACAGAAGAGGTGAAGGGCTAGGGACAGTGATTACATACCATGGAATTATTATTGTGATGTATAATGTGCAGTTATGAAATAACCACAAGGCAATTTGCTAGTGGTGTTTCAAGAGTCTACATAAGACATAATTAAAATCCTGCAGCTCTAGAGTGCAGGCTAAATGGTATTGTGAGAGTCGTGTTATGTGATTAGCAGTGCAATCCTAATCAGAGATCCCCTCTTCTAAGTCCACTGATGTCAAAGGATTTAGAAGAGTATAACTGTGCTTAGGGCTGCACTGTAAAGACTTTAAGCCACAAAAGCCATAAAGGCAAACTTTCTTAAAGGACATTCTTCACAGATGTGCACATGTAAATTTCAGTGACTGATCTATCACAGAACTTTGAAAGCTACGTTATTTAGATTGGGCGGGGAGGGACTCCAGCTCAGCTAGTCAAAGCCCCCGACACACACACACACACTTTGCTTGTTGTAATGGTAATTTGCCTTTTAACATTAAATACACTTGGAATCGCTAGATTTAAAAATTAAATCTTTGACATCTATTGGTGAATGGCTGCTTCTTCCACAGCAATTCTAGTATTTATACCAATACAGCATAGATTGCCATGAAAAATACTGAATTAAACTCTTGGCACTACATGCTAAAGAAGGGGTGTGACAGTTGCTGACATGGGCCTAAGTTAGCCCAGATTGCTGCCCAATGTAATTAGGCCTTTCAGCTCAAAGCCAGAGATGTGACCTCCCCAGCATATATTGTCAGGGCTGAAGCTCATTATGTTTTACGGAAGGAGTATGTCATGAAGCTTGCAATCTTTAAATAAAAGGTTTATTGAATGACATATATTCATCATTCCATTAATGAGAGGGAAGGTGGGAAGCTTCCGGGCATTCCTCTGTCATTTCTAGATGGATCCAGCTGAGAGACCTCCTTGCTTCATATCAAACTGCTATCAAGAGGGCATCAGCAGCTGGAGAGGAAGCAACCAGGCAACTCCCCATCATGACTGAACACAGTTGCCATTTTCCCACCAGAGATGGGGGATGCCCTGTCCCTGGTTCTCATTGCCTGCTGCCACTCTTGTGGCCAGCAGTAGAAAAATAATTTTTAAAAAATACTGTTGGGTAATGGTGTGATGTTGCTTCCATCAGTCTATTTGAGGAATCAGTGGGGACTCTTCGATATTACCATGGAGTTTGTGGTGATTCTTCGAGAGGTGTTATGTCACTTTTAGGTTTTCCCCAGGAGTGACATCAAGCCCTCACTGACAATGCTCCCCCATGTTCCTGCCCCCTCCCCGATTCCAACCGGTTGTCCTGCCATGCCTGGCAACCCTACGACTGTATCCAGCACTGCTGAGAATCTCTTCCCCAAGAAATATGGTTATTGAACTTGTTTGTTTATATCTTACTGTGCTCCCCAATGGGAGTGACATCAAGCCCTCACTGACAATGCTCCCCCATGTTCCTGCCCCCTCCCCGATTCCAACCGGTTGTCCTGCCATGCCTGGCAACCCTATGACTGAATCCAGCACTGCTGAGAATCTCTTCCCCAAGACATATGGTTATTGAACTTGTTTGTTTATATCTTACTGTGCTCCCCAATGGGAACCCAAAGAACCTTACAATACAGAAAAATACAACTGTGGGGGGGGGGGGGAACAGGAAAGGAAGAGAGGCTTCTCAGTGACAAGTGGATTTTTCATCTCTCTGCTAGCCAATCTTCTACCTAGCTCTAGGCTGCAATCCTCAGGCTAAGAGCCAAAGAACAAGAGCCCTGGAACTTGGCCCAGGCCTTAGGTACCTGTGAGCAGATCTTCCCAATTCCTCCCCTGCTGTTGTCACTTTTATTTGGATTACTGTTAGACCCTTTTGATTGAAAACTGAGATAACAATATAGTAAACAAATAGGTGCTCTGAAAACCTAGACATTTTTAGACCATAACACTACCTTCTGAGCATGCTGAAATCCCACCATATAACAATGGTGATACATGCATAGTGCACCTTAAGTTTAATATATTGCATTTCATAAAGTAGTGAAACTTTGCTTGGTATCAGAATCAAAGATTTGAATGTGACTGTGGTGTAGGAAGACATAAACAGAATGTTCTAGCCTTTTCTCAACTCTAGCACAACTGCAAAGTATTCATAAGTGAATATATATGATATATAAATGTCCAGCATTTTCGGCTGAAGTAGGGAAACAGACATTCATTATATGTTCCACAAAAACATGTCATTAGGTCTATTGAGAATTATACACACAGTTATATAAAAGTGTTTGCAGTATTTGTGGTTGCATATTTTTGTTAATACATTGATGGAGGACACAAGATGAAGCAAGGTAAAGCAAAATTGAAATGGTGACAGCAGCATCACAATATCTGGAATGTCAAACTTTCAATGAAACATGATATTCCAGTACAGAGAAAAGATAACAGAGCTGCAGCAGAAATCACTTTGGTCATCAGACAACAATAAATAACATGTTACCCCTGTGTTTCTCTTGTAGGCTTCCAGAACGAGTATTTCAAATACATATGCACACTGTACAATTTAGAGATTTGACCATAAAATGTGCAGTTTTGACACACTGTAGTATAGGAATGGGGGGGGGGGCATTTTGATAGCTTTAATAATCATATGTATGCTGCTTGATACTGCTTTCATGTTCTACCTCCCAATTTTGTGTTCTTGGTAACAGAACACAAAATTGCTCACCTGTTTTTCTCTCTCTGTGTCCCACACATGATTTTTAGATGATGGCTTTTAAATGTAATATTGATTACATGAGGTCATCAAAATTGTTAAACATGCTAATACTGGTTCTCCCCCCCCTTTCCCCATGCTTTCTCCTAGAAACAAGGATTTTTTAAAAAAATAATCTCTTTCTTAGTCATTGCTTATTTAAACTGGAGTAACTCTGCATAGGACTGCACTGCTAGCCAGCTTTAGAATGCTTTATGTGTCCTTAGTGCAGTGATTCATAGCACTGGGCTGATTAGGTATGATTTGATTGACAGAATGGTCACATGGTACAGCTTTCAGCGATGATACTCGTTCATCTTAACCCTAGAAGCAAACCCATCAAAAAGAAATGGCGATAATCTAATCATGCAGAATCACAGTCTGTTTTAATGACCTTAAATAGAGAATAAAAAGAAAAGAATAATCTGAAAATAAAACTAACTTCCTACAATTGAAATCTTTAGAATTTTTTTTTTAAATGACGAGGCTGAGCCTGACAGCTTGGCACTCTGCTCTGGCACACAGCCCAGTCATGATATTTGTTGGAAGAGGTCAAAAGGAGAGGGATTTGCAACTTGCTTGGCAACTAGCCCTGTCTTTCAAGGGAGGCACAACTCACTGTTATGGGCCTGTTACAATGTAAAAGAAATTTTAAATTTTAATTTCTTCTCTGTTTGTTTGCCTTAGGGACTCAGGAGAACAAAGGAGGTCAAAAAACTATGCCAAGAACTGGAACCATGCATCTCCCAGACACACACATGCACATCTCCTCCTGCTGATAGGCCCTAGGCTACCCTGGTACACCCCACAAGGTGTTCAGGACGGGAGCTAGTGTGCAAGGATGGAACAGTGCTGTGCAGCCAGAGACAAAAGGGGTCTCCTGGCAGCCATCTTGTTTGTGCCAATGCTGCAGAAAGCTGACTGGGCTAGGTCCAGACTTGTTTTACCATGCTTTCCTTAAGAAGACACCAGAGGTGCAGGGCAAACAAAGAGACAACAGACAAGCATTTAGCATTTTTATAGCTATCCTGCAGTAGACGCACACACCCAGATCTCCTCAACTCCATTCAGATGGTCTTCTAATCCCATCATGAAGCCAGCCTAGCCCTCTGACTCACATTTTCTAGACCCTACCTTAATTTCCAATTTATAACTCAATGCTTGGTTACTTAAATCTCAAATATCTAGACATCATTTCTGATAGCCTTACCTCCTGTTTCTATTCGCTGCACCCTCGAGCTACAATCTCGAGCAATCAAGCCTTGTCATTGGCAATGACCAGCCATTCCCAGACATTTCCAGGTGTAGAAGGACTTTCTGTCCTTCTCAAAGGGTGCACTTGATCTGCAGA
The DNA here is from genome assembly GCF_029931775.1 of Euleptes europaea. Lineage (NCBI taxonomy): Eukaryota > Metazoa > Chordata > Lepidosauria > Squamata > Sphaerodactylidae > Euleptes > Euleptes europaea. The sequence continues at coordinate 29,584,707 of NC_079320.1, read as the reverse complement.
GAAGAAGAGTTGGTTTTTATACCCCACTTTTCTCTACCGTAAGGAGTCTCAAAGAGGCTTACAATCGCCTTCCCTTCCTTTCCCCACAACAGGCACCTTGTGAGGTAGATGGGGCTGAGAGAGTTCTGAGAGAACTGTGGCTGGCCCAAGGTCACCCATCAGGCTTCGTGTGGAGGAGTGGGGAATAAAACCTGGTTCTCCAGATCAGAGTTCACTGCTCTTAACCACTACACCAAGCTGGTCATATGATACAGAGATTGGTCATATGATATAGTCCTACATCTAAAGCTATGCAAAGCTATTCAGGTCTGGAGCCAGCGTGGTGTAGTGGTTAAGAGTGGCGAACACTAATCTGGTGAACCGAGCAAATAAGGAATGACAGATGCAAACCCAGGAGAGGATTGAGAGGTAAGCACGCAGAAAGTGATGGGATGGAAAGTATTGACTGCTTGTGAACATATTTCAGTTTTTCACATTCATTTGACAATGCTATGGATTTGAAATGCATGGGTCTATTTGGAATCTAGCCACCATTAAGTCTATATTGTGTTTCCCCTTTAAACTTTGAATAACTTTAAATAAATGACACCTGAGAAGAAGAGGGTTTATTTTTCATGTACTAGAGGCCACATACCTCCTAACACCATGCGTTTGGATAGAGTTCTAATTTGGACCTGTCTGTAAGAAAAATCTATTGGATCTATTGATTCTGACAGTTGTATTGGGTATTAGACAAACTACTAGGTGGCTTTGTTCTAAGAGTTTCTCCTGCTTGATCTTTCTTCTGAATCAGGTCAACTGAACTGAAAGTGACGGTTCTGTTTACTGATCTTATTTAGGGAATTGGGATGCCAAGTCCTATTCCAATGATTTCAGAGTGAATTGCAGTTAAGGCAGTAATGAAATCTCAAACAAGAAAAAACTGGTTGCATTAGATAGTTCTGTCCTATGATTACTGCTAATTGTAATACTTCTTAAAAATTGCATATATGTTAAACTTTCTGATTCATTGTTATCCAGTTCTTAATGCCACCAAGTTTCAAAACTGAAGATAAAGTTGCCGTTATGGAAATCTCCAAACTAAACGCATGCAATAACTTATCAGATTAACTAAAATAACATGCAACAGTATGCAAACTTTTGAGTTCTCTAGGACTCTTCATAAAACAGATGTTTCAAAAATGGTCTGAAGTGTGAAATTATAAATAGTTTTCAAAAGATAACATGGTGCTAGATGGTATCAGATTGCCCATTTGGTCTTCTGGGAAGAAGTGTCACCAGGAACTCCCTTCCTAGATGTGTATTGTCTGCTCTGACTCCATCATGACTAAATTTGCTTTGGCAGCCATTTTAGGAGCTAGTAATGCCATGGTTTAGAGAAGGTGATGTCAAGGCTCTCCTCAGGCTATGCTAATGAGTGGCCAAAACCTGAAGGGAGGGAGACTGATTCACTGTTACGACATCTGCATGCCTACCCATTGCTATGGGGTCTTGCAAAGCCAGGTATCCACCTAGATTTATCAGTTTGATTTCAACAGCAAGGGTGAGTTTTCCTGAGTACAAAATCTAATTATTATCAATCAGCCAGGTGGGCTTGATTTCTTTTACTGACCTTGCCTGAATGTAACCTGCCAACATGCTTCAGGCATGTGTCAAGCCTCCACCCTGCCAGCCCTTTCATCCATCCTGCCTGGAATGCAATCACCTTTTGTTACCTTTTTGGGACCCCTCCCCAACTCCATCAGAACCAAGAAATCTATAGATTATCATCCTGGAGTCACTCTGAATTCCTGGACTTTACAATTATTTCTTTGATATTATTTTGTGCTGGCTTCTGTGTGTGTAAAGTGCTGTCAAGTCGCAGCCGACTTATGGTGACCCCTTTTTGGGGTTTTCATGGCAAGAGACTAACAGAGGTGGTTTGCCAGTGCCTTCCTCTGCACAGCAACCCTGGTATTCCTTGGTGGTCTCCCATCCAAATACTAACCAGGGCTGACGCTAGCTCTTAGGGCTGTGCAAAAAAAAAGGAAAAAAAAGTAAATTTCAAGTTCGGGTTTATTGGACATGAATTTTTTTCAATAAACCCGAAATAAGCTGAATACTCATATCGGTAAATTAGTATTTGAGCTTAATTTCCTGGTTTCCCGAAAAAATGCAAGTCCATTATAGTCCAAGGGGATATTTTTCTGAAGCTCCTGGGGGCATTTTTGGAGGTAGAGTCACCAAATTTGCAAGGGACTCTCCTTAGATGGACACCAAAGTTTGGTGAAGTTTGGACTTGGGTCCAATTTTATGGCCCCGCAAAGGGGTCACCCCCATCCTCCAGGCATTTGCAAGCCTAGCTGTCAATCGGTTTTCAGGTTCAGATGGTCATCGTTGCTGAGGACTAGCAAAAAGAAGCCCATTGGCAGACTGGCTCTTAAGAGTCTGGGGGCTTCGTTCATATCTGGGTCACTTCTCAAGAAAAAAAGGCACAGAAAACATTTCTTTTGGTGGCAAATGACTTCCTGTGAACTGCCCTTTAATATAATCATCAAAATCTGATTTCAAGAGATGGTCACGGTGTGGGGGAATGAAGCCACTACTCAGGGTGACCTTTAGTTTGAGAGCAGGTTTTCATGAGTGGTGGTGGTGATATCAGAGCCAGCTAAAGTCATGACCAAGGCAGCTCTTCTGAAGGAGATTGCTCATCTGCATGGGTGAGGAGTCTTCTTCAGAAGCTGGATGGATCAGCATCTGTTGAAGCTGGTCCTTTTATCTGGAGGGTGTATCCATCCGGCGGGACTGGGTGAGCCCCACCTTTTAAATGCCCCTTCTGCTATCCAGATTAATCCACTGAATGGTGATGGATAGTTTGATCTGACCAAGTTGGCACCCAACCCCTACCTCAAAAGGGCCCCAACTATGGGGTACTAATAAAACCAGTTAAAGATAGAAAAATGGGAGAATGCTGTGTTCTCCCGTGCATCTGAGCAAAGGCAAATAGCCAAAGTCCAAAAAGCCGAATATCTATTCTTCCTTTTGGAAATCGCCTCTTTGACTTTGGGTAGATACCCAGATTTTGGTATTCTGCTGAAACAAAACCCGAATATTGCCAAAAATTATAATTTCAGGTTTATTTTTGGTTCTGGTTTATCAATATGCACAGCCTTACTAAACACTGATCCATTTTCATGGACAGAAAAATCTCACCTGTTTGTTCTCCTCCACACAACAACCCATCTCTTCTTGCCCTGTCTCTTCCCAAACAACTCTTTACAACACCACCTCTTTCTCCTTTCTTTCTCGTGTAAGGCAAGCTTTCTTTGCTTAGTTGTCCCACTTCTTTTCACTTAATTTGTGCCGATTGCTTATTAGGGCTTACATCAGGGCAGAATCCTGGGATATAGGAAGAAAAGTCACTAAGATATGCAAAGTGTCATTCTCTGACCACCAAATAACAGTAGCCTCCTAAACAACCTATATAAGAATCCAAGGACAAAAAATACATTTAGAAGAATGCAGAACTGCAGGTTTCTTTACTTGTCTCTGTAAAAACACACATAGTTACATGATCAACAATTATAGGGTTGTGATTTTTTTTGTTGCAATGCTATAGCTTATCTTATAAAAAACAGAGTTATATGTTCAATTTTGGCATGTAGCTCATTTGAAAACTACACAAAATTTCAAATTTAGCTTGAGATTGCGGAAGTGCGGGGGCGCGCTCGGGGGGGATCTGGGCGGTGGCGGGCGGCGTTGGTCACCGGCGGCGGCAGCAGCAGTGCTAACAGCGAGACATAGGTTGAACTTGCAGAGATGGCTGAGCAAGAACCCACTCCTGAGCAGCTGGCACAGATTGCCGCTGAAAATGAAGAGGACGAGCACTCTGTCAATTACAGGCCCCCTGCCCAGAAGAGCATCCAGGAGATCCAGGAACTAGACAAAGATGATGAGAGTTTACGCAAGTACAAAGAGGCCCTGCTTGGAAATGTAGCCATTGCTGCTGGTGACTTGGAGAGCTTCAAGAAGCAGGCGTTTGTGCTAAAGGAAGGTGTGGAGTACCGGATAAAGATCTCATTTCGGGTGAACAAGGAGATTGTTTCAGGGTTGAAGTACATTCAACATACATTCAGGAAAGGAGTAAAAATTGACAAGACTGATTACATGGTTGGGAGTTATGGGCCACGTGCTGAGGAGTATGAGTTCTTAACACCTATGGAGGAAGCCCCCAAGGGTATGCTGGCCCGGGGCAGCTACAACATCAAATCAAAATTTACAGATGATGACAAGACAGACCATCTGTCCTGGGAGTGGAACCTGACCATCAAGAAGGAGTGGAAGGATTAGTCCTTCCAGTGCCAAATCCCAAGCGTTGTTCAGACAGTGGCTACAGTAGAAACCCCACCCTGTACCAAAGTGCTGGCATTGGATACCCTTCCCTTTCCCCCTTCCCCTTTTAGCTCACCAGGAAGACTTCTTGGCTTAAATGTCCCCCCATGTTCCCTCTGAGAATCACTGAAAGAAATTGACCAAACCTACCCTGTCTGTCCCTGAGCACAGAGGCAGGCGTGCTTCATGTCCTTCTCCTGGGCTCGTTTTATTGCTGCTTCTTACCCATTGGAATATATTTCAGGCAGGTTCTAAAAGGAAAGCAATGTTCCTATTTTTGTGGTGGGGGGGAGGATTTGGAGGCATTCCTGTCTCTGGGCAAGAGGTGAAGTACTGAGGAATCATGATTCCACGCAGAGCTGGCAACTGCCTGCTGCCCCAATTGTTTCCAGGCTCAATCATGTCCCTGGCCTGCCTTCCCCCTTCCCCCTGGGGTGGGGCATGGGCTGGCTTTCCATTTGTGATGGTTTCCATAACCATGATGCCTTAAAGTGTGTAACATACATCCCCCAGGGAGGCCCCCCCCGGACCTTGTTACACTTTTTTATATGTGCTCCAGCCCTGTCCATACACATACTCCCCTCCCTTCTGATTTGCATCTTCTGGCCAGACCGTAATCCTGCTGAAGCTGATTTCCCCACGGTCTTAAGCAGGGTTCAGGCTGCTGTACTTGCAGGCTCCCTGTGGCCGGAGAAGCATTTGCTTCCAGCTGGGGGTGGGGGGGAGGATGGGCTTAGAAGTGACTAGTGCCACCGTCATCTCCTTGTTAGTTCTATCACACCCCGGTTTGTTGCAAAGCATTAAAGTCTCTGGGGCAGCCTCTGGGTTTCAGGGCTGGGAGATGGATTGTCCTAGCTCAGCTGCTCCTCGCCTGATCCGAACAAAAGAGCTTGCGATGGACAAATGCTCAAGAGCAGTGAATGCCTTACGTATCTGTTCTGCCTTTGAAATTGTGTGCCTGGCCTGTCAGTATTTATTATTGCCTTGATTAGATTCCTTCTCTTCATGATACCTGAGCAGCCCCAGCAAAACCCCAGTAACCTGGCAGTGGAGGAAGCAGGAGGTCTGCAGGGTGTGAAATCTTTGCTTGCCAGGCAGGCATGTTCCAGCTCAGCAGTCCAGCTCAGTGGGCTGCTTTGAGTCCCAAAGTTGTGCTAGAACTGGGACCAAGTGTGTGGTTCTTCCATAGCTATGTCTCTGCCTCTACATCCTCCTCCCCACTCCTTTCCCTAGAGGAGATTTTTTGTTTGATTTGGCGCATTTTTGTCTGTAAATCTTAGATACGGTTTAACAGATTTGGAATCATCAGCTTCCTCTTCTGACAGTTAAAATAAAATCTTGAAACTGGAAAAAAAAAATTTCAAATTTAGCTTCAATAAAAACATACAGTTCATAAAATAGAGCAGTTGCTTTAAAATCCGAATGTCTGGATGGTGAGCTTTTTCATGGGACCAATCTCTGAATAATGAGACTGACCAGACTGAAATGGGACAGCTGGAGGTTAAGCCCTTGCCAGTAATGTTACCTCAAAAAGTTTCACACAGCTGCCAAAAATGGGCTTCCTGTGATGAGTGATACCTGTTTCCAAGGTTTAGCAGCATGTAATCCTTTCGAGTTTTGCTGCAGCAGCCTAACAATGCTACCTCCCTGGCATTTTTCATTTTGTGAGTCCCCAGGCCTCTGCTTCAAATTTCTTGCAAACACTGGAGAAACATGAGGATTCTTAATGTGATCACTGAGTACCATATGATAAGTGTGGGAAAGAATTATGGGCCATACCAATTGCTCACTATTTCCGACAGGATCTTCTGTAACAATAGTAATGTATATGGTCAGCTTGTGAAGAGGAAATTTAAGTCTCATGCTGGACAAACTTTACCTTGTGAATGAATGTAGGTGGCCAAACTGGCTATAACAGTTTCATATTTATTTCATTCAAAAGTGTATATCCTACTTTTGGAGCCTTTGGGGATGTGTTTTTTTTTAAATAAAATCTTACTCTCACAAATGATAGGGTAGGACTTTTTATGGAACAGCTGCATCTCAAGAAATTTAACACTATGTACTATCTAAACAGGTAGTTATTGTCAAGGTCAAAGGCAAGCTATTGTACCTGTGCAGATACTAACAATTTAAACAACAAAACAAAACAGGTAACTCCCCAAAAGCAAAACAGTGAGAAATAGGGAACAGTGACTTTCAAGGCAGGAAACAGGAACAGGAAAGCTCTCATCATGTCCTGACATGTTTAAATATGAATTGTAGGGCTAGGCATATTGGGTTTACCGACCTGAAAATAAACCCGAAAAAAGGCATTTTGGCCGAATATTGAAATAGAGAAGTAAACCTAAGCTGGATAGTCGATTGCAGAATCAGTCAAATAGGTATTTGGATTATTCTCTATGGGAATGTTTTTTAAGGCGCTCTGGGGGGCATTTTTAGAGGGAGAGTTACCAAATTTTCAGGGTAGCTGCAAGGGACTCTCCTTGCATGAACCCCAAAGTTTGGTAAAGTTTGGGTCAGGGGTCTGATTTTATGGTACCCGGAAGTGGTCACCCCCTTCTACATAAAAAAGTATTCTGCAGCTATCCTTGCAGCTACCCTGAACATTTGGAAAACCCTTCCTCTAAAAATGTCCCCACAGGAGCTTTGAAAAAACTCCCGTAGGCTAAAATATGTCTGTATTGACATCAGAGAATACATGAGAATTTCTTTAAAGCTCTTGTGGGGGCAAGGGACTCTCGCATGAACCCTAGAGTTTGGTAAAGTTTGGGTCAAGGGGTCCAATTTTATGGGCCCCTGAAGGGGTCACCCCCTTCTCCATCACTAAAATGGAAGGGCATTCATGATAATTATTCATTACTAAAAATTAACATGCGGACATTAAAATCTAAGCCAGTACAATATGTTTGACTGTTAAATTTCCCAAGAAAATGGATACTAAAACATGAGTCCTTTAAGGTAAAACAGGCCCTTATTTTCTGACCTATTTATGATATTTTCACACCTCATAAATACCAAACATTTTCTAAACTCCCCCTATGTTAGAAATGATGAAGACAGGTGGATTAAAGAGATATAGGAAATGTTAATCCTTTTCTGATGAGATCAAGCCTGAAGAAATACTGCAAGCAGCTGAATAATTCATTTGGTGATCAGATCTGAATAGTTAAGGTCCCATTAGGAATATAATGGAAAATATCTTGAAAACTGGAAAGAGTTTGGTAGCATATTTCTCTCAACTGCTTCATTAATTGCTAGGAATGGAAAAAATTCAGCATAATAATAGAAACAATCGCAAAAAAAATTAAAATAGCTGATTTACATAGATTTTATAGGGCACTATTGCTTGTAAACATTAGGGGGAAAGCTGTGATATATATAGCTGTTCATCTTATGCTTGAAAACAATGGGTTGGATCCATCTAGCTTTTCCACTGGCAAAAAAAGGAAAAAGGGCCCCCCCTTTGACTACAAAAAAGGCTGTTTTGGTAATCATGATTTACATGGGCAAAAGCCATATGAGATGGGGATAGTAATAAGGAAGAAAATTGGCGAAGACTGAGCAAAGAAAAAAAAACTTGGCTAGATTCAATCCAGAAAGAGTCCAGCTGCCAGATCCCTGGTTGCAGGCTGAAGCCAAATGCTAGCCTTCTATCAGATATCAAAATGTTACAACATTACTTCCTTAATCAGATATAATAGGATTTCATCTGAACTACAGGCTTATTCTTAAGATTAATGTCCCACACAATGTAATTAATAATAACAGAGTTAAGTATATCCTCACATTTATATCTCAAATTCCTCTTTCAGTGGCATACGCTGACAAGGTTATCCCATTTTTCACCTGCAGAACAACTCTAGGAAGGCTGCAAGAGAGAGACTGGCCAGTGTGATGCAGTAAGATTCATGACCCAGGTTCAGTCCCTGGTATATCCAACAAAAAGGACCAGATAGTAGGTTATGTGAAAGACTTCTACCTGAGACACTGGAGAGACACTGCCAGTCTAAGTAGACAATACTGTCCTTGATGGACCAATGGCCTGTTCCAGTGTAAGGCACTATCATGTATGCTAATGTGTGCACTGATCAGATAATTTAGAATCATAGAATCATAGAGTTGGAAGGTACCACCAGGGTCATCTAGTCCAACCCCCTGCACAGTGCAGGAAATTCACAACTCCCTCCCAGGAGATGGCCAAGATGCCCTCCTTCTCATGATCTGCCTAAGGTCATAGGATCAGCATTGCTGACAGATAGCCATGTAGCCTCTTCTTAAAAACCTCCAGGGAAGGAGAGCTTACCACCTCCCGAGGAAGCCTGTTCCACTGAGGAACTGCTGTAACTGTTAGAAAATTCTTCCTAATGTCTAGATGGAAACTCTTGATTTAATTTCAACCTGTTGGTTCTGGTCTGACCTTCTGGGGCAACAGAAAACAACTTGGCACCCTCCTCTATATGACAGCCCTTCAAGTACTTGAAGATGGTTATCATATCACCTCTCAGTCTTCTCCTCTTCATGCTAAACATACCCAGCTTCCTCAACCTTTCCTCATAGGACTTCATCTCCAGACCCCTTACCATCTTTTTTGCCCTCTTCTGGACTCATTCCAGCTTGTCTACATCCTTCTTAAATTGTGGTGTCCAAAACTGAACACAATACTCTAGGTGAGGTCTAACCAGAGCAGAATAAAGTGATACCATCACTTTGCATGATCTGGACACTATACTTCTGTTGATTCAGCCCAAGATCACATTTGCCTTTTTAGCTACCGCATCACACTGCTGACTCATGTTCAGTGTTTGATCTACTAAGATCCCAAGATCCTATTCGCACACACTACTGCTCAGACAAGCCTCCCCCATCCTATAATTATGCATTTGATTTTTCCTACCTAAATGCAGAACTTTACATTTATCTCTGTTGAAATGCATTTTATTAGTTTTAGCCCACTTCTCCAGCCTGTCAAGATCATCCTGTATCCTGGCTCTGTCTTCTACCGTATTTGCTACCCCTCCCAATTTAGTATCATCTGCAAATTTAATAAGCATCCCCTCTATTCCTTCTTCCAAATCATTTATAAAGATATTGAACAACACAGGGCCCAGGACAGATCCCATTTTCTACAGGTGAACTGATCTCTATCGGCTGGAGGTCAGTTGTAATAACTCCAGCTACTACCTGGAGGTTGGCAGCCCTAGGCATGGGATCATGCTGGCTTCTATGCTGATTCACCCTTGTTCTCCAGGATTGAGCTCTATGCCCCCTATGTCTCAAGTAAAACAACAAAACATGATGGTGGGAAGTAGCTTGAGTTGCTCCAGTTCTTTGGTTATAAAGAGTTAGTATTTACCCGTTGTACAGTGCAATCCTAAGTAGAGTTACACTCTTCTGAGCCCATTGAAGTCCATGGACTTCTATGGATTTAGAAGGGTGAAGCTGTGCTTAAGGATCTCCCTGTTCCCTTAACACTAAATCCCCCATACACATGTCTACATTGGCTTCAACAGCTTGTCACAAAAAGTCCTCAGGAGGAATATGATTATGTGGGCCAAAAGCAAACAGATTAACAGGAAATAGCATCCCTAAAAAAGAAAAGAAAAAGAAACCTTGGAGCATTTTGGTTACTAACAATACACCTGCTGGACCACAGGCAACTTGTACTTTTTAAAGTAATTATCCCCTGAGGGGACAGGATACAGGTAAGCGTTCCTGAATGCAATTTTATGTTTGAGAAATAATGAAGGGGCTTTTTAAAAAGGAGGAGTGATTCCCTGATAGGAAAATTACCATTTTAGAAAGAGACTATAATCATGGGAGCAGTCTGACAACATCTTTCTAGGCTATTAGGAAAAAAATAAAGCATATATGTTGACTTTTTCTACCAGTTAAGGGGGAATCAAACCCGTTTACAATCACCTTCACTTCCCCTCTCCACAACAGACACCCTGTGAGGAAGGTGGGGCTGAGAGAGCTGTGACTAGCCTTATGTGTAGGAGTGGGGAAGCCAACCCGGTTCACCAGATTAGTGTCCGCCGCTCATGTGGAGGAGTGGGGAATCAAACCCGGTTCTCCAGATTAGAGTACACCGCTCCAAACCACCGCTCTTAACCACCACACCACACTGGCTCTCAAGGTGTCTGTTGTAGGGAAAGGAAGGAGATTGTAAGCCGGTTTGATTCTCCTTAAAAGGTACAGAAAATCTGCATATAAAAACTAACTCTTCTTCATCAACTTCTTTTGCCAAACATGGCCATAACAATGCTAAGATCTGGTCAAAAATTTCTTCCCCAATAATAATCTTAGCTAAAAGCACCCTCACTTTCCATTGGCAAGATTCAATCAATGAAGGTGGGCAAAGATCCAGTGTGCAAGTTGGCCCTTCAGATCCCCCAAACTCTTGTCCAGCCAGATAGATCACTCTAAAACTATCCAGTTATGAGCAGGTGATTCTTTGGACCCCTCTGGAACAGGATGTACCATGAGTTGTGTCCAAGACAGCCTGGATGAGAGAGACGATCAGTAGAGAATCTTGCAAAAGAATGTTTGTTGGAAGTGAAAATGGGTGGTAGTTTAGGCCATCCCAATATTATAGTGGGTATTTTCCCTTTAAACTATCCATTCTTCAGCTTAGTCATATTGACTCCTTGGCTCATTAATTCTTACAGAAATGGAGAACTAGAATCTCTTGTGAGCAAAAGACAAAATCTGTTTCTTTTAAAATCAAGCAGCAAGACGATCTAGAAGCAAAGTCTTATGCAAATGAAAGCTGGAAATATTTCAGCACCAGGCACATCATTTGATTATGTTCAAAATATGAAACTGTGTCACTTTAAATCACAGTGCTCTGCAGCTGGAATACATAATACTTTTTAATGAAATTTCAGAGGCATCCAGTGATGAGTGTGCCATTGTCATGGCCGCTGCCAGAAATGTCATTTTGTATAAAAGCCTAGTGGGAAAACCAATATTAATGGCTCAAAATCTTCTGCCCTGGAGCTATGTTCAGTTGTTAGGACATGAGCAACAGTCATGCCAGGTTCCACACTTTCCTTTCTTGCCAATTTATGAATGTATCTTGCAGGAAAAACAGTATAAAGAGACAAGCGTACATGCCTGCTTCGGTTGTCATTGCCTTCTGCTGAGCTTTTAGAAGAAAACTTATTGACTCAGAAAGTCAACTGCCTTGTTTTTGTAGGGGCAACTTGAGCAGCTTTTTCATTGTACGTGTTTGCAATGGCTCAAATACAGTTACATGAAAGTGCAGTGTGTGTATTAAACAGCCATTTTTAAGGCACACAGGAACAGTCATGATCTATGTGTCGCACATACCTTAACAATTCATCAATAAAGTTTCCCCATCACCCTTATAATTCCTTGGTGATAACAAAAAAGCATCCTTGCCACTTCTCAAGAGACTTTTGTATGGCGGAGGATGGGTGACATGGGATAAAATGCTTTACCTCCTGGCTTAGGTGAGGCAGTATACATCCTTCATCTCTTATAGTCAATCCAGTAATAAACTGGGGTTAGAAAGTTTACAAAAGTTGGAGTTGGAAAAAATGCTGCTACACTGTAACAAGGCAGTCAAACATAGGGCCCGCAAGCTTGGCAGGCAGGAGGGTAAGGCAAAAGGATTGTTTATTAGCTGAACTAGCACATACTTTCAAGGATTTGTCAGATTTATTTTAACTAGCTATCCTAAACCACCAGTCATTCCTTTTCAAGGTATTTGGTCCAGTAGGTAAATGTTATAAAATTATTATTTTGCCAATATTAGTCCTAGACTAATATATTAATATAGTCCTAGTCTGCAAATCTACCATCAGAAATGATAAGCATGTGTGAAAGTTTAAGTGAGAAGTCCGTGGTCTATAGGGTTGCCAACCTCCAGGTACTAGCTGGAGATCTTCTGCTATTACAACTGATCTCCAGCCGATAGAGACCAGTTCACCTGGAAAAAATGGCCGCTTTGGCAGTTAGACTCTATGGCATTGAAGTCCCTCCCCTCGCAAACCCCACCCTCTTTAGGCTCCACCCCAAAAATCTCCCACCGGTGGCAAAGAGAGACCTGACAGCCCTATTGATCCAACTCTTCTTTATTGGTTTCTAATACATTTTTTTTATTTCCCTAGGTAAGTGGCAACCCTGTTCACTAACCCATAACCCATATTTGACCCAATGAGGCTAAACTGCCCAAATAAAAGCACTCAGTTCTCCCAAATTATTTATTGATCTGCCTAAATACCCAAATGACCCTACAGAATTAAAAGCAACAACATCTTGGACCTCCAGCTCCCAAGTACATACGGAAAAACTTCTCAGATGCTTTAAGTACCCATTTACATTCTAAAGCTACAGTTTCATGCTCCAGATGTTCAGAAGCCAAGGAGGCAGGCTTGAATAGCATTTGGAACACAGACTAATGGCTAAGCCAACTCTGTAGCTCAACCCAAATTTAAACTACAACAACAACAGCAATAGCATACAGCCTATTGAGGCTCAACCAGCTTGATAAATCAACAGATCAACAGACTCATGGAAAGTAGGCAAGGAAGGGTTCCAAAGAACCTTGCTTCTCTCCGAGTACTGTGGCTACAGATGGCAATTACTTAGGGTTTAGATCAGTGTTTATGCATCTCAGGATGGCAGCTGCCGTTGGCCCCTCTTTTCACCATTATCATAGATTTCCCAATAGCCTGTGTGCCAGCAAGGGCAAACTGGAGATCCAACGAGGCATCCAACCATGAGCAAATTGCAATTCAGAACCCTGACATGTATCACTTTCTAGAGCTAAAGGGAATGGGCTGTACATTATTCCTTTTTCTTATGAATGATTCTAGTGGGAAATATGGAAAATGAAATTTAAAAAATGATTTAAAAATGCATTCCGTCCCCCCCCCCATCCTGTCTTACATAGCCAATTATGATATATTATTTCTGTCCTGTTTTAGGTTTCTTTCCTCTGTCATAATCTAAGTAACTCTCATAACTCAGAAGCAATACCCAGCCAGCCTTGGATTTAAGCAAGCCAAGAAGCATATATCTCTGTTCTTCAAGGCAGACCTGCATGAGGACGGAATTTATTTGGGAGACAAGGACAGCATTGAACCACCTACTGAAGTAACCATGTGTTGCTGCACAAGGTAGTGAACCAGATGTTAAACACTTGTTTCTGAGCACCAGCTACCTCCTGAGAATTTGACATTCTGGAAAACATCATTTAAACCAAACAACCGTAATGGAAAATTTACATAGCAAATGCATGGCCTGAAAAGCTTCCTGGGCTATTACAAGTCGTTTTTTTAAAGAGTAGTCAGTCAGTGCTCATGAAGAAGCACACAGTTCTTGCTTTAAGGGGGAAAAATAGACTTGGCTGCTAAAACCCCTTTATTTGTTGATAATGATGGCTCATTATGAAAACCAGTGAATGACAGAGGCAGATGTGGCATGTCAGAAAAGAAGCTGTCAGTTATGGGCATTTGGTGGAAACAATGATGGGTGGCGGGGGGGGTGGGGGTTCAAACTAATAAATCCCCAGCATAAGATGATGGCTAGGGGAAAGAAGGCAGACTTGATTCCTTTGTTTTTCTCTTGGGAAATGCACCGTGCTGGGTATTAAAACTACAATGTTGTTTACTTGCAGGCTGGAAGATGCTTGCCACTGAGAAAGGTCATTGAGGTTGCTTGCTCATTAGTCTTCGGTAGGCTTTCAAAATACACAACAGCCTAATCTTTGGCACTGTAAATTGGTACTAGATGCCATCAGCATATAAAGATAAAAGCACACTCCTTGACATTGATTGGCCAGCATCCTGCTATTCCCTGGCTTGTGGCAGAATAGGAAACAATCTTTCTCACATTTATAGCAACTGCTTACCCCCCACCCAACACACGCTATTGTTTAATTTACAATAAGCAGCTACTAGCCTATACACTAGCATGGACTATAGTTCATGTATCAGGGTGAAAGGGAAGGTTATAAAAGTCACTGATTTCTTTTGGGAGCCCTGAAAAGGATAATCAATTCCCTTTCTTATAGCTTGAACAAAACAAGGTGCTCACATTCAGATCCCCGTTGGTTTCTATTATGTACTCTTAACATATAGTTTTCATCAGTTGCTATAATATTCCAATCAAACTAGGATGGCAGTATTACATTTTGTGCTAGGAAATGAGGAAATAATAAGCAACACACCAGGGTTGAGAGATTGGAAACATGTCAACTTGTAGGAGGATAACGTAGGATGCTCAGTCCTGCATCTCTTCTTTGATACACTTGACTTCAGAGTCTTAGAAGGGAGTAAATCTGCACAATTGTCCACCAGTATAGCAAAAGTTTCAATTTTTTCTTGTACAGCCAAATAAAACTATACCATGAAGGATCAAGATCAGAGGTATATCTCAGCATGTAGTTGCTGGTTAATATGAACCACAGTTCTATAAATGTATTTATTTACTTTGTATTATTTTATGCTATGGAGTCACACAGTGTTCCATCTTGCTCCCCATTTTGTCTAACATCCACATGAAATTGCTGGGAAAGATCATCAGGGGTTTTGGTATAAGGTACCACCAATAGGAGGATTGTACTTTGGTCACATTATGAGAAGACAAAAGTCACTAGAAAAGACAATAATGGTAGGAAAAGTTGAAGGCAGCGTGAAAATAGGATGACCTCATAAGAGATGGATTGACTCTATAAAAGAAGCCATGGTCCTCAGTTTGCAAGACCAGAGCAAGGCTGTTAACAATAGGATGTTTGGAGGACATTGATTCATATTTTTTATTTAAATAATTTATTATTACAACATGAAGGAACAATCAGTACATTTGACATCTATATGTAGAACTTATTACATACATTTCTAATGATTTGTTTCTATACTAGGTGTATTTTAACATATAATAGGTCTGGTACAGTGTGAACCAAGGTCCAGTTAGAAAGCTAGAGTTATAGAAGAAATAACTGACATTGTAAAGTAGAGGGTTATGCTATTAGAACCAGGGGGATCCTATACACCCTTCTAAGCTTACTATTTCCAAAGGAATTAGAAGGGTAGAACTCTGTTTTGCATTGGACTGCAATCCAAACAAAGGACTTTTTTTGAGGTTACATATCAAATATGTCACTAGCCTAGGATTTTCGTCTGGGGTCTTTCCAGAAGGCAATGACTTGTAAATTAAACTACTGCATAACAAAGTTCCTTAATTCTTGCTCATAAATGTTGATACTTTATATTCTTTTCCTAACTGTGCCCTTCTTTTATGAGTCCTTACATCATATATCTGTATTAAGGTTGGATAATGTTTGTCTTAGTACAGTGCGCCTGACTACTATGAAACATGAGCTATCCTAGAACAGACAACTTATGTCATTAGCAGCTTTCCTGAAAAATGAGGAAATGTTTTCTCCTGAGAAATTCACATACCCTGACATTTTATGTATAATATCTTCAGGACTCTTGGGATTAAAGGACCTTCTGACCATACACATAGACATTCTGTCAAGGTCACTGGGAACTGTGTGTTGAGAAAAGAAAATGTTTAACCTGAGTGGCACATCTCAATTTATTGAGCTCTATCTTGCCTGCCTGCTCACTGGTGGAACAGCCTTTTCATGTGAAAAGTTATTTTTGACTTCAGCTTTGGAGTCATTATAGAGGATTCTGACAGAAAGATCTGCAGCATGCACACGCATAAATGCACAGAGCACAGCTTGCATTTACATCATTGGCAGTCTCGGGGGAAATAAAGGTCTGAAAACAAATCTATGTTTACAAATTCACCAGTGAAGTCAGTCAAGTTTTTGTATCCTGAATAACACCGGCAGACAAATGAAATTACTAAGGGTAGATGCTGTTGAACTCTTTCACTTCTACAAGGTGTACCAGGAAGCAAAATGTTACATTTATTTTGAGGTCATTCACTTTACAGATTTGATTGCCTATCGGCTACAGAGATTGGAAACTTGATAGTAGGTGCAGCCTAAGGATCATGATAATTTTATTCTGAACAGCTACTCAGTGGAAAGGCCAAAATGCTTGTACAAATAATAAGTTCTTACGAATGCATAAATCACATTTTTTTTTCTCTTTTCTTTACTCCAATAAATTTAAGGTTAGCCTGCATGGTTCTTTCCTCCTCGATTTTATCCTCATGACAATCCTGTAAGGAAGGTTAGACGGAGAGTAACTGGGTCAAGGTCACCTAGTATGCGTCAGGGCAAAGTGAGGTCTTGAACCCAAGTGTCTCTAGTTCAAGTGACACTACAACCACTACATCATCATTATGAGAAGCGCTATCACTCCCACCTGATAAAAGGTGCCATTTCAGATTTAAAATAAGCTTTAAAACACTACACTACACAAAAAGAATGTCGAGGCCATCATGTGTATGATTAGAGCAAGTCAATTTGGGAATGTGCAGTTCTGAAAGGCAAGATAGAAGTGTTTTTAATAAATGAAATGTTGATTTCCCTCAAATGCCTCAGATGTTTTGCCTCAGGAAAAAACTCAAATTTTCTTTGTAGTTTGTTTTTAAGTTGTAGGTCTCTTGTGAAATTTCATATGGGGAAAATGCTATTTTTTATGACCTTCTATACATTTCCAACTGATTTCATCTCTCTCTTGGAGAATATAAATGATGGGGGGGAAACAAGGATGCAATTCCCCCAACAACCTTTTGCGCACATTGATATAAAAAGGAGCATCTATAATTTGTTCCAGCCTATCATCCTAAACATAGCAGCGTCGAAAACTAACATAAGAGTTAAAGACTTTCTGCCTGAAATAAGATTTGGCAACAAATTTAACAATACTTTGATATGCAGCTCTCTTTCTGATTTGCTGCATGCCTAGCATGGATGCCAGCAGGATTAATACATTCTGATTTAGGCCGCTTGTGCCAGGCATCTGTTTCTGGGTCAGAGCAACATTCTTCATAGAATATTTCTGATGCAATGTTGATATCTAAATCCTCAGCATAAAGCAAAGGGATTAAAAGGGCCATGAATGTTAATAGATGATACAATGAGTTGCAAACATGTCCTTAGAAAAACTCCACTTGTCTGCTGGTACTTCTGCTCACTCAATTCCACAGCCCTATTATAGGAGTTCCTTTATTTTTCAAGTTAGTGATTTGCAAAAATATCTCTCCCCATATCTTTAGTTTTGGGATTAGGAAAAACATAGTAATTTATCTGGGAAGTGAATTTGATATTTCCCCAGAAATGCCTATGGGTCATCATACAGTGCTTCAGTGCACATGATTCTACAGGAGCACCAATTGTCTGCATTGACATCAACAGCAAGGAATGCTTGGCACATGCACGCATAGAGGATTCCTGATACTGAAGGGAGCATCACAATCCATGCTCCTACAGAGTGCTAAACTGTAGGCTAAGTAAATTATTAATACAAGTTACCTAGGGCACTCTGTTTTCTCAGATGAATATGGCCATTTTGATCTTTGGATCAGCCAGAAGGTGATAGTGTCTACCCAACACTGGCATACTTCAGTAGACTGTATTGAAATGATCTTGGACTGGATGATAGAAACATCTCCAGAAGATGGTTTGGATTAGTACTCTATAAAATTATTGTGCTACATATGTCATGGAGCAGAAATTAACTAAAGCAGGTTCCCTGCTGTTGCCTGGGATGTGACACTGCATATGCTCTGTAGTGGAGGAGCAGCAGAGCACTGGACAGACAAGATAAAAAGGAAGCTGTGGTGCCTTCAGTTTCCATGCCCTGAATATGGCATTAGTATATATTTGGGGATCTTCTTCCCAAGCCTTCAGTCTGGCTTTGATCTCCAGAACTCTGATGAGGTAGTAACTAAGCTCATACTCAAAGGCCCACCTGGGTGCATAGAAGCCACTGGGAAAGTCATGCTCATGTTGATTCTCAGTTTGAGAATGTTTCCATATAAAGCTAGGATGTGTGTGTGTGAAGTGCCGTCAAGTCGCAGCCGACTTATGGCAACCCCTTTTTTGGGGTTTTCATGGCAAGAGACTAACAGAGGTGGTTTGCCAGTGCCTTCCTCTGCACAGCAACCCTGGTATTCCTTGGTGGTCTCCCATCCAAATACTAACCAGGGCTGACCCTGCTTAGCTTCTGAGATCTGACGAGATCAGGCTAGCTTGGGCCATCCAGGTCAGGGCAAAGCTAGGATAGAGCAACATTATTGACTATAGTGGCCCACAGAAATCAGCAGGTAGCTGCATAATTCTTATTGACTACTCAGTTAAACACCCAACGAATATCAACACTCAACAAAACAACAAGCTGCAAGATACAGTTGGGAAAAAAATCTCAAATGGCAATTTTAAGGTTTATTGAATATTCTACTTTTTCAGGGAACAGTCAACTTGATAGTCACATTCTAAGATGACAGATTGCATAATCAGTTGAAATGCACTATGTTTGAAACATAAATTTCATTTCCAAAGGCCAACCTAATTATTCAGTTACTGTCACTGTGCAAAAAACTCCTGTGTGTTCATTAGCATTCAGCTCTAAGAACTACTTGTAATGATGACAACACACTTGTAGAAAGCCCAGTTGCCTCATGTGATTCTGGGGGCAAAACACACCCCTATCTCTGTTAAATATCTGTGTCAACAATTATTTCTGCTTCACTCTGTGCCATTTTTTATAGTTCTAATTAATTATTTAGGCAACAGTCTGTTCAAAGTATTTTTTATGTTTGATTTTTACTCCTTTACTCTTCAACTGTCATGCCTCCTTTGTCACAGCATCAAAGATGCCGCAACATATAATTTACAATCAACCTAACTAGGGATTTGGTGCTGGCACTTGCATAACAATTTCATCCTCTCGGTGTTTAGCTACCTTCAAATGCCATTCAGATATTCTCAAAGTGAGCAAACAGTCCTTATTCAGGCAAATCTGATGCTGGACTCGTATAACCTCCCAGTGAAAGCTAAGGATATAGTCCAAGAAAATTTCCCCTTTAGTTGGGTGGACCTGACATAGTTTCATGCATGGTTCTAATGCAGCTTTTGAAGCTACTTTTCCATATCTCACAAAGGGGACTTTGACTCCTGAAAGCTTACACCCAGAAAATCTTGTTGGTCTCTCAGGTCCTACTGGACTTTAGCTGTTCTACTGCAGACTAACATGGCTAACCTCTGAAACTACTTTTGCATGGTTTTTCTTTGTGTTCCTGATGTTGATTTAACAATGGTTTGGAACCAACCAGCTTCTCCACTGGTGAAAAAGGGAGGAGACCACCAAAAATGCTATGGTGTTTTGATTAGAGTGGGTCGTAGGGACCATATCACTACAGTTTTGTTCCAACTCAATTCCAACAAAACAGAGGTGCTAGGGGTGGGGAAGTCTGACCTGGGAAATGGATTGGCCCCTTTTCTGGATGGGGTTGCACTCCCCCTAAAGGATCACGTTCGTACCTTGAGATGCTCCTGGACCTGGGCCTCTGATTAGATGAACAGGTGGCGGTGGTGGCCTGGTGTGCTTTTCAGCATCTTTGGCTGGTGAGCCAGCTGCAGCCCTTCCTGGGCAGAAAGATCTTGCCACTGCAATGTGGCCTACATGGGGCTGCCCTTGAAGACTATCTGGAAGCTACAGTTAATACAGAATGCTGCATCCAGAGTTTTGATTAGAGTGTGTCATAGGGACCATATCACTCCAGCCTTGTTCCATCTGCACTGGCTTCCAATGTGCTTGTGGGCTCAATTCAAGGTACTAGTATTGACCTTTCAAGTACTGAATGGCCTGAGACCTTAAGGACAGCCTTCTCTCCATATGAACCTAACAGTTCACTCCAGTCATCCTGGGAGGCCCTGCTACAGTCACCCTTGCCATCTGTGGCTAGATAGGTGGCAACCAAAAAAAGGGCCTTCTCCATCATGGCACTAAAACTTTGGAACTCCCTCCCCAGGGAGATTAGTCTGTTTCCCTCTATCGGTGTCTTTCACCAGCAGATGAAGACTTTTTGTTTCGTCTGGCATATCCCCAATAACAATTATTTGCCCTCCTTCTAGTGTTTGTTTATGTGTTTTAAATTGAATTATATTATTTTAACTGCATTTTAAATTGCTTAAATGTTTTAATGTTCTTATGTTCACTGCTTTGTGCTCCATCATTAGATGGAAAGGTGGCCTAAAAATGTTTTTAATAATGATCATAATACTATAATAAATATATTGGGGCTCATGGGACCTTCAAGGACAAAAGCTGTGTTGAACAAGGGCTCTAGAAAGAAGGGAAGTTGGTCAAGATAGAGCAAAAAAGCTGGCTGAATTCAAGCCATGAAGTTCTTTTGTACAGCTGGAAAGGATGCTATGTATTGCAGTGGAAGTCCATTTTTTGTAAAGCCAATTTTGTTCATTTGCTTTCTAATTTGCCCTTTGGGCCTTGTTTGTCAATTTAAAGTTCAATTCCAATCTGAGTATGCATCTGGATCATTGAAAGGAGTCATTTCGAGCAGAAGTGCTCAGCTTTCTCTAAAACAGAGTAGATTGCAACTGCAAGAAAAGCCATTTTAGTTCAAAATAGTGAACCAACGGTGTGATAAGATGGGGTGGAAGCATTTGATCGATTCAAAGAATGATGTGCGGTTATAAAACACCCTCTGCGGTATTAAATCATAATGCTTGCCATTTTTACCATCTGTAATAAAAAAAATGCTCATTACCTCACCACAAATAACCACGAGATCTCAGAATGTTCAGTTTCCCCCTAACATTTGCCCTTTATGCCTTATAAATCTCTGCCCACGCCTAATATAACTAATGATAATGTGAAAGCCTTGGTCTTATGATGGTAAAGACACTTCAATTATTTGGAGGCTTCTTTGGGAACTTTGGCTGCATTTTGGAGAAACAAGCTTGTATACCTTATATCTTTTTCATGTTGTTCAAAAAGCGTTCAGCTGTCATTAAAGCTTCAAGGATTCTTTTCGTCACCTTTCCCCACACCTATAGATAAACTGATGATCAAAAAGTCATAAAATTTTCCATTCTATTGTTCCAAATCAATATTCACTGTTTATGCATGCTCAATATGGATTGTGGCATTATCTCTTTTCCTTATTCCTGCAGCCAGCCTGCCAGTGTATGAACCTATGTTGTTACTAGCTAAGAGCTTCATTTTTGCTTTCCCCCCGCTTGCAGTAGCAGTGAGATGATAAAAATGTATTGATGCCCAAATGGCTTGGTGGTCTGATTCTTGGAATCACAGTGACAACTTAGGAATTTTGGTACTCACTGGGCCAGAACTGTGACAGCCACTGATTTGAGATTCCACTCTGACTAAACAAGAGGAGAGGGAATTGCTGTGGCATTATCCATAATCCCATTGCCACATGTGATAAGGGTGAATTTACATATAGTCATTACAGAGCATAACAAATAGATGGAGCAGGAGCATGTCTGGCTCTAGACAGAGGCAAGAGTCCCTCCTGCAGCACACTAAAGTGTTTTCACAGCACTGGACCAGCAAGCTATACCAATGTTGTTTAGCTTAGAAAGAAGACGGCTGAGGGGAGGTCTATAAAGTAATGCATGATAGAGGTCTATAAAGTAATGCATGGTTTGGAAAGAGTGGACAGGGAGAGGTTTTTCTCCCTCTCCCATAATACTAGAACACGGGGTCATCTGCTGAAGCTGAAGGGTGAGAGATTCAAAACTGATAAAAGGAAGTATTTTTTCACACAACACATAGTTAAATTGTGGAACTCCCTGCCCCAGGATGTGGTGATGGCTGCCAGCTTGGAGGGCTTTAAGAGGGGAGTGGACATGTTCATGGAGGAAAGGGGTATTCATGGCTACTACTTAAAATGGATACTGGTCATGATGCATCCCTATTCTCTCCAGGATCAGAGGAGCATGCCTATTATCTTGGGTGCTGTGGAACACAGGCAGGATGGTGCTGCTGCAGTCGTCTTGTTTGTGGGCTTCCTAGAGGCCCCTGGTTGGCCACTGTGTGAACAGACTGCTGGACTTGATGGACCTTGGTCTGATCCAGCAGGGCTTTTCTTATGTTCTTATGTTTTAATGCACCTTACGATGGAATATGTCAATCTGACATCAAAGATCTGTAACCTCTCCGCACTTTAAAAAATATCATCAGCATCACAGGATTAAGAAATAAACTGCAACAAAACTGTTATTTACCCCCACACACACACAAACACAAATGGGCTTACATCCATACTCCATATGTACATAAGAACATAAGGACATAAGAAAGGCCCTGCTGGATCAGACCAAGGTCCATCAAGTCCAGCAGTCTGTTCACACAGTGGCCAACCAGGTGCCTCCAGGAAGCCCACAAACAAGATTTCTTGTACCGTTTGAAGCAGTTGCTGCCATTTATTGTACTGGTTGCAATACATTTTCTTGTTATGCTATTTAGTTTTATTCCATTTAGGTTATACTCGGCCTTTCTCCTCAATGGGGATCCCAAGTAGCATACATCAGTCTCTTCCCCTCCATTTTATCACTACACCATACCTGTGAGATTGGTTAGGTTTAGAGTATATGACTGGCCTATGGTCCTCTAACAAGATTCCATGGAGGAGTGGGGATTCAAACCTGGGCCTCCCAGTTATGGATACCTGAGAAAAGGGGGCAGGTTAATATGTGAGGAAACTCAACGATAACATGCAAAGTAACAGTAGGAAGAGGAATCAGCTGAAATGTCCATACCCTCTTCTGACCCTTTTCTCATCTTCAGGACACAGTGATTATAGAAGTCACTATGTTTACATGAAAAGCCGGTGACCTGTCCTTCATGTTGCATGCGCACCATATATGTTGTAAAAGCAGTTGAAAAGACAGATGTTAAACAGTCACAAAACAAATTTCAAAACAGTCACCAAATAAACCAGCAAAACTTGTAAACATTGCCAAAGAAATCTGGGCAGGAACAAAAGTCATTTTCCAACCATGCAAGAAACCCAAAGCGAAAAACTTATTCATGCATCCCTAGCACAGACCTTAATTTGTACATTAAAGGCAACTAACCAGGTAAATACAGAGCAGATTATAGGGGTCAAAGACAAGCAGAAATGACTTCAGAATTTTTTCATGATTGCAGTGGTTGTTTGTGCATGGGTACATGGCAGGGTTTATGAGTGATCTAACTGTGCTATAAAATATGACACTGAAATGAAGTTACAGCAGAGGAAATTAAAGGAACATAGACTTGTCTAGGAACAAGTCATCCAGTTTTATGATGTGCCACTAAGATGAAGTATATGGATTTCACATCTTGCATACATCTGTGAACAGTGGATTTAAAAATACTTGAAGGTCTCACTGGCTTATATAAGATGAAATCATTAAAAAGAAATCCCATTGGCATAATCAATACTTCTTAAAATCAGCCACAGTAAACCATGCAGAGAGGCTTTAGTCCAAATCCCCCAATGGTGTTCCATTGTATTTGATACTGGTAATAAACATGGCCATAGCAGACATTGTTTCACAATGTGATGGCATTATATATAACCATGTGCACATTCTGCATAACTTATGTGTCTATATTTTATGTAAAATTCAAATCAAAGGTCTCACTTTTCTTTCAGCTACATGTCTTTTAACTATTGGCAGCATCAGCAATGACAGATGGATGTGATTATGATGGCACTGGTGAAAAATCAATCAAATTGCACAAATGCAGACTCCCCCCTCTCTTTTTTTTGATGCATCTGAACAGATCAGTGATCAATCAACTCCATGACTGCATACAGCAAGTAGAATGTGAGATGAATCCCATTGGGTTCTTGAGTATCACTGATCCATTTAGTAGATAGCTGAAGTGGGATTTGAGTTTCAAAAGTGTATTTTCTTGACCACTGCTCTACTTTAATGAGCATCTGTTGTTTCCTGCAAGACCTTCCTGAATCAGCAGCAAACGGCTTGGCTCATTTAACAAGGTTATTAACATTTAATTTTTCCTACTGGTCCATTTTAAATGTTTTCAATGTTTTACACTATAACAGCATTTATACAGAGGAAAAAATAGGTGGGGAATTCTTGTAGTTCCCTGTGTGTGATGGCTCAACATGTATCTGTTTCAGAGTTAACCCTGTTTCAATGGACATATCTGTAGACAGGAATGAGTCCTATCCTAAGATGTTCTTCGGAGATTGGAACAGAGCCCCCATGCAGAAAACTCATATATGAAGAAGACTATGCTGCACAATCATAGATGCTCCAGAGACTGCATGTAGAACTTGAATGACTGGAAGCTCTGTTCTGATCTTCAGATTAATTTGTGGAGGTTGGGGACAGAACTGATAGGCATACCTCCCCTCCGTCACTTCTTTATTTCTTGTCCCCACATATGCTTATCCATGGACATGGTTGTATGAGCAGAACAAGTGTGCATACTTTTTAAAAAAATCAGATGCAAATGAAAGGCAATGACTTATTCAAGACCATCTCCTCCATCATACACTCATCTTATTTCTTTACCATTCTTTCTCCATACACTTATCAATGTTGCATACATCCACATATGTCCAGTTCACATACAGATCCCTGATTCTGCCCTTCCTAGTTGTAACCTGCTACAGCATGTAAAGCTCAGTTCGATAGGGAGCCATCCTGGGTAAACAAATCAAAAGGGAATCACTATTTCTCCTGCCCTTCCTGTTATCAACAGCATGTGATAGGGATTAATTTTCATCCCTCCCTACTCTGGCCAGACAAATGCCACAATCTCAATCTTCTCCTGCACATTTTAAACAGCTGAATAGGAGCCTTGGCATGTCATAGTCACTTGTGCTTCTTTCGTGCTGAATCCTCTGAAAGCAAAGTTGGCGGTGGAGGAGAGAAAAGAACAGTCCAGGGTCATTGTGAAGTTATAAAGGAGGAGCGGAGAATGATGAAAGCAGCTTTGAATCTCCATTTTGGAGAAAGGCAGTTTATAAATGAAGTAAATCATAAGTAAAGCTGATGATGGTGGTTAGATTAAAGGTAGTTTTGGGGGGAAGGAAAGGAACAAACAGTGAAAGGAGAGGATATGAGGGCTGCCAGGAGGAAAGAGAACAATGTGGGAAGGGGGATGCAGGGGGAAATCAGGTGCCCCTCAAATCCTTTTGGGTTTCCCACTATACAACTAGGTGAAAGTTTTTCCCAATAGTGACTGCCAGTGGGTGTGAAGAAGGGAAGGATGCAGAAAAAGAGGAGAGGCAATGGGGGCTTTCAGAGAAAGGAAACAGGAAATAGTGGGGGAGGGGAAATAACACACCCCATGCAAGTTCTTGTGGCACCAATGCTTGTGATTTCATTTTTCTCATAGCTGCTGTTTTGTCCCACAAATCCCCTTTTCAATTTTGTTTTTCCCTTGGGCAAACACATCAAACTTCTTTGTTTTCTTTCCTTGTCCTGAATTTCTCCTTTAAAATTTGCACATTTTCCAGTATTGTTCATACATTGATAAATAAGCATTAAATATATACAGTGAATGGTTATGGCGGCCCTGTAGGGCTTTCAAGGCAAGTGATGTTTGGGGATGGTTTGCCATTGCCTTCCTTCACACCACAGCCCTGGTATTCCTTGGAGGTCTCTCATCTACAGTGAGGGAAAGAAGTATTTGATCCCCTGCTAAATTTGCCCGTTTGCCCTCTGATGAAGAAATGACCAGTTCATAATTTCAATGGTAGGTTTATTGTAGCTGTGAGAGACAGAATAATAACAGGAAAACCCCCAGAAACCCAGAAGACAAAAGTCAGAGATTGATGTGCATTATAATGAGTGAAATAAGTATTTGATCCCCTATCAACCAGCCAGATTAGGGTTAGGGTTCGGGTTCTGCTGTCGACAGAAGCAATCAATCCATCAGATTCCAAACTAGCCACCATGACCAAGACCAAAGAGCTGTCCAAGGATGTCAGGGACAAGATTGTAGACCTGCACAAGGCTGGACTAGGCTACAAGACTATTGCCAAGCAGCTTGGTGAGAAGGTGACAACCCTAACCCTAACCGTAACTGTCAACCTCCCTCGGTCTGGGGCTCCATGCAAGATCTCATCTCGTGGAGTTGCAATGATCATGAGAACGGTGATGAAGCAGCCCAAAACTACACGGGGGGAACTTGTCAATGACCTCAGGGCAGCTGGGACCATGGTCACCATGAAAACAGTTGGTAACACACTACGCTGTGAAGGACTGAGATCTTGCAGAGCCCGCAAGGTCCCCTTGCTCAAGACAGTACATGTACAGGCCCATCTGCAGTTTGCCAATGCACATCTGAATGACCCAGAGGAGAACTGGGTGAAAGTGTTGTGGTCAGATGAGACCAAAATCGAGCTCTTTGGAATGAACTCAACTCGCCGTGTTTGGAGGAGGAGGAATGCTGCCTACAACCCCAAGAACACCATCCACAACATGGTGGGGGACATATTATGCTTTGGGGGTGTTTTTCTGCTAAGGGGACAGGACACCTTCACCGCATCGAAGGGACGATGGATGGGACCATGTATCGTCAAATCTTGGGTGAGCACCTCCTTCCCTCAGCCAGGGCATTGAAAATGGGTCGAGGATGGGTATTCCAGCATGACAATGAGCCAAAACACACGGCCATGGCAACAAAGCAGTGGCTCAAGAAGAAGCACATTAAGGTCCTGGAGTGGCTTAGCCAGTCTCCAGACCTTAATCCCATCGAAAATCTGTGGAGGGAGCTGAAGGATCGAGTAGCTACACATCAGCCTGACTTGGAGAGGATCTGCAAGAGGAGTGGGACAAAATACCTCCTGAGAAGTGTGCAAACCTGGTGGCCACCTACAAGAAACGTCTGACCTCTGTAATTGCCAACAAGGGTTTTGCCACCAAGTACTAAGTCATCTTTTGCAAAGGGATCAAATACTTATTTCACTCATTATAATGCACATCAATCTCTGACTTTTGTCTTCTGGGTTTCTGGGGGTTTTCCTGTTGTTATTCTGTCTCTCACAGCTACAATAGACCTATGATTAAAATTATGGACTGGTCATTTCTTCGTCAGAAGGCAAACGGGCAAATTCAGCAGGGGATCAAATACTTTTTTTCCCTCACTGTAAATACTAGCCAAGGTCAGGGCTGAGAGTGTGTGACTGGCCCAAGGTCACCCAGCAAGCTTCCATAGCCCTAGTGGAGATTTGAACCTGAGTTTCCCAGATCCTAGTCCAACTAGGGCTGTTGGAAAAAAAAATTGGTATAGTTCGGATTCGGCCGAATTCGGCCCGTCTGGATTCGGGATATGCTGAAGTCTGAACTCCCCCGCTTCGGGTCCGTGCAATTTGGCGCAAATTCAAAGTTCGGGGAAAAAATTCGGACAAATAAAGCCATTAAAAACACAACCCCGCCTTTCCGTGGCTCTGGGGAGGATTTTTGGGGGTAGAGGTCCCAAACTTTCAGCGGAGCTTCAAAGGACCCTTCTTGCAAGACCCCCCAAGTTTTGTAAAGATTGGGTCGGGGGGGGGCTGAGATATGGGCCCTGAAAGAGGTCCCCCCATCCTTAATGTGCACCTTTGAGCAGAGCTTGCCGCCCACGCACAAAGCTCCCAGCCCCGACAAACAGCTGAGCTGCGGGGAGCAAGGGCAGGGCAGGTGCGAAGAAGTTTGCAAAGCAACACAACTGCAAAGCAACACAACCATGCAAAGCAACACGTTGCAACCATGCAAAGCAACACCTGACACCTGGGAGTTTGCAAACCATGGAAAGGGACAGAGGCAGCTAGCTATGCATAATGAGCAGGAGCGGGTGGAATTTCCCCTTTTGCATCGGAATTGAGTCAGGACCAGGCAAATGCATTCTTTAAGTCAACCTTTTGAAAACCAGTTTTGAGCAAGCATCAAAATAGACCTAACCGATCTTATGATGGACACACAACTGAAGCCCCCCCTCAAATCAGGGAGAGAGAGACTCGAGGGAGCACACACACCCCAGGCAGAATGGGCAAAAGCCCCCTTTTGCTTCCTCCCCCCACCCACAGAAACTGCTCCCTCCCCACACACACACAGACTCTGCTTGCCCCCCCCCACACACACACAGGAGAAAAAATATAGATTAAAGCCCCCAAAGGGGTCTTACTAGGGTTGTCAATTCGGTTCGGTCCGAACTGAAAATCAACCGAATTTCCCCTGATTCGGTGATTTTCAGTTCGGACGGATCCGAACTCAAATCTGGCGGGCAACAGGGGGGGCCGAATTCAGCGAGTTCGGGAGTTCGCGAATAAATTCGGCCAATTCGGCCCCCCCTTCAGGGCAGCCCACTGAAAGCGCGGGCTGCCCTTTAAACTGATCTGCGCCTCCCAGCTGGGAGGCTCAGATCAGTTTAAAGGGCAGCCCGCCTCCCTTCAGCGGGCTCCGCCCGGGAGGGACAGATGAGTTTAAATGACAGCCCGCCCCCCTGCAGGGAAGCCCGCTGAAGGGGGGCGGGCTGTCATTTAAACTCATCTGTGCCTCCCGGCCGGGAGGAACAGATGAGTTTAAATGACAGCCCGCCCCCCTGCAGGAAAGCCCGCTGAAGGGGGGCGGGCTGTCATTTAAACTCATCTGTGCCTCCCGCCCGGGAGGCGCAGATGAGTTTAAAGGGCAGCCGCGCCTCTCCAGCGGGCTCCGCTGGAGAGGCGCGGCTCTCATTTAAACTCATCTGAGCCTCCGGCCCAGGAGGCTCAGATGAGTTTAAATGACAGCCCGCGCCTCTCCAGCGGAGCCCGCTGAAGGGGGGCGGGCTGCCCTTTAAACTGATCTGCGCCTCCCAGCTGGGAGGCTCAGATCAGTTTAAAGGGCCCCCGCGCGCCTTCAGGGAATCCCTGAAGGCACGCTTCGGCCGAATTTTCCCCCGAACTCCGGATCCCCCTGAATTACCGGGGATCCGAAGCGGGGGAGTTCGGACTTCGGACCGTACCGACCCCACAAGGGTCAAATTCGGCCGAATCCGAACTGTACCGAATTTTTTTTTTTGACAGCCCTAGGTCTTACTGTGGCTGTCTTCTGTTCCATCAGGAGCGGCTGGGAGGACTGGGTAATCCAATACAATTCTATTTAAGCACGGGAGGTTTTGCCTTGGATTTGCCGCTCTGGAGATGCATACAGGATCAGGTAATCCATTCATCCCAATAGGGAAAAGGGGAAAGCCCATATCTCGGGACCCCCTGACCCAATGTTTACAAAACTTGGGGGGTCTCTTAAGAAGGCTCCTCTGAAGCTATGCTGAATGTTTGGGGGCTGCACCCCAAAAAATGTGCCCCCTGCAGCCACAGAAAGAGAAAAGGGGGGAGCCCATATTTCTGCCCCCACTGAACCCATCTTTACAAAACTTGGGGGTCTCTTAAGAAGGCTTGTCTTAAGCTATGCTGAAAGTTTGGGGGCTGCACCCCCAAAAAACGCCCCCTGCAGCCACGGAAATGGAAAAGGGGGAGGGAAAAGGGGTGGAGCCCATATCTCGGGACCCCCTGACCCAATGTTTACAAAACTTGGGGGGTCTCTTAAGAAGGCTCGTCTGAAGCTCCCCTGAACGTTTGGGGTCTCTACCCCCAAAAATGTGCCCCCTGCAGCCATGGAAAGGAGCTAATGTGTGCACGCACCCCCCCCCCCCAAGGATTTCTCTTTCTTTCTCTCCCCGGCCGGGCCGTGCAGCAGCTGATTCCTCCAGTACTCAGTCCTGACTGATTGGCCAAAAGAAGACCCAGCTTGGCCACCGATTGGCCGGGGGAGAATGCTGCTTACTGACGGTTATGCTGCTGCACCCCGAATTTGCCGAATTTATTCGTGAACTCCTGAACTCGCTGTATTCGGCTCCCCCGTTTTCCCGCCATTTTTTAGTTCAGTTTGTTCCAAACTAAAAACCACCGAATCAGGGGAAATTCGGCTGTTTTTCGGTTCGGGCCAAACCAAATCAACAGCCCTAAGTCCAAGACATTAACCACTTCACCATGCTGGCTCTGAGAAATACATAGACATATTGAAGTATTAAATATGGATCATTCCATAACCTCTACCCTCTACTTTTGCTCCATTCCCCAGCTCTAGATGTGGTCCTATTTATTGAAGAAACTGGCATGATTAGGCTGAATGCTCAATGCTTAACTGTTTACCCAGGGCTTTAAATAGTAAATGGGCCTCAAACAAGATTTGTAGCACTGGGATTAGGCTCTGTGTAAAAACAGAGTACTTCCTTGTTACCTCAAACTGGACCCAGAGAAAATTAGCTTAAAAGCATTTCAGAAAGGAATACCGTAAGACCTTGTAGTCTGTGTATACCAGGGTTTATCTCAGTAGAGGTACCCCCACAAAAAATTATTAAGAAAGATAGAAAAAGTGATTGTAATTGTAACTTCACTAGATAAAACTAATAAGTAAAAAGAAATAGATATGTGCAGAACCTATACTCTGCACCTGAAAACTGATTCCCTAAGCAGTCACACACACATACACAACAGAGAACATGGGAAAGGAATTAGGGGAAGAGACAAGGATAGGGTAGGGGAAGTGGGTAATACTATGTGATCCAAGGTGGGTGAGAAACTGAGAATCACAAGGAGTCCATAAGGCAGAAGTCCAACAGAGAGGAGCCCACAGAGCAGTTTGTGAGGGTGTCCAAGTAGTTGGAGACACCTGGCACACATTTTCACTGACCTGGGCTACTCCTTTTATGGGGGGAAATGTCATAATTTGGTATGGGATTTGACTTACCCAGGCACAGGACTGATCCAAGAAATTAAATTTGATTGGGTAGTTTGAATGTAACTGCCCCCAAAATATAGTGGGAAGAGTGAAAATGACACCTGACATTCCAAGGTTAGGTCATTGATGGGTAACTTTAGCACACGACCAAAGAACCAGAGGTCTTGATGGCCCAACCTGGGTAGATTGGCTTCAATAATAGTTGGAGTGGAGAAGATACTATCCCCATCAACTGGAAATGGCTCATTCTGATGAAAACTTCCCTTGAATCAGGGTATATGATCATATTATGCATGCTGTAAAGCTGGGGGGGGTATGTAGATGCCTTATCTTGCTTTTGTGCTGGAATGTGCTTTGGACATGGCAGCCAGATGCACTTTCTGAAACTTATACCAGGAAAATCCCCATTGCACCTTTAGGTTTTCCAAAGGGGGGTGCCCTTTAGGAACAACTAAGATATGTTATGCATGGCTGTTTCACTTGCCGTCAGCCTTCCAAGGACTTTGGGTCTTTGTGTTGATTATGCATGCTGTTTCTGACCGTCAGAGGTTGCCTCGCTTTCCCCCTGCGTTTCCCCACATTTTGCCCGAAGTCATTGGAGGGGTGATGGCAAGGGAAACAGCCATGCATAAAAGACCTAAGAGGGGATTGGAGGTCAAAATTGGGGGTGTCTCAACTGAGGGTAGGGGCCTTACATCCTGTTTAGCAAGTTTTCCCTAACAAAAGGTCATACAAGGACACAAATACCCCCTCTGACTGATGGCAAGCCTGATCTTTTACAGTTGTTTAAAATACTCTTCTGCTGAAATTGCTACAATGTAGTGCACAGCAAATTCTTCTGATCATCATAATCAAAAACGAACTTGCTAGCCATTAATTTTTGATGTGTGAAGCACTTTCTTTGCAATTTCATTGTCAATTAGCTTCAATGTACCGCAAATTTAAAGTGTACTTAAAATAGCGAGCCATTGCTTGTTAGCATGCAGCCTTGCAATCCTCAGTATTTAAAAGGAAAAATGCTGACCATAAAGAGCATTGTTTCTTCCCCCTCCTAATTATTAGCAGAGACTATCTAAATTACATTTCATGTACAAATGTTGGACTTTGAGTTAATAAATTGTGACAATTAAGAGAAACACTACTTGTGCAGCGGAAATTGAAATCAATGGGAAATGTACCCGTTTGTAGAGTTATCCCAACAAACACATACCTCCTGAAGCTAACCTAATCCATAGAGACCATAGCCATATGTTTTGAGAATACAATCATATAGTAATCATAGAGTACTGTAAGGTATGAGCTTTCGTGAGCCACAGCTCACTTCTTCAGAATCTGAAGAAGTGAGCTGTGGCTCACGAAAGTTCATACCCTACCAGAAAATATTTTTGTTAGTCTTTAAGGTGCTACTGGACTCTTGCCCTTTTTGACTACTGCAAACAGACTAACACGGCTACCCACTGTGAATAGAATGAGTAGTGAAGTATAATATGTTTTCAGATACATCTCATTAGGAACAGTGCATGATGGATGGTGTTTGTTCAGTCAGACACATATGAAATCTTGCTGAATAAAGAAATATGTATTCACATATCTATTTGCTGGTGAAACACTCCCCGATTACATTTCAAAGGGAAAAGTGGGAGGTCGGAGGAACTGAATATCTATGCACAACCAATATCAGAGAAATGGTGAAGCCTGGGGATTTTGCTCTTCCCTTTGTTCTAAGAGGTAGACTTGCCCCAGTGGAGATTGCAAGGATTTTGTCTCACCTAAAGAATATCTCCTCCCAAAGTTAATACCCCGGAGGATAGGGTCAGAGTTCAGAATGACCTTGATAAACTGGACAGCTGGGCCACAAGTAATAAAATGGATTTCAATAGGGAGAAGTGTAAGGTTCTTCACCTAGGCAGAAACAACATAAGGCACAGGTACAGGATGGGAGAGAGTTGGCTTGACAACAGTACATGTGAAAGAGATCTGGGAGTCTTAGTGAACCACAAACTGAACATGGGTCAACAGTGTGATATGGCGGCTAAGAAGGCCAATGCAATTCGGGGCTGCATCAATAGGAGTATTGTGTCTAGATCAAGGGAAGTAATACTACCACTGTATTCTGCATTGGTCAGACCTTACTTAGAATACTGTGTCCAGTTTGGGACTCCACAATTTAAGAAGGATGTTGACAAGTTGGAGCGTGTCCAGAGGAGGGCAACCAGAATGGTCAAAGGTCTGGAATCCATGCCCTATGAGGAGAGACTTAGGGAGTTGGGTTTGTTTAGTTTGGAGAAGAGAAGGTTGAGGGGAGACATGATAGCCATGTTTAAATATTTGAAGGGATGTCATGTTGATGAGGGAACTAGCTTGTTCTCTGTTGCTCCAGAGACTAGGACATGGAGTAATGGATTTAAACTAATAGAAAAGCGATTCCACCTAAACATTAGGAAGAACTTCCTGACGGTGAGGGCTGTTCGATGGTGGAATGCACTGCCTCGGAGGGTGGTGGAGTCCCCGTCTTTGGAGGTCTTTAAGCAGAGGCTGGATGGCCATCTGTCGGGAGTGCTTTGATTGTGGGATCCTGCATGATGGGGGGAGGGTTGGGGTCACTGGGGATGTGGGGGGAGGTAGTTGTTAATTTCCTGCATTGTGCAGCGGGTTGGACTAGATGACCCTGGTGGTCCCTTCCAACTCTATGATTCTATGACTCTATAATGCATGCACTCGGGTGGATCCAACCAACTTTTCCACTCACAGAACAGGAAGGAAAATGGCCCCTAAGAGCACCAAAAGGAATATTCTGGGAATCATGTGAGATGGGTTGGTAGTTAAGAGGGGAATCGCCCAATGACTGAGTGGAAAACCTGGCTGGATCCAATCCACTGTATGCAGTCTGGGGAATATAAGGAAGCCACAATGATGATAAACAAAGTTCAAGCATGTCAGGATTAGCAAGACTCTAAGTGACAGGGTTGTCCAAAGTCATCATTTTTCTTTTTGAATGGTTGTAATGTCAAATTCTACCATTTTTTAATCTGGCTGTTTAAAAAAGGGCCAGTCAGTTTGCCTAATGCCAACATGGTTGCAAACTATGAATAAATGGTACAAAATTGCCTTGTGAAAATGTTAAATATAGGAAACCCTGGCAGACTACTGTGGGCAGCATTAGCTGGCCTCCTCCACAAGAGTTATCGCCTGCCTACACATGAGCTTATTAACAACCCTTTCTCAGTTGCTTATTCTTTTGACAAACTGCTAATGAAAAGAAACAGATAACAATAAAGGCAATTCTATATTTTGACAGGATGTTATCAAACATGAATGTAAATGATGAGTTATCTGAGTCTTAGGGCACAGTCCCATTGAAAGTTTGCCTGCACAAGCTCCATCAGAATCAGTGATGACAGAGCACACAGGTTTCCACATAGCATTTTGCCAGCCACCATTTGTGTTAATCGGATTTGTGCAGCAAACTTCTCAATGAATTCCGCCTTTAGTTCCATTTTCCTTGTTTTTGCCTCATCTATTTTCACATCAAGATCATGATCCTAAGGTGAAAATATTCTTCTGAGGTAAAAAAACAACAACCAAGATGCCTTATTAGAAGTCCTCACAAGCTCTGAGGAATCCTTTGAATTTAAATAATATGTTTTGTTAATAATAATTTACTAATTACATGGTTTTAGTGTAATTCATGCTAGTTAGGTGATGACCTAATAGTGCCATGTCCATTTCTTTTTGATTTCATATATCATTGTTGAGTTTTGGACTATATTATATTTGTTGCTGTCACAAATCCTCTACACATGATCAGCACAGGTAGCGGGGGTGCAGACTTGAACATCAATCTACACGCAATCACTGGCTGGTGAACATGCTATCTACATGCCTAAGCATGGTCTCAATGATCAAGAATGTTTGGCAAAGCAGCATTATGTGAAACAGTGCATATGTACATACATTTCCTACATATGTAGATATTATGCTCTTATAACTTCTACCTATGTTAGTTCTATGGGGCTAATTCAGGAACAGAACTTGTAAGACAATGTAAGAAATGAAATTTCTTTAAAGCAAAACTCTCCAACATACAGAACATGCAACAAGGTTTATATAGCTAACACCTAGATGTAACAGAGAAAAGAAACTTGCAACTGATAATGTCTTTGAATTCAGTTAACCAACCGATTATTGCTTGATAACAGCTTTGTGGTGAGCCAAGTTCAACATTTCTGGTCCACCAAGTGCCAGAGTTGTCCAACAGAGTCCTCTTGCAAAAAGGAACAAACTGGGCATCAAAGAAACCAGGCTTCAATCTTCAACTTGAAAAATACAGCCCTACGACAACAATGTGATTCCAATAATAATATCAGTCATACTATATTACCCCCCTTTAGCAAATAACTTGAGGCATACAAAGTATACCTTATCCAAGATTATAAGGGCTAGGGTTTCCAAACTCCAGGTGGTGGCTGGAGATCTCCTGCTATTACAACTTTGGAAGGGATGGCATTATACCCTATTGAAGTGTTACCTATGGGTGCCAATCTCCAGGAATGTGTTATATGGCACCCCATAAGGGCATGTGCCACCACAGTTCCAGACGTGAGCCAAGCCCAGACGATATGGGCAGAGGACCCCATACTGTATAGCAAAACTGACAAGGAGGAACCATAGGCAGGGAAGCCCCTCACAGTGAACCAGAGGGAATCCATTTTCTCTGACCCAGTCTCCAGCAAGCTGTCATTTTGCAAGAGGCAACCAGGCACTCACGCAGTCTTTCCCCCCCTCCATCTACATGATTAATGGCTCATCGGAAGCCTCCTAGATATCAGCGCTGGAAGATCACACCTCCGGCATCCAGGAAGTGACTCGCTCGGACGCAGCTGTTCGCATCTTTGTCTATCCCATCAACGATCATCTCCCTGCATTGCGCAGTCAATGGTTCAGGTTAGCCTGTCCAAATCGCCCCGTCACACCCTAGCAGCCGACCATTAGGGTCATTATCTCTTTTTGTTCACCATGGGAACCACGAGGGAGTAAGTCCATCCTCCCCCAACCCAAAAAGAGTATAACTGGGGTCTCCTTAGTCCATACCCTACCTTAGGCTTTCCCTCGCATACTTGCTGTCACGCTGTCGGGGGTAGGCAGAGATGCTCAAACACACAGGGGACCCCCCCAGCCCCTTTTCATTCCTCTCTGCTACACGGAACCTTGGGCTTAATTGTAAGCAAACGGGTTGCCAATCTCCCGGACTGGTCATGGCAACCCCAACAGATGTGTGACACCACCTTTCCAGACATGACAGCCACCCTGAATCACCAATGAAAGGGCTCCTATCCCATCCCACAAAACAGGCAGCCAAGGAACCACAGCCAGGTCAACCCCTCCTGTGAACCAGAGGGAACCCATTTTCCTGTGTGCCCGTTCCAGCAGAAGCCATTTCACAAGGAGCACATATTCGTCGCCAATCCCCCCTCTCCCTGCATCATCTGCATGATTGATGGCCCATCAGAAAGCATCGAGATAGCAGTAACGATCGCTCCCCTGGCTATGCAAAGCGACCCGCCCCAGACCCAGCTGCACGCATCTTTGTTCCAGCTCGTTAATCCATTCTACGAATGACTCCCGGTCCTCCCGGAATTGCGCAAATCAGTAGGAATAGAATAGTTTGTCTCAATTGCCCTTTTGCCCCACCCCGGCAGCCGACCATTAGGGTCATTATCTCCTTTTGTTCACCATGGGAACCATGAGGGAGTAAGCTCATCCTACCCCAACCCAAAAAGAGTATAACTGGGGTCTCCTTAGTCCATACCCTACCTCAGGCTTTCCCTTGCATACTTGCTGTCACGCTGTCGGGGGTAGGCAGCGATGCTCGAACACACAGGTGACCCCCCTGCCCCTTTTCATTCCTCTCTGCTACACAGAGCCTTGGGCGTCTCTCCTACTGTATCAGGTGCAGTATCACCCCTCTTCAAGTAACCTGCCACATTGGCTAACATCTCTATACTCTTACCTTTATTTTCTTAGGCTCTGACTGTGTGTTGTGTACTTGTTATTGGACTGCTTGTGCACATATTATCAAGTAAAACCTTTTGAACTTAAAATCCATTGCTTCAGCCTCATTTTCTGGTCATGGTACGGACTCTGGTAGACAAAGGTTGCATCCTGCTTAAGTTATGCCTATTGCTAGTTATTGATATGCTAACTCCCCCATATAATATATAATTGTCAAAGAGCTCCAACCAGCCTCCACCAGCTGGAGCTGCTTTGGTTTAGTCAAAAGTTTCCCAAAAGGGACAAAACATTAAACTCCAGGCTTTCACCCCAAGTTTAATGGATAGCTGCCACCAACCCTGGGGTCCAAAGGGTGAGCCTCCAGGCAAGGAGTCCAGGGTACTTCCAGCCAAGATCCAAATTCAGTGTAACACTTTTCCTGCCAGGGTGAAACCTAGCTAGGACTGTTCACACTTCCCAAAACTGTCTTAGGTTTCTGGTAGGTGGTTTTTACACTCACACAAGGCACTTAGAATTTAGGCTTGGAATCCCAAAATCAAAAGACACAATCCATTTAAAGGCTAACCATTTTATTTACCAGAGCTATGCTGGTTTACAGGAAAGAAAAAAGTCATGAAGTTTTAAGCAAGAAAATAATAAACTATTTAGCATAGCTAACTAATACATTCAAAAGCCTTTTTGATTCAAAAGGACTGGCAAAGGTTTCTTGCATCAGATTTATAGTTACCAAGTTCAGAGGACTTCCGGTGGTGTGCTGGGATGAGTACGACGTTCTCTCAGGCTGTCCTGAGAGAAATCCAAGTTTGCGCTAATTTAGGGGTGATATATGCACCCCAATCCGACCCTTGCAAGTGGGTCGGACAGCAGGAATTCCCTGCAGCCCGCAAACGCAGTTTGACCTCCCAAAGACTCTGAGGGAGCTTTTATAAGTCCCCCAGAGCTCTGGACGCCGGTCCTGCGAGGGCAATTAGGGAAAGGAATCGCCAAAACGCAGCTTTGGCACAAGGCTCTACCCTCCACCACCTTAACACCAACACAAGGACTATTTTAAGAAAAGAACCTCACCTCTCGATGCCCAAGTGAGTACAAAGAACCCTTCGTTTTTTACTGGCATCACCGTATAACTGGGGGGTAGATGAAGATATTCCCAGTGCCCCTGCTCCTCCCTTATCTCAATCGGGAAAGTTTGATTCGTAAATTCCATCAGGATTAGCGGCAGGAGCCTTATCAGACAGATCAGCTTAAATCAAAACAAAGAGTTGGAAGGACGCTTAGATGATGGACTAAAATTTCCACCAATGAGAAGCAACTTCGAGGGAAGGGGAGGGTGAATTTCTTCCTGATTTTCTGGTGAAAAAGAGTTTCCTGCCACGTTAGCAGCAAGGGATTCATCAGACCGGAAGCCCCTCTATACCACCCTCTCTATCATCTGAGTCACAACAACAGGAAGCAAGCTGGAGGACCGGATACGCGTCGCACTTGAGTTACACAGAAATAGTTCCTAAAGGAAACAACCATCGAGATGAGGCGGTAGAAGGTCCACGGCAAATACAACTTCCGGAATACTTCCTGGTAGACCCGACCTAGAGCGTCCAATAAAACTCGTTGGTATTTCAAAACTTTATTAAGCTGTTTTAAAGCCAAATTTAGCTCTTTTCAACCCGAAAAAATTATCAAGCTGATCATTGAACTACCTTCTATTAACTACCACCTGGAGGGCCCTGTCTGAAGACATGACTTTTACCAGTCTTATTCCAATGTAAATGTCTGGAACTCGACCCCGCTCTGGCTCATTGCATAGCCCTGCCTATACTAAACTGAAGGACTCAGTACAAGTCTTAGCCATGGATAAGAAATTACAAGATATGCTAGCCAAACAAACAGAGGCAACAAATAAGCAGCTTGAACAGATGTCTACACAGATGTCTACACAGATGGCACAGTTAACTTCTATGATGACAAACCTAGGTCAAGCATCTCAAGCTATTGATCACAAATTGGGTGTGATAACAGGAGATCTTAAAGAAGTAAAAACCCAAATGAGCATTATGCAGTCAGATATGCAAACAATGGACTTATCAATAAAGAAAGTGATGGAAGAGCATAAGGATACAAAGAAAAAATTAGTAAGCCAAGAAAAACAGATTGAAACAATACAATTAAATCAGATAACTGTAAAAGATCAAATAGCAATGATGGAGATGAGAGTGAGAGAGACCAACCTTCGTCTGCGCAACCTTCCAGATATGATGGGAGACAACAAAGAAACTGTAATCCCAAATCTGGCTTACCTGTTTCAGATGGATCAACAAGAATTGAACCAAGCTATTAACAGAGTATACAGAATACCATTACCTGCTAGAATGAAAAGATCTAAGCCAAGAGACTTGATGATAGTGTTCTATGACACTAGGATTAAGGATAAGATCATGCAGATGCATTATGACAACCCGGTGTCAGCAGGAGACATTCCTCTAATTTTATTAAAGGACATACCAAGACATTTACTCTCACAGAGGAATAATTACAAAGAATTTGTGTCTGTTTTGAAAGCTAATGGTATCAAATATCGCTGGATTATGCCACAAGGCTTGGCTTTTACCTACAAAGAAATGAAAATGACAATTACATCTACAGCAGATGTGGGAAAATTTCTGAGAAAATATAAATCAGATCTTAAAGGATTAACTGGGGATCAAAAGGAAGAGGAAGAAGAACAACAACAAGAAGAAGAACCACAGGGAGCAGCAGGAGGAACTAAATTATAGACTGCATATTTTGCTTCAATAATCATTGTACCATGGCAAAAGTAATTTCTTGGAATGTGAATGGTTTGAATGAAAAAACTAAAAGGGCTAGAATTTTTAAATATCTACAGAAGTATAAATACTCCCTAATTTGTTTACAAGAGACTCATATAGCAAAAAAACACAAAAAATATTTGGATAGGCAAATGCTTGGACAAGCATTTGTGGCATCGGCCGAAACAAAAACTAAGGGAGTAGTAATATATGCTCATTCTAGCCTTAGTCCTGAACTACTATATAAAGACAACGAAGGGAGAATTGTAATTATAAAAACCAAAATATTGGGGCAAAAGACGATTGTAGTAGGAATATATGCTCCCAATGAAGGAAAAACAAAATTTTATGGACAATTGCATGAACTGATCTCTCAGTATGCTAATGACCAGATTTTATTGATGGGTGACTTAAATGGCGTTATTCTCCCAATTTTGGATAAAAAATCAAAAGCAAAAGACGAAAATGAAGGATGTTTACCTAAAACTTTCTTCACCATGGCTACAGAATTGGAATTACAAGACATCTGGAGAACAATGAATACTACAGCCAAAGAATATACCTTTTATTCAGCGAGACATGACTCACACTCCAGAATAGACATGATTTGGTCTAGTAAATCAATTTTTACGCAACTACGTAAAATACATATTTTACCAAGAACTTTCTCTGATCACAATCCGGTTACATTTGAGTGGAACAATAAACAAGCATTTAGATGGCGATTGAATGATAAACTTCTAAAGGAAAATAAGATTCAAAAAGAATTATATGATCTGATTAAAGATTTTTTTGAAGTCAATCTTAATGGAGAAACTACGTTGAATATAGTGTGGGATGCGTTTAAAGCAGTTCTAAGAGGATTTATGATGCAGAAACATGCAGCGTGGAGGAAAACTCAACTACAATTTACCAATAATATACTTTGGGATTTACAAAATTTGGAACAAGAACTTGTTATGGCGTTACAAGAAGAAGAGAAAAATGAAATACAAATGAAGATTTCTGTATCTAAACATCAATTAAATTTGGTCATAATGGAGGAAATGAACAAAAACTTAAAATTTGCCAAACAAAAATATTTTGAACATGCTAATAAACCTGGGAAATTTTTAGCAACACAACTGAAAGACTCATTTCAGAAGAAGATTATAACAAAAATTCAAACTGCTAAAGGACCAGTTCATTCAACTACAGATATACAAAAAGAATTTGTTTCATTTTACACTAAGCTGTATCAGAAAGAAAATATTTCAAAACAGAAAATAGATAAGTTTTTAAGTTCAATACAGATGAATATCCTCTCAACAGACCAACGAGAATGGATAGATGCTCCAATCACAAGGGAAGAAATACAAGAAGCAATAATGAAACAAAAGACGGATAAGACACCTGGACCAGATGGAATAACTGCTTTATTTTATAGAACATTTAGGGACAACTTAGCAGACTTCTTTGTATCACTTTGCAATACAATTTTGGATAAGGGAGTAGCCCCAGAAACTTGGTCGCATGCATACATATCGTTGATACCCAAGGAAGGAAGAGACCCAGAAAGAACATCAAATTATAGACCTATTTCATTGTTAAATGTGGACTATAAGATTTATGCCTCGATCTTATCGAATAGGATAAGAAAATTCATCAAAGACCTTATACATGAAGATCAGGCGGGCTTTGTTCCAGGAAGGCAAATTAAAGATAATATAAGAATCTTATTGGACTCATTAGAATATTATGACCAGAATATACAACGATCAGCCGCCTTTG
Organism: Euleptes europaea; assembly: GCF_029931775.1. NCBI lineage: Eukaryota > Metazoa > Chordata > Lepidosauria > Squamata > Sphaerodactylidae > Euleptes > Euleptes europaea. The sequence continues at coordinate 29,543,082 of NC_079320.1, read as the reverse complement.
TATTTTTGGATGCGGAAAAAGCCTTTGATATGGTCTCATGGGACTTTATGGAAAAAACATTGGTAAAATTAAATTTTGGAGACCGTTTTTTGAAAGGTATATCAGCCATTTATACATCCCAACATGCGAAAATTTTGGTGAATGAATCAATGTCGGAAAATTGTCAAATTAAGAAAGGAACTAGACAAGGCTGTCCTTTGTCTCCGTTATTATTTTTGTTGGTGTTGGAAACACTATGTTGTAAACTAAGGAGTATGGAGGACATTCGTGGTCTAAAAATTAAAAAAACATGAATTTAAATTGAGAGCATTCGCGGATGACCTCCTGTTAATTCTGGAAAACCCAACACAATCAATGAAGTTACTACAAGAGACTCTGGACGACTTTGGGGAAATATCGGGATTTAAAGTCAATCAAGAAAAAACAAAGACAATATTCAAAAATTTATCAGAAATAGAACAACAGGAATTCAGTACGTTTACAGGTTGGGAGAAGGCCAATAAAGTTAAATACTTGGGAATCTGGATCTCAGCGAAGAGCAAAGAATTGTTAACCAACAACTATCTTAAATTATGGGGTAAAATAAAAACTGATATGATTATTTGGTCAAATAAAAAGTTGTCACTATTGGGACGTATTTCAACAATTCAAATGAATGTGTTACCAAGGATGCTCTTCTTATTCCAAAACTTGCCTATAATATCACATGTTAAATACTTTGATACTTGGAGGAAAGACATTTTAAATTTCATCTGGCAAGGGAAAAAACCGAGGATTGCTTATAGATATCTGGTGGACCTTAAAGTTAGAGGAGGCTTAGCACTACCAAACTTTCAACTTTACGCTGAAGCGGTAGCCTTAACATGGCTAAAAGACTGGATAACCTTATCAAATACACGTTTATTGGAGCTTGAAGGCTTTAATAATATTAGTGGATGGCATGGCTATTTATGGTATGATAAAATTAAGATACAAGCATCATTTAGGAATCATATAATCAGGTCCTCTCTACTGCGCATCTGGATGAAATACAAACATATTTTGGAACCAACAACTCCGATGTGGATTTCACCGCAAGAAATGCTAACACTTCGACCACTTAGACCGGACAAATTCATAATCTACCAGGAATTAATTAATTGGGAGGGGAAAAAATGTTCATTAAAGGAATTTCAATTTCTCAAAGAGGATTTACAATGGTTGCAATATTGTCAGATTAAATCAGTTTTTGTACAAGATATGAAAAATGGATTTTCTAAAGAAAAGTCCCCTTTCCACAAGATGTTACTAGAGAACAATCTGAAATTGATCTCTAAAATGTACAATCTACTCTTAACATTATATTGTGAGCAGGAGACAATTAAACCAACTATGATTGATTGGGCTCAAAATATTGGACATGATATTCCTTTAAACAAATGGGAAAGACTTTGGTCAAAAGACTTGAAAGGAATAAATGCGCAATCAATTCGAGAAAATATTTATAAAATGATGTATAGATGGCATTTAACACCTAAGAAGATGGCAAAGATATATAAAGTGACATCCCCCAAATGTTGGAAATGCAATAAGGAAATTGGTTCCTTTCACCATATGTGGTGGACTTGTGATAAAGCTAAAGACTTTTGGGATATGATATACAATGAACTGAGACTAATAGTACAAAAAAATATACCCAAAACACCAGAAATGATGCTATTAAGTATGATACCTGACGACTTGTTAATACAAAGAACTTTTTTGATTTATGCTACAACAGCTGCGAGACTGCTTTATGCAGCAAAATGGAAGGGGGCAGAAATTCCCGAGAAAAAAGACTGGATTGGGAAAATGTTCGAATTGGTGGAAATGGCAAAACTTACAGCCATTTTAAATGAAAAAGACAAAGTTCGATTCTTAGGGGAATGGGAGGATTGGATGAAATACTGTGAATATGAATTAAAACTGGGGAAAATGGAAGAATACTTATTAATCTGATCTAGAAGATACAATTAATAGTAAGAGTTATAATCATTTAGATTAATAGAAAATGTTCTATGAAAGTTAAATGAATTTATAACAGTTAAGATCAGACCAATTACGATGGGATGAATATTTTATTAAGAGGCGGAGAGAGGTGATGGGGAAGTCATAAATTTTCCTCTAATTTGTTTTTTTTTGTTATGAATTCAAGAAATTATAACAACATAGAGTTAGAATTTTGATTTTGAATTTCATATTGCTTTTATTGTTGTTTACTATCATGGAAAATTTGTATTATAAAAACCAATAAAATTATTATAAAAAAAAAAGATTTATAGTTACCAAGTTCCAAAGATGCTTCCAGCATTCAAAAGTTTCAAAAGGTTGTCCAAAGTTTTCTCCAAGCAGGTCAGCTTGACCAGAGCTTCCCCCTCAAGAGCCAAAATCAAATGGGTTGTGATGCCGCCAGCACAGCTCTCCTGCTGTACCCCAAAGCGTGCATAGTTTGCTTAGGGCTGGTTTGTCCTTATATCTGTCTTCTCAAAGGGATGAGCTCATAGAGGCCAATTGAGAAAACGAAAGCAATTAGCTGGTAATTAATCGCTTGGTCAGAATGCTGACTCACTAAAAGGTGTTCAGGTGATGAAGTCTGCAGAACCCCCGGCACCTGAACATCGTCATGATGGCTGACCGATTAGTTACTATGGCAATGCACGGCCTTGCATTCCAGAAAGGGGAGAGAAGGCTTTAACGAGCACCAGCTGGGGCTTACTTTACTCCCTCTACAGAAGCAGTTTTCAAAAGGAAACTTATTTTGCTGGTCTAAAATCCCATTAACACAGAATTCATAGGCCTCTGGGCCTGAACCAAAAGAAATCCTGCAATCCAAGAAATTGAGGGACCTCAACTTCTTGACAATCATGACTAAGCAATTCCACTAACAGAAGTCCCTCCCCTGCCTAAACCCTGCCCTTCTCAGGCTCCACCCAAAAAATCTCCTGGCATTTCCCAACCCAGAACTGGCAACTCTAATAAGGGCCCAGGAAGTCATATCCAGCAGCCCAGCAAACTGACTTCCCCTGCTGCTAACCTCCGTTCACTGACTGCATTAATCAACTAAGGCTTAATCAACTAGCTCTTGAGGATTACACTCACAAGCCGGACATCATGCAAAGTTGGGGGAGTAGCCAGAGCATTTAGATCCACTCCCCCTCTATGCACATATGTGTCGTGTACAGAGGGCTACTGGTGATTCCTTTGTTTCTGTTAGACTATTTAAAAACATTTAAGGTCATTTATGTGCCATTGCCACAAATTAGCATTGAAAGTGTGTTAATTTTAATGCAAAAAATTGGCACGAGCAAAAAGAAACTGCTGTAAATAAAGACTCAACAACAAGTGGAAAAGGCAAATAAAAATTCATGGTTTTATTTCTGGAAAGCGAAACTAAATAAAACATGGAAAGTCAACTAATGAAGACAGCTTTCAAAAATCTTTCTCAGCCTTCTTTTGTATGTTTTGCTTGTAGTTAACCCAATGTTAGAATCAAGACAGAGGATACCAGTATTTCTTCCAGAGACCATGGAAGATAAATGGAATTCTTTTGTTTAGAGGCAATAAATCTCTGCATAAAAGATAGGGTTGCCAATCTCCAGGTGGTAGCTGGAAATCATCCACTATTACAAGTAATCTCCAGGTGACTAAGATTAGTTCACTTGGAGAAAATGACTGCTTTGGAAGGGGAATCTATGGCATTATACCCCATTGAAGTCCCTCCCCTTCCCAACCCTGCCCTCATCAGGATACCTCCAGTTCTAGCATTGGGCCCAAGATAAATATTTTGCACAGCAAAATCTGTATTAAATCTGTTGATAGCATCAATTCAACCAGAGTTCTGCTTTATTCATTTTTTTAAAAAAAAGAAGGCATTGTTTATTTTCTGAAAGAAATTTGTTGTGTGAGAAAGTGTAACCATACATTTTCTTTTAACAGGGTTGTACAGTTTTTGGGGGGGAAATTTACAGCCAGTCTAAAGGGAACTATTCCCTGTAGAACTTGGGATTGTTTCTTCCTTTAAAATGTTCTTTTTTTTCTTTTGCAAGTTTGTTGAGTAAACATCAGCATGCCTTTCCAATGAACAACCGGTTCAGATCACAGTTCCTATAAAAATATTCATATAACGTAGCCGACCCTTGCCTTTGATCCCATGTTGAGCTGGTGGTGTCCGGAGTTTATAGCTTGCAGCAACATTGGTGCCGTATTATGAAAGTTGATGAGGATAGGTCTAAGAAGGAAATAAATAAGGCAAATTGTACACTGACCCTGGTTTATGATAACACATAAATTATTTTAAGTGCAAAGCGAGTATCTGTTTTGTCTCCAGAAGGACACAACTGAGAGGTTTTCTCCAAGTCTCTTTTGTTAAGAATTCAGCTACTGCCATCTATTGATATATTATGAAGGTTTATTGTGCAAGGGAATGCATACTGACAATGAGTGAGAGCATCACTCCACTTCAGACTGCAGGGATAAATATTTCTTTCTCAGTCAAGGGCTATAAATCGACAGAAAATGAGCAAAGGAAGATGTGACATTGACGGCGTAGTTAGTCTAATAATTTTGAAATAAAGTGGCAGAGAAAATATGATTTTCCTTACCCACCCACTATAACTATTGCAGTATCATTTCATGGACTGAGGATGTTTAACTGATTTCCTCATAACCAACAGGATCTTCTGTAATCCTTTTGCCAAATTTAAATCTCTGCGTAATTGAATGTCAATAAATGTCACAAACATTCATTGGAGAAGAACAGTTTTTTTCTAAATTCAGAAAAAAAATTACCTACTTGAAATTTTACCTTGCTTAAATGAAGAATAAATTACTCATTTCCCTTTTAACACTTTGCCATGCTTACTTTAAAGGTTTTTCCCCCTCAAGCTCATGAGGAGCCAACATGGTGTAGTGGTCGTTGTGAGGGTACAATGGAGGAGGGAGAAATGTTGTAGGCCACTTTGGGTCCCCAGTTGGGAGAAAGGTGGGGTCTAAATGAATAAATACTCTTAGGTGTAACCAATCCATGCTCTGGGCAGGGTGATGTACCTACCACCCCCTCACTGTCCATAGTCCTGCTGCTAGTTCTATATATATGACAACCTCAGAGAATGCTGACTATATGATCATTAGGGTTGCCAACCTCCAGGCAGTAGCTGGCAATCTCCCACTATTACAACAAATGTCCAGGTGATAGAGATCAGTTCACCTGGAGAAAATGGCCACTTTGACAAGGTTAGGCTGGGGAAACTGGCCAGGAAGGGAATTGGGCCTGTGGCAAGGGAGGGGGAAAGCTAGAGATGGTGGGAGCAGGTGAACTGGCAGCAAGGAGACAGGGAAGCCTGAGCCAATGACAAGAACTGGAAGGGTGTCCATCTTGTATTTTATAATTTCCTAAACATGATGATTCAACATTTGAAACAATGAACTGTAATGCACTACAGTGAGACAGTGGTCCATTATGACCGTGAATATAGAACTGACCATTCCTTTGATAACTTTTCATCACAGTATAGTTTTTCAAACACATTGTTCCCTTGTGATATTTAATACTTTTGGAGTATATAAAGAAACTATTTTAGCAACCTGCACTTCTCAGGCAACACAAATAAAAACTGTTATCCTGCTGCAAACAAATGTTGCATATATACAGAGAAGTCAGCATTATTAATTCATTTTCAATTGAATGTGTGAATTATATTCTCAACATCTCGTTAATTACTTAAATGATAAAGTGGCTTGGTGGCAAATGTGCTAAAAAAAACCCTCTTCTCTTTTCATTTATTCATTTCATTTATGCAGATTACGGCTCCCAAACCAATATTGCTATAAAAGTGCTTCAGGGTAAATTCTGAAGCCTGTTTCATTATGCTCTCCTAAGTATAATGCAATTAGGATCATGTCATGAATGACTAACAGTTTAGAAGCAATTATTTTATGACTAGGTAATTTTTTTTACCACAGAGCAAATATTTTCCATATTTTTTTGTGTGTGCTTGAATTTTTAGTAACAAGATTAGGCAGAACTGGGTGGGAGGGTAAACTTTGAGCAATTTTCTCCTCCATAAGCATGTGTGCTGACGTTTCCTCTGAAATGTCACCTGGAGTGAAATTCAGAGCAAATTTCAAGCGAAGCCATAGTAGAAGTGCTAGATGAGCAAAATCAATCTGCCAGACTGCAAATTTAACACTGATGCTCAACCAGCTACAGCTTCTCCCAGCTTCTGTTTATTTATTTAGGATATTTCTATGCCACCTCTTCAGAGTCTTGCTTAAGACAGCTTACAATTCAAACAATGTAACGGTATTTTTTAAAAAGCCATTGGGCATAAGCAGTGCTAAAACTATCCATAAAACATAAGCAGACCATTTTAAAAGATGGTAAGATCAAAGATCTAATCAAAAGCAGTGGTCAAAAGGTATGTTTTGACCTGGCACCTGAAAGAAAGTGCTGTGGGAACCAGGTGAGCCTCAAGAGGGACGGCATTCCAGAAGTGTGCTACCACCAGAAAATGCCCTATCTGTAGTCACAATCAGCCTGACCTCTGAGGGCTGGGGCACAGAGAGCAGGGCTTGAGAGACAGCTCTTAACTGGATGGCTAGATAATACAGGTGGAGATGGTCCTTTGGGTACCCTGGCCCCAAGCCATTTAGGGCATTAAAGGTAAGAACCATAACTTTGAACTGTGTCTGGAAACAGATGGGTAACCAGTGCAGATCTTTCAGCAAAGAGTTGATACTAACCCTGTAAGTAAACCCAGATAATAGCCTGGCTGTTGCATTTTGAAGCAGCCGATGTTTCCTGACCAATTTCTAAGGCAGCCCCACAAAGAGAACATTACAGTAATCTAACTTGGATGTGATCAGAGCATAGATTACTGTGGCCAGATCATGCTTTCTGGAGAACTTTGGTAGCTAGCAAACCAGTCAGAGCAGATAAAAGATGCTGTGTGCCATGAAGGAGACCCGACCCTCTAACAGTAGGCCAGGATCCAGTAGTGTCCCCCGAGCTATGAGCCTGCTCTTTCAGGGGGTGGGGTGCAATGCCCCCCCCCCAGACAAGCTGGGTCTGCTGTCCTGCAGCAGCTTCTCCGTTGACCAACAGTACATCTGTCTTGTCTGGACTGAGCTTCAGTTTATTGGCCCTCATCCATCCCATTACTTTTTCTAGGTACCTATTCAGGTCATCCAAAGATTCACTTGGCTTCACCACCTGCTCAAGCACCTTGCCCAAGAATGGAATGTTATCCACTGGGCAGTAGTTGTTTAGATTATTTGGGTCCAGGGATATCTTCTTCAGGAGGGGTCTCACAATCACCTCTCAGAGAGGCATTTATAACCTCCTTGTCCCAGTCAACCAGCCTAGCCCAGCATGATACTATGTATTATCCACGAGGGGCAAGACTGCATGTGGTTGGCTGCACATTTGAAAGGCCTTCTCTACTTCATCAGGCCTCACCATCAGGTACTCCAATAGAATTCTGAGATTTAACTGATCCAACTGTGGCATCTAATTTATAGCAAATGCAAAATGTTTTATCCGCAAAATGCACTGCAAAGGAATTACTGCAGGCTTCTATGTTTTCTGGGTGAACATCTGCTGGGGCTTGAGATAAGAGTTTACTTATAACCCAGAAAATCTCCACCAGATTGTGTTGTGCAGACACAATGATGGCAAAAATTGAACCCTCTTTGCTGCCATCACTGCTACAGAGTAGGCATGATAATGTGTTCTCAACTATATTTAGTCTCTTGTCTTCACTTGTGTTCTAGCCATCTGCACAACCATTTCATTATCCAAAGCTTCTCTGTAAACCAAAGGGCATTCCAGACTCTATGGAAGGAGAGAAGGCGCTTAGTATGGGTCACTGAGGTAGTTTTGAATTTCCTGCATTGTGCAGGGGGTTGGACTAGATGACCCTGGTGACCCATTCCAACTCCATGATTCTATGATTCTAGAGACATCAGAAAACCAGCTGAATCTCCATCAGCCTCCTGCGATGGGCCATCCTAACTGTCCTCCAACCATTGCAGAGGTTCCCATTGTCCAGGTCTCTAAATCATACCAGATAAAGGCCTGCCCTTGACAACAGCAGTCCCCCATTACCAAACCATGTATGTTATCCCCAGAGAAAACCAAATCAAGCATATGACCAGCTGTAGGTGTAGGTATTAGAATGTTCCGGTCAGCCCCATGGTTGTCATGGAAGCCATGAAGACTTGAGCTGCTCCTTCTAGGGGTGGCATGAACATTCTGTTTCTACACCTTCTGTTTGCCCCTCATTCTTTTTATCTGCCCCATTCTCAACCTGCTGTAGTGATCTGTACTTCAGGTGTGCCACACAGTAGATTAAGGAATAGGAACATGTGAATTCCAGCCTTATGGATTCTGCAGAAATTGGATCCAGCCAGGGTTTTTTGCTCTCTCTTACCCAAACTTGATCCTGTATGTATACTGCCCATCCCTCATGCATGATCCCCAAAATAGCCTTGTTGGTGGTCAAAAAGGACCCCTTCCTCACTTTTTCAGTGGAAAAAGTTGCTTGGATCTAAGATCCACTAGATCAGAAAAAAAGATCTAGAGCACTGCTCACAGGGGAAAAAATGTTGCATGGAAGCATCATAACATTACATTAAAATTGGTTTAAGCTTATTCTCAACACTCTTTAGCAGATGTGACATTTTGGGGGACTTCCAGTTCTTTAATAGTATACTGTATCTAATTGCTACTTGACTGATGTTGAGAAAAACTAATATGTATGTTTGCTGGTTACCATTTTGCATGTAACACTTAAAATACAATCGACTGAGAAGAAATACCCATGTAATGAGCCTGAGATGGTATGGTAATTCCTTAATTCAGAAAATAATTACACGGTTATTTGTGCTGTCCAAAAATAAGGTATCACTAATTCTGTCCTAACAAATTGCTATTTGCCCAGGTTTTGAACTTTGGTAAACACTGGGACACCAGGGGACTGAATAAAAATCCTGTCTCAACATGTGTGTTGGGAAGAGGATTACCTAAGAAGATGAGACAAATATTTGTATGTGAACAAGCTGCAGACATATGTGCTGAAAAATAGCTGAAGTCAGGACTTCAAAAAGTCAGAATTACCTCTGATCATACAGGCCAAGAAAGAGCTGGAAAGAAGATTTTTAAGCAAACCTTGATTTTAAACCCATCACATTTTTACATGGAAAAAATAAACGATCTTGAAGTTGAAATGCTAGATGAGGGGAAATTTTTTAAGCATTGGCATGGAATGCATAGTGTGCCTTTATGCACAAACACTACTCTTGCACAGGGGCTTATGTATTCACCTCAGACAAGTTAGAGACAATGGGATGATGGGGAAACTGGTTGGCAGGGGAAATACCTTCTCTAGATGGGACTGCACTCTCCCTAAATGGTCACGTTCATAAGACAATAGGAAATTAAAAACCACACTTGACACATCTTAAAATTCTATTAAAATCACCCTCTAAATACAGATAATTTGGCTGAGTGTCACAATACCAGCCTGGAAGACAGCAGTTCTGTTCACATCTGAGTTTCAAGCATATAAAACCCCCTGGGTTTCCATTCACCTGCCTACTTTTTCTTTTGGACACAAGTTTTTATTCCCACCCCCTCTTCTTCACTCTAAGAAAGACTACAAGGGTATATGAACAATTATACTGTTGATAACCATATTATCTTTCTCAGAGGGTGAGTTCTTCCCCCTCTGCCATCATATTCCCACATCTTCAGGCACACATACGTGCTACTCCTGCCTCTCCAGCTGGCCAAGTCTTGGGCTGTTGCTGGACTTCTGACAGCCAGTGTTGACATCCAACACTGAATACTCCTTTCCCCCTCAACATGCCTTGAGATGTCTGGAGCAAGCTCTGCTGAAGAAGTATGGATTGGGAGGTGTCCAAGTTGGAGAAGGTTCGGATTTAGAAACAGATGAAGCCTGAGAGTTAAACCTGTGGTATGAAAGGAGACATTTAAGATGCATCTCCTCATTGGACCCTACAAAAATATGACTTGTGATGAATGGAGAATAAGCATGCAGGGCCATGACTCAATGCATTGATTCTGAATGCAGAAGGTCCCTGGTTCAGTCCTGGACATCTCCAGTTAGAAATGTGCAGGGAGAAGTTAATGCAAAAGACCTCTGCCTGAGACACTGAACGTTGGGTCTGGTCAGAGGAGATAATATTGACCTTGACAGATAATGAGCTGAGTTGGTATAAGGCAACTTATGCTCAACCACAACTGTAAGCTCTAGAGTTAAACCTATAGAATAATAGGGATTGAGGGAGATAGGAGGAAGAAACCTGCTTCCTGTGCCTGTGCATGGAAGACCAAGCATCATATTGAATAAAATACACTCAGTTAGGGCCAGGATGCCCTGACCTGGATGGCCCAGGCTAGCCTGATCTCGTCAGATCTCAGAAGCTAAGCAGGGTCAGCCCTGGTTAGTATTTGGATGGGAGACCACCAAGGAAGACCAGAGTTGCTGTGCAGAGGAAGGCACTGGCAAACCACCTCTGATAGTCTCTTGCCATGAAAACCCCAAAAAGGGGTCGCCATAAGTCGGCTGCGACTTGACGGCACTTTACACACACACACAGGGCCAGGATAGAATGCCTGTGGAAGTGAGATATCACCTCATCTAACAGGTGAAAATGTGTGTACATTGGACTTCAGCTCTCATACATGGAAAGCCAAAATACTGTGTGCCCTTTGGATCACAGCCTCGGTCATTAATGCAAATTTGTTTTCATGGAAAGTGTCTGCATGAGACTGCAGAGTTGTGAGTAGTGAACAGAGAACATTTCCATTCCTCCTTGAGGGAGACTGTGGCTTAGTGGTACATCCATGCAGAGGGCCCCAGCTTCAGTCCCTGGTATCTTCATATAAAGGGCCTCAGTCCATGTAAGGAAATCTCCTACTTTGCCATCGTTCCAGAGGGGCTATGAGACAGAATCATTTAGAACAGCATTGGGAGACATGAGCTGGTGTGAAAGGTTATGGTTTTAGAAGCTAGTTGACATGCTGCTTCTTAACATGCTAGTTAAAAACGCAGGCCTCTTAAGAAGTTTTGTTCTCAGCCAATGAGTGTATATATTGTAGTATTATTTTAATTCTTATTTTTTCCTGCCTTTGGCTCCCAACTGGTTTGGGGAAAAGGTGGGTTTACAAATATTTCCAATTATTATTTGACAACTCATCTTTCTAGAGCCTTCTGTTTAGCTAGACTGAATGCTAACCCCTCTATGGTTATCCAGGGCAGAATTTTGAATATACTATACCCAGACAGGACCTGTCCTTGCTCTTCTGGCTCTATTGATTCATTAGCACATGCTCTTTTGGAATGCCACTTTTTGAGGAACTTCAATCATGTTATATCTCTCCCCTTTTAACTTATAAATCCAATGCCTCTGTGTTTGACATAATGCCTTTTTTATTAAGTGACAGGGATCCCAAGGCAACATTGTCAGTGGCAAGATTTATTTCAGTCCTTATATCCCTCAAACATTAGATTTATGCTGCACAAGATCAATGGATCAAGAAGCTCCTAAGGGATAAAGGAAAGGGATATTTCCAGTAAAAAAGGGTAAAGGTAAAGGTCCCCTGTGCAAGCACCGGGTCATTCCTGACCCATGGGGTGACGTCACATCCCGACGTTTCCAAGGCAGACTTTGTTTGCGGGGTGGTTTGCCAGTGCCTTCCCCAGTCATCTTCCCTTTACCCCCAGCAAGCTGGGTACTCATTTCACCGGCCTAAGAAGGATGGAAGGCTGAGTCAACCTTGAGCCGGCTACCTGAAACAGACTTCTGTCGGGATCGAACTCAGGTCGTGAGCAGAACTTTTGACTGCAGTACTGCAGCTTAACACTCTGCTCCACTGGGCTCCTGTTATTTCCAGTAAACAGATATGAAAATCAAAGATTCTTCACTGAAGTCTTGGAGAGTCCATATTGTCAATCAGAAGAGACAGGACTGAGCTAGATGGATCCGTGGTCTGATTGGAGCTTCATTCATGCTGTAATAATTCTCTGTCTCCTTGTCATTGTTGCTAATGGACTACAGTTTTTTCCAGAAAGATTGTTTGAAAGAAAGGACCAAAGACAGGTGACAATGTGTGTACATTGAACTTCAACTGTCATACACTTAATGCCAAAATCCTATGTGCACTTTGGATCGTAGCCTTTGTCTTTTTTTAAAAAAATGGAAGCAATAGATCACTGTTACACTGAAGCACCCTCACAAAGCCCTTCAGTAATGAGGGGGAGAAGCTTGCAGCTGGAAGGGGCTAAGGCAAAGAAAATGTCAACATTGTGAGTTTGGACAGGACCCTCAAAATGTGCACTTTTCTGCCCCAGGGGCTTTGAAATGTGCTTGGGCTGTGTTCTTGCCAGAAAGATCATATCAAGCCATGTTTGGGAGAGAATGTACTAAGGACAGTGAAAACCTGGAAAATGAATGATTCATGGACAGTGTTGTGTAGATGCTCCAAAAATCTTGCTACAGTTTAGATGCCAAGGCAGAGAAAAATCCTCCATGTGGATACAGACTGAATATAAGGAAGTTTTACATGTTCTTGAGCAGAACACTGTCATTCTTTCATTTGGTAAAATTTTCTATCAGTCCCCCCCCCCCCCCAAGATGGGATTGTTTGGCTTTTTAAGGACATTTGTGCATGGGAGTTTTACCTGAGGTTCGTTGCTCACTAGACCTACACTTTCCTGTTGGGAAGCTATGCACCAGCAGTCTCCAAGCTCAAATCAAGTCCCCGTCCCTTTAAATGCTGATTTGTAATTGGCTTACTTGTAGTGCTTACTGTGAGAGAAAATGCTCCCCCAACCCAATACCCAATTGCCACATAAAAAAGCATTTTAAGAACAACAACATAAAAAATGGAGCAATCTGAAAGGAAGGCGGGGAGAGAAATCCAAGCCTTGGTTTTAAAAAAAGTTTTCTTCTGCTCAGAAAGAGCTCTAGAAGCAGGAAGTATTTCAACCCCTGCCTCTTTACATGCTGCTTTGCAATTAGCTGTGAGTGAAACTAAGCTTGCTTGTCCCGCACTTTGCCTTATGCATGGGGGTTTCACCTGGGCTTTGCTCAGGGAAGATGGAAGAGTCAGGTTTACAGAGGAATGGGAAGACCCAGACATTGTGAGGGCTGGCAGCAAGGTCATCTCTAATGGATGGAAAACTCATGCATAACTCCAAGGAGCAACCGAGACAGACCGGGGGTGAAAGTGAGTGAAAGTACCCATGCATAAACAACTTGAGAGGCCCTGCTTCAGGTGCCAGAGATTATGTGGGTGGCAACCTGGGAGATGCCTTCTTGGTTGTACACCAAAACACTTGCATGTCCCCTTCTGTTGCTGAGTTCCACCCACAGGTGAAAACATTTTTTGTTTCACTGGGCATTTCCTCAGTGATTCCTCCTTCCTGCTCTGATTTTAATGGTTGTTTTTATGTATGAATAATGTATCATATGGGTATTTTAGTTTGGTTTTCATTGTTTGAATGAATTTTTTTTGTTTAAATAGTTTGTAAAATGTGTTTTTATTATGTATGTTTTAAATCTGTTAGTTCCCTCAGTGGCCCTGATGAGGGCAGAAATGCAGAACATAAAATTTGTAAATAGAAAAACAAATAGATAACCTGGCATTTGGGAGAAAAGTGTTGATAATGGAATGAAATGGCTAGTGCAAGTGTTGTTTTTTATCCAAAAGATAGCTGCTCCTGTTAAGTATTTTCTTTCTACTAGTTGATACAGTGTTGTATGGATTGCTAGGGTTACCAACCTCAAGATAGGGTTTGTAATTCTCCCAGAATTACAACTGATCTCCAGACTACAGAGATCCATTCCCGTGGAGGAAACAAACTTTTTGCACCACATCCACTCCGGGCTTCCCCCTCTCCAAATTCTTTTCTTCCTGGGCACTACCTCCAAATCTCCAGTAGTTTCCTGAACCAGTATTGGCAATCCTATGCACAACTCATGCATAACGTAACACATCGGGCAAAAAGTAGCTAACAAGTAATCCTGTTACCTAGCTTTATGCCTTCCTGGAACTGCAAATGAAAAAAAAGAGGAGGTATCAAACACCTGTCAGACCATAATAACCTTTGGCTCTTGGGTTCTATTCAGTTTAGAGGGTCAGAAACTGGGTGTGCTGAGATATCATGTTTTTAGCAAATCCAGCCTGGGTTTGTGGTCATTGGGGATATATAATACAAATAATTTCATTGTTTTAATTTATTGTCCCAACAATAATAATAATTTAAAAAAAAACTCCAGGCCATATTGTGGAGTGTTCTTCTGGGCTGAGAAGAAGCTGGCCCCACTAGGGTTGCCACCCTCCAGGTAGTAGCTTGAGATCTCCTATTACAACTGATCTCCAGCTGATAGAGATCAGTTCACCTGGAGAAAATGGCCGCTTTGGCAATTGGACTCTATGGCATTGAAGTCCCTCCCCAAACCCCACTCTCCTCAGGCTCCGCCCTCAAAACCTCCCACTGGTGGCGAAGAGGGACCTGGCAACCCTAGGCCCCACACATGTGATTCTAGGATCTGAATTTAGTCCTGCAAACTAGGTGAGAGGTATTTCCCCAGCAGCATTTTTCTAGCTCTTTTGTAGGAAGTGAAAGCTCTGAATCCTCCCGTTCAGCCAGATTGCTGCAGGCTGCTTTTCGCATTTGCACTGCGCTTCAGTTTGACTCAACCCTGATTGCCAGCTGAGATGCCTGAAGTCCTTCCTTGGAAAGTTTATTTGGGGCTGCTCAGAGGTCAAGAGAGAGTCAGTAGATTGTCTGTGAAAACATTACTGAAAGCTGATGCAAGTCACCATGCTGCTTTCAATAAAGCAAATCTTTTGGCACACAAGGAGAAGAAAGATGTTTCACTGCTATAACCCTACAGGTGTCAGTTAACATACTTCTCACTATTTGCATGGAATGGGATTGAACGTTGTTTTCAAACGGAAAGCTTTCAATAACAAAGTCTCAGAAATTGCCACTCTTACAAAGATGGGTAATTACAGTTTGCTGTGTATAGATTGTCCCTACTTACTGTACTCCTACCTCGGCTATTATACAATCCTGGGTATTAATTATTCTCTTTGGTATTTTGTAAGAAGCTTGACAAGGGGTGGTTACTGCAGTGTTTCTGAGACAAACGGAACATTAGAAAGCTACTTGATGCTTTCTTTTATAACTAATTATAAAAATCAAAGAAACCAGGAGGTTATCAGCTCCAATTCTAAAGTAGGATCCTCCATAGAATACCCTCTTAAAGACTGCATAAATCACATTTTGAATCACAGGCAGAAAGCGAGGATGAAAAAAGGGTGGTGCCACCATAACACCTGTGGATAAAATAGCTACATGTCCTTTGAGCAAGTGAGCTACGCCACACCTTCTAAAGATGGCAAAGACACTAAAGGAGGGGTCCCCAACGTGGTGACCATGGGTGCCATGGCACCTGCCCACACCTTTTCTGGCACCCACTAAGTGTTTTTAGGAAGTGGGTGGGGCCAGGTAGGGCTTTTGCCCAGCAAGGCTTCTGATTGGTTATGCAGATTTTTTAAAATGTTGATTTGGCAGCAGCTGCCACCACAGCACAAAGATCTACACGGTGTTACTGAAGTTAAACTGTGGCAATCATTTTGGGGCTGGATCCAACTCTTGCTGTAGCCATTTTGTTGCTGTGCCCACTATGTCGTGTCAGAATTCTAAATGTGCTCACAGGCTCAAAAAGGCTGGGGAGCCCTGCACTAAAGCTATAGCAGCAGCAGCAACCACCCTGAGAGTCACTACATGGGGCGACAATGTGGCAAATGAAGCTGAGTGTTGGTAAGTGTAAGGTGATACACATGGGGGGGATCCCAACTTGAAGTATAGGCTAAAGGGGTCTGAACTCGCTGAGACTGAGAGGGAAAAAGATCTTGAGGTCGTAGTAGATAGCTCAATGAAAGTGTCAACCCAGTGTGCTGCAAGCGGTGAAAAAGGCAAACTGAATTAGGGATTATTAGGAAAGGGACTGAAAATAAAATGGACAAAATTATAATGCCCCTGCATAGAAGAGGGACCTGGCAACCCTAGCAGTTATTGCTGCTTGCAGATCCAGGGCTTACACGGCGAAAGCTACGGACACCACTGAGACCACTCCAAAAGTAAGTACAACATAACTTTATATTTGCAGAACTTTCATTGATAAAAGGTTTTTTCTTGTTGTGGAATAAAGTTGGCCACAATTTTTAACATTTACAAACATGATAACAAAACAGCTTATGAGACTTTGGCATTTTGCATATGGGCTGGATCTATACTTCAGCTGCCCGATGCTGGCTGAAGTTACCTGCTCCCAGCGGTCCCGCTGGGAGTGATTAGGAACAGCAGTGATTGGGCCCACCTGGGTGTGAGCCGCTTGGTGTTGCCCCTGATGCTTAGGGAGTGGCCTACTGCATCCTCACCCCCCTGTGCCTCCTGGCCTGCCACTTCCTAATCCCTTATTGGGACCCAAATTCTGGTATAAGGGGGCTCGCAGGCCGCCTTATCCAAAGAGATCCAGCCCAAATGCTTCCTTCCGCTAAAAGTTGTGACGTAAAGAATACAGTAAGGGCGTGGTGGGTGGGAACACGGTTTTGCAAAGCTTCCCTTCGCCCCTCTCCGGCTCCTCTTTTATGCTGTGCCGGGGAGGGGGGGGGTCCGAGCGAAGCTCGCTCAACCATCTCTGCCCCCCCACTTCCCTCCGCACAGCAACTAGTCCTCCCCTTGATTGGCCTGCTTGACTTTTGGTCAATCAGGTTAAAGGAGCCTTCCCCTTCTCCGTCATGCTTGCCGGCCACGTGCAGCCTGGTCAGCAGGCATGCACCTGACCGGAGAGGGTGGGAAGCTGAGCTTCCGATGCCCCTCCGCTTGCGCCCAGCCCGGATGCTGCAACCTCTGCTCCAGGTAATTCCTGGAACCTTCTTTTTTAGTTGGTTCAAGTGATGTGCACTGCAGGAATCTCCAGTCTGATGCCAGTGATCACTATGGTGCCCACCAATGTGTTTCCTGGTGCTCATATGCTTCTTTTCCAAGGCATCTCTTCTGTAAAATGAATGAACAAACCTGCCTTTTCTCCATCTCATTGGAGCAGGAGGTACTTTAGAAAACCCCAGGGGAAACTCCATTCTGCAACAGCTATCTTCATCAATGGCTTGGCACATCAGAATATTGTGATTGTCCACTAGGGTTGCCAACCTCTAGGTACTAGCTGGAGATCTCCTGTTATTACGGCTGATCTCCAGCTGATAGAGATCAGTTCACCTGGAGAAAATGGTCACTTTGGAAATTTGATTCTATGGCATTGAAGTCCTTTCCCTCCCCTCACCCTGCTCTCCTCAGGCTCCTCCCCAAAAACCTCTCACCGGTGGTGAAGAGGGACCTGGCAACCCTATTGTCCACCCCCATGGAAGCCATTTTGTGGTAGTGCTCACTACCCTTTCTCAAAATGCCCACAGGCTCAACACGCTGGGAACCCTTGAGCTAGTAGTTGGTCCTAGGCCTTGTACTCTTTCTTTTGGATCTGGCTCTGACATTTATACTCCCACTTCCTTGCTTCCAGCACTTCCTTCTTGCCTTAAAATCCTGACACTTTTCATCTTAAACAAATTAACAAATATCTGGATGCACACTCTGAGCTACGTTTGGTAATTAGGTTCACTCAGCTTGAATAATCTTGATGATTCCATATCAGCACTATTGCTTGTTTCAGGCCACTTGGTTTTTAATTCAGAGCTATGCAACCAGAATCATTTGTGCATGTGTTGTTGACATTAGGTACTGTTGACTAATGGTTCAGTTTTGCCGAGTTTTCAATTTATTGCTGTCACTATCAAGAAGTATTGAATTTTGTGACATGGTCATTCCAGCAAGGATAAAATAGTCATTGATGTTTAACACTGATCCTAGGAGCACATTTGACTGCCTGCCAGTTAAAGATCAAACACTTGTTCTGATGACTTTTAAAATCAATTATAATGATGCATCAAATAATAATTTAACTGGGAGGATAAACAAAAGTGGAATATCAAGAGTGATGTAATATATCTAATTCTCAACGTGGCCAAATCTGTAGATACTTAAATCCAAAGACTAGAGATGTGAACAAACAAGACATACTTTTACAAACTTTATAAGCATCCCAGGTTTGCAGAGGGGGAGGGGAGTCAATCCCCCAAATGAAAAAAGGAGTGCCTATAGCTTTAAGAAGTAGTTATCTCCCAAATAATGAAATGAGTGCTCAGTCACCATTGCTAGGCAACCCCAACAGTATTGCTAACTTTAAAGACTTGTTTTTGTCAGTAAAAGGAAGAGGGAAAGGCAGGGCACTTATCAGGGCTGTTTTGGCCTTTGAAGAAGGACTCATCAGGGCCAGGCCTGCTAGCAACCACCCCGTGTCTTGCTACCACACAACTTGCATGACTCACCCAGGATCTGCTGCTTGCAATGGTTCAACAGCAGCCACACCACAAATGGCAGTATGGTGCAGTGGTTAGAGTTTCAAACTAAGATCTGGGACACCCAGGTTTCAATCACCACTCTGCCAAGGAAGCCTGCAGGGTGAACTTGGACCCCTTGATCTTTCCCAGCTTAAACTACCTAACAGTAGGGTGGCTGGAGATCTCCTGCTATTACAACTGATTTCTAGGGCAAGGAGATCAGTCCACCTGGAGAAAATGGCTGCTTTGGAAGGTGGATTCTATGGCATTATACCTACTTAAGCTCCTCCTCTCCCCAAACCCTGTCCTCTTCAGGCTCCACCCCCAAATTATCCAGATATTTCCCAACCCAAAGCTGGTAACCTTAACCTAACAGGGTTATAAGATAAAATGTTGGAGAGGAGAACAATGTAAGTCATTTGGGGTTTCCATTGTAGAGAACAAAGTCTAGGTTTAAATGAAATGGTTGGTGGCTGAGGAGGCAGATGGACTGCCAGGACAAGGGTACTGGGGAGGGGATACATAGGGTTGCCAGGTCCCTCTTCGCTACCGGTAGGAAGTTTTTGGGGCAGAGCCTGAGGCGGGCAGGGTTTGGAGAGGGGAGGGACACCCATGCCATAGAGTACAATTGCCAAAGCTGCCATTCTCTCCCGGTGAACTGATTTCTATCGGCTGGAGATCAGTTGTAATAGCAGGAGATCTCCAGCTAGTACCTGGAGGTTGGCAACCCTAGGGACACAAGAGAAAGTGAGGTGCCCCCACAAGCCCTTGGGGGCTTTCTACTGTGAAAACTGGACCCAGCCTGGCAGCCAGCGCTGCACAATTAGGCCACAGTTGTCCTGAGTGTAGGCTGCCTGGGTGGGGATGGAAAGCTGAATATAGGGGGCAGATAATGGTAGCTTTGCTGTTGGATGGGAAGGAGAGACGGAAACAGGAAAAGGGGTGAGGCTATGGGGGGTTTTCAGAGAAGGAAAAGAGTAAATATGGGGGAGAGAAAATGAGATACCCCTGCAAGTCCTTGAAGGACCTCCACTTGCAGCACTGTATAAAAAAGCATAGCTGTATCACTTAAACAGCCACTAGGAGCTGAGATCTCTCCCTTCTCCTCCCTTATTACAAAATAGAATTTCCTGTACACTGAAAAGCACTTTGAAACTCTCGATATATCTACCTTACATTTTAAACGCTGCCATTCTGAAAATGGGATGTGATTTATTAGCCTCAAATGACAAATCTTGTCTGACAAAAGGGTTGCACCAAGCATAAAACTAGGTAAAGGAACAAGTGATAGACAAGCTGGTGGGGGGAAAATAATAATGATTTCCACAAATACCAGACACAATTCATTTCATGCTGTGAATGACGTTCTCATGCATGCATGTGTATGTCCAGTTACAGATAGTGTGTGGGGGAGAGAAAAGAAGTTTGAACAGATGGCTTAATGATATGCATGCTTTGCATTCAAAAAGTCACAGGTGCAATCACCAGATCTTCAGTTAAAGCACTGGTTCCCAACCAGGGGTTTGTGGACCCCCAGGGGTCCGCGAGAACTAAATTAAGGTCCGCTAAACAAAGTTATAAACTCATAATAAATTAATATTTTCAATTAAAAGCTCTCTATTATAAAAATATATATTCAAATATTATTCTAAGTTTAACGTTTAACTAACAGTTATGATAAAAGTTTATTTTCAAATTCCCTGAATTTTTATTTTGAACCTTGGGGTCCCTGCACCGAACAAAAAAGTCCTAGTGGTCCCTGGTCAAAAAAAGGTTGGGAACCACTGAGTTAAAGGAACACTGGGGCTTTTTTATGGTCCTGGTCATGGAGAGAGAGCCTACACTGTACAT
The DNA here is from genome assembly GCF_029931775.1 of Euleptes europaea. Lineage (NCBI taxonomy): Eukaryota > Metazoa > Chordata > Lepidosauria > Squamata > Sphaerodactylidae > Euleptes > Euleptes europaea. The sequence continues at coordinate 29,522,723 of NC_079320.1, read as the reverse complement.
TCCCTACCCAAGGAGACTGTTATCATAAGCCAGTGATTGATAATAGATAGAGCCAGTGTGCTCATGCCTGCTCCCACAATGTGCATGTTGATTTCCATGTAAGCAATGACGTGTTTAGGGACAGTGGCATGGTATAGCCCAATCTTGTCAGATTTCAGAAGCTAAGCAAGGTCAGTAATTAGATGGGAGAGCCCACCAAGGAAGGCTCTGCAGAGGAAAGCAATTGGAGCAGTGGACTCTGATCTGTAGAACTGGATTTGATTCCCCACTCCTCCACATGAGTGGCAAAGACTAATCTGGTGAACTGGATTTGTTTCCCCACTCCTACATATGAAGCCAGCTGGGTGACCTTGGACAAGTTACAGCTCTGTTAGAGCCCTCTCAGCCTCACCTATTTCACAGGGAGGGAAGGTGATTGTAAGCCGGGAAGAAGAAGAAGACGACGACGACTTCTCCTCCTTCCCCTTCCCCTTCCCGGGGTTTCCATAAGTTGGCTGAGACTTATGTATGTAATGTTGTATTTGGAGGATGTATAAGGCAGCTTCATGTGTACAGGGTTCTTCTATTCATCCCCACCACCAGTTTTGTGTATGCATAGTTGAGAGAGCAACTATGTGGAACAATAGAACAAGGGGACTCCATCCTATCACCTGTCCCTGTCACCAACTATGTATTTGCATGTAGTATTTGTATATAATGCATAGTGTTTATATATGGGAGAGCCTACTTCACACATGAGCGCTGTATGAACTCTCCACTTTCTGTGTCAATTTATGTGGTTAAGGGGGGGACAATGGGATGAACATGTAAGTACAGTACATTTGCTTTTGGTGGAAGGAGCAGGTTTATCCAACTACTCCTACTCCTTCCTTATCGAACCCCTAGTTGTTAATTTCTTATTTTACACTGGGAAAGTCATTCCAGGCAACTCAAGGAATCCTGAAAGATGTACCATGTGATCTCTATTGTCTCTTCTACACTGGCTTATTGGGAAGCAAGAAGACCACCAATTTTAAGCATCAAAATAACTTTTGCACTAGGATATAAATATAAAGCCAACAAGGATATGAAAGTGTACTTTATGATAACTGATCTTTCATATAACATTTAACAGAGTGAAAATAAAATCATATAAGTAACTTGCGGTCACAAGTGAGCCTTAACATACCTTTCAATACCAAGCTATTTGTTATCACAAATGTCCTTAATTAAGATGTTTTATTTGGTACAGGGTACATTAAAACAATATTTTTATTTGGATTAGAGAGATGCACTTAGAAGCATATAAAATAGGGATTTAATGGGCACTTAATGGTGCGAAGCTTTAAACTGAACAAATCATAAATTAAAGCTTCCTTTAGCCTTTTATGCTTTCCCATTTGGAACCTGAAATACAATTTGCATTCATTATGTAAGGCTGATCTACAGCACCTTGTTTCCCAATGTCACTGAGCTGGATCATAAACAATTCTCTCCTACTGTACTCGACACACTTGCATTTCGAAAAGCTTATTTTTCAAGCCTTGTGTCATAATCTTTCTCTAATGGTGGCAGGCTGAACGATTCAAAAGTTCTTCAGGCAGCCCTGAAGTTGGTGAGCCTGGCTGGACCTGAATGAGATGCAGCGACGGACCTATTCTTCCTCTGCTTAATTCCCATCATAATTTCAAACCAGGCTCCAGGGCTGAAATTTTGAAACATTTTATGAAAGCTCTGGGCAGCCAGAGGAAAGCAACACACCTGTTTAAGAAAATAATGGTGTTTGTCTGTGTCAGGTTAGCTGTAGGTGTCCTGTTTTCCATTAGAGGCGGTCGGAGGAAAAATTCTGCAAATGAGGCTTAAATGAGAAGAAAGAGTGATTCTGCCCCTTCGAGATTATTGCATAGATTTTCTTTCCAAAGTGCCTGGGGCTGTTTGTTCCTGAAGCCGAGCTATAAGAAAGGTATTGCAGAACAAAGTCAAATCCACAAGCTATGAAACCACAAATCCTTAAAAAAGCACAATTAGATAAATCTCTTTGGCATGGAAGGGTCCAATCCCTATTAAAATAATCCAGTATACTTAAAAGGGCAACATCATTAAAAGACAACTAAAGATCATGAAAATAAAAGTTCACCTTCACAATTTATTGATTTATTATTGTTAGTAAAAGCAGCTAAATTGTTAAATTGTGGAACTCCCTGCCTCAGGATGTGGTGATGGCTGCCAACTTGGAAGGCTTTAGAAAAGTCGTTAGGATGTGACAGAGCAATCCAGAGGAACCCACAGCGCAAAAAGACTGTAAGTGATGGTGAATGCTTCTGTGTAACTTTGCACATCCCCTGTATTAGGTGTACGTTCTATGTAATTAATGTAAATAAACTTACTGGGCATGTGAGGAATGGAAGCTCCTCCTGAAGGGAAAGCTGGAGGGAAAGACAAAGAAAAAGTTACTGGGTGTGACTTTCCATCTCAAGTCTGATTCCCTGATATACCCTGTGCAAATGACCCATCTGGATACTGACCCTGCCCTCCACTTCTGTGCAACTGTTCAGTCATCTTCATAGTATGAGTACATAATATGTACACCCCTTCCCCATGATCACCTATGCTGCTTTCCGAATGTTGGTGATCATGGGGTGGGATCATGCCTGTGAGCACCTCCTCTGTGTAGTCTCATCATGCAGATGGCTCAGCCAATGTGCATAGGTGGGAGTCAGTCATGCCTGTTCTCCCTCCTCAAGCAGTGAGCCAATGCACAGACAATCATCTGCACAGGACTGCTAACTTGGCCTAATACCTTACAACATAGTTCATGTATATACAGTAATAAAACATTGTTCCACACTTCTATTTTGATTATGAAGATGGGAGGGTGTCTACTATGAAGCTTCATTTCTATGTTGGAAATTGTGTGCTTGTGATGGAAGCTCAATTCACACAAGGCAAAAAGCACAAGTTCCTGTTTGTAGGCCACAAAAGAAGAGAAGCATTTCCCGAGGCAAGAAAAAGAATATGGAAAAAGCATGATGTGTTTTGATGCATAGACCTAAGTTAGTTTGAATTATTCAGTTGTACTTAGACATACCATGGGAAAACATCAGCCATTTATGCATCACTCTCCAGGCAGTTAGGTGAAGGGGGTCAAGTAATCTCTTGAAGATCATGCTGTATAAAGGAATTACGCAAATAAAGCCATAGTCTTTACATGGGATTTTGTTTCAACATCTGAGGAACCATACATACACATTAACAAATGCCTAGATAGAATGAGGGGGGTTGCAATAAAAGAAATAGACCAAAATAGCCCCTGGTAATGTCCCTGCCCAGTACTAATGGAAACCAAGGCTGGAAGGCTAGCACTACTGCGTAGTTGTCTAACACCAGCCACTGAGGGTATTTATGTTTCTTAAAGCTACAGGTGCTGCTTCTATTATTGGAGGGGTTATCTCACCAATGTATATTTTTCAAATTTCAGATTTTTCTGCAAACCTGGTGTATTTTTTCAGGTTCTTGAAAAGACCTGTCTTTTCTGTTCATGGCTCCATTCTCTGGATTTAAGTATCAACACATCTGGCCATGTTGAGAATGAGATATATTGATTTTTATCAATAACTGCACTATATATCTTTTGATAGGAAGATGATTATTTTGGAGGTAATTTGACAAAAAAATGTCAGACTGTTTCAAACTGCTAATTCTTGTTTGGTATAAAAATAGTTGAAAAGGCAAAGTTAGTGGCCAGAGACTGGTGCATAATTTATCATCACAGTTTTGATTCATCAAGGTTATGCTATTACACACTTATTAGGTTTGTATTTGGATTCATGTGTATTGGATTATACAGAATTATTGATATAAACTGTTTAAGATAGAAATGCTGTAAAGCTTTCAGATTTTTTGGCATTCAATTAATTTGCCTCAATAAAAATATATACAAAAACCAATAGCTTGTAAGCAGTTCATAACATGTCTCTATTTTCATAGGAACCATTAAACTTACTACATCAACTCTCTCAAATTATGCATTCAGAATGACTAGCCACTTTGTTCACATATGCTGCCTAATTCCCCTTCTTTTGGTGCAGCTATTTTGGTGGAACATGTTAGAATCTGGTCTGGAATAGAAACTTGCAGTGAAAAATTCTTGAGCTGAAAATATAAACAAAAATAGCTGTTTTGGTGGTTACCATGATTTTCCAGAGCAGTAACACAAATCTACTATTCTGAGGCACCCCTCTCAAAAAAAGAGATCCATGTTGTTTTTCATGTTCAGATGCTTACTGTCAGCAGCAACAGGTGCCTTGTTTTTCTTTGATACGCTTGATTTCCAAGGCAACAGCACTTCTCCCAATCAGATCCTTGCAAGGTATCAGGAGATAAGTGCTCCCAGCCAATCACCTTTGGGGACTAGCCCCAGAAAAGGAATTTCCATCGAGGAGTCTTTTGTAAAGCTGTGAGGGCTTGACAGCTCCAAATTTATGCAAATAATTTCCCGCTGGGGGTTCTTCAGAATACTGAAAAAGGCTGAGGAGGAAGCAAGACCTCTGTCTGCCACCTGTGCTGCCCCTCATCAACAAAATCAGCTTCTATGGCTTTTAAAGTGACATTCTTGGAGCTGATGTGTGACTCTGATCAAATCAGTGAACCCAGAGACAACTCATACACATATCATGTAGTTTAGCCCTCATATTTCCAAGCCACAGCCCTTCACCGCCATCTCCTCCAGGAATTCTTTAAATATTAGTAGTGCTGATTACCAGTTAAGGTACCCTTACAGTGGACAGCCTGTGTGAAGACATGTGTCTCATAGCAATAGGATGATTGATTCATCATAAGAACATAAGAAAGGCCTTGCTGGATCAGACCAAGGCCCATCAAGTCCAGCAGTCTGTTCTCACAGTGGCCAACCAGGGGCCTCTAGGAAGCCACAAACAAGACGACTGCAGCAGCACCATCCTGCCTGTGTTCCACCGCACCCAAAATTATAGGCATGCTCCTCTGATACTAAAGAGAATAGGTATGCCGCCTGACTAGTATCCATTCTAACTAATAGCCATGACTACCCCTCTCCTCCATGAATATGTCCATTCCCCTCTTAAAGCCCTCCAAGCTGGCAGCCATCACCACATCCCGGGGCAGGGAGTTCCACAATTTAACTATGCGTTGTGTGAAAAGATACTTCCTTTTATCTGTTTTGAATCTCTCACCCTCCAGCTTTAGCAGATGACCCCGTGTTCCAGTATTATGGGAGAGGGAGAAAAACTTCTCCCTGTCCACTCTCTCCAAACCATGCATAATTTTATAGACCTCTATCATGTCTCCCCTTAGCCGCCTTCTTTCCAAGCTAAACAACCCTAAACGTCCTAACCGCTCCCCATAGGACAGTTGCTCTAGTCCCCTAATCATTTTGGTTGCTCTTTTCTGCACCTTCTCAAGCTCTGTAATATCCTTTTTTAGGTGTGGTGACCAGAACTGTACACAGTATTCCAAGTGTGGTCTCACCATAGGTTTGTACAAGGGCAGTATGATATCAGCAGTTTTATTCTCTATTCCTCGTCTAATTATGGCCAGCATGGAATTTGCCTTTTTTACAGCAGCCGCACACTGGGTTGACATCTTCATTGAGCTATCCACTACCACCCCAAGATCCCTTTCTTGGTCTGTCGCTGCCAGCACAGATCCCATCAGTGTATATGTGTAGTTGGGATTTTTTGCCCCAATATGCATCACTTTACACTTACTCACATTGAATCTCATTTGCCATTTTAATGCCCATTCTTCCAGTACGCAGAGATCCTTCTGGAGCTCTTCACAGTCCGATTTTGTTTTAACCACCCTAAATAATTTGGTGTCATCTGCAAACTTGGCTACTTCACTGTTTAACCCCAACTCCAGGTCACTGATGAACAGGTTGAAAAGCACCGGTCCCAACACAGATCCCTGAGGCACCCCACTGCTCACATCCCGCCATTGGGAGAACTGACCACTGATTCCTACTCTCTACTTCCTATTTTTCAGCCAGCTCTCAATCCATAAGAGGAGGACTTGTCCTCTTATCCCGTGACTATGAAGTTTGCTTAGCTGTCTTTGGTGGGGGACTTTGTCAAAAGCTTTTTGGAAATCCAAATACACAATGTCCACAGGCTCATTCCTGTCCACATGCTTATTGACGCTTTCAAAAAACTCTAATAGGTTAGTGAGTCAGTCACTAAAAAGTCTTCCTTACTTTGTGGAAGGAAACAGTGAACCACAACAAGTAAGGATGGCAAATGTCGACTGTTCACTGAAAAGATAAACTTTTTTGTCTGTTATTGTAAGATTACTTTAAAAAATGGATGCAGCCAAAAAAATTTATAAAGTCTGGGGGCCAGCACTATTTCCCCCTGTAACAGGAACTGATGGAGAGAAGGGCATCTGTACTGAAAGACACGTGCTTCAGGGGTCTGCAAAATCAAGCCCCTTTGTCCATTCTGTTTGAAATTTAGGGGGTCTTTAGATTAAAGGGCGGACTATGTTCTGTGGAAATATTGTGACGTTATTTTGAAAACAGCTGCCTCAGACCCTCACATTTGTTCCCCATTGAAAATATGGTCCCAAAATTCTTGAATCTGAAAAAAAAACACAGATTTTCATACCTCAAACCCAGCAAGCACAGTAAAGATTTCCCCCAATTCTGGATCCATAATTATAACAATTCTTTTTTCTCAATGCACAACCTTAGTCTGTGACACTGAACCCTCTATTCAGCTTAAATATATCCCCATCTATCTGTTAAAATAGCAATAGCAGTGGATCTTGCTACAAAAAAGGGAGAGGTTGTTAAAGGGCTAATTCATATGGGGGATGTTACCTCATAACTAATTGGGCCTAGAAGTTTATCTTCTGGTTTCTGTTTTGCTTACTCATCTTGCTGTATCAGCTGCACACCAGGTGAGAGCTCTGCACTGTTCCTTTTCCAAATATGAATATGTAAAATTATCTGTTCTCTGTGTTTAAAAGCTAAGTAAAGTCTTCTACCTCTTAAGAAAAGTCTTCAGTCTGGAGTCAGTCAATCTGCTACCAGTGTCTACTATGGCACCTATTTCACCACATCACCACTAGCAGAATAACATTTGGGTCCAATGCATGCGTTTTTAGCTGATCAAAATAGGATAGATATAGCCCCCCCCCCTTAGTGAGTTCAGGTCATATACTTGGGTGGTTGGCTATGACTGAGGACCATTGTCAGTTTCTACACTGGAATCTAGCATGTGGTAGACTTCCAAAAGATTTCTTTGTGTCCCATGAGTCTCTAGTTCCACAGTTTCCATGTCTGTGATTGAATCGCTAAGTAAGACTAATGATATAGCTTCCTAGTCTAACTGTGCAAATGCAAAATGACTTCTGTGGGAGTAAGCCCAATCAACTTGAATAGAATTATGAGTAGTGTTGCTTAGGATTGCTCTTGGAGTCAGTTTCTGGGTAAGAGCCATGACAGATATATTCTCTACTGGGTTCTCAAGAAAAATCTATAGTTATTGACCAAAGCAAAGCATTTGTATGATAGAGTTGATTTTTACATTTTATCAACCACTTTGACCAACATAATGAAGTCAAAATAAGCAGGGCAGTATTTAACCATTAATTTGTAATTCTAAAATATTTCTTCAATATATCTCAGTATAAATGTCTAAGCCAATATAGGTTTAGGTGAAAAAGGCAAGTGAATATCTGATATTCACCTGTGGTTTTGTCACAGATGAAGAATAGCAAGGAAGATTCACAGGGTGAATCATTTCTAGGCCAACTGTTTCTTAGAATTGTTTCTGAACTAGAAAGTTCACATCCTCTAAGGCGAATCCAAGAGGAAATTAATATCTTTGCTTATAAGAAGGACATATTTTACTTCCTGCTGAACACCTTAATTGCTGCAGTACGTTAATAGGAATATTGAGATTTGGAGATCATGGTTGCCTGCAGACACAGGATTCAGTGGGTGGCAAATACAAGTAGCAGCATATTGAATCTAGCCATGCCAGACTTCATGGAAATAAGCAATTACACATTCCTGGCCACTGTGCACCTGTGATAATACTGTTTCCAGAGCTATTAAATAGACATCTGTGTACAGAGAAGGATGTCCTGATGCTTTTGGATACGCAAGATATGTGAGAGATAATTTTCTAGCCGGGTCTTGTATTTGATAAAATAAAATTTCAATTTGACTTAAAAAAAAAAAAAAGTTAGTGGTTCTTTCCAGCATGAGTTCAGTATCATGGAATTACATTTGCTTGCTAAGAGTAGTGTTACCATGAAGTAGTGGTACCATTTTATTTTTGTAAGCTTATTAAGTAATTGCTTCATCTTCAGTAATTTACACTCACGTGCACATGTTGTTGTTGTCAAGTCACAACTGACTTATGGCGACCTCATGGGGTTTTAAAGCCAAGAGATGTTCGGAGGTAGTCTGCCATTGCTGACTCTGTCATGACCCTGGTATTCCTTGGAGGTCTCCCATCCAAATACTAGCCAGGGTCAGGGCTGAGAGTGTGTGACTAACCCAAGATCACCCAGCAAGCTCCCATGGTGCAAGTGGGACATTTAAACTTGGGTTTTCCTGGTCCTGGTCTGACACCTTGAAGAAACAAACTCTCCTCAAGCAGGCAGGCACTCATTTCCCTCTCTCCTTCTAGAAAGCACCGTCATTTAGAGTCCTAGGAGCTGGAGGGAAGGAGCAGAGCAGGTGGAAACACCTCTGCCCTTGATGAAACCCCACCTCAAACAGGCAGGCACTCACCAAATTATGACTAACTTGGGACCTAACAGCACTATAAACACACACGCACACACATGCACACACACAAAGCCAGACTACTGCTTTTCCTAGGGGGGGAATCATGCTTGGAAGAAAAATTTCAAGCAAAGAATTGGCAAGAGGGTTGGGAATTCTTTGCTAAATGAATTATCACTCCCCAAAGCTGTTTCTTCTTCTCTTTTTGAGACTGCCTTTGGAATTCTGCCACAGGGTGATGGATGCAACCTCAAAATGGCCACCACAGGAGGCAGAGCCACCCAAAAAATGTCAGGGAGAGAGGTTATACAAAACTCTAATAATATCTCCAATATTTCAGGCAGAAGATCGGTTTAACAGGATGCCTTTTAAAATGAATATACTGTTTTAATTTCTTTCATACATACAACTTGCCATCAGTAATGCAGTGAAGATCTTTCTGCTGTGGTAGCAGCTGTTCCCAAAGCAACATTTTTAAAAATCTGCACAGCCAATCAGATCTCCAATGGCTAGGGTTGCCAGGTCCCTCTTCACCACCGGCAAAAGATTTTTGGGCAGAGCCTGAGGAGGGTGGGGTTTGGGGAGGGAAGGGAGTCCAATTGCCAAAGCAGCCATTTTCTCCAGGTGAACTGATCTCCAGCTAATACCTGGAGATTGACAACCCTACCAGTGGCCAGTCAGGAGGCCTGCTGGGGAAAAGCTCCTTCTGGCCCCACCCACTTTCTAAACACACTTGGCGGGCACCAGGAAAGATGTCAGCAGACTCCATAGCACATTTGGTCACCAAACTGGGAACCCCTGCTCTACACTCGGAGAACAGACTTCCATGACAACTGAAACAGTAAAACCCTAAAACAATACAAAAGTGTTATCAAAAAAACCCAAAAAACCAGCAGCAAAACAACATGTAAATAATATAATAAAATAGTAGAACTTCATACATTACACAAAATTATGTAAAGTAAATTCTATTATGATTCTTGGGAGCTTCACTGAGTAACAAGTGGAGTGATCCTACACAAGTCTACTCCAAAACAAGTCCCCTTTATTCACTGGAACTTACCTCCAGGAAACTGTTCTTAGGATTGCAGAAAAAGAGCAAAATCCTAATCAGGTCTCCTCGGATTCCTACTCAGCTCTGTTTAATGTGATTTAAACCCAGTAAAGTGTTCCCAGGATTGCACTGGAAACAGTTTACATTTACATTTCAGTTTCCTTGCTGCGACTTGTGATCACAGCTGATTTTTAACCTTTTATTTTATTATATGGATGGTTTTCCTGAAAGGTTCTAGACTAAAGCCATGAATTAATTTTTCATTGGCTACTGAAGAGGCATTTGGGGGTAATAACTTTTGGAAACACATTTGCACTGCTGACCCAGAGGTCTAAAATACATCTGACCACATTTTAATTCCTTGAGTCACGTCAACTTCTATTTCTTATATTGAACAGCATGAAATACAGACATTATTACATTTCTAATGCATACAGTCTGTCTAAACTAAAAATTAAAATTGTATGAAACCTGTGTTCTCCATAAGGTTTGAAAATAAATTGTTGCAATAATGAAACATTAATATTTAAAACTGTGAACCATATCCTTAGCTTTGTGAAAAAAATTGTCACTATAAGAATTTGGGTGCACATCTAGAATACAGAAAGACATTTACAAGGGTTCCTGTATGTTTACAAATGTATTTTGTTATTTTTCCGTCTTTGCCTTTGACAAAATCTTTTTATCTTTGACTAGGGTCTTTTAGGCATGGCTGTTTCCCTTGTGGTCACCCCCCACTACTTCAGGGCTCTGTTTTGATTATGCTTGCATTTTCCGACCATCAGAGCTTGCCTTGCTCTCCCTGCATGTTTTCCCTGCATTTTCTGGATGCAGTTTTGTCAGAATCCAGAAAATGAGGGGAAAATGCACAGAAATGTACGGGGAGAGTGAGGCGACCTCTGAAGGTCAGAAAATGCACGCATAATCTAAACAAAGCCCTGAAATAGAGGGGATGACCACAAGCTATGCATAAAAGGCCAAAGACTTTTCTGTATGAACTCACTAACATTAGCTTGCCTATATTGCAATAAACATTTGAGATACACTGAAATATGCACTTCAGTATTCCATTGGGAATTCTCAAGTATGGCATAAGAAATAATCGAAATAATAGCAACATCATAATACTCAGTGCTGTTGATGATACTAATTCTCAGATTTAAAGAATCCCTTCCATTTATAGAAAAAACATTGCCTCATGTAAAGCTTTATTCTGTGATCTGAAGGCCTTCTGGGAGCAGAATTGCCTGCTTTAAACCAAGTCAATAACCATAAGCAGCTTGATATTGTTAAACATTTCAGGGCATTTCACAAGATCAGAGATTGAACAGGGCATTTTCAGTGGTGGCACTACAATACTGGAGCTCCCTGTCTAGCCTTCTGGCATTTGTTTAAGTCCATCCTATTTCAGTAGACATTATACACTTCTTAATTGTACAGCTCATTCCTGACCTGAAAGGATGAAAGTCCTTTGGAGGCCAGGAAAGGGCCGGTCAGGGACGCTGCACCGGTGTCCCAGAGGGCATTCCTGGGGCATGCCGAGGGTGGAGCTACCAGTAGGCAGCTTCCTGTCCCCTTTTGCCCCAGGTACGCCCATGGGGAGAACAGTGTTGTTGCGCCAGTTTTTTTGCTGGCGCAGCCTTTCTGTTCTCTATGGGGCAAAATGCCCCATTTAAAAAACAAACAAAAAGGCTTCGAAAGGCTTTTTAAAGCCTTTCAGTGGCCAGGGAATGGCTTTGGAGGTGCCACGGCAGCGCCATGACCATGCCATCCCCGACCGCTGAAGGCTCTGGAATGGGCTGCTTGTCTCCTATGTCTTTATTGAATGTTATGTTCTGACTTCTACTGGGCCACTGACGTTTATTTGTTCTTGGCTGGTTTTGATTTGTTTATTTTTTTACTTACATTTATTATTATCTGCTTTGGAAGAGGGCATTTGGCAAAATCCCCATTCTGCCATGGAAACTTTATTGGTAACCTTGGGCTAGTCATTCACTCTCAGCCTAACCTATCTCAGAGTTGTTAAGAAAAAAATGGAAGAAAGGAAAATAATGCTGTAGGTCTTTGAGCCTCTCTTGGAGTTAAAAAGTAGAATGTAAATATCTAAACAAATAAATAAAATTTTAATATTGTTACCTGCCCTGAGCCCAACCTGGTCGGGGGAGGGTGGGCTAGAAGTATGAAAAATAAATAAATAAGTATAAATGAATGAATAAGGGGGATAAAGTTTTTAAATGATAATAATTGCCACTCTGCAGGAGCCCAGACATTTTTTTCCACCTGGATTCTCCTGAGCACATAAAGGTTTCATTGAAATTGTTCCAGATAAATGCATAGTGCAGTCATTTGCCACCATAAATCCATATAGCCCATAAAATTGTTTCTGTCCTTATGACAAACAATTCAGGAGATCCTTTTTGCTATATACACATGAAAATGTGGCAAGGCCATGTGCAGTTGGACTTTCCACACGAGTTCAATATTTTACAAAATAACATTTTAAAAAACACATTCTGGTCACAATCCTTATCTTCGAAGCTGTCCATCATCTTTCTGTAATCTAAATTTTGCTTACAGTCCAAATTGTGACATTGGGGAAGGCGAAATGGAGAAGCCAGCTCATCCTCCCCCTTCTCATTTGCATTTTTTTACTATACAGTTGTGTTGCAGGTGCTTTACATAAAATATTAAAGCACTTCAAACATCATAAAAAATTAACCAGAAAACCACATGCAGCATTTTGTTCTTTTCTGAGACTACTTATATGTCACACTTATAAAGGCATCTCTCTGTAATGCTCTGAGGTGATGTGAGTTGTGCTGCCTCCTTGCTTTTCTTGGAGTTTCCTACTTATTTTTGCTGCCACCAAAGAATCTTGCCTTCGAATTCTTAGTTGGACCTGAAGAACAAGACGGCTTAGTTATATTTGGTAGAATAACAGAATGTTCAGTGCATGTGGGTCCTTTAAATAAAACAGTTGTTTTCTCTTAAACATAAATAGATTTTTAAAAGAAATAAAATACCATAATAATTACTGTAAAGTGTACTGGTTTCAGATAAGCGTAAAAGTTTCAGATAAGTCCATAAGCGTAATTGTTTCAAATAGGTACAGTTCTCCTCCTTCCTCTAAAGTTCCTTAAATAGACCTGGCCTCAAAGGTTTCTTTTCTCACTTGCCACTTAGGCTAATAACTTCCCCTAAGATTTCTGTCATAGCACTTCACACTTCACCCATTCAACTTTCTTCCCACACACAGGCTGAACCAATTTTCTCCTCCAAACCAGTGAACTCTGTCCCCTAGGGTACAGCTACCACCCAATCATAACACACTTCAATCACCAATCCAGTTTCCTCTTTCTTACTGGAGTAGCCTACGTTTTAACTCACAGCAACATACAACTAAAACCTCACATTAACACACAGAAATAAAACACACACAAAATATTTACATAGCAAAACAACACACCACTCAATAGCAAATAAGAAACAGCACTCATAACTGAAGAACAGGGACTAAACCACAAAGCAAAAAATATATATTGAAAAGTTGGCATTATTTGTAACAGACTGCAACAGTAAAGATCAAGATAATGTACACCCTTATGTTTCTTTAGCAATGTTGTAAAAGAAGACTGTGATTGGGGGGAGGGGGGAATCTTAGACTCTCATATCAGATATTAATCAAACCCTAAAAATTAAAATGCTATATTGAAATGTATGTACTTAAGTACGTATGCGGCTATATGTATTGTTCTTTGAGTTGGGGGTTGGTTGTTTGGGGGGGGGGGAATGCATACATAAATAATGTTTTTTTACAAGCCTCACTCACTTGATGGAATAAGAAGGTTTTTACCCACCTTTGATTAGAGGCAAATAAGGTAGACTAGTGGACTTCCCCTGGGAGAGCCTTCCACTGTTCTGTGGTTACTATAAAAAAAACCCATATTAACAAGCTCTACAACACTGCCATATTGGCTGATATTACATAGAACGCATTTCTAGAGATACTCAGTCAGAATGTCAGTCATTTAGGACTCTTAAGGTCAGAAATCAGCAAGTTACATGTACCCACAAACAAACCAGAAACCAGTAATATACATGACCCTGTAGATCTGTTCCTATCAACATTTGTTTAACCACATATGGAAACAGTGGGTGGGGTGGATCCAGCTAACTTTTTGTGCTGTTAGAAAAGACAAAAACCTTTGACCACCAAAAAGGCTACGCTGGAAAATAATGGAACCAGCATGTACAAAAGCTGGACGTGGCTGTAGTAAAAAGGGGAGCTGGATTAGAATGAATGGAAAAGCTGGCTGGACCCAATCCAATATTGCCAGATAGGGTGAGTTCCAGGGTTTTGTGGACAACAGGGGATAACTCGTCCCCCTTTTTCCTTGGTAAAGCCCTTTATCCTCTAACAATGCCCCTCCCATTTGGCCCTTTGGTTCTACCCTTTATTTTTTAACCACACTGTTTTCTATTTCAATTTCCTTACCATGGTAAAAAGAAATCATACAACATTTTGCCTTCTTAGTTGCATGAAAGCAACACAGAAAATTGCCACCTTGCGAGGACAGCCATAGTGTAAATGCTTGGCTTTTCAGTTGAAAAGTGGTTTAGTATATTACTAACTGTACAGTTAACATGGAAAAACAATCCATGTTGTTTCTTAATCAGATGGCTTCCACAGTTTGTTTAATATGTTTAAAATTCCACAGAAACAATCCAAGCCACTTAGAAGAGCCTTTAGTTCCCTCATCACTTCCATTATTTTATAGATTCACAAGACACAACTCAAAAATAATTTCCACCACTCTTGATGATAAAGTTAGCTATTACTTTTCATTGTAAACACATCTGCCATTTTATTTCATTACGCTTTATATTACTGTTCCCAGTTGTACTAGCAGCAGAGGCTTGCATGACAATAAGTATGAGAAGGAATAGTCTGCTGGGAAATCTGTTGGGGAAGGAGAGAGGAGTCAAGGCTTGGTGCAAATTGTTGATTTGAAGTTTGTTTTATTGCCTTTTGCTTGGATGGCCTCTGGTTTCCGCAGCAAACTGAAACCTGATTCTCTGCCCTTTACTGCACCTTGGGATTATTGGTAAAGTATGCAATGGCAATCATCAGTTGTTTTTCTTTAAGGTGCCAATTGACAAAAATAAAGTAATTTCACAGCAGGGGTATTGTTTATGCCTCTTAGTGGGCCCCTGGGAAGTCCTCAGGTTTTGGTATCTGCCACACCTTACTGACTGCTGATGCCGGCTGTTTCCAGATGTGTGTGTGTAAAGTGCCATCCAGTCACAGCTGACTTGTGGTGACCCCAGCAAGGGGCTTTCAAGACAAGTGAGAAGCCGAGGTGGTTTGCCATTGCCTTCCTCTGCAGTGTCTTCCTTGGAGACCCCTTCCAAGACCCTGCTTAATTTCCAAGATCTGACGAGATCGGGCTATACCATGCCGCCTTCCCTCCCCTGTTTCCAGATACAGCACCATAAAATAATCTAATTGATTTATTGATAGCATTGCATATATGAGCTGAGCATATAATAGAGTTATTTTATTTGACCTATTCCAGCACTTCATAAGGCCTGCATGTCAATAGCAAAGTATTTCACCAACTAGTGCAGTCAGCAAACCAACCGATGTTGGAAACAGACATTCTGAGCTATTGCCACCACACAGACATCTGCCTTTCACAAAAGGAGAAGTACAACAGACTGCACTGGCCTCTCACAGCCTGAAAGTGCATCCAACAACACTTACAGAAACCCAAGCAAGCAAAAGTGAATGTCATGGTAAATGCTCCAGGGGGAAAGCGTTTCTCGAGTGTTCCAATATTTTGCTTCCACAAGCATCTTCCCTATTTTCTACCATCCACAAACCATCCATCTCCTAGTTTATTGTGGCTACTAACAAAGGAGCAGACTTGTCTGTCCAGTTTGATGACAGTCCAACTCTTCAAGTTGTAAACCTATGAATACAGAGGTGGATCTGCATGGTATGCTGTCTTTTAAACAGTAATGAATAGTCACACCCCTTCCAAACACCCAGCAGTCTCCATACATGATCAAATTCCATGTTGAAAACTGGGGAAAGAACTCGACAAAACATCAAAGTGATTTCAGTCTGTAGGAAATATTGCTCTCCAGGCACATCACAATACTGAGCCAAGATGAATCCGCAGATGGCAGACGTATAGCACATTTAGAGCCCTCTGAGATAAAAGTCGGTATTCAGACATCTTGCAGCTTACAATAATGACACATGGATTAGAGACATCACACAATACTTTAGAAAGCTACTGTCAGCAAGACATGGAACAGTGCATTATAGGACCTTATTATAATACAAATAAATCAAACCAATAATTGCAAAAACAATGTTGAGGCACCATGACAAATAAAGAACTTGCAGGAGGGGGGAGACTTGGATGGAACATCAGCAGAAATGGCACATTTGTCAGTCTCGGGATACTGTATGTGGCAGATGACAGAAAGTCCAAGAGACACCAGCCAAAGTAGATCTTCCAGGAGATTACAGAGTGACCAGTCCAGAGGATATAGGCAGAATATGATAAATGAGAGGATGATTAAGGCTTAGAACAAGAGACTCATTTGTGCAGATGGTGACAATCTAACTTGGGTTGAGGACGATGAAATAATTGTGCTTAAAAAAGAAGACGAAGAAGCCCAGATAGAAAAGAAAATCTGGAAATGTCACCAATGTGCAGTTTGGAAAAATGAAGTGACGGGAACACTTCAAATGCAGGCTTTAGAAAGGTAATAGCTGGTTGTTATAAATGTCAGATATAAACCAGACAAAAGACAGATAAATTTGAAATGTCTTTCCCAATAAAGATCCTAAATGTCACTCAAAATGATCAGACTATTTATTACAGAATTTATAAAGGAGACTTGGGGAGAAAGACAATCAGTGTTGCAATACACAAACTGAGAAAATGGCTGTCTCTGTGTTACTTAACATCCACTTGTTATCCACTGGATTTATTAATACAGTGGACTGCTGGGTGGCAGACTCTAATCTGGTGAACCGGGTTGGTTTCCCCACTCCTACACATGAAGTCAGCTAGGTGACCTTGGGTTAGTCACAGCTCTCTTAGAGCTCTCTCAACCTCACCTACCTCACAAGATGTCTGCTGTGGGAAGAGGAAGGGAAGGAGATTGTAAGCCAGTTTGACTCTCCTTAAAAGGTAGAGAAAATAGGCATATAAAACCCAAATCTTCTTCTTGATCATATTGTCCCAATTGCACATGGGACATTTCCATTGCTCTCTCTCCTCCTTGATGCCTTCCCAGAGAGGAGTCCATCCAAGCCAAGAGGAATAAATGTTAGGCCCACTTTGGATGCTCTCTGTGTCCCTAATATATCTAGAGTTTCATGGGAATCATTCTTTGTATATAGGACTGTATTTTCCAAAAGCTTCCTGCTAATGATGGCAATTCATTTGGCTGCTGATAGAGTCTACAGGTGCATTATATTAATGTTAATCCCACTCGTTTACCTATGTTCTAATTGTGTTTGTTTATTTAGGCATCAAGGTGTGTTTGAAACCACTGCAGGATTTTCTTTCTTGCTCTACAGAATGAGAAAGACAAATGACTCCAGTGGTTTGTTTCACCTCATGAAAAGACTTGTGCTGTAATGCATATCAATTCGGATTCCCAACTTGATTTGGAAGGAGTCTAAGAAATACATCATTTGCTGCTTGATTAAAACACTGACAAAAGTTCTGAACTGTGAAGAATTATAAATGGGCCCTCACTGCATAATTTCTAATCTAATTACTTGAAGAATTCATAGAAATCTAGGCTAAGTGTTTTACCAAAAAGTCATTACTGTAAAAAAGAGAGAGAGAGAAAATGATTGAGTTAAATAATATTGTGATTAAATTATTTTTTCCTCAGGAGAATCTATTATGAGGAATGTTATACAAACACACACAAAAGGTTTAATGGATTCCAAAATAGTTTCATGACTTATTCAGTCATCCAACATGTAATAAAGCTATAATCTAAAAGGATGTTTTGTTCTTGCAGTTTTTGAAAGGTTGCTTTCAATACACAGCTGTATGTCCCCTATCACTGCAAGAATCTCTCTACATAATTCAAGGAACAACCGTGCTACTGCCTTGATTCTTGAATGTCTAAAATGGGATTGTGGGATATTTGCCAGAGAAATCCATTCCTTACTGCACTGGGAAGTCTGGGATATCATTGGGCCCACCCTCTTTCAAATGTGGGCACCATTGGCCAGGCTGGGCTGATGTCCAGCCAATGGGAAGTTGA
Organism: Euleptes europaea; assembly: GCF_029931775.1. Taxonomy (NCBI): domain Eukaryota; kingdom Metazoa; phylum Chordata; class Lepidosauria; order Squamata; family Sphaerodactylidae; genus Euleptes; species Euleptes europaea. Next base: position 29,504,610 of record NC_079320.1, on the reverse strand, counting down.
GTTACAGAGGCTTTAAAAGCCTTCTGCTCTTTCCCATGGCAAGTGTTTGCCATGTGCTGCTGTCCGACCCACTAATCCTTTCTGTACAATGTGGGAGTAGCCAGTTTGTGTGGCTGGGCTGGGGAGGGGACTGAGCAGCATTAACCAAACCCTTCACTGCTGGAGCGGCATATGGGGGGGAGGGATCGAGGCTTAACACTGTTCAGCATAATTTCATGTGCAGGCTTGGATAAACAAAGCTGGTAGTAATATTGCTAGCCAAGTTTTGTGTCTTGGAGGTGCCAAAAATTCTAATATCTGCTGGCTGGATGTGAGTTGCAACCCAAAATTTAGGAAGTTTGATGAAGCAGATCAGCCATTAATAAGGTCTAGCTTGTTGAAGCCTTGTGTCCTCATTTCTGGATGTGGTACAGCACTTACGTTTTGCAGTGTTTCCCCTCTGGCTTGGTAGAGGTACAGGAAAGGGGGTTCCAGAATGGAAGCCCAGTTACTGGGCTGGCATCTGTGAGCATTTAAAGCTGCAATGAGTTTTGAGACTGAGGGATGCCAGATGGGGATTTAGCTTCTGTGCCACCAGTGCTTGCCAAAGGAGGAAATTATTGGATGGACAGCTAAACCAGCAAGAAACACATGCATATTGATAGACAAAACAGTTCATGCAGCAAGGACTGACTTCCCTAAAGTTTCTGGCCCAAGTTTGTTTGTTTGTTTGTTTTTATCCGAAACACAAGGGCTCTCAGCTTGCTGTCTGTGAAGAAATGCCCTCCACCCTAGAATTCACCTTGGTATTTTGTTAGATGGGTCTACATTCTGTACATGTTCCAGAGGTTGATATGCTAGTAAAAGAATGGCAAGAAGAAAACTACAGGAAACAAGTCAACTCTCTCCTAAGCACAGAGCATTCCAGAGCTTAGTTGTGCAAATGGCTCTGGTCAAAGTAAGAATAAAAGGCTAGATAGTAATTTCTTTCTCAGAAAGTCCAAGACTTACCCCAAGTGGGATGAACTTCCAAGGGTAGATTATAAATTCTCAGGACACAATCAAGATACTCTCTTATGCTCTGTTGCTCAAACAACTCTGTATACCAGCCACAAAGGTCTAAATCTTTACATAGCAAATCCATCTTGTCCAAGAGTCAAGAGGCAAGGTGGAGAAGTCTCAACACTTAGAACAAAGGTAATGAAGAACTTTTAAAGGCAGCAGCTTCATGGATTCTTAGCTTATTGTAATTCAACATTATTTAGGAAAAGTAGAGAGTTTAGGGTTCAGAGACTATATGGCTCACTTTTATATGATCTTGGTGCTTGAAAGGCCATGTGTACTATTTTTACTTTTCTTGATTAAAGTTTCTTATGTTGTGAGTGTTCAAAGCCTATTCTCTGCAATAAATCACACCACACCTACCATGGCTTGCTTTCCAAAGAATGGTAAAGGAAGGAGCATTAGGTAAACTTGCATCCCTTGAGAATGATAGCTCAAAAGCTTGGAAGTGCAACAGATTGTTCCTGTGCTAGCTAGTGCAAGCAAAATGGGAGACATGACACTTCCATGGAGCCTTTAAACAGCAACACAGTTGTGTGTGTGTGTTAAGTGCCGTCAAGTCGTTTCCGACTCATGGCGACCCTATGAATCAATGTCCTCCAAAGTGTCCTATCCTTAACAGCCTTGCTCAGATCTGGCAAACTGAGGGCCATGGCTTCCTTTATAGAGTCAATCCATCTCTTGTTGGGTCTTTCTCTTTTTCTGCTGCCTTCAACGTTTCCTAGCATGACTGTCTTTTCCAGTGACTCTTGTCTTCTCATAATATGTCCAAAGTACGACAGCCTCAGTTTAGTCATTTTAGCTTCTAGGGTCAGTTCAGGCTTGATTTGATCTAAAACCCACTGATTTGTTTTTTTGGCGGTCCAGGGTATCCGTAACACTCTCCTCCCACACCACATTTCAAAGGAATCTACTTTCTTCCTATCAGCTTTCTTCATTGTCCAGCTCTCACACCCATACATAGTAATAGGGAATACGATGGCATGAATTAACAGAGCTCTAGATGTACAAAGCTATTTAGCAGGAGATATTCTCAGATTTGTTGGGGGTAGCAATTACTACCCGGGACCCAAGAGAATGTGGCTTGCAAATCCCTTCACACTACCCGGGACCCAAGAGAATGTGGCTTGCAAATCCCTTCACACTGTCATTCCTCATCACAGTCAGAAACTTGTCTTGGCTTTGCTTTTATTTCTCCTGCCCATGCTATCCTTGTCTGGCCCCTCCTTACTCTCTAGACCTGACAATATCCTCCAACCAGCCCTGTTTAGCTGGGAGTACTCTATTTTTTCCCTCACAGGTAAATAATTTCCCCACAGGTAAATAATTCAAGATTTTTCCAATTTCTCTTTGCTTGGGATATTTTAAAAGCACAATTACAGTATGTGTATTATGTGCCTGCACACAGAGCTACAGACTGTAAGCAGGGGGTAGAGAGCATTGACTGTCAAGGCTTATATTTTTATTTCACCGATCCAGGTGGCTGCAGCAGTAGTACTTCTAAGGGAGCTGTTGCCCTCTCTTTGCTGTAGAGTTTACACCCTGTTCTTGCTAAGAGGGTGAAGAGGGTGTAGGATGATTGGGAGTGTAGGATGATTGGGAGGAGGAGTGAACACCCCGAAAGATAAAGATACTATTCAATGAGATCTGAACACACTGGAAAAGTTGGCAGATGTGAACTAGATGCAATTCAACGAGGACAAATGCAGTTATACATTTGAGTAACAAAAATGAGAAGCACACATACTGGATGGGGGATATACTTCTGGGTAACACTGTGTGTGAAAAAGATCTAGGGGTATGGGTGGACTGCAAGCTGAATATGAGCAGTCAGTGTGATGCAGCGGCCAAAAAGGCTAATGCGGTCTTGGGGTGTATCAACATTCAAATCGCAATATGTCATAGTCCTGCAGCTGTTCACCGCATTGGTCAGGCTGCACCTGGAGTACTGTGTGCTGTTCTGGAGGCCTCCAAAAGGATCTTTCCAAACTGGTTGATCACAGTGTATTTTAAAGGCAGCAAAAATGGCCAGAATTCCACAGCAACATTCATGCAAGGGTGGACAAAAAGTCAACCGTGAGCCTCCCCATCCCCTTTATTCCCAACCAACCCTATAGGCTAAAAGATAACATGAGCTATGTGTGTCCCCATCAGTATACAGGTCAAGTTAAGTTTTTTTTTTTTTTTGCCACAATGTGCATCACTTTAGAGTTGCTCACAATGGATGCACTTGTCTCTTTTTGATTATGAATTATTATTATAGTATTATTATTAGATTAACAGAATCATAGAATCATAGAGTTGAAAGGGACCACCAGGGTCATCTAGTCCAACCCCCTGCACAGTGCAGGAAATTCACAACTACCTCCCCCCACATTTCCAGTGACCCATAGTTCATGCCCAGAAGATGGCCAAGGTGCCCTCCCTCTCATGATCTGCCTAAGGTCATCGAATCAGCATTGCTGACAGATGGCCATTTTGTTAGGTGCATACACGCTTCCTGTGTACATAGTTCTTTGCACATGAAAGAGAAGCCAGTGCAGGAAAGAAGTCAGAAGATTGCATGTATTGGAAAGAGTATTCACGAGGGAGAGAGAAAAATTCAGTAAGGCACTAGATCATGCCCAGTTCAGTTAATTATGAAACAAACAGACCTCCATATAAACAATCCCCCCAAAAAATCTATTCCAGAGGATTTCACACCTTTCATTTAATCTACTGTATGAAGCTATAGCATTGTAATTTTTTTAAACATACAAAATACTATCAATAGGCTATGTATTACTATGTATGTTCCAGTAGCTGTGTTTTCCAAACCATCCCTTTGTGGAATTCTTTCAACATGGACTTGTCATACAAAACCAGTCCCTTGTGGAAGATTTGGAGCATGTTCTCTAGGGTGCATTTTCATCTGGAGATGCTGATCTGGCTTAATCATAGCTATGCATGCTTTGACTGCACAGTTCAGAGGAAAATAAGTTTTGCTAGTATTTTAGGGCAGCTTGTCTACCTCTACTCATCTTATTCAGGAACCCTGATAACCTTCCAAGTCTCCTTGAAGCACAGTTTGAAGAACACCACCCTATGATGGTTTTTAATTTTTAAAAAACTTTAAAAAAATCACTGATCATACCACCTTGGTATAATATTCATGGGTCACTTAAGAGCAAGGACACTAAAAATAAAAAATGTAGCGTAATCTAATATATAATTAAAATTGTAATAAATTAAATAAATAATGTATGTGGCACACATTGTGCCCTTTCATGCACCTCTGGAAAGTCTCCGTCCTTGTGCAATGTGCCTTTTTCAAAAAATCTGTTTTGCACATTAATCACCATGGCCTTTTTTTTTTTTTTGAGTGTCTAATTTATGAGTGCTGTTAACAGTGTAATCCCAAACAGAGTTAAAAGGGTCTAACTCTTGGAATTAGAAGCCACCATCCCCCAACTGTGATGATGACCCTAAAATGTACTGTCACATATTGTTACCCAAATTAGATTGTCTCCCCCTTTTGGTTGGGGGATTAACTGGGGAGAATATTATTATGCAAGAGGTAAGGGTAACCAGGATCTTTCACCCTATGTATACAAAGATCAAATCCCTGTGGAAAACTCTTAATAAACACACAAAACCTGATACACTCAAGAATTAGGAAATAAAAGGTAGGAGGGGTGGGCATAAGGAGATGAGGTTCCCAGGGGAAAGTATATTTATGCATCAGAGGGGCGGCATCCAAGAGAAGGCAGCTGCATGGAGTGAGAAACTACCAGCTTTTCTCAGAGGAAAGTGAAAAGGGCTGTACACATAAGTACAGGGTGCTGTGTTTTGGATCCAAGAAAACACTCACACTTGGCCATAGCAAAAGAGGAGATATTTACACCCAAAATGGATCCTGGGGCACTATGAAGTCACCAGTGACCAAACATTACCAGTTAACAAGGTACTGGTTATTACCTTTAAAGCCTTACATGGTCTGGGGCCTTCGTATCTGCGGGACTGCCTCTCCTGGTATGCTCCCCAGAGGACTCTTCATTCAACTAATACTTTTGCTGATCTCCGCCCCGAGAAATGTCCGGCTGGCCTCTACCAGGGTCAGGGCTTTTTTGGCCCTGGCCCCTGCCTGGTGTAATAGCCTCTCGAGTGAGATCAGGGCCCTGCGGGCCTCCCCATCCCTCACTGTCACAGTATCTTAATTCCATCTGCTCACCTTGGTAAACCTTTTTACACTTAGAGGCGCCTAAGTAGTTTTAGGATTGGTTTTAGAATTTTAGGGCTATTTTAAATGCTGTTTTAAATGGTTTTATTGATTAAATGGGTTATTATTCCCCTGTAAGCCACTCTGAGCCTGGTCTCGGCCGGGGAGAGCGGGGTATTAAATTGAAACAATAAACAAACGAACAAACAAACAATCCAAGGCTTGATTGCTCTTTGATCAGTTTAGAATCTAAACTTTAGATGTTTGAGAGATAAAAGACAAAAGGTGGGGACAATACATAGGTTCTTCTTGATTAAGTTCTGTTATAGATTTCCAGATGAGAGATGTCTTTGGGAGAGGTTCCCAAGAAAGAGGACATTACTCAGAGGGGCATGGTGAGACTTGATTTGCAACTTGATGGGTTTGCTGGATATCTAGATATGAAGAGGGACGATTCCAGGTTCCTTGAATGGAGCTTAATTATTAAGGGGTTTTGCTATCAATTACCAGGTAGCTGCAAGGAGAACGTTAACACATATGCTAAGGAGGCAGTTTCCTTCTCACTGTTCTCCAGGTTATACCTGGTATAGGCCTTGGGGAGGTAAGCAGGCAAGCCTAGACTTGCCCTGTCAGCTCTAGAGTTGTCACAAAGATGGTTACCAGGAAACTTCAATTTTGTCTCTGGCTGCACAGCAATGCCCTGCTCCTTGTAGGTTCATTCCAGTCCTGTACACCTCACAGGGTGTACCAGGCAGCCTAGGTCGCCTGGTACACCCTGTGAGGTGTACAGGACTCTCAGAAGGAGTTCAGGAGTCAGAACTAAGATCCCAGCTGCAGCCAAAACTTGATTACTTGGATGTATTGTGTAGACCTAGCCACTAAGAAGGGGGAGCACTCTTAGATAAGTGTATTCTCTGACACAATTAATTGGTTTACAGAAAACATACCTTTTATAATTTTATTATATTGGAATGGCAGCATAATTTACAGGCAAATTTCAAGCATAGTTCAGTCCCTCCCGATTCTTTCCGCCCCCAAATCACAAGTGCTCCTCTATCCATTCTTTCTGCAGCTCAGATAACCTTGATTCTCAGCACTGCATCAAAGAACAATTAGTCATGATATAACTTGTTTTCTATGTCACTAAAAGAATCCAAAACAGACTCAAAATTCAAAAAGTATGACTCTGTCCACCAGGCTGAGCAGGCTATCAGATGCCAAATGTTCAGGAAGATGAGCTCCTAACTGTCACAGTACCTATTTTATTTGTGAATTGATGATTGCAAAACAAGCATTCAGAAACTGACAGCCTAAGCCATGGCATTATTTTGAGGGCAAGTCAGTAGAAGTAAGATTACAAGGCAGTCCGACGTGGGTATGAGTATGCTTGTCTTTTCTTTAGTTTAAACTCCTATTTCCTTCACTGCAAATTGTGAGCATTAAAAAAGGCTGCAAGTTTCAAACTATATATCAATATCATTATTATTCTTAAGCTTTGGGGAAACATCTGGAGTATTCCCCTTACCAATTATTTATTTAGACAGTACTTTTCAACCATTTTATCATCAATAGTCGTGGTGATTTCATTGGGAGGATACTGGAACACAGTCCTTGGCATGTGCAGATTTAATCATTTTCCCCCCATAGTTCTCTAGCATTTTTTCCTGTATCAATTATTTTAATCCCAATAGCTTTCAGTGCTACAGCTGACAAGCAAACACTGTACTGTACTCCTTTACAAACAAACAAACAAAATAATTTATTGCAATTGTTGTAGCTGTTCTTGTTGGCAGTAATTGTTTGCTATCAGCAGACTATCTATAGAGAGCAGAATATGGATTTTTAATAATCTGTATTGTGTTTTTATATTTATGTTACATTCAGTTTATTGCTGTACATTAGTTGGAACACAGTGAGCTATTTATGTCCAAATATTTTACTCATGCATAGCTAGAAAATGCTAATATTGTTCAATATTTGGGTAAATGAAACTTTCTGTTACTGTTACATTATTAATGCTGCATGTGATCAGATCTTGGGGGAGGGGGGAAGAAAGAACTATTTTAATGGAGAAAAATGGCTATCCTTTAAACAGATGACTCGTTCCCTTGGAGTCATGATATCTCTACTTTGTTTCTTTCAGAAGTGATGTCATGACACTCTAGGAATTCTCCAAAACTCAATGATGAAACTGTAGAGTTTCAGGGACTTTCTACAGCATTGTGTAATCACTGACTTCACTCCCCCCCCCCATTTCCTCCTGCCACTCATGCAAGCAGGGGCAGTGGCCAGAGGAGGTGGTGGAAGTCTCTCACTATTCTGGATAAGTTGGCAGCTGTATGCCCTCCTCACCTACTGTGGCAGGCTGTTCCAAAGAACTGGGCCCACCACAGAAAAGTCCCATGATCTTGTTGTGTCTTTGCAAACAGTCTTAACTGAATTATGCTATCTGAAGAGCATAAATGAAACAAGGGAGTATACTGGGAAATGTGGTATAAGTAAGAGGACCCTAGGATGTGAATGGCTTTATTGCACAGAGGCCCGGCTCCCCCTGTTATCCTTTCCCTCCCCTCACTACTTTGAATTGCCTGGAAGAAAATAGGTAGCCAGTGCAGCTGATGCAGCACTGGAGTTAGTTGTTCTGAGAAGTGTCTAATTAGAGCTTCCACAAAAAGACCAGTGTACAGCATATTAGAAAAGTCCAGTCTGGCGGTTATGGTCAGCATAGCCAGATCAGAAGGGTCTAGAGTTAGATGTAACTGAAAGAATGAGCTCCTAACAGCAGCAACAGTATGCCCACAGTTTGAACTGGGAGAGAAAGATTAAACCTTCCTCTGAGTAGGGATGTGTGGGGGAAAACTTGGTAAATTTTGGGTTCAGGTTTATTGGGCCCGAATTTTTTCAGTAAACCCAAAATAAGCCAAATAGCCATACCAGCAAATATGGGAATTTGGCTTATTTTCGGGTTTCTGAAAAAAAATCAGCCCCATAGACTCTATGGGGATTTTTTTAAAGCTCCTGGGGGCATTTTTGGAAGTTGAGCCCCCAAATTCACAACATAGCTTGAAGGGACTCTCCTTGCATGAGCCCCAATGTTTGGTTAAGATTGGGTCAGGGGGTCTCATTTTATGGGGTCTGGAAGGGGTCTCCCCCTCTTCCATAGAGAATCATTGCAAACTTCGCAATGATTCTCTTTGAAGGAAGGGGCGACCCCTTCCAGACCCCATAAAATCAGACCCCTGACCCAATCTTCACCAAACTTTGGGGTTCATGTAAGGAGAGTCCCTTCAAGCTATGCTGTGAATTTGGGGGCTCTACCTCCAAAAATGCCCCTCATGAGAAAGCCGAACCCGTAAAAACCTAATTTTATTCATTTTTTTACTGGGAATTGTCTATTCAGCTTCAGCTTTCTCACCAGGTTTGTGCATTCGGGAAACCCGAACCCAAAATGTACTGATATGGCTAATTTCTGGTTTATTTTCAGTTCGTGGTTATCGATATGCGTAAGCCTACTTCTGAGGAATATGTCCACCTCTTTAAGGAAGCCAACTTTAGGGCTGGACCAAGAATTTTGGGCACCCTTGGTGGCTGCCCTCATCTCATCCCTCCCCACCACGAGGAGTAGGGTTACCAATATCCAGGTTGTGGCTAGAGATCTCCCACTATTACATTTGATCTCCAGGCAACAGAGATCAGTTCACCTGGATAAAATGGTCGCTTTCAAAGATGGACTCTATGGCATTATACCCCATTGAAGTCCTTCCCCTCCCCAAACCACACTCTCTTTTAATAATCTGTACTGTGTTTTTAATGATCTGTACTGTGCTTTATTCTAGGGGGCACCCTACTTAGCTTCCAAGGTCTTATGAGATCTGGCTAGCCTGGAATATCCAGGTCAGGGCACTTTGTGATAATATACAATAATATACCTGATTTTGGAAGAGGTTATATATTTACCAAAAAGTCTACGCATGCACGCTCTAACACCAATTTATCAAGGGACACTTCTGAAAATCTTGCTTTGCTTAGTTTATGCCTCACTATTCTATTTATATATATATGATTTGCCTGGTTGGAGTTTGAGTTTGCACTCTGTAAATTCAGTTACATTAGGGTTTCATGCAGTTATCCTTCTTGGAGTCCTCCCCCCTTTATTTTCTTTAATTTGGATAATCCTAGTAAACCAGCTGTAGTGTCTACACACACTGATTATGAGAGCAAATCAATAAAATTCATTATTGTAACTTCTCAGAGTGGGCGTTTGCAGAGGAAGTATTTATAAATGCTTTGAGAAACATCACAGATGTGGTCACAAAATGCACCAAAGAACATTCAAGCTCATCATCCGTCATTATTTTATGTACCTTGAAATTTTCTTTAACAAAGAGTTTTGAAATTTTCCATTCCAAAAAAAGAAAAAAATCTTTCAAAAGTTTAATTCCAGGAGACTACTTTTCAATATTCCTCTTGAAAATAAAGACAGGATTTAAAGATTACAAGGAAAACGACTTCCACAAACAAATTATTACTTTCAAGTACAGGGAAGAGAAAGAACACCAGATGTTCCCAAAGACAAGCGTATAGATTTGAGAATCAGTGATGATGATGAATATGGGCTAGGAAGTAAAATATTATGCATTGTGCAGAGCATCTGTCAAGGTATAAATCTATATTCTTTCCATTGTTCTGTTCCCCAACAAAATTAATGGATAAATATGCCAAGCTGATTAAAATGAACATCTACATCAGAAAACTACTATCCATCCTCTGAATAACTGTTTCATCTTTAAATGGCTATAATTTCATATTAACAATGCAGTCCTAAACAGAGTTACATGCTTCTAAATGCATTGAAGTCATGGGCTTAATTCTCTTTAGGATTGCACAGTACAGACATTATTATTCTCTCTCTCTCTCTGGTCTTCTGCTTCCTCCCTTTATTCCACTTAATAAATTGCATAGCTTTTGGATGCCTGAAGTAACGTTCTCTTTACTGGACTTCTAGTATTGAGTAGTGACATGGAGTGTTTGATATTATTTGGGCTGCTTGAGATTAGCCAATTCTCCTTCACTGATATTAATATTATTCCACAAAATATCCTATAGGAAAAGTCCATCATAGTTATGTAGTGTTGGCTGCCAGACCCATGGGCACTGTGGGGTAACCTCAAGGACTTGTGGGGAGCACTTCCGCTTTTCCTCCTGATAGTCACAATATCTTCTCCCCTTTCCCTTCTTCTTCTTTTTCTTCTTCCCACCCACAAATCAAACTTTTATCTGCCCCCCATCTTCAGCTATTTCTATTATTTGTTTATTTCATTTATACCTTTCCTTTCTTCACAATAGGACCCAAAGCAGCTTACATAATTCTCCTCTGTTTTACCTTCGCAACAACTCTGTGAGGTAGGTTAGGCTGAGAATGTATGACTGGCCCAAGATCACTCAGTGAGCTTCCATGTCAGAACTGAGGTTTGAACCTGGGTCTCCCAGATCCTAGTCTGAAACTCTAACCACTATAGCACATGTAGCAACCACTAAAGGACATGTCTTTCTTTCCCAACTGCCAGCCAGCTTACCTATCTGACCCCCTTTGTCTCCTCCATTTTATCCTTACAATAACCCTGTAAGGTAGATTAGGCTGAGAGCACGTAACTGGCCAAACATTAACTAGGAAGCTTCCACAACAGAATGGGATTCAAAATGGGGTCTCCCAGATCCTAGCCTGAAACTCTATAACCATGATAACACACTGGCTTTTGGGTGGAGGCTCTTGTTGGACAATAGCTGTTGGACACTTCCCCTTCCATTAGCAGAAAATTTAGTCTGGATCCAACCCCTTCTGCAAGGAGAGGAATATATTGGAATTCTGGGACAGACTATGGCTAGGATTGCCAACCTCCAGGTACTAGCTGGACATCTCCTGCTATTACAACTGATCTCTGTCCAATAGAGATCAGTTCACCTGGAGAAAATGGCCGCTTTGGCAATTGGACTCTCTGGCATTGAAGTCCATCCCTCCCCAAACTCTGCCCTCCTTAGGCTCCACCCCAAAACCTCCTGCCGGTGGTGAAGAGAGACCTGGCAACCCTAACTATGGCCTACACAACTTGGACATGGACATGCCTCCACCTCCTGCTGTTTTTGCAAGCTATCTGACATAGAGGTGGGAAGGCCTGATCCCCATCGTTATGACCACTGCCTGTTTTGAGGCCCAGTGCTTACATTTTTAATAATCACTAATAGATTCCAAATTATTTTCTGAATTTTCTAAGCTTTGTTTATTACTTTCAAGGGCTTTTTACATGAACTCTATTATTCACTTCAGATCTCACATTGGACTTCAGAATTAATTACTCTCACGGTATTTTAAAGGATCTTTTCAGTGTTTCAAATGTGTGCAGTGCTTTGCAAAACAATAAAGTGAACACATTACACTGTCTAGGTTCATTTTAGCTGTCCTTTATACCTCCCCAGGATACCACATAATTAATTTCTAAGAGTCACTGAAATTTCGCCTCAGCAACTTTGCACTTTAGAACACAATATACATATTATTCTTTTCTAAGTCTCTTTGTCTTTTTGTGTGAAATTAAAATCCAATGGCTTGTTTTCCTGTATTAAAAAAATGCATTTCTATGGAAATCCCATTATGCCTAGTTTTCAGGCAATTAGCCCTATATAACTCAATTAAAAACAATCACATTCTGGGTCTTTTCAGATCACTTTCAGATTTGTAAGGCTAAAAATGTTTTATATGTATGATTATTCAGTGATAATGGATAGGATTCAACGAACCATACAACTAGTTATGCACATACATCAGCTACCTGCAATGCTTTACAGCAAACCACTTTGGAACTAAAAGCCAATCTAGATGACACAATTCCCAAATCTACCCTGTTGCATCTCCATTTCGAGGCAATGACTTCCCACTAGGGAATTCCTTTTAACAGTGCTGTATGGGGGCTATTCTAGTTCAGGCCACCATGGTATGGGGGGGGGGAGAAGCTCCTGCCCCCCCCACATCATTTTAAAAACCTGAAATGGCCCCTCAAGGGGCATGTCAGCAAATAACACTTCCAGTGCTATTTTGGGTCAGAAAATTGGGGGGGGGGCTGGAGTCCCTCCTCCCCTTGTATTATGGTGGTCCCGAACAGAATTGGGGCCCCGCTACACTGTTAAAAGGAGTTCTGGGTGGGAACTCACTGCTTCAAAATGGCAGTGCGTCCCTTGGTGGACCTGGGGCACAGTCTCATCTAGTTGAGTGCTCAGGGGGAAAAAAACCCTACTGGGTATGTCAATCAGTCTTGCATGGGAAGATGCGCAAGCATGTAAAGCATCTCAAACATGCCTGTATCCCTGATTTTGAGTTTTCCATTGACATAATTATTAAAATAAACTGGTTTCTATCATTTCTGTTTATATGAAACCCAATGTAACACAATGCTAGGTTTAGATGTGAGTCTGGTTCTTCTGCTGAGTTCCCATATGTTTGTATAGACTGTATGTGTGTATAGTGTTGTGCAGATAGTAGACTGCATGTGCACAAGTTGGGAGGAGGCTTTCTCTTCAGTCCCAGCCACCCCCCATATATATTCACTTTGCACAGCTAATTAAAGGAGCTTTTATCCAGGAAGCTCTCTGATTGGGCAAATCAATTACATATCTGATAGGGCTGTGTAGATCAATCGCAAAGCAATTGGCATGCTGGCAAGTGTTATCGAAATGGTTAAATAGTATTGAAGCCATTGGGGAGGAATAAACTGCTTATTCTTGGTTTTGGAATTCAGAAAAGAAAAAAGAGCATTATTTAAAGTTCAATTCAAAGTGTTTAGCAATTCACAACCCCAGCTCTTAACTCCGTGGTGCTTGAAATATAGGCAAGAAGGTGAAATGTATAGCAGAGTACACATTGCTGATCTTTTCAGCCCAGCCACTCTGCTAGCCAAGATACTGAGAACACTTTTTGGATTCTCCACAGATTGTACCTGTCAAATTGTCTTAGACAGTACAGTGGATTTTCTGCCACATTCATGTTGATCTACAAGTTGTCAGCTGTTAAGCTGTGCTGCTAAAATGGGGATGGCAATAGGAATGGGGGGAAGAAGTCTGATTAGCGCTTGATATAAAATCATTCCTAGCATGTCAAAAATTTACATCTGTTGCTGCTGTCATTGATTCTCTTGTAAATGTTTTGTTTGGCTCTGTGCCTATTGGTTATAAGTAATCTAATTTCTCATCAGCAGATACTAGGGAGGTGATGCAATTTATACTTTGCAGTTGTCCTTTCCTGTGTAGTGTTCATAGGATAGTATATGCCTTTCTCCGGAAACGCAATGGTTATCATATGACAAATAGCCATGCTTACTTAGCAAGCTAAGGCAATTCCAATGCATGTTATAATTGGCCACATCCTAAACTAGGGTTGCCAACCTCTTGGTGCTATAATTAACAATAAAAGGAATATACACATTGAAGGGAGGTAAGCTTCAACGTAAGATAGACCTTTCTTTTGTCTCGCTATTCATGCAAATCAGGCATCATTTTTTATTTCCAGTGGTGTGCAAAGGTTAAACATGCATCTGTCGCCAAATTCAGAGTGATTACATGCAGTCCCTTTTACACTGCAGGAACATAATTTAAGAACATACATTTCAGAGTATTTTCTACCCCTCTTCCCAAACCCAGACTCATTAAGGCGGCTACCTTTCCCCTGTCCTTTTTAGATGCAAAACAAGACCACCACAAGTGGATGAACTGTGCAATCCTGAAGGGAGGCACATATCTGTTTAAAGGGCCCCACGTGTGCCTTCAGGGAAGCCCCCTGAAGGCACGCGGGGGGGGGGGGGGAACAGATCTGCGCCTTCCAGCTGGAAGGTGCAGATCTGTTTAAAGAGCAGGAAAATGGGGAACAGAATTTGCCGAATTTATTCACAAACACCCCGAATTCACCGAATTTGGCTCCCCGTTTTCCTGCCTTTTTTGAGTTTGGTTCAATCCGAACCGAAAAACTTCCAAATCGGGGGAAATTCGGCTGTTTTTCGGTTTGGGATGAACCGAATCGACAGCCCTACAGGCTAGCCCGATCTCATTAGTTCTCAGAAACTATTCAGGGTTGGCCCTGGTTAGTACTTGGATGGGAGACCACCAAGGAATACTAAGGTCATTATGCAAAGGAATGCAATGGCAAACCACCTCTGAACATCTCTTGCCTTGGAAATCCTAAAGGGTTGCCATAAATTAGCTGAGACTAGATGGCACTTTACACACACACCTAATTTTTGGCGTGGCCCAAATAAATGTCCTAAGTGGGATCTTATCTACAATTTGCTCCATTTCTATCTCATACTGAGGGTTCTCATGAGTCAACTAAGTGGACATCGTTAACTTCACTGCATCATCGTATGCTTTTATATTCATTATATTTAGACTACCTAAGGACCAATTAGATTGAACTAAAAGCCAGTAAAGTGTAGGTATTTTAGCTTTCCAAATAAACTCATTAAGAATTTTTTGCCACTCCTTCAGCATCACATCATCTATCGCTGTAGTGACATTCAGCCATAAGTACATTATTTTAGGAATTACCATCATCTTGACTGCTTTTATCCACCCTAATAAAGAAAGGTTAAATTTCTTTGACAATGAAATTTTCTGTTTAATGTCAGCAATTACTGGCTTGAAATTGTCCTGTATCATTCGAGAAATATCCTGACTAATCTTAACACTAAGTTAAGTGATATGCTTCCGCCATCAAATTCATTTTATTCAGCCAATCTGAGAGTCTTTCTGTCAGCTTTTTACCTTCAATCCAAAACAGCTGGCTCAGAGCAGCTTCTGGTCTTGAGCGTTAAGCAGCACTGTAACACTTGGTGCTCCTTGGGTTCTTGTGCCTACCAGAGCCCTCACGCTCAGCTCTGCAACCTCATCTCATCTTAACAGTGATTTAGGCATTGTTCAAAATGATGATATAGCCACTTTCCCATACAAAATATTCAGAGTCCAAAGAAGCATGGATAAAGGTCAAAGGAGTGATATGTCTATTTCAAATACACTTGATAGGGTGTTCATGTCTATGACTATGTGAGAGTTTGTGTGTGTTTAGGTGCAGGCCTACTAAATCCCCCCTTTTTTTGCCGCCAAGTCACAGCTGACTAGGGTTGCCAACCTCCAGGTACTAGCTGGCAATCTCCTGCTATTATAACTGATCTCCAGCCAATAGAGATCAGTTCCCCTGGAGAAAATGGCCGCTTTGGCAATTGGATTTTAAGGCATTGGGGCAAAGCCCGAGAAGGGTGGGGTTTGGGGGGGAGGGACTTCAATGCCACTTTTGTCCACCACCCAAAACCTAGGCTGCTACTCAACACTGACAATAATAAAGGCCAAGCTGATCATTCTTCTGAAACAACCACTATCATGCCATTTAAACAAAATTCAATGTACATTATATTTTGGGCCAGCGATTAGCAACAACATCAATATGTTAAGCCATTTTTCATCCTCCTAATTAACAAACACATTTCATTCAATCTATATAAAACCATGTTTTATTAATGCTGCAATTAGCAGCAATAACATTTCACACATAATAAAGGCTTTCTTGTTGGAATAACAAAACACAGTTGCATTGACATTTTAATCACTTTATCAATAGTTGACAATATCAAATAGAATGACATCAAAACCAAAGTAAGATGACAAGCATGTCAATCAATTACAGGATAAAAAGGTCTGGATCCTTCCAATGAACCTTAGGAGCACCACATTTCAATACAAATATTCATTGCAAAATACTAGTAAATGTTTCGCCAAAGGCTGATAGTGGGTTGGATCCAGAAGAAGATTTCTATGAACAGAAAGAAGGCAATTTCTGTTGAATTCTCCCTTCTATTACAGACTTCAGAGTTATCCCTCATGCTGGGGTTGTCTGTCTGAGTGGCACATCAGGAAATATTTTGGGCTGGAGTGAGATGAGGAAAGTCCCATTCCACTGACGGAAACTATTTCCATCAGATTATCACTGGACCAAGCCAATGGTTGGGTCTGCCTTCCCGTAGGATCAGAGCATATAGATGGAAAAAAAACATCCCCCTAGCAAGTCCAGACTAATGGGCAGTTGACATAATTTTTGCATATCCTTTTTCACACAAATTGTTATAGAGTTCAGGCTAAGGGTAAACAATACAAGATAGTGATATTTCCTGCATTTTAAAGATTGAGGAGACATTAGAATTGGGGCTATTCATTATGGGAAGAGGGGATTAATCCTTCTACTTTCACATGATTTCACTGATTGAAACTGCCTTATTTGGTCCTACTTTGGTCATTGTATGGTTTCACATCAAATGTGTATGAGTTCAATGAATTTATTGACTGTGAATTACTCACCTATGATATAGGCCTTATATTTTTACTGTGCACCATATTAAAATTTATATATTTGTAATTTCAGTATTTTTTAGCTCAACCTTTTTGGTTCCCACAACATTTTGGTTGAGTTTAATTTGCCCCCCTTTTGTTGTTGAAACTGCCCTTCGCCATCTATTAGTCTCTGAAGGGAAAAGGAAAGGGGCCCATCATTTCTCCTCTCCCTTCTAGGGCTAACAGAAGCATGGGAAAGTAGTTTCCAAAGATGAAACTGTGAGGGAGGAATAACAGTTCCGTGTCCCTAATCTGAATTGGGACAACATGCGGCTTCAGTTTAGCTCTCTGCCAGAAAGATCCAGTCACAGATCTCCTGGTGTAAACCAAAGTATGACCTGTAAGACAAGGAAATAGTTAAATCTCTCCTCGGTTATGAACTCACTAGCTGCCTTAGGCAAACCACTTTTCTCTGCCTCAGCCATCACTTGCCAAATGTATGTGTATTAATAAAACTAGCCACCTTGCCAGCTGTATTACTGAAGGGGTTTTATTACTCAGATTACTAAGAAGTGTGTGGAAAATGCTAAACACTTGAAATGCACTATGTAAATCTGGTGGGTTGTCAGCCACATATAATAAACAGGCCTGATTTAAATGTGGCACAGGTGAGGCAAAAAGTGTCTCCTAATTTGGCTTGGTGGTTTATAAGCTGTGCAAGCTTTTTCTGGAGGAAACAATACCCTTGATTGAGTTTGGTAGAACAGATTAGGATTTCCCCCAGCAACAATTACTACAAACTAACTGTTAATTGGGGCTAAACCATATAGGATACATACTGTAGTTGGCCCAATTCTGAGATAGAGTTTTTTTTAAATTTATTAAAACATTTATACACTGCCTTTCCTCAAAGCGCAGCCCTCATTCATTCTATGAAGAGAGAAGAAGCCCCCAAATTCCCAAGTTACACATTATGGAGTAAAAAGGCTGGATGCTCCCACCCTTTGTCAGATGTAAGACTGACAGATGTAAGTTGAGGGTTCTCCTCAATTCCTGCTTGTGTGGTGACTGATTTGGATCATGACCATGGTATGTGTGGAGAAGGAGACCCAGCCTCCCCCCTCCCTCACATCATTTTCCCTACCTGTTCTAGGGGGTGCAATTTGGCTTGCTGGGGAATCCGACATATATCCGAGGGAACACAGAGGTTTCCCCAGAAGCCCATGATGCTGGTGACAGAAAACATTCCTCTGTGCCTTTGCATGCACTCAGTGTCTATGCTGCAACCCATTCAAAGCAGCTACATGTGCTTGGATAGAATGACAGCAGTGCAAGGGCTGTGGATCTGTGATGCATAGTTCATTTGCACATATTGTAACAGAGTTTAAACATGATGCTGAGACTGTGTGGTTGCAGGGGAAATTCTTTGCCTCACCAGTGTTGACCCTGACATTACACAGTTGTTAGGAGAAAGGTAGCATTGCCCTGGACCAGTATCACACACTCGCACAGTGCACATTTACCAGGAACAGTCACTGTTTTCTGGTCTCTGCCTCTGATCAATTACTTTCCCAAACTTTCCCCCTACTTCCCCCTACTTCCCCCCTACCTTATGGACACCATTTGGTAGAAATGTGAATGCAGGGTGCCACAGTGTTCATTCAGCATACCCTTCTCCAGGATCTTTAGAAGTTAAATCTCAGAGTGCCAAGCAGGTGCCCATTAAGGTTGCCAACTTCCAGGTGGTGGCTGGAGATCTCCTACTATTACAACTGATCTCCAGGCAACAGAGATCTGTTCCCCTGGAGAAAATGGCCAATTTGGCAATTGGACTCTATGGCATTGAAGGCCCACCCCTCTCCAGACCCCACTCTCCTCAGGCTTCACCCCCAAAATCTCCAGGTATTTCCCAACCTGGAGCTGGCAACCCCAGTACACTGGCATGGAACAAAGGTCCCCTGCAGTTAACTGCCTGCTATTTCACACATCGCAACTGTTCAGTTATATTTTGAATTGTCGGCCACCTTTTGAGGGATTATTTTCTGTTTCTGGGATGTCTTTCATGAAAGAACCAAACATCTCCTGACTTTCAATGATCACTGCAAGAGAGGTGATTGTGGAATAAATTTTAAAAAGCATACAGAGGGAGCCTTCCATAATGCAAAATAGTGGCAGATGAATCGCAGAGGGGATGAGAAGTGATTGCAAATGCCAAGACTGAGGTGTTACAAGTGCGGGCCTCTTGTTGCCTGTGAAATGTGCAACTTCACTTGAAATGTTAGAGATGAGGATCCGCATGTAATGAATAGGAACTTTCCAAGAAACAAAAAACAGGAAGCGTGAGCAATAGTATGAAGCTAATTATGGAGTTTAAACTGAAGAATATACCAACCAGGTTTCCCTCTCCCCCCCCCCCTGACAATATCTCATGTTTGAAGAGCCTATGGGAGTTCCATCCATTGCCTGATCTATATCTAATGGGGAACTACTAGCCATCAAACACTGAGTTTTTCAGGTATTAGGAAAAATTGTCAGAAAGCTAGTTGTAATTTTCTGAGTGCATAATTCAATGTCATCTGATAAAGACTATAATTTTAAAAGCAGTATAGAATAATTCAATCTGCCCTTTACCTCTTGCATTATAGCAATTACTTTCTTTTGCCAATAATGAAAAGTGTGCTTTGGGAGAGAATTTTGATGATACAAGTTATGGTAATATGTGCCTAACAAGACAATCTGCTTTTGTAATTTCACAGGGTTTGGCCATGGATAGCTTAATGATCTTAAACTAACTCAGACTTTCTAATATACCCTCTTCAGTTATTACTCCTCATTTTTTAAGAAGTGGGGGTTTTCAAATTGGAAATCCAGTGTATTTCAGCCACTTGTGAATTGTTACAAGGAATAACACCTATGCTGTGCAATGGAGAGTAAAATAAAATGCAGTTGTTGTTCACCATACCAGCAATTCAAAGAGCATTTCAGTTGTAATGGTCCATTGGAAGATATTCTGCATTGCTGATTTGGCAAGAGCGGTCCAAGATGCACTGGGGAGAGGAATAGGGAAAAAACCAGCTGCGGCTACAACAGAATTATGTAGTGAAACTGGCGATACCAGTTGCAGTGGGACAACCCCAAAGCAACAGGGAGGGGGGCATAAATAGGTATGGGCTCAGAAACAGGATGGCCTAGGGTGGAGGCCACAACAATTATTACAGTCATGCCCTTATCTGCCACAAGTGTGGTGACACCTGCCCTCGTTATATTCCAGCAAAAACTCACCTGTTCTGCCCCCCATGTCACCCATGCCAGGCCTGCCAGTATACGCGTTGCCCTTGAACCATGAGCCAACCCACAAAAGCCATAGCTCATCTCATTAAAGGTCCCACCAAGTACACTCCTCGTGTGAAACCCTTGTACTAAATGCTTCATCCTAGTCCATAGTCCCAAGTCACTTGCAGCTCTCTTGCCCGTAGCCATTGCTCATGTAAATAGTGAGGTGCAATGCCCTTTACGGGCATGTGCCTTAAACCATCCCCATAAAGACAGTGTAGCCTGACAACCAACTAACTAAGGTACAGTCTGCAGCATAACCTTACCCTTGTTCTTACTTGGGCAAGAATCGGTTTCAACTGGGGTAAAAATATACCTAGTCCCCTCTGGGTGAGGTGAATGCCAGGTGGATCGGCAGCCATATAGGCCACTGCCTCTGTTCCAAGGTGGAGGCTCGACTAGGAACCACGCTGCCCCATCGCCATAGCCCCACCTGTCCCCCCCTTCGCTGCCCATGTGGGTAAACCAGGCACACAGGCCGCCGCTACCCAATGTCACCCCGATGTATGAGGGGGCGTTACCTGACTCCCTGGTGGTAGATGGGGGTGTGGCCCCCATCATCCTCCCCTCCCCACAACAGACACCACGTGAGGCAGGTGGGGCCAAGAGGGCGTAATCCGATCAAGGTCACCCAGTTGGCTTTAGCTGCTCTTGTGGAGGATATAGAAATGTGGAGTTGGAAGGGACCACCAAGATCATCTAGTCCAACCCCTGCACAATGCAGGAAAATCACAACTAACGCCCAATATCCCTAGTGACCCCTACGCCATGCCTAGATGATGGCCAAGATACCTGCCCTCACAGCATCTGCTGAAGGTCACCGAAGCAGCATTGCTGACAGATGGCCATCCAACCTCTGCTTCAAAACCTGCAGGGAAGGAAAGCTTACCACCTCCCAAGGAAACCTGTCCCACGAGGAACCCTCCCCTGATAGAAAATCCAACTTAATGTCTAGACAGAAAGTCTTTTGATTTAATTTCAACCCATCAGGTCTGGTCCAAGTGTGTGGGAATCAAACCCGGTACTTCACCGATCCAAACACCACTCTCAACCACTAGACCACATTGGTAATACACTTAAGCAGCAAGAGTGAGCCATAGTACACAGAGTACTACTCCCCTAGGTTCTCCGTATATTTCTGAAGCTGCCATTTAATGCTTAGCACAATAATTCCCTTCTCATGTCGGCCCCCAGTGGGAACAGACAACAGGGCCAAATAGAGCTCCCTGGGGCAGAGAATCATGCCTAGAGAAAAACAAAACAAAAAACAAAAACCACATAGCAAAGCTAAAGGCTCACACAGTTGTATTGAGAACTGCAGCCTCCACTACAGAGAAAATACTGCCTCTAACTTACAGCTGGGGGGGAGGGGGAGGGCTGCTGCCAGCAGCAGAGCCAGTTAATGCTCCCAGTATTAATGAAATTGCTGAGCAAACCAGATACAGGAATGTATTAACCCATCTCCTACCAGGTATCTGCAAAGGAGAACTGCAACATCACATAATCCAGTTTCAACCCCTGTCTGTTCTCTACATACTCCCAAGGGCTTAATTTAATGCTCAGCACAAAATGAATTTAATCAATAATGAATTTAGTTAATACAACTAATCAATACACCATTAATTACTAATAAGTTATCCAAGGTGGACAAAAGCAGCAGAGCCAAGAAAGGTTCACTAAAATAAGGCTCTTAAATTCAAATAGGAGTGCTGAGAAGGTACACAGCACAATCAAACTGAAGGTAAAAGAAGGGAGCAAGAGCCCGCAAACTTAATTACTACTCCCCATATTCAGAATACCAATCTCAGTTTTTGTTTGTTTGTTTGTTCTGTTAAAAGGAGGGGGGAGGGGGTCCAAGAAAGCTATAGAGCTTGTGTATCTGCCTCAGTCAATGCAACACAGTCCCCCAAATGGGAAGGAAAAGGTCAATTCCCGCTGGAGGTGCCACAGTCACGTAAGGACAACTGGGATCCCAAAACTCAAGGTGGGGCAGAAGTGGGGAGGCGGATAGACCCCTCTCCCCAAGCAACATGATATTTACTCACCCAGGCTGTAAAAATCAGCCAAATGTCTTAAAGTAAGCCCCAGCAACAACAGAAGGGGGGACTACTCTCTAGTATTAAGAATTAAGCAGAGAGAACCACATGACAAGGCAAAATGAAAGGGCCCAACAACTGATTAATAGCAAGAACCGACTTAATAAAGCAAATAAACCAGCAGCAATGTCAATAGAGAAAACACAGCCAAAATGAAGACAAGGGAACTAAGCACCCCAGAAGCAATAATTAAACCCCCGGGCGAAGGCTACTGCCCTTTAAACAGACCCCACTGCCCTCCAGCACAAAGTTTTAAGGCAACAGGAGTGCAATGAATATAAGGGACTACCACTAATGAGGACAATTGCTGGGTTCCTTCTTTATTGTTCAGTATCACAGGCTGTCTGTTGTGGGGAGGGCAAGGGAAGGTGATTGTAAGCCGGTTGGAGTCTCCCTTAAGTGGTAGAGAAAGTCGGCATATAAAAACCAACTCTTCTACTACTTCTTCTTCTTCTTCTTTGTTGTCAAGATGGTGGCATTAGGGTTGCCAGGTCCCCCTTTGCCACCGGCGGGAGGTTTTGGGGTGAGCCTGAGGAGGGTGGGGTTTGGGGAGAGGAGGGATTTCAATGCCACACTTGCCAAAGTGGCCATTTTCTTCAGATGAACTGTTCCCTATTGGCTGGAGATCAGTTGTAAAAGCAGGAGATGTCTAGTTGGTACCTGAAGGTTGGCAACCCTAGGTGGCACACAGCACAGACATATGACTCAGAGCAGATTCACATAATCAGGGCTGTTGGTTTTGTTTTTACTTGCAAAAGGAATGTTAATATGCATCCAACTTTTGCATGGGGAAATATCCATGATCTCAGAAGTACAACTTCCAGCCTCCACAATCATGCAAGCAGTTGTCAACAACATCCATTTGTTGCTAGTGCTTTCTGAATAATAAATGACATACAACATGATGCTTCTGTATTGCATAAATACATTTATGCTTCGAGTGTTGATTTACTGTTTGGCAATAGGAGCATCTGCATTCTTTACGTTTGCACTGTAGGTCAAACATTAGCAATTCACACGGGGCCAGGACTTGGTATCACCAGCTGTTGTCAGAGAGGATGACTGCACACTGCAAAGTAACCTTACTGAGTTGGCAGGGGGGAAAGGCAGATGTCAGGTACTTTGCTAGAATGAACTGGGGAAAAGATCAGATTTAGATAGGGAGGAATATTGCGATTCATTCTTAGTAATTTTACAAAAAATGGCAGCAACTTCAAAAAATGCTAACAGTTACATCTGTTAAGAAGTAATTTTTTTTTTTTTTTACCAGAAAAAAAATACATGCACACTCACACACACAGAGTTGTATTTCCGGGATTGTTCTTTGATGTGACTTTCAAAAATTAACATATTAACTTTCTTCTGATTCATTTCCCATACTTAAATGAATAATGAATGAACATAGAAATTAATGACTTGTCTTTACAATATTGTGCAAAACAAAACTATAAAATTAACAGCGGGAGTTCTCTTCTTAATGGACAGAGATAAATCACATTAGAAACATGCAAATTGCTATGACAACATGTTGAACAAAACCACTCGATGCCAGAAATCCTACTAGCCAAATATGGATCTCAGGAATCGTTTCTGAAATCACTTTAACTATTTGAGTATCTCTGGCTCATTCATATGCCCAATACTCTTTAAGCACAAGTATAACTTTGACAATCTATTCTGATTATGTGTACCAAAATGAACACATTCAGGGTTGTAATCGGCACTGTTTCTCCTTTCTTGGAAACAAAGCTTTGAAATACGTAATAGGCACAAATGTGGCCCAACGGTGAGTCTTTTTCAACTCCTACACTCCTTGAATTCTACAGAATGGCTCCATATGATTGCAACCCTGGGCCCATTCTATTGTACCCATTACTTTTCTGTACATGTGTAGGCGTCTGCCTCCACGGATCATCTTTCAGACCTGGAAACTAATGCATCTTAGCATATGAAAGATAGGTTACAATCAAGCTATGGAACAAGTCTTGAATTAGTTTATATGCAGGACAGGCCTCTAACTCTCTAAAAAAAAAATCCTGCTTACACTTTCTGTACATTTGTTCTTCTAAAACAAAGAATCATATGTTATTTAAGTAATGCCTAAGACACCATCCAACGCAGCCATGCCTTCATAGATATCCAATATCCCTACTGCATTAATTCATTTTCACAGTTTGTAATGGGATATTTTATTAAACCTTTACTAGTAATTAACAACTGATCAAAAAATGAACCCTTTTGTATCTTTCCAACATAACTTTGGTGGTTCGTAGAATCATAACTGGGGAAGGGGGAGATAGGGTTGCCAAATGCCAGTTAGTAGCAGGAAATCTCCTGCTAATTCAACTGATCTCCAGCTGATAGAGATCAGATCACCTGGAGAAAAATGGCCGCTTTGGCAGTTGAACTCTATGGCACTGAAGCCCCTCCCCTTCCCAAACCCCACCCTCCTCAGGCTCCGCCCCAAAAATCTCCCGCCAGTGGCAAAGAGGGACCTGGCAACCCTAGGGGGAGGGCAGCTGCCACCCCTGTGGCATGCAAAGAGGGTAGCATAACTGCATCTCCTATCCAGCCTGCTCTTCATGTAGGTGAGGCAGTTCTTCTGCCCTCTATGCATGCCACAGGGTCAGCAGCTGCCCTCCTTGCCCCCACCCCACCCAGTAGGGTTGCCAGGTCCCTCTTTGCCACTAGTAGGAGGTGTTCAGGGCATAGCCTGAGGAGGGTGGGGTTTGGGGAGGGGAGGGACTTCAATGCCATAGAGTCCAATTGCCAAAGCGGCCATTTGCTCCAGGTGAACCAACCTCTATCGGCTGGAGATCAGTTGTAATACCAGGAAATCTCCAGCTAGTACCTGGAAATTGGCAACCCTATCCCCCAGTTATGACCCTGAATGGAATCAATACCAATGCAGTGAAATATTTTTTTCTTTTCACATTTGAGAGAGTGGTTTTTCTAACTATCTCACCATAGTTCATTTCCATTGTCCGTGTAGGGATGCCAGCCTTCAGGTACTAGCTGGAGATCTCCTGCTATTACAGCTGATCTCCAGCTGACAGAGATCAGTTCACCTGGAGAAAATGGCCGCTTTGGAAATTAGACTCTATGGCATTGTAGTCCCTCCCCTTCCAAATGTCACCCTCCTCAGGCTCCTCCCCAAAACCTCCCACCAGTAGCGAAGAGGGACCTGGCAACCCTATGTCCGTATGTAGCAAATGGTAAAAAAGCCAGATGTGAAAACATTGATTTTGTATATCACTCCCCTATTAATATCTTGTTGTATATTAAAGTAACCTTGCAGAACCTAGGAGACAGCTTAAATCCTCCATTCTTGTTTCTTCTGGTACCCTTAGTTTATTTTTAAAAAGCTCATAGCAATAGATACATTGCTTTTTCAAGATTTTAATTCCCACTAAAACAAGGAACCACTGTAATTTAATAGGGAGTGTGCTGGACTCACGTTGGGAAAACCTGAGTTCAAAACCTCTCTCATCCTTGAAGGTCATTGTTTTACCTTTCTCCTGTCATGTTCTCTTGGCCTAACCTATCTTACAGGGTGGTTGTGAGGATAAAATGTAGGAGAAGAACTCATCGTGTATGCCACCCTGAACTCCTTGGAAGTAGAGTAAGTTACTGTACTACAAAGCGCTGAAGCAAAACATGAAGGCTTAGAAACTATGTTCTTGGGAAATGATGCCAAATAAAAGTTAAACTATATGTGACCTCAATGGCAG
This sequence comes from Euleptes europaea, assembly GCF_029931775.1. NCBI lineage: Eukaryota > Metazoa > Chordata > Lepidosauria > Squamata > Sphaerodactylidae > Euleptes > Euleptes europaea. The sequence continues at coordinate 29,478,850 of NC_079320.1, read as the reverse complement.
CAGTATTGTGAAAGAATTTTCTGTCTTTTGAAGCAGAATGTACATTTATGGGTTTGTATATATGCATAAGAGTAACAATTTTCTATGCCTTCAGGCATATGACCCTGTAATTTAATCTTAACATTAAGTAGTACTACATTTCTGCCGTTGCCGTAGTTGTTCATAAGAGTCAGTATTAAAAATCTGATTTAATGGTTTGCCTTCAAAATATCCTCAAGCAATTTCTTTTTAGATTTTAAAATGCAACAAAGCAGACAACGAAGTCAGAACCTGGAATAAAAGCGAGAAGTAATGAGCATTTCTAATGTTGTTCACAAAACTTCTCCTACCTTCTCATGGTTCAACCTGACCTTGAGTCAAACGTCCTCAAACTAAGCAGGAGGCTACAGTCCTGCTGCAACAGGCTCTCCAACTTTAACACGTATCTAAGCACCTTCTGGTGGAGGGGGGGAGAAGGTTGTGGTTCAGTATTGCAGCATCTGCTTCATCTGCAGAATGTCCCAGGTGCAATCCCTGGCAACTCATGTTCAAAGGATCAGGTAGCAGATGATGTGGAAGGCCACTGCTTGAGGCTGTGGAGAGCTTCTCCCAGTCAGAGGAGATAATACTAGCCTTGACAGACTGATGGAATGGGCTGGCTTGGTAGAAGTCAAAGGCCATTAATGCATGGCCGTCTTGTCCCGTGAATCTCCTGGGCATGTAGCGCTTCTCCTCAGACTGCACGCATGGCCGCCTCTGGTGGGTTCAACCTGCCCACTTCCACTACTTGCCCATGTCTTCCTGTTCTTGTTTTATTGCGACTTATTTCCAAAAAGCACTGCGAAAGGGTGAGCTCGCGGAGTGTTTAGCGCACAGATCGACTCCCCATCAAAAGAAGCTACTTTGCCAGACTGATGGCGGCAGCAGCAGCAGCACCCTTCCAGACCCCACACCCTCACTCTTCCCCTTTCCCACTCCTTCCAGTCGCCGCCACCTCCCTGGGCCACAGCAAATCCACACCAGCCTGCCGGCTTCCCCCTCCACCTCCTCTGAGGAAGGCAGAATGATGGTGACTCCCTCCACCAGTCGCTGCTGCCTCCTCCCACTTCCCTGATGCCAGCTTCCCCCATCACCTCCACCAGAGGAAGGCAGAGGAGGGTGGCTCCTTCCTGCCTCCACCGGCAGACTGGACCCCATGTCTCTCTTTCCCTACCAGAGCGCCTTATCAGTCCGTGTGTTCAGTTTTTTGAACGTGTAATTGAAAGGCGATCTACAGAGGAGGGAGAAAAGAATTTTTTAAAAGGCCATGTGTTAATGGCCAAAGTTATGTGTTCATGAGAAGATGAAGGTAAGGGAATCTCCCAAATAGGTAGACTAATAGAGCTAACAATGCCTCCTACCTGTTAAAGAATGTCTGACCCAATCCACTAAGGACCAGTGGTAGGGCAAATTCATGCAGTGGCTGGTTTTCCCATGCATGAGCCACACTAGCTGAACAGGTCAGTGCATAGTACAATGGATGTAATGTAATATGTTTGAAAGTGGGTAAATCATGAGTGTAGCATAATTTAGAAATACAGAATGCATTTTATTTATTTCTCCTTAGCCTGTAAAATCCAGCTTCTCTGGGTGCAACTAGAGGAGTTTGAAATTTCACAGAACTGCTCCAGGCTAAAATTGGCCATTTTCATAGAAATATCTAATCATATTTGCATGAAAGCTACAGCTCTTGCCTGTGGAAAATGCTTTTTTGTTTTCAGATGAAAACACGTCACTCGGGAAAGAAAAAACATGTTCATTTTCACAAATGAGAAATTGTGGTTTATGTATAATACGTTTCCCCCAACAGTGATACATTTTCACAAAGTCCCGTTTAAGAGCCAACGTGCTTTTCAAAGCTATTAGAGTAAAATCCCTGGTCGTCATTTATCATGCGAGAGAAGGCAAACATAGAATGCACTGGATATTAAATCTAGCATTTCAATATTAGATGAAGCAGAATCTTGAGATGGCAAGAGCTAGCTAAGGAAAAACCTTGTCCTACATACTGTGAGTGTATTATGGGGGGGGGGGGGGAGAGAGAGATTGATCCTAGCAAATTCTCTCTTAACAGGTAACTCAGAGTTCTAAGATTAGCCTGATTACTGTTCACTTAAAGTGCTCAATATAAACAAAGTAGGAAGTTCTGTACAGGTAGAGTTTCGAGAGGCTGATACGCAGCCTCCGACTTTTCCTAAAAAGGGGAAAGCAAGCATCTTGGTGATATACAAGGCCCCATGTAAAGTATGTGTATACTGAGGATATAATGGAAATAATCACTCTCTTCATTTTCATAGTGGGTCCCTCACATGTAGGCAAGCTGGGAAAGAAAAGCAAGAAAGGCCAGGCCAGGAGGGAGGTACACTGGTAGGACTGTTGAAAAGATTTTTTGGTAAAATTCGGATTCGTCAAAATTCGGCCCGTTTTTATTCGGGAAATGCTGAAGTCCGAACTCCCCCGCTTCGAGTCCATGCAATTCGGCATGAGATCCAGAGTTCGGGGAAAAATTTGGCCGAATAAAGCCATTAAAAACACAATTGAGCCTTTCCACAGCTCCGGGGGGACATTTTTGGGGGTAGAGGTCCAAAACTTTCAGCGTAGCTTGAGGGGACCCTTCTTGCAAGAACCCCCAAGTTTTGTAAAGATTGAGTTGGGGGGGCTGAGATATGGGCCCCAAAAGGGGTCCCCCCTCCTTAATATGCATCTCTGACAATGGGGGTTTGCAATTAGCAGAGCATGCCGCCCACTCCTGAAGCTCCCAGCCCCGACAAACAGCTGAGCTGTGGGGAGCAAGGGCGGGGCAGGTGCGAAGAAGTTTGCAAGCCATGCAAAGCAACACATTTGCAGCCATGCAACCATGCAAAGCAACACATTTGCACCCATGTAAACCATGCAAAGCAACATATTTGCAACCATGCAAACCATGCAAATCAACACGTTTGCAACCATGCAAAGCAACACCTGACACCTGGGAGTTTGCAAACCATGGAAAGAGACAGAGGCAGCTAGCTATGCATAAGGAGCAGGAGGGGTGGAGTTTCCCCTTTTGCATCGGACTCAGGACCAAGCAAATGCATTCTTTAAGTCACAATTTGAAAACCAGTTTTGAGCAAGCATCAAAATAGACCTGACCGATCTTATGAATGAGGGAAAACCTGAGGACACACAACTGAACCCCCCCCCCCTCAAACCAGGGAGAGAGAGACTCAGGGGGCACCCCCCCCCCGCAGAACAGGCAAAAGCCCCCTTTGGCTTCCCCCCACCCACAGAAACTGCTCCCTCCCCACACACACACAGACTCTGCTCCCCCCCCCCACACACACACAGGAGAAAAATTATAGAGAAAAGCCCCAAAATGGGTCTTACTGTGGATGTCTTCTGTTCCGTCTTCTTCGCACCTGCCCCGCCCTTGCTCCCCACAGCTCAGCTGTTTGTCGGGGCTGGGAGCTTTGGGCGTGGGCGGCAAGCTCTGCTAATTGCAAACCCCCATTGTCAGAGATGCACATTAAGAGTGGGGAAGAAGACCCAGCTTGGCCACAGGAGAATGCTGCTTACTAACTGATGGTTATGTTGCTGCGCCGATCCCCGAATTTGCCGAATTTATTCACCAAACACCCCGAACTCGCTGAATTCGGCTCCCCATTTTCCTGCCTTTTTTGAGTTCGGTTCCATCCAAACTAAAAACCGCCGAATCAGGGGAAAGTCGGCTGTTTTTTGGTTCGGGATGAACCAAATCGACAGCCCTATACACTGGGAAGGGGAGGTACCCTGAGCTATGCAGGAAGAGATATGTCCACCCAACCCCCCTAAAAAGATTGAGGACTGGAGCTTTTCTATCCGTGCTGCTCCAGAAAAGCCAGTGGATATTACAACTGAAATGGAAATGGGCAGCTGACTAGGGCTGGGAGTTTAGTTGAAAGGAAGTCCACACAAAACTACTGTTAGTTTTTATTTGTGTTTGCATGCGATGCATGGGTCTTCCTTGACAGGAAGGACTATGGCTCAGAACATGTTTTGCATCCAGCAGAATGTCCCAGCTTCAGTCCTCAGAAATCTCCTCTTAAAAGGTCTCGGGTGGTTCTCTACCTGAGATCCTGGACAGCTGCTGTGTTCAGAATAAAGCTGCCAAGCCCCTGGTCAGGGCAGGGGATTCTTTGCCCATATTTCACATTGCCTGACACCACTCCAAACTGTGGCAGAGGATTTTTTTTTTTTTAAGGCAGCATTGCCAGCATGACAATGTCACTTCTGGAGAAAACCCTGAAGGGTCTGATGATTCCTAGAGCTTCCTATTGTCACCTCCAGTTTTTCCTTGGAAGTGATGTCATGCTGGTGACACTGCTCCCCAGCCCCCATTCCTATTGCCAGGTGACAGGCTTGACCTGGCAACCCTAGTTCAGAGTAGACAATATTGAGCTAGACAGACCAGTGGTTTGACTCTGTATAAGGAATCCTCATGTATGTGTAACCTCTAATGCCCAAGGGTTCAGGCTGCAAATCATAAATGTATGAAGATATTAAGCCATGTGTGCAAAATGTGACTTAAATCCCATGTGTTCTTTATTATTATGACTTATCATGAAGCCTTGGGATTTTGTTATGATATCACTTAATTCATCTATCAAAGTCTGTGGTTTAAGAACTGTAAGTTGGACTATATAGGTATTATTTCCCCCAAAAACTATTTAGGAAAGAATGAGCCTGAAAAGTGCAAAGTGCATGAAAACTGTATTTTCTGCTTTCATAAAACATGTGTTATTTTAGTTGAACACTATGAATAATCTTTCACACAAGCTAGTAAACTCTTAAATCTAATCCCCTTTCAACAAGCATATAAACACTCTGCTCAAATTGAATGCCATCTGTTCTTCTAATGTCATCACAAAAAAGTTTCTAACAGCTTTTGAATTCATCTTATGTAAAAAAGAACTTGTTGAAGGGGGAGATTTATTCTCTTATTTCTTCAGGAAACAGATTATGAGGGAGTGATCCTTTCTTTTGTTGTTTTATTTTACTCATGTTGATCTTGCTTTTTGTGTGCCAGTGGTATTTGAGCCAATTATGCCCCTTGGTTAACAACATTAATGTTCCTTGCTTAAATATTTTAATGATTTCATTATGATCCACTTTATTCATGTATGTAGCTACACAAACATAGATTCCCTATGGGGAGTCCATTACACTTTTTTGTCAGGCATTCAGTCAAATGAGTATTGTGCCAGGGATACTACAAGCTGGTTTTGAGTTCCCACTGTGGAGAAAGTGGGGTATGAATTAGGGCTGTTGAAAAAAAAAATCGGTAAAATTCAGATTTGGCAAAATTCAGCCTGTTTTTATTCAGGAAATGCTGAAGTCCAAACTCCACCGATTCGGATCCGTGGAATTCGGCACTAAGTTCAGAGTTCGCAAATAAATTCGGCCATTTAAAGCCATTAAAAACACATTCGCAGATTTCTGCAGCTTTGGGGGGGCATTTTTTGAGGTAGAGGTCCCAAACTTTCAGTGTAGCTTGAGAGGACCCTTCTTGCAAGAACCCCCAAGATTTGTAAGGATTGGGTCAGGGGGTCCCAAGATATGAGGCCTGGAAGGGATCCTCCCCCAAAATCGCCAATTGGAATAAAGGCATTAAAAACACATTTGCAACTTTCCGTGGCTCTGGGGGAGCATTTTTTGAGGTAGAGGTCCTAAACTTTCAGTGTAGCTTGAGGGGACCCTTCTTGCAAGAACCCCCAAGTTTTGTAAAGATTGGGTCAGGGAGTCCCAAGATATGGGGCCCAGAAGGGGTCCCCCCTTGCAAGAAGGGTCCCCTCAAGCTACACTGAAAGTCTACCTCAAAAAATGCCCCCCCCCGGAGCCGTGGAAAGCCGTGAATGTGTTTTTAATGGCTTTATAATTACATATTTTTTTCATTAATAAATAGATATACATAGGGAAAAATAGGGAAAGGGAAAATAATATTATTTACATATCATTTTGTTGATATCTAACAATCTCTACCCCTCTTTATAATACCGTCTTCCATATTTTCTTAACATAATAGTAATTTGATTTGACTAGCTCTTTTGTCTGGTACTTTAATATATTCATAAAAGGATTTCCATCTCTCATGATTCTGTTCTCGTGTATTATCTTTCATGTATTCTGTTAGTTGTGCCATAGTAATATATTCTAGGGACTTGTCTAACCATGTTTGAAGTTTTGGGATCTTATTAGTTTTCCAAAGTGATGCCAGAACTACTCTCGCCACTGTTAAAAGATATTTTGATATGATCTGTAGGTCCTCATTTATGGTATCTGGTGCTTTATTCAAAAGGAAGAGTTTGGGATCATATTTTATGCTCTGTCCTACGATGCCTTCGAGGTTCTTATGAATTTTTTTCCAATATTTTTGCACGACGTCACATGTCCACCAACAGTGTTTAATGGCTTTATTCCAATTGGGGGGGACCGCATAACTCGGGGGGCCCTGACCCAATCTTTACAAAACTTGGGAGTTCTTGCAAGAAGGGTCCCCTCAAGCTACACTGAAAGTTTGGGACCTCTACCTCCACAAATGCCCCCCCCCGGAGCCGTGGAAAGTCACGAATGTGTTTTTAATGGCTTTATTCCAATTGGCGATTTTGGGGGGGATCCCTTCCGGGCCCCATATCTTGGGTCCCCCTGACCCAATCTTTACAAAGCTTGGGGGTTCTTGCAAGAAGCGTCCCCTCAAGCTACACTGAAAGTTTGGGACCTCTACCTCCAAAAATGCCCCCCGGAGCCGTGGAAAGCCGTGAATGTGCACATGCACATCACCCCCCCACCCACGAGGATCTCTCTCCCACACAGACACACTCTCTCTCTCTCTCACACACTCTCTCTCTCTCTCTCTCTCTCTCTCTCTCTCAGGCTGCGCAGCAGCTGGGCTCACGCACTAAACCACGACTGATTGGCCAGAAAAAGACCCAGCTTGGCCACCGATTGGCAGCAGAAGAATGCTGCTTTGGGGGCGCCAAACTTGTAAAAATTTATCCGGTGTCCGCCCAAACTTGCCGAATCCAGCTCTTCCTTTTCCCGCCTTTTTTTTACTTCGGCTCTATCCAAACTGGAAATCGGGGAAAATTCGGCTGTTTTTCAGTTTGGAATGAACCGAATTGACAGCCCTAGTATGAATGAAATAAATCAATAATAAATATGGCTGAAGATGGCAGGACAGATAAAAAGTAGGCTGGTGGTAGGTGGGAAGGAGAGAAGGAAACAAGAAAAGGGGAGAAGCTCTGGGGGCTTTCAGGGAAAGGAGAGAGGAAAAAGTGAGGAGGGAAAATGAGATGGCCCCTACAAGTCCTCATAGGCCCCCTGCTTGTAACCTATAAGTAAAATAAATAAATGTGATTAATAATTCAATGTGATCAATAATTCAATCAAGCCTTGCCCATAAAAGAGCATTTCCCTCCTTCTGACCATTCTAAGTGAAATGCTAGTCTGGGAGAACAATAGGGCTGATCCCTACATTACCTCAATGGTCAATGAAAGATTGAGGCCAGTCCCAGCCTAACTCCAAGAAATGCTTATTATGTAAATATAAAAATGAAGGTACCTTCTCAGATTAGTGAAAGAGAATGTCCTCACTATCTCCCCACTTGTCCTTGTTAATGCAGGATTCAGACCAAAGAACGACAAGAGATATCGCCTTTTCCCAGATCTTGCTCTCCTTACCAAGAGCAAGCTCCAGTCCAACACAATTAAGAGTTGCCCTCCTTCATTAAATCATTGCCACCCTTTCTCCTCTAGAAATCTCTCCAACCACTCTACCCCACCAGTTATTTTCCCTGCTCTTTCATAAATCAAGCATTCTTCAAGCACCGTAGCTATTCCCACCCAGCAGTCCTTTATATTCACCTACTTTTATAGCTGAGTGGCCAAGTCCTTCTACTTTGGGACTGAGCATCCCTCTCTTCCATACTGGAGCACCACAAAAGTAATCCCAGGCTATAATTTCCTGGGCAATGGGGATGGCAGCACAGTATACCCAGATCAGTCTAAGGGAAACTCTTTTTTTAAATTACCTTTTTAATTAGGAAAGTTACAAGTATAGTTAAAGAAGAACAAGTGTTATCAATAGGGTTGCCAGCTCCAGGTTGGGAAATCCCTGGAGATTTATGGTGCGCAGCCTGAAGAGGATGGGGTTTAGGGAGGAGAGGAACTTCAATGCCATAGAGTTTAATTGCTAAAGCAGCCATTTTGTCCAGGTGAACTGATCTCTATCAGCTGGGGATCAGTTGTAATAGCAGGAGATCTCCAGCTAGTACCTGGAGGTTGGCAACTAGGGCTGTTGAAAAAAAATTCGGTAAAATTCGGATTTGGCAAAAATCAGCCCGTTTTGATTCAGGAAATGCTGAAGTCCGAACTCCCCCAATTCGGATCCATGGAATTTGGTGCCAAGTTCAAAGTTCGGGGAAAAATTCGGCCGAATAAAGCCAGTAAAAACACATTTGCTTCGGGGGGGGGGGTGTTTTTGGAGGTAGAAGTCCCAAACTTTCAGAGTAGCTTGAGTTGACCCTTCTTGCAAGAACCCCAAGTTTTGTGAAGATTGGGTCAGGGCCCCCGAGATATGGGCCTGGAAGCCCCCCCCCCCCCGCAAAATCGCCCACAGGAATAAAGGCATTAAAAACACATTTGCACCTTTCCGTGGCTCTGGGGGGGCATGATTGGAGGTAGAGGTACCAAAATCTCAGCGTACCTTGAGGGGACCCTTCTTGGAAGAACCGCCAAGTTTTGTAAAGATTGAGTCAGGGCCCCCCGAGATATGGGTCCCAGAAAGGGTCCCCCATCAGCCCATTGGAATAAAGCCATTAAAAGGGATGTACTAAAACAAATGACAAGTCAGCCCATTGGAAGCAATGGGAGAGGCTGCCCAGCCCATTGAAGATAATGGGAGAGGGGAATGTCGGTTGACTTGCATTGACTCCACTGAAATACCTTACAGGAGATGTACTAAAACGAATGACAGGCTAGCCCATTTGAAACAACAGGAGCGGCTGCACAGCCCATTGGGAACAATAGGAACCAGCCAGAGAGAGACTCACTGACCCACAGTTAACGCCACACGAAGTTGGCAACTGGTGAAAACAGTAGAAAGCACAGTCCCACACAGAGGCAATCAAGCCCACCCCCCAGCAGAACATGTAACCCCCCCTTGGCTTCCCCCCTCTCTCTCTCTCACACACACACACACACAGAGAGAGAGAGAGAGAGAATCTCCCCCCCCCACATACACAGAGGGAAAAAATTATAGAGAATTATAGAGAAAAGCCCCCAAATGGGTCTTACTGTGGATGACTTCTTCTCTTCCATCAGGAGCAGGGACTGGGAGTCAGGACTCAGGAGTAACCCAATACGATTCTAGTAGACTCAACCACACATACTCTCTGGCCATTTATGCAGGGGAGGTTTTGCCTTGGATTTGCCGCTGCCTAGATGCACATTAAGGATTGCCTGCTCCCATTAATTCCAATGGGTGGATGGGGGGACCCCATAACTCAGGATTAATTGCCTTTTAGTCAGACCCCCGGGCCGGGGTAATGGTATGGCCCAACTGCTGAGGCAACCACCAGACCAGACCCCCGGGCCAGGGTAATGGTACGGCCCAACTCGAATGTGTTTTTAAAGGCTGTAATGGGCAGATGGGTGGGGCCCCATAACTTGGGACCCCCTGCCCCAATCGTCACCAAACTTGGGGGTTCTTGCAAGAAGGGTCACCTCAAGCTACACTGAAGGTTTGGGGCCTCTACCTCCAAAAATGCCCCCCCAGAGCTGCAGAAAGGTGCGAATATGTTTTAATGCCTTTATTCCTGTGGGTGATTTTGGAGGGGGACCCCTTCCGGGCCCCATATCTCAGGACCCCCTGCCCCAATCGTCTCCAAACTTAGGGGTTCTTGCAAGAAGGGTCCCCTCAAGGTACGCTGGGATTTTGGGACCTCTACCTCCAAACATGCCCCCCCAGAGCCGCAGAAAGGCGTGAATGTGTTTTTAATGCCTTTATGGTTATGCTGCTGATTCGGAGCCCCCGGATTTGCCAAATTTATTCAGCGATCGCCCCAAACTCACCGAATTCGGCTCATTGTTTTCCCACCTTTTTTGAATTTGGTTCCATCCGAACTAGAAATTGCCGAATCGAGGAAAATTCGGCTGTTTTTCAGTTTTGGACAAACCGAACCGACAGCCCTAAGCAACCCTAGTTTTCAATGATTAACTTAAGTACATTATTATAGTAAATTCCACTTGAGAGCCAGTGTGATGTAGTGGTTAATAGAGGTGGTTAGGATCAGTGAACTTTAATCTGGAGAACCAGGTTTGATTCTCCACTCCTCCAAATGAAGCCAGTTGGGTGACCTTGGGCTAGTCACAGCTCCACCTCCTCACAGGGTGTCTGTTGTGGGGAGAGGAAAGGAAGGTGATTGTAAGATGTTTTGATTTTTCCTTAAGTGGTAGAGAAAGTCAGTATATAAAAACCAACTCTTCTTCTAATATATTGTAATATTAAAACTCATTTTGATGGCAGGATCTGTGGCTTAATTTCCACAAAATATTGTCATGTAACAACATTAAGGTCCCCAGTACAGAGCTCTGGGGTCACTATGCTGTCCACTTGGGATGGGCAGGTTTTCCCATTGATATGCATGCATGGCCTTTTTCACAAGCAAAGCCATCTCCTCCATTGAAATTAATGGGGAAGACTATGTCCTTTGGAGCACAGAGTTTGCATTGGAGCTCCTGGATGTATAATTACCACTGGACAGGGCCATGGAAGTGCCTAGGTGGACAATTTTCCTGCTCTGATTGTCAATATGTTGCCATGTCACTTAGGCCTGGAAGTGATGCGGGCAACTTGTTAGAAAATTATTTCGATAATTAATGTAATTGCACCCCAAATAGCTCATAATTGTTGAACTCCACAGAAATGTTTATTTCAGAGGAAATCCTGCTAACCTTATTGCATTACTCCCAGGATCAATATTATATTAGTCCCTACACATGGCTGCCCAAGGCAGAGCAGCAAGCTATTAGCATTTCATTAACATTATTCCACAGCTCATGACTTTCACTCTAGTGATTGATGACCCAGCTAGAACACATACTAAAATGTTGATAAAGACACAGGCAGTGTGAGAGCCTTTTAGTTACCACAAAAAAGAAAACTGCTGGAATGGAAACCAGGAAAGGAAGTTCTTCCAAGCTGCCCCGTTTTACTGTGGCAAACCATTTCTTCCACGTCTGTCCTTTTGCTCTTTCCTCCCCAGATAATTTACAAACTAAGTTTTCCACTCCGCAGTTATATCTAGATCATTATAGTGTTTGTGACCCATTGGCTCAGGAGGGATTTTTTTGTTTGTTTTTAGTCTTGTGCCTCAGTCTCAGTTGACAGTGATGTTCACTTTTTAGATGTTAAAACCACACTGTTCCTTGCAATTTTCATAAATTGTTGTTTAGAAAAGACATAATAAAGGTAACTCAACAGTAATGCAACATGAAAAATATGAAAATGTGTGTGTGCGCGCACAAACCAAGAGGGAACCTGCAAAATTATGCATGGTATGGAAATAGTGGACAGGGAGAAGCTTTTCTTCTTCTCATAATACCAGAAAGTGGGGTCATCTGCTTAAGCTGGAGGGTGAGAGATTCATAATATATAAAAGGAAGTATTTCTTCGTACAACACATTGTTAGTTCTTGTAGGTTATCCAGGCTGTGTAACCGTGGTCTTGGTATTTTCTTTCCTGACGTTTCGCCAGTAGCTGTGGCAGGCATCTTCAGAGGAGTAACACTGAAGGACAGTATGTCTGTCCTTCAGTGTTACTCCTCTGAAGATGCCTGCCACAGCTGCTGGCGAAACGTCAGGAAAGAAAATACCAAGACCACGGTTACACAGCCCGGATAACCTACAATTCAAATTCCAGGCATTTGAATTGCGAGCCAAGCTGTCCATCAGGTTCAAAAGTTCAGCGTTGCCAAGGACTGGTGGAAAGAGGTGATTCCAGGCTGGCACCTCAAAGTCTGCGCTCTGCCTTCATTTCTGGGTCGCTTTACATGATGTCCATGCAAATGAGCTTCCAAATGGAGGAAAAAGGCTTAAATGCAAGAGAAATAAGGCACGGAAAGCATTCCTTTGGTAGCAAATGACATCCTGTGAGAAATCCTTTATTGTGATCATGAAAAAATCTGATTCAAAGTGACGGCTGCCATCCGGGTAAATTAAGTCTCTACTCAGGGCAACCTTCTTTTGGAAAGCAGGTTTTCATGGAGAGGGGGTGGTGATATCGGACCCAACTGAAGTCATGACCATGGGGGCTGTCTGAAGGAGATTGCTCATCCACATGGATGAAGAAATCTCCTTCTGAAGCCTGCTGGGGCAGCAGTTGAAGCCTGCTCATTTAGTTGGAAGGTATACGGGACTGGGTACGCACCGTCTTTTAACCTCCAAAGGGCCTTAACAAAACCAGTCAAAAAAAAGAAAAGAAAAGAAAAGAAAAGAAAGGGAGAAAGCACAGAGCAAAGACAAATAGCTGAGCTTTTTTGGGAAATCCCTATTTGGCTTTGGATTTATCCCCAGGTTTTTGCATTCAGTAAACCCTAAACCCGAAATTTACCGAAACGGCTAATTTTGGTTTTAATTTCAGTTCGGGTTTATTGATATTCACAACCCTATCACCAGCTAAACTATACTAACTTTCCCCGGCATCCCCAATGGTTTTGGAACACTTCCCCTCCCTTAACAAGTTCTGCCTTGCCTCCTCCCTTCAAACATTATAGTAATCAACTAAAGTGATGAACAGTGTGCATTTCTACTTCTGACTGGTTTATCTCTAAAGAAGAATACAGGAATATGAGCATCCCCATTCGAATACAAGCCTGCTGTGGTGGGAGGCATACCATCCTACTTGGTACTTATTCTCCAATCAACTTTACCACAGCACTTTTGTCTGGATTACATTTCAGTTTCTTCACCTTCATCCCATCCTTCACCTTGACTAAACACTGGTTTAGCACTCTCGCTGCATCCCCGGAAGCTGGTGGAAAGAAAGAATAGAATTTCACTCTGTTTCACAATTCACTCCAAATTTCAAGCTGAACCAGATAAATGAAAACACAACGGGCTTCACATGTATTACTGCATTTCAGATGTACTGTGGGAAATAATAGTCAATCATATATGTTGCCATGCCATGTGCTTTATCCAAAGATCTTGTAATTTAAACAAAGTCAGTACTGTACCTATTTTATAGAGATACTCCCCCCCCCCCCGCCTTGGGGGGCACATGGAAAATCCACAATACATCTTCTTTGTGCAAGCTGCAGTTCTTCCTGGAGGTAGGTAGGTCTTAATTCTAAGGATTATAATGAAGACCTTTTGAAAACAGGGAGCTCTTTTCTCCTTGTGAAACTAAACTAACAGGTATCATCATAAGTATCTGGAAATAAGAGCTCTTTTCTGCCAACACAGAAATATCTGTTAGTTCATCTTCTCAAAGGAAAATGAATACTGTTGTACACCCTTCCCATTTTGCACAGTTGGCCTAACTGTGCAATGATTTTGTGCACCATAATGTTTGGTACATTGTTTCTTTAAATATGGTAACTGCTTGGAAACGTTTGAGTTTATTCATAAAACGTAAGTGTAGCTTTTACTAAGGACTTTTTGCTTCAGGAATCCCAAACCACTGAAGACTCTGTGGTGAGTCCCAGAAACCCCTTGGGACCACAACGATATGTAAACCTCCTTTAGAATGACATCCAAGCATCTGTTATTACTTGGTGCTTTAATAAAAGTACCTACAAAGGATTCTTCTCATCCAGGTTTATTAGAGCTCCATTGACTTCCCCATTCCTAGCTGGAGTTTACAGTGTTCCATTTCAGTTTACTTATTCATAGGATGCCTTTAGGACTCAGGACATATGGATTAGGTACAGGGATTATACCAATATTCTCCCCATGGGAAAGAGAAGCCCAGGAGGTTAATATAAAGTGATACACATCTGCTATAGTTCAGTTTTCTCAGTTTTACTGTTTGAGATAATAAAGCTTTATAATGTGTAAATGGTTTCTACTTTATGCAGATATTAAAAATAGCCTGGAGTTACCAAAAATGAAGGCCATGATGGAGAATGAGTTTATTTTTGTGTGTGTGTTTTTAAATAGTAATAATCTCTGTTCCATAACTTTGAGGTGGTGTGTATGTCAGGGTCTGTGTGAAATTGTGAGGCAACTAGAAACCACCAAACCTTTTTTAAAAATCCTGTGGAAATGTTATTCTGGAAGTCTTGGTATAACTAATAACAGCTTTTTTGTATGGTCAACACAGTTGCATATAGTAGGTGCTTCACAAGGAAGTGCAATTAAAACGTGGTTTGGGTCTGACTCCAGGAATTGGTCTAAATCACACAGGTGAAGTTCTGTTTTCATTTTATGATACAGGGTACTTGTTTATAAGAGTTACCATGTGCATTTGGTGTGTCAACCTGGTAGCTTGCAGCCTCATAAATCCACCTCAACAATTCTATTATGATTTCATGTAATATTTGTATCCTTTGGCATTTTGAACATTTGCATTATGCTCCTGAAGGATGAGACTTTTGGTATCTTCCAGATATTGATTTCTGATTCCAAACCATCTGAAATGTGAAAGACTGTCTATTTGTCTATGTGTCTATGGTTCTCCTTCAAAAGCACTGACTTCTATTACTTCCTCTAAAAAGCTAGAGTGACTTATGGGATAAGAAGTGGCCAGAGCTCCAAGAGAGGGAAGAGGGAAACACATTCCAATTGGAAAGCTTTTTTTAAAAAAATCCTTTAAACATTGCAGATTAATGCAGGCAACAATGAACCTTCACATCAAAACAGTCATGCCAGCCATCATGGCTTGTATACTATGAATGAGGCCTGTGTGCACTAGATAGTCTCTGATGGAGTGCACGCTTTTCCACTAAAGGTTTCCTGTACACAAGAACCCATTGAAAACCACTGATTTGTACCATCTGAAATTTTAGGAGACTAGGAAGTGTTATCTGGCATGGAAGAGACTATCTATCATGCACAAAACTCATTCATGGGATACAACCTAGACTGTGGTAAGCTATATTGTGTAGACCAGCCCCAAGTTTTTCCACCTTTGAAAAATCCCCCAATGTCTTTTCACAGTAAGTCCTATAGAAAGGCTTGTCTTCAGTGTCTTTGTGACATCCATTTATGTCAATTCCCTCCCTCTTTTAAAAATATCTTACAGGTTTATGACCCCAGAATTAATAGATGAGCAACTGTTATAGATGTGAAGTTACTAAATCCAACTGGCCTTTATCGCAGATAAAGCTACTTCCATGTAGTACACATATACCTGTCATGGCTAATCTATATATTTAGGATTCCAGACCAGTTCCCTCTTCGCCATCAGCAGGAGATTTTTGAGGCAGAGGAGGGCAGGGTTTGGGAAGGGGAGGGACTTCACTGCCATAGAGTCCAATAGCTAAAGAGACTATTTTCTCCAGGTGAACTGATCTCTATTGGCTGGAGATCAGTTGTAATAGCAAGAGTTCTTCAGCTAGTACCTGGCGGTTGGCAACTCTAAATATACATTACATTGTGTGGTAAAGCATACACAGAAGGATTTTATAGCTAATAATGCACAAATGTTTGGAGGTGAGGTCATTGTTGTAGCGTCTGGGAGGAAGAACCAGCAGGAAGTTTTGTAAGATGGCTGCAGGTAGTACCACTGGGCCGAAGTTATATAATATGTAAAATAAACACTAGTTTCCCTCATAGAAGTTGGGAATCTGTTCTATGGGGAGCCTAGAGTCCAATTCTAAGCAAAAGTTACAATACACGGGAGGAAAAATATTTGCCCATACAGGTATGTGCTGCAGAGAATCATGGCCAAGACAGAATTCCTTGCTTGTACTTGTGTACAGTATGGACATGGACTAAACGTTAATGTATGAAATGGACCTCAGAAATATCCACTTGTCGAACAGATTGTTGTAGAGTTCCTTATCTTGGAGACAGGGTTGCCAACCTCTATGTAATAGCTGGAGATCTCCTGCTATTACATCTAATCTCCAGCCGATAGAGATCATTTCACCTGGAGAAAATGGCTTCTTCTGCAATTGCTTCAGCATTTGGACCCTATGGCATTGAAGTACCTGCCCTCCTCAGGCTCCGCCCCAAAAACCTCCCACCGGTGGCAAAGGGGGACCTGGCAACCCTACTTGGAGAAGAGACAAATATATTCTGTATACAAAGATTTACAAATGGATTTTTCTACAAATTAGGTAATATTCCACCATAGGAGTATCCAAATGATAGAAACTGTTCTTCTTGAAAGGAAAGGAAGAAAGCAGGATGTGTTTTGGTTTCTAACTTATGTAGATTTTAATATTGGGTTGGGAGGGGCCATGGCTCAGTGGTAGTGCATCTGCTTGGCATGCAGAAGGTCCCAAGTTCAATCCCTGGCATCATGCAAATAGCATTCAGTTAATTATCATGCTGGAAATCCAGGAATGATATGAATGTGTTTTCCATCCATGAAGCAATGAGAAAGGCAATAGCAGCAGTAACAGATAAATGCATTTACATGGTTTGGATGCCAACCGGTATTGTTTGTTTATTATAGGTTTATATTGCATCAAAAATCCAGGAATTATTAAAAAAAAATTAAAAATACCAAATCAAACAAATTAAACAAATACCAGAAAAAGAAAATAAATAGATTAATTGCACGAGTAACTAAGAGAAGCATATTTTTAGTCTGATTAATTTATCAATATAAACTGTGTTGATTTAGAAAAGAACAATGTAGGTGCTAATAATTCTGAAATTTTGAGTTTATGGCCTGATGTTGTTGCTTTATTTATTGATGATCCTAGTCCTATCCTTTCTGTATTTGGCCTTTTCTTTTTTGTTCTTCAAATCTTTCATTGGTATCTGCATCAGTGCTATGTGGTTTGCTGGTGTGTGCATCTGTCTGTCTATCCAGCAATATGAGTCCCGACGGAAGTCGGTTTCAGGTAGCCGGCCCAAGGTTGACTCAGCCTTCCATCCCTCTGAGGTTGGTAAAATGAGTACCCAGCTTGCTGAGGGTAAAGGGAAGATGACTGGGGAAGGCACTGGCAAACCACCCCGTAAACAAAGTCTGCCTAGTAAATGTCGGGATGTGATGTCACCCCATGGGTCAAGAATGACCCGGTGCTTGCACAGGGGACCTTTACCTTTATGAGTGATTTGAATTGCAGACTTGGTTGTCATTCGAAAACTAGGCGACCTTACATAGTGGTGATGGAAAAGGCCATCCAATCACAGCTGACTTATAGTGATCCGGTAGGGCTTTCAAGGCAAGAGATGTTCAGATGTGGTTTGCCATACCCTGCTTCCATGTATGCTGAGAGAGTTCTGAGGGAATTGTGACTAGAGATAATAATTTCCCCCAAAATCTTATTGCCTCTTTCCTATTCAAAATGTGTATAGTCCTACTTTTCTCTCACATTTTAATTTCTCTCACCTATCCTGTCATTCTAGTTTTTCTGGTAAGAAAGTCACATACCTGTCATTAAAAAAAATACATCATTAAGCAAGCTAAAGTTGATAATTATTTAAGTCTGTGACCTTTTGCTTTATTTTTCTGACAGTAAAGTCTCTAATGTAGATCATTGGGATATTTGGCATGAAGTGAAAATGGCCACAGATTTAATTAAAATGTAAGTTATTGTTAGTAAGAAAGGTCATGGTTTTGAAAAAAAAGTAATTTCAGAAGTATATTAGCAACCACCCTCCAGAGTTATTTGCATGTAAAATATATATTTTGTACTTGACATTTAGAAAGGAAATTGGAACTGTTTATAATGGATGCATGAACACTTTTGTGTTCTTGTGCTTCTTTTGTTCGCATTTGGTATAATTGGTTAGATGGTACGTACAGCCATTGTTACATTTCATTATTTATGCCTGAGTGCCTAACTGAGTTGGGAATTAGTCCACAATGATTTCTGCAGCCTCAAATGAAAGGCACCGTGCCCAATATATCTTTCAGAACTGGAGAGAATAAATATCCACGGGGAATCCTTTGCTTGAGGGCTACTGATTTCTCGTGACTGATGTGTTTCTTGGGTGTTCACAGCATCCAAAAATGTGACCAAAGCTTTCTATCAGAGGGTTTTCAACATGGCAAAGAGATAAGCCTCAGCTCTGGGCTTGCCCATTTGGGGCTCAACAGAGAATGACTTTTGTGCCACATTGATTCTGTAACCATAAGGGGTTGATGGCATAATGTAGGTAGAAACTTAGAGCCTCTACAGACAGATGGTCATGTAGCAAAACTTGCTCCTGTATTCAGCATCTTTATACAGTGGGAGAGGATGGGCAGTTGGTGTGGCTGGCTGCTTTTCTCTCTGCCTTTCAGAAGGTTGTCATTGGCATTGTGATTGGTGGGCTGCTGTGGACTCTGGTGGAATGGCTATGTTCTCTATACCTTAGTATAAAGTCTTTTACTTACTTTTCCCTTCTCTGCATAGGACACCGACTAGTGATGCCCATGTTTTGCTAGCAACAGTGATGTACCAACATTGTTGTGGGGCTGTTATTCTTCTAGGCATTATGGTCACAGAACAAAGCCAACGTAATCTTCCAAGACTTTTCAGTTCAAGCCCACTGGCATGAATGGGAAGTTGGCACCAGAGCAGGTGGGCTGCTGTTCAGTTTCCACTCATTTCAGTTGCCTGAGAGGTCCCAAGGACATTTGCACAATAACTTTAGAATACCATGAATATACCTGCAATGTGACAGTCATCTTGCTGTGGAGCTTATTTGAGAACAGCAGGAACAGAGATATCCTGTAAATCTTACAGCATTCCATTTGTGTTGTTTAATACTACAGTGAGATATCAAGAGAAGCATATTACCTGGTGCAAAAAGATTACAAGAGACCTTGGCTATGGATACCTAGGGAGTATGTTCCAATTTAGACTTCAAGTATATTGAACTCAGTAATTGTAAGCAGTATTGGCATTTGTTCTTTTGAGGGAAATTGGCTACCTTTCTTGCTTGCAATGCAAAATGTTACACTCGGAGCAGATCTTAAGTACAGTGAAACATGAAATCCATCAGCAATGCAAATTATGTTGTTTAGCCATGAGTTCTTGATGAACTAACTGGAATATCTGCCCTTTGACAATAGTGGATTGGGAGCCATTACAATGGGTAAGTAAATACATACCTAAGATAAATATATGTATACAGACATACATAGAAAGCCAGTGTGGCATAGTAGTTAAGAGTATCAGACTAGGCCAAGGCTAGAGAGCCAGCGTGGTGTAGTGGTCAAAAGCAGTGAATTGGACAGTAGACTCTAATCTGGAGAACTAGATTTGATTCCCCACTCCTCCACATGAGCCACAGACGCTAATCTAGTGAACCAGGTTTGTTTTCCCACTCCTGCACATAAGGCCAGCTGGGTGACCTTGGGCTAGTCACAGCTCTCTTAGAGCTCTCTCAGCCCCACCTACCTCACAGGGTGTCTGTTGTGGGGAGGGGAAGGGAAAGTGATTGTAAGCCAGTTTGATTCTCCCTTAAGTTGTAGAGAAAGTCAGCATATAAAAACCAACTCTTCTTCTCCTTCAAATCTTCACACTGCCAAAGGTTCAAATCCTCACACTGCCAAGGAAGATTACTGTCTGACCTTGGGACAGTCACATGCTCTCAGCCTAACCTACCTTACAGAATCGTTGTGAGCAAAAAATGGAGAGGAGAAGAATGTTAGATGCTTTGGGTCTCCAACATAAATAATAAATGCATTTAGTTTATTGAATAAAAATATGTATGTGTTCTGGTGTCAAGCATTTGTATGATACCGAGTGTCACTGGTTCAGACTGGCCTCTGTAACATCTCCCCACTCCTACTTTTCTCCTCCTTGTAACTGTAACATAAATATACCTTATATGGATGAACACTTCATGCATCTGATGAAGTGAGATCTGACTCATAAGAGCTTATGCTGGACTAAGTTTTGTTAGTATTTAATATGCCACTGGACTCCTGTTTGATTTTGCTGCAACAGACTAATGTGGAGATCCCTCTGGCAAGATCGTGGACCTCCCTTCCTAGGGAGGCCCCCTTTGCTACATCTCTGTTGTCATCAAGTATTAAAACAATGCTGTTTTAGAGGATCTCCTATATAAACTTTTGATTATTTCTGATCGTCTTTTTGGTTGATTAAATCAGTTTTGGCACTTCTTTTTGCTTTTTAAAAAAATTCCAGAGTATTACAGGGTTTTAAGTTAGTACTGCTGAAGTGTGATTTCAGTTTTAATACAGAAAATGGGTGGTTCTCATCAGGAGCTTGAAAAACACTGTTATAAGAGAAGTAACACCTTTAATTAAACAAAACTAGAAAGCTCAAGTAAGGTGGGGGGAAACAAGAGGGGAAATTAAACCTTAATCATTTTCTTAATTTTTGATCTCACTCAGTATCTCTTAGGAAGCTGTTTTGGGATGGGTTTCTATATGTTGTCATTGTGTGCCTTTTTGTTTCACCAGTTTTGTTGATGTTCTCAATTTGTTTATTTTATGGCATTTTACACCAGCAAATTATACATTTCATCCCCTTTTTACTCGATGCAAGAATAGGCATCTAGTTTAAAAGTAATGTATCATTAGGGAAGTTGGGGTGGAGGTGATTGAAGTTTCATCCTGAACTGGGAAAACCTATGTCAGAAACTGACATTTTCATATTGTACACTGTCTTCACACCATTCAGTCATAAGATTGCCAGCAAGCAGCTAACAACTGGCAGGAATCTGGGGTGAGTGGGGACATAGGGGTTGCCACAGAGTTTCTGGCAATTCCTAGAGAGGCGTGAGGTTTCCCACCCTCAGCCAGCAAGTGGTAAATAGGGCTGTTGATTCGGTTCGGCCCAAACTGAAAAACAGCCGAATTCCTCCCGATTCGGCGGTTTTTCAGTTCGGACGAACCGAACTCAAAAAAGGGGGGAACCGGGGAGCCGAATTGGCTGAGTTCGGGGTGTTTCCTGAATGAATTCGGCCAATTCGGGCCCTTTAAACAGATCTGTGCCTCCCGGCCGGGAGGCACAGATCACTTTGAAGGCACCCCGCGCGCCTCCAGGGAAGCTCCCTGGAGGTGCCGGGGTGCCCTTTAAATAGATCTGCACCTCCCAGCAGGGAGGCACAGATCTCTTTGAAGGCACCCCGCGTGCCTCCAGGGAAGCTCCCTGGAGGGAGGCGCAGATCTCTTTAAAGGGGACCCCTCACGCCTCCAGGGAGCCGGGAGGCGCAGATCTCTTTGAAGGCACCCCGCGTGCCTCCAGGGAAGCTCCCTGGAGGCACGCGGGGCGTCTTCAAACCCCTCTGCACTCTCTGCACAGAGAGCGCAGAGGGGCTTGACAGCCCCCCGCCTGCCTTCCCGGGAGTCCCGGGAGGGGGGGGTCTTCAAACCCCTCTGCGCTGCCTGCGCAGACAGCACAGAGGGGCTTGACAGCCCCCTGCCTGCCTTCCCGGGAGTCCCGGGAGGGGGGAGGGGGTCTTTAAACCCCTCTGCACTGCCTGCGCAGACAGCGCAGTGGGGCTTGTTTAAAGGGCCCCCCATGCGCCTTCAGGGAATCCCCCTGAAGGCACGCGGGGGGGCAAATTTTCCCCCGAACTCTGGATCCCCCCGAATTTCCAAGGATCTGAAGCGGGGGAGTTTGGACTTCGGCACGGCCTGAATAAAAACGTGCCGAATTTTGCCGAAGCCAAACTATACCGATTTTTTTTTCAACAGCCCTAGTGGCAAATCTACTTATGTCTCTACCAAATTAGGCCACTAGTCTATCTACAGTATGATCCTGTTCAGACTTATTCTAGTCTAATCCCACTGAAATCAATGCTAGTCTTAAACAGCCTATGCAGACTGGTGGTGACTCTGAAAAGTCTCAGGCTAGGGTTGCCAGCTCTGGGTTGGGAAATACCTGGAGATTTTGGAGGTGGAGCCTGAGGACGGTGGGGTTTAGAGCGGGGAGGGACATAGAGTCCAATTGCCAAAGTGGCCATTTTCTCCAGGTGAATTGATCTCTTTCGGCTGGAGAGCAGTTGTAATAGCAGGAGATCTCCAGCCTCCACCTGGAGGTTGGCAACCCTATCTCAGGCAGAGAGGTCTTTTTCCAGCTCTGCTGCCTAACATGCTGAAGACTGAACATGGGACCTTCTGTATGCCAAGCATGGGTTGGATCCAGCCAGTTTCTTTGTTTGTTTGTCTGTGCCGAGTCTTCTGTTCCTTTCCCTACTACATCCCTTATCCTACATGGCTTTTATCCATGCAGGCCTCATGATTCCTCAGCATAGTCTTTTTGGTAGTCAAAAGAGATTCCATCCTCCTTTTTTCACTATTAGAAAAGCTACTGCCCTACTTCATCTTTAGCAACAAATTTCACCAGAAAAGGGCATACGGGAGCCAGTCTCTCATCTCAAAGGAAGTAATCCCTGCAGGACTAGCCCAGAAAGTTGTCATCTCTGGGAAGTGGACAGTATGTAAGAACTGTATTGCTTTTATTTTCCTACCCGTCCACTGATCACCAGTCCTGTTTAGAAACCTTGAATTCACCTTTACTCTAATGGGAGGAAAAATACTTTAAGCCATTATCATGGAGAGAGAAGTGATTAACTGATTAACATCCTGGGCTAGAAGGTTAGAAAGTGAATTTTCCATTATAGAGCAATTGCTGTTGGGGAAAAATCCTGTTTATTAACTGTGCTTTTATCTTCTCTTAAGGTTGCTTGACATAAGATAATGGAATTTACTCCCTCTTTATTGTTTAAAACTACAATCATATCAAGAAAGGAAAGCGTTTACTGTACCATTGCACAAAGGCAGGGAGGGATGACTTGAAGAGGTCTGCATATCCCATAAACTATTTTATCATTTCAATTAGCATTGGCAAATGTCCTATTTTATATTACAGTCATAAATGTGGTTTTACAGTCCTTCTAGGTGTGTTTATATCCTAATTAATTTGAGTAATTGAGATTAGTAACAGAACAAGGTTGTTTAGGAAGAACAATTCTTTTTCAAAAAGCAGTTCCTCAAGCAAGAATGCCTTAAATGCAAATTCAGTAAGGCTACCAGAGAATTAAAGTTACTGGCAAGATCCACCCAAAATGCATGTTATATTCATAATAAATTTATACCTTTCAAATATTGATTTGAAGGATTGATTTACTTTTCTTTTTGTCCTTTGGAAAAACAAACAAACAAACAAATCCCTTCCAATTCACCGATCTGATTTCTGGCATGACATGGATAGTGAATTATGTTACTTCAATAAGTTATGTCACATCAGAGAATTATATTCCAGCAGCAGAAGACAATCTGAAGAATGGATGGATTGGCCAGATGGCAAATATTCTCCTTTAGCTGGTTTGTACAGCAAGAGGAATACAAGGTGCACAAAATTACAATTTCTGCACAGGGACAATGAAATGAAATTTCTTCACGTTAGACTTCGAATGATTTTGAATTTCTCAGCCCTGCTTGTTTGACCCCAAACTGCCTTTTCAATTTTAATTTTTCCTTATCATATTGATCACACAATTCTTTACTTTCAGGCTAATTTATGTTTTTTTCCCAGTAAAAGGTATATATTTCTAACATTATGTGTGTGTCAATAACTACCATTATGCATATATTATACAAAAATAGTATACACAAGGTGAGGAAGCTGCAAAGATTTTGTGCGTGGGAAGAGGGCTCGCTTTAATTTGTATCTTTCTTCCCACACTATTATCTTCTTTCCCTCCTCCTGGCAACCTCCATACCCTCAGTTTACCTGCTTCCTTATCTCCTCTCCACGCACCAACCAACTTACCTTTTATCTGCCCATTGACTCCAGCTTTATTGATTATTTATTTAATTCTTGTATACCCATTTCTCCACAATGGGAAACCAAAGCAAATCACATCATTCTCCTGTCCTTCACTTTATCCTTACAACAACACTGAGGTACATTCATCTGAGAGGGTGTGACTGGCCCAAGGTGTCCCAGCAAGTTTCCATGGCCAAGGGGAGACTCAAATCTGGGCCTTCCAGATCCTAGTCTGAAACTCTAACCACTATTCAACACTGGCTTTTGTGGGGTGGCTGCTGTTGAAGCAGGCAGTCCTGAATGAGTAATGGAAGTCACTTGGTATCAAGTCATACAGTGGTAGCTGCCAAGCCTGGCCCTGATGAGTTCCCTCAAAGGCTGAAACAGCCCTGGAAAGGCCCTTCCCCCTCCCTTGCCTTTTACTGACAGAAACCAACCAAGACACCATAAGTCTCCCCTTCCAAGGGAACCAACTGGATAAGTGTAAGGTCCTGCAACTTCTCCCTGTTAAGAGAAGTGGGATGAGGGTAACATTTCCCCCTCTTTAGAGTAACCTGCAAGAGGGTCTTTTGATGCTCTTATATAGTGGCTTTTTTCTTTGAAATACTGAGAGTCGTATCCAGATCTACACTTAAAGGAGGCCAAGTGCTGCACCTTTGCATAGTTCTAAATCTTATATATTTATCATTCCTAAGGCAGCTAAAAAGTGGATTTGGGGTTCTTGTGAGACTTCCACTGAGTTGCTGTGAAAATTTCTGAATTTCCTAGAGGCTTTCATAGAAGGATAGGTGTTAAATCGTCTTCCTAGGAGTCTCTTTAAAATGCAAAACTGATCATTACTATAACTGCATGTTACGTTTCCACTGGAAATAGTCAGTTTGAGAGGTTTGGAACAGAAAAGTGGAAATAAGAAAAGTTCATATAAAGCTTGATTAAAACTTGTACCTCTGAATTCATCACATGCAGTACTTTTTTTTAGTTACAGTTAACAGAGAGTGTTCCTGACCCCTAGCTGTTGTGATTGGCCCCCTTATGCTCCCCACAGTCTCTGGGGCATCAAAATTTGCATGTCAGGAAAGTATACAGAAAGATCTGACCAGTCAACCTTGCTGTTTTTACTGCCCCCAATAGTACGGGCTTGCTGTAAGAGGCATTGCATTGTCCTTCATTTCCAAGCCAAAGTAGATTCAGCTGAGAAAAGGCAACCAGCCCAAGATCATCCAGTGACATTCTTGTCTGAGTGTGGCTGAGCGCCATGTTCCTCGGAAGCTCCCGGGGGACCCAAGAAACGTTCTAATTTGGGATGCACCTTGCACCCCCCAAGTTTCCTAAATAGTGGACTGGGAAGCAGGAACACCCCTGCAACCGCGAAGAGCGGTCTGACCCCCATTTTTTCTGAGAGAAGGACGTCTCTCGAGAACATTGGGTGCGGTCCCGCCGGCATAGGGGAAATACAACGCCGTGAACGTTTTCTTGAATTAGGCTCAGATCTCCTCTATCTATTACCATCTAAGCAACTACATGGAAGCAAGAATACCTACTCTTCTAAAATCTGAGTAAGTTACAAGATCTCTTTTGTTTTACCTGGACTTGGAAGCTCTAAAGGAGTGTTGAAAATATCTATTAAATCCACATCTCCCCACCTAATGTATAAAACAAGAAAATATCTGATAAACCAGCAGGAACCTTATCAATTTGATCGGTGGGTAGACATAACAAACAGGATTTTTTGAAAGATGCTACAACTACCAATCAGATACTGCGATGCAGAAAGGGGAGGGAGTAGGAGATACCCCACCCCACCCCAGAGGTGACATCTTTCCAACTTAAGTAGTTCCTCCAGCCACGTTTTCCCTGGAAATGACTTGTCTTGGAGAACTGGAAGACAGTAAACTTGTTGTTCCTTAAGGCGTTTAATACCATCGTAGCATCATCAATCGTAGGGCCAGAAGGGTGTCTCCCTTGTGCAACTGGCAAATATCTCCCAAGTTCCTGGATATCAAGAGGAGGTAACGGAAGGTCCATGACTCTGAAATTCCTTGTGCACACTCTGTTTCCTGCAACATCTCCGTGCTAGAGTGTCTTCAACTTTATGGTATTTTAATTCTACTACCCACAATATAAGAATCCTGCCAAATTATCTACAAACTTTTTTTTTCTTTTTGCTGTACTTGTCTGGACTTTACCAACTGAGTTTTAACAGAATTTTCAAAAAGCAGAAACCATGGAATGTGCGATTAATCAGCTTGATCAACTATTTGCTATGATAAACTCTCAATATCAATCTATCAACCAAAAATTGGACATCATCTTAGACGAACTTAAAGACATAAATAACCAAGCTACTGCAATGAAGCCAGATGTGGGAGCAGAGGATTTTCCAACTGAGAAGACGGCTGAAGAATAGAAAAACCCTATAAAGGAACTGGAAAGCCACGATCAACAACCAGAAGCTGCATGCCTTCAAGAAGAAAAGGCAATGGATTACCCAGCTACAATGGATCTAAATGTGAGAGACTTTGATTTTAGTCTTTACAATCTGCCTGAAGAACTCTTTAAGGTTAGCTTGGAGGACTTGAAGGGTGGAAAGGCTGGAATTACTGAGATTTCTCTCTATGACTTTGGGATGGAAGAAATTACAATGCAGATTCACTATGAGAACCCAATGTCTGCAGAGGGAACTTTACCAACAATCTCCAAGGTTGCTCTTCTATGTTTAGTGTTAAAGAGGAAAAGTGGAAGACGCTGGAAATTCCGGATATAGGGACTGGTTAAAAGAGTTTAGTTTTTCTGGAACAAAAAAGGATTTGGTTAAAAGATTTAGCTTTGGGGAAAATGGAACAATTTCTTATATTAATATTCTAGAAAGTTGATTTGCAGTTATGGGTGATTGGGAGACGTGGAGAGTTTACAGAGCAACTGACTTTTAAAGCCGGTAATAAATGTTACCTATTATTCTAATCTATCTACTATTAATGAGATTTATTAATTTTTTTGTGTTAGTATTAAATAAATTTGTAATGAATATATTCAATGTTTTATCTTTAAAATTGTATGTGATTTAGTTAATGAATAAAATTAAAAATATTAGGATTGGAATTACCTATACTAAAGAGTACATAGGTTTATTAATGGATGGAGGAAGATGTAGGGGAAGTCTTTCTTTTTCTTCTTTTTCTTTTTCTTTTCATAATGGATATACTTTCAACAACAATATAATGTGTTTCTTTATGATTGTTACCGTATATACCCGTGTATAAGCCGACCCGCGTATAAGCCGAGGTGCCTAATTTCTCCCCAAAAATGGGGAAAAATTAGGCACCCGCGTATAAGCCGAGGGTCGGCTTATAACTCCCCCCCCCAACAGGCTTACCTGACTGGCTCCTGGCGGCGAAAAGCGGCGTGGCCCCGGTGGGGGCGGCTTTCCTGCAGCCACAGGAGGCCGCCCCCAGGCCGCTCCGGGTGGCGGAAAGCGGCACGGGCCCGGCAGCCTCCCAGGCAGGCCCCGCTGGCCGCTCCCAGGCCGCTCCCAGGCGAGCGGGCCGGCGGAGAAGGATGGCGACAGTGGTAAGTTTCCCTCCTCCCTCCTCCCTCCTCCCCCCTCCCCTACCCTACCGTATTGACCCGCGTATAAGCCGAGTTGGCTTTTTTCAGCCCTTTTTTTGGGCTGAAAAACTAGGCTTATACGCGAGTATATACCGTAATAATTGTAGAAATGCATATGTTTAATGTTTAGAAAAATAATAAAAATTATTTTAAAAAAATGTCTGAGTGTGGCTGTGAATGCAGGTCTCCCTAACACTCTAGCCATTATACCACAATGGCTGGCAGTAGTGGACAGATGAGCTACCTGGTGTTACTAGTGGACAGAAGAGAATACTGGAGTCATCTTCTCCCCAACTCTACCTCCTTGAACAGCCACTGGGGAATCTAGGGTCTTGAAAATATGGCTATGCAGTGCTTACTTTCTACAATGATAGGTGCTGGCATTAAAACTCATTTTAAGTCCACCTTCCTTAACTGGGAGAATTATCCTTGATCTGAGATGTATGTGCACATGCTCAAAAACTCTCCACCCTGGTAATTTCTTTTCATATACCCATATTTTAGATAAGAGAGCCAGTGTAGTGGTTAAGAGTGGCAGACTCTAATCTGGAGAACTGGGTTCTATTCTCCAGTCCTTCACATGAGGCCTGTTGGGTGACCTCAGGCCAGTCACAGTTCTCTCCAAACTCTCTCAGCCCATGTGGAGGCAGGCAATGGCAAACCACTTCTGAACATCTCTTGCTTTGAAAACCCTATGGGGTCGCCATAAGTCAGCTTTGACTTGACAGCACACACACATGAACATATTTTAGATGGCAGGAAAGGGGAGAGCTAAGAGACGGGTCAGCTAGAAACTTCATCCTTTGAATGTGGGACTTCAGGGTCACACCATGGGCTCTGAGCCACTATGCTACAGTAGTTGTATTATTCTGTTCTCTGTTGCAGCCCTTGGGGTACAGGCAGAAGGATGTTCTGCATACACTGCATAGTAGGTTGGCTTATTTGGATTTAAGTTCTATCAAAAAAGGAAGGGTGATTGATCTTAACATATTGGTAAACCCTGGCTTCAGGCTAGGAATACAAACAGTATTTTTCAAGTCGAGCATTTTACTTCTCATTTGTTGCTCATTGATTAGCTGTCAGTGATAAGATCTTGGTTTTCAGGCTGTGGCAGCTTCTGGTGGTCTTTTCACATAATTAATTGTTAGGGACTAGTACAGAACCTGTAAAATGCAGCAACATCAGAAAAGGAAGTACAATGTGATCTTTGGATGCTAGCATTTTGATGGAATATGAACACGTGTGGATTAAAGGACAGCTCAGAATGTTCCTTGGGCCTCCTTCAGGGCATGCATACACCCAGCAGGACTTCTGAATTTTTCTTTAAACAGTTTGCATTATGGAATGGGTTCAGGTGCAAAGTTCTGCAATCTCCATTAAGGGGAGGGGGAAAGTAAAAGGTGGGGGCTGCATGCTTACAGCATAAGCAGAGGGGTGTCATGAACCCCGCTCCCAGCCTTTACTGGCTGTCTTCTTCCAACTCCAATTTGTATGAAG
This sequence comes from Euleptes europaea, assembly GCF_029931775.1. NCBI lineage: Eukaryota > Metazoa > Chordata > Lepidosauria > Squamata > Sphaerodactylidae > Euleptes > Euleptes europaea. The sequence continues at coordinate 29,449,859 of NC_079320.1, read as the reverse complement.
GCCAAGTCGATTAGGGTTTACAGAGGCTTTAGGGTTACTAACCTCCAGGTACTAGCTGGAGATCTCCTGCTATAACAACGGATCTCCAGCCGATAGAGATCATTTCCCCAGAGAAAACGGCCGCTTTGGCAATTGGACTCCATGGCAATGAAGCCCCTCCCCTCCTCAAACCCCACCCTCCTCAGGCTCCACCCCCAAAATCTCCCGCCAGTGGCAAAAAGGGACTGGCAACCCTGAGAAACGTACAGAGAACATATTGAGGGGGGAGGTTGGTTGGTTTGATCATTATTTCCACCCTGGAACTTGTGCCCAGGTCCTTGTTCCTTTTGTTCATTTAATTGGCAGAACTGAGATTTTGTGGAAAAACTAAAATGGCAGGAATTATAATGAACTTCTTAGCAGAAGAAATGGCAGTCTTCTGCTAATGCCCCTTTATGCTTGGAACAGTAGAAAAGTAAGCCACAGGAAGTCCAGCTGAGGTAGTCTAGCTTCAGTGCCCTTGATGTCAAGGGTATCTAGCTTCCGTGCCCTTGACAACGCTGGCTAATACACCAGCATTGGAATAATGAACATCTCAGGCCTTAATTACACAATATTATGCTATGAACTTCCCCCTGCACCATTTTCCTGAACAAAAACGGCCCTGGGACAGTGCTGTTTGCCCCATATACCAATATATGTGCATTTTCACAGTAGGGCAAATAAATAGCACTCCTTTGGGGCCATTTTTGAAAAGGAAAATGGGCAGGGGAAAGCTTGATGCTGTGATTCCAATCCAAATCAGGACTCTGTGCATTTGGAAGTGTGTGTGTGTGTGTGTGTGTGTGTTTAAATGATGGGTGACCCCATAGAACTCTCAGCATATTGTGCAGTTGGGCCTTGGTCTAAACACATCCTGCCTGCTGGGGCTTAAGACCTATAAGACAGCACTAAAGGAACTGATCTGGGAACTTTGATTTTAACAATCCATTAAAAATCTTAGGAAGGGAGATGGGACAGAACTATGTCAGAGGTGGTCAGTATGGGAAACAGGGAACAAGAGAAGGGTGTGGAGACAACAGGGGCTGAAGAAAAGACAAATAAGTAAAGGCAGTAATGATTCTCAGCAAGGGCTGCAAGGAGAAGGAACCATGGGAATCAACGATGGGGCAAAACTGGCTGGCATGGAAAAGGGGAAATGGGGACTATGCTTAAAAAACAACAACTACCAACTGTCTTTCTTTTTCTTTTTAACTACCAATGATCATCTTGCTAGTGTGAAATAAAAAGCAATTGATCAACAGAAGTTTCTTTTTTAATTAGATGCAATGTAAAAGTTACAAGAAGGACTTTATACAGCACAAAATCAATAGGAAACTATATTCTCTATATTTAGTTTGTCTAGTTAGGAGAGAGGAGACATTTATGTAATTTAATTACAAAACAAATGTGTGCCTAGAAGTGGCCATAAGCAGCATTTAATGACTTTTTAGAAGCTGTGAAAACCTAATTGATGATAACTTGTTTTATCCTGGGGGAATAAAATGTGACTGTATTTTGTTATCCATCAAGCTGCCAAACAATGTAATGTTTACCCAAACTGTAATCCAGTTTACACGACATGTATTCCATTAAGGGCTGATTCACACTATGGCCCTAATCCAGTGAAGGGTGAAATCGGGTTGAATTCTGCTAGATCAGTTGAATAGACTCTGTCATGCTTTCAGCAAGTTACTGCAATTAATAAGACTTTGGTTCTAGTTCCCTGATTCTTTCTATAGACAAAAAAACCCAAATACTTAATTCAGTTTTTCCCAGATTTTTTAAAAAGATTTGGGTTGATAAACCCAAACCTGAAAAATATGGTGCAGAGCTGAAGACTGGGCACGAAGCAAGCTCAGCCTTCACTTCTGTGTCCAGCTTCATTTTCGTTTTGCTTCGGTGTGGCAGCAGAGCTCAAGTTAAAAAAATGGCACCGGGGCTATACTGGCCCAGAATAATGCTGAATAAATTTGGCATTATTTGGGGTCCGCTTTTTCAGCCCCCATTTATTGCTGCCATTTTTTGCCAGTAACCCACCCCCCTGAAAAATACTGAAAAGGTTTTTTTTTTTTAAATTTGGCATAGTGATTTGCACAGCCCGAGTGAGGACTATTCCCAACTATTGATAGACAAAGGAGGATCAACATAAAATCAGATCTAATCTAGCAAAGGGCAGGTGAAACATGACAAGAAATCCAAATAGAAATGTATACTGGTATAACTGAACTAATTAACATCTGTAAGGGGTGGGATATGCTGAGATATAAGCACTTACAATAAGGGAGAAGTCCCAAATTCTTGTTTAGACTTTGGAGGAAGAGATAGTTCTGAATTTCTTGATTTATCCTAATTCAGGAATGTCTCTCTGAGTTCATCAATTTTTGTAGGAGAATAGTGACTCTTAGACTAGCAACAATTTTAGTTGAATTTGCATTCATCTAAAAACAACAACAATAATATTGTCTTCCCCCACACCAGTCTGAACAAGGACTTCAGGTTTCTCACTCACTATAAGCACTAATATTTCAGCATATCCAAAACTTTACAGATGATAATCTGTGATGGAGATGATTGGTCCACTTATGAGTGTGTGTTTCCCAAGTGATGTTTGAAAATACCACTTGACAAAGTCAGCCCTTTTCCTGGTATTTAAAGCTATACCAATAGTTATTCCTGGAACTGTGTTGGCTGTTTCAGCAACTGTGTACAAATTGTTTCTTCACCAAAAAAGGAAACTTCAAGCTTTGTGAAGGTTAGACATTTGGTGTGTGTGTGTGTGGGGGGGGGGGGGGCAGTCCTTTATTCCTAAGGGTACAGGAGATTTAATCAACACATTTTGGTATTTTCACAGGATGTAAGAGACTCAAGATTCACTCCTCAACTAAAAACAGGGACATGCCAAATATTACAGGGAAAAAATAATAATTAGAAATGAAAGCTATGATCAGCCTTGAAAGTATTAACAAAAGCATATTCCCCCAGCATAAATTGAATGTGGATGTTGATGAGTTCATCTAATGGGATTGCAGCAAATGGGACTGCTTCTGGGGTCACTGCCAAGTCAAATCAAATCATACAATTTTGTATTTTCTTCCATTCGGTGCTGAAGAACAAACCATCTCTCAGTCCCAGTATGACATGTATCGAAATCAAGGGGCCTGGCACCCTTCTGTGTTGCTGGGCTGTAAATTGCTAGTTTAGCTCTCAAGATAAAGGGTAATAGTGCTCACACATATTCTGGTGGGATGGCATTTGTACTCTACACATTGGCAAGTGGATAGGCTTGACAATGGCATCTCTCTCTGTGTGTGTATGCATGTGTGCAAGCCCACCCTTCTCACTATGACCTTGAAATTGATGCAGTTCTTTCAGGATTCTCTAACTGCCTGTGGGAATCTTTTTCCCCCTATGTGAGCTTCCCTGCCTCTGTTATCATTTCACATCAAAGAGTCAATTGGCTGACCTTTATAAAGCTCTTTGTATCCTTCCCTGATAAGCTACAGGAAATTTGTTTTACATTGCAATTTAAGCCCCATCTCCCCTCCTGAGTAAAAGAAAAGATTTGTACTGAGTGTGATTAAGTCAAAAGACAATACCTTTCATATGCATAAGGCATTCTCCCGCACCACAATATTATTTAACATTTTAATGGACAATGAGTGATGAATACACAATGCATATTCTGCCCTGATTTCCTACATCCTGCAGGCTCTGGCCGTCGACTGCCATTTATCAAAATGGTGAAATGTATGCTTTCCTTTCTTCTTGTTCAGTAGGAAATAACTGAAGCAGTGTGGACTTTTTCTCTCTCTTTTTTGCAATTTGGAACACTGTACAATACTACCCCACCGTTTCACCTCCTATTTTTAAAAAAGGCGTCGACATGACATAATGACTCTCGAAGAATAGGCCTGTATGCACTATATTAAAAAAAAAATCCCCTAACTTTTGAATGCCTTATTGTCTTAAAATGACAAAATGGCACTTGGCAAGCCTTTAGAATGAGTGGGAATCTGAAATTATGGCTATCACAAATAAGTAATATCCCGCTTTCTTACTCACGGAGCTTTTACAATAAAAAGAAAGTTATAGTCACATTAGGAAGTTTTCGAAGGAACCAGGAACATTTGAAAAGTTATGAGGCATAGCACAAATGAGGCGATATAATTTATTGGTTAAAAAAATGGCTGAAAAGGAGGGTTTTACACACTGTCAAGGAAACCTCTCCCCTCCCCCCCCACAGGTCTACCTATAATTAAGCTGTACACTTGTCACGGAAAGCTCTAGCCTCTCTTTTTTTATGAAGGAAAATGTTCCAAGCATTCTTCATGATGCATGTGGAGAAGTACTTTTAGAATGCTCATTAGAGTAAATGGATCACTGATACTGGCAACAATATTTTTTGCCATAGAAAATTACAAGAAAGAAATTTAAGGAAGATACACTTAAATGTCCTGACCTGGATGGTCAGGGCTAGCCCAATCTCATGAGATCTCGGAAGCTAAGCAGGATCATCCTTGGTTAGTATTTGCATTTGAAACCACCAAGGAAGTCCTGCCTGCCTTGAAAATCTTGTGGGGTCACCATAAGTTGTCTGAGACTTGATGGCATTTCCCATCCCCATGTTTAAATCCCTTAGGTTGAAAAAAGACTGGGAGAACCCTCAGACGTGCAGTATTAGTGGGCTAATGAAGACTTATTTTGCTGAAAATAAAAGGGACACTTCTTTAGAAGTACTTTCTTCTCTTTATGACACATGATGGAAGGGAGGAGTTCTTCACCAGCCCAAAATAACATCTGAGTCAGAGAAGAACTCATAGGGCCATAATCCTTGCCTCCATACTGAAGGTGAGCCCAGATTTGTATTATATACCAAGGAATTGTGAATGTGAGTGATTTTAGGACTGCTTCTCCTGGTAAAAACCTCTGCAAGCACTCAGATCTGCCCACCAGTTCCTTTTGATCATCTCCTCCAGGTAGTTGGTACATTTGTCCTCTGTAGGGTTGCCAACCTCCAGGTACTACAAATAAAACCTATGCTGAAAGTACAATACTTGTATTCATTAACAACAGCATGAGGCTCCTCTTAAGTAGAACAATGTTATTTACTGACAAGTACAAGAACTATAACACACACTAAGAATGTTTCATATTTCTAATACCAAAATAACATAATTGGCAATTGGTCTCTATGGCATTGAAGTCCTTCCCCTCCCCAAACTGTACCCTCCTCAGGCTCCACCCCAAAAACCTCCTGCTGGTGGTGCAAAGGGACCTGGCAACCCTAGTCTTCTGTCATTGCCCTATTTTTGATGAACGACTTAATGGACAATATGGGCCAAATCCCCTCTGATGGCTTTCGGGAGGTCTGTTCCCAAAGGGTATTTTGTTGGTTGCTGTTTTTGCTCAGTGTTAATATGACCATATCCAAACTATATGAAGGTTGGAGGGTGGCACATAGAAAGGTGGTTCCGTACTCTGAACTTCCACACAGCCTGGTCTCCAATCATGTCACTTGCACTGTGGATAAACTGTATCATGGGTATTTCACCAACTTTTGTACAAGGCTTTGGAAGACTGGCTAGTTGCCGAAAAAATATGAGCCCTTGCTTAGAACAAGAAGAAGCAGTTTACAAATGCCATTACTGGGTTTACATCCAGCTAGCTTTTTCAGGGAGGAGGAGTCCCCTTTTACCACTCAAGATTCGATGTTGGGTATTATGGGACCTGCATGAACAGAAGACATGTTAGAAACAGGCTGTAATAAAGCAGGGGATTGGGAGAGATCAGCATTTTGGCAAAGTCTGGATTAAATCAGTCAATGGACATATTATTGTTGGGTGTAATATGTAAATCAGCCACTTAAGCTATTTGCTCTCATTACTGTCACCTTAGTTTTCAACTAAGAAGCCTACGATAAATGAACTGCCAAAATAACTCTGGCTTGTGGGTTCATTACAAATGTGGAATTAACCTATGATCTGTGCCTAAATTAGGTGGTTTTAAAATGAACAAAACAGAACTTATTAGATCAATTTTGTTTTCCTATAGGACACGTCATTAATATTTATAGAAGAGTGTTATGCCTAAATTATGATTTAGATTCCAATTTAAATTTTAGATCACATTTCTAGTTGAGTTTTAACTAGAGTGGCGTGAAAACAAAATTCCACCTTTCTCACCATGTATTAGTCTGAATGCATCTAACTCTTTCAGTGACATTCCTAGGAAAATCCCTTTCTGAATATTAGGACAGACAATACTTTTTGGAAGATATACATGTGGTGGCTTGCAGCCACCAAATGTTGATTTCCTTTGGTGGACATCCCAGAAGGTGAAAGAAATGGTCCAGTGGCAAAGCATACCCTTCGCATACATCACATCCCAGGTTCAGTTTCTGGCATCTTCAGTTAAAGATACGGGCAGCCCCTTCCTGACCTCTAAGGACAAAAGTCCTTTGGAGGCCAGGAAGGGGCTTCACCGGCATTCGGGACTTCTGCGTCGGCATTACTTGTGCCACCCAGGATGGGCCGGACACTGGTGGGGAGGCCCAGATGCTGGTCTCCCGGCGCTGCCATAGCAGCGCCACCCAGGGACCCCAGCTGTGCCTGCGCTGGCATCCCAGGGGGCGTTGCCTGGGCATGCCGAGGGCGGAGCTGTCCCCTTTCAGCCTGGCACACAGCGGCAAGAACAGCGTCACTGTGACTTTTTTTTTTTTTTTTTTTGCAGGTGCCTCACTGTTCTCTATGGGGCAAAATGCCCCATTTAAAATTTTAAAAGCTGGTCAAGGCTTTTTAAAGCCTTTTGGTGGTTGGGAAATGGGTTTGGAGGCAACTCCGTGGTGGCTCAGCCACACCATCCCCAGATGCCAAAAGGTAAGGAATGGGCTGTAAGAGCCCATTCCTAGGGGGGTGGGGGGTATAACAGTGGCCAGGAGTAGTGCTGCCACTCTGCATCCTTAGAGGCTTCCCGGCTGCCATAAAGAAATTTAACTTGTTAAAAAAAAAAATGGAAAATGCCCCCATAGACTTCAACAGGGCTACAACACCAAAAAAGGTGTAACTATGCCACTGTGGGAAGGGGCATTCCTGGGGCAAAGGGGGTTAGAAAGCTGCCTAAAGGCATCTCTACCCCCAGTAATGCCCAGGAACCACCTATCAGGATGCCAGCATGGAGACTTGTGCCACTGGAATGCTGCCAGGAAGCAGTGCCTGCATCCAAGCCCCGAGAGCCACCGCATGGTGTCCCGGCACTGGTGTGGATGCAACCCATGATGGCGTAAGTGCCTTTTTTCATGGATTAAATGGGCATTTATGCCGGCGCTGGGTCATGTCAGCTCCTAAGGTGCTTTGCACCCTCCCCCTTAGGATTGCAGCCTAAGAGAGCTGGTGTTGGGAAAGACCTTGCATCTCCCAAGGCTCTAGAGAGCTGCTGCCAGTCAGAAAAGTCAATGCTAACCTAAATGGGCCAATGATCTAACATGGTATAAAGCAACTTCATGTGTTCATATAGCTTGGCATGAAGAAGGCCCTAGTTTCAATCTCCGGCATCTCCAGTGTAAAAAGCATCAGGCAGGAGGTTGTGTCCATTTATGCAGGGCTTTCCCCCTCCCAGTCACCCTGCTAACTGCGTGGGGCTTCCTTTTGATTATGCATGCTTTTCCCGACCATCAGAGCTCACCTCGCTCTCCCTGTGCATTTTGCCCGTTACCGGAATAGCAGCGCCATGATTAGAATAGCTCATTGCCATGAATAGGTGGTATGTAGGTGTTGTTCCAGCAAGTATTTGCAGACATTCTTGCATACAATTTCAATGCCAAGCAGTCAATCACTTTCTGGTTTTCCATCTGTTTCATTCAGTTGCAGTGGAATGAGCATCTCTCAATAGAGCTGAGGGGAAATATTTAAAATCCTCCTTCTGTAGGCATGTTCTGTTGTGTTTATTTTGGTGCATGCAATCATTAGATAGTAATTAATTTGAACATTGCTTTATCTCACCTCATTTATGACTTTTTTTTTTTTTTAGGTATTTTTATTGATTTTTAGAATTATCTGGGGATACAGGAAAGGAAAAAGGGTAAGGGAGGGAGGTTCTCAGACTTTGAGAACTGAAACAGAAGAATACAACTTTGCCTCTTTAGAAGCTGCCTCTAAACAATGCGAGCTTGTTCTGTCACAGCAATCTGGCAGCACAACAATCTTTGCAAGTTGTATATTTTAATCAAGGAGAAACCCTCATTCAGGTAGTTGGGATTAATACAAGGGAAATAGCTGTGCACACCATCCAGTTCGGCAGATGGCGCATACACCTGTCATGCTTGCGCTAGCTTGTGCTGACACACACCACAGCGCAAGGTATTTTTAAAAAAGAGTGTCTGTGCGTGCACTCCATTTTTTTCACTCTGTATTATTCATATTTACTTTTATGGCTAAGGGTGGGAAAGAGCTTTGCACACTCTATGTTTATAAATGAAGCATTGAATACATTATTAACTTTCTATCACTGATGTCCACATCTGATCAGAGAAGTGTTTGGAACAAAAGAGAACGCAGTCTGAGCCCAACCTCAATGTAAGCTAAAATAATAGGTTGGATCTAAGGGTACAAATCTAAGGGTATGTAATACAAGAGACTGCCATTCCCATCAGTGGAGGGGTGTGTGTGTTTGGCAATTCTCTACTCCAACAACAGATCCCCCTACTTCCCCATCCACACTTTGTGAAATTCCCCTGGCCCCTAGGAACTGAATTTGGGTGCAGACTAATGGGAGATGGGAGGGGGAAATCTCATTCTGTGAATTCATATTCATCATGGTAATTTGGAGCCAACCCTACATTAATATACCTGTACGCAGAAGCATTTCAATATCATGTCCAGTTAAAACTGTCATTGATTAGAAGTGCTTAGATGTCATGGATGAGACTTCCAGTCTGTCTGTTGGCCCACCATATTCTAAATGGAACACAGACCATGCATTCCTGAAGAGGGGGACGAATCAGTTTAGGAGCCTACGTGACCCTGCTGCAGAGTAAGTGCCAGGTTATCCTGGGATAATGGGTAATTGTGCCACCGCAGAGGGCATCCCTGTTGGCCCCAGGACGCCATGCTGCAGCATGGGGCTCAGGTGCCTGTGGGGCCTTCTGCCGGCGTTCTCCCGGCACACATCCCCACTCTAGAGTACCGGGAGGTGTTCCCAGGGCATTCTGGGGGGGAGAGCTGCCTTTAGGCAGCTTCCAAACCCTTTCACCCCAGGAACACCTCCCAGAAACACCCCAGGAACACCACCCCTTTCACCCCAGGAACACCTGCTGCGCCATCTTTTTAGGTGGCACAGGCCGGCTTTCCCCCATGGGAAATTTTGGAAAAAAGGCTTTCCCCTCCTCTGCAGCAGCCAGGAAGCCTCTGTGGAGGCTTCTCAGTTGTGCCAGTGGTGAAGAGGGACCTGGCAATCCTAGCTGAGTAGCTAACACCACTGTAGACCGTGGCAGTTGAGACACCTCCAAGAACCTCCTTTGATGTACAGAAGGAGCCCTAAGCCACTGGGTCAGCCTGCTCACCCTGGGATACAGCCCTACCTTCTGATTTGGACTTGGACTCTGAACCTCAATTGCTGAACCAAAGGTCTCTCCCCAGCCAACACCTCAAACCTCTCAAAGCTTTGAACCTCCCCAGCCCCAATGCAATACTCACCCAGATAAGCAGGCATGGCACCTTTAAATACTGGAAGCCTGTTGATGGCGTGGAGGGGTCCTTTAATCCCACCTCCTTGAAAGAGTATTTGAGGCCTCAGTTCACTTTCAGACTTTGCTGGGTCAGCCTCCATACTCAACTCTTAGTTTTAGTGGCAGTACCAGTAAATTGATTCCTGGGCCTCGGCCTCTAGCAAGACAGAGCTAGGGTAGTCAGCTCTGGGTTGGGAAATACCGGGAGATTTTTGGGGTGGAGCCTGGGGAGGGGAGGAACGTCAGTGGGGTATAATGCCATAGAATCCACCTTCCAAAGTGGCCATTTTCTCCAGGTGAACTGATCTGTCAGTCGTAATAGCAGGGGATCTCCAGCCAGTACCTGGAGATTCGCAACCCTAGACAGAGACTTGTAATCAAATTGCAAATTGAACTGAGGAGCGTTCATCCGTCGGTTGATTATTCAAGAGTGAATTTGTGCTGTGGCAGGATACCTGCCTCCGCTTCTTGAAAGAGGCGCAGTTGCTTTCCATTGTTTCAGTCGGAACAAACAAGCGTGGGCCTGTGAGACTTGAGTGTGGGGAGATCCCATCTCCTCTTCTTTTTTCACTGGGCCCAGTGTGGCTGCCTGGCTCCTGGGCATTGCTGCTGTCAAGCCTGCGGTGGCTCTTGGGTTTTGGTGCTGGGCCCGCTGCAGCTCCCGGGCTTTGCCACTGCCTCTATCACAAGGCCGGTTGTGGCTCCTGGGCTTTGCTGCCCCTGTTGCTGGGTCTGCTGCAGCTTTGGGGCTCGGAGGCAGCTGTTGTGGCTTCTGGGCTCTTCCACAGCTGTCGCCAAGCTCAGTGTAGCTACTGCAATCCACCACAGCAACCAGTCACCATGCTGAAGGTAAGAGAGCAGAGAACGCTATTTTACTTTTGGGGGGAATTTAAACCCCAGTGTATTTTTAAAGGATTTTAGATTTTTCTGCAAACCTGGGTTTGGGGTAGGGTTTCCAGGTCCCTCTTTGCGACCGGTGGGAGGTTTTGGGGGTGGAGCCTGAGGAGGGCAGGGTTCGGGGAGAGGAGGGACTTCAATGCCATAGATGGCCCATTGCCAAAGCGGCCATTTTCTGCAGGTGATAATATAGGGTTGCCAGGTGGCCGCTTTACCACTAAAAGGCTGCTTTACCACTCAGACTAAGAGGTATAAGGCCCCTCACGAGGCGGCACTTATGGCACAATCCTGACCTCAGCCCCATAGCCTCCCGCCGGAGGAGAGAGGGGACCTGGCAACCCTATGATAATAGCAGGCTCTCAGCTGGAGATCTGTTGTAGTAGCAGGAGATCTCCAGCCAGTACCTGGAGGTTGACAACCCTAGTTTGGGGGGCCACCCAAATTGGCAGAAAAATCTGTTTAGTGCAAGAAGTGTGGCCCCAATCTGCAAACTTAGATCTCTGCGGATGAGGGCCACGCTTGCGAAACAAATATGTAGATGAATGAAGTTTTCTACACGTTTTGCAGCTTGAAATACAATATCCTGAGAATAACTTCCTAGGCACTAGCATACTAATAGCAGGCTCTAATGTGTCATCAATGTTCATCAATTTGTACATAGATTTTCCAATTAGGAAATGACTGAGTTAGCAGTACTGCAGCAAAGAGCAAGGGAAATGATTAATCAAACACTTGAATGGATGTCAGATTTACAACCAGCTCTCAAAACATTACATTTTCACCCCATACCTTTCCTTCCACAAACATTTTGAACCTAGCATTTCTTTCCACTGTTAGAAAGGGAAAACAAATGCTGCTCCCAGAGGTATGTTTTTTAAAGTAATGTATTGTTAACCACAGTAAATTATATGGTTCATTTACTGTCTATTTACTTGTAAAACGATCCAGTTTAAAAACCTCTTTCACATTTTAATTTTTCAGCACCGCAGCTTGCTTTGGAGGTTGATGTATTTTGTTTTCCCAGAGCATATAATATGAATTTTTTTTTTTAAGGAATTAAGTATTTAGGAGGCTCACGTATCCTACTTGGTCCTTCAAATAGCTGTATGATTATAAGTTAGGCCTAAACTTGACATTCTAACCTGCAGTTGTAATGTGCCATTTTCACCTAGTAACTTCACACTGTGTTGCGGGGGAACCCTGGGTTTCCTTGCAAAGATATTAGCGTTTTCTGAAAGATTGATAATTGGCAGACAAACTTACCTTAATGACAAATGGCCCACCACTATCCACCTTGCCCTGCATGTGCAGTTCTAAGGGAGAGCTGGATACATTCTCTATTCATGTGAGGTGACAATGGGCCCCAACAGCCCTACTAAAAGGTCAACATGATGAGAGCTTCTACATGAACATAGTCAACAGGAAAACTTGCCTGGCTCAAATCCCATTAATGTGAGGAGAGCTCCTGATCACCACAAAATTTCCTGGCAGTATTCATCTCAAGCATAACACCATTCTGAGAAGTTTTGCACCTGTACAACAGCTGCTTCATCACCACAGTCAGTGGCTGTTTCTTCCCCAGTCCAAGAATGAAATCATCTTATTTATGGGGAAAGAAGCAGTATCCCCCAGGATCATGGTTGTTCGTGGTGTTAAATTGACCACCTTGTATAAAGCATGGAATCACTTGCAGTTTGTTCCCTCTTTGGTGAGGCTACATATTTTGTTTTTTGACAAGTTGGGTCCAGGTTCCCCAAAATACATAGAATAATCCACATCCAATTCAGAAGATGGGCAAATTACTTCTCCTCAGCCATTCTGGTTTAGGAAAATGGTGGAGGGGAGGCAGGAGCCCCTCTTCCCTCCATGCTGTCATCTCAAGCCCAATCACACTCTGGGGAATTGAAAAATGCTTTCCCCACAGCTCCTATATGACTGTGGGGAAAGGAAGTTGGGTCCAGGTTCCCTGTCAAAAAGCCTAATGTATAATTTGGCCCTTTGTGACTGAAGAGTCATATTCATCCTTCAAATGGATACCATGTTGAATTGGGTACCATGTTTTATGGCTCAATGCATGATGCTGGTGCTTACTTTTAAAGCCCTTCATGACCTGGGACTTGAAGGATGGTCTCTTCTTCTATGAACCTGTGCAGCAGAGCTCTTCTGTCCCGTCCATTTCAGTAGCTTCTTCTACTTAAGCCTTTTCAGTAGCCATCCTCTTGCTGATGAATAGCCTTCTGAAAAAGGTGAGGTAGGCTCTCACCTTGCTGACTTTCTGAAGGGGTCACAGAAAGTAATATATTTTGTAGGGTATTTGGGGGCCTGTTAAAAAGTGATCTATGAATTAGGACTATGATAAAGGGAAAATAACAGACAACAGAGGTGATTCCCCCCCCCCCATTTGCTGTGGTTATTGCTGGCTATATTTGTATTGCATTTTCATTTTGTGAGGGTTGGTTTAGTGATTATTTTATTTTCATTTGGTTTTATTTCGTTACGTACCTTTTTTTTAAAAAAATTATCGATTAGTTCCTAAACTCTTGAGAGAAAGGCAGGCTTATACGTTTTTTTTTAAAATGGAATAGATAAAAGTTCTGCTTCTCCAAAAAGCTTTGTGGTTGGTTGTGTATTGTTCCCATCTGACATGAGGTCACCTGAGGATGATGCTCAGTGATTTGATGAAGAACTACCAGGGAGTTCATAACTGAACCAAACCTCCTTGGAAATCTTCAGAAAGTGCTGCAAGGGCTAGACTGTTTACCAGGCCTTTTGAGGCCGTTTGAATGTCAGGCATTGAGGGGGGACAGATTTGGAATTTGCTGTTTTATTTTTGGTTTTAACTGAAAAGATTTTATTGTAAGCTGCCTTGAACCACATAGAAAGGTGGGATATAAATGTTCTAATAAATAAATAAAGGTGTTGTCATTGCCTGCTTGGTGCTGAGACTGGGGAGAGCTACTTTTCTTTTGCAGACGAACTGAAGATGTCAATTTCTGGAATATGCCTTGAATATACTGATGTTGTGAGCAAACTTTTAAATCCCATTTTGAGCCCCCATAAATGATTGATGGGAAAAGTCCCACTTCACTTGGTTAAAAGTGGTTCCCAAAACATCCTCCTCTCTTCCAATTAAGCTGAGGGCTAACTTTCACCTTTGCATTAACTTGGAAACATAGATCTGATTTTTACGTTGTACTTTCACTGCACAGCAAAGCCAAGTATTAACATTACTGGTATGAAGTGTGATCATTGCACTATAGGATTAGTCCCCATATTGCCTCAAGCTTAAGGTAGTATATTATTCAAAAGTCTACTCCATGTTTTCAACATCATTTCAAGGTTCCAGGATCTAAATAGATCCAAGCTAGGGTTTATTTATGGTTCTGTCTAGGCAGACTCTAGACAAGCTTTGTGACAGGCTCTTTTTTGAAACCAAGAGGAACTAATCTGACTCTTGAATGAATTTGGGAAACTGGTTGGTTCTGAGATCGAAACCTTCCCCTCAGTTACAAGATGTTTTTAGGGTAGCAAGTGTAAAGGCTTTGGATCACTGCTGTGATGTGAGTTTTGTATTCATGAAGAGTACAAAGATAACTGAAGCAGGAACAAAGAAGATTTATTTATATGGTCATGTGGTGAATTATCTTTAAAACTTGTAGTTAATGTTCTGCTCATAACCAGAGAGAGGCCTCACAATTCTATCCAAAGAGGCAGAGTTAAACCACTTTGCCACTTAACCAGGCAGAACTGCACATGAAATTGTCTGTTCTCTTGCTGAGACAATTCTACTTTCTCTGCCTGCCCTCTCCCTCAGGTAGCCATCAACCAGGCCTGTGCTCCCACGCTCCCCCTCCATCCATTCTTTGGAAGGAGATTGGATGTTGGAGCAGCACTTCCATAGGCTTAGTATGAAAACAGCTGAGTGACTATTCTATCTCTCCGGGCAGGAGAGCCTCCTGTCTGTCACAAGCTGCTGTGAAGTTATGGTTGCCAGCTCCGAGTTGGGAAATAACTGGAGATTTTTGGGGGGTGGAGCCTGTAGAAGGTGAGATTTGGGGAGGGGATGGACTTCAATGGGGGTATAATTCCATAGAGCCCACCTTCTAAACGAGCCATTTTCTCCAGGTGAACTGATCTCTGTTGCCTGGCGATCAATTGTAACAGCAGGAGATCTCCAGCCATGACCTGGAGGTTGGAAATCCTATATGAAGAAGAAGAAGGGTTGTTTTTTATATGCCGACTTTCTCTACCACTTAAGGGAGACTCAAACCGGCTCACAATCACCTTTCCTTCCCTCCCCACAGACACCCTGTGAGGTAGGTGGGGCTGAGAGAATTATAACAGAGCTGTAACTTGCCCAAAGGCACCCAGCTGGCTTTATGTGTAGGAGTGGGGAAAGAAATCCAGTTCACCAGATTAGCCTCCTCCACTCATGTGGAGGAGTGGGGAATCTAACCCAGTTCTCCAGATCAGAGTCCACTGCTCCAAACCACAACTCTTAACCACTACACCATGCTGGCTCTCCTACACCACGCTGGCTTTGGTAAACCTATTTTCTTTTCATTCTCTATTCTGAATAAAGTGACAGTGTCTTTACTTGAAGAAACCTGAGCACATTCCTGGGTGAGTGCATCTTAGAGGTAGTCCTCAAAACTTACCATGGTGGCTCTTCAGATCCAATTTTCAAATGACACAGCACAAAGACAGACAAAGTAGTTTAGAGCAGGCAGACACTGCCCCAAGATTGTAAATTGGTATAGTTTCTACAATTGATTTTTTAACAACGTAGTATTGGGGTGTAAATACCAGGTGTATTTTATAGTGGACCTAATGAGGTAAATGGATTGGTTTAAAGTATTTACTGATGCAAACATTAACGAAATGAGGTGGCGGACAGAAATGTGGAACAAACGTAACTTTTCCAACAGCAACTGGTCTCCAAAATGACCATTGTTGTAGGTTTTAATTCTCTGCTAGTATTCCCCAGAACTGCTTCTCTCCTCGCTTCCCCTCACACACAGATCACTTTGGTTACTGCTGTCATTACACAGATTAATCAGAGCTCGGTAGGACTTTTCAGCTAAGATTACATTTCTTTCTGCAGACCAATTTCCTAAAAGATGGGGTTAACTACTCATCGATTTTACTTCTCTCCTTTACTTTCTGGACAGTAACAAATAGGCAGCTTCTAATTTTGTTATGAAGTGAAGGTTCATAAAACTCACAATTATATTGCTCTGAAAATTCACTGTAGGCCTGAGGCGCTAACAGGAGAGTGTATTAGATTAGCCTCCCCTTTTGTAACTGTTCATTTGTATTATTGCTGTTGGTCACAGAGTTTTTAAGCCATCAGGAACACAAAATTCATTTTAATTGCTTTTGTTTTGCTTTTCTGTTGTTTTCCCACCCCCTTGGTGTGATGTGAATCAATTTTGCCATCATAAAGTTGGCAATCAAAGAGGGAATATCCATTACTTTAGTTTACCAAGAATCATTATTCTTCCAAGACTATAAAGCATTGTTGCTAGTAAAACAGCTTTGATTTAGGAAGAGTAAATAGTAATAAATCTTTTATATTTACTCAGGTAACAAAATATTAAAGTAGCTTTTTTCATTCTTTTCGGCATGATGTAGATAGAAATCTGGGAAGGATGAAAATGGTAACTGGTTTTCTTGATATTTAGTATTTATATTAGTTCCATTATTTTTTGCAATTTTGGCCAATGCCAGACTCGATACAGCAGCAGTCATGTGCAAGGGGATGCTGTGCGTGACTAATACCATACAGATACTTAGATTGAATTTCACATTCATGCTGGCATTTGTGATACAGATATGCATTTGCCTCAGCATTTAAGGATCAGCCATCCTGGGAGAACAGTCAGGTTGCTTAGAACAGAGACCTAGGGGGACAAAATTCTGGGCATCTTGCTCCCCAAGACCCTACGGAGCTGGGTAAGAAACATGATTTGCTTTGCTTTCTTGTATGTTTCAGCTGGGCCTGAATAATGTGAACGAGGGCAGAGGAAATCTTTTCTCCCTAGCCTTGACAGCAAACTGGCTATTCATGCTGATGGGAATGATGGAACTGTGACCATGCTGAGAGGAGAGAAATGTATGGTCTCTTTTGATTGCTTATATATTTTGCCATATATTTCTTGCCTCTTTTCTCAACAGCTGCCAGTGGAGAATTCTTGCATTGCTCTTGGTTGGTCATTATCTGGAACATGTATGAAGTTCTGGAAAATGTGAACATTATAAAGAAATAAGTATTTTAAAAATGATTGTCACTATGACAATCGTCATATGACAATTGTCATCTCCTATATAGTCTCAGGTGGGGTTATTTCTCGCCTCTTTTCTCAACAGCTGCAAGTGAACAAAAGAACATAAGAAAAGCCATGCTGGATCAGACCAAGGCCCATCAAGTCCAGCAGTCTGTTCACACAGTTGACATGGGCAGAGAAATAGTTGAGAAGCACCTGGCTGCACTGGATGAGTACAAATTCCCCAAGCCAAATGATATGCTCAAGGAACTTTCTAGACAGTTTGCAGAGCCTTTGTCTATCATCTTCCAGACCTCTTGGAGGATTGGAGGTGCCTAACAAGACTGGAAGATGGTGAATGGTACCCAATTTTTAAAAAAGGGAGGAAGGATGACCCAGGAAACTATAGGCCATTCAGTTTGACCTCTGTCCCAGGGAAGATACTGGAGCAGACTTTAAGGAGGTCAATCTACAAGCATCTGAAAGACAACTTGGTGATTCAGGGAAGTCAGCATGGATTTGTTCCCAACAGGTCCTGCTAAATCAACCTTGTTTCCTTCTTTGATCAAATGACGAGTTTACTGGATAGAGGGAATGCTGTCGATGTTGTTTACCTGAATTTCAATAAAGCTTTTGACAGGGTTCCCCATGATATTCTGATGGGTAAACTAGAGGACTGTGGACTAGACTCTAGGATAGTTAGATGGATAGGGAACAGGTTGAAGAACTGCACTCAAAAAGTAGTTGTCAATGGCATTTGAATGGAGAGAGTTGTCCAATGGGGTGCCAGAGGGCTTGGTTCTGGGCCGGGTACTTTTCAATATTTTTATAAATGTTCTGGATGAGGGGGTAGAGGGACTACTCATTAAATTGCATATGACACCAAACTGGGGGAAGCAGTGAACACACCAGAAGACAGAGATAGAATTCAATGAGATCTGAACACACTTGAAAAGTGGGCAGATGTGAACAAGATGCACTTCAACAAGGATAAGTGCTGAGTTCTACATCTGGGTAACAAAAATGAAGAACTCACATACTGGATGGTATGTGACTAGACTGTATTTGCTGCATAGCTTCAAGGGACTCTGCTTGCACGAACCCCAAAGTTTGGTAAAGTTTAGGACTGGGGGTCTGATTTTATGGGGTCTGGAAGGGGTCACCCCCTCCTCCATATAGAAGTATGGTAAAGTTTACAGTGTTTCTCTATGGAGGGGGGCTGACCCCTTCCAGACCGCGTAAAATAGGACCCCATAACCCAATCTTCACCAAACTTCAGGGTTCATGCAAGGAGAGTCCCTTGAAGCTACCCTGAAAATTGGGGAACTCCAAAAATGCCCCCACAGGAGCTTTGAAAAAATCCCACAGACAATAATGGACCCATTTTTTTTTTGGTAAACCCTGAAATAAAGCCGAAATGCAAATTTACCAGTATGGGTATTTACCTTTTCCCATGTTTATCGAAAAAAATCGGGCCCAATAAACCCAAACCAGAAATTTACCACATTTTTTTGCACAAACCTATTTGTGAGGTTTCTATCATGTACTGCATGCTTCAATAGCACTAGCATGAGCAAATGCTCAAAGAAGAAATGAAGAGGGAAGGAGTGAGAATATGATCTTGACCTCCAGACACTGACTAAAACTTGTGCATACAGGCTTACACAGCAAATGTTTAGGCTCTGAAGGTTGATCCGTGGGTTGCAGATTGTACATTATTATTTTATTTACTTTAGCATATATCTCGCTTTTTCCCCACATGGGTACCAAGAGTTCCTACATGCATTACAACAAATGGGCATGGAACCCTGTGTATCAACAGTTGAGACAGATAAAACTGTAAAATGGGCTACACCAGCAGAAATAAAAACAACTGCAAAATGCAAAAAGTACACAGTGTTTTGAATGCAATTTAGCAGGATGATCCTGATGAGTTTCGCATCAAAGCGCTTCCTCAGGGGATCAAATTACCCTTTTCCTCAGGGTAAAGTTTGATCCCCTGAGGAAGCGCTTTGACATAAAATGCATCAGGGTCATCCTATTAAATTGTGTTCAAGGCTCTTTGTGCACCGTTTGCATTTTTGCATTTTGCAATTGTTACCAATTGAGGCAGGGCCAGTAGGCAAGATCTTGTGTCCTCCATCCAGTTCCACATTCTTTGAATGTCATCAGAGGGCAACAGAGTGTAAAATTAACAAATGGCTTTATAGAACTCAACCAGGCCTAAAAGGGTGCATGAACATTTAAGTCCCCAAAGGGAAGCCAATTCCATTTTCATGAGAAGTAATTACTGCAGCTTAAGATCAAACTAAATGAAAGTTACCCATACATACTTTGGAAAAGAATATCAAATATGGGATTAAGCCATTCTGAGCTCTTCCCTAATATCCTACTTTAAGGAGATCTTTTCCAGTTGGGGCATGTTAAGTGGGAGATATATGCTTCAATCACAAACTCTCTGAATGTCCTTTCAGCTTGGTTTAGCAGAGAGATGAGATAGCATGGGTATTTTTATAAAGACCCATGACAGAAAGCAAGAGCTGCTCTCAGTAAAATTTATGGATTCATATTGGGGAGGGGCTATGGTTCAGTGGAAGAGCCTCTGCCTTGCATGTAGAAGGTCCTTGGTTCAATCCCCAACATTGTTGGGGCACTGGGTAACACAAGTAACAGGCACTGGGTTATGTGGAAGTCCTTGACCTGAGACCGTAGAGAGTCACTGCCAGTCTGAGTGGACAATACTGACCTTGGTGGACTGATGATCTGATTCAGTATAAGGCAGCTGTGGCTCAGGGGTAGAGCATCTGCTTGGCATGCAGAAGGTCCCAGGTTCAATACCCAGCATCTCCAGTTAGAAGGGTTTAGGCAAGTAGGTGATATGAAAGACCTCTGCCTGAGACCCTGGAGAGCCGCTGCCGGTCTGAGTAGACAATACTGACTTTGATGGACTAAGGGTCTGATTACGTATAAGGCAGCTTCGTGTGTTCATGTGTTCATGTTACTGATTTGTAACTATTATTGCTATAACAATATATACATTAAGGTACTGCACAATCTAAAGATTGAGCTAGTTCAGCTTTGTGACAAATTATTAGGTAGCCTGCTGTGTCAACCTTAGTGCTGCTCCACACAACCTTCCTCACAATATGAGGATAATAATATTGACCCTACCTTATAGGCTCTGTGTTAAGGATGACTGAAGCAATGTATCTGAAGTGCCTTCAATAGTGCTATTCAACTCTTACATTGTATAATTATCCATATACCATGTGAAATAATTTCATGTATAGGCCTTTTCCGCACAAATGGTTTACAACGTTTCATGCCGTCAAAAGCTACACTTTAGTTTTTGATTTCCACACTTTTTTTCAGTTTGATGTCGGAATTTTTTTTTTTGGATAATTTTTCCTCCACAGTTTTCCTGAACACTTGCCGTGATTTTTTTCTCGGTTTCCTAGCCAGCTTTCCTTGAGCATACGAACATCTTCAAATGTTCTTTATTTCTCTACCCTGTAAGGAAATGGGTTGCCAATCTCCTGGACTGGTCATGGCAACCCAAACAGATGCGTGCCACCACTGTTCCATATGTGCGCCAAGCCCCAAATGCAATGGAAAAGGCTCCCGCGACAACCAGTGAAACTGACAAGGAGGAAGCACGGATGGAGAAGCCTCTCGGAGACACTTCCGGTGCTGAGCTGGGCTGAGTGCTGCGTCTTCCCAGGGGCTCCTGGGGAGTATCCAAGTTTGCGTGTGATTTGGGGTGTTTTATTGCACCCCAACCCAGCCCTTGCAAGTGGGCTGAGAGGCAGGAATTCCCTGCAGCCATATATGCGGTTTGACCTCCTGAATACTCTGAGGTAGCTTTAATAAGCCCCCCGGAGTTTCAGACGTTTGGTCCCGTGGGCACGAAGGGATTGAAATCGCCAGCGCGCAACTTCGGCTTTAGACTCTACCCTCCAGCACCCTATAAACATCATAAGGACTACATTAAGATTAAAGCCTCACCTCCGGGCGCCCAAGTGAGTAGATAAGAATCCTTCGTCTTTCACTGGCGTCATCGAATAACAGGGGGTTGAAGAAAATATTCCTGGTAACCGTTTTTCTCCCTTAATTGAACTGGATGATTTTGTTGTATGAGATCCATCAGATAAAGCAGCAGGAGCCTTATCAAACTGATTAACTTAAATTAAAACAACGAGCTTGAATGATTGATGTAAGATCTGCCAATCAGACGCGTTCTTAAAGGAAGGGGAGGGAGGAACTTTTGAGAAGTTACATGAGGAAAAAAAGGTCCTCCAGCCACGTGTACAACAAAGAGGATCCTTTGACCGGAAGACTCTGTGCTTTACCTCTCCACTGCTCTACAAATCAACAGGAAGAAGGTCGTAAGACCGGAAATTCGTCTTACTCGTGTTACACCAAAACCACTCCTGAAGGTAATAACCATAGAGAAGAGACGATAGAAGGTCTACGATTAGGTAATCCCTGGAATACTTCCTGGCTCAGCCGATCTAGAGCGTCTGGTAAAACTCGTTGGTATTTTTAACTTTAAAAAGTTTTTTTAAGTTTAAATACTTATTTTTTCAACCCGAAAAAGATATTAAGTTGGACAATAAAGTATTCTCTATTAACTACATGCTGGACTCCTGCTAGATGACCATCAAATTTTTAATAAAGTTACATACTCTGGAGCCTCTCCCTGATCTGGCTAAATACATAGCCCTGCTCTTATGAAATCAAAGGGAATTCTACTGAATTCAATCATGGAAAAAAAAGTACAGGACATGTTTGCTAAATATTCTGAGGCGACAATTAAACAATTAAAACAGATTTCTACACAGATGGCTCAATTGATTTCAGTGATGACGACTCTTGACCAATCATCACTGGTATGTAATCAGAAGTTGAATCTGGTTACAGAAGACATAAAAGTCTTGAAAATTCAAATGATGACTACAAATAAGGACATACAAGCAATGGATTCTTCTGCCCAAAAAGTCACGGAAGAATATCAGGATATAAAGAAGAAGACAGAAGTTCAAGAAAGTAACCAGCCGGCGACAAAGAGACCAGACATACAAGAAATGGACTTTTCATTTAAAAAAGACATGGAAGGACGTGTGGATACAAGGAAGAAGAGAGCAGAGCAAGGAACACAGATTGAAGCCACGATGGGGATTAAGCCCAGAAAGAATTATTTTTGGATATGCACCTTGCCTGAGGAAATGAGAGAAAACAAAGAAATCTTGTTCCCATACCTGACTGACTTATTTCAGTTACAGAAGGAAGTATTAGACCATGGTTAAAGGATTGACTTAAATATGATTGCTGGATTGGAAGGCTTTGACAGTGTGGACGGGTGGCATGGCTATTTTAAATTTATGTTAAATGGAAAGGGACAAAGGTTTCAGAATAAAGGGATTAAATCATTTTAACGCTAGAACTGGTGGAGTTGGAGAAACTGGGGAAAAGGGGAGTATTGAAGGAATCATTGTGATAATGTACAAGATCTGGGAATAATGGAAGGCTACTTTTTATTTTGATCCAGAATCTAAAACTTTATAAAACATGAGAATGAAATTAATGCTAGGATCAGTATATGTTAACGAAGGCTAATAATACTTTATTAAGAGGTAGATGGAGGTGATGGGGAAGTTGTCATATTTTTTATGTTTAATGGTAATTAAGACAACAATCAATATAATTGCGATTGTGATATTATTTTTATGCTGTTGTCAAAATTATGGAGAATTTATAGCTTTAAAAAATCAATAAAAATTTATAAAAAAAAAAAAGAGAAGCCTCTCGGAGAGAACCAGAGGAACTCCATTTTCTCTGACCCAGCCTCCAGTAAGCTGTCATTCTGCGAGACATGTCCAGGCACGCATGTAGTCCTTCCCCCCCCCTCGCCTCCTTCATCAGCATGATTAATAGCCCATCAGAGACCATCAAGAAGGATCGTTCCCCCTGCAATGCAAAATGAAGCATCCCGGAGACAGATACTAGCGGCTTTGTGTACAATCATTAAACCCATCTGCCAGAAACTCCTGATTCTCCTGGAATTGCGCAAATCAATGGAAATAGGATAGTTTATGCAAATTGCCCATTGCCTCACCCCGGGAGCCGACCATTAGGGACTTTGTAACCTTTTGTCACACGGGAACCACAAAGGGGTAATCCAATCACCCCACCCCCAGAGAACAGTATATCTGGGATCCACACTATCCATACCCTACCTTAGGTCTTTCCCTGGCATTCTTGCCGTCACTCTGTGAGTTGGGTTTTGTGCAGCCTGGCCACGCTTCCCTCCCACCTCACTGGCCGAGTTCACGGGAACCCCTATTCCTTGCCCCTCTTTTCCAGTACCTTAGCCTACGGAACTCAGGACAACTCCATTCCAAGACAGGTGAAGTATTTCCCATCATCGTAAGCCTGCCACATTGGCAAAAGTCTCTTCTTACCACCTTTTGCTCCTAGACTCTTTGTATGTTTGTATTGCCACACTGAATGCTTGAATTACATAAACTCTCTTAATTTGGAATCTCTTGTCTCTGTCATTATTCTAAGGTCACTGATTCCGGCTTTGTATACATTGGTTGTAATCCCGCTATATAAATATTATAGTTATCGTATGCACACTAATTCCCCAAGAAAGCGCAGTTTGGCTAACAACCCCACCAAACACCCTTCCCTCGTTCACACCCACTGTTTTGCTCAGCTCCCCTCCTTTCCCTTCCTCCACCCATTTCTACCCCTGAATTTAAAAAAAAATGACATGAGATTAGTATTAAGATGGATTGCTGAATGGAATAAACACCTTTGTCAATTTTACTTTCCTGGCTCTTTGAGCCTGGTAAATTTCAGTCACCCTGGATCAAATGTACACATTAACCTTCCCTGCTTTTGCATTCCCCTAGGCTGTAATTCTGCTACTCTGAGCTTCTTGTTACATGCTGGGAGAGCCAGACTATTAATTCTGAGAAGTTCATAATGTTGCTTGATGAAACCCTTCAAGCGGGGGGGGGGGGGATGAATACATTGGAGTGCATTGTGAACTTTATAGTAGTTTGATAGTTTAATAGTTCGATAGTGCCTGAGTGCAAAGCAAAGTGGATGAATGCACTGGGCCTCTAATTGTTTTTTTTTTTTTTTTTTTTGAGGGGGGGAGGATGGTATCATGGTGGATTATGCTTCAGTTTGGGGTATCCATTTTGAGTGCAAACTTTTCCAACTCCATAATGGCGAATGAGACAAATGTGCATCAATTCCCTGGTTGCAATAGAGTTTCCCATCTAATGGTAGGTTGCATCTGCAGAAACACACACACAAAAAATAGGGGTAAGTGGGGGGGCATGCAGCAAAATTGTTCATGATGCCATGAATAATGTTACCCCCCCCCCATACACACACATATATACCAGAAAACATCATTTTTGGGGGGAAATGTGCAGACAGGATAAAAATGACTAAAAAGTGAACAAGAAAACAGAAAACAACACTGTAAAAGGAGGTCTGCGGACAAAAATCATGGAATATGATTCCAAGCCTTGCAGGTTAATCATGTGAAAAATCTCAGGTAAGTGATGCATGTGGAAAAGGCTGGTGTCTCATACACAAATTGAAGTCCTGGGGGAGGGGGAATGGGGAAATTCGGAAGAAAGTTTTTTTTCCCCCAAGGGATTTTTTCCAATTTCTAAGTTGGAAAATTTAGGAGAGCACACAATAAAAAACTCCTGTGAAATATTTTTCTCTTTTAGAATGAATGAAATGCTTCTCAATGCAAGGTTTTTCGCACTAAAAATGTATAGCACGAGAAAGTCCTCAGACTTTTTCAATGTTTCACTTGAAAATGTGGGGAAATCCTAGGAAGCACTGGGGAAGGGGGGCAGACCTCTTTGGAAATATTTTCCTTTTTGAGTGAGAAAAACCATTACTTCAAAAGAATTTTACTGATTCCAAAAGTTATTTAATGTTCATTATTTGTATTTTATTTTTATGTTATTGATTTTGAGACCTTTGGTCAGAGGATCATGGTAATACGGGAAAGGAAAGGATGTATAGCCTGAAAAAGACTGAGGACTTTCCAAAGGAAAATTTGGGGCATTTGGAGGAACACTAAAAATCTCCTATGATTTTCTTTCCTTTTGGAATTAGTGAAATGAAGGACTATGTTCACTCAAAATGTGTAGTGGGAAAATTTTGATTTAAGAAAATCTACAGCATTAAATAATAAGTGGAAACCCACAAAGACTTGTGGGAGGCATCTCATACCCCCCCTCCCTGGTTATTTCCTCTTTCCCATTCATAAAAGCCCCCATAGCCTTTCCTTTTCCTGCTTCCTTCTCTCCTTCCCATCCAACAGCCATTTACCTCTCTGTCGTCATCTTTCCCTCTCTTCTCTGGCAGCCTCTACCTAGGAAAATTATGGCCCAATTGTGTGCTGCTGACTACTGGCCCAGTTCCACTTGCATGTTAGGGAACCCTCAAGGACTTGTGGCAGGGGCACCTCACTTTCCCCTGTATTCCACTCCCCACACTATTTCCTCTTTCCACCCTCCTGGTAACCCCCACATCCTCTCCTCTTCCCCTTCCTTATTCTCACCTTCTCTGCCATTCACTAATCTAACTTTTATCTGCAGCTTTTGCCCTCTCTCCTTCTGATCATTTTTCTCCCCCCTGCAAGATAGGCCAATAAGACACTTTTTTATCCATTCAGATTATTATGTGTCACACTGGTTTGAGAAAGAGATGAAAAAGTCAACCACAAGTTATGTCAAAATGATAATCGAAGGTATGCAACAGTTAGAGCTCTGTACACTCCCCTCATGAAGATTAGAAATCATTCCAGGTGCAGATATGTATCTTGGATTTAAGAGCTGTATATGTCTACAGCATTCCCACCTTGTTTGTAAAGCATTTCACTCATTCTAAAAGAAAGAATATTTCATACGAGTTGTTTTTTTGCAGTACTCCCCAGAATTTCCGGTTTTTCCATCAGAAATATTGAAAAAAAAGGCCTAGGAAATAAATTGTGTTTTTCCAGAATTTGTCTACTTCCTCCCCCTGGCTTTCACATCTTTAGTTGGCAACTATATCTGCAATCCATTTTCTACATTGCATATGTACATCATGCCTTCCTTTTTTTGTCTGCATTGTCTTCTAATTTTGTAATCTTACTCCTGTTGCATTGTTCATGGGAAACATTATGCTGTCTGACAGCACTGTTTTTTATTTTACTTTAAATGTGGGAATGATAATCTCACACGAGTCTGTCTAAACATGATTTTCACACTCTTCTGTACATTTATCTCCATTTCCATAGAGGGAATTATCTTTGTGTAATGGTGCAATGTTCAACGTGGTAGCCTCGGTTCCACCTTCCATCTTACATTCAATAAGAAAACACATATGAACCTTTTTTATGTATAGTTTAGAAGGACAGTGAAGCCCAAAAGGAAAGCTTCCTTTTTCTTGTCTTCCTGCCACTAATTTTGTTTCTCCGTGAATATATATTTGGCAGAACTGTATGCTTTTCCTTGCTTAATCTTGTCATGTGGTTATAAAATATCACTGTAAACATTCTCTTTTCTCTTTTAAAAAAATAGAATAGAAAACAGCATGAAAAAAATTATCTTCGCTTCTTGCTTCAGGAGTTACCTGAAAATAGTCTAGAATGGTGATTGCCTATTCTAATGTATTTATCTAATTCCGGTCACATTTTCAAGGTCTTTGCATCGTATTAGTAATTCCTGTACTCTTGCTTTGTGCTTTGCATCTCCAAGTGCCTTTCACAATAAATTGCTAGGATCTCCCATGCCTTTACACACCACTTGTTTATTACACCCCACCCTTTTTTAATGATCAGTGTTAAACACAAAATGATACAGGATGGGCAGTAAAACAGGAGGATTAAAAAGTCAATAAGCAGAACTGGTATGTTTTGAGCATATGTGCCTGTGTTTATGAGCTTTAACAGACACACAGTGCTCTGGCATAAAAAATGGCATACGTCAGCCTTTCCAGTTGTAATGCAGAAGGACTTGCCAAGAATTTCTGCGTGTGTTGCCACCAAAATTTCATCAATAGCTAAATTCAATGTTAATTTAGTTGTTGAAACACTTGGGAAGATTTTGAGATGGGGATGTGTCTGACCTCAGAAATTATCTCATTTCCCGTCATCAGTGTAGAAATCCCCATCTCTAGAGCATTATTTGAATGTCATGTCGCTTCTGGGATTGACTGCCACTTCCTGCCCCTTTTCTACCACCACAACCCTTAGCAGCTGTGGGCAGATAAGTGTGGCAGTGGACAAATGCCACCCAGGGGCAGGCAGCTGGTAAGCCTATGTAGACAACATGTGTGCTTCAGGGATGTTAAGACTACCAATTCTTAATCTGCCAGGCTGGCAACTAATCATAATGCTATACTTTGGCACGATGGTAGTTATGAACAGCAGCTGTGAAAAGAAAGATCAGAATTCCTGTACAAAATTAAAAGGAGGTGACTCCATGCTATCAATGAGTTTTGAAAAAGAACCGCGACAGTAAGGAAAAAACATTTGTGCTCTTCAGTTAGTTAACTTGCATACCATAAAAGAATCAAGGCGCTTGATTACTGATATGAAAAAAAGATACTCCGGGGGTTAAAAACATATAAAGGAAACCTTCTGGTTAGATTTGGGAAAATGAAATCCCCATGCAAAGCTTGGTAATTTAAATCATGAAATGCTAGATACAAAGGCTATAAGTGGCTTCTGGAACATTTCCTGCTGTTCTTGTTGTTGCAGTAGCCAGGGAATTGCAAAAATGTTGCAATTTTTCAATTCCACTAATTTATTTGTAATTAAATTAACTGCTTCAAGCTGGTTGCCTCCTCCAGTGCAGAATGCATAAAGCATAAAGTATAAGGCGAGGTAAATGTGCAGATGAGTCATCGACTGCAGAAGGGGAGTGGTTATGTGTATCCGTGTACATTAAAGCCCCCATTATACAAATGTTAATTTAGAATTAGTCTAGTAAAATGGTTTGGGTTTTGAGCTATAAAATGGAAGCCCCAAGTCAAATCTCAACTCTGCCACAAGAATACCCTAGGTTCCTGGGGGGGGGGCATCTATAATACGAGGGTAATAATACTGAGTTGATAGCTGTGTTATTAATGTAAGCTTTAGCTAGACCGAACACTCAAAATGCTGTCAAGCACCCCCCATGAAGACACAGGACACCAATCTATGGGTTAAATTGGATTTTATTTAGTTTATCTCTCTCCCGTTAGTATATGTTACCACTAGTAGGCATCCTCAGCTGGACGTCAGGATTTTGGACAATCCCACCCCACCTCCAAACTTAGGAACATAATTACTTCTGGCTTTGACTATCCTATCCTGCTAAGAAGGGTAGAAACCCTATGCTGGGAGGTTCCAAGATTTATTACCCTCCCCGCATGCGGCACAGCAATTAAGGATCCAACTGAGGTTGCTCAGCATCAAGGGATTCTCCTCCCCCTGACTGTACAGCCAGTGAGTGACTAGTTTGAGAAGATCTCCCTTCATTTTTAGATGCCACAGGTGCTTGTCAGTTATTCCAACCTACATGATAGCAACCCACACTATTCCTGCCATAACCCTTAAATAGGGCTTTTCCAGTCCATAAAGACCAGGCCTAATTAAAACAACCCTTGAAGAAAACATGGAACAGGCAAAAAGGGGAGGGAAAAGAACACCACAAAATTCTTGCTCAAGCCTGAACAGCAACCAGCTAGCACCATACTGATTGTTAGAAGGTGACCTGCTGGGACCCTAGCTGCAACAAAAGCAGCCAATAGTTGGAGCTGCCTTATGTAGTTGCATCATGAGAGCCAGCATGGTGTAATGGTTAAGAGCGGTGGTTTGGAGTGGTGGACTCTCATCTGGAGAATCGGGTTTGATTCCCCACTCCTCCACATGAGTGGTGGAGGCTAATCTGGTGAACTGGATTTGTTTCCCCACTCCTATACACGAAGCTAGCTGGGTGACCTTGGGCAGTTTACAGCTCTGTTAGAGCTCTCTCAGCCCCACCCACCTCACAGGGTATCTGTTGTGGGAAGGGGAAGGGAAGGTGATTGTAAGCCAGTTTGAGTCTCCCTTAAGTGGTAGAGAAAGTCGGCATATAAAAACCAACTCTTCTTCTCCTGCCTACTGGCTGGGTCATATCAGTTACTTAGCCTGGACCTGTCACCAGTGAAGGGTCAAAATGCCATCTGCTTTCATTCGAATGAGGATCAGAATTCCAGCTGACCTTTTAGGCTTATGTGTTCCTGCTGATTCATGCCCATTCCATTTTAGCTCCTTTAAAAAAAAAAACTTTGTTAAAAATTTTTAGCCAATAAAATACAAACCCTTCCCTCAAGCAATTCAGTTAAATATCCAATAGGTCTCATCCTAATGGTGACCATACTATTAAATAAAGGCATCATGGGAAGACAATGTGACCACTGGTATGGTTGCCATCCTCCAGGTGGGGAGTGGAGTTCTCCTGGAATTAAAATTGGTTTCTTGACTGCAAATATCAGTTCCCCTGGAGAAAATGGCAGCTTTGGATGGCAGGCATCACGTCCCTCCCCTCTCCAAACTTCACCCTTCCCAGGCTCCACCCCCAAATCTCCAGGAATTTCCCAACCCGGAGCTGGCAACCCTAACTGCGTGTCATTATGGTGGGACTGTCTGATTGCCACTGTCACAGTCACATCATACAGTACCAAAGGATGGAAGGACTGGTGCTATATGAAGCTCATGAATAAAGGAGTTCCATAACTCCAGTGCCGACACAGAGAAGGCCCTGTTATATGAAACCGGCAGCTGAAACTCCAGCACCTGCATCATGCAGATCAGAGCCCTCCAGATGATCTGAACATACCAATAAGGTCATATTGAAGCAGATGATGCTTCAGGTACACCGGCGCCACTCTGTTTAGGGCTTTAAAAGTCAAAAAAGTGATTTGAATTGGGCCTGAAAACCAACTGATGTAACAAGGTCAAAGTGGCTCACCTCACAAAACCATTGGGTAGCCAAGTCTTAAACTTTGCAAAGGCAGCCCCAAGTAGAGCATATTATACCAAATCATTATGGATGTCATCAGGGCAAGTGTAACTGTGACCAGGGTCAGACTCTGCCAGAAAGGATACAGTTTGTATATCAGCTTATGCTTTCTCTCCTGCCCCCATTACTCATGTTCATGTGTACTACAAAATCTTGATGTGATGCTCTGATAATTACCAGCCGCAATATTTCTGAACAAAGCCATTTTGGGGTCCTGAACTAAAATGACAGAGTTGAACCATTTTGTTATGTTCTTAAAATATATTGGCCCCACTCAAAAATTGTTGGACTGTGTATATAATGCCTTGTATTATTCAAAAACAAAAAACAAAGTTCTAGAAAAAGGTACATTACATTGATGCCACTTGTTCAAGCCAGACAATTTTTGCATGTTGGTGCTTTGTTTCAAAACAGCTTCTTTTGTTTAAACTGAAAATCGATTGACTGCTGTCCTTCTGGAAGGCAGCAGGTGAAAAGAATTTACTGCTCAGATGATTGTGTTTTCTCTTACTAACACAATAGAACTTGTATTGTGCCAAAGAGAAGCAACTACACATCCAATTTGGTTTCCTTCAACTTTCCCAGGAAAAGTCAGTCCCAGTTATTGCTTCTGCGTTTTGATGCATAAAACAGTCTGTCTTGTTACTCCCATTTGGATTTCAGTGGAAAAAGCCATGGGTGGAAAGTGAACTTTGCTTTCATTAATATTCTGATCCTATGCACTCCACTTTCAAAAATCAGACATATATTCAAACAAGCAAAGCTCTGTTATGAACATCCTGTGATATCACACCCACACAGTCAATTTGTGCTAGAGGCTTTATCATGACTGCCACAAAGAACAGAAATAAGCTCTCCCTTTGTGTTTGTCTTCAGATATGCACACTTCATCTTTGAAAATGCCTAGGTTTGGGGGTGGGTAGTGAAAGAGCTACATTTTGCAAAGTGATTTGAACCCACCAGTCACCATATGGAGTAGGAGGTGAAGCAAATTCCAGGCAGATCTGATTCTCCCCCACCCCCATGAATAATAAAAAAAATAGTGGTAGATGATACCTTGGAGGATTTTCTCTCAGAGAGGCACAGCTGCTTCCACAACTGAAGGTGATGAGTACAGCAAAGAGCAACCATTTATCTCCCTCTTTTAAAAAATATGTATTTATTTTAAACATGTCTATACTGCCATTTCACCAATTTCAGAGTCCCCAAGGCAACAAATATTAAAATATTTTTAAAATTAAAACATTTCAAACATTGGAAATCATTTAAATAAAAAACACATAAAATGTTTAAAACAATAAATCACATAAACACATAAAAGCACGCACACAGGGAGGAGGGCTAATAAAAGCTGGTGAAGGAACGCCGCACAAAACAAGTCTTCACCCGCTGAAGGAAGGAAGAAAACAATAGAGGGAGACAGATGAAATTCCCTGGGGAGAGAGTTTTGGCCCCACAACTGAGAAGATGGTTTCTTGGGTTGCTACCTGTCTAGCCTCAGATGATCAGGTAGGTTCATATGGGAATAGGTAGTACATAAGGTGTACATAAGGAAAAGAGGAAGACCCAACAAGAGATGGACTGACTCAATAAAGGAAGCCCAGCACTCAATTTGCAAGATCTGAGTAAGGCTGTCAAAGATAGGACATTTTGGAGGACTTTCATTCATAGGGTCGCCATGAGTCGGAAGCAACTTGATGGCGCTTAACACACACACACACACAAGTTGTGCTGGCCCCAAGCCATATAGGGATTTAAAGGTCAATATCAACTGCTAGAATTTGGCCTGGAGACCCTATGATGCCTGCCAATCAGTGTTCTGACTGCAGAATTCTATAACAGCTGTAGATTTTGAACAGTAGCAGGATCCTCTGCTCCAGCAGCACCCCAAACTACAAACCTGCTCCTTTAGGGGGAGTACAACCCCATCCAGAACATGAAACAACCAAGTCCCTGGGTCAGACCTTCACCCCACCAGTAGCATGGCCTCTAGACATCTACTCATGGTTTCCACAACATCCTTGCGATCTGTTGGAAGTACAACATAGAACTGAGTGTCATCTACATAGTGGTGGCAATTTAGTCCAGATCATTGGATGGCCTCATCCAGCAGCTTCAAGTAGATGTTAAAAAGATGGTGGAACAAGATGAAACCTTGTCGAATCCCATAGGCTAGAGGCCAAGGGCCAAGCAGAAGCCCCCAACACCACATTCTCAAACCCACCTTTGAAGTAGGGCCGAAGCCACTGCAGAACAGTGCTTCCCAGTGCAAACCCCAAAAGGCAGTCCAGAAAGATACCATGGTTGATAGTGTTGAAAGCCATGGAGAGCTCTAGGAGAATTAACAGGGTCATACTCCCCCAGTCCAGCTTCCCGCACAGATCATCCACCAGGGTGACCAAGGCTGTTTCTGTCCCATAACCAGGCCTGAAACCAGATTGGAATTGATATAAATAAATAAATAAATAAATAAATAAATAAATAAATAATAAAGTTTTCACATTTTAGCCCGAAGATGGCACCCTAAGGTGAATGGATATGTGGGTGGGAATGGGACCGAGCCAGTAAGATCTGCCCTGATCTCCATACATCCATATGACTTTCTATACAGAATCTATGCAGGCGGGTACAAAGGTGTACCTATGAATGCAATCTGTACACTTATTTTTTAAAGCCACACATCACTTGGAGATAGCCTACATGCATACGATTATACAGAGTTTAGGATGAATGCATGAAGGTTGGAGGTGAGCTAGGAAGGTGATCCCAACTTCTTCCCTCCAAATATTTATTCTCCATAGATTTTTCTGAGTACAGGACTTGTGTTGAATTGTGAAGGGAAGTTCAATCTATATAATATTTAGTTAAAATATTTTAGGCTGCTTCTCCAGAGACCTGCATGGGCCAGAGCATAAACACAACCCATTAAGCACATAAGGCAGTCCTCAGGCTACAGCAGACCAATTGATGCACAATGTTTATATTTTACTAGACCACATGATTTACCCAGCCTTTCGGTTTTCAGTTATGATTATACTCAAAGCAGTCAGTGTTGATTTATATACTTTGCCTAGTTGGGAGACAACCCAGCTGGAACCCATTGGCATTCAAGTGACTTATCAGTGTTGGGCCACATTCCTATCCATGTAAATCAACAAAACTCCGTTGACTTTAATGGATCGGTGCCTAATGCAACATGCTGAAGACCTAGCCCAATTTGTTCTCTTGGCACGGCACATTTGCTGTACTATTTAGATAGAATGAAATATTCATTTTTGCACCGCCAAACTAAATTCAGAAGCGATTGCATGAGTTATGACATAATGAGTCATAAAGTGATGGAGAGACTAAGCAAAACAAAAGGGCTGCACCATCTGTTCTGCAGGATGAATTGGCTCTGGTGTTCACTCCTGTGTTTGCTATTCCCAGTGGAGAACCCAGAACACCTGCACCTGAACTTCTCTGATTCATTCTGTCCTTTTCAAGCCAAACACAACTCACAGATAATCTTGAATATCATATGTAATAGGTGCTGAGCAACCAGTTAGAGACACTGGATACAAATTCTGTACAATTTTAGTCTGGTTTTTTCCCCTAGGAATAATGTCCAATGGTTTATAAAGTGAGATCCAAGCTGCCTTAAGTTTGATTGCTGTTGATCCAGGAGGACACTGCATCTGGTCCAATTGAATCTCACACCACATCCAGTTCTGGAAAAGAATAGAATTGTAGATAGCACTAGACAGACCAGACAGAAGCTCTTGGTAGGCTTGAGACAGCCCCAATGATACCCTGGACCTGCCTGTGAAATCAAAGCACTGCTGTCACTTCGATCTTTTAATCTTAGAAATGTAATTGCATGTTCAGGAAAAGCACAGGAGGTTCAAGATGGAGGAGAGGAGAACAATCTTAGCTGCTTTAAGTCCCTATTGGGGAGAAAGGCAGGGTACGAATGAACAGATGGAGCTGCCTTTATATTAGATCATTGCCCCATCATGTTCAGTATTGTCTACTCAGACTGGCAGCAGCTCTCCAGAGTCTCAGGTGTAGGTCTGTCACATCATTCATCCTACCTGATCCTTTTAACTAGAGATGTCAGTGATTGAACCTGGGATCTTTTGTGTGCCAAGCAGATGCTGTACCATTGAGCCATGGCCCCTCCCCAGACAAAGTAAATGAAGTATGTATGAAGTAAATAAATGAATATAATGTATGGCATCAGAATGAAACTGAAGAAGTCCAATGTTTGAATGCTTCCTCATCTTTTTTTTAATCCTCCCTGCACAAAGAAAACTAGTAAGACACGAAAAAAGCTAGTTTGTCTTTGTTGTATGTTAGCCTTCCATGTGAAAAGAGAAATGTCATCTTCCATCTACATTCTAAAGTGGTATTGTTGTAGGAGATCATTTCCCACATCCCACCCCAAAATGGAGGTTTGGCCCTTATTAGCAAAGTCCTGTAATGAATAACCAAGAACTTATTAATTTCTGTAATGAATGAAATATTGTTAGATTTTTTGTTCAAAAGCAAGGGAATCATTTATTAAAAATTAGATGTGTCTTATATAAATCTTCTATTAGCAACAACCAATTAAAAAAATACTTTTCATCAAGTTATATGGTTTTACAATGTTTCCGTTGCTGGCTTTGGTTACCATTTTTGTCAGTTTATATAGATGAATTAGTACAAATTCAGATTTTTGGAATATTTTGAAAAATGTTTGCTCTAACTCTTCATTTTGCATTTTGGTTACGAATGCTTGTACTTCCTGAAGCAAACTTTTGATATTACTATATACATATTAATAGCAATTCATACCAGGAGGTGACACCACAAAAAATCAGTTCAAAATGTCATAACATAAGAAAAGCCATGCTGGATCAGACCAAGGCCCATCAAGTATAGCAGTCTGTTCACACAGTGGCCAACTAGGTGCCTCTAGGAAGCCCACAAACAAGACAACTGCAGCAGCATCCTGCCTGTGTTCCACAGCACCTAATATAATCGGCATTCTCCTCTGATATAGTAGAATAGATATGCAGCATTTTGACTAGTAGCTATGGATAGCCCTATCCTCCATGAACATGTCCACTCCCCTCTTAAAGCTTTCCAAGTTGGCAGCCATCACTACATCCTGGGGCAGGGAGTTCCAGTATTTAACTATGTGTTGCATGAAGAAACACACCTGGGGAGTGTTTAGATTATACCATTCTTAGGTGTTTAGCTTTTCATAAATTCTGTGTTTTCTTTCTTTGCAATTCCCATCTTCCCATCTTCAGTGTACACACAACAATGCAGGCTGTTTTTTAATCAGAAGAGGTCAGGTCAGCACTGAGTTTTACATTGTAATCAGGTATAGAAGATATATATGCCCTTTGCTTCAAAAATCTGAGGGGTTGTCAAGTATTTTGCTGAGGGAACAGCAAAACCAATTTGAGACAAACTACTTAAGTAGAAGAAACTATTCATTTGTTCCAAAATTCTCTGAAAGATCAAGGGCAAAACAAGGAATGTTGCAAGCAAATGATCAAATGTTGAGCTTGTCTCTGGTCAGCTCCCTCACTGTGTCCTTGAAAGGGTGATGATGCGGCAACTAGTGTGTATCATACTGAATCAGTGTGCTACAAAACTGTATTAAAACTGCTTGAATTTCGTAGCACCAGCATGAACTCTTGTGCCAGAAATCCCTTCTTCTGAAAACTGCAACACCCAGCATCACAGTTATAGTACATAGATACTGAGCTGTGTTTGCCTTGGTGGGTAATAAGTGTTGTAGGCATGACATGTCCTAATGTGCCAGAAGTAAAGATGCCATTTTCAAACTTGAGTTATTGCATAGCTGTTAATCATACTAAAAATAAAACACATTTTACTAGGATTGCTCTAGGAGATCTCCTGGAATTACAACTGATTTCCAAATTGTAGAGATCAGTCCCTCTGGAGCAAATGGCTTCATTGGAGGGTGGACTCTATGACATGATACCCCACTGAGGTCCCTCCTCTGCCCAAACCCTGCCCTCCCCAGGCTCCCTAAATCTTCAGAAATTTGCCAGCCCAGAGTTGTCAACCCTATACTTTACACCGACAACAAGGCTATATGTAGTTTAGAGCAAGGTGAAATAAAAACATGGAATGAGATTAAGGAGAGTAGAAACATTAGTTGGTTGACCTACAATCAAATGATTATGAAAATGCGACAAGATTGCTTACAACAGGGCAAGATAAGAAAGAATACTGAGTTTGAAGATTTAATTAGTAAAGATATGGATCATATTTTGGGGAAAATCTATAAACTTTTACTTAAATTTGAAACAGAACAAGAACAAATTATGATAAAATTGATGGAAAACTTTAAAAAGGAGAACTTTGCAGCAATGGGAAAGACTTTGGACAAAGTCAATCAAATTCACGGCAAGTAATAATCTACGTGAAAATTGGTACAAACAATTTTTCAGATGGTATATCACACCAGTGGACATCAAAAAATGAATGAATCTTATGATAGTCGGTGTTGGAAATATAAAGAGAAAGATGGAACATACTTTCATTTGTGGTGGACATGTAAAAAAGTTAAGAAATTCTGGGTACAAATTCATCAAGAAATGCAGAAAGTTTTAGGAATCAAATTCCCTCTGAACCCAGAAACTATGCTATTAGGAATTGAACCTGACAACTTGGATAGAAATCATGGACAATTATTTGGATATTTGACAACGGCAGCCAGATATAGTACTGGCAGCATCTTGGAAACAGGAAGATATCCCGGACTTGGAAAAATGGCATCAAAAATGGATGAATTTGCGGTGATGGCCAGACTGACCAGTTTGATAAAAGAGAAGACGACTGAAGACTTCCAAAAAAAAAAAAAAATGGGAATGCTATTTTGAATATGTTAAACAGAAAAGATAGATTGTTAGAGATAAAGATTAGTTTATAAAACCTATTATATAGGATAGAAGGGAATTTTTTTTTTTAAAAAAACGTAGATTTTAAGAATAATGTATAGGATATTTGAAATGAAGAGATAAACTCCCCGAAGGAGTACAAACGGTGTGAATGTGTGTATATGTAATTTGTGTTTTTTTTAATTGAAAATGTTAATAAAATATCTTTTTAAAAAAACAAGGCTATATGTGGTGTATGCATGGATTTCATGTTGTGTAAAGTGCATCTTACCAGGATGCTACTGTTACAGGTCCTAAGTCAAGTTCAGTTTAAGCTGGGGGACTTCACATTTCTCATTGACTTGAAAATGCCCCATTTGATGTTGTGTTTTCCTTGTGCAAATTGTACCCATGATTTTTTCACGCCATTTACTATTACCTCCCACTGAATTTTTCTCAAACTCAGTTTTCAACGTGGTTCATGGATCAATAAGCTGGCATTATATGTACGCTATATGTAAAAAATTGTGTTCTTATTAGTACAGCGTAAGTTGCATATAAGAACTGTTCAACATGTGTAGACAATATATTGGAAAACCAATAACAAAATGCAGAGAATGGAAATGTATGTGCATGACATGAGCTGGAAAAGGTATAAGAAATCTAAGAAAGGGAATGATGACCATCAGATAGATAGAAAAGGTAAGTTTGAGGGAGTATTTTAGGGCAGTAACTTTAGTCAGATGTGCTTATTTTTTCTCACTGAAATCATGAAGGAAAGGGTTTTTACTTGGAGACAGTCAAATTTTGCAGTCTAAAAATAAAATGTAAATCACACAAACAGGAATACTTGTACATTCAATTTTCTGCAATACAGTTGAAGTTTAATGGGAAAGTTTACAATCATCGATCAAGATATGTCACTAAAACATTGCTAACAGCAAGAATTCAGAATTAAATGGGGCTAGAAGAGATCAGGGTGTCCATATGGACATCTGTTTGCCAACACAGATCTGATGGAAAATTGCTTGTCAGAGAGAGATGACAATGATAGCAGCCAAAGGATTAAACAGAGTCAGTCATAAAGGGTGGAATTTATTAAAAAGCTGAGCTGAGGCTTCAGCTGGTTATCAAAACAAAAAAAGTACATGGCCTTGCAAGGTGCTGGAAGCATCATAATTAGGAGATTTAATTAAGTGCATCATTCATATGAAGAACGTCCATGATCCTCAAATTGCCCATGCAAAATTAGTATGAATGAGGCCAAGTGCCTTGAAGAGTCTGGCCATATCTAGAAAAACAAGTTATTGGTGATGCTGTTTAATGGGTGATTACTGGGGCATTTATGTTTATCTTCTGCTATTCTGTCCAGAATTTCTGAGGCATTTGCTTGGAGCTGCAGTGGTTGTTCATCTGACCAGTTCTTTACTCACTTAGCTTCAACAATAGTTCTTCCAAGACCATTCACTAGGTCCTGCGTTTCCATTCCATGGTGTCAGTAAAGTTAATGAAAGATTAAATGTCGTTATGCCAACAAAATGCATTTCTGATCAGATCTGGCCTGACAATTACCATTTTTTTCCTAGAATATATGCACATGTGAACCAACTTTCATCAAAACAATGGAATCTCATTGCACCCGAAACATGTAAATCTTGTGCCAGAAAAAAAAGACGGACATACAGTTAGAAAACCATCTATCGACATTTGAATAACATAAAGAAAAATTATGCTTGCAAGAACTTTTAGGAATCTTATTGATAGGCAGTTTTGAAAAGTTTTAGTTCAATGTTAAAGACTGCTGGGAAGTCACAAAACAAGCCTGATGGATGTTTTCCAGTTGCCTCCTAAGCAAGTTACTGCCCCTTAAAATATATATTGATAATCCATTAGTGAAACTAAAATATTACATTATGAGGTGAAATCTCAGATGAGTCATAGGAGAATATCTCTAAATTGGGCAACAATATGGCAAATGAAGTTAAAGGTAAGAAAGTGCAAGGTGATGTTCATCAGAATAAAACATCCTAACTTTAAATATATGCTGATGGGGTCTAGCTAACCGAGACTGAAAGAAATCTAGGGGTTGTAGTGGACAGCTCAATGAAAATATCAACTCAGTGTTTAGCACAATTCTATGCACAATCTGTATCTCAAAAAGGACATTGCAGAGCTGGAAAATGTGGAGAAAAGGGAAATCTAAATGATAAAGGGATTGTAGCACCTTTCTTGTAAAGAAAGGCAAGAGTCTCTGACTTTTCAGTTTGGGGGCAGTGGGTAAGGGGGGACATACCATAGAATTGTAAAATTATGCATGGAGAGAGTGGATATCGATAACTTTTTTTTCTCCCTCTACTGCAATACTACAATAATGAAGCTGATGGACAATAGGTTCAGGTCACACAAAAGGAAATACTTCCTCATGCAACAAGTAATTAAATTGCGGTATTTACTGCCAGTGGATGTTATGATGACCAAGAGCATTGATTGTTTTAAAAGAAGGTTGGACAGATCTATGAAGGATAGGTCCATCAATGGTTACTAACCATAATGACTAAAGGAACCTTCATATACAAATGCAGCAGACCTCTGAATACAACTACTAGGAGGCAACATCAGAGGAAAGCCTTGGCCTCTATACCCTGGTTATTGGCCCTTCAGGGTAATTGGTTGGCTGCAGTGTAAACAGGATGGACTAGATGGACAACTGGTCTGATTCAGCAGGGCTACTCCTTTCTTCTTCACTGTTGTGGCTAGAATATTCAGGGCTATTTCTAACATCTCTTTTTTACACACTCTTCCATTAGCTGGGAACCTTTCCCTATCTTGAGGGAACTGGTAAGAGGAAACTTGAACTCGGCAGAACCTGAGGCACTGTGGTGGTGAGAATAGCTCTATAAAGATATAATGGTTTTTTGGGCTAGTTTCAACGAGGAACAAGAGCTTCTAGTAAATGTCTAGCTGTAAATTTTAGTGCTATGCCTTTTAAGGTATTTTCCAACATTGTGTATTGTGAAAAAACAAGGCAGGATATAACTTGAAATCTTCACAATCACACATGGAATAAGATTCATTTTTACGGAGGCCCTCTCATATTCTGATCACACAGAATAGTAATCAAATGAAATATTCAAGACATTGAAATGT
The DNA here is from genome assembly GCF_029931775.1 of Euleptes europaea. NCBI lineage: Eukaryota > Metazoa > Chordata > Lepidosauria > Squamata > Sphaerodactylidae > Euleptes > Euleptes europaea. The sequence continues at coordinate 29,409,850 of NC_079320.1, read as the reverse complement.
GATCAAATTATATCAGAATTAGTCCATACAGGAGAGAAAGCCCAAAGATAAGAATGTACATTAACATTAGCAATATTACATTCACATTAGCAATACCTTTTTAAGGAACCGTCACAAAATAGACGCGAACCCTTTTGCCATAATAGTAACTATTGGACAGTGGTCAATTTGGTTAAGTAACCATTTTATTCCCTAGGTAAAAGACTTCACTTTACATTCAGATCAGTAAGATATAAAACACGCTTGAAAGAGCAGTTGATGTTTGTCCCTGGAGCAATGATGTAATCTGTAACCATGGAATAGAGAAAGAAGGATGCTTGATATGAAAAGTAATAAATAAATAGGATCATTACATATGTCCAATGTGTTTCCCTAATTAAATTTCCCTCCTTTATGAGTGCAATCCAATGACATAAAATTAAGTTGACCTTGTCCCCTTCCCCTCCAGAAAAAAAAGTGACCTGTAATTGCAGCTGACGTTTTCACCTTCAGCAGCAGGTTTTCTATTTTTAATGAAGTTCAAAATCTCAACACTGTTCAAAACAGCAATCCAAGTTACTTGCTGGAAAGGAGAATTGGGTAAAAGAAAAATGATAAAAGTAGATTCTCTGGTCAGAATCTCATGCCACCCAGTTTCATGAATATTTACTTAGAAGTAAGTGCCAGTGAAGGTTCAATGACATTACCCCCCGCCAAGTTAATGTATATAGGATTGCAGAAATTGTAGCATTCTTGTAGATGCACATTCATTACAATGAAAAAAAAATCGAAACAGTTATATTACCACATTTTTTAATTTACCGTGCTCAGAGTACAAACTTCTTCACTTCGTTATATTTGGCTACCTTATGAACTGAGTGCTGTTTTCTGGAGAAGTTGTTTTCTGATGCTCCCTCTAGATGAGTTTGGGAATGAAGGCAACATAAAGTTCTTGGGGACTCATGGGTGAGTGATTTGGATTATTGTTGGGAGTTTGTGAGTTTGTGTGGATAGAGGGATATGTTCACATCTCCACTCTACCATGGAAGCTTGCTGGGCGATCTTTGGCTGGTCGCATACACTCAGTCAATGTTACCTCACAAAATTGTGGTGAGGATAAAATGGAGGAGAGAACAATGTAAGCTGCTTTGGGTCCCCATTGAGGGGAAAGGAGTGGGATAAATGAAGTAAATAAATAAATGAATGTTCAGGCTTCACTGTATGCTGTCAGCAAGAATATGGTGGAATTTCCAAACTTTGGAACTGAGCCCTAGAGGAGACCTATTTTCCAGGGAGAGTGGGAGCTTGTATTAGCTGTGCCAAATTACAAATTGAGTGAAAAATTGTTTGCCTATCATTATTTACAATCCTTTCCTGCTATCATTTTGTGTACTATTTATCCAGATAATCTGTCCAAAGGGGCATTTTTATTTTAACCTTTGCAAGAGAGTTCTTCAAATCCTAATTCAAAGGCAGACATACAACATATAGCTAACATTTTAAACATACATACAGCCAGTTTTCTGTGATGCATCCTTAAACAACTGGGGACTGTATCTGAATGATATAACTGTAGGATGGATCACACATCTATCATCCCCACAGAATTAGAAATATGACACTACTTATTTTATGTGACCTATGGACGACTTTCAATGCTGTATAGTCCAAGCTTCTTTTAAAGCCATGTATGCATGTGGCCATCACTATGTTATCTGGCAGCAAATTCCACATTTTAATCTTTGTTGAGTGAACCTAATGAATCAACTACCCATCAGCTTCACTGGATGCCTTCAAGGTCTAGTATTCTTGGAGAGGAAGAAGTTCTTGCTGCCCAGTCTATCTATCCCATGCATAATTTTATAAACCTCACTCATGTCCCCCCTTACCTGTCTTTTTTCTAAACTGAAAAATCCCAGAGATGCTTCAGTCTTTCCTCGTAGGAACAGTGCTCCACCCCCTTAATCAACTTGGTTGCCCTCTTCTGTATTTTTTCCAGTTCTGCAATGTCTTTTTTAAGATATGCTAACTTGAACTGCACACACTATTCCAAATGAGGCTGCCTCAAAGATCTATACAGGGGCATTATAATATTGGCTGCTTTATTTTCAGTCCCTTACCTAATAATCCCCAGCATAGTTTCCTTTTTCATCATTGTGGCATGCTGGATCAACATTTTCATTGCACTATCCACTTATGACCCCATGGTCTCTTTCCCTCTCAGTCTCAGGAAGTTCAGACCCAATTAGCATATACTTCATGTTGGGTTTTCTTTCTTCCCGTATGTATTATCTTACATGTTATTACATTGAATTCCATTCACCACATTGTTGCCCACTTCCCCAATTTGTGGAGATCCTTCTGGAGCTCTTCACAATCAGCCTTGGTTTTCACCATCCTGAATAATTTTGTGCCATCTGCCAACTTGGCCACCACACTGTTCACCCCAGCTCCAGATAATTTATGAACAAATTAAATAGCACTGACCCCAATACTGATCCTTGCTTACTTCACTCCATTTTGATAACCGTCCATTTATTCCTACGATTTGCTTTCTGTTGAAGAAGAAGTAGAAGAGTTGGTTTTTATTTATAGTTCACCAGCTTAGTGTCCACCGCTCATGTGGAGCGGTGGGGAATCAAATCTGGTTCTCCAGATCAGAGTCCACCACTCCAAACCATGACACCATGCTGGCTCTCAATTTTTAATCCATCAGAAGACCCATCTCCTTTATCCCTTTATCAGAACACCTGTCTCCTTTATCCTTTGGTATATAAACAAAAAGCCTTTTGAAAATCCAAGTTTATAATGTCTACCAGGTCTTCATTATCATTATCAGGTCATCATTGTTCACCTTCTCAAAGAACTCCAAAAGGTTGCTGAGAAAGGGCTTCCCTTTTTCAGAAACCATGCTGGTTTTCTCTCATCAGGCTTTGTTCCTCATTTCACAACCCGTTCTAGGTTTTGGGAGGCCTGGGCAGTAAGTATGCATGGCCCCTTTCCCTGTTGCCCATCAATCACACCCCTTCCCACCCATATGTTCACATGCCTGTGTGGCCCTCCACCACTGCCCATCCATCCTTACCCTCCCACCACCTGTGCTGTCATCCACATGCATCACCCACATGCCCTTTCCCCAGTGGTGCTGGGCAGAATGTGCAGACAGGTGGCAGTACAACCACATGTGCTGGGGGTAGTGGCAAAGGGCCCTTCTGGAAGGTCAGGGCCTCAGCAGCTGCTTCACCTTGGAGTATGCTGATGCCAGGCCTGCCTTTATCTGCCTAATACTTCTAACTTTGATTACAGTTTCTACTAATTTGCTGTGACAGATGTTAGGCTAACTGGCCTATAATTTCATGGTTCCCCCCTGGACCCATTTTTTTTAAAAAAATTGTGTAATATTTGAAACTTGTCAGTCCTCTGGATGATCTTAGTAACCAGTTACATATACAGGTTAATAGATAAAAACTTCCCATTTGTGTTCTCTGAGAACTCTCAGGTGTATGTCATTATGACCTAGAGACTTATTGGCTTTTAATTTCCCCAGTAGGTCTAGAACTTCATCTCTCATCACATTGGTTTGGCTCAGTTCTTCAGACTCCCTTTTTGAAAATAGTTGCTCTGGCCTAGGTACATGTCCCACACTTTCCACAGTGAACAAATAATTCATTTTGCTTCTCTGCCATTTCCCCATTGTTCCTTAGCAATCCTTTTATTCCTTTGTCATTCAAAGGCCCAACTGCATCTCTGACCAGTTTCTTGTTCTGGATATATTTTTTTAAAGAAATGCTTATTTTTTGTCTTGATGCTTCTAGAAATCTGCTCCTCAAATTCTCTTTTTGCTTGTGTACTTACTATCATACACTTCTTTTGTTAGACCCTGTTCACCTCATTGGGGCAGACCTTCCATTTTTAAAAGAAGCCTTTTTTGCCTTTTATGGCTTCCTTGACTTGGGTGGTTAACCATGCAGGCATCCTTTTAGGCTTGGCAATACCTTTCATAACCTGGAGAATACATTGTATCTGGGCTTCAATTAACCTGGTTTTAAATAGCTTCCAAACATCATCTAGGCATATGACTCTCTTGTGTTTCTCTGTCAGCTTTTTTCTAACTAGTCCCTCATTTTTATAAAGTTATCTCTTTTGAAAGCAAGTGTTTTGCACTTTAGGGGTAACTTTCCATTGACACGTATGTGAACTTAATAATAATGTGGTCACTGTTTTCAATTAGTGCAATAACATCTTCATCTCCAACCAGTTCTCAAGTTGGGGAAAGATGTGGTTGAAAGGTATATTGTAATCATCTATAATTTGCATTTGAGACCAGTAATATTTATTTTCCAATGACTGAATTTGATTTGAATAGTATCACAGCTATGATACAGGCAATCCAAAATGCAACTGTTCAAAGCAATGAGGCTAAAATAGACTTAGTTTACTCTCAAGCCTGTTTAAGATACATGTCATGGTTCTCATTATTTATTCCACCTTTAGCATTTCTTTCTCTTGTCAGTACTAATGCAGAATTGGAAATGCAGTAATCTTAATAATTAATGCCTTGTTGACTTGATGAGGGTTTCAAATGTTGCCTCTTGCACAATAATGCTATAACTTCACAGCAGAAAATGAACAGTTAACACTATTCAATCCATCCTAGAATACTTAAATTCATAGGATGTTGATAAAGATGAGTCTTGTGAGATGCTTACTACCATGTTATATAGGTACCAGAGAATGTAAATCTCAAAAATTAAACACAGAGATGGGCATAAATTAGAAACGATCTTATTCACAATCTGGGACATTGGCTTTGTACCAGCTCCTAATATTCTAGAAGAGGTCATGTGATATTTCCCATCCTCCATAAAAGCTTAATAGGTTCGTGTTTTGATCTAAAGAAGGGGAAGGTTTCTCCCTGAGGTAGCTCCTCGTGTTACAATGTTGTCTTATGATCCCAGCTTTCTTGCTGATTGGTGCCTTTTCTCTGATGTCTTCCTTCCTGTCCCATCTGAATGGAGTTGCTTTCATACTTGATCTTGACCTCCATCTGATTAATGATCTCTTCAGAACAGAAGCATTCTGGGAATGATGACTTGGCTTTTTAATCCTGCATTTGCCAGACAATTTTTCTGAATCTTGCAACCCAGGAATAGAGTTTTGTAGGAGGCAAGATTGATATCTTTAATTAGACATCATTCTGTGGGTTGTCTGGACTAAAGTCTCTAGAGAACCTGCTCAAGTAAAAAAAAAGAATGCTGGAGGAGAGCCTACACATATATGCAGAGAAGGTTTACTTGGCTCAGGGAGTTGTATAGGCACTTTGTGGATCATGATGACCCATATGGTGCTTCTAATTAAAATCCAGTTGAATTTTTCATAATTTCAAATGGCTAAGCCAATTATGTGAAAACTGGAATTTGTTTATCTGCTATTTGTCTCAGTTATGGATGGTAATCACAGCTCAGAGCAAGCACTGTAATGACCCACTGTACCCTGGGGGAGGATTTACTAATGGTAAAGAAACTCTGCCTAAGCTTTTTGGGTAGGGAACATCATCAAAACATCACCAGAAATTCAGGATTTGGTCAGCTCCATTGCTCCCATGTTTCAGAGTTTCCCTGAGATGTGCCTTGTCAGATAAAACTGGCTGCATAGTTCTGGAGTCTTAGAAATCAGCCTTTGTGGGCTTTTGCCCACTTCTTTCTTCAATATAAAGTTGTGTAACATTCAAAGAGGACAATCAAAAGCACATCGGATGTGTTTTTCAGCAACAACAAGAGCCATTAGGAAACTAAACAGAATGCTTCAGTTCTGTTCTAGTTCTTACATGTTTTTGTAAGGTGTTTGCATGGTTCATTGTATGACAGTCACAGTTAGGTAAATCATCTTTGTTCTGTAATATCATGCTATTGTTCCATGATGCACTGCATTCTTCAGGTTTTTATTTCTGAGCAGGTTCCATTGTAGTTGGATGGGTTCTACATCATGCATCATAAGATTTTGCTTTAGAATCTAAGGATGTGTGTTACTTTTTGTTTTAGGCTGCATCCACACATTATTGGATATTACATTGGCATCACAATCTCTATCTGGGAAGTTTAAATACAAAAAACTACTTTTATCTGCCCCTCTGTCGTAAGCTTTCCCTCTCCCCCCACCCCAGCAGCCTTTACCTAGGAAAACTGTGGCCTAGTTGTGTGGTGCCAGCTGCTGGGCCAGGCCCATTTGCATGGTAGGGAGCCCTCAAGGACTTGTGGGGGGCACCTCACTTTCCCCTGTATCCTTTTCCCTGTATGCACTATTTTCTCTTTCCCTCCTCCTGGCAACTCCAATATCCTCTCCCCTTTCCCTGTCTCGTTTTCTCTTTCACAGCCATTCACCAACCTATCTTTCATCTGCCTCCCACACACAAAACCAAGCCTTGGAATCCTGTAGTTTCTTAGCAATGGCCAGTTAAGGAATCCGTTTATTAAAGCTATTAGCGATCCTTTTATCATTTTGAGCATTTTAAACCCCCCAATGTATTTGTTTTTTAGATTTATGGTTTTTGTGCACACCTTGGGTGTTGTTCACATTTGTAGAAAGATCTGTCCTGCCCATTCACAGCTTCAGTCATGTGATTTAAGTATCCTCAGATTTGACCAACTTCAGGTTTAGTATATAGATTATATGATATAATGTATAATGCTGAATTCTTCAAATACAAATAATGTAGAAAAATCATTCCAGCATAAACTTTGAAGGTACATTGAAATGACACACTGGCTCACAACTCATGGAAGCTTATACTGCAATCAGTTTAGTTAGTCCTTAAGGTGTCACTGGACTCCTGTCTTATTTTGCTGCTATAGCCCAAATGGCTCATCTGGAATTCCCAAACATTACTTGCATTCCTAACTTCATTACCAGCTGTCAGTTGTCAAGGATGTGTAGTTTTTATCTAGATTAATGTTGCACAGGTCTTAATTTATTCTGGGAAGAGAGATCCTGTCCTGAAGACATGTATACTACCTTGCATCCAGTCATTTGGCACTAATTTCAAGTAGCAATAGGAATTTAATGCAACAAGCCATTCATGCCCGTTTGCCAATCAATGAGTTACAGCATGGCTGCAAAATCTCACTGAGATTACAAGCTCTTTTAACAATTAAACGGCAGCATTTGCAGACAATATAATTCAATCTTTGAATTAAATTCTATTTATTAGTTACATTGAGGTTAGCAACTATCCCTTTTAGCCTGAGTTTTTTTTCAGTGTCTGTCTGGCAGTGTAGTCCAAAGCAAAGCCCACTGATGTCAGTGAGTTTAGATGGGTGCTTAGGAGCATACTGTGGATTTCTTTTCTGCTTTCCATTCAGTTTTACACACTTCCCAGTCTTTGACTAATTTGAGGATGCAGCAATAGTTACTGCTCTTTCAGATGCTTAATCTAGGGCTGTGGATCAGGTGTCCCACTCTAAGAGTCCAAAAAGCAAATTCCCCAAATAAACAATAATCAGACTTACTTGAAAGTATAGATCAATCAGAACCACTTTGGAATCTCTAAGGAATCCCCAACGGAAAAGAGGACAACAACATAAGCTGCCTTGTGTCCCCAGTGGGGACTCCCCACTGAGGCAAAAGACATTGAATAAATGAAGTAAAGAAATAGATTAAAAAATAAGGAATAACCATATGCTTCAAGAGTGGAGCCTCTCACTGTGCTGCAGAATTAGCTCAGTGCTGCGTTTTTTCAGTTAGGTATGCATTTGTTCTTTTTAAAGATCTTTTTTTAGGTCAGTAAGGGTTTGGTCTTTTAAAATTGTTTTTAAAACCTGTTAGCCCAAGCACTGTTTTATGGGGTTTATTTTAGGCTGCTAAACCGTTTGTGTTGTGTTGTTTTTTAATTGTTTGTTTATTTTAATGGTTTTATTCTGCTTTATGATTTTACTGTGTTTTATTTTGTGAGATGCCTTGAACAGGTTCTCTGAAAAGGTGGCATATAAATTCTCTAAAGAAATACATTTATATGTTTCTAATATAAAGAACTAAAAATTTCACATTACAGCCAAGCATGCATAAGATATTCCTATTCTCAGGAGTCTAATGACCCACACGTACATGGAAGTATCTACTGCGGCAAGGATCACACCCTTGATCCTTGTTTTCCTAAATTTGCTTATTCATTTTATTTATGTTCTACACTTATACTCTGCCCTTCTCCCCAATGGGGACCCAAAGTTGTTTATATCATTCCTTTCTCCTCTCTTTTATTCTCACAACAATCCTGTGAGGTAGGTTAGGCTGAGAGTGTTTGACTGGCCTATGGTCATCTAGCAAGTTTTCGTGACAGAGTGGGGATTTGAACCTGGATCTCCAAGATCTTAGTCCAACACTCTAATCACCACATTACACTGGCTCTAGATAACCACCCAGGGATGCAAATGGCAGTGGAGAAGACTTACTCCTTGCCTTGCTGGTTCGAGATGGGCAGGGTTTTTCTAGAAGCCAACAGTAATCAAAGGCAGTATTTGTGTCCCCCATGACTACAGGGCTCTAGAGAGGCTTAGAATAGCTTCTAGATATAGTTGTCTCCATAATTCCAATAAACACTGCAGAGTTTCATGATAGAATCCATCTACATACCTCCAAATCCACAGCCAAATTCAATTTTGTACATTTTGAGGGAGGAAATGTCTTTTGAGATATGACAGTTTTATAAGTGCAGTAGCCACAATTTATAGCACTTTGGTGGCCTGGATTGGTTTGAATAACGTGCCATAAGGTGCCTTATGTTGTTCCACTAACTTAGGTAGTCAGTTGACATCCAAATCATTGCAATGTCAATTATGGTATTTCACCCATCTCTGTTATGATGTTATAGTAATTGCAATGTCTGATACCCTTCAATGTTTTGACAATAATTTCCATTCCTGCATATATGTCGGTTATGAAGTTAATTGCCGATGCTCAGACATTTCCACTGACATAGTAATAGCTCCAGCAGAGACTCACTGCAGTGGTAATTGAAGTGTCTTAGACTTAGACACCACTATTAACACTGTAACATACCTAATCTGAGAAGGATGCATGTGTGTGTGTGTGTGTTTATCAACAAAGAAAAATGAACTAGGACTAAAGATAAATTATCCCTGGAATCCAATCTTTAGCATCTGGCCTATTAACTATAGACTAGTATATTTTCCAAATATTTGTGATGTTCATACATTTTTTTAGGTAGATCATTATTGTCATGAAACATAATTGTTGTGAAATACTCTAGGTTTTGCAAAACTCTGTATAATCTGCAAATCCAATAGCATCCCATGACACCACTTCTGGTTTTCGTAGGAAGTGCCATCAGCATGCTTGCATGATGCTGGCATGCACCCCCACCCCCAATTTCTTCCCATCAGTGTTTGAGATGCCAGCAGGCAACAAACTCTATATAGGGGAGAGGAGAATGATATACGCCACTTTGGGTCTTCACTGGGGAGAAAGATGGGATATAAATGAAATAAAAATAAACATTATTTATGTATACTGAGATACTGGTTTATTGGAGCACAAATAATAATGAAATAATAAAAATGCACATTTATACAGGAAAAATAGTGTGAAGAAACAACAAAAAAGTAATGAAAATAACCTTGTATGTGTATACACAAACCTGCAATATAACGAGACAGATCATTGGTCTATCACATCCGTACAGTCTGCTCTGACTGGCAGAAGCTCTCCAGGTTCTCTGGTAGAGATCTTTCACATCACCTCTTACCTGCCCCTTTTAAATGGAGATGCCAAGAACTGAAGGGGGACCCTTACCATGCAAACTAGATGCTCTGTCTCTGAGCTACAGGCCCTCCTTGAGAAAAGAGAAGTGTAATCGAACTGGAGATTTGGGAGTCAGAACAGCAGAGAAATTTTAAATCATCCCTAACAGCCATCCCCTGGAGGATTAACAAAATAATATTCATGTCCACAAACATGGTCTAAAATATGTTAATGGATGATTTCAAATTAAGATTGTCAATGTGCGTGTGTAAACATAATGAGATCTGGACATGGGTTGATGCTTAAAATTATCTGAATCTATCTAAAAAAAAAAAAGCAATAGTAAATGAACCCAGGAAGCTCATTCATCTTTAGTTTTTAAGTACACAAGTTCCAAGGGTTCAAAATTTGAGAGAAAAGCAGAGAAGTTTTCTCTCATATTTGGAAGTTTTTTCATATTAATGGAGGAAATGATGCAAAATAAATTATCTGGTGGAGGATTGGGGACAGCATGGTAGAGCAGTGTGCTATATCTTTCTCCAAGCGTGCTTCACTATGTCCACAGCCTCAAAGAAGATATGCAGGAGTGTCATCTACATGGGGTAGTACTTTAAATAACAACAGCAAAACTATTCTTTTCTGAAATGACCAAAAGGTCAGTTAGGAAGCTATTTGCGTTCCTCCTTCCTCATGTTTTGCTTTGTTTTATTTTGTTTTTGGTATGTGCCAAGAGCACAAGGCAACTGGTAGAAAATGATGAAAATTAATGAGCTTGATTTTCATAATTAGCAAGCAATTTGCGTAATAGGGAAATTAGGTACTGGGGCGGTAGGATACACTAGGGGTAGCAGATGTGCCTGGGGTTGTTATTGCTTGAGGGGGGAAAGGGAAATTAGTGAGCAACAAACTCATTGTACTCCTACCAGGAAGCTCCTTGAGGGAAAGTGGTTTATGCTGCTTTGAGAGAAAGAAGAGAGAACATACATAGCAGCTAAGGATGGATGTTTCTACTACCCCCTTTCTCATGCAAACAAACAAACAAACAAAAAAGGAGAATTCTGAGGTCTGAGATGAGGAAGGCAATATTGGGTTGTTACTGAAGCCAGGGAGGGACTGAGGAGGAAAACTGACTTTAGAAAACACAAGAGGTAGAAAGAGATAAGGAAGGACCTAAGCATGTGGAGTTGCAATTTAGTGGCATGTACATGGAAGTTTGAAAATGCTAGGTATCTTCCTCCCTGCAACCTCCCTCCACCTTTCAACTCAAGAAAGTTTTGAGAAAGGTACAATAAGGATCCAGGAAGCAGCAATGACAGAGATTGTAAACCGAATGTTTATGGAGCATCTGGCACCAGTGCAGGATTGATATATATATATTTACCAACTTAGTTAATACAATGCTTTATACAGGTAATTTACTACCTGCATCCAGTTAACCAATTTGAATTTGAAAACCAATGTCTGATTTGTTTTCCATTTTATTATAGCAATTACAAACTCATTTACATGTTCCTAGCAGATAATTTAAGAATGCTTTTACCAGCCTAGCTGCTCTTTTGGTACTACTGTGGATATTGAGAACAACTAATCAATTTTTGTTAATTTGGCAAATGTAATCAAATCAATCAAGCTTCTGAAAAATGCCCTAAATGCATCCACATTAAATGCAAACTCATTTAATTTTGGCATTTTGCCCACAGCACAGCTATTAGGAGAGACTTCTTCCACGTACAGAAACATTTTTTTAGAAAAAAGAAGAGTTGGTTTTTATATGCCAACTTTCTCTACCTTTTAAGGAGTCTCAAACTGGCTTACAATCTCCTTCCCTTCCTCTCCCCACAACAGACACCTTGTGAGGTAGGTGGGGCTGAGAGAGTTCAGAGAGAACTGTGACTAGCCCAAGGTCACCCAGCTGGCTTCATGTGTAGCAGTGGAAAACCAAACCCAGATTAGAGTCTGCTACTCATGTGGAGGAGTGGGGAATCAAACCCGGTTCTCTAAATTAGAGTCCACTTCTCTTAACCATTACACGACACTGAAAGTTGGATTTCATCCTCCCAACATCATAAAAACAATTCTAGTGGCAGTTATCACATACAGAACAACTATTTGTTTGTCTCATGGAAATGTGACTAAAGAGTTAATAATACTGCAGAAACCATCTCCCAAAAATCTTGGGCTTGGAGTCAGATCCACTGCATATGAAAATTAAAATAAAGAAAAACTGATTCTCTGTAAACTTTTCAATCTCATTTTTGTGTGCACGTGTTTATTATTTGGGATTTTTAATTACTATTATTATGTATTAACTTAATTTGGAAAATAAAGGGTGAGGGGAGTTCCTGATGGCATTCAAAGAAAGTAAGTTTGAAGTTTCACAGAGTTGTTCCAAGAAGCAATGTTACTGTCCATTTAAGCATTCATGAATAAAGTTTGTGCAAACTCTGGAACTGTTACCAGCCAGATGAAGATGGAACAGTGTACTGTCTTTCATCAGCTCAGGAAGTCAATAAATGAAATGAAAATGTAGAGCAGAGATTAAAAAAACCCACTGATTCTTTAACCAAAATCGCTCTGTCTTCCAGTCCCAGACAGGCAAAGCTGAAGGGCATAAGTAGCATCAAGTAGATCTGATTGTCTGCCACAGGTGTGATATAAAGCCATGCAAAGTGACCTTTGGGAAATCACCATTTTGTCAATCAATACAGGACAGCTTGGGAGCTCCATTTGATCACTGCCAGGACAAAAACAGAAGCTAGAATTGTCATTCATATTATAAACTGCCACAGAAACACTGTTAATCATCAGTTTATTGCTACCAAGAGTCCACGTGTCTTGAGGCTCAACCTATGAGTTTAGCAGAATTGGGGTCAACCCTGTGTGATGTTCACTTACTCAAGAAAGTCAGATGTGAACTTAGTCGCCTATCTAAATGCCTCACTTATTGTTCTTGGCTACTTTTGCTATTTCTACATGTAGGAAGTCTGCAATTTATTTAAGGGTTCAAATGGACTTACAACGATGCATCCAGACTAAAAAATGAAAGGAGTACAATCCAATTTTATTTAGCAACACCCAACAATACAGAAACAGCAATGTGCCTGTAAGAAAACATAGTTACTGATTCAGGATGGTCTCAGTCAGTGGGTCCCATTATTTAGAAAGCCTCCAAAGTTTGGATGGCCAGGCCTGCATTCTATAAGTGAGAGTAAGATTCAGTTCTTTTAGTCAGTCCAAGGAGTACGCAGATTTCTTGGTGCTGCTAACATGTCATCTTTGTATCAGGACACCCCTGCCTTCTTCTGTACACACATTTACCACTTTGTACTGGCACATACTATCCTGCTTACTGCTTTCTTCTTGCCTTTCACTATTACTATTTGGGCACCTCCTTCAACCTTCTCCATAGCTTGTGTCAGTGGTGATTTAGAAAAGCCCAGGCTGCAATGGCTGATGCAAGCGTTCCTTAAAACAACATGTGCCACATAGCATATATACTTGTCTGAACAAGAAGAACCTCCTTCAGAGTCCACCAATATAATGCAGAAATTGAAAACATAGAGCCAAATGACACGATACGTGAGTTGGGACAGGGTTCTCCGCAGCCAGTTAGCCACTGCCTGGCAGCTCCCAAGTGTCAGAGGGCCCCATTTGGATTGTGATTGTGATATGATAGTAGAAGAGGCCTCAGTCTCCCCTGGGCTGCTTCCCCTGCTGGAAATGACCCCGGTGGTGTTTTTTGCTCTGTTGCGTGGCTGCATGTGCACTGAATGCTGGATCTAATCTCAGATAAAAATGTCCCATGCAAAGTGGAAAGCACTGAAGAAGGCTGTCATGAACATGTGTGTGGTCCAGGTGCACTCTGCTCCTTCAAAACAAATTTAAAAAACTTGTGAACAAGGACTTGACAAAAGGACTTAGTGACATCTAAGTGCTCCACACAAATAAGACGCAGATGCTGCATTAATGGTGAGGCAACACATTTTCCACTACTTAAGAGTAGTCAAAAGAGAGCCAAGTACCCACTATAACAAGTCCACAGTGATCTATGTAGACCAATGAACCACAAATAAATATTTCATAACATTCACTGATGACTACACTAGATTTACCACTACATACTTCATCAAACACAAGAGTGAGACATTGGAAATATTTAAAGAATTTATAGCAGGAGTCAGCAAAAAAAGTTCTAGCACAAACATGGCACTGCCTGGACAAACGGAAGAGAGTACATTGGCAAAGGAAGTTCGAGCCTGCCTTAAACAGCAAGGCATTCGACACTGGATGACAGCATCATACACCCCCAAACAAAACAGAGTGGCAGAAAAGAAAAATACAACTCTGGTGGATATGGCAAAAAGCATGTTAACAGATACCAGTCTTCCCAATAAGTTTTGAGGAGAACCAATAATTACAAGAGCTTACCTACAGAACAGGTTGCCACTGAAGGCAATTGAGACAAATCTACTGTAGGTCATACCAGAGTATTTGGCTGTAGAACTTATAGGTGTATCCCAGGTGAGAAACCCTCAAAACTGGGAGACAGGGCAATTCTTGGATGGAGAGAGCATGGGGAAGATCTGTTTATGGACCTGCCACCTGTGCTTGTGGATCCAGAAAGGGAGAACCAGGCATGTAAGATCCACAAATGTACTTATGGACTTAAAAGAGGCCACACAGGCCTGGAATGGAACAAAAAACCTTTAAAAAATCAGGAGGGTTTCACTAGGAGGAAGACAGATCCCTGCCTTTAAGATAGGATCAACAATTGTGGTATTTTGAGATTTTGTATTCAATGTCACTGGAATGATTGAGAAATTATTATTTTTTACAGCTATACCAAATTGGTAAGAATGACAGCTACCTTGGAGGATAGGGTTATCATGCAAAATCATCAACACACTGGAGATATTTGATGAGGATGTTAATTTTAATGTGGATGAAAAATTAATAAAGATAAGTGAAAGGTCCTACACTTGAGCAACCACTGAAAGTACAATCCCTTCTTAGGTAACATTTGTCTAATTGCAAGCAAAAAAATAATTATCAAAAATTAGCAAAAACCTTTTTTTTAACTATAGAGAAGCAAAGCTGAGTAGTAAGACTTCCTAGAAAACTCCAGTGATGACACCAGTTTATGGCAAAAGTCTGAGACACCAGGCTAAAAGGCACATGACTGAGTTCATGGCTATTCTGTTTCATTAGTATTGCACACTAAGATGCACAGAAGACTGTGTATGGCAAGGGGGCAGCATGTATGTGGCCTTCAAACCCCTCATCTTGGAGTTGGTGGACTTTTGAGTCTGTTTTCACATGAGTGCAAACTTATAACGATATCATGGGTGGAATTGTGGGGAAAGACAGAGGAAGGCAGTAATTTCACAGTAATTGGACGTATAAAATAACAGAAAATGTAAGGAAAAGGTAGGCAAATGATCTGGAGGATATACTGTGCTAAAAGAGTTGGATAAATGTGAAAGCACAGAACATTAGGGGAAATAAGCAAATAATTGACAAATCACATAATTCTTAATGGAAGAGAGTTTCAGAGGGTAGCCATGTTGGTCTTCAGTATATCAGCTATATTCAATTACAGTAGCACCTTAGAGACCAACAAGATTTTTGGAGTATGAGCTTTCAAGAGGCAAAGATCTTGAAATCTAATGAAGGGGGCTTTGGCTCTCAAAAGATTATACCCCCAAAATCATGTTGTTTTCTAATGTGCTGCTGGACTCTAATCTTGCTGTTCTTAGTGGAAGTGGTTCCTTTTATGTTTCCTGTTGCAGCTAGTCTCAGAAACAGTATCCTCCCCGGTGTGCTATGAGGGTACAATGTCCCCAGAGAAAGACAGACAAACATAAGCTACTTTCAGATGACCTTTTTGAAGCACTTTGGCCTCTTCACAGCTTCAAGTTATTAAAGACGTGTCACACATATTTCATTCCGCATTGCTCTCCTATTGCATTTTTGAGGGCTTTGGCAACTGCTTTTGAAACCACTGTTGTTCCAAAGATTTCCCCTGAGGCAATGCAAAGCTGACACTGCCTGTGGTTTGAAACACAGTTTTGTTTTTAAAGTCCTGCCCCCTTTCTACAGTGTGTGTGTGCAGGCCTTGCCTCCAGCAGCAAATTAGCTGCATTGACTGCTGGGAGTTTTGGAGTGCATCCCCTTTCTTCCCCTCTTTTTAAATGCATCTGAAATTTCCATTCTCACCTCACTGCAGGGAATGGTGAGGCAGTAATGGAGGAAAAAATGGGTTAAGTTAGCAGTGTGAAAGTGCCCACAAAAGAAGGGGAAGATGGAAGGAACGAGGATCATTTTGAGCAGGACTCAAAGCGGAGAAGAGAACTGGTGCGGGGAACAGGGAGAGGAGGTTTGAGGGAAAGAAGGAGCAGATTAAGCCAGAGCGGCAGAAGAACAGTGTCGGGGGTTAAAAGTTGGAATGTGCACTGAAAACAAAAACCTGTTTAAATTATTGTTTGGGTTTTTCTACAGGGCATGCTTTTTGTTATGCTGGAATTGGGGAGATGTTTCTTTTTAGGTAATTTTGGGCACAATTTCTGGATTCTGGAGCTCCAACAACCCCCCCAAAAACATGCCCTATAGAAAAAGTGTTAATCTTAAACTAAAAAAAGAATCTCCCCACTTGCAGGAGTGGAGAGGAAGGGGAACAAGCTATGTGGGGCAAGCAGCTGCTATGTAATGTCTAATCCCTTTAAACTAAAGGGATGAGGCCCAATTGACGGCTAATAGTCTCCTGGCCTCTGGAGGCCAGGTCTGTCCTCCCCTCATGCCCCTTTAATTTTTTTAAATGAAGAATCTTGTGGGATCTCAGAGTCAGGAGGATCTAAAAGCAGGATTCCTGCTCATGTAAGTATTGGGGTATCAATTTCAGGTGGAGTTTCATTGGAGCTGGTGAAGGGGTTTCCTAAGGCCCTTCAGAAGCAATGAAAATTTACCTGCCAGATTCTTCCTTAAACTGCATTTAAATTCTATTGAATGCAGTTCCATCACTATTTAATAATGAAATAATAGGAAGAGGTTTCCTACGAATGAAATGGAACCCCCATCAATGTTGTTTTATAAGAAAAGTCTAGACAAGCAGTAAGTCAGATTTGTTTAGATCAAGAGGCAGTTTTTTTGTCAAACATTCCCAGAGTAAGAGACTACCACTTAAGAATGAACTACAGTGGAAAGTACAGTACAGTACTTAGTCCTCTGTGCTTAGATGTGACTTTTGTTTACCTGGACAGAAGGTGGAAGCAGCAGAGTATGCGGAAGAGGCAGGCCAGAGTGAAAGAATCTATCCCATAGCCACACTTGAGAGCTAGTATCTTCCAGTCCAAAGGTTCCACAGTCTCCAATTGGCTGTGCTGCAGGTTAGCCACATTTTTTTTGGGGGGGGGGGTGGGGGGGGAGAATATACTTGAAAATGTGTGAAGGGTGCTTCCAACCTAATATACAAGGATGTCCAACACCACAGATGATTGTGCTTAGCTTTGGGTAGTATTTTTGCTTCTGGGTGAAGAATTGCCTGAGCAGTTTATGGTTTCCTGTGCATTGCTATGTTTCTAAATCTTAGTTTGGACTTGGGGTGTGCAAAAAAAAAATCTGCTTTTTTAAAATTTGGGTATACTGGACCTGAAAAAGATTGGTATTCCCGAATTCCAGTAATGATATGGTATTCAGATTTGGGTTGTTTCCCCCCCCCCCCCAGGAATTCAAATTTTTAGAGTCCATTATTTCCTATAGGGAAACTTTCCAGGTGGCTGGGAGGTGTTTTTAAGTTACAGACACCAAAATTGTAGTAGAGCTGCTGGAGCCTGTTCTTGAAATTAGAGTGTTGTTTAATCTTCTTGAAATGACACCCACATTTCAAGTAGATTGGACCAAGAGGTCCAGTTCTCTGGGCCTCTGAATCGGGTGTCCCTAGCCATCCTTTATTATTTCCCATGGAGGGAAAAAAGGGGGAGGGAGAGAAAAGCATCCAAGCTGTTTTCAAGCAAAAGCCATGCCTGCAAGCATCAATCATTGGTCAAGACATACCTCCCAGGGAAGAACCAACAGAACAAGCCCAACAGAACCATTGCAGAACCCAGTAATCCCAGTAGAGCCAATGTGTCAATCCAAATTGAACCAAAATCAAACTAGAGAAACTCGGCGGGGGCACTTTTTCAAGTTCAACAGAGTCAATGGCAATGTACAGAAGCCCAGCAGAACCCAGAGTCACTGTGGCAGTGCAAGCTCAATAAAAGGAATGGCAAACCAGAGAATCTCTGCAGTAGAAACTGAAGGTGGAGGTGCACTTTTGCAAGCCCAGCAGAACAAATGGCAATGTACACAATGCCCAGCAGAACCCAGTGCCACTGTAGCAGCGCAAGATTGACATAACTAATGTGACTCTACAGCAGAACAAATCCAAGCAATGAGCAACATTCAAAAACCACGAAGGGAACACAAGCAACTCTTGCAAAACAAACAAACAAACAAAAAACCCTCTTGAAACTAACTGGAAACTGGCAGAAGCAGCCTATCAAGCCCATAGACCCCCCCCACACACACACACACAAGATGCAAACACAAAGATTTAAAAAAAGGGGAGGAAACAGTCCACAGGAGCCTGCAAAACTGGTTTCTGAACTTTTCGGTAAATCCTGAATATTTCCATAATTTTTCAGGACCATTTTTTTCGATTTCCCAAAAAATTCCTGGATATATTTGGGATGTGAACTATACCTGAAAAATACTGATTCTTGGGTATTCTTGGGTATATTTTTTCGAGTTTTTCAGAATGCACACCCCTAATTTGGACTCTTACGCAGTTAAATAAAGACAAGTTTATAACTACATTTCTGAAGTTAGAATGTCTTGGGTACACTATGACCTCAAATTCTATGCCATTTTAATTATGGCATTTGAAATAAGAAAATGTATTAATGTAGTGAAACATTCTAGCCATGTGCCAATTTTTTTCTTATAATTCACCACAATATCCTTGCATCCTGCTGTTCAGATTATATTAAATTTTCATTTGCCAGCAATTAATGCCAACATAATCACCTACTGTATTGGAAATTTCCCCCCCAAGTATTGTACATTTGATGTCATTAGCATTCATGTACAGCATTCTAATAACAGAAGACTGTCTTTAATTTAATTTTGGAGCAGAGAGAAGGTTTTTAAAAGTATAAACTTCAATAAATTTTCAACATTGGAAAGTTTAGTACTGCAAGGTTCTGACATGACATGAATAGTAAAGCATTAAGTAAAAGTTATTTGGCAAGTTATCAGAAAACTCTTATTTCTGACATTCCTATTAATAGATTTGGGGGATTGACACAGAATATGGGCTACATATTATTCATCCTCTGGAAAACTGGCATATGCTTAGAACCATGGAGCAAACTGTGAGAGCACAGGGCTCATCCTATGCTTGTTTAAAAAAGGTAATAGTAAAGGTCCCCTGTGCAAGCACCGGGTCATTCCTGACCCATGGTGTGTCGTCACATCCCAACATTTACTAGGCAGACTTTGTTTATGGGGTGGTTTGCCAGTGCCTTCCCAGTCATCTTCCCTTTACCCCCAGCAAGCTGGGTACTGATTTTACTGACCTCGGAAGGATGGAAGGCTGAGTCAACCTTGAGCCCACTAATTGAAACCAACTTCCATTGGGATTGAACTCAGGTAATGTGCAGAGCTTGGACTGCAGTACTGCAGCTTACCACTCTCAGAAGTAAATTTCACTGTGCAATGCAGCTGTCCTCTATGGCTTTTCTCCATGTTGGCCCCACAGCCCTGGAAATCCATTTTCCTTAGCAGGTACTGCCCATTGCATGAGTGGAGATCTCTGGATCCAACACCTCCTCTAGGGCAGGGGACCAAAAGGCAAGAATACATTCATACATTGCTTACAAATGAGTGTAATATTATATAGATACTTGTACACTTGTTCTCTCACAGACTTTTGCTTTCACTCAGGCATGCTGTAATTCAGTTGCACCCAAGCAAAAGGCAAATTGATAGTGTAATGATTTTTGTGATAAAATTAATCAAGAGGACATAAGAAGAACGTTGCTGGATCAGACTAGTGGTCCTTCTAGTCCAGTGTCCTGTTTCACACGGCGAACAACCAGTTGTCTTGGAGGGCCAACAAACAGAGCCTTCCCCCAATGAAGCCTCCTGCCATTACATCTGCCTATAGATTCTCTTAACTCATTATGGCTAGTAGCCATTGATGGACCTATCTTCTCAACAGAAAAGAGATTGGTGCCCTGCTAAACTATGCCATCTCAGCCTTTGTGGTAATTGTACTTCTTGGTGTCTCCATTAAGGTAAAAGGTAAAGGTAAATTTCCCCTGTGCAAGCACCAGGTCATTCCTGACCCATGGGGTGATGTCACACCCCGACGTTTCCTAGGCAGACTTTGTTTACGGGGTGGTTTGCCAGTGCCTTCCCCAGTCATCTTCCCTTTACCCCCAGCAAGCTGGGTACTCATTTGATCGATCTTGGAAGGATGGCTGAGTCAACCTTGAGCTGGCTACCTGAAACCAACTTCCATCGGGATCGACCTCAGGTCGTGAGCAGAGCTTGGACAGCAGTACTGCAGCTTACCACTCTGTGCCATGGGGCTCCTTCTGTCTCCATTAAACCAAATGCTAATTTGGTATGTGTGATTTGGGGATGCCTCAAAGTAGACCCATTTTGAATCTTTGTCCTTTTTACTGAATTTTACATTTAGTGCTTTTATACCTGGGATAGATGTTTGTTTTATGGGCACTCCCTAAACATCAGGTGCTCTAGAATCATGGAGAAGATTATGTCAATGTAAGGATAACCTTACATTGTAAGTCCCACATTTCTTCCTCAGTGAACCTCTGGATTGGTGACTTCCTGCATTTTTTATCTATGGAAAATATCAATTATAAATTGGGGGGATACCCCAGACATGTTCCCATTTATATAGCGAAATGTCTCCTTTGCAGCTTCATTTATCTCTTTCCCATTCCCCATTTTCTATTTCTCTTTTTTTCAACTCTCTTTTCTCTATTACATCTCTGCTTATCCCCCCCCCCATTGGTCATTTATGTATGGGTACTTTCAATCACATTCACACCCTGTCTCTCTCGGTTTCTTGGAGTTATGCATGAGTTTTCTGGCCATTAGAAATGACCTTGCTGCCAGCCCTCACAAATCCCAGGACTTTCCATCCCTCTATTAATCTGATTGTTCCCTCTCCCCTGAGCTCAGCCCACTTGAAATCCCCATGCATAAGGCAAAGCGTGGGACACAGAAACTTGGTTTCTCTCTCAGCACGCAGACAGCCAACTACAAAGCAGCATGTCAAGGAGCAGGGATTCAAATACTTTCTGCTTCCTCTGAGTTCTTTCTGAACAGAAGACTTTTAAAAAGGAGGCTTGGGTTTCTCTCCCCCCTCCTTTCAAATAGCTCCAGTTTTTTGTTTTTGTTCTTAAAATGCTTTTTTATGCAGCAATTGGGTTTTTTTGGGGGGACTTTTCTCTCATTACAGCCAATTGCAAAGCAGAATTTCAAGGGGCAGGGATTCAAATACTTCCTGATTTGAGCTTAGAGACTGCTGGTGCATAGACTTCCAACAGGGAAGTGTGGGTTCAGCGAGCAACGAACCTCAGGTAAAACTCCCATGCATAAATGACCATTGAGTGGATTATTTGGGTTGTCTCTATTTTTTGTCATTTGATTCTGTGCTGTATGTCTTAATAATAAAAGACATACTGCAATCATCTTTAAGCGCAGTTGAAAAGGTTGCAGTCTTGAAGCATCTACTCAAGACCAGCAAAATACTCATGTTAATGTGACCATTGCAGAATCGGTAAGAGCTGGGCTGCATGTTATCAGGGTAGGGGGTAAACTTTTATCCTCACTGCAACAATATCTTCTGATAAGGCATTTTACTTTTTGGAAGGGTAAATGACAACCTTTCAATTATACAGAAGGTAATGGGATGCACTTCAGGAAACAACTGGGGTAGGGGGTGACCTACTCCTTCCCCTGGTGATCCTAGTAATTGAGAATCAAGCCTGCTTCTCTCACCATAGTTTGATCTGATTCTTGTTCTTGGTCATGGTGAATGTGATGGAGTGTCAGGAACTGTGTGCGTATCAGAGGTTGGTGACAATGTCTTTTTCTATGGTGAAGGTGCAGACCTCCTCCCTACCCCTTTCTGATTAATAATCATTACCTTTGTGTTGATTTATTTCTGCTCCCTGATGAGGAACGGCAAGGCTTGGAAACTAATACAGAAGCCCCTGTCATGAGATCCATCTGCAATAACAGATATTATAATGCCTGTTTTTCCTTCTTCCATAATCTTAAAGTGCTTTCAGCTCTGAGGTTCTTATTGACTTTATGACGTTTACTAGCTGTCATCCTTGGCCAACAAGTAATTTTTCCATGGAACACCTTACCTTTTGGCACTAACCTATACTGCAGATGTGTGACTGCTGAGTTACCTTTCAACTTACAAACTATGGATGTCAGACATCACTGGGTGACTGTAATTTAGACATTGCATCTGCTCTTAAACAATTAACCTCTACAAATGCTTTCTTTTATAGCTGCTATGCGTATGCATAATTCATATTAAATAGATATTCAGCACATTATCAAATTAATGGATTAGACTTAAAAGAAAATAAGTCAATGACATTTAGGTCCGTTTTTAGAGGTGAGATTCTAACAGTGCGATCCTGTGCAGAGCTACTCCAGTGTAAGCCCACTGAACTCCATGAGCGTAGACTGGAGTAACTTTGGCTATTCTTTGCTCTGGAGAAAGCATGGAATCCCTCTTCCCCATACCAAGCGATAGAGGATGGCTGGGGGCCCTTTGTTCAAGGGCCCATAGAATTGGACCTTGGGGAAGTGACAAGCTTTATATCAGTTGAATAGGAAATCGTGATTACAAGTTCAAGAAAAGGAATATAAAATAGCCAAGTGGGTTAGTTTTTTGCCTTCCTGGTTCCAATTCAACTGATTAATTCCAATTCAACTGGTCAGAGGGGCAATGGGTATATGATTTCTATGCCTTTTTTATGCCTATGTTAGGGCAGGCTTCTTTTCTTTTAAAAGGGGAACTACTTGTAATGATGCTGTAAAGCAACAATTTGGAAAAATCCTGCCCTTGCAACAGCAGCAACAGCAAAACCCCTAGAAATGCAATATCACTTTTCAGGACCAGCCTTCATGAATCTCCTGTGGCCCATACACAATATAGATCAGAGGCAGGAAACAGAAAGTACTAAAGGCAGTTTCTGGTAGAGCCCTTGACAAGTCCTGTCTCTGCCAGCATAAGAAGATGAGCTGTTTTGCAGAAAACAATAATTAGATACAACTGTAGATATCAATTTTTTAAACTCCTCTGGCATGAAAAGTTTGCAGGAAGTTGCTTGTCATCTTGACAAAAAGTTGTTTCTTATGAGAGAAAAGGCCAAGTGCAGGTGGATAAAACTTGCTTATAATCTCTTAGAGCCTATTACATTTAGATTTAATTGAAATGCTGCCATTTTATTCTACACCTCTGGGGAAGATTACTTTGCCAGTCTGGTACAAGATGAAGAAAAAAATAGATGAGAGCTTTGAAGGCTTCCATCATTTATAATCTGCTACCACAGAGCAGTTTTATTAAGCCTTTGTTCAACTCACCGGTGCAAGTCTAGGTTTGGGAATATTTTTTTCATTATTCAGGCAAATGGGACAGCCATGGGTTCTTCCAGTAATGGCATATTTCACATTTTAAGCACAACATGATAAATATGAGGCATTTCTGTAGTTAATAACTTCAGAAGAGGAAAAGGGGGCTCTAATAGAAACTTCTACTTTTATGAAATTTCTTAAAACTGTATAAATTTGACGCGGGTTTGACTGTTAATTTCCCTCAGACACATTTTCAGCTCTTTCGTAGCTTACAAACTTAGTGATTCATCCTAAGAACGTTTGATTTGCTCTGTCCTGTCAAGCAATATTTAAATCATTTCAACAACTCTGACTAAAATTAAAGCACACACATTTGGTTCATGACACACGCTAAACCAATCATAAACTGCATAAACAAGTTATATAATCCTATAGTCACATATAGCAAATTTTTGCTGTAATGATGGTGGTAAAAATCAGTACTTGGGAGTGGAGGATAGCAGCAGTGGATGAGTCTGAATTTTTATTATCCAACTGAGTTTGGACAAGTTTCAGAGATGTTCAGATTTTATCACAAGCCACCTGCATAACCTTAAGTGACAGCTACAATTTGAAGGCAAAAACTCTACTGGGTTCGAACTTGCCTATTTGATTTGGCCTAGGCAACACCCAGTGACTTCTGAGTGGTTGCTCTGCAGTTCCTAGTTGTTACGGTATCCTGCATCCTTAACTATGTCATGCGTCATGCAATTCCTGCTGCCTGGGTAGGTACCAGCCCCCGCACTCCCATTATTGCTTTTACAACCACTATCTCCTTAACCCACCAGTTCCATTCATGGTGAGCTTTTGATCTCTAGTATCTCTTGTGCATTTTTTCTGCCTTTTCCTCCATGTAGTTGCATTGGTTACACTGTCCTATGGCAATCTCATTCATAAACTGATTTCATACATTTGACTTGACACTTGCTGAACATCACTGTCTGAACTGGGTGTTTGGCTTTCCTTGGTTCTGACTCTGTCATCCATTTCCTGTTTCCCCTCTTACTTACAGGCATGTGAATTCCTGGGGTAGGAAACACACAAGCAACAGATGTACCCAGTCTCATAACTTTAAAACAACTTTGATTTTACTCAGTCCCAAATTATAAATTAGAACCAGACATCCCTTAGGAAGACCTGAGTTTAGATAGATATTATATGTTCTAATATGCTGACCATGGCAATTCAGGAACAGTTATGAACATATTCATAGGAATAGAATATAGAAGGAAACTGAGGAATCAACTGAACTCCTTAATTCTAGGAGGCAGCCATGTTAGTCTGTTGTGACAAGAACAATACCCTTTCCAATTTAATAAGGCAAAGTTATATTTAGAGCCATACTAACAGTCAGTAATAAGAGTTTTTTTTAATTATTAAATGGTCCCATAGAAACAGACAGCTCCTATAAGTAAATTTAAAAATGATCTAGTACTTATGAAGACTTAGTTTTTATAAGGTAAAAAGATAAAGGTCCCCTGTGCAAGCACCGAGTCATTCCTGACCCATGGGGTGACGTCACACCCCGACGTTTCCTAGGCAGACTTTGTTGACGGGGTGGTTTGCCAGTGCCTTCCCCAGTCATCTTCCCTTTACCCCCAGCAAGCTGGGTACTCATTTTACCGACCTCGAAAGGATGGAAAGCTGAGTCAACCTTGAGTCGGCTACCTGAAACCGATTTCCATTGGGATCGAACTCAGGTCATGAGCAGAGCTTGGACTTCAGTACTGAAGCTTACCACTCTGCGCCACGGGGCAGTTTTTATAGTTTTTATACCCTGCTTTATTCTACCCTTAGGAGTCTCAAAGCGGCTTGCAATCACCTCCCCCTCCCCACAACAGACACCTTGTGAGGTAGATGGGGCTGAGAGAGTTTAAAGAGAACTGTGACTAACCCTAGGTCACCTACCAGGCTTCATGGGGTGGGGTGTGGAAATATACCTGGTCCACCAGGTTAGAGTCTGCTGCTCATGTGGAGGAGGATGAAATCAAACCCTGTCCTCCCAATTAGAGTCTGCCGCTCATGGAAATATACCCGGTCCACCAGGTTAGAGTCTGCTGCTCATGTGGAGGAGGATGAAATCAAACCCTGTCCTCCCAATTAGAGTCTGCCGCTCTAAACCACTACACCACACTGGCTCTCTTATATTTGCTTCTTTGGCTGATTTTATTCAGCAGTTGAATCTTGCTGCTATGAAGGCTACATGCCTACTGGCATCTACACCTGTTCGTCTGAGAAGAAAAATATCTGCACTACATTAATGGAGTTCTTTGTGAAGTTCATTTCTGTTCTACCTTTGAAATTTCTCAAAAAAAAATGTGTGAAATATCCTGAGGGACTGCAGCATCATTAGGTACCATGCCACTGCATCCCTTAGGGAAAGAGATCTGAGTGGAGTTCTGAACTGTGATTTTTTGAATCATAGAGAAAATGTGTGATGCTGAATTAACTAGCAGTCTGGATTTGAATTCCTGGAAGGTGTGAATGTGATCCTGTATCTGCTCTAAAAACTAGAGATTACACTGGAAAAAAAGGGCAGATTAAATTACTGAGCTGTGAGCATCTGATAATTTCATGCAGCTGCAAATGTGATTCAGAAAGATTAAGCTACTTCTGTCCAAAACACGAACACAGTATATGGAACAATTCTGAATACTAAATAAAGGTCTATATTGTCTACTGTAGCTCAGAATTTACATTTCCAGCCTCCTGGCAAGTGATAAGAGTTGAGTTATTTAACAAACTAATGAAACCTGAGTTTCATTTTTCCAATGACATTCTCCATTTGAGAAATTCAGGAGCAAATGTTTGAAGTCTCAACTTATTTTTGATGTGAACATTGTAATTGATGTGATTTAACCATCTCTTGGACAAATCTTTTATATTCCTACCTCTGTTGGGGGTGAGTTAATTAGAAGAACTTTCTCAGTATTCAATAAACTTATACTTTGTCACAAATTGTGGAGAGGGAACACACATTTAGCATTGGTTATATCTTATTTGTGCTTTTTTACGTATCGGTTTTTGTGAAGGGTTGAAATGTAGACTTTGTTTTAAATGGCTGTCTATATAAAAGGATCACAAAGACATGCAGTTTCTCTCAGATTGCCAGGGAATGGCCAGAAGGGATCCTGATCCCTTCTTCTCAAGGCCAGAAAGGTGAGGAAAAGTGAAAGGTCCCATTTTTAACCCAAACTAGCAGCTTTTATTTCATTATATTTAACCGACAAACATCTATCAACAACCATCTTTTTCTTTAACCAGTGTTGAAACCATGGTCACATAGATAAGAGTCAACAAGCTGAAGTTAAATCCAAAGGTTATCTCTGCTTCTGGACTTATTCGACCTCTCTATACTGATCCATTGAGTGTGGAATGGTATAGTATAGCCTGATGTCATAAGATCTCAGAAGCTAAGCAGCCGTAGCGTTGGTACTTGGATGGGAGACCACCAAGGAAGACCACCTTTGCAGAGGAAGACAATGGCCAGCCATTTCTGCTTAGTCACTTGCCTTGAAAACCTATGTGGTCGCCATAAATTGGCTGTGACTTGATGGCCCTTTGCTCACATACTGATCCACACTTCATTAACTCCCAGGTTCAGTTCTGTAATACGCTGTATGTGAGGCTGCCCTTGAAGTTGATTCCAAAACTTCATATGGTTTAAAATGAGGCATCTGATTTACTCGCAGATGGGAGTTGCTTTGACTGTGTTCTACTACTTCTTATCCATCTGCATTGGCTGCTAATGTGCTTCCAACTTCAGCTCAAAATGCTCATACTCACCTTCATGTGTTTGCTGTTAATTGAAATATCACTCTTCCTCTGAGGATCATATATGTGATTATCCCCTCCCATTCCTGCCTTTTATTAGGTAGGTTAGACTGAGAGATAGCAACTGGCTTGAATGAGCTTCATGGTAGAGTGGAAATTTGAATCCATGTCCTCTTGGTTCTAGTACAATATTCTAAGCACTATTCATCCCTGGCTGTCTTGAAATTACAGTTAAACTAGGGACTTCCTTACCCACAGTTTAGGTTTTTGACTACTGTTCTATGTTATTTCACTTTGAGAATGTGCTGTATCATAGTGAATGTGCTATATTACAGCAAGCTGTATATCACAACTACACTGATAGGACCTACAGTTCTCCTTAATAAGTGAAATGCTCTTATCAGTAACAATATATGATGCCCTCTTGAATGCAGTGAGTTAGAATCACGCCGTCAGCAGGAGCAAAATGGCAGGACCTACTCTGGACTCACACTGCTGGCCCTTCCAGTACATTGCCCTTGCATTTCCTTCTCATCCTTTGGTATTTAGTGTAAATTTTCCATCAGAATGCCTCAATGAGTTTTGCTTGTCTGTCACACTCCTAAATTAAGCATAACCTTGTTGAGCTATCTGACAATTGTACAGTACCATTTGGGCAACACACACAAGTTGTAATAAAACCCATGACCTGGACAAGGCAAAATGACAGGAGAGCAAGACCTTCATTTTTGGCAATTTTCCCATTGCACTTATTTTTATTAGTAATTGTGAAGGAGAATTTTTAAGTTACTACTATCTCCATATAGCCAGCATGATGTAGTAGTTAAGAGTGGTGGACTCTAATCTGGAGAACCACATTGGATTCCGCACTCCTCCACATGAAGCCTGCTGTGTGACCTTGGGCCAGTCACAGTTCTCTTAGAACTCTCTCAGCCCACATGGAGGCAGGCAATGACAAGCCACCTCCTAATGGCTCTTGCCTTGAAAAACCCTACAGGGCCACCATAAGTCAACTGTGACTTGACGGCACTTTCCACCACCACTATCTCCATGCTCTTCCAGTCCATATTGTAAAGGTTGCAGTTGTTTCAAATAATGTCCATGACTCAACATAGCCACTTCTCAGATACCCAAGTTGAACAGGTGCATGAAGTGAAGAGTCACCTACAAGTTTCAGAAGTTAGTTAGGAAAGTAAAAGTCCCTAAATAAAGAGTTTACAAAACTGTTTCTTCCCCTGGATGAGATAAGTAGCAGGTAAAAATGAGTAGATTCTTCATTGACCTTCATGAAACTTCCCCACTTTCTACCTACTCATTCAACAAAAAAAGCTGTCCATGATTATTTACACTCAGCATGTGTCGTTCTAGGAATAGACTTCTGCTAAGGCAGCTGTCATCTTTCCAGAGACTCGGTGAGAAGACAGAGCTGAAATAATTACTTAACGCTAATGTTCTTTTTCCCCCTTTTCCAATGCTTCTGTACCACAGGATTCTTCAGTGTGTTAATTTAGAGCCACTGCCATGTGTCTGCCTTTTCTTTGTGCCATTTTGATTGTTTTTTGTTCATCCAGTTTACCTTTCTTCTTATTTTGCCCTCCTTAATTTAATCTCAGGAATTAATACAGATGCATATTTATATGGAAAAAGATGTGCGTGTCTTGGCAGGCTAAGGCAGATGTTAAAGCAACAGAGAGCAACAACAAATCTCACTCTTACTCTACAGCCTTATTTGGTATCCTGACAGCCGACAGCATTACTTTCCCCTTTCACTCTTCATTTTCCACCTGTATTTTGTTATAGCTCCAGGATAGAATGTAAATAAATATGCTATAAACATATAGTGCTATAATTGTCTGTGATTGCTTCAAAATATTTCTATCTATCTATCTATCTATCTATCTATCTATCTATCTATAAATAAATAAATAAAATATCAAGGCCGCTAACTAACAACTTTGTAAAAGGTTAGAACATAAGAAAAGCCCTGCTGGATCAGACCAAGGCCCATCAAGTCCAGCAGTCTGTTCACACAGTGGCCAACCAGTGGTTCAATGAAAGCAGAGACACCAAACATCAACAAATAAAATATGCCATCGTACCAATACCAAGCCTGCTGCAACAGTCTATGAGGTACTTTATGGATAAACAGGATTCCAAATGAGTAAGATCTGTTAATTCTTGACACCACCAACTTTGAAAACAGAGCCCCCCACCTTGCCAACCTGTTATTACAGGCTGACCAGGGTTACCAAAACCAAGGATTCAGGGATTAAAAACCTCCATTTGTTTTCTCAGCAGTTTCAAGATAGGATTTACCCTCCCTCTTTTTCTTTGAAGTGTGTGTGTATGTGATAAGTGCTGTCAAGTCGCTTCTGACTCATGGCAACCCTATGAATCAAAGTCCTCCAAAATGTCCTATCTTTGACAGCCTTGCTCAGATCTTGCACATTTAGGGCTGTGGCTTCCTTTATTGAGTCCATCCATCTCATGTTGGGTCTTCCACTTTTCCTGCTGCCCTCAACTTTCCTAGCATGATTGTCTTTTCCAGTGACTCTTGTTTTCTCATAATGTGACCAAAGTGACATGGGACTAACTGGTTCCAAGCAGGATTTTTTAGGGGCTCTCCTTAAATTAGCCAATGAAAGTTCTCTTTTTCACCAGTTTCACAAGGTGCTGATGAAATGCCTTCCAAGTGTTTTTAGAAAGTAGTTAGGGCCAGGTGGGGCTTTTGCCTAGTATGGCTTCTGATTGGTCACTGGAGATTTTACTGGCTGTGCAGATTTTTAAAAAACATTTATTTGGCAGCAGCTGCCAGGACAGCACAAGGATGACAGGTGTGTTGAACAGATGTTGAACAGATGCTTGGAAGTTGAGGTGGACTGAATGAAGGATAATGAAATACAAGATCAACTCCAACAAGAAGGAAATACTATTATTGAGATGTTCCTGAGACCTAGAGGATGAATTATTATCTGTTCTGGATTGGTTAGATTGAGAAAATAACACTAGAATTCACTACAAGAGAATTTTTAAATGGAAACATTTCTTTTGTTACTGTTCCCCTTTGTATTTCCTGGTCCTTTCTAACCCTTGGGCATGAATGGAACTCTATAATCTATCCACTGTTGCATGTATGCAGAAGGTTAAGTATATATAGGCTGCTCAATAACACTGAACATGATTGCTATGCCTTTGAAAAGAATTCTGCCTCCCCAAAAGAGTTATTAAGACAGTAGCTAGGCCAAGCTTGGCATTCCACTATGACTATGAAAGGGGGGAAAGCATGCAGAAAGGAATCAAAATAAAAACCATATCACTAAAGCATCCTGGTGAGTTTAAAAGCTACATTAGGCATTTGAGTAGGCCTTCTACATTCCCCTTTGAAAAGCAACGTTGAAGGAATAAGTACCGAAGGTGCAGTGCGTCTAGGCAGTTTGATCTCCAAATTCTGCCATACAAAAATATGCAATTATAACGTCCACGTTTCCTAAGTAATAATTTGACAAGTGTGTCCGTACAGAACTGGTAATCTTTAAGGCTTCAGTTATTCACCATTCTGAGCACCGGAGTGCCTCCTGCTTCCCTAGCCCCTCTAACATGGTGAGCTGTTTTTGTTTTAAAGGGTGACAAGTGTCATTGAAACAGCAGGGGCAGAATAGATACATCAGCCTTTTCCACCTTGGAAAGTTGATGGACCGCTACTTCAAATAGGTTCAATTTATCTGTCAGAACATGATATATATTTGTAACATTATTTCTGAAATTGCAACTTATTTTTATCACTTCAACCAGCTGGATGATTCTGTCACAAATTCAGTGTACATGTTGAAATGACAGAAAGGGAAAGCACTAGAACAGATTTTAAAATTAACTGTGACCTAAACATCACCACTTTAGGGAAAGATGTAGGGGGTGGGAGAAGGGAAGGGAAGAGCTACTGTTCTTTAATTTTAAGTTTCTCTGCTCCATAATTTCCAAGATTTCAAGGTATTAACAGACCAATATTAACCAATGGAGGTCAGTCCTATTGAGTTAATAACTTGAGGAAACCACATGCAGCTAATGGAAATAACTTCAGTGGGACAACCCAGAGGAGATGGTCCTCAGGTGTCTTTGTAGTGATGTTAGGGATAGAATTTGGCTAGAAGAAACGAGCAGTGAAGAATTGTGCCTCTCAGCTTTTAACAGCTTCACGTAATTATGGAATCACATTATGTCTCCAGGTCATCTAAAAATGATCACCCAACCTTATCTAACTGTAGCTAGGCACAAAGCTCATGTTAACATTATTATCTTATAGCATGTAGTCTAATTTGCAGAAAGGAATCTGCTTGTAGAAGCAACAACAGCCTATTTCCCTGCCGTTAGTATAACCATTTAGCTGGAAATGACTGTAGTTAATGTGAAGTGATCCTGATAAAATATTTATAAATAACATAGATGACCATCCATTAGAAGATACCCTTGAAATACCATGATTACTAAAAACTGATGACTTATATAGTTTTCTGTTCTTGTGGGGGGGGCAGCTACCTTGAATTTAAATGCAGATGTTCTTCAACAATACAAGACAGTGATACAATCAGATGTTTACTTACATGACATTGAAGTCCATTTGCTAAGTACACAAAAATTCTCTGGATTTTGCTGTCGGTAATTTCAGCCAGAACTAACTTGAGTCATAGGGACAACTAACAAAGATGTGGTTCCATTTAAACACCTCCTGTCCGTTTATTTCAGTGTGGCTCTGCTAGATACACGACTTGCTGTTAAAATAAACTTCATTTCACCAGGCGGCAACAGTGTAGGGATTCAGACTCACAGAACCATCTCAGCACATTTCATGGCTGAAACATCCAGAATAATATATTTCATGTGTATATGCCAATAGAAACCATTGCAGGAGCTATCATAAGATTATTTCTATCATAGCTGTAGCTTAGCTAATGGAAATCTGCCCTGCCATGCTTTCTCTAGATTTTGAGTTCTGGGGTTCCTAGAGTGACACTGATAATGTTAGAATCCACACTTTTTCTATATTTGTATTTCCAGATTTTGTGTTGATAATGTAATGATTATGAAAAGTAGTGGTGATGGATACAAGAAGAAAGAAAGTGGCTGTCTTGGGATTGTGCCAAAAATAATAAATTTGTTCTATGGAATGATGTTTGTCTGTAGATTATTTTTATATATTTTTTTCTCTTTGCACATGAATGCTGGTTCAAAAAGGAAAAATAAAAATGCAAGGGAAGAAAATACATTCTTCTGGCTGTATTTCTTTAAATTCTTCTAAACTTGAACTCTGATAAGCTAGATGATGTGGGGATCCATGTGTACATTGAAGAAAATATGTTTATTTCAGGAAAGCAGAGTCAGTTTCTTTTACTTGTTTTTCCGCCCCTCAAAGGTAGGTTTCAGAGTGTGGTGCTAGGTGACTGCTGATCCTTTTCTTAGCCTCTGGCCTACAGGATCCCTCATGGTTCTATCTCATCCCCCATGCTTTTCATCTAGGGTTGCCAGGTCCCTCTTAGCCACTGGCAGGAGGTTTTTGGGGCGGAGCCTGAGGTGGGTGGGGTTTAGGGAGGGGAGGGACTTCAGTGCCACAGAATCCAATTGCCAAAGCGGCCATTTTCTCCAGGTGAACTAATCTTTATTGGCTGGAGATCAGTTATAATAGCAGGAGATCTCTAGCTACTACCTCTTTTCATCATCTAAATAAAGCTGCTGGGAGAGGTCATCTGGAGGCTGTGGGAACTGAACATGTGCCTGGAGGCAGTTTTGGGATGGTTGAAGGCTAGCACACTGCAACATAATGCTGAGAAAATGAAGGTGCTACTGGTGGAGGGAAAGTTTGGCCCAGGAATTGGAATACCTCCTGTTCTGGATGGGGTTGCATGCCCCCAAAGGAACAGATTGTAGCTTGGGGGTACTCCTAAACCTGGGCCTCCTATTGGATAAAGAAGTGGTGGCAGTAGTCAGGGGTGCCTTTCAGCAGTTTTGGCTATTGAGCCAGCTGCAGCCATTCAAGGAAGGGAAAAGTCTTGCCACTATGGTGTATGGCCTGGTAAAATCTAGATTAGGTTAGTGCAATGTATTTTACATAAGGTTTCATCCATTTTAGTTAAAACATTTTTATAAGAGCCAGTATGGCGTAGTGATTAAGAGCAGTGGTTTGGAGCTGTGGACTCTGGTCTAGAGAACCGGGTCTGATTCCCCACTCCTCCACATGAGTGGTAGACGCTAATCTGGTGAACTGGATTTGTTTCCCCACTCCTCCACATGAAGCCAGCCAGGTGACCTTGGGTTAGTCACACTCTCTCAGCCTCACCTACCTCACAGGGTGTATGTTGTGGGGAGGGGAAGGGAAGGTGATTATAAGCCAGTTTGATTTTCCTAAAGTGGTAGAGAAAGTCGGCATATTTAAAAAAAACCCTCTTCTTCTTCTTTCCACTTGATCAGGGCCCCCAAGGTGGCAGCACACAAAAGCCTTATTCTACCACTCCTCCTCCACTATGGTTTCCAAACCCCCAATAGGGAGGGGCATCCCACACCCCCAGGTCCTATTGGTAAACTCTATGGATCTAGTGATTCCTTTGTCACTTCTGGTAAGAACTTCTGGTAAGTACATGAGGCTGCCTTAAAAAAAAGTTATCCTGTGATGCTGTGTCCCCCAACCCTCCCACAGTTTCCAGGCACTGCCTGGCAATCCTACACACACACAAATATGATTCCTTTTCACTGCCATCACCACAATATGAATTAGAATTTTATTTGTCTTGTTATCTGGGTCTCAACCTTTTATACTTGCCTTCTTCAGAATTAAAAAAAATCCCCTGACTACTTAGTCCCAGTTAGCACAGATGTAGGGGAAGTCTTGAGCTTCTTAATAGGTACAGTAATTTAGATCCAGACAGGTGAATCCCCCACCTCCTGTCTACCTTGATAAGCATGGATCCAGTTAGGCTTTTAGCTGGGTGCACAGAGACCACTTTGGAAAAGGGGGAAGGAATGTAAGTTTACTTTAATTTTTCTTAACTTACAAAAAGCAAAAGCATATAGGAGGAAACCATGCAAAGCAGCTGCCGAACAAAGGGAAAATAAAGTGAACAATATGTGTAAACCTCTTTATTTAGGATAAAAGGTAGGCATAATAAGAAGTTGGCAGAGTAATTTTGAAGTTACCTGATTTCTGTTTAGCCCTTTCTCCTTCCCAGCCATTCCTGGGCTTCTTCACCTAGGTCATCCAGCTTTTCCATTCCAAAGTCAAGTCTTCTTCCCATGATATCTCCAACTTTGGGTTCCCCAAGATTATAGTGATGATAACACTCTACATCAGTCCCAGAATCACTTTTCCTCATTAGTGAGTTATGCAAATCTTCAGCCCCAGAAGCACAAGGATCATTAGGCTACTGATTTGTAGTGGGGATGTCAATATTGTAATTTGTATTGGTTTTAATTTGCGTGTGTGTGTGTGATTAGCTGCCTTGTATCATTTTGGAAAGGTGGGTTATAAATGTTAAATAGATAACATTTAACCTGTTTGTTGCTAGACATTTCTGCTGAGATTCCAGTGTCCACGCAGGAGATATCCTGTTTGTCAGGGACTGTTGCTTGTGCGCAATTCCCCTGCAGTCACAAAGCTCATGTACATGGGAGCCTCATAGAGCTTTGGGTTATGACATATAGGCGCAGATTTCTGCTGGCTGTTAACTACTCTGAGTCTTTGAACTGGGGCACTCTTGTAATCAAAGTATTTTGGGAGAAAACATAGAAGGGGTAACAAGCTCCATGTGAAGCAGATTAGTTACCAGTCTACTACTGTGTAGTTTAATCAGTATTGTAACCATGGCTTCTCCCAGCTGTGGAAAGAAATTATGGTTAAGAGAAGATGATATGAAATTGAAAAAGTAGAGGTGTCTCCAGCACACTCACTTCCACTGTTCCTAACCAGGAAGGAATTACCAGTAAGCATACAGGAAATACAATTTAAAACAAACCCATAGACTCTCTAGCGGATTTTACTCCCCACAAATAGATGGACCACTGGTCTGAATCATCCGGGCTCTTCCTATGTTATGCCAGGCAACTATGCAGCTTATCACATTTTTTCTACCCAGAAAACATTTCAGTATGGGAAAACACATGAAACCCATGTCATATGAAACCACTCCACTGGTATTTTGGTAGGTGAGTGCCAAGGTGAGGGAAGGCAGCATGGTATAGATCTTGTCAGATCTCAGAAGCTAAGCAGGGTCAGCCCTGGTTAGTGTTTGAATGGGAGACCTCCAAGGAATACCAGGGTCATGACATGGAGGCATGCAATGGCAAACCACCGCTGAATATCTCTTGCCTTGAAAACCCTATGGGGTTGCCATAAGTCAGTTGTAACTTGACAGCAAAAAAAAAAGTTTCAAAAGTTACATGTTTTGCATCTTCTTTTGGGATGTGGGGTGGGGTTGGGGTAAATTATCTGCTTTTCGTTTTTAAGAAGAGCATTTGCATTTAGTATGAACTTGTGATAAACACTGGACTACATGAAACAGGAGGCAGAAGAAATATCTATTACAGTCTCTCTCTGAAATTACACTTTTCAATATGTACAGTCATAGTTGAAGTCTATTTGCATTTAGCATGAACTTGTGATAAACACTGGACCACATGAAACAGGAGGCAGAAGAAATATCTATTACAGTCTCTCTCTGAAATCACACTTTTTAATATGTACAGTCATAGTTGAAGTCTGGGACCACATATATGCCACTTCCATATGACCGCTGTCTGATCTTGAGTGTAGACTCCAACAAGTATTTTATTCCATTTGTTAGGGTTTTCTATAAAAAATATTTCTTAATAAGAGTATTACACTTTAGCAGCCACAAAGACAAGCCCACGTTTCAAGGAAATCACAGAATCAAGTTATAGGATAGTTCTTCTAAATTTGCTAGGGAAAGGGGAATCATTTTAAGGGATAGAACACTGTGATGGGCAACTGAAACATACCAATATAGTAAGAGATGAGTATAAACGCAATACCAGGAGAATACTAAAAAGCTTCTCATGAATATTGGAAGAAGAATGGTTTGTGTATGTTGGATGAAATGATACAAACCCAGAGAGCTATATAATCTGTAATAAGATGGTCCTTCTCATTTTATGGTTATGCTGACAGGTATAACAAACCTTAGTATTTCCCACTATCCTAGCAACCGTCAAGAACAATTTGCTAGTCATGCTTTCCTTCCCCACCCCCTTTTTTCTTTTTCTTTTTTGTTCCTTGGTTTTCTTTGCTATGTCCTTGCTTCCTTCTTCCTCCCCCCCTTTTTTTTGCTGTTGTGGTGGCCATTGTTAAATAAAAGGCTCACTAAGTAATATCTATATACCTGCTAGAAATATATTATAAAATAATTTCCATTTTTAGACAGAAATCTCTTGTCAGGAATGCCCTATTAGTTTTTCAGTCAGCTTGAATGGCAGCTTGAAACTTACCCCACAGTGTTGCCTAGCAACAAGGCAACTGGCCTTTAAGGAATGGTGCCTTACTCCAGCAGGTGCGTTAGTCAAGATGGAACTGAGGTGGCTCCTGGCACTCTGAAGTCAGGTCATTCTTTGCTTTTCATTATTGGCTAATGATATATCTGTCATAAAAAAGTCTACGGGCTTCGTTGTTTTTTGGCTGCTGGAGATTCTGTTATTTCTTGAGACATTTTTTCTATGGAGATTTCTTTTTAATATAATATATATAATAAAGCTTCTGCAATAGTGGAGTGGAGAGTATGCCTAGCTAGAGGCTTGTACACTTTCATAAATGGATTTTTCTTGCAGACTCGCCAGACCAATCAGTCACATCCTGGGCTGAACTTAATCAAGTATCTGACTTCAATCTGTCCTTGAGGAGTTTGTCCCATACTATGATGCTGATAAGAGTATTATTCTACCCTTCAAGGAAGACCAAGCTATATGATGTGACACTGGTGTTGATGAGAGATTAAACTGGGATAGAGGTACCACCTCAGGCCAAGATTTTATGAGGTCTCATAAGCTCACCAGAGATTGTCCCAAGTCAGTAGTCGAATGAGAAATTAGGGGGGAAATGCAATGTGTTACCGAAAATTGTAGCAAAGACAAAATATAGCTTTTATATGGTCCCGAAACATTTTTCACGAAACAAGGGGGACTTGATTATAACTGATTATTCTAAAAGCCTAGATCTAGAAAGGCCCAGAAAATACCCTATGGGTAGATTTATACTAACTGTACAGTGAGAGTGCTTACTAACCTCATTTGGCTATTGTAAATAGATATTATCGGGCTTTAAATACTTTTCAGATCAAAAAGTGACACATAAATGTTGAATATCGACAAGATTTTTATTAGAACATTATAAGCAGAGAACCCACAAAGACTCGCAGGAGGCATGTCATTTTCCCCTCCTCCGCTATTTTATTTTCCCCTTTCCTGAAAGCCCCCATAGCCTCTTCCCTTTTCTGTCTTCCTTCTTTCCTTCCCACCCACCAGCCTACCTAGCTTTATCTGCCCCCATTTTTTCAGCTTGCCCCCATTCCCTCCCTTTGGCAGCTCCTACCTGCAAAAACTATGGCCAAGTGGTGTTGACTCCAAAGGAAGCAATAGAGTCTTTTATGATAAACAAAGAAGCTATGTTTTTGAGAGCTTTTGATTCATTAGGTGGTTGGCAGCATGACTCTAGTTTTCAAAGCTGCTAGAGTTACAATTTACATATCATTGTCACTGCATCAGACTGCCAATGCCATTTCACAACAGTAGTTATTTGTAAATATATGTGCCAACTACAATTTATGATAATGAAGAAATAGTAATAATATGTGAGGAAACTGAAGAGCTGATTGACAAATCTGCATGAAAATATAATTTGATCTTAATGTAAGATTGAAATGTCCATGGTAGTCAAGGAAATTTTGAGCAGGAAGCAGTATGATGTGAACTGTATACAAGAAGAGATATCAGATCCCTTACTAGACAATTTAACTTAATTATAGGGTACATAACATAGATGTTTGGAAAAAACCCGAAAACCCAGTATGATATTGACTAAAATATTTAAAAATTAGAGACTGAGAATCCCATAAAATCAAGTATTTCCCAGAGCAGATAGAAATAATAATTTATTCGTAATTAATTTTATCATCAAGGTTTAGAATTGGGGAAGGGTTTGGGCCTTAGATCACAGTGAGCCTGAGCTTAACAATGGGACAAAATTGAACTGAGCATAAATTATCTGATCTCAGGTGAGCCTATTCCAAATCAAGCCCAATGGAACCTGCCCAACACTAATCATGATAAAAGATTTCAAAGGCTAAGTATAAAGTTCAGTGTCAAAAACTGGAGCGTCATGCTAAACAATGTGCAGATGGCTGCAAGTGTATAAAAAAATCCAATAGATCGGAAAAAGAGGGCTAAGCAAAGAGCTCTACAGCAATCTTGAATTAAAATGGACTCTCTTCAAAGAAATATTGATACTAACAGAATGTTTGAGATCAACGGTGTGGCAAGAGGGGGATGTTATGGGGCCACCTCCTGCCTTCTTTCCACCAAGAAATTTTAGTGTTACACTTAGATGAGAATAATTTAGTCCAGACCAAGGGTGCTGCACTAGTAATAAAAGTAGTTAGGGATGTCAGAAAAATTCAGGCAGACTGACTTGGGCTGTTGCTGATTCGGTTTGAACTCATCCTCTGGCCATCGAGAAGGCTAGTCGTAATGCCAATATGGTCATTAGAAGGGCAGTGTTGGAGATGGCAGGGGGCTTTATTAGGGCTGTCGATTCGATTCGGCCCGAACCAAAAAAACAGCCGAATTTCCACCGATTCGGCGGTTTTTAGTTTGGATGGAACCGAACTCAAAAAAGGCTGGAAACCGGGGAGCCGAATTCGGCGAGTTCAGAATGTTCAGCGAATAAATTCAGCAAATTCGGGGTTCGGCACAGTAGCATAACCGTCAGTTAGTAAGCAGCATTCTCCCACGGCCAATCGGTTGCCAAGCAGGGTCTTCTTCTGGCCAATCAGTCGCGATTGAGCATGTGAGCCCAGCTGCTGCGTGGCCCGAGGAGAGAAAGAGAGAGTATCTGTTTGTGTGAGAGAGAAATCCCCGTGGGGGGGTGCGTGTGCACATTCGCTCCTTTCCGTGGCTGCAGGGGACGCATTTTTGGGGGTGCAGCCCCCAAACTTTCAGCGTAGCTTCAGATGAGGCTTCTTGCAAGAACCCCCAAGTTTTGTAAAGATGGGATCAGGGGGTCCAGAGATATGGGTCCCCCCTTTTCCCTATTGGGATGAATGGGATCGGCCGATCCTATGCATCTAGAGAGCGGCACAGAGGGATGTGCAGGTGGGGATAAGCAAGGTGGGTGGAAACACCAACCGAGTTTGGAGCCAGGGTGGATCTGTCCATGCAGATGGCGAGCACAGCCCTCCCTCAAAATCGTCAGCTTATTGAAATAAGCAATCACGTAAATAAGCATTTACATAAATTTAATACAGTTCAATAAATAAACTAGTTGAACCCATGCTTGGTGTCTCATCTCTTCATTTGGGGTTGCTGGGGCAAGGAGGAAAGCAAAGGTAGCCAAAGAAGGATATCTCAGATGAACACAAGATGGATGGAACAGACATATTAAATTGTTTTTCTTTTTATTCAATTGTACAAAGAAGATAGGCAATATAAATACTATAATTGAACAGGGATCACTGTTGACAGAAGATGAAAAAGTTGCAGGATGAGGGACAGGGCAGTGGTTAGAGTACCTGCTTTGAAAGCAAAAGGTTCCAAATTCAGTCCGGGGTGCCTCCCATGCAATGGTGATGTGAAAGACCCTTACTGCTTGAGACAGCTGCTGCAGGGTTGTCAATGCTGAGCTGGATGGACAACTGGTATAAGGCAGTGACATAAATGTATTTATACAAGGTACAGCCAGAAGAAGAGTTTTCAGATGCTGCAGTGGAAAGAGAGACAGAAAAAAACACAATAGAAGAAAACCATGAATCCTTAGACTGAAATTTAACAAAACCTCAGAGGAACAGAAAAGGACTCTGACTGTTTTGAAACAAGCAGGAAATGAGTACAAAATGCACATCTTTAATTGATTCAAATACATTTATAGGA
Organism: Euleptes europaea; assembly: GCF_029931775.1. Lineage (NCBI taxonomy): Eukaryota > Metazoa > Chordata > Lepidosauria > Squamata > Sphaerodactylidae > Euleptes > Euleptes europaea. The sequence continues at coordinate 29,369,500 of NC_079320.1, read as the reverse complement.
GTGACAATTTTAACACTTAATTTGCGCAAAATATAGAACTTGTATATATAAAAACAAATATAGGCAAATAAGAACTGAACAAAGCTATGAGGGTTTTTTTTAAGCTGCACTTCAAAAATACTAGTCGTTATTATTTAAGGAAGGCATTCGAATAAAACTAATCAACAATGAAGTAAGGGTCAATTCTTGGATGTAAGGAAGAATGAGGGAAGCCATTCTTGCTATCAGAATGCTGGTAGAGAGAAGACACTGACATAATCCTTAATGACATAGTCTCTTCACACTGGCATAATCTCTTCACACAATGCATAATTAAAGTGTGGAACTCCCTGCCCCAGGAGGTAGTGATGGTTGCCAACTTGGAAAGCTTTAAGAGGAGAGTGGGCATATTCATGGAGGATAGGGCTATCCATAGTTACTAGTCAAAATGAATACTATTCATGAGACATACCTGTTCTCTACAGTATCAGAGGAGCATGCCTATTACATTCGATGCTGTGGAACACAGGCAGGATGCTGCTGCAGTTGTCATTTGTGGGCTTCCTAGAGGCATCTGGTTGGCCACTGTGTGAACAGACTGCTGGACTTGATGAACCTTGGTCTGATCCAGCATAGCTTTTCTTATGTTCTTATGACCTAAGAAAAGCTTTTGACAGTCTTGGCTGGAGTAAAATGTTTGTTATGTTGTCCAAGATTGAAATAGACAGGGAGAATAGAAGAATATTAGATATTTTATACAAAAAACTAGGAAGATGTAATTAGAATAAATGGTATTGAATTTATATGTACACACAGAGAGATGTAATGTTTGTAATGTTTCACCCTTGTCAGAGAAAACAATTAAATTATACAAATAGGAAGAATAATTTGACTATTCATTGCTGATGATATAGCAGTAATGAAGGAAATGGGATTTATTCTGTAACATTCTTGCCATATTTGCCATACAATGTTTCAAGCTATCTGCATCAACTGCAAACCTGCACGTGTCTTTGAAGGCATGGAAGTTAGTGTGGTGCAATGGTTAAAACATCAGACTAGGATCTGGGAGACCCAGGTTCTATACTCTGCCATGGGAACTTGATGGGAGACCTTGCAACATGCACTGTCTCTTAGCTAACCTTCCTCACTGAGTTGCTGTTGGGATAATGAAGCTGAGGGAAACAATTTTGTAAGCAAATTTGAGTCCCCACTTGAGAGAAAATTAGGGTATAAAGATCTAAATAAAAATGTCACAGGATATTCCATGTATTTTTTTCAGAGAAGCTTGATGTTACATAGGTCTAAAGCTGCTAAAACTGACACGTGTTAAAAGAAGATCAGCAGCTACCTGCAGAACTAAGGATTAGGTCAGTTGAATGGGTCCACATCACTGACATGAAAATAATCAGGGCAAAATTGTTACTAAACCTCCTCAGAACAAAACCACAATTCTTAAAAAACAGAAGTCCCTACTTGTTCAAATAATTTCTGAACACAATGTCTGGCTAGCAGGAGAGTTATTCAGTTACTGAAGTGTTTAAAGGAGAGGAAGAATAGCTGTGGGAAAATAATTATGTGCTTATGCTTTAGTGACAGCATTTGATTATTTGAAATGTCTTCCAGATTTTTTTTTTTAAACTGGTACAGTAGAAGAACAAAAACACCCAGTGTTTGAGTCCAAAGTGCTTCTCAAACATTACATGCCATATAGTTTAGGATTTATGTAACAGAGATCTTATTGAGCTGGAAAATAGACAAAGACTTTTACAATTTGTTCTTTAGTTTTTTTCCAGTCCAGTAGCCTAATCCTGTTTTTTAGTCTGAAAGTCAGTAAAATGCAGTTGACTGTTCATGTGTTTCTATGAATACAATCTGACGGAGGTATTTGGTGAATTTTATGGAGGTCAGAATGCAAGAAGGATGAGTGACTTTCTTTTCTGGATGGGTACATTATTCTATAAATGTAAATTATATATGCTTATGTGAAAACTATGTATTCTATAAATATTTCATAACAGGGATCTACAAGTCAGCAGATCAAAATAGCATTTTATTTTATAGAAGAGTTCATTGGAATTGCACTAATCAAATTAAAATCCATTCATGGATACAATGTGAAGACATCACAGGAGTACTGAAGAAGCCATTTATTCATGGATTCCCCCTACCACGCTGCTGTAATGTTTAAAGTCCCAGCACCTTATCAGCGGAATCAGTTGCAAAAGTCCTTCCTGCCTCAGGGTGGCACTGGTCACCAATCGTGTCTGGACTAGGATTGCAATGGTGGAACCTGCATGATTGTCCTCACTCATGTTGTGACAGATGTTTCAACGTGACAACTAGGGATGAATGAACGTTCACAAGTTTGGCTCATGTCTTTGGCTCGCAGGTTTGGCTCATGTTTCCGGTTGCAAATAGCAAGTCAGTTTTTCATCTCTTGTTCAGCTGTTCTTGAGTCATGTGAGCCTGTTTGCTGGATTAATCTTTGTATAGTCAAGCAGTGCAGTACAGTATAACCAGCAGTGTTTCACACATACATTTTCTCACACAGCCCTGCCCAATGGGAGTTCTACTTTCTTCCCCTCATCCACAGACCTGTTTCACTGCATGCTGCCCAGCAGACTGCTATAAGGGGGGGGGGGGGGGATAGTGAATGAAACAGTCAGCGACCACTGATTATAAATAAACACTTAAAAAACAAACCCTTACCATGTGGTGTTCATTTCAGTCTTAAGTTATTGAAGTCATTTTCATGCATGCACTTTTCCCACACAGCCTTATGTTGTTCCCCTCCCACATCATTTAATCACGTAACATAACCATCCACAAACCTTGGGTCACCATCGATTTCAACTACTGCACAGATTCAAAAGCTCCTGCAAGGCAAGGGAATGAAACTCCACCACCACAGCTGTGCCATAGCTGCAAAGCTATTCAATAGCTGTTCAACTTGGATGGCAGAAAACCAAATAGATCCAGTGCTCTTCTCACAGATGATCATGGCTCTTGAGTATCCCCTGCTGGAACAGTACTGTTGGGTGAAGCCATGGGGAATCAGCTTGCACGCCTTTGCTGTGAAATGCCTGATGGGCATTAGGAGGTTGCAGTTGTATCTCGAATGTCAGTAATTATCAGGGATTTTCCAGTGGAAAGCAATCTGCCCAGTGAGATTTCTCTTGTAAAAAGAAACTTCCTACAAACCCTGAGCCAACCCAGGGTACAGAATACTAAAGACACAGTAGGCTTTGCAAGAAGGTCACTCACTTGGCATCAGGAAGAACCTGAAGCTTTTTTTCATTTAATGGGGAAAGAGTAGGGCTGTGCTCAACAAATGTGAATACCCATAAGAATGGCCCTCAGTTGGAGTTTTTGGTTTCAAATAATAGGTTGGATCCAGACTAAATTGGAAATTTTCACTGATTCCCTCTTATTATTGCAACCTCCCTCATGTCACTCCTCAGGTCCCCCTATCCCCCAGGACCAGCATTTCATGGAGATCAATGGGCTGAATGGGGGTGGGGGTGAAAGCAGGAAATGTCCACTCTGTCATTGGAGAAATTACTCTGAATCCAACCCAACGCCTCTAGTCTGATTTGAATATGACATTGGTAAGGAGAGGAGCATCCTCGTACCATTCTGCAGCACCTTGTTTAAACTGCACAGCAGCCTATGCAAAACAACCATATGTGCTTAATTTGTGCACCAGAGATCCATCTCCCCTTCAGATATTGTGCTAGCACAACCACTTTGCATGAGTAGCAGCACAGTTTAAACAAGATAGCCTGATGCAAAGTCACTGAGGGAAGTTTCCAGATGAGCAGGCCTTAGACTGTTTGGTATATAGAAGAGAACAGGGAGCTGTCCAGTGGCACCCTACAGCTAGAAGTGCTGAATCCTCATAGAAGACCAGTGTAAGCCCTTGGCCTGAGGAATTCCCAAAAGCAACAACCCAGACAGGTAGTCCAAAGGCAAGTTGACTTTATTGAAAAAATCAAATGGGTTAACAGTGCTTGCAAACTAACTAAGCCAAGAATGGCTGGCTGGCGCAAATCAGTAATATATAATAGCATAGCTGATATGGCAGGTTGGCATAGTAACTCAGTTTCCCACGGGAGAGAAATGCACAAGATAAAGTGTCTGTTAGAATATCAAAGCGAGGCAGCTGCGAGAAAGTCATGACACCTCAGAGGAGCCGAGGAGCCGAACAGGCCCGCTCCTGACATCCTGCTCCTCTTAGGGCTCCCTCCCGACCCAAAAGGGGGCTGGCTTCTGGGGGTAGGTGGAGTGGAAGGTTTGCACTAGCCGAGGGGCAGCGACGTCACAGGCATGTACCCATTCATCATAGGCAGGGGGGAAGTGCTTCCAACGAACAAGATACTGGAGGGAGCCGTAACGAATGCGAGAGCCCAGGATTTTGGCAACTTCGAAATGCTCCTCCCCCCCCACCATCACCGGTTGCTCAGGAAGCGGGTCGGGATGCCAGTCCGGGGAGGGAGTGTGTGGTTTCAAAAGGCTTACATGGAAAACTGGATGGATAAGCCTGAGTGCCTTTGGCAGAGTGAGTTCCACTGTCACGGGGTTGATGATACGAGACACGGGATAAGGTCCCACATATTTGGCACTTAGTTTGTCACAAGGACGGGTAGAATGAAGGTTCTTGGTAGATAGGTAGACCAAGTCCCCCACTTTATAGTCCTGGCAAGGAGATCGATGTTTGTCAGCCTGAGCCTTGTATTTACGTTTGGCTCGTTCCAAATTCTTTATCAGCCAGGGCCAGGTGGTATGAATTGCCTCTACCCATGCAGCTACATCTCCATCACCCTCCCCCCTGGAAATATTTAGCTGTTCGATAGGACCAAAGTCTTGACCATATACAGCTTGAAATGGACTAAACCCTGTGGATTGGTGAACAGCATTGTTGTAGGCATATTCAGCAAAAGGCAACAGTTCAACCCAATTATCTTGGTGATAATTAACATAACAACGAAGGTAACATTCTAACACAGCATTGACACGTTCAGTTTGCCCATCAGTCTGGGGATGGAATGCACTAGAGAGACCCTGCTCCACCCCCACCAATTTAAGGAAAGCTTTCCAAAATTTGGCCACATAGGTGCCCCCCCTGTCGCTCACTATCTTCCGCGGGAAGGAATGTAGACGGAAGACATGTGACACAAAGAGGCGGGCCAGCTTTGGGGCGGAGGGGATACTTGCGCACGGGATGAGGTGCACTTGTTTGGAGAAAAGGTCCGTAACAACCCATAGAACAGTTTTACCCTCACTAAGAAGGAGGTCAGTCATAAAATCCATGGCAATGACTTCCCAGGGTCTGGAGGGGATTTCTAAGGGTTGTAAGAGTCCGGGGGGTTTCCCTTGAGAACGTTTGACAGTGGCACAAGTTGGGCAGCCGCAAATGAAGGAGTCCACGTCAGTGCGCATGCCCGCCCACCAGAATTGCCTACGCAACAAGTGAAGAGTTTTCAAGAATCCAAAGTGCCCTGCTGTTTTAGCTCCATGGGCTAATTTTAACACTTCCTTCCGCAAGTCTCTGGGAACGTATAATTTAGAGTCTTTGTACCAGCAACCGCCACGTTCCAGAAGGGAGGGAGGGAGGGTGTGAGTGGAGAGTTCAGCCTGGCAAAGGGCACGGAGTGAGTCCAGGAAGGAATCAGACAGGTCCATCTTACTCGGTGAGGTGGACGAGGCTGGTTGTGGAACCGGAGGAGCAATGGGAGGAGAGGGTGGCACGTACGGGTGCCGGGGTGTGTGGCTGTGGAGGGCAAGGGAGTCAGGTTCGAGTTCAGAACATCCCCCCCCCCCAGCGTGGGGCTGTCGTAGGGTCTGTGATCTGGTCTGGACGGCGAGGGTGGGCAAGAGACTTCTTTGCGCTGGGGTGAATAAGGAGACCGTGGGACAGTCAACTTTGGTTGGATACTGGGGGAGCCTGGAGAGAGCGTCCGCCAGTACGTTTTGCTTGCCCGGGACATGTTTGAGTACAAAACGGAATTGGGAAAAGAAGTCAGCCCAACAAAGTTGCTTCGCGGACAGTTTATGGGTCCCAGTTAGTGCCTCCAGATTTTTGTGATCTGTCCAGACTTCAAAGGGGACCCGGGGACCCTCAAGAAATTGTCGCCATGTAGTCAGAGCATGGTAGACGGCGGCTGCTTCTTTTTCCCAAATGGGCCAGTTGAGTTGGGAGTACGCAAATTTTTTAGAAAAATAAGCGCAGGGGTAAAGCAGACCATCATTGCCCTGCTGCAGAAGGGCACCTCCCATGGCTACATCCGAAGCATCTACTTGTACTATAAACATACGATCAGGATGTTTTAAAACTGGTTCAGAGGTGAACAAATGCTTAAGGGTATCAAAAGCAGTTTGACATTGAAGAGTCCATAAAACTTTGGCTGTGGGGAGAGAGGCGGAAGCCTCCTTGCCTTTAGTCTTGAGGAGATCAGTGATAGGCAGAGCAATTTGGGCAAAGTTGGGAATGAACCCCCGATAAAAGTTCGCAAAGCCAAAGAATTGTTGCACTTGCTTACGAGTTGAAGGGGGAGCCCAATCAACAACCGACTGGACCTTGGTGTGGTCCATGGTGAGACCTTGGTGTGAAACAATATAACCCAGAAATGTCAGTTGGCTTTGGTGAAATTCGCATTTGGATACCTTAGCATAGAGCTGATTGTCCCGGAGCCATTGTAGTACTTCTCGCACCAAAGCTACCTGTTCTTCCATGGAGTTAGAATAAATGAGGATGTCATCTAGATAAACCACCATGCCCCAGTATAACAAATCATGGAGGATTTCATTAATGAATTGCATGAAGACCCCCGGAACCCCCTGTAATCCGAAGGGCATGACAAGGAATTCAAACATACCAAAACAGCTGGAAAAGGCTGTGAGGGGCTCATCCCCATCACGAATGCGGACTCTGTAATAGGCTTCAACTAAGTCCAGTTTGGTGAAAATGCGCCCCTCCTTTAGCTGTCCCAAGATATCTGAAATTAGAGGGATGGGGTAGGCATTAGTCTGAGTGACAGCATTGGACTTCCGAAAGTCAATGCAGAGGCGCAGAATGCCTGTCTTTTTGCGAACAAAAAAGGCAGGAGCTGAGCAAGGAGCTGAAGAAGGTCGAATGAAACCACGAGCAAGGTTTTTATCCAAAAAATCTCACAATACAGTACGTTCGGTGGTGCTCATGGGATATATTTTACTTTTAGACAATTTACCGTCCCCCACCACTTCAATGGCACAGTCGGTTCTACAGTGGGGGGCAGAGCATTGCACTCTTTGACATCGAAAACGTCCGCGAAATCCTGATACTCAATAGGCAGTATTAGAGGGGGGGGGGTGTCAGAGACTAAAGCTGTGGCTGTCGGGAGAACTACTGCGGCTTCGTGTCGGTGTTGGGCGCAGTCGGGATGCGAGAAGGTGATAGTATCGGCTTTCCAGTCTATAGAAGGGCTGTGTCCCTTTAGCCAGTTTATTCCCAAAATGACTTCGTATCGGATGGGAGCTATAGTGAAGTCTATTTGTTCCCAATGAGAACCGATACCCATCGCAATGCTGCGAGTGCGACGGTCTACCGGGCCACCCCTAAAGGTGCTGCCATCCATCTGAGCGAACTGGATAGGGTCAGGTAGTGTCTCGGACTTAACTTTAAGTGCCTTAAAAGTGGCCTCATTGATTAAGGAACGCCCACAGCCCGAGTCTATGAGGGCTTTAACATGTAGTTTGGGGCTTTGTTTGTGATGTTGTAACACTACATCCACATATACAGTATTTTCAACTTCACTCACCATAACAGAAGCCTTGGGTTTTGCAATAGAAGCTTCAGGGGTCTGCGGTGTCACTCCGCTCACCGCAGACCCTGCCCGTTTTTTGACAAGTCAAGAGGAGATTCTAGGTTGAGGGCAGGGGGATCCCAGGAATGCTCCTCATCAGAAGATTGAGAGCGGGGGGCTGTTGAATTAAAAAAAATTCGGTATAGTTCGGATTTGGCCGAATTCGGCCCGTTTAGATTCGGGATATGCCGAAGTCCGAACTCCCCCACTTCGGATCCGTTCAATTCGGCGGGAATTCAAAGTTCGGGGAAAAAATTCGGCCGAATGAAGCCATTAAAAACACAATCGCGGCTTTCCGCAGCTCTGGGGGGGGCATTTTTGGGGTTAGAGGTCCGAAACTTTCAGCAGAGCTTCAAAGGACGTTTATTGAAAGACTCCCCAGGTTTTGTAAAGATTGGGTCAGGGGGGGCTGAGATATGGGCCCTGAAAGGGGTCCCCCCACCCTTAATGTGCATCTCTTAGCAGAGCTTGCTGCCCACGCACAAAGCTCCCAGCCCCGACAACAGCTGAGACGTTTGCAAAGCAACTGCAAGGCAACACAACCTTGTAAAACAACACCTTTGCAACAGGGAAAACCAGAAGACACACAACTGAAACCTCCCCCCTCAAACCAGGGAGCGAGAGACTCGAGGGGGAACACACACCCCAGGCAGAACCGACGAAAGCCCCCTTTGGCTTCCCCCCCACCCACAGAAACTGCTCCCTCCCCACACACACACAGACTCTGCTTTCCCCACACACACACACACACACACATACACAGGAGAAAAAATATAGATTAAAGCCCCCAAAGGGGTCTTACTGTGGCTGTCTTCTGTTCCATCAGGAGGGGCTGGGGAGGACTTGTAATCCAAGATGATTCCAATTAGGCACGGGACGTTTTGCTCTGGAGAAGATGCACACAGGATCGGCTAATCCATTCATCCCAATAGGGGAAAGGGGAAAGGGGAAAGCCCATATCTCGGGACCCCCAGACCCAATGTTCACAAAACTTGGGTGGTCTCTTAAGAACACTTGTCTGAAACTCCGCTCAAAGTTTGGGGTCGGCACACCCAAAAATGCACCCCCTGCAGCCACAGAAAGAGAAAAGGGGCGGAGCCGATATTTCTGCCCCCACTGAACCCATCTTTACAAAACTTGGGTGGTCTCTTAAGAAGGATTGTCTGAAGCTATGATAAAAGTTTGGGGGCTGCACCCCCAAAAAAGCGCCCCCTGCAGCCACGGAAATGGAAAAGGGGGGAGAGGAAAAAGGGGTGGAGCCCATATCTCGGGACCCCCTGACCCAATGTTTACAAAACTTGGGGGTTCTCTTAAGAAGCCTTTGATGCTCCGCTGAAAGTTTGGGGTCGGCACACCCAAAAATGCGCCCCCTGCAGCCATGGAAAAAAAAGGGGGGAGCCCATATCTCGGGACCCCCTGACCCAATGTTTACAAAACTTGGGTGGTCTGAATATCCCCTCAAAGTTTGGGGTCTGTACCCCAAAAAATGCGCCCCCTGCAGCCACAGAAAGGAGCGAATGTGCACAAGCACCCCCGCACACACACACAAGGATTTCCCTCTCTCTCTCTTTCCCCGGCGGGGCCGCACATCAGCTGATTCCTCCAGTACTCAATCCTGACTGATTGGCTAGAAGAAGACCCAGCTTGGCCATCGATTGGCCGGGGGAGGAGAATGCTGCTTACTGAAGGTTATGCTGTTTACTGACGGCCCCGAATTGGCCGGATTTATTCGCGAACTCCCGAACTTGCTGAATTCGCCCCCCCCCCCGGTTGCCCTCCATTTTTGAGTTCGGTTCATCCCGAACTAAAAACCACCGAATCAAGGGAAATTCGGCTGATTTTCAGTTCGTGCCGAACCGAATCAACAGCCCTATGTCCCCCAATGGAGCACTTGTAATCCGAGTCCCGGATGGGACGGTAGAAGTGGGTTCACCAACGACTTCTCCGACGTGAAGTGCCGAGGGCGCGTGTCGTCCCGGCGCAGTGCTGCGTGCGGCAGCGGTGCCTCTGTGTTGAGGTCATCCCCGAGACCGGGGGGGGGGGTCCTTCTGGACGAGAAAAAAGAGCGAGGTCTGGCCGGCGCGGGCAGGCTGCTGCGAAGTAGCCCATGGTGCCGCAAATGAGACAGGCTCCCCTCTGGAACCGGGATTCGCGGTCCTGTGAGGGTCGCGCTGGTCTCCGCGGGATGGGGGTTGAAGCCTTAGAGGGAGGCTTTTGGCTGTTCCCCTCTTTGGTCTGACGCCGAACCAGGGAGATGAACTGGTGGCAGCTTTCCACTTCTTCTGCCAGCAGGATCCCGCTCCTGACAACCAGGGCCTTTTATGCAGGGACGTTTCCCCACGGTCACCTCCACTGACTGCTTTGGGGCTTCCTTTGGATTATGCATGCCTTTTCTACTTGTCAGAGGTCACCTCGTTCTTCCCCCACACATTTTGCTTACATTTTCCATATTCTGGTTAAAACAGCATCTGGAAAACATAGGCAAAACCTGGGGGGAGAGTGAGGCAACCTCTCATGGGTGAAAAAGGTATACATCATCAAAAGGAAGCCCAAAGCAGTTGGGGCGGTGACCATGGGGAAATGTCCCTGCATAAATGGCCCAGATCCACTTACTAGTGGGATCAAAACTCATAAGGACAAATTGTGCCCCTTCAAAAAACTTGGGTTATAATCCTCATGGAATGTATAATTGACTAGTCAGAACCACTGAGTGAGTTTACAAGTGTTTCATTAGATTAGCATTGGCAGCACCAAATGTTTCAACCAAATGATGTTCATAAGACCATTCCCCATGGATTTGGGTAGTTCTTTGTGTATTGCAAGACCTACTGTGTATGCACAATGTTTAATGTGGAATGTCTTCATTTAAAATAGTTAGGGTTGGCACTGAGACTAAATCTATGGGATATTGCTGATATGTAGGAACAACAGTTTTAAAAAACTAAGGTGAAGGTTATTGTGAGACTTTTTTGCCCATGAGACTACTCTCTCTTTTTAACTAATAGTTGGGGGGGGGGGGTAGATGGGCTAAGCTGATGCACTTTAAAAAACAAGATTCCCTCTTCCTTTCTTATATATGGAAAACTAAGTAGAAAGCTATTCAAAAACTGCCAGTTTTATTCCAAATGTAAGCTTTTATTTCTTCTCTAACACACGAAAACAGTGGACGTTTTGAAAACTGTATGAGGAAATAATTGAGATGTCCTGACAACATTTCATAGAGAAAGATTCATAGACATGAGTCAATGAGAATATTTATAGAAGGCACAGAATGGAGGCTAATTTTAACGAAGAGGTCTCTAGTGTACAGCAACAATGAAAGAGTCTGAAACCATGTCTTTGTGACACCATGCTCCCTTGGTTTTTTTGTGTGCTAACAGCCTGGTGGAAATGTTATAATGTGCTTTTCTGTATAACAGATCAATTTTCTTTTAGGTTATTGTTGCTTTGCTATCTTTTATTGGACATCTTAAGTCTTTTGTCTATCCCAAGGAAACGATTGAGTCTGAATCATGGACATACACAAAGAATCTGACATTCAGTACTGAGGGGTTCACCAAACTGCAGGGATTTAAATTATTTTGGAGGGATGAAAGAAAGTACCTTTTCAGCTGGGTCTAAGCAGGATTTATTTTATTTATTTATTTTTTTGGTAATAATTACATCTTGTATGTAGTCAATAGGGTGGTGCAAAAATAATTAGGGGAATTTGGATATGAATATATTGGACTGAAAGTTGTTGGGATTCCTGAATCCCCATAATGGTATGGATTTTGGTGTGTGTGTTTTTCCAGGATTCTGAAAAAAAAATCGGCTCCATTATAGCTTCAGGAGTATCCTTCTGGGGCTCTGAGGGGGCTGCTTTTTAAGGTAAAGGCACCAAATTTGCAGCATAGCTTTGTGTGATTCTTCTTACAGCCCCCTCCCCACACATTTAGTCAAGACTGGGTCAGGGAGTCCAATTTTATGGGGCCCCTATCCATCCTTCATTGTTTCCAATGGAGGAAAAACTGGACCCCCTAACCCAATCTTGACCAAAAGTGAGGGCTCTTCTAAGAAAAGTCACCAGCAGCAATGCTGAAAATTTGGTGCCTCTACCTTAACAAAATATTCCCCCTGAGTCCCAGAAAGATTCCCCATAGACTACAAAGACTACAATGGGAGGGGATTTAAACTTTAAAGTGCTGCAGAATTTGGCACAAAAGTGCCAAAGCAGGATTTTTATTCTTTTAAAAGGGGTTTCTACTGTTGTAGCCGGTGATCTCAAAATGATCCCAGGATTACTGGCTGAAGTTTTAAAAGCCCTTTTTTCAGCTGAAAAATACTGGTAAGGTATTTTTTGGCTTTTTCCAGTTCGGCTTTACCAAATGCACACTTTTAGTAGTCAATCTATTAAATGTGGCTCAGTGAAGAGCATCTGATCTCTGTGTTAAAGTTTCCATGCCTAGGCCCCAGCATCTCTGCATTTCTTAATGATTTTCTCATGTTTTATTTATTTATTTGTTTGTTTATTTCAACTTCTACCCCGCCCACCCTGGCCAAAGCCAGGCTCAGGGTGTGTAACAATGGTTATCATATATTGTCTGTTAAAATTAATGTTTTGTGGTGCAGGAGCTTCTCTTCCTGCTCTAAACGCTGACTATCCTGGGAAAACATCACCATCAATAGGTCAGTGGTAGAGCATGCAGAAGCTAAAGTATATACTTTTGCATGCAGAAGGTCTACGTTTCATGGTATCTCTGTTTAAAAGGACCTAAGATAGCAACTATTTAGAAGATCCTGCAAAGATGCTGCTGGAAGAGACAATACTGAGATAATCAACCAGTGGTTAAAGGCAGCTTCACATGTTTGCAGTAGTAAAGTAGAATTGCACATGTAAGCACAGAAAACATCAAAGGAGTGACTACCGAAGAAGCACCTGCAAAATTAAAAAGGGATAGGTTTTACTGGGCAAAACTCACTAAAGATAGCTGTCAAATAACCCCAGACTTCATAAGGGCCATGAGGTCATGTTTCTCCACTCTCTCCATCTTGCTTCCCCTCTTTCCCTCCCCCTGGTAGCCCCTCCCTTTTCCTTGTTTCCCACTCTCCTACCTGCCTTGTTCTGTTTTTCCCCACTGGTCGGTCAGTCAGTCAGTCAGTCAGTCAATCAGTCAGTCAGTCAGTCAGTCAATCTCTCTCTCTCTCTCTCTCTCTCTCTCTCTCTCTCTCTCTCTCTCTCTCCCTCTCTCCCTCTCTCTCTCTCTCTCTCTCCCTCTCTCCCTCTCTCCCTCTCTCTCTCTCTCCCTCTCTCCCTCTCTCTCTCTTTCATTCATTTTGCGAGTTCAGCGGATTTAATCAGATGCCCAAGAAACTTCACCAGACGGTTGCTTCTACAAAAGTGCTAGTTTATTCACAGTGCAGTTCTAAAAGCTCTATAGACATTTTAGCATAGCCCTTGGCTTAGTCAGTAATTCACCTCAACACTAAACCCTACAGGCTGTGCTCCTTATATACATATCTCAGGTATAGTTAATTATCTGGCCACCTGGTGTATTGCATCATACCACCGGTTCCATCCAGTTCTCTCCAGTCCACTCTGCTGGGGCAGGTCATTGCTACGCCTTGCATCAGCAAGATCAAGTGGATCTGACAGCTCCTCCTCAGCTGTCCTGTCACAATAATACAGCATGCTTGTATATTCTTGACATGCTTCTCCTCCAAATTTACCTTCCCTTTCTCCTATTCTTTACTTTTCCCCCATATATCTTTCTCCCTCCTCCCCACACACTGTCACTAACTGTGGCTTGGAGTACTTAACAGCCACCAAGGTCTCAAAAATAGTCTCATGAGATCCCAGCTGCATTTGTCTTCTTAAAGAAGCAGACATTGCCTTGAGTGAAGGGTTTTTAAACCCTCATTGTATCTTTTTTAACATGTCCTAGTTTTCTGCAAATCTGAGGCTTCTCTCAGACTTGTAGAACAATAGTCTCTATTTGTTCATGGCCCAGTTGTGCAGATTTTTTTATCCAAAGTCTGAGGTTATTGTTCAGAATTAGATATACTTTGCACACATACACGGAGAGCAAGAATTGTTTTCCACTAGAGCAAGCAACCTCAACTACCAAAGTTTCATAGTGAAGTGATACTTTGACTTCCTAGCATACAAAATAATTGGCTCTTTTCATAAGCAATTACATAAGGAAAATGTCAAGTGCACAAGCGAAGACACAGATTTCAGTGCTGAAGGAATCTGAGGAGAGAGGAAATAGAACTAATCTAACCCCATATTTTGTTACTAAGTATTGGATGAGACAAATATATTCAGTTTATAAACTAAGAAAGTTTTATCTCTTATTTGTGGATAGAAGCAGCCAATCCATTTCCACCACTAGATGCTAGAGAGTGCAATCTTGTTCAGAGTTCTCTGGTCTTAGCACCTCGAAATCAATAGGCTTATATTGGAGTAACTCTGCATAGCATTGCACTTTCAAAGTAGTAATTTCTGTGCTTCCATTTTTGTTCTTGTTGTTAAAAGAGTATCGTTCTAGGTGCACATGAACTTAAACCATAAGTAGAGCTGAGTTGAAATGAAGATTGGGTCTCTTTTCTCCAAATGGCTCATGTTCACAGGCACGAAATGGATCTTCCTATTTTGCTGACCCCCTTTTTAATGGGGATTAAACAGAGGCCAACATTTTAACCTAAAGTGCAGCACTATGAAGAGCAAAGTTTTCCAGGATCACTGCCTTCTGAACTGAGGCGGGTAGTAAGCAAAGATACAAACCTCTTGGTGGTAATACTATATCACCTCACAAAGTCTGACTGCCACCAAAGCATGACTGCTAACCGTTAAACAGGCAGTAATTTTATTATTACTGGTTCTTGTAGGTTATCCGGGCTGTGTAACCGTGGTCTTGGAATTTTCTTTCCTGACGTTTCGCCAGCAACTGTGGCAGGCATCTTCAGAGTAGTAACACTGAAGGACAGTGTCTCTCAGTGTCAAGGGTGTAGGAAGAGTAATATATAGTCAGAAAGGGGTTGGGTTTGAGCTGAGTATTGTCCTGCAAAAGTATTGTCCTGTAAGTATCAAGATAATGTGCTAATGAGGGTATGGTATGTTAATATGGAACCATTGTATCCTGAAGTGATCTGTTAATGTGTGTAATCCAAAGCTAATCTGTATGGCTATTGTTGAATGTTGTCTTTGTCTGGAGGTTTTTCAGGGCAGGAAGCCAAGCCTTATTCATTCTTAAACTCTCCTCTTTTCTGTTAAAGTTGTGCTGATGTTTATGAATTTCAATGGCTTCTCTGTGCAATCTGACAAAATAGTTGGTAGAATTGTCCAGTCTTTCAGTGTCTTGGAATAAGACCCTGTGTCCTGTTTGTGTCAGTCCATGTTCAGCCACTGCTGATTTCTCAGGTTGGCCAAGTCTGCAGTATCTTTCATGTTCTTTTATCCTTGTTTGTATGCTGCGTTTTGTGGTCCCGATGTAAACTTCTCCACAGCTGCAAGGTATACGATATACTCCTGCAGAGGTGAGGGGGTCTCTTTTGTCTTTTGCTGATCGTAGCATTTGTTGTATTTTCTTGGTGGGTTTAAACACTGTTTGTAGGTTATGTTTTTTCAAAAGTTTCTCCATCCTATCAGTGACCCCTTTAATAAATGGCAAGAATACCTTTCCTATGGGAGACTGTTTTTCTTGAGTTTTCTGATTTTTGTTTGGTTTAATGGCCCTTCTGATTTCATTCTTGGAGTAGCCGAATGAAATCAGAAGGGCCATTAAACCAAATAAAAATCAGAAAACTCAAGAAAAACAGTCTCCCATAGGAAAGGTATTCTTGCCATTTATTAAAGGAGTCACTGATAGGATGGAGAAACTTTTGAAAAAACATAACCTACAAACAGTGTTTAAACCCACCAAGAAAATACAACAAATGCTACGATCAGCAAAAGACAAAAGAGACCCCCTCACCTCTGCAGGAGTATATCGTATACCTTGCAGCTGTGGAGAAGTTTACATCGGGACCACAAAACGCAGCATACAAACAAGGATAAAAGAACATGAAAGATACTGCAGACTTGGCCAACCTGAGAAATCAGCAGTGGCTGAACATGGACTGACACAAACAGGACACAGGGTCTTATTCCAAGACACTGAAAGACTGGACAATTCTACCAACTATTTTGTCAGATTGCACAGAGAAGCCATTGAAATTCATAAACATCAGCACAACTTTAACAGAAAAGAGGAGAGTTTAAGAATGAATAAGGCTTGGCTTCCTGCCCTGAAAAACCTCCAGACAAAGACAACATTCAACAATAGCCATACAGATTAGCTTTGGATTACACACATTAACAGATCACTTCAGGATACAATGGTTCCATATTAACATACCATACCCTCATTAGCACATTATCTTGATACTTACAGGACAATACTTTTGCAGGACAATACTCAGCTCAAACCCAACCCCTTTCTGACTATATATTACTCTTCCTACACCCTTGACACTGAGAGACACTGTCCTTCAGTGTTACTACTCTGAAGATGCCTGCCACAGTTGCTGGCGAAACGTCAGGAAAGAAAATTCCAAGACCACGGTTACACAGCCCGGATAACCTACAAGAACCAATGAACTCTGACCGTGAAAGCCTTCGACAATATTTATTATTACTGTTTGACCATTGTATGATCCTTGAATAGAAGTTCATACTATTTATTTATTTGGGGAAGATTGGATAATTTACATATGTGTGTGTGTGTGTGTGTGTGTGTAATTTACATATATATATGTAAGCAGTCAGGCCCCTCCTCCCATTAAAAGGTGCCATGGAGGCACAGGGGCCAAAGACTGGCATAAGAGTAAGACACTGCTTCCCACAAAATAGATGTCCCTCAGAGAGTTCTGGGATCCATCTTGGTGTCAAGTTTGGGCAGGAAGGAAGTTGGCTGCTGAACTTTTCCCCTGACCCTAAGGTGTGCCTAGCTGGACAATGGGGACAGCTAATCCCCATTGTGTCACCCTAAGGTGATTTAATCAGTGCTGCGAGCAGACCATTAATTTCCCTATCTGCACCCATCCCAGCAATCAATCAGTATTCGAGATAATAGTCCAGGCATTCTCTTGGGACCTGATCCATCAAACCTCTCCTACCTTTTTTGTTGGGAAAGCAATCAATTCTTTTTCCTCTGGCTTTCCTGCCAGCTTTCCTCATACCACTTCAGGACCCATTTTGGGGTATAAATGTTGGTCCTTTGGCCATTCATAGTGTTTGTGAGTTCTGGATCTCATGTACCCCCTCCCCACACACACACACACACTTGGTGTGAGCTCTTCCTTTTGCCTCTGGAATTGCTGGTTGTTTTCCTCTTCAGTGCTGCTTTCTCTGGATGTCCCTTCAAAACTAGTAACTATCACCCATCGCTGATACCCTATCCAACTTCCTCACTTTTCCCTTAGGCAGCTCTTGTATGCTTTGTGTTCATTGCTTACAATATATTTCTTGTTTTTATTCTTAATAAAACCAATTTTAGTTATACAACCACCTGCTCATTTGAGAGTTTTCACCCAGTATTATCCTGGTCTACATAGGTTATTTATCCCAGGTACCCCCTCTCGCCCCTTGTCTCCAGCTAATTTCCCCCCGCAACCAGAATGAAGACTGCCTATTTAGAGTAACATATAAATTCATCAAGAAATGAGGATGATCATACTCCACAAACCATGCTGTAGCATAGAATGCCTCTGTTGACAGTGACCACGATAGTTTCTTTTGCAAGATGTGGGTTACATTGGGGCTCACCTTCTTTAAAGTGGTTCAAGCAGCAGCAATATGCAGAGTCCAGTACAACCCATTTCTTTGCAAGAAAGGGGAAGGGATCCCAATTTGTAGGGAAAGCTTCTTTTTTTTAGGGGTAGACTGCTTTGTTTCCGAGAAAGTGTTATGGCTCCCTGAAATTTTACACTTTTGCCAAATATAAAGCTCATGCACATTTTCAGTGAGGACTCCATTTGGGCACAAAGATCAGCCTTAGAAACCCTTTGTGGTCTTGAGTCATACGGCTCATACCAAATTAAGAGCTCTATAGATAGCACTGACTGCATAGAAGTACCTAAAAGGCTGAAGCTGGAACTTTTTGTATTTATGAAAATTGGACACCTAGCAACTTAGGCAGCATTAGAAAAGGGCCAATACAATGCAAGAAAGAACATGGTAGAATTGTCAAACCAGGATGTTTGTAGATAGGTATGTAGAATTTTTTTCAAAAGTAAAAACTAAAGTCAATCAAATCAGAAGAGACATCCTGTTCTTTTCAGTCTCAACTTGCAACATGTAGAGGCTCTTTTTCAGAAAGCACATGTGCTAAATATAGACTGGTTAAATTCAGCCTTCAGCCATTACATTGATATGTAATTAGTTATTAAAATAGATCTAGTACCTACTGTGTTTCAGATGGTTATATTTTTCTCATTATTTCAGAAGCCAAACTGATATAGTTACCACATTGACTTCATTCTAATTTATGTTCTGTACAGCATCTAGCACCTTTGCTCTAAATAAAAGTTAAGTAAGACAAGCACACACTCAACCAGACAACACAGCATAGATGAAAAGAGAAAGGGGGGATAAGAAGAGCTATGCAAGTGACTGAGAACTGCTGATCAGCATTTGGGATCCTGCAGAGTTTGTATTTTCATGTAAAAACACTAATTAGATGTACTTTTTCCTCTTGGATGTTATTCCAGTTGGGGAAAACAGTGAGGATTGAGCATGTGATCTAATGTTAAGCAAATCATACCAAGGCGATGACAGCAGTAAAATTCTCCCTCAGCTTCCATTCCTTATGTTATGTTTGAAGCATTCTGCCCCAGCCCCCCAAAGCTTACTTCTTGTACTGGAGGAAGGCTGGTAGAAGAATTTTGCCAAGTTGAAGCATAGCACAGTAAGATAACAGTATAGGGTTTAGCTTCCCTCACCTGTATGCTCCATTTTGGGGGGATGTTAAGAGAAATTCTCTTAATTCCTCTTTACCCAATTTCTCCCTGAAGTCCAACAACCCATTTATTTCCCTCCTTTTAGCAATCTGGAGAGTTTCTAATCCCATTTTGATCAAAGAGAAATTCAAAGGAGGGGAAGGAAGGGCGGTCCTGTCGAATTTTACTCTGTAGATGCTCAGAGTCTGGCAATGTCTTCTCAAACCTTCCTATCCTATTGCTAGAGCACCACTCTGCAGTGTGTAACAACTGCAAGAGCTACCAGTGTGTAACAACTGCAGTGTGTAACAACTGCAAGAGCTACCATATATACTCGGGTATAAGCCGACCCGAGTATAAGCCGACCCCCCAAATTTGAGGCCAGAAAAGGGAATTTCTTATTGACCCGCGTATAAGCTGAGGGTCAATAAGAAATTCCCTTTACCGGCAATGCTGCGCTCTAAAATGGCGGCTGCCATTTTAGAGCGCAGGGCCCCTGCCCCAGGTCGCCCTCCTGCCGGCCTCCCAGATCCTCCCGACCCACCCCAACCCACCCCGACCCCAGTGCCATCCAAGGGGGGAGGGGGAAGAGCCCCTGAACCCCCTACTTACCGGGAGAGGCGGCGAATCGGCGGCGGCGGCGCGGCCTTCCTGGGCCGGCAGGAGGCCCCTCCAGGCCACTGCCGTTTGGAGGAAGGTGCCCGGGCACGTGGGCGGCGGCGGCGCTGCCGGCAGGGGCCTCCTGCCGGTGCAGGAAGGCCGCTGCCGGCCAGAGGAAGGAGCCCAGGCTCGTGGGTGGTAGCGGCGCGGCCGGCAGGGGCCTCCTGCCGGCGCAGGAAGGCCCCTGCCAGCCGGAGGAAGGCGCCCAGGCTCGTGGCCTGCGGCGGCAGGAAGGCCCCTGGTCCCGGAGGCGGTGGTGGTAAGTTCCCCCCTCCCTCCTCCCTCCTCCCCCTCCCCCCTCTACCGTATTGACCCGTGTATAAGTCGAGTTCGGCTTTTTCAGCCCTTTTTTTGGGCTGAAAAACTCGGCTTATACGCGAGTATATACGGTAACTTTACAAAAGGCTGAAAAAAGAAATCCCTCTTCTAAAAAAAGAAGAATATGTGGATTCAGTGGCAATATAAAAAGTTAATTTCTGAAAAAGATATTCCACTCCCCATAACAAAACATCATTTTTGTTTATAAAAATAAGCACTCTCCCCCAGTGAACCCCCAGTGGAGGATACCAGAAAAGGATGAAAAAGCTTACTTATGCCCCTGTTCACACATCCCAGTGCCACTGGGGACAATTTTAATTAAACAGAAATGCTTTCTCCTATTGGCCTAACATTTGCAGTGAGACCTCCTTAGATGAAGGGTACAGCCTGTGAGTATACATTCCCAGTTTGGAATGGGAAAATCACAGTCCAAAATACATTTCCTGTTGAAACTATGGAAACATCTGTGAGACTGAGTTCATATTATGACTAGCTTTCATCCTGATATTAAAGAATCCAGAACAAGTTTTTAAAAAGAACTACGGCCTGCTTCCAAATCTGATGTCTGCGTTTGCGCTTACCCCTAGAACAGGATAGCAGCACAGCTATTATGCTCTCCGAAAGTCTATATATATTCTTGCCAAGGCAATAATGACATGACAAACAAACCAGGCAGTGGAATAGGATAATATAGTTTTGATAAGAGAATGAAAGCCCCTCTCAAAACATTTCCCATTGTGATGCAAATTGGCTACTACACATTAGAATTTTAGTTTCAACAAGCAAGAGCTATTTTAGATTAGCAAAGTGCACCACTAAGGTGATGAGTCACACATTGAGCATGAACTTGTGTATGGGACTGCTGCTATTGCTTAAATGTCACCCTGTGAATTAGCTAACAGTCATTAACAAGCACGTTTTCTGCCTGTATGGAACAATTATATATGATACTATTAGCAGCATCAATTAAGGCAGATAAAGTAATAGTCTAATTGAATGCTTGAGGAGTTTAATGGTTTCTGCTTTCCCTTATAATGGATTGCACTCTATATTCATGGACTTTAAGCCAGGCACAGGATCAATATTTCCTTCCGCTTAGAAACCCTTCTACCCTGGAGGATAACCAATATCTAATTTAGGCCTCTTTGTTGAGGCTTTCTTCACTTAATCAGAGAACAATACATCACGACAGAGAAAAGTACCTTTTTTGGGAGGCATAATTTTCTCATCATTGCCTTTTGGGTGAAAAAATTAAATAACATTTTGTACTTGGGTTTCACTAATGACTTAGGAAGCAATCCGACAAATGCCTTTTAAAGTAAGAAAGAAGCAGGTTAGGGCTGTTTAGCTTAGATAGAAGGCAGTTAAGGGGAGATATGATAGAGGTCTATAAAATTATGCATGGTATGGAGAGAGTGGACATCGAGAAGCTTTTTTCCCTCTCTCACAATACCAGAATGTGGGGGTCATCTGCTGAAGCTGGAGGGTGAGAGATTCAAAACAGATAAAAGGAAGTATTTCTTCACACAAGACATAGTTAAATTGTGGAACTCCCTGCCCCAGCATGTGGTGATGGCTGCCAACTTGGAAGGCTTTAAGAGGAGAGTGGACATGTTCATGGAGGATAGGGCTATCCATGGCTACTAGTCAAAATGATGCATACCTATTCTACAGTATCAGAGGAGCATGCCTATTATATTAGGTGCTGTGGAACACAGGCAGGATGGTGCTGCTTCAGTGGTCTTGTTTGTGGGCTTCCTAGAGGCACCTGGTTGGCCACTGTGTGAACAGACTGCTGGACTTGATGGATCTTGGTCTGATCCAGCATGGATTTTCTTATGCTCTTATGTTCTATGTTTTGCATGATAAATAGTTTGTGCAAAATTGTATTAGGTTTGCATATGTTTTTAACATCCCCCCCCCCCAACAAACCCTGTGCAGGTGACATTTGGATAACTACCAACAGGGACAATTTTCTAGTTTTCCATCCCTGCTGTTCTATCCCCCAAATCCCCATTTTTTGTTTCAACTAAACATCTAAAATTTGACTCAGAACTGCAACACGGACAGGAAACAGGTCTCCTGCATCTCCCCACCCCCAGTGATGTTTTCTCAAGATGAAACTGTCCCAGCAAGGCAGAGAGTTTATTTGCATAACTTTGGAGATTCACATTGAGCATTCTGAGTGCATACAGCTCCAAATCAATAACTTCCTGCTGTGGCCATTTCAGCTTAGGAAGATGATGCCGTTCAAAGGTGGTAGCCCCTCCCGCCCCACTCGTTAAAATTACATTCGCCACAGTTGTTGTATGGTTGAGAAGTAACTAACTTCACCCCCAAAAAATGGTGTATAGTTTGGTTCTCTGTTTCATTCTTAATTTTTATGCTGTCTTCTTACAACCAATTCTTCCCATAAAATGTACATTTTTTCAACATTTCATTTGTTCATCAATAAATCAGAATTATACATTGCATGAATATTATGGGTTGGATTCAGCCGGCTTTTTCACTTGGCTGATTCTCCTCTTTCCTACAATCCCTTTCCCACATGGCTTTTGTTCATGCAGGTACCATGATCTCTAGCATAGCTTTTTGGTGGTCAAAGAGGACCCTTGCCTCTGTTTTTCATCAGTGAAAAAGCTGGTTCGATCCATCCCATTATGTATAAATGATCTATGTTATTCAGGTATATATTAGGGGTGAGCATTAATTTCAGGGAAGAAGCACACTCCATAACTGAATGCTCCTTTTCAACTGCAGTGGAAAGAGCATTAAATGAAGTGAGATCCCTTAGAATCACTCTGAACTTAAGCAAAGCCATCCAAAATGTTTTGAGCCACTTTAGATCTCTGTCTGCTTCATTCAAATCCCAGCCACCTTCATCTGTCTAAATGCCTGGGGCCTTTTCTTCCCTACAAGGAAGCTGGTTTCCAACCATTTAGAGGGAGGTCAGGCAAGGGACAGAATGATTGACAGTTCTGAGCTACCAATGAGACACATAGCTGCTGAATGAAGGCTGCTAATTACTTCCTTTGCTTCCTTTGCTTTAGCAGTTATCTTACCAAGCATCAACTCTATATTGCCTGTGCATTTCATGCAAACCATCCATAAAAATGTACAGTGGGCAGAAACCTTTCTTTAACAGACCAAATAGTTGTTCCAGAATAAAACCCCAGAATCTATTTGGATGAAATTTAGTAGACATTGTTCCCTCATAGTTCAGTCCCTGCAAATTTCATCTGATTATGACAAGGAATTAAAAAAAAAAAAAACCCTTACAACAAATTGAATTTTGTCCTTTGAAACCAATGGGAAATTATTCAAAAATTAAACCAAAATTCAATTACAGCTACTCAAATGGGACCATCAATGAAATCAATCAAGACACCAAACAACACAACAAAAGCTCTCTTTGATGCCTTCTGCCAAAATGGGTTGACTCAAAAAAAGGTCATGCCACAATAAATTCTTGTGAACTCAGTAGATTAATGTTGTTTGCACGTGAGAGTTCTATTGCAATGAAATCAGTTCAATGGAAAAAAATGGAAAAAAGAAAGCCCAGATCATTTTAGCACCCCCCAAAAAAAAATATGTCAAACATGTTGGTAGGAGAAGTAAACTTCATTTTGCACTACTAAGAAATGCACTGGTGCATCATATCAACCACTAACATCATGTCACAGTACAAAACACAGAATATTAGCTTCTGGCTTCTTAGTATAATATACCTGGTCAGAGAAGCTTTGTGGAACAAACATGAAAAATGAAAAGTCAGCTGAAGTTTACACAAAATGGGTACCGTTGTTCTTCTGTGAACCTAGACTATCTTAAGAATAGTGATGATGTGAGTCCATCTTCTCTCCTAAACCAAGTCCAACTCATTTGTCAACTCAGAAATAGCAGGGGACACTACACAGTTATATAGAGGGTATAGAAGTGCTTCAGTTGTGGAATCTGCTCTTTCCTAATTGAAAATTAACAAAACTGATTCCTAAAAACTTATCCAGTATCCAGGAGATAGTAAAATGATCACCTGAGCTGATTTTCCAGGTTATACTGGGGGGAACTGCAATTCAGAATACTCTGGGCATTGACCTCATACATGAGTAAGACCTGGAAATTGCCATTTGTATAGAGCATGGAAGTGAGATCCTTTAGGTTCCAGGCATGTAACATTCTACCGAACCCTGGAACAATTGACCATTTAATCTCCCAATTTCATGCTCCCTATTTAATCTCTTTTTATAAAGCGTAAAGGCGCGCAGGGCCGAATTTTCCCCCTAACTCCGGATCTCACACCGAATTTCACGGATCCGAAGCGGGAAAGTTCGGACTTCGGCACGTCCCGAATGAAAAAGGGCCTAATTTTTGCCAAACCCGAACTTTACCAATTTTTTTTTTCAAAAGCCCTAGGCTGGAGATCTCTCACTGTTACAACTGATCTCACCTGGAGAAAATGGCCACTTTGGAAGGTGGACCCTATGGCATTATACCCCATAGAAGCTCCTCCTCTCCCCAAACTCTGCCATTCCCAGGTTCTAGCCCCAAAATCTCCAGATATTTCCCAACCTGGAGCTGGCAACCCTATGAGCAACCCATCATATTCCTGCCAATGCTAGTAAAGGACTAACCAGTCCAACGACCAACCCTATTTATTCTGCATATCAGAAGCAACATGAAGCTGGAAAAAAGATCCTTTGCAGATAGGGTAGCCAACCTTCAGGTAGTGGCTGGAGATCTCTCACTATTACCTGGAGAAAATTTCTGATTTGGAAGGTGTACTCTATGACATTATACCCATTGAAGTCCCTCCCTCCCCAAACCCCGCCCTCCTCAGGCTCCACCCCAAAAATATCCAGGTATTTTCCAATCCGGAGCTGGCAACCCTACTTACAACGTCCAAAAATTCATGCTTGGCTCCAAAGTGACTGAACTCCCATGACATTATGTGTCTATGGAAGGCAAATTACTGTATGAAAGGGGAGGAGAGCCTTTATAAAGTTATCCAAATGCCTTCCCCATTAGCTGGACAATTATCAGCCCTGCCGATCAGGTCACATGCCTCATTTGAATTCTGAGGAGCTGGGACAATAACTTCCTTGGCCTTAATGGCCATGAATGCCTTTTGAAGGAGTGTCAGCCAAACCACTGGTATAAATTACCCTGGGGAACATCTTTTTAAAAATAAAATGTTTCTGGAAAATGCTTTTTTCCTCATAATTCTCTCATTAACTCCATTTCTGACTTCACTTGAAGGCTTTCATAATTGCAGGCAGACTTCCAAGCAGCTGTCCTATAACTATACCCTAATTAAGTCCAACAAGCCACCTTATAAGCTTGAATTCAGTTTCTCTGGCTCATAAATGACTGCTTTGCTATAGATAATAGACTAATTGGAGAGTTACTAACCAGGTCTCTTCCTTTTATGCTTTTGAGGAGCCCAGTTTTTAGAGGTCTACTGTCAGAAATGAGTTTCCTTCTGTACTTTTCATTCTGCTAAGCCAAAGGCTAGGATTGCAGGAGCTGACTTCTTCAACAGATGCCTTTACTCTCCTTCTTACATATGAGTTCAAGAAGCTGCACACACATCCCTGGAGATGGCAGGAAACAGGAGGGAGAATGAAAAGGGGGGAACTGGTATTAATATTCAACAACAGATAATTGTGGTGGTCTAGCAAGACTCATCTCAATAGATTTACCTGCCGATATCCGGATAATTGTGTTCCATGGTCAGTATCTATCTGTACTATTAGTTGAAGTACTTATTAACCACATTCTTCACAGTGCCTGGAGATTTACAAAACATATTAACATACAATTTTTAAAGAATATATAAAATTAGTAATTTATTATGATAACAGGGTCCTCTTTTAAATGTGCTGGATTCTTTAATGTGCATTCTTTAAATAGTGTATCTTTCAGTCCTTCCAAGATAATGTCAGGGTCACATGCATGGGAAATGTACACAATATGCACAATATGTATATGATGTGTAGCAAAATGGTTGCCATCTTCCAGACTGTGTTACATGGCAACCGAATAGACATGTGTCCCAGCAGTCCCAGACCTGTGTCAAGCCCAGGCGCTATGGAAAGAGGCTCCTGCACTATCGAGCAAAACTGACAAGGAGGAACCATGGGCAGGGAAATCCCTCATGGAGAACCAGAGGGGATCCATTTTCTCTGTACCCAGGCCGAGTCTGCAGCCATAGCCATTTCGCAGAAAGCGACTGGACACGCAGGCAACCTGCCCCACCTTCCAGCTGCATGATTGATAGCTTATCGGAAACCTCCGAGATAACAGCGGCAGAATATCGCACCTCCAGCGTCAAATGAGTGAGTCACCCGGGCGTAGCCCTGTAAATCTTTGTCTTGAACTGGATAATCCCATCTAGCAGTGCTTCCCAATACTTCCGGAATGTGCTTAGTCAATGGTTTAGGCGTAGCCTGTCCAAATTGCCCCCTGCCTCACATGTCAGCCAACCATCAAAGTCTTTGTTCACTCAGGGAACCATGAGGGGTTATCTCATCAACCCCCCACCCCAGAAAGAGTATAACTGGGGACGCCAGCCCACGCTCGCCCCCTTCTTCTTCTCCTTTTCGTACCTACTGTTACTCTGTCGGTTTGTGTAAGCGCTGCCTGACCATGCACCCCTCCCACCTTGCTGGTCAAGTCACAGGAACCCCCTGCCCCCTTTCCCTTTGTCTCCTCCACACGGAACCCAGGACGCCGTCTTCAGGATCAGGTGACTATCGCCCTATCTTCAAAGGGACCCCGCCAAATTGGCAAATGTTTTGTTTGTACCATTTTTATTCTTTAGGCTCTGTTTGAATGTTGTGAAAGTTTGTTTTGCTTGTGTGCATATACATAATTAAGTAAAATCTGTTAAACAAAATCCATTGCCTCCGCCTTATTTTGGGGGTCACGGAACGGGCTCTGGTATACACAGGTTACATCCCATTTAGTTACGCCTTTTGCCAGTTATTAATCCACTATTCCCCATTTAATCATTCATAACTGAGCAATTGGGCTAACAGATGCATTGATGGGCAGACTTCTCCCCATCCAGAATCTTGTCATGCCTTCAAGATTAATAACATTTTGTCCCAGAATAGTTTTTTATTGTGGGGTAGGCCACCTTTTTGGCCCCAGCACCAAAAAACTCAACATCTACTTATGAAGATGGTGGTGTGCCAGCCAGTGGGGATGAGGGTTGTACTTGGCCAGACATGCTCAGAGCAGGCCAAGACTTACCGATGCTGCCCCATGGCTGGCTATGCAGGTGGGCGAGAAGATGATGGTACTAAGCCATACCAGTTTCCTTCTCTTGCACCAAAGCTGGCCCCAGGAGTGGTGACAGCTTGGCTGCCTAGGCGGAGATCTGACCCTAGCTATTGAGCACAATGACCTGGTATGCCATTGCCAGTACAAGGGCTGGATGGGGTGCCTACCACTGTTTCATTATATTGCTTTATCTTTGTGACATATTCCTAAATCAATAGATTAATATGTCACAGGGATGAAACTGTTCATGAAAGGTGGACCTCTCCATTTTATTTAAATTTTATTTACATTGTTTAGGTTAGGTTAGTGCCTTTCTCACTTGGATTCAAGTTGGATTACACAGAGTGAGTCGATACAACCGACAGGAGGGGATATTCAATAAACAATGCAATAGGATTAGGGTTATAGTGAACCAACCAGAAATCTAAAACCAGAATTGAAGCAAAACATAAGTATTAAGTAAAGCATAAGTATTAATATGATACATTAAATGGTGCAAAGATTACATAGGATAGATCCCACACTGATGATAACTGGTTTCCAATAGCAACCTTTTGAGTCCAATCCATGATGAATTATTTGAACCAGCTCAGCACTCTTCCTCTGACCCTTACTTCTGCCTCCAAGTGCCTCAACAGGACGGTATGATCGACTGTATAAAAGGCTGAAGATAAGTCCAATAAGAGCAACAAAGAGGCATGACCTTTATCTACACTCAGATGGAGGTCATCTACTAAATCTAGCAGAGCCATCTCCGTCCCACAGTCCAACCTGAACAGAGACTGAAAAGCGTCTAGAGCACATGAGTTATCCAAGAAGAGCTGAAGTTGGTCCATTATAAATGGTCTAATACAGTTATTGCAATGTTTTGGTTTGGTTCAAAATATTACATATATGTTGTTAAAATTAATCAGAGAAATTCTAATACAAAAGTCTGGCATACTGTTCCTCCTCAGGCGCAGTCCTAACATTTAGCCCTTATATTTACCCTTCGCATTGGTACTTGGGGATGTGAAAGTCACTTCCTTATCAGCACAATAATAAGACGAGAGGGTCATGAAGATAATTGAGGAAGGGTAAGAGATTTTGTCTTTCCTGTCTCAGTCTGGAAAGGAAGGCCTTTTGAATTCTTGAAGATTTTTTTAAAAAAATGGTTGAAGCTATAGACTGTATAACTTCCTCTCTACTTCCTTTCACAGTCAGGATATTTAATTAGATTGTATGCTTTTATTCCCGTAACCCTTTCCATACTGTTACATTATTCATATTAAGTATTGATATCATTTTCCACTGAAGTATATGAGGCCGTTTTTTTAAAATGTTACTGTTACTGCTGAAAAATGAAAAAAACGAAAATGCTGCCAGCTATTTGGATCAAGCAAAATGTACGGAACAGCTAAAGCTTGTTACAGGTTTGCAAATACAGCTAATTGTACATTTTATAAATATTACGGATTTTCACAGTCAGTTAAATAGTCATTAACATTGAATCTGTGCCTTGATAGAAAATGTCCTTTAATCCCTAAAATTAGGAAACTCTTCATTATTATTTATTTGTTTCTGCAACTGTAATGCTCCTTCCTATAAATGAATTAGAGACCTCTCCAGTTAAGTAATGAGATTCAATTCATTTACAACAGTTGACAGAAAACATATAATTCTCAACATGGCCCCATCTGTGGATACTTAAATTGGGAGGCTGGGGCAATGGACAGATAAGATAGATCTTTCTACAGATCTGAGAAAATTCCCAGGTTTTTATGTGGGGGGGGGGGGGACTGAGATCTTTAAAAAAAAAACTTCAAAATAACAAAAGCAGCACCTGTAACTTTAAGACATGAACACCCTCCATGGTAGTTGCTAGGCAAACTAAAACAGTATGGCTAGCCTTCAAGCTGTGGTTTCTGTCAGTAAAAGGCATGGGGAGGGCATAGCCCTTTCCAGGACTACTTTGGCCTTTGAAGTAGGAGTCATCAGGGCCAGGTCTGGCAGCAACCATTGGCAACGTGATATCATTCAACTTGCATGGCTCATCCAGGGATAGCTGCTTGCTACTGTTCAACACCAGCCACCAGACAGTAGTCAGTGTGGTACTGTGGTTCCAGACTAAGACCTTGATCCACTGATCCCACAAAAGTGGCTTTCCCCCCATTTCAGTTCTCATTTTTATATCTGACCTTTCCTCCAGAGAGCTCAGTACTCCCCAGGGACCCTTAGAATCTTTGTCCTTCATCCCCACTTGTTGGCCAACCAGAGATTGGTTGAAAAGTGTAAAGGAGAAACTAGATGAGCTCATGGAAGTTATTATGAAGCCAAGCTGGGGCTATAGATGTTGGAGAGGACCGATGTGCAGAAATGTCCATCATACATTGCACATTCATGCAGCAGAGTACAAACTGCTTGGACTTTTTTTATTCTTCTAGAACCCCACCAGAACAAATGGGGTCTTCCAGAATAGCAAGTACATGAGAAATGTTAGGGTTGCTCCAGGTGGTGGCTGGACAGCTCCCGCTAATACAACTGATCTCCAGGTGACAGAGATCAGTTCCCTTGGAGAAAATGGCCACTTTGGCAATTGGACTCTGTGGCATTGAAGTCCCTCCCCTCCCCAAACCCCACTCTCCTAAGGCTCCATCTCAAAAATCTCCAGGTATTTCCCAACCATGAGCTGGCAACCCTAAGAAATGTACATTTTAAAAAATCTCCTGGTAATTATTCTTTGATGTATTTGGAGTTGCTTTAGTCTTTCTGCAGAAGCATTCTCTGCCTCATTCAGTAAGTAAACCCTATTTATGTTCTTAAAGCATTTGGCACAACCATATAACTGTTTATATTCTGATAAATAGCATGTTGCATTAATGACTGGGTTGTTGCAGCTCTTAGTAAACTACTCTTTATTTTTTGGCAGAAAGCAACTGTGGAGGGAAAATAACTATTGCTTGTATGTATATAGTGAGTAAACCCCTTCCTATTATGTAATCTATTAAACTAATTAACAAAGCAGCTTGGATTTTAATGATCGGTTATTAAAAACCCTGAACACAGCTATGAAATAAAATGCTGTTTAGTAATCCTCACTGAGAAACGACAAGATATGAGGAACCTAGGGCTTTGTCTGCAACATCTTTCCCCTATCCCCAGTTTTATCTTCCTATCTGTGCTCCCATTTTGGACATGCTTCCAACTTGTTGTTTCTAGCGACATCTACTGGCAGTCATGTGCTGCTTCTTTAAGGCACTCCTGGAAAGAAGCAGGAGGATGTTCATTATTTTAAAATCTGGGTCAGGGCAGGTTATATAAACAGCATAGTGAAGTTGCAAAGCTGTGTGTGTATGTGTGTGTGTGTGTGTGTGTGTGTGTGTGTGTGTGTGTGTGTGTGTGTGTGTGAGAGAGAGAGAGAGAGAGAGAGAGAGAGAGAGAGAGAGACTCCCATGTTCAAATGCTCTTCTACAAAAATGACCTTCTGCATGTAGAAATCTAGTGCACCAGGGAAATAAAACAAAAGTCCAGCGGCATCTTAAAGACTAACAATATTTATTTGTACATGAGCTTTCATGAGTAATGCTCACTTCTTCAGATATATGAAGATCAAACTGGGAATATTCCTTAAAGGGGGAAGATAAAAGGAGAAGGAGAAGTTAAGGCAGAGATTGAATGCTTTCATGGATCTTCCAAGTGTAAATCTGAGTGGTAAAAAAAGCGACCGTAACATTAGTTGTGAAGACTGTTGTAAAACTTCAGTCTGAGATCTCTGATTGTCTGAAAAAGAATAACCATTACAAATAATGAATGATGAGAGTGGTCAGATAAGTGGTCAAACAAATAAACAAGGGGATAAGTTAAAAATTTACAGATACTGGTATGAAGTTATAGTCTGCTAAAACAATCAAAGAACAGCCGATCAATAGTTCAGTAAAGGGGGTCCTGTGGAACTATTGGATTGTAGTGATTAAGGAAACTGGAGTCTCTGTCTAAGTCAAAATGATGTAGCGTTTAATTTTTTGATGTGTTCTAATTCAGCATTTTCATACTGTATATTTCCCATCAAGCTTTTTTTTTTGGGGGGGGGGCTTAGAACAGTGGTTTTCAGGTCTGCGATAATGTGTTGTGGGAAATTAAAATGTAGTTCCGGTGATTTCTCAAAGTTATGGTTTTTAAAATCAGATTTGCGTTTATTGATTCTCACATGGATACTGACATGTTTGTCTAATGTAGACAGTAGAAGGGCATTGCTGGGATGTGATGGCGTATATGAAATAGCATGATGTGCAACTTGATGAGTCCTGGATGGTACAGCTGGTGTTATTAGGTCCGGTAATAGTATTACTCGTATATGAGGACAAAGGTGGCATCTAGGTCTGTTGCAGGGTTTGGTTTCTGGGTTTGTGTCTCTGGTGGTGGTCAATGGTTGTTGACGAGAAGCTGTTTTAAGTTAGGGGGCTGCCTGTAAGCAAGGAAAGGCCTGTTATCCAAGGCCCGTGAAAGAGAACCATCCTTATCAAGGAAGGGCTGTAAGTCATGGATGGTTGAAGCGATTTAAGTTGTGAGCTGTAGGTGACAACCTGTGGTGTTCAACTGTTGCATTCTTTGGGTCTGTCTTATAGCAGGCTGGTTCTGGGTACAATTTTGGCATTGCTGATCTGCTCCTTTACTTTACTGATATATTTTTTGTAAATATGTCCCTAACATATTGGATTTCTATGTTCAAGGACATATTTTCCCCTCCCTTAGTTTACGCTATATCAACTGCCACTGCACTAGGTTTACAGAAGGTCGTTATTCTTTTCTCAGTCTACCTGCAGTCAGATAGATATCCCATCACCTGGCATATAGCTATTTGGAAAATAATGAATGTTTTTGGCACTTGCATTGCATGAGAAGCTTGGCTTCAGGCTTTGGTGGAACAGACTGATGACAGCTATCTGAGGGCCAAACTAGATGTGATGGCATCCTCGTGGCCACCGTGAAGCCTCCACTGTCGCTTTCAAATGATTTAAAAATGCTGCAAGGGCCCGATCCTGATCAGGTCTGATAAGGTTGCCAACCTCCAGGTGGTAATACAAAATCAACACCTCTGTGTACACAGGCAGTTATTCAAAGGCTAACACAGAAAAACTCAAATATCACGGTTGCAAAAAGAAACACAGATTGTATTATACACAAACCACAATAACAATAGTAACTACATTTGGTGCTCACACATAATTAGTTAATCCTAATAATCAGTCCTATTGATTAGTGAATATTTCATTTCCCAACACAGGTGGGTAAGTATTCTTCTCCAGCAGAGGGAAGATCCAAGGATGAAGAGGAAGACAATTGTTTCACATTGTCTTCAGTTCCCCTTCTTGGACCTATGTGTCTTGTTGCTTATTGCATACAGAAAAGTCTTTCTACAATCATCTTTCACAGGTTCCTCCCCAGGATACCTTTTTCACCAATCAATGGGACTGATTATTAGGATTAACTAATTGTGTGTGTGTACCAAATGTAGTTACTATTGTTGTTATTGTGGTTTGTGTATAATACAATTTGTGTTTCTTTTTGCAACCTTGATATTTGAATTTTTCTGTGTTAACCTCCAGGTGGTGGCTGGAGGTCTCCTGCTATTACAACTGATCTTCAGCTGATAGAGATCAGTTCACCTGGAGAAAAATGGCCACTTTGGCAATTGGACTCTATGACATTGAAGTCCCTCCCCTCTCCAAACCCCACCCTCCTCAGGCTCTGCTCCCAAAATCTCCAGTTATTTCCCAACCCGGAGCTGGCAACACTAGATCTGCAGCATGGCACTCATCCCTCTTTCCCACACCCTTTCCAGTACCAAAACATCCAACAGGGGTGGAGTACAATTGTTTCAGCACTTGATAAGGCACGTGGGGGAAAACAAGAGCACCTCAGCCCACCGCATTGCAGGCCCAATCAGGACTAGACCCTTGTGGCATTTTTGAATCACTTTAAGATGGCAGCAGCATCCCCATGGCAGCCATGAGGACACCATCATGTCTAGTTTGACCCTGAGGCTCCCAATGTAAGACAGTTTTGCTCGCTGTATTTGCAGCATAGTCCTTTTCCTCACACTAGCAAAAGACACCCATTTAGATAAATGAAAGAAAATAAGCATGTACAACACACCATCTCCTTTTGGTTTTTAGGGCTGATTGTTTCTGCCTAACCCACATGATTCTTTCCTATAGAAGCCCAATATGATGCCAGTAGATTCTAGCTATTACCTGCAAGAGATGGATGCAACCCCTATGTGACCCTGAAATTGACAGAAAGAACTTGGGCTAGGCTGCTTTCGTTTGTGTGGAAGTCCAATCTGCACCAAGCAACTGAGGCAAGCCTCTGCATGGCTTGTAGTGCCACTGGGGACAGCATCATTGGAGGAGGAGACAACCATGGCTTATGCCCAGCACTGTTTCCCAGATACAAGCAGCTTCTAGCTGTGTCCACAGCAAGCTTCTGTGGCGCTAACTGTACCAAGGAAGGTCAGCGTGCTCCCCATGTGTCTGGCCAGGTGCAACAGTAATCTCTCTTTCCCTTTTCATCAACCAGCATCTTTCAATACATGTAGCTTTTTTGGCACTTGGGCCAACAAGACTGCCTGCTCTTTGGCTAGGCACTATCCCTTAGCCTATCCCTTTGGCTAGGCACTATCCCTTAGAATATCATCTTCTGTTCAGATGATATAATGGGGAGAATAGATCTAAGGGAGAAGAAATACATGACCATGCAATATTTATATTAATAATTTAATAATTGTGTTTATATGTCACTGTACACTTGTTTGCTAAATATGAATATTTCCCAAGGAGACTCGGATCAGGTGTCACGTCAGTCACACAGTTACGTAGGATGGAAAAGTTAAGTCAGTCATTCACAGATGGCCAGGGCAGGTGTGTCACTTTAATCTTAACCAGTGGACACATGGGATGAGAATCCATGTTGGCTAGTTAATTAGTTTATTTACAGTCACTTGACCAGCAGAAATGAGAATCCATGTATCCAGTCATTCCGAAAGGTGAAAGTACGAAAATTCAAAATCATTCTGAAGTTAATTTTGATCAAAGCCCTTGGGGGGGGGGTACCTTTGTATGGCTTTTAAAAATGGAACTAATTTCATATTGAAATGCAATATATATTTATAAACTACAATGGAATATTGCTTATAGCTAGTAACTTCCCGGTTCTCATTGACAGCCATGAGTATTTTAACTGCTGGGACTTTAGTTCTGTAAAAGGAAACCCAACAGTGAATGGAAAAGCCAAAAAAATGTACTTCCCCTAACTAGTTATGATTTCTCATTATACAAATGTACCATGAAGAGTCATATTACTTCAGGGTTATTACACCCAATAACTTGTGACCCTTGGGTCACAAATTAAAATCAACCATATCTACAACTCCATTTAAATTATAATACCTCTTGTATTTCAGGGAGGAATCTCATCATGATGCTCATAATTGCAAATTGCCAGCCATACACACATCAGACAGTGGTTGGATTTATTGGAAATTAAAAGTTGCATTTCTTACACCCCAACAGTAGAATATAACAGTGATTATTCAAACACATTTTGGAAGGCTATCATTTTATTTCCTGTTTAACTTTACTGAGGCAAAAAAGAGATAATGAAATTAATGTTCTTGATATATTTTATGACATTGCCCAGTTGCATTAATTTCTTACTGTCGGCCCTTCCACCAGTCATTTCTTCAACTGGAATCTGCAACAGATGGAAATACTAAGTAATCTGTTGATGTAGGTGCTGCAGTGTTCCTTGGATGCCACAATTCACTGGAGAGCTCCATCAGTTGAATATTTCATTTAACTAAAGACAAAAAAATGTGTGCAGAATTTTTTGGTGCAAAACGTTGATCTTGCTCATTAATTAAACGGAGACCCTTGAAGGTATATTTCTAGAAAGTCAGAGGGCCTCATTAAAACCACAGTAGGTGTTAATCACATTGAGAACTATTTTTGCCTTTCATTTTAATATGTACAATGAATCCTCAGCAGGAAGTCAACACTTGAACACTTGGTGTGGTTATACACAACTCCAGAAGACATACAGAATAAGTGATTAAAAAGATATTGAAATGATGAGTTGTGCTGGAAACTTGTGGTATCCTACATGCATTCTACTGCCTATGACTATGATGTAACCATACTGAAAACTTTGCAAATTGAAAATGCATAGCATGAAGGGAAGAACATAGTTCTTAAGGTCAACTCTGTCTGCCAAATGTTCTCATACAGTTTGCTCGAACATATTAAATTCTTAAAGGTACAGTATTAGTAGTATCACGAGTACAGTAAGTGGTCCATCCAAAGGGCTTGGGCAGGGTAACAGGACTTTACACTAACTAAAGTATTGTGAAAATGAACTTTAATAAAAAAATGTCCATACCATGTCCACATTGTCTTTGTTCACAGGAAGACAGTTCTTCTATAAATAGTGATCATGAGATTACATACCAACCAGAGAAGGCACCTCTCCATATACTCTGACCCTTATGGACTCAGGCATGTCATAGATGAGGCCAACCAAATGGGTGGCTGCTCATAATACATTTGTTTGGCAGATCTTCACATGGAGATCAAGGGCTCTTCATGGGAGATGGACATATTAGCATCATGCCATTAAAGCCTTTTGCTTTGTTTGTGTACATGTGTAAAATCAATAATCCGTAGAGTAAGTCACACTGAATAGTTTAACACAGAGACCTCTATCTACATGGTTGCATAGTAAATATATCCAATGGATTTATAATGTACATGGCTGCAGTTAAGACTGCAATCCTCTAAACCCACAGAGACACAGAAGGCTCTGCCTATCATTCTGAGAATTTTTTGTTGAAGAGATGAACAAGCCTTTTATAGTGCGTTGCCAGGAACCCTGGAGTGTGCATCCATAATATTGTAGTACAAGGAGTTCTCATCCTTGTAAATGTCTTACGTGTAAGAGAGAGGTGGGTTTTGAAACAGAAAAATTCTATTGTCCTTCAAAACACACAGAAACCCATTATGGTTTGCAATAACTACTAATTAGGACATCCTAAATTCAAGCCACTTGGATATGCTGTTCCAGCCACCTCTCAGTTGTCCATCTCAGCCTCCTCCGCTTTATATCACATGATCTGGCTGTTGTTTTATTGTATCTCATACTTTTCAGCCTAGGGAAAAACTGTTTTCAACTTCACTAACTCTGACATCAATCATAGGTATTTTACCTGTCACATCCACAGTTTTCTTATCAATCAGAAAAGGACTTCTGCACAGAGCAAAATCATGATGATGGAGCTCCATGGTACAACTCATACTTTGAATTTCCGAAACACAACTCCTCTTTGAAGTGAAAGATGGAGACAGAATCCTGCAGCTAGAGTGCTTGCATTTCTCCCCCAGGTCTTATGGTCACAGTAAGGACAAAAAAAAATCATTCTTTGGAAGAAGCATCTTGTATTTTTATACCTTTCTTTCTATAATGCTTACAGAAGGTAATCACAGTAAAGCACTATAGCAGCTTTTCTTTTTCTTTCTTTGCTGTAACAACCAGTCAAAGTTTTTTCTCATTGTAGCACCATCCTAGCACATGAGCTTGTGCTGTAGGGTTGAATTAAAGGGCATACCTGATACAGAGTGAATTGTATCACCACATATCTCCTAATGCATACAATATTCTTCTTAACTATCACTGTGAGATGCAGTTCTCAGTCTGTCTTTTGCATTGGCCCCCTAGGGCTGGAGTCTCTGGCTTGCCCCTTCAACTTCCATGATGAGGTGAATGAGCCCTCATCCACAGAGGACTGGGAAGATTGGTTGCTGGGAGAGTGGCGGGAAGGAACCCTGGGCTTGGGGGGCAGAATCTCTTAGTCAAGTCATGTGTCCTTCATTTTGTTCCAGTTCCAATTGTGGAGGTAAACTCACCGAGTGGGGTCTGCTTTAGTCCAGAGGCTAGCAGGAAAGGAGAAGGAATTAGGCTGTGACTAGAGTGCTGAAATAGAAGATACTGGGAAGGGTCCACCAGTCATTCCAATACAAGTGAGTTACTAGTAGGAAGCAAAGAGCCTAGCCAGGGTCCAGAGAAAGTCCAAAGGAAATAAAAATGAGGTAGAGGGGAGGGACATAACTTCACAAGCAAAAAGCTGCGAGTGGTCACCATGCAGACCCTCCTCGTCTTGGGCTAAAGACAGCAGATGGCCCAGAGACATAACAAGGAGCCCTGCATACTCTGGGATGAATCATAAGTGGCTATATCATTTAAACCCTAAATAAAATACTTGAATGTCTCCCTCTTTCAGCCTATCTTTGAGCCAGGGTGAAAAGCTCAAAATGAACCCTTCTCCCTTACATGTTCCCTTCCCACCTGAGGGGCTTAGAATCACTCATGTGAGGAGGCAAGTGTATGCATGGGACTGGAGATTTGACCATTGGACATATGGTAATGGTGATAAAAATGTTGGAGGAGTCTGCTTCCTTTTGCCTCCCTACAAACCAATTGAGTGCAACCAGGTCCATGAGCAAACTAAGTTTTTGTCATAAAAGCTCCAAAAGCAACAGACGTAGTGATATGCTAAGTTCATGTTACATTTCTTACAAAGAAGAAAATAAATGGATTATTAGATTTCAGGGAGAAATTGGGTAAAAAGGGGAATTAAGGGAAGCTCTCTTAACACCAGTTCTTTCCTCCCTATTTTATCCTCACAAGGTCATAACAACCCGGTCAAGTAGGTTAGACTGAATTAGTATGACTGGCTCAAAGTTGCTGAGTCAGGATTTGAATCCAGGTCTACCCAGACTTACCCCAACCATAACATTACATTGCCATTATATATTGTAGCAGGTGCAGTGGATGAAAAGCCTTCAGGATTAGAACCAAAGTCCACCTCATACAATATCCTGTTTGTCATGCTGGCCAGCCAGATACCAGTGGGCACAAAAGAGGCTAGGAAGCAACACAGGTAGCATTTGTTTTTCCCTTTGGCTATCGTGAGCTTTGATGATTTTGTAATTCATAGTCATTAAAGCCATATGAACCCTTCTTCATAATTTGTCCAGTAACGTGGGCCTCCCTTCCTAATCCCATCCTACATATACAATTTCATAATTCATTAAATAAAAATATCCAATTTTATTTAAAAAAATTCATAAGCAGACCATATCATAGTAAAATATAGCAAGTTACCCTCCTGAGAATGAATGGGAAGAAAATGTAATGGTGGCCTAACATGATCCTCCTAAAACAGACCTCAGGCTGAAGCAGACCATTATAACTTCTAAAGAAGATGGAACACCTTCATTAAAAGCCTGAGTAAAAATAAATGCTTTGGCCTGGCGCCTAAAGGACAGTAAGAAAGGTACCAGGTGAGCCTTGGAGGGGGGACATTCCAAAAGTAAATGCCACAACTGAAAAAGCCCTGTCTCTGTGCACTGCACATCTCACCTCTGCAGTCAGGGGCAAAGAGAGCTGGGCTTCAGAGAATGATCTTAACTTCAGGCTAGACATTATGGCAGGAAGTGGTCCTTCAAGTACAGAGTATTTTGCTGAATCCACCCCCAAGTCTTTTAGAAGCTTCCTATTGGACCTCTGTTACTGTGGTACATGGGATTCTCTTTTTGCATGGAATTTCTGCTGGCCTAACTTCAAATATTTATATTGTTGTTCCTAGAACACTGTCTCAACTGTAGAATTGCCTGTCTTGATTCACAAAGTTTACCATACTAATTTGTTTCTGCTTTGAATCTCATACTCACACACATATTTCCCAAGGATAATACATAATGAACAATAAAAAAAAAGATCTGGTCTCCCTTCCAGAAGAGTATGATTGAACTAGAGTTGTTTTTAGGGCATCTGAATTTTCTATTAGCACCTAAGCTGATGAAAATTGCCTGAATACTCACTTCCTTTCACTTGCAACAAGAGTACCTTCAGCCTTGATTGCGCCCTTAAAGTACACCACAGAGATATTTTGCTACATGCATAAAGGAACATGATGAAACAGCGTAAATCACAGACCTTGGGTGCTTATCCAAAAATCAGAGTGCTGCAGAAAGCAGCATATTCTCAGTGAAAGTGTCACTAAAACAGAGTTATGAGTACAGTCAAGTAAAACGCTTGATAATTGCTTATAATTTTCAGTGTTTGGAAAACAATTTCCTGGCCAGATGATTTTTCATTGTGCTAGATGGTTTCGCTCTCTGCCAAGTACCGTACATTTTCTTTAGTTTATGATTCAAGGTGTTAATCATAGTCACTCTTTCGAGATGATTACCTGGTAACATTAACATACAAATGTACAGTGATTATCTCTGCTGTTCAGAATTCTATGCATCCCCCCGAAGAAAAGGGAAATAAAAGAAATAAATCAGTCTCCTTCAGCTGGCAAGTTGCTGGGCTAACGGAAAAGAAAATGAACTTATCTTGAATTCTGAGGATATGAAAATTAAGTTTTAATCAAGATGAAACTTCTGAAAGTTTCTATCAAACTTTGGGAAATCAGCCTGGTAGCTCAAAATACAGGGTTACTTCTGTATAGTCCAAGACAGTGTATCATCCTCAGCACTTCTTGGTTTTCTTCAGTATTGTTGGTTTTAAAGTACTGTATATGAGTACTCCTGAGAGGAATGCCTGCGTTGGGCTTAGGAGGCAACCCAGCAGCATTGCCTCCTAAAGAGGTTTCGGCACCACTGAAACCAGCTGGCGTATCTCAATAAAAAAGGGGGCGTTCCTGAGCCAAAACGGCTCAGGAGGCCGACTAAAATCAGCCCCGCCCCCCAACCGGTGCCAGAACGCCCCAGGAACGCTTCTCAGGGCGCTGAAACGCCTCCTGGCTTGCCGCCGCAGCCTGTGCCAGTGGCCAGAGGCCGGTGGAAGGCTGTGGTGGCGTCCAGGCCCAGCACTGCCATGGCAGCGGCCAGGGACCAGCGGCCGGGCCTGCATGCCGGCGCTGGGGACACTCACGCTGGTGTGCGCCTTCCGGGCGCCAGCAGTGTGGGTCCCTGTACCGGCGGAGGCCTTCGTCGGCCTCCTAAGGGCTTTCGACTTGGCCACCAGCGCGGTTCAGGAATGTGCTAAAAAATGTATGTTATATGCCAACAAGTAACTTCTGACTCACATAGATCCTATGAATAGGGTTGCCAACTGCCAGATAGTAGCAGATCTCCTGCTAATTCAACTGATCTCCAGCCGATAGAGATCAGATCACCTGGAGAAAAATGGCCGCTTTGGCAATTGAACTCTATGACCCTGAAGTCCCTCCCCTCCCCAAACCCTGCCCTCTTCAGGCTCCACCCCCAAAATCTCCCACCGGTTGTGAAGAGGGACCTGGCAACCCTACCTATGAATTAATGACCTCCAAAATGTCCTAACATTAAAAGCCTTGCTCCCGGCTTACAAACTGAAGGCCATGGCTTGTATTCAATCCATCTCATGTTAGGTCTTATTCTTTTCCTAGTGCCTTCAACTTATCTTAGCATTATTGTCTTTTCCAGTGAGTCTTGCCTTCTCAAGATGTGATCAAGGTTCAATAGCTTTAGTTTAGTTATTTTAATTTCTAGGGAAAATGCAGACTTGAAACACAGTTTCAACACTCCTCATTCCTTCCTTTGCATGATTTGGGTATATCCAGGGTCTTCTCTCCCATTTCTACTCTCTGAATGGTGCTTGGAAAAGGCTGAATGAGCACAGCTGAAAACTTACCCTCTACATTTCTATGTTTGGACTGAGCCTGTTACTATTTATGCATATAAATATAAATTCAGAACACCATGAATGATTTATTCTTTTCAACATTGATGTGCTACGTTTCTCTTTGACAAAAAATACTCAAAGCAAAACACTAATTGTAAATCTAAAGACACAAAAATATTGGAAGGACTGTATGATCCTGCCCATTCTCTAACATGAGGTCCCAGCTGACTTCAGAGATCAGACTAGGGTTGCCTGGTCCCTCTTTGCAACCGGCAGTAGGTCTTAGGGGCAGAGCCTGAGGAGGGCGTGGTTTGGGGAGGGGAGGGACTTCAGTGCCATAGAGGCTAATTGCCAGAGCAGCCATTTCCTCCAGGTGAACTGATCTCTATCGGCTGGAGATTAGTTGTAATAGCAGGAGATCTCAGCTAGTACCTGGTGATTGGCAACCCTAGATCAGACCTTTTCCATAGAGGCAACCCAGTTGTGGAATTCCTTCCCCAGGGATGTTTACTTGGCACCAACTGTGTTATCCTTCAATAACCAATTCAAAACAATGTAGTTTACCCAAGCTTTTAGATAAGATGCTATCGACAGCTGAGCTAAAGGACCTTTTCTTCTCATATTTCCCCATGTGCCCATTACAATCTTCAGGCTGCCGCCTACTGGCTATTTCTCTGCTTAAGGTAGCCTACTTGGCATGAACCAGAGGCCTTGCCTTTGAGTCCAGTTTATTGAGAGAAAAGCAGAATATAATATTTTAAATAAATAAAAGAAATAAATATTCTACTGTAGCTCCCATTCCATGAAATGAGCCCTCTGAAGAGGTGGGGGGAGCCATCTCTAGAAATGTTTAAGAGGTGTTGCAAAGCTATTTTATTCTCTAGAGCTTTTAATGAGGAGTAGACTGCAGACATTTTTGGGGGTTGGTTGGTTTTAATCCATTTTTAATGTTTTTCACTGGAAGAGAAAATAATGCTAGGAAAATTTGAAGGCAGCAGGAAAAGGAGACCCAGCATGAGATGGATTGACTCAGTCAAGGAAGGTACAGTTTGCAATACCTGAGCAATACTGTTAATGATAGGACATTTTGGAGATAATTAATTCATAGGGTCACCACAAGTCAGAAGTCACTTGACAGCACTTAATATACACAAGCTACTTTGAGTAGGCAGGGCATACATACTTTAATAAATGAATATTATGGTTAATAGTGGTGCTGCACTTTTATTTCTTTGTTGTAGGTGTTCTTATTAGTAATTGCTCCTCTGAAGTTTTATTTATGGTTAGCCCCCCTTGAAAGTGTTGTATAGAAAGGTGGGATAGAAATAATCCATATAAATAGAAATAAATTCTGTGACAGTAACTGCAAATGCAAGTTATAGCTCTTAGAAATGAACAAAGAGGTAGTGAAAACAGAAATCTCCCTCTGATTGATCTTTCATCTGGTTTGGACCCAAGGTGCCTTCCAATGGATGCACATTCCATTACATGGGTGCCATAGTACAGAGTGTTCAGTTTTGGGCATCGATTGGTTGTGCCTGAATAAAGGAGGAAATGCAGAACCTCCCTTGAAGATGGCAGTATATAGGGAGGCAAATGGGAGCAGGTGCTCACTAAGGTACATCTAGTGAAACATGCCTGACCATACACTACTTCCTCAAGAGATACTTATACTGGTGTTTGTCATTCTTGTGTGTGTGCAATGTGCTTACACAGTGATACCACAGTGATCACCTTCTGCATGCTGAATTGTTGCTAAAGTTTCAGAAATAAAATATCCACCATTTTTTAAACTGAGAGACTGCTCTGTGAGTACATCAAAATGGGATATTTGTCTAAAGATGGCAATTGGCAACCCACGATGCACATGGGCATTGCACCTGGTCTAGCACTGTCACTGAACTTTCATTAGCAGTGAAATTCAAAGCAAACTTGAGGTTCCTAATCAGGTGGAACATGTGTAAAATTTCAAGAGGAGCCAAGGGAGTTGGAAGAAAACTAGTAGCTGCACCTGCTCTTTTCCCTGTATTTTGTTATTTCATCTGAAATGGACATTATCTTATCCCTAAAGGGTTTTTACAAAAGTTTATCTGAGGGATGAGTAGTGGATAAGAGGTGGTGGAATGAGCTGGAAGACTTTCAACTGAAATTTTACCTCAGCCACAGACTCATTAAGAGATCTTAGGGCCAAATCTCATGTGATTGTAGAGCTCCATGAATGGAAGTCCAAATGATAGTTTAGGCTTAAAAAGTCATGGGATTTCTGATAGTTAAAAAGTAGATGCAAGGGATGGGAGATCTGGATCATCATCATTGTGTAGGAAAGAAGAGACGTTAACTCTAACTTGCGCAATTTCCCCAAATAGAAAGGGACTTCTGTAAAAGCATTACACCCTGGCAGGGAAACCTGACAGGGGCCCATATTACTCCTAGTTTTCCCAACTTCTCTTTTGAGACTTTTTTGGCACTATTCTTGTGCTTTTTTTGAATGGTGAAATAGTATGGTGGGAAAGAGTTAAGTCCTTACTTCCCATGAACCATAACCCTGATACCGATTCCCATGCCCTGAAGCTATGTTTTAGGTTCCAGTTTCATGCCTGAGGATGCAGGCTATCTACTCTTCCCCATTTATGATACAGACATTTGTAACACATTTCCATACAGAGTTCAACATATGAAGCTGCCTTAGATTTCCTGTTGGTCCACCAAACTCAGTACTGTCTACTCTGATAACCTGGTTTCAAGCAGAGGTTTTGCTACCTGAGCTGCTTTCTTCATGCAAAGCTGGTGTATTACCACTCCACAAAGGGTTATTATGGTAAGTATTATGGAAATACTGTACCTGAAGAACTTTGAACATCCTTCTATATATATCCTCTCTCTCTCTCTCTCTCACACATACACACACACATCTATTACTGGAAAAACATATTTGGGGGAGGGCAGTTATCACACATGGAAGAACAGAGGCAGGGTGCTTCCTTCTCTCTGAGTATGTTTTCTTCTTGGTCTAGAGATGAAGTTCAGGAGGAAAAGGTAGGTGGGAAGATTTACAAATAGCTAATATCCTATACAGAGGATATTAAATATGTATCCTTACCTTTATAGA
Organism: Euleptes europaea; assembly: GCF_029931775.1. Classification (NCBI taxonomy): domain Eukaryota; kingdom Metazoa; phylum Chordata; class Lepidosauria; order Squamata; family Sphaerodactylidae; genus Euleptes; species Euleptes europaea. The sequence continues at coordinate 29,325,646 of NC_079320.1, read as the reverse complement.
GAGATTGGCTTCCTCCTTAAATATTTATCCTTACCTTATTCAATCTTCTTCCTAGCAAGAAAACCAGTTTAAAAGTTATGGGCAAAGTCTGTTCGTAGATCTAATTTGTTTTATTAATGGTGATTGTAATGTGTCCTGTGAGCAATCTTAACAGCTTTCCAGAGATTTAGCAATCATGTTCCTGCTAGTTACAAACAGGTGTTAAGACTGATCACCCGGAAGGTTCAGTAGACCGAAGATAGCATTTGTGTGGTGGAATAAAAATTCACAGCTGTTCCAGTGTCATATCTGCTTGCCCAGCAAAGCATCCTTTATGTGGGATGTGCAAATAAATGTCAATACAGGTCACAGCGAGCTTCTCGGAAAAATAAGAGAAATGTTCTAATCACTTGCCAATATAATTGAAATTAAGCAGCACTAGTTGCACTGAGGTCCCATTTTAAATTAATTTATTTGAAAAGTCCTTTGAAACAGACCTGCCTTATAGGACATTCTAAAGACCAGCAAGGTAGATGTTTTTTTCTGACCTCCATGAACAGGTCCAGTGCAGCCCTAGAACCCTGAAACATCAAAAGGCCAATAACAGCCAATGTGAAGAGTATAGGTTGGGCATAGGTTTACACAGAGAAAGAAGGTCCTTTCAAAAGTTCTTTGGGCATGCTTTGGGCATTCTTTTGGAGGGATTTTGCTAACCACATAAGAGGGATGGTATTGTAGTGGTCAAACAAAAACCTAAGGAATGGATGAGATGATGGATAGCTCCTTTTCAACTGGGTGACCTTGGGCTAGTCACAGTTCTCTGAACTCTCTCAGCCCTCGCCTACCTCACAGAGTGTCTGTTGTGGGGAGGGGAAGAGAAGGTGATTGTAAGCTGGTTTGATTCTTCGTTAAATGGTAGAAAAAGTTGACATATAAAAACCAACTCTTCTTCTTCCTCCTTATCATGGCAATTGACATTCAAAAACAAACTACCTTTGAACATGGAAGTTCTACCTAAATATCATGGCTAATAGTACCTCTATTCTCTATTAATGTATCCAATCCTTTTTTTTTAAAGCTCTTTTTTGGAAGAAAAAACATACACTCAGATCTGCTGATCATCACTATATCACACTGCTAGTTGTTATTGGTCACTGCTGGTTGTTAGAAAAATGACTTTTAGCTGGGCTGGGACTTTTAGGTTCCAGCAAAGGAATTATCCTGACAACATTTCCATGTCAGTTTCCTATCATTCTTATACCAAATTAAAACTCACCACAGAGAAAAATTTGTCCCAAGCCTTGCACTTTGAGACATACCTTAAGATCTCTGAAGTTAATTTTCTTTTTTAAAAAATCCCATTAGAGAAGAAGTTCTAACATCTTCGATATATCTTTGTTGCTGCTGGTGGGCATGCAGTTTTCTATTGTCAGAACAAGCAAAGGGTCTGTGAGCCTCTCATCCATTGAATGCATCCACAGGAAGCCTATTCTATCATGGTTAAGATGTACTGATAGAAATCTCCGGGATACAAATATTACATTTTCTCCTTTTTTGCCCTAATGTGTCCATAGCTATCTCCTTTTCATTCTCTTCGCTTTTAAGGAAATGCAGCTGTTTTTGGTCCTTTTCTCCAGTATGATACCTTAACAAGTTTAACTGTGGCTGGGCAATGACAATTGCTCCCAAAGTAGTCTTGCTATTTAAATATATATATATTATTGCAAGGAAAGTTTGCATGACTCTTTGTCTGTTATTGTCCCGGGACGGGCCAGCTGGCCGGCTCCCGGGCCGACAGCTCTCCCGGACCCACAGCCCCGGGCCCCGGCTTACCCGCTGGAGAAGCGGAGGGGGTACAGCCGGTCGCCCAGCCCCCCCCAGAGAATCGGGGGAAGCCAACGCTGCTCCTTCTCTCTCCCCCAGGTAGCCGATCAGATGGGGCCCGGCAACCCAGGAGCGGAGCGGCGGCGCCGCAAATCCCGAGGCCCGGCGCGGCCAGAATGACGCGGCCGCACAGCCTCCGCCCCCCTCAGCTGTTGAGCGGGCGGGCGCGACTGGGGCGGGGGAGAGCGGCCGGCGCAGCTGAAGCCGATCGCCGCAAGACGCCGGCAACGCCCGGCTGGGGGGGGAGCACGGGGGCGGGACGGGGGTGTGGGGAAAAGGGGCGGGGCCTCTCTGGCTGGAAAAGGTGATAAGGCGAGAGGGGAGCCGCGGCCAGGGAGGAAGCCAAACAGAGGTTGTGAGGAGGCGGCGAGAGAGGGAGCCGACAACCTGGCAACGTCTGAGAGGGGAGAAAGCTCTGACTCCCCCTCGGACTGGTCTGAGGCCGAGGAGGCTCCTCCGCCCCCACCCTTGGTCCAGGCAGAGACCCCGGGGGTCCCAGAAGCCCAGGAGCGGCGTGACAGTTATTGTCTTCTTTGGTTTAAATCTCTTTTATTCGGGAAATAAAGCATAAAAAAAGAAAGTGATTAAAACATGGTGGGTGGGGAAAGAGATACAGAGCAACGGGACATTCCAAATTAAACCTCAGACTTTGTTATGCTGTAATGAGAGCTCGAATTCTGACCACTGTGATTCAGTCATTTCTAGGTGACAAAAGGAATAGTAATGCTTCTTAATAATTGTGAATATCCCCTCATCCCCTCAATGGATTTTAATGGCTCTGGCCATCCAGCCATCAGGGCTTAGAAGAGATGTCCTCCAAAAATGCCTCCCCCCAGATCCATGGAAAGCCGCAAATGTGTTTTTAATGGCTTTATTCCAGTTGGCAATTTTGGGGGGGACCCCTTCTGGGCCCCATATCTTGGGACCCCATGACCCAATCTTTACAAAACTTGGGGGTTCTTGCAATAAGGGTCCCCTAAAGCTACACAGAAAGTTTGGGACCTCTACCTCAAAAAATGCCCCTGGAGCCGCGTAAATCCGCAAATGTCCACACGCACCCCCCCCACGGGGATCTCTCTCACACACACAAATAGACACACTCTCTCTCTCTCCCCCCAGGCTGCACTGCAGCTGGGCTCACGCACTCATCCACGACTGATTGGCCAGAAGAAGACCCAGCTTGGCCACCAATTGGCCACAGGAGAATGCTGCTTTGGGGGCACCGAACTTGTATGAATTTATCCGGCGTCTGCCTGAACTTGCCGAGTTCGGTTTGTCGTTTTCCCGCCTTTTTTGACTTCGGTTCTATCCGAAGTAGAAACCGCCGAATCAGGGAAAATTTGGCTGCTTTTTCTTGTCAGATGGAACCGAATCGACAGCCCTATCCAGCTACTACCTGGAGGTTCACAACCCTAATTATTCCTGTAAATTCTCACTATCCAGAAAGTGGGGTGCATGTAATATTAATGTCAGAGGATTATCGGAAAGATCAAGGGGCTGGAACGTTTTTTTTCTACAAGGCAGTAGATGCATAGGCTCACTCCCCATTCATAACTTTCCATTAAAAATGGATACGTGCCTCTCCCCTTGAATCCAGCTTTCCCCTTAAGATGTAATATACAAAGAAACCCAAAGCTTCGGTGCATAAAAGAAAGAATGGCAATGAACTAATTAGCGTAATGAATGGCCACTTTCTGGGTGGGAGCGAGAAGAGCATTCCTCATAATTGCTGAAGTACAAGCATTGCCTTCTGATTTAGTGGAACAGAGGTAAAAATCTGATTAGCAGTAAGGCAAAATCCTTCAGTCTGCCCGTGAAGGGATCAATGCTGATGTGATAGCTCAACACACATACACTTCATTTTGAGTATAGGGCCAGACTCCGAACGTCCCCCAATTAGAGAAATAAGGCCATGAGTGAATTGTGGGTGGCAGTTTTGCTTTGCCTTGGCTATTGTATTTCTTTCCACATTTTAAGAGAGATGTTTTATGCATTTTACTACTAGGTATAACCCAGACAAAGATAATGCGAGTCTGATAGAACACCCTGTGCATATTTGATTATGATTTTGCCAATGGGCTACATACATTACATTAAAATTTAGTTTGAAACATAACACGTTTGCTGGAGGAAGTTTGTCTAATGCCTTCAGTCTTCAATTAGGAAGCTACAAGATACCACATTTCCTTGTTATCCACAGGACAATAAAGACTACAGCCTAGAATATAGTTAGGCTACTTCAATCCCATTGGAATTAACCTGCGTCAAGGACTGAAGCTTAATGGAGGAAATTACTGTATACTCCATCATCATCTACAAGATGCCTATTTTATTGCTCTGGATGCCAGTTGCTATTGTGTACTAAATTTGTACCTAATGCTGCACCACATCTTCCGATTGTACTTTTTTGCTCACAAACTAACAGTATCTTGTTTAGTTTCAGATCTGACAATTACTATATACTATGCTTTGACATTCTGGAAATATTGGTATTTAGGCTCTAGGTTTATGTATCAAATATACAGATTTGTGGTGTCTGAAATGGCAAATATGCATTTTCTCAGCAACAAGAAAATACAGATTTCAAAGTGGTAACATATTATTAAAATGGTAGCACACTGATGGTTTGCCAGCTACTAGGTTCTGTGTAATGCAACCGTATTATTTTCAATACATACTTATTGAGGACCACTTTTCCCCAGCATGTATAGTGGTTAAGGGTGGTGTACTCTAACTTGGACAACCGTAGTTCAGTTCCCCTCATGGAGCCTGCTGAGTGACCTTGGGCTAGTTACAGTTCTCTCAGAACTCTCACAGCCCATGTGGAGACAGGCAATGACAAATCACCTCCGAACATCTCTTGCCTTGAAAACTGATGGGGTTGTCATAAGTCAGCTGTGGCTTGATGACACACACACACACACACACACACACACACACACACACTGATATAATATAAAACTGAGCTGAATACTTATATATAGGATTATGTTACTAGGTCCTTTTGGAGCTATAGTTCAGAACCAGTCTTACAGTATGACTGGAATATTTTGACCACAGCTAAAATGTTAATTGGCAAATATTAGCAACATCCTTATGTACCTCCATTTAAGAAATGTAAATTAATAGGGTTGCCAGCTCTGGGTTGGGAAATACCTGGGGATTTTTGGGGTGGAGCCTGAGGAGGGCAGGGTTTGGGGAGGGGAGGGCTGCAATGCCATAGAGTTCAATTGCCAAAGCAGCCATTTTCTCCAGGTGAACTGATCTCTATCGGCTGGAGATCAGTTGTAATAGGGGGGGATCTCCAGCTATTACCTGGAGGTTGGCAACTCTATTAATTAAAGTATGCAATATACCATATTTTTTGCTCCATAACACGCACTTTTTTCCTCTTCAAAAGTGAGGGGAAATGTCTGTGCGTGTTATGGAGCGAATGTGCGCACAGAGCCGGCTGGGCACGCTGGAATGACGCGAGCCGGGCATGCTGGAATGACGCGAGCCGGGCATGCTGGAACAGAGCTGGCTCACATCGTTCCAGCGCGAGCTGGCTTTCCCCGCCCCGACGGCCAGCAGCGGGGGGGCGTGTTATGGTCAGGTGCGTGCTATGGAGCGAAAAATACAGTAGCTGAAATGGCCAAATTCACAGAGATATAATAAGAAACAATAGGAACCGTTCAAAATACATGTGCTAATTTAATGAGTATTTGGTATATGAACATCTAGAGATGTCTTTTGTTTAAATATGTGATTTTTATGGTTTTGTTAAATGATTCTCATGATTTATGCATACATATACATTTTAATTAATAATGACAAATAAAACAAAAAATCATTTCTAGTGACTTTAATAAAATGCCCTTGCAAAAAGCCTTTTTCATAAGTTGCAGGGATGTAATTATAATGTCTGTTTACCATAGATGTGTAACAAACACTTCTCTTATTCCTGTATTTTTTCATATTGTCACTTTGTAAATTCTCATTATACAGCATGCATGTATTCCCATGATTAACATGAAACTCTACGATTCTCAATGTCTTGTTTTATGCCTATGATTAGCTAATGACAGGAAACTCATGTTTTCAACCCAATAGGAAGTGATTGTGTAGGTCTCACAGCTGCAAAACTGGCACAGATGTCTCTAAAGTAGGGTAGCAAAGAGGCTTTTGGTAATAATAATTGATAGTTCCTCTGCTTCCTTCAACATTGAATACATTGGTAGTTGCTCCACTAATTTGTTTACTATGTTGGCTGTGGTATGTCAGCAAAAGTCTTTCCATTTGTCCAGCTCTGCAGTTGAATTATGAGAACTCAGAAATTGTCTATGGTCTAGAGCAGGGGTCGCAAAAGCGCAGCTCCCGAGCCGCAGGTGGCTCTTTGGGCCCCTGAGTGCCGCTCTTCCCACGTGCGGAAGCAGCGCCCTAGGCCAGCCAAAGCAGCAGGAGAGAGGAAGGAGTGGCCCTTCCTCCTCCTCGCCCCAGTGCCGTTCCTGCCTCCCACCATTGTGGTGGCGACCGGAGAATGACAAGAGCCCCTCAGCTGCCCCCCCCCCCATCTTTTCTTGCTGCCTGGCTGTGCGCCTTGGTTTGGCAGAGAGGGGGCTCCTCCCTCCCTCCTCCCTTCCTTCTCTCCACCGTGAGGAGTGAGGCGTGGCTGTCTGGTCCCCATTTCGGCCGCTGCCGCCTTCCCTCCTCTGTCTCTATGGGCAACCGGAGCTGGGCGACCTCTCACCCCCCCCACCTCCTCCTCCTCCTGTTGGCTCCACCTGGCCCCGGGCAGGGAAGGCGACGATGCTTCCTGGGCCAGGACCATGCTCGCTTCGCTCTCCCCGCGCCTCAGACTGAGAGTTTGGAGCCGGTCCGGTGCGTCGCCTTCCCGCCCCCCGCGCAGGCCGTGTCTTACCCGGCTGGGATCTTGCAGGGGAACTTCCAGGGCGGGGGGCGGATTTCGCGCCTTAATCACCAGCCCACTTGGAAGGGGTAAACTCTCCTCCTCGCCGCCTCCCTCCTCCTCGTCCCCTCAGGCAGCTCCCAAAAGTCCAGCTCCAGGCTGCCTTTCTTCCCCAGTTCTTTCCTTCTCTTTCCTTTCCCATTTCCTTCCTTTCTTTCTGTCCCTCCCCCACTCTTCCTTCCTTCCATCCTTCCTCCCTTTCATCCTTTCTTCCCCAGTTCCTTCCTTCTCTTTCCTTTCCCCCTTCCTTCCTTCCTTTCTCTCTGTCCCTCCCCCCACTCTTCCTTCCTTCCTTCCATCCTTCCTCCCTTTAATCTCCAGTTCCTTCCTTCTCTTTCCTTTCCCAGTTCTTCCTTTCTTTCTGTCCCTCCCCCACTCTTCCTTCCTTCCATCCTTCCTCCTTTTCATCCTTTCTTCCCCAGTTCCTTCCTTCTCTTTCCTTTCCCAGTTCCTTCCTTCCTTCCTCTTTCTTTCTCCATCCCTCCCCCCTTTCTTTCTTACTTCTTTCCTTTCCCAGTTCCTTCCTTCCTTTCTCCATTCCTCCCCCCTCCCTTCCTCTACTAGCGTTTGCTGTTCTTTCTTTTTTCGGTTCTACATATTCATGCAAACAATCTTTTTCAAGCATGAACCTTATCAAGAGTAAATTGAGAAGTCATCTTATTGATGAGAACCTGGAATCATGCCTAAAATTAAAAACAACAACATACAAACCTGATTTACCCAAACTTTCCAAGGAGATGCAAGGCCATTGTTCACATTGTTTGTCAGTCATTGTCATGATTTAATTTTATGGATACCTTACTTACAATTTAATTTTTATCAATAAATAAGATCATTATTAAGTATGATATCAAGTTTTATTCAGTGTACCTATAGTTTAATTAAGACAAAACTTTAATTAAAGTTTATTAAGTTAATAAACAGTGTACCTACCTATATAGTTTAAGTTTAAGAAATTTGGCTCTCAAAAGAAATCTCAATCGTTGTACTGTTGATATTTGGCTCTCTTGACTAATGAGTTTGCCGACCACTGGTCTAGAGGGAGACATCGTGCCTGAATTTCATTTGTGGTTATTGAAGGCAGTGTTGCAAAATGTAATGAGAAGTGTCTAGAGAGAGGGTTTTTTTGGCTGTAGACGGAAGAACCCAGAGAAAGTATAGGTTCTGCTCTAGGGAGGATGGAGTCATTTTCAAGATACATGAAATGCACCACAGTCAAGAGCTGTGGAAAATATGTTGAAGTCACTGCTTTTAAATTGTATGGGGAATATTTCACTATCTAACTTCTGTTCCTTTTAGTAATTTAGGCAGAGCACAGAACTTTTTTCATTCTATCCTGTAATTTTGAGGCAAATTTATTCAGTTTGTTAACATTAATGTTACATAGAGTTGCCAGGTCTCTCTTCACCACCAGGGGGAGGTTTTGGGGGCGGAGCCTGGGGATGGTGGGGTTTGAGGAGGGACTTCAATGCCATAGAGTCCAAATGCCAAAGTGGCCATTTTCTCCAGGTGAACTGATCTCTATTGACTGGAGATCAATTGTAATAGCAGACCTCCAGCCACCACCTGGAGGTTGACAACCCTATCAATGTATAAAAGTTTTGTTTGGGGGGTAGGGGGCACTCAGATAAAAAGAGGAAGGATTTACAATCTCTGCTGAGTTCTGTTGGTTTTATGAAGCTACCTTCCCTCATCTGCAAAATGAAAGCAAGGGAAATCTAGAATTATTTTCCGATATCAGGAATAATTAAAAATATAAAGCACTCCACAATGTGAAAATTACATTATGGTGAACATAATGAAAAGAACTAGATGTTCCAGTCATTAATCATCGGGATCCAATTTTCATGTTGCTTTCTGACAGGAAAAGACACCATAAGAGAATAACTGGAGTGACCTGCGCTCACTTCATGTTCACCTCTGATGGCTTTCTTTCTCACACTCCCAGCCTCCCTCTCTCCTGCTGTCTGTGCTATGTCATGTGTTTCTGGGCTGGAAAGTGGAACCAGAATCGGCCAAGAGCTTTCACTACAAGCTATAGAATTAGGTTGGCACTAAAGCCAGAGGATGATTTCCCTTGCTGTTGACGCCGGCTTCCAGGGAGTCCCTGGAAGGGGGGAAGGGATCCTTAAACTGCTCCGCGCTGCCAGCCCAGTCAGCACGGAGCAGTTTAAACACCCCCGCCCCCCTTCCAGGGACTCCCGGGAAAGCCGGCGGTGGTATTCGGCCGAATTTTTCCCCGAACTCAAATCTCGCGCTGAATTCCACCGAACCGAAGCAGGGGAGGTCAGACTTCGGCAATTCCCAGATCAAAACGGGCCGGATTTTGCCGAATCCAAATTTTACCCATTTTTTTTTTCAACAGCCGTACTCTTAACCGCTACACCACTCTGGCTCTCCCATCACATGGGAGGGATTACAATTTCCCCATGCTATTTTCTCAATTTCAAATAACTGCACATAAGGGCTTTTAGCATTGTATGTTGTCTGTGTTTTTAGACCACAGGGCAAACTTTTTCCAGTGTCATATGACCACCACTGGGACCTCTGGAGCCTTACACTGTTATAATTAAAGCTCAACAAGGTAAGATCAATGGGGCTTAAAATGCTGCAACTTTGGTGGAATCTTGTTCTTACTGCTTCTTCCGTATATCATTCATCAAAGGGGCATATACCCCTAGGGTAGAAAGTTGGAAGGCAGGAGAAGGCTTCTCTGTTGCCAAGCAGTTCAGTAGAAAACCATCTGTGCATTTTCCCCTTATATCCTTGTAGTTATAATACTAGAGATGCACACACACATATAAATGAATAAAATCAGGGGAATCCAGGACAGCCAATGTCCTGCAAAGACACTAAATGGTTTTTGAATGGGAAATACTGCAGAAATGAATAGCACATATGATGCAGGACAATTATACTGTTTGGGGAACAATTGTGCTTTTTATGGATAACTGTGCACAATTTAATCAAATGTGCAGAAATGAGATATGCAGAAATGACATGGAGGAAATGGTTTAAGTGTACCTGGAAGTAAATTCCATTGAAAATTTGAACTAGCTTCTGAATACACATGGTTAGGATTGGGTCCTAAGGCTGCAGTTCTATGTACCTAAACCTAAATCAGCTGACTATGAGGACAACCCATTTTCTTTCACGTTAAGGGTAAATTCTACAAGATAAGATAACATGATTTGCTTTTAATATATTATCGCCAAGGGAGACTTGGAAAAACACTCTTTTATCTGGAACTTTGATTTCCATATTAACTGACAAGCTGATATAATGCCATCTACTGTTGGAACAACAACATCAGGGATTGTAGGATAGAAACACCTGCAACAGTATTCCTAAACTCCTTTAATTTTCATCTTCCAGAATGATAAGCAGGACAGAAAAGAGAGGAGACCACACTTTCCTAGCACAAACAAGGTCATGAAAAAGGATTATTTAATGTTCCTTTGCCTCTTTTATGGTTCCTGCCAGGAAGAGACAAAAAAGAACCCCACAAACAGCTGACAGAAAATGTATGATCATTTAGCATGCTATTTACAGAATATGCAAAACTTACTTCCTGGATTTGGAGACCTTGGATATAGTGTATAAGAGCAGTGGACTTTAATCTGGAGAAATAAGTTCTATTCCCCACTCCTCCAAATGAAACCTGCTGAGTGACCTTGAGCCAGTCACAGTTCTCTCAGGACTTTCATGTGGAGCCACTTCACGTGGTTGGCCACTTGCAATGGCAAACAACCTCTGAAATGTCTCTTGCCTTGAAAACCCTATGGGGTCGCCATAAGTCAGATGTGACTTGATGGCACTTTCCACCACCACTCACTGGCAAGAAGAGACAATGAACTTGGAAAAAGAAGTGTACTTGTTTGTGTGTGTGTGGGGGGGGGTACATTATACTGTGCTGTGGAAGTGGACTTCTGTTTTACTGAATGCTTGCTTTTGTCAGGCTCATGTCTTTTTTTTCATTCTAAATCTATTATACTTATACAATAATATACTTATTTATTTTAATATGAGTTGATTAAATTTGACGATTCATTATACACGCAAAGACTTCAGGAGTTTCATTCTGTATTTTTGGTATGGGTAAATGACTTCCAGTACAGAATACTATCTATCTATCCATTTTAATCTTGCTCTTCCTCCAAGGAGCTCAGGGTAATATATATGTCCCCCATATATTATTATTACAACAACCCTGTGAAGTAGATTATACTGAGAGTGTACAGCTGGCTGAAGGTCACCCTTGGAGCTTCATGACAGATGAGGACCTCAAACTACATCTTTGGGATCCTAGTTCATCACAATGCTGTGATGCACAAATCTGGCTCCCAGGCAGCAGCAGCAGCAGCAGGAGGAGGAGGAGGAGAAGAAGAAGAAGAAGAGTTGGTTTTTATGCCCTGGTTTTCTCTACCTTTAAGGAGTCTCAACCTAGCTTACAATCACCTTCCCTTCCCCTCCCCACAACAGGCACCTTGCGAGGTAGGTGGGACTGAGACAGTTCTGAGAGAACTGTGACTAGCCCAAGGTCACCCAGCAGGTTGCATGCATAGGAGTGGGAAAATCAACCTGGTTCTCCAGATTAGAGTGCAACACTCTTAACCATTACACCATACTGCAGGCAAAAGCATCAACAGGATAGCTTCCAGGAGTTCATTGGCAGACAGTCATATTCAAACCCACCCCGGGCACGTTTGAGGGCTGTTGTAGCCAATAATGTCTATTTGCAGCATATTAATTTCATAGGATGTTACTGTGATGCAATCACATTTTTTTTAAAAAAAAAATCTGTTGTTTTGCTACTAGATCTTCGAGGAAAAAATACAAAGCTGACTACTCATTTGCCGCTGCATGCAAAGGTTTTATCGTAAAAGAAAGCCAACAAGTTGCTTCAATGCATGTCATTCTTTTGATAGCTCAGCAGTGTTATCGTCTCTTGATCCAAAGAGAATATCAGTTCCCTATTTCCTGTCCCCCCCCCCCCAATAACACACACTTAGGTAAACCTAGCATAATGTTACCATAAATTTACTTCCACAGAAACAGCAGGTACTTTCTCTGCTTTTGAATGCAGTGGCATCCTTTGTGTGACTGCTGTGAACTGACTCTCTTCCCTTCCCCGCTCCCAATGCTTGTGTTTGGACTCTAAATTAAACCTTTCATATGTCAGCGTCACCTACAAAATTGGAAAATCTGCACAAGTTGTTGCACCGTGACTTCTTTATTGTCTCTGAGCAATGCAAATACACTTTCAAGCATGAGAAGCATAGCAGCAGAAAATAACTATGGTTTCTATTAGAAACTCCTACAGTAGCATTGTCATTCCCATCCCCCACCCCCACCCCGAGAATTAAATTAGATTGCTGGCCAAGAGCATCCAGTCTGTTATCCTCATTCTTTTATTAATCATCCTTTTCATGTAGTACTCACAAAAGTAATCTCTCTTAGGAGGAGCCGTGGCTTAGTGGTAGAGCATCTGCTTGGCATGCAGAAGGTCCCAGGTTCAATCCCCAGCATCTCCAGTTAAAGGGACTAGGCAAGTAGGTGATGTGAAAGACTCCTGCCTGAGACCCTGGAGAGCCACTGCTGGTCTGAGTAGACAATACTGACTTTGATGGACCACAAAGGCTTCTTTTCTCACTTGCCACTTAGGCTAATAACTTGCACGATGCTTAATTTCCTAACCTACCACTTAGGCTAATCACTTCCATGCTGGCTTATTTTCCTCAATTGCCACTTAGGCACATAACTTCCACACAAAACACAGATTTCTCTCACACGCCACATTCTTTGCCCATTATGATTCTCTTCCCACGCACACTCTACTAACTGCCTCTCCCACAAAGCCTCTCTGAACCAACCCGTCATCTCTGCCCCCTAGACTACAGCTACCATCCAGTCATAACACACTTCAATCACTCTTCCAGCCCTCCTCTTTCCTACTCTACAGGTCTGTATTTTAATCACAGCAACAGACATATAAAACTCCACATCAAAACCTAGAAATAAAACACACACCAAATATTTGCATACTGAAAACATCACAGGCCTGATACAACTTGAAATAAGAAAGGGGAGGAAGAAATTAATTCATCAGTCTTCTGAGAGAATATTTACAACTAGTCACTGGAAAGCAACCGCACACTACAAACAGATACTGAACATTTTCAACCCACTCCCAACTTCAGTCATCACCAAGAAAACAATGCCCACTGGACAGCTACATGTGAACCTCCTGTCAACACCAACTTGCAATGCAGGGTCAGTTCAGTCTTGCTACACCAGCTAGGCATTACATCAAAACACTGAAGGGGTAAACAACATGTTACATTTTAAAATGAATTGAGTATGAGGATCAGCAACCCAGTGGCAACTTTGTGTAAAAGCACTGCAGAAGCCCAAATTGGATCAGGGCAGTGGCATGGGGGAGGGGCTCCTGCCTCCCCCAATGACATTTTCCTGAGCCAAAACAGGGGTGTTATTTACCCCTTGGGAGCTACATGTACAAGCAAAGGGGCAAATAACATCTCTAGGCCACTCAGGCTCTGGGAAATGGCACTGGGAGAGGCAGGAGCCCTTCCTCCTCCGAATCAGACCCCTATGACACTTTTACACAGAGTGACTACTGGAGAATTGTAGCTGCAGTGTGGTTGCGAGGCCCCATGGCAAATTGGTATAAAATGTAATGTGTAGTTTGGCCCGAACAGCATGGTACAGCCAAACTGAAAGGCTTTTAAAGTCCTATTAATTACTGTATCAGAGCATTCAATGTGCATTGTAAAAAATACTAAGGGTTTCAAGCCAGGGTGTCTGGCATTGGGATCCAACTTCCTTAGAAGCTAACTGCTGGCATGATCTCTGTTGCAGTTGAGCACCACCACCATGAATGGTCAATGTACTAGTACATGTACTAGTTCAACCGGGGCCAGGTGACCCCAGGGACCATATATGATTTCTGCAGGTACTGTAAAGCCGAGTGACACCTTTGACCTGGTTCCTCAGTCACAGCAGATCTGACTACCCACTTGCCTGCCTTCTTCTCAGCTCTCCTCCAGACTACCAGCCCTGCCATGTCCTACATTTTTCTGCAATTTAGTTCCAAGCAAGAAGCTTTGTTTTAAAGCCTCCCACAGCTCTGGTAGAAGTGATATCAACATGGCAACAATAAATGGAAACTGATGAAGCGACTGAAACACCTAGAGAAGATTATGAAATGCTAATCAACTCCTTCAAATTAGATTTGCTTGGCTTCCCTTCCATGTGAAAATCCACGATAAAAAGTGGAATAGATCTGAAACTACACAACAGACACTACTGCAATCAAAGCAGATTAATTCTCCATTGATTTTTTTTTTTTTACCATTTTGCTTTCTTTGGAGAGATTCCATCTTTTCTTGGTGTAGGCATGAAATTGGTCTTTTCACAGAACCTGCTTGACTGGTATTCATTCTAGGAACCTTGGGGGGGGAGGGGGGAGGTAAAAAGCTAGACCACGAAAAAAAATCAAAATGAAGTGCATAATTTTTAGGGATTCAAAGATGTTAGAGATGACAGTACAAAATTAGTTCAGAAAAAAAGTCTTGCTGGAGTCATTAGAGGATCATCGCATTAATCTGCATTCATTTGTTTCCTGTATTGTGCCCAGTTTTTGAATTCTCCCTGTGCTTTGGATTACAGCATGTTTGCCATGAACGTTGTTTGGTTTAATGTGTCAGCTCTTTGGTATACAATGTTAAATGTGTGGAAGGTCCTATTCATGTGTCATTACAATAGCTGCCTTTCCCCACATTCTTCTTTATTCTGCTCTTTTCCCTCTTGACTACCAAAACTGTATTTGTAGTTGGCTCCACTGAAGCTGTACCATTGCATACAGTGCTAGTTCATTTATCTGAAGCTCAGTAATCCAAAACCGCCTTTCATTCAAAAGGAGTTGGCATGCCTGTTAAATATAAATGATGTCGCTGCTTAAAGGCTTTTAAAAAAAAATCCAAAAGCTAGCTGCATCAGGAGCTTAGCAAAATCTCTGAAGTTTAGGGGACTAACAGGTGCAGTTCTAAATAAGATTTACTCCTTAGGTTAAGATCAAGTATAGCGATACCACCAAATTGCCCCTAAAGCAGTTTTTTTCAAGGTGAGTTTGTCAACAAATGGAAAGAATTTCAGCAAAACTAGTGAAATTCCCTAGGTGGGTTCTGCTCATCCCTGGTACCTGTTACAACAGACAGCCCATATAAGCTCACTAGATCTGCCCAACAAGTTGTCTGTTGGTCAAATGTGTCTGATGATGATCAGAACTCATATCTTTCCAGTAAGATATGAGTTCTGTGATAAAGGCTTCTGTGATGCCCTTTCCTACTCACTCAGAGATCCTACCACCCTTCACAACCTCTGTCACACAGGTTCAGGGTTCCAGGTAGTCACCGTTCACCACCTATCTTTTCTCTATTGAATAGGTAGAGACCCCTGACTCTTTACATATACTGGATTCCCCTCTCTCCTCTTCCCCAGAGACTTCACCAGATAGGGCAGTCCAGTTCCCTATGTCAACCACACCTCATCCAGACACTTCTCAGAGATGTTGTGGTTAGGGACTAAACACTGTTTTTTGTTTTGCCAACATTTGTTCACAGATATGTATATATAAGGCAACCGAGGGTTTACAGCTGTGTACAAATGTGTATGTGCATTTCTTTCCCTGGGATCGAGACAATAGGCATCCAGCCAGCAGGGTTAATAATGACAAAAGAAGTTATCTTTTATTGAAGGTTTAACACACTAATCCTCTTTGAGTGCCAGTGAGAAAGGTGGACTATAAATAATGTAAATAAATAAATAGGCAAGTGATTCATAAATGTATATATACAACATTTCTCAGTTCTTAAACTTTTGAACTCTAATTCAGTTCATGCTTCTAGGACTCTTTGTTACAAGTTAACTTTTCCTCAGCCAGTGACAGGCTATTCTTCTGGCTCTCCCTAGCTCATAACTGTCAGCCCTTACTAAGCTGCTTTCCAGCCCACATTCAACTGAACTAATGGCTGTTTTCAACTGTCCATCTCACCAATATTCCATCAGTCAGATCCCATTTGTCACTGCCTTAGGAGGTATGTAAAATGACTTTCTTGGTAGCCTTCTGCAGGGTCTGTAAATGGTTCTTGTCTCAGAAAACATCATTAACTGAATTATACATTCGTCTCAAGGTGGTGGTGGTAGAAAGTGCCATCAAGTTGTAGCCAAGTCAACTTATGGTGACCCCATAAGGTTTTCAAGGCAAGAAACGTTCAGTAACCCTGGACTTCCTTGGTGGTTTCCCATCCAAATATTAACCAGGGCCAGCCCTGCTTAGCTTCTGAGATCTGATGAGATTGAGCCAGTCTAGGATATCCAGGTCAGGGCAATTCCAAGGCGTGTGTGTGTAAAGTGCCGTCAAGTCACAGCCGACTTATGGCGACCATTTTTGGGGTTTTCATGGCAAGAGACTAACAGAGGTGGTTTGCCAGTGCCTTCCTCTGCACAGCAACCCTGGACTTCCTTGGTGGTCTCCCATCCAAATACTAACCAGGGCTGACCCTGCTTAGCTTCTGAGATCTGACGAGATCTGGCTAGCCTGGGCCATCTAGGTCAGGGCAATTACAAGGTACCAAGCATCAAATTAGTTTAGTTAGTTAGTTTTATATCCTGCCCTCACTCCCCAGCCAAAGCCAGGCTCAGGGTGGATCACAATATATAAGAAATACAATAAAATTAGTATAATAAAATACTCAAGAATGAAATAAAGATTTCCAATGAATTCTTTGAAACTCATGTGAAGAGTCAAACAGTGAAATGAAGATAGAATATACAAGAAGTCTCTAAACAATTTCCTAACAGGGAAAAAAAATAAAAACACCAATGCACTGAATTAAATAACTGTATTGTCAAAGTTGTTCCATGTTCACTTAGTTGTAATTAAAATATAACACAAGCAACCCTTCAGTACATTCAGTGTTTACTTATGGGAAACCACCGTGAAACCATATGTCAAATATTTGATTAGAACATCACACATTGGAAGTTTAAACTCTTCAGGAGGGCTGTGTTGATATTTGGCACAGTATTAACTGTGATAAGAAAGCACTGATAGGGATAATATTAATATTTCATTCAGCTAAGGATGTGTGAAACCCCACCATCACCACCCTGTGGAGAAGTTTTTGCTAGTCTTATCAAACCCTTTGGCTTCCTGAAAAATTCCTAAAATATATTTAGATCTTGCCTTTCTACCAAAAGTGCACAAGGCATCTAACAAAGTCATTTAAAGTAACACAAAATTCACCTCATTATTTTGTGATAGTTGGTAACATTGCAACAATGTAAGAGCAAGATGGGGGGAGTGGCCTGAAGACCATTCCTAGTCTTATTCAGACTTGAATAAGAAGAAATCTCAAAATTTGCCTCAGATAGTGCTTTAGGTGAAATTTTGTGACAATTTTTTGCATTTAGTTTGAAGCTCATTAACTTGTTTTTTAAATTATTTGATTTCTAACCCACCATTTCCCAACTAAGGAAACAGCTGTAGGCATGTTGTATACTTTATAATTCTCTGAGGTAGGTATATTCAGTGGACAAAGAAAGGGAATCATCATGTCCTGTCCAGGCAGAGAGCAAAAAACAGCTCAGTTCTTCTGAAACCTCTACTAGCTTTCTATGTGTTTGCACTGAATTCAGGTCCATTCAAGCAAACCAATAGTCTTATGCAGAGTTACTCCAGTCTAAGTCCAGTGATTTCAGTGGGGTAACTTCTACATAGGGTTGTACTGCAAATTGCCAGACAATAGCAACGCAACATTGAATTAGATGAATGCTATCATATTTGTATACCACCTTTCCTCCATCAAGAAACACAAAGGGCTTACACAGGGCTCCCAGAAAGTCCCAACCAGGCACTGATCACCAAGCTCATTGTATCATATGCTTTCCAATCATAACAGTGTCACTTTTCAAATGGCAAAGTCATTTTGTGCATATGCCCAATTGAACTGTTAATTAATTATTTCTGTTTTGTTTCTGGTGCATGCAGTTCTAAATGAGAATGTACCGTATATACTCGGGTATAAGCCGACCCGAGTATAAGCCGACCCCCCAAATTTGAGGCCAGAAAAGGGAATTTCTTATTGACCCGCGTATAAGCCGAGGGACAATAAGAAATTCCCTTTACCGGCAATGCTGCGCTCTAAAATGGCGGCCGCCATTTTAGAGCGCAGGGCCCCTGCCCCAGGTCACCCTCCCGCCGGCCTCTGGGCCCTCCCAACCCACCCCAACCCACTCCGACCCCAGTGCCATCCAAGGGGGGAGGGGGAAGAGCCCCTGAACCCCCTACTTACCTGAAGAGGCGGCGAATCGGCGACGGCGGCGGTGCGGCCTTCCTGGGCTGGCAGGAGGCCCCTCCCGGCCGGAGGAAGGCGCCCAGGCACGTGGCCGGCAGCGGCGCGGCCAGCGGGGGCCTCCTGCCTGCGCAGGCAGGCCTGTGCAGGCAGGCCCTTCCCGGCCAGGGAAAGGCGGCCAGGTGCGCGGCCGGCGTGGCGCGGCCGGCGGGGGCCAACTGCCTGCGCAGGCAGGCCCCTCCCGGCCAGGGAAAGGCGGCCAGGCGCGCGGCCGGCGTGGCGCTGCCGGCGGGGGCCTCCTGCCTGCGCAGACAGGCCCCTCCCGGTCAGGGAAAGGCGGCCAGGCACGCGGCCGGCGGCGGCGCGGCCGGCGGGGGCCTCCTGCCTGCGCAGGCAGGCCCCTCCCGGCCAGGGAAAGGCGGCCAGGCGCGCGGCCGGTGTGGCGCGGCCGGCGGGGGCCTCCTGCCTGCGCAGGCAGGCCCCTCCCGGCCTGGGAAAGGCGGCCAGGCGCGCGGCCGGTGTGGCGCGGCCGGCGGGGGCCTCCTGCCTGCGCAGGCATGCCCCTCCCGGTCAGGGAAAGGCGGCCAGGCGCGTGGCCGGCGGCGGCGCGGCCGGCGGGAGCCTCCACAAGGCCCCTCCCGGCCAGAAGAAGGCAGCCAGGCGCGTGGCCAGAGGCGGCGCGGCCGGCGGGGGCCTCCTGCCTGCGCAGGAAGGCCCCTCCCGGCCAGAGGAAGGCGGCTGGGCCCGGCGGAGGCGGTGATGGAGGTAAGTTCCCCCCTCCCTCCTCCCTCCTTCCTCCTTCCTCCTCCCCCCTCCCCTCGCCTACCGTATTGACCCGCGTATAAGCCGAGTTCGGCTTTTTCAGCCCTTTTTTTGGGCTGAAAAACTCGGCTTATACGCGAGTATATACGGTACTTTGTTGTCTGGTATTACAATGATATCAGGAGAAATGACTCATGTGCAAAACTATACTTTTACAAATTGTTATTTTTTGACAAAGAACAGATACTACTGTTCTCGAATCACGATTTTCTGTGATGCTTGGTAACTTAAGTATATAACACAGTGCACTTGGAATGACCTCTCTCAGCTCAGCCAGGGTGGGGTTGATACGGGACCAGGAATTGGCTCCTGACAAAAACGAATAAGTATTAATTACTGTGGGGAGGGGACTTTACTTGGTTCAGAAGATTGAAATTATCATTGGTCAGTTTCAAATTTGTTATTTTTGAGTAAAGTATTGGAAAGAGTGGTGGCATCTCTTCTCCAGTGTTTCTGGATGAAGCTGATTGTCTCGTTCCTTTTCTATCTGGCTTCTGACCTTGGCATGAGACAGAAAATGTCTTGGTCACTGTGATACATGATCTATAGTGGTCAGGCAATATGGAGAGTGCATCTCTGGTAATTCTCTTTTGAGGCCATTGGCTATGTTATCCTTTTGGGACACCTACCCAGAACAGGTATGGGAAACCCTATTTTTCAGTGGATCCAATACTTCCTGCAAAAAGATGATGACTTTGATGACTGTAGTGGAGCACATGCTTTTTATACAGAAAGTCCCAAGTGTAATCCATGGCTTTTCAAAGGTAGACAATGGCTATTTCTGCACTAGGTTTTTCAGTGCTTAATGACATGCTTTATCATTTCTTGTCCGCTCCATTTTCCCTCCGTTTGGTATGGGAAATGGTTCGTAATCACTTTATCCCAGTATTTTCGACAAACACTTATACACCAATGTTTTCCTCTACTCCATTTTAAGGTGCTAGATGGACCAATGATCTGACTAGATATAGGGTAGCTTGATATATTTCACAGAATTAACATGCATCTTTGTTGATAGCTGAGAATCCAGGAAGAATGATGCACCTTTATGCTAGTAAGGCATCTTTATATCTGAGAATCCAGGAAGAATGATGCCCCTTTGTGCCAGTGAGGCAATTTTATATCACAGTGGAAGGAAAGGGAGGTTCTAATTTACGATAAGGTTGGTGTGATATGTATGAGCTGACAATGATCATTTTAGAATGACGATTTCAGAGTCATGCCTATTTCTGACATTTTTTTCAGCTTCCGAGGTAAATTTGACAAGTTATTTGCTTATTAAAAAGAGCAGGCCACTTCATCTTCCCAGTGGCCACTCATTCAACAAAAGATAGTAATGTGTTCGCTGTCTGTATTCAGTACAAGGCAGGAAAAGTGATTATGGGTTGTGAGCCCTTATCACTTTCTTCTTGGATTGTTTTGATACATTTATTACATTAAAATGTGCTGTACATTTTAAGTGCCTCTTAGTGGAAGAGGTATACTCAGGCCTTTCCTAGCCACCTGTATTTTGTTGTCCTTGGATCTTAGTACACTTGACCTCATGGTGCTTCCACATTCAAAGCACTTGTTAAGTGCGCTTATTGCTACTTCTGCTTTTCCATTGTTCAAACTCTGACTTGCCTTCATATCTTCAACCCATCTGCGATCATTTCTCACCTTAGTTTATATCTACAGTGAAGACATCATACTTCTCCTACCCCTATCACTTAGCCTATGAAGGTTATTTGGACCTAAGGTTACTATTTGCCCACTTCAGGTAGGCAACCTCCCAGCACCTGCCCTTGCTTCTTAGCTGGAAGGAGAAATGTGGGGTCAGAAAAGACATTGTGCATTGTTCCACCATCACTTCCAGGTAAAATCTTGGATTGACATCAACATGTCAGGCAACTCCATGGACTTCCTTCATCCTGAACTCTATGGAAAATACCATAGAAATCAAAAGCATCAGATGACAAGCTGATGTCATGTCCAGGGTTTCACCTGGAAGTGATGGCGGCACATCATGCAACATCAGTTCTGTGCATTGCCCTGCCTCCTAAACTCCCAGGGATGCCAGGTGATAGGCCCAATTTTCAAACCAAGCTCCAGTCCTAAACTCATTTTACAAATCCAAGTTGTTGCTGTTTTTCTGCCTGGAGATTTGCCAGACTCCTTTTTAAGATCAGTCACCTTGAGTGCCATGTTGACTTTTAAAGGAATGCTATAAACAGCTAGAATGCTTCAGGACTGAGAATACTGTCTGTATTGTAAATAATGTATCACATAATGAGTTAGACAAGTTCAGTCAGAAGAATTGTCAGGTATAAATTTAGCACAGAACATACTGCATTGTCATTTAGCAAAATCAACCTGTTTTATGTTAAATGGTGTTGTTTATGTAACAGCACAAGACACCAGACATGACTTTTCCAAGGAAACAGAAAGGTAGAATCACTGCAAGTCAAAAACACTTCACATCAGGCAAGAAAACCTTTGATATGAAGGCGTACAATTTAATGTAGAGTCTGTATTGCATATAGCTCTCAAAAGGAGCCTGCTTCCCTTTGTTTAATCCTACAGTTTCTCATAGGATCAGCTGAGACACTTGCCATGGTAAAAAGCTAAAATTTGTGATGGTGTGCAGACCCAGGACTTAGGAACCTGTGCATTCACCACCACTAGGTTTGCCAGCTCTGTGTTGGGAAATACCTGGAGATTTTGGAGGTGGAGCCTAGGAAGGATGGGGTTTGGGGAGGGGAGGGACCTTAGCAAGGTATAATGCCATGGAGTCCACCCTCCAAAGCAGCCATATTTTCCAGGGAAACTGATCTTGATTGTCTGAAGAGCAATTGTAATAGAACTCCAAATGCCAGCATGGAAGATGGCAATCACATCCTTAATACGTGAAGGCTAAGCATTGCAGAAATCAAGCAGAGCTTGTGCAAATTTAGACACAGGAATTTCCAGCACAGGTATGTGATGGTTGTGAGTGTGAGAGTTTCTGATGCCCAAACTCCCATTCTACCATGCCTAAAGTTTTATTATTGGGGTTGGTGTCTTAATTGGCTTTCTACTACACAAACATGGAATTTAATGTGTGTGTTGTGTGTGTGCATACATAAAAAAATATGAATAAAGTGGCACCCATTGTCAAAAATAAAAAGGTCTACATGGCAGCGTATTTTTACTCTAGAGTTTTTTAAATGGCTTTTTAGAGTTTGTTAATTTTAATGATTGTGTCATTTTTCCTTTGCGAGACATCTTGTGCAGGTGCCTGGAGAAATGGGACATACATTTTCCAAATAAACAGACTTAGTACCAGCATTGTGCTTGAACCTGAAGAACTGTCCTATTATAAATCTGAAAAAGTGGCATTTGCAGTATCCACAAACATCTACCAAATGCTAAATGAGGCCTAGGGACACAAAGCTTCAGTTACATCACAGAAGTGATGTAACTGAAGGCATTTTGATCACCATGGACTAGGGTTGCCAGCCCCCAAGTGGAATCTGGAGTTCTCCCAGAATTACAATGGATCTCCAGACTACAGGTATCAGTTCCCCTGGAGAAAATGCCACTTTTGGAGGGTAGACTCTACAGTCTCACATCCCTGCTGAGTTCCCTCCTCTCCTCAAACTCTGCCCTGCCCAGATCCCACCCCTGAACTAGAAATTCCAGCGTTGGAATTCCAAATCCCAAAGTTAGAATTTCCCAATCCAGAGTTAGTAACCTACCCTACCATGGACCAATCTATACCAATGAAAATCTTAATACCTAATACTGGTAGCTGGTGTAGCATCTATGCATACTGAAGGAATTTTTCATAGGATTGTGCTGGAAGTGGTCTGGGAAGTCACTGGTTTAAATGTAATTTCTGCCAAGAACTAACCCATTGGCCTTAGACAGGCAGTTTCTGCTCCATATCTGTAACATGGGGGTTACTGGTCTATCAAATAATGATAATGCATGTGAAATACTATGAATTCTGAAAATGCTACACTGAATACTAATTATTATTGTAATTTGGTAGCAAGTGCTTATCAGTTTGGATCTCGAGCTAGCATATCACAGAGGGACAGACTTCTTCCACATGCCATGCATAATATGTTATGCAGCTTTAGGCTCTGTATAAGTGTATAGGTTGCTTTGCTGTCTGTATTGTTGCAGAATGCCTTGAAAACTGAGGAGTAAAACTGCAGTCCTAAACACAATTTCTTGGAGGTCAATGGGCAGCAGAATTTTCATCCAATGCTAATTCCCATCCATCACATGAATACCAACACAATTTTTGTTGTTGTTTCCATTTAGCTGGGTGGCTAAAGACTTCCATCCATGACAGGCCTTTTCAACAGAGTACATTTAATTTAGTTCCCCACTCTGGGGCAGGATGGTGACCAGCAGATCACGAAGAACTTGTGGAATTGCCACAGTTCATATAGCAAATATGGCTGTTAAAAAAGACTGGACAAATTCACAGGTCTAACAGGAGGTATTATCTATGATAGATAAAAATGGAAACTCCTGCCGTAGAGACAGTATGGATTGCTAGGTGCTGGAGACAAGCAAGGGAGATTTGCTAACTCTTCCGTTCCCTTTTGGAGAACTATCCAGGATCACTGGGCCTGCCGCTGCTAAAGACTGAGTGCCGTATTAGGAGGACTTGTGGTTTGATCTCTGAAGGAAAGATCTGATTAAAATGAACTGTATTGACCAGAGTAAAACATTTCCTTGATCTTCCTAGAATGTGGCAGTAAGACATTCTGTTTAAGGAATCAATGATCTCTTTGTCCGCAAAATAAAATGGCAGAGAGCTTAACCTGTTTCTTCTATCCTTTGTGTAGTCTCAGTTTCCTTTAAATGGAATATTTCCTTTGCAAACCCTCTCCTTTTCTCAGAGAAAATGATAAAACATTAGTGAAGACTTCCCGCTATTCGTGTGACAGAAATGGCTTCATAAAGGCCTACCACAGCAAATGCATGAGGAGAGGAATTATATTTAAGAATGACTGTTGCTGAAATAAATAATTTCATTTAAAGGGGGTGAGTAAATCTTTAAAAAGAGACTTTGTAGAAGAGGAAGTCGGATAGTATACTTCTGAAGCAGCCCACAGGATAATACTTTTGCTTCCTCAATCATAACTTCAGTACTGCTCAGTTAAATAGATAACAGACATTTGTTTACTTTGTATCCTGGTTGTAGTATCTTTCTGTTCTTTCCCACATGCACACACCATCCAAGTGCTAATATTTAATTCTCTTTTAGATATGCAGTGAACAAGGATATAAGCATATTAATTCCATTGCAGACTTTCGGCTTCTGAGATATTTGATTTTAATTGATTTTGCTGCCAACTCTTGTGACCCCTGATAAAAAAAAATTGTTGCATTGAGCAAGTGATGTATGGTGGCAGCCCTTTCTTATTGTATAAATACTCTCCAAAGCATTAGTCAGAAAGGTCTACCTTACCTCATTAAACCAACAAATATAATCAATTCAAACTTGATTTACAGGTTTTACACTGGGAAGAAGACAGCCCTTAACTTTATTTTTAATGGATTTAAAATGTACATCATACAATATTAAATCTCCTTAGCACGGTGTGTAAGAGCTAGTAATCAAAGTGAGAGTACTTGTTAAATAATTCTATCCTGAGCCCAACTGGAGTTTCACATTACAGACATTAATTTTAAAATATACTTTCCTCTGCATGGATGCACTGAAGAGTAATAATTGGTGGGGAAGATTAACACTTAGGTACTCTCTATGATGGGATATAAATTCGGCCTCCTATTTTGAGAGCTATGTATCATAGATATAGAATACAGTTAAAGCCAGAGTGCATTTGCTAATCATAAGGGGTAGAACTCACTGGCAGTCTTCAAGCAGCAGTTGGACAAACACTTGTCAGGGATACTTTTGTCTGATCCTGTATTGGTAGGGTTGCCAGATCCCTCTTCACCACCAGTGAGAGGTTTTTGGGGAGGAGCCTGAGGAGGGTGGGGTTTGGGGAGGGGAGGGACTTCAATGCCATAGAGTCCAATTGCCAAAGCGGCCATTTTCTCCGGTTGACTGATCTCTATTGGCTAGAGATCAGTTGTAATAGCAGGAGATCTCCAGCTAGTACCTGGAGGTTGGCAACCCTATGCATTGGGCAGGGGGTTGGAGTAAATGGCCCCTTCCATGATTCTATGAACATACATATTCCTTGTGTAGGAATAGCAAGGAATTCCAAACCAGTTAATAGATTATGAAGGAAAACTGTTTTCAACACCTCACGAGGCTCGCCTCCGAACTGGAGATGGAGGGAATAGAAAAAGAAAAGCTACGACAAGTGCATTGCTAAGATTCTTATACCATAGCATCACAGGAGCAGCGCCTCTTTATTCCTCAGACTAAGTGGGTATAATATGCAGTTCTGAATTTAGGAAGAAAAGGTTTATTAACATCAAAAAGAGAGGGGGGAGATGGCATACAACTTGACAGTCAGTGAGGTGTGCTGGTTAGAGTATCTGAATAGGATCTGACAGACCGGAGTTTAAATGCTCACATTGCCACAAGGCTTGCTAGATTATCTTTAAAAACTCTGGCTCTGGTTGAGGATCGCCGGATACTTCTCAGGCCGGGGACCACCAGGAAGTTGTTATTTGACTAGCGTAATGCCCTCTGAGGGGTGTATCTGGAGAGGCAGTTCCACGGGTATGATGGTCCCAGACTGTTTAGGGCTTTGAAGGTCAAAACCAAAACCTTAAACTTGATATGCTATTCGATCTGGAGCCAATGCAGCTGGCAGAGCACCAGTCTAAGATGGGCTCTCCAAGGGGACCCCGTAAGGACCCTCACCACTGCATTTTGGACCAGTTGAGGCTTCCGGATCAAGCCTAAGGGTAGCCAAGCATAGAGCAAGTTACAGTAGTCCAGCCTGGAGATAACCATTTCGTGGATCACCTTGGCAAGGTTGTCTTGGAATAAATAGGCACCAACAGCTTAGCCTGATGCAGGTGAAAGAAAGCTGCCTTGGCTACCTGTGTGACCTGGGCCTCCATAGATAAAGAGGCATCCAGGGTCACATCTAAACTCTTGATGGTAGGTGTTATTTGTACCCTGTCAAGAGTTGGCAGTTGGTGTCCCAATTCCTGCCCCAGACAGCCCACAGGACCTCCATCTTCGATGGATTGTTTCAGTCGAGACTGTTTCAACCATTTTCTCATGGTGTCCAAGCTCCTGGCCAGTGTGTCCTGCACAGAGACTGGTTGATTGCCCATCAACAGGTATAGCTGGGTGTCATCAGTGTACTGATGACAACCGAGCCCAAAACTCTGGACCAACTGGGCGAGTGGGTGCATATAGATGTTACATAACATGGGGGAGAGGATTGCTCCTTAAGGTACCCCACACCTCAAGGGGTACCATGGTAATACCTTCTCCCCAAGGGCTACCATTTGTCCCCGATCACAGACAAAGGAGCGCAGCCACTGGAGGGCTGTTTAGATTAAAAAAATCTCAGTCCCTTTCAAATTCCTACGCAAATCCCTTTGGAGTATTCATGGTTTTTCTGACCTTCAGAAGTCACTTAACAGCTGCTGTGCACTTGTCCCATGTTTTCAGGAAGGTGTTTTAGCACAATTTTAAATTTTGCCTTGATTCCAAAGCAAAGCTAATCGAGACAATTTCTGTGAATACTCTTAACTTTGGGTTTCTCTTCTCCAGCCCATTCTCATTTGTCTCTCCCTCATCCAATCCCTCCCAGAGAAGTCATTTTGGTCAGTTTCAGCAGCAAGTGTAAATAATTCAGAATGGAGCCAGTCGTTCCCCTTCTACACACACACACACACACACACACACACACACACACACACACACACAGAGAGAGAGAGAGAGAGAGAGAGAGAGAGAGAGAGAGAGAGAGAGAGAGAGAGAGAGAGAGAGAGAGAGACTTCATAGGCTTACTCTCTCTGGTCATTTTCAGCAGCAATTGTAATGATCTCGGAATGGAGCCAGCTGTCTCCCCCCCCCCCAACCCCCAGCACATAGGCTTCCTCTCTGGCCTCTCTGGTTAGTTTCAGCAGTGACTGTAATGATCTCAGAAGGGAGCTAGCTGTTTCCCCAGCCTTCATTTCCGTTAACTATTTTAGCCTTTTTTCAGTAAAATAACACTTTAAAATATATATTTTTAAAGTGGTTTTTTTTTTAGTGAAAAAACACGAAAATAGTTAACGGACATGAAGGTGGGGCTTTTTGCCCCAAGGATGGATATATATTTCTCGGGGCAAAAAAACCCCATGCATACACTTTTGAGAATTCAGATCAGAAATCTGTGCATCTGCAGAGCGGCAAACCCAGAGCAAATTTCCCCTGCATAAATGGCCTTAGCTTTTTACTTGCTTCAGGATATATGAGCTTACTCATATGCATGACCTGGAGGCTTTCACTGAAGTCAATGAGGACTTTTCAGCATGCTTTGACTTTGGGTTATTAAGAATCTTTCCTGCTATAATCCTTCCTTTAACTGGAGCTAATGCAAAGGGTGGAATACTTTACCTTATTTCTCTGCAGTGTGCTTTATGGAAGTTTTACAGCAGCTTTGCAGCAGAGTAATCCAGTAAGACTAGCGCTGTTACCGCACTAGGTATTACCAGCGATGTATTAAGAGTTTGGAAATGTTATAAAAAATACTGTTCGCACTTTCTATGTACTCCCAGCGATGTATTTAGAGTTTGAAACTGTTATAAAAAATACTGTTCGCACTTTGTTTGGCCCCTTTAGCTGTGAAGACGTCTTCCAACCATTTTTTAGCTGAGGCATCCAAAAACCCTTTTAAAGCGATGTTTTTTATAACATTTCCAAACTCTTGATACATCGCTGGGAATACCTAGTGCGGTAACAGCCACAGAGTCCTTTCAGAAGTAGCCATTTGCAGTTTTCCTCTAAAAGAGGAGGGAGCAGGTCCCCAAACCAAACTGGAATAAGATAAGGGTTTTATTGTGTAGATTGCACAAGTCTGCCTCTCCAGGATTTTTAAATATATTTGTATACTATTTGTATATGAATACTGTAAAGGCTGTGGCCCAAATTGTTCTAATCTCACAACACACTAATCTATACTTCAGAAGCCATTATAGATTCAATTCCAGGCACTCCCACAAAAATATGTCTCCCTCAGTTTTATTGTGAGTGTTTCTTAGTAAGAAGACATTTTATATTTCGAAATCTATCACTTATCACTGGGGGTATATTCTTTTTTCTTTTTTTAATAATCACACATATACTCCTCTGTTTCTGTTATGGGTCTGCAGTTTCCATTTTAAGCAGAAACACGGAAGCCAATAACATCAATACGTTTGCAAGTTCTCTTGTGCAGAGATAAAGCAGCTGCATCCTGAAGAGTAGCTCTCAGGGTCTTGAAAGGGTGAAAGCTCGAGTGGAGCAGGAAACCAGCAGAAGAAAAGCTTTTCCAGCCTCTCCAGAATGGCTTGATTGCTTCTCATCTGCTTTAATTTTTCCCTGATGACAAGCTGTGCTTGGGAGTAATAAGTGTGGCATGAACTAAATACATCACAATTGACTGCCTGCATAATGGCGTTGGTGAAAAGGAATCAAATGGATTTAGGTTTCATCAACTTGTGGCTATTGATTTTTTTCCACTAGCAAAAGCGAGCAGACAAAAAAAAAGGGGGGGGGGAGGAAATGGTGCATTTGCTTTTTAAAAAGCCCTCTATGACGATTTTGTTTCTAAAATGTCAATTTAATAAGTCGCATTTGGTTGTTTTATGCTAATAGTGTAAGTGCAAACAGTTTTGTTTGGTACAGAGAAGCAGTAACTGCAGGGGAGTAGATCTCCAGCCATTCTACTTTGGTATAAGAACTTACTGGCTGATAGCCACTTTCCCGGTTTTAAATTCTAGGCAAGTGAAGGGGGGCAAGTATATTGGACTATATTTTAAGTAGTCTCTGCTTCTGAAATAAAGATCTATTAATTTATGCATATAATTTTTCAAATAGCATTTTATTTTTTTACTTATTTATTTTGATACAGTTAGGGAGCAATCCTAAGAAGGCCTACTCATAAGTAAGCCCCATTTTATTCAGTAGGGCTTGTTCCCAAGGAAAGTGTTCTTACAGAGCAATCCTGAAGGGGGGGCGAAAGGCCTTAGGAGCTGGCATGACCCCTGCACCGGTGTTAGTGCCACTTGCGCTGGCTAAATGGGCATTAAAGTGGTTTTAGGGCCACTTAAGCTGGTGTTGGGAAGCTGCACAGCAGCGCCACGCATGGGTGCCGCTTCAGCCACTGCAGCAGCTTTTCTCTGGTGCAAGGGCTCATGCCGGCATCAAAGGGGGCTTTCCTGGGGCGGGGCTGACTTTAGTCATAGAATCATTGAATCATAGAATCATCGATTTGGAACCCCCTGCATAATGCAGGAACCTGACAACCACCTCCCCCCACACCCCCAGTGACCCCCTACTCCATGCCCAGAAGATGGCCAAGATGCCCTCCCTCTCATGAACTGCCCAAGGTCGCAGAATCAGCATTGCTGACAAATGACCTTCTAGCCCCGTGTTGGCGAACCTATGGCACGCGTGCCCGATCTGGCACGCGTAGCCCTCTCTGCCGGCACGCGGGTAAGTGGCTCGGGACGGGACCGAAAGTCCAGGCGGGCGAGGCAGCGACGGATGGAAGCGGTGGAGAGAGAGCCAGCCCGCTTCCCGAGGGACGGGGCGAGGAACCGGCAAGCCAGCAGCCAGGAAAAGACGGAGCGCAGAGACGCGGCGGCGCGCTGCCGCACCCCAGCTGTAGCCCCGCCGCCCGGTCGCGCCTGCGCCAGTCAGAGGACTTGGCTGGGGGCGTGGGGAGGAGGGCAGGATGTTTCAGCCCTAATAAGGTCTTGGGGGCGGGACTAGAGGGAGGGCTGAAACATCCTGCCCTCCTCCCCACGCCCCCAGCCAAGTCCTCTGACTGGCGCAGGCGCGACCGAGCGGCGGGGCTACAGCTGGGGTGCGGCAGCGCGCCGCCGCGTCTCTGCGCTCCGTCTTTTCCTGGCTGCTGGCTTGCCGGTTCCTCGCCCCGTCCCTCGGGAAGCGGGCTGGCTCTCTCTCCACCGCTTCCATCCGTCGCTGCCTCGCCCGTCTGGACTTTCGGTCCCGTCCCGAGCCACTTACCCGCGTGCCGGCAGAGGAGGCTCCACCCCCACCAAAGGTCGACCACGAAGCCTCTCCTCACCGCCCCATTTCTGGTTTATTCCCCCCACACACACACACACAAGAGAGGTGGTGTGTGAGGTAAAGCGCCACCCTCCCCCTCCCCTCACAGCGCGGCCGGGTTTTGAATGCGCGCTCGAGGGCCGGCAGCGCCAAGGCGGGCGGCGAGGAGGAGGTCAGGGCTCGGGGGGGTGGGGAAAGCAATGTTTGATTCAAAACTCTGCATGGGGGGTTATTGGCCATTTATGAATGGGAGGTTTTGCATTGGATTTGCCATTCAGATGCACATTTTCCCCATCCAGATCCTCAGAACTCAACAATAAGCCCCCTTGCAGAGTTTTTTTTCAGACGGAACCCTCTGAATATAGAGCAGGTTTTGCTTCATATATTTGCCTTAGGGTTGCCAGGTGTCTCTCCCCCAATCATTTACCTCTTTCCCTGATGGTTCAGTTACAAATATCAAGTTTCACTTTGAAGAAGAGTTGGTTTTTATATGCCGACTTTCTCTACCACTTAAGGAAGAATCAAACCGGCTTTCAATCACCTTCCCCTCCCCACAACAGATACCCTGGCCATTTATGCATGGTCAGTTTTGATGTTCACTAAAAGCTCTTTTTTAAAATGTGAATTTAAAACTGCCTATTCACGGTCTCGAAGCAAAAGGAGAAATTCCACCCCTCCCACTCGCCTGCTCCTTTGTTCCTGTTTGCATAACCATTAGCATGTGCATAGCTAACCCGCCACTGTTATTTTGCATGGTTCCTTCAGGGGGATTCTTCAGGTTAAATTGCCGTGTTGGCACTTTGCGATATATAAGAGGGTTTGGGGTTGCAGTTTGGGCACTCAGTCTCTAAAAGGTTCGCCATCACTGTTCTAGCCTCTGCTTAAAAACCTCCAGGGAAGGAACACTTACCACCTCCCAAGGAAGCCTGTTCCACTGAGGAACTGCTCTGTTAGAAAATTCTTCCTAATGTCTAGATGGAAAGTCTTTTGATTTAATTTTAACCCATTGGTTCTGGTCTGACCTTCTGGGGCAACAGAAAACAACTTGGCACCATCCTCTATGACAGCCCTTCAAGTACTTGAACATGCCCTTAGGAGCCGGTGTGACCCCTGGACCGGCGTTACTGCCACTTGCGCCAGCTAAATGGGCATTAATGCCAGTGCAGGGCCACTTAAGCTGGTGTTGGGGAGCCGCACAGCAGTGTCATGTGTGGGTTCTGGGGCAGCTGCCACAGCAGCTTTTCTCCTGTGCAAGGGTTCATGCCAGCATCAAAGGGGCCTTCCCGGGGTGGGGCCGACTTTAATCAGCTCCCTGAGCCCTTTCACCCTGGGAACGCTCCCTTTTACTGGTGCAAACTTGTGCCTGCAAAAATGGTGGCACAGCCCTGCGAAACTGCATGAAGCAGTTTCACGGGGTTTGGAGGAAATGACATTTTTGGCTTGCTGTGGTGGGCCAACAAGCCACTCAGTAGGCGGTGCGGCTGTCCCATCCACAGAACCGCCACAACTATCCCCCTTTAGGATTGCGCTGCCAGTAATGCAGCCCCATATATGACATTTCTGCCAAGGCCATTTGCAATTTAAAGCAACTTCCCACATAAAACATATCCCTTCTCTCAAAAAGGTGAGATTAGAAAGGAATGGGGGGAGTCAACTCTTGTCTAAGTTTTAGATAAATGTATAGAGCTGTTCCATAATGATCAGATGGTAAAGGGCACTACAGAAGACAATCCTGAAAGGAAATAAAGAGCAGTTGGTCCCAGATAGGATAATCAAGGGGATTTTGCGGTCCCCTTTAGATGTAGCCAAGGTGGAAGGACCAGTGATGGAAACAGCTCTGAGAGAGGAGGAGAAGAAGTCAAATGGCAATTGGTCCCAGCCAGGCCAATGGAAAGTGTTCTTGTGAGTGTTCTGGTTTCTGGAAGAAGCTTTTGCTGAGAGAATTCTACTTCAGGTGGGTTGGGGGAGGTACGAACCAGCACTACAACAAAAGTAAAATGAAGTGAAATGTAAAGGTGATCAGGGGCCAGGAGACCAAGCCCTACAAGGAAAGGCTTAGGGACTTGGAAATGTTCAGTATGGAGAAGTGGAGGTTGAGGGGGGGCATGATTGCTCTCTTTAAGTATTTGAAAGGCTGTCACTTAGAGGAGGGCAGGGAGCTGATCCTATTGGCAGCAGAGGATGACTTGCAATAATGGATTTAAATTACTGGTGGAAAGGTACATTGTATCTCTATGGAGGCACGGGGAGAACTTTGCAAAGATACATTGCAAAGATCACACTAAAGATTCTGAACACAGCCACTTTGCCGATTAATTTCAAAGGAGGAGGATGGGGGTGACCTTTTCCAGACCCCATAACTCCGGACCCCCTGACCCAATTTTCACCAAAATTGGGTGGTCTCGCAAGGTGAGTCCATTCTAGCTACCCTGAAAATTTGGGACCCCTACCTGCAAAAATTCCCCTGCAGGAGCCACGGAAAGGTGTTCCTGATAAAGCCGAATTTTCAGGAATGGCAAATTCGGCTTGCCATCTCCCGGATTTTGCTGATTCGTAAACCTGAACCAGAAATTTAGTGAAATGGCCTTTATTCAGTATCTTTTCAGTTTGGTTTTTCCCGAATCAACAGCCCTAGTTGGGAATCCCACCTTATATGGAATGGCTTGCCTGAGGAAGTCAGGAACGCTCCCACTCCACAAACAATGCAAAACTGAATTATTCAAAAGAACTTTTCCACACAGAAAATAGGTTTGCTCTGTACTAAATGATTCACAAAGTTACTTAGATTTTTAGGAACTTAGAATCATAGAATCATAGGGTTGGAAGGGACCACCAGGGTCATCTAGTCCAACCCCCTGCCCAATGCAGGAAATTAACAACTATCTCCCCCCCACATCCCCAGTGAACCCAACCCCCCCCCCACCATGCAGGATCCCACAATCAAAGCCCTCCCGACAGATGGCCATCCAGCCTCTACTTAAAGACCTCCAAAGATGGGGACTCCACAACCCTCCGAGGCAGCGCATTCCACCATCGAACAGCCCTCACTGTCAGGAAGTTCTTCCTAATGTTTAGGTGGAATCACTTTTCTCTTAGTTTAAATCCATTACTCTGTGTCCTAGTCTCTGGAGCAACAGAGAACAAGCTAGTTCCCTCATCAACATGACATCCCTTCAAATATTTAAACATGGCTATCATGTCCCCCTCAACCTCCTCTTCTCCAAACTAAACAAACCCAACTCCCTAAGTCTCTCCTCATAGGGCATGGATTCCAGACCTTTGACCATTCTGGTCGCCCTCCTCTGGACACGCTCCAACTTGTTAACATCCTTCTTAAATTGTGGAGCCCAAAACTGGACACAGTATTCCAAGTGAGGTCTGACCAATGCAGATTACAGTGGTAGTATTACTTCCCTTGATCTAGACACAATACTCCTATTGATGCAGCCCAGAATTGCATTGGCCTTCTTAGCCGCCATATCACACTGTTGACTCATGTTCAGTTTGTGGTCCACTAAGACTCCCAGATCTCTTTCACATATACTGTTGTCAAGCCAACTCTCTCCCATCCTGTACCTGTGCCTTATCTTTGGTCTATACTACTTTGGTCTATACTACTGTGTTTACCTTCTTGAAACTAGGATCCTACTTAGGGTTGCCAACCTCCAGGTACCAGCTGGAGATCTCTTGCTATTACAACTGATCTCCAGCCGATAGAGATCAGTTCACCTGGAGAAAATGGCCACTTTGGCAATTGGACTCTATGGCATTGAAGTCTCTCCCCTCCCCAAACCCACCCTCCTCAGACTCTTCCCCAAGCCAGTAGCAAAGAGGGACCTGGCAACCCTAATCCTACTATGTAATTTTTGTATAATTGAATATGTCACATTAAGACTTATGCTTTGCTTTAGTTCTGTTTTTAGATTTCTGATTGGTTTTTCAATCTTAATCTTATTGTATTGTTTATTGAATACCCCATCCTGTCAATTGTATTGACTCATTCTATGTAATCTACCTTGTCCACGTGAAAAAGGCGGCCTATAAATGACTTAAATAAATAAATGTGGGAAGGAGTAGAGGAATCAATGCTGCATAAGACCTTCCTGTTCTGAGGGATACAGAATAGAAACCCAAACAATAGATACAGGTCTATTATCCCCACAAACAAAGTCCATGTATGCAGCCATTAACTCTGTTGCTACCTTATAATATCTATCCAGTTATAAAGAAATAATTTAGTACAAGCTAAAAATACTACAGTCGAGTATCAAGAAATCTCCCCTCCCCACTTCATAGAAGATAATAATGAGGTGTCAGATCTATTATTCCCACAGAGGAGTATAACAAAAGCTATGATTCATGGCTAAGTTGTGCAACAATTCATACAAGAAAGAAATGAAAAAAAATCTCAAAGCTGTCATTGGGTATGGAATAATCTGCCAAAACTTTACCTCACAATAATTGGAGGGAAAAAAATGTCAATGGAGTCATGAAAATAACCTCTTGCTTGTATAAAGAACTTGACTATATTGCAATGTGCGTTTTACACAGAGGTTGTTCAGTTCAGATGATAAAACAATTTGCCCATTTTTGGCATAGTTTAGAGTTTTGCCTGACAGGACTATAAAAGGGCAAATAGGACAAACTTTTTTTGTGTCCTGCAAGTAAATTTAAGGTGAGCATTATTTAAAAGTTCTTGTCAGAGTAGAATTCCTGTTCCTCGGCAACACCTATTGCCATTACTTTTCAAATATCTCTCTCATCCTTGTCTTTTCCACCAGTACTGAGGGCTGCCTTCAGAATGTAAAGAGCAAGGCCACATCTATTAGTTTCCCTCTTATCACTTGGAATTAAACAGCAGAATGTGCATAATTAGAAATCACCTCAACCTGGAAAATGGCATAATGACAGAGTCCTTGAAATCAATGAAGGTGAAAGCTGTATGTATTCACACATATCTGTAAAGTTGAGATTGAATGCTGATTAGGATTTTGTCTCAGCATTGCAACAATTAAATTGCATTTATTCTGACTGGAAGTTTATTTTCAGCACTGTATGATTTTATGTAAAGCAGTCACTGCCAAAAGTGAAGTACAAAATCCTTTGTTCAGACTTCCTTTAGGTTCACACACATTTCACAAGCAATCACTTTGGGGCATCGGATATAAATAGGATCCCAAGAGGAATAATGACATACAATGTATTCTCTGCTCAGTCAAAGAAGCCCAAAGTATGCCTAGGGTTCAACAGAATGACTAATTAAAAAAAAATAAAGTGAACACATGAAGCTGCCCTGTATTGAATCAGACCATTCATCTATAAAGGTCAATATCGTCATCAACAGAAGCTCTTTAAGGTTTCAGGCAGAGGTCTTTCACATCACCTACTATCGAGTCCTTGTAACTGAAGATGATTCTGGGACTTTCTGCATGCCACACAGAGCCCTTCACAAGTAGTCTAATATGCGATCAAACAAAACAATTTGATTGTTAATAAAATTGTTTGTAAGACCTAGTTGTTCTTCTGCTCCTTGGGATAATTGTGGGAGTCAATCATTTTGGTACATGAACAATCATGATAGGCAGGGTTGCCAAACTCCAGGTGGTGGCTGGAGATCTTCCACTATTACAACTGATCTCCAGGCAACAGAGATCAGTTCCCCTGGAGAAAATGGCCACTTTGGCAATTGGACTCTATGGCATTGAAGCCCCTCCCCTCTCCAAACCCCACCCTCCTCTGGCTCCGCCCCAAAATCTCCAGGTATTTCCCAGCCCAGAGCTGGCAACCCAAGTCATGGGGGGACACTTTCCTTTTCCTCAGCAGTGTTTTGCCCTGAAAGTTGTGAGGGTGGTGGGAAACCAAAGACGTTCTAATCATTGCTGGATCGGTTCCTTGATTTGGATATTGATCCACATTAATGAAAATTATCTTAAGAAGAAGATGAAAACCAGTTCATGCAAAGTCCCAATAGAAGGTTATTTTGAGGATGGGGACCAGACAAAACATGGGTAAAGGGTGACTAAACAAGCTCTGACGTTCTAAGACTTCCTGTAGAGCATTTGGTCCGAGCGCCATTGGCCAGGAGACACCAAGAGTTGTTTAGATTTGGAGTGCAGAAAGCACCCCAACTCGGTCCTAAACAGTGGATCGAGAAGCAGGAAATTCCCCTGCAGCCTTCAAGAGCGGTTGGACTCCCATATTCTCTGAGAGAGCCTTTATTAAGCATCTCGGAGTTTTGGAAATTGTCCCCGCCGGCACATAGGGGCTACCATTGCCACGGACGACTCTTTGGATTTAGACTTTGACATCCTCTATACATTAACATCAAAGAATCTATGAAAAGAACAAGAAGCCTCACCTTTGGAAGTCAGTGTGAGTAAAAAGACACTTTTTGCCTTTATCTTGATTGAGAAGACCTGAATGACGATAAAAACACCTACGAAAATCAGTGACTCCCTGCCCAGCGTAACGAGACTTTTTAAATAAACAAATGCCATTAAATGAACCGACTAAGACCTTATCAACTTGATCAGTGAGTAGACGCAATAAAGGGGACTTTTGAATGACTTTACAACTACCAATTAAATGTTTTGAGGGGAGGGAGGGAGACAAAAACCTTCCCCCCCCACTTCCGGTTCTCTTTGATTCAATCAATCCAGCCACGTTGCCTCTTAAGACCGGAAGATAACAAGAAGGGCTTTGTTACCATCGAAAAGACAGGGCAGATTGCAAGACTTGAAGTGAATCTCCCCGGTGTAACCATCAGATCGTTCCTACCACTTAACCACCGAGAGGAGACGACGCAGGGTCTATGATACTGCAGTTTCCTGTCTACTTCCTTTTCTTTATCTGTGCCGCTTTGAAGCGTAATTGAGGATATCTTGAAAATTACAAAGCCTGCTTCTATATAAGAATACAAGCAGATATGTCAAACAAGAGGATGGAAGAGATGTTACTCAAACAAATGGACATGTTTGCAGTGCAACAAGATTTAGTCTTTGAAAAACAACAAGCGCTCTCACATCAAGTATTTCAACTAGCTGAGATGATGAATATCCTATTTAAATCAATTAATGGAATTAATGGAAAACTGGGTACAATTATTGAGGAGATCCACGATATGAAGACCCAAGATACGACAACAATTATGTCAATGGAAATAGAAGGTTCTACTAAGGAGATGACTATTGAATGCTATGTGGAAATGGTGATAAAATCTGGAAATAATGACAATGAATTAGAACAATTTATTCTTAAAAAGGTAGCTGCAAATGACCAGCTGGCAATGAGAGAGAGCAACATGAGAGAATTCAATACCTCTACAATCTACTTGTCTGAGTTACTGCTGACAGGAGGAACATTATTATCCCAAGAAAACACTTCCTGGCAGCCAGCGATGGAGGGAGACATGACGAAGGATCTTACCAAGAAGCTGCTGGAAATTTTAACAAGAAGCCAATGGATACAATTACTGGGATCTTCTTTTACATTTTCAGAGGCCAGAATTGCAGCTACTATACTGAAAAATGTGGGTTGGAGATTGGGAAATAATGAAGGACTGGTAGATCCCCTCCCAAAACAAGATAATGGCTAAGATTATGCTTATTTTTGGGGTGTAAGGGAGGCACGGTGAATTTACTTTGATGAATTTTTAAATGGAAAAATTTGTTTATGTATTGATCTAATCCCTTCATTATAGAATAATAGAATGTTATATAGAGACAATGATGATAATATTATACCTATGTAGGACTTGAAATTGCTTATAGAAGTAGTATAGATAGCTTAAAGCAAGTCTGTATGAGAGAAAATAAGGATTAGAAATCAATTTGAAATGCAAAAGTGTTAACCAGTAGAATCAGTGACTGAAGAAGATGCGGGGAAGTTGTATATAGCAGATAGCATTGAATACTATAGATAACATATTCTCAGTAATAGCAATGAGCTTTTTTTGTTACAAGTAGTTACAACTGAATATATTGTTGAGATATGTTTATTTTTGTTGAATTGTAGAAAATAATAAAAATAATTTTAAAAAAAACAAGCTCTGACGTTCTCTTCTGTTCTTCTTGGTGACTACTTTTTAAATTTTATGGTAGTTTTTTTCTTTACTTTTTATATAAATCTAGTGATACTGTGGTATGAACAATAGACAGTGGAAGATTAATTATCTCTGTCTACAGATATTGCCAATGGACAATACTTGCAGGCAATAGGGTGGTGGTTTTGTAAGGGGGCCTGATGTCAATTATCATTTTTGCTTATTTTGGTGTGTTTTTGATACTCTCTTAACTGGGCAAAGGGTTTGAGGATTTTATTTTATTTTTATTTATTTAAAGTTTTGATGCCATCTTTCCACCCAGCCCAAGGTGACAATCAAAAACATTATAACCAGTTTGAAATACACACACACATACACATACCACACATATAGAACAGCACAGATATGACAAAAATTAATGCACATGTTGTGGGGGGTCAGTTTCAGGCAGACATCAAAATGCTAGGAACCCAAAAGAAATCACCAGCAAGTAATCTCTTTGTACCAATTTCATGACAACTGTAGCTTTCCTCAAATGATTCGAAGTCAAACAGGAAGGTCATTCTAGCTTTACAATCCATTCATGATGGCCGCATGGAACCATATATACCTTGTGATTGGCAATATAGCAAAGGAGTCACATTAGTACTTGGAAGACAGGCTGTCTGGAGCACCCTGTTTTGTCCAGTCCAATGGAGCCTCTTGCCTTTTTCTTGACATCTGTGATTAATTGTCAGGAGTTGCTTTCCTCTCAACATCCTGCTCACTTGCATTGTTCGTACTCTGCTCTCCAGCTGCCACAACAGATTTCTCTGAAAAATTGAAATATGTCTTTGTATTTCAGGTAAGACCTCAGATCAGGCATACCCTGTCATGCACCAACCATCCTTGACTAATAATAGCAAAGCCAGTGTGGATAATAGAGCATTAAAGTGAATACTAAATCCAGTCTCCCACAGCACTGATTCCCCCCCCCCCATTTAAACAATTCTATCTCTTTGCACTTCCTAGTTACCTAACTGAGCTTATTTTATTCAGTAACCTCTCCAGGTCCTATATAAGTATCATCCACCCCTTTAAAGAGGCAAAATACTAAGACGTGATTGGTTTTTAAGGTTTCATCTCCTGCAAATAATCATGCTACACGGCTTTTCAGATAGCATAGAAAATGGAAATTTACAGTGAGTTTCTGTGCCTCCCCTGTGGAAATCAATGGGATATAAGATATGTTGAACTTCAGTTGGTTCACAATGAGTCATTAACAATCTGAATTATATGCAAATCTCTTTTAAAGAATATTACTGCATTGTAATCTGGGTAGTAATTGATTGGGCAGTGCAGTTTAAAACAGAGTTATACCCTTCTAAATCCATTGAAGTCAATGGTCTTTGAAAGGGATGTGACTGTTTAGGATTGCATGAATACGTTTAATCGATAACAAATTTAATTCCTTCTTGCAAAACGATGGAAGAGAAATAATCTGAAGCAAACTAGTCTTCACATTCCTCAAAGTGCACTAAAGCTAGTAAGAATACATAGGCTTGATTTCTGTCAACCTTAATCTGATGCATAATTTTCTCTATAGCAGAATGGCACACTAAGCATCGGCTTCTATTCTTTAAAGATGAGCACTTGTACCTTCTAAAGTCTAGGAATTACTATATTGCCCAGCATTCATCTCACTGTTGTTTCTCCTTTTTCACCATTTTTCACCTTGTCTCCCAATCCCTGGACTCATTTCACATCTGTGATAGCCAGGGTAAGTTTGTTTATAGCATTTATTATGTCATAGAAACATGATATTATCAGGAAAACCATATGGGTTAACCATAGCCAATAGGGTTAAACAGTCCACGAGGTATCCTTGAAGCACCAGAAAGCAAGTGACCAGGGATATGCATGAAGTTGTCAACAATCTTAAGTGACACCCAGCATTAATACTCATTTTTATCAAAATCAGATTAATCTAGAAATGGTCTCAACCACTGTCTGGATTTGGCAATTGCCTCGCTGAGGATCAATCAACTGAAGTTTAGTCTAGGTAACAGTGTGATGCAATCAGGTTAACAAAATGGGGCCGGGGAGTCAGTCTGCTCTGTGTGGTTGTACTTCCTGCTCTGAGAAGGGTTTGGGGATGTTTCTAGACCTCGGTGTTCATTTCTGAACCCAATTATACGTGCTGGTCAATACCTTTAAATTTCTTGGGACCAGACTACTTAAGGTCCATGGACTCCCATACTAACCTGTTGGTCAACTGAGGTCTTCTTTAGAGATTGTCCTCCATTTTCCTCCAGTATCTGAAGTGAAACAGGCAATGGAAAAATCAGAGCCTTCTTAGTTGTAGCACACCAGTTGCAGAATGCCATTTTCACATGCATATGGCTAGCACCAAGTTATTTAAATTCTGTGAAAATGGGCACTGCTGAGAGCCAGTGTGGTGTGGTGGTTAAGAACAGTGGACTCTATTCTGGAGAACCGGGTTTGATTCCCCACTCCTCCACGTGAGTGGTGGACTCTAATCAGGAGAACCAGTTCAGATTCCCCACTCCTCCACATGAAGCCTCCTGGGTGACCTAAGGCTAGTCCCAGTTCTCTCAGAATTCTCTCAACCCCATCTACCTCACAAGGTGCCTGTTGTGGGGGAAGGAAGGGGAGGCAATTGTAAGCCACTATGAGACTCCTTATGGTAGAGAAAAGCAGGGTATAAAAACCAACTCTTCTTCTTTTCCAGTAATAAAAATTAAATAAAGTAACTTTCGTTCAGACCTCTTAACATTTGTCAAGAGACATTTCTTAACCAACATATTTCATTTTTTTCCTCATCTCTGTTTTCCTAATCAAATGCACCCTTAAGGAAATTAAGCTCACCTCAGAATTTTTTGGATGGCCAATTAAAAATACAAAATAAAGTTCTTACCAAGATTTTCGGGTTATGTTGAATTCATCAAATCCATTCTAATCTTAATCCCAAAGAAGCAAGAATAAATTCCAGAATTAGTTTAATTGTTATTTCAGTTTATCCAATCAGGCTCTCCATCTGCTGAATATAGTAGTCTAGCAGCCAATTAGACATGGTGGGCAAGGAAACAATTTTCAGAATCACAGCTGCTTGTCCAGAGTAGAATGGCTGTTTATCCAGTTGGCTGCATTACCAGGTCAGTATTTCCAGTGGTGGTTACTAGTCTGTTTCCAAGCAACAGCATCAGGTTTCCTCAGGCAGATTTACATCACAGATTACTGCTTCTGTAGGCTTTGCCATAGTGCATCTGAAAAGAATTCCCCACACCCCAATTCTCTCAAAATTCTCCTCTGGATTTTGACAGTGAATATTCTCTAGGTGTGGGAATTTTTGGTGAACATCCCCATAGACTATAATGGACCTGAATTTTTTGGTAAACCCGGTAATTAGTTGAATACTGATATTTACCTGTATGGGTATTCAGTTTATTCCAGGTTAACTGGAAAAAAATTGGGCCAAATAAACTCGAACCCAAAATTTACTGATGTTTTCCCCCCCAAAAAAACCTTAGACCACTCAGATTGAGGAATCTAGTTTCAACAGAATCTTTGGGGATGGGAAATGGAGGCAAGGAGGAATTTCTTTGGAGGGTGGAAAGGACTTTTTTCAGACTTCTACACACACTTAAATGTTTGGTAAAGCATCAAAATCAACATTTTAAAATAATGTTGCCTTCTTCCTAGGGTTGCCAACTCTAGCTTGGGAAATTCCTGGAGGTTTTGGGGCAGAGCCTGGGGATGGTGAAGTTTGGGGAAGGGGGAGCACTCAGACTGCTTTACTAGGTTGATACCTGCACACATAGTATATGAGAGACATATACTAACCAGTATTACAACTAGAACCTATCTGACCAGATGTTTGAGTAATTGGGAATAGATTTTACAACCTATGCACATGCCTGGT
Organism: Euleptes europaea; assembly: GCF_029931775.1. Lineage (NCBI taxonomy): Eukaryota > Metazoa > Chordata > Lepidosauria > Squamata > Sphaerodactylidae > Euleptes > Euleptes europaea. Next base: position 29,283,496 of record NC_079320.1, on the reverse strand, counting down.
TGGGTTTGAACTGTTTGTATATGTGTTTATTAATTTATTTCTGTAAATGTGTGCAGTCTTAACAAAGGTTTTAATTAACCACTGATGGTTTAATTAACCACCCTATAAGCTGAAACGCGTTTGGTATGTGGTTACAGTTATCAACCTCAGGAAATGCCATTGTGCTATTTTAATGCTTTTAAATAATTTTAACCTTTATATAGCGCTTCTAATAAATTATATCTTCAGTATGTATAAACATAGAGACAGACAGACAGACAGACAGACAGACAGACAGACAGACAGACAGACAGACAGACAGACAGACAGACAGACAGACAGATAGATAGATAGATAGATAGATAGATAGATAGATAGATAGATATTCTTTCCACCCAACCTTGGGTATCCAGCTTCTGTTTTTAGGTTGGGTTTTATTCCCCTCTTCTTTCTTCCGATCTCCAGCTAGTACCTGGAGGTTGGAAACCCTAGGGAGGATTGAATATGGAATAGACGTGACTTCTCAAGTCTACGGATGAAACTGTTGCTGTGTGCATAGGATACATGCCTTTTCATGATAACAAAGCTGTGTGCAAGCTCTGAGTAAGCATTTACAGCATTAACATGTTTGTTAAGGGAATTAGAGGGGGGTCTCCTGCTTTTAGCGGGGGAATTTAACTATGGAAACACCTACAGCACTATGAGAGGTTTTCATGCCAAATCTTTTCCCAATGTATAGAGGGGATGAGCTAATCAGTGGATAAATCTTTCAATAAAGAAATATTTGTATCCAAAAGAAAGGGTTTTATTGAAAGGTTTTAAAAGGGGTGCAAGTGCAAACAAAATACAATATGAAAGGACTGTCTCTCACACACAAGATTTATAGGCAAAAGGGATAGAGGGGAGTTATATCTACCTTTCAGAGGAGGAGGATGACATCTGGGGTAGCAGCTGAGCAATCAATGACCAGCGTCTCTTGCTTGGAAGAAGCCGCACAGCAAAGTACGGGGCACAAAGTTCGGATCCAAAACAAAGTACAAGGAATCATATAGCAAATGGTGGCTATATTTATATCAAATTTCTGCCCTGTAGCAAGGTGACTACACCATAGAATGTGGACAAAGGCTGATTGCTTCTTGATTGGATTAGTCATTTCAGTAACAAAAGACAGGAGACAAGGGAAGGTGTGAGACAAAACCCTAGTGGTTATGATTTAGTATGGTAAATTATTTAGTATAGTATATCTGCAATAGATTTTTAGATGGAGAAAGATATTCTGAGACCTGTTCCCAGGAAGGACAGAGCATAAGTCATGGACTCGTTGACTTCCAATTCTGATGAGATTACCTTGCCCTCCAGCCTTGAGGAGGGAGGTTCCGGGAGTCTGAAGAGAGTTTGATTTTATCCTAATCCCAGTATGATTAGCATACCTATTGCAAGGAGAACATGAACAGAAATGCAAAGGAGGTAATATCTTTCTTACTGTGTGAGGTTTGCACCTGGCATTGACCTGCGGGGTGGGGGGCAGTGATGAAGGATGCCTGATCTTGCCCTCTCAGCCTGTTTAGAGCTAACCCAATATGGGTGCCAAGTGACTTCCATTTTGTTCCTGGTAGCACAGCAGTGCCTGCTTTTGTGCATCACTCCATACCTGCACCCCTCTCCAGTGGGTGCCAGGATAGGCCTAGGGTAGATAGTTGCCACAATATATTGAAATAATCATGAGAATAGGTCCTAAGTGTGCAACATGCAGCATTTGAAGACCAAATACAGACAACCACCACTTTGATTTTTTAAATGTTATTTTCCTCTTAGTTTTTTTCTTGACTATGTAACAATAATCCATTTTTCTCAAGTGAGCTGAAACAGATTTCACAGGTTTCTTTTCAACTTTTTTTTTTTTTTTTTTTGGCTGCAGGATGGCAGAATCTAGTGATATTCTATCCCTGTGAATATCAAATGTGCTTCTTTGTAGCTGCCAATTAGATGCCAACGTACTCTGGACATCTAAATATACATTCTTTGTTACATCCACTCAGAGATCCAACTACCACCTGGTTTCCTCATGGGTTTACTTAATTAATTTTTAATTTGGCATTTTCAGCTAAAATGTGCTTAGCTTTCAACAAAGCACTCAGCAAAACCACAGTTTCTTTCAGCCTTTGGCTCTGTTCTTCAGTTCTTCTGTAGTTTTAATTTTGGCTTTTTGTAATTCAAAACAGTATCAGGTACATGTTGTGCATTTTAAAAGTTCTAAACTAGTTCACCATGGGCTTGTTATGTGCATTTACAGAATTTTTAAGCCTTGTGGACTTTATTTATTAAAAGATGACACTCAAAGGCTTGGAAAGTCATCTTAACTTAGTATGCCTTCAGGAAATTGGATGCACTATTCGTTTTCAAAGAGCCATGTTGTTGAACGTGGATTCAAAATGTCTTTACCTTTGCAATGTCTGATTTTCACTGAACAGTTTTTAAAATATATATTTGGGCCCTTGATAGTTAAGAAGTTATTGCTATTCAATAATATCTTATTGCTGATCATGTTGCCAGGCTTGTTTAAATACAAGCACCATATTCCAGACCCAGGCAGAAATCCACCATTCTGAAGAATCATGAAATAAGCTACTTTCTAATAGGTCCATTTTTTAAATCGCCAATTAGCAGTTTAACAGTTCATTCCTGAGCTGGCGGCATGCGGGGATGGCGGGGAGGAGATGCCACTGTGGCGCCTCCTAAGCAGTTCCCCACACACTGAAAACATTAAAAAAGACTTTTTGTGGCTTTTTAAATTTTAAATGGGGCTTTTCGCCCCATAGACAATAGCGAGGCTGTGCCTACTAAAAAACAGGTGCAACAACCCCATTCTTGGCACCAGTGTCCAGGGCTGAAAGAGGACAGGAGGCTGCCTAACGGCAGCCCTGCCCCCAGAACGCCCTGGAAACGCCTCCTGGGACACTGGGACGCCAGAACGCCCCCTGGAATGCTGGTGTGGGCCAAAGCAAGATTACAGTTTAACATAAAGAAGACAAATGTAAAGACTACAGGGGAATCACACAACTTTAAGGTTGATGATGAAGAATCTGAAATTGTTCAAGACTTTCTATTCCCTGGTTCCATCATCAACCAAAAGGGAAACTGCAACCAAGAATTCAGAAGGAGATTAGGGCTGGGAAAGGAAGCCATGAAGGAGCTAGAAAAGATTCTTAAGTGTAAGGATGTGTGACTGGCAGCCAAGATCAAATTTATTCATGCCATCGTGTTCCCTATTACTATGTACTAGAGTTGCTGACCTCCAGATATTGAATTGGAAAGGAAACAGTACTCGATTCTATATGCAAAAATATCAAAAGTGTATTACATTAGAGTGAAGACAATAGTGAAGTGCAAACAGAAACTTATAAACAACCTAAACACAAATAAACATGAAACATAACATTCTTCAATTGAGTCCAAATGACTTCTAGAAGTTGTAAAATCTTGCTTAACGTCCGTTAGAACTTGTATGTATCTTGATGCTTATTTTTCAAGAGATCAAGTGGAGTCTTGTTTCATTGGAAGAAATGGGTGATGGGAAACGTCTTCTGGAATTTTCTAAAAAGCGTTTTTCGCAAATGATGCTTCTTCAGCCTGAAGATATATAATTATAAGCTTCTATTTACTACACAATTAATATTCTATAAAAGCACAAAGCATCATGGGTTACAGGCATGTATTTGGCTTTTAACAAAATAAGCAACAATCAAAATAATCAAAACAATACATGTGAAATTAAGGTTCAAAGGTGCCAAGCTAAGGGCTGCTGCTTTCCTTGTCAATGTTCTTTTGGTAACTAAGTTCCTTGGGGTAAATACAAGTACTTGCTAATAGGTTAGATCACAGGTGTTTCACTAATCAAAGACTTCTAGATAGAGCAGGTGAAAGAAGGAATGGGAAGGTTTTGCGAGTTGCTTAGGTCCTGGCTGATATCTAAAGAGATTTCTCAACAGGTCCTGGTTGATAGATAAATCATAAGTAACATGATAAATCCAGTTCTGTATTGAGACCATGTGGTGTTAATGTATTCAGTAACTGGATAAATTTGCATTCTTGTCTTAATAAAGTTTTTTGAATATTGGGCTCGTTGTACTGGTGGTTTTTTAGACCCAAATTACAAAAAAACTGGAGATTGTTTTCGTTATGTTTTTTCTCAAGAAAATGGAATACCAACGGGGCATCCAAAACTTTATTTTAGATACGAGAGCGATGTTCCCCGATTCTACATCTAATGGGTCTTGTGGTGCTGCCCACGTATAATTTTGAACACCCACATGTAATTATATAAATCACATTACTGGTGGCACAATTGGAGAAATGCTTAAGCTTGAACTTGAAAGTAGAATTAGCAGAACTAAATTATCTGACTGGCAAGCATAGGGAACAAACACTACATGATCCACAGCAGTGATGCCCTATTGTTGTAGGGATAGAAGGAGAAGGCAAAATATCAGAACGAACTAGTCGGTCCCTCATGGATACTGATCTTCTTAAACTAAAGATAGGAGTCTTAGTGCAGCCTGGTATAGTATAAATAATATGCCAATGTTTTTTGATAATATTCTGTATAGCTGAAGAGTGTTGGTTAAGGCCAATGAACAAAATATTTTTGAATCATAGTGGTTTTTTTGTTGTTCTTGTAAAAGTTTTTTTTTTGATCTGTCAAATCGGTTCTAATTTTGGCTTGCATGAGTATCTCCTGTGGGTACTTCTTTTTTTAACAAAGAGTCCTCAATGAAAATGGCCACTTTGGAAGGTGTACTCTATGGCATATACCCCACTGAAGTCCCTCCCCTCCCCAAACCCCAACCTCCTCTTGCTCCATTCCCAAAATCTCCAGGTATTTCCCCATCCAGAGCTGACAACCCTACTATGTATGGGTGCAAATTGGATAATGAAGAAGGCTTACAGGAAGAAAGTAAATTGCTTTGAAATGTGTTGTTGGAGGAGAATTTTATGGATACTATGGATTACCAAAAAGACAAATCAGTGGGTTCTAGAGCAAATCAAGCCTGAACTTTCCCTAGATGCTAAAATGACTAAACTGAACCTATCATACTTTATTCACATTGTGAGAAAAGTCACTGGAAAAGACAATAATGCTTTGAAAAGTTGAAGGCAGCAGGAAAAGAGGAAGACCCAACATTTTTAAAATTGCCATAGGAAAAAGCCCGGGGAAAGCCAAAGCCGAAAAAAGCCAAATCAATGATTAGCTATCTGGCTTCAGCTTTATTCCCAGTTTTAATATTCAGTTTAAATTAAATCCAAAAGAAGCCAAAAAGGCCTTTTTTGGGTTTATTTTCAGTTTGGGTTGATCAATATGCACAACCCTTTGCAAGACCTGAGCAAGGTGGTTAACAGTAGGACATTTTGGAGAACATTAATTCATAGTGATAGCATACGGGTCTGCCTAAAAACTCCTGGACTGGACCTGGAAACCCGCTATGCAAGCACATGACTACTTCCCAGCCACGCGCCCGCTCCAAACGCTACTGGGCGGTTGCTGCGCGGTCTGTTTGAAACTGACACGGCCGCTCTTGCGAGCTCCGTGCAGCCAGCAGCTAGGAAACAGAAGCAAGGGCCATCTCCAGTGAGCCAGAGAGACTCCATGTTCCTGTGCAACTACTGACCAGACCTCAGCCATGTCATGAGAAGCAGGCTGTCATGTAGTCATTGCCAAACCCCCCCCCTTGCAACATCCACCGCTTAATGGGCCATCAGCAGCAATCCAGATATCATGATGAGTCATTCCTCCAACCCAGCCGCAGCGACCCCAGGACGTTTGCACACATCGCTCCCATTGTTCCTGAATGCTAATCTCGTCAGCAGAGAAGTTCCAGTTCATCACGGGTTGCAAAAGCCATCGGAATCAGAATAGATTTCCAAATTCTCACTACTCCAGCCTGGTAGCCACAGATTAAGTCCGTTGTCACCTTTTTGCCACCTGGGAACCTAGGAGGGGTTTCTCCGCCCCCAGAAAAACAGTATAACTGGGGTGCTCCCAGCCCATTCGCTCTCCCTCTCCCTTGGGCCTTCCCCTCCATACCGCCTGGCACTCTGCCAGAGTGAGTGTTCATGCTTGGACACATAGGGGGGCCCCCTGTCCCCTTTTTATCCCCCAAAGCTGCATGGAATTCAGGACGGACTGCAAGAGAGATGCAGTATATTTCCTCCTCTGCCTGCCACATGGCAAACGTCTCTGTACTCCTCTCTTTTATATCCTAGCCTCTCTGTATGTTTGTGTTGCACCATTTGAATGCTTGAATACATAAACACTATTTAATTCGGAATTCCTTGTCTCTGTCTTTATTCAACATCTCATTAAAACGGATCTGGTATAGTTGTGTGCGAACCCGCTATAAAAATACATAGTTACCGACTGCTCAGCTAATTTCCCCGTATAAAGGAGCAATTCGGCTAACAATAGGGTCACCATAAGTTGGAAGCGGCTTGACAGCACTAAACACACACACAATCTGGGCCTGGCTAGGTCATAATCAACAACATACAAAGTCAAAAGTGAAACTAAAGAAAAGGAAGCCACTTTAGAATAACTAACCAATACAATTAGGGAACATTACCAAATTCACAGCTCCCCACTTTATAACACAATCCTACATAGGTCCATTCAGAATTAAGTCCCATTTTATTTATTTACCCACAAGAATGAGTTCTTAGATTTCATGATATCTAAAAGACCATTCAGGACCCTGTGTACCAAATACGGCTCCAACCTAAAATTGCCAACTCTGAGTTAGGAAGTTCATGGAGATTTAGGGGTGGAACCTGGGAAGAGCAGAGCTTGGGAATGGGAGAGACCTCAGCATGTTATAAAGCCATAGAGTCCACCCTCCAAAATAGCTGCTTTCTCCAGCGGAATTGGTCTCTGTAGTTTGGAGAGCAACTGTAATTCTTGGAGAATTCCATGCCCCACCTAGAGGTATGCAGCCCTAGGAGGGCACCATCATTAAAAGTGGTCTTGAGCTTTTAACTGGTTTTAAACTACATATATTTTCTGTGCAGTGGCATATTAATGAGGCTTAATTTTATTATGGAGCAATTTAATTTTGAATTGTAAACTGCCTTGCATCATAATGGAAAGATGAGATAATTAATAAATATATAAAACCTGTATGATGCTTTGAACAGTGAGACAAAAAGGAATAAATCTCTGCCCCATCAAGCTTGCAGTTTAAAGAAAGGATTGTAAATTTAACTTTGGTGTGTTTAATATCCTGCTGATAGAGACCCAGACAATATTATAGTCAAATAATATCAACTTGTTAAGCTTAACCATTGCAAGATAGATTGGATGTAGATTGCAATTCCATATTGCATAAAAACAGAAATTTAACATGAGAGTAATTTGCAGGCATTTTTGGAGGCTATAATTCAATAGAGTTTTCATGTAAATGAAGTAGGAACTGCCAATACTTCAAAGAATATTGCAATGTGTAAAATATGGCTGGCCTGTCTAAGTACCTGTTGAGAATTTAAATGAGCAGCATCATAAAATGCTTGAATATTCTTCTGGCAGATTCTACTTCAAATTCTACAGCTAAAAGTCCCTTTAAAATTTTAGTGAAATTAAATGTGTTTTAAATGTAATTGTTTCCAAGCGACTTCTTTTCCAGAGTCATGTTTAGATGAGGTAGCTGCTAGCACTGCCTCTTTTGCAGAAAAGCATTTAATTTAGCATCATTTTAGCCTGAGAAATTGGCAAGTGGAACTCCTGCTGAGGAAGTCGCTTTAATAGGTTTGGCATGAAACTTGGATTTTGATGTTCTTTATGATCATGCAAAGGCTTGGAATCTCAACTTTTTTCAAGGACTGACAGAATATACAGACAAACACATCACTAGAAAAGACCGACCTTCACAGAAAAGCTTTCTGAATGGGAACTTAATATAGGCCCCCATATTCTTCATAATTAGGGTTGCCAGGTGCCTGTTAATGGCAGGCAATTGCCCACCAATTAGCAGGCCTGCCTGCCACCCCTCAGCTGGCCAGAGGGGGAATAGTCCAGCTAAAGGGTGACATAATAGTATTCCTCCCAAAGTAAACCCAGAAGCGACAGAATCACTCTAGCACATTCCTAAAAAAAAAACCTCTATGGAAACCATAGAGGTTTTGGAGGAAGATGCTGGAGCGTCCCCATCATTTCCAGATTTGACAGGGACACCCTAGAACATTCCTCCAAAAACTCTATGGTTTTCATAAAGTGTTTTGAGGATGTATTAGAGCATCCCTCTCACTTCCAGGTTTACCCTGGAAAGGACATTGTTGCATGCATTTTCTGCATGCTTGTAAAATTGTCCCCCGCCAATCTCCCACCTAGGGCTGTCAAAAAAAAAATTCGGTACAGTTCAGATTCGGCCGAATTTGGCCCTTGTGGGTTCGGTACGTGCCGAAGTCCGAACTCCCCCACTTCGTCTCCGTTCAATTCGGCGGGAATTCAAAGTTCGGAAACAAATTCGGCCGAATAAAGCCATTAAAAACACAACCGCGCCTTTCCGCGGCTCTGGGGGGGGCATTTTTGGGCTTAGAGGTCCCAAACTTTTGGCAGAGCTTCAAAGGACGTTTATTGAAAGACTCCCCAAGTTTTGTAAAGATTGGGTCAGGGGGGGCTAAGATATGGGCCTTGAAAGGGGTCCCCCCACCCTTAATGTGCATCTCTCAGCAGAGCTTGCAAAGCTCCCAGCCCCGACAACAGCGGAGAAATTAGCAAAACAACTGCAAACACAACCTTGTTAAACACCTTTGCAACACACAACTGAAACCTCCCCCCTCAAACCAGGGAGCGAGAGACTCGAGGGGGACCCCAGGCAGAACCGACGAAAGCCCTCTTTGGCTTCCCCCCCACCCACAGAAACTGCTCCCTCCACACACACACACAGACTCTGCTTTCCCCCCCCACACACACACACACATACACAGGAGAATAATTATAGATTAAAGCCCCCAAAGGGGTCTTACTGTGGCTGTCTTCTGTTCCATCAAGAGGGGCTGTAATCCAAGATGATTCCAATTAGGCACGGAACGTTTTGCTCTGGAGAGGAGATGCACACAGGATCGGCTGCTCCATTCATCCCAATAGGGAAAAGGGGAAAGGGGAAAGGGGAAAGCCCATATCTTGGGACCCCCTGACCCAATGTTCACAAAACTTGGGGGGTATCTTAAGAACACTGGTCTGAAACTCCGCTCAAAGTTTGGGATCAGCACCCCAAAAAATGCGCCCCCTGCAGCCATGGAAAGAGAAAAGGGGGGAGGCGATATTTCTGCCCCCACTGAACCCATCTTTACAAAACTTGGGTAGTATCTTAAGAATAATTCACTGAAGCTATGCTAAAAGTTTGGGGGCTATATCCCCAAAAAAGCACCCCCTGCAGCCACATAAATGGAAAAAGGGGGGAGGGAAAAGGGGGAGAGCCCATATCTTGAGACCCCCTGACCCAATGTTTACAAAACTTGGGGGGTATCTTAAGAACACTGGTATGAAACTCCACTGAAAGTTTGGGATCTGTACCCCCAAAAATGCGCCCCCCTGCAGCCATGGAAAGAAAAAGGGGGGAGCCCATATCTCGGGACCCCCTGACCCAATGTTTACAAAACTTGGGGGGTACCTTAAGAAGCTTCATCTGAAGTTCCAGTGAAAGTTTTGTGTCTGTACCCCAAAAAATGCACCCCCTGCAGCCACAGAAAGGAGCGAATGTGCACAAGCACCCCACACACACACACGAGGATTTCTCTCTCTCTCTCTCTCTCTCTCTCCCTGGCCGGGCCGCACATCAGCTGATTCCTCCAGTACTCAATCCTGACTGATTGGCCAGAAGAAAACCCAGCTTGCCCACCGATTGGCCGGGGGAGGAGAATGCTGCTTACTGACGGTTATGCTGCTTACTGACGGCCGAATTTGCCGAATTTATTCGCGAACTCCCGAACTCGCTGAATTCGCCCCCCCGGTTGCCCGCCAGTTTTGAGTTCGGATCCGTCCGAACAGAAAAGCACCGAATCAGGGGAAATTCGGTTGATTTTCAGTTCAGGCCGAACCGAATTGACAGCCCTACTCCCACCTATGGCAAAGGACACTCTAGAACATTCCTCCAAAACTCCATGGTTTTCATAGAGTTTTTAAGTGATGTGTTGGAGTGTCCCCATCAGGTTTACCCTGGAAGGGACATTATTGCATGCATGTTCTGCATGCTTGCAAAATCGCACCCCCCCAAATCTCCCACCTATGGCAAGAGGTGGTAAGCTCTCCTTCCCTGGAGGCTTGTAAGCAGAGGCTAGATGGCCATGTGTCAGCAATGGTGTTTCTATGACCTTAGGCCAATCATGAGAGGGAGGGCATCTTGGCCATCTTCTGGGCATGGAGTAGGGGTCATTGGGGGTGTGAAGGGAGGCAGTTGTAAAACTCCTGCATTGTGCAGGGGGTTGGACTAGATGACCCTGGTGGTCCCTTCCAACTCTATTATTCTATGATTATAAGAGAGGACCTGGCACCCCTATTCAGAGTAAATTTGAGAATATGCTAGGGGCTACCAGCACTAGACTAATTTTTAGGGTTGTGCATATTGATAAACCCAAACCAAAAATAAACCTGAAAGTAGCTGTACATTTTGCGATTTGGGTTTACCAGATACCAAAATCTGGGGATAAAGCTGAAGCCAAATAGGTGATCCCGAAAAAGCTGAATAGATTCTCAATATTTTGGGTTCAGCTATTCGCCTTTTTCTCCCCTTTTTCTTTCTTTTTTGACTGGTTTTTTTAGGGCCGGATAGTTGGGGTGGGGGGGCTTTTGAGATATGGTTATTTAAAAGACGAGGCTCACCCAGTCCTGTTTGGAGGGATATATCCTCCAACTAAAAGAGACGGCTTCAACAGCCACCCACCAGGCTTCCAAAGGATATTTCTTCATCCATGTGGATGAGCAATCTCCATCAGACAGCCCCCATGGTCATGACTTCAGCCAGCTCCAATATCACCCCCCCCCATGAAAATCTGCTTTCCAAAAGTAGGTTGCCCTGAGTAGGGGCTTCGTTTCGTCACACTGTAACCATCTCTTGGAATCAGATTTTTTATGACCACAATAAAGGACTACTCACAGGATGTCATTTGCCACCAAAAGGAATGTTTTCTGTGCCTTACTTCTCTTGCATTTAAGCCTTTTTCCTCCATTTGGAAGCTCATTTGAATGGACATCATGCAAAGTGACCTAGAAACGAAGGCAGACCCCAGACTTTGAGGTGCCAGCCAGGAAATTGGCTCTTTCCGTTAGTCCTCGGCAACGTTAAACTTTTGAACCTGAAAACTGATGGACAGCTCAGCTCGTAAATGCCTGGAGGATGGGAGTGACCCCTTTGTGTGTCCATAAAATTGGAATCCCTGTCCCAAAGTTCATCAAACTTTGGTGACCATCTGAGTTCCTTGTAGCCACACTGCAAATTTGGGGGAGTCTACCTCCAACAATGCCCCTCCAGGAACTTCAAAAATCCCCATAGACTATAATGGACCCGAATTTTTCAGGAAACCCGAAAATAAGCCAAATATCTATATTTACCAGTATTGGTATTTGGCTTATTTTGAGTTTACTGGAAAAAACCAGGCACAATAAACCCAAACCCAAAATTTACACACGCACACATTTTTTTTTTGCACAACCCCACTAATTCTTTTTTAGTGTGGTTGTCTCATTTTGGAAATATGCAACTTTAAGTTTTAAAAGGGTCCCTATCCCCTCACCCACAGTACTCTGAAACAATCCTGGAATATTGAACATTCAAGCTCAGTATTAGGAATAGGACTGCAGTAAAAGAAACTGGCCAGGAGACATTTGCATAAAAGGAACAGGGTTGTACTTCATGGCACTCTTTATTGTATTACTATTTTGTTTGTACTGTATTGTTGTCTAGTTTTTGTAGTTGCTGCATTTTTAGAGTATATCATATACTATTTTCTTAATTGCATTTTTCCCCTTATGTCGGCCTTGAGTCTCAGCAAGTAAAGAGAACAATTAATCAAGTAAACAAACACATAAATGCATCTCTCTTTGGCTAGTCAGCTTTCAATGCCATAAAGAACCAGCAGTATGTCAGCTGGCGGGAGAGGGAGGTGGGGGATCATGCAGGGATGCATCATGAACACCATTACATTACTTCTGGTGGTAAAATCCAGAAGTGGCATGGGGTAGCTCTAGGAATGACCAGAAACTCTATGGTAAAACCGTGGATTCCTAGAGCTACCTCATTTCACTTCTAAGTTTTCTCCTAAAGTGATGTCATGTGCATGCAATGCCAACTTTTTTTTTTAATTCTCCAAGTGGCAGCTAGCAATGCAGGCTGCCAGTGGGAGAGCTTTCTGCCATAGCAGGAGGCTTGGAAAACCGAATTTCATTATTTTGACACACAAGGATCACTGGACTTAGATGAATGTAACTCTGTTTAGGATTGCACTGAAAGGTCATTAGAGGTCTTCCGTGTTTTCTAAAGATTATAACAGACTATAATAGACTTCCTATCAGGAAGCCCCATGGAGTATTCTCTTACAGAACAATCCTAAGAAAACGAACACCCTTCTAAACTCGGTTAATTCAATGGATTAGAAGGGTGCTACTCTGTTTAGGATCTCACTGTTAATTATGAGCAGTGAATTGGAATTATCTTTTTATTTCATTAGCTATTTATACCCACTTTTCACCCTGGAACCCAAATCAGCTAACAACATTTTCCCCACCTGCATTTTATCCTCACAACAACCCTGTGAAGTAGGCCAGGCCTAGAGAGAGTGACAAGCCCAACGTTACCCAACAAGATTGGGAATTTGGGCCTGTGTCTCCTAGATCCTAGACTGACACTCTTGCCACTACACCAATGGTAGCACCATTCTCACCACTAACTACTAATCTCAAGACTGAAGAAGGGCACAATGTGCCTGAATAAGCAAGATGCACCTGAGCATATCCTACAGTCCTCAGATCTCTGTATTTGTGCGGATGGCAACCCATGTTGATAGGATAGCCCCCTCTTGTTGGGGAAATTCCTGAAGATTTGGGGGTAGAGACTGGGGAGCTCAGGGTTTGGAGAGGGGAGTGGGAAATCAGTGAGGAATAATGCTATAGAGTCCACCATCCCCCGAAACAATTTTTATATTGGCATGGGACAAGGGAGACTGGGAGACTGAGGAGCACAGAGGAATCAGCACTGAATTAGTTCAATCAGCCATCTTTTTCTGTTATGAGCTGTGGCAGAGGAAAGTACTCCCTTGTGTTTGCAAAGCTCCATCTGTCTTCGCTTCCTCAAACAGCTTGTGCCAATCTTCTTGTTTTTTTTAAAAAAAAGAGTGGCTGAAAATTCAAGTTTTGCTGTTGTCCATTCCACAGGCAAGGCTTGCCTGAAGAGAATTATATTAATCAGCCCAGAGGATGTGATGTGATGTTGCAGCTTCTTAGGAAAACTTTAACACCCCTCTAATATTGAGCTAAACATGAGCACCTTTGTTTCCACTGAAGGCAGCAGCACATACCGTTTGATTCCTTGAAGCTAGCTCTTTAAATTTTTATTAGTGCTCATGTGCTCTTGTTGAACAACCTCCATTCATCTAATTGAGGGATGGTGCTGGGGTGATACTTTGCTGGGGGGAGGCATAGGATCTGTGGAAACAGGAGTAAATGCACACCAATTATTTCTTAAAAGAAATATTCTCCGAGCACTCTGTTTAGTGCTGAAGAAAAAGTCACCAAACAGCGTACAGATTTAGATTTCTTCAGTCTGCCCCAGCAACAATTCAAAACCAAAGCAAAGATTTAATTTACCATCTGAGGATGCATGAACTGATAAATACTGACCCATTTGTTTAATTTTATTCATGGTGCAAAATAATCTTTGTTGAATACCCCAGTGTGGTGTAGTGTAAGGCTAGGATCCAGAGTTTTGTTTTTGTTCTTTCTTTTCTTTTCTTTTCTTGGGTTTTTTTGTTTGTTTTTGCTTTCAAACTGCAGCTGACTTACAGTGACCCCATAGGGTTTTCAAGGCAAGACACATTCAGAGGTGGTTTGCCATTGCATTGTGACCCTGTGTTTGCTTGGTGGTCTCCTATGCAAATACTAACCAGGGCCAACCTTGCTTAGCTTCCAAGATATGATGAGATTTTGCAGGGCAGGATCTGGCATACCAGCATTACGTGGGTTGTGCCCCCCCAAAAAAATTCGGTACATTTTGGGTTTGGGTTTATTGGGCCTGATTTTTTTGGTAAACCCAGAAAAAGTCAAATACCCATACTGGTAAAGTATTCGGCTTTATCTCTGGGTTTACCAAAAAAATTCAAGCCCATTTTACTTTATGGGGATTTTTCGAAGCTCCTGTGGGGGCATTTTTGGAGGTAGAGTTCCCACATGTTCAGGGTAGCTTCAAGGGACTCTTCTTGCATGAACCCCAAAGTTTGGTGAAGATTGGGTCTGGGGGTCCAATTTTATGGGGTCCTGAAAGGGTCACCCCCTCCTCCATAGAAAAGCATTGTAAACTTTACCATTCTTTTCTGTGGAGGAGGGGGTGACCACTTCAGGAGCCCATAAAATTGGACCCCCCTTGATCCAATCTTAATCAACCTTTGGGGTTCATGCAAGGGGAGTCCCTTGAAGCTACCCTGAACATTTGGGAACTCTACTTCCAAAAATGCCTCCTCCAGAGCTCATTAAAAAATTCCCATAGGAAAAACATGGAGAAAGCCGAAGCCATAAAAAGCCAAATACCTATCCAGCTTTGGCTTTATTCCCAGTTTCAATATTTGGGTTAAATTAAACCCAAAAGAAGCCGAAAAGGTCTTTTTTGGGTTTATTTTTGGTTTGGGTTTATCAATATGCACAGCCCTAACGAACATTCCAGTTGCTACTCTACCAAGAAGGTCACAGTATGGATTTGGGGAGAGGCAGGACCTCAGTGGCAGTATAATGCCATAGCTGAGAACTGATCTCTCATCTGGAGAGCAGTTGTAATTCCAGGTGATCTCCAGCCTCCACCTGGAGGTTGTCAACCCTAGGTCACAGTGTGACCCAGGGGGGCTGTTAGTTTCTCTCAATATAACCTATCTCACAGGCTTGTTGTGAGGCTAAATGGAGGAAGGAGAACCATGTATGAAACCCTGAGGTATTTGGGGGATTAATGTCGTAGGTGTGCTGCTCTTGCTTTCTTAGAACGAAGAGAGCTTGGTCTGGCTCCTCACTGGGTTATCCCGACAGTGGCCTAGAAGGAGCACATGACAAGTAGCAGAATCCTCCTCCCTTCCATCATCAATTCTATGAGTTTAATTCACCTCAACTATTAATTTATTATTGCACTACTTTTAAGACTCACCCTGGAGTTTTGGACCCATGGAATTTTCCATTGTTATTCTTAATGATATATTTAAAAATAGCAAAATATTCAATAGCAATATACAAGATAAGTACTTGCCAGTGGAGAAGTTCAAGTATGATAGGTTGCCCCCCACCAGCGTGCTTTATTCACAGGTGAAAAAAGGGGGATTTCATCATTCAAACTTGCAGTGTGCCATCCTATCTGTTGCAATGTCTTGAATAAGCTTGTCATGAATGTGTTTTAATTAATGATTTGAAATATAGGACTGCACAATTATAGCATAGTTAGTGTGTGGGTCTAGAGAAAAAGAGCATAGAAAGGCATAATTATATTCAACAGCTCAGTTGGAATAGCACAGGTTAAAAAAAAGCCCTGCTGGTCTTTCAGGGTTTTTCTCCCCTCTGTCCAATTATCATTACTATTCCACTTTCTTGCATGGTTTGTAAAAGGTTAGGTGCCTGGACTTCAGGTTTTATGAAGCTCCCTATGCTTCTGGTTTTTTGTTTTTTTTAAAGCTGAGTTTAAATGACTTTTTCATTGATGCCTTTCATTGAAGGCTAGTATATTTAGCTTTGTTTGGAAATCAAGTAGAAATTGTGAGGGAGGTTAAGAAAAAATGTCGTATAATTCAGAAAGAATTGTGTGTGTTTTTCAGTCAAATCTCAATAGACTCATGGCGACTCTAGGGTTTTCTAGGCAAGAGACATTCAGAAGAGCGTTGCCATTGCCTTGTGACTGAATAACTACATCTGCCCATCCGCAACTGGGCTTAGGGGAAAATGATTTTGTTTCATTGGGCATCAGTGCCAAGCAGACCCATTTCCTTTTGGAAACAAAAAAATTGAGAACTGTCAGGAAAGGGAAGACCTTGGAACTGCTGAATAGGAAGATGCATTAAGATTTAGGTTTGTTCTCCTGTGGGACGAAAACAAAGGTAGCATTTCCCACTAGGGTTTCCAGGTCCCACTTCACCACCGGTGGAAGGTTTTGGGGGCAGAGCCTGAGGTGGGCAGGGTTTGGGGAGGGGAGAGACTTGAATGCCATAGAGTCCAATTGCCAAAGCGGCCATTTTCTTCAGGTGAACTGATCTCTATCGGTTGGATAGCAGGAGATCTCTGGCTAATACCTGGAGGTTGGCAACCCTATTTCCCACTGTGACAGGGAAGTGCTTGCATAGGGAATGTTAGGAAGAACTCTCGGTTTTACAATTTAGTAAATCACATAATAAATATAGAAATAAGGTCAACATGCAGGAGAAGATGAAGTATCTTCCCTTTTGCTTTCATTCTTAAACCAGTCCTCCGCAATCTAGATCATCTTGAAATTAGAAGAGGGAGAATTAACTGATATGGACCCCATGGTGATGTAGCTAACACAATCCATGCCCAGATGCTATCAAGTGTGTCTGGCTATCAGGGAAAATATCTCAGCCTCTCTTACATTTTGTGAAAGGTTTAGAGTCTTCAGGGCATGCCTGTAGTGATAGCTTGTAGCTGTTGTAGCACTTTCTTGACAGTGTGTGCTTCAGAAAGAGAGAGCACTTCACTCCTAAAGCTCTGCTTATCGATAGTGTATGGATGGCACAGCTGCCACTTAATGTACTATGGCCGTACAGCAGCAAACATAAGTAGCGCCTTTCTATATAGCCTTTAGTATGGCTGTGGGTTTGTTTTTCTTCACTGTTGTGCTGATGGCTTTCAGAAGAACATCCAGGCATGTTTATTTGGGTAGGCATTGTATTTCTGTACCACTTTCTACTCAAATATTCTCAAAACAGTTAACAATTTTAATCAGGTCAAGGTTGGTCTTGGATCTAGAAGATGCAGGCTCAAATCCCCACTCTGCGGTGAAAGCTTGAAAGGCAATGTGGTTCAGTGACACTTTCTCTTTCATCCTAACCTACTTCACGGGGCTGTTGTTCTGAGGATAAAGTGGAGGAGAGGAGAATGATGTAAACTTCATTGGGCCCCCATTGGAAAGAAAAGAGGGGCATAAACGTCTAAACAAATTAATAATAAAAGTGGAGGAGGGGCCTGACTCTGGTTCGTGGCATGATGGAGGGGTAACTGACTGTCCCTCCGTTGGCTCCCTCCATGGAAATGTAAAGCTAGAGGGAAATGGCTGGAGCTGGTTTCAGGCATGATAGAGGATTGTTTTGCTGCTGCCTCTTTCTGGTGGCCTCTTTCTGGTGGCCCCTGAAATGGCATCTGGAAGCCAGAGCCCCTGCACTGAAACAACACCCAGCTGGATGGAGGCAAAAATATCAGACTTGCTGTGTCTCATGTGGTGTAGTTGTTAGGTCAGAAGATTTAACTTCTCAAAGTGAACAAATTACAATGGTGATTAATCAGTGAGTATGACATAACTCAAAAATTGTTTTTACTGGGTCCCAAACTTGGCAGATCTTGTTTCTTAGCCCCTTTTCTTGAGAGTTTTTCATTTACTGATATTTCACGTAATGTGCACCCAGACAGCGGGCCAAACAGGAAACGTTTACTCCTAGCACTATGCCAGTACTCTTCTTAAGAGAGTGCAAGTGGCAGGGTTTCCCGTCCCCATTTAATTCTCCTTCTGCCAAGCCATGTCCATGTGCAGGGCTTCCGGAGAACTAAATAGGAAAATGTATTCCAAAATGAGATAGCATTGCTGTGTAGGAAAGAATGCTGTGCACACTGTTAGATGGATCAATCAAGGCAATTCCGGTGGAATGGTTGGGGGCTTCAGCTGAAGAAATGATCAGACATGGCTGGGTTTGTGAAGCATGGCTTGCTTCCCTTTTGTATGCATATACTTTCATAGAACACTATAAAAAAGAAACAGGACAATAACTTTACAGCGTAAGAAGTGCCCTGCTTGATGAGACCAGTGGTTCATCTGGTCCAGCATCCTATCTCACTCAGTGGTCAGTTAGTTACTCTTGAGGGCCAATAACAGGCCACAGAGGCCAAGACCTTCCCCTGATGTTGCCTCCTGGCACTGATTGAATATCAGGTTTAGCGCTTCTGAATGAGGAGGTTCCTTTTAGTCACCATGGCTAATAGCTGCTGATAGACTTAGCTTCCATGACTCTGTCTTATCCTCTTTTAAAGCCATTTATGTCTGTGGCCATCACTACATCCTCTGGCAGTGAATTCCACATTTAAATCACACTTGAAGTAGTATTTCCTTTTGTCCATCCTGAATCTACTGCCCATCAACTTCATTGGATGCCCTCGAGTTCTAGTATTTGGGGAGAAGGACAAAAAGTTCTCTTTGTCAACTCTCTCCACCCTTGCATAATTTTACAAACCTTTGTCATGTCCCTAGGGTTGCCAACCTCCAGGTACTAGCTGGTAGGGCTGTCAAAAAAAAAATTGGTACAGTTCGGATTCGGCCGAATTTGACCCTTGTGGGGTCGGTACGTGCCGAAGTCCGAACTCCCCCGCTTCGGATCCCCGGTAATTCGGGGGGATCCGGAGTTCGGGGGAAAATTCGGCCAAAGCTCGCCTTCAGGGATTCCCTGAAGGCGCGCGGGGGCCCTTTAAACTGATCTGAGCCTCCCAGCTGGGAGGCGCAGATGAGTTTAAAGGGCAGCCCGCCTCCCTTCAGCGGGCTCCCGTGAAGGGGGGCGGGCTGTCATTTAAACTCATCTGTGCCTCCCGGCCGGGAGGCGCAGATGAGTTTAAAGGGCAGCCCGCCCCCCTTCAGCGGAGCCCGCTGAAGGGAGGCGGGCTTTCATTTAAACTCATCTGTGCCTCCCGGCCGGGAGGGGCAGATGAGTTTAAATGACAGCCCGCCCCCCTTCATGGGAGCCCGCTGAAGGGAGGCGGGCTGTCATTTAAACTCAGCTGTGCCTCCCGGCCGGGAGGCACAGATGAGTTTAAATGACAGCCCGCCCCCCCTTCACGGGAGCCCGCTGAAGGGAGGCGGGCTGTCATTTAAACTCAACTGTGCCTCCCGGCCGGGAGGCACAGATGAGTTTAAATGACAGCCCGCCTCCCTTCAGCGGGCTCCCGTGAAGGGGGGTGGGCTGTCATTTAAACTCATCTGTGCCTCCCGGCCGGGAGGCACAGATGAGTTTAAATGACAGCCCGCCTCCCTTCAGGGGAGCCCGCTGAAGGGAGGCGGGCTGCTTTTTAAACTGATCTGAGCCTCCCAGCTGGGAGGCGCAGATCAGTTTAAAGGGCAGCCCGCGCCTTTCAGCGGACTCCCCAGAAGGGGGGGCCGAATTGGCCGAATTTATTCGTGAACTCCCTAACTCGCTGAATTCGGCCCCCCCGGTTGCCCGCCAGATTTGAGTTCGGATCCGTCCGAACTGAAAATCACCGAATCAGGGGAAATTCGGTTGATTTTCAGTTCGGACTGAACCGAATTGACAGCCCTACTAGCTAGAGATCTCCTGCTATTACAACTGACCTCCAGCTGATAGAGATCTGTTCACCTGGAGAAAACGGCTGCTTTGGCAATTGGACTCTATGACATTGAAGTCCCATTCCTCCCCAAACCCTGCCCTCCTCAAGCTCCACCCCAAAAACCTCCTGCCAGTGCCGAAGAGGACCTGGGAACCCTACATGTTTCCCTTAGCCATTTCTTGTGAAAAGAAAGACTAAACTGAAAAGTCCCAGACTCTTCAGCCTTTCCTCACAGGAAAGGTGCACTAGCCTAATCATCTTGGTTGCCCTCATGCAAACTTCTTCGAGCTCTGCAATGCCCTTTTTGAGATATGGTGACCAAAAATGCCACAGTATTCCAAACGAGGCTGCACCATAGATTTATTGAGAGGCATTATAATATTGACTGTTTTATTTCCTAATAATCTCTAGCATAGAGTTTGCTTTTTTTCACAACTGCAACTCACTGGATTGGCATTTTCGTTCAGCTATCCACTGCAACCCAAGGTTTCTCTCAGTCTCGGCAAGTTCAGACCCCGACATATTTGCTCCCTTTGACATACACAACAAGCTGGGAGAGATGGGGCATAAGAACGATTTTCCAGAACCAAAAAGCAGACTTTTCACAAAAGAACCTTGTAGTCACTGGTTGTTTGTCTTTCCATTGGGATATTTTGGCCCAAGTAACAGGAGGGACATCTCAGTAATATAATGCATGATTTCCATACAGAAAGTTCTCCTATGTTTACATCTCCAATTAAAGGGAATCTCAAGTAGCAGCACTGGGAAACACCCTATCCTGAGTCCTCGGAGAATCACAGCCAGTTAGATGTGACATTAATGAACCCATTGGACCAATACAGTGCAATCTTAAGAAGAGTTACACCATTCTAAGTCAATTGGCTGGGTATAATTCTGTTCAAGATTGCACTTCAGTCTGATAAAGTTGCTTCATAGGTATGTTGTATTCTTTTCTCCTTCAGTTCCAAGTGGGAAACACTGATTGTGAGACAGGATATGTTACAGCCTTCTTCATCAGATTTTGCCAAATTTGAATGCAGGGGATGAATACAACTGCAGCTTTAGCCAAAGGTAGAGAGAATTTATTTATTTATTTTTGCACATTGTTGATATGTGATCTTATCAGCACACAGCTTTTTTTCCTCTGTACAATAAATCCTTGTAAGTCCACAGTACAGAAAACTGACAGTACAGAAAGTAATATTTATGCTTGCTACAAGTCTTTGAGCAATGTATATTGTACATTACAATGGCTGCCTAATAGGGCCATAATCATTACAGACTGCTTAATTTTCTTCTGGACAGTGGGCAGCAGTTGGTGGTATGGGGAAAATGATAATAAGAATGCTCTCCCTTAAATGCTAGTTAACTTTTAATGTTCCAAGCAGATATAATATTTTCTCTGCTATGCACTGGGGAACTTTAAAAAATATATAGATACAGAAGGGCTTTTGGGTTCATCTAGTTTTTATATATATATATATAAAGACTTCTCATGCCTTACCATATATATAAAGACTTCTCATGCCTTACCATGGCAAGACATCTCTCCAGGGGTTCTGTTTTAGTACTTTGTTCTTCTATAATATTTCCCCACTTTTTTATTTCTAATTTTCACTTCATTGCTTCAACATGTAACGACGTCTCATTTACTTTTCTTGGTTAAATTATTCCATTGCCCGATTGACCTTAAGATTAAGTATTTTTTTTACTAATGTTTAATGCGAATTTTCCCTTTCTTACCTGCAAGCCATTACACCCTTTAAGTACCCAATAATTCCTCACCACCTTTAATGTTAGTATGCTTAGATATTTATAGGCAGTGATGGCCTCTGTCTCTTGTCATCCATTTGTGAAAGTAAAATGGGGAAATCCCGAAGTCGTATGTTGCATGGAAGAAATGTGTAAAATCAAATTTATATCACGATTCGGCTGTAACCTTGTATCTTTGTATCATTATGCTTTGCTCTGTAAATAGCTCTGCGAATTGGCTAAAATGAAGATCTCCAACCCCCCATAAAATATTGATATAACCTAATATTTGGGTCACTGATTTTGATTTTGTTTTTAAAGCTGAGGTAATACTTGGCTTTTTATCTGTGTGTGTGTGTGTGTGTGTGTAAAGTGCCTTCAAGTCACAGCCAACTTCGGCGACACCTTTTTGGGGGGTTTTCATGGCAAGAGACTAATACAGGTGGTTTGCCAGTGTTTTCCTCTGCACAGCAACCCTGGTATCCCTTTGTGGTCCCCCATCCAAATACTAACTAAATACTAACCAAATACTAACCCTCTTGGCTACCACAGAGGATCTGGACAGCAACAGTGATTGTGTGTGCTCACCTGTTGTTTCCCCCCAGAATGCTGGCTAGGGTTGCCAACCTCCAGGTACTCAATATAAACAAAACAAAAGCACTCCCGTGCCTATACCATATGGTTTGGAAATTAGCACGGATGAAAGGTACACAAATGCACAGAGCCAAGTAGCAAAAATGCAAATGTTAATAAGTGCAAAACATCAAAGACAGCAGTGTGAGACAAATAGACCTAACAGCAGTGACTACACAATGTACACTAACAGCAGTGACTACACAATGTACAATATATACATGGATTATAGAATAACCAGGCAAAAAAGTCCTCTTTGATAGACTTAAGAAGAGGACTTTTTTGCCTGGTTATTCTATAATCCATGTATATATTGTACATTGTGTAGTCACTGCTGTTAGGTCTATTTGTCTCACACTGCTGTCTTTGATGTTTTGCACTTATTAACATTTGCATTTTTGCTACTTGGCTCTGTGCATTTGTGTACCTTTCACCCGTGCGAATTTCCAAACCTCCAGGTACTAGCTGGAAATCTCCTGCTATTACAACTGATCTCCAGCCAATAGAGATCAGTTCACCTGGAGAAAATGGCCGCTTTGGCAATTAGACTCTAAGGCATTGAAATCCCTCCCCTCCCCAAACCCCACCCTCCTCAGGCTCTGCCCCAAAAATGGCCAGGTATTTCCCAACCCGGAGCTGGCCACCCTACTGCTGACAGCCTGGCCCAAGCTGAGCAGTCCTGCTCATGTCATATTTGGCTGACTGTGGCCCAGAGGAAGGTGATGGGTAAGCCTACGTCTCTTGTGAGTGGCTAAATCTGAGCCAAGTGGCACCTGTGGTGTTGCCAGCACAACGAGATTGTGTTTGGCTTGATCCTGACCACCATCAGCCCTTCAAAGAGGCCTGGCAGGAGCTTTCCCATTAGATGAAAGGGCCACATTAGATGAGAGGGCTACATGAGGTGTGGACGCTAATCTGGTGAACCGGGTTGGTTTCTCCACTCCTACACCTGGTTCTCCAGATTAGAGTCTACTGCTCCGAGTCCAAACCACCACTCTTGACTACTACACCACGCTGGCTCTATTCTAAACTCCATCCCTCTCCCTTTCTTTGGCTCATTTAACTACATGCTAGCTAAGTGTTTATGCTAAACCACTAGAACTATTTCATACAGGAAAATTTCAACTGTAGGGTAGCTGAATTTCAGGGTTGGGCAATTCCTGGAGATTTGGGGATAGAGCCTGGGGGTGGAGTTTGGGGAGGGGAGAGTCTTCAGCGGGGCATAATGCCATAGAATCCACCTTCCAAAGCTGCCGTAGCAATAGAAAAGTAAATAGGGGCCTTTTCTTTGGTCCTTATAAATTTTATAGAATTTAAAGATTTCTGATATAGAGCCAGAAATATTCACTGGAGAACATCAAGTATACAGCATAGCTCAGAACCTATTGTACTCCTGTATTCAATTCTGAGAGACCTCATTCAGGAATGATGCCAAAAACAGTCAAGGAGGAGAACTACAAGCGGGTGAATTTGCAGAGGGCAATTGGGCTGGATGGCATTGGCCTGAGCTTATTGCTAGCCAGCAGCAATGCACCTTTCCCATGCACTCTAGGCTGTTTTTTTTTTCCCACTGCCAAATAATGCTTTCAGGTAAGAATGCAGCCTTCCTTCCACCATTAGTAGGATTGCCAGGTCCCTCTTCACCACCGGTGGGAGGTTTGTGGGGTGGAGCTTAAGGAGGGTGGGGTTTGGGGATGGGAGGGACTTCAGTGCCATAAAGTCCAATTGCCAAGGCAGCCATTTTCTCCAGGTTAACTGATCTCTATCGGCTGGAGATCAGTTGTAATAGCAGGAGATCTCCGGTTAGTACCTGGAGGCTGGCAACCCTAGCCATTAGCTGCAGCTCGGTAGTGGAAGTGGAACTTCCAGCATGTTTCACCACTGTCCATATCTATCAAAGCAAGGTTGAGAAGCCATGGTTTGCAATTACAAGACTTAGCAAACATCAATGAAGATCACCTATGAACAGCTTTAAAAAGAAAAAAAAGTCCATCAGAAAATGATAGTTTTAGCTTATTGTTAGAATTGATGTTATCAGCTTATATTGAGGTATTAAAAAGTATCTGATTAATTATTATCTATCAAGTGTTTTTCAATATCTTGCACAATTTAGCACTCTATAAGAGAATAGTAAACTTTTTAAAGGGCATTATAAAGACTTAGTTTCAGATTTTAAAGGGTGAGATTAAAGTTGATATATGAATGTATTAATTTGTTAAAGCCTGAACACAGGCATGTGTTTGTTTTCCTCTCTTTTTTCCCTTTTTGGTTTTGTATCCTATATATAAAATAAAAATTATTTTTTAAAAAAAGAAGAAAAAAGAAAAAAGAAGTTGTCAAAAAAGACTTTCAAGAAACCACTGTAAAAATAATGATTAGGAATGGTTTACAGAGGTTGCATCCTACCTCAGGAATAAGGTAGGATAACCAATTGTGTCTTTTCTAGGTGAACTGCCAGAATTATGGTTTGTATGACATAGGGCATGTGTTGCTTCTTCACATAACACTTTTTAACACAGTACATGCAAGCAGTGTTCTTCAGTGGTTGAAAAAGTTACCTGTGGAATGACTGCAAACAGTCTACTGAATCTGCTGTAAAATTCTGTGAATCTCGAGAAATTCAACGCTTGATTGTAGACAAGGTTTCTAGTTGTTCGTTCTTGTTTCGTAAAGGTCTGTTTACTCAGCAATAAATGTTGTGTTGAAGTTATTACTGTTTAACCACGGGAAGAATGAGAAACTTACCAAGACCACAGACTCTACTACTAATGGATGAAAATAACACTTTTTTTCAATATTGGAGAATCAGCTGTCTTGTTTTAAGATTACCACACTATGTTGCTTTTGTTAGGAGGCGTAGAATACTTTTGACAGGACTCCAGTCAATCTTGCTGCTTCACCATTATTATTAAATGACTGAATTTTTGAAGCATGAATTTTAGAATCTCTGTTAAGTGGCATAGTTATGAACAACAGGGCTGTTTACTGGGAATCTTTCTTGTAATCTGTCCTCTAACCTGGCAGTACAATTTAATGTCTTCTGGTTGAAAGGGTTCATCATCTTTACATTCATTCCTCTGTAAGCAGCAGGGGATAAACCTTTTTATTTCTCTATGTTGCTTCAAAACAGGCAATTCTTCATGCTAATCCATTTAAATATATACAAATTTAAATTGCCCATTGTCTAGCATTGAGGGTGTTCTTAATAAAAAGACTACATAAATAAAACATTGGTTAATTGGCAAAAAGGGCCCCTTCTGGATCAGTACAAACAAGCTATTTGACCACATGTTGTTACAAGGCACTCATTCGATTTGGTTCCATTCTAAACTCCATCCCTCTCCCTTTCTTTGGCTCATTTAACCACCTGCTAGCTAAGTGTTTTTGCTAAACAGCTAGAACCATTTCATACAGGAAAACACCAAATGTAGGGTTGCTGACTCCAGGTTGGGAAATTCCCGAAGATTTGGGGATAGAGCCTGGGAGTGGAGTTGGGGAGGGGAGAGACATCAGTGGGGTATAATGCCATAGAGTCCACCTTCCAAAGCTGCCATTTTTTCAAGGAAACTGATCTCTGTAGTCTGGAGATGAGTTGCAGTTCTGGAAAGTTTCCAAGTGTTGTCCTTACAGAAAGTTTTCATTTTCGCTCATTGTAGCAAGCTGCCTTTGTTTGCTGCTTTAACAATACTGGACAAATGTGCATAGGAACATAAAAGATCCCCAGAGGCTCAGGTAAGCTACTTTTCTGTGGTGAAAGAACCATAGAACCATAGATGTCTCACAACTGATGAGTATCCTGCTTGAGAGCCAGTGTGGTGTAGTGGTTAAGAGTGGTGGTTTGGAGCTGTGGACTCTGATCTGGAGAACTGGGTTTGATTCCTCACTCCTCCACATGAGCGGTGGAGGCTAATCTGGTGAATTAGATTTGTTTTCCCACTCCTACACACAAAGCATCTTGGCCATCTTCTGGTCACTAGGGGTGTGGAGGGGGGAGGTAGTTGTGAATTTCCTGCATTGTACAGGGGGTTGGACTTGATGGCCCTGGTGGTCCCTTCCAACTCTATGATTCTATGATTCTATGCCAGCTGGGTGACCTTGAGCAAGTTACAACTCTGTTAGAGCTCTCTCAGCCCCACCTACCTCACAAGGTGTCTGTTGTGGGGAGGGGAAGGGAAGGTGATTGTAAGCCGGTTTGAGTCTCCCTTAAGTGGTAGAGAAAGTCGGCATATAAAAACCAATTCTTCTTCTTCTTCTTCGAAAGATACTAATTGGAAAAATCATGGTTGCAGTGTTCACATGCTGCTGAACCATGGAGAAGCATCTCCGAGGTGGTTTGGTTAGTATGGTAAGGATTTTTCCAGGGCAGATGAATGAAGGCAAGCATAATGAAGACAACTATAGGTAGAAGTAGGTTTAGGACTGGTTCCATGACTATCTCACAATTTAATGTGAAGATAAAATAACCATATACGCTGTTCCAAACTCTTTGGCTAGAGAACGGAATACAGAAATGCCAGAATTCTATTGATGTGTCTTTCTTGATTCAGGAAGGCACAAGGCATCTCTCTAAAAATGTAACTCAAGTCAAGTTTATTTAAAACAGTCATAGACCAGAATATAACTGATTAAAGTAGTGCATTTAAATACAGTGTTGGATCCAGCCAACCTTTCAGTCTGTTTCACCTTGTTTTTCTCCTTACTACAGCCTTTGTTCCACATAGCTTTTGTATACATGATCCCAGCGCAGCTTTTTGGGATATTAAACGGAAACCCTCCTTCCTTTTTCACCAGCTGAAAAGCTGGTGTGTCCAACCCATCAGTATAAACAGACATCTCACAATACAGAATTTCATGTAATTCCTTATTAGTTCAAGCAACTATCTCTAATAAGGAAGCAAGCCCTGTATATATTGTGGTGTCATTTACTCAGTGACAACAAAAACCTATAAGTTAAAATATGTCTGTTGATGTTCTGTATTCTAGTACTGAGCAGTCTACAAAATTAATTTTCTTCACCTTTAATGAGACTCTGTTATGTGGTTTTGTGTGCATTATTGTATGTATTAGTCATAGCTTTACTGAGGGGAAATGCAGCATCAAATTTATTGTCACAGCAATTTTCTTTAAAGTATATTAAAAGATGAATTGGCAGATTTCTCATTCATTTGCAGAAGCCAATATTTTATGCAATATTGCCCTCTATGGGAGCACCAGATATATTCTGGATCAGCAAGAAGTTCTTCTTGTATATTATTTAGCTTTTGGTCATATTGTTCTGTTTGTGAAATTGCTTGTATTTTTAACAGCCTGCATGGAAAACAAGCCAATTGTGCTTTTATTTTTAACCTTCGTCTTCCAAAGGTATTTTGTTCAAAGCTAGCACCACAACACAGTAGCAATGCTGATAACAATTCATAAAACCCTTTGTATTTTTTGCAGTTTTAACAGGTGCTTGAATGACCTGTTTAGTGATAATTAAAAACTTAATTCCTAATAATTATTAAGGACTGTTATTTGCATTAATAGAATGAAAAATATATGACAACAACTGTAATTGGTCTTATTGTGTTGGATGCTACACTTCCCTTCCATTAAATGAACTGTTAGTGGAGCAGGTCTCTTCTGATGGAACAAAGCTTCTCCTCACATTGCAGAAGGGAGTTGGCACCGTTGCTTTTCAACCTGTTCATCAGTGACCTGGAGCTGGGGGTGAACAGTGATGTGGCCAAGTTTGCAGATGATACCAAATTATTTAGGGTGGCTAAAACAAAATCGTACTGTGAAGAGCTCCAAAAGGATCTCTCCAAACTGGAGGAGTGGGCATTAAAAAGGCAAATGCGATTCAATGTGAGAAAGTGTAAAGTGATGCATATTAGGGCAAAAAAAATCCCAACCACATATACACTGATGGGATTTGTGCTGGCCGTGAAGACCAAGAAAGGGATTTTGGGATGGTAGCGAATAGCTCAAAGAAGATGTCAACCCAGTGTGCAGCTGCTGTGAAAAAGGCAAATAACATGCTGGTCACAATTAGACAAGGAATAGAGAATAAAACTGCTGCTATCATACTGCCCTTGTACAAATCTATGGTGAGACCACACTTGGGATACTGTGTACAGTTCTGGTCACCACACCTAAAAATGGATGTTGCAGAGCTTGACAAGATGCAGAAAAGAGCAACCAAAGTTATCAGGAGGCTAGAGTAACTGCCCTATGAGGAGTGGTTGAAACGCTTAGGACTGTTTAGCTAAGGAAGAAGGTGGTTAAGGAGAGATATGATAGAGGTCTATAAAATTATGCATGGTATGGAGAGAGTGGACATAATACCAGAATGAGGGTTCATCTGCTGAAGCTGGAGGGTGAGAGATTCAAAACAGATAAACGGAGGTATTTCTTCACACAACGCATAGTTAAATTGTGGAACTCCCTGACCCAGGATGTGGCGATGGCTGCCAACTTGGAAGGCTTTAAGAGGGGAGTGGACATGTTCATGGAGGAGAGGGCTATCCATGGCTACTAGTCAAAATGAATACTAGTCATGATACATACCTATTCTCTCCAGGATCAGATGAGCATGCCTATTATACTAGGTGCATTGGAACACAGGCAGGATGCTGCTGCAGTCATCTTGTTTGTGGGCTTCCTAGAGGCACCTGGTTGGCCACTGTGTGAGCAGACTGCTGGACTTGATGGGCCTTGATCTGATCCAGCATTGCTTTTCTTATGTTCTTAGGATAGCCTTCCAAGGAGGCAATTCCACGTGTGAAAGGGTTACAAGTGCAATTGCTGCTTCCATCCAAGTAAATGGGACCATTATTGCAGATGAAAACTCGGTGTCAGCTTCTATTATCCCATTGTTGTTTAATTTTTAAAAAATATATAGACCTTTTTGTAATCAATAACCAAATAGTTGAAGAACATGAGTGAATAGCAGTGAGATTTCGAAAAAGAAAACTCTTTCATGCTCTGCGCTATGCATTTCATTTTATAAGGGTACATTCTGGAGGACATGCTATGATGAAAATACCTCAGTGACGATCATATTTGGGGTCCCCATTGGGAAGAATGGTGGGGTATAAATGAAATAAATAAATAAATAAATGTCTGTTTATCCACTGTTAACAGACTAGTTGATCAAAGATGAGATATTTTTAATATATGAATGGATTCATACATTACAAGGTCACTTTCCTCTTGTTACCAAGCATTACCCTTTTTGTCCTTTTAGCTGATGAATATAATGTCTGAGGAATAATTTCAACAGCACCATCTTAGAATCTGTCTCCAGTGTTCATGCACATTTATGGATAGGCCTGTTTTTAAAGAGCGCTTTCATTCTTTTTTTACATGGTGAATGCTTTGGGATCCCTCCCCTTGAATTTCAACTTAAATAGATTTAGGTCATTGTGTCCATTATTGCTTAGGGGAGAAATTAAGTCAGCCCTTGGAATAAGTGGCTTATACTAGAGTTCCCCAAAGAATATAGGCATTCAAAAGTTTCCAACGTTTGGGGTGATATGAATGGGAGGCTGTCACGATTGCGTCACGCAAGAATTCTCTGGCTTTGTTCTTGCGGCAGGGTTGAATTTAGCAGTATTAGTTGGAAGTAAAGCATGCAGATGGTGATTGATGGCTCTCCAGGAACACACATCAATGTAGAGATTTTATGTGGTTCATACTGCTTTCAATTTTTTTTCTTGCTTGTGTGTCAGGCCAGACAGCAGGATTTTGCTCTTCAAGAAATTTGCAAATTGATTCCACCCCCCACCCCGTTTCTCCTTGCCAAGCCTGCAATATTAGGTGACTTGCACACCACTTTGGACCCTTTTTTCAGAGGGCAAAGGTTCTCGCCTCCCTAGCCACTATGCTGAAAATCAATTTCTTACAGAGAGAGATCAAGAAAGAGAAAAGTTCCCTTAGAGTATGCAGTACATTATCTTAGAATGGTGGTAATTTCCAGAGGAGCAACGTACCTAAAAGAAGAGAGACTCTGTTAGAGAGCCTTAGTTGCAACGTTAAGATTTCCCATGCTGCCTAAGCATTAGCAAGAGGAATTCGTAAATGAGGTTTTTCCCCCCATTGGTCCAAAACAGACAGAAAATAAATGATGCTGAGAATCCTAATAGCAAAGATGAAACAAAATAGCACACAAGAAAGGATCAGTTTTCAGAGAGATGCTGCCTTAACAGGTTTCAAATAATGAAGTTTTTTTTCTTTTCTTTTTTGCTTCAAATTAGATTACCTAATAAAGCCACCCTTGTAAGAGCTGGTACGGAGAGAAATGATCAATATAGCACAATGGCAGCTTGATATCTGGGTTGCAAAGCAAGAAAAAAGGGAAAGATTAAATGCTTTTGTAGTTTCACCTTTGAAAAAATGCCTTTTGTAGTTTCACCTTTTCTTCGGAAGTGGCTGGGGGTATTTAAAGATCCTCCTCTGTGGATATGTTAAAGGAATCTCCCTTTGGCACTACTGTCTGTCTAATTAAGGCACTTTATATGCTCTCCGAGATGTTTGAATAACTT
Source organism: Euleptes europaea (assembly GCF_029931775.1). Lineage (NCBI taxonomy): Eukaryota > Metazoa > Chordata > Lepidosauria > Squamata > Sphaerodactylidae > Euleptes > Euleptes europaea. Next base: position 29,252,830 of record NC_079320.1, on the reverse strand, counting down.
AGGGGGAGCCAAAAAAAAAAAGTGTGAAAGAATCACTTAAGCTCTTAAACCAAGAGCTCACAATGTAAAGCAGCCTGTTTCTTAACCATCAAGGAGAAAGAAAATCCCCAGTCTGGTATTTGCACGCCATGACTTGGGTTACAGACTGCTGCTTTCTGATGTGAGGATTGGTTTGCCAAAAGCTGCTTTTGATTTCTGTTTATTAGAATCCGTGTGCCTTTAGGCAACTTCTGAGCCAAACTAGGCTTTGACTGTTTGGAACTTTTGTTCTCTTGCGTGAGCTTTCGACGGTTGGCTCTTCAAAGGACACATCTGAAGCGCTGCCATACTGCTTTACCCACTTGTAGAACAATGCACTGCAGTGATAGAGGCAATCTGTTTCTGTCTCTGTCGTTACTGTCTTTACTTACAAAGCTCTTTTGATTGACACACACAACTGATCAACATGTCAATGAATGATGTTATATTTTTGAGGCTTTCTTTTACGTTCTCTGTAATGCTATTGCAGGGTAGGAATGCCAGCCCCTTTCTCATTCGCTTTTCTCACGACTTATTTGTTTCATTCTCTGCCAGCTTTGTACCACTCCAGGGGTTGGATCCTGCCAGCTTTTACATTCAGGGCCAAACCAGATGTGACAGCATCCTCGTGGCCATCGCGAGGACACCATTGCCCTTTAAAAGTGATTTAATAAATGCTATGAGGGCCCAATACTGATTGGACCCACAGCAGAGTGCACTGCGGTGCTCTTGTCTGCCCTTCCCCCAGACCTTTTCAGGTGCTGAAACAGCCACAGGAGGATCCAGCCCTCGTGGCATCCTCATAGCTGCCATGAGGATGCTGTCAACATCTAGTTTGGCCCTCAATCTCATTCAGTTGCATTTCTTAAGTTATTACAGATCCTATTTCACATGGCTTTTGTTTGTGCAGGTCCATTTACTTCCAAATAAGGATGCCTAAAGTGGTAGGATTGAACCCCTTCAAAAGAAAGTTCCCTTCACAAATCATATAGGAAAACCACAATGTTGAAAGTGGTTTTTTTGTGTAATGTTGGAAAGGAAAATCTGAGGATATGCAAATTCTGGACAAGGTCCTGGGAGGTTTGTAAGGGAAGGTTTTGATTCTTGGGTATGACCTACCCATCAGAACAGATGTGCATCCTTTCAAGTCAATCCTCTTTGCCCAAGTTTGTGATAGTAATTAGCTTCTGTAGTTTAATGCATTTGCCTTGCTATGCAACTTGTACAGCTTATTTATTGCTGTTTTAAACTGAAGATTGTAAGGAGCCTTGAGGACTTCTAATGTGGAAAGGCAGGATATAATAAAAATAAATAAATAAACTTCAGTAGTATTTCTACATTAGTAGTAGTAGTAGTAGTAGCAGCAGCAGCAGCAGCAGCAGTAGTAGTAGTAGTAATACACTGCATCATAATTACATCTTCACAAAAGCCCAATGGGACAGAAGCAATGGTTATACATTGTGTGGCTTGTCATAACAGGACTACCTAAATTCTCATTATTGTGACAGGAAGTGGAGACACGCAAGGGTACATATAGTGCAGAAACTCTACGAGGGCTATGTGTCTTTAGTGTTAACAATTAATATCACTGTACAGCTATGGTGTATATAGTCTGAATGCAGAGGGACCAGATTTTGTATCTGGCACCTCCAGTTTGTTAAAAATAGTAACAGTTGATGAGACTGTGAAGCCACGCAAAGCTGCTGAAGGTCAGAGCGGACAATCCTGGGCTAATGTTCTGAGTTTGTAGAAAGCAGCTTTAAAAGTTCAAATTTTTCCCATAGTTAGGATTGCAGAGGCCTTGGTTCAAATTCCAACTCCTTAGGTAATATTGGGCCCGTCATTCTCTCTCTCTCTCTCTCCCTCCCTCCCCTCCTTTCTCATGTCGACCTACCTCATAGAGTTGTGCATATATAAAATGGAGCAGGGATAAACCCAAGGTTCACTGCCTTGGGTTTCTTGGAGAAAGGCAGAATAAAAAAAAATATGGCACACAAGATGACTTTGAGCAGAACTCTAAGACCCCTCTGAGAGCCCCTTCTTCAGCACCACACAGTTTAAGGGACCTGGCCCAGCCACCAGCTGTTTAGCACTGAAGGAAAGACGTTCTCCTCTCCCTTCAGTGCAGAACAGCTAAAGATAGTAGCCAGTCCCTTCAGCTGTTCCACATGAAGGAAGGAAGAGCCCCTCCCTTAAGTGCCAAACAGCTGAAGGGCAGGTCCGGTCCCTTCAGCTGTTATGAGCTGCATGGAAGTGACAGATGTAACTGTACAGGAGCAGCTTTCTCCCTCTCATTTCCCCAGGGCCTGTATATGGGATGGGGCAGGAAAGGCCATAGAGCCCAGCAGCCTCTTGCAGTCAGTGTCTTAAAGTACAGAAGACTTGGCACAACTGTTTTGAATCTTTGCTGACCACTACAATAGATAAAGATGTGAACCCAGGGATGCAGTTATAGTAGCATTTACCTGCTCCTAAGATTATATAGAGAAAAGATTTTGCATTTGTACCCCAGAGCCTTGAAAATTCACCACTTTATTTTTTGCATAGAATCTAACCCACTCCTAGTTTAATTGGAATGGAGCTTTGGACAAGGAAACGGTACAACTTTAGTCTTTCTGGACAAAATCCTGCCACAATAGACAGGGTAGCAAAAATTTTGCAACTGGCTATGAGGCTCCAAGAACTCAAACTTTGACTTTGTTTAGTCATAGTTTTGCACTCTATAGACTTTGTATTGCGAACATATGCCAATAAAGGTGTTGTTGTTGCATAGCATCGATAACTGGTCCAATTCTGCTGGTCATCATCCAGGTTCACTGCCTTGGGCAGCTTTACATATCACTTAAAACATAAAAGTGACACCTCCTAATTCACTTTGTAATGATACACTTAGATGGAGGGTGAAGATAGGATAATGGTGCCCACTCAAAGTGGTTTGTTGATTCTTGGAGAGGATGGGTCTGAATTTATTATTTGCTTCATTTGTTCAGATCAATGTAAAGCAACGTTTTATTTATGGAAATTTAAGGCAATCATGTTGGTAGCAATGCCAATGAAGTCAGTACTGCCCTTTTTGAAACATCAATATGTCTCAGTATGGAATTAAATCAATAATCACAATTTTGAAATTATAATGTCAATACAGTGGAGTGTGTACGAAAAAAGAAAAGCTCAAGATCTGGGACAGAATAAATCCGTCATCCTTACATCTTCAATGATTACAGAATTATATTAAGAGAAGGAACTAGGGGGAAAGTAATCACATTCTTTAATATTACATAGCATGAAAGCCTTTTGTGGTTTCTAGGTCTCATTCCTTTTTAAAGTTAGGAGGATTTTTATTGACTTTATTCAGAAGAGAATGTAGCCCATGAAGGACATTCATCCTGAAAAACCTAGAAAGTAATTTGTTCCTGAAAAATTAATGTTGAACGTACAATGGTAGTTTTAATAGAAAAAGAGTAACCAAACCTGTCATACAATATGATAATCTCTTTGTCCAATGTGAAAATGGCCACATGGTAGAAAAAGCAGTGGAATATGGAAGCAACGGCTGGAGGGGAGTTTCGTGAATATTGCAAGTATCAATCCAGCACCCTTGCCCAGTATCTCATCCTCACGAAATCCATACGAGGTAGTTTTGCAGATAGACTTCTGTAAGAAAGAAAGAAAGAAAGAAAGAAAGAAAGAAAGAAAGAAAGAAAGAAAGAAAGAAAGAAAGAAAGAAAGAAAGAAAGAAAGAAAGAAAGAAAGAAAGAAAGAAAGAAAGAAAGAAAGAAAGAAGGAAGGAAGAAAGGAAGAAAGGAAGGAAGGAAGGAAGGAAGGAAGGAAGAAAGAAAGAAAGAAAAAGGAATGATGACAGGATGTTGCTACAGAAGAAAGAAGAATCCTTAATGAGCTCTGACACTTTTATTCTTAAAATGTGTATATGTATTCCAGAAGAAAGAAAGAAAGAAAGAAAAAGGAATGATGACAGGATGTTGCTACAGAAGAAAGAAGAATCCTTAATGAGCTCTGACACTTTTATTCTTAAAATGTGTATATGTATTCCAGAGATTACATGTTTTACAGTATTACAGTTTTTAAAAAACCTATCAATGATATAATCTTTGAATGACAGAGCCATGTCACATGTTACTAGCAATGTTATTGCCACTATTTAATAGACATAATAACTACACCGTTCCAACAAACACACACCTAGTATGGTTCAAACTATATCAGGCACCCTACTTGGAAGAAAAGTAAATTTATCCCTCCCCCCAAAAAGGTTAGATTTGGTTGCTGAGAATTGATTTATTTAGAAAATGCCTGTTGTCATTTAACAAGCTGAGGCAGCTTGTTACAAAGTTAATAAAACTATTAAATATTCTATTTCCTCAGAACGTCCCCAGAAAATTAGCAGTTAGACATCTGGATTTACTGGGAGAACTAAGAACCAGAACTGAAAATGTAAAAAAAAAAAAGTTCTCCACAGATTATGGGTTCTTAAATCTCATAAACATGTCCATTGTTTCTATTTAATGGTCAGTATGATTTGTTGTTGCCCTGACCTGGATGGCCCAGGATAGCCTGATCTTGTCAGATCTCAGAAGCTAAGCAGGGTCAGCCCTGGTTAGTATTTGGATGGGAGACCACCAAGGAAGTCCAGGGTTGCTGGGCAGAGGAAGACACTGGCAAACCACCTCTGCTAGTCTCTTGCCATGAAAACCCCAAAAGGGGTCGCCATAAGTCAGCTGCGACTTGACGGCACTTTATACACACACAAATGATTTGTTGTAAAGTTGATTTTAGGTGTTGCTTAGTACAGATGAAAAACTGCATAATTAAACACCAGCTCATCTACTTCCCTGGCACCTAGACCTACTTCCAATGGAACAGGGGATAGACCTTGGATTGGCAGGCTTCTCAGACTATATATATAGCATTGTGTGTGATCCAGTTCACAGGTATCAAGGTATGTGTACACCCCATTCGTACAGTCCACAAATCAATAAAATAATAGATAGGTTGCATAAGCTTGTTTGTCTTCAAAAGGTATGCCCTGTGCCTGCTTTATCTACCCACCTGTACCATACTCAATTGTCTTATTGCTGCCAATCTCACATAAAGCATCTACAGCTCAGAAAAAAATGATTCTGGAGTTCCTGGATTCTTGTTTTTAAAGGTCATTGTGAAACTAGCAGGAAGGTTCGTTTTTTTTATACACTCCCCTTAAAAGCTTGAAAGTCCTTCTGTATTAAACAAATCCCCATCTATTCTTTCTTCTGGAGGAAGACAGTGTCACCATCTAAAACTATTTCCTATATATTTACAATAATATGACAAATTTTCTGTGAAAAAAGTGTCTGATATTCTCTAGAAATACTCTGAAAGGAATCTATAGAATACAAAAGAGTTAATTAGAAGATACATTTCTTCTACTGCAATGTCTGAAGAACATTCTTGGGATTCTACCCATAACTCTCTTTAATGGAAACAAGAATTATTATTGACAGACAAACTGACTATCTATATAGTTATTGATTACAATTTAGCTTACTGGAGAACTGTACCATATAGATTATAGAACATATAATATTTTGACAAATAATTTCTTAAACATATATGCTTAGTTGGACATAGTCGTTCTTTCTTCTTTATGCTTCATTTTGCTTTATTTTAATCATATGAATATTTTTTAATATTTTTAATCATATGAATATTTTCTACCATTTTTAACCAAATGTATTCTCCAAAATCCAATGCAAATAATGTTCTTATATGACTACTACATGCTGCCACTCATAACTTAACAATAATAGTCCAAGACTGTAAAATAAATTATTTCATCTAGCATGATTACAACTAGTGAAGCACCGTCTTTGCTTATTCAAAAACTAAAAAAAAGCAAAAAGAATACAAGAGGGAAACAAGATTCTAACTATTACAAATCAACAGCATATGTATATTTACTTCAGCTTGTAAATGGTCCTAACTTATTATATAGCCTATACTTTGCTTTTCTGCCAATTACAGTGTTCTGATCTGTCTTTGCTAGAATAAACTACCTTTATTTAGATGTCTTCTCACAGCCATTGCAATACAATTTCAATTCACATGGATTTGTTATCAGTTGACCCTCTCCTAGCTCTTCTTGCTGTTCAAGCAGAGCAATGCTAATAGGACACTTTGATGTTAATGTTCTTTAGAGTATGTACTAAAGCTCCCTCACTCTGAATTGTGGGATTCAGTACTAAATTACAAATGGAGTGAGCAATGGCACACACAAAAAGGTATGAAGGTGCACAAGGTTTGGGGCAATGATTCCTTTGTTGTTTGGCCTGTGCTACATGAGCAGATCTCATGAACCACTTGTTTTGCATTTTGGAATAGCAGAGATGAGCATGGTGGCCTGCTTCTGCTTATCCTAGTTCCTTGTCAAACCATTGAATGGGTTACTATTGCTGGCCTTCTTGCTATTGCTTATCATTGCTCCCAATCAAAGTTCTGATTGCCTGCTTTTTTCTCCTGATACTTGCCTGTTGCTGATAAGGCAGATTGTGACACTACTTTCTCCATTTTGTGAAATTTGCTTAACTTTGCAATGTCTTGCATAACATGCCATGACCCCCCGCCCCCACTCACACACAATGAGGTACTATTGGCTATATGAGGACAATAGGAGGTGGTACGCAAGCAGTTTTTTGTAAAATTCATCCATTAAGGCACACTGTTCTGCTGAGGAACAAAGCTTTGGGACAGACTAAGCATATTGATTTTAGCATCTAAATTAAAACAAATTTGGGAGGACAAGCTTAACCACTTGGCCAAAATCCCTCAGCAGGAGCATCTGTACTATTGCATTCTATTGATGACCCATTAAATTCAAAGAAATAGCCTGGTGTGTATCCAGCAATGCTTAGCAGACAGGCAGGAAGAATCTGCCAGATCTAGGGAACCTACCTTTTGACACAAAATTGAAACCATTAAACCATCTATAATTTTAGATTTCAAGGAATGGAGCAAAGGATTACAGTTGGAAGTGAGCAAGATTCAGCAGGGCCCAACGGTCTGATTAAGTTAAGTTTAAAATGGAAAAAAGTGCATTATGACCACTTTTTTCCCCCTTGTAATTAGTACAACAATGTTACCAGGACAATCTCTCTCCCACATACACACACACCAATACCCTTTGACCACCAAAAAGGACAAAAATCATATGAAATTGTGGCTAGCATAAGGCAGGAAATGGCTGAAATTCAGCAAAACAGCTGGCTGGATCCAACCCACACTTTCTACAAATATCTTTATTCAATGAAATGTTAAATATTCAGTAAGATCCAGCTGAGACATATTCGAAACTACATTAAAACCTACGGTTTCCCCCATGCAAGCAAGCCACTCAGGAGGCAGTGAGGTTGCACTATCCCCAGGCCTGTCCCAATTACCCCTCCACTCATGATTGCACTGTAATTGTGGTTAGCGATAAAAATATAGCAAAAAGGTGTCTTCAATACTCTAATGCAAGCCTGAACTGTTCATTCTGAATATAGCCCACCAGCCATGTATGATTAGGGCTGTCAAAAAAAAAAAAAAAAAAAAAATTCGGTACAATTCGGATTCGGCCGAATTTGGCCTTTGTGGGTTCGGTACGTGCCGAAGTCCGAACTCCCCCACTTCGGATCCGTTCAATTCGGCGGGAATTCAAAGTTCGGAAAAAAATTCGGCCAAATAAAGCCATTAAAAACACAATCGCGTCTTTCCGCGGCTCTGGGGGGGGCATTTTTGGGGTTAGAGGTCCCAAACCTTTGGCAGAGCTTCAAAGGATGTTTATTGAAAGACTCCCCAAGTTTTGTAAAGATTGGGTCAGGAGGGCTGAGATATGGGCCCTGAAAAGGGTCCCCCCCACCCTTAATGTGCATCTCTCAGCAGAGCTTGCCGCCCACGCACAAAGCTCCCAGCCCCGACAACAGCTGAGAAATTAGCAAAACAACTGTAAACACAACCTTGTTAAACAACACCTTTGCAACACACAACTGAAACCTCCCCCCTCAAACCAGGGAGCGAGAGACTCGAGGGGGAACACACACCCCAGGCAGAACCGATGAAAGCCCCCTTTGGCTTCCCCTCCACCCACAGAAACTGCTCCCTCCCCCCACACACAGACTCTGCTTTCCCACACACACACACACATACACAGGAGAAAAATTATAGATTAAAGCCCCCAAAGGGGTCTTACTGTGGCTGTCTTCTGTTCCATCAAGAGGGGCTGAAGAGAGGACTTGTAATCCAAGATGATTCCAATTAGGCACGGAACGTTTTGCTCTGGAGAAGATGCACAGGATCTGATCCATTCATCCCAATAGGGGAAAGGGGAAAGCCCATATCTCGGGACCCCCTGACCCAATGTTCACAAAACTTGGGGGGTATCTTAAGAACACTGGTCTGAAACTCCGCTCAAAGTTTGGGATCTGCACCCCCAAAAATGTGCCCCCTGCAGCCATGGAAAGAGAAAAGGGGGGAGGCGATATTTCTGCCCCCACTGACCCCATCTTTACAAAACTTGGGTAGTATCTTAAGAATAATTCACTGAAGCTATGCTAAAAGTTTGGGGGCTATATCCCCAAAAAAGCGCCCCCTGCAGCCACATAAATGGAAAAAGGGGGGAGGGAAAAGGGGGAGAGCCCATATCTCGAGACCCCCTGACCCAATGTTTAGAAAACTTGGGGGGTATCTTAAGAACACTGGTCTGAAACTCCGCTCAAAGTTTGGGATCTGTACCCCCAAAAATGCGCCCCCTGCAGCCATGGAAAGAAAAAGGGGGGGCCCATATCTCGGGACCCCCTGACCCAATGTTCACAAAACTTGGGGGGTATCTTAAGAACACTGGTCTGAAACTCTGCTCAAAGTTTGGGATCTGCACCCCCAAAAATGCGCCCCCTGCAGCCATGGAAAGAGAAAAGGGGGGAGGCGATATTTCTGCCCCCACTGAACCCATCTTTACAAAACTTGGGTAGTATCTTAAGAATAATTGACTGAAGCTATGCTAAAAGTTTTGGGGCTATATCCCCAAAAAAGCGCCCCCTGCAGCCACATAAATGGAAAAAGGGGGGAGGGAAAAGGGGGAGAGCCCATATCTCGAGACCCCCTGACCCAATGTTTACGAAAACTTGGGGGGTATCTTAAGAACACTGGTCTGAAACTCCACTCAAAATTTGGGATCTGTACCCCCAAAAATGCGCCCCCTGCAGCCATGGAAAGAAAAAGGGGGGGAGCCCATATCTCGGGACACCCTGACCCAATGTTTACAAAACTTGGGGGGTACCTTAAGAAGCTTCATCTGAAGCTCCAGTGAAAGTTTTGTGTCTGTACCCCAAAAAATACGCCCCCTGCAGCCACAGAAAGGAGCGAATGTGCACAAGCACCCCACACACACACACGAGGATTTCGCTCTCTCTCTCTCTCTCTCCCTGGCCAGGCCGCACATCAGCTGATTCCTCCAGTACTCAATCCTGACTGATTGGCCAGAAGAAGACCCAGCTTGCCCACCGATTGGCCGGGGGAGGAGAATGCTGCTTACTGACGGTTATGCTGCTTACTGACGGCCGAATTTGCCGAATTTATTCGTAAACTCCTGACCTCGCTGAATTCGGCCCCCCCGGTTGCCCGTCAGTTTTGAGTTCGGTTCCTCCCGAACTAAAAACCACCGAATCAGGGGAAATTCGGATGATTTTCAGTTCGGGCCAAACCGAATTGACAGCCCTATGTATGATATCCCACCAGTGGCTTGAATAGCCTGCTGATCTTGCTGTCTGCCTCCAACAGAAAAATCTGGGGTAGGCCGGAGGGTAGAAGGCCAGCTATGGTACCCAGCATGTAGGTTTATTGGCTCATCCATTGTATACATATGTAAGTGCCATCAAGTTGCAACAGACTTATGGCAATCCCAACAAGGGGTTTTCAAGGCAAGTGAAAAACAGAGGCAGTTTGACATTGCTTCCCCCTGCAGAGTCTTCCTTGGTGGTCTTCCATCCGAGTACTGACTGACCCTGCTTAGCTTCCTAGATCTGATAAGATCAGATTATACCATGCCACTTTCCTTCCCCATGCACTGTATAGGTTTATTCTAATAATTTCAACCAGAGGTAGGCAACATAAAGACCATGGCATATATATGACTCCACTTGTGAAGCAGGTAGTTTTGAGAAAAGGTGGAGAAGCTCTGAATTACACCAGTTTTTGCAATAGTTATTTAAGTCCTCTTTTATAATGGTGACAGGTTACGATTTTGTTCGTTTAATCAAAAGAACATTCAATACAAAGATTCCCAGTATGTGAATGCAGAATGCATTGAGCTGTTCACTTTGATCATACAGAAAATGTTAACATTGTTTGTGCATTATGGCAGGTCTCTTCCTGCCTCCTTAATCACCAGGAGGATGAAAAAAGGGAAGTATACTCAACATGTGCTGCAAATTAATTTGAGATTTTAGGAGAGGTCAGAGGTTTCCTTAGGTATAAAGTACTAGGACTAAATTTAGATTATTGACATAGTGGCAGCTGTTTCTCAGTCACCGTATTTAATCCAATTTTATGAGATCCAGTCTTCTTTTTTAAAAGATAGTTTGTGTGAAGATATTTTATTGTCTCTATGAAGTAGCTTGCTACGGCATATCTTTACCATCTATGTGTGCTAATTATTATTAGCCATGTAATAAAGTTAGATATAGCAAGTTTGAGCATCCCTAGGTTTCCACATCCATGTTTAGTACTTTTCTAAATGGTTACAGTGTACTCAGGAAGGGAAGGTGACATGCTATAGCTCAGTCTCATCAGATCTTGGAAGCTAAGCAGGATTGGTACTTGGATGGGAGACTACCAAGGATGCTTTGCAGAGGAAGGTGATGGTAAATCACCTCTGTTTCTCACTAGCCTTGAAAGCCCCTTGCTGGGGTCACCATAAGTCTGTGCAACTGGACGGTATTCACATATGTATGTTGCTGTCTCCTCCTCACCTCTTCCTCGTTTCTGACTGCTGCTCCCTTCACTCCTGATGCCTCTTTTCTCCTAGTATGCTTGCATCCTCCTTCCTTTGCTTCTGCCTTCACTATATCACTTGCTGGCTACTTTTCTCCTCACTTCTTCCTTTGCCTCACATGCTCACATGATGCCACTGCTTCACTCCTGTTCATTTGCTGCCTCTGCTGCCACTTTGGTTTCCCTCAGTCATGTTCTGCAATCACTGCCACATCCTCTTCTCATTGTCTTCCTCACTGACCCCTCTCTTGTTTCCCCTTCTCCTTGTGGTGGTTATGATGACAGGCAACAGTGTTTGCGGGACTGCTGCACAATCTTCAAAATGGAAGCAGAGATCATTTCCCCCTATTATGTTGAAGTTTTAAACCTCATTCACTTTTTTCCTATTCTATGTATGGGTGTGTGGAGGATGTTTTGGCAAAACTACCCTAGATTTGTTAAAAAAAAATTCTCCCTGTCCGCACTTGGCCGTATTTTGCCGATTTTTGATGCACATTTTGAGGCCATGTTCAGAATAAGATATATTAGTGATCCCCTTTTTCCAAGAATGTTCACAGCACTTGAGTTGCATGTTGGAAGAACAGCTGGATATAAATAAATAATGAAAGGATTCCTTAGTGGAAGTTTGGGATAAAATGAATGTGACAATCCAATTTCTACAATTGTGGTGGTAGAAAGTGGAATATAAATTTAATACATGTATAACCAACTCAATAACTGATTCATGTGTTGAATAAGTTATGACTAACAACCATAAAGCAATTGGTTGTTTCTACTGACTAGCAAGTACTGCTCCTTAGTATAAGAGCCCCTGTTTCAGTATTATTCAGCTATATACAGGAACATGGCTGCTTTGACAATGTTTTGAGGGATGAGCCTTCACACAGTACCTTGGATAACTACTGCTACCCCATTAAAAAGTGTTGAGTCAGGTCCACCTTTGGAACAATTGGGCATGGAATTTTAGTATTAAACCCCACATAATAGCACAACATAAGACTGAGCAGTTACAAGAATTGATGGCAAATATTCATCTACAACTACACTGTTGTGTTTAAGAGGACCTACTGGGCACACAATTCATCCCAATGAAAATTCCAAGTTTCTAGGCTTTATAATTGGGAAGATAGACTCAAAAATGTGTGGGCAATTCCTGGTGAAGTTTCACAGTCTCAGGGGAGGTAACATTGAGGGACTGAGCTGGGTTTTCAGAAGTCCAGATGTAGACCATTAGTAGCCCTGACTAGCAACAGCAGAGTATCTGCAGACATCCAGGGAGATGTGAAAAATGTTCTCTTTTGTAGCACTTTTAACTTTTGTAGCACTTTTAACTTTACAAAACCACTGGGGAATAATCAGCTATGTGTTGTACTCCCCCCCCCTTCTGGCAGAACGCAGATAAAAGTGGCTCTAGAACCTTTTCTTCTTAGAACATTGTCATCTAAACAACGTCCTCAAAGTATAGCCCTTACCATGTAGTTTTACATATGTAAACGAAATGAACAAATAAACAAAAGGCACCTGGGGTAGAAAAACAACCCCAGAAATCTATGCCACTAAGATACTTCTTTTAAACTCCAAACCATGTAACATATTGGGTTAGGAAAACTACCCTGTGAGGTTTCCTGCCCTCCCCCCCAAAAAAAACACGGCTGCAGGAAAGCCTTCTAAGGTGCTCTGGAGAGATTTAGTCCTTCATGACAAACTCATGATTTTCCCATATAAATATTTACTTCACCACAGAGATATGTTCTTGGGTTAGAAATACACCCCATGGTACAAAAAAGTTATAAAGTATTAATTTTATATCCTTTATATGGCTTTAGATCATTTAGAATTAATAAAATGTTAGTTTTCTAATTTCTTAGATTTGAAAATTTAGTTTTCTAATTTCTTAGATTTGAAATGGTAGTTTTTGTTTTTCAAATAACTGGAGTTTGGCTAGGGGCAGAAATATATCCTATATGCAATATGTATAGTGTTTTTTTTTTCAGGGTTGTTTGAGGGTTCGTGTTTGAGTTTTCTTTTTCAGTTGTATCAGTGGATGTATTATTTGCAGCGACCCCTTTCTCCGTCTGAGTTAAAACAGTCCTAGCAATGTTCTGAATTCTGTACTAGAAAGTGGAGCCCTTGTCTGTCTTAAAACAAGCGCAAGTCTCCTGTTCTGCTTTCTTCCCCTGCTTGGTGTCTTATCTTCTTGATAGCAGGAAAACCGCTCTCCAAACTTTTCATGTCTCCCTGTTTTTATTTCCACAGCTTCAGTGGCAGATGTCAAAAAGCTGGCAAGTGGCATTTCCACCGCTGAATTGAGTACAGCCAGGTGAACATGGAGGTTGGTGGTCCAAACGACACAATGACAGATTATGCAAATCCTCCCAGGAACGGCTAATCAATCACCGGGGTGTGAGTGGAATGCAGCTGATCTCTGAATTAGCTTCTGCTGGAATGTGTCGGTGTGTAACCCCACACTGTCTGAATGACATCACAACAGCTCCTAGTCCTTGAAAACCTTGAGGATGATTAGCTGAAGGAATTGGCTGCTTCTGCCAATCATAACCCTCCCAAGCTGCCTTTATAGTTCTGTAGACATGAGGGGAAGAGGGAGGGAGAGGGAGAAGAGGAGGACAGCCAGGCAAGAGGCACAGCCAGCCACAGCAGCGGCGGCGGCAGGAGCAGCTGGTAGTCGGGTGATTAAGTAGTTCTTATCGCCTTTTTGCTGTTCGGTGGCTGCTCCCTGGTGTAATTCCTGGGTCCGAAAAGGAAGCTGCATTTAAACAGCGGGCGGAACAGAGGTTTGAATCATTCCAGCTGGCTGCTTGTTTTGAATAGGGGCTGGGTGAATAGATGAAAATGTGACTGTTCCAGAGGAGTTCAGTGGCTGAGAGATGGAGCCTTCCTGGGATACTGTTCAAGCAGCAGGCGTGATATTTGCAAACAGGGAAAGGGAACAACCCCTTGCCCGCTCCCTGGAACCGAAGGAAGAGACCTCAGGAGCTGTCTTCCCTGTCCCCTCATGCCTGGGAAGGACCATTACTTGAGAAGGATCTCTCTTCGGGTAGGTTGTGCTGTAGTTTGTATGCAGAGTGGCTTGGTATGAGTTGCGATGCAGTTTTGTGAGTATTTGTATTCACATGGACTATATCCAGTTATAAATCATGAATATAATCCAGGGAGAAATTATGCCTATGTTAGACAATCGTTAGGAAATTACATCCATGAAGCCATTTACAAAGTATATTTTGAAAAACTGGTGTGGGGGTGGGGGACTGAAGAAATCTAATGTTTCTTATTGAAGTTGTAGGGTTGCATTGTTATATGTAACTGTGCTGAGGGTAAATTCAAGAAATATCTGTCCGTTGAATGATGAAGGTTGGAAAGCTATAATAAGTTATGGGAAATTAGAGAACAAGGGAGAAGCAGGAATAATTCACTTGATGCTCTTCTTCGGGAGTTATACTTTGTACTCCTTGTTTTTCACTTGCTGTCAAGAGATCCTGTGAAAAACTGAGCACACCAAAAGGCTATGATTACCCAGGAGGATACTTAAATGGAACCGTTTAATGCTCTTCCCTTGGCAACTAATTTGGTAGGAAGGTAGAAATGGGCAGATCAGTTCTGTTTTGCTGGTTTTGTAGTTAAACAACATCTGTCTGGGACATTTAAGAGAGACTGATTGTTCCGTGGCTTGTGAGTACCAATTGCTAGCCTGAGCTTGTGAGAACACCACACGATTTCAGGAGAAAAGTGCCTACTGCTACAGAGTTAGAGCAAGAAAACAGCCTGGCAGCTTTGTATTCCAGCTTAATCTGTGGACCCAAGTCATTGTTGCTGGGAATAAGTACACAAAACAGAGCTGTTTGTAGAAGTGAATCATACTCTTCATGCAAGCAGTAGATTAGTATATCCCCAGGAAAGCAGGAATGACTGTTTCTAAGCTATATTTCCCCCACATCTAGCCTGCTGCTCATTGGGATAAACCACTTCTCACATTTCAGGACCAAGCTATGTAAATCTGGCCTGGAAGTTTGTTGAAGACCCAGGGTTCTATGAAGGTTGAGGTGTTAATTACTCTTGCATATAGGAAACTTTGAAATCACTGAGACTTGTGTCCAAGGAATGTGTTCTGAACCTGTTCCTCATAGAATCATAGAGATGAAAGGGGCCATACAGGCCATCTAATCCAACCCCCGGCTTAATGCAGGATCAGCCTAGAACATCCCTGACAAGTGTTTGTCCAGCCTCTGCTTAAAGACTGCCAGTCACCACCTCCCTAGGAAGTTGATTCCACTGTTGAACAACTCTTACTGTAATTCCCACCCCCAATATCCGGAACAGTCTTACTAGCATTAATGGGGCTGCAGTGGAATAAAAGTCTAAGGGGAGGTACTGTGACTCAGTTGTACTGCTTGGCATGCAGAGGGGCCTGGGTTCCATTTCTGGCATCTGTTATTGAAAAAAATCACATAAAAAGGTGTGGTAAAAAGCCCTTTCTGTGCCTGAGATTCTGAGAAGTATTTGCCAGAGTAGACAAGACTGAATTAGATGGGTCCCAAAGCTGACTCAATATAAACCAGTTTGCTAAGTCTCAGTCAAGCCAAGGGACGTGTCTTTCAAATTTCTCTGGAGTGTTCACAGTAACAACCTATGTCAGATGATCAGAGTCTTTCTGTAGCTTAGCTTTGTGCCAAAATATTGAAGATTATGTTGTAACACGTTGTACCTCTTCCTAAGCTTACAGCCCATCTCTGATCCCTGTTGAATGGTCTTCTGAAAGCCAGACATTAGCAGTGCAATGCCAGCCTGGCACAGGTTGAGCCCTTTCTGTAATGCTGCTGAACAGTTCTCCTCTGCCTCATCAATTTGACAGAATAAAACAAAGCCCGGGAATTAGTTTTAAATATAAATAGCTATGGCTGAGTCATAGACCACTTGCCTGTCATTAACTCTACTCTCCCTCTTTCTATTAAGCAGTGCTTTAAGGGAAACCCATAACTTCAGCAACACTTATTAGAACTTTCTGACTATCACCATGATAACTTCTATGTTGCTTAGCAATGTGATCCTGACCATTCTCAGGTTTTGTTTCAAGGCATTTCAGGAATCATAAAATGGGATCTGTGTAGGAATTCAACTATCTCTTAAAATGAAAGCAACTATTCTTACATGAAAAGCCTATTTTGACACATGCCACACATTATAGGGTATCAATTGCCATCCTTATCTTGATGGTAAAATGCTGAGAAATAAGGCATCATCTCCACTTGGAAACACATTAAAAGATCTATGTTGTTACTCACAAGCAAAGTACCCTACAAACTTGAAAATATCTGTTTTGGGCTGTGTTTTACTCCAAGGGGATTTTTTCCCCAAGAAATTACTTTTAATCTATCTGGATAGGTAAAAGGATATTTCAATTCAATTGTGCAGTTTATGAATGGAGTAGTTAGAAAAGTATTCTAGGAAAGTGTATGTTTCCTTTAGCTCATTTCCTAAGAAATCCAGAAATTTGACTCCATTTTAATAGATGCTTCCAGCATTCCAAACACATTAAAGCCAACAAGTTCATTTAGAATTTGTACACTTCCTGTTGCCATTGAGACATGGAGAAATGATGGGCATCAATGTTTTTTATTAGCCCAGTATAGCTATTCTAGAATCAGCAGATTTATTGCTATCTAGTGAAAAAAAAGTTGGGCAGTCATGGGTTAAAATCTCATTTTAGTCTTTGATTCATCAGGTGGTTCTGGGTAATCTGCTTTCAGTCTTCTCGGTCTCTCATCCCACTCTAACGGGTAAAACCCACTTTCATCCCTGAGTTCCATGTTGTGGTGAAGATATAGGGATTGCTTAAACTAAAGTAGTCCCAGCGAAATGAATCAGACTACAACAGTTTGAAAGTCCACTGAATCTCCCATATAAGAGAACAGAGTGCACAGTAGTCAATAGGAGTGTGTATTGGGGTGGGGGATAGACTTTCATTTATCCAGGATTTGAATCCCTGGGGTCGATTCACACATCCCTGCTTTCCTAGATAATCCCTGTCAAAAGTAGGGTTGCCAGGTCTCTCTTTGCCATCGGCAGGATATTTGGGGGGCGGAGCCTGAGGAGGGCGGGGTTTGGGGAGAGGAGGGCCTCCAATGCCAAAGACTCCAATGGCCAAAGCGGCCATTTTCTCCAGGTGAACTGATCTCTATCGGCAGGAGAGCAGTTGTAATAGCAGATCTGGGGGTTGGCAACACTAGTCAAAAGGAAATGAGAATTGCCTGTAGTGTATGAAGGGACACACACATTTTTGTTTGCTTTTTGCACACAGGAATAACAGACAATTGTGTTTCATGCATATAGCCACCTCCTATATTTCCACATAGCAAAAAAAAAAGTTACTGTAGGTGAAGATGTCCTGTAGTTTATTGTAATGCATAAATAGATAACATAACCTGCTGCTCACACCGGGGGCATCTGTGGCAGAGCAGACTGTGGCACTCATAAGCAACTCCTTGATGCTGCTGCAATCGTATCCCTATATCCAAACTCTGTGCAATGTCAGCAAGCAAAATAGGAATGTTAGTGGTTGGCCTGTAGCCAGACTGGACAGGTCTTGCTGTTAAAAAGAATGGGTTTGTGCTGAATTTCATTAAAATGTATGAAAGTATGCCATTTTGTGCCTGAGCCTTGTCTCTGAAGTGTTTTCATTTCATATTGGCAACCCTCCCTTTTCTGCTAATGTCCTCATTTCATATAGCATGCTGTCAAAGATACAAACAGGGTTGGCCATAAAAAAGAAGAGCAATTGTCCTTAATATTAAGTTTTATATGAGAATTGATTTTCACCTATAAAAAGTGGCTGGAGGAAGAAAATGAATACCATGCATAATGCTACGCTAAAACATTTATTACTAGTAAGAGTAGTAAGAAAAGATGAGTTAGGTTCTACCACTAAGCCATAACCCCAACTATAACCTTTGGATGGGTTTCCATGCAATCAAAACAAAATTGCAAGTTTTTAATCCCATGAACTTCAATGGATTTAGAAGGGTGCTACTCTATTTAGGATTACATGGCAAATTTCCAGAATAATAATCTGGAACCTAAAGTGTACAGTTTAAGCCATCTATTTAAAAAAGAATAAATGTATATGCGGATGTATCCTCACAGGAACTTCTCACCCTCTTGGTTCAGTGCTTCTTCAGCTGTAGGGTCTACTGGTTACAAGAGCTGGCCATACCTTGTAAAAGTCTCTGTTCAGTGAATTTATTCAGTGGCCTTGAACAAGCTTACCTTTTTCAGCCTTGTTTCAGTTACCTCCAAACTACTGTATGCAGGCTTGACTGTATGTAACATGGATTAAATATTTCTAAGACCTTTAAAATGGATAAATGTGTATGGAGCCTTTTCATATTGCATACATTAAGCTACAAGATTTTTGTGCATTAAGTGATGGATCACCCAAGGTCAAGGATGGAGATGGTCCTTATCCCAAAATTGTCCCTCAGCACTATACTTTACTTTCACCCAAGTTTGACAAACTGTTATTGGCATGTGATTTTTTAAAGAAGTGCCCTTGGATACAGCATTGGGGGTAGGAGATAAAAAGCTCTCTGCCCTTGGTGATGTACTTAGGGTTGTGTGCTCGGATATTTATGGTGTGTACGTGTATGTATACGTACATATATATATATATATATATATACACACACACACATATATATATATATATATATATATATATATATATATATATATATACACACACACACACACACACACACAGAGTGAGTGTGTGTGTGTGTGTGTGTGTGTGTGTGAAAAATATTCAGGTATCTAGATGGTATTCTGGATCTTTCAGGATACCGGTAAATAAGTCCCCAAAAATTCTGGAAATATTTGGGAATATATGGGAATATTTGGGCCTTGAATTTCAAGTCTCCAAGAATTGTGATTCTTCCATTTTACAGTGTTTCTGCGTGTCTTGTTTCCATGCCTTGGTTACTGGCTTGTCCAGTTGGTTTCCATGTCTTGTTTCCATGTCTTGGTACTGGCTTGTCCAGTTGGTTTGGTGTGGACTTTGTGGTTTGACATGGGTTCTGTTAGGCTTGCCACATTCATCTGTGGTCCTCTTGAGATTCTCTGGTTTGGGTTGTTTGCCCCATTTGCATTTGGAGGATTTTGACCATTGGTTGTTCATGTGTGCTTCTTCGTCCTGCAGAAAGGATAGGATTTCCCCCCATAGGAAACAATGGAAACAAGTAGGATGACTAGGGGCATTTTGTTCAGGAGCCCATAGAATTAGCCCCTTGATATAATCCACTTGATAGTTGGAGGGCTGTTTAATGGACAGTCAGGACTAGGTTCCCTGAAAATTTGGTGTCATTTGCTTGAAAAACAGCCATTCCAGCCCACGGGAAAGAATTCCCTATGGAGAATTATAGACACACAAAAATTGGGGGGCTCAAAAAAAAAAAAAACCTCCTGAGTCTGAATAACAAAATGGCATTGGGGGACCCAAACAACCTTGGATACCAGTATTTGTGTGTTTCCTAAAATTCAGATCTCAAAAATACTGAATTTTTTTCAGGCACATGTCCCTAGATACATTTATTGAATCAAGCCTTCTCCTACTTGTATACAAGCAATCATTAGGAATGCCTTTTATCGCCTGCATCTAATTAGTGGATTCTGTCTTTGTTCGGCTTCTCCTAGCCTAGCCACACTGATTCATGCTTTTCTAACTTCCAGTCTGGGCTCCTGTAATGTGTTGAACAAGAGTTTGCCCTTGAAGGAAACCCCAAAACTTCAATTGATACAGAATGCAGCATAACACCTTTTTGTTTGGTGCAGGGCATCATATAATAATAATAATTGTGCACTGTCAAGTCACCATTGATTCATGGTGACCCCAGGACCATGGGCTTTTCAAGGCAAGAGAAGAACAGCGGCAATTTGTCATTGCCTGCCTCTGCATAGCAACCCCAGTTTTCCTTGGTGGTCTCCCCTTCAAGTACAACCTGTGGCCAACCCCACTTCACTTCCAAGCTCTGATAAGATCAGGCTTTAAATGCTTTAAAGATCAGGCTAGTCAAGGCTATTCAGGCTGCTAGGGCATCATATACACACCAGTTTTACAACAGCTACATTGGTTGCCTCTGTGTTTCTGGGCTTCATCCATGATGGTGTGAAAAACCTTCATGACCTAGGTTGCACATAATTTATACTGTATACTTAGGAAAGAGACCCACGTTCAAAATGTTTGAGAGTAACCTCCCATGAGGGAAAATTTGGTGTTGCCATATGCAAAATATATGAGTGTGGTAATTTGGTATCCCCCACAAAAGTGGGTCTCTACATGCTATGCTTTAAAGCATATGGTGGGTAATCCTTTAGTGCCTCCTAGTGTGAATGCTTTGAAAGGCAGAAAAAGACTTTTGTCTCCTGCTGTGACTGTTAAATTGCCATGAGGGCTGGTTGTAGATATACCTTCTTTTCATAATAAAAAATACTCCTAATTTCCCCCTGATTTGTATAACATTATTTCATCTGAATAGCCAGAGGAACATTCGAAACATTGAGATAATGTTATGTCCATGGCAAATGAATTTACAAGTGCCTTGGCTTGGATCCTGCAATCAGGCTGAGCTGATGGAAGGGATTTCAGTCAGCAAAACAGGACTTCCTTGCCTTCCCTCTCTTTATGCCCCCCAAAATGCTGGTCTTGGATGTGGGGGACCCCAGTAGCACGATGAGGGATCAAAGATCTGCAGGAGTACCCTTCTGCTAGAGGAATTTTCCCGTGGGATCATAGTTTTTGAGATGGAACTGTTTAGTGGAACACAGTAAAGAAAGGAAGTTTGAGAAATAAATGCAAACTGCACAGGGCTATGAGGTAACCAGGTAGCAGTAGGGATATATTTCTGGTTATATGTGGGAACACAGTCTTGCCCTACATGATGCAGGGCTTTTTTAGAGGCTACTTGTGCTGTAGCAACTATACAAGTATGTAGGTCTACACAGATCCTCAAAATGATTGCCAGCAGCATGAACACATGAAGCTGCCTTATACTGAATTGGACCCTTGGCTCATTAAAGTCAATATTGTCTGCTCAGACCAGCAGTGGCTTTCCAGGTCCTCAGGTAGAGAAGGTTTTTCACATCATCTATTTGCCTAGTCCCTTTAACTGGAGATGCCAGGGATTGAACCTAGGACCTTCTGCATGTCAAGCAGATGCTCTACCACTGAGCCACAGCCCCTCCCCATGCAAGTTTATGCATGCACTTCCACTTCACATGATATTATCCACTCATGTGACCCCTTTAAAATGTCCCCTATCGTGTTGCTAGTGTAACAGTAGGAGACTGTCTCTGGTGATGCATGGGAATGCAGAGTCAACATGATGGACATTCACATATGATAGAAGTTACCTGTGCTGCAGTGGGAGGACAGAGGTAGACCTAGATTGATAGACTCCTTCTTTCACTCCTCTGCACTCACTGGACTGTCCTGCCTTGCAGCCTCTGATTAATGCTGCCGCTGTACTCAGGGACAGATGGGGTTGATCAGTTGGAATGGCAGATGTCTTGAGTGAGCCAGCCTAGGTCTTCTGCGAAGGGAAAATATACTTCATCTGCTTTGTGTTTTTATGTGAGTTTGTGGTCATCATATGGCTTGGCTGTGTGGTATAGCTAGGGAAATTAGTTGAAAGTACAAAGCAACAACTGAAGTGTTATTTTGCACTTTGGACAAACCTTGATGGGAAAAGAGTCAGAAATCAAAGCATCAGCTCTTGAATGTGCTAAGGAGAACATTTCGCATCCTATAATAGCACCCAAGAGTGTGCTGGAAAATGCAGCAATCCAACACAATGTTGATGCACTGAGAATAGCTCTATCATTCAAGACACTGAAATGTAATAGGGTGTGGTGTGCAGTTGTGCACAAATATTGCTGTCAGGAGTGTGCAGTAAACAGAAACCTAATAAAGCACACCTCAAGGCACAGGGTAGCAACTGGGCATAAGGCATCCTGTTTTGCACTGGCAGGAGATGTCTTGTCCCAGAGGAACAATCTAGCCATGTGCTGCACACTCTGCTCATCCCGTTCTCCATTTGCAAGCATTGTTCTAAAGTCCTTGGAGGACAAATAAGAATTTTGCTTAGTTAATTAAACGGAAGACTCTTGCAGGTAAAAGTAGTCATAATAATAAACATTCTTATTTGGAAAAGGGGGGAAAAAGCATTGAATCCTGTCCTCTTGAGCAAGTGTGACTCTGTATCATCCATGCTTAATACCTCCGATGACCATTTTACCGTCACATAATCAGCAGCAAGTGCTCTGAGCACAATAAGCCACACTTTGATAACCCTGATGTTACCTGAATGAGCCTTTAGCCTATCAAAGCGGAACGTGGAGGGAAGTGGGATGATGGAGGAGAGCTCTAGACTGCGTGATGTTGCCAGAGGCTTGGGCGTGTTCCTAAAGGAGCAATAGCCAGTTGCATAGTTCCACACCATTAGAAACAGGTAAATACCTGATTTGTTGATTGTTGGATTGTGTGCCAGCGTATGCTTGAAACAATTTCCATTACAGAAAGGTAAGTCTTTATGTGCAAGAGGTTCTGAATATCAAAATAAAACCCAGTTAACCATGACTGATTTTGAGGAATCTATAGTGTTCTACAGGGATTTCACAGTAATCTTCCACTTTTGATTTCAAACCTGAGTCTTGTTGCTCTACTGTCGTGGACAAAGATCCAAAGCTTTTATTATGTCTGATTCTGACCACTTTATTCCACATTTTGTGTGTGTGTGTGTGTGTGGAGGGGGATCAACAATTGGATTGGATGCACACACTCTTGTATAAACAAATAATCTCAGGGTACTGCCCATTCTGATGTGCTTTCTAATTCACATTCACATCCAAAACAAATCACCATGCATTTACTAGCCCACTGATATCAATCAGTTTGTGCAACTGCTTTTGTTGGGAAAAGAAACCTTGCATATACAGAATTTGCTCAGAAAAATAAAGAGATATCTTAAATCCTCCAATCTTCCAATGCATATCCAGGAGAATATGAGTACAAAGCAGAAAGCTCCACAGAAATAGAGACAAATCTTACACATTCCTAAATATAAGAATTAGCCTCTCCAGGAGTTCCCCAACCTGGAACTGGCAACCCTACTCCCCCACCCCTTCGTCAGTGGCCAGGGAGGACCTGGCAACCCTAAGTTTAAGTCTAAATACAGTTGCCAAATTTATATGGACCTTCTGTTTTCCCAACTAGACTTTCACCTTCTGGAGTCAGAACTGTAGAAATGTAGCTTCAGGCCTTGACCCTCCACTTCATGCTCAGAAGATGGCCAACCCCCCCCCCCCCGCCGCCGCCGCCCAGGTCGGATCCCTGGCCAATCTCGCCTGGAGGAAAATTGTTACCTGACCCCAAAGTGGCAATTGGCATTACCCTGGGCGTGTAAGAAAGAAGAAGAAGAAGAGTTGGTTTTTATATGCCAACTTTCTCTACCACTTAAGGGAGACTCAAACCGGCTTACAATCACCTTCCCTTCCCCTCCCCACAACAGACACCCTGTGAGGTGGGTGAGGCTGAGAGAGGGCAACTTGCCCAAGGTCACCCAGCTGGCTTCATGTGTAGGAGTGGGGAAAACAAATCCAGTTCACCAGATTAGCCTCTGCTGCTCATGTGGAGGAGTGGGGAATCAAACCCGGTTCTCCAGATCAGACTTCACCGCTCCAAACCACCGTTCTTAACCACTACACCACGCTGGCTCTCAAGAGCCACAAGAGCCAAACACTGATGCAACCCTTCCTGCCCTCCCTCTCATGATCTGCCTAAGTTCATAGAATCAGCATTGCTGACAGATGGCCATTTAGCCTTGGCTTAAAAACCTCCAAAGAAGGAGAGCCCACCACCTCTCAAGGAAGCCTGTTCCACTGATAAACCACTCTGTCAGAAAGTTCTTCCTAATGTTTAGCCAGAAACTCTTTTGATTTAATTTCAACCCGTTGGTTCTGGTCTGAACTTCTGGGACAACAGAAAACAACTCAGCACCATCCTCTCTATGATACCTAGTTTACTAAACTACTGAATTGTCTCTACTTTTCTTGATTAGGTTTGAATTTTACATAGTTTCTCCCTGTAGTTCCAGCATTCCTAGGCTTATTGGCCTTGCTGGGTTTTTTAATATCTCTTACATAAAATGTCTTCCTGTGAGGATCCAGGCCCGTTTACGCACTAGCAACTTACTTCGTAATTGCAACGTGTCCAGTACACAAGAATCCAACTCGCTTTTAAATTTCTGCTCGCACTGCTCTGCCTTTCTTCGCTGCATGTGATAAGCTGGGAGCAACGGGCTCCCACACATGCCCAGTCGGCTCTGGAAGCAAGAGGACGGCGATTGGTCCAGCTTCCCTTAGGGAGGCGGGAGGAGTGGGGTGGTTGGCTGGCAGCAGGAAGTGGGCTGGCAGCAGGAAGTGGATTCAGCACTGATTGCATGATCCCACTGTAAGGCTCCCCGTGAGGAAGTCGCTTTATTTTTTTACTTCGCCTAATAAGCGGATCCTCTTACTGCGGAGAAAGTGCGCTCTGATGACGCTTCAGAGATTTTTCGAACAGAGTAAGTGCGGACATGCAAGGAAAGCCCGCGGAAGCCAGCGCCGCAAATGGTAAGTGCGGACACGGCCATGTGACTGCATCTGAAAAACTGTGCTCTAGTCCATGAAATGTTTATGCTGGGATAAAATTTTGTTAGTCATTAAAAATGCCACAAGGTTGCTGTTTCATTTGGGTTATAACTAAACCAATAGCAGTAGCCAGGTCACCAGATTCTAGTGGGTCAGCATAATTCAATAAGATGCCTTAAGACACATTTTAAGTGTCTAACACTACTACTGGATTGCAATCATATCCCCTTTCTTAGCAGGGTAAAGATGAAAAAAGACCACTTCTGGCCGACATGATAGTTTTTATTATCTTAAGAAATTCCATTCTTGTTTGCTCCATATACATGTTCTGATTATGTATTGTTGCATTTTAATATAAAAACACACACACCATCCCTGGAGTGCAAAAGTACCCAAATGGTGTATGTAGTGTAGATTGTACTTGCCATATTTACTTGTCTGTCAGGAGCATCATAAAAAGTTTCTTTAACTTCATATGTCAAACTGAGTCCTAATTGCACATAAACCCGATATAACAGTTCTTGAAATGACTACATGTAAATGAAACTGCAAGAGCAATCATATAAAGAAAACAAAACAAGTGCTGGGTGCATATCCTGCAAATCCTTTCCTTTGAAGTTATTAGTATATTGTAACATTGAAGTTTTTGATTTCTTACAGAGCAGTCACCCGTCTGAACCCCTTGATTTCAGTGGATTTAGAAGCGTGTAATTCTGTTTAGGATTGCACTGAAAGGGATGGAAAACTGAAGTAATATATCAGAGTTTTACAAACATCTACTTATCAATTTCACACTGGTATATATGGGGCAGTTTACATACCACACAGTGAAGTGGGAATATACTACTATGCCTGAATCCATTTAATTCAGCAATGAGATTAGTATTCTAATCCCAAAATACTTTTGGTTAGACGTAATTCCTCCATAAAACTATTATGACATAGTACACGAGAAAATAATGAAATTTTCTCTTCATTGAAACACTAATGAACCTACAAATAGAGGAGTCTAAAATGCCACTCCCACCAGCGTTTTAGATGGTGAAAAAGTCCCATTGACCATAAAGAAGGTTACACTGGGGATCATGGGACCTGCATATACAAAAGACACATAGAACAACAGATACAGTAAGCAAAAGGATAATTGGATGAACTTCAGTGGAAAGCTAGATGGATCTGATTCAATACTTTTTCCTTTAAAAAAGCTATAATGTTTTTACTTTCTGATAAATATATTCTATCCAGAATCATCCCTAATAGAGCTGTCCTATACATGTTAGAACAGAACTATCCTGTGTTCACTAGGCAGTCATATGTGTTCATATAAAAAAGTGGTCAGGTTGAAGAATGGAGAAGCAATAGCATTTGGAATATTGTCGAAGGCTTTCACGGTCAGAGTTCATTGGTTCTTATAGGTTATCCGGGCTGTGTGACCGTGGTCTTGGTATTTTCTTTCCTGACGTTTCGCCAGCAGCAAAAGACAAAAGAGACCCCCTCACCTCTGCAGGAGTATATCGTATACCTTGCAGTTGTGGACAAGTTTACATCGGGACCACAAAACGCAGCATACAAACAAGGATAAAAGAACATGAATGATACTGCAGACTTGGCCAACCTGAGAAATCAGCAGTGGCTGAACATGGACTGACACAAACAGGACACAGGGTCTTATTCCAAGACACTGAAAGACTGGACAATTCTACCAACTATTTTGTCAGATTGCACAGAGAAGCCATTGAAATTCATAAACATCAGCACAACTTTAACAGAAAAGAGGAGAGTTTAAGAATGAATAAGGCTTGGCTTCCTGTCCTGAAAACCTCCAGACTAACAAAGACTACAATCCACAATAGCCATGTGGATTAGCTTTAGATTTCACACATTAACAGATCACTTCAGGATACAATTAACATACCACACCCTCATTAGCACATTAGCTTGATACTTATAGGACAATGATTAGCACATTACCTTTAATACTTTTTGCAGGACAATGATTCAGCTCAAACCCAACCCCTTTCTGACTATATATTACTCTTCCTACACACTTGACACTGAGAGACACTGTCCTTCAGTGTTACTCCTCTGAAGATGCCTGCCACAGCTGCTGGCGAAACGTCAGGAAAGAAAATACCAAGACCATGGTCACACAGCCCGGATAACCTACAAGAACCAATAGCATTTGAATATAACAAACTAAAAACAAAACCCACATCCTATCCTATCCTATCCCATCCCATCCCATTCCTTTTTTTTTTTTTTTTTTTTTTGGTATATTTACCATTAGGTTTAAAAAATCTGGCCCTGGATCATTTGCCAGTTTCTTTTTCTCACTACCTCCACGCCCTGAAAAGCTGTTTCTGAGAGTGGAAAAGCCCTCCCAAAGTCTCCACAATACGGGGTAGTTGCTGCAGGAAGGAGGTATCAATGCAAATTCACCACTCTGTGTGTCAAACCCATTTGTGCAAGAGCTCACACAAGCCGAGAAAGGATGGTTTTTCACTTCCAGGTTTTGGAATCTAAGCTCCTTTCTTTTATGTATATAAGCAAACATTCCAAGATGGAAGCCCTAAATTCCTTTGAAATACACCAAAGCTGAATTGTATACAGACATTTGGGAAACTTTTAGTCATAAAGTGAGATAAATCTCTTTTACCATTGTAAAGGATTTAGTGGGATTATGAAACTTTATATTTATTCTGCCTACATTATATTTTAGTGCATTGTGAAATTTTATATTTATGGTCCCCTGTCCATTTTGCAGACAACCATAACAATGTATACAGGCAGCATTCACTCTGGGAGTACTATAAGATTCTGGTGCCCCCCCCACACACGCACACACAAGAGGCAGTGGGATTAATGCACTGATTCAAATGTACATGCGGAATCTGACCTAAATTATGAATACCTGATAAAGATTAGCAATCTTTTAATTGATTTAATCTATTTATTTTAAATATTTGTATTCTACCATATCTCTTCAGATGCAAGTAAAATCTGGTTTCCTATGAGCTAATCTTTGAATGATATAGCACATCATTACATTCTTTCTTTTTTTTGCCCCCTCTTTCACAAACTTATCTACATTTACCCTGCATTTTTTTTCTCAAGGGGAATTTATCTCTGTGGTGTGGAGATGAGATTAGTTAAAATTCCAGGGGATCCCCAGGTCCCACTTGGAGGCTGCCATCCCTAGGAGAAAGGCAGAAGCCCCTCCCCACCATAGTGCAGTCCTGAGTCAAACCGGGCCCATGCAGGATTTAAATGTGATGTTTCCACAACTGTGTGGCTATGGTGAAAGAGAGTTGGTCCAGGGAACCCAACTTGTTAAGAAAAAATTATTGTGTAGTTTTGCCCTAAATGAAAGTAGTAGACTGGTATCCCTGCATCTCAGGCTTGAGGCCTAAGGTTCAGAATTTAATTTTTAAAAAAACTTTTGGCAGTATAAATCATCATATTGGGCAGTAGTAAAGACAGAAAAATTGGAGAACTGTCGTACAATCTGGTAGTGCAAATGATATAAACAGAGTTATCATTCACATTGATAGTGTGCTTCCTGTTTTGCGTTTAGTTTACCATGGCTGTTCATTTGCCAGCTGTGCGCCATAAAACCCACTAAGTATGTGTGCAAATTAATGCTGCTGTTTGAGCCTTCACATTTGCAATGCCTGGACTTTCTTTTTTTTTTAACAGAGCAACCTTAATGTTGCATTAATGCAGGTCTCTTGGCAGAACGCAAAAAGCAAATCATACCTCGGAAACTTGATTGTGTTGTTGGCAGCAGTACAAAAACAGCAGTAAATGTAATATATATGGACTTCACCAAAGCATTTGATAGTGTCTCATGAAAAGTTACTTGCAAAATTCAATTAAGTCAAATTGGCTCAGAGCAATGAGTTGACACATGGTTCAAAAGGTAGCCAAAAACTATTCTCAGAACCCAAGGATAAATTTTAATGTATTGAATTGCAATTCTACAGGGCTTCTTTAGGTGCTAGCCCTGGGTTTATTTAGTTATTCACTCAGTGTCTTTATTACTGATGTGGAGAGGATCAGAACAGAAACATTAGATTTGCACATTTTAGAAGCCCAAGCAAGGACACACAAATAATCATGAGACTGGATCATGTTTATAATGAAAGTCTCAGAGATAAAAGTACACCAGATATTCAGCCATTGATCTCTTGCACCAAACCTTCAACCACCTTGCTAGCACGAACACCAACCATAAAGGCACAATTATTATTATTATTAAAAAAAACATTTCAGTGCAACTAAGCCAATGTGTCTCACGGTGCCATCCTAAACAAAATTACATCCCTCTAAAACCATTGACTTCAGAAGATTTAGAAGCGTAAGGATTAGAAGTTTTAGGATTACATGTAAAGGCACACTGAATACAGTAAGATTAACTTTTGGGTTAAATAGCTATGCCTTATTAATTCCAGTGTGATTCAATTTGCTTGTCTTTCTGCTCTTCGTCTGTGGAATTTTGAGGGAAGTTAAAAGTAGCTTTATAAGATATATTAGCATATGAACAAAATTTTATTTTTAATCAAACATTTGCAGGGGTATTTCTGACATCCCTAACTTGTCCAACACTGAACTAGAATTGCTTTCCCCCACCCCCTTCTGTAAACTGGCAACAGTGACATGCATTAGGTATGCTGTGAACAGTCATGAGGTGAGCCTATTGCATCCCACAATCAGAGGCAAGGCAAGCTTCTGATCACTTTGATAGTCGTCATGAAAGTTCCTGTCCAAAGGCTTTGAGGTTGCGCTGTAACCACTGCTTCTGCAGGACCAGGTTGTTTCCTTTTTGGTTCTTGTAGTTCCATTTGTTAAGCTCTGAACTGCTTGCTACAGTTGGCATTTTTTAAAAAAATTATATCATTTCCACTGTTATATATATCTCCACTGTTACACTATTTCTATCATTAGGCAGTTCTCCTGATATAGTATAATAGCCCTAATCCATTGAAACTAGGGTTGCCAGGTCTCTCTTTGCCACCGGTGGGAGCTTTTTGGAGCAGAGCCTGAGGGGGGGGTTGGGGAGGGGGGAATTTCGATGCCGCAGAGTCCAATTGCCAAAATGGGCATTTTCTCCAGGGGAACTGATCTCTGTCGGATGGAGATCATTTGTAATAGCAGGAGATCTCCAGCTAGTACCTGGAGGTTATTGTATACAAAAAATAACACCACTGTGTCCCTAGTCAAGATTACCGTATATACTCGGGTATAAGCCGACCCGAGTATAAACCGAGGTGCCTAATTTCACCCCAAAAATGGGGGGAAATTAGGCACCCGTGTATAAGCCGAGGGGGAAATGCACCCCCTCCCCCCCCGCAGGCTTACCTGACCAGGCTCCAGGCGTGCAGGCAGGTGGTGGCAGCGGCAGCAGCCCCCTCCCTACGCGCAGGAGGTCCCGCAGGCCACTCCCGGGTTGCAGGGAAGGCACGCGGGCAGGCGGCGGAAGCGACGGTAAGTTCCCCCCTCCCTTCTAAGTACCGTAATGACCCGCGTATAAGCCAAGTTGGGCTTTCTCAGCCCTTTTTTTGGGCTGAAAAACTCGGCTTATACGCAAGTATATACAGTAAGCTAAATTAACACAGACAGGCACAAATGCTATAAACGACTATAATCAATGTCAACTCTATATACAAAAAAAGTAAAGTATCCATATCAGTGTGTATAAACCAACATCCATATCCTACACAATGTCCATATACTACATAAGAATCCAGTGTTCAGTTCAATAAAACTATACAGTTCTTAAATTCAAAAATTATTTCCGTATGTGCAGAGGAGAGCGTGCTTGCAACTTCAAAAGCGATCCTGGAAGACAAAGCTCCTGGATGATATTTTGTTTCATTTTTTCTTCTTCAGTTCCTTGTATCAGAATTCTCCTTAGTTCATCATTCTTTAAACTAAAACAGTCTTAACATATAAAGACCTGTTCCCTTGCATGGTTCCTCTGTGAGATACCTACTGGCATAGGGTAAACACTGAGCTATTCTTACAACATTTATCTCACCACCTAACTGAAACTGAACAAGAAATATGGAGGTATGCTTCAGCTGATATCAGTAAACAGAGGGGTTAGCAAATAAGGCACAGACACTAAAGACACAAAGAAGCACATGAGAGTAAGTCTCAGTTCAAAAAGAATGTTTTTTCTTTTAATGTACTTTTGGGCAGGCATGGAGGAGGGCTACAGGAAAAAACAACACTTTAATTGGTGATTTAATAGCACTTCCCTGTTTCTTATGTAATTGAAATATACCTCCATAATCTGTATTTCACTTGAGCTCATGATCAGCTACTAGCAGCATATGCGCCAAACCAGCAGTTGCTTGAGCATCTAATGTGCATCTGCTTTGCAGAAGAATAATCTTTATGACCAAACTGTGTCTAGAAAAATATGTACCAAAATAAAGTAATGAAAGAACAATAAGAGTTTGCACAACATTTTGTGCAAATCAAATACAAAATCCTCACAGAAATGCACAGTCAGTCATTGCATTGGTGCTACTACTAAGGAAAACTGAATGTTTGCATGGCATTGCCTTCAGAGATTGGCTGTATTTAGCTAATTATCAATTATTTATCAAGTTGTATCAGAGATGTGTTTATCAAGTTATCAATTGTGGCCATCAAGGTTGGAGCAAACTATGCAACTTTGAACCTAAATGATCAAAGCCTGATTTTTGGTGCAAGAGAAGTTAATGACTAACACCAATGGAATTCAGAAAGCCACATCCAAGTAATCTTCCACTTACAAGCACTTACTTGAACCACAAATTAACTTGGCTTCTCCTTAGGCATTTAAGAAGAGTTGATTTTTTTATACCCCAATTTTCTCTACCTTTAAGGGGTCTCAAACCAGCTTATAATCACCTGTCCTTCCTCTCCCCACAACAGACACCCTGTGAGGTTGGTGGGGCTGAAAGAGTTCAGAGAGAATTGTGACTGGCCCAAGGTCACCCAGCAAACTTCATGTTGAGGAGTAGAGAAACCAACCTGGTTCACCAGATTAGTCTGCCGCTCATGTGGAGGAGTGGGAAATCAAACTCGGTTCTGCAGATTAGAGTCCACCGCTCCTAACTACCACACCACGCTGGCTCTCAAGGAGCAAGAGAAACAGCCCTCAGAGATTTGGGTGTACATTTCTCTAGATTTGATGATCAAAAGTCTCACTTTGATTATGATAGTTACTCCTGCCTTGAGATGACAGACCTCTGTGGAGGGAAGGTTTTGCAGTCTTCCTACTGTACTTTCAATGTTCTAGTAGTGACTCCTTGCTGATACATTAATTCCTAGCTCTGTCCTGGACAATTGGTGACTGACACTAGGTTTGATCCTTGTTTACTCAGTACTTGGTCTGCAACTACATGTGAGGCTGCTTGCCATGCAGAATGAGCACACTATTGGATGAATTCTTGGACGTGTGAAGGATTTTCCCCGTCAGTGGTTCTGCAGTTCTTGAAGGCATATCGTCTAACCAGTTCTACCATTTGAAAATCTCCATTAAATCTGATAAATGAACAGTGGTTGCTTTGTGTTTGGCTCTTGAGATATCATCAGAGTTTAAGAGGCACAGGAAGTTTATAAACAGATGCTAGATCATATAGTTTACTGAAAATGGCCAAAGTGGTTTCCTCATCTTGCCACTGAAATCAGCATCTGGAGGAGAAATCCTTTATTTATAGCGCTGGTTCCCAACCGGGGGTCCACGGACCCCCAGGGGTCCGCGAGAACTAAATTAAGGTCCGCGAAACAAAGTTATAAACCCATCATAAATTAATATTTTCAATTAAAAGTTCTCTATTATAAAAACATGCATTCAAATATTATTCTAAGTTTAATGTTTCACTAACAGTTATGATTAAAGTTTATTTTCAAATTCCCGGAATTTTTATTTTGAACCTTGGGGTCCCCGCACCGAACAAAAAAGCCCTAGTGGTCCCTGGTCAAAAAATGGTTGGGAACCACTGATTTATAGAGATGAATATCTATGGTACCAGGGCTTTCTAATTTCCAATAGGGGATGGGGGGAATCGTATAATTTTCTCTGCCATTGCTTACATCACCTGCACACAGTTATTCAAGCTTAAGTGAGGTCTTGCATACTGTGGAGTTTCCCTACTATTATTTACAAAGGAAAGTCCGTTTCAAGCATTTTGTAAATTTCCCCTCCATGATGAAAGGACTTTTCTTGCCCTTCTGCAGAGCTGGAAAGAAAGCTTGCCTGTTTTACCGCTGCTTTTTGCAGAATCCATGGAGACTGAAGTTGTGTTCATATGTTACAATGAATTCACATATATCCTGCCTATACATATGTACATCTGTTAATAAGATGTACACACGTATAGGCAGGAGTCATTTGTTCACTTGACAAATGAAACAGGGGATCAGCACCTGGATAAATGTGGGGTTTATATGATGTGTTCAGCTGTTCATAGCTTGACTATAACATGAGAATTACCCAACACACATACAAAGGACAATCAAATGTACACTGAACACAGATTTATGTACATTTGCTGTAACATGGGCACAGGGGTTAAATCATGCTCACTTATTACAAAACTGGGTCCAGGGTAGATATTCAGACCATTGTGCAAGAAAGCATAGAGTTGTGAAGGGCAGAGCTTAGTGCAGGGCACACAGGTAGAAAAGAGTTTTTTTAATGGTGTAAATATTCAATACAGTCCACAGGTTTGTCCCCCTCCTCTATGGGTAGGGTTGCCAAACTCCAGGTGGTCGCTGGAGATCTCCCACTATTACAATTCCCTGGAGAAAATGGCCACTTTAGCGATTGGACTCTATGGCATTGAAATCCCTCCCCTCTCCAAACCCTGTCTTTCTCAGCGTCCACCCACAAAATCTCCAGGTATTTCCCAACCTGAAACTGGCAGCCCTATCCATAGGCAATCAACATTGCAGGATAGAATAGCAGAAATCTTGGCAGAATAATGAGACAAATTCTGCTCATCTCTAATATTTTAATAGAGCTCATGTGATGATATCAGCACAGGTTTCCAGCACCATGGTTGATACCCCTCTGTCCTAATAGTGGCTTTCCCTATGGTCGCAGACGCTTGTCTGTTAGAGGTATTGGTTGAACAAACAGCAAGCTGGCCTATTTCCTTTAATTTCCAATTTTGCAAAGCATGTACAAGCTGTGGCTCAGTGGTAGAGCATCTGCTTGGCATGCAGAAGGTCCCAGGTTCAATCCCCGGCATGTCCAGTTAAAGGGACTAGACAAGTAGGTGATGGGAAAGACCCCTGCCTGAGACCCTGGAGAGCTGCTGCCAGTCTGAGTAGACAATACTGACTTTGATGGACCAAGGGTCTGTTTCAGTAGAAGGCAGCTTCATGTGTTCATGTGTACTTGATGTCCCATTCTTAGAGAAGATTTAACTTTGAATGAATGAACATCCAGATGCCCATAAAAATCTTTGAACAAGTAGATCAAATAGTTCACAGTTTTGATACTTACATTTCTACAGGAAATTCCTTCTAAGCTCAGAGAAGCTCATACCTCATACCATTAAAGTGACAAATTGGAAGGTTTGGGTATGGTCATGTGGGTTTCACGTAATTGGGGCTATATAAAAGAGCCACACCCAAGACAACCCTGAATCTCTCAGATGTGGGTTGCATAAGACCATGTCATCTTTCTGAAAGCGCTTTGGTAAGAATCTCAGAAGTTATATTTTATCTTGTAACATTTAGATAGGATAAGGGATATTTGTATGCATTTCTGTTTATGATTTCATTTACATATGCAAGTATATTTTGTATCATTGCAGTTCTTTCATTTTTTCTCATTTCAAGAATAGAGTGGTTTTTAATTTTAAAAATCTAAAAAGATAAGTATGGGTAATCTTTGGCGGGGATACAAGGTTTCTACTTGACTTGTGGAATAAATTGATTTCTGTTCAGTTAGAGGTCTGTAACCTATAGAGATTGGATATCTAACAGAATAGCCATCTCAGTATAGTCCTGTGATTTAGTGGTTAATGCATTGCTTTGGATCAGGCAAACAGACCTTTCATTTCCATGTGTTTTAAAAGAAGTGCTTCAATTACCGGGGCTGGGGGGTAGTTCACCCATTACAATGGAGGAGTGGGGAAAACAAGACATCTAAGTAGAGATTTTTTTCCAGAGGAAGCTTTGATGCCAACTGGTTTCAGTGTGGTGTAGTGATTAAGAGTGGCGGACTCTAATCTGGAGAACCAGCTTTGATTCCCCACTCCTCCACATGAAGCTTGCTGGGTGACCTTGGGCTACTCACAGTCCTCTTAGAGCTCTCTCAGCACCACCTACCTCACAAGGTGTCTGTTGTGGGGAGACATAGGGAAGGCGATTGTAAGCCAGTTTGATTCTCCTTAAAAGGTAGAGGAAATCGGGGTATAAAAACCAATTCTTCTTTTTCTTAAAAAAAATGCAATACAATCAACAAGACAACATTAGTTTCTCCATATCTCATAATGCCAAGTCTTTTTGTTTGTTTGGCTCTAAGGAAATCCTAGCAGGTATGAAACTTCTTTCAGCTCATGGGAGGTGGAAAAGCTGTTACTGACTGAGGGAGCTGCAATTGGCAGAATGATGCAGGATCCAAGCAATCATATGTCACTGTTCTCAACATGTATGTCAGTTCTAATAAATCATGGATTCCATCTAGTCAAAGAAAAGCAATTTAAAATCTCATTGATTTTAATGAGTGAAAGTTAAGCCAGTTCTTAATATGCCCATTCATATAGGACATTAATATAAATGAGACTTAAATGCTGGGCCGTATCTTTATGTTGTTTTGAAATAGAGCCAAGAGCCCCAAAAGGAAACTTGTTCTCATAGCTCCTGAATTGCATCATGGAGGGGGGAGTTAAATAAACCTGTAGTCAAAGTTCGTTGAGACATTTCCCGCATATTGGTGATGATGTTCGCACTATTAATATCCATAATTCAATCAGAGCGCAGCTTTGCATTCTCACCCAATGTTATTTTCATAGCTCAGAATTCTGCTGCCTGAGTCATCAAAAGGGAAGAAAGAGCTGTAATAAGGATACCAAGAGAGAAAACATGTCTTCTGATATTGTGGTCTTTACCTGTGCAAAAGGTCCAGAGTAGGAAATTTGGTAAGTCTTAAAATGATCATGGTATCTAATTTATTAGCACTTAAATTCTATTGTTTTAGAGCTAGAGTCTACAGTAAGTGTTTTACCTGTTACTTTAGATTGCTGTGACCTCTTGGCTGATAGCAGATCCATTTGATTTGTAAGGTGCCCTGCTGGCTAAGCAGCTGATACCAATTCCTGTCTAGAGAAAAAAACAAGAATATATTGCCCTCTAGTGCTGAAAAAATATATCTGGCATGAAAACCAAATGGGATTGCCTCTTAAAATTCAGATTTCTTACATTAGCAAAAATGCAGAAGGGTTTTTGTTTCATTTTTGTTTTTTGCTATAGGGGCCACTTATTGATTTATTTAGCGAGCATTCATAGTTTGAATGAGACTGTAAATACTCACAAGGTATGTGATAAACTCCAAAAGTTAAGTTGCTGTGA
Organism: Euleptes europaea; assembly: GCF_029931775.1. NCBI lineage: Eukaryota > Metazoa > Chordata > Lepidosauria > Squamata > Sphaerodactylidae > Euleptes > Euleptes europaea. The sequence goes on along the minus strand of NC_079320.1, from coordinate 29,216,524 downwards.
TTTATCATTGTCACTGGAGCCCCCAAACTAAAAATACCACCTTACAGAGAACCTCACTTGATCTGTTTTTATTTTTTCATATATATTTTAATTAGAGCTTTATACATTTGAGATGAGAAAAAAGGCATCTGAAACTTTAAAACTCAGCAAACAGTTTATATCGCTAAGAATTATGGTCTTAATTGCTAGCAGTAGGAGAGTCTTGCAGTATTAGTACTGCATAGGTCAGTTGGGTTCCATTCTGCTTTTATTACAGCCCATAGGCCATTCATAAGCAGAAAAAAAAGACTTCTATAAAATTAATTACCTACATAAAATCTCCGCATATATCATTCATCTTAACTAACAGTTTAAGAGTTAGAATCTGAGTAGATTATACACAGGACGTTAACTCAGCCTGTATTTCCAGTACAGAGAACAGAAATTTAGCCACAGATACAGTAGTTCTTTAGTCAACCCCTGCCGGTAAGATTTTGCGAGTCTTTGGCTCAGATAACAGTTTTTTTAATCAACCAACACAGGTTCCAATAAATCCAAACATGCTTGTACCTAGGATCTGCAATGGAAAAACACGTGAACCAACATTTATATCAGGTTAGCAGAGCAGGGACAAATTCTAGTGCTTTCTAGTGCTTTCATTCTAGCTGTATCTGAAGAAGTGAGCTGTGGCTCACGAAAGCTCATACCCTACCAGAAAATATTTTTGTTAGTCTTTAAGGTGCTACTGGACTCTTGCCCAGATTCTAGTGCTGTATAGCTGTCATTATAACAATATGAAGGACTATATTAGCCAAAATACACATTTCAATTTTAAATTCTGGGCAATATTTATTATGTTTGAGACATAGAATTTCACAATCTCATCCTTAACTCACCATCTCTAACATGAAAACCAAACAGCCACTTACTATCATCTTGAGAATGAACAAGGTCATGAACATAAATAATTTTTCATTTCATAAATTCTAAAAAAAATGATAATAAACTAACAGCAACGGTTTTTTGTACTGGATGTGGCTTTCAAGTGTGGAAGGTCTGCGTCCCGATTCACAACCCTATGGGCGGCCATCCCTCATGGCTTTCTGTGTTGCTCTCTGTATGGCCTCGGGAATACTGAGAGAAGGGGGTCACCACACCTTGTCCCTCCTCCTCTCCTCCCAAGCCTCCCTCTTACAGCGCTTGAATGGGCCTCTCACTTGACCCATGGTCTGGCCCCTTATGAGGCTGGCACAGTAAGCTGCACCAGCTTAGTGGGCTCCCCTGACCTCTTGTGAGAAGAATGAGTCCCATGAGGGGTGGTTGGCAGAGGCACAGGTTGCTGAAGGTTCCCACTCCATCCCTGTGCTTGGCCAAAGTCAGCCATTTTTTAGAGGCAGCCAAGTCTTAAAGGGCCCAAGCTGCTGCCACTGGGTGTTGAAAGGCCCAAACTGAAGTAGCAATATTGGCAGCGAGGTGCTGGAGAGCTGTCCTTGGTGTGGCTGACCTGCTGTCTTGTTTGGGACTAAGGAAAAAATGTGGTCATTCCCTCTTCCAGGACATCATGCTTAGCCACATCAGTGCCATAAATGCCTGGAGAAATTAATATGCAAATTTGGGGAACTACGACATATATTGTGATTATACTGACCACAATCCAGACTTTATGCATATGGAAGGTAGAAAGTTGGTTTTGTACACAGAAGCCTAAAAACTGCCATCGATGAACGATGAGAAAGCTTAAACAGTGGCACTAGTAGTGATATTGCAAGCTAAGTGAAACATGGCATTTGTTAACAATCCACAAATCACTGAGTGAATACTTTCCTCTTAACTTAAACAGACAGGTCCACCGTATGTGGTTTAACTATTGCATTTCAGCAGCTTGAACCACAGGTTGGGGCAAGCCAGTAAAAAGATTACTATAATCGATGCAAGGAAAAAGTAAATCATCAATTGAACTTGAAGGTGAGACAGCAGTTTTTGAGGACCAAGCTGGTTATCAAGGCTAGAACAATGCTAGTCTCCTAAAGTGCCATCCTTAGCAGGTCTTCTCAGAAACTTACTCAGGTCTTTTTAATAGGGCTTAGTCCCAGGAAAGTGTTCTTAGTTCTTGCGCTGCCAGTCACCTGGGCTCTTAAAAGATTTGATACTAGTACCTAGAAATGTAAACATTTTTCCCAGGTGGGTATAGGGTTAGTTTCCTGATACTTGATGTTGAGTCCTAAAAAAAAATGTTCCTTCTAGAAATTTGGAATATTTTTTCAGCCCTGTTTTTATGGAAGATTCTTTCTAGCAGTAATAATGGGAATCCTATATTCAGCTAAAAAAAATTATTTTAAAATGTTTTCTTAGAGATTTCCCTCTACCTCTATTTTTAGGGTTGCCAGGTCCCTCTTTGCCACTGGTGGGAGGTTTTTGGGGTGGAGCCTGAGAAGGGCGGGGTCTGGGGAGGGGAAGGACTTCAATGCCATAGAGTCCAATTGCCAAAGTGGCCATTTTCTCCAGGGGAACTGATCTCTATCGGCTGGAGATCAGTTGTAATAGCAGGAGATCTCCAGTTAGTACCTGGAGGTTGGCAACCCTATCTATTTTGCCTTTATTCTGTAGTCCTTGCAAGCAACCTTTACAATCAGATTGAAAGCATCTTAACATGGTGTGTGTGTGTGTGTGTGTGTGTGTGTGTGTGTGTGTGTGTGTGTGTGTATCGTTAATACTGCAAGTATTTTAGGAAAAAACTTTAAATTATCAATATTTTCTTCTCGTATAAATTATAGCAGGAAGACATCCCACTGTCATCTTCCACACTGAAATCAATAGAACTTTCGTGCTTAGGATTTTTATAGAAGTGACTAGCTTATTTAATTAACACATTTTAATTGCTGTATAGATTTTCTTAACCTACTCTAATTTCTCACTTTGTTTCAGATAATGTTAAGTGTCTCCTCCATTGATTATTGGCTACTGGTGTGCTCAGAGAAGACTGCGTCCAATATAGATTTCCAACTCTGTGGACTTCCAACTCAAAGAGTTTCATAGCCTTGCCTACCCCCCTTATTAATGCATTGCAATGGTCACATGAATGTTCAAAGTGTGGTACGGATCTGTCTCGTGGTCTGTTCATGATGGCACTTTAGAAGGAAAAAGCCAGTTGTTGTTGTTTTTTAAAAAATAAAACAAAAAAATAAAACTGAAAGTGCTGCAAAAAAAATGAATTTGATTCTGAAACTTCGTAGAAGTTTCCGAACACTAGTAATCCTCCTAGCCACCTTTTGTTTAGTGAGCATAGTCATTTCTGCTTATTACTTGTATGCAGGTCACAAGCAAGAAATTACCCTGATTGATACCACAGGAGGGGCAGAGTGTGAGGACCTAAAGCTTTTACCATACAGGTCCATGGAACTTAAAACTGCTAAGCCAATTGATCCATCTAGGACTGAACCTACTGTTCTGCTGTTTGTCGAAAGCCAGTACTCTCAGCTTGGCCAGGACATCATAGCCATTCTGGAGTCTAGTCGTTTTCAGTATCAGATGGTGATTGCTTCGGGGAAAGGGGACATTCCTCCTCTGGCAGATAACGGCAAAGGAAAATATATACTTGTAATATATGAAAATATTTTGAAGTACACATCCATGGATTCGTGGAACAGAGAACTTCTGGAAAAATACTGTGTGGAATACAGTGTTAGCATGATTGGTTTTCATAAAGCCAATGAGAACAGCTTGTCAAGCACTAGACTCAAAGGATTTCCATTGCAACTTTACAATAATGTAGCTCTTCAAAACTGCTTAGTAAATCCCCAGTCTCCTCTACTGCACATTACCAAAGCCCCACGGGTTGAGAAAGGCCCATTACCAGGTGAAGACTGGACCGTTTTCCAATATAACCACTCCACTTACCAAGCAGTGCTTTTAACAGAACTTCAGGCTTCCAAACCATTCCCAGCATCGCTGCCTAAGATTTTTCTTTATGCTACAGTGATTCAGGACCTGGGCCTTCATGATGGGATTCAGAGAGTTCTTTTTGGAAACAACTTGAACTTTTGGTTGCATAAACTCATTTTTATAGATGCCATCTCCTTCTTGTCAGGGAAGATGCTCACATTGTCCCTGGATAGGTACATTCTTGTTGACATTGATGACATCTTTGTTGGGAAAGAAGGGACGAGAATGAATGTAAAAGATGTGAAGGTAAGATGAAAATTAATGAGGAGATCTAGTCTCTAGTATTTTGGCAATATGTGCTGTATCATCCTACACATTGTAAATGTTTAGGGTTGCCAACCTCTAGGTGGTGGCTGGAGATCTCCCGCTATTACAACTGATCTCCAGACAACAGAGATCAGTTCCCCTGGAGAAACTGGCCCCTTTGGCAATTGGACTCTATGGCATTGAAGTCACTCCCTTCTCTAAACCCTGCCCTCCTCAGCCTCCACCTCCCAAATCTCCAGGTATTTCCCAACTTGGAGCTGGCAACCCTATAAATGTCCACTTCTGATTAAATTGTTTAAGGATGGGGCAAAGCTTTTAGAACTGTATTTAGAGATTTTAGAATTGTATTAGAGATGCTTAGGGGCCTAATGATTTCTCTTACATCCTGATCTCAAGTGTTTAGATGTGTCCAAACAAATTTGAATGTGTCCAGTTTGCATGTTTATAGTCACATGTCAGAAAACAATGCTGGTTGTCGACTTCTGTCTGAACTGCTTGGCACATTCACCATTTTTAAAAAAAATGAAAGGGCCACTATTACTCCATTTGTCGCTCTGACGCCAGTACTCTAGTTCTTCCATTAGGCAATAATCCTTGGGGCACGATATAAGAGAACTAATTGGCTCAAATTGAGAGAGAGAGAGAGAGAGAGAGAGAGAGAGAGAGAGAGAGAGGTTCCACTCCTCCTCTTCCTCAGAGGAGGAGGGCAGCTCAGGTTGGCCTACGACAAAACCATTCTGTTTGGATTTAGTTTTACCATTTAGGTGTCTCTTGTGTGCTTCTAGTTTCTGTTTCCTAGGGGCTTCCTAGAGGTAGCTTATTTGTCACTGTGTGAACAGAATGCTGTATTAGATGGGCCTTTGGTCTGATCCAGCACGATTCTTCTTATGTCCTAAAGTTCTTATGCTTGCCTCTCGGATTACTGATGTCAGTGGAAGTATAACTCCACTGGGTCCCCCCCACACACAATTTGAACCAATTAGTACTATTACACCATGCTACCAAGATTAATGCCTAATGATAGAATTATAGCATTGTTACATCATGAACTGAAGAGGCAACAACAACATATCCCTGTCAAATAAGCGACTATTTCACAGGCTCCAAAAGGTGCTTGACACTAAATCTGAACGGACTGTCAAGGAGATCCAGTCTGTTTAAGGGAGCCAAATAAGGTAAGTTCACCTGGTGATCATATCTGTGTCAAATTTTGCAGTATCCCTAACTGAATTAACTCCTTCCAGGAGCTTATAAGCTCTTAAACTTCAGCAGGCAAACTTCCTCTTCCCCTCTTTTTAAACTTGACTTTCAACCTCTCTCAGCATTCTGGGCCTCCTGAGGCACAATCAGTCCTAATCATACTCTCTCTTTAGAGGATTTTTCTTCCCATGCTGTTTAATTTACAATGTCCTATTTTTCTGCATACCTAGGGAAGTCAACTTAGTCAATTTCTACCTTGTCTGTGGGTGGCCTGGTTTGCTGCTTTTATGATTGGCATAAGCCACCCACTTTAGTATTAGATATAAAGATTTCTTTATCCCATCCTTTCTTCAAGTTTCCCAGCAGTACATGACATTTCCCATGTTTTATCTTTGCAAAAGTCTTATGAAGCAGGCTAAACTGAGGAATTCTCTCCCCCACCCCTGCCATGGGCTTCATAGCCAAGCAAAAAAACCCATTTCCCTGCTCCAACATTCCATTTACTTTACCATACTGACTTCTAGTCTTCATGTTTATACTCAGATTTAGATATCTGGATTATTTTTTTGTTTGTGACAGTAAAAAAACAACATATATAGTAGGGTAGTTTAGGGAGAAAGAATGAGACAATAAAGGAAACTATTGTGTTTGCTATTGTTGTGTGACTTTAGTAATGTACCTCCCATCAAATTGGTAGAGAGATGGTTTTGTAGCTCAGCATAGTACCAGAAGAGTTTCAGACTATGAACACAGAAAATGAATTAGTGATACTGTGGACCACCAAAAAGAGCAAAGAGCCTTGAACACCAATGAATTCTGGCCATTACAGACCTATAGAAGGCACATGAAGGCACAACCTTGCAGAAGTTCAGGAAGTATCTGGTAAACCCAGACTGAGATATTCTGGAATCACTATGTATGCTTCCCTCGGTTCCATGATAGAAGAGAGGAAGGATATAAATATAAGTCATAAATTAATTAATAATCTGGTGAGTAGGGTTGTGCATATTGATAAAAACCCAAACCGAAAATAAACCAAAAATTAGCTGTTTCAGCTCCATTTGGGTTTCAGGTTTACTGAATACCAAAACCTGGGAATACAGCCGAAGCCAAATAGGTGATTCGGCTTTTTTCGGCTTCGGCTTTCCCCAGGGTTTTCCCTATGGGGATTTTTTTAAATAAGCTCTGGGGAGGCAGTTCTGGAGGTAAGAGTTTCCAAATTTTCTGGGTAGCTTGAAGAGACTCTCCTTGCATGAATCCCGAAGTTTAATGAAGATTGGGTTGGGGGTCTGATTTTTATGGGGTCTGGAAGTGGTTGCCCCCCTCCTCCATAGAGAAAAATAGCAAACTTTGAGGTTTATGTAAGGAGAGTCCCTTTAAGCTATCCTGAAAATTTGGTAACTCTACCTCCAAAAATGCCACCACAGCAGCTTTGAAAGAATTTTACATAGACTATAATGGGCCTGAATTTTTCCAGGAAACCTGGAAATAAGCCGAATTCCAATATTTACCAGTATGGGTATTCAGCCTATTTCGGGTTTACCAGAAAAAAATGGGCCCAATAAACCTGAACCCAAAATTTATTGACTTTTTTTTGCACAACCCAACCAGTGAGCCATCAGACAACATAGTGAAGCATCACAACTTGTACTTATAGATATAGCTTGACTCCTAAGATTGAATTGCTAACATAAAATAATAATAAGAAGAGTTGATTTTTATATGCTGACTTTCTCTACCACTTGAGGGAGAATCAAACAGGCTTACAATCGCCTTCCCTTCCCCTCCCTACAACAGTCACCCTGTGAGGTAGGTGGGGCTGAGAGAGCTCTGACAGAGGTGTGACTTGCCCAAGGTCACCCACTGGCTTTATGTGGAGGCATGGGAAAACAAATCCAGTTCACCAGATTAGCCTCCACCGCTCATGTGGAGGAGTGGGGAATCAAACCCGGTTCTCCAGATAAGGTAATTCTGGATACTGTTCCAAATAATCCTCAAGAGAAGAGGCCTCATAAGCCTTAAATACAATTTAAAGATGTTACTCATGAATTAATAGCACTAGCAGTTTAACTAATTAACTCTTCCCGAGCAATTATCTAAAAGTTTCTAAATATCAGATGAATTATCACTATAATTTGTCTCATTCAAATTTCTCTCCAGACGTTAAGAGTTCCAAATAACATACACATGAACACATGGTCAGTCTTATACTGAATCAGACCCTTGGTCCATCAAAGTCAATATTGTCTACTCAGACTAGCAGTGTCTCTCCAGGGTCTCAGTTGGAGGTCTTTCACATCACCTACTGCCTGATCCTTTCAACTGGAGATGCTGGGGATTGAACCTGGGATCTTCTGCATGCAAACCAGATGCTCTACCACTGAGCCACAGTCTCTCCTTGTCTTCTCTGAAGCCAAATGGATGGCTTAGGAATCTTTCAATGTTCTGTATTTTAAATTCTGAATTTGCTCCAATACATGAACAATTTTTAGATTGTTCAGTTCTTCATACCTCCCCTCACACCCATGATAGATTATTGAAAAATAACAAATGTGCAAAAAAGGAATTTGATGTGATCATATGAATAACTGCATTGAGATAAAACACTATATAAGAAGAATCTTGATCCCATCAAGGACACAGCTTTTTTTCTGATTCATACCAATATGTGTGAGCACATCCGTTTCAGGTGAACGGAAGGACCTGAAAACTGTACATAGCCTATTGTAGGAATGTCCTTAGTTTAAAACAGGAATTCAAAAAGGAGTAGACTGCTTGACAGAGAAACTCACAGAACAATAAAGGAACAGAATTGGTGAAATTCACTCATCCCTTGAGGAAGCTGGGTCCCCAAGTGCCCAGTTATATTGCAGCTGAATTTTTTTAACCCGGTGGTTCTAAGGAACCTAGAACTACTGTATACACTGACCTTAACTAATGGCTGGGGCGAAGGGGAATTTTGTTTGACAAGCAGGGCTAAGCTGGATAGCTCTGCTCTACTTGCCAAGGACAATATGCCACTTTAGCTGTTCCTGTACAAGTTTCTCCTGGGTGTACCACAGAACAAGAGTAAACATGTAAAAAGCTGGTATTCTAGGCTACAGAATTTTTGTGCTGTGTATGTTATTTCAACAAGGTATAAAGATCTCACAAACTAATTTCCTTCAAGAAAATGTTAGATGCTAAATTGCCTTCGGTGGAGATTATCTGAAGTCAATCATGTTGCTGTTCAGAAATTCATACTGTTAAACATGATGTGTACTTTTGGCTTGTATGTTAGACATGGAGTGCCAGGAAACAAGCATCTAGGAAAATTTGGCAGTGGTTTGTGCATTATCTGTTAGGGGAAGGGCAGGAGGCATGTTCTCAGCTTGTACCTGTGGTTCAGATAGTAAAACGGATGCCTCCCACACTGACTCTCATTTTTGGCGTTGGTCCCTTTGCAAAGTCCATACTTGCAGAGATGCCATCAGAGACAGCATTTAGGAATGTAACCCATTTATTATTGAATAAATATGTATAGAATCATGTTTTACCATATGCGTTTATCTGAGGAGATGGTGGGATGGGATGAGATCTTGTTCATTCTGTTGCATCATGTTTGAAGTATGTATTACCATCAAAAGGGTGGCCCATAAGACTGTTGAGTCCTGAGCTCAAAATCACCTAACTACATCCCTGCTTACTTGATTGATGTCACTACTATAATGATAGTGACTGATAGCGGGAACCAAAGTGTTCCATGAGTGACTGTATGGAAGGAAGCATTTCTAGGGGAAAAACAGTCAAAGAACAGAATCCTAAAGCATCAGACATTTTAGATACTGTAAGAATCACACAATTCAACTAAAGTTCCATTTGATGCAATGATGCAGCAGGCAAATATTATACAGACACAGAATATTGTCGAAGGCTTTCACTGTCAGAGTTCATTGGTTCTTGTAGGTTATCCGGGCTGTGTAACCGTGGTCCTGACGTTTCGCCAGCAGCTGTGGCAGGCATCTTCAGAGAAGTAACACTGAGGAGACACTGTCCTTCAGAGGAGACACTGTCCTTCAGTGTTACTCCTCTGAAGATGCCTGCCACAGCTGCTGGCGAAACGTCAGGAAAGAAAATACCAAGACCACGGTTACACAGCCCGGATAACCTACAAGAACCAACATACAGACACAGATTCAACACAATTTGGTGACCAAGATCTTAAAAAAAAGATACTGCCATGAGGAATGATATTTTAATTTTAAAAAATTAGTCGCTGCAGGAATTTTTAAAGGTAAAGGTCCCCTGTGCAAGCACCAGGTCATTCTTGACCCATGGGGTGACGTCACATCCCGACGTTTCCTAGGCAGACTTTGTTTACGGGGTGGTTTGCCAGTGCCTTCCCCAGTCATCTTCCCTTTACCCCCAGCAAGCTGGGTACTCATTTTACTGACCTCAGAAGGATGGAAGGCTGAGTCAACCTTGAGCCGGCTACCTAAAACCAACTTCCGTTGGGATCGAACTCAGGTCGTGAGCAGAGCTTGGACTGCAGTACTGCAGCTTACCACTCTGCGCCACGGGGCTCTTGCAGGAATTTTTAGGGGGTGGTTATTTGGGGTTTTGTTGTACTTTGTATATTTTAAGTTTGGATTTATGTGCCCTTGAGCCACAAGGAAAGGTGGGTTATAAATATTTTAATTAATAAAATTTAAAAGAGGTATACGAAGCAGTAATCAGTGTTTTGAACTTTTAGCAAAAGCTTTTATGGTTTAGTGTTTGATTTGATGACAAATTTGTTTTCAGGTAAAATTAGTTTCTTGAAGTATTTGTTAATGAGTCCTTATTTACAAACCACAGAATCTTAGAATCCATTAGTATCCAAACCAGGTTCCTTGCAAACAAACACGATACAATGATGAGGTTGGAATAAGGGAAAACTACTGATATGTAAGAAAAGATCTTTGAGTGTATATGACTTTCTCCAGTGAGTTAAAAACACCTTTTTTGGTGAGAGAAAGAAAAGGTCAGAAGGAGATAAGAGGAATAGATTTTTCTAAAGGATATTGTGGGTTGTGGTTTATGTATTTCAAGATGGCTAATGATTTCTAGATAGGGGTTTTCTGTTTTGCTGACACACTCAGATACAAGTCCAACTTTCTTTCTCCAAGAGAAAACACATTTTTCCTTAGGATTGCAGCCCACTTCTCTTTTTCTCCTATCTTGAACACTGAAGGTCACGCTAGTCTTTTAGATATAAAATATAGCTGTGGAGGGCCCTAATTTGGATCAGGACCATGGGGGAATGAATTACCTCCCTGCATACTATTTCTCTGTTTAAAAAATGGAGTTACCGTATTTTTCGCACCATAAGACATGCTTTTTTCCTCCTCAAACGTGAGGGGAAATGTTGGTGCGTCTTATGGAGCGAATGTGCGCACAGAGCCAGCTGGGCGCGCTGGGAGGCGGGCAGGGAAAGCCGCCTCGCGCCGTTCCAGCGCGCCCAGCCGGCTCTGTGCGCCGGCTTATCCCGCTCTGAGCGCCTGCCTGCCTCCAGCTGGGAAGCGGGGGGGGGGAGCACAGAGCCGGCTTGGCGCGCCCACCAGCCCACGTCCCAGCCCGCTCTGAGCGCCCGCCTGCCTCCCAGCCCGAGCTCCCGCCCGCCTCCCAGCCGGCTCTGAGCTCCTGCCCTCCTCCCAGCTGGGAAGGGGGGGTGCAAAGAGCCGGCTTGGCGCGCGCACCCACCTCCCAGCTGGCTCTGAGCGCCTGCCTGCCTCCAGCTGGGAAGTGGGGGGGAGGGAGGACAGAGCCGGCTTGGCACGCCCGCCCGGCTCCCAGCCCCAGCACCCACCCGCCTCTCAGCCCGCTCTGAGTGCCTTCCCTCCTCCCAGCTGGGAAGGGGGGGTGCAAAGAGCCGGCTTGGCACCAGCCTCCCAGCCTGCTCTGAGCCCCTGCCCTCCTCCAAGCTGGGAAGGGGGGGGTGCAAAGAGCCGGCTTGGCACGCGCACCCACCTCCCAGCCGGCTCTGAGCGCCTGCCTGCCTCCAGCTGGGAAGTGGGGGGGAGGGAGGACAGAGCCTGCTTGGCACGCCCGCCCGCCTCCCAGCCCCAGCACCCACCCGCCTCCCAGCCCACTCTGAGCCCCTGCCCTCCTCCCAGCTGGGAAGGGGGGGTGCAAAGAGCCAGCTTGGCACCCGCCTCCCAGCCCGCTCTGAGCCCCTGCCCTCCTCCCAGCTGGGAAGAGGGGGTGCAAAGAGCCGGCTTGGCGCGCGCACCCACCTCCCAGCCTGCTCTGAGCGCTTGCCCGCCTCCCTGCTGGGAAGGGGAGGATGTGCAAAGAGCCGGCTTGGCACGCGCACCCACCTCCCAGCCTGCTCTGAGCGCCCGCCCGCCTCCCAGCCGGCTCTGTGCGCCTGCCCTCCTCCCAGCTGGGAAGCGGGGGGGGGAGCACAGAGCTCGCTCTCAGCGCCCGCCCGCCTCCCAGCCCGAGCGCCCGCCCGCCTCCCAGCCCGCTCTGAGCCCCCGCCCACCTCCCAGCTGGGAAGGGGGGGTGCAAAGAGCTGGCTTGGCGCGCTCTGTGCGCCTGCCTGCCTCCCAGGGCATTTACTCCATAGGACAAGTTTTTAGAGGAGGAAAACAAGATTTGTTCTTGTTTTCCTCCTCTAAAAACTAGGTGCGCCTTATGGAAAGGTGCGTCCTATGGAGCGAAAAATACGGTATGTCTTCTGCCATCTTGTTTGTTTGAAGAGTTATAACAGTGTGGAAAGCCCAGTTTCAGTTTGCTAAACTATTGTGTGGGGATGGAGAATTAAATCTCCCCTACATTCTCAGCATACATGAAACAGGGCTCAAAACATCTATAATTAAGAAGATCCAATAATAAATCTCCCTGGTTCTTGTCTGTTTTAAGCCAGAACTACTACAGCATAATGTCATAAGACATGAGGTTATGATAGCATCAGAGCAACTGTCTGGTGGCATCACAAGGACACCCACTTCTGAAAATGGTTTAATGCCATTGTAGGAGAATTCTTCCATTAACTAAATCTTTAGTGTACTATACTCCTTGTTCTGCCACAAAGCTATGATGCTAGAGAAAGTGAATAGAATTGTTAGATTCCTTCTCCAGAGAACTTTATGATCACATGAAGCTGCATAATGCTGAATCAGATCACTGGTCTTTCAAGGTTAGCACAGAGTATAGTCTATTCTGACTGGTAGCAGCTCTCCATGGTCTCAGGTACAGGTGTTTCACACCACCCACTAACTGATACTTTTAACTGGAGATGCTGAGGTTTGAACCTGGGTCTTCCACTGATCCTCAGGAACCTCTATCATTGATTCTTATGAATATATTTGATAAGATATGTGCATTCCATGCTCCAAACACCCTTATTCTGCAGGGTTCCTGTACACATTACACATATAAACATGCTTACTCAGATATCAAACCCTACTGCATTCCATCCAGAACACTTAGGATTGCAGTCTTAACCCCTACCCCCCAATTTCCAAACAGATACATTATACATTTGGGGTAACTATAAACATGTTCCTTATGGAAGTGCTCTTGTTCTCCACCATACAAGGTACTAAACAGTGATAGAGCATAGTTTGGATTGCATGGCCTCAACCAGTCCCTTTTGTTCACATCACATGATCTAAGCTTTAACCCACTTCCCTTGCTTCTTAAATTATATAAAATGTCATTAGTGCTTGACACCTCCTTGTTTGAAAGCCTGTCTTTTGCCCTCACCCAAACTTTGTGCATTGAAAAGCCCTTTTAACTCTGAAAGGGTGCTCTTTTTATGTACCATAAAGACACAAATATATATGAGTCAAACAGATCTTTTGATCATAGGGAATGAAAAAGAACCATAACATCAGAGGACTACATCCTACATGAGTTGGGGAGAAAGTGTTAGGTCTGATAAACCTAATTATAGAGCTTCTGTTTAGTAACCTCTGTGGTCCTACTGAAAAATCTTTGATTTTGTTTACAAAGGGGGATAGAAGAGAAAATGTGCATTGGTTCTCCATTTCTGACCACACTTTTAGAGTAAGGTTAATAAGTGTTTTTCATACAAAGCATGAAATCTTTCCATGTACAAAATTTCTTATTAAAAGCATGTACCCAAGTGCCCTAAGACGACAACATAGATTTTATACAAGGATATGTATCAAACTTATTTTAGTGCTGGGAGGTAGTCTTGCAGAGACATTAAGAACTTACCAAAAGTTGGGCAAAAAAGTGAGTCATTCAAAATGCAGATTTGAATCCCCTTGAGGCCCAGGTTTGAATCCCCACTCTGCTATGGAAGCTTGCTGAATGAATTGGGGCCAGTTACTCTCTCTCAGCCTAACCTGTCTGACAGGGTTACCGTGAGGATGAAACGGAGGAGAGAACGATGTAAGCCCCTTTGGGTCCTCATTGGGGTGAAAGGTGAAGTATAAAAGAAGTATACAAACTAATAATAAATGAATAAATTGCTTCAACTCCCACACACAAACTCAACCAACTGCTTTAATTAAATCTATCACTGCTGGGATTGAGTATTGATGAGATTCCTGCACTATCTACTATGAATAAGGCAGTTTGCCATGAAATACACACATTATGTGTGAATCCTCCCAGTGTTACCAGTCATCATGTTTTGTGGTGCTCTACATTAACCTGTGTTTAAACAACAATGCATGCTTCTCAGCTGGGGGTGGGGGAGGATGTTTCCTGTATTGAAAAATAGCATGTTGAACAGTGATGGAGTGCCATGGCAGAAAGACTAGCTAATCCAAGCTGAAAGAGCAGTCATAATTATTGTCCTAAAAGCACTTGATGTAGCAATAAACACTTCACAAAGAATGTCAGATGTAATGCACTTCCATTAGCAACAATATTACTTACGTTTCTTTAAATATGTCTTTGTCTTCCAAATGCATGGGGAAGAAATAGCTTTCAGGCCAACAGCACCACTTAGGATCATTAACATTATACAAGAAATTTCCAAGCAACCCAATTCAGACAAGGGTATTATTTATTCATTGGAGTGCATGCACAGACAGATGGATGGACATGGGGGGGGGGGGGAAGATTTGCAGAGCAAAACTCCTATTTACTGTCCGGGAATATCTTCTACAGAATGTTCTCTTGTACAGAAACGGCAGTGTTTATTTTCATTTATTTATTTTAAAATGAATCTCCTGTTTCCTCACTCACAGCAGCTAAGACAAAATCATGGAAAAGAAATACAATAAAATATTCAGACCACACTGATAGGTCCAAGGCCTACTTTCAATGAACAGTTTCCATAGTTGATTAAAACATTATCAAGGAAAGTATTCAGCAATATTTGATATCGAGTGTTGGTTCCTCAGCATGTGTGTGTGTGTGTGCCATCAAGTCATAGCTGACATGGTGACCTCATAGGGTTTTCTAGGCACGATATGTTCAGAGGTGGTTTGCCCCTGCCTCCACGTCACAACCCCGGTAGTCACTGAAGGTCTCTCAACCAAGTTCTAACCAGGGCCAACCCTGCTTAGCTTCTGAGATCTGATGAGATAAAACTAGCCTGGGGGTATCTAGGTGAGGGCTTCAGCATAGGCCTGTTTTTAAAAATAGAAATGTTTAGGACCTCATAAATAAGTTGAGTAGCCCCATGTTTAGAGTTGCCAGAGTTCTCCCAGAATTTCAACTGATGTCCAGACTACCGAGATCAGTTCCCCTGGAGAAAATGATTGCTTTGAAGGGTGGACTCTATGGCATCATAACACCACTGAGGTCCCTTGCCTAACCAAACTCCTCTCTCCCCAAGCTCTGCCCCAAATCTCCAGGAATTTCCCAGCCTGGAGTTGGCAACCCTACCAATGCTGGTCATGCTTTGTCAGGGGTAAATTCCACTTACCTGTATGGGACTTACTCCCAATTAAGTGTGCATAATTTTCAGACTTATCGAACCTTTCCACTGGAAAGGGAGACCTTTGAAGGCAGCAGAGTTTAGTGAAATAGGGGAATCTTGACAAAGTAATTTGAAGAGGAAGCAGTGGGAGGACTCTGAGAAGGGAAGAAAAAGACGTAGAGACAATGGATGCTCTTGATTAGGAGCTCCAGAAGAAAGGGAATGTGTGACTCTGATTAGGACTGCATTTATATAAAATATATATAAGCTCTGGAAGAGGAATAAGGATGTCTGTTGGTGAATGGAATGAAGAGCAGAGAGTGGTTGTGCTTGGATTGAGGGGAGAAAGACAACACAGACACACTTCTGGGAAGAACTGGCTCAACTTTATTGATTACAGGTTCCTCAGGTTCTGGCACAGCAGAACTTCCGGTAGGGATGCTGAACTGAGTGCCACATCTCTTGGGGGCTCCCAAGAGAACCAAGATTCATTCAAATCTGGGGTTTAATCCTGCACCCCTACCCGATCCTAAACAGTGGATTGGGAAACAGGATTTCTCCTGCTGCCCACGAAGTGCTGTTTGACCCCCAGTTTTGCCGAGAGAGCCATCGTGCGACTCTTGGAATCCTGGATGAGGTCCCGTTTGGCTTGAGGAGGAACCATTGCCGTAAGCGTTTCTTTGGAATTTAGGCTCAGCTCTCCCCTATCTATCACCATCTAAGCAACAATATTTAAGCAAGAATACCTACTCTTCTAAAATCTGAGTAAGTAACAAGAACTCTTTTGTTTTACCTGGAATTGGAAGCTTTGAAGGAGTGGAAAAAATATCTATAGAATCCGAATCCTCCCATCTGAGATTTGGTTGACTCTTTGACATTTAAAAACATTTTATAAGCCAACAGGATCTTAATCAAATTGGTCGGTGGATAGACACAACAATCGGGACTATTTGACTGATGATATAGCCACCAATCAGAACTCCTGAAGTGTAAGGAGGAGGGACGAGCAGATTTCCCCCCCCCCCATTTCCGGGAGGAGGCTTTTCTGAGTAAACAAATCCCTTTGCTACCTCTTACCCGGAAGTATCAGCTATCGTCTGCCATCGTGAGAATACTACGGGATTTGAGACCGGATGTGTGGCATTGTGTAACTGGCAAATACTTCCCCAATTCCTAGGCAAAAGGAAGGAAGCAGATGTGCAACTTTTTACTCTACCCCCCCCGCAACATCATTTCCTGTCTGGATCTTACAAATTAAACTTCAATTAACCACCAGAAGTGGCAACCATGGAAAGTGAGATTAAATGCATGGATCGTCTCTTCTCTCTGACAAACGATACCTATGAACTTGCTATTTGGAAATTGGATGAAATTCTGGGAGATCTTAAGGACATTAAAGTCCGGATTATGACAATGAGATCTGAGATGAGAGAAGGAAGCTCCCCAAATGATAAACCATTAAATGAAGAATTAAACACTGCAAAGGAGATGGAGAGCTACGAAGAATTTCCAAAGGATATATACTTGCAAGAAGAAACTGAATCTACCCAACTTATAACCTTGGAGATGAATGTAAGCGACTTGGATTTTTGGTTGTATGTACTACCTGATGAAATTGTCAAAGTTAACTGGGAGAACTTAAAAGGGCAAACAGCTGGAAACACCGGGATTTTTCTCTTCGCCTTGGGGATGGAAGAAAATCTGTTGCAGATTCACTATCTTACATCAATTTTTACAGAGGGAACTGCATCAAGAACTTTCATGGATGCCCTTCATCATTCAAAGTTTTTGGGAAAGAGAGGAAGATATTGGAAATTTAAGATAAAGAGACTGGGTCAAAGGGCTTAGTTTTTGGGGGGGGATTTAACTAAAAAGGTCTGATTAAACGGTTTGGCTTTGATAAAAACAGCATAATTAATGACATTAACGTAATTGACAGTTATTAGATATGTGGGAGAAATGAAGAAATTAAAACATTCATTTCTAAAGGAGGTTAAAAATGTTACATATTATCTAATCCATTTCTATTTCTATTTTTTATATCTGTTCCTTTCTCCTTTCTGTTTTTTATTTTTTTATTTTTTCCTCTTTATTTTAAAATAGGTAAATGAAATAGTAAATGTTTATAAATGTTTGTAATAATATTAGGATTAGAATCTTAAACAAAGGAGATAACAAATAAATTATAAGATTGAGGGAGGTGTAGGGGAAGTTTTTATATTTTATTTTTTATTATCTATATATGGATGTATTTTCAACAATTATTAATTAGAATCTATACTCTGATGTTAATTGTATTGATTGTTGAATACTTTCTTTGATTGCCATAGAAGGTCTGGTCTAGCCAACCCTGAGGTCAGCTGTCCTGTGCCCCCCCCCCCCGAGCCCCTTCAGGAGACTCTCCTTTTGGTCATGCAGGGAGCCCACCCTTCACAACCTGCCCTGTGTTCCCCAGCCAATGCCTAAATGCCAGTAGCCTGTTGTGATGGTTATGCTCTTTTTAACAGTGCCAACAAGCATACACAGTAAATATATACTTTGCTATGGGGAAAGCGAAAAACCGCAGAGCCTATCAGTCAGTTAGCTCTAAGTAAAATTCCTTCCTGACCCTGTTCACCAGTGACCCACTGCAGTCAGAGAGAGAGTTGCCAAATGCCAAGCACCTCTTCAGTCTGCTTCTTTCAATCTGAGCTGCGTACCAGAGAGAAGCCTGCAGGCCTGCGTGCCCCACCCATCCCATGATGGTAGGGCTGCCAGGTCCCTCTTCACCACCAGCAGAGGTTTTTTGGGGTAGAGCCTGAGGAGGGCAGGGTTTGGGGAGGGGAGGTATTTCAATGCCATAGAGCCCAATTTCCAAAGCGACCATTTTCTCCAGGTGAACTGATCTCTCTTGGCTGGAGATCAGCTGTAATAGCAAGCGGTCTCCAGGTAGTACCTGGAGGTTGGCAACCCTATGTGATGGGGCTGACCTCTGGAGTGGGCTACAGGAACCTGCTTGATTGCTGATTGGCTGACAGCCAGTGCTGAGCCAAATTGCTCAAAGTCATCCTTGTCCCTCCCCTCCCCTCAACCAGGCACAAATGATGTCCCAGCTCATGGCTGGAGCTATACTTCTGTATGATGGGAAGCTATTGGCTTTCTCAGTCTTCCTCCTATGTGATGCCTATAAAGTAAAATTCACAAACATGCATATGTCTGCATGACAGGAAAATAATATCAAGGTATAAAATAACATTTACTCCTGAGAAAGCAGCAGGCATCCATGAAACTCAAGACTGGTTGGCTAAATTGAATGGTTCAGCTTCTGTAGCTTGTCTTTCTGCTCCTCTTTGGTTAAGGTTCAAACAACTGTACGGTCAGTTCTGTGTTTCAGCCTTGTACTCCGTGAATTTCAACAGTCCTCTGTGCTTCATAGCAGATGGCTTATGAAACTGAAATCTATCAATCAACTGATTCAGAACATTTATGTGTTCATTGAAGTGTCTCAAGCATCTTTTTTCCCAAAGAAACAATGTCAACAATCCCATACTGCTTGCACAAGTCTTAATTCCCAGTCCATCTTCTCAACTGCATTCAGTTTAACTTCTAATCAAATGATGAAGTCTCACTACCCTGTCCAAGAAGGAAGAGTTTGCTAGGATATGTTTTTATTTGTTGAGTCTTTCGCGTCTGCTTGACATGTTTTTGGCTTCCTCTAAACAGGAAGGTTTTAAAAAAAACCTCTCAGTGCATTGTGCCTTATACATTTATTTACTGTTGAGAACATGCTGCTAGCAACATATGCTGTCATCAGATTAAATTCTTCTCTTTTTAAAAAATTACAACTCTGTTCTTGAGTCAGTAGCATGACACCAATATCAGCTTTAGCTTAGCCTTCACTTCCTGTTTGGATGCTTTATATTTTATTCATGTGTTTAATAGCTGTTATATGCATGTTCTTTGTACAGATGCAGTTCCAGTACCACTACTGGGCACTTTTGAATTACTGTATCTTTGAGAACAATAAGTTGTGGGATAGCATGAGATCAGCTTGTACGGTGGAAAACTACATCTTTTCTAGAAAGCAAAAAATAATTATCATATAAATCTTAGCACACTCTCACCCTTAGAGAGACTGTAGATATAAAAGCTTGTCCTCATAAATGACATCTAGTCTGAATCTAATGTGAATTGCTTAATGGTTTATCCTGGGATTTTTTGCCATCCAGAGGCTAGCCATGTAAACTATGCCACCAAGCATGTATTTTAATCTTCTGGGTGAAACTCTTCTGATCCAGGGGCAGAGAAAATGGTGGGTGTGGAAACGTTAAGGATCCCGTGTCACTTTTCTGATCTAAAGCAATCTCCATTCTTCCAGAAGTATTTTTTTAAAATCAGTATATATTGCGTAATGCATCATTTGCTCTATCAACAAGGGAAAAATAGAGCAGCAAACCTCAACACAAGGAATAGTAAATTGTAGGAGAATCCAAAAGGCTGAGCATTTCTAAAAACAGGCTTTCACACCCCTTCATTGGGATGGACATCTTAATTTAGAATGCAGAGTGGCAATTTTCCACATGATAGCAACTGTTAGGTCTAGTTCTCACTTTAATTTTTATTTGCATCTTGATGTGGCTTTTTTATTTAATTTTCGCTTAGCCTCCTTTTCTTCTGAAGGCATGCTGCTGTGGCAAGACTTGATATTTGCCATGTCAAGGGAAAATTTAGTTCTCAGAGCAGCTTCATAATATGGTAAATTCCAGACCTCACCAACAATGCTATCCTCAGCAGAGTTACATCTTAGCAAGTCCATTGAAATAAATGGGCTTAGAAGGGTGTGCTATGCTTAGGGTGGCACTATGAGTAAAGGTTCTTTCAAGACATTTACTGCATGAAAAAGGGAGGAAATCACCTTGTAATAGGGTTGCCAACCTCTAGGTACTAGCTAGAGATCTCCTGCTATTACAACTGATCTCCAGCCAATAGAGATCAGTTCACCTGGAGAAAATGGCAGCTTTGGCCATTGGACTCTATGACCTTGAAGTCCCTCCCCACCCCAAACCTCACCCTCCTCAGGCAGCAGAAATGAAACTTAGAACCTAAGCAAATAAAATTCCAGTGAATCACCTGAATAAAACACTTCTGCAGATTGGAATAGCTGGAATCTGTTTAGCAAGATGATTTTTGGTAATGGGTGTTCAACAGAAAACATTAGTAACTACCTATTATGATTCCTTTCGCCAGAAAGCTATGAAAGTCCCCTTTGGTTCCATAGTGTTACCATGGCTGGCAGCCATGGAGCATTATTAACTTTAAATGGTGATTTTCCTCAGGACAACGTGAGACTTCAAAAATGTTATAATGACTAATATCAATCATGAATCCTTTTGAAAGTACTATGAATATTTCAATACATGCTTGGGGGGAATAATTTAAGGAAAAGATTGTATACTTTTGAAATGTTACTTTAAACGTTTCCAAAAATCAAAAGCATAATTTGTGTATAAAGTGTCCAAGTATAAGACTAACATCCATATCATCCACCAGAATATTCTGGAACTTCTATTGTAAGAAGCTAGTTTGTTCTGTATTGGCATACTGTGTAGATACCGATTCTCTAGCTTTTATATTTGTCGCTTAGCAGTTTGGCATAACATTAAAAACAATTCTTCAACACTTGCAGCTGGGAGAAGCAGAAAGAAAATTTAGGTCATGTGTTTACTTCAACATCATCCACTCTGCAACACGCAATCTTTAGGTTAAGGTCTTTCAGCCTTGTCTATGAAAACTGCCCTTCAAGAGAGAGAAACTGGGTTATGATTTTATAACACCACCACCCCTGGTTTCTGTTAAAGTGCTTCATGGCATTTGGCTTTATGGATGGTTCAATCCAAGTTAAGACTGCTGGTCAATACATATTTTTTAAAAAAATATCCGGTCCATGGTGGCATCTGAGTTGTTTTAAGGCCACCTTGTTTATGGTTTTATAATACAATATTTTAACTGATGTTTTATGGTTTTGTGTATTTTAGAGGTTGTTACCCACCCTGAGCCTGACTTGGTTGGAAATGAGGGTGGGCTATAAATTTGAAAAACAAATAAATAAATCTCATAAGCCCCTGTAATCACTACAGCCCAGTCTTTTGCAGACAGATGCCCAGTGTAGCTTTCTTAGGGGCCATCCCTCTTGCAGCAACAGAAAAGCTTATAAATGGCAGTCCATCAAGGAAACCTAAGAAAACAACATCTTACATGTGTCAGAATATCAGCAGACAGTCTTAGAATTAAGCGGCGCCTCCTAAGCCATCTACTCCAAACCCCTTCTCAATGCAGGAAGATATATACATAATGCAAATTAAGCTACAAAACTGATAGCAAAAAGTGGGAGAAAAGTACTTATTGCATGGGAATTACCCAACAGGGAACATTTCTGCACCTGTACTCCTGAAACAGTAAAGGCAGAGGAGAGCTACCTTGTAGACTCATTACCATTTTAGCATCTCCCTCCTGAATCCTTCCCAGTCTCTGAATGT
Source organism: Euleptes europaea (assembly GCF_029931775.1). Lineage (NCBI taxonomy): Eukaryota > Metazoa > Chordata > Lepidosauria > Squamata > Sphaerodactylidae > Euleptes > Euleptes europaea. The sequence continues at coordinate 29,194,753 of NC_079320.1, read as the reverse complement.
TCTTCTTAAACTAGCTTGGTCAGAACCAAATATAATAGTCCAATTCTGAGTGGCATTTTATTTACCCCAGTCTTGCAATGATACCCTTTTATAACTGCTGACTTAACATTTAGCACTGTAATCCTATGCATGCTTATAGGGGAAGCAAAGTCCCTTGAAAACAATGGGATCTAGTGCCAAGTAACTGTGTTTAGAATTAATGTTAGTATTTGTGCCGTACTTTTTCAAAGTGCTTTGAGCACTTCATTAAGGGCACAATCCAGCCAAAGTTAAGCACTGTTGAGCACAATTGATCACACTAAGAGAGATTTAAGTGCCTGTTTAACCCTTCCATTGCAATTGATGGGGCATAAAATGATAATGCGTTTAACTTTGGCTGGACAGTGCCCTTAATACACAGAAAGTGCTTCGAGCACTTAGAAAAAACACTAAACAAGTACCCTGGCATGTGTTAATATTCCTTACTATAACAGTATACAGCACAGCAGTCTTATCATCTCATTATATAACAGTGATTTGCATAAGTCAATATAATGAACTGAGTCCTTTTAATTTCTAACTCATGTTTTTAAGTATGATGCTGTACTTGCCCTTTTATCATATTTGAATAGTGCAGTCCAAAGAACACTTTCTTGGGATTAAGCCACATTGAAAAGACTTGAATAGGACTCTGTGGAGACCTGCTTAGAATAGCCCTGGAAACCTAGCAACTAGTCTCATGCCAAAATCCAGCAATTTGCAGTGATGTGTTGTAACCCTAAGTAGGCAGTCTCCATTTTAGTTGGGGGGAATTAGCTGGAGACATGGGCGGGGGGTAACTGGGTTGTATAACCTATGTATTCCAGCATAGTCCCAGGTGAGAACACTCAAATGAGCAGGCGGCTTTATAACTAAAATTGGTTTTATTACAGAGTAAAATAATAGAAACAAGAAATATATTGTAAAGCAATTAACTTACACACACAAAGCATATAAGAGCTGACCAAGAGAAAAAGAAGGAAGTTGGATAAGGTTTCAGAGATGGGTGGTAATTACCAGTCTTGAAGGGACGTCCAGAGAAAGCAGCACTGAAGAGGAAAACGACCAGCATTTTCAGAAGCAAGAAAAGAGTCCACACAGATCCAAAAAACACACACTATGAATGGCCAAAGGACCAATATTTAAACCCCAAAATGGGTCCTGGGGCAGTATGAGGTGAGCTGGCAGGAAAGCCAGAGACAAAGAAATGATTTCTTTCCAGGGTTCCAACAAAAAGATGGGAGAGGCTTGATGAGTCGCAGGATCCAAGAGAATACCCAGACTATTATCTTGATTAATTGCTGGGATGGGTACAGATAGGGTAAGTAATGGTCTGCTTGGAGCACTGATTAAATCACCTTAGGGTAACACAATGGGCATTAGCTGGCCCCATTGCCCATCTAGGTACACCCTAGGGCCAGGGGAAAAGTTCAGCAGCCAACCGCCTTCCCGCCCAGGCTTGACACACAAGATGGATCCCAAAACCCTCTGAGAGGCATCAATTTTGTAGGGAGCAGTGTTTTGCTCTTACGCCAGTCTTTGGCCCCCACGTCTTCGTGGCTCTCCTTAGCAGGAGGAGGAGTTCAACTGCTTACAGGGTAGTAAGGCAGTTTTGCAATAGTTTTACGTGCAGTCCAGCAATATAAACTAGCTGTGGACAGATGTTACAACTTGGCACACTGTATGAGCATAAAGAAAGATCATGTAGACTGCCTCTTGGCATCCTCACATTCTGCTGAACACCCAAAGTAAGCCATAAGCATCTTTGAAGTCTTTCATGTAATCCATTTTTGCAGCATTCCTGATTATGCCTATCTGTGTATATTGCATAGGCTTTGCTATGCATGTCAGCTGAAAAGGGCTGCCAACCTCCAGGTGCGGCCTGGAGATCTTCTGGAATTACAACATCTCCAGAATACAGAGATGAATTCCCCTGGAGAAAATGGCAGCTTTGGAGGGTCAACACTATGGCATCACACCCTGCTTAGCTCCCTCCCAAAACTCTACCCTTCCCAGGCTCTGCCTCCAAATCTCCAGGAATTTCTCAACCTGGAGGTGGCAACCCTAGCTGAAAGCTAGGTGAGGCCTGAGTGGGCATCATCCAGGTCCCCTCTAGCCTTGAACAGATTATGCAGTTTTACACATCATTACAGGGCTACTGCTTTATGAGTAGCCCGATACTATTTTTGTCTCAAATACTCAGAAGTGACATGGGTTTTCAAAAATTAGATTCATTTTGTGTGTGTGTGTGTGTGTGTGTGATTTGCTTGTATCAGTTTAAGTTTTGCTCTGGCTTTTCTAGATAGCTCTTGTAAAGAAACAGTTCCTGGTTAAGCACAGACTGTGTCTGCTTTCCAGCTGCAAAATATTCTTTCCAAAACTGAGAGAATGGGCACATCTATTATTAAATCACTACAACTGATATGGATTTCAGAATAGATGTTAAACCTTACAGTTTGGGGTGAATGCTAGAGCACCACACCCACTGCGATGATGTCATTTCTGGGTCACACTGGAAGTGACATCATTGCACCAGGAACGCCTATGCCCCTTCCCCGGTCCAGAAATCTCTGTCTCCATCATCTCCTGCTGGTTGCCACGTTGTGCCTGGCAACCCTATCACCTCCTTACTCCAGTACTTGTAGGATATTAATCTTTTGACAACTGAAATAAAAACATAATAATTTAGCTGGTATATTTTATAAAATTAAATAACTACTATAAGCCAATTATCTGCTTGTAATTTTGTTTAAACTAATGCACGTAGTTTATAATATTCTAAGCCTTAACCCGAATGCCTGTGTCTGTTTTTCACATTTTCGGTTTATGAGTGCAATGGAAATTAATAGCACTTTTACAAAACATTTACAATTGTACTAGAAATATCCAAATGAGGCTGAAATGACTGTAACACATTCTCTTTGGTGTTAAGATTGTGTGTGTTTTTAGACACCTCCTACTGCTTTTGCTCTTCTCCAGTGAGTCTTCCTTAATATCATTGCAAATTAGCTCGAATGTACTGAATCAGATTACTAATAAATTTAAAATAGTGTTTTCCTTTTTAAAATAGTCATCCAACCATAGTGTGTGAGTTCGTTAATATTATGGAGGCCCTGCATGTGTTTGCCTTGCAATTTGTCCTGAGATTCAAGAGCACTATAAACACACGTCTGTAGTATTATAAAGTGTAATTTCACTGTATTTGTTATTAGGAAAGGGAATAAGGTTTCCCATATGTTTTCATCATTATTTTTGCTGTAACTGGAAACATGCTGCTGGTACATTATCTGGAAATAAAAGTAACCCAGAGGTACTGTAAATAATTCTGGGAGGCCACTGTAGATTGGATATCCATTAACAGCTGGCAGAGGTTCATTCTGAATGCTGCGAAGAAGCTTGCAGATCCAAAGTGGGGAAAGCATGTAAATCCTGTGACTAATGAAACCCACCATGATATCTTTATGAGGTGAAGAAGATCATTTCCAATTCATGGCCCATAAATTGGTTTCAAAGGCAACCGTTGATGCCCATGAAAAGTGTCAACGTTGCAAAGCATATTGATAACCATCAGGAAGACCATGTGGACTGTGGAGAGAATTACAAAATGGGGAGCAAAAGGAAAAAGAGCATCCATTGGGTTCTGATTTTTGTGTATATTTAATAAGGTTGCCAGTTCCAGGATAGGAAATACCAGGAGATTTTGAGGGCAGAGCCTGAGGAGGGGAGGGTTTGGAGAGGGGAGGGACTTCAATGCCATAGAGTCCAATTGCCAAAGCTGCCATTTTCTCCAGGTGAACTGATCTCTATCAGTTGGAGATCAGTTGTAATAGCAGGATATCTGGAGGTTGGGAACCCTAATATTTAAGGAACATTTCCCATGCAGATAGAGCATGATGGGTAGCCATGTTAGTCTGTAAATAGCAGTAGAAAAGAGCAAGGGTCCAGTAGCACTTTATAGACTAACAAAATTTCTGGCAGGGTATGAACTTCCGTGAGCCCACTTCTTCAGATAGTATCTTTCTCTTTCTCTTTTCTGTTGTCCCATGTATTAAAGATAAAGCAAGAGAGGGCAGGAAATGATATGGTAACTATGAAGATTCTACATGGCAGTTCTCTTTTCAGAGGTTTGTAACCAAAGGTCATTTGCTACCAGCAAAAAGGATGGGGAGATTTTCATCAATTTCTCCTCCCACAACCCCTGCCTCTGCTGTTTCTGCACAGCAGGCAGGGAAAAGGGGAACAGTTCCATTTATCTGCAGAAAACAACCTTTAGATCCAATCCAAAGTGTTTTGGATGACAGTTCAGAGACCACTCTTTGAGATCCAATGCAAAAGTCCTGTGTGAGGTACACCTCCTCTAGCGTCTGAAAACGTTCTGATGGTTCATTATTTAGCAGCTGAAACTAAATAGGTTTAGGTCTGGTCAGTGTCTGTATGGGTGAAGCCCTGAGAACTCTATACACAGTTCTGAGTTCTCTGGAAGAAAAGTGGGTATCAATATATTTTAGCAGTAGTAGTAGTAATAGTGAATTTAGCTTATGCAGATTTTTGATGTAAAATAATTTTTTTTGGGGGGGACATAAGAACATAAGAAAGGCCCTGCAGGATCAGACCAAAGCCCATCAAGTCCAGCAGTCAGTTCACACAGTGGCCAACCAGGTGCCTTTAGGAAGCCACAAACAAGACGACTGCAGCAGCACCATCCTGCCTGTGTTCCACCGGACCCAAAATAATAGGCATGCTCCTCTGATACTAGAGAGAATAGGTATGCAGTATGACCAGTATCCATTCTAACTAATAGCCATGAATACCCCTCTCCTCCGTGAATATGTCCACTCCCCTCTTAAAGCCCTACAAGCTGGTAGCCATCACCACATCCTGGGGCAGGGAGTTCCACAATTTAACTATGTGTTGTGTGAAAAAATATTTCCTTTTATCTGTTTTGAATCTCTCGCAGATGACCCCGTGTTCTAGTATTATGGGAGAGGGAGAAAAACTTCTCCCTGTCCACTCTCTCTAAACCATGCATAATTTTATAGAACTCTATCATGTCTCCCCTTAGCCGCCTTCTTTCCAAGCTACACAGTTCTAAGCGTCCTAACCGCTCCCCATAGGACAGTTGCTCTTGTCCCTTAATCATTTTGGTTGCTCTTTTCTGCACCTTCTCAAGCTCTGTAATATCCCTTTTTAGGTGTGGTGACCAGAACTGCACACAGTATTCCAAGTGTGGTCTCACCATAGATTTGTACAAGGGAAGAATGATATCAGCAGTTTTATTCTCTATTCCTCGTGTAATTATGGCCAGCATGGAATTTGCCTTTTTTACAGCAGCCGCACACTGGGTTGACATCTTCATTGAGCTATCCACTACCACCCCTAGATCCCTTTCTTGGTCTGTCGCTGCCAGCACAGATCCCATCAGTGTATATGTGAAATTGGGATTTTTTGCCCCAATATGCATCACTTTACACTTGCTCACATTGAATCTCATTTGCCATTTTAATGCCCATTCTTCCAGTACGCAGAGATCCTTCTGGAGCTCTTCACAGTCCAATTTTGTTTTAACCACCCTAAATAATTTGGTGTCATCTGCAAACTTGGCTACTTCACTGTTTAACCCCAACTCCAGGTCACTGATGAACAGGTTGAAAAGCACCGGTCCCAACACAGATCCCTGAGGCACCCCACTGCTCACATCCCGCCATTGGAAGAACTGACCATTGAGTCCTACTCTCTGCTTCCTATTTTTCAGCCAGCTCTCAATCCATAAGAGGACTTGTCCTCTTATCCCATGACTATGAAGTCTGCTTAGCAGTCTTTGGTGGGAGACTTTGTCAAAACCTTTTTAGAAATCCAAATACACAATATCCACAGGCTCATTCCTGTCCACATGCTTATTGACGCTATCAAAAAACTCTAATAGGTTAGTGAGACAGGACCTACCCTTACAGAAGCCATGTTGGGGTTTGCCCAGCAGACCTTGCCCTTCTATATGCTTGACAATTCTATCTTTAATAATGTTTTCCTCTAATTTACCCAGAACAGGTGTTAAGCTAACTGGCCTGTAATTTCCTGGGTCCCCCTGGAACCTTTTTTATAAATGGGTGTTACATTGGCCATTCTCCAGTCCTCTGGTACAAAGGCTGATCGAAGGAACATATCTTTGTTAGAAGTTCAGCAATTTCCCATCTGAGTTCTTGAAGAACTCTAGGATGAATACCGTCTGGTCCCTGTGACTTGTTAGTTTGCAGTTTGTCTAGACGTTCTAGGACTTCCTGCCTTGTTACCACTATTTGCCTCAGTTCCTCATTTTCCCCTCTCCAAAATCTCTGTTCAGGAGAAGGAATCTGCCCTGTGAAGACAGATGAGAAAAATTCATTTAGTTTTTCAGCAATCGCTTTATCTTCCCTTAGAGTTCCTTTACTCCCATTGTCATCCAATGGTCCAACCGCTTCCCTAGCTGGTTTCCTACCCCTAATATACTTAAAGAATTTCTTATTGTTTGTTTTGATGTGTTTAGCAATAAGCCCCTCAAAATCTTTTTTTTTTTTTTGCATCTCTAATTATCTGCTTGCATTTCCTTTGTGCAAGTTTGTGTTTGCTTCTGTTCACCTCGTTTGGGAAAACCTTCCAGTCTCTGAAGGAAGCCTTTTTTTCTCTAATTGTTTCCTTCACCTTACCCGTTAGCCATGGTGGTGACCTCTTGGACTTATTACTACCTTTCCTGACCTGAGGTATACAAGCTAGCTGAGCCTCTAGTAACGTGGACTTGAGTAACCCCCAAGCCTTTTCAAGAGATTTAACCCTCTTAACTGATCCTTTCAACTTCCTCTTTACCAGTTTTCTCATTTTAGAGAAGTTCCCTATTTTAAAGTCAAAGGTAATTGTATGAGATTTCCCAGTCACTTTCCCACTTACATCTAAATTAAATTTGATGCCATTGTGATCACTATTGCTACATTGTGATCACTATGGACACACCAATGCTACCAGTCATCTGAGAAAGAGACTATGTAGCTGCCTGACAGCTCTTGTGTCTAATGTCCTTATCTTAAACTAATATGTTTCTCTGTTATCTAAGTTCTTAACATCTTTACTCAGTAATAAGAGGCATAGGTTTTAATGAGTCTTGCTCCCAAGTGAATGTTCAGAGAACTGAAGCTTGTTGCTCAGTTTAGACCTGTAAAATTGGTATTGTGTTGAATAATATGAGTTAGCCTAATTCACTTTTTATTGTTTAAATGGTCTCCAGTGATCAAAATATAATTAAATGAGGGTAGAATTTGAAGTGCATAGCAAGATTATACCACTGATTGTACCAGTGGGGGTCTTAGCTGTTCTGGGGCCCTCCACAATCTCTATATTCCCACACAATCCTCTCCTTGCAGCTGGATGGATTGATAGGCAGGCAAAACCAGTGCAGCAACTCTGTCTCAGAATCAGGACTCATATTTGAGTGGGGGGGGGGGGAACCAGCTAGGGAAGCGGTTGGACCATTGGATGACAATGTAACAGAACAATAAGGGAGGATAAAACAATTGCTGAGAAACTAAATGAATTCTTCTCATCTATCTTCACTGTTGAAGATATATATATGGGGAGGAGAGAATGAGGAACTGGGGAAAATAATACTCTCATAATACTAGAATGCATGGTCATCTGTTGAAGCTGGAGGGTGAGAGATTCAAAACAGATAAAAGGAAGTATTTCTTCACACAACACTAGTTCTAGTTCAGATACCTTTATTGGCATATCCAACATTCATCCGAGTACAGTAAAAAACATAACATAACTTATTAAAAAAAGAGTGAATTGCCATCACACCAACAAAAAAATTAGCCATAATTTCTATGATTTTAGGGTCCTGGTTATTAAGAAGGGTGAGAACCTTTGAACAGTTAGAAAGTCCCTCCATCTGACTCAAACTAGGTTTTAAGAGTTTTAATAGTAATCTTTGATACAAGGGGCACTGAAGGAGAACATGTTGTATGGTTTCCGTCTCTTCCATAGAGCAAGGGCACAGTCTATCGGGAAGGGGGACACCAGTATAACGGGCAGTTAGTAAGGGTGATGGTAATACATTAAGTCTGGCTAAAGAAAAAGCCCTGCACACTTCTGGAGTGTACAGTTGATATAAATACGTGGCAGTTTCACCAGATTTAGGAAATATTCCATAGTGAAGAGGTGAGCATGTCTTAGTAGCAGACTCATATAATTAATGGAGCTCATGTTGAAATAATTTGGCTCTTATAATTGAGAAGGCCGCAGATTCAGTAAGTAGAAAAAGGGAATCTATAGTGATGCCGAGGGACCTTATTTTTAGTTCTATATGAGAGATCCAGTTCGAGTCGTTAGAGTCTAAGAGGAATTGAAACACATAGCTAGAAGGATTTGAGTGGAACAGAAGGCCAATACTTGATAGTAATAAGCCACATTTTAGTTATTATTAGATTCTGTCCACATTCAAGGCAAAGAGTCGCATAGGGAACACATAGTGGTACTCCAAACACTTTTCTCAAAAAACATGACTGGGTTTGTTCTATGGATTTATCAGTTGCTTGGATCCATATAGGGGCACCATAAAGTAATTGCTTCACAAAACACATAGTTCAGTTGTGGAACTCCCTGCCCCAGGGTGATTGGCTGCCAACTTGGAAGGCTTTAAGAGAGGAGGTGACATGTTTATGGACATGTGGACATGTTCATGGAGGAGAGGGATATCCATGACTACTAGTAAAAATGGATACTAGTCATGATGCATACCTATTCTCTCCAGGATCAGAGGAGCGTGCCTATTATATCAGGCGCTTTGGAACACAGGCAGGACAATGCTGCTGCAGTTGTCTTGTTTGTGGGCTTCCTAGAGGCACCTGGTTGGCCACTGTGTGGCCAGACTGCTGGACTTGATGGGCCTTGGTCTGATCCAGCATGGCTTTCCATATGTTCTTATAAAGACACTCAGAGCAGCATGAATGTGCTGTTCATATTACCATTTGCATTTACAGATTGGAGGAGAAGGTGCAGCTTGTGGATTGGGTTTGCAGGGACTAGAGGAGGACACCGAGGGGAGGCGAGATCACCCAAGAGAGCTCTGAGGATAAGCAGTAGAGTTTCTCTTTGCTGTTAGGGAGACAGGGCACCGGTTAACACATACAGGAGAATGAGGTGTAGAATGCTGAAAGGGCAGAGTAGACTGCAGCAGCAGACTGCAGGTAGATTTCCTTTTTGAATGCCCCAACATTTAAAACATTCCAGGCAAACATAAAGGTAGCACAGAACGCATCTGTTCCCCTTTGCAGTGCCAGTTGTCTATTTGCAAGGAGTTTGTCAAGTGATAGAGCATTCACAACTGCAATCACTGTAGCTGCTTTTGCACAGTTTGATAATGCACTCTCAATGCACTATAGCAATTGCTGCAGTTGCAGATGATTACTGTAGTGCAACGGTTCCCAAACTATGCTCCATAGAGCACTTGGTGCTCTGCGGAACATCTCCCAGTGCTCCATGAAGAGGTTGGGGAAAAAAATACTACTGTCATTCGATTTATTATATAGGTGCTAGGTGAAAATTAGTGCTCTGTGACGGATTTTCTCTCCTGAAAAGTGTTCCATGACTCAAAATGTTTGGGAACCGCTGCTGTAGTGCATTGAGAGTGCATTATCCAACAATGTGTGATAGCAGCCTTAATCATTCCTGCACTCTGATGAACCTAAAAGCAGCCATACTGGATCAGGTCAATGGTCCATCAAGTTCAGCATCCTGTTTCCAACAGTGGGTATAATGCCATAGAGTCCACCCTCTGAAGCAGCCATTTTCTCCAGGGTGACAGATCTGTGTTTTCTGGAGAACACTTGTAATTCTGGGAGATCTCTAGCCCCCCCCCCCTCGAGGTTAGCAAGCCCATATCACGGACTTGAATGGCTTAGATTGTTATACTTTACATATGATAAGAGAGGTCAGAGGTTCTAGCCTCTATCTTGCAATGAAAGTAGGTAGAAGTGCAATAAAGTCCCATAAATAACTAAGGAAGACGCCATTTGAAGCATGAGAGTAATGATATTACTATGAGGTAATATCAGAGGTTAAGGAGAAGTCCAAAAGCAGGGCTCACCAATGACACCCCTTACCTGCTCACTATCCCCTAGTACCCAAAAGCAGGGCTCACCAATGACACCCAAAAGCAGGGCTCACCAATGACACCCCTTACCTGCTCACTATCCCCTAGTACCTAACAATTAGAGGGGTTCTGCCTGTCAGCCTGAAAGCCCCATTAAGCTTTCATAGCTAATAACCAATGGTAGTGTCATAGTTGGGGCTAGGGTTGCTAACATCAATGGGGCTAACCTGGAAATCTGCCAGAATTACAACTGATCTTCAGATTACACGAATCAGTTCACCCAGAGAAAATGACTACTTTGCAGGGTGGACTCTCAGGGAGCACTGCGTTTAGCCAGTAACAGCTTACTGGTGGTCCCTGTCCCAAAAAGTATCCAGCTGTCCTTGGCTCTAGCTCTGGCCTGGCAGAAGTCTCTATCAAATGAGACCTGGGCCCTGTTGCATAGGGTTGCCAGGTCCCTCTTCATACCAGCAGGAGGTTTTGAGGTGGAGCCTGGAGATCTATCGGCTGGAGATCAGTTATAATAGCAGGAGATCTCCAGCTAGTACATGGAGGTTGGCAACCCTAGTTCCGCAGGGCCTGTAAGACTGAAATGTTTCACCAGGCCTATGGTTGAGGACAGCAATGGTTCCATTCTAGCTGGCTTCCTTGCCCTTCCCTTCTTTTCCCTTCCCTTCCCTTTCCCTGTTTTCCCCTTTTCCCATTCCCTTTTCTTTCCCCATTTTTTTGTTCTTTTGTTTGTTCGACTGTTATCAGTAGGGGCACCTCTTGGAATTTTAATGCTGGAAATGGTTTTAAATCCTGATTTATATGCTGAATAGAGTTCTGTTTTAAATTTTATGCATTTTATTGGTTGTTAGCTACCCTGAGCACGATCTTGGTTGAGAAAGGATGGGGTAGAAGTAAAAATAAATACATAATATGGATTATACCCTATTGAGGTCCCTCGCCTCCTCAAACCCTGCCTTCTCCAGGCTCCACCCCAAATCTCCAGGAATTTCCCAACCCACAGTTGGCAACCCTGGATGAGGCAGACTCTTCAGATGATGAGGTGTCCCCCTTAGGCCCTCTGAGCACTCCTAGGTGGACCCCATGATCCTGCCACAGCAACCAGTTGTGGACCCCCAGTGAGCCAACAGACCAGTAACCATCTGGAAAGCCCTGTTGGCACCTTCTGATGACTTGGAGCCACTTCAGAAGCCCTGCCAAGGTCCAGCAACCACCGAGAACCTTAAGATCAGAGATGAGAACCTTAAGATCAGAGATGAAGGAGGACCAGGGCAGAGACAGATGATGAGCAGCCCAGGGTCTGCATCTCTCCAGTCTCTCTCAGGAAGCAGATGAGGTGTTGCAGCTCTGGACTGGAGCTGGGACTTTTAACCAGATCATCAGAAAGGGTGGAGATCCATAGCTTCTTGTGTAAGCCTGCAGAAGCTTGGAAGTTTTGCTGGTTCAACAGCTCCTATAAGGCTTGCTGTCACTGCCTTGGCTTCTGCTTCCTCGACACCTTCTTATCTCCATACCCTGCCTATTCTGTTTTGTTCCCACCTGCCTTGTACCTGCCCTGATGCTTGTGAGCCTTCCTTGTCACCTGCATCCTTCTGGCTTGCCTGCTCTCCTTGACTCCTGCCACTTGCCTGCCTGCTTTGACTCCTGCCTGCCAGTCCCAGGAAGACCGCTGCCTGTTAGCTGAAAAACAGGGTAGGTAGATCCATTCTCCATAAATGTGTCCAACCCCTTTTAAATCCATCTAAACCAGTGGCCATCACTCCATTTTTGTGACAGTGGTAGTGAGTACCACAAGTAAACTCCTTATTGTGTGAAGTACTAGTTATTTTTGTCTGTCTTGAATCTGCTGCCAATTGATGTCATAGAGTGATCTGGAATTCCATCCAGTATTATAGGAGAGGGAGCCCCACAGACACAAGCACACTTCTTCTCTCCCCTCCTGTTCTCACCAAAGCCTCCCACAGAAATCCATCCACTCCCTCACAGATGATCATTTTGATCACTTGCCGATCTTTTTGGCTGCTCTTCTCTGTACTTTTCCAATGTCCTTTTTGAAATGCAGCAACCAGAACTGTACAGGGTATTCCCAATGAGACCATGTTATAGCTATATATCGGAGCATTACAGTATTTGGCCGCTTCATTCCCAGCCTTTCCTGATGATCTCTAGCAAGGAATTTGCCTCTCTTCCACCCCTACCCACCCCCAATTGCTGCTGCACATAGAATTGATGTTATGCTTTCTTGGGTTAATCAGACCTAGCAACTGTTGTGGCAGAGGCTTTCTTCACGTGTTGGGAGGGGTCAGTCAGTTCAGTTGGTATGACAGACTTTGAAAGTGGGGAAAAGCTGATGATAATAATCCATCCTCTTAAATTCCCAGCAGAAACAACTTCTGTTTGACTTTGAAGAACAGATTTATTCTCTCTCACTCTCACACACAGCTCTCTTCCCTTCCCACCTCCCCTAGTCACACCACATTTCTCCCTTCCTGCCCCCACACAAACCTCCCTCAGAAATCTACCCACCCATGTTCCCATCTCCTCTCAATGGATGTACAGCAGTCAATGGTTTTCCCCCAGTCTGGGGCCCAGAGCAGCTGCCCCATAGCTAAGACCACCCCTGAATTGTATATGACAGTGTCAAGACATAAAAACAGATGTTTCGATTGGACTTCTTCCATTTTGTCCTTACAGAAAGTTTCTGCCCTCATGTCTGTATTTAGAAACTGCTGAATACAATTGCTTAAAAGTGTTTAACTCACTCAAAGATTTGGTAGTTATGGGAGAACATTTGGCTGATTCAGGGTTTTTTCAGATGCTACTTTCAGCATTTACTGGTTGCATTAGACAGAATCATGTATTATGCCAGAGTAAGGAAATAAGTCTAGAAATGCACACGGGGTGAAGGGGGGAGAGAGAACATTTGTAAGGGATGAAAGGCACTTAGCCTGGTTATAGGGACGGATATTCTGTAGTTTAGCAACTCCTCAGAGACAGATTGAAATTTCTGACATTAATCTATGTACAAACAGCATTTATACCCTGCATTAAAAAATACAACAACATAAAAACAGGGATTCATGATGGCACTGATGGCTCACATGAAAAAGAACCGATAACTTTCAGTAGATTGTAAATGAGTGGTAACAATGAACTGTGGTACTGAAAGGGTTAAAATACAGCCTTTTAAAACCCAAAATCAATTTTTTTTTTTACTTATACCTCACCAGTTCTACATTTATGACATTAGTTGTGGACATATTTGCTGGGAAAACACAATTTTGAAAAGCTGAAACAATTATAAAGGAATAAGGTTTGTCAAAATTTACTGCAGTTCATTAATTTATCTAGAATCAAAATGACATACCATATTGTCTTCTCTTTTTCTGTTCTTCATGTCTTACCATCTTTCTTTCTCTTCTCCTTTCTCAGTATCCCCAGAAACTATCCATCCCATTCAGGTGTTGTGTTGCGATGGCTGAGCTGTGACAGACAGGGCAGGCAGAACCAATTGGGCTGGCTGGCCTGGGGGCCTATCCCAATGCTTGTCACAGCCCAGGGGCAGGAAGGGGCATGGCCTGGCATGCTGGCTTTGAGTCTGCAGTACACACTGCCACCCCCTTAAAGGGATCGAGTCCTGTCACAAGTCCCTGGGCAGCTGACAGAGTTGGAAGGGCCCCAGCAATCCCCCTCCTACAGAGACCCCAAGCAGGCCCTTGTACCACATGTTACATAGGGTGCCATCACCATAGAAGGGGCATGGGGAGATGTTGAGAGTTGGTGGAGTCACGGGTGTCCTCTGCTCACCGGTGTCCTCTGCTCACCCAGTAGCCCACCCACACTGCCAAGGGCATCACTGGGCTGACCTCCAGGCCACCCCTGGTGGAGGTGGAGCAGGAGGGGGACCACTGAGGTGTGGCATCATGCGGGGACCCATATAACCGCTGACAGGTCCCCCAGCAGCCTCTTTATGTGCATCTGTACATCCCCAACATCCCTTATGACAGCAAGAAACACCTCCCAGTGCCTGGCTGCCACTGTCTCAGATGCTGCCAGCCCTTCCATGCACTGGTGGCCCCTGGAGAAAGCATATGCTGCAAGTCGTGGTGGGTCTCCAGCTGCTCCCTTTTTATTGCTCTCTACATGGAAGAGAAGGTGGGGGATTAGGCTGACCCAGACACATGGGGCATGTTTGGGGCCCAGGTAAGGGGAAAGCATCCCCCACATTGCCAGGTTCACCAACGGCCACAACACCTGGCCACTACACTTGGCCACACCACCTGTGTGTGTGTGTGTTTGTGCATATATATGGGTAATTTCTTCTCAGTCATCTAAATCATCTATGAAGAAGAAGAAGAAGAGCTGGTTTTTATATGCTGACTTTCTCTACCTCTCCTTCCCTTCCCCTCCCCACAACAGACACTTTTTTTTCCTGATGTAAAAACTCTTTATTAGGAAGACTAGCAGGTACAGACTAAAGGCATGACAGCTCAAACAGACACTTTGTGAGATGAGTGGGGCTGAGAGAGTTCAAAGAGAACTGTGACTAGCCCAAGGTCCCCCAGCTGGCTTCATGTGTAGGAGTGGGGAAACCAACCCAGTTCACCAGATTAGAGTCCACCACTCATGTGGAGGAGTGGGGAATCAAACCCGGTTCTCCAGTTTAGAGTCAACCGCTCTTAACCACTATACCATGCTGGCTAATATCTTCACCCAAGGGAAACATTATTGAGGTATAACTCTATGATGTACCAAATACTGTCTCTAGGCAAGACAATTGTTAACTTCCATTATATGATATTTCCTAGCAAGAGAAGCTCACAGTGCTATCCTAAGCAGAGTTACACCACTCTAAGACCATTGACATAAGTGGCCTTAAAAGGCTGTAACTCTGCTTAGGACTGTTCTTGATGTTGGGTGCAGAAAAGAAGGAAGTGGCGATAGGTGTCACTTGAGCTCTTATTCTCCACAGATGAATGGCTGAATACCTAGTTACAGATGTTCACATTTCAAATTACACCTTATTTGCTGTTATCAGAAAACATGCTAGGTGGGAAATATTTCAAAAGGCAACAGAACCTCAATGCCATCACTTTGGGAGCAGCATTTATTTATTTATTTATTTTGTTTGCATCATTTATAGTCCAGCTTTCTCACTGGGACTCAAGATGGGTTATACAGAGTGAGTCAATACAATTACAATCTACATGTGTAGCCACTACTTTTCATACAGCTGACTTTTTTTATTATTGACATTGTTTTTTCACATTAGGGGCGTTAACAGATTCAGTGACCACTTTGGTTCAAGTTTAAAGGTTCATACCCTGTGATGTTCCCTTCGTCCTAACTCATTTTATTATACCCCTTGGCTGAAAGATGCCAAATTTGTATGTCAAACCTCCAGTCCTTCATGGCAGTCTGCATGGGGATTCGTGTGCCTACAGGAATCACCTGGGCAGAGGACTTAAGGCTGCTGCCTTAGCTTATATCTCCCCTCTCTTCTGCCCCTCATTGATAAAAGGAAACAACTGGTAACTTCATGTAAAGAGGCTGCCCTGAAGTCTTCAAACCAACCCTATTCAGAGGGAATATTCGGCAATTACTTATTATTTCAATATTACCCAAGAGGTTGCTTTTTTAAAAATGCTGTTACAGAGAGGGAAATAAAGGAAGGGGGAAAAAACCCTCTCTGCTCTCTGTTTTTATGTTTGTTGTTTAGCACCAGGGGCAAGAATAGGCACTGACACATCCATATATCTTGTACTTTCTTGTGGCCTTTCCCAGCATAACAGTTTGAGACCTTTTGATTTAAATAGGAGGAAACGCCTCTGGTGAGCTGTTAGCTAAATCTAGCCCAGAACAAACACGCCCCTCATGAAAACAGAAGGACAGCTGGAGATTCGAAGAGGTCTTCCTTGCTCCAATCTCTCTTTCTTCTCTCCCTTTTTAAAACCAATAACTAACAGTGTGACAGCAGTGAGGTGCTGAAAACATTAAATGTTGCTACAGGACAGGCATCTCCTGCAGCGTCTGGTTCTTAAGCAGTAAATTTAAAGCACAGATTTAAGATTTTTGAGTTCAGAAGTATAGGATAAATAAAACAGAGGATGGAGTGTTTAAAAAAAAAACAAGGTTACTACAATAAATAATTTATAGGGATAATAAAGAATCAAGGGGAAAGCTCTGATTATATTTTGGAGGATCTGAGAACAAGAATTCTGTTGGGCCCAGTAAACAACAGCCAAGTTTGGGGGATTTTTAAGTTTATATGTATAAATAGTCGCTCGGTGCCCTCTTTACAATTTCCTTTAAAAACCAGGGACCTAAGCAGATGACCAACTAACTAATAAAAATGAATGGCTCATATGTTGCTGGAAGAGATTTTTCCACACTATGTTCATTTATATATAATCCACATTCAATACAGTTTCTTAATAATAACGATCCTTTTAAAATACAAAGGATTTTCATAATGATTTACATTAGTTTTTTTTCATATTTTTGACACCTGGAGTACAATTATTTTTTCTGGAATAAAACTGGACACTTATTTAATTTGTTTACTCCAAAAAGACCAGAAATTCTGCATCAGCTGACAAAACAGTCAACAAGCATTCTCTGGCCATTTATGCTTGGTAATTAGCAGCGCATTCCAAGCTGAAGTGCCCCGCATATTTTTTTTGAGTTTTTCATGCTGAACCGTCGTTCAGGAACTGACTGCGAAGCCAGCACATACCCGCTTCACATTTCTTAAGAGCCCTTTTAACGTGACCTTTTGTAATTGCTCCACCCCCGCACCAAAGCATTTACTGAAGGAACCATGAAAATCACAAACGCGGCTTAACTATGCAAATGACCATTACCAGTCATGCTAGGAAAAGTTGAGGGCAGCAGGAAAAGAGGAAGACCCAACAAGAGATGGATTGACTCAATAAAGGAAGCCACAGCCTTCAATTTGCAAGATCTGAGCAAGGCTGTCAAAGATAGGACATTTTGGAGGACTTTCATTCATAGGGTTGCCATGAGTCGGAAGGGACTTGACGGCACTTAACACATACACACACATGCCAACGAAGGAGCGAAGCAGCAGGCGAGTGTGAGGGGAGTCACTGCCATTGGAAGAGTATTACTCTGTTAGGGATTGCTATGATAGTTACCACTTCAGGAAGGGAATTCATTGCTAGAATCAGCCATCAAAAACATGGCTCATAGTTATAAACATCCCTTTTTATTGGTGCTTTCTCCTAGTAAAGTTATTTCTATGATAAAAACCCAAATTTGCAGAATTTGCTTATAGTATTAACATTTTACTCCATTTGCTGAAGAGAGTAAATCCTTTCAAGGTTGTCCTTGATTGGTGTGGTGAAGCCTCAATTAAGATAAGCTTACTGAACTACAGTTATTGATGCAACTAGCTATTAAAGACCCAATTCCTTTCTCCTTTTTTTCAGATTAGAAAGCTTATTTTCCTGTAATTTCAGCCTGGCATGAATTTCTGTAGGAATCTTTCCAAACTCGGGTTACATAAACCTCTGCAGAAGAGGACTGATAATGGATGTGCTGCAAATCCCTTAACTGTACGATTGAAAGCACAGTGGACCACTTCATCACTTCTGCTTGAGGACAATCCAATGCCAGTAACATTATTTGGCAGAAAGATTTGTGACCTAGAAGCATATCCTTCCAGATACATGATTGCAGCTCCTGTTTCTGCCAATAACAGGGCCCAATCTCAGGTAGGAAGAAAATATGGTGGACTGGATTTTCATCTCCACTACTGTGTCCTTCCATTTCTGTTCACGTCTGCTATGAGAAATGGATGACAGTATATTCTGCCATGATTCAGCAGATTTTGAAATAACAATGAGTTAGCTCCTTTGTACATATTGCCTACTGCCCCTATTTCTACAGGGGATAGTATAATGGATAGTTGGAACACATACATTCCTACTTTTCAAATGCCTCCTGTCAAAAATGTCAAAACATTGGGATGGGTCTGATTGGTTTGTTGACTTAGGGATGTGACTGCCTTATACTGGGTTGGATGCAATCAGCTTTTCTGATGGTGAAGGTGGCATTTGACCACCAAAAGAGGGCATGCTGGGGGGTCATGGGACATGAATGTTCAAAGCCATGTGTAATGGGGAAATTGGGCAAAATTGAATGATCCAACCTGCTGATTCATCATTGATTCATCCAGTCCTGTATTGCCTGGCATGGTAGTGACTTGCTAAAATCTCTGGCAGACCCTTTAAATTGGAGATGCAGAGGACTGTACCCAAGACATTATATGAAAAACGAATGAGCTCTGCCACCAAGTAATGCTCAAGCAGGGAAATTCCAATTTATCCTTTATCTGCGATTCTAGTGGTTGGTGGAGAGAGCAGGTCCATAGAAAGGGGAAATGGTGTATTTGGATCCAGGATGCTGGGACCTTTGATGCAAATGTACTCATCAGCCAAATTTATCTTGATCAAACTCACTTACATACAAGTTGAGCCCCCTCTACAGATGGCCTCAGTCTTACTGTTCTACTAAAATTCTGCCTCAAGCACCATTTGCATCTGTTGTGTGCTAAAGGACAGTCATGTCTTGGTAGATAAATTTAATTTACTCTGATGTTTCAGATTGTGGTGACTTCTGCGAATTCATTCTCCTCAGTCACTGGAAAAGAAAGCATGCATTCCCTGGGCTTGTCGTTGGGTCATTAAGCGACCTACTTTTCAAGCTTAGATCACTCAGTTTGCCCCTTTTAGAGCAACTTTATCTTTGATTAAGCCGCCATTCTTTTTGCTTATCAACAGAGGTCACATCTACCAGTAACTTTGTGTTGGAACAAGTCCTGAGACACATTCCTTTTGGCAGTTTTAATTTTTAAAAATAGTTTTGTGCCTGCAGAGAGAAATAAACTGCAGTTCCCATGAGTGGTATTGCCCATGCATGAATTAATATGGATCTGGGCAACTCAGCTGCCATTAATGGACATCCAGTTATTCCAATGTAAGGTATATAGAGACATCAAAGTAATGTTCAACAAAAAGGTCAAAATGTAAAATCTTATTTTTTTCCCCTTTTTAACAATGTGCCTTTTAAATTGGAGGCAGTGGAAAAACAGCAGGTGTGAGAAAGCAGCATGTAATCAGACATGCATAGTTATCTTTTCCCTTATTATGATATCTTCGATCTGTTCAGATATATAGCACAACTCCCATGATTGCTACCCACAAACAGGACATGACCTGAACTGGCAGACAACTGAGCATTCCTAACCTGGATGACATACATACCCCCCACACACACCAGTTATACTCACAAAATCTTATAAGGTGGATATGGGTTAGCAATAGGATTGCTAACTTTTAGGTGGGTTCCGGAGTTCTCCTGGAATTACAACTGATCTCCCGACTGCAGAGATTAATTCCCCTGAACAAAATGGAAGCTTCAGAGGGCATCACTGTATCTCATCACTTCTCCAATGAGCTCCCTCCCATCCCATCCCATCCCATCCCCAAACTCCACCCTCCCCATACTTCACCTTCAGATCTCCAGCAGTTTCCCAGTCTGGAGTTGACAACCTTAGAACTTAGCAGCTCACTCAAGGTCACTCACTGAGTAGAAACTTGAACTTCTATCTCCCTAATATAGTACACCAAATTAGGTCTTCTTACAATTAACACCTCTGCTTAGAACTGTATTGTTCATGACTCACAGTTACCCCCAAATAATAATTCTCAAACTCTTCTCATTTAAAAGTTAGTTGTATGCCTGGAATATTCCTGGCATTTTGTTATCAAATCCATAACACAAACTGTTTAACCAAATAAGGTGTTGTAGTACTAGCAGTATTGATGGTCAATAACTCATGAGTAATTGGTGTATTTCTTGCGGTATTACACCATTCATCTCACTCAACTGAAATTGGTTACCTATAGAAGAATGGCTGAAGTTCTGTACACTGAATTATGGGCAATTAGATTCCAGACACTTTCCTGATTCTTACAAGCTAGAAAAGAGCAACACAGGATGTTTTGCTGTTACCTCTCCTACTACTATTGATGTGAAGTTCTTGGAAGAATTGTTTCCCTTTACTACTCTTCATTCTTTCATAATGCTTCCTTGTGTTAAGTAGGAAGTAATTACATACTGATCTTCATGAATGTTGAATGTATTAGAAATTAGTCTACACTTCAAAATACAGTTATAAAGTAAAACTAACATGTAAAGCTTGTTTCAGCCAATACTAGTTTTGCATTT
Organism: Euleptes europaea; assembly: GCF_029931775.1. Classification (NCBI taxonomy): domain Eukaryota; kingdom Metazoa; phylum Chordata; class Lepidosauria; order Squamata; family Sphaerodactylidae; genus Euleptes; species Euleptes europaea. The sequence continues at coordinate 29,174,355 of NC_079320.1, read as the reverse complement.
TACAAAGAATACGAAGATCCCAGGAAAATCCAACTTGTGGATAGTTAGGCATGGTACAGTTTGTGATTTTAAAAGATCTTAAAGATATTATAACAATTTTATGATTTGTAGAGTTTATACCAGGGATCATTGAATTTTTTGCCATTCCATTATTTTATGGGGTCATGGGTTCTTTACATTCTATATCCTGTGAATTTCAGTCAAATAAGGAGAAGTTCTGGAATTCATTTTGCAGTTGGAACCATGGGCAGTTTTCAGGTCATTCAGTTGATCTGCATCATTCCCGCCCCCTCTGTATAGCTGATATGCACATTGACCCTCTTGGTTAGAAATTTCAAATTTGACAAGCTGATGGCAGTGTACCAAAGGAGAAGTGTGAGAAAATTTCCAAGAGTCAAGCAGGCTCAGAAGAGTGGTGTATCACTGGACAGAGACTCACTGAGTGCCTAGATACCTCAGAGGGCTGAAATAGAGTGGGGCTCGCAGGGCAGCAGGGTCATTTTGAGACTGTGTGTATCAGGAGGATCATGTGTAGTATGTTTTGTCCTGTACACATCGGTCAAATGTACTAACTGAACAAGGCTATACTTGTCTGCAAACGTCTGGCAATTGCATATCCATGTGCATGGAGCACTGGAAAAACAAATATTTACTTCTTCATATCCATGCATGACTCACTAAAACCACTCAAGTTATTTATTATGTTAGTCTCTCTTTTTTGTGATAAGAAATATGAGATTAGTTTTTGTTGGGTCAATTAATCTGGCATCTGTCCTCTGCACCTTTATAAATGATTCCTCATGCAAACAAGGGATCCAGCTCCCACAGATGTATTGATCCATGCAGACCTTTGGGTTAGGAGTAAAACCTCTTCAATTACTTTGGCAGACTTTCATTTTTTACAATGTCTTGGGAACTCTAGCTACCACATTTTTGTGTTCTTATCGCTTAGCTTATATTTAGTGTTTCACCCCTCCAGAGTAATACTCCTAGCCTAGTCTGGCCTGTATCTTCTTGGCATAGAAATAAGGAAGAGAGAAAAAGCTATTCCTTCAGGTTCCCAAAGGATTTGATAACCTCTTCACTCTCCTTGGCTAGAGGTGTTTTGACCTTTAATTAAAAGGCAAATTTGTTGTCTTCCATTCAGAAGACAGCAAATAATGATCTCATTAAAATGAGGTTAGTGTTCAGGCCTTAGAGCAATAAGAACGGAAGTCTCATTAGTAGCTAACAATCCAGAACACAGCACATAAATAAAGCTAATATGGCACAGCAAAATGCCTTGGTGCATTAAATTTGAGCAGAATCAAATGTTTACAGTCAATGATGTCTGGGGCATGAAGTTTTAATGTACTTAATAAAGGAAAGCAAATTGCTTCCTATTACCCATGAAATGTTCCTGGAAAAATAGCCCCCCCCCCAGTTTATTATGCAAATGAAGGAGATAGCTGTAATTAACAAGGACATTGTGGGAAAATATCAGTCCTCCTTAATAGATGCAGCAATTATTATGAAGAATAAAGACAAGTCAACTCAAACCTACACAGCGTAATTACACGGATGAATCTAAAGTCCTGCTGAGCAGAGGCAAAACATACATAAATAAAAAGACTTGTCCTATAGATGCTGAAGAGAGATTTGTGTTCCTACCCACAAAGCAGAGAATCCATTAATATAATGAAACCAACAACTCCACAAAGATCTTGGATAATAGAAGTGCTTTATCTGATTACCTTTTTGAATGCAAATGTCTGAGCTGGGCATTCTGATGATGAGACCCTTCCTGTTTCCTAAGATATCTGACAAGTCTTTCCTTGTGAAACCAATGTTTATTTCACCAGATTTGAAAGGTTCTATTCTTTTATCTGTGATAGTGTTGAGTTAATTGCTAAATGACATACACGGCCTTAAGGAGGGGAATCTTTTCTTTTTTTTTAACTTCTCAATAGTAAAAGGATTTTAAAAATAAAATATAGGTCTTAGAATGTGTGCATGGAAACACTTTGTTTTTTTGATCGCTACCCTCATCTGTGTGCCGTCAAACAACTCTGCCCCTGCATTAAAAGAAAGACAAACATGGTTCCATACCTAAGGGAAATGACATCCTTTATTTTATTATTCTTTATCAATTCCCACTTCCATTAGAATGCTCCAAGCAGCTTACTGGGTGTTTCTGGTGGAGTCCCGCGTGTGTACTGTTCAATTCCACACTGGCTCAGCTTTAGAAATGCTTCAGCAGCAGCATCAGATACTAACAAATTCTTCAGTAGTCATAAGGTGAGATCCAGACTCGCATTTCCATGGGTGCAAGAATTTCTGCCCGTGCAGTGCCGTTTTCTTGCTTGCCCCCTTCTATGGCAGCCCAAAATGCCTACTTAAATCATGTTCCTTGGGGACAGGGGACCTGCAGAAACAGGGTTTGTTTTTTGTTTTTTTTGCAGGGGGGCATTTTAGCCTGCCACAGGAGGGAGGAGGGAGGAAAATTGTGTTCCATGAGTAGTAATCCTTGTGCCCATAGAAACGCTAGTCTGGACTAGTCGAGGCATTGACTGTACACACTCTACCAACAATCCATCTTCATACTGTATGCTATGTATCAGAGAACTATATTTCTATGCATATAGTGGGCCACTGCATACTCAGAAGCATATTAAGATTCTGAAGGTCATTCCAGTTTGGCCCAGTTATGTTTAAAACTCTTTATCTTCATCCTAAATATTTTAATAGAGCATATTTAAATTAGACTGCTGAACACTAACAGTTGGTGGCTAATTTGTGGGGGGAAACAAGAATTTGTGGGGAAACGCAAAAATATTGATTATATAATTATATGATTAACCCAAAGCAGAGATATGATTAACACAAAGATTTCTTTCCTGAGCCAGCACTCACTTTATCAGATGCAGCTCATTGTGGTTCTCAGAAAATTATTCCACAATCAATTTACTGAATTGCACCCAGACCTCATTTTCTGAAGATGGGATTTTTACCACTTTCTTCTCCCGCTGTAGATTGCTGCTTCACAACCAGTGGTCATCCTGGGGGTGCTCAGACTCCAAGACCAGAGTATTGGGGTTCTTGGCTTGCTGCAGCAGGAAGGGGGAGGTGGGAAGTCCCATATTACGAGCAAAACTGTTCTTGCAGTCCTTTGGATCCAATTCCTAAGTCCTTAAGGTGCTGCAAGACTGGTGGTTGTTTTGCCTGCTAACATGCCTACATCTCTTGAGCTTGGAACAAATGATGTGCAAGTGGAAACATAAATGGACTTAGTGCAGTTCCCCTTGCACAATGTCTTGTGCATCACCTAACACTTTCTTCCCTGTATATTATAATGCCCAGAAATTGGTTGCACTAGAAATGTAACTGGCAGACAATGAGTTTGACTTTGCTTATGTGGCTACTATGGAATTTTTCTTGCATTTCTACTTGCGTAAAAACTCTAGCACAAGTGGAAATTTTCTGCTGGATTTAACCCAAAGTCATTAGTGAAGATTTAAAAAATGGATACATTTATGAGCAGCTTACTTGGAAACACCATCATACCTGTATCAGAAACATTAATTAATGGGATTCAAGCCCAATAAATCTACTGACTGCCTATTCTTAAGAGGACGCATTAAAACATCAATACTAATTGGTCAAATTAAGGCTGCCAATTGGCTTCTCGTGTGTGTTTGTTCTTCTGCCAGATTTTTTTGCTCGTAGAGTTTTAAACTGAGGACAACTTCCCTTGTCTTCCCACCCCATGTAATATATTGGAAGTGTATATATTTGCAGACAGAATGCACATGATTTCTGCTCCAGTTTTAAGTAATTGTACATGCTTTGCACATGCCAAACCACCATAGAACTACACATGACAGCTTGTATAAGGAGCACCCTGAAAGTGGCATTTTTCATTTCAGAGAATGAAATCCAGACTATGTTCATTGCCATGACTGCAGATATGAAACACTGGAGCCCGCTACAAGGCCAGTGGCCTCAAATTTAGCATAAACTTCACCATCAATTTTCCTGCCTTGGTCCTCTGTTGCTAGGCCAAAACAGAATTTTCACAATGCTGGGGGAAATATGCTTTTTTCTCCTCAGTGACCTGTACTGTGGCTAAACTTTAAAAAGCTGGTGGTCTATGCTGTTCCAAGATATACGTATCCCCACTCCATTGCAAAAAAGAAAAAAGAAAAAAAAAGTTGCCATTGGAAATTGCTTTAGTTAGTTGTATTTTAATTTATAGTCTATAAGGAATGAACAGCTACATTTTGTCATTGCTCGACAAGGGGGTTCACACGGTCTTTTGTTATGTTTGTTTGGAAAGAGTATAATTACTGCCACTAAGCACCACTGATGAGGGGAGGGGGGAATAAAGCAAAAATCACCATAGCATTGATGTTGTGATGTCATTTCCTGGGGCAAATCCAGAAGTGATGTCACATAGAGTTTTGCTGAATCCTATTGCAATGTGACGTCAAATCCGGGTTCATCCCAGAAATTACATCACATCATCAACATAACAGCGCTCCCTGTGTCCCGACCCCGCTGCTCCCTTCAAGTGCTAGCCACTGGCTAGCAACCCTACACAGCACTGTGCAAACACATGGCTGCTGAGTGGGTACTAAATAATACCTGGAGTGAGTGCAGGTGATAACAACACCATTCATGCTGGGTTCTGATACCTGCACAGTAGCTGTGTGCCTGCATGATGCTGCAGCAGTTTACATCACCACCACCTGATGTCCTCTAGTGAAGGCACTGAATCCCTTTCTTTTTTAGTGGCGTTTACTGGTGATAGCTATAGATATCTCAGCAAGCCACCATACGACCTGTGTCTATTGCTCACCAGTGACCTGCTTGAAATCTGTTTGAAGCACATTGGTGTTTATCTCTCTGGTGAAATCCTATTCCATAATCTCTGAAAGAGAGTCCATCCATCCATATTTTTCTTCTTCTAAACATAGATTAAGTATGGATTAGAGGGATAGGAAAGTAGTAGGAATGTTGTGAAAGTACCGGTCTAACTCCAGGATGTGCTCTGAAGGTAAATGAAACAGTACTGCTGCAGTTATGCAAAGATGGATCTGCTCGGATGGGAGAATCCAATGCATACGATCTTGAGTTCCATGAGGAAAACTATGGAATATGAATGTAATTAGCAGGGCTTTAGTCAAGAGGCTACAACTGGTCCTACTGTGAGATGCTCAGAGTTCTTAGCAAGTGAAGATAGACTAATATGGCCAGGGATTTTACATTTTGCGAACCTTCCTGAGTTTGGGAGGCCTGAATTGATAGGCCCTACTACTTTTTATATCATTGGAGTTGTGTTTATGATACAAGAACTGCAGTTGCAGAATAAAATGTAATCACAAAATTTAGTTCATGGAATTTTCTTTAGTGTATATGTTCCATCCATGAAAATATAACTTGGTGTATATTTATGATGTAGATTAAAGTAGGGGGAAGGGGTTGTACATCTAAATGTGCTAAGATTCTTAACTTTGAAGCTCAATATCCATTTTGAAATGAGCCGTTTTTTTCTAAATCCATGCTATTTCTTATTTGTTTCAGGCCTTACTAGAGACTCAAACTTTACTACGCACTCAGGTTGCAAATTTTACCTTCAACCTTGGATTTTCAGGAAAATTTCACCACACAGGTAAGAAGGAATTATGGAGATTCAGGTAGCAGTTCTGCAATTGGAACAATGTTGAAGCAAATTCATCTCAGCTGGCAAGACAGTGTGTAAGGTTATACACACTGAAAATGTTTTTTTTAACAAATATGTAATTGGATCATTTTTTGGCCCTAATTTAACTTTAGTGGAAGTTACAGCGCATTCCTGAGCCTGAAGGGCGAAAGCTCTTAAGAGGTCAGGAAGGCGCAGCGCCAGCGTCCAGGCCCCCCATGCCAGCATCTGAGCTACTTACAACGGCGTTAGTGGCCCAAACGCTGGCAGGGAGGCCCAGACACCAGTCGCTGGTCGCTGCTGCGGCAGCACCGCCCCAGGACACTGATGGGGCCTCCCGCCAACATCCCACTGGTGTAAAAGCCCGCAGTGGCATTCCCGGGGCGTTCCGGCACTGGGCTGGGGGAGCAGCCGCCTTTAGGCAGCCTCCAAAGACTTTTCAGGCTGGGAAGACCCCCTTTTTATTTTCGTGAGATTCGCCACCTATGAAGGGTTGCACAGATTTTTTTATGCCGCAAGAAGGTTCGGGGGTGGGGGAACCTCCTTTGAAGGCAGCACAGCAATCTGTGGGGTTTATTTCAAACACATATAGAAGAAGAAGAAGAGTTTGTTTTTATACCCCACTTTTCTCTACCTTTAAGGAGTCTCAAAGCAGCCTTCAGTTGCCTTCCCTTCTTCTCCCCACAAGAGACACCTTGTGAGGTAGGTGGGGCTGAGAGAGTCCAGAGAGAAGTGTGACTGGACCAAGGTCACCCAGCAGCCTTTATGTGGAGAAGTGGGAAAACAAACCCAGCTCACCAGATTAGAGTCCACTGCTCATATGGAGGAGTGGGGAATCAAACCCGGTTCTCCAGATCAGATTCCACCGCTGTTAACCACTATACCATGCTGGCGCTAAAGGTAAAGGGCATATGTGGAAGAAGAGCTCTGATGCTTTCACGCATGCTGAATAATCTACTTTCAATGCACTTTAGCAATCATTTGCTAGTAGATTTTGCCATTTTACATAGTAATATCAAGTTGTGAATTGCATTGCAAGTGGACTGCAAATGCATTATTCATAGGGTTGCCATCCTCCAGATGAAACCTGGAGATCTCCCGCTTTTACAATTGATCTCCAGACTACAGAGATCAGTTCATTAAGAAGAAATGACTGTTTTTGAGGGTGGATTGCAAAGCATTGTGCACTGCAGTTCTCTTGTTTGGGGGCTTCCTAGAGGCACCTGGTTGGCCATGGACTTGATGGGCCTTGGTCTGATCAAGCATGGCTTTTCTTATGTTCTTACTGCTGAGATCCCTCCCCTCTCCAAAATATGCCTTCCCCAGGATCCACCACCCCCACCCACCCAAATCTCCAGGTATTTCCCAATTCAGCGTGTGACAAAGCTGGTCGTTTTCCTAAGTAGATAATGTCAGGTTGGATATTGTAAAAGAAACAGACATAAATGCCAGGTGTTAGAGAGGGTAAAGCTGGCACTGGTTCTGGCCTTCTTGTCCTATCAAGTAGAATAAAAGACCAAAAAAAATGTCAAAAACTGAGGTACTCATCCAACCCCATGAAGCTAAAATAGTAATTCTGTGTGAGGCATACCCTGCAGTGACTTCACTGGATTACAAACTGGGTTTACCAAGTACTGCTGTCACGAAAGAGAGAAGGCATTGTAGAACGGTTTGTTTTTAAAGTGTACTGTTATGCCCAGGGGAGAAAATATGTGGATTAAAAGGAATTTAAATTAAATGAAAAGAGGATTACTTCACCTTTCCAGTTCTAAGTAATTAATTGATTCTGCCCACACACCCGCTGATTCTGCAGATTAGCATGCCTTGCTTCCTGTCACATTTTTGCATTTCAAATCTGCCTGCGTTCTCCTTTTAAGCCTTATTTTCTGTTTAAACTGCACTTGTCTGCTGTCCCTTCTCAGCTCTGTTCCTTCTTTATTAAGAACCAGCTTTAAGGGAAGGCAGACATTTGCGACTGGCACATATCAGAAGCAGCAAAATACTCCCTGCTGCATCCCTTCAGGCAGGTCTCATGCCACCCATCCAGGATCCAACAGCTTCCAATGCTGACTGATCAGCTAGTGTTGTAGAATTGCAGAAGTGAAAATACAAAAGTTTGCCATCATCATACACATGCACATAAGTGTGCTGACTCTTTGAAAATCTGAAGTGAATTAGAAGTAAAGAGCTTTTATATCAGCACAATGTAAGATTTTGCTATCAGCAATCCTTGAGGGTTGCTACAAGCTCGGGTTGCCAGGTCCTCCCTCTTCACCCCTCGGTTTGAGTGGTAAAGGTCCCCTTCGCAACGCAGCACTTTCAGGACTAAACCCAGGAGTGACATAAGGATGTCACTCACGGCCACCGCTCCAAGCAAGCTGCTGGATTGGTGGGCAATTGCTGCCTGTTCCAGCAACCTGGCAACCCTACTACAAGCAGATCCCTTCAAATGATTGCTTGTGTCGTTGTGATTCAGGGGAGACATACTGAGCCTACTTGCTGTTTCATGGTTACTATATAGAAGTTAGAGAAAAAGTGACTATGAGAAGCTTGGCTACAGTACCAAGCCATTCAGCAGAACAACGAGTTAATTTTCCTTTTTCTTGCTGGGGGGAAATGTACACATTATTGAAAGACTGGCCATTTTGCCATTGAGACTAGATCCTGTATGTTGAAAGAATTCTGTGAACCACACACGTACAAATGTGACTGATTGTTTTCAGGATTATACCAAAGAGTTTCATGAATATAGGTTGTGAATTTTTAGGGTGTCTTAATATGTGCCTTTCATTCTCTGGAATCTTGTATCTAGAGAGAGAATGAGATCTGTGGTGCTGTTTGCCCAACCCATTAAACGATCAGCAACCAGAGCTGCTAACGTTAAGATTGGATATGCAGTGCTAAAGATCTCTAGTGGAATGAGCTTAGCTATTTAGGTCTACTACTATAAGCTCCTGAGGTATTGTTTTACGAGGAAATGTGAAGTTTGAGTAACACTTGGGGTAGACTTACAAATCCATCTTTGCCTGAAGAAGCTGCTGGAAAAAGCTGGCCTTTGCTGACCCTGCCAGTAAAGCCCTTTGCCAAACCAGTTGTGTGTACATGTGCTGCTATGGACTACATTCCCCCTAGATTTGGCTTTTTGGCACACCATTGCTTACCAATATTTACAAATATACAACATTCCCTTATACTGAATCAGACCCTTGGTCCATTACAGTCAGTACAGTCCACTCAAACTGGCAGTGGCTCTCCAGGGTCTTGAGCAGAGGCCTTTCACATCACCTACTGCCAGATCCTTTAACTAGAGATGCCAGGGATTGAACCTGGGATCTTCTGCATGCCAAGCAGATGTTCACCCCCTTAGCCATGGCCCTCCCCAGTAGGAATCATTTCATGTTTGCATGCAATGAGTTAAATGGGGCAGATTTCAGTGTAATGCTGGGCATATGCAAAAATGTTGCATTCTATGCATCTGGCCCTCTACTGCAGTATACACAGTGTTGGCACTAATGCTGCACACAAAGGCAAGGCAACCCAGTTAAAATGAATGTGAAGACGTGGAATTCACAGTTAAGTTGTTTCTGCACATGCCCAGGGTCTGGGTTTGGAAATACCTGGAGATTTGAGGGTAGACCCTGGGAGAGTGGGGTTTAAGGAGGGGGGATCTTGGTAAAGTATAATGCCATGCAGTCCACCTTCCAAAGCAGTCACTTTCTCCAGGGGAGGTGGAATAAATATTTTAAATGCATAAATCATAAGTAAATACATGATTTATGTAGTCTGGAGATCAATTGTAACTCAGGGAGATCTCTACCCCCACCTGGAGGCTGACAACCTTAGTTTAAATCAGACCTTACTCACAAGGATTGCAGACCTAAGGGTGGTTTGCAGTAGTGTGATGAAAGTTCAACGCAGCTTGAATTCAGCCCACGGAGTTGCACATTGAAAGAAGCATCTGAGGATCAGGGTGGCCCGACTCCCACCCCCATTACCACAAGGGATTGTTGTTTGGATCAATGCAGTGATCCATACTCAGAAAATGGAAACATGTTGTGGTAATTTAAATGATGGGAGAAAATTAATTTTAAATGCTATATAATGTCCTAATAAGAAGGACCTTGTCTATACTACATACATTCTTTTTTGCCAGTTTGATCCCTCCTTTTTCTTATTCCTCACTCTTCCCAAGTCTTGTGAGAATTCAGTGATAAAATTTGTATAACATACCAACTGTCCAAATTTTCTATTTCCCAGCAGACTTAAAATATTATCAATATTGAATTTGTAATTGGTGCCAAGATGGAAAATGTGAGCGTGTGTGTGCGAATATGTATTCCCCAGTAGATTTTTTTTAAGGCTGACTAAAATAGCACAAAACTACTTAATGAGTTGAGGCATGTCAGTGACTTCCATTAAGGGACCTGCTGTGGTGTATACCCAGCCAGGCATCCAGCTTCCAGAGTGAGCCCTTCTTTTTTAAAGGCAGAACTGTTGTTTTGTCACTTCTGCTTAGAGGCAGCATGTCAAAGTATTCTCCATGCAAACATATACTTTATTGACTCTCCATAAATAAAACATGGAGAGGTATTCTTTAATTACTGTAAATGTGACTTGTTTACCCACAGAGACTTTTAATGTAAGATGCTCAACATATTCTCTTAGAACACTTAAGCTGCTGTGCCTTGCTGACTTGTTCTTCCTCAATGCACAAAGCTCTGTTCCGTCCCTGACCTTGAGTTGAATTCAGGAAGCCAAAAAAAGCGGGGGTGGGGGGACAACTCTACCTTGCTATTTGGCCATTAAGATAATTACAATTAAACTGTTGAAATAAATAACAATGATAATATGTTCAATTTCTTAAGGCATTTGGCTTGCTTTGATTTATTTCCCCCTGTTAAAGTTTGTTCTAGGGCTGTTGGAAAAAAAATTCGGTATAGTTCGGATTCGGCTGAATTCGGCCCGTTTTTATTCGGGCCGTGCCGAAGTCCGAACTCCGCCCCTTCGGATCCCCGGATATTCGGGGGGATCCAGAGTTCGGGGGAAAATTCGCCCCCCCCCCGCGCCTTCTGGGGGATTCCCTGAAGGCCCGCGGGGGGCCCTTTAAATAGATCTGCGCCTCCCAGCTGTGAGGCACAGATCTATTTAAACGGCCCGCCGCGCGCCTCCAGGGAAGCTCCCTGGAGGTGCGCGGAGGGTCTTCAAACAGATATGCGCCACCTGACTGGGAGGCATAGATCTATTTAAAGCCCCCAGCCCTGCCGGGACTCCCGGCAGGGCTGGCGGAAGGCTGGCAAGACCAGACCCCCCAGACCCCCCCAAACCCCCTTTCCAGCCCTGCCGGGAGTCCCAGATCCCAGTCCGAGATCCCTGCTGGGAGGCACAGATCTATTTAAAGCCTCCCCCCCCCAAGCCCTGCCGGGATTCCTGGCAGGGCTGGCGGGGGGCTGGCAAGACCAGACCCCCCAGACCCCCCCAGACCCCCCCAGACCTCCCTTCCAGCCCTGCTGGGAGTCCCGGCAGGGCTGGGGGGGCTTTAAATAGATCTGCCCCTCCCAGCTGGGAGGCACAGATCTATTTAAAGGGCCCGCTGCGCGCCTCCAGGGAAGCTCCCTGGAGGAGAGGGGAAGATCGGCGCAAATCTGTTTAAAGGGGCCGAATTCACCGAATTTATTCGGGAACACCCCGAATTTGGCGAATTCGGCTCCCCGGTTTCCCTTTTTGAGTTCGGTTCCTCCGAACCAAAAAATTGCCGAATTGCAAGAAATTCGGCTGTTTTTCGGTTCAGACCGAACCAAATCAACAGCCCTAGTTTGTTCTCTTGGATGGTTTCTGTGTAATTCTGGGTGTTCCCCCCCCCCTTTGTTTTTGTTTTTTGTTCATTCATTTAGTTTTAGAATTTGTATGATAAGAGTTGTTCAGATTTAATTAGGGTTGCCAACCTCCAGGTACTAGCTGGGGATCTCCTGCTATTTCAACTGCTCTCCAGCTGTTAGAGATCAGTTCACCAGGAGAAAATGGCTGCTTTGGCAATTGGACTCTATCACATTGAAGTCCTTCTCCTCCCCAAGCCCCACTCTCTTCAGACTCCACCCCAAAAATATCCTGCTGGTGGTGAAGAAGGGCCTGGCAACCCTCGTTTTAATCCACCTTGAGGATTCATTAGGTTAATACTCCAGATAATTGATATTGATGAAGGCAAGGCAAATCTGTTCCTTGAAATTAGGAACAGGCACCTTTTATCACTGTTGGTGGACATGTACATCAGTCCAAAAATTTTGGAAGAAAATACATAAGAACATAGAAGTTATCATCGGTCAATCTATAACATATGATCCTAAATTATTTCTCCTGAGTAAAACACCAAACGAATGCAGTAAAGACCAACAGGTCATACAAAAATACTTAATCACAGCGGCAAGAACAGTTTTAGCATCACTGTGGAAAACAGATAAAATATCAAAAATCGAAACCTGGATAGATAAAGCTTACGAATATATAACAATGGCATACCTAACAGAAATATTACAAAAAGATATTCAAAGACCAAATAAAGACAAATGGAATTCCTTCTATGAATATATCAAAATCAAAAAATAACAACAAAATCTTAGGAGTTATATGAAAGCTAAATTGACGATAAAATGTATTATGTTAATAAATGACTGCAATATTGAACCTTACAAGGGGGTAGAACTATGCATTTTTTTAATGATAAATATTGTTTAACCGATGGGTTTCCCTTTCCCTTTTCTTTTCCCCTGTATCCCTATTTAATACTAAAAACTAATAAAAATATTTATTAAAAAAAGAAAGAAATTAGGAACAGGTGTCTAGCCTAGCTAGGTTCTGTGCAGTTGGGTTCACATATTAATTGAGTTGCAGTCTCCTTCTGTTTTGTGGTAATAGTAGCCTTCGGTGGTCGCTACAAATCAGCTGGGACTTGACGGCCCTTTACACCCACACACAACAGTAGCACATCAGCATAATATACTCTGGGGCCACAGATTTATGGCATGGCAAAGGCACAGTTTTAGGTGCCAGCAGCACAATCTATCAGCCCATTCCTGAGAATGATTACACGCATTCACACCAGCGGCGAGGCCAGTCCCGGCGGCAGCCGAGCATCACAGGACTGCACCTCCCCCTTCCACCGGCGCGGCCTCTCCGTGGCGCCAGCAATGGAGGGGAGAGTCCACGCCGGCGCAAGGGGGCGTTCCAGGGACAGGCCCGGGGGGAGGAACCGCCGGTTAGGCAGCTTTCTACCCCCTTTCGGCCACTTCTGCCGGCACCGGGAATGGTGGTGCTGCATCTGCTTTTTAGCATGTGCAGCCTCGCTGTTCCCTATGGGGCAAAAGGCCCCAGTTAAACCAAAAAAAGCTGCAAAACTGCTTTTTTTGTTGTTTAAAGGCGTTCGGGAATTGGCTTAGGAAGAGGCGCCACTGCACCTCTTCCCCGTCGTCCTCGTTCGCCTCAGCTCAGGAATGGGCTGTTAGTGTGATAAAATCCTGCATGTGTAAGTATAATTTAAATGTTGTCCTTTTATATTGTCTTTTTATCATTATGTGGTCTGTCATTAAAATGCAGTTAAATGAGCAAAGCTCCAAGCATCATTTTCATGTAGCTATCACCCTTATGAAAAAAAATACATTTGGAGTAATTCAGAATATTATTTACAGGATAATATTATTCCTTAACTTTGCAGGAACCATTGAAGAGGATGAAGGTGATGACCTATTGCTAAATTCTGTGGATGAGTTCTGGTGGTTTCCACATATGTGGAGTCACATGCAACCTCACCTGTTCCATAACGAGTCGTCGCTGGTGGAGCAGATGATTCTCAACAAGGAATTTGCACTAGTGGGTAATCTTGGAATGTTCTTAGGAGGAAATACACATTAAGGTGGTTTAAAAACAACAACCGCAATCATGCTTGCAGTCACAGAAAGATGCTTAGTGGATCTGCATCAGAATGAACAAAATAGATAGAAATGGAGAATGTAGATAGCATCCCTAACTACAAAAGCAGACCTAATTTGGTGATGGCAGGAGGACCTCCAAACTGAGGGCTTGAGCAACTTGAGGAGAGTAATCCAAAGTACCCATGGACACTACAGCTTACAAATAAGCCAATTGTGGTGTTAGATGGTTTCTTTAAATTATCATTTGTAATGATTCTTGGTAGCAGTTTTTTATATGTTTGGATGATAGAAAGTTATCCATAATCACTTTCCTTGGGTACTGAGGAATCCCTCCAAATAAGGAGTCGGTGATAAATGAGGAAACAAGCAGTGACTTTATTTCTTGGTAATACTTCAATTTCTTAATACTGAACTTGATAGTTGCATAGTTCCCTTGCAAGCACAGTCTTTTACCTAAAAAAAAAGCTTCCTTGTAAGAAATTTATCTTCCTGACATAACAGCCTCCCTGATGTCTAACACGGAGCTGGTGTCCATGAACTCAGAGTAATCTTGTATCTTCTCATGCTTTTCAATTCTTGAAGCCAGTTTTTTTGGGGCGGGGGGAGTTCCCCACTGCCTGCTCATTTGCTATCCTTCTGTGTGCTTGTTATGAACAAAAACAAACTTTGATTTTCCAAACAGTAATGTCCTAACTTTTCATAAAGTGAATCTAGATTACCATTCAATTAATAGTGGGTTGGATTCAGGTAGCCTTTTTGCTTAATCACACATAATTGTCCCCCTTATTATAGACCTGTCCCACATACATTTTGTCTATGTGGGTCCCATGCTTCCCAGAATAGCCTTTTGGGTGGTCAAAGGTGACCTTTTTCACCAATGGAAAAGCTAGTTGGATCCAACACAATAAGTAGGAAATAACTGACATGTATAGGATAGGCTGCCCTGACCTGGATGGCCCAGGCTAGCCTAATCTCGTCAGATCTCAGAAGCTAAGCAGGGTTGGCCCTGGTTAGTAGATAGTAGATGGGAGACCACCAAGGAATACCAGGGTTGCTGTGCAGAGGAAGGCACTGGCAAACCACCTCTGTTAGTCTCTTGCCATGAAAACCCCAAAAGGGGTCGCCATAAGTCGGCTGTGACTTGACAGCACTTTATACACCCACACATGGGATAGGCTGGATCCTGTGTTAAACATAATAAATAACTGGTGACAAGACATTGTTTCCCTGAGTATGTGTGCTGTCTCTCTTTCTCACACACTTAAACACTCACATACCGGCATACAAAGTGTTATTACCAACTTGAGCTCAGAGCTGCAGATACACTGAAAAGTATCTATGAACAGTTAGACATCTGAAGGCCTATCACCATTACAAATGTATAGCATTTTAATTCCAGTTTTTATTGGCACGGCTTCCACCAAAGACTCCAAGTAATTGTAGCCAGAAGGTGCTTTCTGATAGATCTCTCTGGGCTCCCAGAACTACAGTATCCTGAGTGAGGGAATTTTAAAACATTTTAAATCTGAAGTCTCCTGCCTATTCAGCCATCTTAAGGTTAGTATAAATGAAATACTTCCTCAGAAAACAATTCCACAGCCTCACCTTCTTTCCTAGTCTAAACATGAAATTATTTGTGTCCAAGGGTCCCACAAGCCCCGGACTCCACTGCTCCTCTA
Source organism: Euleptes europaea (assembly GCF_029931775.1). Taxonomy (NCBI): domain Eukaryota; kingdom Metazoa; phylum Chordata; class Lepidosauria; order Squamata; family Sphaerodactylidae; genus Euleptes; species Euleptes europaea. The sequence continues at coordinate 29,159,074 of NC_079320.1, read as the reverse complement.
GGGCCTGCCCCTGGAGAGAAGAAGGCACCTGGGACAGGATGAGAGTGAGCCTCTTTGACCTGGTCTGAGGCCTGGGGAGGTGATAGTTGTAAATATCCTGTGACATGTATGGGTGCCTCAGTTGTCAGTCACTCATAAGCAGAAGAGAGCCAATGTGGTGTAGCACTTAAGGTGTCAGACTAGGTCCTGGAAAACCTAGGCTCAAATCCCCACTTGGTCCATGGAAGCTTACTGGGTGACCTTTGGCCAGCCACACACTCTCAGCCCTGACCCTGGCTATTGTTTGGATGGGAAACCTCCAAGGAATAGCAAGGTTGTGATGCAGAGACAGGCAATGACAAACCACCTCCGAAGGTCTCTTGCTTTGAAAACACTATGGGGTTGCCTAAGTCAGCTGTGATATAATGGCAAAAGAAAGGGTCACTGTTGAATAAAGCTATAAATTTTGAGCCAGCATGGTGTAGTGGTTAAGAGTGGTGGAGTCTAATCTGGAGAACCAGGTTCAATTCCCCACTCCTCCACATGATTCCTACTGGGTGACTTTGGGTCAGCCACAGTTCTCTCAGAACTCTCTCAGCCCATGCAGAGGCAGACAATGGCAAACCACCTCTGAATGTCTCTTGCTTTGAAAACCCTATGGGGTTGCCATAGGTCACTTGTTAGTACTTTACACACACACACATACACAGAAAACGCTATTAGCTATGAAGGTTGTATTTAGCTAACTGGTGACTCAAAGCACTGATGCTTTATTCTTTTGTTCATTGGTATGTTCACTTGTGTTGTGGCTCAGACTTGAATAAGAATAGAAAACCTTGGGATATATTGCATAATAAGACGCATGTATTTTCTGGATGATTTCTTGGGAGACAGGAAGGCAGACAGTTCATTTTTTAGAGCAGAGAATAGATCCTGAAGATTTGCTCAGGAAGATTTTCACCACGAACATAGCCATCTCTCTCTGCTTCTTGTAATGCAACAGCTTAGTAATTCCAGCTGTCCTCTGTGTGACATCCAGGAGTTCAGCTGTGCTTGTTTATGAATGGAAAGGTATTGCATGCAGATAGCACAGATGCATTATAAAGAGTTCACCTGCGATATCACATAGCTCTGCTGCTGTTATCAATTTGTACCATACAACAGTGGAATAGTTTGCTAACTTATAACTAGAGTCTGAATTATGGAAACTTCAGCTCTTAGTTCAGATAGGCCATGGTCTATTTTGTTGTAAATAATCCATGAAATAGTCCATGGTTTGTTCCATCAAAGAAAATAAATATTAGATTATCATCTTTTAAAAAGTGAAGTGATTATATTGTACAGTATGTTACAGGATGGTTCATTCTTCTGCGGTTTTAGATGTGGTTATATCAAGGACCACAATACTCCAAGTCCCAGTTTGGATAATTTTTGATCGCAAACGTTGTGGCCATGAGCATCATTGGTGCTGCAGATGTGTTTTCTGATTTCTACTTACTTCTTTCCCAAAGCAAAGAGCTAGCCCAGACTTTCCTCCATTCCTTTAGAGTAGTACATGCATCAGAAGAGTCTAGAAGGCATCACCTTTCTGTCTACAGAGAACACTCATACAGCTGTTATCATCATAGGACACTTGGTTTGGAACCTTCTAAAATATGATGATTGGATCCAGACTCCATTGTAGCTATTTGATGGTTGGCTGTGCCCCCCCTCCATGGTGATCATTTTGTAGTGGTGCCCACTCAATGCTTTCATACTTCCAGAAGAGCTCACAGTCTTAACAAGGTAGGGGGTTACTGCATTAAACGGATATGACCCAACAGACTAGAAAACTGCTTCCTACCCTGCTGCAGTTTCTAAGAATGATGAAACGCACCCTCTTCATAATAGTACATTTTCTTCATCCCTCAAGACCGGAATAGCTAGTGACCCTCACCCAAGAGCACAAAAATTCTTGCAAAGGCTAAGGGCCAGAGAAATTTTTAAAGAGATAGGTTAGAGTAAAGGGAACATGGAGATCTGAGCATATCAGTGACAGGAGAAAATCCACACTCTCAACTTTTGCACTTTCCCCTTCAACCTAACCTACTCTCTTTCTTTTATGCAGTAATTTCTTGAGAAGTACTGAAGCTCAAACCTGCATATAAATTATAGTATAGGATTTGGAAGTCTTTTATTCCAATGAATAAGTAATTGGTGTGATCATTCCATGGTGAGAATTAAATGTTCTGCCCATGTTTACAAGCATTCTTCAGCCACAGAAATTCTAGTCACCAGGCCAAGTTTTTTAACAGCTTTTGGAAACTAGGATTTTGTTGTCCAGCAGCCCTTACCATCCCTTCCTGTAGCATATTTATCTTGCTTGAGTCATTTGTGTTTGTGGGGTTCAACTTTTATTGTCCTATATCTATCTCTCTTATAGCAAAAGCTTGGGTACTTTCATTAGATGTGACCCAACTCCGTTAAAATCAACAAGAATTTCCACTCCCATTGATGTGGGAATTAGAATTCCAAGTATAAATTGGAATATGCTCATTGGTTGCCTTTTAGCCCATGTTATTCTAACAGGGTAACATGTTAGAAATGGTTTGCTATGGAGAATCTTGCCTTCAGTGCACAGACTGAAATATGTGGCCTTCAAGTCTTTCCAGCTTTTTGTAGACAGCCCAACAATTGGTCCTTGGTACTTGAGGCACAACATAGCAAGCAGAAGAGTAAAATCTATAGCAGGAAAGAGTTTTAGTATCTTCCCAAGAGTCAAATTTGAAACTGTCGTTTTCAGGGTGTGAAGGCTATTTGTGGTCATTATATAATTATTAGCCCATCAGGAAGACCATGGTAAAATGATGATGATAATCTGCCTTTCTCATTCCAAATATTGAAATGGGCTTGGTACAGCTCCCAAAGAAGTTGAGTGGCAGGCTTCTAAAAAGCCTTCTATAAAAACACCATTTTTGAAAACAGTTGTCAAGATCTGACACTAATGTTTGTACAAAAATGACTGTCAACGTTAGATGAAGAAAAGAGTTTTCTGACACATATGGTGCCATTGTAAGCACCCCACTTCTTGGTGGGAGGGTGATAAAATTCAACATAGGAGCAAAACATTATTCACGCTTCCATCACTGTCAGGAGTTTCTTTGGCCTCAGCTGTGGTTCCTCTTTTTTGTTGAGAGGTTGTCTTCACAATAACCTCTGCCTCTAAGGAATGTACTTCCCACCCCAGAAGAGAACATTCAAAAACCAATAACCCAATTGTATGTATCAGTCAAAATGGATTGATGTACTTCTGCTTGGATTTGCAGATGTTTGACAGTGTCATCCTAAGCAAAGTTTCACTCTTCTCAGATCACTGATTTCAATGGATTTAGAAGGGTGTAACTGTGTGGGATTGAGCTGTGAGACAATAGCTACACAGGGAAAAATGTAAAGCCTCTTTCACAATAGCATTGCTCTCAAACTCCTCACACCTTGAATTGATAAATTGGTCAGGCCACACAAAGAAATAATTGAAGTTTCACCGGATGAAATAAGACGCTCAGCGCCTATAAGCAGCCATTCCAGACAACATTCCCCAGTTCCATATTTTTCATTCAACACTACCATTGTGCAGATGGTATACAAAAACCAGCCCATCCTCTTATAACCGGGGCTGGGAAGGAGGAAGTAACTTTCCTATGGAGGAATACGTTCACTGTTTTAAAAAGAAGCTGTGCACAGAAATATAATCAAATGCATTTTGAGGTGAGAGGAGGGGGTCTTGTCTGTCAGCAGCAAGGATATGTTATTTTAAGTGCTGGCCATTTTGTTCAAACAGCCTGGACATTTCTCAAAAACCTATTGTTATGTGTATTTATAGGTGTTTTGTGTGTGTGTGTAAAGCGGTTGAGCTAAACACTATCTAATTATAACAACTAATAAATCTTTTCTTATTATATATTGTGCACAAATGTATTTTAAATACATTTGTGCACAATATATAATAAGAATAGATTTTAAATACATTTGTGCACAATATATAATAAGAATAGATTTATTGGTTGTTATATTAGAGAGTGCTTAGCTCAACCCCTTTGTTTTCCCTTGACTTTTAAATTGAGTTTCTTTGTTCCCTTTTTCTTCAGTTGTATATGTAAAGCGCCCTCAAGACACAGCTGACTTGTGGTGATCTCTTATAGGGTTTTCAAGGCAAGAGACTAACAGGTGGTTTGCTAGTGCCTTTCTCTGCAAAGCAATCCTGGAATTCCAAACTTTAACCAGGGCTGTCCCTGCTTAGCTTCCGAGATCTGACAAGATCAAGCAATACCGTGCTGCTTTCCCTCCCATAGGTGTTGTAGTATATGTGTATTGATTGCCTGTTTAAACCTGTTGTTTCTTTAGCTGTTGCTTTGTTTGCAACTTTTTCTCATGGCCAGTGGCTGAAACAAACTGAACTGAATTGACCTTTCCCAATCAATACATTTCATGGTGCATCCCATCGACTTCCCCTTTCCTTCACCTTGGCTCTGTTCTCTTGACTTTGTGTAATGGGGCTGCTCTGCTCATAAAAAATATTCCAACTTCCTCTTCAAGACAACTGTGATCCTCCCGTGGTTAGTAACTGCTGTTGGACTGAAAGTTCGATTAGAACTGGTCACTGACTGCAGTAAATATTGACTGTGCTCACAGGTAACTTGAGTGACACAGGCTGAGTGAAATCTAAAAGGACCAAAGGTCTTCTGAAACCAAATTCTAAAAAAACAAAGAAAATATAATTTCAGTGCTTTTTAAAAAAATATCCCAGCTCTGCAGTACCCATGATGTTTCATTTCTGAACACTTCTTGTAATTCTGAGAACTACAAAACAACTATTCTCCTGTTTCTCTCAAAGGCATGAAGCTGCCTGAGGCCATACTTCTATTTTTGTTTATTTAAATTTTCTCCCCAATGGGGACCAAAAGCACTGTATAGCACTGGTCTTCCCTTCTCGATTTTATCCTCAGTACCACAACCCGGGCCCTGACCTGGATAGCCCAGGCTATCCTGATCTCGTCAGATCTCAGTTTTTTTTTTTTTTTTTTTTTTTTTTTTTTTTTTGCAAAGGGCCAGTGTGGTGTAGTGGTTAAAAGCTGTGGTTTGGAGCGATGGACTCTGATCTGGAGAACCAGGTTTGATTCCCCACTCCTCCACATGAGCAGCGGACGCTAATCTGATGAACTGGGTTGGTTTCCCCACTCCTACACATGAACCCAGCTGGGTGACCTTGGACTAGTCACAGTTCTATTAAGAGCTCTCTCAGCCCCACCTACCTCATACGGTGCCTGTTGTGGGAGTGGAAGGGAAGGTGATTGTAAGCCGGTTTGATTCTTCCTTAAATGGTAGAGAAAGTCGGCATATAAAAACCAACTCTTCTTCTTCTTTTTCTTCTTCTCGATCATTAACAGTTATAGGGTAAAGGTGTAATTTTATATATATTATTGCACACACACATACACACACACACACACACACACACACACACACACACACACACACACACATATATATATATATATATATATATATATATATATATATATATATATATATATATATATATATATATATATATATATATATATATATATATATGCAATAAGCTGATGCAGTGAAAAATAATCGCCTAGGGGAAGTCTCAGCTTACCTGAACAATAATACTAGAAAAGCCATCCCAGCTCTAAAAGTAGATAAGAGCTTATGTAAATCTTTTAATTCAGCAAGGTGACAGCTTAGAAAGTGCTGAGAGCCTCACATCACCTCTCTCCTTTTGACAACTCTGAAAGCAATTCAGCAGGGATCACTTCTTCACATCACGGCCTTGTTGCGCCAACAGAGGACAAACCCATTTTATTTTTCACACAGTTGAAAACAGTATTTGTCATGCTGATGCAGACAGTTGCTCCACTGACAGTCACTCTTAACATTTGCTCATACACATGTTCGGAAGAAGGCCCGGATTAACAGAGTTGCCTTTTACTCTGATGTGGGCACTTGATTTGTGGAGAGGCAAACACAGGCAGCTGCCTTATATGGAGTCAGACCATTGGTCTATCAAGACTAGTAGAGTCAACTCTGAAAGCAGCTCTCCAGGTTTTCAGGTAAAGATCTTTCATATCACATACTGCCTTTGAACTGGAGATGCCATAGATTGTACCTGGCACTATCTGTGTGCAAAGCAGATGCGTTAGGACTGAGCCACAGCCCCACCCCAAGGTGGGGTTGAAGATTTCATGATCTTTTCTGCTTGTCCAGAACACAGGAGCTCAAAAAACTCACTTGTGATATGTTTTGTATAAGATGCCTGTTGCATCTTTTAAAGAAGTTCACCTCAGTTTATGATTGCTAAGTAGGGCTGCCAGCTCCGGGTTGGGAAATACCTGGAGATTATGGGGTTGGAGCCTGAGGAGGGCAAGGTTTGAAGAGGGGAGGGACTTCAATGCCATAGAATCCAATTGCCAAAGCAGCCATTTTATCCAGGGGAACTGATCTCTCACCTGGAGATCAGTTGTAATGGCAGGAGATCTCCATCCACCACCTGGAGGCTGGCAACCCTATTGCCAACCTTCTTTTATTTTGCTGATCTGACAGCAACATTTCTTCAAGGCAAGTAACCACTATGGGTGGAATAAGGTGGCCAGTTGTGTGAAGGGTACTTTATTTTTCAAATTTACATGTAGTCATAGAAGGTAAGAATAGTTACTGTGGTGTTTCTTTTTAAAGCTTAACATACTGATTCCTGTAGATTCTTTTATTGTTAAATCTGGTAGAGGCTAGGTTGTTATTGTTTCCTAGTCCTTTTCTTTACCACTAGGTAGCTGACAGATTCTGACAATTCCACTCATAATCCACCATTTTATAACCTGACTATATCCTGAACCGCCGTATTTTGTTCATATCATGCCCTAACTCCATCCAAAATTAAAAGGGTAGTATTTTGTTTATCCAGTCCAGAAGTGAAAGGGCTACTTGGAGATACTTGATGGTGAGGGAGCAGAAGGAACTCAAACTGCAGCAAACTGCATATGCTTCAGTTCTGGAACTGAAATGCAGTGCAAGGCAAAATCATGTTACAGTAATGAAGCCAAAAAAAGCCAACCCATTCATCTCTACTGAAAATTCACCAATGTTTGAACCAGTCTCTGCACCCACTTTTTGTGTGTGTGCCATCAAGTCACCGCTGACATATAGCAATCCCAAAGGGTTTTCAAGGCAAGAGACATTGGGAGGTGGTTTGCCATTGCCTGCCTCCGCATCACAACCCTGGTATTCCTTGGAAGCCTCCCATCCAAATACTAACCAGGGCCAACACTGCTTAGCTTCTGAGATCTGATGAGATCAGGCTAGTCTGGGGCTAACCAGGTCAGGGTGCACCCACTTTCAAGCACCAAGTATTGTTTTTCGGAGAAATTGTAGTGGTCGAGTCTCACATATCCTTTGTCACTTTACATTTCCAAAGCAAAGTCTTGCCGCTTCTTTTCCTTCAAAATAAAAAAAGCCTTCTTCTTTATTACACACTGAATTTCATCTTCAGCAGCTATAAAGAGAAGGATATTTAATTTCCTTCTGGCCACCTTCTTTGATTTTATCCAGCTTGTTTATAAAGATAATGTACAAATGGAGCTGCTTTTTGTTTGTTCTGTCAGTAGTGTTATTTAGGTCATTGTTGATTGTTTGCCATTCCCGGCACTCTATCAAGGGAAAAAGGCAGAAGGAAAATATTTTAATAAGTACAATGAAATATAACAGTTCTTGAATTAGAAAAAAATGGGATGTGGAAAGGTACATTAGGAGAGTCAAACTCTGGTCTGATATCTTGTAATGGGTGAAATGTTTAGCATTTCAAACTCTTAGGACAGAGAAGCTATGGGTATCTTAAAGGCCAATTCTATCTGTGCTTATTCCTCCAGTTACAGAGTGCCATTTTAGTACAAAATAAATGTCTCCTTATATGCAGCTGTTTAAAATGATTGAGATGAGGGACCAAAATAACTAAGGCTAGAGATGGATGAATTATATTTTTTCAGGGAGTTGACAGCACTTTTGAAAGAGGGATTGCTGCTTATGGCATGTACACACATCTCTCGCTCTGGTAAAGAGGTTTGGTATGCATCTATAATCTCTCTACAGCTAAAATATATGTAGCTGTCTGTAGGTCAGCAGTATATACATTCACATATTACCTACAACAAAAGATAATAATTCCAGCCAATTTTCTCTCGAAACAGCTAAAGTTGTTGGTGTCCTCTATATTTTTTATCTTATACAATGTGTTGTTTTCTTTGTTTTATTTTCCCCCAGGAGCATGGTATTCCAACTGACATGGGCTATGCAGTTGCTCCTCACCATTCTGGTGTCTATCCTGTTCATATTCAGCTTTATGAAGCCTGGAAGAAAGTGTGGGGTATTAAAGTCACCAGCACTGAAGAGTACCCTCATCTGAAACCTGCACGGTACAGGCGGGGCTTCATCCACAATGGCATCATGGTACACTGCATTTCCATTACTTCATAATTGTATCTCTGTAGAAACGTCTAAAGCAATGCTATTTTCTACATTGCTTGGAGTTTTATGAGTGGTATATGAAAGTAGTGAAAATTTAGAAAAGTCTGCTTGAATAGGAAATTCAATCTGTTCAGGATCCAGTTCTCTTCCAAAGTATAAACTGGAAGGAGAGGAGTAGGCAATTGACATGAACATCTAACTAGCAATGGGCTTTAAGTGATCTATGCAAACATTTTCCATTCATTTGAATTACTTTACATAGGTTTAACACCAGGCAAAACAATGCATTCCTTTTGCAAAATATCATTCATGTTGCCGGAAAATGCCTCATAAACGATATGAGCATTCAGACAATACGTGTAAGGGAACATACTTTAGAGCCACTCCTATGGCTTCACTTCTGTGTCAGATTTCAGCATTCTTTATCCATGTTCCCAGCAAACTCACACGGGCACACATATTTCTCCTGCCAATGTGTTGTGACACGGTAAAAGAAGTAATCATCACAGCGAAGGAAGTGAAATTATTTCTGGCCAGTACAAAGAGAGGGCAGCTGTTCATATTTTCCACTAAATGTCATGGCACAAGGTCAAAGATGTTCATCCAAGGTCATCTCTCTGTAGAATTAACTTGGCCCATTGCTGATATAAAAAGCTGTAGCTAGTTGGCAGCTGTAAGAGCCGAAGCAGTCATAGCGAGCAGATTGGAACCAAAAGCACAGATGATTATTATGTACAAGGGAAATGTCAAAGACATTTTAGGCAGATGGGAATCAGAAACATTTATTAGAGGTCATCAATGCTGTATATTGGTTCAAGTTGGTTAAAAATATTTTTGAGTGTAGATTTTCCTGGATCTGTATATAAAATAGATTCCATGCTCATGCACATTTATTTTTAGCCCCTTATTGATATCTGAAATGACAAAAGTTGGGGCTAGAAGATCTGATGTTTCCTTGAACCTGTTTAGGATCATGATGTTTAGGGTGGACGATGTAGTGTTGAGCCTTCCTGCAGTGGTGGTGGGGTGTCTTTTTACATCATGTTGACATTAACTGTGGTTGCCTATTGAAATGGTAGAGGCCAATTGTAATAATTATGAATTTAGTTCAAGAATAACTAGCTGCAATCTTGAAATACAAAGAGCCACTTAGTAGGAAATTCAAAGCACCTATTCTAGAATGTACCTGATTCTATAGGTTCAGACCAAGGAACACATGCTTGGTGGTTCTTGCATCTATATAGTTATCTGTCATCCGTAGCAGCTGATTGTAAGATGAGGCCAACTTTACCACACACTTGGTACTATCTAGGTAAAGAGGAGTAGCAATGATGTGGTCAAGCCACTGACACCAACCAAGTGGGCATGTAGTGAAACTCTGACTGCATGCATAAGCTATGTAGTGTGAATCCAGCAGAGGTGGGATGGGGGAAGGATTGGCCACGCTTTTGTTTCTCCCCTCTGCAGCCACTTTTGACTAGTGAGTTTCCATGTTCCTCCTAGAGAGCCAGCATGACATAGTGGTGAAGAGCCACAGATTCGAATCTGGAGAGCTGGGTTTGATTCCCCACTTTTCCACATGAAGCCTGCTGGGTGATCTTGGGCCAGTCACAGTTCTCTCAAAACTCTCTCAGCCCATGGGGAGGCAGGCAATGGCAAAGCACCTCCAAACTTCTCTTGCCTTGAAAACCCTACAGAGTCGCCATAAGTCAGCTGTGACTTGACAGCACTTTCCACCACCACCACTAAAATGTGTAATAAGTATCCTGGCAATGGAGACAGGATTCTGAGCTGGCATTGGTATGTCAAGAAGAAAAGAGATCAGTGACTACAAACAGCAGAAATTTAGCTCTCCAAAAGGAGACCTAGGAATTGATAGCACTACCAAGACAACTCTGTAGAACTTTTTCCCCACTTTATTCTCAGGTACTCCCTCGACAGACATGTGGACTTTTCACCCATACAATCTTTTACAAAGAGTATCCTGGGGGCCCTCAAGAATTAGACAAAAGCATCCAAGGAGGCGAACTGTTTCTTACCATTCTTCTCAACCCCGTACGTACCTCCTTTTGTTATTTTACACTGATAGTAAAATTCTGTATGATGCTAAAGAAGGAGGGGCAACTTCCATTTCTGTCCAAACCACACATAAAATTGGGTCAGAGGTTAATATTGGCTACCTTATAAGAAACAGTTGCATCCAGACAATATTATACATATTAATATCATTTAATCATTTAAAGAAAATGTGTCACCTGATTCATTGGATGCATCTGAATATCATTGTTCCTTTTAAACATAAACTTGGTGGTTGGGAACCTAGCAGTAGGCAGTAAAAGCGGCCACAGTGAAATTGTTTATACATATAGAAAAGTATTTAGAAAAATAGTACTTTGTAGATTTTTACACACACACACACAAAGACCTCTCCCCCGATGACCTGATGAGGACAGATGCTTATTGCTTTCAGGATGTTGAGAATAGTTGAGGGACAGTTAAGGGGGAAATAGGGGAATGGGGAAATCAGTCTGCTGGAATACTGTAGCTAAATGCTTGTAGTATCTTGTCCAGGGGGTGGGGGAGATTTAATCCAGTTACTCCTTATGGTCAGTAGAGATGTGTGATTTCTATACATTTTCTAAACCCTGAAGAAAAAATAAAAAAAATTTTTTTTGTTTCTTTAGGGGGGGTCAGATTTTTGGGAGGGGAAAATTAAAGCATATCCAATAGTTTTGTCATCAAACCTAAACATATTTTAATGATTTGACAGCATTAAAATGCATAACAAGAAAATACAGCTGTACTGTTTCGACTGTTTATGGAAGTATGAAGGACTTACAGTACAATCATAAGGGGGGGCGAATTGACTTAGGAGGCAGCATGACCCTGGCGTTGGAGTAAATGCCACTTGCGCCATCCAAATGGGCATTTATGCCGGTGCCTGGGAACAGTGTGGCAGTACCATGTAGGGGCACTGGCACAACCGCAGCAGACCACATCTCCAGTGCAGGGGCTCATGCCAGAGCCAAAGGGGGTGATCCAGGGGGCGAGGCTGACATTAGTCGGCTCCCTGACCCCTTTTGCCCCAGGAATGCCCTCTTTTGCCTGCATGAACTTACATCAGCAAAAATGGTGGTGCAGCCCGTGGAACTGCATACATCAGCTTCATGGGTGATTGGGGAATTTCTGATTGACTTGTGGGCCACGGCGCAGCAAACTGCTCAGGAGGTGGCATGGCTGCGCTGTCCCTGGCCGTGCCAAAACTATCCCCCCCTTAGGATTTCACTGCGCATTTTCTACAAGCAAAATTGTGATATACTCAGTACCTAAGAAAAAGAGAGGGCTCCAAACTGCTCCATCATATGCTACCTTAGCACATTTATATTAGCTTTTGTTTTGTGAGTGGAAAGAAAAAATAAAAACTGTACGCAGAAAATAAAAATGTCGTAGCAAAGAAAAAGGAGTTTCTTGCACAGAAACATCCTCATACAGTCAGGTGCTAGCAGCATATGCTATTGGGGGGACATATTTAGATATCGTGTAAAACTTCATAACATTACATATTAATTGTATAGAAAAATGGTTGTATTTAAACAATAAATATATGCTTGAAATACACTGAATGTCTACAAGTATGCATAGGAATTTGTTATCTAATGATATAGAACATCTATTGTTAAAAAAATTCAATGAGTAAATCTTTGAATTAAAATACATGTAATTCCTTCTAAAACAAAGAAAAGTTTTCATATAACACATAGCTGCAGGTCATTTCTGTCCATAGGAAATCATATGGCAACTCTCTCAGATCAATCTCTATGCTCCATCCCTTTGGGCAGACAGCTACACTCTTTCTCTGTAGTGGTACCCATTATGTGGAAAGGCTTTCCTAAGAATGAGGAAGTCTTCCTCAGTCTTTGTTTCTAAAAACATTTGTAAGGCTAAGTTCTTTCACAGGACTGTTCAGTTTGGGCACAGTATTCTGATGGCTGGCAATATTCTTTCTTTAAATTTGTTGTGTTGTATTGCTTTACTTGTTACCTCATTGGTCCACCTGTTGGGGAGAAAAGCCGGCTTATATATAATTATAATCCGTTTTCCAGCTCCTGCCTTGCCTCAAAGAACTGGTTTCACCCTTGCCATGCCCACACAGGCTTTACAGCTTCCCTGCTGCATGTCAGGCTTCTGCTCCCTCTTGGCTTCCCTGTGAGGAGACCATTGTAACCTACTAGGGACCCAAGGAAAGTTGGCCTACACTGTCAGCCAGATAGGGTTGCCAACCTTCAGATACTAGCTGGAGATCTTCTGCTATTACAATTTATCTCCAGCCGATAGAGATCAGTTCACCAGGAGAAATGGCCGCTTTGGCAATTGGACTCTATGGCATTGGAGTCCCTCCTCTTCCCAAACCCTGCCCTCCTCAGGCTCTGCCCCAAAAACCTCCCACCAGTGGCGAAGAGGGACCTGGCAATCCTACAGCCAAACCAGGACAGTACTGGCTAGAAAAATCAGAACTTAAGTATGTGTAATCTATTGATATTTGTTGGAGATTTCTGCTCAGTAATGTCATAGTTCGGAGCAGCAAATATAATGGCTGTAATTAGATAATTCCAGGTATATAGCTTGTTTAAAACTTGTGATCACACAAAACAGTCCACTCATTTATGACCCATATCCTCCAAAAGACTGACCTATTCCTTAATAGGAAGGGACTATTGCTCAGTGCTAACGCACATACATCAATGCAGAAGTTTCTAGGTTCAATCCTTTGCATGTCCAGCTTAATGATCTCTTATAGTAGGTGCTAGGAAGAGAACCTTCACTACCTCGGATTCTGGAGAGCTGCTACCAGTCATAATAGATGTTACTGAGCTAGATGGCCTGACTTGGTAAAGGCAGCTTATGTTACTGAGCTAGATGGCCTGACTTGGTAAAGGCAGCTTATTTTGTTTATATAACCACTACTTATTTTAAAAACTATGAATCAGCTGCATCTTTGATAAGTATTTTTTCTAGATCAAGCCTGTTTTATCCTAGTGAAAATAGTTTATGTTCTGCAGATAACTGTGAAGATAAATGAACTCCATACAGTATTCGTCTTTCATTCCCTTTTTATGCTACATTTTTTTTCTGGATTGTTTTGTGTACGCTTAAGGGTTGTATTGTGTGTCCCACAAGACAGCCCAGTTTTCACCAGCCCGGACTAACAACATCAAGTGATTGTAAAATAGAATGCAAGAAACACCTATGGGATAGATAAACATTTAGCTTCTCAAAAAAGTAGGATGTTTTTATTTCCTAAATATGGATTAGGGAGCTGATTTAGATACCCATCTATTAAAATGATGGCTTTTGCATCTGAAGAGTAAAGTTTAATGACTTCAAAGAGCTTTAAATACATGGAGCCCTTTTATTCAATAATTTTAGCTATAATATGTCCTGTATTTGTTACCCAAGCTTTTATTATTTAGAAAATATTTCTTGCTTTTTGCTATCTCTGTATTATAACTAGAAAAAAATACTTTACTTAGCCTTAATTTTGCTTCACTGCCAGACTTTGCCATGTTTTTCCACTCCCTGCTTTACATCGTTTCAATTTCCCTAAGCTATTGATTAGAAAGTTTGTAATTCTGAATTATTCATTCATTCATTTATTCAAAACACTTTTAGGCCACCTTTCTACCTAATCAGGGTCGGGTCCACAAGGCAGCAAACTTAAAAACAAAACATTTGAGCAATTTTTAAAAAATAAATTATAAAATAATTTAATAAAAACACAAACAAACAAACTTGAGTCATAGCATTGGAGAATTTGGAATGCCACTTGAGGCAATGTGCTTCCGTGTGTATTGTCACATAGACTGGCAAACTGCATTGATGTGTAGCCCTAAATGGCAAGTTTCAGTGCCTCTTCTTCAGTAACCCTAGCCAAGGAGGTGTAGTGGGAAATATCTATCATAAATATTAAATAAATGGCTCTTCCCTCCCTCATTTATTGTCACAGTAACAATGAACTAGATTGGGCTGGGATGCTCCAAGGTCACTCAGTTTGCTTTGTGGATGGGTTTCTTAGGGCCTCGTTACACAAAACATCTGATGTGAGTCAGGCTGGGAAACTCAACCTGACTCATGTCAGACGTGTGACTGTGGACTCACCTTTAAAAGTGCTGCCCGAACTCTGCTCTACGGCCCAGTACAACAGGAGAAATGGCTTCAGCCTTCCCTCCTTTTCACCCCCCACCCTAAAAGGCCTAACAAAAATGGCTGGGGAGCATCTCAGTGTCTCAATGAAGATAAATATATTATTGGGGTTCGGGGTCCAGTTCCTGTAAAGGGATCCCCGATACTTAACTTTCTGCTACCAATTCAGAGGGAATGGATCGTTCCTCTTGAACTATAGAGAATTGGAGATCACACACAAGCACAAAAGACACAAAGCGTTTGTCTTTGTAATAAACAATCTTTACTCTAACTCAGGGTAGGGTAAAATATCACTGGGATACAAAACAAATAATCCTGTCTACATTCTATGTTTCCTATACTTGCCAAAAGCCTTTTGGCAAGGCACTAAGCTTACTTATGAGTAGGCATCCTTAGCTAAAGGAGAGCCTCCCATCCTGCCTGGTTAGCAGTCGAAGCAAAAGTGTGCAACTGCTTTCTCTTCTAACAAAGAAATAGAAAGCAGTTAAACATGCAAAGTAGTTGTATAAGTGACCCTTGGGCACGATTGCAATGGCCACCAAAACTGACCACTTGGTCAGTTACAATATTAACCCTTAACTGTCTGACATGTAACAAAGCTCGCTATCTAATACCCAACAGATATAAATCTACTAGAGATCCATCAAGTGCGCTACTTTATAGCTAGAAGACATGCGGATCCAAATTGTGGTATTGGTTCCAAAGCTGCCTTTGTATCCATTGATCCTATGGCGATAGCAACCTAGAAAACTGGGTAGGATGAGAGATAAATTAGGAGATATGGTTGTGCAAGTCTTCATCTGTATGAGTAGTTCCTACCATATTTCTCTACCAAGGCTACTGTTAGAAGAAGGCCACAGCAGGACACTGTTTCTGAGAGGACTTCCTTCCTTCCTTCCTTGTGCTGTTGCCCCAGTTCAGACTTTCATCCCATGGCTACTTTTTCTTCCTCAATTGCATGTCAGTGGATCTGATCACAGAACCCCACAGTCACAGCCTGTTACTTTATCTTTGCAGTGTGTACCTTTGCACATGTTATTGTTCACTGTGCATCACTGAAATCATCATAATGCAGATCCTTTCTACATCTTTGAAGTATCATAAGAAACCCTAGGCTGCATTCGGTGACTCTTCCCCATACTGAGGCCATCTCATGTTGACACAAATAGATATTTCTCTTATAATCTGTGGCTTTTCACATGACCTTTATGTATCAACCTGTATCAACCTGTCCACACCCTGAGATCCATGCATAAATTATTCATATCTGAGATAAGGCTTGGGCAGACTTTTCTGGTCACCATTTGGAATTTCCTCCCTCAGGAGGTAAGGCAGGGACTGCACCTGTAGGTTTCTCAGTCATAGGGTTGCCAGCTCCGGGCTGGAAAATACCTGGGGATTTTGAGGGCAGAGCCTGAGGAGGGTGGGGTTTGGAGAGGGAGGGACTTCAATGCCATAAAGTCCAATTGCCAAAACGGCCATTTTCTCCTGGTGAACTGATCTCCATTGGCTGGAGATCATTTGTAATAGCAGGAGATCTCCAGCCACCATGTAGAGGTTGGCAACCCTACTCAGCCAGGATTGGAGATATTTCTTTTCCAGAAGGCCTGTGGACTGAAATGATATTGTGGATGGCATAATTGCTGCTTCAAGCCAATGGTACTCACTGCACAGATTGTAGAGAACCACATCAACCAGAACAGCCACATTTACTTCTATCCTTGGCATGTGGCATGCACCACAGGGAGGCTCACTGCTTATCTTCTGGGAACAGCTGTTTCAAATTGGAAACCACCAATCAACCACAAACCCCACTGGGCAAGGGCCTTGCCCCCTTTCCTGCCCCATGTTTTGGACCACATATTGTAGGACAGTGCTCAGAAGAACCACAGGTGGCTCCCGAGCCAACAAGTAAGTATCCCTGTTTTAAGTTTTTTTGGTGCGTTTCCTTCTTCTTTTGATGACAAACAACCTAAGGTCCATCTTAAGTCCCAGGGCCAGTGCAAAAGCGATCATTGTTCTGTTGTTAGGGTTGCCAGCTCTGGGTTGGGAAATACCTGGAGATTTAGGGGGTGGAGCCTGAGGAGGGCATGGTATGGAGAGGGGAGGGACTTCAATGCCATAGAGTCCAATTGCCAAAGCTGCCATTATCTCCATGGGAACTGATCTCTGTCGCCTGGAGATCAGTTGTAATAGCAGGAGATCTCCAGCCACCCCCTGGAGGTTGGTAACCCTATCTGTTGTGTATGTGTGTGTGTGTGTGTGTGTGTGTTAAGTGCCGTCAAGTCACTTCCGACTCATGGCGACCCTATGAATGAAAGTCCTCCATGTGCTTATAGGGTTCTTTTTTTCTGCTGCCACAATTGCAAATGTTGAGAAAGACCTGCCTGAGACTCTAGAAAGCCACTACCCATCAATGTACACAGTTCTGAGCTAGATCAAATAATGGCTTGCCATTGTATAAGGCAGCTTCAGGTTTTATGCGATCACGCGTGATCACCTAGAATTTTAATTTTCTGAGCCTGTTATTTGACTTCTCTGAAAACACCTGAGCCTTATTCAGGCTAATATTTTATTTGAGTTACTGCTTCCCAAAGAGGACCTGGTTTGCATTACTTGCATACATTTATGTCCTAGAAGTTCTAGATGAACTAATATCAACCTGCACAGATATGGGGGAAGTGATCTTGTTAAATTATGGGAAACACCGTTTAAATTGGAGAAATGTAAACACTTCAGCCATTGAGAAATGTTCGATTATGCTTGGCAAGATAATCGAAATGTGCTGAAGGGGAGAGAAAGCAAAATTTTGTACATGGAAATGCTAATATACCCATATCTGCTTCTCTCTTTTTCTTGAATGAAGGAAGATAGATAAGGTCCATTTGAGCTCAGTTAGCCTTGTGTTTGGCTATAAAAGTACCTAATCTGTACTTGGAAGTGGGGGCATGATTTAAGATCTCTGTATTATAATGCTGCAGGCTTTTCCACTGATCACTGTGGTTCAATTATCTTCCATGACAAAAGGAAGGGTAACGTGTATTAATGATTGTAGATATTCCTTCAATGAACCTTAAATGTCAGAAAATAAAAATGATCAAGTGCCCATCAGAACTTGGAGGCGCTAACCCTCTCCCTTTAAGGGGGGGGGGGATAAGTAAAGCCTCCCTTGGGAGGAAACACGTTTCCATGTATACAAGCATGCCACATATGAGGGAGGACTTTCCACAGCATAACTTTCAGAGGGTTCTAAGTGGTGGCAATGGTGGATGACATCATCAGCCTGCACCCTTTCTAGATATAGGTGGGACCCAAAAGCCTTATGCTTTTGACACAAGATCCCTTGAGACAAAGTAAGTATGGATTTTTCCTCACATTTAATATGTAGTCATCCAGAATGTCCTGTGACATTGCTTGACCATGCATTATTGCTTGTTCTCCCCAAATAATATCTTTCTAGCTGCTCTGAAAGTATGAAATTATTCTTAGTCTGTGGGTGTCTACTTTGTGTCAGTTAATGAAAACGACCTGCAGAATCATTCACTCTGGTACTAGGGACAGAGTAACTGCCTTAACTGCCAGGTTGTAGTTTCTCTTGGTTTCTCCTTCCTGTTGATTTCTTCCCCTTCCTGTGTAACACAGCAGGTATTCATTTCACTTGGGATTTAGGGGAATTTACCAAGCATTTTTTAAAAGGGAAATATCAAGCTGTTAATAAAGGAACCGGGCAAGAGTCACCAAGGCTGGCTAATAAATAAGTGGAAGCCATAGCAATGTTTTACCCAAGGTGAAACCTAAAATCGGGATATCTATCCCCCTGAGAGGTCCACATGCTGACATGCCTATTTCTGAAATTTCTGTTTCCTGCAGAAGAAGTGGAAAGTCTTTTGGCTGAGGAAGAACATTACTGTTGGACTAAGGCAGTACTCCTGCCCAGTTCCTTTATTAGGAGTTTGATATTTTCCTTTTAAAAAATGCATGGTAAACACCCCTAAATCCCAAGTAAAATTAATACACAGGAAGGGGAAGAAGCAAGGAAAGCTGAGGGAAGAGTGAAATCAAAGGCCAAAGAAGCCCAGGAGGTTCCATTCAAATTCTGTTTAGAACAACGTGACCAAATATTTGCTACCAGTTTGTAGCTGAATATTGAAATGTACCATGCACAGCATCCATTCATTTGTATACTTACATATAAACACATAGATCTAGAGACATGTACTAGTACGTTTCACCAGCAATTTACAAATCATTTGACCTGGAGGATAGTAATATAGTAAGTACATAATAGCTATTTTGTTGATATCAAATGACACCATAGTTACCCAGAGAAATAACAATGCAAAATGAATTAAGTAAATAATAGTTGTATTAACTAAAATGTATTAACTAAATATAATGGAGCAGTGGGGGGGAAAGCCACATTACTGTGCTCTGAAGAGGCCATGCATTATTCCTCAGGGGTAGCACTCATGTAGATAATTTAACTGACTGAATTACACTTGGCATGAATAGAGATCCCCAGAGCAACATATCCTGAGACATTGTCAAAGCTAAATTCCATTATCTGTCACTGGAGGATAGCATGTTCCGCAGTTACAAAAGTATCGATCCAATAGATTTCTTTGCAAAGCACGCATAATGCAACAGGTCACTGGGCAATTATATTCAAGCAAGTCCATTGATTGAGCCTGGGACGGCACCCAGTGGAGTTTTAAAAGTTGTGGTTCCATTCAGTGAACAGACATACCTTTTGCATGCACTCTTCAACGCGGAGTGGAAAATTACTGGGTTGAATGATTTAGAATATAGGTTTTCAAAGTAATGCCGTGATTTATAGTTGTGTCTGAAGGAATTTTTGAAGAATCAGCAGTGCAAAACAAAAGAAGGGTTCACTGAGTGAACTATCTTTTTTTCCGCCCAAAACTGCTATTACCGCCAGTTAAACTCTGCGTGACATCTCCCAAATGCAGTGTAAATAAAAATGCTGTCTGTGTGAAACTCTCTGCTTCTTTCAAATTTCCTCGCCATTATCCAATAGGAACACTGTACTTGGATAACTTCACTATGTCTATCCTCACCATTTTCTCCCGTTCTATGAACCCTTTGCATCTAAGCCATTTTTGCCGCTTATCTGGCTTGCAGATGAGTTGGCCTTCATAGTTTAACTAACTGTAGAAACAGATGACCATTTATCCCATGATAACATTATTACTGTATGGATATAATTTGTGGGGATTTAAACAATCATAGCCAAAATGTCCTGCATATAAGTAACTATTGATGTTATAAGTAAAGCAAATGGGAAAAAAAATAATGATGTTTGGGAATATTCAGAATCTTAGGATGCAGCCATTATTCTCTAGGACCTGGTTTTCTGGCATAGGATTAAGGTCAGGGGAAGAGGGAGGCTGACTCAGCAGGTATGCTAGTGACAGAGAGCTTTACCAATCAGCAGAGTTACACACAGACCTTGCCAGCACTGTGAGTAGTAATGATTGGTGTAAACACTATGCTGGAAAGAGACCTATCACTTTGATGGCTCTTTGACTTTGGAAAGGCTTTGGTTAATTGGTTAGGAGCAGGAGCCACTGCTGTGGTTCCCGATTAATTGCTACACAGTTATTTCTGTGGCTGTGGAATAAGGGTGAACGTTTCACTTTGCACAGGCAGTTGTATTGGTCACTTGTTCTCCATCATTTAGCAGAACTTTAGGTATTTAAAATTGGGCTGATGTTCCTCCCCCTGCTTTTGCAGAAGCCTGCTATTGATTAGTTCATGCAGGTGCATCATTATGGTTTCTCCCCCTGCTCCTTCCCACATTTTTCTCACTTTTTCTACTGATCTTAGCAGTATACACATTTGGCTCTGATGAGGTTTTTGTTTTATTTTTTAATCCACTAAGCTACCAGGAAAAATAATCCCACTTATTACAGGAGATGGGATGCCAGTATGAACTATAAACAGAGAGTATGACAGTCAATACTTTTTTTCCTACTCTACTGCCAGAGTATAAGACAATTATGTTAAGGAACAATGGACACGCAGGCACAGACAGTCACAGCTCTGGAGTCTCTAGTCAGAAGTGATTATCACCTTCCTTCTGCTGTATCGATTCTCTCCCTGTTTCTGTGAATTCTACTCCCATGCATTCAGACCTTGCTCTGCACTAGCATTTTAATTTCCTGACATTTTAGTTTCAGCTACAGTGTTGCTCATATCTTTGTTACCTCATGTTTCTTCCTTGTTGTCCCCCTTATCTCTTCCCTGAAAACTTAAACATGATTGTGGTTCATAGTTTTCAGAGCAAGATCATCGGTTTTTTTATTCAGCATATGAAGCTGCCTTGTAACCAGTCAGACCACTGGTCCATCTAGCTTAGTTCTCCCTGTTCTGATTGGCAGTGGCTCTCCAGGCAAAGAAAGAACATAAGAACATAAGCAAAGCCATGCTGGATCAGACCAAGGACCATCAAGTCCAGCAGTGTGTTCACACATTGGCCAACCAGGTGCCTCTAGGAAGACCACAAACAAGACAACTGCAGCAGCACCATCCTGCCTGTGTTCCACAGCACCTAATATATTCGGCATGCTTCTCTGATCCTGGAGAGAATAGGCATTCATCATGACTAGTATCCATTTTTACTAGTAGCCATGAATACTCCTCTCTTCCATGAACATGCCCACTCCCCTCTTAAAGCCTTCCAAGTTGGCAGCCATCACCATATCCTCGGGCAGGGAGTTCCATAATTTAACTATGTGTTGTATAAAGAAAGGGTTTTCCCAAGACTAGCTTACATGAAATCCTTTAACTAGAGACACTAGGGAATGAACCTGGCACTTTCAGAATTCCATACATGTGTTTTGCCCCAAAACCTATTTTTTCACCGAGTACGATTTCAGGCCTACCATAAGTGCCAAATGAGTCCAGTTTGGAAAATTATACTATTTGAGGCTTCATACAATTATGTATTGCAGTAACCACACAAGAATGTTTTTTCCAGTGTTAAATATTGTTTTTGCTTTTCACTTTGAGATTAAACTTGTGTTATTCATCCATTCTTCCAATAAAAGTATGGATATTGCATGTATCCTTGGAATGCAACTTGAAAATAAACCAATTAACATTCTTTCTGAAGAAAACATTTAAAAGACATTTAGAAAATAGGCATGGATTGATTTGTATGGGCTTGGATCATATGTACTGTGAGCAGACCTGCTGTATATAAACAGCAACTTTCTCATCTCTGTCCTTCTTCTGCAATTTTCTATACCCTCCTAAATTCTGGCCTTATGAATCAAGTGGACCGTCAGAAATATCATTGGGGTCAAAGTGGGGGTTGCATGTAGGAGGGTAAATCAACAAATTTTACCCTCCCTTTCTTCTATCAGTGCCTATGGCAAGTGGAAAGGGACATTAGGATGCAAGCCATACATCCTACCAACTGTGAGCTCATGGTGTTCACTGAAGAATATCTTTCCTTCCTTGCTGTTCCTCCAGTAGCCCTCTAAGATGCTTCCCAGAAAAGTCTGTGCTGAGAGTGGGGGAAGTCCACTGGACAAACTGCTATAGAGCACGAAGCAGCAAGGAGTGAGAATGGAGAAAATCATCCCACCAGGGATGGCCACAGGGCATCTGGGGCAGCTGCCTTGGGCCCCGCACTGAGGGGGGGGGTAGACTGGGAGTTCTGACTGCCCTGCCCCCAGGTGCTGTATCCTCTGCCCTGCACCCTACCACCACCACCAGTGCAGAATTGCTGCTGATCCTGCATGCTAAATGAGATTCAGATGGGGGGGGGTCAACTGTTGGTTGGTCAGGGGGAGCCACCATCCAAGAGTTGATTGCCCTTCCCCACCTGAGTGGTTCTGGGGCCTCAAGTTTTGCCTGGGCCCCAGAATCTCTAAGATTGGCCCTGTATCCTACCTCCTTCCTTCTGCTGGTGGAAGAAATGTAGCAAAGCAAGCTTTTTATTGGCACACAAGAGAGGAGTGGTGCTTTCAACTCTCACTTCTGCTATTTTGTCTACAAGGCTCCCCCACACACCCCAGCATGGGTGGGGGTACTTAGGAGACTGTCGGGCAAAGGGGAGAAAATGAGCCACACCACTCACAGGACCCAGGATCACGTTGATAGCAAATATTCATGTGTTTCAGAATTTGCTTTTCGGTTTTGGGTGGTAATTGCAGACATTCTTAGCAATTGATTGGGTCCTTTTATTGGTAGTATCGTGTACGGTAATCAATAACCAATCACAGAAATTGAAAGATTTATTATAATCATGATACGAAACCTCATTCAAATGTAATAAGGAACCCTCTTTCTGTCAAATTGTAAGGAAGTTTCCAAGACTTCTACCGAAAATGGTCTAATCTTCATATTACTCCACTAAACACCAATAATAAACTCCTGGTATTAACAGAAATTATACAAGGGAAACTGAATGTGGGATTGCAGGCAAATAGTTTGACCAAGAATATTCAAGGACAACTTTCTGTAATTCTTCAAAGGCTAGGTTGGAGAGTGAAGGGAATTGCCCCATGCTCCTTGACCGGTACTCTTCATCCAGTCAAGCAGAGAAGTGCTCTGGCATATTTAAAGCATCCTCAGAGACAGTGCTATATATCACATGTGCTCAGTGTCCACAAGGTCTTACAGTATCTGTTTTCCAGTTCATCTCCTTTACTCCCTTGCTCCACGGACTATAAAGAACAGACTCATAAATGTTTAACAGAGAAGATAAGCTAATAAATACACCTCTAAATATTATCCCCTTGCAACTAAGAGCAGGTGAGTTATTTGTCCTGAAATCACCCTTTAAGCCCGTCAAGGCTAGCTTCTTAATAAGCTAGAAAGATTAATCAGAGGCAGTATTGTAAAGCCATATAACTGCCCAACAGCAAAGTGACTGTGATCACTTTGAGAAATGGTTGACAAAACTATTTTTTTCTTAAATCTGAAAAAATGTTGGTAGCCATCTAAACTTTGATCCATGACTAATTTCCTGGGTCTTGTGCACTCTGGCTTTCTCCCCACCCCCATATAAAACTGTATTCACTAAACCCTCGAGGCCCAAAGTGTTAATCCCCTCATCATGCTTTCACTCCACCTATTTCCTCCAGAAGCCTTTTCATTTTAATTAACAGATTCTTCTTAATGCCTTGCCTCTGTTAAACCAGTCAGCCTATGTAGCAGATGATGTTTCTTGCAGGAACGAAATCATCTGGAGTCTACTCCATATCCCTTGACAAAAGATCTCCAATCCAACAAAAGAGAGGCTAAAAAAATGTCCATCTCTGGACACTTTTGGCATGCAAGGTATGGAGCTAGCATAGTTTGAGGTCACTATTTCCAGCATGTGCCTAGTACTAGCCATGTTTCCTAAAGTCATAATGAAAATGACTCCTCTAGAAGCCATGGTCCCATTCTAGATATCTGTCCTATTCCTAGTAGGGTCATATGTCTGACACCTTAAACCCACAGAGCTGCTTCCAATGTTAACATATGGTACTGAAATAGATGGACTCAGTATGAAGCAGCTTCATATGGTCAAACTGCAAACAGGGCACTGTTACAAAAATCACACATTTTTGGCGAAGAGGCTGTTTCCCTTGTGTAGATGGTATGTAGGGAAACAAATATCCACAAACAGACGAAATTAGAAGTTTTGCAGATCCAATCACTATTCCCCAC
This sequence comes from Euleptes europaea, assembly GCF_029931775.1. Taxonomy (NCBI): domain Eukaryota; kingdom Metazoa; phylum Chordata; class Lepidosauria; order Squamata; family Sphaerodactylidae; genus Euleptes; species Euleptes europaea. The sequence goes on along the minus strand of NC_079320.1, from coordinate 29,134,687 downwards.
CCCCCAAATTTCAAAACATGGTATATAATAGCAAGTTATACATTAAACAATTATCCTGAGAAAGACCTAGCAACCAAATAAGGACATTGGTGGATATGCTCTTTGTACTGGGTACAAACTTAGCATTCACCAGCATTTGGTGGAGCAACGTGAAGATTAGGCTAGGCAAGAATTCAAGGGCTTTCCATTTTCAGAGCTTGTCATTAGCACATCATGTAACAATAACAAAGAGCACTTACATATAGTTTTCAATGTTAAAAGCACTTCACACATATCTGGTGGTAATACTTGTAATGGCACTTTCAATTAGGCAAATACTATTATCCCCCCCCCCAAGTTCAAATGAAGAGCAGAGGTACTGAGGCGTGCCTGAGGCCGCACGGTGGGAACATGGTAGAGCTGAAAGCTGAAGACAATCATAACTCCCAGATCATAGCTTGCAGTGTGGCTTCCTCCTTTGAAGTCAGTGGGCTTAGAAAGATGTCCCTCTGCTGAGGATTGCACTGTGATTCTCTTAGCCACAATGCTACAATAGCTTTAGGTTCATCCCCAGTATTCTTGTGAATCACCTGACTGAAAGGACAGCAGCCACAGTGTGCTTAGTCTTTATCATGCAATTCGTTGTTTTTTCCCCTCTGCTCCCTGTCTCACAAGCTAAATGCATCTTCTCTTCAACAGAGGCAATCAAACAAAAACAAAACATATAGAGGTTCTAGGCCAAGCCACTGGTGGCGATTAAGACAAAGAACCAATTAGAAAACTTCTGAAGTGTGATTTAATTTTCAGTGCACACACACACACACACACCCCAGGGATCGTCTTAGCTTATTTAAGTCAATGGAACTTTGGCTTCAATTAAATCTTTTTTTTTTCTCTTTTACATTCTAAAAATATTTCACCTCTAATTTTTGGCCCATATATGCTGGACCTGTAAGATATTCTGAGACAAATAGTAGCCAGTTAACTTCTCAGAACTGCTGGCATATGTTTCAAACGAGTGGTTGAAAATAAGGGAAACACAAAATTGTTCAATTAAAAACTACATGGTACGGACAGACTAGATTGAAATCCATACAAAGATATTATTATTACTTGGGGAGGAATCTGATCTCTCATAGCTAATAGAGTCTAAATTCTTTGTAGCTGCTGTGGGACATTTTTAATTTTCAAGGCCACTTTAATACGTTTACACTTTAAATGTCTCCACGTAACAAAAAGGTTATTGTTCATTTGAAATCGTTACATTTGGATCACACAGTTCCCACATGTACCACTCTCAGCTGTCTTGTTTCCTAATTCTTTCTCATCAGTCAGGTAGAAGAGAATATTGCCACAGAATATTGAAAACAGATGCTGAGGGGCTGAGTTATGCTTTCCACAGGAGACAGGGCTGTTGTTTTTAAAAAAAAATAAAACAATGTTAAAAAAATGTTTCTGTTTTTCTTTTTTTCCTTGTTTCTCTGAGTGTAGTTGTAGAAAGAATGCAGAAAATAACCTTGGGCATGGTAAGAAAAAAGAGTAAACTCTAAAAAGGAATTTATAATGCTGTTCTAACAAAATTCTGCAAATGGAACAGTGTTCAGATGAAGAGGAAGTATGGTAGATAAAATGTTCTTTAAAGGTTCAGAAAGTTGTGTTCTTCAAATTGTTAGACATGGCTGCATGAAAACACAGGCCTTGAAGTGGGAAGCTATCTGCTGTATTCACAGTTGCTAGGGAAGATGTTAGCATTCTCTTGGGTCTTGGCTACTCTGTGTTTTTGAAGTAGCATCCCACATTCTTTCTGTGTTGGACACCTCTTTGGACTGTGTCTGATGCACTGTTTGGAGATTGATGCTCTAAAATTCTTTATTCCTGTAGTTGTCTATAGGGCATGATAGAGATTTATCTAGATAGACAGCTGGTGTTGTATAGTGGTTAAAGTGTCATATCTCTTCTCTTCTATGGAAGCTGACCTGAGCCAGTCACTCACTCTCAGACTAAATTACTGCACATGGTGTTGTTGTGGAGATAAAATGGAAGAAAAAATAAAGTTGTAAATAAGAAGAGTTGTTTTTTATACTCCACTTTTCTCTACCTTAAGGAGTCTCAAAGCATGTAAATAAATAAATTACAGAATTATGCTTGGAGATAATGTTTTCCCTATTCCATAATATATTCAGGTTTACCCAAAAATGATTGGTAGTAGATTCAAGACAGGCAAAAGTATTTATTTACACCACCCATAACTGATTTCCAGAATTTGCTAATTAAAGATATGTTGATGGCTCAGATAGCTTTAAAAGTGGGCTAGAAAAATTCATGGACACTAGACCTATCAATGAGTATTAAGCATGATAATTAAATGAAACCCCAAGTCCAGAAACAGTGTGCTACTGAATAGCAATTGCTAGGGTCTATTGCCCCTATTTCCTTATTTGGGTTTGCTAGAAGCATCTGTACTGCGACTGTTAAAAACAGGATGCTGTACTAGGTGGATCACTGGTAGGGATGTGCCTTAAAAATTGGAATTTTCCTGATTTGAGTCTATTGGATTAAAAAAAAAAAATCTGTATTCTTCATATTCCCAAATTCCAATACCGATATAGTATTTGGGTTTGGGTTTTTCAGGTTTCCAAATGTACAGGCACCAAAACTGCAGAGGAGCTGCTGGTGTTTGTCCTTTAAATACCCCCCCCCCAATTTCAAGTAGATTGGACCAAGGGGTCCCTGAACAGGGTGACCCCAGCCACCCTCCATTATTTTCTTTGGGGGGGACCTCCAAGCTGCTTCCACGGCAAATGTCTCCCATGGAAGAACAAACACAACAAGCCCAACAGAACCATTGCAGAACCCAGTAATCCCAGTAGAATCACAAGCCAATGTGCCAAGCCAAAGAGAACTATAATCAAACTTGAGAATCTCTGCAGTGGAAAGTCCAGGTGGGGTGGGGGCACTTTTACAAGCCCAGCAGAACCAATGACAACATACAGATATCCACCAGAACTCAGTGCCACTCTGGCAGTGCAAGCACAATAGGACCAAAGTCAAACCAAAGAATCTCTGTGGTGGAAACGGAAGGTGGGGTGCACTTTTGCAAGCCCAGCAGAACCAATTGCAGTGAGCACAAGCCCAGCAGAACCCAGGGCCACTCTGGCAGTGCAACTGCAAGCTCAACAAAAGTAATGTCAAACTAGAGAATCTCTGCAGTGCAAACAGAATATGGGGGGACACTTTTACAAGCCCAACAGAACCAATGGTGATGAGCCGAAGCCCAGCAGAACCCAGTACCTTATTGGCAGTGCAAGTTCAACAGAACCAAAGACAAACAAGAGATTGGCTCTTGTAGGTTATCCGGGCTGTGTGACCGTGGCCTTGGTATTTTCTTTCCTGACATTTTGCCTGCAGCTGTGGCAGGCATCTTCAGAGGAGTAACACTGAAGGACAGTGTCTCTCAGTGTCAAGTGTGTAGGAAGAGTAATATATAGTCAGAAAGGGGTTGGGTTTGAGCTGAATCATTGTCCTGCAAAAAGTATCCAAGGTAATGTGCTAATCATTGTCCTGTAAGTATCAAGATAATGTGCTAATAAGGGTGTGGTATGTTAATATGGAAACATTGTATCCTGAAGTGATCTGTTAATGTGTGAAATCCAAAGCTAATCCGCATGGCTATTTTGGACTGTAGTCTTTGTTAAATTCTTTATCTTTATGAACAGATTGATGGAGTAGCTATGGGAAATCCTCTCAGTCCAGTAATAGCAAACCTTTACAGGGAATATTTTGAAAAGTCAGCATTAGAATCGGCACCTTACAAACCTACAGTCTGGTTCAGGTTTGTGGATGATACATTTACCATTTGGAGCCATGGTGAAGAAAAATTAATGGACTTTCTAAACCATCTCAATAACATCCATCCAAACATTCAGTTTACCATGGAAAAAGAAATTGAGGGTAAACTCCCATTTCTCGATACCCTTGTCATCCGTAAAACAAACTTTCAGTTAGGTCACAAGGTCTACAGAAAACCAACTCACACAGATTGCTACTTACACAAAAACTCCAACCACCACCCCCGACAGAAAAGAGGAATCATCAAAACATTAATGGACCGTGCAAGACGGATCTGTGAACCACAGTTTCTCAAGGAAGAAATTAATCATCTAAATCACGCACTCTTAGCAAACGGCTATTCCAGAGATGAAATCAGAAGGGCCATTAAACCAAACAAAAATCAGAAAACTCAGGAAAAACAGTCTCCCATAAGAAAGGTATTCTTGCCATTTATTAAAGGAGTCACTGATAGGATGGAGAAACTTTTGAAAAAACAACCTACAAATAGTGTTTAAACCCACCAAGAAAATACAACAGATGCTACAATCAGCAAAAGACAAAAGAGACCCCCTCACCTCTGCAGGAGTATATCGTATACCTTGCAGTTGTGGACAAGTTTACATCGGGACCACAAAACGCAGCATACAAACAAGGATAAAAGAACATGAAAGATACTGCAGACTTGGCCAACCTGAGAAATCAGCAGTGGCTGAACATGGACTGACCCAAACAGGACACAGGGTCTTATTCCAAGACACTGAAATACTGGACAATTCTACCAACTATTCTGTCAGATTGCACAGAGAAGCCATTGAAATTCATAAACATCAGCACAACTTTAACAGAAAAGAAGAGTTTAAGAATGAATAAGGCTTGGCTTCCTGTCCTGAAAACCTCCAGACTAACAAAGACTACAGTCCACAATAGCCATGCGGATTAGCTTTGGATTACACATATTAACTGATCACTTCAGGATACAATGGTTCCACATTAACATACCACACCCTCATTAGCACATTATCTTGATACTTACAGGACAATGATTAGCACACTACCTTTAATACTTTGCAGGACAATGACTCAGTTCAAACCCAACCCCCTTCTGACTATATATTACTCTTCCTACACACTTGACACTGAGAGACACTGTCCTTCAGTGTTACTCCTCTGAAGATGCCTGCCAAAGCTGCTGGAAAAACATCAGGAAAGAAAATACCAAGACCATGGTCATACAGCCCGGTTAGCCCACAAGAACCTATGAACTCTGACCGTGAAAGCCTTCGACAATATTTTCATTACTCTTTTCCTAATAAGCCTTTCATTGAAATCTCAATAGTGTTACATTTACACTGAAAGATAGAATGTTAGCAGAGAACACTTGTCTTCAGTGCAATTCTCCCCCAAATATAAAGTGGTCTGTTAGTGTTGATAACAAACTAGAAAGATTATGGCTAAACTAAAACTCGAGAGCACTTTTTATCATTTGGATGATTAAATGAGCTCCTTCCTTTCTCAGGGTTTGGGAACAATTTTTCTTTGTAAAATGCTTTCTTGTTCCCTGGTTTTTACACATCCTACTTCAGGTGTCTTCATTCTTCCTTGGTCTACCTGGGGACCTGTCACAGAGTACAGTAGTTTAAACTGTTAGCACCATCCTTTTAAAAAAAAATAACACTCAGAACAGACTGAACATTTCTTAAAGCCAATCAGTCATCTTTCCTTTATTCATTTAACCTACCCTGTCTTTCTTGCAAATTCATTTTCATAACATTTTCCTCTGAGAAAACCTAGTTCTGAGCCCTCCTTGATGGCACTTCATCAGAATTAGTCCTGAGTAACTTAGGCAGTGACAGATATTGTAATTAATGGCCATTTGTCAGCTATAGGGTTGGAAAGGAAGGAGGGGGGAAATCAGTTACCTCCGGCATTCTCCAATAATTTATTAAAGAGTCAAAGGCAAACCTGAGAGGTTACAAAAAAGAGAGCGCTGATTCAAAATTTTCTGATTAACAAAAACGAAGCCTTAATGGAGAAGAACAAAATTGCTTCTTCTCACCATTCAGTATTAATTGAAAGATGGACCATTGGAGTGCATTTGCTTGAAAATGGACACCAAAATGGATCAATTAATCATCATTCATGGACCCTATATAACTGAAAGTAGGCAGCTTTACATAAAACTGCAAGACTTGCACCCTGACAATAAAAGAATTATGAAAAAGGATGATGGATCATCTTTATCTTCCATTTCCATCAGCTTGCTTCTTGTTTCTTCTTCTCGTGGCTTAAAAAAAAGCACCACTTTGGTTAGAAAAGCTGAATCCTGTTTATAAAGCTGTATCTGATTAAAAGGTTTGATTTGTTGCTCTCTAGGTAAATAGACAAGTTTGCCAAAGCACACAAAACATATATGCTTAGATACAGAGGACAGAACTTCAAGCTGTGGGGTGCCTCTCATATAGTTTTTGAAAATTATTTCTTAGTGAGTGAAACCTGTTGCCCAGCTTTAATTAAAATATGATCTGTCAGTTTGAGACAAGAAGAGGTAAAGGGAGAATCCTAAACAGGTCTGAGGAGAAATTAGTCCTGTGCTATTCATCCCAGGAAAGTGTCCTTAGGGTCAGACTGAAAATTGCTTTGTGAACTACCTTCAGCCAACAGATTACTAGCTAGTTATCTCTGCTCAAGGAATTCTGAAGCAAGACAGAAGACACATTTCCCCATCACTTCAAGAAGTCCTGGGGGAGGACAGAGAGAAGTCCTATCTGTGTTCAGACCAGAAAGGCAATTTTTTTATGTTCAGCCACAGTTTATTGACCAGTTTTGTCTTCACTGGGTAATCTGTTTTTTTTAGTAGCCATGGAGAGGGGCTGTGGCTCAGTGGTACAGCATCTGCTCGGCATGCAGAAGGTTCCAGGTTCAATCCCCAGCGTCTCCAGTTAAAGGGACTAGGCAAGTAGGTGACGTGAAAGACCTCTGCCTGAGATCCTGGTGAGCCACTGCCAGTCTGAATAGACAATATTGACTTTGATGGACCCAGGGTCTGATTCAGTATCAGGCAGCTTCATGTGTTCATGTGAGCCAGGCAGTAGCCATTTTTCTGTCCTGTTTCATCTAATGAAAAAATATTAGGTAGACAGCATTTCCCTCTCAACATTGCCCTTGCTAACCATCTTACTTTCTTTGTCTCCATACATCTTTGATTGGCATCCATTCTCATTCTTATGCAAAAATTATAAGCAAAAAGGTACTGCCTGGCTTCAGCAAATATGCAGGGGTAGTTATTTACCATCATTTCATTTGGGGTTTACACAACTTTAAGATTTGATATTGCTTGACACAAAGATGTCATGTTTGGATTTCTTCAAAGTAATGAAAGAGCAGGTTGTTGCCAGCAAAGTAAAACAAAAGCTGGCTGGAGGAGTTCAATGACTATTTAAAAATCAAATAAAATGTTCCTCCCTCCTTAAGCCATTTGGGAAATTACTTTCATTTTCATGCTAGTGATATTTGATCAGCAGTTAAAACCGAATCCTTGTTGGATGGTATTTCATATTTTCTGTGCAGCTTAGATGTCTTAATCGCTCGTCAGGATTCTGGTAGCGATTGTATAAAAACGCAGACACTACATTTCAACAGTGTTGGAATGACGTCTAAAACTGCAACAGTTTTGTGGCTGTGAAAATTTTTTCTCAGCAGTGGGACTTCAACAAGAGAGACTGTTTTCACCTGAGGATTACTCCAAGCACAACATCCATAGTTCACTATGACTCAGAGCCCTAGTTGCCGCACTGTGGAGAAGTGCCCAACATTACATGACCTACGTAAAAGGATTGCGGCAGCAATGTGGAAAAGTGGAAATTGTAATCGGTGCCTTGCTGAGATGCCATTTTAGGTTGCCGCAGAAAAGGATGAGATTCATAGCAAGTTTCAAGGGTCTGCTCAAAGATATATTCAAGATAAAAAGGTCAAGACTGAGTTCAACAATATAATTCAGAAATTAGGAACATTCAATCATTGCTAAAGCTTCTAAGGAATCATCTGCATATATTCTGAAACACTAGTGGTGAGGAGGGGAATTGTCCTTCTCATTAAAATGCCATTACTACTATCTCACTTATTTTTCCGCATCATAGCCTATGTCAGCAAGACAATGGGTTGTATCTAGACAGCTTTTTAACTCTTGCTCAGAATCCCTTCTTAATACAGCTCCTGTCCCAAATGGTTTTGTGTGTGCAGGTCCCATGATCCCCAGTACAGTGGTCAAAGGAGACCCCTCTTCCTTTTTTTACTGGCAAAAAAAACCCTGATTGGATCCAGCTTATTGTCATCTGCATTCTGCAAGATAGTACAGAAGGAACAATAAATATCAATTCTAACATATTTCCCAGACTAGAAGTAAATTCCACTATCCACTCTGAAACTCATATTTCTGTATTCTTTTATTATAAACTCTGATAGGTCATGCTTTATATATTTTGTGTTCTATTTGTATTTGTTTTCAGTGCTGTTGCTCCTCATGGGCCTTAGTAATAAAGCATATTATAAGTATAAACCCCTCAAACAAGACTGATAAGTTCTACTGAAGTTCTACCCAAGGCTAGAATAGTGTGAGGTTTACAGGGCTGAGTCATATTGACAAAGCTACATTGGGAAATTAAAATGCCACCACCTCGATCACAACTGCAGCCAGCGCAATAATTCTTCTTCTCCCATAGAGTCTGCTTGCAAAGCTGGTAATTCGGCTAGAAAAGAAATGAATGCTCAGGGAACTTTGTTTGAAAGGTGTTGTGAATTTCCCTGTGCCAACCGGAATTTATGTTTTCGTTCACGACAACAAATAATTGCATTATGTTCACAAATTTGAAAAGTGCAATGCATTTTTTATCTGCTCTCGGAGTAGCTTACAGCCCAATGCACAGACATGTTCTGCAGCATAGCTGAGGTTTTTGTCATTGATGCATGCCAAGAGGGAAAGCCGTTCTTGTACCTAAGCCACAAACTGGGCTGATGCAAACAGAAAAACAATTCCACCAGGTATGGCCAAGTAGCCAAAGACCCATGCAGAGAATATACTGTGATTTACACAAGACAAAGAACAAATGGTCAGTGCCAAAACTAGGCAAGGTGGAGACCTTGGCAGTAATTATTTTCACAGACCCTGCCCTTCTCTTTCCTCCTTCTTCCTCTCTACCTTTCTCCTCTTCCCTCTCTATCAGCATCTTGGGAAGTATCCTGATTGATTATTTAAGTATTAAAAAGATATGTGCTCCCTTTATTTCCCCAAAGCCATCTATAATATATAAAGACAATATAAAACCATGCTGAATGTCAGCAGCAGCATTAAAACAGCAATAATAAAAACTATGCTCATAAAAACAAGGCTAAAGTAGACAGAACTATAAAAGTCTAGTCCTGAGAAACAAACTTCAGAAAATTTAAAAAGACAAAACTTCTAAACAAAATCAAGGGAATGAATTGCAATTATTACACTATAATATCAGGAATAAGCAGCAGCATGAGAGCTGAAGTCATAAGGACTGCTTTCTCTACTAAGCAGGGATTTCAAACATATGGCCCATGGGCTGGATTCAGCCCCTTGAGAGCTCCTATCCGTGAACCACCAGAGGCAGCCACCCTCCCACTCTTGATCCAGGCTGGTGAGGTATGGCCCAGCCCAACAAAGTAGCATTTATGTCATATCCAACCCTCGTAACAATTGAGTTGGACACCCCTGCTCTAAAGCTATTTGAGTCTGTTGTGGACACTGAGAAAGGAGATAAAATGAGGAAGGCAAAGGACTACAGACTTATGTTTACAAAGTAACCTCCAAAGGAGAGCCCACCACCTCCTGAGGAAGCCTGTTCCACTGAGGAATCGTTCTAACTGTCAGGAAGTTCTTCCTAATAATTAGCTGAAAACTCTTTGGATTCAATGTCAATCCATTGGTTCTGGTCCAGCTTTCTGGGGCAAGGAAAAAACTCCACTCCATCCTCTATGTGACAGCCCTTGAAATACTTGAAGATGGCTATCTTATCACCTCTCAGTTGTCTCATCTCCAGTCTAAAACATACACAGCTCTTTCAATCATAGGACTTGGTCTCCAGATCCCTCATCATCTTTGTTGCCCTCCTCTGGACACGTTCCAGCCTGTCAACATCCTTCTTAAACTGTGATGGCCAAAACTGAACACAATACTCCAAGTGAGTTCTAACCAGAGCAGAGTAAAGCAATACCATCACTTTGCATGATCTGGACACTATACATCTGTTGATGCCACCCATAATTGCATTTGCCCTTTTAGCTACCACATCACTGCTGACTCATATTCAGTGTATGGTCTACTAAGACTCCTAGATCCTTATTGCATGTACTAAGGCCAAGACAAGTCTCCCCCATCCTATAATTATGCATTTGATTTTTCTAACCTAAATGCAGAACTTTACATTTATCTCTGTTGAAATTCATTTTCTCAGTTTTAGCCCTGTTTCCCAGCCTGCCAAGATCATCCTGTATCTTGATTCTGTCTGTTACTGTATTTGCTACCCCTCCCAATTTAGTATCATCTGCAAATTTAATGAACATTCCCTATATCCTTCATCCAAATCATTTATAAAGATGTTGAACAACACAGGGCCCAGGACAGATCCATGAGGCACTCCACTTGTCACACCTCTCCAAGAGGATGAGAAGCCATTAACAAGCAATCTTTGCATGTGACCGGTCAACCAGTTACAGATCTACCTAACAGTAATAGGATCCAAACCACATTTTACCAATTTGTCAACACGAATATCATGTAGAACCTTATCAAAAGCCTTACTTAAACTATGTCCACAGCATCCCCCTGATCCAACAAGGTAGTAACTCTCTCAAAAAAGGTGATATGATTAGTCTAACATTACTTGTTCTTGAGGAAACCATGCTAGTTCTTAGTGATGCTATATACTTTACTCTCCAATGCTGCTATTTTGCTCCTGAGGAACTGATTTCTATAGTCTAGAGATCAGTTGTAATTCCAGGAGATCTCCAAGCCAAACCCCCACCCGGGAGTTTGACTGGCACAGCCTCAGCAGGAAATTACATAAGTAAATAGCCTTCAGGGGCATCATGATATCCTGACAAAGAGGAAGTGAAAACAGAAGAAGAGCAGGGAACAGAATAATAAAGTTATTTGGGAATGAAGGCTGGAGACAACATCAATAAACAATCAGCCATTTCTGAAATATTCACAGAGAACGTGGACACCAATCACAATGTAAGTTAGCCCAGTACGACACTGTATTTTCCATGGTCACCAGAAGGTCTTACAAGATAATTTCCAAAGCAATGTAGAAGTGTTGAGTAACAGCTACTGTCCTGAGACAGTATCCAAGCATAATTTCTTATTCCTCTACATTTAGAGTCAAGCAAGATGCTTTCTTGAAAAAGAAAGAAAAATAGATCAGTGGTTGTCAAATACACTTGTGTGTGTGTTGTGCCGTCAAGTTGCTTCCGACTCATGGTGACCCTATGAATCAGTATCCTCCAAAATGTCCTATCTTGCTCAGCCTTGCTCAGATCTTGCAAACTGAGGGCCATGGCTTCCTTTATAGAGTCAATCCATCTCTTGTTGGGTCTTCCTCTTTACCTGCTGCCTTCAACGTTTCATAGTATGATTACCTTTTCCAGTGATTCTTGTCTTCTCATAATGGGACCAAAGTACGGCAGACTGAGTTTAGCCATTTTAGCTTCTAGGGTCAGTTCAGGCTTGATTTGATGTATAACCCACTGGTTTGTTTGTTTTTTGGGCAGTCCACAGTATCCATAACACTCTCCTCCAACACCGCATTTCAAAGGAATCTACTTTCTTCCAATCAGCTTAGCTGATTATAATTTTGTTAAAACTCTGTGGGATAATAACCTAAGTGGCCATATAGTACAAGATACCTTAGTTCTGTTAGTGAAATCTCTACAAAGAGGACCCCTGTGTATAAGTTTCTCTCTGGGAATTGTTCATACATTGTGTTTCTGCCTAGGGAGCAGTTGATGTGTAGTGTCTATCTCCATGGTATTCATTTCCCTACTTTCACTGAGAAGATGTGTGTGTGTGTATGTGTTAAGTGCCATCAAGTCGCTTCTGTCTTAGGATGACTCTATGGACTAATGGCCTCCAAAATGTCCTAACCAATTGTTAACAGCCTTACTCAACATCATTTTTTTATATAGCGCTCAGGGAAGGCTTACCCTTCTGCCTCTACCCCTTCTACTTCATCAGCGCAGTTTGTGGCAAGTAGTTCTAAAGCTAACCCATAGATAATCATCAAACCGCTGACTGAAAAAGATTGGGGAATGTGGTAGGTGGACTTCAGAGGACAGAGGTTACTGCAGAAAAAACCTTCTGGTACCAGGAAACTAGGCCAGATGTGACAGAAAGCTACTCTTGACCATTCAGCAACATCTGGAATTCAGACATCAAGACCTCCCTTTCTTTTCATGCTTGATGCATCAAAGGATCGAGTACTAAAATGCATAAAGAAAACAACACAAAACATTACAGCATAAAAAATGTTTATTTTGCTACAGTTTATTTAACAGGTGCAGGAAAAGAACAAAGGGTGTGGTTAATAAACAATTGTTCTGAGAGAAATTGCAGATTATTCTCACGCTTTTGTTAAATAAGCAAAGCCTATCAGGAAACCATACCATGCCTCTGTGCATGTCAGAAAGTTAATATGCATGGAGAAAATAAAGAGAAAGGGAGCAGTCATTGTGTGTGGTTAAAGTGCCTTCAAGTCGCAGTCAACTTATGGAAACCAAGAAAGATTTTCAAGGCAAGAGACTAAAAGAGGTGGTTTGCCATTGCCTTCCTCTGCATAGTGACTCTGGTATGCCTTGGTGGTCTCCCTTACCAATTTAAAATTACCACCATGTCTTCCAGTTCATAAAACACTCTTCTGTACTGCTTTATTTCTTTTTTTAAAAAAAACTGTTGGGAAACAAGCCCAGCCTAGGTACCCCACATAGCTTCCGTAGTCCACATCTCCACAATCTTCACAGTCCAATTTTGGTTCCGAGTCTTGGTCACCCTTCAGTATGACCATAATATGGAACCCAAAATGAGCCTACTGGCAAAGCCCTTCATTTCATTTGCATAGCTCAAATTTAGATATGTCCATGATTCATATATTCATGAGCGGTGGGAAATCAGGATCAAGATAGTTTCTTAACAGCCCATTCCTGAAGGAGAGGCAAAGGAATATTATCAAGGAATAAGGTGGCATCTATGCCTGTGCTGGGGCAAACACAGTGGCGTCTGGGCACCACCTGCCCCCAGCCCCAATGCAGCCATGCCAACAGAGTTTTCACAGAAAGGAAAGCCTGTGCCGGCAGGAGGGCAGCACAACCTTTTTTGGTAGCGCAGCCTCACTTTGTGCTATGGGGCATTTCCCACTTTTTTCATTATTTTATTTTTTAAGTGCTTTTTTTTGTCTCCGTGGTGGCTGGGACACCTCTGAGGAGGAGGCGCGGCTCTGCTGCTCCCAGCTGCTGTGGATCTACCACCCCCCTTCAGGATCACGCTCTACATGGATGATCCCAGGTTGACTCCCATCTCAAATAAGGTGTGCTTCTGGGCATATTTGACTACTAGAGGTCTCAGTTCAGAAGTTAACCACTGGAATTAGCTGTTCATTAGATCTTACTGGGAGAAGTTTCCTTCCAAATTATCAGTGCTTTAAGACTGACATAAAGGCGCAAAGCGCTGTCTCGATGCATTTGGCCTAGAATTAATTGCATTGTGTTTAGCATGTATTGCCTTTTTAATGAATCAGGCCAGTGCTGGAAATAAAAGAAAAATGGTTTGTCAAGTGATAGCCATTTGAAATATAGCAAGAACCTTCTGTTCTTTGTTCGAACAGCTGCTCTCGTAGAGCTGCCTTAATGAAGTCACTGCCTGGACTTTTTCTGCAGGAAGATCAGTGTTTACAAGCTCATCTGTCTTAAGTCAAAACAGTTCCTATTTGTTAATAATTCACTAGCCAAATATTATGAATGAGACTTTGGGAGAGGGTAAATAACCAGATGTAGGATGTAATTTTTGGCATATTTAGTCAGCTAAAGGAAATGTTAAAAAAAGAATAAGAATTTGCCAGTCCCAAAATACCATATGAAATGTTCAAGTGCCCTGAGAACTTCAGGGCATGTGTGTATGTATTGTACAATATATATGTGTGTGTGTGAATTTGTTACCACCTAGATTGCTCTTGAGTTCTTTGTAGGGTTGCCAGGTCCCTCTTCACTACCAGTGGGAGGTTTTCGGGGTGGAGCCTAAGGAGGGCATGGTTTGGGGAGGGGAGGGACTTCAATGCCATAGAGTCCAATTGCCATAGTGGCCATTTTCTCCAGGTGAACTGATCTCTATTGGCTGAAGATCAGTTGTAATAGCAGGAGATCTTCTGCTAGTACCTGGAGGTTGGCAACCCTAGTTTTTGGGTTTTACTTCTAAGTAAGCCCACATAAGACTGCATTATGCAGCTAGTAAGGTTAATTGGTAGCATGGTTCTAGTGTAGTACTTTCCAAGCATTTGATTTTCGGAGGGCTTTTTCCAAATCATCCTGGGCTGAGGAACCCCTGCACACTGCAGCAAATCCAGGTGGATTCAGTTTGTGCAGGACATTGGCCAAGCATGTTGGGCACATACATGAACCAGCAGTGCACCATAATTTATATCCAAAATTAGCCTCGTTCAATTACATACACGAACAAGCACATAACATAGGGAATTCCCATTGCATGCAATAATTATAAATCCAATCTCTTCCAACCAATTTCCAGCCATACAGTGAGCTCACCAAGTTTTGCTCATAGGAAGCTCAGAGCAAGATGAAAACAGTCTGAATGACCTTTTGTGGAATAAAGAGGATACAGCACTAACACAGCTGTGGATGGGTCATGAGGGACACGGCCTCCTAAGCTCTTTCCATCTTCACCGTATGGATGTACTAAAAGCTTTATAAATAATTTAGCAAACTAATGGACATGTTTTTAAACACCGCAAACCCGCTGTTAAAGAAATGGCAGGTTGGCAGAGCTGCAGGGGTGAAAATGGAAAGCAAATGGCTTCCATCTTGTGGTTCTTCTATAATGCAGAAGAGAAGTGTGTGAATGCAGCCCTCCAAGTCAGTGGTCTCAGCCAGCTTTCAGGACTGCACTTCAGCTTTGTGCCAGACTGACATTTAGAGTGGAGCTACATGTTATACGAAACTCACTGGGATGCCATTGAACAGAGCAGTCCCATGTTAGGTTCCTGCGCCCTTTGCTGTAACCGACAGGAAAACGTATCTTGAGATCCAGCACTGGTGTGCTGTCTTTCGTTCTACCCACTCTACATTATTGATCCCACTTGTAGTGATAGAAAACAGTTCACTAGAAGGACATCAGGAGGAAGAACAGTAAATTGTATCATAGGTTATGAAGAGAGATGAGCCAACATTGTACATGGATTCTGCAAGTAAGGTTAAAATAATGATAATCCTAAATTCTACCATCTATCTCTTACACATGCACATACACAGATGGCTATAGCCCTATTAAAAAAAAGACCTTGAGGCCAATTTCATGTTACAGATTATTAGGAAAGGACTGGAAATTCAAGTATCATAATGCATTTATACAACTATATGGTATGCCTATATATGGAATATCTGTATACTACTTTCCATGTGTGCTCCATATCTGTGGATAGCTAAATCTGCAGATTGTGCCACACATACCAAAAACAATTTTTTCTAAAAACTTGGGGGACCCCTGGGTTTGTAGAAAAATCAAAAACCTTGCAAAAATGTATTGGGGGGTTTAAAAATCCCCCAAATTAAATAAAGCATTGTCTATGCGTGCTCAGGCAATGCACTTACCTTAGAGGGCCCTGGTGGCTGCAGCAGCTGCTGCAGCAGCACCCAGGAGCCCGGTGGCTGCTTCACCAATGTGTGGGGGGAAGCAGAAAGAGAGAGAGAGATGGGTTAGGGGGCAGAAAAAGAAAGCAAGAATGATAGGGTAGGGGGCAGAGAGAGTGACAGGTGTAGGGGACATAGTAAGAGAAGGGGTAGCAGAATAGAGAAAGAGTGAGAGGCAGAGGAGTAGGGGGAGAGGGAAATATCCCTAATGGCTCTTTAGTAAATTCATTAAGCAGAGGCCCAGGCACTGTTACTCAGGCTCCAAATTGGCCGCAAATACTTCTTAGTATATCAAAAGAATCCTGGAATACCCAGGCCTTAAAGACCTCAGCTGTAGTGAAAGCCCACCACCCCTCCCTGCCACTATTCTTCCGGTGTATTAGTTTGAGGAAAGTTTATGTTGGGGGGAAATTATGTCTTAGAGCAGGGTTGGTCTTGGTCTTTCAACACTTTTTTTGGGTGCGGGGGGCTTAGAAAGATACTGAGCATTTTCCAGGAATTCTTTGAGAAAGGTTGTGAGCACTGAGCTAATTACAAGGTGAGCCCTGGGTGGGCTGACTCATCACAAGTTGTATCCTCACAGATGCAAAAAAAAAAAAAAAAAAAGGAAGAAAAGCTACAACCTTGTGATCCCCCTCTACCCGGGTCACCCCCTCTTGGGAGCTGTTATCTGTGGGGGAACTTTGTTGAAATAATGTCTTCATTGGCTTCAAGACAAAGGGAATTTGTCATTGATTACAAATGTCCAGTAAATGCGGAGAAGTTGGGCTTTATTCTTTCTGTTTTCCACATTAAGATTCCATCAACAAGCTATAGCAAAATGCTACTCCAGAGAACCTATTACTAAGAGATCTCTGTAAGTCTTGGATATTGGGGAAAACAAATTTCTGCCAACTCTTCTTCCTCATAGCACCATTCAGAGCACGCCATAATTGCTACAAAATACACTGCTTAGCATGTTTTGCCCTAATTGTTAACTGTGGCATTAGTTGATTTGCATTTCTTCTGACAAAATGCATAGTTGCATAGTTCTTGTTCACTTGAGACTGACTCCACGGGAAACAAAAGAAAAGGAAAGTAATCAGTTAACACTCTTGTTATCTCTTGATAGCTGTGTAATTAACTCATTTTCCATGTGCATCCTAATTTTGGTTAATCCTGTTGGCAAGTAAGAAATCCTGGAATGGCTAAATATGCATAAAGCTCAGTGATATAAAACAATGACTTCATACTCATGAAAGTTAATTTCCTATCTCGGTGTGAATTATCTTTTACACTGTTCATACTTGAAAGAGATGTCACTGTTTGAAGAACCATAATTGTTCCAAAGAGAAATCAAATGAGGAGGCTGAAAAGATAGGAAGAAGAGAAATCATATTTCCTTCAAATAAAGTTCGACCTCTCAGTGCCCCTTCATGTGAGCTGTAGTTCATAATGCACTAGAAAGGCAAAGATTCCAAGAACAATTTGTGCATATGAATTTTGTAATATCATTTGGTTTTTAAAAATAGCTTAAACATTATTAAACCAAAAATTTCTGCTTTTTGGTGGGGAAATCATAAATAGCTGTGGCTTTTAAAGAAGCCCCATGGCGCAGAGTGTTAAGCTGCAGTACTGCAGTCAAAAGCTCTGCTCACGACCTGAGTTCGATCCCGACGGAAGTCGGTTTCAGGTAGCCGGCTCAAGGTTGACTCAGCCTTCCATCCTTCCGAGGTTGGTAAAATGAGTACCCAGCTTGCTGGGGGTAAAGGGAAGATGACTGGGGAAGGCACTGGCAAACCACCCCGTAAACAAAGTCTGCCTTGGAAACGTCGGGATGTGACGTCACCCCATGGGTCAGGAATGCACAGGGGACCTTTACCTTTACCTTTTTTTTAAAGCTCAAAATCAATATGCCCCACAAAAAAAATCAAAAGTACCCATATTTTGAATAGTTGCACCTATGCCCAATCCTATACTGGTTCCTACCTTCATCTATTATATTCATTCACTCATTCATTCATACATACTCTGTTTTTCCTCATAAATGAGATCAGAAGTGGCTTGTAACATCATTCTCCCCTGCCCATTTTATCATCACGACAATGACCTGGTGAGGTAGGTAAGGTAGAGAGTGACTGTCTCAAGGTCACCCAGGGAGCTTCCCTGACAGAGTTGAGAGTCAGACCTGGACCACCCTGATCTTAGTCTGAAACTCTTAACCACTACAGCACACTGGCTTTCTTGGGGTGGCTACTGTTAAACAGTAGCAAGTAACCAATCAGGGTCCCCAAAGCAGTATACATAAAACTTTAGAACAATTAAAAGCAACATTAACATTATAAAATAATGCAATAAAAACATATTAAAAACATGCATTCTAGATTATATGTGACTTTATGGCTCTGTGATTTTTTTTTAAACATACTGGTATTACATTTACAATACTGATGATCCCAAAAAACTCAAGATTATGCAATCTAGAGATTGTTATGTACATATCACTGAATTAAATGGAACACGGATATTCCATTATCTGATGTTCTATGAGCTGCACTCAGAGTCTCTTAAAACACTACAAAACAGTGTTATAGGGTGGGCTATTTTAAGTATATACAAGCCAGAGGCCTACAAGAAGAGCCAGTATGGTGTTGTGGTTAGAGTGCTAAACTAGGATCCGGGCGACATATTCCTAGGGAGGGGCCTTGCTTTTTCTCCTCAGCCCTTCCCCAGCTCACCCTGAGTGAGCAGCATCCCTGGGCTCTTCTATTCCCCTTGCTCTGAAGGCTGGGCCCTCCTGGCTGGCAGGACCCTGGGCCAATGGGCTACCAGCCTGGTACTCTCCCTCCTTAGCACCTTCCCAGCAACTAGGGTTTCCAACCTCCAGGTAATAGCTGGAGATTTCCTGCAATTACAACTGATCTCCTGCCGATAGAGAGCAGTTCACCTGGAGAAAATGGCCGCTTTGGCAATTGGACTCTATGGCATTGAAGTCCCTCCCCTCCCCAAACCCTGCCCTGCTCGGGCTCCACCCCCAAAATCTCCAGGTATTTCCCAGCCTGGAGCTGGCAACCCTACGCCGCCCCCTTTCCGCTCCCCACTGCCTTGCTCCTCAGAGGCCATCGCTGTCCCCGGTGTGTCGGGCAGCCAAATTTCAAGCGGTGACACTTTCTGCAGTTTCACTGGTTGCTGTGCTGCATCCTGCCGCACCTCTGAGCCTGGTCACTCCTGTGGCCCTGGCTGCTTCTCCTCTGGCTCCTGGCCCTGCCATAGACTGCTCCTGACATGGTAAATGTGTGTGTGTGTGGGGGGGGCAATCTGACCTCGGACAGATACCTTAAAAAATAAGAAGGGATCATAAAGGTAAAAGTAAAGGTAAAGGTCCCCTGTGCAATGGGGTGACGTCCCGATGTTTCCTAGGCAGACTTTGTTTATGGGGCGGTTTGCCAGTGCCTTCCCCAGTCATCTTCCCTTTACCCCCAGCAAGCTGGGGACTCATAGGAGGGGAAAATAAATGGGAAATCAAATCCCAAAGACAAGATGGAGAATGCTATGGATGATTATCCTTGGTAGTTTTACCCTGAAATGGACGTGTAAATGTAAATTCTCAATTCTGTTGATCCTAAGGCAGTAGTTTATACAGAAGGCTATAGTAGTAGTAAGCAAAATAGGGGTTATAGATTGTTGAAAGTATAGTGGAATGCTGACTTCCATTGGTTCAGAGAGAGCCAGTATCTGCAGGAAGAAATATCTTGCCCAAATGTAGCGCACAGCATTCGTTGTTGACACCTGAGCAATTAGAAATGAAATGCTTCTGTAGCCTGGTTTCATTTCCCAAAAGAACCAGGCATGCCAATATAGAATTAATCCATATTGGCAAAGGACGCTTTTTTGTAGCTGCATGGTACTTTTCAGGGTTGTAAATAAATTACAGGCATCTCTAATGCATTCTTCTAATGCTCTTCACACTGTAGGAAGGTAAAAAAACCCGTCGAAGATGAATGCATTACATCTGGCTCAGATACTGCAATTCCAATGGCCCAGTTCCATTAGCCGGGCAGTCTGCAGAGTTTAGTTGACTCTGTGGCAGACTCTGAAAGCTAGAGCCCGCACATATGATACGGCAGGCCAAGCAAATTGAGAAAACGTGTGAAATGCTGGCACTTGTATGAGCCAATAAATCCAAGAGGATGGGGCATGTAAAAACAGTGTAAAAACTGTAAAGCATCTTGGTTTGGAAAGCAGGAATTGTCTTTTCTTCTTTCTTTTTTTGTAAAGAGTCTGACTACTCAGGCTATACATTTACAGAAAATAATCCTGGTGTGGCAACAGAGGAGGCACGAGAGAACTCTGTAAATAACCACAGCCTCAAGTAGTCAAAAAGGGCAAGAGTCCAGTAGCACCTTAAAGACTAACAAAAATATTTTCTGGTAGGGTATGAGCTTTCGTGAGCCACAGCTCACTTCTTCAGAAGAAGTTCTGAAGAATTTCTGAAGAAGTGAGCTGTGGCTCACGAAAGCTCATACCCTACCAGAAAATATTTTTGTTAGCCTTTAAGGTGCTACTGGACTCTTGCCCTTTTTGACTACTGCAAACAGACTAACACGGCTACCCACTGTGAATTATCTTCACAGCCTCAAGGTTAGAAAAACAGATGATGCCACCTGCTGAAAGCCTCCTGCTACTACAACTAACCAAGCCTCTTAAATCTGTTTGCCTTTCAGATCAGTATCTTCATGACTCACTTGTCCAACTATGGGAATGACCGCTTGGGTTTGTACACCTTTGTCAACTTGGCCGGCTTTGTTCAAAGCTGGACCAACCTGAAGCTCCAGACTCTGCGTCCAGTTCAGCTGGCTCACAAGTACTTTGATCTTTTCCCCGAGCAAAAAGACCCACTGTGGCAGGTAACGCCCAGCCGATAACCGCATGAGCCCAATGTAGGGCTGCCAGGTCCCTCTTCACCATCGGCGGGAGGTTTTTGGGGCGGAGCCTGAGGAGGCCGGGGTTTGGGGAGGGGAGGGACTTCAGTGCCATAGAGTCCAATTGCCAAAGCAGCCATTTTCTCCAGGTGAACTGATCTCTGTCGGCTGGAGATTAGTTCTAATAGCAGGCGATCTCCAGCTAGTACCTGGAGGTTGGCAACACTAGCCCAATGTTTGTTGGCAATTTTGCTGTGAGGGAGGCTGCTGGGAAGAAATTAGGAAAGCAGTGCCTCCCAATTAAGATGTTTTAGCCTGTTTTTAAATGGCATGCTAGGTTTGTTTAATTTGCTTTGTAAAGTCATCAGTTTGGGGCCAGGAATACATTAACTGCCAGATAAGGAACTGGCTGTCACATTACCTTCATTAGCACCTGCCAAGAGCCCGGCTGTAAAATATCAGCTGTTAGCTTGGCTGGTATTTATCCGAAAAGGAATTAGGCGGGGAGAGAGCCTCATCCCCCTCTTACCTAATGCATTGCCATGCATTAACTTGTTGCAAGGCACAGCTAAGAAGATGGCATCAGACAGATGAAGCAGCCAATCCATATAATAAAGAATCACTGTAACTGAATCACCTCAAATCACTTAGAGGAGTGGTAGCCTTTGCCAGTCTCTTCTTTGGATGTTTGTAAGTGGAAGAACAGGTCAATCCATAGCTGTTGGAATCATAGGACAGTTTTGCCTGTGATGGATTTTTCCCAAATATAGTAGCCAATCAGAATTCAAAATGGTGTGAAGAGAAGAAGCATGTTGTGGAGAGAAATGGCCAGTCCCCCTTCAAATGAAGCATGAGGCTGGGTTGGCTCAAAAATGCAAAGCATCCATCCAATGGGGAAGGCAGAAGGGAGAGGCTATCCATTGATGCCCTTGTGCTTCAGCTTTTACCCATCCACCCTCTGTAGAATATCATGGGGTAAGCTGGTAGCAGTTTGGGAACAAGCAGGAATTTGGGGGGAGGTCTTCTTCCTGGATTGGGAATTGGGTGGAGCCCTTTTTTTGCCTGTTTTATGATGTTCAGATTGGTGCTGCTAAAGCTTTTTAGACTGGTTTCTGACTGTTTTGGCCAGAACTAGTTTCGCCAGGGATAGGGCAGGTTGCTCATGATAGGTAGGGATGAGCAGTGAGCACCCTGAACCATCAGGCATGATGGAGAGTGTCTCCTGAACAGACCATCACTGGCTTTACAGCAGGATGGGGATTGTGCAGGAATGCCTTTGGTGTTGAGCAACATCTTTATGGTGCATCAGGGAAGGGGTCTGGGCACCCTTCAGCACATTATGTGCAGGTAAGTATAAACAAGGCTGTTGGCAGCTGTTGGCTGAGTTTGGAGCCAGGGTGGATTTGCCAGAAAAAGGCAGCCATGGCCAGGCTTCCTAGAGCAGCCTGCCCTCAAATATTGAGCAAAGAGATAGTACTAGGATCTTGATGCCTCCAAATATTAGCATAATTAACTGATGGCATAGATCAGCTAATTTTAATGAACAAGTTAAATACATGCTATTGTCTCCTGCCTTTATTTGGTGTATTTTATTTGTTTGCTTTTCTGCCCCTTTCTGTCCTATACATTTTTCTGTTTATGCTGTGTAGTAGGGGTTTTATGTGGAGTTTATAGAGGCTGGCGCTTGGATGAGGAAAGGTTGGATAGTAACCCCCCCCCCCAAACACACACACATTCTCTCTTATGAAGGTCTTCATTGGTCCTAATTAATTATAACAACAAAGAGAGAAACTCTAATAGGAACTAATAGGGGAAGGTATGTTTGAACTAAAGTTGATAGATTTTTTTTTGCACAGTTTTTAATACTTACAATTTGATTAAAGATTCTTTGGTTTAATATAATTTCGGCTTTCTTGGAATTGACCTTGATATTTCTACAAATAAGATGTTTTCTTCTTTTTTCAACCTCTTTGGATCCTTGTTTTTTCTGTGTTGAAATCCCTCCTTTTATTCATTTTCATGGTCTGCATTTATTTCCAGTAAATGGGCCAACAATCATACCGGCATTATGGCCACCATGGAAAATCCACTCCATGTGGAAACACCCATGTTCTCCTGCTTGTGAAGTACCAGGTTACTTAGTCAACTGTAGCAGGTGGAAATCAGAAAAAAAAGATAGGGCTATAACTTAATAGACCCTGACCTGGATGGTCCACGTTAGCCCAATTTCAATAGATATTGAAGGTTAAGCAGGTTCAGCTCTGGTTAATACATGGATAGAAGACCACCAAGGATGTTCAAAGTTGCTGCACAGAGGCAGACAATAGCAAACCACCTCTGTACTTCTATTGCCTTGAAAACCCGACACCTACAGGGTCCCCATAAATCAGCTGTGACTTGAAAGCACTTTCCACCACCATAGCTGAATAAGAGAGCTCTCAAGGGGGAAAACATAGGATCCCACGTTCAATCCTTGGCATCTCCAACAAAGATCTAAGCTGGGCTGGCCTGAAACCCTGGAGAACCACCACCATTCAGAATATATAGTTCTGGGCTAGACAGAAGATTGCTTTGATTCGATATAAGGAAGCTCCTTATATCCTCTAAAGAAATAATTTTATATTGCCGTAAGAATGCATAACCCACTTTCTTTAAGCCCCAGTGCCTATAATCTGTAATAAAGCTGTTTTGATCAATATCATGTGAATACCTGGCAGATTGTGTTTAGCACATCAAGACCCAATAAAATGCAACTCCAGCATGATAATTTGTTTGAAGAGCCTCCCTTCATTTTCTTCTCACATTTTATTTCTCATTAACACATAGTAGAGAGATAAGGTGCTAAATAACCCCTAGCTATGATATGTTCCTTTTTCGCATCTTCATGCCAATGTTAAACATTGCCAAACATTTTAATACTGGAATCTTATTTGCTACCTGACTTTGGAGTAGATAAATTTATTCCTCTGTGACAACTCAATCAATAGCTTCTTCTAGCTCTTCACCTTCATTATCTTGTTCTTAAGAGGAAATAAAACCAGGAAAGTTCAAAATTTCTAAATATCAAATATCAGGACCAGCAACACACACTTTTAAGTGCTAAAACTGCATACTTTATATACTTGAAACAATCATGTAAAGCAGGAGAGTTACAGCCCAATCCTAGGGGGGGGGGTTACAGTGGGAATGGGAATGGTGCAGAGGTGCTGCCTCCTGAGTGGCTTTTTGCCAGACCACCAAGCCCAAAATGTCAAAGAAAATCCTGTGAAACTCTTCATTGACTTCCCCTGGGCTACAACACCCTTTTTGGTGCTGGCAAAATGGGGCGTCCCGAGGCCAAAAGGGCTTAGGGAACTGACTAATGTCAGCTCCACCCTGGGAATGCCCCAGGAACGCCTCGTTCAGTGCCGGCGCAAGCCCTTGTGCTGGAAAAATGCTGCTGTGCTGCTCCCTGGAGCCGGCATAAGAGGCACTAACGCCAGCACTGGGGGTCATGTTGGCTCCAAGGTAGGGTTGCCAGGTCCCTCTTTGCCATCAGCGGGAGGTTTTGGGGGCGGAGCTTAAGGAGGGCGGGGTTTGGGGAGGGTCTTCAGTGCCATAGAGTCCAATTGCCAAAGCGGCCATTTTCTCCAGGCTAACTGATCTCTGTCGGCTGGAGATCAGTTGTAATAGCAGGAGATCTCCAGCTAGTACCTGGAGGCTGGCAACCCTACTCTAAGGCCATTTGTAAAGGCAGAAAGGCAGGATATAGATTTTGTAAATAATAATAATTATTATCATCATCAATTAAAGCTCACAGCACTAGGGGAAAATCCACATTATTTCACAAGGGATGGATTTCAGTCTGCACTTGATTTTTCTCGGCCTTTTTTCTGTTTTATTTTTTGCTCTAGTCCATTAGCACTCAGTAATCCATTACACTGTCTTCGTAGCATATGTTTACCATGATTAGAAAGCTGAACACAAAGGCCCCAGTCCAATGATGTGTGTGTGCCAAAAGGTGTTCCACGCATCGTCTCTGTTGTGAAGTATTCTCATCTGTCCAATGCAGGATTGTCAGGGGTTTCATTTTGATGAGTTGCGTTAGTGTGCACATACTTATAGGTGTGTATATACACCATAAAGTCAGTCTGCTATCTAGGCAGCTTTGCCATTTGTAGCAACACTTAATGCTGATATCCGTGTGCAGAAGGGAAAGTAAAGGAAAATCGCCCATTTTTCTGAATGCAGCAGGAAACACACAGTCTGCAGGGTTGGTGTGTTGGATGATCCATCGGTTCTTTACTGATTTTATATATTTAAAACATTTATTAGCTGCCTTTCTACCTTATAGGAACTAAAGGCAGTTCTCATTACAGAGCATTGCTCTGTAAAATAGAATGCACTGGAGCTAAGCCTAACAGCCCATTCCTGAGCTTTTGGCAGCTCCTTTCCCTGGAACACCCCAGGAACACCTCCCAGGACGCCGGGATGCCCCCTTGAATGCCGACACAGGCCTTTATGCCAGTGGAACACCGGTGGAAGGCCCCGCCAGCATTCCAGGGTGGCACTGCTGTAGCGGTGTCCAGAGACTGGCGTCCAGGCTTCCTAGGTTTGCCAACCACCAGGTACCAGCTGGAGATCTCCTGCTATTACAACTGATCTCCAGCCAATAGAGATCAGTTCACCTGGACTGGAGAAAAATGGCCACTTCGGCAATTAGACTCTATGGCATGGAAGTCCTTCCCCTCCCCAAACCCCACCCTCCTCAGGCTCTGCCCCAAAAACCTCCCACCGGTTACGAAGAGGGACCTGGTAACCCTAAGGCTTCCATACCAGTGCTGGGGCCACTAATGGCAGTGTAAGTAGCCTGGGCATCAGCGCGGGGGACATGAACGCCGGCGCGACCTTTTCCTGGCCTCCTAAGTGCTTTCACCCTTGAAGGTCAGGAATGCGCTGTAAGTGAACTGAATAAGAGTTTCAGATTTTATACATCACAGGTTAATATGCAACATCTAATTTAAACTGAATTGTTTCTATTATGATTTGTCAGGAAAATTGCATGGTCGGAAGGATTTTTTTCCCACTTACAAACTGCAGACATCAACGCACACATTTTAAATTTACTTCCATTATAAGTTTTTCTCTTTGTGTGATTTCCCCCCACACTCACACGCACACATTTTTGCTTGCTTTTTTTTAAATGCTTGTTAATAAACACACACCCCTAAAGAACCAGATGCACTTTGCATCATCAGCTGAAGATCTCCTGAGAAAGGCAACATTTTTCTGTTAAAAAAGCAACCTCTGTCAGAAAACAAAAAGATTTCAAAATCTAGTAAAAGATAAAAATTCAAAAACTTTACAGTATGCTGCATTGGTTTGAGTAGGAACTATTTATGTAATGAATGGAAGAGAGGCCTGTTTATTTCAATGTAAAGTGATGTGCCAGATAAGAGTCAAAACACATCACAAAATTATTTCTATATGATTTTTTTAAGGCTCAAAGTTAGTTACAGGAATGGTAAGAAATTCTGTGACTCAGTGCATTGAACAGACTTCACTGTCATAGATGAAGCGTGGTCTTCTGTTGCAGCCAAATGGGATGGCAGAATGCTGAGAAGGGGGATGGGGATTGCCAGATCCTGGTTGGGAAATTCCTGGAGATTTGAGGAAGGAGCCTTGGGAGGACAGAGACCTCAGCAGGGTACAATGCCATAGACCCCACCGTCCATAACATCCATTTTCTCCAGGGAAACTGATATCTGTAGTCTGGAGATGAGCTGTAATTCCGGAGGATCTCCAGGTCTCACTTCGAGGCTGGCATCCCTAGCTGAGGTGGTGGAATGGACCGAACCACTTCAGGTGAGACGTTAGATGTTCCAAAGTTTCCCTACAGCTAGAGTTGCCAATCTTCAGGTACTACCTGGTGATCTCCTGCTATTACAACCGACCTCCAGCTAATAGAGATCAGTTCACCTGGAGAAAATGGCCGCTTTGGCAATTGGACTGTATGGCATTGAAGTCCCTCCCTTCCCCAAACCCTGCCATCCTCAGGCTCCGCCCCAAAAACCTCCTGCCAGTTGCAAAGAGGGACCTGGCAACCCTACCTACTGCAGTTACTCCCTAGAATCTTTGATATAATATTTTTTATTTGCATAAAATACTTGCATGGTAAAGCATTAACAATACAATTCTCCCCGCGTACAGTGTGGAGAGGCATAACCCGTCTCAAGAATCTATCAGCTCATTCTGCTACGTGCCTAGAGCAGGCCTAAACTGGTATTGATGACTGTCCACCTTGGGAGCAATCCCTGTCCTGCCTTTCAGTGATAAGGAGATACCATGGCAGGGTTGTTTTTAAGGATTCAGACCCCTCTTTTTGAACCACTCTAAAACACTAGATTCTCATTGTTCTGTAGACCTATCAGTTGATTGAATTGCTTTTTAAAACTTTGGTTGCTATTGTTAAAGAGGGGAGAGAAGGCAGCATGGAATGGGCTGATCTCATCAGACCTTTGAAGCTGAGCTGGGTCAGTGCTTGGAAGGGAGACCTCCAAGAAAGACTCTGCAGAGGAGGACAATGGCAAACCACCTCTGATTCTCACTTGCCTTGAAAGCCCCTTGCTGGGGTCGCCATAAGCTTGACTTGACGGCACTGTACACATACACATTGTCAAAGAACAGTGCCATCTTACGTATGCTTTCACTTCCTCAAAAAGATATCTGCTGCTACTTTCTGTTGCCAGTTGTAGTAGCTGATAATATGCATAATTTATTTATTTACTGAAAACATTTGTATGCTGTCTTTCCACCCAACTTACAGTCCCCAAGACAGAAAACAATCAAAACAATTTATATATATGTGTGTGTGTGTGTTTAAAATAAATAAAACATATAAACACACAAACTTCACAAGCACACAAACAGGAAAAGGGCCCATGAGAGTTTGTGAGGGAATGCTAAACAAAACAACAGTCTTTATCCACTGGCAGAAGGAGGGAGGGAGTTCCATAGTTTGGGTGCCATGGCAGAGAACCCTTTCTTGGGTTGCCACACATCTCACCTCAGATGTTTAGTATTTGCAGTTTTGTGTAGTCGCAGTTTTGCCACACGAATTCCAATTTTCTCTTTAATAATTATTGGGATACTTACCATTGTCCATGGTCTCCAAAGCAGTCCTGTTTACAGATATGAGCTAGCAGTTCAAGTATCAATGTATGAAGTCCATACTTATTAAGACTGTATGTTATGCTGGTCCCAACAAATTCCATGTAAATCATCAGTCAAGGAACAGAGGGCACATATGGAATTCAGAGGGTAGTAATTGTTAACACAGGATTTTCTGATGAGCAAGAAGTTAGAGTGTCTGAATGTTTTCCTGAACTGAGTCTTTTCTTTTTGTCAGAATCCATGTGATGACAGACGCCATCGGGATATCTGGTCTAGAGATAAATCTTGTGAACACCTGCCAAAATTTCTTGTGATTGGTCCACAGAAAACAGGTAAATTAACAGCATAAAGTATAATGCAAATAAATGGATTCCAGTTGGAAAAATAAAACATTCTCTGGGATGTGACTTGCTGACTTTGCAGACTTTCTTAAAAGCCCTGAGAAACATCCATATCCATAGTCCTCTAGACCTCAAACGTTGATTGTTTGATCAAAAAAGTTTTATAATCAATTAGCACATCCAGATGTGGATTACTGTGATTTCAGTAGACATGCTCAGTTAAGTGGGCATTAGATTGCTCTAGCATGTACTCAGTCTGGTTGATGCCTTGGTACTAGAGCCAAAGTAGTGCAGTGGTTTGAATGTCAGATAAAATGGGAGACCCAAATTCCTAATTAGCCATGAAGCTCACTGGGTTACTTTGGGCCAGTCTCTCTCAGCTTCATGGGGTTGTTTTTAAGGACAAAATGGTGGGGGGAGAAGATCAGGATAACTATGGATAGGTAGATACTGGATCACTTGCAGGTTTGCTAGCAAAGTGGTACAATCACGCAAATGCATGGCCACAAATTCACTGTTCACCATGAGATAAGAAAGCCACATTCTCTCATTCTAAAACAAAATCACACAGATCAGCATTTGCTTTTCTTTTAGAATAGCCATTTTTTAATTGTAGCTTTGGAAAGAACTATTCACTTGGCAGATTTCTGGGTATTGTTATTTCTTATCTGGAAAATGTTTAAACATTCCTTTCTTTCTTTAAGATATTTTTATACTGCTTCTCCAAAGAACATTTCCCAAAGCTGATTATGTACAAAACAAAAGGTATAAAAAATAAAACAAAACATAAAATAATTAAAACCAGAAGAAGTCATCTAACGTTCTTATAATGAAATCATAAAAAACCAGCCTGTCAGCAAAACAGCAACAACAGTCAATGAAACCAATGAAATCACATTATCATCATCATCATCCTATGGTCAAGTGTACACTTCGAAGCAAACCCAGCTTTACTGCTGTATAATATTTAAATAGGTCCTAAAAGCTGTGTGCTTTTCTGGGGGGGAAACCTATGATCCTCCTGCTGTGATTTAAATCTAGATTTTTCCACATTGCATCCTTAGAGGTTAAAGAGCAATTGAAAGAACCACACTCTTAATAAGAAATCATCAACTTTGAGCCATTGGCACTTTTCTTCCCGTACAACATTAAATGATGTATTTAAAGAAACACCTCAGAGATCCTAGTCAGATAACCATGTTTGCTAACCATAAGCAGGAGCAGTTAAGCAAGAGAATTTTTAATGATCTGAAG
This sequence comes from Euleptes europaea, assembly GCF_029931775.1. Taxonomy (NCBI): domain Eukaryota; kingdom Metazoa; phylum Chordata; class Lepidosauria; order Squamata; family Sphaerodactylidae; genus Euleptes; species Euleptes europaea. The sequence continues at coordinate 29,105,295 of NC_079320.1, read as the reverse complement.
ATAATTAGAAAATAGAATCATAGCGCTGGAAGGAACCATGGTGGTCATCTAGTCCAGCCCCCTGCACAATGCAGGAAATTCACAACTACCTCCACCCACACCTCCAGTGACCCCTACTCCATGCCCAGACGTTTGTCGGGGGGGGGAGGGGGAGATCCCTGGCCAATCTGGCCTGGAGGAAAATTCCTTCCTGATTCCAAAGTGGTGATTGGCATTACCCTGGGCATGTAAAAAAGGACTGAGAACCAAATATTGATGCAACCCTTCCTGCCCCCCTCTCATGATTTGCATAAGTTCACAGAATCAGCACTGCTGACAGAGGGGAGTGGACAGGTTCGTGAAGGAAAGGGGTATTCATGGCTACTAGTTAAAATGGATACTAGTCATGATGCATACCTATTTTTTCCAGGATCAGAGGAGCATGCCTATTATATTCGGTGCTGTGGAACACAGGCAGGATGGTGCTGCTGCAGTCAACTTGTTAGGGGGCTGCCTGAAGGCACCTGGTTGGCCACTGTGTGAACAGACTGCTGGACTTGATGGGCCTTGATCTGATCCAGCAGGGCTTTTCTTATGTTCTTAGCCTTTCCTTAAAAACCTCCAAAGAAGGAGAGCCCATCACCTCCCAAGGAAGCCTGTTCCACTGAGGAACTGCTCTAACTGCCAGAAAGTTCTTCCTAACGTTTAGCTGAAAACTCTTTTGATTTAATTTCAACCTGTTGATTCTGGTCTGACCTTCTGGAGCAACAGAGAATCTCTCCGCACCGTCCTCTATATGACAGCCTTTCAAGTACTTGAAGATGGTTATCATATCACCTCTCAGTCATCTCCTAATTAAGGAAAACTAATATAAAAGACCTGCTACTGTATGCTTGTTGGAAATCAAACATCAGTATAACTTCTTTTGCCAAGTCATGAAATTGCTTACATACTTCTATTCCAATCTGATTAGTTGGATTTGAATATAGCAGTTCAATTCTATGTGGAGTTACTCCAGTAGACCTTGGGTGGTTTATCTCTGCATAAGTGAAAGCAGGAAAAGATGTAAAAGAAATATGTCCATAAATAAAAGAATTGGCTTGAAAAGAGATCCAGGACATTTGATCTATTCCCATTTGAATTCACTAGGGCCTTTGTTAACTTGTTAATGTTAATGAGCTTAGACTGGAAAAACTCTGTGTAGGATTGCACTGTTCTCTGAAGCTCACTACTAGTGTTACTTTACTGAATGCTTGTGAGAATGAAGTGAGTTATGGGTTTGTCGATAGCCACTGTGCACCCTTATGGAAAACATTGCAAATTAAATCTCATTTTTTATAATGGATTTGCTTTGGTCAACCTTATTTTGGACAAAAGCTTAAATCATACAGCAGTCCAGATTGATAAAAACAAAAAAACAAGATAAGATAAGCGGGGTGGGGGCATGTTCATAAGGGAGACTATTGGGTTGAAATGAAAAGATTTCTGAGATTCAGGACACATTTTCCTCTTAAGCATATATACATACTTCCCCTTTTGAATTCAATAGAGACCTCATTAACTCATCAGAGAACAGAATTTAAGTTAAATGCATTTTGCTTAGGGTGATATAAAACTTACATAATATTAACACTTTCCCCGCATGACTGGGATTTTCATCTGAGAGTGTATTTTGTGAAACACCATTATTTTAGCGCTCTTGCCTTTTCCCATAGTATCATATATTTCTGCCGTCTGTTTTTTCCCTGTAGGAACAACAGCACTTTATTTATTTCTCCTTATGCATCCTTCCATCATTAGTAATCTCCCCAGTCCAAAAACCTTTGAAGAAGTTCAGTTCTTTAACGGAAACAACTACCACAAGGGAATCGACTGGTAAGAATAACAAAAAGAAAATGTCCATTGTTAGCATACACCAGAGCACAGAGGAGCAATTATCAAAGTATCTGTGACATCTACATAATTTCCAGATGCCTTTTCTGTGCATGGTGCTTGGAGAATTAAAATTAGTTTGTTCTGATGAGAAGTTTGCAAGAATACTTCTCTTTTTCCCTTTCATGTTGCAATGCCAATATTTATGTTGTCCTCGGAACAAACACACTCAGAAGGATGGGGGCTTCATGTTTATTCCTGTTCTGTCTCTTTTAATTTGTTTTTAATTGGATGTTTTATATATGTTATAAATTCAATTCAATGACAGTGTGCTAAGTGTTAGGAATGATTAAAAAAGAAAACTAAAATTAAAGGGCATGTCATCATGTTATTCTGTAAGTCTGTGATGCACCCACCTTTACGAGACGACATTTCTGGCTGCTCTACTTTGAAAACGTGTCATAGAGCTGGATAAAATAGCAGAAATTTTTCATTAAAATGGTTAGGATATCAGAGCATCTTCCTTACAAAAAAGGGGTAAAGAGAGTGATTAAAAAAAAAAAACACAACTGAAAATAAAATGACTAAGGGAGGAATGTATCTATAAACTCTTAATTGGGGGAGTGCCACAACCATTAAAAATGTATTGATCATTTTTGTAGCTTTCCACAACATTATGCACCTTTTCAAAAGACATTGGGAGGAATCCAGAGAACCATACAGTGTCCTTCTCAGGGCCAAACTATACATTATGCTTTATGAGTTCACCACAGAGACGTGCAGTCCTATTGCATTTGCACGTCCCCAGTGGCTCCTGGGGCTTGTGAACAGTGCTTTGAACAGGGCTTCTAACAAGGAAGCTGAACTTGGGAGTTCAGTGCAGGAGGTCAAGGGGGAACAGGAGAGAACCCCTCTAATCCAACTTACTTGAGAATGGGCATACGGTCTCCACACCAGCAAGGAGGGGTGTGTGCTGCTGTAACCTTCCTACTACAGAAATCTGCACAACTTCAGGTAATCTGTTATGAAGGTAGAAAGGCAGCAGGGGAGCTAGGGCTATCCAGCATTTTTCAGGGACTGCCACATGTATGATTATTTACCCACTGGGCAGAAATCATGGGTGTGTGGGGTTATTGGCTCTCAGGGAGCAGGTTCGTCCCCTTGAGGCTAGGGTTGTCAACATGGAGAAGCTGAGGCAAAGAGGTTTGGGATGAGACCTTCAGGCACTTACCAGAACAGTCCCACTCTTGTGCTGGCAGTTCTTCTGTTGTTGTGAAGAGTGAGAGTCTCAAGGTCGGAGGACATCAATCTGAGGAAGAGGGATGTGGCCCCTTAGAAGGGACCTCTTCCTTCAGTGATGGACCAGTATCCTCTCTTACTGAGGATACCTCTCTGGGGTTGGGGGAAGTGGGATTTTGGTACTGTGGGCTTGCAGCTCTGCTCAGAGCTCCACTGCTGCAGCCTTGCGGGCTCCATGTGGGACTTGGAGGCAGCCAACCCAGAGCCCACTGGAATTTAGGTTACATATGGGGAGGGGGAGAGGCCAGGACAGACAAAAATGAAATACTTCTTTATGCAGCAAGTGATTAAAATGTGGAATTCTCTGCCAGAGGATGTAGTATGGCCCAGGCACAGACAGCTTTAAAAGGTCATTAGGCAGTTTCTGAAAGGGTAGGGTAGGTCTATCAGTTGCTACTAGCCATGATGACTAAAGGGAACCTCCACATTCAGACGCAGTAAACCTCTGAATCAAGTGCCAGGAGGCAACATCAAAAGAAGGCCTTGGCCTCTAAGCCGTGTTGTTGGCCCTGCAGAGGAACTGGTTGGCCACTGTGTGAGACAGGATGCTGAACTAGAGGGACCACTGGTCTGATCCAGCAGGGCTCTTCTTCCAGTTCCGGTGCAAAATGAGTGCCTGTATGCAAATGAGTATTTAGGTATAAGTTAATTATAGCTTTGGAGACATCTTCAAGGCAGCTGTTAAATAATGAGCTATGGATATGGTGACAGCCGTATCTTTACCAGACAGAAAATCTATGATAATCATGTGAGGGTTCTTCTTATGTTCTTAACTCCTGTGTAGAAGCATGGCAAGAAGCCCATTCAGATCAGGACCATGGGCCCAGTGGCAGAAAGAGCTTTTCCCTCCTCCAGGAGCTGAAACAGCCCAAGGGCCATGGGAGAGCATTATTTATCCCATTACCACAGCCCCGAGGCCATTTTGTCCTCTGAAAATGGTGCAAGAAGGGGAAGGCAGGACCCCCTCTTGCCCCACAGTCCTGATCCAAATAAGCCTGTTGAACTTTTACACAGTAGTCACCAGACACATGTAGCTGCAGTATGGCTGCCAGTCCCCATTGGCAACTCACGTCAAGCATAACGTGTCATTTGGCCCTCAGAATCATTCTTGCTGCAGCTCCCCATGCCATATCCCACACTGTTCTGGACTATCCTGTTATACATTGCATGAGTTTGGGGAGGGTGGCAAGGTATTATAGTCAAATGTGAATTTCTCTCACAAAAAGCACACTGGATCCCATCCTTTGTGTATGCAAGTTTTTACACAAGGCGTTTTTGTATTAAGGGTCTGTCCTTAAGTGGTAGAAAGGACAAAATTATAGATCACTACAACAAAGTATCATTGGGGTATGGCAACTGAAAAAGTCAATCAATATTAAAAAAAAAACTTCTTAATGCCAAGAAATTGCCAATGTGTGGGCATGATTCAATTACCCATACAGGAGCTAGTCAACATGCAGCTCAACGGTGCCCCTTTCCTTCTAGAAACTTGCAGGCAAGTATGAGCTCAAGTGACATGTGGATGTTATCTAGAAGTAGTGGATAGCACACTTCGGTTCATACACGTGCCCGGTCGAGATCAGCTAGAGGGGGCACAGAGGAAAGAAGGTTTCATTGTACATTGTGACAATAACCCATGTACCTGAAGGAGGGGGTCAGACAATAGCCTATAAGGGTTAACTGGTTCCCCCAAATGTATCATGGATTTAAATTACATACTGCATTTGAATTAAATTACATTTGACTCTCCCTGCCTCCACAAGTGCTAAAATAGCTACAACGAGGGGAAGGACTAATTTAATGTATGTCGGCATCCGTATCACAATTGCTCCTATTGTGTTTTTACTTGCAGGTACATGAATTTTTTTCCTACCCCTTCTAATATCACCACTGATATCATATTTGAGAAAAGTGCCAACTACTTCCATTCAGAAAAAGCTCCCAAGCGTGCTGCCTCCCTCATTCCCAAGGCAAGACTCATCACCATTCTCATTGACCCATCGGACCGAGCATACTCCTGGTATCAGGTGTGGTTTCTGTATCAAAAACATTGACATAACATTGGTTCTCATAGGTTATCCAGGCTGTGTAACCGTGGTCTTGGTATTTTCTTTCCTGACGTTTCGCCAGCAGCTGTGGCCGGCATCTTCAGAGGAGTAACACTGAAGGACAGTGTCTCTCAGTGTCAAGTGTGTAGGAAGAGTAATATATAGTCAGAAGGGGGTTGGGTTTGAGCTGAATCATTGTCCTGCAAAAAGTAACAAAGGTAATGTGCTAACCATTGTCCTGTAAGTATCAAGATGATGTGCTAATGAGGGTGTGGTATGTTAATATGGAACCATTGTATCCTGAAGTGATCTGTTAATGTGTGAAATCCAAAGCTAATCTGCATGGCTATTGTTGACTGTAGTCTTTGTTAGTCTGGAGGTTTTCAAGACAGGAAGCCAAGCCTTATTCATTCTTAAACTCTCTTCTTTTCTGTTAAAGTTGTGCTGATGTTTATGAATTTCAATGGCTTCTCTGTGCAATCTGACAAAATAGTTGGTAGAATTGTCCAGTCTTTCAGTGTCTTGGAATAAGACCCTGTGTCCTGTTTGGGTCAGTCCATGTTCAGCCACTGCTGATTTCTCAGGTTGGCCCAGTCTGCAGTATCTTTCATGTTCTTTTATCCTTGTTTGTATGCTGCGTTTTGTTGTCCCGATGTAAACTTGTCCACAGCTGCAAGGTATACGATATACTCCTGCAGAGGTGAGGGGGTCTCTTTTGTCTTTTGCTGATTGTAGCATTTGTTGTATTTTCTTGGTGGGTTTAAACACTGTTTGTAGGTTATGTTTTTTCATAACAATCTCTGCTGTGAGAACCTGGGTTTTAGTGTTTCAAATGGGGTCGTTTGGTGTTCTTTATGTAGTTTGCTTGTTTGTTTTCCTAGTTTTCTGATTAGTTATTGCTCAGAGCCATATGGTTGTTATAAAATAGATGTCAATATTTACAGAGGAAGGTGGTAACTGTTTCATAGTTTTCAGCATCCATGCCTCCATTGCAGACCTTTGCTAAAGGCTCAGTTTCTCCCTATTTATCTGTGTTCTCCATACAGTAATCAGCAACAGCTAGAAAAACTTTTATGCCCTAAGGAGAAATAGCTTTCCACAGAATTAACATGGCAATCCCAAGCAAAGTTATGCCCTTCTCAGCTCATTGACTTCAATGGCATTAAAAGGGTGTAACTGTAATTAGGATTGCACTGTGAAAGATGCCTATGTTTTACATCTTGATATCTGCCGGAAACTGTTCTCATCATACATAGTTCAGGAGACAAGCTAGAGCAGCTAAAATATATATTTAACATCAGAGCCAGTGTGGTATAGTGGTTAAGAGTGTCGGACTCGTATCTGGGAGAACCCGGGTTCAAATCCCCACTCATGCCACGGAAGCTCACTGAGTGACCATGGGCCATGGGCCAGTCATACTCTCTCAGCCTAACCTACCTCACAAGGTTGTTGTGAGGATAAAATGGAGGAGAGTCTGTATGAGGAGAAAGGCAGGGTACCAGTAAATAAATAAATAAATATTAACATGTTAAAAAATGGGTAATGTCAATGGTAGCACCCACACTTTTACACACACCCGCTAACAGAAGGCCGCAGCAAACTCAAAGGTGAAGCAAACAGGTTGTTCATAAGTTGTTCACTGACATCCAGTCTTCTTCACTAGCATCAGCGTTCTCATGAAGACCCTGCTGCTCTGAAGTTCAATTTCTATGAAGTGATCACATCAGACGACTGGGCACCCCCTGAGTTAAAGACTCTACAGAAACGCTGCTTGACTCCTGGATGGTATGCAGTGCATATTGAAAGATGGCTAACATACTTTCCCACTTCACAGGTAATTTCTGTTTAACCAAACACTTTCCCATGATAAACGATCCTCGCAGATTGGAATGCTTAATCTTGTTACAGGCTTAATAATGGATATTGAAATGTGTTTGATAATGAATTGATAAGTCACAAGCATACATCTTGTGTCCATCTCAAAAGACAAAGCACTTCAGTGTACAAAATGCAAGAACGTTTTAGGGAGAACTGGAAAAATTGTAGGCAACGGAAAATAATTTGTAAAAGTTATTTACTTTCTATGTACATCGTTTTCCTCTATAACAACATATTTCCTCCATAACAACTCTGTGAGATAACTTAGGCTGAGAGTGTGTGACTGACCCACGGTCACCCAGCAAGCTTCCATGGCAGAGTTGAGATTCAAACCCAGGTCTCCCAGATCCTAGTCCAACACTTTAACCACTACACCACTCTGCCTCTTTTATAAACTAGATGTTGGTGCCTAAAAATTTGGACCACTGGGATTCTACCCAATCCTTTGAAGATTCTGGCCTGGCTGCTCAGTTTAAGGGCACGTATTGACGTAAGCTTGCCAACCTCCAGGTACTAGCTGGAGATCTCCTGCTATTACAACTGATCTCCAGCCGACAGAGATCAGTTCACCTGGAAAAAATGGGCGCTTTGGCAATTGGACTCTATGGCACTGAAGTCCCTCCCCTCCCCAAACCCCACCCTCCTCAGGCTCCACCCCCAAAACCTCCCGCTGGTGGCAAAGAGGGACCTGACAACCCTATATTGACTGGATAAACACTTGGCCGCTCTCAGTCAGGTCAACTATTTGTTTGTTTGTTTGTTTACATCCTGCTTTTCCTTTTAAGCTCAAGGCAGCTTACAACTTGAAACAGCACAATTTGAAAACAGTTAAAACAAACCTGGATTTTTCAAACACCATGCAAGAATCCCCTGAAATCATTTATGTGTGATGTCATACAGCAGCTCTGGCATTTGAAAACATTTGCCACGTAGGGATGCCAGTCTCCAGGTGGGATCTGGGGCCCACCCAGAATTACAGCTCATCTCCAGACTACAGAGATCAGTAGCGAATCTACCCCCATCCCCCACTGAACCTACCCCCCCATCCCCCGCCAGTGGCCAGGGGAAACCTGGCAACCCTATGTAACATGAATGACCCCATCACCTAGAAAGCTGTTCATGCCACTACCAATCACAAATGGGAATCCAACATATAGGTCAGGTCTAATTTTATCAGAATGAATGTAGCAACCTTACCATGCTGCTCTCTTTCTTGTAAAACAAGCTCCTCTTAATGTTTGCCTAGCTGGTGGCATTAATTTTACAGAAGTGGCAACAGCGAGTACTTACCAAAGGCACTCAAGGGCACTCATTGTGCACTCAGAATTAATAATGAGCACTCAAAATTTCAATAATTCAAAATAAGCTCCCAACAAATGGTATCCAGCCAGGAAACTTTAAAAGCCGTGTACAGTTTCCTAAGCCACAGCAGGATCTATCAATCCATTTTTACATTTGCCGTCTGTGATCAGAAGAGTCCAGTAGTGCCAGAGTAGTTGCAATTGCCTTTGCCTGATGTGTCCAGCATGGAGATGGAGAATGTGGAACAGCTTGCCTCATGCCTTGAATATCATGAAGGTCTCTCTGTGTGTACAATCCTATGACTGTATGATACACATGGCAGAAACCACATCGGCATCTATGATACATGTGGCAGAAACCATTAGTTCAGTTCAAAACCTTTAGAAAAGGCCTGGTTTGTCTTCCTGTGTGCACTTGTAGTTTTATGATGACCTGTCTCATTCCAGTGCCTGTATCATCCCAGCAAGAAGAGCAGAAGATTTTGCTGCTCATCTGGTGCAGATGTGTGGCCATCCCAGCTCAGTTGTTATTTTGTTCTTTTATTTTGAGATATTTTATTTTTTACAGTATGCATAAATTGCTAATACACCTAGAACTTTATTAATTCCAAGTTGTCTTTTGTCTCGATGTCTCATAAAGCACACTGAGCTATCTTTGTCTTCATTTTAGTTTTGTGTTTAAATAAACAATATATCATCCCTTCTAGTTGCTCATTGTTGATGGACAGCAGCTCAGAAGCGATCCCGCTACTATAATGGATGAAGTGCAGAAGTTTCTGGGAGTTTCTCCTCATTATAATTATTCAGAAGCCCTAACGTGAGTCCCTTTTTATGTTTTAGTTTGTTTTTTTGTTATCATCTTCTCAGGTCATGAATAATATTAATGCTTCGTGAAAGTTCATAAAAGAAATCAAAGGTCAAGAGCTTTGCACCATGGATGTATTTGGGTAAGATTACATGTTCCCCTGAAACCTATAATTTTCTATGGGTTTTCTTACATTGACTTCAGTGCCCTTAAGATAATATCATGTAACCAAAGGGGGCTTAGGGGAGATTCAATAAACCAGGGCAGTTTTAGGAATCACTTTTGGGTGCAATAAGAATTTAAGAATATAAGAAGAGCCCTGCGGGATCAAATATATAAATCTCACACAATGGCTAACCAGTTACTATGGAGGGCCAACAGTAGACTGGAGGAACTATTATTTCTATATCATCTTCCAAATTTAACATCTGGATGTCTCTGAGACTGTTAAGAGTATTAGTGATATGTTAGCACCATCTACTGGATAGTGGAGGAAGCAGCAAATGAAGAAATCTCATTTGGCCATCAGCCAACGAGTAACAGGGCGAAGTCCGGCCCCAATTTCAAAGGGGATAAAAAGGCCAGGCTTGGAGAGTTATAGCATTTGGGCCATGGGGACGATGGAGCGGTTCTCCCAAAGGAGCAGTTTAAAGTAGAGAAGACGTTAGCCAAGAAGCGCTTCTGCCAAAGAACCACATTTCCTACTGAGCACATTCACCAAGATATAATTTACAACCACAAAAATCCGTAACAGCACCATGTTCTTTCTCTAGGGTAGTATATATCAGATTGCAGTCAAGTTTTCTGAGAAATATGTTTGGCTTTTTTAAAAACTCCAAATCAATGTGTCTTATATTAAATTTCCTACCTTGACTCAAGCATATTAACCTGGGATTACAGTTCTATAAATTTTGTCCCCCTTTTGTAAGTCCAGTAAATTGGCCTAAAATTGGACTAATTTGTATAGTTTAAGCAACTGCTTCCAGTACTGAATCTGTAGCTGTCTGAAGACAGTGAGAATGCATCTAAGTGCGTCTACTTGGAAGTAAGTCCCATTCTATTCCATGGGCTTACTCCCAGGATTGCTGGCCAAGAAACTTCAGGGACGGTGTCCATAATAATTTTGGTTTGTTTCTGTTAATGAAAGCAAGTAGTAGAACCTCATTATTTCTGTTATTATGTTAGTAAACACATGTTTTATGTATCTATATTGGAAGTCTGATGATATTCAGACTACTTGGCAATTAACACATTTGATTAAACACACATTCGATTATTTAAAATGCTAAACTGCATAGAACTCTCCATGTGTAACTAAAAAAAGCCTACACGTGGCTTCCCAACATTTAATGTGTTGATATCAGCTGGCATCCCAGACAAATGCAGTTCAACCTACACAAGACCCCATACATGCCTATAGGGAGTGGTTCAACCTTTTCTTCAGCCACCCTTTTTCTTGCTCCAAATTGCCCCACTCTTCTTCAGCTTTTCTCACTGATTTCAGAATGCAAGGAATATGCATTCGGAATTTCATAGAAATCCTACCGGGCAGGGTGACTTGGAGAGGCAAAACAAAGGGTACAGAGGAGGTTGGGCATGCCTTTCCACTGTTTCTCTGATCTAAATGCCCCTCTGGAAGAAGCTCTTCCACTTTAAAAAGGAATGGCAGGGTTGTGTTAACACTGATCTCCATTTAATGTCCATTATGGAACAGGGAAAGAGAATGGGAAACAAGGACTATGTGGCTTAAATGCCATTGCCTTCAATGGGGTTACACCAGGGATCCTTTTTCTTTTCCTATGACTACAGAATGGTATTTTGAAAAAAATGGATATAACCTAGGACACCTTGGTGATGATAATCATGGGCTTTCCCCAACTATTTTATTATGTTATGATTATATCTAAAATGATGCATTGACGACTCTTGCTTCTTTCCTATTACAATTCTCCTTATGTGCAGATCCTTTGTTTTATGTGCAATGCACCTGTTTACTGACAGGTTGGATAAATCTTGAGCATGATCCAGCCAAAGCTAAGCACTTTCAGGTCCCACACGTTTCAATAAGAGAAATGGACATGCGTGTTTAACACTTCTATTAATATCTCTTGTTTAAATTTGGCTGAATTGTGTCCTTTCCTTTTCCCAGCTTGGATAGAAATGTCTGTGGATTGGTAGGTTATATCGACTATTATTCAGAACTACGATATTTTTATTATTTACTCATTATTTGTTCATTTATTTTATTATATTTCTAGCCTGCCCTCCTCAACCAAAGCCAGGCTATCATAATTTATACTTTTGTAACAATACAGGGCAGAATCCTGTCAAAGGTTAGCTCTTCACTGATATCAGTGGGAGGCTTAAGCCCATTGAAATGAATGGCACACCAAAGTGTTTAATTTTGGCTGGATCTGCAGCATGTCACTAGTCCCTTACATCTGTTTACTGGGATTTTATAAATTCCCAACTAGAAGGTAGAGAGTTTCACCTAATAAACACTTGCTGCCACAGTTGTCACTTTTTCGGAATAGTCTTGTAACATTCACTCCTGCAACACAATTACCAATACCTTTGATTGCTTATTTAATAAGAGGTCTGTTGCTCCTTACTAAAAACTCCCATAGCATTTGTGATGTTTTCAGATATTAGGAGCAGAGGCTGTATAAACTGGATTACTAGACAGTTGTAAAATCCAAATAACCAGATGTTCAACATATAATTAACCGTAAACCTTTTTAAGGTACCCAGATATTCTGTATATAGGGTTGCCAACCTCCAGGTAGTAGCTGGAGATCTCCCACTATTACAACTGATCTCCAGCCGATAGAGATCAGTTCACGTGGAGGAAAAGGCCGCGTTGGCAATCGGACTCTATAGCATTGAAGTCCCTCCCCAAACCCCACCCTCCTCAGACTCCGCCCCAAAAATCTCCAGGTATTTCCCAACCCGGAGCTGGCAGCCCTATCTGTATACCTCTTTCTCTCTGTGTGTGTATGTGCATGTGTGTGTGTGTCCCAACTGCCTCTTTTCTACTGTCATTGACCTTGCAACTGAAAATGTCTCCTCCCTGTTCTGCATCAGACACTCCATTTCATCCAATCAACACCAAGCCTTGACTGGCATTTATTATCCAGTAAAAAACAAGCTTTTTCAATCCCTTCTTCTGTTTCATTTCCTCATTAATCCTTTTATGCTTCTTTCTCCTTCTTATGCATGCTTCTAAGGACATTAAATCCATTTTCAAACCCGACAATATTATCCTTGCCAAAGGATCATGCTCTCACTCTGTAATCCGGTGGGTTATTAAAAGGGTCTAACTTCATGCAACTGATATTTTTGTTTATTTCTTTTAAGGGTTTCCAAATTAGTACTTCTCCTTGGCAAAGTTAAATACATTTCCCTGAAAGCAGATATATTATGAGGATCATAGTTCTGCAGAGGTTATTTCTTTCCTTGTGCACAGCAAACTATATTGCTTCTTCTCTTGGGAAATTACTGAATGCCAGCAAAAGTACTTGGCTATGCAAAAAGGAGATTGGGAACTCCAAGCTAGAAATAAATCTCCTCTCTCTATATCCATTTAATCAATGATTTATGTAATTTTAATTGATGCCACTACTAAGGACAATTTCGGCTGTGAGGATTACATTGTAATAGGTTGTGCCAGGGGGAAAAATCACTTTTTCTCTAAAATGAACTCATATGCGTGTTCATGCAGGTGTATTGCTATTATAAGAATAGGCCCAAGGCAAGACAATATTTGGCAGCTAATTACCTTTACATCCCAACCAATTATACTTTAGCTATCTAAAACATCTGTTGAATGGTAGGGGGAAAATATGAATCTTTTCAATGTTTTATAAATCCCACTGTAACGGATTGAAAACTAAATGTTTAGCTCATTTGTTAATGTGAGTTTTTAAATAGGTTCAAAATGGTTCCATCTTTGATCACATCTTTGCCAGATTACAGATTCAGATGAAGGCTGATTTTGTAGTGGTTAGATTAACAAAGTAGTCCTGAGAAGAGTTACTCCCGTCTAAATCCATTGATTTCAGTGGGCTTAGATTGGAGTAAATTTGCTGTGTAAATGACTCCCAGAGACTGTTGACTGTGTAAATTACTCCCAGACACTGTTGAGTGAGTTTAACATTTCCTCTTAGACCCCTAGGGTTGCCAGATCCCTCTTCACAACCGGCGGGTGATTTTGGGGGCGGAGCCTGAAGAGGGTGGGGTTTGGGGAGGGGAGGGACTTCAATGCCATAGAGTTCAATTGCCAAAGCGGCCATTTTTCTCCAGGTGATCTGATCTCTATCGGCTGGAGATCAGTTGAATTAGCAGATCTCCTGCTACTACCTGGCAGTTGGCAACCCTATAGACCCCCCCCCCCATAAATCTAACAATTTTTTTGTAGGTTTGACCCTCAGAAAGGCTTTTGGTGTCAGCTGCTGGAGGGAGGAAAGACGAAATGCCTGGGGAGAAGCAAAGGCCGAAAGTATCCACCAATGGATCAAGAGGTACCATTTTATTCATGCATTTAACTTTACAACTGAAAACTATATTGGGTACAATCCTAGAGTCTCACTGAAGCAAAAAGTAATTGTTAACAAGTGACCACCAGAATCGCACCTTTGTATGGATCTAATGCCAGTAATTCCTTTTCAATACCTAATTGTTTATCAGAATAATCGATGTAAAAACCATTAGTCAACCCAGAGCTAATGGCCTGCAGCCCTCTGTTTTTCGATTGCATGGGCTGTAATGGAAAGAGCCAAGAATACATGCTAGGAGTTAACCTTGGCTTTGGCATCAACACAGCAAGCACTTTCTGTTCTCCTGCAATGGTGGTTTTTTCCTGTGCTACCATACTGCACTGAAACATCATGGAATGACTCTTGGCCACTTCCCCACCATCCATAGGCATTTCCAGATGGGCATATTGGCTACAGGGGCAGGCCATTTCCCACAAGGATTGGGATTTCCTCCACATGCTGAGCCTCAGGCTTATACTTCAGGTGGAGTCACATCAGATTGGGCAGCCCGGTAGATGCCACCTTGGGTGGCCTTATGTTGGGTGGAAAAGTGGCAAAAATATTTTAAATGAAATAAAAATACATAATGAATTTAAAGGATTTACATAATGGTGTGAATGCATGAACACTGTAATAGTATCCTTTAAGACACTTTCTATAACTTAGATTTTTTTTGCCATGAAATACAAGGGCTGAGATAGTTGTTAACTTTTTTTTCTGACACTACTTTTCTTTGTTTTCCTTGTTGTCAGTCCAGGGCATTCCTTTCAAACTACTACCGAGATCACAATGTAGAACTCTCCAAACTGCTGCACAGACTAGGAGAGCCGTTGCCATCTTGGCTAAGACAAGAGCTTCAGAAAGTGAGATAGCACGGAAGGTGGGAGGAGCCAAAGCTTTCGTGGCCTGTTTCCTTCACTCAAACACCCTGCAATTTCCCAGTCCACTTGCAATTGTCAGTCCAGGATCCCATGAATAATTCTCTCTGAAAAGAAAAGGAGAAAGAAAAGGCTCCCAAAGAGGGAAAATGTTATCTATGCACGCGCTGACTATTATTAGTATCAGCCTTTTGGTCAGCTTCTGGGAAAAGATATGGAGCTATGGCAATATTCTTTATCAAGTCTGGGGCTCATGCATACTCTGTTTACCCGAATGTCCCAGAAACTGAATGTATGATCGATAGTTTTCATCATATGTGACAAATTACAGTCTGTCAAGACACAAGGAAAGGATGGAACCATCTCTCAGTGGATTGTGAGGTTTGTAATTTCCTTGACAACTGCAATTTTAGTCCGTTTCCTTATCTACTTTTCCTTTGTTATTTGGGGGCTCGTTTTACAGACAGCTGAATATGATCACTCAAATGGGGGGGGGGACTACATTCTCCAAGGGTCTGTCTTTTGTAGATATGTTTGCTTGTTGTTCTTTTTATTCTTCCATTTTAATTATGTACTTTTGTTGGAAAGGCGCAGTACATGGAGCTTCTCCTAGCCCCCTCAGACAGCTCTCCTTGGCCTGATCACAGTTTTCAGTGTTGTTGTTTTTTAAGTTTCATAATTACAAGAAGAAGCGTTGTTGTCAGGTGTCCCTTAAGTGATCATTTCTAGCTACCATGTTATTGCCACTAGATGGAAGTCACTTCAAATTGTTCCACATGGGTGTCTGTTACCTTAAAGTGAATGGATCATGTATATAGTTTGTGTATGGTAAAAGGTAAAGGTCCCCTGTGCGAGCACCGGGTCATTCCTGACCCATGGGGTGACGTCAAATCCTGACGTTTCCTAGGCAGACTTTGTTTACAGGGTGGTTTGCCAGGGCCTTCCCCAGTCATCTTTTCTTTACCCCCAGCAAGCTGGGTACTCATTTCACCGACCTTGGAAGGCTGAGTCAACCTTGAGCCGGCTACCTGAAACCAACTTCTGTTGGGATCAAACTCAGGTCGTGAGCAGAGCTTTTGACTGCAGTACTGCAGCTTACCACTCTGCTCCACGGGGCTATGGACCAAGTGATTATCACCACACAACTACCTTTTCCCCCTTTTGTTTCTATTAAAAATGGTCTAATACATTATGTGGCAAGCAGCTCACTACATGGCAGGAATCATTCAGGACATCCACCTGTGCATTGCAGTCCGACACTCTTAACATTACCAGCATGGTCCCTTTTCCACTATCCCTCATTCCTGTCCCAGCATTGTTAGACCTTTTGTTCCTATTAATTTCCATTTCTTTGTTTTTTTCTCCTAAAATTTAATACTGTACAATCATGCCAGCTTATTTACCAGTCCTCACCAACAGGCGTTTCATGGTACCAGCACCTCTCCCGCCCAAATGAAGATATGTATGAGTTAAGCTGAGTTTTATTAAATGGCTGATCTGCATCGTCAAACTATTCTCAGTAAAGTGCAGGCTGCAAGTAAGGCAGCATTGTTTATCCTTGTCTTTACATAAAACAGTGCCAAGGGGTGCCAACCACTCTCCCCACAAATGCTGCTCAAGCAACTAAGGGTTTAGTTGATGATGATCAGTACTGAGTTTCTTCCCTGATTCACCTAGAATCAGAGAGTTGGAAGGGGTCTTACAGGCCACCTAGTCCAACCCCCTGCTCAATGCAGGATCAGCCTAGAGTATCCCTGACAAGTGTTTGTCTAGCTGCTGATTGAAGACTGCCAGTGAGGGGGAGCTCACCACCTCCCTAGGCAGCAGATTCAACTGTTGAACTACTCTCATTGTAATAAAAACTTCCTGATATCCTGACAGTACCTTTCTGCCTGTAATTTAAACCCATTATAGTGAGTCCTATCCTCTGCTGCCAAAAGGAACAGCTTCCTGCCCTCCTCTAAGTGGCAGCCCTTCAAATACTTAAAGAGAGCAATCCTGACCACCCTCAACCTCCTCTTCTCCAGACTGAACATTCCCAAGTCCCTCAGCCTTTTCTCATAGGATCTAATCTCCAGGTTCCTGATCATCCTCATTGCTCTCCTCTGCACTCGCTCCATTCTATGTACAACCTTTTTGAAGTGAGACCTCCAGAACTGCACAAAGTAATCCAGGTGCAGCCTGACCAATGCAGTGTACATCAGGACTATGACATCTTGTGATGTGGATGTTATGCCTCTGTTGATACACCTCAAGATCACATTAGCCCTTTTTGCTGCTGCATCATGCTTAGCTTATGGTCATGTTTAGCTTATGGTCCACTGGTACCCCAAGGTTTTGTTAACACACACTGCTACCCAGAACTGTATCCCCCATCCAGTATGTGTGTTTCTCATTTTTGTTGCCCAGATGTAGAACTTTGCACTCGTCCTTGCTGAATTGCATCTCGTTCACTTGTGCTCATTTCCCCAGTATGTTCAGATCTAGTTGAATTCTATCTCTATCTTCTGGTGCGTTCGCTGCTCCTCCCAATTTGGTGTCATCTGCAAATTTAATGAGTAGTCCCTCCACCCCCTCATCCAGATAATTTATAAACATATTGAAAAGTACCGGGGACCAGAACCGAGCAACAAGCAAGCATATCTGTTGACCATTCTGTGTCTAGTCACTTTGCCTTCTAGAAGGCAAATATTCAGCATAGTTTCAGGAGGGTAGCTGTGTAGAAGAGTAGAAGAGCTAGATTCCAGTAGAAGAGCTAGATTCAAGTCCAGTAGCCCCTGGTTTGTACCAGGGTTTGTGAATGAGAAATCTTAATCAACTGTTTGTCATAATGTCTCATACAGATCTCATAAAAGTGTAAGCCAACAAGTTCGAGTGTGTCAGACCTTTAGCCCAGCAAGCCTACATGCTGACATCTTAATTCTGACCATTTTAGACTCATACATTTTTACTGTGCATAAAATTTTCAGATTAAATTCATTCAGTCCTGTGGATAGGTATTCGTTTTATGATTATAAACATCAGTGAAAAGCTTCCATAAAATTTTCTCTTGTGTTGATTTTGCAGATCAAGTCAAGACAAGTCATTTTAGCCACAGGCCATTGCAAAGAGTACGCCAACCCTGCCTGGTAATGGCATGGAAGCGAAACAAATAGATTTCATAACAAAACATTAAGCCAGGGACTTGCCTATTGACAGCTACCTTTTTCAGCATTTTTACCCAGTTAGGGATGCCAGCCTCCAGATGGGACCTGGGGATACCCCAGAATTACAGCTCGTCTCCAGACTACACAGATCAGTTCTGCTAGAGAAAATAGGGGCTCTGGAGGGTGGACTCTATGGCACTGTACCCCACTGAGGTCCCTGTCCTCTTCAGGCTCCATCTGCAAATCTCCAGGAGTCTCCCTACCTGGATCTGGAAACCCTACCCCCATCCCCCGCCAGTTGGTGTAGTGGTTGTAGTGGTTAAGAGCGGTGATTTGGAGCGGTGGAGTTTGATCTGGAGAGCCGGGTCGGTTTCCCCATTCCTACACATGAAGCCAGCTGGGTGACCTTGGGCTAGTCACAGCTCTCTTAGAACACTCTCAGCCCCACCTACCTCACAGGGTGTCTGTTGTGGGGAGAAGAAGGGAAGGTGATTGTAAGCCGGTTTGATTCTCCCTTAAGTGGTAGAGAAAGTCGAAATATAAAAACCAACTCTTCTTCTTCTTCGGTGGCCAGGAGCAACCTGGCAACTCTAAATCCAGTTGCTTTTAGTTGTCCCTGCAAAACCACGTGGCAAATAAATTTCCACTAGGTGAAAAATTTCCACTAGGTGAAAAACTTAAAAACATGAAGTTGTCAATCTATTTGTACCCAAGTGAAAATCTGCCAGACATGGATCGTTTAGTGTTGCACTTGCTTCATATTGTCCATTGTTCCTTTCAAATCAATATCACATTGCTGAAGGACTTGATGTTCCTGTTGTAAACTGAGATTTGCTATGTGTTTGCTATGTGTAATACTACCGAAAGGTAAAATAATAGTTTTGTTTTCATGTAATGTTCCTTTTGCCTCTAACTTCATGTGTCAGTACATATTTCCTCACATTCCCAGGGTTGTTAAGGAGTAGCCTTTGTGCTCGGAGTGTAATTGATTTGATGGACAATTATTCAGTTATGTTTTTGACATCACTTGTGACTAGTTCTGAATAAGAAGACCTCTCCCCTCACCCCCTTTATTTACTGAATCCCTTTTCAGGTGTTATATTTCTGGCACTCTAATCCCACATACCAGGAGAGCACATTATGCACGATAATCTCAAAACATGCCACTCAAACATGTATTTTGCAGCTTCAGTACATGCAAAAGCATACCCCCCCAAGATCCTGTTTTCGATTAGCGTGTTTTGAAGCTGCAGAATACAAGCATTGCCCTTTTCAGACAAAATGGTCATAGTGAGATGACTGTGTAAAGCATGCACTCCCCGCTCACAGAATCAGATTCAGAGTGCCAGAAAAAAACATTAATGCTTGAAAAAGAGCTTTTGTGCTCCTAGAAGTGCCACAGCCCCATATTCAGTTGCTCCAACTTGAGACACACATATCACACAACAAAACCTACCTGTTCTTTTAAGCTTTCCCAAATGCTTTCAGACAGTTTCACAGCTTCTTGTGTGGTTTCTTAGGCTTCCTATTGTTTTTCCTAACACTTATCACCATTTTAGCACATTTGCAGTGCAATCCTGAACAGAGTTCAGTGGACTTAAAAAGGTAACTCTGTTTAGGATTGCACTGGTAATTACCTATGCAAATGTTGTAAAGGGGCTGTAGGGAACTTTTGTCTTGGGGATATACATACCACGGAGCCATTCTCCAGGGAACTCTTGTAAGGAAAGAGGGGGCAGAAAGAATCTAGAGAAATCAGAATGGTGGAGAAGGAAAACATAAACAAGAAACATCATTTCTGGCAGCCCACATAATAGAATTTAAAATTTAAACACACATGCACACATTTTCTAAACCTGTCTAGTGGCTAGTATATGACATATCAAATCTGAATACCCTCTAATGTAAATAAAAGTTTAAATGCATAATGGACACCATGACCAAATTCGCATGTTTCAGTTGGAAGGATTGATTTATGTCTGAGTAGTTGGCTTGACCATTATTTTACAGGGGGGTAGCCCCTCCATTTCAAAACTCCCTCCCCTCTGATTATTGGCAGAAAATATCTGTTATGTAAACTGAATACATCATGAAAGTTAGGTTATGATCAGATTACCCCCCCCCAAAAAAAAATTATAAGCACAAACATTATTTTACCTACATAGATCTGATAGGGCTTATGGTGGTCTCCCACCATGGGGGGTGGGCGGGAATTTGTGCTCTGTTTTTTTCTGGACTCGATTACTGTCATGTTACTTGAAAACAAAACTGCCAGAAGCGAATAAGTTTTCTGTCTCCCTGCTCTACCTCCACACCATAGAAGGCATGACAGTTAAACTAGTTGAAAGATAATGTGAAATTGTAATGTGGGTTTTCCATGAAAGGAAATAATGATGTACAAAGAAAATTGTTGTTGTTTTAATTTTATTTTGCTTCTCTCATCTAGCGCATCCTTTCCATTCAATTTCTGAATTATGGACCCAAAGACTGGATGCCCCCTGTCACTACCGCATCTGCAACAGCAAACAAAGAGTCACAAGTGACCCAGGATCTTGCATCTACAGTGTTCGAAGGACTGGATTTTTTATATATAGGAAAAAAATAATCACACATCCCCCAACTGCAGAGTACTTCAATATAGATATTGATGCTAACTTCCTTGAAAAAGGATTGTTTTCTACCTGACCATTGGACATCTCGTTTGTCTGGTTATATATTTGATGCTGGAACTAAAGGGGACACAACTTTCAATCTCTCTAAAGTATTTTTAGTTTTTTGTTTGTTTGGGAGACAAAATATACACCATAATTTTCTTCTCACTTCTACTGAATAAATACTGCTGCTGCTATATTATGTATATGGACTCCTGTTGTTTTCTTAGGATTGCTAGCTTTCTCATATGTACCATGAGATTTTTTAAACATTTCTCTTTTCTATATCTTACTCCTATATATCAAGCTGTTCATAACATGGTTTCTCTTGTCCTTTATGTCTCTTTACTTGGCCTCTCAGTGCCACATGTTCAACTGTGTGCAGGTTATAAAGATTCATGCTCAATGAGAAGGCTTCAATGTGACTTATACTCCATGCTCTGCTTCACCCTTTGTCACTGAGCCATTGTGCAGAGAATGTTAATGTTAGCAATACCGCAGTATCAAAGGGCTTTATCCTGATGATTTGATCAAAGGGGGAATATTTGGGGCCTTTGCCAACTAATACTGCCAATTCTAATTCAATGTCAAACAGGCAATGTAGAAAGAATGAGTGGATGTAGTCTGGCCAGGGCTGGGGGAACCAGGGATAACTGCAGATCTGTTCTTCATTCTCTTTGTCTTAAAGGCTTGACAATGTAGGTTCCAGCATACAAGAAGAGAGAAGCGCTTAGCCTGAATCCACCAGGATTTGCAGTTGACTAATCGCAAGGTAAAGTTTTTGGGGGAGAAACCCTATTTCTATTTCACTTTGGAGAATGCTGATTCATAGGGTCGCCATGAGTCGGAAGCGACTTGACAACACACACATTTCACTTTGAGACAGTCCAGACTAGGGTTGCCAGGTCCCTCTTTGCAACCGGTGGGAGGTTTTTGGAGCCTGAGGAGGGCGGGGTTTGGGGAGGGGAGGGTCTTCAATGCCATAGACCCCAATTGCCAAAGTGGCCGTTTTCTCCAGGTGAACTGATCTCTATCGGCTGGAGATCAGTTGTAATAGCAGGAGATCTCCAGCTAGTACCTGGAGGTTAAGCAACCAAAATAAACACCACTGCACTGATACCACAGGTAAGGAAGAAAAGTGCAGGAATTGCTGGAATTACTGAGATATAATGGACAACACACAAGTGTGACAAAGTGTATCAAAGTGTATCAAGTGTACACATTAACATATAACAAACACACCATATAATACAAAACTTTTTCAAAGTCCAAGATACAAAATGCTAGTTTAAGAGCCAAGCATCAAGGAATTCTTCATATAGAAGTTGCTAGGAAGATGATCGTTTCTGTATTCTTCATCAGTTCCATTTAGTTCAAGTTTCTCTTATATGCACATAAGGTTATCCAATTTAAATACAGTCTCTTTCTCAAACTGCTAGGAGATCAAGCTGTGTATGGTCTTTCAAATTAAGGTTCCAATACAGGATACAACATTGTCAATACACAGTACCGGTGGGAACAGTTGAAATGTTGAATTTGTACAATCTGTGTATTGACAATGTTGTATCCTGTACAGCTTCCATGCATATTGTATCCTGTTCAGCTTCCATGCATGTTACCTTCACTGGGTGCATAGTGGCATCAGGGTCACAAATGTCCTGGGTTTGGAAAGCATGATTGCTAATCCTCGCTCACATGACTGGCACTGTTAGGTTCACACGGTGCCTGCACAACCACCACTGGAGAAGCTTGTGTTGCCGGCCTGTTCACATCCCCATATGTCAAAGAGTGAATTCCTTATTTTTATTCTGATGCCCTGACCTCGATAGGCCAGGCTATCCCAGTCTCATCAGAACTCAGAAGCTGAGCAGGGTCGGCCCTGGTTAGTACTTGGATGGGAGACCACCAAGGAAGTCCAAAGGCACACAATGGCAAATTACCTCTGAACATCTTGCCTTGAAAACCTCATGGGGTTGCCATGTCAGCTGTGACTTGATGGTAAAAAAAAAAATACCTTTGATAGGACTATGGCTACAAGAAACGATCCTCACAGTTTGGATTTCTAGAAAGCCAATAAGCAATTGTCCCTATCTTAAATAGAAGCATTTTAAGAAGGTGTGGAGAGTCATCTTTTGGGATGCCATTCTCAAAATATAGTCCTCTCTCTCTGAAAAGAGTGCAGGCATGAAACTGTGGAAACGGAGCTGCAGTGTAACAGCCTACAGCATTTTGACACAGCCTCTTTCTCTATCCCTAAATTTCTCGTCGCTATTGGAACACCGTTAACAGTTACGTTCCTTTCAGTTTTCTATCTCTCCCCCTCTTCCCCATGAACTTGTGGAAATGTCAAAAACACAGAGAGTAAATCTGCCACCACTGAAGAGTCATTCTTTGCATTCCTGTGACCTTTTTCTCTTCTTCTATAAAAGATTCTATATAGTCGCATAAAGTATTATTGCTATTATTAGCCATGACAAATGGAACGTTGACCATTTGCACCTCGGCCTTCCCTCTTCCTTAAGGCGGTTCGCATGTCAGGTCCTTCAGGAAGCTGCAATCAGTTGGGCACACAGCTGCTATTTTTACTGTGTACTTAAAAGCAAAACAGCAAGGCACTAACAAGTGGAAACGACTTCAGTTATCCCGATAAGCTTGTAACTATTTCTTCCAGACAGTTATTGTCACACTAAGGGGTGGGAGGAGAGAGATTGTATGCCTAGCCTTTAATGATAAGATGTTAAGACCTGCATGAACAGGGGGAAAAACTCAGTCATATCAGCTTGGTCCACCAAAGAAAGACAAACTTTACTACATACCATAGGAGTTCAGAAAAGAATTTGGCCTCTGGAGACCAGCAGCTTAGCCTACCTTCTACGGTTGGCTGACTAAGATAGCAACACATTACCACATGGCATGGTTGTTTCTAGGAATGGGGTCCTGAAGCACATAATAGGAGAGCAAAAGAAACAGTGGTTTCTTTGGTGTATTTTGGATCCAAAATAGGGGCAGCCATTTCACATTGAAAACTAACCATGGGGTTGTAGATCTATGCAATTGAAGATCCTGGTAGCTATAACGCCATTTGGGAATATGGATGGGGGAACTGAGATGGTGACATTCCAGTTAGAAACATAGCGGGCTCCTTGAGGGACTATACCACACCAGAATACATGGGAGATCAGATGTTTCAGATCACTCACAAAATAAATCCTTTCTGATTACGTAAGACTAACAAGTGTATCAGTGGGGTTGCCAGGTCCCTCTTTGCAACCGGTGGGAGGTTTTGGGGGCAGAGCCTGAGGAGGGCAGGGTTTGGGGAGGGATTTCGATGCCATTGAGTGCAATTGCCAAAGCGGCCATTTTCTCCAGGTAAACTGAATGCTGTCGGCTGGAGATCCGTTGCAATAGTGGGAGATCTCCAGCTAGTACCTGGAGGTTGGCAACCCTCCGTATCAGGGAGAAGCCTTCTTGGTTTTCCCTGCCATGCTAGCTTGGTATTGACTAGGGGAATCTTTCAAGCAATTGATCCCCCACATGTGTATCAGAGGTAAAACAGACAGTACTATATGTCCTTGATGAGAGTTCAAATTAATTCAAAGAGCCAATGTATTGTGTGTGTGTGTTTTAATAGCGAAGTCAATCTCAGTCAGATTTTTGAGAGATTTTTGCTGAGCTGAATCAATCTTGGATTGCAGTTATAGGATCAGATTTGAATTCACCATATCCTGAAAAGTCTTCCTAAAATAGGTTGTCTCAGCTTGCACTGACTTGTAAACTGGACAGACAGGCAGTGTATTCACAAGTTAAAAAGGTAAAGGTCCCCTGTGCAAGCACCGGGTCATTCCTGACCCATGGGGTGATTTCACATCTTTGTTTATGGGGTGGTTTGCCAGTGCCTTCCCCAGTCATCTTCCTTTTACCCCCAGCAAGCTGGGTACTCATTTTACCAACCTCGGAAGGATGGAAGGCTGAGTCAACCTTGAGCCGGCTACCTGAAACCAACTTCCATTGGGATCAAACTCAGGTCGTGAGCAGAGCTTGGACTGCAGTACTGCAGATTACCACTCTGCGCCATGGGGCTCCTAATTCACAAGTTACTTTGCCAAAATCCCATGAAAAGTCCATTCAATTTAACTTTAGCATGTGAGGATGTGTAATAGAAGTTAGATTGAGTATATAACTGAAGCAAACATAACAGGAAGGCCTTGATTTGCGAACAATGGTGCTAAATCCACATCAAAATTCACCATGTCCACCATCACTGCTAGGCTCATCTTTGTTGGATTTACTTTCACCAAACACCTGAGATTTTAAGACAAAAGAAATCCTGACTGTTCAAGGTTTTCAAATGTGCGTGATATATGCATTCTGTATTCCTGACCATAACTCCAGACAAGATGTTGGTTGTTTGTGGCAGGTTAATTTATTCGATGTAAAGATAGGTCTCTTAGAAAGTAAGCACCATGAATCATCCCTGCCTTGAGACAAATATGATGTCCGTAAGACGTCACAATGATTAGATCAGCAATACTGTTTTTTGGATATTTTCTTTGGTTTAATAAAATCCGAAAGGGTTGGACATTATGCCTATTTTTCAACAGTTACCCTGATCCAGTGATTTGCTATAGGATAGAGGCATTCATGCTCACACTCATTGCTGCTCAATCCCATGCCATGTTAAAGGTCACTCCCCACCCCCTTCTCATTAACAAAGGCAAAAGCTTGCCCACAGGTGTGCTCCATGTATGCAACTGTATCGTACCTGGTGTTTTGGATCAGGGAGTTGTTGCTGGCAGGAGATAATTCTATTCCTAACTAATAATGAAAAACAGTGGTTTTATTTCACCACTGTCACAGCTAATAATTAACAGGTAATAACTTGGCAGCTAATAATTCAACCCAAGAGGAACACTTTTGCAAAATAAATAAAAGCAAAATAAATAAATAAATAAAGCAATACTTTGATGATAGACAACATGTCCAAAGGTTCTCTGTTCCTCAACTAGAGTTGCTTGAAGCATAGCAAATCAACAGGATGTCAAGTCACTGTCTACTCATGGTGAGCTCAGCAAGGGGCTTTCAAGGCAAGTGAAAAACAGATGGTTTGGCATTGCCTTCCTTTGCAGAGTCTTCTTTGGTGATCTCCCTTCCAAGTATAAACCCTGCTTAGCTTCTGAGATCTGATAAGATCGGGCTATAGCATGCCGCCTTCCCTCCTGGGATCAACAGGATATCACATTTTTAAATGAATAACAAATTTTGGAATATTAATGCGTTGCCGGTTAGTCTATTCAATATAGAACAGAACTTTTGACAATAAAATATTGAAAAGGGTAAAAAGCAGAGTCTGCTCTTGTTATTTATTTTGTCCCTCGCTGTTCTCCCTAACAGAGACCCAAAGTGGCTTACTGTTCTCACCAGTGCAATGAATGCACAATGCCAGAGGTTGGATCATTCCAGAAACCATACACCCAGCATCAGATTGTAGGTTAGATTCAACCATATTTTATGCTGGTGAATAAAGAAGGTGAAGTCACTTTAACCACCAAAAAGAGTATTCTGGGTATCATGTATGGATTGCCAACCTCCAAGTGGGGCCTGGAGGTGTCCCATAATTATGACTGATCTTCAGACTATAGAGATCAGTTCCCTTGAAGAAACTGGCTGCTTTGGAGGGTGGAGTCTATGGCATTATATCCTGCTGAGGTCCCGTCTTTCCCCAGGTTGCACCCCCATATTTCCCAGCCCTGAAGTTGTCAACCCTATGGGACCTGCATAGACAAAAGCCATGTAGGTTGGGAGGTATAGTGAGGTAACCAGTTGAGATTGTGTGAAAATGCTGGCTGGGTCCAACCCTGCATGTGTAGTTCCAGATCCAGCTAGGAATGTACATGCATAACTCTGCGACTCCACATATGTGCCCTAGCCAGATGCAAATGTTCATTTGCAATTGAATGGCCTGCTTTTAACATGCAACAGCATAGCACAGAGTTGGCTACGGAGATACAAAGAGAGATTGCAGGATAATGTACAGAACAAGCCTATATATTGTATATTGTATCTGGGTGAACTGCTCAATTTCGCATAGGGTTGCCAAGTCCTTCTTCGCCACCAGTGGGAGGTTTTTGGAGTGGAGCCTGAGGAAGGTGGGGTTTGGGGAGGAAAGGGACTTCAATGCCATAGGGTCCAATTCCCTAAGCGGCCATTTTCTCCAGGTGAACTGATTTCTATCGACCAGAGATCAGTTGTAATAGCAGGAGATCTCCAGCTACCACCTGGAGGTTAGCAACATGGATTGTGAATACAGTGAAAGCTGTAATGGTGCAATCCTTTTTCAAGCAGGTATCACAAATGCTGTGCTGTAGCAGTCTGCAAGGCTGCAAACAACCTTTCCTATTCCTGACACAAAGGGACATCTACAATTACAAGTTTAAAAACCAAAAGCCCAGTGCAAATGGAGGTGTAACACAGCTTTTGTGTGTGTGTGGAAGGCTAGCTTTATTTAGGACAGATCTCCTGGGAATCTTAGCACACCATCAAGCAATACCGATGGAATTATTTGTGTCAGCTTTCACTAGGTTAGAACAAAATTTTTACCTCCCATGATCCCCGAGGCTCTAGTTTTAAAGGTTAAAAATAAGATTCACTAGATGCAAAATTCTCCCGTGTGTCAACCTTAATTTTAGCAGTTTAGTTGCACTGCCTGAATTTTTAATTAACCGGAGGGCAGGGATGGAAAGTGGAATGAAAGAAACGGGGAGGGAAAGTGTTTTTATAATTCGGTTGACACTTAATTAAATGCAGAAATCAAAGAGTCCTTGTTGTACAAAACCTATTATAGGCCTGAAGTTAAGATTTGTGCTCAAATCTCTGCTATACCTGCTTCATAAAGTGGGGAGGGGGTCCCGTTGTTAATAACAAAGCAGAAAAAAATGGCTGCTGGTTATTTTCAGTCAGACGAATCTAGATGCTTACACTGCAGCAAATTCTCTCTCTAGTCACCCTCTTTGCTCCTTATATGTGTTTTTGTTTTCAGATCTGGACAATCAATAGTTGGGATTCATAGATTGGGATTATTTATATTCTCCTGTCAAGAATATTAGTGGCGACTGGAAAAGAATACTTTGAGAGGGTAATGTAGCATTGCCAATTCCTGATGAAATCACATCGTCATGAGAGAACAATGCACAGTTATCTTACATTCTTGTTGGATTGTTGAATGATGCCTATTTAAAAAAATAAAATTGTTCTTTACATGATGCAGAAAACAGGGAGAGATTTTCTTTCAATGCTTGCAGTAAATTCCCTTAAGGGAAAAAAATAGTGAATCTAGAAATGCTGCCTAATGTTTAGTAGCTATTTTCTTCTTCACTAACACAGATTTCTTTCCATTTCACTGACACATATGAAAAGTTGCTGCTTGGGTTGATATAGATTTATTTATGAATCCTCTGAGCAAAGTCTATGGGCTACTTTATCCATTTCAGAATCAACCCACTGAGCGGATATGTAAAAGCAGGCCAAAATGAGTAACAGGCCATGGTGATGCTGAAGGAATAAGGAATAGTAGTAAACTCTACACTAGAAGAAAAACAAAAGATAATGTACTAACAAGTAACAAGAGTAATGGCCTGGCAATTTTTGAAAACATGACTTGTCTCTAGTGCATATGCCCTCTGTATATGTGAGAACTTTAATTGCCATACTTCTAAATATACATGTTTGGTTCAGAAATAAGGCATCTGACCTCTGTAACAGTGTCCGAGTGTTATGACGTAAAATTCTTTCAGTTGGTTTATTTTAGAGGGATGAGAGAGGAATAGCTAGTGAAAGGGAATAGGTGTGAGCATGTGTATACGAGGGAGAAACTCAAAGTGGTTATGGGGAGAGCAATCAGTGGTGATTCACCCAGTCTTCATCATTAAGCTAAATCTCCACCTACATGTACAGGCTCTAACAGTAATGATTTGGCCTTCCACAGAGCCTAATGACATTTTGATAGACTGCCTTCCTTCAGTTAGGGAGCTATCCTGAGATCTGATAGCACAGTTGACAGGGCTCACTAAGGACTGCCTCACAGTTATTTAAACACTGAGGCCCTTGTCTTGCTAAACAGTGATTAATTGGAAACCTGCTCACATAGACTCAGGGACTGTTGATAGAGCAGGTAGTCTGGGGCCCACGACACAGCACATTGCTCACTGTCACAGCATAATGGCAAGGTTATTTATGCTGATTCATCCTTCCTTTTCTTCGAAATGGAAAGCATATGGCAAGATTTCAAGGAAAGGTATTGAAGGGAATAAAGTGAAGGTATTAACAATATCAAAATAATAAGATTTTTTTTTTTTAAAGTAAGTCAAACACCTTCAGAGGTGAAGGACATCACATTTACACTTAGGCCAGAAGAGTGTAGCAGTAATATGGAGAGCATTGCTTGTGACACAGAAGGTACTTTCTAACACCTGCCACACATGATGCTCAAATAACATTGTCATTGTGGATATTTTCAGTGCCCAAAAGAAGACCTTCCCAGAATTAACACTGCAATTCTATGCCTGTTTATTCCAAAGCAAGCCCCAATGTATTCAATGAAGTTTACTTCCAGGTAAGTATTTTTAAGATTGCAGCCTCTGTAGGATTGCCAGCTCCGGGTTGGGAAATACTTGGAGATTTTGGAGGTGGAGTCTGAGGAGGGCATGGTTTCAGGAGAGGAGGGACTTCAGTGAGGTATAATGCCATAGAGTTCACCTTCCAAAGCAGCCATTTTCTCCAGGTAAACTGATCTCTGTTACCTGGAGGTCAGTTGTAACAGCGGGAGTTGACCAGCCACCACCTGGAGGTTGGCAACCCTAAGCCTAAGTGAGCTATAGTACAGTCCCATGCAGAGCTATTCCAGTCTACGCATATCAGTTTCAGTTGGGTTAGACTAAATTAACTCTGTGCATGCTGGCATGGATAGTGTCCTAAAAGGGGGGTACTTTTTATACCCTTCCCCATAGCACATGTTTAGCTTGGCATCAGATGATGCTGTAGCTCTGCGGGTTTCCAAATGTGGCATACCTATTTATGTATCTAGGGCTCATTGAAGTCTGTGCTGGGCTCTGGAAAGTTTATGGACAGATAGTTCTGCCTAGGAGCCATTGATTGGTGCCTCATTATTATATGGCTCTAATTGCTGTCAAAAAAAGATGGATATCAAAATTTAATGTACAGCTTTATTTGTAACTGGCTGACACAACCGTTGTAGAGAAATGTGGTTCACTGGGTGTGAAATTGTAGACTGTCATAAAATCATCATAGGTTTGAGAATGAAAGTGGAGGTTTCCACACTCGTAGCTGCAGAAGTGAAATGGAATCACTTGCCATTGGTCAGAAAATAGATCAGTTGCTTTATTATCTAGATTACATGGTACATTTGGGGATCATTCCAGATGGATAGTTGGGGTAGTCTGTAGGAGTAAAGTAAGATCCGCATCTAGTGGCACCTTAAAGATTAACAACATTGACTACAACAGAAGTGTCAGAGATCACTTCCTAAGATGCATGAAGTATTCATCCATGAGGCAGATGCATTTATATTAAAAGTGATGAACCATAAAAAGGCAGGGGAATCTATCTAACGGATGTGTGCTGTGTGCTTCTTCTGAGGAACAGAGTTCTGACTTACAAAAGCTTGTTTGGGAATAGCAGAAGTCTTGGGGTATGTGTCTTTGGCACTGCTGAAATGTGCTACGGTGCTTCAGATTCTGGTTAATGAGCTGGTGGAGCCAAGTATCTCCAGGCATTCTCAAAAGTTCCATGTAACCTGGGATAAGAAATCTGTTTCTGCTGCTCTATTTCTAGAGTGAAAGTTCCACTCATTTCTAAGTGTGTTGAAGGGTCTTCTGCAACAGTTAACATGGAGATCACATAATGTTTTAAATAAAGCCCTTAAAGTTCAGTCCCTGATGCTGGGTGGATTTTAATGACAGCTAAGAATGTTTTCCATAGAGCCACTTGTTCAACATCAATATTATTCAATTCGTTCTGGACTATGATGAACCCATCCATAATCTAGCATGCTTCCAACATGTTCTAGGGCATTTTCTGCCATGGATACAGTTGCTAATTAACTGATAGATTTTATATAGACAGTCTGCAGTCCTAATTACAGTGACACGAATGGGTAATGAGCCATCATTGCATTCTGTGGTATGACAATGGCTTTTGCTTAACTCTACTCTGAAGTTATTTGAACAATGTAAAAAATTGGTTATTTCTTTTTTTAATTAAAAAAACTAAATAACTTATAAAGATTAATAACAAATAATTTTCTGGTGTGGTAGCTTATAGTACTCTTTCCTTTAGACAACAAAGAGGACATCCCATTGGCCTCTGGAAAGATGTAAGTTATGGTAGGCAGAATCTTTTCTCTGAAACTAAAAGCCAGCAAAAGGCAACTTTGTTTTCATCAAGTCATAATTTATGCAAGGTCTCAAACTCTGTTTGTAACACTACTTTTCAAATATGCAGCTTGGGGTAAAAAAATGAAATAAAGTCATTTCACAAGCTCCGAAAATAAAGCATACTGGCAGACAAGCTATGTTAATTGTACTTCAGGTCACAGCACCGCTTGTGCTCTCTTAGAAACTCTAAGTAGTGTTATCTAGACTGACAAGGTGTGAGGTGAAGCTGCATTCTATACATTGTTTTTCATCTCAGTAGCTTCAGTCTTACCTCAGTCTTACCTTTGATAAGGTACTTACTTGTATCCAAGTTTAAACCCTTAAAAATTAATGATTTTTTTCTCTCAGATAAAACATATGTTTTTTGTAAATCACTGGTATGAAAATAGGAATCAGATTGGGTTTTGTCTTTTTATACTAAAGACTTCTTGGAAGTCGGGCTTTTCTGGGAGGTCATTGTTATGGCTGAGCATAAACTGAAAGCAGAAGGTAAAAAATAGACACTTGTTTCAGCCCTTCAATTCTGAGTGAAGGAACTGAAACCTGAGGGCCTTGAAAGGCCCCTTATGCACTGTACTAATTCATGTGATTAATGTAACACCATCACTAATGAAAACCTTAGGAATAGGGTTGTGCATAACGATATACCTGAACCGAAAATAAACCTGAACTTAGCTGTTTTGGCAATATTCAGGTTTCGGGTAGACCGAATACCAAAACTTGGGAATCTGCCCGAAGGCAAATAGATGATTCCAGAAAAAGCTGAATAGATATTCGGCTTTTTTGGGTTTCGGCTATTCGCCTTTGCTCAGATGCACAGCTCTGTGCTTTCTCCCATTTTTCTATCTTTGACTGGCTTTGTTAAGGCCCCATAGTAGGGGCCATTTTGAGAAAGGGGTCATGTAATCAGAACCAACTTGGTCTGACAACCATTCAGTGGGTTGATTTGCAATTATGCATCAAGCATAAGGGTTATTTAAAAGACGGGGCTCACCCAGTCCCATCTGGAGGGATATACTCTCCAACTAAAAAACACCAGCTTCTACAGCAGCTGACCACCAGGCTTCTGAAGAAGACTCCTCACTCACATGGATCAGCAATCTTCTTCACAAAAAGCTGCCTTGGTCATGACTTCGGATGGCTCCGATATCACCCCCCCCCCGAAAACCTGCTCTCAAACTGAAGGATGCCCTGAGTAGAGGCTTCGTTTCCCTGCACTGTGACCATCTCTTGAAATCAGATTTTTGATGACTATAATAAAGGACTGTTCACAGGATGTCATTTGTCACCAAAAGAAATGTTTTCCATGCCTTATTTTTCTTGCATTTAAGCCGCTTTCATCAGTTTGGAAGCTAATTTACAAGGACATCACCCCAGATACAAAGGGAGCCCCCGGACTTTGAGGCACCAACCTGCCAATCAGTTCTTTCCACCAGTCCTCGGCAACGCTGAACTTCTGAACCTGAAAACCGATAGACAGCTCAGCTCGCAAATGCCTAGAGGATGGGATTGACCCCTTTGCGAGCCCATAAAATTGGACCCCCTGTCCCAACATTCACCAAACTCCTGTGTCCATCTAAGGAGAGTCCTTTGCAGCTATGCTCCAAATTTGGTGCCTCTACCTCCAAAAAAGTCCCACAGGAGCTTTGAAAAAAATCCCCATAGACTATAATGGACCTGAATTTTTTCAGTAAACCCGGAAATAAAGGCAAAATACCCCTTTACCAGTATGGGTATTCAGCTTATTTTGGGTTTACTGAAAAAAATCAAGCCCAATAAACCCAAACCCAAAATGTAACATTTTTGTTTTGTTTTGCACAACCTTACTTAGGAGAGATCAAGAACCTGGAAATTATCTCTCAGGTCAGAAGAATGCTGTGTATCCAACCAACTTCTAAAATCCCAACAGAATGTTTTCAAACATTCCAGAGCACAGCAACTCACAAAAGCAATTGAGCTCTGCTGAGGCCAGCAAATTACCATCTGGCATTTTCTTTGCTGAAGTGGAAGTGTAATGAAGTTGATTACAGGTGTGTATTTGTAGGGGAGAAGGGATGTCAGTAGACTCATCGCACTGCTTAGCCAGTGGGGATGGTCATTAAACCTACTATAATTTCCCTTTCACTTTACCTTATTCATGCATATGTCACCTTCTGTCAAGATATCCAAGGTGGTGTGTAATTCTAAATTTAAAACAGAAACAGTTTTCTCAGATAACAGTTTATCTTCTCCTTTACCTAGGTCTTGCCTTTCCCAGAGGGCACAGGCCTTTCAATATCTCCAGGGAAGATGGGAGAAGGCTGCCTGAACTAGTTTCTCTCAGGCCCTTGGTAGTTCCTTCAGGAACCGATGGTGTGACTTCCCTGGCCAAGGCTTATTTTGTCATCCCCTCCAGACATCCCCTCCAGACACATCTTATCTTGTAAGGTACTGGACACCATTAGGGATCTTAACACAAAGACCATTAACAAAACAATTGTAATAATGCAAAATATAGGAGTGTAATAAATACTCACTGGGTAACAACCGGTGTATAAGCTAGGTGACCATGAGAGCTATGCCCTGCCTTGAATGTGTTGTCTGTGTGAGGGAGAAAAACAAAGTTCTGGTGTCTGCTGAAGAGAGTTCTCAGCCCTATAGGCTTGCCAAATCTTGAAGTAAAATATACTAGTACCTGAATAGGAACCAGGACAGGGCTGGATACGAGGGCTTGTACATGCCTGGGGAGGAGTGCATGGCTGGAAGCGGGGTCCTCAGAAAACTCCATTCATCTCAGGGGGTTTGCTTCAGCAGGAGGGGCAGATTCCATGTTACACCCAAAACAAATACTAGCATGTTTGGATGGTTCAGAAATAGAGATCAATCTTTTTCTGACAGTCTCAGATGCAACATGATTTGATAGTCTCTTACCACACTGAAAGTTATACAGCAAACACATTAGAGACAGAAGCATAATTTACGAGAGTATATCAAAGCATCAGTCTCTGGGCAGATGAGGATCAATATACTTTAAAAGTGTTTCTTATTGATCTGCAGAATCAGTGTACCTTTTGCTCTGGCATCAGCACTGTACGCATAGTTCCAGAGCAATGTATACCAGGGGAGGTGGGCGGGGGGAGGAGAAAAGCACAGCCAGTTCTGCTATATTGATTAAGTAGATAAAAGGTCATTTTGGAAGATTTATTTCCAGATCTTCCAGAAGCCTGCAGCTCAACAATTTGCCAAGATAACCTATATATAGGTTTGGTATTTTAGGGGGAGGACAAAGTGTGGGAACAAACAGCCCAGCTTAATATAGCAGGATGAATGTGAGCATGGCTATTTTGTTTTCTAAAGGTTTCCTCTCTCTCTTTTTTTTTTCCAGAGGAGCAATCTGCCACATTTGGCTCTGAAATAAATTTTCTGCTCCACAAAAAGTACGATGACAGCTCAGCATTGAAGCACTGTATTGAGCTCCATGAACACTGATGTTAGAAAAGATGCAATACAAACTGACTTAGGCTGTTCAAAGAACCTGGGGCGGTGGACTGGGTCAGTGCCGGACTTACGTATAAGTGCCGGATTTACGTATAAGCTAAACAAGCTATAGCTTAGGACACCACTCTCTTGGGGGGCCCCCAAAACATTTAAAGGAAATAATAATTATTTCACTATTAATATACTTCTTAATTGTATTTCAGTTCAACAATTACTTTGATAAAATACATATTTTGTTATGTGCAAATGGCTTTAGATACCTATTAGGTCCATAAATTACCATATAGCATATATTCAAAAAACAGCGACAATTTGTTGTTTACAAAGGACAGCTGGACATATAAAGGGCCCCATTACCTTCAATTGCTTAGGGCCTCATCAAACCTAAATCCGGCCCTGTTACTGGCCATGTAACGTGCAGGGAAAGTTCCTGGTGGGCCTCTGCTCTGGAGGGCTGCTGGCAACCAGGAGCAAGCAGAGTCAAGCCCCAGAAACTCTGCCAGGACTAGAGGGGCCCTTCCACTCAGACCTGGCCAGTGACACCAGAGACGATTGTCAGCTTACCTGCTGCCTCCTCCTGCACTGTTGCAAAGTGATAACAGTACAGGAGGGTGCAACGGGTAGGTATAACACTCACTGTTGACACTGCTGGCCGAGACTGAGCTGAGTGGCCACTGCTGCACTGGTTTGAGAATAGGGTTGCCAACCTCCAGGTGGCGGCTGGAGATCTCCCGCTATTACAACACATCTCCAGACGATAGAGATCAGTTCACCTGGAGAAAATGGCCGCTTTGGCAATTGGACTCTATGGCACTGAAGTCCCTCCCCTCTCCAAACCCTGCCCTCCTCAGGCTCCGCCCCAAAAATCTCCAGGTATTTCCCAACCTGGAGCTGGCAACCCTATTTGGAGAGCCAGCATGGTGTAGAGGTTAAGAGTGGTGGACTTGAATCTGAAGAACCGGGTTTGATTCCCTGCTCCTCCACATGTGAATCTACTCAAATGTCACAGTTGCTAGAGGTCCAGTGTAGGGTTGCCAGCCAGCAGCTGGCAACTGGTGGTAGTCCGGGGTGGGATGCATGAGGGGTGCTGTTTGGTGACGGCATGACATCAGTTCCAGGGAAAACCTGAAGTGACCTCAGTCTGCTCTAGGAATTGCTGGAAACTCTGTGGTAAGTGATGTCATACCATTGCACAATGGCAATTTTTAAACGCTATTTTCCCCCACCAGCTGCAGGAGTGGTATCAGGAAACAGGAGCCGAGAGTGGGGGATCTCCTGCCCTTGGTGAGAATTTGGCAAGCCTGGTTGAGTGTTAAGTTTCATTTTTGTTTGTTTGTTCAAAGCAAATGCAACTCTCAGAAACCAACAATAATTCTGAAAGCTGAAGCTTGTGCAATAAATATGGTTTACTCTACTGTCCTTGGCACTGCAAACAGCAACAGAAAGGCCTACGTACCTTTCTGCATGGGGTCTGCTCTATCATGAGGTTTGCTGGAAGTCAGCCAATTGCATGCCAGCTTCCCCACCTCCCCTTGACTGCCACCCCCAACCAGGATCCAGAGGACATCCTCCTCCTCACCTCTCAAGGCCTCTTTAAAAACAGCACAGCAAAACACACAAGCCAGTTCTCAAACTCTCAGCAGAGTCATTTTTATAAGAGTTTGTCCACTGTCTCCAGTTCCCCTGGAGAAAATGGCTGCTCAAACCATTCTTACTCTAAATAACAGCTAATGTAACATAGTACTTAAGATTTGAAGCTGGAAAGTCCCAGGTTTGATTCTCTGTCATGAATTCATGAGGTAGCAAGCCATGTTTCTTAGCTGCCTTCTCCCCTTTTGTTATATCTGTCAAGTGCATGTTTATTTGTTTAAAATACGTGTAGCCTATCACTCAACCTACAAGGCAGTTTAGAATACACTAAACGGATTAAACAAGATTACCCAAAAAAAAAAAAAAAAAAAAAAAACTACCAGAAACAGCAGCAAAAACAGAGACAATGTAATGAAACACTTAAAAATCACACTGGATTAAAAAAAAGGTCGCAAATAAAAAGATCAAGACAGACATAAAGTTGGGAAACTTTTAAAATCCTAAAAGCCAGCATTAAACCAGGACATGCCTATTAAAAAAGCGATAGTATAAAAGCAGGACAATCTGACAATAGCAATGAATAAAACGGGAGGGAATGTAAAAGGCCTGGGAGGATAAAAAAAAACTTTTTGACGGATCGCAGGTGGATTTCTGTAGGAAGGGGTTTCCAGAGTTCAGGCACCACTGCAGAAAAAGCTCTGTCTTTGGTTCTTTTTCACCTAGTGTGAGAAAATATGGGGGTGCACCGAGAAGGAACTCTAACACAAATCCCTAATACTGCAAAAGGTACCGCATTCCAATAAGCAATGCTCCAAAGTTTCTATCTGTAAAGAAGAATAGTTACAAAGACTATCAGAGTATGGGGTCCTTTGCATTCAACTTTGCATTACTTGAGAAGGGATAGAGTTTAATCTTGCAAGCATAAATGCTCTCCTCTATCGAGGAACAGTTTAAAAAAAATCTAAATATGGCAAGGGTACCTTTGGGTAACACAACCTTAAGTATAAAGAGGAGCATACCCTACAGGCTGTTTTCGTGGTGCTGATAAAGTCCAAGATATACAGACTTATTTACCACAGAGTGCACTGCTAATCTTCCCAATATCTCCAACTCACTACTCTTAAAACCCAGTAGTTTGAATCTGGTCTCCATTGATTTCCTCCATGGGGTGGCATGGGAGTCAGATTGTAATAGATTGATGCACCCATTAGCTTCTCTGGCAAAAAAAAATTTCCGCCAAAGCTCGAAGGCTTTGCCCACGCTTCCAGAGATTGTAAGCCTAATTCCATCCTTAAAGAGACATTAGCCATGCAATGTGGCATCCCTGTGGTCTTCACAAAAATAATGACAAACGGTAATCTAGCATCTCTCTACAGGCTTCGATCCACAGGCTCTGTGGAGAAGCTGCCCACCTATTTTTGCATTAAAAACTAAAATAGCTGCAGGGACAGACTGGCCACCTTTGCTGTAAAAATGTATCATGGCCTTTGTAAAAATGTATCATGGCCTATTGTGAGCAGTCTTAAGTTGGGCCCTCCAGGCCAAATTAGCTAAGTTGGAAGTAAATTCTTTAATAGAGTAACTTGCTCTAATGTTTCCCATTAACTTGCCAATTATGCTTCTTTGGGTGATTAGATTTAGAGAATACCATCACCTTAGATTTCCCTTGGTTGATTGTCAACCCATTCCAATATTCTGAAAAAAAACCTTCAACAGTTGACAGAGGCCCACAGGAGATGTACAGCGAATGAGTCTGTGTGTATAAAGTGCCTTCAAGTCGCAGCCGACTTATGGCGACCCCTTTTGGGGTTTTCATGGCAAGAGACTAACAGAGGTGGTTTGCCAGTACCTTCCTTTGCACAGCAACCCTGGTATTCCTTGGTGGTCTCCCATCCAAATACTAACCAGGGCTGACCCTGGTTAGCTTCTGAGATCTGACGAGATCAGGCTAGCCTGGTCCATCCAGGTCAGGGCATTCGAATGGGTCTAATAACCTCCAATAAATGGCAATTTAGGGTTAGGAGTTGGGGGAGAACCTCACAACGGCCTGGTTAACCATATAGCTGACAAAAACCTACAGGACGTCCCTCTAGTTTCTCCTATCTGTCTAGATGCAAGTAGAAAGGGAGAGAGATTCTCAATAATGCATCAATGTGTGCTTTGCCGGGAAGCAAACACAAAGAGCAATGCAAAGCATCCAGCCCACTTTCCACTACAATGTCTGTGCCATGTTTTCTCTATCTTACAGTAGTAGGCTTCCCAGAAATTTCTGAATCTTTTTGTTCTCGCAGTGCAAAGGGAAGATATGGAGTCAATAAGAGGAAGCAAGCAGCTACACAGGGGGATTGTGAGAGGCAAGACAGTCCTGTTATTTTTCTCTCTCTAAAACCATAGACAAAGGATCAAATTTATTTATTTATTTACATAATTTATATTCTACTCTCTACCTTTACAAGGGCAATCAAGGCAGCTAACAATTTAAAACATACATAATAAAAGCACATTTAAAACCACTAAAATCAATCCCCCCAAACATACATCATTAAAATATTTTTAAAATGAATTTCAAAACAGAGTTAAAATACACACAAAACAGTTAAAATACAAACAAAACATAAAAACTTTGGTTAGGAAGGAGAGATTGTTGAGGGAATGCCAAACAAAACAAAAAATTTTCCATCCACTGGCAGAAGACAGTAACAGAAAGGGACAGATAAATCTCCCTAGGTAAATAGTGCCAGAACTTTGGTGTCATGACTGAGAAGGCCTTCTCCAGGTTGCCACCCACCTGAACACCTGAAGCAAGGCCTCCGAAGATGACCATCATGGTCATCTTCAAATTCTATTGGAAATGAAAGGATGCTATCAAACATTAACAAGACAGTAATCCTTTGGACATTTACTTGAGTGTAAGTCCCAGCTAGGGTTGCCAAGAACCCCCTGGCAACCAGCAGGAGAGGGGAGGGGCTCTTACCAGGTGCAAAATCAAGCCGAGGCCTTGATACCATCAGCGCATTGATGTCATTTCCGGAAGTGATGTCATCACGTCAAGTAATGAAAGTCACATTCTCCTATGCTCAGGTAGATATAAGAAGCTGCCATGGTCTTTCTCTGATGAATGCTAGAAGCAACCTAGGAATCACTTTCTCCTAATTCCCCTCTCCCTTCATTACTCCTCCACTTTAAGACTGTGTGGCCTTTGCCATAGACCTTTGCTGTTTATATAGGAGCTGCTAACCATTCGAATAGTTTTCATTCCCTTCTGTAGTATTCACTAGGGTTGCCAACCTCCAGGTACTAGCGGGACATCTCCTGCTATTACAACAGCTCTCCAACCAATAGAGATCAGTTCACCTGGAGAAAATGGCTGCTTTGGCAATTGGACTCTATGGCATTGAAGTCCCTCCCCTCCTTAACCCCACCTTCCTCAGGCTCCACTCCAAAAACCTCTCGCCAATGGCAAAGAGGGACCTGGCATCCCTAAGTATTCACCCTTATTTAGATGATTATGATGATAACCTCCTCCTCCTCCTCCTCCTTCTTCTTAAGAACATAAGAACATAAGGACTTCTTCTTCTTCTGCATCTGCAATTTCTTCAGGGATGGCCGCATCTTGGGATCGGATATAAGAAAGCTGTAGACTTGTACTAATGGGCTCCAAACATTATGGACTGGGAAAGCTGGGGGGAAATTGCATTTCACATCCCGTGGAACTGATGTATGTGAGGTCATGAAGAAACATTTTACCAAGGTTCTCTTGGTTGAGGACTTTGAGGCTATTCTATCTGCCCCCTGCATTCTTAGAATGCAGCACATCTTGCTTGCTTGAGCCACAATTCCCACGCTTGAGCACACTTCACAATGGACCACAAGCAAGGATCTATGCATTCACATTCACTATAGTAATCTTTCTCCTCCCCAAAGCATCAGTTTTGGAGAAGGGTGAAAGAAAATGTTGAGCTCAGTCTTCACTCCCTATGCAAGTGATTGGTGCTCTCAAAAAATGGCAATGCTTCTGTGGACTCAATACAACCTGAATCACTATGCACAGCCCTGTGTTTTGGGTACAGGGTTTCTATCCCATTCAGCAAGCACTGAACATGATTAATCAAGAGGATCTTTACCTAGAAACCTGTTCCTGCAAATGGATTTGTACACACACACAGGGATGCAGATATGAATTAGAGATGTGGAATCTCTGGTAAAGATCTTAAGAGTTCAGAAAAATGCATGTGTTCTGCTTTTCTGTCACTGCAGATACACACACATTGAGTCATTTTCTGACCACCTGCTTGCTTTTTTTTGTAAAGTACAAGTGACAAACTGTTCCATCTATGATTGCCTGTCTTTCATTTTCTATTTGAAATCCTTGACTAAGAAGAGATAAATATATGTATATGCAGACTGCACTGTGCAGATTTGGAAGAAACGGTAAATTACAGCTCAGCTTTGCTAGGAGATTTTAAAGAAGTTGTAGATTAATTCTGACTTCCAGCCTTAAATATCTCAAGCGGCTCCATTTATGCCCGTAACACTCTGGGGAGCTAATGCTGTTCCACAACAGTTTAGCACCTTTTGTCAACATAGTATGTCTCCTGGAGTTTGGTCTCAAAATCAGAAGTGTTATTTTGGTCTTTCACACAAACGGCAGTCCACTTATTTTCCTTGAAATAATTTTACAATCTCCCTGAGGAGGAAGAAACTCCAACAGTGAGCCGTCTCTATAAATTATTTATCAATCCTTACAAAAATAAATTAAATCCAGAGGGTAAACATTCTTTGGTGAAATTGTGATGTATGTATAGACATGAATTAATAATGCTTAGCATTTAAAAACATTTACAGCATCAAAGGGTAATGCAAATATTAAGTATTCAGTCTCCCCACTGTCTTTTACAGAAGCTTTTAAAGGCTCTATGACACTTAACTATGTTTTCTGAACTGGGGAAAAGAAATCCTGACTCCAGATTACACCAAAAATCCTTCCACACTTTGGAGGTTTGTAAAGTTTATAGCTGTGTCTTCGTCATTCACAGGAGAACCTTGTCGGGTAAGGAAGCAATGGCCCCAGACTTACCGAGGGCCACATTTGCAGCCCAGGGCTGGGAGCATGGAGGGGTAAGGCTGTTGAGCCAGCCCTGCACTGGTGGCATGGCTCCTTGCTCTTTTGGGGGCAGGAGAGGGTGGAAGTGTTGGCCGGTCCTGATGAGAAGGGTCATCGTCTGGGTCTGCCCCGCCTTAGTTAGCTGGGCAGCCACATATGTCTCGCCCTCTCTGGTCTCGAGCTCTCCCTCACACCCACCCTTTGCATTTGGGTTGTTACGGGTGGTGTTCTGGATTATCCTTTGTTGCCCTTAGGCACGTCATCAGAAAGAGGGCAGGAAGGGATGAGCTGGTGCTTGGCTCTCATGGCCCTTGCTTACGTGCCCAGGGTAGTACTGATCACCCCTTTGGGGTAAGGAAGGAATTTTCCTCTGGACCAGATTGGCTAGGGATCCTGGAGGTTTTTTTGCCTTCCTCTGGGCATAGTTCAGGGGTCACTGGGAAGTAGTTGTAAATTATCTGCTTTGTCCAGGGGGTTGGACTAGGCGACTCTGGAGGTCCCTGCTACATCCATGTTTCTATGTTTCAATGCTCTACATTTTTGTCCCAGCTTAATTGGCGGTTTGGGCAGTTTCCCACTGGTTTCAATGGAAGACCTGCTCCCCCTTCTGGGGTCTGTATGTTCATGGTTTCCCATCCTAATTGGAATCCCTCGG
The DNA here is from genome assembly GCF_029931775.1 of Euleptes europaea. Taxonomy (NCBI): domain Eukaryota; kingdom Metazoa; phylum Chordata; class Lepidosauria; order Squamata; family Sphaerodactylidae; genus Euleptes; species Euleptes europaea. Next base: position 29,063,629 of record NC_079320.1, on the reverse strand, counting down.
GGGGGGGGTGTTATAGCACTCCTCTAGGACACCCGCAGTTCCAACTCTCAAAGAGATAGAATAGCAGGATCCCCCTTGTTGAGGCAATAATAGGCAACCATGTTTAACATTAAAGTTTATGGGAGAATTGATAGGAAAGATTCCAAACACATAGTGACACAGACAGTAGGTGCAGTGGCACTGCAGCCACTTAAGTTGAAGGACAGTAGCATGAAGAACAGGTAGACTGACAAGGCAAGGACAGAAGGCACAATCTGAGCAGGCAGGTAGCAGGAGAATTTGTTTGGATGGAAGATAAGGTTTGAAGCAGGGGAACACAGACTGCAAGGGGAAATTTGACACAGGCTTTGGAAGGAAGGCAGAAGGCAAGTTCTTACCCCATATCCTTCACCATTAGAATTCCTCACATATATGTAACCCTAGCAGCTACAGCTTGCAGTAAGTCAAGAAAGCCCAGACCTCTCCCTGCTCCCTAGGGTTGCCAGGTCCCTCTTGGCAACCAGTGGGAGGGTTTTTTTAGGGTGGAGCCTGAGGAGGGTGGGGTTTGGGGAGGGACTTCAATGCCATAGAGTCCAATTGCCAAAGTGGCCATTTTCTCCAGGTGAACTGATATCTATCAGCTGGAGATCAGCTGTAATAGCAGGAGATCTCCAACTAGTACCTGGAGGTTGGCAATCCTACCTCTCCCCTTAAAGAACATTGCTTATACCCTTATTAGGAAAGTATTGGCTGCCTTATAAAACAAGTATAGTCATTGAAATGCAAGACTGTAATAACAAATGAAAGAGAACAAAATGAAAGAAAATCATGGCTGGTTTTTGTTATAGGCTGTTTAGCTAGGGATTTTGTTTCATTTTCATATTAATTGCGATAATTACAAAACACCTCAGTTTCATAATTATTGTAATTAATAATGAAAAATACACACGTCTAATAAACAGCCCTGAAGAAACTTGGGAGAAGATCCATGTGTAAGAATCCAGCAATATCTGCTTCTAATCCCAGTTCATCAACTTCAGAAAAACGACCATACATCTTAGTTGTAGAAACACTTTTTTGCTTTACGCAGAAATGCCACTGAATTACTGTAATGTTTATTATTGGCCATCATCAACACATTGTGAGAGCCAGTGGTGGAGTGGTTAAGCGTGTCAAATTAGTGTTTGGAAGACCCAGGTTTGAATCCCTACTTGTGCCATGAAAGCTCATGGGGTGACCTTGGGCCAGTCACTCTCTCTCAAACTAACCTACCTCACAGGGTTGTTGTGAAGATAAAATGGAGAAGATAATGATGTAAGCCTCTTTGGGTTCCCATAGAGGAGAGAGGTGGGGTATAAATGAATTAAATAAATAACAACTATTCACAAGTTCTTAGCAAATTACTCAGTATTAATACAATACACAACATATGTAGCGGCTGCAATGGTGCAGATCCACAGCTTCATTGAAGTTTTGCTGTCCACAATATGTTGGACTCCATTCTTCCACCTTATTCTCATTCTGGAATAAAAGTTAGTCTTTAAGATGCCCTTGGACATCTTTTAATGCTGCTACAATAAATTGCTACCCCTCTGCAATTCTCTCTCCCAACAGCCCCCACTCTGAGTCTTTGCTCATGCTCAGTAGCTGCGTTCAGATGAATAAATCTTGGTTTGCTTATGAAGAGAAGCCAGCATGTTCTCAGACACACAAAGTTCTTCCCTCCTTTCCTTGCATGCTGCTGGGAAATTGAAGAGTTCCTGGTTCAGAACTAAGCACAATTTGTCACGAAATCAGTATTGGGCAAAACGACCAACTGATTTTTTTCTCTTCTTTGCCCAGAAAACAAAATCTTAAACCAGGATTGTAAACTGTTTTTCAGAATCCTGATTTGTACACCACAATGATTCTTCCAATTAGGATATCACAACAAACTGAAGTTAGTTACAAATCAGAAACTCTTTAATGTCTCAGCTGTGTACAAGGAGACAAAGGATGCATGACCTTGAGGACTTCCAACCAGTTCCCATCACAAACTGAGGTTTGTTATTAGCAACTGAATTCAGAAAGCATATGTAATTGAGGCAGAAAAATACATCTAAAGTGAAATAGAAGACAAATCTAGTTGCCACTGAAATTTCGTTTGGCTACCAATTATTTATTTCATATATATACAACTCTTCTTACAAGGACTTCAGGGGGCTTTATTTTCTCTTTCCCCTTTTCATCCATACAACAATACTGTGAGGTAGGCTAGACTGAGAGAGAATGGTTGGCCAAGGTCACCCAATGAGTTTTTTATGGGGAGTAAGGATTTGAAGAACAGCCCCATGGCGCAGAGTGGTAAGCTGCAGTACTGCAGTCCAAGCTCTGCTCACAACCTGAATTCGATCCCAACGGAAGTTGGTTTCAGGTAGCGGGCTCAAGGTGGACTCAGCCTTCCATCCTTCCAGGGTCGGTAAAATGAGCACCCAGCTTGCTGGGAGTAAAGGGATTTTAAGGATTTGAACCTGTGTTTGCCCAGACGTAGTCCAACACTGTAACCACTGTACCACCCTGGCTAATGAAAGGCACTATCTCAGCTACTTTGATACCCTGGACATCTCTACTCCGATTAGGCTACTATCATGCACTGAACAAGGAGTTGCCTTGAATGAAAACTGGTTCACTGTGTTGACTGGGATTTGCTGAATGACACATATTTTACCAGCTCATTTCCAATCTCATTTCCAGAAACAATTTAAGCTGCTGTTTTTGATCTATAAAGTGGTAAAGAGTTCAGACTCAGAGTATCTGAAGGACTACTTTCTCTCACATGATCCTGCCTGCTCTTAAAGTCATCTTCTGATGTCCTGCTGTGAGGCTTCCTGAGATTAGGTGGATGGTAAGCAGTGGCAAGCCATTCTCTTTGTTGGCACTCCATTTGAGGAACACCTATAGAAACACTGAAGAGGCACCCAATCTGCTTTCCTGTAGGTGCAATGCCAAGAGAGTTTTATTCTCATAGGGCAAGATTTAAGTCCAGTAGCACCTTAAAGCCCATCAAGATTTCCAGATTTGACTTTCAGAAACTTATACCCTGAAAATCTGATCTTTAAGATGCTACTGGACTGGAGTCTTGCACTTCTACTGTCGATCAACATGGCTACCCACCTGAAACTATTATTCTCACAGGCATATGAGGATTGATATGATCTTTAATTACCCTTTCCTGTTTATTGCCCCTGACTTTTGGGCAGTTGTTTTGTTTTTGTTTTTAACTGTGTGTGCTGGTTTTAAGCTCAATAGTGGTGAGCTGCTTTGAGTGTTGTTGGTTTTTTTTAAGGTGAAAGCCAGTATAGAAAAGTCTTAAACAAATAAATAAAATGTTGGGATCTCTTTTTCTTGGCAACCAATCAGACAGCCATTCAAAAACTATTTCCATGATCCCAGCGCACAAAACAAAAATGGAACAAATGCGTTCATTAAGTGCAAGGCATGTGTTTTTCAAATCAAGCTCAGGGGCTCCTATGAAGAGCAATTGTTTATGAAAATGAAGTCAGGGGGTTATAGTAATGCATTGTTCATTCCTTATGAAATTCCCAATACACGAGAGCCATAAAATGGGGAACATATTTTAATAGCATAGCAAATATTCATGATCTTCTCTTAACTGGCGAACTACAAGTTTTTTAATGGACCCTAACAGACTTCTGGAGGGCTACAGATTTATCTAAATGCTCATTAACCATCAACTAATAAAATGAGAAGAGCTTGCTTTGTAATTATTGCCATGGCATTTGCCATTATTAGTGTGTCCCTGCTGTTTGGCAAGAAAAACAAAACCCGGGGAGGTTACAGCAACCAATATATTTATGTTGGAAAGTTTTGCCTAGAGAATTCTAGGCCACCAATCTGAAATGAAATTCAATTTATTATTGAAAATAAAGCTTTACAACCAAACTTCCTAATGATTTTCATTAATACAAACAGAATGCATTTGACATTATGTGTTTTTGTAAGCATCACAATGAAAACTACTGTTATCCACAGATATTGTAACATCATCTAAACACTGGCAACAATAAATTAAACACATTTCTCCCAAACATGGATTCTATGATCTGCTTCCCCAGTCCAATTCACCTCCTCCCTGGGCAGCTGTTTGATCTTTTTAAAATCCCCACAGGAGATCTAGTTGGAGATCTCTTTGCATTCTGTCTTGTTTGGTCCTTAGCCGAAGGTATAATTTGATATTTTCAGAGCTGTATGGTCCACAACTTCCCAATACATTTCCTCAGTACCAGCATTTTCAACACTTGTCTGTTCAAGTATGTTTAATACTTCCCTGCCCTCTACTGACCAGGGCAAGGAAATTCTGAACATGACTTCACATCATGAAGAACTCTTGTGGGGAAAGTAATCTACAACCATAACAGTTCATTTCTAAAGAGAATTACTCCAGTCTAAACCCATTCATTTCAGTGGGATTACATTGGAGTAACTCTCCTTCGGAATGCACTGTAAGTCACCTTTTATAAACATGGAGACACTCAAAATCTGTACTTTGAAGTTTTGCAGCTTCTTATGTTCTCATAAAGGTCTCACCGGAAGTTGGTTTATACTGAGTCAAGCCTTTGGCCTACCAAGATAGTATGGTTACTTTGACTAGCAGAGGCTGTCCAGGATCTCAGGTGGGTCTTTTACATCACCTGATCCTTTTAACTGGAAGAGTTGGGGATTAAATTTGGGACCTTCTGCATGTAAAGCAGATGCTCTACCTCTGAGCCAAAGCCCCTGCTGTCACTTGGGTAGACAACCATGGATTAGATTATTGAATGATAGACACTTTTTTGGGTGAATAAGCTACTAGAAAAAAAGTAATAAAAATGTCTCTATCAAAAATAGAAGCAAAATCATGCTTTTATAGACCAATGAGGGTGTGATTTGAGATTACCTGGAAATAAAATAGGAGCAGCTTAAACAGACAGTGTTTTTTTTTTCTTCTGTCAAGTCACAACCATTTTATGGCAACTCCATAGGGCTTTCAAGGCAAGAGACGATTTCAAGGCTATTTGCCATTGCCTGGTTCTGCGTAGTGACCCTGGTATCCTTAGTGGTCTTCCATCCAAACACTAACCGAGGCTGACCCTGTTTAGCAGCCAAGAACTGACAAGATTGGGCTAACGTGGGCTATCCTGGTCAGGGCAGGTGTTATTTGGTGCTGGGGTAAGGTAAAACAAAGAGAATTTATGGATCTGTCATCCAGATAAAGAAATATGTGAACATCAATTCAGATTTGTGACTAAGATGCTGCAAAATTAGAACCTTCTGAAAGCAAGTTTTGAAACTTATTTCCAGAGTGATTAGATATGCCCTTTTACAAATCCAAGCATAGAGCATGCAAAAGGAGTTTCTAAAAAAAAAAAACCTGTATTGAAAAGTTACAGGGGCCATGCCTTTTGCAAGATTAGGGCTACAATAACAAAATTGTTATTGCTCTCAGCTTTGACGGTGCTAAGAACCTTGACTCCTCAACAGATGATGAGCACTGTCTACTCTCAGAACATTCGTTCTATTTGATGGAGGGAATACTGTATAAACCATGCAACCCCTCACAATTAGGGTTGCCAACCTCCAGGTAATAGCTGGAGATCTCCTGCTATTACAACTGATCTCCAGCCAATAGAGATCAGTTCACCTGGAGAAAATGGCCGCTTTGGTAATTGGATTCTATGACACTGAAGTCCCTCCCATCCCCAAATCCCGCCCTCCTCAGGCTCTGCCTCAAAAACCTCCCACCAGTGGCAAAGAGGGATTTAGCAACCCTACTCATGATAATGATTTCCAGACTGGATCACTGAACAACACAGATGGTCTTCAAGTACATTAATGTTTATTCATACCCATATTAGCAAAACTATCAATCCTAACTGTCCAGAGCTTTCTTTCAAATGAGGATAATGTCCATGAGGTTAAGACTCAGCAGTGGAACCTGCAGGCCCAGTATAATAATCTGTGATATTGTCTGTATGTGTTTTGCCTCTTGGTGAAAGCAGGGTAAGGGAAGCTTAGCACCATTTAGCACCATCCTGAAGTTTCGATTATCTTTGGCCTTCAGGAAGCAGCCTGCTGAAAAAAAGATCAGGTGGAGCCACCCTTCTTGGCAGCAGCTATGAAATCTCTAGTCCCACTTTTTTTCTTTCTGACAATGATCAGGCAGAAATTCAAAAGTGACTCTTAGAACAAAGTCAGCCTTTGTGGCACATGTCAAAGGATTGTTATTATGGTTTTGATCCTGAACGCTCACTAGATCAAAGGAGAGGTTCCTTCAGCCCATACAATAGCTTGCAATTTGAGACATCAAGGCCTGTGATAATGCCATATCATGAAGAAACACTGTGATTCCCCCTCCTCTTTTTTGCCATGTTGAATTCTGATTTTCTGTATTAATTCCCTCCATAGCAATGGTCCTCACTAAGCAGATAAAAGAAAGTATTGTGAAGGCTACAAAAGTTCTTCATCATGTTCATGTTTTCGAAAATCTCCATTCTCTTTCTAGAGGAAAATTGGCATGGCCACATATTCTTTGATATATAGTGAAAAGAAACTAAAATGAAAATCATTCCAGAGGATGATGGTTCTGCAGAGAGAACTGTGAAAAGTCAGAATATGTGAGTTGCACCATGTTTTGTTTTTAATCTTAGGCCATCTTATTTATTTTAGAATATGTATGCCACCTTTCCAAAGCTCAAAGTTGTGCACAAAACTCATAAAGCTTTTTATAATCAATTTTTAAAAATCACTAAAAAAATAAAGCACAGTACAATCAATGCAGGTTTGACTCCCCCTGCCCCCTGCCCCAATCCACAAGATGCAACAGCCATGTTAATCAAATGCCTGACAGACTATCTGACATCCCTTATGCAAGGCCTGGAGGGATAAAGTTTTCCAAATATTGGTTCTTGTAGGTTATCCGGGCTGTGTAACCATGGTCTTGGAATTTTCTTTCCTGACGTTTCACCAGCAACTGTGGCAGGCATCTTCAGAGTAGTAACACTGAAGGACAGTGTCTCTCAGTGTCAAGTGTGACCGTGAAAGCCTTCGACAATATTTTCCAAATATCTTCAGGAAAATGGTTCCAAAGCAGAGAGTGATACTGCCAATTAAAAGGCCCATTTTTTGTCACCATGTCTCTCACATTTTTGAATGGGGATGCCACCAATAAGACTTGTTCTCCAAATCTTAATTGTGCTTGTACATTGAAAGGTGGCTTTTCAAGTATGGTGCTGAAAGTGTGTTGTACTGGTTGAAGTAATGGGCTAGACTTGGGTAAGTCCAGGTTCAAATCGTTGTTTCCCTTGAAAAAACACAATGGCTGACCTTAGGCCAGTCATTCTCTCTCAGCCTAACTTACCTCACAGGACTGCTGTGAGGAAAAATTGAGGAGGGTAAAACTATGTACACTGCTCTGCACTCTGAAGGGTGGTATATAAATGCAATAAAATAAATATGGGTCTAAGATTGTGAAGACCTATTAACTATTTGACTCCTGGGATGCCCAGTTAGCTAGTTATTTCTAGATATTATTGGCAGCAAAAATAAGAAAAATCTGCACAGTCCCATGAGGCTTTTGTCTATGTGGATCCCATGATTCCCAGCATAGCCTTTTGAGTGGTCAAAGGAGATGCTTTCTCTGTTTTTCACCAGTGTAAAAGGTTGTTAGATCCTACCCAGTTTGCTGAAGGTCTATTGCAGTTATAAACTAGTCTTTGGATCCTGAATAACAAGGGAATGACTAAAAGTGCCCTTTTCAGGGTTTTTATTCAGTAACTAGTTAGTTGAACACCTGGTTACTAACAGTACAGTCCTAAACAGAATTGCTTCCTTCTAAGCCCATTGACTAGAAGGGTGTAACTCTGTTTAGGATGGCACTGTAAATACCAGTTCTCTTTCTGATATGGAAGCACGTTTTTTTCATTTTGACACATCACATCAGGGGTTAATGTGTTAGTGATACCCAAGTATCATTATATTACAAATATATATGGGAAATTTATCCTACAGAATTCATTAGTGATAAGAACCAAGGAATATATGATAACCTATCACACATCACCTTCTTTTAGAAATGTCACATTTATTTGCCTTGAGATTTAAAAAATCATAAATATCTTGGATGTTGGCTGTCACCCAAAAAAGATATCCTTTGTTAGGTCAGATTCCATTTAAGAGTACTGTATTTTTATGTGAGTTTTGTTATTCCCAGTTATCCTGAAAATACACTGAAAGCTCCCAAGTCCCTAGCATTTGACTAAAGGAGACATTTGTTCTACATAGCTATGTTTGTAAGGGAAGACAACAAGGTATTAAGAGTACAGGTGATTTAGGTATTACAAATGGAATTCTTAAGTGAATGTAATACAAAGGATTTGCTGGTAGAAAGCATAGCTGTTTTGTATGAATTGTCACTGAGAAAACAAAGCAGTCATCTTCATATCTTGTGCCTGTGTTAGTATTCAGAATGTCATTCATGAAAAATTTTTGTCACATGGAATTTACTGTTTACAATTTTAACAGTTATTTAGTCAAGTTTATTGCAGAAGAACAATCCGAAAGGATTTAATTATGTCATCCAAAGGAATTGACAAATCAATATATTAGACAGTGAAAGCTGCCAGCAAGAGCCCATCCGTTCAGGCATTCTCTTAACATTTGCTGTTTGGGAAAATTGAAAAGAGCGCAACAGGAGATGGGCCACTCTAGGGAAGTGTCAGAACAGATCACTTGTCAGAAAAGATCACTGAGCACATCACTGATTGGCCCAGGAAAAACAACCAGCCCACCTTCACCTGCTTCCGATAAATGTAATGCAGAAAAATGATATATCCCAACCAGTATGTTGGTTTTCATTCAACACGTCTTCTCCATCCATCTTGCTTTATTTGACTGAAAAGGAGTATAAAATATTGTAAAAACTTTTTTTTGTAAATGATTGATATTTCCCTAGGATTCTTTTCCTCACAATTTACAGCATATTCCAAAGAGCAGTCAATAGTTATTAATATTATGGGTTGGTTCCAGACCACCACTGTACAATTGGAATGTCACTTATAACTGCACAAGCAGGTAGATGATTTTTACTGATTCCCCCTTCCCACAGCTGACCCTTTTCCAGGCCTTTCCTTGCCTTGCCTTGACTAGGGAGGAAAACTCCCCAGAGAAAGAAGACTCCTCAGGTGCTAAGGAGCCTGCTCCTCCATGGTCACCACTATATCTGAAGCTCTCTGCACCACAGAGTCTCCCTGGGAGGAGGAAAAGGAGGAAAAGGAAGAAGAAGGAGAAGAGTTGGTTTTTACTTGACAACTTTCTCTACCACTTAAGAGAGAATCAAACCGTCTTACAATCACCTTCCCTTCCACTCCCCACAACAGACACCCTGTGAGATAGGGGCTGAGAGAGCTGTGACTAGCCCAAGGTCACCCATCAGGCTTTATGTGGAGGAATGGGGAATCGAACCCGGTTCTCCAGATTAGAGTGCAGCTCATGTGGAGGAGTGGGGAATCAAACCCGGTTCTCCAGATTAGAGTCCACCGCTCCAAACCACTGCTCTTAACCACTACACCACTCTGTCTTGCTTTTTCAGCAGTTTCCTGTTCAATAATAGATTGCCCCCTCGCTACCGGCAAGAGCTTTGTGGAGGCAGGTTTGGGGTGACAATCCACACAGGATGCTCTAGCATTGTTCTCCAAAAACTCTATGAAACCACAGAGTTTTGGGGGGAGAATGCTATAGCATCCCCGTTGTGATGCTGGTGCTTCTGGGGTATGCATGGATCACTTCCCCTCCTTCAGTGGGCCTGCTTCCGCCTGTCGACCAACTGAGGGTCAGCGGGCCACCGGGTTAATTGGCGAGCGATTGCCTGTCATAACTGGGTAAAGGGGAAGCCTATTCAAGAGCCAGTGGAATAAGGAGGCCAAGAACCTCCTGAATGAATCAGCCCACCACTGACACCCCCATAGTGTTCCCAGGACCCCAGGAACAAAGAAAGCAGACAAACAGAGCCAAAGCCAGGTGAAGGTAGGCACACTTTGCAACCCAAGGCATCCTGCAGTCCAGTGTCATGAAGGAGGAAAGCATCATGCTCTAGAAAGGCCTAAAAAAACCCTAGTGGGCATCAAGGGGATGAGAAGGAGGATGAATAGGCTGACAGTCAAACAAAGGGAGGAGCTGGGTTTCCCTCTGGAGTTGCTATAGTCGTCAGCAAGTTTGATGTGATTATGCAGAATTATGTAGTACAGTACCTTGCCCTCTCTCTGCTGGTTCTTGGATTGTATCTTCGAAATGGGCAGAAACTCATTTCCTTGGCTCCATATGACTGGCAGAATGAAGATGGTCTCAACACCAAGGGAGAAGGAAAGGAATTTGCCTAAATTATACTTTCACTGAGTAACAGAAACTATCTAATCCTAAAACGAATGAATGAATCCTGTGTCTTTGTATCTGGTTGCTGAGAGGAACTAACAGGAAAAAGATAATTGTACATAATGATGATGTAAAACATGAACACTTTGATCAACATAATTCACCTTTTAATTTGTAACATTTTGATACTTCCTATATCTGTACTAGAAGCAACTGGCCTGTTGTCAGGCTGCTATCTCGGTTTCGTTATTGCCTCTGTCTCTGTGCTGTATTGTCTGCCCCCCAAGGTCGCATGCCTAAGCCTAAGCCTGGGAACTCAGCTCCTGGGAAACTGTATTCCTGCGTGTAATCTCCCGCCTTTCCTGCCTTATAATATCTCCCAGCTAGTGAGCCTTTCATAGCTGTCATTTTATTCGTTTGCACTGTATGCCTATTTGATCAGTAAAATCCATCTGTTTGGACTCTATACGACTTTGTGGTGATTTCTGGTTCTGTGGGCCAAGGGCTGACATTATGACAGCTATCTCACATCTTCACCGTTCTCCTAGCCAGGCTGGAGCCCAGGGGGGTTCGCCTGCCACTTGGATGGGAGCTGTGCAGCTCTCCAGGTGATCTACTACCCTGGAGCCCTTCTCAGAGGACCCTACTCTGTTACAGGACTTAATCGCTGAACTTTTCCGGACGAACCGAGAGGTTTGCCGCTTGAGGGGACTGGTACACGCGCAGTGGCAATCTCTTACAGGACGTCTCTGGATGTTAACATCGGAGGATACTGATGCTCGTTTAGATCTTCAGGACTTGGATCAATTACTGGACGATGCCCGATTGGCGACTGAGGATTTACAAATATTAACTGGACTTTTGGATAATCTTATTTCTCGACAAACTCTTTCTACCATGGCGGGAGCCCCACCGGAGGGTTTTTCCCTGATCCCGGATGCGGCCAGCTGCCAGGCTGAGGCCAAGCGAGTCGCTATTAGCACCGCTCTTCTCCTTGTGGAATGTACAAAGGACACCCCGGTAGCCACCTTGGCTCAAGTTTTGACCCCGACGTTTGGAGCTGAGGCATCCGCACTGGCGGTTCGAGTACAACCTCTGCTGGGCGGGGAACCTGACCCCATACTCTTGCTCCTCGAGACAGAACTTTTGCCGCGCATTACGGCAGAGGCTGCCCTAAGACTTGAGAACGCCAAAGTTCTTGCGGATCAGCAAGCCGCCGAAGCGGCTAGGGTCGCAAGAGAGAGAGAGGCGGCGGAAGCAGCCAGGGCGGCTGCAGCAAGGAATCAGGCGAACGTGGACACGCGCCCCAAGGACTATGTACTGGGACTATCAGGTCTAACCTTTTCCCCGGCGTTTGTCCCGTCGCGTGCGACCCAACGCGCACGCCGTTTGGCTGACCGACGTCGAGACTCAGATGAGTCTGAAGACGAGGATTTATATGGGGATAGCTCTCAATGGGCCACGAGCTTCCGAACCAGTAAGCCTCATCTTACTGGGGGCCCAAGTGAGGAGGTTCATCTTTTACGAGCCCAGAATCGGGAGCTCTCCGACCGTGTTGATCAACTCCAAGAAGTAATGGAACTTATGCTTCACGAGAACAGGCAATTACAACAAACCCTGATAGCTCAGAGACAGCCCGTTCCGATACCGGGTCAGGCGGTACCCGTACAACCACCCGCTAATGTGCCTGCTCCACCCTTACCTCCTGGAGCTCCTGTTGCTCCTCCGCCCCGACCACCCGTGCAACCACCTGCTAATGTGCCTGCTCCACCCTTGCCTCCTGGAGCTCCTGTTGCTCCTCCGCCCGGACCACCCGTGCAACCGGGTCAGCCCGCGCCCGGCCCTTGGAAGCAACTCAAATTGAGGACTACGTATGACGGATCTCTTGAGACTTTGCCTTGTTTCTTGCATCAAGTGGACAGTTATATGCGAGAACAAGGTCAACTTTTCCCCACGGAAGATAGCCGGGTGCGGTACGTAGCTTCCCTCCTGACAGGCAAAGCGGCTGACTGGATGGTCCTCCAGTTTGACACCCGCTCTCGTGCGATTCGTTCCCTCAACAACTTCATGACTGCCCTGAGAAGGAGGTTTGAGGACCCCTTCCTGGGAGAAAGAGCCAAAACGGAACTTTTACAATTAAAACAAGGCTCTGCTACAGTTCGGGAATTTGCCGATGAATTTCAGCGACTGGCAAGTAAAATTGTAGGTTGGCCCGAGACCACCCTAATCCATCATTTCAGGGAAGCCTTGCATCCTGACATTCTGAACTGGTCTTACATGCGGGGCGATCCCGATACCCTCGAAGGCTGGATCCTATTAGCCGAGGAAGTGGAAAGCCGCCGCCGCTTTATTTCTCTCGTCCGTCAAAAGCACAAGGAGAAGGGCACCCAAAAGCCTCAACCCAAGGCACCACTGCTCGTCCCGCGAAATCCCCCACGTCCGCTCCAGGAACGTGAAGCCCGATTTCAGAGGGGTGCCTGTCTTACATGCGGAGAAATGGGCCACTTTGCAGCCGTTTGCCCACGCCGCCAGGAATTATTTCGTCCCAGCACGACAACACGCGCCCGAGGTCGTCCACCACGCAGAGGCACCGCGGCCACCCGCAGCGCAGCTCCGGGAAGGCCCACACCCTCTGCACTCCATGCCGGGGACCCAGCCTCCCTGCCTGCTTCCAACGACCCCGCCGGGTCTCGGATTACAAGTGCCCCATTGGGGGACAGCTTTCCCTCTTCGGATGAGGAAAACCCTTGGATTTCTCCAGCCTTAAACCTGGAATCTCCCCTCGACTTGTCAAAAAACGGCTCCGGTCTGTGGTGAATGGAGCATCTCCACAGACCTCTCAGGATCTTCCTATCAAACCGAATGCTCCTACCAAAATCAAAGAAGTGGACTCCACCGTCTACGTAGATGCAGTTTTACAACAACTTAACGGAGGTCCACAGATCCCCGTCAAAGCACTAATTGACTCCGGTTGCTGTCGCACTCTCATAAGCGAAGCCACGTTTGCTGCCCTCAGAGCCGACTCAGAGGCTTTACCCGCCCCCGTCCAATTTGCTCAAATGGACGGGAGCCAATTCCAGGGGGGTCCAGTTGATCATCGCACCATAGGGGTGACAATGGGAATTGGTTCCCACTGGGAACAAATAGACTTCACTATAGCCCCTATCCGATTTGACGTGGTCTTGGGAATTAACTGGATTAAAGGACATAGTCCCAGTATTGATTGGGAAACAAACACTATTTCTTTCGCTAGTCCCACCTGCGACCAGCATCGGCAAAACTTTGCTCTGCCATTTCCGCCCGTTCCAGCGTTAACCTCTACTGCTCCAGTACCACCGGCTCTACCCGCTGTATACCGGGACTTTGAAGATGTCTTCGACCTTAAGGAATGTGATGCCTTACCCCCCCACCGGGCCTCAGACTGTGCGATTGAAGTAGTAAAGGACTGCACATTAACCAAAAGTAAGATTTACCCTATGAGCGCTTCCGAGCGCACTGTCCTCCGGGACTTTTTGGACAAAAACCTCGCCAGAGGGTTCATTCGCCCTTCGAATGCCCCAAACTCGGCCCCCGCGTTTTTCGTCCGGAAAAAAGAGGGCGACCTTCGCCTGTGCATTGACTTCAGAAAGCTCAATGCGGTTACCCAGACCAACGCCTATCCTATCCCATTAATATCGGATATTTTGGGACAATTACAGGAAGGCCGTGTATTCTCTAAATTAGACTTGGTGGAAGCCTACTACCGAGTCCGTATCCGCGAAGGAGATGAACACCTCACTGCCTTCTCTAGCTGTTTCGGAATGTATGAATTCCTTGTAATGCCGTTCGGATTAAAAGGGGCCCCGGGGGTCTTCATGCAACTCATCAATGAAATCCTACATGACCTTCTATATCGTGGGGTGGTGGTCTACTTAGATGACATTCTCATTTATTCGAAAACTATGGACGAGCATGTGACTCTGGTCAGAGAAGTTCTACAACGCCTGCGTAACCATCAACTGTTCGCTAAACTAGCTAAGTGTGAATTTCACCAAAGCAAACTCACGTTTTTGGGATACATCATCTCCCACCAAGGTCTTCGCATGGACCCCGCCAAAGTCCAAGCCGTCCTCGATTGGACTCCCCCCACCAACCGTAAGCAAGTACAGCAATTTCTGGGATTTGCAAACTTCTATCGGGGATTCATCCCTAACTTCGCCCAAGTGGCTCTACCCATTACGGACCTACTGAAAACTAAAGGAAAAGTAAGCTCGGCTGCCTTGCCCTCCGCAAAAATCCTATGGACTGAGCAATGCCAAGCCGCCTTTCTGGCACTCAAACGCCTCTTCACTTCGGAGCCGGTGCTACGGCACCCAGACCCAAATCAAATGTTCATTGTGCAAGTCGATGCTTCCGATGTAGCCATGGGAGGGGCTCTCCTCCAACAAGGACCGGACGGTCTTCTTCACCCTTGCGCTTACTTTTCAAAAAAATTTGCGCACGCTCAATTAAACTGGCCCATCTGGGAGAAAGAGGCCTCTGCAGTTCATCATGCACTGACTTTATGGCGGCAATTCTTGGAAGGGTCTAAAGTACCCTTTGAAGTTTGGACCGATCACAAAAATCTAGCTGCCCTCACGGGGTCCCATAAACTATCGGCGAAACAACAACGGTGGGCGGAGTTCTTTGCTCAGTTCCGTTTCACCCTGAAGCACGTCCCTGGGAAGCAAAACGTTCTCGCGGATGCCCTCTCCCGTTTACCACAATATCCGGTAAAACTCGAAAGACCCACCAACTCTCTGTTCACCCCTATACAACGTGGGGCCCTACCTATGCTGGCTGTGCAAACCCGATCCCAGCATCAACACACCTTCCCTAACTCGCAAGCTCCGCCAGCCCAACCGGCTGCCCAGCCGCCACCGCAACAGACCGGAGTTCCCGCCCCTCCTACCCCTCCGACCGCTCAGCCGCCTGCAGTCTGCGCGCCGCCACACGTAAGCACTAACCCTATAACTATTTCTCAAATCTCCGGGACCGACGGGGGGGCTCCCTCCAAGCTCCCCATCTCCGAATCCTTTTTAACTGTCCTTCGGGACCAGTGCCTTTTAGAACGTTCCGCTCATACCCTACCTCCTGGTGTTTTGGAACAAGGGGGGTCCTGGTACAAAGACTCAAAATTGTATGTACCCAAAGCTCTCCGGAAGGACGTTTTACATTTAGCTCATGGAGCCAAAACAGCTGGGCACTTTGGGTTTCTGAAGACCCTTCACTTATTGCGCAGACAGTTCTGGTGGGGGGGAATGCGTTCCGACATTGACTCCTTCATCCGCAGCTGTCCCGTTTGTGCCGCTGCGAAACGATCGCAGGGCAAACCCCCGGGATTGCTACAACCTCTTGAAACGCCCAGCAGACCTTGGGAAGTGATTGCTATGGACTTCATGACTGATCTCCCTCTCAGTGGGGGTAAAACTGTGTTGTGGGTTGTTACTGATTTGTTTTCTAAGCAAATACATTTGATTCCATGTGCAGGGATCCCCTCTGCTCAGAAACTGGCCCGCCTCTTCGTAACGCATATATTTCGTTTACATTCGTTTCCGCGTAAAATAATTTGTGACCGCGGAAGTGGTTTCGTTTCTAAGTTTTGGAAAGCTTTCCTCAAGTTGGTGGGGGTGGAACAGGGAATGTCTAGTGCATACCATCCTCAAACTGATGGTCAAACTGAACGTGTCAATGCTGTACTCGAATGTTATTTGCGTTGTTATGTTAACTACCACCAGGATAACTGGGTAGAACTGTTGCCTTTAGCAGAATATGCCTACAATAATGCCATGCATCAATCCACAGGTTTTAGCCCGTTTTTTGCTGTGTATGGACAAGATTTCAGTCCCATCGTTCCTACAGATGATGTAGAGGGGGAGGGGAACCCCGACATTGCCTCCTGGGCACACGCCCTCCGTACCACTTGGCCCTGGCTCGTTAGCAACCTCGACCGGGCCAAACGTAAATACAAAGCGCAAGCTGACAAACATCGCTCCCCCGGGGGTGATCTGCAAGTGGGTGCTTTGGTTTACCTTTCCACCAAAAACCTCCGTTCCACCCAACCGTGCCATAAACTCAGCGCCAAATTCATTGGCCCTTTCCCCATTACTCGGGTCATAAACCCTGTCACAGTGGAACTGGCTCTCCCCAAGTCCTTGAGGCGTGTGCATCCTGTTTTCCACATAAGCCTCCTCAAACCCCATGTTGCTTCTCCACGGTGGCATCCGGACCCACCGCCCGCGCAACCCATCATGGTGGGGGGGGAAGAACACTTCGAAGTCTCCAAGATCCTTGACTCCCGTATTCACCATGGTACTCTCCAATATCTAGTTCGTTGGAAACATTTCCCCCCTGCCTATGACGAATGGGTGCGCGCACGGGATGTCTCCGCCCCCGACCTCGTCGACGCCTTTCACATTGCTTACCCGAACAGGCCAGCCCCCTTGTGAACTGGGAGGGGGCCTTGAGGGGAGCAGAATGTCAGGCTGCTATCTCGGTTTCGTTATTGCCTCTGTCTCTGTGCTGTATTGTCTGCCCCCCAAGGTCGCATGCCTAAGCCTAAGCCTGGGAACTCAGCTCCTGGGAAACTGTATTCCTGCGTGTAATCTCCCGCCTTTCCTGCCTTATAATATCTCCCAGCTAGTGAGCCTTTCATAGCTGTCATTTTATTCGTTTGCACTGTATGCCTATTTGATCAGTAAAATCCATCTGTTTGGACTCTATACGACTTTGTGGTGATTTCTGGTTCTGTGGGCCAAGGGCTGACACCTGTGCATGTTGTGATTTGTAGCGTTTAGTGTGAGGAATTTACTAAAAGTTCTGTCATTGAATAACAGCTAATATTACGGCCTTAGCTATCTTGTTTTCCCCAACAAGGCAGCATCTGTGCAAGATGAAATCTATCTGATGGTTTCTTGTTTTAGGTCATTAATCCACAGTCAATGAACTTTGCTTGGCAGCATCTCTAGTTTATCTCCAGGATGTGAAAGGTACACCTTGTAAATGGTGACATTACTAAAAAAATCTGATTGTTTGGAATCCCCCTCCTAGTTTTCTTTCTTGAGGCTGTCAATAGATTCCATTTTCTTAAGTGTAACAAAATACAGTTTCTCTCAGTGCTAACTCCAGTGCTATTTTTGAGGACTTCACTGAAATGGAAAGTTGACAAAAATTACAAATAAACTGTACAGTGATTTTATGCCAATAAAGGATGATATTTGAATATTTGAACAAATAAGCTTTCAGTGAAATGAGTATTTGGGGGGTTATATTCTAAAATAAAATCTCAACAAGCTTTTGGACACTTGAATTAATTGGATAAAACTAAATAGATTGCAGACAGCTGAACTATGCTATGGTGTACAATTCCAAATGTAAAAATCAAATTAAGTAAGTACCTTCTGGGGTGTCTTTAATGTAGATATGGTAGGAATAGTCCAGATGAGAATGTACACTGAGACCCTTGAATCTCACATAACTCATGGCAGCTCCTCCCCCCGGAACGCCCTGGGAATGCCTCCTGGGATGCCAGAATACCCCCTGGGACACCGGCGTGGACCTTTACGCCAATGGGACGCCAGCAGAATGCCCTGCCGTGGCGCCGGCTTTCCCTGCCAGCGTTGGGCCACTTATGGTGGCATAAGTAGCCTGGACCCCAATAGATGGCCCCAATGCCGGCACAGTGCCTTCCTGGCCTCCTAAGGGCTTTTACCCTTAAAGGTCAGAAATGCACTGTAAAACATAAACTCAAAATAACAATATATATGAAACTTACCATTCAAAAATTGCAATTCTATTGTCAACCTCATTAAATTACATCACTCTTGTTTATAACATATTGTTATAAACATATTATAACATATTGTTCCATATCACTTAGCATATTTATTGCTTGCTTATTACCTGAAGCTCTTTTATTTTATCTAAATTTGATTCAGTTCTGTTCCAAATTTCTAGCTATATAATTAAAAAAAAAACCATTCCATTTTTCCTAAATTCTGTGATTGGCCTGTTATGTAGAAAAGATTTCATTTTTGCCACAGTTGCATATTCTGTTAATTTGTTAATCCATTCATATAAATCTGGGTATTTGCTTTCCATTTTGCTGCATATTCCACTCTTGCCGCTGTCACCATATACTTAAATAATTCATTATTTTTGTTTTGGAATATTGCTTGGCAAAATATTTAATAACATACTTTTTGAGTCCATCACAAACTT
Organism: Euleptes europaea; assembly: GCF_029931775.1. NCBI lineage: Eukaryota > Metazoa > Chordata > Lepidosauria > Squamata > Sphaerodactylidae > Euleptes > Euleptes europaea. The sequence continues at coordinate 29,045,008 of NC_079320.1, read as the reverse complement.
AATTTTTAAGGTGAAGCTTTCCACCCCCAGCAGTGATTTAGATTTTATGAATAATCTGAAATGTTTGAATACCTTTTACTAGCCAGTCAGTTTGTCGGGCTGCATTTACTATTTGCTGTAGAAGGCCATGACTGTGACACAGTTGGGGGGGGGGGATCCATTGGTGGCCACCTTTCCCTGGGACTAAAATCTTGAGTAGGAAGCAAAGTTTGTCATTACCACAGTACTCTTCCAGACTACCATTCCTTTACTTTGTCAATGGAAGCCATTAATGTCAGTGGGGAAAAATAAATTGCTGCCTGCTGATTCTGCTCATCATGGACAAGAATGCCACATGTATGCACCTTCATCTTGGCCATAGACATAGGCTTTCTTATGTCTCCAAGAAGCATAAAAATCTCTCCTTATGACTATGCAGGGGACAAACTCTCTTTGGAAACAGAAACCAAACAACATCTCTTCTTGGAAGTAAAGAGCTCATCCCAACTTTCTTCAGCGTCCTTGGTTTAGGTAGTGGTTCCTGGGAGCCCAGGAGGCATCACCTTTGCATTTGAAAGGAACATTCATTCAGAAATAGCTGCCTGCATTGTAGGAAGATTCTTGGATTGGAGCCTCCCAATATTTTAACATTATCCCTGCCCTTGTGGATGGCAGAAGAGATCCATGCCTGGGGGGCATTCCAGCATCCTGGGAGGTGTTCCCAGGGCGTTTCGGGGGGAGGAGCTGCCATTAGGCAGCCTCCTGTCCCTGTTCGCCCTGGGTACGCTGACGGCGAGAGGAGTGAGACTGTGCCAGCTTTTTGCTGGCGCACCCTCGCTTTTCTCAATGGGGTGAAAAGACCCCGTTTGACCAAAAAAAGCCTCTAGTCTTTCAGTGGCTGTGGAACGGCTTAGGAGGCAGAATGGCGGCACCTCCTCCCCACTGTCCCTGGCCGCCACCAACTCAGGAATGGGCTGTTAATGTGTTTGTGGTTGTTTGTGTTTGTTAAAATAAAATAAAATAGTAAAAAGAAAATAAAATAAAAAGGTTCTGGAGACCTCATTTCAAAAGTGATGTGGACAGAATGAAACGGTGCGGAGGAGAATGACGAGGATTATCAGGGGCCCAGAGACCAAGCCCTATGAGGAAAGGCCGAAGGACTTGGGAATGTTCAGTCTGGAGAAGGTTGAGGGGGGGCATGATTGCCATCTTTAAGTATTTGAAAGGCTGTCACTTAAAGTAGGGCACAATAATGGTTTTAAATTATAGGCGGTGTCAGCTGGACATTAAAAGAAATTACACTGAAAGTAGTTCAGCAGTGGAATTGGCTGCCTAAGAAGGTGGTGAGCTCCCCCTCACTGTCAGTCTTCAAACAGCAGTTGGACGAACACTTGTCAGGGATGCTTTAGGCTGATTCTGCATTGAGCAGGGGGTTGGACTAGATGGCTTGTATGGCCCCTTCCAGCTCTAAGATTCTATGACCTAAATATAGGGTTAAAGCAGGGGTGGGGAACGTCAGGCCCGGGGACCGTTTAAGGCCCGCGAAATCATTTGGTCTGGCCCTTCGTGGGTACTGGCAGATCTCTAGCTCAGAAGGATCTAAGACTGGTGATCTGCCCCCTCCCACGGATAGGAATAGCCTCTATTCAAGGTGGATGTGAGTTTGTTTTGCCAAGAAAAGGAACCGTTTTTCCCCCTTGCAGAAGAGCCGTTAGCTGTGGAGCTGCTAGGACCACCCAAGAAACTGTGTTAACCCTTTCCCACCCAGGCCATGTAGAAATGTATTCCCTCTGTCCTACAAGAGGGCTGGGGGCGGAAGTGGCAACAATGGAGGGGTTAAAGGGGGCACGGCCAGAATGTGCGGGGGGGGAGAGTTCTTAGCCAGTGTGTCCTCATTTCATTCCTGCAGGCAGAGGTAGCAGGAGCCGGCTGTAGAATCCAGCCCCGACCATGCGGAGCAGGAGCAACTCCAGCGTGTGGCTGGATGGCTACGCCACCAGGTGGGCGAGTGCGCCACCGGTTGAATGCCTGCCTGCTTGCCTGTGCCAGGGGGGTCATCTGGGGTAGCTGCCTGCTTGGGTCTTGGTCGGCTAATTTTTAAGTTGACAATTTTGTATGGCCCGCGAAGTATGTTATAAATATCCAAATGGCCCTTGGCGGAAAAAAAGGTTCCCCACCCCTGGGTTAAAGGATCTAAGGCACAGAGGTGACATATTAATTTACAGAGGTGACACATTAACTTACAGAAACTGTTGTCCGATTTTCCCTATCACTTTACTTTGTAAGTCATCTTGAGCAGGTTTTCTGGAGAGGCAACATTAAAATTCTCTAAATAAATAAATACCTTCCTCCAGATTTCTGAAGATGTACAGTAAAATCCTACAGGGTTTGGGATGGCATGACAGTCTCCTTCATTCATGCTTGGATGTCACAGTAATTTGTAAATGATATCTAGCCTGTATCTTTGTGTGTTTACAAAGGGCATTATGGGCATTGTGAGGGTGTACAACAAGCACAGGCAATGCTAGCCCCACAGCAATATCAGTCCAGACATAAAAGATAACTAAATCCCTAAGTTTTGCACAAATCAAAAGCATACAGATTCACACTGTACTCTGGTAGTTGCAGCTTCTTAAACTAAGCATATACTCTTCATCCTTACATTGGGGCGTTATGCTGGCGGACATTGGAGTGTTATCCCCACTAGATGTCACCAAAGGCTTAGTGATAGTTTTCATACACTTAACATGCTGCTGAACCAATTTCTAAAAAGTGTTAATGTGTTGGATCATAGCACCCTAAAGAAATAGGTCCACATTGTCAGGAACCATGACAACACAATCTAAAACATGAACACATGAAGCTGCCTTATACTGAATCAGACCCTTGGTCCATCAAAGCCAGTATTGTCTACTCAGGACGGCAGCAGTTCACCTACTTGCCTAGTCCCTTTCACTGGAGATGCTAGAGACTGAACCTGGGACCTTCTGCATGCCAAGCAGCTGCTCTACTACTGAACCACAGCCCCTCCCCTAAACATCTCTAATAATTTACTGATTGCATACATATAATTGTTTTGGGGAAACAATTGGATTTGGAAACAGTATTGTACCTTCATAGCACAAGATCCTATAAAATATAATCTAGATTTTCCCTCCACATGTGTGAATTCAATGGTGCACACCCAGTAGTTTCTGTTTTATGGCTAAGGAGAACCTATTCTATTCAAAGTCCATTCCAAACTATTATCTAGCTTATTTGGCTTATGTCCTCTAAATAAAGGGCAGTTTAAGATTTAGGAGTGGGCAGCTGAGATGTGTGTCTAGATTACTTCGATTTCTCCATGGAGATCATTGTAAATGTTTTCTGGCAAGGCTTTATCCAAAGCAGATTCTAATAAATAATCACTGAAAAATATCTGCTCCTTAAAAATGAAAATAATTACAATGGCTGCATGCAGCTCAAGAGCTTCTTGTTGTGCTGACAGGCATGGATTGGGGGGCAGAAGTCCAGGCCCCGATTCTTTGATTCAGTGGGGAGGGGGAGCTGTGCTTAGTAAGCTTTATTAAGCATTATTAAACCCAGGGGAAATTACTTCTGAGGAGATATGTGTAGACTCACCATGTGTGAATAAGGTGCAACAGAATGAGACAAGCTGGCAAGATGTAGTGGATAGCTCAATGAAGATGTCAACCCAGTGTGTGGTTGCTGTAAAAAAGGCAAATTCCATGCTGGCCATAATTAGACAAGGAATTGAGAATAAAACTGCTGATATCATACTGCCCTTGTACAAATCTATGGTGAGACCACACTTGGAATACTGTATACAGTTCTGGTCACCACACCTAAAAAAGGATATTACAGAGCTTGAGAAGGTGCAGAAAAGAGCAACCAAAATGACTGGAGCAACCAAAATGAAAAGAGCAACCAAAGGACTGGAGCAACTGCCCTATGAAAAGAGGTTAAAATGCTTACGGCTACTTAGCTTGGAAAGAAGGCGGCTGAGGGGAGACATGATAGAAATCTATAAAATTATGCATGGTTTGGAGAGAGTGGACAGGGAGAGGTTTTTCTCCCTCTCCCATAATACTAGAATGCGGGGTCATCTGCTGAAGCTGGAGGATGAGAGATTCAAAACTGATAAAAGGAAGTATTTTTTCACACAATGCATAGCTAAATTGTGGAACTCCCTGCCCCAAAATGTGGTGATGGCTGCCAACTTGGAAGGCTTTAAGAGGGGAGTGGACATGTTCGTGGAGGAGAGGGGTATTCATGGCTACTAGTTAAAATGGATACTAGTCATGATGCATACCTATTCTCTCCAGGATCAGAGGAGCATGCCTATTATCTTAGGTGCTGTGGAACACAGGCAGGATGGTGCTGCTGCAGTCGTCTTGTTTGGGGGCTTCCTAGAGGCACCTGGTTGGCCACAGTGTGAACAGACTGCTGGACTTGATGGGCCTTGGTCTGATCCAGCAGGGCTTTTCTTATGTTCTTTCGTTCTTGTTTATGCTGTGCTTTACCATCCAGTTGGAGGCTTCCCTAAGAACGTTAGAGTTTAAACTTGGTATTGAGAACTGCATCCCAGGATCATAGCTCATAGGTGTTGCTCACCCTTCCCTACTTTGATTCTGACTGGATTTAGTTTTTTTACTGTTCTTTAACTTGCCCGCAGCCACCAAACACTAGACTAGTCAAAGACAAATACATGAAGGTCGTCAGTTCTCCACACACAAATAATTATTCTATCCAAACTTCACACCTTTTTAGCAAACAGTGCTTTGTTTTATTTTTTAATGAAAATGTCAGGTAGGTCAGTAAGTCTGCCCACTGATGTAGTTTTCTGTCAGGGTGGGTCCAATTACCTCAAGTTGTCAATAACGAAGGGGCATTCTTGAGAGTACACCGGGTCACTCTCCTTCCATAATTTGTTCAGGTTACCTCACGCAGAGGAACCCACATTATCATGGAAGTACTTGCTGAAAGTCACATATGCTTCCTCTGAGCAAATAGACCTGTGTTTATCTGTGGAGATGATGGAATGGGGTGAGACGAGCTTTCCAGAAGCTACGCGGTACCATTTAAACAAGGGCTTCCATAAGACCATAAAGTCCAGAACCTAAGCTGGTTGCTGTGACGCTGACGTCTGCATCCCAGAATCCTCTGCATTCTTCTGGGTTGCTCAAACAGTTGTGCTAGTCCTGGTGACCACCATGGAACGCTGCCAGCGGTGTGTTTCTGACTATTCCTAAATGATAGCAGTAAACATCTTTCTGTTTGTTTTCGTGGTTTCCCCCTGTGAAGCAAATAGTTCTGCATGTTGTTAGGTGGTGGTATTGATTTTGGGTAACCATGTGCATGAGAATGAATAGTTAACCTACCCTCACGCATGGCCCTAACTGAAATCACACACACCCAAGGTGGGAATGAATAGTTAACTTGCCCTCACGCATGGCCCTAACTGAAATCTCACACACCCAAAGCTGCTACTTGCCTTGAAGAAAGCCACATTTAGTTTCACCCTAAGTAATATGTAACTGTAGAAGTGCCCCTATTTTCCATCCATTGAGTGTTACCTCAGGTCTTAATTTGCTCAAAAGAAATAACTTTGTTGAAGTCTTGGTCTCCCTCATGGATGACTGCGCTGAGAGATGGACAGAGAGAGTGCGACTGTGAATTTTCCTGGATCACTCAGCCCCTCTAAAATAGCACCACTCATGGTATCCTTCTGGATCACCTTTCCAGGCTAGGCCTGATAAGCACTGTTTTGTGGTGGTTCCAGGCCTACCTGGAAAGTAGGTTTCAGAAACTGGTGTTGGGGACTGTTGCTAAGCCCCTTGGAAAGAAAGAGGTTGAGGGGGGGGGAGACACCTGATTGCTCTAAGAATTTTTTAGGGGCTCCTAAAAAATAAAATAGCTGTTGATAAAATAGCTTTGCTTGCATTTTGTTTCACATATAACCATTCATCAATCAAGCAAACCTTTATTTGCTAAAAGAAAAGGTCACAGTTTGATAGGAACTGTATATGGCATCCCTGCAGAACACTCACTTTGAAGGTGGCTTCTGCTTTATTGAAAACGTTGAATGACTCAGTGAGAAATTAGAGACGTTCTATACTAACATCAAAATTGACCAAGAAAGCAGAAAGACATATACTTGAATCAACGACTTCCAAATTCTGAAAAACAAATGGTGGGCTTAACATCCTTAGCCAGAGGCACAGCCTTCAATGTAGACAGTTTCTCTCTGTGTGCTTGTGTGCATCTATATATGAAAGCACCTCCCCCCATGTGAAACATATTCAGATTGAAGTTAAGAGTCTTGGGGTGGTGAATGGGAGAATGATGCTGCTGTTTTTCTCACAAGAGATAGGATACTATCACAGCAGTAGCCATGGCTTAGAGCATTGCAATTGCCTCACTTCTGTTGACTTACTTGCTCATTTCCATGGCTTCACAGTCCATCTATCACAGCAATTATGTTTTACGCAAAGCAGGATTGTTAACTGCACACAGTTTCTTTTCAGTTCCTCTAGCCTTCCTCCCTTTTTCATGCCCGTCAAAAGGTGCCTTCTTTCTCGTCTTATGCAACAGAGAAAATGGAGTCGCAGATCGGCTTTCACTGCACCCTTTATAAACACCTCTGTGAGGTCACTCTGCATCTCTTTTCCAGGCTTAATAATCACAGTCTTTGTAATCTCTCAGACATAAGGCACAGTTACCACTTCTGTTCTCCATTGTTTGGGCATCTTAAAGGCTTATACAAAGACAAAAAGGGAAGGGGAGAGAAATAAGAGAACAGTATCTGTGTTCTGTTTTTATTTCTTTTTGAGACAAATTTTATTTCATTGTTTTAGTATTAGTAGCAACACCTCCCGGCTCACCTCTGACATTAACTCCATTTAGAAGGCATTGGCGAGTTCCTAGCAGCAGAAGTATATATTTTGGATGGATTAAAAGAAATGCAAACAGGTACTTCGAGTACTTGAGCACACGCTAGAATGTGTTCATTTTCCCTTTAGCTAGCTCAGGGGTCTGCAACCCTGTGACTCAGTAGGTACCCAATCATGGCTCTTTAAAGGAGAACTCAAATTGTGGGATTCTACAATAGCCAGTACTTGACCAGAATGGCAGGCAACTTTTTATGGTATTAAGTGGCTTCTTTAAGGTGCTTTCTGTGTGTGTGTGTGTGTGTGTGTGTGTGTGTGTGTGTGTGTAAAGTACCATCAAGCCGCAGCTGACTGATGGTGACCCCAGAAAGGAGCTTTCAAGGCAAGTGAGAAGCAGAGGCGGTTTGCCTTTGGGGAGGGGCTGTGGCTCAGTGGAAGAGCATTTGTTTGGCATGCAGAAGGTTGAGGACAATCAAGTATGCATAGTGCTACAAGTACATACTCTGCTTAGCTTCTGAGATCTGACAAGAGAAGGCTATACAATGCTGCCTTCCCTCCCTTGAGATGCTTTACAGGAAGGAAAATACAGCTGGCAGTAGCAGAAGTGCAAACAATGCAGAGATTTATGTTAGTGCACTAAAACAATTGTGCAGGGTACTTTTGTGCATATTTATTACTTGTTGCAGATGTCGTGTGTGCCGCTTGCAAATAAAGAGCTCACAACAACCAGTGTTTGGGCTGAGGAAAATTTAAGGATTGTTAATCAATATGTTAATTATCCATAATGTTTTGTATTTTCATTTAGGGAAATAGACTTTCCTATACAGGCTTGCTGGTGATCTCTTGCTCTGAATTTTTACATAATTTGGCTTTTTTTATTGTAAAAGGTTACATACTCCTGACCTAGCAGAACTTCACCTGGTAGTGCAAGCTGCCTATGAAACTGCTGTCTGGTTAAACAGTTTGAGCCCCTGATCCTGCTGTTCAGTAAACAAAGACCCAATGTCCTCTTGGACTCATGGAACTTGGGAAGTTGTTTGGATCTCAGACCATACGTGTGTAGTACTTATGGTACCTATGAGTTATTCCACAAAACACCAACTATAACATGTACAAACGATGATCAGCATACAAAACAATTTGTTGACAATGATTTATGAACTATTTCCCTTCCCCTGTAGCAAAAAAAAAAAAAAAAAAGGAAGGAAGGAAGGAAGGAAAATTAAATATTTACATGATTAGGGTTTCTACACATGTGAAATGAGTGGGTTTTCTCATGTGTGTGCGTTTTTTTTCCTTTTCAACACAAACTAAAACTGGTGAGAACTTGCATGTTGATGGGATTTTCTGAAAGTGCTTACCAAGTCCATTTATCTACTAATAAAAGGGAACTGCTGTCTTAGCATTTCAGATATTAGGCCTAATTCCACCTTCTCTTAAGATAAATTAACAAATTCAACTTAGAAAAAGAGCCTACATTCTCATTTATAAAATTGGTTCCAGCCAGTTTTTTCACTCGCTCTTTCGATTCCCTTTCTTATTACAGCCTCTGTTGCACATGGAGTTTGTTCATGCATGTCCCATGATCCCCAGGACAATCTTTCAGGTGGTCAAAGGGACCCCTTCCTCCCTTACTTTTTCACTTTAGGAAAGGTGGTTTAACCCAACCCATAGTTTGCCTGGGGAGGGCATTTCTGCTTGGCGCCTTTCCACAAACACGTGTGGCATCTCATGGAGTTCACCTCATGGATTCTTCCAGCTCCAAAACTTTAATGTCAGCAATGGATTTCCTTAAAAGGTCTGTTGAAGGCACGGCTGAGGCTATTGTGATCTTTCCTGAGAAAAGTTCTGCCCAAATGGTTTTTAGACCAGCAGCTTTACAACATGCAGGTTCACAGAATATGTTCGAACTGTTAACTGTTTACAAGTTGGTAGTGGAATTATGGCAACCCTGCAGGGTTTTCAAGGCAAGACTGTCAATTATCTGTACTGCTGATCAATGATACTATGAATCTATTTGTTGTTCTGAGTTTTCTTTAATGGTTCACTTAAAAAATCTATATGATCAATGTTACCCTTCCTACAGACATGCTTCCCTTTGTTGGGTTCTGTCCCGACAATCTTTACCAGCCTCCATTTCTTCCAGTTTGTCAACTATTTCACCCTATAATTCATCCATTCGTTGTATCAACAAACTTATTTGTTAAAATTATCAGTCAATCCTAAGTCTCTGCACTGTAGTGGTTGTACAGAAGGCTTGGATGGCATTCAGTATACGAGAAGGACCTCTTGTACAGAACAGTGGTAATAGAATAAGAAATTAAAAGAAGCACATTCTGAAGGAGCTGCAGTGGTGGAGTGGAGTGGGAGATTCTCTTAACTTTGGCAAGTCACTTCCTTTTTTGTACCATGGGCAATAGAAATCTTTCTGCCTAAGCAAGCATGAACGATAACTGTTCTGCTGAGCAGGTCTACGGCCTAGCTTCCTTCCTTAGACAGCCTAAATATATTCTGCATTAAAAGAAGTTATTTCAAGCATTTTATGTCTGATAACTAAGTGAACGTCTTTTGCAAGGAGCTAGGAGAGTATAAAAGTGGGAACACAGACAAAGATTCAATAAAAAGTACCATTTATTATCCTCTTCTTGGTATATTAGGTAACTAAGGGTGCCATCATAAAAATACTTTTGTGGGAATAAGTCCCACTGAATAGACCTGAATAGGAATCTTAGTAGACCTGTTTAGTATTGCAGTCTGAATTAAGCAACATGACCTTGTAGTTATGGGTGACTTCAGTTTCCCTGATGTATGCTAAGAGACAAATTCTACTAAACATTTACAGTCACGCAACTTCCTGACTTGCTGGCTCACAACTTCCTTTTTCAAATAGTGCAGGAAGTTACAAGTGGTTGCTACTCAGGGAGGTCTTCCAAGATGGCGACCGGCCAGGAGTCCTGAGATTTTTGCTCTGCGATGTAACAGGTTTTTTTCTTTCTTTCTCTCTTCAAATTTGGTGATTACTTACAACCTGCAGATTTTGTTCACTCTCCACCTAGTACTTATCTAAACAAGATAAATTTTATTGCATTGCTGACCTTGCAGGGCAACTAGAAGTTAACAAGCCTTAATTACTATTTACAACAGCCAATGGGGAAGAATATCGGAGTTAAAAGTGCTTGGCATAATATTCCTGACACATTTATTGCTGCCTCCCAGGTAAGTCCGGCAGGCTAGGAGCTATGCCTGGGGGAAAAGGAGCTGGGAAATGCCCCATGAACTGGAGGATGATTTTATACTCCCATTCAAAAAACAAACAAAAATGGAGGAGTATTTTAACTCTACTGGGGAGAAAGAGGATATTGTCTTTACCATTCCTGTTACAAATCGCTTTTTACCTCTGGAGGAAGTAGTGCAAAAAGAGATTCTGAATCCAAAGACTAATATAGGTTCCACCTCTCCAACTGTGTTAACTGATGAAGCCGATAACAATGCCTACAGCATTTAAATTACTATCCTAAATTAACTGCGGTCACAGTGGCTCACATTTTTGAATCCCTGAGAGGAATTGAACTTCACCTTACCAAACTTAACCAGGCAGTTGAAAGTTTAACTGAAAAAGTATGTGCAAAAAAGCTGTCAGATATCCCTTTAAGAATGATCTGAATATGCAACACTCTACCGAAACTGCTACAGAGGGAACTCATCTGCAGAAAGTCTTACAACTGGGAAAAGATGTACTCCAAGACCCTTGAGGCAGATGTATACATCTAAGATTAATTCCACAAAAGGTTTGCCTAACCATCCATCCATACAGAGGTCAACGGCTTCTATGGAACTCTAGACCAACGGCCATAAACCACCTAAGAACAATCCTTGGTGATTTCAAACTATCCATCAATCTTAGCCATTGAATCGATAAATAAGCTTCATCAGACTCAAAGAATTATCCTTTCATTTAAGGACTCTAATCTCCCCTCATTGTTGTTAAAACAGAAAGCCCGTTTGCAAGCTAAGGGGATTTTCTCTTTGAGGGTTTTTATCAATGATGAAATATTACCCCTGATCCCTAAAACGTCTCCGGGCAAATCTATTAGTGCCTTCTCTGGCACCTCCTGGAAAAATACTATGGACTCGCAGAAACAAGATCTGATCTCCTGGGATGAGGAGCCTGAACACCACCAGTTGAACACAGAAACTTCCATTTTCGACATTTCCTTGGAGGAAAATCTACTTAACTCATATGTGAATCTTTCACCTAAAGTACAGTGGAAGATCACCAATAGATTGGACTCTCTAAGGAACAAATTGATTAAAATGAATGACTCTATTAAAACACAAGTGCCACTAAATGAGGGTCACCTTGAGTCTTCCACTCCTCCCATAAATACATGCCATTGCACTGACAACGCTTCAATCAAGAAATCGCCTGTTAAGCACCTTATACTTCTAAACTCAGCAGAAACATCCCCTAGTCTAAACATAGGTTCACTGTCTGAAGGGAAAAAAGAGATATTGGACCTTCTAACCACAAATGCCAATGGAGAATTTAAAAGCCAGATTGGTTGTATCTTCAATGATCCAAATAAACTGATGGATAAAATAACTGAGATGGACTGACTAGAAACAGAGCATGATCCCACGGAAATAAGTCTGCTCTCATGGAACATTGCTGGGTAGAAAGTAAATCCATGGATAATGATTTTATGGAGTACTTAAACTCCTTCGATTGTATTTTATTACAAGAAACTTGGTCAGAGAGTAATTTAAATGTTGTGGGTTTAAAATTTTTTAATTTACCTGCTTCTAGAACTCATCTCAAAGGTTGTTGCAAAGCTGGTTTGGCTATATTGGTTAAATCTAATTTACAATGTAAAATTTCTTCTCTTGGTTCCTACAAGCCTATTGCTATGGCACTAAGAATGTTGATACATGATCTGTCAATAATCCTGTTGAATGTTTATCTCCCCCCCGCCACAACAGAGAAAGATCTAACTATAAATTGGGAGAAGTTAGATGAGTTCACACATTCAATTTTTTAAAAATTCCCAAATGACCACCTCATTGCTATGGGTGTTTTTAATGCTAGAATTGGTGCGAATAATCAAAACATAATTTCAAAATTAGGCTATGACGACGAAGATTCTCTTCCCATACCATTGTTGTTACAGCGTAACTCAAAGGACATGGTTATTAACCGTTCAGGTTGTAAACTTTTTGAATACTGTATTGCCCACAATATGGTAGTTTTAAATGGACTCGATCAATTTGCCAAATCTAACTATTTTACTTTTGTCACATCTAGCAACAGAAGCATTCTTGATTATAGTCTTTGCCCTGCAGATCTTGTTGACAGGGTTAAATGGTTCAAGATTGATCCGCTAACTGAAAGTGACCACCTCCCCCTGAAAATGGTGATCCAGGGAAAACCAAAATTATTAGGAAATCACCCTATAAAACAAAATTTAGAACTTGAGGAAGGAAATGTCCTACAAAAGGTCAGATGGTCCCAAGCAGTAGAAAAAGAGTTTTATTCCTTATTTGAGTCAGATTTGATGAATAACCTAAAATCAAAAATGGTCAAAGCCTGTTCTCATGAGGAAACTATGGCAATATATTGGCATATACTTACTCTCTGCAGTGCCAAGGCAAAACCTTTGGGTATGCCTAATAGTAAGCCTTCTTCTTGGTTTGACCAAGAATGTCATAAAGCTAAGACCACCCTGAGGACCTTATTCCAAATTAGCAGACACTCAGAGGACCTCAATAAAGTAAACAAATACTTCAATTATAAGAAAATTTATCAGGAAATGGTCCGCAATAAGAAAAGATCTTTTTTAAAAGATAAATGGGACCAATTGCATATTGCGGTTAAAACTAAAAATAGTAAACTCTTCTGGAGAATTGTTTCTGGTAAGATGGGTAATAAATTAGAGAAATTGGAACCCTCAGTATTGCCAGAAACATGGATTGATTATTTCACCACCTTATTTTCTGAAATTCAAATTCCACCTATCAATATTATTGAGCCTCATGAGTTGCATGTGCCTTCCTGGCTTCCTGTAAATCCAGAAGAAATAATTAAACTCATTAGTGGTTTAAAGGCAGGTAAAGCTCCAGGTCTGGACAGCCTTCCGGCGGAAATTTTCATCAAAAATAAAAACTGGTGGGCGCATCCTTTAGCCAAGGCATTTACTATAATAGATCAATATGGGGTTGTACCTGATGCCTGGCTAAATTCAGTAATTATCCCCATCCATAAGAAAGGCGACGCTGATCTACCAGAAAACTTTCGCCCAATTAGTCTGCTTAACATTATAGGCAAATTATATGCCAAACATCTGGCACTCCGGCTGATTGAGTGGGTAAAGTCTAATGACATTGTTGGTCCAGAGCAGATTGGCTTTACTAACAAAAAATCTACAATAGATCACTGCTTAACATTATCTCATTTAGCTGAAAAGTACTCCAAATTAGGCAAAAACAAATTATACACTACCTTTATTGATTTAAAGGGGGCATTTGACTCTATCTCTAGAGAATGTCTATGGGACAAACTATTGTCCCTTAGAATCGATCTCAGGCTACTTTTTCTTATTAAAAAACTATATACTAATACTTCTTGCCAGGTTAAATACACTGACAAGGGATGCTTAACCTCTAAAATCCCGGTCTCTAAGGGTGTCAAACAAGGATGTGTTTTGGCCCCTCTTTTGATTAACTTATTCTTGAGCGATCTACCTCAAAGCTTTCAATCCATCAATGGCCATCCTCCTAAACTAGGAGACCGCGCAGTTCCATTATTACTACTATATGCTGACGACACGGTCATCCTGTCTTATACAAGGATTGGCCTCCAAAGATATCCCAAAACTTTCCATCAATATTGTCAGAAAAATAAGTTGCAAATTAATTACTCCAAAACCAAAGTGATGATCTTTGCAAAAAGCTGGCATCCAGTGAAATGGAGTATTGATAGCACCCCAATAGAACAAGTTAAAAACTACAAATATTTAGGCATCACATTGAATTATCATCTATCTTGGACAGGGCACAGGAAAAGGGTGCTAAATTTGGCTAGACATTCAACAGCACAATTAAAACACTTCTTTTTTTCCAAGGGCAATCAGAATGTTACCGCGGCGATTAAAATTTTCGACCTCAAAACATGTAGCCAAATACTCTATGGTATTCCAATTTGGATAAGGGCCTTTAACAGCAATGTGGAGAGCCTTCAGGCAAATTTTATAAGACAAATACTAGGAATCCCAAAATGTGTCTCATATTCAACCATCTCTCTCGAAATTGGCCACAGTTTAATAGAGATGAAAGCCTGGATATTGACTTTTAAGTACTGGATTAAAATCCACTTTAGAGCCATCTTGAAAGAGCGAATGTTCCATCTTCTGAAGGACTCATACAGGGCCAGCTGGTTCTCAGCAATTTTAGCCAAACTTAATCAAATTGGAATTAACCTGGACGAATTATTAATGCTAGAGGAAAAAGCAGCTTTTTATATAAAAACAGCTTTTTATATAATCAAACGACTCTTAGATCACAAATACCAGAAAATATGCCCGCTCACTTCAACGGAGAGCATTTATGCTAGCTCAACTCAATTCCTTTCCATCTAAGGTTTTATACGGGAGATTTACTAAGACTCCCTTTAACAAGAGGAGTCCATGCGTAACGGGCCAGCCAGATGCCATACATCACATTATTTTAGATTGTCGTTTACATGAAGAACCCTGTAAAAAATTCATATTACCCTTAATAAGAAAATGGATGGCCCCTTATAGAACATCCACTTGCCAATTCTTACTGAACACCATTACAACTGATGTTACAGTGAAGGTGGCGGAGTTTTTGGCAGAAGTTGTTAAGGTTAAGATTCAAACTCAATTTTAATCTAGATATGTATTATCTGTTTATCTCTTGACCTTGTGACCATCAATTTTATTATTCCAATAAAGGTCATCTGATTCTGATACAAGCGGTTTGGCCATACTTAATATTAACCAACATGCAAGAATTGGTAGATAGGGTGAAGGTGGTGGAGACCTTAGGACAAAGTGACCACGTCCTCCTGGAATTCTTTTTGCTGGGTGGGGGGGCAAGGAGGTTTGTAGCCAGATGTGTATGTTAGATTTTAGTAGGGCAGACTTTACCAAAATCAGAGGCATGATGAGTCATTCCATGGGCAAGAATGCTGATAGGGAAAGGAGTAAATGAAGGGTGGGCTCTCCGAAAATAAGAGCTCTTCAAGCTCAAGCCACCACTGTTCCAACAAGATGGAAACATAGTAGGGGATCCAGGAAGCCAATGTGGATGAACAGAAAACTCCATGATGAGCTAAGGAGGAAAATGGAAAGGTTCAAGAAATGGAGGGACGAACATACCTCTAAAGAAGGGTATCTGATGGCTGCTAGGCATGAAGGTCAGCCAATGGAGAGACCTAAGCTCAGAGTGTGTTGAGGCTGGCCAGGGAAGCTCACAACAAGAAAAGCTTCTTCAGATATGTGAGGAGCAAACACAAGATAAAAGAGGCAATAGGCCCAATGTCATCATCATAATTCATTTATTGCGGTCAATAGACCAAAACCAATTTAAAAATAGGCCCAATGTTGGGTGAAAATGGAGAAACTCTGACAGGACAGGTGGAAAGGTACCACCTGGTTATTAGGATTCTCTCTCTTTCTTTTTTTTTTTTTTTTTTTTACAGTGAGAGTAATTCAGCAGTGGAATCGGCTGCCTAATGGTGTGGTGAGCTCCCCCTCAATGGCAGTCTTCAAGAAGTGGCTGGATGAATACTTGTCAGGGATGCTTTAGGCTGATCCTGCATTGAGCAGAGGGTTGGACTAGATGTCATGTATGGCCCCTTCCAACTCTATGATTCACTCCTGAATACCAAAAGATAAGCACTGCGGCTTTGTTGTCATGAAACACATTGAATCAAAGGAATAATTATCTAGGAGATACTTTCTTACAAAACAAATCGGAAGTTGAAGTGATTTCTGTGCTCACTATTTCAGCATAACAGAAGTCCTAGAAAATTAAAGTCTATTTATATCACTATTTTTGAGGCACCAGAATCATGACTAGTTGAACGAAGATAATATTCGTGTATACATAAATAGACAAACATGTTCCAACAATTTGTTTCTATATTAAATCCATGTTTATTGCTTGAGTTTTTATCACAGTGGAGATTAAATTATTCTTAATCATCCGGTCAGTGCTTGTGTACCTTCTTCAATACAAAAAGCATTAAAATCAACTCATCCATACACTCTAGGTTATATCACTCTCCCACCATTCATTGCCTCTTTGCGTTCCTTTAGTTGCCACATATTGATAGGATTGTAAAAAAGAGCAAGGTAAAAGGCTTATTTATAGTATTTTCTTCAAGTATCTGGAAAGCAGTACAATTGCTCGTACTGAATTTTAGAAACATATTTGCAATGCTACTTTATTGCTATTAAGATCGAGGCTCCTGATGGAACAAAATGAAATTTCATGTCACCATGTATGAAGATGATCTTAGCATTCTGCATTGTTTTGGAACTCTTCCTATGTTAGTGAACAATACTCAGTAAATGGACCCCCCACACACACATACACTGCTGTAAGACATGGGATTTGAAAATGCAAATAAATAAAGCATACACTCACAACATGTGTAGTGCAAATTCCAAGTAAACAGAATGACATGGAAATTAATAAACTCATAGTTGCCAATGCTGGTTCGACAGGGCAGTCCTGATTTTATGTCCGATGCCCTGTGTCCCATTCTTTATGTTAAAGCCAGAAAAAGTCCTGTATCAGTACAGTGATTCAAAGAGTGTTGTGCTGAAAGGCTGTTGTGGACATGGAAAGAGGCAAATGTTCTAATTATGAAATCAAACCTCTACTAAGATAGAGGCAACCCATCAAACAGACAGCTTTCATTTTATTCCAAGAACTGATGGTTGGCAAACTATGTAACATGGATTGTGTGACCCAGACCAGTGTAAGGAGCACAACTAGAACTATTGAAAGTGAACCTCTGAAACACTGTGATTTAGAGAGAGAAAAACGTAATTGTAATGATATCCATAGCAATAATGCAGTAATTAAAAGGAAAGACATTCAACTTTATAACAAACCTCCTCAGTGGTTTGAGTCTGCATTGCTCAAGGGATATGGCAAAAACTTCTCCAAAGAACTTGGGGAATTTTTTTTACCCCTCCACTTCATTTATTTTTGTTCACTATCCAATCTATCCACACAGCCCTTTTAATGCTTGGAGTAAAACACCTTTACAATGGCATAAATTATAGATATGGGGGAAGGCAAAAATGAACCGAAAGTATACATAAATAAAATTACAGCTTGCTGTACTCTTGTGAAGAGCTGTACTCTTGTGAAGAGCTGAATATATCAAAAGTCTGGTATACTGTTATCATATTCTTCAGTGCTTTTCAAGAATATGATGTATATGGCTGCATTTTGATTCCGCAGTTTCTTATCGGCTGTGTATCTAACTCCAGAAAAGATGACTATAAGTGACATCATTCTCAGATAACATATTGAACCTTAGACAAATAAAACTCTCTGCTAGAATGTGAATGCCCATCTAGGAAAATAGAAAACACCCTTGCAAGTAAAGGGAAACCTTTTCTTATCTGGGACACACATGGTTAGATCCACAAATGGAGAGTCCATAAATATACCGACTGAATTATGTCTGAGAATTAAGGCTTCTAAAAACTTCAGTGCCGGAATAACCTTTCTGCATCAGTATTAAGAATAAAATACATTTTGCATTTTAGGTTGTGCTTTTTGGTTTTTTAAAAAGATTTTCCTTAGTTCTGCAGAATTTAATCGCATAAGATTACATACTGTAGGGGAGCGTTAGAACTGTTTATTGAGGTTTTACTTTAAGTAGATGTTAAACTAAGTTACAGCTATAAAATTTAATTCTAGAATTGATTCACTGCTAATGTACAATGGGGTAGTTGGCTCATTTCACCTTTTTTTCATGTTTAATGTGGCCATTTCTTCTATACTTGCCATTCGGTATCCCATTTTGGTAATGTCCATTAACAGCAGTGTGTTCATCAACAGACCAAAGATGTTTGCTCTGCTTGCGGACAAATTTTGCCATCCTTGCCAAAACGTAGCAGAGTAAGGCAGTACCAAGCAGTACAACAAGGGCAACGTCCAATAAGAAATACTGATATAAAGAAATGTTGTAAACAGCAGCACGTAGATGTTGCGCTCCATTGTGCCGAAGGATATAATTAATCCAGTAGACTGTTCTCTCAACAGGATGACCAGGCTGGTCTTTATGAATTTCAGACAGCTTCTGAGCCTGTTGTCGGTAGCTGTGTGAAGGAAGAAGACAAACTCAGCAAACTTAGAAACTCAGTGCTACATTACACACTGATTCATCATCCATACATAATTTCATATAGATTAAGCTATTAGACACACAGGTTTGGATTCCATGCCTTGCTTCCTTTTGTGTAGCAATGATCGCAGTTGCAGAGGTAATCCTCTGCTCCATTGTGAAATCCTCTGGTGTTTCTGCTCACATAAGACCAGTCCCTTTCAATGAACCAAAGGCACCTTTCTGCCTGAGCAAGACACTTTGCAGTGGAAGATATCCTGTGCAACTGTCAAAGGGCTGTGCTAATGAAAGCAAGGTATAGGATCCAGGCCATGATTACTAGCTACTTCTTAAAATGTCTACTTCCATATCAGTGAAAAATAGGCAAAAGAAAAGAAAAAGACAGCATTACCTGGGATTATTAATAACTTCCACCAAAGCATTGTATAAATCATCCTCGGTAATAGTCTTCCAGTTTAGTAATATCCCCATGCCTTTGGACTGAACGCGGGTCATAGTGTCATAATGATCTCCAAAGAGAGGAATTCCTACCACAGGTACACCATGGTACATAGTTTCAAAAATGCCGTTCAGACCACCATGACTAAGAAAGGCCTTAATATTAGAGTGACCTAAAGAAGTAAAAGGCAAGTAAGAGAGAAAAAATTGCTTTCCATGTAAATGCATCTTATGTAATACAGCAGAAACCCATGAGTCTGAAACAGGAAGGTACCTAAAAATTGGCATTTGAATAAACCGGACTTCCCCCATCTCCCTTAAGTTTGTTTTCTCTGCTGCAGCCATAGCTGAAAAATCATGTAACACAGTGATTGCTTCCCAATCTCCTTCATCTTCCATTTTTGAAATTATACAGGAGATCAAAAATCTGCATCCTTGTTTCCTGATGTCAGCAGCAATAACTTGCATAAAATCAAATGGTTCACTTTCCTAATGACAGCAGATTAGAAGTGTGATGAATGTCTGTAGTGAACAGAGAGGAAGTCTGCCTTCAACGTCACCTTAGCAGTGACAGTAATTAATGATTGTGGTACACCACATATCAGTACATTAGTTTCTATTACTGTGTTGGTATATAGGAAAGAGCATGTTTACATCATCAACAGTAAGAAAATCACATCAGTGGCAAGCATTTACAAATTATATAATAACTGGAAGAGGTCTTTATAATGAAGCATTCTTGAAGAATACAGTGAGTTCTTTAAGCCATCTGTTTTGTTCAAAGTATACATGAACAACTCAGATAAGGTTACTACCAGTCTGGACTTACACATCTGCGTAATCTATTCTCCTATACACACTTAGGTCTCAAAAGCATTCTGTATGTGTAATCCAGTGACTTAATATCTAGCTAAATTAGATATGAAAGGGTATTTGTTTCCGGGACTACAGGTTTTAAAGAACGTAAGAAGAGCCCTGCTGAATCAGACCAGAGTTCCATGTAGTCCAGCATTCTGTCTCACACAATGGCCAACCACTTCCCACAGTACTCACCAAGCAAGTCGTTTTGTGGTAACCATTCTATGAGTTTTGTATTGTTGCCTAAATTCCTAGGTTTATTTCCTGAAAACCTAAAACACACAGGGGGGAGGAGAAAATTCAAAATCACTCTCACAGGAAAAAAATGAATTTGTTGGTCACTTTTCTACCAATGGATTTGTTGGTACTTTTCTACCAATCAAAATGACCCGTGACCAAAGGTTATAACCCCCTGACTGCAAAACTGAATATGAAAAACTATACAAATATAAACAAACATAACTATATGAAGTTGTGACTGTCCCACCCCTGAAGGGGAAACATTCAATTAGTGCCTGAGCCTATTTGAATGCTACTTTAACATCCAATCACCTTTAGAGAGTTGACTGAATGTGGGCTGTGGGAAGTATAGCAGCTAACAGCTTCTGGTCTTCCTCAGCAAGAGTGGAACTTTGTCTCAGAAGGAGGGCAGAGAAGGGTAAGCTCTACCTCAGAAAGAGGAGAGTGACTGTTTTAGGCCTGTCTCTGGTGAAGAGCAAATCAGTAATAGTTTATCTGACTCATGGGGGAAGGGGTAGACAGGTGCAGTTAGATTTACCCAATGTCTCCAAATGGAATCCAACATTCCATTTATTTTCCTCTTTTTAGGAGTTTGGAGTCAGTTTCTAATCAATTCTGTCTTGATCAAAGAGAAATTCAAAGAGAGAAGGTGCAGGAAGGGACGGTTCTGCAGAATTTCACTCTGTAGATGCTCAGAGGCAAACACTGTCTTCCCAAACCTTCCTACAGTCCTGCTAAATCACCACCCTTGGGATGTAACATAAAACAACTTAAAGGACTGAAGTTACAAAAGGGTGCATTGATTTCTCTGCAAAGAGAACTGGAGAAAAAGAGAATAGGAGGAATCAGTGGGTATATCTAAAAAGTGGTTTGAAATAAGGAATGCCCCCTCTCTGTAACAATGCTACTGAACAGGTGCTTAGGCTCTACAAGCCTGTCAGAAACAGTCTCAAGGGAAAAGCCCTTAATGATAAAAGGCTGAGGATTATCATTCAGTGGGGTTTTTTTTAAGTCTTAAAGTCTGTGATCTCAAGGGAACTTGAATCACAACCTGAAGCTGTAACGAGTAAGTACCAGTATCTGAGTCAGGCTATTCCTTGACTGAATTTGGAAGGTTATGCAGGCTGGGTTTTTTGTTTTTGTTTTTAAATTCTCTAACAGAAAGAAACCAACTTTTTTGTTCTTTTTAACTCTTGCCTCAAATATCTTAGTATCCTACTATCTCACAATAAAACTTACCTCACAGCAGCGAATTTTCTATTTTACAGAAACTACCATATATTTTAAGTGAGGGGTCAGAGGTATGGGGAAGGTTTTATTTAAATGAACTAGATGGCATAAAACCTTAGGAGGTTGTGCATCCCTTCAATTTTTGTCACATAAATATATGGGTGTGTGCTGGGATAGAGTCAGAAAACCAAGGGCCTAAAGCTAGTAATGAATGTTAAAGAGGAGAAGCAAGTTTCACAAATGCTGGAAGCCAAAGTACACCAAAAAGAACACTAACAGCTCATTCCTGAGATGCATTGGCCGCCGTGCCAAAAGGCCTTAGGAGGCCAGCAACGGTGCACACCAGCACAAGGGCCCACACCACTGGCGGCCGGAAGGTGCACGGTGGCCTGAGTGGCCCCAGCGCCGGCATGCAGGCCTAGCTGCCGGTCCCTGGCTGCCACCGCAGCAGTGCTGGGCCCGACCGCCGCCGGAGCCTCTGCGGCAGGGGCCGGGAAGCATTCTGGCGCCCCAGGTGTTCCCGGGGCGTTTTGGCACCGGCTGGGGGGCGAGGCCAATGTTAGTCGGCCTCCTGAGCCATTTTGGCTCAGGAACGCCCCCTTTCTTTTGTTGAGATACAAAATGAGGGTTGCACGGTTTTTTTGCGCCAGGTAGAGGTTTCGGCAGTGCCAAAACCTCCTTAGGAGGCAACACCGCTAGTTTGCCTCCTAAGCCCGGCGCAGGCATTCCTCTCAGGAATGCGCTGTAAACCACTAACTCAGTTGAGGAAAACTACTACAATATAGTAGTCTTGTATAAGAAAGCTGGTGTCCAAATGAAAGAGCTCCAAATTTTTTGAATAAAATCTTTACCTCTTTTTCTGCTCGGTTTCAAACACCTTAAATTTTTACAAAATCCTTCACTTTTACCACTGGCATGTGTGACTGCAATTTCTGAGACAAGACTGACTTCTACCATTAAAGCTGTTTTCACCATATTACAACTACAGATGTTCATACTATGGTAATTACTTGATTTAGGGAAGCTACCAAATGCAAAGCTTTGATGACAAAGCTAGAAAATTAGATTTGCCTGTCTAGCTAGATCTGTGCCCCCAAACTGAATGACTTTCAAATAATTATACCCTAAATACAAAACAAGTATGCTCAGAAGCAACACTAAGCAAATATGTTTAGAGTTGTCAGGTCCTGGACTCTGCAAGTTCAAAAGGAAGCTCAGCTCAAAAGCAATACTCAATTATGAGCCAACTCCGTAATATTTGGATTAAAAATTTACCACTTGGAGACCTCTCCATCCTTCTTTCACACCTGCTGTGGATGATAACTAGAGAAAATGGCAAATAAAGGTGGGGGGAACCTGCTTAGGACAGGTACTGCCAGTGTTGGGTATCTTCTTGCTGCACCTTCATGGCCAGCATCAATATACCATAAAAATGCTTTAAACCTACTGCAAAAAATTGATTACACGTACCTCCAAATAACTCTTTGAGGAAGTCTTGCCAGAGCATGTGCCAATTTATAAGATATATCGTCAGACAAATATTTCACTCCTGCTCCAAACGAAACAAGTACAAAGCCATTTTCATTAGCACCATCCACCCATGTTTGGAGATCCTGAAGAAATAGAGACTTGCTGTCAAAACTAAGAAGCACAATATCACTAATATCTTTAAATATTGGAAAAGTGCCTTTATTTATAAAGGACGGGATGTGGAGAATCCACATGATGATAAAGGTTCAATTGAAGCTTATTTTGGCAACTTATTTATCAGCAGTGTCCAGTCCTTGTACGTGGGGTCTGGGTAACATACAAATAACATTGCTTTGTGCCAGACTAGGGCAGAATCCCTGGGAAACTATCCAAGGGAAAGGAAGCTCCCACTGGCTCACACAGGAATCCCTGCACTTATGGACCTGGAGTTAGAAAAAAAAGAATAGGAAGGAACCAAACAAAAGTCCGGGCACATCACTGTAGACGACTGCTTTCTCTCAGTCCCATAAGGGGATACTCTGCAGTTAGACAACCAGTAAATAATGCATCCTGCTGGATAACCTTCTGAGGGGGACCCAGAGGGCCTCATATTGCTGCTCCATAACGGTGCACTATGCTTGAGATGGCTATGGCATAACATACTTTTTATGCACACAGGGCCTGGATACATGAAGTAGATACACCTGGCCTCCCGGGTCCTCTACAGCCTGATTACATGAACAACAGCCTTCACAATTTGCCCTCTATGCGTGCAAAGAAAGATGGAATTGTGGCCAAAGAATGCAGTGTAAAAGAGACATTTATTTCCTAAAATAATATCCTACAGCCAAAAAGTATTAGCCTAGCATTTAATACTCAAAATAACTGGCTTTTAACTGAAATTCTTAGAATGGTTTAGTATTAAAAACTGGAAAACTAAGGTCTCTTTTTTATGTTTTAGAAGAAAAACAAATACCACAAGGAATACACAGACCTCACTGATAATTGTTCCTACTGGAAATAACAGCTTCCCCACCACCGGCCTTTTTAAACTGGTTCTGCCAACATTTTTCAGTCACAACTTCATTAATCACAGCTAAGTCTTGCATATTGAATATTTACATAAAAGGAAAATAAAGTTAACTTGTCTATGAATACAGCAATTTATTTTGTACCCATCTGAATGAAACCATGTTTTATACTAAATTATGGTAAAGAGCATGTCGGCAGTGCGGAGGTGCTCAAACTGCAACTCAGAAGCTCCAGTTCAACAATAGATATGTAATCCCATGCCTTCTTTCTTTTCTAGCTAGGGACAAGTAAGGAATAAACAGAAACTTTGCCAGAGAACAGAGAAGTGGCTGGGGGGGAGGGCTGGATATACAGTGCTGGGCCAAACACGCAGGAAGAGAGAGATAGCAGTGGCACGGGCTGTAGCTGTTCGTGGCTATATTGAAGTAACGATATGCAACTCCTAAATTTCAGAACAGTGGCCATTCTAGTGAGCTGATGTAGCATGGTACTTAAGCTGTGATCTAGAAGGGCCTAGTCTGATGATTCTCAGCTCAGCCTTGAACGTACTTGGGTACCGTTGATCAACTTCCCATATGTCATCTGCAATATGGAACCCTAATCCTGACTGACTTCAGGCAGGTTAGTCAAGTGTATATCTAGCACTAACTAAAAAGTTCTTTTCTTTTTAACCTATTAACATTCATTGTCTACAAAATGCTGCACCTTGCGTGTTACTGCTGTTTTTCCAAACCCTTAAGGGACATCTTTTGCATCTTTTGATCAAATTCAGGAAACCATTATGGCACACACATGTAAAAATTTAAATAGGATGTATCTATCTTGCAGTGCGTATGTACCCATTAGGACATATGCCAAACATTAGTACCTGTACCATTAGGACATGTGCCAAACCGTTTTCATCTACAGATGAAACGGTTTGGCACAGGTCCTAATGGCACAGGTCCTAATGTTTCTGTAGATGAAATGGTTTGGCACATGCAACTCTTCACCTAAAATGGATAAACACAGAAGCCCCAATTGCTGGTGGTGAATGGAAATGTTTGCTCCAGCCCAAAGCTAAGTAACTTCCCAGGTAGGCTACCACATACATATGTGGTTGCTGCTAACCTGTCTGTTCTGAACTGCTATAGCTTTTAAAACCAGGAAGACAATAAGCCAAGCCAATGACAGTGCATGCTTCCTAAGTGTGCAAAAACTAGCAGGTATCATGTTCCCTTCTCCTCTGCCAGAAAAAGGAACCATGTGTATGGCTTGCAACCCAGTCCTATCTATTTTCACCTACTGAGTGCAGTGAGATTACTCCCAAGTGTAGGTATTCTCCTCTGGCAGAACTGGTAAGGAAGTGAAGTAGACTTGAAAAATCTGAAAGCGCACAGAGCAAGACTGCAGAGAAAAGGGGGTCCCTAAGCCCCCTTTAAACTAGACTGGATGTGAAGAACAGCTTATGTGCATGAGATGAGAGAAGAAGAAATCACTGAGGAGTGTTATCAGTCATGCTGCTTCCAGGCATATTTTTGAAGTGAAGTAGCTTAAGGCACAGTAGAAAGACAAAACAGTTGGGCCTTCTCTTCTACTCCACAACCAGAGATCTAAATAAAAAGAGAATATTTTTGTTTTAATTTTGCTGATTAGTACTGTACTTAGAAATCCAAATTGGGTTTAAATGGTATTAGAACAAAGAAGGGAAAGGAAAAGAATAGATATGTTACTCATCTGAGATACGAGGCAGATGAAATATTTGAATTGTGTGACTATAGTCTGATAAAATATTTGAAAGGGCTTAAATTGGCTGAACGCTATTAAGTACCCACACCTACCTACTTTAAATTGCCTTAATTCTAGAGCACTTCCCATAAGAGTCCAGAATAAAGTGCCTTCATGTAAAATACCAGATGCATGTTAATTCCTTCAATCAGTGGTTTCCATCCTTTTTAGTCGTGGCACACTTTTTAAAAAGCAGTGTGCAAAAATCAATAAAACTGCCTGGGGCCCACTTTCACAAGCTTTATGCCCCACTTTTGAGTTGGGATCCATAGGCTGGGAAACACTGCTTTAAACAGTCTAATCTCAAGATCTGCTGAGCCAACAAATAACTATTCAAAACGGGTTGTGAAAACCATTCTATAGCTGTAATGTCATAACTCAGCATTTTTTTTACTGGTCTCACAAACTATCCATGTTTACCTTATGCTGGCAGAAAGAGAAGAAAATGACACTTTGTCAGGACATCACCTATATCATTGGGCCAACACGTGGCATAAAAATGGGTGGAGACAAGGGCTTCGGCCAGGGAGTGAGGGCAGGCTAGAAATCTAACAAACAAACAATTTAACGCTTGGTTATTTAGCATCGCAATCACCGCGGAACTGCTTTGGGAATTCATTTGGATTATTCATGATTTTTCCAGCCTTCAGAAGTCACTTCGCAGCACCGCGCAATTGTCCCATGTTTTCAGGAACCTGTTTCATGAATTTAAATTTTGCTTCGATCCCAAAGCGAAGCTGATCAAGACAATTTCTGTGAGTAGTCTCTTTCCCACCCATTCTCACTCATCCCTCCCTCATCTAGCTCCTCCCAGAGAAGCCATTCTGGTCAGTTTTGGCAGCGAGTGTAAAGATCTTGGGGAATGGAGCCGGCTGTTTACCCCCTTCCCACGCCACATAGGCCACCTCTCTGGTCTCTCTGGTCAGTTTCGTCAGCAAGTGTAAAGATCTCGGGGAACTGAGTCAGCTGTTCCCCCCAATTCATTTCCGTTAATTATTTTAGTGCTTTTTCACTAAAATAACACTTTAAAACAAAAAAATCTTTGGGGCAAAAAGCCCCCATGCATACAGTTTTGAGAATTCAGATCAGAAAAGTATGCATCTGCAGAGCAGCAAACCCAGCATAAATTTCCGCTGCATAAATGTCCAAGATGTGACATAGGAGAATCACTGAGACACCCCCTTAAAGGCCATACATGCATCTGGGACCATAAATCAGCAGGTCGACATGTGGTAAGAGAACTGTCAAGATGTCGCTTGGCCAACACTACACATTGTAACACTAATGCACAATCACATCCAATCAAAATACCACTCATGGCTTCAAAATCTTGGAAATTTTATATATTTCTAGTAAGGATAGTCCTTGGCATCTGTCTTTATAAAGCCTTCCTCTTGCAGTTTAAATCCTTGCAGGGCCTGTGGAATAGTGTGTCTTGAGTAGTGGTTCTCAACCTTTTGTATTTTACGTCCCACCATAATAGAAACAGAAAGCTCATTTTTTCAAGAAGAGTATTTATATGTTTACTGGCATTCTGTTACTATATTTAAAATTTACGATAAGTAAATTTAAAACAGCGTTTTATTGCAGAGAATAATTTTTATTGCGATTAAACATTAAACATAAACAAGAATCATAATTTCATTAGTAGCTCAAAATTGCAATGATACCGTTGTATAAATTTTAGTGCTATGGTAACTGTAAAACACAAATCATAAATAAAAAATTGCAGTAGTATTATTGGGATATAGGAAGACAGAATTCTTAATCACTGTTACCCCTGTTATCCCATTATTATCCTTGTGACCCACCTGGACTATTTCTGCATCCCACTGGTGGTACCCATCCCACCAGTTGAGAACCACTGGTTTAGCTCTCCCAGAACCAATAAGCTTTGATGGTATACTCAATACCCTCTAAAATCATTCTAATTGATTGACATCTTCTCTGCCTAGTACCCTGTTCTTAAACACTGACCGCGTATTCTGACCAAGCAATGATCCTAATACATATTGTTAATCAGATATTCTCTGGCATGCCAGCCTCAGATTTTTTTCAGAATGAATCCTAATGCAAGAACTACTAGCTGTGTTTGAAACCAAAATGTTAATTACATTGTTATTAAAAGTTTAAATTCCACATGTGACCATGTAAAATACATTAAATTAAATTAGTTGAATTTAAATTAGCGCTATACAAAATTTCATATTTCATAATTGAGGATAGCAAGTGTATAAATGTGTTATACTGAAGTTTTCCTTGCAGTTGCTCAGAATTATTTCTTAGTTTGCTAGCCATTTCAGTATTCATAAAAATACATATCAGACAGAAATGGTATTGTGCTTAGTCTACTATGTGATCTTTGTTCTCTTTGGTTTTTCGAATTAGCTATTCATAGCAGGTTTAAATGCTAAATGCACAGCTGTGAGTATAGTGTGAGGTCCCAGCTGGCAGTAACCAGTGGTGCCTAATACTGAGCTTTGTTTCAGATAAACAAAGCACACAAATACAAACATAACTGGGCTTCAAATGTCTGAAGCTCTCCCTGCTCAAAGGTTGGAATAAAAAGGTTCAAAAAAATCAGTGGCTGTTTCCCCAGTACTTTTGTGGGGGTCATAATTCACAGAAAAATACTGATGATTCTGCTGTTTAAGCAAAAAACAAAACAAAAGACCCTGAACATTTAATTTGGAAAACAAGTTAAAACTAATTTAATAGATATACAATGGTGATTATTATGTGAATGCTTTCTTTTTATAAAGTGTGAACAATGGCTTCTTTGTTATTATATTTGGTTTTCTTGATTTATTTAAAACGTGAAGGAGATCCTAGGCCTAGGCCTTTGTTGAAGAGATGTTCTTTTAATGTATCTTTTTCCATATTTGTGTTCAACACAAAAAATAAAATTTATCTATCAAAATGAATTGTTAAACTCTACAGAGCTGAATCTATATTAATTGGAATATCTCCACCTAATCACCATATATCAAAAACCCTTATGAGGACTGCAGAACATACATTACATGTTGATGCCAACACCTTAAAATGTTCTGAAAATCGGGATTGTAAGCATTGGTTTACTGGTGTTTACTTTACAGAACTTGGAGAAACCTGCTACTTAAAAGGATTTCTAGTGTGACAATTCAAAACAGGAACTTCAGTCAGGAAATCATAAGTGGCAGCATCAGAAAGAGAGAGCAATTAATCCTATCGATATCAAAAATAATGTTTTACTGGGCTTAATACTGCATTAAGATGGTCACAAAAAGGAATATTTTGAAAGTTGCACACATTTTGCTTTCAGTCAAATTATCTGACCTAAGTTCAGAGTTTTTTTCAGCTGCAGCTCAAGTAGGATCGTGGCATCACCAACAAAAGAACTCCAGAGATTTTGGCAGCATAAAATTGCAATCAAGAAACATTCATTGCTTTTGAAAAAATGAAGAACTGCTTTCCATAGAAATCTGAAACTGGGCCTTTACACATTGCCAGTTAGAAAGACAGAAGAGATATTTCTGCAATTACTGTGCTGTGTTATAATTGGCAATGGGAGCAATTGATAAGCACAGAATTCTGGGCTATGGCTGAATTAATTACAAAAGACTTAGTTCATATCGTCTTTGATTATGGGTTGAATCCAACCAGTTTTTCCACTGTGAACAGGAGAGAAAGTGGTTCCTTTTGTCCACCAAAACGTTCCTGCTGGGAATCATGGGATTCACGTGTATAAAAGCACACAAAAGCCAAATGGGACAAGGGTTGGTAGTAAGGTGGCTGGATCCAAGCCTACATGTGCCTCAAAGCCCTATGTGCATAAAAGGGCATAATTCTATTCTCTGAGTAAGGGGAGCAGGGTGTTCCCATAATGTCAGGCCTACAGCCATGTTCTGGGGCATGGCATGACAAGGTGTCTTTGTCCTCCCACTAGAGCACTATCCCAGACTTCTGAAGCACATGTATACCTGCCAAAACCAGCAGTGAGTGCAGTATGTAGAATGGCCTGCTCTACTTACGCTACCTCCACAAAGGCAATAACGGCTGGGAGACAAAAGTGCTGAACATTGAGAGGAGATTGGGTCAGCCTAACAATTTCTGCTTCAATCATTTCAAATCGGTGACAGTGGGCCATATGTGAGAGGGGTAGGTCCGCCCAGCCACTGCTCCCTTTGCTTGCCTCTACATGTACTATCTGCACATACAAAACAGGATTTCATAGTATTACTATCATTAACAACATTGAAGGATTCACCCAAACATAACAGGAACAGGGAGTGATCATCTGCTTGAGCCATTTGCTACTGCACTCAAAAAATCTTTTGAAGAGGGCCATCACAAACATTAAATGGCAACAATTTCGACAAAACCTTTTTTCCTTGACAAGAGGAAGGATGAGCCGCTTCGACAAGACTCTTTCTCTTCTTTTCGAAGGAAAAATGGGGTACCCCTCAGAGGCCAAAATCTACCTCAGGGGAGAAAAAGGAAACTAGCACGTCCTACATCCAAGACAGCAAAGGAAGAATTGAGGGAAGGAGCATACCGCCTCCCCGATTACATGTTGCTTTAGGCAGGAAAGGTCAACCTGACAGGGCAGGGGGAGCACTCCTAGTACTATGGAAAGCACTAAAATGGAGTAGAAAGGGCCAAGAATGGAGTAATATGGTCCTTATGACCCACTCCAGTCAACATCCTGGCTGCAGCATTCTGTACCAATTGAAGTGTCCAAACACTCCTCAAGTGCAGCCCCACATAGAGCACATTGCGGTAATGTAATCTAGATATAACCAAGGCATGCACCACAGTGGTCTGATCTTTTCAGCTCAGGAAAGGCCACAGCTGGCTAACTAGTCAAAGCTGGTAAAAGGCACTCCTAGCCACAGCTGCCTGGATCCAAGAGAACACCAAAGCAACTAATCTGATCCTTCAAGGGGGTGCGACCCCATCCAAAATGGGCAACACCTTAATTCCTGTTTCTAAGTAGTTACTACAGAGGGAGATTATATAAAAAGTAATATCTGAATACCATAATCCCCAAATGTATTAACCAATCACAATTTTATTCACTGATATTTTATGCCATTTAATCAATCTGGCCCCAGAACCATCCGGCTGTCCTCAACCACAGCGAGGGCTTTTTCGGCTCTCACTCCAGCCTAAGAAACTTGCTTAAGTAATGTGAACTTTAATAATTATCTCATATATTTGTGACCATTAATATAGTATTTAGAGATGGAACTAAAAGTTTTTCATAACTCCTTCCCTAAAAGTTATGAAGATACTTTAGGACAAGATTGAACTACTGGATTCTCATTAATATTTTATAGAGTTTATAAAATAATATGCTGAAAACTTTCAATTTTCATTGACAGGTGTGTTCATTTTTACCAAAGTTGCACAAACAGCATTAATTTCTAAGAACCCCTTTAGAATTCATAAAGAAAAACCTTTTGCTATGGTACTGTTTTGTTCTACATTCTGACCTTGGTTCATTAAGCTCCTTTAACAGATCATTACCCCAAAATGATTAATTAACCTTTTGAATTGTCTCCCTAAAACAGCAGCAAACAATGTTTCATGTTGCACAGAAATGGTTTATTTTAATCTAAATGAACCCTTATTTATTTATTAATGGTGTCCATCAGCTGATTATCAGGGTTTGTTCATATGTTTTATTTCTATAGATACACCAAGGCAACCTTCTATGTTCATTGACCCTTCTATGCTCATTGGAGTCAATAGGTTTAGAAGGGTGTAACTGTTTAAGTTAGCCCTGTTAGTCATAAAACCAGAGTTGACAAAACATAAACAGTCACTGTTTTCTTTCCTCTACATGGTTATAACTTGGAATCATGCCAACAGCCTCAATAAGCATCAACTATAAATTTTAATACTAGCTAATGGTTGTCACATCGCAACACAGCAATACAGCAAACACACACAAAGGCAACATGGCTGGAGAGAGAATGATTACATCGAACTCTCATGAGTAGCATCAGTACAGCCTAATCTATTTCCAGCAACATTTTTAAAAAGTTAATGAAGAACATTCCTCACTTTTACTAAATTATTTCCATTTGATCTTAAAGTTCAAGGAACACAGAGAATAAGTAACTTTCAAAATATACCTCAATAAGCTTCATTACTTTAATAAGGACAATATCTAGAGATAAATACTCTTTTAATTAGTCATTTGCAAATATGAGTGACAGGTTCTTGGTGAAAATAAAGGGGGGAGTAAATCTTTAGCCCTCTTTCCTACAGAGATGTAAGGGGAAAGGTGAAGGCTGCACATTTCTCCTCTGCAATTAGAAGAACTGGAGATTTAACTTTCATTTTAAATGAAAACTGGAAACCAGTGCAACAGATCATTATAATGTTATAGCTGCCAGTCAACTATTTTTTTAAACCTATAAGAGCCTTCCTGTGTGACCGGGGATGGTAGCCACATGATACTTGAGTCAAGAAACGTGTGGGGAAAACTCCATTCACAGCAGCAGGTAGAGCTATAGAGAATTGTTGGGTATACCAGCAGTAAATATTCAATTTCTAATCAGAGACTTATAAAATTATTAAAACAGATAAAATGGAAAACATAGAAAGAAAGAAACTGAGATTAAAAGGTAAAGGTCCCCTGTGCAAGCACAGAGTCATTGCTGACCCATGGGGTGATGTCACATCCCGACGTTTACTAGGCAGACTGTTTTTATGGGGTGGTTTGCCAGTGACTCCCCCAGACATCTTCCCTTTACCCCCAGCCAGCTGGGTACTCATTTGACCGACCTTGGAAGGATGGAAGGCTGAGTCAACCTTGAGCCGGCTACCTGAAAATGACCTCCGTTGGGATCGAACTCAGGTCATGAGCAGAGCTTGGACTGCAGTACTGCAACTTACCACTCTGCGCCACGCTACTACACAAAAAGATATCTAGCAAATTCAGAACAAGGACTGCTTTAAAGAGAGAATGAAGAAGAAGAAGAGTTGGTTTTTATATGCCGACTTTCTCTACCACTTAAGGGAGACTCAAACCAGAGGTAGGTGAGGCTGAGAGAGCTCTTACAGAGCTGTAACTTGCCCAAGGTCACCCAGCTGGCTTCATGCATAGGAGTGGGGAAACAAATCCAGTTCACCAGATTAGCCTCCGCCGCTAATAATAATAAACATACATAATATAATATGCATTGTAAAACCTATCATACTTCAAAGAATTTCTAAATAGTTTAGACTAGTAGTTAAAGTGGGCTGAGTTCTAATCTACATTCTAAGTGAACAGCAAGTAGATGAATGCTGTGGTACACAGAACCCACAGTTCTTCCAGTTAATTAATTCAGATTCTTACTGTATGTGTACATTCTTATTTATCCAGTCACTTAACCAAATTAATTTAATATACTTTAGCCAATTTGTACTGACAATCAGCATAATTACGAGGAATATACACAGAATTTTTTTATTATGGTACATTTGTTTGTTAATAGTTTTGTTCAGATACTTTAACATCACAAAGCCATGCTTTCAGATTAGTTAATCAAATAGGTTTCATCAAAGAAACACATTTTCACCTGTATTTCCTCCACCTAACCAATTGGGATGAAAATCTCAGGGACTGACCCCTCACCCAGGGATCCTACCTCCCAAATTTTTGAAAGATAGTGAAAAAGATCTGTGTTTTACTGGTCTTTCAAATTCTTCATACAAAGCATGCACATGTGGGCATGGTGATGCTATCCTTTCCTACCATTGGGACCCTAAAACAGGGGGAAGTAGGAGTGCTAACCCTTTCACACATTAACACAAACTCTTGAGCTGGAGTCATTCATCTCAGAAGTGAGTTTAAAGCAGCTGTGGCAGGCTATCCTGAAATAGGGTTGCCAACTCCAGGGTGGGAATTACCTGGATACTGAAGAGGGGTTTGGGGAGGGGAGGAACTTCAATGGAGTATGATGCCACAGAGTCCACCTTCCAAAGAGGCCATTTTCTGCAGGTGAACTGGTGTCTGTCACCTGGAGGTCAGTTGTAATAGTGGGAGATCTCCAGCCACCACCTGGAGGCTGGCAACCCTACCCAGAAACAAACTGCAGGGCAGGACTGTCCCTTGGGCCCAGCAGCAAGACTCACCTGGGTGGAAGAGGGTGAGACCAGGGGCAGAAAAGTGAGGTCAGGATAGCCTCAGCAACAGGGCAGCCTGGACAGTCTGGCCCAGCTAAACTCAAAAGGTACGGAGGAAGTAAGTAAGTCTGGGTGGGAGAACGATGGTTCTCTGGGCCCACGTGTTGTCAGGCAAGGTAGAGGAGGGTGGAGCTTAGCTCAAAGGCCAGGTGTGAAGCTGGGGCTATAAAAAGGGAGGACAGGGAAATGGAAAGAAGCTGGCAGGAGAAGAAGTAGTAGGAGGCAGGTTGTAGCATTGTGGCTTTTCTCCTGTGTAATGCAGTGCAACCCTGAGGTGGGTGAGGTGAAACACACCTTCAGGTGCCTGGATTAGTAAATAAAGCAACCTGCATAAGGAAACAGTGACTGGGAATGTGATTTCAAGACTCCAGGTACGATGTTGCCTTGCCCTCAAGAGGGCACTACAGCAGTATTACTGATTGTGAAAACAAAATCAAATTATGACACTCCAGATGAATTAATCTGGCCTAATCAAAAGAAGAGTGTGAGGGAGGATGGGCCGCAAGAGACGTGCACAAGTCCTGCACTGCCGCCAGCCCGAATGAGTTTTAATACAGCTGGGGTGGGGCAGCACAGGGTATCTTCCTCTCCCCCAAGCTGGAACCTGATCAAAAGGCAGGCCCAGCTGAGGGAGGGGGAAAGGATTGAAAGGAAAGATGGCAGCCAAAGGAACACCAAGTGAAGACTGGCTGGCCGGCAGCTCACTCAGGACAGAAACACATAACAATTCTCAAGGAACGGGTAGGCCCTGGACACCAAGCAGCTGACAGAAAGAACAGGCAGAACTCCTTCCTGGGTGAGGCGCGGTCAGCAGATGGGCTCCAAACCTAGGAAAAGGACTGCAGAGGCAAATTAAAGGGACAACACTCTTTAGCTGTGTGAGAGTAAGGAACAATAAATAAAGGGTTTACGGCAGCTGATGATGAGGGTGGTCAAAAAGGGGAACACTGTAACAGGTGCCCCTGCTCCGAGGCTATGGTTGCCAGCTCAGGTTGGGAAATACCTGGACATTTTGGGGGCGGAGCATGACGAGGGTAGGCTTTGGGGAGGGGCTTCAATGCCATAGAGTCCAATTGCCAAAGCAGCCATTTTCTCCAGAGGAACTGATCTCTGCAGGCTGGAGATCAGTTGTAATAGCAGGAGATCTTCAGCTAGTACCTGGAGGTTAGCAAAACAAACAGCAAACAAGCTCAAATTTTTTACAAACAATCACTTATGTTTTATAAAGTGAATAGTGCAATAAATACTTTTATACTCTTTACACAATTTATACAAGCCTCAAACGAAGCTATAAAAATCTTTCACAGAGAATAGCCCGGCAGCTTGGTCTCTCCTCCGCTACGGAGGTGAAGACTTCTTGGATAGCCTTAGAGCACTCTCGGAACGCCGCTGGAATCTTCATTGAGGTGACCGCTCTTGCCCCTCGGCGTTCCTTTTGAATTTATATCTACCAACTCGCTTTGGGATTTGTATTTGTGATCTTGGTGGTCTCTTCTATTCTCTGTGAAAGATTTTTATAGCTTCGTTTGAGGCTTGTATAAATTGTGTAAAGAGTATAAAAGTATTTATTGCACTATTCACTTTATAAAACATAAGTGATTGTTTGTAAAAAATTTGAGCTTGTTTGCTGTTTGTTTTGCTAACTACTGTATCACAGCAATTTGGTTAAATTTCTTGGTTGTACCCAGTACCTGGAGGTTGGCAACCTTATCTGAGGCGCCACTGAGACAAGCGTGACAGACATATGCCAATGCAGCATATAAATGAATGAGCATGTACATTTTTACCAGTTTCCCCCTTCATTCTTTTGTTTTATTTTTTGTTTTATTTTTTAAAATGAATGCTGCTTCACCATTAATTTTTGCCAGCGTATCCCAATACTATTTCAGGTATTATGACCATTAAAAAAAGAACAACTATGAACACTCACTGTGGCCCCATTCAGTACCACTGAAAAGTCCTATCCAAATTTTTAGAGATTATGACCGTTAACTATGGTCTGGCTGGAGCTAGAGCAATAACCAGGCTTACTAAAAGTTCATGTTTCTACTGTTTTTCTTCACTTACAGCAGTTAAAAATATTTTTCTTTTTAAACACACCCCTTTATTTCTTGTAAGTATGTGTTGGAGTTTTGTTTTCTTTTTACTATTTTGTATGTTTATGACTAGGATCTTAAATTTAACACTACCATATGTCATCTACTGAATTAACAGTTCTGTAAACTTCTCAGCTAGGCTTAAATTCACTTATAGGTAATAACTAAAACAATTCCCTACTACAATAAATGAGAGGACAAAAGAAATCATAACATGAATTACAACAGCTTGCAGAAGCATTATTAGAAAGATAACAAACTATAAAATTATATAAATCACTTGAGTATAAAGAGCAGTTACTAGAAAATATCGCCATAAAAGTAAAAAATTGGCAAACCTTACTTCTGGTAGAGGACTGGCTGGTTTGGTAAGGATTCCTCCCACATATACAACGTTTGGTAGCGTGGGTCTTGGAAACTCTAATGCTACATCAGTACACAGCATCCACAGGCTGGATTCATGCACCAATTCATTCATGGACCTTTGTGGCTGAACATTGTGCTTCTGCATTATCCTGTCAAATGTTGGCAGAACCAAAAAATGAACTCCAAATCTTGAAACCAGATAAACAACAGAGTTCTTAATCCTCTCTAGCAAATTCATGTGATCTGTGAGAAGTGAATTGAATTCTGGAACATATGCTAAAGGTGCTGGAGCACCTACTTCTGCTGGGTACCATAGGCCAGTGGAAAAAACAGCATATTTAACCCTTAATAGGTGAGCAATAACAAATCCACACATCTCATTCGAATCCACTAGCAGCAGGTCAAATTTCTCCTGTTTCATGGTATGGATGAACTTCTTGTTGCCCACAATCATGTCACAGTTCTTGGAATAGTGATCCAGTATGTCAAACAGTTCCAGAATTGTTTGTCTCCCAGAAAAGATATTCCTCATTTTGGATTGAAGATACTCATCTGAGGTGGTGCTATTAAAGATCCCCGGGTAACGGAGCAGTCTATAGTGATTAGATGGAGGGATTTCTCTGCCCTCAGACAGGAGGAAAACTGTCTGGTGGCCTTGCTCATGCAAGGCAGAGGCCACGGTCTTGAAAATATAGAGATGGCTTTCAAACATAATTGGCGGCACAACAACAATTTTGGCAGCCCTTGCAATCCCAACAGCGCTCCACAGAAGAATGAGAACTGGAATGTAAGACTTCATAGCTGAAATGATAAACAAAAAAATATTTTTGATACATCCCACATATCACTGAGACCACCAAAAAATAACACACAATAACGATGTAAACACCAGCGTCATGCAATTCACAGTATTTTATTGTCATCCCAGCATCTAGAAGCTGCTTATTCTATACAGAATTTATCTTTCAAATTGCTATTGCAGTTATGGTTAGAGTTGCCAACTTTTCAATACGACATTAACAAATTGATGTGTAGACATTAGCAAATTATTGCTTCTTTCCAATACATTAAAATCTTCACCTGTAGATTTCTGAACATCAAACTACTTCAAAAGGTACAAGAGCAGGATAGGCCTATAAATATTTTATCTAGTCAGTTCACAACCCTATTTTTTGTCATTTATGTCCTATAAATGTAGAGATAAAATGTATAAGTGTATATATTCGCTGCAATCAGAAGCCAGAAATTTTGAATGGGGGCATTTACAAAAACACCCATAACCTGCTAATTTGTAGCCATTCCAGAAATACCTGAGAGGTGGGCAGAGCACAAGGAGAAAGGCAGACTATCACTAAGTAAGTATCAAGCCACAGTACAAAACAGCCAAGGTACAAAACATTTCATACACACACAAACATACAAAACACCCCTCAAAACATGTGAAAAGAAGTCAAACAGACTTTATGAAGAAGGATACTCATGAAGGTCAACTATAACTGAAGGTCACCCTGAAGAACAGGCCCTCCAACTGATTTAAAAAACACACGGAGTTCTCACTGTTGACCCTACACATTGGCTGTCTAGGATTTGCAAATGAAGGACTCATTTTATTCTTCACCAAAACTTTTCTAGACTCTCTACACACTCAGGACTCTGTACCAGTCAACACCCAAAGAAACCTTTGTAAATAATGACTTTTGAAAACAGTACATTTCCAGGGCACAGTCACTGTAACATACATCAGTCCTGGCTTATACAGGCTGAGTATCCCTTATCCGGACTGCATGGGACCAAAAGTGGTCTGTATTTTGGAATATTTTGGAATTTTGGCATATACATGAGATATCTTGGAGATGGGCCCCAAGTCTAAACACAACATCCTTATCTTCCATTAGCTCCAATAAATGAGAATCTGTAGGTCAGGGTACAGAATAGTGTCAAAACTCATGGTCTCTTCTTGCTATACTCCACATTATATGTTTTGGCCTTGTTGCTGAAGAAGCAGATAAACTAGTCAAATCAACAGCAATTATTAATTCTGTTTGCAAATAATAACAAAGAGATCACTCAAACATTGTTAGTGTTTTGAGGTAGTTAAAGCAAAATAAGCCATATATTAAGAACATAAGAAAAGCCATGCTGGGTCAGAACAAGGCTCATCAAGTCCAGCCATCTGTTCACACAGTAGCCAACCAGGTGCCTCTAGGAAGCCCAAACACAAGACGACTGCAGCAGCATCCTGCCTGTGTTCCACAGCGACTAAATATAACAGGTGATAATTGGTAATAATTTTAAACTGGATACATGGCATCTATTCCATGGGGTTTCAATGCTCTGCTTCAGATTATTTCATATTTCTTTATAAAAATTATTTGATATTTATGCTCCACAACTAACAAAAATAAATTTGATCTGTTGAAAATGTAAAATGTGTTGTGAAATGCTATAATTTAATTTATGTATTCCATAAACTGAGTAGATTTGAACCAAAAGGGGGGGGTAAAGAAAAAAAGGATGCATTTTGAAAACTTAAAACAGTTCTTAAAGTTGTGTGGATTTGGAACCACTACAGTTATTAGCCAAAAGCACAGTTAGGATTATATTTATAGACAGATGCTTATAATAGTGTAAATAGTATGGCAGTTTGCACAATGGGGTGTGAAAAGTAAAACTTTAAACCTATTTTTAAAATCTCACATAGGGATGCCAGCCTCCAGGTGGGACCTGGGGATCCTCAGGAATTACAGCTCATCTCCAGACTACAGAAATTAGTTCTCCTGAAAATGGATACTTTAGACGGTGGACTCTGTGGCATTAAGTCCCACTGAAGTCACTGTCCTCCCCAAGCTCCATCCCCAAACCTCCAGGAGTTTCCCAACATGGATCTAGCAATCCTACTCCCCTATC
Source organism: Euleptes europaea (assembly GCF_029931775.1). NCBI lineage: Eukaryota > Metazoa > Chordata > Lepidosauria > Squamata > Sphaerodactylidae > Euleptes > Euleptes europaea. The sequence goes on along the minus strand of NC_079320.1, from coordinate 29,006,183 downwards.
TCCTGCCAGAGGCCAGGGGGACCTGGCAACCCTACAAAACAACTATAGGGATGGCATATTATAAATCTTAAACATTTGTTAAAAGAAACTGAACAGAAACACAAAGTTTACATTTTTTTTTAAATCATTATGCTGAGACTTGAAGAGTTACAGAAACTTTCTCTGTGAACAATGCTATAAATGGCTCTCACACACATACGGTTGCCAAGTCATGGTGATCTGGGGGTGTAGCCTGGGGAAGGACCTCAGTATGGTATAATGCCATAGAGTCCACACTCCAAAGCTGTTGGGTCTTAGATAGCGAGATTCGTTACATGTCAGACAGTCAAAGGGTTAATTAGCCAAATGGTCAGGAAGAGCAGATCGCCATTGCTTCCATGTCATATGGTCACGTAGGCAAAGTAATCTGCATTTTACTGCTTTGGTATATCCTTTGTTTGAAAGAGAAACTGTAGCCCAGTTACTTGTAAGTTACCAACCTGCAAGCATGGAGGAGCACATTCTCCTTGTGAGAATGGCTACTCGTGAGTAAGCGTAGTAACTGCTAAAGGAGTTTAGCAAGTCTAGGAAACTTAGAGATGTAGGATGTTTATTGTTTAATCCATGTACCCTACCCTTGAGATTAGTTAGTAAAGAATTGATTTGATTAAGAAAACGACTCTGTGGTATTTTTGTGTGTGACTAACCTTTATTATCAATAAGCCAAAACCAAGATTCATCGCCCTGAATGGTAGCAGATTAATTAAGTGAGTTTCAGATCCTAACAAGTGGTAGCAGAGTGGATGGTTTATTCTTGGCTATTGATATAAAGTCACACAGAACAATTTTTGATTTTTGAATCGTGTCCCATCGGGGAACTGAGGAATACAAAGGACCTTACAGACGCCTGAGGGAATTCCTGTAAAGAAGCCGAGCAGCCGAGTCTGTGGGGACGACAGGAAAACTCAACCCTCACGCCTGTGAACTGGAGGAGGAGAGCGACAAGCTGCAAGAATGGGAGAGGACGCGAACCGGGCAGCCACGCCAGTAACATCGAGCACAAACGCAGGAGCCGTGAGTGTAAATGGGAAAGGGATCCAATCAGTAATAATTCCCCACATAAGTCAGTCATCCTTCCCAATATGGAAAAGATCTGTCGAATTAGCATTTAAGGCACTGGGGATTAAACACGTACTAAATGAAGATCCCCCAGATGAGACTGACAGAGATAAGTTTAATGCCTTTGATAAAGCTGATGCCCAGGGGATGTGCCTTCTGGTGGGAGCAATATCACCAACAGAGTCATCCATCATTTTAAATAGTAATTCAACGAAAGATATGATGAAAGCACTCAATGAAAAGTATGGTGTTTTGTCCAGAGGTCAGAGGATGAGCCTCAAGGCGAATCTACTCTCATATAAGATGCCTGAAAATGTAACTCTCTTACAACATTTAAAGCATATGCAAGATTTGGAATCAGAGGTGAAATTTGCAGGAGGGGAAGTGAGCTCAGAAGATTTTTTAACAATATTCATTGCCAGTCTCCACCCACGCTTTAATGCAGAGAAGCGAAACCTCCTAGCCAGAGAGGATTTAACCCTTAATAAGCTGATCACAGCCTTGAAAGAATTTGAAACAGACAGAGCACGCGAAAATGAACTGTCTAATGGAATACAGGTATTGCATGTGCATGGGAAAAAGTTCCAATGTTTCACCTGTCGCAAATTTGGCCATAAATCGTATCAATGCAAGCAGAGGGAATCAAAAGGGGGAAAACCCCCCTCTCCGGGGGAAAAGCCCGCGAATTTTAGACAAAGACCAGATTCAGCCACAACAGGAAGTCAAGGCTATAGCAAGCCCAAGAGACCAGATCAGATCGCTACGCTTTTGCTAAAAGATCAATCAACTCACATTTTACCAATAAAAGATGACCCAAAGCGTGTACAAAAATTGCTTTTAGATTCAGGGTCAAGTAACCATACATGTGGGATCATGGAAGCCTTTGATTATTTGGAACCATGCGCTGAAACGTTCATAATGGCCAATGGGGAGAGACAAATATGCACCCAGAAAGGACAAATTTCTGTTTCTATCCAGTCTCTCTGTGGAAATGTAATGGGTTTAAGATTACAGAATGTGCTTTATATGCAAAAATCTGAACATTGTTTACTGTCTGTGAAAAGGCTAGCAAATGCTAAGTTCCAAGTGATAATAAATGAGAACGGTTGCTATTTGTTTGATTCTCAAGCAAGGGAATATGAAGTTTTGTCAGAAGGTTCTCATTACTACTTGGAGAACGTTGCAGACCAGATTGTGGATTATACTGAGGACAGTGTTAATTCTGATGAACTGTATCAGTGTGAGAAAGACAATGGACTTTGTGCAAAGGAAAATGCTGTTATTGATGAAAAGGAATGCTTTGTTGACTGCAATAAGGAGATTAAAGGTTTAAATACTGAGAAATGTAAACATGAGAATTGCGTGTATTTCTGGCATTTGAAATTGAAACACAGAAATATGGAGTCTGTGAGGCAGCAACTACATGAGTTTGGCTTGCCAGTAAAGGACTGTGTGAAGAGTTATGAGCAATGTAAAATTTGTATTGAAGCATCAGAGCATGTGCAGAGTGATTCAACAGAACCTCTAGCGCCATCTACTGATGAAGGAAATGTTAGCATCTCAGGAGACAAAAGGGGAAAGGAAATTTCCATTGTAAACGAGATGAATGCAACTGAAAGAATGAGTGATGCAAAGGTTGGAAGAAGGGAAACCGAGCCGGTTACATCCTCAGCATGGGAGCTTAGGCCGCCTGGTGCAGCAAAGTGTCTACAGGATACAGCATCAGAAGAGGGCAGTCCTGAAGCTGATGGAGATATAAAGGTTTCAACCACCTTAAACCATTCTGAAGTGAAAAGTAACTTCTCAAGCTGGGAGAACAAAGAGCAAAAGTTTCTCAGTGGGGAGAAGAAATCACTGCAACAACTTACAGCGATAAACATTCTTTTAAACATTGCCACTTCAAAGAAAATGACAGTGATGATGTTTACTGTTACAGATAGCCAAAAGCTTACTTCACAACTACAGAAGCAAGGCTTCAAAAGGGGAAATAAAGAGAAATGTCTACTCAGCAGAAAGGAAAATGGCCTATTGCAATACATTTTAATAATAATGGACAATGTTTTAATTTGCTGTGATACTGAGTCAAATGCAAAGAAAATTGCTGAACAACTGGAGAAATCAGCAGGATCCAAACTCTTTGAAGAAAGACACTGTTTTGATATGGAAACAGAAAGAGACAAAATACTGGAATTTCTCAAGCAAAGAAAAGTGCAAGAACGCAAGTCAAGCAAGACAAGGAAGAAATCTTCAACTCAAGATTAACTCAGTGAAAGACAAGAAACAAAAGGGACTTATTGATATGATATGATATGTTAATAAATGTGATGAATTATGTTTGCATGTCTGAATGTAACTGAACCTCGAAAAGGGGATTTGTTGGGTCTTAGATAGCGAGATTCGTTACATGTCAGACAGTCAAAGGGTTAATTAGCCAAATGGTCAGGAAGAGCAGATCGCCATTGCTTCCATGTCATATGGTCATGTAGGCAAAGTAATCTGCATTTTACTGCTTTGGTATATCCTTTGTTTGAAAGAGAAACTGTAGCCCAGTTACTTGTAAGTTACCAACCTGCAAGCATGGAGGAGCACATTCTCCTTGTGAGAATGGCTACTCGTGAGTAAGCGTAGTAACTGCTAAAGGAGTTTAGCAAGTCTAGGAAACTTAGAGATGTAGGATGTTTATTGTTTAATCCATGTACCCTACCCTTGAGATTAGTTAGTAAAGAATTGATTTGATTAAGAAAACGACTCTGTGGTATTTTTGTGTGTGACTAACCTTTATTATCAATAAGCCAAAACCAAGATTCATCGCCCTGAATGGTAGCAGATTAATTAAGTGAGTTTCAGATCCTAACAAGAGCATTCACTTTCTCTACAATCTTTGTTGTCTAGAGATCCAATGTAATTCCTGGTGATCTCTAGGCCCTACCTGGAGGATGACAACCCTACATACATACAGAATGCCTTAGGATATAACTAAAATATAAATTGTTCTTGCCATTATGCTCTTGTAAGTTTTGCGTTTGGTCATTCTTAGAACCAGAGATACAAAAACAACAGTGATACATTTTTTGCTTATACCACAGGTTACTCTGTTGTAAACATGTGAACATATCATCTTCCTAGATGGGATCTACTCTTTTGACTGTGATCAAACTATAAGACGGTCTACATTTACAAACCTCTTAGCAATTCTGTGCCAAAATGGTTCCCTGGATTTGCTGGTATGGTTTTCACCCCCAGTCATATTATCTGCCACCTCAGATCATAATTTTTTACCTTTTAAAAGTTGGAATTTCACAAATGTTAACTCACATAAGTATGCACAGAGAAATGTGTAAATATATCAAATAGGGTATGTCTGGTTAACTGACTTTGCTGAGTAGACAACACTGGAAGAGGAAAGGAAAGGCAGAAAGAACCAGCCAACATACAGCCACTATAATGCCTAGATTCTGGTGAATTTATTAACATGGCAAAAACATAAAAACAGGGAAAACAGTGTTAAATGTATTGATATTACCTTAGGTCTTCCTTTTCTCTGTTAAATTCACTTCTCTTTTATTTGAGAAAGATATAAAGCCATGGTTAAAGAGAGGTCCTTCAAATCAATCGGAAGAACTTCAGTGCCAGCAGAATAGTCCTTTTCTTAGGTTATCAGAAGATCTTAAGCTATTTGTTTTACCATGAAATATAGCAAAGCAGGACAAGGAATCTCAGCACTGCTTAATTAATGGGACTTTGACCTATATTCACATTTTAATTAGCTGGAAATTAATTATGAATTCTAACTTCTAATGAATCATGTAAAACAGTGAAGAGAACATCCCCCCCTAAAAACTGACCTATAAGAGAGACATATAAAGCTTCAGGTACTATCCCCTCCAATACACATACCCTTTTAAACTTTCTTTTCTGCCTGTCAAGCTCTTAAGTGTTACATATCTCCTGAAAGACCCTGTTTAAAGAAATTTGTTAATTTAACTGACTCTTGTGTGAATCACCAGGCTAATTCCCTGTTTGTGTTAGAATTTCAGTTAGAATGTGGAGGTTTGAAATCAGGAAAGCCATGTCTAAGCAGTTCCAGCCAATAAGCTTCAGTTATGCAACTAGGTTGGAGAAAGGGAAATGTTATTCACACTTGCTAATAAGGAATTACCTGCGTTAAAGATATTGTTGTCAACATGTTTATTTGCAAAACATACTTAAAAAGGCAAAACAACACTTTTTAGAGGAGCAGCTTCTGTTAGTAAAATAAAAAGGCTTCAGTTACATACAACTCTTCATCAGGAATGATATAAGGAGGATCACTGATTTATAGGTGCACAGAAATACATATCAACTATGGATTCAGTATATATTAGATATCAAAGCCTAGTAATTTTAAAATACAAGACAACAATTGAGCAAAAAGAGCTTACAGCCTCTTGTGGTGGCCCAGGAGCCAAAGACCTCCATTCCACCCATCATTTTACCTTCAACCCTAATTACCTTTTACTCTTCCGCACAAATGACCTTTTATTCTTGAACAGATCTTCTAAAATTGTTATACGTTTAAGACAAGTACTAGGAAAATCAGATGAAGTGTAGTTGTTTGGGAACTGATATTTTGTTAGGGTAACCATCTCTAGGTTGAGAAACTCCTGGAGATTTGGGGATAGAGCCTGGGGAGGAGAGGGGCCTCACCGGGGTACAATGCCATACTGTCCATCCTCCAGAGCAGCCATTTTTCTCCAGGGGAACTGATCTCTGTAGTCTGGAGATCAGCTATAATGTCAGAAGATCTCCAGGTCCCCACCTGGAGGTTGGCAGCCTTATGGAGGTGAACAAAAATATTTGCATTAATTCTACACTCTGTTCTGTGTAGAGCTGAATACTTCTTCCATTGTGACAGCTGAAGAATTATGTGCAGTTTAATCAAGATTTCATGGAGAAGCAGTTTTTACATACACACAGTCTTTGATATATAAAAATACAGTCCCTGATTGCATGCAAAATATATAAAAGAATTACATATGGGTTGGATCCCACCAAGCTATCAGTGAAAGAAGTGGTATGTTCCCTGTCCCTCAGCAATCTTTGCCAGCTCCCAGAAAGTCGATTCTCAGGCAATATGTGGACCCTACAGCCATATAGATTGTATATAGGACCCTGGGAAATCAACTTTCTAAAGGCTCTAACAGGGAAAGGAAAATATGTCAAAAATCTGCATCCATCTGAGTCTTCCACTAAGAGATCACTGTATCCAACCTGCATTTTTGCAGATTACATTAGATGTAACTATAAAACTTCTGCTTACTTTATTAATGCAACTGATTTCAGGAGATTTGTTTATGAAAGAAACATAATGATTGTAGAACTGAAGTCCTAACTTGGAAATTACAGCTTCTACTCCAGAAATGTTCTTTAATATTTTGCTTTGTGATGTCTTTCTTACCTATTGATTGTCTACATACAAACACTATATTAAATATATAAAATAGTTTTAAAAAGAAGAAAGATTTCCATTTCCACTGATCTGATACTGATAGAATAAAATCACCACAGGAACAGCTGGGGGGATTACATTTCTGAGTTATGCTTACAGGAGCCGATGAATCTATTTTATAACATTCCCAACCAGGAACAATTTCCATATCAAGCATAAATCTTAATCACATAATTAAAGTTACTGTTCAAGATCAGGTTAGGAGTGGAATAACAAGAGTATCCAGAAAACCTTGTAATGTCCAAAGTCAATAGTAAATCAGCAAACAAATCAGGGCTCTTGCTGACAATGAAGGTTAAATAAAAACGGTAACTCAGCAATACAAAATCTTAACCATTAGTAAACCTATGTATGGATAATCACCTACACCCTGCTACTCTAAAGGCTTACATATGTTACAAATTAATAGATAATTAAGGAAGGAAGGAGGGAAGGAAGGGAGAAAGGAAAGAAGGAGAAGGAAGGCAGGAAGGAAGCCTCCTAAATGACATATTCAGATTGAAAGGGATGACTCATCAAACAGAACCCTAGAAACCAATAAAAACCCATAATATAAAGCTAACAGGATAAAAAACAACAATGTGGTACTTCAATAAATATAGCGGGAGCACAAAGATATGAATGTCACACATTTTATGCAAGAATTAAAGAATTAATTCTACAAGCTAATTCAAGATAAATAGCTACAGCTTTCAGAAGGTGTCAAGGCTAACTAGTTTAGGCAAAAAAAGTAATTATTCATTCAGACTGTCAAGCCAATTTACGCGGATTCTTTCCTTTCTCTTCATATTTAAAAACATTATATTGAAAATCAATGCCAGGAGGTGTACAAAACTAATGTGTAATGTGAAGTTATATTAAGCAGCATACACCGCTGAAGTTCATTCTGATGCAACACTATTCATTTTAAGAGAACCGTACCAGCCTACTACCTGACTTGGCCTCAGTACAAATTATGTAGGAAAACAATGACAGAGAAAACATTATGATAATATTAAATTCTATGCTTTGTCACTGATAAGCTTTATAGGCTTTATTGTGGCAATAACATATTACTCAAACTAATACCTGGTTGTAAGCAAATAACATACAAATAACACAAGTATGTTTTTGTGCAGAAGTGGGATACCAAAATTGCAAGCCAGGTCTCTTCACCAGGTCCCTTCACCAGTTCATGGGAACTAGTTAGGCAAGTGTGACATTGGTATCTGTGCATTTTACTTAAAGATGTACCTTATTATGTTTTTCATTCTTTTCTTAAACTAGGAGTGACTCATGAGTAAAGAAGTCATCAGGAAGTCATAAAAGCAGATTCAGCTGTATTCAGCCCCAAATATTTCTATTAGTTCAAATTTAAACTTTTTTTGCCGCCATCAAAGCATTTTGGCTGTCTCCTAAATAAAACTGAATCAGATTCACTGCCAGCCTACAGAATAGGCATAATATGAAGAGGAAAGGAAGGAGTACATATGAACAACAACAAAAAAGGAACTGTTTTACCTGCTGAGGCCTGCAGTGTAATACAATGCAGCATTGTCAGGCGAGAAATAACAGAAAAACCCCTTGGTAAAAATTCTGGTTGGGGAAAGGAAGTCCTCGAAGCTCAGACAGAGAACAAAGGGAACATCTTATTTACAGCCTGACAGCAAATATAAATCCAGATATGCTGAAGAAAATTAACCTTTGCAAGGTCACAGCAGCAGAGATATACAAAGACAGACACCCTTCCTCAAGGCCTTAGAGAGATGAAGGCCTATCTAGGGCCTTAAAATTTTGCATATCTCTATCTCAACAAGGGTGAACAAGTGTCATATTAAAAGGAGGGAAATCCTCAATACAGGGCATGCATGTCTTGTCTCCCTCTGCAGGACAGGAGGATGTAAAATCAGGCCACTGTTGAGGTAAATAAATCTTCCAATAACTTTTCAGAACAATATAACTTTTATAATATTCATTTCCACTGTTATTCATGAAAAATAGACAGATGTTAAAGTTTATGAATGCATCAGGCAGGGTTTGTTTGTTTCAATGAAAATAAGGAAGCAAGCTTTAGCTCCTTAGCACTTCAGCGCAATAAACTGAAAAATAATTAATCCATATTTTCCAGCGTCAATAGTAAATCTTTTAATAGTTATAACTTTGCAGGAACATGATGAACCTTGGTTTGGCACAGGAAAAATGTTTGGATTTATGCCTCAAAATTAGGTCTAGCTTGACAGAAGCTATCTCTATGTCACACCAGACTATAACAGCCAAGAATCTAAATTCATTAGAGCAGAAATAAAGAATCTTTGTTCTATTCATGACCTCATTTGATCATAAGTGGCATTTCAATAAATCTCACAATTAGAATCTCAAGATAAAATACACCAAAGTCACTCAACTAGAGTGATTTTGACTGATTAGATGCCACTTTATTTATTTTACCGCATTTATACCCTGCCTTTCTCCCTAATGGGGACCCAAAGCAGCTTCCACCATTCTTCTCTCTTACATTTTATCCTTACAACAACCCTGTGAGGATGTTGGGCTGGGAGGGTGTGACTGGCCCAAAGTCACCAACAAGCCTCCCTAATAGAGCAGGGATTTGACCCTGAATCTCCAGATCCTTGTCCAACCACTACTGGCTCTCCATTGGCTTAAGGCATGTTACAGATCAACAATAATATTTTAAAAGGTATTTACACATAAATATATTAAACTACTATTTTCTTCTATGTTTAGAAATTGCTTAGGAAGGGTGGCAAGGCACAGAGGAGGACAAGTGGAAATTCTGAAGATTAGGGACCACATCTCCCAGCAGCCACTGACTCTGACCTAAGAAACAGTGCCTTTTCTTGAGGGGGTGACAGGAAAAAGGAGAGGCAAACTTGAGGGAAAAGATAAAGAAAAGGTTGAAGAGAGATGTACAGCCAGAAACTGGCCTGAGAGATGGATAGGTGTCTATGGAGATTGTGGAAGTTGGAGCAAAGGAGCCCTACTATCAGTCTGAAGTAAAGGTAACGACTGCGATGAATACTGACTGCATTGGGAGTGGCGTTGTTAGGGTAAGTAGAATTTCTTTTTCTGAGTCCTGGGAAGGAGGGCCTGGAACCAAAGCATTACTACTTAACTAACAAGCGCGAAAAAGCTGAAGTTTCACACCTTGGAACTTTATTACTATTTCTCAACCCTCCTTAGATAAAGCTTCCCTGTTTACCTACCTCATTAATTCTTGTTTCTGCTGAGCACATGTCAGTACAGCTTTGGAACCCACCAAAGTTGATACAGAGGTTGTTGGACATGAATGACAACTACTGTTTAGATGCTATTTAGGGTATGTTGCAAATTAACCATAATATTTTTAGAGATATTTGCAGAGAAATACAATGAAGTGGTATCTTTCTCTATGTTTCTATACTTAGGAGACTGACAAATGCAGAGGAGAAAAAGTTGTGTCTTTGTTCCTTTGAAGGTTTTGCAGGAGAAGGAATATCAGAGAGTACATGATACGCAGGACTGAGAAAAGTTATATTATTCTGCATAATTATTATGGATCACTATTCCTTTGCATCTGGCATTCAGAACAGATTGCATATTGATAATATGTAAAATACAAATAAAGAATACAGTGAGGCTGTGGTACTAACTTTGTGGCTTATGGAGAGCCACATTCACAATTACCATCAACCAAAAGAGCCATGCGATTACTATACACCCTGTGTGCTACCCAAACACACACATACAATAATACAAGATATAAATATTACATATATATCTATAACCATTTTTTAATTACCAAAGTACTTCTGAACATATAGGGTCGCCTCTCCCCACTACTGTTGGGCCATAGAGGGAAAGGCATGCAAGTCAGGTTTATAACACAAAACAATGTGCAAGCTTCTAAGTTATTTATTAGGCTGGATATTTTAAAAAAAATGCTTCCCGATGTTAAAAGCCCCCTTCAAAGTGAACTCTGGCATTGCTGGAGATTGTACGGCTAGAACCTCTCTCCATGGCATTTCTTTTGCCTCACTAGGATCAGCCAGAGCGATCCCACCCTTTCCCCGAGCTATAGTTTTTATCATGGCAGGAAAATTGAACAGTGACCCCAGCCGAAGCAAATTAAAGAGATGGCTGCCAAAGTTGGGTCAAACCCATGGTGGTCCTTCAGGGCACAGTATTGGCAAAAGTGACCCTGTTGGATCCCAGGCAAATGGTGCTTTGCATAAGCGTTATGAGACTCCCCCACCTAAGAGCCAGGGGATGTTTGACAGATTAGTAGAGATCACACGTGAAAATGAAGAACTGAAATCTGCTAAAACTGGACTAATAAAGGATAGGAGTGATTTGTCCCACGCTCTCCTTGAAACACAAAAGGAATTAAATCAAGTAAAAGGCGCAATGGGGGCTGCCTTGAGCAGGATCACCTCGCTTCAGCAAGAACTAGACCATTCTAGGGCCACAATTCAGTATTTACAGGAGCAAATCATAGCCCAAGACAAGAGCAGACACTCTGCTGCCCGCTCCCAAATGGAGGAACAGCAGAAGATCCGATGGAATTGTAGCAAGGCGCAACCGCCTCTGCTCATTCCCTCAAGTGACAAAGGAAACCATTGGCTTCCTCCCCCATGGAGGAAAGCAAGCTAAAACCGCAACAACCTGCTTACCCCCATCTCGGGAGCGGCAAGACACAAAGGAAAATCGCAGTAACTTCATAATCAAAATCCAACATTGTGATTCAGTTTAATCCGTTTCAAGCCGCTGTCTGAAACTTACCATGCAATCTGCCCCACCTCTTTCCCCCTTTTGAGTGAGTGTGTGTGTGTGCGCATCCCCCCACTCTTTTCTAAACTTCTAAACTTCATTCTGTACTACTCCTAGTCAACGGGAACGAACATGCAACTTGTGTAAAGGGTAGAGAAAGAGTTAACAAGCCACGCTGTATTTCAGTGAGGAAGCCGATCTGATCTGGTAGGAAGATCCGTGTGAAGCTCTCTCACTGTTCTTTAAATTATAGCAGAGCCTCCCTGGCGCAGGGAAGTATGCCTGAACCATAAAGAGTACGAAGTAACTTGTTTTCCTTTGCAGGAAGCAATGACATGTATCTGTGTACCTCTCATCACCCTCGTGATGATTTTAAGTAAAAGTTTTTACCGGGGGTTGTTTTTTTGAGAGAGATATGGCCAGTCTCTCCCAAAAACATCACCAACCCCAGCCCACCTCTTAAAAATAAAACGCAGTTTTCGCACAATTTGGCAAAGAGGAAAATGAAGCTGAAAAGTTGCAGGAGATGCACTCCCATGCTCTTGCCTGTTTGAAGTGAAATTACACTTCATATATATGTGCGTTGACGCCTCCCAAAGTACCAGCGGGAGACACTGACAATATTTGAGTTCATATGATACAATGGTTTGATTCTCTGATGTGAATTTTGAGACGCAACAAAACGTTTCTTTTTTTATTATTAACATAATTTGAAACACTGAGTGGTTGCACCATGATACCCTATGGAATGAATGAGGGAGAGGAGAGCCCAGTACGCTCTGCTCTCCGCCCCCTTCAGCCCCCACTCGCTATTTTCTTGAGTCTTGTGGTCATTATTATTGTGGTGGAAAAAGGAAAGCTAAAAGTATGTAGGAAGAAAGGATTTTTATGGAAAGTGATAATTGATGGCATGGCATCTGTTGTGAGACTGCAGCTCATAAAAGATGCCTGGAAAGGTGTGTCTCATAAGACGGTTAGTGGAAGGTTTTGAAAGACATGGAAATGAAAGGATTTAAGAGAGGTGTCTATGTGTTCAGAGGGGCTGCACTGGATTGATGCAGCAGCAGAAGGAAGCTTTCCCCACCAAATAATAGTCTTGCCCACCCCAAGATTGTGTTATTTGTCTCTCCATGAATTGCGCTGTAGTCACGAGTACACCAATATGGGCTCTGTAGCCTCCTGGTGTTCTCATGAATCTCTCTCTCTAAGAATCACTGCCTCTCTTGCGGGCGGACTTCTTTCCCTTTGAATGTGTTATTAGTGTCTTATTTAAGGACACATTGTAATTAATAACGCCCTAAAAGCAGTCCCATCCCAATTGACTCAATGTTCAGGAATTTTGGGGTACCATGGAAACTGGACAGTCTGGCTTGCACGAAGCAAAGGCACGCTTGCCAAAGCAACGGGCAACTTGCCAAAGCCCCTCACCACCCAGAGTAAGGTATAATTGAATCCCCCAAAAAAGTCCTTAGGGCTCTCTCTCTTCCTCTCTTTCTGATACTGACTGTCACTCGGCCAGAGTGAGCAGTCATGCTGGAACATACAGGGGACTCCCCCTGCCCCCTTTTTATTCCTCTCTGCCATGGAACTTGGACATCTTTTGGATTTGGTAATGTATTACCCACCAACGACCTTAGAACCATCTCTGTATATACCACCTTTTTCTTTCTTAGGAATTTCTGTATGTGTGTATGCATCATTGAACGTTTGCTTATATAAACTCTCTTAATCCGAAAGCCATTTGCCTCTGTCTTTATTCAGGGGTTACTGAAAACAACTCTGGTATACATTGGGTGTGATTCCGCTATATAAATAAATATTCTGTGATTTCCAACTGCTGCTATAATTCCCCAAGTTGAGAGCAGTTTGGGTAACACATTATATCCCAATGAGGCCCCTGTCCTCCCCAGGCTCCAACCCCAAATCGCCAGGAGTTTCCCAACCTGGATCTGATAACCCTACCTTCCCACCCGTCGGTGGCCAGGGGGCACCAGCAACCCTAAGAGTCTCTCTTATCTAATTTACAAGCTATTTTCTAGTCAGGCTCTCCCATGTGTTTAGACACCAAAAGTAAAGTCAGACCTTTCATAACGGCAATTTGAAGAAGAGAGGGGGCAGCTATGACTCAGCTGTCCCCCAAGTGGCTTTAGACAGAAAGTTAATAGACACTGCTCTTTTCCTTCCCCCCTGGTTCCTTGCAAGTATGGGACTCCTGAATAATGCTCCTCCCTAGCTCTAATGCCTCATGTGCTTCCCACCAGTTCCCAACGCCTTATGATGTTTCCTGATTTCATGATTCAAGAAAGTCAGCTCATTGTCTTGGCAACCAAATTTTCTCTCTTGCTGGGCTGGTTACCTCTCCAACACAAAGACGACACTGAGGCTCACATCTTCCAGGTGGTTTTCAAGGCACAACTCCACTCCCCAAGTTCCTTCAGGATAGCAGTGGCTGTTCCTACACAATTCTGGGAGTTGATAATTCTCCATAGAATCAACAAACCACTCCTTCTCTTTCTTTCTCTCCACTGTGTAAAAGTCAGCCAAACCACCTACTTTAGAGTAGCTCTTTTCAGTCAGACATCACAAGACTTCTTCTTAATATACAACACAGCAGAAATTCCAAATATCTCCATGTCATTCTACTTCATAGAAGTATCTAGAAATTTACTAAAATTCTCCTTTATGCTCAACCATTCTCATTTAACCTATTTCTATCTTCTATTATTACGTCCACAGTAAAGCCCAAAAATTTAATCCTTCTGAATCCTAAATCTGAGAAAACCCTCTATGAGAATGGGGTAATATAATACTATTGCACCTGTAAAGATATTCCTTTTATGCTTTAATCAAGGCCACCAAGAGGGACAGGACTGGCAGTACAACACTGAAACCAACTTTATCAAATCCTTCTTTAAAAGCCATGTTGTTCTGGTGGTCCAGACAGCTGGGCAAGATGCTTGATAAAATGCAAAGCCTTCTTTGGTAGCAGTTTCTTATTTTTCTCTTCACTGTCCCTGTTTGGCTGGAACTGCCCTCATTTCAGAGCTATGGTCTGAGAGGAAGTGGGCGTGATCTAATATTCTAGCACCCCTTTTAAGTTTTATTGAACTTTTTATTGGGAACAACTGCTATGACAAAACTGCCAGCCTTGAATCTTCCTGTTGCATGCTTTTAACCCTTTCAAAATTAGGCCGGCTGGCTGAGTGGAAATCAGTGGAAGAGAAGCCTGGAGCTCAGGATTTGCAAAAGCTAGCCCTTCCTAGCTTGTACAGCTGGGCTTCTTCCTTCTCTCAAGGAGCATTCCTTAGGCTCTGGTACCAGCCAGGGCCATGAAAGAACCACACTTTCTAAATGTGATATCCTTCAGGCTGTCTTCTCCACTGCATCATCAGGCAAATCTAGGAAGCAGGATTAGTGCATAACATGTGAACATGTCTGCGCTGGGGTAACTAGAGGGAGGATTGCAGAATCCGTCCTCCAGAGTTACAGTTTTAGCTTCACCATATCTCTCTTCAGAAGAGAGGAAAGGTGAAGCCTTCCCAATGAAATAACAGAGGAACAGAAAGGAAAGGGGAAGATTTTTGAATTTATTTGACTATTTGGTATCTTCATAACATTTGGGGAAAGCTTTATACCCCAAATGGGCTGTCATGATTGGCCACATAGTTACAGGGATGGAATCCAAAAAGTAAAATAAGGAGGTTGAACAAATGTATTCTGTATATCTTTATGACTGTGAAAATTATATATGATTTTGTTAAAGGATATCGTAGAGAACACATTATACTGTAAAACACTGTTCCAGCAACTTTACTCTCAGGGAGGTTTTTAATGTTTTAAAATATATAATGGTATAATCCAGGGGTGTCAAACTGGTGGCCCGCGGGCCGGATCCAGCCCCCGGAGGGCTCCTCACCGGCCCGCAAGCCAAGTCCGCCCCCCGCCACCCCCCACTCTCTCCAGGCATTTTGATTCAGCTGAGCTGAGCTGGGGACTACAGGCAGGGGTGGGTTTAAACTTTGCCTTTTTTAAAAGCTGGGAAGCCTAACTAAACTGAGAATTTAATTGAGGTTTGCTGGGAGAGGGTTGTGAGTGTTGTGCCAGTGGGTGATTAAGATTGATTTTTGCCTGAAAGCTTGATTGTTACCTTGTTAAGTGGGGTTGTTGTGATTGGAGCTTGTGTGAGAGAAGTGGGGGCTGTGAGCATTTAAATTCCAAGGCTCCTGCTCACCAGAGGAGCGAGCTGAAGGACGAGAGCACAAGGGCTCTTAGCCTGTGGATCATGACTGGGGATCTGTAGGGTGAGTATAAAATCTTGTTATCTTGGCAGGGTAACTCTCTCCATCCAGTTGGAGTACCGAGCAACTTGAATATCTATGTGAATTGGCAGCCGATAGCTGCAGGCAAGGAACTTCAGCACTCATTTCTTATTTGGTACAGGAAGAGTGCAAGAGATTAAAGAGTAGGGTTACAACACCAAAGAATAATATAATAATCAATTAATAAATAAAATACCAGTTATAACGGTAGAAAGCCAGAAGGGGTCGGGGGGCTATCCAGTGTGCTGCATGGAGTGTCACATGTATGATTATCTGCCTGCTGGACATAAGTCATGGGTGTGTGCTCGGTGCAGGGAGCTCCTGGCTCTCAGGAAACGAGTTCACTTCCTTGAGGCCAAGGTAGCTCAACTGGATGAGCTGAGGCAGGCAGAGAGAGAGGTGACTAAGGACTCCGGGGATGAAATAGTCACATCCCAGTCCCTAGGTGACGGCAACCTGCCTGTCACAGATGATGGATCCCTTGGGGAAGGAGGCCATCTCACTGAGGTAGGGGGATGTGGTACCTTAGAAGGGACCTCTTCCTTGGTGGATGAACAGATATCCTCTCGTACTGAGGATATGCCTCAGAGGGGAGGGTGGCTTCTTGTAGTGAGGGACCCAATCCTTAGGAATGTAGATAGCTGGGTTTCTGGCGGGTGCATGGACCGCATGGTGACTTGCCTGCCTGGTGAGAAGGTTGCGAACATTACCTGTCATATAGGTAGTCTGGTAGAGAGTGCTGGGGAGGAGCCAGTGGTTGTGGTGCATGTTGGCACCAATGACGTGGGGAAATGTAGTCTGGAGGTTTTGGAATCCAAATTTAGGTTGCTAGGCAGGAGACTAAAAGCCAGGACCTCCAAGGTAGCTTTCTCAGAAATGCTACCTGTTCCACGTGCAGGACCAGCTAGGCAGACACAGTTGGTGAGTCTCAAAGCGTGGATGAGACGGTGGTGCAGGGAAGAAGGCTTTAGATTTGTAAGGAACTGGGCAACATTTTGGGACAAGCTGGGCCTATACAAAAGGGATGGGCTCCACTTGAACCAGGATGGAACCAGACTGCTGGCGCGTAATATAAAAAAGGTGGCAGAGCAGCTTTTAAACTGCACCTGGGGGGAAAGCCGACAGGAGCTGAGAAGCATCCGGTTTGGGCAAACTCAGTGCATACGGACAAAGGGGAAATTGCTTCAGATTACCCACATAGGAATTACTTAGACATGAAAGGGAATGGAAGAAAAATTATGGATAGCCACTTAAAGATGCCCAAAGGCACATGCCAGGCAAGTCAAAAGAGAGAAATAGTGTGGAGGTGTTTCTATGCTAATGCTAGAAGCCTCCAAAAAATGAGGGAATTAAGAGTGCATAATTTTAAGAGAAAACATAGATATAGTGAGCATTACAAAAACCTGGTGGAGGGGAGAGAACCAGTGGGATACAGTCATCCCTGGTTACAAACTGTATAGAAATGACAGGGAAGGGCGTATTGGAGGCGTGTTGCTAGGTATATCAAGGAAGGCATAGTGTCTAATAAGCTAGAGACCATAAAAAGGGCAGACTCGTTTACAGAATCCTTATGGGTGACAATTCCGGGCCCCAAAGGAGATTTAGTACTGGGGACGTTCTATCGGCCCCCTGACCAAATGGCTCAGGGTGATCTTGAGATGGAGAATGAAATTAGGGAAGCATGTAAAGGTAATGAAGTAGTAATAATGGGAGATTTCAACTTCCCTCATATTGATTGGATAAATGTATGCTCCAGTCAAGCCAAAGAGATAAAATTTTAGACATCCTAAATGACTGTGCCCTCAAACAGTTGGTCATAGACCCAACCAGAGGGGAGGCGATCCTCTCAATCCATAAGAAGACAAGTCCTCTTATGGATTGAGAGCTGGCTGAAAAATAGGAAGCAGAGAGTAGGAATCAATGGTCAGTTCTCACAATGGCGGGATGTGAGCAGTGGGGTACCTCAGGGATCTATGTTGGAACCGGTGCTTTTCAACCTGTTCATCAATGACCTGGAGTTGGGGTAGCCAAGTTTGCAGATAACACCAAATTATTTAGGGTGGTTAAAACAAAATTGGACTGTGAAGAGCTCCAGAAGGATCTCTGCATACTGGAAGAATGGGCATTAAAATGGCAAATGAGATTCAATGTGAGCAAGTGTAAAGTGATGTATATTGGGGCAAAAAATCCCAACTTCACATATACACTGATGGGATCTGTGCTGGCAGTGACAGACCAAGAAAGGGATCTTGGGGTGGTAGTGGATAGCTCAATGAAGATGTCAACCCAGTGTGTGGCTGCTGTAAAAAAGGCAAATTCCATGCTGGCCATAATTAGACGAAGAATAGAGAATAATTGGTTCTCGTAGGTTATCCGGGCTGTGTAACCGTGGTCTTGGTATTTTCTTTCCTGACGTTTCGCCAGCAGCTGTGGCCGGCATCTTCAGAGGAGTAACACTGAAGGACAGTGTCTCTCAGTGTCAAGTGTGTAGGAAGATCTTCCTACACACACACAAAATCAAAATAGGGGTAATCCACACTTCTCTAAGTGAAGCCCACTGCACACAGAATAACAACACATGGGGAGACGTCACATCCCGACGTTTACTACGCAGACGTTGTTTATGGGGTGGTTTGCCAGTGCCGTCTCTAGTCATCTTCCCTTTACCCCCAGCAAGCCCCCTACCCATTTCTAAAACTACCCTTCATCTCCACCCCACATCCCTTCTGTCACATTTCTATGCTCCTTTCCCAATGCTATGTTGCATCGTCCCCTTATTTCAGAGGACTGGAGACAAAACAGGCTTACTAGAAAGGGTAATTAGTACATCAAGATGCATGACTTCCACCCAAAGTAGGGTCATGCCTTTTTTCCATTTATGCTAACACTCCTCCTTGAAGATAAACCAGAAATCAAAGGACAGAATAACCCAACCCTAGAAAGGGATGATGTCTATTATCTGTCAAGTGCTCCATCAGCCTCTCCAGTGCTTGCCTACTGGCCATGCACTCTTTCAGAGAAAAGCACAGTACCTGAAGAGAGACCAAAATCCAGCCTAAACTGATGAATATGTCCCCACACATACAACAAACATGCTTGAGCCTCAATCACTGGACTCACTAAGTAACACAGGGATTTGAATTGTTAAGGGTACTGCCATAACAAAGGGACTGATGGACATTATATATCATCCAAAATAACATTTAGAGGAAGCCAATGGCAAACCACCTCGGTGAGTTTCTTGCCTTGAAAACCCCATTGAGTTGCCATACGTCAGCTGCAACTTGATGGCATTTTACACACACAAAATAACATTAATTCCAGAAAACTTTGAAAGCTGTACATCTCACTCCCAAAACTCACAACACGGATTTTACTTCATAACTCCAGGAAGTCAGCCTAGCCAGATCTCAAACAGAATGCAGGACTGTTTGCTCCAAACATCAGCAGCACTACCCCAATCGTGTACTAATTATGCTTTACAGCAGTATTTGTACATAATGAATGGCGCCAGGATGGTGCTTTGTATTGCATTTAAATTCACTTACAAGTACACACTGCACTGAAAGCAATGCAGCAAGGATAGCATTTTATACTCTGCTGTGCGTTCTGAAGTACACTTAGATGTGCACTGAATTTATCCCTAAATTACTGATCCAGAAAGGGATAGGTGCACAGAACATGCTCCTAGAAATGGATTCCTGAGAATATGATTCCTACTTTGGGAGGCGGGCAGGGAACGCCGGCTCGCGCCATCCCGACGTGCACGCACCCAGCCGGCTCTGTGCGCCCCCGCCCACCTCCCAGCTGGCCGTCGGGGCGGGGAACGCCGGCTCACGCAGTCCCGACGCGCACGCGCCCAGCCGGCTCTGTGCGGGCCCGCCTGTCTCCCAGCTAGCCGTTGAGGCGTGGAACGCCGGCTTGCGCCTCACTTTTGAGGAGGAAAAAAGTGGGTCTTATGGAGCGAAAAATACAGTACATTGTGATTTTTTTTTTTGTTGGGGGGAAGAAGGTAGTACAAGAAATAAAAGTAAAATACTGTAGTTTATACAATCTATAATAAACATATATATATATATATATATATATATATATATATATATATACACACACACACACACACACACACACACACACACACACACACAATCATGCACAGGTATTAATTTCTTCTTAGAATAAGATCCATTTGTTTTACAAACATGGGAAAAGAGAACATAGGAATATAACAGTCCTGCTGAGTCAGACCAAGAACCCATCTAGTCTAGCATCCTGTTTCAAAGCAGCCAGGCAAAGACTTCTGGAAAGCCCATTCCGGGCATGAAGGCAACTGTCTTTACTTGCTACTCTTTACTCCCTAACAACTGAGACTCAAATTGCCTCTAAGCATGAAAATTTCATGCAGCCTTGATATCCAATGGCCATTGATCTATCAAAGATATAATCTATCCATATGCAGATCCATCTATCTGTCTAGTACATTTTCATCCCACCTTTCCTCCAAGAAGTTCCGAGCAGAGTACATGGGTCACCCTTTTCCATTTTATTTTCTAAATCACCCTGTGAGGGTTAGATTGACAGTGTGCAGTGTGCCCAAGGTCACCCAATAAGCTTCATGGTAGAATGAGGATTTGAACCTAGGTCTCTCAGATCTTAGTCCAACACTCTATCCACACCACACTGGCTCTCATGACAGCTTCAGCAGTGAATCCCACATCTTGTGTGAAGCAGATCCTTTCGTTTCTTTGGAATCTATGGCATATCAATTTAACTAGGTGATCATGAGCTCCAGAATTATAGAAGAGCAAAAAAACTCAAACCAGATGTTGGCACCTCTCAGGGCCAAGTTTAAAGTTCCTTCCCCACATGTCAGTGTCATGACTAACTGTTTGAAGGGATAATAATTTATGGCATTGGTCTTCATCCCATGAGGTGGGAATTAGAGCTGCCATTTTCTTTGCCGCTATTTGGCTACTAGTATGCAGGAAGAGGGAGCAAGTGTGCTACTAGAGTTGCCAGTCTACCTCCCTCAAAACCCAAGAGCTTTTGGGGATAGAGCTCGTGGTGCTTTTATCGTTTTGGAGTTTTAAAAACCCTTTAGTGTATTTTTCCCTTTTTTTAGATTTTAAATTTATCTGCAAGCCTGGTATGTTTTTCAGGTTTGTAGAAAGCTCAGTCTTGCTCTTTCACAGCTTCAATCACTGGATTTAAGTATCCTCAGATTTAGCCAACTTGGCTATTAGTATATAGATGAGAGATGACACGACACAACATATTAGGAGGACTTTCCCCATTTCTACTATTTATTTATGAAAAGGGTCTCAGTCCGCCTCCTTATCCCTGAGCTGAACTAGAGAATACTGATTACATATAATCAACAAATATATTTAAATTTATGCTCCCCAATGTGTTGCCACTCAGGAAAAGAATGGAGGCAGACACTGGCTGGTTCTTCGCTCACAACTAGGGTAGGGATGTAAATTATTAAACATTTAAACAGTGATTCATTTACCATTTATATCTCTAAATAGTTACACAATAACACCAATGATGATCGAAGGAGTGTTAGGAGAAAAAAAAACAGAAGATCTGCTGGATCAACCACTTTCCTTATATCAGCCGTGTTTTCTAGTTAATGTTTTAACTTTATACAGTAAACCTTTTAGTCATTTGAACAGCTGCTTTTAAAAAATGAAATTTAAATCCCTGAACTAGGGATGAGAAAGAAATTCTCCAGCTCACCATTTGAAACGTGATGTTTCAAAGCAGTTCTTTTTAGCGTGATGGATGAACATTCATCAGGTATGTTGGATTCCATGTTGAACTTCAAGAAGAAAAATAGATGTCATTTGCACACCCTATGACAACTATTTTACTTTGACATCTATCCCTCCTTTTTAAAGGAAGAACTGCATCCACAGGTGGTTCACTTACATTTCTCTTAATTTGTTCTGTTCTTAAGTTTTTGCACATTTGAGATGATAACTATGGGCTCAGGAGCAGAATGGGAAGTGAAAGTGGTCCTGGAGCAAGCCAAGCTGAGTGGCCCTTGTGGTACTACAAGCTAGTGCTGCAAAGGTCACTTATAACAACATAAGAAAAGCAATGCTGGATCAGACCAAGGCCCATCAAGTCCAGCAGTCTGTTCACACAGTAGCCAACCAGGTACCTCTAAAAAGCCCACAAACAAGGCAGCAGCAGCATCTTGCCTGTGTTCCACAGCACCTAATATAATAGGCATGTTCCTCTGATTTTGCAGAAAATAGGTATGCATCAGGACTAGTATTGACTTTGACTATTGGCCATGGATAGCCCTATCCTCCATGAACAAGTCCACTCCCCTCTTAAAGCCTTCCAAGTTGGCAGCCATCACCACATCCTGGGGCAGGAAGTTCCACAATTTAACTATGTGTTGTGTGAAGAAATACTTCCTTTTATCTGTTTTGAATCTCTCACCCTCCAGCTTCAGGAGATGATCCCACATTCTTGTATTATGAGAAAGGGAGAAAAGCTTCTCCCTGTCCACTCTCTCCATACCATGCATAATTTTATAGACCTCTATCATATCTCCTCTTTCTAAGCTAAACAGCCCTAAGCATTTTAACTGCTCCTCATAGGGCAGTCGCTCTAACCCCCTGATCATTTTGGTTGCTCTTTTCTGCACCTTCTCAAGCCCTGCAATATCCTTTTTTAGGTGTGGTGACTAGAACTCTACATGGTATTGCATGTGTGGTCTCACCATATATTTGTACAAGGGCAGTACAATATATTTGTACAATAGCAGCAAGCCTTGGCGCCCATGCACAGAGCAGTTTGGGCGAGCTGCAGAGAGACAGAGGAAGGGAGGCAAGCCTCAGAGTGGCTGCCTGGACTATTCCTAGTGAGCCACTGAGAGCAGGGGGGAAGCTTCAGAGAAACTGGATGGAGTTGAGAGGAGGAAGCGAGGGCCAAAAAAGGATGGCTGTTTCTGCAAGTTTCCACAGCCAGGCAGGAAGGTAAGGGGGGAGATGGGATTCCCTTCCCCGTGGGTTTTGCAGCCCTCCACTAATGCTGGAGGTTGTCTTACATTTTTAAAAAGTCTTCATACTACATATTTTTAGTGAGTAAGGTCTTGTCTTAAAAAGAATTTCACATATTTCAAAAGAGAAAATATTTCATAAGGGTTTCCTCAATTGCTCCATGGAAAGAGTTCTCAGAAAACCCTTGGTTTTTTTCCAAGCCTTCACATCTCTATATGGTTCAGAAGATATTCCCAGAAAGGTTGAAAGGCTCAAATATTTAAATTATAAAACAGCCGGTGTAGTGGTATGTAGTTACCTTTACATACTTTATAAATATGATGAACATAGACCAAGTTCACTTTTATGTAACTTTGGCATGAATTCTTAGTGCACAAACCCATTTAATTTATTAACAAAGCTCCTTCAACCAGTGATATTGAGCCATACAATATGACTAAAATATACAATGTTCTTAGACTAACTTAATTACAGATAGAGTCATTTCTTGACAAATACCAGTTGGCAGAAAGGAGACTACCTTTGGCTCAAAAACAAGTTGTCCCTTTCTCAAAATAGGGGTAATCCACACTCCTCTAAGTGAAGCCCACTGCACACAGAATAACAACACATGGGGAGACGTCACATCCCGACGTTTACTAGGCAGACTTTGTTTATGGGGTGGTTTGCCAGTGCTTTCTCTAGTCATCTTCCCTTTACCCCCAGCAAGCCCCCTACCCATTTCTAAAACTACCCTTCATCTCCACCCCACATCCCTTCTGTCACATTTCTATGCTCCTTTCCCAATGCTATGTTGCATCGTCCCCATATTTCAGAGGACTGGAGACAAAACAGGCTAACTAGAAAGGGTAATTAGTACATCAAGACGCATAACTTCCACCCAAAGTAGGGTCATGCCTTTTTTCCATTTATGCTAACACTCCTCCTTGAAGATAAACCAGAAATCAAAGGAAAAATAACCCAGCCCTAGAAAGGGATGATGTCTATTATCTGTCAAGTGCTCCATCAGCCTCTCCAGTGCTTGCCCACTGGCCATGCACTCTTTCAGAGAAAAGCACAGTACCTGAAGAGAGACCAAAATCCAGCCTAAACTGATGAATATGTCCCCACACATACAACAAACATGCTTGAGCCTCAATCACTGGACTCACTAAGTAACACAGGGATTTGAATTGTTAAGGGTACTGCCATAACAAAGGGACTGATGGACATTATATATCATCCAAAATAACATTTAGAGGAAGCCAATGGCAAACCACCTCGGTGAGTTTCTTGCCTTGAAAACCCCATTGAGTTGCCATACGTCAGCTGCAACTTGATGGCATTTTACACACACAAAATAACATTAATTCCAGAAAACTTTGAAAGCTGTACATCTCACTCCCAAAACTCACAACACGGATTTTACTTCATAACTCCAGGAAGTCAGCCTAGCCAGATCTCAAACAGAATGCAGGACTGTTTGCTCCAAACATCAGCAGCACTACCCCAATCGTGTACTAATTATGCTTTACAGCAGTATTTGTACGTAACGAATGGCGCCAGGATGGTGCTTTGTATTGCATTTAAATTCACTTACAAGTACACACTGCACTGAAAGCAATGCAGCAAGGATAGCATTTTATACTCTGCTGTGCGTTCTGAAGTACACTTAGATGTGCACTGAATTTATCCCTAAATTACTGATCCAGAAAGGGATAGGTGCACAGAACATGCTCCTAGAAATGGATTCCTGAGAATATGATTCCTACTTTGAAAAAAAAAATCTTTAAAACTTTATCGTCAAGCATTATCTTTTAATCCGCTATTTCTAGCAAAAAATCCTGGAGACAAGTCTGTGAATCCTCTTTATTTGTGTGATGGAAGTTTTGGCTGAACTTAATCTGCTACTTGGTGAAAGGATAACTCAGTGGCTCAAAAATATTCTGAAACAACTAAAGGTTTCCTTAAATAGATTATTAAACTACTTATACTAAAATGCTCTGATTGCATTTAAATATTTCCTTCGCTATTCACTTAAAATTATTGGTTATAAAAATGTAATCAACAGCCTGACTATATTCAAACAACTTTGATTATTTTACTTGCAATGTCATAATCACAAAGGACTGTCACTCTGCCAGTCTCTCTCCATATTAAAATTAGTTTAAAAAAAACAGTGATAAAATAGATAATATTAAAGCCCTTTTTAGTTATTTCTGAACTTCATTCTCATTTTTTTTTTTAAAAAAAAATACTGAATAGCTTGCATCACTATCCAGGATTGTGATATTATAATTTTGAGAAGGACACAGAATGAAAAGAAACAGTAGCATTGGAAGGAAACAGATGGAGAGGAAGCTTTTACTGCAGTGGCGCAGCAGAAAAGTCAAACCGTACCTGTGTATGCGTGTGTGTGTGTGGGGGGGGGGTTCTTTCTAAAACCACAAGGCCTTGCTACTCTTTAGTGAAGAAAAGGTTTAGGGTGCTACATGCCCTGCTTTAACATTACCCCCCACAACGTGCAATTATTATGCAAATAGACACTTCCAATTGCATTTGGTCCAGGAGCTCAGAATCCCTATATTAAGGAGAGTGCTCAATTCAACTTGGCAAGAGGTATTTAAGGTAGCAAGTGCTACAACATTTTAGGCATATCTTTCATTCTCCACTGGTGTGTCCTGTTATAACTTGCTTCATATTCTTAATCTGTCAAGGAGCCATTTCTATTTCCCAATTTCCTTTCTGTTCTGTGCCCTCTCCAATGACACTGACTACAATTCCCCACAGGAAGACTTTCAATTACTACAATGCTGGGCCTCCTTACAAAGTCAGACAGGCACTCTGCCTTATCCGACCTTGCTTCACATGTCCATATCCCACTTCCATCAAGATCCCTTCTGCTGCCCAGACTTCCCTTGTTTCTCCCCCCTCTCCTCTCTACTAGAACAGAAATCACAAATGCATTAAAATGGTCAAATGTGACTGTAAATCAATATTTTGAAACTTGCTACAAGTTGCTCACCAACAACAATAAAAGACCTGAAACACACCAGAAGTGGCACATGTGAATGGGATGAAGCAGAAGGCCACTGGCACCTTAAAGACTAATCACATTAGTTCCAGCATGAGTTTTCAGGAGTCAGAGCTCACTTCCTCAGATGCTATGTAGAGCAAATCGTATTCATCAGTTTTATAGGGGAAATTACCAAAGGGGACAGAGGAAAGGCTACAGTTAATTTGGACTAAGACCTATGTCCCTGTGGCAATGGGTGGAAGTTCGGCAAACCAGCTCTTCCTAGGTGCATGGCCATCTACAAATATACCTCTACCTTCATCCCCTTCTCTATGCAATCTTTTTTTAAAAAATAATTTTGCATTTATTCACTCACTGTCCCTCAAACCCACCACCTCTCCAAGACCTGAATTCCTGACACTGGCTTCCTCTGCTTTTCTACAGGGGTGTAGCCAGGGCACAGCCAAAGGGTGCACTATCCCAGACAAAATGTGTCATTATTGGCCCAATAAAAGGTATTCCCTGGTTTTTCTTTCTTGTTTTGGAGAACTAAAGGCCTAACCACAGACATAAGCTGGGAGTTCTGTGCTGAAACTTAATTCTCAGATGCATATGGGCCTCAGGAAGAAAGTGGAACCAGAGGGAGAAGAAGCTTAAGCCTCTCCCCTCCCTGTATGATTTTTGTGACCTACAATAGCCCTAAAAAGCCACTCCTTGCCCCTCTGGGGAAACTTATGTGTAGCCCATCTGTATACATATGGTTCCCAATAGAGCAAAAAACAGCCCTACTCCAGGACTGTTTCAGATTGGGTAACCAGTATAGTATGGGATACTTATGCCCTTTCTCCCTACATAACATAGTCCTGATCTAGGGGTCCATTACCCCAGTTGGGACAGGAATCCCCCACCACTCCATTTCTGTTGCCCACAGCCACCTAGATTTTTAAAAAAAATCCACCAGTGCTGGCTGCAACACTATATGACTGCCTTTTAAGAAGAAAAGAAGCAGTTACATAGGGTAGTTTTAGAAACTGCTGGATATTCTATGGAAAAACGATAAAGTTTCCAGCAATTCCTTGAGCTACCTATGCCACATCACATTTTTTACTGGAAGTGACGTGACACTGCAGCCCCAAATCCCCACCCACCACCCTCCCACCAGTTGCCAAGCACTGCCTCGCAACCCTATCCTGATCTGAATTGGGCTGCCCCTCTCCCTGTACTTGAGGATTAAGTTTCAAAAATTGCTAGGAGCTCTAGTCACAGAATTCCAAGCATGTATTTGGTCTGATGGGACTTGAAGTGAGGTTAGAGCCAGGGTTAAAAAAATGTAACACATGGTTAGGCCTCTAACTTAAAAAAAAAAAAGGTTTTTTGTGGCATGATAACTTTCATTTAAAGAATCAGGATTTATTTTCAACCGGGAAAATTTCTAGGTTGTCATTAGCTTTGAATTCCCCTTTCAACACTATCACTGAAAGCAAGGTTGGGTGCTTAAGAGGGATAAGGCATGACTTACAAGTAAAGAACAGCACCTGCTTTCAGTTTGGGGACCAGATGCTGCCTGTCAATGTTAGGTTACCATTTCCCCTTCACCAAAACAAATTGTCTAAGGAAAGCCCAGGCCTCGACCAAGTGACAGACTTGCCAACCCCTAGGTGGGGCCTGCAGATCTCCTGGAATTACAAGTGATTTCTAACCTACAAGATCGGTTTCCCTGGGGGAAATGTCTCCATTGGAGAGTGGACCTCAAAGGCATTATGACCCGCTAAGGTCGCTCTCCTCCCAAACCCCACCCTCCCCAGGCTCTACCCCCAAACCTCCAGGAATTCCCCCCCCCAAACGGGCAACCACACCGAGCGAGGAAGGCTGGCTGCAGCCCCACTTCCATAATTCACCTATGAACCGCCTCCCGCACCCCAGCGCTTCCCCATCAAAAGTCAGACTGCCCTCAGCTGCATACCATCATTTCAACTTTCCCCCTTAAGTAGGGCTGCCAGCTCCAGGTTGAGAAATACCAGGATATTTGGGGGCAGAGCCTGAGGAGGGTGAGGCTTGGAGGAGGGAAGGGGCTTCGATGCCATAGCATCCAATTGCCGAAGTGGCCATTTTCTCCAAGGGAACTGTTCTCTGTCGCCTGGAGATCCGTTGTAATAGCGGGAGATCTCCAGCCACCACCTGGCGGCTGCCAACCCTACCCTTAAGTCTCTCCCAACCCACCTTCTAGATCAGGGGTGTCCAATCTTTTGGCTTCCCTGGGCCACACTGGAAGACGAAGAATTGTCTTGGGCCGCACATAAAATACACTAACACTAACATAACAATGTTTTCTGTAAGTTTATGATTTTGTGTTCATAGCAGGGGCCGCAGGTTGGACAAGCCTGTTCTAGATAGAGGCTGACATCAGAAACCACAATATTCAAAAACCAGTGGGAGAACATTTCAACCTTCCAGGACATTCTGTTGCAGATTTAAGAGTAGCAGTTCTCTTACAAAAGGAATTTCAAAGGGAGATTGGAAAGAGAAACAGCTGAATTACAATTGATATTAAAACTAAAGTCAATGCATTTACCTGGGCTGAATAAAGACCTTGCATTCATGGCTCATTACCAATGCTGATTTCTCCACACCCATCTCTCCCCTGGACATCACAGACTCTTCTGCATACCACACCTAATCCCATCACGCCTGCTATTCACATTTACATACTGTTAACATTTACATACTAATGCTTGTCTGAATTCACTCTCCTCTACTTAAAGACAGATGGATTCACATTCTAGCTGTATCTGAAGAAGTGAGCTGTGGCTCACGAAAGCTCATACCCTGCCAGAAAATATTTTTGTTAGTTTTTAAGGTGCTCCTGGACCCTTGCCCTTTTCTACTACTGCAGACTAACATGGATACCCACTGTGAATTATCTAGATCAGTGGTTCCCAACCTTTTTTTGACCAGGGACCACTAGGACTTTTTTGTTTGGTGCAGGGACCCCAAGGCTCAAAATAAAAATTCTGAGAATTTGAAAATAAACTTTAATCATAACTGTTAGTTAAACATTAAACTTAGAATAATATTTGAATATATATATTTTATAATAGAGAACTTTTAATTGAAAATATTAATTTATTATGGGTTTATAACTTTGTTTCACGGATCTTAATTTAGTTCTCGCGGACCCCTGGGGGTCCACGGACCCCTGGTTGGGAACCAGTGATTTAGATAGAGGCCTTAGCTTCATATGTCCCCCCCACACACACACACACACTTTCTACCTCTATGTCAGCTTCCTTCACAAGGAAACACGACACATCGGTGTGTGTAAAATATTGTCGAAGGCTTTCACGGTCAGAGTTCATTGGTTCTTGTCGGTTATCCAGGCTGTGTGACCGTGGTCTTGGTATTTTCTTTCCTGACCTTTTGCCCGCAGCTGTGGCAGCCGGCATCTTCAGAGGAGTAACACTGAGAGACACTGTCCTTCAGTGTCAAGTGTGTAGGAAGAGTAATATATAGTCAGAAAGGGGTTGGGTTTGAGCTGAATCATTGTCCTGCAAAAAGTATCAAAGGTATTAGCACATTACCTTTGATACTTTTTGCAGGACAATGATTCAGCTCAAACCCAACCCCCTTCTGACTATATATTACTCTTCCTACAGTCTTGACACTGAAGGACAGTGTCTCTCAGTGTTACTCCTCTGAAGATGCCGGCTGCCACAGCTGCGGGCAAAAGGTCAGGAAAGAAAATACCAAGACCACGGTCACACAGCCCGGATAACCTACAAGAACCATCGGTGTGTGTGTGGGGGGGGTGTAGCTGGCTTGCCACTCGCGCTACTTCCTTCCTTGTGGGGAGCGACTCTCCCGCGTTTGCCTCGCCTCACGGCTCCCTCCCAAGAAAGGCACCGGCCTGCCTGCAAACTCCCGGTTTTGGGGCAGGGGGCGACAGGAGGCCAGGCTGGAAGCGGGGAAGAAGGGACGGCCTCTCCTCCCCTCAGAAACGGCGTCCAGGCCCTCCTCCTCCTCCTCCCGCGAAGGCAGAGAAAGAGGGCGAGACGCCCATCGCTTCTCCCTCTCCCCCCACCCCCACCCCCACCCCCGGCGCGGGTTCAAAGGGGCGGCGGCCGCGCGCCCCTCCGGCCCAACTGAGGTGACCGTTATGATTTAAAGGAGCGGCGCGCGCACACGCTCCCGGCCGGGGGAGGAGGAGGAGGGGGGGGCATTGAAACGTCGACGCTTTTCTCTCCCCCCTCCCCCACCCCCACCCCCACCCCCACTGGAAAGACGTCCCTCAGCCTCCTGCGCGGCCGGCCGGCGGGCGGTTGGGCGGCCGCGCCCCCAGTACCTGCCTCCCTCTTCCACCGTCCTCCTCCGGCGTGTTTTGCCCACGCGACCCTCAAACTCGCCCCCCCCCCACACACACACACACACTCCGGAGCGACACCTTTCCCACCCACCCCTGGCTAACTTTCCCCTATCCTCGCCTCAGCGCCCCTTCCGCCTTCAGCATCCCTCAGGCACACTCGCTCACACTTCCTCGCGCTTTCTCACCTCGCTTCAGGAACCGCTCCCTGGGCTCGCTCTCGTCCGAAAAGAAGCTGGCGGGGAGGGGGGGGGGGTGTCGTCTTCTTTTTCCCCTCCCCGCGCGACAATCTCCCCCCTCGCTCTCTCTTTCGATTAAAGGGTGGGTTCGGCCCCCCCTTTATTTTTTATTTCCCCCCCCTCCCCCGTTTGTCTTCGTGCGCCTTTCCCAATCGGCCGCGGCTGTCCCGAGGGAAGCAGAGCGGCGCGCGGCGGCCCTCTGCCCTGCCTCTCTTGCAGCCTCTCTCTGCACCTGCCGCGGGGCTCGGGGAGGGAGGCGAGAGGGGCTCCTCTGGCTCCTCAGCTTCTCATCCCTTCCTTCGCTCGGCCTCTTTCTCCTCCTGGTCCCCGGGCTTCAGAAGCGGGCCCTGGAGCTCCACTGAGCACATGGGCCGCTTGCTGGCGCGGAGGTCCTCGAGGCGCGCTTCCCGCAGCGGCGCCCTGTCCCTGGACTGGGGGAGCGCAGGCGGCGCGGCTGCTGCTTCCAGGTCTCGCCCGGAGGAGGCCTTTCCCCCTTCCCCCTCCCCCTCCCGGGCTGCTCTCAGTAGCCCCCAGGCACCTTCCCCTTGCATACACTGGCCAGGCTTCCAGGACAGCAGGGATCTCTCCATGGGGCAGCCCTTATCCCCACCTCCCAGCAGGCGGGACCCAGCCTCCCTCCCTCCAGCCAGCTTGGCCACTTATCGAAAGGCGCTCTCTGACAAGAAGAGGAGGCGGCCGCCGCATCTGTGCGGAGCAAGTTGCATGCGAAGAACAAGATTCCAAAGAAAGAAGGTGCAGCTGCCTCTGGATTTCCCTCCCCCCCCCCAGCATCTTGGGGTACCAAAGGTGGCGTGGGAAAGAGGACCCCGTAGAGTGCAAAAGGGAGATGGAACTGTTTTGATTGTTTCCGGCTAAAACTGTCGGTAGCGCTTAAGTCTTAGGGCAAAAAACGCATGGGAGGTTTTGCCTTGGATTTGCAGCTCTCTGAAGGCACATTATCCCCAGCCAGATTCTCAAAACTCAAAAATAAGCCCCCGTGCAGAGTTTTACGAATTCAGATGGGGAAAATGTAAATCTGGAGAGTGGCAAATCCAAGGCAAAACCTCCCATGCGTTTTCGCCCGTAGTATTCTGGCCACACAGTACACTTTAGATAATCTTGGCACAACAGGAACGCAGGCAAAAAGATGCAGCACACACCTTCATCCTTCTAACTCCAACTAAGTTTCAAACCAATAATTCTTAGGGCCCAGTAAAACTCAAGGTATTAACTCATCAGTTCCCCCTCCCAATATTTTTTTACACTTTCCACTTCAGAATTGCAAATGTCAGTGTGTTTCTTGAACATAGGTGCAAGCTTTATCCCTGGTGAACTCACACCTGGCTTCAGAATGTAGGGGCACACAGAGCAGTGTCAGTGCTGAGCTCAACTGGAAGGCAGGTACATATGAGAGGAGGCATATGACTTTGTACCAGACTGCATTGGACTTATAGCTCAACACCAGAAAGTTAAACTGCTCAGAAGCAAACTGTGGCAACCAGTGTAATACTTTTGAAACCAGTGTAATACTTTTGAAAACTGGAATGTGATACCTCTACATTTCACCTGCTAGCAGCCTGGCCACTGTATTTGGAACCAAGTAAAGTTACCAAACTGTTTCCACATAAAGCACATAGCAGAAGTCGCCTAAGGAATTAATTAACTTGATCTTGGTCACCAGTGCCGCATCCTTAAACTTAAGAATCTTTTCTGGCTCCTTCATAGTTGCCTTTCCTGGTTTCAACCTCCTTCTAATTTATTGGTTGCAATCCCCCTTTTGGTTGATGATGGAGCCAATGAACAATGAACAAGTCTTGAACAATTTCAGTTTCCTCATTGCCAGCCTGAAAGTTTTTCCCCAGTAGTCATTACTTTTGTCTTCTTGATGTTCAGCTGTAATCCTGTTTTGGCTCTTTCTGCTTTAACCTTAATCACTATTTTCCTCCAGAAATGTGTCGTCTGCATATCTCAAATTGTTAATGTTCTTTCCACCAGTTTACCTTCATCTAAATCTAATCCAGTTTTCCTTATGATATGTTCTGCATATAGATTTAAGAGACAGGAAGATAAAATACATCCTTGTCTGACCTCTGCCAGTTAGAAACCATTCTGTTTCTCCATATTCTGTCCTAACAGTAGCCACTAGTTCAGAGTATAGGTTGTATCCTGGAGGTTTTTGTTGTTGCTGTTGTTGTTTTGCCTTCCTCTGGGTATACAGCGGGGGTCACTGGGGGAGTGGGGGAGGGAGGTAGTTGGGAATTTCCTGAGTTGTGCAGGGGGTTGAACTAGATGTCCACAAGAAATGTGAGGTCGTCATTTTCAGGCAGGTATTTGGCAGTTAGTTGGTTCTTGTAGGTTATCCGGGCTGTGTAACCGTGGTCTTGGTATTTTCTTTCCTGACGTTTCGCCCGCAGCTGTGGCAGGCATCTTCAGAGGAGTAACACTGAAGGACAGTGTCTCTCAGTGTCAAGTGTGTAGGAAGAGTAATATATAGTCAGAAGGGGGTTGGGTTTGAGCTGAGTCATTGTCCTGCAAAGTATTAAAGGTAATGTGCAAATCATTGTCCTGTAAGTATCAAGATAATGTGCTAATGAGGGTGTGGTATGTTAATGTGGAACCATTGTATCCTGAAGTGATTTGTTAACATGTGGAATCCAAGGCTAATCCGCATGGCTATTGTGGACTGTAGTCGTTAGTCTGGAGGTTTTCAGGACAGGAAGCCAAGCCTTATTCATTCTTAAACTCTCTTATGTTAAAGTTGTGCTGATGTGTATGAATTTCAATGGCTTCTCTGTGCAATCTGACAGAATAGTTGGTAGAATTGTCCAGTCTTTCAGTGTCTTGGAATAAGACCCTGTGTCCTGTTTGGGTCAGTCCATGTTCAGCCACTGCTGATTTCTCAGGTTGGCCAAGTCTGCAGTATCTTTCATGTTCTTTTATCCTTGTTTGTATGCTGCGTTGTGTGGTCCCGATGTAAACTTGTCCACAACTGCAAGGTACTCCTGCAAAGGTGAGGGGGTCTTTTTTGTCTAAATTTGGCAGTTAATTTAGAAGAAGGGAATTTCAGGGAATGTTCTTTATTGCCAGGGGGACAATAGTGGGGTTTTTTTGTTTTTGTTTTTTTTACTCTTTGTTGTCACTGGGCAACTTTTCTTGTAAGCTATCCTGTTTGAAGGAGAGTGGGCATATAAATATTTAAATAAGTTAATCTGTTTTGAGAGATAATGTTGGTACATGCATTCTGATGGTGCCACATACATGTGCCATATTGTATTGTCCCCTCAGAATTGTACTTTCCAGTACCAGTCATGCTTGAGAGCTGTTTGGAAATTCAGCTATGTTATTTACCTTTCCCCCAACAAATACATGAGGTCAAGAGAGGGCTTCTGATTTGGATGGATGACAACCACCACCTAAAATGTTTGCAGAGAACAACCAAGAGAATTGCTCCAAACAGAGAAAAGATATGCAACAAACCAAACACTGCATGGGTGGGTGGTCTACTCATAGCACTCAACAAGAGTTTCAACAAAAGTAACAGGTTGTCATTAAAAACTTCTGTGCCTTTGCATATAAAGCAAAAGGTTGGTAGTTCACATAGTTTCAAAGCAATCAGTTATTTTGCTGAGTTTCATCAGCTGTAGCAGGCTAACATTAAATTATTTTGTCATATGTATTTAAAAGTAGCTTGTTTAGCCTAGGCAAACACATGCAAAATCTCAGATATTGAGTTGGAGAAGGTATTTTGAGGCAAAACACATTTGATTTGCAACATACCTGAATATTTCTAGCTAGACAAACATATATTCCAAAGAGGGTTGCCTGGCCTGGCAAGCAACAGGAGACTGGGGGTGGGGGTGGGGAACATGGAAGGGCTGCCATCAGTAGCAGCATGACATCACTTCTGGGAAAATCTGGAAATGACATCATGCCTCTCTAGGAATCACTAGAAATTATATGGTAAACCATAGCAGTGATTCCTAGAGAACTCTATGATTTTACCACAGAGTTTCCAGCAATTCCTAGAAGTATGATGCTACTTCCAGGAAAACGCCACCACCCTTGGAATGTCCCAGGAATCCATAATGAAAGAATTGATAAGTCACATTGGCCAAGGTCATGTGTAATAATGACACATAATCTCACTCATATGAGACTGGTTCACCCTACCCCAGGGAACCAACCAGGTCCATAGATGGAGAAGTCCCAATAAGAAGGAACTACATGACAGAGGGAAAGACAAGTATAAAAAGTAGAACCACCCAAGGTAGGACAGAGACCTCTTTTTATTAACATTTTAACAGAGACCTCTTCTTGAAACTTTCTCCTGGTCGATCAGCCACTGATACGCAGCCTGGCCAGCCATTTGGGTAAGCATGCACATTTATTGCTAGGGCTAGTTTTCTGTAATCAATAAAGCTGGTATATTTCTTTTCAGTTCAGTCTGGAGTCCTGTCTCTTTCTTGGCACCTGTGGCTGGAAAACAAACCCATAGCAAATTGGCATGATGGTGGATCACTTCATTACTGCCTCCAAGCCTCCACTAGAATTTATTTCTAACAAGAGTGTCTGGTATCATGGACCTCTGGGATTTACATTAGAATAATCATTCAGTTTCATTCCACACTGGGCAGTCATGTGAAGTAGGGCTGTCGATTCGGTTCGGCCCGAACTGAAAAACAGCCGAATTTCCCCCGATTCGGCGGTTTTTAGTTCAGGACGAACCGAAATCAAAAATGGCGGGAAACTGGGGGAGCCGAATTCAGCGAGTTCGGGAGTTCATGAATAAATTTGGCAAATTCGGGGTGTCAGTAAGCAGCATAACCGTCAATAAGCAGCATTCTCCTCCCCCGGCCAATCTGTGGCCAAGCTGGGTCTTCTTCTGGCCAATCAGTCAGGATTGAGTACTGGAGGAATCAGCTGCTGCGCGGCCGGGCCGGGGAGAGAGAGAGAGTGAGAGAAATCCTCATGGGGGGGTGCTTGTGCACATTCACTCCTTTCCGTGGTGGCTGCAGGGGGCGCATTTTTGGGGGTAGAGACCCCAAACTTTCAGCAGAGCTTCAGACGAGCCTTCTTAAGAGACCCCCCAAGTTTTGTAAAGATGGGTTCAGTGGGGGCAGAAATATGGGCTTCCCCCCTTTTCTCTTTCAGTGGCTGCAGGGGGTGCATTTTTGGGGGTGCAACCCCCAAACATTCAGCATAGCTTCAGACGAGCCTTCGTAAGAGACCCCCCAAGTTTTGTGAACATTGGGTCAGGGGGTCCCGAGATATGGGCTTTCCCCTTTTCCCTATTAGGATGAATGGATCACCCGATACTGTATGCATCTCCAGAGTGGCAAAACCTTCCATGCTTAAATGGAATCATATTGGATTACCCAGTCCTCCTCCCAGCCCCTCCTGATGGAACAGAAGACAGCCACAGTAAGACCCCTTTGGGGGCTTTAATCTATAATTTTTCTCCTGTGTGTGTGTGGGGGGGGGGGGAAGCAGAGTCTGTGTGTGTGTGGGAAGGGAGCAGTTTCTGTGGGGGGGGGAGCCAAAGGGGGCTTTCGCCCGTTCTGCCTGGGGTGTGTGTGCCCCCTCGAGTCTCTCTCTCCCTGGTTTGAGGGGGGGCTTCAGTTGTGTGTCCTCAGGTTTTCCCTCATTCATAAGATCGGTTAGGTCTATTTTGATGCTTGCTCAAAACTGGTTTTCAAATGGTTACTTAAAGAATGCATTGGCCTGGTCCCGGGTCCGATGCAAAAGGGGACATTCCACCCCCTCCTGCTCATTATGCATAGCTAGCTGCCTCTGTCCCTTTTCATGGTTTGCAAACTCCCAGGTGTCAGGTGTTGCTTTTCATGTTGCAAAGGTGTTGCTTTGCAGTTGTGGGTGTTGCTTTGCAGTTGTGTTGCTTTGCAGTTCTGTTGCTTTGCAAACTTCTTAGCACCTGCCCTGCCCTTGCTCTCAGCTGTTTGTCGGGGCTGGGAGCTTTGTGCGTGGGTGGCAAGCTCTGCTCAGAGATGCACATTAAGAGTGGGGGACCCCTTTTGGGGCCCATATCTCAGCCCCCCCTGACCCAATCTTTACAAAACATGGGGGGTCTTGCAAGAAGGGTCCTTTGAAGTTCCGCTGAAAGTTTGGGACCTCTACCCCCAAAAATGCCCCCCCTGGAGTCGCGGAAAGGCGCGGTTGTGTTTTTAATGGCTTTATACGGCCGAATTTTTTTCCCGAACTTTGAATTCGCGCCAAATTGCACGGACCCGAAGCAGGGGAGTTCAGACTTCAGCCTATCCCGAATCCAGACAGGCCGAATTCGGCCGAATCCAAACTATACCGGGTTTTTTTTTTCAACAGCCCTAATGTGAAGCCTAACCCTTTTTGGGTAAAGGACAAGCCTGTTTGGGTCAGACCATATTTGTCATGGAAATTCAGGGTCATTACAGACACTTGACGGATGGGAGTATTATTTTAATACATTTCTGATTGGTAACAGTAGCCTCTAACATCAGAGATGGAGTTTGCATGGACATGGCTAAATCAGCTTGTCACTCTTAGAGAGGAGGCTGGCTTAGGTCAGATTCCATTGACCATAGATATCTGGACATTTGTGACATCTCGTCTTCAGTGGAAACTGGGTCCACAGGAGGTTCGGCAGGGCTTACAAAATCCTCCAGCTTCTTGTTACTGCAAGGAATTCTGCAGATATTGTGAGGAACCTGCAACATCATAGGTAATGTGTTCTTGGCTGAGTTAGATCAACAGCTTTTTATTTGAAAGTCTGTGTGCTGTGTTATTGTGTGCCTTTTCCTTATTTTTGTTTTGCCCCCTTTCCCATTTTTAAAAAAATCCAACCATGCTTTTCCTTTTTCTCTCTCTTTTGTAATAAACCTTTTTTAAAGACTTTTTTTGGCTTTGTTTAGTGTAATCTGTTATCTCTGGGATATTTAAATAAGGGCTTCCAGAGACTGAACTGGTCACTGTAACACTGACATCTGCATCCCAGAATCCTCTGCATTCTTCTGGGTTGCTCAAGTAGTTGCACTACTCCTGGTGATTACCATGGAACTATGCCCGAGATGTGTTTCTGACTATTCATAAATGATCCAGTAAACATCCATTGTAGGTATGTTTTCTTGGGACAAACTATAAGTTTCCGCCTGTGAAGTAGGGCTGTTGAAAAAAAAATTCAGTAAAATTCGGATTCGGCAAAATTCGGCCCGTTTTTATTCGGGAAATGCCCAAACTCCCCCGCTTTGGGTCCGTGCAATTCGGCATGAGATCCGGAGTTCGGGGGAAAATTCGGCCGAATAAAGCCATTAAAAACACAATCACGCCTTTCTGTGGCTCCGGGGGAGCATTTTTGGGGGTAGAGGTCCGAAACTTTCAGCGTAGCTTCAGAGGACCCTTCTTGCAAGAACCGCCAAGTTTTGTAAAGATTGGGTCAGGAGGGGCTGAGATAAGGGGCCCCGAAAGGGGTCCCCCCTCCTTAATGTGCATCTCTGACAATGGGGGGTTGCAATTAGCAGAGCTTGCCGCCCACGCCCAAAGCTCCCAGCCCCGACAAACAGCTGAGCTGCGGGGAGCAAGGGCAGGGCAGGTGCAAAGAAGTTTGCAAACCATGCAAAGCAACACGTTTGCAACCATGCAAAGCAACACGTTTGCAACCATGCAAAGCCTGGGAGTTTGCAAACCATGGAAAGGGACAGAGGCACGCTAAAGGAGCAGGAGGGGGTGGAATTTCCCCTTTTGCATTGGACTCGGGACCAGGCAAATGCATTCTTTATGTCACAATTTGAAAACCAGTTTTGAGCAAGCATCAAAATAGACCTAACCGATCTTATGAATGAGGGAAAACCTGAGGACACACAACTGAAGCCCCCCCCCCTCAAACCAGGGAGACTCGAGGGGGCGCACACACCCCAGGCAGAACCGGCGAAAGCCCCCTTTGGCTTCCCCCCCATCCACAGAAACTGCTCCCTCCCCACACACACACAGGAAAAAAATTATAGAGAAAAGCCCCAAAACGGGTCTTACTGTGGATGTCTTCTGTTCCATCTTCTTCGCACCTGCCCCGCCCTTGCTCCCAGCAGCTCAGCTGTTTTTCAGGGCTGGGAGCTTTGCTGAGCCAGGAAGCAGGGCTCCTTCTCCCCTAGCCAGCTCATCAGCAGTTAGGTGAGGGCAGTGGTCCTCCCCTGGCTGATTGAGAACTAATCATGTGGGTGCTCTGCCTGCTTTGATTCCTTCAAGTGCAACAGGAGGTGAGAGGACCATGGGATCATGAAGGCCAGACTCCACAGCTGCCCATGGGCATCCTCTGTCACTAGTTCCTTAGAGCACTGGCCCACTGGGAAATTTCCCAGGGGTTTCAATGTCTAGTCTAATCCTGAACTCAAGAGCTTATGCCATGTGTTAATAGCTTCACTTCTAAATGAGAGATGTTGGGGCTCAATTTTACCTGCATGTCATATTTGTGGAATTATTATATGGAATCCATCCCTCCTGTCCATGGGTATACAGAGAATAGTTGATGTACCTCAGTGGGGATACCATATTTTAGCTTCCTATGTTTATGGATACGCTTTCATTTATACATGGTATACAAGAGTATAGGGAGGGTTTGCTTTGATTGAATATAAACTCCACAAAAGCATAGTGGCCCACAATAGAAAATGGTATGTGGTTACTCAAGCCACAGTGGTTTGTCTCAAGCACTGATACACAGCACAGCAGTTATCAGTCAGATAAAGAGGGCTGCATAATAGAGAACACATGTAAAAGAGATCTTGGATGAGATATTTAATTAATGTATTGTAAACGTTTGTAAGCCTGCCTTTCTACCAGCCACCAAATAGGTACTTTCCTGGGAATAAGTGTGACTGAATAGAACTGAGTGGGATTCTGAGTAGACCTACATCATATTACTTTCTTAAAAACCATCTAATGCCTATTGTTTCACCAACTTAGCAGAAACTGGTGAAGTAGTCTGAACTTATTTTGCTCCTCTGGTCACTTGTTGAATTGAAGTGAAAATGAAAAAGGTAGTGTATGTTTCAGAAAAGAAACAAGTAAAGTAGAAAAGTATGAAGGACATTCTCCTCTGTAGACTTTTATTATGGCCAAGAAAGGGGAGGAGCTACTTTCTGAGAACTATAGTGACGACTAACGTGTTTTTTTTTAATCCGATGGGACACAAAAACTTAAAAGGCTGTGTTTTAACAAAGTGGTCATTTGACCAGATCTGCTTTCTGGGCCATCAATACTTCTTTGTGAGGGGGACATCTCTAAAATATGCCTTTGTCCCAAGTGGAATGTTTCCAGAGGCGTTTAACGCAAGCGTCTCAGTAGGCAGGCTGAAATACACAATGGAGCCATACAAAGTTTAAGATTGTGTACATATGTATGTTTCTCTGTACCATGTACTATTCATTATCTGGCTGAAGAACAAGCTAGAACAATACAGCATATCAGCTTGACTTCAAAAATGAAAAACATAATATTTTCATATCATGGAGGAATGGGTATTCATGGCTACTAGTTAAAATGGATACTAGTCATGATACATACCTATTCTCTCCAGGATCAGAGGAGCATGCCTATTATCTTAGGTGCTGTGGAACACAGGCAGGATGGTGCTTCTGCAGTCATCTTGTTTGGGGGCTTCCTAGAGGCACCTGGTTGGCC
The DNA here is from genome assembly GCF_029931775.1 of Euleptes europaea. Lineage (NCBI taxonomy): Eukaryota > Metazoa > Chordata > Lepidosauria > Squamata > Sphaerodactylidae > Euleptes > Euleptes europaea. The sequence goes on along the minus strand of NC_079320.1, from coordinate 28,966,259 downwards.
ACTGTGTGAACTGACTGCTGGACTTGATGGGCCTTGGTCTGATCCAGCAGGGCTTTTCTTATGTTCTTGGCTATTTTGCCTTGTAAAAAATGTGAAGAAGAAAATAACTTTTATATTTTCTTATGTAATGTCATTCTACATGGTATATAATGCCATAGGTTTTCATAGTGAAATGAAAAATTGCAATAGAAAAACAAAGGTGCCAGGTAGATTAATCTGACTGGAGCACCAGAAGATTCCACAGAGACCTTCAAGTAGCAGTTGTATTCAGACAGTTGAAGGTGGCTGGGAAAAGGAGAAAGGGTTAAGGAGAAACAGATTGTAGTGGCCGTGGCATGTCATCACCAGTATACTCAAAGATAAACATTGCATTTAGATGTTAAAAGCAGGGGACTTTCAAAAAAATTGTAAGAGGCATCTCATTTTCCTCTCCATCAGTATCTTTTTATCCCTGAAAGCCCCCAAAGCCTCTCCCCTTTTCCCACTTCTACTCTCATCCCCACCCACCTGCCAACTTACCTATCTCTCCACCCTGTGTTGAGCTTTCCCTCCTTCCCTTCTCCTGGCAGCTTCTGCCTGGGAAAACTCTGATGGTGCCAGCCACCGAGCTGAGCTAGGCTAAGCTGCACAGGGCTAACTGCCAGACCCTCTTGCAGGGGTGGAAATATGCAAGTCCTTGAGGGGAGCACCTCACTTTCCCCTGTATCTTCCCTCTCCACACTATTTCCTACTTCCCTCCCGGGAACCTCTATATCCTCACCTTTCCCTTCTTCTGTCTTTCTTACCCGCTACTGAACCTACCTTTTAACAGCCTCCCATCTTGAGCTATATTGTTATTTATTTCCTTTATTTATACCCCCCTTTCTCCCCAATGGGGACCGAAAGCAGCTTACATCATACTCCTGTTCTCCATTTTATCCTGACAATAACCCTGTTAGGTAAGTTAGCCTGAGAATGTAAGAACGACCCAAGGTCACTTCGTGAGCTTCCACGGCAGAGTGGGGATTCAAACCTGGGCCTCCCAGATCTTGGTCTGAAACTCTGACCACTACATCACACTGGCTTTTGTGATGTGACTTCTGTTGAACAGTGGCGAACTGCTGGGCCTGGGTCAGACAAGCAGTGGTAAGTCACCTGGTACTTGTGTTACGGGGAATGCTGGGGTCTTCAACTTTTAATGGGGGAATTAGTCCGTTTGGAGACAAATTTAGAGCACTAACGAGAGGCTTTAGCGGGGTCTATTCCTGTGTATACGCAAGGATGAGCAAGCCTTAGGGGGAGCAAACCCAGAGAGAGATTGAAGTCAAATCAGGATGCACTTTATTTAGGGGAAGGAAAGGGGTACAAAACCCAGAGAATGCAGTGAAATACAACACACACACACACACACACACAGAGAGAGAGAGAGAGAGAGAGAAGAATCCTATAGGGACAGCACAAAAAGAACTCAATAGCTACCTATCCGATGAATGTCTTCAGTGATAGAGGCTGCTAATGAGGAGGAAGGGCTGCTTCACGAACCAGCGCATTACAGCCAGGAGGCCATGAAGAGAATCATGGGGCATTCTGATGGATCCAAAGCCAGAAGCAACTGACATGTGCCAGGCAGCCAGTATTTATGGCTGAATCCTGCCCTGGGGCAGGCTGTCTCACAGGGCATGTGAGCAGTGGGGCACAAAGGTAATAATTCTTCAGGATTGGAGAAAGATTGAGTGGTGAAAATGTGGGGGCCAGGGTGATTGGAATATGAGGGGATTATTAATGACTCAATCACGCAGTGATTGTGTTATTGACAGCTAGCAGGAACTGGGAGCAGAGAGGGGAAGGAGAAGATGGGATTAGCCTGCCCTGAGAAGGAATGTAAGGTGTGGAAGGGGAAAACGCTATTGTTCTGAGTCTGAAGTCATCAGGCAGATCTTGATATGCTGGCCGTGTCTTTGATTATGCAAAGGTGTCCAGGAAGACAGCTGTTCCAGGGGCGAGTCACTGGCAGGGAAGCTCAGGAGCAGATTTTGGAGTTCTCTGTTCTGCTCCTGCATTCAGATCCAAGATGGAGTTCAGGTCCACTTCCCTTCTCCGGGTCCAGGTGCTGTGTGCCGTTTGCAGGTCTTTGCTGGCTTGGTACAGTGACATCTGGTGGGGTGTCTGGGGCGCTCCTGTGCCTTGGAGTGTGGTGTTATGTCTCGCTATGCCTCTGCCATTTAGCAACAGTCCCAATGTACAGACGTGCAAGTCCAAGGGTGTCCATATTAAAGGGAGTATAAAAGGGTATCATTACACTTGTTCGCAGATCTCATCTCGATGAGTCCTCCCTCAAAGGCCAAAACAGCCCTTCAAAGGTCCCTGCCCCCTTCCCCTGCCTTTTACTGATAGAAAGCGAAGATAGAATGGTGTCAATATAATTTTGGTTTCATAGCAAACCTCACAATGTCCACTGACAGGCATTTGTTTCTTAAAGCTACAGGCACCACTTCTATTATTTGGAGGAGTTAACCCCCCTTTCTTTTTTGTATATTTCAGAGTTTTCTGAAAACCTCAGGCTTTTCTCAGGTTTGTTGAAAGATCTGTTTTGTCTCTTTAGGCTCCAATATCTGGATTTAAATATCTCCATGTACAGAATTAAAAATATTGATTCCAGTGTATGTCCTTTGCATGCAACTGTGTGTTAATTGCATGACTTATGCAGATATACTAGTTTAAGCCTTTAATAACTGGAGTAGGTGGTTAAATTGGGATCTGTCACTCTCATATTTATTCAGCTACAACTGAGCTTAGAGCACTGAGGAAATAAGTCCCCACTGAATAAAACTTAATTTTAGGCATACTTGTATGAAGCTTGCAAGCTAGGAAAATCCCAGGGTCCCCAACAGGAACAATTATAATGGACAGAGGTGGTGGCACCATATCTATAATAATAAAAAGAGGTGTCTGTCCATCTTTCCATGGCTTGAGTAACTCATCAGAAAATAGCTAGGAGTTTCAAAATGGGCTGCTAGCCCTGATCGCCCTGATCTCGTCAGATCTCAGAAGCTAAGCAGGGTCAGCCCTGGTTAGTATTTGGATGGGAGACCACCAAGTAATACCAGGGCTGCTGTGTAGAGGAAGGCACTGGAAAACCACCTCAGTCTCTTGCCATGAAAACCCCAAAAAGGGGTCGCCATAAGTCGGCTGCGACTTGAAGGCACTTTACACACCCACAGCTTCAGGATCATTGTGGGAGTTGCATGCCAAAAAATGAGAAAATTGGAACATCCTGGCCTTTCCCCCGACCCATGCTATTTGCAATGGAAGGTAAAGGTTTGTGGTTCACATAACTCATCAGAAAATAATGCTGGGAGTCTCAAAATTGGCCACCTTTAGGATGATCATGGGAGAAGGAGAGTTGGTTTTTATATGCCAACTTTCTCTACCACTTAAGGAAGAATCAAACCAGTTTACACTCACCTTCCCTTCCCCTCCCCCTCCCCACAACAGACACCCTGTGAGGTAGGTGGAGCTGAGAGAGCTCTAAGAGAGTTGTGACTAGCCCAAGGTCACCCAGTAGGCTTCATGTGTAGGAATGGGGAAACCAACCTGGTTCACCAGATTAGCATTCGCCGCTCATGTGGAGAAGTGGGGAATCAAACCCGGTTCTCCAGATTAGGGTCCAGCACTCCAAACCACCGCTCATGTATTACAGTACAATTATAATGAACAGAAGTAGAAGTGTTGGTTGTAGTGCTCAAAAACACAACAGTGATGGTATGTTGGCTAATATCCTGTTTCAATAGCTCTTCTTCAAACTGTAACCTTGTGGTTTGAAGAAATTGAAGAAATTACCCTGATGCAATACAAATAGTATAGAACAATGAAGTCATAAATTCAAATAAGCATATGCAGTCTGGAAGACAATAAGGCTGAAGTGACTCACTTGGGTGATACTCAAAATCTTACAACAAAGACTGTTACCAACTATGGAACAAGAAATGCCAGATGTTCAAGCCAGATTCAGAAAAGGAAGAGGCACTAGAGATCATATTGCAAATTTACGTTGGTTACTGGAACATATGAGATAATTTCCGAAGAAAAATAGCTTGTGTTTCATAGATTACAGCAAAGCTTTTGACTATGTGGATCATGAAAAGTTTTGGTTAGTTTTATTTTTTTATTATTATTTTTTAATGGATGTGCCACAACATCAGATTGTTTTGATGCACACCCTGTTATCTGGACCAGAGGCTACTATTAGGTCAGAATATGCAGAAACCGAATGGCTTGCAGTTGGCAAAGGTGTCAGACAAGGATTATTTTATTTCCCTATCTCGTCAATCTATATGCAGAACATATCATAAAGAAAGCTGGATTAGATTTAGATGAAGGTGGAGTGAAAATTGGTGGGACACTAATAATTTGAGATATGCAGATGACACCACATTACTGGCAGAATATAGTAAAGACTAGAAATGACTCCTGATGAAGGTTAAAGCAGAAAGGGACAAAGCAGGATTATAGCTGAACATCAAGAAAACAAAGGTAATGACTACTGAGGAATTACTCCGCTTTCAGGTTGATGATAAAGAAATTGCAGTTGCTCAAGATTTTCTATTTCTTGGCTCCATCATCAACCAAATGGGAGACTGCAACCAAGAAATCAGAAGGAGATTGAGACTGGGAAGGGCAGCCATGAAGGATCTAGAAAAGAGCCTTAGTGTAAGGATGGGTCACTGATGATCAAGATCAAAGGAATGACCCCTCCAAACCAACTCTCTAGTTATTAAAGGGGGAAAATAGGCAACAATATACAGACCCCAAGTCCCTTATGCAACTCAAAAGCAGAACAGAACTCTTTCAACAAATAAAACCATCAGAAAGTGAAGGCAAAGAAGAAAGGGGGAGGACATCCAGAGAAAGCAGGCTAAACAACAAAACTTCCCCAACCAGACCAAAAAAAGAAAAGAAAAAACAGCAACAGATAGGAATGGTAACAGCAACAGATAGTTACAGGCCTAAACCTAAGCCGAAACTGAAGCCACAACCACCACTAAAGAGATGAAGAGGAGTTAGGGTTGCCAGGTGCCCGCTAGTGGCGGGCAAACCCCCGGCAATTGCCCCCTCTGCCAGCCGACCACCTGAGGGTCGGCTGGCAAACATGCACGTGCGTGGCACTTCTGGTTTAGAACTGGAAGTTCTGCCTCACGAGGGGCCTTTACCTCTTAGTTTGAGTGGTAAAGCGGCCCTTTACCACTCAAACTAAGAGGTAAAGGCCCCTCGCGAGGCAGCACCTCCTGTTCTAAACTAGAAGTGCCGCACACTTAAACACAAAAGATTCCCACCGGAGGAGAAGAGGGACCTGGCAACCCTAAGAGGAGTACTTTCAGGGATGTTCCTAGGCAAGGAGGCAGGTTGCAGTATTGTCATGGTTCTTCACCCCCTGTAATGCATTGTAACTCTGGGGTGGGAGAAACTAGCCACACCTTCAGGTTCTTGTACTAATCAACTTCCAATAAACAGCCTGTGCAGGAAAGCGGTGATTGGGCTGATGCTTTTAAGACCCCATAGACCCTATGTATGATGTTCCCCTGCCCTAGGGCTGCCAAGCCTCCAGTGGGGGTGACAGATCCCCTTCCCGCAGGTCCTGTTGCCTGCCACCACTTGGAGCAGTAGTGGGAGGAAAAAAAAACTTAAATGCAGCCTTGTTTACTTAAAAAGGTAAAGGTCCCCTGTGCAAGCACCGGGTCATTCCTGACCCATGGGGGGACATCACATCCCGACATTTTCTAGGCAGACTTTTTGTTTTACGGGGTGGTTTGCCAGAGCCTTCCCCAGTCATCTATCTATCTATCTATCTATCTATCTATCTATCTATCTATCTATCTATCTATCTATCTTCCTTTCTTCCTTCCTTCCTTCCTTCCTTCCTTCCTTCCTTCCTTCCTTCCTTCCTTCCTTTCTTTCTTCCTTCCCAGGCTCAGGGTGGATAACAATAACTAAAAACAGATTACATCTAAAACATCCTTAAAACCATAATCATTAAAACCATTAAAAACCCTACTCAGATGGCCGTAACTACCCTAGGTGCCACAGCGACAAATATTAGCTGATCAGCCCCCAGATTTCAAAAAGGGGGCGGGATGGGGAGGCCAGTAAAGATGGATCTTCTTCTTGTGGCTGTCCTCAATTATAGGCCCGGTGGAATAGCTCCGTTTTACAGGCCCTGCAGAATTCCCTAAGGTCCCACAGGGCCCTGGTGTCACCAGGAAGACTATTCCACCAGGCCGGGGCCAGGGCCGAAAAAGCCCTGGCCCTTGTTGAGGACAGCCGCACATTCTTCAGGCCAGGGACCACCAGTAAATTACTAAATCTTCCCTTTACCCCCAGCAAGCTGGGTACTCACTGTTTACTTACTGGAAGTTTTTATCAGAAGTGACAAAGGGTAGCTCTAGGAATTGCTGGAAACTCTGTAGTTTTAACATAGCTGCCCTTTGTCAACTTCCAATAAGAAATTCCAGTAAGTATATGAAGCTGCATTTTTTTAAAAAAGCCTGTGATGCTGTGCCCCCTGCCCCCAGCCCTCCCACCTGTTGCCAGGCATTGCCTATTTAGGCATTACCTGGCAAGCCTACCACAGGGAACTTAATTGCTGAGAGGAGGAGTGGATTGTGTGTGCTGCATGGTATAGAATTTATATGGTTCGTGATGGAGTTTGTTGACCATGAAAATGGGGTCAGTGTTTAATTTCTAAAGAGAGATGCATTGTGGATTTTATCTGCATGGGAGATATGCCCACTATGTTATCCATGTTTTGTAATTCGAAGTGTGAAGAGAAAGGAGGCTGTTATTTGTTCATTGGTGAGGGAAAGCACAGAGACATTGTCAATGTATTGCACTATGAATGGTGGCTGTTGTATTGCTATGGTCTCTGGAAGTGTGTGGCTGTGTTCTGTCTAAAATGATACTGCATTTCCTTTTGATTTTACTGTTGTGAGATGCATTACACCGAACAGTTGTTGGACTATAGATTATGTAGCTCAATCTTTTACTTGTCCAGGTGTTTCTGAACAACTAAGCAAAACTGGAATGGCAATCCATCTCTGCTTAATCTCTTGCCTTGAGTCGGTTACAATTTGATGGCACTTTACACACACCTAAGCAAACCAGAATGTGTTGTTACGGTCTCTGACATAATTATGGTATTTTGTGTACATGTGCAGAATTAATTCCCTGTAGAGTTTGAACACATCATGCAAACTGAGCCACAAACTGCAGAGGTTTGTGTAATGAAAAGCCTGTGTAATGCAAATGTCCTTAGAACAGGCTGACAGAATTCTCTCAAGGTCAGCTCTTTCCAGAGCTAACTAACTAACTTACTCTGGTCTTGTCCTTGAAGGGAGAAGAGCAGAGCACCTTTCATTATCTGTCAGAAAGATGTAACTAAAATCACCTTTTCTGACTCAGCTGTCAGCTGAATCTCAAAGGCAGAACAGTTTTGCCCTCCTCAAGGTCTACTGAAGATATCCTAATGTACTGAGAGTGCATTAATAGCTTAAACTTTGTGTTTTATAACTTAAAGGCATTAAAGATTCCTACAGTCTTATCAAGGATATGAGTAATATGCTTCCTTGCTTTCTGTAACCTTGCTCAAGGCTATGTGCTACTGACTAGATGGTCACAAAGTGACAATGTAAGCAATAATTGTGTTTTGTGAGTTATATAGTTAAATATTGTGCTACAGATTTCTAAGTAGTCTCATTTAATGCGTATTGTCCTGATGAAGAGAATGGTATAAAAATTAAGTATGTAATGTGATCATGAAACTCAGAAATGAGTGTTTATACTTTAAGCAAAATAGAGTGAAAGGAAAGAAAGCCCATATATGGTCATGGGGAGCTGAGCAGCTGTAACTATGACATTACTGCACTGCTCATGATATCTGATAGAGGCAATAAAAGGTATTCCTCTTGATGGATTAAAATGTTGTCTGAAAGTGGGGATAAAAGATTTCTCTTCACTCTTAATGAGTCTGAAACAGTATAAATACAGCCACAGTACAGCTAGAGAATCAGAACCTTCCAAAAGGCTCTCAGAAAAGGCTGAATGGTATGTATGGCTTAAATACTTTACTCTAGACTTTGTGAATTAGATACTTTGAACTGAATCAGAATAATTTGACTGTTATATTTTAGAAGTTGGATTTTGAAACTGAATAGTATGTAAGACTTGCTTGATTTTACTGCATACATTGTAATACATACATTGTATTTTGACAAGAGTTTTTATAGAAGTGTTAAAGACTTGATAATCTGCATTTATACATATTTTACTAGAAGTATATCAATAAAAAGACTTGCTTTTTAAAAGTAAGTAAAGTTGTTGAGTCCTGCTTAATCAATGACAGGCTGAATAAGATACCTTCACTTCTCAGTAAGTGAAACATTCTAAGAGCCCGCTTCAGTGTGTGTGTGTAAAGTGCCGTCAAGTCACAGCTGATTTATGGCGACCCCTTTTGGGGTTTTCATGGCAACAGACTACAGGGTTCAAAATGAGGCCTTCCTTGTATACAGGACATTTGTAAGCTATTTAGTAATGCTAAATCAGTCATCTAAACTGTAGAAAGACCATGATCTCCTATCCAGCACAAGGCCATTATAATTAATGGGTGTTTTAGTGCCAATAAGCAGTGAAGCTCTAATTTTGTTGTTTGTGTGTACTTGCAAATCACACAGCCAGCTCATTTCATGCAGTTGCTCATTCTGCATAATTTGGATTTCACCTTCAAATGACTTGTGGAATACAATTAAGGCAGTAAAAGTTTGTGCTAGGATTTCTCACTCAGTCATCAGTCAGAACTATCACAGTGTTCAATAGTTAATGTAATAGTGGACGTATTCCACTCTGTTCTTCCTTTGTTGGCTTTCTTTAACATGGTTAAATTGCCCAGTGTTTACAATACATTAAGCATTTATATTGCACTTCATGTCTCAAATTCTGAATTAGAATGGAAAGGAAAATGAATATTCCTCCTGACTCCAATTTAGTTTATATTGGTTGCCCCCTCAATAACAGTGTCTGGTTTAATTACTACATTTTATGTAGTAGGCATTGCCTGAAGTAAGCTAGATGATAAGAAAAAAAATAGTGGTAAGATCCATAGTTGAAAGGGAAAAATTATTAGATATTGCAATCAATTTCTGTAAAAGGATCAAATAATTGATTTACAGTGTTGTTCTAAAATAATTTTCCTGGGAGTAAGCACTATTAAATAGACCTAAGCAGTACTCTGAGTACACCTATTTAGGATAGTTCTCTCATTAGCACACATAAGCCATGCCTGTAGACTATTAGGGCTGATCAGTTTTTATCATCCAGTATCCCATTATTTACACTTCTCAAACTCCCACTTGAGATTTCCATAGCTAAGTAGTTTTTAATCTCATTCATTTGACAGATTCAGGATGCTAGGGAGGGAAGAAAGAGATCTCCCTCCTTGCTGCCTCTGCCAAGTAAACAGGCAGGAGTGCAAACAGGAGAGAACTGGGAAGAGTTCTTCTTTGGCTCCGATTATAATCCTGTTTGGAGAAGAGCAACAGAATACTGAGGTTTGTGCTCTAATCCAGGAAGTAGTAACTTTGGTGTTACCTTTAAAGAAAAAAGATATTATTTATGTAGTGCACTCAATATATAAGACACTTTTCATGATACATATGGGGACAGAACATCTTCTTTATGAGGAACTATGGTTGGAACTTTTTAGTTTAAATAAAAGATAACTAAGGTATGATGTGACAGAAATCATGAATGGCATGGAGTGACCATCGGTATGAGAGTGAAATTTCTTTGTTCAATTTACTTCAATTAAATAGGTTAGCAGAAGATTAAGATCTGACAAAACAAGGTAATATTTCACAAAATGTATCATTAACATGTAGAATTCATTTCCCCAAAAGCTAGTGATGGTCTGTAGCTTTCAGTGAAAGTGCAGACACTCTGTCAGTCTGACTGTCTAGAAGACCTTTAATCCAAAAGGGATTTTGTGATGGCTTTCAAATTATTCCAGCAAGGAGATTCAGAATCTTAAATTTAAGGGTTTGCCCTCCATCCATGTATGAGCCAGGGCTAAACCTCTGAAAACTTCAGCCTTACGTCATAAAGGCTCACACCAGCATCAGATGTCTCTGCTGCAATTGTCGCCCCTTCTCTTTTCCACTTCAATTTAATTCACAGCTAGAGCCTCTGTTAGGTCCTATACATTGCTATGACAGCATCACTAGTACTAGGAGCTATGGGAAATGTAGTTCCCATGACTCCTGATCCTGCTGGGTACATCAAAAGCCATGGGAGCTACATTTTCCATAGTCCCTGACACCTACAGTGAGGGGAAAAAGTATTTGATCCCCTGCTAAATTTGCCCATTTGCCCTCTGACGAAGAAATGACCAGTCCTTAATTTTAATGGTAGGTTTGTTGTAGCTGTGAGAGACAGAATAACAACAGGAAAAACCCCAGAAACCCAGAAGACAAAAGTCAGAGATTGATGTGCATTATAATGAGTGAAATAAGTATTTGATCCCCCATCAACCAGCCAGATCCTAACCCTAACCCTCAACCTCCCTCGGTCTGGGGCTCCATGCAAGATCTCATCTCGTGGAGTTGCAAAGATCATGAGAACGGTGATGAAGCAGCCCAGAATTACACTGGGGGAACTTGTCAATGATCTCAGGGCAGCTGGGACCCTAGTCACCATGAAAACAGTTGGTAACACACTACGCCATGAAGGACTGAGATCTTGCAGAGCCAGCAAGGTCCCCTTGCTCAAGACAGCACATGTACAGGCCCGTCTGCAATTTGCCAATGCACATCTGAATGACCCAGAGGATAACTGGTTCCTCTGGGTCATTCAGATGTGCATTGGCAAACTGCAGACGGGCCTGTACATATGCTGTCTTGAGCAAGGGGACCTTGCTGGCTCTGCAAGATCTCAGTCCTTCACGGCGTAGTGTGTTACCAACTGTTTTCATGGTGACTATGGTCCCAGCTGCCCTGAGATCATTGACAAGTTCCCCCCATGTAGTTCTGGAATGCTTCATAACCGTTCTCATGATCATTGCAACTCCACGAGATGAGATCTTGCATGGAGCCCCAGACCGAGGGAGGTTGAGGGTTAGGGTTAGGATCTGGCTGGTTGATGGGGGATCAAATATTTATTTCATTCATTATAATGCACATCAATCTCTGACTTTTGTCTTCTGGGTTTCTGGGGGTTATTCTGTCTCTCACAGATACAAGGAGGTTGAGGGTTAGGGTTAGGGTTAGGATCTGGCTGGTTGATAGGGGATCAAATACTTATTTCCCTCATTATAATGCACATCAATCTCTGACTTTTGTCTTCTGGGTTTCTGGGGGTTTTCCTGTTGTTATTCTGTCTTTACAGCTACAACAAACCTACCATTAAAATTAAGGACTGGTCATTTCTTCATCAGAGGGCAAACGGGCAAATTTAGCAGGGGATCAAATACTTTTTCCCCTCACTGTAGGTGGTTGTCACAAGCATACCTAGCAATATATCATGAGAAATGTAGGTTATGTAGTGACCAAACTATAATTTCCAGTTTTGATTTACAAGGTGAGCACAAACCAGTGAAACAAATGAAAAGCCAAACTACAATTTGTCACAAACAGGAAAAAATCAGAACACATGAAAAGATGAAAAAATCTTCGGGTCATAGTAGATAGCTCAATGAAAGCGTCAGCCCAAAGTGCTGCAGCAGTAAAAAAAAAAAAGGGGGGGGGGAAGGCAAACTGTATATTAGGGATTATTAGGAAAGGGATTGCTAATGAAATGGCTGATGCTGTAATGCCCCTGTATATATCATGGTGCATAGGGTTGCCAGGTCCCTCCACCGGAGGGAGGTTTTGAGGGCAGAGCCTGAGGAAAGTGGGGTTTGAGGAAGGGAGAGTCTTCAATGCCATAGAGTTCAATTGCCAAAGCGGCCATTTTCTCCAGGTGAACTGACCTCTACTAGCTGGAGATCTCCTGCTAGTACCTGGAAAATGGCAACCCTAATGGTGCAGCCTCGTTTAGAATACTGTGTATAGTTCTGTTCAGTGTATCTCAAAAAGGACATCACAGAGCTAGAAAAAGTACCAAAAAGGGCAACCAAGATGATTAGGGGGTTGGAACACCTTCCCTGTGAGGAAAGACTGAAGAGTCTGGGACTTTTCAGTTTAGAAAAGAGACGACTAAGGGAGTACATGAAAGAAGTTTGTAAAATTATACATGGGGCGGACAGAGTTAACAAAGAGAACTTTGTCTCCTTTTTCCCAAATACTAGAACTCAAGGGCATCCAATGAAATAGATGGGCAGTAGATTCAGGATGGACAAAAGGAAATTATTCTTTAAACAGCGAGTGATTAAAATGTGGAATTTGCTGCCAGAGGATGTAGTGATGGCCACATGCATAGACAGCTTTAAAAGGAGATTAGATAGTTTCTTGAAGCCTAACAGTGGCTACTAGACATGGTGACTAAAGGGAACCTCCACATTCCAAGACAGTAAACCTCTGAATACCAGTGCCAGGAGGTAACATCAGGGGAAGGCCTCAGCCTCTATGCCCTTTTGTTGGCCCTCCAGAGGAACTGGTTGGCCACCATGTGAGATAGGATGCTGGACTAGATGGACCACTCATCTGGTCCAGCAGGGCTCTTCTTATGTTCTTATGAGAGAAAAGGAGAAGAAAAAGAAGTGAATAATCAAAAGGGGTGCTCATGTAAAGCATTATATCCAACAGGCCTTGTAACTTTACCACAAGAAAATACTCTCACATATGCAGTGATAACCAGACAATAAAGAGACAGCAGCACCAATTAAGATAGTTGATTGTATTGTTGGTTCAATAAAAGTTATATCAGTGTTTGGAAAAATTAAAGATTTCTGAGCAACAAACAAAAACCTAAGACTGATAAACAAAAACCTAAGACTGAGGTGAGAAAAGCCAGTAATGGGAGGTGTTTACATCCAGTGCCCAGTTTCAGGTGAAAGCTGATTCTCACATAGAAACCTCTGGAAATCTCCTGCATGTTGGCAGCTTTAATATGCCATCTGCTTACTACAGATTATGCAGAAAATCGCTGGGGCAGTGCTAGTTGTCAACAAGTTTGTGCAATTTTGGAGAGGAACAGCTCTTACACATTGCTGTTACCAAATGGAACCACATTGCTGTTGCAAAAGTATTTCATGTGAGATTCATAAAAGAAGAATTAGCCCTGAGAGAGTTTGCTGCAGGTATAAAGGGAGCTCCTGGCTTCTGGGGAGTTACTTCATCTACTTGCTGTATGAGCTCTCTCATTTTGATGCCAGGAATTTGGAATAGGTTCTTCTATACTAAGTTTAGCACTTTGCAAAGGAAGTTTATTCAGCAGCAAAACTGGAAGACTGGGATGTCTGCTTAATTAGATACAACTGTTTGTGTATAAAAGACCACCAGACTAGGCAATTGTCTGAAACAGTCACAGCAGATAAATGACCTGAACAGCAAATAGGTCAAGACCAAGCAAAGTAATAGGATAAATTATTTGAGCAGTGCTCTGTAACATCAGCATATGCCACAGTTCTGTTCCCCATCTCTAAAAGTTGCTTAGTCATTGTATTCTGTAACAAATCTGACTGGGCTTTAAAACTAGAATTCATTATAATAAGCAAATTTTTTTACAAAAAAGTTCAACAAAAATGGCCCTGTTCATCAGTTTAAAAAGTTGGTGGGAGATGGTTTCTGATGGGCACAACCATACAAATAGCTTTGGCATGAGAACGGAATACCCAGTGGAAAAACTTACTTTCTTCTGATCCATAGGCAAATCTATAGATCATGCTGTCCTACATCCCCCTTCCTCTTTAAAGAAAGTCAGATGAAATACAAGATTTTGGAAATGCAAACAGAAATTGTAAAGTAAAGTTTATATCGCCAGGGTATCCCTAAGTGACAGATTGTATTGTGCCATTTCATGAAAGATCCAACTACAATTTTATTGCAGCTAACATCCTTCAAGCGAAAGGAAGTGTAGTCACCGCCTAAAGGCACTCTGTAAGTGCCTTGAAGCTTTATTTCCTCATTTCACAGTGGTTGTGTAATGAGAGCCCTACCACAGACGAGTAGAATTTTCTTTGCCATGTCCTAAAATATCCTCCTGCTCCCCATGCCATTTTTGGCAGTTAATATAAAACCAGGTGAAATGATTGTCATCACAACCCGAAGACCCTTCATTATATATTATGAGCCATTCTTAACAGAAAGTGCCTCCATGCGACAGCTGTTTTTTTTGTTGGTGAATGAAACAAAAATAGCTGTTGACCCTACATTAGGACGTTTTGGCTGATTTTGTTAGCCTGATTAATAGAAAACAACTCCATGCAGCAAAAAAAGAGGCTGTTTTTGTTGCTATGCTGGCATTTGTGGATTTGCCTGATATCAACCTCCTGGCCACTGTGTTGGCCTACATCCAGTTTGCTGTTTACACTGCTGGCTTGGATTCTGCCCCTCCAGAGCCCTCTGCTGTTGCTGCCAGATGCTGGCAGACTCTCAGTTACTTCCTCCTCTGGCAACCCACGAGTGGTCACATCTGCTGTCCAGAGAATCAGGGCATCACACACATAAACAACATGGAAGAGGCTTAAATGACTTTTCAAAATTTGCTGCTTTTGCAATTAAAAAAGATAATTGATGACATACAGGGAAATGCAGAATCCACCCCTCCCTGCTCCCCCAAGAAAATCTACATTTTTCAGACTTGGATGATTACTGTTGTCAGCAGTAGCAAACATCTTATTTTTCTTTGTTTCTTCTGATTTCTTGGGAAACAACATTTCTCCCTTCCAGTTGGATCCTTGCAAGAGATCAGTGCAACCTCCCGCCAACAGCCATTGCATAGAAGTCCCAGAGAAGGGTTTTTTAAGGCCTGCAGCTGCTGGTGTGATTGTAAGCCAGTTTGATTCTTCCTTAAGGTGATTATAAACTGGTTTGATTCTTCCTTAAGTGGTAGAGAAAGTCGGCATATAAAAAACAACTCTTCTTCTTCATCATCATCCTTCTCAGCCCATTGACTTTAATGGATTTAGAAGGGAGTATCTCTGCTTAGAATTGCCATGAAGCTCAGTGGGCAAGTTACGACCTCAGACTATCTTATATCACAGAGCTTATTGCAAAACAAAATAGAGGAAAAATCACTGACAACCATGCATACCACCCAGAGCTCGAGAACATATGAAAATTAAAGTATATTCAAACAACTTCATACTGAAATCCATGAGCTCTATTAGTTGTTTTATATTTCTCAGAGGTCTCATCTTCCATGTTTTCTATGAATCCAAAGTGTCTCGTTAATATTTTAAAATGAAATAGATTAGAAGATGAGCTTGTTTGTAAAATTATAATTTATAACCTGCACTTTTGGTCTGCAAGATTATGAGAGCTGTCGTGAGAATTTTTAAACATATTAGCTTATATTAAATGAGTTTGGGTTAACAAAATAACCACATGCATACCTTAATATTATAATCTATAGTCACACAAGACCTGACTTTTAACTGACATCAGCTCTAATTAGGCTCTTGACCCTAAAGGGCACAGGAGCTAGTCACCCAAAGCACATTGCGTGCTCCAAATCAAGGCCGTTCAAGCAGGCGGCAAATTGTCTGCCCACTCTAGGAGGAGATTGTTTTGGGAACATTGATGGATGGACAAGACAATCAGATATCAAAACTGACATTGAAAGAATTATTATGGAACAAGATATTTCTAAACAAGTCATGATTTGCAGAAAACTCATTTCCTAAGAATGTGACAGGGAGGGGTCATATGGGACCCCCTCTCCTCTCTATAAAGGAACAACCCAAAACCCCAGTTCTTTGTCCTTCCACTGAGAGACCACGGACCCTTTGCATGGTTACCATCTCTGTCTCTCTCTCTGGAAGTGACCCAGGGGCCTCTGTATCTGTTGTCTGTCAATACGTACGTTTGTTAAGTACTGTCATATATGTTAAATATTTCTTTCTCCTTTGCTTCATATTCTTTTTGTAAGTTCAATAAAACTGAATGGTTTACTGCTCATATGGCTTGAATGATGTTTAAGAATGACTGTGTAAGAATGTTTCTCTGTATGCAAGGTCCTTTTATATCCAGATCTCTCTGGGCTACTTTTTGGTAAGTGAAGCAGGCAGAGAGGGCCATGCACAACGAACTAGAAGGTGGGGGGCACCAAAGATTCCCGCCACAAGAGCATTGTATAAGGTGGCTAGGGTCTCTTTTCAAATGCAAGGACATTCACATCTTGCAGCCATTCTGCATTTGCTTGTATGTCACCAATTATCTTTTTGAATTGCAAAAGCTGCAAATTTTCAAAGTCATGTGTAGTTGTACAATGATCAATCAAATTTTTAAAATGTTCTGAACAAGGTGAGGGAGGCAATGTGAGAGGACCTAAGAGCATGACTGGCAACAACCAGAAGGGCAGAGTCCCAAGGTAAACATAAGAATTCAGTTGGCACCATTTTGTTCTGCTGCAAACTAAATTGGGATTATTTACCCCAATTATACATAGAATGGATCCATGTATAATAATCTAGATGCTAATATGATTCACAGCTATTAATAATAATACAGATGCTGCAGATCTAGGGTTGTATCTAGATCTAGGGTTGGATCCTCCCTTGTCCATGTCCCACATGACTTTTGTCCATATTGTTCCTTTGATACCCAGCATAACCTTTTTTTGGCAGTCAAAGGGGACACTATCCTCCTTTTTTCACCAGTAGAAAAGTTAACTGGACCAAACCCCTTAGCTGGACCAAACCCCCAGTACGTGTTAAATCCATATTATTTAAAGGAAAACATGGTGAGAGCAAAATGGGCAGCTGTTAATGCCTGCAGAAAAGGCTGAAATGTAGTCCAAAACAGATGAAGTTGGAAGGCCTAAACATTATTTTAGCTGTTTCAACTGTTTTTAAATGAAATGAGATATACATTGTGTGTTAATGTGAAAACAGCTGTCTACCAAATGGCAGCATTTTCAATGCTTTTCAAACAGAACCAACCTGAACATTTCAATAAAAGACCAGCTTGCTTGCACTTCTCTAATGCAGAATACAGCCTCTTTACTTCTCTGAAAGGTTTTTTTTCTTCCCCTCCAGGTTAATGATTCAAGAATTATAACTAGCAGAAGCTAATTATCTGGGCTTTTATGCGCTTGGGGAATGGGTTTAAGCGATTCCAGATTCTCCCACAGAACTAAGGTTTTGACATTCAGCATATACATGTACAGTTTAGTAAGCCATTTTATTTTTATGTAGGGCCTCAGAAAACACATGTGACCTGGGCAGCCAGGACCATTTGGCCAGATCTAGGACAAAGGGAAAGAGTTTTGCAAGGTGCCTCTTTGTCACCCTTTCCCTGGGAATAATATAGTGGAGTGGTGATAGACTGAGGGATAATGGTACTGAGGGATAATAGCAGCGTAGAGCTGGTATGTCCAGAGCACTTGCCATTTTCAAGGACATCTTGAAGTGCTGTCTCAAAGCAACAGATTGAATTTTACTACCTCTCAGCAAAATTGTGGAAATCATATACTTCCGCTGAAACAGCAGGACTAATGATGCCATCCATGATGATTCTCCAACCCACCCACCCCCGATGTTTGAAATGTATATAGATGTATTCTGACCCAGACTAGAAAGCTGAGGAACTGAAAAAGCCTTTGTTAGCATATGTCTGAGTATGGCATATGAGAAACTGATATAAATTCTCTTATAGGGAAATAGTCAAGTCAGACTGTCAGAGAGGTTTCAGGTGAAAAAGCAGGTGAAAAAGCATCAAGAATGAGGGAAACTTCATATAACTATAAACAAAAGATAGTTTGTCTCAAGAATGTAGCTGTTTTGTTCTTCCAACAGGTGTCTGTAACTGCTGAGAGAGATCACTTGGCTGTCACTCCTTAGATAAACAGGCATAAGCTTATTTGACACACAAAAAATGTAAGTCTGTGGAGGCAGGAATGTACACACAGGTTCCAATTTTCTTTCTTTAACACTTGATAGGGTCACCCCCTTTTTCAAGGAGCTATTTCCCTCAGGGAAGGAATACCGGTTTCACTTGCCTATTTCAGGATCCTCCTCAATCTTAGACTCATCTCCTTTTACTCTAGCTGCCAACATCTAACTGCCATTCTCAACTGCCACTCTCCCAGGTCAACAGTAGAATTCTGGTTGTTTTTTGTTTGTTTTTTGTTTTTTATTATTTTTATAACATAAAACAAAAAAGAAAAAATACAAATCGATACCTTCAATATACATAATATAACTACATTATATGATAAAATACAAATTATCAAGGTATCATAACAAACCACCACCCACCTTATTAAGTGTCCCATCAACAGTGTAAGAGACTTCCGGAGAAGTGTCTTAAGAAATTTAAAGTTAAACAACAGTAGAATTCTTTTTTGAACCCTCTGTCAATCAGGGTTCTCAGACTGGTATAAGACATCAGCAGTTAGCTGTCCATCACACCACCAAAGGCCATATTTTCCGGGCTGTAAATGCAAACCCCTGTGGCTCATATGGATCACCTGCAATATGAAGGAGAGCATTACAACCTTGAGTTCTTCTCCAGTTTATATAGCAATAAGAAAAGGAGAAAAACTCCCCTTCCCTGCACAGTCTCACTTTCCTTACAGTGATGGGTGGATTGCATTTCCAAGGTTTTCAGCTGAAACTGAAAGCCATTCAATGCTTAAGCAAAAATAACAATTTTAACCTAGACCCTAAATGACAACAACAATGCAGACACCTAACAAATAGATCTAGGGAGGAAGCCTTACAAATGAGGTGCCATTATGCAGGAAGCACTATTCCTTATAGCCAACCACTACCTCTGAGTATGGTGGCACCTGGAGCAGGAACTCTATTGACAATCTTAACAATCATTCATGTTGGTTCTTCAGATATTTAGGTCTGAGACTCTCTGTCTTTATATGTCAGAACCAGCACTTTGAACTGTACGTGGAAACACAGTGGCAGTTCGTGAAGTTCTCTTATCAATAGCAAAACACTGTGTGCTAGCAGTCCCAGTTCAACAGCCAGACTTCTGTATTCTGAAATTGTGTGTGTGTGCATGTAAAGTGCCATCAAGTCACAACTGATTTGTGGCAACCCCAGCAAGGGGCTTTCAAGGCAAGTGAGAAGCAGAGGTAGTTTGCCATTGCCTTCCTCTGCAGAGTCTTCCTTGGTGGTCTCCCTCCCAGGTACAGACACTTCTTAGCTTCTTAGCTTCTCTTCTGATGAGATCAAGCTATATCATTGCTGCCTTACCTCCCATTCTGAAAGTAGATGAATGAAATTACTCTAATCTATTAAGGCATGGGCAACTGTAGGAAATTTTTCCAGGGGCTATTGCTACTAGCATACTAACCAAACTTGGTAAAGGGGGCTTCGAGGTACTAGTACAGTGATGGCGAACCTTTTAGAGACCGAGTGCCGAAACTGCAACCCAAAACCCACTTATTTATCGCCGAGTGCCAATGCGGCAATTTAACCTGAATACTGAGGGTTTAGTTTAGAACGGGTGGGGAACCTTTTTTCTGTCAAGGGTCATTTGCATATTTATAACATCTTTCGGGGGCCATACCGGGCGTAGATCTCCTGGTGTGTGTGTGGGGGGGGGAAGCTAGGGTTGCCAGGTCCTCTTCACCACTGGCGGGAGGTTTTGGGGGTGAAGCCTGAGAAGGCGGGGTTTGGGGAGGAAGACTGCACAGCCATAGAGCCCAATGGCCAAAGTGGCCATTTTCTCCAGGGGAACTGATCTCTATTGGCTGGAGATCAGTTGTAATAGCAGGAGATCTCCAGCCACCACCTGGAGGTTGGCAACCTTAGGGGAGGCTATGCAGAGAAGGCTTGGAGGGTGCCTCAGTTCCCCCAGGTCTTCCCCCTCCTCCCAGGTGGGAGGGCAGCCAGCGGTGGGCCCAGGCAACCAAGGTGCCAGGGGGTTAAGCTTGCAGCCTGCGGTCGATCTGCAGGGAAGGAAAGAAGGAAGGGCAGAAAGAAGGAAGGGCAGAAAGAAGGAAGGAAGGACAGAAAGAAGTAAGGAAAGAAGGAAGGAAGGAAGGAAGGACAGAAAGAAGGAAGGAAGGAAGGAATGAAGGACAGAAAGAAAGAAGGAAGGAAGGAAGGAAGGAAGGAAGGACAGAAAGAAGGAATGAAGGACAGAAAGAAAGAAGGAAGGAAGGAATGAAGGACAGAAAGAAGGAAGGAAAGAAGGAAGGAATGAAGGACAGAAAGAAGGAAAGGAGGAAAGAAGGGAAGAATGAAGGACAGAAAGAAGGAAGGAATGAAGGACAGAAAGAAGGAAAGGAGGAAAGAAGGGAAAAAAGAAGGACAGAAAGAAGGAAGGAAGGAAAGAATGAAGGACAGAAAGAAGGAAGCATGGAAAGAAGGAAAGAGAGAGAGAGAAAGAAAGAAAAAGAAAGAAAGAAAGAAAGAAAGAAAGAAAGAAAGAAAGAAAGAAAGAAAGAAAGAAAGAAAGAAAGAAAGAAAGAGGAGAGAGAAAAAGAGGGGGGGAAAGAGACAGAAAAATAGGAGAGAAAGAATAGGAGAGTGACAGAAAAAGGAAGAAAAGAGAGAAAAGCCTTCACACACACACACAGCCGGCTCCCTGCGACCGGGCTTCAGCCTTCCCACCTCTTCCCCCCCCCCAAGTCCACAAAAGTCCTCCACCTGATCGGCTCCCACGCGCATTCTCCGCCCCCGGGAGGGAACGACTGGCTTTTTCCTCTTCTTCCCCCCTCCCTCCGCGGCGGGCGAGAGAGGTTTCAACTCCTGTGCCGCACGGCGTGCAGGGACGCTTCGCCTTCCCGGCTTGGGGGAAGCGGCTTCCTCCCTCCCGCCTCCCGCCTCCTCTTGCCGATGGCGAGAGGGGGTTTAAAGGGGCCGCAGCGTTCCTGCACGCTGCGGCTTCAGAGAGGGCCGTGCTGCGCTGCGCTTCTCTGGCAGCTGCAGCGGAGCCCAGGCTGGGCCAGGAGCCTTCTTACTCCTCCTCCCAGAGGCTCCGGGGGCTGCTTGGGCGCAAGTCCCGCCGGCCGCCACCGCAGCACGCCCCCCCCCCCACCGCACGGGCCGCTCCGCAGGCCACTTGGCTGGGCTGCGCGCTGGGCAGAACCGGGGCGGTGGCGGCGGCTCCTCTTGGCCGAGCGGGGGAGGCGCCGCAGGTGGCGGCCCGGCCTTCGGGGGCCTTTTGCAGCGGGCGGGCGGGCAGGCGGGCCCTGAGGGCGACCGCTCCCGGCTCGCCCGCTGTCCCCGCCCCCGTTCTGAAGCGCCTCCCAGTCCGACCTCGGGCGTGAGGAGGCCAGGCAAAGCCGCGCCTCGACCCCTCGCCTCCAGGCGGGGAAGGGAAGGGGAAGGAAGGCTGAGTGGAGGTGGCCGGGCGCGTGCCGGCTGAGAGGGCTACGCGTGCCAGAGTCGGCACGCGTGCCATAGGTTCGCCAACACGGTACTAGTACTACTTAAACACCTTTATGTAAAGCTCAGTCTTATAGTACCCCCACAGATCTGATCATTTAGGGGAAAGTACAACTCCATCCAGAACAAATCACATATCTACTCCTTGGTTAGCCATACTGCCTACCAACAATACTTCTGTCTTGTATGAATTAAGCTTCAGTTTATTGACTTCTGCATCCATTCAGTATTATCTCTAGAATCTATTCACAAGATTTACTTACTAAGATTCCATGTATTTTTAGGAATGTTCAGTGGCACAATGATATATGTCACAAAGCAATATTCTATGTATACTTGACCATAATTATTTCATGCCGAGTTAATCTATTAGGAATTAATCCATTAGCAATTTGACCTGGCTTTCATTGCTGCCACCTAACTGTTGAGTATTTGATAAGATATGGGTGAGTCACTGCAAAAAAAAAAAAGTCTCATTGACAGAACCTTTAGTTCCTTTCGTTTGCTGGAAAGACAATGAAGAGATCGATGGTACTCACTAACAGTTGAAAAATTATTCCATAGTGCATGTATGATGTGCTGCTTTGAGAACGGAAAGTCTGCATTGTGTTTTTCCTCACAACTGTATTCATATTAATATTCCCTACTGTATTGAGTTGTGGGAACCTTTTCCTGTCTCACTGTGTGATCTCCATTCCAGAGAGTTTCACTGGAACTTTTTCAGATTTGGTGCCAGGTAGCATCACCTTTTGAAAGTTTCCAAACAGCAGATTTGGGTGGATGTCACTCATTAACTAGGCATGTGGCCTGTAAGTCACATTTTAACTCTTCCCCACCCCCACACACAACCACACCCCCTACTTTAGACTGGTTGGTTGCTGAGAATTCTTGAATTTACCCTAATTAACTTCTCAGAAATGCACAGTAATTTTACCCCTCCCCTCCCACAAAGCTCTGCATTTATGTAAAAGTCTATAACTTGTGCTCTAATTTTAGTGGTAGCCCTATAACAGAAGGAATCCATCAGGAGCCTCCAGGTGTACAACATCCTTAAGTGTCTACTTAACAAAGAAATAGCAGCACTGTGAACTGAACCCTCAGAAAGTCATTACCAAATGTTGACCATGTTGCTAATGTTTGCCAAAGAGATGTTCGGATAACTGCTGAATGCACTGTAGCAAAGTTTCTTTTATATGAAAAAACTGCATGAATGCTGGGTATTTCCCCAGCAGAACTTAATCATAAGCACAACTTGAAAGAAGTAAGAATTTCAGTGGTTGGGAAGGCACTGAATCCATTATCGTTTATGGTGTTCTCATTTCTGCTTCTTTAGTTGTAGCAAGGTTTTTGATTGATATAGAAACTGGTACCTTGGGAATTCTACACACAAACACAAGATGCAGATAGGATCACCATATGCTATAAAGTGCTGATGGTGTGGAAGAACCTACATTTAGGTACTGATCAACAAACAAACAATAACATTAGTGAAAGCCCATAGAAAGAAAGGGTAAATTGTCCAAGAAGGGTCGGGTAATGTACAGACAATGAGAGCTATTATATGTTTCCTTCAGTATAAATGCTTGAATAAAGAGTATTGTTACATTACCCATTCCCAGTGCCTGGTTTCATGCTCTCCTTGACCTTCAATGTGGTTTGACAGAACTTGGAATTCTAAACGGGAGATTGTGTGTGTGTGCATCATATATATACAAGTGGGGACCCACAAGAAACTTGCGGGAACGGCTGTCCCATTTCCCCCACCTTTGCTTTTTTCCCTTCCCCCCTACTTTTCTCAGTCTCTCACTCTTTCTCCCTCCTTGCCACCCTTTTCTTTACTCTCTCTCTCTCTCTCCTCCATGCCTGTCATTTTCTCTCTTTCTGCCCCCACCCCATCACTCTCTATTTGTGCCCAAATCATCCTCCCACCTTCTTCCTCTCCCCCTCCCAAAGCAGAAGCGGTGGCAGCAGCGCTCCCAGCCTCCCACCCACCTGCTTCCTCTCCCCCCCTCCCACAGCAGCAGAGATGGCTCTCCCAGAATCACAATGGATCTCCCGGCTACACCCAACTGTTCCCCTTAGGGTTGCCATCTCCAGGTTGGGAAATTCCTGGTGACTTGGGGGTAGAGCCTTGGGACGGTGAGGTTTGGGGAGGGAAGAAACTTCAGTAGAGTATAATGCCGTAGACTCCACCCTCCAAAGGAGCCACTTTCTCCTGGGGAACTTATCTCTGTCACCTGGAGATCAGTTGTAATTCCAGGTGATCTCCAGCCCTCACCTGGAGGTTGGCAACACTAGTTCCCATGGCAGGATATGGCTGCTTTGGACTGTGGAATCTATGACATTATACCTTCTGAGAAGAAGCAGAAGAGTTGGTTTTTATACCCCGCTTTTCTCTACCATAAGGAGTCTCAAAGTGGTTTACAATCACCTCCCCCTCACAACAGGCACCTTGTGAGGCAGGTGGGGCTGAGAGAGTTCTGAGAGAACTGTGACTAGCCCAAAGTCACCCATCAGGCTTCATGTGGAGGAATGGGGAATTGAACTCTGTTCCCCAGATTAGAGTCCGCAGCTCATGTGGAGGAATGGGTTATCAAACCTGGTTCTCCAGATTAAAGTCCACAACTCTTAACCACTACACCATGCTGGCTCTCCTCCTCAAACCCCACCATCCCCAGAGTCCACCACTCAAATCTTCAGGAATTTCCTAACCTGGAGTTAGCAACCCCATCTCCTTTCCACCCAACAGCCAACCTGCCCCTCTGTCTTAAATTTTCTATCTCCTCCCCTACCCACCCCCACCCCGCGCAGGCTATGCCTTGGAAGACTCAAGATTCCAGTACAGGAAAAGCAAGGTACAAAGAAAGCTTGAGAATTTTTTCCTAGAACCATGGGTGAAACTCCTTTGGCACCATTACCATAGCATTGGCCAGAAATATTAGACACCAACAATTCACTTGCAAGATCTTTTCCTTTTGTCTCTGACATGCAAAAATTATCCTTAATGGCCACCCTTTTGCTATTAACAATTATTATGCATGAATAGAGTGGGCAAATTGGCCCTTGGCTTTGGTGTCAGCTTTGCATCCGTCACCATAAAGTAATAAAGTTGTGGTGTAAAGTTTCTGGTGTGAGGGGGAAAAAAAAACACGATTATTTCCCTAGGGAGGGGACTCAGCATCTGTCCCACCCCACCCACTGCTGATGCCGGCACTGAACTAGATTCAATTCTTGCTGCTTTCAAGCAACAAATGTGGTCCGAAGACACTCCCTGTTTTCATCACTCCTCTCCAGCTTCTCCAAATCCAGCTGAACATCATCCACATGGCTGACATAAAACACATCCGTCTGGGGTGTTCAGCCATGGACGCAAGCAAGAAGTGCTGCCACAGCAGTGGCATCCTAATTTGGAACTGCTTGAGAAACATGATCTTCATCAGTAATGCATTAAACTCTAGGTCAGTCTTCTCAAGGTCTCTCTGCAGCCAGCCTGTTTTATTCTGGGAAGTCAGAATCAGAAACTCCTTTGGAAATCTGTAAGCACTCAATGGTTGCTTTGAAACTTTCTACAATTTCTCTTTACTTGACATTTGCACCAACGAAACAGTAGGTCCCAGAAGAAAGGGGCATGGGGCAGACAAAGAGAACAGAGGACCTTGTATATGTCAAATTACAGAAGGTTGGAAATCCTGGTAAAAGAAGACACAGCTGAAAAGATTCAGCTTCATTTGCTCAGCATTCTGTTCTTTCAGGTAATCTCTAGACCTGTAGGTTGTAAAAATCGTGTTGCTGTGCCAACAGCAGCTCCGTGAGGTGATCTGAAGAGCAAAAACAGCTAGGGAGGGAAGGCTACAGCCACTTCTCCCTGGATGCTGTGGGTGCACAGAAGATGCTAGGAACCAAAAGAGCATCCAAAGCTACCCAACTGAGTGACCAATTATGTTTTTGGATGAGACCTCTGGCCCTTAGTTAGAGATGGATTCTAGGAATGGTCACAGGGCTTAACCAGTACAAGAACTGGTTCCAAGGCTGTTCCCTCTTCCATTTCTTGTCTTGTGTTTGGGCACAACCAGAAGGAGAGTGAGGTAGTACTCAGCAGAAAGAACGCCATGTGAAATGCTGGACTGCAATATAGCTGAAACTTATTTGCTTGGCACAACATCCTTTAAGTAAGTATAGATAGAAAAATATGAAATATGGTCCTTAATAGTCGTTGCTTGCTTCACAAAACATTTAGTTTGCAAAGAGATTTATTATCTTTATTATGTTTACCTTCACAAAACCCTTTCCACTTAACAGTAATATGCTCACTGAACATGTGATGGAGAAGCAGGATTATACTTTCTGTTCCTCCCTTGAACTGCATGCGTTCAGCCGAAGACCAAGAGAGCATAAGTATGGAGTACTGAACACACAGTGTACAGTATGTGCACATTTCCACCCGCAACTGAATGCCTAACAAGGACAGCAAGTGATTTCCCCATACATGTTCACCGATGATGTGAAAAGGAATATTCCATGCCAAGATGGAGAATCTAGTGTGAGTTTAGTGGCTCAACAGGAATTTAGACATTGGATTCCTCATACACCCAGATAATGGAAATGACTGCCTTCTCCAAGTCTGGAAATTCCTTTGAATACATTTTTCAGATTCTAAGGAACTTATTCAGTGGCACTAAAAAAGTGCCATTGTTTACATGGGATGGTTCCTTCTTTATTATGAGTCACATTATAGCAGACGAAGTCAAACATCATTTGAAGCCGCACAGAAATCAAATCCCAGTTCTACATGCTTCATTCCTTCAAGGTTTCGTTATATTCTAGTAATGTTTCCTCTTCTTAATTATTAAAATCTGTCCATGCAGCAGCACTTTCACAAATATTTTGGGAGAGCCTGCAGTTTAAAATCATTATTAGAAAATACAAAAGTGGAAGGATTAATTAGAAATGAACACCGTGCTTCGTTTGTGGCTAGCTGTTTCTGCATTACATATTCCTAATGTAGGCATTGCTGTCTCCGTTTTTGATTTAGACTCATTAGAAATGAACACCGTGCTTCGTTTGTGGCTAGCTGTTTCTGCATTACATATTCCTAATGTAGGCATTGCTGTCTCCGTTTTTGATTTAGAGTTATTGTTCACTGTAGCCAAGAGAGTGAGTTGAGACCAGGGCAGTGTGGGAATACGCCTCAAAGAGAGGGAGATCAGGTGAGCTATTTGAGCTGGTTATCAATTGTTAATTGTCTACCGATCCTTAAACTAGATACCTAAACTGAAAGGGCCACTATCAGCAGCAGATGCAAATTATATGGATCCTGTAGGTGTGCCGGGTCTACAAGACAAGTGGGGTGGTAAATTTTTTATTGCTTCCTAGAGTTTTGTGAATCTGCCAGTTTTCCTTTGGGGTAAGAATGTCTGTACAATTCTGGGGGTCGCTCAGTTTCAGGGCTTTCGCAAGCCTTGCCTGTCCAGCATCTTGGAGATCTTTATATTTGTTCTTGAACTTCCTCTCCACTCATTTTCCAGTAATTTTTTTTTCTGTGTTGAGATTTTCACATAATTGGCTTAGTGCTTGTTAAAATATTCATCAAAGGGCACATTTCATGGCCTACTTGGGCTAAATTGTAGTGGCCTGGACTTTTAGTAGTGTGAATTTTAGCAACTGTTTCTGTTGTAGTTTTAAATCTCATCATGATCCTGTCAACATTTTCATCTAGAAAATGACCATCTAGAACGGGCTCTCTTACGAGAGAGAATTCACACTACCCGCAGAGAACTTGCTGCCACAGACAAGGAGTTGTTTTCCTTACATATCAATACTAGCCACAAAATGAGAAGCCATGATTGGGACAAGATTGATAATCTCACCTACAGAAAAATGGAACAGGGGTTAACCAGCCATACTTCCAGACAGAAGCAAAAGTTTAACAAATTACAGGAAAGAAGACAGAACAGTCCAAAACTTGACAACAAACGGATTATCTTCAATCTGACAGACCGACAACTCTCACCTGAAGAAACTTCCATCTTAACTAAGGGAGGAAACTTTGCAGTCACTCCCACCCAAATTCCAGTGGAAGACATCATTGCAAATGTAGAATCTCCCATTCGTAATCTACCTGAAGAAGATGCTGAGGAAATAAGAGGAGAGACAGCAAGAATTCTACGAAAAGCAAAGCCCCCTGCTAGCAATATAACACGCAAGGAGAGAAACGCCATCAAGACCCTCAATGCAGATCCAGAAATCATTATTCTACCAGCTGACAAAGGCAATGCCACAGTGATCTTGAAAACAGAAGAATACAAAAAGAAGATTGAGGAACTTCTGGACCCTGCCACATACAAAAAACTAAAACGAGATCCAACTTGCAAAATTACCAGGAAAACTAGCATTCTGATCAAGAATTCCACTCTTCATCCCGACACACACAGAAAACTATGCAAGACGGAAGCACAACCACCACGATTATATGGACTACCTAAAATTCATAAGGATTCCGTTCCACTCCGACCCATCGTGAGTGCCATTGGTTCCCCAACATATGAATTAGCTAAATATTTGACCACCCTCCTACAGGACCACATTGGAAAAACCACTTCTTACATCAAAGATTCAACTCACTTCATCAACAAAATCAGTCCGTTAAGACTCAATCCAAAGGATATATTAATCAGTTTTGATGTTGTATCCCTCTTTACCAAGGTTCCAGTTAAAGACACAATCTCATTGATTAACCAGATTTTTCCAGAAGATATAACAGCCTTATTTCACCATTGTTTGACAACAAGTTATTTCCTATGGGATCAAGAATTTTATGAACAGATTGATGGAGTAGCTATGGGAAGTCCACTCAGTCCAGTAATAGCAAACTTTTACATGGAATATTTTGAAAAGACAGCATTAGAATCAGCACCTTACAAACCTACAGTCTGGTTCAGGTTCGTAGATGATACATTTACCATTTGGAGCCATGGTGAAGAAAAATTAATGGACTTTCTAAACCATCTTAATAATATCCATCCAAACATTCAGTTTACCATGGAAAAGGAAATTGAGGGTAAACTCCCATTTCTTGATACCCTTGTCATCCTTCAGTTAGGTCACAAGGTCTACCGGAAACCAACTCACACAGATCGCTACTTACACAAAAACTCCAACCACCACCCCCGACAGAAAAGAGGAATAATCAAAACATTAATGGACCGTGCAAGACGGATCTGTGAACCACAGTTTCTCAAGGAAGAAACTAACCATCTAAATCACGCACTGCTAGCAAACGGCTACTCCAAGAATGAAATCAGAAGGGCCATTGAACCAAACAAAAATCAGAAAACTCAAGAAAAACAGTCTCCCATAGGAAAGGTATTCTTGCCATTTATTAAAGGAGTCACTGATAGGATGGAGAAACTTTTGAAAAAACATAACCTACAAACAGTGTTTAAACCCACCAAGAAAATACAACAAATGCTACGATCAGCAAAAGACAAAAGAGACCCCCTCACCTCTGCAGGAGTATATCGTATACCTTGCAGCTGTGGAGAAGTTTACATCGGGACCACAAAACGCAGCATACAAACAAGGATAAAAGAACATGAAAGATACTGCAGACTTGGCCAACCTGAGAAATCAGCAGTGGCTGAACATGGACTGACACAAACAGGACACAGGGTCTTATTCCAAGACACTGAAAGACTGGACAATTCTACCAACTATTTTGTCAGATTGCACAGAGAAGCCATTGAAATTCATAAACATCAGCACAACTTTAACAGAAAAGAGGAGAGTTTAAGAATGAATAAGGCTTGGCTTCCTGCCCTGAAAAACCTCCAGACAAAGACAACATTCAACAATAGCCATACAGATTAGTTTTGGATTACACACATTAACAGATCACTTCAGGATACAATGGTTCCATATTAACATACCATACCCTCATTAGCACATTATCTTGATACTTACAGGACAATACTTTTGCAGGACAATACTCAGCTCAAACCCAACCCCTTTCTGACTATATATTACTCTTCCTACACCCTTGACACTGAGAGACACTGTCCTTCAGTGTTACTACTCTGAAGATGCCTGCCACAGTTGCTGGCGAAACGTCAGGAAAGAAAATTCCAAGACCACGGTTACACAGCCCGGATAACCTACAAGAACCAATGAACTCTGACCGTGAAAGCCTTCGACAATATTTTCATCTTGATTTTTGTAGTAGGTCACTTTAGAGCCTGTACAGGCAGGGGTGATCTTAGCCAAGGAGCACTTGTGGGGAGGACTGCCCATGGCCCCACCTCCCAAAGGAGGGAGAAAGAAGAAGAGTAGTCTGCTACCACGGCTTGCATTGCCTCAATTGGAGTTTGGGTAGCTGGCTTCAAGTGGCGGCTCCCACTCACCTCAACACAGAGTCAGGACTCCCCTTACTTGGCCCTGGGAAATGAGTAGCAGTAAGGCTACAAACCTTGAGGTGGAGCCTAGAGTTGTCCCAGAATTAAAGAGATCAGTTCTCCTGGAGAAAATGACAGAGGGTAGAGTCTATGGTATACCATAGATTCTAGGTGAAATCCCTACCCAAATTCCTCCCTCTACTGGGGTTGCCAGACCCCTGCCATTCCCCCTGGCACCATTCAGCTGGCTGACGGGAGGACATATCTAGGGTTGCCAACCTCCAGGTAGTTAGTATTCAATATAGTAAACTCAACTGTAATTATGAGTAGTAGTCAAAGAACACAGTTGTAGGCATGTGAGGTGTGGACCTGACAAGGTTTCTTTCTTGTTCTCAGTCAAATAATACAAGTTAAACCCCTTACTTAAATGCATGAGAAAAATGATCCCAGGTGTAGTAAGCAAGTTACAAAAAAGAGGTGAGGTCATTTGACATATTTAACCCTTTGGGGTAACACAATCAAAGAGTTGCACGAAATGTGCTTCTTGCTGACATAGCACTCTGTCAATATTCATCCTTTGATATTTTTTAGGTGTTATTTGCCAGACCGCAAAGAACTTTAAGTCATTTTCAGTATGTTTACATTTTACCCAATGTTCTACCATGGGCACGTCCATCACGTGATTTTTAATTCTAGGGCGGTGTTCACCAATTCTTAACTTCAAAGGGCGTAACGTTTTGCCAACGTAAATTAATTTGCATGGGCAAATAATTAAATAGATAACATTTGAAGAATTGCAATTCGTGAAATGACGCAGTTCAAATTTAAAACTAGTATCTTCCCGAGTAAAACTTTTTACAGGAAGGGAGAATCTACAGAACGCGAATGAACCACAGCTGTGATGGCCGACCGCCCCTGTTGTGGGTGGAGTCGTTTGGAAGTCCGTATGTATTAACGAGTCTCTTAAAGAGACCGTTCCTTTCAAACCTATTAAGGGTAGCTCTAAGCATCCCTTTTACCAGGTGCCAGTGTTTAAAAATTATTTGTTTAATTTTATTGGCAAGTGGTGTATAGCTTAAAGAGGCTGTCAATTGATTTTTTGCACGTTCTTTTGGTACAAACAAATTAGATCTTACCACCATATCTGCCTGTTTACATGCCGTTTTAACAACATGTTGCAGATAACCTCTTCGAGTCAAAGTTCCACTTAAATCATTTGCCGCTTTCACGTAATCATCGGTTTTGGTAGTGTTTCTTTTTAACCTTAAGAACTGTCCATAAGGTAACTTATTCTTTAGAAAAAGCGGGTGGTGAGAGTTATAATGCAACAGAGCCCCTTTATCAGTTGGCTTTTTATAGGGAGTGATCCATAGTTTACCCTGAGTATTCATGTTAACAATGGCGTCTAGAAATGAAAGGCTAGTGTGACTAATTTTAAAATCAAATTGGACATGGCTATGAAAACGATTCAATCTATCAAGAAATACATTGCAGTTTGTTCGTTATCAAACAACATAATCAAGTCATCTACAAAATGCCAGAAGAATTTCACATGACATTTAAATATCTCATCCTTGAATATAAACCTCTGTTCAAAGGAAATCATAAAACTATTTGCCACCGATGGTGCAGCTGCTGACCCCATCGCAACTCCCTTAATTTGCTGGTATATTTCATCACCAAATCTAAAATAGTTGTTTTCCAAGAGTAGGTCAAGTAAATCCATTAGGAAATGGGTCGGGGGATTTTGCTCCGCTCTACTCATGAATAATTTTTCTATTTCAGTGCTAGTCTCCTCAAGGGGCACATTTGTGTATAGTGCTCTCACATCCATGGTGGCTATTACTATTCCAGGCATAGTTGGAAGGTTTTCTATTTCTTTTATAAATTGTGTTGAGACAAGAATATAAGATGGTGCTTTCACAGAAAATCTTTGTAGATGAGTTTCCAAATATTTTGAAATATGGTGGTCCACACACACACTATTGGTCATCCTGGGGGGGAGGGTAGTATTCCCTTATGAATCTTGGGCAATCTGTAAAATATAGGAATTTTGGGAAACCTATTAAACAAAAAATCAGCTTCTTTTTCGTTATATAGTCCAATGATAAAGCCTCAAAATGACTTTTTATACGATTAAGTACTGATGTTGTAGGTTCCCCCCATAGTCGCTTATAGAACTCTGCATTTTCTAATTGTTTATGGCATTCCAGATCATAATCCGATTTTCTTAAAAGAACAATAGCGCCACCTTTATCCGCTTGTTTGATGATTAGATTAGGTATTGTTTTTAATCTCTCAATGTTATCTCTGTCTTCCTTAGTGATGTTTTGTGGGTAAGAAATTTTTTTTGTTCTATTTTTTCTATATCCCATAATATCACTTCCTGATAAATGGTTATTAGATGATTTTGTACAGGCGGTATGAATGACGATTTTATTTTAAAGCCTGTGGGTTGTGGAGAGCTACCCTTAAAAAAAATCCCTTAGTCTGATTTGTCTAATTAATTTGAAAAGATCAATGTGGGTCTGCATAGGTGAGTATTTTGGGGTAGGGGTAAAGCCTAATCCTAAATTTAACACCCGCAACTCGTCATCCGTTAGGGTATGATCAGATAAGTTTACCACTAGGTTTTCTATCCCCTGCGGGTTCGTCTGGGATAATAGCCCCTTCGATAATTGCTTGGGCGTAAAAAATAGTCCCGGTTTGAAGCCCTACTGGACATGCTGGAGGATTCTGATTCATCTTCACCCGGGGAAAATATATCCTGTTCATCTCCCTGGTATTGTCGCTTATTAGATTTGGCATTAAGCCATGGATAAACCATTTTATTTTTATAGTCAGCAGTATCTCTGTTTAACTTTTTAATTTTATACATTTTTACTTGCTCCATATAATAATTTAACTCATTGTTAAGTTGTGTTATTTTCTGGTCAAACTTTTTTTGTCCAGTATCTTGAACAACTCTTCCTTATCTTTTTCCACCTCTTCCTTAATTTTTTCTGCTGTATCAGTTGCTTTCTCTATGAGTAATAACATAAGGTCATTTGAGCATTTATTCAGTATCTCTACCCATCTTTCCTTGAACTTGTCATCCTGCCTGAAAAGGGTTAGGGCTTTTTAAATTCTAAGTCCTCGTGGGATCATTTCTTCTTTAACATAGTCTGTCAAGGTTATAGCATGTAAGTCACTTTTAAAACCAATTAATTCAAAGGGTTAAATATGTCAAATGACCTCACCTCTTTTTTGTAACTTGCTTACTACACCTGGGATCGTTTTTCTCATGCATTTAATTAAGGGGTTTAACTTGTATTATTTGACTGAGAACAAGAAAGAAACCTTGTCAGGTCCACACCTCACATGTTACTGTGCTTGAATGTATATACAACTATGTAAGTATGATGATTAATTTCTGTAATTGAATTGTATACTCTGTAATTGTTGATAGTCAATAGTTATTAATTGCAATGTTTATGTCAACAGTTGAGCGTTCTGAGAATATATAATAATATCCAGACGTTGAATCAAGATTTATGTCACTTAGGGGTGGCTGAAAAAGAAAAAAACTTGAAACAGGCTAGTTACCAGCATCCTGTTCTACCCCACAATTTATAAGGACTGTGCCGCTCCCGGCACTTCGGGAGCCAAGGACGACCTGGGATACCGGGGAAGGGAGTCGTGAGGAGGGAGGGACGAACCGCCGAGGAAAGTAGATGAACGGGAAGACAGGGGAGTTCAAGACAAAGGAAAGGCAGTCAGTAAGACAGGGGAAGAGACAGACGACGGGGTCAGGGGAAGACAAGGGGTTAATCAGGAGGGTAGAGGGGAATCAGGAATAGAAGAAAGGCCAGCAGGTGTGACTGTACAACACCTGAAAGGGGGGAAACGGGCAACTGAGGTTAATTGGTGGGTGGGACAGATTCTGCAAGGAAAAGGGTAAAAGGGAGAGTTAGTTTGCTGGTCGAGGAGGATACGGGTGTAGGAGATGACCACGGTGACTAGGTGGTCTGTCCCCAAGGACACCCCGAGTGCTGGAGAGGGACGAGCGGTCCCTAAACTCGAAAGGTCTGAGGCTAAGCAAAGCAGGACGAGAAGGGCTGGGTGAAAGCAAAGGAAAGGACAACAAAGAGAGTTCCGGGCAAGGGTAAGGGCAGGGGAGGAAGCAACGCGGAGCAGGCGACACGGAGCAGGCAACCAGACAACAGGTGAGCCCTGACAAGGACATAACCATTCATTTTATGAAGAAAAGGAAATCCTGCAAATAAGGAACAAGGAAACAACAAATTTTCTGTTGACTTTATTTTCATGGACTTTATTTGGACATACCTATTGACTCATAATACATTTGTGCCCTGCTGCACTATGATATAAATAGTGTAACATAACAGTGTATAATAATTGGGTTACTATACATAGTATGTTACAATACAAATATTAACTGATGTTATAATATAGAGATTGATTGTGTTAACATTGCCTACAACTGTGTTCTTTGACTACTAACCTCCAGGTAGTAGCTGGAGATCTCCTGCTGATTACAACTGATCTCCAGCCAATAGAGATCAGTTCACCTTGAGAAAATGGCTGCTTTGGCAATTGGACTCTATGGCATTGAAGTCCCTCCCCTCCCCAAACCCCGCCCTCCTCAGACTGCACTCCAAAAACCTCCCTTCGGTGGTGAAGGCAACAGTAGACATACCAGCAGCAAACTGAGGCCTAGGTTTCTGTTGCCAGCAATGTGTCGATGTCCCTTCTGGAGCTCATCGGAACTGACGTCATCACATTGCCTGTGACGTAGTGTCACTCTGGTATTTAGGCAAAACCTCTATGGTAAAAATGGCTTCTACCATTGAAATTGTGCCCAAATGCCAGAGTGTCCCCATGTCACCAGCAACACGATGACATCACTTCCGGTGCACACTGAAAATGAGGTCAACGCATTGCCAGCAACAGAGGCCTAGGCCTCAGCTTGCTTCCAGTAAGTTCCTCTTTACCCCCATTCCTTACCAGTTGCCAGAGGGTACCTGGCAACCCTACCTTCCACAGACACCACCCCCAAATCTCCAGGAATTTCCCAAGCTGAAGTTGGCATTCCTAGGGAACTGCAGGGATTCTTGGGCTCCATCCTGGACTTTTGCTCAGGGCCTCAGAATGCAGTCTGGCCCTGCATGCAGGCATATATTGTTTTTGCACTCTTTATTCTTTATATCTGCATTAGTTTGTGAAATAAATGCAACAGATTACCTAATTGCTACCTATGTACCAAAGCAACTTAGTATGAAAGTTCCAGTGCCAGAATAAATATTTAAGAGCCAGGCAGAGCTGACTAAACAGGGTTCACTTGTAATCTGCAGTGTTCCCCTGCTGATGAGGCTCAGGTATTTCACTAGTCAAAAGTTAGAACAGGTATGCTACTCAACCTACCAGCTTTGGCTTGAGAGAATGCAATAAAGATGAAGTTTCAAAGCTGCTGACAGATCTACCTCCTATCATTCATCTGATCTGAAAAGACACTGAATCAACTGAATAAAAGATCCCACTGCTACTTCACTGCACACAGCTACGCCCTTCAGAATGATACCTTTGTCCTTTAATGTTCATTCAGGTGCTCTAGGAAAACGATAGCCTTAGCATTAAAAATAGCACAAAGCATCCATCTCTGCAAAGGAGAAGGGAAAGCCTGATTTAACATCAAATGTTCTTGTGCCTTAAAATAAATAAATGATGAAACAGATTTACATATTCATGTAGTCTTTCCCCATAGTCCAGTCTCAAAATACTCGTTTCAAATGCATCACTGAAAATTTGGATCCGAAGATCCGTTTTGTTGAGACGTCAAGCCAAGAACACTTTGCAGTTTGTACCTTCAGGAGAGACACTTAGACAAAGCTCCTTTACCTTACTGGGATTTATAGTCTGATTAACACTTTGTACAGCGGGATTCCCACGGTGCGCAGAAACTGGTAACAAGCAAAGTCTGCAGTCTTATGAGAAGTCATTCTGAACCCAATGCGCCTTTTAATCAGATCTTCTCAGCATTTTTTAAAGCAAACTGCAGTCATTATGATGGCTCCCAATTCAGATTATCTGCATGTGTTTTGGATTTAGGGTTGCCAGCTCCAGGTTGGGAAATACCTGGAGATTTTTGGGGTGGAGCTTGAGGGCAGGGTTTGGAGAGGGGAGGGACTGCAATGCCATAGAGTCCAACTGCCAAAGCACCCATTTTCTCCAGGTGAACTGATCTCTATCGACTGGAGATCAGTTGTAACAGCGGGAGTTCTCCAGCCACCACCTGGAAGTTTGAAATACAACCAAACAAGGAGCGTACTGATAGGAAATTGCATGAAACTATCCCCAAAGGGAAAAATGTACAGCAACGTGACCACTAACAATTATTATATAAGATTCCACAGTCAAGCATACATATTGGCTTTTATGCATAAATTATTCAATCACATACAGCATGTAAATATAGTATAGTACAGTTGACAATCCGCACGTCCTCCGAAGAGGAAAAAAAGGCACCGCCCTAAAAGGCGAAATGACGATGATTTATGCTCAAAATGTAACTGAATTCCACAATAAACTGTGATGTGACTCCCCACGAGTAGTAAATCTTGTGCTGGGAGGTTTTTCTTCCTTTAAAAAATGACAGCGTGGATTCTCATCACAGTTTATTGTGGAATTCAGTTACAGTTTGAGCATAAATCATCGTCATAAATGTCCCATTAAGCTTAAAATAGGGGAACACAGGTCACGTGTACGGAACAATAATCCAGAGGCTCCGCTCACTGCACATTACAAACAAATGAAACATGCGGACCATGAGATGCAATTTTTTGTTGTTTGGTTATATAGGGGTAAATCTTTTCATATTCAAAATGTCGATCGGATTCTGGCCCAACAGGAGGCTAGATTCATATTTCTTTTTGATACTCATTTTCCAAAAGGATTGAATACTAGTTTTGAACTATCCAGCTTCTTATGAATTGCCTTCTTGTCAGTTTTTGTTGTATTGCATTGATTATATGTATTAATATGAAATAGGCTGCTCCATTATGGCATATTGTATAGTGACCAACTTGTAGATATACCTTTATATATGTCATTATTGAGAGCAGTAATGCAAAATTGTGTATTGAGGGCTACATGTTACAGCTGTTTGTAATTAGTGTGTGTTCCTTTAAATTTGCTAAACTCACTCACACTAGTAGATGATGCAGATTCGCCATCCTCTAACACTGATCGGCTACAAGCCTTACTCATTGGTATGTATTGTAGATAATTTTTGTTATGTTTGTTATGTGTCTCACTTTGTATTACTTGCTTTATGGAGATATATGTGTATTTTATAGAACATATGTTCTGTGGAATTGTGACAGATCATCGCAGGATTGCCAGAATCGAAAAAGCTTATGCGAAATAGGACCCTACCGGAAACCTATCTTTACTTTGGCATTCTTGGACTTTTTCCAACCAAATGGTTGTTTTGCCACTTACCTTGCAAAATTGGGAGTGTGCACTTGTACTTTGTTATTAATGCTGTTCACGTTCATGTACTTTAATTATATGTAATTTCATGCTAAGCATTAATAATTATTGTCTTATTTGCCATAAGTGCCCACTGCTTGCTATTACCACCTGGAGTTTGGCAACCCTAGGTATTAAATTAAAATTTAAATGTCCTGCTATGCTGCCCATTATCTCAATAAGCTATAAGGATAGATAACCAATGAAGTGCAGCAGCTGGATGCATAAATGTGAAAAATCGATATGGCATGTATGAAACTTCAGCAAGGGTTTCATTACAAATATTCCAGGGGGTGGGGGTGGGAGTACAACCTGGATACCCACAGATGTTTATCATTATTCTTCCTTGTTATCACATATAAACTGTGCTTTGTGTTAATTAAAGTTTGGAGCTTTAAGAGAATGATGTTACATCACTGTGGCAGAGAACAGGAGCACCGTTTAGGAAGGGTATCATAAGCAATTAGCATTAACTTCAGTGAAGGGGACAGTTGTGTGCTCAGAAAGGTAATGCTCCAAACAACCCACCTTAAGGGTTTTTGTTACATTTTAAAGTGTCAATGATTTAAGTCAATAAATCAGTCCATGTGCTAGGTACACATACTAAAAGGCACAAATCACTTTGCTAACAAAAAAAGTAGAAGAATTCTCAGTTTCAGTGGATGTGTGGCTCCATTTGAATCTTTAGCCATGACAAAAAGTTCATTCATTTCCATTCTTCCCAAGCTTAATCTTTCCACAAGACTTAATTTGAAATGTGCGTGACTTTCCCAGTGCAATAATGTTTGGCACTGTGCAGCTCTGAAATAGTTAATACTGTATTCACTTTGGCTGAACTGACCTTCATAAAAGGTCAGTCAGGCTCACATATTTTCCCCCATTTCCAGACCGGACATTCAGTCTGAATTACAATGTTACCTAATTAACAGGCAATATTTTGGAGTTTTCCGCAAACATTTCCGTTCGTTTAATGTTATTTCTTCCCATCTACCACCAGAAGTAGAACTGGTCTTTAGACAAATATTGTCGGGTGTGTGCGTGTTTGTCCCCGGCACTCTTTCCTTTGTATCCCTGTGTTGTTATCTAACACTGTACTTGATACCACCATTGTACCCAGTTGAACTGGATGGAATACATTATGCAAATCCATGACCGCTACTTCTGTATCAGCGGGAGAAATCTCGGTAATGTAAGCATTACTGTAGGGTTACTAATTAAAGTCAGGCACAGTGAAATGTCAGCACAGCCAGTCCTTTCTCTGAGAGAAAATAACAGTCCTTTTGGACAAAATGCAGATAGGTTTAATGCAGGGGTGGATAACATTGTTGATTAAATTGAAGTGATAAAATCACACAAATGCTGAGCTCCTCGAAACATGTTAAGAGGTTGCCTGCACATTGTATAAACACACAAGGGGGCTGATAATTACATTCATGCTATGTTGCTGTAAGAAAAAATGGCAAAAGTTGAAGCTCAGAACATTTGCAACATGAGCTGCAGGTAGGTAGCATCCAGGAAGGAATAGGGTTGCCAACCTCCAGGTACTAGCTGGAGATCTCCTGCTATTACAACTGATCTCCAGCCGACAGAGATCAGCTCACCTGGAGAAAATGGCCACTTTGGTGATTGGACTCTATGGTAGTGAAGTCCCTCCCCTCCCCAAACCCCGCCCTCCTCAGGTTCTGCCCCAAAAACGTCCCACCGGTTGAGAAGAGGAACCTGGCAACCCTAAGGGAGGCAGGAAAGCAGAGGAGGGTCCATGCATTGATTATTCACCACAGCCAAGCAAAAGGGAAAGAGGGGGAGGGTCTAGTTAATTTATTGCCATAGTATTGATGGCACAGCTGTGAACCTCTGTATCAGCACCTCATAGAATGTACCCATTCACCTCAGTCCCTGACATCTTAGCACAAGTAGCACTGAACAGGCTGCTGCTACTATTTCTACAATCTGGACTAGAGGAAGAAACGTCTACTACTATAATTTACCTTGCACATAGCAGGGAGAAACTAGCAGGTAGTGGGAAAAACAGAGAAGAGAAGGGCGGAAATGGTGAGCTGAGAGTATTTCCTTTGTACTTTTGTATAAAGTCTAACTACCCATTACATTTTCCCTGGGTTGAGACACAGATACTGGGTCAGACAGCAGTGCAATCAGTGGCTCCTGCTGCTGCTTCTGAAACATGTGGAAGTTACAGGCATTCAGGTCTGCCTCATCTGCCATTATAAAATAAAAGTCTCTCTACTGAAATTTTTAAGTCTAGGATTGCACCTCATAGAGTCTCCATATACAAATAATTTCATAGAAACATAGGGTTGGAAGGGACCACCAGGGTCTTCTAGTCCAACCCCCTGCACATTGCAGGAAATTCACAACTACCTCCCACACACACACACCCAGTGACCCCTACTCCGTGCCTAGAAGATGGCCAAGATGCCCTCCCTCTCATGAAATGCCTAAGGTCATAGAATCAGCATTGCTGACAGATGGCCATCTAGCCTCTGCTTAAAAACCTCCAGAGAAGGAGTGCTTACCACCTCCCAAGGAAGTCTGTTCCACTGAGGAACCGCTCTAACTGTTAGAAAATTCTTCCTAATGTCTAGATGGAAAGTCTTTTGATTTAATTTCAACCTGTTGGTTCTGGTCCGACCTTCTTGAGCAACAGAAAACAACTCGGCACCATCCTCTATATGACAGCCCGTCAAGTACTTGAAGATGCTTATCATATCCCCTCTCAGTCTTCTCCTCTTCAGGCTAAACATACCCAGCTCCTTCAGTTTATTCATTTATACCCCACCTTTCTCTCCAAGGATTAGCCAAAGGGGTGTTCAGTCAGATATTGCCGATACTTAAAGTCATCCAACTTACCCAGCATCAGATCTGGTACGTTATATCTGAGTGAATCAAAGCTTCCTGGAATGACTCCCAGATCTCTTAACATTGTGAATTCGTTGTTGGGATTGGTTCTTGTAGGTTATCCGGGCTGTGTAACCGTGGTCTTGGTATTTTCTTTCCTGACGTTTCGCCAGCAGTTGTGGCAGGCATCTTCAGAGGAGTAACACTAAAGGACAGTGTCTCTCAGTGTCAAGTGTGTAGGAAGAGTAATATATAGTCAGAAAGGGGTTGGGTTGAGCTGAATCATTGTCCTGCAAAAAGTATCAAAGGTAATGTGCTAACCAATTAATGGACTTTCTAAACCATCTTAATAATATCCATCCAAACATTCAGTTTACCATGAAAAAGGAAATTGAGGGCAAATTCCCATTTCTTGATACCCTTGTCATCCGTAAAACAAACTTTCAGTTAGGTCACAAGGTCTATCGGAAACCAACTCACACAGATCGCTAAAAAACTCCAACCACCACCCCCGACAGAAAAGAGGAATAATCAAAACATTAATGGACCATGTAAGACGGATCTGTGAACCACAGTTTCTCAAGGAAGAAACTAATCATCTAAATCAGGCACTGCTAGCAAATCACGCACTGCTGGCTATTCCAGAAATGAAATCAGAAGGGCCATTAAACCAAACAAAAATCAGAAAACTCAGGAAAAACAGTCTCCCATAGGAAAGGTATTCTTGCCATTTATTAAAGGAGTCACTGATAGGATGGAGAAACTTTTGAAAAAACATAACCTACAAACAGTGTTTAAACCCACCAAGAAAATACAACAGATGCTACGATCAGCAAAAGACAAAAGAAACCCCCTCACCTCTGCAGGAGTATATCGTATACCTTGCAGTTGTGGACAAGTTTACATTGGGACCACAAAATGCAGCATACGAACAAGGATAAAAGAACATGAAAGATACTGCAGACTGGGTCAACCTGAGAAATCAGCAGTGGCTGAACATGGACTGACACAAACAGGACACAGGGTCTTATTCCAAGACACTGAAAGACTGGACAATTCTACCAACTATTTTGTCAGATTGCACAGAGAAGCCATTGAAATTCATAAACATCAGCACAACTTTAACAGAAGAGAGTTTAAGAATGAATAAGGCTTGGCTTCCTGTCCTGAAAACCTCCAGACTAACAAAGACTACAGTCCACAATAGCCATGCAGATTAGCTTTGGATTTCACACATTAACAGATCACTTCAGGATACAATTATTAGCACATTATCTTGATACTTACAGGACAATGATTAGCACATTATCTTTGATACTTTTTGCAGGACAATGATTCAGCTCAACCCAACCCCTTTCTGACTATATATTACCCTTCCTACACACTTGACACTGAGAGACACTGTCCTTCAGTGTTACTCCTCTGAAGATGCCTGCCACAGCTGCTGGCGAAACGTCAGGAAAGAAAATACCAAGACCACGGTTACACAGCCCGGATAACCTACAAGAACCAATGAACTCTGACTGTGAAAGCCTTCGACAATATTTCGTTGTTGGGTATTTAATGGAGCCTACCTGCTCTTTCTGTAAAAAAAAAAAAAAAAAAAATTTCTACCTGTTCCCCTGGGCACAGCATTTATCTCAACCAATCTTAGCCCTAGGACTGATCAGGTTAGTTGCCTTGGCCAATCACACCATCTTTCTTGGAGAGGAGGGAAATTTTAAACTGCAGTCATCCATTATGTTGGCTGTTTTGCACTGCATGTGTGCTGCACTTGTGACTCCTTGCTTGGATTACGTTGGACTCCAGATAGATGGTTTCTGCAGAATGGCAGCTTCTTGGAAGACTGGTCTGATTTATTATTACTCCTAGCTAGCTCTCCTTCCTTTCCCTTTGGGCGCAGTTTGCCTGGGGGTAGTTGAGGAGAAGTGTTATTTTTGTTGTTTTTTGGGGGGTCCTATTTAGTTTTGATCATTTTCCTGTCTTCTTTTGTGCTTCTGAGGAGTTTATTTATTCCTTGTTTTTCATTGTGGGGTTTTTTTCTTCTTGTTCTGTTGGCTTTTATGGTCACTTTTAGTTAGTGGGTTACCTGTTTTCCACATTTTTATAGATTAAGAGGTGATTTTGGGTAACACTACACATTGCATTGATCAGGTTTGGATAGATAGACTCCCTTTCCACTGCAAAATGATCAGCGTGGCAGGTAGGTGGCTAACTTCACAAGCACTCTGGAAGAACTACTTTTACTTGCAGTTATTCAGTGTGGTTAAAAAAATACTGCTTCAGAAAACTAGTGGCCAATCTCTAACCCTTTTCCACTATGCAAGGAGGATGGCTGGGGGCACCTTTTTTCAAGGAGCTGTAAAATTTGATTGTTTTGTCCTGTTCATTTATAACTTGGGGGGTCTTTAAGAAGAAAGGTAGACCAGATTCCCAGATATTTTGATCCTGTTAGGTGAAAAAACTACTCAGGAAAATCTGCCATTTCTTGGGCACTGAAAACAATGGGCAGACATCCAATCCGCTCTTAATGAAAATAGTAATGGAACCTGACAAGTCTTCCTGATACAATGGCCATTTACACATTTCGCCCTGGATTTGCCATTCTCCAGATGCACATTTTCCCCATCCGGATTGTCAAAACTCTGCATGGGGACTTATTTTTGAGTTCTGGGAATTCAGATGGGGGAAATGTGCATCTAGAAAGCAGCAAAACCTCCCGTGCGTAAAGGGCCAATAACAACATTTCCAAGAATTCTTAAAACTGATACACCTTTCCTTTCTTAAATTAACAATATGGAATGAAAATGATAAATTTTCCAATGAACACTCCAAGCTTATATTGTTTTCCTCGCCTCCATTTTACCCTCACAACCACCCTGTAGGTAGGCTAGGCTGCAAAAAATATGTGACTTGCCCAAGGTCATCCCACAAGCAGAATGGGAATTTGAACCTGAAACTGCCAGATCCTTGTTCAACACTCTAACCAATAAACCACACTGGTGTAGCATCTTACAATGCAATACAATACAATATAAGCTGCCTTATATAATCACACCACTGACCAAAATTGCTTAATATTGTTTGTTTTACTGGCTCACCCAGATCTCAGATAGAGAAAGATCTTTTCCAACACCTGCTTCTTGCATTCCTTTAACTGGAAGTTCCAGGGACTGACTGGTCTCCTTCTACTTGCAAGGCAAGTACACCACCACTGAGCTACAGCCCCTCTCCCTTACAGGATCTGTAGCTGTCTCTTTTTAATTTTTAAAAGGTAGTTTAATTTTTAAAAGGTAGTGTGTGTTAAGTGCCGTCTAGTCAATTCCCAAGCATGGTGACTCTATGAATCAATGTCCTCCAAAACGTCATGTTGGGTCTTCCTCTTTTCCTGCTGCCTTCAACTTTTCCACCATGGTAGTTGGGCCCCATGTCTTCCTTTGTAACTTAGGTTTTGCCTAACTTTGGTTGGCCATAGCCGGGCACCTATTTCACTATGTCATTAAAAACACGGGTGTTTTCCAGACAGGGTGCTTTCCATACAGGGATGGGTTTGTGACAATACAGCACAGCAGTAATGGGACATCCACATAGCAAGTTTATCCACATTCTCTTTGCCCCAGTTCCCCTGGGAGCCATTTCTCCATGTGCCATTATGAGGCTTTTTCATTTTTTTAAAAAAATCAGCAATTGACATTCTTATAGTATTATAGCAATCTCTCTGTCTAGTTCTCTGAATTCCCAGCTTTTTTAAAAAGTAAGCTTTTAGCCCCTTTTGTTGTGGAGATATGCTTTTCCCCTTCCATCTGCACAACAAAAGGGGTAGGGACTTTCTTTTCTTTTTTTTAAGTATGGCAGAGGTTCAGTGTTTTGCCATCCAAACAGAACCCTGCCCATTGCGCCAGTTATAACTACAAACTATTTGGTATCCAGATGAAAACAGTTTGTACACCCCTGGTTGCTCCTTTCCCAGTAGGAGTATTTACTAAATGCAGAGATAGAATGTGATTGGAAAATAGGACTACTTAGAGTCCACGGGAGAAATCAAGACCATGATTAAACTTCAAGAAAAATTTCAAAAGTTGAATTGGTTAACTTATCTACAATTGAGGTCCAATTTGCAAAAAGATTGTTTATACCCACAACCATTTCGTGAATTAACAGAATTTGAGCAGTTAATATCTAAAAATGATTCACATGTCTTAGGAAAAATATACAAGCTTCTCCTGAAATACGATACAGAAGAAGAACAAGTGAAAACAAATATGATAAAGTGGATGCAAAATTTCGGAGAAATGATCAATATGGACCTATGGGAAAAACTTTGTTCTTCCGAATTGAAATATACTTTCTGTCAAGAAGTGAAAGAAAATTGGTACAAAACTTTCTACAGATGGTATCTGACTCCTAATATGCTTTCCCAGATGACAACTCCAGGGGAAAAAGGTGCATGTTGGAAATGTCAAGAGTCAGACGGCTCTTACTTTCATGTTTGGTGGACGTGTTCAAAATTACAACTATACTGGAAAAGAATTCATCGGGAACTACAGATGATGTTAGATATGAAGTTTACATTTGATCCTAAATTTTATCTACTCAGTATAGTGCCGTCAAATTTACCTTTGAAATCGCATGACGTCTT
Organism: Euleptes europaea; assembly: GCF_029931775.1. NCBI lineage: Eukaryota > Metazoa > Chordata > Lepidosauria > Squamata > Sphaerodactylidae > Euleptes > Euleptes europaea. The sequence continues at coordinate 28,921,372 of NC_079320.1, read as the reverse complement.
CAAATATGCTACAACAGCTGCCAGAACAATTTTAGCAAGAACCTGGAAACAAACTCACATACCTGAAATTGATGACTGGAAAGAAAAACTTCTGGAATATGCAACCATGGCCAAAATGACTTTTGAATTAAATCCTAAACCTAGTGAATCCATTGAGCAATTCGAGGAGAAGTGGGCGTCTTTCTATACTTACATGAAATGCAGCTAACCTAAACGAAGTATGTTTAAACATTATAATAAACTCTGTATTATATTTTCTTATCTCAATTAACTGCCAAGTAGAATACAAATTTTTAAAATATTAGAAATCAGCCTGATGCAAGTATAACAAACTAAAGATATTCTGTAATTATGTTCTATTCAGAAATCATTTTACAATACTGTATTGTTTTTATAATGATAACGTTTACCCCTTCCCCTTTTCTTTTCCTGTACCCTCCAATTATATAAATAAAATAATAAAAAGTTAAAAAAAGAAAAAAAAGAAAATAGGACTACTGAAAGCAAAAAGGTAACTAATACAGTTTGTTAATGCACATGAGAATTTAATGAATTTATCAAAGTTTAATGTTATATCACTTTAAAGTAGTGATCATTGTCAAATCACCATTTGCAAAATGTTCTCCTAAAGCAGTTCATTTCACTAGAATTTTTATTTCTTCAATATTTGGCATGATAGAGTTGCCAGCTCTGGGTTGAGAAATTCCTGAAGATTTTGGAGTGGAGTCTAGGGAGGACGAAGTTTGGGGATGGGATGAAGCTCAACAGGAATGTAATGCCCCAGAGACTGACCTCCAAAGCTGTCATTTCTTCTGGGAGAACTGATCTCTGTACTTTGGAGTTCAGTTGTAATTCCAGGAAATCTCCAGGCCCCACCTGGAAGCTGGCAACTCTATCCAGGCATGAACAGATTAATAGGGTGGTTGTCTTCTTGTGAAATTATTTTGACATTAATACCCCCATTTCCTATAGTAACATAGAGTAGTAATTATAGTTCCTTTGTAACTTAAGTTTTGCCTAAATTTGGTTGGCCATAGCCTGTCTCCTATTTCACTACATCACATTAAAACACAGGTGTTTTCCATATAGGGTGTTTTCCATACAAGGGACATCCACATAGCAGGTTTCTCCACATTATCTTTGCCCCAGTTCCCCTGGAAGCCATTGCTCCATGTGCCACTATGAGGCTTTTTCATTTTTAAAAAACAATCTGCAATTGACATTATAGCAATCTCTGTCTGGAATTTCCTATAGCAATTATAGAGTAGTAATTATAGAGGCTAATATTCTACCAATATAAATAGGGTGGATCATGCAATTCACCATGCTTGTGATGCCTGTGGTATGATACTAGCATGGTTTATAAACTTCATGATCTTTCCTAGGCACGTGAACTAAAGTTGGAAATATTACAGAGAGCTCTGCAGGCAATCATGCTGCTCTAGGTATGGCATGAACTAAAATCAACCTCTTTCTTTTCATCCTTGTGCAATAGCAAGGCTATGGAAAAGAAAGACAGCTTGAAGTTACTTAATTACCATTTCCAGAAAGGAAGGTAGCCTTTAACAATGACAGCCCACTGGGTGTGACAATTTAACATATAATCCGATTTGAGGAGGGAGGGGGAAAGCTTGCAAGTGGAGGCAAGACAACTAACCCGTCACACAGTTCAAGGTTGTTACTGGAGCTGAAAGGCAAGGGTTCCTTTGATTTATTACTGCAGCAGAGTCCAGAGCAATCAGCTGCAAGGAGTAAGAGAAAGGCTGATGTGGGAATTGCTCAGGATTTGGTTGAATATTCAGAACGAAATGGCTTTTCTTCCTCCCACGTGGCTACATCATGGCAATCAAAGAGGATCCTCAAGTGATTGAAAGATGAGCTGCAAAGGCATGAGACTCTGAGAGTTAGCAAGCAAGCATCCACTCAAACCAGTGGCAAATTGGCCCTTTGACTGTCTGAAAATGTTGCAGGTGGGCCATTGCTCTGGAGGGCTGCTGGAGATCAGGAGCAAGCTGAACTGAGTCCCAGTGATGCCAGCAGCACTGCAGTTAGATTAGTTCTGATCTGGCTAGTGGCAATGTGGTGCTGCTGGTTGGGTCAGAGTCCATAAGGAGCTGCCAGGCTCCCTGGCTCGAATTCAGAGTTGTTCAGTTCTTTGTCAAAAAAGGATGAGTGAATCAATGAGAATAAGGTCGCCAAGGGATCTGGAGAAAAGTGTTATGTTCCCTTAATAGAGGCTTAGTGTATAGAAATGTGCAGCTGAAGCTTTTGATGACAAGGAGGTAAATAACATAACTTGGTAAATAGCTGCCCAGTAAGACCTCTGATAAAGGAACAAGACCCTGGTCTTTTATGCGAGGATGTTTCCCCACGGTCACCCCAATTGACTGCTTTGGGGTTTCCTTTTGATTATGCATTCCTTTTCCACCCATCAGAGGTCGCCTCACTCTCCTCACACATTTTGCCCACATTTTCCAGATTCTGGCTAAAGCAGCATCTGGAAAACACAAGCAAAATGCATGGGGAGAGCAAGGTGACCTCTGACAGGCAGAAAAGGCATGCATAATCAAAAGGAAGCCCCGAAGCAGTCGGTGGGGGTGACCACAGGGAAACATTCCTGGAGGCCACAATTTCCTCCAGGTAGGCAATACTAATTTGGCCCACTGCAATAAATAAGGTGAAGTGGGCTCAAGGCCATCAATGGAAAAGGTGTAGTGGTTAGAGTGTTGAACTAGAATCTGGGAGACCCAGGTTCAAATTAATTGCTGGTTGGAACACATTCTCTCCCAGTCTCTGCTCTCATGTACAGAGTCTGATTTCTGAATAAACTGGATTTCTAAATGACTTATTACTGAGTAGAACATTTATTGCGTGGGATGGTCAGGTGTGGTGAATACAATTATGAGAGTCCTCTGCTCTCACCTAGAATGGTCCACTTAGAATGAAGCACCCAGTAACTGGCATTGGAAGTGGCAATGCTCGTGTCTGCCCTGTGAAAATCAACATCTGCTAATGCCCAAATTTCAAAGAAGTCAATGTAGTTTAGAGAGATGGTGTGGTAGGGGGTTAGAGATAGTATGCGTGTCATAGGCTCTGACATATTACAGCACATAAACTAAGATATTGTGTTGTACATATGCAGAAATATTCACTGTAAATCCCAAACTATATATATAAACTGCAAACAATATAGCAGGGGTTTTAATTATCGTTATAAAAGGAAAGAAAGCTTGGATATATTAAACCAGAGGCTTATGTTTCTGAATTATACTGGCAGATATTTCAGTGTCAGTGCTGGGATACAGTGCTGCACTTTTCCTATTTCTTTCTGACCTTCCCCAGCCATTTCAATGGAGAGGAGCAGGATCCCTGGTAGCCCTTTTCATAATTTTTCAGCTATAGAACAGCATGCTCTGCCCTCCTGTCTTTTCATTGACTCCAAGAGCAGAAATATTTTTCGGTTCTTGTAGGTTATCCGGGCTGTGTGACCGTGGTCTTGGTATTTTCTTTCCTGATGTTTTGCCTGGTGAAACGTCAGGAAAGAAAATACCAACACCACGGTCACACAACCCGGATAACCTACAAGAACCGATGAACTCTGACCGTGAAAGCCTTCGACAGAAATATTTTTCTTCTGTACGTCAAGGATATTCAATGCTGACTCATGATGACATGATGTAATGAAAACAATATATTGTTTTTTATGATTTAAACATGAAAGAAGAATGCTAGAAGTTAATGAATGGATTTAATCTCAACGTATGGTTATAGAGATGAGAATGATGATAAAATTGATTATGAAATGTATAAACAAAACTTAACACTGACTATTTGGAAATAGTATGCTTAGCCTAGAGGAAGTGGATGTCCAAATATGGTCTTCTAAAGTAGAGCAACTGAGAACATTCCTGAAACAGGGCTACAGTGTAACCCTCATGCATAAAAAATTGTTAGGATTTTTTCAACTCCTTGTCAAGGTGATTGAAACAGTATAAATACAGGCAAGGAAAGAAATCTGCCCAGACCATGATGGTCAGTTATATCATGAATTGAGTGCCATTTTCCTGAGAAGTTCTTATCCAGCTCAGAAGAATGCTAATAAGGGCACTCTCTTGCTCAGTAAATATTAGCAGACAAGATACTTAATGCTGTCTGAATTAGGGCTGTCGATTCGGTTCCATCCAACATGGAAAATAGCCGAATTTTCCCGATTCAGCGGTTTCCTGTTTGGATAGAGCCAAAGTAAAAAAAGGCGGGAAAACAATGAGCCAAACTCGGCAAGTTCAGGCGGACGCCGGATAAATTCGTACAACTTTGGCACCCCCGAATCAGCATTCTCCCGCTGCCAATAGTGGCCCAAGCTGGGTCTTCTTCTGGCCAATCAGAGCAGGGATTCTCCCTTTTGAATTGGCCAGGAGAAGAGTATAAAAACTTCCGAGTCCCTCCCGTCACGTCCCCTCCCGAGTTCATTTCCTTCCATTTTTTTCTCTATACCTTTTCTCCTGTGTGTGTGTGTGGGGAGGAAGCAGATTCTGTGTGTGTGGGGGGGGAAGCAGTTTCTGTGCTTGGGGGGGAAGCCAAAGGGGGGCTGTTGCCTGTTCTGCGGGGGGTGCCCACTCGCCTCTGCGGGAGTGTGCGTTCTGCCTTTTTCTGCCCATTGCCACCCTCACCTGGAGTTGAGTCAGTGTGGCGGTGCTGCGAGAGTGTCCCTCCACTCGGCACCCGCACCTCCTCCTCTTCCTTGGATCGTTTGTTTGGGGTTGGCTTAGATCTACTGCACTGGCTCAAGATGTCAAGTACACTATCGAAGATCTCCCTTTTGATGGCAAGGGGTTCTTCTCTACATCTACTAACAACATCCTAGAACAACTTAAGAAAGAAAAAAAAGCACCAAGGTACATGGGAGTCACTGCCCCATCTACCACCCCCTTCCAAAGGCAACACTTTAACTATAGAGACCGGTTCCAACAACCCTGATTCCAGTGACAGCACCAGAACCCCAATATAGGGCTGTCGATTCAGTTCGTCCTGAACCGAAAAACAGCTGAATTTCCCAATTCGGCAGTTTTTAGTTCGGATGGAACCGAACTCAAAAAAGGCGGGAAAACCGGGAGCCGGATTCAGTGAGTTTGGGGTGTTCGGCAAATAAATTCAGCAAATTCGGGTTTGGCGCAGCAGCATAACCATCAGTTAGTAAGCAGCATTCTCCTGCGGCCAATCGGTGGCCAAGCTGGGTCTTCTTCCCCAGCCTTAATGTGCATCTCTGACAATGGGGGTTTGCAATTAGCAGAGCTTGCCCCCCACGCCCAAAGCTCCCAGCCCCGACAAACAGCTGAGCTGTGGGGAGCAAGGGTGGGGCAGGTGCGAAGAAGAGGGAACAGAAGACATCCACAGTAAGACCCATTTTAGGGCTTTTCTCTATAATTTTTCTCCTGTGTGTGTGGGGGGAAGCAGAGTCTGTGTGTGTGTGGGGAGGGAGCAGTTTCTCTGGGTGGGGGGGAAGCCAAAGGGGGCTTTCGCCTGTTCTGCAGGGGGGTGCCCCCTGAGTCTCTCTCTCCCTGGTTTGAGGGGGGGGCTTCAGTTGTGTGTCCTCAGGTTTTCCCTCATTCATAAGAGCGATTAGGTCTATTTGGATGCTTGCTCAAAACTGGTTTTCAAATTGTGACTTAGTCCTAAGTCCGATGCAAAAGGGGAAATTCCACCCCTCCTGCTCCTTATGCACAGCTAGCTGCCTCTGTCCCTTTCCATGGTTTGCAAACTCTCAGGTGTCAGGTGTTGCTTTGCATGGTTGCAAACGTGTTGCTTTGCATGGTTTGCATGGTTGCAAACATGTTGCTTTGCATGGTTTGTATGGTTGCAAATGTGTTGCTTTGCAAGGTTTGCATGGCTGCAAATGTGTTGCTTTGCATGGTTTGCAAACTTCTTCGCACCTGCCCCGCACTTGCTTCCCGCTGCTCAGCTGTTTGTCGGGGCTGGGAGCTTTGGGCGTGGGCGGCAAGCTCTGCTAATTGCAAACCCCCATTGTCAGAGATGCACATTAAGGAGGGGGGACCCCTTTCGGGGCCCATATCTCAGCCCCCCTGACCCGATCTTTACAAAGCTTGGGGGTTCTTGCAAGAAGGGTTCCCTCAAGCAACGCTGAAAGTTTGGGACCTCTACCCCAAAAAATGCCCCCCCAGAGCCGCGGAAAGGCGCAATTGTGTTTTTAATGACTTTATTCGGCCAAATTTTTCTCCGAACTCTGGATCTCATGCCGAATTGTGCGGACCCGAAGCGGGGGAGTTCGGACTTCGGCATTTCCTGAATAAAAACAGGCTGAATTTTGCCAAATCCGAATTTTACCGAATTTTTTTTCAACAGCCCTACCCCAATACTGCTTTTGGACAACACCAACCCTATGTGCTATACCAATCTTTTCAGGGTCACAATAAGAGGAGATATTCTAAACCTCGTTCATCAGCACCTCATCCTCAATCCCCTAGGGGACAGGGACAAAATCTTCCTTTTGTCTGGAAAGAAGGGGTAATACCCCTATGGTTATGTTTGGGGAGAGATTAGTCCCCTTTATCTCTGCATGGGAGGCCATTACCTCTGACACTTGGGTCTTTAAGATTGTTAATGACTGTTATGTTTTATAATTTAAGTGCTCACCTGCAGTGGGGCCCAGGCCTGTTACGTTGGCCTCACCCTCATCTGCCAACTTGTTACAGGCCCTGGCAGACCTAGTCCAAAAGGGGGCAGCTGAGTTAGTTGACCCTTCTCAGACCACACAGGGTTTCTATTCATGTTTATTTGCTACCTCCAAGAAAGACGGATGTTTGTGCCCAATATTGGACTTAAGAAAGTTGAATAAGTTCTTACTGTTCACATTCTTATTGTTCAGAGTGTTTTGCAGTTATTAAAGGTTGGTTGTTGGTTCATTGTGATTGATTTAAAAGATGCCTATTTTCATATTTTGATTCATAAAGATCACCGCAGGTTTCTTAGATTTTCTGTAGGTGATCAGGTGTTTCAGTATGCAGTGTTACCATTCTGGTTGTCCACTGCTCCACAGTCTTTACCAAGTGCATGTCAGTGGTGGTATCCCACTTGCGCACTAAAGGTTGTAATATTTTCCCTATCTTGATGATTGGATGGTTACTGCTCCCTCCAGACAGAACTTGGAAATCCACAGGGATTTAATCCTACAGTGTCTTGAAGTACTGGGTCTCTTGGTAAATTTCAAGAAGTCCATCCTAGTTCCCTCTCAGACAATACAGTTTGTGGGCATTCCCCTTAATTCACCACTAGGGAAAGCTTTTTTACCTGTAGATCGTGCCAAGAAACTTAAGAGCCTAGCTAGAAGTTTTCAGCAGAACAGGTATCGATCTGCATTGCAAATTCAAGCGTTGTTGGGTCAGATCACTTCGACAACAACAGTAACACCTTTGCCAGGTTACACATGAGGTCGTTACAGAACTGGTTTGTAAGAGTACTTAACCCAGTATGCCAAGCACAGGCAGTGAGGCTTTCAATCCCTAGACCTATCATTCATACTTTGGGATGGTGGATGGATGATTCCAATTTAGGTTTAGCTGTGAAGTTTGAAGTGGTGAAGTTTGGATATAGTGGTGACTTCTGATGCCTCGTTATTGGGGCGCTCATTGTAATGGCTTTACAGCATGGGGTGTTTGGAAGGGTTATGAATCTTCCCTACACATCAACATTTTAGAGTTGAGAGCTATTCGTTATGCTCTTGTTTCTTTTAAAGATATCCTGTACAACACGAATTTACTTATCAGGATGGACAATGGCTGTCCATTACGAGGTTTACCTTCAAGCCATCCATATCACAGGCATAAAAAACACCATGGCAGACACATTGAGCAGGGTTTTCTGCCCTCAACATGAGCGGTCCCTCGACTGGGATCATGTTATTTCGGTGTTTCACAGATGGGGTTTTCCTATGGTGGACCTGTTTGCCACTTCCCAGAATGCAAAGGCCCCTTATTTTTATTCAACAGTGGGGCATGACCCCTGTGAATAGGGGATGCTTTTCTCATTCCAAGGGAGGGCACCATGTTCTATGCATTTCCAACCTCTGCCATTAATTACCAGGAGTTTAGCCCATATACAAACATACAGAACACATTGTATACTGATAGCTCCCTTTTGGAGTTGCCAGGTTTGGTTCGCAAAGCTAATGAGGATGGCGGGGGACAGACTACTTCATCTTCCAAAGGAGCCAGATTTAGAAATTGAGTTTTCCCATGACTCTTAAGAAAGGAAGAAAGCTGCCATCACAAATGTGGGAAAACTCAGTTTCCCATGATTGATTGTAACCCTGCAATTAACCATGGAAAAAATAGTGTCTTGAGGGAGGAAGCAGACAGCGGCTATTACTTAAAATGTAAGTATTTTAAAAATTCTCCTGGGAGGCATTTTTTGAAGTAGAGCCGCCAAATTCACAGCATAGCTTGAAGGGACTCTTCTTGCACAATCCCTGAAGTTTAGTGAAGATTGGGTGAGGGGGTCTAATGGAGTCCGGAAGGGGTTGCCCCCTCATCCATAGAGAATCATTGCAAACTTCACAATGTTTCTCTATGGAGGAGGGGGAAACCCGTTCCGAACCCCATAAAATTGGACCCCCAACCCAATCTTCACCAAACTTTGGGGTTCATGCAAGGAGAGTCCCTTCAAGCTATGTTGCGAATTTGGGGGCTCTACCTCGAAAAATGACCCCCTCAGGGTTGAATTTTTTCAGGAAACCTGAAAATAAGCAGAATGCCTATATTTACCAGTATGGGTATTTGCTTATTTTAGGTTTCCCAAAAAAATCAGGCCCAATAAACCCAAATCCGAAAATTACTGAATTTTATTTTGCACAAGCCTAATTCTCTCCTGGTCTCTGTTTTCTTGTACAGAGTCTGAGTTCTTAATAAATTAGCAGCAGAAAATATATGGCAGACCTCAATGGACAAGTGTGTGCAGGCAACATCCCCCAGAGCATTTCAAAAGGCTAGAACTTCTGCTTCATGGGACCTGACAAGGCTGTGCTGCTGGTGAGCTCCAGAAATAGCTTCAGAAAGCCAGAACACCCCTCATTGTGCAGAGCCTCTGCAGCCATTCTATCTTTGAATCAAACCAGAGGTTGGATTCCATGCCGCTTCTATCGCCCAGCCAAAATCAAGCCAGCTAACAGCCCTTGGGTTAAGTTGTCTTGGTAACCTTGGTACATGTAACCCAAGTGTATTTAGAGAGAAGGCTGTTAGGAGATAAAGTTAAGTAAAGCAAATGCATCCAGGTTGAGACACAGATACTGGGTCAGACAGCAGTGCAATCAGTGGCTCTTTCTACTGCTTCTGAAACATGTGGAAGTAACAGGCATTCAGGTCTGCCTCATTTGCCATTATAAAATAAACATCTCTTTTTACTGAAATTTTTGAGACCAGGATTGCACCTCACAGAGACTCCATGTACAAAGAATGTATTCATCTATACCCTACCTTTCTCTCCAACGATGACTCAGAGGGATGTGCAGTTAGCCCATCCTAAAAGTCGTCCAACTTACCCGGCATCAGATCTGGTATATTATATCTGAGGGAGTCAAAGCCTTCCTGGAATGACTCCCAGATCTCTCAATATTGTGAATTAATTGTTGGGAATTTAATGGAGCTTATCTGCCCTTTCTGTAAAAAAAAAAAGTTTCTACCTTTTCCCTGGGAACAGCATTTCTCTCAGCCAATCTTAGCACTCAGACTGATCACGTGAGTTGACTTTGCTAGTTGGTTGTTTTCAACTCATGGTGACCCTATGAATCAATGTCCTCCAAAATGTCCTATCGCTAACAGCCTTTCAGGTCTTGCAAACTGAGCTTCCTTTATAGAGTCAATCCATCTCATGCTGGGTCTTCCTGTTTTCCTACAGCCTTCCAGTTTTCCTAGCATGATTGTCTTTTCCGGTGACTCTTGTCGTCTCATAATGTGACCAAAGTATGACAGCCTCCATTTAGTCATTTTAGCTTCTAGGGACAATTCAGGCTTGATTTGATCTAGAACCCATGTATTGGTCTTTTTGGCAGTCCACAGTATCCAACACCACATTTCAAAGGAATCTATTTTCTCCCAGTCAGCTTTCTTCATTGTCCAACTTTCTATATTACACTTTCAAGGGAATTGTCATTCTGCTGTATTCTAAAAGGCTAAATAGAGTATTATTTGGCTGGTAGAATAATGAGAGATTGCCTGGAAGCTCTTTCTAAGTCACCGTAAGTATCCTGAAAGAAAAGCAAAATCTTGCAAAGTGGAACAAATAAATAAGTAGGCATGAGAACTGCATTTTCCTGTTGTTCACATTTTGAAGACACAAGAAGTTGGGTAAGGGATGTATACATCTCCCATTAAGATTGCAAATCTATATGTATTTATCTGGCATTAAATTATATTGATTTCATTGGGACTTATTTCAGGTAAGCGTGCTTAGTAGCATGGTGTATATTACAAATCTTCCAGTTTTGGGGATGAAAGGCAGTGCCTAACAAAGCCAAAGGAGAGAGGAGACTTTTTATAATTGCACAGCAGATACCGCTTGTCATAAAATCCCTCTAGGCCTAGAGGCACATGGGTATGTTTGCAAAACTGAAATGTAATTGTGAGTAGGCTAACTGGCTAAACTATGCAGCTGCCTGGCTTTGTGAATTGGCTCAGGGTCACAGAAGGTGGGCAGACGACAGCTTCCCAGGCACAAAAAAGAGTGTCTATACAGGGTCCTCCCATCCCATACCTTGAAGGTATACTGTGATCTCTTCTGCTGCCATGTTGGTAGAAGGGCATTAAGATGTACAGTCTAGACTTCAGGTAGGAACTTTGCCATCTAATTTCAGTATGTCTCAGAATGTTCTACTGAATTTTTCTCCCACCCATCCTTCAAGGTGCTAAGGGTGGCTTACAACATTTTCCTGTCTTTCACTTGATCTTCACAACCCTTGGAGATCAGTTAGATTGAGAAAGAGTGTGAGTGACCCCTGGTTACCCCTGGGGACTTCATGGGTTAGTGGAGTTTTGAACCTAGCTTGTTCCAGTCATAGTCCAACACCTCATCTGACTTTGATCCAGTAACATCATCAGTAGCGCCATCATCCTAGCTTGTTTTTAACAACAGCTTACTGAGCCAGGTGGTTTTCTCTTATTTCCAAGGATATGGCTATAATAATACTGTATTTTGACGCGATCTGTTGGGGAACTCAACTGGGAATTTGAATACCATTTTGCAGAAAACTCCAGACATAGTTCTCTGTGTTTGAGTGCTTACTTCTTAGAAATCTTCCCTCCTGTTTTCAAAATTAGGCAGTTCAGATGCTGATTCTTAGCAAGCACACAATGAAGAATGTGTTTCTCATCTGTCTTCCCTGTCCACCCAAGAGAGCTTGGCAACAATTTACAGAGAAAGCCTCCTCTGTAGATCTATCTTCACAGAAAATATGACCTACTGGAGGGTGAATGTGGATGGTTCGCATGCTTTCATGATAACATCATATGTACACTGTTTATATTTATTGTAAGCTCCTGCTAAGGTGCAATGTACATCCTACAGCCATCCAGTGAGCAATACAGAAACACAACATTGCTTCTAATGGGTCTGGACCATATCCAACTCACAGTTTTCAGTCCTTAAGAGATTCTTAAATTAGGTTACATTTGCTGTGTTAGATGAACAAGTGATCTGTTAAAAAGGTAAAGGTCCCCTGTGCAAGCACCGGGTCATTCCTGACCCATGGGGTGACGTCACATCCCGATGTTTCCAAGGCAGACTTTGTTTGCAGGGTGGTTTGCCAGTGCCTTCCCCAGTCATCTTCCCTTTATCCCCAGCAAACTGGGTACTCATTTCACCAACCTCGGAAGGATGGAAGACTGAGTCAACCCTGAGCCGGCTACCTGAAACCGACTTCCGACGGGATCAAACTCAGGTTGTGAGCAGAGCTTTTGACTGCAGTACTGCAGCTTAACACTAGTCTGCGCCACAGGGCTCCTTAGTGATTTGTTACTGGGAGATATATTTGCATGTCAATAGCTTAACAATGGCAGGCAGACCACTGAATTCCACTAGAGTGAGAGGTAGGGCAATATGGTTAGGCTTCAGAGGGATAAAGAACATAAGAAGAGCACTACTGGATCAAACCAGTGGTCCATCTGGTTCAGCAACGATTTGACACACAGCAGCCAACCAGTTGCCCGGGGTGCTGAACAAAACTTCTAGAGCTTGTTCCCTCCAAGTAGGGCAGAGTGGAAATAATCCCTGCTGGGGAGCACTGGTTTAAGGAGGGGAAAGTGGAGGAGGGTGAAAAGATTCAATTCACCCACTCCTACCTTCTCATGTTGGGCTTTGAATTACCTCCTGGGGCTTTTTAAAAGGAGTTCCGCATCTTCTGTATTCTTGCACAAGACAACGATGCAGCAATAACAATGCCCTGGCAGAGTAGAGATTTTTACAATGAATTGTGGGTGGGTTGCTGTGAGAAACTCAGTCGCTGCTCCTGATAAGCAAGTGGGTGAAAGGGTTGTTTGTGTTCCCAAAAATTCCATGGAGAGGCTTGGGGAGGTCATTCAGCATGGCCTTATGAAATATGAGTGGGTGTCACAAGAAAAGCCATCAGTGTTTGTGTCCTTAGTGGATCGAGTGAAATTTTAAAAATGTGTGTAGGCCACACATTCATTTCAGGACTTGCTTCTACTTCTTGGTGGCACAATCACCCTTTCAGGTACTGTATGGTTTCCAACTCGTGCTCACTGTGACCCCTACCACTAGGTTATAGCTCACCAATCACCACCCAGGTTGCAAAATACTGTGCAGTAGCAATGAAGCTGAGCCCTGACCTGGATGGCCCAGGCTAGCCTGATCTCGTCAGATCTCAGAAGCTAAGCAGGGTCAGCCTGGTTAGTGTTTGGAGGGGAGACCACCAAGGAATACCAGGGTTGCAGTGCAGAGGAGGGCACTGGCAAACCACCTCTGTTGGTCTCTTGCCATGAAAACCCCAAAAGGGGTCGCCATAAGTCGGGTGCGACTTGACGGCACTTTACACACACAGAAATGAAGCTACGTCGCCTTAATGTACTTCCTTAATCTGTGGAAATGTAAAATTGGGTGATTCCTAATTTTGTTGGCCTTAGTTGTAAGCATCTACTCTGTATGGTCAGTTTCTGTTTTATCTGGCATACTAGCCGCAAATAAAATTTATTTATTTATGTTTATTACACTAGGTTAAAGGAATGCTGAATTGTGTAAGTGAGGCAGAAGGCAGAATGAAGGTTGTTCAGAATTGACAGTTTCTTCTAGAACTGACATCAGGTACCCCATTAGGGCCATGTTTTCACTGAAAACCTGTTGACTAATGTTGGCCCAGCTCGAGATCTGACTGCTTTCAGAGCATTTGTTTCTGTAAATGTCCCCTTCTGCTGAATCTAACCCATGTTTCTTCCCCACCACTTGATCCATATAGAAATATTTGTTTTTTATACCACCTCCTAAATCAGCCTCATAAAAAGATAACCTCCTTGATGAAATGCATAACGGTCTTTTCCCATCATGCTAAACACATACACACCCCATAACAACACAGCCTTTGTGAAAGTTTGAATATACACACCATATATATATTTAATAGAAAGTAGGGCTGTCAATTCGGTTTGGCCTGAACTGAAAATCAGCCGAATTTCCCCTGATTCGGTGGTTTTTAGTTCGGGAGGAACCGAACTCAAAACTGGCGGGCAACCGGGGGGCTGAATTCAGCGAGTTCGGGAGTTCGCGAATAAATTCGGCAAATTCGGCCGTCAGTAAGCAGCATAACCGTCAGTAAGCAGCATTCTCCTCCCCCGGCCAATCAGTGGCCAAGCTGGGTCTTCTTCTGGCCAATCAGTCAGGATTGAGTACTGGAGGAATCAGCTGATGTGCGGCCCGGCCAGGGAGAGAGAGAGAGAGAGCGAAATCCTCATGTGTGTGTGGGGGGGTGCTTGTGCACATTCGCTCCTTTCTGTGGCTGCAGGGGGTGTATTTTTTGGGGTACAGACACAAAACTTTCACTGGAGCTTCAGATGAAGCTTCTTAAGATACCCCCCAAGTTTTGTAAACATTGGGTCAGGGGGTCCCGAGATATGGGCTCCCCCCCTTTTCTTTCCATGGCTGCAGGGGGCGCATTTTTGGGGGTACAGATCCCAAACTTTGAGCGGAGTTTCAGACCAGTGTTCTTAAGATACCCCCCAAGTTTTGTAAACATTGGGTCAGGGGGTCTCGAGATATGGGCTCTCCCCCTTTTCCCTCCCCCCTTTTCCATTTATGTGGCTGCAGGGGGCGCTTTTTTGGGGATATAGCCCCCAAACTTTTAGCATAGCTTCAGTCAATTATTCTTAATATACTACCCAAGTTTTGTAAAGATGGGTTCAATGGGGAAAGAAATATCTCCTCCCCCCCTTTTCTCTTTCTATGGCTGCAGGGGGCGCATTTTTGGGGGTGCAGATCCCAAACTTTGAGCGGAGTTTCAGACCAGTGTTGTTAAGATACCCCCAAGTTTTGTGAACATTGGGTCAGGGAGTCCCGAGATATGGGCTTTCCCCTTTCCCCTTTCCCCTTTTGGGATGAATGGCTCAGCCGATCATGTGCATCTTTTCCAGAGAAAACCTCCCGTGCCTAATTGGAATCATCTTGGATTACAAGTCCTCTTCAGCCCCTCTTGATGGAACAGAAGACAGCCACAGTAAGACCCCTTTGGGGGCTTTAATCTATAATTTTTCTCCTGTGTATGTGTGTGTGTGGGGAAAGCAGAGTCTGTGTGTGTGTGGGGAGGGAGCAGGGGGAAGCCAAAGGGGGCTTTCGTCGGTTCTGCCTGGGGTGTGTGTTCCCCCTCGAGTCTCTCACTCCCTGGTTTGAGGGGGGAGGTTTCAGTTGTGTGTCTTCTGGTTTTTCCCTGTTGCAAAGGTGTTTTACAAGTTGAGTTGCTTTGCAAACTGTTGTCGGGGCTGGGAGCTTTGTGCATGGGCGGCAAGCTCTGCTGAGAGATGCACATTAAGGGTGGGGGGACCCCTTTCAGGGCCCATATCTCAGCCCCCCCTGACCCAATCTTTACAAAACTTGGGGAGTCTTTCAATATACGTCCTTTGAAGCTCTGCTGAAAGTTTGGGACCTCTAAGCCCAAAAATGCCCCCTCCAGAGCCGCGGAAAGGCGCGATTGTGTTTTTAATGACTTTATTCGGCCGAATTTTTTTCCGAACTTTGAATTCCCGCCGAATTGAACGGATCCGAAGTGGGGGAGTTCGGACTTCGGCATGTACCGAACCCACAAGGGCCAAATTCGGCCAAATCCGAACTGTACCGAATTTTTTTTTTTTGACAGCCCTAATAGAAAGACAAGTGTCACTGGACAGAAACATCCTGGTGCAATTTCTGCAACCCCAGTAGCTACCAAGAGTAGGGCAGCAATATCAGAAATCACCGCAGAGGATACATTATTTACTCTCATTCCTGAAAATAACCAAAACCAGAGTTGGTAGCTCCTGCTTGGGAAATTTCTGGAGTTTTGGGGTGGAGCTTGGGAATGGTGGGACTCACAGAAGGAAGGGGGTTCAACCAGGATGTAATGCCAACATCCAAACAACCATTTTCTCCAGGGGAAATGCTATCTGTACCCTGGTGATCAGTTGTAATTCCAGGAGATCTCCAGGGGCCATCTGGAGGTTGGCAACCCTATCTGAAACTGATTGCAAGTTGCAATAGGAATCATTCTGCTGACATGGAGCCAGCAGGAAAAGTGATGCCCCCCTCAAAGGGGGGCATTTCCTCTGGGAGATCCCTGGGAGACCTCTGGGAGATTCTCTTTTGTGGTACAAATGGAGAAGGGGGCTTGTCAGGTGGAGCAAAAGGGGAGCAGGAGGTCCCATTTTTTTTGAGCCTAACTTACGAAGTCCCTCCCTCCTAACCCAGCCCCTTGGCTAGCACATGTGTGCCATTTATGGCTGCACAGAGAGTCTCAAAAGCTTTGGGTTTCTCCCATCAGTTGTGAAGGGGAAAGCTTCTTTGGGCAAATTCCTCCCCAGTGGACTGGCATAACTACATACTAGGGAGCTGTTAGTTGGATAATCTGTATGAGTGACCATTGGGGAGCCAGCATGGTGTAGTGGTTAAGAGTGGTGGTTGGGAGTGGTGGAGTCTGATCTGGAGAACCGGGTTTGATTCCCCACTCCTCCACTTGAGTGGCAGAGGCTAATCTGGTGAACTGGATTTGTTTCCCCACTCCTCCACATGAAGCCAGCTGGTTGACTATGGGCTAGTCACAGTTCTCTTAGAGCTCTCTCAGTCCCACCTACCTCACAGGGTGTCTGTTGTGGGAAGGGGAAGGGAATGTGATTGTAAGCCGGTTTGATTCTTCCTTAAGTGGTAGAGAAAGTTGGCATATAAAAACCAACTCTTCTTCTTCTTCCCTTGATAAAGTTTTTTTTTTTTAATGGGGTCAGCTCATTTGCTTAAAGTATATTATTATACCTCTGCCAGGGTGGGGAAAAGGACCCTTTAGTGAAATAAAATTGCGTTTTGATTTAATTTAAAAACCTAATTAATGAATGGCCAGCAGTAAGATTAATTCAACAAATCTTTCAAATGCCAGTGCCCCCGGAACATATTTTTAACATGTCTCTTGGTTTGTCCAATCAATTTGAGAGAGAAACTTTTAAAAAAAATAGTAGAAATGCTGACAGATCTTGAACTGTTACATTGCAAATAGCTTTGCTATTATTACACCAAAGTAAATGTTAGGTACATTAATTGTTTTGTGGTTGGCTAGATCCAGTATCAGTAACAGCATCCGTCACTGTATTAAACATTTATACAGAAGCTATTTTGTTGATGAGCAATTTAAGAACTCAGCCAATTGTGGCTGCTTCATACATGATATTGAACTTATGTGGCATCACAGACACTGGTGTGCCCTGGAGTGGGGAAAACAGCCACAGAACCCCTTTATGCATTGCTGACATTTGTTCCTATTGAAAAAAGTGATATGCTTGCTACATATGGGGACATCGTTATGGTAGGGAGAAAATCTGTCCTTCGTGTGTGCAAAAAATGGGTATTTTCAAATTTGGGTATATTGTTATTCCTAATAGTCCTGAATTCCAATACTGATATGGTATTCAGATTTCAGGAATCTGCATTTTTTTGGTCCATTATTCCCTATGGGGACTATTTTCAGGTGGCTGGGGGTGTTTTTAAAGGCACAGGAACCAAAACTGCAGGAGAGCTTTAAATAACTGCCAGATTTTAAGTACATTGGACCAAGGGGTCAAATTCTATGGGCCCTGAACAGGGTGCTCCCATCCATCCTTCATTATTTCCTTTGGGGGGGCTCTTCAAGCTGCTTCCAGGGCAAAAGCCATGCCTGCAAGCAGCAATCACAGGTCAAATGTCTCCCATGGAAGAACCAACATAACAAGCCCAACAGAACCATTGTAGAACCCAGTAATCCCAGTAGAACCACAAGCCAATTTGCTAAGCCAAACAGAACAAAAATCAAACCAGAGAAGCTCTGCAGTGGAAACTCAAGGGGGGCACTTTTGCAAGCCCAGCAGAACCAGATGCAATATACACAGGCCCAGCAGAACTCAGTGCCACTCTTAACAGTACAAGTTGAATGATAACAAAGTCAAACCAGAGAATCTCTGCAGTGGAAACTCCTGGTGGGGGGCACTTTTGCAAGCCAGCAGAATCAGTTGCAATATGCAGAAGCCCTGCAGAACCCAGTGCCATTGTGGAAGGTAAAGCCCAACAGAAGTAATGTCAAACTGGAGAATCACAGTGGAACAAATCCAAGCCCCAGGTTGGGGGGGGAGGCAGGACACAAAGCAAATCTGGCAAAGAAAACAACTCTTAAGTGTAAGTTAAACAAGTTAATAATTGAAATGTAATTGAACTGTAATTTCAAAGTAAGCTCCACTATAATGCTGTAATTCTACTGTTTATGTGTATATGTTTACTTGTTTGTTTGTGTTGTGTTTAAAAATGAAACCTTTTTTAAAAAAAAAAAAAGGAAGGAAAAAACCTCTTGAAACATACTTGAAATAGATGGAGGCAGCCTGGCAAGCCAATAAAAACCCTGGGAGACACAGAAACAAACAAAAAAATGGGTGGAGGTGGGGGGGGAGCAGTCCCAGGATGCCAAATATACCCAACAAATAGTGTTTCTGTTTAGGTTAGTCTTTCTTTACTGTTACAAAGTTATTTCTAAAAACGACTGTAGGCTTTCAAAGTGGAAAACACCCCTAAAATTAGGGCTGTCAATTCGGTTTGGTCCGAACTGAAAATCAACCGAATTTCCCCTGATTCGTTGCTTTTCTGTTCGGACGGATCCGAACTCAAAACTGGCGGGCAACCGGGGGGGCCGAATTCAGCGAGTTCGGGAGTTCGCGAATAAATTCGGCCAATTCGGCCATCAGTAAGCAGCATAACCGTCAGTAAGCAGCATTCTCCTCACCCGGCCAATCGGTGGGCAAGCTGGGTCTTCTTCTGGCCAATCAGTCAGGATTGAGTACTGGAGGAATCAGCTGATGTGCGGCCCGGCCAGGGAGAGAGAGAGAGCGAAATCCTCGTATGTGGGGGGGGTGCTTGTGCACATTCGCTCCTTTCTGTGGCTGCAGGGGGCGCATTTGTTGGGGTGCACACACAAAACTTTCACTGGAACTTCAGATGAAGCTTCTTAAGGTACCCCCCAAGTTTTGTAAACATTGGGTCAAGGGGTCCCGAGATATGGGCTCCACCCCTTTTTCTTTCCATGGCTGCAGGGGGCGCATTTTTGGGGGTACAAATCCCAAACTTTGAGCGGAGTTTCAGACCAGTGTTCTTAAGATACCCCCCAAGTTTTGTAAACATTGGGTCAGGGGGTCTCGAGATATGGGCTCTCCCCCTTTTCCCTCCCCCCTTTTCCATTTATGTGGCTGCAGGGGGCGCTTTTTTGGGGATATAGCCCCCAAACTTTTATCATAGCTTCAGTGAATTATTCTTAAGATACTACCCAAGTTTTGTAAAGATGGGTTCAGTGGGGGCAGAAATATCGCCTCCCCCCCTTTCTCTTTCCATGGCTGCAGGGGGCGCATTTTTGGGGGTGCAGACACAAAACTTTCACTGGAACTTTAGATTAAGCTTCTTAAGGAACCCCCCCAAGTTTTGTGAACATTGGGTCAGGGGGTCCCGAGATATGGGCTTTCCCCTTTCCCCTTTCCCCTATTGGGATGAATAGGGCAGCCGATCCGATCCTGTGTGCATCTCTCCAGAGCAAAACGTTCCCTGCCTAATTGGAATCATCTTGGATTACAGCCCGTCCAGATGGAACAGAAGACAGCCACAGTAAGACCCCTTTGGGGGCTTTAATCTATAATTTTTCTCATGTGTATGTGTGTGTGTGTGGGGGAAAGCAGAGTCTGTGTGTGTGTGGGGAGGGAGCAGTTTCTGTGGGTGGGGGGGAAGCCAAAGGGGGCTGTCATCAGTTCTGCCTGGGGTGTGTGTTCCTCGCCTTCCTGGGAGTCCCGGGAAGACAGGCGAGGGGTCTTTAAACCCCTCTGCTTTGCCTGTCCAGGCAGAGCAGAGGAGCTTGCCAACCTCCCGCTCGCCTTCCTGGGAGTCCCGGGAAGACAGGCGAGGGATCTGCAGTGGATCGCCTGCCCTTCCCCCCCTCCAATCCCCCCTCCAATCTCCCGAGCGATCCTGCCGCCTGCGGGGGCCACAGAAGCCACGGCCCTCCGTTTGCAAGATCTGAGCAGGGCTGTCAAAGATGGGACATTTTGGAGGACTTTCATTCATGGAAGGTTTTGCATCAGAGTTGCCACTCTTTAGATGCACTTTTTCCCCCATCCATATTCTCCAAACTCAACAATAAGCCGCCGTGCAGAGTTTTGAGAATTCAGATGGGGAAAATGTGCATCTAGAGAGTGTGACAACCCCCAAGTTTGGTGAGAATTGGGTCAGGGGGTCCGGAGTTATGGGGCCCGGAAGGGGTCCCCCCCCCCCGCCCATTGCATGAATAGCAGCCAGCTTCTGTTCTTTCTTTCCTTTGGGTGGATGGGGGGACCCCTTCCGGGCCCCATAACTCCGGACCCCCTGGTCCAATCTTAACCAAACTTGGGGGTTCTGGCAAGGAGGGTCCCTCCAAGCTCCACTGAAATTTTGGGACCTCCACCTTAAAAAATGCCCCCCCCAGAGCCGCAGAAAGGCGCAATTGTGTTTTTAATGGCTTTATTCGGCCGAATTTTTTTCCGAACTTTGAATTCCAGCCGAATTGAACGGATCCGAAGTGGGGGAGTTCGGACTTCGGCACGTACCGAACCCACAAGGGCCAAATTCGGCCGAATCCGAACTGTACCGAATTTTTTTTTTTTTGACAGCCCTACCTAAAATGCAGTTTCAGGTCTACACTGAGGTAGTAGTTATGGGTTTAAAGACCCTGCTGTTAGGTTTGTTAGATCAAACCAGGAGGGTATTCCTGTCTGCAAGGTTGGGTGAGGACAATTTCCCTTCAACTACAAAATCAGCAGACAAGGAAGAGGGCTGTTATGAGCCTGTCCCTGTTATCATCTTCAAAATGTTGGAAAGTTTGAGCTTGAGTCTCATTTGAAACAAGATTAGTTTGGATCTGACTGAGAATTCTAAAAGACAGACACATGCGCCTTGACCTAAAACACTGAGCAACTTCTTCCATAAAATGCCCTTGGGAAATGTAACTGAGAGTAGCTTGAATGCCTTTCCAAGGCCACAGCAATGGTATACAAAAACAACGCCTCAGCCATGAATTTATGATGTGCATATATAGCCAGCCTCACAGCTTCTATTGGCAACATTCAACTAACTTTACAGTGTTTGCTTCTGGATTAGTAGTTATCAATAAAAGCCTACACATCAGTACATTTCTTTCATAACCCTTTTGACAATAACAACTGAATGGTGCCCATGGTCACCCAGGTATGATGTTCCGAACACAGAACTCCCATACTATGGTCGTTTCCACACCAAGTTTTTACAATATTTAATGAAATGTTTTATTTTTACGTTTCCCCACCATTTTACTTCCATTTGATGATGGAACTGTCCTGCAATTGCTGGATATCCGTATCATCTGCAACCACTTTTACAACGATGTTTTATTGGCCTCCAGTTCAAATACAACTTCCCTGAGGATGCGGACATGTTTGCAACACCTCTAATTTCTAATAAATTATTAAATAAATATCATATTCAAGTTGACACCTTTAATGTAGCATTATGGATGAATGTTAAGCCTCTTAAGGAACCTTAAGCACCGTGTGAGTGATTGACTTCTCTTATATCCGGCTTTATTAATGAGTTGTAACTGCATGTTTGTTTACTTATTTACTTATATATTGGCATATAGTCCTCCTTTCTCCCTGAGGCACAAACTGGATTACAAAATCCAAAAACCAATGCAAGAAGGAAAAACAGTTTAAGGCACATGATTCACAGTGCAACAACTGGATTACAAACATTAGAAAACTAAGTCATGCAAACAAGATAATACATACACTAAAAAGGGCAGTAAACTGTTAAGTGCAGACTATAAACTATAATAACAAAAAATGAAAGAAATAAAGTCCCATGTAAAAGTCTAGATCTAATGCAGCCATTATAGTTACCTCTGGTATAAAATTGAACTGGTTTTCACTTTATTTGGATTTCAACACACAGACACATACAGAGAGAGAGAGAGAGCTGGGCAAACAATAATAGTAAATATCTAAGCTCAGGTTTTATGTAATGCCAGTCTTTTTGTTTCTATGAGCAGCTCTGGATGTTTCCCCCTACCCTTGTTCTGCTGGTCTCTGTCTAGAAATGATTAACCATAAAGGAAGTTGGTTGCTATGTCTGGTTCAAAGTCCCTTCCAATCTAGAGGTGAGTTTGGTTAGAATTTGGGTCAGGGTTTTTGATTTGTGGTCCTATAAAATCAGCTTCTCTTGTGGCCAGCTACATGCTTTCAAAATGTCAGTCTTGTGGTATTAAGTATGGAAGTGTCCATGTGAAATGGAGGGGGTATGACTCAGTGGTAGAGCATCTGCTTGGCATGCAGAAGGTCCCCGGCTCAATACATGGCATCTTCAGTTAAAAGTATCAGGTAATAAGTGATGTGACAGACCTTGACCTGGGATCCCGGAGAGCTGCTGCCTGTACGAGAAGTTATTCTTGATGGACTGATGGCCTGGTTCATCACAAAGCAGCTTTATATGTTCATGTGACATAAGCAGATTCCGGAATGCACTTTTAAAAGGGCCTGTTTGGTGTGTGATGTGGTGAGAGGATGGGAGTCCTTGGGGCATCTTGGGTGGCTAAAGTCTGAAAACTGCTGATGCAGTATAATACCTGTACTTTTTTTCTTTTGTGTGATTCCCCCACACACACCTATGGCACCCATTTTGTGACTGGCCCTGTTCTAAAAGTGCTCATCAGGGTGGAGAAATTGCTAAGAGCTGAAGGGAAATTGCTAAGAGTTGAAGGTAAAAGATGAAGTGTGATTCTCCTGATAAGCAGCTTCCCAAATGCTCTTTTAAAAGGGCCTGTTTGGTGTGTGATGTTGTGAGAGGATGGGAATCCTTGGGGCATCTTGGGAGGCTAAAGTCTGAAAACTGCTGATGCAGTATAATACCTGTACTTTTTTGTTTTGCATGACACATACCTACGGCACCCATTTTGTGACTGGCCCTGTTCCAAAAGTGGTCATCAGGGTGGAGAAATTGCTAAGAGTTGAAGGTAAAGGATGAAGTGTGATTCTCCTGATATCTCACTTCCTTTCTAGTACCACCATGACCACTGAGTATGTTATCAGTGCAATTGAGGACCAGTGACAGAGGACAGACCCAGCCCCCTTAACCTTCCTGGAGCTTTGCTGAAACCCAGCCCTGTTCATCTTCGTGGCTTCTGTGCAGTCCCGCATGGGGACTGCGCTTGCGCAGGCCAGCCGCGGAGAACTGACTAGAAAGCTTTTAGGAGCTTCAGAACGCCTGGAGCGCTCCCCCTCCCCTCCGTCCCAGGCCGAGAGCAACGGTCCGCCCAACGGTCAGTTGACGGAGGGAGGAGGGGCGCTCCCCCCTCAGTTCTCCCTTCGCCGCCGTGGAGAGAGCGCTAGCTTGGTTTCAGAGCGTCTTTTCTGTTACCTCAGAGAAAATTTCTCTTCAGGATTTTATTTCTTTTTTGCCAATATAATCTTATTTAACAACGGTGCCAAATGTAGAAATAGTATGGCACAAAATAATGACTGTTGTTACGTTTGAGAGACTTGTGCTTTTTCTTTTACTTCAAAAAAAAAAATTCTCTTCAGGATTTGATTTCCTTTTTGCCAATATGGTTTGATGTACCAAATGTGCCGAATATGAAAGGATTATAGCACAAAATAACGATGATTGCGTTCTGTTTAAGAGACTTATGTCTTTTCTTTCACTTAGAAAGGTCTTCTCTTCAGGATTTGATTTCTTTTCTTTTGTCAATGTGGCTTTAACAAATTTGCCAAATGTACAATAGTATGGTACAAATTAATAATGCTTGTTCTATCTGAGAGAGTGTTCTATTTCCCCGCTGTGGGCTACTGCTTGGCGGCTATGGGGGTCTTCCACGGCGGCGAAGGGAGAACTGAGAGTGGAGCGCCCCTCCTCCCTCCGTCAACTGACCGTTGGGCGGACCGTTGCTCTCGGCCTGGGACGGAGGGGAGGGGGAGCGCTCCAGGCGTTCTGCAGCTCCTAAAAGCTTTCTAGTCAGTTCTCCGTGGCTGGCCTGCGCAAGCGCAGTCCCCATGCGTGCCTGCACAGAAGACCACTCGATGAACAACAGCTACAGGTAAGTGCAACTCTGTTTTTCTCTAACCTTACCTGTGAATTCCTTGTTTGTGTACCAAGCCATTTACAGGTGTGTCGCTTCCCAACCCTGGTAGCCTAATGGAGTTTGCTTTCCTAAGGCACAGTCAGTATAAATGATGAGGCCACAAGGGTACTAATAGTGTTTGCATACCTGCCCAAACAAGTAAATACTCTGCCCGCCAAAAGGAAGTTCACCGCCTTCTCTGGAGGCAAGAAAACTGAGGTCTTGGCTCCCCCCTCCCTTTGACAGGCAGCAACATAAATGAAACGCTCTCATTTCCTAGGGCAATACATCATGAATGATCAACAGCATCCCCTGCTGGGTGATTAGAAATAGCACCAAGGGTCTTAAGCAGGGATGCCTTTTTGAATATGGGACACGGGCATGACAGTGAAGCCATCTTTTCACAGCAAGCTGACTTTTGTCTCATTAAAAAAGGATATGATTTTGAAATACATTTTTCTATAGTTAAATATGGTCAAAGTTCTCAAGTGAAGTGAACACTCTGATTTAGAAACAAACAAACACCTGCATCTATTTTGTCTTCCCACTGCCTGAGCTCTTTTTAGCAGAGAATATGCTGTACATCTACTTGGAAACCTATGCAGAAATTGAGGAAACTGCTATTGTGCTGTGAGAAGCAAATAAAAGATTAAACGATCTCAGAATCCACATTCCCCACCCACAGAGGAGGGCTGCCCTGCTATTTCTGTGTGTGATTTGCTGCTCTGGGTTGGCTTTCTCCAGCTGTGCTTTTGCTAGAGGTAGGTACTTATGTGCATCTCTTCACTGGATGTGATCAGATTGTTTGGTTACTCCCAGTGGCAGCCCCATTTCATCTGCGCGCAGTTATTTTTTGGACGTGTTCCAGAGACGAGCAATGCAGATACGCGAGAATTCTTTTACTCCAAATAGAAAACTGTTTTTCAGGAGTAAACGTGGTGTGTCTTTGGTTACCATGAGAGAACTATGTGCCTCAGCTATTAGAAATCTGGAACATACAGATCTGGCAGCTCTTTGGTCAGTTTCTGAAGGAAGTTCCTTTGTATTCTAGGGATTTTCCAGCTTTGCGCTATGTGAGGCTGTGAATGGGTGGAGGGAATAGGGGGGCAACACTCAAAGGGTTGATACATCATCTTCTTCTTCATTATCATTTATATTCTAATAGCAAAGGCAACCACAGCCCACCAGGGTGCCCACTACTTTCACCTTATCAACCAGTTCTTCCTTGTGGGTGAGAAGATAGCAGACCCCCTTGTTTCCAACTCCACCTTTTGGGAAATGAAGTTGTCAGCAAGATAAGTCTGAAATTTATTTGACCTTTCACTTTTTTTTTAGCAGAGTTTGACTTTTAACAGATATCTGTTAAACTACGTTTGAGTGTTTTGTTTATGAGTGTTTCATTTCTGTTCTTACCTACAAATTAATGACTCCTTGCATATGTTCCACTCCCCACATATCTTTTGTGTTTTTATCTCCAGTTATTCAAATCATACCAGGCTTGAATTTTTGTCTCCCTCTCCTGCAGGATTTAGTTTAAAGCCCTCCTTATCAGGTGTGCAAGGCTCTTACTGAACACATTTTTTCTACTTTCATGAGATGCAAACCATTTCCCAACAGAAGAGCATCATCTTGAAAGTGTAAGACATGGTCCAAAAACCCAAACTTTTCCTGGCAACACCATCCACGTAGCTGTTTATTTCCAGTATTCTTCTCTCTCTTCGTAAGTCACAGTCTTTTACAGGTTCCCATTTGTCAGTATATCTGATGCTCAACATAGCCAAATCTGAGGACACTTAAATCTAGAGAATGAAGCCATGAACAGACAAGAAAGATATTTCTGCAAAGCTGAGAAAAGCCTCGGGTTTGCAGAAACATCTGAAATCCACAAAAAGCAGAAAAGAAACAAACACTTGGGTGGTAAAACCTACCACATGAAAGCCTGAGTGGTGTAGTGGTTAGAGGTTCAGACTAGAGCCCTGAAGACCCAGATTAAGATCCCTATGCAGCTGTGTTAACTCACTGGGTGACCTTTGGCCAGTTACACCTTCTCAGTCTAACTTACCTCACAAGTTTCTTGTGATGATAAAATGGAGGAGAGGAGAATAGAATAAGCTGCTTTGGGTATGTCATGACTGAGCCCCAGCCATGGTTGTAGAATAACCCAGCCAGGTCAGTAAACTTAAAAGCTGAAAATGCTTTATTGATAGTTAAAAAGTTCAAAAATACATTAAAACACAGTTACATAGTCATAAAGCACACTGGCAAGAAAAATAAAGTCTTAGCTGGCTACAATGTACTTTCTATGCTGTTACATAGCTGCTGATCTTAAAAGCGATAAAGATGTAATCTCAGGCTGTACAATAACTTGCTGGACTCAAAGCATTGTGGAGGAAAGTAGTATAGTAAAAGGTAAAGTGGCCACCATGAGGCATAGGCTAACTTATGGTAAAGTGGGCTCAGGTCAGATGACTCACAACTCCCAATCAGAATAGTCTCCAGAGAAAAGTCTCTGGATGGTTCAAACTGGAATAGCATTCTCAGGAGAAAAGAGTGACTTCATCCCCCTCCCATCTTCCCACAGATGTGCTGACTCAATTAATTAAGATGGTATGTGCTGGTGTCCTTGATGGTCCTATCTGTTAGGGAGGTAACAAGCTGCAGGTTTTGCTTGTTAGCACAAAGTGTTGGCTAGGCCTCTGGGAAACTGCTGAAGCTAAACTTAAGCACATAAGATGGAGAATAATACTGATGTCAAGAACAAAATGGTTCTTCTGTTTGATATTTGATCTTGAATATTTCCAGAAAAGAGCCTATGAACCTGCTATGAACAGTGAGTCTTCGCTGGATCATCCCTACCTCAAATTTCATTCCTGTGAAATGCTGTCCACTTGTTTAACTTTGCATCTACTCAGCTGTATAACAGAAGAAATATCTTTCTGCCATGATCCAAGACTCTTTTTTTAAAAATAAAGCAGCACAGAAAAAAAGATCTACATCTGTCAGGGGTGCATAAAGTTACAGCAATTGTGTAGAGAAGTTGGTGGGACCAGAGGATATTTATACTGAAGTCAAGAAAAGGAAACTAATAGTATGTAGCTGTATTATGATACAAATGGTTGAAGAGTAATTTCCTTTTGATTTGTGGTTGCTTGCTACACTGCCTATCAAAAAATCTAGGCTGGCTAATATAGAAGTTATCAGATCATATATAAAAGGATTCAGGAAATAATAGGAGACAAGGCACATCATGTTTGGTTATTATGTGAACCAGACTTTTGGGGTTGCTTTGATTTCTATCTCTTGATCAATGTTCTTTTATAATCCTGTAATCAACAGAAGGAATAAAATCATAAATATGACAGCAATAAACACAGCAGTTCTTAAGTATGCATTTAATCTCTTGCCCAAAAAATCTTTTTAAAATGTTGTGCCCTAAGGTTTAGCTCAAACTAACAATGCTGTAAAAACTGATAATTGTCTGCTTTGGTATATGAGTTTGGCCAGTTCATAACCCATCATCTGTTCTAGCACCCATTCTGGATGGGGTTGCATTCCCCTTGAAGCAACTGGTCTGTAGTCTGGGGGTGCTCTTGGACTTAGGCCTACTGGTGGCTAAGCAGGTGGTGTAATGCCTGTAACTATTATTATTATTATTATTATTATTTGAATGTATGCTTTTGTGTTCAGTCTGCATACTTGCTTTTATAGAAAGGCTAGGCCTAAAGTATAAGAGCTGGTTTGAAACACTATGTATTCATGTGCACACACAAATGAGGGCTTTGGGAAG
This sequence comes from Euleptes europaea, assembly GCF_029931775.1. NCBI lineage: Eukaryota > Metazoa > Chordata > Lepidosauria > Squamata > Sphaerodactylidae > Euleptes > Euleptes europaea. Next base: position 28,893,716 of record NC_079320.1, on the reverse strand, counting down.
GTGGCACCCAGGAGCCATGAGTCAGTAAAATCAGGCTCTCTGTGCCTGGCACAGCCGTGCACCTGTAGAGAAAAGCAATGTCTTAGGAATGTGGTCACAAGACCTGGTGCTTGCCTAGAAACAGCCTTGGCCAATGTGTACACGCTATGCTAATTAAAATGACAGCCAATGTGCAGTGAATTGATGTAATTGTAACATCCCTAATCCAAGGTTATAAAAGTTGTTGTAATCCTTTGTTCTGTGTGAAGGACTGTCCAGCGCATTTTGGGCAGTTTCACCCGGTATGTATATTAGGCCTAATAAACAACTGCTTTGAACTATCAACCTCCTACTGTGTTATATTAATTCGGAATTAATATTATAACACAGGCACTTCAGTGGCAGCTGTGACCAGGAGTGCCTTTTAACAGCTTCAGCTGGTTAGCCAGCTGCCGCCTGTCCTGAGCTGAAAAGATCTGACCACTGTGGTACATTTCCCTGGTTACATCTAGATTAGATTACTGCAGTGCAGTGTAAGTGTGGCTGCCCTTGAAAAGTGTTTGGAAACTTCAATTGGTGCAGAATGCTGCAGCCAGGATGTTGCCTGGAGTGGGTCATAGGGACCATATCGCTCCACTCCTGGCCTATATCTACACTGGCTCCCAATCTGTTTCTGGGGAGAATTCAAGGTGCTGGAGTTGACCTTTGAAGCCCTATTCAGCTTAGAACCTACATACCCAAAGGACCACACGATCCTTTATGAACTTACCCAGCCACTGTAGCCATCTTCTGAGGACGTGTTTTGTGTGCTCCCACCTTCTGAGATTAAGCAGATGGCATTCTCAGTCGAGGCACCAAAACTCTGGAACTCTCTCCCCAGGGAGATTCACCTGTCCCCTTCTGTTACTATCTTCTGCCAGCAGGTCAAGACTTTTTGTTTGTTTGTTTCATTTCTCACTCCCTCAGTGATCCTTCTTTCCTGCCCTATGTTTTTTTATGTTTTTGTATGTGTATTTTAGCTTGGTTTTAATTGTTTTAAGAATGTGTTTTTGCTTTTTTGATTTTATTGTACATGCTTTTAATTTTTTAGCTACCTTGGTAGCCCTGGAAGTTTCCTTGCTGATAATTTAAGCTTTAAATATCAAATATAAAAAGTAGCAGAAACAAAGGAAAGGAAGATGAGGTTTTAATTCTATAGAGAATGCTTTTAGTGGGCAAGAAGTGGTACAAAGTTCTGAAAGGGATTTACACTTCCCATGACTCATCGACCCATGACTGCATTGATTCTCCAGGTAGTCAAGTTGGTATGTTCTGTAATACCGCCCCCAATTATGTTCCTTCTTTGACTCAGCTGAGTAACCCTTCTGCACCCAGAGCCTGAAGCTCTTTTGTCAAATTTATATTCACATTAATAAAAAGACTTTAACATGGGCAGGGCTGGATTAACCATTAAGCAAAATAAGCATGTGCTCAGGGCATCAATGGAAGGGGGGCACCACAGAACTTTTCCATTGCCGGATTTACCATGGACCATATGGTGCAAAACTGCAGCTGGTGCAGCTGAAGCAGGGTCCACAAAAAGGCCCCCCAATAACAAATGAAAAAAAATACATCCATACAGTGACTAAAAAACAAAACAAAACCTGAACATCACAATTTGTACTCTTATCCTTTAAAAAAAACATAAGAGTGAAGAAAAAGTGGGAACTGAGAATAATCACACTAGGCTCAATGTATTCTTTTAATTTTTTAAATTATTAAATAATTTAATATTAATTGTTTTATACACACACACACACACACACACACACACACACACACACACTAAAGGTCTTAAGCCGGCCCTGGGGAAGGGGAACAGAATGCTGAGACAAGCCACGCTTGCCTGCATTCCTGCCTCCTGATGCCGAGGATTGGATAGCTGAAGAAAGCCAGGGTTCTGATTTGCCAGGAGGGTTGTCTGGCTGGCTGTCCTATTCATGCTTGGGTGTATCTCTTGGCTGTTCAGTTAGAAAATACTGGGGATTTATATGTTCAATGTTATCTCACTTGCTTTCCCGGACAGAAAGCACAACAAGAGCACACTACCGATTGGTAAAAAGGTAAAGGTCCCCTGTGCAAGCACCGGGTCATTCCTGACACAAGGGGTGATGTCACATCCTGACATTTACTAGGCAGAATTTGCTTACTGGGTGGTTTGCCATTGCCTTCCCCAGTTGTATATACTTTACCCCCACCAAGCTGGGTATTCATTTTACCGACCTCGGAAGGATGGAAGGCTAAGTCAACCTTGAGCCGGCTACCTGAAATCGACTTCCGTTGATCTCTACAATTGACAGGGTATGAAAAACATTTGGTGGGGCATTGCCCCCTCTTTGCATCCTGTGGCTATGGGCCTGAAGGGGCAGCAGTATAGTGGGATTTCAGCACTGGATCCTATGTTCTCAATCAAGAATGCATCTTGGGTGTGCTAAGGAGCTAGCCCAACTGGAGAACATGGCCAGTTGTCCTACTCCCAAAACATTAGCATTTTCAAACACAGAGATGTTTACAGGAACAAACAATGTGATAATAGACGAAAAACAACTTTCAGACTATTGGATGTTTCAGTGTCTGTTTTTTTAAAAAACAAGATTAGAAGCTGGCTGTATATCTGTGTAGGTTATACCATTGTCACAACTAGCAAAATGATACAATTTTCAAATGCAGTATGCGCTGTCTTTATGAAAATTGACAATACACTGAAATTTATGAAAATGCACAATACATTGAAATGAATGAAAATAGACAATACGTTAAAAGATCAGAGAAGAACGAGAGATCTTTTTTAAACAATTGTTAAAAATTACAATTTTATTCCGGGATAGAAAGATCACCTGAGTCATAGAAACCAACAATCCCTTAAGCCTTAACCTCGATGAGAAACAAAGCCTTTTAGCTCTTGCCAACATTTCATACAATGAGCATAACAAAGATAACAATCAGAAGCTGAACTCCTCCTTAAATCATTTATTTCACCACTTCATTAGCTATGTGCAGCAGTCCAAAAAGAAAAGAAAAGTATGAACTATGGCTTTCCTTTATTATAATTGCTGTTCTTTATTATCCAAGAAAGGGGGGGGAAAGGAACCCTTGTTAAATGCCTCAAGAGGGATATTCATTTGACCTGCCTTTGTTTGAAGTGGCTTCATTGAGTCATTTTAGAGGATGTGGACTAATGCACAGGAAAAGTCTTCCTTTCACAGATTTGTTCCTGTAACAGGTGGTTCGCATAGACTTACCATTTGTCAAGTAGCACCCTCTAGCGTGCTCTGTAGAGAAGTGAGGAAATGCTCGTACTTGTCAGTTGCCGACATTGCTTTATTACATTGCAGGTTTTCTTCAGTGTTGAATCAATCTTACCCACACTTCTCAAATCTAAAATAATTGGGCACCACTTTCCTTTCTGCTACCACAGTATCTGTAACGTATCATCTACAACTTCCTAAAGCCTTGATAAAATCCTGAATCAGGAACCATGTAGGTAATAAAGCTCAAAGAAGCCAAAATCCAGTTTGTATCCAAAGGTCAGACTATCAGTCCATGAACTTGTTGGAGATCAGCCTATATAATCCACAATGCAGAGATTAAGAACAGGTGCCAGGACAGCAAAGAGATCCCAATAAATAGAGCAGCTAATCCAAACTGTATTTTACAGAGGAAGGCAAAAAAAGAAGAAGATAAATTTAGTGGTCTCCAATCCATTTATCCATATGTTCAGAGGTGGTCTTAGTGATTCTGGGGCCCTAGGCAAAAGTCAAAGATGGGGGCTTCCACACCCTTTTTATTCCCACCAAAACCACTCTGTTAACAAGAATAAAGTGTCCAGTTTTCACAATGTTTGTCCCTTCAAAAAGGCACTGTAATTTGTTTTGATTTTATTTTCCAATACCAAAACAATGCAGAAAATGTATAGTGATTGCTATAGAAAGAAAATCAATGTTACATTAGAACTCTAATGACTGTCCTCCAGTGTTGCCTGATGTTTGCAAGCACTGGTATTACAGGTTTGCTGCCCCTGAATATGGAGGTTCCCTTTATACAGATGTGCAGTGGCGGACCTACATTTTTGGGACCCTGAAGCTTGAACTGTTATGGGGGGCCCTTCTTAACCAGCAACAACATGGCAACATCCAACAAGGTCCAAAGGGCCTTGCTCCCCTTGCAAGGACCTCGATGCCCAAATGGCGGAGAACAGGGTGGTGGGCCATACAGTGAGCCCCTTCCCACCAGCAACGAGGTCTGGGTAACTGCTGTTATCTTCTTCAGTGGGGTTGTTCTATAGCAGATGTATTGGTTCATTCTCTAACAGAGAGGCAGAAGATCATCAGAGGGGGCTCGTTAGGATAAAGAAGTGAAAGTCTGGTTTTTGGTGTTAAAATGCACAAGCGAGATGAGCGCAGCCTGAGTTGAGAATTCAGATGTCTTTTTATGGTTCCGATTGGCTCTAGCCTAAGGGCTGAGCTACAGAACTATTAAGCCGTTCACCAATGAAGGATTTGAGGATCCAACTGCTAAAATGTAGGTTATGAATAGATTCTGGGGTCCAGACAGCTGGGGGTTTGAGTGCTGCAAGGCCCTGAGAAAATTTTGAAATTTGACCAATTACAAAGACATTTTGAGGCCATATAAAATGGGTATCAGAGCATATTCTAAAGTCAATATTAAGTACTTCAACCCATTGGCTTATGAGTCTGTCACTAAAATAGCCTTAGTTTAAAAATAAACACTTTAAAAAAACTCCATCAATTTTGTTGAAAAATTCACTCATTAAAAAACAACAACTTGCTTCAGGGGGCCCCTCTGGGATTAGGTTAAGCTTCATTAGTTTCATAGTAGATCCACCACTGCAGATGTGATTGATCTAAATATACAAGCTCACCTCAAAATTCGTTCATCAGGGCTGAACTTTGGTGCTGAAAGACTGTGGGGCTGAGCCTTGGTCATTGCTCTTTGCTGCCCCCACCATGCCCCCTCTCCAGGGCTGCTTGGATGACAGGCAAGACCCCCGCTGAGGCAAGTTTTCTGCATCTCCATATTCCCTTGCAGGGAATGAGAGTTATCTTCTGTAGAATTGCCATCTGCTGTGAGGCTGCAGTAGGGAGAGAGCCTGTACAGACCCTCGCCCCCACCCCTTGTGCTGAGCATGTGGTGCTGCTGCAGGCTGTCTGGTGTCTGGTGAGAGGGGGAGGGCAGCTGCACAGCTAGGGTTGCCAACCTCTTGAGAGGACTTTGCATTCCCACCAACACAGGAGAGTGCTACGTAGCAGCCACTGTTGGTCTCTGAGGAAGACGCTGGTCGAAACAGGGAGATATCCGGACCTCTGTAGCCTGATGCCCGGTCTCGGGCATGTTTCAGGGTTTGTGTATGTTACATATGCCTTTGAGGATCCCCTTAAGGATCGCGGAAACGACACCGTCGCAACACAGTTATAGCCATTCAGAAGAACTTCACAGCAGTTTCTTCAGAGTAATCCTTTGGACTTGGAAGTCAGGATAAAAATATAAGGACTTTGGCACCAAATGGCAACTCAGAATATTTGTTGAAATTATTTGCTATTGGGTATATGTTATTTAAAACTTATTGAATAGCAGTGACAATTCAACTGCACTGTGTATATGTTATGTAGAACTTGTTGTGAAGCAGTGACATCATAACTGCATTTCATAAATCTTTTTGCATTGTGCTTCTGGTACTTTGTTTAAGCATACTCTACAGCAGACTAACGTCTGTTATCTCCTTAACCTCCAGGTACTAGCTCGAGATTTCCTGCTATTACAACTGATCTCCAGCCGATAGAGATCAGTTCGCCTGGAGAGAATGGCCGCCTTGGCAATTGGACTCTAAGGCACTGAAGTCCCTCCCCTCCCCAAACCCTGCCCTTCTCAGGCTCTGCCCCAAAAGCCTCCTGGTGGTTTTATTAAGAACATAGGGAGAGCCCTGCTGGATCCGACCAGTGGCCCATCTGGTCCAGCATCCTGTCTCACAAAGTGGCCAACCAGTTCTCCTACATCTTTCAGCTGTGAATGGCTATAAAAATAATGTCATTATTTAGTTAAGATATTCTATTCTTCCCTGCTTCAATCTAAAGATTCCCAGGGGAGGTTACGACAACAGCAAAAAGGGAAAAAAAGTAACACCAAAATAACATCAAATCAACTGTGATAGGGATGACCAAAAAAACAAAAAACACATGCATCTAGTTCTGTGCTCCGAAGGAGCCATTTGAATTGTATTTCTTGGACACTATCCACATAATCTCCTTTGCTACATGGCCAGCTGCAATGGAAGAGGAAGGAATTTCCAAAGTGAGCTTGGACATGACCTGTGGCGAGAGACTAGTAGTTTAAAAAATCCTGCTGGACAAACGCAAGCCCCACATCACTCTTAAAGTAGCTCTTGGGTTCAAGCTTACTTTACTGAGAAGTACTCAGAAAGAAAGAACAGGCACAAATCAAACTTGCCTATCTTTCTGTTCCCGTCCAAATAGCCTTTAGTTTGAGGAGAGCAATTGGGTAAGGAAGTGAAAAATGTAGGGTGTGCAAAGTACAAGGAGATCTTTCAAGAGATGGTGGGGGGATTTTTGCACATGTCAAACCAATGCCTCTGTGGCTTTGATTGCCGTGAAGTCCATTACACTTACCTTGGCAGGAAGCTCAATCTTCATCTCTCCCCTCTTAATGCTCGGTTTGTACAAATGTTTAGGGAATGGCCAGCAGGTGACACTCCAGCTGCAGAGACAGGATTGGGTTCTTCTCAACTATTTTAGTTCTCAACTATTTGAGTTTGGGGTTTGTTCGTTTTAAATAAGAACAGGGTTATGAACTGGTCCAGTCTCATTTGTTCCTTTAGATACGCAACCATGCTGGAATCATTCAAATACATTTTGCAGTTATGCAGACTGCTATCATGCCTTGTTATAACAGTGCATGCTGCTCTTTAAATTGCATTCCCTTTCCCAATTATATCGCGTCTTCTGACAATTTGTTACCTTTCACACCAAAAAAAATAATCCTTTCCTTTTATCCCTTAGAAGCTCCTTGATCAATTGATCTTGAGCAGCATATATTTAGTGTTGGAGGGATATAAGGACTGAAACAAATCTTGCCACTGACAATGTAGCCTTGGGGTCCCTATCGCTTAGTAAAAAAGGCATTGTCAGTCACAGAGGCATTGGATTTGTATGTTAAAAGGGGAAAAATATAGTGCGATCGAAGTTCCTCGTAAAAGCGGCATTCCAAAAGGGCATGGGCTAATGAGTCAATAGAGCCAGAAGAGCAAGGGCAGATCCTGTCTGAGTATGGTATATTCAGAATTCTGCCCTGCATTACCATAGAAGGGTTAGCATTCAATCTAGCCAAGCAAAAAGCTCTTCAGAGGCGAGGAGTTGTCAGATAATATGTATAGGCAGGCAGACCACGTGGAGGGGGTATTCGGAAGAACTGGGATGAACAGACGCGACGAGCATGAAAAGTAGTGCTGTTTTATCGAGCTCTTTAATGCGCTTTTTAATTTTGGTAAAAGCTTCAGTTTTCCCAAGATCTAATAACATATCCTGCGAGAAGCCCAACAACGCCAATTTCTCATCTAAGATTTTTTGCCATGAGGATTAAAAAAAAAATAATCACTCATTACAGGAGCTGTAATTTTCTCTGGAGAATTTAGTAACTTTGTGTGGTACAGTTCATAAACCATAAATGCATGAAATCTGGAAGACATACATAAAACAGTTTTGTGTGTTTTTAAAATATATATATACAACTGGAAACAGGTGGCTAAGCTGATCAGGGAATAATTCCCAATATGTGCATATTTTTAAATTCCTCTTTATCTCTAAAATAAATGACCTTGGATATCCACACCCAGTTTTACACTAAGAGCGGATCTATTGTGTTTCTGGCTATATATGACAGGGTTTTATATCACTGTATATAGGATGTGTTATCTGTTTGCTTTATGTAATATCCTCCTGTCAGGGCATTATTTTCTACTGATGCAATACCATTTCTCTGCATTGTTTAACATACCATGTCTAATACTTTACACTTTATTTCAGATTTCTGTAATTCTAATCCAGGTACCTGTCTCATCTTGTTTATTGCATCAATTCACACTGTGTAATCCACCTTGGGTCTCAGTGAGAAAAGAGGACTATAAATATAGTAAATTAATAAATACACTTACAGGTGAGTTGTTTAGAAAACATGACTATTTTCTTGGCAGGGCTTGTGGCTGACTGAGAGTACACATACTTTTCTGACACTTCCAGGGGGGTGTCGTGGGTCAGCCAGAACTGCATGGCAGAGAGGACTCATCAGCGGAAGAAGGGCCCTGTGTAGCCAACCCAGAGCTTACAGAAGGCAGCCAGCAAGGGACTGAGGCTCAGACAGAGCTGGGCAAGGAAGCACAGCCTCCCTTCAGTCCTGACTCAGCAGACAAAGGGCAAGCAGTGGTGCCTGCCCCTCCCAGATTACCTACACTTTTGCAGCAAAGTAGGAAAAGACTGCAAACAGAGTTGCGAGAGAGAAGATGCAGTGCTCGCCTCCAGAACAGAAAGCAGCTGTTGGCTAATAGTGGTGATGAGTTGTTGCAGGGTTCTGACTGAATTAGTGGGAGCCAAGCATAAAAGGCTCTTGGGGGGAACTGTCGGGCATGGCTACAATGAGTACAGCAAATGCTTACCTGATGCCACTCTGTTGCCTGGAACTCAGACCTTGTCTTGATTAATAGTGCTGGCTAACCCTTGATAGCTGACCTTGGACTGAAAGCCTCTGACTCCTGGAACCCTCCTTGCTCTCTGCTACCAAGGCGCTGCAATCTGACACCTGGAGCCTGCTAATCAGTACAGTGGGTGACAATAGACTGCTGCCACCAAAGCAGTAGCCAGTGGAGTGAGAATAGGATGGAAGAGTGTCTACACATAGCTGTTACTGCACCGCTTGCTGGTGCCCCCTACGCCTTCCATTTCCCCCCTGTTTCTAGGGGGATACCCGGAGCTCTGAAACCCTTCCTTTCCCTTTACTTCCCTTTTTCACCATTCCAGGAAATGCCCATTCAAATCAGGATTCCACAGGGGGTTTTTTCTTGCCTTTGCATGATAATTAGGGTTGCCAGCCTCCAGGTGGTGACTGTGGGAACAACAGCACAAGGCTCATATATTTACAATGTTAAATGCACGTTATGAAAAATAATACAAGGAGTGGAAATTGTCAATCCAATCATATATTTTTAACCAAAAAAAAAAAAAAAAACCCCAAAGGAAAATAGTAGAAAATTAATTGCAGGACATGTTACTCCACATGGCTGAAATAATCACACAAGGTAGCTTCAAACACAGTCACACAGGGCTTAAATAAACTGCAAAATAGTCACGCAGGGCTTAAGACAATTGTTATGCAATAATAAGCCTCTCAGGTCTTATTAACTTATTGCAGTTATATAAGGCAAAACAAATTCATATAGTCCATGTGGAGCTGGCACTACTAGCCAAGCAATTGTAATTTAGTCCCATAGGAGCATGAAAGAAGTAAGAATAGAAGCGAAGCGGCGGCAAGAACACGCGTTTCGGAAAACCCTTCTTCAGCTCGCCAGCCGAAGTATAATGCTGTGAAGCTCTTGCAAAATTCTTACGCAGAAATTTGCTAAGATTACAACAAAACTCTCCAGGTGTTTCCCAACCCAGAACTGGCAAGTGGCAACCCTAATGATAACACAAAGCGAATGCAATCATGTATTGCTGTTTGCCACCACTGTGAAGGGAAGAATGATAGCAAAAGCAGGCACACAGTGCAATCCTCAACAGAGTTATACACATGTAAATTCATGAAAGTCAGGGACTTATAAGGGAGTAACTCTGTTTAATATTGCCCCGGTTCACTTGTGAACCTCCAGGAACAACTTGCAGAGAAAAAAAAAATCCTCAGAGTCTTTGTACTAAGCAGGCTTTTCCTCCTTGCAAAGTTCAATAACTCGCCTGTAGACAGTGAGCAGAAATCTGAGTCATGCATATGAAGGAAATATTCTGTCCTTACTGCCATCCATTATGTATTATCTGTAGCCAAAAGCCCTATATTTGAATTGTTTCCTGTTAACAACAATTATTTCCTGTTAACAAGAATTGCTTTCAGGAGTAATTTGGGGCGTTCTGAAGGAAACAGAGTAGTTAGCTGACTGTTAATTTTAAAAACAGCTGCCTGACACTAGAGGCATCATGGCTTGTTTTTATTAGTTTGCTTTCTGCCTGGATAGATAGATTTCTTGGCCAGAAACCATTCTGTGTTTCTGTGTAAGCATTTTTGGCATATGTTAACCAGCTCCCACTAAAAATGTGGACGTATGTAGTGGGCTAACAGTCATCATACTCTCAAGTTACAGTGAATGCACATGCACTTGATTTTTCTTTGTATGTGTGTTAAGTAATTCTCATGTCACATTCATAGGATTGCCAGGTCCCTCTTTGCAACTGGCAGGAGGTTTTGGGGGTGGAGCCTAAGGAGGGTGGGGTTTGGGGAGTGGAGGGACTTCAATGCCATAGAGTCCAATTGCCGAAGCAGCCATTTTCTCCAGATGAACTGATCTCTCTCGGCTGGAGATCAGTTGTAATAGCAGGAGATCTTCAGCTAGTACCTGGAGGTTGGCAACCCTATACATTCAACACGTGTACAGCTGAATTGTGATTTAAACCCCACCTATATCCAGGTACTGGTCTCCAGTTTCATTTGTACAGTGAACATGTGTTAACTCTTACAAATTGTTGGATGCACTTATGTACATGCATGTACATGTGTTCCCTGTAACTTGTGGACTGGACTAATAATATGCAAGTGAGTCTAAATATTATATTGGCAGGAGGCCTAAGAAGCTTCAGCCCTCCTTCAGCTAGAGCAGTGATTCCCAAAGTAGGCAGTTCCACCCCCTGGGGGGGTGGGATTACCTAGGGGACACTAAGAGGCAAAAGGGCAGCATGGGGGCTCTAGAGGTAGGCCCCTTCAACTGTGTTGTTGGCTAGGGTAGGGGGCGCTGGGGTTGAGTTTTTGGGACCAAGGGGGCGGTGGCCCAAAATTTTGGGAACCGCTGAGCTAGAGGAAGAATGGACATTCTAACAGTACTGAGGAATGGTTACGAGGGGACCATGATGTGAAGGGAATATCTGAAGGGAAGTGTCCCAATGGCCTGAAGTGAGCAACTGGTAGGCAGTGAATCACCATGGCCAACAGTGTCTTCATTTCTAGCCATAGGAAATGTTGATAATGCTGTTAACTATGTAACTGTCAGAGTATCAAGTTGATTGTAATAATCTGACAGTAACAGCTGTGTGATAGCTGTCAGATCTGAGAGGTCAAAGATGATGTCAGCAGAAGCAATAGCCTTGCTGGTACCAAAGGGAACTGAGGGAATCCAGATCTGGACAGTTTGCTGATGCAATGCTTTGCACAGGTCCACAGGTGGCCTAATTCAGATCAGCTGCAGTGAGTGTATATAAGGCTGTGTAACTGTGCTTCTGTAACACCAATTATACCAATTACAGCCTGGAAGTAGTAGTGGAGAAGTGTACGTGATGGTATGTTTTATCTGTGCACTGTAAATAAAAGACACTGTTTCTTATAAAGCAAGACTGCTGGTGGTTATGTCCTGGTGGAACTCCTAATCCACTTGCTTCCACGTCAGTAACTGCAGTGATCAGTAAGAATCGAGAGGCCACCACATGATAATGGTTTCCTCTGAGACTGATATGGAAGCCACAGCTTCTTATTTGAAGAAGCTACAGAACAGCGTGATTTAGTTGATGTGAAAAACAACATGATCCACCATCATCTAAATACGGAAGCCAGTCATATTTTAACCCAACTATATCCTTTCTCTTCCGTTCCCTAACCAAGATGCTTTATACTCTGTAACATGACAGAATCTAAATCAGGGATGGGGAACATCCAGCCCGGGGGCAGTATGTGGCCCCCAAGGACATTTTCAGTGGCCCTCGGGAGCTCCAGGACCCAGCCACGGAGGCGCAGAACAGGGCTGCCCTCCCCAAGGGTGTTCCTGGGGCTGCAGCGCCCTTTGGAACTCCTCTCGTCGACTGCTGGTCAGCGAGAGGAGGGGGGAGCAGGAGGGACGCTTCCCCCAAGGCTGCCCCCTACAGTTACGGCATGCAGGAACGCCGCAGCACACTGTAAGCCCCTCTTGCCGCCTATCAAGCGGCGAGGGGGGGGAGAGGCCAGTGGCTCCAGGTGGCGGAACATGGCGTGGCAGCCGATCAGGCTTGGAGGGCCTTTTGTCGACTCGGGGTGGGAGGGCGTGGAGGCTGGGGCCCGGTCGCGTGGGGCTGCGTGTGCTGCCGTGTGTGTGTGTGTTGGGGAAGGCTTTTCTCTCTTCCTCTTTTTCTGCCACTCTTTCTCCTTTCTCTCCCTCTCTCCCTTGTCTCTTTCTTTGTCTCCTTCCATTTCTCTGTTTTCCTTCCCTCCTTCACTGAGGATTGGCTGCGGGCTGCGCCCCCCTGGTGCCTCGTTTGCTCGGGGCCCACTGCTGGTTGCCCTCCCGCCGGGGAGGGAGGGAGAGCGGGGGTGTCCTCCAGGCCTTCTCTGCATGGCCTCTCCTGTGGTTGCCAACCTCCTGGTGGTGGCTGGAGACCTGGCCTCTCCCCCCCGCCCTGCGCCGGGAGATGTACACCTGGTTATGGCCCCCGAATGATGTTATAAATGAGCAAATGGCCCTTGGCAGGAAAAAGGTTCCCCAGCCCTGCTCTAAATCCACAGGAGCAACTCCTAAATGCCATAGTTAATGACCTGCAACATCATCCACAGCTAGCTTTTCTCCACTGTAAAAACAGCAACAAACCCCTTCTCATCCACTTAGCCCAATATAAACATGTGCAACATAGCTCACCATCAAACATATTTATGTATGTTAAACCCTCCAGTGATTATTTTGATAGAGTATTTTCCATTTGGGATGACAGGCTTGCCTCTCCAGAAATAGAAAAACACATTCTGTATATCTTCTTTCTTTTTATATTTGTATAGACTGCTTAGTTATACTTCCATGACTCCTCCTCCAATGAGCAACAGGGAAACAAAAGATTTCTAGCCAGATTTCTAGTCAGGGGGAGCTGTTTATCTTTCCAGTTGCTGTTTGGTTCAGAGACAAAACTTTGTTTTTGAGGGCCCCTGGGACAGAAAACCCTATTACAATTTGTTTGTCAAATCCTTCAGAAGGTCTTCTGTAAGACTGTAGTTTGCCTACTATTATGGGGGGTGGGAAGAGCCCCACGGTGCAGAGTGGTAAGCTGCAGTACTTCAGTCCAAGCTCTGCTCACGACCTGAGTTCGATCCCGATGGAAATTAGTTTCAGGTAGCCAGCTCAAGGTTGACTCAGCCTTCCATCCTTCCGAGGTCGGTAAAATGAGTACCCAGCTTGCTGGGGGTAAAAGGAAGATGACTGGGGAAGACAATGGCAAACCACTCCGTAAACAAAGTCTGCCTAGTAAATGTCGGGATGTGACGTCACCCCATGGGTCAGGAATGATCCAGTGCTTGCACAGGGGACCTTTACCTTTATGGGGGGTGGGATCATGACCTGGAACCTACTGTTACCAAGCAATTTCGCATTGCTACACTGAACATTGCCTGCATGTCTTTGGGGATTCTCACGCCTGCAGATGGGACACTTTTTAATATTCCTCTGAGAAGCATCCCAATTAAAAAAAATCTCCCTGACAAAATTTAAATTATTATGGGGAAACTGTTCTGATACAGGCATGTGACTGAGGTCTCTGCATGATAGTTCAGAATCATTACAGAGAACAGACTTTTTGGCAAGAATTTTAAAAATAGAGAGAGCTCTGCCGATGGCTAGCACAGATACTCGGTGGAAGCTCATTATAAATAATGAAGCTAGATACATCACTCCCATGAAAATGAAAGAGAAACATTGATAAGGTTGCTCTGTAATGGTACCTAATTGCTGAGAGGTTAAGTAAAATTAACTATATAAATATTCATTGCTGGAGATGTGCTTTGCCCATTGCTAATTACTGGCACTGCTGATGAGCATATTATAATATAGAAATAGTATTGAATTTAGCAATTTATATGCAAACTGGATATTACAATGTATTACATTATACAGTTATAGTCATTCAGTACCATTGAACTTTGTAGTATTACCTGCCTGAAGAATGGGATTATGGAAACAGGTTTAGAATTTATCTAGAATGCTCTTACAAAATTAAAAATTGAAGTGGCTTCAGGATTGAAATTGTGAACTATTTCTATTCAAACCAGACTTTTATGGAGGATATGGACCCTTGCAGAGATACTTAAATTGACAGATATACAAAGAATAGTGGTAATTGAAAGATATACAAAGAATAGTGGTAACTGGCTTGCAACAGTATCAACATGGTGGTGGTGGAAAATATTGTCAAGTCACAGCTGGCTTATGGTGGCCCCATAGGATTTTCAAGGCAAGAGACATTCAGAGGTGGTTTACCATTGCCTGCCTCTGGGTCAGGACCCTGGTATTCCTTGGAGGTCTCCCATCCAAATACTAGCTAGAACCAACCCTGCTTAGATTCCAAGATCGGATGAGATTGGGCTAGCCTGGGCTATCTGGGTCAGAGCAATACCAACATAAAACTTTAAAAAGAATAATGAATTATTGAAATATTGTTCCTCCACAATATTGCTTGTATGTTGGTTCATAATTTTGCTTGTGATGAATATGAAAGCGTTGGTTGGTGTTTTAATCTATTCTTTTATTACATAATAAAGAAAATCACTTTTGTTTTCCATATGGGCTCCTAGCAGTATTAGCTTTTGATTAGGCATTCTGGAGACAGCAGACCTTTATTAGTTGTTGGGATTGACTACCGGCTTCTAGTTCTTGAATATATCATGATTTTTTTCTTTGTGGGTTCTGCTGTACAAGTGATTCTGAAGATATTCAAAGATAAATGAACGTTGGAACACCTCTAAGCCAGACCTCTGCTGTGTGTGTGTGGCTTTAATGGATACTTTCTGGACCTGTTTTCTATCTTGTCGTCTACCCAGAATTATATATATTCCATATCTTCTCTGCACCTGATAAAGACTTCTCTGAGTGTTGCTGCTTATTTAATGTTAATTGTATTCACAGTATATAATGAGGTTAAGAGTTTGTAGTCCAGCCCTGAACAGAAAATAGCAGATCTTTTCATAAATTGTAATTTTAGTCAATTTTGTAGACGACTTCAATTTTGATGGGAGTAGCTTACCATGGCACACAGCAGAAGTGTGTCAGCTGACACCTGTTGGAAGTCAAGATGAACAGAAAACCAAGCTGCAAGCTCACCATTTGTCTTTGAGAAGATGAGTTTAAGTAAATTACAAATATCCTTGTATACAATCCAGCACAGAACAGAAAGAATTTCAGAGATGGGTGTGAAATATTCCTGGCACATTTGCTGCTGCACTAAAGATGTCTACATAAAAGGGACACAATACCTGGAGATTTCCAGGTATTAAAATTAATCTTCAGATGACAGAGATCTGTTTCCTTGGAGAAAATAGATGCTTTGGAGAGTAGACTATGGTATTATACTCTGCTGAGGTCCCTCCCCTCCCCAAACCTTGCCCTCCTCAGGCTCCAACCCCAAATCTCCAGGTATTTCCCAATCTAGAACTGGCAACCCTAAGGAGGGAGGAATCTCTGGTTTATATGAAGAAGACACAGAAATCCCCAAACAAGGTGGTAATTCCATAGGTGGGAGTAGGCAGTTCCCAAGGTGGGGGTGGGGGACGAAAACCAGAATTTTGAGGAAGGTCCCATACTGACACAGCACATGGTCTGCTAACATCCAATGATCAGTTCCTGACATCCTCAGTTAAAAAGATAGCAGCACTAAGGAAGATCTCTGCCTCAGACTGGGGAAAGCTGCTGCCAATCTGAGTATTCAATACTGGGCCAGATCAGTATAATCGAGTTTCACAAGTCTATATTCTACCAGGCTCAGAAAAGCCAAGATCTACTGTCCAAGACTCAGGTCTAAGGACATAAACTCAAGGTCACAATGCAGATTAGCTATTCCTTAAACGATTTAAATAGTTTAACTGCAATGACGTTTGTGAGGTTAGGTAACAAAAAGATCCCCAGATGTGATTGGAGATCTGGCATCACAGCTGGCGTGTCTAGGATTTTGTAAATGCTGGCTAATCTGATTTTAAATACTCTACGATAATTGGTTTGTAAAGTCATTATACTTTATTTTTCTTGCTTCCTTGGCTATTGTCTGTTGACCAAAGTTTGGTTGCTTCACAACTGCAGAAAATCTTACATAGTACTTCCCTTTGAAATTCTCAAGACAGAATGCTTAGATCTTTTTTGTGATATATAAAAGCATGCAGATTCTTTTGAAGCCACTCAAACGAAGAAGAAGAGTTGGTTTTTATATGCCGACTTTACCTTTTAAGGAGAATCAAACGGGTTTACAATCTGCTTCCCTTCTTCTCCCCACAAGAGACGTCTTGTGAGGTAGGTGAGGCTGAGAGAGTTCAGAGAACTGTAACTAGCCCAAGGTCACCCAGCAGGCTTCATGTAGAGGAGTGGGGAAACCAACGCGGTTCACCAGAACAGAGTCTGCTGCTCATGTGGAGGAGTGGGTGATCAAACCCAGGTCTCCTGATTAGAGTCCACCTCTGGCTCTCAAAGCAAAGTCCATTAAATTTTGTTCCAACAATGCAAGAACAATAACAATAAGATTAGATGTAGACAACTACCCACCCTCAGCCAGCTTTCTGGGGAGGCCAGGCTACAAATGTGAAAATAAAATAAACTATATGCAACATTAACCCCTTAACATTAACTATATACAAAAAAGACATTACTTTCCTGGTGCTGTAACCATGTGCACTGGATGAAGGCACTACATGCAATCCTCCCAATACATGCTATCACTGTCTCTTCTGAAAGGGGAAGAGGGAATGAGGAATCTCACTTCAGCTAAAATGTACAACTTTCCTGAGAAGTCCCAGTAAAAATCTCTTTCACTTTTTATTAGTGAACCAAGTTGAAGAAAACAACCTGAAACAAAAGCTGAGTAAAACTGGCAGAAAATGCTGTTGTGTGAAAGGATTGTAGTTCACACACAATATGCTTAGATGCTCACATGGCTGTAGGGGTGACTGCTTAAACTTTCTGGGACATTGAGGCTCAAAATAACACAAAACAACAATATCAACAGGATGTGTGGTTCCTTAAGGGGAAGTGCCATTGTCCATGTCTACTGACTTGGCTAGCACCAAGTAGAAATTGCTGAAGTTTGGGCAAGATTTGGATACAGAGTGTGAGAAGGAACGCAGAGGCAGAAATACTAGAGCAAGGGAAGGTGATCCCTGGGCATGTGTGCTGACAATGGAACACAAAACCATTTTCCTTGGCACTCAAGGCCAAATCACCACCCGAGCACCAGAGGCACTGGCAACACTGCTATGACTAGTGGTACAGGAGAAGGGGAAAGGCATGGCTCGAGGCTGTCATCATATGCCACATCTTCATAGCCAGCAGCTGAGTCCAAGATGAATCCCTGAGAAGCTAGAAGTGATGCTGGGGTTTTGTTTGTGTAATGGCCAAGCACAACCTTCATCTTCCCCACCCCATTTTGTATGCCAGATGTTGTATGACAACATTTTCACTGACAGATGTTGTCTTACTTTTGAGTCAGAGCCTGCCAGCCTCTGCTTTTGGGTTTGTGGAATACTCAAAAAAGAGATCCCTTATGACTGCAATGACATTTATTAGGTTTAAACAAGATGGGTACAAGTGGGATGCTGGTTACACCACAATGCAACATCAAGCATAGATAGGCTTCTCACATCCTTCTTCTGACAGTAGGATGTCACACTGCGGATCAGATTACTGGTCACACGTCTGTGCAGCTCTGCATCAGCCAGTGGGATCAAAGGACCTTGTGGCTTGCCTGGCTTTTAAAAAGAGGCTGCAGCCTAATTGCTTGCAAGGGCAAGCCCCTGTCCTTGGGATGCTTTCCCACAGGCAGGCTGTTAACTGCTTTCAGTCTTATCTCTAATGATACACTAATTGGCTAGGAAATTGGCAGTGCAGGCCTGAAGCCTGGGACAGAGTGAAAGAGGGCAAATAGAGGAAAAGTCATGGGATTCTGTCAGGCTTGACAACCTCCAGGTGGCACCTGGAGATCGCCCGTTATTACAATTGATCTCCAGACAACCAAGATCAGTTCCCATGGAGAAAATGGCTGCTTTGGAGGGTGGACTCTATGGCATTATCCTCTGTTGAGGTCTCTGCCCCCCCCAAATCTCCAGGTATTTCCCAACCCACAGCTGGCAACCCAAGGTTCTGTGTAGATTTACTATCTCCTCACCATACAGCGGTCTTCCATGAGTAAATCTGCTATAGATATGTTAGTCACAGGGGCTTACTCCCAGGAAAGCATCCTTAGAAGCTGAGCCAGGGTTGCCAGCTCCTGCTTGGGAAATACCTGGAGGTTTGGGTATGGAGCCTGGGAAGGGCAGGGTTTGAGAAGGGGAGGGACTTCAGCAGGGTATAATGCCAGAGTCCACCCTCCAAAGCAGCCATTTTCTTCAAGGAAACTGATCTCTGTGGTCTGGAGATCAGTTGTAATTCCCAGAGATCCCCAGGCCATACCTGGAGATTGGCATCCCTGATTGCAGCCTAGTCACCAAAAAAGGAAGCAAATAATCATAATGGTAAGCTTGCCTTGTTTATTTAGGATATTTCTAAATAATTCTATCCCACCTTTCCAAAACTCTGCTGCAGAAATAGAACTCTGCTTTCTTTGTGCCTTCATTGCAGTAATCAGGAATCCTTCCTTGCTACAGCTGGTTAATGCGATGGTTTCCCTCTTTCTGATACTGTCCAGTTGCTATAATAGATTTCCATGTAAATCTGAATCAGCAGTTGGTCAGAATGGTTGCTTCATTCCTTAACCATTGCTTAATCTGATTTCAGGGCTTTGCCTAATCTTATCTTCAGGCCTCTAACAAAGTACAACTTCTTCATCTGAATAATCACCAAACACAGTGCAATAAGCTCATTGCTTGGTAAAATTCTTTTAAGGCTCAGAGAGAGAGGAGAAAGAGGTGGGAGAGAGAGGATCTATCAGGGAAATGTTTCTCCAAGATACTATCTAAATAGCTCCCGAGTGTAATGGATGAGAACCAAGTAAAATCCTAGAAGTCGTACAGATTTTCTTAGTTGATTTAACTAAGTATAACATGGCTGTTGAAAATGTCATTACACAGGAATTTTCCCGTGATAAACAATAGTCTGCATTTACTGAATGGGGGAACAAAGAAGTAATGACTATTTGTGCCATAATCAAAATACATATTGGTATTTCAAAGAAACAATCTGCACAAGCAGAGATAAGACTAGACCCATGGTGGCCAACTGTTGTGGTAAGTGTGAAACAAGTCAGGTACATTGGTAGCATTGCCAGGTCCCTCCACCACCAGTGGGACATTTTTGGGGTTGAGCCTGAGGAGGGTGGGGTTTGGGGAGGTGAGGGACTTCAATGCCATAGAGTCCAATTGCCAAAGCGGCCATTTTCTTCAGATGAGCTGATCCCCATCAGCTGGAGATCAGTTGTAATAGCAGGAGATTTCGAGCTAGTACCTGGAGGTTGGCAACCCTATACCTTGGACAAGTCAAAGAACTGGACTTAATTGGTCCAATATCTATGTTGTTCCCTGGTTCTTGGAGGTGTATAGCAGCCATCATGGGGAAGGTATACTGGCATACAGGTCTGATTCTGTGCTATACCCAGGCTTGTGGGCCTAGTTGCTCCTGTCCAGGTATGGCACAATCCCCCACTGTTAGGGTTGCCAGGTCCCTCTTTGCAACTGGCGGGAGATTTTGGGGGTGGGGCCTGAAGAGGGCGGGGTTTGGGGAGGGGAGGGACTTCAATGCGATAGAGTTCAATTGCCAAAGCAGCCATTTTTCTCCAGGTGATCTGATCTCTATCGGCTGGAGATCAGTTGAATTAGCAGGAGATCTCCTGCTACTACCTGGCAGTTGGCAACCCTACCCACTGCCTGTGCCACTTGTGACACCCATATCACCTGTATACCACATGTGGACTAGTTTATACTGCAGTGTAGTGGGCCATAGATTGGTGAAGTATAGGACCAACAAGAAGCAGGCAAACCCAGTGGCTTGAAGATGTGGCTGTTTGGGTAATGGCAAATCTCTCTCTCTCTCCTCTTTTTCCGTCTCTTTCTCTTTCTGTGGCTGATCAGAGGAGGGAGGTATCTGCTTCTTCCTATCTGCTGTTAGTCTTGACTGCAAAACCAAAGGACAAAGCTGTCTTCTCTTAGCCTCCCTCTCTCCTGCCTCAGATAAAGTGTAGAAAGCTGTGAATTTTCTGTGGGTTTCTGGAAGATCTTGTGACACACCTGGATCTTGCAAAAGCCCTATTTTGGCACTGATTGTCTCACCAACCATCCTAAGTAGCTACTCAGCATGGCAGAAATCAAACAGGCAGAAACAGGCAGATCAAGAGAAGAACACTAAATGCCAATCCCTTTTCTCCCAAATCACCCAGTTCATTGTGAGATATTTGCCAGCTATGCTTTGGTGTGTTGTTGTTTTTAAAGCAAATTTCTGCCCATTTACAGCATACTGTATTTAATACTAGGGATATCCACATGTATCAAAATTTGGAATTCATATTTGTGACCTATCAGATTTAGAATCCATTAAAAAAAAATTAAGAATTCCTGCATGTTAGGAATTCCATTAAAGTTAACAGGAGACAGCCATTTCCCACTAAAAACAAGCCAAAGTATACCTCGCCCCCCCCCCCCGACCTTTTCCCAGTCTTTGTGCCAACACTTGAGAAATGAGCAGATATGGCTAATCCGCAACAACCGCCACAGTTGTCAGACAGCAGTGCCCAGACATTGAGCGATGACTGCAGTCTGGGCATTCAGAACTCTGAACAGTGCAAGTGTTGACAGGACAACATTTGACATGGCACGGTGGGGCAAAGGAAAGCTGGTGGAGGAAGGCCCACACATTTTCGTGCTGCTGCTTCTTCACAGTGCTGGTGGAAGATTTGGGTTGGGGGGTTCAGAACAATGGCGGATTCTCCTCTTCCTGCTCCCCTTAGTAAACAATGCCACCCTGCGTTCAGATGGAATTTCTGCAGCATGTCTATGCACAGTCTGCTGTACCATGTCCCTATTTCAGACTTCTGATGTACAAAACACACTCCCTTAAAAACAAGAATATGTGTGACAGCAGAACACAGGACCCAAATAAACAAACAAACAATGAAAATCTCTATTTAACCAATGAGTAGACCAGCTTATGATTGCTCCTAAAGTCTATAAATGCTATCTAACTTTAATCAAAAGTTGTCTATCAAATGTTATGTCTTATAGGTCCCCAAAGCAATCTAACTAACTGTAAAATGTCCCAATTAGTCTTCTATATAATTCATCTGTTAATCTGCTAATCCTAAATTTTATTTCTAAATATTAAATAGATATAGACACTAGAGCGAACCCAAACATAATTCTTAAGAGCACTGCTTCAAGTGCCTAACTGTGTATCAAACTCTATGGTGAGGTTGGAGACTGGCCAAATAAGAGTCAAGGCCAGGGTAATTTTATTATCAGTCTATCCATGGTTTAAATTGAACCTTAGACCCCTTGGATGTCTCCCACTGATTTTAGAAGATACTTATACATCAAGCTGGCTTAAAGCTGTTGGAAACAAAATAGCACAACTTGGATTTTCCCCAGAATATCTGAGGGCTTTAGGTTATGATACAGTGCGACAAGTATTAAAGCAAAGAATAAAAGACACTGAAAGGCAATTCGACTCGGCCAGAGCGCCCTTCTTTAGGGCGCCTGCCAATACCAAGTATATTCCTTACCCAGTGGCGTATCTTTTGACATTAGAATTAAATACTATCAGGAAAGAATTTACTTTAGCTCGCTGTTCAGCTTTGCCCTCTGCAGTAAAAAGGTCAAGGTAAAGGTCCCCTGTGCAAGCACCGGGTCATTCCTGACCCATGGGGTGATATCACATCTTGACGTATTCTAGGCAGACTTTGTTTATGGGGTGGTTTGCCAGTGCCTTCCCCAGCCATCTTCCCTTTACCCCCAGCAAGCTGGGCACTCATTTTACCGACCTCGGAAGGATGGAAGGCTGAGTCAACCTTGAGCTGGCTACCTGAAACCAACGTCCATTGGGATCAAACTCAGGTTGTGAGCAGAGCTTGGACTGCAGTACTGCCGCTTACCACTCTGTGCCACGGGGCTCCTGCCCTCTGCAGTACTGGAAGGGAAATTTTAAAAGATTCCCTGTAGTAATGGAAAACCGGAAACAATGGAACATGCCCTTCTTAGGTGCGGTTATTATAATGAGGACCGGGTGAAGATTCTAGGCCCTCTTTTGAGAAAGAGTATTGGTTATCCTGAAGCCAATAGAGTGACTATCCTCCTTAAGAACAAATTTCCACAGGTAACAAAGCTGGTGGCCAAGTTTTGTAAAATTGTATATAATTTTCGGAAATTTAAACAGAAATAAAAAGGTGTTTGCTGTTAATGGTCGTATAAATGTATACTCTTTATTAGTTTGTAATCATTTTAAAAATATTAACATTTTGTATAGCGTTTTAACCAAAATGTATTGGTTTTATATAGGATTGCCAACCTCCTGGTGCCAGCTGGAGGTCTCCTGCTATTACAACTGATCTCCAGCCAATAGAGATCAGTTCACCTGGAGAAAATGGCCTCTTTGGCAATTGGACTCTATGGCATTGAAGTCCCTCCCCTCCCCAAACCCTGCCCTCCTCAGGCTCCGTCCCAAAAACCTTTTGCTGGTGGCGAAGAGGGACCTGGCAACCCTAGGTTTATACTATTGCAATGGGTAAGGCAATGTAATTTTCTAAAATTATATTTTTGGTCTAACTACCATAAACATAAATTGAGACACTAAGAGAGAATCAAATGTAGGATGAGGTGCCTGAACATGGACTCAGAGAAAATGGTTTCAGCATGGTGGATATGAGGGCGATCTGGCTGCGACATCTGTCACCCCATTGATGGCCAGGGTTGATTCGGCTGATCTGGCTGGCTAGGCGGGTGTCCTCTAACTCCCTCACCGCTCCATGTGCATCCCTCCCGAAGCTGTGCTCGGTGTAAGAGGACGACTATCCCAGATAGAAGGAGTGTACCATTCTTCAGTCAAGGGTTTCAGCATGGAGAGTATTAATCAATAGGAAATGTCCAGGGGAGAACAGGGGGATTATAAATCAGCTTTGCTCACCTTTCAAAGGTACCTGGGCATTGGCTACAATTGTTGAAGCCTAATTCTGTCCACCAGTCTTCTTGGCTAAATCATGGCAAATCTCTAAGAATGCAAACCATTTAGGGCTTTATTGGTTGAAGCCAGTATTTGGGAATGCTAGATTTTCATGTTTGATTTATCTGTGTCATTGATTTTAATTAGAGACTTTGGCTACAATCCAGAGCCTCATGAGTGCAGGAGCTTCCAGGGCTGGATGGCATTCACCCAAGAATTCTTGAAAAACTCCGATGTGAGATTGTTGATCTTTTCAGTAAAATATGTAACTTATCTCAAAAAGCAGCCTCATTACCAGAGGACTGGAAAGTAGCCAAAGCAATACCAATCTTTTAAACAGAATTCACAGGAGAGCCTGGAAATTACAAACCTGTCAGCCTGACTTTTGTCCTGGATAAGTTGGTGGAAAGCATTAGTAAGACTAGAATGGAAAAAACTTGCAGAAGAATGAGTCTTACTTGGGAAAAATCAGCATGACTTCTGGAAGGGGAGTTCATATCACACCAACATTTTAGAATTCCCTGAGAATACCAACAAGAAGTTGATAAGGGGTTATGTAGTTGGCATTATAATTTGGATTTTAAAAAAGGTTTTCTCCATGGCAGATCAACTATCCACAAAGAAAGATTTGTGCTAATATGGAACAAATTCTCTCAAATGTATGGTGTCCCATTCCACAACAATAGCCCACCACATGGTAACAACTTCCACATTGAAGGATTTATAGTAGATTCCACACACTACAAACTGATTGCTCAGTCATGGCTTTTATGGTGTTATGTTACACTCCAAAGAGGTTGAGCTGGAAAAAGTTAAAATTATAAATATATAATTTTTAATAAGGTGCACATGTAGATTAAAAGCATAAAACTCCTAGGCAAAAACTTACACATTCAGTATATACAAACATAAACAATTGCGATGTACAATCTTTCTTTGACCAATATGAGATCCAAAAAGGACCAGACGCGTTTCGGCCTGGATAGGCCTTCCTCAGTAGTCAGTATAAAATTATAATTTATCAAACATCCTAATATTGTAATCATAACATAATGGGCAGTAAGAAATATCTAAAAGCCCTTCTAGTACAGTAAAGCTCCCTGCAAATTTCTTTATTTCTTATACGTTAAAACCTGGCTTCACTGACTCACCTTCTGGTGTATGCTGCTGGGTTCTTAAGGATGTGGATGCATCAAGCAGTGTATTAGGTCAAATGTATGGTGTCCCATTCCACAACAATAGCCCCCCACATGGTAACAACTTCCACACTGAAGGATTTATAGTAGATTCCACACACTACAAACGGATTGCTCAGTCATGGCTTTTATGGTGTTATGTTACACTCCACCGATATTAAAAAGAAAAGATTTTGAAATATGAATACACAAATCACAGTTTACAAACAGGTCTGATATAAAAAATGTTAAATTTACATATCTCAGTATTGCGTACTTTGACTGGCAGCAACTCTATTATCTATTATCTAAAACATTTTAACTGGATAAGTTAAAAGTGAGCTTGGGACCATCAGCATGCAAAGCTCTACCACCAAGCAATGCTTCCTTAAAGGGCAGAGAGGCTTCTCCAATATGATATGTCCTTTCTCTTTCTGTTCTGCTACCCATCTTCTACTCACAGTGTTCCAGTTTGGACACAGAAGTCTGTTACTTAAATTAGACTGCCAATCTTGGGCTCCTTCCAGAATTTTTTTTAATTTAAAATTTTATTATTACATTAAAAAACCACAAAATTCCAAAAGCTCCATACATCATTTCAAACAGTAAACCCATACTACATTTCAGAACAATAAACCAATACAACATTTCAAAACCAATGAACACTTTACATATCCTCATCTCCACATTCTGTAGTGCTACCCATGTTCTACTCACAGTGTTCCAGTTTGAACACAGAAGTCTGTTACTTGGATTAGACTGCCAATCTTGGGCTCCTTCCAGAATGTCTGACTCTTCCTTATGACGTTAAGTGCTGTAACACATTGATTCCCTGTCAGTTCTCACTTTTCTTATCTGTCTCATAAACATAAAGGCAGCATTGTTCAAATGTGTTAAATTACCTAGAAGGTATTTGAAATGTACACAGTTCCCCCCCCCCTATTTTAATGTCTTTACATGGCTAGGGAGATCAGTATTCAATTTCATTTCTTAAAATGCAGTCAAGCCTTAACATATTATTTCATTACCTCAGCCAGCCTGTATTTCACAATCCAACTGTCACTCTATACTCGTGTCATTTGGAGAAATCTATGGGGGGGGGGCACAGCAAAAAGTGTGCACGTATGTCATCAGAGTGACAGTAGGAAGGCTTATAGACAATATACTACCATAAAGGTGCCTGCAGCTTCCCAGATAAAAGTTTTAAATAGACATCAACCTAAATGGTCAAAATTTCTTTGGTGGGTTTTCAGAGTATGAAATTTTGTTACCGCTGACTGACTCTGCATGAGCTTTCACACATGCCAAATAATGCACTTTCAATCCACTTTCTATTCACTTTGCAACTGGATTTTACTGTGTGAAATGGCAAAATCTACTTGCAAGCAGTAGTGCATTGAAAGTGGGTTGAAAGTGCAGTATTCAGCATGTGTGAAAGTTCCCTGGGTGTTTTTGGAGAACAGAAGAGATTTCATATGGTCAGGCTCTGTTTTCCAGTGATGTTGAGTGAGGATAACTGCATCTGAAGTACTGGGAAAAGTTGTAAGTTCCTGACAGTGAGTCATGAGCAATTAGAAAAACCTAATGAAAGAACTCAACATGGATGCCTCAAGGCATCTACTTTCAAGTGCAACAATGAAGGGCTGAGATCAGAAGGCCCTACGAAGAGGAAACATATATCATTTTTTGACTTTGTATAGAACTTTTCTGAAGTGGGCAACTATGGCACATGCCTCTGAGAAGGGAAGAGTGTGGAGAAGGGAAGAGTGTGCCCGAAAGCGATGGTCAAGCAACTAATGGCTATGACAACTATGTAATAAATGGGACGTTCAAATGTAAAGTCAAATTGTTAGGTAAAATACAGTAATGTTTATTTGTTAATTTTATACATTGAAATGTCATCTCTTCAAAGAGCCTGCTTAAGGAGCCTCATAAAGTAAAATGTAATCAAATAACAAAACTGCGTAAAAACCAGTACAATTAACAAATCACTAAAACTCAGCCAAAGCATAAAAACAGCACAAAACATAGTAGCCTGAGAGGATCCTCATAAAAATAGTGCTTAGGCTAAAAGCAGACTGGAAAAGGATGTGAAAAGATCAATCCCCTTCATTAAAAGCCTAAGTAAAAAAATGTTTTGGCCTGGCACATAAAAAAAAAGTAGGGAAGACGCCAATAAAGCCACAAAGGGAAGGCCAATCCAAAGCCAAGGTGCCACCACTGAAAAAGTCATCTCTGGTTGCCATCCACCTCATGTCTGCATATGGGGGCACAGAGAGCAGGGTTTGTGAGGAGGATCTTAACTGGTAGGCTGGAACAATATACATGGTAATCTAGAAAGCTAAACGTACTTGTGTATAAAAATGAGAAAGAGGTGTAAAATTAAAAGACTTCCAAGACCAGATGTGATACTGGCTGAGCAGTTGAGAATGAATGAATAAAAATGGCATCCTGGAATGGAACATGGCAGAACATGTTTTTTTTTTAATCCCACGGCAACTTTATACAATTCTATTGTTTGTCCTCAACTTCTGACATGTTTAAAAACTAAAACAAATACATTCCATACTCTTGGTATGACAACTGCGGCCTCATAAATGGAATTATAATAAAGCAACATGAGCACTTAGGCGCAATAACGCTAGTTGAGTCGTGTTGATTCATGAGCTTGTCATCAACACATACAAAAAAACTTCAGGGGCTGTAAATCATCTTATGCTACTTATAAATAAGTTTTGAAATGAAAGCATTTCAAGAAGCCCCTCTACTCTCCCCCCACCCCGAAAAGCCCTGATAAATCAAAGTTACAGAAAGATATAGGAGTATGGAAGTTGATTGCAGGAGCAGAACAGAAAGCAGCAGTCGCCATAACATTAGAATGGCATCTACTTCTCAAGACAAATGGCTAATGAAAACAAAAGAATGGTAGCTATTCTGTGGCCTCAAACCCATCCATCATAGTTAAGGTAATAAGAGTTGGATGGCAGGGGGCCATGTTTTGAAAAGGGAAAGTGAAAAGTTAGACTATTGACTAGAATGGCTAAGAATCCATATTGGGATGTTAATAACTTGCCCACACATTCAGTTATCCCTTGAAGATAACTATTTTTTTTCTTAGCTCCCTTCAGTATCAGATTGGTTCATATGAGTGATGAGCTAATCTCCGGCTACAGCAGGCTGAAAACATGAAAGAATCCTTGGTATGGATATCCTTGGTATGGATAGGCTCTTGTTTTGGCTGGGATCCATCTCAGAGAGATGGGCTAATTGGATTCACATTTGCTTAAAAATAAGCCCCACTGAGTTCAGTGGAGTTTACTGCTAAGTAAGTGTGCATAGGTTGGCAACCTTAGTGGTTCACAAACCTAGTGCTACTGATATATGATCGTGACCAAGAAACCCAACAATTCTTGTTGAGTAGTTATTTTTATGGATTGTGCCTCTATCCACTACAGTGAGCTTAGGTAAAGAGACGGTGAGCTTAGGTAAAGAGACATAAAAGTTACATAAAATCAGAGTAAAATATCATTTATCAGGAGTAAGAAAAATCACAGTCAAGGTCATTTCTGGGGAATGAATGGCTCACACCTCAAGGCACAAACTCATTCTAGATCTTCACATTAATCCCCAGGAAATGCCATCTCATCTTTAATGCTTAAATAAAATGAAAGCAAGTTTGGCTACCCAATATTGCTGACACGTAACCAGCTTTGGCTTTGTCAAGATGCAGGTGACTTGGTATTAAGTCCAAGCTGGCACAACATGTTTGGACTGGATGACTAAATTACCACCATGAACCAAATAATGGTAGGAAACTCTTTATGTTTGGTAGGGGAGAACAAAATATATTTCTGGCAAAGGCAGTCTAATTCAGAGCTGTTCCTTCAGGGGTATGACCAACCTTTTTGATAGCTGATGCTGCCATGTTTCCAGTCGGGGCTACAAAGGCATCAGTGATGGGTAGGGTTGCCAGGTCCCTCTTCGCAACCAGTGGGAGATTTTGGGGGTGGAGCCTAAAGAGGGCGGGGTTTGGGGAGGGGAGGGACTTCAATGCCATAGAGTTCAATTGCCAAAGTGGCCATTTTTCAGGTGATCTGATCTCTATCGGCTGGAGATCAGTTGAATTAGCAGGAGATCTCCTGCTACTACCTGGCAGTTGGCAACCCTAGTGATGGGGGGGGGGAGTATGGTTTGTCTCATAACCAACAGAAACACTGGCAAGATCAAAGAGGGCAAGCTCTATAGTGAGGTGACTAGTGGTGGCATTGGGGGTGGCAACCTGTTGCCTGCTGCCAGCCAGCCTGCCACTGCCCTATTGCCTACCATCCAACCCTACCCAGAAATGGGAGGAAACAATCCTTAATTCCTCATTTCCCGACCCCACAGTCTTTTTAAAAGCAGATCGACAAGCTGTACATACAAGTTCTGACTTCTTGTGAGATTCCTTCATTTTGGGTGAGCTACGCTATAACTTCTAGTATTTTGTTGCCACAGCAATTGAAGTGCTGGCCAAACTATCCCACAATTTTCCCTAAAACTAAACTGTCATTCTGATAATGGAAGCAGTCATGACACAGATTGTGCACGTATTCACACACATGCTGGGGTTTTTTAAACAAATATTCTGGATGGGAGTAATTAGATTTAAATTAGATTAATCTGAGCTGGGATAGATTTCCATTGGGAATGCAATTGAAACAGGTTCTTTATGTGGCCAAAAGCACACTGATCAGTCTTGGAGTGGCTGTAATTAACAATCTGATGGCTAGATACTAGGTGAGGCATAACCTGTTTTGCTCTAAGTAAAGTGATGAGATTAAGTGTAATCCTACTCTTCTGGATCTCTTGCCACTTGAGAGCCAACGTGGTGTAGTGGTTAAGAGCGGTGGTTTGGAGCGGTGGACTCTAATCTGGAGAACTGGGTTTGATTCCCTACTACTCCACATGAGCAGCAGACGCTAATCTGGTGAACCAGGTTCGTTTCCCCACTCCTACACATGAAACCGGCTGGGTGACCTTGGGCTAGTCACAGCTCTATTAGAGCTCTCTCAGCCCCACATACCTCACAGGGTGTCTGTTGTGAGGAAGGGAAGGGAAGGTGGTTGTAAGCCGGTTTGATTTTCCCTTAAGTGGTAGAGAAAGTCAGCATATAAAAAACAACTCTTCTTCTTCTTGTGGTAATAGCCAGAAACCAAAGACTTGTGCAACTGACCTGTATGTTGAAATCAATGTGTGCTGAGGGGGAATGAGCACAAGTGTGCTGGCTCCTCCCCTCGCTAATGCACTATTGTCCACTTGTGAGCATGCAATCTACAGGTGCGGGAAGGATGATTGAAGATGCTTCTTCTTTCTGATTCCCAATCACAGGGAGGGAACCTACACATGGACATTTTCTACACATGTAGACTCTTTGCTCATGAGCAGGCAATTATGAGTAGGGAAGGGAGTGGCTGTGGCTGTGGCTGTGGCTCATTGGTACAGCATCTGCACTGGCATGCAGAAAGTCCCAGGTTCAATCCTCAGCATCTCCAGTTAAAAAGACCAGGTAGTAGGTGATATGAAAGACCTCTGCCTGAATCCCCAGAAAGCAGCTGCCAGTCTGATTAGACAATACTGACCTTGATGGAGCAAGGGTCTGATTCAGTATAAAATAACTTCATATGTTTATGTGGTAGCACCAGCGTCCTCAGGTCCACACATTAATTTTGACATGCATAGTGCTGTATGTAGAAGGTTAATGAGAAAAGATGCCAGTTCCAATTCCAAGAAATTGGGGTGGGGGGAGAAATATGAAAAAAGGGAGGCTTGTTGGAAATATTATACCACCTTAAATGCAAACTATAGACATTTCCCATGCTTCAGCAGAAACCCTGATAGGCTAAAAAAAATACACAATACTAAGCCCACATGGATCAAATTGCTTCCACATGTCCCTTCCAAGAGAAAAGAATACCCTGAAGGAGAAACAGTGGATATTTCAACCAGGGTTTTTTTTTTAATCACAGACGGGAAAGCATTTATGCAAGCAGCCATCTGTATGAAAGTGAGCAGATCCACATTAGTCTGAACATGTAAAGTGGCTCCTAAACAGGTGCCAAATAGGGCTGTTGATTCGGTTCCAGCCGAACTGGAAAACAGCCGAATTTCACCCCATCCGGTGGTTTTCAGTTCGGATGGAGCCGAACCACAAAAAGGCGGGAAATTGTGGTCCCAAGTTCAGGACCGCGGAAAGAATTCGGCAGGTTCGGGGGACCCTTCGCCTTCCCTCCCCCCCAATCTCCGCGGAGCAGTTCAAAGACACCCCCCCGCTCCCCTTCCCGGGGCTCCCGGGAAAGCGGGGGGGGCTTTGAACTGCTCCGCGCTGCCAGTGAGCAGTTCAAAGAGCCAGCCGCCCGCTTTCCTGGGAGCCCCAGGAAGGGGGGCGGGTTATTCGGCCGATTTTTTCCCCCAAACACAAATATTGCACCGGATTCCATGGAACAAAAGCGGGGGAGTTCGGACTTCGGCATTTCCTGGATCAAAACGGGCCGGATTTTGCCGGATCTGAATTGTACAGAATTTTTTTTCAACAGCCCTAGTGCCAAAGTAGAACAGATTGTGCAATCAGCATGGCTGGCTTCCCGTCTTTACTGCAGGGGTGTCCCAGGGCTTTGTGTCCAATATTCCTCCTGATACTGTACGGTATAGTCCTGGCCATTTGGATTGTCTCTCCAAAGCTACCTTTTAAGATCATACAAAGAGGTTGATGCCCTTTAATTGCAATTGATTTCAGTCTGTGGCAAATCGAAGAATGGTTCATCATACTTAAGGCTTAGAAGGGCCTGAAAGAATTTTCCCACAGTGAACTCATTTGGTAGAGGTGTAAATTATACCATGTACCGTGCAGTATTACTGGAAACATGAAAGGGTTTCATGTGGTGTGGAGAAGAAGGATATTGGAGGAAGGTCAAGGGGAAAAATGATGAAAGAGTAGCTGCTCAAAGTCTGCCAAGAGAAACACAAACGTTTAAAAAATGTTGAGCTGAAAAGGGAAAAACTACTAAAACATCTGATTTGGTGCTCCTAAGTTTATTTCTCAGTTGGGATCTCATTAATTCAGCTGATTTGCTTTTTACAGCTCATGCTCTGGCCATGAGATCAGATTTGACAAGGAAGCTCAAGATTAAAATGATTAAAGATGCTGTGTCGTTCCTTGTAATATGTCAAGAATAGTAATTATATATTACATACATTGAATAAGAAGATGGCAGGATGATACCCACTAAGTTTCTAGTTATGTATTGGCTGCCCTGTTGCATCAAGTAATCCAGAGACTGAACTTCCCTCATACATATTCATGATCCTCATGCTCAGGGTAGTCAATTTTCTGTGACTACAGCTGGTGCTTGCTCCTAGCAAATAAATGCCCACCATTGCTCTATCTTCCTTAAGAATGTTTGTAGTTACACTGGCCTTGGCAAATGAGTCAGCAGACCATCATTCATCACTAATGTGAGCAAGGTTGCCATCAAATGTAAGATATTTGGGGCTCACACTTGTTCCAAGTTAACAAAAACAGTAACTATTTCTGAAGCCATATTGCATAACTAATAATGCATTGCCAATGGCCAATTGTTATTCACAGAGACAAGGGGAAGTTATCAACAGCCTTTCCAGGTTACTGAGAACAGGTAGCCATGGGTTCAGTGAGTATATAATTCTACTATTTCCTGAACAACTAGGGTTGCCAAGAGCCCCCTGGAGGCAGAAGATCTGTCCCCAGTGGGCCTTGCCCACCAGCACTCAAACAGTTGGTGGGATAATGGGGGGGAAATTAAAATGGCCTCCAATGACATGCCAAAAACCTCTATGGTTATACCATAGAGTTTCTGAAAATTCCTAGAGAGGTGGGGTGTCACTTCCTGTTTTTCCCAGAAGTGATGTCACACTATTGCTGACAGCTAGCCCAATGTCCCCACCCACCTGGTCTCCCTTACGATCAATGGAGCAGGCTTTGGGGTTGTGTACTTTCTTTCCCTCCCCTCTCTGTCTACTGAATTCTAAAACCCCTTCCCTTCAGCTTTATAGAAATGCAAAATGAATGGGACCTAGAAGGTGGGGTCAGCAGTGCTAGTGTCTTCTGGCCCTGTATGACTCTTGACAGCTCATACCCCACCCCCCAAAAATATATCTTGTTGGTCTCTAAGGTGCTACTGGACTTGAATTTAGCTGTTCTACTGCAGACCAACGTGCCTACCCTCTGAAACTATTGTAATGTTTCATAACATGTGTTTCCTTCGGGGAGGGGGAGCAACTGTAAAGCTAACCTGCTCTATAAATCAGTTTCATTGGTTGCTGACATTGAAAGTATCATATGGAGAAGAGGGTACATAATCTCATTTCTGAAATACTTTTTTTGCTGTCACTGTAAACCTCTTTGAGAAAGAAAAATAAACTCTTTGCTTCCATTCACAATGGATAAGTTTAAAAATTCTGGTAGAGTTTACAAGTGCAGACTTCATCTGAGTCCCTGAGAGAAGGCAAGTCAAATCCAGTTTATATTTCACAGTGGAAATTAAGGGCTGTGCCTCCCTCAACAAAGATGAGAAACAAGGAGACAATGCCAACAAGAAGGTAATCGCCAATTATCCCAGGGGGGGGGAATGCTAACAGAAGATGACCATAATGACCACTAGGGCTGTTGAAAAAAAAATTCGGTAAAGTTCGGCTTCAGCAAAATTCAGCCCTTTTAAATTCAGGCTGTGCCGAAGTCCGAACTCCCCCGCTTCAGATCCGTGAAATTCGGCATGAAATCTGGAGTTCGGGGGAAAATTCGGGGGCCCTCGCTCGCCTTCAGGGAAGCCCCCTGAAGGCGCGCGGGGGGAAAACAGATCTGGGCCTCCCAGCTAGAAGGCGCAGATCTGTTTAAAGGGGCCCCCGCGCGCCTTCAGGGAAGCCCCCTGAAGGTGTGGGGGGGAAAACAGATCTGCGCCTCCCAGCTGGGAGGCGCAGATCTGTTTAAAGGGCCCAAATTTGCCAAATTTATTCACGAACACCCCGAACTCGCCAAATTCGGCTCCCCATTTTCTCGCCTTTTTTGAGTTCGGTTCAATCCGAACCAAAAAACCGCCGAATCGGGGAAAATTCAGCTGTTTTCGGTTCAGGACGAACCGAATTGACAGCCCTAATGACCACACAGATACCAAAAGAAAGAAGTGAAGGAGCTGAAAGAATGAATAAAAACTGACATCTCACCATCCCCATAACTTGTATAACCCATGAAAGAAAGGAAATGAAAGGCTGAGTACAGAGGGGAGATGGAGAAGCTGAGGCACAACATGGAAAAATAAGCTACACAAAAGTGATAAGAAGCTTGAGGAGTTTGAGTGACAGCCCAGCTCACATCAGATCATGACAGGCAAAAAGGAGTCAATTGAAGCATGACCCTTAGTTGGTTACACTTCATCAGATGCTGAAACGGCCTCTGGCTCATGCAAGTTCATGTGGATTGTCTTTAAGGTGCCAAAGGATTCCTCTGTTTGTTTGCATTGGCTGTAACAGACTAGTGGTGCAAGCCTCTGGGAGTTAATTCAGAAATAAGTTTAATTATGCAAGAGATAACCCAGGCATGACGACGGCGACGATGAAGAAGAGTTGGTTTTTATATGCCAACTTTCTCTACCACTTAAGGGAGACTCAAACCGGCTTATAATCACCTTCCCTTCCCCTCCCGACAACAGACACCCTGTGAGGCAGGTGGGGCTGAGAGAGCTCTAACAGCGCTGTGACTAGCCCAAGGTCACCCAGCTGGCTTCATGTGTAGGAGTGGGGAAACAAATCCAGTTTACCAGATTAGCCTCCACCACTCATGTGGAGGAGTGGGGAATCAAACCTGGTACTCCAGATCAGACTCCACCACTCCAAACCACTGCTCTTCCACTACGCCATGCTGGCTCCCAAAGAACTACTGAGAAGATGTAAAGCTACTTAGCGGAGCATTCAAGGCAACATCAGATGGTACCAGTGAGACAATCAAGGGGCTCAACTTCTGTATGAACCAGGAGTTTGAGTAAAGTAAGTTTGGTGGGTCGTTTTGAAGATTGTCACATCCATGGGAGGGAAAATACACTTGAATGAAGCACTCTGTATTTTTAGACCAAGGAAAGTAGTATATTTTAAAATAACCTTTCATTGGATTTGTTTATTGTCTTTGCTTTTTTTAAAATTCCTGTGAGCCAGCCAGCTCCAATCTTTCAAGTAGTGACCAGCCTGAAGAAAAGAAGCCACGAGGTGAGCAAGTTTAAAACCTTTTCTTGCCTCCTCCTGGTTGGCCACTGTGTGAACAGACTGCTGGACTTGATGGGCCTTGGTCTGATCCAGCAGGGCCTTTCTTATGTTCTTATGTTCCCCCCCCCTTTTAAATGCACAATTAAAGAATTTGTGAGTGAATGTTTTATCTTGTTGCATTACAGGGAAGAGTCATATTTTAGACTGGGCATTCTCCCTCTTGCTACATATAAAGCTCTTTCCTGTGTTAGTTCCTTGAGCAGGAGGCTCAAGATCCTGTAAAGTGTTTGGTTTTCCTTTGTAGACTAGCCATAGGTATTAACACTTGGCCGGTGATAGATGTGCCCAGCTCATAGGCGATTGTAACAGTAATTCCTTGTTTACTGTATAAACATCATAAATCTGAGCCAACAGCTTTCCTTTTTGACAGAAGGAGAAGCGGTTTGGGAATTTTACACAGGCAGAGAGCAAATTAGTGGCAAACCTAAAGAAGGAAAGTGGAGTTTTGATTTCCCCCCTCACCATAACAATTTGGTCATTTCTACTTGTAGATGATTGAACAAATCTATTGAGGAAAGGAAGGAATTGGTGCAAATTTCATAGTATTTCCTAAAACTAAATTAGCCCAGCAATTGGTCTCTAACATTCTTTCCTGATCAGTCACATGTTCCACAATCTGTATTACTAATCCATTTTTTGTGTGTGTGTGAACATTGTTTATATAGGATTTTTATGCACTCTAACTAAATGCTGGTCTTTTGTGACAATGTGCCGGGACAGAAATATTTATACCTACCAAAAGACTTTGGTTTCTTTATATAAGAACATAAGAAGTGCACTGATGAATCAGACCGTCTAGTCCAGCATCTTGGTTCACACAGTGGCCAACCAGTAGTCCTGGAGGGCCAACAGAGGATAGAAGCCAAGACCTTCCCCTGATGCTGCCTCCTAGCATTGGTATTCAGAAGGTTGCTGCCTCTGTATATGGAGGTTCCCTTTAGTCACCATGGCTAGTAGTCATTCCATGAATCTAACTCACTTCTAAAGTCATCTATGCTCAAGGCCACCACTATCACTGGCAGCAAACTCCATGATTTAATTACTCATTGTGTTAAGAAGTATTTCATTTTGTCTGGTCTTGAGGCTACTACTTAAATTATTGAGACTATTGCCTAAACAGTCTTTCTTCATAGGAAAATACTCCAACCCCTTAGTCATCTCTGTAGTGCTCTTCTGCACCTTTTCCAGGTCTGTAATATCCTTTTACAGTGATATACAGTGACCAAAACTGTACAAAATATTCCAAATGAGGCACCATAGCACCACTCTGAATCAGGCAATGGGAAATGAGGGCAACCATAAAATGATATTTGATTGAAAGAAAAAATAAGGAATCCAGACACAGCCTATGCGGACCATAACATGAGACTCTACTGCTCTGGGGCCATAAGACACCTTCACCTTTTCCCCTCATATTCCTTTTACTGCAATGAAACTGTGCATACAGTTAACTCTGAAGAAGGTTTTTGGCTCCTGAGATTCAACAGCTACAGAAAAAACTATCCTGGTGTTACTGCCAAATGCTGACTCACCCAGAGTGCCACTTTCATTCATTACAAAGGATGGTCCTGGGAGTCAATAGAACCGTGATATACTTCTTTAAAGAGAAGCACTGAGGGGGAAAGTGCGGCAACCATGCTCTGATGACGCATGTTTAAGTCTGTATCTCTTGACTTTCAGCTTTATCTCTGAGTTCTGAGTTGTCAGTTCCATTAATCTTTCCTTAACAAACAAGCTAGTAGATTGCATTTCCATCCATAACTTGCATACTTAAAGCACCTTAAACTAGAATGTGGAAAATTCTATACAGAGAGAAAGATCAGCCTAAAAAAAAGAAAATAAACTGATATCAAGCTCTCAGTTGCACAATCACTATGCAAAGTTTGTGCAATCTGAAAGCATACACACACCCTGCGCAACCAGGATTAACAGACTGTTAGCTCTCCGGAGATTACCATTGGCTGACATCAGCCACTTGCATGCTCTTAGATATAAGCTATACCAGGTCACTCAACTTCACTGTTTGCATAGTTTCCCCATAGCATCCTGTCTCTGCCAAAGTGATATTCTGGAAGATGATTCCCAGAGCATCAGTGATACAATCAGTGACTCAAAGATGGTATTCTCTAAGCTGCTGTTAATAGAAGAAGGCATATTACCCCTGAACGGTTTATTTTTCAGGCATTAAAGAGTTAATCCTGGGGTGCAAAGGAAGAGTGTGGGGGATACACCTAATTTAACCATAATGGTTAAGGAGTATTTAGGGGCAGGGGCTTAGACAATACCTCACCCAAAGACTACTGGTCAGAAGCAATCAGACCATAATTAGCAGTCTCCAGTAACCATTAACTCCCTGGCTGTTATTACCATAACCACTTCATCCAAAATTAACTAGACATCATTAGAAATTCTATCACCTCAATTAGAATTCATACCTGTATTTGGAACCAGCCACTAGCAAGCCCGCTTTCCCTGAAGTTTGAAATTGCCCTTCCTTTCTAGGTCCAACCCAATTCATGCACATCTGGCCATTGCCTCTTCTGCCTTTGCTTCCAAGCTCTTTCTGGGTCCTGCCTGCTTGCCCTATAATTGGGGACAGAATCTTTGGCCAATTATTCACTCAAAAATGTAATGCTCTCTTGTGCCGGAGCAAAAAAAAACCTAACTTAAAAGGTTATTAATTGATGCAAATCAAATCCATTAAGCCGGATGTACCTTGGGTTATTCTTGAAACAAAACCTGCAGTATTTGACAGCTGCTGTTTCATATTCAGCCCTCCCCCTTCCGACATGTTGAGGCCCGCCCCCACCTCCGTCACAACTCCGTCACACCTCCGTCACAACTCCGCCCATCGGGTTCCGTAGAGGGGAGGCATCTGAAGGAGAGGGGGAAGGAGAGGTGGGGGTTAATGGCTGATGCCCCAACAGCCCAGGGTCGAGGAAGGGTGCTTCGCAATGGGCACTCAATGTCATCTCTTTCTCACATGCGCTCACTCGGCCCAAGAAGGGCAAGGTGTATGGGGAGTTTTGCCTTGGATTTGCCTCAAAGCAAAAATTACACCATGTAAGACCTTTACACATCTTTAAGTGAATGCAAGTGAGTCAAAGATATGGTTTGCCAGGTCCCTCTTTACCACCGGTGGAAGGTTTTTGGGGTGGAGCCTGAGGAATGTGGGGTTTGGAGAGGGGAGGGACTTCAATGTCATAGAGTCCAATTGCCAAAGGGGCCATTTTCTCCAGGCGAATTGATCTCTATTGGCTATAAACCAGTAGTAATAGCAGGAGATCTCCAGCTAGTACCTGGAGGTTGGCAACCCTAGTCAAAGGAGGAGCTTGCCACCATGATGTCAGCCCTCTACCACCATCTACATGCATGCAGTCTCCCTGGAATATTGTCTGGAAAGGTCTGGTTGGGCATCCTTATGCAAATCCTGCAAGACAGCTGCTTTTTTTCTCAAAACAGATAATTTGTATCAATTCTGCTCCACCACAATGAATATTAGGGTTACAGAACCATAATATTTAAATCAGCCCTCAGATTAGACCTAGAAATAACACCACCTGCCCAACTGGTGTCACTGTGACCCCATGTCTACAGAGACCTGCATTTCTAAGCCACTACTCTCCTTTCTAAATACCACCTTATAAGGTTACAGACATCTGTACCCTGTCTGATTGTTCTCGTTCCACCAAGTCTGGTTTATCACGATAGGATTAGTAGCAAACAGTTACACTCTGACCTTTTGCTGAGGAAGAGTTCAGAAATGTGTTATCAGCCCACGTGCAGCTTTCTGCTGCTGATGTTGCTTCCTATGCTGGTTTAACACAGAAAAAAAACAATGTTTGTAGTAGAGGGAAAGAAGCACAGAGAAGCTCCTGGATATGTCCTCCAAGGTTTCTTTTGTGCTAGTAAAAATAGCATGTGGTGTTCTGAAAGGAGCTGATCATGTGGCTTGAGTTATCCAGGGTCCTCTCAATTAGCTCTTGGGAATCAATACATGGGCTTCTGGCAACCTGAGATCTCTTTTGCTTTCAGGCAATGGAAACACTTTTATAATGTGGTTGCTCAGGAGCCAAATAATTCAAAAGTTTGCACTGTCATGTGCATCGGTTTCCGACGATGATTTCCCATATCTGTGAGATGATTTGGTACTCCCTTCTTACAATGGGCCCAAAGCAAAAATGTATGGACAAAATGCCACGGTGAATATATATATATATATATATATATATATATATATATATATGATAGCAAATATTCAAATGCTACCATACAAATACTGTCAATTAAATGTCATAAATGCCCAAAACAGATACATTTTTTCTCACTTTTCAGACATACACCCTTGTGGCTTCTGACAATCAAGTTTAGGTGACGGCTGATGTTCACTGGTGTATATTTGTGTTTGCATTTGTCTGGGATTGTCAAATTCACATTTGAATGTTACCATTAATCATACTTCACACATTTGCAGTGTGCAACAGAGATAGATGGGTACTCTGTAGGATTAACCAAGCTAATAAGGTAAGAACTGAGGATGAACATACCAATACAACAATGACATTGAATTCCAATATCCAGCAAATGGTTTCCATGTTTTTCAAAAGAGACCATGTAGCATCATAAAGTAGTCAGTTTATGTCTCTAATTTTAAACACACAGAGATCAGAACCCCTGGATGAAGTGACAGCTAGGGAAGGCAGACTCTATGGCATCACACCCCTTCAGAGCTCCCTCGGCTCCCCAAACTCCATTCTCCCCAGCAACCATCCCAAAATCTTCAGAAATTTCCCAAGCCAGAGTTGGCAACCCTGTGCACAGTCTAAAGGAACTGATTGTATGTACAACCCAAAGCGATCCACTTCAGACTAGGTTTTGGGGTTGTTTTCAGTATATTTTAGTCCAGATGCTTTTTAGGTGTTATCATGAATTCTAAATAAATTTAATAGCACATTTTGCCATCTTACAATTCATATCATTAAAAATAATTGCACCCTGTGGGTTTAAAAAAAGCATAACCTATACCTACAAGTCTAACTGCAATCTTCCAGCAGGCAAATATGTGCACAAACCAATCTTTTCAATTACACTTTAAAAGGCACAGGAAATTGCTATATGCAAAAAGAAAAAGAAATCTTCGGCTGCTAGATAAATCCCCAAGTGGCAAGCACCTTAGGAGCTGTGAGTGAATTTATCTAAAGAAGGGCTGGGTGTTCAGCGTTAGAGTAATTCAACTATAAAATGAAACATGGGAGAGACTTTTTGTCTCTCTTTCAAGTACACCAAAGAATGCTACAACCAAGCTTTCTACTTCTCCTGTGCTCTCCTGCCTATGTTGCAACATGTGACATTGCCATAGGCAGTGGGGCCGTGTGACAAATGACAGGTCTTATTTTACCCAGGCTTTGGTCTGATCCAGCATGGCTTTTCTTTTGTTCTATGTGAAACAAACCTGGGCATATGTTATTTAAACAGGGAGAAATCTTGGTTGGCTTTGTTGGATAAACAGAAGGTCTTTCCAGTAGAAATACAAAATAGGGTGCTTTTCCCTTGTTATGGAATAATGTAGCCACATCTTTGGCTTTTGAGGGCAGAGGGCAGGGGATCATGGGCAGCAGCATTCTCATTTTAGAAAGAAACCATTACCCAACACAGTAACTTTACAGGGGGAGGACAGGAGTTCTGTTCTCAATATAGTTTAATTACTATGCTTCATTCAGGCTTATTGAACTCTAAACAAAGACATTGGTAGAGGGGGATTCAGAAGTTGGAAATTTTGTTGGTTAAGGGTTGCGAGACTAGAACGAGTGAGTTTGCATTAACCAGGTAAGCAAAAAATTGAACATGCACATTTCTCTCTTTCAGCTTACGCAGATTTTCAGGTATGGTAAGTCACGTAGAGATTCCAATTTCTATCTGCCGAGAGCTGAGTATTTCGTTCGTGAAAGCTGCTCCATATGGTCAACCTTTAGACTGTTGCTAGACTGAATTTTACTCATTAATCTGAAGCTATGTTCAGTACGCACTGGAGTCTGCACTGGAAAGATTACGTGCATATTAATACACTGACATTTCTAATGTACAATCCACAGATCACCTATAGGTGCGCAAATGAGCTACCGCATGCAGGAAACCTGTTTTCCTTGCTCAAGAAGTCCATAAGAGCTTTGCACGAGAGGAATCAAGCTGAGTCCAGATAATCACTTCTATGTGCAGAATTCTGTTCTCTGCATCTTGGTGTGTACAGTAGGGCTGTTGAAAAAAAAATTAGGTAAAATTCGGATTCGGAAGAATTTGGCCCGTTTTGATTCAGGAAATGCTGAAGTCTGAACTCCCCCAATTCGGATCCGTGGAATTCAGCGCCAAGTTCCGAGTTCGGGGGAAAATTCGGCCGAATACAGCCATTAAAAACACATTCGAGCCTTTCCGCGGCTCCGGGGGGGGCATTTTTGGAGGTAGAGGTCCCAAAATCTTAGCGTACCTTGAGGGGACCCTTCTTGCAAGAACCCCCAAGTTTTGTAAAGGTTGGGTCAGGGGGTCCCGAGATATGGGGCCCGGAAGGGGTCTCCCCAAAATCACCCACAGGAATAAAGGCATTAAAAACACATTCACTCCTTTCTGTGGCTCTGGGGGGGGGGCATTTTTGGAGGTAGAGGTCCCAAAATCTCAGTGCACCTTGAGGGGACCCTTCTTGCAAGAACCCCAAAGTTTTGTGAAGATTGGGTCAGGTGGCCCTGAGTTATGGGGCCCGGAAGGGGCCCCCCATCTGCCCATTGGAATAAAGCCATTAAAAGGGATGTACTAAAACGAATAACAAGTCAGTCCATTGTAAGCAATGTGAGAGGCTGCCCAGCCCATTGAAGATAATGGGAGAGGGGAATGTCGGTTGACTTGCATTGACTCCACTGAAATACATTACAGGGGATGTACTAAAACCAATGACAGGCTAGCCCATTCGAAACAACAGGAGCGGCTGCACAGCCCATTGGAAAGAATAGGAACCAGCCAGAGAAAGACTCACTGACCCACAGTTAACTCCACACGAAGTTGGCAACCGGTGAAAACAGTAGAAAGCACAGTCCCACACAGAGGCAATCAAGCCCACCCCCCAGCAGAACAGGTAAACCCACCCCCTTTGGCTTCCCCTCTCTCTCTCTCACACACACACAGAGAGAATCTCCCCCCTCCACATACACACACACAGGAAAAAATTATAGAGAATTATAGAGAAAAGTCCCCAAATGGGTCTTACTGTGGATGTCTTTTTCTCTTCTATCAGGAGCAGAGACTGGGAGTCAGGACTCAGGAGTAATCCAATACGATTCTAGCAGACTCACACACACATACTCTCTGGCACGGGAGATTTTGCCTTGGATTTTCCACTCTCTAGATGCACATTAAGGATTGCCTGTTCCCATTCATTCCAATGGGTGGATGGGGGGGACCCCATAACTCGGGATTAATTGCCTTTTAGTCAGGCCGGGGTAACGGTACGGCCCAACTGCCGAGGCAACCATTACCCTGGCAACCAGGCCAGGGTAATGGTATGGCCCAACTGCCAAGGCAACCACCAGACCACACCCCCGGGCTGGGGTAATGGTACGGCCCAACTCGAATGTGTTTTTAAAGGCTGTAATGGGCAGATGGGTGGGGGGACCCCTTCTGGGCCCCATAATTCGGGACCCCCTGACCCAATCTTTACAAACCTTGGGGGTTCTTGCAAGAAGGGTCCCCTCAAGGTACGCTGAGATTTTGGGACCTCTACCTCCAAACATGCCCCCCCGAGCCGTGGAAAGGCACGAATGTGTTTTTAATGACTTTATGGTTATGCTGCTGATTCGGAGCCCCCGAATTTGCCGAATTTATTCAGCGATTGCCCTGAACTTGCCGAATTCGGCTCATTGTTTTCCCACCTTTTTTGAATTCGGTTCCATCCGAACTAGAAACCGCCGAATTGGGGAAAATTCGGTTGTTTTTCAGTTCAGGATGAACCGAATCGACAGCCCTAGTGTACCGAGTTTGCACATGGAGCTACACGTTTTTCTTTATCTCAGTGGTGATTGGCTGCAGTCCTACCCATAGTAGGTTCTACTCATGTCAGTTGGTTGTAATCATATACAGCCATGGGACTTGTTATATAAAATAGAACACCTGAAATTCCAAGGCATCCATTCACAGAGTACACAGAATTTCATTTATACAGAAGTCTTGCTCTTTATCAAAATCATAGGGTGGGGATGCAGTATGTCATGCCCTGAATATTAGCGCCATTAGCCAATTCCTTTGGGGCAGATAAATGAGCCGCATGCTCTTCAGTCCAGAAGAATAGTGTTTTAATCTGCAGTTTGATTTATTTTCTTCGCTTAGCTCATAGACAGCAACTTCTGTGAGTACAAGTAGCACATATATAATTAAAATAGGAATAAATATGCTTTCAGGAGAGGATGAAGAAAACAAATATGGTTTCATAAAGCAAGATGCAATACCCTCAAGCAAAAAACTAAGCTAAGAAAAAAGCCAGGTTTAAAATTTGGGTGAATAAATAGAACATATTTTCATAAACCTTCTCTATGTTTCACCATTATTAGAATAACTGGTAAATCAAAAGCAAGTGGCTTATTGAAAACTGATCAGATATGGCATTTACATGATTGCTTTTTAATTCCTCAAAGTGTTTTACATTGATTGATTGTCGGCTACCTGAAACCGACTTCCGTCGGGATCGAACTCAGGTCGTGAGCAGAGCCTTGACTGCAGTACTGCAGCCTAGCACTCTGTACCACAGGGCTCTAGGTAAAGGTAAAGGTCCCCTGTGCAAGCACCGGGTCATTCCTGACCCATGGGATGATGTCACATCCCGACGTTTACTAGGCAGACTTTGTTTACGGGGTGGTTTGCCAGTGCCTTCCCCAGTCATCTTCCCCTTACCCCCAGCAAGCTGGGTACTCATTTGACCCACCTCAGAAGGATGGAAGGC
Source organism: Euleptes europaea (assembly GCF_029931775.1). NCBI lineage: Eukaryota > Metazoa > Chordata > Lepidosauria > Squamata > Sphaerodactylidae > Euleptes > Euleptes europaea. Next base: position 28,849,876 of record NC_079320.1, on the reverse strand, counting down.
TGAGTCAAACTTGAGCCAGCTACCTGAAACCAACTTCTGATCAGATTTGGCATTTACATGATTGCTTTTTAATTCCTCAAAGTGTTTTACATTGATTGATTGTCGGCTACCTGAAACCAACTTCTGTCGAGATCAAACTCAGGTTGTGAGCAGAGCTTTTGACTTCAGTACTGCAGTTTACTACTCTGTGCCACGGGGCTCCTAAACTCAAAGTACAAAGAAAAAAAACTTGTTTGCCTGTCAACCAACTCTTCGTTTAAAGCCAGTCTTGGTACCGTAAATAGATGCCTATTAACGAGGTTGAATTGGGTAGGCGGTGAAACGCTGAGAGGTTTGAATTCCTGCAGCAACTCATTTGCAAAATGTAAAATGCTGACTATCAGAAATACTCCATCAGTCAATGATTCTGTATATAATTTTCCAGAATGCATTGTAAGCAGTTAGCGTGAAGCTAGTATGTATTATACAATCACATTTCTTGTACCTCTGTTTTTCGTTTTGTTTTTTCCCCTAATGAATGACTGGGTAGTTCTTACATCACGTTCAGTGACTTGAATCTGTATTATATTGACAGCAGCTAGTAGCTTTTGTATATAACCTTTCAGGCCCCTTCTAGTTCTTTATTCGAATGAGAATCTGGAATTGGAGGCAGGGAACCATGCACACAGGTCTCCTCCAACTGGCCCTTCCCCCTACTTTGTCCCTTGAAAGTTCAGTATCAGAAGGTTCAAAAAATTCAGTGTGCTAAACAAAGATGGAATGACACAGGACACATCCTGGCTCAGCTCTTACACTCATCTCTGATTGAGCCAACGCTAGACAGAGAGGCCAACTAGAACAAGGACTACACTTAAAAAATAAAACTCTGCAGAAGATGTGTGATAATATGATTCCATACTGGACATTTATAGAAAATTGGTGTTTGTCCACTTTAAATATAAACTGTGGAGACTTTCTCTGCTTTTCTCGGTTCTCCAAAGCAATCGTGTTGAATAATGGATATGTATTTCACGTTTGTCTCATATACACCACCAAGAAAGGAGTCACCAGATGGTGCCATTTCCCTGTCTGCCAATGTTCTTTCCCTTCAAACGTGGCAATCAAATCCAGTCTTAAAATCAGCCGTGTTATGTACTAGATCTAATATATGGATTCTGCTAAGGGAAGCTGTGGGATGCAGCACTGCTTTCTCTTGGCTCGGATTTGTTAGTGACATCTTGCTGCACTCAAGCTGCAGTTTCTGCAGAACTATCCACTCTGTAGCCATTCCTTTTCACATATTTGCAGGGGGAGAGTACAAATTCGGGGGAGCCATCTCTCAGCCTACTTTCTCTCTCCTTAAAGAATCTTCAGTCCTGTTGTTTCAAGAAACCACAATGCTTACTCCTTTGCTCACTACATTTTGTTCCTCACATTTGATGTTTGTTTACACTGTTGATTATTGTAATGAGGAACAAGTGGGGGCCCATGAAACTCAGGGGGGACTCCCATCCCCCCATTGCTGAGCCCATTGAGGCCACCCCCCCTTTGGTCCCGATGCCAGCTGAGGTAGCCAATCCTCCCCATCCCAATCTTGGCTGGTGAGCCTGCTCAGGGCTTGCCAGTCAAGGCAGTCACCCCCACACCAGTTCTGATCTCTAGGCGGCTGTCAGCATCCCTGCTGGTCCATAGCAGCTGCCTCAAAGCCAGCAGGGGATGCTAGCAGCTGGCAATGGTAGGTGCATTCTCTGTGCATGTGCTGAGAACATTTTGTTTAGTTTTGGGGAGATTTAACCCTCCCTCCATTTTTTTTAAAGTTTCAGATTTTTCTGAGACCTACAGGGTCTGCTAAGTCTGCAGAAAAACCTGTTGGGGTGAGTGTGCCCCCTATCTGTGGATTTAAGTATCCACAGGCAGGAGGCACACTTATGAATTAGATATATAGATACTTTTGTGATTAATAAAAGATATGCCGAGAATGTTTTGAAAGTTTCCAAGATTTGTGATCAGAAAGCTGAACTGCGGTTGCCTGTAAACACCCTTTAATAAATCACAGCATGTAGATGTACATATAGGTTTCCCCAGTGGTGTACATTGTGGCTCTCTGGGGCTGTTTCAGGTTAGAAATATGGAATGGAGAGAAGCCTTAAATCCCTCCTCAAATAGCATAGTCCCAATCTGAATCCTCCCCCCCCACACACACACACACACACTCAGGCTACTCTAATGTGAACTCAAACCAGAGGGGGGGGGAAAGGGCCACATTCAGACTGATGTGCACAGGGTACACGACTTTCCCTATACGTGGTAACAATTATGAAAAAAGTTTCGAATCTCCAGTCCCTTCTCATCCAATAATGAGTTGGGTACTGAAATTCCGGAGAGTACCTGTGCAGTCCTCTGCAGAATTACTTCACCCTAAGATTAGACAGGCCCTGACCTGGATGGCCCAGGCTAGCCTGATCTCGTCAGATCTCAGAAGCTAAACAGGGTCAGCCCTGGTTAGTATTTGGATGGGAGACCACCAAGGAAGTCCAGGGTTGCTATACAGAGGAAGGCACTGGCAAACCACCTCTGTTAGTCTCTTGCCTTGAAAACCCCATAAGGGGTCGCCATAAATCGGCTGCGACTTGACAGTAGGGCTGTCAATTCGGCTCGGTCCGAACTGAAAATCAACCGAATTTCCCCTGATTCAGTGATTTTCTGTTCGGACGGATCCGAACTCAAAACTGGCGGGCAACTGGGGGGGCCGAATTCAGCGAGTTCGGGAGTTCGCGAATAAATTCGGCAAATTCGGCCCCCCTTCAGGGGAGCCCGCTGAAAGGCGCGAGCTGCCCTTTAAACTGATCTGAGCCTCCCAGCTGGGAGGCTCAGATCAGTTTAAAGGGCAGCCCGAGCCTCTCCAGCGGAGCCCGCTGAAGGGGGGCGGGCTGCCCTTTAAACTCATCTGCACCTCCCAGCTGGGAGGCTCAGATGAGTTTAAAGGGCAGCCCGCCCCCCTTCAGCAACCTCCGCTGGAGAGGCGCGGGCTGCCCTTTAAATTGACCTGTGCCTCCCGGCCGGGAGGCGCAAATGAGTTTAAAGGGCAGCCCGCCCCCCTTCAGCGGGCTCCGCTGGAGAGGCGCGGGCTGCCCTTTAAACTGACCTGTGCCTCCCAGCCGGGAGGCGCAGATGAGTTTAAAGGGCAGCCCGCCCCCCTTCAGTGGGCTCCGCTGGAGAGGCGCGGGCTGTCATTTAAACTGACCTGCGCCTCGCAGCTGGGAGGCTCAGATCAGTTTAAAGGGCAGCCCGAGCCTCTCCAGCGGAGCCCGCTGAAGGGGGGCGGGCTGCCCTTTAAACTGATCTGTGCCTCCCAGCTGGGAGGCTCAGATCAGTTTAAAGGGCCCCCGCGCGCCTTCAGGGAATCCCTCTGAAGGCGCTGGGGCCGAATTTTTCCCCGAACTCCGGATCCCCCCGAATTACCGGGGATCCGAAGCAGGGGAGTTCGGACTTTGGCACATACCGAACCCACAAGGGTCAAATTCGGCCAAATCCAAACTGTACCGAATTTTTTTTTTTTGACAGCCCTACTTGACGGCACTTTACACACACACAAGATTAGACAAGAGTAACCTGCATGGTCTTGCACTGTAGAAGTTCTCCCAGGCATCACCTTTTCTAGCTATGGTAGCACCGAGCCTAGAAACAAACCAGTAGGATCCTATAGCAGATATACCCAGTACCACACATGTCTGGGGATAGTGATGGATCCTACCCCTATTCTGCCACAATAAAGTTTATTCATTTATTCATGTTTCAAATATTTGTAGCCCACCTTTGATTTTGGCTCAGCTTTGAAGTCTTCCTCCAGTCTAACAGTGCATTCCTAAGGAGAGTTACTCCAGTCTAAGCCCATTCATTTCAATGGGCTTAGACTGGCGTAATTCTCCTTAGGAATGCACTGTAAGAAGACTTCCTCCACCTTAAGTGGCTTTTCTACTTGGAGGAAGAGCCACTTAAGTTGAAGGAAGGCAACTTTAGAGGATGGCTGAATCTACTCCAACATTTATCATTTTGAGAATGGTTGCTGTTTTCCCAGTTATTGCTAATGTGTTTGGTCTAAATCACTGGTTCCCAACCGAGGGTCCGTGGACCCCCAGGGGTCCACGAGAACTAAATTAAGGTCCACGAAACAAAGTTATAAACCCATAATAAATTAATATTTTCAATTAAAAGTTCTCTATTATAAAAATACATATTCAAATATTATTCTAAGTTTAATGTTTAACTAACAGTTATGATTAAAGTTTATTTTCAAATTCTCTGAATTTTTATTTTGAACCTTGGGGTCCCTGCACCGAACAAAAAAGTCCTAGTGGTCCCTGGTCAAAAAAAGGTTGGGAACCACTGGTCTAAATGATAATAAGTATGCTGACAGCTGGCTCACAGGTGACCAACCTGTTGAATCTTTATGCCAACTACCCCCATGAACATCTGAAAGAGTAAGCATTCAGAGTAAGCACCATTTTCATATTCATTTCTGGTAAGAAATGTGTAACAAAAATGTGCCAGTGTGGTGTAGTGGTTTGGAGTGGTGGACTCTGATCTGGAGAACCAGGTTTGATTCTCCACTCCTCCACATGAGCAGCAGAGGCTGATCTGGTGAACTGTAGTTGTTTCCCCACTCCTACACACGAAGCCAGCTGGGTGACCTTGGGCAAGTTACGGCTCTGTTAGAGCTCTCTCAGCCCCACCTACCTCACGGGGTATCTGTCGTGGGGAGGGGAAGGGAAGGTGATTGTAAGCTAGTTTGATTCTTCCTTAAGGGGTAGAGAAAGTCAGCATATAAAAACCAACTCTTTTTCTTCTTCTTCCTTGGTGTTGGGCATCTAAATGAAATAACATGTACTTAATGTTATTTCTATGCATTTAGAAACAAGACGCAGACTGGAACTACATTAAATTCTTTCGAGAAGAATATTGCACAGTGTAAAACTATTGCAAATGCAAGAAAATATGCTCATTTGAAATAACATTTGCATGAACACATATTTCTGGAGCTCTATTTTGATAATGTGTTTCTTGTTACTTCTAAACCATCAGACCTCTTAATTTCCTGAGAGCACTGAGGTTAATGATTTACATGAGTTTCTCCCCATCTGTGTAATAAGCTAGACTGGGGGGGGGGGGGACACACACATACCCCAAAACTGAACATGAAATTACTGTTTTTGTGATACCAGAAATGGAACTGTCATTATGAAAGTTTAACGCATCTGGATAAAATGCACTTGCTTGTATGATCAAGTAAATGGTGTTATCTTTTCTTTCACATAGTCAGTTGACAATCATGACATTTGCTTACGCAGGTCTCTTATGATAGTTTAAAATACGTTGCCAAAAAGGACTAAAATGTTTTATAACTAAACCTGGGTAACATGAGCTGCAGCTCTCCAGTTCTTAGATACTCATGCCCCCAGGCTCACAGTCATTCACCTTCCTGTGGAGGAAGGCACATGTGGACTAGAAATACATGCATCGGTTACTCACAAACACCATGGTTGCAGATGTGCCAGATCTGCTCAGACAGCAGCAACATGCAACCATACAGACACCTCTCTTTGTATAGCACCATTTCAGAAAGTAGTTCTACAGGCAAGCATGAACCCATGGGGAATGTTCACATGTAAGAAATGCAGTGCCATTATTTCAACGGTGAATCAACCCTAAGTAATACTTAGGGTTGCCAACCTCCAGGTGAATCCTGGAGCTCTCCCAGAATGACAACTGTTTTTCAGACCAGAGATCAGTTCCCTTAGGGAAAGTCGCTGTGCTGGGGGATGTACTTTATGGCATAATACTTTGCTGAGGTCCCTGCCCTCCCCAGGCTCCACCCCCCTTTATCTCCAAGAATTTCCCAAAACGGAGTTGCCAACCCTACTATATATGAGCGGCGGAGGCTAATCTGGTAAACTGGATTTGTTTCCCCACTCCTACACATGAAGCCAGCTGGGTGATCTTGGGCAAGTCACAGTTCTATTAAGAGCTCTCTCAGCCTTACCTACCTCACAGGGTGTCTGTTATGGGGAAGGGAAGGTGATTGTAAGCAAGTTTGATTCTGCCTTAAGTGGTAGAGAAAGTCAGCATATAAAAACCAACTCTTCTTCTTCTTCTATGTCAGATCAAGTGGTCTGTGAATTACAATTCTACATTAGAGCATCCAATGTTTTCAGGGCTGGTGCCATGGCCCACTGTGGGATGCCTGATCATCTGTCCCTGCTGCTTCTCCTCCTTGCCATTGGTGCAGCTGCCACTCATCAGCCCTCTCCCTCTGGCCCGGTAGAAGAATGCAAGCGAGCACACTGCAATAGGAATGAGAACGTTGAGTGTTGCTCACTTATCATTTGCTCACACACCTGCCCGAGGAGATCAGGAAGGCTCCCATACTTTTATCATTCCACAGAATGTGCAAAAATATGCAGGAGAGCAAGTAGGGTTGCCAACCTCCAGGCACTAGCTGGAGATCTCCTGCTATTACATCTGATCTCCAGCTGATAGAGATCAGTTCACCTGGAGAAAATGGCTGCTTTGGCAACTGGACTCTATGGCATTGACGTCCCTGCCCTCCCCAAACCCTGTCCTCCTCAGGCTCTGCTCCAAAAACCTCCTGCCAGTGGCAAAGGGGGACCTGGCAAAAGGAATAAGATTGGAGTCGACTGCAGTGATTATTGTAGGTACTGTCTTGATTTTACTGCATTGTCTTAGACCTTTGTAATACCCCTTTCTGCATTGTTTATAGCACACCCTGCAGTTTGTTGTTTTCATTATTTTCTAATTCTCTGATCCTAGCTCCATTGCATTGTTTATCAGATGTCTCAGAATACGTTTTATATTCTGCAATCTGGATTAAGTCTCAGCAGGAAAAGCAGGCTATAAATGAGGTCAATCAATCAGTTAATCAATCAATGTAGACTGCACTATAAGAATGCAAAGAACATGGAGGATTTCATATTATAGGCACATGAGTTTAAAAAAAAAACACAGAGAGAAACAAATCTGTAGCTGGAAAGGGAAATGCAAACGAGAAACATCTTAGAAAAACAATACCCCATTAAGTCATCGCTGAAACAGTAGAATGAAATTGGACAGAGAGAAGGGAGCCTTTTCAGCTGGAATGGGCCATGCAGATAGGACAGACTGTTCACATACACTTCATTTATTACTTCAAAGTCAACTGGGAGCAAGAGACAGCTGTAGGAATCTACAAAAGAGGAAAGAATTTTTAAAATTTTGCATTGATTAGTTACCTAAATGCATGCCTATTGGAGAAATACTAGAATAATAAAAAAAAGATCTTGGCTACTGCAAAGAGAAACAATGTTAAGTGCACATTTTCAAACCACAAGTGTGAGGTATAAATATTTTAAACCAAATAGTACTGCTGCGAAGGTGTTAAAGCAAAGAATTTCCTCCTATTAGAGTTTTCAGGTGAAAGTTCTAAAGATGCAATTGATACTCTGTTCAGAGGTCTTATTCTGAAATATGTTTCCTGTAAATTAAATGTTGCCATTAAAATTAGGAACCTCTAGCTATACAGCACAGATGTTGGGTAGATAAACATAACCAGGGATCCCCCTCCTTTCTAATGGTGTATTTCAGATGTCTCTAAACATTTTGAGCTTGCGGGCATATTTGGAATTCTGACATAGCTTGGTGGACACAGCAAAAAAATGGCTGACATAAAATGGCTCCTACAGGAGTAGGGTTGCCAGGTCCCTCTTCACCACCGGCGGGAGGTTTTTGGGGTGGAGCCTGAGGAGGGTGGGGTTTGTGAGGGGAGGGACTTAAATGCCATAGAGTCTAATTGCCAAAGCGACTATTTTCTCCAGGTGAACTGATCTCTACCGGCTGGAGATCAGTTGTAATACCAGGAGATCTTCTGCCGCAACCTGGAGGTTGAGAAAACCAGTACAGGAGCAATGCTGATAACAATGCCAATATATTATAGTTACATATACACTTTACAGTATGTGGTAATGAAACCACCAACAACACATACATTCAGTACAACAGTGGATGTGCAAAAATTCCACAATTAATTTGAAATATAAATTCTATCAGGTAAGTATCAAGTAAGTCCTTTGAATTAACTATCTTGGTCTTTTCTCAAAACAGATGCTGCAAGATGAACAGTCAAGGAGAATACGATCGTTTCGGAGCACAAAGGCTCAGTTCTTCATCAGTCCTTCAAAAGATGCAATGCATGCAATCATATATCATCATCCATGATACCAGGTTTCAAAGAATAACCTTTTCCAGAATAAAGTGCATAATGCTTCTCCAGAGGGGTAAGATGCTGAGTTCCTTCCAGGTTATTCCGCACTAACCTTTGACATCTATGGAAACTATTGCTGCATCTTTTAGTAGGTGTATATTTCATCTGTCCCATCTTGGCATGCTTGAAACTCTGACATGCTTACCTTTCTTCAATTAAATGTAGTTGTATTGTATTTGGAGATTTTGATTTTCTACATATATCCACTCCCTGCTCCACTGATTCTCTCCACCACGTGTTGTCTTTGTCCTGGTTCATATATGCATCTTTCGCTCTCTCACACTCTTACTCACACACACACAGAGCTGTCTGACAAACTGCTTTTCAAACCAAGGGGTGTTTCAAAAGCAGCTGGAGCAATGGCATAGTGATCTACTGTTCAAAGAAAAAGGAAAGTAAAACAAATTCCATTTGGCATATCTAAAGTAGCTCTTTCAGTACTGTCCAAGAACTTCAGCAGCTCTGATTTCCCACATATACAGGACTTTGGTTCTTCTTCTCCTTCTTATTTTTGAGAACCCAGAATACAGAAAATAGGAAACGCCCATTCAAATTCAGAAAGTGAAAGGAGTTTCTAGAGCCCCAATAAATAAGGCTGCATTTGCACCTTCTCTGATGTACTGGCCCTTGAAATCTTACCCTCCCTTGTTCCTTTTCCCCAGTTTGCTGTTTCTGACTCTTGATTTAGTTAAGTTTACCATAGCTGTTTGATTGCTTTGAGGTCTTGAGAAATGACTCCTATACTAATGAGGCCACATATGTCTGGCAACCAGGACGTTCTGGCCCACAGCTTTTTTGGTGTACTGGGCTGGATAAAGACAAGCATCAGAGCCCTGTGGCTGAAGAAGGAGACAGGAAAGGAAACTTGGTAACTGAAAAAGTAGAGTGTTTTCTGCCTAAAGAAATGGAACTCATGCTTGTGGAGCCATGTAGGGCTGTCAAAAAAAAAAATTCGGTACAGTTTGGATTCGGCCGAATTTGGCCCTTGTGGGTTCGGTACGTGCCGAAGTCCAAACTCCCCCACTTCGGATCCGTTCAATTCGGCGGGAATTCAAAGTTCGGAAAAAAATTCGGCCGAATAAAGCCATTAAAAACACAATCGCGCCTTTCTGCGGTTCTGGGGGGGCATTTTTGGGGTTAGAGGTCCCAAACTTTCGGCAGAGCTTCAAAGGACGTTTATTGAAAGACTCCCCAAGTTTTGTAAAGATTGGGTCAGGGGGGGCTGAGATATGGGCCCTGAAAGGGGTCCCCCCACCCTTAATGTGCATCTCTCAGCAGAGCTTGCCGCCCACGCACAAAGCTCCCAGCCCCGACAACAGTTGACAAGTTTGCAAAACAACACAACCTTGTTAAACAACACCTTTGCAACACACAACTGAAACCTCCCCCCTCAAACCAGGGAGCGAAAGACTCGAGGGGGAACACACACCCCAGGCAGAACCGACGAAAGCCCCCTTTGGCTTCCCCCCCACCCACAGAAACTGCTCCCTCCCCACACACACACAGACTCTGCTTCCCCGCCACACACACACATACACAGGAGAAAAATTATAGATTAAAGCCCCCAAAGGGGTCTTACTGTGGCTGTCTTCTGTTCCATCAGGAGGGGAGGACTTGTAATCCAAGATGATTCCAATTAGGCACGGAACGTTTTGCTCTGGAGATGCACAGGATCGGTTGATCCATTCATCCCAATAGGGGAAAGGGGAAAGCCCATATCTCGGGACCCCCTGACCCAATGTTCACAAAACTTGGGGGGTATCTTAAGAACACTGGTCTGAAACTCCGCTCAAAGTTTGGGATCTGCACCCCCAAAAATGCGCCCCCTGCAGCCATGGAAAGAGAAAAGGGGGAGGCGATATTTCTGCCCCCACTGAACCCATCTTTACAAAACTTGGGTAGTATCTTAAGAATAATTGACTGAAGCTATGCTAAAAGTTTGGGGGCTATATCCCCAAAAAAGCGCCCCCTGCAGCCACATAAATGGAAAAAGGGGGAGGGAAAAGGGGGAGAGCCCATATCTCGAGACCCCCTGACCCAATGTTTACAAAACTTGGGGGGTATCTTAAGAACACTGGTCTGAAACTCCGCTCAAAGTTTGGGATCTGTACCCCCAAAAATGCGCCCCCTGCAGCCATGGAAAGAAAAAGGGGGGAGCCCATATCTCAGGACCCCCTGACCCAATGTTCACAAAACCTGGGGGGTATCTTAAGAACACTGGTCTGAAACTCCAGTGAAAGTTTTGTGTGTGTACCCCAAAAAATACGGCCCCTGCAGCCACAGAAAAGAGCGAATGTGCACAAGCACCCCCCCACACACACACACACGAGGATTTCGCTCTCTCTCTCTCTCTCCCTGGCTGGGCCGCACATAAGCTGATTCCTCCAGTACTCAATCCTGACTGATTGGCCAGAAGAAGACCCAGCTTGCCCACCGATTGGCTGGGGGAGGAGAATGCTGCTTACTGACGGTTATGCTGCTTACTGACGGCCGAATTTGCCGAATTTATTCGCGAACTCCCGAACTCGCTGAATTCGGCCCCCCCGGTTGCCTGCCAGTTTTGAGTTCGGTTCCTCCCGAACTAAAAACCACCGAATCAGGAGAAATTCGGCTGATTTTCAGTTCGGGCCGAACCGAATTGACAGCCCTAGAGCCATGTTTTTTGCTTTGTGGATATCTAGGGAAATACTCTCTAGAACTATCTGGAGGAGCAAATATATTCTAGTGTAGAAGCAAACTTACCCACTTGGATGTGAGATAGAAGTATTTTAAATAAATAAATAATAAAATGCCATGGACATATTGTTGATGCTAAGGTAATAGCATGACAAAGAGAATGCAGTCATCCATGCACCTTCAACAGACAGGGTTGCCAGGTCCCTCTTCACCACTTGTGGGAGGTTTTTTGGGGCGGCGCCTAATGAGGGTGGGGTTTGAGGAGGGGAGAGACTTCAATGCCATAGAGTCCAATGGCCAAAGAGGCCATTTTCTCCAGGTGAACTGATCTCTATCAGCTGGAGATCAGTTGTAATAGCAGGAGATCTCCAGATAGTACCTGGAGGTTGGCAACCCTATCACCAGAGAATATTTCACAGCTGTGTACCTTCTCAGGACTGCTTAAGTATTATGATATTGCTATCACAATTGACTCATTGATACCCTTCCACAAACTGTTCTAAGCAAAGGCAAAATAGAAAGGCCCCCCAGATTGTGTATTAGCATTTAAAGAAGCCAAGAAACCTCTGACTTGGCAGGTCACAATGGGGGGTGGTTTCTTACAAAGCATCTGAACAAAAGAGAAATAGAGTCATCAATAGGATTGCCAGCTTCAGGATGGGAAATACCTGGAGATTTTGAGGGCAGAGCCTCAGGAGGGGAGGGTTTGGGGAGGGGAGGGACTTCAATGCCATAAAGTCCAATTGCCAAAGCAGCCATTTTCTCCAGGTGAACTGATCTCTACCGGCTGGAGATCAGTTGTAATGGCAGGAGATCTACAGCTAGTACCTGGAGATTGGCAACCCTAGTCGGCAACAATGTGTGTGTGTGAAAGCACAGTTCCTTACTGTTCTTCTCAAAAACCTGGGGTCTCATGAGCATCTAGATAGTTTCTGAAACCCCACATACACTTTCTGTAGATCAACAGCTTTTACACTCTCTTTTGTTATTCCGAACAGGTATGGTTATAGATATTGCAGGGTGGCTTAAATTGATATATCTACTTTAAGCACATGAAGAAAATCAAACTGCCAAATTATTAATAAGTGAATTAACAAATAGTGCTGATTTATTCATTAGATGAACTCTTGCTTTTTACTTTTAAATGTGGACTAATGTTATTTCCTTGCTACAAGCAAAGGAGGTTTTTTTGGGGGGGAACTAGTGTTGTTTTTTAAAGTCCTTGGGGGAATCCTTCTCTTGCTTCTCTAAGTGATATATGAAGTGGAGTACAGATACAAAAATATTCTATAGAGTAAAATGTTAACCATATCTACCATTTCCCTGTAGCAATGGCTACTGGAACAGAACAATGGCTGTTTTTCTGCTCTGGAGACTAGTAATTTCCATTCTAAGCAAAGTAATCTCTCTACAGAGTATATAAATTAACCGTAAATGATCTGATAGCTTGCATTCACAAGGATGGAAGGAAATTCTTCTTCATGGACTTCTGACTTAATTGCTGTGATCCTCAATTGCCACTGAAATATATAAGGCATTATCTCTGCATTTCCCTTTTATTTATCTCATCTCAAAACACAGAGAGAGTAGTTGGCAACTATCAATGCATATTGTTTACTCATTTAATTCAACTGTTGCTGTCCTCTGTGTGTGCTTTTATTGAGATGTTCTCTTTGTGGGTGGTTTTGCTGTCTTTAACTCATCAGAGTAAACTGGATTAATTCCCCAAGCAGGTGCAACCACCAAAGAGCCCTTTTAAAATCAAACTACATCCTGATTTCCTAAATTCATGTTTGTCAGAGTTGGTTAGCATTACAACTGGAAGCAATTTGGTCTGACAGCGCCAATATAAAATGTTTCTCCATCTGGCACAGTGACTCCAAATTCCACCCCCTTGTTATTTTTAAGCTTATTAATTAAACCGCGAAGGAAGCCTTTCTCTCTTTAACATTCGTAAAGTGGTCCTACAGAATGCACATCTTTGATTGGTTAATGGGAGATGATTGTTTCGGGTCAATGTACACCCTAGCTTAATGCATTTTATTGTTTGGTTGCTGAAAATGGGGAGGACTGTGGAGGCAGTTTCAGAGGTCTGGGCCACCTTGAGTGAGCCATGAAGTCAAGTGAGTAATGTGATTTGTTTTCAAATCATGTTTCAGTTTGGTCTGGTAGGTAGCCCTTAGCAGCCCTGGGTTTGGTTCCTTTCTCAGCTCACTTACATGTTTCTGACTGAATTTGCCACTTGTGTGTGTGTGTGAAGTGCCTTCACGTCGCAGCCGAGTTATGGCGACCCCTTTTGGGGGGGGTTTCATGGCAAGAGACTAACAGAGGTGGTTTGCCAGTGCCTTCCTCTGCACAGCAACCCTGGTATTCCTTGGTGGTCCCCCATCCAAATACTAACCAGGGCTGACCCTGCTTAGCTTCTGAGATCTGACGAGATCAGGCTAGCCTGAGCCATCCAGGTCAGGGCACCACTTGTTGTAAATAAACAAAAATAGAATGTAACTGAATCTGAGATGCGTATTCTGAGAAACCTACACTTTTAATGAAATGTGTGGGGGAAGGGGGTTCCTCAAAGAAAAAAAACCCTGTGGAAATTTCAGTGGAAGTCAAAAGAGTTTCACAAAAACCATAGAAATTGCTCAGAGGAGGAATACACCTTAAGTAAAATTCAAAACAAATTTGGACATTCGTTCTATGATCAGACAATCCATAGAAACTAAAGAAGAAGAAAACTAAAATTAGAAAAGAAACTAAAGAGCTTAACACATGAAAATGTTTTCAGAGATGTTTTGCTCACCCTTGAGGGGCTGCAGCAAACCTTATTACACAGCAGCAAACCCCACGCTTGCTGTCAAATGCACACTTATCAAGGACCCCCCAATTAGGGTTGCCAACTGTGGGATGGGAAATTCCTGCTGATCTTGGGGGGTGGACCCAGGGAAGGGCGAGGTTTGGGGAAGGGAGGGACATCAACTGCATATAACACCCTAGAGCCCACCCTCCAAAGCAGCCATTTTCTCCATGGGAACTGATCTCTCAGCTGGAGATCAGATTTAATTCTGGGGGGTCTCCAGGTCCCACCTGAAGGTTGGCAACCCTACCCCCAATTGTAATTTATGAATTTCATTGAATAAACTTATTTTATTGAAGCAGGGTAGAGAGCAAAGAGGTTCAGAGACTCGTCCTTTGGTCTCTGTCTGGCTGGGTTGTGAAAGGGACTGGTGGCAGGCTACCTGCTGAGGCATGAGGAGTCACGCTTCAGTGTTTTGTAATTTGTTTAGTTAACTGCCCCCATCCCAGGAGGGTCCTGGATTAGACACTCTTGACAGGAAGATCTCAAGTTACTCATTAGACAACAAGAGGAGCACTTCTTCGGTAAACAGAGAACACACATTCTGATTCCATTACAAGAAGAAACATAGCACCCCAAGGGTCCAAAACACATTGAATTACCTTTACTCCAAGATATTCAAACCCCCCCCCCATCTGTCTTTTGTGGGCATCCACACCACATCATCATCCAGCTTTACCCTGATTCAATCCTAAAGTTTTCACACCTCCCTGCTAGCGTTGCCAGCCTCCAGGTAGAGCATGGAATTCTCTTGAAATTACAACTGATCTCCAGACTACACAGAGAAAATAGCAGCTTTGGAGGGTGGACTATGTGGCATGACATTCCTGCTGTCTCATACAACACAAATGAGAAAGAGTCTTCATCACTTTTATAATATTCATCAAGCTTATTCAGACCAGACGTTCATCCTTTTTGGTATTTAGCTGTCATGGACAATATCTTGGGGTTTATTGTAACCTAGTTAGCAATAAGTAGCAAGTAAGCAATAGAAGTAAGGCCCTTTCCATGGGACATTTTGGGAGGCAGCAAGAGGAAAGAAGTCATGTTCCACTGAGAGAAAACTTCCTTCAGTGGTACTTGTTAGTGAGATCCAAGCTAGTGTCTGAAAACCAAGTACTCCAGAGTCAGTGAGTCAGAGGATCCCCACTGCCAGCTGTAATGTATATTGTCTCATGCATTCAGGGGCAATTCTCAAAGAAACTCCCAAAAACCCAACAGCCATGATAAACTTCATTTTACTGAACTAAGAGTTATGCAGCAAATAAACTCCCAACTAGAATATGATTTACAAGAGCTATAAAACAGCTAATGACATTTCCTTTTTTGAATATGCCTATATTATACATGCATTTGTAAACATGTTTGCCGTATATTTAATGAGTGTGCATAAAACATTTCATGTTGATACCGTAAAAACTGTAACAAGTACCATATAGCCACATAGACCCTGAAAGCAAATTAAAGTGGAGATTGAATAGTTCTTGGTTTACTTTGGGCATGTGGTTTAGCAGACTGCTGTTGCTTCACTATGCACCCCAAACACAAATAATATTTGTACAAGCCGGCATTTAGCAACCCCACTGTCATGGGCCAACCATCAATTCTTGAAAAATGTTGTGAACTGTTCAAATATAGAATGCAGTTTGCTTCTTGGTGTGCATACATTGTGTCAGATCAGTCTGCTTGGACTGGTTATGACTGTTTATGTTTTGAATTATGTCAAGCAACAATGTGTCTACGGTTGTACTGTTTGGGGGTTTTTTAATATTGAATTTTAGAGAAATGCAATAATGACATTTTTGTACTAAGAAAACTGATACAGCCTGTTTCTTTTAATTTGGATAATACAGTGTTAGCCCACACTGAAAAGCCAGGACTTGGCAGACAGTGAGACATTCAGCCAACCACTTGGTTGCCTGCTCAAACTTAATCCACATTCATTCTACCAACATGTTAAGGTTTTGTGTATTTGAACTGGGCAAGCAGCTGGAATAAGCAAGGCTTCTTAGAAATGAGATGCAGGGGCTTTTTGGCAGGAATGATATTTTGCCATGTACTTTGGCCTTACATTCATTTAAAATATACTCACTGTACTATAGAGACACAGACACTGTATTTTAATGTATCCCTTTTGATTCTGTGGCTAAGAGTCTGGCACAGACATTAAGGAGTCTTGGGGAAAGCATGAAGAACTCCTTGGGGGTTTGATGATACATGGCCAGCCGCAGTAATTAACGTCCCCACCATGCTCCATGAATTTCTCTAAATCGGATGGGGAGAATCCAGCTTCCCCCCCGCCCCCACCCCCCCCCCCGTCTCTGAAACCAGTTTACTCCATGGTCCATGGCTTGTGATAAATAGACAAGCAAGAACATTCTCACTGACTCCTCAGCTTGTCAGTATCAAACCCAAACCCTCAATCTGTGCAATGAACATTGATTAATTGTGTGTTTAAACTGTATCCATACTATCTCCTGCGAAAAGAATTCAGTCATAGCAACATTATAAATCATTTGAATGCATTCCTTGATCCAAGCAATGAATTTATGATTGTAGCACAAGAGCCTTACCATTAAAAAAAAAAACCCACCCTTGAGCCTATCTTTCTTTCTAGTATTCTACCCCTACTTTCTCCTTTCTTCTTCCTTCCTGACTCTAAGAGGAAACCCAGAAAGGCAGCCACTCCTGCGCTGGTAGATTACCCAGAGTTAGTACTACAGTTACTAATTCTGAAGTCCTTGTCAGTCATTATGATTTTGGCACCTTGCATACCAAGAGAGTGAGCTACATGTGATCCCCTCAGTACACACAGTTGCCATTTTGTATGAATAGTGCAATGTGTATATTTTCCAGCTTTGGTATGCACAAATGTACACCCTCAAAAATCTTAGTTTCCAATCACGTGTCCCAAGACTGAAAGATACATGTGTTAGCATGTGTCATCTCCCAGTACACAAGGCAAGAGTGCCAAATCGTAATGAATGAAGGCAACCTTTGTAATATGTGAACACGGTTTTGCGTCCTCCATTTATCCCTTCCTGTGGTGAAGAAGGGACCTGGCAACCCTACGCTGAAGAGATTTGCTCAAAATCTCCACAACTCCTGTGGCTCAGGATTGTAGCCTAACGGAACAGTGTTCACCTTCATAGTTCACAAGCAGTCAGACTTGTAAGCGATAAGATGTCTTGCTTTAACTCTGGTTGCAAAATTATTTTTGTCAGCAGCATGCTGTGAATACACTTACGCTTCCCAGAAAACATTTTTCCCCTGTTCCTTGGCAATTCAGTGATCTCTTACAATGCCAGATTTTCATTGGCCAGGCAGGGTTACAGATCTATCTTTATCCACAGAACAGTCACCATGAATGCAAGTCTCCTTATTCCTTCATCACTGCCAGGAAGAAGTGATACATACGTTCTCTCCAAGAATAATCAGGCAGATGTGTCTCCTTATATGTATATATTTATATGAATATACATCTGTTTTGCTAATTTATGGTGTGACCTGCTTTAAAGCTGGACTGCATGGAAGCCAATTTTTAAAAACCTTAAAAGGAGCTGATTTAGTTTTCAATTTTAAGCACTCTTAACTTTGAAATATTGGAATCCATGGGACTTGTGTCTGAGGTGATTAATCAGAGCTGGGAGCCAATTTCTGTCCTGGTCAAGAGGTATCCCCACCCCTTGCCTATGAGGTGGAAAAAACACCAAGAAATCCATGAGATATATAATAATCATATTTTACATTTATTCAGATAATATACTTATATGTATGGGGGACATACTTGTTTCAAATAGATTTAAGTAGGGCTGTCGATTCGGTTCATCCCGAACCAAAAAACAGCTGAATTTCCCCCGATTCGGCGGTTTTCAGTTCGGATGGAATCAAATTCAAAAAAAGGCAGGAAAACGATGAGCCGAATTCAGCGAGTTCGGGGCGTGCTGAATAAATTCAGCAAATTCGGGGGCTCAGAATCAGCAACATAACCATCAGTTAGTAAGCAGCATTCTCCCACGGCCAATGGTGGCCAAGCTGGGTCTTCTCCTGGCCAATCAGAGCAGGGATTCTCACTTTTGAAATGGCCAGAAGAGTCTAAAAACTCCCGTCCCTCCCCTCTCGTCCCAACTGTATTCATTGCCTTCCAATTTGGTGGCGGTGCTGCTGAGAAATCCAATTCCTGACTGGGTCGAACTGCTGGTGCTTACTGGAATAGGATTGGATTTACGTCTCCTCCGTGCTCCTGCTGGAAGACATCTACACAGTTTGATTTTGGGCTTTTTTCTCAATACCTTTTCTCCTGTGTGTGTGTGGGGGGGAAGCAGAGTCTGTGTGGGGGGGAGCAGTTTCTGTGGGTGGGGGGAAGCCAAAGGGGGCTTTCGCCCGTTCTGCCGAGGGGTGTGTGCCCACTCTCCTCTGTGGGAGTGTGTGTTCTGCTTTTAAAGTTTTAAAGTTTAAAGTTGAGTCTGTGCAGCGGCTAGCGAGTGTCTCTCTGCTCGGCACCCAGGCCGCGCCTCCTCCTCCTTGGTTTTTTTCCCGTTTGGGGTTGAGCCGAGCTGTACTGGTTTGAAGGGGGGCTTCGCCCGTTCTGCAGAGGGTGTGTGCCCGCTCGCCTCTGCGGGAGTGTGTGCTGTGCTCTTCTTTTGTTTTTTGCCCCTAGCCTGGGGTTGAGTGCGATGGTGCGGCTTGCATGAGTCTCTCCCCGGCGCCGCTAGACACCTGCGCCTCCTTCTCCTTGGTTTTTTCCCCATTTGGGGCTGAGCCGTACTGGTTTGAGAGGGGGGGTTCGCCCATTCTGCCTGGGGTGTGTGTGCCCGCTCGCGTCTCTCTCTCCCTGGTTTGAGGGGGGGCTTCAGTTGTGTGTCCTCAGGTTTTCCCTCATTCATAATATCGGTTAGGTCTGTTTTGATGCTTGCTCAAAACTGGTTTTCAAATTGTGACTTAAACAATGCATTTGCCCTGTCCCGAGACTCCCGACATCCGAGTCCGATGCAAAAGGGGAAATTCCACCCCCACCTGTTCCTTATGCATAGCTAGCATTCCTCTGTCCCTTTCCATGGTTTACAAACTCCCAAGGTGGCATCATGGTTTTGCAAACCCCTTCCGGGCCCCATAACTCGGGACCCCCTGCCCCAATCATCAACAAACTTGGGGGTTCTTGCAAGAAGGGTCCCCTCAAGCTACGTTGAAAGTTTGGGGCCTCTACCTCCAAAAATCCCCCCCCCGGAGCCACAGAAAGCCACGAATGTGTTTGTAATGGCTATATTGCAATGGGCAGATTGGGGGGACCCCGTCCGGGCCCCATATCTTGGGGGGCCCTAACCCAATCTTCACAAAACTTGGGGGTTCTTGCAAGAAGGGTCCCCTCAAGCTACGCTGAAAGTTTGGGACCTCTACCTCCAAACATGCCCCCCCCGGAGCCGCGGAAAGGCGAGAATGTGTTTTTAATGGCTTTAAATGGCCGAATTTTCCCCCGAACTCCGAATCTTGCACCAAATTGCATGGATCCGAATCGGGGGAGTTTAGACTTCGGCATTTCCCAAATCAAAACAGGCTGAATTTTGCCAAATCTGAATTTTACTGAATTTTTTTTCAACAGCCCTAGATTTAAGTCTTCTACTTTCTGTTTAATGCTGTGTCTGAACCTCAGTATCTCTCCCATAGGTTGCTAGGGAATGAGCTAGGGTTTTTCAATCTTGTTTTTGAATGCTACACTGATAAATACATGCACGCACATGTACACACAGAGAGAGATGTCTTTGAAATCATGAGGGCTAGCTACATTTTTAATGAAAAGTTTGATTCTCAAGAGTTTTTAAAATGCTGTTTTCCAGACCCCTTGACCATGTCACTAACCTACCTCAAAGAGTTTTTTAACTAAATATATATGTGATACAATAAAAAGATATACATAATAAAAAGAATGTACACAATAGATACAAGGACAACGTGTCTACCTGAACCATAAAAACCCTGTGAAATTATGAACTCTATTCTCACACTTTTGTGAAAGACCCATTCTCTGTATAACCATTGACCATAATAATCTTATCTGGAAGTATCTCTATTTTGCTGGTACACTGTCAGTTTCTCTATTGTGCAGGGTTTTTTTTACTTTTGTCAACCAGTGAGGAATTTTGAGCTTTTCTGTTTGTTTTCGTTTGGTTTACTTGGTTGGTTAGTTGGGGTTTTTTTGCTTACGGTTTCTAACAAAGACCAGTCTGGCTGTGGTAATCATATGTACTGCTTGAAGATTTTTAAGCTTATCAATTTAACAGTAAGATCTCTTGCTTACAGGTCTCTCCTACCGAATTGATATAATTTCTACCATTTGTTTCCAACAATCTGTTGCCTATTTATATAACCACTACCTGTGGAGAAATTCTGCCTTCTATTCCTCACAAAAGCAGTACATACTACTCCCGCTTCCATAACTGCTTGCAAGCCTGACAAGGGGTTAGATGCCACCAATAGATTATTTTCATCAAATCCTGCCACACAGGAATTTTGTGAGGATAAAGGAGAATGTGATGTTGTTTTAAGCAATTTTGAGTCCCCACTGCAGAGAAAACATGGTATAACTAACCAACCAACCAACCAACCAAATAAATACATAAATAAATAATAAAAGTGACACCAATCCACTGCCTGAATTTAAAAACGTGAACTGGTCAAGATCAGTGGAATCTGTTTTGACGGTGGCCCATCAAATATTTCAGGAAACTTCACAACGAGCTCATGATGTCCATTTCCTGTTACTTGATTCCCAATGTAAATCATAACAGCAACCCAGAATACATTGTTTAGTCATATATATCCAAATGACTCAGCTAAACAGGACATCTTTCTTTCTTTCTTTCTTTCTTTCTTTCTTTCTTTCTTTCTTTCTTTCTTTCTTTCTACCACCTTAACTTCAACAGTAAATGCCTTCATTTCTTACATTTCATGAGGTAAGTTACATGAATGGACAAAGGTGTATTGACAGATGCTTATTGGATTATCCAATGGAGTCTACATTTTGTGTGTTCTGCTACATAAAGGCATGCATTTGATAAATGCATTTTATTTCCATCCAGGAATTCCTGACATATATGTCATTCATAACTCAGAATGGAGCAATAATTTCAAAGCAGGGAGACTTGCCTCCTAATAAAATGAATATTACAACCTGGGGAAGTTCAGATTACAAGTCCATTTATTCAAACTTCAGCAGCATTACTAGTTAGTACATTATAATCCAGAACTATCCACAGTTTGTCTTTCAAGACAGACAAAATAGGAATAAAGTACTAAATAAAGTATTCTCCAAGGAATTTAGCAAAAAAAAAAAAAACCTAGACAAGTTCCAGCAGTAAGCTGCCAATAGGAAAACATGTTTACTTTGTATTACACTTAATTCTTCAGAAGATATCATTTGCATTTGCTGGTTATGCAAAGTGTACATTCCATAGGCCGCAATAAAGCTATTTAAAAGTATTCATTATCATCAGGTAATTTGGGATATGTCAAGATGTATACACAGACTCTTGATCCACACATGTTGCAATTTTGTAAACAAAGATGAATCCTTTAAAAGAACTGGTATGCAGACTAATCCAAGTGTTTATTTTCATGCTTAAACCATGACTTCATGTTAAGTTTTATTGCACAGTCTGGGAATTAAAAGGAAAGGACCAATACTAGAAAGTAATGTGAAAAACAGGCTTATTATGGCTTACAGTAGGTGTCTTCTTGAGCTTGACAAAGTCAGGGATAGCATTTTTTCACCGGAGCGTCACTGTCTTACAGTATCTGAAAATCTTTAATTGTGTGTGAATTGATACTTTTAACCCTCCACATATGAGTTTAAATATGCATTTTTTTCCAATGGTCTCATTAATATAAGGCTTCTGCTGGGAATTGGGCTAAATCTATGCCATCCCCAAATCACTAAAAGAACATTTAGAATAATAGAATAATAGAGTTGGAAGGGACCACCAGGGTCATCTAG
Organism: Euleptes europaea; assembly: GCF_029931775.1. Taxonomy (NCBI): domain Eukaryota; kingdom Metazoa; phylum Chordata; class Lepidosauria; order Squamata; family Sphaerodactylidae; genus Euleptes; species Euleptes europaea. The sequence goes on along the minus strand of NC_079320.1, from coordinate 28,828,063 downwards.
TCCAACCCACTGTACAACGCAGGAAATTCACAACTACCTCCCCCACACCCCCAGTGACTACTCCATGCCCAGAAGATGGCCAAGATGCCCTCCCTCTCATCATCTGCTTAAGGTCATAGAATCAGCATTGCTGACAGATGGCCTTCTAACCTCTTCTTAAAAACCTCCAGAGAAGGAGAGCTTACCACCCCCCAAGGAAGCCTTTTCTACTGAGGAACCACTCTAACTGTTAGAAAATTCTTCCTGATGTCTAGATGGAAACTCTTTTGATTTAATTTCAACCCGTTGGTTCTGGTCCAACCTTCTTGGGCAGCAGAAAACAACTCAACATCCTCCTCTATATGACAGCCCTTCAAATACGTGAAGGTTTCAAAGGATATTGTCGAAGGCTTTCACAGTCAGAGTTCATTGGTTCTTGTAGGTTATCCGGGCTGTGTAACCGTGGTCTTGGTATTTTCTTTCCTGACGTTTCGACAGCAGCTGTGGCAGACATCTTCAGAGGAGTAACACTGAGGTTATGCCACAGCTGCTGGCGAAACGTCAGGAAAGAAAATACCAAGACCACGATTTCAAAGGATACTTCTTGTTTCTTGTAGACAGTGAAGCCTTACTTCACAAAGGACAAGTAGAAATTAATGTGTGTGTGCTAAGTGTCATCAAGTTGCTTCCAATTTATGGTGCCCCTTTGAATCAATGACTTCCAAAACATCCTATTGTTAACAGCCTTGCTCACGTCTTGCAGACTGAAGGCCATGGCTTCCTTGACTTAATCAATCCATCTCATGTTGGGTCTTCCTCTTTTCCTGCTGCCTTCAACTTTTCCTAGCATTATTGTCTTTTTCAGTGACTGTTGCCTTCTCATAATGTCACCAAAGTACAAGAGCCTCAGTTTAGTCATTTTAGCTTCTAGGGAGAGTTCAGACTTGGTTTGATCTAGAACCCTCTTATATATCTTTTTGGCAGTCCATGGTAAACTCTCCTCCAACACTACATTTTAAGTGAATCAACTTTCTTCCTGTCAGCTTTCTTCAGTGTCCAGCTTTCACACCCATACATAGTAACAAAGAATGCTATGGTATGAACTATCTTGATATTCAGTGACACATTCTTACACTTAAGAATATCTAATAGCTTCTTCATGGCTGCCCTTCCCAGTCTCAGTCTCCTTTTGATGACTTGGTTGCAGTCTCCCTCTTGGTTGATGATTGAGCCAAGGAATAGAAGATCTTGAACAATTTCAGTTTCTTGATCGTCAGCCTTAAAGTTGTGTGATTCCCTGGTAGTCATTACTTTTATCTTCTTGATGTTAAACTGTAATCCTGCTTTGGCACGTTCTGCTTTAATCTTTAATCAGTAGTTGTATCAAGTCTTCACTATTTTCTGCCAGTGAGAAATCGATACCCATAGTTGAACTTCTAATGGTTTTAAAATATGATCCATCATCAGAAGGTATAACCTTGTTTGTTTTATTCAGTATTAAAGTGTGATGGCTACAGACCCTAGACTGCATTCCTTTTAGCTGTCTGGGACCTACTGAAAAATTCCACGAGATTCTATTTCTCCAAAAGCAAAGCCCTGGAATGTACATGGGAAACAATTTGGAAATGATTTTAGTTAAGATTAAGAGTAACATATTGATTTGTTTTTCCCTTGCAAGATTGTCTTGGATTGTAGTTCTCTCCTTGGGTTTTAATAGGGTGGTGTTGTAGCTAGAATATGAAGACCTAGATTCAAATCTCTACATGAAACTCAGTGGGTGACCTTCAGCCACTCTCTCTCAGCCAAACCTACCTCACTGGGGTGTGTGCAAATAAAATTAAGGAGGGGACAGAACTGTGTACACTGCCTAAGCTCCTTGGAAGGATGGGTATGGTAAAATAAACAGATAGGAACTATCACAGGGACCCCTCCCACTAAAGCAAAAACACAGAGGCTTTTTAAAATCCTGCATGGTATACAGAAGGTCGACAGTGAGAACTTTTATAAAAATTTCCAGTAACACAGAAGTTGTGCACCCTATGAAACTGAAGAACAGTAGATTCAGAACAGACACACGGACACATTTCACATAGCAATTAATGAATTAATGCCTTGCTACAAGATGTAGTGAAGGCGAACAGCTTAGATTGCTTTAAAAGGGGGTTAGACTCATGGAGTACAAGCCCATCAATGGCTATTAATCACAGTGCTAATCCATGTTTAGAGGTAGTATACCTCTGAATATCAGTTGCCAGAAAGGCAACAATAGTGGGAGGTTTGGCCTCCCTGCCCTACTTTTAAGCCTTCCGGAAGCATGTGCCTGACCACTGTGGGAAATAGAATGCAGCACTAGTTGGGTTTTTGGTCTGATCCAGCAGGGCTTCTGATATTTCCTTAGTAGCACCAGTTCTTATAATATTTTGTCCTTCCTTCATTCATTCCTTCCTTCCTTCCTTCCTTCCTGCCTTCCTGCCTTCCTTCCTTCCTCTTGCTTGCTCTCTTACTTTTTTTTTTTCATTTAATCCTAAATATAGCCTCCACATAATCTAAAATAAAATGGCCTAATCATGGGATTTCCTATCATCTTCAGGCTGGGTCACATATGGTCCTTTGAGAATACACAAGCGGTCCCAGTCTATCCTCTGTCACATGAATGCCTATAATCATGAGGGAAATCTAAAGTTGGGATCAAAATAGTGCACAGGTACAACTGCTTGAAAGTTTTCTTCAGTCCTATCACCACTTTTCCCAGCTGCCTGGGCCCAGATTCCCTGTCCTTTCATGGAACTCACTTAGGCCATTAACACATTGCAGTACCTGGGGTGGTTTGTTGCCTCCCCTTCACATGTCTTTCAGTTCCGTGTTCAAAAAAGTGAATGCGTGGACTGAAGGCACGCCAGTAGGAGCCGCCACTGCACTCCTCCTCCCTACCCCCCCCCGCTTGGAAGGGTTCCTCTGATGGGTGGAGGCGGGTGGAGGCGGCGGCGACAGGGAGTCTCCCGGCGCACCTTTCTCTTCACCCCCTCACAGGCTCTCTACCCTTTGGAGGAGCCCTTCCTAGTGGGGGGGCAGGGGGTGGAGGAGCATGGCGGCAGCGAGCTTACCTTTCTTTTCACCCCCTTGGCAGGCTCTCCGTCCATCAGAGGAGCACTTCCAAGCCAGGGGGTGGGGTGGATGCAAACGCTCCGGCAAGAACTCGCAACTGATGCAACTCTTGCCTTGGATTCTGGACAACCCAGGACCTGGAAAGCCCGGGGAAGTCTCGGAGGGAGGTGGGTTGATCTTGCAGGTGGGGGGGCAATCATGCGTTCCACCTGTGGAGATTCGCTACATTCACAGGAGAAGCGCAGGACAAAGTGGCCATGCGCTTTCGACCTTAGTCTATTAGGATAAAATGGAGAGGACTGCTCACTCTGTCCTGAGCTCCTTGGAAGTGAAACATGGAATAGGATGAAACCAAAGGCTATTCCACACTGAAATGTGCCTAAGAACATCAGTGAAATCAGTGGCCTGCATAAATATTCAAACAGCTGGCACAAAGAGCTAAACCAAACCTCAAAGGACACAACTGGAGATCAAGTTGATGCTTGATTTTTTATCTTTGCACAAAGAACAGCTTTAGAGGCTCGTGAAATTTTCCTCTTTTTCCCCTCCTGACCCTTTTCTGCTCCAAATACTTTTATGCCTAGAATTTCAAGACAGTTGCACAGAACTTGATGAAAGAAATTTGGCATATATTTGAAATGGAAAAGTGGACAGCTGTATTCGGGTATACTATAATCTTGTTCTATGAGGAACCTAGTTTTAAATTCCTCCTTTTCTTCCCGAGCCCTTCTTAAAATACTGCCCATTATTTGTTTAGCTGCCTCTGATACAGTCTGATCTGTAGTCTTTCTTGCCAGAGGTTTGCTGTAGTATTATTGGCTGGCAAGCTGCTTTCTTTTAGCAGATGGATATCTTTTAGTTTAAATAAATGTTAGCACAATATGCAGAAATGGTTCTTTACACCCACCCGAGGTATAAAACTGGAACACAGAAGTAATATTTGATTTCCCCACCAAGTTGCTGAAACACAGCTGCAGCAATATCCTAGAGAACTTCTATTTTTGTGGGCAAATGTTCTATGGAGGTTTGCTCAGGAATGATGAGGATCATGACTCATAGTCTTACTGCTGGATTATGAAGAGATTAACTGGAAATTATGCTGTTGAAAGGTAAACTGAAATATGATGGGAAGTTCTTCCACCACGCTGACCTGCTTGCTTCTTTTCCCAAGGTTGCATTTGCTTTCTGTGAAGACATCTCTCTCCGCCTATGAGGTCGCTTCAGAGCCAAACCTCAGAATGCCCTAGTGCATAATCTCCCTGAATCACATTACACCACCAGGCGCTGAGAGACTATGTGGTAGTTTATAAATCCAGGGAGAGGCTTTACACAGGTGAAAAAAGCTGGAGGAATGGAGGAGGAATAAACAATTGCAGTCAGTTGCCATAATGCTGTTTCTCTAAATTATTAGAGTTCAGTGTAAATGTCATTTGTCCAGGTTTTGGTTCCAGATTTGGAATTTCAGATATAAATGAAAATTTGGCAGAGTCCATGAGCTGCAGTTCCAAGATGTGATGCCTCTGTTGATGCTGGGTTGGTGCCTCGTTTCTCATTGCTATACTTTGAGACTAGCTAGGGTCACTTGGTACGACAGAGGCAGAGTCCATGAATTCTTGCAGAAGATAATTTTGGCTACTGCAGCATGGTATTGTGGTTAAGAGTGGTGGACTCTAATCTGGTGAACCAGGTTTGTTTCCCCGCTCCTCCACATGGGTGAAGGCGCACGGGGGGCCCTTTAAATAGATCTGCGCCTCCTGGCCGGGAGGCACAGATCTATTCCAAGCCCCCCGCGCGCCTTCAGGGAAGCCCGTGAAGGTGCGGGGGGCAGAGGGGTTTAAAGACCCCCCGCCCCTCTTCCCGGGACTCCTGGGAAGAGGGGGGATGGGTTGTCAAGCCCCTCTGTGCTGTCTGCACAGGCAGGGCAGAGGGGTTTAAAGACCCCCACCCCTTTTCCTGGGGCGCTCCCTGAAGCTCCCTGAAGGCGCCCCTGAAGGAAGCTCCCTGAAGGCGCGCGGGGGGGAAGCCCGAATTCACCAAATTTATTTGGGAACACCCCGAACTCGCCGAATTCAGCTCCCCGTTTCCCCCCTTTTTTGAGTTTGGTTCAATCCGAACCGAAAAACCGCCAAATCGGGGGAAATTCGGCTGTTTTTCAGTTCGGGCCGAACCGAATCGACAGCCCTAGTGTGAGTGCATGAGTGGCTCAGTGGACGAGCATCAGCTTGGCATGCAGGAGGTCCCAGGTTCAATCCCCTGCATATCCAGTTAAGAGAAGCCGGTAACAGGTGATGTGAAAGATCTCTGCCTGAGATCCTGGTCAGCCACTGCCAGTTTTAGTAGACAATACTGACCTTGGTGGACTAAAAGTTTGATTCAGTATAAGGCAGTTTCATGAGTGCACTTGACTGTGCGCGCGCGCACACACACACACACAAAGAGCAGCATGTTTTGTTGGGGGACACTAGAAGATATCTTGCGCAGGACTCCTGAAAACCTGGAGCCAGGCATTGTATCTACTATATTCATGAAGCATCCATAGAACTCTTATTTAATAGCACAGAGCACATGATGAGTGCAAGCTGAATTTTTGCCAGCATTTTGAATTAATCTCTGAGAAAATAAAGGTTAAAATGTTCACCTCAATCAATACTCTGCCGCACCCCCATCAGGCAGTAGGTGGGTTGACTGTACCTCTTCTTGACAACCTCTGCAACCAAGCCAATTCTAGCTGGTAGCTCCTTTTCCTGTATATTTAGTCAGTAATGTTAAGAGGAAGATCTAAATCATACAATCATAGAGTTGGAAGGGACCACCAGGGTCATCTAGTCTAACCCACTGCACAATGCAGGAAAATCACAACTAACTCCCCCCCACACCCCAGTGACCGCTAATCCATGCCCAGAAGATGGCCAAGATGCACTCCCTCTCATGAACTGTCTAAAGTCACAGAATCAGCATTGCTGACAGATGGCCATCTAGCCTCTTCTTAAAAACCTCCAGGGAAGGAGAGCTTACCACCTCCCGAGGAAGCCTGTTCCACCGAGGAACTGCTCTAACTGTTAGAAATGCTGTTCAAATCTGGGTTGCCATACCACCACCCAGGCATTAGTAGCAGATCATAGAGAAGATATTAAGCCCTTGCTTTCATCCGGAGAAAAAGTGCTGTTCTAGCACCTCATGAAGATGGATTGTCACCAACATATGCTTGGCAAGGAGGCAAAACAGGACCCCAGAGAGCTTTTCTAACACAGCCATAAGTTGGATCCATATTTGTCTTGGAATCGTATTGCACAAAAGGTGTCCTATTCATCTAGTAGATGAGCCTTGCTTTAATTCTATTATGTTTACTTGAAAGTGTTCAATATGTCTTTTAAAGTAGAGCGGAAAATACCATAGTGCCATTCCTAACACTGCAATTAAGATGGTGTCAGCTTTTCCATTATATACAACACTCTTTGTGAGGCTGCAAACTCAGTTGTAAAAATTCATTCCAGCTTGAAACTTGGCAAAGGAAACCTGTGCATGGGGTGTATTTCTTTTTATGAAATATGAGAAAAATGTACCTATTTGCCTTTATAATTTTAAAGGCAATGTAAAACACCACAGGTTAGGCTTTTAGGAAGACTGTATATTTTGAAAGGAGAACTTTCAAAGTTCAAATGGACCACCAGATCAACTGGAAATTAGGATGGCCTGCATGCCTTGACAAGCAGCCCTTCTAGACTCTGGTCTACAGCTGCTGTTATTAAAGCCTTTTCGATTTGCAGTCACCAGGCAGCCAAACGTTGGCTATCCTACCACTTAGGGTGGCCTGTGTGGAATCAAACAGAGCCTGGGCCTTTTCCATCGTGGCTCCTGCCCTATGGAATGGGCTCCCTGAAGAGGTGAGGGGGGGCCTCATCGGAGATCCACAGAAGGCGCTGCAAGGCCTGGCAGTTTGCCGGGGCTTCTGAGGGAATTCAACGGCAGGCATATTTTAAGGGCGGGGGATATTTGGAGTTTGCTATTTTATTATTTACGGATTCCGTGGATGTTACGGGTTCCATGGACTGCCAAAAAAACAAATCAGTGGGTTATAGATCAAATCAAGCCTGATCTGACCCTAAAAGCTAAAATGACTAAACTGAGGCTATCGTATTTTGGTCACGTCATGAGACGACAAGAGTCACTGGAAAAGACAGTCATGCTAGGAAAGGTTGAGGGCAGCTGGAAAAGAGGAAGACCCAGCAAGAGATGGATTGACTCAATAAAGGAAGCCACAGCCTTCAATTTGCAAGATCTGAGCAATGCTGTCAAAGATAGGACATTTTGGAGGACTTTCATTCATAGGGTCACCATGAGTCAGAAGCGACTTGACGGCACTTAACACACACACATATTTTATTACGGCTTTAACTGAAATTGTTTTTAACTATGATTGTAAGCCACTTTGGGCCACAAGGAAAGGTGGGATATAAACATGTAAATAAATAAGTTGATTATACCATCAAAAGAAGATTCCTCCGTTGGTGGAAGACAGTTGATGCGGTGAGGACCTTGACCGGTGAATGAAAGCAAAATTGAGAGATTATCGAAGGTTGGGCCATAACATTCTTAACAATAGACACTTTGAACTTATTTTGAACATTTGAACAGACTTGGGGGCCCAAACTAGATATTATAGCATCAGTTTCCATCAGTTATTGCATCATCTTAAGCAGGTCTTCTCAGACTCCTACTCAGGTCTATTCAATGGGGCTTACTTCCAACAAAGAGTTCTTGGATTGCACTCTTCTTTGGTAACTTAATATGGCTATATATTACCTCACAACACTGTTGTGAGAATAAAATGGAAGACAGAATGATGTAAGCTGCTTTGGGTCTCCAATAGGAATAAAAGGGGGGTATAAATGAAGTAAATAAAATAAATATAAATTACCCACTACTGTACACAACCACAATTGTGACAGGTATGGGACATGACTTCAATCAGTTTTTGAACATGACCCAGCCTTACCCTTTACACATGAACATTATCTTTCTATATTTTAATATTTGTTAGTGTAAGTTAAGTTCTCATTCCATAGTCCATAGCCTCCTTCTATGCTTTTCATTTAAAAAATACCCTTCCATAGACACATCTGGCACAATATTTTTTTGTACATGCCTTTTTACCATAAAAAGCAGTGTGACTGAATTTAATTCGTGTTTTAAATTAACAAGTTTAAAAATGATTTCTATTTATCTATTGAAGGTTTATCAAATGTCAGGCCCTGGGCAGAATTCAGCACACCACCATCACCTGTGCTTTGTTTCTTTGGTCTCCTGCAGGAAAACAGTAGATTTATCAGCCACTGAAGGACTATTACGTATGAGGCAGGGATCCACAATTAGCTTGAGAATATCAGGAGCACATTTTTATTCCAGGGGGCATTTGGTGAAGGGTAAACTGTTTTGGCTGTGTTTTAACTGTGTGTATTGTATTCCACTCCTGAGGCCCCTTCACTGGATGCCAACTTGTTTCTGGATCCACATGAACACATGAACACATGAAGCTGCCTTATACTGAATCGGACCCTCGGTCCATCAAAGTCAGTATTGTCTACTCAGACCGGCAGCGGCTCTCCGGGGTCTCAGGCAGATATGTTTCTGTTGGTACTCACTTTCATTTTCCTATATATAGGGTTGCCAGGTCCCCCCTCGCTACCAGCAGGAGCTTCGTGGGGGTTGGAGAGCATTTCATGCCCAGCGCAATGACATCTCTTCTGTATTTACCCTGGAAGTGCCGGCATTATGCAGGCTGCTCTAGCACATTCCTCCAAAAACTCTATGGAAACCATAGAGTTTTGGGGGCAGAGTGCTACAGTATCCCCGTTGCAATGGGGTAAACCCAAAAGTGACATCATCATGCTGTGTGTGCTGTGCATGTGCAGATCACCCCCTTCAGCTGGTTTGCTTTCACCCACCGGCCTGCTTAGGGGCAGCAGGCAGCCCCGTTAATTGACAAGCAATTGCCCACCATAACAGAGTTTTTCCGTAGAGCAATGTGAGATTTTGGTACTAGCTGAATGTTTTTTGGCTGCCGATGCTATATTTATATTGGTTAGTTTAATGTGGTCTTAATGCATTTGATATATAATGTATTTGAATTTTATCCCTGCTTGATAGTTGTCTTGGGTCCTAACTTATCAGGAGAAAGATGGCTTTATAAATGTTTTAAATAAATACATAAATGAGCATATAGCTTTTTCCGTGTGAACAGGACTCATGTAAAAATTATTAAAGTTTATGAAAGTAATGCTGTCAGGAGAATAATAAGGAGCAGCACTAATGGAAGTTAGAAACAAAATTAGCATTGTGCTAGAAAAGGAAACTCAAACATTGCTTTCTCTGTTGCAGACAGGTTTTTCATTTAGAAATTTCTCAGCCTTTCAGTCCTTTAGTGATATCCCACAATGCAACCATAAAATTGTACTTTTGATAACACTGCCTGTTGCTATGGATACAATAATATTAATTCTTTGTCTTCAGCTGAGAATCCATATGTACTGTACAAATGTGAATTAATTTAGTCTCACATCAGCCATAGGCAGAAGGGAAGGATTTTGCAGATGGGAAGTATTAGGCGCAGAGGAAGTTTGTGGCAGAACAGGGAATAAAATTGCCGACTGTGGCGTGTCTCTCAGCCCTCTTCTTTAACCACTAAATTATTGTCTTCCTTGCCCTACAAACGTAAGGCTATCATGTTAGTACAGGCTGGACACGGTATTTCGTTTTGGCTAAAAATCAAACATCCAATCTTAGCTCTATAAAAAAAGTAAAGTGATATTTATCAGATTCAGGTTTCTTTGTCTAATGATACACAACTTCTTAAGCCCTTTGGCTACACCACAGTTATGTGTTGTTGTTGTTGTTGTTTTCAAGCAAGTTTCTGAATGAGACCACAAAGGCTGTAAATTAAATTGTGAAGAAAAAAATATACAGTCTGCCAAAAATCTTACTGTTTTAAGCCTATATTTCAAGTTTCAGCTTTATGAAAACAATACAACTAACACATTCGAGATGACACCTCAGTGACACTAATTGGTAAGAGATAACTTAATCACGCGGATATTAAGAATACTCTTTATATATATTGTTGCCTGACTTGTGCTGTATCAATAAACATTTGCATTTGCATGCCAATCAGGTCAGAGATGGCTTAAGGTTTTGGAAGAGTCAGGATCAGGATGAGAAGGCTATCCACTAGAACAGCCTTGGTTAGAGGGAGGAATTAAATATTTGTTGGCTTCCGGGGTGGTTTGTTTTTTAAGGGGCAGCAACCAAAGTTAAGCTGACCACACACTAAACTGTGCCTTCAAGCTGTTCCGTCTCTGTTCTGAACTTATTAAATATTGAGCTGTGAATGTGCCTCACTGAATTTCATTAGCGGATGCCATATGGAATCCATATGGCCAATGAGCTTTAGTATTACACCATTTTCTCTCCCACACCTTCTACAGAATATAGTTGTAGCAATTTTGAACATTGTCTCTCTTCAAGTTGTCTAATAAAATAACAGAAGGGGAGGGAACGGTTGTATGTAAGAAATAGAATTGCTTCTCCCGCTTACAAGCTGCACTATCCAGGGACTTTAGGCATGCTGCATTACAGCAATGCATATGAAACCCACAGTAAAAGGAACCAATCATTAAGACTCATCACACAATAAATTGCAGTACAGTCTAAGCAGAGTTCCCCCTTTCTAAGTCCATTGAAGTCAGGGGTGGACTGGCCATTATAGGCACCAGGGAATTTCCAGGTTGGCCAATGGCCTACCCCTAGGGTTGTCTACCCTGAGTTGGAAAATTTCTGGAGACTGGGGGAGCAGAGCTTGGGGAGGAGAGGGACCTCAGTGAGGTATAGGGTTGCCAACCTCCAGGTAAGATGACACATACAGCCATCTGCTTGAAAAGGGAAGGTACACTCCTTCGAGACGGAACAAAGGTTCTGTTATTAAGACACCATAGGATTGCCGGGCTTGAAAAAGCGAACGTGAAATGGGGCTTTTACCAGAAACCCATTGAATTTCAGCTTCTATGGATGTTAAAAACGTTTATAAATTTGCACCAAGGATATATTCAGCACACTGGACATGTGTATGAATTTGACTTGTATGTAAATTCAAATGAGAATAGCACATTGTGAAAAAGCTATAAGCTATATGAACACTGTCAAAAGATTGTTGATGTGTGGAATCTTGTTTAACTCGGAACTTTGTGTAATTCTATGAAAACTTGTTATAAAATTGCTGCATAACACTGCCTTGTCTAGTAATTTGTATTAAGTTTAACAGCATATATATGCCATAAGTGTTCTGTAGTTGATTTCCAAAAAACCTCCAGGTAGTAGCTGGAGATCTCCCTGTATTACAACTGATCTCCAGCCGATAGAGATCAGTTCCCCTGGAGAAAATGGCCGCTTTGGCAATTGGTAGGATTTAGACACAGTAGCCCATTATTTTCTTCTTCTTTTTTACAGAGAGGGCCCAATGATATAGTTTAACTGGTCTATGGCATTGAAGTCCTTCTCCTCCCCAAACTCCACTCTCCTCAGTCTCTTCCCCAAAAATCTCCAGGTATTTCCCAACCCAGAGCTGGCAACCCTAGTGAGGTATAATGCCATAGAGTCCACCCTCCAAAGCAGCCATTTCCTGCAGGGGAACTGATCTCTGTAGTCTGGTGATCAGTTGTAATAGAGGGAGATCTGCAGGCCCCACCTAGAGGTTAGCAACCCTACCTGCCCGCCACTTGGGCAGGTCCAGCCTAGGGAAGAAGGGCTGACCACATCCTGGGGAAGATACAGCCCAGCCCAGGCAAGCTGAGAGCAGCTCAGGGAAGGCAGCACCCGGCATGTGCCCAGCCTGAGAAGGTATCACCTGGCCTGGCAAGCTGTGCATGGATGTGCCCAGCCCAGCAGGGACGAGAGCAGCATGCAAATGGACACATCCAGGCCTGGCAGAGCAGCAGGAGATGCCCAGCTTGATCTCCCTCCCTCCTTTGTTGGTAGGGTTGCCAGCTCTGGGTTGGGAAATACCTGGAGATTTTGGGGGCGGAGCCTCAGGAGGGTGGGGTTTGGGGAAGGAGTTCAATGCCATTGAGTCCAATTGCCAAAGCGGCCATTTTCTCCACGTGAACTGATCTCTATCGGCTGGAGATCAGTTGTAATAGCAGGGGATCTCCAGCTACTACCTGGAGGATGGCAATCCTATTTATGGGGCCAGGGCCAGGAGTCAGGGCCCTTGTTCAAGGCCATTTTTTTTCTCCTCCCAGAGCACCCAGTCAATGGGTTTACAAGGATCTAACTACTCTTTTTATTCCTATAAAAGAGAATAGAAAGTCTTCTCAAATTATCCTACACCAAAAAATAAATCCAACCAATTAGTTCCCCAAACCAGCCATTTTAAAAAAAAAACATGCCTCCCTCCAGCAAACCGTCAGTGGAAGAAGGCACGAAAAGATTTCAAACCAGTGTTTAAACGTAGTTACAGAACATGATTTTGGCTTCAATCCAAACTACAATTTGTTAGCTATTCTAGAATGCTGTGGATGTCTTCCCAGAACAGAGTGGAGAGGATTGAGACCCTACTAATGGCTGGGAAAGCAATAATTTCATTCTGTACATCATGACTAAAGTCTGTGGATGGTGTGTAAAATGTCTATAGGGGGGAAAAACTCTTCTTGGAGAGATCACAGTTTACAATGACCTCATCTAGGAGAAATCTAAGTGCCATATGTTCTGTTGGCCTGGTTTTGATTCAGTGAAGTCTTTTTCAAATGTGAATATTCTTGGAGGAACAAACTTTTTGTAAAGTACTTGCAAGAATGCCTGTTCCTATGTGTCATTTTGCTCGTGCTAATTTTTAAGCCGTTCCAGATACTTGCTAGGATCTAGTCACAGTAGCCCATTATTTTCTTCTTCTTTTTTACAGAGAGGGCCCAATTATATAGTTTAACTTTCTCTGCCAACAATACATCTTCTAATGTGAGGCCAGAAATGAACGAAGACCAAGTCATCTAGAACCAAGAGCAGGTTAACACAGAAAATGAATTTCCCTGAAACATCCAAAGTATGCTACCTGCTTCTATGGCAATCTGGAAAGTGTTTTATCACATTTTTTGCTGTGTTGTTTGACATACCATACTGAATCTCCCTGAGCTATTTTCTGGTCTGGTGGATCTTTTTCACACTTCAACTGTTTTTTGGCATCCAGTTGGAGATTCTATGTGTTAATTGGAAGGGGAGGTAAGATATTTTAGGACAGAAGACAGAGGTTGCCAGCCTCCAGGTGGCACGTGGAAATCACTCAGAATTGCAACTGATTTCCAGACTACATAGATCAGTACCCCAGGAAGGGTTGCCAACCTCCAGGTAATAGCTGGAGATCTCCTGCTATTACAACTGATCTCCAGCCGATAGAGCTCAGTTCACCTGGAGCAAATAGCCGCTTGGGCAATTGGACTCAATGGCATTGAAGTCCCTCCCCTCCCCAAACCCCACCCTCCTCAAGATCCACCCCCAAAACCTCCTGCTGGTGGGGAAGAGGGACCTGGCAACCCTAGAATCATAGAGTTGGAAGGAACCACCAGGGTCATCTAGTCCAACCCCCTGCACAATGCAGGAAATTCACAATCACCTCCCCCACACCCCTAGTGACCAGAAGATGGCCAAGATGCCCTCCCTCTCATCATCTGCCTAAGGTCACAGAATCAGCATTGCTGACAGATGGCCATCTAACCTCTTCTTAAAAACCTCCCGAGGAAGCCTGTTTCACTGAGGAACCGCTCTAACTGTTAGAAAATTATTCCTAATGTCTAGACGGAAACTCTTTTGATTTAATTTCAACCCGTTGGTTCTGGTCCAACCTTCTTGGGCAACAGAAAACAACTCGGCACCCTCTTCAATATGACAGCCCCTCAAGTAATTGAACATGGTTATCATATCCCCTCTGAGTCTTCTCCTCTTCAGGCTAAACATACCCAGCTCCTTCAACCTTTCCTCATAGGACTTGGTCTCTAGACCCCTCACCATCTTTGTTGCCCTCCTCTGGAGAAAACTGCTAACCCCAGGAGAAAACTGCTGCTTGAGAGGGTGAACTCCATGGCATTATAACCCACTGAGGTGCTACCCCTTTGTAGACCCCACCATCTTCAAGCTCCCCCCCCCCCAGATCTCCAGGAATTTCCCAAGCCATAGTTGGCAGCTCTAAGAAAGAACCCTATCTTAGGACAGAAGACAGAACAAGGCCTTCAGTTCCTTATCATTTTTCTTTACTGTTAGTTCCAGTTTTTGACCTGCACAACACGTAGAGCTCTGTGTTTCGCAGATGCAAAGATTCTGATCACTACCCATCATCCCTGTACTGGCTGGCAAGTAGTGCTGGCATGCTGGTCAACTGACCGGCCAAATATTTATTTATGTGCAAGATGTTTATGTTGTCTTTCTGCCATACAAATGGCACACAAGATGGCTTACAATATAAAACTACACCATTATGAAGCATTTTTTTAAAACCTACATCAATCCTTTAGGCTTCAGTGACCATCCATTATTTCACCATGGTCAAAAATGCCCTGAAGACAAGAACACCACTGTGCCTTTCACCCTGAGATAACTTGTTAGCAAGGACAGGAGTGAAGGTTGCTCACCCCTAGCCCTACTGCCATAGGGGGCAAACATAAGAGCACCACACATCTTCCACTGGCCAGCTTGCTGGAACTACTAAACAGAAAATTGGCCAATTTCGCTGACAGAAAGAGCCTTCAAGTCTCAGCCAACTTATGGTGACTCCATAGAGTTTTCAAGGCCTGAAACGAACAGAGGTGGTTTGCCATTGCCTGCCTCTGCATAACTGCCTTGAAATGCTGAGTTTTGTTTTTAACACTCAGTCACTGTGGCTGTATTTCAATTTTTATTTCATCTTAACCATTTTCAAACTGTAAGCTGACCCTGTTGTTCCAGCTTCATAGCTCATGAGAAGACCTGTTTGGTTCAGTAAATCATTCAAATAGGCTCATTGTTATTTTCCAGGATACAAGCCAAAGAGATAAAAGCCTCAAGCCATACCCCCTACCTCTTGGAACTCCTTGCCACTTCCCTTGTGAAACTGTAGGCTGACCACGGTGTTCCAGAATAAAAGCCACCTGCTGAGGAGGTCTCATTGTCCCAGAAAAATGTGGTCACAGACTTGGAGAATTCCCCATGGACCTTTCCCAGGAAGTCAGGTTTCTCAAAATATACAAACAACAGCTCAGACTGTTAGAGAGAGGAATTTGAATCAGCCCGTCAATCAGCTGTGCTTAAGGTCCACGTTGTATGATGGTTAAGGTATCAAACTAGAACTGGAGAAACCTGGGTTCAAATCCCGGTTCAACCATGAAGCTCCCTGGGTGATTGTGGACCAATCGCAGGTTGTTTAGGGGAGAGGCTGTGGCTCAGTGGTAGAGCATCTGCTTGGCATGCAGAAGGTCCCAGGTTCAATCCCCGGCATCTCCAGTTAAAGGGATTAGGCAAGTAGATGTTGAGAAAGACCTCAGCCTGAGACCCTGGAGAGCCGCTGCAAGTCTGAGTAGACCATGCTGACTTTGATGGACCAAGGGTCTGATTCAGTATAAGGCAGCTTCATGTGTTCAGGTGTTTGCATCACCTGCCTCACAAGGTTGTTGTGGGAATAACATTATGCATGTGTAAGCAACCCCAAGCTCCTTGATGGAAGAATAGGAAACAATAGAGATAAAAGACACAGAAGAAGAGAACATTCAGTGGTTCCAAGCCAAAGCACAGCCCAGTCAGCTCCTTTCGCTTGAGAGACTGGGTTCTGGCAGACATTCGGCACTGCTTGAAGATATAAATTTATCTTTGGACACTGGGAATTTTGTTGGATTAGCAAATACTGCTCCTGGATGATCTCCAAAGACCTGCAGTTTCTGAATCTACTGGTAACTAGCTCTTGGGAATCTCTTCCTGCTCCTTGCACTTTCCTCACAGCCCTCTGTTTAAGATCAGTTCTTTTTATACTTTGTCACAAATTCCATAGGCTCCAGTGTTGCCTAAATTTGGTCCTTGAAACTGTGATTTTGGGGTTCATTCTCAGGGCCACAGGATAGCAAGTTCAGCTCTCATGAGATCAGGGCCTCATGCAGGACGACTTCTTCTAAGAGACTTAGTTGCTGCCTGCTTGTGGTAACTTGCTTGTGTAAATTGGAAATAGGAGGTGCTGATTGGACAGACAAAGATAAGCTTGGAGCACAGTTACTTTCTATGGGTTGGATTCAGCGATTCATCAGTGGAAGGTCCTGAGGGTCACCAGTCTTCCTGGCTTCCCCTTTGTCCCAGCAGCCATTTCCAACCCAAGGAAAGCTGATTCCTGGGATTGGAGGATTTGCACAGAGTAAAAATGCTGTGAAGGTTCATCTCTTTTTGTGCAGCTTTTCAGAATATGAGGAACAGTTCTTAAGTCTTCTGTTCATTTAATCAGATTTATAAACCTGTAACCCTGGTGTTTCAGGTCAAAGGGGGAAAGTTATTAAGAAGCATGAAAACAATTTTAAAACATGCAGTTAAAATAAACCTAGCTCGCTATCAAGAGGTCATTCAGCGCTGACTGTGAAGTTTGTGAATGACCATAGGGAAAGAGGCTGCTTCTAAGGTATACAAAGTTCCACTTTGCACATTAGCCATGGTATCTTGCCCTAAAGGCTTGCCAGTGTTTTGTTATCCCTTTGTACATGATTTTCTGGTGCAGAATTAATGGCAGGCATAATTCAAATAGTAAAGCATGTCATTCCGTTTCATTTCATTACACTCTTAGGTCTTGTTAGGGGTAAACTGGAACTGGGGAATCCAGCAATGACTTCTGTTATTGTGAATGGTTTCCCATAGTTACCTTTGTTTTCTATAGACTTAACATCCACCCTTCTCCACACTTGGGAGTCTTTCACCTTGTTGCTCGAATGTTATATTGGAGAATTTCCAATTGCAGATTTAACTGTGTACACGTTGCTGTGGACACATACGCATAACTGAAAGGACTGATAATTGTAGGTGGTGGTGAAGTGAAAACTGTTTTTCCTGAAGAAATTAAAATATTTCTATCTTCAGTTTTAGTCCACTATATTCAAAAGACTTCTGGCCGTGGTCTACAACTGGAGGTTCACTTTTTGAGATGTGGGTGGCAAGTCAGGCTCATGAAATAAAACAGCTAGCCACTCCTCTGTGGCCACAGCAACAACTCTTTCTATACATACACACATACTGCTGGAATGGTGGCTGACATGGTTGCCAGCTCTGGGTTGGGAAATTCCTGGAGATTTTGGGGTAGAGCCTGGGGAGGGTTTGGGGAGGGCGTATAATACCATAGAGTCCACCCTTCACAGCAGCCATATATTGTCACCATACATTGTTACTCTGAACTTTGGTAAAGTTTTGTGTTTATTGCACTTCGCCTTCCTGCTGTTAATTGTTACAACCCACCTAGAGGTTGGCAACCATAGCTGATGAGCAAGACAATAGAAGGTTGTGCAATTATGTTACTGAAGTTATTATGATGGGTAATTTGTACATTGCCTATGACAGCTAGGAGTGGGAATGAATAAATCATGCTTTACCCCAGAAGCTTCAGCATCACACAGGATGCTCTACCACTGTGCTCCAAAAATGCTAGAGCGGGAATGCTAGAGCATCCCTGCTGCGATGCCAGCGCTTCTGGAGTAAACCCAGAAGTGACAGCATTGAGCTCCACACACAGATCACTTCCCCCTCTTCAATTGGCCTGCTTCCGCCTGCCAACCAATTGAGGGGGGCAGGCAGCCTGGTAAATTGGCGGGCCATAACCAGGCAAATGGGAACCCTAGACACTAAGGATGGATTAAAAATGGATTCACACTGATAAACTGCCTTATTCTATCCAAGGCTTGATGCAAGGGCCAGTATCAAAAATGGGCATGATCTGGTGAGACCCATGGCCTACCACTGATCAAAGACAGGGATGAGAAATTGCCTCAAAGGCCCCTGCAATGTTGAGCTGATTTCCTACTGAAGTTGTCTCCCATTTCCTGCAGAAAAGGCACCTAGAGGAAGCCATGGAACTTTTATAGGCCTTTAAGACTGTCTAGAGCCACTGAGGCTTAAAGGAACTAGAAACAGTCACAATCCTTGGTCTCTTCCAGGCACCTCCCCCTCCCCCCCCAAAAAAAACCTGGAAGGAGTACAGTATGCCTCTTGCTCACTTCTTCAAGTTCTAAGGGATAGGCTTAAACACGTGATAGGGCTTAAAGACATCATAAAAGACATGCAAAAAAAAACCTTTGGGAGGGCTGTGTGGGTGCTTTTCTGCATACACGTGTGTGCAGTCATGTGCACAAGGATTTAAGACACTTAGAGGGGGTGCTACTGAAGGGTGTCTTAACCAGGGCCCCCCAAAGTCTGTGGCTGGCCGTGCCCTGTTTGACCTGCTGCAGGCAATGAAAGCCAGGGCCTTCTCTGCAAGAGCCAATCAAATGTTGCTCCATCTTCTTTGTGGATCTTCTGTGACTACTAGATGGCTCACTTTAATCCATCCGAGCTAAATTCATACCATTAAATTACATTATTAGTCACCATTATTAAAATTATGTTTAGCGATTTATTAATTATTTATTCATCATCTAAACCTCTAGATGTAAAATCTTCACTGGATACTGCTCCTTTTCGGAGTTGGCAAGAGTGCCCCCATGTTCTGGTTGTTTCGTTATTACCATTTGCCTAGAGCTTGCCTCTTTTAATTTCAAGTGCACTTCCTTCCCCTCTTGTAATTTAGGACAGTCGGTTTATTAAAACAGGGTGTGGTGCATCGTTTCTTGGCTGGTAGTACAGAGAAGAGCTGAGTACCTGCCTGGGAGCTGTTGGCTGCCAGATGGAGGGGGGGACGACAAGAAACAGGCTTAGCTGAAGATTCTGTTGGCAACCCAGCCGAGCAGGCAGGTTGCAACGAAGGAAACTGGAGAAGGGCTGGCAGGGAGCGTTATGACTTCCCAAGAGTCGCTTGCCAGGTTGTAACGTGAAGATCATGCCTGCTTCTTTAACAGATCTGTACCTGTGAAAGAGGGTGCAGTCATGGCTTCCCTAGGCATGCTCTGTGCCCCCCCCCAATCCCTGTGCCCACCCTCCTGGCAAGCTATGAGGCAAAATGAGAGTGCTTTTTTTTTCTAGCATAAAAGCGGGAGGTGCTGTGCTTGTATAACCTCTACCTGTGTGAGTTTTATGGGACTACTTTAGGAACAGAACTTTCAAGACCATGTAAGTTAATGAGTTTCTGTAAGTCGAAACCCTCTCATATGCAGAACAATACAACAAGAGTTGTATAATTGAACACATAGCTGTAACAGAGAACAGCACCTTACAGAGGATAACTTTTCAGAGCCGGCCCGGTGTAGTGGTTAAGAGCGGTGGTTTGGAGCAGTGGACTCTGATCTAGAGAACTGGGTTTGATTCCCCACTCCTCCACATGAGCGGCACAGGCTAATCTGGTGAACTGGATTTGTTTCCCTACTCCTACACATGAAGCCAGCTGGGTGACCTTGGGCTAGTCACACTCTCTCAGCCCCACCTACCTCATAGGATGTCTGTTGTGGAAGGGAAGGTGACTGTAAGCCGGTTTGATTCTTCCTTAAATGGTAGAGAAAGTCCGCATCTAAAAACCAACTCTTCTTCTTCTTCTTCTTCTGTCTTTTAATGCAGTTAAGTGACTGGTTATTGCTTGATACAGTTTTGTGGTGAGCAAAGTCTAATTTTTCTGGTCCACCAAGTGCCAAAGCCTTTCAATGCAGTCTTCTTAGAAAAAGGCACAAACTGGGCATCAGACTAACCGGCTTCAGGCTTCAGCATGAAAAAATACAGCCCGTATATATGGTGATAGGAGCCTAGACTACAACTCCCCAGCAAACAAATTTTCCCTCTGCTGCTAGCCTCCGTTCATAGACTTCACCCCTACTGGGCTAAACCTATTGATTCCTGGGGGTTACACTTGCCTCAGGTGTCTCAGCTACTTCTAAGTCTAGAATTCGTTGACCAATTTTAGACAGAATAAGGCTGTGTGTACATGTGTGTGTGATTCTTTCAAATACATCTTTATTCTACCCTTCTTCCAAGGAGCTCAGGGTGGTATTCTTGGTTCTCATTCATTTCCTCCTTGCAACTACCTTATGAGGAAAACGTATTTGTTTTATTTATTAAAATATTTACACCTGTCCCCTGCCTTCTTTTTTGCGGCTCAAGGCAACTTAGGATTCATAACTGAAACGACATAATCCAATTGAAAACCATATAAACCATCAGCTCAAACTCTACTAAATACTCTAGCAAATAAAATGGCCTTGCACTGCCGCCTAAAAACCTCCAAGGATGCCCTCCCCTCCCCTCTTCAGAGAGCCTGTTTTGTAAAGTGCGAACCACTGTAGAGAAGACGTGAGTTCCAGCAGAAGCCAAGCCTGCCACTTTAATAAGATGGATGGCCAGAAGATGGCAACTAGAGGATTGTAATTGGCACACACGGACATATGAAGAAAGAAGTCTCTCAGATATGTGGGTCCTACCCTGTGAAGGCCTTGACTAGAACTTGGAAACAAACTAATACCCAACTTAGCAGTTTTAAAATTGATATACTTCTGTCAGCTAGCCCCTAATAATAATTAGGCTGCCTGATTCTGAACCCATTGAACATTTGAGGTTGTCTTCAAGGGCAGCCCCACATAGAGCATTACAGTGTCCAACCACAAGGCTACCAAAGGATAGATTAGTATGGTGAGGTAGGCTGAGTCTCAAAAAGGAGAGAGAGCAGGTGAACTAAATGCAGCTACTGGAAGGCCACTTGTCAAACTGCAAGGCTGGGTCCATGAGCACCCCCAAGTTCTTAACCTCTTCTACGGACTATTCCACACGGGCTGTATTCTGAATCCTTGTGCTTCTGCTTTGCTGCTAACAAGATATCACAAAATGTTGTTATTCTACATAAGCAAAGTGTAATAAAGAAAAACAAATTTAACAGGACTTGGGGGGGACATCTTTCGTTCATTCCACATTTGTTGCCATGCTTAACTAGAACAGCCATTTACTCTATTCTACTAAAAGATATTCTGGATATTCCAGAAGAAATTGTGGAGGGGAAAAATGCTACCTACTGAAAACGGCTATTTAGTGAGCAATGCCAGCAGTGATCATTTCTGATGTGGCTATATTTTATGGAAGGTTTACAGGATGTTTGTGGTCACTTGGACCGCCAGCAAGTTACAGCATGCGAGCTGCTTCCACATCCTTCCTTTTTATTCAGTGGCACCAAATCTCCATGACCATGTGCAATCTAATCAAAAATACTATTTGACTTATCAGTCACAGTTTTTAGTAAATGTACCATGGCATTATTTTACAGGCTTTGAATGGCGCTCTTTCTACCTTGTTGGCTACCTCCCATTTGGCTTACTCAGACCATGACTGAATCTAAGAAGATCTTTGCTCTTAAGCTCTCCAAATGTATATAGTGCACAACTGTAAAAGTCCCTCTAGGCCTGTTGGTTGATCTTTGGCTCATGACTTCAGGCATTTCAGCACAATCCACAATCCACATCTACTGAATTTAATTCTGGCCTGCATAGCCCCGGCTGTATCATGAAGCAATATGAAAGTGTTTACAATGGGTGAGGCACATTTTTTCTTCCAGTCTCCATTAGGGTTGCCAGTCTGGAGCTTTCGGGAGGCAGAACCCTGAAAAACAACACTGCGCACATTACAACATTGACTCCTGCAAAAACAGAAAAGCGACACCATGGAATCTCACCAATATTTGGAGGTGTCCTTGGCTAGCAGATTGTTTCTAGCCACAATTCAAAGGGCTGGTTCTTACCTTAAAATGGTCTAGGGTATGTGTTCTTACCCAAATGGTCTAGGGCTAGGATATGTGTCAGTGTAGTGTAGTACCTACCAAGCTTGTCTTTGAAATGGTGAATGCTTAGGGTTGCCAACCACCAGGTACTAGCAGGTGGTCTCCTGCTATTACAACTGATCTCCAGCTGATAGAGATCAGTTCACCTGGAGAAAATGGCCGCTTTGGCAATTGGACTCTATGGCATTGAAGTCCCTCCTCTCTCCAAACCCCGCCCTCCTCAGGCTCCTCCACAAAAACCTGCTAGTTGCAAAGAGGGACCTGGCAACCCTATGAATGCTGTGCTACAGACCATTTACTCTGCAGTATGTACCACTGGTGTTTAACTAATGATTCCAGGATTACTCCAGGGTAACTGATTTGTAGAATGCAGCAGAGACAATAAACTTTGGTTTATAGAACCATAGAATCATAGAGTTGGAAGGGGCCATACAGGCTATCTAGTCCAATCCCCTGCTCAGTGCAGGATCAGCCTAGAGCATCGCTAACAAGTGTTTGTCTAGCTGCTACTTAAAGACTGCCAGTGAGGGGGAGTTCACCACCTCCCTAGGTAGCCAGTTCCACTGTTGAACAACTCTTACAATAAAAAGCTTTCCCCTAATATCCAGCCAGTACCTCTCTGCCTGCAATTTAAACCCATTATTGTGAGTCCTATCCTCTGCTGCCAACAGGAACAGCTCCCTGCCCTCCTCTAAGTGGCAGCCCTTCAAATACTTAAGGAGAGCAATCATGTCCCCCCTCAACCTCCTCTTCTGCAGACTAAACATTTCCAGCTACCTCAGCCTTTCCTCATAGGGCTTGGTCTCCAAGCCCCTGATTATCCTCATCACTCTCCTCTGCACTCCTCCATTCTGTCCACATCCTTCTTGAAGTGAGGCCTCCAGAACTGCACACAGTACTCTGGGTGTGACCTGACCAATGCTGTGTAGAGCGGAACCATGACATCTAGAGATTTGGATGTTATGCCTCTGTTGATGCACCCTAAGATCGCATTAGTTTTTTTTGTCGCTGCATCACACTGGCTGCTCATATTTAACATACGGTCCACCCATCCCCCAAGATCTTGTTCATGCACACTTATACCCAGAAGTGAATCCCCCATCCAGTGCATGTGCTTCTATTTTTGTTACCCAGATGCAGAACTCGGCACTTATCCTTGTTGAATTGCATCTTATTCACATCCGCCCACTTTTCCAGTGTGTCCGGATCTCGTTGAATTCTATCTCTGTCTTCTGATGTGTTGGCTGCTCCTCCCAATTTGGTGTCATCTGCAAAGTTAATGAGTAGTCCCTCCACACCCTCATCCAGATCATTTATAAAAATATTGAAAAGTACCCGGCCCAGAACCGGACCCTGTGGCACCTCACTGGACACCTCCCTCCATTCAGATGAAATGCCATTGACAATGACTCTTTGAGTGTGGTTCTCCAACCAGTTCCCTACCCACCTAACTATCCTAGGGTCCAGTCCACAGTCCTCTGCCCGTCAGAACATCATGGAGAACCCTGTCAAAAGCCTTACTGAATTCTAAGTAAAAGACATCAACTGCATCCCCTTAATCCAGTAAGGACGTCACTTGATCAAAGAAGGAAACGAGGTTGGCCTGGCAGGACCAGTTGGGGACAAATCCATGCTGACTTCTTTAGGTGATAACCGATTTATTACAGGCACAAGAGACATGTAAGTTTTTACTTTCATGTATCTTTAGAGTATGGGAAGACCCCAATGTACAAGCTGTAATGGTAAAGAAGGACACAAAATAATCAGATGTCTTTTTTTTTTTAAGGTTATGAGCTTTAGCAAAAGAAAGTGAAATGACTGCCCTGTGCAGTATACATTGGCTTCTAACAATGAAAGCTTTGAAAGTTCTGCCTCATATATTTTCCCCCCTGCACAGTATAGGTGTCCACCTCCTAACACAACATGCAGTGTTAGGCATGCCACAAAATGCATTTTGCAGCATAAAAGTATCACTGTTCCATGTGAAACAAGATTTGTCCCTGGTGGCATCGACCTTAACGACACTGTCAGTAACACAGTGTTGGCAACGAAGTAACTATGTGGGTAATTCATCCCACATGGGAAGAGAGGCAACATGAGGTTTTCATTTCAATTACTGCCTATCCATACTGAAGCAAATACTAGCCCGCCTGGGAAGGCGGGGTGATTTTATTGCATGAGCTTGCCTGTCCAAACCACTCTCTGTGGAATAAGCTTGTACATAAATATCTATTCTGTGGTGCTGAATGTTTTCATTAGTGAGGGACTGATAGGAAGTAATCCATGCTGAGGACTGTGGATAGGGGGAAATAACACACCTTTATTGATGAATCCAAAATGCATTTAAATTTTTTTTTTTTAAGTATGTCTGGCAAATGTCTCGGAGCTTCAGAGCTCCCAATAGAGGGGACTGAATTCTAAAATTCCCTTGGCCCTGGGTAGATTTCAAAAGTATTGAGAAGAAGCCTTTAAGTATCTAACACTAGCTTGTTCTCTGTTGCTCCAGAGACTAGGACACGGAGTAATGGATTTAAACTAAGAGAAAAGCAATTCCACCTAAACATTAGGAAGAACTTTCTGACAGTGAGGGCTGTTCAACGTGGAGTGCGCTGCCTCGGAGGGTGGTTGAGTCCCCATCTTTGGAGGTCTTTAAGCAGAGGCTGGATGGCCATCTGTTGAGAGTGCTTCGATTGTGGGATCCTGCATGGCAGGGGGTTGGACTGGATGGCCCTTGTGGTCTCTTCCAACCTTATGAACCTGTGAACACCACTCATATTAACTCTTTGCTTGATTTGAAATCATAGCAAAAGTTCCTCTGCAGTATGAGCATGCTTGGTATATTTTTAGGGTTGCCAGGTCCCTCTTCGCCACCAGTGGGATATTTTGGGGGCGGAGCCTGAGGAGGGTGGGATTTGGAGAGGGGAGGGGCTTCAACGTCATAGAGTCCAATTGCCAAAGCAGCCATTTTCTCCAGATGAACTGATCTCTATTGGCTGGTGATCAGTTGTAATAGCAGATCTCCTGCCACCACCTGGAGGTTGGCAACCCTATATATTTTCCAGTTAGGCAAATTGATTATCAGTTCCTAGAGAGGCTATTTTGTTCCATTAAGAATTTGTGAGTTCTTTCCATGTCTCTCTCTTCCCTGGTGCTTATTCTTCCTCTTCCCTTCCAATGTGCAGGAGCAGAGGTGGAAAGGAACCTCTCTCCAGAGGCTCCTGGAGGCCCTCAGCAAGCCTGCAGAACCTTCCTCATTACATTCAGTATGCAATTACTTGGAGAAGGCCATCTTGATCTTGTTAGGAATGACAGCCTGGCAAGACCCTTTAAAAATGCTTGCTTGGCATGGTTTATAGTAGTACTCCTGCAGAGAGAGCCAGCAGGGCCTCAAGGTGTAAATCTGGATCCAGGTTTTCTAGATATAATTATGGTTAGAAAATTAACTAGATAAAAGTTGCAGTTAACAGTTGGGTTTTTAGAAGTACCTCCAATTTTTCCAGGCTACAAGGAGTCCTCCTGACTAATTTATATTCCTGCAACAGTGATGCTTGTTAATGGTTGGGATGTCTGGGTCGCCTAAAAGAACTGGTAGAGTCTCACAACTTGAGTAATTTAAAGCACTATTATTATTATTTATAGCAGAGTAGATTCAGGCCCTAGTCAAATAGGAACACTCTCAGTCTGCAACCAGCTTTGGGTTTGGAAATTCCTGGAGATTTGTGGGCAGTGCCGGAAGAGGGCAGCATTTGGGGTGGGGAAAAGGGTTGCCAGGCCATGCACCATCAAGGCCTGTATGGGAGGGGCCTCACTTAGTTCTAGTTCTCTATGTGTAGGTTGTAGTTCAAAGTGTGTGTGAAACAATAAGGAAGCCTCCTGCTGAAGCTACCAGAGTCTCCTGTGTGCTGACTGGATAGGTAAACTTAATCCTACACACCAAACCCTAGAGAATACTACAAGCACTACCACATTGCAGTCAAGGTGTGGTCAAATTTTGCTCACAGCTTCACTTGTAAAGAAAAATAATAACTATACACTGCTTCATATTCTTTCTGGAAAAAATAAAGCACCACAACCATTCTAGTTTTTGAAGGAAACTATCAGAAAGCCTAAATACTTCAGTTTTCCCTCTCTCAGTTAACATCTGAGGTCATTATTATATACTGTGAAGCCCTTACTGCTAAGTGATCCCAATAGGGTTGCCAGCCAGGTCCCTCTTCGCCACCAGCGGGAGATTTTGGGGGGCGGAGCCTGATGAGGGCAGGGTTTGGGAAGGGGAGGGGCTTCAATGCCATAGAATCCAATTGCCAAAGCAGCCATTTTCTCCAGGTGAGCTGATCTCTATTGGCTGGAGATGAGTTGTAATAGCAGGAGATCTCCAGCTAGTACCTGGAGGTTGGCAACCCTACCCAGGTACCAGAATTTTTGAAATAAAAAGCTGGCAACTTGATTTTGAGTGCTACAAGATTTTAAATTAGTACTGCTTGTATGTATGGATAACTATGTAATTTTGTCATCGTATTCTTCATGTACTCTGGAATGTCATTTAAATTCAGCCATAAGTGTACCAGAAAGCCACTCTCACATAATTTATGCCATATATTTTTTTAAAAAAATTAATCCACAACTTGGCAAATTAATAGGAGTGTAGGCAAGGTGGAGTAGGTAGGTGGAATGAAAGCCGATAAAGAAACATGTTACTATGCATGTATTGTCTTGAAAGCACACATTGCTCAAAGAGGCCCTGAGACATCTCTGACTTATGACTGGTACTTACACAGCTGAGGGAGTTGGTTATACCACCTTGAACAGAATCCCAGTGGTTATATTTCATGTCTCGAGATAATTTATTGCACATGTGCTGCCTTTTTTGGAAAGGAAAAAAAAATCTCTGGAACATAAAGCTGCATACAGATTTCATATTTATCTATGACAACTCTATTAGCCTTCAGCCAGACTTGGAGAGACAATGTGAGCTATATGAGTTATTTTTTACATTTTTAGCCCACCCTGTTCTAAGGACTCCAGATGGATAAACATGCTTTTAAAGAAAGGGTGAGGGAGAGATACATTTAAAACATGGGTTCAATCCACTACGACAAGGGCAAGCAATTCCAGCATGCATACCAAATAATGGCACATCAGACCACTTTGTATCATACACAAGGCCAGTTCTTCACTCAAGGGACCAGTCCTCTCAGGGCTCAGCTTGTCTGGCTAAGTCCAACTGTTCTTTCTCTCATACTTTTGTTTTCTGCTCCACCAGTATAGTCATGGGCAGATGCTGCAGGAGTTTGGGCACTTGCACCAGAAAGGGTTGCCTACCCCTATCTATATCAGGAAAGTCCACTGAAGTAAATGGAAGTACTACTGTGACAGGAGCAAAACGTTCCACAAGATCGGAACGAGTTGAAAATTCCAACTAAACCCAGACTCCCCTAGTTTGTTTAGACCAGCAGTTCCCAAACTGTGCTCCACGGAGCACTTGGTGCTCTCCGAAACATCTCATAGTGCTCCGTGAAGAGACTGGAAAGAAAAATACTACTGTCATTCGATTTAGAATATAGGTTCTAGGTGAAAATTAGTGCTCCGTGATGAATTTCTCTCCTGAAAAGTGCTCCGTTACTCAAAAGGTTTGAGAACCGATGGTTTAGACCATTACAAAACCTCAAAACTCAAAGTTGTTAAACTGTTTCCAGCAAAACATAAAGCTTTAACTTTGGCAAGTATGGGCTAATCAGGCTGCTAGAGATGGCGAAAAGGGGTAACCAGAAAAGATCAGGGGTTTAGAACACCCCATAAGGAAAAACTGAAGAGTTAGGAGTGCCTTAGCAGATGCTCATAAAATTATGCATAGTGCACGAAAATGGACTGAGAGGAATTTTCCTTCCTTTCTCATAGTCCTAGAACTTGCAGGTCATTCAATAAATGTGATCAGCAGTAGATTTGGGACAGAAAAAAAGGAAGTTATCTCTAATAATTAACTTGAAGGTCACTGCCTCAAGATGCAGTAAAAGCCACTAGTTCATGCCTCTGAAAGAAGATTGTACAGATTCTTGGAGGGTAGATCTTTCAACAACTACTAGCCATTCTAATTAAATGAAACTTTCAAGTGCAGGGACAGTATGTCGCTGCATGCCAGTTGCTAAGGAGTAGGGCACCACGGAGAAGGCAGGAGCCTTCATGCCCAGCTTGTGGGTTTCCTGGGGACATCGAACTAGACCACTGTCAAAAAGAGAACGCCAGGGTACAGCAACATCGGTTTGTCTGACCCCAAATTCTTCCCACATTCTTATGTAATAAAACCAAGCTTAAAGTTTAAAAATTAAATTGTGTTTTGGTGATTGTTTTCCTTTTTATATCTAATCATATCTGAGGCGATGTTATCCTGACAGGTCAAAAATTATTTCTGGCTGCCATACAGAAAACATTGGTCCATTTCATTCCTTACAATAATTGTCATGCAGCCGGTGACCTGAGCAAAGAGACAGGTGTCTCTGAGGAATGGCCCACCTGTGAAGGACGAAGGCCAGGTTATCTCCCCTCCCTTGCATGTCGAACACAAGCTGTTCAGGGATATTATACGCCAAGTCTGTGCAGAGCTGTAATGCAGGTAATAATTGTACGTACTCCTGTTAACTTGCTTTGACAAATGAAGATGATGCTTTTACGGCTTTATGGTATAGTTTTTACTTGGAGGCCCCCTCGAGCAGAGATGTGGAGAGGTGGCAGATAAATAACTAAGTGAATCAGATGGATGCTACATTCTGCAGGGCCTGCAGACTGCAGACATCAAGGGAATTATAGCCATGAAGCTTGCATATTTGGTGGTTTTAGTCGTGAAACTATTGGAAGGTACGGTCACATAACATCACATACTCATACACACACATATACAATAAAGACCAACTCACAAGTGTGGTTTCCCATACAATCAAGATTCTGCAAGCAAAGGAATGGACTGGAATATAAATATAATCACACCATTTGTGTGATCCTGTCTCCATTGGGACCAGGCAGTACAAGAACTCTTCACAACGGCAGGGAATTCACACTATAATTTGCAAGAAAGTGGTATGACATGGTGGCAACAAGTGTGTTGTATACACACTTTTCCCTTGTCTAGTTCTTGTGGGTAGAATGAATGCCCTGGGGGTGGAGTGAGATTGTGGCCGCGAGTTCCCCTGACCTTCCCTGAGTCCCCAGTTGCATAGGAATCATATGCATGTATGTCCATGAACATGTGTTTATATACTCCAATGAACATGCATGGGTCAAGGGGGAGCCTAGCACGTTTCTGGTATCCCTCCCCCTACTCACATCCATTCTATTCATATTGAATGTCCTCAAAAGTTTACGGTGGCCTGCCTTCAGACAGGTTTTTCAGATTTTTCAAAAGGCTATAAAACCCTTCAAAGGCTGTTTAATAGAAATGATGGAGGAATTAGTGTTCACTTTCAAAGCCATGATGCTTTTTCATATTATCTTCAACTCTCTAAAATAACTATAATTCGTCTGTCCCCAGCTATTTCTAATTTACTGTATGTGTTTAAAGACATGTAATTGTGACCTTTTAAAAATTGCTGTAATTCCAGGAGTTTACTTCTAAAATTTGTGACCTTCCCACCACCTCCAAATTCTGATATTTTCCCCCTCCTGCTGCTTTCAGCATTGTGGTTCCTTAAGAAAAGAACACTCAGAGAAAAAACAGAACCGCCGCTGTGTTCAGTACATCTGTCTTGCATTTTGAGCTCAATAGCAAACTGTATGCTGTGTACAACAGTCTTCCTATAAAATGTTCTATCTGACACACCTCCGCTCCCAGTCCCATTATGAACCACTTTGCAAGAAGGGTGGGGCATGATTACTTTTCAACCCTGATTGATTTTAAATAGCTCTCTGGACAGTTGAATAAGAGCAAGAATGAGATAAGTGCTGGCAAAAATCTGGAACTTTTCACACAATGGGCTTGTTTATTTTACCTTTAAGTAAATTCCACTGGGTCAAAGTTCCTTACTAGTGCTGTGGCTAGGGTTGCCAACCTCCAGGTGGGGTCTGGAGATCTCCCACTATTCCAACTGATCTCCAGACAATAGAGATCAGTTCCCCGGGATAAAATGGCTGTTTTGGAGGGTGAACTCTATGGCATTATGCCCTGCTGAGGTCCCTTCCTTCCCCAAACCCCACCCTCCCCAGGCTCCTCCTCCAAAATCTCCAGGTATTTCCCAATCCAGAGCTGGCAACCCTGGCTGTAGCAAAAATGGGAGACCTATAGGAAACTGTTTCCTCCCTCCAAAAACGGATTGTTTCTTATTTGTATGTTTTTGGCAAATGTTTGCCATGCAAACCATGATTGTCCACTAACTCAGATTCACCTACTTATCTTATTCTTAGGATATCACAGAGTGTCTAAAGTTGTGCTTTCACAGAAGAATAGGTCTATCAATGGCTATCTGCCACACGGGCTAGATGAAACCTAGGCAGTTCACTGCAGAACAGTAGTTGTTAGGGGAGACTGTTGACTTCATTCCATGTTTGTGGGATTCCTAGGGGTGTCGAGAGGTTGACCGATATGAGAAACAGGATGCTGGACTGGATGACCCTTTATTCTGATACACAAGGGTTTTTCTTATGGTCTTAATACTAGCAACCCAAAAAAAGAGTTAAATCAAACTGCCTCAAAATCAACATCAACAGAACTTGAATTTGGTTGTAATCCTCATATGTATATGTGTGAACTAGGCAGCTTGATGCTGCCTCATACCAAGTCAACCCATTTGTTCAATTAGGTCAGAATTGTCTACTTAGCTGGGCAGCTGCTTTCCTCGATCTCAGGTCCAGAAAGGTTCTTTCCCAATAAGATAAATTTCATTGGATATGCCAGGAGCTTTTTTGGAGCTTTTGGTGGATCTTCCAAGTGTTGTGTGATTTGACCTACTATCTCTTATCACAGTCATTTTGTCATGATGCCCACTGCCTGTTCTCAACATTCCAAAAGTGTCCACAGGTTCAACAAGATTGGGGACCCCTTGTATAAAGGCCAGATGTGTTTCCTGGAAGGAAGGAACCTTGCGGAAGTGGGGAGGTGAAGTGCTAACCAAAGGTGGTGGGCAACATGTAAAGGGAGAAGTAGTCCTTCAGGCATGTGGGTTCCAGGGAATGAAGGGCTTTCAACCAGTAAAATTGTTGTAATATTGGAGTAATGAATGGGTATTTCCCATGCCACTGAATTCTGCACTACTTATGGTTCCTGGATTATCTTCACATGCAGTCCGACATATTGTCCTGCTGACGGCAGAACTGAGAGGACATTTTGATAAGATTCCATTCTCAGATTGCTTTTGTGGTTACATTTCAGGGGCAATAGAGACTTTAGATCACCTGTTTCTATCAATGGATTGCACCCAGAGTTATCTGGATTGCTCCTATTTTATCTAGATATCGGCTTCCTGTTGACCCATGGGTGGTTTCACTATTGCTAACAGACTCTGACCCAGAAATAACTAGATGTGTTGCAAAATATCTGGCAATAGTAGTTTCTTTAAAGTTACATTAAAATGATTTTATTGCTGATTATAAACGAATTGGAAGGGTCTGTATATTTATTTTCTTATGTGCTAACTGAAGGTATTATCTATTGTTTTGTTTCTATTTGTAGTATTATAATGTTTTAAGTCCTTTAAGAGTTTATCATGTTTTAATGTTGTTTTATCTTTTATGTATTCTTCATACTCAAGATTTTTGGTCATTTCCCCTTCTTTGACAATATCATTAAAGAGCCTTAGCAAATTAGGTGTAGTTTGCTGTTCAAATAATTTGCAAAATCTAAGTGTTAGGCCATCTGGACTCGGTGCTTTATCCACCTTGAGCCCTTTAATTGTATCCACAATTTCTTGGGTAGAAATGTTCTGATTTAAGCTCTCTTGGGCTCCTAGATAAAGTTTTAGAAGATGTGCGCAGGAAATGTATTGTGCAAGACCCTCTTCTTCAAGGTTGTCTTTGGCATATAACTTTTTAAAGAAATCCCTGAAGGTCTTTTCAATATCTTCTTGCTTATTGAATATCTTTCCATCTCTTCTGGCTCCAAGAGTTCTTCTTTTTAAAGTTTCCTGCCTCGAACAATTAGCGAGATACCTGCCAGGCTTGTTGGCCTTTTCAGAAAACTTTTGTTTAGCATATCTGATCTTCTTTTGTAAATTTTCTGTTTCTATTAAGTCCATTTTGTCTTTGACAAGTTTGATTTTTTGAAGAGTTTCTTTGTCGTGAAGAGTCTGATGACGTAACTCCAGGTCTTTCAGTTCGTTCTGAAGTTCTTGGTACGTTTCCTGCCTGTCTTTTTTGATCTTGGCATTGACTGAAATAAGTCTTCCTCTAATAAAAGCCTTACTTGCCTCCCATATTGTGAAGCTTTTCACATCCAGGGTGTTGTTAAATTGGAAGAATTCTTTCAGGTCTTTCTCACACTGAGCAACTACATTCTTTGGTTGCAGAATCTCATCGTTGAGTTTCCATCTCTTCAGACCATATTCCCCTTGTGACCAAGTTATCTCAATAGGACTATGATCAGAAATTGTTCTTGGAGCTATTTCAGCAGGAAAGGAAATATTGTGCATTTGGATAGTCCACTCTTGACCAATGTGTACGTGTCCTGTTTTTAATTTAAAAAGGGCAGAAGGCTCCCCCCCTCACAGCAAGTCTCCTGTCCTTGTTCCTTTTGTCAAACCTACTATCCTCCTACTAGTGCGGGGAGGGTTTGAACAATTGCTGTGCTAAAAGGGAAAGCAGAAATTATCCCACTACAAAGTTATAATTTTTGTGCACAGATTTAGTTTCTCTTGTGCTGCTCACTGTTTCTCATTTTAACAAGAGATACTTTCCTCTGACTAAGGGAAAATATGTGGGTATAATTAATCTTCCCTTAGTAAACAGAACAACATGTGCATACAGATAAGTCAAGCAGGCCTGCCTCTATATAATTAATTCCCACAAACCAGTAATCAGCAACTAATTAGTTTTATTTCTGTTCTTCCAGCACACAGGAGGCATTTTTCACTTAGCAGTTCCCTGTTTTCTTGGATAAAGTATATGAACTTGGCTCATTCTCACTTTTGGACAGATACCGAAGCACAGCTTTAACTTTTTAGCGGTCTTAAAAATCACAATAGCCCAATTATTTCATTGCCCCCCTCTTATTAAGTATGCTGTTGGGGATGCAGAATGTTATAGTATAGCCCAATCTCGTCAGCTCTTGGAAGCTAGGCAGGTTTAGTTAGGATGGGAGACCACTAAGGAAGCCTTTGCAGAAGAAGGCAATGGCAAAACATCTCTGCTTCTCACTTGCCTTGAAAACTCTGTGGGGTCACTGTAAGTTGGCTGAAACTTGATGGCACTTTACACAAATAACTACACTGTTAATATTCAAATATATTCTCAAAAACTATATCAGAATGGCAACATGGGAGAAAATCTTATTGTACTAGGATATTCTGCTGACCTCAAAGTCATCATTTTCTACATGGGAAACTCCAACATGAAATTGCTGAATTAAATTTAGAATGTTTATTAGAGTTAATTGCATTATCCTGGGCTAAAACAAAGACAACATATTTCTTACACACTAATGGTATTTAATCAGTTTAACATAATTACTGTTATCACTAGTTACATTGTGAATGATCACCATGCTTATCATGTATATGTGAAGATTTTACTGAAATTTCACAAAGTGACCCTCTTGCATTTCATGGCTTCTACCCTCAGTGTTCACGATTCCCCCCTTCTCGGTATCTATATGTATAAGTTATATCTATGGACTGAGAATTAACTTCATGCATTTGATGAAGTGGCCTGAAGCCCATAAAAACTTATACTATGATAAGTCTGTTAGTCTTTGAGGTGCTGCAAGATTTTTTTTTTTTTTTTTTGGGCTGTAATATAGTACCACAAGTGGGAGACCAGAAAAGACTTGTGGGGGGCATCTCATTTCCCCTTCTCTGCTATTTCCTTTCCCCCTCCCTGAACACCCCATAGTTGCTCCCTTTTCCTGCTTCCTTCTTTCCCTCCCATCTACCAGCCAACCTACCTACCTATTGCCCTGTCTTCAGCTTCCCCTCCTTCCCTCCCCCTGGCAGCTAGTACCTGGAAAAATTATGGGCCAGTTGTGTGATGCTTACTGCCAGCCCAGGCCCAGTTGTGAGATAGGGAACCCACAAGGCCTTGTGTAGGTCACCTAATTTCCCCCTGTATCCCCTTCCCCACTGCACTTCCTCATTCCCTCCTCCTGAGAAACCCCCATATCCTCACCTTTCCCTGCTTTTTTCTTTCCTCTCACCAACCAGCCACAACATTTTATCTGCACCCACATCTTCAGCTATATTTATTATTTGTTTGTTTTATTCATAACCTGCATTTCTGCACATTGGGGGGGAAACAGTTGGTATCATTTTCCTCTCCTCCATTTTATCCTCGCAACTACCCTGTGAGAAAAGTTAGGCTGAGAATGTCTAACTGGCTCAAGGTCACCAAGTGAGCTTCCATGGCATAGTCGTGATTTGAACCTAGGTCTTCCAGATCCTACCTAGTCTGAAACTCTAACCACTACACACACTGGCTGGGGGGAGGCTGCTGTTGAACAGTAACAAGCAGCTGGGTGAGTCATCAAAGCTGGGTGATAACAAGTCACCCAGTGGTTGCTGCTGGGGCCTGGCCCAGATGAGCCCTCCTTCAAAGGCCATAACAGCCTTGGAAAGGGCCCCGCCCCGCCCCTGCCCCCTGTCTTTTACTGAGAGAAACCAAAGATTGAAGACTGGCAATACTGTGCAGTTGCCAAGCAACAGCCACTGAGAAAATTCACTTCTTAAAGCTACAGGTGGCTTCTGTTCTTTTGGGGGGGGGCATAACCCCCCAATGCATTTTTTTTAAGATTTCCAATTTTTCGACAAACCTGAAGCATTTTAAGCATACACCCTTCCTTCTTTGATTATAACTTTGCTAACCTTCTCCCTCCTTTGATGCATGATATGCTTTATGACTGACTCCAATCTCTGTTCCTGTATGTACTAACAGTGGTAAGCATAGCTACATCCTTCAAAGCCCATTGACCTCAGTGAACTTAGAAGGTAAATCTGCTAAGAACGACACTGTGAAATACCTAAACTGTATTTCTTATGTCTTCTCTGGCTTCATAACTAGATCCTGAAGTGCTTGTCTAGATGTAACAGGAAAACAAAGTGATGAGAGTTGTCTTTAAGTATCTAGCAAAGACACCTAGGGGGAAGCAATCAGCTGCTGAGAAGCAATGAGTGGGTTTTCCAGGAAATGAAAGGAGTTCTCATACCACCCATATACCCTTCCCATCAGTGTTCATTTAAATGTAAGGCATGGACATAAATGCATTTAGCTGTCTCTCTCATCATTATCTTTTTGAAATTGCAAATGCAGACCCATTACAAGTGCCTTTGACGGCTTTTGCCAGATCAATTTCAGTGCATGTTAATATAATTATCCCTGTTTAAAAATGAGATATGTCGTTTTAGAACTCATACATTCTCTCTTCTTCTGGCTCACATTTTAGAATGTTAGGAGTGATGATTCACTTTTGATACAATGCGTTTTTTTTGTATTCTCCCCCAAGAATTCTTTCAAAAAGTGCAGAAGGCCAGCTGGAGCACCACTGCTGGTTGTTGGCATTAAGATGACTCACAGTGCAGCCTTAGGGTGCAGACTTACTCCAGTCTTACATACTAAGCCAGCTGGGTGACCTTGGGAAAATTACAGCTCTGTTAGAGCTCTCTCAGCCTCACCTACCTCACAGGGTGTCTGTTGTGGGTAGGGGAAGGGAAGGTGATTGTAAGCCGGTTTGAGTCTCCCTTAAGTGGTAGAGAAAGTTGGTATATAAAAACCAACTCTTTTCTTCTTCTCACATGGCGATGAAGTTTGAGGATCACTGCCAGTCACCCTTTCTTACCTTTGCCTTTTTTACAGGATTGCTGTGAGGATAAAACAGAGAGGGGATAGACCATATACTCTGCCCTGAGCTTCCTGGAGGAATGGAGGGATGACAATCACGATATCAGGTGTTCCGATGGTAGATAAGAAGTACTCAGCTGCCACATTTATGCCAAAAAGGTATCTTCCCATTAATTCCTTCTTTACCGGTTGGCTTGGTGTGGTGTGACAGTAAGGTTGCCAGCTCCGGGTTGGGAAATACTTGGAGATTTTGGGGGTGGAGCCTGAGAAGAGCTGACCCACATATTCTCTTCCATCTATCTATTGGCCAAATTCCTCTTTCCCCAAATCACCTCTGATACTAGAAGTGAGCTAGTCCAAGATTAAAGGGGGTGGGGGGATAGATGACCCCGTGTTCTAGTATTATGGGAGAGGGAGAAAAACTTCTCCCTGTCCATTCTCTCTAAACCATGCATAATTTTATAGACTTCTATCATGTCTCCCCTCAGTCGCCTTCTTTCCAAGCTGAACAGCCCTAAGTGTCTTAACTGCTCCCCATAGGACAGTTGCTCTAGTCCCCTAATCATTTTGGTTGCTCTTTTCTGCACCTTCTCAAGCTCTGTAATATCCTTTTTAGGTGTGGTGACCAGAACTGTACACAGTATTCCAAGTGTGGTCTCACCACAGATTTGTACAAGGGCAGTATGATATCAGCAGTTTTATTCTCTATTCCTCGTCTAATTACGGCCAGCATGGAATTTGCCTTTTTTACAGCAGCCGCACACTGGGTTGACATCTTCATTGAGCTATCTACTACCACCCCAATACAATATTTTGATCTTTAGGAGTAGTAAATCATTAGGAGTAGTAAATCATCAGTCTTCTTTTAGGACTCAAGACACTATCTGGGAAACCCAGGTTCGAATCCCTACTCTGCAATGGAAACTTGCCTCATGATCTTGGGCCAGTCGCACACTCTTGGCCTAACCTACCTCACAGAGAATAAAACAGAGGAGAACAGAACAATGTAAGCTACTTTGGGTCCCCATTGGGGAGAAAGGCAGGATATAAATAAATATTTGGTGTTTTAAATTCTCTTTTTTAAAGCCCCCAATATAGCAGTGCCTATTGCAAATATACCAGTCAAAAAAATATGAAAACAAAGACTGGCCAGGCAGCAGCAGTGGTGTTCAAGGGACGTTGTATCCCAGAAATGTATTTTCTGTCATGGAGATGTGCATTTGGATACTAACTAATCAAAGTCCAAACTGAAAAGCCTCTACTTACATATTTTGTTATTAAGAGAGGAGTCCTAAACAAGTTTACTCAGAATCCTACTCAGGATTATTCAGTGGGGCTTGCTCCCAAGAATGTATTCTTAGAATTGCAGTGTAAAAACTGAAACATTAATCGCCACACATAATATTCAGGAATATCTACATTATTCTGGCACTTTTGGTCTTTTATTCAAGGACGTTTCTCCGCGGTCACCTCCGCCGACTGCTTCGGGGCTTCTTTTTGATTATGCATGCCTTTTCTGTCTGTCAGAGGTCGCCTCGCTCTCCCTGCGTGTTTTGCCTGCGTCCAGATTCTGGCTAAAACAGCATGTGGAAAACATGGGTAAAATGCTCGGGGAGAGCGAGGTGACCTCTGGCGGGCAGAAAAGGCACGCATAATCAAAAGAAAGCCCCGAAGCAGTTGGCGGGGGTAACCGCTGGGAAACATCCCTTCGTAAAAGGCCTTACAGTTCAAGATCTGAGAGAACGGCGGAGGGGGGGGGAGAGAATGACTCAGCGGTATGTAACTGACAGACACATTTACCAATCAGCAAAGTTACACAGATATTGCCGCTAAAGTGGATTGCACTGATCAGTTTATACATATCACCATTGCTGGTTCACTGACTTGGGAAGGGTTTTGATTCTTTATCAGCACGCGGCTTCTGTTTGCTCGTTTTTCAGTTCTCTGATGAGATGCTTGCTAGGCATCAGGGCAAAAATGTTACTTACATACCTTGACATACTGTTGGTGCTGCAGAGTGATGAGGAGCAGAGGAAATGCTCTACATGAATTTCTGCTGGTTACTGGGTGGGCCCAGCAGACGAAGATAGACGTTTTGTGTTCTCCGCTGTGACTACAGGCAGCCCTGCATATTAAAGGGTGGATAGAGGCAAATGCCGCACTTGCATGCTCCCTCTGCTGCCAGGCTGAATCTGCCATCTTTTTTCAATATTGTGTAGACATTACAATCCATAATACTTAGGGAGACAGCCCAGAAGGCACAGCTGCATTTAGTTTCACAGAAACACAAAACATGCTTTCAAAGGATTTACACAGAATTACACAGAATCTGTAGCTCTAGATTTATGAAAAGGGGAGGGAGGATGTCCTGACATGCTCATGTCACAGAGCGGGGAGACGTGTTGGGAAGTGGCTCTGCAAGCTGTATCCTCGCCCAATCCGAATTGCCTCGGTGCCCAGTATAGGGACAGGCACACGTTCCTGCTATATACAGTACATTTTATTTATTATTTATATTATGTGTAGCTGCTCTGTCATGCTGCTTCCTTTCTTAGATCGTCCAAAGTCTATTTGTGCCCAAGTATTAATTAAACTATAAACTGTGGATGCTTTCTCCTATCTGTTTGAAATTTGGCAGGTGGGCTTTCTTCAGTGAGAGCTACAATCCCAGTTAGATAAAGGGAAGGTGTTTACAGCTGTAAGAAGAGTTGGTTTTTATACCCCGCTTTTCTCTACCATAAGAGGCTTACAATCACCTTCCCCCCCCCACACACACAACAGGCACTTTTTGAGGTAGGTGGGCCTGAGAGAGTTCTGAGAGAACAGTGACTACCCCAAGGTCACTCAGCAAACTTCATGTGGAGGAGCGGGGTGTCGAACCTGGTTCTTCAGATTAGAGTCTGTCGCTCATGTGGAGGAGCGGGGAATCAAACCCAGTTCTCCAGATTAGAGTCCACCACTCTTAATCACTACAAAATGCTGGCCACGGAAATGTGTTCCATTTGAAACAATATTCCATTTGAAACAGTATTGAAACAATATTCACCTATGACCAAGGGTATGACTTGGTACAAGACAGCTTCATGTGTATGTGCATAGAAAGTAGGGATGAGGACATTTTAATTTCTGTAAAATGCAATCAGTTATTCATTTGCACGGGTTCCATGTTGAAACCCGTGCAAATGAAAGAACAAATGAATAACTGATTGCATTTTACAGAAATTAAAATGTCCTCATCCCTACTTTCTATGCACATACACATGAAGCTGTCTTGTACCAAGTCATACCCTTGGTCCATAGGTGAATATTGTCTCCTCTGGCTCTCCAGGTTTTCTGGTGGAGGTCTTTTGGTCATCTGATCCTTTTAACTGAAGATGCTGGTGAGTGAACGTGGTATTTTCGATATGCAAAGCAGGTGCTCTGTCTCTGAGCCATGGCTCCTCTCTTGATAAATAATGGAAACAGTGATGTTCATGTACTTTGATTCATGTGCAGCAAGCAGTTTCATGAATAATGGAATGTCATGATATCATTTCATGGTCACATTTGTCATAGCACACTAATCAAGTTTGTCAGTAATTGTATCCTCATAAATTGAAATTTATGAGACAAACTTGCAGAATTCCCTTCAACTGCAGAACTTGTAAGTTCAGTATTTACATTTTTCTTAAAGGTACCTTTCTAGAGACAAAGGTTAGAGTCTCGTTATAATTCTTATCTGTTGCACAACAGGGTGTTCATATTTACACAATTCCCCCCCCCCCTTTCTCTCATCTGATTTCCTGAGCAGCCAAGATCTGCGGCCTTTCACTGTTCATAGAAAGAATGAACTTTGGGTTTCCAGAAGCTCTAGTGAGAAGGAGCGCTTCCTCAAAGACGTGGTACTTCACTTACAAGCTGGCAAAGCACTGAGAAGTGAGTGCCACACAGGCAGATACCACAGCATCAGACTGTCAAGTAAGCTAACGTGCCATCTGAAGAAGGGGTGGTGGAAATCAAAACTTGAGTGAGACATTTCATCGCTTTGGCAGGGAAAACATAAGGCAGCAGGACGCTGTAATTCTTGATCCCTTACTGAGGCCTCCTACTCTCTTTACCCTTGGTCCCCTCTCCTTCTAGGCCTCTTGTGCTAGTCATTATTATTTTAATGTCTCTAACTTATTACACATGTTTACAACATAACCTGTTAAGCCTTGTTGCTAACATATTTAAGCAAGGCTGTACATCAAATTAACGGTCATTACACAATTTAATGAAAGGCATCCAAGTTTTAGAACAGTTAGATTCGAGTCTTGGTAGCACCTTAGATTTCGAGAGTCAAAGCTCCCTTCCAGGTTTGACTCAAAAGCTTACACCCAGAAAATCTTTTTAGTTTCTGAGGTGCTACTGGACTCGAATCTAACTGTTCTACTGCAGCAAAGCTAACCACTGAAACTTTCAGAAAATCCATTCAATTTCTCCTTTTTCCCCCCCTTTCAACTTCTTTATAAATGATTTGGATGAAGGAATAGAGGGGATGCTTATTAAATTTGCAGATGATACTAAATTGGGAGGG
The DNA here is from genome assembly GCF_029931775.1 of Euleptes europaea. Taxonomy (NCBI): domain Eukaryota; kingdom Metazoa; phylum Chordata; class Lepidosauria; order Squamata; family Sphaerodactylidae; genus Euleptes; species Euleptes europaea. The sequence goes on along the minus strand of NC_079320.1, from coordinate 28,787,528 downwards.
GTAGCAAATTTGGTAGAAGACAGAGCCAGGATACAGGATGATCTTGACAGGCTGAAGAATTGGGCTAAAACTAATAAAATGCACTTCAACAAAGACAAATGTAAAGTTCTGCATTTAGGTAGGAAAAATCAAATGCATAATTATAGGATGGGGGAGGCTTGTCTGAGCAGTAGTCTGTGTGAAAAGGATCTTGGGGTCTTAGTAGACCAAACACTGAACATGAGTCAGCAGTGTGATGTGGTAGCTAAAAAGGCAAATGCGGTCTTGGGCTGCATCAACAGAAGTATAGTGTCCAGATCACGCGAAGTGATGGTATCCCTTTACTCTGCTCTGGTTAGACCTCACCTGGAGTACTGTGTTCAGTTTTGGGCACCGCAATTTAAGAAAGATGTAGACAAGCTGGAAAGTGTCCAGAGGAGGGCAACAAGGATGGTGAGGGGTCTGGAGACCAAGTCCTATGAGGAAAGGTTGAAGGAGCTGGGTATATTTAGCCTGAAGAGAAAAAGACTGAGAGGGGATATGATAACCTTCTTCAAGTACTTGAAAGGCTGTCATAGAGAAGATAGTGCCGAGTTGTTTTCTGCTGCCCCAGGAGGTCGGACCAGAACCAACGGGTTAAAATTAAATCAAAACAGTTTCCGTCTTGACGTTAGGAAGAATTTTCTAACAGTTGGAGCAGTTCCTCAGTGGAACAGGCTTCCTCGGGAGATGGTAAGCTCTCCTTCCCTGGAGGTTTTTAAGAAGAGGTTAGATGGCCATTTGTCAGCAATGCTGTTTCTGTGACCTTAGGCAGATGATGAGAGGGAGGGCATCTTGGCCATCTTCTGGTCACTGGGTGTGTGTCTGGGGGGGGGGGAGGTAGTTGTAAATTTCCTGCATTGTGCAGGGGGTTGGACTAGATGACCCTGTTCGTCCCTTCCAATTCTATGATTCTATGATAGTTACTTAGTTGTTGCCATAGAGACATATACCCATAATTTATCTAACTGTTATCATGGTCGTTAAAATATTTTACCCTGCCTTAACAAGGGAGGCTCAAGGCATCTTACAAATGCAGGTGTGTGCCACACCACATTAGGGTTGCCAGCTCCGGATTGGGAATTACCTGAGATTTTTGGGGCACAGCCTGAGGAGGGTGTGGGAGAAAATGGCTGCTTTGGCAATTGGACTCTATAGCATTGAAGTCCCTCCCCTCCCCAAACCCCGCCCTCCCTAGGCTCCACGCCAAAAACCTCCTGCCAGTGGTGAAGAGGGACCTGGCAACCCTAGCTACAGTAGTCATTGAAGGTTTCTGCCATGATAAATATGTTAGCCTCTAAGGTGCCACAAGACTCCATTGTGTTTTTTTCTGTAAGAGTCTGGCAGTGCAATCCTAACCAGAGTTACACCCTACTAAATCCATGGAAGTCAATGGGTTTAGAAGGGTGTGCTGCAGTTTAGGATTATGCTGTTACACAGCTACCCCTCTGGAATGTAATTCAAGGAATCAATGATTGTGAGACTTCCAAGTCAGTGGGCAGAACTAATAGATAGGCCTTGAACAAACATAGTAGTTATTTTGTACCTCTCACCATTAAAAGCGTGGAAGCCACTCCTATCATTTGTAGACAGCTTATCTGACAAGTTGGCACCATATTGCATTCTTCTTTTTTCAAATTACAGCAATTCCTTCAAAACCTAACTCCTTTCTCTTTGCATACCCACAAAGGAGGAAAAGCATTCTCATATTATGCAGCATAGGTGCACTGCCACTTTGCTGAACAGATCTAATGAATATCAGCCCAATGACTTTTTTACCTTGTTAGATATTAGTATGGACTACAGACAGGCCCTTAAACCAGTACACCAAACTAGCAGTTTACTACTAGACATTCAACAATTCCGAATTTGGTGAATTTCTTGATAGATGGATAGATAGATTAGATTATACAGACAGACAAGGGTTGCCAGGTCCCCTCCCTCCTGCAGCAGGAGGTTTCTTGGGCAGAGGTGAGGCAAAGATCACGCGCTTGGCCGCGCCAACTCAATTGCGTCATTTCCAGTTTACACCCGGAAGTGCTGAATCGCATGGGGTCTTTTACCACTCAAACTGCAGCACTTCCGGGAGTAATACCTTGCAGTAGAAAATATATCCAAAGATTATCTTTCTTGTGCAAAATAGCTTGCATAAACCTTTGCTCAGAAGGAAGCATGGGGGGGGGAGCCCTTTTAGCTCTGTGTGAACGTTTGGACACAAACATTTGTGGGACAAAGAAAGCAACTATTGTCCTTCTGTACAATGATCTAACTCAATATTTATAAAATAAGTAGAATTAAATTAAATCTGTAGAAAGGCTTCTATCAGAAATATTTTGGTCTCGGTTAGATACAGAGAGACGTTCCAACAGACTTGTGTTTTGTTCCTCCATATTTATGTCCCTTTCTGCTGCTTACATCAAAACCTGGCCCCTGGCCTTTAAATATCTATAGGGAATTGTACATCTATGCAATATAGTATTAAATAAAAGAACAAAGTACAGGTTATGTTATAAACTGCAAATCTGCTCGCTGGTGGAACCTGGTACTTCATGAATATCTCTTCTAGGAATTTCCTTGTTCTGTCAGCAGCAAAAAGAATGAAGTCACTCCCATGAATCATCAGATTTTTACTCATACTTGTAATGTGCTGTTTTCTGCAATGACTGCTTGGCAGAAAGCGTAGCATCCACTTGGGAAATAGGTTTCTCTCTGAAATCCTTGAGTCCAATTTCAGTTTCTGTGTAAGGGAAGATCAAAGACAAATGGTGTGGAGCAACTACCAAAAAAAAAAAAAAAAAAAAACAGGCAGGGGGAAAATGAAGAAAATAAAGACATCTCCAGCATTGTTCACATTTTCAATGTTTAAAACAATCCAGCATGAGATTCATTCAGAGCTGATGCTGCATTGTGTTCATGCATTTCAATAAGGCTGCCAGGGGGAAAGCCCCATCAACTGAAGCTGAATAAGAACAGAGGCTAATGGATTGTATCTAGAGAATTTTTATTCCCAAAACATTTGTACCTCATTACGAAATAGTCCAATTTATTAGAGCTGTTTTTCAACAAATCAAATCTGAACACATCAGGAAAACACTTCATCATCCTTGTTAAATAGCTATCAAATAACTCAAACTGTGCTTTTTCTGTGTTGTGCAAAAAAGAGTTTTGAACCTAAAGAAAATACAAAATGCCTGCATTGGTACCCACTACTATGATTTCAATGTCTTTTTTTGTGTAAGAAAAATTCATTTCTATAATATCAGTATAACTTACTGGCATAGTTTAGACATAACACAAAAGTGTGGCTTACATTTTAGCTATAGTTTGTTAGATTTGTCCGGCAAATGACCGCTCAAATCCTCACTGATTTCATCATCTTTGCTCGGGCCAGGCATCTCTGTAGTTGGGGACCAGGGAACATCAGGAGGAAGCCAGAATGGACCTTCTGGGACGGGTTTAGGAAGCACTGTTTTGCAGTGGTTTGGTTCTTCCTGGAGAGTAGGCTTCAGAAGATGATGTTTTGAATGCTCTTTAACATCTACACGAAACCTCTGGCTGACGTCATCCAGAGATTCGGGCTAGGTTGTCCCCAGCAGGAAGATGACACTCGCTTCTATCTCTCACTTCCAGCTGATCCCAAAGAAGCTATAGAACTACCACATGACAAGTTGGATTCCATGATCCATCCATGGAAAGTGCTGATAGCTGCATGTTGTCCCAGTTCTCCTCTCCCCTCAGCTGCCATTTCCAACCCTGGGAAAGTTTATTTCTGGGGTTGCATAATACATATACCTATTCTCTCCAGGATCAGATGAGCATGCCTATTATATTAGGTGCTTTGGAACACAGGCAGGACAATGCTGCTGCAGTTGTCTTGTTTGTGGGATTCCTAGAGGCACCTGGTTGGCCACTGTGTGAACAGACTGCTGGACTTGATGGACCTTGGTCTGATCCAGCAGGGCCTTTCTTATGTTCTTATGAGCTGTGTGGAATAACAGTCATACTGGTTGGCTGGCTCGAGTGGGGAGGGGAAAGGGGCTGAAAATGCTCACTCCTTCTCTTGCATGTGTAGACCTCCACTGACAGTAGGGATGTCAGCTTCCAGATGGGACTTCGGGATACCCCAGACTTACAGCTCATCTCTATAGTACAGATACTAGTTTCCCTGGAGAAAATGGATGCTTTGGAGGATGGACTCAGTGGCACTGAACCCCACTAAGGTCCCTGTCCTCCCAGGCTCCACCCCCAAATCTCCAGAGTTTCCCAACTTGGATCTAGCAACCCTACCCCCTATCCCCCGCTGGTGGCCAGGGGGGACTTGGCAACCCCAACTGACAGAAGAAGAAGGAAGGAAGGGATTTTACCCCCCACCCCCTTCTTTCCACTGCAGCCTCTCAACTTGCATGGTTATTACTTCATGTACGTCCTAGGACCCTGGGAATAAACATTCCTGTGGTTGGAAATGGTTGCTATGGGAAAGGAGACATCTGGGAAGATCCTTGTGCAGACCTTGCAAGGGCCTTGTGCTGGATCTAACCCAGCATTTACTTGACTGGAAACTTTGATCGAGAAATTCAGTCATACTGTTCTTAAAAGTTTTTGGAAATATTTCAATGCATATGTAAGGGACTGATCCAAAATGAATAGATAGCCTTTCGCTTCTGATCACCCATGTCAATGAATATAGAATTTGTCCATGCATACTTACTATGGTTTTGTGAAAGTAACGTAAGTCCTTTTTATTATTCTAAGATTTGATATATATTTTCCAGTTTTTGGTGTGTGTGTGTGTGTGTGTGTGTGTGTAAGTTCCAAAGTATAAGCCAAATAATTTTTGATGTGTGTTTTGGAAACTTCCCCAGTTACTCCTGATGGGGTTTCTTATATTTTCCTACAAAATAATTACACATAGCAACAATAGTCAAAGGATTTAGAGTTCATGATAGTGACACTTATCTTTAGATATCCTCATGGTTTCCAATAGCAGCAGTTTATAGAATGTTATTAGCAACTTACGTTAAGATTTGCAGCAATTAGGACTACTTACAAAAATGCGAGGCAATTGTAGGTGCAATTGGTTCTTGGAAATGGACCCTATAACTTGGCTTGGAGCCTGCCAACATTTATGGATCCTCTCAACATTTTGTGATTGGTCACACAAACATGACAGCCGTTTTGTGGTGGTACCCAGTCCTAAGGGTGTGCGGCTGTCCTGGCAGAATGCTCTTCCTGGTAATGGACTTGAAAGAGTTCCACAGGGCCTGTAAAACAGAACTATTCCACCAGGCTTACAATTGAGGATAACCACAAATGTCATCAGTAATGGCTTCCCCACCTTTCCCCTCCTTTTTCTATTTGAATTAGGGGGATTGGTCTGTACCTGCCTTACTGGCAAGTTCGATTTTAGCGTCATCTATTGTTGGGTTGTGTTTTTAGCCTGCAGAGGTATAGTTTTAAAGATTTTTAGATTATTATGGTTCTGTCAGGGAGGGACAGTCTAAAGATTTCTAGATTATTATGAGCCTTCTTCTGTCAGGGAGGGAGTCAGAAGTCTAATAAATAAATAATGCTTGTCATATAAATGTCACATGTTTGGATCCTGCAACCAACTTGCAGAAGGACTGCAGACCTTCCCTCCTTTCCCATGCCCCAGCAGCTCCTTTTGACCCAAAGAAAAATGATTCCCATGGGACCTATGTGAAGTAATCGCTGGCAACCAGCAGGAGTCCGTTTGAGGTGAAGGCATGGAGGGTGACTAAGGTTGCCAAACTCCAGGTACTAGCTGGAGATCACCTGCTATTACAACTGATCTCCAGCCAATAGAGATCTCTTCCCCTGGAGAAAATGGCCACTTTGGCAATTGGATTCTATGGCATTGAAGTCCCTCCCCTCTCCAAACCCCACCCTCCTCAGGTTCTGCCCCAAAAACCTCCCACCAGTGACGAAGAGGGACCTGGTGACTTCCGGAACTGACTTCACGCCTTGCTAGGAATCACCAGAAACTTATGGTAAATCTCTTGGTGGAAACCGGCAATCCTGAGAAATATCCACACAGATTGGTAGATTGCAGTGATGAGTGGAATGTATGCTAGGTCCCAGTGAAGAGTTCTGGTGAACTCAAAAGCTTGCACACTGTTATGTGTCATTTGTTTGGTCCTAATAAAAGGTATTATCTGCAGTTAGGGTAGCCAGGTCCCCCTGGCCACTGGCAGAGGATGGTGGGGTCTCATTGCTAGGTCCAGGTTGGGAAACTCCTGGAGATTTGGGGATGGAGTCTGGGGAGGACAGGGACTTCAGTGAAGTACATTGCTTAAGAGTCCACCCTCCAAAGCATCAATTTTCTCCAGAGCAGCTAATCTCTGTAGTCTGGAGATGAGTCGTAATTCCGGGTTATCCCCAGGCCTCATTGGGAGGCTGACATCCCTGTGTGCAATGTGTTATGCTGGGTATGTGTGTGTGTGTTTGTTTTTACCAATTTTACTTTGAGATTCTCACAGCTACTAACAACTTCTTTCCCTAGGAGGAGTCAGTGGAGTTCATGACTGACTATGATCTGAATCAGACCTTCCAATTAATTTACAGCTAATGTGCTTCTTAACAATTAATCTGTGTTGCCAGTTAAGAGGTATTTGCTGCAATCATTGATGTATAAATCATAGTAAATAAAATCAACTAAGTTACATCTTCCAACAGTTCAATGTAAATAAAGTTCTATAGACATTTTTTTTAAGTTGCTAATGTTATTAAGCTACATTTTCCAAGCATGTTTTTAATGGCACCAGAAAAGGTGACAGCAAATCAAGATGCTTTGTGGTTAAAAACAAATCCTGTGCATTCATATTTTCCAGATTTTGTGGTGATATTTAAAATACTGCAAACAATTTTTTTGCAACCTCTATAACAGGATGCTAAAATGGTGCACCAAGAGACATGACACCATCAACGTCTGCCAAGCAGAAAGAAGTGAGAACTGTTTGATGTTTACATACAATGAAAATTAAATTAAATAGATATGAAAAGGGTTTGTAAATGCATATGCTAGACCCGCATGACAGAAAGGAAAGGAACATTAAGGATAATTCAACTGTAGAGGACGCTAGCAAGATTCAATGGACGCAGAGTTGTGCCTGCTCAGAAGACACAATATGACAGGGAGAGGCCGTGGCTCAGTGGTAGAGCATCTGCTTGGCATGCAGAAGGTCCCAGGTTCAATCCCCGGCATCTCCAGTTAAAGGGACTAGGCAAGGAGATGATGTGGAAGATCCCTGCCTGAGACCCTGGAGAGCCTCTGCCGGTCTAAGTAGACAATACTGACTTTGATGGACCAAGGGTCTGGTTCAGTATAAGGCAGCTTCACGTGTTCATGTGTTCATGATCAAATGGAATGTACTGTTCAGTGCACTCTGGGAAGTATGATTACACAATCATTCTATTTAAAATAGTGTACAATCCAGAAACAATGAGTTAGGTTCTGCCAGCTGTTTTGGTACTCAGTCTTGCCTGTGGTGTAGTGGTTATGGTGTTAGACTAAGATCTAGGACAGTGATGGCGAACCTTTTAGAGACCGAGTGCCCAAACTGCAACCCAAAACCCACTTATTTATTGCCAAGTGCCAATACGGCAATTTAACCTGAATACTGAGGTTTTAGTTTAGAAAAAACAACTCATACATTCACATATTTTGCGTTAAAAGAAAAACACAATAACAGAGCTTTCAATGATGCAAACTTTTACCTTTCAATAAACAGTTGTTTGTATTTGGCATGCATCTCTCCAGGACTCGTCCTCTGCTCAGCCACCAGACATTATTGCTAGGGTTGCCAGGTCTCCAGCCACCACCTGGAGGTTGGCAGCCCTAGTAGAGGAAGGGAAGGGGGAGGGATGGAGAAAGGAAGGAACTGGGAAAGGAAAAAGAATGAAGGAACTGGGAAGGAAGGAAGGAAGGAAGGAAGGAAGGAAGGAAGGAAGGAAGGGGGGAGGGATGGAGAAAGAAAGAAAAAGAAAGAAAAGAAAGGAAGGAAGAGGGGAAGGAAGGAAGAAAGAAAGAAAGGAAGGAAGAAAGGAAGAGGGGAAGGAAGGAAGAGGGGAAGGAAGGAAAAGGGGAAGGAAGAAAGAAAGAAAGAAAGAAAGAAAGAAAGAAAGAAAGAAAGAAAGAAAGAAAGAAAGAAAGAAAGAAAGAAAGAGGGAAGGAAGGAAGAAAGAAAGGGGAGGGAAGGAGGGAACTGGGAAAGGAAAGAGAATGAAGGAACTGGGGAAGGAAGGAAGGGGGAGGGACAAAGAAAGAAAGAAAGAGAGAGAGAAAGAGGGGAAGGAAGGAACTGGGAAAAGAAAGAGAAGGAAGGAACTGTGGAAGAAAGGATGAAAGGGAGGAAGGATGGAAGGAAGAAAGAAAGTGTCCTGGGTCGGGCCTCAAGCCCAACCCAGGACTTGCTCCAGGGCGCACACCCGAAGTTCTCCCCCCCTTACCGGCAGCTCTGGGGAGGCGGCGAGGCGACGGTGCGGGACGGCGGAGATGTTGGGGCCCAGCGCAGCAGCATCGGTCACCTCCCAGCTGGGAGGGGGCAGGGGAGGAGGGGGCGGCGAGAGCGAGGGCGAGCGAGCCAACACTCGCGACCCCGCCAGCCTGCGGGTGACCTTAGGGGGCAGGGAGGGAGAAGGCAGAGGCCACGCAGCCATTCCCGAACCAGAGGACTTGAGGGTGGCTCCGGCTACCCCACAAGCTTACAGCAGGAGTCAGGGACGAGCGCGAGTGGGGGAGAGGGGGAGGACGGTGGGAGAGGGCAGGCCCTTCTCTGGCGGACGCGCGGCTGTTGAGGGGCCACCTGGCCCTCCGTGAGCGCCCTGAGAAGGAGGAGGCGGTGGGCGAAAACGGCCGGGGGAGAGGCGCCTGAGGAGGAGGACGATGGCGGCGGCAGCCTGGAGCGGGACTTTTGGGAGCCGCCTGAGGGGGACGAGGAGGAGGAAGGCGGCGAGGAGGAGCTGCTGCTGGAGCCTGGAGGAGGAGGCCTCGCCTCCTTGCTGCTGGCCTCCCCGCCGCCTGTCAGCTGTTGGGGGCGAGAGGGGAGAAGAGGAAGAAGCCAGCCGCGTGAGTGCGAGGCAGGAAGCTGACGCGCCCACGCACGCACGGTGTGAGGGGAGCTCAGCTGAGAGAGGGAGGGGCTCAGACGACCCGGGAGGCCTTTTGGAGCCCACCCACGCGTGCCGGCAGAGAGGGCTACGCGTGCCGGAAGTGGCACGAGTGCCATAGGTTCGCCAACACGGATCTAGGAGATCCAGGTTGAAATCCCCACTCTACCATGGAAGCTTGCTGGGTGACCTTGGGCTTGTCACACACTCTCAGTCTAGCCTATATCACAGGGATGTAGTGAGAATTAAAAAGAGGATAGGAAAACAATGTAAGCTGCTTTGAGTCACCTTTGGGGAGAAAGGTGAGATAAAATTAGGTAAGTAAGCAAATAATAAAGTTTCTTCCTTACTGTAGTCCCTCCCTTCATGGCTTTTTACATGCAAGCCCCATGATTTTAATAGTCTTTTCTTTTTATAAACAGAAAAGCTGGTTGGATCCAAGCCTATCCCCTGCTTTATCCCCTACAGCAATTGCAATTTTAAATTAATTTCACTGCCATGTTCTTTGCTAGTTAATTTTCTTTTTAATTGGTCAAGGTAGATTTTTTAAATTATACATTGTTAGCTGCTTTTTGTTAGCTGCAATGTTTTTTAAAAATTGAAACACGGGGATAAATGTATTTCAGTAGCTAAAGAAATAAATCGTTATATCGCTTTTCAAAAAACTTCTTGGTTACTTACATTCTTCTTGGTTACTTACATTCTGCATACAAAGAACAAGAATTTATTTTCTGTTACATTTTTGTCTCAGGAGCATCATGTGCTGATGAATTCTTCCCCAGTGGATTTGGGGGTGGGGATGAGATCAGCAAATAAGATTGCTTGTATTGAATTGATTGTATACCACGTTGTACACCTTTAGTGGAGTAATGTTTCAAATAAATAACAATATCTCCCTTTCTTCTTGTCTTACTCAAAGGAAACTACTTGTATTATGAACAACACTGGGATTTGCAGAATTCAACTCTTCATTATACTGAGTAGGGCCTTAAATACCCAATTGTTTACTCAAGCTTTTGGTGTTTTTAATCTTCTATTATTATTCTTTCAGCATTATGATCAAGCATCATCTACTTTCGTTATTCAGCGTTATTGTTCCTCTCTATCATGGGCACCACTGACCTCCTGTTCCATTATTTTCCCAACCCTCTCCAGCCATTTCAGTTTCCATTGCAAATCATCCTTTTCCTTGTGGAATTCCTCTGCCTTATCTGAGCCTCTTGCTAACTCTCCCTGTACCTTCCATGCAACAAATCGGACCTTCCCTTCCCTTCTTTATAGCCTGCTTTTCTAGCCGAGTCTCAAGGCAGATCAGACAGCACAAGACAACCAATGCACAATCCAATAGGATCAAGATTACAGAATGAGAAAATATTTGAATGACAAACTTGTGCTATCATCTATTGTCATGTAGTTCCATCTCCTCTAGTTAAAATGGTTGTTTGCTACCATTTCCCCCCCAGTAAGAATTCAGTTTTCTGACATTCCTTTTGTAGGATAGCCAGATGTAGACAGACACTTGCTTTTCAACAAATGCATTCTCAGTTTAAATGGTATTTTTAATGCATGAGTAGAAGATACTTTTAATATTTGAGTACAAAAGGGAATCTACCATAGTATGACTCTTGAATGGAAATATAATGTGGATGGGTAAAGACATGCTGAAAGAAGAGCAAGGAAGTTTGAAATTTGATTCAGACAAGACTGAGTTCTGCAAGTAGTCCCAGGTCTGGAGTAATAAAAACGCCTTCTTTAGATGGGATCACAATTTGCTCAAAAATCAGGCTTGTAGTTTGAAAGTTATTCAACACAGACCTGCTTTAGGGTGGCTAAGTAGAAGCAGTGGCCAACAGGATGTCTCATATGTTTTAGCTGATCTGTCTTCCACACCTCATCCTAGAGCAGAAAGACTTTGTCTTGTTGGTGCATGCCCAACAAAACCTCTTGTTTGGACTACTGAAATGGGCTTTACATGGGGCTTATATGTTGGAAGGTACCTTTGGTTCAGAATGTAGCAACCAGGTTAATTCGGGGTGATAGCTACTAATAGCACATGACACCAGTTCTTTAATTAATTTCACAGTTTGCAAATAGGTTTCTGGATTAAAGTCAACATACCAATGATGACTTTTTAAGCTTTTTGTGGTTCTAGCTGAAGACATTTGAAGGAAAACCTTCACCCATATATACATTCCAACTCGCTGATGATTGGCGAGGGTATATTGCAGGTGGTTCTATCTTGTACCAGACAAGTGGCTCACTTTGAAACAGGCATTCTGAGTCATGGTCATTAGCCTATTGAATTAACTACTTGTGGAGATTTGAGACTTCAGTATTTTTAAAATGGCCTTAAAGAGCCATTTGTTTACTCAGGCTTTTGATATGTATGATATGTTTTTAGGTATTGATTTTATCCCTGTATTATACTGTTTTTAAATTGTTTTAAGAATACTTTCTTGAAGTGTGTCATACAAATAATATTCTATGGCTGCATTCCTGAAAAGTGGGGGACTCCTTAGGAGCTGGCATGATCCCGTAGCAGCATAGGTGCCACCTTATTATGGAATAATGTGGCACCTATGCCGGTGAGGGGGCAAACCTGCTGACGTCTGGGAGCAGTGGAGATCCATTGGCCCCCGTGGCCAGCACAGCCACACCGGCAGGGATTTCCTGGAAGGGAAAGCCTGCGCCAATATGGGGGGCCTTCCAAGGGGCAGAGCTGACTTTAGTCAGCTTCCTGACCCTTCGCCCTGGGAATGCCCCCTCAAGCAGTGGTGTAGCCCCGTTGCTTTCTATGGGGGCATTTTCTCCCTTTTCATTTTAAAATTATTTTTATTTTCCTTGCAGCGGCTGGGAAGCCCCTGTGGAGATGGTGTGGCTGCATCGCTCCAAGCTGCAGCCTAAATGCCCACCCCACCCGACCCCCGCTCAGGAATGGACTGCCCGTAGATATAGTTTTACTTGCCAAAATCTTCTGTCCTGCACAGCAGAAACGGGAGACATCAAAATCATACTTGAGACATGGCACTTATGTGGCATGGGGGCAGGCCTGAACAAGGCTCCCTGACAAATATTCCCTCTGAGCCCTCCTGCATACCAACAGATGAACACATGAAGCTGCCTTATACTGAATCAGGCTCTCGGTCCATCAAAGTCAGTATTGTCTACTCAGACCAGCAGTGGCTCTCCAGGGTCTCAGGCAGAGGTCTTTCACATCACCTTTTTGCCTAGTCCCTTTAACTGGAGATGCCGGGGACTGAACCTGGGATTTTCTGCATGCCAGTCCCTCCCCTAAACCATCAGGATCCAAGCCAAAATATTGCATCACAAAAAAGCTAATTGCATCACTAGCCTCCATGAACCTTGGCAGTAGCATTTTGTCCCATTGATTCCCCCCCCCCCCATCCGTCAGCAGCCTTGGTTCTGAAAGATGTCTCTACTAATTCCAGAAGGGTAACCATGTGAAATCTGGTTCAAGTTCAGTAGCACATTAGAAACCAACAAGATTTGGCGGGGGTGGGGGGGGAGGTCTTAGCTTTCAAGAGTCAAAGTACCCTCTGTCAGATACACATCTGTATCTGATGAAAGGAACTTTGGCTCTGGAAAAGCTATACCCTGAACATCTGTTTGGTCTGTAGTCTGCTCATGAACTCGAATCTAGCTGCACTACTGCACACCAACACGGCCATCCTATGAAACTATGTCCAGTGGCACCTCAAAGACAAATAGGGTTGCCAGGTCCCTCTTCGCAACCAGCGGGAGGTTTTTGGGATGGAGCTTGAGGAGGGCGGGGCTTGGGGAGGGACTCCAATGCCATAGAGTCCAAATGCCAAAGCGGCCATTTTCCTCCAGGCGAACTGATCTCTATCGGCTGGAGATCAGTTGCAATAGCAGGAGGTCTCCAGCTAGTCCCTGGAGGCGGGCAACCCTACCTAAAGACGAGACACAATATTGACTCCAGCACCAGCTTTGCCGAGTCTGAGCTCCCTTCGTTGCTGCTCCCACCAGATCCCTCTTTAGCGTGATGTGGTAAACGGCGGTTCATGGGGGAGAGAGAGAGAGACCCGAGAGCATTATCAAGAAAAACAGTTTATTCCAGCTGGTCCCCCAGTTGCTCTAGCAAGCAAAATAACTGTTCCAGTTCTTGTTATTGTTCACAGTAACCTTCCCCTGACATTTACCCTATCTAACTTAGCACACACACACAGCTAGTTGGTATCCAGGCAGACATTCTTTCCCTGGTAACTCAACACACACACACAGACAGATGGAGTCACATTGTAGCTGTATCTGAAGAAGTGAGCTGTGGCTCACGAAAGCTCCTACCCTGCCAGAAAATATTCTTGTTAGTCTTTAAGGTGCTCCTGGACTCTTGCCCTTTTCTACTACCACACACATAGAGTTATCCTGCCCAGCAACAAGCTAACCCCTTGCTGTCCTAATACATTTTCAATACATTTACAAAAAGGAAAAGAGGTTATTACAAACTTATTAAATCAGACTGCATAAATGGATCTTCCCTATTCAGGGGAAATCTATCTGGTGGTCCCAAGCGTGCGCCGCCTTGGGCGCTCTCCACTGGAAAGGCGGCCAGGGATTCGGTTGGACGAGGAGCCCTTTTCAGGCACGCAGGCGCACTCCAGGGGACGCCGGGAGGGGGAAGGGCAGCTGGCCAGCAAAGGAATACCTCCCTCCCTCCTTCCCTCCCAGCGCCTCTCGCCGCGTGCCCCGCGGCCGTTGCCCCGTCCAACGGACAGAGGGGCGCGCGCGTGCGCGGGGCTGAGGCAGGCAGGCGGGCGGGCGGGAGTTCCGCCCGGCCGGGCTGGGCGGGAGAGGCAGAGCTCGGCCGCCGGCGCTTCAGGCGGGGTCCCCTCGGCTCTTCCCTGCCAGTGTGACCCGGGGGCTCGGCTGGAGCAGGCCGCCAACACTTGGCCTGGAGCGGGGCAAACGACGCCTCTCCCGGGGCGAGGATGGCGAGGGGACTGGGCGGCGCGGCCGGCCGGGGCGCGCTCTGAGGGAGCCCGCGCCGCCCCGTCCCTCCTCTTGGCGGTTGGCCTCCGCCCTCGGGGGGGGGGGCGCCTGGCATGGGCGTCCCCGCGCTCCTAACCGCCGCCTCGCTCGAGCCCTAGCCCCCCCCCCGCCGGAGGGGGGCGGGTGCGGCGGTTGACCTGGCTTGGCCGAAGGAAAATGCTCGCCGGGGGGTGGCCGGCCGGCTTCCCCGCGCTCAGCCTCCTCACCTGCGGTTACCTGGCGTGGCTGGCGGCGGGGGGGCCCGAGGGCGGGAGCGGGGGGCCGCCCCGCGCCTCCCAGCCGCACCTCGTCTTCATCCTGGCCGACGACCAGGGCTTCCGAGATGTCGGCTACCACGGCTCGGAGATCAGGACGCCCACCTTGGATCAGCTGGCCGCCGAAGGGGTGAAGCTGGAGAACTACTACGTCCAGCCGATGTGCACGCCCTCCCGGAGTCAGTTCATCACTGGGAAGTAAGGTGGTGTTTCAGTGGGGCAGGGGTGGCCTTTCTTCTCGCTTTCTGTCACCCCCTGCTGTGTGTGTGTGTGTGTGTTAAGTGCCGTCCAGTCGCTTCCGACTCATGGCGACCCTATGCATGAAAGTCCTCCAGAATGTCCTAACTTTGACAGCCTTGTTCAGATCTTGCAAATTGAAGGCTGTGGCTTCCTTTATTGAGTCCATCCATCCAACCCCTGCTAGCTAGGGCCATTTTATGCATGGGAGGTTTTGCCTTGGATTTGCCCCTCTCTCGATGCACATTTTTCCCCATCCACATTCCCAAAACTCAACAATAAGCCCCCATGCAGAGTTTTGAGAACTCGGATGGGGAAAAGGTGCATCTAGAGAGGGGCAAATCCAAGGCAAAACCTCCCATGCATAAAATGGCATAAGTACTTGAAGGGCTGTCATATAGAGAGGACGGTGCCGAGTTGTTTTCTTTTGCCTCAGGAGGTCAGACCAGAATCAACGGGGTTGAAATTAAATCAAAACAGTTTCCGTCTTGACATTTGGAAGAACTTTCTAACAGTTAGAGCTGTTCCTCAGTGGAACAGGCTTCCTCGGGAGGTGGTAAGCTCTCCTTCCCTGGAGGTTTTTAAGCAGAGGCTTGATGGCCATCTGCCAGCAATGCTGATTCTATGACCTTAGGCAGTTCATGAGAGGGAGGGCATCTTGGCCATCTTCTGGGCACTGGGTGTGTGTGGGGGAGGTAGTTGTGAATTTCCTGCATTGTGCAGGGGGTTGGACTAGATGACCCTGTTGGTCCCTTCCAACTCTGTGATTCTATACACGCTTTCCCTCTTTCACACAGCGCAGGACGAAAGGGCCTTCTTCACGCTGAAAGTTTTATTGTGAAGCCCTCAGCCAATAAGGAGTTGCCGCTGAGAACTACCCACTTCATAATATTATGATAGGTGATTAACGTGGATATAAACA
This sequence comes from Euleptes europaea, assembly GCF_029931775.1. Classification (NCBI taxonomy): domain Eukaryota; kingdom Metazoa; phylum Chordata; class Lepidosauria; order Squamata; family Sphaerodactylidae; genus Euleptes; species Euleptes europaea. The sequence goes on along the minus strand of NC_079320.1, from coordinate 28,771,940 downwards.
AAGGCTTCTTGTCACTTCTTTCATACAGACACTGCAGGCAAGTGAGCATCTAGATCCCTTTCAGGGATTGTCTAACGCAGTTGGGTGGCGTGGGAGTGAATTTGTACCAGAAGGACCTTGTTTGCAAAGTTAAACAAAAGTTCAGAATAAATGAATGAAGTGCAAGTTTGTTGCTACAGCTTTCTTTACAAGTTATCAGAATACACTTTTGACTACTATAATTGGCCAAAATTAATGAAGCTGAAATTGCTACCCGAGGTAGTTCTGGTTTTAGTAGAAATCTAAGGTCACTTTCAGTGTCATCCTAAGGAGCCATTACCCTAATCTAAATCAATTCATTTCAGTGGGTTTAGATTAGAGTAACTCTGCATAAAATTGCAGTTTGACAAGAAAGTCTTAAATTGCCTTTTTTTTTTTTACTTTCTATGCCTCTGCAACACCACATGAACTCATATTTAACCATGAATTCAGATGTCAGTATTGTCAGAATCGTAAACATTCATTTTAAACATTTAAATCTTAAACATTTTTTAAAATGAGGTTTATTTCATTTCATACCATATTAACCATATGTTAAATGCTGATGTTAATGGCAAAAATATTAGTTTCTTTGCTTGTGAAAAGACTATAATATGCAGCTTATTACATAGAGCTCATATGTTAGGTTCTAATTATCACTGATTTATTTACTTTATTTATAGGCCACCTTTCTTATAGAGACTCTCACTTTCTCTATCTGAATTCTATGTAAACTGCACTCTTATGATTCAGATTTTTTACTTGTTACCGTATATACTCGCGTATAAGCCGAGTTTTTCAGCCCCAAAAATGGGCTGAAAAAGCCGGCCTCGGCTTATACGCGGGTCAATACGGGGGGAGGGAGGGAGGAGGGAGGGGGGAAACTTACCGCCGTCGCCGCCGCTGGGCCCGTGCCGCTTCCTGCCACCGGGAGCGGCCTGGGACAGCCTCCTGCAGCCGCAGGAAGGCTGCCCCGGCCCCCCCGGCCCCCGCCGCCATTTTTCCCGGGCGGGAGGGGCCTTGGGCAGCCATCCTGCGGCTGCAGGAGGCTGCCCAAGGCCCCCGCCGCCCCCGCCGCCATTTTTTTCGGGCGGGAGGGGCCTTGGGCAGCCTCCTGCAGCCGCAGGATGGCTGCCCCGGCCCTTCCCGCCCCCGCCATTTTTTTCGGGCGGGAGGGGCCTTGGGCAGCCATCCTGCGGCTGCAGGAGGCTGCCCAAGGCCCCCGCCGCCCCCGCCGCCATTTTTTTCGGGCGGGAGGGGCCTTGGGCAGCCATCCTGCGGCTGCAGGAGGCTGCCCCGGCCCTTCCCGCCCCCGCCGCCATTTTTTTCGGGCGGGAGGGGCCTTGGGCAGCCATCCTGCGGCTGCAGGATGGCTGCCCCGGCCCTTCCCGCCCCCGCCGCCATTTTTCCCGGGCGGGAGGGGCCTTGGGCAGCCTCCTGCAGCCGCAGGAAGGCTGCTCCGGGTCCCCCTGGGCCTCGCCGCCGCTTCCTCACGCCGGGAGCGGCCTGGGGCAGCCTCCTGCAGCCGCAGGAAGCCTGCCCAGGCCCCCCTGGGCCGCTCCGCCGCCGGACCCTCGCCGCTGGAGAGCCCTGTCAGGTAAGCCTGCGGGGGGGGGTTATAAGCCGACCCTCGGCTTATACGCGGGTGCCTAATTTTTCCCCATTTTTGGGGAGAAATTAGGCACCTCGGCTTATACGCGGGTCGGCTTATACATGGGTATATACGGTAGATGTTTCGTGCAACTCTTTTGGATAAATGCCAGCTTGCTGTATCCAAAATTCTTAAGGTTTAACAGTCTCTTTATTAAAAGTTATAAATGTATTACCAGTGTCACCAGAATTACTACAGTCAAGCACACTATTATAACTATAACTTTTTAAATGTGTGCAGCATTTGACAACCTTTATCATTCAGCCTGAAAACTGTGTACGGTAGGTTGGTTCCTGTATCACTTTGCATGGTTTTGAAATCAGGGCATTCAGATTCAAGTCTGGTGTGATGCTAACCAAAGTACACTAGCTTCAGTTAATCATGGTCACCTACAAAGATGGACTGAATCTTGTTTGGACAACTTCCTATAGAAGAAAAGAAATGTCATCAAAATGTCTTCCATATCTTTGTGAAACTGAAAACCTTGAAATTTCATTACTCTTCCTAATCTCTCTTTCCAGGACTGTAGGGATCTAGAGTTATGTAGATAGACCATATTAATATCCAAAAGGTAGTGTTTTTCTCCTTTGTCTTTTATTATTTATGGCATGTCTGTCACCATACCAGCTGCTATACAAAAATTAAGAAAGGCATGGCCCTTCCTACACCTTAACATCTAATAACATTTTTTTTCTTATGGTAGACCACCTTCAAAAAAATCCTATTCACAAATGAAATATCCCACCTTGTGGCAACTTTGGTAATTACTTATATTTACTTGTCCATTCATTTATATGCCCTGTGCCATAATTCCATGCCACTGAAAAAGCAAGTTATCAATATCTTTATGTCCTGTTTGCAGGAATGTGTTCTTTGAATGTGTTCATGGTGTGTGGAGTACAATACATGTGAAGAATCATGGCAGTTATCATGGTGCATGAATGTAAAAAATCTGTTCTCATATTAGTATTAGTAAGGATGTTTTAATAAAATAGAAACCACTTTTACTTTTGTTGGAACAACTGGAGACAAAGTAAGAGCCAGTGTTATGAAGCTATGAATAAATGCTCTACAGCCCAGAACTACAATTCACAGTCTGGTAGGCAGTCTTTTCAGGTTGTATGATAGTGATTTGTTCATGTAGCTGTGGAGTTCTAGCTAATGATTTATCCCTTTCAAATTTGAAGAAAGAGGATCAGGGCTCTGAACGGAGGTCTGTTGAAATCCTAAGGAGTTTAGCCTGCCAATCTAGATTGTTAACTAGGAAGCACATACTTTTTAAATTAGGCAAAGAGAGAACTAAAAGAAATTGAAGGGTGGGAAATCATGATTTTAAAAATGAACTGTTCTAGAAATGATTCTGAAATTCCAGTTGCTGTACGTTTAGAAAATACTACCGGAAAACAGAGAGAGAGAGAGAGAGAGAGAGAGAGAGAACAGAGACAGAGAGAGATAGAGACAGACAGATAGATAGATTCATAGTTTATTTGCGGCCCTTGGCCAGATAAAACAAGATTCACGGACTAAAATGTGAGATTTCCTGTACTTCTTTCTTACTTTCTTTGTAATTTGCTAGACTGGCATGATCCAAATTTCTTTGCCATTTTACTTTCAGAACAAGGGTCAATCTAGAAGAAAGGCCACTGCTTGTGCTGTTGTAAGATTTTGAGCATCACTTTACTCGTGAGAGAAATTAATGCAGTGGTCCGATAGTTGCTGAAATCTTTGATGTCTCCTTTTTTGGAAATTGGAATTTAAATTGACTGTTCCCAGTCTGTGGGCCATTGGTTTGTTTTCCATATTTGTTGGCATATTCTTGTCAAGATTTTGATGGACTCCATTTCTGTGGCTTAGAATAGCAGTACTGATGTCCCATCTGCTCCTGGTGATTTATTTCTTCCAGTTGCCCTCATTGCAGCTTTCACTTCACTTTCTAAAACTGTAGGTTCTTCTTCAAAAGATTCTTTTCGGAAGGAGTCTGTCATCCTTTCATCTCTTTTGCATAGTTCTTCAGTGTATTATTCCCTTTTCTTTATTTTGTCCTGTTCGCATAATAGTAAAAGAAAATATGCATATATTTGTCTCTTTTGAGAGCCAGCATGGTGTAGTGGTTATAGTATCAGATTCCTGGGAAGCCTGGGTTGCTCAACAACCACCGAGGTTACAGATCTCTGCCATGCCAACTTATCTCATGCAGTGACTGAGGACACAGTGTAAGAGAGATGTGAGGTATGTGCAGTGTCACACAGGTAACATCTTCTGTCCTACAAGCATGAGATATAGGTCACAGCTAATATACTTTCTTGAAGGGTGAGAGCTGCTAACATCGTATTTCAGCTGAAACTTCTAACCGTTCAAACAAATTAAGGACAATCTTACATAGAACTAATGACAGGTGAACTTCACTTGTCTGAGTTCAGAATAGGTATTGATGAGCTTTTTTTGCAGTGAGAGTTCGGAATAGATTACTCTTAAAATAGAAGAAGTGGTCAAGTGGTTTTGTAATCCATTAGCTTTCTATTGAAGGTTGGTAGAAGTCTGCCTTGAAAGGGGATGAATGGGCTGTTAATTTTCAGGTTTTCCCTGTAGAGACATTTTACCCACTTTTTGTAAAATTCTCAAGTGTTTCTCTTACCAAAGATAGGATGTGACTGTATTTTTGGAATGTTCTTGGATTCTTTTGACCATTGCTATTCAAATGGCAGAGATGGCTAGGTTTGCTTTGGGCTAGCTTAGGCTGGTTCACTAGCTCCAGCAGTGTCTGCAAAAGGTAGAGCTGGCTACAGTCATGCATGTCTTCATAATATGGTTGGATATGAAATCACGCTGTATGTAGGACTGCCTTTGAAGATAGTTTGGAAATTTTAACTGGTACAGAATGTGGCAGCCAGAATTCTAAAGGAGACTCACCACAATAAGCATGCAATTTCTATCTTGTTACAACTATGATATTGAACAACTGTTTCTCTTCAAACTACTTCAAAACTGGTAGCAGGGTCCGCCTTCATCATCTTTTCTCCAAACTAAACCTATCTTGTTCTTTCAGCCTGTTCTCATGGGATATGTATAATAACTCTTTCCCATAATGTGTGCATAATTTTAAAAAATTAGGAACATGTACAATGCTTTCTGCAATAAGGCAAAATGCTCTTGTGTGACGAAGTTGTCAGAAGGCATTTTGTGCCATAAGCATTTATAAGAGCTATAAAATATTTAATAAGAAAACTAAACTCAACTTGATGTGTACCATATGTCTATACACATGGTTGGAGAGTGATCATTTGTGTTATTAATACAACATTCATGATATAATTCATATATAATATTATAATATAATAAGTTCTGATCAGTGGATGCCTTTTCTCTCAATTAAGAACTTCAGGGGACAGACGAAATATGCTTGAAAACTGGCTTGTGACTTGGACTACAGAAAGCTGGAGACAATTAGGTAAAGGTCCCCTGTGCAAGCACCCATAGGGTGACGTCACATCCTGACTTTTACTAGGCTGACTTTGTTTACGGGGTGGTTGGCCAGTGCCTTCCCCAGTCATCTTCCCTTTACCCCCAGCAAGCTGGGTACTCATTTTACCGACCTCGGAAGGATGGAAGGCTGAGTCAACCTTGAGCCGACTACCTGAAACCAACTTCCGTTGGGATTGAACTCAGGTCGTGAGCAGAGCTTTTGACTGCAGTACTGCAGCTTATTTGTGCTTACAGAGTGATCTTTAAAACTGAATTTTTGCTGGTATCATATTATGAAATTTAAAAGTGTAACTTCCAGGAATCATAGCAGATGGTAGCAAAGATCAGATTTTACTGCATGTAGCCTGGTCTCACATGTATTGCTATGGTTGGAAGAATCAGGATGTGGTAACTTTATAAAGCTAAGCTAGTCTCAGCCTGTTTAGTACCACTGAATGGAGGAATTCCTAGGAGCCCTAAGTTCACTGTCTCAAGTTCCATAGTGAAAGAAAGGAAGAACATAAATACTTATCTAGGACTGTGGTGATTTGCAGGAAAGAGATATTTGTGGGGGGGTTGCCTTTTTTTTAAAGTAGAAACTGGTGGCTAATTTAAATCTTGTTGACTTTGGCAGGATTGGAACATGACTAATTTTCTGTGGTTTGGGGTCACTGTGATGAAATGCTGCTGTAATGTTTAACCTGTTTCCATTTTCAAGTGGCATAAAGCATTCCCTATGGAGGGAGAAATGAACGAGGGTGACTTAATCCACTTGATTCTACAGTTCTGTTTGTACTCTTCATCAGTCAGTTGCAAACCTGGTCCCCATAATGATCCACAGCTCCAAAATGCATCTGAACTCTCCTTAGTTTAACTTTTATGCTTTGAGACTATCCTTTTCTGAAGCATTGATCTTCATTATTCATTCCTGGCTGATCAGTGAATAGACTTCAGTTAACAGTAATATGGGAGAGGGAGGTTAACGAGAATGAAGCAGTTCATAAGAGCTTTAAAAAACGGCTGAATTATTAAATTACAGTACTATCACACAAACATGTTACGATTAAAACATAAGAAAAGTCATGCTGGATCAGACCAAGGTCCATCAAATCCTGCAGTCTGTTCACACAGTGGCCAACCAGGTGCCTCTAGGAAGACCACAAACAAGACCACAAACTAGACAACTGCAGCAGCATTATCCTGCCTGTGTTCCACAGCACCTAATATACTAGGCATGCTCCTCTGATCCTGGAGTCAATAGGTATGCATCATGATTAGTATCCATTTTTACCATTAGCCATGAATAGCCCTATCCTCCATGAATATGTCCACTCCCCTCTTAAAGCCTTCCAAGTTGGCAGCCATCACCACATCCTGGGGCAGGGAGTTCCACAATTTAATTATGTGTTGTGTGAAGAAATACCTCCTTTTGTCTGTTTTGAATCTCTCACCCTCCAGCTTCAGCAGATGACACCATGTTCTAGTATTATGAGAGAGGGAGAAAAGCTTCTCCCTGTCCACTCTCTCCATACCATGCATAGTTTTATAGACCTCTATCATGTCTCCCCTTATATATTACGCAAATTGTATTGGGAACAACCCACTGTATCATTATTTTGTATGTTGGATTATTCGGTTTGGATTATATAAATTAAGAGAGTGCCTCATGAGTAGTAAAAATTGCATAATAATCGTGAGTCAGTGGCTACGTTCTGATAATTTTTCCCTTGTGGGTTTTTTGCATAGTCCCTGTACCTTGCCGGCAACATTTTCCTTCCAAATTTCTTGTAGTATCTCTCTGGAGGCTTAATTCCTTCTTCCCTTTCTTCTTAGACATTATAGCAACATCCTAGGTCCCTGGTATCCTGGGAAATGTTTTCTTTTTTTTATTATTTATTTATTTATTTATTTTCTTTCATAAGGATACAGGAAAGGAAAAAGGGAAAGGGGTAAATGTTGGCATAGTAAAAACAAAACAGTATTGTAAGATAATTTCTGATAAAGTATGGTTACAAAGTGACTTTGGTATGTTGTTCTTCTAAATAATCTCTGGTATTTTAAAAATTATAGTTCTTGTTTAACAGTTAACTTGCTAAAAAAAGAAGAAAAAAAAATTTTTTTTTTAAGCAAAGTTGGTTATAGTATTTTAGCATCCCTTATTCGTGCTAATTAGACTTCATATATAAATAAAAAGATGCCCACTTCTCCTGAAATTGCTCGGAAGATTCACTGGATTTAACATTCAGTTCATCAGTCAATTTTGCCATTGTTGCATATTCTAACAGTTTTTCTTTCCAATTATCAATGTCTGGTATATGAGTTTGTTTCCATGTCCTTGCTAAGATTATTCTAGCAGCTGTTGTGGCATATTTGAAAACGTCATGTTGTTTTTGAGGTAGGCTTGACGGTACTATGCTGAGTAGATAAAATTTTGGATCAAGTATAAATTTGATATCTAACATCCGTTGTAGTTCATAGTGAACTCTTTTCCAATATATTTGTAACTTAGGGCAAGTCCACCAAACATGGAAATAGGAACCGTCAGATTCTTGACATTTCCAACACGCACCCTTTTTCCCAGGAGTTACCATCTGAGAAAGCATATTTGGAGTCAGGTACCATCTGTAGAAGGTCTTATACCAGTTTTCTTTCACTTCTTGAGAAACTGTGTATTTCAGTTCAGAGGAGCAAAGTTTTTCCCAGGAGTCGGTATTAATCATTTCTCCAAAATTTTGCATCCACTTTATCATGTTTGTCTTCACTTGTTCTTCTTCTGTATCATATTTCAGGAGGAGCTTATATATTTTTCCTAATATATGTGAATCATTTTTAGATATTAGCTGCTCAAATTCAGTTAGTTCACGGAATGGATGTGGATATAAACAGTCTTTTTGCAAATTTGACTTCAATTGCAGGAAAGTTAACCAGTTCAACTTTTGAAATTTTTCTTGTAATTTGGTCATATTTTTGATTTCTCCCGTAGGCTCTATCATATCTCTGTAGGTAAAATGAACACCCGGTTTTAGTTTGACATTGTCATGATAGGCTTCAGTTGGTGACATTATAGAAGGTGGAGACGGACTTATTCTCTTTTTGTATCTTTTCCAGACTTTCAAAAACGCTAATTTAACATCGCAATCTTCTTGTACTTTGTTTTTTTGAGTTTTTGATTTAGAGTCCCACAGAACTTTATGGAAGCCTTGCCCCAAATCCGCGCGTTCTAAGACAACATGCCGACTTTTAGGTTGTTTAATCCATTCTGTTATCCAGGATAGGCAGGCAGCGTGGTAATATAGTTTGAAGTTGGGCATTGCTAACCCTCCTCTTTTCTTCTCATCTTGAAGGACTTTGAATCTTACTCTTGGTTTTTTCCCATTCCATACAAATCGATTGATTTGTTTTTGCCAATTTTCTAACATCCTTTCGGGAATGTCAATCGGCAAAAATTGAAATAAAAAATTTAATCTTGGAAGAACATTCATCTTTATCGTCGATATCCTTCCTAACCATGAAATGTTCATCTTTGACCATAGATTCAGATCTCTTTCAATTTCACCCCAGATTTTTAAGTAATTTAACCTTAAAAGTGTGTTATTTTGTGAGGATATGTTGACACCTAGATATTTTACTGATCCTTTGGCAATTCGGCATCCAGTAATGTCTTCAATGTGTTTATCTTCATCTGCTGTTAAGTTAAAGGTCAAAATTTTCGTCTTTGTTTTGTTAAGTCTATACCCGGAATATTTTGCATATTCGGAAAGATGATTGTAAACGTACGGGAGTGTTTGTTCGGGATTTTGACAAATTAAGACGACGTCATCTGCATAACTTTTAATTTTGTGTTCTTCATTGCCTATTGATAAACCTTTAATGTTTGGATCATTTCTTATATAATTAGAGAAGACCTCCATTGATAAGTCGAACAAAAATGGAGAAAGAGGACAGCCTTGTCTGGTTCCTTTTGCGATATCGAATTCTGTAGACAGCTGACCGTTAATCAAAAGACGAGCCTTTTGCACCGAATATATCGAGTTGAAGACTCTAAGTAGAGTTTCTCCACAGTCCATTTGTTGTAATGTTTTATCAATAAAGTGCCAGGAAACATTGTCAAAAGCTTTTTCTGCATCCAAGAATATCATTGCTGTTTTTATTGATTTTGACTTTGCGTATTTTATTGCACTGAGAACCAGTCTCACATTATCTCTCATGAGTCTTTTAGGAATGAAACCTGTTTGGTCTGGATATACCAAGTTTCTGATATATTTTTGAAATCTTTTGGTAATTATGGAGACAAAGATTTTGTGATCAATGTTCAATAATGATATTGGTCTATAAGCTTGGGGATAACACTGGTCCGCGGCTTCTTTCGGGATTAGTGAAATATGTGCTTCTTGCCATGATAAAGGAATCTTGCCGTGTTCGATTACCTCGTTGTAAAGAGAAAGTAGAGCCGGAGTTAATTGCTGTTCTAACAGTTTGTAGTATTGTGGTGTTAACCCATCAGGTCCAGGTGCTTTATCTATTTTTAAGTTATTAATGACATCTACAATTTCTTGAGTTGTTATCTTCTGGTTAAGTGTCTCTTGTTCTTCTGATGTGAGTTTGGATAATTGTGCATGATTTAGATAAGTTGAGAGTCCTTGTTCTCGCAATTCGTCCTTCGAATAAAGTTGCTTATAATATTCCAAAAATATTTTTTCGATTTCCTCTTGTTTGTTGTAGGTTATCCCGTCGGCTTTGGCTCCAATTATCTTCCTTTTCTTCTCTTGTTGTCGAAGTTGGCTAGCTAGAAAACGACCAGGCTTATTTGCTCTTTCGAAAATCCTTTGCTTGGCATATTTAACTTTTATTCTAATTTCTTCTGTTTCTATCAACTCTATTTGGTGTTTGGTCATCTTGATGTCATGTAAAATGGTTTTGTCTGGTTTGAGTTGAGCTTTCTTTTCCAGCCTTCTTAATTGGTCTTGTAAATCTTTAAATTTCTTCTGTCTTTCTTTTTTTTTTTTGGAATTCAAGGCTATCATTTTTCCTCTTACAAAAGCTTTACTAGCATCCCATATAACAAGATCAGACATGTCTTCTGTTTTATTAAGAATAAAAAATTCTTTCAAATCACGCTTACATTGTTCAAGTATATGTTTGTTCCGAAGTAATTGGTCGTTCAACCGCCATCTTCTGATCCCAATTTTACCTCTTGTTAAGGTCAATTCGATTGGGTTATGATCTGACAATATCCTGGGTGCGATAAGTATCTTCTCCACACTTGTTGTCATTGATCTAGAGGTCCAACACATGTCAATTCTTGAGTGAGATTTATGACGATTTGAATAAAAAGTATAATCTTTTGTTTTCGGGTTTTTCATTCTCCATATATCAATTAAATCAAATTCTTTCATGAATTTAAAAACGCTCTTCGGAAACTTCCCAGATGTGCTGCTGTGGGTCTTGTCAAACGTAGGATTCACAATTGCGTTGAAATCTCCTATCATTATAATTTCTCCTTGATGGTGTTCAGCGAGATTCTTAAACAGTGTTTGATAAAAAGTTTCTTTGGCAGTATTCGGAGCGTAGATATGTGCTATTGTAAAACAGACACCATCTGGTCCACAAAGAATTAAAATCTGGTAACGTCCGTCCGGGTCTGCTATGTGGGTTCTTACCGTCAGAACTTTCTCGTTGATATAAGTTACAAGACCTCTCTTCTTCACTTTCGCCGATGCCAGATAAGAAGTTCCAAGATGATTTGTATGTAGGATTTTTTCATGATTTTTTTTTATATGGGTTTCCTGGAGACAGATAATATCTTTTTTTTGCTTTTTTAAACTATGAAAAACTCTTTTTCTTTTGTTGGGGGAGTTGAGACCATTGATATTTAGTGATATTATCTGGAGATGATTCATAGTGGAGTTAGAATTCTATTCTATAAGGCAGCTGCTTGGTTTGATTTATCTCCTTCGGAGGCCTTCTTGTTTTTCCTTAATTCTCGCTTCTCAAGGGGTTGTTTTTTCTTTCCCTTCTGAGTTGGTAGAGATTTGCTGGGACCTTCTCCTGGGGAGTCTTCAGAATCTTTTGGATCTATATCTCCTTGAGATTTTAATTCTTCAAGTAATTCTTTGGCTTGGAGTTGATCGTGAATTATCCTTTTCCCTTGCGGCAGGGAAATTTCTAATGAATATGGAATGAGCCAACGAAACCTAATTTGTCGCTTGTCTAATTCTTGCTTCAAATCGTTATATTCTTTCCTTTTTGTTAGGACACTTCTCGGAAGATCGGTTAGGATCTGTATAGAATTCCCCTCCCAAATCAGTGGGTCGTCTCTTTGTGTCTTCAACAGTAGGTCTCTGGTTCTTTTGTGGACAAACCTCACCAGTATATCTCTTGGTTTTTTATACTTGGTGGCATAGAATGAGTTTATTCTGTAGCAGTATTCCAGGAGAGTATCGTCTTCTTCAAAATCGTAGTTGTCATGGAGAAGTGTCCTGATGTCAGATTCTAGGGTTTCTTTCCCGAAATGTTCAGGGAGCCCACGGAATTTAATGTTCTTATCTCTAAGCCTCACTTCATGAGCGTCAACTTTGGTTGTAAGATCTTGAGTTATTTTTGATTGTTCCAAAAGTTCTGAGGTATGATGTGTTACTGATGTCTCAATTTCCTCTTGCTTCTGTTTAATTCTAACAATTTCTTGTGAATTGAGTTCAAGTTTCTCTTCGACCTTGGAGATACTTTGGAGAACCTTTTGTTCTGAGTCTTGTATTGATTTCTGTAAGGAAGTTTTCAAATCCGATATCATCTCTTGTGTGCGTAAGAAAAAATCTTGAGTTTCTTTTGCCATGGCCAGGCTTTTATTTTTTGTATCTTGAGTAATCTCTAATGTGGGTTTAAATTTTGCAACATCCACCTCTTGTTCTTCTTCTTCTGAGACTACAAATTCTTCTAAGAATTTTTGTTGTTGTTTACCTTTCAACTTCTGGGATTGTCGGTGTGCAAAGCTTGTAAATCTCTTCCTCATAGTAGATTAAGAAAAGCCTAAAAAGTTGTCGATTCCTGTTACAGACGTTATAAAATTATGATAATCTAACCACTTCCACGCCCACAACCCAAAAATATAATATATTTGGTCTAACAATTCATTGGTTTGCTATGTTCAGTATATTAAATCAGATCACGAAGTTAATTCATGTAGTTTTTAAAAATAAGGCTAATTATGTTACATTACAGTTGTAAGATTAAACAGCATGTAGAGTATCACTGGTAGTTCATTGATTATCTTCCATAAAACTTAGCTATAGTTGTGTCAGAATTAATTGTTATTTTTTTTTTGAAAAATTAAATTGTAAAATTCAAATAGAAAAAAATAGAACCAATGTCTCTGTATTGTATTGAGTGGAGATGGATGGAAAGGGTTAACTGCAGTTAATTCGACGTCCACAAGAGGGCAGCAAAGCGTTCATTAGATTCACAACAGGAGAAACAAAAGTTAATTTTTCCAGTCAGGCGCCATTTTTCTTCTTATAATCAAAACCTTGCAAAAAATATATATATTTATAAAAATAAAAAGGAGAAGAAAGAAGATGAAGCTGGGGCGTGGAGCTAAATCCAGTTAAAACGATGTTGCTGTGAGGGGGGGATCAGAGATGAAACAGGAGGGTCGGGATGTTCAGCTGGGGTTTTTGCTGCTACCGCCGCGCCGCCGCCGCCACCGCCGCCTCTCTGGCCGGTCTCCTACGGCCCGCCCTGGCCCCGTCCGTCCACCCGCACCCGGGTGGGCCGACAGATTCAGGGCAGCCGCGCAGAGACCTGCGGAAGATTGCAGGAACGATCACGGAAGGGAAGATTTACAGCCGTCTCCAGCCTCCAGCCTCCAGCCCGATTTATTCAGCCGCAGAAAGTTTTTCCCCCCCCTCCTCCTCCTCTCTTCTCCCGTCTAGCTGTCTTCGCTCAAGACGCGACCCCTCAGCAGGTAATCTGACTTGATTTAGTATTAGGATAAGTTCTGGATTGGTTCAGTTTATTAGTTTGTTTTTTGTTATAGTAAAAAGGTTGTTTTAAAAAACGGAAGTGGGGGGGGAGGAAAAAGTGGAGCGGATGGCCGCCATGGTCTCAGTAGACTCACCCCCAGCTGCGACCTTCTTCACCAGACGCTCAAGGCGTTTTGCTGGCAGTTGGAGCCCCGGAGATGGTCCGGGGGGGCTTCATGGAGAATCTCTCCTGTTCAGCCCGCTCCCCCCAAGCCTGGGGGGGGTCTCCTCGGAGGCAATTGGGATCCGCGAGAGAACTCGCGTCTGGCTAGCTCAGTCTCCGCCCGGAAGTTTTCTGAGATCCTTAATATATCAGGCACTTTGGGAACTACACAACCCTGGGCACCTTGTGCACCATACAGTCTCATGAGAATGCTCAGCAGTGCAGTTTTGAAATGACTGATGTCCATAATAAGAAAGAATTATGTTGACCTGATAAATATTTCCTGTTGTCCTTAGCACCAAGAAGACTACAATTATATATTTAAGAACAAAAATAAAGTTTTAATTTGAATTGTGAACAGCTTTTAGATGACATGGAACTTAATCCATAAAGCCATCAAGCAATATGATTTGGAAAGTTTGTACACTGAGCCTGGTGAATATAAACTTTTGCATCACAAGTAATCAAAAGGCTAGTTTAATATTCTTCATCTATTCTTCTGCATGGATACTGCAGTGGATTCTGTCAATGCGCATCCAGTCTATTGTAGATAAAATCATGAAAATAGTGGGAGGATACAAAGGAATACAAAGAAAGTTACGGTAGTTGTCTGATACGAAGGAAGTTAGTCCTGCTTAAGTAGAAATGTTTTAAAAAATTAAGTGTTTGCATTATGAACCTCTGTGTTGGAATTAACTTCTTCCTGTTGCTACAAGGAAAATGTCAACCATGATGAGGCTGAAAGTTATTGTTTTTCTTTCTTCTTTGCTTTGTTTTCTGGAAGCATCCTGAAGCTAACCAGCCTTCTATATTTATTTCTGCAAATATTCTTTATTGGAGCCAACCTGTCCTTCCAGTTAGAGAAAAATGTATGGGTAAAAAAGTGTGTCCACAGATAACTGTACATGCACTTTGGGGCTTATTTATGTCAGTCAGATGCTGCTTATTGGCAGGTACCCATGCATAAAGGCAGAATGTATGCAGTTTTACTAATACAGCTCCGCACAGTGAAAACCCTTGCATCCAACAGCCTTTCTATTTACCTTGCACAGTTGTGGTAGAGCATCTGCTTGGCATGCAGAAGGTCCCAGGTTCAATCCCCGGCATCTCCAGTTAAAGGGACTAGGCGAGCAGGTGATGGGAAAGACCTCTGCCTGAGACCCAGGAGAGCTGCTGCCCGTCTGAGTAGACAATACTGACTTTGATGGACCAAGGGTCTGATTCGGTATAAGGCAGCTTCATGTGTGTTCATGTGTGTTCAAGTCAAAGCTAACTTTGTATCTGACAGAATGAGCTTTGACTCACAGAAGCTCATACCCTGAAAATTTAGTTGGTCTTTAAGGTGCTAGTGTACTTGAAGCTAGTTTAAATGGATAGATGAGTATATTGCAGAAAGAAAACAAGCTTTGATTTGTGATCAATTTCTCTATGTCCTGAATATTCATTGATTTTCTTCTACAGTACTACTTGCCACCCAAAATAGATTAAGTGCATATAATCCAGGAACACATTCACAAGTCTCCTGTGATGGACAGGTGGCAGTCCTGCCCTTTTTTTATTTTTTTTGCATCATGTACCAACCAACCCCAACCACCCCCAACCACCCCGTCAACAAATTTTGAATGTGCAAAGCCATAGAAACATCTAACCGGGAGAGAATGTAAGGGCAAAAACCCATGTGAGGTTTTGCCTTGAATTTGCCGCCCTCTAGATCATTGGTTCCCAACCAGGGGTCCGTGGACCTCCAGGGGTCCGCGAGAACTAAATTAAGGTCCGCGAAACAAAGTTATAAACCCATAATAAATTAATAATTTCAATTAAAAGTTCTCTATTATAAAATATATATTCAAATGTTATTCTAAGTTTAATGTTTAACTAACAGTTGTGATTAAAGTTTATTTTTAAATTCTCCGAATTTTTATTTTGAACCTTGGGGTCCCTGCACCGATCAAAAAAGTCCTAGTGGTCCCTGGTCAAAAAAAGGTTGGGAACCACTGCTCTAGATGCACATGTTCCCCATCTGAATTCTCAAAACTCTGCATGGGGGCTTATTTTTGAATTTTGAGAATTTGGCTGGGAAAAATGTGCATTTAGAGAGCTGCAAATCCAAGGCAAAACCTCCCATGTGTTTTCGCCCTAAGACTGCTGAGGAGGGGAATTGGGAGTGAGCTATCAATTTCAGTGGTACTTCAGGGAAGAAAAGGTCTGGTCACTGAGGGTTTTGAAGTCTGGTTCAGGTAAAGCAAACTGGTTGTTTGATTAAAGACCCTGAGGAAAAGTAATCTTAATAGTAAGTCTATCTTATGAGGGAAGTAGACTGGAGACCCCTTTATTGTTGTGACCATAAATCCAGGAATACCATTCACAAGACCTCCACAATTATGAGAGGAAGTGAATAAAATAGCTCTTAGACAAATACATAATTTTTAATGCTGCATAAAGGTAAGGGTCCCCTGTGCAAGCACTGGGTCATTCCTGACCCATGGGGTGACGTCACATCCCGACATTTCCTAGGCAGACTTTGTTTACGTGGTGGTTTGCCAGTGCCTTCCCCAGTCACCTTCCCTTTACCCCCAGCAAGCTGGGTACTCATTTTACCGACCTCAGAAGGATGGAAGGCTCAGTCAACCTTGAGCCGGCTACCTGCATACTACTGAATTTTATTGGAATGTTATATATTATAGATAATATTACTTGGCAATGTTGGCTTTCTCTCTGTCACTGAAATATTATTTTGTGTCATGTGGCAGAATTCATCAGGCCCTACTGAGACCATAAAAGCTAGAGAGTACATATTTATTCTAAGGTTGCATTCATATGATGCTGTGCAATATCCCCCTATTGATACAGCCGTGCATCACATGGTCTGTGAAACTATTGCTTTGCTTATGAACATGTAAGAGCCCCTTCCAAGTCAAATCAATGTCTCATTCTATGCTTTATTGTCACTAGATCCAGATTTTTGAGAAAGCTTATAGCTTGTTCATGGAGGAAAGGGGTATTCATAGCTATTAGTTGGAATGGATACTAGTCATGCTGCATACCTATTATCTCTAGTATCAGAGGAGCATGCCTATTATATTGGGTACGGTGGAACACGGGCAGGACGGTGCTGCTGCAGCCATCTTGTTTGGGGGCTTCCTGGTTGACCACTGTGTAAGCAGACTGCTGGACTTGATGGGCCTTGGTCTGATCCAGCAGGGCTTTTCTTATGTTCTTAGAGTTTGCCATTTTTTTGGCTCTGACAGTGCATGATTCAGTAATACTCTGAACATTAAAAATGATTCAGGCATTTTTCTAAGAAGAGCAGGAATAGAAAACCCTGAGAAAAATGCACCAGTACTTTAAAGATTCCCAACATTGTTCAAGCTAAAACAGCTTTTCACGAGGAGACGAGGCACAATATAACCAAGTTAACCCCTTTTGTCCCAGTTTTTTCCATGGAGAGGTTTGCAGTGGCATCCTACACAGAGTTATTCCAGGAACCCAGTGATCTCTTGAATAATGCCATATAGAATTACACTGTGAATCACCTCGATATTAGCACTGCTTAAAAGTGCTTAACCCTGGCTAGATTGTTCCCATAGCCTTTTGTACATAATGTGCCTGTGAACAGATTTTTATTTTGGCAAATAATGTCCTAAAACACTATCAAGAATTCTAAAAAAATGTTGGCTTGCTCAGAAGGCATGTAAAAGAGAGCAGATATGGCATTATATAAGCTGAAGTAATAGTACCTTCAGAACTATAGTTCAGTATAGAAGTTTTTGTTATATGATCAAACCATTATCCAGTTCATGTCACCAGTGCACAAAACATGTATAGCTTACATGGATTTACCTATCCCATACTACCATACAAAGAATGATAAGAAGACATGTTATATGTTAGTGGTGGACTCATCCATTATTACAGCTCCTTTCCTAAGCCTCTTAATAACTTCCACCCAAAGCCCCAGTACTGTTTATTTCTAACATCTCAACTGGCCACTTCTCAAGTTGGGACCAAATGGGTAAGAACAACAGCTGTGAGCATCCTAATGTTCTCTGTTATGGCTCCCACCTTGTGGAATGGCCTTCTTGACAAGGTCAAGAAGACTCCCACCCTCCTATTGTTCTGCGGAATGTATAAAATGAAATTATTCAAAAGAACATTTTAATGAGTGAATATGGTTGTAGTTAATTGTTAATTGTTGCAGTGGAATTGTTTCCATTGTGTATATTAGGCTGTATTTATTGCATTGTTTTCTAATTTTGCAATCCAGCTTTGTTACATGGTCCGTTGCATGTAATATGATGTTTCATTGTATTGTTGTCCAGTCTTATAACTCTTGCTTTACTGTGAGTTTTAGTGCAGTATTCTCTAATTTGGGTTTACAGTTACTATGGAGTAATGGCTGGTTATATGTATTATGTTGTTCTTACTACATTGTTTTCTGTTGCAGTCCACACTGAGTCTCAGCAAGAAAGACAGACTATAAATGAAGTAGATAAGTGGGAAGGAAACAAGGTGCTTCGGCATTCCTTTTATATATGTTCAGTCTGTGATACCTCATTGTCTAGCAGTATATGAACAATTGAAAGGATTACAGGCACTCAGATGTCAAACAGTAGCTACCTGCAAGAAGTTTCGACCACCTTTCTAATTCTGTATCCCATGAATAGTACCACTCCATGAGTGGTTTTCCCTGACTGAATCTATCCCGGAAGCTGGAACGTGATTTTGGACCAAAAGGGATCCATATTAACATTTTATTTATTTATTTATTTAATTATTGTGGGTAACATAATCTAAAGAGCCCCGTGGCACAGAATGGTAAGCTGCAGTACTGCAGTTCAAGCTCTGCTCACAACCTGAGTTTGATCCCAATGGAAGTAGGTTTCAGGTAGCCGGCTCAAGGTTGACTCAGCCTTCCATCCTTCCGAGTTTGGTAAAATGAGTACCCAGCTTGCTGGGGTTAAAGTGACTTTTTATATGTATTATATCCATTCTTCACCGTCGAATAACTCTAACCAAAACAGAGTTTTAGAGGGCCTGCAATAAGGCCTTCCTGAATCTGCTGAGGATTGAATTTCTTTACATTGGCTTTGCAGAATTATGTGCTTCCCTGGTTTATTTGGGAAGCTAATTCTGTTAGGAATTCCTGGGGTCACATTGGGCTGTCCAAGCTTCTTATATTTGAGTGTGTTTTCATGGAAAGGGGGAGGGGGATAGCCAAGGTAACATGACTAATACAAATATGCTGTGCAGAATTTTAGCAGGTTGCTTCACTGTAGTTTTTTTAGGGCCTTTGAGGAGCACCAGAACATGTCAGCCCTGGCTTCTGCTTTTGTTGTTCCATTTATACTTTCAGCTGGCAGACTCTGAAGTCGGTCTCTTCTCCTACACAACCTTTTTGATGCTAGTCTGTACAAATGTCCTTCTACTCTGAAAAGTTTCTTAAGTTAAAAATAATATTTTCTTAATCAACAAATATCTTCCCAGTATGTGATGAATCATCTCTGCTCATCATAGCAACAAAAGCCCCAAAACAAATTCATCAGTGTTATCCATGGGGCTAAAAGGACGAATTAAACAAAAACAAAAACACTGTCCTTCAGTGTTACTCCTCTGAAGATGCCTGCTGCAGCTGCTGACGAAACGTCAGGAAAGAAAATACCAAGACCACGGTCACACAGCCCGGATAACCTACAAGAACTGAAGAATGTTTTTTTTTATTTATGTTGAGTGGAATGCAGAACATCTAAACAAAGGATGTTAAGAGCAATCAATATAATGACACTGAAAGTGATAAAATACAATTAAATGAGGGCTGAGTTACACTTTTCCCCCCCAGGTTTTTGCAGGTTTTGCAAAATCTGGTCCACTGAATTTTTTTAATTTCTAGAAAAAGCATAACGTGGAGTGGACATGAGGCAATGCACAGTCTCCATTGCAAAGATGGTGACAAGCAACTAGCAGCACAAGACCAGTGGATGTTATAAGAATTGCTTAACTGATATGCATACCCAGCAGTTCTTATGGAAATTCCATTGGATACTTTGCATGAGGACACAGTGCTGATTCCCATCCAGATGTACATCTGTATTCAATTTGCATATTTGGTTCCCAGTCCAACAAGGGAATCATCACATGGAAGTGTGCTTTTTTGGACATACCCCTGGTTTATACATGAAAGGATTGTGGGAGAGATTCATGTGTTAGCACTTCATGCATTACAGTTTTTCCAATTAGAAGCACAAAAACCTCCCAAATCAGCAAAATAAAGAGAGAAAAAAGGCCTTAAAGCTTGGCTGGGATTGGTTTTATCTAAATGTAGCAAAAATGATATTAGCACAAAAGCCAGCACAGCCTAATGTAAGTGTATGCATGTCCCCATTTATGTGCATATGGGGCAGCCACTTTAACATAGTTCAAACTCAGCAAAAACAGTTTATGAGCGCTTTTTGGGGGTGGGAATGCCTACCCCTCCATTCAGTTCAGTTAAAAATGAGCTAGAAAGAAAGGGGAGCCTTTTGTTATATTTAATAAATTGAGGTAATGGCAATTAGCACAAAACACCTGAAAATGTTCAGAACTGTTTGTTTGTTTGCTGCCTTTCTTCCTTATGGAGCTCAAGGTGGCTTACAAACATAGATAAAACACATAGGATTAAATACATAAAACCAACATTTAAAGTCATTACTCAGGACTGGTACTAAACTATCTAATTAAATAAATATTGATATTGGCAGTACATTCCTGAGGTGTGGGGGAGTTCCCTGGAGGTGGCATGATCCGCTGACAGTGTAAGTGGCCTTTTATCACAGAATAAGAGACACTTATGCTGGCAGCAGGGGCAATTCTGTTGGTGCCTGGGCACTGCAGAGCTGCACGCTGCCCCTCTGATGCCGCAGTCTTTCTGGAACCTAAATCCCGGAAGAGAGATGCGGCGCCAGCGTGTGGGGGGGGGGGCATTCCTAGGGGTGGAGGTGACAGTAGTCAGCTTCCATAGCCTCTCCAGCCCAGGAACGCCCCCTCTAGAACGCCTCCTCGCTGTTTGCTGTGGGGGGGAGCACCCATTTTCTCTTAAAACCTTTTAAGAAGGCTTTTTGAAACCTTGCGGCAGCCGGGGAACCTCTTTGGAGGCGCTGCGGTGGCGCCTTGGCTATGTTGTCCCCTGCCGCCGCAAGGCTCAGGAATGATCAGTGGGTGATATAAAACTCTTGTCTTTTGAGGCTACGGTGTAAGATGCTGGGACCCAGTTGGGTTCACCTTTTCTTCATGCTTCACTGATTTACTACAAGTGCTGGAATTCAGTTCTTCAGTTACCATAAGCTTCTCTTTTCCATAACAGTGTAATACAGTACCCTTTACTATGCAACCTGATATGATGAGAATGAGGTGGGTTTTGAAAAGCAGATGTTAATTCACATGTATTGTATCCTAGACTCAAATCTGTCTAAACGAGTATGTTTGTTGGACTCTCCTTGTTAGACATAGCCAGTGTGCCATTAAGCTGGGTAGAACATGTCAGGTTGATAGCAAGGGAGCCATTTAAGCACCCCATTCAGCTCCTTTGTATAGCAATCCCTGCATTTATGTGTGCGTACCCCTATAAAAAGAAATATACAGTATTGAAGAGAAGTGTGTGTTGGAATATATGAGGCAATGATACTGTTCCTGGGTGGAATGTGTTACTATTTTATTTCTTTTAGTATTTCATGCTTTCCCAATGGTCCCAGGGTTTGCAATGAGATAAGTAAAATGTTACTACAGTGTGCTACTGCAGAATGTTAAAAGCAGGTGATTAAAACAAACGTTTCCCTTGCTCAGCTCAGCTTAGTGATGGTACTGCCAAAAATAGTGGAGGGCAAAGAGAAGGCAAGTCTGTTTTACCTGTGAGTTCTTGGAGGTGGGTGGGTGCAGCAAGCGTATCTACTTTTTCATCATCTGCATTTCTTCCTGTGTCAAGCTGCCAAATGAGAGGTGTGCTTGTGCTCTGACATTTGCCTCCCTTCTCCCCTGTAGTAGTGACAAAAGCAAAGCAAGAAAAAGAAGAGTTGGTTTCGATAAATTTTCCAGATTATACTGAAGCTTGTGAGGAACCAGCTTTCTGTTGGCCCTGATGGCTAAAAAACCTTAACATTGGTTTTGAGGAGTTAGGAAAACTAGTCTTTGTTGTGGATATTCTGTGTCTGTCACTCTCAGTGAGGGGCCCCTCATGCATTTTCCCCTGAAGAAGTCTTTCTGAGAAGTGACAATTGTTGGTCTTTGAGCCCCCATGTCTTATTTCTATAAATACTAAACAGTCTTCTCAACAGGCAGAAGGAAGTTACTGAATCTAGTGTGAAACTATTGTGATTGTATCCCTCAGTAAGGTATCATGCTTGTCATAGGCACTTGAACTCATTTTCTAAACAATAAGCAAGAGAGTTGTGTCTAATGAAAAGGCAGAGGTGGTGGCTCTACCACATTACTTGGCTTTTGGGGGTGCCGAGTAACTCCCTCTGCAATTCTGCCTGGTTTTGGGCTTCCAAACATCCTCCTCTGCCAGCCCTACAACTCCGCCTGCCACCTAGGGGTGTCAAATACTGCTGGTCCTGCAAATAGAATTTTAACTAATATAAGAAAACTGTTAGATCAGAATTTTGTAAGTAGAAAGTGCCCAAAAGATTAATTTGGTAGTAAAAACAGTTTATATAAGGAAATTATTTTAGTTTGGCTGAACATGGCCTACATAGTTTTATGTCTCACAGCTGATAAGCAAATGGCACAAGGCTTATGGAAACTATTTTAATTCCACTGTTCCCTGGCCTGTGTTATACCAGCGCTGCCTGTCACAGATAGCTTTGTAATGTGGTAATAACTGCATTTTTTTCCTTCTGGATCAGCTGCACTTTGAAATTATAAATTACATTATTCAGTGGCTCCTAAGGAAAATAGGATCATATCAACTGCTTAAATACAAAGTGTTCTACATTCTGATCTGGAGAAGTGGGGTACACATGGCTATTTGTTTATTTTATGTGATACCTTTTCCAACAAGCTATCCAAGGAAAGTAGTGACAACAAATTAAACTCTCTGTCTTGAGAAACAGAATTGAACAAAGGTGGGGAAGGGTCACTGTACATTGGAGAATAAGGCAAAACTAAAGTAGTTGTGATTAAAAATATAACTTGAAATTGCCTTTTTTTCCTGTCAGAAGTAAAAATCCTGGCACATTTTGAAAATCTTCCTAAGGGGAATTTTTCAGATCAAAAATATGTAGCTTCTCCTTCCAGTTTAACAGAGGAGTTGTCTTCTTATGTAAAGAGGAAGTTTTATATTAAATTTTAATTACATCATTTTTTGCTTTATCTTTCACTTCTATGCATGGAAAGGTGGAGACTGTAAAAAGGAGGGGAACAAGAGTTGAAGTAACAGATATCAAACTAGGAAATGCTGGTGGCTCCTCACAAAATACAAACAAAAGAAAACCCCACCCTGTGAAATTTCCCAGTTGGTACATCTATAATATACAATAGCATTTGCCAACATTCTGTTACACTTTAGGGTGACTAAGAAATGGAACTTGGCATGGGTCTGTGTAAATAGCAGAGGGATTCCCTGAAGGCATAATAGATTTAGCACCCACCTTAATGTTCTCACTGAGTTAATTCCTTTACTGCCTCCTACATAAGTAAATAGCTGCCATTAATTCTTATGTGGAAAGTAAAGCATTGAATTTGGGAACACAAAAAAGAGAATGGGAAGGATGCTGTATGGAAAGAAAAGAGCTAGGAGTATGAGGACAAACCAGCATCAGAGAAAGGTTGTGTCACAGAATACGAGAAAGGTGGTACAGAGGAGAAAAAGTCAGGTAAACATTGGATGAGTGAGATTAGAAAGTATGAATTTCCACTAAGCACATAGAGAAGTATGAGGGCTTTATGAGAGTTGACTTGTACATTCAGAAGATTCCAAAATAAGCCTATTAAAAATTACTTTAAAAATGGTAGTCACAACTTCAAATATGCTTTTGAAGAACCCTCGTGGAGTACCTTTTATAAAACCAAAATACCCGTTTCTCAGTAAAGCATAACAGAATGCTTCATGATAGAATAGGTACAAATCATTTAAATATAGAGGCAGATTATTACAGTATCCAAACATGCTTATTATTTAGGAAATCAGAATCACTTGGCATTCACATTATGAAAGGAAAAAAGATTATTTCTTGAAGCTCTCTTAGGGAAGAAGACTTATAATTGCATAATTACAGAAATTCAAGAGTCCATCAATAACTATCAGTTTATCAGAGACCGTAATTTGCCATTCCATCCAAATTGTCAATCTAATTTGTGCTTCTGTTCCAAACCAAGATTACAAAACAAGTTTGCAACATGGGCTATGATCTTCGATTGGAAGGGAAGTGCAAGCTATGGTTTGCTGGTTCTGATGTAACAGCAAACTGGTCTGCACTAATGTAACAAATTCAATAACAGCACTGAGGAAGGACTATATGAGCACACTGCTTGTTCTCATATTTTGTTTGTTTTAAAATTTATGTCCTACTCTTAAAATAGTTGAATACACTAACAATAAGCACTAACAGTATATTTGTATAGCAAGTTAACAGTCCAACTATGTATAAATAAAAAGAGAAATCAGACAACAAAGAGAATACAGTCATCATTAGTTATGACTTCAACCTGCCCTCTCAAATAATACAGGCTTGCATCCCTCCCCTAGTGCTGGGAGGGAAGGGGCTTTTCTCACCACTGTTGGAAATTCCAAAGGGTTGAGTGCCTATGGAGAAGACTCTTCCACATGTAGCAGTAAGATGAGGCAGTTGAGAACAATATTCATTGAGAATGATGAGGTTTTCTCCCTTGAGTTCATGATTAGGATTGCAGTCACTCATATTCAAAATTGTGGGAAGGAACTGTTATGATCTATGCCAGATTTAAAATGATGCTATTTTAGTAGAGAGAATGTTTTGAAAAAACGTATCGTGACCAAATGGAAGAAAGCAATTGGACAATATTACACAGATAACATCTAAAAAGACTAAACGTTTTTTGTTTCCATAGTAACTGTGACTATCTTCAAATAAAATTTAGGTAGTAATGTTTAAGTTTTCATAATGGTTGACAAATCATTTTGAATTATAAAATATAGGCATAGAGTTGATAGATGCCAACATGTTCACCTGGAAAATTATGCTTTTTCTGATTTCGCTTAACTTGCTTATATTTCTGCTTTGAAAAAAACAACTGTATTTGGAATTCACCGGAAGAAAGGCTGTATGAATAGGCTATATAGTTTAGTGCAACAGGGAATTATGAGGGGAAATTATAGGTGTATATCAGTGTCCTTTTTATTCTTTTTATTCTTAACTCTTAAATTCCAAAGCTTAGGCACTACAACCATGGACAGCCAGTGTAGAGCAGTGGTTAAGAGCGGTGGTTTGGAGTGGTGGACTCTAATCTGGACAACCTGGCTTGATTCCCCACTCCTCCACATGAGCGGTGGATGCTAAACTGATAAACTTGCTTAGTTTCCCCACTCCTCCACATGAAGCTAGGTGGGTGACGTTGGGCTAGTCACAGTTCTTTTAGAGCTCTCTTAGCCTCACCTACCTCACAGGGTGTCTGTTGTGGCGAGAGGAAGGTGATTGTAAGCCTGTTTGATTCTTCCTTAAGTGGTAGAGTAAGCGGGCATATAAAAACAACAACAACAACAAAACAACTATTGTTGCTCTTTGTGCTGGCAAATCAGCAGCTGAGTGGGACGGACCCACACAAGTCACTTTACTCATGCAGTTCTGATTTTTAGATGTTATGGTAGTGGCATTGAATGGAGTCATGGAAAAGCAGCTCCTATACAGGGACAGCTGAAAGGGGGCTAATCTGAGAAATGTACTCAGTTTGATGAGAAATTGGTCCTTGGAACTAAAAGTGTTATTCAGCATTGAACAGAAGTTTTATAGACCTTTATTTGTAGACTTCGTTGTCACATAGGAGTTTGCAGCCTACCAACATAGTTTTGTTCCATGAAGGCTTCAGGAGATAACCATTATTGTTACATCAGGATATTAACCACAGTTTATAAAACAAATAGGAAAAATCACCATAATTGGAGGAGTTTGGCCTAGAGAGTCTCTGAGACATCTTGTAAGCAATTCCTCAAGAGCTAAACAAGAGTGAATTGACTGGGAGGAAACATTTTGTCTTGAAACAGGATAAAAATTTATACATATATTATTCTTTAAAGAATAGAACTGTTTCAGGAGGAGTCCTTTGTTCTCCATAGTAAGAGAAACTTTTTCAGATCTGCTGTTCAACTTGATTGACAACATGCTCTGTGATACCCACCTACTCGCACATGTTCTTTTGTTTCCAGAGATATTATCTTACTGTAGCTTTCCTTTACTGTCTCATTAACACACTCTAAAAGTTACATGGAAATTTAAGTGTCCTTTTGGAATTAGCCGTTTTATACCTTATCTTAGTAGTGTGTCAGTGCCAAAAATGCATTTAAGCATCATCAGTGTAGCAGAAATAATTATCCACTAGTCATGTTTATAAGGATATTTTCACTTAAACTACTATTAGGAAAAGGAGGAGGTGTGGTACATAAGAAAAACAGAAAACTTTTTTTTATATAATTGCACAGAGTGTCATTATAATTGTCCTCCTGCACATGAAGTCTGATCAGATGTTGCTTTCTAAACCTGGTATGAAAGGGAATGTCCCTGCCCTACCTTGCCCTAGGTAGAAAGTAATGTCTGAACCAGCTGGATAAAACATTAAAGGCCTGGCTGAATCCATGGTTGGTGCCCAGATTTTAGGGTTCACGGGTATACCACATACTAGCAAATCTGGTAAGAGTCATCAGTCATAAGCAATAACATAAAACAGCACTGAAAACAAAACTCACAGCAGCCAATTGAACTTAATTAAAACATTAGTTAGAACACATGGTAGACTAGATACTTAAAACAGTTAGGACAACAACAAAGTACAGAACTGTGAGAAATAGAACCACCCATTAATCAAAAATAAGCTTTGTCTTGGATCAGTGGGATTAGATGCAGGAAGATGGGGTGGGTATTCTGAATGTGGAGGGAGCCGCAACTAAAAAGGCCCTTCATGGCCACCTCAGAAAGTGAGGGGACACAAAGGAGGGACTGAAATGGGATAACAATGTCTGGCCAGGACTATATAAGGGCAGGCAGTCCTTTTAATGGCATTCAGCATGGGTAAACAGGATGGACTTTGACTATAAAAGATGATAAAGGAGTTGCCAGGTGAATTTGATTGGAGAGGGAGTTCCATAACAATAGAGAGCTTTGTTTCAAAATCTTTTATTATGTTGTGCTGAAAGTATGTTCTGTTAAAATAAGACAGTTTTAATTATGTACACTGACCTAAGTGCTATTTTTTTTAGCAGAAAGGTAGGGTAAAAATCCAGAAAGATGGAGTCAAAATGTGCAACAGACTGTCTGGAGTTCTTGTCTTGCCTTTATTTGCTTTGGAATTTTTTCTTGCCACTGTAGTAGAGTCCCACCAGCCTGCCCTAACAGTCAACCATGAAAAGTCATCCTCAAGCTACATTGGCTGAATTCTACCACACACCTTTTGTCAAGTGATGATATCCATGTAGTAGATCCATTTAATGCAGCTTTATCTTAACCACATCAAGAGGAAGGTCTGCTGTTCCACAGTGTGAGCCATGGAGTTGGGTTTCATTTTGTTCTTGTTTTGGTGGGATTCCTTTCTGTCGATCTTAGAAGATATAATGAGCCTGCAATAATACACGTGACATAATTCTGTAGGGATCTGTGGATCTGAGAAATATAATTCCCTAAATTATTTATATAGTGTTGTGTAAATATGGGGAGGGATAGAAGTTTATGTACCTTAGCAAGAAAAGATATGTCAGCCTGAAATGGTTCTCTCTTTGTATCCCACAACCAAACCAAGCTTACATTGTTCAAAGATAAATATGTTTGATTCTTTTTCTCATTTGACTGACAGCTCATTCCTGTGCTTTGCAGTGGCCAGGGCCAGCATAGCCACGGTGCCGCTGTGCAGCCTCCAAAGTGGTTTCCCAGCCGCCAAATGGCTAAAAAAAAAGCCTTTAAAAGACCTTTTTGCGGGAAATGGGGCATTTTCCCCACTGAAAACAGGAAAAACCTGGCACAGCAACACTGTTGGTGGAGGGGCGTTTCAGGGCCGGAGGGGCTTGGGAAGCTGACTAACATTAGCTCCACCCCCAGAAACACACGCACACGCCGGCACTGCATTTCTACTCTGGGATTTAGGTCCTGGAGAGACTGTGACAGCAGGGGAGCAGTGTGCCCAGGCGCCAATGGAACTGCCCCTGCTGCCAGGGTAAGTGCCTCTTATCATGGAATAAGAGAACACTTATGCTGGCAGCAGGTTCACGCCACATCCGAAGAACTGTTCAGCCCATTTCTCAGGAATGGGCTGTGAGTCTCAGGATATACTACATAGCTAGATGTATTAACTTCAGTGTCCCTGTAACCTTGCCTAAGGCAATTTCCTACACATGTGGTGGGGTTGTAGAAGAGCTAAGACATACTGGAAGAAAGTGATCCAAATTATATCTAACAGTCTCGAAATAAATATTCCAGCAAATCCTGAGGCCATTTTACTAAATTATATACCAGATATGCAAAAAGATCTACCAGACATATTCCTTCATACGTTAACAACAGCTAGAATTAACTTTGCAAGATATTGGAAAGGAAACAAATTCCCAAATATAAACAATTGGATAGAGAAGGTTAAACAAACGTACATATTAATTTAGTGGACTTATTATAAAAATGATAAAGATATTGGAGATCTAGATGCTGTCTGAATCCCAATAATCTCCAGAATGGAAAAAACTTTCAAAAATCTGAAACGTGGAGAGGAAGACGAGTAATGTTTTTGCTGGCTTTAATATGCATAGCTGAGTTTGTTATTCTTTATTATTATTACTTTTATCTGTAGGTGTGTAAATTTGATTGATATTTTTTGTTTCTATTTCCCCAATTTTAGGTATGTATGTAATTTTTACATATGTAATAAAGTTTATAAAAAAAATAACTTTAGTGTCCCATTTTGGTGACTGAGTGCTGTCTTTTCCCTACCCCATAGCGACTGATGTGACTGCAACTAGCTCCGGAAGTTGCCATTGCCTGTGTGTGATGTGGCAGATAAACAGCAGGCTTTCAGTTCAGTATTGTGGAAAGGGCAGAGAGAGAACTTCAGGAAACCCCCTTTCTTGTGTGCTTAAATATCTCTAGACTCTAGGTACTAAATAAAATAATAAAAGATTTAAGTGTCATGGAAGGGAAAGACAAAAGTTATTTCATGTCATGTATACAACGTCTAGTCATCAGTATGCCATGCCATCACTTCTAGATTAAATTTATGAAAAATTGCATTCCGTCTTGTATTAATCTGCCTGTAGTGCGTCTAAAAGACGTATTAAAATGCTGAACTCTTTTGACAACACCAAATACCAACATGCTGCCTGCACACACACACACACACACAAAACATAGCCTTTATTAAGAGAGTAATGGAAAAATTCAGTAAGGAAGGTTAGGTGGAGGACAAAATTTTAATTCAGTGCCATTAAGCTGACTTGTGTTTTTACCTTGCTGCTGTTCTTTGATATTTCTGGAATCCCCAAATGTTGCTTCCTACCGGTCTTAACTTTTTCCTACCTGAAAAAAGCATAAAAAATGGAATTGTGTTTTCAGCCAGGAAGACTTTAGTAAATTCTATTGGCAGGCTTGTGTGTGGCAAGCTGCCACTGCAGCTTCTGAATGGTAAAGGAAAGTGCAGGTTGTACAAATTGTGGTTTACCTGAGATTGGGTAAGAGTGCCGGATTGTTTGGTCTTGCTTAGTTTTATATTGCTTAGTTTTATATTAAACTCCTAAGTTCGGTAACTGCTAAAATATAAAACCAAAAGTTTCCCCAAATGTCTTCAGCACAAGGCAAGGAGCTTCAAAAGACTTCCCAAATCACTTTTTATAGAGCTGTTCAATTACAAGAGAGAGTGTGTATGTAAAACTATGTTACTCATTCTTTCACAGGATGATGCTTGAAATACGTGATATTGAGAGCCAACAGAGAGGTTGTTATAGTGGGTGAAGGACAGACTAATGAAATGTGCACTTTCTGGATGACTTTGTTGCTGATAATGGGCTTTAACATGATGGACATGTTTATTATATGCATTTGTAATTTAGCTGTATTTGGAATACGTTTTAAAATTGTGTCTTTTTAAAAAAAAAAAAAGTTGTGTTTAATCCTTGAGTACTGTTGCTAGGATTCATTGTACCCCAAACAGGATGTTAACTTACTTTCTTTATAATAACTTTAGTTTGTTTTTCATTGAAACCATTTGTTGACATATTTTAGACAGGCCTGCTGTCAATTTGCATCTCTTCCTCGGATTATTGGTGCTACAGTCTCCATAGTTGTTAATAATGATGATGACAATAATGTATTTTATTCATACGGCATCCTTGCCAAATAGCACTAAAAGTGTTGTATTTTTTATTGTATTCTTATTACATGCAATGTAACTCCATGAAAATATTTATGAGCTGTTCCTGTCCCACTTTGGGCACAGTGCCTGCAGTACAGCCGCCCCTCCACCCGGTGCACACTCTCAAGCATTACAACCAGGCATTTGAAAGAGAAGAATTTCGGTGCACATCTCTCATATCCACGTCCAGCCTCCTCTGTGGCTTGCAGCTTATGCATTCTATACTACATGAGTAACTTGTCCCATACTGAGAAGGAGGGCGAGAGATGGCCACAGCCTCCTGTTCCCTATAATGGGTTGCTATGGTGACTGCATGCACACCAAGGGGGAAAACATTGCTCCATTGAGCCCTATGAGAATTTTATGCGGGCATGAGTACTGCGTCCACAGTGGGAAAGGCTTGTTCTCCTAAAAATATTTTTCATGGGGCTTTCATCATGTGAAATTGTGTTATGCCAAGACAAAGGGCAAAAAAGCAAAATCTTTGATGTGCAGCAGCTGTTTTCTCCATCCCCACTGGAAAACATTGTGCCTTACCTTCATTTGAACATTGGCGTAGGTGAGCCTTAAATAAATATACCTACAGTATTGTAGAGTTCAGACGAAAATTTCCATTTTCCACACTGTATGATTTAACACAACATGTAGCACGGCTGAAGCTTTAATTGAGAGTTGTCATGAAAAGATTGGCAGTACTGAATTATAAAGTACACTGCTGTCTGTTCATTTCTTTTTTATCATTATTATTGTAGTATATTCAGCAGCACACCCACCTGAGCAGCCACCAATTCATATGACAGCAATATGTTCACTTAGTTTTTATGCCGTACATTTTCAGTGAATTAAAAAAGACATTCAACTTCTTCCTCTTCAGTTAATCATTAATGTTCTCCATCCCTTCAAAGACCATCCTTTTGCTGTATGAAACAAATATCAGTCCTTACTGTATCACTGAATCCTTGTTGTCGCCAACCATTTGAGCAAAAACAAGAAAGTAATCAGCAAGTGTTGGAGCAATGGAAACATCATGTAGAGACCTCTGCAAGTAGTCCGGAATTATCCCCACTGTGGTCATGATACATAGTGTCAGTTGTCACACTATTCTGGTGCATGATGGGAAAAGTTCCCATATCAGTGGTGCTAAACCCAGAACTATGACAAGACAAGAGTCATTGGAAAAGACAATCATGCTAGGAAAGGTTGAAGGCAGCAGGAAAAGAGGAAGACCCAACAAGAGATGGATTGACAAAACAAGAGATGGATTGACTCTGTAAAGGAAGCCACGGCCCTCAATTTGCAAGACCTGAGCAAGGCTGTTAAAGATGGGATGTTTTGGAGGACACTGATTCATAGGGTCAGCATGAGTCGGAAGCAACTTTGACAACGCTTAACACACACATACAAACCCAGAACATGGCTTATGCTGCATGGAAACTGTACCAAGGATCAAAGGATGCGATGGCCAAATCACTACGTTTTTCTATAACAGATGTCATCATCGGTCTGCATATGATGCCTGTAATGTGTGTTTCCAGATAATAGAACAGCTCAACAGAGAAAGAAGAAACCCTGATGATTAAACATACATTAGATATCACCTACATTTTTGGCATGGAAGGTGCCTTCAGACTGCATACTAAACCAAGGTTTATAAATTGTGATTTAATTAAACTCTGCTATATTGTGACATCCCGATGCTGGCCACCCCTCTAACTCTGGTATATTGTGACTTTGATTCTTATCCAGTTTGAGTCCTAATTTGTAGTAATTATGGTTAGTCATTACACCAGAATACAGGAATCCTGCCTTAATCCCAGCTAGTTCTGTATCACTATCCCCACAATGCAGAATGGCTCCCCCTGCAGTCAGCTTTCACTGGCATTAAACCAATGCAGCTCTGAAGCCCCTTCCATTGGCCTAGGTGGGGGAGAAGAGGTAGGGCTTGCTGCAGCCAGTTGAAGGAGAGAGTCATCCCACCTGATGTGTATGCCTTCACACTGGGGGTGGGGCGGAGGAAAGCCAATTTGAACCACCTTCCTCTGGCAACTGGTCGGATGCTAGTTGGAAATAGCATCATCTGCCTTCCCGTGGTTTTCAAGGTAAGCAGCTAGTCACCATGTTGGGCATAAGTAGGACATCTTTGCCCTTCCAGTACAATTAGCCCTAAGCTCGGGGGAAGAATGTTGTTTTTGTTGTCAACTCTACCCTGAAAGTCATGCCAAATTCAACAGATATTAAGATGAAGTTTCTCCCTGTGGTGGTAGTAGTAAGGGTAAAGTTGGTTGTGGTATACAGTAAAGTCTAGGTGAACATACCAAGTCATGAGTTTGTAAGGTGACCAGAGGCCTGGTGCCTTCATGGAGCTGGGACTGTAACACCTTCAGAGATGCTATTATCCTTGATCCACAGATCAAGGGGAAAAGGATATGGCATGCCTTCCTCTAGCACTAAAGAATGCTTAGCAAAGAGGAACCTGAGCCATAGACAGTTGATGTTTCAGTGCTTGGAGCCAAGGTGGCTTTGCCCATGAAAATCAGGCATGCAATGAGATATGGAATGGGCTTGCCTGTGGGCATTGCAGCTCTTTTGACTGATGTAAAATAAGTAAAATTGGTCCTTTAATTATCTTATCCAGTGGTGTCTGCTCTCCGTATTCTGCTTTGGCTTGAGTCAGGATTTCTAAACAGACAAGTTAAATGTATTTATTTAAATTCCCGCATCTGCTGCCATAAACTGCAGTTTATTTAAATAACATCTGGAGGCATTCTCAGGATTGCTTAATATAAAAGCCCTTTGATACACTTCAACCACCCTGTTATATACACAGCTAAGAGCATGAAAGACTGGGTGTTCCTCACCAGCCTGGGAATAGTGTTACACAACTACCCAACCTACCTTTGCCTCTTCTATTGGGGGTAGAACATGTTGTTTATTGGATGGTTTATGGCTTTGTCCTTATATTGTTTGGTATTTTAGGGAGCAATCCTGCTCAGTTCTATTCAATGGGGCTCATTCCCAGGAAAATGATTTTATGATTACAACCATGGGTGAGCTACTTTAATACATTTTATATGACATGACATTGGTTTTAATTTTGTGCACATCTTGGAACAGCTTCTGGAATGGTGATTAACAAATAAAGAGCTAGGATAGGGTGTTTCCCCCTCCCCCAACAAATGTAAAAGTTGTATTGGTGGGGCAGCAGGAAAAGAGCAGATGGTTGGCTGTGGCAGGACATGAGCACCCCTTTGACTACACTGTTTCAGAATCTTATTACCTGACTGGAAGCTCAGAGAACAAGATAGATTAAAAGTGTGTAGACAATGGTTATTTAAGACAGGGAAGGTGGCATCCCATATTTCATGAAGCACATGGTACTAATATTTCAAGCTTAAGTTACTTTGTCCCTCACGGGTGTGCTTCCCATGCTATGGTGTTCAACTGAATAATCTTTTTTAATTACTCTTGTTGTCATAATAATGTATACACAGGTGAAAAGTATGAGTGTTGCTTGAAAGCTAACATACCTTTTTGTCAAAGAGCTTTTTTAAAAGGTCTATTCAGGTTTAATCTGTTCTTGGAACAAAATTCAGTTTCTTCAAAAGATTATGAACTAATTTCTGGCATGCATCCATCCCTGGGCATCTGTTGTGATAGCACAACGAAAGGGCATTTTCCTATATTGCACTGCCAAGAATGTCAAAAATTACAGAATCTTGGGTGGACACGATAATCTGGGGCATCAACCTTTATTATTTTGTGCTGACGTTCTCATATCTTTTCCTGGTTTAGTATGAAAGTTTACTACATGATTTCATTATTTGCAAAACAAGGCAACTCCCACAATATGTCAAGGACAGACAGATTAAACAACACAAAGGGGGCCTGTTCTGACACATGTTCCATCTCTAATCACCCATTAATATTTGCTGCTGCTATATGTAAACACAGCCAGCATGGTATGGTGGTTAAGAGCGGTGGTTTGGAGCAGTGGACTCTAATCTGGACAACCTAGTTTCATTCCTCACTTCTCCATATGAGTGGCAGATGCTAATCTGGTGAACTGGGTTGGTTTCCCCACTCCTACACATGAAGCCAGTTGGGTCACCTTGGGCTAGTATTAGAGCTCTCTCAGCCCCACCTACCTCACAGAGTGTCTGTTGTGGGGAGGGGAAGGAAAGGTGATTGTAAGCCGGTTTGATTCTTCCTTAATACATTGTTTGCTTGTGAAGATATTGGTGTACAGGCAATCAAAATGGGAGGAGGGACAAGAGTTGTACCTGGAGACATTCTTGGAACAAAGTGAAATTTAGCAGTACTTCCAGCATCTCAGAGATTCACCTTGGATTTGGCTGGTGGGTGTGCAGGTCCAGGAAGCAATAATGAACATAAGCTGTGCCCATTGCCTTTTCCTGCACTGCTAGCCTCAGCAGGGGTACCCAGTTCCTTGGTTGCTCAGGTGGAGATGTGGCTCTGAGTACCAAGCAAAATGGTCTGGTGTTGGCACACATGCTGGGGGTTGTCTACCTTGATGTAACATTTATAATGTTGGCCAGAGCCTGAGCAAAACATAGTGTTAGGGTTTGATCAGAGAGATCTGGGTTCACATCCTGACTTGCCTATGACATCACTTGGTAACCTTGGGTCACTTGCTAAATCATTTCACAAAGTTGTTCTGCAGATAAAATTGGGGAAAGGGACTCCTAGGCCTGGTTACCATGAAGGAAAAATGTTGATAACTTTCTTCTACTCCTGTCAGTTTTAAAGATCTGAGGTCAAAGGGCGTTTTTACCTCTTCCTGGGTTTTACCAGATAAGGAGAAAGTTCAGAAAAGGCCCAAGATGATGGCAGCCTCTTCTGTCAGGACATCCTCAGTTGTCTCTGTATAAAGACTTCCTTGGTTCATCTTTCCATCCGGAAGGCCAGGCAGGACAGCTAAGCAGAAAAACCAAGCTTTAATTTGAGTCAGCTGCTCTGCAGATCAGGAAGCAGTAAAATAATTGAAACCTTACGAATAACCATTGGCTTGGTTACTAAGTCTTTTTGTTGCACTGACATGGTTGTATTGTTTTCAAGACCAGCAGTTTTGTTTAAAAACATCAATCTGCTGTATTTTTAAAATATTTAACACTTTTGACATCTACGTGTACTATGAAGGGTATGATAATATTGTATTATCTCATATTTCTATCACATCCTACCTTCAAAGAGTTCATGGCAGTATATAATCCTTTCCTCCATTTCATTGTCATAACAATCTCATAAGGTAGGTAGACTTTTTTGTAGAAATGAGATCCTTAGACATCAAAAATGACAGTGCTCTGGAACAGTTGGTCACAGAGCTAACCAGAAGAAAAGTGATGTTGGACTTGGTTCTGAGTAGGGCTCAAGACCTAGCATAATGTAGATGTTGCCACATTTGGGAACTGCAAGCACAATGCTATTAAATTCAGCATTTACATCAATGGAACAGTAACATTTAATTTTAAAAGAGAGAACTTCTCAAAAATGAGGGCAATAATTAACAGAAAAGAAGAGAGTTTAAGAATGAATAAGGCTTGGCTTCCTGTCCTGAAAACCTCCAGACTAACAAAGACTACAGTCAACAATAGCCATGCAGATTAGCTTTGGATTTCACACATTAACAGATCACTTCAGGATACAATGGTTCCATATTAACATACCACACCCTCATTAGCAGATTATCTTGATACTTACAGGACAATGATTAGCACATTACCTTTGATACTTTTTGCAGGACAATGATTCAGCTCAACCCAACCCCTTTCTGACTATATATTACTCTTCCTACACACTTGACACTGAGAGACACTGTCCTTCAGTGTTACTCCTCTGAAGATGCCTGCCACAGCTGCTGGCGAAACGTCAGGAAAGAAAATTCCAAGACCACGGTTACACAGCCCAGATAACCCACAAGAACCAATGAACTCAGCAAAACATTAACACGTAGTAATTATTTTATTCTTTCAGTATAAATTATGAAGTTGTCAAAATTGGCTCCTTCATTATTTCAGCTAGGATTGCTCAAGAGGCATGAATTAATTTAAATTCCTAATGAGCCCAATTTCTCAGCTATGCAAGCTAATCCTATGCATGTTTACTCAGAGGTAAACTGCACTAAGGTCCCTTTCACGTCACAGCTTTTATCCTGGTTTTTATCTGTTGCCACACCATATTTGTCTGATACAAGGTAGGAATGGTTATTTCTGACAGCATTTAAATCTATTGTGTAATGGCCATTTCCTTTTCAGATCACACTGCAGTTTGAATGTGAGGCTCAGTGATATTTTCTTCATCCCATATTGCTGAAAGGTCAGGGGTTTCCCCATCACGTTTTTCTGTTTGCTGGTTGAAGCCATGTGTGTTACCTTCTTTTAGTAGCTTGAAAATAGAATAGATTTATTTAAAATTATTTATTTAAAATTTAAAAAAATAATTTAAAAATTCAATTATAACAATATTTACATTTAGTATTTACTGTATACTGCCAGTAATGTGTACAATATATGTACACTGTAATTACTAAAAATATACATTTATTTCACAAAAATTTTAATTGTACCTTTTTTCCATTTATGTATTTTTTGAAAATTTAATTTAATTCTTACAAAAATTAAACGGTAGCCTTATAGTTGTGGGTGGGCCCCTTTGTCTCTTGGCAACCAATATTTTTAGACCCAGTCGGCTACTGGCAACAGACCTTTCAATTGTCAGTCTATCCTGACTCAGCAGTGCAACAACAAAACCTAGGAACAAAATAGGGTTTGAAAAGCTCTAATTACAGCTTCCTTAACTGAGGGAAGAAGTAATTTACCATTAAGGTGTGTGAAACCTTTTTTTAAAAAAAAATATGTCTGGCTTCAGAAGCCAAAGCAGGTTAAAGAGCCTGCATGAAAGAGCCCTAAGTTCAATAAGTGCTTACTTCCAAGCAAATGAATCCAGGATTGCATAAGATAAAGATACTTCACAATATTATTAATTAAGCAAGAGTCTTGTGGCATCCGAAATACTAACAAATTTTCATTCTAGCATAAACTTTGGTGGACTACAGCCCACTTATTCAACCTTTTTAAATCAGGGTTCACAATTCCCCTGCCCCCCGCCCCCGTCTTTTGTCTTTGGAGAAAACGTTTGATGACTAAGTATTTACTTCACTGTGTCTGATGAAATGGACAGAATCCATCAAACATTTATGCTACAATAAATTTGTTAGTCTTTGAGGATGCCACAAGATGTTTGCGTATTTCTGGCTGTAGCAGACTTACACGGTTGCCCTTTTGGAATTGTTCATAATGTCTATTCAAAATACTAAAATACAGATTAAAGATATACAACCTAAAATATTCCCAAACCACTCTCCAGCAATGCAAAGCATAGTTGATAAATCTAACATGGGTTGTGGGAAATTCCTGTCTTCCTAGTTTACCAGTTCAGAAAGGCATATTCCCAAGATTAGGGAGCTTCTGTTAAAAACACCCTTTGCTAGCTTTATTTGATGAATATTGAGATTCTTCTTTCAGAAGCAATGGCAAGAGAAGCAAAGTAATGTAAGTGATGCTAGAACCAAGCCACATCCTGAACAATATTTGCAAGAAAAGTTGGTGCAGCCTATAAACTCTGGAGCAGTGAGATTCCAGCAATATACTCAACTCCTGTGAAGCAGTTATCTCATCAGCTGGAGATTCCAAACACTTGGTGTTCATGTATAGCTGATTAGAGAAAACTGTCCTTGTTCAACAGATAATGGTTTCTAATATACTGGCTTTCATACCAATTGGAGTTCGTAATTGGTATTTCTTAGCCATTGCCATAATGTGAACTTCAGTGATGGATCAAAGATTTTAATTGGAAGACAGTCATAGGAAAGGTGAAACTGGCCAGAACAGATGGGATATCTGGAGACCAGCTTTCAAAGTCAAAGATATCTTTGAAATTCTTTGCTGAATAAATAGGAAAGTTAGCAACTATACAAACGGTATCCCTCTCAATGAAGAAAGTTGGTAAATGACGGAATCTGCCTCTTGCATAAAGGCTCCTTGCAGCAGAATAAAATATAACCATTAGCCCCTGGGATCCAACCACTCTGCTTACCATGAAGTTTCAGACCTCTTGGATACAAAGAAGGGCTCTGGAGTTGTTAGGAGTAATACAGTAGCCTGACCTCCATGCTGTGAAAAGCCCTCAGTTACCATATTGAACTAGGACAGAGCTGTATTTTTAAATAAAGATATCTCTACAAATATCTCTCTGAATATCTCTCCAGGTACAGGCACACATGTTGATAATTAAGGAAATAGAAGTTCTTTTGAATCACTGTAGACGTGCCAACACATTTATAAAATTTTCTGTTTGTGTGGTTACAGCACAAGGACTTCATAACAAGGCACTTTCTCTCAGATCACATTTCTCATGTTGAACAGAAAGGCAGATCTGCTTTTATTCAGAGTTCAGATTTCGGAGAAAGAGGTCTGTGCATGACAGGCAAACAAGATTCTATCCAACTTTCTTTTGTGTTGTGGATGTGTGTGTTCCATTTTAAACTAAGTGCTGATTGTGCAATCAGATATTATTTTCAGCCAACGAACAACATTAACAGTAACGCTGAAAATGTTAGCTCTGATTTCTCAGCTTTGCCAAGTTATGACAGAGAAGACCTTCCCCCCTGCACACACATGCTTTCCATTCGTTGCCCTGCCGATATTATTTACATTGTCACAATGATAGCAGTAGAAATAGGTGGTTGTCCAAAGCTCTAAAGCAGGGGTGTCAAACATAAGACCCTGGGCAGGATCCGGCCCCATGAGAGCTCTTATCCAGCCCACAAGCCAGCCGAGGCAGCCAGTCACCCCACTCTCAATCTGGGATGGTGAGGCATGGCCTGGCCAAGTGACATTTATGTCATATCCGGCACTCATACCAATTGAGTTCAACACCCCTGCTGTAAAGGGCTTTGAAGCAGCTCTGGACGAGCAGGGACTGCACAATTTCACATCAGTGTTGTGGTAATACCTGCTCATGTACTGTTGCACATATGGAACATTCCCCAGTAAAGCAATAACATGCCTACTCTGGCGAAGCTTTCTGAATATATTGGAAGCCCCTTCGCTTGAGCTGCTAGGTTGATGAAACAGTGGGAATTTCATCAGCATTTGTTAGTAATACACAAATGAGAGGATCCTGGTAGGATCTGGAAAATATCAAGGTGTTATTAGTTGTAGATTGCTTATACAATGCAAATTAAAGTTTTAATGCATGATATGCATAAATACCAAAAGCACATAGCGGAAACAGAAGAGGGCCTGAGGCACAAAACTCATTTGCATTTTTTATTTACAGAATTTAATTTATTATCATGCAAACAAGTGTAGATTGATTTTTAACTCCTCAGGATAGAATGTTCCAATGCACTACTCAGACAACTGTCCTTGAAAGGTGCTTGCAAGTTCCCCCAGGGATAGAAGCCTGAAG
The DNA here is from genome assembly GCF_029931775.1 of Euleptes europaea. Lineage (NCBI taxonomy): Eukaryota > Metazoa > Chordata > Lepidosauria > Squamata > Sphaerodactylidae > Euleptes > Euleptes europaea. The sequence goes on along the minus strand of NC_079320.1, from coordinate 28,732,597 downwards.
GGGGAGGATGACCAACAGCACATTATAGCACTGACTCAGCATCAGGAACATTTTATCCTAAATGTGAAGAAAACTGGGGTACATTCACAGCCTTCACATGAGCACACTCTCCATATACAGGATGGACACTGGTAGTAGGACAATCTTATGCACAAAGAAGCGTACACAGGGAGAGATGGGGTGTGTGGGGCTGTGAGGGACCAGATGGCCATCTAGCCTCTGCTTTAAAACCTCCAGGGAAGGAGAGGAGGTGGAACCTATCTTGTAGAGTTCCACAGGGCACAATTCTATCCCCCATGCTTTTCAATCCCTATCTAAAGCCCTGAGGACAAATCATCACTAGCTTTAGGATTGGATGTCATCAATATGCTGATGATACCCAGCTCTATGTGTTCTTTATCCAAATCCCCTGGTGAGGCAGTAGAGGTCCAGGATCGCTGCCTGGCTGCTGTGGTAAAGTGAACAAATTAAAACTAAACCCCCAAAAGACAGAGGGAATGCTGGTTGGGAAGATGGAAGTCTTGAAGAGCACTGTGCTCCTCACTTTTTATGGAGTTCAGATCCTTGCTGACTCAGTTAAGAGCCTTGGGATTATACTGGATCCAACATCATTACTGGAGAAGCAAGTTTGTACTGGACATACCTAAACTACAAACCATGGGTATTGTTTTGTCAACAAAGATTATTTGCCTTTTCCTGTTGGTTTCAGTCTCCCCTTCACCCATTCAAAATAAACAAAGGCAATAACAAATGGTTTATTATAAGAACACAGTGCTTTGCATAGTGTCATCTGACTTCTGGCTTCATGAACAGTGTGATAAAGCCATACAATTGAATGACACTGCTGAAGGCAACACCAACTTGAGCATCTTGTCATGTTAATGCCTTTACTCAATTTCTTGGAAGTTGCATGTTAATCAATGTAGGCTCCAAGACACAAATTAGCAGAGGCAACTGCACTGAGAACTCACTAGTTATTTTTTAATGGTTTTCCCCATTTTAAATGTCATCTAACATTCTCTTGGCACTAAACACAGGTTTTGTGCTTTTTAAAGCATGGTAGGCTTACTGCCTCAGGAAATGGCCTATGTATATATCTGCAACCAAATAACAAAATGAAGGGATAGATCAATTTGAGTCCAGCGTGGAGTAGTGGTTAAGAGCGGCAGACTAATCTGGAGAACCGGGTTCACAGTTATAACCTGGAGAGTCAGTCACAGTTCTCTCAGAACTCTCTCTGCCTATGCAGAGGCAGGCAGTGGCAAACCACCTCTGAATGTCTCTTGCCTTGAAAACCTTACAAGGTTGCCATAAGTCAGCTGTGACTTGACGGCACACGCACACAGCACCTTAGAGGGGAAGGAAGGTGGCATGGTATAGCCCAGTCTACTCATATCTCAGAAACTAAGCAGGGTCAGTACTTGAAAAGGAGACCCTTTAAGAAAAGCTCTGCAGAAGAAGGCAATGGCATAGCACCTCTGCTTCTCCCTTCCCTTGAAAGCCTCTTGCTGGGTGTCAGCAGAAGTCCACTGCAACTTGGCATCCCTATACACACAACACCTTAGAGACCAACAAGATTTTGGGAGTATAAACGTTTGAGAGACAAAACGCCCTTAGATATGAAGGGAGCATACTAGACCCAGTGAAACAGATTTAAGTCCCATTGAAATTAAGGTCAATTAAGGTCACAATTAATGCTGGAAAGTAAAAAGGAGGCTTGTGGAACCTTAACAGCTTTATTCCAGTGTAAGCTTTTATAAACTAGAGCCCACTTTGGATTCAATGAATGGATCTTCTCCATGAAAGAAAACAAACAGCATGGTCAAGAGACTTAAGAAATGCAAGAAGTATTGGGTGAAATGTAATTATGTAAGGTTCAGATCTAATCAAGAAGCATACAGAGATAATTCGCTAGTTATGCTAAGCTAATTAACACATGCACTGGGTGAAGAGTCCCAGGCTTTGATAAAACAGGAAATACAGGGAGAAAAATTACCATATTGCATTCTAGGGTACTTTTATTGTATGGTTAGACAACTGAAGCTGATGAGTTTAAACTGAGTAAAGACCTGAAGCCCTGTTCAGTTGCAAAAAGCTGTACAAGCTGGTTGGCAGGAACATGACTGTTTGTACAACTTTTTAAATTTAAAGTTGTTAAATAAATCTAATAAAGTCTAGGTGAAATCAAATACGGTATATCTATAGAGAGATGTAATAATAGTACTGTTTTTGCAAAGTGTTGATTACTGTTCCATTGGAACAAATGCAAAACAAGCTTCTGCTGTTGTTGGATATATAAGTTTTTAGATGTGTTCACTCCACATTCCCCTGAAGGGACCCAAAGCAACTTACAACCACAAACAAAACTATACACAAACCAATAAACAACAAAACAGAACAACAGCAGACTATACCCTGTACTCATATTCTGGCTACTACGAAGGCCTGGGCTATGAACCATAGGTGCCATTGCCCTTCAGCCCAAGGACTCATGCCTCTGGCCACTCCGAAGCTTTATACCGTATATACTCGCGTATAAGCCGAGTTTTTCAGCCCCCAAAATGGGCTGAAAAAGCCGGCCTCGGCTTATACGCGGGTCAATACGGGGGGAGGGAGGGGGGAAACTTACCGCCGTCGGCGCCGCCGGGCCCGTGCCGCTTCCTGCCGCCGGGAGCGGCCTGGGGCAGCCTCCTGCAGCCGCAGGAAGGCTGCCCCGGCCCCCCCGGCCTCCGCCGCCATTTTTCCTGGGCGGGAGGGGCCTTGGGCAGCCTCCTACAGCCGCAGGATGGCTGCCCAAGGCCCCCCCCGCCCCCGCCGCCATTTTTCCCGGGTGGGAGGGGCCTTGGGCAGCCATCCTGCGGCTGCAGGAGGCTGCCCAAGGCCCCCCCGCCCCCGCCACCATTTTTTCGGGTGGGAGGGGCCTTGGGAAGCCTCCTGCAGCTGCAGGAAGGCTGCCCCGGCCCTTCCCGCCCCCGCCGCCTTTTTTCCCGGGCGGGAGGGGCCTTGGCAGCCTCCTGCAGCCGCAGGATGGCTGCCCAAGGCCCCCCCGCCCCCGACGCCATTTTTTTCGGGCGGGAGGGGCCTTGGGCAGCCTCCTGCAGCCGCAGGAAGGCTGCCCCGACCCTTCCCGCCCCCGACGCCATTTTTCCCGGGCGGGAGGGGCCTTGGCAGACTCCTGCAGCCGCAGGATGGCTGCCCAAGGCCCCCCCGCCCCCCGCCGCCATTTCTTTCGGGCGGGAGGGGCCTTGGGCAGCCTCCTGCAGCCGCAGGAAGGCTGCTCCGGGTCCCCCTGTGCCTCGCCGCCGCTTCCTCCCGCAGGAAGGCTGCCCAGGCCCCCCCGGGCCGCGCCGCCGCCGGACCCTCGCCGCTGGAGAGCCTTTCAGGTAAGCCTGCGGGGGGGGAGGGGTTATAAGCCGACCCTCGGCTTATACGCGGGTGCCTAATTTTTCCCCATTTTTGGGGAGAAATTAGGCACCTCGGCTTATACGCGGGTCGGCTTATACATGGGTATATATGGTAAGTATTTGAGCAGGAAGGGGAGGGGAGACAAGATCTTGCAGCTGAAAGAGGTATTCTTCCACTCTTTCCTCCCACCCTCATATGATAAGCTTCTTCTTTTGGTTTGCTGCTGATGGTTATCTCCTTCTGGTAAGGTTGCCAAGTCCCTCTTCGCCACCAGCGGGAGGTTTTTGGGGCAGAGCCTGAGGACGGCGGGGTTTGGGGAGGGGAGGAACTTTGATGCCATGGAGTCCAATTGCCAAAGCAGCCATTTTCTCCAGGTGAACTGATCTCATTCGACTGGACATCAGTTGTAATAGCAGGAGATCTCCAGTCACCACTTGGAGGTTGGCAACCCTACCTTCTGGGCATATTCTACTAAATTCTGTCTTCTCGAAAGAGTTAATCCTCCTCTATATAAGGGAAAAAATAGGAATGCTTTCATTAGATTGATGGAGCAGCTATAACTAGCCTGACCAGGAAAGTTTCTTGACTAAAAGAGATCGTAGCCTGTGGATGAGTCAGAAACAATGAATCAGCACTGTAAATAAAATATTAAATGTGACTGTCAAAACAGGCTTACACATATTTTACAGAAATAGCACATCATGCTAGTTCCATTACAAACAGTACTTATGTTGATCAAAGCCTGCAAAACTGTTATAAAATTTGCCATTGAAGCACTGGTTAGCATTTGCTTGTTCTTTATAAACAATACCTAATTAGATAGCTCAGGCTATTCATCATAATGTAGATTAAATTTCATACCGGCGACTAATGCTTATTCAGTGCTTTATGGAACAGCTAAATGTAAATAGTGTATAGCAAACAAATAGTGTATAGCAAACAAGCAACATGGTGTTTGCACACACAAAAATCAAGTTGTCAATAACTTTTAAAACTTTTATTTCATGCTCAGCCTATGTATGAGGCCCATCATTTTAGAGGTACTTCTGTTGCTGTTGGTGTCACCAACAGAAGTTTCTTCAGATTACCAAGTCTCTGGAAACTGAGATTGCAGTGCTGTATACACAGTTGGTAGTGTGTTTCCTTGAACTCAAGACCTACTTCCAAGTAAACACTGGACTGCATTTCCCGTTCTTTTTCATTCCTAGGCCTTAGGCCTAACAATTACATTGCCTGGAATTGTGTGTATTTCACCATTACATGGGTCCTTCTTACACTGTTACTGGTAAAGACACCAGGCATCCGCCATCCCAAACCCCAAGCCTCATGGGGCAGGATCTAGTGATGTCACATTGAATAGCAGTGGAAGTAAGGTAATATTTCCACATACCATTAAGAATTGTATCATATGTACTATTTAATTTATTGATTTTATTTACTTCATTTATGCCCTGCCTTTCTCCCCAATGGGAACCCAAAGTGACCTATATTGTTTTCCTCTGCTCCATTTTATCTTTACAGCAACACTGTGAGATAGGTTAGGCTGAGGGTATATGACTAGCCCAAGGTTACCCAGAATGGCAGAGTGGACATTCTAACGTGTTTTTAAGCAAATTGGACCAAGGGGTTGAATTCTACGGGCTTCTGAACAAGGTGCCCCAGCTCTCTATTTTCATAGCCATAATACTTGCAAAGAACAAAAGGGCTCCACCCTCACAAAGGAGGAAGAGAAAGAGAACTGTGTCTTTCTATGGCTTGTCTCCAGAGGCGATTGGCTGGAAGCGCTCTGCAAGGACCCAATTGAAAGGGAGAAATGCTATTCCCTGGGAAAAGAGTAGAATCAAATAAAAGCATAAGCTCATGCTGTCAAGTCGCAACCAACTTATGGCAACCCTGCAAGGTTTTCAAGACAAGAGACATTCAGAGGTGATTTGCCGTTGCCTGCCTCTGTGTTGCATCCCTGGTCTTCCTTGGTCTCTTATCCAAAAACTAGTCAGGGCCTATCTGATGAGATCAGGCTAGCAGCAACCTAAGATGAAAAATAATGCAGATTGTTCTGTGCTTTTTTGTAATACCTAAGAATCTCAGAGATATATTGTATATAAAGCGCCATCAAATCACAACTGACTCAGGGTTTTTTAACGCAAGAATCTAACAGAGGTGGTTTGCCATTGCCTTCCTCTGCATAGCGACTCTGGTATTCTTTGGTGGTCTCCTATCTAAGTACTAGCCAGGACTGACCTGGCTTAGCTTCTGAGATCTGACAAGATATGGCTAGCCTGGGCCATCCAGGTCAGGGCCAGGATTGTATTACTGTTCCAGAAAATTGTGGTAATGGCCCAAACCAGCAATTTCCGTGAATATCTTTGGCTCAGGAATTTTGTAAAGCACACCCCTACTCACAGAACCTTTCTAGTGGAGCTCTACATAGCTTGAAAAGTGGTTCCTCAATATTTGGATTTTGCTCAGTTGTGTCTTCTATATTTTATATACTGTAGTCTTTAAAAATGGGGATATATTTATAGCTACATTATGAAAAACATGGTTTGGATTAATCAGTAATTTGGAAATAATAAAAAGAATCCTTATTGGCTTCTATTTCTGTGACTACTCTTGTAAAAATCTCCAAATAGTTGAATATCTTTAGCAGCACAGGCTTCTTCTTCTTTTTTTTTAAAGAAGAAACACTGAATGATTAATACAGAAATTATGGCAGGACTTGAGATAAAGATAAAGGTTCATGATCTTATGTGGCTCACAACATTTCATATGTTTTCTCATCAGGAAAGTGACTTAGCCAAGGCAAAGGCAAATGTGATGTGTAGAGTAGACAGCAAAATCAGGTGTTTTAGTTGTGCTCTGCAAGTAAGCCTGAACAAGAGATGTTCACCTGACCCATTCTTGCCTGGCAACGTAAAAATGGTACATTTGTTGGTGTGGATCTCCCTGTAGTTTCCTTTTCTGACCAGAGCTGGGGTGGCACACTCACTGTATTCCCCCCTGACATCCTTCAGGTCTACAGTTCAAAGCTCATCATGCACCTGAGTCCTGAATGTTTTTAGCATATATACAGCCTTAATTTTTCTGCCTTGTCTAAGATGCAGTTTCTTTTATGTCTCTTTCAGGTATCAAATCCACACAGGTCTTCAACATTCAGTCATAAGGCCCACCCAGCCTAACTGTTTACCTTTGGAAAACGCAACACTACCTCAGAAGCTGAAGGAGGTTGGCTACTCAACCCATATGGTTGGCAAATGGCACTTGGGCTTTTACCGCAGAGAATGCATGCCAACCCAGCGAGGGTTTGATAGTTTTTTTGGCTCTCTCCTGGGGAGTGGCGATTATTATACTCATTACAAATGTGATAGTCCTCGAATGTGTGGCTATGACTTATATGAGAATGACAACGCTGCATGGGATCATGATAATGGTATGTATTCAACACAGATGTACACACAGAGAGTGCAACAAATCTTAGCCTCCCATAACCCCAGAAAACCTATATTTTTATACATTGCATACCAAGCTGTCCACTCACCACTTCAGGCACCAGGCAAGTATTATGAACACTACAGGTCAATTAATAATATAAACCGACGCAGGTATGCTGCTATGCTGGCTTGCTTGGATGAAGCTATTTACAACGTGACCTTTGCACTGAAGAAATATGGTTATTATAACAACAGTGTTATCATCTACTCATCAGACAACGGAGGGCAGCCAACTGCTGGTGGAAATAACTGGCCTCTCCGAGGAAGCAAAGGGAGTTACTGGGAAGGAGGGATCCGAGCAGTTGGATTTGTGCATAGCCCTCTACTCAGAAACAAGGGGAGTGTGTGCAAGGGACTTATACATATAACAGACTGGTTTCCTACTTTGATCACGTTAGCAGAAGGACAGATTGATGAAGACACCCAGCTGGATGGCTATGATGTGTGGGAGACCATTAGTGAAGGCCGACGGTCACCAAGAGTAGATATTTTACACAATATTGACCCAATCTACACCAAAGCCAAAAATGGTTCCTGGGCAGCTGGCTTTGGGATATGGAACACAGCAATTCAGTCAGCCATCCGAGTGAATCACTGGAAACTACTGACAGGCAATCCAGGATACAGTGACTGGGTCCCTCCTCAGTCGTTTAGTAATGTAGGCCCTAGTCGCTGGCACAATGAAAGGGTTTCATGGACAGCAGGTAAAACTGTGTGGCTGTTCAACATAACTGCTGACCCATATGAGCGGGTGGACCTTTCCAGTAAGTATCCAGTGGTGGTAAAGCAACTGTTGCTCAGGCTTTCACAATTCAATAAAACCGCTGTGCCTGTTCGATATCCACCAAAAGACCCGAGGAGTAACCCAAATTTTAATGGGGGAGTTTGGGGCCCTTGGTTCAAGGAGGATGAAAGGAAGAAGAAACCAAACAGAAACAAGGCAGAAAATAAACAGAAACAGAATAAAACCAAGAAGAAATCTATTAGAAAAAAGGGCCATTCCATTGATTGTCTTGTGGGTGGATAGTTTCAGCTGCTATTGTATACTGCAATCCTAAACACAGTTGCAAGGAAAGAGCTGACAACAAAAAAAAAAAATCTGTGGGAGCTTTTCCAGGTAAATGTGCTTAGGCTCAGGGTGCCATTGCTTAAAGTAAAGTCAAATGGTCTCTAATAACTTTCCCCCGAAGTTCCATCACAATTGAAATACCACTTTTACTTCAGTGCAATTTTTACTTGGTCTTCTATTATGGTAACAGAAACGTGTGATGTGCAGTTAATGTCACTACCTGTCTAGAAAAACCTTCTCTTCAGTATGCATGATGCTTCTCACCATGTGTCTGACTCCGAAGTCTAGTTCGTAGAACCCATGGTGATAAGATTATGGGCACAGATTGATCTGCTTGTTTTAGTAATGTTGATAAAATCTGGTAAGTGTTCAATACAGACAGATCAAAAAGGAATTAATCACTCCATTAAAATAAGTGTGAGTTGCCTCCTTATGTTTTGATGAAACATGGTCAATTTAAGCCACCAGAATAGACTGGATAAGTTGTGGGAAAGCTGCTTTTAATTACATTTCGCCTGCCTTTCAGCTGGAAAGGATTTTTTCCCCTTTCCAGAACGTGCCAGGGTACAGTGTTTTCCAAAAGAAACATGTTCTTTTCTACACACATACAAAACTGCGAGTGCATGGTTATGATTACAGAAAGATGTAGACTGCAGAACTGTACTTTGGGTGCACAATCCTTTTTTAAAAATCATTACTCACATGAAGTTGTGCTCAGAGTTGTAGTCCTAGAACAGAGTTGCCGAGGGTCTCTTTAGGCCCTCAGACAAAGTTTCCTTCTGACTCCCCCATGGCCCAGATCCAACCCAAACATAAGAAAACTAGGCACACAATTTGCTGTTAGCATGCATAGGCTAATAACTGATAGGCTGGATTCAGCAAGTAGTGGGGTCATCTGCCAGAGATACTGTTGTCATGGCACAGGAGCAAAAGCCAGTACAAGCTAAGGAGGATCCAACCCCCTCACTTTTACTTGCAAGTACATTAAGTAGTGGGCAGAATGGAGTAGGAGATCAGGGGAAGGATCTTTCCAAATTGTAGCTGAATTTATAGCTGTACACAAACGGCTCCTTGCCCATCTCCCTGAGGTTTGTCCACATTGTCTTCTCTCCCCCACCCCATCCCAAGTAGCTTTGCTGAAGCATACAGTTCTGTCTCATACATTTTTTTGTCTGCTCTTCCTCCAACAAGTTCAGTGATTCTCCTTTCCTCCATTTTAACTTCACACAACAACTCTGTGATGTTGCTCTGTGATGCTGAAAGAGAGTGACTGGCCTAAGATCACGTTGTGAGTTTCATGGCCCCTGCGGTCCTACCCTGATTCTAATCCCTATACCAAACTGGCTCTGATTAATTAAGGACTGCAGTCCTCACACAGTTCACTAACCATTGCCACAAAGCTGCTTCTACTCGTTACACTGTGGATGGAAACCGAGCTGCTGTTATTCCTAATGGATTGTACACAGTACCTGGGTCTTAAAGCACTCCAGTGGACATAAAAAGTTCCTATACAAATAGGCTCCCCACATTCACTTGATAAATGTCCCATATTCATTAGAGAAGAAGAAGGGTTAGTTTTTATATTCTGACTTTCTCTACCACTTAAGAAAGAATCAAACTGGCTTACAGTCACTTTCCCCTCCCCACAATAGACACCCTGTGAGGTAGGTAGGGTTGAGAGAGCTCTTAAGAGCTGTGACTAGCTTGAGGTCACCCAGCTGGCTTCATGTGTAGGAATGGGGAAACAAATCCAGTTCACCAGATTAGTCTCCACCACTCTTGTGGAAGAGTGGGGAATCAAACCTACTTCTCCAGATCAGGGCCCACCGCTCTTAACCACTACACCACGCTGGCTCTCCAGGGAAGTTTTGCGGCTTGTGGGAGCCCCATTGCTCACATTGAAGCCCTTGTGTAGTGGTTAAGAGTGGTGGTTTGGAGCGGTGGACTCTAATCTGGAGAACCCGGTTTGATTCCCCACTCCTCCACATGAGCAGCGGAGGCTAATCTATTGAACTGGATTTGTTTCCTACACATGAAGCCAGTGGAGTGACCTTGGGCTAGTCACAGTTCTCTTTGAACTCACTCAACCCCACCTACATCATGTGTCTGTTGTGGGGAGGGGAAGGGAAGGTGATTGTAAACCGGTTTGATTCTTCCTTAAGTGGTAGAAAAAGTCGGCATATAAAAAACCAACTCTTCTTGTGTCCACCAGTGAATAAGAACGATAGCCCTAAGAAAGTTCTTTTGATTCCTCAGTGAATGAATGAACTATGCATGCAACCTAGTACCACTGGTGGTTATGGAGGCACAAGCCAAAAAACAACGCTCATGGGGGTTTATGCTTCTGAGCAGCTATAGTATCTGTGTTATTGCAGTTATATTGACATCAGGAACTGGTTTCCAGAAAAAGAGTCAGTGCCTTGACCCCTTACATTTCCAAAACACTCTTCATGGAATGAGAGGGAGTCTTTACACTCTGCACTACTAACCACCACAGTCAGACATTTTTGGCCAAGTGAGGAATGGGGAAAGACCTGGAAAACTTGGCCTATCCTATAAGTCTCTAGCCATATGTCTTCCTGCAGAATTTTGTAGAACAACTGGGGACAAAGATTGGATTCCACTGCACATTCTTTGCCTCTGTGTGGTGGGAGAGAGGGAAGAAGCAAAGTGAGATCATGTAGCTGCCATGGCAGATTTCTAGTTTGTCTGCAGTGGGTCAAGGCAAGGTGGGATAGATTAAGTGATAGAGTATTACAATTTACAAAACATAAATGGCATAATTTATTTTAAGCCACAGTTTGTTCAACGATTTCTGTCATTTTCAAATGGGTATTCTATTATTATTCCTGAGATAACTGTATTTCATGCAGCGGTATTTGAAAAGTACTGTACAATCAAAAGTAACTGTAAAAAGAGGAGTTATCCAGGTACATTATTTCATTTTGTGTTTGTTTCAAAAAATGTCCAAGGTGACTATTTGATTGTGTCTTCACTTGGAATATGGTTGTTCAGGTTTCTTTACAAAAGCAAAATCATGTATGTTTAAGAATGCGGGGAAGGGGAACAGAAAAAAATAAGCTTTTATTTATATATCTATTAAAATAGTTTATTTTTATGGCAATCATTAGAACAGTCTGCCTTGTCATTCAGTCTCACAACATCACAAATCAAATTTTAGATATTGAAAAGGTCTCACGGTATCTTACACTGGAACAAAGGTTTGCCTTCATGCCATTTTCTTTTAGGCTGAAGTCTTTTTTCATGGGTCAGGGTTAAACTTTCATCCACTTTTTGCAAGTATGGTGATGAGGAATGATTGTATAATAGTTACAAAGTCTGCTCAGCTACCAGTGAGATCTATAAATTGCATTTGATATAGACATTTCCAGCTCATTGACCACTTTTTTGCTGTATCAGCTTTATAACTTCCTACCAGGACCAAGAACACCTCTTGAAAGCAACATCCATGCTCCAAGGTAGGGTTGCCAAGGCATGAAAAAAGGTATTCTTTGTGGTCAGGTCCCAACTGAAGCAAGAACAATGATGTGAGAAAGAAAAACCACCCACAGGTAAGTTGGCCTGGCTCCACTAATATACAATGCAGTCAGGCAGGAGTCAGAAGAGCTACACCTGCTGGAATTCCCGTTTCTCCACAGCCATTAAAGGTACAGTAGCTCTGCCCTTGCATCCCCACACCATATATACGTCTTGTGTCTGGAAACCTCCCTCCCAGCAATACCGCACAGTAGCAACTGTGGAAGGAAAAAACGAACTATGGTGGGAAAATAAAGTGGTTGCTTAGTGTTAACTCCATGCTGAAACCCAGCAAGTTATTTCTGCTATGTTCATCAATAAAGAGAAGAAAGAAGAAGAGTGGGATTTTATACTCCACTTTTATCTATCTTTAAGGAATTTCAAAGCGGCTTACTATCCCCGTCCCTTCCTCTCTCCACAACAGACACTTTGTGAGGTAGGTGGGGCTGAGAGAATTCTGAGAACTGACTAGCCCAAGGTCACCCAGCAGGAGTGGGGAAACAAACCTGGTTCTCCAGAGTCTGCCGCTCAGGTGGAGTAGTGGGGAATCAAACCCAGTTCTCCAGCTTGGAGTCCGCTGCTCTTAATCACTACACCATGCTGGCTGTCCTGAAGAAGGCCTTTAAGAACAGTTAAATCAGTACACATTATCATTCATTTTTGTGTAGTAGATGCAACATTTGAGTTGAAAATCCCTACTCAGGCAGGAAGCTCATGTTCTCTCTAACATACCTCTCAGGCATGTTGCTTTGAGCTCTTTGGAAGAAGTATGATAATTTCTGCTATTTTAAAAAATAATTTTCATTCTAGGTAGGGTGGTGAATTTTTGTGGCAGAAAAAAAGACGGAGACTATGTGAGTGGAAGTCTGCAAGTAAAGCTTTATTATCTCTGAGTGTAGGGTTATCATCTGAAACTGCTTATCAAACAGCTACGTTGAGCTTATTCTCCCATAGGGGGAGGAGGCTGGTTAGCCTGTTCCTATAGAAGAAACAGTAATGTGTGCAAGAGAATGTACTGACCCTTCAAGGGCTACGTTGATTCAGTTCTGTTGCTCTAGATTCCACTGATGAGCACCAGCATCCCTCCGGCCGAAGGTCTATGGCCCCAAGCACAGAAAGCTCTGAGGAAGAACCACTGCATTAATTAGGATGGAGCTCAATAGGCAGAATGACTCTCTCCCTAGAAAAAAAAAAATGGCTGGCAGGTGTAGCTCCTGAAAAGTAAATTATTATTTGAATAGGCCCTGTAGGCTCCCAAGATGGATTGAAGTGGAGTATAATTTTCATAGTAAATATTAAACATGTCCTGCATCACATTTATAAGAGACACTGGTGCCTCGAGCAACTGGCAGCATTGTGGGAGACTAGCTGTTTCTCAAGATTATTAGATCTCTGGTTAATATTGCACATTAGTGAGCAAAAGTTGTTTTCAGTTATGTTTGCCTTTGGACCTAGAGAATGGGCTGATGGTTTAACTTTGAAGCTCCTTCCTGGAACATGGGACGTGATGCATGGGCATATCCTTTTAAGGAACATTAATTACTAGCATCTCTTCTAGCCGCTGTTCAGCTGGGATATATAGATGGTAATAGGTCATTCTGGCCAGGCAGAATGACCAATTACCATCTCTCAGGCACATAAAGTAACTTCTGGCCAAATTCCTTTCCCTCCAGGCACTGCAAGGACCCAACTTGAACAAGGAGTAAGAGATTGTGGCTTCCATACAGGCCAGAGTTCTGGTGACACTTAGCTGTGCTTCAGTTGTGTTTTAAAATGCACATTTCTTTTAAACCACAAGCTGGAACATTTTAAAATCTGCCCCAAGTGTATGCATGTTCATTCATGCAAATTTGCACTTGATGCGGACATACAAAAACAAAAGGATTAAATTTGTTTGCATTGTATATAAACGACTGTCTCAGATGAATCTGGACTTGATTAAGTAACCAAACTCATGAAACAAGTCTGAGAAATGACATATGGCTTTGATACAGCCAGAAGCTTTTCTTAACACTGCAAATCACTCTTACCATTTAATGTGCATTAGGCCTTTGACATTAAGTCTTGAAGCCCATATTGGGAGACCAAGAGATAGTATTAATTTCTACCTAGTCCCAACAGGAAGCACCAAATATTCTCTGCGGTCTACAGAGAGAGAGAAAAACATGGTGATAGTTGGCTGAGATCCCCAACCTTGTTGAGCCTATGTGCACTACTGGGATTTTGAGAAAGGATAATGGATGCTAGCATAAAATGGCTGTCATGGCGACCCTAACTGGTGTGCAGTTATATGCCATCAAGTCACTTCTAGCTATGGTGACCCTATGAATTAATGACCTCCAAAATGTCCTGTCATTGCAAGCCTTGTTCAGGTCTTGCAAACTGAAAGCCATGGCTTCCTTTATTGAGACAAGCCATCTCATGTCCGGGTTTCTTCTTTCCTCCTGCCTTCAACTTTTCCTAGCATTATTGTCTTTTTCAGTGACTCTTGTCTTCTCATGATGTGACCAAAGTATGATAACCTCAGTTTAGTCATTTTAGCTTCTAGAGAGAACTCAGGCTTGATTTGATCTAGTACCCACTTATTTGTCTTTTTTGGCAGTCAATGGTAACTCTCCTCCAACAATATATTTCAAATTATAGAAACAGAGTTGGAGGGGGCCATGCATCTAGTCCAACCCCTGCTCAATGCAGGATCAGCCTAATGCATCGGACAAGTGTTCGTCCAGCCACTGCTTGAACAAACACTTGTATTTTTAAAACAAAGTCTCAGTTAAATGAAATGTTTGGAGAAAAATATAGGAAAATCCCATGTTTTCTAGGGCATCAAGTTAAATTTTGATAATTGTGACATTATCAAAGCTTACTAATATTGATCAAATTTAAAAACTGTGAAAGGAAGCCTTATTAGCCCCAATCCCCTTTTTTCTAGAAATTGACCAAATCTAACAGAGGTAAGCTTTTATGCATCTGAATAAGTGAGCTCTGACTCACCAACACTTTTTGCTGAAATAAATTTTTGTTAGTTTTTAATAGGGTTTCCAACTGCCTTGGGGGGAAATGTCCTGGCCCTTTCACAGAGGCCTAACGGGATGTTATTTACCAAATGATTTTTCACCTCTATGCCATGAAAGGCTTCAGCTGCCAATTTCCACACATTTAAGCCTCCATTAAAAGGCCAAGTGTGTTTTTTTCCAGCCAGTTGGCAGCCCTAGTCTTCCAGACTCTACTGGACTCCTGTGTGATTTTGCTACATTACGGCTACCCCTCTGGAATTAGTGAACATCTGGAAGACTGTGGAATTGGGGGATCTGATAGAGAGATCCTGTTGAAGCCAGTACTGCACAGCTGATTTTAGGGTGGGATGGCTAAGACAGGGGGAGCATAAATCCTGCATTGTCCTCCTCTTTGTATCTTCCAGCTTTTCTGATACTTTCACTTCTCGTAGTGAGGATCCCTCTCCCTTTCAGCAAATCTCATTGCAGTTAAAGAATGTCAAGCAAACACATGAAACCAGAGCCAAGCTGCAAGGTCAGGTGCCCTACTGCACCTACTGCTCAAATGTGGCAGAAAATGACTGGAGCTTGTCCCTCTCTAGCCTGTTCTAGCCCCACTACTGCATCCCTTCTGTCCTACCATCTTTAGCACACCTTAAAGTCTGCTGGAGAAGAAGGGGGTGACAGCCACTCAAGGGAGGCAAAGAAAGAGGAAGGAAGGTGTGAGAAAGGTGATGGAGGAAAAAGGAGGGAATTTGAACAGGGTGAAGGGGGACCAAGAGCAGAAGGGAACTTGCAAGAGATAAGGAAGGCATGTGAGAGTCAGCATGGTGTAGTGGTTAAGAGCGGTGGTTTGGAGCGGTGGACTCTGATCTGGAGAACCAGATTTGATTCCCCACTCCTCCACATGAGTAGTGGAGGCTAATCTGGTGAACTGGATTTGTTTCCCCACTCCTACACATGAAGCCAGCTGGGTGACCTTAGGCTAGTCACAATCTTTCAGCCCCACCTACCTCACAGGGGAGGGGAAGGAAAGGTGATTGTAAGTCGGTTTGATTCTTCCTTAAGTGGTACAGAAAGTCGGCATATAAAAGCCAACTCTTCTTCTTCATGTGGAAATAGTCAGGAAGCAGGGCAGCAGGAAATGCACAGGCAGGTGCCACAGCATTCATAGGTACCATGTTTGGGATCATTGGCCTAACCCTTGTATTATTCCCTTGCCAAACGCTTGTGCTGCTTTCTGATGGGTGCAGAAGTTGGCTTCCCAGTCCAACAGCAAGCAATGTAAACTTGGTGACTGAGTTCCATTTCTGGGAGCCTTCTGTCCCTCAGGAAAAAGATGCTCTTGGTCACTTCTGTGCTAAACTGGAAGTACAGAGAACCTCCTTTTTGTAAAGGAAGTCTGTTCCCCTACATGGACAATGCAAACCCCACCATGCAACTTGCCCAGTAGCTGATACTAGTCTTGCATTTGCCCCATGCTAAGACCATTCATCTTTGCAGCAGAAAAATAATTTGCTGTAGAAGAATCATTTTTCTTATTTATTTTCTTTTTTAGTTCTTACAAATGGGCAGATTTTAAAAGCAAAACGCGTAGAATGTTAGGCTTCACTCAAAGGTCACAAAGCAGCAGATGCAAGCTTTTGAGTTTTTTCAGCTCTCTATATTAGGCTAGAGAAAGAGAGAACACCATGTGTTTGCAGTTTCCAGAGCCTTAAAATGGAATATACGGTCTTGATTGGATTACTTGGAGTTGTTGTGCAAACAGCTTTTGGACAGCATCAGGGCGGCTGAAACAGAGAAGCACCAAAAAACAAACAAAAAACCCTCACCCCTCCAAGGCCACACTCAGTTAACCAGATGTTTTCCCAGCACTAATCAGAATACACAGATCCCTAATAAAGCAGAGGTGCGACTTAAACTGGTAAAAACACATCAGTGCAAAGATGGGTGTAAAATTGTTATAATCTGACATCTACGATGTATTCCATTTTATCTCACCCTTCAAGGGGCCGCAGATCAGACTTTTCTAAATTTTATGCTCACAATAACCCTGTAAAGTAGATTAGGCGGAGAGTGAACAATTGGCTCAGGGTTACCCGACAAACTTCATGGCAGAGTGCAGTGGTTCTAATTGTAGTCTGATCCTCCAACCCACCGCACTGGCTCTCATATTCCATGTATCAACCTTAACTGTGTGGTGTAGTGCTTAGGAGGACATAAAGAACAATGTAAGCCACTGTAGGTCCCCATTGGGGAGAAAGGCAGTGTATAAATGACATTTATAAACAAGGGATGTTAATATTTAAGTTTAACTCGAAATGAATAGCACTGCCCAAAATTAATGAAGAAGCATGAATAATATAGTTATGTTCTCCCTACTTCTCTGAGAGACAAAAAGCTCCAGGAGTAGTTTTTTACCTACACATGAAGCTGCCTCATACTGAATCAGACCATTGGTCCAACAATGTCAATATTGTCTACTCAGACCGGTAGCGGCTCTCCAGGGTCTCAGGCAGAGAGGTCTTTCACATCACCTACTTGCCTAGTTCCTTTAACTGGAGATGCCAGGGATTGAACCTGGGACCTCCTGTATGTCAAGCAGATGCTCTACCACTGAGCCACAGCCCCTAGGTTGGTTCTCTTTGGAAGATGGAGCACTGGAATCTTACAACACATAGTAGTATTTGCTGTATTTTCAAATTTATCGTTAGAATACAATGCACACATTGGCAAGTCCACATGGACTATTTACACCTAGAGTTCTGTGCTAGGAACTTTGTTTGCATATACATGGGAGCCTGATTTGGATTCATGTATGGGAATAAAGGCCTTAAGCCTTCCCACAATGCCCTTTTCCTGACCTGAAATCATTAAGGTGAAAATTTCAGGTATTCATCAGTACACGCTTTCCCCAAAGCTTCTTAAGCCCATTTCAGGTCAGGAGAATGGTAGCAGTAGAGTTGCCAGCTGTGAAGGTATGGGGCAGTAAAAGCCATAGAGATGTGGGAAATGCCTAGAGCATGGTGCAGTATCCCCCCTTTTCTCCTACTGCAGGGGTGGGAGGTTCCCATGGTGGGCAACCTGGCAAAACAAGGGGTGGGGGCTGAAGCCCATCCTCCCTGTGGGCCGTAGTCTGGATCTGAATGAGCACCCCTTGTATGTGTGACCTACATCCCCAAGATGGAACTCCACAAACACATCTGATGTGGTGCCACCACATCAAAATCCACCACGTGGACTTTAAAACATGTGAATTGATCCAGAGAGGCACTCTTTGACAAGGTAGCTGATTGCTACCCCACATCAGATCCCCAGAGAGAAAGAGAGGTCCTGCCCTATCATATGTCCATCTCATTCACTCTTTCTGTAAACCTGCTGTTTGCTCACACAGAGACATGCATTTGCCTCTTCTTTAAGCTAGAAGGGGGTCACTGCCTTTGAGCTCTGACAGGTGCTTCAGCAGACCCTTCAGAGAACCTTTTCCTAAGGAAACATCCACACCTGGTAAGAAACATTCGCTTTCATTTGTCATAGCCTATGCCTCCCTCCCATTGGTCCCAGCCATAGGATATAGACGATTCATAGTAATAAGACTAGAAACTCAGAAGATAATTGTTGCTATGGCTGTGAGGTTCCAACCCAAAGTTTTGCTCCTTCTTTTACAAACTACCAAGTAACAGGAAGACACAGCAGCCATGGCTTCTACCACATATTGTTGTCTGCCCCTCGCCTCTCCTTTGCTTATTGTGTGGCCCATCTAGGGAACCACTTGCTTCAGCATGTGGTGGATAAGGGTTGTCAGCTCTGAATTAGGAAATACCTGGAGATTTGGGGGGATGGAGCCTGGAGAGGGCAGGGTCTGGGGAGGGAAGGGACCTCAGTAGGGTATAATGCCATAGAGTCCACCTTCCAATGCAGCCATTTTCTCCATGGGAACTGATTTTGGTTGTCTGGAGATCATTTGTCATGGCGGAAGACATAAGAAAGGCCCTGCTGGATCAGACCAAGGCCCATCAAGTCCAGCAGTCTGTTCACACTGTGGCCAACCAGGTGCCTCTAGGAAGCCACAAACAAGACAAGTGCTACCTGGAGGTTGGCAACCCTGTGGCGGATGGGCATGGGGAAAGATTGGGGAAGTTACAGGTAGGAGAGCCTTAAGTCTTAGGCTGCTGTTTTAAATGGACAACACAGTTCTAAATGGACAGCACAGATACCCAAATTTCAGCCTGGCAAGTAGCAACACTATGTACTGCTAGACTGGGAAAGCATGGAGGAAGCATACACGCAAATGTATGGTGTGAAGGGAGTGGCAAAGGGTGAAGATTAGCTCAATTCTTTCTCCATGCTTCTTCAGTGGAAATCATTCCCTCACGTTACTTCCCTGCTGCAGAGTTCCAGATTTGCAATTACCGTTGTAAACATTTGTGCGGAAAAACAGCTAGTGCCTGTGTATGTGGGGAGGGGGAGCCTCCCCCATTCTGCTACTACAAATCACAACTAAGTCAGCTTTTTGTTTTAAAAACAAGCTGTCAGAGCTTAGTTACGTTTTGTCTAATGTGTACTTTTGCTCCATAACGGAAAGAAAAAGGGATTGGCAGGGGAACGAACCATTAGGAGAAATATAACATGCTTGGTATCATTGTACAGGGAAATGTTCATGGCAAAAGACAAGAAAATAGCCCAAACCACTTCATAGAAACCCTTTCAAATTAATACCGTGACATTTGCAACAGCTATAATTGCAGTTCTCTGGCATATTCTGTAAAGTGGGCCATTTCACAAGTGTTCTGTTGCAAGCAAACACAATGTAGCCAGCTTGGGCTCCCCACTTCCATAATTACATCTGATGCACCTGAAATGTCACACCAACATAATTTGCAAGCAAGTATTTAAACTACAGCTAGAAAATGTTCATTTGAGTAAAGATCATGGGTGTGATCAACTTAAAATTATGGCAAACAGAAGTCGTGCTGAGAATACTTGGTCGTTTTCTGTGTACGTTGCTTTAAGGGCCATTTGCATTAATTAGAGACAGTTGTTTTGTTTCTTAAAATAGAATGTATGTACTTCATTTATTTTGTTTACTTCATTTATACCAGGCCTGTCTCCCCAATGGGGTTGCCAGCCTCCAGGTACTAGCTGGAGATCTCCTGCTATTACAACTGATCTCCAGCCGATGGAGATCAGTTCACCTGGAGAAAATGGCCGCTTTGGCAATTGGACTCTATGGCACTGATGTCCCCCCTCCAAACCCTGCCCTCCTCAGGCTCCGCCCCAAAAACCTCCGAAGAGGGACCTGGCAACCCTACTCCCCAACAAGGACCCAAAGCACCTTACATAATTCCCTTTCCTCCATTTTATCCTCACAACAACCCTGCAAGGTAAATTAGGCTAAGAGAGTGTGACTGGCCCAAGATTACCTAGCAAGCTTCCATGGCAGAGTGGGGATTCAAACTTGGGTCTCCCAGATCCTACTCCACCACTCTAACCACTACACCACAATGGCTTTTGGACTTTTTAGCATCCCACAGAAGACAGAACAACAATACCAGTTGTTGAGTTGTGATTTTAAAAGCTACAAAGAAGGAGAAACTCCACCCAACAGACGGTGTGGACCTGGCAGGTTTAGATAAAACACTTTACGTAATCCTATTACAAATTCATGTTGAGTAGACATAAATAAATTATGCTTTCCGAGCTGTTCTTATGTTTCTTTCTGTTTACAACATTTCCCACAAAAGACAAGAAGGAAGCTTTTCAAGCTGTAACGTCTTGTCTCTTTCTTTGATTCCTTTTAATGTTACAGATGTTTTGCGATCTCCTACAGACACACCTGTACTTTTCCTGACTCCAGAATATAAAAGATATAGAGTAGAATTACTGGGAAATTATTATTTCTGCCTAACAGCTGCCAGTCAGGCAGTGACATACACATTCCACCTCAAACGTAATGTCATCTATGGGCTATTCCATATGCACAGCTGACTTGATTTTCTTGGCAGTCGATCCGCAAGCATTTAGACCGGCTTGGGAAAACCGTTCTGCACGCATGCCCTTTCCTCTGAATCCCTTCTGCTGTGGAGTCAGTGTATTTCTTCCGCACATGGCCATATAAACAGGAATATCCAGCAAGGGTGCTGGGCATCACCGATGGCATCACAGCAGTAACACCCCTTAAACAATTTTTTTGCAAATGGAGTCTAGCGCTACTGTGTAGAAACGCTAGAGATATTTCCTCCTCCACCAAAGCTCTTGTCACTGGCGATTCTCTGTTTATAGATTGGACAATCAGCACACAAGTGAAAGGGGCAGAGAAAAGAACACTCCACAAAATGGCTCCTGACCCTGCATTAACTGGAGCCATTTTAAATAATAATTTGAAGCAAAACTCTTTCAACTAGTAGTATCAATTAACAGAAGCAGTCTCCCTACAGAGCCGCACGGAGCAAGTAGCTTCCCCCTACCACCATTTTTTCATTTGCTTTTAAAGGACAAGGTTAATGATAGAACATTGAGGGGAAGGCGAATGCATATGTGGAAGAGTCGAGGAACAAAATGTTAAAGAAAATGGCTCCTGAGCCAGCATTAACTGGTGCTATTTTAAATAGTATGTGAAGGATTGGCTTCTCCCCGCCCCCCTGAAGACAAGTGATTTCCTTTCCTTTAAAAAAAATGGCAATGAAATATCGGTAGATCCCTGGAACATTGAAGCAATAGTCTTAGCAGGTTTTCTGAATTCCCAGTTGTCATTGTTAAAAAAGTAAGTCTCTAGCCCTTTCCCTCATGGAGATATGCTTTCCCTTTATATCTCTGCAAGGGAAGGAGCTAGAGACTTCCTTTTAAAAAATGAAAACTGGGAATTCAGAGGACCTACTGAGACTATGCCCTGACCTGGATGGCCCAGGCTAGCCTGATCTCGTCAGATCTCAGAAGCTAAGCAGGGTCAGCCCTGGTTAGTATTTGGATGGGAGACCACCAAGGAAGTCCAGGGTTGCTGTGCAGAGGAAGGCACTGGCAAACCACCTCTGTTAGTCTCTTGCCATGAAAACCCCATAAGGGGGTTGCCATAAGTTGGCTGCGACTTGATGGCACTTTACACACACACACACTGAGACTATGGCTTTAACACTCCAGCAATCTAGCAATATTTTATTCCTTTAAAACAGGGATGGGGAACCTCAGGCCCGGGGGCCGTATGCGGCCCCCGAGGACATTTTCTGCAGCCCTCGGGAGCTCTGGAGCCGGGGGTGTGGGGGGGGGGAGGCGTGGAGGTTGAGGCCTGGTCGCTTGGGGCCGGCGTGCACAGGTGTGTGTGTGGGGGGGAAGGCTTTTCTTTCTTTTCTTCTTCTTTTTCTATCACTCTCCTTTCTCTCCCTCTTTTTCTGTCTCGTCTGTCTCCCTCCATCCTTTTTTCTTTCTCCCCCTCCCTCCATTTCTTTCTCCCTTTTTCTCTCTTTTTCCCTCCCTCCCTTTTCCTCTTTCTCTGTTTTCTTTCCTTCCTCCCTTTCTTCCCTGTGGATCGGCTGCCTCCTGGCGCCTCATTTGCTCAGGCCTACCACTGGCTGCCCTCCCGCCTGGGAGCGGGGGAGGACGAGGGAGCAGGGGCGCCCTCCAGGCCTTCTCTGTGTGGTCTTCCCTGGGGTTGCCAACCTCAAGGTGGTGGCTGAAGACCTGGAAACCGTAGTCTCACCACCCCGGGAGATCTACACCTGGTTATGGCCCCCGAATAATGTTGTAAATGTGCAAATGGCCCTTAGCAGGAAAAAGGTTCCCCACCCCTGCTTTAAAACACTGACCAGATCGCAGGGGAGATAGTGGGGGGGGGGACACCTGGGCTGTCTACTTCTGGTCAATTTCATGGTTACATGGCTTTTTGGTCAGTTTCATAGCAGTGAGGCTAACCAGAAGAGGTTCACTACATGCAAGCAGATTCCTGACCATTCGATCACTAATCTTGCATGTTTAATTTTTGTAAAAGAAGCCAAGAAGCTCCAGGTGGAGGGGAGGGGAAGGTGGGAGGGGTGTCTGGAATCAATTGGGGAGTTCGATGTGGGTGGGCCTCAATGGGTGGCAGAAAAAAACCCTAAATGGAGCATTTCTGCACGTTGAGTGAAGCCGGCTCAGAATCAGCTTGAGAAAAAACCTTGTGGTAAAAGTGCTTGTAAAAAAGCCTAGAGAAAAGCTGAGGAAAAATTGAAGCTACTTCTATAGGGGCAAAACCTGTGTAGGAAAAAAAATGAAATAGTTTAGCGCCAAAACAGACAAAAACCATGCATGCAGAATAGGCCTATGTGGCAGAGGTTTGTGCTGCTTGTGCAACAATTTCACGGAATGTATAAACTGGAACAGGGCTTTAAGGGACTTGACCCCAATGAATCTCAAAAGCACCCCTTGTCCCACCAATTCCCTCCCCATCAGATAATGTCTAAACGTCAAGGATAAAGTATTCAACTTTAGGTCTAGACAAGGTGCACCAAGCTCAAAGCTATGATCTACACACACACACATACACAGAGGCAGGCAGAGGACCTGCAAGGATTTGTGGGGGCATGCCATTCTCCTCTATATCCCTCTCCCACTGTTTCCTCTTTCCCTTCCCCGAAAGCCCCCTAAGCCGCTCCCCTTTTCCTGCTTCCTTTTCTTCTTCCTTGGTGGTCTCCCATCCAAGTAGACATCAGGACTAACGCATCTTAGCTTCCGAAAGCAGACAAGATCAGGCTAGCCTGGGCCATCCAGGTCAGGGCTCAATTTACTTAGAAGGGTACAAACTGCAAACATAATAAGTGCTCAGTCTCCTTACCCCTATGTTTCCAATATATCCCTGAATTACAACCTTCAATAACTGTGAGAAACCAAAACATAAAGAGCCGCATCACACACGTTTTCCTACGCAGGCATCACTTCTGTAGAGAAAGAACACATGCAACATGTGTACACTAGTATGTTTGAAGAATATGCATGCGCAGCTTGGGGTGTGTGTTTACATACAGTTGGTTTCGACGCCTGAGTGAATGTACATGTGGCCAGAGATAGAGCATTCTTCATTCATGTTGGTGTACACTTATAGCAGACCCACTGCCTTTCAATGTGGAACTTCTTCCCTGCACATGCAAATTTATCCTCAAACTCCCCCCTTTTTTCTGGGATTACTTAAAATTAACCTCTTAGTCCTCATTCCAAATGTGTAACCCAGTTCAACAGTGCTATCCTAAGGACAGTAACACCTTAAAGACTAACAAAATTTCTGGCAAGGTATGAGCTTTCGTGAGCCGCAGCTCACTTCTTCAGATACAGCTATAATGTGAATCCACCTATCCTTTAGCAGAGAAGAGTGAATTAGATTCTAGATGTATCTGAAGAAGTGAGGTGCGGCTCATGAAAGCTGCCAGAAATTTTGTTAGTCCTTAACATGCCTCTGGACTCTTGCTCTTTTCTGCTGCTAGCGACAGACTAACACAGCTACCCAACGCGATCTATCCTAAGGAAAGTTACATTCTTCTAAGTCCATTAAAGTCAATAGGCTTAGAAGAGTATAGTTGAGGATTTCACTGTAAACCTATGTAACTGCATTTGGTCACATTCGTCTTTTGCTAACCTTTCTCTTTCCCCTTTTCGTTCTTTTCCTCATTATTTTTTTTAGATTATAAACCTCTTGGCTGCAGATTTGTTTTTCAGACAATTCTCTGTAAGCGTGCCACGTACATAAATGACACTGTATAAAATATTAATAGCGCAGATATTTGTGTAAGAAAAGGCCACGTTCCCCTGTAATCTCTTATGGAAGACTACTTTGTCACTGTTGCCCTCAAAACAATTTTAAAATCACAAGGAAATTAATTTAATCTGCAGACTACTTGAAGAGCAGCTGCATCCCATTGACTGAGGCACAAAGTTAGGACACTTGTTTGGATTTGCTTCTCTGGGACTCATATTAAAGAAGGGAAGTAGAGAAATAACCTTAGAGAAATAACACCATTGAACTTAGAGCACCCCCTACTGTCTGAGTATAGAAATTTCAAGAGAGTTTTTTAAGACAACCCACCTACAGGCAGGAGTATGTTGATATGCTACTTTGTAAGATGCACATGTTTGTATTTTGCAAAACAAAATTTCTCATTTTAAACTGCAACACAATGAGGAGTTTATTACATTTTGTTAAGGAAACAGGAGACGGAAAATCCTATGCGGAAGAAATGCAATGGAAGTTCATAATTGTGTACAAGTTAAGCTTCATTCTGAATTTCACTGAGCAAAGGCAAGAATCGCAGAAGTTTCATGCTGTATCTCAGAACAGCTTTGAACACATGAAATGGCCTCCCTGGTCTATCAAAGCCCATATTGTCTACTCGGACTGACAGTGGCTCTCCAGGCTCTCAGCCAGAGGTCTTTCACATCACCTCCTACCTTATTCTTTTATCTGGAGACGACAGGGATTGAACCTGTGACCCCCTGCATGCAAAGCAAATGCTCTGGCCCTGAGCCACAGCCTCCTTTCTCTCTCATTCCTTAGAACAGTGTAAGGAATAGTAAGTGTGGATTCTTTACAGACCAAGGAAATGCCTGGTCAGTTGGGTAAAATCTGTAGAACCTACACTGCCAGCCGTTCTGGCTTTTGAGTTCAGGCCAAATCCCAAAGTCACTGGGGGTAAGCAAGTGCATCAAACAAGGGCTTGGATCCAGTGATGCACAAGCAGAAACATAAACGGAGTTAGCACAGTTTCACTTGTGCAACACCTAATGCATACATCCCTATCTATTGTAGTGCCCAGGAATTGGTTGCACAAGATCTTGAGCAAGCGGAAACTCAAGTGGGAGTAAAATAAGTTTGACTTAGTACAAGTGACTACAGCAGCATTTTTCTTGTGTTTCTGTTTGTACAAAAGCTCTAGCGCAAGCAGAAATTTTGTGCAGGATCCAACTCCAGGTGTCCCAAGATGATGTCTGATGCTAAGCTCTGATTCATACATTACCTGACATCTTCACATGCTGGAAAAACTGTGAATTCATCCATTGTAACATGATTTATGATATAAGCAGCACTTTCACACTAACACCTGAATGAGCAGAGACCCTGTTTGCTTGATTTCCCCCCAGCCGCCACCGCCCCCGCCTTCCTTCAACACTATCATGTATTTGCATAGAGTCCCCATTCAAACAATGTTGCCTACATGGTGGAGGCAAGAGGACTTGTATTGCTTCTCTGCAATGCAAAGATTCCCATCTGTAAACTAGACTAGAGCTTAAAAATACCCCCCTCCAATGACTCCAGACAGCTATCTCACCAGTGTGATCCCTCTCAACGCAGAGTCATTTCTCTGGCTAGATTTAATGTTTTGCCATCTGCGCTACTAGAAGGCAGATTTCGGAAAATCCCTCTGTCTGCAGGCTTTGCCCCTGTGACAACAATTGTATTGAAACAGTTGCGCATGTCTTATTTTATTGCAGTTTCTATTCAGAATCTTGCAATGAACGATTAAGCCCCCCGTTGATTGATAGACAGAATGGCCCAGATTCTTTTAATGTTGTCTATTTTTGTAATAACAGTTCGCCTCAAATATTGGAGACGGTGGCACAGTTTTTAAAGTTTGTTTTAAAAGCCCGCCAAACAGTTAATTAGATGGTATTATCAACAAACAATGTTATTCGATGTAACTGTCCACTATTTTTAAAGGGCACCTTTTAATATTTATATTCCTTTTGTATCCTTGTGTATTGTGCCTTTTTATGCCAGTAAAGGATTGATTGATTGAATGACTCCAGACAGCACTCTTTTACTGAGTCCCACCAGGATTCTCGCTCCAAAGATCAGCAAAGAAGGACAGTTTTAATTGTTCAATGCTCCATTGTAGATTTAGGAAAGATAACCCAAGTTCTAAGCTATTGACAAAGGGTCATTACTCAAGAAGGCTCTGTTGAGCTTTAGTGATAGTAGCACTCATTAAGCACTTAAATACTGGGGCTGACTTGCATGCAGTTGGTTTGCCCAGCCTCTCCAATTTCTCTGGCAACTTAAAGCTGTCATACAATCCTATCTGCCAATATAGTTTTGCTGCTGCAAGGATTGTGATAGCTAGAGTATGGAAACAAACAAGTAAACCCTCAATTATAGAATGGAGAGAGAAAGTGTGGTTATATATGAGGATGGCCAGATTAACGGAAATTCTGCATGGAAATGATTTGGAAGAATTTAAGTTAACATGGTTTAAGGCCACCTCATATTGGGATAAGTTGGCAAAAATGGATTTTACTTTGTTATTTAGTGAGCTATAGAAAAAAATTTTTTAAGCAATATTAGAATTTAGATAATTAATAAATAAAGCTACCGGACACTTCTATGGAAGTCATGGTGATGGGTCACTTTTGGTGGGTGGGGGGAAAGGGTATTTTCTTTTGATGAATGTATTAAAAAATGAAATGTATTCAATATGTTATGTGAATACCCTTTTATATCTATATATATATTTTTTTCTTTTTTTTCTTTTTTCTCCTTTTCTTTTTTGTATTGTAAAATTCAATAAAAAATTATAAAAAAAAAAGCTGTCATACAACAGCTTACTCATTTTGTCAGCCACATCCACTCATTAGTTGTGAGCTGACCTCTTGGAAGATGAGTAGAGAAATCTCAACGGCACTATTTGAAATTCCCCCTCATCAAATACAACCACTACCAGTTTGTCATCCACATTTCCTAGTTGTTTCTCTGACTCTCACAAGCACCTACTGGCTATTGTCTTTGGTGTCAGCGTGTGACACAATCCCCCTCTGTCATCATGCTCATGTCACTTTATGAATTATTGTTTACATTAAATGCTCTTGGTTGCTGCGTGGCTTCCTCTCTGTGCAATGCTGACAGTGGAACACTCGCCCAGACCCCTTTTAAAAATAAGCAGAAACAGAAACCTTCCTGTAGGATGTCCCCAGAGGAGGAGGAAGAATCAAACTGGCTTACAATCACCTTCCCTTCCCCTCCCCACAACAGACACCCTGTGAGGCAGGTGAGGCTGAAAGAGTGTGACTAGCCCAAGGTCACCCAGCTGGCTTAATGTGGAGGAGTTAGGAATCAAAACCGGTTCACCAGATTAGAGACCAAACCACTACTCTTAACCACTACACCACGCTGGAAGACTATGCCTATCCAGTTTTTGAGGATTTCTGGCACTAGTATGAAACTGGCAAGTATAGCACACAGTGCTCAGTAGAAAATGTGGGGGAGGCCCTTAATGTTCAATAAATGGCAATCTGCTTGCTCACCTAATACACACCCACAATTTGGCTAACATTTTCATAATAGTGCTTATTCTGCAATAAACTCCCCCCCCCCTTTAGAGTTTTGAAAGCTAAGGGAGCTCAAGTTTTGTATTATTCTGGGCAGCTGTAAAGGAAAGTATTTTATATTTTGTTAAGGGAAATTGTTTGACTATGAATTTGGAAGTGAAAAATATAATAGACCAAAGGGTCTAAAATATAAAATGTAGTTGTAAGTTTAAATGAGTGGTGCTGTTAGAAGCGTTCTATTATCCTTTTCAATTGCTTTGGTTGTTTAAATTGTTAAAGACCACTGTAAAAAAAATGTGCCCATACTATGGATGCAATCCTAAGAACACTTCCCTGGAAATAAGCCCCGTGGAAGAAAATGGGAATTATTTCTGAGAGGACTTGGTTTAGATTGCTCCTTGTCTTACATTTATTAGATACAGTCATGAATCTAAAACAATGCCGGTCCACAAAACAACAATTATTAGATAAACTGCAGTGCTATGTTATTGGAGTATTGTGTAGGCTGTAATTATTAGCAAATAGAAGGATAATTAGAAAAGCTTTGAGTTGGTACATGCCATCAGTGAATATTAGACTGTTGCTTCAGGCAGTTCAGGGAACTGTGACTTACTCAAGAGGAAAGGCAATGATATGTCTAGTTGAAAGCATAAACCCTTTTGGGGGGGGGGAAATAAGTCTTCCGTGATGTGCGGCACTTAGAGCAGAACTACATGATATTCCTGACACGTGCTGGGTCATAGACTTACAGTCGGATGAGCACTGGGGGAACTCACCTTATAAAGTGTTCATTTGCTCGGGGCTGCAAGAGGGAAGAAGGAGCTTCTAGTTTCCCTCCCACTTCCACTTTTGCCAATGGAAAGGGAGGTGGGGGCCTTTTGCCCCTTCTTCTCTGGCTCCACATGCCCCCAGGAAGGCTCCCCTCCTTCCTCGCCACTCTGCTTCCCTTTCTGCTGGTGAAAGTGCGGTGGAAGGGAAACTGAGGTTTTTAGGTAATTTATCTATTTAAGAATTATATATCCCATAGTTATAGATATTGTATCTTTTAATACTATTTTGTAATTGATATGGGTGTTTTGGTGGCTTCGCCGTATTCATAAATCTGATTAGCAGTCATCAGTCCGCTGCTTAAAGTTGGGTCATGGCAACTAGATTATTATTTTTTAATTTTTCTTTTAATATTTAGTGAATTTTAGTTTCTTAAATATTAGTCAAGAATTTTAGCCAGGTATTGTCTTTTTAAAATCTATGTAATCTTTGATCTCATGAATAGATGATACAAATGTTTTACTGGCATATGCCGTACTAATAAATCTGATTCTGAAGGGAAACTGGAACCTTCTTCTCCGCCGCTACAACAAGTTAGAAAGCTGTTGAAAGGAACATAACCCATATATAGAAATAATGATAGAACCTCTAAGCTTTATCCAACTCTACCTTATATACATACATATATTCTATATAGATAATAATATAATATACATATATATATGCATATACACACATGTATTATTTACCTTCCATAAGGAAAGAGTTATGCAAGGGAATGGAGCGGATGCTATGTGCAATATAAAAACAATTACTCAGAGTTTCATTTCCAGCTAGCAAACTAGAATGATTGTTTCAGAAGTCGTTTTGTTAGTTCAATGCTCTTTCTTGAGTCCTTCTTTTCACTTATGCTTTCTTTAAAAAAAATTTTTTTTGCTTTTAAAGACAAGATTTTAAAATAACACAAAAATTCATGCTGAACAAAAGAATTTCTCTAAAGAAGAACGCATCACATTCACAATTAGTTTTTTTCCTGGATAATTAAAATGTAAATGCTTTGGATTCAGATTTTCTTCAACTGTCTGCCCCTGCCCTACTTTCTTACATCGTGATTCTTTTATGATACTCACTGAATTAGAACATTATGCATGTGTATAAGAAAGTTGTTTATGGCTACTTCTGGGGGAGGGGAAGCTGATGCATGAGTTAAGCCTAGGCCTGCCAACTGACTTGGGAGGAAAAATCCCTGTCTTCTTAATAAAGGTTTCATTCATGTAAATAGACAGCTGAAGCTTTGGCATGGAGGTAAGCAATATCACCTGGTAAATAGCCCATGAAACCTCTGTCTTTAACAGAGCATCACCTCCTCCAAAAAATGCTGGCATCTCACAAGTCACTTCTCATGTTGCCTCTGGTTTGATATAGGTTCTGTTGGGCTTGCACTGCCACATTGGCCCTGGGTTCTGCCGGGCTTCTTTGTTACACATTGGTTCTGTTGGTCTAGCAAAAGTGCCCCCCCCCCCAATTGCTTGATTTTTTTCCTGCTAGGGTTCTGTGATTTGATATTAGTTCTGTTGGGCTTGCCACATTGGCTTGTGGTTCTGCTGGGATTCCTGAGTTCTGCTTTGGTTTTGTTGGGCTTGCGTTGGTTCCAGGCATGGGAGCCATTGACCAGTGGAGGATGGGTGGGGCATCTTCTTTGGAGGCCCATAGAATTGGATTCCCTGACTCAATCTTCTTGAAACATTGGGGTTCTTCTGTGGACAGGCACCAGCAGCTTTGCGGTAAATTTGGTGCCTCTAGCTTTAAAAAACAGGCCCTCCCAGATAACTTCCCTATAGACTATAATGGAGCCAAATAATTTCAGATTCCTGAATAAAACCCAAATCCGAATATCATACGGGTATTGGAATTAGGGATATTGGGAATACTGATATCCAAACTGAAAAATACTGATTTTTATGCACTCCCCCCAGTTTAATAGATGTGTGACACAATGTGTGACACAATCCACAATCCTATGACCCACTCCCCCAAGCAAAAATTACTCTCTTCTCTTGATTCTTGATCAGACATGCCTCCACTTGAGCGGCAGACCCTAATATGGAGAGCCAGGTTTGATTCCCCACTCCTCCACATGAAGTCTGCTAGGTGACCTTGGGCCAGTCACAGTTCTCTCAGAACTCTCTCAGCCCCACCTGCCTCACAAGGTGCCAGTTATGGGGGGAAGGCAATTGTAAGCAGTACAGTAGAGAAAAACGGGGGGGGGGAGAGAACCAACTTGTCTTCTTTTATCCATCAGCTCATAATGGTGTATTATGTAGCTTCATATGTTTTGTATATCACCCTTCCTTGTATAGTAAAGTGCTACTAGGTAGACAGCTTTTACACTCACCTTGAACCATGAGCTGTGATGTGCAGAGAAAAAGTGATGGTAGGAATGAGGGTTACTTATGGATTGCCCAAAGAGCTGCATAACCAAAACCTAGTATTAGCTGTACATCTTTGCTAATTAACTAGCTTAGTTTCCTTTTTCCAGAACGACTGTCTCTTGTGCACTTTATAAGCTTATTGGCTTATTTTTACACACCTCCTGGGACAACTTGAACTCAGTGCTGTTTTGCTTTTAATTGAGCAGAAGGAGGTTCATTCTATGGAGAAAGCTGTGTCTGTTCAGTTGATCTGAAAAAGAATCTGTCTTAAGAAAAAATGTTGGCTTTGGACCTTTGAGCTAGCAGGAGATGCAGAAGTCAGATGGGTGGGATCCAGCAGAGTCAGGGGGTAAAAATTCCCTCACTGCCAATGATTCAGCAAACAGCTTCAAGAGGGAGAAGTCAGGCTGAGGTAAAATGAATGCCTGTCACATAAACAAAGATGATTGAGGAAATACTCAGAAAGGAAGGAAGCCAAAAATACAGCAGTTCTTCCCGGGAAGGAAGTGGAAAAAGACAAAAAAAGGAAAGAAAAATAAATAGATACTTATAAATGCATTATGTTATAATCCAGTCTCAAAACTAAGAGAGGATTAATGGAATGTGGAATAAGCAGTACTTAAAATCAACATGCTGAATAAATGTGTAGAGATTTTCAGTTTGCTTTGAAAGAGTTGATTTGCTGTGATTAGGGTTGCCAACCTCCAGGTAGTAGCTGGAGATCTCCTGCTATTACAACTCACCTCCAGCCGAGAGAGATCGGTTCACCTGGAGAAAATGGCCGCTTTGGCAATTGGACTCTATGGCCCTGAAGTCCCTCCCCTCTCCAAACCCTGCCCTCCTCAGGCTCCACCCCAAAAACATCCCACTGGTGGCGAAGAGGGACCTGGCCACCCTAGCGGTGATGGGGTAAGATGACTTAACTCATCACTTGAATATTCAGGTGGCTCTGCGGAACATGCAACTGTGGCTGTAGGCCTAAGAACACTTTGGTGGGAGTAAGCCCCCTTGAACAAAATGGGACTTACTTCTGAGTAGACTGCTTAAGATTGCTCCCCGTGTCAGTCAAGGCCTAAACAAGGGGTGTGGCTTCTTGCTGAGAGGAACCTTGTTTTGTGCCTTGACTTCCCCATGCATAATTCTTGCTGACAAGTCTTCCTTCACAAATCCTTGCATAAACAGTCCAACAATTGATTTTTCCACTAGGACGAAGTAGCTGACCCTAACAAGACCACTAGGATGAGGCGGCCTACAAAATAGCCCCAAGCGCTATACATAGGGTTTATAATCTCCAGGTGGCGGAGAAGAAAAAGGCACCTCTATACTAATACCAAATAGGTTAGGAAAATAGTACAGGGGCAACAGTCATGTACAAAAGGGGCAATTTATATAAGCTACTGAAGTGAAAACATGTACAATATTGTACTCAACAAGGTAACCACACAACAAACTAACAATCAATATGTACAATATATACAGCAAGGAGCCGCAATATATACAGCAAGGAGCCTTGTTGAGTACAATATTGTACATGTTTTCACTTCAGTAGCTTATATAAATTGCACCTTTTGTACATGACTGTTGCCCCTGTACTGTTTTCCTAATTTCCAGGTGGCGGCTGGAGATCTCCCGCTATTACAACTGACCTCCAGGGTCAGAGATCAGTTCCCCTGGAGAAAATGGCCACTTTGGCCATTGGACTCTATGGCACTGAAGTCCCTCCCCTCTCCGAGCCCTGCCCTCCTCAGGCTCCGCTCCCAAAATCTCCAGGTATTTCCCAACCTGGAGCTGGCAACCCTAGCTATACATTTAAAAAAGAATTATTTTAATTCAATTATGTGAATGAAAAAATACGCTTCTTGCCCAGTGTGGAAGCTGAAACTTGTCAGTTGGAATCATAAAAGCCCTTTTTGTGTCTTAATTGTGGCACCCACAAAAATAAAGATAATTGATAGTCAGCAGTGACTTTGAGAATTACCTTGGCCGGTTTTGGAGCTGGCAAAATAGCAATCAGTACTAAAGGCACCATCGGTTTCCATCAGCTGTACAGCTGTTGCTGATAAGTTGTGCTGTGCCTCAGCGGTCTTTGAAATAACATAAAAGAAACCAAATCTTCTTTCTACTCCGCCGCGTCATCAAAATGCATCTCGTAACTTCAGAAGCAACACCATTTATTTATTTATTTATTTATTTATGGCCTTTTCGGTCTGCCTTTCTTCAAAAATGGGACTCAAGGGGGCTAACCATCTTGTATTTCATACGCCAAACATTTCAACACAACTCACAAACCCACTTTAGAAACCCACTTCAACCATACTTTCAAACGCCAGTTCTCAAACGTTTTGAAACGGGGCCCATGCTTTTAAACTTTCTATATTTTAGCGTTCTACTTGAAGAATAAGAGCTGGTTTTTATACCCCGCTTTTTTCTACCTGAAGGAGTCTCAAAGAGGCTTACAATTCCCCCCCACACACACACACACAACTGGCATATTGTGAGGTAGGTAGAGCTGAGAGAGTTCTAAGAGAACTGTGACTAGCCCAAGGTCACCCAGCAGGCTTCATGTGGGGAATCTAATCCGCTGCTCATGTGGATGAATGGAGAATCAAACCTGGTTCTCCAGATTAGAGTCCGCTGCTCTTAACCACTACACCATGCTGGCTCTCTTGCTAAGTAAATCCATGTTACTTTCGCCTTTCCCAAAATTAAATGTAGGAATATCATATCAGTTAACGCTGAACAGGTTTATAGTTTATTTTTCATGTTCAGCAAATACACAGTAGCTGTATTCCACGGCAATTGTACATGTTATGCAGAGGCAAAGCCAAATTTCCCACCCGGCCTTCCTGAGCGTTAGCTCCCAACTTATTCTTTGCCTCCTCCTCATCTTGTCACTCACCAGTGAGAGAATCATAACTCACTTTTGGGTTCTGAACCATCTGATGAGAACCAAACCTTTAAACCCTGTATCAAAAACTCTTAATGTGCATCCTTGCTATTCCTACTGACCACTGACCAAAACAGGGTTCTACTGATAAGTGGAAAGTTATTTTTAAACCTACTACAAGTTTAAGCATGGTGTAGTGGTTACGAGCGGTGGCCTCTAATCTGGAAAACCGGGTTTGATTCCCCACTTCTCCACATGAGCGGCGGATGCTAATCTGATGAACCGGGTTGGTTTCCCCACTCCTACACATGAAGCCAGCTGGGTGACCTTGGCTAGTCACAGTTTTCTTAGAGCTCTCTCAGCCTCACCTACCTCACAAGGTGTCTGTTGTGAGGAGAGGAAGGGAAGGAGATTGTAAGCCTGTTTGATTTTCCTTAAAAGGTAGCAAAAATTGGCATATAAATACCAACTCTTCTTCAATACTAGCCTAAATATCACTACAGCAAGCTTCTGAGTTCCACTGAATTCTTCATCAGGTTGGATGTTAGGGGTGAGGGGAGAAATTACAGAGTATTAGCACAGCCTGGAAGTGTGCAGCTTGCAGCTGTCTTAAACTGGGGGGAAGGGCCACTCTGAGAGGGAGGGCTGAGCCGGTGGCTGGACGCAGTGCAGCCATGCCGCCTCCAAAGGAGGATTCCCCCCTCCCAGAAGCCAAAACTTTGCCCTGCGAGCCCCGTGGAACCACTCCATAGCATTCCGTGGGGCTACACCGCCTAAAAAGGTGGTGTAACTCCAGGTAAGGGCAAAGGGGGCGTTCCCAGCCTGAAGGGGAGTTAGGAAGCCGCCTAAAGGCAGTTCTGCCCCCAGAACGTCCTGGGAACGCCCTCTGGGACAGCGGCATATGTAGGTGCGCCATCAGGATGTCGGTGGGAGGCTGAGCCGGAGTCCCTGGGCCACGCTACCACGGCAGCACAGGGAGACAGGTGTGAGAGCCCCAATGCCAGCATCCATGCCACTCTTGGCCGTGCAAGTGGCATGGGCGCCAGCCCTTGTATGTTTTCTGAGGACTTTTGCCCTCCCAGCTCAGGAATGGGCTGTAAGGCTGCAGCCCTAAGAACACTTTCTTGGGAGCAAGCCCCACAGACTAAAATGGGACTTCTGGTTAGATCTGTTTAGACTTCCTCCCTTAGATTGCTAGATTCACGTCAGATTTCCAGAGGCTCCTAGGACAGAGAAGCAAAAATGGAGACGCTCCCTTGGAAAATATATAAAATTGCCTTTTATCTTTTCCTACACTACTGGGACATCAACCAGTAATAAAATGACAGGGATTGCCACAAGGAGGCAAGGAGGTTTTCCTTCACTGGCTTCATTCCACTGGTCATGCTTTGGATTCATCCCACTATTTTGCATATCAGTGTTAGGGAAAAGTTCACAACAACCAGGAACAGCCTGGCTTTGTTATATTAAATTCCGAAAAAGTTCCTATCCTAGAATCTTTGTTGGCATTACTTTCTATATTGTTAATGCATCAAAATAAATCCAATATGATAAGGAGCTAGGGTTGCCAACCTCCAGGTAGTAGCTAGAGATCTCCTGGTATTACAACTGATCTCTAGCCAATAGAGATCAGTTCACCTGGAGATAATGGCCGCTTTGGCAAGTGGCCATTATGGCATTGAAGTCCCTCCCCTCCCCAAACCCCGCCCTCCTCAGGCTCCGTCCCAAAAACCTCCCGCCAGTGGTGAAGAGGGACCTGGCAACCCTATAAGGAGCCCAGCTTGGCTGGGCTTGTCTGTCATTCCAACACACAGAAATAGCACAAGTAAACTGGAATTCCCTTTACTGTGTGATAAATTTCATCCCATTGGCCAATCATCATTTCAGGAAGAAATTCAACATCTGTTGTTTAAGAAAATAAACTGAATGTTCTCAGTGGTTGCGTCTGACATTTAAAACCTTTGAATGCCTGCTGTGACAACATTTAATTGAATGAAGTTACACCCTAGGGAGAATTTCAATTTATGGAATGAAGTCAGAAGCTTGCAAATATCACACTAACAAATGTGTTAGCTTGGAAGTACTTCCCCAAGCGTTTCTGTGTCTTCAACCACCCAGGCATCCTTGATAAAATTGGTGTTCCTTTAGTTCCCTCCAGTGCGAGTATATTAACCTGATTTGATGTGATCACTTTAATGTCTCTTTAAAGGACAGATAGGATATTACTGAGAATCGTTCATTTTAGCGAGGAAAACTGAATAACATACTGAGTGTTTATGCAATATCTGTAGAATATTTTATTCCTAACTGGAGATTCACCCCTCATATTACTTTCGTGTACACAGAATATCAAAACCCAATTTGTAAGGAGAAGAAAAAAGGAGTATCTCTCCTCTGTTGATCCACATTCTTATTCTGTGATGTTCAAACAAGCAAATTCATTTAGGGGCGGAATATTCATACTCCATATTTTTAGATGGGACTTTTAAAGGCTTTTTTAGCTGAGACTTTGTTGTGTGAGCTCCTAACTGATTTTTTAAATTGTATTTTAATTGAATATTCATTGTGTTTTACTATTTTATTGACTTGTATTGTGCTGGAAATCAACTCGAGGACTTCTTTTAGCTGAAAGGCAGTCACTAAATACACTAAATTAAATATTACCTGGACCCATGTCAATCCACCTCCAGCATGGTTCTGGAACATGGGACTGGAATAAGCTGCCTTATTTCCCCTGACTGATGCTGTTCACTAGGTGAAATATATGGACTGTGGTACCTTTCTAGTTTGACTCGCTGAGATGGATATTGAAGGCACTATGTGCTAGGGATTCCAATCCTATCTGTCATACTGATATCAAAAGATGGTATTGGACAAGTAACAAAAACTTTATTTATGGAACTAACAAACTGGACAGGAAAAGAGGGAGAAGAGATAAATCTAGTTGGCTCACTAGCTGAGAGTTCTAGACTGTTCTGGATGAAAGGACTAAGAATAGCATTCAGCAGACAGACAAGGAGAACCCCTTTTAGAAAGCACTCCCTCTACTGTCCTTTCTAGTTTCAGCTTGCTGTCCCCTGCAGCATCTTCCTTCTTCTTTTTTGAACATGAGACATTGCTGTCTTCCATCACCCGGTGGGCCCTTGTGCTATGGGGTCCGTCTCGCTGTTTAACATCTACATAAAACTGGTGGCCGTGATCATCCCTATATTTGGAGTATGGTGTCATCAATATGATAACGTCACCCAACTACCATATTTTTCGCTCCACAAGACACACTTTTTTCCTCCTCAAAAGTGAGGGGAAATGTCTGTGCGTCTTATGGAGTGAATGCCGGCTGGGCGTGTGCGCGTCGGGATGGCGCGAGCCGGCGTTCCCCGCCCCGACGGCCAGCTGGGAGGCGGGCGGGGCCGCACAGAGCCGGCTGGGCGCATGCACCGGCTCGCGCAGTCCTGATGTGCACGCGCCCAGCTGGCTCTGTGCGGCCCCGCCCACCTTCCAGCTGGCCGTCGGGGCGGGGAACGCCGGCTTGCGCCGTCCCGACGCACACGCGCCCAGCCGGCATTCACTCCATAAGACAAGTTTTTAGAGGAGGAAAACAAGATTTTTTCTTGTTTTCCTCCTCTAAAAACTAGGTGCGTCTTATGGTCAGGTGCGTCCTATGGAGCG
This sequence comes from Euleptes europaea, assembly GCF_029931775.1. NCBI lineage: Eukaryota > Metazoa > Chordata > Lepidosauria > Squamata > Sphaerodactylidae > Euleptes > Euleptes europaea. The sequence continues at coordinate 28,695,065 of NC_079320.1, read as the reverse complement.
AAAAATACGGTATTTCTCTTTTATCTGACTCAGCAAAGACATTGGCAATCCAGAACAAGTACTACGAAGAGACAGTGAACTGGATGAGAGTTAATAAACTGGAGCACAGTCCTGACAAGACTGGCATCTTATTAACTCTGCTGTCAATACAGCTAACAGAGAATTATGGACAGAGTTGCACAGAGCCAGGGTGGTGTAGTGGTTAAGAGCGGTGGTTTGGAGTGGTGATTTCTGATCTGGAGAACGGGGTTTGATTCCCCACTCCTCCACATGAGCGGCAGAGGCTAATCTGGAGAACTGGATTTGTTTCCCCATTCCTACACATTAGGCCAGCGGAGTGACCTTGGGCCAGTCACACTCTCTCAGCCCCACCCGCCTCACAGGGTGTCTGTTGTGGGGAGGGGAAGGGAAGGTGATTGTAAGCCGGTTTGAGTCTCCCTTAAATGGTAGAGAAAGTTGGTATACAAAAACCAACTCTTCTTCTTATCCTAAGGGTCTAGGTTCACAACTTGGGGATGGTATAATATCTGATTTAGAGTAAAGCGCAAGTCCCCTCTGTGATTTATAATGGCTCTGCCCTGGTTCATCTGATGCATAAGCTGCAGCATTTTGTTAATAATAAGCAAGATCTGGTTACAGTTATTTGTGTTCTGATCATATCCAATTGTAGTGTGGTTTCATGTGAGACTGCCCTTAAAGACTGTTTGGAAGTTACTGGTGGTTGGTGTTAGATATGGAGAGCACATTCTGCCAGTACTATTACTATTGAAGAGGTCTTTCTCTGTGTGCTTCTATCTCCAGAAGTATGGTCAGTGACTCCTAAAGTCTTCCTCTGTGCTGGTAGTAGAAAAGAGCAAGAGTCCAGTAGCACCTTAAAGACTAACAAAAATATTTTCTGGCAGGGTATGAGCTTTCGTGAGCCACAGCTCACTTCTTCAGATACCAGAACAACTGTGCTGGTAGTTCAACTCCGGAACAAAATGATCAGTATTAACACTCTCAATCTAACCTACTGCACAGGGTTGTTGTGAGGATAAAATGGAGGAAAGCACAATGTAAGCCACTTCAGGGAGAAAGATGGGATATAAAGGAAGTAAATAAAATATAATGCAGCACTAAATATTACAAGTTTGGGAAATCTGACTTTCCTCATCTGACTTTCCTCATCATATGGATGGTTATAGACGTACAGTCTGACTTTGTGCCTTCCTTCTTCTGTCGTCTATCCTTAATCCATATGATGATCCCCCATTCCCTTCTTTATAATTTCTTTCTTTATTGAATTGTTATTTGTGTTACAAGTATTTGTTTTTGTCAGCCATGCTAACAGAAAACTCAGAATAAGAAGGCATTACAGTTGTGAAAAACATGATTTTAGAGAAATATATGAATCATGCTTAATATGTTGATTGAATAACTGTATGGCAGAAATGATTACATTATAAAATGACGTACAAGTTTTAAATTACATGTTATTTTATCATTAAACTTTGGTGAAATGTGTTTCATCTCTGGCTTCATCCCACCTGCCTTTGCGCAGAACTGTATTTTGCTGTTGCCCTTAAAAATTGGTGACTGCTGAATCTCGGCCAAGTGTTTTTCTGCCTGACTAATGACTCTCTTGCATTCAGGCAGAATAGCCTTGAACTCATCGATACCCCAAATACTGCATCCACAAGCATTGAGACATTTATTCTATTTTCTTTCTGGACCTTGAGCTGATTATCTCAATATCTCACAGGCAAATGTTCTAACAGCCTTGTCAAGATATCAATACTGAAATAAACTGCAACAAACAAATCTATTTTTTTAAATCCTCCTGAGAATCCCAGAAGAAAAGAGATGTGCACAGCATCTCCTGGCCCACAGCCAGCCAATGATGACATTGTTCAGAGTCTTATAAATCTTCCTGAAATCTCTGAATACCCATTTGAGGCTGAATTACCAATCTGATGCTCTTTACTGCCATTATTGTTTGCCCTCTACAAGGTAAAGGTAATTTAGATGAGGAAGCTGCATGCCAGAAGCTGCTAATACTGGTACTGAATGAGGGCAGTACTCAAGTAGTTGGGCCACCAAAGAACAAGAGACGAAATACTAGACGCACAAAGAGACAACCCACTTACCTACAAAGAGTCTACGATCCAACAACAAACAAAAAAACCCAGTTAGTATTGAAATAAATCCAAATATTCAGACTGAATGCTAAGATATTTCACATTTGCTTCTTGTCTTTTAAAGACAACTCTTTCTTTAACTGCAAGATCTAACATTGCTGCAATCCATATTTCAATGTGTGGCCTAGTTTTGTTTCCCCCTTTTGAAGTTATTAGTTTAGCTATTGCCAAGGCTTGTAAGATCCAGAACCTTTTAACAGGCTTCAGGAAGAAGGCATATACCCTAGTATTGGGTGAGTGCATTAAATTCCAGTAACCATTATAGTGGAAAATAAGCATGTTTATTAATTTCTACCAAGAAGGCATGATAAATTGGACATACCCATAACATATGTGTCAAATTAGGTCTTGGCTGCTTACATTTCAAATACCTGTCATGAGTCTGGTGACCCCAGTTTATAGAGTTTACTTTGTCTTGCAGTTGGAAGCAACTTACAAAAAACCCTCAGTAAAAGCCCATGCCTTAAAAAAAAAAAAAATAGAAAGAATCACCAGCAACTTAATCTATGGTTCCATAAAAGGGGCAGCAAATTAAGTGGTTTAAAACTGAAGTCTTAAACTAAAGAATGCAACAAACCATCCAACCTTGTTATTTCCATAGTGGCTGAGACATGTAGTGATGAGGCCGGAGTACAGCCATCTTGGGTTAAAGGTTGAATTAGCACAACTTCAGCACTTTCTGTATTTGCTCCTTCTGCTCTGGGAAAATATGTGCTGGCTGGCATGCTTATCTAAAATTTAGCAAGTTTAGAGAAAAACACAGAGTGCTAGGACTGAATTGGCTGAGGGGGCAATAATACACAGTACATGGAAGAAGTTACAATTAACAATCATCTGGACAATGCATGATCACTGCCCAAATATGGACATAAGGATGTGTATGTGGGGGCTTATAACAACCAAATAAGGCTAAAAGAAGATGGACTTAATAAAACACGTGATCCTTTTGTGAATGCTGAATAAAAGACCTGATAGGGTGGGTGTGCGTTGGAATTCGGGAGTTGAAACCCTGACCTCACCCTTATTCGAATAATGCAATAAATCTTCTATTCTCTATTTCTGGAGTCTAATTGGTCGCGTAAATTGGGAGTGATGCACACACCAGGCCAAGAGCGTAGCCTATTTGGACTACAGCCACGTCTAGTACATCCAAGCCATGGGGGTTACCACACTTGTATTCCCAGAGATGTATTAAGAGTTTGAAAACGTTATAAAAATACTATTCGCACTTTCTTTGGCCCCTTTAGCTGTGAAGACGTCTTCCAACCATTTACCGTATTTTTCGCTCCATAAGACGCACCTTTTTCCTCCTCAAAAGTGAGGGGAAATGTCTGTGCATCTTATGGAGCGAATATGTGTGAATCTGGCCTCCGGGGAGAAGGTCAAAGCTGCCGAGAGGCCCTGGGAGCCACAGCCGACCCCCGGCTGCGGCAGCCCAGCGCAGAGCCAGAGCACCTGGGGAGCCAGCTGGGGGGCGGGAGGCCCCTCCCAGCGCTGCCCAGCGCAGCGGGAGCTGGGCGCGGAGCCCACATGCCCCAGGAGCCGGCTTTAAAGCCGCCAGCCAGCTGGGGGTTGGGAGGCCCCTCCCAGCTGCCCAGGGCAGCGGCAGCAGGGCGTGGAGCCGGGCCGCCCCGGGAGCCGGCTGGGACGCCGCCAGCCAGCTGGGGGGCGGGAGGCCCCTCCCAGCAGCCCAGCGCAGCGGCAGCGGGGCACGGAGCGCCATCCGCATGCTCGGGAACGCCCCTTTTGTTTCCCCCACTGTGTGTGTGAGACGCAGGGAGCCAGAGGCCTGTGCTCTTGCCCCCTCCCCCCTGCAGAAGGCTGCCAGGTTGAGACCTGGCACCCAGACCACTTCATTGAGCTGAAGTGGTCTGGGTGCCTATAGTGGTCCTTTAAGCAGTATTAGGATAGTCAGCCATATGTTGTACGGTAAATTCTGTTTCTTCAGAATATTTTTGCTTTGTGCCACCAGAGTGTTTTCTGATTGAAGACCATGGTCAGCACTCAGTAAACATTGGAGATACTGGTACATTACTGACAGTTCCTTCATTACTGTATTTTCTTGCAGAAAACCTCCCCCATTCTACATACAAGGATGATAAAGCAGACTAGCATATAAGATTCCTTTTAAACTAGAGGTAGTAAAATATGCTAAGGAGCATGGAAACGAGCAGCAGAGAGACATTTTGGGCCACCTCCAAGTGAAAAAATAATAAGAGAGTGGAGGAAACAGGAGGATCAGCTGCAAAAAGGAGATAAAAGTAAGCACACTTTTCGTGGAAATGCTGCAAAGTGGCCACAGTTAGACGTGGCCATGAAAGAATGGATCACACATCACCGGAATAATGGCTTCTCAGCCTCTACAAAAATGATAACATATGAAGCCAAACGCATTGCTGTAGAGAAAGGCATTCACGATTTTACTGGATCACCATCATGGTGCTACAGATTTATGAGGCGATGTGGCCTTGCTATGCGCACCAAAACCAGAATTGCGCAAAAAATGCCAAAAGAATATGAATCTAAGATTCTGTCTTTTCATAAATTTGTAATTGATGCTAGGAAGAAATATGGGTTTGAAATTGGCCAGATTGGGAATATGGATGAAGTCCCGCTAACCTTTGATGTGCCATCTAATAGGACTGTTGATCTGAAAGGTGCCAAAACTATCACCATGAAAACCTCTGGACATGAGAAAACCCATTACATGGTTGTGTTGTCTTGCTGTGCAGATGGCACCAAATTGCCACCCATGCTAATTTTCAAAAGGAAAACATTTCCAAAAGAAGTGATTCCAAGAGGAGTTGTTGTACATATTCATGAGAAAGGATGGACGGACGAAAATGTAATGAGAGTATGGGTTGAAAAAGTATGGTCCAAGCCTGGAGGGCTTCTGAAAAAACCTGCCTTATTAGTACTAGACCAGTTTAGGGCACATATTAGCGAAGCTACAAAAAAGTGCTTTAGAGAAGTGAAGACTCATCTAGCTGTAATTCCTGGAGGTCTTACCAGCCAGTTGCAACCTCTCGACGTTTCCATCAACAAACCATTTAAGGTCTTTATGCGAGAAGAGTGGAACAAATGGATGGCTGCTGGTAATCATGATCTGACACCTACTGGACGAATGAAGAGGGCCACTATCACTCAAGTTTGTGAATGGGTGAAAACATCATGGCATTCGGTGAAGGAGGAAATCGTTGTCCAGTCATTCAAAAAATGTAGCATTAGCAATGCTTTGGATAGTAACGAAGATTATATCTTATATGAAGATAGCGACGAAAGTGATGTCAGTGATTGTAAGCAACTGAGCTTCCTAAATTCTGACTCTAGCGATGATGAGTTCTTGGAGTTCACAGAAGACTAGAAGAGTACTCGAACCTTAAAGTCTCTCTTCATTTGTTAATGACAGTGATGATGGTTCTTAATGCCACTATTGACTGCTGTTCACTTTACATGGTTGAAATATTATTCCAATATAAAAGGTAAAGGTCCCCTGTGCAAGCACTGGGTCATTTCTGACCCATGGGGAGACGTCACATCACGACGTTTTCTAGGCAGACTTTTGTTTTGCGGGGTGGTTTGCCAGTGCCTTCCCCGGTCATCTCCCCTTTACCCCCAGCAAGCTGGGTACTCATTTGACCGACCTCGGAAGGATGGAAGGCTGAGTCAACCTTGAGCCGGCTACCTGAAACCAACTTCCGTCGGGATCGAACTCAGGTCGTGAGCAGAGCTTTTGACTGCAGTACTGCAGCTTAACACTCTGTGCCACGGGGCTCCATTATTCTAATATACTGGTAGCTTATTAAATAGTTTAGTACACCATTTGATTCAGAATATATTTTTTCTTGTTTTCCTCCTCTAAAAACTAGGTGTGTCTTATGGTCAGGTGCGTCTTATGGAGCAAAAAATACGGTATAAGCCATTGTATCCAAAAACCCTTTTAAAGCGATGTTTTTTATAACATTTTCAAACTCTTAATACATCACTGGGAATGCAAAGTGCGGTAACCCCCCATGTTGCAGGACCAAAAGACTCCAGCAAACCAGGCTGCCATAACACCAAGCATTCATTTACAAGCATTCTTACTAATCATATGCTCTTGCTTGTAACTGACATGTTCCATTTAAGAGATTACAGGGTGAAGAAGGATAAGTGCAGAGATGTGTGTCATGTCTAAACAGCACCAGTGAGGTTATGCGCTATGACAGATTTTATAAGCTCTGATGGCCCATGTATTCACAAATTCCCCTTGAGCTGTATTTTGGCTTGGCTACTCCCATTGGAAGCTGATGAATGGCCAATCAGTGCCACAGATCATCTTGACCACTTGCATGGCCAGCTGACAACCACCTGCAGCCTCTCCCAATCTGCGTGCCGGGCCAGGGACAATAACATGGTGCAACGTTGCCAAGAGTTTTTCTGCAGAAGAGAGCTTTTGGGTTTACAGAAGAGCTGCCATTGTATACAGACGGAGGTTGTGTGACTGTAGCACTGAGCATATTTCTTCCCTGCATGTGCTCGACATGTGAAATATAGACATATACAGATGATCCCAAATTTCTAGCGTTAGCTCCTAGGAAAAGGAGAATGGGCTAATCAATTTGAAGTGCTGGCCTTCTGCTGCAACAATCCATGTAACAGCTTAAAACCTTCTTCAGAGGCTCTCTGGCATTTGTCTCTTTTCCCACACTGGCTCACCAAACCATGAAATTTCCTCATCAAGGAGACTTGGATTTTTCAGGGAAATTAGGTCTGTCGGAAATCTGATGGCACCCAGAGGCTTGTGGTGAAAGTTCAAAACAACAGATTCTATTAACAGAAAGGCAGGATGAGGGTTTAGGCAGGTAAACTTGGATTTCAGAAAGGTATTAGGATATTTTCAAAAACAAACAGAGAGTAGGCATTTCACAATATTTACACAAGAGAGGTTTGGTTCTTCTAGATGGTATGGCTAAATTCACGTCAGGATGCTAGATCTTTGCTTTCACTGGGAGGCTTGTTTTAGTTTGTCAGTTTCTTGTTTAGATTTCACTTGAGTTTACTTTAAAATACATTCAGTTTCTGGAGTAAGGAACTACACAACACTCTTCACCAGTTTAACATCTAAACTGGACTGGGATTACTCAGGACTCTAGAGACTAATTCTTCTCAACCTTACTTAGGGATCACTCAATACACCCGAGATGACTTCCCTCTCCCTTTGTCCTCAGAGCTAATTCCCAAGGTCAAAACCCAGACACACTCTATTCTCTCAGAGTTAATGTCATTATGACCCAGTTGCTGATTCTGTATCAATCAAACAACTTAAAATTGTGTCCCGTTATGTTTCACTCCTGAGGACTAATCCTCACACAGAACACACCTGCCACTAGTGTGGTGTAGTGGTTAAGAACGGTGGTGTGGAGCAGTGGCCTCTGATCTGGAGGACCGGGTTTGATTCCCCACTCCTCCACGTGAGCAGCGGATGCTAATCTGGTGAACTGGGTTGGTTTCCCCACTCCTACACATGAAGCCAGCTGGGTGACCTTGGGCTAGTCACAGCTCTCTCCGCCCCACCTATCTCACAGGGTGTCTGTTGTGGGGAGGGGAAGGTGATTGTACACCGGCTTGATTCTTCCTTAAGAGGTAGAGAAAATTGGCATATAAAAACCAACTCTTCTTCTTCTTCCTCCTCCTCTGTCCGTCCTGAACTCTGGAGCTGAACTGCCCTCTCACTGACTGAGAGCTGAATACAACACTTTCACTAACCACTCCCAGGACTCCCTTTAGCTGTGAATCAAATGCCTCCAAGGCAAGAACAGACTCCTGGATTTTTGCATTCTTCACAGTCCCCTTCCTGCTAGTGTGCTACCACCAAGTCAAGGCAGTTCTTTTGAGACGTCAGATTGTTTTATTTTGCAATACACTGCTACTGGTGTTGCTGTTGCTGCTGCTGCTATTGGCTTCCAGTCTCGATCAGCACTGCAAGGTTTCCTACTTTCATTTATTACTTGTCAGGTTTGTACGTGTTTTTGTTCATTTCCTTGGAAAGACTTGTTTCAAAAGGAGGGGGGGAATAGAAATATTAAAAACCAAAAGCAAACAGAGGCAGAGTCACTGAGTAAACCACACACAGAGGAGGCAATAAATGGTGGGGAGGGAGGAGAGCAAGCAGCGGTATGAGGACAGATCCAAACTCAGCAGCATAGCTAAAGGCAGTGAAACAAAGCTGGGAATAGGCTGAGAAACCCGAAGGAACAATGACAATCCATGGAAAGGAGCCAAGATGAACTGGGACTGTGCATTATGAGCAGGGGAGAGGTGGGCAGGCAAAGGAGTGAAATAAGGTCACATAGGACTGCTAGGCCTGGAGTTGATTTCCTGACAAGAAATTCAGACAGCTGTGGTTTCTGCTGTAACTGGAGCATTGTGATCTGGCAGCCATAAGAGGGAAATGAAGGCCAAGAAACAACAGGCAAGGGGGGGTGCCTTAGGTTGTCAACTCCAGTTTGGGAAATTCCTGGAGATTAGGGGCAGAGCATGAGGAGGGCACAAGTTGGGGAGGAGAGGGAGCTCAGCAGGGCTGGAATACCAGAGTCTGCCATCTGAAGGGGAATTTTACTTTAGGTTCCAACGAGGGGTTTCATATGACGCAAACAAAACAGCCGTTAAAGTAATCCTTTATTAAAAGCTCGAGCTGAGAAGTTCACCTAGGCCTTTAATGCATGGCTGTTTCTCTCGCAGTCATCCCTCCAATGACTTTTGGCCTTTGATTATGAATGCCATTTCCAACTGTCAGAGGTTACCTCGCCCCCCCCTGCATTTCCCCACGTTTTGCCCACGTTTTATCTCTAATTTGAACATGCAGGCAAAATGCAGGGAAATGCAGGGGGAGAGCGAGGTGACCTCTGATGGTAGGAAATGGCATGGATAATCAAAACAGACTCAAACTCATCCGAGGGGTGACCACGAGGGAAAAGCCAAACATAAAAGGCCCTAGTCTAAGTTGCAACTTGAAGACAAGGGAAGTTCTGCTAAGTTCATTATGTATAGAACTTTTATAGTCTTAATGACATCAAGAAAAAATATATAATCCAATTAAACATAAGCAAGCATTGACATATGCATGCAGCTTAGAAATTGTATCTAGCCTATAAAAGCTGCAGGGAGCATCAGTCAAATTTCTACTCTGTACCCCCTTACCAGCACTCAAGGACGGACGCCTCATTTTCTTTGACAATTAGCCTTTTTAGGAAAGCAAAGCCAGCAGAAACACTTGTCAGGGTACAGAGGTTCATTTTTGGCCAGAGAGGAATCCTGCAGAAAATAAAGATGGCTTCCTTTATGCGAACTTAAAATTCACTCACCCTTCCAAAGGTGCCATTTTCTCCAGGGAGACTAATTTATGTAGTCTGCTCAATTGTAATTTCAGAAGATCTCCATCTGGAGGTTGGCAGAGGGCCCCCAGAAATTTACATATTGATTTAAACTAACCAATTCTTTGTCATACAATCTATTTCGAAAGACTTCCAGTCTTGCACTATTCAATCTCAAAATACAGGTGGGGATCCACCAGAGCCTTTTCCCAGACAGAAGGGTTTCCACCTGCTGAGAGCAGCTTTCTCGTCTTGCTTCTTGTGCCACACTGGGGGCAGTATTTCAGGAGACATTTGGGGCTGGAGTACACTCTTCATCTGTCCATGTAAATTACCTTGCGTATCTGAGCCTCTAAATTTCACTTCAGGTACCTCTTCGATACCTATTTCATCACAAGGACAGACCCCTCAAAATGGATCTTGCTGGACTGAAAATATTCCTGAAACGGCAAGGAACCAATAATTTTACTATGTAAAGGGTAACCTTTGAAATGTGGTGTTGGAGGACAGTGTTATGGATACCGTGGACTGCCAAAAAAAACCAAAAACAAATCAGTGGGTTATAGATCAAATCAATCCCGAACTGACCCTAGAAGCTAAAATGACTAAACTGAGGCTATCATATTTTGGTCACATCATGAGACGACAAGAGTCACTGGAAAAGACAGTCATGCTAGGAAAAGTTGAGGGCAGGAGGAAAAGAGGAAGACCCAACAAGAGATGGACTGACTCAATAAAGGAAGCCACAGCCCTCAATTTGCAAGATCTGAGCAAGGTTGTCAAAGATAGGACATTTGGGAGGACTTTCATTCAAAGGGTCGCCATGAGTGGGAAGTGACTTGACGGCACTTAACACACAACACAAAGGGTAACCAGTTGCAGCTGCCTGGAAAAGTTATAAGCAACCAAAAATGTATGCTTTTTAATTTTAATTGGTTTCACCATTAACCCACATTTATAGAAAGATATGGGCACTTATTGCTGCAGAAATAATAGCTATCAGCCTAATGGTATGCCATATCCCAATTCCTGCTTTGTATATAAATCATTTTATATAGACTTTTATTAGAATGTGAGGAAATGTCTCGTTTCAGCCAAAAAGTATCATTAAGGAGCCAATGATGACTGGACTCATAACCTGATAATTGAATTCATTTATATTTTTTTTGTCATCCTTTAAGAAAGTATTTAAAAACGATTTTAAATAAAAAAGAGTCATTTTTTCTATGTTTTTCTGCAAGACAAATATCCACCATTCGAAAGGCTAACTGTATAGTCCCTTGTTTGTTTACAAGTGAAACAGTTTCTGAAAAGGAAAGTCATTGCAAATATATATTGGATACAGCTTTCTTCCATATCAGAAAGTTGTAAGGAACAATAAAACAAATGTTTCATCTTATTGAAACGAATTAGACAGATTCATGGAGGACTGGTCCATCAATAGCACCCAGCCATGGTGACTAAAGGGAACTTCTGCATACAGAGGTGGGTAATCTTCTGAATACCAGTGCTAAGAGGCAACATCAGGGGAAGGAGAGGTGGTGGCAGCTTTTCTGGGAAAATGGTGCAAGAGAGTTAGCTCCTCTTCTCCCATGCCCATGGTTAAAACAACCCTTGGGGAAACAATTATGGAACTACATGTAATTCCACCTTCTTCTAACCATAGTTAACATGTGTCTTAGCTGCAGCATGTCAGACTACGGGGGGGGGGGGAGGTTGAGCTCTTTTCAGGCACTGCATTTCAGGTGCCCATTTCTCACATTCTGCGAGGGCTTGGTATGCATTACCCTTTCATTAGAAACCACTTCTATTTTGTCTGAAATGGGAAATACATATATTTTCCAGACTTGATAAGTGCTACCTGAACCCGGATTTTCTAGGGAACATGGTTGCGTGTGCATGTACAGTGCAGTCAAGTCATGGATGACTTATGGCAACCCCGTAGGGTTTTCAAGGCAAGAGGCATTCAGAGGTGGTTTGCCATTGCCTGCCTCTGTGTAGCAACCCTGGAATTCCTCGGTAGTCTCCCATCGAAATACTGACCAGGGCTGACCCTGCTTAGTTTCTGAGATGTGATGAAATTGGGCTAGCCTGGGCCATCCAGGTCAGGTCAGGTGTACTGAATGCAAAATATGCACAAAACCCCTTTCAGACAACATGGTGATCATATGTACTGTGACAACTACAGTATGTGAGACAGGAATGCTAGAAATATGATGCCTGAAATGGCCCATAATCACAAAATGATCCTCCACACAAAACACTCCCCTCCACAGAAATCAAGAAGAAAGCTAGGCTGGAAACCTGGATTCTGAGTGGGGATATGGAAGGGGGGGGGGTATGAAGTAACATTCAGTCATACAGTCCCCATCTGGAGTCTAACATGGTACAGCCCAGACCATCTCAGCAAGAACGAAGCCTCAGGATAGATCTGCAACCCGCCAAGTGAGGAGAAAAGGAGGGACTTCACTTATTTAAAAATCTGAATCAAGAAGGCTAGTCTGTAATTATGTTGTGAAACTCCACAACGAACACTATTCATTTATTAGTTTAGAAAATAGCTATGCTACCTCTCCAGTCCTGCTTGAGGTGGTTCACACCAATAAAACAAAAACAAGCAGACACGAAAACAATAAAAACAAACTACGCCAATAAAAACATATCAATAAAAATGCCTATGAAAACAATCCAGGGGTAACATCACATAAAATGGAGTAGTCTAAACTGTACTGACCAAACAATCCTCAGAGTTCAGGCCTTGAGGATGGTCTCTCAACCACCTCTTTCAAAGATGCTGGAATGACGCTCTCCTTATAACTTCCTCTTAGCACTTAGCGCACCAACAAGTGTGGATCTTTTACAAGGCCGCTGCTTGTGAAACTATCCTAATTGCCTGGCGTGAAAAACCGTCAGCCTCTAACAGTTTGGTACCTCAAGGGCTAACAGATATATTGCAGGGCAAGCTTTCTTGGACTACAGCAAATGCAATGAAATTCAAGAGGTATAATAAACGACATTTCTCAGTACAACAAATATATGCACATTTACCTGCCCACTGCTGACATACTTTATGCATATATCCTGCCTTTCCTTGTGACTTAAGGCGAATTACAAATTACAATTAAGCTACAATTAAAACCAACAGAATAAATCTCAAGATAGCCACGTCCCTCCCAAAGATCTTTCAGAACCAGACACTACACAAGTATTATTTTCATCCATTGTAGTCACATGGAATGTAAGTACTGACAGCAAAAGAACTGAGGGGGACCCGGGGGAGGGCGGGGTATAAATGTTTGCCGTGAAGTCACAGCTGATTTATGGTCAACCCCCGTAGGGTTTTCAAGACAAGAGACATTCAGAGGTGGTTTGCCATTACCTGCTTCCCCATCACACCCTGGTATTCCTTTTAGGGTTGCCAGGTCCCTCTCCGCCACCGGCAGGAGGTTTTTGGGGTGGAGCCTGAGGAGACTTCAATGCCATAGAGTCCAATTGCCAAGGCGCCATTTTCTCCAGGTGAACTGATTTCTATTAGCTGGAGATCAGTTGTAATAGCAGGAGATCTCCAGTTAGTACCTGGAGGTTGGCAACCCTAATTCCTTGGAGGTCTCCATCCAAATTCTTGCCAGTGTCGAGGCTGAGAGTGTGACTGGCCCAAGGTCACCCAGCAGTTTCCCATGGTGCAAGGATTTGAATCTGCCTTGACAGTATCACTGTCAGTGGGACCCATGTGCAGTATACAGCCAGGCTTAAACCCAAACTCAAGCTGCAGTTCTACGGCCATGTATGTGGTAATGAACCCGAATGATTGCAGCGGGGGGGGGGGGGGGAGAAATGCATAGGATCATAGGATTATAACAGTAAACTACTTTTCAGGTCATCTATGATAAAGCCATAGCTAAATATAAACCACTTAGCTCTTAGCGTGCTGTTGGTTTTTCTGACAGCTGACAGACTATATTTCCATAAGGCAAACCCATCATGCAGAGAGAGCACCGTGCATTTATTATTCAAATAGGATTACCTAGGCATGGAGTGGGATGTGCATATTTAAATGAATGGAGCACTTTCCCGAGAACACTCCAGCCACAACACCTAATCCCAGTTGCCCCAGGGGAAGCATCACCCCCACCCCTCCTTCGTAAAAAGGCCCAGCCGTCTCGCGAGAGCGTGGGAAAGGCATCCTCTTCTCTCTCCCCCCACCCCGCATTCCAGCAGCGTGGAACGCACGAGGCAGCGTGTCGATTATGACGCCACCGAATGGAACGCGGGGGCAATCGCCCAGGGGGCGGGGCCTCTGCGTGGGAGTGTTAGCGGATTCCTAAACCTTCCCTTTGGGGCGGCAGGGGCGAAAAGAGGGGAGTTGAAAGCGTTTTGAAGGGTGGCACGTGTGGCCATTGATGCACGGGAGGTTTTGCCCCTCTCTCGGTGCACCTTTTCCCCATCTGAATGCTCAAAACTCTGCATGGGGGGGCTTATTGTTGAGTTTGGGGAACGTGGCTGGAGAAAATGCGCATCTAGAGAGGGGCAAATCCAAGGCAAAACCTTCCCTGTATAAACGGCCTTAAAGAGCTGGAGTGGGGCGCTTAGTTTGGCGGAAAGCGAATGTGTGTGTGCGGCCCAAGGAAACGGCAACGTGCCTTTCTCAGCATCCGCTTTGGAGCCCACCTCGTGGCTTCAGACGATCCCCACGGGACGACCCACTCAGTGTTCACGCGTCCCCTCTCCCCTGCAAACCAAACGGGCTGGGCTGGGGGATTCTCAGCCTTCCTTCTGCGGCTGGGCCGTTCGGGGGCAGGGACGACCAAGCAGCTCGGCTGGGATGCGCTAAAACGCACGACAAGCCAGCCCATTGGAAGCAATGGGAGAGGATGCCCAGCCCATTGAAGATAATGGGAGCCCGGACCGTCCGTTGGCTTGCATGGGCTCCATTGAAACACATTATATATAGGAAAGGGCAAGAGTCCAGTAGCACCTTAAAGACTAACAAAAATATTTTCTGTTAGGGTAGGAGCTTTCTTGAGCCACAGCTCACTTCTTCAGAACATCTGAAGAAGTGAGCTGTGGCTCACGAAAGCTCCTACCCTACCAGAAAATGCCCTACCAGAACATCTGAAGAAGTGAGCTGTGGCTCACGAAAGCTCATACCCTACCAGAAAATGCCCTACCAGAACATCTGAAGAAGTGAGCTGTGGCTCACAAAAGCTCATACCCTGCCAGAAAATGCTCTACCAGAACATCTGAAGAAGTGAGCTGTGGCTCACGAAAGCTCATACCCTGCCAGAAAATGCCCTACCAGAACATCTGAAGAAGTGAGCTGTGGCTCACAAAAGCTCATACCCTACCAGAAAATGCCCTACCAGAACATCTGAAGAAGTGAGCTGTGGCTCATGAAAGCTCATACCCTGCCAAAAAATGCCCTACCAGAACATCTGAAGAAGTGAGCTGTGGCTCACGAAAGCTCACACCCTGCAAGAAAATATTTTTGTTAGTTTTTAAGGTGCTCCTGGACTCTTGCCCTTTTCTACTACTGCAGACAGACGAACACGGCTGCCCACTGTACATTATATGTAGCACATCCCAGCTGGGCTTTGGCCGGCCAGGCAAAAAAAACCACCCGCCCGGCTGTCGCTAGAGGGAGGTGTGGGACAGACAGACGGCGGCCGGAGGAAGAGACGGCCGGGAAGAGGAGCCTGCCCCGCCGCTCCGCTTCCCCGAGCAAATCGGAGCCCAGCTGCAAGCGGGGGAAGGCGGCGGCGGCGGCGCCGTTCCCTGCAGCGCCTCCGCCGACCCTCGGCGTCCCCGGGGAAGGGGTGGCAGCCGTCGAGCAAGGAGGAGGGTGGCGGCGGAGGGGGGGGATCTGGGAAGGGGAATCCCGCCCCGTCCTCGCCACTCCGGCGTCCCCCCAGCCCCGCTCTCGTCCTTCTGCCCTCCTCGGCTGGGCTGGGGTTTCCCCTCGGGGGACGACCCCTGCTCGCCAGAAGGGGGACGGCGACGATCGGAGGGGAGGACCCGCCTGTCCCACCCCCGGCCAAGCCAGCCGGGGAAGCGCAAGGCAGCCTGGCAGGGACGCGCCCGGAGGAGGAGAAGCGCCTCTGCCCTCCCATCTCGCCGCCTTCCCGCCCCCCGCCTTCCCCCTTCCCCTTCCCTCCCCCGCTGCTCCTCCTTCCCTTCCTGCGAGGCGCCAGCAAGCAGCAGCACCGCGCCGGGCTCGACCATGGCTTCGACCACCACCTGCACCCGCTTCACCGACGAGTATCAGCTCTTCGAGGAGCTGGGCAAGTGAGTGGCCCCCGGGGAGGGCGGGGGGCGGACGGACGGACGGACGGGGGTGGGTGGGGAGAGGTGGCTTTGACAGATGGGCGCTGGGAGCGGATCTCTTGCCCTAGGTGAGACCTTGGCGGCGGGCATCGCTAAGCGGCTTGCCCCCTGCAGCTTCCGACGTGGAGAGGGCTTGAACTGGGGAAAGGGTCAGCTGTCTGCTCAGATCTAGGGGGAGGGGAAGTGATGCGTGATGGATAGCGAAGGGGGCACCGCTGGCTCTCTCCACCCCGCCCTCCAACACCCCCACCACCCCCCTCCCGGTTTGGCGTGTCACTCCCCTTGAAGCCTTATGCAATTCGGGGCCACGTTTATTGAAGCAGGAAGTTGGGCTTGTGTGTATGCACACGCACATGCACACATATTCAGATACGTGCTGGTGTAGTATCAATGCTACCCACGGTGATCCGCATACAAATGCACATATGCATATATAGGTATAAACATCTTGCACTTTTCCACCGGGAGGAAGGGTGACCTGAAGACCAGCTCCCCAGCCCCTTCCCTCCCCCCCATGATGTTGTTTATGAAGAATTGCCCTGGCGCTCCTGATCTTGCCAGTATCAACCTTACTGTCTGAATCAAAGGGGCATGGGCAAAGGTGTTCTCCACCATTCCGGCCCCTGCCCGGCGGAGGGGCCAAGGAAGGGAAGGGAACCGAACATGACGCCGTGTGCCCCTGGGCAGCGTGGGTGGCTTACATTTTAATGTGGCCCAGTAAATCAGCAGCCCGAGATCTGCCAGTGGTGAGACGGGCAGCTGTAACTCAAGGCTTCCGAAATATAATGTGCTTATTGTTATGTGCCTGGTGTGCGTTGACTGGCTTGGCTCAAGATATCCCTTTTATTTGCTTCTCCTCCTCCCTCCCCCCCCCCATATTGAAAAAAAAATGCTGTGAATTCAGGACTGGGTAATTTTGTTACATAATTGACTCGAAAACGCTTGACCGGATGGCAAGAGTAGTATTAACATGGGGAACATGTTGCAAAGAGCAGTCTAATTCTAGTGCTCTTTTCTGTAGAGGAACAGCAAATGAATGCGTTGGCTCAGAACCTGTGTCTATTAAGATTTATTGCATCCTTGGCACTCCAGTGAAACTCAAGTGTTTATGCCTAAATAAACATCAAGTGGCATGCTTACAGGGCAAGAGGAGGGGGCTTCACCCCAGAATCTTTTCTCTTTCTGTGTAAATTCCATCACAAATAATATGTATTCACACAGCATCCTTTCTCTCTGAGCCAGAGAACTCTGTGGCCATTTATGCATGCAGGGTTTTGCCTTGGATTCGCCGCTCTCTAGATGCACATTTTCCCCATCCAAATTCTCAAAATTCAACAATAAGCCCCCATGCAGAGTTTTAAGAATTTGGAGGGGGGAAATGTGCATCTAGAGAGTGGCAAATCCAATGCAAAACCTCCCATGCATCAATGGCCTGTGTGTGTGGAAATGGACACAAATTCTGCACATTAAAGCTGTCACTTATAATTAGAGGTGCATTTTGGTAGTCTGCTTAATGATGTGGCTTATGCTCACATTTTTAAAGAACCATTTACTGTTACAGTCCATCACGGTAAGGCTGATGGCCATGTCGTGCTTCTCCTGCCTCCTGAATTGATCCTTCTCAGATTGGTTGATGCATTCGAAATTACGAGACCATTTTTGTAGGCACAGAGCCCACTAGAAACTGACGTGTCTCTGTTTATTGGCTTACAGGGGGGCGTTCTCAGTGGTGCGAAGATGCCTGAAAATCACTACGGGACAAGAATACGCTGCCAAAATTATCAACACTAAAAAGCTGTCAGCGAGGGGTGGGTATTCTTCAGCTAATCTGGAATACATTTTAGCAGTTTTAAGTGAATTCTCATGTTCAAGCCTGTTGGCTAGATGGATGCAAAATAAACCTTGCTTTGTGTTACTCTGTGTGTTGTCAGGCTGTATTTCCCTTCCATCTTTTTATATGAAAGTGGTTAGGTTGCTTGTAATACTAGTTAGAGGTTCTGCTTATTGCATTATTTAGACTTCACATCCTGTGTTGCTTAGTTAATAGCTTGCTGTACTGTTTTGTTAAAAAAAAATACAAATATTTGAGAACTGAAAATAAATGCCAGATGGTTGAGTGTGTGTGTGTGTTAGTAGACCACATTTTTTCATATAGTCTTATGATATTGGCTAGATTGCCTACAGTGTTAGGTAGATATACTATTTTGATTTGTAGTGTAGGCTTGAAATGAACCCTGTTATTGTGAGGAAATAAGTTGGGGTGTGTGTGTTTTGCTGTAGCTTTTATAAGAGAAAAGTAGGTCAAATCTTAATTGAATCACTCCTGTTGTATTTACACATGAATTTAATTCACTGTGGCATATTTAACAAGGAAAAAAAACCCTTGAGAGAGAAATGACCTGTTTCCCTAACTCTTAACGTTTTGGTTGAAAACAGTCAGCGGATAGAATTTTATGAGCCAAGTGGCCATGTTTAAAACAATTATTTTCGCATCTCCTATGGTTATACATTACATTGTCGAAGGCTTTCACGGTCAGAGTTCATTGGTTCTTGTAGGTTATCCGGGCTGTGTAACCGTGGTCTTGGAATTTCCAAGACCACGGTTACACAGCCCGGATAACCTACACGTTATACATTACCTTTGACTATTTATTTCTCAGTGATTGTGTGTGCATAGTTGTTCTGTGCTGAATGTGTTTTGAAGGGCTCAGTTTGTTTCTCCTGAGGGAGCTCCCTAGATATGAATGGGGTTGTGCGAGAGTAGGCGTTCATCTTGTTTCAGTGTTGCGTGTGTCAGAGAAACTCCCAGCAGATTACATCCTATATGTATACATTTTGTCTAATGAAAGTAGGTCTCTTGGTGATATATTCTTGGTAAATCCACACTGAAGTGCTTGTATGAGGATGCTGAGGATTTAAGGATTATTCTCTGTTAACATCTGTACTTTCATGTTAATTTCTGGCCTTTTCGTGAGCACGGGAATGAATGGAACTGTTTGTTCATCTGAAAACCTTTTATGTATGTTTTGGTTTTGCTTTTTAAATAGCAGCAGCGACTAGAGGTGAGCATTTGCTGGCTTGAATTTGTATATTTTATGAGCCAGCTTTATGACAATGTTATCTCAGTACCTTTAACCTGTCAAGCAGCTGTGTGTGGAGAGCAGGGTTCTCATGCTGCGCTCTGCACACGGATCTTACTTGGGAGTGGATGCCACTGGATTACATAGAATTTCTATCCCGATTCCATTTGTGTGTACTCAAAAATAATTCCACTGTGTTCAGGTTGCATTTCCAAGCATGTGTGCATAACCTTTTGGCCTTATCCTCGCTTTTGTGTTAGTATGTTTTTTGGAGGATTGAGATGGGCTTTGGGACAATGTTTTCAGCCTCTGTCATTTTGAATTGTGTATGGTTATGGTATGTGTGTGCTTGTTTTCATCTATTAGTTGAAGTGATACAATGCATCTTAACTTTAGCTGCTCACTGAATTTGCGTTTAAGGTATGATGTTAATCCCCAGTAGATACACATGTTAAGCCAAACACTTCTATGTATGCAGCTATAACTGAGGTGTAGAATGCTACTTGTATTCTATATTCAGTAATTATTACATCAAGACAGTAAGGATTTTGCAGAACACTTTGGAGGCTGCTTAAGCACTTGGAACAAATCACTGTTGCTCTATTGGTTGCACACGTAAACATTTATTTCCTTCATTATACTCCACTTTTCTCATCAATGGGGACCCAAACTGACTGACAGTGTCTCCCATTTTACCCTCACGACCACCCTATAAGGTAGGTTAGGCTGAGAGAATGGGACTGGCCCAAGGACACCCAGCAAGCTTTGATGGCAGCATGGGGATTCAAACCTGGATCTCCTGATCTTAGCCAGACATTCTAACCATTATTATACCACACTGGCCCTGTGAGCTACATAGGCCAGTCTGATGAACAGTTCTGTGAAACTCAAAAGTATACATATGCCATTAGGAAAGAATGTAAATACATGTTAATTTTTATGTATTCTATATATTTATAATTTAAATCAGAATTGTTAACTTATTACTGGATTTAATCTAATGCCTGAGGCAGTTCTCCCCCCACCTCCTTAGTAACATTAAACAAAGAGATGTTTCTTCGGCAGCTCCAATAATTTGGGTTTAGGTGTTTTGTTAATCCACAGTATGTACACACATCAATGCAAATACTTTTTTAAAACAATGTTATTCTTTTTGAGATAGGGTGAGCAGACCTGTACCCAGTAATTGAAAGGCTGCTGCTTTATCGAACTATACAGAAGGCTTTAAGGTACAGGTCATTTTAACTCCCCCCCCCCCCCCGGGTTGCTTAAAATTAATAAATGTGTCCCTTTTGCTCTCTACAATGACCCCAATATCCTGGTTAGTCATTGCCATTTCAGGTCCCATCAATGTAAATGCAAAGTTATACTTTTTTTTTTTTGCCTTACCATGCATCATTTTACACATTCTGAACTTTATTTCCCTGCTTCCCACCACTGTATGGCACTTAGTTAAAGGGTTTGATTGTGAAGACAAAACGACAACTACAACCAAACAACTATAGTGTTGCTAACCGCTAGTGATGCACTTTTTGTAACCTGCACCAGAGGGATAGAAGTGGAACAGGGAAGGTCAGTGGGTGGAGAGAAGAAAAAAATGGAGATTCAATAAAATTTGATACCATTGATACAATGACCAGTGAAGGTGGAAAAGTACATTTCAGGGTGTTGGCAGCTGGAGAAAAGAAATGAGGCAGATTGTGATAATACATGTTTGGTTCAGACGCTTGTCCTTTTAGTGACACATTTGAGAGCTGTTTATTTTAATCTCTTGCATGCCCCCTCCAAAGGAGGTATGAGACTTAAAACCATATGCATTGAACACAATGTTTTTGGCACAGAAAATAGTCTGTGCCGTCTCCTGAAAATTTGCTCATCTGGGTCCATCCCAATGTGGATGGGAGTGCTTGAATGAAAGCTGAGAAATAACTAAACCACCCTGCCAGGCATGAACGTGCTCCTCTGTGTCCTTTGTGGTTATGATATCCTCAAATGGAAGGGACAGCTCCACGCAATGAAGCGAGGAGGCCGGAACGTTCTGTTTGGGTTGCTTGATCAGCGGTGGCTCATTCATACAGAGAAGTCGTTGCGGGGTCTCGAAGTCATCAAGCAATAAATATGCATGGGTGAACAAGTCTTAAAACACTGTGAATTGTTAACTATTGCGAGTGTGTGCGCGCACATGCACCCAGGCTTGCACGCTTGCTTGCAAAAAAAAAAGTGCTACTTCAGTCTGGAAAAAAGTCTGTTTCAGCATCATTTTAAATCTGATTATTTAATTGACACAACAATGTGGCTTTTTCTTTTCTTTTTTGGAACACAGTGTATATCAGTAAAAGCTTCTTGGTCTTGTTTGGGTGTTTTCAGTGATTCTACACCCGCGTTTTGTTTAGAGTTCCCCCCCCCCATAGGCAAGGCATTTTAAGAAGGGAAGGGAATATAATTTGTAACTTGTTTCTTGGCATCCTGAGGGCATACTTTTCTGTGTCTCCAGATGGCTAGAGGCTACTGGAGGAAACACAAGGGTAAATCAAGGTGCGCTGGCTCTGTTCTTCCATCAGTATTCTGTCTTACTTGTAGATTTCAGATGTTGTTTCGTGATCTCAGTAACACCTAGGCGTTTACAATTTTGTACACTTGCTCAAACACTTGCGTGCATGTCTCTGACAGTGTACACTGTTGCTGAGCGTACAAGCTGTCGCTCTACATCTGTATTCGTCCTTTGAAGATTTATTTCCAATTGTTGCTAAATAATAAAGTATGTTCCCAGAAGATTCCTAATGCTGTTTAATTCATAATGTCCTGACGACATGAGAACATTCTGCCAGGGAAGCTAGCTGGGTTACTGTGGTCCAGTCACTCTCTCTCTCTTGGACTAAAGCACTTCACAGAGTTGTCATGAGGAGAAAATGGGGGAGAGAACCGTGTACGTTGCTCTGAGCTCCTTGGAGAACGGGCAGGATAAAAATGTGTCAAGTAAATAAATGAGAGATAGCTTTGTAAAAAAAAAAAGGGGCGTCTCCCAAAAATTCAGACTGGAATAACGTTGTTAGCCTTTAAGGTGCCACTGGACTTTTGTTTGACTTGTCTAAAAACAGCCTCTTGAATAAATCAAGAAGGCATATGGATAAGATTGTTTCTATGGCACTTACTGATTTCTTGATTGAATTTTATTTTTATCCCACCCTTCCTGAGAGCTGTGTACATGGTAAAGGTAAAGGTCCCCTGTTCAAGCACCGGGTCATTCCTGACCCATGGGGTGACGTCACATCCCGACTTTTACTAGGCAGACTTTGTTCACGGGGTGGTTTGCCAGTGCCTACCTTATTCTCACATCAATCCTGTGATGGTTGATTAGGCTGAAGGTGGGTAATTGGGCCAAGGTCACCTAGTGAGTTTCATGGAAGAGTGGGGATTTGAAGCTGGGCTTCCATAGTCCTATGCTGCTGACCCCACACCGGCTTGTGCATTAAGTACATTAAACAAGTGGGGCTGTGAAATATTTGTTGGAGAGGGAGAACACAAAGGGGGCAAGAGTCTTCTGATTTCCCATTCTTATCCCCCCTTCCCAGTTTTTTTTACCCCCTCTCCCTTACCCTGCTCCTACTTTCTTGCCTCCTCTGTTGCCCTTCAGCCTTGAGAAAGATTCACCTTTGAAAGAAACCAGTTGCATACCATCTCAGCAGAACAGATAAAAAGGGGAAGTGGGAAGGAGAGATACATGTCTTGATTGTTTCTGGGGTGTGGGTGAGACATTAAGTAGGCACATGAACTGTCCCAAATGACAGCTTGTTGTGGAACATGTTGTTCAGCTGAGCCCAAGTGATGTCTTCTCCTGTGTAAGACTAAGAGTGTGTCTTCTTCAGCCCCGTAACTATCAGTTTGCATTTTCTCAGGCTTGGAGGAAGTGTACCGCAGGTTGTGGTTCCTGTCTGGTGAGACTGAACACCTGCTGACAGCGGTTGAGGTGCCGAATCAGTACTGGCCTTTGCACCAGTCCCTGGGGAGGAAGGGGACTTGTTTTTTGCTGTGGAAAAGCAAGCGGGTTCTTCTGAGCCACTGCAATTACGGGTAAATAATGGCATGCTGCCCTCTAAAGTGGGGAATATTCCATCTAGAAATGTCTGGGAGTTAATGTGAAACGTGATTTATTTGGGGCCATTTCCCCTGCCCTTTTTCAATGAGGTGAAAGTGGCTCGCACGGTTCTCCCCTCCATTTTATATTCACTATGGCCCTTTGAGACAGTGTGGTGTCGTGGTTAAGGTGTTGGACTAGGACCTTGGAAGTTTGCAGGGTGACCTTGGGCCAGTCACACCCACTCAGCCCTGACCCTGGCTAGTATGTGGATGGGAGACCTCCAAGGAATACCAGGGTTGTGACATGGAGGCAGGCAGTGGCAAACCACCTCCAAAGGACTCTTGCCTTGAATGGGGTCACCATACGTCAGCTGTGACAATGGGGAATATATATATATGTGTGTGTGTGTGTGTATACACACACACACACACACATTATAATTACTATTTTTTTTTAACATATGAAGCTGCCTTCTACTGAATCAGAACCTTGGTCCATCAAAGTCAGTATTGTCTTCTCAGACCGGCAGCGGCTATCCAGGGTCTCAGGCAGGGGTCTTTCACATCACCTCCTTGCCTAGTCCCTTTAACTGGAGATGCCGGGGATTGAACCTGGGACTTTCTGCATGCCAAGCAGATACTCTCCCACTGAGCCACAGCCCCTCCCAATATATATTTTTATAGATCCTATAGTTTAGATGGCAACAAGGAAAAAAGACAAGGGAACAACAAATGCTGTTGCACGCATAGACATCACTTAATTATGGAACAGAACTCTCCAAAGTAGCTGTCCAGGGAAATACAGCACTGTTCCCCCAGGATATCCTGGAACTAGCTAGAATGAGGCCGAGACAATATCCTGGTGCTGCTGCCAGTGCACTATCTACCCGAATGTGGTTGTGAGAGGGTACAGTGCTCCCTTGCTCCAAGGAGCTTACAATCTCCAATTTAGACATAAGGGAGAGAGTGCAAAGGGGAAGGCAGGGGGCAGGGATAAATGTCTTTTTTCTAAACACATATATAATAATTTCACATTCATGTTATACAAAATGATATGTGAAGCTAATCCCAGTTCCTCTGCCGTTATTCTCGGGAGTGTCTGAGGAGGGTGAAGAGCGATTAAAGCCCGAAGTGGGGGAAGAAGCCCCCCCCCCAAATGAAGTGCCTTTCACTTGCCGGAGCCAAGACTGCTGTATTTTTCCTCAGAGGCCTCTTAAAGCTCAGTGGTTTCACATTTTCTTTGCTGTTTTTACTTAATGCATACTCTTTTGCCTGTCAGTGCCCAGCATTCTCATTAGTTTCCAATTAAAGCAAAGCAACATCTTCATTAAGCTCCCTGTCAGGAAGATTGGTGGAATGAAACCTTGTCCTGTTCCTGAAGCCAGGGTTTACCTTAATCTGTAAGTCCCGGTCTTCCTAAAAACAAAGCTGTATGTGTTTGGGAAAGCATCATTAATTAGTTGATAGTAAAGGTAAAGGTAAAGGTCCCCTATGCAAGCACCGGGTCATTCATGACCCATGGGGAGACGTCACATCCCGACGTTTTCTAGGCAGACTTTGATTGCGGGATGATTTGCCAGTGCCTTCCCCAGTCATCTTCCCTTTACCCCCAGCAAGCTGGGGACTCATTTGACCGACCTCGGAAGGATGGAAGGCTGAGTCAACCTTGAGCCGGCTACCTGATAGTAGGCCCAGGCTAACCAGGTCTTGTCAGATCTCGGAGGTTAAGCAGGGTTGGTCCTGGTTAGTACTTGGATGATAGACCACCAATAGGGTTGCCAGGTCCCTCTTTGCCACCAGCAGGAGGTTTTGGGGTGGAGCCTAAGGAGGGCGGGGTTTGGGGAGGGGAGGACTTAAATGCCATAGAGTCCAATTGCCAAAGCGGCCATTTTCTCCAGGTGAACTGATCTCTATCAGCTGGAGATCAGTTATAATAGCAAGCGATCTCCAGCTAATACCTGGAGGTTCAAAACAAATCACAGCACTCTCAATATTTGAACAAGCACAATTTATAGAAAATTAATCATACTATAGAACATGACTAACTAACCTATATGAAAACATGCAAAGGTATGACTAAACACACAAAAGGTACTGAACAGCAACTATGTACAATATATACAACAGACAATGTGGCCAAATTAGCCAAATTGGTGAAGATGTTCAGGGTTTGGGGAGGGGAGGACTTAAATGCCATAGAGTCAAAGAAGAGAGTTTAATATGGTCCAAGACCAGCATAAAAACATACCAGATATACATACATAACATAACACATATAAAGTGCATCAAGTGTGAGCCCCTATAACATCTTACAATCTCTCACTCATAAAAGCCATTAAGCGCTTAATTAAAAAATATTACATGTTTGGAATTAGTATAAATATAAATATAAAATCGCTCAACCATTAAGTTAGACCCATGCACGCCTGAACCTCATTGCTTGCCACCCAAATTTGGCCACTTTAAAAGTTATCTCCATATCCTTGTCTGAGAGCATGTGAGAAAGACTAAAAGCTCTGGATCACCCTGGGAGGTCCGATAATACAGAAAGAATGGCTTCTCGTATCTTGTTGTAGATTTTGCATTCAAACACAACATTCTCAAGGGTCTCAGTACTCCCATCAGAGCAGGGGCATAATCGTCCTGCATATGGTATCTTTTTGTATCTCCCTTCCAAAACGGCTGAAGGGAGTGCGTTACAACGCATCAGGGTGAAGGCCCTCCTGTAGTCTGGACTATCTAAGTGGAAAAGGTAAGACATCCAATTGTCTAAGTGGAAAAGGTAAGACATTCATAGAGTCCAATTGCCAAAGCGGCCATTTTCTCCAGGTGAACTGATCTCTATCAGCTGGAGATCAGTTATAATAGCAAGCGATCTCCAGCTAATACCTGGAGGTTCAAAACAAATCACAGCACTCTCAATATTTGAACATGCACAATTTATAGAAAATTAATCATACTATAGAACATGACTAACTAACCTATATGAAAACATGCAAAGATATGACTAAACACACAAAAGGTACTGAACAGCAACTATGTACAATATATACAACAGACAACGTGGCCAAATTAGCCAAATTGGTCAAGATGTTCAGGTTTTGGGGAGGGGAGGACTTAAATGCCATAGAGTCCAATTGCCAAAGCGGCCATTTTCTCCAGGTGAACTGATCTCTATCAGCTGGAGATCAGTTATAATAGCAAGCAATCTCCAGCTAGTACCTGGAGGTTGGCAGCCGTAGCCACCAAGGAGGTCCACAGTTGTGTCCCTTGCCTTGAAAACCCTACGGGTTTCACCGTAAGTCAGCTGCTATTGGGCAGCGCTTCGCACTAACCGGGTTGGCAACTCCGGCCTGGGAAATTGCTGAGGATTTGGGGGTGGTGCTTGTGGAGGAGAGAAATTGGGGAGGGATCCCCCCCTGGATTGTATGGTATACCATGGAGTTTGCCCTCTGAAGCTGCTTCTTTCTCCAGGGGTCCGGATATCAGTTGTAATTAGGGATGCCAGACCCCAAGTGGGCCCTGGGGATCCCCCGGAATTACAGCTCATCTCCAGACTACAGAGGTCATTTCCGCTGGAGAAAACAGATGCTAGACTCTATAGCATTATACCCAACTGATGTCTCTGTCCTCCCCAGGCTCTAATCCCAAATCTCTAGGATTTTCCCAACCTGGAGGTGGCATCCCTACCCCCCACTCCCCACCGGTGGCCAGGGAGGGCCTGGCAACCCTTGTTGGCATGTGTACAGGCCGGTTGCGCCAACGGCAGGTTCCCCACGATTCCCCACATCCACAGAATTATTAAAAAATTGTATAAAATTGCATTCAGCTGTGTGTAAAGGTGTATATAAAACATAAATTAATTTCATGTTTAGACTTGAGTCCCAGCCCCAAGATACCTCATTACATATATGCAAATGTTCCAAAATCCAAAAAAATAATCCGAAAAACACTTCTGGTCCCAAGCATTTTGGATAAGGAATACTCAACCTGTACCAATAAAACTATTAAAAATAGAATAAACCAACATTAGGTAGTAGTTTCCTATAAAACAGCATCTAGCATTGTAACAACTGAGCAAAGAATTAAAATCTAACAAAACAAAAGGCCATGAGAATAATAGTGAAATAGCAAGAAAATAGAGATCACATTGGGGGGAATTTTTATAACTTTCCCCTGGAATCTAAACTGTAATTAACTTGGTACTATGCAAACTAATGCAGGAAAGGAATTTCAAGGTGCCTGTATAGGGAAGGCGCTATATGTGTTGCTATCTCCTTATCTCTGAAGGTTGGGAAATGCAAAACAGGCTTCTAGAAAATCTTAACTGATGGGCAGATTCATAAGTGGTCCTTGGTATCCCTCCATGTGCTTAAAACCTAAATACACGCTCCATTCTATGCCTCTTGGGTTCTGTAATGAAGACCAGAAGCACTTTTAAAGGCTGCTTCATGAATTAGTATTCCACCCATGTATATTTTACTACTTGGCAATCTGCACGCAAGTTGCATATTCTGTTTTACGTGTGGAAGTAACTACCAAGCTAAAAGAGATGCATATGCTGTGTAAATATTTCATGTGGTGTTTAACATTTTGAAGCAAGTTATTACAGAGAAGAGTGGGCTAATAATGGTCTTTAAAACAGGAGGAGAGAAAGCCCTAAATGAGATATTTAAGAGCAGAAGACCTGAGAAAGAGAGAATGAATAAACAGTACAATGCAGCATATGTGTATTTGAAGAGCTTTGAGTTTTTGTATGAGATAAAGATCTTTTGAAGTACTGAGGATTCCCTGGCGTTCATGGTGCCAAGAAAACTTCACAAAATAGGGATGTTTTGAAAGGGAGTCAATTTTGTAACAGTTATGTCCTCCTGGAAAAGACGGCATAGCTTGAAATACCTGAAGGTGTCTGAAACTGAGGGTGTGGGAGGAGCTTTGTGAAGCATAAGAGTTGTAATGGAGGAGTCATCTTAGGAAATGAAGATTGATTTATGAGACTGTGGTAATATGTACAACTGGGTCTACAGCAGCCCTTGTTTTCAGCTTGGTGGTGGTCTTTGTCTCTCCCCAAATGGCTCCCTTAGCTGCATCTTTTGTGTGGAAGAACACAAGGGCCTTTGCTGTTGGCTAGAAAGGCATTGGGACAGTTTTCCAAGAACTGTTAGAGATGATTATATGCAAATCTAGAGGAATGCATGTGCTGGAGAAATGAAATACAGTTTTGGTTCAAATTATAGCTCTCTCCGACCATACGAAATACTTAGGATGCCCCCACTGTTATAGCTTAGCCCAAAAGCTTTGCTTGAGATGCAAGAAGAGTGTGACCAGAGTTCAACTGTTATTGCTGTGTTTGCAGAACTGGGGAAGAGTCTTCCTGTAGAGTAGCACCCCAAGCCAGCTTCTTCTCCCTTCCCCTCCAGGAACTTTCCACCACCAAGACAGTGACTGCCATGTTGTGAAAGAAATACTAGTCTTGATAGTCTCCCATCGGCTTTGAAAAACAGAGTGTTATGTTCTGGTCATTGTTTTTGATTGGCTAAACAATCAAAGGGTGACCAAACCTGACTTCCGAAACCCCCAGAGGCCAAATTGGAAACCTTACCTCCTGTGAGCTTTTCCGATAGAATTGCTGCTGTAAATGTTGGCCATGGTAGGCAGATGAAGTTTACTCTTGAGAACATTTACTCACTGTGCATATGCACTCTGTTGTAGGCTGTAGCACCCAAGTGTAGATGTTAATTGCATTTTTGGAGACTGTAGATCAGGGGTGTCAAACTCATTTATTACAAGGACCAGATATGCCATAAATGTCACTTGGACACGTCAGGCCATGTGTATAGGGTTGCCAACCTCCAGGTACTAGCTGGAGATCTGCTATTACAACTGATCTCCAGCCGACAGAGATAAATTGTATTGTTTTATTGGACTTATGGTTATGGTTATTTCAAGGTTAGCCGATCCTCTCAGATAGCCTTGCACCAGCAATACAAACATGCTTAAAACAATAACACTCTTACAGTATTTTATTTTATTCAATGTGTGTGTGTGTGTGTGTTAAGTGCCGTCAAGTCGCTTCCGACTCATGGCGACCCTATGAATGAAAGTCCTCCAAAATGTCCTATCTTTGACAGCCCTGCTCAGATCCTGCAAATATTTTATTCAATAGTCTTTGATCATTGACACCTTGGGGCTGGGTGTGTGTGACTGCCTCTGCTCGCTCGTGGGCTGGATAAAAGCTTTCAAGGGGCTGGATCCGGCCCCCGGGGCCTTATGTTTGACCCCCCTGCTGTAGAGTTTCCTGTTCCTGAAGGTTTTTTTAAAAAAAACTTCACCATCTCTGGAAGCACTTAGATAGTGCAGTTTTGCATGAAGGCCTTGAGGCTGACTCCTTGACTACTGTTAGATGGGCTGGCAACAGAAAGGAAAAAATAGTTTGTTGTTCATGAGGCCCGGCTATGCAGAAAGGGATGAAAAATGCATAAAAGGGGTACAGTTTGTTACTCTTGTATCAGTCATGTTAGAATCCAGTCTTATGTGTTGTGTTTGCCTTGAGATGTATAGTTAGTTATGCCTTTGCCAACCAGCTTCCAGGTTCTTTCTGTTGTTTTTTTGTGGTAGGCTAAAGCATGTGAGGAAAATGAAACCCGTAGACTCTTCCTGTAACCTAAGAGCTCTTGCTTTGTTCACAGGCTGCTGATCTTGACAGATGGCCAAAAAACACACACGGTGTTTTCATATTTGCATGTGCAAATTTAGCAAAATGAATGCCAGTCTTCGGCCCATTTTTTCATTTGAACATTCTCTACGGTTTAGGCGAGAGAGACGGCTCCCTTCTGTATAATTTCTGCACCATTACCTGCCATGTGTGGTATGCTTTGCATAGGTAATTTGAGGACTTGGAAGGATTATACAAAAGAGCCGCCACACCCTTTCCCTTTTCTTCCCACAGTTGTATGCTTTAGAATTCAAACATTCACAGCAAGTAGTAACCTCTTGTTTAACTATTTGTTTTAAGTTAATCATGCCTTGAAGTTAAATTAAACATCTGCTTTGGGTCAGATGGACTAATCAATCCAGCCTGTCAGTTTATGCTTGGAGGTGTATTGTAGAACCGACTTTGTTATGGTTGCCAACCTCCAGGTACTAGCTAGAGATCTCTTGCTATTACAACTGACCTCCAGCCAATAGAAATCAGTTCACCTGGAAAAAATGGCTGCTTCGGCAATTGGACTCTATGGCATTGATAGGGGTGCCAACCTCCAGGTACTAGCTGGAGATCTCCTGCTATTACAACTGATCTCCAGCTGACAGAGATCAGTTCACCTGGAGAAAATGACCACTTTGGCAATTGGACTCTATGGCATTGAAGTCCCTCCCTCCCCAAACCCCGTCCTCCTCAGGCTCCACCCCAAAATTATCCCGCCAGTGGCGAAGAGGGACCTGGCAACCCTAATCTTTGTGCTTATATATAGGAATGTTTATACCTGTCTTCCTCTCTGTGTGATCCCGATGGTAGTGAAGATCTTTTGTATATCAGAGTGTTTATGTAATAGCAGGTAGGTTTGCCACCTCCAGATTCGGAAATACCTGGAGATTTGGGGGCTGGATCCTGAGGAGGGCGGGATTTGGGGAGGGGAGAGACTTCAATGGGGTATAATGCCATAGAGTTCACCTTCCAAAGCTGCCACTCTCTCCAGGTGAACTGATCTCTGTTGCCTGGAGATCAGTTGTATTAGCGGGAGATCTCCAGCTACCAGCTGTAGGTTGGCAACCCTAATAGCAGGTGAAGTAGATGTTATGGATGGAATAATTCAGTGTGGGGTTTCCCCCACACCTTCTACATTGTTGATTTTTATGCTTGAGGCCAATCTATTCCTTCTTAAGAAAAGGTTTGACAACTCAGGATTTTTCTTCACAAAATGTTTTCCAGTGGTAAAGCAGCATTCCCTCCGTTCTTTGATTGAATTCTGTCTTTGTAAAAATGATACTGACTGCTCACCTTTGCCAAGTAGATCACAGCCAGGAATTGGGTATTTATCCTTGGAAGTGGCACTCCTGGTCTTTCTTGCATCACAGCTATGCATCCGTTTTAATACCCTAAGTCTTCCTATGTGCTTAACCATGGAAGTCATTCTTTGCTTCAAAAGATGCCCTATCTCCAGGGTATTTGATGTATGGGTTAAGGCGAAACAAGGAAATACAACCAGGAAATGGGCAACGAAGCAAATGGGCATACTCAAATGTCATAAGATTTGCATTGATGTATGTCTTGTTATAATGCCATTTGTATGCATTCCAGTGTCTGTCTAAAAATGTTCAGCACTCTAGAGATCTGCTGAGAACACATTTGCATGCGCTGCATGGTTACAAACAGCAGCTTTCCTATAGAGTCACTTGAAAGATTTGCTTTCTAGTTTACAGCAACTTATTTATTTGGGGTTGCTTTCATTTCTGAGACCGGAAAAGCTCTCTGAATGATTATTATTAATTTCAGACACTCCTAAAATCTGCTAGTTCTGTGTACTCATCATGGGCTAGAATCTAAAGCGTAATGCTCTACTAGGTAGACATGCTCAAGAGGACTTCGAACCTATGTTTCCAGACCAGCAGCCTCTTCTGATGGCAGGCAGCAAACAATTTTTGCCCCATAGTAAAAAAATTTGGTACCCAGGGTATTTTCAGAGACACTTTGTGAGAAATATGGAGGTCTGTTGTTCAGCAAAAAATGGGTGGGAGAATGGATATGAGCTAGGGACTCTGGTTATTATTTATTTCATTTATGTCCTGCCTTTGTCCCCAATGGGAACCCAAAGCAGCTTACATAATTTGGCCCTCCTCTCTCATCCTCAAAACAACCCTATGTAGTAGGTTAGGATGAGAGCATGTGACTGGCCCAAGGTCACCCAGCATGTTCCCATGCCAGAATGGGAATTTGAACCTGAGTCTCTCAGATCCTAGGAGCCCCATGGCACAGAGTGGTAAGCTGCAGTACTGCAGTCCAAGCTCTGCTCACGACCTGAGTTCGATCCCAACGGAAGTTGGTGTCAGGTAGCCGGCTCAAGGTCGACTCAGCCTTCCATCCTTCCAAGGTCGGTCAAATGAGGACCCAGCTTGCTGAGGGTAAAAGGAAGATGACTGGGGAAGGCACTGGCAAACCACCCCGTAAACAAAGTCTGCCTAGTAAATGTCGGGATGTGACGTTACCCCATGGGTCAGGAATGACCCGGTGCTTGCACAGGGGACCTTTACCTTTTCCTTTTACTCTCAGATCCTAGTCCGACCTTCTACATTACACTGGCTCACATAGTATGACAGATTTTTTTGTGGAAATATTTGGAAGAGAGGACTAATGCATGTATCCAAATCCCACAAGTGGCAGTCTGTGTCATAAAAGAAGCCTCAACTTGCCCTTTCCTGCCAACTCTAACAAGGCTGTGCAACGTAAACATCGATTCATGCCATTCATAATCTAGTATAATTTTGTGAGCATGCTGATTTCGTAGAAACCTTTTGACATTTTTTTCTGAATTTAATCACAGGTAGTAGCTGTTTGTTTGCGGGGGGGGGGGTCATGGTCTGTGTTGTGATTGCAGGTGTTGCTGTGTTGATCACATTGCATATTCATGTAGCGGTAGGCGCAGATGGGGCTTCTACCTAATATCCATATTTAATGATCTGGTGGGATTTGCAGTGCCTAAGCCTTCATCTACATTTTAAAGTCTTAAGAGATGGGTTGGTGATTTAATCAAGGCAAGGAAGACCTCGGAGGAGGAGGACAAGGAGGAGAAGAGTTTTGCAATACATATCAAGCTGGAATTGTGGTATGATTTTCTTCTGGTTCATAGAATCATAGAAACATAGAGTTGGAAAAAATCTCCAGGGTCATCTAGTCCAACCCCCTGCACAATGCAGGAAATTCACAACTATCTCCTTCCCCACACCCCCAGTGAACCCTGCTCCATGCCCAGAAAATGGGAAATAATCTGCACGAT
Source organism: Euleptes europaea (assembly GCF_029931775.1). NCBI lineage: Eukaryota > Metazoa > Chordata > Lepidosauria > Squamata > Sphaerodactylidae > Euleptes > Euleptes europaea. The sequence goes on along the minus strand of NC_079320.1, from coordinate 28,662,063 downwards.
CCCTGGCCAAACTGGTCTGTTGGGAAATTCCTTCCTGACCCCAAAGAAGCGATCAGCATTCCCTGGGTGTGTAAGAAAAGGCCACAAGAGCTGAGCAGTGACTCATGCCCTTCCTGCCCTCCCTCTCACGATCTGCCTAAGTTCACAGAATCAGCTTCGCTGTCAGATGGTCATCTGGCCTCTGCTTAAAAACCTCCAAAGAAGGAGAGCCCACCACCTCCCAAGGAAGCATGTTCTGCTGAAGAACCGCTCTGTCAGGAAGTTCTTCCTAATGTTTAGCTGAATTTTTTTCTGATTTAATTTCACCCCGTTGGTTCTGGTCCGACCTTGAGGCAACAGAAAACAACTCCGCACCATCCTCTATATGACAGCCGTCAAGCACTTGAAGATGGTAATCATACCACTTCTCAGTCATCTCCTCTCCAGGCTGTATCTTTGTATTTGATGGGATCTGAGCACTGGGTTGGATCGTATTGCTCATTTGTGTGGAGGGAAGGAGACAGCGATTTTCATCAATTCTCCACCCCCACAGCAGAACGCCAATTCCTTCTTCATGCTGTTCCTGGGAGTCCCCCAGGAACGGCATTTCGGAGGGCATTTTGGGCTTCAGTGAGGTAGGGGATTGGAATAAATAAATCAGACTTGGCTGATGTCAGTAGAAATTACTGCTGGATCCAAGCCAGTGTTTGAATGTTTACTATGCTGGGTTTTATGATACTGTGTTTATGTTTTTGTAAGCTGCCTTGGGCTTCTAAGGGAAGGCAAAGTAGAATTTAAAATTAACAAAATAAAAACTTTCCCCCAGGTTTGTGATGCTACTTGGGCCTAGCTCCGACAAAACAACCGACGAGGTGATCAACTGCGGTCTGAACATTTGAGATTCCTGATGGGGATCCACATGTTTGAATGCTCCTCCAAATGCCCCTCCACAATGACACAGTGCTGTCCTAAGCACAGTTACATTGTCCATTGAAAGCACTGGGCTTGGTAGGGTTAACGCTGCTTGGGATGACAAAGAAAACTAGCATCTCAGGAGGAAAACTCTACTAGAATGTGCTTGTTGTCTCTGTGTAGGGTTAGTGTCATAGAGGCCTTTCAGCACAGGAACTCTTACCTGCTGTCTGCAATGAGGCTGGTGAGGCACACATTTACCATTGCATATGTGGCTTGAGGGAAGTAGGTCTTGACTGGAAGCATTTCTTATATTGTCTTGAAAGAAATAAGCACTTCTTATTGAGTTTTGTTATCCATCTGTCTCCTGAAATTTGGTTTGATTCTAAGGGGGGGGGGAGAAACACATTTTCCCACTATTATAAACCAAAACATCTTGGATCAGTTAGAAACTCTTTGTTATTGAACTTCTGCATTGCTGGGCAGACTTTTTATAATTACCTTGACTTGCTGCAATACCTTTCAAGTCCCCCCGCACACCATTCATTGAATTTAGTGATTATTAAATCTAGCTTCAGCAGCACAAAATTTCTTTTCCATTCTTTTTAGAACGGGAGAGAGACTTTTCAATATATTAAATGTGTGGAAGCTTGAATAAGTGTATTACAGTGCAGTGCTAAGGAGAATTACTCCAGTCTAAGCCCATTCATTTCAGTGGGCCTTGACTGGAGTAACTTTGCATAGGATTGTGCTGTTAATGAAATTACCTTTTTGTTGCATATTTGCCATATTGTATCCAAGCAAGGGCAACAGCTTATATTGCCGCAGAAAGTCCGAAAGTTGATCCACACTTCAGCACTGCAAAATGTCATGTTGCAGTTAAATATATCTTGTGTGTGTGTTAAGTGCCGTCAAGTCGCTTCCGTCTCATGGCGACCCTATGAATGAAAGTCCTCCAAAATGTCCTATCTTTGACAGCCTTGCTCAGATCTTGCAAATTGAGGGCTGTGGCTTCCTTTATTGAGTCAGTCCATCTCTTGTTGGGTGTTCCTCTTTTCCTGCTGCCCTCAGCTTTTCCTAGCATGACTGTCTTTTCCAGTGACTCTTGTCGTCTCATGATGTGACCAAAATACGACAGCCTTAATTTAGTCATTTTAGCTTCTAGGGTCAGTTCAGGCTTGATTTGATCTATAACCCACTGATTTGTTTTTGTTTTTTGGCAGTCCACGGTATCCGTAACACTCTCTTCCATCACCACATTTCAAAGGAATCTTTTTATCTTTTTTTTTAGTTTTTAAAAATTCTTTTTATCAGCTTTCTTCACTGTCCAGCTTTTACACCCATACATAGTAATAGGAAATACGATGGCATGAATTAATCTAGTCTCAGTCTCCTTCTGATTTCTTGGCTGCAGTCTCCCTTTTGGTTGATGGTGGAGCCAAGGAATAGAAAGTCTTGAACAATTTCAATTTCCTCATTGTCAACCTTAAAGTTGTGCAATTCTCCTGTAGTCGTTACTTTTGTTTTCTTGATGTTCATCTGTAGTCCTGCTTTGGCACTTTCTCTTTTAACTTTCAGCAGTAATCGTTTCAAATCTTCACTATTTTCTGCCAGTAAATATCTTACGTGCTTACGTGCAGGCATTTGAGGGGAAGCAAGACAAAAGCAGTTGTTTCCACCACAGAAATGTAATTTGAGATTTGACAGGATAGCTTTCAACAGCCTGCTGCCGCTGTCACCTCCGCACAAGGTCGAGTGTGGAACCTGCTGCGAAACCAGCCTCATGAAATATAACTAAATGAGAAGTGCTTCTCTTAAGCGTTGTCCCTCCGTTTTGCTGTTTTTGCATTTCAGATAAATTTCTGAGGCAGAGGCCAGCAAACGCCTTCTCTTCGGTTTTGAACTCAACAGAATAAACTCAGGTTTTGAACTCAACCAGCTGAAGAAACAATATACCTCTGTTTGTTTGGGATTGTAATGTTTTGGCATCATAAGAGAAATGAATTCTTGTGCTCATTCTTAACTTTTGGATCTGTTGTCTGCCTTTTGAAACATGTTGGGCCCTGATGTGTGTGAATGGATACCTGTTTGCTTGCAACAGTGGGTGGGAGAACTGGAAGGACGAGCCTTTCTACAACAATCTGTAAATACTTTTAAAGAAGTAAAGACTTCAGCTGCACAAGGAATAAAGAGTGACCTGAAAATTAGTTGCTGAGTAACGTTGGAAAATTTTTTCAAAATGTATATGCTTTCTAGTGTGGCCTTTAGGTAGGGTTGCCACCTGCCAGGTGGTGGCTGGAGATCGCCCGCTATTTCAACTGATCTCCAGCCAATAGAGATCAGTCTACCTGGAGAAAATGGCCGCTTTGGCAATTGGACTCTATGGCATTGAAGTCCCTCTCATCCCTAAACCCCACCCTACTCCGGCTCTGCCCCAAAAATCTCCAGGTATTTCCCAACCCAGAGCTGGAAACCCTACCTTTAGGGAACTGTTGAGTGTTCCAGTCAGGGCAAACGTAATGTACTGAGCAGCATCAATAGTAGTATGTGACAAAAGCATTTGGCTTGGATTACTAGAGGGATTTAAGCCAACAGGAGGAAAGTTTATGCCTTAGTTGAACTAAAGTAGAGAGGAAAAGTAAGGTTAAAGACCTTGCGGCAAAATATTTTCTTCCAAATTAAGCACATCTTAATCCATGTCTCTCATCGCATTTAAGAAATACTAAGAATATTTGTTCAGCACTTCCCACCTTCTGATAGAACTGCCACAGAGATGATAGAAAATGATGATAGAAAATGTGCCAAATTTCTTTCTTCTTTTGTTTCCATCTAAAGGAAATCTGAAAATATGAAGCAGGAAATGTGAGGTAAATAGGGTTGCCAACCTCCAGGTAGTAGCTGGAGATCTCCCACTATTACAACTGATCTCCAGCCGATAGAGACCAGTTCCCCTGGAGAAAATGGCCACTCTGGCAATTGGACTCTATGGCATTGAAGTCCCTCCCCTCCCCAAACCCCGCCCTCCTCAGGCTCCGCCCCAAAACCTCCCACCGGTGGCGAAGAGGGACCTGGCGACCCTAGAGGTAAAGTTTATTTACTACATTTATTAGCCATGTTCCAAAAAAATCAGAAGTGGCACACAGGCAACAGAAATGAACAATTGCAGAGTTTAATAATTATAAAGCCCTTAAAAATAATTTAAGCCATGACAATTAAATAGGTAAACGAAACACCCATTTGAGTAGTTTAGCAGTATAAAATTGTGTAGAAGTGCCATTGACAGTTCAGTTTAAATCAGTCCTGTCAATTAAAAGCTCTGGAAACAACAACAAAAATAATGATTGGTGGAATGCTTGTAAAAGATGAGGCCTATCAAACTGCTTGGGACAAAGAATTTCAGAGTTCTGGGGCAACTACAGAGAAGGCTATGCTACTCATCCTGGAAGGATCAAATTTTATCTTAAGATAAGGCTGTTCCAGAAGATCTCCGTGCATGGCAGATGCTGTGTGAGGTGGGCTTAGGCTGTTTAGGGCTTTGAATGCCAAAGCCAGCATCTTAAACCTGACCTGGAAACAACTAGGAAGCTACTGCAGTTGTTTCAGTACTGGTGTGATATGTTCATGTCTGCTCACCCCAGACAGAAATCTAGTTATGGAGTTCTGTTCTATTGGAAAGTTCTGAGTCATATCAAAAAGCAACCTCACATAGAGAATTTACAGTCATTTAATTTAGAGGTCGCCAGCATGTGGGTGACAGTGGTAGATCTTGGCTTGCAAGCCAGCCAAAGTATGAAAGGTGCACACTGGACTCCTGCTGTTACTTGGTAATCCAGGAGTGGCAGAGGGTCCAGGATTGCCCCCAAGCTGTGAATGTCTCTCCAGGTGTGTAATTCCATTTTAGACCGGCATTTTCGTTCCAATTGTTTGAATGTGCTAACCACCAGCATAATTTAATTTTGTCTGGATTGAGCCTGAATTTATTCAGCCTCCTATCGGTTACTAATTTCATGGACAGATTCAGGATCTGCGTTATCTCACCTGGAGCACATGAAATGGAGTAGATCGTCATCCATATGTTGGTGACACTGAACCTCATGCCTCCTGACTACTTTACTATTTTCATGTAGACGTTGAAGAACGTGGGTGATAAGAGAGAACTTGGCGGGATTCCACAGATCAGTTCTCATAAAGCTGAGCAGTCATCACTCAGTACCACTTCCTATAACCTTCCCTCTAGAAATGCTTCATTGGGGAGAGATAAGAGGTAGAATGCTATCTGGGGGGAAAGAACTGTAGAAAAAACAGAAGCTGACAGTGTTTCAGTGCTGTAGCAGAAGTGAAGAGAGACTCTGAAGAAAAGATGTTCAAGTCCAGTAGCACCTTAGAGATAACACAATTTTGGGGGGTATAAGCTTTCGAGAGTCAAAACTCCTTTGGTCAGATACGAGTAGGAATGGAGATCTCTGAGTCTTTCTATCCCAGTCAGAAGGTGTGACGTTTGTGGTAAAGAAAGAACCCAGGATGCAGAGGTACACAATGCAGCTTGATTAGAACAGAGAGGCAAACATGAGAACTATAGTCTGAAGTAGACTGGATGCCCAGGAAAGAGTTGAAAGAATTCTCAGTACCCTTGCCGAACTATTATTCCCAGGATCCTTTGGGGGAGATCATTCCAGCCATACTGATATAAAATCAGTATACATTTGTACTGCAGAGATGCTCTTGGTGTAGCTTTAGTGTTAGTTTGCTTTTTACGTTATTTGTATATAATTCTCAAAGCATCATTGTTGTCAATATTACATACAATTGATTGGTTTGGAGAAACTTTTGGCTACTTCCGCATCAGTGACTGCAGATGTTTGAAATAAGCACGGAATGTGTTCTCCTCTAAAGAGGATGGCTCTTCCCCAGGCTAGAGAATAGATCTCTTAAGGTAAAAATCAATGCTCTTTGTCATATTCTCATCAGGAGCCACATGGGTTCTCTTGAAGCTTTCACATTGACTGACTTCCTCATTTGAAACTGAAAGGCTGCTTAGAAAAGAAGGATGTGACAGAGCAGTCGTCAAATGCTGCTGCTTTCAGAGGCTGTGATGCTCTTTCTGTGGCATCCGTCTTTCACCTCCTCAGAGGAATAGTCTTATACAGACAGTGTGTAATGAATCATATTCTTCTTCCAGTACACCCCCCCAAATGATGATGATCAGCTGTCAATTCTCCTTTATAACTGTTTAGAATTCAGCATTTCCAGCATTATGCATTTTAATTATCATTAATGCTCTGAATTTTATAGGAAATATTTATTTTATAGGAAAGGTGTTTATTTCTTCCCTACACTTCCTGAGCTTTCCTCAATATGATACCATTCTTGTATATGCACACCAGTGTGGTGTACCAGGACAGTCACACACTCTCAGCCTAACCTTCCTCACAGGATTGTTGTGAAGATAAAGTGGAGGAGAAGAGAACAATGTAAGCCATTTTAGATCCCCCTTGCGGAGAAAGGCAGGGTATAAATGAAATAAATACATCTGTTGGTTCCGGGCTTGTTTCAGTGGAAAGGTTTCCCTCACAGATAACGCTACCCTATTTTTCCTTCTTGAGCATTGCTACCAACTTTGTGAAGTGTTTCCAAGGGTAAATGGAGAAAGATTTTATGCTGCAGGGGCCAGATGTCTGTCTTAAGCACCTTTTGACAATGAAACAGTAATGGATGGTGATCTTATATTCCAATTTGTTGAAAGTAGACACTGCTTGAGCCCTAAGATAATTCCTCTTTGGTCCCCTAATGTGTAGCTAGGAGGATAAGAGGACAATAGTCATTAGAAGAAAGACCAGCAGAGGACCAGTTCAGTGTAGAGTTCATGCTTTGCTGGCATAATATCCTGTGTTCAGTCACAAGCATCTTTGGAAACAGGGCTGGGAAACCATAAGTCTAGTTATAATTTGGCTAGATGGTGTGAAGGTGTAGCAAAACTGATCATCACAGTCTATATCTGATAACAAAAATACCCTGTGGACTAAATCATGGGCAGCTCAGTCATAAACTGTCTGTCACTGGCATGTCACTAATACTAGCTTGATAACAGTGTAGCTAGTCAGTATCCTGTGCTTTCTCAGCACAGAAAAAAATGCCAAGTTGACAAGAGCCCACGCTGAGAGCATAATAACTCCATAGTGATGTTGCTGACACCCACAAATTGTGCAGCAACATGTTGATGTTCCCCCCAGATACAGGTGCAAGCTGAAACCACTATACTATCCTAATATCAGCTATTCCTACACACAACACAACAAGGGAAGGAACAAAGGTAACACCCTATAATGGAGTACTAGGTATGCCCAGAATGAACCCTGTGCCTATCTTACTGCTGGGATCTCTGCAGATAGAGGTTTGAATCCTTTCTTGCTAACTCATACCCCTTTGACAGGCAGATTTACAGAAAAAAGTAAGGCCACTCCCACCGTATCATCCAGAAATCTCCACAGCTGACTTGGCAGGGGAAAAAATGGATATTCCACAACATCTCCCCTCCAGTGTTGATGCCCTTGCTGGCGTCAACAAAGTATGGATGCCAGAAAAAAATGTATATATCCATGGGTGTATAAAACCATGATCCTTCAATTGTTGGACCACTCAAGAAGTGCCCAAGTCTATGTTACCCAACCTTTACAGTCTTTACAAACTCAATACAACATGAACACTACTTATGTGAATGTAATTCTTCTCTAAGCGATATGCCCTGACCTGGATGGCCTAGGCTAGCCAAATCTCATCAGATCTTGGAAGCTAAGCAGGTCGGACCTGGTTAGTATTTGGATGGGAGACTATCAAGGAAGTCTAGGGTCGCTGTGCAAAGGAAAGCACTGGCAGACCCCTTCTGTTAGTCTTGCCTTGAAAACCCTATGGGGTTGCCATAAATTGGCTATGACTTGATGGCACTTTACACACACAGTGCAATATATGTGGATTAGTTCTAGAGTTTTATCCACTTTTAATTTACTTCCCATCATTTCTCCTTAGGAGAGCTGGGGTGTATATATTGTGAAATTGCTGACTTGGTTTTAACTATCTAATTAGAAAATCCAGGCATCAATGACAATTCAGCTCCTTTTTAAAAAAACTTGGTAGAGACTAGCAGTGCAATCCTAAACAGAGTTATACCCTTCTGAGTCTGTTGAAGTTAATGGCCTTAGAAGAGTTTAACTTTGCTGAGGATTGCACTGTTAGACTGCATCCACACCTCATTACACAGTGCCTTATCGACGCACAGTAGCTGTAATTTGCAACTTGATTCTGTCATATGGGCAAGGCAGTCCAGATGCAAATGAGTGCTTTAGTGCAATGCAAAAGCCATATCCAGTGATGTGTGGATTCAGCCTTAGTATGTTTTTCTCTTACTGCAAGGAAGGGTATGGTCCGTCCATGGACTCTTAGCCTGGGTTTCTCCTTCCCCCCCCCTCCTCCAGGTTCTGCACTTGGCAGACATTTGGGAACATTTATAAAGACTTGTGTGTGCTTGTGGACTCTAAAATAGGGTGGTCTTTCTGCAGACAAAGACTGTGCAGGGAGTGCTTAGTAAAAGGTATTGGTACTTAATGAAAGGACTCAATTTAATGGAAGCGGAAGCCTAGGAGTAAGGAGAAAATGGAACAAAAATTGGAGGGAACTGGGGAATCTGCTCATCCCCAGTTTAGACCACAAAAAAACCAGCCAGACTTTTGCAAAAGAACAAGGAGGATAATTGCTTCAAGTCTTGCTTTCCAAGTGAACTTTCATGGGATTCACTCTCAAATGCTTGCGCTATTTTTAAAGAGGAAAATGGGCTTGCAGAAAGGGTCACAATGAATTGTTTGTTCTGTCCTACTTACTCTTGTGAAGAATCACCAACAGAAACTAATATTTTATTTGTTCATTTACCCTAACCTAATTTATAGAGGTGGCATGAGGAAAATGGGGGGGAGAAGGATTAAGAGTTAAAGACAGATTTTGCTTATGTATGATTAACTTTCAGAACAGCTATAAATAGAATATGAACATGTGAAATTGCCTTTTGCCAAGTCAGACCACTGGCCCAGGTAGCTCAGCATTGTTTGAGTGAGAATAACTCTCCCAAATCTCAAACAAAAATTCTTTCCCCCAGATTGGTACCCGAGATTGTGTATGCTCTGCCGCTAAGCCACTGTCCCTCCCGAAAAGCACCCAGAGCCATTTACAAAATAACATAACAAGAATATTAAATCCAATTAAACAAGCTGGAACCCTTGAAACCCTACAAAGCAGTAGCAATATACAAATTATCCATCTTTTTAAAGTGGATTAAAACTGGCTATAGCAGTTAAATTCTTGAGCACAGATTGAAGTCATTAAATAGTAGTTAAAACAAGTTAGAGCAATTAAAAGCCAATTTTGTAAACTTTGTCCCAAAATCTGGTAGTTGGTACTCTGCTGCTTATGAACTTGGATTTTCTGTCATCCCACTTGTGCCTTTGATATCCATTTGCGAACCCATCTAATGTTGTGAACTGTTCTTGTGATCAGTCCTTGAATAGGCACCACTGACTGTGCAAGTGTAAAAAGCAAGCAATAGCCAATGTTGCTCATTTAAAGGAGGTGTCTAGCTGCACAGGTGCAAATAGGGAACGAACAAGAAGCATTTCTACATTTCAGCAAATCGGTGTATTTGATGACTCAACCGCAACTTGGAGAAAGGACATGGAGGAAAAAACCAAATAAAATATAATTTTACTATCACCTGTCATAATTACGTGTCCTGTGAACTTCAGCCATTGGAGGGAGGATTTGGATTTGGCTGCGTGAAGTGGTAAGGTACAACCAGGGAGCCTGTGTAGGACAATGTTTGGAGGGGGACAGGTGGATAGTTGTGAATGTACAACTGGTAATGCAAATGACTGCAAACACCAGGGGAATTTTTTACTTTTTAAGTTCTCCAAGTGTATTGATTTGCTAATGTGACAGGTGGAGATGTCTATAATCTATAGTGGTATATAAAATAAGACAAAATCTGAGGTTTCCCCATTTTTATTATGTTTTTCAGTTCTTTAGCGTTGCTGTGGTCTTTTTTGAAAGTACTTTTCAGCCTAGTGTTGACTCAGACTGATAGTATCACCGGGTAATACTGGAAATACTTGTACCAAGTAAAAGCCTTTCATGCTTCTTAGTATGCTTGGCATTGCTTATAACTATGAATTTATTTCTGTAAAGATTTACTGGCTAGGAGAAAAATGTATGCATCGGTTTCTTAAGAGTGATGAACAGAGACCTTTAGGCAAGCAGCACAGAAGAACTATGGGAGAAATGGCTGTCTGCCTGGTTTCCCCAATTAATCTGAATATTGCTTAATTAATGTATCTGGCCAACTACAGTAGTCATTCAAAAATGCACTAAAAGGATGGATGACTACGGAACCCATATGTCCCTTCATTGATTAAACCATCTCCTCTCCAACGTCTGCCCTTGTGCTGAAGGAACCATAAGTATTTTCATAATTTGTCCATTTCATGTCAAGATGAATGATTTTCTTTTGAAGCTCCCATGCATGAGATTTCATTGTGTTGGTGTGGAAGGCATAGGATTCCATCTATGTACAAGGGGCTGGTACCTGCATTCATTACTCAACCTTTACACCAATGCACTCTGGAAAAAAGCACATTATTACTGTGTATGTGTGTGTGTGTGGGTTCATGTGAATTATCTGAAAAACAAACAGTACTGGATTCCAATAGGTTGTGGATCCTATCTAGATGCAAACAGTTATGAAAGTTTGTATGCAAATAGTGGCCAACTAAACAGAGAAGCTTAAAATTATTTACACGTTTTGGCTCCCATTTTCACTATTAATACCACTGGATTTCAACCAGGGTCTGGGATCCAAAGTCTGGGGATGGCTGTAACATTAGTTGGGGGTAGCAACTTCCCATCCTATGTTCCCATCAGCTCTACCTCTTTCTGCCACCTCTGCTCAGGAGCCAGAGCATCTAGCCCTCCTGACCTGTTTTCCACCAGGACCTTTAAAAACCACACAGGACCAGAAGGGCTTCCAAAATGCTTACAAGAGTCCTTCTTCTTCTGAGAGTTCAGCCACCATTTTGGTAATCAGCATGGTTGCCAGAACAACTGAAATGATGACTCATGATTGTTCAGCAAACCCTGTCGGGTGCATGGTGCCTTTTGTGCTGTTTTTAAAGAGGCTTGGGGCAAGGAAGATTAGCTGTTCTGTTTCCCAAGTGGAAGCAAGTGTGTGCCCAGATGCTCGGGGCAAAGGTGGCAGGCAGCAGGAGCAGTTGGTGGAACATTTTTAACTTTCTTGAGAGATAACATGGGCAAAATTCAGGCACCTTAAAAATTCCATTGTACGTTCATAAATGCAGATCTTTTTCTCTTCTTCTTCTTCTTTTTTGCTATACATTGGTAAGAGTTTTGGAAAATAACATCAACTGGGCTAAAGTAGTACTTCAGGGCATTAATTATGTAGCTGTAATTATGACTCCCTGATGTTTAATTATTTGGCATAGACGATTTTAACATGCTTCCATAGTATACTTTGTAACCTTAGAGATGATAAATAACAGTTAGAGAAATCTATTCAGGTGTTTTTTTCTAACATGCTGGCACTCATAGCTCAAGTATATGCAGAATTGAGCACTGAATGCTGTAAACCATGCAGAGAGACTTGGAAAGTGGAAGCATATTGATGCGAATAACTGGAGCCCCTTAAACTTCATATGAATATTGAGATCCCAATTAAATAATAGATATTATACACCCTCCTGAGCCGTTTGGCCGCTTGTAAAATGGTCACATTTGCTTATAAACTATCAGTGTGCAATGGCAAACTAACGGTAAAAATGTGTCAATGATATTATAACATTGTTTGAGGCTGTGCTAATGTAACTATTAAAAATCTCATCCTAACTGCACCTGCCACAGAAAATCTTAGCTTTGTGATTCTACATTGGCTCCTTCCCCCCTTCACAGTGAGTCACTGGAAAAGACAATAATGGTAGGAAACGTTGAAGGCAGCCGGATTGATTCTATAAAGGAAGCCACGACCCTCAGTTTACAAGACAATAGGATGTTTTGGAGGACCTCAATTCATTGGGTCGCCATGAGTAGGAAGTGACTTGACGGCACTTAACACACAAACTGATTTTTAGCAAAGGAATGTACAGATTCCTTTACACTTTCTGACAAGGCTATCTTTTCTTCATTTTATACTTATTTACAAGGATTTGGGATATTAAACTTCAATGCCATTTAAGTCTCGTCACAAAATAGCATCTTTTTCAAAATAAGAAAATTGTGCCGGCAAACTATTTGGCTAATTTATTAATTCCCAAATACAGGAAAGCTTTCACTCTGACCTGTTTCAATGCTCTCCCATCTGCTCTTTTAGAAGGGAGATACTATACTATGTATGTATATGCCTTTGTGCAAGTCGGGAAATTGAAACGATTGGGCATATTCTGCGGCACTGCCCTTTCTATGACAATCTCAGGTATGCATTGATTACCCCTATCTTCTAAAAAAAGAACCCTGGAAGATTAGAGGAATGGTATACCTCCCTTGTTCTAGCAAACCTTGACCTTGGAGCCACCAATAGAGTTGCTAGATTCTAGGCAAATGCCAGAGTCTATTGTGGTTCAGTGTTGACTTAGTGAAATATACTTGTTTAATATTTTTAATGTAATGGTTTTCTGTAAATATGTTTACTGATGTATGTTTTCTATTGCTTGGTCCATGACAATAATAAACAACTGACTGACTGTGCTTACAATCAAATTCTTTCAGATGCTCTGCTTCCTATAGTGCAGATTGGCTGATGGGGGTGGGTATAAAGCATACATTAATTCCATATAATGGAAATAAGGCACATATTAATTCCACATAATGGAAACTACACGCACAAATCGCCCAGTTCTTTGGTATGTGTCATTTATTTATTTTTTAAAATGTAAACACATAATTCTCACTTTATTTTTAGACTAATGATCAGGAAATCTGGATCTCTCCCATTTGAAAAATTTAATGTGGCACATACTTCATTCTCATGCATGAATCCTCCCGTTCATTTTTGGGCCTAACAGTGTTGCAGGGTTAGATTTTTCACTGGTGCTTGTGCTAGCTATGGTGAGCTTCAAACCACAGTTTGCAAACTCACTTCTAACCATGCTTGAAAACTATGGTTTGGCTAAGACTTCTGCTGACACATTACATCTTGCTTGGCTCAAAAACTGGGAAAGGGGAGGAGACAGGGAAGAAATGTGCCATCCTTCAGGGTACTGTATCTCATAGCTGTGGTTAGAAAATTGAGCTGCATTACACTTGGACCAGTAGGCCTTAATGTTGAATTTGTCTAAAATAAACTTTGAATCTGTCTAAAAATAAACAAGGATATATCTCTTAGGGCCTTCTTTCTTCCCCACTCATCAGTTGCGAATAAGCATTGAATACTGACCTGTTACCCTGTGGCTAGAACTTACAAAAGTCAGTAGTGAATTTTCATTAAACTCTTAAACGTCCTGAGGATTAAAAGAAACTTGAACTTTCGGGGGCAGGGGGAGGGTAACGTTTCTCTGTAGATGGGTCAATCTTTATCATAATTGGAATTTAGGCATGAGCAGACATTTAATTTACTTATACAATAATGTCAAAATGTATCACAAAATTGTTTTAATCCATTGTTTTATTAGAAATTAAAATATATTTAAAGTGGCTTGTAGTATACCATTTCAACGTAACGAAACTAAAACACTGAAAAGATTTTTGAAAGGGCATGTGATTTACAATAAACGTTCAATTACAAATAGCCGAACCAAATTAAATAGATTGAAGTTTATAATTGGTTCTTGTAGGTTATCCGGGCTGTGTAACCGTGGTCTTGGAATTTTTTAATGTTTATAATGTTCTTTTGCCTTTTTCAGATTCTCACTCAGTCACCCGTTTCAGTGTTCATATTTTAACTGGAATTTCTTTTCTGTTGATGCTCATCCCACCCCCCACCCCGAAACCAGTGAGATGAAAAAACCGGAAACAGTATAATACCTCCTCAGTTTGTAGCTGCCGCACTGGCTCTTCTGACAAGATTCATTCATAAAAGAAAAACCGAGTAACTTCTCCTCATGACTAAAGAGCTGGGACTGCAGTCCCATGCAGAGTCAAGCATCCTTAATCCTGATGATTCCAGTGGCGTTGTGTTCATCTGGCTCTGTGTAGGATTGAGTTAAAGGTCTTTGGTCCAAATGACCTTAAGTGATAACATTTTTGCCAAATCAGTTGTCCTTTGGAAAATGGCTGGGCATTTGTCCTGTACACTAACAGTGCCATTCTAAGCAGAGATACACCTTTCTAAGATCAGGGGCTCACTTGGGTGTAATTGTTTAGGATGGCACTGAAAAAGATGTTGAAAGGTAACATTTTATTCTATCCAAATCTGAGGGTTTGAATAATTCACAGGCTCAGTATTTTGTTAGCCAAGGGTATTATGGTCTGTGTCAAAATCTGTAGTGAGTCCAGCTTCCTTATTTTCGGTCACCCACTGTCCGCACAGACATTTCAGCATTGTAAATGGAATGGAACTGCGCTGGAACCCATTTGCTATTCAGCATTCAGAAAGTGATATTCACCTTGTGGTGCTATGAAAACGTTTACTACTACTTCCTGCCAAGATAGGGTTGCCAGGTCCCACTTTGCCACCGGTGGGAGGTTTTTGGGGCGGAGCCTCAAGAAAGTGGGGTTTGGGAGGGGAGGGACTTCAAAGCCATAGAGTCCAGTTGCCAAAGCTGCCATTCTCCAGGTGAACTGATCTCTTCTGGCTGGAGATTAGTTGTAATAGCAGGAGATCTCCAGCTAGCACCTGGAGGTTGGCAACCCTATGCCAAGAGCACGTACAGGGAAGAACCCAAGGTGCTGGTTTGTGTGTGTTTGTGTGTGGGTAAATTCCTGGGTTCCTTAATGATTTGCAACTGTTGGCCAAATTAGATGTTATGCTAAATATACGGCTACGGCTGCTGCGGAAACAGCAATTGCACATTGATGCCCCATTTCTCCCTAATGATTCTTAACATGGCCTTGTGTCATGTTGGGAGCACTCCTAAGGAGGTCTACTCAGAATGTTGAATGGGGCAGCTGACTTACGGCTACCCCGTAGGTTTTTCAAGGCAAGAGACATTCGGAGGTGGTTTACCATTGCCTGTCTCTGCGTGGGCTGAGAGAGTTCTGAGAGAACTGTGACTGGCCCAAGGCCACCCAGCAGGCTTCATGTGGAGGAGTGGGGAATCGAACCCAGTTCTCCAGATTAGAGAACGCCGCTCTTAACCACTACAAGTGTCCTTAGTATTGCAACCATTGCATTGACATTCTGACTTCCTCAGATAACACCTTCCATACCAGTAGACAACGATGTGGAGCAGGAGTAGGGAAACGCAGAACATTATGATGACAGGGCAGTTTATTTATTATTTTGCATGCTTTCAGGCAGCCTTATAACTGAGAATGGTCCTCAGGATGGTTTTGCAACATATTCAGTATAATTCTGTGCAGGGTTACTCCAGCCTATGCCCACTGACTCCAGTGGGCTTGGATTGGAGTAACATCACTAAGGATTGCACTGATGAAAGCATAAGCCCACATGTGATAAAACTACATAATAAAGCATGAAACTGTTTAAAGCACGGAGGAGTAAATAACACGGTCACTGTCAACTTCAATATTGGTGGGCATAAATACATTTATTTCAAAGGCTTTCTGGAAAGAGCTGTCTCAAAGGATAGTACGTCTCTAGAGGGAGTTGGGAATGGCACTATAAAGTAACTTCGCCTTCATGTAATGGACAGGGAGGAATGAGCTAAACAGACAATTGCTTTTTTTTTTGTTGGCAGCCATATGGTTTGATGCAATGTTTAGTTTGGTGCTGAGGACGAGTTCACATGTGGTCCCTTGGTCCATGGTGAGTAGTGGTGAGTTGCAGATCAGAGTCCACCGCTCCAAACCACCGCTGTTAACGACTACACCACGCTGGCTCTCTTTATGTTTTATGTCATTGGTTCCCTCCCATTTGTCTGGGATCAATTCATGTGTGCATATCAACATATGTGTTCTGTTCATAGTGTTTTGTCTGTTGTGGCTCAATTACTTTGCAAAGCATCACTTGATGCCGCAATAATCGAGTGATAAACAGGCACGTGTGAACAAAAATCCAAAATGTCTGAAGTTGGGGGTGGGGGGAGACTCAGCAGCCACTGGAACTTGGATGGAAAAGCTGAAATTGGTGCTGTGTATTTGAAAGAAACTATTCATTTATGAATAGCTTGCATTATTCAATTGTGATGCTTTATTTCCTTTCCCTCAACTCCACCCTGCTTGTGAAACATGATGCTAAAGTAAAGAATTTCCTAATCATATATCTTTGTTATTTGGAAACAACTATTTAAGGCCTGAACTCTCCCATTGGATTTATGGTCAAGCAGAGGGTGGAGCAGAGTCAAATATTTGAGTAATGAAGGTGTAACTGATATGCAATTCAGAATGGTTAGATGAGTGGAAGATAGTAATACAACAGATCACAGATTGCACCAAAGTATACTAGGACAATGATGCAGTACCTTTGAAAAGAACAAGGACAAAACAAGCCCATTGCGTGGACCGGAAAGTGAAATTGTAACAGGAGATGAAGAGAGGGCAGAACTCCTCAATTCCTACTTTTCCTCAGTTTTTTCTCTTGAGGGAAGTGGTACTCAACATGGCATAAACAGAACATGTGATGAGGGAAGGGATTTGCAGCCTAGAATTGGCATTGGGGTAGTGCACAAACACCTGGTTTCTTTAAATGAAACAAAATCCTCTGGGCCAGATGAATTGCACCCAGGGGTACTCAAAGAACTTGCAGATGTAATTTCGGAATCTCTGTCCATTATTTTTGAAAAGTCTTGGCAAACAGGTGAGGTGCCAGAAGATTGGAGGCGGGCAAATGTTGTCCCCATCTTCAAGATGGGGAAAAAGGAGGACCCAGGTAACTACCGACCCATCAGCTTGACTTCTATACAGGGAAAAGTGTTCGAACAAATCATCAAACAGTCTGTCCTTGAGCATTTAGAAAGGATGGATCTGATCACTAAGAGCCAGCATGGGTTTCTCAAGAATAAGTCATGTCAGACTAATCTTATCTCCTTTTTTGAGAAAGTTACTACCTTACTGGATCAGGGGAATGCTGTAGACATAGTTTATCTAGATTTCAGTAAGGCTTTTGATAAGGTTCCACATAGTATTCTAGATGACAAATTGGGAAAATGTGGGTTAGATCCTATTATTGTTAGATGGATCTGCAACTGGTTGACAGATCGTACCCAAAGAATGCTAGTTAATGGTTCCTCGTGCACTTGGAGAGAAGTGACTAGTGGAGTTCCTCAGGGATCTGTGCTGGGCCCTGTGTTGTTTAACATCTTTATAAATGATTTGGATGAAGGAATAGAGGGGATGCTTATTAAATTTGCAGATGATACTAAATTGGGAGGGGTAGCAAATACGGTAGAAGACAGAGCCAAGATGCAGGATGATCTTGACAGGCTGGAGAAATGGGCTAGAAATAATAAAATGCACTTCAACAAACACAAATGTAAAGTTCTGCATTTAGGTAGGAAAAATCAAATGCATAATTATAGGATGGGGGAGACTTGTTTGAACAGTAGTGTGTGTGAAAAGGATCTTGGGGTCTTAGTAGACCAAACACTGAACATGAGTCAGCAGTGTGATGCTGTAACTAAAAAGGCAAATGCAGTCTTGGGCTGCATCAACAGAAGTATAGTGTCCACATCACGCGAAGTGATGGTATCGCTTTACTCTGCTCTGGTTAGACCTCAACTAGAGTACTGTATTCAGTTTTGGGCACCACAATTTAAGAAAGATGTCGACAAGCTGGAACGTGTCCAGAGGAGGGCAACAAAGACGGTGAGGGGTCTGGAGACCAAGTCCTATGAGGAAAGGTTGAAGGAGCTGGGTATGTTTAGCCTGAAGAGGAGAAGACTGAGAGGGGATATGATAACCATGTTCAAGTACTTGAAGGGCTGTCATATAGAGGAGGGTGCTGAGTTGTTTTCTGTTGCTCAAGAAGGTCGGACCAGAACCAACGGGTTGAAATTAAATCAAAAGAGTTTCCGTTTAGACATTAGGAAGAATTTTCTAACAGTTAGAGCGGTTCCTCAGTGGAACAGGCTTCCTCGGGAGGTGATAAGCTCTCCTTCCCTGGAGGTTTTTAAGAAGAGGTTAGATGGCCATCTGTCAGCAGTGCTGATTCTGTGACCTTAGGCAGATGATGAGAGGGAGGGCATCTTGGCCATCTTCTGGTCACTAGGGGTGTGGAGGGGGGAGGTAGTTGTGAATTTCCTGCATTGTGCAGGTGGTTGGACTAGATGGCCCTGGTGGTCCCTTCCAACTCTATGATTCTATGAAAATACAAAAGCCGGCACTAATTGAGATCAGTTTTCAATGCTAAATAGACAGGTCCTTTAAAAGGCACAGAGTTCTGATAGTGGCAGGGCTGGAAATGGTAAGTATGTTAATGGGTGCATTAGATATCTAGAAATGGGATGCCAGCTGGGAAGTAATTGATCACAATAAACATATTCTGTTCAGGGCCATCTTAACGCATGGGCCCGATGGGCACTTGCCCGGGGCCCCCACAAGCATAGGGGCCCTATGCCAATCTGTGTATGTTAAGTGACTTGCCATAAATAAATACTACTACACAGTAATCTAGACTATACTAAACTTTTTATTCCTGTGAGAGGTTGTTGTAGGGGCCCCAGCACACTGGTTTGCCCAGGGGCCCATAATGCTGTTAAGACGGCCCTGATTCTGTTACTATATCTTTTAGAAAGGTAGCAGGAAGTACCAGCCTGTGTTGTGTTCTGTGTTTCTTGTGTCTGTGTTTAATAAGAATTCATCCCGTGGCGCAGAGTGGTAAGCTGCAGTACTGCAGTCAAAAGCTCTGCTCACAACCTGAGTTCGGTCCCAACGGAAGTCGGTTTCAGGTAGCCGGCTCAAGGTTGACTCAGCCTTCCATCCTTCTGAGGTTGGTAAAATGAGTCCACAGCTTGCTGGGGGTAAAGCATAGATGACTGGGGAAGGCAATGGCAAACCACCCCGTAAACATAGTCTGCCTAGTAAACGTCAGGATGTGATGTCACCCCACAGGTCAGTAATGACCCAGTGCTTGCACAGGGGACTACCTTTACCTTTACCACATAATCAAAGGTTTGTTTTCCGAACGTGTGAGTGATCAATCCGTTCCTCCTTTCTGGTGGAAAAAAATATCAACTGCATTTTGATTGCAGTTCCAACTGGAGCAGCAATGGGAACGGCCCATTTAATTTTGTTTTAGATTGAACACTTCCAGAATGGCTATAGAAAATGTGCTTGTACTGAAGATAGAGACCCAAACCTCCCATTTGGGCAAAGCTCACCACGGGATTCAGAGCAGTCCTTTACTTTGCCCTTGGAACAATCCCTAATGTAAATATTTGTTCAGGGGTTGAGATCTGCAGTTTGTACAGGAGTTCTTGTGTAACACCCAGACAGGTGTGAATCGTACCAGCATGGCTTATTTTTGAGAATTAGTCTGTGGGAGGCAATTCAAATGTGTTGAAAGGTAATGGTGCCATCTCCAATGTACATACAGGAGGGGGTTGCTTGCTTGGAAATGCTCCCATGTCATAATCTCCCTGTGCTCATAAAGCAAATAGATTAGGAAGTGGGCAAAGAGATTATATTATCTTTTGGACTATATTACTTCATACTGGGGTGTGTGAAGCCTTTGAGTGCCTTTGAGTGCTCCCTCATGAAAAATAAAAATGGACAGACCATTCTTCCAGATATGCCAGTTGTGCATGTGTATGCAGGGACATTTTTTGTAGACAAGTATTATTGAGAGCCAGCATGATATAGTGGTTAAAGCACTGGACTAGGATCTGGGAAACACAGGTTTGAATCCCCACTCTGGCATGGAAACTTGCTGGGGACCTTAGTCCAGTCACACATTCTCAGCCTCGACCCTGGCAAGTACTTGGATGGGATACCTCCAAGGAATACCAGGGGCGTGACCCAGAGGCAGGCAATGGTGAACTGCCTCTGTACCTCTCTTGTCTTGAAAACCCTATGGAATCGCAGTAAGTCAGCTGTGACTTGACGGCCAAAAAAAATTCATATTATCTCTCCCACCTGCCCTCTGAAGAGGCACAGTCTAGCAATGTATAAATCAGGTGCAGCAGCTGATCATGTATAGTTAACCGTTTGACCTAACTCTTCTTCCTGTTGTGCTAGCTTAGCACATATTGGAGAAAGATGGCACACTACAAACCAGATCAGTCAAATACGCCTCCCCCCCCTGCCCCCACAATCACATTGGAGGTCAGTGTTTGGTGCTGAATTGCTGTTATTCTCTGAGTGTAAAATAAAAATAAATACACAGATCACTATTCGTATTTTTGTCATTTGGGTTGGCCTCAGTAAAAGGACTTACATGATTTTGTTTCTTTCTCTACAAATTCTGCCATAGTTTGTGTCTGGAAATTTTCCAAAAGCTGCAAATTGATTTCTTAGCTAAATGTATCCAGCTTTCAAATGTATTTTTGATTTTTCGTTGTTATTGTAAAATGTCCTAAGTCGAAGTATAGATTTTTTAAAGGGAAGTAAAAATCTGGGCTCAAAAGGCTAGAACAAATTTAAAGATGATTTATTTTTCGTTGAATGTACTAGCTAGAATAATCACGAAACACTATTTCATACACAGTGTGTTTGAAGAGGCAACTGAGGAAAATTAGAAGACAGAGATTTTGCCAACTGCCTTTTTGAATCTTTTATACTATATACTATCTTTTATACTATATTTGAGGTATCTTGAATCCTTCTCCTCCAACCCATTAAAACTTTGAGCTCTTGGGCATGATATCAAAGCCAGAATATTAACACATGATTGGTAGCATCTAATTCTTTAAATTGTGAGGAGGCAGCAGTTGAAAGTGCCTTTAAATCGAAATATCTTCATAGTAGGCAGAGAATCAGACAAACCTTTTTCAATGTAATCAAGAATCTGCTGAGAAGAGCATGAGATTAAGCGAATTTAAGCAGCTTTATTAGGAAAGTGAAATGACACAGGTATGATAGACATGTATTTAAGAAATGCTTCAGGTCATTTTTCAGTTTGATTGATGAATATGTTACCTGTAACAGGAATTAGAAGCCTGAATCAGTTGCTGTTATGGGGACTGTGGGCATCACTCATTTATAAATGCTAAGACTACTAATGCAAGGTTACTTCATTGCTCATTAGAAGAAAACCCCAAAGTTTCCTGAGCTTCTCCTTGAATTGTGGTTATCTATTAAAGCATTTGTATGTGTATCATTGCCCTGACCTGGATGGCCCAGGCTAGCCTGATCTTGTCAGAACTCAGAAGCTAAGCAGGGACAGCCCTGGTTAGTATTTGGAGGGGAGACCACCAAGGAATACCAGGTTTGCTGTGCAGAGGAAGGCACTGGCAAACCACCTCTGATAGTCTCTTCCCATGAAAACCCCAAAAGGGGTTGCCATAAGTCTGCTGCGACTTGAAGGCACTTTACACACACACATGTGTATCATCATTCTTTGCTGTTTCATAATGCCCTATGAGGAGAGACTTAAGGAGCTGGTTTGTTTAGTCCAGAGAAGAAAAGGTTAAGGGGTGACATGATAGCCATGTTTAAATATTTGAAGGGATGCCATGTTAATGAGGGAGCTAGCTTGTTCTCTGTTGCTTCAAAGACTAGGACACCGAGTAAAGAGAAAAACGATTTCACCTAAACATTAGGAAGAACTTTCTGATGGTGAGGGCGGTTCGACGGTGGAATGCGCTGCCCGGGGGTGTGTGGAGTCCCCGTCTTTGGAGGTCTTTAAGCAGAGATTGCATGGCCATCTGTCAGGAGCGCTTTGATTGGGGGTTCCTGCATGGCAGGGGGTTGGACTTGATGGCCCTTGTGGTCTCTTCCAACCTTGTGTGATTTTGCGATTTTTGTGATAATGAAAATTGCTATTCAAATGGAGATAACAGCTGTATTCATGCTTCACAAACAAACTCTAAGCCTTGGATACTTTGAACAAGTTCGATGTGTGCTAGATAGTCTCTCCTCTTCTTCCCAGGGTCATTGGTTTACAATAGGCCCTTGCATCAATGGAAGTCTTAGTGCAAGAGGAAGCATGATGTACAGCAGTTGATGGGGTCCAAGCCTACTTTTGCTTGTGATGCGGATGAGCCCGGTTTATCTGCTGGTTTTTGTACTTCTTCTCCTCAGTTCTCAGCATCAAAACTCTATTTGTAGGCAAGAAAAAAAGGATACAGTTTGCTAAAGTGCGCCAAGTCAAATGTCACTCCAGACTGTTTTCTGTCACACCAAGAAGTCTTCCATCCTGGCTCTCTGTGCAAAGGGAAGAGGAGCTTGGACCAAAAAGCTTGCCTTTGGGAGAAGTTACCATCTTTAGTAAACCTGCAAAACAGCAAGTGGAAATTAAGATGACATCAGTTGATAGTGCAAAGTATTTATTTGCTGAATTTATAAGTCTGCCTTTCTCTCAGAGACCCAAGACAGATTATGAAAAATGAAAAGCAATACAATAGAATCTAATAAGTATCATAAAACTACCTAAAATTCCCACAAACATTAAAATGACACAAAATTCCCTTCATAGAATTGACCTGCTGAACAATTCAGTTTTATCCATACTATGGAATGATGGCATTGTGGGAGCCTTCTGACTTTCTCAGGATGTGTGTGGACTGTAGCATTGCATTTGTATTGCATTTGGTCAGCTCTCTAAGGATGGGGGGGGGGCTTTTTTTCTAAAATATTTTCCATAGTGCTGCCCAAATTCAAAGTGCTAATCGTTCCTATGAATTAAAAGATATGCTTGGAGCCAGCTTAAAATGTCCATGCATGGAAGTGTGACTTCCCTGTGTCTCCCTCCCACTGTAGCTGGAAATGCCCCCTGAAATGTTGGTCTTGTGGGACAGGGAGGAGCCTCATGAGCATCCCAGGATCATCAGTGTGGTGTGGTGTAGTGGTTAAGAGCGGTGGACTCTAATCTGGAGAACCAAGTTTGATTCCCCACTCCTCCACATGAGCAGCAGACTCTAATCTGGTGAACCAGGTTGGTATCCCCACTCCTACACATGATGCCAGCTGAGTGACCTTGGGTTCTCTCTGAAATCTTTCAGCCCCACCTACCTCACAAGGTGACTGTTGTCGGGAGAGGAAGGGAAGGCGATTATATGGCGGTTTGATTCTCCTTAAACAACCAATTCTTCTTCATGAGAAGGTAGTTGGAGGGCTGTCACAGAAGGGATGTATCACCTCTCCTTGTGTGTGCAAATCTCAATGGGATCCAACCCCAAATGTTTATATATTAAGTGTTGTATTTCTGTTCTAAAGTATCTGCATTGTGCTTTGTTGGTATTGTAGTATAGCCAGAGAAATGTGTTTGCATATGTAAGTAGCTGACTTTTTTGGGAAGGGGACCATCAATGAAATCTTCTGTCATAACATGAATACAGAATAATGCATTCCTATAGAAAAACAGCCCCCACTGAGGGGAAGAAAAGTGACGACTTTCTTTTCATATGTCTTTTGTTGCTTCTTCTTCAGCATGGTATTTTGAATGTATCACTGTGAGTTTGTTTTTTCGCTATGTTGACAGATTTTTCCCTTTTGCAATACCTGGCTTGTTTTCCTCTGTAAAACACATTTCTGCTCAGAATGAAGGGGGGGGGGAGGAATCAATGCGAATAGAATTCTTAATCTAGGTTTACTCCCCAGGAATTATTGGACTGAGTGCTGTCTGTTGATAGTAACATGCAAAGCCTTTTTTGTGGAGAGCTTAAAGCTATTTGAGGGTTTGACCCATTGATCTTGCTTTTCTAAGGCAGGATGGCCAATTAATTGGCTGAAGAAATCTGATAAACTCCAGTTGCTTGACAACGGGAAAGCAAACAATAATGACCATGTGTTTTGGCTAAGCTCATTTGTATCTAATATAGCCTTAAGCATGTCAAGTGGGAAGCGCAACTAAATGCAGTGCACAGAAGCTGTATCATAGATTATAATAATCTGGAATCGGGTGTGCTCTGATTCATAGTTTAGTCTTTCTCATTTATAAATTGGGATGCTGCATGTGTGCTTGGAACCTTACCCCGAGTCAGTTTCAAGAAATCTACACATGGCCTCAAAAATGAGAGAAACCTAGGGTTGGTTCCAACAAGCTTTTCCATGGGTGGAAAAGAGAGAAGGGAGTCCTCTTTAACCACCAAAAATGTCCTAGCCATGTTCGCACCTTGTTATCAACCCAATTATTTTGTAAACTTGTACATTCTTTGAAATTTTCTACTTATTCATTAGGCAACCTATAACGTATGCACATTGCATCATGCTGTGGATGTAGGATTGATAGTCTTTCTTTTGGCACTCAATACACAGATAGCATGTTATCAGTGCAATCCTATGCAGAGTTACTCCAGTCTAAGCCCATTCATTTCAATGAGCGTAGACTGGATTAATTCTGGATAGGATTGTGCTGTAAGGATAGTGCCCCATGAAGTTTCTTCCAGGTAGGTAGAGGACACAGATCTCACTGTTCCTTGACTTAAGGATCAGAGAATAGCTCTAAAACTCACCTGGAATGTATTGAATAGTCTTCCTTTCTTGCCACTGTGTCCTAGAAAAAGTTTATGGGTCTCTGTTTGCTTTCCCTTTTCAAATGGCATCAGCCTTTTGCGCAGTTTATTTGGTGGCTACTGATATACTTTTAGTGTGGGGTGATCTTCATGACTGAAAGTCGTCAACATCCATGCAATTAAATGGAAACAGGATGCACAATAAGAACAGATCTGTAGTTTAAAACTGTATTCCGAGAGAACAGGCCCCGCATTTCTGTGGTTTCACAGGTCATCCGTAAGAATAGCAATGATGATAAGAACGACAGTTGTACAGTCAAATCAAGAATAGATTTGTCCTTTGTGGAAAAACAACCACCACCAAGTAGCTGAAGATCTGTTCAAAGGTACTTCAGTTGGACGAATTGTGTTTATTAACATTGATTTACTAGATGGGCAGCCCATTCCTTGGGGGGGGGGTAGATTCGCAGCGGCTGGAAGCGGCACAGCCACACTGCCTCTTCACAGGCTTCCCGGCTGCTGTGGAGGGGGAAAACAGCTTTAAAAAATATTTAAAAATGGAAAATGCCTCATTGCAAACAGTGAGACAGTGCCACCGAAAAAGGTGGTGTGGCTACTCTGCAGCTCAAAGGGACATTCCCGAAGGTGAGGGGTTAGGAAGCTGACTAATGTCAGCTCCGTCCCTTAGAACGCCCTGAGAACACCCCCCCCCCCAGACACTGGCGTGGCCTGCCACTTCCAGGATTTAGGTCCCAGCACGGCAGTGGAGGCAGCAGAGGCCTGCACCACTCCAGGGCATCTAGGCTTCGGCATGTGTGCCACCCAGATGGCATAAGTGCATGTTATCCCAGATTAAATGGGCACTTACACCGACACGGGGTCACTCTGGCTCCTATGGAGCTTCGCCCCCCCCCCCCCACGCGCTCTAACATATGTATATCAAAAAACGTTAGTGGATGGTTATAGAATGGAAGAATGGAATTGCACACAGTGTATTTTTGTTCAAGAAAAAAGCCAGCGCCTACTGTGTGCCCCAGGATAGTTCTGTATCACAGACAGCACAGGGCTATAATGAAATTTGTATATTTGATCTAGCGCCTTCCAGGTTTGCCCATATTGCTCTGACTTCTTGCCACAAACTGTTGCTTGAGGAACAGATGGTTCTGAAAAATTGCAGCCTTTAAACAGGGCAAACTGGGTTGGTTGGTCAGAAAACAGTATATTTAAAAACACAGCCTTATTCCTTGCAGACTGTTGGAATGAACTTGAGCAAAAGAATCTTGGGGTTTGTAAGTGTCTGCTCCTATACCATCTCTAGGTTTGCAAAAAAAAAAAGTCTGATTTTTTAACGTTATGGGGCTACCCCCCCTTTGGCCAGGGAAGGTAGCAATTAGTGGGGGTGGTGGGTGGGAGGGAGAGAGAGATCATTGGGAAGAATGGAAAAGGGGAGAAAAATAGAGGAGTTGGTAGTTGGGCAATGGGGAGTGTCAGGGTATTCATAGTCAGCTGACGTGCAGTGACTTAGGGCTAAAAGTACTTCCTGTATGTTTGCAAGCCCAAGCCACTCCCACCTAGCTGGCTGGTGTGGCCTTTGGTGGTGGCTTTGGGTTGAAAATGTATCTTGTGCTCACTTTCATCTTCTCCTCCACCCCCCCCAATCTTCTGGTACTCTCTGACCTACTCCACTTTGAACCTGACCAACCACTATGGTCATCCTCAGAGGCCCTGCGTTGGATGCACCTGCCGTCTGAGATTAGGCGAGAGGCAACCCAGGAGAGGGCCTTCTATGTCATAGAACCAAAACTCTGGAACGCTCTCCCCAGGGAGATTCATCTGTCCTCTTTTGTTGCCATGTCTCACCAGCCTTTCTTTTGGCATTCTCTGGGTGATCCGTCCTTCCAGACAAATGTTTTCATTGCTGTTGTTATGTCTTTGTATTTAATTTGGCTTCCTGTCCTGAAAACCTCCAGACTAACAAAGACTACAGTCCACAATAGCCATGCAGATTAGCTTTGGATTTCACACATTAATAGATCACTTCAGGATACAATGGTTCCATATTAACATACCACACCCTCATTAGCACATTATCTTGATACTTACAGGACAATGATTAGCACATTACCTTTGATACTTTTTGCAGGACAATGATTCAGCTCAAACCCAACCCCTTTCTGACTATATATTACTCTTCCTACACACTTGACACTGAGAGAGACTGTCCTTCAGTGTTACTCCTCTGAAGATGCCTGCCACAGATGCTGGCGAAACGTCAGGAAAGAAAATACCAAGACTCTGGTTACACAGCCCGGATAACCTACAAGAACCAATGAACTCTGACCGTGAAAGCCTTCAACAATATTTTAAAATGTGGTTTTATTATGTACGTTTTAATTTGTTAGCCGCCTTGGTGGCCCTAGTGAAGACGGAAAGGCGAGATATAATGTTGTTAACTAAAAAATAAATAATGTGCCCATCTGCTTCTTATGACACTTAACTGTTGGTTCCTTGCTGGTCTTTATTCTTACATGGAATTCTACCTTTGGGCTGCATTCCCAAGCAACCTGAGCCTGAGGATACCTGGTCCATTCTCCATGGGTCTCTTCTGGTCTCAGATCATTCATGGTTTGTGCCTTGAAAGACTTGGGCCCTCCACAGCAGCAGTGCCAGGGAGTGGATCTTCTTGTTCATTCGGTGACCTTATTTCTCTACCTAGACTTTGCACATCAGCTGCCCTAGTGTGGCTTCAACAGTAATGTCACTGATCTGTCTCAGCTCGATGCTAGTGGTCACAACAGCCACCTTTTCTTCTTCCTCACCCGGTCCTCAGTGTAAGGAGGAAAATAATCTCATTGATTGCTCTATTTATCTCTTCCAGATCTATATACATGTCATCGAAGAAATCATCAGTTTCCTCTGCATTGTCCCAGGGATCAGTCAAAGGAGCCATTGGCTCTACTGATGGCATTATCTTTCCCTTGCTACCTGCTGCAGCCAGTACTCCCTTTGGGGCTGTCAGTAATGTTTCCGATTTCTGTATTTGTGTTTTACTTGCAGTGCAATCAGCAGGAGTTGTGCTCTGTTTGTGTGGCTCTAACAGAGCTCAGACAGCTGCCCGTGCTCTTTCTCTTTGCTTTCTGTTTCTACTGACAATTTCAGCTGCACCACAGCTACAGATTGCTTGCCACGGCACATTCTTGTTTTAACCTGATCTTAATGTAGTGTTGTCAAGTGACAGTAGCAGATTCATAGATCGTCGCTGATCCAGCTGACACCTGAAAGAATCTTGCCTTCTGTTGCAGTTGACTTTGTTGATTCTTAGTTAGCCAAGTCAATTCCCTAGCCACAGACGACAACCCCCATAACACTTCTCTTTTATTTTTGTACATGGCTCTCTGCCTCTTCCCCACCATCTGGAATTTATCTAACTCCTGCATCAGTTTTGCTAGTGGATCCCCTGTCCTACTAGAAGTTTCTTTAATCCAGGGATTACTCCCCATTTTCTCTGTATGTGTCTAAATGTGTTGCTTAGACTGGCACAGGAGCCTAAGGTGTAACAGCCCAGGTGTAACAAAATGTGACCTAAGATGCTTTGTCCATTTTGTGATTGAAAAACCACATCTTCATAAACCAAAACACAGCTGCTGCTGTTGACCTTTGACTGGGCTTGCTGGACCTCTCTCTGTTGTTTCAGATTCTCATGCAGATACTTGCTTCAATTTAATAAATGTAAGTGCTGAAGAATATAACAGAGACCCCCCTCCCAAAGAGTCTACTGCATTCCAAAGTATGATTTGGTAGACATTAATGACTGCAAAGGTCTTGGCACCTATATTTCATCTATCATCCTTTTGATCTTGCCTGTCTTCCAAGGAGCTCAGAACGCCATAAATAGTTCTCCCTTCTTCATTTGATTCTCACAACTACTCTGTGAATTACCGGTAGGTTAAACTGAGTGCCTGGCCCAAGGTTACCCAGCAAGCTTCCTTTTCTGAGTGGGGATTCAGACCTGGATCTTCAAGATTCTGGTTTGCAATCTGACCACTGCATTGCATTGGATTCACCTTCTGATGGTTTAAATATAAATCTTGCTGTTTAAAATGAGATCCTCTGCTGCCTCTTTGCATTTGCACAAATCATGACGTTAAGACATTTCAGGGATTTTACTCTTTTATTGAAGCCAGAAATATTAATGTGCAAACCTAGGACATTTACAGCACAGTCATAAGGTCAGACAATCTGGCATACTAATGATATGGGCACGATATTGGTATAATTAGTTGGCATCCTGTGCGGTTTCAGCAGAGAAGACTTAAAAAAAAAAAAGGAAACTGAGATTTGCAACAGCACTGGAGACTCTAACAATAACACCATCACCATCATAGAGCAACAGGGTTTTCTCCAAGTTAGCCATATGTGAAAGGAGCCAACCAATCCACAGTTAAACCACCATGCTCTGTGACATCACTGCACCACCCCTCCACCCTTAGAAACCAAGGCAATGTAGACCAAGGAAGAAACCAAGGCAATGTAGCACTCTCAACTGTATGAAGATCCATAGCATGCCCAGTAGGAGTCTAGTAACTACAGTACTCTTAGGATTTTTACAGATGGGGGAGGGAATCCCTGCCTGCAAACAGCTATCATTTTGGGTGACTGGACACAAAGAAGCATGGGCAGTCCAAACCTGTTACCTGGCCTTTCCTACAGCACTTTTAGGACAGGAGAAACACATAACCGTTCCAATTACAAAGAATGACTTCAATCATCATGGAAATGAGCGGTGACGGATAAAATGTCAACATTAGGCTTTACACCACAGGTACTAACTGACATGGGCTATGATCAAGCCAAGGCAATGATTAAACAGCGTACAATTGACACAGAGCGTCAAACAGATCTAGCCAAAACACCAAACTTCATTATTAGCAAATCCTGCAGGTACCTTACTACTCCTATGGAATATCTAACTAAACTTGAAATTCCAAAACATCAAAAAGCTTTCACCTTGGCCAGTTGCCAAGCCCTCCCCTCAGCCATCCAGGAAGGCCGCTACAGGAAGATGCCATATGAGGAAATGCCCCTGTGGTTCTGGATACATAGAAACTTTTGAACATGTTCTTCTCTACTGTCAATATTATATAGCTATCAGAGAAAGGTTCATCTCGCCATTAATTCATAAATTTCTCAGCCATATGGGACAGTTCCATATTTCATCTCTGTTACAAGATGTAAACTCCGACACAACGTACTCACTGGCTAGATTCTGTGCCGCTGCAATTGACTTACGACGGAGGAGGGTCTGTGCTACTCAGCAGCCCTGAAGATGAAGGGATACAGTTTTAATTTTATGTGCTCCCCTTTCTCGCCAAATGGTTTATTTATACCAACTAATGAACCAGATGTGTATTTTAGACTTATGTAAATTGGTACCCTATCTGTTTTACCTGTGCTGGTCATTGTCTTGTCATAACCGTTCCCTGACAAGAGTTTCAGACCCACTGTGGGAATGTTGTTTCTAAGAGGAAGAGGAGCTTTTTTGTAAAGCCTGTGGCTGGCACTGAACGACACTAGGAAGACAACAGGAGAAGACACAACATAACATTTACTGAAGGCATTCCAATCACTTCGCCAGTAGCTAAGTGGATAAAAGCACTGTTGTGGGAAATGGAGTTTATTTCATTCCCAGCAGCAGTAAGAATAATGCAATCTTATTGGTTGGCCATCAACAAAATAGAAGGAGGATGCAAGACTAGAACCTACATGTCACATGGTTCAGAGCCTCCCTCTAACCACACAGCCACCTGGGCACAAAAGGAAAGAATGGATCATGGGGCATTTGGAATTCACTGTTAGCCTCAGTGTTTAAACAAGCCATATACCAGAGTAAGAAAAACGGTAGAGAAAGGCATGGGATTATAGAACAATATAGAACTTTCATACTTGAGGTCCTTGTTTCAAGCCCTATATTTGCTTAGCTACAAAACTGGTAGTGGAGGAGTCTCAAATACATCTGAGTCTACCATCAAACCCATTCACTGGGGCGGGGGCACTCATGGGGACTCCATCCATTTTGCATTGTGCCTTCCCATCTAGAAATCCCTATGTTGGATTGATGAGAGCCTTCTGCTAATAATCCCAGCAACCCTGATTCTCCATCTCATCTTCCTCATCATAAAGCCTGCAGGGTTTATCATGCCAATATAGTCCTACCTGTTTTTGGTTCTTAAGCTTGTGGCATCGTTTTTGCCAATGGAAACTGCTGTGGGGAACCAGAGGGGGCAAAGAGCATCCCATGGCCATTTCTGCAGGTGAAAATGGTATGGGAGAGAAGCATGAAGCTCCTCGCCTTCCCCCTACAGTGTTTGGAGCCACATGTGGTGACAACGACTTTTAAAGGTTAGTCCCTGGTCTAATGTTTTGATTTACACATCAGATCTAGCTTCTGTGTCCTGATATGTGTCAAATGTAATGTGTATTAGGGCCCTGAGAAGCAAGCTTAA
This sequence comes from Euleptes europaea, assembly GCF_029931775.1. Classification (NCBI taxonomy): domain Eukaryota; kingdom Metazoa; phylum Chordata; class Lepidosauria; order Squamata; family Sphaerodactylidae; genus Euleptes; species Euleptes europaea. The sequence goes on along the minus strand of NC_079320.1, from coordinate 28,630,958 downwards.
TTAATTTTTGTATATATGAAATGTTACAAATAGTTTTCGAAGCGTATTTATAGAATCCTGGGAATTCATTATTGATTTCATTCAGTTAAAAAGTATCTCAATGTTCTCACTGGGAAGAAACTTCCTCTTTGAGGCACTGGTCAGTTACCGGATGATTAGATCCAGGAGTGCTTCTCAGGACTTTCGTTCTCTTCCTTTAATTAGATAATCTCTTCTGATAGATTTACTTCCAGTATATAAGTCTATTTAGTTAAGGATCAGTTCTTCTGGGCTAAAGCAAACAGGCAACAATTTGATCAGGGCCCATAATCTATGACCTTAACAAAAAGTTAGGAATTGTATTAAAAGTCAAGGCAACAAAAATAAGGTTGGTGTACAAATTCCTTATATGTTTTGTGAAGCTCTGATCTCCCATATGTTTAATATTGAAGAAGTCTTTTGGGGTAGGAGGGAACATATATCTAATATTCTTATGAGGATTTGTTTTTTCTCAGGTAAATGAACTTTAAAAATAAGTGTCAAGACTAGCTTGATGTTGACAGGAATTAGGTTAGAAGGCGTGGATTTTTAGTGTTAGCCTGTATCTAAATTGTTTTCCAGGAGATGGCTTGCAAGCAAATGAAAAATAGTATATACATTGGAAGAAGCTTATCCTTAGTTGTTGAGGGTTCCGCCGTATCCATCATGTACTGCAGTAGTTTTCAAAAGGTCTTCTGGGTAACACTAGGATCTCTCAATAGATGATCAATAATGCATGACAGCTGAGCAACAGTTGATCCTTTATTGCCAGTCTTCCCTTCAACCTACAGCCTCTGGACAGAATTAGGTGTACTCCAAGCAGATCTGTCCTGTGTGAAGCCAATGTGCATCAGAAAACCTCTCTCATAAGTCTTTACAATATGCTGAGATTCTGCACTAGGCATGCAGGGGATGCCCAGGAGATATGCTTGTATAGCAGCGGTTTGCTGAAAGTGGTGCTATTGAAAAACATTGATGTAGTAGGCACAGGGGGCAATCCTATGCAGTTCTATTTGGAAGTAAGTCTCATGTTATTCAGTGGGGTTTACTCCCAGGAAAGGGCAGCTGCAGTCCAGAGAAATGTGGACATTCTTTAGAAATGATGTGGTTGAAATGCATGTAATAATAGATTTCAGTGCAATTAATGTGACTGATTTTATTTGGATTGTGTCCAGTGTGTCCATGCAATTGGCTCCTCTTAATTATTTATACATTTTAGCTTGTGCATGTAAGTGGTACTTAAAATTAAAAAAAAAACCAATTTAAATTCACTGCTGATTTGAGATGTTGTATCAGTTTATCATTGAATGAATGCACACTGAATGAAATACTGAAAAAGGGTTTCAAGTTATTCAAGTCCTTTTGATTAATAAAAGGCACACTGTGTATAAAGGGCTTGCAAAAATATAGTCAATATTGAATTACATATTTCCGCATTAGAAGAATATGATTAGGAATGTCCACACGTACATACGGAAAACGACATTATCTGAATTTGGAATTTCAAATGCTGACAAAAGCAGAGTGTAGTCGTTAACCAAAATTGAATAAAAACTTCCCAGCTGCACTGAAATGGCTTTTTCTGGCAAATAGTAGTGAAGGTTTCTCTAAAGCCCAATTTATAAAACCCAGTCAGTTAGAAGTTTTGAGAAGCAAAACTTAAGTTTGTCTTTGAATCTTTACAAGTTCAGTAATTGGAACGTTGAGTCATTGTATATCCAAGGTCAATTAAATGACAACGTATCCAGGCTTCCAGTTATTGTATATGTGTTAGAGAAGGTTAGAATAAATTGCTTCTTCTAAACAAGAGCTATGAATCACTTCAGAATGACAAATCTCAGTCTTACGTATAGTACGCTCTCAAAGCTAGGTAATTGCATAGCACTGTGTGATAGCAATCTGACTGCTGTGGCAAAGAACTTCATTTACCCATACACAACTAGGCGAGCATTCCAGAAGAACAGCTAGAATTCTTCCATAGCTTCATGATATAGCACAGCGTTCTTTTATTGAATCCACATGAGGTTGATTATTGCAGCCATTCACTGTTCTTGGATTTTCCTGTCTGGTCAATATCCAGTGAAATATGGATTCAGGTTTAGGTAGAATGAATGCCTTCTCCTATTAAAGGATGGTGAGCAGGTCCCTTACCCTAAAGGAGTTTAACTTTCCTGAGTGGTAGATGGTATCACGGGCAGATTTAAAAAGTCAAACAAAAAATGGGAATGCCCTTTTGAAGAGACAATGCTGGAGGTTTATGGTTCCTGTTATGAAATGCTTTGCAAATGTACAAGTTGAACGTATGGGAAGCAGGAATAATGCCAGATTACAGCCTTTGCATGGTCCCAGCAAAGGATTCTTAGGTAGTAGGGATGAGAGAGAGTTCTGCATAAGACCTTGGAGAGGAACTAGCAGTCAAAGGAGGCCAAATGGGCTCGACTACTGGCCTGACTGAATAGCTGTTTAGCTTGGAAAGGAGGTGGTTAAGGGGAGACATGATAGAGGTCTATAAAATTATGCATGGTATGGAGAGAGTGGACAGGGTGAAGCTTTTCTCCCTCTCTCATAATACTAGAACGCTGGGTCATCTGCTGAAGCTGGAGGGTGAGAGATTTAAAACATATAAAAGAAGCATTTCACACAACACATAGTTAAATTGTGGAACTCCCTGCCCCAGGATGTGGTGATGGCTGCTAACTTGGAAGGCTTTAAGCGGGGTGCGGACATATTCATGGAGGAGAGGGCTATCCATGGTTACTAGTAAAAATGAATACTAGTCATGATGCATACTTGTTCTCTCTAGTGTCAGAGGAGCATGCCTATTATATTAGGTGCTATGGAACACAGGCAGGATGCTGCTGCAGTCGCCTTGTTTGTGAGCTTTCTAGAGGCACCTGGTTGACCACTGTGTGAACAGACTGCTGGACTTGATGGGCCTTGGTCTGATCCAGCATGGCCTTTCTTATGTTCTCATGAGTATATATGCTCATGTGTCTAACCTTACCTTATTGAAGGCAGTCTGTCTTGATTTCAGGCTATGGGGCAGTAATATGCTGGCATGTTTCGAAGCAGGAGGGAGGTTCATTCATTCCAGTGCTTTACTGTTGCTCCACCTATGTTGCAGTGTGAAGCATTTCAGTAATGTACATGGTGGCCCTTTCTGGCCAAAGGGAATCTCAATTTATTCCAGTATTACCTGTAGATTTTGCCAGACTTCTTCCCTGCCTTCAGGTGGAACCTATTTGGCAGCTGCCAGAAAATTACCTCACTAATCTTCATCCAGCTGGTTTTGATTTACTGTATCGCATATGTAAAGAAACTGAACTGCCTTCACTCTTATTTCTGTTCCTACTCTTATTCAGTTTGATAAGTAGGCACTCATGAGCTAGGGTCTCAAGTCCTGCAGGTAGAAAACAATAATGGAAACAATTAAATATAATTTTCATTTACTCTTCTTCAATTACTTTGGGGGAAATCCAGCATTGGATACGAAAATAACAACAAAAATATGTTTGTGCTTTGTATTCAATTTTGGTTTTTGTATGCGTCGTTGATATGCAGACCTCAGAAGTAGATTACCAATTTAGCCAATTTATTTTTATCCTGTCCTTTCCCCAGGGGGCTCAAGATGACATACAAAATTCTCTCTTCTGTTTTATCCTCACAACAATCTTGTTGTGAGGAAAAATGGACTGGCCCAAATGGACTGGCCCAAGGTCACTGAACTTCACGGCCAAGTGGGGATTTGAGTCTTCATAATCCTAATCTCATGCTCAAACCACTGCACCCTCCTGCCTCTGAACAGTCACAAAATTAAAACTCCTCCACGACAGCTCTGTGTGTAGATATGAATGTCTTGTAGGCTCTTTCCCTACAGGGAACTGAGGAATATCAAGCATCCTGCCCACCTAGATTTCTGAGTAGTTCTGGGATTGTATTAGCACTCAGTTTGCTGTGGAGTTGAAGCCTACAACTAACTGGCACTCCCTGTTAGAGCCCCGTCGGAGCATGGCCTTCTCTCATTCTAAGAGAAACTATTACAAAACTTCAGAAGTTGTGCATTGATTGACCAAGACCAAATGAAAGCATTCTGTACTGCATGACTTGGTATTTTATTTATAACATTTTATTTTCCACTCAAAGAATGCTCAAAAAAATTATATTCATTCAGGTTTGTGTTTTATTTTTCCCCCTTCAAACATTACACTAAAAAAGGAGGACTGGGGCTATCCAGTCTTTGGGAGCAGCTGCCTGGCCCTTGAATACATGAAACTGCCTTATAATGAGTCAGACCCTTGGTCTATGAAGGTCAATATTGTCTGCTCTGACTGGCAGAGGCTCTCTGCACATCACCTACTACATGTCCCGGAGATGCCAGGGATGAACCTGGGACCTTCAGCATATGAAGCAGATGCTTTACCACTGAGTCATGGCCCCACTTTTCCTAGCTGCCAACCTAGAGGTGAAAAAAGATATGGATAAAGTGGTGACAGAACTTCCTGAACTTTAGGGCATAGGGCTAGAGGCACTACCCAGTATTCCTGAGTACCTTCTCAAAATGGATTCCTAGAACACTAGAGCTGATAAGGATGATTATATTGGACATCTTGGGTCAATAACACTGGCTTCACAAATGCAGCCAGATAGTCTTCATCCTGGGGTAGTTTCCCCGCAGTGCTGTCAAGTGGTCACAGTGCAATTGGAGGTAGACAACAGACGGTGCATCTGTGAATGAAGGCCTTGTGTCGTTACTAGCCTCTGAAGCTTTTACCTAGTGTCCACTGTAAACCTCTGCAGCATTCCAGATTTGCTTAGAATTTATTAAATTGATCACAGCTTAATTAGCTTTCTGTCTCTGCTTTGCAGTGTTTTAAATTAGTCTCTTCAAAACTAGCATTGTTCCATCAACAGCATCTGTTCTGAACTTCTCTGTGTTAAATTTAGTCATATTAGATGCCACAGATCTTCGCACGCCATTTAAACACATGCATGGGGTGTTTTTTTGTGTGTTTTTTTGAACCGCTGACACAAATATAGGAATATCTCAAATAATTTATGCAATGGAAGTCCAGGAAAAGGTACTTTTAAGGAATATGATAAGGAAGACTCTTAAGGTACAATAAATCAGTTGTGGTTGTGCTATATCATAGGGTGATATTCGCACATAATGACAATTGAATTGTGTGTAAGTAGTGTAAGAAGCTGGAGTAACCAGTGAAATTGTATTTCTTTGGAATTTTAAACTATTCTGAAAATAAAAGAATTCTATACCAAATATAAGTTTAGTTAATGACAATGTTTTTCTGTATCTTACCCTTTCTCTTGTCAAACAGCAACAGCTGCTTTTCTACAGCATTAGTCAGTTTCCTCATGTCAGTTTTGATGGGCTGTGGCTTTGTGCTTCCAGCGAAGAGTTCAAAAGAATTTTGAAGACGCGAAAAATCAATAAGTAAAGATTTCTTTGGAAAGAGTTGGAGGCCAAAGAAAAGTCTGTATAATTAAAATGAACTTGCATTTAATAAGGAATGAATAAATAATGCAGTCCTTTAGCTCTGTGCCCTGGTACTCTTGACACTTCTGGGAAGAAATGTGATGGTGCCTTTATTCCTTTGCCTCTTTAAAATAATTAAGAATGAACAGTCTTGAAAAACCAATAAGAGTTGCTTTAGTACTGTATCCTTAGTCTGTGTCTTTCCGGTGTCTGATTTGCTTATTACAAGGTATGCCTGAATATTGAAGACATTCTAATGGCTCCATGCGGTAATTCCAGAGGAGTTTATTAGTTTATTGTAGCAAAACAAAATGAATGCCCAGTGGTACCTTAAAGACTAACAAAATTTATCTCCCATGAAGTTTTGTGAGCCACAGCTCATGTCTTCAGATGTAACTGACAGAAAGAAAATGTTTTTTTCCCATATTTATCTAGAAAATTATAGAATGGGAGGGGAGAAAGGGAAAGAGTTGAGTGAAGAGAGGCCTGGTATCATGGCAAGGTTACCACCTCTGGTTTGGGAAATTCCTGGAGGTTTTGTGCGTAGAGCCTGGGGAGGGCAGGAATGGAGGGTGCTTAGTGGGTATAATGCCATAGAGTCCACCCTCTGAAGCAGCCATTTTCTCCAGGGTGACAAATCTGTGTTTTCTGGAGAACACTTGTAATTCTGGGAGATCTCTAGCCCCCCCCCTCGAGGTTAGCAAGCCCATATCACGGACTTGAATGGCTTAGATTGTTATACTTTACATATGATAAGAGAGGTCAGAGGTTCTAGCCTCTATCTTACAATGAAAGTAGGTAGAAGTGCAATAAAGTGCCATAAATAACTAAGGAAGACGCCATTTGAAGCATGAGAGTAATGATATTACTATGATGTAATATCAGAGGTTAAGGAGAAGTGAAGTTGAAGAAAAAAGTTGAGGTAGGATGAATGCCAAAGTAAATTATTTACTGAAGAAAGCTACGAGTTTATAAATAGCTTAGGGAGTTAGAACCCCCATGGTTTTGAAAGATTTGAGATTGTATCTAGCAATATGCTTTTTTTAAAAAAAGCTCTAAAAGCCCTCATTCAAAGCTACCCAGGTAAAACACTCTGATTCTAACAGAACCAGAACAGAAGCAATTTTGGGGTTGGGGCTGATGGTCATATGTGCCTTGCAATCAGAAATCATGTTTGCTGAGCTGCAGGTCCTACTGTGTTCAATGGGACTTGCTCCCTAGTAAGCCTTGGTAAAGTTAGCAGAACAGTCTGTGATAAAATAATGGTATTATCAGCCGGTTTGCAGCTTTCCTTTACGAGCAAACCACAAGGGAAGACAACAAAAGAAGCTTGCTTTCCATAACTTCGGTCCATGTCGTTTATACACACAGTTCCTTGAAATTCAGTTTGTGAGTCATCTCTTGTACGTTATCGTGGGAGCCAGAATTTAGAATCTTGGAATAAATTTTAATTCAGACATGAAAGAAGTAACAAAGCCAAGGTTCTTTAGGCATGACTCATAATTTACAGGCTGTGAACCGGATCGTTCAATGGAACTGCTTCCAGCATGAGGCCTCCAGTCAATCAAAGTTTTGCCAGAAAGATGAATTACTGATTTGTTTCTTTTTTCTTCCTTATTTGTATTTTTGCCTCTAATTTTAGCTCCATCCTGAACGCAGGTTTGTACACTTTCTACATACATAGGAAAGGAAGACAGCGTTCCCATGGTTGGGCCTGACTTGTATCCAGTTCCAAAACTGGAAAAGCATGTCTCGCTTTGGAAGCCCCTGTGGTGTTCCTGAAGGTCTGCTGACATCCAGAAACAAAATTTGTTGGGGCTTTACTGGGCTGCAGTGAGAGAGGGAAATGGAAGTCTCATTCTGTGGGCCAGTGTTGAATATTGAAGGCCCATGGATCGTGATTGTGGTTAGGAAGAGTCAGGTCAGAGCACACAATAAAACAGAGTCAAAGACTTTTTCTTAATCAAACAAAAATCCTTTACTTTCCTAAACAGGGTAGGTTACATGGGATGAAAACAAATAACAATCTTTCTATCTAGGTCCCTATAAAAGTTGCTAGAGATTCTAGCAGGTACTATGGCTTAAATCCCTTTGTCTGTGTCCCAGCTCAAGAGAGCTGAAACAGGCATCTTGCATCTGTGAGATTCAAAACTTTTACAACCTTAACAAAGGAACAGGGCAATAAAACAATTCTGACTCTGTACCTTTCTGCACATTTGCAATGGCGTTTTGCTAGCCAATAGACTACTGACATCTGTTATTTCATCATCTTATTGAGACTATCCAAACTGTTGAAATAAACAAGTTAACCCTTTAACTGCCCTGACAGAAATGGAACTCGCATTGAATCCCCAACAGCCAGGCTGTGAGTGGTGATGAAGAAGAGTTGGTTTTTATACCCTGTTTTTCCTCTGCTGTAAGGAGCCTCAAAGCTGCTTACAACCGTCTTCCCTTCCCATCAAGAGCATTGATGGTTAGTAGTAGATCAAGAGATCCCAAGCCAAAGACCAAAGGCCTCTCTAGCCTGAATATTGATGTTTTCTGAAACAATATTTGTTCCACATGATAGTGAATAATACCAACATTCTTCAGCTTATGCCAGGTCTTGTGCACCATAAATGCACATTCCCTAAAACATCAGCTAGGCACTGGATATTTTCAGCATATTAGTTCGTATCATCCAACCCTCATCTTTACAAAACACTCATATGGGTTCCTATTCAGCATTGCAATCAAGATTAATCCATAAAGTTAAGTAGTTTGGAACTGTGTCCTCTATATGGAGTAATAGGGTTGGATCCAGCGATCTATCATTGGAAGGCATTCATGGATACAGAACTTGCTTTGGTCCCCCCCAATAGTCCTTTCCAGCCCCAGGAAAGCTGATTCCTGCTGTGGGTCATGCAAGGACTAATTACTACACGGATTGGGCCTGAAATGAAGAAGGGAGTGGTGCAAATTCATCCCTCCTACCTCTTCTGTGAGTGAAGTTGCACTAACAGCAGAGGGTGGAGAGGTGGATGTCATGTCATAGGTCCTACAGCCCTAAGAATTTTACTGGGGCCAGAAATGACTGTTGGGGAAAAGATCCTTGTACCCACAGATTACTGGATCCAGCACCCTAACTGGTAAATGCTTGTGATGGCCATCCACATTGTTTTTCCCAATGAAACTAGAAAACATTTATTCCTCTTTCCCTCCATACTTCTGTGCATTCCTACGATGGTTCTAACTGGTTCCTTATTGCTTACCTCTCTGAAATTTCCACACTTGCATAGAAAATAGAAACCATCCCCTGGTTTAACTGTCTAACAGAAGATGTCTGAGGTTGTGGGAAATGCTTGAACGGGGGTGGGGGGTAATAAATTATGCTCTTTTATTTAGGAAGCTATTTAGCTAGTGTCTGTGATCCTAAACTGAGTTTTGAAAAAGGCAGTAATTAACGAAATGGGTAAATGAGAACATTTTTAAGTTTGGGGAAAACTTACTACAAATTGCCAAAATGGGTTGAGAGGTCACGTTTCAAAAGATGTACTGATGTAAACCCCAACATCCTTGAGGTTTTTATTAGTTTTAATGGGTGTCTGTCTGGAAGAGCATACTGTTTGAGGTGGTTAATTTCAATGTGTTAACTGATTGAGAGGGAAGATTCCTCAGTAATTAGGAGCAGAAAGCTGGCCATGTAAAGGGAATAATAATTATTATTATTAATTTTTTGCTCCGTGTGCTTCTTTTTAGAGAGATAGGCTTCGAAAGATGATTATGAAGAGCCAGGCCCGCTCTAGGCATTTTTGTCAGTCCCACCCTCCCCCATCAGCTGTCATTGCTAAACAACTAAAAGCAAGCTGTGTTTATAAGCTTGCTCATCGCGCACCACAGTATGCATTTCGCTGTATTATTAGTGCTCCTGTCCATTTTTCCTTATAAGAATTACAATATTTTTCTGTGTATAAGATGATGGTTTTTTCTAAAAAAAATTTGTTCCAGAATTGGGGGTCGTCTTATACACGGAAGCCTGGCCCGAAGACGTTGCCGCTGGCCCCGCCCATCAGCTGACGGGCAGGGTGGGCGGTAACCGGTTTGAATGCTGGATGCTGGCCGGCCAGGGCCACCGGCCTCTTGCTCGCTCTCTCCCGTCAGCTGTCAGCGGGGAAGAGAGCGAGCCACAAAAGAGGCCAGTGGCCCTGGCCAGCCAGCTTCCAGCATTCAAACTGGTCGCCGCCCACCCCGCCTGACAATAGGGGTCGTCTTATACAAGGGGGCATCTTATACATGGAAAAATACGATACATTTTGTCAATAAAGTGGGTACTCTGCAACAGAAATATAATCCAACCCCCCAGAAGGTTTTTTAAATTTCATTTTGGAATGTTGAACATGAATTCAGTTTTCATTTATTTTAGAAATTGGCACTCTGCTAGTAGTATAGCCCACCACTTGTCCTCCAGTATTAAGAAAAGCTTTGCTTGCTCTATGTTGGGTAACTGGCAAAGAACCACAGACGATTTTAAAAAAATTACAGGGCAACCCTAAGGAAGAGCTGTAACTTGAAGGCTCACCTACACTGGTCAGCTATAGTAAAGGTGGTGCTGATGTAACAACGCAACTAATTTGATAGTAAACACTGCATTAATTTATATTTTTAAACTTATGTACTTTTCTAAGTCCACTGAAGTCAATGGGCTTGGTGGTAGAAAGTGCAGCTGATTTATGGCAACCCCTCATGGGATTTTCAAGGCAAGAGACATTCAGAGATGGTTTGCCATTGTCTGCCTGTGCATAGCAATCCTTGGGGTTGCCAACCTCCAGATAGTAGCTGAAGATCTCCTGTTATTACAAACCTTGCCTTTCTCAGGCTCCACCCCTAAAACCTCCTGCCGCTGGCGAAGAGGGACCTGGCAATCCTGGACTTCCTTAGAGGTCTCCCATCCAAGTACTAATCAGGGCCAAGCCTGCTTAGCTTCCGTAATCTGACAAGATCTGGCTAGCCTGGGCCATTGGGGTTGGATGTTATGCTGCTTTGGTTGGCACTGTTAGACTTCTAGCCCCTTTTATTATGCCACTTTTATTATTAATAGTTGCTTACATCAGCTTTCTAATATTGGTTGGTAACTGCCACCTGTTGTAACTTTGTGAGTTCCTGTCTCTTCACGTTTTTGGTTCCTAGTTCATACTCCAGCACATAGTAGTAGTAAGTGAAGGCTCTGTTGAAAAACTATCAGCAATCCCTTGCTGTTATGCACCATGAGCCAAACCACAGATTTTAAATCTGCTTGAGGGAGGAAGTAATTGGGAACGCTGACCTCACATTTTCATCTGTGCAACACTTATTTTTAGAAACAATGTCACTGAGAACCATCTTTTTGCTCAGATGTTATTTTGGGAACTGGAAATTGCATTAGTGTTTTGTGAACTGGAATTTGAATCTTCCTTGGTGTGTGAACATGTAAAAGCTGGCTACTGTCATTAAAACTATCAGCAAGGCAAAATGACAAGGCAGGTAAAACGCAGTAAAGTGAATGGAGAATAAGGAAGATACTGGCTCGTAGCTTGAAGAGGTAGTGATGAAAATATATCTGATAACGACTGCAATTATTCAAGTACAGATTTCCAATATATGTACTTCCACTATTAAACTGAAATCTGCCATTAGGCATTGTGCTATCCTTGTAGCTTTATTGTCAAAATTGTGTGTGCCTGATGGATAAAATTAGAATGGCAACCAGTTCAGTATACTATTAGAATCGTTTCTGCTCACCCAAAGCATTGTAGGGAAGCTTATTGGGCTTGCAGCATCCTGTGATGTGACTGTGTAGTGTAAACATATATAACATACTTTTGTTTGCTTAAATGTGCTTAATTCTTTCCATAATGTGCTATGAGATATATGATGATTGTACACTGTTGATAATGTCCATGTTTTAATGAGGACTCTATAAAAATATGCTGTTACTATTACCCTGAGCAAGGAGTCTCCACTTAAGTTGGGGGAATTAGCTGGAGACAGAGAGCGAGAGAGGGTAACTGGGATCAATAACCTATGTATACTAGGATCGTCCTGGGTGAGAACTGTTAAATGAGCAGGCAGTTGGATAATTGAAATAGGTTTTATGAAAGAATAAAAATAATAAAAAACAAGAAATATATTTTAAGCTGTGAACATACATACGCAAAGCATACAAGAGCTGACTAAGGGCGAAAACGCACAATCGCTTTAGCCTCCTTTATTCCCTGTTTCAGCTAGGATTCAGCCAGGATCGGATTCATGCTTTTTGCTGAACGTGTGTTTGATCCTGGCTGAATCCTGGCTGAAACGGAATAAAGGAGGCTAAAGCGACCTTGCGTTTTCGCCCTATGAGCAAAGGGAGGAGGTTGGATAGGGTTTCAGGGAAGGGTGATAGTTACCAGTCTTGAAGGGACGTCGACAAGAACGCCAGTAAGGAGGGAAATGACCTTCTGGAGCAAAGAAGAAAGGCCCACACTCAAGTGGGGGTGGGTGCACAGATCCAAGCCGCGCGCGCACACACACACACACATTATGATGGACCTCAATTTATACCCCAAGAATGGGTCCTGACACGGTATGAGGTGTTCTGGCAGGAAATCCAGAGAACAAAGAATTTGTTGCTTTTCCGAGGTTCCGACAAAAGAGTAGAAGAGGCTTGGTGGGTCATCAGGTTCCAAGAGAATGCCTAGGCTAGTCCCTTGAATACTAATTGATTGGAGGGATGGGTGCAGATATGGTGAGTGATGGTCTGCTCGGAGTGCTTGATTAAATCACCGTAGGGTGACACAATGAATTTTAGTTAGCCCTATTGTTAAACCAGGCACACCTTAAGGCCAGGGGTAAAGGTCAGGTGCCAACCTCCTTCCTGCCCAGGCTTGACACACAAGATGGATCCCAAAACTCTCTGAGGGGCATCCATTTTGAGGAAGAGCAGTGCCCTGCTCTGATGCCAATCTTTGGCCCATGTGCCTCCATGGCAGCCTTCCCACTTCTCAAATGGCAAAAGATACATGTGGTAAGGCAGCATATGGTGCTGTTTACAACTTTCTCTTTTCCCCTATTACTTTAATGGCACTGCTCATGTAGCCAATTCGGCCTTGAACAGTGTCACACTGAGATTGAAACTAAAGAAAAAGGACCTATATATTTTTATATGTGTATATAAATAGATATCTAGATAACCAATGAAAGAATTAATATATTTTAATTTTAATTGACTGGGAAAGAAACTTGGCAACTGCCAATGTAGTATTAAAATCCACCCCAGCTAAAAGGATCCTCAGATTATCCAATTCACACAGAGGGTCCCGGATAAAAGGTTTTATCCATCTGTTTCTAGCCTCATTGAGCAGGGCACAACTAAATAAAGAATGCTGAAGAGTATCTATTTGGCCAGAACCACACTGACATACTCGTTCAGAGTATGGAACCTTATTTAAATAACCCATGAGCTCCTCTGATGGAATGGCATTTAACCTAGCCAACATGAATACTCGTCTGTATCGTGGGACTGTCAGGAAGTCAAAATATGTTGGAAGAAATTCTGGCAGATTTAAACCTAGGTATAAAGGTGAACATACTCTACGTGCTGTTCTTGTAGTACTTCTAAAATCCAGTTTTTGCAAACAGCTCAGGATTGAAGAAAGAGCTGCCGATGGTCTACTATAGTTGAGGTCAGCAAGAGGAATTCCTAAAAACTGGTTCAACCAGTTTGCCCCTCTAGTTTAGGCTATAGTTTCAATTTTGCTTATAGAAAAAAAAAGATTTATACTTTGAAATGTCATAAATATTCCACATTCTGTCATTTTACTAAGTAAGTTATAAATTGTGCATTTTAAGTTGGCAAAACAGTAAGATTAGGGTTGATAAGAAAATAGGTATTACCTATATTTCTGTCTTTCCCAAAATTTCTGGGTGATTAAAAAATGTTTTTTCTTCTAAACAAACTTTCTTCACTTCTTGAAATTTTACATATCTGTGTGCAATAGAATTTGCTTGTGTCATGATCTGGTTTGAACATAACATACTTTGCAGCTACTGAAACAATTATCTTTCAGATTATAAACTCATGACAGTTCTGTTTTGATTTGGTGTGATTCAACAGAAAATGTTCACCACCTGGTTTCTTAACCCTGATCAGCTATGAGCCAGTGGCTTTGAGCCAGTAGTCTCAGTGGTATCCACCTTAGTTCTCTGTCAGTAAAACTGGAATAATGCTGATGACATATTTCGCAAGGCAGTCACAGAGATGAATGCGGGAAGGCTTGCTAAGTTCTTCATGTACTTCTCATGACGCAGAAATTGTTATTTTAAACATATATTGTCGGTCCGTCGCCTTCTGTCTCGTGCTTTTTTTCCAGATTAACTCAGGTTCTGAAGTCTCTGCCAGATCAGTAGCTCTTACAAGAGCTAAATATAGTAAAGGGGGAATGAGCCTTAGGAGAGCACTCAGTGAAGGATAAATGCAGTCTCTCTCTTTTTATATTCTTGTTTTGGAATCCTTTGGCAGCTGAGTGCAAATGTGCCCTCTTTCATATATATATTTTTTTAAATGCCTGTAGGATGAATTGTTAATGTCAACAGGGTTTTTATTATTATTCCTGATCTATTCGGTGATCACGAAGCATCTCAAATGAATTTAATACATTTTGGGGGGGTCTTATTTTTCAAAAGGCTGGTTGAACAGAAACTACGGCGCAGTGTCCATGCACGGAAATATCTTGAGGCATAGTGTGTGCCCTCATTTGGGATCTGTTGGTGCTTTTAGCCAATGACCCATTAGAGAAAACTGGCTCTTGTTGGAGAATCCCATTATTGCATAGAAGCATCCATTATGCTTTGTATTATCTATGGGAAAGTTGTCCTGGCAATAATGGCTACCTGACAAGTACTTAGAAACAGGAAACATTAGGAAGATTGGTCTCTGCTGAGGAGGAAAACACTTTTTTTCTTAACATCAGTAGTAGCTGATATATTAGAACAGAGCCTTACTTTTTAGACACAAGCTCCCTCTGAGAGGAGAGTAAATAAAGAGGGCAGTTTCAAATGTTTCCCTAGGAGAAGGTGATGCTTACTGAAGTATTTGGGTTGAGAAAAAAAGTTCTTTGTGAGAAGTCCAGGAACCTGTGTTCCCTAGTATGGGCCTTGTTGGCTGTTGGATGGATTGGGGGGGGGGATGTCTGTTTTTTCCGCTTTAAACAACGAGGGTACTTTCTCTGTGGAACACCTTAAGAATGACATGCCATGTGATATGAATAATCAAGCTGCTTTTGAATTCTCTGGTGAGGTAAATTTAAAAAAATGCCCATTTTTTGAAATGTCAAAGAATCATCATCTCCAGAAAAGAAAATTAGGGCAGTTGTATTTAGGGACAGTCACTGAGTAACAGACTTCAGCTTGTTAAAAACATTCCTGATTTTACAATTAGGATGAAACTGTTCTGCAGAGTTCAGCAAAAGGATACATAGTCCAGGTCACGACATTCAATAGGCATCTTGCTATTTTAGCATGCTGTGGTTAGCATCTGGAGTCTTCAGAAACCTTGTAAAGGAGCAAGAACATCTGATGGTGATTTCTAGCCTCGT
Organism: Euleptes europaea; assembly: GCF_029931775.1. Classification (NCBI taxonomy): domain Eukaryota; kingdom Metazoa; phylum Chordata; class Lepidosauria; order Squamata; family Sphaerodactylidae; genus Euleptes; species Euleptes europaea. The sequence continues at coordinate 28,615,859 of NC_079320.1, read as the reverse complement.
CCAAAATTCATCAGTTCACAGCCACCTATATGTCTTGTTGTGTATTAGATGCTGTGTAGCTTTGTGGTTTGTTCTGACAACTTGGCCAGGCAGAGTATTTCTTGGAGAAGTGAGTCACATAGTTTATAGGAACAAGACATTTTATTCATTATTTAGAAAATGTAAGGCAGCTCTCGCTCTGTAACCATTACCTCAGACCCTGTTTACACAACATTTTGTGGCCAATTCACACATTATGAAGATCTAATGGCTGCCAAACGATATGTCTTTTGGACATGTACTGGACATCCACTTCTGAGAATTCAGTTCCCATGTGTGTAGGTGCGTGATTTGGATGAGGAAAATGGTGTCCAGGGAGACTGGTCTTAAGCCTTCCCTCATACGGCAGTTTTGTAACTTGAAATGGCCCCAGAGAGTCATTATGGGCCATTGGGGAAACCTACTTGCAGCCATCAGTGCATGTTTGTGAACTCTTTGGTTTCAAGGTAGGGCTGGGAGTACTCCTGGAATTTCAATTGATCTCCTAACTAAAGAGAGCAGTTCCCCTGGAAGAAATGGCAACAGTAGATGGAGTGCCATGTGACATCATGTCCCCACTGTATTCTGTCCCCAAACTCCACTGTCCCCAAGGTCTGCCCCCCCTTGAAATCTTCAGGAATTTCCCATGCCATAGTTGGCAACCCTACTTCAAAGATCTCTCCCCTTATTGGCTGCCCTCAGAAGTCATGTACTAACGCTGTCGTATTAATCTGAACATGCAGAGTGGAGAGCGGGATTACATCCAATGGCGCCCCAATGTGTGTTCAATATGATTTGTGAACAAAAACCTATATGAAGTGGACACACAGTTGAGACCCTTCATTTGCCAGTGTTCCTGATCACATGGATGCTTGCTCTATGCTTTGATCACCTAGTTATTCACAGGCTCTTGTTCACAGGTTACATCCAGCCTCAGTGGAACAGATGGGGGGCCAGCAGGCACAATCCAGCTCCTCATATACCCATTCACTCTTTCCAGAGATCAGTTTATGAAAAGCATGCAAACAGCTAGGAAAATAGGTCCAAAGGAAACTAGCCTAGAGTTGCTTTGGACTCTCATGCATCATGGCAATCCACTTCTGAAATGGAGGGGGGTTTCAAAAGCAATTTGTGATTTCGCATGTGTGTATACTGATCAAAACATCTATACTAGACAATCTTGTTGGGCAGTGCAGGCATTGGATTCTGACCTACATAAGTTAAATAAAATTATCTGCTTCAAGTAATATTAATAATATGTGGTAGCCACATGGCTACTGCTTGAATGCACTGTATGAGATTATCCTTAGTGAAAAAGTAAGGTCATTCTACTGTTGATATCCTGAAACCATTGAGGGAAAAAGAGTTACACTAAAAGGCAGCGTTACTACTTGATTCTTTCTTCCTGTATACCAAATTTGGTTTTTTAAATTATCTGCATCGTGGCTTTGCCTTGAAATATTGAGGTCCATGGAAGCGATTACAGTAATCTCAACATTCAAATCTACCTCATACTTTAATATGTCCAGCAGATTATGAAGCAAAGTATATTCAGCTTTATTCTGTGTAATACTCTTCCGGTCCACTTCATCCCATAGTCTCAGTGTAGCTACAGTGTTCCAGGCAAGTTGCTGGTGTGTTTTGTGCCTAAAAGCATGTGTGGTAAGTCACAACCAGCATTCCGCATTGGTTCTGGAGGCACAGGGAAGGAGAGAGGACATTGTGGTATGTGTGTTAGTGCTTTAGTTTTGGGTGACAGAGAAAGGGAGGACCGGCCTAGGAATCTCAGCAGTCAACAGCAGATCCAACTCAGGCCTTTCCCATTTCCCCTAAGCTAAAAGCTCCTAGTTTTAGAACGCTTGTCTGCTTCTAAAAAAAAAAAAAGTAGACTCACATAACCACTTCTGGTGGGGATCAAGATTATGTGATATGTGTTTATAGACAAGTTGGTAAGCGGCATGTGCCTGCTACGGCCATTCTCATGATTATCCATGGTTATGTACCCCATAGTGCAAGCCTATCCAAGACCATTGATTTCAATTGCATTGAATATCAAGATTATGTGATATGTGTTTATAGACAAGTTGGTAAGCGGCATGTGCCTGCTACAGCCATTCTCATGATTATCCATGGTTATGTACCCCATAGTGCAAGCCTATCCAAGGCCATTAATTTCAATTGCATTGAATATCAAGATTATGTGATATGTGTTTATAGACAAGTTGGTAAGCAGCATGTGCCTGCTACAGCCATTCTCATGATTATCCATGGTTATGTACCCCATAGTGCAAGCCTATCCAAGACCATTGATTTCAATTGCATTGCCAGAGTGTCTGGACCACACCAGAGGGTCCTTGAGCTTTTCCACATTCTAATTTTCCTGGCTTGTAAATTCCTGTTCCTTGGGGGTGTGGGGGAGGCTGTGGAAATTGTGAAAAGGTGAGCCATCTGTGACCCTCCCTGGACAAAAAAAAAAAAAGATCTTGCCACTGTAGTGTATGCCCTGGTAATATCTAGATTAGATTAGTGCAATGCGTTGTACATGGGGCTGCCCTTGAAAGCTGCCCAGGAGCTAGAGTTGGTACAGAATGTTGTGGCCCGAGTGTTGACTTTGGTGGGTCTTAGGGACCATATCACTCCAGTCTTGTTCCACCCACACTGGCTTCCAATTTGCTTCTGGGCTCAATTCAAGGTGCTGGGATTGACCTTTAAAACCCTGTATGGCCTGGAACCAACATACCTTAAAGACCACCATCTCCCATACAAACCTACCCACTCACTCTGGTCGTCCTCAGAGGCACTACTTTGGTGTCTCCGCCATCTGAGGCCAGATGAAAGGGCTTTCTCCGTTGTGGCACCAAAACTTTGGAACTCCCAACCCAGGGAGATTCGTCTGTCTCTCTCTATCAGTGTCTTTCACCAGCAGGTGAAGGCTTTTTTGTTTCATCTTGTATACACCCAATAACAGTTATTGACCTTCCTAGTATTGTTTGTGTATGTGTTTTTAATTGAATTTTACATTTTAACTGTATTTAAATTGTTTAAATGTTTTTATGTTTGCCAACTTGTGGACCCAGATTGGGCGGAAAGGCAGCAGTAAAATGTTGTAAATAATTTAAAAAAATTGTTATTATTTTTGTTCATTTGTTAATCTCAATATGATGTCAGGGCAGGAATGGAGGCTACCTTCTTTAAAAAGTGAAAGCTCATTCCCTGCTACCAGAGGCCCTTTGAATGGGATGCCAGGGACTGAATTTAGAATCTTTTGCAAGCAAAGTGTGCTTACAGCACACACTGGTGTGTACATCAGTACATGGAACTTGAGGAGGGCCTGCAGCTCAGTGGTAAAGGGAAGTCAGCCTGAAGGAGTCCTTGAAGAAAATGGAGGTAAGCTTGTCAGAAGCCATCCTCAAAGCCATCCTCTCCACTCTCTGGCATGCCCAGCTGTACAGAATGACTGTAGAATTGGCAAAAAGACCGTGATTCTGCTTCCTGGCATGACCACCTGTGAGAATTTGTCCTAAGGTGCGTGTCGCCCTGCTGACTCACCTCTTCCAAGGTGCTATCCCTGCTTAGTGGCTGTTGAAAACTAAGTGATTAGTTAATAATAGATGACTCAGAGGAAATCATGAGCTATTCTCAGACAAGCAGAAAATTAGGCTAAAGATCAGAAAATAATTCAGTTGTAAATTATTCCTTCAGTCACAAGTAATTGCAGCACTCTTTGAGGCCTTTGTTTTGCTAGCTATAATACGCTCAGCTTGGTTGTGCTCCAAACTGGCTCATTTTCAGGAGCCCAAATTGGCTTGTTCCCTAAACTTCAGGCTTTTATTCCTTCCTTTCAGAAGACTTGTATACTTCAATATTAAGTGATTAACAAGACAATTCTAGTCCTACACTAGTCTATTAAATATAGAACATTCAGAATCTTTTAATAATAATCTTTAATTCACCTTTGCTTAGTTAGAGATGTGAAAGCTCGGGGGGAGGGGGACAAAAACACAGAGGGGAAAAAACCTTTCTTTTCTACCTTTTTTCCAACAGAAAAATTAGGAGTTTGGTGGGAAGGGAACAATGAACAAAATCCTATGAAATGTTTTCTCTTTTGAAATTACAAACACTTTTAAAGACCAATTTTTACTTAGTTGTAATGTGTAGTATAAAGACTTTTTAGTGTGTAAGCTGATCTACAGCTTTCAAAAATGATATTCATGTGTATGTTGTAGACTTATACAACACAATCTTAAAAATATAATGTGTGACAGTTGTCCACATTTAATATGCTTTAATGTGCATTATAATAATGCACAAATGAAGAATTCAGTATAAGGTTGCCAGCTAGTGGACAATTAGTGGGAGACTCGAGGGGCCAGAGACATGTAAAATGCCCGCACTTTGACAGTGTGACATCACTTCTGGCGAAAACCCAGAAATGATGTTGCATCAGGATGATGATCTAGGCTTCCGTTGAACCCTTATGCTTTTACCAGTGGAATTCTAAAAAGTCCGTACCAAATGGTTGTAGGAGTTGAGGGCTACTCTAATGGTAGACCTGGCAACCTTTGTTCAGTACTGTTGTGACTACATTGAGACCATTTTTGGTTAAATAATACAGCTCCTTTTGTTTACAATAAAATTAATGTGTTCTATTTTCAACTCCCCCCCCCTACTTCTTAGTATGCTAAGGTAGCATAAGGTGCAACAGTTTACAATGAGCGCGATCTCTCTTTCTCTCTCTTGTATTCATAATTTTTGCTTGCAGAAAAGTTGTACATTTCATACCTGTGCCAAATAGGATAATTTTTATATTGTCTACTTTATAAACAATGCATTTACATTGTTAATGTAGTAAATAATGTTAAGTTGATAGGAAAATAAGTATTGTATATATTTCAGTTTTTCCCACAATTTCCATTCTTTTCTGGGGAGAAAAAAACAAAGACAACTTTTAGTCTCCCACTCATGGCTTTAACATTTCTGAAAATTTTACATCTCTAACTTGGTACTATATTTGATATACTTTTATTTTTTATAGTTCTTCATCTTAAAAAAAAAACACAAAAAAAGCACTCTCCTTCCGGCACCGCAGTCATTTGGGCATTTTAGGAAGTTGTTTTAACCTTCTGCTTCAGAAACAGTGGCCCTGAAAGAAAACTGTAGAGAGGCAGTAGCTGCTGAACTAATTCAAATTAAAATTCATGGTTGTTAGAAAATGATGTTGTAGGTCAAGTCTGAATGTGGCATTAGCTCAAGAACAGACAGTCCTCTCAAATGTCTGCTTTTAGGGGCACAGATCTTGTTTCCTGTTTCCTGTCAGTATTTAAAGCTGTCCTGTTTCCCAGTGATGAAAATTTAATTCTCTCTGACTGAATCTACATACTGCCACAGGGGACCAAATTCCATGGAGATTTCCTCACAATGAAGGATTGTACCCACTTTTTCTAAAGGGAAAAAGAAATAACATGCCATTTAAAGGCAAACCAGTAGTAGAGATAATACTTATTCTTACAAAATCATTCTTACAAAACCATTGCAAAGCAGGTGAGTCTTATTATCCCTCATATTACAAATGGTGGTTTAAGCAGAGAGACTGAGGATCTTGTTGAAGGCCACATAGGAAGATCTGAAGTGGGGACATCCCAGATCTCATTCCTAGTGACTTACATTGATTTTAGAAATCGTTCCTGTGCAGAATGGCTCATCAGCGAGTTCTGTTGACTCTTTGAAAGTCAATTGCTTACTTATATTGTATTTCCATCTATTGGTCACCCACCCATGGAGCGCATGGTGTGCAAGGTTCTCATCTCCATTTTATCTTTACAACCTCGTTAGACATTTTAAGATAAGAATAACTGATTGGCCTAAAGCCACCCAAGTAGTTTGAGTGAGGATTCTGAAACCGGTCCTAGACTGATCCTGCAGCCACTACAATGGCTCTCTGTTCTTCTAAGTTATTAGCGCAGAGTCCATATTTCTGGATATATTGCCTAGTTTTTGGTTACATTTTAAGTAAAATATTCTTGTTCTTACTAAACATATGAATCTTAATATTTCTTGCAGATCACCAGAAATTGGAAAGAGAAGCTAGAATCTGCCGCCTCCTGAAGCACCCAAACATTGGTAAGGATGAATAATATATTTAGATCAGGGGTCCCCAGTTTGGTGCCCATGGGTGCCATGACACCTGCCAACACCTTCCCTGTGCCCTCTAAGTATTCTTACGAAGTGCCTGGGGCCAGGTGGGGCTTTGGTCCATCAGGGTTTCTCATTGGCCATTGGAGTTCTAATTGGCTGTACAGATTTTTTTTTTAAAAAAAGTTACTTTGGCAGCAACTGCCACCACAGCACAAGGGTCTTCACTACATGACTGAAGGTAAGCTATGTGTGAGCATGGCAATATTTTTAAAACAATATGTTAATTTTAAAAGGCAGTGAACATCAAAACATTTCAACAAATAAGGTATATGTAAAACAAACAATTCAATAAAAGCATATAAACAGACAAACACACATAAGAACACAATAAGGGAGGAGGGCCAATAACAGTTACTGGGGATACACCAAACAAACAAAAAAATCTTCACCCACTGGTGGAAGACAACGGTAAAGGAAGACAGACGAATCTCCCTGAGGAGAGAGTTCCAAGTTTTGGTATCATGACTGAGAAGACCCTTTCTTGGGTTGCCAACAGTCTAGCCTCAGATGGCAGGGCGCATGAAGCAGGGCCCCCAGCGATGACCAGAGTGGATGGGTAGGTTCATACAGGAGAAGGTAATCCTTAAGGCATGCTGACTTGAACTCAGCCCAGAGAGTGATATGGTCTCTATGGTACCAATATGGTACGAGAGCGATATTGTCCCTATGACCCATTGCAGTCAACATTCTGGCTGCATCTTTCTGTACCAACTGTTGCTTCTGGACAGTCTTCTAGGGAAGTTTCATGTAAAGCAATTTGCAGTAATCTAATATAGATGTTAAGAGCCCCATGGCTCAGAGTGGTAAAGCTGCAGTACTGCAGTCCAAGCTCTGCTCGCAACCTGAGTTCGATCCCGACGGAAGTCGGTTTCAGGTAGCCGGCTCAAGGTTGACTCAGCCTTTCATCCTTCTGAGGTCGGTACCCAGCTTGCTGGGGGTAAAGGGAAGACAACTGGGGAAGGTACTGGCAAACTACCCCATAAACAAAGTCTGCCTAGAAAACGTCAGGATGTGACATCACCCCATGGGTCAGGAATGACCCGGTGCTTGCACAGGGGACCTTTACCTTTACCTTCAATATAGATGTTACCAGGGCATGCACCACAGTGGTGAGATCTTTTTTGTCCAGGAAGGGAATCAGCTGGCTCACCAGCTGAAGCTAGCAAAAGGCACCTCTGGCCACTATTGCCACCCATTTAATTATTCCTATTCAGAGTGGCTTGCTGGTAAAAGAAGTAACCAACCAACCAAAGAACAGTTATTCCAAACAAGAAAATATTAGTGAAGATCAGATTTTAAGACTTTTCCTAACAACTTACACTGATGACCTATTTGCATTGAATCATGGCTGGCTGGCTATATGATGAAGTGAGGGTGAGTCAGTGACTTCAAGCTGCAGATTTTGGGGAATGGCAGCCTCTACTGCCTTAAAAATCATAATCAACTGCTGTTGGGCAAATATTTGAGCAGTAATGTTAAATGTGGTGTTGGAGGAGAGTGTTACGGATACCGTGGACTGCCAAAACAACAACAACAAATCAGTCGGTTATAGATCAAATCAAGCCTGAACTGACCCTAGAAGCTAAAATGATTAAACTGAGGCTGTCGTATTTTGGTCACATCATGAGACGACAAGAGTCACTGGAAAAGACGGTCATGCTAGGAAAAGTTGAGGGCAGCAGGAAAAGAGGAAGACCCAACAAGAGGTGGATGGGGTCTATAAAGGAAGCCACAGCCCTCAATTTGCAAGATCTGAGCAAGGCTGTCTGATAGGACATTTTGGAGGACTTTCATTCATAGGGTCGCCATGAGTCGGAAGCGACTTGACGTCACTTAACACACACACACACACACACACACACACACACACACAATGTTAAATGTAATGTAATTTTTTGAGCCTGATTTAAAAGTTTCAGGGGTTAGGGTTAGCAAAGTTGCTAGGTCTTGTGAAGTAAGAGAATAGTTATCTTATCTTTGGTCACTCACTTTCTGGTACTGTTTACCTCACAACCACTACTCCATAGGTAGGGCTGCTGTGTGCCTGCTGGAAGTAGAAGATCTCCTTACCCACCGGTACTCCAGCAGCCAGCAGGAGAAAGAAATTTTGCTTTTAAATCACCATCAAGGATAGCATGATGTCACTTCAATGAAAACCAAGCAGTGAAGTCAGTTCTCTCTAGAAATCTCTGAAACTCTATGGTTTTACAATACAGTATCTGCCAATTTCTAGAGTGGTATGACATAGCTGCCCTGACCTGGATGGCCCAGGCTAGCCTGATCTTGTCAGATCTCAGAAGCTAATCAGGATTAGCCCTGGTTAGTATTTGGATGGGAGACCACCAAGGAAGTCCAGAGTTGCTGTGCAGAGGAAGGCACTGGCAAACCACCTCTGTTAGTCTCCTGCCATGAAAACCCCCAAAAGGGGTCGCCATAAGTCGGCTGCGACTTGACGGCACTTTACACACACACACACACATGACATAGCTGGCCCTGACCTGGAGGGCCCATGCTAGCCTGATCGCGTCAGATCTCAGAAGCTAAGCAGGGTCAGCCCTGGTTAGTATTTGGATGGGAGACCACCAAGGAATACCAGGGATGCTGTGCAGAGGAAGGCACTGGCAAACCACCTCTGTTAGTCTCTTGCCATAAGTCGGCTGTGACTTGAAGGCACTTTACACACACACATGACATAGCTGATGGCTTCTCTGCCGATATTTGGTCACCTTACTCAAAGGCCATTTCAAACAATATATTTTCAGCTCATATGAGATGTCCCAAATATTGTCAGATGAAAAGTGAAGGAAAAGTGAATTGGAGCATATTATGTATTTAAGGACACTGAACTGTTAATAAACAGCAGCAACCCCCATGATCACTACTGTTGAGAATGAAGTAAGTAGGGATATGGTTTCAGATGAGTTAAAGAGAAGCCTGTGGAATTTTCTTCATAAAGAATAATATTAGACTGGGTTATTTAAAAAGGAATCTATTTTCAATAGGACTAGAAAAGTGAACTGAATAAAGTGGGAAAACTGATTGTCTGAAATCACACTTTCCTTTAATTTTGTATTGTTTGTGAGGGTTATCTAGTGTTCATAGCATTGCTACACAAGAAAGGCTAGGGGATCATGGTTTTTTATGAAGCTTGTTTTCTTTTTTATACACACAATTGCATTGCAAATTATGTTAAATTACATGCATTTTATAGAAGGGGGAAAAAGAGGACAAAGACTCCTTTTCTCTTTTCATGTAACTTTTTTTTAATGGTATTAGTACTATGAATAGAATCCCTAAGGGGCAAAACAGACTGGGAAGCACCCTAATTTTCCCTTAATAATGAAAACCACTTCTTAAGTTTCCATTTTCTAGCCTGCTTCCTTTTGGCAAGGGCTCAGTTTTCCATGTTTGATTAATAATCACTTGGCACTAACACCCTTTTATCTTTCTCATTATGAATACTGCTCCCCGAGTATTTTTCTTCCCGTAGCTTTGTGTTGCTATGGAGCACTTTATTTCTTTGGTAATGACTGAAACCCTGTGGATCCCTTTAATTATTCCAGCAGCTATACAGGGTTGAAAGTCACCTACTCCCTTTAAATGCCCTGACCTGGATGGCCCAGGCTAGCCTGATATTGTTGTTTTCTGGCATCTATATTAATAGTGTGTGATAGCAAACCCTGGGGCAGAAATCTGGAAATCTTGATTGTTTGGAGAAGTCCCAGTATTCAAGGCATTACTGAGGTTGGAGTATCTTGCTGCAACCAACTTTTAAATGCTTTTGTGAAGTTGGGATGCAGATCTGGAGGGCTGGTTAATTTTGTGGCATATGAGAAATTCATGTTTGCGTGAATATGTGTTGATTCTGTCCGTGGCAGATTGTTGCAGAAGGTAGCTGTGTTGTTCTGCAGTAGAACAGCTGGATTCGAGTCCATGGTAGATTGTCAGCTTGGTTTCAGGCTGCATTAAACTGTGCCATATTTTTTAATCTCCTGTGTATATCCCAGTTGTCTGTCTTTAGATGTACCGGTAAATGTTAAAATAGCCATTGTAAGCGTCTCTAGTTGCCTCTGTGTAGTAAACAGTCTGGTTTTGCTAGCTTGTAATTGGAAGTGGCAATGCTGTTAACTTTAGAGTATGCCACATACTTCTAAACACTCTTGTATCAACAGGGATGCTTCTGGGTATCACATTTAGTGTAAAGTGGTATTGAGTAAAGCAAATGCGCTTGTTCGCCACTATTTAGAGAAAATAACTCAATGCTGGAGTAGCCAGAGCAGTACCGTAGCCATATCCAAATGCTAGAGAACAAATTACATCAAACAGTCACAAGTTCTTTCATTGAGAAATGACACCTACTCTCCATTGTATTCTAAAATGGAGATGGCACTCGGTTACCTTCAAGCTTTGTCATTGCCGTTTTTAGACATAGGCCTTCCAGCACAGTTCGTATTCCCAAGGTTGCGCTCTCACTTTAAACGAACACACCTGCAGTTGGCTGCCAGAAAACTTGAGAGAAATAAAAAATGGAATATTCCAATGGCCTGCCTTGCTTCTTTTCACAGATTTTTAGTTTTCGCACAGGTTTCTCACTTCTGACACTCAAAAAAGCTATTTTCAGCCACTACATTTTTGACACGTGTACCTCATGTTCATGCCCTGGCCTGGATGGCCCATGCTAGCCTGATCTCGTCAGATCTCAGAAGCTAAGCAGGGTCAGCCCTGGTTAGTATTTGGATGGGAGACCACCAAGGAATACCAGGGTTGCTGTGCAGAGGAAGGCAGTGGCAAACCACCTCTGTTAGTCTCTTGCCATGAAAACCCCAAAAAAGGTTCATAGTGTTGCCAGGCCTCCCTCTGACTGTGGTGGGAGGCTTCCACCAGTAATGTGCTTTGCCCGTTGATGCACTGAGTGGCAGCAAGAGAATTTTTTTAATCATTGGTGGCCCGTGCACTGTGACATCACTTCTGCAAACACAGAAAACTTTTACCAGAACCAATGAAGGGGATTGACCCAAATAAAAGTTCCTTGCTAATCTAAAAGCTAATGAATGTGCTTTCTGGTCTCCTTTTTTTGCCGTCATGTCACCGCCAACATATGGTGACTCTGTAGGATTTTCAAGGCAAGAGAAGTTCAGAGGTGGTCTGCCATTGCTTGCCTCTTATGGTGACCCTGTATCTTTCAAGGCAAGATACATTCGGAGGTGGTTTGCCATTGCCTGCCTTTGCATAGCAACCCTGGTATTCCTTGGTGGTCTTCCATCCAAATACTGCCCAGGGCTGACCTTGCTTAGCTTCCAAGATCTGATGAGATCCAGCAAGCCTGGGCTATGCAAGTCTGGGCTCTGGTCATATAGCTCACAGCAATTAACAATAGTTTGTTGATGTTAAGAGGGGCTAACGTTAATTATATGCAAGTGTCTACAAAGCAGCTTGGTCAGTCTGAATGCTGACTTTGCATGTGTAGAATCTCATTTTACATCCTAAGATGGAGAAGAACTACTGGGGAAGTACACCCAAGCACTATGTGGTTCTATACCCTGCAATTACAAACTCTGGCAATATTTTTGATGTTAAAATTAATTGAGAGAATTCTGTGGTTTAACACACCCAGTGACTTGCTAGTCCAGTAGAGGTTTTTTAAAATTTCTATGAACTGTTGACCTTTCATTCCATATTACGAATTACTCTTAAAAATCCTACCATTTTCTAGCATGGCTTGGTGCGCAGCATTGGGGGATGGGCTGCACTTCAAGAAGCGGAAGTCCAACAATCTCTTGGGCACGTGAAATTCATTATCTGGTTCTTTAGATCTTGTCCTGCCTTTCCAATGCCTTGAATACTGGGTAGTAAAAAGAGATGTGTATCTGCAGCTGAAGCTTGGATGAATTTTCTCTGAGGGGATTTTAAAGACAGTATTATTTGTATAAAACTACTTCAGGGTTTGCTGCAGACTGCTTGCTTTTATCCCCAGTGTATTGTGGGTGTCAGCCAAAGGTTAAAACCACACGATTTCACCCTATATTGTCCTCCTCCTCAAAACATTTGAATCGTGTCTGATTAAACCTTTAGAAGTCGATGAAACAGCATATGTAAAAGGTCAGAATGTGTGAAACAAGAATGAGACAACGGTAAGTTTGTGCCTTTTGAGTATTTAACAGGGTATATTTTTATATACTAAAGATGCTGTCTTAAGCACACAGACTAGGAAGGAATACCCATTGAACTCAGCAGAATGTCATCCCACATGAATGTGTTAGCCTGTGACCTTATGCCGTACATGTAGATATCAAAGTTCCTACAGAAACAACAGATGTTCATTTTTTTCCACTGGAACTTTTACTTTAAAAAAATACAGCATTGATTTAAAAACGCTTAACGTTTCATTCATCTCACGTCTTAGTGCTTAAAATGCCCTGCTGGCGAAAGACTCCATTGAATTCATTTCAATAGGGTTTGTGCCCTTGGAGCATTTGGAAGGTCAAGCTGCTCACTGGTAGAAGGCGGTGTGTTTGGCGGAGCAGTTCCCGAGTTTCATATTCACTTCCAGGATGTAATAGGCTGCTGCTCAGCAAGTAGCACCCCTTGAATGTTTACATGCTACTTGTGATCTAAATTGAGACTAGATCATAAACTGTGGATTAACGGTGGGAATGTGAAACATCTAGCTTGTGTGGGCATGTATTATTGTCGTTAGTTAATTCATCTCACTGTCTTGGGGAGTCTTGGGGCACCTGAAAGTCTTAACAGATTTACAGTGTAATCCTAAGCAGATCTACTCAGTGTCTTGCTCAGGTCCATTTAAGGGAGTTTACTCCCAGAGAAGTGTTTTTAGAATTACATTTTTATTGTAGCATAAGCTTTTTTGGCTAGAGCCCTCTTCCTCAGATATATGAAGCATGGCCTCAGTCAACAGATGGATATGGCAAGGAAAAATGTGAACTGTGGGGCTTCAAGGCCACAAAATGCAAGAAGTCTGTGAAATTTCTATGCAAACCTCAAAAAGTATCTATGATTAATGCAGTCACTATTCACAATACATATAGTAGATGGTAGCACAGTCTCCTTCTGGAGTCGTTAGCTCTTGGGGTTTTTTACTGCCTCACTATTGAGAGCAAAATAGTTTTGGGGAAAAGATTGCACACTGTGCTTCACAGATTCCAAATAAGCTTGGTTCAGGCATCTGAGAGGTGTTGGCCCTTAAAAAAACACCACATTTTTAGTTTTTGCCATATATGCCTCAGCCACATCTGATGAGAAACACTCCCATAGAGCTAGGAAGTGTGGTTATATAACAGCAAACCACAGTTAAAAAGCAGGCAACACTCCCTGCTCAGGAGAGGAGAGTGGACATGTTCATGGCTACTAGTCAAAATGAATACTAGTCATAATGCATACTTATTCTCTCTAGTGTCAGAGTAGCATGCCTATTATATTAGGTGCTGTGAAACACAGACAGGATGCTGCTGCAGTTGTCTTGTTTGTGGGCTTCCTAGAGGCACCTGGTTGGCCACTTTATGAACAGACTGCTGTTGAAGGGCCTTGGTCTGATCCAGCATGGGTTTTCTTATGTTCTTAAGTAGAATTCCAAAGTTGCCTGCAGGGTCAAAAAGTTTGGGGACCCCTGCTTTAGTAGTTAGTTTCATATTAAATAGATGTTTACAGTATCCCTCCATATAAATCAAATTTTAGATCTGGTTTTGATTTGACCTGCTCAGCCGATTTGGGCAATTCATTAGTTATAATATGTATTTAGTTGTATTCCCTTCCCCCAGTTCACAAATCTATAAAGCATACATCTGTTTTCTTGTGCAAGCTTGCCTAATGTTGATTAGCAGTGGCATCCGTTCATTGTTGTTAATTTTATGAAACAATGAATCTTTAAAAATGGAATTTTCCTCTCTGAACAATAAAGTTCTGGAAAAATTTTCCAACCCTTCTCTCCGTCTCTGCTGATATTCCCTACAGTAACAGGCCCCTTGCTCCCCAAGCATACTGTTTGTTCCAGGCTGTCAAACTACAGGAAAAGACAGGGTTATATCTGTGTAAGAACAAGTAGAATGTGGTTTGAAGCTTTTGTCCTCCATCCCTGATTCCATTGTCATAAGAACATAAGAGCCCTGCTAGATCACAGCAGTGGTCCATCTAGTCCAGCATTCTGTCTCACAGACCTGTGACCAAGTTGAAGTTAAAAGAGTCCAATAAAGTGGAGGAGGGGGCGGTAATTCCAGTATGAGGGCACTTTTTGAGCTATGAAGATACAACATCCTAATTTTTGCTACAGTGCTGAGGCTCAGGGCAAGAAGGAAGAAGAAGTGGTTTTTTATACCCCACTTTTTTCTACTTTAAGGAGTCTCAAAGCGGCTTACTATACTTTCCTCTCCCCACAACAGGCATCTTGTGAGGTAGATGGGGCTGAGAGAGTTCTGAGAGAACTGTGACTGGACCAAGGTCACCCAACTGGCTTCATGTGGAGGAGTGGGGAATCAAACCCAGTTCTCCAGATTAGAGTCTGTCCTTCTCTCTTTTTTTAATTAAAATTTTATTGGATTTTATAATACAAATTTCCCATATTAACAAACAACAATAATGGTAACATGTAACATGTAATTCTAAATCCTAACTAGATGTTGTTGTAATTTCTTATATACGTTATAAACGACCAGATAACGGAAATTTTTTCGACTTCCCCATCACCTCCGTCCGCCTCTTAATAAAGTATTCTAACCCATCGTGATTGGTCTGATCTTCTTATATCTCAGTTAAGTTTCATATAACATATTCTATAAGTATAATTAATTGTAATTCTTGATATTAATAGTATCGTTTAGATCAGATTAAAAGGTAGTCTTCCATTTTCCCCAGTCCTAATTCGTATTGACAATATTTCATCCAAGCCTCCCATTCCCCCATAAATCGTGCATTGTCTTTTTGATTTAAAATGGCTGTAAGTTTTGCCATTTCCACCAGTTCAAACATTTTCAAAATCCAGATTAGAGTCTGTCCTTCTCAACCACTATACCAAGAAGGATAGAGTCCTAGAGCTCAGCAGCTGATGCTTTTGAATTGCTATTGATGGAAGAGGGACCCCCCCCCACACACACACACCATTTTCTCTCAGGTTCCTGACTTCTAACTAAATTGAGGATGTTTTAAAAAATCAGTCAGACTGATGCATAGGATATTTCGTTCTTGATTTGTATTAGCAAGTCAGTGAAAGTTACCTGTCTTGGATGAAACCACTGCAAGAGGTTTGGCAGTTAGCCCAAAAGGAAAAATTGACGACTCTAGTTCCTATTATAAAGGGACTTGCAGTCATTCAGAATTATACAGATAGACAGCTGAAATGTGTTAATTGCTGGTATGGAAACTCTCAGTGGAGACATGTTGCAAATCATCTATTTTCCATTTGGTGAAAGGAGAAAATAATACAACACTGGCCCCATTTGACTCAATCAGCCAGCATGCTCAATGGAATGTTCTGAACCAAAACCTGTCAGGAGAAGTGCTCGCTCATTGTGCGCTTCATCTGTATCACCCTGACATTTGATTAAGTCGCTGAAAATTCAGCTGCCAGTGTCATTTTGATTGAATCTAAAAGCCCTTCACTTTCTCTCTGCTTCCACCCTCCCCCCTCTCTCTCAATATGGAAGTTGGCTTCCCAGCATTTTAGTTGGAAGCCCAGTACCAAATACAGCAACACTTCTGCATCGGAGGGTGGACTCCATGGTATTATACCCCACTGAGGTCCCTCTCCCCAATCTCCACTCCCAAATTTCCCAGCCTGGAGTTAGTAACCCTAGTTAAAAACCCTGTTCTGCTAGGAAAATCACTGGGTAACTTTTGGCAAGCCACAGTCACTTACCCTAATCTGAATAATTTTTGAAAGTTTCTGTTTAAAGGTCCTTGAAACAAATGTCCTTAACTTCTGTTGTTGCCTTTGCTAGGGACCTCAGTCTGATTTTGAACATGGACGGAGTAATTTTGAACACGTTATTCAGTAATGTAACCAAATGCCTTAGATTTGGTATTTGGAAATTTTGTTGATTATTAGCCTTTGAGTGTCTGCTTTAGACTTTAGGTCATGGGATGGGATCATTGCCTAGATCTATTTCATAGGTATCTCCATGCATAGGGTTGCCAACTGCCAGGTAGTTATAAATAGTGCTGTGAATAGTGTTGATGAAGCCCTCAAGCGAAACGTGAACACAATCCGGAGTCCACGTACCCATGAACCTCCCCTCTGCACCATGGTTGTTTGATATTTATGTATGGATTCCTCAATATACACATTGGTTCCATTAATAAGATCACTTCTATGGACAACTGAGTTCCTTCAGCGGTTCCTATTGCACACGATCTAACTGCCAGTTACTGCACATGAGCAGCATTGCTGGTATTGGAATTGCTTCTATCACCTCTACTGCACATGATCAACCCCTGCAACTGTTGGAGTTCTATCCTAGAAAGGCCTTCTCCTTTGTGCTTGCCATCTTTGGGAATAGACCTTTGGGGTTTCTATGAGCCATTGACTGTTTGAATTTTTGTAACCATTAAGACTATTTGGATATGTTTCCACTTACCTTTTGGTTTTGACCTCTTTATACATCCATGGTACAGTTGTATTTTGTGTATATGATGTGCAAGTCCTTTGACTATTGAACATTGGTTGTATATATATATTGTATTTTGAAATTGGAGCTTGTGCTGGTCTTCTTGTTTGTTACTGCCAGGTAGTAGCAGGAGATGTCCTGCTAATTCAACTGATCTTCAGCCGATAGAGGTCAGATCACCTGGAGAAAAATGGCTGCTTTGGCAATTGGACGCTATGGCGCTGAAGTCCCCTCCCCAAACCCCGCCCTCCTCAGGCTCCGCCCCAAAAATCTCCCATCAGTGGCGAAGAGGGACCTGGCAACCCCATCCATGCACATTCAGGATACTATAGACTTTTTAATAATTATTATAATAATAAAATCTAGATTTTGAGGCTTTGGCTTTCTATTTGTTCATGAAGAAATCTTGTTAAAATCCACAGGACTTCCTCTTGAGTCAGTGCTGTTAGAATGTCAGCCCCGCTACCTGAGGAGAAGGCAATTGTGTATGAGAGTATGCCTAACATGCATAGTTAAAATGTATTGAAAGCAAAACCCAAAAGCTCTGAAGCTATAACTTGAAAGTGGATCAACAAATGGGCAGTTATTATGAAGCAGCCACGTTTCCTGGGATTTGGAGGCACTTAGCTTTTTGGCTGATACCCAAGGAAGCCAATTATTTCCCACTGATAATATACTCTAGAGTGTAATTTTCTTCATGCAGGTATATATACTTGGAAAAAAATATTTTTAGTGAGCTTAGTTGTTGCCCAGAATATTTAGTATGCTGATTTGAAAATGTGAACCATCTGTAGGTGAAAGGCTTGTATAAATAAAGTTTCTGCATGAAAATGTCTTGTGTGTATATACAAGTAGTTTACAATACTTTCTATTCAGAAGAAAAATCTTCCATTGCAATAAGATCTTGACATGGTATTCAAATCCACATTTTTAGATGTATAAAACTTTCGGGTAACTCGGGTGCCTAACTGCTTCAATGTTTAAACTTCTGATTAAAACTTAATACTTATCCCTGCTAATAAGAACTTCCCTCGTTTTTGGCTAACAGGGACACAGGCACTTAGTGAAAACCTGTGGTTGGTTTGTTATTCAGTAGAAAAGAACAATTTATTTTTATGCTTTAAGTTTACTGAAGTACATAATGCTATGTTACAGAGCAGAATGTTGTTGGCACACAGAGTTTTTACTCCAGCGATTTATTAAGAACGCTTTTGGATTAAAATAACAATTTTGTAGAATGAATTTTTATTTCATCTTCTGGTATTTTAACTTGAATGACCGGCAAATACATAGAACCCACTTTATGATACCTGAGATGTTTCATTGTTCTACAGTTCCATTGTTCTGCACATAAACAATCATAACCTACAGAGATTATTAAACTCTACAATATCTCAGCTTCCAATCTAAAATTGCGCAGACACTTCAGAGTAAACACAGAATTCCCAGTTGTCATAGGATTTCCTGTTGATTTAAAAATCAAGGAACAGATCCAACCAGTTGGATCCATGGACTTCCTTTTGTTAAGTGAGGAATCTTCCTCTAAAGGAAGGCCATCAGAGGAACTCAATACTTTGCTGAAGGAAGCCCTTGGGTCCAGCCCAGTGTGGCCAAAAGATGTAAGTGAGCAAAGTTAACCTCTATAATCTACTGTGATTCACCCAGTGAGCCAATTATATCCATACCCAAGATATTTTGTTTACTGTGAATGGATTGACAATTGTGCCCCAGACCGCCTTGCAAAGTTACAAATATGGCTGAAGTAGATCTCTCAGGCAGCACTTCTGCCGAGCCTCCCACAGTAAGTGATGGTGGAGACATTCCCACACTTGAAATCAAATATCTTTTGCAACATCAGAGAGAATATTTGAGTGCCACTCTTAAAAATCAGTGCATTTAACAGAGCCAGATGTAATCAATCCAGGGACTAGAAATTTGATACCACATGGAATCATTCACCACTACTGGATGATATCTATTTATTTAGTTAATTTCTTAGCCACCTCTCTAGAAAACTGCTTGAGGTGGTTTACACCACAAAATAAAATCACAAAAAGAAAAATAAACAGCACAAAAAGAAAAGTGTAGTCATCTTATGTTTAATGTGAGTCTAATTAATGTTACATTAAGTTATAGATTGTATTGTCATGTTATTTTAGAATCCCCATTTTTAAGATTTGAAAAGAAGTCATATTAAAGGCATGACAATTGAAAAAGCCTATGTAATTTCCAATCAATATTTTCCTCTGACGTTTCTCATCCCCATTATCATATTTAACAACAACAATTCATATATTGCTTTCAATGTTCCCAATGCTTCCTATAAGGAGAGCCAGTGTGGTGTAGTGGTTAATGTGTCAGACTAGGATCTGAGAAACCCAGGTTCGAATCCCCACTCTGGCATGGAAACTTGCTGGGTGACCTTGGGCCAGTCACACACTCTCAGCCTCAATCAAGTATTTGGATGGGAGACTTCCAAGGAATACCAGGGGCATGACGTGCAGGCAGTGGCCAACCACCTCTGAGCGGCTCTTACCCTGAACACCCTACAGGATCGCCATAAATTAGCTGGGACTTGACAGCAAAAAAAAGGGGGGGAAGAGAAGAAGGTTTATTATAATGAGAGTCTTTTCCTTGTATGGCCATGGCCCAGATTCCTGCCCATACAAAGGCTGCCCATTCTCATCTTTGAAAGAAAGCAGGCCAGTTTTCTCTTTGTTAGGACACTCTCTCCTATTTACAGTCAATTCATATGAGACTTGTGCTGTTTATATGGCACAGTGAATTTTCAAATAGCATTATATATATTTAGTGTTCCAGCAATCCCAGATATTACCCTGGAAATTCTTTCATCCTTATATAAAAATTCCAGTGTTTTTATGAAACCAACTATACATGTTCATCCGTGACGTTCCAGTATGCTCTTGCAATCTTGCATACTTTCAAAATTGTTGCTCCTTTCCCCCTGAAAAAAAGCTGCATATTGCCAGATCATCTTAAACACCACAAATTCCAAGTTCTGTCATTGTTGTGAGCTGTGTGCAAATTCACACGGGCATCAGTACATCTGGTCTATTCATGAGCATTTACAAGCAGAAAAAAAACTGGTTTAAATTGCTTTCTGTGATGGCCTTGGCTGGCATTTGTTGAATCTGTCTAATCCGTCGTATCCTGCCCTTGTTCCCTGGATCTCAGGACACAGTGCATGACTCTCCTGTCCTCCATTGTACCCTCACAACTCTGTATGATAGGTTAGACTAACTAGCCTAACAGTGCCATCCTAAGAAGAGTTACCCCTTCTGAGTCTATTGAAGGCTTAGAAGGGTTAACTCTGTTTAGCCTGGGTTTCATGGTGGCTTTCATTTTTTACTCAGACATGTTACTCTGGCATGGGTGGCTCTGACCAGTCTGAAAAGCCCACTGAATACTATAGCTGGACTCCTCAACAACATGGTACAAGTAAGCTCTCCTTCCTTGGAGGTTTTTAAGAAGAGGTTAGATGGCCATCTGTCAGCAATGCTGATTCTGTGACCTTAGGCAGATGATGAGAGGGAGGGCATCTTGGCCATCTTCTGGTCACTGTGGGGGTGGGGAGGTAGTTGTGAATTTCCTGCACTGTGCAGGGGGTTGGACTAGATGACCCTGGTGGTCCCTTCCAACTCTATGATTCTATGATTCTAAGTTCTCTTCCTTAATTCTGTTTCTCTGCATTAGGGCAAGGAGGAAACACCAGACTGGTGTGTAGCAATGAACCTAGGATTAGATAGTACATGTGGGATGTTGTCAGGCTCTTGCTTCTAGCTGTTCTAATATGAGCAATGATTATTAGGAAAATGATGCCTTTGGTTGCTTAGTTAAGGAATGAATTGATTTAAGTGCAAAAGTGCAAAACAATCCAGATGCAGTGTATTTAAACCATCTAGGTGGCAACCTTAATCTGTTCTTGTTTACTGTCTAATTTAAAGAAAACGACCAAACAGGGAGTGATGCAATTAGATCTGTATCCTATGATGAATTCTTTTAATTTATGCTCAGCATGATTCTTTTAAAACCTATTCCCCACTTTTAAAAAAATCAAAACAGGAGTTTCGTCAGCTTGGTACAATAAAAGCAACTTAAGTGCCTTATGCAAATCAGATCTTGAAGTTTATTGCAGCTCCAGAGAATGCACAAGGATTCCTTTCATTCCAAAATTGTTTTGACTTGCAGTCCTGAGTTTCCCAAAAAAAAAAAAAACAACAGAAGAATATTGGCCATTAAAAAAACAACAAACAAATGAAATAAAATTGCCCTAAGATTATAGGTCCTGACCCAAATGCCCCACTCTAGCTTGATCTCCTGGCTAGTACTTAGATGGGAGACTACCAAGGAATACCAGAAGAATGCAGAAGGCGGCAATGGCAAAACACCTCTGTTAGTCTCTTGCCTTGAAAATCCCACTGGCTTGTTATAAATCAGCTATGACTTGGTGGCACTTTACACAGACAAAAGATTATAGGTGAACCCAATATTCCATTTCAAACTATTTATTGAGATTTTTAATGCATACAAAACAGCAAATCCAAGTCCATAAAGTGTGGATGCAATGATGGATGACAAAGAAGAAATATTTGATATGGAAATGGAATGGGAAGATGCAGGCTAGGAGGCCATACATAGAGACAAAGAGCAAAGAGTGAGGATATTACCTTTCAGCACACAGATTTTCAAAATGTTATCCACATGTAAAATGCATCGGAATTGCCCATTGGTCCCTTAGTGAGTCTTCAACCTAAAAGGCGGTTTGAAACTCCAGCAATGCCGCCTTTGTAAACATATCCCCAAATGGCAGCTGCTCCTATATGTTTATAATTTAATTCATTTACAGCCTTACGGGCGGAATCTCAGATTATACCCATATGGGTACATGGTGATATGTATCTTGTTTCTGCAAGCCATCTAGAAACTGCTCTTATCTTAGAAAATTAGAAGAATCCTGCTGAATCAGATTGATGTAGCCAAAATCTTGTTTCCAGTGGTGGCTAAACAGAAACCTAGAAACAAGGATGAAAGCAAATAGCCATCTCATGTTATTTTACCCTGTTGTAGCTAGTACTCAGAGGATACCTTCTCTGAATATGAAGGTATCTGCCGTGAAATTTCTAATCCCATAAGAAAACACTGAAACGAGTGGCCACCATCACATCCTTTGGCAGAGAACCATGAATTAATTGTGGGATAGTACTTCCTGTTGTCTGTTCTGAATCTAGTGACTCTTAACTTCATCGGGTAACCCTGAGATACCACTGAGTGAAAGAGGAAGGTTTTTTTTAAAAAAATGGTCTCATTATGGTATTGCATGATAAAAGCCAAAGTGTAGGTATTCAGTGAATCACTCCCATTGGTAGAAACTTATTAAAAGTTATAATCAGTTGTATTGATTTAAAGTTGATTTAATCATTTTATAATGGTAACTAATTGTTGTTGTGAATAATATAAGAACCAAATCCATCTATGTATAAAGTGTGTGTGTGTTAAGTGCCATTAAGTGCCACTTCCGACTCATGGTGACCCTATGAATCAATGTCCTCCAAAACATTCTATCTTTAACAGCCTTGCTCAGTCTTGCAAGTCGTTAAAAAATATTGTGCTAAATTTTCTCACATCAATAAGCAATACATAGCAATAAGCAGTACATAACATAGAAAAAGTATTTCATCTATCACTTATCATACATCCAATTTAGTTTTAAAGATAAAAATGAAGACAAAGAATCAAACCCATACTCTTAAAATCTATTACCTAGACTGCTACTAATGATATATTCAGATTTAAGTTTATGCCTGCTGCTCTCTAACTTGTTTTTCTGTCAATCTGTTATTCAGATATATCTTGAAATATTTTCTTTTACCCAACCCTTTGGTTTATTTCTATTCCAATGGTCACTAAACGGGAGCCATGTTTCCACAAAGGACTCCTGGACCTTAGTTTTCCTTTCACAAATGCTATGATCTTAACCATCAATACCACATGCCATACTTTACAAGCCCATTCATCTGCGTCCGGCAGGCTTGGCTGTTTCCAAGCCTGCTCTTGACCATATTTGACCAATCAAATGACCCAAGCCTACTTTCTGCTTTGTGACCTGCTTAAATGGCAGGTGCCTGCATGGGCCAGTGGCAGGGCCTCTGTTGTAAGGATGTTAGACCCGTATTGCCAGCAGGTGCCTCAGCACGTATGTCCTCCATCAGGGTATTAAGAGAGTGCAGCAATTGCCATCCTGGCTCAATGGTTTTGTTGCCAAACTGCAAGCTCATCAAGCAGGTTCCACTTCTTTCCAAAGTGTCCCCTTTTTAATATCTGGAAAGCATTGCTATTTAAATAGAAGTGGGCTTTGCAAATGAAAATGTGTGCATTTCTTTTTGATAGGAGGTGACAGATTAATTTGTTACTGCCAACTTCAGATCAATTGCTTGGGTACCTGAAATGAAGCCTGGACTGAAAGTGGACGCGAGGCCTTGAAAAATGGGGGAAAGAACGGTCCTACAAATTTATCTTTCTACACTAACTCTTCTACCAGCAGCTACTGTGTGCTGATGGTGTTTCCTAATATTATCCAAAAGGCATTGAGTTCCGTATCTATTTCTTTATCAAAGTGCTTTTGATTTATTCACAGTGAAGCCTCTGAAAGATAACGTGCCCTTATTTCTCTGTCTGCTGAGTCTTTAGGTTGTTAAGGGTAATGGTTAAAATAGCATTTTCTATTTTCTCTCTAGCATTTGTTGACACTTGAAACATCGTATACGCTGATATTCATTCTGGGAATGAATGGGTTCCTGGGGGGAAAAAACACTTTTCACCTCATTTATCTACCTGGCCCGTGAACGCACTAGCAACTTACCTCGCAATTTCAACGTGTCCAGAACACAAGAATCCAACTCGACTTTAAATTTTGGTTCCCACCCCGCTGCCTTTCTTTGCTGCATGTGATAAGCCGGGATCAATGGGCTCCCACACATGCCCAGGCGGTCCAGCGTCCCTTGGTCCAGCGTCCCTTAGGGAGGCGGGAGGAGTGGGGTGGTGGGCTGGCAGCAGGAAGTGGATTCAACACTGATTGCATGTTCCCACTGTAAGGCTCCCAGTGAGGAAGACGCTTCATTTTTTTACTTCGCCGTATAAGCGGATCCTCTTACCGTGGAGAAATTGCGCTCTGATGATGCTTCGGAGATCCTTCGAACAGAATAAGTGGGAACATGCAAGGAAAGCCCGCAGAAGTTGGCGCCGCAAACGCCCAATGCGGACTTGGCCCTGTTACTCTGCACTCCTGAGGTGCAACTGTAGTCTTTCCTGCAAAGATTTATGCATTCACAAGCTGTTTGAATGAATTTGGTGTGTCACAAGATATGGCTGGGACAATATAAGCAGCTGTAATGTATGGTGTTGGTGGCAGTGTTGCCAAGCATAGGTGTAACCTAAGGAAGGGAATGGATACTCCCGGCCTAACAAGAGAGAGATTTGTGTCTTATCATGTTCAATGGAGGAAGATGGGGAAGCAAACAAGGCTCTAAGTGGGGTGGTGGGAATAGCTTGACTGGAAACGTGCATGAGACAAATGAAGAATAGAGGGAAAATTAAATATACAAATCTCTTTTTATTCTTTCTTTCGTAGTGCGACTTCATGACAGCATATCAGAAGAAGGTTTCCATTACTTAGTCTTTGATTTGTAAGTATACATGCTAAATATATTTTGAACAATCACGTCACACTAGTCTATTTTAAGGGATAATATGCAAAAGAGAGAGAGAGAGAGAAAAGAAAAAAGACATAAGGTGTATACCGATTTTGTGCACTCCAATATTGGACTTAAGAAAAATATTTCATAGTATTATTAATCCACAATGACCTGCCTTCCATCAAGAAATTCTGAAAACTTTATTTCCACTGATTCCTCCCTCCTGCTGGAACCCACTCAAACCCGCCTCAGAGTTTTCTGCCTGTGTCAGCAATCCCTAAGGAAGAGCACAGGGGAGGCCTGTAGTTGGGGGAGAATAGGTGGAAATTACCAGTACTCATAAAAATTTTTAAGTGCCTTAAATCTTCAGAAATGTGGTTGAATAAAGGCTAGTGTGGCACTGAATGAGTAAATTCTATTTACATATTGAGATCTGCTCTGACTGTTCAAATCTTTCCTGACCGTAGAGTGATTATGGGGTTTTGGCCAAGACACAATGGGTTGGATCCAATTACTCCTTTCTGGTAAGTGTTCCTCTCTCAGAAGCAGCCATTGAAGTATTCTGTGGTTCGTGAAAACTTATGCTGCTCTAAAAGCTTGGCTTTTTTTTAAGGTATCACAAGAGTACTGTTTGCTTTTTCTCCAATCGAGAAAGATTTACTGGAAAGGAGTCATTCAGTCCATTTCATTAGCTGTATTCCAACACTGTGAACAAACTCCAGTTTGTTTGTGATGAGAATAATCCAGGGAATCCATGAATATCATGCACATCTTCCTCTCCTTGTACATGATGTTGAAATTTAAGACTTCTTGGTTTGAAAGAAACCACAGATGGTTGTGACATTCAAACTGATCACTTTAATAAATTGTTATTTCTTGCCTCCCCTCTGGGATTTTAAACTATGGTTTAGAATCCCAATTTGAAACTAAGAAAAAAATGATTAATTTGCCCCAATTTGAATGTCATCTTTCAATTTAGGAAGTCTTCAATCTCTGCTCTTCATGTAAGAGGAAGCAGATGGGACAGAGCCTGAGATTTCCTGGTTTACTTTCATCAAGCAAACAAACCAGAGTTCCTTGTTGATGCCTGAACACAGCCATTTTTTCAACCTCAGTTGTCTAATTGTAATGACAATAAACTTCCTCACTAGGATTTTCTTAGAATGAAAGAAATATAGACTTACACATCATAGTAGTTCTGTTGTGTGTGTGCGTGCGTGCAGTCAAGTCACAGGGGACTTATAGCGACCCCAAACAGCTTTCAAAGCAAGAGAAGTTCAGAGGTGGTTTGCCATTGCCTGCCTCTATGTGGGCTGAGAGAGTTCTGAGAGAACCATGACTGGCCCAAGATCACCCTTCAGGCTTCATGTGGAGGAGTGGGCAACAAACCTGGTTCTCCAGATTAGAGTCCGCCACTCTTAACCACTACACTATGCTGGCGCACCAGTAAAAGACATTAAATGCTCTTGAATCAGGATATCTGTGAGATTGCTTTATGGTTATCAAAGAAGACCTTGTTATGGGTGGCCTTGCCTTTAGAGATTCAGTTAACGGTGAGTGGAGATAAGGCCTTCTCAATGGTGATTCTGCGCTCCACAAGTTTTGTGTTTGACCTCCTTTCTCTTACCTTTTTGGTGTAAGGCTGAATGAGCTTTTGCTTAGGTGGGCAGAGAATTAAATTATTATGATTTTTTTGTTATTTTGTCCCAGTTGCAAAGTGATAATTGTAGGGGGGGGGAGTAATTTTTTTTTAAAACTCTGTGTTTTTAGTTGTGTTAGCTGCCTGCATCACTGTGACATATTTAAAATGTTTTATGGATCAGGTTCAGCAGAATTACAAAATGACTCAAGGAGGAATAGGAGATTGTTGCTGTATTGCAGCTTAATTGTCTAAATTCAGGAAAAGGGTAAGAACATCAATAAAAGTTAGAAGAGAGCACAGAAATATTTCATGGTACCTAATCTATATTTATGAAGCATTGCTATACCAGCATCTTATTTACTGACACACCATACATAGAGAGAAAAAGGTCATTGGTAAATGTAAAAACATGCAGTTCCAGAAAGTCTCAAGGCTGCCGGTTTTCCCAATTATAACCCACAACAAAAACTATTTTTATAACAACAGTGGGTTTTTGCTGGTGGAGCTCTGTTCTGTTTGCTTAAAACAGTATTGAATAAAATGTTAAGGTCATGAATGTGGGTTTCTAGTTGCCTAAAAATTGCTTCATTTATATCTTCTAGGACCAACTCAACTTCAAAATGTTATTTTTGAAAAATGGCACCACACTTCGGAAAACCAATTTTAGAGTGATCAGTTTTAGTAAACAGATTGATTCAGTTCTAAAGAATGTTGTTGCTTTTCTGTGTGAGTGTATAGTTACACATTTTAGTTAAGAAAACTACTTTCATAATAAAACATTAAAGTACCAAAAAGAAGAAATTATGCCTTCTCTGTGTGTGTAAAGGCTCATATATAACTTTTAAAGCAAAACTGTCATAAAATTCCTGTTTACTCTGGGAAATTGTCAGAGTAGCTGTAACAGAACTTTTCCTCGTACTGCCATTGCATGTTAAATATCAAAGCTTATGGTTGACAGTGGAAAGTATATCCACCCCACTGTCTCCAGAAGGGGTCACTCAAAAACAGAAACTGCAATTGATAGTAGGAAGGCTCCCAATGCCCAAGGAGCTGATGGGTTTCCTTCAGAATAGTGTAAGTTCTTTAACAGATCACCCCCTTCCTTAAAAAAAGGAGTGGGATATCAGAGAAGTTAACAAACTGCTAAGTTCAGTGTACAAGGCCAATATACTTGTTCTTCTAAGCTCAGAGAAAGATCCTGTATTTGGTTCAAGTGATATGCTGACCAATTCTTCCTCAAGCCATTCATCCAAAAGTAAGATTCTTCCTGGGAAGATTGGACTGTGATCACTTCTGACACATTATCAATTTAGTATTGGCAGTAGAGAGAGGAAAGTATTCCCTTTTGGCCCTCTCACTTGATCCTGAAAAGTGCACCGGTTGAATTAATTCGAATTGGTTGTTCATCGTAGTCCTAAAGCTTAATTCTCTTAAGTTTATTGATTGGGTGAAAGCCATGTATTTTAGACCTGTGACTAAAGTAATAGAGATGAGGTTCTGTCAGGGCCAAACTAGATGTTATGACTTTTAATTAGTCCGGTCTGGGTTCCCTGCAATCACACAGGATTTCATGCATTTCCAAAATGTGGCCAGTAATGCCTACAGGGATGGTTATGGCTTGGGGAAATGGTGGTGGGGAGGCAGGACCTCCTCTGCCCCCCATGCCTCTACCCTGAGCAAAATTGAGCCCCTGTTGCTCTTTAAAAGGCAGTTCCCTGCAGTTCCTATGTGACTCTGGGGAAGATGAATTGGATCCGAGTTCATTAAAAGTAATAATGTCTAGTTTGAAACTCAAAGCCTTTCAGTTTAGAGCAGTATATTCAACAGTGGTGTCCTTTATCCTTTATGTCATTTGTGTTTGAGCTGCCAGTTCGTGCCATTGTGAAATATGAGGACAAAATGAATATATGTAGACATTAACACACTAATGGTAGGTAGAACTGGCCTCCAGAGTCCAGGTCTCCCACCCATTATTTAGAACACTTCCCAGCTGCTCCATGGCACATCTGCCCTTTACATTTTAAAGGAATTTTCCCCTGATGGGATTAGACCTGGCCTCCTAGGTCTTCTGTATCTTTCAATTTAATCTCTTGCATTCCATCTAGTTTGTGTGTGTTTACTGCCTGGAGGGAAACTTCATTTCTGTCTCTCTCCAGTGTTCTCCAGTGTGTCTAAAGGGCAAGCAGGCTGCCTAATCCTTGGGGGCAGGGAAGAGACAGGGTAAAGCTTGAGTGTTTGCTTCTATTGTCTCCCATTACTGCAATCCTGTTTGGCAGGTAGTACATGGATTTCCCCCCCCCTTTTGTGCCCACCCCTCAATGCATGTCAGGTGGCTAGTGCTGCTCTCTGTCGTGGATGCCATAGTCCTCCGTTTCTGTGGACCTATCTAGCCTGCCTGCCCGTAGATGCAAGCAAAGTGTTTCCGCTGCCTGCCTGGCCTGTTCACAAACAGCACAAAACAAAATATGTCAGCAACCTGGACCCGTCATTGTACGGAATCAGAGAGCTCTCCTAAAGCTGTTGTTACAGTGCAGTGATGGGTGGAAAGAGGGCACATGAGCATAAAAATGTCAGATGGGATTATTCAGTTCAGTGGGAGAGCTTCCTGTTAAAAAACGTTTTTTTAAAAAAGAAATGGCAAGGATCATTGATGTCTCGGTTAAACTAACAAGTATGTACTTGTTTTTGCATCTTTTATCACCACTCGAAGATGCCAACTAAGCCTACAGCGTCAGCAAACAAATTTAAATTAAAAGTCGTAGCGATCCTGTTTCCCCTCTTTTTTCTTTTTTTATTTAAAAAAAATCAGGATATCTCTAGCAGTAAAGTGGCCATTCTAATAAAACTGTGATTCGGATAAAGTGTTACATCAAAGAAGGTTTTGAGTTCATTGCTTATTAAAGTAATGGGTAAAATAACGCCAAGTTCCTTGAAGCCTGCCTTGAATAGATATCAACTTTTTAATGATATCATTGCATCACTTCATAATTTCATGGTTTGATGTAGAATTAAAATATAACCTCTGACTATGACAAATGTAGTGATCAATGGACGAGGGTCAAGATGGGGGGAAACAAACATACAAGCTACGCCCCCTGCCTCCCTTCAGTATTTAGCCCTGCCGATGGTCCTCATAAGCCATATGCCCCAGCTGTTTTCCTACAAGGGGTTGTGCAAATTATTGGTACTGAATGTGTACCAATATGGAGGAAAGTAAGGAGGCATCTGTCTACAGCATCTACCCTCTTCCTGCTTGTTCTCACTATACTTGGGGGGGGGGGAGAGAAGGGGAAGCACCCTGGCAGTTCTGAGATCACCCCAACAGAGATTCCCACAGAAAGAGGGTATCGACTGACATAGAGGATGATGGACCCAGAATCATATTGATGCAATTGGATAATTCCTTTCACAAATAAAGCTCCTCCTGGCCAGTGAAATCTTTGTATGCATCCTGTGACAAAATAAAATGCTCAACAGCCTGCTCTTGTTACAGACTGGAGTTGCTTCCCCCTTAATTACAGAGAGGAATTTTCAAGAATGTGTTTGTGCTTTTCCATTTGGATCTTCACAAAGCAGAGAGACCAGTTAGACCTAAGTATTTCCTCAGGGACAGAAAACCTGGGCACACAGTGCCTCCATGCACTCAGTCAGTGCATGCAGAGTGGGCGCAGGTAACAGCTCACTGGTCCTACCCCCCCTCGTGAGCAAGTCCCTATGTGCAGAGAAAGTGTACATTTTCACCCTCTCTCCCTATGATCAGGAACATTTGGAAAGCAGCACCCCCAATTCTGGTGAGGGACTATACCCACGTAGATTTTTATTTACAGTTCACATGCAAATGAGCTGATGATCACACAGAGGCAGTGCCACCATCTCTTGTGCCCAGTCTCTCCTACGCATTGAGGCATCACATGCAGAGGACTAAAAGTTCTGCCCTACCCTCCAAATGGACAGAATCCATACCTCCTTTGTGTGGTTCCCCATGGCCATTTGAATCGGGTTCCCCTGGAGGAGTTTGAGAGCATGCACTGCTTCCCTAGAGGGTGGGCCAGGGTTCTTTTGGATCCTGGCACCACCATAGGTATAAGGGAAGTTTTAAAGCAGTTAGTGAGGAACCTGCTCTGATCTGGATGGCCCAGGCTAGCTTAATCTTATCAGATCTCGGAAGCTAAGCAAGGTCAGCCCGGATTGATATTTGGATGGGGGACCACCAAGGAAGTCCAGGGTTGCGGAACAGAGGCAGGCAATGGGAAACTGTCTCTGAACATCTTTTGCCTTGAAAACCCTATGGGGTCGCCATAAGTCAGCTTCAACTTGACAGCACTTTCCACCATTACCAGTGAGGAACTTTCTGCTTGGCTGGAAAATTACCTCAGCTAATGAGTTTAGTAGACTCTGACACAGCCAGGCATCTGTCAAGAGCCTCTGGTTGACAGAAGGGATTATCTGATCAAAATAAGTGGTGAGACTAGACCAGAAAGCAGGCAACCAGCAGGATAGATATATGGGCAAGCTGATGGCACACAATCATGGTATTCCTTCCCAGGGTGAACTCAGAGCTTTGCTAATTACTAAGATGGCCCAGGCTAGCCTGATCTTGTCAGATCTCAGGAGCTAAGCAGGGTCAGCCCTGGTTAGTATTTGCATTGGAGACCACCAAGGAATACCAGGGCTGCTGTGCAGAGGAAGGCACTGGCAAACCACCTCTGTTAGTCTCTTGCCATGGAAACCCCAAAAAGGGGTCGCCATAAGTCGGCTGCATCTTGAAGGCACAAGCTGGTATTGAGTGACCTGAAGCTCCCTGTTTTTGTTTTGTTTTCACTTTGAAACACTTTGGATTTTACCCCAAGATTCAAGTATCAAATGGGCATCAGGAAACACCTGCAGATGCCACATTGGGGATCTTTGGATTTGATCTTATGACAAGAACATTCTTCAGGACAGTGTTACTAAGGGCTCCTTCAGACTTAATGGCTGCATTCAGGAATTTCCATTTGAAGGCAAGCCAGGAAGCCCTCGGGATCTTTAATTCCTTCTCCTTCCCTCCCCCATTCGTGTCTCAATCTCAGCTCTGTGCACAAGGAAAGTAGCGGACAGACATGAATTCAAGGACATCTTGGCTTGTTCTTGTCTGGCTATAATCTATGTTATAAATACATGCCCCCCAAAAATCACATTTTACATGTCAAAATGTCTTGCATGTGCAACCAATGTGCATGGATCCCCTGTGACATCTGGTATCAGGCAGATCTACACCCCAAAGGACTGTGACTACGGACTACGCTGAATTGTGCTTGCCATTGCGTAATATGGGAAGCAGCTCTTCTTGTGATTGAATCCTTATAAAACGTTGGCAGCTTTTTTAAGGGTGCTCGCATATGTCTTTCATTTGTTTTCTCCTGACTTGAAATGCTTTCTATCATTAACAGAGTTACTGGAGGTGAACTGTTTGAGGACATTGTTGCAAGGGAGTATTACAGTGAAGCAGATGCAAGGTAGGTGCCAGATTTCGAAGCTGTTAATTGGCATGAGTTTTTTTTAAAAAAAACTTTTCTTTGTGAAGTTGTTGTTTACGTAGTAGTGCAGTATTTGGCACCTGAATTTGGCACAAAGCAGCAACTTACCTGTTCATTTTGATCTTGTCCTTTCTCCAAGGAGCTCAGGATAGTGTATGAGAGCTGGCATAGTGTAGCAGATAGAATGTTGGACTAGGATCCTGGGAGACCCAGGTTCAAGTCCCCACTTCTACCATGGAAGCTCGTTGGGTGACTTTGAGCCCATTACAAATCTCAGGCTGAGCTACTGCACAGGGTTGATGTTAGAAAATGGAAGAGGGGAGAATGATGTTCTGAGCTGTTTTGGAGGATAAGTGGGATATAAAAGAATAAATAAATGCAAATGCACTCTGGGAGCAATCCTAAGCAGGTTTACTAGGAAGTAGGTCCCGTTTTATTCAGTGGGGCTTACGTCTGGGAAAGTGTTGTTAGGATTGGAACCTCTGATGGCTACACAGTGGTGGCTCATTGAAATTTAGAAAACAGTTTTAGTTTTACGAATAACAGCTCCAAGTTTTATTTTGGGCAAATCCAAATTTAAATATGACAAGCGGGGGCCCGTAAGGAAATCACAGGGGGTGGAGAGTTGCTGCCCCCTCTTGCTCACCCCCTCTCTCTGAGAGGGACTGGGCAGCAAGTAGGGAAATAAGCCACATTCTCCCAGCCACTGCTTCTTGTTCCCCTGCTCACTTAGGCAAATGAAGCCAAAAGCAGTAGCACCACCGTCTTCCTCTCCACCTTTTCCCAGCCACTGTTGCTGTCCCTGGCAGCTATGGAAGGAAGATGAAAGCTACAATCCCACTTCCTCATGCCTTTTCGTCCATCCAGCTTCAGTGTCCATCCAACATTTTTGACAATCCAAACTTGTCTACCT
Organism: Euleptes europaea; assembly: GCF_029931775.1. Classification (NCBI taxonomy): domain Eukaryota; kingdom Metazoa; phylum Chordata; class Lepidosauria; order Squamata; family Sphaerodactylidae; genus Euleptes; species Euleptes europaea. The sequence continues at coordinate 28,583,250 of NC_079320.1, read as the reverse complement.
TCTATTCCTGCCCATCCAGGTTCTTCCTCTTTTTCATCAGCCCATTACGTCTGCTTGCAACAGCATCATGAAAACTGTTTCTTTTATGATATCTGTACCTATGCAGACAAAACGTCCGTAGTTTGAGTTTTTTCCGCCCTCCATTTTTTACTATTTTTAGATTTCCCCCCACAAACCTGGGGGGTTGTCCACATTTGTAAAGAAATCTCTCTTCTCTCTACATGGCCTTGATCCACAGATTTAAGTATCCACGGGGCCATGTTGAGAATTAGATGTATTGACAAGCCCGGCAGCCACAAGGACTTGTGGGGAGGACGCATTTCCCACTCCCGCACTTTTTACTGTTTCCTTTTCCTAAACGTCCAAATAGCCTGTCCCCTTTTCCTGCTTTTTTTTTTCCTACCCTCAGACAGCCTACCTTTATCTGCCTCCCCTGTTTTCAGCGTTCCTTCCTTTCCTTCCTTGGTAGCCTCTACCCTGGAAAACTACAGTTCAGTAGTATGGCACCTGTCACTAGGTTGGGCCTGGTTGCAAGGTGAGGAACCAGCAAGGACTTGTGGGAGGGGTACCTCATTTACCCTTGTATCCACCATCCCTCACTATTTCTGCCCCTCACCTTCAGCTATATTTATTATTTATTTCCTTCACTTATACCCCACCTTTCTCCACAATAAGGACCCATAACAGTGTACATCATTCTCCTGTACATCGTTTTATCCTGTAAAGTACATTAGATTGAGAGTGTGTGACTGGCACAAGGTCACCCAGTGAGCACCATGCCAAAATGGGAATTTGAACCTGGGTCTCCCAGATCCTAGTTTGAAACTCTAAACGTTACACTACACTGGCTTTTGTGGGGTGGCTGCTTTTGAACAGTAGCAAGCAGCCAGTCCAGGGTGAGTTATGGAACTTGCATGGTAGCAGGTTACCTGGTGGTTGCTGCCAGGCCTGACCCTGATAGGTCCTCCCTGAAAGGCCAAAAACAGCCTGGAAAAGGCCCTGTTCCACCCCCCTAGCAATGTTCACTGAGGGCATTCATTCCTTAAAGCTACAGGTGCTGCTTCTGTCATATTCAGGGGTTTTAACCCCCACCCCCAATGTTTTGTTTTTAAGATTTCAGATTTTTTTTTGCAAACCTGGGGCTTTTCTCATGTTTGTAGAAAGATCTGTCTTGTTTGTCCATGATCCCAGCCTCTGGTGGGGCTATATTAAGAATTAGATATATTGGTATGCAGCTCCACAGGAAAGCTTGCTTAGGGGTTTGCTAGACAATATTTTGTTGTTCAGAAAAGTGCACAGCTACGGAGGATCCACACATCTGTTACGGGAGATCCAAGCATCTTTTCTTCATTTAATGCATGTGTTATGAGTAAAAAACATACAGTGCTTAGTTGCTGGTAGATGTGGTTTACACACACACACACACACACACACACACACACACACACACACACACAGCTAGCCTATACACTGTAATTTAATTGAATGAAAATGTTCCATATGTGACAGCATTTTCAGATGGAGGTCACAGCTCTGATACACCATTTGCCATACAGATTGGCCTGGTAGTACGGGGAGACTTCATGAATTCCTGCTGGTCTCTTTTTACCATTTTGTAAGAGACTTCCCAACGGTTTAACATTCAAACCCAATTTTAGACCCAAAGAACTTTGCCCACCCGAAGCATATAGGCAACTAAGCCCTTTCAAAGAATATTTTGGCACCGAGGAAACCAGAAGGATCCCAGCTCTCTAAAGTCTCTCACCTTGATACTAGATGCCCCCCCACACACCCAAAAACGTTTTTTCCTCACGGAGGGTGAGGGAACTGGTTTCTGAATTTTGGTCCCAGTGCCCTTTCCAGCAAGTTAAAACAACTCCCCTATTGCTTTTTTCTGTTCACTGCTACACAGAACTGATGGTCAGAGACACTTTTTTTGCTTGACTCCCTTTGGAGGGCATTTTCGAGATCACATCCTAAAACCCATGCCCTTGAAAGACTGTACAGTGTATAAATGATGTTCCAATTCTAAAGGCTTTTCGCAGTTATTCTTGCTAGTGTTGAAAATTGCAGCCACAATCAAGGGTGTTTCCAAACAGTCTCTCTCTCTCTCTCCCCCCCCCCCCCGTCACAAAATAATTGTAAAAGTTTTTTTGTGGATTGCTGGGGTTGGGGGAGGAGAGAAATGAGCAAGGCCTGGCATACTGTTTACTACTTTTTTTTTACCTCTGTCTGGAAATCTTTCTCTACTAATATGAATTATTGGGCATTCTCATGGAGGACTTTACAGATGGAGAACAGATTGTGTGTGACCTCCGTGGCTGTAGATATGCTAAAAACATCAGAATGCTTAGGGGCCTGAAGCATGGGCTAAAATGTTCAGATGTGGGTGCATAAAAGAGAGAGCTATGGTCTGGGTGGGTATTTCTGTATTTGCCCCTGAATTCTGGTCTCTCTGTGGAGAACTGCAACTTCTCAGTTTGTAGGTATAGGGTTAGCAAATGTGTTTTCTTCAGCCAGTGTAAAAGAATAAGGTGTTTGGCCTTCTTTTTGTATGTGTCCCCTAAATGTAAAGCTGTTTCTTCTTATTATTATTATTTACAACTAACTCTTCAATGGTTTGTACTGATTTTTCCAGTTAGTTTTGCCCTATAAGAGCCTGTTTGGGGTTCAGTACTAATTTTTTTGTGCCTTTCCTTTAGGTTTTTGTGTCATTTGCACTTCTTCCTTTTTTTGTTCCGTTTGTGCAAATGTTGATTTTATATTCATGTGATTGTTCTTAAATATATTTGGGCTAATGTGAGTGGAATGGAGAATGTGTATAAAAACTGAGCATTGCACGCATGCAACCAGCATGATGGAGATGGTGCGCATACGAGCAAGGTGCACGGGGTATTGTGTACATTGTCCAATCTATATGCATAACTTCCAAGGGGGCTGCATTAATCAGTGAATAATCTCCACGGATGCAGTATGCATATTAACAACACAACATATGGTGGCTTGTTGATGGATATTCTACATATTCCCCAACTTCATGTGCACTTTGAACAGGCAATATGAAAAATATGAACCTACCTGACCAGTCATCTTTGGAGGCTCTGTTTTGGGTGGCCCCACCATCTGAGGCTAGACAGGTTGCAACCCAAGAAAGGGCCTGCTGTGTGGTGGCACCAGCATTATGGAATTACCTCCCCAGGAGATTTGTCTGTCCCTTTCTATCGTTGTCTTCACCTTTGTGTGAAGACTTTTTTGTTTTGTTTGCCATCCCCTTTCTGATTTTCATTGACCCTTCCCCCATTCATATGTTTTATGTATTTTGTTTTAATTGTTTTTTAATGGTTGTGTCTATGTATGTGTTTAATCTTGTTTTAATTGTTTGATTGTTTGCCAGCTTGGAGACCCTAAATTGGGTAGAAAGGTGGCTTAGAAATGCTTTAAATAAATAAAAAATAAAATTTAAATAAATAAAATTTGCAAAAACACCCCCATATGTGTGCATTCTATACAACATTTAATGATTATGCATAGTGTGGTTAGCTGGTTTTTATTCACATTCTACATGTATAATTTTCTCAATTAATACAAGGAACCCTACACATACCTTATTGAGCTTTCCCTTTTATCTGTGGATATATATTTTCTCCTAATATTTCTAATCTCCTGCCACTAAATGAATAGAAAGTTATCCAGAGATGAATCTGTTGAACAATGGCCCACATTATATGTTAAATGTTGTTTATTTTCAGTAGATTTTGAAACTTTCCGCATTGAGCATTGCTGTTTTCTAGTTCAGTGTATAAGTAAAACGTAGCCAAAATGTGATTTTTTTTATTTCTTATGATTTGTTTTCATTTTTTTGCATTGAATGTGATTATGTGCCTTTAAAATGTTTTTCCCTTCCAATCTGCCCTTGTATCTTTACAGTCATTGTATACAGCAGATTCTAGAAAGTGTTAATCATTGTCACCTAAATGGCATAGTTCACAGAGACCTAAAGGTCAGTATCTGGTCCCGTAGGTTGGCTAAGAAGTGTTTTGGTTTTGTTTGTTTTCTGGCTTGAGGGTCAAGGGTGGGTTGGCTGAGAAGATCCCTTGGCTATCCTTCCTCACCCTCAACGTGACAAAATGAATAATGCATGGTGCTGCTTTTCAGTTCGCTAGCATCACAGGTCTAACATACATCACCGTAAAAGACAAAATAGGCTCTGCAAGATGGGCGACCTGCCAGAGTTCGTACCACTCATCCCAAGTGGTGCGGGATGGCTTGAGGGCTATTTGCATTTTGGAAGGAGGTGGCGTTTCATTGTGCAGCCTAACTTTGGCCGTGATGTATGTCAGCCTTGAAGACCTAAAACACCACTTCTGTTCAGAGACTGTGGGTTGCAGTAGCAGAACATTCTTGGCTGCGTATCGCTCTGCTAGAGTATGCTGAACCCTCCGGTGAGCGCAAGCAAGTAATTGGTCAGCTAAATGAAACCATGAAGAGGGAATAATTTATCTTCAATGCGTTACTACTTAACGGAATTTTATCTTCGGGGTTTCTAGTGTGATAGAACTGCACACGAGGAGGAGAAGGAACGGCACAAGCTAAATTGTTTCGATTGGGTGTTTTCGGCTTTCGTTACCTAGATGCTGGTATACAAAACTGCATCTTCCCCAGAATTGGGCCCATGTTATGAAAGTGGAGTCCACATCAACCTTGCTCTCCCTTCCAGTCATTTCATGTACATCCAAGGGAGTAAAACAAAACCCTTTCATGGTGGCATCATGGCTGAGGCAGCAGCTGCTCTAGCTGAGGATTGTATCTACATTTCTGGAGGTTGTGTGCCTCACAGTCTTAGTCCTTGGCCCCGTTTTGCACTCTAACCCAGTCTCGCTGAGGGTATACAGACAGTGAGTGTACAGCTCGGAACTAACACACGCCCCCTGGTGTTTGCATGCAGTCATTGCATTCAGCAGATCCTGGAGGCTGTGCTCCACTGCCATCAGATGGGTGTAGTCCATCGGGACTTGAAGGTGAGTAATGCCATTGAGGAAGATAACCACGCTACACAGTCTCGAGACACCGTTTAGCTGCATTGATGCATGCAGAGACAGAAAGATGTCCGCTTGTTAATTTGCAGGTTGTTTGGGCAATTGTACAGTTTGCACCTAACAGAACTGTACAGCCACCCTTCTCCGGAAGACTTAGGAATGCTTTCTTTTCCTTTTCCCAGGGGCATAAATACCCCTGAAATTATGAACATGCATGACTCTCTCAAAAGCTGTAAAAGTTAAAATTTGAGCTCACGAGCTAAAAATGTAAGCCTTGGAAAGAAGGTAAAAGCCACAGGAGATGTATCTCCACTCAATCCCCCCCCCCCCAGTTCTGTTTCTTGTGTTTGTTTTGATTTGGCAGTGAGTCAAAATATGCATATCCCCCCCCCCAGGATTTGGAGATGTCGTAGGGAATAGAGGGAATGTGGCTCAGTGGAAGAGTACAGACTTGGCATGTGGAAGGTCTTAGGGTCAATCCCTGGCCACTGGTCACTCTAGCTGAAGGATCCCAGGTATCAAGTGCGAAAAACAATCCTTCTTTGTCCTGGACCCTGGAGAACCACTGCCAGTTTAAATAATAAGAAAGATGCACGGATCGTGTGATTCAGTACATGCCAAAACTGTATATAAGTATTAATGCACCCGTAACATTTTAGTTCTGCTGGCCACCCATCAACTATATACAGGTTGAGTATCCCTTATCCAGACTGCTTGTGACCAGAAGTGTTCTGTATTTTGGAATTTTTTGGAATATTTGCGTATACATAATGAGATATCTTGGGGGTGGGACCCAGTTCTAAACATTAAATTTATTTATGTTTTATATACACTTTATACACATGGCTTGAATGTAATTTTAAACAATATTACTATGTGTACATTGAACCATCAGAAAGCAAATTGGTGTGCTGCTGAGGGCCTGTGAGTAATGCCTACATAACCAGCTGAAAAAGTATTTTTCGGGTCAGTCTGGATAGCGGATGTCCGGTTAAGGGATACTCAACCGGTATGGATTTTACTGTGTCAAGAACGGCAGTGGGTCAACTTTCTGTTTTATGGGTTGGATCAAGACTAAATTTTCCACGAATGGAAGGAGAAGTGTAAGTTCTGCCGATTCTCCCATCTTGCTGCAGACTCCTGATTTGCCTTTCATGTCATTCTTGGGGATCCTTTGTTCTCCAGGAGCAGCATTTCAAGAAGATCAGTGGGCTGCAGCAGGAGAGGGAGAGGCAAAACATTCTGTTTTGCTCACACGAGTGTCTTCAGTTAGTGGGAAACATTGTCTGGATCCGAACGCTATGTATTGATTTCCTCATTCAAATATTTGAATTCTATCATCTACATGCACACAAGAGGAGCTCTAGGCATATCTGCAAATAGTTTCCTTTTATTTTCCTGCCTTTTTATCTAACTATTTCCAGGCCCAAGAAAAAAGGGAGATTTTTTTTAAAGCCCTATTTCTTAATACATGATTTCTTGCACTTTGGCAGAACCCAAAATAAACAGCAATGAATTCAGCACCGTAATGAACACTCACAAAAACATACTAGTCCTTCCAATAAGCATTTCTCCCATGAATAATGGCGGAGTCTCTGTTCTCTTCAAATTAATATAGGCACATATTATTTTCACATGAACATTTGAAAGCTGTTACTTCTTTCCTACTTGTAACATTCCAGACTTTGACTACCCAGTTTTGTTCGGGGTATTTTTTTGGGGGGGGGGGTTACAACTTCTTCAGATTTTATTGTCTGTTTTGGAAGACGTATTTGAACATCCGTGATCTGAAAAGGAAATGGGGCAACATCCAGCAAAAGTCACACATTCATTTGATTCACTCAAATTAGCAGGGGAACATTTTCCTCTTCCAGTATGTTCTGTACAAGAACTTTACCTTCCCCAAAAAAGTATTAAACTGAGACTCCAAAGTGCAATTAACCAAGTGGAATTCATTAACCAGTTGGCACTGCAAAATTCATTCTCAATCCTGAGGGTGGGTGGGATCCAGCCATTTTTTTCGCTCAGTCTTTTCACATGGCTTTTGTCTGTGAAGGTCCCGTGATCCCCAGTATAGCCTTTTGAGCGGTCAAAGGGGATTCACTCCTCCCTTTTTCATCAGTAGAAAAGCTTGTTGGATCCAACCCAACGGCTAGCACGCCACACAGCATTATTTTCTCTCTGTAGATATTTATCAGTTATTCTTGCTGCACCTACTTATCACCAACACTAGTTAAGAGTGGACCACTCCCACACAGATTGGAGATGGGATATTTTATCTTAATTGGACAGGATTCTGTATCCATGTGTGTTCTACGTAGTACTGCAACACACCTACAGCTATCTCTCGCATTTCATGGCCTTTTGGCCGCACCTGATAAGAAAACACTATAGCCCTGTGCTGCACAATCCATCTGCATGTTGATTGGATGCGTGGAGGAGGAGAAGAGCAGGTGTGAACGCTCTGGACCTGCCTCCATGTGATCGCTGGCTAATGAGCACAGCACCTACGCGTGTCTGCTTCTTCCTCATGAGTGGCGATCGTGCTTTTTGAAGGTTGCCGATCAAGGGGTGGGAGAGTATGCTCAGACACTTCTTCAGTGTGTTCACACAGCACAGGTGACCTAGTGATCTCATGGGGACATGCCATTGCACTCATGCCTGATCTTACCTCCCACACTTTAAGTCAACATGCAGATGAGTCTTGTGAAAAGGCGTAAGGGTTTTCTTCTTTTTGTGTTCAGTGTATATGGACCTACTCACTTGGGTGACCAGTTCATACATTTAAGGAAGCGAGCTCACTCAGTAAATTTAAGCTGCCACCAGATTTCTTTTTTGGTACTGTTGCTTTTTTATTTGAAGAGCCAGCGTGGTGTAGTGGTTGAGAGCGGTGGTTTGGAGCAGTGGTCTCTGATCTGGAGAACCAGGTTTGATTCCCCATTCCTCCACATGAGCGGCAGAGGCTAATCTGGTGAACCAGGTTGGTTTCCCCACTCCTCCACATGAAGCCAGCTGGGTGACCTTGGGCTAGTCACAGCTCTCTTAGAGCTCTCTGAGCCCCACCTACCTCATGGGGTGTCTGTTGTGGGGAGGGGAAGCGAAGGTGAGCCGGTTTGATTCTGCCGTAAGTGGTAGAGAAAGTCGGCATATAAAAGCCAACCTTCTTCTTTCAAGAAAATGCATGCTTAAATCTCTCCCAGGAAATGATGGGATGTAATCAGTCAGTAGCTGAGCCCTTTTATGGCCACAGAGCTCTTAATTAAACTGCAGGGTGTCTCAGGGTAAGACATGCTAAGAGACTTTGGTAACACCCTTCCAGACGTGCCAACGCAACCTCTGTGTAGGTTGAGCTTTCGCACTGTCCTTCAAAAGGGAGTAAAGAAGTTGTTGCTGTTTCTAACTCATCACTGCCAGGTTGACATGAGTAATGAATGATTCATGTACCATTCGGCCTTGTGCTGTACTTGTCTCAATCTGTCAGTATCATTGACAAAATGAAAAAGGGAGCAATTTTTGAAGTATTTGTGTGGTCCGTCTGTGCTGTTACATAAGCAGTATTCCCCTGTGGCCTCAGAGCTGAGTAGAGATTCCGTGGCTATAGAGCTTAGAAGAACACAGCATTCAACTTTTTTTGGACATCTGATTATATTAATATTTTTCTCTTCCATGCATACATTGAAGATTAGACTAAATTACAATACACAATAAAATATAAGAAAGGATTACAACGAAGAACAGTCTTCTCTCATCCATCAACCAGTTTTTTAAAAAACCTAGCTCTTTAAATCATTCACCATAAATTTTTAACAGCCTTCCTAAACATCTCTGTAGCTCTCTCAGATCTCTTTTTATCTCGCCAAAGAGCTCAGAGAAACAAACATGGCTCTCCTCTCCACCACTTTTGTCTTCACAATGATCCTGTGAGGTAGGCTAGGCCGATGGAGAGATGGCATAAACCAAAGCGGCTAAAGGATTGTTTCGTCTCGATGCCTGACTGCAGCTAAGAGTGCAACTTTGTGATCCAGACATTGACTTTTTCCTTTACCTGGATGAATGCTCCAGACTGTGCTGTAAATCTCCCATATCCTTCTCCAGTCATCCACATTTGTCCCACCTCTTCAGATTTCATGCATGACGAACACGTTGATGTTTCCTGTTGTCTTGAAATGGCTAATGCATGTCGTTTTATGGGCATGGTCCAGCTGCCCAGAAATTTATTGAGCTTGCTATTGAAGTATGTGGTTGTTTTCTAATGAAGCATATTTACTTCCTTGTGACAGTGATATTTACTTTGCAGTCCTTTGGGTACAAAAGACATTTGCTGACAGAAGCTAAGCACTTCCAACAGAGCAAAGCAAAGACTAGTTATTTTGCTAGGTGCATACAGTGAAAGAGAGTAGGTCCTCACCTACTTGTGTATGACACCTAACAGCATACACTTCACTATGTTGGATGGTTGAAGGTTACAGATGAATAGGATCATCTGGTGCTGCAGAGTAGTACTTTCCAGGAAATAATCATTTCCTGCTTCTGTCTCTCTCTGGGGAAAAAATCTGTTAATTTCCTTTGACGGGTGGCCTGTTTACAAGCTACATGTAAACATATATAGGGGACAGGGGGAAATCAGACTATGCCCAGCGACCCCACCCCGTGTGCGCTTAGCAGAATTTGTAGACAGAACATATGCATGGGAGACTTTGTTCATGTTAGCAAGAGACCTAGCAAATAATCTCCAATCACGCACAGTGTTCCTGGGCATACTCTTTATCCATGTATGGCTCTCAAATGTGACCGGAGCAAGGCCAGCAGACATGCGCCCCCTGCGCCCCCCCCCCCCACATATGGTCACTCTCCCCTAGTGAAACTTCTCAACGGAGCTAAGGTGATGAAGTAGTTAGCAAATATGGTGTTGTTCTGATTTATATTACCTATGACCAGCAATTTAGATATGTATTGAAAGATTGTGAAAAAGGCTCTAATCTTCAACAGATTGAATTTTACCTTGAAAAGCCATATTTGTTCAATTTAAAAATGTAATTTGCCTTTAAAGAATTCTCAGGGTGTCTTACTTATGACGTCTAGAACTATCTGCAATCTACAAGAAAAGTTCTTTACTTTTCAAAGCACAGACAAATCCAGCTGCTTTAGCACAATGCCTTGTGAGGCTCCAAACTGTCTTTTGGGGAAAGACGTTCCCAAGACAGGGTGCCACCACAGAAAAGGCCCTCTCTCTAGTAGCCAGTTGTCTGACTTCTAAAAGTAGTTAATATAAATGAAGGAAAATTTAAAGAAAAGGTTTTGTTCTGAGTCCCCCAATTATTTCTAATAATTTGCCTGACAGGTAAGACAGCTTTTGGTAATAATAATAGTAATAATAATAAAGCATAGACACGTTTGACCTTTCAAAGGTATTCATGTATTATTTATTTGGGGATTTAAATGTACGCCATTAGGGAGGGGCCGTGGCTCAGTTTGCAGAGCATCTGATTGGCATGCAGAAGGTCCCAGGTTCAATCCCTGGCATTTCCAGTTAAAGGGACTAGGCAAGTAGGTGATGTGTGAAAGACCTCTGCCTGAGGCCCTGGAGAGCTGCTGCCGGTCTGAGTTGACAATACTGACTTTGATGGACCAAGGGTCTGATTCAGTATAAGGCAGCCTCATGCGTTCATGTGTACACCATAGATTGACATCCTCCAGGAGGGGCCTGGAGTTCACCCAGAATAACAGCTGATCTCCAGACTGCAAAGACTGGTTCCCCTGGAGGAAACGGCAGCGTCAGAGGGCCAACTGTATGACTTCACAACCCTACTGAGCTCCGTCCCCAAATGCTGCCCCTCCCCCAGGCGCCACTCCCAGATCTCAGGAATTTCCCAAGTCAGAGTTGGCGACCCTCGTATGCCCCCTGTCCGGCGAAAGAACATTAATTATTGTTCCTCATTTCCAAATGTTTGGAAGTAATTCTTTAGCAATACATCCTCTTTGTTTAATAGCAATCCAAAGTGCCTGAGATAGCAACGTATGCAAAACCAGAAGCATGGGTTCTCCACCACAGTGCTGCCAACTCTGACCGGTAGCCGCCCTCCAGGATCTCGAATAAAAGTCCTTCGAGCCCTTTTTAGAGTGTTGGCAGAGCAATCGCACCCTCACAGTGGGCTCCGAGGTTAATGCCCTGCCTGCTGAAGATGAGGGCGAAGAAGTGCAGTGCGAGAATCAGTTTTCATGATCAATTCCAAAATTGTTCCATTCTGCAGTGTACTTTCAGGTGCATTATTTAATTCATTTATGTCTCGCGATCTCCCCGGTGGGGATCTGAGGCGGCTCACATCGTTCTCCTCTCCTCCATTTGACCCTCACAACAAACCTGTGAGGAAGGCGAGGCTGAGAGAGTGTGACTGGCCCAGGGTCACCCAGTGAGCTTCTGTGGTACAAGTGGGGATTTGAACCTGGGTCTCCCAGATACTAGCCCAACACTCTTAACCACTACACCACACTGGCGTTAAAACAAAAAAACAAAACAAAAGCCTCATCGTAGAGCATTTATGTGCCGCAAAAGCAAGCAAGAGACCTGTTCTTTCCCAGAATGGAAGTGACGTGCATGTGACAAACCCGTTCTGTAATCAAACCTTTTTGTCTGTTTTCAGCAGATCCTCCAGTGAGGCGGGAGGCATTTAAAGATATACAGCTTACACGATTTCTCGTTTTTTTCCTTCCCCTTCCTTTGCATGAAGCCCGAGAACTTGCTTCTAGCGAGCAAGTCCAAGGGGGCGGCTGTAAAACTGGCAGATTTTGGATTGGCTATAGAAGTGCAAGGTGAACAGCAGGCCTGGTTTGGTAAGGAAACACTTTTTACCTGTCGCCCTTTCCCCCCCTGGTCTGTCCTGCAGTCTCTGCAGCATGTATAAATCAAACCTAGCAGTGCGGAAGCTGTAGCTGGTGGGCATATTGGGAGGACACCCTGTTTGTATCTGTAGTCAAGGCTGTTTTCATACGTCATTGTATAATGCATTGCATTAGAAAAGAGCAAGAGTCCAGTAGCACCTTAAAGATTAACAGCATTTCTGGCAAGGTACGAGCTTTTGTGAGTCACAGCTCCCTTCTGAAGAAGTGAGTGAAGAAGGGAGCTGTGACTCACAAAAGCTCATACCCTGCCAGAAATTTTGTTAGTCTTTTTTTAAAAATTTTTTTTTTATTAATTTTTATAACATAAAAAGAAAAGAAAAAAAAAGAAAAAAAGGAAAAGAAAAATAACAACAACAAGAAAAAAATATAATAACCAAAGTAACAATAAGAAGAAACCAGGAGTATCCGTATATATTCACTAATACAATTAAAAGTATCATTATTAAATCTATTAAGATACCCCTTTTCCCACCACCCACCACCCTTTGTGACCCTTCACCTGACTTCCGAAGAAGTGCTATGACAGTTTCAAACTTATTTGTTACTATAAAATATAAAAATATTTTTAAAAAGCTAATTTCTATAACTCACTAAGTAATTTAATAAAATCCGTTTTTGCCAGTTTATCCCAATATGAGGCGGCCTTTTTCCACATGTTTTTAAATTCTTCCATATCCTTTCCATGAAGGAATTCCGTTAATTTGGCCATCCTCATATATGTCCATAATTTCTCTCTCCAATCATTTATTAAAGGTTTATTCACTTTCTTCCAAATTTTTGCGATTACAATTCTTGCAGCAGCAAAACTATATTGACATATAATTCTATCATTATTATTCAAATTTCCTTGTGGGATTCCCATTAAACAAAATGCCGGTTTTCTTTTCACGGTAGTATTAATCAAGTTGTTAGTTTCCCTAACAACTTTTTTCCACCATGCATGCATAAAGGTACCTCTTTCCTTTCCACATTTCCAACATAAATCCGTCTCCCCTTCATTTTAGCTATCATCACCGGTGTTATATACCATCTGTAAAACATTTTATATAAATTTTCCCTAATTTCATTCGTAATTGTAAATTTAAACTCTCTTTTCCATAAATTTCCCCAAATATCTAAATCTATATTATATCCTAATTCCCTCATCCATTTCACCATTACTGGTTTAATTCTTTCCTGTTCTAGAAATTTTGTTAGTCTTAAAGATGCTACTGGACTCTTGCTCTCTTCTACAGACAGACAAACCCATCATGATGTAATGCAATGCATTGTATGTGTTATGCCATCACATTGTATTAATTCACTGCTTTTAGTGCATTGTTCCCTAAATTTGTAATCCAGTTTTAATCACTATTGGTTGTATTTGCCAGACCACATATTCTCCCTTTATCAGAGTGGTTTAATAGAGAATAAAAGCTTTTCACCAGTGTGCCTGATGGCATTCTCTGGATGACTTTGTGTTGTGTCCTTTGAAGAAGGCTTAGAAGAAAGTTGCATTTCATAAATGTCTGCATTACTACCAGACAGGTAGATCTTTTTCTACAGATGACCAACAATGGAAGACTTTAAGACCATCTAGCTCACCCACCAGAATTTTATGGACATTTTATAGGTAAATCTGGTATTGTATGAATAGTCTACTGTTACTAGAATCATAGTTTCTGTTTAGGATTTGCTGGTACGCCAGGATACCTTTCCCCAGAGGTGCTACGAAAAGATCCTTATGGAAAGCCAGTGGACATGTGGGCATGCGGTAAGATCATTTTAATTCCTGCAATCAGGGCAGTCTCATCTTCCTCTAAATGCCGCAGTATAAAGGAAAATTGAAATTTTCTATTTCCAGTGCTTTGCTGCTCCTCAAAACCCTGTGCTCAATTTATTTCCACATTAAGTGTGTTTAGATTTATTTCCCTAATTGTCTTTTCTCTCCTTCCCCCACCACATCTTAGCATTTATTGTCTGTGAATATTAGCAGCTTCTGACTCTTCTAGTCATATCCAAGTTCTACAGGACAAAAATAGTGTGGAAATATTTACTGAGAACAAATGTCCTTTAAGAAGATAGCCATGACCTACCATACAGGATTGTTAGGATGATTAGCAAGAAAAAGTCATGAAAGCATTCTTTGATAACAGGGCCATAACTGGGGAGGGGCAAGGAGGGCAGCCACCCCTGTGGTATGCAGAGAGGGCGGCAGAACTGCCTCTCCTACAGGTGGAGCGGGCCGGGTAGGAAAGGCAGTTCTGCCGCCCTCTCTGCATGCCACAGGGGCAGCTGCCCTCCTAACCTCCCCTAGTTACGGCCCTGTTTAATAATCAATCAGAGATGATGAATATGCATCACTTAGTTTATTCATGTTTACCTTAATGGTCTCAAGATAAGTGACACTTATCACTTGATGTGTGTGTGTGTTATGTGCCATCAAGTTGCTTCCGACTTATGAATTAATGACCTCCAAAACATCTGATTATTTACAGCCTTGCAAACTGAGGACCGCCATGGGTTGACTCTTTGATTGATTCACTGACACAGCTGTATGGGCAACACATTTTCGTACACGTGTCATTGTCATATCCAGTTGTCCGACCTTAAGATGATATTTGTTTGAGTCATTTCAGCTGAATGCTTCTGTGGATTTTCCCAGGTGTTATTCTCTACATTCTCTTGGTGGGATACCCTCCATTTTGGGATGAAGATCAACACAGACTCTACCAACAAATCAAGGCTGGTGCTTATGATGTAAGTAACATGTGAGGAAGATCTGAGGTAGAGCTGTACAGGAAAAAGGGCAGTTCTGTGGATACCTTCGCTCCAAGCCATGTAGGCCTTTAAAGATAAACACCAGCCATTTGAATTGTGCCCATTGACCAGCCAGTGCAGATCTTTCAACATGGAGGTGATCCAATCCATGTAGCTACGTCATCTTGAACCAGCTGAGGTTCCTGGACAGTCTTCAAAGGCAGCCCCCATGTATAGCACATGAAAGTAATCTGTGTGTGTGTTAAGTGCCGTGAAGTCGCTTCCAACTCATGGCAACCCTATGAATCAATGTCCTCTGAAACATCCAATCTTTAACAGCATTGCTCAGGCCTTGCAAATCGAGGGCTGTGGCTTCCTTTATAGAGTCAATCCAGCTCTCGTTGGGTCTTCCTCTTTTCCTGCTGCCTTCAAAGTAACCTACAGCATTAAAAAATCTCCTAAATAATAATCTGTAATACCAAAGTTACATACAAAATTATATTCATGCTTTGGCATCTTTTTCAGGTGTGGGAAGAGACTGGGAGGACAGTATTGATTCTTGTAACTGGCAGATGTAAAAAGTCACTGAACTGGCCATACCTGGAATAACTTTGGGTAAGGCCACCAAGGACCTGGCCTTACTCTGGCGTTCAAAACCACCAGATGACTCCCAATGTTAAATTAAAGGTTAAACTGAGTTCAGGAGTTAATTATGTCAAGAAAACCGATCATAGAAGCAGACTCTGCTTAACGCACCAATAAAAGAACACCCTCCTTCCTTTTCTAAGCTGTGTACATTTCCCCATTTTACTATTCAGTTAGATTGGTTACAGATTCTCACAGCTGTGATCTCTCTTGGTTCGCTTACAAGTTTGCATGTGCGTGACTGGGACAGAGAATTGTGAAATGAGCCGTGGAGATACTGGTGCTGCGTACCATATCTCTGTCATATTTTCCCACAGCCCAGAGAGTCTTTTAGACTGGCAGCTGCAGCAGCCAAAAGTCATTTCAGATTGACGGGAACTTTTCTCCTTTCAAATTCATTCTAATATGATACCTGTAGTAATATATCTCCAAACAGGCAAATGCCTATGTTCTTCGGCGTGATTATAATCGCTGTCCCAGAGGACGTCTTGCAAATTGCCTTTCATACAGTAATAGCTTATTTTCGGTAGCAAAGCCAGTGTTGCAGACTTAATAGGTGGAGTGGTGCTTGCCATCACAATGACACTTGGACTTCTGCTTGGATTTCTGCTTAGATTTCAACAAGCAGCAATCAGTGGCGTGCAGTTAGTACATCCAGAAGTCCATCATTCCCTCTTGTTTAGGAGACGAATATATCTTCATCCCAGCCCCTCTTTTCATATCCCCCTGTTAAAAATCTAGGCATGATTAGGCATTGTTCTTCACCTGCATTTATTTTTAATAACTTAATTCAGTAATCGGCCAGTCTGTATTATATTGTTGTAACTATTTCATCAGCCCACTAAAAAAATTGGGTAATGCTTGTAGTATCGTAGTGATGGTGGTTACGTTCAGTGGGTTTTCTCCACTTCCTCCTCCTTCCTCAACTGACACAGCTTTTAGCATAAGAGAGAAGTGATTTCACCTGGTTTCCCTCTACCCAATTGCTGCTACACCCCGTATTGTCTGTCATTTTGTTTGCGATGCTCTCCCAACCCTCCAAGAGAATTTTCAAAGCAAACAGGATGCTTGGGGAAGAGGAAGATGGGGAAAGGTCCACACCAGCAACTTGTTCCATGAACTTTTCCACTGGATCAAACCCAGTACTCTTCTTGTCCTATACTCACTCTGTACTTCTATTTGAAATAAAATTGTTCAGAAGGAGGGATGGGTCAAGAAAGCAATGTATAAGATCTCTTGAAATAGCTCTTCCATGTTCTCCTTGTTTGACTCTTATCTACTTACTTTATTTTGAGCTGTGTAATTTTTTTTCTCGTTCCAAGTTTCCTTCACCAGAATGGGACACGGTGACCCCAGAAGCCAAAGACCTTATCAACAAAATGCTTACAATCAACCCTGCCAAACGTATCAATGCATCAGAGGCCCTCAAACATCCATGGATCTGTGTAAGTACCATTCACTTGAGTTGAAATTAAATCAAAAGAGTTTCCGTCTACACATTAGGAAGAATTTTCTAACAGTTAGATCCCATCAGATCAAAGGCAACATGCTGCAAAGTATCAAGCTTTATTGTTAAATGGTGAAGCAGTGGAGTCGAACCTGTGTAGTAACAAAAGCTTCTCATTCTGACATGAAATTCCAGAGCTGATACAGGCATCTGGAGGAGGTTCCAGAAAACATTCGTGAATAAGAGTAATATTGAATAATCCTGCAGATATAAATACTTGCATTGAAACATCTCTTTTTTTTTCTTTGCCTTTAGCAACGTTCTACTGTTGCTTCCATGATGCACAGACAGGAGACTGTAGACTGCCTGAAGAAATTCAATGCAAGAAGGAAACTTAAGGTAAGTGAGGAAGACTA
Source organism: Euleptes europaea (assembly GCF_029931775.1). Classification (NCBI taxonomy): domain Eukaryota; kingdom Metazoa; phylum Chordata; class Lepidosauria; order Squamata; family Sphaerodactylidae; genus Euleptes; species Euleptes europaea. Next base: position 28,566,067 of record NC_079320.1, on the reverse strand, counting down.
CTTTATTCTAGATTCCAATATATTACGCTTCTTGAATCATACTGCATGTAAACCCTTAATTAGGACTAAATTGAAAAACCAATTTTTAAAAACCCTCATAAATCACATTGTGACAAAACTTATACCAATTGACGGTCTTTATATGAAACGAATATATTTGTATACAAGCATACCTCAGAGATGTTGTGGGTTTGCTTCCAGACCACCACAATAACAGAAATATTGCAATAAAGCGAGTCGCACAAATTTTTTGGTTTCCTAGTGCATATATAAGTTATGTCTACTTTATACGTTAGTCTGTTAAGTGCGCAATAGCATTATGTCTAAAAAAATACTGTAATAATAATGAAAAAGTTTGAAATATTGCAAGAATTGCCAAAATGTGACACACAGACACGGAGTGAGCACATGCTGTTGGAAAAATGGCACCGATAGACTTGCTCGAAAGCGCAATATCTATGAAGCACAATAAAACAAGGTATGCTTGTATGTTTACATGCAGAGAGCCAGTGTGGTGTAGTAGTTAAGAGCGGTGGACTGTAATCTGGAGAACCGGGTTTGATTCCCCACTCTTCCTCATGAGCGGTCGACTCTAATCTGGTGAACTGGGTTGGTTTCCCCACTCTTCCACATGAAGCCAGCTGGGTGACCTTGGATTCTCTCTGAACTCTCTCAGCCCCACCTACCTCACAAGGTGTCTATTGCGGGGAGAGGAAGGGAAGGTTTGATTCTCCTTATAAGGTAGAGAAAGTCGGCATATAAAACCAAATCTTCTTCTTCTTTTCCTACAGAGATATTACTGCAAACTTTATTGATAATTCTTTGTTTATCTCTGTAAAAGGGGAAAACTAGTTTGATCCCTGCCCTCAAAGTTTCAAGTAATCACCCTAATCCAGCGATTCGAGTGCACCTGCAAATTCTCCCCTGTTATCTATAATGTCTTGGAATGCCTGCATGGATCATTAAAGCAAATGAAGAATCCCCTGCACATGCATGTGAGCTCTCCAAAGCTTTGAATTGCAGCCAGTATTTCCTGTGACCCGCATTTGTAGAGTCCATGTCCCACTTTCATGTTATAAATTCATGTTTCATTAATACAATGAAACCAGATTTACAAATCCTCTTGGCTACTTTTTTAAAAGAAGAAAACAATGTGCACATTTAGAAAATAGTGATATAACCATTGCATTAGTCAGTATTAATGTGACATAATTTTTCTCAGAGTAGATGTTTTTGTCTGATGGCGCAAAAACGGAAGGAGAGAGTGGGAAAACTTCAGAACAGCTCATAATACTGAATAATGGATCTCAGAGTTCCTTGAAGCAATCTGTTCTTAACACACTTTATGGATCTTCTCATATAGGACTCTGTTAACACACCCACACACTACAAACCCTTTGCATATTCATTTTGAACATGAACATTTAGGAACTGTTTGCTTGTCCACTCAAATAGTCTTTGCAATCACAGATATAGGTTTTGTTCATCTTCAGAAATGCTGCATAGGGTATTGATCTTTTCTGCTGAATGTGTTTTCAGGGGGCCATTTTGACAACTATGTTGGCTACAAGAAACTTCTCAGGTACGTTCACCACACTGTAATCGCTATATTGTTGGATGCCTGAAATGTGATTATTGTAATCATAACCTTTTCTTCTGGTGGGTATGTTGAAATAATTCCTTTTTAATACATCTAGGTGTCATGTTTTAGATATCTGACATAAATGATATTTACTTTTGCTGTGTAGTGGCCAGGTGTAATTAGAATAAATGAGAATTCCAAGTGGGCACACTGTGAATTTCATAGGAGAATATAGCTTGTGACTGAAACAATTAAAGGGTATAGATACAGCTATCCAAAAGTGATTCTCATGATTGTAGCAGATGTAAAATATCCTGCCGCAAGTAATGAACATTGTCACTGGGAAGATGTTGTTTTCACACAGAATGTTCCCAGGATCAATCAGGATGCACCATGTAACTCTCTAGCCTGTGAATAATTGGAATACCACAATACTCATGAACCTGACCTTAGTGTCCAAAGCAGTCATTTGGGCGAATCAGGCGACATGTTTGAAATGCATTGATGACAGTTTAGTCGCTTGAAGCCTCTGTCATTATAGCTGCTTAGCATCTTCATGTGGTTGTCTTGAAATAAATCATGTCAATAAAGTATCCATTGATTTGTGGAAAACTCACTGTTTGGTATACAATGGAAGAACATTTGATTTTTATATCTTGACGCTTGATCGTGGCTTCAGATCCTAACATCTACTGTTCAAAGCTTTCAGATGACAAAACTAAGAAAGACTTCTGACTGGAAAGCTTCTGCCAGTCAGGGTTGAGAGGGCTTTTCTAGATGGACCGCTGGTTTGGAGTTACTTTATTTATGCTGCCCACTTTCCCACTTCTATGTAAAAAAGGCCCAAGGTGGCTTCCTATAAGCCAGATCCTGTACTTACATAATACATTGTTCAGTTAAGAAGATAAAATATGTTTATCCAGCGTGAAAGAAAGGTATGCTGATTTCATCATAATCAAAGAATGGGTATTGCATTTACCATTGAATAAAAATATTGTGACCAAAACCCACCATTTTTTAAACTACTTCTCAATTTAAGCTTTCTTTTGTTTGTTGATGTTATAGAAAGCTGGTCTTGAGATCTGAGTGTGTTCTAGTGATGTGAAAGTGACTGAAATGTTTTGACTGTCTAATGTTTCAGTTCTGTACGTAGGGGAAATAACACACCATCTTTTAAGCTATTTTTAAATGTAACCATCATTTCCTTTAGTGATGTTACAACCCACCTCGTGCCACTGATCGCTGACTATGTTCTAATGCTGTGAAAGTTATTGAAATATGTTGCCAACCTAAGGCTGCAGTTCTGCACATTGATGACTTAAGCCACAATTAAATTTAACAGTTGTAACTGTGCATAAGCATTGCGCCTTAAATCTACTCTGTCAGTTTTAATAACATAACATATTCAAACATAACCCTTAGAATCTGCAATCTTAATTTAAAAGTTAACCCTTTAAAAGCTATGCAAATGAAATATGTGCAGAATTGCATTTTTAGAAGAAAAAAATATCATCCCTCTTGGCTTAGTCATCTAACTTTTCAACTCATTTCCTTTTTCCCCTCTGATGAAAAGCAGTACATGGTATAGAGGCTTTTCACTCTTTACACTCCTTTAGATTTGAAATTGGTGTTCGTAGCTGCACACCAGGGGCATATTAAAAACTGGTAAATATTGTGAAAACCTATTATATAATTTTTAAAATCAACAACAATAAATTCTGCTGGAAAACCAAAATCACAAATAGTATCTACTGTAAATCTATAAAATCTGGTTAATTCTTTTTCTTTCTCTTGCACATATTTTTATACTCTGTAAAAACCACTAGTCTTGATGCTCAGTCTGTCATGGGTCACCAAGAGTAGATTATCTTCCAACAGCATGGCCTGGTCCCATGCCAGTTTTCATATGAAGAGTTGCTGTGCATTTCCTTGCGTAATATCTGTTGTCATCCCAATCCATGGGGTAAAGTTAAGCATGATACTCTATTGGGGGACACAAGTGGAGCACACTTGCACTTGGGACTCTTGGAGGATGGGGTCCCCAACAGAATAGCCTTTGAGACAATCAGCAAACTTCCCCTTTTCACAATGCTGCATGAAGACCCAGTCAGTAGTTATATTACTTTAATGGATGGGTTAAGCATAGTAGAGATGACAGTGGCCTTTTATGCAGGGACGTTTCCCCTCGGTCACCCCCACCGACTGCTTCAGGGCTTCCTTTTGATTATTCATGCCTTTTTCGCCCGTCAGAGATGGCCTCGCTCTCCCCGTGCATTTTACCCGCGTTTTCCCGATTCTGGCTAAAACATCTGGAAAACACGGGCAAAACACACACAGGGAGAGCGAGGTGACCTCTGACAGGCGGGAAAGGGATGCGTAATCAAAAGGAAGCCCTGAAGCAGTCGGCAGGGGTGATTGCTGCGGGAAAACGTCCCTGCATAAAAGGCCAGTGTTGAAAGGCAGTTAGCCTTGTAATCTCAGACAGATGCTAATGTTAGGATAATAGTTATTAAATTCCCTCAAGCTTTGATTAAATTCCCTTTGTGGGCTGTGTGAAAATCAGCTGCCAGCCAAATGTTCTTTCAGGTTCATTTTTTTCCTGGAAAGTAATGTTGGGGGAAGCCATTAAATCATACCTTGTGTTGTGAATGTTCATAGTCACTGTCTGTGGCTGTTTTGGCTCTGCAATCAGAGCTCATGTACCGAACATGAAGACATCACAACACTTTGTAGCTAACCAGTTTTAATTATGTGCTACCTCACTAGATTCTGCCCATTAGCTTAGGGACAGAGTTTCCTCCGTTGGTTACATATGCAGTCCTAGATTATTTTTAATTTTTTTTTTTGCAATAATAGCTAAAAATTGCCATGGGGAGGAGGGTTTTAGATTTTAATGGCTTTTTATGAAACTGTTCCCTCTCTCCTGTTTCTGTCTCATTACTCTTGAGTACCTTTTTCAACAAAAGGAGTTTAAACTGTGATGTGCGTACATGTCCGATCACTTTCCGTACAGTCTTTGTTCGACCTACTACTGCCGCTTTTGTACTCAGCTCTTAACCTTCTCTGCTTCCTTTAACAAGCATAAAGAATCATTTCATTTTTTAATTGATTTAATTCATGAATATGCCTGTTATATTTGTTGCATTCCTTTTGGACTGTCTTGGTGTGGCATCTGCCGTGGTTACGTTTATGAAAACCTTTCATTCATTTGTTTTTGATTTGTTCATTATATTTTTTGTTGCAACGCATGTTTTTTTTTAGTAACTTGTCCATAATAATATATTTATAAAAGTGTTTTATTTCCCCCTCCCCTTTTTTTTTTTGTTCCTGGTATGTGGAATGTATGTTTCTTGTGAGGTAAGCCTCTCAGGAGCTGAAAGAAATGTTTTTCTTCGATCTCCTAAGCAACATGCTGCCTGTCCCAAATCACCTTGACTTTCTTCCACACTGCCTGAGGATGGAACTAAATGTTATGGAAGCAATATGATTTCATCGTACTCTGAGTTTCCCCTGCTGCTGAGCCACTTTCTTGGGTGCCTCTTGTGGGGCCAAGGGATCTCACAGTGTGGTGACGTCATGATGGTTTTTAGAGGAATGGACGTTACCAGAGAGAGAGATATGAAAAGGAATGGGGGTGCTACCCTTTGTGCCAGCTATGCAGCTCTGTAGTATCTATTTCTAGCCTCAGTTCTATTTCTTTTCCTTGCTGGCCTTTTTCCTGTCATTGGGTTTCTTTGTGTTCTGCTTTCTGTGCCAGCCACACAGTTCTGGTAATGTCTAGTTCTATCCTCAATTCCATTTCTTTGGGTTTGCTCACTTGATTCAATGCCCTTTTCAAAATGTCTGGCCTTTGAAAGAAAATGTATATGAACACAAGTCAAATTGTTCACACTTAATGTGAGACTGTTGAAACTGGTACAGTGCTAGACAAACCTTTAGTATAATTTTAATTGGGAATTTCTGCTTCAAATTTACCCCAAAAAAGAGAATATTTTTAAGGCAATTTTAAATAATGATAGGATGTTTTACTTCTTGAAAAGCCAGCAAATTGCTTTTAAAAGACGCTGAAACACTGTATCACACTGTATCACCTAAACACAATTGTCATTCTGGCACCATCCTCAACAACTGGAATATGATGAGTATTGAATGCCTCAGTACTGAATGACTAGCAACAATCCTAGGCAGAATTACTCTAGGCTAAGATCATTGGTTTCATTGGGTTTAAACTGGAGTTACTCTGCTTAGCATTGCACTATTAGTCTCCAGACAACTCCTTGGATTATGTTAGAATGAAAGGTAGAGACTGGTTTGAAGGGCCAGTTAAATTTAGAGCTCAGCTGGCATTTGAACCAGGTTTCCCACATCCATACCCAACCAGCTCAGCCATTTTGACACAGTGCTCACAGCAGAAGGAGGCCATTCTAAACTTGTTGTCGTCAGAGTATTTCTGTTAATATACGATGGAATATAACCCAAAGAATGATCTAAAGCCAGTGTGGTATCCCTACATTACATCCAAGCTAAAATACCACAAGTTCACCAGTCGTAGCTATTAGTAAAGTCACCATTATTTTCATTTGTGCGTGTATCCATTCGTTGTAAACGTGTATGTGGTCCAATTTTCAAGGCATTACCTACTGCAGATAGAGCACAGTGCCACAAACTGTGATATTACTTTGGCAGTGCAAGGATATTACCTTGTGGTTTCAGACAGGTATACAGCCCAGGTATATACAGCGACCTCATTACAATGATGAAGTTAACTGAAAACAATGTGGGTATAATATGCCCTTTTGCCTCACCCTCCCATATTGGGGTACTGTGTGATGTAAGCAGCATGTACACATAAACTCCACAAGGTCTTGAAAAGAAGATGATACACATGAGAAAAGGGTCTCTCAAATTGTGTACTCAGATATTTGCATACCCCACCCACTACACATGTTCCTTTGCTGGTAAGTATCTGAATAGGTCTTTGGTTTCCCTGTTTTCTATTCAAAGTGGAAGGAGATGGCCTAAGTACTGCAACTATACTGGTGCCCAGATCCCCCAATACCTTTATCTGCCCCTTTGTCTTCAGTTTTCCCTCTTTCTCTCCCCCTGGCAGCCTTTCCCTGGCAAAAGTCTGACTCAGCTGTGCAGTGCCATTTTGGCTGTTGGGCTGGACCCAGTGGGACACTGGGGAACCTACAAAAACCTGGGAGCATTTTACTTTCCCCTGTATCCCCTTCCACACATTATTTCCTCTTTCTCGCCTCCTGGCAACCCCCAAATCCTCATCTTTCCGTGCTTCCCTCTTTCCGTCCCACTCACAAATATAATTTCCTTTAATCTGTGCTTGATTTTTTACATATGAACTTCATTTATATCCCACCTTTGTCTACAATGAGGACCCAAAGCAGCTCGCATCATTCTCCTTGCCATCATTTTATCCTCACAACAACCCTGTGAAGTATGTCTAGCTGAGATTGTGTAATGGGCCCAAGGTCACCCAGTGAGCTTCCAAGGCAGAATGAGGATTTGAACCAGGGTGTCCCAGATCCTAGTCCAAAACTCTTAATTGCTGCACACATTGGCTCTCAAGGGCAGTTGCTGTTGAACACAGTAGCAAGCAGCCGAGCATGAGTCATGAGAGTGAGGTGGTAGCAAGTCCCCTGGCAGTGGCTGCCGAACCAGGCCCCATGAATCCTCCCTCAAAGGCAAAAAACAACAACAACCCTGGAAATAGCTCCGCCTTGTCCCCCTGCCTTTTAGTGACAGAAACCAAGGCTGGAAGGTTGGCACTACCATTGTGGTTGCCTAGCAATGGCCACTGAGAGCATTCATTTCTTAAAGCTATGTGGGCTGCTGCTATCATTAGGGGGAATAATCCCCAATGTGTGTGTGGTTTTTTTTTTTTTAAGATTTCAGATTTTTCAGCAAATCTGGGGCTTTTCTCAGATTTGGTAGAAGATTTGGTAGAAGCTGCTGCCAGTCTTAGTAGACAATACTGACTTTGATGGACCAAGGGTCTGATTCAGTAGAAGGCAGCTTCATGTGTTCATGTGTGTATTTGTTTTGTCTTTCTGTAACCCCTGTGTTTAGGTTTAAGTATCCACAGATGGGGACACATTGAGAATTAGATAGATTGATGCTGAAACCCATTTCCTGAAAGTATGCCATCAGATCCAGATATGCATTTGCCTGGAAAACAAGTTATTTTTAGCTATTCACAACTACTCAAATGTACGATCATTATAATGGTGGGTGTTTAATGTACAATACAATGATGGCATCTATCACAACAAGAGCATGCAAAATTTAACAGTACTTATGCTAAAAATATCCGTTATCCTTAGGAATTATAAAGACCTTGTACACTCACCTTCAGATAGGATATATTATGTATTTACCCCAAACCAGGCATATATATGAGATCCATATTAAGGGCAACATAAAGGATCCTGTGCATCTCAAAAATACTTGGGTGCTATCCAGTAAACATCATTCATAATTTAAGTACTGATCATTTGTGTGATTGCGGGGGGGGGGGATCCACTTTGTTCAGTGGAACTTACTCCAAAATCCATGTCAATGAATATTAGCTAAAATACTATTGAAATTAGTGGGACTAAAATTCAACTTTAAATGGGTAGACTTATTGTTTGAGTTAGTTATGTTTCACTGATTGAAAATTGTTGGATACAATTCCATGTATATTCCATTAATCTGAATGGTGCCTAAATACAGTTTGCTTTTGTAAAATATTTGCACCTTGGTTTTTGACCCACACTGGTCCAGAAAGCAGTGTAAAACAGCGCATTCCTGAAATGCGCCCACGGCCTTAGGAGGCCGCCGAAGGCCTCTGACATCACACGGGGCCCACACCGGCAGCACCCGGAAGGTGCACGCCAGCGTGAATGGCCCCAGCACCGGCGTGCAGGCCTGGACACCGGTCCCCAAATGACGATGCAGCAGCGCTTGGCCTGGACGCTGCCGTAGCCTCCCGCCAGATGCCGGCACAGGCCGCAGCGGCAAGCCGGGAGGCGTTCCTGGGGCACTTTGGTGCCTGCTGGGGGTGGGGCCGACAGTAGTCGGCCTCCCAAGCCATTTCAGCTCGGGAACACCCCTTTTTGTTTTTGCCGAGGGTTGCAGTTTTTTGTGCTGGGCGGAGGTTTTGCCAGTGCTGAAACCTCCTTAGGAGGCAACACCGCTAGTTTGCCTCCTAAGCCTGGCGCAGGCAATCCTTTCAGGAATGCGCTGTAAAACTGCAGAAAAATAAAAGTAAAATTTAAAAACCAATTAAAGAGATAACATTCAATATCTAATAACAGTAGCTAGTATGAGAAGATAAGCTGCACATGTTTAAAATACAAGAAATAAAACATATATACATAAAATAAAACAAGAATTCTGACTTTAATAATTAGTAATAGAAATAGTAACTAATAGTAAAGGTGCCTGGACTAATTGTGAAAGCATCAAAACCAGACCATCCACAAATTTCTGCGTATTTGGGGAACACCCCAAGTATGAAGGAGGAATGACTTCATAAATTAGCCAGCCGTCTACCCCAAATAAATCTAATAGGAACAAGCTTCAGAAGGCATGCAATATTTGGGAACAGCTGAGGAAAAAATAAAATAAAAAACATACAAAGGGGGACAAAGAAATTAGCATAGTCAAGCCCTTAAGAGCTTAACGTATCATGGCTGGGGAGATTTCTCAATTGTTTATTCCCTCTCCTACCTTGTGATTCTTTATGGGCTTTGTAATAGTTATAAATATAAAACAATTTTAGTGAAGTTTATGAGCACCTATATTTATTTGGATGAGATCCTCTGATTTGTGAGAAGGCCAGAAAATGTTGCCTGGCTATATCCAGTCACAATTTTAAATATTCCAGACTTAAGAAGGAATGATGTATGCTTCCCTTGCTTTGTTGTGTGGGCTGATAGAAGCTGTCAAACTCCACTTCTGCTATATGACAAACTGCAGACATTACACATAAGATCAGAAAGCTGATCTTTTAAACTATAATCTATACTCTTACTCAAATGCTGGGTTGCTGTGCTCTGTTCCCTCATATTCCATTACTATACAGTAAGCAGTATTGCCCTTATTACAAACCAGTGTGCTGCTTACATTTTTTTTCTCAGACTACATTTACCTAGTCACTTTTTAGCCATTACACTCTAAGGCATACCACATCTGTTACATGGTGCTCCAGGCACTATTACTGACAGATAATTCAGTGCATACTGTGCCAGTGATGAATTATTCTTTATATTTGTACTTAGGAAATAAACATTCAGTCTTCCAGAGTAGCGTTTGCATTTTCCAGGATCTTTTACATTCATAACTAAGTGTGTGGTCAGACAGATAACATGGAACAGGTCTTCAAGCCCATAGTATGCAGAATGGAGGTTTAATTTTGATGGTAATAAAACCGGACTGCCATTATACTCATGTACTTAACACAGATACATTCGTTGGGACACATACCTTTTACAGACCGTGATCATATAGTGGTTAGTACTCTGCATTGTACCATATATCTTTTACTAATACAGCTGCATACAGCTAGAAGCAAAGGTTTAAAAAAAAATTGGAGCCTCCAGCCACTGAAGGACAGTCTAAAGATATAATAAGGTATAATGTTTTAAACATGAAACTGACACCTCAGTAGGCAATAAATAGAAAGTATCAAGATTAGCAAATAAAAAGCCATCTTTCTTATTTAATCTTGGCTGGATTATGCCAGTTGATGTGTTTCTTTCCTTTCAATTTATAGCAGCCAAGAGTTTACTGAAGAAACCGGACGGAGTGAAGGTAAGCTACACATTCTGGGGACACCGAACAATGTGTCTCATTCACTTTTCATTACCATGTGACCTTCTAAATTCTCTTTACTTTGGCACTGAAATAACGAGTTCTCTTCTTGATTATGTTTTTAAAACATATATATATGTGTGTATATATGCTTGTATAAACTGACCCCTTTGCAGCTGACTGTGGTGCTGCCATTTTGAAATGGAAGCCTTCTCATGTATTTGACATTCCATTTGAATCAGTGGGATGTCAGAAGACAACCTCAGGGTGTGGCTGCTGTTGAGTTTCATTCTGCCAGACGTACGGTAGTTGGTGTATTTTAGCAGAAATAAGAGCATTTATGATCTCAACTAATAAGCTCAGACAAAATACGAAATATAGGTAAGAAATACAATGGTCTTGCAATTTTCCTAGATGATTTAGGTTTCCTATACTTATTCCCCGGATTGCATAGAGAGATGCTTCACAAATGAATGTATGGGATAAATATTTTTTAAAAAAATAGCCAAGGAATAATGCAAGCTGTTACTGAAAAAATGCCATATTTCTCCCCACCAAAGGATTTGCTAGATAAAATAAACCATCTCAGCTGTCATTAGAAAATGTAATTTATTTTCTTCTTCTGTTTTGCTAGATTTCAGTGGATTCTCTCCTTGATTAATGCTTTTATCCTTGCAACTTTTTAAAAAACAATATTTACTTTAATACCTAATTGACAGTATATTTGACCTTGACTTGTTAAAATATATGGTATTTTCACACTTAATGGGAAAGCACCCTAGCAACCTAGGTCCAGTCAAGATAGGTCACAGTCTTTCCTCCAGAGGCAATGCGATTCTCCCATGGACCTGGAACACATCACAGTATATTACTTGATATACTGAGGAAATATAATGCTTACATGCTATCCCTTTCTCCATGTGTTCTCTAAATCAGAATCAGACTTATTTATTTGGGGCTATATGAAAAGAAGGAGCCCCATGGCGCAGAGTGGTAAGCTGCAGTACTGCAGTCCAAGCTCTGCTCACGACCTGAGTTCAATCCCAACGGAAGTTGGTTTTAGTTGGCCGGCTCAAGGTTGACTCAGCCTTCCATCCTTTCAAGGTCGGTAAAATGAGTACCCAGCTTGCTGGGGGTAAAGGGGAGATGACTGGATAGGCACTGGCAAACCACCCCGTAAAACAAAGTCTGCCTATTAAACTTTGGGATGTGATGTCACCCCATGGGTCAGGAATGACCCAGTGCTTGCACAGGGGACCTTTACCTTTTATATGAAAAGAAGCTATCCAAAATCATCTTGTTGATCTGGCTGGTTGTACTGTTCGTCACTGAATGATTTCAGTAGATCTCATAACATATCCAAAATGTGTCCCAATTCAGTTAGAGTTTGTTTTGTTCAGTGCCATTATCTCGCACAGGTCTGTAATAGTCTCTGTCAAAATTGGTGTGTTTAAACAGTAATGCTGATGACAGCTGTTGTCAGAACTTTGCTGGTACTACGTTTATGGGAATCTGCTATGCCTGGTGTTCTCAAGTAGTTAACTTAATGTGTGGGTGGGAAATGTGTATTTTTACCAGTGTCCAGCTATTTGTTTTCACCATTGTTCTCATGTAGAAGATCCAACACCCATCCCATAATTTTGCTTCCTTCCTGCATATTAGGCCTTTAAAAACAAACATTACTGTTCTCCATGCATTAATACTTCAAATCCAACCAGTCACATTTTCTTCTTTTCCTTTCTTTCTGACTGGTCAATTCAGAAAAGGAAGTCCAGTTCGAGTGTTCAGATGATGGTGAGGATCTTTATCTGCCCGATTTTTCCTCCTATGAAACGTTCACACTTAGAGATGAAATAGTTGCATTTAGATCTGTTAACATAACAGGGGAAGCTGCAAGACTTTTCAAATGCAGGCTTCTGTACCCAATAAACGTTATGTGACTTTTTGCATTAATTGTTTGACATTCTTCTGGAGCAAGGTCATCAACTGTACAAATACCGGTGCAAAGCAGACATTTTGCACTTTCACACATGCTAAATAATGCACTGTCAATTCACTTTCAATCCACTTTGCAGCTGGATTTTTACTGTGTGAAATGACAAAATCCACTTGCAAAGGATCGTTAAAGTGCATTGAAAGTGGATTGAAAATGCATTGTTTAGCATGTGTGAAAGTTCCCATAATGTTGGCCAGTGCAACTATTTTAGTGCAGTAACATTGTTAACTGAAAACCTTCCATATATTTGCTGTAATCTCTGTGTATTAAAATTAGTTGAGATTTTTTTAAAAATCAGATGGCTACCCCTTCAAGTGTACTTAGAGGAGCTTAGTCTGAAAAGTTGTTTCAACTGGAATTATCGCTGGAACCAGTTCAGATAGATACGGTGCAGTATTTTTAACAAATAGTAGTAACAGAAAATCTGATCTGCTTACACACACAAGTATAGTCCTCCTTTCTCTGTATGTATCAGATTATTTTCTCCTTTGTATGTATCAGATGATTAAAAAAAATTAATTCTGTCATTGTCTCCTAGGTCTGAAAGGCATCCTAGGAAATTAGATTTTATTTCCCCATTTAAAGAATGCAAGCTCTTTCAAGTGATTGCTTTCGAGTGTCTTCTTCCTAGCTATGCATTTCTGCTGTGGGGTAGTAGAGTTCTTTAAGGATGCATTCAGACATGAAGCCAAACTGGCATTAAACCTAAATGTGAACAAACCTTTTCCCATGCCTGATCCTTGCTGTTCTCCCTTCCCTTTATGCACAGAAATCCTGGTTTAAAACTTCCTCTCCTTACTCATGATCTGTGAATGCATGTGACTTAACCGTAGTTAAACAACACACCACCACCCTAGCAAACTGGTTCTAAAGCAGAATTTAATCCTAGTTTAGAATCCTAGTTTGTGAGAAGAAAATAACTTTGGTTAAGCTGTGTGCCTACATTCACATGATATGGGTAACTGGAGTTAGTTTTAAACCAGAGGGAAAGGAGGAAGAGCTAGGCAGGTGAGCAGGCAAGGCAGCAAGTTGGGGATTGTGTATATTTGGGCTTAATCTTGGATTGATGTGACATTTGAATGCACTTTAAGTGGTTCATTTTTAGCATTGAAGAGCCGCATTCACCGGTATTGAGCTACCACTATGCCAGACCAAAACACAGCACAAAGTCTTTATAAAACATTTTAATATGCACATTATACCCCTTTAAGTGTCCCCTTGACTAACATTGAGAAAAAAATGGATTGGATCCAACCAGCTTTTCTACTAGTGAAAAGGGGAGGAAGGAGTCCCTTTTGACCACCCATGGGATCATGGGACCTGCCTAGACAAAAACCATGTGGAACTGGGGCTGTAGGAAGAAAAGGAGCATAGTGAGATTGAATGGAAAAAACTGGCTGGATCCAACACATTGTAAGCAAACAAGAAAGCCAAGCCAAGCCAAAGGTACACAAAAATAATACCAGCTGAGGTTACATCTGGCTAAGTGAACAAGCTTAATGCACAGCTTTATTGCTGGTGTGCCCAACAAACTGTCTTTATCATATGTAATCACAGTTTCAGAAATCCATCACGTTGCCATCATTCAGCCTCAACATTTGGCTGGGCCAACCAGTCATCATCTTCTGTTTTCTGTATTACAGCCCAAGGGGGCAGAGCCGCATAGGAGCCAGCGTGACCTCTACGCCAGCATCCATGCCACTTGCACAGTGCAAACTGGCCCAGACGCCAACAGCAGTGTGGGGCTCGGGCGCCAGCGTTGCTTCATAATAGCATTTCCCCGGTGTACCTCCCCATGCTAGCATCCTGGGAGGCATTCCGGGGGGGTGCAAACTGCCTTTAGGCAGCCTCCTAACCCCTTTCAGGCCAGGAAAGCACCTTTTTGCAGACGCCCAGTTACAGCTGCAAAATCGTGGCACAGCCCCATGGAACTCTATGGAGAGTGTCATGGGTTTTTCCCGAAAATACCTTTTTTAAAAAAAAAAATTTGGTTTGCTGCACTGACAGCAAGCTGCTCTGGAGGTGGCACAGCTGTGCTGCCTCCAGCTGCTGCCAAGCCACCACTCAGGAATGGGCTGTATATCTTTGTCTTGGAGAGATGGCCGGAAGTTGGCATGAAACCCCATCCTCCCTGTCTGGAATAGAAAGAAGGACATAAGAATTTCTCTGTTGTGTTAGTTCAGCAGTCCAGCTCAACCTCCTCCCTCTGACTGGCTGGGTAGGTATCCTAATTAGGTCTGTTGGGGGGAAAAAATCGGTAAAATTCGGGTTCGGGTATATTGGCCATTTTTTTCCAGGAAAACCCGAATACCGAATTTCCTATACCGGTAAAGGTAGGAATTCGGCTTTAAATTTGAGTTTTTTGAAAAAACCAGCCATTTAAACCCTATGGGGGCTTTTTGTGGAGAAGCCTGGCTTTAAATGGTGGGAAAGTTCGCCCCGAGCCTCCATAGAGATACAATGTATCTGGATACATTGTATCTCTATGGAGGCTCAGGGTGAACTTTCCCACCATTTAAAGCCCGGCTGCTTTATTGAGATACATTGCAAAGACCACAGTAAAGCATCTGAACACAGCCACTTTGCCAATGCTTTTCAATGGAGGAGGATGGGGGCGACCCCTTCCAGACCCCATAACTCTGACCCCCTGACACAATCTTTACAAAACATGGGGGTTCTTGCAAGGAGAGTCCCTTCTAGCTACCCCGAAAATTTGGGACCTCTACCTGCAAAAATGCTCCTTCAAGGAGCCACGGAAAGACGTTCCCAAAAAAGCCGGATTTTTATCCGGCTTTTTCAGGAATGGCAAATTTGGCTTTGCCAACCTCCCGGATTTTGCAGACTCAGTAAACCCAAACCCGAATTTTACCGAATTTGCATTTTTTTGGTTCGGTTTTTACCGAATCAACAGCCCTAATCCTCATACAAGGCAGAAATAAAGGTCCCAATTAGGAGGGATTCTGTCGTAGGTAGAAGAAATGTTATAATGGTGAATGGCAGATTCCGAATTGTACCTGTCTCTGCCTAAGTGGATTCCATTTACAAAGTTTATTGGGTTTTTCTTTCCTGAACGTATGGAAGCCCAGCACAGCTACATTAAAATCAGTTGGAGTTTTGCAACTCCAGTGACTTGACTAGGAAATGGACAGTGGCCAACAGGTTAATAGGAAGGGTTTACATTTTTAAAAATATTTTTAGATAACTTGATATGATTGTTAATCCATTTGGGGAGAAATAATTTTGTGTAGTATCTTCCTCTGGTCCATCCATAATTCAGGAATTCATGTTGCTCTTAAGCGAGAGAATAAATAGGTCAGTTTCTCTTTCTCAAAAACAAATGTAGGCACCCAATTATAAGGTGTTTCCAAATATATGCTATGGTGATTTTTGTAGGAACCCAAATTCCTCTTATCTGTATGCCTTAAGAAATTGTATATTTGCAAAGAGGGTTTTATTGAGTTGATCTTAGATCTAGCTTGACATGCCCTACACTCTCCCCATCCAAAAGAACATGATTCTGGAAGCAATTCATGTGTTTCACTCTTTCCGTGTCTAAGTGGCATGTACTTCTGTACTGTACCATCAGTACAGAAGGCACTACTGTGTATATGTGGACATGAGGGGATTCCTGTGTGTTTTTAGTGAAAGATATGCTATGGCTTGGGTCACCTTCAAGCACCAGCTCTGCACCTGTGATGCACAAGTGAAGGTTTTGACCCCAACTTCTGTTGAAGAGATGTCCTTCCAGCAGTAAAAGTTGCTTGAATAATATTTGATTCCTGATCAGTTTTTTCATATTTCATAACTTTTCCTTCTGTGTATCATCATCTTCTTTTTCTTCTGTTTTTGGAATGCTGCTTTTGTGGAAAGTCAACTCGAACTCACCTTAAGTTTGGGGGGTAGGGGTTGTGTCAGGGGTGTAGCTTAGCATGAGAGAGTGAGCCAGTTTTACTGTTATGCAGAGAAATGGTGCATTGATCTGCTCCATGTACTCTTTTTGTAATTCCGCATATATTCTAGTCAGCATTCAGTAAGACCAATAAATGATTTTTTGAAGGAAGTTGGGACGTCACTGAAGAAGATCAGCAACTTTGACGTAGTACCTTTCTAAAATGTGGTTGGGATAACTATTTATAAAAGTATTCAGAGTATTTATGAATGTGTCTATATCCCTGTATACATGACAGGGAGTATGTTTTTTAAAAATATATTTAGCATATTTTATCCCTCTTTTCCACCAAGGAGCTGGTATACATGTTTCCATTTTGTCCTCATAACAATTCTGTTAAGACAAGAGGGAATGGCTGGCTCAGAATCACCCAGTGAGTTTTTCATGGCAAGCAGGGATTTTAATGGGATTTGCTCAATCCTAATCCAGCACTTGAAACACTGTACCACACCAACTCTTTGTCAAACCTCCTTGTCATTAATGTGTATTGCACAGTACTGTGAGAGCTAGATGGAACTGCATTAGCAATTGTCCAAATATAACACAATTTATTTCATAGTGTTGTCCGGAAAATCATACTAGAACTTTTCCATATTACTGGAAAAACCATTACTGCCATGTCTCAGAACCCATTTGTTTTTATTGTCCTGTAACTGCATTGGAGAAACCTTCCCCTTTTATGTGCATTAAATCTTGTTCTCATTCAGAGCAAAAGGATAAATAGTATGAGAGTCACGATACTGGCCTAGGCTACAAGATTATTGTACAAATCACTGGGCAGTTGTAAGGATTGCTAATGTTATACAAAAGCTAAATGTTGATTGATGTTGATGATATTTAGGATGAGAATGATGTATGAGACCAAGAATCCTCTAGCATGGGACTTCGTCTCAGCATGAATGATCTTTGCTAAATGATGCACTAACCCAAAGTTTATTTATTTAATCCTTACAAAAATTCTTCAAGGCACATAGTTAACATTTTGCAGAGGAGTAATCAAAGCTGATATCATCTGGTTGCCTAAGACTGCCTTGAGAATTCCCCGAGTAACCTTCAACATAATGCACACTAGAATTTTAGTGCTGTGATTCGAAGTAATGTGTTCACACAATTACTGCCATTCTTTGACACAGGCACCTCTCTTCAGGTCTTCAGTGGTTTTTAATGAGGATCATTTAATATGATATATGCAACTTCTATGCCACAATTTAAATTTATTTGTTTGTTGGCAAAATGAATGAATAAACAGTTTTATTTCATTTTCTTTTATAAGTTATACTTGAATTTGGTTTTTACAGTCACCGAGGGAAAGTTTCTATTTTCATTTTGGGGTTGTTGTTTTGTTTTAATTTTCTGCATGTAATGCTTTACCTTCTCTGATCAGTGCAACTTTCCATCTATTTTATATGCATCTCAAGTATTTTACCTGCTATGTCCAGAACTGGCAAAAGCAATGCAGTTTTTTTAATCAAACACCAGTTTTTAGAGATAGCTTAATTTGATTTTGATATTAAATAAAGAAGTTACCATAACGTATCTTTGTTTACTACCATTACATGTGAAGTGCAAGGAGTAAACGTTTGGGGGAATTTTAGAAATAGGTATTAGAAGTGAAATCTTAATATTTTTAAGGACACAACTTAATTATTATTTTGATGGCACAGTTCTTATTTAGTTAAACATAAGAGAATATTTTGTCCAAAAGCTTTGTTTAAGAAAACAACTCTCACACTAATATGCAGCCTTCACAGAACTTAAAATGTTATTTGAAAAGATATAAATATTATAACTCATATTTAAATAATCTGTATTCTGCCTAAAACTGTAGTTTAGGAAATTATCCATTGTTTTGCATTGATTTTACAAAGACATTGGATTCAACCCCACAGCAAAGAGATAGAATTATTTGGTTTTAAGCTATAAAGATATGTTCTAATTTAGGTGAGATTCCATCTGTGCCCAGAGAAAGAGAAATGTATTGTGTCAGGCTGTAAGATTCAGCCCTGAACTAGAAACCTGAGAGCATTTTTGAAACAGTTGTTTTATTGATTCTTTAACATCAATATCCTGCCTGTGCTGCAGACTACAGAAGATATTTCTTGTGACAAAATGAAATAGATATGCTGGATCTGAAATACTAAAAGCATTTCTGTATAAATGTGATTTTGGGCAGGTTTGGGGTTCATTTCCCAGCTATCAAGGAGTCACTTTGCTGTCACCATGGCAGCAGCTTGAGATTTACATGATTATAATGAATATATGAATCTCCAGCGCTGTTGGCTTCCATATAAAACCCAAAGAGGTGCATTTGGTTTAATAGTGTCACATGCAAATAGGGGAGATGGCCAATGGGTCTCTGGAAATGTAGGCCATTTCTCTCTCAACTTTGCCTTAACTGCTCTTTTCTTGGTTTTAAGCTACTTTTACAGAATGTCTTAGTGAAAGCTATGCACAGGCTATGCAGCACCTCCTCGAGCGTTTCTGAACTTCATTGGGAGAAGCTGCTATAGTTCCTTACCAAGTCTGTTGCCGTTGTTCCTTTTGAGTTTTATGACTTACTTCCATATCTATATCTGTGTATAGGTCTTCTATATAGGGAGATATAGATATGATTATACACTGAGAGGTCTAAGGCTTGTCTGTTTCCTTTTTCTGCATACCTACAGATAAACAACAAAACCAACGTGGTAACCAGCCCCAAAGAAAATATTCCTACCCCGGCGCTGGTATACCTGGATTTTTCCTTTAACTTACCTTTTGAGTTCCATTTCTGGTTTTTCTTGCTTTTACTTTGTTTGCCTTCCAAAACTTTGAAGCTTTTCCCCTCTGTTCCTTGGGAAATGAGGGATTGCATTCTTTTTTAAGAGGCAGTTCATTGTGCAAGTGTGTGCTTCTGGTTAGCCGGTGTGACATAGTACATGGATGTCATTGTGCAGTGGCTTTGGTAGCCATAGCTGGACTTTATTGCATGCTGTGTGTCAGAAAGTGTGTAGATTTGTGTTGCCCTTAGCTCTTCGTCTGATGATTGTTTCAGAATTTATAAAATGCTGGTTTAAAAAAAATCAAGGAGAGCTAACAAGACTATTGCTAGGCAACAACCAAATAGACCTTATTCCGCTTTTCAGTCTCTCCTTTCTCAGAAAACCCAGCAGGACTTTGCAAGACTCTACTGAACTGAGATCAAGAGGCATCTAGTCCCAAGGCTTGTTATGAACCATGGCTGCCCTTTAATATACAGGGATGATTACTCCATAATAGGCACTGCAGGGAATTTATAGCTAATGAGTGAGGCTACTTATACATTGTAATTTTCCTTTTTTTGTTACATATTCCCGTTTCTCAGGGCTGTGCAAAAAAACTTGAAAAGTAAATCCTGCCACTTAATTACCAAATTTTAAGGAGCCTCCCATCTTCCATAAAAAGCAGTGACAAATAGCATTGAAGAATTGCCTTTTTAGATGTAAGGTACTGGAGGAAAAAATGTGCCCTCAGTTGTATGCGTGAAGTTCCCATAGCAAAGTGCTTTAAAAAGCACTGGCTTTAAAGATTCTTCTGTCAGGTATTCCCCCTAATGCCTTTGTGTGAGTTATGAAGTCTTCCTCTTCCCAAACATGTCCTTAAATGATGATTTGTCCTTGTGTGCCACCAAGCCTTCCAATATTTTTTTGCCAATGGAAAGATGAATTAAAATGTAGAAATGGTGCCATCTTCCATTATTACTCTTTATGAGTATTTGTTAATCTCTGTGGTACAAAGTGGATCATAGACTG
The DNA here is from genome assembly GCF_029931775.1 of Euleptes europaea. Lineage (NCBI taxonomy): Eukaryota > Metazoa > Chordata > Lepidosauria > Squamata > Sphaerodactylidae > Euleptes > Euleptes europaea. The sequence goes on along the minus strand of NC_079320.1, from coordinate 28,545,956 downwards.
ATGCTGCCTCATGCTTCTAGTGTTGTCTGTTGGGCGGGGGGGGGGGTGTGGTCCCGACCCTGCTTAGCCTGGTGTGGTCCCTTTTTATATTTGTAGACTGCATACTATTGTATTAGTTGCGCAATTAGCATAGATCACCATGCTTGCTGTAGAAACTGTGATCCACAAAGCAAGGTGTGGGGAGTCCATTTAGAAAGCAATTGGCTAGCAGTTTGATCTAGGGCACTGGGAAGCACATGAGTGCCTCTTTTGATCTCCAGAGCTTCAAAGCCCTGTGTGTATGTAAATAATGAATAAGGTCTTGCATGCTGCTACAATAGATATGGTGGTCTCCCTCGCTGGCTTGCCAGTTTCATCCTCTGGCAGCAGCTAACATTGCTTTAGCTCTTGTCAGTGCTTAGCACATGTCATCTGGCTCTTCTCGTTCTCCCTCTCGGTACTGAGAAAACTGTTTACCCAGAACTGTTTTTTTCCCCCCTTCTCTCTATTTTGTTCTCACTCAGGAGCCCCAAACTACCGTAATCCACAATCCAGATGGAAATAAGGTATTCAGACAAAAAATAAAAACAAAGCAAAAAAATACACTGTTCTTCTCTTTCAAATTCCACATTCCGTTCAGTATTACAAGGCACTGTGTGCACATTATGCAGACCTTCCCTAGGGAATTCTATCTGGTATTCGCTCATTAGAAGACTTCCTTCCTTTGCAACTGTAGAGTACTTTCTCCGCACACTTTCCATGTTCCCTCTGCTGTAGCAGAGGTCAGTTGAAGTTGAGAGCTTATACCTTCTGGGAGGAGCCTTTCTCCGGTACTGGTGTTCATCTCTGGCTTCTGACCTGAAACCTAACATTCGTGAGGAGAAAAAGAAGGTTGCCCCCAGATGCTGATCTTACGTAAAGGCTGTCCATTTGCTGAAATTCAAGAAAGGCACTTAAGGAGATATGTCCCATCTTGTGTTTCTCAGCATGCTCATTCTTCGTTGTAAAGGAGGGGTGGGGACTTGGTTTTGTTTTGTTTTGTTTTGTTTTTGTCTGGCACATATTTCAAATGTTAAGTTGAGCCATGAGCTGCACCCAGATCAGTGTACAGTCTTTGCATACTAGGTCATGTGCATACCCATTCACTTAATTTAACAAACACGTTTTAGAGGGACACACTTCCTCTCTTCCATATACCCATTCATGTTTCTGTCAACTCTCCCTCCATTTTCTGCCTAAGATTTTGCAATGGGTAAAGAATGGATGAGTCAGCTATTGGCAATGAAAATACTGAGAGCTCTTGAACCCAGGCTGTCTTCTCCATCCTGGAAAGGCCTAATTGCTAGATGTCCATATTTAGCTGATGTGACAAACTGGGGGAAATATATGGGGCCAGACAAAAACAGCATGGTCCATGAGCTTTGTAAAGGGCTCCTTGGAAGGGGAAAGGGGACTTTACTGACCTGTGGACCAGAAACTCCCCACCCCTTTTTGTCACATGATCTCTGTAAAGAACTTCAGACTTCTTTGAGAACATTATCCAGCTGCTCATACTTGGGGTGGCAAATATGTTCTTTGGATTTCATGGGTATTATTTTAATGCATTTTCACCACTCGTTTTCTTTACTCTGTTGTTCATGATAGCTGAGCATGAGTTATAATTTTTATTGCACAGTAGATAACCCCCCCCCCCCGCGCACGTGCATGGTCTTGGAAATGAACTAAGCCAGGAGTGGGCAACTTTCCACTGTTGAGCTGCTACCTTGTTCATTCTTGCAAGACTCTTTGGAACTGCAGCCTTCGTTTACAAGAGAGATAGAGAGAACTCTTCTAGCTTTTTGTCATTGCTGCTTAGTAAAATTTGTCATTGTCAATACAATTGTGGATGTAGTTTTCATTGCTGAACAAGTTGCCTGTTCTTGGAGTGGGGAATACTATAATTAGTGCCTCATAATCCACTAATCAAAGAAACTGTCTTGGTGTGCTCAGACATCAGTCTCCTTGTCTGATTTATCTCATCAAATTTACTTATGGCTACACCATTTTGTGTTTGTGGATTGTATTTGAGCAGGAACATAATATCACTGGCCTTTTTCAAGCATGTATCCTGTATTTACACCTCCCCTTCATTTTCCATACTTATTTTGTAGTTTCTGGCCTATTTTATACATAAGGTGGATTGTGACATTTACTTTGCTACCATGTGCTTGTGAATCATGTTTTGCCTTTTACGTTGCCTCAGTATGCAGTTGACAGCCTACATTTTCACTAGCATTGGATTTTTGACCGCAGAGTAGCAAAACCAAACCAAATGAAACAGAATAGCTCTTTGGCATGACTGCATTGGTAAAATAGTGGGAAATTGATACATACCTGTCCCCTGCACCTTAACACCAAAGCATAACTAGACAAGAAAATCACTTGTTAGGGAAATTGCTGTTAGGTTCTGTTATTTGCACCCCCACCCCCACCCCCACAAAAAATGTGTTTTAACATGATGGGAGACATGAATGCTTCAATGGAGCTGACTTCTTCTCCTGTGAGCTAGTGTACGGTATTTCTTCTTGTATATGTGTGGACTTCGTAAACATTTTCAATGGCGTGTTATATAACCTATGACGCATGATACATCTGTGTATGTGGCTCGACTCTTGAGCATTCTAACACTGGACAGAGCATGATAGTCTATTTGGATTAAGAGGGTGACGTTGAAGGACGGGTGGAAGGTGGGGCTTAGTGATATATCCATTGGTTCACATACATCTTGTCCTTTTAATTGTCAATATTGCATTAAGCTTTTCCAAAACTTTAATTTGACTCAACCTTATGAAAACACAGAAGGACACTGTTGAAGCTTGTTGGCTGGGTTAGGTTAGCACTTTCGTTATACCAAGCCAAACATCTGAAATCAATGATCATATCTTGCAAACAAGCCCACAGATGTTACTGGCACTTAAAGTTTGTTCATAGCTTACTTTTACACATATACCCATGTTAACATTTGTGGCAGAAAAAAGCAGGGGAGTGGGGAGATCCAGCTCTTTCTCACCTAGAGGCAAGTGCAAGTTACTGTTTACAGACTTATTATCAGCTATTCCTTATTGTGAATGGAATGAAGTGATGTGGCTGCCTTATTATTGTTGGGCTAATATTTTTAATGGGAAATAAAGAACCTTTTAAAAACTTATTTTGTAACTAGAAGGTATATGAAGAATATTATACTCCTTATCAGCTTTGACACTGTCCTTCTGGGTGCAAAGACCTAATTTTCTCATTATCTGTAGTACATAAAACTCTGACAGCAATCAGAGATGCTTGCCTTTTTGACAGTATGGTGAGTTATAAATAGCTCCCTGATGAACCACTGATTTGTTAATTGGCAGGAAACATATCTGCAGAAAAATACAAAGCGGGCCCTCATTCTGAGCAGACTTCTTTACTTATGATAAGTAGCCAATGTCTAGCTTTCTCTTTTATTCGACTTATCATAAGAAGGGCGGCCAAGATTCAAAGTACAGTTCTACATTTCCAGTGACAGTTTTGGCTGTCTTTCTTGGAGCTGAAGACTGCTCCAAGTCACAGGCTGCCCCATGTCACAGACTACCTCAGAAACGTCCTTCAGTGCTGAAAGTGCTTTGTCCTATGGCATAGAATGACTATAGTTTTAGGAATACAATCCAAAACTCCTAAGGGGATTAAGACATTTAGTTGTACTGTTCCTTGGACCCCCGAAAGTCTGAATTTTTGAAACTGAAACGAAATGCATCTATCCAAAACATATCCAAAAAACCACAGATTGGATTTTAGCCATATAAAATCAGTGGGAACTGATTTGTATTTGCTATCATAAATTTAATAAACACTGTGTCGGGCTGCAAGTAAGTTCAGGACAAATTTCTGCATGGCATGACTTTTCTGCCATGCATATTTGCCTTGTTTACAGTGGGTAGTTCTGGTGGCCATCTAGTATAATTCACCATTATTTGTCTAAAAAGTATCATCAGAGGCCCAAGAGAGCCCATTTGCACAGTAATATCTCCATTCTATTCCTGTGAGTTCAAAGTAGGACAACAGGAAATATATGGGATGTTTTTTAATGTTCCCTTTCGGAACTGCTTGACCTTTGGTTTCAGGTAGAAGCAGTCCCTCTTTGTGATTGTCTGTGTGTGCCTTGCAGTCACGCGGTCTGCTTCTGGCCTTTGCATGATTTGTACAACAATTGTAAATCCCATAAGGAGGAAAGCAAGGTAGGGGACTCATTAATGAATTTCTGTTATACTTCTCAACAGGAATCAACAGAGAGCTCCAACACAACCATTGAAGATGAAGATGTAAAAGGTATGTTTTTTTAAAAAAAGATTTTCAAAGACAACATTGTATATAATTCCAACATCTAACATTCGATTTTATTTGATGCCAGTGTTCGATGCATTTCATACATTTACGCATAGGGCTTCTGAAGGATCTTGGGAAAATGTGATCGCAAAAATTTAGCACATCAGCACTCTCTCTCGCTCACTAGATCAGAGGTGGCACATCAGAGTGCCCTCTCCTTAATCACATTTAACAGAGTGGCTGGGTGAAAAATTGCAGAAAGAAAACTGATGCAGGCCAGTCCATTGTAAAAGTGCTATTTCTACCATCAGCCACTGGCCCCACTCCTCCAAATTAGCCATGTTGTGTGTATATGGGATTATAGTATATAGGAAGAACTACTCTGTGCTACAGCCCTTACAGTGATATTAGACTGATTTTTAGTATCATCAGTGATATATGTCGTTCTAAAGACTACTTATTTACTGAAATACCTACCACAGATCTCAAGGGGAAACAGACTGGCATGGGTTGGATCATATGTTTCCTCCATGCATGGCAGAGGAACAAGGGTATGAATTCCTTCCCTATCCACCCAGCACTCCTGACTTAGATCAGGCCCCTTGATGTCTATGCATGGGCATAATGCTTAGATTGGGTGTATGCATCTAGGCCTGAACAGGGCACTCATTACCCATGGAGAACTGATCTGGCCATTTCACATGGGGTATCATAAGCATAGACCCCCTATGGAAACCCATGTGAACGTCCTGCGGGCTTGGAGGTGGGAAAGATGTGCTAAGTGATAACGAGGAAAGGTTTGGTCAGGGATGATTCAGTCTTGTTCTGGATTTCCATGCCTCCCAGGAACACATGGGCCCAATCCATATTGACTATCACAGTAAACAGGAAGAGGGTACTTACGATTTCCTTGCTTTTTTTCAGACTTGAAAACAACTCCTGTTTACTTCTTTGGAGGAAAGTACATGTACAGTACATATAAGTTCCCCCTTCGGAGCAAATAGCAGCTCCCTGTTTCGGTTAGGGAAAATGGTATAGGAAGGGAGACTTTAGCACCCTTTCCCCGCATGTCACGGTCCCGATTCAGATCAGAAGCCCATGCCCCTTGGAGTCATAGACTGCTAGAGCATGTGAATCATGTGAATCAGCACTCAGAGCTGGCATATAACATGTGAATTGGCCCTCCTATTCACTCCATTTCTGGGTTAAGACATTATAGTCAAATGTGTGTGCAGGTTCTGTTCAGTTCCCCCTTGTGTGGTGCCCAGTTTTGAATCAGGGCTGGGCCACGCATGGAGAAGAGACTTCAACCTCCTGCCCCCCTGCTGCTTGGTTCTATTTGGCCTAGTGGGAAAATCTATGTGCATGCCGGGGAATGTATTATTTTTCCCGAATAGTGTCTCTCCAAGACTGTTTTAGATTGGAGAAATGGTTGGTTGAGACTCCTTTCCAATGCACACCATGGTCCTGATTTGAAACAGGCACTAGCCATGCAGGAGCTGAAGAGAACCTGCACCTCACCTCTGTTGCATCTGGCACCCGGTTGGTAGGTCCCCTCCCCCAGCCCCAGCCCCAACCTGTGTAATCTGAAATGTATAGATCTCCAGTCACATGTGGGGGAAAGGGTATTGTCCAGACAAGGCTTCTGATTAATTAAAGCTGCAACCCTGTGCATGCATACCTTGCAATAAGCTTCATTGAATACAGTGGGACGAATTAATAAACACGTGTTGCATTGCCCTGTAGATAAAACTGCAGAAATAGAAAATATTAATTGTAATTTTATGTTGCAGTCACAATTATGTATGCCTTCTAATTTTCTTTTTTCTGTTTTAAATCATGTATTTCTAAACGACATTTTTGGAAATCTGTTCAGATGCCAGGTTTGGGGTTTTCTGGCCCAGTTACTGTTTTTTCATTTCAATTTCCCCACTTCTTCCTGCTGCTTAAACACTCTTTCATATTCTCTAAGGACATGATCCATCTAAATCAAGAACTGCACAGATGGGCTGCACCAAAAAAGGTGAAAACAAGACAAAACAAAGGTGTACAGTGAATCTTGAATATGTAAACACTATTTATTTGATGATCCCAATAAATGATGTTTACATATTCAAGATTCTCTGTGCACCTTTGTTTTGTCTTTTTTCCCCACCATCTAAATCAAACCCTTTCAAATCCCACTAACCACAATGGGGAGAGTTAAGTGTTGGAATCTTTCTCATTGAAATCAATCAGTGGGATTTGGCAGTGTTTACTTTGTCTGGGTTCTGTTTTGTGATACAGCTTAGTAAAATAATAGTTTAAGAATATGAAGGAAATAGTAAAATAGTAGCTTTAATGTTTTTTGAAAAAGGAAACTGAGCGTCCTGGATAATTTGAGCCTTAACACACAAGTTTCATGGAGAGCTGGCTCATGGTCAATAAATAGGCAGATCGTTGGGAGATTGCACAAGATAATAAAGTTGGAGTTTTCAGTATCTTTTCTGAACATGAAAATAGCGTGTTAGAGTGTGAAACAAGATATTTTGTATTGCAAAGGACTATTTTTCAGATTAATGGAGCTTGCTGTATGTTTATTCAATAACACCCTTTTATGTTGTTATAGCAAGAATCTGATAATGTGAGGCAATTGAACTCACCACTACATGCCAGTGAGAACTTTTATTAGTCAAGAGAAGATAAGATTATGTTTTGTGGGTACGTCAGATTTCAAGGTGAAATGTGAGTGCATAGAAGTAATCTGGCTTGTTTTTCCCTATCTTTATTTTAGGCAAGATAATATTTTTACTGCAGAATTGCCTCAGCTAGCATTTTCCAAGGATCTGATTTGTGGCGCATGCCATAGAACCAATTGTCTTCATTTACGATAATGATATCAACACATTCTAGATATGAGTGTGTGGTGTTTATCCTAAATCTAAACATGGTGAGCACACAAAAGAACCCCGCAGGGACAGCACACAGGGCTGCCCATTTCTCTTCTGTCAGTCTGGAGGTGTTCTCTTTGTGGCCTGGGGTCTTCTCAATAACTTATACACAGTTTTTCCCTGATCCACAAGGCAAAATGAGGCATTCTTTGCATCTCTTTCTGGATTAAAACCTGTCATATTAACTGGAACCGCTAGGTGACTCCAGTTAACTTGTACCACTAGTTTCAATGGGACTTGCTTCCAGGTAGCCAGCTTGATATAGCAGATTAAATAAAAATCTTTGCAGCATCTGGTTGAATCAGTAGCCTAACACACTTTGCATATTTATGTATGTCTATTTATTTAAAAATGTGTACCTCACCTCTTCTGAAAGTTCAAAACAGCCTAAATAATAGCAAACTTTAAAAAGCAGTATTGTCCATTAAAAAAAATTAAAGTCCATCAACACTGGTAACCACTCACTTTTCTGAAATGCTTTTTATTATTGTTTATTATTATTACTATTATTAAGCCTCAGTCTGCTGAGTACTGGCTGTCCCCTAAAAGCACATTTACATTGTTTCTGGTTTCAAACAGTGCATTCCTGAAGGGGAGCACTTACGCCAGCCCCCCTGGACTGCGGCGCGGCCTCCCACCAGCCTTCTCCCAGCGCAAGTCCCCAGGCGTTCCCAGGGCGTTGTGGGGGTCGGAGCTGCTGTTAGGCAGCTTCCTAACCGCTTTCAGCCTGGGAACGCCCCCTAACGCAACCGCATTGCCGCACCACCTATTTGGTGGTGTAGCACCGATGTTTGCTATGGGGCTCCCCCACCCCCATTTCCAGTTTTTTAAAAAAATAAAAACCCTTTTCCCCCCCGCAGCTGCCGTGAAACCTCAGTGGAGGTGCCACGACAGCACCGCAGCCACGCCATCCCCAGCCGCTGCTGCTTTCAGGAATGGGCTGCCTGATTAATCTAGACCAGACGAGGAGCCAAATTATGCACCAGATCTCGGCCTCTGTGCAGGATACCAATTCAAATGTGTCGGAATGTACATTATCTTTCAATAGGCCATAAAATGACCAGATTTGCAGCCCCAAGCCACATAATGTGGTGCATCTTTTCTGAAGTTTATAGGATTTTTTCCCAGTGGTTTATGAACTGTATTTATCAGCATAGCAGGTATCCTATAAATGCAATCTGTCACTTATGTTCAGAATCGTTTTAACTGATTTGCATTAAACTAACTTAAGTTGCACTGATGTATTTTGGGGGAAGGGAGGATAATGATTATGTAAGACTACATTACAGGATTCAAACATGAGCATGCTCCTGCACTGGCATCTGAACAGAGCCCATTGTGATTAAACTTTTCCCTTCATCTTTTTGGTGAGCTTTTTTTCCACAAGAGTTCTTGTTGATATATTCAGAGATGTCTGTTTGTGTGTGATTAAATTCCTTATTTTGTTTTCTTTTTGTTTTGGCCTTCTTTCTGTTCTTTCCTCACATCTGCATGCCCACATACAGCTCTCAGAAAGGAGGGTGTCATGGAGATGTCCTCATGTTCTACTCACCATTCCTCTTCTCCCATTGCTTCTTCATCTTACCGGTTACCATCCTTCTTGTATCCCAGTGGCCACGACTGCTGCCAGTACCTTCTGAGGATTCTGATCACATTCTACCTCCTCGTCTTTGTTTGTTCATATGTTGTGTTTCTTTCCATGAACTCGGCGGCAAAGTCCAAGAAAATTTCACATTCACAGAATCATTTGCATGAATCTGAGTCCTTCCCGTTCACTCCTTCCACTGTTTTGTGTAAGTTGAGAGATGGACAACTCACTTGCTTGACCTTACCCCATTTCCACATATAGTGGAATAGACAATCCATGGCTTGGATCCCACCTAAAATTTCCATGAAGCATGGTCTCTCTGTTTCCCCCATCCTGCTGAAGCCCAAAATGTCTCTTGAAATGCTGCTCCTGGGGGGATGAGCTTGGGGGGGGGGTCGTTTAGGGGAGATCAGCCACAGGAGGCAGGAACATATGGAAATTTCCTCCCTTCGGTCTGCAGATTTTATATTCAGGATCCAAACCCATATTTAGAGCTGTCCTAAAAATACAGCTTATTAGAATCTGGTAGCATGTTAATTCTCTTCCTATTGTTTCCATGAATGATTAAAAAATTGATTGATGTGCTGTGGTATGCATAGGTGAGGAGAGAGCTTGCCTAGGATGTAACTCGGCCAGCAAAGTTGGAGAAATTCTAATTTCATCATGTTAATGGAAAAGCAGGAAAGGAAAAAAACCTTGTGAGCAGTGTTCTGTAGAAAAATCAGTAGCGCTTTAGGAATGTTTGCATTGATGTTGCTGGTTCTATGGTCTGATTTTCCTTCTGTGGTTTGGAGGCTTTCTCTATAAAATTGTACTGAGCAGAAACACAGTCCTTGAGAAAGTTCTCCTGGGCAAGCCTCAATGAAATGAATGAGAGTACAATCTTCCTCTTAAACATCTCCGTTTGTTCATTTCTAAGGAGCTTGGGAGAATATCATAATTGACTGTGCATAAGTTAATGTATTAACTGTGCATAAGTTAATGTATCTTATTCAGCCTGCTACCCACTAAACAGGGATCAACACTTTCCACCTCTTGCGAGATAGACTTTCTCTTGAAATGTTCCAGTAAAAATATGAAAATAATATATGAATAAAAATACTATTTATTTCACATAAAGTATTTGCATGTAAATGGTTACAGAAATAAAAACTGTATTAGTTAGTTCAACAGGAACAAAATACTATCTTATGTATTCAAGCAATATTAGCAATATCAACAATCTCTATGACTCTATATAAGAGTTTCCCAAGTATATATTTCATTCAGGAAATAATAAAGTTTACAGAAATCTTGTAAAATAATGGTTAGTGCATTGAATAAGTATCCTAATTCAAATTATTTAAATATAAGACATACTGTATTTTTCGCTCCATTAGACACACCTGACCATAAGATGCCTCCCCCCCCAGCTGGCCATCGGGGCGGGGAAACCCGGCTTGCGCTGGAACGACGCGAGCTGGCTCTGTGCGCCCTGCCTGCAACCCAGCTGGGCGGGCAGGGTGCACAGAACCGGCTGGGCTCGCTGGAACAACGCGAGCTGGCTCTGTGCACCCCGATGGCAAGCTGTGAGGCGGGCGGGGCACACAGAGCCGGCTGGCCGCGCTGGAACGACGCAAGCCGGCTTTCCCCGCCCGCCTCCCAGCGCGCCCAGCCGGCTCTGTGCGCACATTCACTCCATAAGACGCACAGACATTTCCCCTCACTTTTGAGGAGGGAAAAAAGTGTGTCTTATGGAGCCAAAAATACGGTACTTTACCCAGTCATGTCATTGCAGAGTTTCTGTAAGGATTCTATAAGTTCACTTAGAATAGTTAGATTTCCTTCAGGTATTCTCTAAGTATTATTCTGTTATTTCAATGCCTTTAGTAGTTGTAAAGGTAGGAGAGATCTCTTTGGTTCCATAGTTTCATGTTAGAGCTGATACTATAGCTCTTCTAGCAGTCTGTTTGTGACTGAAGGCATGAGACCATAAAGTCTCTATATGTTTGAGATTTATGGGTCTGAAGCCCATGTTCAAATTAGAAAAGGCTATGTGAAAGCCATCTTTGAGTATGCTTTGCTGTAAGCATTGCTGTATAGCTAAGAGCCACCTTGATGGTTTGGCTATACTCAGTATATAATCAGTATTTGAAGCTATGTGTAAAGCTTAACATTATGTGTAGAGTATAAACTCTATTCTACAATCTCTCTGGCAGTGCCAATCGTAGAGAGTACTGAGTATAGTTCAGTTTAAGAGCTTAAGGCTCCATGGATCTCCATCCATGTATTCCAATTATATGTATTCCAATTGGAATAATTCTCTGTGTTAGCCATTGTTGGCTGTGATGCATGTTTATGTATGCATGTGTATGTCAGACAGTTCTGTGTGAGACCTCAGTCTTAGAACTGACTGCAGAGTATATTCAGTGCTTCCTCCTTGTGTAAAGAAATCCCTGGAATATGCTCTGGTAGTGGGCTTCTTTGAGAAGCTGCATTTACATCTTGTCTGTCAGAATTAGGAAGTCTGTATAAAGCATAGACCTTATGAGAAGTCATTAGTCTTGTTAGAACAAATGAGCTCTCAATGTCACCATATTCAAATATGGTAAGATCCATACCCTTATAATCCTTAGAGTATAAGGGCCTTCATCACATATTCAGGATGAAGCATTGTATAGACAGTTATTCCAGACAATCAGTCTTCAGAGAGACAGACTGTGTGGCATAATACCTCTCTCTGTGAGAGTTCTCCAGAAATAGAGACAAGTATAAATGATTGTTCCTAATTCATGCAAGAATCAGGTTCCTAATTCACGCAAGAATTCGGCTGCCAAGATTTTACATCTTTGGTAGATGGAGGAAGTCCATAGGTCAGTAGGTTTAGACCATCAGGAACCTCTCTAACCTGCAGTCAGAGAAAGGTCTCTATTTATATCTTTTCAGAGCCTTTATCTTGAAGATGTGCTGGAATAGGTCCAGTCAACTTTGGTTCTAGAATCCCTTAGCTAAAGCATTCTATAAATAAACAGTAACTTAGCCAGTAGTTCATCAATAGGCCTTATAAGCAGTACTATGCACTTGACTGCCATCTGCAGTAGTTAGTAGATTTGACAGTGTCTATCATTCCTTGTCAAGAAGTATGTTTTGCTTAATCAGATAAGCACACCTGCAGCTGTGACCTTTATCTGTGACAGCTGTAGTAAATGACTATAGCAGCAGAATCTGAGTTTGCTTCTACAGCATAGCAAGTAAGCCTTGAGCTTATCCAGTCAAAGGTGTTCCAGTCTATGAAGTGACATAACATCTTTTTAACACGTTTTAACACATTTCTATCCTTATGAAGCCTAATGGGACATGTTTTCATATCAAAATCCTGTTCACATATGGTAGCCTGTGACATGACCTATGTAAGAACATGAATGCATGGCTCCCATTCATTTTGACGGAGCTTGCACTGGAGAACTTATGATCTTTATAGATTTTACTTAAAACCCTCCCCCACTTTTTTATTGGACAAGTAGCCCAAGCTACTTTGGCAGAACATTTCCATTTCTTCCAGTAGGGAAATTCAGAGAATTTGCTGATGGAGGGTACCCTGCACCAAAATATTAATTCTTTTGTGCTTCTACACAAATTTCCAGTTTTTCCTAAGATTCCACAGTTCCTCTTCCCAGTCACAGGTTTTAGTGACTGAAGTTTTGAGGATAACTCCCCTCCCTATTTAAAGGTGGGAATTGTGTTAGAAAAGTACCACAATTTTGTGACAGAGAGTCATTCGTACATAGAACACTATTTTAAAAAATTATCCAAGGGGCAAAGTATCTAAAGGCTCTCTTTTATTACTGAAGACAAAATCAGTTTTATATTACAATAAGTTTTCTCATTCCACTGGCAATAATATTACATAGGATAGCTATGGATACTTCAGATGCCCACTTACAGTAAATCACTGGATTGAGGACCTTATAACTTTATCAATATAAAGTGTGACACTAGCTTATATTAAAAGAAGAGAAAATATTCTCCGGTGTAGCGTTAAGAGATTCTATGTAAGCTCTGTGAAGGCCATGCAATGCAGACAGAGCTTGAACCTTGCCTGTTGTTTCTCTTCCGGTTTTGTTAGCTTCGGGCCTATAAATCTTGCCATTTTTTAAAGTAAAGTTCACCATTTGTGGTGTAAAGAAAATGCTGAAATTGTAGTCGTGTGTGTGTGTGTGTGTAAACTGCTGTCAAGTCGCAGCTGACTTATGGCGACCCCTTACGGGGTTTTCAAGGCAAGAGACTAACAGAGGTGGTTTGCCAGTGCCTTCCTCTGCATAGCAACCCTGGTATTCCTTGGTGCCCTCCCGTCCAAATACTAACCAGGGCTGACCCTGCTTAGCTTCCAAGATCTGACAAGATCAGGCTAGCCTGGGCCTTCAAGGTCAGGGCTGTAGTCATGTTAGCTTGTTGCAAAAAAGAAAAGACTTGAAGTGGCAGCCTTCAGCATATTTGTTTGGGAGCAAGTACTGTGTGTAGGATCAGGCCTCACGATACAGTGTTAAAGCATGGCCTGAGCAAGAGCTAACTTCATCACATGCGTGGACAGCAGGCAAAAGTACTGCAGGCCTCCGTTTCCTATTCAGTAAAGAACCATGCTAATTACTAGGTAAACAGTAATGACTGGAAACGACCTTTGGATCCTTCAGAGGCCCGTAACAGCTGGCATATGTGCAAATGTGTTTTTGAGATTTATGTTTTTTCTGTCTGCTTTAAATGTGCTCTCTGGCTTAGAAGCACTGAACAGCAAGGACACAAGCTTCCCTCCCTTCTGCCGACCAAGTATAAAATTACTGACATCAGGGCCTGGAAGAATAATGCTGTAAATCAGCCATCTGCTGTATGCAAAACAGTTTTATAATCTTATTTCTGCTATAACTGATCTGATTGGTCTCACATGAGAGACAAACATGAGTTCACTTATCTGTATTTGTGGCAAAGATGCTTGAAAGCATGACTATGAATGGTAGTCATATCAGTACCCGTGAGTCAATATTTTTTTTCAAATATTTAAGGAAGGCAGCATCAATTAAGGGGAGAAAATTCAGACCGTCTCAGCTATTGTCAAAATGATGTATGTGCTTAACCACCTTATGTGGCTGAAACAAGGCAAGGCCCTTGCCCCATTTAATAATTGTATGACCAAGACATTTTGGAAGTATAACCTGTAATATTAAGCCTGAACTGACATTTTAGAAGCTAAAATGAATAAACTGAGGCTGTCATACCTTGGACATATTATGAGAAGACAAGAGTCACTGGAAAAGACAATCAAAAGAGGAAGACCCAACAAGAGATAGATTGACTCTATAAGGGAAGCCATGGCCCTCAATTTGCAAGATCTGAGCAAGGCTGTTAAAGGCCTCTTTGGAGGACATTAATTCATAGGGTCGCCATGAGTCGGAAACGACTTGATGGCCCTTAACACACACACAACCTGTAATATCATGTTACCATGTATAGTGTGAAATTTAAATGAGATATGGGTGTGATCAAGCAAAAGGTAACTCCTGTGTCTGAAAATGTGATATGTCGCAATGTCTGTTGCAAACTTAAAAAATCTGAAGGAAGGCTAGAAAATCTTAAGCACCACAGAAGATAATTCTGATGCCTAGTCAACAGTATGGGTGAGGGAGCCATTTCTGCTGTCTTGAATGTACTTGGGTTGTTAAATAGAAAGTGTCTCATTTCTGTATGGAGGAGAAGGGGAAAATAACACCATTGTTTTTTTATTGTGAGTGGTGCCTTTTCAGTTATAGATGGTGCCAAGTGTTTCCAAAAACTGCAGTAAAAAGGATGACGAGGTGGGTTAGTTCTCTCTCCAGAACCAAGATTTGGCCACGGAGGGAGAATGAAACCTCCCAGGAAAACAGGTCTGTGTCTTGTTTATCTGAGACATGGTTGGAGTGTGACTGGTTTGTCAGAGGGGACAGCCAGCTTTAAATCTCTTAGTTCACTGTTGTCAAATCACTTCCTTGATTGGTTCTTGTAGGTTATCCGGGCTGTGTGATCGTGGTCTTGGTATTTTCTTTCCTGACGTTTCGCCAGCAGCTGTGACAGGCATCTTCAGAGGAGTAACACTGAAGGACAGTGTCTCTCAGTGTCAAGTGTGTAGGAAGAGTAATATATAGTCAGAAAGGGGGGGGGGTTGAGCTGAATCATTGTCCTGCAAAAAGTATCAAAGGTATTAGCACATTACCTTTGATTAGCACATTACCTTTGATACTTTTTGCAGGACAATGATTCAGCTCAAACCCAACCCCTTTCTGACTATATATTACTCTTCCTCCACACTTGACACTGACAGACACTGTCCTTCAGTGTTACTCCTCTGAAGATGCCTGCCACAGCTGCTGGCGAAACGTCAGGAAAGAAAATAACAAGACCACGGTCACACAGCCCGGATAACCTACAAGAACCGATGAACTCTGACCATGAAAGCCTTCGACAACACTTCCTTGATATTTGCACAAATTTCCACAAAAGGAAAAAAAGTATAAAATTTAAAGGAAACATGCACAAGACCAGGGGTCCTCAACATGGTACCAGTGGGCACCGTGGTGCCTGCCCACACCTTTCCTGGTGCCCTCCAGGTGCATTCAGAAAACAGGTCAGACCAGGTGGGGTTTTGCTCAGCAAGGCTTCTGATTGGATATTTGATTAGCTGTGCCTATTTTTAAAAATGTAGCTTTGGGAGCAGCTGCCACCACAACACAAGGATCTTCGCTGTGTGACTGAAGGTAAGCCATGGCAGCCATTTTGTGACTGGTTCTGCCTCCTGCAGCAGGCAGCCGCCATTTTGTGGCTGTGCCCACTATCCTGTGTCAGAATTGCAAAGGTGCCCGCAGGGTCAAAAAGGTTGGGGGGCCCTGCACAAGGCTCTTGGGAGAGGCTATATGTAGACAGGACCACACGACAGATCCAATCCCTGAAACTGAACCAGAGCACAATCTGTACTGAGAGTCACTTAAAAATATGTTTCAGTCTCTGCAGCTACTGAAATTAAGGCCATTACAAAGTGCCTTTGAAATCTTTAGCCCAGTGCAGCAAGTGGACATAAAATGGTCTCCATGACTCCAGAACAGGGCATGTTCTCAGAGAACACTACTGATGTTGACTGAGGATAATCGTCCCCCTTCCCCAATATTGCCAGCTCCAGTTCTATCAATCCGGAATAGTGGCCAGAACTGAGCTCAGGTTTCTGGGATCCAATTACCTAAGAAACATTAAGCAGATTGGTGGGATAAAGGAACCCAATCCATGTATTTTGAGGCCACCCAGTTTACAGGTGATTCTGTAAATTCTGATGGCATGGCGACCTGCGCGAGCTTGGTGCATTTTCTCAGTGCATCTGACCAACCAGCCACGTGCTGCTTCTGCTGCTTGGTAGCCTCACCCCATTTTGCTACAGATGGGGAGAATAATTGTAAGTTCATACATCACAATCTCACAAGAATTAGAAGTGGAAACTCCATGGGTTGGATCCAGCTAGCTCTTCCATGGTCCCGTGGACCACTCAGAATGGTTGTGCTGACCATCATGGGACCTGGGGACAAAAGCCACATGGATCAGGGGCTCGATTAAGGAGAACTAGGGAAGACCGAGTGAAAAAGTGACTGGATCCAACCTCATGCTTTTATGGTTTTCTTTTTTCCCTCGGTACATTTCCCACTGTCCCCATTTTGGAATGGTTGAGAACAAAAACTGCCAGATTTGAAAATGAGGGACGCTCCCATGCAAAGGTCTATAAAATTGTGCATGGTTTGGAGAGTGTGGACAGGGAGAAGCTTTTCTCCCTCTCTCATAATACTAGAATGCAGGGTCATCTGCTGAAGCTGGAAGGTGAGAGATTCAAAACAGATAAAAGGAAGTATTTTTTTCACACAGCGCCTAGTTAAATCGTGGAACTCCCTGCCCCAGGATGTGGTGATGGCTGCCAACTTGGAAGGCTTTAAGAGGGGAGTGGGCATGTTCATGGAGGAGAGGGCTATTCATGGCTACTAGTAAAAATGGATACTAGTCATGATGCATACCTGTTCTCTCCAGGATCAGAGGAGCAGTCCTGTTATATTAGGTGCATTGGAACACATGCAGGACAATGCTGCTGCAGTCATCTTGTTTGTGGGCTTCCTGAAGGCACCTGGTTGGCCACTAAGTGAACAGACTGCTGGACTTGATGGACCTTGGCCTGATGCAGCATGGCCTTTCTTATGTTCTTATGTCCTAGATAGGCCCTTATTTCAGGGCATTTCAGCTCTCCTGAACAAGGGCGTAGTCTTACTTGTTACAGCTGCCATACGGAGAGCTCTTTAAATCACATTGGCACATTAGTGGGCAGTGGCTGAACATGTGGATTTAAGTGGGTTTACTTTGCTGTCATAAACCTCTGTTTGTGAGTGCTGGTGGCATGATCAGAATCAGTCAGTCTGCACAGTAAGCCTCTGAACCCAGATAATTTGTCATGTAGACTGCCACACAGCTCTTTAAAATGCTTGTTTGGTGCGGCCTTCAGTGGTGCCCTATTAGGGAAAAGACATTGCTGCCCTGCAATCATACCATAGACTGAGTCTTGGCAATTTTTAAAAGCGCCACACATTTGATGTCTAATACAGAAATTAGCTGTCTGTGTGTGTGTGTGGGGGGGGAAATGTTAATGGTGATTAATTAATTATTGCTGTGGGATGTGGCAAGGTGCCTAGCGTTTCAGTATGGGCAAACAGTAACAGTTGGGAGTACTTGGCAAGAAGACAGTTCATTTGCTGATATGACTGTGTTTCGTTTTTCTGTCTGTTAGGGACGGAAGTGTTTAATTCTTCCCAGGCACGCAATGAGTCTGGGAGGATCTTTTCTTCTTCTTAAGGCACTGAAGAGAGAATCAGCTGCCTTACAGACCTCTGCCAGATCATTAGCGGGTGAATCAGAGAGAATCGCTTGGAGCGTCAGGCACAGAAAAGCCGTATCATTCTACAGATGACAGGTTAACTGTTCAGGAGAGGCATAAAGCCGTTCAACGCAACTTACAGAATTGTCTCTGGCTTCTTTCCTGTGTAGTTTCACTATACGAAATACACGTATCCAACTCTGAAGGAGTTTAATCAATTTCACTTGAAGTTGTGCGTAAAGCTTGCTCAAGTGGTCACCAGATCCTCATTTTGGTCCTGCTGCCAGAAGACAGAGCCATAACGCACCCTGGAGGGGATGGTGCAGTGGTTTGTGTGCTTCTATAGAGGCTGCACATCAGTATGCTAGAGCTGTGGGTGGCATAAAATTGTATGAAATGCCTCCTATATCCACAGCTTCTCACCTCTTCAGGAGCCTGGATTCAAATACAACTCTGCCCTAACCTCGTGCAGTTATAAACAGGAATAGATTGAAAGAAATTATTCATTTTAAATTCCTGATCCAAAGGCTAAGGAAGTAAGAGCTTTCCTTTGCAGTCCTCGCATGGCTGCTCAGATCTAATTCGTAAATGGTACCACTGATTTCGCTAGTCTTGTTGCAAATCCAAAGGCAGTTCCTTCGCATCATGTGGCTACGTACAGGTCATTAGCAGGGATTCCCAGTGCAACGTCTACTTAATTCAAAGAGGGATATCAAAGAAATAGGGTTTTTTTCCAATTAAAGAACTGCGGGAGATCACGTCTTTGACAGTGTGATCCCACCTGGTGACACATTTATGAAAATAACAACTAACAAATGTATTGTTCTTCCCCCCCATAAGTTTTGTTCTTTCCCCCCATAAGACATAGTATATAGAACAGTGGTTAAGTATGGAAAGCAATAATTAACATAGAACAGTTCAAGCCTGCTGTGCTCAAACAAACCTCAGTCTTTTTGACCTTTATCTAGCCAGTCCCTTAAAGATGAATAGACTTGCAGCTCTGCTCTGCCTTGGTGTGTTTTCTGTTCTTTCTTTTCAGGAGTTTCTTGTAGCCCTAGAATATTAACGTGTAGTTTTATTTTTTAAAAGTTGGAGTCCTCCTGAGGTAAGCTACCTGCAGCCTCATTTCATTTGTTGGATTTCAGGCGCTCCAATCACTCTGGAAAGATGCATATAACATCCATTGCAAACATTCACAACAACCATCAAAATTCAAACAAATTGCCATTTAGTATAAACACAATCCCCCTTCCAGTAATCAGTGTAAGATATTCTCATACCTAGAATATTAATGTGTAGTTTTATTTTTATTTTTTTAATTATTTATTTTTAAAAGCTGGAATCGTCCTGAGGTAAGCTACCTGCAGTTTCAAGTCCTCCAATCACTCTGGGAAGATTGCATCTTTTTTCCTTCCATGGCATACTACAACTCTTTACCCCACCACCCGACTCAGGGTCACAACAGCTCTAGTTCATAGGAACAAGATTGCATTCATTCCATATTCATAAGAGACAGACTCATGGACACAGTGAAGCCAGAGTGGACTTCCCCATTAAGTCATTTAGCTCCTTGCCTTCATTAATCTGAGATTAGGCATTGGTCCTAAGGGTAATGGCCAAGGAATATGAAACTCTGAGCTTGGTCCAAGAGGCCCTTGGATGACAGCGTGAACAAACTATGCTGGATTCCCAATGACACAGTCTCACCAATAACTTGGGGGATTTGTCTGCACTTCTAAAGCTGAGATAGCTATAAGTCACTCACATTAAAATTGGTGAGCTTTAAGCATGCACAGCTATCTTCGAGGTTGCTGGGAGGTTTTAAAGAAAAGCAAAAGAAATTAAAAATAACTGTATATACGTGTAAAGGATCATAAGAAGAAAAATGCCGAATGCAACATTGCCAATAGAGGTTTGGCATCAGAGTGGAAACGAAACAGGGTGGAGCTGAACAAAGGGATGCTTGGCACAAAAAGCTATTACAGTCAGTACTAACAAAAAATTGGGGATTAATTGGAGGGTGCTGTGTTCATGTTAGGGCTTTGATGTTGCCAGTCTTGAACAAACAATAACAACTACGTAAGTCTGTAAGATTTCTCATGTACTTGTGCATTGTTGGGACCATATAGGCTCTGGCTGGATATACTTTGTGTTCTAGTAAACAGGTCAGCCTATATAGGTTTTATCAAACATTTGTGCGGCTGAAGCTTCAGACATATGAGACTGATTCAGTTAATTGTCCAACTCAATTAAGCTGAGACACACCATTCGTAGTGTTCCTTTTGAAAAGATGGCTCCCATTTCTGGCTTTCCTGAATGTCTGTGTTGTGGCGCAGAGTACTGCAACATGTGTGTGGGGACAGTGAAACTAAGAAAATATTGTGAGTGTTGTCAAATCGTGAGAAGAGACACAGTGTGGTGGGTGGTTAGTTGTGTATACATTAGGTTTTTATTTTACAGAACATCTGGTGAGCAAAACAAACCTATATTATTGCTTTTAAATAACAGAAAGTTGTATGTAAAGTACTTCAAACAAAGCAAACTAAAATGGTTCTTAATATGTATAATGCCATGAGAATTAATTGTGATTTACAAATGAGGAACTAAGGCAGACTAACGTCATCTGTTCAGTGCCTTGATGGCCAACCTTTTTGCAAGTGTAGCAGATGCTGAGTGCAGACTCTGAGGCAAGAATAATCTAATTCACACTATAACACATACATATGATGCACCTCTTTCCCACCTCCATGGTTTGCATGGTTTGGCTTCTTGTCTCATGAGGTGAAGAGGAAGAGGAGAAGCTTGCAGGCTTGGTTCTACAACATCAGCCATCCTTGTAGACTCTTTCCATCCACATGTGCCAAAAATAGAGCCTTTGAGGCCTGTGTCATAAATTAGTTACCCATGAGCCAAAACTACCTAAGAGTCTGCAACTGAACAGGCATTTTAATTCAACTCACCCGTATCCAAATATTTGTCAGGTGTATCCATTCATAGGAGCCCTGTGGCACAGAGTGGTAAGCTGCAGTACTGCAGTCCAAGCTCTGCTCACGACCTGAGTTCGATCCCAACGGAAGTTGGTTTCAGGTAGCCGGCTCAAGGTTGACTCAGCCTTCCATCCTTCTAAGGTCGGTAAAATGAGTACCCAGCTTGCTGGGGGTAAAGGGAAGATGACTGGGGAAGGCACTGGCAAACCACCCCGTAAACAAAGTCTGCCCAGTAAACATCGGGATGTGACATCACCCCATGGGTCAGGAATGACCCAGTGCTTGCACAGGGGACCTTTACCTTTTATCCATTCATAATGTAATTTGTAGGAATGGGCAACTATTAGGGTTGCTAGGTCCCTCTTTGCCACTGGCAGGAGATTTTTTTGGGCAGAGCCTGAGGAGGATGGGGTTTGGGGAGGGGAGGGACTTCAATGCCATAGAGTCCAATTGCCAAAGTGGTCATTTTCTCCAGGTGAACTGATCTCTATCAGCTGGAGATCAGTTGCAATAGAAGGAGATCTCCAGCCACCACCTGGAGGTTGGCAATCCTAGCATCTATTTATGGTACTATTTCAGATTGTCAAAAATGAAGGGCAACTCATTTGCCCAATTTTAGAATGTAAGAATTGCTCCGGTATGAGTATTACTTTTTGGTGGGGGGAGGTCCACTGTGTTTCCTTAACTGTGTAGTTAGTGTTTTGTGTCATGTGATATATATTTTAGGAGTGTCGATGATGCACATTCACTCTTTGCTTTTTCTGAAACATCCTATTACTTTTTCATAGATTTCTGACATCCCATCACCAAGAGCTCTAAGTACTGTCCCAAAGCAGATGCCCCTTATTTTTTGAGAGCAACTTTTGTTTTGGTTCTCTGCAGTCAAGTTGCAGAGTCACAAACATCTGTGTGGTTTTTTTTAAAAATAACAGATTCCTTTTAGCTCCGTGGTCTGATTTTTTAAATCTTCTAAGTCCTGACATTCCTACTAGAGTTCACCAACTTAAACCCAAGGATCCCGCATAGATGTACCATTATTTTAAATTCCCTGTGTTATCTACAACCGATCCGCTGGCATCCCATTATCCCTAAGTGTCCTCACATATGAAATATATCAAACTGTTTGCTAGTTGCAAGCCCTACATTCCTGTGCAGATAGGCCACAGTTTTTCTCAGTGCCTCCGCTTCCACACACAAGCTTATCAGGTTATGTAATTTAGCATCATGCCATGAAAGAAATGCTTCAGCTGCCCAAGACCACACATAAGCCTCTAGTAAAGGAACAGAACATTTTTCTCCAGGCCTCCTGCCAACCCTACTAGGGAGAGAGCTCCCCAAATGCCATTTCCCCTTAAGAACTACCAAAGGCATTGAGTAGCCTGTATTTGTGACATCCGCAGTCTTCACCCCAGTACCCACCCTCATCTTTGCATGCTTAGCAACCAGTAGATTTCACAGTAAGGAAGCGGACCAATACTGCTTGACACTTAATACTGCTTAAGGATGAAAAGGAAAAGACGAAGAAAGAATGTGGACATAAGGGACATCCAAAACTGCTACTGCCAGCAGTGCAGGATTTGGGAAGCAGGGCCAGAGATGAATACCCCAGGAGATGCAGAAAAGAGACCTGGGACCAAGTGTGACAAGGACCAATTCAGCTCATGCCATCTTTATGATAAAGTTTCCGTCGTATGCCCTCAATTTTGTGAGGCTATTGATAGTTTATATATCCAAGTGAATTACATTTCTGCAGTTCAGGGAAATGCTCATTTCTTGTCATTGAAGTTAAGTGGAAGATGAAGATGGGTAGTATGTGGAGCTCTTTTGGAGTTCAGGTTCAAGTGGTCTCTTCTGCTGGATCCATGTGGCTCACAAAAGGTTTGTTCATATAATGCCAACTCACTGCTTTTACAAATCTCTCTAAAGGTTTACAGATTGAAAGGGCTCTCTGCAAATAGAAAATGGATCTCAAACATAATGCTGTATATCTCCCTCTGCAAACAGACAAATGCGCCAAGGCCAGTCAGTTATAATGCAAGTGAAGTAACACTCTGGCTGCAGAAATGGGGAAACGGCATTTATGAATGAATAGCAATCACATTGATCAGGCAGAAATCTCAATGACTTTACTACTGGTACTGTGACGGCCTTTTTTTCTGCAGGTTTCCCCTGCACTTTTCATCTTATGTATAATTGTATTCCTCTTTTTTATCTTGTCTTCAGCTCGTAAGCAGGAGATTATCAAGGTTACTGAGCAGCTGATTGAAGCTATCAATAATGGAGATTTTGAAGCCTACACGTAAGTTTCATTTATTTATTTTTTTGCTGTAGAAGGGATATGAATGCTTGTAGACTTACAAAGCTGTTATTCAGAGAGTGATAACAGCTTGTTTGTAGTAACACAAAGAAGTAGAATTCTTTAAATGGTAACTCATATTCTTAGTCAAATAACACACACATTCGTTTCATGTTCAAGATCCCTCACATGTTCATGAATCTGCTGGTAGGGAACCCATGGATCTGCTGGTAGGCTTGCAAACCAATTTGGATTATGTGATGGTTCTAATTGCGTCAACCAGCATCAACCTTGTGAGAGCTGTATATGCAGCCACTGTGTTTTGTATGCCCATGTCAGCATTTTTTTTTTCAAATATTGGATCCATCCAACATTTCTACTGGTGAAAAAGGGAGGAAGTAGTTCCTCCTTGAGCACCCAAAAGGTTGTGCTGGGGATCGTGGGACCTGCATGGACAAAAGCCATGTGGGATGCGAGCTATAATAAGAAAGGAAATGGAATGAGATTGAGTGAAGAGGCTGGCTGTATTCAACCCACTATGATCACAGAAAGTGAGCTTGCCCAACTGAGTTGTGCATGCACTAGATGTCCCATAGAGGGAGTAAAGTTTCCATAACAGTTTCAGATCCCCTGAATCCAACCATAGTTACATCAGTAAAGATGCAGACCCACCTCGCATTAAGTCTGTGTGTCTTCAGTTGAGATCTGCAGAACCAAGGCCAAAAACCTCAGCAACGTTTCAACTTGGTGTTAAGATTCCTTTGAATCTAATTTGTACAGCTGTTGCCATGAGATTTTTTTTCCTGTCCTACAGGAAAATTTGTGACCCAGGCCTTACCTCATTTGAACCAGAAGCTTTGGGAAATCTTGTGGAGGGGATGGACTTCCACCGGTTTTACTTTGAGAATGGTACGTTTTCCCTATTAGTTGTGTCTTTCAAATCATTCTCTCCTCCTCCATTTTATTACAGTCCTGTAAATTGGGGTAATCTGAGAGGGAGTTACTTGTCCAAGGCCTTTGGGTCATCCAGTTATTTGAAACAAAGATAAAAGAGAGAGAGGGTGACTGGCCCAGGGTTAACCAGCAAGTTTCCACTCTAACCACTACACGATGCTGGTTGTCTACTCCATGGTATTTAAGATATGAGCTTGGTGGGTGCCAGATTCCAGTTGGTAGACAAGCTTCAAATTCTGTGGCGTTTGTACTCTAGAATTCTTTTCATTAAATTGTTCCATATTACCTTGAATGATGAAATACACTTAGAAGCTATAACGTTGATATTTTATGGAAATACTTATGCCGCAGTTCAGAAAGCTCAGTCCGATATGCCTAAAATGACCCTTTTGTTTGAGTTTGAACAGTGGCCTCGTTTGTTAGATTGCAAACTGCATTTGAAACTCCCCTACATTCCCAAAGTGATATGTGTCATAGGATGCCACTGGGATGCAGTGGTTTAAAATTGGTTTTAAAGTTCTTTAGGTTGTGTGGTATGGGATCATGTGCAGCAGAACATGAAAATGCTACTTGGAGCTGGTGCAATGCTTCCCATGTTTCACAGTTGATGTGGAGGGGCAAAGCAAGCTTGTGTCCAGCTCGGGGGTCCCCAACCTTTTTGAGCCTGCAAGCACCAATGGAATTTTGCAAGGCAGTGGAGACCACCCCCCCAAAATGGTTGCCTCAGGAGACAGAGCCAAATGGTAAAATGACTGCCATTGGAGATGAAATCAAATGCAATACCTCCCTCCCCACTTTGCAGCCATGGGAAACCCTTTCATTTAAATGAGGGGAGCCAATAACAAGTTTTGCATTACCCACTTTCTGAAAGGTTTAGCAAGCACCAAGAGAAGTATCAGTGAGCACCATGGCGCCCACAGGCACCACATTGGGGAACCCTGGTCCAGCTAGTGTGGACAGAAAATCTCTGAGGAACCCTATACACCATCTTGAGTTCAAAGAAGGAAGAAAGGCAAGATAGAAAACAAGTAACCTTCCATTCTGAGGTGTTTGGGGGGGGGGGGGAGGAACAGTAATGACCAAAAATGGTTGTCTTCCTCCCACACCAGGAAACCTGAAATGGCACCACTAAGTATACTGGAAGGAGAGAAAAGTGGGATATAAATACTTTAAATAAATATATAAATGTGTGAGAGTTTTAAATAATGTATTTATTGACCTGTTATGTTTGTTTCTGCCTCTCCTACAAAAAAGAGCTCGCGGCCATTTTCCAACTCATGAGCTACCTTCAAAAAAGAGCTCAAGGTGGTATATGTCTGGTAAAGCCATATTCTCCTCTCAACAACCATATGAAGTAGGCTGGGTTTGTGAGATGGTAACTTGCTCGAGGCTGCCCTGTGAACTTCATAAAGTATCCTTTGCTTGCAGTGGCTACTCTCTAAATAAAATCTTGCTCTTGGAATATATTGCTCCCATATGCCACCTCTGTTTCAATCAAAGCTCATTGGGAATATATATTAAAAAACTAGAAAAGTGAAGTAAAAAATCAATAGAGGGGCTGCAATAAAACCACTATTCAACCTGACATGCTGGAACTCCTTAAACTATTTTATTTATGTATCTCGATAGAAATGTGGTAGAGCACAGTGCTCTACCTAAAACAGCTGGGGACATTGTGAGGCAAAAAGGCCATGTAATAAAAACAGCTAATTCAGGATTCTGTTTCACATGGGAGAGCCAGCGTGGTGTAATGGTTAAGGGTGGTGGTTTGGAGCTGTGGACTCTAATCTGGGGAACTGGGATTGATTCCCCACTCCTCCACATGAGTGGCGGATGCTAATCTGGTGAACCAGGTTGGTTTCCTCACTCCTCCACATGAAGCCTGCTGGGTGACCTTGGGCTAGTCACAGTTCTCTTGGAGCTCTCTCAGCCCCATCTACCTCACAGGGTGTCTGTTGTGGGGAGGGAAAGGGAAGGTTATTGTAAGGGGGTTAGATTCTTCCTTAAGTGGTAGAGAAGATCGGTATAAAAAAACCAACTCTTCTTCTTATGAACGCCCATTGTAAGTAGGTGCAAGACAGCTCGGCACAAGACAGCAAAGCAGCCAGACATGTCCTAAGCCTGTTCCCAAGACTAGTGTCCATCTGGCTTCTCTGCTGTGAGATGACATCAAAGTAGAGTTAGCCCACTGTGGAAGCAGCTACAGCAAAGAACAAACTCTTGTCTGCTTCTTGACATGGTGAAGTTGTTAAAAGTTGACTGTTATCGTGCCAATTTTGTGTGGCGAGCATTTCCTTTCAGTGTCATGCCACACAACGAGAGACAGCCGTTTACTGTCCCAAGGAAATGGACTGCAAGCCTTAGTGGTGAATACCACTTCCTGCCACATGACAGTAGTTCTGCACCATGCAGAAAACTTCACAAAGACAAACAATTATGATTCCCTTCACAAACACTTTACTTAAAATCACGTGTAAGCAATCGAGGTAATGTATAAGTAATCTGTCATGGCGTTGTGATAGGCCTTTGTGCTAAATAAATAAATTGGTAATACCAACTTCCAAATTGGTAAATAGATTGGGTTGATACCAATTGATTTCTGTACATATTACTATCAGAAATTGGCCTGTTTCCTTTGTGTGTGTGTATTGATTATTTTTAAATCTACTCTTCCACGAGCAATAAGAGAGGGGAGAAAGTAATTTATTAGGCAATAACTCCTGGACTTATCCTCATCGCTTTTTCTGAAATTGTCTTGAAATATGTTACAACAGGATTATCACGGGCCGTTTAGCACCAGCTTGATGTATGAATTGAACTCCTTCTATTTACCAATAGGATTTTTTAACTTTGAACAATAGTCTTTTAATGGTGAGTTGGTGCTAAAAAGGCTGGGAGAGTCTTATCGTAACTTATTTCAAAACAATTTCAGAAAGAGCCATGATGACATTCCCAGGAGTTACTGTCTAATAAATTACTTGAGGACATGTCCAGGAGTTATTGTCTAATAAATTACTTTCTCCCCCCTCTTGTTGCTTGTTGAAGAGTAGATTAAAAAATAATCAACCCACACAGACTAAGGAAACAGGCCAATTCCTGATAGTAATATGTACAGAAATCTATTAGTATCAACCCAATCAATGGCTGTTTTTCTGAAGGAACATATTTGCTATTGTTAAAAGTGATAAGGAACACAGCTTTGTCTCATATGGCCTGCTTGCTCTTCTGTCCTGAGGCATATAACTCTTGTTAAGAGTCAGTGGCTGAATCAGCCATAATACAAAGAACACAGGCTTTATTTTTTCCCCTTTTTATCAAGGTGGGCACATTTTGTTTCTCCCTTTGTCGCAAGCAAGTCAGTGATAGCAACATCGTGTTCCTGTTCCAATAATAGTTGAGTAAACAGTGATGAAAATTAACAGTGCTTTGAAGGTAATGAAAAAAAATATGAAGGTAATGGGGGAAAAAAGATATGGGGATTGCATACAGGCTACCCCTTGTGTGAAGCAGGAATTCAGCTTGTAAGCTTCAGCCACGATTGAACTGATATTCCCTGACAATGATCATGAACTCACTGTGGACTCGAACAAGTGACTGTCTATTATCCATCATCGCCCCTCACCTTAGCTAATATCAGGATAATACTAGCCTACTTTACAGGCTTGTTGTACTGTACATGAATGCACATGACACACTTTGAACACTAACATGCTGTATTTGATCCAAGGTAAGATGCGTTCTTACTGGTCTGAACTATGAATTTTTGCCTCACTAATTTAGATCTCAGGCACCTTCAAAATCCTGTTAAACTATGACATGGGATCTGATGCTATTACTCTGTGGATCCATTCACACACACAAAAAAAAAAATTAAATGTGCTTATGATCCATTCAACATACCATTAGTTCTCAGGTCCTCTATTTAACTGGAACTTTTAATCCTTCCTGGGCTGCACCTGTCCGTGCATTATCAGTTTATCAGAGCCAGTGTGGTATAGTGGTTAAGAGCGGTGGTTTGGTGGACTCTGATCCTGAGAACTGGGTTTGATTCCCCACACCTCCACATGAGCAGCAGAGGCTAATCTAGTGAACTGGGTTTGTTTCCCCGCTCCTACACACGAAGCCAGCTGGGTGACCTTGGGCTAGTCACACTCTCTCATGTCTGTTGTGGGGAGGGGAAGGGAAGGTGATTGTAAGCCGGTTTGATTCCTCTTTAAGGTAAAGAAAGTCAGCATATAAAAACCAACTCTTCTTCTTTATAAAACCTACAATTTCTTTCCATAGCTTTGTCTAAGAGCAACAAGCCAATCCACACCATTATTCTTAATCCTCATGTCCACCTTGTGGGCGATGATGCTGCCTGCATTGCATATATACGGTTGACACAATACATGGATGGAAGTGGAATGCCAAAGACTATGCAGTCCGAAGAGACACGGGTCTGGCACCGCCGTGATGGGAAATGGCAAAATGTTCACTTTCACCGTTCAGGATCACCAACAGTACCTATCAAGTAAGTAATGGATTCCCATATTCTTATTCTTACCTGATCAGCCATCTTGAATTTTCTTCCCTTCCTATTTGCTCCAACTGCTTATTTCATTCTTCCTACCTGCCTGTCTATTGTAGCCACTTCGTTTCTGTTGACTTATTCCAGTAGAAATCACCACTAGCCAAAATTGAATGAGGTTTGGAGCCCAAGTCTTTCTATTTCAAGCCTAACATTCTATCCCCTAGGACATTTTCAGGCTCTTTATCACAAAGAGAGTAAAGCTCATTTGTGGCACACTTGGCATAGCCAAACAGAATAATGTAGGGCTTTATAGGTTAAAGCCCAGGACCCAGAATTGTGCCCAGAAACAAATTGGGAGCTAATTAATACTGAAGAAGTATCAGTATTATGGCAGTGGCTTGCAATGTATTTTAAATCCTTGAGGTTTCTAAATACTTTTCAAAAATTGCCCTATGCAATAGTCCAACTTGGATATTACCAAAGTGTAAATAACTAAATAAAGAAATCAGAAGGAGATAAAGAAATCAGAAGGAGATTGAGACTGGGAAGGGCAGCCATGAAGGAGCTCGAAAAGATTTTGAAGTGTAAGGATGTGTCACTGGCCACCAAGACTAGATTAATTCATGCCATCGTATTTCCTATAACTATGTATGGGTGTGAAAGCTGGACAGTGAAGAAAGCTGATAGGAAGAAAATAGATTCATTTGAAATGTGGTGTTGGAGGACAGTGTTACGGATACCATGGACTGCCAAAAAAACAAATCAGTGGGTATAGATCAAATCAAGCCTGAACTGACCCTAGAAGCTAAAATGACTAAACTGAGGCTATCGTATTTTGGTCACATCATGAGACGACAAGAGTCACTGAAAAAGACAGTCATGCTAGGAAAAGTTGAGGGCAGCAGGAAAAGAGGAAGACCCAACAAGAGATGGACTGACTTAATAAAGGAAGCCACAGCCCTCAATTTGCAAGATCAGAGCAAGGCTGTCAAAGATAGGACATTTTGGAGGACATTGATTCATAGGGTCGCCATGAGTTGGAAGCGACTTGATGGTACTTAACATACACACACACAAATAACTAAAGTATCTCTTCCCAGAAAGGGACACAGCTGACACAACCAGCCAAAGTTGATGAAAAGTCCTTCGTGTTGTAGAACCTCTTGAACGTTCATAAACAGAGCAGGACCCTAAAAAGTACCACCAAGCTGCAAACCTGATCTTAGTACCACCTTCTTGGTCTGATGAAGTAGTCAGCCACAGTACTTCTGCCTTATCTAGATTGAGTTTCAGTTTATAACCACTGATTCCAAGCAGCTGGTTCAGGGCTCTCCAAGTCACCCCTGCACTGCATGAAAACAAGAAATAGCATTGGGTGTCGTCAACATGTAATGACACCTCAAACCAAATCTCTGAATGACCTCTCCCAGTTTAACACTGATGATAAATAGCATAGGGAAATGGTATAAATGCCATAGATGGAACAAAGTTCAGATCCTAATGCAATTTAATAGCATGAACAGTCCAGACCCGTT
Organism: Euleptes europaea; assembly: GCF_029931775.1. NCBI lineage: Eukaryota > Metazoa > Chordata > Lepidosauria > Squamata > Sphaerodactylidae > Euleptes > Euleptes europaea. Next base: position 28,515,937 of record NC_079320.1, on the reverse strand, counting down.
ATTTTAACCAGGCATCTACATACAGTGAGAGATCCAGAGATGCAGTGGAATGGTACGGTTTTCCTTAATCCTTGACAGAGCACTACAGAAAATGAGCATTCTGAGTAGCTACATATACAATAGCACTGTTCAGGTGACACACTTAGGTAGAAGGCAAAATGGGTAAGAGCCACCAGTGGAATGTGGGCATGGTGACGTCCCAATCTCAGTGTGTTGGCTTCTATCTGGGTATATTGTCTGAAGAGGACTGGTGTGTATCACTTGGTAAATGATCACATGTATTCACCAGCTACAATGGTTCAGTAACCATTTAAGTGAACCGTCTGGTGTGTCATGGACAAATGACATCACAGCACTCTACCTCCTGGTACTTCTTTGAGCCAGGATTTCAAATCTGTGGCATCTAGAATGTGGACATTGTCATTGTACCAAAACAAAAGCAGATTAACATGTCGCGGCTTTACTCCCTCAGTTATTAGCCTAAGATAGATTCAGACAATCTTGGAACAATTTCGATAACAAGTACGTCTGACTCTGCCCAAAAGTGCTCATAGTGAATGTGCATCAGTTTCTACTTAATTTAAAAAGTAACATGCAACTATTTGAACATGAAAATGTATGTGTGTGTGATTTATGGGGGAGGGTTTAATAAAAACATGACTGTCCATTTTTAGGGCACTTTCACACAGCCCAAATAATGTACTTTCAATCCACTTTCAATCCACTTTGAAGGTGGATTTTACTGTGTGAACTGGCAAAATCCACTTGCAAACTATCTTTAAGGTGCAGTGAAAGTGGATTGAAAGTGCATTATTTCGGCTGTGTGAAAGTGCCCCTTGTTTCTTTGGAACATATCTAGCATAAAATTATAGCATCTCTAAAATAATCCTCTCTCTCCTTTTTCTCTTTTGTCCTTCTAGCTAAATGTCCATGGTGCCACGTTTGCATCTTCTGCACTCTGCGCTCAGCTGGCTACCATCTGGGCCACCCCCATTGTCCTCTTCATGCATGTTTTTGAGTGCATGAAGCTGTGAAGTTTCTACATGTGATCCATTTATGATGAATCATTTTGTTATATATTCCATTGGTACCTTTTGTTTACACTTCTGTGGAGGGGATGTTCCATACAAATTAAAAATGGCAGAATAAGACAGGAAGTGGCGGGGGGATCAAAAGGTGAGAATGTATGCTGAGTATACCTCTCATGCCAAAATATTATAAACATCATCACAGACAACCTATGGAAATGAAGGGTTTTGTTTTTAAGTATCATCTTCTGTTCGTTTTCTGGCTGACATTTAAAGAGACTATTGCTTTGGGCATAGTCAAAATAATGAAATTCCCACAAGCAGCAGCTTTGCTATTGTAGGATGAATGGGTAGAAATACTGGCTTCAACAGAAGCATTTATGTGGGCTTGAGGTGAGGATACTCATCTTGGCTTTGAGTGTGAGCTGGAAAAAAAGGCATAATTTACTAGCTGGACCTCAGTAGAATTATCTGTCACTGTTCTTGTCTGGCCAGAAAAGACTTTTTAAAATATATATATATATATATATTTCTTTAGCTTTGTTTTAACTACAAAAAAAATCGTATTTGAAATAATGCTTCTAGTTTGAGAGCTGATCAGTGAACAGGTACAAAATGGTTTTTGATGGCTAAAGGGTAAAATGAAAAACTTTTTTTATCATTTTCTGGATGTACAGTTACATTTATTAAAGCAAGCCGTAGAGGATTTTTTTTTTTTTTAATCTATGCTCTAGTCAAGATGTGTGGTAACTTAGGACAGTTAGGCCTTAAAAGCTTAGTGTCAAGAGTTTACTTGTCTACATTTTGTTTATAGCAGTTTCTTACCTTAAAAAAATAAACTACCAGGAAGACATCAGTTTTTACATCGTACTGTCACCGTTCTACCACAACAACGCTATCCATTTTCTCATGGCTTATGGACATCCTTGAACCGCGTGGAATAAAATAATCACTGCCGCTTTATTAACTCTTTTGTTCCATTGCTGCATATATTATACCTGTAAAATTAGCAGGAAATATATTCAGTGTCGATTTAGAACAGATTGCTCAATTGCTGTTTGATTGCTTCTGTTGTGTTAGTGTACGATGATATTCCTGCAAGCATTTTGTCCTCTTGGCTTTTTTTAAAAAAGAGGGCGCTTTTTTTGGAGGTTTTTTTAGATTTTTATTTGTTTATTCACTCTGGTTAACAATGGAGCTAAAAGTTTTCTGTAACGTATAGTGCATGATATTTTGATCAATGTTCTTTTTAGTAATTAAAATTTACGACTTGCAGCAACCTGACGTTTTTAAAGCGGAGAGACAATTTTCCCAATTTATATAACTTCCAAGTCTCTGCCTTGATTGCTGATCAAAAGCAGAACTTATTCTGTACACTCTAGTAAGCATATGTTAACGGGTTAAGAGAAACTAAATCTATTCAGGTGATGTTTAATACATATTTTCAGCCCGCTGAAATATTTTTAGCAAGCATCCACAATAAACGTCTTGAGCCATATTAACCTGCCAATGAGATCTGTGAAAAAGCAACAGCCTCATGCTTTTTTTTTTTTAAACTAACAATTTTCTTTTTTCTTTTTTTTGTGAAGCGGTTTTAAGCGGTATAACTGTATTTTACATTTAACAAACATTAGGCATAGAAGGGTTTTTAAAAAACACTTTTACCATAGCATGTGGTGTTGCCATATTACTCTAGGTCAAGTCTGTTTTCCACACTGAGCTGTGAGAAAAATCATGTGAGTAGCTTTCTATGTTCTAACTGAATTATACACCTAACCCTTTGTCATTTCAAAACACCACAGTTTACCATGGGACACAGTGTATATATATATATTTCTTGCCATAATGGTAAAGAACTGACTGATATATTTAAGAATTAATAAATTTGTGATTTCTGCTGAAATATCTGGCTCTGATTGTTTTCATTGGGGAGTGTAACATGGGATCGAATTCAAACCATGGGACTGCATCCAAAGATGGCAAACCTTAAAATAATTGAAGACAGCTATCATATCACCTCTCAGTTGTCTTCCTCTCCAGGCTAAAACATGCGCAGCTCCTTCAACCTTTTCTCATAGGATTTGGTCTCCATATCGTCATTGCCCAGGGTAACGCTGATCACCATTTTGGGGTCAGGAAGGTATTTTCCTCCAGGCCAGATTGGACAGGGATCCTGGAGATGTTTTTGCTTTTCTCGGGGCATAGAGCAGGGGTCACTGGGAGAGTGGTGGTGTGGGGGTAGGTAGTTGAGAATTTCCTGTGCTGTACAGGGGGTTGTACTAGATGACTCTTGAGGTTCCTTCCATGTTTCTGGGTCTCTGCATAGTCTTCTCCTGGCTTCCATCTCATAGTCACCGAATCTTGAGAACTGGCTCACTCTGTAAAGCTTACAATGTTTCTGATTTGCAAACCAGTTTGACGATTTTTCTGGGGGCCTTCATAAAAGCCCTGTGAGGGCAGGTTCTGGCTGTGATGTATTTGCTCTTGCAAGAGGGAATATCCCCAAAGTAACATTCAGCTTTTCTTTTCCTACAGCACTTATGTTGAAATAGATAGCCAGCATGATGTAGTGGTTAGTGTTGCGCTAGCATCTGGAAGAACCCGGTAATTTTTAAAGAGCTCGAACATAAAATTCTAGCTTTTAAAAAGAGGTATGACTTGACGGCACTTTACACACACACGTGCTTTCAAAGTACTGGGGGGAAATGAGATAAAAGGACAGCGAAAATATGCCCACCACATCCAAAAAGTTCACTGGAATCACTGATCCCATAGAATGGCACATGCTACCTCAGAATTACAAGCACTATATGAAATTGATCCTACAATCTGGAAACAAAAATCAGTTTCTTTATGTGTTCATTTTGTTCAAGATTGTCCTTGGCTCTTCTTTGATACATAAAACTTTAAGGTTGTCTGCCATCTGGTGGTTACTACTCCAGAAATTACTGGTAGTTTGGGAGCTTCTCAGTGGAACTTTGTATTATCAGCCTGTTCGGGTGACCATTTTAGCACTGTGTCATAATTCAAAAGAGAGGATTACATAAAACTAGTGATTCTCATTTGTCTTAAAGTGGAGCCCACTTCCAAACTCACTGTACTTTTGTAGACACCCTTCTAAAATTAGTATATGTTTGGAGTTCATTTGCAAAGGAGCTACATGGTACTTGCCCCTCTCCAACATAAAATTTATTTATTTTCTTAAAACATTTGTATGCCGCCTTTTCACGCAATCAGGGTCCACAAGGCGGCAAACTTTAAAACATTTAAACATGTATACAATTAAAAATATAGTTAAAATTATAAAAGTCAATTAAAAGCACATAAACACACAGCACTAGAAGGAGGTCCTCAAGCCAGCATGATATAGTGCTTAAGAGCGGTGGTTTGGAGCGGTGGGCTCTAATCTGGAGAACCGGGTTTGATTTCCTACTCCTCCACATGAGCAGTGGAGGCTAATCTGGTGAACTGGATGTGTTTCCCCACTCTTACACATGAAGCCAGCTGGGTGATCCTGGGCTAGTCACAGCTCTCTTGGAGCTCTCTCAGCCTCACCTACCTCACGGTGTCTGTTGTGGGGAGGGGAAAGGAAGGTGATTGTAAGCCGGTTTGATTCTTCCTTAAGCGGTAGAGAAAGTCGGTATATTAAAAACTAACTCTTCTACTCTTCTTCTTCTTAAGGTATTTTGGTCCCAGCCCATACAGAGCTTTAAAGGTGAATACCAGCACCTTGAATTGAGTTCAGAAACAAATTGGAAGCCAGTGTAGGTGGAACAAGACTAGAGTGATATGGTCTCTATGACCCACTCCAGTCAACTTTCTGGCTGCAGCATTCTGTGCCAACTGTAGCTTCCAGACAGTCTTCAAGGGCAGCCCCACGTAGAACACATTGCAGTAATATCTAGATTTACCTGGGCATGCACCACAGTGGCCAGATCTTTTCTGCCCAGGAGGGGCCACACCTGGCTCACCAGCCAAAGCTGGAGAAAGTCACTCCTGGGCAGTGCTGCCATCTGTTTATCCAACAGGAGGCCTGAGTCCCAGAGAACCCCCAAGCAACAAACCTGCTTCTCTAGGGGAAGTGCAGCCCCAACCAGAATAGGGAAAGACCCATTTCCTGGGTCAAACCTTCCCCCTACCAGCAGCACCCACATTTTGTCAGGATTAGCAGTGCATTCCTGAGAGGAATGCCTGTGCCGGGTTTAGGAGGCAAACTAGTGGCGAAACCTCCGCCTGGAGCAAAAAAAAACCCTCATAGGGTTGCACCGGAGATATGCCTAAAAGGTGGCATATCTCACAAAAATTAAAGGGGGCGTTCCCAAGCCAGAACGCCCCAGGAATGCCTCCTGGGATGCCGTTATGCCCCGGGAACGCCTCCTGGGATGCCATAACACCTCCCGGGACGACGCTGCGGCCATGGCCGGCATCTGGATGCCGGCGGCAGGCTCCTTCGGTGTCCGAGCTTGGCGCTGCTGCGGCAGCAGCTGGAGACCGGCGTACGGGCCTGCATGCTGTCACGGGCCACAAACACCAGCGTGCACCTCCTGGACGCCGGCGCTGTGGGCCCTTGCGCCGGTGTGGGCTGTCGCCGGCCTCCAAAGGGCTTTGGGCGCGGCCGCTGGTGCAGCTCAGGAATGGGCTGTAAGTCTCCACTTCTTAGCCTTCACCCTTTCCCAAATTGCCTCTGGGCACCTGTTCATGGTTTCTACAGCCTCCCTGGGATCTGCTGGTAGCACGAGATAGAGTTGAGTGTTATCTGCATATCGGTGGCAGCTCAGCCCAAATTGCTGGATGGCCTCTCCCAGTGGCTTTACATAGATGTTGAAAAGCATTGGGCACAAGATGGAACTTTGGGGAGCCCCAGAGGCCAAAGGCCAAGGGGGGAAGCAGCAGTCCCCCAGCATTAGACTCTGAAACCTACCCTAAAGTAGGACCGGAACCACCGCAGAACAGTACCGTCCCATCCCAGTCCTGAAATGAAGGAGTCTTGCATCGGTGGACACGAAATATGCTTATGTTTCATTTTTCATTTTTAGCTTTTCTAAACAGATAGAATTAGCAAGCAACACTGTATTTCATGTCAATTTTGTACAAATCTGTATCTGCCAAAGAGTCTTCTCTGCCAACCCACTCTGTTCCTTAGTTTGAGAACCACTTAACATAAACTAATGAGGTCTAGATATATTTTGCAGCTATTGCCATGATTGTGTTAATACTTATTAGACCCACCACCAGTGCGGAGCTTACACTGACATTTTATGGGGAGGGGTGAGACAAAATGATCAGGTGACAAGTCCTTACACTTTTTATAAGGAAGCCACACTCCTGGTGATTCCACGTCATGCAGCAATCCCTCTTTTGCCCTCATGAAATGAAAGAAAGTTGGGCAGTAGCAGAGCTTGGTGGTTCATGTTTTGCAAACCTCTCTTTGATTACTAGAGACATGGGCAGCCCCAATTCCAATCCAATGAAATTGGAATAAATGGAATGCTTCCTCTTCGGTGACTTGCTGGCTTAATTGGAAGACTATTTGCATTTAAAAGTAATCTTCCTGAGAAAGGCTACTTTTTTTTTTTTGGGTCTCCTTTTATTTTCTCTTGGGCGACAAGTATAATGATTTTTCAGTCAGTTCACTTAACGCCTCCTAGCAAGGAACACTGGACATTTTCATTCTTGTGAGAAGAAGGAAATTTTCATTTCCTACTTGTATCTGACAAAGGGAGTGTTGAGTCTCCAAAGCTTATACCCAGAATATCTTGTTAGTCTCCAAGGTGCTACTGGACTTGAATCTAACTCTTCTACTCCAGACCAACACAGCTACTCTCTAAAACTTTAATTTTTTGTGAGGATGCTAAGAGTTCTTCTCACCCCCTTTCCAGGGGTCTTTACAGGAGAACTGAATTTATTCAGACTTATAAAGGTGTTTTTTGTTTTAAACCACGTCCTCAGACATAGGGGCAGGATCATGTAATGGATAAATATTCCTGAGTGATACTAAATCAACAAAGATGCTTCCTTTTTTTGAATTCTATTGTCTCTGCTTGTTATTTCACCAAGTAAATGTCAGCAGCAGAATTTCATCATGTTGCTTGTGTTCTAACTGTGAGATTGTAGAAAATTATTCTGCTTGAGAATGGGAATGTTGACATCTGTAAATATTCCACTGGTAATACCTCTTTCTCCCCACAATTTTAAACACAACTAGCATCTCTCTCTCTCAATGGAATATGTGCTCTGCAATTAATGCTGGCCTGGGCTAAGATCCCATCATGATGTGTCCAGACTCGAGAGCCTTATGTTTTTGGGTCCTCAAAGGAAACAAAGTTACAAGTAGCTAAATTCTGGTCATCCCCCAAGTTAGCCAACAATGCTGGTGCCATGAAACTGAGTGGCTTTCACACAACTTCTTGGAAACCAATGCAAACTATGAGGAACCCTGCAATGACTTTAAGAAGTTATGTGAAGACATGTGCTAAACTCCCGTTAGTTCACCTGTCTGCAATATTTTTGGTTCACTAAGCAAAATGTACTCACAGCAAAATGTACTCATTGCTCACAGGTAGTTTCCACGGAAACAATAGTCTTTTCCGAAGAAAGACTGTCTCTGGAGCCATTTATCATGGAATGAGCTATCATCTGGGTTGGATGCAATGGACGTACTTTATCCTTTAGAGTTGACTCCCTCATTCCTGAACTCAGCATGATCAGTCTCTCTCCTACATGAAAACATTTCATGGAACAGTCATCATTCAGGAGATCATTTATCACGCATTCTCTGCTTTTATTGCCAACAGGAATGAGAGCTATTTATTTTGTTTCTCCGCACAGTATCCATAAATACATAGATAAATATGTTTCCATGGATTTGTTTTTCTCTACTTTGCTGGCATCCAGTCTGACACCCATCTTTGCATTTTATTGGCCTCAACCAAGTAAATAATAAATTGCTAATCTTTCAGATATTTGGTAAAAACTGTGTAAAACTGGAAGTACTTACATGAGCTGTGTTAGAGATGTGTGACATTGAACGAGAGATGGAGATACTTAGGGAGCTATCCAGCATAAAGTTTAAGAAGCAAATTAACTGAACATAAAACAATAACCTTGCTGGATCAGACCAAATCTGCCCTGTTAATGCACTAGAAACTTACCTCGCAATTTACACACGTCCAGTACAAAAGAATCTAATACGACTTTAAATTTCTGTTCCCACCTCGCTGCCTTTCTCCGCTGCATTTGAAAAGCCCAGACCGGCACGCTCCCACGCATGCCCAGTCGGCGCTCCAAGCAAGGACAGCAATTGGTCCAGCGTTAGTAAGGGAGGCGGGGTGTGTGCAGGGGTTGGCTGGCAGCAGGAAGTGGGCTGGCAGCAGGAAGTGGATCGAACACGCATTGCATGTTCCCACTTTCAGGCACCGGGTGTGGAGGACGTGTTATTTTTTTAATTCGCCGTATAAGCGGATGCGCTTAATGCGGCGAAATTGCACTCTGGAGACTTCCTCGGAATCCTTTGGGTAAGTTGAAATGGGAACATGCAAGGAAAGCCCGCAGAATTCAGAGCCGCAAACGCGCAGTGCGGACATGGCCCTAGTCCAACATCCTGATTCCAGTGGTGGTCAGCCTAGTCTTTCTGGGGATCTTAAAAGAATGGCATGAAAACAACAGCCTTCCCTATTTATTATCAACCTCTGGTAGACAACTGGCATAGAATGTTGATCATGTCTTGTCTGCTTGTCCAGGAATGCTGAATTCCTTCACCTTGCAAACTCTCAACTAGCAGAAGTGGCTTAAATTAAAGCTCCCTGCCCCTTTCTATCAGGTGGTCATTACCATCATAGTTTCCAGCACATATATGAGGCAGCTAGGCACCAGCAGCTGTTTGTTCAGAAGACTTCTGTCATAGGAGCACTCAAGGCAGCTTACAATTAACCAATGAAAACAGTACAAATGACAGAGAGACTCCAATACATGCCAAGAAATGTAGTTTACTAGTGCTCACGCTAAGCTATAGAGCAATAATTGTATATATGTGTGTATTACAGAATCAATAATCAGAAAATATAGTTTCTCTTTCTTGCTTGGGCAGAAGATCTAGTTTGAATGGGTTATTTTTGCCCATTCATGAACGTTCCTCCCAAATCCAAATCTGTCCAAGCATTTCAATAGATATTTGCGCTCTACCTTGTCAAAAGCCTTTCCAGCGTCTAAGAAGAGAAAAGCTGTTTTGCTAATTATGTTCTTAACTTGGTGGTACATCACTACCACTGTTTAGTTGAAAGAATTCTGGAGTTGAGCATTGATTTTTAATTTCATAGCTGTTCAGCAGATTATTGTCTAAACACCACGAATAGGAATATTTTTTTCTTCTTGAGAAGAATTCTAAGCTAATAGGGGCATGACTGGCATAAATGTTTCCATCTATGTTTGTTTTAATCACCAATTTTGCCATTAGGGTTTATACCAATAATATATCTATTCATGAATATGACTTGTGAGATGCCGTATAATGAGTATAATCTCTCTCCAAAGTTGCAAAGTCTCCATACATCTACTAAATGTCCTAAACGCTTAAATGTCCTAAATGCTTTGCTAGATATATAGGGCAAAGTAGAAGTATTTGATTTCCTAATTTATATGTCTTTCTCATTATTCATGACACAATTAAAATAACATGCAAGAATAATGGCTCTTACAGCAAAATTTGTAAGGCTTCCTGCAGAGGTTTTTTTTTAAGTCCTTTGATTGCAGTTTGGAACATATATATATATAAGAGTACGTTGTTATTGATAAACATAATCCATTAATAAGAAACATCTTGCCTAGTGCACTTTCAATGCACTTTGCAGCTGGCAAAATCCACTTGCAAATAGTCATTAAAAGTGCCTTGAAAGTGGATTGAAAGTGCATTATTTAAGATGTGTGAAAGTGCCCAAAGTGTTTGTTACTTCTACATTGGAGTTCTTAATGTAAACAGCTTCCCCCCACTTTTTTTTAATATTAGCTGCTCCATACAATTTTCCTAATTTTGGTTGTTCTAAAAATGCAGTTAGGGAAACCTGAATATGTGTTTCTTGCAGAAAGATATCTGTTCTTTCTTTATAAATTTGTGCAAAAAAATTTCTTCTCTTATGCAGCTCACTTAAGCCATTTACACTGACACAGATTAACTTTAATTGAGGCATTCCTGGCTGGTAAGCTGGGGATTGATTTGCTCCAGTCCAATTTGAATAAACACAAGGCTGGATTGGCTGCGAATCAAAAGCTGCCATCCAGTGGGAAGGCTGGAGGGAGAAGCTTTTATTGCTGTTTCTCCCTTGTGAGGTAGCCTTTGCCACCTGGCTACAGCTCTACAGTGAGAGGGTGTAGGATGGGTAGATAATGTGAAGAGTTCCGTGCTATTTGGTGTGTCTGAGTTAATGTGGGATCCAGCCAAGGAGAAGCGGTAGCGACACTAATCTGATTCTTGCATTAATCAGGTCCTAGAAACATGATGCTGTTAGGTAAAATGTTTCTTTTCATAGTTTCAATCCGAGATTAATTTTTTTAATTATTAATTAATTAACTTGAAAAATGACAGTTGTTCAGGGTATCTGTAATATGCAAAATGTGTTGCCAGCTGAAGGGTACGGACACTCAAAATCCATTTTCTGGGTGTAATTTGTGTAGGTCTTTTAAACGAGCTGCTATTTTCTGCCCTGCTTCGACACAGAGACAATAAAACGAGCCTGCCATGAAAATTAAGAGCTGGCCTCAAGACTTGAACGAAGCAAAACAGTGCAACACAAAAGGCAGTCATCAATCGACAGGAAACAACCACTTGGCACTAATGGCTCGTTTGCTTAAGACATATTTCAATGGTGGCTGCCTTCTGCAGAGAAGAGGGCAAGGGAAATGATGTCTGCCAGAGGGTACCATTAGAACAGGCCAACAATGAATTGGTCTGCAGCGGAGGATCCTCTCAAAGTATGCCTTGTAAAGCAGACAGACCTGCAGGAAAAAGTAAAGCCCTTTGGAAAGGCAAAGCACATAACTTGGCTGTTCTACCTGCCTGCAGAAGGACTCATTAGCTGATCTGATAAGGTCTGTAAATATTGTTCATGGAAAGGGAATGGCTAGTTCCAATCTGTAGCTACTGACTGGTGCCGGAAGGCATTCTGCAAACTGAAAGGTACAGGTAGGAGAGTTGTTTACAGCCATTCCTGAGGATTGGGCTGAAAGTGTAGTGGAGTCGGCATGACCCCGCCACCAGAGTAAGTGCCCTCTTATCACGGAAGAAGAGGCACTTACACTGGCGGCCGGGGCAGTTCTGGCGGCGCTTGCGTGTCACGGAGCTGCATGGTGATCCTCTAATGCTGCAGCCTCTCCAGGACCTAAATCCTGGAAATGTGGCATTTTACCTATTAATTTCTCTCTCTCTCATAATACTAGAACGCGGGGTCATCTGCTGAAGCTGGAGGGTGAGAGATTCAAAACTGACAAAAGGAAGTATTTTTTCACACAACGCATAGTTAAATTGTGGAACTCCCTGCCCCCAAATGTGGTGATGGCTGCCAACTTGGAAGGCTTTAAGAGGGGAGTGGACATGTTCATGGAGGATAGGGCTATCCATGGTCAAAGTCAATACTAGTCCTGATGCATACCTATTATCTCCAGGATCAGAGGAGCATGCCTATTATATTAGGTGCTGTGGAACACAGGCAGGATGGTGCTGCTGCAGTCGTCTTGTTTGTGGGCTTCCTAGAGGCACCTGGTTGGCCACTGTGTGAACAGACTGCTTGACTTGATGGGCCTTGGTCTGATCCAGCATGGCTTTTCTTATGTTCACAGCGTGTGTGTGGGGGGGGCATTCTCAAGGCGTTCTTAGGGGCGGAGCTGACTGTAGTCAGCTTCCTAAGCCCCTCCAGCCCAGGAACGCCCCCTCCAGCAACAGCTTTGCTGCGCCAGGTTTTTCTTGGCGCAGCATCGCTGTTTCCAGTGGGGCTTTCCCCACCATTTTTGATTTTTGTTTTTTAAAGAGGTTTTTAAGCCTTGCAGCAGCCAGGAAACCTCTTTGGAGACCCTGTAGCGGTGCCTCAACCATGCCATCCCCTGTCGCTGCAAGGCTCAGGAATGAGTTGTTAGTGTAGCTTTGTTTGGACTTTAGCTGGGGAGTTGCATATTTCAATGCTCCCCCCCCCAATATACACATATAAAACAGAACATCATTACAAAATGAATGTTTCAAGGAGAAGACAAAACATCTATTCTTCCCAAATGCTAGTTTTCTATGTCCAGAGGTTTTTTGTTTTTGTTTTATATAAGTGATTATATAAGTGATTATTACATTATGTTACCTCAGAGTTATTTACCACACCCTCAGAGTCAAAATGTGCAGTCAGTGGGACACATTTGGAACACCTCTTGGTGTGGTAAATAATTCTGAGGTAATATAACATAATAATCCCATCTAAAAAGCCAAGTAAACTTATGCTACTGGGATGAACACCTTCTTATGGGTCATACACTTCTTCTTCTAAAAGCAATCTGACAGGCAGAAAATAAGCTTCCTGCCCACCTAGGAAGTGAGGGTGTATGGCTCAGCAATAAACAACACACTTTGTATGCAAAGTTCCCATTTCAAACGCCTGACTCTCGCAGCAGTTGTTGGGACAATCTTTTCTTTGCCAGAGTGCTTGGAGAGCTCCTGTCAGCCTGAGTACACAACGTGGAGCTAGATGGACCACTGGTTTAATTTTGTCTAAGGCTGCTTCCATATTCAGTTAACGTGGTGAAGAAGTACCCGTTTCTACAGCCCTTTTGCAAGGCATAGTATTATTATGATGGTTCAGTTCGTATTTTTAAAATTGCATGTCGAAAGAAACATGTCACCCTCAAACATTTGCCTTTAAAAATCATGTTATTTATTGCTAAGAAGCCTCAGTGTTTTGTTGTCTGTGATTTTGTAGCCTATAAGTAGTTCCTTAAGAGCCTATGATCAGCTTGTCCCTATCTCTCCTATTCTTACCATGTGCTACTATGGAAGAAAAACAAGCAAGCACAGCTTGGCCAATTACTAGGTTAGGGCAGATTTGGTTCCCAAGGAATCCCCATGATTTGCTGAACCGAACGCCATCTTATGTAACAACTGTTTCCACTATTCTTTGTTTTTATGGATAATGGAGTGCAGGTAACAGGTTCATGTTTAATCAGTGGGAAAAATGATAGAACAAATTCAGTTTCACACACCACATGCAAACAATGTTACATGCAAGACCTGCATTTGCAATATTCACTGTCCTTCAGCCGCCCAGAAGCATTGGAAGTCCCCCTCCTGTTCTCTCCTAGCTTGAAAAACTCCGAGCTACAGTTTCATTTACAAATTTCAGAGTTGCTGGAACTCATCATACGTAGAACTGATAGGAGCTGCCTAAATTACACTACAATAAAACAGAAGGTTTGTGATTCAATCCTTTTGTACGTAGCAAAATAAGCCTCCAGGAAATGTTGACCCTCCTGCTCAATTTCTGTGTCTGCACTCAATAATCCCATTGGCACAGAATGTGAGAATGATGTGTTTCATTTCTGAAAACTGTCAGGTATGCAATCCAAGGCCTGTTTGTTTAAAACAGCTGATTTATTTCCGGTGAGTTGGCGCTGATTGCTTTCCCATGACAAATGTGCTACAGCTAACGTCTTTCTACCATGGAAATGCCATTTGTAATGATAGCAGTCAATCTTGTCCTTTACTAGTGTTGTTTTAGTTTTTATTCTGTGCTCCCTGCAAGTGGCTGTATCTATACCACCTGATTCTTTCAGGTCTTCATAGCTGTGCCATCTTTGTGTGACATCTGCCATCAAAATTTACAGATGCTCCTTCATCAATGTCTAGGTCAAGAAAACCACTCTGGAGTACAGAGGGAACATTGAGCAAGGTTCCAGATCTTGCTCAAAATTACATTCAAGGTTAATCTGTGAAATGCAATCTGTATTTGTAACTATTGTTTGTGATTTATTTCAGACTTTTACAATGCTTCCCTGCAATTTAGTGGGGACAAGAACTCCTTTTATGCTGAACTGGTTTGGTATTCAGTGCAGAAGGCTGTAGAGATTTCTGTGACATGGAAGAAAGAGGACATGCCCAGGAAAGAGTAATGGATTCTGCAGTGGTTGCTACTTATCCTGGTACTCTGTCTCTATGAAGGACCATTCAAAGCTCTTGCCTTTTTCCTGAAGAAAATTGGAGAGTGCCAAAGTGGAAGAGGGGCTAGAGAGATGGAAACTGAAGTTGGTGACAGAGGAATTTGTGACAGAGGAAGCTATCAGAAGCACCACTAAGGCCAGAAACAAACAGTCAACATGATGTGTGGGTGGGGGGGGGGGTGTTGGTTTGTTGGGCTACTGAGGGAGAAAACAACAAGATCTCCATCTCCTTTCTATGCCTTCCCTTTAAATGTAAGAGTCACTTTCTTCCTTTCCCATCCAAACACTCTGCCCTTTTGTGCCCTCATTCTACTCTGCACTAGAATTTTCTAGAAATAGAATTCAGTGGCCCCACATGTATTTGGTTGAAGATACTGAGCCTGAAGTCCTAATGTTGCAAGTGGGATGAGCTAAGGAACGAAAAAAGATTTCTATAATTCAAGAAAGCTTCTGGTATGTGAGTAACTGGTGAATTGCTGTTTTCACCTTCCTCAAGGGACCTTTCAGTGACACAATCATTAGGAAAATCAGCCTGTGTTGATCCTTCTTCTGCACTAATTTGAAGCAAACTTCGTTCTTGTACATAAGTATTTCTACAGAGCTGGATAATTCCATGTATTTTCTGCCCATGATCAGGGCAATCCTGAGTCAACTTCACAAGACAGGTCAGCATTTCTCCCCATATATTACGCAAACACTGGAAGCCTGTCACCTGTGCACCAAGGAGGTGCACAGCAGCCACAATCTCCACATCAAGAGCAATTCATGTGGCGCTTTGGTACCTATGAACTGACCACTAGAGTTGTCAGGGTCTATGCATACCATGGCTGTAGGCACATAGTAAATAGCTCGTTGACCCTATTCACACAATGTGGCAACCATGAATACTGGGAAATTCACGGGGTAGTGCATACTCCCCTTGCACATGGTTGGTAGGCTTCTGGGATATGTAATTATAATACCTGAAAGGGACTGTAGTGGCTTGCTTAAAGGCTCCTTATGCATTCCTTATGCAGAAGCAACATTGGAACTAGCTCACAGAACGTGCAGTGCAATCCTATGCAGAGTTCTATTCCAGTATAAGCACACTGATTTCAGTGAATTTAGGATGAAGTAACTCTGCACAGGACTGAAACCCAGAGTGTTGAGACCTAGGTTTAAATCCCCACTCTACCATGGAAGCTACCTTAGGGTTGCCAACTTGCCAATGCCAACCTCCAGGTAGCAGCTGAAGATCTCCTGCTATTGCAACTGATCTCCTGCTGAGAGAGATCAATTCACCTGGAGAAAATGGCGGCTTTGGCAATTGGGCTCTATGGCATTGAAGTCCCTCCCCTCCCCAAACTCCGCCCTCCTCAGGCTCTGCCCCAAAAATCTCCAGGTATCTTCCACCCTGGCGCTGACAACCCTAAGCTAGCAGGATAACCTTGGGACAATTGCTTGCTCTCAATCTAACCTACCACACTGTTGTGAGGATAAAATGGAGGAAGGGGGAATGAAGTTGTAAGCTGCTTTAAGTCCCTGTTGGGGAGAAAAGCAGGGCGTAGCTATCTAAATAAATACATGTAACCATTGAAAGGAGCCAGCGTGGTGTCGGTGTTAAGAGTGGTGGTGGACTCTAATCTGGAGAACCGGGTTCGATTCCCCACTCCTCCACATGAAGCCAGCTGGGTGACCTTGGGCCAGTCACAGTTCTCTCAGAACTCTCTCAGCCAATGCAGATGCAGGCAGTATCAAACCACCTCTGAACATCTCTTGCCTTGGAAACCCTACAGGGTAGCTGTAAATCAGCTGTGACTTGATAGCACACATACAACCATTAAAACCAGACCCAGACTGGTCACCTGGAGGTGAATTCTTACTTGCCACTGGTAACTGACTTTTAAAAAAGGTAAAGGTCCCCTGTGCAAGCACCAGGTCATTCCTGACCCATGGGGTAACGTCACACCCCGACGTTTTCTAGGCAGACTTTGTTTGCGGGGTGGTTTGCCAGTGCATTCCCCAGTCATCTTCCCTTTACCCCCAGCAAGCTGGGTGCTCATTTTACCGACCTCGGAAGGATGGAAGGCTGAGTCAACCTTGAGCCGGCTACCTGAAACCAACTTCTGTCGGGATCGAACTCAGGTCATAAGCAGAGCTTGGACTACAGTACTGCAGCTTACCACTCTGCACCACGGGGCTCCTGCTGCCTTTTTACAAGCATGAAATTCTATCTAGCTGTTAAGGTTTATTGAGAACTGGCATACTACAAGTCAGGGCATGGATTCTTGCATCTAGCGGCAGACTATGAATATTCTGTTGTGCGCAAGGTTTATGCACATCCTCCCATCAGCCAGATGGGTGGTGCAGTTAACTTTGACAGCACTCTTGAAAGGCAAATTAAGGCTAGGACATCAGGTCTCATAAAGATTTTGACTGGCAAGGACAAGCTGCAAATAATGTTGCTTCTGAACTTGGCCACTTGCTGGAATATATTCATGATTAAAATAGGAGCAATTTGAATGTTCTTTGTCATTTGCTTTTGTAAGCTTGAAGGGGGATGTCATGTGAAAATGCATTGACATGCACAAGAGTCGGTCATTCCCACTGCAAAAGTTAGGCTTAAAAACACCCTTTCAATTGGCTTTTCTGAAAACTTGATATCTACTGCCCTCCTGTGGCTCTACAAGGACAACGAATTGGGCAGACAATAGCTTGCTGAAAGTTAGTGTTTGAATATTTGTACATAATGGTCCTTATATAATAATTTGGAAGTGGGTGGGTTGCAGTATATTAATTATATCCCCTAATAAAATCCATTGCATAGGTCCTTAAGAGTAATGGTTTTTGAAGAAGAAGAAAAGTTGGTTTTTATATGCTGACTCTCTACCATTTAAAGAAGAATCAAACCAGTTTACAATCACATTCCCTTCTCCCTACAACAGACACCCTGTGAGGAAGGTGGGGCTGAGAGTGTGTGACTAAACCAAGGTCACCCAGCTGGCTTCATGTGTAGGAGTAGGGGAACAAATCCAGTTCACCAGATTAGCCTCTGCCGCTAATGTGAAGGAATGGGGAGTGAAACCTAGTTCTCCAGATCAGTGTCCACCACACCAAACCACCACTCTTACCCACTATATCACACTGGCTCATAGTTTAAGAATTATTCCTTGGCAATAGAGAATGAAGCCAATTATATGACTGTTTTTAATGTCCCCCTTTTTGGAGCAAAGTGATTGTGTGATGCTAAGACAACTTAAGGTTTACCTGAGCTGTGTCTACATATACTTCGATATTTTACTGATTCACTGTCTGGATTTTCCTGCCCAGATGCCCTCTATCCATTTTAAATCAGGCTTCAGACCTGGTTGTGGAGCTAACACAACTTTCATAGCTGTAGTAGTTGGATTTTCAGATTGCTTCTTTCTTCAGCAGTATTGTTTTACTACCCTGATTGTGATAGACCTGGATAGCCAGATCTTGGAAACTAAGCAGGGTCAGCCGTGGTTAGTATTTGGATCATGGGAGATCACCAAGGAATTCCAGGGTCATTATGCAGAGGAAGGCAAAGGCAAACCACCTGTTAGTCTCTTGCTTTGAAAACCCTACAGTATTGCCATAAATCGGCTGTAACTTGATGGCATGTTACACACTGAGATGGCTTTACTGACTTCCACAATTAATTAGCAACTAAAATGAATACAATGACTCATCAAACATTTCCATTGCCTTCCTCTGCATAGCGACCCTGGAATTTCTTGGTGGACTCCCATCCAAATACTTAACAGGGTTGACCCTGATTAGCTTCTGAGATCTGATGAGAACGGGCTAGCCTGGACCTGTAAGAAGACACATCCATTATAAAAATGAAGATAGGGAAAAGTATGGTCAAAATTCAGAAATGATTTGGCAAAAGGAGACTCCTCTACTCAGGCTTTTGCCTCGGGGTCTCTGCTTATAGTAATTTCAGATGGTGACAGACTTGGTCTTTGGTGCATTTTGTCTTTACAAATATGCTTGATAAAATGTTACTGTGGGAAGTTAAATACTGTGCCGTGGCATGCATTAACCTGTCCCCCCTCCCCCAAAGGCATATTGTCACAGGGCAAAGAGATTTTGGTCAAGAAAACTTCATAAAGGTTAAAAGCTCTTGCTGTCCAGCTATACATTCTACACAGTTGCACTGAAAGACAATGTTGGGACAGCAATAATTGATCTAGGGCTGTCGTCCCAAACCGAAAAACCATCGAATTTCCCTCGATTCGGCGGTTTCCGGTTCGGGACGAACCGAATTCCAAAAAAGGCGGGAAACGGGGCAGCCAAATTCCCCGACTTCAGGGTGTTCGGCAAATAAATTCGGCAAATTTGGGGTTCGGCGCAGTAGCATAACTGTCAGGCTCCCCCCCCCCCACGCGCGCCTTCACGGGGTTTCCCTGAAGGCGCGCGGGGGAGGAACAGATCTGCGCCTAACAGCTGGGAGCTGCAGATCTGTTTAAAGGCCCCCGCGTGTGCCTTCAGGGAA
Source organism: Euleptes europaea (assembly GCF_029931775.1). NCBI lineage: Eukaryota > Metazoa > Chordata > Lepidosauria > Squamata > Sphaerodactylidae > Euleptes > Euleptes europaea. The sequence goes on along the minus strand of NC_079320.1, from coordinate 28,497,229 downwards.
GCCCCGTGAAGGCACGGGGGGGGGGACAGGTCTGCACCTAACAGGTGTTAGGCGCAGATCTGTTTAAAGGGCCCCCTCACGCGCCTTCATGGAAGCCCCGTGAAGGCGCACGGGGGAGGGCCGAATTTTCCCCTGAACGCCGGATCTCGCGCCGAATTTCGCGGATCCGAAGCAGGGGAGTCCGGACTTCGGCACGTCCCGAATTTAAAAGGGCCAAATTTTGCAGAAGCCGAACTGTACTGAATTTTTTCCCCAACAGCCCTACATTGATCTCCTGTGTAATGTGTAGTATAACCCTCTGTGGAACATTACCACAATGTGCAGCAGCCATTCCTATTGAAAGCAAGATTCAAGTCCAGTAGCACCTTAAAGAACATTTCCAGGGTATAAGCTTTCAAGAATCAAAGCTCCTTCCATTGGTCTTTATGGTCCTACCGGAATTGAATCTTGCTTTTCTACTGCAGACCAATGTGGCTACCCACCTGAAATTACTGTAAGCAGAGACCCTGAGGCACAAGTCTGAATAGAAGAGTTTCCTTTTGCCAAATAATTTCTGAATTTTGATCATACTTTCTCCTGTCTTCACTTTAATGAATGCATCTTCTTACAGGTACCTGGATGGCCCAGGCTAGTCCAATCTCACCAGATCTTGGATGCTAAGTAGGGTCACTCCCGGTAAGTATTTGGATGGGATGCCACCAAGGAATTCCAGGGTCGCTATGCAGAAGAAGGCAATGGCAAACCACCTCTTAATGTATCTTGCCTTGAAAACTCTACAAGGTTAACATAAGAGACTAGTAATGGCAAACCACCTCTGAACGATTCTTGCCATGAAAACCCTACGGGGTTGCCATAAGTCAGCTGTGACTTGAAGGCACTTCACACATGCAAAAATTGTTGCAGAGCCTTTACATTTTAATTACTTTAATTACTTTTCCAATTTTGCTTATAGAACACATGTGTAAAGAGGAACAGATTAATAAAAACAACAGACTTAGACAGGAGCTCTACTATTTTTCTGTTCTCCTTTGTGGTTCCTTCCCAGTCTTCTTTCTTGTGCATTCCGCTGTGATCTATTGGAGCAGCTGTTTCCATGGACTCATCCACAGTGACTCATCTTTGCCCAAGGGGTTGTAACTAATTTACAGCCCAGCCAGCTTTGGGGGAACTGGTGTTTTTTTTCCCCCCAGACCTACCGCTCCTTTCCCATTATCAACATTAGCATTAGATTTTATCTACTGCTTTATTACTTTTTCTCCTGAATCAATTACAATAATGTGTCTATTTATAAAGGTATAGCTCTTGAATCTGAAAGTTTTTCCTGTTTCCTTAATCATACTTTCCAAGTAACAAATGCCTAATATACACCCAGTATGTTTTATATGGGTGGGGGGAGCATGCTGTAACTTATGAAGTGTTGTGCAAATGTTTATTTGCCTGCAGGAAGGTGACTTATACCATATATCAACTGGTACCCAACCAATATGGAATTATTTTCAAAACTCACAGTAATGTATTTATTATTTTGACAATAATCTTTAAGGAAATGTACATGTGAATAATACCTTATATTCTTCTTCTTTAAATTGGATAGTTTAGACCAGGGGGGTTACCGCACTTGTATTCCCAGCGATGTATTAAGAGTTTGAAAACGTTATAAAAAAATACTGTTCACACTTTCTATGTATTCCCAGCGATGTATTAAGAGTTTGAAAACGTTATAAAAAATACCTTTTGCACTTAGTTTGGCTCCTTTAGCTGTGAAGACGTCTTCCAACCATTTATAAGCCGTGGTATCCAAAAACCTTTTTAAAGCAATGTTTTTTATAACATTTTCAAACTCTTAATACATCGCTGGGAATACAAAGTGTGGTAACCCCCTAATTCTCATAAGTGCCATTGTCATTATCTTTAGTAGGTAAATTAGACAAAATTCTTTCCTTATCTTTCACACATTAGTACCTGACTCTCCCCTCAATTATTATTCAGCTTAGATAGTTGGGACGGTGACTCATAAGCATACAAAGCTACTTGATACTGAGCTAACCTACTATTATCCACTGTGATTGGCAGTAGCTTTGCAAAGTCTCTGAAATGGGTGCCGTCTAACCCTGAGACCTTTGTAACCAGAGATGCCCGCAACTGACTCTAGGATGCTGTGCAATCAAAGCTACTGAGCTATGGCCCATATTTTTTAATTCAAGGGTTGGCCAGAGGCTTCTGGCTTCAAGTCTGCAGGCATTGGGAACTGGAACTAGGCATCCAGATAATGTCAAGGGCAACAAATGACTATAAAGTACAGTACTCATTGAGTTATTGGGGCTGGACAGCCTATCCCCTTATAATTTCTTAGATATGCTGGAAACTAGGGGACAAGCATGCCTGGACAAAGCCCATGAAGTTCAGCCTGCAGAAATCTGTTTCTAGGCGGACTGCTCTTGTTGTTATTTGGAAGACTGTCTACTGTTCATGATGCAGGTATTAGAAAGTTACAACATTTAATCCATCTAGTTGGTATTTACCATCAGCCATTTGAAAGTTATATAACCAAGTGTCATGCTTTAACATTTTAATGCTTTATATTACTCCTCCGTATTCCGTACATTACTGATATTGTGTTCATATGACCTTGGGGAAAACGGGTTGTGTTCAAAGCAAGAATAGCACAATGTTGCCACATTTTTCATGGGGCAGCCTGATTTCATTGGGAAAAAGCTAGACAGCCATTCTAAGGTGGCATGAAGTAGAAATATGGAAATTGTGGCACTGGGTTGAAATGTAGAACAATGCTTTCTCAGATCACATTTACTTCCTGGGTGGATCCTGGGCCCTGTTTACAATTTCAACCATGCCAATTAGTGTGTCCCCAACAAGGTGCAGCTGAATTAAGCCAAGCGATATAGAAATCATTTAGACACAAACAGCTTCCCATATGGCCGAGTGTCCATGTGATTCTGTCTTCAAGGGTTCCTTTGCTCTTCATCTCACTTGTGAATCAAGCCTCAATCATGGACAAGTAAGAACCTGTATATGGGCAGAGGCAATAGCCTCAAGCACCATAGTATATCTCTTGTAAACTATGTATGTGTAGGGAAGAATGTCTTCAATGGTCATGCAAGTTGACGTTACCATCTTTATAAAAGGATGTATAAATAACTGAGGAATGAATAAAGGAAGCATAGGACATATCCCTCAAGTTTAGATATTATGGCACTGTAGCTGATCCCAAGAAAAGGCTTACACTGACCTTCAATATCCATTTCTTATTGAACTGTACACAAAAAATACTGCCTATCATTTCTCATGCTTTAAAGTAATTTGATTCTTAGGTATGCAGAATAATGAACATTAATGTAGGTTGTGATTACTTAATTACAGCATTGCTGGGATCACTGTTCTGAAGCTAGGGGAATCAAATAAATGTTCTATGTCAAACTGGTATTAAAAAAAGAACATACCATGAGTGCTACATTTAACACTTGTACATTTTATTTAATTAAATCAGCCATTGTACACATTATAGCTATGTATTGTTAGTGTTCTTGGTTTGTTTGTTTGTTTATTTTTAATCTTTTAACTAATACATGCCCTCATAGATATATTCAATTAGTGTTATCACCATGGGAACAAGATGCTGATTCATCAACTTAAAATCACTTCTTCTCACAGTATTCAAGTTCTCCGATAACACGGCAAAAAAAGAATCAAAACTGAAAAAGGAGAATAGCCATTATGCTGTTACACAGAACATCATCTGCACTGCAAATAACACAACAGAAATGCTTTTCTTTTAGAGCCCAGTTCTTGAAGGTCAACCAGTGATGTTCTTGACAATGAAAAATGAGCTCTTGTGTGTCCTGAAACGAGTCTCCTTCCCTTTTGGCAGTCACAAGGGCTTGCTTCCTGCTTGCCAGCCAAAAAGAAGAAGAAGAAATTAGCATGGCACTTTGGGTAGCTTTCTTAGCAGGAAATCAAACCTCCAGCAACCTTTCTTTTCTGTTGGCATAGGTTATTTTAATGAGGAGGTGCCATTTATGTTCAGTATTCTAAGCACTGAGTGGGTTATATTTTTGCAAGAAGGAAAGACTGGCTAGGTTTTGAAAAACTCATCTTTGTTGAATATACTTTGCCTTTATCAAATAACTGACTCAAAATGTATATTGTTTTTATATGTATATATATATAATATATATAATTACATATATAATGTTAAAATGCTACAGAGCTTCAGACCACTATCAGAATTAGGAACAGACCACAGAATTATTCCAGAGTCGCAGATACCCTTCTTGGAAAATCAAAGCGTAGACATTTACATGATGATTCTCGAAAGTTACTTTAGAAACATAAATAAAAATCGCAACAAATGTCAAATGCCCAATGGATTCATATCCTTCAGTGGAAAAAAACCCACCTCAAACCTCTCAAATGGAAGGATAAAATCTGCTTGCTCAGTGCTAAGAGGGATGAGAAGCTGTTGACATGATTACAAGAGGGTTGTGTTTCTATTTTTCAACGCCACATGCATGTACCAGGTAGGAGGCAATCTTGAAAGAATGTGGTAAATTTAGAGTAACCTTTCTCAACGAGTGGGTGAGGGTTTTGTTCCCCTTCTTAAGTTATCTACAGTGCAGTGGCCAGCAGAAAGCACCACCAGTAAGACAGAGTGGTTTGCTAAAGCAGTGGTGAAGAAAGGAAACTACAGCCGTTAGAACTGTTTAATACACCCTGCCTCATAAATCCCAATCTAAAATATTTGAATACAGTATGCAAATGTGCCACAGATACAGCTGCTAGCAAGTTATATCTAACTGGGTATCTATTTTTCTTCAGGAAATCTTTAGGTGGCTTTCCAGGAATCAGAAAGGGGGTGACGGCCGCAGTCCAGCCATCTTTAATGGAAACTGATGGAGTCTGAGGTTTCAGCCTGACTTTTAGAAACTATGGTAGATTGTTGTCGGGAGTCCTAGGGACACAGGAGGCCTGACAGCTTCCTTCTCAGTAGATTCCGTGTCCTATACTCGGTGGATTGTGTCAGCAATAATACATCAATTTCTCTTCAGCAGTTTCAACAGACCTTGCAGTCCACGCTGCTAAAAGTAGTCATGATAGGCAGTGTTTTCGTTCAGTCTCTCTAGTCCAAGCACTTTAGCTATTTACAGGGCAACGTGACTATCCCTTTTTTAAAAAATCATGTACATTGTCAGTTGAAGAGGCTTGTGGAAGAAGCTGTTTTTGTTTTTTTATGGATCTGGTGCAGAAGCAAAGGAACAGCAAAGATGGCAGGACGACAAGTTTCCAGTACAGCACAAAGTCGACGACTTTTAGGAGACAAACCATCCCTAACGAAGGATGCTATCTTTGGTCACAAATTAGCTTACATATATATATATTTTTTAAAAGAAACAAAAAGGGAAAAAAATCTATTCAACTATATTTGCCCCAAGTAGAAATGTCAGTGTCTCCTGATGATTACATTTTCATGACATCTATGATGAAAGAAGGAAGTGGACGGTGAATATCGAATGGATATGTGTGTTGGTCTGTGGGCGAGACTTAGCAGCATCTCATTTGGCCTCTTGCTTCCACTCTTCTTTGCAGAAATGTTTTAGCAGTTGCTGAAGGTCATGCTGAAGGTCATCCGGGGGGAGGGCTTCTGGAACATCCTCCAGCACTTCCACATGAATCCGTTTTCCAAACTGGTCCTTAACCACAGTCCTCTTCTGTGTACTGGCTTTACTCATTGTTGTCCTACAGAGGAAGGAAAGGGTTAGGGGGGAGGGGAATGAAAGTAGAATTTATGAAGGCAATTTTTTTTAAAAGGATTTAGAATTACAGCACGAGTTTTGAGTTACAGCAGAATCAATGCAAGGGATTGTATCAACTTTCATAGCAACCCAATAACATAATAAATGTGTTTTTGTAGGTTATCCGGGCTGTGTGACTGTGGTCACACAGCATAACCTACAAGAACTGATGAACTCTGACCGTGAAAGCCTTCGACAATACTTTAAATGTGTAACTATTTCAAAAACATTTAAAAATCATTCTGAATTCATCCATTTTGCTGGATTTTCAGTCGCGGCCTTAATTCCTATCTTTCACAGTCAGAGTTCACAAACTGATGATTAAAAATACAACTGAGAGGCTGTGGAACGCAGTTCCTTATGCCCCAATACATATTTTACTCTTTTTAAGATGTTGGCTTTGGTGCAACAGACTTGCAAGGAAGTTGTCAATTATGATAACGCCCCTGTACTACATTAAAATACCTCTTGAAAACGATGCAAGCCCTTCCAGCATGGTAAATCTTGAACCATTATTTGTGTGAAATATGTCTGCTTTTTCTCTTCTCAGTACCAATTAACTATCACCCATTAGGACATACGCTGTTCTCCCTGGGCATTATCAATAAAATGCTCCTCCCGCATAGCTTTCCAATATTTGCAAAAAGGGTTGGACAGGTGAGCGATGGATACTTCTAAGTGCCACCACCCTTTTCTTTGTTCCTTCAGTTGTGCCAGGAAAGAGCAATGGCAGCTTGGAAGAGCAGCTGCACTGCCTGCCCCCCTGTGTCCCCTTCTCTTGGCAGTAGCAGTGGTGGGAAGAGCACAATTGGACCCCCTTTGGTATAGTGACATTGTTCGGCCCTCTGCTATATAGCAAGGGGAAGTAAAAGAGCAACCACGCACTGCTTTCAATAAAGGAGGAAAGAAAGACCAATCCCACTACCGTTGCCACTGCCCACAGAAAGAAGGCAGGAAATGATGCTTACAACCTGCTGGTGTCCAGGATGGTTCAGAGCTTGGCAATGGTCACTCTTGGGAGCCCGGGCAGCTGCCTGACAATACTGATCCCTGACCCTGGGTATATTAAGTGTTCTGCCCAGGTTCACTTCTACACTTTCTTCTGTACCTGGTACATGAAGGTTGCCCTGAGATGCTTTGGAGTGAAGTCTATGACAGTGACCTTTCTGCCAACTCCCACAAAGCCTCACTGGAGCTAGGAGGTGCTTTTTCTCTCCACCTCAAAATCTCTGTGGTATTGCAGAGTGCAGCTGTGTGCAGTACTTGCACATCTCTGGATCAGGGCCACAGATCATACTGGCGAATGGATCAAAATCTGAAAACCTCTCTCTTAGTCTGGGTCTTAAATGTAGTTAAAAAGTTCATTTCCATTTTTTTATCAGCAAACTACTGCATGCAAGTTTTGTTCAAAGGTACCAATATATCTCCAGATGCCTAAGGATTAGAGGGCAAAATTATAGCGAGGAATTTTTTTTATTAGGGAGCAAGGCAATCAAAAAATATTCTGCGTGTCACAAAACCTGCTTCCTCTCACACCAGTCAACTCCAAGAATTAAAAATGGAAAATCAGTTGGACTTGTTTCCATAGTTTCACGGCCAAAATCAGATCTTAACAATTTGCTGGACGGAGTAGAATGCCTCTTCATTAACAATGAAGCAATCAGATGCCACAATAATGATTGGAAACAAATACGCGTATCCAGCAATACCTAGCCTTGGCATGTATTTGCAACTTGATTAGAAATAAAATATATGCATGCACACACACACACAACATGGTTTAGGGACATTTCCACACTGGTCTAATATGGAATCAGTTTTTGGCTACATAACAATTCCTGGAGAGGGAGTCCATACTCTGTATTTTTTTTCCAAATCATTGTTTTAAACTTGCTTTGTAAATATCACAGTGAAACCAAAGAAAGCAGAGTGTAAAATGAGGCTCTGCTATTAACTTTTTATTTTATGGGTGGTATACATTTCAATACGTGTAGCATGTAGTGAAGGGTAAGACCAAGTGAATGCCATTACCTACACTGACTTCTCCCTAAGTTTCTGTGAAACACAATATCCTAAGCAGCTTTCATCCTTTCTTTGTTTTGTCCTATGTTGGCTGTAGTCATACGTTAGGGAAAAATCTCAAGCTGGTATGAGTCTCAGGCACATGCGTGACCCTCCTTCCCCTTGTAGGGAACTAACATGTGAACCATGCTTATTTGATTGAGGTAACTCACTGACCAAATGCCATTATTTCCACAGACTGGAGAATATAAGGACTGAGGACTGCCTCTTTCAAATTTTGGTCTTAGTTATAGTGATATTTCTTCAGTATTGTTATAAAGAAAGGCCAGGTATAGCTGGCACATTGCTGCAGTTTGGAGAATACAGGAATTAATGACATAGAAACAAAATGAAGGGGACGTTTCTGATAATGGTTTCAAACAAAGGAATATCAGGAGGATCTTTCATTACTCTAAATTTGGAGAGACAATTTGGTATACTTTCTTCCTTTCTTAAAAACTACCATAGATACCACTTACTGATCTCAAAGTGCCTTCCAGTACAATCCTAAGCAGAGTCGCATCCACTGGAGTCAAACTCTGCCTAGGATTATAGTGTAAATGGACAGGCAAGAAGTAATGTTCCATACTGTTGCATTGTTCCACTGCATGTTTTCTGCTTAAGTCTTTCCTTTTCCTTACAGTGTTAATGGAAAAGTGAACTAGCAATAAAATAAAATATTTTGAATGAAGAGTATTCTCATGTTTCTGTGACATTTAAAATCTCTCATGTTTCTGTGACATTTAAAACCCATGGAGTTCTTTCTAGGATCTTCTAAAATGCTCTTATTGCATACTTCAGACTAAAATGGAACCACAGCTATTTCAAAATCACTTCTCTCCTTCCTTTAAACAAGCTGTGTTAGCATAGGTGGTTTAGTGGACTTGCAAGTAGTTCTGAATCCAGGTAAACATCATTTCACTTGTCATTATTGTTTCTGTTAGTTTGTTAATCTTTTGCACCGAACAGTCCATTTTCATGCCAACCCAAACCTTTTAATAACTGAGCCATCCTCTTTTGTGACCTCATTCTCTACTAATGGGGAAACTTCAATTTTCATTTTGTTACCTGTGTAAGTCAGGGCCTAAAGTAAAAACACAAAACAAACCGTAGCACGATAGACCAGGAACATGGCATAATTATTTCAAGCTGCTGAAATACCTAAAGAACCCCTGAACCAATAACAAAAATATACAACTGTCCCTGTTTTCAGGAGTATCCTGATATAATTAATGGCTAAGTACAGAATCTAGTTCCAGAAAGAGAAAAAAAAATAGCCATACTGAATCTTCTGACCTTGCTACAACTTCAAGAGAAGTGTTTTTCTTGGCAGAGTAATTCTGCTATTATGTTATAGCATTTTTAGTAGAGACAGATAAAACTCCCAGTTCTGCTCAGGAGCATATTCAGAGAAACTGATTTTTCTCCTTCAATGTTCTTACTCCAGAATTAGTCTCAGATTCCTGAGACTGGATTTTGCCGCTGACCATTCCAGAATCTGGACTTTTCTGGCAGCTCTGAAAGGCTTCAGAATAAATGTATGCATTTACTTACTTCTTTTAGAGACCACCTTTTTCATTGAGACCCAAGGCAGATTACACAGTGTAAAACAATTCAATCAAATAGGATGAAACATCCAATAAGCAATGCAGTGGGACTAAAATTACAAAAATTAGAAACAATGCAAAATTATATGTCATAAGCAAAGCACTAAGAGCAAGATAATGCAAACAATAAACAGTGGGATACACTATTATCCTTTTTCCTTATAAAAGCACCCTCCTGAGCCATTCTATTTTACTACAGTTTTAATCTCGTTATAAAAAGATATTCTGTTTTGCACAGTTTTCAGAATGACGGAAACATGGGAGCCTTTCTGGCCTCCTCATGCATTCCACAAGGAGAGAGCCACAACAGAGAATGCACATGCATGGACAACTATGGATCTTACACATTTGCAGGGTGGCCCTTTATAAAGCTTTGTTCGTGTCTACAGCCTGAATGAAAACTTATTTCACAGCCAGTATCATTGATTTGCCCTGAGTTGGATAGCCGATGCTAGTCTGGCCTCGGAAGCATAGCAGAATTGGCCTTGGGTAGCACTTGGATGGCGGACCACCAAGGAAGCCCGGGACTGCTACACTAAGGTAGGCAATGGCAAACCACCTTTGACAGTATTTTGCCTTGAAAACCCTAAGGGGTCGCCATAAGTCAGCTGCAAGTTGACGGCACTTTCTACCACCACCATCACCATTTATTCAGACCCATTTGACACACCTATTCGATCCATTCACAGAAGCTTTCCTGCATTCATGTCTGTTCCTGTAGCCCCTCCCAATACCCAGAAAAATCATTCCTGGGATTACAGGATGCAAGCTGGAGGACTAGAATGAGGAAGGACAAGGAGACGAAATCAACCTCTTTCCTCGGTTGGAAGAGAGAGGAGACATGATTTCACCCCCCTAGTCCTTCCTCACTCTGTCTCCCTCCAACTGGTGTGGTTATTCCTTTGTGCAGGTCCCACGATCCTGGGAATAATCAATCTGGGGTTCGACTGGGGCTGCAGGAACAGAGAGGAATGCTGGAAAAATGCCCAGTGTATGGTACTCAAACTGGAAAAGAACTAAAGCCTCCATTATATTCCCATTTTGGCACAAAGGGAATTATTCTTTTGAGTGAGAGAGGAAACCAGAGATGAATACTTGGGTGGGGGGGATGTCAGAAGACCCAATGGAAGAACTTCAGTGTCAGTGTTTAGTGGGTTTGCTTACTGGATATTGAGGTTGGTAGGCTGTGACAATGGAGAAGGTCTCAAGATAAAAATAAGAGCAGCAAAAGAGGGTAGGTGATAGAGGATTTTAAAACCTTTATCCAATGAATTTTTAAAATAATGTTAATTATTTCAGGTTTCATTTCAGTTGCTTCTGTAAACGCTTTTACATGAAAGAATACACGGTATTCTTCCTGTATATCAAAATTTCCATGTATATATTTTCAGAAAGACAAAAAAAAAAAAGAGTATTTTACCGCTTCAAAGTCATCTTTGGCTGAGGGAAGATCAGCAGCTAAGCTAGAGTCTCCGTGGTGCTTCTCCAGTCTTTCGCCGTGCACTAATGTGGTCTTCACAACTTTGCTGACTTTCCGGCCTTCCACTGGCTCAGACTGAAATTCTGAGGTGCTAGACAGAACACTCGGCTCAGAAAAAGTCACCTGATGAACAAAGGTTTCATAGAGACCTCTGACTGACTGGTCATAGTTTGAAATGAATAAGAAAAGGGAACTTTGCTACTTAGATGCATGGCTGGCAGTGCAATCCTAGACCGTGTTATACCAATCCCTTCTAAAATTATTGACTTCAATGGATGGCACTGTAATTATTCTAAACAAATGCAAAGTGTAAACTAAATGTTAACATGTGCTTCGTGGTGGCCCCATTTCTTTCTTCTTAAAAAGATTACCTCAAAAATTCACTTCAGGAAACTTTCCCCCAGTTGCTTCAGGAATTATTCAGTCCACTCTAGCTTGGTTCTACCTTTATGAAGCATACAACCACTAGACTCGAGTTCAGGAGCCCCTTAGAGACCCAACAAGATTTTGGGGGTATAAGCTTTCGAGAGTCGAAGTTCCATTTGCCAGATATCTGGTGACTGAGGAAGGGAGCTTTTGACACTTGGAAGCTCATATCCCCAAAATCTTGTTGAGTCTCTAAGGTATTATTGGACTCAAATCTCGCTGTTCTACTGCAGACCAACATGGTTACCCTCTGAAAGCATCAGGCATATGGCAAATTTGGTCCTGTGTATTTCCCCCCCTGCACTACCCATTCCTTTAATCCGAGTGTTGCATGCAACAGAAATAGCCTTAAGGTCTCAGTTAATTTGAGTATTTTGAATTGGGGAGGGAGCCAAGGCAACATGAGCTGGGCAACATGACGGCTGAGGGAGAGAATTAATCTCCTAGCAGTTGTCAGGACACAAAGGTGCTCCAAACCTGCATGTTCAACCTTTTTATAGTGTCCTGTCCCCATTGAAGTACCTATTATGCCTTCACAAATTTTCTCTGGCTTCAAGAGCCAGCCCAAAAATTTAGTGGCAAGACTCTTTTTTTTCAGCGTTCAGGATTTTGTATTTTAATGGCCAAATTATGTAATCATGGGCTAACACAAAACCTAATCCTAAACTCATCACAGTTTCTTGTAGTTTGATTAAAGCTATGACAAAAGTGGTGTAGAATATAAATATGGGGTAACTCTAATTACCATGAATACAAAAACCTAACCTGTAACCCTAACCTTAACTTCTCCCCAATTTCTCATAATTTCATTATTGCTTGGAAAGGGTGCATTTTATTTAATATTGGAGCCAGTACAGAAAGCAACTGGTGAACAAATGAATTGATCTACCACTGTTGAATGGTGTAAAGATAACATATAAACAAGCAATGGCAAGAATGTCATGTACATGCATTTTGTTGTCACACAACAAAATATATTCTGAGGTGAAATCAATAAGCTTCTACTAAGGATTGCTGAGAGACAAAATAAAATCATTCCTGAAAAAACTAGGTACCACAATGAAATTTCTAAGCACCATGATGACCTAACACCTGAGATTTGTTGAGCCTTGTCCTATGCTATTTGTGGATTTCCTCCCAGATGAGATATTCCAGATTCCCCAGGCACCTAGTATCTTCCTGTCATGTTTCTTAGGTACTTCTCACGCCCACAGCAGCAAAGTGGTTCCAGAGGAAGATGAGGAAAAGTCTATATGATTATTTCCATTCACAGGGTCCCCATCCACCCCTTTTCAAATCGCTTCCCCACTTCCCATATTCCACCATATATATTGACCTTTGTACTTAGACAATGTGTGAATCAGTTTATATGCACATGCAGACTTGCCATTGAAATAAATACTTCAATGGAGCTATGTGAATAATTCAAAACATGTAGTAATACAATTTTTATTTCTGGCAAATCCACTTATCAGAGAAAATTGGGAGGCAAAAATAAGCTGACCTCGGATTGCTCGCTGTCACTTTTCAGCACAACCCGTTTTATGACTTTGGAGTATCCATCTCCCTCTTCCACTGTCACAGGCTCCTGGGGTGCTCCTTGCATGACAACTTCCTCCTTTTCTGTGCCATCTGGTAAAACGAATCGCCTTATGATTTTTCTAGTGACCTAACAGGGTGACATTATTAAGAGTCATGTTGAATTTAAACTGGTAGCAAGTCATACTTACAGCTTCAAAACTGCAGCAAACTTTAATAAACACGAAACTTGCAAGTCAATTAAGGATCAGGTAGTTGAAACAAGTCCACCTTGGCATCAGATAGCTCTCTCAAAAAAACAGGGTAACTTGTTTCAGCTAACAGTAAGTCTGAAGGGCACTGGGGTGAGTCACCTCCCCCTCCCACCGGGGAGTGATGGCTTAGGCTCCAGGAATGGTCCAGGAGAAGGAGCTTCTAAGTCCACTTATTCCCACAGCTTCAGTCAAACTGAGCTGGATTGGCATGAAGAATGCCAATATTCCTAGTTCTAGTGGAGATGCCTTCCTTGTTACTATTTTAATCCAGCATACACAGAAGTAGGCAATGGAGAATTTTTCAGTAGCTCTCCAGTTGGTTTAACACTTCACTTGTGTAATGGACCAACAACGTAGATTTAGCATACAACTACAGAAGTGCTCTTTATAGTTTTGCCCTTCAAGACAGGCACATAATAAGGCTAGATGGTACCTTTTTCACTACAATATGACCATGTTCATCTGTATATTGCTCTTCTGTTACAGCTTCTGGTGGCATTTCGGGCATATCATCAGCCTGTTGGACAAAAAACAAAATCCATGACTGAAAGACATGGCTTTCAACAGTTAGTTCATTAAAGCAAGAATAAAATAGTAGGATTAGGAAGTACTGAAGCAGAGTTACACTCTGAAGAAGAATTACATTCAATTAAAAGTTCTGCAAATCAATCATGAAAAGCATGCAGGAAACCTGGAACAGATAGGCAAACAGGAAGATTTTGACCTGACAGGTAAGTGATATTGAAGCAGCAAATCAAAGGGTTTGTTCTCTCAATGGCCAACAGGACATTCTTCTTCAAAATGCACATTAGATAACAACCCAATTGCATTTCTCTCCTCCCTTTCTCCCCAATTCAAATTAGAAAAAGTTATCAAGGTTATTCAGTGACCATGCAGGAACATGCTAAATCTATCAATGCAATCCAAGCCAAGGGGTTGTTTCAAGAGCAGTCCTTTTGGGGAAAGGATGGGCTCCTAGAGATGTAACCAGGGCAAAATTGCCTCTGGCACGTGCAGTAAGTAGTTCAACACTCTTGTACCTGAATAATCACCCGGCGACGGACGACCCTGGTTGTTACCATCTCTTCCTCATCTGAGCTGGCCTCCAGCTCACCTAATTCCTCTGCTACCTCCTAGTGGAAGCATGGAAGCATTGCTCTTATCACACTGATGTTGCATGCGTGAATGAAACGTGCTTGGTCCCTTTTCTATTAGCATAATAGCAACCACATCAATACCCACAAGAGCAGTAGTTTTACCTGATACCAGACAAAGAATTATTGCTTGTTGTCATGAGATTCTGTTATTGACTTTGAATCTGTGAGGGCATCAAGGTCTACTGGAGCCTTATCCAATTTCCCTCACTGGTTAATGAATTTAAATAAATTAGTTGAAAAACACTCCCATAATCTATCGATTTCGCTTATCCCACGAATACCTGCTAAATTCTCATGCCAAGGTTACATTTTTGAGCCACTGAATGATTCCTAACAAGTATCATGTCTCCTCTGACCTTCCTTTACATGCTGAGAGAAATGTAATATGCATATTAGGCCGAGAAAAAATGGTATAAGGAGCTTTTTAGTACTGAGACACTATTGTTAACCTTGACTGAGAGCAGCTCCTCCATGACATTTGCAGATGTTTTTCCAAACCCAGAAGATCCCTCAGCTATAGATCTTGCTAGGAAATGGCAGCACAATCCTAAACAGAGTTGCACCTTTCTAAGCCTATTTTCTACAATGGACATAGACAGGTGTAACTCTGTTTAGGGGGGGCTAACCAGCTGTGGTGGAGGAGAGAGATAGAGAGGCTGCTGAGAGAGAGATCAATACACCAGCAGCAGTCACCAGGGAAGGGGTTCATAGATTGGGGTAATTTAAAACTGGGGGAGAAAATACCCCCTACCCCCAAGATTCTCTACACTTTGTTGTAACTGCTGGACCCAATCCAAATTCAACCTAGGAGAAATTACCAGTCACAAGTCTCATGGGATAAGGATATTTTGCTTCCTTCAGCATTGTCATTTCCTTCATAAATCTCACCTCATTCTCCGTCCTAACCTTAAAGCAGAGCTATAATCTGCTCCAATGACCTATTCTGTGAGAAAAACAAAACCAAAAACATGGAAGCTGAGGTAAACAAAGTTGGAAATAAATGCATTTCCCTTTTTGCTACAGAAATCTGTGTGTGTACATTAGATTCACAAGTGATAAATTCATTGTAAAACAAATATTTGGCCTTGTTTCCCATATGGCAGCATACTTTTTTCCCCTTCTCATTTCTACATTTGAAAAAGGATATTTTGAAGCCTTGGGCTTTGATGAATTTAATACCATGCCATTTTCTAAAGGTTCCCTTTGACAATGTCTTCTCCTCAAATCCATTTGGAAAATTTCACATTGGGTTCCTCCATTCTCACTTAGCAGAAAGCCACTTCCAAGTTATGTATCTCTATCTTTTCTTCTTTTGTGTTATCTCATGGGTGTTTTCATTCATTTTAATTTTATTTTTTATAAGGATAAATACTGTGTGTGTGTTAAATGACCTCCAAAATATCCTATCGTTAACAGCCTTGTTCAGGTCTTGCAAACTGTTGCTTTCTTTGTTGAGTCAATCTATCTCATGTTGGGTCTTCCTCTTTTCCTAATATTGCTACTCTTCGAAACTGTCACATACAAGAACCACTGGTGTTTATTATCCAGATATTATGAGCAAGGGGAGGGAAAGCAGAATGGTATAGCCCGATCTGGTCAGATCTCGGAAGCTAAGCAGAGTTGGTAGTTGGAAGAGAGAGCTCTAAGGAAGACTATGTAGAGGAAGGCCCTTGCTGGGGTCACCATAAGTCAGCTGAGATTTGACAGCAATTTACACACACACATTATGAACAAGATTGTTTCAAAAAATAGAAGAAGAAAAAGAAGAGTTGGTTTTTATATGCCGACTTTCTCTATCACTTAAGGAAGAATCAAACCGGCTTACAATCACCTTCCCTTCCCCACAACAGACACCCTGTGAGGTAGGTGGGGCTGAGAGAGCTCGAAGCGAGCTGTGACTAGCCCAATGCCACTTCTCCCAATAGTAACTATGTCAAGTTAATGGTGCATTCTTACCTTTTCCAGTAATTCTTCATATCTTTCTGAGTGTTCATCAGTTGATTCCACAATCACCAGGCTAGTTTTTCTAGGATATGGATCTTCCTGATGGAAGTGATGATCCTCCGGTTCCTGCACAATGGGGGAATCAGTCCTATCACTAGATGTAGGAGTATGAAGGTATGGCCTTTCATGTTCCTCAGACCCTGCAGTAGAGCATTCAGACTTTTCACTGGCAACGCTTGCTGCTCTTCCACCCATTGATGCTTGTGTCTGATCTTGGCCAGACGTTGTAACGCTGCAAATTAAAGATTTGAGAAAGTTAATTACTGCACGTTCCATACTTTCACCATGTCTATCTAGCAAAACACTCTGCTTGCTTTAAGAATACAGTCCGAGAGAGCAGTAAAATGGAGATACAATGCGCCACTCACAAGCATTATTTTAACTTTGCTTATATTTTCCATGGGAATATATTAGGATTTACTTTCACATACTTGTGCATAGCAGCAACCAAAAACATCATTTTAGAAGTCTAGAGCATTCAGCATGCCACAGTAGTTCCTTATTCAAATTTACTTCATTGAGATTCAATATTCTAAAAGTGCTTTTATACTACAAGATCACTCATGCAATCCAGACAAGACACACTTCTATTTTATGTGCTCGCTTTGGGTGTGTGTGTGTGCTGTGAGGATAGAGAGAGAGCTGTGTGTGCGACACCCACTCAGTGTGTTAGATAATTAGACCTAAATAGCACTAAATTACTCACTTTGTGAATGGCTTATGTACAAAAGCGCTTTGGACTCAGTTATTGACGCACCATGGGAACAATGACTGTTGGACTCGAGTAGTTATTTTGCAGTGCAAAAGTACCTCAATGATTCTCCAAAACATTAGGGCATGATTCAACAAAAGTGCCACTCCTCAGTTAAGTTGACCTATAAGTGTTAGGCTGTATATAATCACTTGGATCCCAGCTAAAATTTCTGCAGACAGAAACATTTTCCATCTGCAGGAGAAGATACTTCCTCATCTCACCCCACAGCTAAAATGCCCCCCTGAAATGCTGCTCTTGGGGGATGGCATTCCCTAAGAATGGCTGGGGGGAAATCAGAGGCCTTCCACAGAAGGGGGGAATCAGCAAAAATCCTTCCCCTGCACACATGGAACTTCTAGGTAAGACCCAAGCTATTGTTTTACAAAATTATTGTTAAGCTTAGCTGGAACCTAATTTTTTCCATGCAGTTTTGCTTTTCTTCTTCTTCTATTTTTAAAACTTGTAACCTAAAATTTCTTCTCAATTCTAATTCAAGTACCTATATGCAAAGATTATTTTCCCTTTCTTTTGAGCTTCAGAAATGACTTGGCTCACCCATTTTTCTGGACAAGGCTGAAATAATATCTAATCGTTTACCTTTTGCACATATGGCACAATCTATTTTATTTTACCTCTGATCACCTAAGCATGAAGGAAAAAACGCACTCTAAAAGCGGCAAGGTTTTAAACTAACCAGTAGATCCAATAAAATATACCATTTGGTCTACATATACATATATACACTTATGGGTGTCTTACAGAGAATGATAGGACATATTTTTGGGACTCTTACAAGTATTCCTGCGTAGCGGATGCATCTTCTGGCAGCTCATGAGGTTTCCCTGAGAATTTAGCTTCTATCCGACCTTTGTGTGCTTGTCGTAGGAGTTCTGTAATGGATATTTCTGCTTCAGCCCTGGGTGTGCCTTCATGCAAGGATGAATAGCTAACAGAAAGGTCTTCTTCAGACACAAGAGGAGGCTGATCAGAATGCTCACTATCTTTAGAAAGAGAGCACTCCTCTTCTTTTTTATCTTTTGTGCTATACAGATCTTCATGGAGTGCAGAAAACCCTGGTGGCAAAATAAAATCAATCATCATCTGATCTTTCCATGTAAATCAGTAAAGTCTACTCAGTTCAAATCTAGATCTAGGTAGAACAGCGGGGTGCAGAGGATTCATGTAGTGAGACACTGCATATAAATGTTTTCCCGCTTAGAGTACTCTCCAAGCAGTGGATTAAATGTTTTTGTTCCTAATCAATATTTTTACTTAATAACATTTATATCCTGCTTTTTTGCCAAACAAAATCAGTCAAGGTGATTAAGGTGGCTAATACTTAAGGCGGCTCACACTTCAAAGAAACAATGAAATAATAAAAACAAAAATATAAACCAAAGAGCCACAAAAACACAGCATCATGAAACATATGTTCAACAGTAAACATATGTCCAACAGCAAACAATTTAAAGACTTAAAGCAAACTTGGAACAGTAGTAAAAAACAACGACAATCTAGAATCCAGCAACATATACCACCTAAACTACCTAAATAAGCACCACCTAAATAAAAGTGTCTGAAATAGCAGGAAAATAGATAATGAAACAGTAAGGAAGAAAACAAACAAACAAACAGAAAGCCAGAAGCCATGGGCATGGTGGGCTTCAAGAGGGAGGGTGTTTCACTGGGGTCCTCTACCCAAAATGTTCTGTTGCATGCCTCAACCAGCCTAGTTTTCCTCACTGATTGCATTCTGAGCAGAGCACCGGATAAGCTCCAAGCAGACTGGAACGAGTGGAGGAGGTCCTTGAAGGACTAAGTACACTGTTCCCAACAGGTTCCAAGTTTTAAAGGTCAACACCAGCACTTTGAGGTGGCCATGGAAACAAGCAACCAGTACAATGGACAAGCCATACGAGTAATGTAGTAATTGCAGTAGGAACCAATCAGTATTCTTGCTGCTGGATTTTGGACATTTTCAAAGGCAGCCCAAAACCAACACCACTTCCATCTCAGCTGGAGTAAGTTTCAATTTATTAACCCACATGCATCCCCTCACCACCTCCAGACACTGATCAGGAGTTTCCATTACCTCTCTAGAATTAGATGGAAAGACAGAGTTGTGTGTTCTCTGCATATTAATGACAACCTACTCCAAAGCTCTAGATAACCAGCATAGTTTCACAAAAACTTTAAATGGTATGGCAGATAGGCTGAAAATCTGTGGAACTCCATAGGCCAGGGGGCAGAGCAACAGCCACTCAACATCACCTTCTGATATCAATCCAGTACAGCAGAGACAGCATACAACCATACACATATACACACACCATTCTATCCAGACAGAGCAGAAGGAAACCATGGTTGATGCGATCAAAAGCCAATGCAGAAGTCTAGATATGCTCCCTTAGTAAGCAGAAAGGCAAAGGTCAGTATAGCAACTAAGGCAGTTTCAGTCCCCAAACTAGGCTGAAACCAAATGGAAAGGGACCCAGATAATCTGAATTATCTCGGGATCTCTGAAATTGAGCTGACCACACCCATTTGAGCACCAAAACGGGAAAGTTGGATATGAGGCAAAAGTTGTTTAAGTCTATTTTGTCCAAAGACGGTTTCTTAAATAAAGGCCTTACTATTGTCTCCATTAAGATTTTGGGGACGGAAACCTTCTGCAATGCTGTATCCAGTTAATTCCCCTCTCATGGCAGATTTATTAAGCTAGGAATGGAAAGGGTGAAGAATGCAGGAGATGACAGTCATTATTCCAAAGACATTGGCCACATCCTCTTGTTGTACAAACTGAAAGGAACCCATATGTCCACTGAAAATCTCAGGAACACCCGGCAATGGAATGATAACTATGTAGTTTAATATTTTTTGTTTATGCTATAATTTACGTAGTATTCAGTTTTTATGCTTCTTGTGAAACTTACAGGTGGGATGGAATTTTTAAAAGGTAGATCTCATTCACACATGCATTTATACAACTTGATATTTCAGCCCTCCGTGACTAAGTGCTGAATGTTTGAACTGTCAGTACTGAAAACCATGGTGCAAGGTGGCGGCGAGCAGTCTTGTACAGGCTCTGCCTGTATAGGGGATTCTTTGACAGTTGTCTCACACATGACTTACTGAACCAATTATTGAATGATGGGGGCATGTATGTGTGAGCACATCCTTACCTTCACTGTGATCCAGTCCTATTGTCTGTTCAATTTCTGCATAGGTGCGACCGTGGTCCCGGGAAGTTTCCACGTTACTCTCCATTAGATGAACAATATCCATGCGGTTAATTTTTGTAAGACATTCTGTAAGACTTGAATCTGTGATGTGAAAAAGATTGGTTTCATCTGAGTTGTGTGCAATCTTTTGAAAGCCCTTGTCAGTCTTTAAGATATACTAGATTCCTTTACAATTGTATGAATCTGAATCAGCATAATCGTTTTAATTCTAGACGGAGGTCTTGTGGCTGGGCTGGGGAGGCCCAGAGTATGGGCTTCAGTTCCAAACTCTTGACACGGTTCAATTGTTAAAAGCTCCCTCCATCAAGAGTCTAGGTGTGGTCCTGGATCTCTCCTTTACATTGGAGGCCCAGATCATGGATACTGGCAAGGGGGCGTTTTTCCACCTTCACCAAATTAAGCAGCTGCCCCCTATCTGTCCTGCCATGATTTAGCCAGAGATCCATGCAACTGTCACCTCCTAGCTAGACTACTGTAACTCACTCCACACCAGGGACTGCTTGAGACTGCTCAGGAAGCTACAAGTGGTCCAGAATATGGCAGCACAGATCCTTACAGGGACCCCGGGGAGAGCGCATATTCATGCTGTGCTCTGCCAGCTGCACTGGCTCTAGATTACCAAATCAGGCTCAAGGTTTTGATATTGACCTTAAAAGCCCTAAAAGGTCTGAGGCCATCATACCTATAGAACTGCCTCGCCCAATATATCCCCCAAACAGCGCTATGCTCATCTGAACCAATCAGCTGGTGTTCCCTGGCCCAAGACATAGCCGGCTTTTTCAGCCCTGGCACCAGCCTGGTGGAATTCTCTGTCAAGTGAGACCCAGGCCCTGCGGGATTTGACACAGTTCCACAGGGCCTATAAGATGGAGATGTTCCACTGGACCTATGGTTGAGGGCAGTGAGGGTTGTACATCAATTGGCCTCCCTGCTGTACCCTCTCAGAAAATGATCCCCTGCTGGTTATTTCTGCACTACACCGCTGTATTATCATATCTGATTATTGTTGCTGCTTGTGCACCTTCATTAAGGGAATATTGAGGGTGCCATCTTTTATAAGTATTTTAGATGTACTGTTAATCTCTGGTTTTACAGTTTATATCGATTATAATGGCTTGTATGCTTGCTTTACTCAATGTCATAGAATATTGTTATCCGCTCTGAGCCCAACTTGCTTGGGAAGAGCAGGATAAAAATCAAACAAAATAAAATAAAAATAAATAGAGATGAGTTGTACATGCCTACATGTGTGTGTATCGTCCACAGTGATCTTACCCATGTTTGCCTTGAGTTAACTCAGACCCTTGGAAAAGACAGGTTACTTACCTAAAACTGGTGAGTCACAGAGAGGGCTTCAGTATCTCTGCACTGCTCAGGAACTCCAAGAACACATCATTGCTCTCAGAGGGATATTTGGTGTTGCAATCCCCCCTTCTAGAGATGAAATTTTCCCTATCTGTGCATGCCATGAGCATGGGGTGAGAGCCTTCCCACTTAATTCTTTCATAACTGCTATGAGAATGTGAATCAAAGAAAGAGAGTGGAATGTGTGACAGCATAGATGACCACTCAAAGAAAACCAGTCACGTAGACGTAACTCACCTTTCTTCATTGTGGTTTCTCTGCTGTCCCACATATGGGTGACTGGATAGCTACCTAACATGGGTCTATCTAACATGGGTGACACTAGTTAACTATATGGTGCACATTATCTCAGGAAAATAGACAAAGAAGCCCACCCCAAGGGCACATCTGCCCTAGCATGTCCTCAAGCATCATGACATGGAAGGGGTGAGTTGTATAGCAGTGGGAGTACCCCTGGAGAAAGCAGAAGTACCAGCTGAGCCTCTGATAGAAAATATGAGGAAGATCATATCCTGGGTCAGCTGAAGTTTAACTGCTTAAGGGAGGAAATGTTTGAGCGCAACATTCATCCTTGTTTGTGTGAAAGAATGGGGTTTCACAGCAGAAGGAAACTCTTTGAAGACATAGAACACAAGTCACAGGCAGTCATTGGTTCAAAAGGCTTGCACGTAAGCGTGCACTACCCAAAGACTATGCTGGGGCAGAGGTCCCAACAGGAGACAGTTATCTTTAACCGGAGGAGTAAAAAAACCCCAAGAAACTCTGGCATATGAACATGTAACCAGATAATAACTCAACCAAAACATTATTAACTCTAAAAGGTAGTAAAATAAATTAGATAAACAAAGGATTTCAAGCAAAATAAATCTACTTCTTGAGTAAGATTTTCCAGGGGAAGGCTTCCTTATTTCTCCCCCATGCTGTCATTTGGTAATGTCATGAAAAAAACGCTTTCTCGCTATGTAGCAAGACCTGGACACAGTGGGAAGGGCAGAAAACAGATATATGAGAAAGTCAAAGAAAGGCCACTGTGATGAGATTAGAATACAATCAACGTAATTGGCTACTTCACTAACCCTGCAACCCTAAGCAGCGGACCCATCCGGAGCCCAGGCAAGTAAGGAAGGGGTGGGGCGGCCTGCAAAGAAAGAGTGTGTGCAGGCTCGCCTGGGCTCCACATCCCTTCCCAGGCTGATTGGATGCCTGCAGCCAGCTGGGCTGTGCCCCCCGCCCCGCCACTTCTGGAAAACATGACATCAGCTGTAGCCGGTAGGATCAGCCTTCCCCTGACTGCTCCGACACTGGGGCCGCAAACGTGGCCCCAGGTGAGTCCAGGGCCGTTGCATATCAAATTAACCTACAGTCATCCCAAGTGGTTGCACTTCTCCCACAGACTTTGCATGTTGCACTATATCAGAAAAGCTCCTGCATAGGTGATGGGAAAATAGCAAAACAACCAAGAGAATTCACCACAGAAGAATGTCAGTCAGACGAGAACTGAACAGAAAAATGTTTGCCATAGCCCTTGGGAAATACACAAACAGTGAAAAATCTCAGCCCATGGGAAAAATATAGGGATGCTAATTTCCTTTTGGGAGATACAGAATGTTCTCAGAACGAGCAAGCATAGAACCTTTGTTAGACAGCATAAAGGCTGTAAGAACAGCCTCTCCTCTTCCTGCCTCATATATACTCTACCTGGTATAAAAGCGTAGAGAAGAGGAAAAATGGTTTTGTTTACAGTATTTTTCGCTCCATAAGATGCACTTTTTTCCTCCTCAAAAGTGAGGGGAAATGTCTGTGCGTCTTATGGAGTGAATGCCGACTGGGCGTGTGCGCGTCGGGACGACATGAGCCGGTGTTCCCCGCCCCGACAGCCAGCTGGGAGGTGAGCGGGGCCGCACAGAGCCGGCTGGGCGCGTGCGCCGGCTCGCGCCGTCCCAACGCGCACGTGCCTAGCCGGCTCTGTGCGGCCCCGCCCGCCTCCCAGCTGGCCGTCGGGGCGGGGAACGCCAGCTCGCGCCGTCCCGACACGCACGCGCCCAGTCGGCATTCACTCCATAAGACAAGTTTTTAGAGGAGGAAAACAAGATTTTTTCTTGTTTTCCTCCTCTAAAAACTAGGTGCGTCTTATGGTCAGGTGCGTCCTATGGAGCAAAAAATATGGTACTTGCACTACAATAAGAAGGATCATTGTAGCAGAAGTTGGGGGTTTGACAAGGATGTACCTATTACTTACCTCATCGCAAAACTGCCTTTTGCCACCTGTTTCCACGCTAAACCACAGTCCTGTCTTCTATTGGAATGTATGATATATTCTTCAGTTACAGTACAGTTCTTCTGTATACATTATGAGTTCTTCACTTCAGTGAGGTTCATATGTAATCTGTAACCCCTTTTGGCAGGAATAAAAGTAATTATCTGGTAAAAATAAAGCCAGAAACATACCAGTAGCGTGTTTCCCATCCCTTTCCAACCAATATTTCAACAGTGCATGACTCTGGTCCTGCAGTGAATTCGGATTCTCAATTCGGATCTGATGAATTTGTTCTTCTGTGAAATCCAGTTCTCTTGCTAGTTCTGTGAAGGGAAATCATTACCTGTAAAATCTTTATGCACAAAGATGCCTTAGATTAATTCTGAACATTGGCTTATCCATCCCAGTACTGGTAAAATTCTGATGCAGCTCATCAATGCTCAGACAGGAGTTTTTAGCAGTTCTGCCACCTGCTGTGCTTTAACTGGAGTTGTTGGGGACTGAAGCATGTGCTCCAATACTTCTCAGTTCTTTTGTGGTTCTTTTTCCAAAAACTTGAATGCAGAGGTTTCTTTCCTCTGCATCATGCTTGTGTATGTGTGTGTATATAGAGCTGGGGCTTATGCAACGAGTGGAAGAAGGTCCCCTCACTAGAGAGAACTACACCACTTACTTACATGGAAACCAGGACCTATACCGACATAGAACAATTACCTCCTGGACATCTGTAACTTCTTATATGTTTATATGGCTTTTTTGTGGACAGTAGAATATTGATTGTGAGGAATTGGAGAGGTTTATTAGTAGCAGTGGGGAGAAATTATCACCTGGAAAAGGTTGTTTGATGAATGCACGATTCCAGTGTAAAAGGGAGCTGATATATATGAGGGTGGGATTTATCATTGATGGCCAGTCTTTGGCAAGGATGCTGATGAAACAATGGCCCCTATTTTCCTCACATCTACCCTAATGCTGTCCAATACCAGATCAAGGAAGCACAAAACTGCACACCTCTATGGCATGTTGCAGGAAGAAAAACCTTCATGGCCTTGGTTCCTCTTCTTTGTGTGACCACCTCTCCTCCTGTGCTCCATGACAACTTCGCTCATGTCAGCAGGGCCTTCTGCAGGTGCCAACCTGCCACTGGGCAAAATCAACCACTGCCGATACACACGCTTTCTCTGCTGTGGCTCCCACCTTATGGAACGGCCTGCCCAAGTAGGTCAGAAAGGTTCCTACTCTCCTGGTCTCCACAAATTATGCAAAACTGAATTCTTCAAAAGGGCTTTTCTGTGCAGGTAATAGGGTCACACTGTCCAAAATGGTTTACAAACTTACTTGGATAAATGATTAGGGACTGTGGTCTATGCTGCTGTGTACAGCTCACCATACGTATGATCCTATTATGTAATTTTTGTACCACTTCATGTGTCGTTTTAATACTTATGCTATGCTTCAGTTCTTTCTGGTGGTTCCAGACTTCTAAAATCCTACCACACTGTTTATTTAATGTCCCATTTGGTTGACTATCCTGATTCACTATGTGCAATTCACCTTGAGCCCCTGTGAGAAAGGTGAGCTATAAATAATGTAAACAAATAAATACATAATCAATTGGAATAAGTTCTGTTGTGGGATGTTGTTCCCCATTCCCAAGATGTGAATGGTCTATTTAGCTTTCCCCATTGTTCAGGGTTCCCTTTTTCAGGGAAACTAGAACAAATGTCAGTCTCTCCTTTGACATCAGCAGGGTTTAAACTCTAGTACAAGTTGATATTGTTCCTGTCATGCAAACAAACAGCTCATTCCTGAGCCTTGCGGCAGCCGGGTACAACATCGTTGAGGCGCCACTGCTGCGCCCCCAAAGAGATTCCCTGGCCGCCGCAAGGCTTTAAAAAGCCTTTTTTGAAGGTTTAAAAAGAAAATGGGGGCTCTCCCCCCATAGAAAACAGCAATGCTGCACTAGGAAAAACCTGATGCAGCAACGCTGTTGCTGGAGGGGGCATTTCTGGGCTGGAGTGGATTTGGAAGCTGACTACTGTCAGCTCCGCCCCTGGGAATGCCTCGGGAATGCCCCACCCCTAGGCCGGCACTGCATTTCTCTTCTGGGATTTAGATCCCGGAGAGACTGCGGTGTTGGAGGAGCGGCGTGCAGCTGCATGGCACCCAGGTGCTGATGGAACTGCTCCTGCCAACATAAGTGCCTCTAACTCCGTGATAAGAGGGCACGTACACTGTCGGCAGGGTCATGCCATTGCCAGAGCACTTTCAGCCCCCGACCTCAGGAATGCATTGAAAGTCTCACTTGGAATATCTGTTTTCATGCTATTTTTCTTCTTCTTTTCTATAAAATGTACCCTGATAGAAGCAACTGCTTTTGGTACTGTATCACAACAATCTCTTAGACGGACTTCCTATCTCTTGCAGGCACCAATTTGACCAACATGCCCAGACTAATTGTTAACCGTTTCAGGCGCCAGTGGAGGTGCTGCTTTGTGAGTGACTGGGAGGCAGCTACATTTCTTTTAACATCCCCACAAATGTATTGTAGAATTGAAACACAGTAATCTTCTTCGTTGGTTAAGTTGTATAAAGGAAGTGTAAATGCCATTGTTCATTGCCACTGCATATTCTAAGAGAGGGAGTTTATAATCTCATTTCTAAAATGACATATTTGGCAGTCAGTGTAAACTTCATTAAGAAAAAAATTTAAAAAACCATTGCTTAGTGAAATGGTTATTTATGTTACGAAGCAATGCAGACAGTACAGAATACTTTAGTTTAAAAATACTGTTGCATTTACAAGGCTCTAAGCCTCTGAGGAAACACAAATAAAGCGGGACACTGTCATTAATACCTCTATTACTACCATCTCAAACATTTAAAAACTTAAAAGCACAAGTTAAGACAAAACTCAAGGGAACCACCTGCTGGTGCAATTGTTCTAAAAAGCAAACATCTAAAAAGCAAAAGTGAAACAAACATCAGAAAATACTAAAACAGATGTTGTAAAGATATAGGTTTTTACTCTTAAAGATCTGACACAGAATTGATTGTATGGGCTGGAGACAAACTAATGTTTCCTGGGGGGTGCTCTCACACAAGAACAGGATTTCAGGGAAACTTTGGACTGCCGTGGGATGGAGGAGGCAGGAAGACTGTGTTCCATGGACAGAAATCTGTCTGTGCCTGTGGAAACATCTAGTCTAGATCCAAGTCTATCCAATCAACTGTCATTCCCCTTGAAACAGCACAAGATCCAGCACAAAATTTCCACATGTGCTAGAGTTCTCGTGCAATTGGAAACACAAGAAAAAGGCCACAGTAGCTGTTTGCACGAAGTCAAATATTTTGTATCCTCACTTGAGTATCTGCTTCACAAGATTTTGTGCAACCATTTTTCAACTATAATATATTGAGAGGAAAGAGTTAGGTGATCCTCAAGGCCTTGCACAAGTGAACTGTGCTAAGTCCAATTATGTTTCCATTTGCATATCACTGGATCCAAGCCTATCACTCAAATTGAATGGATGAACCAGAGAATTTCATTCACTTCCCTGTTTACCTGTCCAGCTGAATCCAAGATGATCAGCAATATGTGCTAGTCTTTCCTCTGTTCTCTCTTGATCATCTTGTTGATCTAAAATAAGGTCACATAGAGTAGATGTCATAAAAAATATCTGCAGAACTGATGCACCTTAACCAAGGAAGCTCCATAAAATAAGGCCAGTGTTTGTGTGTTTGTTTTTTAAACAATGGGCACTTTAAAGGGAAAATAAGAGTCTTGCTAAGTATCTAGATTGGAAATATCCGAGCGTGCCACACTTTTAACAAAGTGGCCACTTAGTCAGGTGAGAGATTAGAAGCTTTGAAAAACACTGATCAAAATTTTGTCTTGGAGTTCCTTTAAAATCCCTGCACACTTAAAATAATATAGAGCAAGGGAGAGGTGAATTTTTTTTTGCTGAACAAGAGATGCATTTTTCCATGCCTTTTTAGTTAATGGCATATATCCGTCAAACAGCAATTAAGTTCAGTTTCAATTGCTTTATTACAAGCCTTAAGATAATTATTTAGTTATTTATTTTTAAAACCCTAATTATCATATCATTCCAAAGGAACTCCAAATTCTGGTATTTATGGTTTGCTGGCATCCAGCAGAATATTTATCATTGTCAGCTGTGTTAGTTATATTTGCTAAAAGTTTCCACACCTGAATTATTTACAAAGTAGCCATGGAAAAGGAAAAGTACACTTCTTCTTGGGAGTATTTGCCTCAAAGCAGGGACTCATATTCTCAACAGCCAATCTGACACCTGCAGAATTTGAGTTATGGTTTTCCAAAGAGTGCCATTTTGGATTACATGTGAAGTCACAATGTATCCAGTCTGATAGGAGCTATGTCCAAAATGTAGTTAGAGCATTTGTACAATTACAGAAATGTAATAGTATTACTCCCATATATTCAGTGCTTAAACACAGTCTTCAGTTAAATAAGGGTGTCAAGGAGACACAGCAATTTTACCAGTTTTTCTGTGTCAGATTCAACCAGAGCAAAGAAAAACCAAAAACTAAAATCTGCACGGTCAGCTGTGTTCCAAGTGAAATCATACATTTGTTAATGTTTGGCACCATTAACAAAAGTACTTGTTAAAAATTAATAATCTATTTTGTTTTGTGTTTCATACGCATTTGTGGTGTACAATCTTGAGATTGTTTCAGAGACTATAAAATACACAACACAGCACAAAAAAACAGAGCTTACACACAACACATTAACAACCACAGAAAGCTTGTAAAAAAAAAAGAGACACAAAACCACACACAAAAAAGCAAGGGAAAGAGAGAGAACAACGAACAAAGTATTGCGATTCATGACATGCGTAGCAAAGGGAATCTCAGTAGCTGACAAATACCTTCAACATGATCAGGGACATTTTCATCAGGAATACGCTCAATCTGAGTCTCAATGGACTCGTCCCAAATGGGCCTGGTGTCAAAGATGTCCTCGGCAACTGACTGCTGGGTCTCAATGGATGGCACATTTTCAATAATCGAAACTTCTAGGGCGCTACTACTTTCATCATCTGAAACTAATTCTTGTTCTCTCTCTGACTGTATAAGTCTATCCACTAATTTGGATGCTTCATCACTAATCTCTTCAAAGAATTCTATGGAGTTTTTGTAAAGTTCAAAAAAATGTTCCTTACTTTCTTTTGAGGGACTAAGACCACTGCGGGAAGCTGAGGTGCTTCTGCTCTTAATAGGCAATCGCGAAGAAAATATCTTTGGTTGGGCAGTCATCAGCTCGTCTGATTCTAGCTCAAGCTTCATCTCACCCACCCTCTCTCTGGTCTCTGCTTCTGCCTCAGCATAGCTTCTAGCTTTGACTGAACGCTTAGCTTTTGAGTCCATGGAGGCACATGTGTCTGATTCAGAACTGCTTCTGCTATCTTGTTTCATAGGATGTTTGCATGTTATGTCATGAGCTTTAGGTGACTCTGGCTTCCAGACCGATGTCTCTGTGTACATACATTCTTTCTCAACTCTTTGGAAAATTCCTTTGACTGGAATTCTTGACTTTGGTTTGGATTCATCACCCTGTGATTCTTCTAGGTTGCTCACAAAGTCATCTGAAGTGAGGCAATCTTCTGAATGGTGAGTTGTCCTTACAGGAATTTTGGATTTGCCTTCAGAAGGAGGCATGCTTTCCATGACAGCAGTAGGGATTTCAATGACAGATTTCTGCTCCTCTGGTGAGGAGTCTGGAGAATCATCTTCCTGCTCAGAATATACAGACCGTGTGACTGTTGAAAAATCTAACTGTACATCAATCACAGTCTGCTCAGGAGAGATGGGGAAAGGCACCTGAGAGCTGTCAAACATGTCACCAGTGTCAACTCCAGAGAAAAGATCAGCATCAGGCGCATCTGTTTCTTTCTTTGGTGACTTTGAAGAGGCTGAAATACCCATTTTAATAGGAATTCTACATTTAACATCCCCCTTTGTGCTATAAGAACTGGCGGTGTCATCTTCCAGTGCAGGTATGAGTGAACTTTTTATAGGTGCATCAGCTTCATCAACTTCAGAAGATGCAGATGGAACTGGGGATAGCTCTGAATGGGGAGATTCCAGGCCTTCAGCTTCTCTCATTTCTTCAGATATTGACATCTCTTCCTGAGAATGCTGGCCCATTTGGAAAAAGTGCAAGTTTTCATCAGAATAATTCCTCTTGGTCATGTCAATAGCACCACTCCTTGTCATTTCAAACAATTTACCTTCCTGGAAAAGAAAGGGGTTTTGTTCACTTGTAGGTGTCCCTTCTTCTGTAGGAGTCCTGGCAGGCGTAGTATCGGGTGTAGTGCCTTGTGACCTTCGATCTACCATTAAGCCAAATATTTTTTGTTCTTCTTCTTTCACCCGAGCCTCAAAAGCATCATCATCTTCACGCATTTCACTCCATTTATCTGAATCCACATCTGTCCTGGTTATGATTACCTGGCTGATTATTTTCTCAGCTTCATCCCTGATATCTTGGAAAGCAGCTTCTTCAAGAGATGCAGGGTCTGTTGTTGAAGGCCTTGGAGTTGATTGTTTTTGGAAGACATCCATGTGCTCAGATTCAATCTCCATATAGACATCTTCTGAAATGTAACCCTCAGAACCTGCTAATGTTGGTCTATGAAGAGAGCTGGCTACTCTTCCTTCATCTGTGAAGGTAGTTTCTAGTCCAGTAGAACAATCACCTCCAGATGACTGGTCTTGTATCATCCTGGAATCAACTCTTGTACTAATTTCAGTGCTAGTAAAAAAATGTGGTGAGGGAACATTTTCATAAGGGCTTATTATAGCCAGAGTACTACCTTCATCCACGCCTTCAACATAACTGTCATATTCACCCTTTTGGGTGGCTAGAGATGAATATTCTGTGGAGTACTCTGTGCTACAATAATCCCTTTGTGCCATCTCAAAACCTATGTCAGTTCTAACCAAATCACTTTCTGAAGGGGGGTGTACTGGTGAAACATCAGTAGCCAATTCATCATTTTGGGATGCACAGCAATGAGAGGTACCAGGTACACAAGAACCCGCTGTACATCCCGTATCAGCGAGGTCTTGGTGCGGTACCCTCTCAGCTGCTGCATCTTCTTGCGAATCATGCTGGTGGTGCGATGCCTCTGAGATCTGATTCAGATCAGTTACTTTCTGAGCATCATCACCAATAGAGTGGTAGAAAGCCTCCTCAGGGTGCAGCACGGGACCATTTGGGCTCACTGTATCACTTTCATCTGTGCTGTAGCACTTTGATTCACTAGCCTGTGCTATAATGCTAGCATCGGAGGCAAGAGAGGTATCACCAGACATTTTTGCCTCTTCTGTTGGTTTATCTGATTCTGTGTTTTCCTCCTCAGTACTGAAAGCATGCTGCTTGGGCTCAATGGGCTGAAACTCTGTTTCTTCAGGACTGGAACTGGAATCCATATTGCAAAGGTGAGGTGAAGGAGGCTGCACTCGAATTACAGGGTCCATTAAAAGCCCAGAGTCAGCTTCTTTTTTCAGTTTTGTCAGTTCTGGCTCACTCTCTGAAGAGGAAGAAGTCTTTCTAAATTCAGCTGTAGAGGTCACTATGGCAGGCACATCATTATATTCATCAGTGGTTGGAGGAGCAACTTCAGCTTCAGAAGTGGTTTCCAGATCAGGAGTTGGAACAGTATCATCAGGTTGGGAATCCTTCTTATAGTCTCTCTTCTGCTTTGCTTCCTGTTCCAGCTCATCAAACATTTTAATTTTGGTCACCATTTTGAACATCTCTTCTTCTGGTGTAAACCTTTTCTTCGGCTCCCCTTCTGAGTCATCTTCTGGCTCTTCATTGACTTCAGGGATAACAGCTGATTTGGATATATTTGATAGTGCCTGTGAGTCTGCTAATTTGGGAGTGATTTCATAACTAATTTCCTCAGAGCTCGGGGTCTCTGGTGAAAGAGGACTTTTGCCTGAGCTCTCCATAAGTGAGGTTTGTTCCAAGCTGTCATCTTCAGCGCTTCCATCAGGGTCTCGTAAAAGCCTGGACCTCACAGGTGCCAGCTCTGGGAAATTTTCTGCTTTGGTAGGGGCAGTCTGAATGGGTCCAGGTCCTGGAAGAATGCCCATCTTTGACTTCTCTTCTACGGGGCTGCTTTCCAAAGAATCGCGGCAGGGAGATTCTTTGGTAGGACTTGGCTCAATGGAATCGGGTGTTTTGCGTGATGAATTATCTTCCAACACTGGGCTTGCTTCCAGTGAATCTTTATGGCTTATAGCTATGGATTCATCAGCAACTGGGCTAAGACCTTCACACTCATGGCTAGAAAGCAATAGTTCCAGTCCTTTACTATCAGTTTGGTGTACACTGGCTGAATCCTTCTCTTTCTCTACAGAAGTGTCATGTGTTTCATTCAACTTAGTTAAATGTCCTTGCGCAATGGCCATAGAGACCTCATCCCTGACAGTATGCTTACTAATAGAAGTTGAGCTAGAATCTGTACATATGTATGTCTCTTCCTTGGAGGCTGTAATTTGAAATTCTTTTGACAAATGATGGCGATCAGACTCTACTGTGATATCTTTTAAGCCTTTGCCAGCAATTGTCCTTTCAATTTTTGTTGGAGAAAGTTCCTTTGGTGAATGTGGTTCTGCTGTTATCTGCACTGCACTGGCTAGTTTTGTTCCTTCCAACTGATCAACAGTTTCGGTTTTCTTTGGCGAGAAAGAGAGGCTCTCGGGGCTTGTTTCTGGAGTTTCTGCCAACCCCTCATGCTTATAACTTTCCTCAGAGCTGATCTGTGGGGTTCCATCAAGCAGGCTACCAATCGGAGAATCTGCTATGCCTTCATGTTTAAGGCTCTCTGAGCTGCCATCCAGAGCACCACTTTGCAAGGAGAGGGTGGGTAAAAACCCATCTTTCACATATTCTGATGGAAATGTAACATTGAATGGACTGGTCAGTACTTGATCTAAGTGAAGCTCACCTTCCTCAGTAATTGAAATGTGCCGGAACTGTTGGTATTTGTCATTGTCCTCAAGCTCTTCCTTTATGATTGCAGAAAAATCGGTTGAAGTCTTTCTGTCAGGGCTGATTTGGAGTTCCGTATCCCCATGGTCATCAAATGTCAGGGTTACATTCTTAGAACTTTCATCATCAGCTACAACCACTGGTGAAACTTTTTTGTCAGTCTTGCCATTCTGCTCTTTTGCCTGTTGTGTGGCTGAATCCTCTTTCAAAGTTATCTCAGGAATACTCTGTGCCTCCTTTTTAGATTGCAAACCTACCTCTGCCTGAGGCTCCTGGCTTTTTTTGCTCTTGGGACTCTCTTTTTTGTATGCCTGTTTTTGTGTTGATGCCTGTTTCTTTTCACTCTCTACCTGAATGACCCCTTTCTTAGCTGGCTCTTTGTCAGAGGTCTGTTGTTTCTGCTTTACAGCCCTATGCTCAAAAAGTCCAGCTTTATGCTTCGATGGGTCTTGGCCTGATTGGAAGGCTTTCATCAGCTCCCGAACAGACATAGTTTCTTCAAGTCTTTCTGTTTTGGAAGACGGTGATACTGGGGGTTTCTTAGCTGTGGGAGAAACAGGTGGCTTCTTGGATGTAGGCGAAGGCGGCTTCTTAGCTGTGGGTGAAACAGCTTTCTTGGTAGCTGGAGAAGAAGAGAGTTTTGAGGCAGAGGGAGAAGATGGTGATTTTGAGGCAGAGGGAGAAGATGGTGATTTTGAGGCAGTAGAAGGTAGTCTTGAGGCAGCAGGAGACGCTGGTGATTTTGAGGCAGCAGGAGTCGCTGGTGATTTTGAGGCAGCTGGAGACGCTGGTGATTTTGAGGCAGCAGGGGACACTGGGAGCTTTGTTTTGTAAACGGTTTTTTTAACTTGTGATGGCTTTGTAATAGGCTTTTCAGATGCCCCATCTTTTCCTGTGAGCCTGACAGGTAATTTTGAACGTCCCTTCTGCTCATCCTCCACTCGCTTCTGAAGAGCTTTTACTTTATCTTTGATCGAGCCAATGGGAGTTTCTTCTATTACAGGAGACACAGCATTTACTTTGGAAGGCTCTGCAGGGGCTAGCCCTGGATCTTCATCTAAAGACTCCTCAGAGCTAAACTTTCCTAGCCCTGAAGGTGCTTCTTTTCCTTGGGCTTCCTTGTCCTTTGGCTTTTGTTTTTCTTTTAATTTCTTTCTAACTGGTTTTTTAATTTCCAAGGTAGGTTTGCACTGATCTTGTTTCTCTTGGTTCTTAACAGATGTAGAGCCACGCCCACCTTTGTCAGAATCTCTGCTTATAACAACTGCTTCAAATCTCTCAGCGACTAGATCTTCTTGAAAAGTCTGTGGCGGCACTTTGTTAAGTGACACATATGCATTGAGATCCTCGCTGAGATAATCTACCATTCCTGCCATATCTTTCTTTTCTTCTTCTGTTTTTCTTTTGCCTATTCTGATTTCAACACAAGTAGGCTCTATGGCTTCCAGAGGAGCATTTTGCTTGGCTTCTTCAATTTCTTCATCGCTTACAATAACCCATTCTTCTTCTACCAGCTGTGCTCCAGAGCTGGATCTCTTAACAGTTGACTGTTCTCTAGGGCAGCTTCCACTTCTCAGAATTTCATTTACTTTTTCTAAGTCCTCTTTAACTCTTTCCACAATTTCAAAAGGTTCTCCTGGTTCTTCATCAGCAACTTTCACCAGATCTTTCACCTTAATGGAACCTGACTTTTCAGAAGAGTCTGTAGTCAAGATGGCAGTCATTTTGATCAAGTCTTGTTTCATCTCGGAGACTTCGGAAAGCAAATCTGGACTGGCTAGGACAGGTACTTCATTGACAAGATGACTTTTCAGGATCGATGTTTCGGTTGATTCTGTTTCATCATCATCTTTTAGGCAAATGGGGGAAAAACATTGAAAATAAATGGCAATCAAAAATAGAGATTGAAAAATGTAATCAGGACTGAAATGTCTGTCTTTGATTGCAGCAGTAGGAGAGTCAACAAAATGGTCTGGGTATGGTGGATCCACAAATCTGAGGGTGAAAAAAAAAGCAAAGCAAAGCTAACGGGAAAAACTGAAAAGGAAAGTGGGCAGGAAATAACTTGCTTAGTTTTTGCAGTACAGCACATCCACACATACAACACCGAAGCTTTTGTAAACCAAGAACACTATAAAAACAAAGATGGGAAAAAAAACAGTGAATTTTTCACACAACGGCATCTCAAGATTGTTCAGGTATTACAGATCAATGTTCAAATAAAAATAGAGAAGAACAAAGAGGGGGGGCTTAGTAATTGATTGAAAGTGGATCTCCTCTAAGAGAAAGCCAGTGATAGCAAACTGTCAGAACCAAAATTAAACAATTTTGCTTAATAACGAAAAGTCCAAAATTCTGTATTTACATTTAATTATGCCATACTCTAAGATAAACAAAGTACATTGATATCTGAGGCAGCTGCAAACCGGCATTTCATCTAAGGGGAATGTGACATCCAAATGGGGATACACACAGAGAGACTTTTGTTTCAAGAGGCATGGTCCTTTCCTTGGAACATCCTCTTTGTTCAAAACATGTAATGGATAGATTAAAGGAAAGAAATAAAAAAAATAAAGAATAATAAGGAGGAAAACTTATATAGTGAATAGCTCAACAGTGAATTCCAAGGTTAGAAAAAAAAATGTAATGCACAGCAACCACAAACATTCACACAGGGCACATCCACACAAACATACACCCAATATATATGTAAGCCAAGTTATTTCCATGCAAAGCAAAGCTGTTGCATACATTGCAGGGTAAGTATCCTTACACTGAAAAAAAACAAAAAACAAAAACCTAAATGGTTATAAATGAAAAAGGCATAAAATTATATGCAACATACTGTGGTGAAGTTATTTATTTACTTCCTAGAACCAACTTGTAAAGTATCTGGTTTGGAAATAATTTAGAACAGTGACAATATAGAAGAGAAGGGCAAGAGTCCAGTAGCACCTTAAAGACTAACAAAAATATTTTCTGGTAGGGTATGAGCTTTCGTGAGCCAGAGCTCACTTCTTCAGAAGTGCACTGCAGACAGACTAACACGGCTACCCACTGTGAATTAATATAGAAGAGAGTTAGAAATGATTCAGGGGAATCGTACATCAGGAAATATATTAATATCTGTGCTATGTATGTACCATTCAGTTTTTCAGTGAACAAAGTGTGCTACATCTCTTACAATATCCTCAGACCTGTGTGAAATAGTGGGCCAGTCAGTGGGCCAGTCGGTGAACTTTATGGACGAAACAAGGAAACTGGGGGGCGGGGGGGCTAAGGAGGCAAAAAAAGAGAGGAGCCCGACCAAAAAGAAACCACAGTCCAGCCACCAAGTGAGCAGAAATCAGGATTCAACCAGGTCACCATGTTTAACTTCCCTACCCTGACCCATTTAGTCACCACTGTGCTTGATATGTCAATGCTGTACTGGGAAATCTTTGTCTCCACAAGTTTTTCTCTGTAAACTGAGGTGCTCTAGGATTTTATCCTTTGGTCCAGCTTTTGGTTAAGAGCTGCCTGGACTAGGACCTTGGGTAACAAAATAAAGAAACAAAAACAAAACAGAAAAAGAAAGAACAATCCTTCTAGGAATTTCTCATAGTACTGAGGGCTGTCTATTTCAAAGTATTGTCACAAACTGAGATGCAGTTCTGTTGGCTACAGTGGTGGACTTTCCATTTTAAAGGTAGTTATAGTGTTTGGGTTAAACCTTTAAAATAAAAATTAAAAACATAGGCCTTGAATTTAGCCTTTGAATTGAAACCACTGGACTAAGTAGTCCTCAGTGTCTATTAAATAATACAAATAAATATCCACAAGTTGATGACATACAAATAAGACTGCAATCACAGTAATAGGGACCAAAAACTTTTCAGCCCAATGGGCCTTCTTCAGTGGCCGCTCATAAATAGATAAACATACATACTAAGAACAATTGTTGGTATAATAAGCCAAAACAGGTGCTGATTGATTCACATTTTATATGTGTGGCCAAAGGGTGACATTATTAGGATCGTTTTGTCAGATTGCTGGTTGATGTATACAGACACACCACAAGGGAATTAACTGCCAAAGATATCATTTACAACCATAGATTTTTATGTGTGAGCATGAAAATCATGGAGTAAGATCCATGATCCTAATAATGTCACCCTTTGACCATGCAGTATTAAATGAGAATCAGACAACACCTGCGTTGGCTTATACCAACAATTGTTCTTGGTATGTATGTGTATCTATGTATTACTGATCACTGAAGAAGGCCCATTGGGACAAAATATGTTTGGTCCCATTTACTGTGACTGCGGTCTTATTTGTATGTCATCAACTTGTGGATATTCACTTGTATTATTTAATGTATATTCGCATCCAGTGGTTTCAATCCAGAGGCTAAATTCAAGGCCTGTTATTTTAATTTGTATTTTAAGTGCCCTGTGTAATACATTGATTTATTTTAATTCATTTTTAACATTGTTCCTGTTCAACCTTTGTGGTACCTAGGACAAAAGATATTGTCAGCCAAATGTAAGTTCTTTAACTCTTATTGAAATTGATGGCCTCTAAAGGTTTTTGACTATGCCTGGATCAT
The DNA here is from genome assembly GCF_029931775.1 of Euleptes europaea. Taxonomy (NCBI): domain Eukaryota; kingdom Metazoa; phylum Chordata; class Lepidosauria; order Squamata; family Sphaerodactylidae; genus Euleptes; species Euleptes europaea. The sequence goes on along the minus strand of NC_079320.1, from coordinate 28,459,633 downwards.
ATTCATTGAATTTCAGTGTTCATGGGTGATATGGTGTATAGCTGCTCAGATCCAAACTAAAGTGGACTTGAATTTTCATTAAAAGAAGAAGGTTTACCGAAACAATTATTTGATAGGAAATACCTAAATATGAATGTCCCCTTTTCTTTTTAATTCAGCCTTTAATTTCCAACTAGGAAGAGTTTCTAAGCCATAAATATGCCAGAAAGCAAACTTCACCACAGTAATAAGGAGGGGAAGGGATGGAGTCTGGTTACTGAGAACAGTATCACTTTTATGTGCATACATTTAATGTAAACAGTTCAATGAAGTAGTTTAAATAGTTCGTAGAAGGTTTTATTTTTTAAAAGTGATACTGTAATTTATTTTAAAAATGCAAGAACAATGTTAAACATACAAAAATAAAAAATTTTAAATCATAAAATGGGGGATTTAAGCAAATCTAACAGCAACAGCAGGGTAACCAGGGAATGTCAAAAGGAAAGTGAATGCTTAGATTAATTGTCTTGCTACTTTAATTTTTAACTATTAGTAACAAGTTAAATAACATTTCATATGAAAGCTTAATATATATTATTGTTCTGCTTAGAAAATTAATATTGTCATTGGTGGTAATTAGAGTCTGCAATCTCTCTCATGCTTAACTTTATTAGTACCCTATTTTTGTGGTTGTCATTGGTTTTTTAATTAAAATCTTACGTTTTTCTGATGTTGTACCAATCTGAAAGAGAACACAGACAGAGTGAAATGATTTGTCTCACAAGTACCAGTGGAACAAACTTGGAACATCAGCTAGCATAAGATGCATCTAAGATAAGATAAGCAAAATGTGAGGCCTGATTCTAAACACACATCCTTGGAAGTAACTCCCCCTGAAACCAGTGAGGCTTTCTTACAAAAAAGTAAGTTTAGCATTGCAGCTTCACTCTTTATCAGATAAACTGAATTCTAAAGGAGTCTGTCATGTTTTTAAGTCACTGGTAAACCTGAATTCTAAAAGCTGAAACATACATAACTGAACTTGACAAGAAGAAATGACGAACCCAGTGGAAGGGGCAAACAGATTGTTTTTATCCTGCACTAATGACAACACTAGAACAATTTCTTAAGAAATCAGTTAGCAGCAAGAGTGGGAAGACAGACATAGCTCAGAGAAAACCGGGGGGGGGGGAACCCTAGATACGCAGTGTAAGCATGCAATAGTTTGGTGCCTGATTATGACCAGAATCTTGATCTACAATCTATATCCTTATATAAATTAAGTGATAATATCTAATTTTGATACAGAAACTAGACAGATACTACAAATCTATTATGAATATATCCTCCTCTATCTTTCTCTAACACATGGACTCAAAGTGAGTTCCAAATGAGTGAATGGAGCTGATAAGTGAAATCAAGATGGACTTTCACATTTAAACATTTTGGAATGCCCAAGACCAATATTTGGAATTAATTAAAGATTCAGTTCATAAAACTCTAAATAGCGTCCAGTATAAACATATACTGGATACTATTAAGAGTTTTATGATGTGAATCTTTAATCAGGACTAGATTGCCTAGAATTCGGTGCAATAAATCTTACTCAAGATAAGCTCTGGTTCCTGCCTAAATGGGAGCCGGGTTTGCAGATCGTGGCGGGCTGGCCGGCCGGCCATGTGCCTTTGCGCATGCTCGTCAGGCTCACGCCAGCCCCCATCTCCCCAGCAACAGCTTCCCATTGGCTGGAACCCGTGGGCCTAAGCCAATGGGAGCTATGGGTGGGAGCAGTAGGTGGGCGGGGCTAACCCTCCCACATTAGTATATAACGGGGAGGGCGGCCCGCCCCCAGCTCATTCCGTCTTTTCTTTTGACCCACCCTCCCTAGCTTCAGTCACAACTTGGGCGGATAGGCATGGAAATGTGTCAGTTGTAGGGAAAAGCGAACTAGAGGGGTCGCTTTCCTAATTCAGGCAAGCAGCGGGCAAAACACGCAGTGGCGATCGTCCTGGTGTTTCTTGGTCCCCACAATAGTTGCCCACAGCGGGACTGCTGTGGGCTGGTTGGCACACCAGGTCGCATTGGGGTCGGCCATGGTACCTGACACATTGTTCATGCTGCGCCACAAGGGTCTCAGCTGTTGCCAATTCCAAGTTGTGGCCTATTACATTCCAATTATCTAACTAATCCTTTTCTAATTAAGTGTGATGTATGTTGTTGTTTAATAAAGTTGTGTTGCATTAAATTGCTCTTTAATGTCTTCACTTGTAACTTAGCGCGTTGGCCTTCCTTCCCATTTAGCCCTGGGTCTGCAATAACGGATTTGATTTTTCTGGCAATCAGAGCTGATTCCTAACCTGGGGCATCTCCAACAGAAAACAGACTCCAACATTATGTACCAGTTAGGGTTAGGGAAAGGGAAAAAAAACATAGTGGCCTAGGAGGTCAGCAATTCATTTGATGAGTGCAATCATTCCATGAAAGTGGGATTCAATGTTAGTATAGGTAAACAGGGCACAGATGCCACTGCTCACATCTAAGTGGAAGAATTTTGTTTAGCTATGGAAACACGAACTGCTTGTTACCTTTCCTCAAAAACAACTCGACATTATGGTCAGCAAATTGATTGCAAATTTCCAGCAAAGATTTTCTCTGAATTATTTTAGGCAACAATTGAGATGTTGATCAGCAATAAATTGCAAATCATGACAGATCTTTCATGTTCAAAGAGCTCTAAAAAATTTCCAACAACATACTTATCGATACAATTTTCCTTTTGCTGGAAATATTGAACAGATGTATACTACTGAGGCCAACTGGTTTAGTAACACTCAAAACAACAGTAAATTTTATATTTGTTCCTGCAGTTAAGCAAGCAAGAAACCATTCCTAAGATTCAGTACCTCATCTAGCCATCAATTTTAGGTAAATATAAAAGAAAGATGCACATTGTGTTCTCAATGGGCTTTCTTGCTGCCTTTTGGGTCACTTGCTCCTCCCCAAAAACCATTTATGAGGAATAATGGACAATCTGGGGCAGTGGGGAGACAATTGGTGAATTCCCTATATGTGTGCATATGTGTCTCTTTAGATCCTGGCGACAGTTATATTTTTGAACATGTAGAGTGATGCTCTGTTATAAAAATTACCTCTTCTTCCTGTTCTTGATCTGATTCTGATTCCTTTCAGCCCAATATGTCATGCAAGGGGAAAAACAGAGCAGGGAAAGACAGGATTATAGTTAAAGGAAAAGAATTATTTCTGGACACATTCAACAGGCAAGACAACCAAACAAACACAGTTTTATGCAGTCCTACCTACAAGGGGGGAAAGGGAACAACAGGAACAAATACAATCAGAAAAGCTGGGAGATCAAGGAAATTAAATATAGGAAAGCTGTCTACTAATGTTTGTCTTATGCTTGATTATTTATACTGCCTATTAAAAATATCTAGACAATTGCTTCTTAGCCATCAGATCAGGACCCAGTACTGGACCTAAACAGCTTCCTAAAGGTCCCTGAGATGAAGAAAACATATTTTGCATTTATTTATTGTTATTTGCTTATCTTGAATATGTCAAATTTACAGTGCAAATTTACAGTTCAATCCTCAAACGGGGGGGGGGGAATCAGCTTAGGAGCTGGAATGACACCTGCGGCGGCGTTAGTGCCCATTTTCACGCTGCAAGCGGCACTAACACTGACACAGGGTTACGCCAGTGCAGGGGAGCCACACAACAGAGTGAGGCAGTGGTGCCAGCAGAGCCTCACTGGCAGCATTTCTCCAGTGGTGGGGCTTGCATTGGTGCCAAAGAGGCATTCCCAGGGGCAGGGCTGACTTGAGTCAGATCCCTGAGCCCTTCCCCCCTATGAATGCCCCCTTTTGCCAGCACAAACTTGTGCCTGCAAAAAAAAAAGGTGTAGCCTTATGAAACTCTATGGAGCAGTTTCACGGGGTTTGGGGAAAATCTGATTTTTTAATGCAGCCGAGCCTCTGCAAGCTGCTCAATTCTAACAAACTTGAGTCAACGTATATGCTACCTCAAACAGGTTTCCTCTGCATTTAATTATATAGGGGAGTGACCCACATGCATGAGCCTCATAACATCAGAAGAGAGAATTCACAGAGGAGCACCTTCTGGGAAGGAGGAATGAGGGCTCTGAAACAGAAAACTACTTACTGAAGCAACTTCATAATTTTTTCGAGTTCCCTCACCCCAAATTTCTGAGCTATTTAGAATGTAAGCTTCTGCAGTATACAAGGGTTTTGTTTTAAACTGTTCAATATTTTGATATATAATCAAGAAACTGAGGTTAGTGAGGCATGGTATGTATATAACTCCTAGAGACACTGAACTAGAAAATATTTCAAGTTGATCTATAATTTATCATTATGTATTTTTAAAATAGCTTAGACATTCACCAACCATTTCACCCAAAAGACAGAACGCTGTCAGTTGTGAAATGTGATGCTGTACATAACTGGATTTAAGATGCTTAAAAAGTTAGGGTAACAGTTCAATCAGTGAGCGAATTGTACCGGGAAGTACCTTTGTGTAAACTGGTAACGTGATGTTCAGATTGCAGATGGCTTGATGCACGAGGCCTCTGGAAGATTTAGGTTCTTTCATAAATGACAGGCGTCCACAGGATTCTTGAGTTGTGTCCCGAACCTAATGAGAAGATACTAGAGCTTAGAGTAAAAAAAACAATCTCTCTAAACCTCAGTGTAGATGACAAGAAACTTATTAAATATGCCTGACAATAGCAGCTTTGGTGAGGGGGGAAGGGATGGTCCAACAGGGCTGTTGCAAAGCTTTGCAGTAGTTCGGAGGCCTCTTGAAAAACGTGTAGTTGGACTTTCAAGAAACCTTATCATTTGGGCTTGAAAAAATTATTTATTTGTTATTTATTATTTATTTACTTGTTTAATATCCCACCTTTCTCACTGAGACTCGGGGAAGATTACAAAATACAGAATTATAGAATCATAGATAGAACAGATAGCCCAGGCTAGCCTGCTCTCATTAGATCTCGGAAGCTAAGCAGGGTTGAGCCTGACTAGTATTTGGATGGGACACCGCCAAGGAATACCAGGGTCGTTACGTGGGGGCAGGCAATGGCAAACCACCTCTGAATGTCTATTGCCTTGGAAACTCAACCAGGGGTCAGATAAGTCAGATGTGACTTGACCGCAAAAAAAGAAAGAAAAAAGAATTATAGAGTTGGAAGGAAGCATATAGGCCATCTAGTCCAACCCCCTGCTCAATGCAGGATCAGCCTAAGGCATCCCTGACAACTGTTTGTCCAGCCGTTGCTTGAAGACTGCCAGTACAAAATCACAGTCTAGTATAGAATCATAGAAAACAATTCAATCAGATAGTATGAGTATGAGACATCCAGTAAATAATGCAATATTACTCAGATTACAGAATTATAAAAAAATGCAGGATTTTTAAAAAATCTGTCTTCGACGATATACCATCAAGCAGAAAGTAAATTGCAATGCACTAAAAACAAGTTGACACACACAACAAACATTGCAATAGATTACAGTCCTATTCCCTTGGGGAGGGGCTGTGGCTCAATGGTAGAGCGTCTGCTTGACATGCAGAAGGTCCTAGGTTCAATCTCCGGCATCTCCAGTTAAAGGGACTAGGCAAGTAGGTGATGTCGAAGACCTCTGTCTGAGACCCTGGAGAGCCACTGCCAGTCTGTAAATTTTTCTACTGATGCAATCCCATTTTCTGCAAAATGAGTCTAATATATTCTCTGTTTCATACTGCTGTAATCCTAGTCCTCTTGAATTGCTTAGTAGATTTCTTATCCTACTGACTGCACTGACTTACACTGGGTAATCCGCCTTGAGTCTTAGTGAGAAAGAATTTACAAATACAGTAAATAACTATACAAGTGTCATTGCTGTTTGTTGAATGTTCTTAACAGACACTACAGCACACATCCCAAAAATGACTATGCAAACATTACCTTGACGAACAGTGGAAGCCTATTTTCTTTGAAGGCATAAAAACTGAATATGTGATGCTGGCCACTCTTTGTTAATGGTACTAGATTTCCAAAGCAGTCCACATAGATGGGCTTTCCTTCTAGCACCTACAGAATAATAAAATAATATCAAGTATTTTTCTAATATTCTTTTACCAAAGCAGAATTCACTTATTATTGTTGTTATTGTTTTACAAAATGTTCTAAAACACAATGATATCAACAGAAAGCAGTACCCAAAAAAAATTCTGAAATGTTCAAATCCAGCAAAACAAAAAACCCAAAGAGCACATCCCCCCCAAAAAAACCAAAAACAGATTTCAACCTATTAAGGAATGCATTATTCATCTCACACATTTTTTTAGCTTACACTGGACTCCATACTGCACTGCTGCAGTTTTAATTTCTAAATGGAGGAAATGGCTGCTTTGGATGGCGGAGTCCGTGGCATTATACCCTTCTGAGGTCCCTCCCCTCTTTAAACCCCACCTTCCCCATGCTCCAGCCCCCAAATCTCTATGAATCTCCTAACCTGGAGTTGGCAAGCCTATCTCCTTCCCACCCAACCTACCGTTATCTGCTCCTCTGTCTTATGATTTCCTTCTCCCCCTTCCCCAGCAGCCTCTACCTAGGAAAAATGTGGCCCAGTTGTGTGGTGCTGGCTACTGGGCCAGACCTACTTGCATGGTAGGGAATCCTCAAGGACTTGTGGGGTGGCACCTCACTTTTCCCTCTATCCCCCTCCCCACACAATTTCCTCTTTCCTTCTTCCTGGCAACCTCCATATCCTATGCCATTTCCCTGCCTCATTCTCTCTTTCTCAGCCGTTCACCAACCTACCTTTTATTTGCCTCCCATTTTCAGCTATATTGATTATGTATTTACTTCATTTATACCCCACCTTTCTCCACAGTGAGAACCAAAGTAGCTTACATTATTCTCCTTGCCTTTTTAAACCACACAACAACCCTGTGAGGTAGGTTAGGCTGAAAGTATGTTATTGATCCAAAATCACTCAGTGAGCTTCTGCAGCAAGATGGGGATTTGAACATGGGTCTGCCACACCCTACTCTAGAGTGCTAACCACTACACCACACAGGCTTTCATAGGGTGGCTGCTGTTGAACAGCAGCAAGCAACAAGCCTAGGTGAGTCGTGCATGTCGGATGATATCAAGTCACCTAAGAGGTTGCTGTCAGGCCTAGGGTTGCCAACCTCCAGGTGAGACCTTGAGATTCTCCAGAATTATAACTGAACTCCAGACAACAGAGATCTGTTCCCCTGGAGAAAAGGACTGCTTTGGAGGGTGGGCTCTATGGCATTATATTTGGCTGAGGCCACTCCCCTCCCCAAACCCTGTCTTCCTCAGACTGTACTACAAAATCACCAGAAATTTCTCAAGCTGGATCTGGCAACTCTACCCCTGGTCTGGCCTCAATGAGTCCTCCTCCTTTTATCATTTTTTGGTTTTAACCCCCCTCCTTTTTTTATTTCACATTTTTCTGCAAACCTGGGCCCCTTTTCAGGTTTGTAGAAAAATCTGTCTTGCCCATTCACAGTTCCAGTCACCAGATTTAAGTATCCTCAGATTTGGCTGACTTCGCTATAAGTATGTAGATGCAGAAGTTAATATCACTGAGGGATAACCTTTTTCAGCATTTCCTTGTGGTTTTGAAGGTAATTTCAACATTATCAGAATTTTTATATCAAGTAATCTGTTTCTTTGTTCTAAATATATGATAAATGTTTGATTTTAAATTATATTCAAAGACAGAAAATGAATAACCCTCCAATGTATTACTTGTTTCTGAACCCCAAAGTACTGAGAACCCATGAGAAGGATCCAAAGGGCTGCTTGTGAGAGCAGAAGGCACTTTCACTCATGCAAGGGGAGAGGGTTCCTGATTTCTGTAAAGATGTAGCCCCTGGACCATATCTCATAATGTTTCCAAGGGTACTCTGGCCCTCATTAGCTGATGTGAAGCACATGAGATTGCAGCAGGAAAGAGGAGGCAGGGAAGCAGCAATCTGCAAATGGAACTACACTCCCAATTGTTAGATTCCAAACCTATTGTTTTAGAAATACAAATATTTTGAACAAAGTAATTCATTCTGTAAGATCTTAAAACCATACCTCTACATCCCTGCTTCGAGCAACTTCAGCAAAGTTTTCTTGTTGTTCGAGTGTTTTATCCACCTTATCATCCGTCATGCAGAAACATCTTAATCGTGCTTCTATGGGATCATGCGATTTGGCAAACACTACAAATTTGGCCATGTAGGGTACGCATATAATCTCTCTGTACACTTGGGAAGCAAATGTAACAGATTCTTGTATCTGTCTACAGTCTATCAACCAAAACCTGCAAATAAACACAGCAATTTTTGTAAAGTCAATTTAAAACAAAACAGGTCAACAATGATTCAAAATTTGAGAAATACTCCAGCTATCACATTACCACTGCAGATTTCAAATGCTGGATATAAAAGCTTTCATAAATTATGAAATAACCAATTAACCCAGCATGTGGATTGCAGCATGGAATCCAGGTGTAATATGGAATGGTCTGTTCTTAGCTTCTGCAGATGTACCACATATGTGGGGCAGCATTCAGACTTTTCTATTGTGGTGTTTGGGCTATGAATCCCACAATCAAGAAAGCATCTTTAAGTGGGGAGGAAAACGACGGGCTGAGTCCTTGTGGTACTTCATAGCTGCAGTAGACTCTGAGTCTCCAGGTCTTGGTGCAGGGAAGTGATGTCATCACCATGTGCAAAGGCCTGGAGGACACTATGGGAGGCTCAATCTGGATCCATTTCATATATGACACGGATCGTATATTATTCACTCAAAATCAGTACTCTCCCTCACTCCATTCTAGAAACTAGTTTTGCCAGACACTTATCAGCATAAATTACCATGATGGTATTTTATTGGTATTTCAACAGCTTTTCTCTTAAGAATAAGTTACTTAGTGAGCAAAACAGCCTAGGTAATGCCATTAGGAAGCAGGAGGAACCTAGAATTCTTCTTAGAGGACAGAATCTACAGGATGCTCATTACTTATTCTATAGTAGTTGGTATAAAATATTCTTTTTATATAGTATTATTCTATTGCTTTCATTCACATGAGAGCAATAATGAAAACGTCTCTTATTATAGCCTTTAGCAAACTCATTAGTAAAAATAACGATTAATGACATTTACAGGTAACATTTGCTGGTCTGACTGACTGTATTAATAAATTTGAATAACACGTTAACAGCAAATACTTCAAGCTAATTATATCTAGCTTAAATCAAGCAAAGGAGGTTAGCCATGCTCCATGAAATGACTCCACTGTCAGCATTCCAAAGAGAAGGAATATGAAGAACCTTATGATTATTTGGAATTCCAACATCCTCTTACTGCAAGAGCATAACCATTATATCATTTAAAGTGTTTGTGATATATCCGTTCATTTTTCCTAGTGTTCCAGAGAGATCTCAGTTAATATGGCTCATCTATAGAAGGCTTTACATTGGAATACCTTGACAGTGGAATTCTGGGATACTGACTGGGATGAACGAGTGGACCAGTTACAACAATAGCCATGCCATCTTAAGCACCGCCTTACCTTCAGAAATCTACTGAATTCTAAGGGATCAGAAGGGTGCAACTCTACTTAGGATGGCACTGTACATTATCTACATTTTTTACATTTCACAAAGCTATAAATGTACGTGTGCATGAGTGCACATGAGCACCGAACTGATAAGCAGCAAAGCTGAATTCACAATTAGTGCAGACAATTAGTGCAGTTTCAAATTCTGATGCTATGTTCTTGTTTTGTGTTGTGGTACCTGGCAGATACATTTGTGGTGAAGGAAACACATTCATTGACAAATGTTAATGGCGTTGTTCCTGTAATGTCTTCCCACTGAGCAGGTGTTGTTCCGCCTAAAATGAAAGAGGACAAACTGCAATAAACAGTTCCTGTAACAAAGCTAAGTACACACACACGAGTGCACACACTCCAGGTTGGATCCAGCCAACTGTTTTACTCAATCTCACCCAATTCTCCTCCTTACTGTTATCCCTGTTCCACATGGTTTTTGTCCATGCAGGTCCCATAACCCACACCATAGCCTTTTTGGTGGTCATCCTCTCTTTTTCAACACAAAAATCTGGTTGGATCCAACCCACCATATTAATCATCATATTCCCAATAATCTAACCCTACAAACTTTACTAAGGCTAGCATTAATATTAACATGTACACCTATCTTAATAAGCTCTCAAATGACAACTGATTGAGGACTCATTTGAATGCTCGCTTTTCTTTTCTTTTGCAGAAAAAAGTTTATTATTACGCTATAATTTATACAAAAGCATAGACAATATATTTTTACAAAAAAAATTCCCCAAATTCATTGCAATTATGAAACATTATACCCTTTCTTTAATTTTGTCAATTTGATAAAGAGAATGATTTTCCTTACTTTTCAGAATGTAACGTAAGGACACTAGCTTTTCAAGCCAGTGGACAAAATATATATGACAGGAAACACTAATCTCTGTTGCTGTTTAATGTAAATATGTTATTGAACTTTTCTGAATCTTTACATCTGCCTATTTTGGTAATTTGAGCAAAAGCAACACAAGGAACAAACTAGCAATATTTTAGGGCTCTTTGAGTGGCAAGGTTATTAGTGAATTGTTATATATCTTTTATTGTTAGACCACTTTTCCAAACAGAATCCATTTGAATGTCTCAAGCTTTCCTCTCCAAAAACTTTCTGTGACAGTAAAAAAGGATGTAGGAGAACATTAAGGAAGAGAATGTATATCTTTGTTGGTTATCATATAAAATTACATATAATACAAAATACATTTTACAATGAGCTGGTGAAGATGTAACAGCAACTTCCTGCTAACTGGAATGGCAAATCAGGAAACACGCTCAAAAAAGAGGCAGTCCCTCCTCAGAGCAATTTTTGCTCCTTAAATGTGCTTTAGCAGTTTAGTTACAGTTGTTAAGGTTTCCCATAACTTTAAAAAAGGTTTCAGATTCAGGTTAACCTTAACCATCCTTATCATTCTGAAGAAGTGAGCTGTGACTCACGCAAGCTCATGCCCTGCCAGAAATGTTGTTAGACTTTAAGGTGCTACTGGATTTTTGCTCTTTTCTACTGCTACAGACATACTAACACGGCTACCCATCGTGATCCATCATTAACACTGGTGCTGACAATAGCTAAGGAAGACATTTGCTTCTGGGAGGGAAGCAGATGTAGGGAGGAATCACACGTACTCAAGGATAGCTTCTGGGTCACTAACCATGGTGAGCTGGAAGTCAGTGTTCGATCTGAGCTGGTTCAACGTACAGAACCTTGAAACATCAGGCTTAGTTTTCTCCAGTTCTGAAAAGTTATTTTTTTCTTTAAAAATGAGTAATATATATGCATATAGCAGGAACTGTTGGCATCCTTAAGGACTAAGGACAATTTTCTTCACCTTACTTATTATATTAATGAATTCTCACCATTTCAGTAATACACTCACCATTTTATTTATATTTCTTGAGCTTCTTATTCTGATTTTAGATTCTGAGCACATGTTTAGTATAAACAATCTTTCTCTTTGACATAACACAAACACACACAGTGTTTGCTTTTTTACACAATAAATTATTGTTCCAGCTATAATCTGAAACCACTTTATTACATTTTGAAACTTGACCTAAGCAAGAGTTTCAATGTACAATAAACACCAACCATCACTAGTGTATAATGTCATCATTCTGCACAGAGCTATCAAAGTATTTAAGCCTACCTGTTATACTGCACAGTAGTCTTAGTGTGGGCGTTTCACCCCCATACCCATTAATCATTACATCACTGGAAGCTTTTGGGACTGGAATAGTCATTGTTATTGGCTTATGGAATTTTCTTCTCCTGGGTTCCAATGTAACTATAGGGCTGAACGTAGCTTTGTTGCCTAAAATCTTCCTTATAAGTTCATTGTGCATAGGTTGGGCCTATTGAAAGACAAGGACAAAGGAAAAAAATACATTAATGATTGCCAATTACCAAAACCACTTTGCTATAGAACAGCTTCCCTTTAACCTTCATTTGCTGCTTTCTGCTACCTGTCCCTACACTTCTTCCCTTGGTTGCTCATCTGTTCCCTTAGATGTTTTTCCTGACGCTTTCACATTGGGACTGGTAGCTTTCACACTGCTGTTTCTGGCTTCTGGCATTATTGCTGCATTCTGTTTCATATCCAGAAGCCGCAACATGGGACACCCCCTCAGTCCCATCTTAAAATCGTAGGAAGACAGGGAAGGCATTTGGTAGCTAGTGGACAAAAGGAACTACCACAACAGTGACAAGATTTACGGCTTTATATTTTTATGTCATTAGTTACTGAACGTAATATGCTTTGCGGATCATATAACTAACCAATTCTTGTGCTGCACCTTCAAAGCATGTTTCTAGTGCAAGTTCAGATTATCTACCATTCAGATATCCCCATGAATTACGCTAGAAGGATGATGCTCTAATTACAGGGTTTTTTGAATGAGGTTAACTGGTGTAAATAAAATTAAATTAAACATGTTACAGGAGGTCAGATACTAGCAACTCATTAGGGATTCTTTTGGTACAAACAAGCATGGATATTTTAAAATTCACTATTTTGCTCAGCTGTTTTTTAACTTAATTTGCTGCAGTGCTTTTGTGCTGGTCTATGACCATAACAACAATAAACTACATAACAACAATAAACTAAACTAAGCTTCAGTGCTTTAGACAGAACATTGTAAGCACGACTATGGCAATACAGTGATTTAAGTAATTTATAGAGAAAATGTACACCATTCCACAATTGCCTGAACTGAAATGAAGAGGTCCATACCTGCAGACCCACGCGAATACGCTTAGTTAGTGCTCCTTCTGGAAAGACAGCCTGGACCTGAGGTACTACTGTACTGCTCAGAACACCTCCCTCGGGTCCAATGAGGTTACTGTCTTGCTTGATACGGGATACCACTGCAAAGTATTGTGGGAAGTCCCGAGTGATGATACGGCAAATGCGTTTCTTCTCCAGCTCTTCAGGAGTGTCAAGGACTGAGTAAAAAGAGAATGCAGTTAAACAACAATTATTTAATATTTTACATGCTGACATTTCCAGAAAGAAAATGTTACAAAGCGATTTTACAAAATGTGAAAATAAATGAAGGGTGAATAGGAAACTCTCCAAATGGATCTAAAGCAGTGTTCTTTAATCTTCTCAGACTTGAGACCCAACTTGAAACCCCCCCCCCCAGGCAGCAGCATGGGATGCACCTTGTGGTAAGGATGTACGTTAATAGGAAGTCATGGGACATCACAGTCATGTGACATTAAGTCCCAGGACGTAACAGTCACATGGTATCACAGTCAGCAACAGGAAGAGGAGGATCCAGGGTTGTGAACCAGCATCAAGGACAGGACTCTGGGCAACAAACCCCAAGAGATTGGAACAGAAAACACAAGCTGTATACCAAGAAGTACACCCAGCACAAGAAGCTTCAGAGCTTCTGCAAACAAATTCTCTTTTGCCTTTATTCTTTTCTTCTCTGGCACAGTCCAGCCGAGCCTTCCCCCACTCCAACCAGTCATCTGTGCTTGTGGCATGGAGTCCTTCTCCACTGTGCCGAAGATCTGCTTCTTTAGGGAGTGGGGCCTCTATGCTATGAATATATGCACAAAGCACTAGAGAATCAACTGGTGGGGTGGCTGGTCTGTGCTGGATGCGGAAAAGAAAGAGAAGGCAAGGTAGAGGTTTACGGCGGTGGCGATTTCTGTAGACTGCGCTAAAAAGAAGTCCACTGCCCTGCTAAGTGACCCTGCCTCACCTTCCTTCTGCTCCCGTCACTGTGAATGCAAAGAAAAGCTAGAGGAATGAGCACTAGCAGCAAACCCCTCTTCAGCTGCTCTAGCTGGGCTCACAGCTCAGCAGGAGGGGCTCGGCAGCCCACCTAGCCCATAATCTGAAGACCATTGGTCTAAAGGAAATGATGTCGTAATCACATACTTAAAGAGGATGCTAAATATAAGAACACAAGAACATAAGAAAGGTCATGCTGGATCAGACCAAGGCCCATCAAGTCCAGCAGTCTGTTCACACAGTGGCCAACCAGGTACCTCTAGGAAGCCCACAAACAAGACAACTGCAGCAGTGTTATCCTGCCTGTGTTCCAGAGCACCTGATATAATAGGCATACTCCTTTAATCCTGGAGATAATTGGTATGCATCATGACTAGTATTCATTTTGACTAGTAGCCATGGATAGTCCTATCCTCCATGAACATGTCCACACCCCTCTTAAAGCCTTCTAGGTCGACAGCCATCACCACATCCGAGGACAGGGAGTTCCACAATTTAACTAAACATTGTGTGAAGAAATACTTCCTTTTATCTGTTTTGAATCTCACCCTCAAGCTTCAGCAGATGACCCTGCATTTTAGTATTATGAGAGAAAGAGAAAAGCTTCTCCCTGTTCACTCTCTCCATACCATGCATAATTTTGTAGAACTCTATCATGTCTCCCCTTAACCTCCTTCTTTCCAAGCTAAACAACCCTAAGCGTTTTAACTGCTCCTCATAGGACAGTTGCTCTAGTCCCCTGATAAAATGAAAGCATGGAAGCGCAGGATAACCAAAGTGTGTTTCTGTTAATAAAAATATCAGAGCCGGGTTCTAGTCTTCCCAATATTCTGGAGATCTAATTCAGTCCTGTGGACACAAACCATTGCTCACTTCTCCACAGTCACTTCCATTTAAAAACAAAGTTATGGTGAGGTAATTTGTCTAGAGCTTGTTTGCACTGGCCATAAGAAGTAGAAAAATTCTACCACACCTAACAATTTCACGCAACTTTGATTTCAAATAGAGAAACAAATCTTGGTGCAGGGAAATTTTAGTATCAATTCATTGTGGTGAGATGAGGGGTGGTGAGGGGGAGGAGAATCCTTGATAGTTATGGTGATGGAAAGCAGTCTTCATGGATAAAAAGAGGTAAAGATGCTCTTTGCCAGATACAGAGCATCCTTTCTAGCTTGGAGGGATAACACACCAGCCCTCCAGCCTTTTGATTGGAGGGTGCAGGTTTGGTGAGCTTGAGCCCCAAGCTTAGCACCCAGATTGGCTGAAGACTCCAGAGCGCAGGCGGGGTAGTGTTTGAAAAGGGCAGTGGTTCCTTTGTTTGAGGCTCCTTCTTGGTTTGAGCTCTTTGGGGAGGGATCCTTGCTTAGAACTCCTTGGAGCGGGTGTTTTGCCATGAAGGATGACAGATGGGAATGATGCTTAAGAGAGTTGCAGATGCACCGGGGGGGGGGGGGGGAATCCTGCAACTACCCAAATCAGATGCAACCTGGATTGGAGGTACTTTAGTTAGTACCCGTCTTCTTGTTTATTTTCCTTAGTGTGCCTAGATCCTGTCCTTTGCAATACTCTGAGTTT
Source organism: Euleptes europaea (assembly GCF_029931775.1). Taxonomy (NCBI): domain Eukaryota; kingdom Metazoa; phylum Chordata; class Lepidosauria; order Squamata; family Sphaerodactylidae; genus Euleptes; species Euleptes europaea. The sequence continues at coordinate 28,444,161 of NC_079320.1, read as the reverse complement.
GTGCTTTGTAGAAATAAAGTTTTAACTTGAGTCTGTACAAGTCCTTACCCACTTGCCTGGCTCCTTGGCATGCTACTGAGCTACACACCTGCAAGGTTGGCTTTGTGCAACCACGTGAGAGAGAGAGGGGGCTGGATTTTATCCAAAGTGATGGGGGCGACTAAGGGGGGTGCAAAACGATTGCTAGTCTTGCCCCACGATGTGACATAGGCTACAACATTCATAAAAGGGGGACTATCTAGAGGGAATACACCACTTAAAATTGCAGGGAAATCTGAGTACTTTCCCCATATCCTGCAGTGAATCCTGTAATGTTTCACTTGTCTTTCCTTCCTGATGCCATAAATGGCTGGACAAATGCTATAGAAGCTGAACCCTACCACTCCATTTCACTAAGATGGATCTATTGACTCTCTTCTACTAATCCTTCCTTTAATGGACAAAAACTTGGCAGAAGGCAATCCTAGAAGCAAACTAAACAGAAAGAAGTTGTGGGCTTCAACCCAGAAGCTCAACTTGATTGAACTTGAACCTGGGTACAGTCCATCTTTCTGTCCATTGAACTACAGGGCATTAAACACATTGGCTTGGAGAGTTTACAATATGGGAACTGATCAGAAGATATAAATAACAAATTATTTGTGGTAGCAGAATAGCCGTAAAACAGAAAGGCTGCTTTTATTTCTTTTCTGTGGCTTTCAAATTGTGGGTGCTCCTTGCCTATCAAAATGGGTACCTTCATCCATCCCATTTAGGATTTCATTCAGCTCATCCTCTGTAAATTCACAGAAATGTTCCTTCCAGTTGTCTCCATTCTCACTGCGTAGGATCACCAGTTCCCTTTCTTTCCCACGTAGAGCCGCAAAGTGAGGGATCTCGACAATCACAGGCCTATTACATCAACACAGCATATTAATTAAATGCTACAACGAGGAAGCAACTAGATACGGATTGGTTCAGTCTGTTACAAAGTGACCTGGAACTCCACCTGCTTCTTTGCCATTCCTGAATGCAGTCCCGAAAAATGCACACGAGTAGCACTTTGGTGTTGTAGCTTGTACTAGGACCAATGAATCCTTCCCATTTCTTTAGAACTGGCTGACAGGGGCTCGAATGGGGTCTGCAGGGTTTTTTAAAAAAATAAGATCCTCACAATTGAAGTTTTGTTTTGATGCATGGGAGCCTGTGCAATCACACTGTCATGCAGAATCTACTGTTGTCTTTATATATCTATATGGACACCTCAAAGAAAAGTTATGATCTTATACTAGTGGAAAAAACAGATATATTCAAGAAGCACACTGCATTTATCATTAATTTGCATTGATTTTAAATTAGCATATGGTCCCACTGACCTATTTGGCACAATTAATAACTAAAGAGAAAAAGCCCAACATACAAAGGCTCTGCATTTCTACTAGTGCAAAGATCAAAATTTTGCTCTTCGGTGAACATATGGAATATATATATAGTCATCATAGCTTATGTTATCCACTTTGGTAAAAACTATGAATATATTGCATTCAATATTCTTAACTAAACAAATTGCATCGGCCATTCTATATGCAGATGTCATCATGCTAGGTACTATGTTATATTCAGCATATAACATATTGTTCCTGTTCTGGTGGCAATGGAGGCCAAAAAGAAAAAAAGAGTTTACAGTAGATTCCTTCCGTTCCAATCCAGGTTGCTTTGCTACAGACACTGAATACATAACAGCAATAACAACTGGTACAGTTTACAACTAAGAAGTTCTCATGCTAAAACAAAAACGGAGGTCAAGGAACTTTAAGAAAAGGTACAAACATATCACCAAAACAAAAACGACATATCACAGGGGCCGGAAAACGATCTACTAAAGGTTGGGTATACAAAATTTAAAATCATAGAAAGGGGACAATGTCATGTGCACAGTGACATAATAAATAATATTGCAGAAGTAGAAGAATGGGGAGGCCAGCATCCATCAATTTGTTTTAAGTCTCTCCTACCCAAGAAATTTGGTCCCAGGAGGCCCCAGCTGAAGGATTCGGCTGACCAAACTTTCTCCCTCATTAAGTGGGGGAGGAGCCGTAGGCAGGTGAAGTTTACTGAGTACATCCAAAGCAGCAGTGAAAGAAAGAAAATAAATACGCTTTATGTTTTCTTTTTCCAGAACCCATTGCCACTGTCTGCTCAGAGTGGAATTAGGCTGGACACTGAACAGGTTTCTGCCTTGAGTTGTTTAGAATCAACAAAATGAGCCCCCATGAATTTGAACCTTATCTTGTCTTCATTAGGTTCAGTGATATGTTAACCTTGCTGCTGACATTAATGGGAGCAAGATCCAGTTGTTATACAGGTGCACTGCAGCTAAGATTTGACTTGGCAAGAAGCGTTCAGTGAGTCTGATTTCACTGCCAGGACGCCACCCAGAAAAGTGCCCAGCGGTACAAGACAAAGCCTCGGGAAACAGTATGAAAACTCCCATCACGCGTTGGGTTTTCATTCGAACATAAGAACATAAGAAAGGCCATGATGGATCAGACCAAGGCCCATCAAGCCCAGCAGTCTGTTCACACAGTGGCCAACCAGGTGCCTCTAGGAAGCCCACAAACAAGACAACAGCAGCAGCATTATTCTGCCTGTGTTCCAAAGCCCCTAATATAATAGGCATGCTCCTCTGATCCTGGAGAGAATAGGTACGCATCATGACTAGTATCCATTTTTACTAGTAACCATGAATACCCCTCTCCTCCAAGAACATGTCCACTCCCCTCTTAAAGCCTTGATGTTCCTTGACTGAGAGAAGGGGAAATGTTGACCGCACTGTGACTCTACTGGAAGGAGAAGAAGCAGGTAAATAGAGGAAGGGAAGAACTGAAAAATATAACAGCCAAGGGATAGTTTATTTTGGGTTTGAAGCTTTTTAAAAAATCTAGTTTTGAAGAGAATATAAAAAAAGGGATTATCATTTAAGTGTTAGAAGCATCCCCTTCATTACAGATGTTTGTCTATAGCTTGGTATTTTTCTAGTTCTTCGAATGAAATACAGCAACAGTAAAATCACAGGGGAAAATGACTGATGATTTCCCTTCCTGACACTGTAGATTGAACCGCTAAATCACATTCAAATTCCTTCTGAAATCACATCTACTGGAGCTAATATAATTAAGAAACAACTGGCTGACTAACTTGGGGTAACAGGTCTTTAGCATGTTTGATTTGCTTCCTAACAGATTTTAAGCTGTTCCCCTTTTGCATCTTCATCCTTTCGTTCCTTTGCAGCCGAAGCCATCCACTCTAAGCAGAAGGGTTTGCTTTGATCATCCATTCTTTGAATGCCACCACTGGTAAGAGGGGAGGGAGTACTGATAAAATAAAAGTGTTAAACTGCTAGCTTCAGCATGGAAAAAATGCTAAATCAAGTGCAGGTCTGATCTTTTCTGTGGGTTACCGCAATGCAGACGATGGAAAATTTCCAAGTTGTGCTATTGCCGCAGCCCCAGAAAAATCACAGGTTTGTGTTTCCCGGACAGTCCCAAACAGTGACAGATACACCCACAGAGAGCACACAAGTTCATCTTGAAAGGAGCTTCAGGCTGTGTAGTCCATTTCAACGGGAATTCAGTTCGCTTCTCCAACAACAGCTGCTATTTATTATCCAAACTTAAAAGTGAACTGACTCATTGTCTACGATTGTAAAATGATCCTTCCTTAACAGCTCAACACAGACTAAACAGACTTACTCCAGGAAGCACACCAAACCTTGAGTTGTAGCTACCGGCATTTTAAATGAAAAGGCAGACAAGCTAACTAAATTACTGCTAGCCTAACAGGGTTTTGCCTTGCACTGTGGAGCCGTCGTCACCCTGTCATAGATTTGCTATACTCTTTTTTCACTCCTAGCGCTGGAGTGCTGAACTACCCCCAAGCTTATCATCGCAAATAAAAGAAATGATTTATTTCGTTGTTGTTTTTTTCCTTTTCAGCAATCAAAAAAGTCTTACCCAAGGAACTGAGCGCCGGAGGGTCCTACTTCAATCAGACGGCTGGCCAGACCTTCTCCTTCAACCATAGGGGGCATCGTGGCCAGTCTGTGGCGTTTGACCAGCCTGCAGGTGACTCGTGTTGGAGCGGTGCATTTCCGAGGGGGGATAATGATTCGAAGCCCGTTGTGTCTGCAACCCCGCATAGCTCCACCTCGAGCATCCACCATGAAACTGACCAAAAAACTGAAAATTGGGAAGGAGCATATGGCGTGATTGGAAAGTACATCTTAATGTGTGCTACTATACAGATTTTTCTTTCAGTTTAATATACTATGTATATACATATTGTCCATTTCTATTAGTCACAATACTAATATGTGTGTGTTTTTATGTGTGTGTGTGTGCTGCCCTATGCCCCCAGCTTGGGGGGGGGGGGAAGGTTATCAATCACACCAATAATTCCTATATCTATGATTTTGTTTCTTTTTAGTAAAAGCGAAAGTAGAAGTAAGGAAGAATATATTCTAATGGTATATATCAAGAAGACATGTTTATATCCTTATCTGGCTAAACCTAGAGTATTCTAGGGCCTGAAATTAACTAGTTTCAATAGGTGGCTGCACCCATCGTTGGAGAAATCCTTGGCTATATTGATCTATGTAATTTGATATACTTCTGCTACCAGTATAATAATGTAAACTATTATTATACATTCATATTAACTTGACTATAAAAAAAGCATTCAGTAAATCAGAAATAAAGTGCGGGATATTGTAGATAGGAAGAAATTTAGCCAGGATTTTAAGTTGCTTTGGGTTAGCTAAAGATTATGTCATTCATACAGTACAGGTTGTATTCAATGACTTCTTTCTGCTTCTCCATTCATTCAATTGAGGAAAGTCTTTCTCCTTCAGAGAAGGCAGTCATTGAGTCCAGCTTGCTGGAAGGGAACTCTGCTGAGCAAAGATTCTAGGAGGCTGCAATTGCAATGTCTATTAAAGCTCTGTAGGCCTTTTCAAAATTTGTGCCTGAATTGTAACTTTCTATTGTTTCTGAATACAAATGAAGAAAAGAAAGCAGCCATCTATATCTTTTTTCTTTAATTAGCAAGACCCAGGTAAATATAACAGCATGTATGAACACATGGCCATATGATGGGTTACTGCTGAGTGGATGGACAAATGCCACCCTAGTTCCCCATCTCAGCTGGTTTGGTTACTTTTTTTCTTTCCTCAGCACCAATGAAACAAAACCTTGTCATACTTTATATAAATATCTTTTTGTAAATAAGTTACATCAAAAAGAAATGCAATTTGTCCTTTTCCCATCATCCTTCAGCCTTTTCCCAGTTGGTTCCAATACAATTACACCCAACAGTCCAAGCAAATCATGGGGGTGACCATCAGGAGCCCACAACAGGCTACTCTGAAGCATGCCATGCATCTTGGATGGCATATGAAGATTTTCTAATGTCCTACTCTAGATGTTTTCCCTAGTAGATCTCTTGCCTATTAATATCTGCATGAAAGAACAAGCCTGGAGGGGGAAACGCTGCAAATGATCTTCAGAAAGTTAAGGGGAATGTCACACTACTGAATATAATCATCTAGAGGAAAACCCCTACATCTTAACCCAATATGTACAACAGGAAGAATCATACAAGATTTTTCAAGAAAATTTTCATTTCAAAGCTGCAGAACTGCTTTTTATCTACAATTGCCTGCTGTTCTAATAAAGCAGACACTGTATAAAATATCACAGTGTGTGTATGTAGACAAGCACAAAAAAACAAGCACACACATACACACACACTAAGGAGGTCTGTAAGCGAGTAACTGCATAAGTACAGCCCTTCAGTGACAGAAGGGTTGTTGACGGCAGCAGGTAGTTCCTATATATGAAGTGAGTCACACAGAAGGGTAGACAGAGGATTGACATCTAGTGATCAATATAAACTAGATGCTTTCTAGGACTCTCAGTTGCACAGCCATGCAACTGTAATCCCAACAGAGCAAAGGGAGCCTTGCTTATGTTCTTTCTAACACCTCAAGTGGAAGCTCAAACATGATAACCCCCACCACCACCACACATAAGTGCAATCAATTCAGACAGGATGGTGCATTAAAGTTAGTTGAGCGGAAAGGCATGCTTCTCATCACGTAGTTGGAGACAACAGTCCTCATTGGACTATATCGACCACAGTCCTGTGTACAAGGTCTTCCAGTTAGTCAAAATCACCGTTTGATGCAGGAAACAAGGAGATAGCAGCAGTCAGAGTTAGTCACAGTGGGAAATATTAGTTACAAAACAGGTTGATCAGGTTGCTTCAGCATTTCCTGAGCATACAAATAGAGGGGCATAATTTATTGGCAGCAAAAGCAAACAGACCGATCAAATGATTTATTAAACTTAATGGGAGTAGAAACTTTGGTGAAGGTTACTGAAAGTACCCCAAAGGGATCTTTGTGATATTAAGCACAAGCTACATTGTTTGCAAAGGATGCAGTCTGATGCTTAGTTGTGCACAGTTACATCCCTTATGCTCTAAGTGAAGGATTGAAAAAAGAATTGAATAGTTAGAGCAATTTGCAAACTGGCTACAACTTGATGAAAGTAAGAAGTTTCTGAAGAAAAGCAGAAATACGACCAAGAGTCTGCAATAACACTTTATAGCCTATTTAATAGCAGAGTAAATTTTGTTTCCCTGGGAATGTTAGAGGTCTTCCAATGAACATAAAATCTAAAGTACGTTTACAATCAGTACATTCAAGGAATCTCATTTCTTACAAAAGTTTTTTTTTTAGTATTGTAAGAAAAGAAGAAAATTTGGGAAGATTTTGGAGGTCTCTTATGGGTTTGCACTGTACTAAACACTTTTCTACTAGTCTACAATGGGGGTTCTTAAATAATGCCAATAGCTACGTGTTCCATAGACTGACAGACATCTTTCTCCTATGCAAAACAACAAATAGTATCAGTGTACCAGAGCATCCTGAAGTGGATGAACAAAGAAGAGAAGGGTGAAATAAAGTATTAAAAATGAAATTATATATAAGTTCACCTGCTGTTGTCATGGTCAAAACATGGAGAGGAGTGGCTGCAACAGAAGAGATAATTTAGCAGAACAAAAAAAAGGATGGCTAAATGAAATAAAAGGAGGAAGAAAAGATGCTTTTACCTACTAATGGAAAGATGTAAAGTGACTAAAGTGTAGATTACAGAGAGTATATACAGGAGCAAAGCTTGCATGAAACAGGTGTCCCTCTGAGCATATTCTTGAATGCTCCACTGAATGTGAATACTCGGGAACGTTGGGTAGGTCTAAATGTTAATCCATCCTCATCTAGACGCCACCTAAAAAGCAGTTAACTACACTGACCACTGCAACCAAGCACATATTTATATAGCATCCTCATGCCACTCCTGGGTATCCAGGTGACAGTTGCATGGTTAGGCACGTGGCTGGGGCCCCGAATAAGAACTTTTTCAGCTTTGTTCACATTTTGTGCAATGCCAAGCCGAGTTAAGAGCTTTTTGGTGGTTCCCACATGGTGGACTCAAAGAGTATAATTTTGTCATCGGATACCTGGATTTGCAGAATTCTTTTGTGCCGGGCTTTATAAGAGCCCCCACTGCCCCCCAGCATGATAGCAATCATACATTAGGTGGCAGTAACACTGAACTAAGAGGATATCCTATATTTCAAATTCAATTCCATGGAGAGTCTGGTCACATTAAACATGTTGAGCTTGAAAAGAATGGGATTTCAGAGCCAAATTGCATGAGTCCTGGACCTGATTCGTTTCCCCAGTAGCTGCACAGTAGTTGCAGGGAAAATTGTTTCAAAAGTCTGCAGGGGCTCCAGTTCAGCTTAAGGCCATGGTGTGGGGGAAAGAGGGGCTCTTGACCTTCAACCGCACTATTTTCCTGAGCTGAAACAGCCCCAGGGGAAGTTTTACTTGCATCATTTTGGAGAGCTGTATGCATGGAATACTGTGGAGAACCTGAACCCAACTCATTAAAAACATCTCATGTCATTTGGCCCTTAGGATGGAACCAAGATCTCTCCTACACTCTCAGCTGTCTTTTTTCATTACTCATTTTTCTGAAAAATCTGTTAGCTGTCACCTTGTGTTTGATTGCATGCCTGCCTGGTTCCATTTCCGTTCTAGATTTATGTGTTTCAAGCTCTTGCATCTTTTCTTTTCTTTTTTTGATCAAGTTGCTCACACTGATCTTATTTGAATTGCTTTCTGATATTTTAATCTGATTCTTACACTGTTATAGTCAGAGCAACTACAACTTGTGATTTTCTCACAAAAATTCCTTCCTCCCATGTTACACTGCTCTCATTAGTGGGACTTCCCAAGATAGTATTTATTAATTCATAAACATGGTAAAAATCAGTGGGTGGCTTTTCAACAGATGAAACACATTTTAATTAAAATTGTTGTTGATAACTTTTACTTGGTAGCTGCTAGATCCTGTTTTCACTGCCATTTGGAGGGAGATGGGATACACCAAATTGGAGAAAAACAAGAAATATTGTTTACCTTGTTAGCAATGATCCAATCTCCTTTTTTGAAGACAGGCAGCTAAGAATGATAACTCTAATTATTTGTCAATTTTAATACCGGTTCTTCACTACCACTCCACTCTCCCTTTCCCCCCCCCCCCAACACCAAAACTGGGCAAAATTTGAAAGTCCTAGGATTGTAAATAATAAATAGTACTGAGCCAACTTCTCAGAAATGAAACACTTCAAATTATGTATTAACTATTTGGTACCAGCTATTAGAATATTACAAAACACGATTGTTAAGCATTTCCTTTCAACATAAATAAAATGGGACCAAACAAAAAAATTATACCTAGTCTAACCTTTTGCTAACCTACTAGAACAGCAGAGATCAATTCTGCACAATCCAGACTTTCAGTCTGATCCAATGTTCCAGGAATGAGCTGTAATGAATACGTGTAGCTCACCTGCCTGGAATCCCTTCTGCATTAATTTCAGTGGAATAACCTGCATCTGCATTGAATTCCTTTGCAAAGGACGCAGTAGTTGCATTCACAACCACTGGATCAGGATAAATTGTATGCAGCGGCTCTGCATATGGCATCTCTCATATATCAAATACTTATTTTATTGTGTAAAATTAACTGAATTCTATTTATTCTTGGTCTACTTCAGCGCTGCAATTTTTTTTTAAAAAAATCTAGCTAATGTCAGATGCGGTGTCTAATACCAAATACACAGCTGTCGACTGATAAACTTTCCACATGCCAGGATATGTCACTACTGATGTAAAGACCATCTGTTATTTCAGTCTCTTTCCTCCCCCAAACTGCCACCACCAGTCCTTCCAAATCAGATACTCATCCAAATTCTTTATAGTGCAAGCCTGTTAGAAATTAAATTTAAGGCTTTTAAACTGTGGTTCAGGGCATAAATGGGGGGGGGAGAATTGTCTGCTATTCAAGCTCCATAGCATTACATACGGTTATGGGACCATGCTGATGTGAACACAGAATCTGCCCAAAATGTTTAAATTATGTGACTGCATGAATCATATTAATAAACCATACTTTCCAAGAGTTGCTAAACAAATAAGGATTCTATTACTCTATAACTGGTCATGAAACAGTTCCACCAGAGATCCAGGATCACATTTTATAATACTGGATTAAACAGTTACATGACTTAAGTAAAGAGTGGTTTACTTTATTTATGTTTTCTGCGCACATGCCCAATTATGAGCTCAGTGGGTGCTGAGAGAGTGGGTTCCTTGCTCACATCAGTGGAAGAGCAGCTTCACATAGGTGCACAGGCTATGATGCCCCCTCCACAAGAGTCAATGGGAAGGTCCATTGAGTTGCTGGAGCTTTGTGTTGTTCAGCAGAGAGAAAGCCTTTTTCTAAATCCTGCACTGTCTTTGTTGTTCACTCTTTTCAATCCTTTACCTGTGAATCAGTGAAGACCTCTCAAAGCTGCTGACCATCTGAAAATGCTACTTGTATCAAATAGTACCAGGACAGAGCCAGTAAACCTAGAGGTCGTTAGCTGACACCAAACCCCCACTTTCTGAAGCTACTGATTTTTCCTCACAATTTTCCAGTAAACATACAGATTGTGAGACCAGTTTGCAACTATATTGAGGTATCTTTGATCTAGTAATGCTCACATTAGTAATTTTAAGCACTTTCAAACATATTTTACTACTGAGGCTCATACCAAAGAAACTCTGGGCAATGTGATTTTGTAAATACATTGGGGCTCTCCAACAAAGAATGCTCTGCCAACAGGAAACCACAATTCCCAAGGTTCTGTGGGAAGTACATAATGGTTAGATCTGATTGAAACTGGTTTAAACTTGATGTGTGGGTGAACCCTTTAATCAGAATTTTTAGAACTTTTGCATTCAGACAGGGTAATACCTGCATCCAAACTAAGCATTTGTTCAAACTTTTGAGATTTCAGACATTATCTGCCTCTGTCTTCTGCTCTGGATTACTTACCCAGAATGAATAGGGCTAGCAGAAATAGTAACATTGTCCAGGTTGTCAGGACTCCAGCTTAAGCGATACGAAGTCCTCTCACCTTCTTTAGCCAGTGTGGATACCTGGAAATGCAAAAAAAAAAAAAAAAAAAAGTAAGATTGCTATTATTTACAGCATCTAACCAAACCAAGCAAAAAGTGACAAATTTCAATTCAAGGGAAAGGCTTGGTTCGCTAACAGTTAAGAGAAGCAGTGAAATGTGAGTACCGTTATATTTTCATATACATAATGAGATATTTATTTATTTATTTATTAGACTTATATCCCGCCCTTTCTCCCAGGCAAAGCCTTGGAAATATGGGACCCAAGACTAAACACAAAATTCATTTATGTTTTATGTATACCTTATACACCTTATAATAATGTATACATTTATTATATATATTTATTATAATTTATATACACCTTATAATAATTTTGCCCATGAAACAAAGTTTGGACGAAAACGCATGGTCGCTTTAGCCTCCTTTATTCCCTGTTTCAGCCAGGATTCAGCCAGGATCAAACGCATGTGTTTCGCCGAATGTGCGTTCGATCCTGGCTGAATCCTGGCTGAAACGGGGAATAAAGGAGGCTAAAGCGACCGTGCATTTTCGCCCTTTGTGTACATTGAACCTCATGAGGTCAGGTGTGGAATTTTCTACTTGTGGCATCATGTCAATGTTCAAAAAGTTTTGATTTTTGAGCATTTTGGATTTTTAGATTAGGGATGCTCAAGCAATCCAACAAAATTATCACAGACGTGGAAAGAAGCATACAAAATAAAACGTAAAGATTTCTTAACACAAAATGTGGACATTGGTTAATCACTGAACCAGAATTGTGTTAATCTAATCACAACTGCTTTGAACATTTTGAAAGGTATGGGGCACTGATTCAAATAGGTAAAAATGGGAAGCTAGAAAAGCCCCAAACAAAATAAATACCTGTGGAATACACAGAACTGCAAGAGTTGCTTGCAGTGTAATCCTATGTAGAATTACTCCAGTCAATAAACTTAGATTGCAGTATAGGATTGCACTGTTGGTACAGTCCAGGCAGTGAAAACACAACATGACAAATCGAAGATTGCAATGGTAAAATTACTAGCACAACAAGTCTGTGAAAAGACCATAAAATCTCACCTGGTGGCTGGGGATGACAACCGTGTCATCAATCATGGTGCTGTCCCTCATGTAGGAGGTGTGGCTCAGGGTATGGGACCTGTCTGAACTGAAGGATCGCAGACTGGTCGGTTGGCAACGTTATCAGCAGTTATCAGATGGTGTTGTGAAGATGGTGTTGTGACACAGCAAAGGAGTGAAAAAAGCGTGCTATTAGCAAATACAGTGTAACTTCCAGGGGGGTGATTTTAAAAGTCCAGTAAAAAACCTTCCACTTTTTAATGCCAGCACTCTAACTGGGTGCTCTGCCATGCCTTTCATCCTTTTTTTAAACTGATTCTAATGGAATCCAACAGAATCACAAATTGTTCACTCTTTGGCCTAAAAATACTTACAAATTACAACAACGCCCTTATACTTTAATGTAATAATAACATAGAAATTCCTACTTTACCGTGTTGAAGAAATTATCATTTATCAATTCATAATATAAAAGAATTGTCCAAAAACAACACCTGAAATGAGTTTGGTGACTATCAATGATAAGTCCCCTGGAAGGTACACGTAAAAATGATCTATGGTCAGCCATATGCTTTCTGTGTAATGCAACTCTCCTCCTTTTCACACAAAACAGCATTGGTGAATAAGCAATAAAAACAAGAGCACTGTCACTTTCATATGTACGCACATCACTATAGAAAACCATTTGCAGCAGTGATGTGAAGTGCCAAGCAAAAAAAAGCCACACAACAACACAAAACCTAATTGGTCGAAGTGTTGCCATTTCAGAAACACCAAACATATAAAGCCATTTGCGGTTCCTGCTACACAAGAAGGTATTTAAAATATTTGTTCTAAAGCTGAAGCTTATTACCAGACTAGAGTTTGTATGTGTGAAGGCTTGTGAACAATATTCCTAGAAACATACTAACGTTGGGAATAGGCCAAGAATATAGTTGTAGCTGAGCAGCATAATTTATGTAGCCAGAATAATTTATGAATGCAGCATTTATCAACTGATGCATAAGACAGATAAATTATGCAAAACACATTGCATACTAAAATTTTATAAGATAAAAATAACAGAAGGGCCACAAAAATACAATAAAATATGTGTGCAGAATTGGTCATGTAATAAGAAACATTCACTATCGCATCACTCAGCAAACCTTGCCTACAATGGGTTGAATCCTACTGTACTGTGAACAGAGCAAGTTCATGTAAGGGATTTCTGCCAGTGCCATCTTCTTACTGCAGCTCCCCATGCCCCCTGAAAAACCTCTCCTGTGGATCCAAGGAACCGCATGGGATGTAATGTGGAGGCTGCAGACAGAAGGGGAAATGCCCTCTCTCCTCTTGCATGAGGGAGACCCACAAGAGCAGTTTTGGAGAGGGGCACAATGGGCTGTAGTGAGAAGGCGAAAGGAGCAAAACTCCCCTCTATGAACTCATTCTATATAGGATATAGATCTAACCCATTGCAAGTGAACCACTGCTCTTAAGATTTATTATTGTATGACTTATGCATGCAGTGACAAGAAACAGAGAAGCCTTGTTGACTTCGATGTAAGTATAGCATATGTTTCTGAATGCTGGATTTTGTCATTATCACTACCTTCTCCAGGGAATGTAATATAGATGTTGCTATAAAATGGAATGATTCTATTGTAACTACAATTTAAGTGCTAAAGTACATGACCTAAATTAGTTGGAGAAGACAACAACAGAGTAACTACTTCCATATCTGTTTTTAAATTGAAATAAGTTCTATAGAAAGTCCTTTCCATGGACATGTGAAGGCGAAAATTACAAGCTGAACACATGAGACTGAAAAGGTGTTGTGGCCCTGATCCAGCTAAAGTTCATCATAACAGAGGACTACTGAAAGCCATGAGACTGAATATCGCTCATTCCAGCTTCTTCCAATCGTCTGAATGAGCTTCAGTTACAACTAATTCTTGAGGAATTTGGCCTATCTGGATTGAAACCTGCCAGGGCATATTAAGCAAAAATATGTTTACCCTTTTGAAAAGGTTAAACTAGAAAAACATCTTTTTTAACTGTGCAGAAATTGGCAATAATAAGTTTAAATTATGTGGCCTATTTAACACTTCAAAAATGGGACAAACATATGAGGCTGTTGATCCCTTTCAATGTATAAACTGTGTTTTGTAAATTGTACAACAGTCACACTGAACAATCTTTGTAATTTCAGGTTTTTACCCTTAAAAATAAATCTTCAGTAGCAGACCCTGTTCTTTGTACATGCTTGCAGCATCAAGAGCAATGCCATGTGAGACTGGCGAAGGATTTGACATCCAAATTGGAGGCCCTGCTGCTCACTTAATGGTATGCCTTAATAGGTAGCAATTCATCATTTAATTAAAGGAGACATATTAGGTTGAAATCACTGCAAGAGATCATCTGCTTTTCTCGACAGCAGCTATAAGACAAGACCTTATAATTCTGCCAGTGCCTATTTGAATCATGGAGCATAGACATGTCTTATTAATGTAAAAATATGGACTTTAAGCCACTGGTAGTGACCCAGGAGTCCCTAATGAATTAGGTGTCAAACAATTCCATTAAAGTTTCCGGCCCATACTAAAACATTTTTTCCTAGCTACCATTGCAAGAAATTTAACATACTAATAGCACACCGCAGAGGAAAAGCATGTGGCTAAGTCACAATGGACTCCTGGCGACCCCATGAAGTTCCACCTCATGAGGATTTCAAGGCAAGAGATGAGCAGAGGTGGTCTGCCACTGCCTTCCTCTGCACAGCAATCCCAGTCTTCCCGACCAACTACTAACTGTGGCTTATCCTGCTTAGCTTTCAAGCTCTGATGTGATCAGGCTAGTCTGGGCTATCAGGGCTGCTCAGAGGTTTCTTGGGTAAAGAGAGTCTAATGAGAAATCAACACCGATGCTTCAGAAATAACAAGCAACTTGCTATTTTTTTTAAACAAAAAACAAAAAACAGTGTGCTAACAGTTTGCTGGACTGTGGGGAAATGGATGGCCGCTTGTGCCCAGAAACCTTGGAGGGCAAGAGGAAGAGGGTCTCCAGGTCAGTGGAGCTGTTCCACTACACAAATGTCATCAGTCTTTGACTTTTTCTTTTCTAACAGTTTTGTACTGTCCACCTTGTTTATATCTTAGAATTAGCACTTTGCAGGAACCTTAATGCAATGAATCCAGCAGCAGTTGACAACCTATCCCATGTGCTGACATGATTCTTAGCTTCTAGTGCTGATAAGACATATCTTCTACAACATGAGGAAACAAATGTTTTCCTTTATCCTTTTTAAAAAACTTCCCTATATGTCTAACTCAGACAAGACAAACTACAGCAGTTTCTTTCTGCATATTGTTAGAGTTACACAATACATGAAAATGGGATACAAGAAATCTGCATGATGACGATTTCTAAAGCCTGTTTTTAACTGGTAGATCTACACACACCATATTCAAGAGGTAAATTCTTGGTTCAGATTATCAGTAATCTTAACCATCATGGTAATATACTTGTTCTTGCAAAATGAGCAATGAAAAATATCCTCAATATTTCAGCAGGCCTGCAATATGGATGTCGCTATATAATGACAGATGCCATGAGGGAACACTGAAGAAAATATCTTTTCATGCCATGTAATACCTACCTGGGCATAGTACTAAGGAAAGCATACAAAGAATGGAAGGAAAAGAGAAATGATACAGATGGAAACATGATTACAAATGAGAGAAAAAACAGATATTCTAATGCCAAAGCAAATCAGTTCAATAAATAGGATTTAATAGACATTTCCTGAATTGCTCTGCAGTGGCTGTAAATAACCACTTCTTTAAGGAGATAGTTAGAAGTAGGGTTGCCAACTCTGGGTTAGAACATTCATGGATATTTGGGGGAGAGCAAGGTTTGTGGAGTTAAGGAATCTCAGCAGTTCTCCAGAGGAACTGATCTCAATAGTATGGAAATCAGCAATATTTCTGGGAAATCTCCAGGCCCCACTTGGCAATCCAAGTTAAAGGCTGGTGCTTTACTGTTTTTAAAAAAGTAAAAGTTAAAAAAGAAGTAAGAATGCTATTCTTGAAAACCAAGAAAACTGTTGATCAACGTCAGTCTTAAGTGATCCCACTTTGTCTTAGCAGGAAGGTCCCTGATAGAGAGGGAAGACTGCTCATCACTAGATAGAAGCTTTCCTTTTATTGCTCCACCTTGTTTCTCTACCTGCTTAATGTGTATAGGAAGCCAGTGGGTGCGACAATTTGAATACATGACATTTGGATGCTATAAGTATTCAGAATGTACACTGCAAAACTTGTGTTTTAATGTTAGAAACCCAGGAGACCCTCTGCTCGTAGAGTTCCCCAACGTATAGGATTCTGAGTAGACCTGCTTAGGATGGCTCTCTTGGGGAACCAAATGCCATCAATAGCAGGTGTTCCTATTTCCCTCTCATTTACGTTCAATCAGTGACCTGCCATCAGGAAATCATTACTTGTCTTGTCCAGATTCATTTTCATTTAGCATGCTTGCATCCAGCTCTCAATTAAACTTTTTGAGAAAAGAGACTCCCAGGAAAGTATTCTTAGGAGGAACACTTTCCTGGAATGATTCTGTATCCAGAATCCTATGTTGCAATGTCAGTCAGGAGCGTCTTTCACTAGGCTGCAGTCCTGTTACTTAATGTAAACCCAGTTTGCAACCATTTCCACTTAATCCTTATCTTAGAATAAAAGTTTGTTTGGAATATACTGCTTTGTAAAAGATTTGCTCTAGCAACTCCTGCCCCTTACCTCCCAATAATGTACTGAGTTTTTTTCTATGCTCCAATAGTGGCAGTTAGCCACAGAACTAAACATTTACTCTACCTCATACTGCTTCTTAACTTACTCGTTTTAAGAAGGTTACTAAAATATTTTTAAAAACCTAGACCACATCTGAATGGCTGTGAAAATCAATCACAAGGGCATAAAATTTTGCAACTGAAAGAGCAATAGGTCTACTATTATCTTCTAATAAAAGAGGTAATTGTCTCCGCTTGATCTATATTTTGGAGCAAAGGAAAAATTAAAAGATTTTTAGCCTCAGTAAAATAGTTGCATCCAAAAGTCACATGATACAGAGTATCTACACTACCTGCCCCGCAGTCACTTACTCCATCAGAGTAGAGTATCTTACGACACCTCCCTTGCAAGACTCTAGATGGTAAGGAATTTAGGGGCGCCATCATAAAGGCCCGCCTATACCGAGGAACAGTCAAATATGAACAGTAGTCGGGAAGCTGGCCAGATAGAAGAACACCAACAAATTGGGTAGAACAAACACATTGTTCTCTACAGATTGTACTGTTGTAATCTTACGGAAATAAATGTTTCTTAATCGTGCTCATAGCTTTCTGTCTGGTGATTGAGTGAAGGGAGTCCAAGGAAAAATCGAGGAGCTGGAGTCATTGTGCTACAAGTTTATCCCAATGGGAAATGTAAGAATCCTCCCTGATCAATCGGAGGTAGCCCTCTTAGGTGTTGGAGTATATAATTTTAACTTTAAGAGAAAAGGCCTTCATCCAGGCCCAAGCTTCAAGAGATGATTGTCCCAATTCCGCTTGGAGGGCCACCCCCAAAGAACTGAACATTTAACAAAACCCAGTCCTGCCTAGTAACAGCTAAAGGCAAGAAGGCTTAGCAAATAATGAATGGTGAATAATATCATTGCTTGTTGCACAAGGCAGATGTATTCTGTAGATGTGCAGACTGAAGATTATTCTCAGCTGGGAGCCCTATTTTTGTCAGGTGGCTAAATAAGGCATTCTTGGTAGTATTCCTCATGCAATGTTTTTCATCTGAGCACAGTCTCATCCTCCGAAACAGCAACTGCAGCATCAATTAATAATCTGCTGCAAAATGAGAAAATGGCAACTGATTGCCACATATTTTGTGTGTATGTTACATTCCTAAACAGGAGTACAAAAGCATATTACAAGAAATGTGTGCCTATGGAAATTCATGCAAGGTTTTTCCGACATCATCTATTAGCAGTCTGGATTGGTGGCAGGAGCAAGGAGATGGACATCTAATCTTTGAAGTGCTGGCACTAGAAAGGACTTTGGTGGTCATCGAGTCCAACCCTTTGCTTAACACAGGTCTCCCATCCAGGCACCGACCCAATCCATATCAGCTTAGCTTCAACAAGCTTGTTGTTGTCATATGCCTCAATTGTGACCTCCCATGCTCTTTCAGCTTCTGACCAGCATATAACCCACTCAATGAGCAATTGTGACAGTGTAGATAAATTCTATTACCTTACATATCTGAACAAGCAGTAACCAGGAAGGTCAAGTCACATTCAGGGCTATAATTTGGAAGGGCACCTGAAGAAGGCTAATGACCACTATCATATCAACTCAAATGAACTGGGTGTGATCTTCTGGTGGACTGAAAGCCTGATCGCCCAAGGAATTTCCCCCTCACCCACATATCTACACAGTTTACACTTTCTAACAAAGCATGATGCAAAGTGTTGCAACATTGAGTCAACACAATGGGTGACTATTCAGAAAAAGAATACAGATCTATCAGGGCAGTGTAGACATTCTTGGTAAAGAAGTACCTGTCAGATCGGCCTCCTTCCAGGCTGTATCTCAAATAGTTCATACCATCTAAGAACTGGCTGCTGGGCAAAGAGTCATCACCTAGTTCTTTCAGGTCTTCTGGTCTAAGGTATTCTCCCCCATCTCCTGTCATAGTGTCATCACCTGGAACCAAAACACAAACACACAAATGCAGGAGATACAGTGATTTAGGTAGCCCCAGAGCATTTGAAAAGTAAAGAACACTTTAGGTAGATAACTCAGACCTCCACCAAAAAACTACCAGAAAGTTATTGGTCATTCCTGAAGCACACCAAGCACATGCTGCCAATACACATAGACAAATCACATTAAGTAGGATTACATGTATGCAAGTTAAAATATTCACATTGAATTAGTCTGGTGTTTTATGCTACTCTGCATATTACTGGTAGGACTAGTTTCATTTTTTGCTCCTTTTCCCATTAGTGCCTTGGCTGGTTTCCGACAAAAAAAATCCTGAGATTTTTAATCTCTCATTCATATGAGAGATTAAAATTTACCTTTGAGCCTCTGTCTGAGCAGCTCTGTCATAAAAATATGCTTGCATTCACCAGCATTATGATTTTGGGACTGTGACTGATACAGAGTGACTCACTTTTCCCTTCTAATACACTACAAACAGAGTCTAATGCCTAGTAACATTAATGAAAAGAAAAACTGTGAATACAATTTGCACAAACAAAACTAAAGGCCTGTTTCTGGTACTGCAAGAATGAGCCTTGTAACCCACCCCAGTCCCTCATAGGACTCGCTGCTTCTCTCCATACCTGCAACTAGCCAGTGAGCAGATGATGGAGATGCAACCACACCCAGAGACTGGGGGGGATTTGTTTTGTCCACGTAGGGGTGCTAACCTCCAGGTGCTAGCTGGAGATCTCCTGCTATTACAACTGATCTCCAACCGATAGAGATCAGTTCACCTGGAGGAAATGGCTGCTTTGGCAATTGGACTCTATGGCACTGAAGTCCCTCCCCTCCCCAAACCCTGCCCTCCTTAGGCTCCGCCCCAAAAACTTTCCGCCAGTGGCAAAGAGGGACCTGGAATCCCTATGTCCAAGGGAAACTCAACCTTCCCAGTGGGAATCCCTCATTGCTCCACAACTCTCTTAGGACCTTCGGGTGCCTTCTCTGGTAGCCTCCACCACCTTCTGATCATACCCTTCTCACCGATTTGATGCCAGAAGAAATATCAAACAGGGCTATGTGGTAATGTGGGCATGGCAAGTCTCATGTATGGGTGCTGATGTAGCCGTTGTGGCAGCATTTCTCCAGCTCAAGGACTCATGGGTAGCAATCAAAGCAATATTTTTTATTCCTTAAACAACACAGAAGTTTTATTCCACTATCAGCATCTATTGAAGGTATACAAGCTATGGAAGGTACAGGTTCTAAGAAGTAAAGTAAAACAGTGAAAGATGTCTGACCTATCTTGAAAAGCTCAGTTGGCTGCCATTTGCTTCCCCTGCCCCCATTGTGGGCTGCAGCAAATAGGTGAATGTATGGAGGAAGCTCCCTGGATGTCTCTTTTACCCAACAAAGACCAAACTGCTCTCATTCTCAATTGCCCCTTCCCAGGTGCATTGGAGGTACTAAGCCAATCTGTGCACTGCAAAGCTGGTTCCTAGAGCCTGCCAGAGCCTAGTGGCCAATCAGTATCACATGACAAAGCCTGCTGACCTAAAATCCTTGCAGGGATCTTATGTGCCAGAGGTTCTTCTTCCTGGAAGAAACAAGACATTCTCCAGGCTGCAAGCCTATGCACACTTATCTGGTGTATACACACCACTGAATTGTGCTACTTATTTCTGAGTAAAGATGTGCAGAGTTGTACTCAGAGTTACCTCAAGGGGAGGTCTCTCCCCTGAAATTGCTGACACTGGCGAGTTGTTTCAAAATAGGAGTACCTTGAACTTTAGTAACAGAGTCCTACTTCCTGCTTCCTCCAACAGGACACTTAGTGACAACCAACCGACAGAAACTTTGCAACCATAGCTACCACTCTGCCCAGTACATTACAGCACATCACATTGCTTCTTTGACTGGCCGTGTAGTCTGGTTTATGTTCCAAATAATTAGCAGTGAAGTGATTGCAGAGGAACACAGCATTGCGTCAGCCGCACACAGTTCTGACATGCACATCTGCAACGCTAAGAAACTGAACCACTAAAATGGAAAGACTGAACATCTACTCCTGTTGTATGCTGAGAGAGGAAGCTGCCAAGGCCGCCAGCATAAGGAAACTGTCTCCAAGCAATTCTTTGAAGAGGGACAATTATCCCCTCCTGGGAGGGGAAACACCCCCCCCACACACACCAAACCTGTACAATGCATTGTGTGGTGACTATTGTGCCCTGAAGAAAGCTGTTTCTCTAAAAATGGCAGAGAAAGTGCCTGCATTTAAGGCTGAATTCGAAACAATAAAGAAAACTTTCTGCTGATGTCACACAATGAAGGTATTACATGGCATTCCTTAAATCTTTGAACTAATGCTTCAGTACAGCAGATGGAAAAACGGTTCCCACAGGATCTACACAGTTATAATATTATAAGATTATTTATTTCTTTTAACAAAATTTCCTCCCCAAGAAGAACTTCCAAGGGTGTAGAACATGTTGACTGCTTACTGAATTAATGTTCGTTATTGGATTTACTTCTTCCTAACATGAATCTGAAAATGTTAGGAACCTGAAACATTCTACGCAGCACAGTGTGATCATCATACGGAAATTTATTTATTGGTTTATTTACTTTGGTTATATTTCACCTTTCTCCCCAGTGAGGACCCAAAGTGGCTTACATCGTTTTACCCTCACAATCACCCTGTGAGGTAGGTTAGGATAAGAGTGTGCAACTGGCCCACGGTCACCCAGCAAGCTTTCATGGCAGAGTAGGGATCCAAACCTGGGTTTCCCAGATCCTTGTCCAACACTTTAACCACTACATCATGCTGGAAATATAGACTTTTCACTAAGGAAAAAGGCATACCGAAGAATGCCAAGCAGAAGAGAGAAGAAAATCAAAATTATTAATTGGATCCAGCCCAAGTTATATACTGCATGTAATGTAGTATTGGGACATACAGAGCAATTCTTCAAGGGAGGGGCCAAATGGCCTTAGGAGCCAGTGTGACCCCTGCGCCGGCGTTAGTGCTACTTACGCCGGCTAAATGGGCACCAATGCTGGCACGGGTTGCCACTTATGCCGGTGCTGGGGAGCCGCGCAGCAGCACCATGTATGGGTGCTGATGTAGCCGTTGTGGCAGCATTTCTCCAGCTCAAGGACTCATGCTGGCATGGGCAGGGCTGACGTTAATTGGCTCACTGAGCCCTTTTGCCCCGGGAATGCCTGCTTCTGCCAGCCCAAACTTGCACCTGCAAAAATGGTGGCATGGAGCAGTTTCACAGGTTTTGAGGAATATTGCATTTTCGGCTTGCTGCACAGGGCCAGCAAGTTGCTCAGGAGGCGGTGTGGTGGCACTGTCCCAAGCCCGCTGAAACTACCCCCCCCCCAGGATGGCACTGCCCAAGTAGGAGTTGTGAGCTGGAAACGTCCTGGTTCAAATGTGGCCCCAGTCACTAACTTCCCAGGAGATCTTAGGCAAGCCACTGTTATCTGAACTTCAGACCTTTTTCCCCACCCCCATGGGGATAATTACTGTCTAGCCTTATATGACTGTTGCAAGCATTACTGAGATAATAAATATGAACTATTTTTAGCACTTGAAATACACTATAAAATATTATGGTTTTGTAGACTGATGACAGGAGCCCCATGGCGCAGATAGCCAGCTCAAGGTTGACTCAGCCTTCCATCCTTCTGAGGTCGGTCAAATGAGTACACAGCTTGCTGGGGGTAAAGGGGAGATGACTGGGGAAGGCACTGGCAAACCACCCCCTAAACAAAGTCTGCCCAGTAAACGTCGGGATGTGACGTCACCCCATGGGTCAGGAATTACCCAGTGCTTGTACAGGGGACCTTTACCTTTAGACTGATGACATGAAAATGGGATGCTTCCTAATGCATGGAGATTATGCATATTCACAGACTTTGGCCTAAAATAATTAATAGCATTAGTAATGCCAATAACCATTTCTTACTTCTGTTGGGATTGTGGGATGCAGGGAAACTGAAAACATGCACAGACACATATTCAAATTGGCAGATCAATGTTAGACATTCCAGAACCATTTACAGATTGTTTCAGAAAAACAAGAAGAACGTTTTGTGCCTCACTCCAAGAACTGTGTCCATCAATACCTGTATCACTGAAGGCCTCCTCATCAGTGAAATGGTCATAGTCAGAGTGTTTAAAAGCTGCAAGACAAGTTCAGAAATGGGGCTACAAAAACCCAGCTAACCCCACAGAGAATAGTAGGAAGGCATGCCACTAATAATGCTGCTAAATACTGCTTAAAAGGAATACAGAAAGGTTTAGGCTGCAAAAAATATATTCAATCAACTTTAACACAAGCTCTGTTCACATGCGACAGCGAATGTACTCACATCCTGTTTATGCACATGTAATCTGTTTGTTAGAAAGAGCCAGCATGTGCTCACTTTACAAATGAAACAAGGGAACAGTACCTGGATACATGTGGGGTTCAAATCACTAATTCAGCTGCAGAGGTGCCAAATGAACCATGAGAATCACTCCCACTAGGGTTGCCAGGTCCCTCTTTGCTACTAGCAGGAGGTTTTTGGGGCGGAGCCTGAGGAGGGCAGCTTTGGGGAGGGGAGGGACTTCAATGCCATAGAGTCCAATTGCCAAAGTGGCCATTTTCTCCAGGTGAACTAGAGATCAGTCGTAATAGCAGGAGATCTCCAGCCATCACCTGGAGGTTGGCAACAGTAACTCCCACTCACATATTTTGAAAAGAATCAAGTACAAAGACTGCATGTGTGTTCGCTGTAACTTATGAGCAGAGCTACATTCCTCGCTTGATATCCTTTCATATGCATTGATTTTTTTTTAGCTTACAGTGTTCTAATTATTTTGAAAAGATTTGCTGTTTGCAATGCAGTTTTGAATGGCGTAGTTTTCACTGCTTTAGTTGTAAGCCACAAAAGCAGGTATCTGGAGAGATGGCATATACATTTTCTAAATTAATAATTACATAAACAAACAAGTGAAGTTTGCAATAAAAGCGTAGAGCTTCAAACTCCTAAATTATCATACCCTGGATATTCAGAGGACCACTTACTCCCTTATGAATCCACCCACACTCTTCTGTGTGCCCCAACCATTAGAAGTGAAGGTAGTGGCCACATAGGACTGGGCCTTTCCCAGTGGTGCAAGACCATGTGGACCTTGCCTTCAAGGGAAACTCACATTGCTTCACCCCGATAGTATCTGAACACTAGGCCAAAGTCATGGCCTTTATGGGATCTTTAGGACCTTCTGGCAAAAATTACAGGCTGTTTGTCAGGGCCGTAGCTCAGCTGTAGAGCATCTGCTTGGCATGCAGAAGGTCCCAGGTTCAATCCCCGGCATCTCCAGTTAAAGGGACTAGGCAAGTAGGTGATGTGAAAGACCCCTGCCTGAGACCCTGGAGAGCCGCTGCCGGTCCGAGCAGACAATACTGACTTCGATGGACTAAGGATCTGATTCAGTAGAAGGCAGCTTCATTTGCTCATGTATCTCTTTTACCTGATTGATTACTTTTGAAGATTTTTCTCTAGTGATAATTTTCGGCAGGTTTCATGTGTATTAGAAAGTTCAATTGTCAAGAACATTAATTTAACTTGTTACCTGCCTGTCCCGGTCAAAAAGTGGAATATACACATTCTAAAAAAAAACAATTTTAGATCATGCATTTGTCTGATTTTAGAGTTTTAGTTTGGGTTTTTTTAGTACCTCCAATTAAATCATCTATACTAAAAGCAATAAAGCAGTATTTTAAGAGTGCCACTGCTAAAGGAACCTGTTTGATTTTACCAGCTATAATTAGTAGGCTCACCTTCCTCATCAGAGACATCCAAAACTTCAGTCATAGTCTCAGGTACATTGAGCTTGTGTTTCTCAGTTACAGTCTGGGGAGCAAGAGAGAGAGAAATCAAGAGGTTAAATGGTTCAAGGAAACCAAGCCCCAAGCCAGTGCATGTTTATCAGGTAATTTTTAAAAGACTCCAATTTCAAGTCTGTTGTGGCGTCTTAACCACGATCCTTCTTCCCTCTGCTTTCTGCTTTTATTCCCCACCTACCCGTTCCGAACATATGGCTCCCTATTATTGTGCTGTGGTTAGCAGTAGGTTACTTGAGCAACTGATTAAGCATTTTAAAGTGTCTTTAGCATACTTTGTTAATTGATGCTACGTGTCAAAATGTCGCCAAAATTTGGTGGCTGGCTGGGCTCTAAAAAAGGATTAGGTAATGTCTACAGAAAAGCTCCAAGAAGTTGTAGGAAGCATATGGAGCTTATTAGTGTGGTAAAACAGCTTTAAAATAAAGCTTTAAACAATGTGAAATATTTAAATAGAATAAAGCTGTTGAGATCATCTGATGAATCTGCACCTATAACAAAATAGTAGAGGCCCACTTTTACATATAGGGTTGGAGCCCGCCAGATTTGTCACTGGCAGTGCGATCCTGAAGGGGGGGTGCTCTTAGGAGCTGGTGTGATCCCTACACCAGCATCCATGCCACTTGAGCCAGCCCCCCTGAACCGCGGTGGCAGCAGCGCAGCCCTCAGATGCCAACACGGCCTCCTGCCAGCACTTGTAGCAGGCCCTGACATGATCATGGTATCTTGTGAACATGTGCAGAATTAATTCCTTATAGAGCTTAAACACATCATACACATACAGAGGTTTGTGTAATGTATAATGAAAGTCTGTGTCATGCTGACAGGCTAGCTCTGTGTCAGGCTGACAGACTACTCTCAAGGTTAGCTCTATCAAAGCTAACTACTAAAGTTACTCTGGCTTTGTCCTTGAAGGGGCAGCGTAAAGTCACCTTTCTGACTCAGCTGCCAGATGTCAGAATCTCAAAGGCCTTTTCAAGGTCTTAAGTTATCTTAATGTACTAAGAGTGCATTAATAGCTGGAATTGTGCTTAATATAGCCTAAAGGCATTATAGTTCTCTCAAGATAAGAGTAATATGCTTCCTTGCTCTACTGTAATCTTGCTAGAGGCAATCCTGCTAGCTAATGTAAACAATGACACTTTGCAAGTGACAATGTCAGCTATAATTGTGTTTCATGAGTTATATAGTTAAACGTTGTGCTACAGATTTCTAAGTAGTCTCATTTAATGCGTATTGTCCTAACGAAGAGGATGGTATAGAAATTAAATATGTAACGTGATCATGTACCTCAGAAATGAGTATTTATACTTTAGGCACAGAGGAATAAAAGGGAAGGATGTCCATATTTGGACAATAAGATATCAGAGGACAGGAGCAGATGCCACTAAGCTCCTGGTATCTGATAAGAGAGAATAAAGGTATCCTTTTGAAGGATAAGGAAGAGGGGATAAAGGAACACTCTTAATGGGTCTAGAAATAGTATAAATAACAGCCACAGTAAAGCTGGCACTTTAGAGTGCTATGGCTGGCAGACTGCAGCTGTCTGATGTAGTACCTCCATCTCAAAAGGCTTGAGATGTAAAACATTGAAACTCTGTTCTTGCGTGGACAGCA
Source organism: Euleptes europaea (assembly GCF_029931775.1). Taxonomy (NCBI): domain Eukaryota; kingdom Metazoa; phylum Chordata; class Lepidosauria; order Squamata; family Sphaerodactylidae; genus Euleptes; species Euleptes europaea. The sequence continues at coordinate 28,418,252 of NC_079320.1, read as the reverse complement.
GTTCTCAGAGATATCTTGAAGTATCAAGATCTGGATATTTCAACATATCTTACTTACAGTCTTCTTGTGAGACTGCTCTATTCCTAGAAGAGGATGGAGACCCTTAGAATTCCTATTCTTTGAATAGGAATCTAAGTGCAGTGATCTTTCCATGTATTGGAACACTGAGAGTCCATTGTATTTATGGATTCTTATAAACTAAGCCTATTTGGCTTACCAATGCTAAGAAGCATCCTGAATACAGGGCTAATAGCTAGATCTCTGAGATTGTGTCAGAACGTCCTCTACTTAACAGAGGGACTTCTGAACCTCCTCAGAGCAAGAGACCAGAGAAGGGAAAGGAGACTTTCTGTACTCTGTGAGATATGCACAATGCTGATACATTGTACAGCACATACACAGATTGGCACAGTCAAAGAGATTGTAAACAGCTTTAAGCTAACACATAGTATTTATATATTCAGCATTGCTGTCTAAAACTAGAAAGAGCATGCATAGCATGTACATAGACAATGCCTGATCTTAATAATGATCAGTTAAGAATATTAATAGAAGTCTTTAAAGGATTCAAGACTTAGCAAATACAGATACTCTGGGATAACTTCATATGTTCTCATAGAGCTTAGACTCTTAAAGGACTCCAGATGACACAGATGACACAGCAAGGTATAGTGTGTCTTCTGTACTGAAATGTTATGATGTTTTGAATGGTTTAAGTTAGGATACTTCTAACCAAATCTTTCTCCAAAGAATTAACCATATTTTGACAGGATTTCTGTAACCTTATATTCTGAATGAAGGTGCATTGCACTAAGGATACTTTATGAGTATATTCTGACTAAGAAACTCCTTTATGGAGGCATAGAGAATGTGAATGATTACTTGCTACATAAACATGTTTAAGACTAATGATGTCTATCCTTATATGATATTTTAAGGCTTTGCAACCAAAAAGCATATATTGTATAATGTAAATAAATGTGTTTTTTATATACTTCTACTCTTGTCCATTATTATAAATTTATTGGCGTGTTCAAGAGATGTCCTAGAAGCAATAACAAGTTTCTAGGAACCGTTGATTCCGGTCTAGTGGTGTCTCGCTGAATAAGATAACTCCATTTCTCAGTAAATGGTACATTCTAAGAGTGTAGGCACTTAACGGCCCGAACCGCGACAGAGAAAGTCCCCGTGCCAGTGTTCTGGGAGGTGGTCCCGGGGTATTTCAGGGGGTGGAGCTGCAGTTAGGCAGCTTCCTAATCCCGTTTGCACTGGGAACACCCCCCTAATGCGACGGTGTTGCTGCACCACTATTTTTGGTGGCACAGCCTTCCTGCAATGGGACCTTTCTCCCCTTTTCCTTAACTTTTATTTTTTTAAAGGTTTTTTTGGGTCCGTAGCAGCCAGGAAGCCTCTGAGGAGGAGGCACGACTCTGTGGCTTCCAGCTGCCGCGGATCTACACCGCCCCCCTTCAGGATTTCACTCAGCTGTATTTCTTACTGCAGCCCGTGTTCCATATGGCTTTTGAGAAAAAGAAGGGGGAGAAACCTCTGATAAGACAGAGGGAAAAAATGTGCAAGGCACCAGAGGTTACAAGCCCATAGCTGTCTACACTGCACGAGTCAATTGAATTTATGGCTTCATTGTCTCATATTACTTATGTGTCATAAAGGATAATTATTTCATTTCTGGTGATAGCTACAGTTACAGTCTGAAGAAGGATATTGAAACGGGATACTAGCTGGGAAACCTGTAACTGTTTTATGTTATATTATCAACCCTTTTGCTTTTTGTGTTTGCTCATTATTTGTATGCTGTAATACGTGTTTGTAATTTAATCAAACCTTTGTTGTTTCTATTATTTTGTAATACTTTGGAGTCACTACAAGTGATTAGATAAACGCCTTGTAACCTCTGGTGCTTTACACATTTTTTTCTCTGGCCATATGGCTTTTGGACAGGCAGTTCCCATGAGCAACAGCATAGCTATTGTGGAGGTCAAAGGGGACCCTTCTGTCTTTTCTCACTAGTGGAAAACCTGGCTAGAGGTGGCCCATGTTTCTTTTTACTGTCAATATTTTATTTATATATTTTTCCTCAATCATTAAAGCTTATGCATTATAGTTACTAATATTTGTAAACAACTTGGAATGTATATAGATTATGATTTACACAAGCACATTTTGAAGCATTTTCTGCAGAACTGTCCAGTCAAAACAAGCTCTGCAACTCAAAATAATATACAGTGAGATATAATAAAGAAAAGGAGATGTGTTATTAAGATAAAGTTTTAAAAGAATGGATAGCCTGGTGTACAAAACTCTCAGGAAACAAAAAGGGGGCATTATTTATGACTGAAATTAAATGTAAATAGAACGGGGGGTTAATAAGGAAACTGTGATAAAATATAACTTGTAAGGAAACCGCTACTAATTGGAAAGGGAATCCTGCATGTAGACAGATGCTGTAGGCACAGTTTCCCAGTCTGATTCCACATCTGGAGCTGTGTGGATGTAGACCTTTTTAATTCTGTTGATCAGCTGTTCAGGAAATAAACCAGAGAGCTAGATTTAGTCCCCTCTTTTGTGCCAAACAGCTGATAGTTGGGATTTCAGCTTTTTTTAAAAAAAATACTGTGTAAATAAGCAGCCACAGTTGGTTCCCATATACTGTGTTTGATCAGAGCCAACCAGATAACTGAAAGCTGAGAAAGAACCCTACATGCACTGTACCTCTCTGAAAGTTTTTCCCTAAATGGCAATATACTGCATCAAAAGTTTCTCAAATGCCCCAACATTTTCAAAACATCTTGCAAAGACCTGCAGTTTGTAAAGTGGTTTTTTTTTTTTTTAAGAAAACACAATTACATTCATCCTTGGGAGGGAGGTTAATTAATACGTACATCCCTCCCCAACATTAACCACCTTTGGAATATTGTCACGGAGCTTAAATTATTATACTCAAAATAGACCTTTCCCTCTTTTATGGCCTTCTGCTTTTCTATAAATACCAACATTCTCGACACTGCCAAATGCATGAATCATGTCAGCTCCAGTCTAAAGAAGATTTGTTCTAGCTTAGGAAACCAACTGGCTGTGCTTAGCAGGCTTCAGTTTGTTCAGTTGGTTTCCTCCTGTGTGAGAGGAAAGCACAAGCTGATTACTTAATTTTAATAATATTCAAAAATATTCAATCTCAATTGGGACTGAAGGGACTCGTAACACTGATTCTTATAATTCCTGTTATAGGGACGATGCAAACTTCACATTTGTACAGCTTTTCTTTTGTATCACCAGAGAGTTTTTCTTCATTAGAAAGGTCAGACAGCAGCAGGGAACGGTGCCCGCAGAGTCAAATTAAAAGCACACTGTTGGACATATGTTTCCAACCTCTTACTTTTCAGTGACAAAGAAATGAGTTAACAACTACATCCAAACAATGAGAAACAGAGATACTGCATGAGTGCAGGAAGAAGCTAAAGCAGTTTCTTCCCAAATGTCAGCAAAGAAGAGAACTAAAGGGGGGGATTGTTCTCATAGGCCCCACACATTCAAGCACGACTGCTTTCTTTCCTGGGCATCTTATCCAGGTTTCATCCAGAGCAGGCTTGGAAGTGGATGGCCAGAGGGGAGAAGGCAAGAAGAAGGGGCCTGGAAAAGGCCCACAACCCAATATGACTTGAGTGCCTGTTGCATCTGTTGAGAGTTTATTCAAGGAGGAGAATGTGGAGCACCTTGGCTGAATGTTTCAAGGAAGGTTTTTGGATCCCTTCTGGGAGGCCCTGTAAACACTGAACCATTCATAAATTTAAGTCTGTAAAGTGGTTCAAAAAGATATTCAGGGTAAGATGTGTTAAAAGAACTGAGGGACAATCCTAAGCAGAATTACATCAATGGACACAGAATGGTGTAACTATGCTTAGGGTTTGCCCTGTGGTTCTCTTTCCCCAAAGGTGGGTCAGTTAATTATGGTATCCCAGTGAAGCTTTGCAGGTAGCCGGCTCAAGGTTGACTCAGCCTTCCATCCTTCCGAGGTCGGTAAAATGAGTACCCAGCTCGCTGGGGGTAAAGGGAAGATGACTGGGGAAGGCACTGGCAAACCACCCCGCAAAACAAAGTCTGCCTAGAAAACGTCGGGATGTGACATCGCCCCATGGGTCAGGAATGACCCGATGCTTGCACAGGGGACCTTTACCTTTAGTGAAGCTTTGCAAGCGTATAAGTCTTTCGATAGTACACTAGTGATGGTCAGTAGTTGATGGTGGAGAGTGAGTGCTCTTCAATACCTACACTGGTTTTTCTGTGGCCACATGGACTTCCTCCTGCAGAGCATGACTTTGTGTCCTCCTCCATCCTGTGGCAGTCTGAAATCCCATTCCTAGGGGGTCCTCAGACCCCCCCCCCCCCGGAACAGCATTTCAAACTGTCACAGGAGATAGAAGGTGACAAAGTAACACTTCATACATTGAAATTCTTGCGCGGGTGGAAAAACTCAAGAGGATTGAAGCTAATGAAAAAAACAGTCCTTTAGCCTGCTTCCTATTCAACTGGCAGATTCTAATCTGGCAGGTTTTATGGCTGAGGGAAAGCATTATATGGACAAGGCCAACAGTGCATACTGTTTGGATGATTTCATGTTTGCCAGGAAAGCAGGAGCTACTTATTTGTGGGAGATGATGAGTAAGTTTCAGAGGCTGGCAAGTGGCTTGGGGGGGTTCTACTAGTTAATGAGAAAACTAAAGGGTCGCTGTCTTTTTAGGCATTAGGATTGATACCATAGAGGAACTTTGCTGATTGCCGGCTGACAAGCTACATATCCAGAAGGAACTGGTTCACAGAAAGTACAAAGTCACTTAATTGTAGATGCTTTTTTGCATCATCTTTGTGATGCTATGATGGGTGTACATGCTCCCCATCACCACATTGTGTTTTCTGGGTCTGTGAAAGCAGATTTGCGCACCTGGCTGGACTCAAGACAACACGCCCTTTTTACGCAGTCAGGAGCAATTGATGGGAGCAGAATTCCAAGTGCAATCAGATGCTGCAAGTGGTTGTGGCCTTTCTGCAAGGCAGATGGTATGCCCAGTCATAGTTGCAGGAATGGTGAGGATCTCAGATACCCCACAGACACCTGCTTGAGAAAACCTCACTCCAAGATCAGTCAGGGTGGACTTCCTTATCTTTCATCATAGTATAATTACAGGAATCATAACCAGAAAATATTTTTGTTAGTCTTTAAGGTGCTACTGGACTCTTGCTCTTTTCTACTACTGCAGACAGACTAACACGGCTACCCACTGTGAGGAATCATAAGGGAAGAGTTCTTTTGTGGTGGCCTGCATGTAGAATCATAGAATCACAGGATCATGGAGTTGAAAGAGGCCATACAGACCATTTAGACCAATACTCTTCTCAACGCAGGATCAGCCTAAATCATCCCTGACAAGAGTTTGTCTAACCACTGCTTAAAGACGTCCAGTGAGCTCACCACCTCTATAGGCAGCTGATTCCACTGCTGAGCAACTCATATTGTAAAAAACAAAACAAAAAAAACACTAATATCCATCCGGTACCTTTCCATCCGTAATTTAAGCCCATTATTGTGAGCCCTATCCTCTGCTGCCATCAGGAACAGCTCCATGCCCTCCTCTAAGTGACATCCCTTCAAATAATTAAAGAGAGCGATCATGTCCCCCCCCTCAACATCCTATTCTCCAGACTGAACATTCCTAAGTCCCTCAGCCTTTCCTCCTAGCGCTTGGTCTCCAGTCCCCTGACCATGTCTCACTACCATTGAAGACATATATCATGCTTCATGCAAAGAGTGGTCCATGCATTTCCCCAAACCATATCCTTCTGATCCTGCCACTGCTTGCTTATTGGCTCTCCCTGCAAATAACTTCCACGGGAGGCTGTTCCACTGCTCGCAGGTAGACTTGGTAGCTGTAGACCTCTACTCCACACTAAAAATTTCAAGGGGGTCCATAACAGTAATTTACAATACTACTACTTATTGGCATTATATTACCATTTAATGTATAGACTATTTTTTGTGAGAAATAAGTGATTTCATTGCTTATCTGCATTCCTCTGGATTTTTTTTTGTCTAACACAAATTGATCTATTTCCTGAAGCTCATTAATAAAGCATAGCTCATTCTATTTATAACATCACAACAAGCCATTTTGGGTTCCATCTTTCTCAGCACATATTGTCTCACTGTCATAGTGGGATGTGAAAGCAAAATCACTTTCATTCAATCTGTCTTGGAACACACTGAGATTTTTCCAGTTCCTTAATACAACTTCAGTTTATTGCAGTTGTAATATATGCATTATTTTAGAGTTTAAAGACCACTGGTCCTTTATGGGTGCCTAGTGCATCCTTGTAATCAAACTATGACACATTTAAGTCTATAAACCACAACATCATGGATTTATGCACAAAATTGATAGTACACTGAACATATTCTGGTAATACCTTGGTTAAAACAAGCTAAGACTGTGAAAATAAAATGAATATCTGGACATATGTGTCTGTGAAAGTGAAAAAACAATGTGAATATCAGCCATTGCTATGAAACTACAAACTGCATGCCGCTCATATTGTCTGAGGAGGCAGGTAGTCGATATTAGAATGAACTGTACTGTTTGCTTTCTCTTGTACTATAGTCTTCCAATGGCCAGTGTCTCTTCATAAGAAAAGAGAAGACAGAATCCATCCATGCCTTTGCTTTAATACATAAGAATATAATTTTGAACCTAGGTGCACACTAACTTTTGTACTTGAGCTATTTCCAACCTAGTTCCTCAGAACGTAACAATTTTTGGTTCTCACAGATTTTTCTTCTATTTATTCTGTACATTGAGATGTACAGTGACTTATTAGAGAAGCAAAGAAATGCAGACAAAGAATTTACAATACCTTTGGCATTCAATTAGAAATGGCCATATACAAACTCTCCAGGACTACAGCTTCTAGTGTTAAAAAGCTGATAAGCAGAAGTGACGTTACCAAACATTACCAGAGTATAAAATCATAATTTACATTCCACCTTAAACTATCCCAATTGCAAGCAGCATACATAAGCCTATTGTGAGTTTTCCAGTCCTTTTCTAGTCCTCTTATATCAAGTCCTTGATATAAGTCCTTCTATTCCAGTCCTTTTACATCAAGGCCTGTGATGCCCAATCCAGAAACCATTTAAGCCTAAATTTAATTCATTAATAGAAAAAATGTGTTGATGTTACAGACTTTAAGCCTTACAGCATGCCAAAGACTGTGATATAAGAAAGGGTAGAAAATAAGAAGGGACCATGCTCATGGAATACAAAATAAAGAACTGGCATGAAAACTCACTGGAAATGGTTTGTGTTGTAGCTGTGGCATGAAATAGTTATACTCTTATACCTAAACCTGTTTTATTGTAAGTATGAACTAAGATATCATTTATACAAATATCGGTACCATCAAAAAAAATAGTTACTTTTGATGCAATTAAATAAACCACTTAAAAATTGTCACAAAGGAAAAGAAATGGAAAACAAAGTACCTCAGAATAGAAAGACCCTTCTGAATACAGAGTGAAAGAGAAGGCTGTTGGCACTCACCGTTGTGGTGGTAATGACTTCCTCAGTTACAACCTTTAGTGTATCGACCACTGAGATGTATCCCAGACGCCTAGCAATCGCTAAGGCAGTGTTGCCATTCTGAAAGGAGAAAAGACGGAGAGAGAAAAGAGAATGACAGGGAGGATTGTGATATGAACCAATGAGATCACACCCGGCACTGAATGAGCCAGCATTTCCATCCAAAACAGGCATTCGCTTAGGAAAAAATCAGTGCGTTTTTTTAAAATGCCATTAAAATCTGACTCTCTCTTTACAACTTTGCTCAGATTATGGACACAATTGCCATGGTAACAATACACACACAACGTCTGCCTGCTACACTTAATAAAAATCCATGACATGGTTTAACCCTCAGGTTTCTATAATGTACTACATAAACATGTGGCTTGCTGCAGGTGTTCCTGTCTAATTTGGTACACAAGCTTTTTTAATTGGGAGTAACTTCAGTAATTATTAGTTTAAGAGATCCCATTTACACCTGATCTAGGGCCCAGTTTGAAAATAAAGATTATTTATAGATGATTTCTGCACATGGAGCAACAGACATAAAACTCAGCCAAAATGAAACCACTAAAACATGTGACAGAGATGGGTCTTTATACTGGCTTAATTACATTGGCTCGGATCCTAGGAAACTGCAAACAGAAGGGAATTTATGGAAGAGATCTTGGCCACCTCCTAATTTTGCAATGACTGCCACCTCCTACATCCCACAGAAAGCCACTGCTGAGAGTCAGGGGCAAGGGGAACCACCAGGGACAGCTTGAGATGCAGTATGGAAAGATGGAGATGGAAGAAGGAATGAGTAGAAATCCCTCTAGTGTGGAAAGTGCTCGTATTCATGGCTTCCTAGGATCCCAAACATAGCCTATCAGCCTTAGGTAGGACTATTAAATGTGTCTTCTTATAGTTGGCAAAAACGTTAAAAGCACTGACTTTCATTTCCTTTTCTGCACATAATAATTCAGTTAAGCTACAAGCAGCGTTGTTCATATTACCTTAGGATTGTACAGTTTTTGGTTTGGAGGGGGGTTTGGTCTCTGTTTTTCAATATCTATGTGAAACCCTAATTTGTGAGATTATCTGTTATTGTTTATCCGATTTTTGCTTTGGTGCTTTCCCCCCCATCTCATCATCACATTTTTCATCTTGCTTGATTAGCCAATTCAAGCCAATGAAACATAGCATACAACACGGTATGCGACAGAAAGAATGGCTCGGCCACATTGCTGATCCCAGCCAATCATGACATGAATGGGATGATGTTATGATGGTACATAGCTAATCATATCTCGACACACACCAATATCACTAAGAGCAAACAAAACCAGTTTAGGAAGCAACAACCCTCATTAGAGCCATTCAAGACAAATAATAAGGTGTATAAAGTAATTTATTTGTTTCACTTTTGTCTGGAAATACTTCAGCAACATTTGCCTGAGCCAGCTAGGCATCCTAAAATAACTCGTAATGTGTTTGCAATGGTCTGGCATGCAGAGAAATTCTGTGATTACTTTCTCCACTCACAACAGCCAGTTATGACGACACAGAGGCACAGTGACTGAAGCTTTTCTAAATGGTGGACCATTGCTGGTGAACGACTTCTCGCTTGGGAGTGGTTACTGTGATGCACCATTTAAAATGGTTGTCTTAGCAAACTATTAATTGAAAAATATTCTTAGTCACTGAATATGGCAGATCTACAATCTACCGTATATACCCATGTATAAGCCGACCCGCGTATAAGCCGAGGTGCCTAATTTCTCCCCAAAAATGGGGAAAAATTAGGCACCCGCGTATAAGCCGAGGGTCGGCTTATAACTCCTCCCCCCCCCGGCAGGCTTACCTTACCGGCTCCTGGCGGCGAAAAGCGGCGCGGGCCCGGTGGGGGCGGCTTTCCTGCAGCCGCAGGAGGCCGCCCCAGGCCGCTCCGGGCGGCGGAAAGCGGCACGGGCCCGGCAGCCTCCCAGGCAGGCCCCGCTGGCCGCTCCCAGGCCGCGGGAAGGTGAGCGGGGCAGGGGCAGCGGGCAGGGGCGGCGGCGACGCCTGCCTGCTCCCAGGCAGGCCCCGCTGGCAGCTCCCAGGCCGCGGGAAGGCGAGCGGGGCGGCGGCGGCGGCGGGCGGGCTGCGGCGGGGCGGCGGCGAGGCCTGCCTGGGAGCAGGCAGGCCCCGCTGGCCGCGGGAAGGCGAGCAGGGCAGCGAGGGCGGCGGCGGCGGGGGGGGCAGCGGGGGTGGCGGCGAGGCCTGCCTGCTCCCAGGCAGGCCCCGCTGGCCGCTCCCAGGCCGCGGGAAGGTAAGCGGGGCGGCGGCGGGCGGGCGGCGGCGGGGGCGGCGGCGGGCGGGCGGCGGCGGGGGCGAGGCCTGCCCTGGAGCAGGCAGGCCCCGCTGGCCGCGGGAAGGCGAGCAGGGCAGCGAGGGCGGCGGCGGCGGGGGGGGCAGCGGGGGTGGCGGCGAGGCCTGCCGCTCCCTCCTCCCTCCTCCCCCCTCCCCTACCCTACCGTATTGACCCGCGTATAAGCCGAGTTGGCTTTTTTCAGCCTTTTTTTTGGGCTGAAAAACTCGGCTTATACGCGAGTATATACGGTATAAGCTACAGAGACCACAGTTCAGAACCCTTCACTGAGGACTGGTTCATACATGCAGGCAAATAAAGTGCCAAAGAGATAACAGAACCTGCAGCATTGTTTCAGACATTACATAGTAAGACCCTATTAGTCCATATTAAGTTCTCAAGCAAACAGAAAGGTAGTGCACATGGGAAAGTGTTCTTCCCTGTTCCTTGCTAGCTATGCTGGTTTTCTACTTGCAGGGAGTTTTTAACATAACTCTGGATAATTCCAAAATGTAATCCTCCACTGGCTATTGGAAATGGTGCAGTCCATTCCACCACCATAGCTCACTACCGTCTATGCTAGCTCACTACCCTCTGATTGCCCTACAAGTGTGAACCAGGCATCAGTGGAGACTAATTATCTTCAAGGACTGCCAGCAACTTACTCTAGTTGATGTAAGGATGTAGAATGACTGCCACACTAGACAAGGTGGCATCCCCAAATTAACCTTAGGGATGTGCTGCCATTCTGTAGAATGAGTGCCCACTAGGGAATTCCTTTTAGCAGCAATATGGGTCCCCAATTCTGGTCAGACCACTATGGCTACTGCCTTTCCCCCATGCTGTTTGCCAAACCAAAAGCATGCCGGTGAATTATGCTGCTTCACGCCATTCCACGTTGGAAAAATGGTGCTAGGAGAAGGCAGTAGCCTCTTCTCCTGTACTGCAGTGGTCCCAACCAGAATCATGCACCAGTGGCACTGTGAAAAGGGGAACTCACTGTAAAAAATGAGAAAGGTGCCTCGTTTAATCTGGCTCTGAGATATGACTGCCCAGTTCATTAGTTAACTAGAGCAGAGAAAGAAACAAAACAAGTAACTTGCCTTCCTATCCCCATTTTGACATATTGTACCTTTGGTGACTATACAAAAAATTAATGAAGTGGCATTAAGTATTCATAGCATGTTATCTACTTTACAAGGCTCCAAAGAACCAAGAAATTACTTTCACAGACCAAAATGGGTTCACACTGGAGTTTCCTGAAACAGCAATACCCTATGCTTCATGGCAATCTGATTTTAAATCTTCATGGAGTGTCCTTGCATGAAACTATGTCGCTAGCTCTTTGGAGCTTGGCCTATCTGTATTAATAGGAAATTCTAGTGCTAACAGACCTGATGTCAAGGTTTAAACATCTGTAATACAAGCTGAAACCTGGGGGCGGGGGAATCACAAGGTTTGAGGGGAGAACTGTGAGAGGAATGTGGCACTGCCCATCAATTGACCAGAATGTCCTCTATTTAAGTTATCAGCAGTGGGAAGGGGGTGGGAAGAAATGTTTGGCTGGATCTAAGCCATCAGTTACCTAACAAGATCCACTTCCCAATAAAAACTAGCTTAAAAATGTTGGAACTAAAAAGGGAGAAGTAGAAGGGAAAGACTACAGCACTGCTGCAGGAGAGGTGGCATAGACATATTCTAAACAATCAAACAAACAAATAAACAATAACACAGCATAACTTCCGTACTTACAGCAGTGATGGCATTTGGTTTGGCCCCATGTTGGAGAAGAACGTTGATGATGTGTGTATGACCTTGTTGAGCAGCTTGGTGCAGAGGAGTGTACCCATTCTGTAATAAGTGGAAGCCACATTTAGGAAAGGAGGAAAAAAGGAAGACTAGGACATAATTTTCCAACACAACGTGTTATTAATATTATATATTTGCAAAGCAGCAAAAAAGAAATCACGAACAAACATTTACCTTTGTCTTAGCATTGACGTTCGCTCCCTGCTTTAGGAGAAAGTTCACCATCTTGATGTTCCCATAGTGACAAGCTACAATCAGTGGAGTATAACCTAGCTACAAAAAATAAAAGAGAAAGAAACATAAGCAGTGACAGTGATATTGTTTGGGAAATATATTTTGTCTGCTTGATCGTGTGATATACCTTAGTCTGCGCATCTTTGTTTGCTCCATGTTTGATCAGCATATCCGCTACATTCACTTTATCTTCTTGAGCAGCTAAATGTAAAGATGTAAGTCCACTCTATAAACGAAATACAAAAAGCCTTTTAGTATATTATGTATGAAGGCCATTCCACAGCAGTTGCAAGAGCCAAGGCTATTAAACAAATTCAGCCTAACATAAACTACAGGGGTGACGGGTAAAAAATGGCTTTTCTAAGCCCACAAAATGAACCTGAACTAGGGATTTCTTTAATCACATTCTCTTAGCTATGATGCTACACCACCATCTAACAGACTACTGCTCATTAGTTCAGTGTCATAAGTATGGACAATGGGCCTGCATCTGATAGAAGAGGCCATAGTCTTCCCAACTAAGAAGAGGAAGAAGAGTTGGTTTTTATACTCCACTTTTCTCTACCCTAAGGAGTCTCAAAGCAGCTTACAATCACTCTCCCTACAACAGGCACCTTGTGAGGTAGGTAAGGCTGAGAGAGTTCTGAGAGAACTGTGACTGGCCCAAGATCACCCAGCAGGCTTCAAGTGGAGAAGTGGGGAATCAAACCCAGTTCTCCAGATTAGAGTCCACCGCTCTTAACCATTATACCATGCTGGCTCTTGAGGTGCTGGCTGAAAGGCCTCTTGATCACTGTCACTGTTTGGGTCTCTGGGCTCAAGGATGAATGTAATAACATACCATGGCTGTGAACAGAGTCACCAGACTGTCTGATGATGTGAATCCTAATCCTAATTCCCTCCGAATCAGCATTACGGTCATCTTGTCTGGATTTTAATTTTAGTCATTTCACCATTACCCAAGCATGGCCACACATGGAAAGAGTGCCAAAACCCCAAGAACTCTACAAGATGAAAAGGAGTGATATGGATATAATTGGAATTCATAAAATTAGGCCCGATTTCCAGTGCCTTCATACACAAATTGAACTGTGAAGGATGGGAATACGCTGAAGAACATCTTGGGAAGACAAGGAGAACTGCTTGGCACCTACTCTTGAATTGCAATGACAAGAATGAGTTGACCTATTCAATCCCTGATGATCCACTGAGTCACAGAATCATGTTATCAATACCTTCTTCCAACAGTGACTGCAACTATTGGAATTCCCCATATTAATCAGTAGGTAGATGGCCAAGCCTAGCCTGATCTCGTCAGATCTCAGAAGCTAAGCAGGGTCAGCCCTGGTTACTATTTGGATGGGAGACCACCAAGGAATACCAGAGTTGCTGTGCAGAGGAAGGCACTGGCAAACCACCTTTGTTAGTTTCTTGCCATGAAAACCCCAAAAGGGGCCACCATAAGTCAGCTGCGACTTGAAGGCACTTTACACACACACAGAGTTCGAGGCAAGTACAACCTCAGTGTCATAACCAAACCTAAAGCCAGATGGGAAGAACATTTAGGAAGCTGACACTAGGGCTTTTACATAGTAACCCACTCTTGTTGCCCTACATTTAACACATCTTAACATGGAGCGTTAATTGTTTTGTGACTGTCTCTTCTTCCACTGAAGAGCATTAATTCAATTCACAATATTAAGAGAATTACCTTTGTGGCCACATGAATGTTGGCTCCTTTTTCCAGAAGCAAGTTCGCCATGTCTGCATGACCTTCCTGAGAGGCCAGGTGAAGTGGAGTCACTGCTTGTTTGGTCAAAATATTCGTCTCTGCTCCATAATCTAGCAGAGTCGTGGCTATCTGCATCTGATTCTTCTTAGCGGCGATGTGCAGAGGAGTGTATCCATTCTAAAAACCAGGTGCCTTACATCAATATCTATTTCAAAAATCTATTTTCTTTCAAAACGAAGATTAGTTGCCAAATGTTATACTTTAGTCTGGGGGGAAATACTTGGCAACTAAGAAATTGGCAAGGGATTCCTGTGTCAGATCATAGCAGGAATCAATTTATAACATATTTTATGACAGCAGTCAATGCTGGGATGCTCAAAGGTCCACATATGATTACTGAATAGGACTGTTATTTTTTTTAAAAAAAACGGGGCTTTTGCCCTAACACTTAGAGATTTATTTCCACTAAGAATTTTTGCAAATTGAAAGCAACAAATTATTTCTAAACAAAAAATGCACTTTCCCAAATTATCTAAATGATCTATTTTCCCAGAAAGCATTCTTGAATCGCATGGGAAATCTCACCTTGGCAGTAGCATGGGGAGAGGAACCTTTCTCCAGCAACAGTAGCGCCACCTTCTGGTTGTCATAATGAGCGGCAACATGGAGGGGGGTGAGACCATTCTGGAAAGGGTGGGTTTACGTTACGGCATTAAGTGTCTGTTAGCTCTGTTTTAAGCTGCTGTTACATTGCAAAACAATGTACATTAAATAAAAAGCGATTGACTAATAAAGGCACAGAATAACACTGAACTTAAGTTGAATTATTTCATATTAGAATGTTACTTAACATTAAACACATCATTAGGTTCAAGTGCTTTACTTTTAAAAGGGGAGAAGCGAGTAGGAAATAATTTAAATTTAATTGTCCTAATTTACACCTTTTGTTGCAATAACTATATATACAACGACATCTAGGCTCAAATATGATTAAATTCACATTATGAAGATTAAAAATCCATTCCATTTGAGAAGCCCAGATCAACAAGAAACCAGTGCCCTTTTGTTTTAGGAGACACCTAGCTGAGAACTCAGAGTGGAATGGCATGCAAATGTCCTTACAGCAGATTTACAAGCTAGAGAGACACAGGGCTGCCACCAAAAATGGTAGCCGTGTGTCAAATTCTGCCTCCACTGCTGGATTATACTGCTCACTTCTCTGTCCCCTGCTTCACATCAAGTATGGCTGGCATGAAACTATAAGACAATCCTGAATGCAATTTCTAGCATTATCAACTATCCAAAATATCTTAAGTATTGTTGACTTTAGGCTTAAATGCTTCATCTAATTCCTACCTTTCCAGATGAATCAGGGGACGCACGGCGCTGCAACAGGAGTTTTGCTACATCCAGGCTTCCATATTTGGCTGCCACATGCAGTGGTGTGAAGCCCTTCTGTAAAATGTCCAAATGCAAAATATGTGTATAATCTTAACGCTTATTATGCTCCTTTGCTTTAAAGAAATTCCACACACTTCTCAGTTTATAAAAAAATAGCTCTCAAATTAAAAAGCTCTCTTATCAATAAAGGAAAACACATAACAAACTAGAATTATGCAAAGCACCATATCACATTTTCCAACTTGGCTAGCATCCTGAAAATGAAAAATCCACGCATGACAGAATTTCAGTATAAAGCAAACATTCAGAAGTACACAAACGTACTCTCTGTGCATGCATTCAGATGTTTCTGAGATATTCTTCTCAGCACAGAACCCTTGACTGTTTCCTCTTAAGAGCTGTTAAGCAGATTTGGTGAGAAAATGTTTGAAGAGATGATAGTGTTCAGACACATGAACACATATCTTATAATGAGTTGGATCATTGATATACCAAGGTCACTACTATCTACTCTGACCAGCAGCAGTTCTCCAGGGTCTCAGGTAGAGACTTTTCACATGACCTACTATCAAGATCCTTTTAACTGGAAGTGCTAGGGGTTGAACTTTGGACCTGCCTGCCTGCAGAACGCTTGGTCACTGAGTTGTGACCCCCCCACCGAGAAAAGCACCATGCGTGCATGAGGAGCAGATTTCATTTAAACCACTGTAACGGTTTTAAAGCTGGCTCAGTATTGAGAAATACTTCAGATTTTACCTTGGTAGCCAAAGAGCTTGCAGCACCCGCCTCCAACAGAACTGATGCTACGTCCAGTTGACCTTCTCGAGCTGAGATGTGCAGTGGTGTATAACCATTAGTGGTGGCAGCATCTGGGTGAGCCATATGTTGCAACAGGAGCTGTACAATTTCTGTTTTACCCAGGCGGGAGGCAATATGCAGTGGAGTCTGTTCCTCCTACAACTCAAAGCAGGGAAGACATTAAAATGGGTTTAAAAAAGGGAAGGCTTCATTCTCTCCCATTTAAAACCCCCCAACTAATCTACATGTGTGTTCAAAAGGAAAACACATTTTTAATGTGTCTTCATTCTCCCTTCCTCCTGATTCATCAGAAGCAGCAGCAACAACAATTTTTTATTATACCTAGATACTAGGGTTGCCAACCTCCCGGTTGGTGATCACCCGCTATTACAACTGATCTCCAGACAATACGGATCAGTTCCCCTGGGGAAAATGGCCGCTCTGGCAATTGGACTCTATGGCACTGAAGTCTCTCCCCTCCCCAAACCCCGCCTTCTTTAGGCTCCACCCCAAAAATCTCCAGGTATTTCCCAACCCAGCGCTGGCAATCCTACTAGATGCCCCTCTGCTTTTATGGCATAGCACAAACACCACAAAAGAGAGCGTTCAGCTCATTTAAACACCTACCCTTGCACGGGCATCAACCAAAGCACCGTTTCTTAGGAGGCAGCGAACCACTTCCACTTGTCCTGCTCGAGCTGCCATGTGCAACGCAGTCTCTCCTCGCTGCACACAAAAAAATGTTCTTAGTTTTTTTTAAAAAGATTAATTAAATGAAAACTGTACTGCATTGTTCACATTTCTCAGAGTCTGAAAGAACATAATCACAACGTCCACTCTAAATATTGAATAAAAGCTTTTTAAAAAGTTACTTTGTAAGGTTGGAATGAACAATACTTATTACTCTGAAGGCCCTTGCTGAGTATCTTCCAGAGAGCTGTAGATCAAGAATTAAAATGCTAGACCATTCAATTGAGATAACTGGGATTACTTGCGTGAATCCACAAATCCGCTACTAACATTGCTCACTAACATTATTAGGGTGCTCAGGATGGAAGCTGTTTCTGTTTGTTTGTTTATTAAATTAAAATGTAATCTGAGACTAGTCGCAGGTTTAGACTTTCAGAAAAGTACTCTGTTGGAAGCTGATTAAGCTTATTTTAAATCAGTTACTATTTTGATCTATAAATAGCAGCTGGCAGCTCCTTGCCTGTTTCCGGATGCATTATTTGGCGCCTACAAACTTTATTAAAATGTAAATAAAGTTTTCATTTTAACTATGGCACTTACCATCGGAAAGAATACATTTCATTTTCCTGAGTATTCAGACTGAATTGATCATAGGAGCTAATCAGTGATTCAATTGGCAGTTTTAAGCGTTACTAAAAGCCACAGCTTCACACAAAAATAGCACAGCGTTAACAGTTCTATCTGCCCATATTTAGTACCGTGTCTTACTATTTTCTCCACATTTCTGTTTCATTATTCTCTCCCCAAGTTTCATCAAAATAAACTGTAGAAAACTACTTATATGACTGTGTATCTTTCTCACATAGAGATTCCAAACTATTCCATTTGTGAGACACTGTCAGGAGATCATTTTAGACCAATGACGTTGCAGTAGATGAGTAATGGAGAATTTTTTCCACTACAAACTCCGTTACGAGATTTATACTGAACCCAAAGGAGACTTAATTACGACACCTTTGGACAGTCCACTCACTTCTCAATTCTGATGACATAGTTAAGATAATGTAACTCTTGTCTAACCAACAGAAACATGTTATGTTCAGAGGTCCAGGAGTTACCACAGCCACATATCAACTGAAGACAAAAGTTATGTGACAAATGCTGTTAATTGTAAAAATGTGCATTTGTATCAAAATTTGCTTTTAAACATAAAGAGATTGCACGTACACTTACCCTGCATGCAGTTTTACTTCTTGTTTATACTTCCCTGTGATTTTGCTGAAGCCTTTTAAAAGCCTAACTAGTTGAACAATAAATCTTTTACTGCCTACTGTTATGCTTTTTCTTTGTTATTTATCCAGATAGAACTTTGTTAGTTTAAATTTCCAGAGTAGCAAATTATTGATGGGTAGCTGTGTTAGCCTTTTGCAGTAAAAACAAACAGAGATTTTATGTTGACTTAAAGACTAATAACATTTTATTTCTGTGCATACATTTATGGACTAGCATCCGTTTTCTCAAATGCATGAGCATGCATGAGTAAGCAGCTTACACCATTCTCCTGTTCTCCGTTTTATCCTCACAACAACCCTGTGAGGTAGATTAGACTGAATTTGTGTGACTGGGCCAAGGTCATTTAATAAGCTTCCATGGCAGAGTGGGGATTCGAGCCTGGGTCTCACAGATCCTAGTACAACACCCTAACCACCACTGAATAGTACTCTGCAGACGTATAAATATGTCAATTGTATATAAATATGCAATAAAATGTTGTATATAAAAGTTACTAGTCAAAGGGTGGCCCAGGCTAGCCTGATCTCATCAGATCTCAGAAGCTAAGCAGGGTCAGCCCTGGTTACTATTTGGATGGGAGACCACCAAGGAATACCAGGGTTGCTGTGCAGAGGAAGGCACTGGCAAACCACCTCTGTTAGTCTCTTGCCATGAAAACCCCAAAAGGGGTCGCCATAAGTCGGCTGCGACTTGACAGCACTTTACACACACACACACACAGTCAAAGGAAACATCTAAATACCATAATTTTGTATTTCTCTTTAAACTTAGCTGTACAGATGCAAGCTGTAATTCTAGGCCCTTACTAAGAAGTTCCACTGAAATCAGTAGAATTTTCTTTTCTGCAAATATGCCTAGCATTTGGGCTGTAAAGATTACTGAACCAGTACAACTCATTAAGTTAGATAAGGACTGGGGGAACCCAGGTTCAGACTGGGGGACCTTGGCTCAATCACACTCTTTCAGAATAACCGGCCTCACAGGTTGTAAGTGAACGTATAACGGGCAGGAGAGAACCATATGCGCTGCCCTGAGCTCCCTGAAGTAAGGGCAGGATAAAAATACGATAGGCTGATAATTGTTCTTTTAAAAGACCACACATTTTCTGATAAACATTTTCTGTGAAAACTGTTTATGGTCTCTTCAGGGGGTAGCCATGTTGGTCTGCAGTGGGAAAGCAAGATTTGGGTTGAGCAGCACCTTAGAGGCCAACAAGATTTTCGGGGTATGAGCTTTTGAGTCAGCACCCTTTGTCGTATATCTGATGAATAGGGTTGCCAGGTCCCTCTTT
Source organism: Euleptes europaea (assembly GCF_029931775.1). Classification (NCBI taxonomy): domain Eukaryota; kingdom Metazoa; phylum Chordata; class Lepidosauria; order Squamata; family Sphaerodactylidae; genus Euleptes; species Euleptes europaea. The sequence continues at coordinate 28,399,044 of NC_079320.1, read as the reverse complement.
GCCACCAGCTGGAGGTTTTTGGGGTGGAGCCTGAGGAGGATGGGTAGGGTTGCCAACCTCCGGGTAATAGCTGGTAATCTCCTGCTATTCCAACTGATCTCCAGCCAACAGAGATCAGTTCACCTGTAGAAAATGGCTGCTTTGGCAATTGGACTCTATGGCATTGAAGCCCCTCCCCTCCCCAAACTCTGCCCTCCTCAGGCTCCGCCCAAAAAATCCTCCTGCTGGTTGCCACTAGGAGCCTAGCAACCCTAAGGGTGGGTTTTGGGGAGGGGCTTCAATGCCATAGATTCCAATTGCCAAAGCAGCCATTTTCTCCATTTTCTCTATCGGCTGGAGATCAGTTGTAATAGCAGGAGATCTCCAGCTAGTACCTGGAGGTTGGCAACCCTACTGATGAAGGAAGCTTTGACTCTCGAGAGCTCAAACCCTAAAAAACTTGTTGGTCTCTAAGGTGCTACTGAATTAGAATGTATCTCTTCTGTTTACGGTAACCATATCCCATAATACTGAGACACACAAGAACTTATCTCCATGGCAAATTAGGCTTGCCAGTAACTCACAAAGGTCTCATTTTTTATCAATGTAAAGAACCACAAACAACTCAGGATTTTTAAATATTAAAATATGTTATCCTTTAAAAATGTCAAATATTTTTATTTTATACCTATTTATGCAGTTGGAAGACTGAGTTATAGGAAAGTTCACAAAACAATGCTATAAAATGTGACCTTTGCTTAAGCTCCATGGCAACTCACAATGATTACTCAAATTCAAGCCATACTCACAATGTTAGTGACATCCGGAGAGGCTCCATTCTGCAGCAGAAGGAGAACTATGTTCAAATGGCCCATAAATGCAGCCACATGTATTGGTGTGAGGCCCGACTGTGAAATAAAGCAACAGCTATTTTACTCCTCTGCAAAACGCTTGGGGTGGGGCCTTCCCCATTTGTATAAAATGAGAGGGGGAATTTAAGAGAAGGAGGAAATAGTGTGGGGGGGAGACAGATGCTTCTTCAGGAAATTTCTCTACCTCAGTTATAGCTTGGATTGAAGCCCCATATTTCACCAGCAGTTCCATGACTTTAATGCGATTTTTCTTGCAAGCGATGTGCAGTGGAGTAAAACCATTCTGTGCAAAAGACAATTGTGTTAATTAAAGCATGCAACCTCAGCGGTCATACAAGTGTTAGATTATCAGATTTTATCAGTAGCAACAAGTTCAGACACCCTAAAAAACCAGCACACTCTTGGGGTGTTTGACTAACACCTTAGCCCAACACAGAACACGGGCAGCTGAGGAGCAGACAAAATATTCCCCAGTCAGTTTGTGTGTGTGTGTGACACCCATCATGCCCATGAAAGCAGCAGCATCTTAAGTAATTGAGGGGTCCTTCAATCAAATGCTCAGCAGCATCTGCAACTCTTCAGTGTGGTGAAATCCACAAGGGTGCAAGTGACTAACAGAACCACATTGACCTCACAGACCTTTCCCATGGGAGCAGCACTTACTGCAGCACAGGATTGCACCTCACTGATGTGGCTTTGAAGCTACTAAGCATGCATGGTAAGTGCATTTTGCAACAACCCCTTGCAGCCCATTCCTGAGCTGGCGGGGACTAGGGACAGTAGAGAGGAGGTGCCACCGCACCTCCTCCTAAGTCGTTCCATGGCCACTGAAAGACCAAAACAAAAGCCTTTTAGATGCCTTTTTCAGTCAAATGGGGCCTTTTTGCCCCATTGAGAAAAGTGAGGCTGCGCCAGCAAAAAATTGGTGCAGCCTTGATCCTCTTGCCACCAGTATCCCGAGGCGCTGCTGTGGTAGCGACCAGCAACTGGTGTCCAGCCCTCGCTACCGGCATTGGGGCCTCTTACAGTGGCATAAGTAGCCTGGAAGCTGGCATGGAGGGCCCCAATGCTGGCACAGCACCTTCCTGGCCTCCTAAGGGCTTTTGCCCTTAAAGGTCAGGAATGCGCTGTTGCAGTACCTTTCCACTCCTCTCTTTCTTGAATGGAATGTAAATTTTCTTTATATAAAGCCAATTCTTACTTTCTACTTCTAAAAAAACATAGGATAAGAATAAAAGATAATACCCCTACTAATCTAGTCCTTCATCCTAGTGATTTCTTTCTTGTGAAGTCAACAGCCAACTCTGAACATCATGAGAGAATTAATATTATAGCTATTAATTAGAGATGGAAACATATCACATGAAGATGCTATTGTTCAGTTAAATATTAAAGAGATTTCATTAATAAACAAAGGACAAAAAAACATAAACCAAACAAAATATGTACAAATTTTAGAAATCCAAAACACTAACTGTTAGTACAGTAAGCAAAGGAATTCTAAGGTATCTAGACATCTATTACCATTTATTTAAGGTAATATTATTTTTTAAAATACTGTTAATGTTATCTAATAACATTCACAAAATGGTTCAGGAATAAATGAAGATCAGTTGGCCATCATAAAATGTCACAAAAACAGTCAACATTCACACAGACACATTCTCCAAAACATTTAAAATATCAATGGCTTTACTATCTGAGAAAGAAAATGCATTTTTCTAATATAAGATATTGTGATAATCTAGAAAAATGCAGTGTTTCAGCAATAGACATTCATTGCATGTTAAACTGATTTCATGGAAAAGTTCTTACAAGTCAACAAAAATATAATTGAAACAGATTATGACCACCCATGTAGAAACAGCTTGCATCTGTTTAAAACCAATCTCACAGTGGAAAATAAAACTGCAAATTAATGAGTTCAGACCTAGCTCCCATGAAGTCATATTTATTTATATTATTTATGTCCTTCTTTATCCCAGTAAATAATATATGTTAGAAAATAATAGCGTGCCTAAAATTGATGTCTAATCACCCACTTTGGCTACTGATTGTCAGAAAAAGGCAGGGGACACACTATTATAAATACAATAAATACTCAGCTTCTGAATTTGAATATTGAGCTCCACGGGCTTAAAAAATGATAGATTTGCATGAACTGAAAACAAACCTTTGAATGACACACGGTAATTTAACACACAGGTACATTTCATTGTCCTTTATGCAGAAGATGGGGGACTGTGAGGCAAGTGAGAATAAAAGGCACCGGAAGCTGAATTCTACAAAGGCCTTTCCACCATGCTTTAGGAGCAATACACTTGGAAGAAATACTCCTAGCTTGGGCCAAGTACTTGAGGACACTGCACATTTCTCAACTTCTGAAAGTACTTTCCTCAACCCTAAAGTAGCACTGCCAACTCTAGCTTGGGAAACTTTGAATGTGGGGGCAGTAACAGGAAGATGCTCAGCAAGGAAGTGATGCCATATAGTCAGCCCTCCAAAGCTACAGTTGCCAGGTCCCTCTTCGACACCAGCGGGAGGTATTTGGGGCAGAGCCTGAGGAGGTGTTTGGGGAGGGGAGGGACTTCAATGCCATAGAGTCCAATTGACAGGAGAATGCACATAATCATCTTATCATGAATGGAAATGACCAACTGAGAACCAATTTGAACAGATTACTCCTCTTAAGTGGTATTGTGAATAGGCTCTAAGCCGTTAATTCTGTATTACAACAAGGCATAGTTTTGTTAACATTTGCTACTGAGCCTATTATTTCCTGCCACTGGGAGACCAATAGACTTCAGAGGAATTATCTTTAGTTCCTTGTGTAAGTACTCAGGAAAGCGCTCAGATTTAATGAGAACTGGAGGTACTATCTTGTTTTAACGAAATATCCCTTTTTAATATTAATTGTGAAACAACTTAAAATTAGATCTTTTTTTCTTCTTAACCAAAAGCAAAACAAACTTTGGATAATAAGAAGATAACTGAAGCAGAGGTAGTTTTAGAAGCATCCATTAATCAAAATATTGTATCATGGCATTAAAAAACCAAAGATGTCCTTGTTAACAGTTGTAGATACGAACTTATCTTGTTAACAGTTGTAGGTACGAACTTATCTTGCTGATTAACTAAATTAAAGGCTAGAAATCAAGTTGTGAGAATAGCCAGGATTGTAACAGTTTTACTGCAGTATAAACAAGTATATCATAATTTATATAAAGCTTAGCAAAGGCATTCCTGGAGCCAGAGACATGAGTCAATTAATTTCAACTTTACCCATACCATGAAAATTCTATAATATGAAACAATTGTAATTCAAGTTTATTTTTAAAAAATACTATGCTAACTGCAATTAAAGTGATGCATACAGCAATGTCTATCAAGTTTCTCCTTTAGCAGTTCTTGAGCTATTCACCTCAATTTAATTTTTAAATGTGGGAAATTTTAAATGCACTTTAAAGATGCAAAAAAGGGCTAGCACTACTCAGTGCCTTCAAGATTTCACAAATGTGAATCCCAAACATCAACCACAAATTTGTTAATGCACAGCATATAATTTGGTCAGCATCCAAAGAGCTGCTCGGATGCAAGAAAGAGGTTTCTGCTAACCCAGGAGTGTTCACTGAAACAACTGACCGCCCACATTATATCACAATCTGCTTTTAAAAAACCGAGCAGAGGTTGAAAATCAATTCACAGTGCGGAGGCACATGATGTCTGAGAAACCAAGTCTGAAGCTAGGTTGGGATCGCAGCATTTATTCCATAGTTCTTTAGATCTTGGCTATAAGCGAAAGTGAATTTGAAAATGGGGGGGGGGGAGACCCTTGACCTTCCAGCTTGCAAATAGTAGCTAAAACACTGCAAATACAGAATTAATAGATAGTGATGTTACTAGGCAAAGTGGAAACATGCTGGGTTGGATCAAGAGCACAATTGCTCCTTCAGCTAGAGCTCTTGAACAAGCAGAAACACAAGATATATAACAGCAGTGGCCCCTTGCACTAAGACAAATATATCGTATCCCCACTTGCATTTCAGCTTGCATAAGATCTTGGGCCACAGTTTTGAGGCACTATAATATACAGTGTGGAATACACTGCACAAGATCTTGAACAAGCAGAAATGTGTTAAGTCAATTTATGTTTCCCTTGTGCATTGCTGGATCCAAATCAATGTCTGAATGATGAAATAAACACTGCAAGAGAACTATAAGGTTTTTGCTTCCTTTGTCTAGCCGCTTTCAATGCAGAAGGGTTTTGTTGTGGAGCTGTCCCAGAGCGGAATTGAAAACTCTGGGCACTTTCACACATGCTGAATAAATGCACGCTCATTCGAATTTCACAATAGTTTGCAAGTGGATTTTGCTGTTTCACGCAGTAAAACCCAGCAGCAATGTGCATTGAAAGTGGACTCAAAGTGCATTATTTGGCATGTGTGAAAGTGCCCTCCGTGATCTGCTCACCCCTGAGTCTTCATGCCAACTGGCAGTCTTCTGAGGTTGGGGGGCACAGACAGCGGGATGTTAGGCAGAGGTAATGGGCCCAGTCAGCAAACGCATACATCAGAGTTCCCGTTTTTCAAAATGAACAGCTGAATGGGGGGGGGGGACTGTGTTCGCACAGAAGTACACAAAATGCTTACCAGAGCACGAGCATTCGGATTTGCTCTCTTGTCCAGCAGGAGCTTGGTGACACGATAGTGACCACAGTGTGCAGCAACGTGGAGGGAAGTCAGGTAATCTAATGTGACATCATCAACAGGAGCTTTGTGCTGGAGCAGATGTTTGACGCACTCCACGTGATCACCCTGGGCAGCCATGTGAAGCGGGGAGAGCCCATTCTGTGCCAACAGCAAGGTCAGAACTGTTAGAATCACCATAAAAATTGCTGCTTAGAAAGAGGTGGATATACCCATTGCACCAAAGGAATTCTAAAATCAGTTAAAATCAAACAGACCGCTGAACAGGAATGTTGTGAGACCAGCGGAAGGAAAAGACCCAAACTGGAATGTAAACAAATTTTCAAGCAAACAACTGATGCAGTTATTTAGGGTTGCCAAATCAGACAGGAAAGAAGAAGAAGAGTTGGTTTTTATATGCCGACTTTCTCTACCACTTAAGGGAGACTCAAACCGACTTACAATCACCTTTCCCTTCCCCTCCCCACAACAGACACCCTGTGAGGTAGGTGAGGCTGAGAGAGCTCTTAATAGAACTGTGACTTGCCCAAGGTCACCCAGCTGGCTTTGTGTATAGGAGTGGGGAAACCAACCCGGTTCACCAGATTAGCCTCCGCCGCTCATGTGGAGGATTGGGGAATCGAACCCGGTTCTCCAGATCAGAGGCCACTGCTCCAAACCACCACTCTTAACCACTACATCACACTGAAAGACAGGAAAGATCTGTTTATTAACAAGCTTGGGTCTCAGCAGACACTGTCCTGCTCCTGTAGGTACCAGAGGACCCTCATCCATAACAACAGGGGGCCTGTAGGGTGAGAGGAGGAAAGGGGGCGGAGAAGCACCAAGCCACCCTCTCCCCAAGAGCCAGCTTGGGTGACACCCTGTAAACATAACGACACCAGCTCTTTTGGTGTAATTGTCTCTTGGGATTCCTGAGGGTGCGGGATTTGAAACGGCCTGAAGATGCTGATCCCAAGTCTCATCAGGCCTCTCCTGGAAGGCTCCCAGTCTGCAAGAGCACAAGCTTACATCCGTGAGCTCTCAGCCCCTCACAGAAGGGAAAAGAGCCTCACAGGCAAGCCTTCAGTGCCCAGCATTTCCGGGGAGAGTCACTTGGGTTGCCAAGTCTAGGTTCAGAAATGCCTGGAGACTTGTTTTAGTCTTCAGTGCTTGTAGATTTTTAATGGCTACAAGCTATTTTGTACTATTTTTTATATTGCAACCCAACTTGAGTATTACTAAATAGAAAGGTGGATTATAAATATAAAATATAAATACTATATTCTGGAACTTTCCTTTCTTTCATTTCAAAAGAGCGCTTTCCCAAAACCGTGAACCATGCCAGAGGTTAATTGGTTCTAGAGATAGGACCTCAATTTGATATATTCGAAAAGAACCATCGTTGTATAGCTATCAGAAGAACAGAGAGGAATTCAGCAGTAGATGACTGCATTTATTCTATTGAGATGGTGGAGGAGCTTATTCACTTGCATATCCTCCAGTCTGCCAATGACGCCCTAGTGCTATGTACACAGGCCAAAGAAAATTCGGTGTAATGGATACAAACTGCTGGCATTTACATATTCAAAGGAAGAGTAACCATGTTTTCTGACTTGAGCAACTAACAGTGCAATCCTAAGGGGTGGGGTATTTGCAGGGCATTCGGTGGATAGCACAGCCACGCCAGCTCCTGAGCAGCTTGCTGGCTGGAAAATGCAAGATGAAAAAGGAAATGTTGCAAAAGCCCATGAAACTGCTCCATTGAGTTTCACGGGGCTATGACTCCCTTTTTGCCAGCGCAAGTTTGCGCCAGCTAAAGGGGGCATTCCTGGTGCACAAGGCCTCAGGGAGCTGAGTACAGTTAACCTCGCAAGCGGGTATGCCTCCTTTAGCGCCGGCACGAGCCTTTGTGCTGGGGAAACGTAAATGGCTCTGAGCTGGCATTAGTGCCAATTTAGGCAGCGCAAGTGGCAGTAACGCTGGCACAGGGGTCACGCTGGCACAGGGGTCACACACCCCCTTTCAGGAGTGCTCTGCCAATCTATAACATGCCTCTTTGTCTTCTTGAATTATTACAAACTGCAGTCTTGGGTCATTCATCATACCAAGTAACATCTGCATTTCTACCCCCTCCCGTTTTTTTCTCTCTCTTTAATTTCCAGCTTAACATCCAAATACATTAGAAGTTCTGATAAGCATTAAACTTTGCTCACCTATTTGTATTTTATACAGTTGGTCCTAATCTGGATACTTTGTGGCTGTTTTTGAATTTTTCTAATGGACCATCTCCATCTGCCAATTTTATTTATGTCTTTAACATGTTTTTTTTTTAATTAACTTGCTGCTGTAGCTTTCAAGATCAGGCAAACTGGAAATTAACTTCAATGAAACACTGGTCTGAAATTTTTTTTTTAATCCCTGCGCAAATTACACACCTTGGTCCTTGCAAGCAGTGGGGCACCTCGTTCCAGGAGGAGCTCTACGACCTGATCGTGTCCACTTCGTGCAGCGCAATGCAGTGGAGTCAGACCATCCTTAAAGCAAACAGTGGGAAAATGTTAAGCATGGCTAGAATTCTTCACCCATGGTACATATCTCTCGTTAAACTATATGAGCCCATTCCTGAAGGGGATGGGAGAAGCTCCTTAGGAGCCGGTGTGACCCCGCGCCACTTTATCACGGGGGCAAACACACTTTTGGAAGGCTTTAAGAGGGGAGTGGACATGTTCATCAAGAAGAGGGCTATTCAGGGCTACTAGTAAAAATGGATACTAGTCATGAGACACACCTATTCTCTCCAGGATCAGAGAACCATGCGTATCATATTAGGTGCTGTGGAACACAAGCAGGACAATGCTGCTGCTGCTGCTGCTGTCTTGTTTGTGGGCTTCTTAGAGACACCTGGTTGGCCACTGTGTGAACAGACTGCTGGACTTGATGGACCTTGGTCTGATCCAGCATAGCCTTTCTTATGTTCTAACACTGGCACCCAAGTGCCGCTGACCCTGCCACCAGCACAGCCACACCAGCCGAGCTTTCCCGTTAGGCAACTTCCTCACCCCTTTCGCCACAGGAACACTCCCTCACGCTGCGGTGGCACAGTCCCCTTGGAGGCAATGGGGGATTTCTCCCTTTCTCTATTTTTATTTTAACAAAAGCCTTTTTTTTTTTGCCTCCACGGCAGCCAGGAATCTGCCCCCCCCTTTCAGGACTGGGCTGCCCGTATCTACCATTAACCATAACTGTAATCAGAACAACAGACTTTTCATCACTAATGTTCAAATTTTCAGAAAAAATTACCCTTGACTAGAGCAGTGGTGTCACATAGGGCAGTACCTTTTCCGTCATCTCTCATATCATGTGGAGTCTCTCCACACATGAACACCTCCAGTCAGCAAGGAGCAACACTGGCAAGCAATTCAGGGAACCAGCAGGGTAGACTTTTGTACAGACTATACCCCCCTCCCACGAAACGGCTGCTGGGGAAAAAATGTTTCCCAGTAACTTCCACACAGCTGGGTAATGTTCAACAAAAGAAAAGAAAGCAATTAAGTCATTAGCAATGAAGTGAAGAAACAAGCACCATCTCTTCATTTTCTCTGTATGGTTTGGAATCGGTTTCTGTGTTCTATCGTGGCAAAATAAGACCCTGATAATCCTTGCAATATTTCAGATTGCTTTTGAAACAGACTGAAGATCAACCCCATGCTAGGTGGGATCTTACTGGATGGGGGCAACACCAGAAGGAGAAAGGATCGAAAAGGATAAAAATAAATCAACAAAAGGAAAAAAGCATTAATTTTCTTAGGCTGAACTGCTAGCAACCATTTGGCAAACTTGCCGTGACAGCACAGTCCCTCTGCAATATTTTCGTCACAGCAGAAGAACATCCTGTCCCAAAGCGCTCGCGCAGGCTTCACAGCCACTGAACATGACAGTTAGCTACAGTCAAGCCAATGAAAGATTTAGAGGCCAGAGTGCACTCCAGGTGAGCCTAGACCTCCGAGAACGAAAAAGGTTGAGGAAAGGGGAACAAAGTGTTTTTGCTGCTTAAATGAAGAGGGAAAACGTGGCCAAATGAAAGTGCGGAAGAAAAGATAAAATGGAGAAATGTATCAAAATCATACTGGACTTTACCCCGTGCATCATCATTGCAACATTTTCCTTCAATATACTCAGCAGTCAAAAAGAGTCAAGGGGCCAAAACGCACGGTCGCTTTAGCCTCCTTTCTTCCCTGTTCCAGCCAGGATTCAGCCAGGATCGAACGCACCTTCGTGCATTTGATCCTGGCTGAATCCTGGCTGGAACAGGGAAGAAAGGAGGCTAAAGCGACCGTGCATTTTCGCCCAAGGACAATCCAGTGCTGGATTTTGACTTTTCCAAAGCTTCTTAAACTGTGGGTTTAAACCCCATATGAGATCGTGGAACTGAATGTGGGGGTCACGGGGAAAAAATAAATTTCTTTATGATTTATTATCAGTAAATGTTTGATTTGTATACCTATTTTATATACCTATATACCCAGGGTCGCATAAAAATTTCTCGGGGCCACAAGTGGGAAACGTTTAAGAAGCCCTGGTCTATACTACTGTACAGTTTGCTGTAAATTGGATCCTACTATGTAATATTGCATCATGTACTGTGTCATGGTAACACTCATGCTCAATGATATAAGTGGGCTGAAAGTGGATTATTCAGCATGTGTGAAAGGGCCCAAGTCACATGCGTGAAGGTAGTATGGCTTAGATCCAATGGAGCATTTCTGTGGACAGATTTCTGTCCATTGAGTGCAAGCTTTTTGCTACCCCCTCCCACTGCAGACCAAAATAACCCATGAAATGCTGAACAGGGAAACCCCAGGAACAGCAATAGGGGCATTTGAGGCTGCAATGGTAGAGGCGAGGTGAGCCAGAAATCGTTCTTCCCACAGAAGTGTTCTGTTGGATCTAAGTTGTACGTGGCCCTAATCTACTGCTCCAAGTTATTGTGTCAGCTGTAGGCCTGAACCGACAGATTCTGTTCCTGCCAAGATTCCAGGCAGTCTGATAGCCAGGTTCTATTTTCTGTCTTCAGCCAGGAAGCAGAACAGTAAGAGTACTGTGACAAATCCCTGAGCCCCAGTAGGCTTTCTGGAAAGCAGGCTGCTCTGTAAATCACTTGAGTATATGCCAGCTGTTCTGAACATTTGGGGACCTAGGAATGGAGATGCGAGAGAAGGTAGAAATCCAGAGACTTCTCCAGTTTCTACCCAGGAAACATACTATCAAAAGCCAACTCTGAGAGACCAAGTGTTCTTTATCTTCTGTCCATCGATCAGTAATATTCACCGCTCTTTTATCTTCTGGTCCATCGATCAGTAGTATTCACCGCTTTCATGTTTAATTGTAATTATAAAGAAGTGCTTAATTTGAATTCATAAATGTGGCTTGTCAATAACTATATTTCATTGTGTTATGCAGCAAGCTAAGCTTTTAATTTGGCTAGATTTCCCTTCTTTATGTTATTTATCAACAGCCTTTGTTTACAGACATCTGCTGCTTTTTCTTGATACCAGGTTATGTGTGCCTAAGGATCAGCTCATCATAGTTAAGGAGAAACACATGTTCCTATTGCACATAAATATCATAATATCTGACTCTTGCTTACAGGCTCCATTTCTTAAGTACACATTCCATTCATCCGAAACTCCATTGCAATGAGGGTTGTTGGTTGGGAGTGGAGAAACTATGGGCAGTAAAAAACTGTAAGCATCTCCTCCCCAGTTTTACTTCTTTGCTCCAGGAACAGCTTTGCATATGCAAAAAATGGGATCAGATTACAATTACACACATATTTGAGTGCATTTTGGCCTCCAGAGTAGGAAGTAGTGTTGCATTCAAAAGATCAGGAGGCAGTTTTCCTGCTGCCAATGGATTGCCAAATCACTGGGAAATAGAAGAGTTAAGTCCAGGAGCTTTCTGTTCCTTTTTCCAATTGTCAGCTGCTGAAACAAGACACACTTGGGAGGATCCTGGTACTGCATACTAATGTAAATTCAGTGAGACCGCAGAATTGCCTTTGAACAGGCTTCTTTATTGCCCTTTGTAACAGAAGGCATATGGACAAAAGCAAAGGTAAAATAAAAATACACTGAAACCAAATAAAAGCCTGATAATGGGGACATCACATAATTGCATGACAGTGACAAACAATACCAAAGCTCTGGAATCTCCCCCACTGTAAATTGCCCATGGATATCAACAGAGTGTCCTTGAGAATGCAAAAGGAAGGAAGAAAGGATGATGTTGAACCCGCGCAAATTAGAATGCCAGAGCTTTGGGATGCTCTGCAGATTTTGTGTGGGTGGCTGCATGCTGGTGGCTTTGAGTGATATAACCAGCTGACTAGGATGATGAGCCAAACAATTAAAGCCTTTTAAAATTAGATTCTTTGCAAGAAACTGTAGGTGTCCGGCACAAAGCGTTTTCGTCCAGGACTGAACTGTGTCTAGGTGGCTAAGTGATGCTGTGAATTCAGAAGATGTGAAATATAATTTTAAAAGTATGTCTTATACAACGACAACAGGCATTCAAGCTCGGACGAGATGGATGCCTGAATGGAGATTATGAAACAGCTACATTTTAGAGCTGAAATTGTGTGAGTCAAAAAGGGCATTTGCTTGCTACTACCCACCTACTATGTATAAATAAATCTCGGGGTGTTTCCCCCCCCCAAAATGCAACTATTTTGGGGGGGGGGGTTCTACACGAGTATTGCAAAAATCTCCCTTGTGGAGTGCAGCATCCAGTTCTTCAAATAAGTGGCATATTGAAGATATGAAGCTGCCTAATACTTAGTCAGACTAGTAACAGTAAGTTGAATCCTATGGGGGTTTCTGTCCACACAATGTGACATTTTCACACACCCCTCCTACTATAGGATTAAATGCTCCCCAAAATGCTACTCGTGAGAAGCCCCCAGCAACAGCATGGGGAGGGAGCTGGAGGTCTGCAGCAAGAAGGGGAAATCAGTGAAAATTGTATACCCTCCTTTCTACAAAAAACTCTGGGATCTTATGTTCTTATCTAAGCCATCACTATCTACCCTGACGAGCAGTGGCTTGCTTCAGCCTCACAGACAGACATATTTGGGCATATTCCATGACAAAGTGAGATTCAATATGCTTGGCCAGGGCCACAAAGAAATCAAGCATTTGCTGTAGAACATTCTAAGAATCATCTGAGATACCCAGAGGTTCTTTGAAGGCCAAATCAGTAAGGAAAAGACTTTTGGCATATCTTGGTGTTGAATGAATGTTTAAGATGTCTTTGAAAAAAAGAGTGACAGCTATGAGGAATGTAATCAAATTAATAAGGAAGTCCAAGTTAAATTGTGACTTCCTGAATGAAGCTCACTGTAATAAGGTTTCCATAAATCTTGACGACTGAATTTCTGGGCCCTATCGAAACAAAAGAAAAGAGAAGAAAGAGGATACATGATAACATACATTCAGGGAAAAGAAGCACTCACCCTGGTTTTGGCATCGATCTGCCCTCCACGGTCCAACAAGAGCTTCACCATGTTTGTGTTGCCCCTTTTGGAAGCCACATGCAGTGGGGTGATTCCATTCTACACCATGAAAAGAACAAACAAAGAGCATGATGGGCTTGAAGAGGTTCAATGGGGATGGTTTTGCGTTTGGACACAATACAGTATAAAAGATAAGCACAGATGTATCGCAGCATACAGAAAACAGTGAGCACTGCCCTACCTTGGGAAAGGTTTACATTGCCATGATTTGTAAGTACTGCAAAGAAGAATGTCAATAGATGCATACATACACTAGCAGAAAATTAAAGATCTGATTTGTATCATATTTAATATTTTGTTTGACTTCAAGTTTTAACACTATAGATTAAATCCATGAGTGGTGGTACATTTCACCAAGGTTAATTAAATTCCTAAGAAATTCCAGGACCAAGTCACTGGAATTAATCATTTTCAGCGCAATAATACATGATCAAGTATCTGCGGGTGCATGTAAATAAGCCTCACAGAAGCAATGTGCATGCATAATGTGAGGTATGCAACCTTTTAGGGCTCTGGGGAGGAGGATCCTCACTGATTCATAAAGCAACAAGAAAGAAACAATCACCAGAACACTGAACATTAAGATCATACTATATGCAAGACAAAATGCAAACATTCACAGCACATTAGTTCAGACACAATGAAGCCTATTAGCATAACTACAATGAATGTTAAAATGCCCTAATTAGGTGAGAAGATCTTGTCTTGTCTTTCATTTGTCAGCAAGTATTTTGGATGGAGATTAGGTCTCTCAGTAGGAAACAGGAAGAGAAGATAAAAACAGCTGAAATATATAAATGTCAGCAGGAATGTGAAAACTTTTAGAACATAGTCCTTTGCAAAGCAATGTAATAAGATGTAGCTAGCTAGTTACCAATAAGATGCAGCTATTTAAAAGAAACCCACACTCAGAGACCTCAGTTCGGTTGTGTGTGTATGCATGTCTATATTGACTTTCAGACAACAGGTAATCGTATTGTTCAGTTTTTGGCAGGGAACTGGGACTAAATCCAGTTCCCTGTCCCTCATCTCTACCAGCAGACCAGAGCTATTAATAATTTCCAAACAGATTTTTTGTGTACTACCCTAGCAACATGAAAGGAAACATATTCCGATGCCCATTCTGCATATGGTTCTTCATCCAATTAGGGGTCCATATGGAGAAACATACTAATATGTGCATTTGCCCCCTGGTTGGATTGGGGCATACATCTATATTTGGTGAAACAAAGCCTGTTAATGTGTACATGCTATATACGTGTACAAAGTAATGCATATAAGGAATGATGTTACTCATTTAATTTGTTATTTTTCTATCACTGTAGGAACTTAAAGGTTATTTACATCCTCCTACTCTATAAAGATCAAATAAATTTATTACTACCTGTCATCCGCTTTGTAATTTATTTGTTGTTAATCTCCAACAGAATTAGTTTAAGGCCATTGAGTTGACACCACTTGAGAAAGCAAGCCTGTAAATAGAATTTTCTTTGCACTTCCATTCTATTTCTTAATTTGCACATTTAAAGGACCCTGTTCGCTTCACTGTCCATTCCAACTATGAAAAGAAAATTCTGCATACCCTTGCTGTGAAATCCACAACAGCTCCTCGGTTGAGTAGAAGTGTTGCCACATTAACATTTCCATAGTGTGCTGCTATGTGCAAAGGCGTGAAGCCGCTCTGTAAAAATGAAACAGTCCTAATCAGGAACACTAATTTTGATTATCAGCTTTAAAAAGTTGGTGCCACATTAATCCAAAGCATTAATTTTTCTCTAGTCAATTTACTAGTATCGCAGAAGAATGGATTATACCTTTTCCAACAACAGAACGACAAAAACACTATTTTTTCAGCTTAGTTATTTTAATATATTGCTTTTCTTTTTCATGACAGCGAGAAGATTAGGATAAAAATTCCCCATATGTATTTGTTCTTAGCCTTGCCACAGAGACAAACCGTGCAGATGTTTATGCCTCTTAATATTGTGCTTTCAATCAATAATAACTACTTGCTTTTGTAAATCTTCCATAGCACATTTTAAGTACTGGCAGCGGCATCTTTTCCATACCTTATTCCAATTATAGCCAAACATATTAAAATAAATGGAACAGTACAACCACAACATAAAATATGTAATTGCATTAAAATGGTTTCCATAGTCTCCATAAACCATACAATGGAATTAAAATAGCTTCCATTTTTCAGTGTGTTATTGGCATTCCATTTAAAACCTTCAGTTTTTCCCCAAGACCTGAACAGCCTTTTTTAAAAGCCTCAGAAAGCTATGTAGTCTCTGAGCAAGCTCACAGGTTTTCTTAGACCCTGGGAATAGAGCTGTGCAATCCTTATACTCAAGCATCAGCTTGCGAGAAACTGCCTGACCTGAATGAGCAAAGACTCCCTCATTTATTATTGAATTTTTAATTCATTTATACCCTGCTTTTCTCCCCAACTAGGAATCCAAAGCCGTTTACAACATCCTTCTATCTATTTTATCCCCACAAGAACCTACCATCTGTGGGGAAGGTTAGGCTGAGAGACAGTGATTGGCTCAAGGTCACCCAGCAAACTTCCATGGGCAGAATAGGGATTCGTACCTGATTCTCCCAGATCCTAGTCTATTGCTCTACCACTACACCACTGATGGGGGCTTCTGTTTATCAGTCATGTGTGTCTTACTTGTATCCCAATGACTGGTGTTATCTAGAAAATGACAATGTAGAACATTTCCCCTAATGCTTATCTGAAAATTCCCACTCTGCCAATTGGGATTCTCCAGGTTTTTGTAATTATTAGATATTGGTTGGGAGCCAACTGACACTCAGCTGCCAACATTTTAATTTGCTTCTTTACTCATTTTTTGCCTTGGAACTCTCTCAGTTGGTTCCAAGTAGGCAAAAGTTCTCATTTCCATAAACTGGAGCCAGAGCAGTGACACTAACAGCGCATTCCTGACTGGAATGCCTGCGCCGGGCTTAGGAGGCAACGCAATGGCGCTGCCTCCTAAGGAGGTTTCAGCCCAGCGCAACCTCCACTCGGCGCAAAAATCCGTGAAACCTCATAGGATACGCCACTTAAAAGATACGCCTCCTGGGACGCCGCTGTGGTCTTTGCCGGCGGCAGACTCCGGCAGCGTTTGGGCCCGGCGCTGCCATGGCAGCGGCTGGAGACCAGTGTCCGGCCCTGCACACTGGTGCTGGGGTAACAAACGCCAGTGTGCGCCACCCAGTCATTGGCGCTGTGGGCCTTTGCACCAGCATAGGCCTTCGCCGGCCTCCAAAGGCCTTGGGTGCGGCCACCGGCGCATGTCAGGAATGCGCTGTTATTTTCTCTCTGGAAACAGCCTGTAGTCAACATTTCCATGTCTCTTTACATGATGTACAGTTTTATTTAAGTTTTAAACTAAGGATGTGTAACCCTGTTAACTTCCGCAATATGATATATCCATACAACCTGACCTAATCAGGCAAAGAATGCCAATCCAAACTCTGCCAAATTCTGAACTGCTGTAAAATACTTGGAATCATTGCTGTTAATTCTGGACAGACCAGAGTTAGTTACGGTATTTGGTCTTGTCTAATGGTCATTAAGTGTGTCTACACATAAAATTACATTACCCGCCATCTCAAGATGAAACATAAAATTGCTTCAAGAAATCATGGGCAGCATACAGTTAACATTGCTTCTGACAAACTGTATTGACCAATTTTGAGATTGCAATTTTGAGATTTGCTGTTCAGTTCTAACATACAGCTAACAAGAAACTTACAACCACACTTCAGATCTGCATTTGTGAAGACAAGTAATATGCCAATAATTTGCACTCTCTCAGAAATGCCTCCATGTGCCCATTCTGATTTATAGTTCACAGTTCCTTTTAGCTAAAACACTTTGGGACCATCTCAAGACACTATAGAGTTCTTCCATCAGTGCATATTTAGAAATGACATATAATTCACTTTGAATTGCAAATGGTACAAAGGACCAAGCAATTATCCTTAAGGAGATCATTGGTGGGGAGGGGGTAAAAAAGGTTTAAAAAATATTGTTCTTGGTACCTCGGTTGTCCTATTCACCATCATCTGTTGCAGCATGTTTTGGAAAAAAGAGGAAAGATATTACAGATTGGCAAGAGGACAGAAAACTAAGTTGTTCACTGGAATTAATTATTTTGTTGTTATGGAAAAAAGTCTGTAAAGCATGAGTTAGTTTTAAATCTAATGTATGCAACCCACATTCCCATGGACCACAAACCAGTATCCTACTCACTAGCAATTCTGCTTCAACTCTTGTTTTATACTGACAGATTATCTCATTTACAAAGCCTGAATTTGACATTTTAAAGATGAAAACAGTGTTTTAGCTGGAGTACATTTTCAAAGGCTGAAAGTGCCCAATCCCCACTGATTCCCAGTGAAAGGAAAACTTAAAACTGAAAGATGATTTGTGCCTCTGAAAATTTACTCTATTTCCTCTTTCAGTTCCACCATGAAGAAAAGAGCCGGTATTGCAGGTACTGGTTTCAGCAACCATTATCGTAGGAGGAGCAAGCAAGTATTATTTACATGAAACTTTTTTAAAGTAATGAAATGGATATGAGTCTCTTAGTACTACTGCTTCATGCATTACGCTTTACAGGCATGCACATAAGATGTTTTATGTGTACGCTGGAAAGGTAAAGCATAAATGTGATTAAAATGATGCGAGCACACCCCCAGGGAACTGTGATTGGCTACAGCTTCTTGCCAAGTGTACTCTGAGGGACAAATCTGTATAAGAAACTATCTCCAGAGGCCCCCACCTTGGCTATATACATCCCAGCACCATCAAGAAAAAATGATTTTTTTACCTTGGACTGAACATCAGCATTGTGATCATTCTGGAGCAGAAGTGC
Organism: Euleptes europaea; assembly: GCF_029931775.1. NCBI lineage: Eukaryota > Metazoa > Chordata > Lepidosauria > Squamata > Sphaerodactylidae > Euleptes > Euleptes europaea. The sequence continues at coordinate 28,381,040 of NC_079320.1, read as the reverse complement.
GGCTGATTTAGTGTCATCTTTCCGGGCAGCAATGTGCAGTGCGGGCAACCGTACTTTACCCTTGGTGTCATTCTCCAGGAGGATAGCCACTGCCTGATTGTGCCCTTGCTGCAGCGCAACCGCGAGGGGAGTGAAGCCATCCTGTTGCAGCAGAAAGACAGTGCTCTGCATGAAGCCAGCTCCCACAAAAAGTATATCATATTTCAATGCATCTACATTCTTATTAGAGTGAGAAGCTGGACTTTCCACAACCATAGCCAAACTCTGTGTATTGTACTACAATGAGGCCTATCTTCAAATACATTTGGTACCTCATTTCACATCTGAGTTACTGGCATCTTCAGATATTAAACTCCATTCCATGAATACTAGGAAAAATGGCAATTGGAGATACAGCTGGCATTTCAAGACTGGTATTATATTAGGACAAGAAAAGGCTTAGCATACAAACATACAGAAGATATCAGCAAGGTATTGCAGATTCTGAATTTCTCTACCAGGAAAAACAACAACTGCATTCCTTTATCATTTAGATTGAGGAAAATAATTCCAAAATAATGTTGGCCAGTTCAGGGGAAGATGCAGGAAAATGATAACTAAAGTACAAGGCTCTTTAAAGTTTTTATGTGGCTGTGATCCAAAGAATGATATTAGATATATGCACTTTAGATTCCCCCAACTACAATTATGAGTGGATGTACTTAGGACTGCTTGAGGCAGGAAGCTGAGTCAGGGGGTAGCTGGGAAATACTGTAGCTCCTAGTAGCTAGGAAAGGGTAGAGAACACAACCTCAGAGTGGCTGGCAGGTCAGGATAAGAGCCTGATGGACAGGAGGTGGAGCTAATGTTTAAAAAACTCAAGTCAAGGTGCATCATGAACCCTCATTCTTTGCATGCTATAAAATGTACAGATGAACTTTTAGGGGGAAAGCCTTCCCCTTTGCTTTTGGCTTCTCAATTTGAGGTTTAACAATTTTGCATGAATGTTTGTGTGGTGTTATGTTCGGAAGTGTCCAGCCACAAGTACCAGGAACGTATTTTCTGCTTCAGCATTCACTACAGTAAACCCAGGCTTCAGTGCAACAGGCACAGGAGCAGAAAATACACATGGTGCCAATTTCAGACAAAATGGTTAACTGTACTTTTTGGAAGCATTGTGGGTAGTGTGTGCTCCTGGTACCCCCAAACATCACATCTGAAAAAAGTCACTTGAAATGTCAGGTCAGGCCCTACGACCTGGGGATCCTAGTGCAAGGCGCTATGTGTGCCCCAGTTTTAAACTTAATATGGAATGGTGAAAAATAGGAAGAAAGTCCTCTGAAGACGGAGATATTTTGTACTTTTTTTGACTGTGGTGATTATTGTTGTACCTTTGCACTGAAGTGTCATGACACTAGTTTAAAGCACAATAAGAGAAACCCTTAGACTTAATGTGGAAGCACATATGACTAGGGTATCATTCTCATATGTCATATGATTTACGTGATCCAATTCTGGAGTAAAATAAATAAATTAGATTAAATAAGACAACACCTTTAAATTACTGTACTACAGATAAAGGCTGTGGGCTTCAAGAGTCTCCTGTGAATCATTTGCAAATGCTGTTTCTCCCAGGTTGCTTAGCAACCACACAGGATTTCATACTCCAGAAATACTGCAATGGCAACATAATCTCAATGCACCCCAGCAACAGAAAGGATTATTTTAGGAAGCATCATCAAATGCAATAGTATCCACTGAATGAAAGGGTAGCGAAACAGCTGCTAACAAAAGGGGAGCTTGGCTCAAGTGCAACTAAACAAATGCCATACCATTTTGAATACCCTGCGGAGGATTAGTTCAATACTGAGGAAGGTGTCAAATGCAAGCATTGACCAGGGAACACATCTCATTACACAACAGACAAAAATGGAAGAGCATTATGAACATGTACAAAATGTTTCCATGAATAGTGGTCAATTTTTACTGATGGACTTTAGAAACTTTTGTAGTAGCAAAATAACTGGGGGGTGGGGGTGGAACAACCACATTGTTACATTAATTTGGTGCCATAGATCATAAACTGTGCCCTGAATTTAGCCTGAAAGGCAACTGGGTTCCAATGAAGGAGTTTTTGCTATTAGCTGTAATAACTAGGTGAAATTTCCACACAGGGCTTGCTTGAGACATCTTTCTAACCACTGTTGTGAACTAGATGGACATCTAGCCTGAGCTGGCACAGTTCTTCTTATGTATTTATGCTGATGAAGCCTTTCTTAAGCAGGCCGTTATTAGGGTTGCCAACCTCCAGGTACTAGCTGGAGAGCTCCTGCTATTACAACTGATCTCCAGCCGATAGAGATCAGTTCACCTGGAGAAAATGGCCGCTATGTCAATTGGACTCTATGGCACTGAAGTCCTTCCCCTCCCCAAACCCCACCCTCCTCAGGCTCCGCCCCAAATATCTCCCACCGGTGGTGAAGAGGGACCTGGCAACCCTAGCCATTATCCTACAACAACTGCTGCTGTAACAGTTCTCTTCAGGATACATTCCAAGTTTTGGGGCCCTCAGCAAAGTGCCCTTCTGGTGCCTCCCCCATAATTGGCCCCACACACCTCATCTTCAGGTAGTTTCTCAGCTGCTTACTCACTGTCTTCCATGCTCTATTTCCTCCTTGGTGCCCTCCATTTCACTCGCCACCACAAGCAAATGAGAGACCTCAGGGAACAAGCAATGGAGCGAGTACCAAATGGTGAGTGGACAATAGCTGCTGCGCTATCAAATGGAGAACAACTCTAGATGTCAACAAAAAGGAGGCATCACTAGGGGCTCAGAAGGGCAAATGAGAAGCCAGAAGCAGCTGCTACTGTTTCTCTTGTTCCCTGATAGAAGATAATTTGCATGCTGCTCAGGATATGACAGCAAAGGGCAGTGCAGTGGTTGAGCTGATACCAACCCACCAACCTTTCTGCTCTTCATTGATGGTGGTGACAAGGGAAGAGAGATTGCCAACCAAGGAGAGAAGCCCTGCTCTGGGCACTATCTCAATATGATCATACAACAATCCTCGAATCAAGCTGTGACCACTTCTATACCCCTTTGCCCTTTTTGCAAAATCTGAGTAGTGTACCTCAGTAGCAGTGCTCTGGTTGGCTCCATTTTCAAGAAGATATTTCACCACTTCAATGTGGTTTTCTTGAGCTGCCATGTACAAAGGAGTGAAGCCATTCTAGAGGGAAACATAAGAAAAATGTTGTAGTAGGGCTACAGTATATTTATCAAAGATAAATATTCAAAAGCAAATTTGAGCTGCAATGAAAACATGTAATGCCATTTACCAAAACATAAACAAACAAATCAAGCAGAAGGCAAAAATCCCATTGATGATAAAGTTTGACTATTTAAAGTTATGTGCTAATCTGTAAGATTTAAAACTGTGGCATCAGTACCAGCTATTGACTTAGGCCTTGGCACGGCATAAGTATTAGACTTTCCACCTCTTAAACAATTACCTTGCAAAATGTCCTATAAGTAGGATAAGAAGAAACAAATACAATATGAAAGACTATGCTTCTATCTTAGAAACTTAGAAATATACACTCACCCAACACTTTTAAATACCTTTCTGTATACAAAGTGTATTACATATGAATTCAGAGAAACCTACAGGAATTTTCAGGGCAATCCTAAAGGGAGTTACCTTTCAGTGCATTTCAATGGGCTTAGACCTTAGTAACTTTGCATAGGATTGTGCTGTTAGATGTCTAAATCATGAATTAAAGCCATTGGTATGGTCAGTAGGCCACCTTTTTTGTTTCAGATTTAAGGGCCCAGCTACACATTACACTTCTGGGGAAACCCAGAAGTAACATCAGTCCTCTCTAGAAATCACTGAAAAATTCCCAAAGAGGCATGACGTCACTTCTGGGTTTTCCTGGAAGTGTTATTACACCATTGCTCATGGCTGCCCCCCACATCTCCCCTTCCAGTCTTCCACTGTTTACCAGCCTAGGACTGGCAACCCTACTCTTTGGTGTTTCTGCAAACTGAAACAGCCCCAAGCAGTCACTATGTACTTTGTTGGGGGATGTATGGTCCATCTAGGGATGTCAGCGTTCAGGTGGGACCTGGGGATTCCCCAGAATTATGCCTTATCTCCACACTACAGAGATCAGTTCCCCTGGAGAAAATGGATGATTTGGGGGGGGGTGGACTCTGTCATTGTACCCCACTGAGGTCCCTGTCCTCTCCAGGCTCCACTTCCAAATCTCCAGGAGTTTTCCAACCTGGATCTGGCAAGCCTCCCCCCACCACTGCCAGTGGCCAGAGGGGACCTGACAACACAGTTCCAGTGCAAAATGAGTGCCTGTACACAAATGAGTGTTTGGGCATGTTGATTACAGCTTTGGACACATCTTCAAGGCAGCCATTAAATAAACCTGGAACTAAGCAGGCTTAACTCTGGGTAGTGCCTAGATGGAATACCTTCACAGAATCCTAGGTATGCAGCCTTCAGCTCCACAGAAGTAAGATGAAATATGAATGTAATAAATAAGTAAATGCTTTAAGATGAGTAAATTACTTTGATATTTATGACAAATGCTTGCTAGTCCCTTTTTAGGTACCAAATTTATTTTATTTAAAAACATTTGTTTGCTGCCTTTCCACCCAATTTAGGGTTCCAAGACAGATGTATCTTCCTGGAGGGGAGGGACTTCTACAGTATGGGCACCACAACCAAGATGGCCCTTTCTCAGGTTGTCACCTGTCTAACCTCAGATGGCAGAAGCACCTGAACCAAGGCCTCTGAAGATGACCATAGGGATCAGGTAGGTTCATATGGGAGTAGGCGGTGCTTAAGATATGTTGGCTGCAATCTGTATAAACCATACCAATATCCGCTTTCAGCCATACAAGGTTTTGTGTGATATGAATTACGCCAGTATATCTAACTGTGCACCAGATCTCTGCACATGCATTTATTTATTTTTAAAGGAAGATCGGTGACCAAGATAATATACACCAGAATTTGTTTTAAGTATGTCCAAAATATCCCTTTTGATTCACAAAACAGCTGAGTTTGTTACAGTGTCTTCTGAAAAAGGAAGATTCCTTGTAATGTACTAATTTTAAAAAAGTGTTGGTGTTAGTGACAGATGTCCTAATGAATCTGGCCTGCGGACATGGTCTTGATGGTTTTACTAGAAACAGCTGACTTTTGCAAGTTATTTTTTTAAAAAAATCTTCAATAATGCTGCTGTAGTATCAAGAAGGATGGAATTAAGGACAGAATTAAATCTAGCAAGCAGAAATAGACATGCATGCCTCAACTGACAGAACAAGAGCAAAGGAAGGGAAATAAATAATTTTAAAGGATTAGCTTAATCCATTCTTTCAGGAGACCCAAAAGAAATTGCTAGGAGACCTTTTAATCTGACTTTTAAATGCATTTCTTTCAACCAGTTTTATTTGTAGAACACGCATTGTACATAACATGCAAATTAGTGAAGATGATTCATTATACAGCTAACACCAATGTTACCTAGATCGTTATGTGTCTGTGACCATCTATTTCCTTACTTTTGATTATAATGGTAGGCTTCTGATTACAACCTGCTACAATCTGAAAGTTCCTGTTGTTCCTGGATAGATCTAGCCATCTACTTACAGACCTATACCAATAGGGTTGCCAACCTCCAGGTAGTAGCTGGAGATCTCCTGCTATTACAACTAATCTCCAGCCGACAGAGATCAGTTCACCTGGAGGGAACGGCTGCTTTGGCAATTGGACTATATGGCATTGAAGTCCCTCCCCTTCCCAAACCCCACCCTCCTCAGGCTCCACCCCAAAAACCTCTCGCTGGTGGTGAAGAGGGACTTGGCAACCCTATATACCAAACATGCGCTATATTGCTTCTCCATTGTACATTTTTAAGTGGAAAGCACCTCAGTTAGTAAAACAAACAGAAAAAGAGAGATAAGAAATAAGTATCATTACTTGATTACTTATTTAACCTGCATTTCAACCACAGTTTCACAAACAGGGAACAACAAAAAAAGGGGAAAAATTCAATTACAGCCGTGATTTTGCATCCAATATAATGTTAATTAAAACATTCAACAGCCTTAGTAGCACAGCAGCATAAACACAACTGCACTGTTCAAGATCACAGGAGAGGGAAAATATACTTTCAAACAATAATAATAAACAATTCAATTAAACACTTAGATTAAATACATGTTTTCACCTAAAATGTACAAGCTAGGTACCAGGGGAATGCTTGTGTGAGAGTACTCTACAGTTTGAGTGCCATGACAGAAAAGGCATGACCTATACTTGTCACTGGAACTTTGTCTGAAGCGGGTGGGGTTCTATAGAGCAGGGCCTCAGTGAACGTTTTTCACTGCTGGGAGAAACCCGTGCTTCATGTTTTCCAGCTGCAAACCATTTGGGGCTTGAACAGTCATCACCAGCACTTTGAATTGGGCCCAGAGAGGGTTCAGCAGCCATTGCAGTTATTTTAAGACAGGGGAGACATCTTTCTTAGAGCTGCTGCCAGTAAACAGTATTGCTGGAACGTTTGTTGTGTCAACAAGTTTCCAAAACAACTTCAGAAGCACACTTCCTCTAGAGTAGATCTGTCACAATGATTGAGAACCTACAAAACTGCATGGCCTCAGAAGTACAGTAACCAATCAGTCAACTGAACAAGTTTTTCTAACTTCTTTGACTGCCTTCACTGGCTGCAGCATACAGACTGAACTGCAGGATCTAGATGTGATCAGAACATGGATAATCATGGCTAGATCTTATGGTTAGGGTTGCCAGGTCCCTCTTCGCCACCGGTGGGAGGTTTTTAGGGTGGAGCCTGAGGAGGGTGGGGTTTGGGGAGGGGAGTGACTTCATTGCCATAGAGTCCAATTGCCAAAGCGGCCATTTTCTCCAGGGGAACTGATCTCTATCAGCTGGAGGTCAGTTGTAATAGCAGGAGATCTCCAGCTACTACCTGGAGGTTGGCAACCCTACCTATGGTATCACTTGTCTAAGGCAACAAACTCTAGTACATGTTTCCATCGGGGAAAAAGAGAGAAGAGGATCTATTGAGAAGAGGACCACTGAAAAGGCCAACCTGGAGATTGTGGGCCTGGGGCTATAGTAGGGAGGGAAATTGGCTAAGAAGAAACAAAAAAAGCTGGTTGCATCTAACCAATCACATTTTTTTGTTGAAATATGATGAACTGGCAGTCTCTACCTTCAATTTCATAAATGTGAATACATTAGGGTTGCCAACCTCCAGGTACTGGAGGTATTGGTCACCACCCCTAAAAAAGGATATTACAGAGATTGAGAAGGTGCAGAAAAGAGCAACCAAAATGATTAGGGGACTAGAGCAAGTGCCCTATGAGGAGCGGCTAAAACGCTTAGGGCTGCTTAGCTTGGAAAGAAGGCGGCTGAGGGGAGACTTGATAGAGGTCTATAAAATTATGAATGGTTTGGAAAGAGTAGACAGGGAGAAGTTTTTCTCCCTCTCCCGTAATGCTAGAACACGGGGTCATCTGCTGAAGCTGGAGGGTGAGAGATTCAAAACAGATACAAGGAAGTATTTCTTCACACAACGCATAGTTAAATTGTGGAACTCCCTGCCCCAAAATGTGGTGATGGCTGCCAACTTGGAAGGCTTTAAGAAGGGAGTGGACATGTACTTGGAGGAAAGGGGCATTCATGGCTACTGGTTAAAATGGATACTAGTCATGATGCATACCTATTCTCTCCTGGATCAGAGGAGCATGCCTATTATCTTAGGCGCTGTGAAACACAGACAGGATGGTGCTGCTGCAGTCGTCTTGTTTGGGGGCTTCCTAGAGGCACCTGGTTGGCCACTGTGTGAACAGACTGCTGGACTTGATGGGCCTTGGTCTGATCCAGCAGGGCTTTTCTTATGTACTAGCTGGACATCTCCTGCTATTAGAACTGATCTCCAGCCGATAGAGATCAGTTCACCTGGAGAAAATGGCAGCTTTGCCAATTAGACATTGAAGTTCCTCCCCTCCCCTCCCCTCCCCAAAGCCCGCCCTTCTCAGGCACCGCCCCAACAACCTCCCACTGGTGGCGAAGAGGAACCTGGCAACCCTATAATACATCTTAGAGTACATAAGAATAGTTAGCCCTAATCTTTTCTTTTAAAATTCTGTCCATCATCCAATAAGCAAAGACATACTCATTTAAGATATTGATTGTGTTTTCTTGCCAGTTTAGTTAGAACCCAAAGGCATAGAACAATTTCCTAATGCTCCCTATGAAATATGAACGCAGAGATCATTAAAAAAAAAAAGGTCTGCAGTGGCCAAGTATGTAACAGCAGTCAACAAGCAACAAAAGCTAGAGCTTGGATTCTCCTAGTTGTGAACAATGCAAACAACGTCTTTGGTATGATATTTATTTCATGCTGTCTGAAAATGCTTGCAGATCTGCCTGCAATAATGGTGTCAACTATCACAGCAGGACTGTAACAACGCTATGGGTTCTGACAACATGCTGGCACAATCCTGTATGTAGCTCCATTGTAGTAGGAGTAGTGAAAATAGGAATTGTGAAAGTAAATAAGGACCCAAACAAACATGGATAAAAAGAGCAGGCCAACTTGTATCAACTGACCTAATGGTCAGATTCTACCATCCAGGATAAAACAAAAACAACTCATCTCCCTGGTCTTTATAAGGGGGGGGGGAGTCAGAAAACTGCAGCTAAATCTATTCTTGAGAACACTAATGTTCATTAAAAGAAATATCGTGTTGAAACATTAAAACCAAAATTAAAAGACAAGAACAAATTTTATTTACTTGCTCATTAATTAAATTATATGTTTTTTCCCTTCAAGTCATTTACTGAAATACTGTACCTCTCTGGGCAATAAGAATATAGGAGCCGTGCTGATGCAATCGCATCACTTCTGGTTTACACCCAGAAGTGCTGGGTGTAAACCGGAAGTGACACAATTGCATTGGTGCAGCCGCACACACAAGAGATCCCTGCTTCCAAGCTGAGCATTAGGGCTGTTGAAAAAAAATCGGTAAAATTCGGATTCGGCAAAATTCGGCCTGTTTTTATTCAGGAAATGCCGAAGTCCGAACTTCCCCTATTCGGATCCGTGGAATTCGGCATGAAATTCGTCGTTCGTGAATAAATTTGGCCGAATAATGCCATTTAAGCACATTCACAGCTTTCCGTGGCTCGGGGGGGGGGCATTTTTGGAGGTAGAGGTCCCAAACTTTCAGTTTAGCTTGAGGGGACCCTTCTTGCAAGAACCCCCAAGTTTGGTGCAGATGGGTCAGGGGGTCCCGAGTTATGGGGTCTGGAAGGGGTTCCCCCCTCCACCCATTGGAATGAAGAGGAGCCGTCAAACCTTAATGTGCATCAGAGAGTGGCAAATCCAAGCCAAAACCTCCCATTGTTTCTGGGGCAGCCAGAGAGAGACTCACCGACCCACACTGTCCTCCAGGCAAAGGTGGCAACCAGTGAAAACAGCAACAATCACACTCGCAAAGAGGAGATCAAGCCCCACCCCCACCAGGACAGGTCACCCCCCCCCTTTGGCTTCCCCACACACACACATACACACAGTAGAAGCCAGTCTGTGGCTTCTAAGAACCTATGTAACTAAGCCGAAAGTGCATCCAACAACGCTCAAAGCGTAAGTAAACAGCGTAACTAGCATGGGTAATATATCTTTTCATTTCAACACAGCCAAAGTGCATCTTATAACGCTACTAGCGTAAGTGCGACCTGCGCAAATTGTGTATCTTCAGGATTGATAGATTTCACTTGCAAAGAGGCAATCAGCCCCCCCAGGACAGGTAACCCCCCCAAATCTCACTCCACAGAGGCAATCAAGCCCCCCAGCAGAACAACCCCCCCTCAAACCAGTACGACTCAGCTCAACCCCAAACAAACGAACCAAGGAGGAGGCGCGGGTGCCGAGCAGAGGGAGACTCACGCCACACCGCTGCACTGACTCAACTCCAGGCGAGGGTGGCAATGGGCAGAAAAAGGCAGAACACACACTCCCGCAGAGGCAAGCGGGCACACACATCACCGGCAGAACAGGCAAAGCCCCCCCTTCAAACCAGTACAGCTCTCGGCTCAACCCCAAACAAACAATCCAAGGAAAAGGAGGAGGCGCGGGTGCCGAGCGGAGGGAGACTCACACCGCACCACCGCACTGACTCAATTCCAGGCAAGAATGGCAATGGGCAGAAAAAGGCAGAACACACAGTCCCGCAGAGGCGAGCAGGCACATCCCCCTGGCAGAACAGGCAACAGCCCCTCTTTGGCTTCCCCCCCCAACCACAAAAACTGCTTTCCCCCACACACACACAGAATCTGCTTTCCCCCCCCCCACACACACACACAGGGGAAAAGGTATAGAGAAAAACCCAAAAAATCAAACTGTGTGGATGTCTTCCAGCAGGAGCAGGGAGGAGAAGTAAATCCAATCCTATTCCAGTAAGCAGTTCAGCTCAGGATCTCTCAGGAGCAGCACCACCAAAATGGAAGGAAATGAACTCGGGAGGGGTCGGGACAGGACGGGAGGGACTCGGGAGTTTTTATACTCTTTTCCTGGCCAATTCAAAGGGGAGAATCCCTGCTCTTATTGGCCAGAAGACCCAGCTTGGGCTACCATTGGCCGCGGGAGAATGCTGATTCGGGGGCGCCGAAGTTGTACGAATTTATCCAGCGTCCGCCCGAACTCGCCGAGTTCGGCTCGTTGTTTTCCCGCCTTTTTTGACTTTGGCTTTATCAAACTGGAACCAATGAATCAGGGAAAATTCGGCTGTTTTCCATGTCGGATGGAACCATATCGACAGCCCTACTGGGAATTGGATTGGAGGGCAATTGCCCACTAATCTAAGCAACCTGACAAACCTATGTGGAATGGAGTTAGGATTGTTAGCTCTGGGTTAGGAAAAACCTGGAGACTTTTTTGGGGGGGAGCCTAGAGAGGGTGGAATGTGGGGAGGTAGGGACATCAGCAGGGTATAATGCCATTGAGACCACCCTCTAAAGTAGCCATTTTCTCTGAGGAAGCTGTTCCCTCTCATCTGGAGGTCAGTTGTAATTCTGGGAGATCTCCAGGCCCCACCTGGAGGATGGCAACCCTAAATGGAATTGACTGCTGGTGTTAAATGTTCATAGTTTTAATGACTTAACTACTGATCTTAGGGACATTTTTACTTAGGGAAGTAACTACTCATCTTAGGGACATTTTTTTCTGCTGAACAGAGGAAGATTCCTGCCATTACACAAGACTAACATGTATTAATTGAATTCCGTTTGCAGTTACCCTTTTTTTTTTTTTGCTTCTTATAGAACCTTTATTTATTCTGTCAATCAGAAGACATTTCTAACATGACTGGCAGCTGCCCTAGCTACAATAAATTGCATACTACAAATATGTGCTTTTTCTTCTGCAAAAAAATTCCATACACACAAGATAGATTGTTTTCAATGTACCCTTGCACAAACAGAAATTTTTGCAGAAGAGAAAATGCACTCCATGGCAGATACTATCCAACACACATGGGACTTGTTCAAAGGATACAAACAAAACTGATAAACTTTAATATGGCAAACTGTACAACTCAAGGCAGAGGTATGGGATTCAAATAGCGACATAGTGACACGCAATCTGACTAATTTCTCCTTCAAACAACTGACAACTAGGAAACATTACAACTTTATACTTATGAAACTCTCCTCAATTTTAAAAACAGTGCAATGAGACATGGAAGGCTGCTTCTGAAGTCCAAAGCCCCCTTCAATAAAGGGAATTAGTTGTCCATGCCTTATACTCGCACAGGTGTGCTAACCTATGTAGAAAGGCAGAAGGTTCTGCGTTCTCTCCTCCTGTGTTCTGTCTCTGACTACCTTCTCCAGTTAATAATAATAGTTATTGGCATCAATGTACATGATGGTTGACAGAGTAACTGAAGCAAGAAGGTTCCCGCCCCAAGCTGCATACAGTCTAAATTTAGGCAGTGGAGAAAAACTGCTTTTCCAGTGGAAATTCTTTGTGTCGGATCAGGCAAAAAACAAACAAACCCTGAAACACCAAAATGCTACTCCCTTAACACCAACTCCATATTCCAAATAATGGATAATGATGGACAGGTCAATTGTGTCAAAGGCTGCTAGGGTTGCCAGGTGCCCGCTGGTGGCGGGCAACCCCCCGGTAATGTGCCCCTCTGCCCGCCGACCAGCTGAGGGCCGGTGGGCAATCATGCATGCGAGGAGCCTTAGTTTGAGTGGTAAAGGGTCTCTGCGGCTCCTTGCGAGGCGGCACTACCGATTGTAAACATGCACACACACAAGAACAGAACAGAAACCTCCCGCCGAAGGTGAGTGGGGACCTGGCAACCCTACTGCTGATGGATCTAACAGTATCAACAGGGATGACTGTTCCCTGTTCCCTTCTAAGCAAAGATCATCCACCAGTGCAACTAAAGGCATCTCAATTCCAAACCCAGATCTAAAACTGAATTGAAATGGGTCAAGGGTAGGTATGTCATCCACGAACTCCTGGTGTTGTCGACCCTATTAAGCCTCTTCCACTGCCACTAATGAGATAGGATCTTTTTATATTGCGTCTACAAGAAACAGATTAGCAGCTTGTATTATAAATGAAGGCTACTTGGTGCATGCCGAAAAATTGACACTTTTCGCAGAGTACAATGTTTTCCTAAGGAAACACAAAGACTGGATTGTTTTGATGGTGAAAACGGTGTACTTCAATCATTACTGAAGCAATTCATGAGCTATCATAAAACTATCACATCATAAAATGTGCAAGAACAAGAACAGCGCTCTGAAGGATGGAGGGTCAGGTATAATACACCAAACCGGCTCACTGGAAGATTAAAAAACATCTAATCTTCAAAATAGACTAGATCATTCTGGAATATCCTGATGCGAAAAAAATGTTTCTTGTATGATAAGGGGAGGAAAAGGAAGAAATGGTATCAGCATCAACTGTTGCAATTGGATGCAGTTTTGCTGTTGAACTAAAGGATGATATACTGCTTTAAAAGCCTATCTCCATGGATTTGGTAGTGCTATACCATAAATGCCATTGAAAGTGTTACATAAGAAGTGCCAAACATAAATGTACCCATGAAGGAAAATCAACACTGAGCATAAGCAATGTCCTTTTGTACGACATTGTTATGGCAAAAATAGTGCTGTACCTGCAGGATAGTTGGATCAGCATGTATGTTAGACAGATAAAACCAAATATAAATGGGGAAAAGGTGCCAACAGAACATGTCTGAGGGTGCATCTGATTTAATTCATACTTGGACTCCACAGAGACAAACCAGGTCATGACATTATTCTGACAAGATGACACTTGGTGATACAACGAAAGATGCCTGTAATCATCAATGGTCTGTCTTGCTTGGACTGAAGTCATTGATAAGATGTGCTTACAATTTTGTAAGATTTCCTGTTTTTATTTTTCCACCTATAACAACTCATACTTGCCAGCATTTGTACCCCTGAACACTGAGTTCATTTTATGTTTAGTTTCGCACTGAGGTTGAGATAATTTTGGTGCTACATAATTCCATAAAATGAGACAGCCTTAATTTTCATCATTACAACCTACTCCACTGTTACATCTGGTGCAATTTTGCCACAAATAATAGGATCAGCTAGCTTTTACATTTATACATTTATATCTACCAGCAATTAAGTATTTCACTGTCTACTGGATGAACAGAATTAATTTTGGATTTTATGTATTTTGAATAGATTAGTAGAGGGGCAGATTTACTAAGGACTTATTTATTTACTTCATTTATCCCCTGCCTTTCTCCCCAATGGGGCCTGGAGCTGCTTACAACATTCTCCTTTCCTCCATTTTATCCTCACAACTACCCTGTAGGATGGGTTGGGCTGAGAGTGTATGACTAGCCCGAGGTCACCCAGAAAGCTTCCACGGCAGAGTGAGGGTTCAAGTCTGAATCTCCCAGATCCCAGAATGATATGCTTGCTACTACACTTAGCACAACATAAGTTTGGAAAGCATCCTACATCTAGCTATGTTAATGTGCTTGCAAGCATGAATTATTGTAAAAATTCCATGGTTTGCATATGCATAAGATTTCAGTGGGCAGGCTACAATAATATAATAGAATGCCTCTCATTAAAATCTGTGCCTGGCTATCTTTATTGTCTGAGTCAGTTTTGTTTGGATCAGAATTCAAGGACCAAACATCTGTTAGCATGACTGTAGACAGTCCCTGGAACATTCAGTGCTACAATAAATGTTTTGGGGGGAAATGGAACAATCATATACTCTCTATTAAGATTATCTTTTATTTTTGGCATTTGTCACGGAAACAGAAGTGTGATTTTTTTAAAGTACAGCAAACTCACATGGCTTCATTTTTATATTGGAATTTGGTATTAAACTATTGGCATACACAAGACGAAACAATTGGGTGACAAAAACTGAATGGCCATTTCTTTTAAACTAGGACAAGTGAAAACAAGTTTCTGATCTCTTGAGCTAAAGAAACACAACAACAGAACTCAGACATAAAATGAAGCTTTTTGGTCACTGTTCACTTCCATGGTCTTTAGCAAATGGCCAAAATTTCAGATGGGGGAAAAAAATAGGAGGGAACAAGCAACATGCACAGAATTCCTTGCAAATCTTTACAACTCAAAACCTAGGAGTGGGGAGAGGTAGTTGGACTAGATGACCCTTTTGGTACCTTTCAGCTCGATGTTTCTAATTTCATACCTGGGAGATTGATTATAATGATAATGGTTATTGTTATTGTTGTTGTTGTTGTTATTGGACTTTTAAACAGCTTTATCCTGATGAGTTGGGCTCATAACTTTAAGAAGTATAATATATAAGGTTGCCAATTTCCAGGCAGGGCATGGAAATCTCCCATAATTACATATGACAGATCAGTTCCTCTGGAGAATATGGCTGCTTTCAAACTCTATGGCACTATACCCTGCTGAGGTCCCTCCCCTTCCTAAACCCAACTCTCTTGGGTTTCACCCCCAAATCTCCAGGAAATTCCCAACTTGGAGTTGACAATGCTAGTAATATAGCTCCTGTTTTCCAGTTTCCATTTTGCCCTTCAGGGCAAAATAAATTCAGGGTTTCACCCTATGCATGACAGATTAGCCTTGGCTTGATTTGTCGAAATAAGGTCTGGTCCATGACATACAACATTGTAACAGGACAAAAATGTCAACGTACCTGCGATTGTGCATTAATATTTGCTTTTTCCTTAACTAGAACTTTGACAACTTCAGCCTGTCCAGCCAAGGATGCAATGTGCAGTGCAGTATTGCCTTTCTGTTCAGTAAAAAAGAAAAAGAAAAATCTTTAATTTTTAATTTTAGAACCCATCTCAAAGCAACATACAATAAATAGAATCCCAAAACTTCACTGATTTAAACTTGTAACATTAAACAAAGTACTTAAATGCTATCCAAATATTGCTAGAACAGAAATCACTTGTCATTTAAGGAAAAACAAATCTGTAAAGACAGGCCGAGGTAAGCCTCTCTCAGGAGTTCTATAATCTGGAAGCTACTTGGTTAAATGTCGCTCCACACTGTAACCCTTTGTTATACTATAATACTGGGATGTCCTTGACACACTATACATCATTTATAATTTAGATAAATCTAGAATCTTCATAGAAACAGGTATAGGCAAGCAAGGGGGTGAATACGAATCTGAATCCTCTGACCTGGATCCCTCACATGTCATCAACCACTGAACAACATGACGTGCAGCTGGTTATAGCAGTAATTTGGTTCCCAACTCATTTTCCTTCACTAAGCCTTAAGAACACAAGAACAGCCTGCTGGATCAGACCTGTGGTCCATCTAGTCCAGCATCCTGTTTCATACAGTGGTCAACCAGCTGCCCTGGAGGGCAAACGGCACAGGCACTGAGGCCAATGCCTTCCTCTGCTGCTGCCTCCCAGAGCTGGTATTCAGAGGTTTGCTGCCTCTGGATATGGAGGCTCTCATCAGTCACCATGGCTAGTAGTCTCTGATGGACTGCTCCTCCATGACTCTGTCTAACCTCCTTTTAAAGCTATCTGTGCTTGTGGCTATTACTACCTTCCCTGGCAGTGAATTCCACAAATTACTCGTTGAGCAAACAACTATTTCCTTTTGTCTGTTCTCAACCTATTTCCCAATAATTTCAATAGGTGCCCCCAAGTGCTACCATTACGGGAGAGGGAGAAAAAGCTCCATCTATTTACTTTCTCCATCCCATGCTTATAGCAGTGTGAAAATCAGTGGGTGCAAGATTTGGAAGACACAAAACTAACAAGTGCTCGTGCAGATGACTCAAGAGTTGGTTCTTAACCATGGTGAAAAAGCAAAAAACAGAACAGCAATCTTGCCATTCTACCACAGCCCTTCCTTCCGGAACACAAAGCTCCACCAGCAACCTTACCATGGTTAACTATGATTTTGTCTTATGTCTACAATGATATCAAACATGGTTGTGGAAACCAGGGATTGTTCCTGATCTAGGCTTCGTAAATGAGATGATGTACTGTTTTTCCCCCCCTTCATTATCTGGGGTTCAGCAGCTCAGGGAAAGTTTCCATGCAGCTGCTGTGTTCCTTTCTTTGAAGCTCATTTGCAATGGAGAGTTGATGTGAGTTTCGTGGGGCTTGCAGAGCTCCATGCAGCATATATTCTCTTCTTGGAGGATGCGGAGTGATGATTAATGAAAAGAAAGGGTAACATACTCTGCTATGACATATAGAAGGGGGGTAAGAAACATCCTGAGGAGATCCAGCACGTTTCAGAAGCACTGACTTATATGGTTTAATGCTTACATCATATAGCCACGAGGAAATGTAATGTAGTGTGACATTTGTAAACACCTGTTCTTGTACTGAGTCGAGGAAGAAAAACAATTCCCTCTACAAAAATGGTGAATAGATTACCTTAGTAGCTGAGTCCACTGCAGAGCCTCTTTCCAGCAATTCCTGAACCAAGCCGACGTGGCCTTCTTTGGCAGCCAGGTGCAGAGCATTGAGTCCATTCTGTAAGCAAAGAAAGAACATGTGTCACTAATCCCCACATCTTCCCTCAGACCATATTCTTACAACCATTATCTATGAGGAGTGAATCCGTGTTGACTAAATTTAAAAGTACTTTCTGGCCGCAGAGGGGAAAAGAGCAGTTAAAAACAAATAAAAACAAAAAAATGGGGGAAATGCCCCATTGAACAAAGTAAGGCTGCACCACCAAAAAAGGGGGTGCAGTCACGCTGCAGCTCAAAGGGGCATTCCCAGGGCGAACGGGGTTAGGAAGCTGCCCAAAGGCAGCGCCATCTCCAGGAATGCACCAGGAATGCCTCCCCCTTGCCGGCACAGGCGGTCTCTTCCAGGATTTAAACTCAGAGTGGCTGCACTGACGGCGGGGGCCGGCAGAACTCCATGGCTCCTTATCTGGGGACTTTTTAAAATCCCTCCCTTTAAAAAAAAAAAAAAAAGGTTTTCCTGGTATCACAAACATTGGCTGTTCAAGAACACAAGAGCACCTGCACACATGCAGAACTAACTGCAGTTCTTTGGTCCCTGGTCTCCAACACAAATTACGTCCATTATCTTAGAATGAACGCACAAACTGGTGATAAAAGTGCTTAAAAAAAACGAGATGTAGATTTAGAAGTACTCGTGAAAGAAATGCAAGCTGGCAGCAGTCACTAGAGTCACATTACTAGGCCCTTCCCATTCTACACTGTGTCGCACTAACATCCGGTCATTTTGTGATGCATCTGCAGTAACTTAGAGTGCATGTGTGTGATTCAGGCTGAATAAATAAACAACTTTATCAGGAGCCGTCTGGCTTCCAGTTTCTGAAGTAGGTACATGTATATAGACACCCCCCCACACACACCCCAGTATCCAAATGGTATAACTGGCATGAGCAAATGGCTTCACATATGCATTTGGTGCTTTTTCAACTTGCCTTTCTTAATGGCAGCTCCTTGCACTGTGATGACTTGTGGGTGGCTATAGTTCAAAGTGGTGGCAGAACAGTACAGGGCTGAACCTCAGTTTCCAAACCCCAGTTCCACATTAAGCATTGCACCATACTGGCTCATTCTTGCCTCGTGAATGACAGGAACTCACAGAACAGAGGTGCCTGGTGGCCATTTCGCTGTGGTTTTCAGCAGGATGGCAGTTAAATGTCTGTTTTGCCTCTTCACGTACTTCTTCACACACACACATATACAAAGCTTATGTTGTTATTTCTCCCCCTCCAAACACACACCATTAATCACATCAAACCAAATGCATATTCTTTCCGCATTCCTACACAACCACTAACGTTTTACCCTATTAACATGTATCTGATATACAGAAAGCCAAGCATCCGTCACCTAAACCATGCAAGCTCCTACATACCTATCACAACACATATGTAAATACAAATACTTAATAAGTCCCTCGTCATTTGTCAGTGACACACAGGATCATATCACCTTGCCGATGCAGGGCTTTATTGTGGGCCCTTTCAAATTTGGTGGATTTGCCTACCCACTACCCAGAGCTTTTGGGTATATACCATATACAGGAATATACTCCTAGCAATATACAGGGAACTGCTTGGGGACTATGGTGTTGGGGACAGGCTCCTACATATCTACAATTTTCACATTTCAACTCTAACCAATTCAGCAAGGGCTAGGCAGACTTCAAAAAGTTGCATACAGCACCATTAAAATCACACAAAGTCTGCCTGCCTTGTATGTTTGAATGCTAGATAACAGCTTGGATGGGGGTTCTGCTTCTTCTTCAGTTGAAGAAGTTAGTCATTCCTCTGCTGATATGTAGGGTTGCCAACCTCCAGGTAGTAGCTGGAGATCTCCCACTATTACAACTGATCTCCAGCCAATACAGATCAGTTCCCCTGGAGAAAATGGCCGCTTTGACAACTGGGCTCTATGGCATTGAAGTCCCTCCCCTCACCCCACCCTCCTCAGGCTCTGCCCCTCAAAACCTCCCGCCGGTGGCAAAGAGGGAACTGCAACCCTACTGATATGGCTTGATCAGTTCGTACTGTGGTGACCTTCAGTTAGAGTTTCCAGGTCTCTCTCTGGGAGGTTTTTGGGGTGGAGCCTGAGGAGGGTGGGGTTTGGGGAGGAACTTCAATGCCATAGAGTCCAATCGCCAAAGCGGCCATTTTCTCCAGGTGAACTAATCTCTATCAGCTGGAGATCAGTTGTAGTAGCAGGAGTACCTGGAGCTAGTACCTGGAGGTTAGCAAACAAGAGCAGCAACAATTGCACAATACTAAGAAATAGTAACAATAGTGGTATTAATGTATCATATCCACTGTTACATATAAGCACATATACATAAAAATAAAT
This sequence comes from Euleptes europaea, assembly GCF_029931775.1. NCBI lineage: Eukaryota > Metazoa > Chordata > Lepidosauria > Squamata > Sphaerodactylidae > Euleptes > Euleptes europaea. The sequence continues at coordinate 28,361,624 of NC_079320.1, read as the reverse complement.
TTATTTTTATGCTCTTGTTTGCTAATTTCTTGTCAGCACGCTAACTTTAGCTTGCCACACAGTACCTGGAGGTTGGCAACTCTACCTGCAGTTGCTGTACACATTCATTAGTTCAGAAGGGCAAATCATTGTCATAGTGTTGAGAAGGCTGCATTTGGAGGAACAACAAAGTCTTTTTCCACAAAAGGTTTTTTTAAAATGTATATATAAGTAAGAATTTAGCCTTCTACTGTTTGTAGATTTCTTTGAACAACCATATATGAGGTTTCTTTCAGCTTTTGTGTGTGTGTGTCCCCTCAAGTCACAGCTGACTTATGGTGACCCTGTAGGGTTTTCAAGGCAGGAGAGGTTCAGAGGTGGTTTGCCACTGCCTGCCTCCCCACCATGGTATTCCTTGGAGGATGCCCGTCCAAATACTAATCAGGGCTGACCCTGCTTAGCTTCTGGTCTGATGAGATCAGGCTAGCCTGGGGCTATCTAGGTCAGCTTTAGAGCAGCAAAATAGTAAACGTTTTTGAAGTGCAAATCAGCTGTAAATTAGGCCTTGGTGCTGTGCCGTACAGAGTACATCAGTAGTCAGTACTGAACATAGCTAGGGTAGTACAATATTCAGCGACTGACTGAGAAGCAAACAGCCTTCTACACAGCTATTTGTTCAGCCCCATGGAGAGCATATTGCTACAATTCCCTACTGGAATGATTAGAGCTCACTAGGGGCACATTTGGAAAAGAAAAAAAAATTCCAAATAAACACATAGCATAATTCTGCCGATTTCAGAACAACTTGCTTACAAGTAAGCTGAGCAAATGCCTGTGGCCCAGGAAAACACACTCCTAGCAACAAATTACATTGACTCACTGCACTTTCCATTATTTTACATGCTAGAATCCTATTCATTCAATTGTAAGAATGGGTGCCATGGCCAAGGTATCAGAAACATCATCACCATAAACTGGTGTAAAGATAGGAAATAGCCTTTATTGTAATTCAATATATTCTAGAGTCCATGTTTTCCCACATGCAACACGATCCTACGTGGGTTTCTTTTGTGCTTAAAACATGTCCTATCAGAGGTTATTTCTTAGTGGCAAAACAAACCAGTACTACTCAAAGGCATCGTAAGCTATATGACATCAGCTGCGTGTACCATTTAGCAAGGAAGTGGAGCGTTGTGCACTGACATTTCCAAAACTGTTGCTCACTAGCCTAAAAATATCAATGATTTATGATCTTCACAACTTGATGTGGCACTCCAGTTCACATTAAATGAAGTAATGGTTTGTCATAAAATGTGGCTAAAGCTAAAGCACAAGAACCATTACTGAATAAGGATTTGACAGAATTTAGGGAAGAAAGAATGTGGTCTGTGTGGTGGGCAGAGGCACCCATGAGTCTGTCTAGTAGGCCAAAGGCATGGCAGGTGAAGATGTGTGCAAGTTATACCAGTTGGAAGAGTTTGGCCTGACAGTCACATAGGGTTACCAGATCCCTCTTCACCACCAGTGGGAGATTTTTGGGGTGGAGCCTGAGGAGGGCGGGGTTTGGGGAGAGGAGGGACTTCAATGTCCATTTGCCAAAGCGGCCATTTTCTCCAGGTGAACTGATCTTTATTGGCCGGAGATCAGTTGTAATAGCAGGAGATCTCCAGCTACTACCTGGAGGTTAAATAAGACAAAAATAAAGGCACCTCCGTGCCTATACCAAATAGGTTTGGAAATTAGCACGGGAAAGTGGTACACAAATGCACATAAACAGGTGTTTTTTGCAACCTGTTTATGTGCATTTGTGTACCACTTTCCCGTGCTAACTACCTGGAGGTTGGCAACCCTACAGTCACAACATTGGATGCCGCTGGCAATGAGACACAGCGTCAGCCCAGCGCGAAGAGGGTGTGCCATTAGGCTGGTGAGGATGGCGCAGGGGGGGAGGCGAAGGGCCACTCCCATGGTGTCTAGGGTGACTGCAGTTACTGGGGTGGGATCTAAAGGTGGGCATGAGGAGGAGCTAAGGGAAAAACAGAAGTGAGCTCACCCAGCATAGGGCAGCAAAGAAGCACAAGGTGTTTGTGGCAGGGAGTGAAAGAACTCCCCAACAAGGGAGGAAAAAAGAACTGCTATCCTTCTAGCCAAAAACTTCTTGTTTGGACCATACTTCGAGTCTCTGTTGTGGTCCTGGAAGTATGGACACTTGACCCCTGCCCAGCTCAAGGGTAAGGCAGAAATATCCCTTGACAGATTTGTCCTGACCAGACAGCATCAAGACCAGGCTTGGTGAGCCGGTGAGTGAGTGTGTGTTTGTATGTGTGTGCATGTGCTAGGGTTACTTTTGTAATCAATAAAAGCTGCAGCTTAGTACCCCGAACACTGAGTCTCTGGCTTCTTTCTCTCTTGGCAAACCTAAAACGCGACAAAAAGGACACTGTGCTAAAATTGTTGAGGTTTCAGGAGGAAAGCCTGATCACGTGTCCTTTGATTCCCAATACTCCTAGAATTTTTTTCTAGCAAAAAGACAAGGCCCGTGTGGGCCTGCATTTCTCCTATTAGCCAGCAGGTTAGGAAGGACAGACACTGCTGTGACTCACATGCCTCCTTGAGTTATGTGGGTACCTACTATTGGGTACTGTGGAACATATCTAGTGGACCACAACAGACAAAACTCCAAGTGCTCAGACCATTAAACTAATACAGATTTTTTTTTCTTATAGGCTTATCTGGAAACCTTAGACACCACAACAAGATACAACAACCCCCAGTTTTAATATAATACAGAAGAGAGGTCCAGTTTCAGGAGAATATATATTGGGTTTTAATGTTCATTCTTTTATGTTAAAAAGAATCTTTTAATCATGCACACTGATATCTGTTCAGAGTTAGCCTTAAACTCTGTGACTATCTTGTAAGTTCAGATCAAGAAACAGAGCAGTTAATTTAGGTGCAAACAAGGTATGGACATAAATCCCAAAATAAATTACATATGAACAGCCCCTTGGGATAAAAATGTACTTAAATAACACTGCAATAGGTAATGAGCTTCATTAGCTAAGAACCTTTTAAAGCTCTTAAGGGGAAAAGAAGCAAAGTTTTGCTCATTCTTAGATTATAAAACTGAGAGATCTGTTAAACAGATAATTGAACTGAACTGTATAGTCCACTTGCATGTTACTGGTGCCAAGTGGGAATACTGGGACATGAAAGGTGGAACATGGAGTGAATGGTGCAGTGTGTCAGGTTAAATGGCTCATGGGGTCATTAAGCAATCTATCATATCACTTCAGTCACAGTGGAAGAAAACTGGCCACAATTTAATGTTCTCACTAACACAAGGCTTTGCTTACTGTACCGTTCAGCTAATTAAGGCCCTAGTGAATGTGAACAAATTGCTAATTTTACCTTATTTGGACTAATTTTTACCTTGTTATCAAATAAGGGGCACTTTCACACATGCTGAATAATGCATTTTCAATCCACTTTCAATCCATTTTAACGACTATTTGCAAGTGGATTTTCCCATTTCACCCAGTAAAATCCAGCTGCAACATGCATTGAAAGTGGATTGAAAGTGCATTATTGGGCATATGTAAAAGGCCCTAGGAGAAAACAAGAATACACTGAATGAAAAGAGAAACTAATCTGTACATTTCTTTTGGTACAAGAAAAGATGCATTGTGGGGCAAATACATTTCAAACATGAAAACTTATTGGTTCTTGTAGGTTATCCGGGCTGTGTGACCGTGGTCTTGGTATTTTCTTTCCTGATGTTTCGCCAGCAGCTGTGGCAGGCATCTTCAGAGGAGTAACACTGAAGGACAGTGTCGAGAGACATCAGGAAAGAAAATACCAAGACCACGGTCACACAGCCTGGATAACCTACAAGAACCAATGAACTCTGACCGTGAAAGCCTTCGACAATATTATGAAAACTTATTGTTTTGTAAAAATCAGAAAAAAATAGTCACAATAATCAGCTGTAAAGTTGTCACACTGCTGTACTTTCATAAAAATGTCAATGTTCGAGCAACACTGCTCAAGGAAATACCAACATAAGAGTACATAATGCTAATGCACATCACACTATCAGGCCAAATCTTTCCTCCCTCAAGGATAGTAGCATTGTGCAAGGGTTGCCAATTTTTCAATTAAAGAATGAGAAAGAAGGCAAAATAAATAGGTACATGGGGATTTGTTTATAAATTGGTTATCAGATTTCTGATGCCTTTTAGCCATCTCTGTTTCTGCAGGGGATGTTCATTGTTCATATTTACACAATCCAGTACTGTTCTTTCTGTGCATACATCATCTTGTCTCACTAAGTGGTTTCACCTTTCCCCGTTTCTCCTTATGAGAGGTTTGTTCCCTATCCGTTTGCAGTTTTAATTTTTTTATTTATTATTTATGCAATTCATTTATACCCCACCTTTCCCCAGTGGGACCCAAAGTGGCTTTACATCATTCTCCTCTCCTCCATTTTATCTTCATAGCAATCCTGTGAGGCTGGTTAGGCTGAGAGAGGGTGACCGGCCCAAGGCCACCCAGTGAGCTTCCATTGAATGAGTGGGTATTCGAAACTGGGCCTTCCAGATACCAGTCTGACACTCTTAACCACTATACCACACCAGCTCTCACTGGCTTTATTTTTGGAACTGGCCACTGAAGCTGTACCCTTAAAAAGCTCTACACACACACATTATTACCAGATGGCAAGCACTAGGCAGTGTAAAGGTACAAACACAGACCAGGCAAGTTTTGTTATGTTCCATTAATAATCCTAATTTATGCAAGTTTCTACATATCACCAATGCCTTGCCCCCAGTTCAACGTTTTCATGGCCAGGAAAGTGAAACTCTAGGAGTAGTGAAACTCTTTGGTACTTTATCCATGAATCCAGGATCAGAATCCTGGCTTGTATCATGCACAGCTGATCACCAGAAATACAATTCTTCACTCAATGTACAAGGAGGAGGAGGAGGAAGAGGAGGAGGAGAAGAGTTGGTTTTGATGTGCCGGCTTTCTCTACCACTTAAGGAAAAATCAAACCTTCCCCTCCCCACAACAGACACCCCTTCCCCTCCCCACAACAGACACCCTGTGAGGTAGGTGGGGCTGAGTGTGAGTAGTCCAAGATCACCCAGCTGGCTTCATGCATAGGAATGGGGAAACAAATCCAGCTCACCAGATTGGCCTCTGCCACTCACAAGGAGGAGTGGGGAATCAAACCTGGTTCTCCAGATCAGAGTACACTATAAACTTATCTCATTTTCAGAGTCTGGACCTCAAGGAGAGGGCCCAGGCAGAGACAAATCATGTGTGCTCAAGATGATGGCCATTAAAGATTACTTAGGTATTTCAGCCAAGGTGATGCTTACAAAACCCAGCAAAGCAAATAAAGGCCTTACAATGTCCCATTAGCTTTCTGGAGTCTCCTGACATGTGAATTTTATACAGCAATATTTGAGTCCACTAGCTCCTTAAAGACCAACAAGATTTCCAGGGAGCTTTGACTCTGGAAAGCTTATACCCTGGAAATCCAGTTGGTCTCTAAGGTGCTACTGGACTCGAATCTTGCTCTTGTACTGCAGACTAACACAGCTACCCACCTGAAACTATCTTCAAGGATTTTATAGAGGCTAATAGCTTTGCTGTGAGAACAAAACAAACAAAGGGTCAAGCACCTCTTGGCGGGGATGTCTCCTCTATAGCAGTCCACTTGTTTTCAATACCCCTTATCTATGCTCAGCTATGCACTACAGTACTAGGCACGGCTAGTTGAGAACTGAACTTGGCAAGCTACAGCCCTTCCCCAGAGTGAAACAGGACAAATAAAGAGCAAACATGAAGAGTCACTGTTGCTTCTTCTGTGTGCGCATCCAATACAAAACTCTCCCAATATAACACAGCAAAGAGTTATAGAAAGCACAGGAGAAAACAAAGTCACCCCTGTAAACACGCACTGTACAGACTGTAGAAAGCTGGATGTCAGGATACTGACAAGGTATAAAGGTGTAGCATTAGCCATCCTTAGTGAACCAAAGGATTAGTGCAGACCATGCTCTCCTATAAACATAAATCCTCTCAGTCTGGCTAAGTAACAAATTGTGGATGTCATTTTGTTGGAAGGGAAGCTTAATAATAATAAGACCAGTGATTCATCTAGCCCAGTGGTTCCCAAAGTGGGCAGTACCACCCCCTAGGGGGGCGGTGGGATTACCTAGGGGGGCACTAAGAGGCAAGAGGGCAGCAGGGGGGCACTAGAGGTGGGCCCCTTCAACTGTGATGTTCACTCATGTACAATAGATCAAGCTATGGCACCATGCTGGAAAATTGGGTGGAAATGATCAGATTTTTTCCCCCAGACTTTGAAGAGATGGTACCACTGGATTAAGTTCATCAGTTTTGTTGAATAAATTTCAATTAAAAGGTTTTGATTTGATTTTGAATAGATGTGCAATTAATTGTTACTGTTTTGAAATTTTATTGTTATTATCTTTAGAGAGTCATGCAAACCCCTATTTTGAATAATGCTTTTTATAGGATAGGGTATGGGGGCTGGGGTTGAGTTTGTGGAACCAAGGGGGCGGTGGCCTGAAAAGTTTCGGAACCACTGATCTAGCCCAATATCCCGTTTCCAACAGTGGCCAGACAGATGCTACAGGGAAACCCACAAGCAAGGCCCCCAAGCAACTGACTGGTCCCTGCCATCTGATTCTTCAGAGGTACTGTGCTTCTGACCCTGGAGGTCCCATTCATCCCCCATGGCTAATAGCCAGCAATAAAGCTGTCCAACCCCTTTAAAATCCATCTAAGCTAATGCCGGCCCTGACCTGGACAGCCCAGGCTAGCCTCATCTTATCAGATCTTAGAACCTAAGCACGGTCAACCCCTGGCAAGTTTTTGGAAGGGAGACTTCAAAGGAATACCAGGGTCAAGATGCGGAGGAAGGCAATGGCAAGCCACTTCTGAACATCTGTTGCCTTAAAAACCCCACCAGGAGTCGAGGTAAGTCATATGTCACTTGGCGGCCAAAAACAAAAAACACAACAGTGTCCATCACTACATCTCATAGCAACAAGTTCCACAAATCAGTTGCCCACAGTGTGAAGTAAAACCCTTTTGTCTGTCTTGAATCTATTGCTAGTATACGTTCTAATATTTGAGTTGCCAACAGGCCGGAAGAAAGTTGTCCTGTCCCTTTAAAAAGGTAAAGGTCCCCTGTGCAAGCACCGGGTCATTCCTGACCCATGGGGTGATGTCATATCCCGACGTTTACTAGGCAGACTTTGTTTATGGGGTGGTTTGCCAGTGCCTTCCCCAGTCATCTTCCCTTTACCCCCAGCAAGCTGGGTGCTCATTTTACCGACCTCGGAAGGATGGAAGGCTGAGTCAACCTTGAGCCGGCTACCTGAAACCAACTTCCGTTGGGATCGAACTCAGGTCGTGAGCAGAGCTTTTAGACTGCAGTACTGCAGCTTACCACTCTGCGCCACGGTCCCTTTAATAGTAGCTTAATGTGTGGAAGTGAGCTGCTGAAACTTTTCATGTCATATAGGTAAATTATGTAACATTCTATTAGGTCTCTATTTAAGGGATAGGGCATTTTTTTCCCCTCCAGGAAGCTGACAACCTTCAGCACTATGGGAAAAGGAGAAAAGTTTCTCCCTTCTTCCACACCATGCACAAATTGTATACCTCTATCATATTACCCTGCAGCCCCTATGTTTCTAAATTAAATGCCCAGATCTTTCAGCCTTGTCTCCTAGAGGCAGGACCAAGAATGGAATCAAAGACTGAAGAAGTCAAATACAGGAAGACTTGACTGAATCAGTGGAATAAAAAACAATCTGATTGCAGAGAAATTTATTTTAAAGACATAATTTCTGAACCTCCTTTCCAAGGGAGTGTAGTTAGGATCACAGGAGAAAGCTCACCATGATTTAAAAACAACAGTACATCTGGAAGATTTACTTATAAACTACAGACTGTGCAACTCAGTATTAAATGAATCGAGACAATACTGCGCAGATAACAGTGAAGGATCTATTCAGTTTTAATGATCAGTGGAAACACCAAAAGGTCAGCTGGGCACAATCCAAGCTCTTTAGAAGAGAGAGAGGCTGTAAACCAAATGCTGTATTATCTGATTAAATAGATCAAGGCAGTTGAAAACCACACAGGGAAAGTCTCGTGTTGGTTTTCCTTGTTATTCACAGGTCTGTTTTTGAGGTCTAAATAGAATAAAAAGAACCCCTTTCAGTAACTGAACACAAGACCCAATGTTTTTTAGCCTTTTAATAAAAAGCCTACTCTAGATTCTGGAGAAATAGTACTGAGAACCCACAGAAAGAGAAGGAGAAAATGATGAAAGGACAAGAAAAGAACCAAGCTGGACTGATCGCAGACATCTTAGCAGACATCTTAGCACATTTCTTTATTACTGAGATGGTACTTCCTTGACTAACATCACCCTTTTATTTGTTTATGCAGTCCTATATGTTCAAAAGTCTACTTTTCAAAATGAGGCAAAAGAATCACAGGTAAGCAGCAACTCATTTCTTGCCTGTATATTAGCATGGAGTAATTACATATTTTACAATGGTTAGTTCTTCAAGGAAGCAGATCTGAAAGGGGTTCACTATAGTGCCCTGCAAGTGACCTAGGAAAGAAAGATCAGTACGTTGCTGAAACAACCAGGGATTCTGTTGCCCATGTAAGAAAATGCAACGCAAAATAAGGCTCTTAATTCGGATCACATCAAACATTACAGTTTTAGCATCTCAAATTTTGCAAGAAATGTATGTTTGTTGCACAAGAAAGTTGAGACAATCTGAAATGTACAGTGCCATCCTAACCAGAGTGATGTCCATTGATCTCTGCTTAAGATGGCTCTGCTATTCTTCTGTCTGCTTGACAAAGCAAATTAAGTGTCAGGCTGTTATCTCGGTTTAGATGTTTCCTTTCGTTTCTCTGCTGAACCGTCCAGACTTCAAGGACGGCTACACATACCAAAGCCTGGGAACGCCACTCCTGGGAAATAATGCTGTTTATGCTTTGTAATCTCCCGCCGTTTCTCTGCCTTATATTTCCAAATAATGGGCAAGACAAACCATAGCTGTCATCTTGCGTTCAATGCACTGTATTGCCTATTTGACCAGTAAAGCCATCTGCTTGGAATCTGATTGTCTCTGTGGTGATTTCTGGTTCGATGGGTCAAGAGCTGACATTAAGAAAACATTAATTGTTTAATCAAAGCAAGCATTAACAGATTGCAACTATCTTTTAGAATTAGAAAAGATAGAGTTATGTGGAGCTTTTTGTTTTTGAAAAATATTTTCAATCAAAATGAGGTGTGAAATGTAAGTGGTCACTGGACAATTCTGGGGGAAACAATGCATAGTGAAGTCAGATGTTGTGTAATTAGGCTGGGATAAAATATACATAATAGATCCGGAATAGACAAAGACAGCTAAAACACATTAAATATGGCAAATAATGTATTTTAAATGCTTTTTGAACTTCAAAAAGCGGCAAAAAGTGGACAGTGGTTTGATCCTCCATTTCTAGTTTCAATTAACATTACAAAAATAAATAAAGTAGAAGAGAGAGAGAAGACACACAACCAAGCAGTGTACCAACCCCAAAAGTTAAAGAGACAATCCAACGGCAAAAAGTAAAGAGAATATAGCTACAAATAATAATCTGCATATATGAATAGAATTTTGTGATTTGGAGGGGAAAAAGAGCTCATTAGCAGGACAAGAGGAAGAGATGTGTAGCTGCACAGGTGACCACTTGATTAACAACACTTACAGGTAAGTGCAACCATGTTTTTATTATCATGGTACCTGTGCAGTCCAACATGGGACAATAGCAAGCTCACGTAAAGGTATAGAACATCAGAACATAAGAAAGGCCCTGCTGGATCAGACCAAGGCTCATCAAGTCCAGCAGACTATTCACACAGTGGCCAACCAGGTGCCTCTAGGAAGCCACAAACAAGACGAGTGCAGCACCACCATCGTGCCTGTGTTCCACCGCACCCAAAATAATAGGCATGCTCCTCTGATACTAGAGAGAATAGGTATGCAGCATGACTAGTATCAATTCTAACTAATAGCCATGAATACCCCTCTCCTCCATGAACATGTCCACTCCCCTCTTAAAGCCCTCCAAGCTTTAAGGCAGGTATGAGCTCCAGTTGAACAAAAATTGGAGAACCTTTCTTCCAACATCTGCTTTTTTTGTAGTATCTCCATCCATGGAGTAGTGCTTTGTGAATGTGCAGGAAGAGGACCAGGTCATTGTTTTTGCATCACTGGAGAAACCATTGTGAAGAGCAGAAAAAGTAGCTTGTGCACCAGTCGAATGAGGGTTGAGCAGCAAAGGGCAGTCAACTATGCGAGTTTGTAGCAGAAATGGATGCAGGAGACAGTAGATGGCTAAATGTTTGTAGCTTGACTTGCTGTCAACATGAAATAAACAGGTTTGGGTCTTTTCTTAAAGATTTAGTTCCATCCAGGTATAATAGTAAGGTTCTGCATATATCAAGTGTATGAAAAGGATGCTCTCTGTCATCCTCAGGATGTGAAAAAAAATTACCAGTATGTCTTGATCAACATGGAATGTGGTAGGTAGAAATGGACATAGAACTACTCTGGAACTGAAAATATTAAGGAAAGTGGGGTCATGGCAGAGGATCTGAAGCTCACTGACCCTACAGGCAGATGGTATAGTAACAAGGAATTTAGCTTTCATGTTGAATAGTCGGAAAGGGCAGGAGGTTCAAATGTCAAGCTCATTAATTTAGCCAGTACTGTGGAGAGGCTCCATTGTGAGACAGGAGGAAGGATGGGATGAAATTCATTAAGTAGACCTCTTAGGAAATGCTGTAACACTCTTTGGTCAAAACTGTGTGTGTGTGTGTGTGTAAAGTGCCTTCAAGTCGCAGCCGACTTATGGCGACCCCTTTTTTGGGGTTTTCATGGCAAGAGACTAACAGAGGTGGTTTGCCAGTGCCTTCCTCTGCACAGCAACCCTTGGTGGTCCCCCATCCAAATACTAACCAGGGCTGACCCTGCTTAGCTTCTGAGATCTGACGAGATCAGGCTAGCCTGGGCCATCCAGGTCAGGGCTTGGTCAAAACTGACCTTCCCTTAATGCAGGGGTGGGGAACCTTTTTTCTGCCAAGGGCCATTTGGATATTTATAGCATCATTTGCGGGCCTTACAAAATTATCAACTTAAAAATTAGCCGACCAAGCCCCAAGCAGGCAGCTGCCCCAGATAACGCCCCCCCCATGGCGTGGGCAAGCAGGCAGGCATCCAACCGGTGGCGCACTCACCCACCTGGTGGCACAGGATGGTCTGTTGCAGTAGCTGGGCATAGCTGTCCAGCCGCATGCTGGAGTTACTCCTGCTCTGCATGGTCGGGGCCAGATTGGCTCCTGGATCACCAGCTGGATCACCAGCTGGCTCCTGGATCACCAGTCTTAGATCCTTCTGAGCTAGAGATCTGCCAGGACCCACAGAGGGCCAGACCAAATGATTTCGAGGGCCTTATACGGCCCCCGGGCCTGACGTTCCCCACCCCTGCCTTAATGGAAGGAGGCCATAGCTGCAGCCTCATAGTGGAGAATGAAGATAATCCAAGACAGGAAATAGAGTAAATAGCCTTTCGTTCAGCCCAGATAGAAAAGCACTTCCATTTAAAAGAATAGGATTGCCAGGTAGAAGGTTTCTTAGCATGTAGAACACCTGATCCAACAGGTCAAAAAAAGGTTAGTTCAAAAATGAATGAGCCACATGGTCAAATGAAGGCTGCAAATATCTAGGTGCAGAAACGGCCCTGAAGGAAGAGGAGAAGACGACGAAGAAGAGTTGTTTTTTATATGCTGACTTTCTCTACCACTTAAGGAAGAATCAACCCGGTTTACAATCACCTTCCCTTCCCCTCCCCACAACAGACACTGTGAGGTAAGTAGGGCTGAGAGAGTTCCAAGAGAGCTGTGACTAGCCCAAGGTCACCCAGCTGGCTTCATGTGTAGGAGTGGGGAAACCAACCCAGTTCACCAGATTAGCGTCCGCAGCTCATGTGGAGGAGGGGGGAATCAAACCCGGTTTTCCAGATTAGAGACCACTGCTCCTAACCACTATACCACGCTGGTGGTGTCCACCAGAAAAAAAATGTAGTGGTGGCCCTGAGACATTACCAGCAGGGTAACCAGGCTTGCTTCAGCCAAAAGAGGGCTATCAAAATAGCTCTAGTGTGTTCTTCCCTATTTTGCACAGGACCCAGGGAATTAGTGGGAAGGGGTGGGAAGCATAACATAGGACCTGGGTCCATGGGAGTTGAGATGATTTTCAAAGACCTATGATTACCTGTTTTTAAAACCCTGAGTCCTTGTTCAGACAATGAAAGTGGGAGATGTGTTTAAAGAATAAACAAATAAATGTATGAAATATTAGAGTATACGCTGGGGGGTTGCTGGCATGTAATTTAATTTTCAGCCATGAAGGACATCAATATAAAATGGAGGTTTCAAAGGCACAGCAGCCTCCTTGTCAGTTTTACTTTCTTACAAGGGAAGGGAACCTTGGGTACTTACCGTGAAGGTCCTTTCTTCTCTGAGGTAAGGAGAGCATCTTGCAAGTGACGGGTGATTCCCCTTCCGGTTCCTTGGGACAGGCAGGATGTAATTAAGAAACTTCCTGTTTCCTGTTCCGGGATCGCCCTTTCGTCAGTTTCAAAACTTTCTGAGCTAGGAGAATTTCAGGAATAAGGAAGCCGAGACCGAGTAATTTAATTTTTTTTTAAAAAATTTTTATTTTAGGTGCGTTGACTAAGGTGCACCTCATAACTCAGTATAGAACAACATACATTATTTGTCATGAGCGACAGGGATCCCCCTGCCCTGAGAATCGCTGTTTAGTGAATACAGAATTATCGAGAGTGCTCCGTAGATGCCCAGGGTGGGCCCAAGATGCTCTCCTTACCTCAGAGAAGAAAGGACCTTCACGGTAAGTACCCAAGGTTCCCTTCTCTCTCTGAGGGGGAGAGCATCTTGCAAGTGACGGGATGTCCAAGAGCCGTGATGTTCTCAGGGTGGGTTAGCGCTCCTCTACTACATGTTGGAGCACTCTCCTCCCGAATGCTGCATCAGCCGACGAGTAGGAGTTGAGTTGGTAATGTCGCACGAAGGTTGATATGGAAGACCATGTGGCTGCCTTGCATATCTCCTCGACGGAGGCCTGCTTGTCAAAGGCCGCTGAAGTAGCTGCGCTTCGAATGGAATGTGCTGTGATGCCCTGTGGTATCGCGACGCCAGCTGCCTTGTATGCCTCCATGATGCAGGACCGAAGGGTACGGCTGATGGTCGCTCTAGAAATTTTCTTGCCTTTGCTAACCCCTGACACTGATATGAAGAGAGAATCCGTTCATCTGAATGGCGCTGTGCGTTCCAGATATATACGGATGGCGCGCACCAAGTCTAGGGTGTGCCAGTCCTTCTCCCTTTCGTGAGCTGGGTTTGGGCAAAAGGACGGTAAATGAATCTCTTGCTGTCTGTGGAAGTTGGACCCCACCTTGGGTACAAAGGTCGGGTCGGGTCTGAGGACCACCTTGTCATGGTGGAAAATGCAAAGCCCCTCCCTCATAGACAGTGCTCCCAGCTCAGATACCCTGCGCGCTGAGGTGACTGCTGTTAGAAATAGTGTCTTGAATCGAAGAAATTTGAGGGAGACTTCTGTCAGTGGTTCAAAGGGAGGCCGCGTCAGAGCCGATAGGACAACGTGGAGGCGCCACGATGGGAAGAGGTGCCGGACTGGTGGTGCCTTCTGATCAACTCCTTTGAGGAAGGCCCTAACGTGAGGATGCTTAGTAGTGCTGTGTCCCTCCGTGGTGGGGTTGACTGTGGCTATCGCAACCAGCTGCCTACGGAGGGTGGATGTCCTGAGACCTTGGTGGACTCCGTCCTGCAAGAATCCCAGTAGATCCGCTACTGATGGTGCCATGGGATTTAAGTCCTTACGACGGCACCATCTGACGAAGGCCTTCCAGGAGGCGTTATATATCTTCTGTGTGGAAGGTCGTCTGGCCTCCAGTATGGTGCTGACGACGTCGGGTTGATATCCGCGACTCATAAGCCGTTGCCTTTCAATAGCCAGGCGGTCAGTTTGAACCATTCTGGGTCCGGATGGCAAACCGGCCCCTGTTGCAGCATGTCCGGCGAGGTGGGTAGCCGCCAGGGCTCTTGTATGGACATCTCCATCAGGGTGGAGTACCATGGCCTGCGAGGCCAGTCTGGGGCTATGAATATGACTGTCGCCCTTTCCTGTCGGATCTTCCTTAGTGCCTTGGGAACTATCGGCAGAGGCGGAAAGGTGTAAAGAAGGTCCTGGGGCCAGGGTGAGAGTAGGGCATCCACTCGTTCCGCTTCCCTGTGGGTGTATCTGGAATCGTGGTGTCCTGTTGTTCGTCGGCGAGGCGAAGAGATCCACCACCGGAGTCCCGTATCGTTGTGAGATGAGGTGAAACATCCGGTCGTTCAGTGACCACTCGCCTTCGTCTAACGTCTGGCGGCTGAGCCAGTCCGCCTGTATGTTGAGTTTGCCCTGTATATGTTCTGCTCTGATTGACCGAAGATGTTTCTCTGCCCATGACAAGATTCTGGTCGCTTCCTTCTGTAGCGAGGAGGATCTGGATCCCCCTTGCTTGTTCAGGTGTGCCTTGGCGGAGACGTTGTCTGTCCGAATCAGGACGTGTCACCCCGCGACACTCGCCTGGAACCGTAACAGCGCTCTGTAGATTGCTCGCATCTCTAGCTGGTTGATGTGCATGGTCCGCTCCCGAGTCGACCACGTGCCTTGGGCAACCTGATGGTCTAGAGTGGCTCCCCACCCTTCCAGACTGGCATCCGTGGAGACCTGGACTATGGAGTCGCGGATGTAGGGTTGGCCTTCCTGCAAGGTCTGGGCCCGCGACCACCAACATAGACTCAGTTTGGTGGCCTCTGGCAGGGTAAGGCGGATGTCCTTCTTTTGAAGGATTTGCCGCTGATACGGCTTTAGAAACCACTGCAGTGGGCGTGCGTGGAATCTGGCCCACGTGACTGTGCCAATGCAAGAGACCATCAGTCCTTGTAGCTGAACTAGTGATGATAGTTTGACTGACTTTGATCTTGCCAGGTGTTTGGCTAGACGTGCCAGCTTGATAGCCTTGTCCCTTGGTAAGGTTAGAGTGTTGTCCCTGGTATTGATCAGGACTCCGAGGTGTTGTATCCTTTGGGATAGGAGGATGTTGCTCTTGGCATTGTTGACGAGGAAGCCGTGACTTCTTAACACCTGCATTACTCTGGAGGTGTGATGGACGGCTGTGTTCTTTGTGGGTGCGCAGACCAAGATGTCGTCGAGATATGGGTAGACATGTATTCCTTCCCTTCTCAGAAGCGCTATCAGGGTGACGAGAATCTTGGAAAACACTCGAGGAGCTGGAGAAAGACCGAATGGGAGTGCCTTGAACTGGAAGTGAAGGTCCCCAAAGGCGAACCGGAGGAAGCGTCGATGGTTCACGTGTATAGGGATGTGCAGGTAGGCCTCCGTCAGGTCTATCGACGAGAGGAACATCCCTGGGCGCAGTGCTTCCACGATGGATCTCAGGGTCTCCATGCGGAAGTGTTTGGTTTGGACAAATTCGTTCACGAACTGTAAATCCAGGATGGCCCTCCAGTCCCCGTTCTTCTTGGGAACGGTAAAAAAGACGGAGTAGACCCCAGAGAACCTCTCTGGTGTTGGTACCGGTTCGATGGCCTGTATTTGTATCAGGTGACGAATGGCTGATGTTGTCCTTGTGCGTTTGACGCGTTTGGTCGGAGTGGGGGATGGAATGAAGCGATCCGGGGGGAAGTGTTGAAACTCTATTTGATAGCCATGTTGAATGACTTCTCGCACCCATCGATCCGTTGGGCTTGCTCCCATTGGTGCATGAATAGCCTCAGCCGTCCTCCCACCGGCGCGGAACCGTCGTCATTGCTTCTTTGGCTTGAAGTTATTATTTGGCTTGGCCTGTCGCTGGTTCTGGAAGTGGCTTGGCCTGCCGTAGCGTGGTCCCCCTGTTGGTTCCCCGTGCGCCGGACCAGGAAGGTCGTCTTGGTTCCGTTCTGGGTCGTGCAAGGGTGTGGTAGGAACGAAAGGAAGTAGAGGAGTGGAAGTCCTTTCTGAGATTCCCCGGCATGGCCTTCTTCCTGTCCTTAGTTTCCACCAAGATATCTTCGAGCTTGTCCCCGAAGAGCTTGCCACCTTGGAAGGGGTAAGCCATCAGCGTGGATTTGGCCCCTTGGTCGGCCTGCCAAGCACGGAGCCAGAGTGCCCTTCTGGTCACGGCGGTAGTTGCCATGGCCCTTGCTGACAGTGTCATAGAGTCCAGAGTGGCATCCGCCAAGAAGGAGACCGCTTTCATCAACCTATTGAGTCCCTCATTTGCCTTGCGTTCTTCCAAGGGGATAAGAGTGGCTAGTTTCCTGGCCCACACTATGGCTGCCCTCGCAAATAGTGTTGCAGTTGCCGAGGCTTGGATGGATGTGGCCAATGCCTCGTGGGTTTTGCGGGCGGCTTGGTCAGCCCTCCTGTCTAGGGGGTCCCTTAGGGAGCCCATGCCATCTCCTGATAGAAGGCCAGGTGACTGGAGGGCCGCCACTGGACCCTCTACTAAGGGCATGCGTAACAGCTGCATGGCATGGGGAGCCAGGGTGTATAGCTTGGCGATGTTGCGGGGGAGAGGTCTGTTGCCTAGAGGCTTTTCCCATTCTAGGTTGAGACGGTGCTCAAAGTATTCTGGGAAGGGTACCACCCTGGTGGAGGTCTGCGTTCAGGGAAAAAACTCCTTGGGTCCCCTTGGCCTGCCCTTCCCCTTCTCCCCCTCCTCGGGCTCTGGCATCTCTGCAAGGTCGAGGGCTGCAATTGCCTTAGATAGCATAGATTGATAGTCCTCTCTGGGGAAAAGCCGTGTCTGCTGTTCCTCTGCTGGCTCCCCCTCCCCTTCAGAAGAGGAGAATTCGCCCTCCTCTTTTTCTCCCTCATCTGAGTCGTATTGAGATGGGGTGGGAGACTCATTGTCCTGCAATGAGTTGGGTGGGGTCTGGGCTTTCCCCCCTAGCTTGGTTGTAGCTGCGTTAGGGTTCCCTGCCCCGGAGCTGGTGCTGGGTTCTTTCTCCCTTCCGGCTTGGGTAGGCTGATGGAGGGATTGTGTGGCCCACGGGCCCCCTTGGGCCACGCATGGATGGGCAGATTGCAGGCCCCCCTGGGTGGCAGGTTGCAGGAAGGGAAACTCTTCCCTGAGGACCTGCCTCATTAGGGCGAGGAGATCGTTCTGGGGAGTCCCAGTGAGTTGGTTCCCCATGGGTTGGGGGGGCTGTGGGCTGGGTAGGGGCCCTGGGGCGGAATGAGGCTCACCCATTCGCTGCGCCGGCTCGCAGTTCCCCTTTGGGGTGGTCGTGGTCTCCCGGGAGCCCTCGCTGCCCTTGCAGGTCGAGCGTGATGCGGTTGTGGGAGACGCTTCCCGGCGCTTCCTCTTTCCGCTGCTGCCCTGTGCGGCTGCTGAGTCAGTGGCGGCTGGCCCGGGCTTCTTTTTCTTGTCCCGTTCCTTCTTGGCCTCGGCGTCAGGCTGCTTGCGCTTGCCGGAGGATGAAGAGGAAGCCCGGCTTTCTTGCCGCTCGGTTTTGCCGCCCTTGCGGCTACCGGGCGGCTCGTGCGCGGGTGGGGGGGGCGGGACGAGTCCCTCCGCGAGTTCCCCCGGGGCGAGAAAGTCATCGGCCGCCGCTTGGCTCGCCATGCCCCTGGTTACCGCCGTCTGCTCCGCGTTGGTTTGTGCGTTGGTTGGCCCTCGCGTTATGCCGGTCAGGCTGCTGTGCGCTGCGGCTTTAACGAGGGCCACGTGCGGTCATCCAAGATGGAGGTCTCTGGAGGCGGATTGCCACGGAGCAATCCGAGTTGCTGCCTTCCCACAGCGAGGCAGGAAGAAAAACTGACGAAAGGGCGATCCCGGAACAGGAAACAGGAAGTTTCTTAATTACATCCTGCCTGTCCCAAGGAACCGGAAGGGGAATCACCCGTCACTTGCAAGATGCTCTCCCCCTCAGAGAGAGAAAAGACAAAACAGCTTGCCTTTCACCTATCACTTAATGCTGACTGCAGTTATTCCACCATTTTAAAAGCCCTGGAAGCTGTGATCATGCTGGACAGCCTGTTCATTTTATATTGCAGCTCTTGCTAATTTTGTTTTTCAGTGGGAAACAAAATGAATGTTTATTTCTTTGTCAAGACAGGCAGACTTTTGGCAATGCCGGAATCCACTGGGCGCATTTCCTTGCAATATCTCAAACAACCTGCTGACATTTCTAAAGGAACTGCCGGTGATCATTATAGGTGTTCCATTCAGGGTTGGTTGGGAGGGCAATGTCACAGCCACAAAAATTATGATCCAGCTATCATTTATATATATCTTTAACTCCGTGTTGGTATATATTGAAATTGTTAGCACTGTTTATATTAATTCAAGCATATACAGCCAAGGAGACTGTTTCACAAGACCTTATGGTCCTTAATGACAGGAAGAAGAGTTGGTTTTTATATGCCGACTTTATCAAACTGGCTTACAATCACCTTCCTCTCCCCACAACAGACACTGGGGGTAGGTGGGGCTGAGAGAGTGTGATTAGCCCAAGGTCATCCAGCTGGCTTCATGTGTAGGAGTGGGGAAACAAATCCAGTTCACCGGATTAGAGTCCGCCACTCATGTAGAGGAGTGGGGAATCAAACCTGCTTCTCCAGATCAGAGTCCACTGCTTCAAACCACCACTCTTAACCACTACATAGGGCTGCCAGATCCCTCTTCATCACTGGTGGGAGGTTTTGGGGGTGGAGCCTGAGGAGGGTGGGGTTTGGGGAGGGACTTCAATGCCATAGAGTCCAATTGCCAAAGCAGCCATTTTTTCCAGGTGAACTGATCTCTATCAGCTGGAGATCAGTTGTAACAGCAGGAGATCTCCAGCTAGTACCTGGAAGTTGGAATTCAAAATATAGCACAAAACAATTGTTTCTAAAATAAAGAAACCAAACAATAGCAACTCATGCTATTACAGATATATATTGGAAACATTCAATAACCACAATTCTGGAGCAAAGAAATGTATATCACAATTGGTCTAAGTAAGACCTCAGCTCTCAGCATAAGGCTTTACAATGCAAAATATAAGCCAAAATGCTCAGTCCTTATTCAGTCCGTATTAATAATTTCAATTTCATAAAGTGCATCAGTAAACCACGGAAACAAGATGTAGAGCAATGGAGATCCGGTATAATTCCATTTCGTGTAGACTTTTTCAAGCCTTCAATCTTTCCGTGCACTGTTCAATCAATGCATGAAGAAGTGTACCTTTCCTATGTATCTGGACGGCAAAGTAGGACCTGGAAGCTGGCAACCCTACCACTACACCACGCTGGCTCTATGATTTCTGGAACTTCCTCTTCAACTTTTGAAATGTAATATCCACCAGAGTTTGGGAAGGTGACATCTCTTAGAGTTAAGGGGAAGCCCTGAAAAAATAGGCCCCATTTTCAGTACATGGAAGGGGACAGACAGAGGCCCAATTCAAACATTAAATTCTCAGTGTTACAAACCATGATTTGGAGGTTACTGGCTGTGGGATCATGTGTTCCTATTTACTTCCCCCCATTCTTGTTTGAGCAAACCAAGAGACTCCAGTGGGAAACTGATGAGTTGGAATTCATATGACATATGGTACCAGCAGACTGGGACTCAGTAGAAGCTTGAGATGGTTAGCACACTACGAAAAGTATTTATGCACACTTTTCAAATTCATCCAACTTTGCTAATTCATCAGCATTGGCGAGTGGTCCACGCACACCCTCTTATTCATTTGACTGGATCTTGTCTTCACTGGTGTTCTGCAATGTGTCACACATCTGTCCCTGGAAAACTGGGCCTCTGACCTCTCTTTGTAATAACTCCCCACCCACCCCAACTGTTTTTGTAAATATGGGTAAAATTGCATTAATGAACTGAATGTAATATACATATATGATAGGGTTGCCAGGCCTGGCAACTGGTGGAAGATGGGGGAGGCAGGTACTTACTGGGGGGAGGAATACTCGTCGCCACACAATGTCATCACTTCCAGTGAGACCCAGAAGCACCGGGGTGATGCTCTAGCAATGCTAGTTTCAGGGTGAGCGCCAGAATGGCACCCTGGTGCAATGCTGGTACTTCTGGGTTGCACCGGAAGTGACCTCATTGCAAAGTGACAAAGATCACCACCACCCCATTTTGCCAGCCTGCTTCTGCCCGCTGACCAGATGTGCATCGGCGAAATCAGCAACAATTACCAGGAGTTTGCTTGCCATTACCTGGTCAATCTGGTATCTGACAAAATGATATCTGATTCACAAAGATTCTTTAAAAATTCTTTAAGGTGGTCCAATATTTTTTATTTTGGCTTCATCAAACTAACACAGCTACCCTCCTGGAGTTTCTCTAAAGTTTCCTAAGTCATATAAATCAATCTACGGTTTATATGAACCACAGTTTGTCTCCAAACTGAAACCATGGTTTCAAGTTGGTTTAGTACCCTGGTTTGGAGGAAAACTAAAAGCCAAACTAGATGTTAACTTTTTTAAAGAGTCGGGTACGGGTTCGCTGGGCCCAACTCAGGTTTCCTGCAACCACACAGCAGCTGTGAGGAACGGCTATCAAAAAATAAAGCAGAGCCTGTTTGGGCTTGGAATGTGACAGCGACATAGTGCAGTGGTTAAGAGTGGCGGACTCTAACCAGGTTTGATTCCCCACTCCTCCACATGAATGCTGTTAGGTGACCTTGAGCCAGTCACAGTTCTCTCGGAACTCTCTCAACTCCACCTATCTTACAAGGTGCCTGTTGTATGGAGAGGAAGAGAATGTGGTTGAAAGCCGCTTTGAGACTCCTTAATGTAGAGAACCTGACCTGGATGGCCCAGGCTAGCCTGATCTCGTCAGATCTCAGAAGCCAAGCAGGGTCAGCCCTAGTTAGTATTTGGATGGGAGACCACCAAGGAATACCAGGGTTGCTGTGCAGAGGAAGGCACTGGCAAACCACCTCTGTTAGTCTCTTGCCATGAAAACCCCCAAAAGTGGTCGCCATAAGTCGGCTGCGACTTGAAAGCACTTTACACACACACAATGTAGAGAAAAGTGGCATATAAAAACCTACTCATCTGCTACTGCAGGGGGAGGCCAGCCATTTTGCATGCTGAAACAGTGGGGGGGGGGAGAGAGAAATGGAGAAATCACTCACCCCAGCACTCTTTTTAAATAGCCATTCCTCCAAGCAGCACTCCTGCTGCAGGGAACCCTGACCCAACTCTTTAATAAGTGAATGTCCCGTTTGGCCCTAAGGCTTGCGCTAATTTGAAAGTTACCACAAACCGTAGTTTCTTCAAACAAGGAAGCGAAGCTGGAAATTGAAGAGTCAAACGGAAGGTGGAGGGAGCGTGCAAGGCTGTGGCAGTACCCTGATCCTATAAACTGAGAAAGTTTGGAAATGTGAATTGTCTGAAGAGGGTTACCTTAGGGAAGAGGGGGTACTTAATATCTACTTAAGAATAAGATCCCCTGCACTCTGCTGAACTTACTTCCAAACAACCATGCCTATGATTGCTCTGTGTGTACAGAACCTATCTTTTCATTCTCAAACGTTTGTTTATATTTACAACTGTATACAGTGGATCTTTATATCCACTGGCTCTTGTGAATATAAAATGAACTACCTGGCACTGGGCTGGTTCTGCAGATGACTATACGCTATTTGATTCTATCTGCTCAAGCACAGATTAAGCTCTCCTCTAAAAATACCCTACAAAGTGTTTACTTAATGCCTGATGTTATGCCTAAATAGCAAGGGAAACCTCAGACTTCCGCAGCTGGGATCACTGAACACCAGGTGCATTGTGGGGAAGAGGCACTTGATATGCAGAAGGCCAAAGGTTGCTGGCCACACTGCCTCACTCTGTGCCCAAGAGCAAAAATGCATCTTTCCAATTCACATTTTTTTAAAAAAATCAATTAAAATATTCCCTGCCTATGTACACTGCTGCCCTGAAATTTAAATTGGAGCAGAGTCGTTTTACATCCATTAGGGGAATTAAATTCTGCAACGGTCTCACTGGAATATTTTTGTGAGTGCAAACTTCGAGAATGGTTAAAATATTACATGGTAAAATTGGTCACATCTATATAGCCTTACTGGGACATGACAATCAGCTTGCAACTTTGGGTTTTCCCCCTTCCTCTGCAGTATCACAGGTTTTCATGGTTTGAAATCTGACAGGATGCAAAGATGCTAAATGGCTTAAAAATCCTCCTAATACAAGCCACTGGCTGGTATCCAATGAGACATGCTTGTGGAGTGGCGTTTTCCTGCTGCAGACCACTGAGCCCCCCCCCCAACATTTTGTCTCTGGACCCTCAGAAACAGCATGGGGGCAAAGTAGGGGTCTGGAAGAGGAACTGGCAAAAAGAGTTATTTTATCAGTCAGAGCTTTATCGGTGGCTCACAGGAGAGGTAAGTTGGGAAGAAACCATTCCACGAGAGTTCCCATTTTACCAACTGAAAACAGAGTTTAAAGACAATGGCCATTTATGCTTGGTAATTAGCAGCGCGTTCCAGGCTGAAGTTCCCCACATATTTTTGTTTTGAGTTTTTCACGCTGAACTGTCATTCAGGAAGTGACTGCGAAGCTGGCGCATACCTGCTTCACATTTCTTAAGTGCCCCTTTAACGCGAACTTTTGTGTTTGCTCTGCCTCCATACCGAAGAATCCCCTCTGTAATGGCCGGGCAGGCAGGCGGGACTGCAGCACGGTGCAAAGAGAGCTGAGGAAGGGTGTGACAGGACACTGAGGGGGAGAGACTGAAGCTGCTGCCGCTTCTGCAGCCGGCTGGCTGCACTGGGTGAGAGAGAGAGCAGGGAAAGCACAGGTCAAGTCCAGTCCAGAAGTCAAGCCGGGGAAGTATTTGTTAGGAGTTAGGCAATAGCGTCGTTGAGTGGCAGTCCGTGGTCAAGGTCACTGGCAAGGCAGTCCGTAGTTCCAAATCCAGGCCGAAGTCACAAGCAGGCAAGGCAATCCGAGAGTGGAGCGTCTGATACCGGAGGTCTGTAAGTTGCTTCCACAACAGCGTTATCTCCATCTGCTCCTTAAATCAGGCTGGTTCTCAGAACAAGGCGGGCCTGGCCATTAATCACTCTCCTCCTTGTCAGCAGCTGTTAAAACGCGCCTCGCTTGAAGACGCGCTGATTTACGCCTTTCACTCATTAGCTGCCTCATCTTTCTTCGTCTTTGTTCTCCAGGAGAGCATTCCTCTGTTTGCTGGCCTCCCCAAGGGCCCTGCAGCCCTTCTGTCTGCTTTGTTGTTTCCATCGGCACTCTCCCAGGAGGTTCTGCCACTGCAGTCTCTGGAGGGGCTGCTACTCGTTCCGGTTCTTCCTCAGACGAGCCAGAATCTTGGGCCACGACACCCTCAAGGAACCATGCAAAATGACAGTCGCACGTTCGCTATGCAAACGGTGGTTGGCTAATGGAAGGAACGAAGGAGCAGGCAAGTGTGGGGGGGTGGAATTTCTCCTTTTGCGTTGGGACTGTGAATAGTCATTTTAAAGGCCACATATTAAAAAAGTGCTTTGAGCGAGCTTCAAAATTGACCCTGCATAAATGGCCAATGACTTGCAGGAGGCCATCGATCAACACTGTACACTGGTTTGAACCCTGGTCCAAGTCCAACACTGTCAAATGAACTCTAGTGGCTAATGCTCTTTTTAACTAGCAAAATTAATATTTACAACACCACCCACCTCCATTTTCCCATCACTGGCCTACAGGGAAAAATGCAGCTAAAGAGAATGCACTTTAACCTCTGCAGAAAGGCAGTCCGAAGCTGTGATAAAAATAAAGAAGTTCCCTGCAGAGATTAGAAGTGATTAGGGCTACAACATTTCCTGCACCAACAGCAATCAGAAATACAGTTTTGTTTGTGGATACTCCATCAGTTTCTGTAGACATATATAATACAGCTGGACAGCTCAAAGGTAAGTTTACCCTCAAAACTGTACATGGTTTAGATTATGCAGAGCAACTTTTCCCAAGCACGGAATGTCACCTCTTCCCATGACTCCAAACACCACTGGCAGGAAAGAAGGAGGAAAACACTTCTTAACAAGCCTTTTTTTTATTACTCCTACATTCACAGTGGCTTTGATCTCTATAGTAACTGTCAAGGAGTGTCCTCTTTGCCACGCAATAGCTATTTTGTACATTTCTGATGTTGTGTAAGATTGCACAATGCAACACAGTGATATTTTTCTCTATCATTATTGGGAAGGGAGCTTAAAATTGCTTGCATTGGATCCTCCTTTCTCAGGGCTATAATCTAACAATAATTTCCCAAACATCTATAAGTCCTCAAAATGGTATTTTAAAAGATCATAATTAAAACTGTCAGATCTGAAACTCTTGGCTCATGGGGAAAAGCATGAAGGCATGAATAGTTCTACCTAACCAGCTCACAGATTTATTAATGATATTATGTTATTTATTTAGCACTTGAGGTGTTCACAACACTGTATACACATTATTTTGTAATCCTTACAACAGCCTGATAAGGTATTCCAACATTATTCCCATACTGAAGATGAGGGAAATGGTTTGCCTAAAGCCATCTAAGAAATCTGTGGCAAAGGTGAAATTCAGCCTCCAGAATAAAGTTCTCTTAGACACTATACTCTACCAGTTCCCTATGAGCCACATCACTATCTTCTGCAGTCTGGAAATTAATAAAATAAGTATATGCCTTATATCATTATAAGTAGAGGAAAAAGTAAGCCGGTACAGGCCAATTCATGCACAAAAGCGGCCAGAGTGGTACCTCCCATTTTCAGTTTCAAGCCCCCTGATAGTCCTATTCAGAGATATATTTTACTTTCACTCCTGCCTATAAGCAGGGATTATTTATGTCAGTACATAAGTGCCACTACGTTTGGGATAGTGGGCTTGAATAATAAATATGGTTTTGCCCTATAATGTAGATAACACAGGATTCTTCCGTTTTAATTCAGTGTTGGGTATTTAACTGGTTCATTTTAAAACCGGATGTCTGAATGTGGGAACCACAGGGTGCCGCCCATTGGAAAAGGCAATGAAGGGTTGGACCATGCTCCACCTCCCTCCTTTCCCCCCTCCCCAGAAAAGCTGCAGGCAGGGCTTATGCACACCTGATTCTTTCAAGCTGCTATGCTTCACCTCCATCTGCTGGATAGGAAAATGACCACAGGGAGATGAGAAGAAGCTGAACCCTCCATTTTCCATGGAGGTAATTAACATGTTGAGAATTAGGCAAGGTGAGAGCACCCCCCTTGTCCGAGCCTAGTTCTCTTCTTCCCCTCACCACAAAAAATCAAAAGTTACTCCAGGGAAGAAGAAGAGTTGGATTTTATATGCCAACTTTCTCTGCCACTTAAGGAAGAATCAAACCGGCTTACAATCACCTTCCCTTCCCCTCCCCACGACAGACATACTGCAAGATAGGTGTGGCTGAGAGAGTGTGTAATCCAAGGTCACCCAGCTGGCTTCATGTGTAGGAGTGGGGAAACAAATCCAGTTCACCAGATCATTGTCTGCCACTCATGTGAAGGAGCAGGAAATCAAACCCAGTTCTCCAGATCAGAGTCCACTGCTCCAAACCACTGCTCTTAACCACTATACCATGCTGGGATAAAGAGAGATTAATCCCTCTCTTCACCAGAGAAGCGGTCTTGGGCAGTGGTGGGAGAGTAGCCAGCTCTATCCTCAAGCAACTGATGAATGGCAGGGATGAAGGAATAGGACAATGACATCATTAACATCCCAGATCATACGCCTCCTTTCCTCCCTAACTCCATAACCGTGAGCTTACGCACGATCACTTACCTGATTACATGTATTGATGTCTATTCCTCCCTTTAGGTATTCCACCACTTTATCCAGATTGCCAGCTCGGGCAGCTCTGAGGAAGCTTGCATTGCTGTCAGACTGCGAAAAGAAGCAGCAAAAGGAAACAGTTTAATGTCTGCCTTGAGGATGCATATGACCAAAAGAAAAGTCTACGTACTTCTAGTACAGAGGCTTAAAACAACTGACATGGTTTGTCAGGCACCTCTCACCTAAAGGCAGCACAGAAATGGAAGAAATCCTTTCCCATATGTGCATGTAACTTCTTGTGAAGGTAATCATCAAACATTTTCCCCAAGGTATAAGAAGAATTTTGCTGCACATCAGTACCTATCTATCATCCAAGTAAGCAAAGGAATATCAAAAGAAGTCGACCCAGGCACACCTTATTAGAGGTCACATGCACACCATGATAAATTACTGTTTGGGAAATGTTTGAAATTAATCAACATTAATTACAGTTTAGGAAGCTTTTTAGATTAATCACCTCAAGCACAAAGGAAGCAAACTTTTGTCTTGCATATCAGAGACATATGGATGAAGATCTGGGTGGGTTATCACAGATGGATACATGGAATTCCTGTCTCCCTCCCTCCCCCTTTTTTTGTGCATTGTTCCTTTCAACAGTGCAATCCTATGCACAGTTATTCTCCAGTTTGAATTCATTCATTTCATTGGGCTGGAGTAACGCTACACTATAAAGCTGCTTGGATTGCTGTCCTCAGGCATTTTCATTAACTTATCCCAGAGTGGCCCTGACTCAATCTTGTCGGATCTCAAAAGCTTAATATTTGGATAGAAGACCACTGAGTAATACCTTGGTCACCACACAGAGACAAGCCATGGCAAACCACCTTTGAACATCTCTTGCCTTGAAAACCCTACAGGGTCGCCATAAGTCACCTGTGACTTGACGCAAAAAACAACAACAGGGTGAGTCAACAGCACACAACCCCTCTTTGAGGTTTTAGTTAGGCTTCCTTTCTCATTGATCCCCTCAAAATCCTGCTTTTGTCAGCCCTCTATCTCCTCTACATCCTTCAGTTCCAAGTGCCACAGACAGCTCCCTGCCTACTCTCTCTCTCTCTTCTTTCAGCCATTTTAATGGCCTCGTGCCTTTAGCATTCTTCTTTCCTCGGCCTCCTTGTACTCTGTTCTCATGATACTCAGTTCCGTTACTTCTGTACCCTTTCCGCCTACAGCTCCTCCCACAGTGTGTGAGAGATTATTTGCGATCTGACCTTTTACGTCTTTAACAGAGCTGCACACTGCGGGGCGGTCCCGCAGCCATTACAATGTCCATCTGTTCCGTTTAGCCAATGGCTCACAACATTTCAAAGTGGTTATTACTGAAAACAAAGCAAAGCAAAGAAAAACAGCTGTTTGGTGGATAATGAGAACATCCAAATGGTGTTTGGTCATGTATATGGCCTCTTAGATTGATAATTCTTCTTTTTTCTCTTCTAAAAACTGATCAGGCGTGCCAGTAGTCTAAGGGAATCTCCATTACTGCGACTTTAATCCCAGCATCTTTATAATACAGCAATACACATTGATAAGCAAGCAGATTTGCAAGCCTACAGTTTATGCATCTTGCCAATTAATAAAAAATTTTGTTTGTTTTTTGCAGAGAGGGAAACAGAAATGCCACTGCTAATGGAGTTAAATAGTGTGATTATATAAGAATCATGGAAGAGATATCAGACAATGTAACTGAGGCCAGTGAGATGTAGTGGTTACAGTGTGTGATTATGATCTGGAGACACAGGTTCAGATCTCCACCACACAACCTTGCTCGGCGACCTTGGGCCAGTCATACATTCTCAGCCTAACCTATCTCACAGAGTTATAATTGTGATGATAAAAAGGAGAACAACTCAGGTCCCCCATTGTGATGAAAGGTGGTGTGTGTGTGTGTGTGTGTGTGTGTGTGTGTGTGTGTGTGTGTGTGTGTGTAAAGTGCTGAAGTCGCAGCCAATTTACGGCGACCCCTTTATGGGGTTTTCAAGGCAAGAGACTAACAGAGGTGGGTTAGCAGCGCCTTTCTCTGCACAGCAACCCTAGCATTCCTTGGTGGTCTCCCATCCAAATACTAAGCAGGGCTGACTCTGCTTAGCTTCTGAGATCTGACGAGTTTGGGCTATACCATACTCCCTTCTCTCCCAGGTGGGACATAAATGAAGTAAAATAGAATAAAATAAATACATTCTTACTTGTTTGCCCCTATGATATGAGAGCATAAATGGCACATGGAAATGTTCCATGGTTCACTTTCACCAGACTTTACATCACAGACACCAAAATAAAGCTTGTGTGAACCTGGCCCAACCCCACCAACACTAATGTTGAGAAGACATGAAGCCACATTTTCAAATCTACTTTATCTAAATATTCCTTTCTCCTAATAGTAACAATACCATAAAGGCCACACTTTCCTTAAATATATACATCCAGTTTTAATTAACATGAATCATCACTGCCTCTTTTTAATACGGGTTCTTATTTTGCCCCTCTGGGCCAGACTGAACCAGGCCAAATCCAGTGTGCTTACATAAGAACATAAGAAAAGCCATGCTGTATCAGACCAAGGCCCATCAAGTCCAGGAGTCTGTTCACACAGTGGCCAACCAGGTGCCTCTAGGAAGCCCACAAACAAGTTTGCTTTTCATGGCAAGATCCCTCAAGGTTAACCAGGCCACATTAACACTTGTCCCATCACAACAATTCAAATAATAGCACTAATCCACATTTTACTCAGCACCAGATGGATGTCATTGGCTCTGTTGTCTTTGCAACAAAACGTATGAGCCCTAATATCCTTATAAATTAATTTAAAGCAAAGCATAATGTGTATTCCATGCTCTTTAATGTCAAGAAAACAGGCCATCCGACTGAGTGCCCTGCAGGGTGGAGAAAAGGAAACAGAAAACTGCAACGTCAAAGCCTTTTTCTAGCCTTCATCTCCAGCCAGTGAAGCACTGTAACCGTGACACAGCAGCAGCGTCACTGGAAAGAGATCTGATCTAGAGCCAAAGAAGAGTTTGTGCAATGCAGCAGAAGGCTACAGCCCAAAAGCATTCTAATCTGTTGAGTCTTCTGGGCTATGCTCTGGTCTACAGCACACCTCTTTACTGATTCCAGGCACGAAAAGGTTACTTGTAAAATAATTAATTACATTATCTCATAGTTCTTTGTTGGCTGACATTGGCTGACAATTGTGATGCGGCTAGATATTATATCAAGTATTGTACAGTACAGTATTCGTTTATTTGTTTAGCCATAGGCCATTACAAAACATCCTTACATAAATACAGAAAACTCAAAATAATATCAGAAAAAGATAAAATTACAACGGTATGCATTACCTATCGAGTATTGTGTTCCCTATATATATCTCCACAAACTGTAATTCCCCTAGAATTCAATCCCCGAAAAATCCAAGCAAATGCCTTTTGTTTCCAAAG
Organism: Euleptes europaea; assembly: GCF_029931775.1. Classification (NCBI taxonomy): domain Eukaryota; kingdom Metazoa; phylum Chordata; class Lepidosauria; order Squamata; family Sphaerodactylidae; genus Euleptes; species Euleptes europaea. The sequence goes on along the minus strand of NC_079320.1, from coordinate 28,332,145 downwards.
TGCCAAGATATTTACTCAAATGTATGGTGTTTCTCAACTTCAAGCATGTGATTTGGATGCTGAGAGGAAGAACGATAAACGAATTTCAAAAGAACTGGACGTGTTACTTTGAATATGCAAATCTGAAGTTTTAAAGTTAGACATCAGTATGCAATAGTAGTGATTAGATATAGTTATTTTGGAAAGTAACATTGTGAAAGCTGGAATTGTAAAGTGGTTAAATATTATGTTAAGAAATCATAGTCTATAACAGAAAAGATAGATAGTCACTATATCGATTAATAGGATTTTAGAAATATTAAACATTAATGTATAACAAGTAAGATCATTGGTGATGGTAACAATGTTAATTATTAATCCTAGAAAGAGCCAAAGCGGTATGTGAATGGGAATGTATGTAGTTTATGTTGTATATGTTGTGTTAAAAAACAATTATATATATATATATATTTTGTTTTTTAACACAACATATACAACATAAACTACATACATTCCCATTCACATACCGCTTTGGCTCTTTCTAGGATTCTGGATAACAGAATGTCAAACTTCTCTAGTTACTGCCAAACTGTGAAACTGACCAAGGCACTATATTTTTCCAGCTGTTTCAGTACTACAATTTTCCAATATAAATTGTAGAGCATAAATTAACAAACCATTACCAACCAAACATGGCAACAGTTTCACAGTAACTAAACTTGTGGCACTCTAGTAATGGCAAAACCTCACATCATCCACTTGCTTACAAATGGCCACTGGCAACATGAGGGCAGGGCAAGGCCTTTCTGAAATCTGGGAACAGCAATCAGCAGCCAAGTCATACCTCCCTTTCTTGGAACTGGAAATGGTTAATCATTTCCTTACCAAAATCCAGAAAGTAAACCCTGCTTTCAGTTTCAGTGTATCCCCACCAACACATTCAACCATAACAAAAATCCCATCTGCACTCCACTTGTGGCAGATACAGGAGGAGAGGAAGAAGAAGAGTTGGTTTTTATATGCCTATGTTCTCTACCTATTTAAGGTGAATCAAACCGGCTTACAATCTCCTTCACTTCCTTTCCCCATGTGAGGATCCGTCCCCTCGGGCCCCGCCTCTTAGCCCCGCGGCCTGGCCGGCTTGACTTGGAGAGGGCTTCCTTTGGCCTCAGAATGGGCCTCCTGAGAGGATTTCCTTTCCTCCTCTTCAGCCCACGGTCCGTTCCTGCTCCTCTGAGCCACACCAGCTCCAGGGATGCCCGGCACCGCTTCCTCCCTGGCCTTCCACCCCCTCCCCGTCATATAGCCAGCCAGGCCCTCCGGGGTTCCACCCCTTTCCCACCTCCCCTCCTGTCTGACAGGGGCTCCACCAATCAGCCCCTGGCAGCTCTGTCCATCCGCCCTCCCCCTCAGGAGGGCTGCGGCCCCGCCCCAGCTGATCGGCGGCTCGTGCTCTGCCGCTCCCGCTCCTGTCCCTTCGCCCCTCCGGCCCTTCCCCGCCCGGCTCCTCCTCTGCCGGGGGACTTCGCCCCAGTGCCTGGGCCGGCGGAGGCGTCGCCCGCAAACCCTGCCAATACCGGGTGGCGTTGCTGAGTCGCTCGGCCCCAGCCCTCCCGGCCAGGCCGGCAGTTCTCCCGGGGCTCCCGCGGGCTGTGGCACTGTCGGCCCTGCCCCCTTTTCCCCATCCGGCTTCGCCTCCTCCTGCCCGGTAAGTGCGCCGCCGGGCAGTCCCGCGCCTGGGGCTAGCCTGGGCGCGGGACACCCCACAACAGACACCTTGTGAGGTAGGTGAGGTTGAGGGAGCTCAAAGAGAACCATGACTAGCCCAAGGTCACCCAGCTGGCTTCATGTGTAGGCATGGGGAATCAACCCCAGTTCTCCAGATTAGAGTCCACCGCTCTTAACCACTACACCACACTGGCTCTAGTGAGAGTTGGATGAAGGCAAGAGCAGATTTGTTTTGACCTGCTCTTTGCCAGACAATGCTGCATATGGGGCAAGAAAAAGCCAGGAATTAGCTAGGATTAAGCCAAAATACTGAGTTTGCATATAACACAAAACCATGGTTTAGACTAACTGTGGTTAATGCACCAGCTTCAGAACCTGGTTGGAGGTGCCCTAACTAACCATAGTTAGTGTGGCGGTGCAGGTTCAGACAAGCTGTTAATTAATTAAACTACAATTCTGTGCTATGCCTGAACCAAACCCATAGCTTTATATTAAGTGAAAGCTTCCCAAAACATTGGCTGCTAATTATAATTTACTGTCACTAACCCATATATAGTCATGCATGGTGTGCACCCAACCTGACACAATGGCTGGGATGTACACTGCTATCCATGCCACTGGCTACCATACCTGAATATGTGTCTGTTGCTGGGTTGTCTAGCCTACTAGGGTCCATCATTACCTTCAACAATACACCCTAACAGGGTTCAAGGCAAAAAGACTGACCTTAATCAGAAGGCTTCCAGCTGTCTCTACAGATCCCTTCTTCATGTTTTCTCCAGAGAAAGTAAGTACTGCTTTCTATATATTATTTCAGCCTTTAAGCTGCATTAGTAAAGCCATGCCTTGATCTTACCAAACCTTTACGTGCCCCCTTTGTTCAAATCAGCATATGTTCAAATCACAGTTCTTCGCTAGTCACAAATTAGTGCCCATAGATAAAAGCAAAAGCTGTCCTTAATCCACCTTAACTTGTTTATTTCTTGCTGTGTGTGTAATGCTGGGGTCAGCCAAGACATAAGGATCCCTGGAATGTCTTACATGCGGCACTGGTTTTGGCACTGGAGATACAGCCTGGCTCCCATTAATTTTCAGGTTGCATGTTAAGAACTCAGATCACATTACCCACATCACCTTCTCACTTCTGCCAAGCCAGAAGAAAATATATTACATATAGTAAAAATGTTCACTTGATAGGTAATTTAAAACATCCCCTTTCACCTTCAGAATAAACATTAACTATTAGATTGTAGTTCAAGCTGCCACTGGCATAGAACAGTACAGGATATTATTATTCACCTGTTACTTTGAAAACTGTGGGTTGGATCCGAACAGATTTTCTGTTTGTAAAAGAGAAAGGGCCCCTTTTAGTTTCTGAAAAAGCTATGCTAGAGGCACATAAGGACACATGAGGACACATGCCATGCAGAACAGGGTCTGCAGTGAGGATGGAAATCTGGTGAGATCAGACTGAAGAGCTGATGGAATCCAACCCAATATATTTTTTAAAAAAATGTATAGCATGGCATCTTCAAAAATACTTTGCATACAAATGAATTCAGTCTCAGCAAATATATAGGAAAAATCTATTCTTTAAAGGCGAAATAAATCAATGTTATTTCTTCTGAGTAGACAGACATAATTTGCAGTTAGCATCTTTTTTTAAAGTTCATATACTTGCTTTAGTGCTGGCAAGTCCACATTTCTGAATCTTTTTTTTTTAACTTAGTATTTTGCGCTGGTGAAATGGAGATTTTTCTATTCCTGAAGCTGTTTTGGGGTCTAGTGCTTTTACAATGATAAGCTAAAAAGATGCAAGCCAAGGGAGGAGCTCCAAACTTGAAATTCTACATGCTCTCTTATTAGATTGGAATTTGCAGACAGCCAGTCTAAAGGGCCAAAGCTTATGGGGCCAAGTGGGCAGGGCTGCCAGGAACCTTTCCCATCATCAGCTGTCAGATGGGTGGCTCCATGGAATTAATAATCCAGGGCTAGAAGTGCATTTAGCAGTGTGACTGTAGGGCAGAGGGGGAAATGTATGTCAAAGAGCCAGGGCTGATTCTTAATTGCTAGGTACAGTTTTAAGAATCCAATGAGAGATTGTATGACAACAGCATGGTTCAGCCGAATTGAATGCACCTCTGCATATCTGTATAGAAATCTGATTGACACATGGATTACAGATGAAGAGATTTCTATCAGCGGAACTCTACAGCACAGTCACATGAATGCAAGTTGTACAATTGTTCTACGTGAAACTTGAAACCTCTGCTATGGGCTATGCTATTACTCTTCAAGAAGATAGAATTTCTCATAGGTTAGACATGCAGGTTTTGAGGAGGAGGAGGAGAAGGAGAAGGAGAAGAAGAAGAAGAAGAGACTGTTACAACCATTATCAGGGTCTTTAGAATGTGAGAAGTTGCATTTGAAGAGAAGCTATTTTCAGAGTAAGAGCTAGGCATAAGAGCTGGGTCTTCTATGTAAAATGCTACTGAGAAAATTAAAAAAAATGGTCATCTGAACAAACTATTTAAGTCGTGTAGAATCTATCCACTAAAATAATATTTTGGACACACAGTATAGTATGACGTGGGGGTTTAGATCTTTCAGATATTACTAAATGACCATGCCAAATGCATTACACACACACACACAAGAAACTGTTGGCACAATGGGGTACAGTCTTCCAGTATGCTGTTATGCCTTCCTACAGTGTTAGTTTAATACCAGACCCCAACATGCAACCAAAACAGTTCTATGTCTATTGATTACTGGCTGATTTCTGAGATGGCTGAAAATTTGGCATCATTTCAGTTGGCCCAAATCTGTGAAGTTCTTCATGCTTTGTCATCATTATAACTCCTGGTTTTATAAGGATCAAGGCTTTTGGTGAAGGGGGATAGCCTCATCTATGTGACGGTACAATAAACTGAAAAGAAGATATTCCGTGGAAAGAATAAATATGAAAGTGGAGAATACTGAACTTTGCTGTGCAGGCAGAAGGTTCTGTCACAGAAGGGAACAACTGCATGTTTTTTGGCATCTTAAAACTGCTGCAATTTTGAGAAATGTGATTTTATTTAAAGGGCACGAGCCAAGCCCTCCAGCCTCTAAACGATGACTCAGTTTGAATTTAGCTGTAATTTCACACTTAATCTCCAGCTCGCGTAATTGCAACTACATTTTGGTCCTCTGCCTTTCAAGGAATATATGCCTTACATTAGTCTCCTATACAAAAGCAGCACAACTTCATTCATTTTTTGTTCCAAGGGGACTAGGCATAGCTTCAATGAATGCCCTTTGTTTTAACTGGGACTGGGCTAACTTTGCTTGGGGCTTGTTTTTTCATAGCAAAGTTGTCTCCGCAATAGCAGACCTCCCCATTAAAAACCTGCCAAACACTCTCTCTCTGACACACACACACACACAGCAAAGCACCTGCCAAGTAATTGGAAGAATTTGTTCTGGATTTCAGGCAGTACACTGCAACCTTAACAGTGGTTGCAGAAGTCACCGGAAGGAAGCTATCAACAGCAATCTGTAGAGTACAGTCTTCCTTCTCTTGCCAAGGGATGGGACAGTCATGGTACATAGAATTGCAGGTGAATATTTTTAGAATATTTATGTGCCCCTGCTAGGGTTACCAACCTCCAGGTGGGGCCTGGAGATCTCCTGGAATTTCAACTGATCGCCAGACAACAGAGATCAGTTCCCCTGGAAAAATGGCAGCTTTGGAGGGTCGACTTTACGGCATTACAGCCCTGCTGAGCTCACTACCCTCCCCAAACTCCGCCCTCCCCACCCTTTACCTCCAAATCTCTAGGAATTTCCCAACCCAGAAGTGGGAAAAACTGCCCCCAAATTTCACCATAATGGATGGCCAAATCATTTTGTACAAATATCAACTCATCTTAGGCCATAGTTTGGATCTGCTCCAGTTTCATCTCTCCCATCTGAAGACTAAAAAGTTCTCCACACAACAGGATAAGTGAAGCACCGTTACATACATCTATACTTTCCTTTTGGGGTTCTTGGTTTTATTTTCTTTCCTGACGTTTCGCCAGCAGCTGTGGCAGGCATCTTCAGAGGAGTAACACTGAAGTACACTATCCTTCAGTGTTACTCCTCTGAAGCTGCCTGCCACAGCTGCTGGCGAAACGTCAGGAAAGAAAATACCAAGACCACGGTCACACAGCCCGGATAACCTACAAGAACCGATGAACTCTGACTGTGAAAGCCTTCGACAATACTTGCATACGTTTTGAACACTGGGTGACTCCAGCAAAATGTATTTTCTCTTGCTCTCCCATTTTAAAAAGTGATTTATTATTTATTTATACCATTAGTATACTCAAGAAAATGTTAGTTCAAAAACAATTCCTGGGGAAAAATCCTTAACTGCACTATTACCCATCTGTCTTTCAGTTCAGAGTTCAAAATGTCTTTCGTTCCTCCCCCTTGGGTCTTGGACTGTCCCCCAGCCTTCTCATCATCTCTTCCCAGGGGGGGATGGGATGGCAGGTGAGAGCTCTTCTGCCTACTCCCAACATCTCCCTGCCCCCGGGCTGGCTTTGCCGGCTCTCTCTTCTCCCATTCCTTTGCCCCTCTGATGGATGGCAGCCGACCTATCCGTCAGGGCTCCTGTCCCACCCGCTCCATGCCGGTGCTACTGCACTGCTGTACCAGGTCCATGGACTGGCTTTTTGCTTTGCTGTCCCAGAGCTGACCACAGAGCAGCAAACTGCTGAGGCAGCTCAGCTGTGCCGTCCCTGGCCATGGGGCAGTTGCCCCCCCACCCTGGATTTGTACTACCTGTCTTAGTAAAGAGGAACCAAGCAACTAATCACACTGATCTGTGTAAGGAACTTCTCTATCCTTGAGACTTTACTGTAAATTGCAAAAACCACGGAAAATTATTTATTGAACAGTGCAGTCTATCAAAGACAATTTATTAGCTTTGGGGTTTCTGACTATAGTCTCTCTTCCTTCAGAATACTGAACTATGAAAATGTGCTAAAAGACAGTTACAAAGTCCTTCTGTCTCCTGTTTGCAGTCTTACATCTTCAGATGCACCAAGACATATTCCAGGTACCACTTTGCTCAGTACTAGGTTTCTCTCTGCATCAACCCATACCCACTTTGTGCTACCCTACAACAATGTAAAGGTACAGATACTCCATTGCTCAGGGAGGCCACTAGCTCATCTGAGAAATTAAAGGGAGTAGAAGCAACATTTTCACACTTGTGTTCCCAATAACATGGTTCTATTTTGTTTTAATTGCGGCACTTTGTTGAAACTCACCACTGCCTCCAGATCTTTACTATCTTCACTGTTGCAGCCATAGTAGTCTGTGAATTTCTCCACGTCTTGTATGTTCCCCTGCACTCTCACACCTTTGTCCGTGTGACAAGCCTGGCAGAGGGGTGCATTGCCCATAGCAGTCCTCTACTTAACTCCTGCAAGTGGGCTTGACTTTGCAGAGTCCTGAACAGACCTAATGGGCAGATGACTTTACCCAATCCAGAAGGATAATCGCTGCTCCTATAATCTGCACCCCTTGCTAGAGTTTTCTTTCAGCTGGCTGTCCCGACTCCCGAGTCAAAAAGAAACCTCAGCAACTGCACAGAGCACTCGGTGACCATTTCCAATTCAGGCGCAGCCTGTCTATTTTTACACCTACCAGGCCAGCTATGCTTGTAAATTGACTGGGGAGGGGGAAGCTGTTTTCTAGCACACAGCCCGCCTGACTAGCACGCAGAGTTAAAGTCCCACTGTGTGAAATGCCTCCACATGCAAGGGTTATTGAGTTACCCAGCTGCATGCCTTTGAATGTTTTGACTCCCCCACCCCCTTCTATTGCAGTCATTATCACTTGGTGCTTGCTCGAACCACTACATTTCAGAATGTTGCAATTGCATGCCTTGGTGCTTTCCTCATAAAAGGGTTAAATGTCAACTATTCAGAGTTTATCATGCTACCAAAATATTTCTGTAGATTTTTGATAGGATTAAAAAAAAAACTTTTCACATGGCATATGTGTGCATGTCAACTTTGTTTTAAGTTTATGAGTCATATTGGGGATAGTTTCCCTATCACTTCCCCAAATTATGGTATTTGAGCAGCACTTGCGTTACACATCTAAGCTTTCATTTTTGTTTTTAAAAAGTGTCTCTTTTGCTGTCCCCCCACCCCACTATCTATTTATCTATCTAGTACTGCTCATACAGCTATAGCCTAGAGCAGAAAATAAAGGAATAAAAAAATGCCTTACTTTGTGTTATTCTTTTGGTATTTAATTATTGCCCTTATAAATTTTGCCACAGAATCATTTGTTCCCGATAGCAGCCATGTCACCTGCACTCTCATACTGCGAGATGCCTTGTTGGACCTTTCCATATTTATAAATAAAGGATTAATTAAACTGGCCCTCAGTTAATTAAATATAGGACACTCCATGATCATATGTTCAATAGTTTCAACTTTATCATGTGAGCATCTACACGTTCTGTTTGAGTATAGCACTTTTTTATATCTACTCTCCAAAACCACGGAAGGAAAGGCATTCATTCTTGCCAAAGTAAAAGCTCTTCTGAGTTTTGGTATTGTCAGCCCCCCAACCCCCACCCACTATTGTGCATTCACTTTCATAGATCTAAGGGAGGGGAGCCATATGTTCATAGCAAAACTGCGTAGGCAGCATGCATGGTATACAAACTTGTATAATGAAACAGATACAGAAGATACCAAATACATATGTAAAATAACTGCTGAATCAGCTATTTTTTCAGTTGTTTATTCAGGCACATTTCATTTTGCAGATTCCACTGATATTCAGGACTCAGCTGTCCATCAGTCCCCCATCTCTGTTGCTCTATTGATTTCTACCATCACTCTTCACATCAGCCAGAGTTTACAACGACATCGTTGTGTTTTTCACCCATTAGGATCACTGACCCATGAGGAATTCTCTCACATGCCAGTTATGTCAAGTTGATTTTAAATGGCTCTGTGTATGCTTCCCCTTCCCCCCCCCCCCCAACTTCAACAACTTTTGGTATGTAGATGTTTCATTATTTAAATGTTATTTAATCTTTACGGTGAATTTCTGAAAGTCAGTTCTTATGGCATAGCCAGGAATGTTGACATAATTTAACAAATCTGACTGGCGTGCCATAGAAGTCTGTGGTATGGAAGTTTTCTACTGTTTCCATACTCTGATTTATTTGCAACTGCCTCTTTGGGGGGTTTAAGCACACAAGCCTTGAGGAAACCTCAGCCTGGATCTATCACACCCAAGGAAGCAGCGATTTAAGACAAGCAACCTCCTCCCCCTTTCTTCACCCAATGAAGAGTCATGCATGCCACAGTCAATACAGAGCATACAGACATCTGACGCAAACCCATCTCTTCATAAATTTCCAGTATCTGCAATTTCTTTACCTGTATGTCATGAAACCGTGACACGTCTGTTAAACGTGAAGGAGGTGGCAAGCTTTCACAGAACACCACAAATGCCCTGGTGGAAATCGCATGACAATTTTAATAATATGCAAATGAGGGCCCCCAGATTTGGGGAATGTGAATATGGCAACACAAGCGGCCACCATAACATGGTGATAGAGGAGGGACCCCCAGAAATGACAGGCAGAGGTGGCTCAAAGTGTTTCCTTGCTCCAAGTACTCTTCCCCTGTGCTGTTCCTGCCAAGTCAGGTGGCCAGTCTATGGCAGTGGCACAGGTGCTGTGAATGCGAGCCTCCTCCAGCGCCATCCTCACCACACTCTGCAACCCTCCTTATAGCCCAGCCAGGCAGCGACAGCAGCACAGTTGCAGGGGGGAACGCCTCTCTCACAGCTGCCCTACTACCATATGGAGGAACTACCCTTGCACCCCAACAGCAGAAAGATGGCTTGGGGGTGAGGGGAGAGGGTGACCCACATTCCAGACCTGCCTGCCACCACCCTGCTTTGGGGTGGTGAAACTAGTAAAGCTTCTTTTAGTAGCTGCGCATAAGGGTGAAACATGCCAGTACTCCTGCAACTCTAGGAGGAGAGAAGTGTAGCAGGGCGATCTGCTTGTGAGAGTCTTTCTTTTTGCCATCAAGACATATGGCGACCCCATAGGGTTTTCAAGGCAAGAGATGTTCAGAAGTGGTTTGCCATTGCCTGCCTCTGCGTTACGCCCCTGGTATTCCTTGGAGGTCTCTCATCCAAATACTTACCATGGTCAAGGCTTTGAGTGTGTGACTGACCAAAGGTAACCCAACAAGTTTCCATGGCACAAATAGGGATCTGAACCTGGGTTTCCCAGATCCTAGTCCAGCACTTGAACAGCCACTTTTTGCTACATTTTAGTATCATTCTACTGTATGAAGAACTTCGACACCATGCATAACATAACATCCTTTTAAAGAACTCATAAAAGAGGAAAGAATGCCCACAGAATCAGTTATGAGGAGGGCAAAGACTTTCCTTTCAAAAATGACTTGCAGATGGCTAGGATCTGTAGAGATATCTAACAAAGAAAGGGATAAGCTTTCTGCCAGTGCTCTTAGAACAGTATTAGGTTTGTTTGTCAAAATGTTTCTAAGTCATTAAGGATAAATTACTCAGAAAGCAAATATTTTCATTTTCTGCCAGATCTAGTCAAGGCACACCATTCAAGCTAAGTGTATATAGAGAGACTTAGGTTTCAAAGTAATTATGCAGGAGTGGTAAGTTCCCATGCTCTTATTAATGCAGCTGTAATTAGGGTCTGTTTCTCAGATAGGGCCTATCAGATGGCAGTTGAGGAACCAAATACAGAAGCTGTTTGTTACAGTACTCTGTTCTGTAAGCCATTCTAAAGTATAATTAAGAACAAATCAATGGGAAATAGTCAGATACCGCTGTCACTTTCTGAAGTACGGTTATTCAGATGCGAAGGGGGCAATGCCCCAGAACTGCTGACTATTCCAGCATTGGCTCATTGGTTGATTGTGCCATGAACACCCTGGATCTCAGGCTCTCTTCGGAGAGTTTCTATAGCCAATTAGGATAGCTACTGTTCCAGGCTTATCTAGAAACCAATCTTGAGTTGATTGTTAGCATGTTATCTTCACAAAGGGCATCGCTAACTCCAGAACTTACTGAAGTCCAGCATGATCTAGAAGACAGACAGCTCATTCCTGAAGGGGGGGTAGTTGCGGCATGGCCGCCCCCTGACTGGTTTGCTGCCGGCCTCAGCAAGCCAAAAATGTTATTTTATAGAAAACCCCATGGAACTCTCCATAGAGTTTCAGAGGGCTAAGCAGCGCCTGCAAAAAGTCATTCCCAGGTAGGGTTGCCAGGTCCCTCTTCGCCACCGGCGGGAGATTTTTGGGGCAGAGCCTGAAGAGGGCGGGGTTTGGGAGGGGAGGGACTTCACTGCCATAGATTTCAATTGCCAAAGCAGCCATTTTTCTCCAGGTGATCTGATCTCTATCGGCTGGAGATCAGTTGAATTAGCAGGAAATCTCCTGCTACTACCTGGCGGTTGGCAACCCTATTCCCAGGCCAAAAGAGCTTTGGAAGCTGCCTAAAGGCAGCTCTGCCCCCAGGAATGCCCCCTTTGGCAACAGCACGATCCCTTGCACTGGAGATACGCTGCTGGCAAGGCTGTGCTGGTGCCCATGGCTCGGCTGCCACCTGGCTCCCCTATGGCAGTATAAGTTCCCCTGCGCCAGCATCCATGCCAGTTTGGATGGTGAAAGTAGCACTTCTGCTGCCATACAGGTCATGCCACCTCCTCACCCATTTTGCCTCCCCTTTTAGGATTACACAGAAAATTTCCCCTATTGAACAAGTGCACCATTTCATAGAATCATAGAGTTGGAAGGGACCACCAGGGCCATCATGTCCAACCCCCTGCACAATGCAGGAAATTCACAACTACCTCCCCCCTCCACACCCCTAGTGACCAGAAGATGGCCAAGATGCCCTCCCTCTCATCATCTGCCTAAGGTCACAGAATCAGCATTGCTGACAGATGGCCATCTAACCTCTTCTTAAAAACCTCCAGGGAAGGAGAGCTTACCACCTCCCGAGGAAGCCTGTTCCACTGTACACCTCTGATCAGCTTCTTCTCATGGTACTCTCTCTTTCATATAATTTTCTTTCCTCTTCCCTTTCAACATAAGGACGTTTTGGTCAAACAGTAATTGGCTAACAGAGGATGTTTGGAGGACATCTTCATTACTTATCTTTAGTCAAGCATGCAAGATCATAAGGTGAAGGTTTCCAGAGAACTTTTAGATGAAACCTTTTTTTGTGAATAATATTGAGAACATAAAAAAAATCAGACCTATATCTATATAGGTGTTGTTGATTTCACCTTTGTGGTTTTCATAGGACTATTTTGCTATTTTGTCAGTTAGCTACACTGAGTATTTAAAAAAAGACGGGCTAGAAATATTTTAATAAATAACATAAATTTTAAAATTAGCAGTTTATTCAGCTCCATAGTAATCCTAATCAATGTATGTTATCCACCAACAATTATGTTCCACATTGTAGAATTATCCTCCAATGCCCCTCTGCACTTTCCAAAATGTTCCTCCAACTACGTCCATTTACACTGAAAAAAGGAGCTGTGTATCTGATACACAAACGAATGCACCAACTAAGGGCTTTGAAACAACCGAGGACTCCCATCCTCTCTGGCTATTCCTAGTGAAAAGAATGAACTATAAACAGGATGAACACCAAGTGAATTGAATATACTTAATCTTGGTCAAGACAAGCTACAGGTTGGAACAGAAAGTATTTTGTGTAACCCCAAAGGGGTAGTTATGTCTATTTCAATGAAAACAAACAGGGAGTTTTACAGCCCCTTAATTTTTATTCCAGCTTTGTGGACTGACTGGAAGCCACTTCCTCAGATGCATGTAGTCCACAAAAGTTTATGCTGGAATAAGAACATGTTAGTCTTTAACATGTCCCATGACTCCTTCCTTAATAATAGAACTGATTCAGGTTGTTTGGCCACATAATAAACTTAAAATGATTTTTTTCCCCACTGGGCTTGCCAATTAAGGGTGCTCTTTAGCAAGTAATTTTAAGGTTATTTAACAAACAATTTTAAGTGTAGGATGCAATTATGAATTTACAGTCTATATTATTGTATTTATTTATTTTTGACTCATGCACACTCTTAACACTGACATTTCTTTGATTTATATTCATCCTGAACCCGCATTTCTATTCATATTGATTTTGTACAACACAGATGATAGATCAAAGGGTCAAAATGTTGAGAAGGACACACTTCAATACAGCAGGTGCAGAACATCTCTTGGGCTTTGGGAGATGAAGAACAGCTATTAATCCATCAAAGCACTGTGTTGTCATCCAAGCCATGGAATTCATAGATGCTGTAACAGGATTTATTCTTCTTAAAGTGAATAACATTTTGTTTGCCCTCCTTCGTGCCATTTTATCAGCTGTCTTTTGCAAAGGAGATTTTAAATTGCAAATAAACATGCACTGTTGGAGAAACCTCAACCAAAGTTATACAATAGGGCAACTGTATGGGAAGATTTTTGTATTATTTTCCTTTGGCATTTTCACTACATCCTACAGTGCTAAATATAGCCAACAGCAAGATGTATAAATAGATCGACTAATGGTAACTGGGCAAATAATATTTTGCATTTTTAAACTGTGCTTCACAAGCATCCAAAGTGTTTCACATACACTATCAGCAGTCTATACAGCAGCCTTGTATTGTCAACACTGCTATATTGTAAAGGGGGGGAGGCATGAGCGGAACTGCAGCTCAGTTACTCACTCTTTAACCTTCTTGGCAACTGCACTAGTTAGGTATATTGCAAAATACAAAGGGAAGCAATATTTTGGGAAATATCAACAAGATACCACGTGCAGAACTTCAGAACAAAAACACAATCTAGTTTTTATTTATTTGAGACGTAAGCCTTAAACTGAAGATGGGTATTTCACAAAATATTTAAAATTAACATGCCATGTCAAATCTTTCCATTATTATAAAATTACTTATGATCAAGGCTGAATTTTGAATATTTTATACTATTGCTTATTCTTGGAGTATGCAAGAATAAGCAATAGAGAAATTATTAGAGAAATAAGTTCTATTGAAGAACATGCTAACATACTCTAATTTGTACAATAGCTAAAATCTTGTATTTTCCCTAGCATATCCTGAATGAAGGGGCCAGTTGTTGAAAACTGTTGAAACTAGAATTTTCTCTCTTCCTCTAAAAGAGGACTCAGGTAACTTCCAGTCTGAGAAGACAATACTGACCTTGATGGACTGATGGTCTGATCAGTGTAAGGCAGCTTCATGTGTTCATGTGTTCTGTAAGTTTTCAACAGGAGGCTTAATCGTTATAATGTGTTAGTTTCAGGAAAATGTTTGGAGTATGGGCCTTAACTTCAGCACCATAGATACTGATGGATGTGAGCCATGTTGAACGCCCTATCAGCCCATTCCTGAAAGGGGGGCTGAAACCTCTTAGGAGGCGGTGTGACCCCGCTGCCAGCGTAAGTGCCTGTAAAACCGTGATTACACTCACTTACGCTGGCGGCAAGGCCAGTCCTGCCGGCAGCCGAGCGCCGCGGGACCGTGCCTCGCCCCTCTGTCAGCGCGGCCTCTCTGTGGTGCAGGCCACGCCACGGAGAGGTCGCGCCGGCACAGGGGGGCGTTCCCGGGGCGGGCTTGGGGGAGGAGCCGCCGGTTAGGCGGCTTCCTATCCTGGTTTGGCCAGTTACGCCGGCGCTGGGAACGGCGGTGCTGCACCTGCTTTTGAGCAGGCGCAGCCTCGCCGTTTTCAATGGGGCTTTGAGCCCCGGTAAAACAAAAAAAGCCATGAAACGGCTTTTTATGTTTGTTTTGCAGCATGTGTGAATTGGCTTAGGAGGAGGTGCCACTGCGCCTCTTCCCCGCCAACTCCGCACGCCGTCATTTCAGGAATGGGCTGTATATGTACCAACTTTGCTATTCCACCTTTTCTTCCAATGATACTTGATCTTTTTTTTGGTATTTATGTTTTTTGTTATTTTTATGTTATTTGGTCATATATTAGTCCATTGCATTTTAAAGTAAGATCTGTAAATGCAGATGTTGATAAGCTGTCCTGAAATTTTAAAGCATAAAGCCTTGCCACCCACTAAAAAAGCCAACTAATTATAAATGCTTCCTTTTAAAAATCAATCTCCAAAATGCCCCTTCTATACTCTGAATTGGTCAGTACATTAATCATAATAATCCTCTCTTGACAGCAAGAGTTTTCAATCCAAAAGATACCATATGTTTCTCCATCCAGCATAAAAATATGGAAACTGCTCAGTTAATAATTGCCTAGTACTTCTGCAGCATTAATGAGAGAAGAATTTCTATTCAAAAGGACTATATCATTCGCATAACAAAATTATATCACAGCCAAAAGGCCCATCTATAATCTCTGTTTTGCTTGTACAGATCTAGTTGGTGATCACAGGTCCTGCTGAGCTCCAAAAGAAATGGTCCATCAGAAGCAAGTTACATAAAGAACTCCCAAGTGTAAGCGTGGAACATCGGCATTTTATCAGCCTCACACAGGGAAGCAGAAAAAGACATAACACTTCCAAGTGGGAAGAGGATTGCATTTGAACTTTTGTTCATTCAAAGGTACAACACATGTGATGATTCATCTTCAGAAGTACCAGTGAAAATGCAAGGATTATCAAGCTTAGATTTTAATGTACTGAAATTCACTATTATCTTATTATCTCATTATTATTGTCTCATTATTATCTTACCTTATTATCTCATTATCTCATCAACATGGGAACCACTTGTCTATAATCCTTTTGTATGGTGTTGGAGACTCGGGAAAAGGGCAGGGAATCACGGGTCTTCCCCAGCTATACAAATGATTGTGTATAATACTAGGTAGAAGAAGCACAAGTAGTAGTATCTATGAGTTGAACTGGATCCCTTGAATTGTACCCACATTCTGCTTAATACTGCTGATTATTAAAAGAACTGGCATTTTATAAAACAAGGTTTCAGCAATTTCTGGTTAACTTTGGTCCATATAACTTACTTACAAGTATAAGGTTTTATTCATGAGTTCCATTAATAAGAGTTTTTAAAATTAATAAATAGCACATTGCAATTTGGCGTATGTGAAAGGGGTTCTGTGAGACATGCCTATGCTTTAATAACACATTCATTCTATAAATGTCCCTTGTGAGTCCTTAAACTTTGTAAAAGGAGCACCTATGGCTGAATGTGAGTGGCTGGCCATTTATCTGGAGCTCTATAATATCCAAAATAGTTCTTAGAGAAACATAAATGCCCATATTCTTTCATCACTCTAAAACTGACTGGGGGCGGGGAGGGCTGTCTGAATTCTGCCACATGTGCCAGCTCCTTTCGTGAAATTTCCACAAAGCCCAAACTGGGACAGATTCTGAAGGTATAATAAGACTTCCCTTTAGACCGGCTTTAAAGTTACAGTCCAAGCTGATGTCTAGGAAATTATAAAATCTTTAAGCCTCATCTATTTAACTTGCTATTTTATAATGCATTAATAATCTGCTTGAAGCCATCAGATTCATGTGACCTAAAAATCTGAATATGTTCATGTGATTATACAAGTGCAATTAACATCCATCCATGAATTTCATGGGGGAACCTACAACTACTACTAAAACCTACTAAGTAAATTAAACAGTACTTATTGCTTTAAACAGAAACTAACCAGGACTAAAAAATGGGTGGCTAAGTAAAGAACTGGGTTATAAACAATATTGCAATCTGAGGAGTCCAAAATAATTTAATATGAGAAAACGTTCACAAGGGATTAACCATAGTCACTTCATTTATACCCTGTCTTTCTCCATTTATACCCTGTCTTTCATTGTTCTCTTCTGCTCCATTTTATCCTCGTGACACCCCTGTGAGGTAAGTTAGGCTGAGAGTGTGACTGGCACAAGGTTTCCCAGCAAGCTTTCATGGCAGAGTGGAGATTCGAACCTGGGTGTCTGAGATCCTAGTGCAACACTCTGACCACTACTCTACATCACACTGGCTACTTATATTCTTGACTGAAGACATAAATGTTGAATGCCAGGTTAAACTAGGGTCAACTTTATTTAAAAGCTGATCTACAGCAACAAAGCCCTTATTAAGAACATCCTTCCCAGTGATCCAGGTAAGCAACCTTATGGTTCAGTGATATGCCTCACCCGACACATCCAGTGGCACGCTGAAAGGAAACCAGCAGCCATGCTTAATTCCAGAAGGCTGCCAACCCCAAGAGCACCTCCTCATCAAGTCCTCTTGGGCAAGCCAGCCATAAGGAGATGACTTAGATACACTTTCCCTTGATATTTAGATGCCTTAGGGCTTACCACGAAATGTGCACTATCTCCCATAATGAGGGTTGCCAACGTCCAGGTACTAGCTGGAGTTCTCCTGCTATTACAACTGATCTCCAGCCGATAGAGATCAGTTCACCTGGAGAAAATGGCTGCTTTGGCAATTGGACTCTACGGCATTGAAGTCCCTCCCCTCCCCAAACCCCGTCCTCCTCAGGCTCCACCCCAAAAACCTCCTGCCAGTGGTGAAGAGGGACCTGGCAACCTTGCCCATAACCCATGCTAGGCCTATTAAGCATGACACCTAGTTAAGGTCTAATGTGTCAGATTCATGACCAGGCCAACTAGATAACTCCTCTCCCAAATCAACACAGAGCAGGTGTGTGTGCGGGGGGAACCTTATTCCTCAGTCCTATTGAGAAGAAGCACCACAAAAAATCCCACTCAGCTGCCTGCTCGTCAACTACAACTTTTCAAAAGGATTGGAGGGTGGATTGCTAGGATGGCAAGAAGCATAAAAGTACAAAAATAGACTGCCACTTCACAGGGCATTACCTGCTTCAGCCCTATTGACTAACAGACCAAGGCTTTACTCTCCAGCCCACCAACAGAGTATCACATTTCAGGCTACTAAAGAGGCACTGGCAAACCTGCTCTTATCTGTAGATACAGGCAGGGAACCAAATAGCATTTGGAAGTGATTGCCAGGTTTTTTTGAGATAGGAACCTGTCCCAATTTTTTATAGCTATTTGTTTTAAAACAGAAGACTGTATTCTTTTATTCCTTCTGTGATCTTTTTAGAGGTGCCTCATATGAGTTAACACAAAGAGGTTTTTCTTCATCGTTTCAAAAGCAAGTAGATGAATTGTGATGTTGCCCCATTTTTCCTACGACCACGTACATCGGCTGCAGAAAGTCATTTTACCTCAATCCTAGCTAATGCATGCCTAAGCTGGAACTGCTCCTGAAGGACAATAAATAAAATATCATGTTACTTCATAAGCTCTTCTACTGGAAACAGGGCATGCATAAAGGCTGTTTTTAAATTGGCGATGGGTCATGTAAAATCTAAACGTGGAGTTTGAGTGGAACTACTTTGTGCCAACAGCCTTTAATATACTAAGTCAATTCCCCCACTGCAGTAACTCCTTTGTGGGCAGGAAGCTCTGAGAAGTAGTGGGCTTACATTAGAGTAGAAGCCACATCTGCCTGATCTTTCTGAACTTGGCTGGCATTGGGGCTCGAGGTGGAGAGAAGGCAGAAAACTGTAATGATGTGGATAAATATAGAACTGGGAGAGTTCAGAATATGAACTTCCCCAGTTTGGAAAGCCTCACCCTATTCTGAACAAGGTGTAGGATTGTGAAATCTTGGAAAGCACAGATCTGGCAAGGCGTGGAACTGACCCAGGTGGGGAGCCTGATTCAATGTCCATCAATTCAGGGGATGGGCTAGTGTGGTGGTGAAACCTAGTAGGATCAAGGGGTTGCTAACTCCAGGTTCATAAATGCTGGAGATTTGAGGGTAGAGCCTGGGAGAGCAGGGTTTAGAGAGAGAAGGGACCTTGGTAGGGTATAATGTCATGCATACCAAAGCAGCCATTTTCTCCAGGAGAAATACAATAAATGTTTTAAATCAATCAGTCAATAAGCAAGCAATTTATGTAGTCTGGAGATCAGTTGTAATTCCAGGATATCTCCAGCCCCCACCTGGAGGCTGGTAACCCTCGATAGAGATCATGTGCCCAGGGGCAAAGCTCTTTTGGCTGATGTATCAGGAGGGAAAGGAAAATAGAAAAAGAAGCCCAATAGCTACATTGTTTAGAGAAACTGCTTTTAAAGCACAAAAACATACTCAGCTAAAAATGAAAATGGGGGGGGGGGGAAATTAGCTGCTGCAGAGATCTTAAAGATGCATGCAGCAAATTCCTTTGCCTTAAAAGGCACTTATTAACAGCTAAAAACTCACCTCTTTCCTATTCCTTACCTTATATGAACAAATGTTCATTTAGCAACTGAGCAGAATGGGGGGATGGTCATGCCATGGAAAACTGGCCAGTAAGGCTCAGGCCCCTCTGAATTTGGGGCCCAGTTCATTTGTCAGTAACTTTTCCATTCCCAAGGAGGGAAAAACCCACTCCCCTTTTCAAAGGTAAGCAGCAGCACAGAGAACTTAATTTTTGAATGGAAGTGACATTGTTTCGTGTACTCAGGGGTGTCTTTTCCTGCCAAGAAACATGGGATTTGCTTCCTGATTCCATCAGGTTTATGATTCATTTTTGTCTCAAGAGGCAAATTTTTATTACTTTTTACGCTGCTTATTGAGGTACTAAACTGGTAATTAATCAGGATCAATAGCAAGAAGGCAAACAAAATCTAACCTTATGGAATTAAATATTGGCCTAAAAAGAAGCTCCCTGAAGGACACAGAATCAACCGGCCATTGATCATCACATGGCAGGACCCCTATGCACTCGCCAACTTCAGAAATGTCAAGCAGTGACAAGTCATTAAACAACTTAGCATGGAACAAGCCAGAGAGTAAATAATTAAGGGAAGATTTGCATTATTAAACCTGGAACATCATAAGATGTTCATCAGCAACAATAATAACTTAGAACATCAGAAGACCAAAGCTCTGCAGTGCTTTAAAGAGGGGGGGGGGAGCCTGCAGCAACCTGCAGAAGTCAGGGAGGGCCCCAGCTGCTCCCTCCATCTTTTCAGAGACAAGATCTGATGCAGTGCTGCTCCACAAACTCTTAATACGGGGTGAGGGTGGAGTTGGAAGACAGGTATTAGTCATGATGGAACGGCCTCATACAGAGGCTGTGTGTCTCCCAACAACAGCTGTGGGAGACATTAATGACGGATATCTACCTGGACACTGTGTGTGTGTGTGTGTGGGGGGGGAATTATGCTGAACTAGATGGCCTTTTAGTCTCATTCAGCAGGACTCTTCTTATGTCTCACTCCACCCTCACTCTGCTTTTATAGGCAGGATTTACCTCCTCACTGGTGGATTCTTCCTATTCCACTGGAGTGATATCCCACAAAATGCCTCTTCCTATGATAACAGCGCCATATAGGCAAAGGGATCTCTGGACAGGTAAGTGGGGTCCTCCAGGGTCCTCTGCCTACAAGAAGTCCCTGGCTGTGTCTATAAGAGCTAGGTGAGGGTAGATGTGAAATATAAGAAGAACCTTGCTGAATCAGACTAGAGGTGCATCTCTATATTTAACTTCCCTTCTCTGTTCATTCCTGGAGAAAGTCTTTACGCTTTCCAAGGTCACAATATAGAGTGTTTGTGCATCAGCAATAGTCACACCATCTCATTTCTGCTCTGATCATGGTCAAGAGCTGTTAAGTTGCTTAGCACCTACAATAACCTTTTTGCTATAAGTATTAGGGTTGCCAGGTCCCTCTTTGCCACCAGCGGGATGTTTTGGGGCGGAGTTTGGGGAGGGGAGGGACTTCAATGCCATAGAGTCCAATTGCCAAAGCGGCCGTTTTCTCCATGGGAACTGATCTATATCAGCTGGAGATCAGTTGTAATAGCAGTAGATCTCCAGCTAGTACCTGGAGGTTGGCAACCCTAATAAGTATACATTGTATATTGCAATTAAAGGTTTCCTGGCTTGGAACAACATGTTTCAGGATCCCATACTGATATGCCTTCACTGGCAAAATCTTATAACTACACATAAAAATTCTGTCTCAGTAAGGAGTTTCGGGATTAGTTTAAAAACATGCCACTGAAATGTTGGGGCAGCCACTGTAAATAACATTTCCTAATGAAATATCTACAATTATTTTTTCCTGTAGCTATTGACCAGCATATAAGGACACCATTTCTGCTAAGCTGCCAGACAGCAAGCCATATGGTCTGCAAAGGCTTTCTGAACTACTGCTTCCCAAAAGCTAAGACCGTAAGAATTATATTGCTGCATCAGGCCAAAGATCCTTCTAGTCTAGCATTCTGTTTCCAATGGTGGCGGGACAAATGAAAGCTCATAAGGAAAGCTTGAAGGTGTTGGCCATCTCCTGATCCCAGCATCTGTTATTTCAAAAATATACTAAGCACACATAGACAATCCAGTCTTTGGCTAACACCTCCCCCCCCCCCCCCCGCCATCTAAAGTAGTGGCTGCCACATTTCACTGTATGAATGGGTTCCAGGAGCTTACCTGGAGCCCTGTTTGTCAGCGCGGGCAGGGGAGGAAGGCTGCAGGAAGCGGTGTTTTACATACCTTCATCAGGGTTGTGGCTTGGCTGGAGGGAACAGCCAGCCAATCAGCCCTCTTCTCTTGGGTTAGGGTGGGGGTTGTATATGAATGTTTGTTAGAAAAATGTCTTATTTATAGTGGGTGGCTTGCTGGGCCTCTCCTCCCCCTTTTGGCCCTGGGCCGACAATGAACTCCACAAAATAATTATGCATTTTGAACTTCCTTTTGACTCTCCGAAACCTAGTGCCTCCAGCTTCACACTCATACTGTTTATAGCCTAATAAACCTCTAATTGTATACACTTTTCCTGTCCTGCAAGCTTCTCACTCTGGAGGGAAAAAAGCCACTTGATTTATTATATACCTAAACAACACATATAGGGTGTTGCCCAGTCAAAGCACTCTTCTAGGGCACCCGGCAAGAGTCAAGTATTTTGTTACACTTCTAGTGCTTTATGATTGACAGTAAGTATGACCTTGGCTTCAGAGATTTCCTGCGTGAAGTCTTTTGATTCTCCTTATGCTTTTCAGTGAAGCCTACATTTCTCATCTGATATTTCTTATTTTTACATACTTTTCTCTATGCCCCCTTTCAGTTTTCTTCACACCAAAAGTTATTAAATTATGAAGGAGGAGAGATTCAAGGACAGCACTCTTCCTGTTGAAACAAAGACTAAACACGGAGATCCACATTTTCTCATACTGATTTGTTGTTTATTTTTAAACAGTCATCCCACCCCACTTCCATAAAAGCTCAAAGCGCCTTAAAATTAGAAAAGATAACATTATGTTTACAGAGAAAGCTACACATATAAAAAAATCACCTTATCTAAGAACAGCCACAGTCCTTATATAGAAACGTCAGCCCTCAGCAAAAGGCCTTTTGAAGTACAAAACATTTTACACACTCTTCAAATTAATGGAAGAAACAATGGTTCCCCAAGCTGCCTGTGGGAGTCTATTCCATAGGGTGGGAGAAATGACAGAAAATACTCTCAGGCATTCCTGGAGGGGAGGCCAAACAGCAGTAAAGGCGCTGCTGATAAACTGAAAAGCATTGGTGTGCGAGTTTATATATGGAGAAATAGTCCTTGAACTGAATTTACTAGGTGGCCAGCATACTAATTTTCATACAGCCATAATGTAAACACTGCATCCATGGGCAGGACATGGCATTTTTAAATATCTAAAGCTTCTGGGCTAACATCATTGGTAGCCCCGTGTACAGCACACTATTATAATCCAGAGTAAAATTATAATGGAATAGATCAGCTAGGCCCCACTTCATCAGAAACTGAAGGAGGTGATGCTGTCTGATAGGATTGACTCTTCATCATCATCATCATCATCATCATCAGTGAAGCCAGGTCTGCTGAGTCAAGAAGTGAGGACTACCTATGAATAAGCTGAAGATGAAAGAAGCCCCACCCCAGCCACACTCTAGCCTAGGGTTGCCAGGTCCCTCTTTTCCTCCGGTGGGAGGCTTTTGTGTTTTAGCGTGTGCGCATGGGCCAACACACGTGCAGCACTTCCGGTTTAGAATCGGAAGGGCCGCCTCACAAACGGCCTTTACCTCTTAGTTTGAGTGGTAAAGTGGCCCTTTAAAGTAGCCCTTTACCACTCAAACTAAGAGGTATAAGGCCCCTCGCGAGGCGGAACTTCTGGTTCTAAACCGGAAGTGCCGCGCGCAGTATGCAGGCGCATGTGCACGTTTGCCCGTCGACCCTCAGGTGGTCCGTGGGCAGAGGGGGCACTTGCCAGGGGTTTGCCCGCCACAAGCGGGCACCTGGCAACCTGTTTATCCTGTTTATCTAGCCTGTTTATCCATTGGCATGGGTGCATCCACTAGCACACCCAGACCCACCCTTCCTCTTTTCCATTTGTTGTCTCCTCGGCACTATTTAAATATATATTGTAAGCTCCTCTAGACTGGGATCTCTGTGTTCCGAGTCTGTTACTTCGTAAACCCTCATGAAGCAGTTATTCCAAAAAGTCCTACGACCCATCTAGGGCTCTGAACCAATCCTTGAAATTTTGGCCTCATGCAAATCCAAGCATTTGTCAACCAGATTAGAGTCACTGGAACACTCCACTAGCTGGGAAGGGTGAGCAAGTCTTGTTCTAAAAAGGGAGGGGGGGAATCCTGCTCTCCTCAGACAGGGATTTGAAGCTCTGGATAAGAGTTGCAGTTTAGCCAGGGTTTTATTTGGCTTTTAAGTCAGCTTTGGGGTCAGCTTAGGGACGAAAGCTTGTTTTATTAGAGACAAAGAAGCATCCTGTTAAGGGCCCAAATCGCCAACCTTACACGTACATTTCAGGGGGGTGGGGAGGAGGAGGAAGAAGAGGAAGGAGAATTGGTTTTTATATGCTGACTTTCTCTACCACCTAAGCAAGAATCAAACCGGCTTACAATCACCATCCCTTCCCCTCCCCACAACAGACACCCTGTGAGGTAGGTGGGGCTGAGAGAGCTCTAAGCAAGCAGCGACTAGCTCAAGGTTACCCAGCTGGATTAATGTGGAGGAGTGGGGAAACCAATCCAGTTCACTAGATTAGCAACTGCCGCCCGTGTGGAGGAGTGGGGAATCAAACCCAGTTCTCCAGATTAGAGTCAGTTACAAAGTAGTCATTATCATTGGGAAAGGCAGGAGCCCCTGGGAAGTGAGGGAGAGAGCCAATTTCAATTTAAAAACTGAAGCATTCCGCACGAGACATTTACCCTGTTAAATACTTTATTTCCTGTTAAACAGAAACTATTTGATTGTGTCAATCCATTCCAAACCCATATGGGAAAGGGATTCATACTTGTGCCATAAATAAATTTCAGTTCTAGTAGAGTCCAAGTAAGAGACTTGTGGTGACATGCGGCTTACCCGTTCCAGTACTTTTAAGTTTGTGTCACCCATCTGCCTGATTGTGAGCAGTAGGGGTTGTAAAAAGAGACAATAAGAGGCTAATGTGCAGGACTGGACATTTCAATGGATAGGGCCCACATACCTGCCCATGCACCTGAGGCATAGAAGTACAGTGTAAGAATAAATATAATAAATCCTAAAGCCCAGCATGGTGCTGCCTCAGAGCTAAATTCTCTTTCTTCTCTCCCTCATAGCAACCACAGGCTATGGAAGTAATTTTAACAATAAATCAAGAAAGCAAATGCTTGCATTAAACATTTATACATAGGAAGACAACAGTAGCCTACATTCTCACAATCACTTTGAACAAATGACGACTTCTGAGGAATAACCCCACTTATAAAAGAGAATACAGAATCCATTTGTAACAACCATTAGACATTCCTTCTGTAGCAAACAAATGGTGGCAGACAATAAGTCCAATTCAGGTCTGCCAGGGTGGGAGGACAAAATTGGGGGGACAGGACATCCTGCAGGCACACGGAGCTGGATAAATCATGGGATTGCTTTCATATGATACCTGAGTAGAGTTGCCAGCTCTGGGTTAGGAAATACCTGGAGATTTTGGGGGAGGGGAGGGTTTGGAGAGGGGAGGGATCTCACCAGGGTATAATGCCATAGTGTCAACCCTCTAAAGCAGCCATTTCATTGA
Organism: Euleptes europaea; assembly: GCF_029931775.1. Taxonomy (NCBI): domain Eukaryota; kingdom Metazoa; phylum Chordata; class Lepidosauria; order Squamata; family Sphaerodactylidae; genus Euleptes; species Euleptes europaea. Next base: position 28,307,289 of record NC_079320.1, on the reverse strand, counting down.
GGGAAACTGATCTCCATTGTCTGACTTTGAATGGAGCAGCCTTTCGAGCGCTTTTGAATTCCCTTGATACTTTCAGAGAATTAATTACTTTGGTATTAAGAGGAGCCTTATCTCCCATCATTTAAACGGTGCGCTGATGAAGCCGCCGCTGCGGCGGTGAAAACGTTAAGTTAATCCGGACTGCGTTTCGATTTGATCACTTCCACCGTCTTTTTAAGAACATTCATGAATGAATAATATTTTGGACTAGCTTATTAATTCCAGACGACTACATTGAAGACTTCTTGAGAGCTATGTATATGTTTATTGTATTGTGTTGTTGACTTGTGTCTCAGTTCACCCTTGCACTTTGTTCACTCTCACTAAAGTTTTGTTTTGCATTATAGAATATTGGTACTTATCCTTTTTGAACTGCTGTACCCTCATTAGTACCAAGTGCCTCTTTTTTCCAGTCCAACTTCCAGGTACTAGCTGGAGATCTCCTGCTATTGCAACTGATCTCCAGCCGATAGAGATCAGATCACCTGGAGAAAAATGGTCGCTTTGGCAATTGGACTCTATGGCACTGAAGTCCCTCCCCTCTCCAAACTCTGCCCCCCTCCTCAGGCTCCACCTCTAAGACCTCTCGCCAATAGTGAAGAGGGACCTCTAACAACCCTACTTGCAGACCGTGGCTTTCCAGTCTTCCCTTCCAGCTGCAGCCCCATTCAAAAACTTGCTCCTAGAGTTTGGAGAAACCTATTGAGTGGCATGTTATGAATACAGAAAGCAGATAAGCACCGGGGGGGGGGGGCTACAGCAGAAAGGAAGAATTGGTGGAAATTGGCTACCTCTTCCATAAGCAAAGAGGCTTTTGAATAACAAGTCATCAGATTTTAAAATGTTGTTGGCTTCCAATATCTGTAGTGGTGCAAACTATGCTGCCAGAGATGGTGAACGCTAATGTTCCTATCTAAGCTCCCATCTGCCAACTCTGAATACCTTCCAAAACAGCCAAAGTAACAAAACAAAAACAAAAAAAGGCCTCTGTAAGAGCATTAAACAATCTAAGCTGGTTGCACTGAAAAACAGCTGTTTTAAAGATCTGGGTCATAAACATGTTTGTCATGGGTTTATACATTAGCAGCAAACATTAAAGATGCTCTGGAAGTTGTTATGTCCAGAAGACCAGGCACAAGTCTCAGCATGCAGCATAGGATTAAATAGATGGAGAGTTTAAGAAAGAGTATTGTTGAAGGCTTTCACGGTCAGAGTTCATCGGTTCTTGTAGGTTATCCGGGCTGTGTGACCATGGTCTTGGTATTTTCTTTCCTGACGTTTCGCCAGCAGCTGTGGCCGGCATCTTCAGAGGAGTAACACTGAAGGACAGTGTCTCTCAGTGTTACTCCTCTGAAGATGCCGGCCACAGCTGCTGGCGAAACGTCAGGAAAGAAAATACCAAGACCACAGTCACACAGCCCGGATAACCTACAAGAACCGATTTAACAAAGAGGTTCCTTCTCGGTACAAGTTACAGCAACAACCGACAGCTGCTTCTAGAACCTCCTTTTGTCCTTGTAACCCAGGGTGAATTCTGGAATGGATTTGAAAGTAGTTCACTCAGGACAGTCTAAAATGCTGGCCTGGGTCACGAAATTGAGTTATGAACAACATATATGTGAGCATTCTTCATTTGAATATGAATACATGAACACATGAAGCTGCCTTATACTGAATCAGACCCCTTGGTCCATCAAAGTCAGTATTGTCTGCTCAGACCAGAAGCGGCTCTCCAGGGTCTTTCACATCACCAACTTGCCCATTCCTTTGAACTGGAGATGCAGGGGATTGAACCTGGGACTGTCTGCATGCCAAGCAGATGCTCTACCACTGAGCCACAGCCCCTTCCCTATGGATTTTTCCTACAAGACCACTCCGCTATCCATGTCCGCCACATGACAGTGATGTCAAAATAAACTTTATGTTACACAAATAGCACTGATACTTTCTCCAAGTCTCTGATATAAGTAAACTTTTGGGATGGTCGCCAGACTATTTGGGAAAGTGAGTGTTACACCACAGAACAAGGCCACGCTTCTCTAAGGAACATGCACTGACTATTTTAATGGATGAAAAATGTCCCTCTCAAAAGGCAGCAATGACACATTGAAAAGCTACCTCCTTGGTTGCTCACAGCAAAAGGTCACAACTGACATCTTTGTGCAGGCTTTCACACACATCCAAGTAGTTCCATATGCTAAGTGGTGCAGTCCTATTTCATAGCTTTTTGACAGCATGTCACATAATTTTTTTTTGGGGGGGGGAGATGGCAGAAGTCAACCTGCAACATATTTTATTTGAATGGTTCTTGGTGTTGTACTATGATTGTTGCACAACGTGCATTTTGCTTCTTAAAATTTAGGGCTGGATCTAGACTAAACGGGCAGTTTCCAGACACTTCCCCTTCCTGCTACAGAGCCTCATCATCTCATTGCCCAGGGTCCCCTATCCCCCAGGAGCAGTATTTCATAAAAATCAGTGGGTAGCAGTGGAAGGGGGGAGGCAGGAAGAGGGGGTCCACTGATGGAAATTTTAGTCTGGATACAACCCTTAAACTGCAGAAATTCCAGACATTAATTTGGAACCAGTTATCCACAAAGCATTATTATCTGAATCCTTAAAAAAATAAAACTCTCCTGCTGAGACTGACAGTTTGTTTATTAGGCATCAGAACAGCATAATAAAGGCACACTTGGTGGAAAAACAAAATAGGATGCAAAATCATTATAAAACATTTTCACAGAATATTCTTATCTGAAAAGAACTAAGAATTATAGCTAATAGGATAGTGGTTGATTTTTTTTCTTACACACCAAAATAAACGTAATGAAAGGGTGTCTTTTATAGTTGAAAGTATATTTAACTATGAAAACACATCTATTTCAGAAGGTATTTCAGATCTCATTTTATGGTTCTCAGCCCTCTGCCAGCAAATGCCCAGGAAATCAGGGGGCAGCGCCTGGGAATGGTGGTGTTTCAGGGAACATGATGTCATATCCTTCATAACGCTCTATGAATTTCCTCAACCTCTATGGAAATTTCTAAAGCATCACAGAGGATGTGACGTCATGTCTGGGTAGAAGTTTGAAGGATATGACGTCACTTCAAGGTCTAGGGATCATTCTAATCTCACTAGTCTTCACCGTAGAGAATGGGGAAATTCCTAGTGTCACTACTGATGCTCTTCCCTCCCCCCCCCCTATTTTTCTCCCTCTCCTCATATTATCAAGGGTGTGGGGCTGAAGGTGGGGGCAGGGGATTGCCCACTCTCAGCAAGAAAATTGCAACTCTAGTCATTACATCACACTACTTTTAAAATTCTGAACTCTAAAACAGAATTAAATGAAATACAGGAAATGATGAGTGTGCACATATATTTTTCTCCTCCAAACTCGTATACAGTTCTTTCACAACAGAAAGTATTTAACTGCAAATGTGAGTCACAGTCATTGGCTTAGCAGAAACCTATGTTGGTATAATTTGACTACAATTTATTTATGGTAGAGTTAATGTATACATCTAAAGAAAGAGAGCGAGGGCTAGCACATGCAATATGAGTGTAAAGTGCCTTCAAGTCGCAGCCGACTTATGGCGACCCCTTTGGGGGTTTTCATGGCAAGAAACTAACAGAGGTGGTTTGCCAGTGCCTTCCTCTGCACAGCAACCCTGGGATTCCTTGGTGGTCTCCCATCCAAATACTAACCAGGGCTGACCCTGCTTAGCTTCTGAGATCTGATGAGATCAGTCTAGCCTGGGCAATATAGCAGCCACAAAAAAAGCCTCTGGAGTGATAGCTAAGTTTATACAGCAAGCTATTCCATTCCCATCAGAAAACAAGCCCTTTTCCTGCATACTAAAAATGGCTTGTAGCAGTGTACAGAAAATGCCTTGATCCTGAAAAAGAGAGACACAGGCACAGTTGAAACATATGGTGAATGAAACACTCTGTTGTTCCAAGACATTAAGTGAAAATGTAAGAGAATGCAGAGCATATTTTTATAAACCCGTAAGATGCATTTCTGTACTTCAAAATCTTCCTAGCATAATAAAATGGCCCTAAAATTATGCAGGAAGTTTGTAGTCAACAACTTGTCTGATTATTTCAAATCAATACGTAACCATAAGAAGCCAACTTTATGCCAACCACTACAAAGGGTTTTAATGCTACTACCATAAAATCTTAGTGCACTTCTATAGATAGGCCAATGTTTCTCAAAATGTATAGGTCAGCACTTTGCCTTAAACTTACCAGATCTTCCTTGCCCTACCACATCCTAAAAATCTAAGTGACACTACAATACCCCCTTTCTCCACTCTGCTTTATCCCTAAGATACTGGACCCACAGCAGTCAAGGGGTTACAACCTAATTTATACGTTCAACAATCATGGTGATTCTGTGGGAAACCATGGGAGCCTTTTCTGATGGAGGCCTACATGAACACATGAAGCTGCCTTATACTGAATCAGACCCCTTGGTCCATCAAAGTCAGTACTGTCTACTCAGACCAGAAGCGGCTCTCCAGGGTCTCAGGCAGGGGTCTTTCACATCACTTACTTGCCTAGTCCCTTTAATTGGAGATGCCGGGGATTGAACCTGGGACCTTCTGCATGCCAAGCAGATGCTCTACCACTGAGCCACAGCCCCTCCAAGACATGGCAAAATTATGTGCATTTTGTCCCCACCAGAGGATCTCAAACTCCTGGTATTAGATCTCCCCTTTCCCATGTGAGGAATCACCATTCTCTAAATGACTCCAGTAGGTACAAAACAACAAAACTGTATTTGATTTTTGTTTGTCTCTGTTACCCAATCCTGCAAGCTGCTGAAGACTTTAGTTGGCTATAAAATTATGCAGAGCTGGAAGGAGGGCCCTCGATATCTTTCACATGAGCTCATCACACTAGCACATGAAGCATTCCATTACTTCATGCTTTATCATGCACACAAGTTATGCACTTCCATCATGACAGACTTCCACAAGAACAAGCTCAGACCACACCCATTCTTTTGGAAAGCGAGACTGCTGTGCAACAGACACTGCTCTTTATGTAACAGTGAATGTGCAGCTGCAGTGAAAGGCAGACACAGTGAGGCAGGTGGCTGAATATTAAGTGGAACCAAGCAAACAGAAGCATAGTAATTCCCCCTGTATATTCTGAGCACTGACTAGCCTACAGCTTCTTAGACAAGAACATCCTGATCCCTCCACCCTCTAGTGACAACATATTAGTAACATGTGGACAGCTCTACATCCCTCTGACTCTAATCAAGGCCATGCAGCAGTTTGTATTCAGTGAGGTGCCAGAAGGGACCGGCTTAATTATATGCAATTTTAATTAAAGAGCTCTGGAATCTCTGTTGAAAACAGACGTATACACACTGAGAGAGGTCTTCAAAACCAGTGCATACCACCCTTCTCTTGGTCATGCACAGGTGTGGGTGAGTGACAGCAAGATTTATACATCATCCACCATGGTAAAATATATTATGGGTACCAGAGAATAAAATAATCCAATATATAATCAAAGGTCTAGTTTATGCTGTTGTGTACTAGTTAGGGGATTAGGGCAGTAATCTCAATCTGCCTGCAGCAGCTGTATTAGAAGCATCCAAGCACTGTCCTCATTAAAAATGGCATTCATGTTCTGATAAACAGAATTCCAATGCAACTTCATGAATGTAGCAAATGAATTTTGTGAGTAGACAGATCACATCAGAGCATCCCACAGGAATCCAGCATGTACCTGTATATACCTAGGCCCATGCTTGCTATTTACACTGATGTACAGAGCATATGGAAGAATGTATGTGTTTACAAAAGAGGCATGTTCTAGAAGACCATTTGTAGAAGGGCAGAAGATAAGTCAATAAGCAAGTTTTTCCAAATATGTCAACAGTTGCTTCACATGTTTTCCATACATTTGTATACAAAGTGTAGGAAAGAAACATGTGCATTCACATACACCATTCACTGTGATGGCTGCACCCTACGACTACGTTTTTGGAAAACCTGATTGGCAGCAGGTTCCCAATTTGAGTACATGCAGTGAAACATTTATGCATGATTTTGAGGGCACTATACTTTTTTTTTTTTTACACCCGTGAAGGAACATATCACCTCTAAGGAAGATGAGTGACTTGGAGCTACTCACTAAACGTATTTCCTTTCAACATGTACCCCAAAGAGAGAATTCACACACACGACTTTTGTCATTGTGTTCTTCTCTTCTCATACAAAATGTCCTTCTATTGAAATTATAGTTTCATTAGCTAAGGAGCTCCTGGCCAGCACTTCTTGGGTGGGAAGCTGAATGTTCTGAAAGGCACTGACACTAGTTACTTAGCAATATTTTATAAATGTTTCAAAATCAGAGAGAATTATTAGAGAACAGTAGTCAGCACTGGAGGAGAGAGAGAAAGACTGCAGAATTTTATTGTCAACTCAAGATTAAAAAAAAAAAAACCACACCTGCAGAATATAGGGTGAAATACACAATAATGATGGAATGAGGACATGGGGACAAACTGATACTGCAGTAAGGTAGCCTGCCTTAGTATCAGCAAGCAATAGTTGAAAAAATGGTTTACAGCATTTGGACTTGATATAAAGCTGCATGCTAATATAAGACTCACATGCTAATGATTCCACAGCAGGGGAAAAAGGAATACAGCCTTGAAACCTATCTTGATCAAGGTATAGCACCATCACTATTCTCCCTACCAGTAAATAGCTTCAAAACAGCTGGAGGCATAAAACACAGCCTGGCTCCTGAGCGATCAAATCAGAGCCTACTTCTTTTGAAGATAAAAAAAGAAAGGCAGAATTAGTGCCACTGGCCATCTTCATAACCTTCCATCCATGTGGCTAGAGGCTATTTATTTCCTCTCCTTGTAGCAAAGCAAGCAGAATGATGCAAATTATGGGGGGAAAATTATGGAAAGAGAAAAAATGGACAGAGTTGCAGAGGACATCTGGATACATGTTCTATACCAAGACGGGAAGTAATGATGGGGATATGCTTCTCCTACCTTGCGTTTCCGATTTTCCCTAGAGAGTCTCCTCTGCCTTTTCTTTTCCTTCTCTTTCTCCTTCTCCCTTTCATCAACTTCAGCCTCCCGAACTTTTTTAATAGAAGCAGCAGCGTGAGCCATTTTGGAGAGGGGACACCTGGTCCAAAGGATCAGTTCCTACCACAGAGATATCTAGGAGATTTGTTTATTTCCCAGGGGACCTGGCTGCTGGCCAGAAATTCCACAGGGCAATCCTCTTCTTCCTTCTCCACCACAGACTCCGACAGTCACAGCTTTGCTCCAGCCTCTGCAGGATCCATACTTCAGCACAATACCAGCAGGTTGCAAATCAAGAGTCTTTTACATACAAACAGACAAGTAGGTGCAAACACAAACAGCTCTGGTGTAGAAAAAGCCTTAGAGCAAGGAAGCACGTCAGTTTTGCTTTGGCAGGTGGTGGTGGGGGGGAAATCAGTCCTACTAAACAGATCTCACCAAATTAGAAAAGGGTCTATTGGGATTCCTCCAGATGGGCTGTGTCTTCTGAAGGGAGAGCCAGGACGGATCCACCTCTGTACAGCTGTCAGAAGGGGGAGGGTGGGGGTGGACAGCTCCTTGCAGCTTTGAGCATCACCTCCTTACAGGGTGAGAAGAAAATGGTGCAGTCTGACTTAATGACTCGCTGCTGCAACTGCCTCTGCTAAAGCACATGATACACGCTGCTCGGCTCAGATCCCACCATTCCTCTTCCTTCCTCCTCTTGCTTTTAATGTAGATATTCCTCCCCTGCCCTTGAGAATGGCACAAAACCAAAGAAATAAAGTATAAACAGGAGGCAGCGTTGCTGTGTTCAGAACTGACCAGCTGCTGCCTGCTCCCTCCGCAGGTAGCAAATCCCCTTGCTAAATACGTGATCGGCTGAGCTTGGGAAGGGCGGGGTGGGGGGGCTGGGAATGTTCAGGTCCTCATTGTTTCATTTCAACATCCACGTGAGGCTGCATTAGGAAAGCTGCATTAACCAGTAGAGTGAAGGGGGGGAGACACGCAGTATAATCTGGGCTCAGCCTGCCCAAGCCAGCTAAACTCTGGGGGGTGGGGGGAGGGCTAAAAAAAAACAGAACAAAATATACAGTATCTTAGTCTGCATTTATACATCACTAAAAGCTATCATCAGCCATTTGGGATGTGCTTATATTGGGGATAAAAATAGTAATCAGATGATTATGTAGTAGAAGAGAGGAGAACTGAGAGGGAGAGCACCTTTCAAATTAAAATAATAACAATTTCCCTCTCCCCAACTTATTTCAGATGAGATTTTATCATTTTTTATATTAGAGACAGATGGGGGGCTATTTCTGGCGGCTGCTGTTACAGTTAAAAACGGCCCTTCCCCAGTAGAATTTTTAATAACACTATGCCTCTTTGAAACCAGCGAGGCTAGCCCTTTCTAGACACACATAAACAGCTTGTCTGGTAGACATTTAATCACATTGCAGAGCGCTAACAGGACTGGCAAAGTCTAATTGCCATGGCCCCATTAAGAGAGACAAAACAGAAAGTGCTGTGCACCAAGAGATACACGAAGCAATGCATGGCCATGAACCTTTCCCTGTTCCAAATCAGGAATCATGCAGGAATCATAAAAGAGGTTTCTCAAGGAGTTGTGGTCTCTTGGGGCTGGCCTTTGCACCCACGCACCACAATTACTGCCGCAGTACATAGAAGTGTAGCTGCTCAGGATCCACAAGGGATAAAGGAAGACAAAAAGCTCCATGCTACACCGATGCAAGGAAGAGCTAGGCCTCAGGAAAGGTTTCTTATCACCAACGGATTAAATGTGTAGGAACTCAACTGCCTAGCAAGGCATCATAGAAGCATGAGGGAGAGAAGAAGCTGCCCTCTACTGGAATAGGCTGGGCAAGATAGATGCCACCCCAAAGCACACCAGACTGAATTATGATAGTAAGGAAAGTGAAGGAGGCCCTTTGAGACCAAATTAGTTGTTGTGTGGTTCACTGATAGGTCTGGAATCTCTACTGTAACCGATTATACTGTATACGGAAAAGAACTTTATCTAGGCTGCAATTTTTATGGCTACGTTCAAAGAATTCCTTCAGGTTGTCTCGTAAGTTGCTTTCTTAATGCATCATTTTAACACATATCAGGGGTAACATAGGCTTCCCTTCTCATTGGGAAACATTATCTTGCATTCTTTCATGATCCTACAGAAGTAATCCGATCATATCCACCCCTTCTAGGTGGTAGGTTGAAACATCCAACTTAAAGGTGCAAGACAAATCCCCCAGTGCCAATTCTGTCTTCATTTCTACTCAGAATACCCCATGAAGGGACTAAACAACATTCACCATCTAATCATCTATGATGCCCATCATTGCTTGCCAACAATAAATGTTCTTTACTGTTTGCTGCTCACAAAACTATGAATCTTCTCATAGGATTCCTTTTGCTGCAGTAACCACAGCTGTTACTTCTCTGAGAAATTACAATGGATAATACTTCATAGCTTAACAAAAACACTACAACAGCATTAAAGTTAAGTAATTGTCTCCAGCTAGTAGGAACTGGGGGTCTACTAATAATGACACTTGTGCAGCAAATTAGGATTTCATGATTTTTACAGCTGTTAATTTGTTTAAATCTATTCCAATGTTTATTGTATATATTATCTGCTCTTAACTGTATTGTCTTCTACTTTTATGATTCCCTTTTCTGCATTTTTAATGATGTATCATGTCTGATACCTTGTTCTTTTTGCATTGCCCTGGTCCTATTGCATTGGTTATTGGATGCTTTGTGTTTTTTTATTACATTTTTCCATAATGTTTGATGTGCCTTGAGTTTCAGTGAGAAAGGTGGAGTAAAAATAAGTAAATTAGATCCCACCTCTTAGTAATATCATCCCAGGGGTGCTTTGAGGAAGAAAACAGTAATAGTGCATTCCTAAGGAGAGTAACTCCAAACTAAGCCCATTCATTTCAATGGCCTAGACTGGAGTAACTCTCCTTAGGAATGCACTGTAAACAGTCAAAAGCAGCCAATGGTGAGACAGATCAATAAACCATCAATGCATCCAAGAGCAACAAAAACCATCCATAAATAATATTCCACAACATATAGATAATAAAACCTGATAAGAACACAGCTGAAAAAGAGATCAGCATAAAAAATACAGAATAAAGGGCAAGAGAAACATGTACATACATATATTCACAAACAACAGAAAACCAAATTCTCATAAATCAACAACAAAAAAGCCTTGGAAAATTAAAATGTTTATATCTGGCTTCTGAAGCTCGACAAGTTTGGTACCAGGCACATTTGGGTGGAAAGGGAGTTCCACAACTTTGGGTGGAAAGGGAGTTCCACAACTGAAATGCTATCACCATTATTTCTTCCCTTCTCTGAGATACAGATGCTCCTTCTTCCCAATAAGGAACCTGCTGCACTTTATTCTCACAACAACAGTTACAGCCCAGGGTCCCAGTTCCAGTGCAAAATGTGCGCCTGTATGCAAATGAATTGTGTTGTCGAATTTCAACAGGCAGGGTAGAGATTCGCAACAAGGTCTCCAAGATCCTTGTTCAGCACTCGATCCACTACACCACACTGCCATAACAGAGAAAGCCTTGTTTTTGCTAATCATAAGCTTAATTATTTAAAGGTCAAACACCGCAGGACCTCTGAAGCTGATTTTACTTGACCAGTGAGGTATGCCAGGCCCCCTCTCTTTCAGTCTTCAGGAGGCAGTTGAAGACAGTTTATTTAGGACTGCATTTGACTAATGTCGATTTTTATTTATTGGCGGTACTAACTGAGATTTTAAATTGTGGTCTTTTATGTGCTTATTGTAATAATTGTTTTTTTTACATTGTCAGCAGCCTTGAGTTCCACAAGGCAGAAAAGTGGCTAATAAATGCTTTAAATAAATAAAATAAAGGCTGTAATCTTTCAACTATCCTGGTCCCAGGTTATTTCAGGTATGCTCATCCCATGTGCTGTGAATTTGTACAAGTGAATGGCTTAAGAGAAGCTCGGACAAATGAATGAACATCTTCCAGTTACAACTGAGGAATCTCTCTCTAAAAATCTCTCTCTAAAAATTATTTTCCAGTCACCAATGCTGCCATTCATGTCAGAAAAATAATATAAAATGTAACATGAAACTGTGACTTATAATTTATTCTCAGTTTGCAGGCTGCGACCAATGCAGCAAATCATACATGGTCATAACCATCGGTAACCAACTAGTGCTATTTCATGCTTCTGTTCCTCATTGCTACAGGACTTTAAAAGTTGCTACAGGACTTTAAAAATTGTCATCCTTTTGCAGAATGTAATGGTATGGTCGCTCCCAACATACCACCAGCTTCAAAATCCATTATACATTGATTATTCTTTTCCTGATCACATTAATGAAGGTATTAAATATCATTGTTCTCAGTGTGTGTTTCCAGAAAGAAACACACTACCTAGTCACATGCTAGGGAGTTCATTACTAACTTTCCTGTCCTAATCCTTCTTCCCCAATAAGCCAATTTAACTAAACTGCAGGTGGCTGAAAAAACACACCAGACACTTTCATTGTTTTCAGACAACAGACCTGATGCAAGCATATGCTATCCACTTTACTGCCTATTGGTCAAGCAGATGCTTACATATATACAGGAAAGTTTTTTCCCCTCAGGTTACCGTAAATGGGGAACAGTATGTATGGCATGATAGCTATGAACATTCACATTTGAAGGCAGTGTATTTATGATTTAAAAAAAAGGAGAGAAGCATTAAGAAGAGGCTACCTAAATCATGCCTTGCTTCTAAGCCTTCTAAGGGCACCTGCCTGGCATTAAGAACATAAGACTGTTTTGCGAGGTGAGGCCAAAGGCCTGTTTATTCCAGCACAGTGGGCCCGTTCACACTCACAGCTCAAACCAGGGAACAGGAACTTGAAGTAGGCATCTCCCACCCTGCCCATCTCCTGTTGCATACAGCCTTCCTATTGGATTCACAGTTATGTTTCACCAGCTATCATTGTAACCTAGACAAGTTCCTAAACAAAACAAAAGTCCAATAGCACCTTAAAGAAGGGCAGCGTTTATTTCAATATGAGCTCACTTCATCAGATACCTAAAAGGAAAATCAAAGAGGAAGAAGAAGAGGAAGAAGAAAAAGAAGAAGAGGAGTTGGTTTTTATATGCTGACTTTCTCTACCACTTAAGGAAGAATCAAACTGGCTTACAATCACCTTCCCTTCCCCTCCCCACAATGGACACCCTGTGAGGTAGGTAGGGCTGAGAGAGCTGTGACTAACCCAAGGTCACCCAGCTGGCTTCATGTGTAGGAGTGGGGAAACCAACCCAGTTCACCATATTAGCATCTGCCGCTCATGTGGAGGAGTGGGGATTCAAACCAGGTTCTCCAGATTAGAATCCACTGCTCCAAACCACCACTCTTAACCAGTACGCCATACTGGCTCTTATCTTCCCCACAAAAAGAATTCCCAGTATAATCTTCCCTTCACATATCTACATATGGCGTAGTGGTTATAGAGTCAGACTTGGATCTGGGAGACCCAGGTTCGAATCCCCACTATGGTGTAGTGGTTAGAGTGTCAGACCAGGATTCTTGAAAACCCAGGTCCTGAGCTAGGTTCTGGGAGACCCAAGTTCAAATCTCCATTTCTGCCATGGAAGCTTGCTTGGTGACCTTGGGCCAGTCACACACTCTCAGCCTAACCTGCCGCACAGGATTGCTGTGATTTAACTTGTGTAATGTGAACTTTGTTTTGGTTGCTGCGCAGGTTGCTCCTCCCTTCAAGCAGCTCTTGGTTTGGAGCTACACCAGGAGTGCCAGAAGCTGCCACATAAACATGCCTGAACACTTGCATAGTAGGTATGTTACCAAATTTTACAGCCAGAATTAATTTTGCAACTTACAAACCCCCATTTGATTTGGTTTCTCCCTTGCATTAATCAAATCCAGTTCTTTATTTTCACGCCATTTTTTTCTTTCCTTGCATTGAATTTTCCAGTTAAAATTAATCCACTTTGGTTTTATTTTTTTCATTATTTTGGTACATATATAGTATATAACAGATAAATAGTGCACAACTTACAAATGTCATAAAATAAACCAATAAGGAATATGAGCAATGAATATGGAGTAAATGAAAAGTCTCACAACAAAAAGGAATTATTCAAACGTCCTTGTTCTTCAGGCTTGCAAAATAGGCAAAATACTTATAAACATCTCCCTTCTAATTACATCTCAGTTATGACCTACACCTAAATAGTGAGCCTCAAATGAGAAAAAGCAAGCATCAGCAGAAAGGGCAAGCCCTTCACAGTATTGACCTTTAAGCAGCCTATGGATAATAAATATTTTGGTAAACAATAGGATGGTTCAATCTAAATACAGCAGGAAACAGCCAGTCACTGTCCGATGTATACAGCATTGTATTGATCCTAAGGAGATGGTCCCTCTGAAGCTATCAATAAAAAAATTGGATGTTCAGCATCCTATTCAATAAAAACTGACTTAGCTCTATGTCACAGGTTTTTCTTTGCCAACTATTTTTTCACTGGAGTGTGCATCCTGTGGAGCTGAAGCTCTGCTACAACTGGTATGTAGGAGGTGAGTGGGAGAGGAAGCAGATGTACAATAAGCCCAAAAGAACAGAACATTGGTGGGAATCATGTCTCTTCTGAAATACGTTTGCTGCAATTGATGATAGAGACAAAATCTGAAGTCTAACAGGATCCCTCTGAGCATTAAGCTGACTCCAGGTTCACATTGCACGACATCCTCTGGGCATATGGCTGATGAGATCCATCCTGCTCTTCAGAAAGCTTGCGATGTTGTGTTACATACTGGATGCCTGAGTCATTGCTAACATTTCACATTTGTCCACTTTTCAAGAAGGAAAGACACACATAATAAACTCCAGATTTCTGAGAAGTGCGCTCTTGGCTTAGGGTTCTAGTGTTCAAATGAAACAGCAACTAGCACTTGGCTTCATCTGCAATCTCAAAAGTAAGATGACTGATCACTGGGAAAAGTAACCATGGCATTTCTAACCAGTGGATTCATTTGTATGTGCTAAGTACAATTACAGTGCAATCCTAAAGAGAGTTATACCCTTCTAAGTCCACTGAAGTCAACAGGTTTAGGCTGGAATACTTTTCCATAGGAATGAACTATGAGACACTCTCCTACGATGCTTCCCAAATCTTGTGAAGTGGAAGCACCACCTGTTTTCCTGTTGTGTGCCATGACATGTCCAATCATAGAAGCCTCTCCAAACCTTCTGGGAGATGCAACTGTGATATAGCTCTTGGGCTCTTTTCCGCTATGCCCATGTGGATAAAGACACCCTAAAGGAATGTATTTTGAATGAAACAGTACTTTGAGACTTATTAGATTTGTAGGTAATAGGAGACTTCTACTGCTTGGAATGCCAAAAGACACAGGTTGCAAAATTATGACTGAAGGAAAGCAAGGACATTTTAACCCCTTTAGGCAAACAGCGAGAGAACAAGGAAAGGGAAGAACCACTGGGTGTTCAAAAGAAATAAAAACACAGGCCCTTGCATCCTGGGCTGCAGCAAATAGCTTTTAGAGGTACAGTGTGCTATAGGACAAAGGAGAAAAAAGATAACATGCCATTGCAGAGTGAAGTCAAAATCCCCTCTATACTATTGAAATCAATGACTAATAAATCACCAATGTGAAATCTTAGCCCTCCTTGTTCAAGTCAACTGACTATGTGGAAGGAATAAAATCCTTCTCTAAACTGATTTACACAAATATTTATCTCATCATGCCTCGATCATACTATATGTTGCACTAATATAATACTTTAGAGTGTTCACTTTAGAGCACTTTGCATGCATCACAGTGATTCTTTCAACAACCTTTTAAGTAAGGTCACATAACTAGTTCCAGCTTCCCATACTGCAGATGAGAGTGGAGCTGAGGCTAAAAGAAAGTGGCTTCTCAAAGGCCAGCTAGTGAGTTTGTGGCATGGACAAGAATTTAGCCAAAGTCTTCTGGCTTTATTTCTTAGCTTATTAGATGAATATAGAATATGGAGAGATCAAATTTACATTTAAATATCACTGAAAGTATTCAAACAAGCTGCAAACTTTTGATTAACCCTGGAAAGGAGAGCAGAAAGTTGTGGCAACATCAGGCTCCATCCTAAAGACTGCCAGAAGGTCGATAGAGATGGAACCAACAGGGACTGGCCAGAGAGGCAAATCCTCAATTGTCCATTCAGTATCAGTGAGCCCTAGAATTTAAATACATATGTATGTGTGAGAGAATACACTCACTGTTTGAAAAGACTTAGTGATTTTATCCAAATTAGATATCAGATTTAGATAGTTGTTCTACCAGAGATACAATAGTATGGGTTTCTTTGATGGCTGGATTGATGCTAAAACAGTCTAACAAAACTGCTTTATTTGTTTGTTTGCTTGTTTGTTTGTTATTTGCATTTATATCCCACTCTCATCCCCGGCAAGCCGGACTCAGAGTGGGTCACAACACAATAAGGTCATAATTAAGGTCATTGGGGAAACTTCCATGGGTTGTTTTTTGCACATGGCACATCACTGACTCTCCAACATCTTGTTGTCATATTAGGAAAGTGAAAAGTTGGTTTCCATGACTCTAAGTAAAATTCCAGTCATATTGTCACATACCATAAATGTTCACATTAAAAGGTTTGTCAGACTACTAGTATTGGTTATATTTTAGTTTCATTGGTTAGAAAGGATTGCAGAACTCCAATCACCAGCTTGTACTCAATTTAATCTTTTGTCTCATTTTGCTTCTTGGAGCCTCCAATAGGGTCACTCATCTTTAGTACCACCCGGAGGAGACATGCAACAGACTGTATCTTTATCTGAGACCTTTTAATTTTGGAGAAAGGAAGACAGCTATACCAAAGATGTCAGAAAACCCCATGTCGTAAATTGTAACGCCTCTGAAAACTCCCACAGCACTGTCAAGTGTTGCCATGCTGGAAGTTTTAGAGAGCAGAAAGGACTCCGAGGAAGCCAGCACCATGGACAGAGCTTGCAGGGCATTCTGGCAGGCTCTATTGCATGAGAATCAGAAGTGTTATCTGTGTCCTTCAAATGGAGTTCAGCTATACTGAAGGGCAGCAAGAGAGTACAACTGGAGCACACACAGAGAGAGGCTATGGCTTTCTGCAAAACCTGCCAATGTGCACGATGCAGCACTCAAACTCTGTGAAACAGAACCTTAAAGAAGGGAAATTCTTCTGCAATTTTAATGAGAGGGAAAGATATTTGAAATTAAACATTATTCTATGCCTCAAATCCTCAAGAGTATCTCCATCAGAAAGGATAGTTCAGGTAGATCAAGAAATGCACTTCCCGTTGTCTGATCTCTGGCCAAGAACATGGCGATTTGTAGCCCCCTGCTGGGAAAATGATGTTAAGCCCGAAATAAGAAGAGCTTCCTCAGAACTAACTGGGGCAGAAATAACATTTTTCAGTTTGAGATTGTACTGCTATATTTTCAGGCAGCCAAGCTTAGGATCAAATTACTACATAATTGATTTTTAAATAACATATCTAGGTTCTACAAATTATATTCAGACTACAACGGCAGCCTTTTTACTCTGGAGTCATTCTACTGATATTAATGAGACTATTCCATAGTTACTTTCACAAATGTTGGTTATCAGCTCAAATACTTTAATTACTTCAGATTTTAGCTTTGTCAGGCATCAAGATTTTTGCTAACCATCAGAGCTCACTTAATTCATTAAAAAGAGATAATATATGTGTGTACAGGTATGTTTTTTTTAATTAACAGAAAATTAAACGATAATATGGACAGAACAAATGATGCAATCATCCCACCAAAAACAGTCTGAAACATCCAGCCTATGTAAGACTACAGTAATTTCAATTTTTTTGCCCTGACCTGGATGGCCCAGGCTAGCCTGATCTCGTCAGATCTCAGAAGCTAAGCAGGGTCAGCCCTGGTTAGTATTTGGATGGGAGACCACCAAGGAATACCAGGGTTGCTGTGCAGAGGAAGGCACTGGCAAACCACCTCTGTTAGTCTCTTGCCATGAAACCCCCAAAAAGGGGTCGCCATAAGTCAGCTGCGACTTGACGGCACTTTACACACACACAATTTCAATTTTTACATTGTGTTTTAGTGTCTCGACGACATTTTCTGCATTTGTTTTACAGGACTGGGGATTTGGTATTATTTTACCCACTCTTAAGACTTGGTTCAGATGTACTACCAAACTGTGGGTATGACTCAGGGTACTCCACACTTTCATGTAGTACTCCCCACAATTCACAAGATTAGATTAACAGTCTGGCCTTGTTTCAGGCAAAATATGACTTTGATATACTAGAGGAACCCCCTGAAAACCTCTCCCCCACTCTTGCACCACCACAAACTGTTTAGATCTCTTTCCTAAGATTGATCTTATGGGCATTCATGGGGGCTTGAATATGCATCTGCATAGCAGCCCACCCAAAAAGGTCTCTGCACAGAGTTAAGCCTAAACAAAGAAAGGTTCGTAAGGTAGATTCAGAAAATGGGATTACAAAATCAGGGATTGTGTTACCCATGAGCTGAAAGATCCTCACTGGCTGCCCACAATTCAAAGCACTGCTTCTTACTTTAAAGGCACTAAACAGATTGAGGCCAGGGTAACTGGAGACCAGCTCCTCTCCAACCAGTCCAGCCCACCAGTTAAGATATGCCTTCTAAACCCTGATCTCTGTGTCCCACCTTCAGAGGTGAGACAAGTGACAACTAGAGAGAGGGCATTTTCAGTTACAGCACCCTACTTTTGAGGTTCACCTGGTACCCACTCTGTCTTTTTGATGCCAGGCCAAAAGGTTTCTTTCTACCCAGGCTCTTAATTCAGGGTTTTTTTTATTCTTTTGGCTGTCTTATAGTCTGCTGCTAGGCTGTTTGTTTTATGAATATCTTGAAACTGTTTTTATGTCCCTGACTAGTTCTTAATATGGCTAGCTTTATTTTTATATTGGTAACTTATGATGACTTTATAGTGTGATTACTTGTAAGCAGCCTCAAGCAGGACTCTTAAGAAGCAGCATAAAATACATAAATAAAAGCACTGAAGCCCCCTACTACCCCATGCTCAACACACAGTATCAACTTATTCTGTTTCTACAACCTTCCCCTGTCAGTCTAAGAAAACTGATTAAACAATGTCATAGGATTCGAGTCAGTGTATTGGATCCAGCCATCTTTTTCATTCAGTCTTGACCAATTCCTGTCCTTACTACAGCCCCCATCCCACATGGTGTTCAGAGGCGACTCTTTTCTTTTTCAGCAACAGAAAAACTCATCGGGTCCAACCCGCATAGTCTAATTATCAGACCTAAGAAACTGATTTTTTAAAAAAGATTTTCAAATCTCTGTGACGTTTCCCATATTTTAAAAACTGCTGATAAGATGATTACGAGCCAAAAACAGCCTAACACTCATTAACAGAACTTTCAGTATTTTGCACAGTCTAAATTGTTGGAACTCCTGTGTGAACTGTGGTTGTTGATGAGGCTTTTGATATCTTTAAAAACATTGAAAGATATAAGACACAACTTCTATATTTAGAAAGTGAAACGGAGGTAATTTTGAAGGACTCTGGCCAGCAAATAGGCTGACTTCTTGTCAAAAGGCATTTATTTCACAGTAGAGCAAGCAATGTGGAGCTTCAGTACTATATCAAAGCAACTAAGAAAACAGCCTCCCTACTTGGGTGTGCTGCTTTTTATACAAGAGCAGTTGAGCTGCTGATGTCTCTGGAATAAAAAATTTATCCAGATGGTGAACAGAATTACTCAGACACAGCCTTTCCTGCTTAGTAGAATCTGACTTGCTCCTTGCTTCACTTATGCGGTTAAGAACCTAAGAAAGGCCCTGCTGGGTCAGACCAAGGTCCACCATGTCCACCAGTTTGTTCACACAGTGGCCAACCAGTTGCCTCTAGGAAGCCCACAAACAAGACAACTGCAACAGCATTATCCTGCCTGTGTTCCAAAGCACCTAATATAATAGGCATGCTCCTCTGATCTCGGAGAGAATAGGTATGCATCATGACTAGTATCATGAACACTAGAACACACATGAACACATGAAGATGTCTTACACTGAATCAGGCCCTTGGTCCATCAAAGTCAGTATTATCTACTCAGACCGTTAACGGCTCTCCAGGGTCTCAGGCAGAGGTCTATCACATCACGTACTTGCCTAATCCCTTTAACTGGAGATGCCGGGGATGGAACCTGGGACCTTCTGCATGCCAAGCAGAGGCTCTACCACTGAGCCACAGCCCCTCAGCATATTTAAGACAGCACTTTTTACAAAGCTTCATTGTCCATTTGTAACCACTAAGATGATTTTATTGCATTTTACTTATGCTAGTTTTCAGCGCTACAGATTTTCATAATAAGACAACAACTAGGGGCTGTTTTCTTGGCTGATGGCTTTGTTTTTATTGTAATCTTGTAACCCAAACATACAAACACACCTGAACTATTGTCTTATAATGGGTCAGACTCAGTTCTATTAAGATCAGTATTTTTCTGCTCAGACTGGCAGTGTCTCTCGGGGTCTCCGGCAGAGGTTTTCATACTACCTACTACCCAAGCCTGTTAGCTGGAGATACCAGGGATTAGATCTGTGACAAAGCAGATGCTCTACTATTGATCCATGACCCCTGCCTGATGTGTGTTTGTGTGTGTGTGTGTTTAACATGTCATAACCTGCCTTGAGGGTTCATTTTTATAGGCTATACATGACATGATTTAATTAAAATAACCCAATAAAAAGCATGTAGATACATGTTATCATCCATGATAAAAACATCCTAAAAAAAGAACATCTCTCCCCCACAAAGGGGCCCCGTGGTACACAGTGATAAGCTGCAGTCCAAAGCTCTGTTCACACCCTGCCTTCAATAGCTGGCTCAAGGATGATTCAGTCTGCCACCCTTCCAAGGTCAGTAAAACGAGTACCCAGCTTGCTGGGGGCAAAGTGTAGGCGACTGGGGAAGGCACTGATGAAGAACAAGGGTTCAGTTCTATCCCTCCCACCCCAGCCTCTGTATACCATGGGGAGGATATAGGAAAGAGAACAATGCCATTGGTGCATGAATTTCCACCTTAAAATAAAAATCAGGTGTAGTGGTTAGGAGTGGTGGACTCTAATCTGGAGAACCAGGTTTGATTCTCCACTCCTCCACATGAGCAGCGGACTCTAATCTGGTGAACCGGGTTGGTTTCCCCATTCTTACACATGAAGCCAGCTGGGTGACCTTGGAGTAGTCACAGTTCTCTCTGAACTCTCTCAGCCCCACCTACCTCACAAGGTGTCTGTTGTGAGAAGAGCAAGGGAAGGAGACTGTAAGCCGGTCTGAAACTCCTTAAAAGGTAGAGAAAGTCGGCATATAAAAACCAACCCTTCTTCTTCTGCTTCTTCTTTACTTATAAAATCACAGAATAACAACTCTGGAGAAAGGTACATTCTCTGAAAAGCATCTTAAACAACCTCTCTTCGGTACGTGACAAACATCGTTTACAAAAAGAAGTGCTGTTCTTTCAGAGGATATTGTATGTGACATGCCTGAAATAATTGGGAACACTACTGTAATGCGTCCAAGCGCACAGTGTTCCTTCTTGACTGCCACTGTATGTTTAGAGATTTTGCAGTTTAGCTGGTCATAAAAGCAAGATGGATGGGGAGGGAGAAGCACAATTACACTAGCAATGCTTTCTTCTGCTTGATTGCAAATCTGCTCCATTCTAAGGTCTCTTCTTAATTAGACACAAAATCCTTTGTAAGATCTACTGATGAACTAACTACAGATCTCTTCTAGTTTATTTCCTTTTAAAAAAACAGAGAGAGAGAGAGAGAAAGAGAGAGAGAGAGAGAATTTACTTTCTCTCCAGTGCTCTTTATTCCTCATTCAGTTGACTACAATTAAAGTCCACATTATAAAACATGCCTTTAAAAATATTGACAGTTTCATAGAGATATACAATAATGTCAGGTACAGGGATACTAGAAGATCTACCTCTTTGGCTGCAAAGTGATCTTTTCCTAATCCTATACTCCCAGACCAAGATATTTATTACTAGAAGACTAGTGAGAATGTGAGTAAAGCATTTCTGTGTGTCCTTGACAGGAAATTGGTAAACTGTGAATTGAAGCATCTTTCTGAACACATTGCCAAACTGATACAAAGCATGCGCCGTAGAGTCATAGTTTTAGCAGTAAATTTGCAGGAGCTTCAAGAGCTGTGATTTACAGAGATCAGTATAATAGTTAATTTCTAAAACTGAAATTTAAGAGGTATCTTTGAAAAGAAGAATGAGCACTCCTCTGCTATAGTGAGCACAGAGATGCATATGCACACGTGCAAAACTAGCACATAGGCCACTCCCACCAACTGCACCTACATGTTGAAAGCTGACACAGCCTGATCCCATATAGACTAACAGCTCATTCCTGAGATGAATGCCTGCGCCAGGCTTAGGAGGCAACCCAGCAGCGTTCCCTCCTAAAGAGGTTTCAGCAGTGCACAAAAAAATCGTGCAACCCAGAAATACAGCAAAAAAAGGGGGCATTCCTGTTGGCCCCGCCCCCCAGCTAGCACCGGAACACCCCGGGAACACCTCCCAGGGCACCGTTACGCCTCCCAGGTCGTCGCCGCGGCCTGTGCCAGTGGCTGGATGCCGGCAGGAGGCTCTGGCGGTGTCCGGGCCCAGCACTGCTGCGGCAATGCCCGGGGACTGGCGTCCGGGCCTGCCCGCTGGCGCTGGGGCCACTAACGAAGGCGTGCGTCTTCTGGGCACCGGCGTTGTGGGCTCTTGCGCCAGCGGAGGCCTTTGTCAGCCTCCAAAGTCCTTTGGGTCGGGCTGCCAGCGCAGCTCAGGAATGGGCTGTTACTGTGCATTTAATGAGATTTATATTAAAGGAAATGTACACAGAACGTGCCTAGAATTATATCTTTGAGCATGCGTCCTAACCACTGCTTTGATTATTTCAGCAACAGAATGATGGGGAGCAGAAGGGAAAGGACAGGTTAATGGGCTGTACTTGCAAATAAACATCTAATCTAGAGGATGGAGAAATAATCTCAAAACTTTACTCCCTCTTTCATGCTGTACTTTAAAAAAAATTCCCATTGTCTGTCTACATCTTTGACAGCCAGCTTCAAAGATGACATACCGGAAATACTTTTAAAAAATCCATTCTGATGAAGCATCTATTTCATAAAGAATCTGAAAACGTGCATGCTATTTCAAGCTACTTTTCAGCTAGAGGAAGATGATCAAGAAAAAGACTATGTTCATAGGGTTACTGGTTACTCCCACACATCACTAGATAATATTACTAAATTTGGCTTCCATTGGCTCCCATGTTACTATAGTAACTACTACATTTTTTCTCTTCTTTTAATCTTTTAGGGGTCTTGTGTGTTCCATCCGGCTCAATATGCCAGGTATTACATTTTCAATACAAGGCTACCATTCTTGCTTCTTCCCAAACAACTAGAGGTGCTACTTGAGATTACCTCCATCCAGCACTATCTAAAATGTATTCAAGTTTGTCTAGTTTTCTACACTGGTTGCACACAAAAGAGCTGAAATGTCTTATCCCCCTACCCCCTTTTGACACCTAGGGTGCTTTCACACATGCTGAATAATTCACTTTCAATCCACTTTCAGTGCACTTTAACAACCGTTTGCAACTGGGTTTTGCCATTTCACACAGTAAAATCCAGCTGCAAAGTGCATTGAAAGTGGATTGAAAGTGCATTATTTAGCATATGTGAAAGCGCCCCCAGCCAGGTAAAGAGTTCTAGCAGACTTCAAAAAATCACACACTCTTTTATGTTATTTTGGCTGGTCCTAATAAAATGTATTCCAGGGCTTTTATTGCTGGATTTTTCTTTGGACCAACACAGACACCTACCAGCTCAAACTAAGAAGAATTCACTTACAAAAAGTATAAAAACTAAAGAACCTTTATTCTGTTTTGTTGATAATGAAGTAGGCTCTCAACACCACCATAGGATGGAGTTTTTAGATACATACATCTCCACTCTCATACTTGACCTTACAGTCCTGTTTTCCCTCTGGCCATACTGATCTCCTTCACAGAGTGGCAGAAAAACCTTTTCATGCGGGGATAGGCTTTTCTCTGACACAGACCCAACTTCTTCCTTCAAAGAGGTGATTCTCAGTTCCTATGACCATTTTAGTCGCCCCTGTTCTAACCTTACCCAGATCTATAGCATCCATTTGAAGATGGTGCGACCAGAACTCTACATATTATTCAAAAAGCAAGTACAGACATATCCTCGGATAAATTGCAGGTTTGGTTCCAGAACACCACAATAAAGCAAATATTGCAATAAAGCAAGTCACACGGATTTATTTGGTTTCCCAGGGCATATAAAAGGTATGTTTACAATAGACTGTAGTCTGTTAAGTGTAAAAAACCAATGTACATACCTTAATTTAAAAAAAACTTTATTGCTAAAAATGCGACACAGTGACACGAAGCGAGCATATGCTGTTGGAAAAATGGCACCAACAGACTTGCTTGATGCAAGGTAGCCACAAACCTTCAATTTGTAAAAAAAAAAAAAAAATGCAATAAAGTGAAGTATAATAAAACGAGGTATGCCTGTACAGATTTATCAGGTGATTCCTGCCTTATTTTCATTACTTTTCCTAATAATTCTTGATAAGGAATTCTTTTTTTACGCTAGCTGATATTTTCAGAGAGCCATGACCACAAGTCTTTTTTTTCAAGATAGTCACAATTTAAATTGTATCAAGTCAGTTTATAGCCCATCATCGTAGGTATGAATTCAGGATTTGTTTCCAGAGATCCCAGTGTGCACTGCTAAGGGTGCGCTTATGTTGGATCTCATTTCTCATCCTGCTGCCCAGTCAGCTTTCTATTCCTCTGATATTAATGATGTTATAAATTTTCACAACTGGTTGAGAAATTTCACATCTGAGTTCTGAAGAACTCTTGGGGGGATCCCATACAACCCTGGTGGACTTGTTCTCTTTCACTGGTCAATTAGTTCTAAAACTTAATTCTCCAGTGGTTCTGTTGGAGGGGGGCGTGGGGAACAGTTCCATCCAGGATATTCCACAACAACTTTTGCTGTGATGAAAATAAACTCTGTCAGCTTCCCTTTCCTCCTTGGCATTCTTTTTACACTTTCTTTGCCACCTGGTATTTGTACTAACTAGAGTATCTAGCTGGGTTGCCTCAGCATAAAGGTTACAGGAATAAGAGCAGTGATTTTCACTTGTGGCAATTAGCTTTGTAAACATCCCTGGGCAAATAGTTTTTCCCAGATCCATACTGCCTACAAATGTCCCTTCATTTCAGTTCTTTGAGAATCACAACACGCTTTACATTGGCCTCAAGAACTTCTTCCAAAACATCCCCCCTGAGGCTAATATTCCACCACTACTGTGCCATAAAGGAGCCCCATGGTGCAGAGTGGTAAGCTGCAGTACTGCAGTCCAAGCTCTGCTCATGACCTGAGTTCAATCCCAACAGAAGTTGTTTTCAGGTAGCCGGCTCAGGGTTGACTCAGCCTTCCATCCTTCTGAGGTTGGTAAAATGAGTACCCAGCTTGCTGGGGGTAAAGGAAAGATGACTGGGGAAGGCACTGGCAAACCACCCCGTAAACATATAGTCTGCCTAGGAAACGTCGGGATGTGACATCACCCCATGGGTCAGGAATGACCCGGTGCTTGCACAGGGGACCTTTACTTACGGCGCCATAACATTTAGAAACACATATCTTGTGGGTGCTGCTATCATATCAATGTGAGCCTCCAACCATTCTCTTCTTCCCACCCCACAGTTACTATTAGAAATGCGGGGACAGTGCATGGATATTCCAACGTGTTAACTATTTCTAAAAGTTACAGTGGTGTATGTGACAAGAGGATGTGTTGCAACAGAAACAGCAGCATCTCCATGGCAAATGGAGTATGTCCTCTGATCTCTGGTGGTTCAACTGTGCATCTCCATAGCGCCTGACAGGGCTGGTCATGTGAACTATGGTGTCGGCCATGCTGCCACAGTGTATGCATGGCAGCAGAATGGCCTCTATAGCAACTATTTGCCGATGATTCCAAGGCAGAAAGGCAAGCCTTCTCAGAAGGCAGAGAGGCTTATCTTTTGCACATGACATATCAAAGTAGGAGAGGGGAGAAACTGTACCTCATGGTCCAATGGAACACTGGGTATAGTAAATTTCCTTCTCTTTCCATGACCTCTCTGTAAAGCATCCTGTATTTCTGTGGCCACCTCCAAAGAAAAGAAATGGCTTGCTACAAGACTGGGTGGCTGCTCTAATAATATGGATTATTTCTGAGAGAAACCAGGGCCATGTCCTCACTGGGCGTTTGCGGCGCCAACTTCTGCAGGCTTTCCTTGCATGTTCGCACTTGCTCTGTTTGAAGGATCTCCGAAGCGTCATCAGAGCGCAATTTCTCCGCGGTAAGAGGATCCGCTTACACGGCGAAGTAAAACAATGAAGCGTCTTCCTCACCGGGAGCCTTACAGTGGGAACATGCAATCTGTGTTGAATCCACTTCCTGCTGCCAGCCCACCACCCCACTCCTCCCACCTCCCTAAGGGACGCTGGACCAATCGCCGTCCTCTTGCTTCCAGCGCCGACTGGGCATGCGTGGGAGCCCGTTGATCCCGGCTTATCACAAGCAGCGAAGAAAGGCAGCGCGGTGGGAACAGAAATTTAAAGTCGAGTTGGATTCTTGTATTCTGGACATGTTGAAATTGCGAGGTAAGTTGCTAGTGCGTTCATGGGCCAGGAGTGTTATCGGACTGTTTCCACATTACAGCTGCGTTACTAAATCTTGCCAAGTTTATGATTAGAAAACTGCTGTTGTTGTATAACTTTGTAGGTAGAGCCATTCATTTGAGACAAATCAGTAACCTTTGAGAAGACATGCTACACGTCATACAACCTTAAACCAATCTTAAAAACGCACAAGCTGTTTTTTGTTCCTCCATGTCTCTTCATGATTTAAAAACTATTCTCTAAAGCACCACTAGAGGGAACACTTACTATAAGATAATGGATAAGGAAAGGGCTATTGAGAAAAAATGTAATAAGGCCTGACCGCCTGAACATTTTTTTTTGTGTTGTTTCGTTTAAAAGGCCATATCATAATACAGGATGGGCAAATTATCAAAGGAACACTTTTTTTTTTTTAAAGGCACATCTCACATGTGAAACCATCATATTTGAACAGTGAGAGGCCAGAACTGATTGTTTCCTGCCTTTTTAATTGAGGCTGTCAGGTGAGATCTGTGCAGGAAGGAAGGGCTTCCAAATAAATCAAAGAACAATTCTGGATAGCAGAATCTTGCCCTTTTGCTCTCCTTCAGCCAGTCTAGTCCCTGATAATTTGCACACTCCTCCCACCACATGCAGGCTAAATACCTGCAAGCAGAGGAGAAAACAAGCTCCCACTGCTACCAAGCCAGGATCTTCCCAACTCCCCCCTCTCTAGTAATCAATTGCAATCTGACTGCAAATTATTGCTATAGGGTAACAATAATGCAATCTTTTAAAAAGGTGTAGATGCAGCCTCTTTGGAAGAAGAAGACGAAGACGAAGAAGAAGAGTTGGTTTTTATATGCCGACTTTCTCTACCACTTAAGGAAGAATCAAACCAGCTTACAATCACCTTCCCTTCCTCTCCCCACAACAAACACCCTGTGAGGTAGGTGAGGCTGAGAGAACTCTAACAGAGCTGTAACTTGCCCAAGGTCACCCAGCTGGCTTCATGTGTAGGAGTGGGGAAACAAATCCAGTTCACCAGATTAGCCTCCACCGCTCATATGGAGGAGAGGAGAACCAAACCCGGTTCTCCAGATCAGAGTCCACCACTGCAAACCACCGCTCATAACCACTACACCATGTGCAAAAGAATGAGGTGCGAAGAACAGAACATGGAGGTAGGAGAATGGATTGTACCAATTCAAATGGCAGGTGGATGATCAAGGAGGTTCACATGTTGAAACTATTTCCTAGGTTTAAAACTCTATATAAACAAGTGGGGCCCTCACAAGGACTTGTGTGGGGAATCTAATTTTCTCCACCCGTTTCCTCGTTCCCTGGCAGCTCCCACAGCCTCTTACCTTTTCCTGCTTCTTTCACTCCTTTCCACCCACCAGCCAACTTACCTTTATCTGCCCCTCATCTTCAGTTTCACTCCTTTCCTCCCCCTGGCAGCCTTTCCTCAAGAAATCTCTGGCCAAGTTCAGCCATGCCAGCTGAGCCGGGGCCAATTGCACAGTGGGGAAACTGCAATGATTTGTGTGGCATACTTCCTTTCCCCGTGTCCTGGTTCCCACGCTATAATTGCCCTGAGCCCGGTTTCGGCCAGGAATTGAGGGTGGGGTGGGAATTATTGTTGTTGTTGTTGTTGTTGTTGTTGCTATTGTTGTTGTTGTTGTTATTTCCCTACTCTAGCAGCCCACATTTCCCTGCTCTCTTCTCTTCTTTCTGGTCAATTTACCTTTTATCTGCAGCCTATCTTCAGCTATAGTTCACCTCATTTATATCCCACCTTTCTTTGGCACGCACAAACCAAAAAGTCCAAGAAATACTGCCAAGTTTATTTTATTGCTACTTTCAGTAAGGATATGGATTTCCAGTCTGGAATTACAGCCATTCTGATTTTATCATAAAACAGCTTTTTTTCCTTTTTTTTTTAGTTTGCCAGGAACCAAATGGAGTCTTTCGATGTCTTGCAAGTAATTCATTTTATTCAAATTTCCAAGGAGTCTCTCCTGATAGTTTTTCATTAGAACTATGAGTTATTCATTCTGTGAGATTTTAGCAGTATTTCATTTATGTATTATCTAAGCATTTATTCATTTTTATACTGCCATTTCTCCAAAGGAGCTCAGGATAGCAAAGATGGCTTCCCTCTCCTCCTCACAATAACCCTTTGAGATAAGTAGTGAAAGTAGTAAAACTTTGTAATCCCATTTCTGCATTGTTTATATTCCTTGCTTTAGGTAGCTGGTTGTTCTCATTGCTTTCTAATTTTGTAATCCCAGTCCTATTGCATTGTTCACTGGATGCTTTAGGATGCGTGACTACATTGTTTTTTATTCTGTAATCCTCCCTGACTCTCAGTGAGAAACGTGGACTATTATAAAGTAAATAAATAATCTAGCCCGAGGTCCAGTTATGGCTGACTAACAGTTTAAACCCGCATCTCCCCAAGTTTTAGCCTAACACTTTAACCACTACACCATACAGATTATTACCTGCCTATTGTATTCTGCAAAGTGCAGGTATGCAAACATGTAAGCATTTCAGTTATAT
Organism: Euleptes europaea; assembly: GCF_029931775.1. Taxonomy (NCBI): domain Eukaryota; kingdom Metazoa; phylum Chordata; class Lepidosauria; order Squamata; family Sphaerodactylidae; genus Euleptes; species Euleptes europaea. Next base: position 28,278,780 of record NC_079320.1, on the reverse strand, counting down.
TTGATAGTATACATTTTGCAATAACGCTGATGATACAAAACAATTGTTCTTATTGGGCAGTTCTCAGTAGTCACCACCAGATGTCACTGTGTCCACATAGATGACTTCTGACCACACCTAAATAGTCTGGTACTAAATTAAACCAGGTACAAACCATGTAGTAAGGAGAGATGCAATAATACAATTTTCTGTACCCTTGGAACAATTAAGGGTACAAATTAAGAGCTTATTATCTAGGAATTTGAAAATTTGAAGACAAGCCCTTGGAAATACTGGATCCTTTCTCCAACACACAAGAGGATGTACTTTCCCCTTAATCTCTAAATCACAATTTCTAAATAACTTTTGCTCTTTCAATAAAAATGCATAACAAATCCTGGGTTGCAGCTTTTAACACCACTCTGCAAGGTGATCATAGGGATTCAGACACAAGCTCCCAAATTTGCAAGGGTGGGTAGCATTTATCTTTTGTTTCTCAGGAAAAAAAATACATGTCAAGAATGTTACCATGGCTACAAGTACACAATCATTAAATTATCTATTTTATTATTCTAAAAGATAAAGCTTTTCAGACAACATTTCACCTACTACATAACATGTAGGCAGAAGTATACAATACTATTGCCAAGTAATATCCCGCTGAACAGAGCCCTGCTGGATCAGACCAGTGGTCCATCTAGTCCAGCATCCTGTTTCACACAACAGCTAAATGTTGCCCTGGAGGGCCAAGAAACAGAGCACAGAGGCAGAGCCCTTCCCCTGATGTTGTCTTCTAGCATGGGTTTCAGAGGTTTACTGCCACTGAATATGGAGGTTCCCTTTACTAACCATGGCTAGCAACTGCTAATGGACCTCTCTTTCTAATCCCAAAAGAACACACGCCTCCTGATGGCGAATAATTTCTGCTCCAATTATAATGTGTACTGACTGGGATCATCATGTTGTGACTCTCCTCTTCTTTCCACTTAATTTTCTCCTTACAGTTTTTGTTCCATGCAAAGGAGGCGGCCAAAGTCAGTCGGCTGCCTCTCTCTGACTCTGTTTATTAGTAGTCATCATGGTGGATTGGGGCCATCGTAGTCTGAGCATTGTCCTCACTTTATGATGCGGATCTGTAGAAATTGTACCGTATGTAAAACTCCAGGCAGAACACAGATTGCAAACATACACACACTCATACCCATATCTGTCTACAACAGTATTGTAGATACAGAGGGGGATAGATACTTGCACAAGACAGGAATAGGTTAAGAAATTGAAGATGCAACTGGAAGCTAACCAAAGTGATTAACAATAAAACAAATCCTATCAGACTTACAGCCGGAATTCACAGTCATTCGATCTCTATGTAAAACCTCAGGGGAAACCGTTTGTGGTTTTGGAGTAGGCTGGCATCAATATGCTGGGGACACCCAGCTCTCTATTTCTCTATCCAGATCATTTGCTGATGTGGTAGAGGTCTTGGGTCACTGCCTGACTGCTGTGGTTCAGTGGCTGAAAATGAACAAGTTGAAATGGAATCCTGACAAGACAGAGGTAATGCTGGTCGGGAAGGGTGACATCTTGAAGGGCATGGGGCTTTCCACATTTGATGGGCTCCAGCTAACGTTCACTGACTCACTTAAGAGCCTAGAGGTTATACTGAATCCAGCGTTATTGCAGAAGCCAGTTAATACAACTGCAAAAAAAGCATTCTTCCGTCTTAATTTAGCCCGGAAGATAGCACCCTACCTTGACTGAGCTGATCTGGCCATGTGGATCCATGATATGGTTACCTTGAGGCTAGACTACTGTAATGAGCTCTACATGGGTCTGCCCTTAAAGTCACCTTGGAAACACCAGTTGGTACAAAACACTGCAGCCTGGTTACTATCAGCTGCTCGGTGAAATATTCATGTCACACCCATTATGCAGTCACTCCGTCAGTTACTGATCAGCTACTGGGTTCAATTCAAGGTACTGGTTATCATCACATAGAAAGCTTTTACTGGCCTTGGGCCCACATATCTGCAGGGTCACCTCTCCTTCTATGTGCCACTAGAACAGCTTTGCTTATTGGAACCAAATATTCTGAGGGGGCCACCCTGCAAATGGCAAAGATCAGCAACTACCCGCTGGTGTGTATCACCGGTAGAGGCTTCCACCTTGCGGAACAGCCTGCCTGAGGTTTCAGGAAGACTCCCACATGACTACCATTCTGCAGAAATACTCGGGAAGGCATTTTTATAAAGGGAATAGTAAATAAATAACCAATTTTAAAAGAGCACCAGAGAGAGTACATTACTTTCTCTGCCTAAGTAACTAGACTATACTTACGTGCATGTCACATGTATGAAATTTGGGCTTGTCATTTTGCACAAGCAAAATACTACATATCTACACTGCAACCTGGCAGGACTACAGATGTGAGACACTGGGATCTCTGGCCTCTGCCATGGTCAAGGGATCCCAATGGCCACTAGGAAGGTCCACCACCTCTTCCAGGAAGAACCCCATCTCCAGAAGAAAACCAGCTTCACCTACCGTCAATAAGATCATCATCAGCCGCTGAAAGCTTGCTTCCCCCCCCCCCCCATAAACTCTGCTTCAACAGCCAGTTTCACTGGCGTGTAGATGAGAAGGGAAGGGTAATCTAGTTTCTACTACTTACTAACAGCCTTGTGTTTGCTCTGTGTTGGTGGTTGGGAAAAGTGCCGTCAAGTCGCAGCCGATTTATGGTGAACCCAAAGGGCTTTCAAAGCAAGAGATGCTTGGAGGTGGTTTGCCATTGCCTGCCACCATGTGGGCTGAGAGAGTTCTGAGAGAACTGTGACTGGCCCAAGGCCACCCAGCAAGCTTCATGTGGAGGAGTGGGAAATTGAACCCGGTTCTCTAGATTAAAGTCCGCTGCTCATAACCACTACACCATGCTGGCTCTCAAAATATTGCGCCCAACATGTTCTATGTTAATTGCCTTTGCGATCACTTCTTTGAACAGCACAGTATAATTCAGCAACATAAAAAGTGTAAAGGTTATTTGCTTATATCAGACACGTATGCAGCCATTTTTTCTCTATCAAAATAAGAGATTTTTATTAGCGTTACTTTGCCTTCCTTTGCCTTTTATCTGGTTAGAAAAGGACAAAGGGATGAAATGAATAAGGATGTGTGGGAGTATGGAAGTAGAATGTCCTCTTTGCATAGGTCTGTCTCCTACAAAAGAAAAAAGAATCACTGCAACATGAAACTTATCAAAGATGGAAGTTTAAGTGTTACCATAAGAGGGTCAGATCACAGTAGGGAAAGTAGGACAGAAGAGGGCTGAAGGTACTAAAGGAAATGAAGTCATGCTGTCACCGAGAACACACATTCAAAGAAGTAAGTCTTAAAACTATTATTTCAACCATGCTTAGCCAGCTTTCTGCTAGTAAAACCTAGCAGAAAACAGGGCCCAGCAGAGATCAGCACATTTTGTTTGTGTTAACTGACAGCTAGATCAATGAACGACCATGACAAGGCATCAACTGATTTGCCCTTTTGCATCTCTTCTTAAAAGCATTTTTTGCAAATATTAGCAGCCGAGAGCAGAAAATTACAAGGATGTATTGCAGATCCAAACAACACTTATGCCTTTGTATTCTTCATCCTGCAAACAGCACTAGTAGCTTCTATCAGTTACTACTAATAAGATATTACATTAGCTATTACTCCTAATAATCTATTTTGATCCCGCCTTCCTTATAGGGAGCTTCACACTATAGTATAGTATAGTATAGTATAGTATAGTATAGTATAGTATAGTATTTTTTCTCTATAGAAGAGGTCTGCAACAATTTTTGAGTGCAGTAAACATGCTGTTCTCAATAATTAGGATTGCCTACAGCCTGGAGGGAAAAAATGTTCTGTTCCTTTAACAGAGGCTTAGTGGGATGTTATTTAACAAGTAACACCATTTGCCTCCATGCTTTCTACATGTTAAGCCTCTATTAAAGGGACAGGACATTCTTCTCCAGGCCTGCTGGCAACCTTAATTGTCACTCAGCACATTGTCAAGGTAATACTCCTGTTAGGCATATACGGCATTCCACCCCCACGTACACATACACACGACAGCATTCTGCCAGATAGTTTATCTGTGGCTCTTAGTTATGGTCATGTAGAATCAGCCTCACAGGCAGCTGCCTGTATAACTAGTGATGCTGCATTCCTGGAAAACTATGGATCCTGCTCACAGTGCCCACTATCCCTTGTTGAACACACCTTATTCTCAGTTTGTTTGCAATTTAAAATGAGCAATATTGAATGAATTTTTTAATCAGTGCAGTTGGTAACATTCTTGAACACACACAAGCACATAAGCTGCCTTATACTGAATCAGACCCATCAAGGTCCATCAAGGTCAGTATTGTCTACTCAGACCAGCAGCGGCTCTCCAGCGTCTCAGGAAGGGGTCTTTCACAACACCTCCTTGCCTAGTCCCTTTTAACTGGAGATGCCGGGGATTGAACCTGAGACCTTCTGCATCCCAAGCAGATGCTCCACCACAGAGCCACGGCCCCTCCCCTCGTCACACAGGCAGCCCATTCTTCATACAGCTATCATTTGTACATGCTCACGAACTGCTGGGGTTGATGGGAAATGTCGTTCTCTCAGCCCCCCTGCTTAAAATTTAGGAAGCCACCTACATTTGCTTCCAATTTGCTTTGGGGCCTAATTCAAGGTACTGACCTTTAAAGCCCTATGTGGCCTGGAACCAGCATACGTCAACGACTGCTTACTATGGTCATCTTCAGGGACCCAGCTTCAGGTGCTTCTATCATCTGAGGCAAGACAAGCAGCAACCTGCAAAAGGGCTTTCTCAGTGATGGCACCAAAACTATGGAACTTCTTTCCCATGGAAATTCATCAATCATTGTCTTCCACGAGCAAGTGAAGCGTTTCCTGTTTTGCGTGGCATTCATTCACTGACCTTTCTCCCTATTCATGTGTTTTGTCTAACTGTTGCTTTTAAGTGTTTTACCGACATGTATTTAAAAGCTGCTTTTAATGTTTTCAATTGTTCTCTGCCTTGGGGGCTCTAAGTTGGGTGGGAAGGCGGCATAATTAAAAACAAAACAAAACGAAAATTACAATTTCCACCAACCCAAGCGGGAGGTCATGCTAGGAAAGATAGGTTGTTTAAAGAGAAATTTCCCATGGCATGTTCTTTCTCCCTCCCTTCAGAAATTGCCTTTTCCAGTGAAAGCAAGGAAAATGAAGAAGAGATTTACAGATCTTCACCCTTAGTACAGACAACAGTCCTTCTCTATCAGCTCCTAGTTGGTGATGACAACCAAATATTACTTCCAGTCTCATCCCTCCAGCTCCCTCCAGCTCTCAAAGTATCAGGAGACCAAAATGTATTCTCTGGAGTATCGATCTGGCTATCTTACCACACATCTAAGTGTGTGGATGTGTTCTTAGAATAACACCTCTATACCCAGTGGTTGTTCCGTGCTCTCTACATAACCTCATCTTCGATGAATTAACACACCAAGTTGCCTGATTGTATCCCAGGAGACAGTGTGCCAGGGCACTGTGCTTCAAAACACACAAGATTTCCAGTCAGAACCGCTTGGGAGTAGTAGACGTGCAGGCGTCGGATCCGGCAAAGAAAACATACTGGCAAACATAAGCCACGAGGAATGCATCTAGTACATATTTCTATTGATTTAGCCAGATGGGTTTGATTCACATCAGTGACTATTTGGGGGGATTTGGACCCGTTTGCCCTGCCTGCTGATACAAATGTGTTCACCAATTGGCTCTTACTACTAATTATCCTTGCAGTAGGTCACAGTTTCCATAGCAGCTGGGTGTTTGATCTTCTATTCAGCAGGCTACTCTCTAATGTTTCCACAATTGTAATCCGAGTTAAACAAGCAAAAGACAAATACTGTGGGGTGTAAAAAGTATCTTAAGTACATGGTGATGATCGGATTTGCTATTGTTGAAGCCGGGCATTATGAAAGCTTTGAATGGTCTCAGTTGATGCCATTTAATAGGCAGCACAATTAATAATAACATTTAGCATTTCTATGACAGCCTGGTAAGGTATGCCCCTCTCTGTATCTCCCCTGGCCATCTGAAGGAAGCTAGGTAGGTAGTTATAGGAGAGACACAGCTTTCTCTATAGCAGAGCCTTGCCAAAAAGTTTCACCGTTTTTCCCACCGGCCTGGTGCTTGGCTAAATGTCCTTTCCCCCCTAAAGCAGACAAAAATTTGTAAATAACCATATTTGTCCATGTAAAATCCAAAACAAGAAATAGAATCCTTGTAATTCCTTTTATTGGTTCAACCAAAATGATTCAAAACATTGCACAATGTTTTGTGTCATTTTGTTTGGCATTTTAAAAAAGTATTAATTGATTTTGTTTCTTCCCCCGCCCTTTAACAATGGTTAGTGCCTTTTTTCCTAGTTCAATAGGTCTTAGGACAGAGTTCATGTTCATGTTCGCTCTCTTGTATTTTTCTCATTAGTTTAGTATTGTTTTCTTATATGTTCTCATTTGAATTGCTCTGAGGGTTTCCCTTTAAGAGGAAAAGTGGCATAGAAATATCTTTTTTTAAATGGGCAAGCAAGATTTTACTCCCCCCCCCCCGGGAACGAGATTCAGATGTAGTGCCTCCTTCAATCCACTCACTTGAACTGCAATATGCTTGGAAACAGAAACTTTATGATATACCATATTTTTCGCTCCATAAGACACACTTTTTTCCTCCTCAAAAGTGAGGGGAAATGTCCGTGCGTCTTATGGAGCGAATGCCGGCTGGGCGCGTGCGCGTCGGGACGGCGCGAGCCGGCGTTCCCCGCCACGACGGCCAGCTGGGAGGCAGGCGGTGCCACACAGAGCCGGCTGGGCGCATGCGCCGGCTCGCTCTGTGTGGCCCCGCCCGTCTCCCAGCTGGCTGTCGGGGACGGGAACGCCGGCTCGCGCTGTCCCGACGCACACGCACCCAGCCGGCATTCGCTCCATAAGACAAGTTTTAGAGGAGGAAAACAAGATTTTTTCTTGTTTTCCTCCTCTAAAAACTAGGTGCGTCTTATGGAAAGGTGCGTCCTATGGAGCGAAAAATACGGTAGATATTTTCACCCCAATGAGACCCAAAGCAACTTGCAACATTGTTAGGGTTGCCATGTCCCTCTACGCTACTGGCAGAAGGTTTATGGGGTAGAGACTGAGGAGGGCAGGGTTTGGGGAGGGGAGGGACTTCAATGCCATGGAGTCCAATTGCTAAAGCGGCCGTTTTCTCCAGGCGAACTGATCTCTATCGACTGGAGATCAGTTGTAATAGCAGGAGATCTCCAGCTAGTACCTGGAGGTTGGCAACCCTAAACATTATCTTCCCCTCCTCCATTTTATCCTTACAACCCTGTGATGTTGGTTAGGCTGAGTTTGACTGGCCAAGGGTCACCCAGGGAGCTTCCATGGCAGAGTGGGATTTTGAACATGGTTGTCCCAAATCCTAGCCCACCACTGTAATCACCACACCATGCTGGCTCTCAGGGCAGCAATAAGCTTGGAAGTAGGAACTTTCCAGCTCATGGCTCACATTCTTAGTCACAACCCTGCCCCAGCCCCGTGGCCAAAGGCTGACAGGATGATTGCTAGGTTCTAGTGTTCATCCTTCCTCTAATTTGTATTCTTAGGGAACTGATTTGCACTTTCGTGATTTATTGCCTTCAACAATAAAGGCTAGAAACTAACTGCCATTGGCTTTTTACTTCAGTGATTTCTAAAACCTAAAGGGATGATTCGTTTGGGTCATGATAATCTCATGATCATCACAGTTTATGACTACGAATGCATGAATATGCCCTCTTTTCACGCCTTTACTCTGCACTTCTTCCAAGGATTTCAGATTGGAATGTGCAGTTTTCCCTGCCTCCATTTTATCCTCACACCAACTCTGTGAGGAGGCTTAAGCTGAGAGAGTGTACTGACTGGCCCAAAGCCATCCTGTAACCTTCATGAGAGGGAAGGGGTTTGAACCTATGTCACTCTAGTCCTGGAATTAACTGGTTGTAGTGACCATATCATCCCAGTCTTGTTCTCTCTATACTGGCTCCCAATTTCCTTCTGGCCCCAATCCTAGGTGCTGGTATGTACCTTTAAAGCCTTATACTGCTTGAGGCCAGCATACTTTAAAAATGGCTTTCTCCCATATGAACCTATCTGTCTATTCTAGTCATATTTAGAGGCTCAGATTTGGGTGCCCTCCGCCATCTAAGGCTAGACAGGAGGCAACCCAAGAAAGGGCCTTCTTGGTCATGATGCCAAAACTTTGGAACCCCCACCCATTTCCCTCAATTCTTCACCTCTCTCAATTTTTGTCATCCACCAGTGGACGAAGACTTTTTTGTGTTGTTTTGTTTGGCATTCCTCATTACTCTTCTTAGCCCTTGTCCCAGTTTTGGCATCATGTGGCAATGAATTCACAACAGAGAATGGTCATCATGTGGATGCAGCCAGAAAAATCAGGACTAGAAAAATCTTTAAATATACAAACTAATCTTCGTAGGAGGGTGTCTGCTGTCATTGCTAGCTGGCTATTCTACCATTTGGATAGTATAAAAAGAAAGTAAAGGTGGGCTACCACGGAATGGTTTGAGAAATGTGTACATTAAATATTTATTTTAATTAAAAATTAAATGCCTGCCTCTTCAGGCTAAATGAACATTCCCTTTCCCCCTAAGCAACAACTGGAATACATCATTTATGGTCCATTTGATGTTTTGGGGAATCTTAAATCATTTCAATACTCCACATGAAAAACAACAACGAAGTCCAGAAATACAAAAACAACAATGAAAAGTACTGGTTAAGCTGAAAATGTTGAGGCGGTTGACTTTTTGTTCATTATTATCATTCTCTAACAGGGTCCATCTACACAGCACTTTCATTAACATTATGTGTCATGGGCTACTTGCAAAATTCTCACTCTTTCCACATGGAAGTACTTTTAATGTAGCAGAATCATGAAAGAGCCATGAAAGCAAAAACAGTGCAACCGATACAACCTCTGATGTGGTCAAAGCACATCATTTCAGACTTCAAAGACATACAAGCGCCCAAGAAGCTATTTAAGAAACAGCCTCTTGATAAAACAGTCCACTAGTTCATCTATGAAACTTTTACTAAGGCTGCAATGCTAAAAGAAGCATGCACACAATGGGGAAGGGGCCTATAGTCTGTTAAGCAACCACTCACACTGACAGCAAACTTGTTCTGCTCAATTTAATGCAAACTGACACTTGGACAGTTACAACCAAAATGGTAGCTTATAGATGTCAAGCACTGAGCAACTCACACTGGACTACCGTAAGCCTGGATTCTAAAGACAGGTTTGGCCAATATCGATTCCAACACCCTTTGAACCCTTTCAGTCCACTAGATTAAGGCCACTCCTTAAAGCAACGTGACTGCTCATATTGCTTTATCCCTCTATTCTGAGTCAGCCAAAAACCAGAACAACAGAACTATATTCACTTTCCTTAAGATTTACAGCCCGTTCCTGAGCTCTTGGCCGAAAAGACCTCAGGAGGAGCACAAGTGCCCATGCTGGCATCCAGGCTGCTTGCGCCGGCGCCTGAGCCACTTGCACTACCACAAGAGGCAGGGATGCCGGCGTTGGGGGGCTCACGCCGGCCTCTCTGTGCTGCCATGGCAGCGCAACCCAGGGATACCAGCTTGGCCTCCCGCCGGCATCCTACCGGCGCAAAGCCCCAAGCCAGCATCCCAGGAGTGTTCGCGGGGCATTCCCAGAGGTGGGGCTGCCAGCAGGCAGCTTCTTGACCCCTTTTGGGCCGGGAGCGCCCCCCTTGAAAACAGCACTGCTGCGCCAGGTTTTTGCTGGTGCAGCCTCGCTGTTTTCAATGGCGCTTCCACTCAGTCATCTACGTATTCCGCCTACCTCTCTATTCTTTCCATCCTCACTCCTGCATTTAATGGCAATTTAGCACTTTTTCTTTGCCATGCTTGTTTGTATGGTATTTTTCCATGTTGCCATGAGACATTTGAAAATCTGATCACGGACGAGTTCTTGTCTGCAGCTTGTTCTTTTGTATTTAAAGCATTCTGTTCTTGTTCTTATTTGTTTTGTGCATAGACAAACCGAAGCCTCTTGAACAGCATTATTGTCCCTAGGTTTACATACAAAGTAACAACCCACAATATTTAAAAGTAGATATGCAGGACACTATCCATTGTCGCCCAGATGCAGAATGCAATTAATTTACACATGTGCATATACACAAATGGAGATGCAAACCTGGTTCGTCGTAATGTATATGTTGAGAAACCTGGTTCGTTGTAATGTATATGTTGAGAAAGGTGCTTTGAATATTACTACACATTGCAAAAATATGATCAGCTGAAGACTGCAAAGCCACAGAATGCTGATGTAATACTCTGTCATGTGAAAAGCCCTCTACCAGGCCCTGTACAGTGTGCCTAAAAGGCAAGAGGCATATTGAACTACCAGCAATGGGACTTGGTTGTCTCATTCTCTGCACCCCTATATTAACTTCCCTATATTAGTAGAAATATCATACATCCAGAAGTTAGTTTGTGGTCAGCCTCCAACTTTGTCCCCATTTAGAAACTTAGGCTAATTGCAGCAATGCAAAGTTACTTCATAAATTATACTACCGAGTAAATCAGACATCAAGGGTTTGACCCTAAGAAATTCAGTAACAAAACATTTTGTAAACACCATGACAAATACCAATGTATGCATGTTTTTAGAGCTTTTATATCTGCCACCACTCATTTTTCCCTCCTAAATTCTAAACATTCTATAAATAATAAAATAGATATCTACATTTTCATGCAGGCCAAGGTTCATGTAGGAAAACACAGATGCCTTAAACTGCAGGCACTGTGTGTCCTGATTAACTAATATGTAAAGTAACCACGTAATGAAACTGCATTTCTCCAAAGCGTACTACACAAACCCTAATAGTCAGCTATAAAAGGAACCATATTTGTCTTTAAGTCCCAAATAGCTGATTGCAGTTCACAATACTGCTCAGCATTTAAGAACTGACAGCAAACAGCACTGAGCGGCAGTTATCTTCTCAATGCTAGCACTGTATTAATGGCCTGACATCCTAATCTTTGATTCCATGGTACACCTTTGCATCCCTGATTGCACACACATTTCCAAGGTGGCATGATAAATTGCTCTGTGTACGTCTGTACAAAATACATATTATACAAATGTGTTTTCAGCCTACTGAAATACTAGCAATGGCAGCTCAAAAGCAGTTCCCTCTGTGAACCAGTAATGTTTGGATGTACACCAGCATCAAATTCAGAACTATTTTTAAATGATTCATCCATATGACACATTTTGTATCCTTTCAGTGTAGTCGCCTAAGGGCAGACTGGTCATTTAACTTAGCAGATAAATTTCCCAGTAGGCCACTGATTTTAGAGAGCCATTGGTGGCCCAGCTCCAGCAATACTGCCAGTGCCTCAGGGGCTCAGACCTTTCATTGGTAATCGGCATCAGTTCTCCAGTTGTCTCCTCTGGCACCGTTGCCATTTTGTGGGATGATGCAAAGGGAGAGGCAACGCCTATTGTTGGCGCCACAGAGTTCTGTGTCCCCCGAATTGCTGGATAACAGGGCTTCTCAGCTGGGCTTGTTCCAGGGCCACTTTCATTTCCCAGTCGTTTCATCCCACTCCTTGTCCAGGCTCACTGTCGAGGCTGGATCATGCTCTCAATCAAAGTGCAAACAGTACTAAGATTGACAGAGCAATGACTGGACTCTAGATATCGCAGCTTCATGAGTTCAGCATGGTTGCCCAAGCAATTATTTTGCAAAGCAAGGAGGGAGGCATTGTGTTTGATTCTACCCCCTGCAGCAGCCATTTTGGGTGTGTCTGGAGCTGCCACTTTGGAGCGGTGCTCATCATCCTCTCCCAAATTCCAAAGGTGCCGTTGGGCCTTAAAGGGTTGGGGGGGGGGCTACCCTAGGGTTTCTATATACCACATTGACTCTTTTCCCATTTTTTTTTAAATTTCCCAAGTGCAAAACACTGACAGTGCATTCCTAAAGAGAGTTACTCCAGTCTAAACCCATTCATTTCAATGGACTTGGACTGGAGTAACTCTCCTTAGGAATGCGCTGTAAGATAGAATCATAAAGTTGGAAGGGACCACCAGGGTCATCTAGTCCAACCCCCAGTAGGCATGGGGGGGCATTCAGTCCAAAACTGTTACCAACCCCTCTTCAACTGGTATTCCATTTTTGAAAATTTTTAAAAACTTACACTTTGAGGGTCACTGGGCGGGGGGGACCAGTAGAAAACACCTTTATTGGTTTTCCTGCCACTGTGTTTCGGTCCATATAAATCAATGTGTGGATTTTCGGATATCTGCACAAATGTTGTACAAAGCAATGCAACTCAGGCATGTGGTTGAACTGATTTAAAAATCTTGATGCGTTTGAACCTAATTAAGCCCACTAATTAAGCTACAGTATTATTTTGGGTACAGTTATTCTGGCCATATTCTCTCAACCAACAAACTGGCAGGGCTTTCGAGAGTCACAAAGATTCCAGGAAAAAGGCTTTCTAGGACTCCATATTCTCACTTTAACCCTTTGCTTAACTGAAAAACAGAACAGGAGCTGCCAACCTTTTATTTAATTAGGACTGCTCCTGAGTAATGCTACTAAAACACACACATATATATACTTCCTTGTTAAAATATTAAATTTGCTTCCCCCGTCCCTTCACAGAGAGAGACCTGTGTCTTTCTCCAAATTCCTGAAGAATGACAAACCATAATGGCTTTGTGGGAAAATAAAGTGGTGGTGAGAGGATCGAATGGAAAAAAAACAAAACGTCAGCATTGTCTCTGTCTATTTCGCCTCAGCGGTCTAAAAGGCTCCTACAACTGTTTGCTGGTTTTACTAGCAATTCACCTCAGCAAGGAAAGATCTGCTGTTATGAGCAGGGGATACTGCTTTTGCTTAACTAGGGGAGAAATACAGATCTTCCCTACTGTGTTCTGATCTTCCTGTTGAAGCAGAAAGCGTATGGGTATGTAGGAGAAGCCCTGTGGTGCAGAGCGGTAAGCTGCAGTACTGCAGTCCAAGCTCTGCTCACAACCTGAGTTCGATCCCGACGGAAGTCGGTTTCAGGTAGCCGGCTCAGGGTTGACTCAGCCTTCCATCCTTCTGAAGTTGGTAAAATGAGTACCCAGCTTGCTGGGGGTAAAGGGAAGATGACTGGGGAAGGCACTGGCAAACCACCCCGTAAACAAAGTCTGCCTTGGAAACGTCGGGATGTGACGTCACCCCATGGGTCAGGAATGACCCGGTGCTTGCACAGGGGACCTTTACCTTTATGTAGGAGATTAGGTAAAGATAGTCCCCTGTGCAAGCACCGGGTCATTCCTGACCCATGGGGGGACATCACTTCCCGACATTTACTAGGCAGGCTGTGTTTATGGGGTGGTTTGCCATTGCCTTCCCCAGTCATCTACAAATTCCAGTGTAGCCTCCTCCTCTTCCTCCTTTTATAAGAATGGCTATCTCTTTAGAGGCAGGAAGAAACAATGCAGACTTGGCCGACACCACAGTGATTGTTTTGCCTGAGACTCAAACGCTGCATTTTGCAGGCAAGTGAAATAAAACAACATCAACAGCAAGGAGGATCGAACACTACTGTCAGAGTAGTCACTGGAATACGTATCTGATAACAAACTCCGCAGCAGTCCTTTATCTGCAGGTGTGAAGGCGCCGAGGAACAAAAACCCTCATGCTGTTATACACTTCAGGAATGTCAGCATTATTGGTATAATCAGTAGCACGATTTAATGCCTGTTTCATTAGAAACAGCCTCAATGCAGTCTTGTCAAGAGTCGGAACAGACGCCTTAATCATACAAATGGCATGGTATAGTTCTACTAATGCTATGCTGCTACTCCTTTTTCACGCTATTAAAAAACAGCATGGAAAGAATACAGAGGCTAACATTTATTATTCCAGGATTATGATGAAATCTTCCACCCTGCACATAGCTAATTATGTAGGTCACATGTTTAGAAAATGGAGTACCCTCAGTACCTTTAGCACATTGCAGGAACCATTCATCCTATACATATGTGGGGGGAGGCTTGTGTTGACATGGAGAAGGGAAATTCTGTCACAGAGAAGAACAAAAGGTAAATGGGACGCCGTTGTCAGCTGGCTAAGCCACTGCTCATTAATCTGAGAAGGCTGGCTGTCAAAGTCCAGACGGCCATCGCCTGCTGTTCTGCGCACCCTCAGGAAGCGCTGTGCGTGCAGTACAGAAACGTGATTGATAGCTGGGTTGAAAACCCCTTCATGGAACTGAGCAAAATGCTCCTATGGTCTCCCATCCAGTGAAGACTCAGAATATTGGCTCATCTCCAAAAACAGGGAGATACACTGACCATGGGGGATTTCTCTTTCAAAACACACAGAAATAATGATTGGCTGGTCTTACTTGTATAACTCTAAAGGCACTGACTGACTGTATTCCCTTGACTATGTATCAAGTCCAGTTACACAGTCAAAGGGATGAAAGGTTTCTAGTGACTTGTTCTCAATGTTAGTTTCCTGTGCACCTAGTTTCCTGTGGAAGGGCCGTTAACGCCTTGATTCAGCTTGCATTTAACAGTAGCCGCATTTGATATTTTTAGTTTGCTTTGACTGTTCTCCAGTGGCAAAGCAGCCCAAGTATCTTTCGATTTGACAAAAAATAAATAAGCTACAAGAAAATTGAAATAATCACATCCCTGTTTTGCAATGGTAATGCACAGCACCTGTCTGTATCTGCTCACTGGATGCTGGGGGGAGGCTGTATTGCCCCTGGCAAGGCAATCTCCTGGGTCCCCTTCATGTTCTATTTCCATAGAGACTGTCCTTACCTCTCTTTGTCTCAGCTCTTCCTCAATGTAATGTTTCAAGCTGCCTCATTTGTAAACAATTTCAGATGTGACCTTTTATTTTGTCATATTTGTCAACAGGGTGTCTGTTGTGGGGAGGGGAAGGGAAGGTGATTGTAAGCCGGTTTGATTCTTCCTGAAGTGGTAGAGAAAGTTGACATACGAAAACCAACTCTTATTATCCTTATTCTTAGCCTTGTCCTGAATTTACAAGCACACTTACAGTGCAATCCTATGCAATCCTATCCATTCACTGAAATGAATTAGCCTAGCCTGGAGTAATTCAGGATTGTGCTGTTAGGCATATGGGGTAGGGGCCTTTCTACCCAGAAAAACTGTCAATAATTTCATACTGGTCCTAATGAGAATACTGGATTTTGATGGGTGACATTCTTAGAATATTGCTCAGCCAATTCTTCTACCACATGTCCCTGCTTTTTGTCCACAGTCTCCTGCCCTCCCTGGCAGGTGTAGATCTCAAACCAGGCCTAGGGATGAGTTAAGGGTAGGCTTGCCAGGCCTCTGCCTGGGGCAGGGATGCCTCATCTTGGGATTCCTCTCCCCATTGCCCATCAGCTGGACAGTGGGGGGACTTACTAGCAGCAAAGGGAGGCCTTGGCTGGTGTTGCTGGGAATGCACCAGTGTCACTTCCAGCTTGCACTGGAAGTGATGCCATCACATTGCCACTGCTACAGGATGCTCTGGTATTTGAGCAAAATCTCTATGGCAAAAATGACTTCTACCATAGAGTCTTTGTCCAAATACCAGAGCGTCCCCATGTCACTGGTAACATGATAATGTCATTTCTGGTTAGGGTTGCCTGGTCCCCCTTCGCCACTGGCAGGAGGTTTTTGGGGCGGAGCTTGAGGAGGGCGGGGTTTGGTGAGAGGAGGGACTTAAATGCGATCGAGTCCAATTGTCAAAGCGACCATTTTCTCCAGGTGAACTGATCTCTATCGGCTGGAAATCAGTTGTAATAGCAGGAGATCTCCAGCTAGTACATGGAGGTTGGCAACCCTATTTCTGGTGCATGCCCAAAGTGACATCGCCACATCACCAGCAACTCCGGCCTTAGCCTCTCTTTGCTACCAATAAGTCCCCTCCACCCCTCATCAGTTACCAGGGGGTACCTGGCAACCCTTGTTAAGACAGGGCAGTGATGGTGGTAATGCCACAAACAGGATTTAAAGCCAGTGTCTCAGATTCCATGACGTTGCTCTCCTTGCATTTCTCTCTGGCTCTTGCTCCCTCTGCCACTAGCATTTCTGGATGTGTAAAGGCTCCTTGAAAAAAATATTGATCCTGTACATGCAGAAGTGTTACAGAAGGGAGGCAAGTAAGGTTGCCAGGTCCCTCTTCACCACCAGCAGGAGGTTTTTGGGGTGGAGCCTGAGAAGGGCGGGGTTTGGAGAGGGAAGGGACTTAAATGCCATAGAGTCCAATTGCCAAAGCAGCCATTTTCTCCAGGGGAACTGATCTCTATCAACTGGAGATCAGTTGTAATAGCAGGAGATCTCCAGCTACTACCTGGAGGATGGCAACCCTAGAGGCAAGTGCTGTAGAGGCCAGAGAGGTGTGAGAAGAATGAAGTCGCAGGATCCAAGCCATGAGGTTGAGGCAAAAGACGTACTTAGAAGAAGTAAAATAAACCGCCTTGGAATGCTGTCATGCATATTTCCTCACAGCTGTTGGCCTTCTGGATTCTAGGGAGTTGCTAAAATATAATGCCTTCAAATCACTTTCACTTCTGACCCACCAACAATTTGCCATTAAAATAAAACTCTATGTTCAATAAAATATAGGCACTGGAGAGGAAAACTAGATGCATCTCTTAACAGTGGTGCTGTACTGTTCCTTGTCTGCTGTTTGAAAATTAGACTATACTGATGAACGATCCTGTTTCAAAAGCTTTGAGCAGTTGATGCTTTGTGTAATGTCCTTGAATCAACAGATCCAGGTTTTCACACTGCAGTCAAAATCTGATGAGCATCAGAACCTCTGGGTTGAAGGTTGAGGGCAGTAAACATTTCAAGCTAATTGCAGCATGATATGGATTCAAATTATATCCATAAAGGTTTAATATGCCTTTTTAACAAAAGGCGCCTAGGTCTTTTATTCTTTATTTTGTAACGGTCTAGGTCAAGGATCCCCAACATGATCCTTGTGGGCACCTTTCCTGGCGCATGCCAAGTGTTTTGAGAAAGTGGGCACTGCAGCGCCAGGTGGGGCTTTTGCCCAGCAGGGCTTCTGATTGGCCACTGGAAGGCTAATTGGCTTGTGTAGATTTTTTTTTAATGTTGCTTTGGCAGCAGCTGCCACCATTGCTAAAGATCTTCACCATGTGATTGTAGGTAAGCTGTGTACATGCAAGAATTTTTTTTAAAACAATATGCTCATTTTAAAAGGCATCCTGCTAAACACAGCTTCTTCCTGAAATGTTGAAGAGTTACTATTAGGAATTACGCAGGGCCTCATTCCCTGACATTTGTGGTTGGCTATGCCTCCTGTGGCAACCATTTGTGGTTGGTTCTGCCTCCTGCGGCAGCCGTTCTGTGGTTGAGCCTCTACCACCCTGGGTCAGAATTCCAAAGATGCCCACAAGCTCAGAAGGTCTGGGTCACTGAAGACGTCAAATACCAATCAAAATCTACAGAATTAGAGATCTTCATGCAGTAAAAAGAATGCAAATGTAATAAATGACGAAAGTCAGTTCTTATTTAGACAGTCTGGACAAGAGCAGCCAGTAACACTCAAAACAAGGATCGGAACTTAACAGTCAATATTCAACATCAGTTCTCTGAGATACTGACATCCTTAAGCTGAATATATTTGCTTGGTTCCATTAATTTCATTGGAATATACTTCCAACAATTCATAGAGTACAGATTCAGATGAATTAGCTGACTGGAGGCGCGCTTCCCCACACTTACACAATCAGTTAGAGGAGATATGGGGCCGGATGCAGCAAGCAGAGCCCTGCCAGAGCCCACAGCCAGGCCCAATGGATCCCAGGGGCATGGCTACAGCAAAGGAGGCATTAGGGTTGCCCGGTCCCTCTTCGCCACCAGTGGGAGGTTTTTGGGATGGAGCCTGAGGAGGGCGGGGTTTGGAGAGGGGAAGGACTTCAATGCCATTGAGTCCAATAGCCAAAGCGGCCATTTTCTCCAGGTGAACTGATCTGTATCGGCTGAAGATCAGTTGCAACAGCAGGAGATCTCCTGCCACCACCTGCAGGTTGGCAACCCTAGGACGCATGGTAGGGCTTGGCCCCATATGGGATAAGCCCAGAAAAGGAGACCAGATTCAGAGCACCTGGTAGGGTGGAATATGGGAGAGGCAGTTCCAGCTTCACCAAGCCTGAGCGTGCTGAAGGCAAATTCCTTTAGAGGAGGCTGCAGAGGGGGTGCAGGATGAAAGGCTCAACCACTCCCTGGTCTGCAAAGGGGGAGGACGTGAACAGGGAGAAAGAGAGGGAACTGGGTAGAAGCAATCCCTCCTTCTCTATGTCCATCTGAGGACTGCCTAAGACCCTACCAGGGAAGAAGGGAGCCCTGGAGGGTGCCACAGCTCTGGCCTCTGCCTCTGCACCGCAGGAATCAGACATTAGCCTTATATGATACCACAGTCCTGCCCCAAATACTGCATCAAATGCTCATACAAAGGAAATTCACAGCAGTCATCTGTGCCACTCTCCCAAAAGCTCAACCTGTGGGTTGGTGTATGCTTATAAAAAGCACAGGGTGTACACTGGGCCTAAAACAAGAAGGGGCAGTTGCAGACATTCCCCCACACTTCTGCAAGTTTTGCTCCTCCACTCGCTCAGCAGTGTCGAGGAGATTTCTACTGATTCCCTTTCCTGTTGCTGACCTCTATATATAATATTGTGCTGTTCCCTGAAATCCCCAAATCTTCAGGAATTAAGGGGTGTGTGTCAAGGGCAATACCGGGATGGCAAAGGCAGCAAAGATCCCTTCTGTAAACTTGCTATATTTATAGAAGGAGTGGATTCAACCCTATGTTGCATGTAAGATTTAGGAAAACTTTATACCCTTATAACCTAACCAAATTCTGTTCAATTCTAGGAAGAACACACCTTTCTAATTGTATTGTTAGGGCTTTATTGGTCTTGGATTGTATTAAATCAATTTGGTTTGGTATTGTTAGGGCCACTTCACACATTTTAGGAATGTTTATACTTAGATACGTATACCACGGGTACTTGTGATGATCCCTATAACATGTTAGAGCTGTATTATTTTTTAATTAGCGTTATTTTTGGGGGTTGCTAACTCCAGGTTGGGAAATTCCTAGAGATTTCATGGTGGATCCTGGGCAGGACAGGATATAATGTCATAGACTCCATCCACCAAAGCAGCCATTTTCTCTGTTGTCTGGAGATCATCTGTAATTCCAGAAGATCTCCAGGCCCCACCTGGAGGTTGGCAAAGTTGTTATTTGCTCCTTTGCAGGGCTGCACATGCAGTATTCCAACAGGGCAAATAAAAACCCCAGAGCCATTTCATGTCAGGAAAATGGCATGGGAGGAGGCTGGAGCCCTTTCTCCCCACCACCATGCTGCCATCCCAATTATCCCAGCGTGGTGTAGTGGTTAAGAGTAGTGGTTTGGAGCGGTGGACTCTGATCTGGAGAACCAGGTTTGATTCCCCACTCCTCCACATGAGCGGCGGAGGCTAATCTGGTGAGCTGGATTTGTTTCCCCGCTCCTACCCATGAAGCCAGCTGGGTGACCTTGGGCAAGTCACAGCTCTGTTAGAGCTCTCTCAGCTCACAGGGTGTCTGTTGTGGGGAGGGGAAGGGAAGGTGATTGTAAGCCAGTTTGAGTCTCCCTTAAGTGGTAGAGAAAGTCGGCATATAAAAACCAACTCTTCATCTTCATAACTGGCACCTGCAGCACTTGGGAAACCAAGTTCCTCACATCTGCCATGCAGCTGCTGAGAAGGCAAGTTGGTTTGGGGTTTTTTCAACCTGACTTGTGGAGAAAGGTTTCGTGCATTCTGGGCCTCCATCAGCCTTGGGAAGACATCTCTTTTGAAGTGTCTTTGCAATTCCACCCCAGAACCATTTGACATGTGATGGTCAATTAGAGTTATTTTATCACGAGAAAACATTATTTGACAAGTAACCCCAACTTTACGATGATCTTTGTGTGTACATTGCCAGCTGCAGAAGCAACAGCGAGACTTTAAATGCTATGCTGTGAAGGGACTATTTCTCAGGAACACTGAAATGGAGAAAAATCTCTACCGGATGCATGACAGTGACACAAAGTGAAATACTAAAGAAACTTTATATGGTGGCTTCAGCAGCTGAAAGCGAAGGAATGTATTCGTCTAAAGAAATCAATTAGAAGAATCAACCCTTGCCAAAAGAACCAGACTTAATGGTATTTGGCATTAATTATGCATCCTTTTCACCTTCAGAACACGAGATGCAATACCTCTGCCCTTAACAGTTAGATGGTTAATTGTGGCACAAAGTTTGTTCAGGAGAACATTTGAGGGAAGCAGTTAATTCCTAATCACTTCTCGATGACTGACAGAACTCTCCTCTAAGAATTACCTCAATTTCTTACAGTACTGCGCTAAACAGTGTAATGCTGCACACTTAAGACATCTCTTACTAACTGTTACTTTTATTAATACTCATTGCACAAAATAGTTGACCAAGAGCAGGGGCCACATTTCCATGGCAATCATTGCACAGAATCTGGTCTTGCCTGTGCTGGAAATTCACCTTGGCTGAGGACAGCAAACCTTTGGTTGCGTCTATAAACTCAGAATGTAAATTCCACTGCAGTGCGTGATTTCAGTTCCAATAATAAATAACAGAACATTATATGAAATCATGCAGACAAACATATATGGACAAAGGTTTATCTTGCAAGCATCACCATTATGTTCCATTTGCAAAGAGTCACATACTCTTTGTTTTTGTATGCCAACTTTCTCTACCACTTAAGGGAGCCTCAAACCGGCTTACAATCACTTTCCCTTCCCCTCCCCACAACAGACACCCTATGAGGTAGGTGGGGCTGAGGGAGCTCTAACAGAGCTGTAACTTGCCCAACGTCACCCAGCTGGCTTCGTGTGTAGGAGTAGGGAAACAAATCCAGTTCACCAGATTAGCCTCCGCCGCTCATGTGGAGGAGAGGGGAATCAAACCAGGTTCTCCAGGTTAGAGTCCACCACTCCAAACCACCGCTCTTAACCACTACACCACACTGATATTAGACTGATATTGTTCCTTAGTTTTGCTACAACAAATAGGCCTGGAGTCTAACATTATAACAACAACAACAACAACAACAACAACAACAAAGTGCCGTCAAGTTGCAACCAACTCTCAGCAGCGTCTCTTGGGGTTTTCAAGGCAAGTGATGAGCAGAGGTGGTTTGCCATTGCCTTCCTCTGCAGAGAAACCCAGGTCTTCCTTGGTGGTCTCCCATCCAAGTAACCGTGGCTGACCCTGCTTCGCTTCTGAGCTCAGGCAAGTCTGGGCTATTCAGCGGACAGAATGATTTGCCTTGGGAAGTGGTATGAGGAAAGGATTCACTCCTCGCCCTTTGTTCCAGCACTAACACCCTGATCCACTGGGTCCACCACCAAGGCTGCTCTTGGGATTTTTCTTTAAAGAAAGGTCCAAAAGTCACCATTCAAAAATATTAATAATCTCCTTGATGAACCCATCTTATATCTAAAATATAACTCCAGATGCTGACTGGAATGGCAGCATTTTTAGAAATAAACCATGAACCACAGTGTGGAAGTGAATTCCATGCCACTCCTACATATAACCAGGGGTATAAGACACACCACACATGCACGCTCATCAGGAATATACATGAACGACTGGCTATACTGCCTGTTCACCATTATGCTGTCTTATCAGGTGTCCTGTTTTAATATTACTTGCTGTTTCCCTCTCTCAGACAAAATGGAGGAGGGAAAAACTCAGTTAAGAAAGGTTCAGCCTGGTTTTGCAACTCACTATTTCTGCCTGCTGGTAATGCAAATATGTCCGTTTTTTTTTTTTACCCAGGTAAAAGTTTAGTGCCCTAACATGGAACCAGTTTGTTTTATGGCTAGACAATGGAGGCACCAGCAAGAAGCAGGTCTGCCAAACCACTGAGACTGCCCTGGCGAACAATGTGATGCTCACCAATTAGCAATTTGTAAAGAAGGAACCTGTCCAACTGTGGAAGGAGCCAGCAAACTGACAATAATGCGATCTATTGACCTTCTTCACATGGAAAAGTCTCTCTCTTCCCCAGTGCCAGAACTGCACTCAGATTTCCTCTAATAGTTCCAAGCGCAATCCAACCCTATACTGAAGGAGTGGACATTACATTTCCCATAGAGGATCCTGATGCTCTTGCATTCACGATGCTGAATGGGAGTTTTGTCTTCTCTAAGTGCAGCGTTATGCCTTAGATGAAGCAGTGACATTTAGAGTAGGAACAGAATGTGTTTCTTCTCGTTGCTTGTATTCTCGCTTGGTTTGGGGAGGCGGCAGTCACCACAGTATCGTCAACCGGGGTAAACAGTTTAAAACCTAATGGAAATGCCAGCTCAGACAGCATCTTTTTTTCCTAGTGTTTCAAACTTAATTAGAATGAATTGCAACTGCACTTATGACCATTCCAATCCTTCATAAATCTCATTTTAGAACATGACAGTCCATGCGCTGTTGTCCTAATAGCGACGTGACTTCTGTGGTTTTCACACCCCACTTCCAAATACCTCTGTCGTTATTTAAACATCAGGGTTTAGGCTTCCAAATTAGCTTTATAACATGCACACAAATATACAAGCATGCAGATTTTTTTTAAAAAAACCTAAAATTACCACATATAGATGGTCCAGGAGGATGGTTGTCAAACTTGTCATACATTGTGACTGCAGACATTACTATAAGGGTGGTATTTGCAACAAACATAATAACAAATCCCAATTGTGTGTAAACCCTACTTTGTTTGCTTCTTGGGTTCTTCCCACCTCCCCGTGAGATGGACAGGATATCCTTTCTGAACTGCCAAATCAGGCCAAGTGGCTACAAGAAAGAGTACTATTGAACAAACAGCGTTGTGTTTTTTTCAGCTCATACCTCACAACAAACCATAATTTGTTCAGATTGTGGTTTGTAAAGCAGCTGCAAGCTCCTTGATTGATCTATATTCAGATGTCACAACTAACGGGGGGGGGGAATCAAACCACTGTTCATAAATCACAGCTTATCATAATGTCTGAACGCAACAAGTGATTCTAAAAGACAAAACAAAATGCGTATAATACACAATCCCCTCTAGCATAAAGTCTCAGAAGAACCTAATTCACCCAACCAGCATTCAATCTGCATGAACCTTTGCATCCTAGCTCTTCTGGAGTATTATTGTGCCTTCTGTCTTACAGCAGTAGCTATGCTTCTGCAGTCGCCAGTCTTATAATTGGTGTGAAATACATCAACGTTCAATCGTGCCAGTCCAGCTTTCTATGTGTAATTTCTGTTCTGTCATTATCCTATAATTTATTTATCCATTGAAAGCCCCAGAATATGCACCCAAATCAGATGAAAACATGGGTGTTGCCATGTTATCTGTTGATATAATTACCAGGGTTCAAAACTCTTTACTCAAAACTGGTCCCAAGCAGTGATCAGCTGCCTGTCTGACTTGTGCTCTGTTCACCAGTGGTGAGCAGCTGTTAAATATTCAATGAACTGTTCATCTGTGTTTGAACAGATCACAAACAACAATGCAAAAAGACACCTCCCCCCACCAGCTGCTGCCTTCCTATATGGCTTGCCACATTGTCTAGAAGTACAAAACATTCATATTTCTCAGTTAGTGATTTACAGTTGTGAGGTGTCTCCTTGTTGCTGCCTACCTCAGCGATCATTAGTGGCACAGGCAGGTGAACTTTCCAGATCTGTCGCACACTTCCTTTTAACCAACCCACTTAACAGAATGTGGGAATCATCCTTACTCTGCAAGAAACAGTTTGTATAATCTGGAGATCAACTCACAGGAAAGAAATCTACTGGAAGATTTTAAAAGAAATTATTAAACGAATTGCGGAGTTTATAAAAGCATTACCCAAATGATGTCTAAATGATATAAATTGTTCTGTTAAACATCAATATTTTTTTTGCCCAGAGTTCCTGACTTAACCTGCAGATGGAAAAGGTTGCAAATGCAAACTTCTGTAAGTGAGCTGAGAAATTACCGAGGTGTGTATGACCATTGCCAGATTTCATTTTCTCTCTACACTGTACTAATTAGTTGCTTTCCAGTATCTTCCAGGTATGAAAGTCAAACTAACACGATTATCTCCCCCCACCCTTCGCCAAGGATTATCAACCGGGATTATCCTTTTCTCTCTTTCTTAAAAATAGGCATCTTATTAGCCTTTCCACAGCCTTCCGGCTTTTCCACGAGTTCTTTCTTGCTTCTGAGATAATAACCTTTAACAATCCCAGCAATATTTTGGCCCAAGGCGGCACAGTTTTGAGTACACACACACACACACAAACACATACACACACAAGCATCTTGACCACTTTACTGGTCCACTTGCTGTCAGAACGATCTGTGCCTCCTCCAAATGTAGTTCCAAATGGCCCAGAATACAGAAGACAGGACCCTCCAAAATAGGATGTCTCTTATCATACAGACATTCACTCATACATAGTTCATCCACTCGGTTAAGTATGTCAAAATTGTTCTTCCTTTGAAACAAAAGTATTTTGGCATTGGGGTGGCTCATTAATTGCAAAAAATACTTTGAGATAATTAGATGAAAGACTTCATTGAAGCCTAAAGAAATGATTCTTAGCACTCTGTCTCACTGTTTGATTTTCACTTAAACAAAATGCTCCTCTCCGATGCACTAGGCAGATGATCTCAGCAGATCTTCTCTTCTTTCATTCAGGCAATCCCCCACAGACCAAACTGGGAAGCTGGAATCCACTGCTGAGATAATCTGCTTGTGTAAAAAAGAAAGGACATCTTGTCATGTCTCCAGTGTTACAATTTCAGTTGTAGTTGGGTGGGGGGAATAGAAATCCATCACTAGAGGTAAATGACACTTGTTTTTACTCATATTTAAATGCACCACATTTATTTTGAGCAGGTATAAGGTTTTTAGTTAGTAGACAGATAACTTAAATAGCTTGGCTACTGCTGTCTCAGCATCTTATTTTCTTTAATTCAGAGGTTCCAAAACTGTGCTCCAAGGAGCCCTTGGTGCTCCGCGAAACATCTCCTAGTGCTCCATGAAGGGATTGAAAAGAAAAATACTACTGTCATTCAGTTTAGTATATAGCTGCTAGGTGCGCCGTGATGAATTTCTCACCTGAAAAGTGCTCCCTGACTCAAAAACTTTGGGAAACTCTGCTTTAATGTATATATGCACACATGCATCTACTTTAGTTACAGTGACCATTCACGCCCAGCTGCATTCATATCAAAGTGTGACTGCCATGGAGAATTATGGTAATAGCCACGAGGTCCGGGGACATCTGGAAGTGTGAAAGAAATCTGTCAGAAGCAGATTCAGGCATTCAGACTCACGGCCGCAGTGGCCCAATATGAGCTATTTCATGCCTTTCCTAAAGTAGCAGGCAGGGTGGGTCCTGTTTAAAAAAATGTATCAGTAATTTACACAATTGATTCACTGTGAACCTTTAGCACTAGTTCTTTCAAAGGCTTGGTATACGTTTTTAAAAAGCCAACCATTTCTATCCACATGAACTCATTTGAAAGACAAACAGTACTGGAGTAGTTAAGGTTATTGCAGCTGATTTTAAAAAATGACTATGTACTATTAGGAATTAATAATGCACTACAGTGCCTAAAGAAAACAATAAATACCTATGGTATCTATTTTCGTAACTGTTCCTTTTGCAAAAAAACTCATTTAGCACAACTCCCCAGTTGCCTGGAAGCCTGTATACTAGAACCATCTCAAAGATCCTCACTTCTGTGTGGTTCCCTTCCCAATGCTGGCTATTTGGCTACAGGGCTCTGTTTGCAAGCTTGTGCCTCAATTACTCTTCCATCACTGTGGCTGAAACCTAAAGCAGAAATTCAGTCTTTCTTGTCTACTCATTTGATTCTCTAGAATGGACTTTTGGCCAGAATAATTTCTACCTGTGATACAGAGATCACCCAACTAAGCCATAACCAAAAGAAATCTGTGTGTGTGTGTGTGTGTGTGTGTGTGTGTGTGTGTGTGTGTGTGTGTGTGTGTGTGTGTGTTTGTGAAACATACGCTGGGTGGGGCAGGGCTATAAAATCCAAAACATAGCCGCTGGGGTTACAAGATTATCCCAAGCCCTGGACCAGTTATCCAAAAGACACTGATTACTTCCTTTGGGATAAGTTTTACAGCAGCCCTCCACTCCTACAAAGAGGGTTAACCCTAGCCTAGTGTGAAGAAGAAGAAGAAGAAGAAGAAGAAGAAGAAGAAGAAGAAGAAGAAGAAGAAGAAGAAGAAGAAGAAGAAGAGTTGGTTTTTATATGCCATCTTTCTCTACCACTTAAGGAAGAATCAAACCGGCTTACAATTACCTTCCATTCCCACAACAGATACCTTGTGAGATACACAACAGATACTCCCCAATTACCACAATGGGGAATCTCAGAAGTATGACATGCAGAAGGAAAGCCAGATAATACAGCAGCCATCTCAGATTCTGCTTTAGTGTCACTCCAGTCCTGAGTACCAGTCACAGAATTATGAACATCTATAGTCCAAAAGTATTACACTACGCTGACATTTTCCACTTGATACATCTTTTCCAGACCAGTGACTCCCAAGTAAGACCAATTTATTTAATTTCATTCATGTATTTAGATTTATAGAGTATTCCCTCCTTGGCTGCTCTTTATTATGTGCCTTTTACACCTTCGCTCAGCAGGATATTGTCCCACTTATAAAGCTTGCATTGAGTCAAGACCCATGAAGCTGACATACTCAGCCCCCCACCCCCCAATGATCACTGGAGACCAGGCTGTCTGCTTAAGTAAGTGTGGCCCAGGAAAGCAGTCAAGCGAGGAAGACTGTTAATAGCTACTGTCTGTTCTGAAGACAACTAATGTTATGGGGGAATATCTAAGGAACACTGGTAGGGGACAATTAAAACACAATGAAGGTAAAGAGTCTACAGATGCTAAATGTAGCAGATATGAGATCCAAATTTGAAGCTTAGCACTGATTTTGTAAGAAATTGGGCAAACTGTCTAGGATGAGATGCTAAAACATTTACATAAGCATTCAAAAGTCATGTTTGCTGTTTAAAAAATGTAAATGTAAACCAACTATTCCTGAAAATGTTTGTTTGTAAAACAAATCTACACAATTGGTCTATTTAATTCTTGACACTTTACTGGCCTTACAGGGGGGAAAATTAATAAACCATTCAGTCACTATCCAGTCAAAACAATTCTTTGACTGATTTCACATCCTGGGGCGTATAAACACAGCACGAAATTTGATGTTTCTATGTTGGCTTATGTAATTAGACCATTTAAAAAATATCAGGCCAAGTGGAAATTGTTTATTTCCAGGTAAACTTCTGAATTTCGGAACACCAGTAATTTGGGGGGGGGGTATTCATAATAAGCGTTGCTACGTTGCAACATCTGAGGTTGAAGGATCAGATTGTGCTGGCGCAGTATATTTAGAGAGAGATGATAAAATCAATTTTTTCACAGCTAAAGAAACTGCAAAACAAGATTCTCTCCTCCCCCAGTAAAATGGAGTCATTCCATTTCTTCATTTTGGCTGATCTATGTGTTCATGTATGCCAGGATTGCTAACAGAACTGTGGGGATGGAAAGGTGTGAGTGTATTCCTGGAAACTGCATAACTATTCCCCACCCCCACGCATTACGGAAACTATAGGCTTCCAAAACACTTGAGAGCAAGAAGAGAGATTTTTCTAGGATGCTAACATACTCATCATTTTGTGCTCCTGGTAAGGATTTAAGTAGAGCATTCTTTTTATTAAATTATTCAAATTTTAGGAAACTTAACATTTATTGTTATTTATTTTGTACCTTTAGGATAAGGTCCAGAGGCCAGTGAAAACACATTTAGTGTTCATGCTTAACAGGTTGCTTCAATTCCTTTTCATAGTGAATACCTACCAGCTGGCTTAGACATTTGGTGCATATGGACTTTTGGAGATGTGATGACCGACTAACCATGGTTTACCTTTGGGAAACTGGAACATGCACTGCCTCTATCAACTATAGGTTTGTTCTTCCCTTCCTCCAAGGAGCTCAGAGAAACATATATAGTTCTCTCTCCTCCATTTTGTCCTCACAACAACCATGTAAAGTAGGTTAATCTGAGAGAGTCACTAGACTGAGGTAAGCCAGCGAGTTAAAATATGAACAGGGTCTCCTCCCCAGTCCCAGGCTAACATTCTACCACCACACCACACACTCTCTCTACCTGCTGTATCTCTGTTTTGGCAGTATATGTGACTATTGCCATTGCCAACCATGTTTCAGGGCGTAGCTAATCCTGATTAACAGCAGAAACTATGTAAGAGAACCAGATGTGATACTTGAAATGGGTTGCCACCAAATAGGGCAGTCCATGGTGCAAAATTTCCTCCTTTCCTTTCCCTAATGTTAGGCAGATTAATGATCCACTCTTAAACTAGGGTTGCCAACCTCCAGGCACTACCTGGAGATCTCCTGCTATTACAATTGATCCCCAGCTGATAGAGATCAGTTCACCTGGAGAAAATGGCCACTTTGGCAATTGGATGCTATGGCATTGATATCCCTCCCCTCCTCAAACCACGCCCCCTTCAGCTCTGCCCCGAAAACCTCCCACCAGTTGTGAAGAGGGACCTGGCAACCCTGTCCTAAGCTAGGGTTGCCAGGTCCCTCTTCGCCATTGGCAGGAGGTTTTTGGAGTGGAGCCTGAGGAGGGCAGGGTTTAGGGAGGGGAAGGTCTTCAATGCCATAGAGTCCAATTGCCAAAGCGGCTATTTTCTCCAGGTAGACTGATCTCTATCGGCTGGAGATCAATTGTAATAGCAGGAGATCTCAAGCTAGTACCTGGCGGTTGGCAACCATATCCTAAGCAGAGTTGTATGTTTCCATGTCCATTGCAGTCAGTGGGCTTAAAAGGGCATAATTCTGTTTAGGATTGTCTTATACCATCATTTTCTCATCTTGCCAGCTGACGGTGTGAAATAATGGCAGGGAAATGCATGATATTGCTTGTACAGTTAGGTCCACCTTAGCTTTCCAGGGAAAAGGCAGCAAACTTCACGTGGAGCTGCCATTTTCAGCGATGGCCCCAAATCACGCATCCCATCACCTTCCTTCCTGAAAGCTTAGGCTTGTAATTTCTAAGCATGGTTATTCAGCTGTATCACTGAAATTAGCGGGGCCTACTTCTGGCTTACCCACACATTCATTCTCAGTTTCCTAATCTACGTGAGACTTTTGCACCCGTCAGCCTCCACAATCTCACTTTCCTGGCTCAAGGCTCTTTCCATTTAATGTATGTCTGGGGTCACAGTTAATAATTGTAAGGTATCTTATATGAAAGTGAGGGGTCATTATGTCAGCCTGCTCAGCACAGCTAATTACTCTTCTGGTCATTCACTTTGAGGATGAAAAATTGATATATTAGCACCCTGGGGAAGCAGGGTTTGAATGGAATCATATATATCCAGCCTAAAAATGCTCAGGAGCCACATATTTAAAATAGATCTATAATTCATCCTTAAGATTAAAGACCATTTTTAATATCTCACCTAATGAATTATGTGAAAAAAGGAACCTGGTTTCAGCATACACAGAAATAAATTATGTAAGTACATAACTATAGGCATCATACATGTACAGTACTATAATGCTGAGATAATCCAAGGCAAAGGGCCAATTCTTCTGTCCTCTTATTAATGCCCAGGTATGCAACTCACAGTGGCCTCCTAAACAGAGTTACACTCTCTGAGCCCTGTGAGTTCAAATGGCTTTGAACGTTCAAATCTGTTTAGGACTGCACTGTCTGTGTTCTAAATTAAACATTGCGCACTAGGTGGAAGTCTAAGGAAATCTTCTGGACACAGCAGGGTGGAATCAGACAACGTTTTAACCTTTTGTTACTACTCTCACTATGGCTGATCAGGGCACATACTTAAATTTATTAAAATGCAGGCGTCTTTCTATATTGGAAATACACACAATATAAACGAGCAATTATAAAATTTTCTTTCACATTTCAAAAGTCTGTCTTTAAGCTGTGCTGTGAGATAGTACATATTATCAAGTTTCTAAAAATACATGGCTTATCTTTTGGAAAGCTGTGTTAAAGCACTGTGTTAATTCTACAGGAGTTTACTCCAGATGACTGCAAAATGCATCACTGAACACTGGCTCCATTTCCCTCCCTTGGGCTCCATTCTGTTCACAAAGCAGAGTATTTTTTTCACTGAGACATCCCAATGCATTTTTCATGGAATCTACTCTTGTAATAATGCATTAAAAAGTGATCATGGCAGCTGATGATGTTATTTGCACTTCCAGCTACATAATGCCCCCCCCCAAAAAAATTTTAAGGGGACAGTATACAAAACATTGATAATGTGTTAGATTTCAACTAAATCATTAAAAAGCAATTATTTCAAGCGCAGAAATGATTTTTAGGACACTGGAGTACTATCAATCGAACCCTTTCTTTGGAGAAGCTGGGTGTGGTTGTACATTTTATAGTTCTCTCAGCCACTTTCACATTATCGCTACTGTATCGCACGCATCTGGCTACCACAGGCATCCAAGAAATCAGGGAACCTTGCCTTTTTGGGGGGAATCTTTCCCCCTTTGGTTGGACTAACGTGAGAGAACTCTCAAGACAAACTAAAGATAAGCAATCGTCAAATCTACTAGAAATCAAGTCACTGCCATGCTGGGCGCCCCATTCTTCCTGCCAGCTCAAAAACAAACTGGTTTGTCTTTTGAAATGAAACCGATACTGCAAGGCATAATAAAGTCAATAGTAATTCTACCAACACAGGCAGCTGTGTGCTTTTAAAAATAGCCCTCCAGTACACTGACCATTGGAATTAACGTCGTAAATTAGCACAGCATTGCCTAATGCTTAAAGGTACTGAAATCAAAACACCTTAGGACTTCGTTATCATCAGATTAGCTATATTTCAGCAGTGGCAACAATTTTTTTACTACACATGCCCTCATCTTCTATGCGCCACGGTTCCGGAGCTATGAAGCCATTACAACCTCTTAATTAAAAACAACAACCCACACAACACCATTAACAAAAGGCAACACGAGGCTGTCTCCCTCTGTCATCCACAGCATGAAACAGACCATAGGCATAAACAAATACATGTTAAAGGGTCTCCATGCGCCTTCACTCTCAGACTCCAGACCACTCCTACTGTCTTACTGTTTCACACACACATTTTTGCTTGAGTCCCTTTACATTACCTTCTTGGGTCTTTTCTTCCTCTGATTACTGCCATTATACTTCTCTCCACCATCACTCTTCTGAGCTGCTTCCTCATTCATCATTTTGAATAGTTTTCAAAGCAAAGAGCTCTGCCATTAAACCCTCTCAAACATACAGACC
The DNA here is from genome assembly GCF_029931775.1 of Euleptes europaea. Taxonomy (NCBI): domain Eukaryota; kingdom Metazoa; phylum Chordata; class Lepidosauria; order Squamata; family Sphaerodactylidae; genus Euleptes; species Euleptes europaea. The sequence goes on along the minus strand of NC_079320.1, from coordinate 28,247,196 downwards.
ATTAGCAAATGTGTCACTTGCTGGAGAGAAGGAGGGGTGTGTATGCAGGGAGAGAGAAGAAGGGAGGGAAGGAGACGCACACACGGGAAAGGGAGAGCATGATAGCGTTGCTATGGCAGCCGCTACCACAACTGTTTATCTGGCTGCATTGTTAAATCTGATTTAACCAATTATCACAGGATCCTGGCTCTTTCACAGCTTGACAACCCCTTGATTTGAATGCCCAGATTCCACAACACGGTTTAGGAATAAGTACCTCTTAGTACACATTGTAAAAACAAACAAACATATCAAATCTGCTCTGTGAGTTCCTTCATACAATCTTTCATAATGTTAATGAGATCAAAACTTGCTCATCCTTTTAAAGCAGCATGTTATACTTAAATATTTGACATTTCCTACTTGGAATTATTGACTGATAAAATTCTTTCCCGAGGTATTGCTCCACCTTTACTACAACGTGTAAGTTCTAATATAATGAGTACATAATTAGAATTGATCTGTTGTTTGGAGGTTTTACCCCTTTAGAATCTGGCACTTCATAATTACAAGCTTGCTCTTAATCTCCCAAAAAGATCTTTCCTGATAATGGCTGGGATCCACTAATGCAGGGGTGGGGAACCTTTTTCCTGCCAAGGGCCATTTGCACATTTATAACATCATTCGGAGGCCATACCAGGTGTAGATCTCCCCGTGTGGGGGGGGGAGAGGCTAGGGTTGCCAGGTCTCCGGCCACCACCTGGAGGTTGGCAACCCCAGGGGAGGCCACGCAGAGAAGGCCTGGAGGGCTTCCCCGGTCCTACCCCCCTCCCAGGCAGGAGGGCAGCCAGCGGTGGGCCCGAGCAAACGAGGCGCCAGGGAGGCGCAGCCCGCGGTCGATCAGCAAGGGAGGAAGGAAGGGAAAGAGGAAAAGGGAGAGAGGGAGAAAGAAATGGAAAGAGGGGGAGAAAGAAAAGGACGGAGGGAGACAGACAAAGAGAGAGACAGAAAGAGAGGGGGAGAGAAAAGCCTTTCCCCCCCCACACACACACCCGCTGGCCCCATGCCGACAGACAGCAAGAGGGGCTTACAGTGTGCCCCATGCGTTCCTGCATGCTGCAGCTATAGGGGCAACCTTGGGGGAAGCGCCTCTCTCCCTCCGCTCGCCGGCCAACAGCAGTCAGTCGGCGAGAGAAAGTCCAAAGGGCACCACAGCACCCCTGCAAGCCATGGCCCCAGGAACACCCTCAGAGAGGGCCGCCCTATGCCAAGCCTCCGCGGCCGGGCCCCGAGCTTCCGAGGGCCACAAAACATGTCCTCGGGGGCCGCATATGGCCCCTGGGCCTGAGGTTCCCCATCCCTGCACTAATGGGAGTGGACACTGCAAGTAGACTGGACTTTCTTTCATACATAAAAGCTAAATTTACAATGGATCCTAAAACCATGCTATTAGAAATTGTACCATCCACAATTGTGAAGTCGTTGGAAGAGCTGTTTAGATATATGACTATGGCCGCAAGAGTGGTACTTGCCACAAAGTGGAAGTCAGAAGACCGTCTGAATGTAGAAGATCTCTTTGTGAAGCACCTGGACTGTATTCATCAGTTTTGGAGGTTTGATCATTGTTGGCTTCTATTTTAAATCTCCATTGTTGCAACCAGGAAAATAAGTACACTGAGAATTACTATATATTTTCACTTTTATGCCTACAAAAAAAAATACCCACCGTGCCCCCTTTACCAAACACTAATTAGTTGCCTATCAGAGAAAACTGGTCAGAAACCTTTTCCATTCCTGAAACTAATGACTGAAATGCTAATCCCACCTGTACCCAGGCAGAAAGACATTTGATAGTTCTAACAAGTCCAATAATTAGGTGTTTCCTTTATTAAGTTGCACTTGAAATCATTCACCAGAGCTACCAAGGCCACCTCTGCCCCAAAGCTAGGCCTGAAGGTACAGTGAAATGGGTAAATGTCCCATCCAGATGTGTGAGATATCCAGATGACTTATATCTCACAGCTAATAGTGAGCAAGAGATGATGCTTGTTGGTAGGGTTTTTTTCCTTTGTGAATGAATTCCCTTTAAAAAATGTATTGACATATACATTAAATATAAAATCTTGGGGGTTAATGGTATGCTGTTAGCAACAAAAAAAACCTGGTCAGACACACATCTGGTGTCAGTGGATCCATTTATTTTTACAATAGGCATACTACATTGTAGCAGTTTATGTAGAATACTATGAACTTCATGTGTGTGTTAAGTGCCGGCAAGTTGCTTCCGACTCATGGCGACCCTAAGAATCAATGTCCTCCAAAATGTCCTAACTTTGACAGCTTTGCTCAGAACTTGCAAATTGGACTTCGTACACTCAATAAAATTATCTGTGAAGATAACATTCTGATGATTGGTCAGAGAAACCATAAAAGTAAATGCACTGGAAATTGGAAAGGCAAGGCATTATACTCCACCAGTCTGCTCAGCTAAGTGCAGAGGCCTTCCATTAAAAGGAGGCTTCCTGTGCTGAAAGAACACTCTGAATGTAGTTGAATGGAGTGGGCAGATACAAACCAATATGTTATCGCGGCAAGTAATGGCAAACCACCTCTGGCCGTCTGTTGCCTTGAAAGCCCTATGGGGTTGCCATAAGTCTGGTGTAACTTGATGGCACTTATGACCACAACATTGTGTGTGTAAAGTGCCATCAAGTCGCAGCCAACTTATGGCAACCCAGCAGTATGTTCAAGGCAAGAGACTATCAGTGATGATTTTCCATTGCCTTCCTCTGCACAGAGACCCTAGTATTCCTTGGTGGTCTCCCAACCAAGCACTAGCCAGGACCGACCCTGTTTAGCTTCTGAAGATCCAGCTAGCCACCATATTAATACCACAGTATTCTACTTGTAACCAACCCAGGAAACTTTCTCATATTTCTAAACTAAGACCAACTTTGAGATATCAGTAGAAAGTAGTTCATGAGTAACTTAGTAAAGCAGAAAATGACAAGTGACAGAAAGGACAGTGAATCCTAGTGATAGTTACACAATCAAAACCAATTCTAATCCAATAAACATCTGTTGAGTAGCCTCAGCAGCCTCTGACCTAGACAACCTTCAGGTTGAATCCAAAGGTATTTTGTTGCATCCTGTTAAAATGTCCAGCAGCTGCCTCCTTAATATTGTAGGACGATGCTAACATGGCTGTTGCCATTAAGATATATATACTGTAAGCATCTACTGTTTCTTGAGATTATATAGCTATCTTCTGTAAGCATGAAGCTCTCTCAATATATAGGGAGACAAACAAGATCCAGCCCCTTTGCATACAACTGAGTACCTGGTAGTGAAATCCTAAGCAGTGTTGATGTCAATGGGCTTAGAAGACTGTAACTTTGTTTAGGATTGAACTGTAAGAATCCAACCCCTGCACCTGATATCTCACCACACAGAGATGTGAGAGAGATGTACCATCTTACTGCCTGATGGCAGGTTTTCTAAGTAGTTTATCAAGTTTTCCAGGAAATTTTGTTGGGTCCTGTTCACAGAACCTTCCCTAGAAATTTTTCAATACGCATGCTTCCAGGATGAAGCCCAAAAGTTACTGTACAAGCATTAAACACGGCATGCAATTCTCGTATAGTATAAAAAATTGCCTTGTAACAAACTCATTAAATATGCATTGAGTAGCCCTGACAAAATTAGTTGAGTCTCACATATGCAAACTGACTGGTCTTCATTACCCTTTCCTTCTGTTTCCCCGTTTTACCAAACCAATGGATTTATCTTAACCAGCAGCCGTCTATCAAACTTCTTTATTTTCAATAGCATGTAAAGCAGCAAAACTGTGACATCAAGGCAGTTGAAAAACAGACTGTTCTGCTACCTGTAGAATGACAACAATGGCTAAACCATGCCCTATTATTCAACCCACGTGACCTAAAATAAAAGCGCCTGATGAATGTCTCAATTAACTCTCATTTGTGCTCAGCTACCACTTTGCCCGATATGATTACAGTTAACAGATGGCTCTGAGGCCCCAAGTGGGAAAGAGTTGGTGGTCTGACTGTATTGTTTGTTGAAGGGGAATGGATTATAAAAGAATATTAATACAATTAATTCACAGGTTTCAGTTTGTGGACCACTGTATGTGTCACTGAGCACAAAAGCATTGCTGGGCAAATCCCTGGGCCAGCTGTCACATTTCACCCACTGGAGTCCACAGAAGCCAAGGGGTCCAGAGATCAAGCTGTTAACGTACTAATGGGACAATTTTCGAATCCTCTTACTCATCGGGCTCCCATCATCTTCCACTAATAGGCCTTTTCACGAAAAAATGATGGCATGGGAGATCAATACATTTTCATCAAGCAAAAAAGAGCAAAAGCTCTTGTACTTAATCCTCCTAATTTGATTTAGTTAATTTTTTCCAACCTTTTCTGATGTTAACGTAATGTGAAGCCAAGTTTCCACCTCTAGTTGTCTATAACACAGACCCTCAAAATTGTTTAAGGTCCATTAACTTTCTATTCTTATTCAGCATTGTTTCACTAATAAGCCACCGTGGTGTAGTGGTTAAGAGTGGTGGACTCTAATCCGGAGAACCGGGTTTGATTCCCCACTCCACCACATGAACGGCAGACTCTAATCTGGTGAACTGGGTTTGTTTCTCCACTCCTACACATGAAGCCTGCTGGGTGACCTTAGGCTAGTCACAGTTCTCTCAGAACTCTCTCAGCCTCACCTACCTCACAAGGTGTCTGTTGTGGGGAGGGGGAGGGAAGGTGATTGTAAGCTAGTTTGGGATTCTTTAAAAGTAGAGAAAAGCGGCATATAAAAACCAGCTCAGTGGCAGCCTTCATCTCTGGTTACATCTTGTGACGATAAGCCTCCCACAAGTTTACATCAATTAAACCGGGGGGGGGGGGAGCTTTAAGCAGCAGCCATCTTTTTAAAATGGTGAATATTTGCTAATGTGGCTGGTTTCTAAGTCCATAACAGACCAAACCCTTCCCCATGTTATCATGTCACAGTCATTTACAGTTGCCAATCTCCAGGTGGGCCCTGGAGTGCTTCTGGAATTACAACTGATCTCCAGATCATTTCCAGGAAGAAATGGGAGCTTTGGTGAGCTCTGGCAACACATCGCTGCTGAGTTCCCTCCCCTCCCCCTCCCAGGCACTACTCCTGACTTTTGGGAACTTCCCAAGTCAGAATTGGCAACCCTAGTTTTCATATTAATACTGTTTATGTTGTTTTGCAGACTGGGTCCAGAACACAAGAAGTTTCCAGTTCAGTGGCTGCCCTGAACCACAAGGAAGGCAGGTAGGGTTGCCAAGTGTCCGGTGGTGGCAGGTAAAATTCCACCAATCCACAGGGCTGCCCGCCGGCCAGCTGATACCATAGAGTTTTGCCGGAGGTTTCGAAACCATAGAGTTTTGCCCGAGATAATTAGAGTGTCCACATCACTTCCAGCCACGACCCCAGAAAGCTCCAGCCAGTAGAGCTTTGGGGCCTGGCAAGCCTGAAGGCGGGGTATAAACGTTTTAATAAAGAAATATAGTTTTCATTACAGGTATAAAAACATGAGCAAGTGCAACGCCTTAGGTTAAAGCTCACAACTCTTTAATACCCTAGGTATTAGAAGCAGTAAAAGAATTTGTAGTTCCCATTTAATTATCACTCTTTCCCCCCCCCCAATTTACTTTATTGCTTATTACAATGATTCTTTGAAGCATCCATTGTTGGGATGTAGGAAAAAATAAGCTGTTTGTCCCCATAAGGTCAACTAATGCGAACTACTTTTTGCCTGGCCTTCCATGGCCTGCCTTCAGGTCAAATCTATTCCTTTAGTCACCAGTGAAAATTAACCACTGCTTTGGCCTTTGTAATTAAATAGGCTCACAGACACATGGAAAAATATTGCAGGGTCTTTCATCTAGCCTTTGGTACTCAGCGCAAACCTAGTTTGGTTTGTATTTTATTCCGTTTTTATTTATCCAGCCTTTGAAGGAAACCACTTTCAACATTTTGAAAATATCGGGCTTCTGATCAATGTTTCTGTAAACTGAGACTGTAACACTGGATGAAATTTATGACTGCTTTGTTAAATAGATGCTATCACAAAAGTCTTATGAAAAATGTTAATTTCTCACATGCATATTATTTTCTCAATCACGATGCTCTTGGTACTGCAAAGAATAATCACACATTAACTAATTCTCTTCCAGTTACTTTACAGCCTGTTTTGGTCAGTAGGGATTTCCATGAGGGTTATGCTGCTCACTTTAAACCAAACCCTGAGGTTGCTTCTGTCCAACACTGATAAGAAAACGACAATTGAATAGCGCAAATCACTGAAGGTCAGAGACCAAATGGGAGATTCAGGTTTATCAACAAATTAATATAACTATGAGACCAAGTTGGAAAAAGCAAGCAGGATAAAGCATTTTTAAATTGTAACTTTACGTGTAAAAAACCTGGCACTTTAGATTATTGCTGAAGGAAGCCCGAAATCAATCTGTAGGGTCCCGGAAATCAATGCCTCTACACGCTATTAAGCAAGAATCCCTGGAGCAATGCTCCCTCCCTCAAAAACACATTATAGAAAAAGTAATAGAGACACAGATAGGAAGAAACAGGAACAAATGCATAGGCACCACACGCTGATCCTGTGAAAGTTCTTCAGAAAATATTATTTAGGAAAATGTGTGCCACCTGCTCTTCTTTAAACCAGATGGCCTGTTTGCTTCTCTTTCCAGAAAAAAAGCCCAGATCTTTAACCTACACCCTGGATCAGTAATCAAGAGCCATTTTGGAAAAGAGGTTCAGATGAAAAGCTAAAGACCCGAGCCCTACTCAATAACTTTCCAGGATAACCATTGCGCCGTTCATGCCTCTTTTTTACCCCCGGAATGGCAACTGCAGGGGAGATAAAAGACCTTGTCATAACAGCTTCTAGTTCCTCAGCCATTCCATAGCTCAATTGTCCTAAATGTCACACTAATTCTCGGATGCACCAAATGTCACATAGTCAGGTCTGCAAAGTCCCAAACGGAATGTTACACTGAGATGTTATTTTGGCAATGGCTTCAGCGTTTCGTACATTCTTCAGCATGACCCAAATGGTGCCTACCAAATAAATTTTTAATAGAGCACAAATTGCTGATGCATCTAAATCCTAGATATTCACAGGGAACGAAAGCACCAATATTGCTTTGGATCCTCTCAAACGAACACAAACGGAATGAGAAGCCAAACTCTTTACTGGTGCTTGATTAAGCTTTCAGTTCCCCCCTCCATTTATCTTTACTGTTTTAGCACATTTCTCCTGCAACCCTGTATGAATTCTTCAGGAACAAAGAAAGCAGAATTTTCTACAGATTTTAAATGCAAATTTAAAAGAAGATACTTATCACATGGTTACCTCCAGCACCCTTAGACTCCTGTGGCCTATGAAGCCAAAAGTGTTGGCTGACTCCATCTTGGATCAAACCAAGGTATCATGATAGGAACTGAGTGCAATACAATGTCATCTCATAATGTGACAACTAGGTTCCTGTGGGAAGCTGTCACACCCTTCCATCTAGGACTTGTCTGCTGGCTCCGATCGAACTCCCCCATACCACACCCAAGCCCAATTCCTGTCCAGTGCTTGTAGAATAATAACCTGACATTCCAGTATGAATAGGCATCAAGAATAATGCCTATGTGGCAGATAAAGCAATCAGGTATTCAATCAGTGAAGATAAACTACCACCATTAGCATCCCCTTCAAAGTAACTCAAGGGAGCACAACCCTGTTCTTACCACTGGTATCAAACGGTTTGATTCTGGGGATAAATGTACCTTCTTTAGCCCACCATTTGAGGTTTTTCCTGGCCCTGGGATTGGACTCTACCACCATGACTCTTCACAATACTCTTGCTTCTAGACCATGCAACATATCAATCTCTCTCTCTCTAAACATGCCACGGTGGTATAGTGATTAAGAGCAGTGCTTAGGAGCAGTGGATTCTAATCTGGAGAACTGGGTTTGATTCCCCACCCCTCCACATGAAATTCAGCTGGGTGACCTTGGGCTAGTCACAGCTCTCTTAGAGCTCTCCCAGCCCCACCTACCTCACAGAGTGTCTGCCGTGGGGAGGGGAAGGGAAGGTGATTGTAAACTGGCTTGATTCTCCCTTAAGTGGTAGAGAAAGTCGGCATATAAAAATCGACTCTTCTTCTAAACCCTGCTCTGGAATACCAGGCTAGCAACACTGCCCCCATCTTTGCCTTTTTGCTCATGCCTTGGCCTCATGCCACCTATCTCTCCCTCTCTCTCTTTGCACCCCCTTCCTTCCAGCGCAGCCACACAGCTCTACCTGCTAACATCCCCGTGCCTGTTTTCTCTCACTCTTCTCTTCTGAGCCTGGCCTCACTCCCCCTACCTATCACTCCTGGTCAGTCTTGATTCCTCCTTTTCCTCTAGCAATGGCCCCCTCCCTTCCCTACTTCCTCTCTCCCTCTCCCGCTCTCATTTTTTCTTGGGGACATTGTAAGCACCCTCCCAAGTAGATTCCACATGGACTATGAATGAGTGGCCCCATCTGGATAAAACAACTGCCTGAACTAGGAATTTTTCAACTACTCTGCCTTGCATTGCATTGCACCGGAAGAATCGTATAAAGTGCCTTGTGCTTTCTCTGCATTTCATTTTGATATTTGTCCCTTACCTTTTCTGTCTACTGTTGCAGATAAATAAAGATGTTTCAGTTAACTGGAAGACTCTCTTCCTTTCCTAAATATTGCCCCAAGCAAGCCCTTGTATATAACACACTTAGGATCCCAAGCTGGGGCTACAGTGGGGCACGTAGGGAATGCCTACCTGTATAGGATGCCCTTCTTGGGTGACAACACTCAAGTAAAAAAAAATAGCATCTAAAAAGTTTACACAAAATCATATTCTTAGGGATTCATCCCATTCAATATAGCTGATAAATTCACAATAGATTATATTAGAAACAATGCCAAATTCTTTGTGTAATTGTATCTTCATTTGCTTGTATCTTGCAGAAAATCTTCAGTAACAGAATACATTTTCACCAGCAGAATGGGACTTCCTCCCATCCCCCCTTCTGCTGCAGCCCAAATTATTCCCTAAAATGCCACTCTTGGAGGATAGCATAAGGGGAAAGTCTGAGGGCTGCAATGTTGGGGGGGGGGTAGCAAAAAATATCTCCCCTTCTGTTAACAGAAATCTATTAGCAGAATAGAGACTTTGCCTCTGTACACTACATATGAGCTTATTAAATACCTATCATCTTTGCAGTTTTCCTCCTGTACATATCAGCACTGTGACACTGGACAGCACCACAAAACATGACTCTTTTTTTCTGTACATTTTTTCCACTAGACCTACTAATTGCAAAATAATTAGGACAAGAAGCAGAGGCGCAGGTTTACAAGCATAGCGGCAAACAAACATTGACCCCAGGGACAAATTCAACCATCTGCATAACTACAATTTTTTGTGGGCGAAAATCTTCCATTTCAAAGTAAGGGAACATTTAGGTAGCCAAGAGCCATATGGTAGCTGTTTAAAAATCTCCTACATGTGATCATGTGGAAATATGAACTTCTGATACCACAGCCCAGCTCAGTATTACCACCTTTCTGCATTCATATCCAGGCTCACGCAGTGCTTCAATTCTATACATATTAATGGCATATCTAAAGATGTTTGATTTCTCAGGAAAGGTAAATAAATAGTGAAAATTGTGTGCACATGAACACATTCACATAAAAACATCTCAGTAACACATTACCAAGCACAGTCACTTTACTCAGAAGGGAAAGCTAAAAACTTAGGTAGAATAACTGTATATGCTACCTTTTTTCCCGGATGATGTTGTAAATGCTTCATTGTCACGTAGCACAATTAAAATTACATCTAGATTACATTTAGATTAGATTACTGCAATGAATTTTATGTGGGGCTGCCCTCGAGAAGTGTTCGGAAGCTTCAATGCTGTAGCCAGGATGTTGACTAGAGTGAGTCATAGGGCCCTTATCACTCCAGTCTTGGCCCATCTTGTTTTAAAGATGTATTTTTGGTTGGATTTAAATGGTTTTTAAGATGTGATTTTATTATGATTTGTTAGCTGCCTTAATGGCCGTTGTAAGGGTAAATTTTCTAAAATAAAAGAAATAAAATAATGTAGTTGTATTCAGAGTGCTTGCCAAGTGGTTCAGTTGTGTATATTATGTGCATTACTCCGTATATCAAGGATTTTCATGAAGGAGTGGGGAGGAAACCCCTATGGCTCAGCTGCCAATCCAATGCAGATAGAAAGAACAGACATGATGAAATAAATACATTTGGAAAGGAAGATTCTTGCAGGACTTGCAATACTAAGATAAACTGAATGTGCCATTTTACTCCATATTATTTGGAGGTATGGTTTCCATCAAGTATCCTTTTAGTTATATTCCTTTTGATACCTGTCCTTGAATTAGATTTCCCATCATACACCAAAAGCATAAAATTCATTCTTATCTTCTTTCAGACATACAAGGCTCTTTGGCACTTTATAATGATAATCTTTTTAACCAGAAAAATGGTGTAGATACTTGCTGACTGGCAAAAATGTCCCTGAAAGTGTTCTCACCCCACCCCACCCCACACACACACATATTTCTTTTTCATTTAGAATGAAATGAAGTATTTCACTTTGCGGGAAGTGATAAAGATAATCAGAAGTGAATTTTTGAACAAGTGGTATTGCAAATGTAACTGAGCATAAATATATGCAATTAGGTCTCTAAACCACAATATCTGACTTCATCAGACATATACAACAGAACACATTACTGCATATTAATTTGGCAAACAAGTACGTTCACCTTAGAGTTAACTTCTCACTGTGAACTGCTATGGTCCTATAAAGCTGTATATGCTTAATGTAGCTCAAAGACAATACAAAAAGTCAATGAAAGAACCACAATAAGAATATTTTCAATTTGCTAAGTTCTGCCTTCGTCCTGGCTTACTGCTTTCTCATTGGAAATATTGCTAGCTGATTTGAAGCTAGGGAACCAAGCATTTCTTCTCATTTTATAAATAATTTTAAGCGCTAGCAGCTTATACTATCATTGAGTACATGTATTTTGTTTAGGGTTGCCAGTTGCATGCCTGTAACACCCTGGAGACTTTGGGGGCAGGGCATAGGCAAAAGGGATGTTGTATATGTGTTGACATCACTTCCATCTAAAACCCAGAAGTGACATCATCTGTGTTTTAGGATTTTTAGCCAGAAGTGACATCAACATGTACCCAACATTTTTCCCACCCCACTCCACTGCTCAATCAAGAAGTAGTGAGGGCCAGTGGCAGGAGATTGCCCACCATGGTTCTGCACTGTGACACACATGTTTATGGATTTAAACTCTATATATTTAAGTACTGCAACTCTGCTTAAATTAAACACAGTTTAGTTTTTATAGACTGGCAGAGGTCCATGATCTTTGCAACCTCTGTTTTGGCTCTGATGACTGTAAGCAAGCCATTTATCTTCAGACTAATCCTGTGAGGTGAGAAGTAGGCTGAAAGTGACTTCCCGATACGAGTTAACGAAGTTTCAGACTGACGGCCATGAAATTCTGCGGAAGCAGAAACTTTAGGACTAACAGATTTGTTGTGGCACAGACTTCTGCAGACTACAGCCTGCTGCATCCGATACATAGTTTTATGAAGGTCAGATGATGTGGGCTCAAGGACACAAAAAGCCTGCATCACAGATGATCACGGGGCCATAAGACCCCTGTTGGATTTTAATGAGCACTGTGGAATTTTACAAAGGGCTGTCCACTCCTGTATTGCCCACCCTGCCAGTTAAGATGGTCTTCTCAAGCCCTCAGCTCTGTCCCCTTGCCCGCAGAGTTGAGGCAGGCAGCAACCAGAGACTGCTTTTTGAGGGGTGGCGCCTGACCCTGGGAATGCCCTCCCTCTTGAGGCTTGCCTGGCACCTCCCTTACTTTCTTTTCGGTGCCAAGCCAAAACATTTCTCTGGATCCGGGCTTTTAACGAGAGTGGCTCCATCTTTTTTAGTGGTTTTGGGGACTGTTCCTAGCCTGAGGACTGTTTTGTCAATATCATTTTAGATTGCAAAACCTGTTTTATGTGCATCTGTATCTTTGGCTTGCTTTTACTGGCATGTTAACAGTGCCTTGTTTTATGTATTGATTTTATTGGCCCGATGTGTTTTATTGACTTGTTTTTATTGGTTGTTTTTGTTCCGAGCTGCCTAAAGCCAGTCTGGAGAGAAATTTTCTAAATAAATGCATTGATAGATCAAAATGCCAGCATGGGAGGCCTTTCACTTCACTGAACACCCATGTGATCCTGTCACTTTTCATATTCTTTTGCAGAACAAAAAAAAAAAGCGGTGCTAGAATTGTCTCAGTGTGAAGCCTTCCATTCTGTTATGAGCATCAAGCATTAAGAGACAAGGAAAGATCGGGAAGAAAACCTTTGCCAGCTGTAACATTTTGCTGCCTTTTGTTTTCCCTTCCAGTTGCAGATATAAAGCTTGGGTGTGGTAACAGGCAACAGCCAAATGGCAGGACCCTTCAGCTGTTTGGTTGGCCTGTTGCTGTTAGCCTGTGCCTTTAAATAAGGCAGCCAATTAATCCAGTGCCCAAGACATTGCCAGTTGTTTTCTTTATATATTTGTATTCTTCTTTTTTTTACAATTGTAAGCCATTTTAGGCCTCTTCAGGGAGAAAAACGGGGTACAAATATTTAAACCAATCGACCAAGCAATCTATGAAAGAGCCCAGAAGTCATCCAAGGTTCCCTTTCTGTTCCATTCTGACTCTGCAGCAAAGTACCAAAACCCTGGACCTCCCTTATGTTCCCACAAGAAACAACAACTTGCAAAGCAAATTGCTCTTAACAGCCCAGGACTGCAAAGAAGAATTCCAGTAGTGGCAGCTGGGGTTGCCAATTCTGGGTTGGGAAATACCATGAGATTAGAGGGTGGAGCCTGGGGAGGGCAGGGCTTGAAGAGAGGAGGGACCTCAGAAGGGTATAATGCCATAGAATCTACTTTCCAAAGCTGCCATTTTCTCCAGGGAAACTGGTCTCAGCAGTCTGGAGGTTAGTTTTAATTCTGGGAGGTCTCCAGTTCCTACATGGAGGTTGGCAACCCTAGTGGCAGCACGGAGGCAGAAGTCATTAATACCCTTTATTACATACACAAAGCAGAGACCAGTATAAATTGAGAGACTGATCTCTCAACATAAATTCATCACACGCACACACATTTTACTTCCTTCTCCATACATCTCAGCAGTATAAAGTTTGGTCTTTCTGGTACAGCATTATGCAATTACTACAGTCTCTGCATTAAATACTTCTTGGCAAATTACCAGGAGCTTCTTGATCCCTAAAAGACTTTTGAAGGAGATTTTGTAAAATAATATAGACATTACATCATAACAAGCAATTTGCAATAGCCCATCAAAATTAATGAATGCCCAAGAAAAGTTGTGCGCAAGCTCAGGGAGTAGGCACTCAACCCATAGGCACTCCTTGCCCGAGCTAGTCCAGCTATCATCACTAGCCTCATGGTAGCCCAAAAGCAGTGAAGTAGAAGGTGGCCTGGGGAAGCCACCACACGTAGAAATGCCACTGCTTGTCTGGATACCGCCAGGGAAAGAGGAAGAGGCTTTGATTGTATACTCCACATGGTAGGAAGGGCTGCTGTGCTGATTTCATGAACAAAAGAAGCTGAAACAGATACAGTTCCAGCATGGGCCTCAGAAGGCCCCGAGCCATGCCAAATGCTAATCACAGAAACTGTTTAAAGAATTCCATATAGAAACATTTTAATGGATTAGACATCATGCCACACAATCCTAATTAGTTGCTAATAAACATGCCTTCTCTTTTCGCAGAAAACATTCCTAACAATGGAAAATATACCCCCCCCCAAAAAAAAAAAAACCTCGGAAGAGCCATAGCGGCAACACAACTGAGAAAAACTAAAAACCCACTGCTGGTCTGGGTGTAGACAATAACAGTCAAGGGAAAGAATGATCTGTTCTCAGACACTGTAGGACATTCTGAATGCTCTCTTCCCTAACAAAAGCTTTCTTTTATTAGGAAATGTGGGGGGAAGAAGCCTTTTATTCTCGAGACTTTGATGGAATCACAGCAGGGCAAGGGCACTGAGAAAGTCAGTATTTCCTACCCTGGTCAAACGGTTGTGAACTTAGGAGTTCCTAGAACTGTTTTATCTGCATTCACTCATTATTACACGGTCTTATGGAGCCTTCTAATAAGAGATCATTTGAGAAAAAGAATGAACAGCAAAGGTCCTTGTGTTAAAAACGACGTGGGATTCCTCCTCAAGTGAGTTACTGTCGGGGTGAGGAGACTTTTCAGCACCAAACACTAGAAAATTCATTCAAAGAAGAATAGTGAAATGTATGTTGTTTTCGGGCACCATTTGTGCAAGCCATGCATATAAATGCATCAACATTGAGCATAAGGCTTACTTTAAGTACACTGTGATGCTAACAACCCATTTAAGTGTTGGTCCAACTGCAATCTCCTTCATATGAGCTACTTTTCAGTCTTTCATAATACTCCAGAGTTCAATATATACAATGTGCCTGTGGAACAGCAAAATCTCTCGGGCTCAAGAGGAACTGTCTTTTCTAGCTGGCAGCAGAGAGGTCCCAGGAGTAAATGGACCACAGCAGACCCTCTCTCATGCTGAATTTTCTGAAGGCAATGTCTGGAACATTTAAGCTGACAGGTTCCAGCTTAAGCAACTTAGATTCAGACCACCAAAAAAAAGGGTATAGAGATCCACTGCACGAATGTTTTGACACCAAGCAAGTGGTGAGATAGCAGCTCCTAGAATCTTTTCAGAGGTCATGTATTAAGTGAAATTCTCCAGAATGACCATGTTGGTCTGTTGTAGCAAAAACAACAGAAAGAAGGCACCTTAAAGACACACACTTTTATTGTGGTATAAGCTTCCCTAGAGTTACTTTGTCAAGGGCCACATAAATGGGTAGGTATATCGATACCAACATGGTAAAGCTTGGGTGTCAGGAGGCAACTGATGATTTTGTGCTTTGGGCAGTTAGACTTGCCAAGTAGATATTTGCAGGGTGACCAACTGCACTGCAGAGTCAACGGTTTCTACTCATAAACAGTGGAAGAGCTAGGAGAAAAGTGATCTGCAGTTTCACCACTTTCTTTGATATATCAGAGTGTTTGCTGGAATGGTCCCCACACTAATAAGAAACCTACCATGTACACCCCCCAATGGCTTCACCAACTCAGTTGTTTTTTGTTTTTGTTTTTAAATAATTTTTATTATTTTTCTGAAACAAGTTAACATATACATTTCTATATTTATTAAAAACCGTCAAAAAAATTTATGTTGTTGAAAGTATATCTAATATATAGGTAAAAAGAAAAAGAACAAAAAAATAAACAGGACTTCCCCTACATCTCCCTCCATCCATTAATAAACCTGTATACTCTTTGGTATAAGCAATTCTAATCCTAATATTTTTAATTACATACAATAAACTAAATCTCATACAATTTTAAAGATATAGCATTGAATATAATCATTAGAAAATAATTAATACTAACACAGAAAAAAAGTCAATAAATCTCATTAATAGTAAATGGATTAGATCAATAAGTAACAATTATCCACTACTTTATAAAGCAGTTTCTCCGTAAACCCTCCATGTCTCCCAACACCTATTCATTATAAATTGTCTTTCTAATGTATTAATATAGTAAATTATACCATTATAACCAAAATCGAACCTTTTAACCAGTTCCTTGTCTATTTCAAAAAACAAAAACAAAACAAGACTCTTTTAGCCAGTCCTTTTGTCTGGAATTTCCAGCGTCTTCCACTTTTCCTCATTAACATCAAACACTGAAGAGCATCCTTGGATATTGTTGGTAAAGTTCCTCTGCAAGCATAGAGTTCTCATAGTAAACCTGCATTGTAATTTCTGCAATTCCAAAATCGTAAAGAGAGATCCCAGTAGCTCCAGCCTATCCACACTTCAAGTCCTCCAAGCTAGTATCAAAGAATTCTTCAGGCAAATTGTAAAGACAAAAATCAAAGTCTCTCACGTTCATATCCATCGTAAGCAGCTGGTCTGTTACAATTTCTTGTTGAGAGGATGCAGCGTCTAGTTGTTTATCCTGGCTCTCCACTTCCTTTATGGGGATTTTCTGATCTTCAACCGTCTTCTCAATTGGAGAATCCACTGCTTCCACGTCTGACTTCGTTGTAGTAGCTTGGTCCTTTATGTCTTTAATTACATCCAGAATAGTATCCAGTTTTTGGTTAATAGTTTGATATAGGGCGTTTGTCATGACAAGTAGTTGATCCATCTGTTTAATCGCACGTTCCATGCTTGCTACTTTTAAGGGTTTTGTTGAAACTTAGTTGGTAAAGTCCAGACAAATACACCAAAAAATAAAAAAGTTTGTAGGTAATTTAACAGGATTCTTGTGTTGTGGGTAGTACTTTAATGTTAGAATACCATCAAGTTGGAAACACTCTAGTATAGAGCTGCTGCAGAAAACAGGGTATACCCAAAAGGTTGCAGGACCGTGGACCTTCCATTACCTCCTCTTGTCCAGGAACTGGGGAGTTATTTGCCAGTTACACAAGAGAGCCACACTTCCGGTCTCACAATATGATACTCTAGCGATGGCATTAGGCACTGAAGATGGAAAGATGACACCTAAGGAGGGGGGGATTCTTCCTCCCTCCCCTTTCAGCGTCGAAGTATCTGATTGGTAGTTGAAACATCTTTCAAAAAATCCTGTTTGTTATGTCTACCCACTGATCAAATTGATAGAATTCCTGCCAATTTATCTGATTTTTTTTTGTTTTCTAAGAGTCATTTATACATCAGGTGGGGAGGCACGGATTTAATAGATGTTTTTGGCAATCCTTCAGAACCTCCAGATCCAGGTAAAACAAAAGAGTTTTTGTAACTTACTCAGATTTTAGAAGAGTAGGTATTCTTACTTCCATGTAGTTGCTTAGGTGGTAATAGGTAGAGGAGATCTGAGCCTGATACCAAAGAAACGTTCACGGCGTTGTATTTCCCCTCAATGCTGGCGGGACCTTGCCCAATTCCCCGAGAGTCTTCCTCTCTCAGAAAAATGGGGGTCAAAACGCTCTTCAAGGCTGCAGGAGAGTTCCTGATTCCTGGTCCACTGTTTAGGAGCCAGGTAGGGGTGTACGGTGCACCCCAAATTTGAACATTTCTTGGGTCCCTCGGGAGCTCCCAAGGAACGTGGCGCTCAGATCAGCGTCTCTAGCGGAAGTCACCAGCTCAGTTGTTAATGTGACTCCATCCTCAGTTTTTTTATTTGGGTTTATCTCCATATTATCAGAAAGAGTACAATATGCTAATCACAGTACAAGTTTTATTTAAATGAATAATTAACTGGTAATGTTTTCCATTAACCTCCTATGCTGAGCACTTAGCATGAGTATTTCTCCATCAAATCTAAAATGCTCTGGAGGTTAAACAAAGTTTTATGTAAAGCTGAGGATGTTCCTTGCCTTTAAGAGATAAAGGTGCAACTTTAGGCTTAAAAATACAGGTGTTCCCATTTGATAAAAAGCAGAATGAATCATAACTAAAAGACAGAACTAAAAAAAATTAAAAAATATATTGTCATCTGGTTCTTGTAGGTTATCCGGGCTGTGTGACTGTGGTTTTGGTATTTTCTTTCCTGATGTTTCGCCAGCAGCTGTGGCAAGCATCTTCAGAGGAGTAACACTGAAGGACAGTGTCTCTCAGTGTCAAGTGTGTAGGAAGAGCAATATATAGTCAGAAAGGGGTTGGGTTTGAGCTGAATCATTGCCCTGCAAAAAGTATCAAAGGTAATGTGCTAACCATTGTCCTGTAAGTATCCAGATAATGTGCTAATGAGGGTGTGGTATGTTAATATGGAACCATTCTATCCTGAAGTGATCTGTTAATGTGTGAAATCCAAGGCTAATCTGCATGGCTATTGTGGACTGTAGTCTTTGTCAGTCTGGAGGTTTTCAGGACAAGAAGCCAAGACTTATTCATTCTTAAACTCTCTTCTTTTCTGTTAAAGTTGTGCTGATGTTTAGGAATTTCAATGGCTTCTCTGGGTAATCTGACAAAATAGTTGGTAGAATTGTCCAGTCTTTCAGTGTCTTGGAATAAGACCCTGTGTCCTGTTTGTGACACATGATTAGCACATTACCTTTGATACTTTTTGCAGGACAATGATTCAGCTCAAACCCAACCCCTTTCTGACTATATATTACTCTTCCTACACACTTGACACTGAGAGACCCTGTCCTTCAGTGTTACTCCTCTGAAGATGCCTGCCACAGCTGCTGGCGAAACGTCAGGAAAGAAAATACCAAGACCACGGTCACACAGCCCGGATAACCTACAAGAACCAATGAACTCTGACCGTGAAAGCCTTCGACAATATATTGTCATATTGCACAATATTCGTAATGTACATATCTTGTGCAAAGCTGATACATTCATGCCCAGAACTGCACTAGTGACTCTGCTCACTTGCCTTCTGAATCAGAGCCAGTTTATACAGATGGTTAGCCCATTCCTGAAGGCGGGGGGAGTTAGGCACAGCCGCATCGCCTCCACAGAGGCATCCTGGCTGCCGCAAAGAAAATAAAAGGCATTTAAAAAATTTAAAAGGGGAAATGTCCCCACTGAGTAAAGTGAGGCTACGTCACCAAAATACCTGGCGCAGCAACGCTGCAGCTCAAAGGGGTTTTCCTGGGTCCAAAGGGGTTAGGAAGCTGCCTAAAGATAACTCTGCCCCCAGGAACACCCCAGGGACCCCGCCCCCACACTGGTGCGGGCTCCCACTTCCAGAATTTTGCTGCCGGCATAGCAGCACTGATGGCAGAGCCCTGTGACGAGGCTTCCTGGTGTGTTTGCCCCAACACCAATGTAGGTGCCACTTTATTCCATGATAAGGTGGCCCGCTCGCTGGTGCAGGGTCACAACAGCTCCTAAAGAGCTTTGCCCCTCCTTCAGTATTGCAGCCTTAATAACCTGCAGTTCTGGCATTTACAGTAGCTAACCTTTTGCTTTAGGATGTACAGTACTCTGTGGTGCAGTCATAGGCCTGGAAAAGGCCTGGGCAGAGGCAAATTCTTATTGAAGAAAATGGCCCAAACCTACCTCTAAGGGCTGTTGTTTGAAAAATGTAGGAGGTAGAACCATACATACCACCATGAGTTCCTTGGAGGAAGGGCAGAATACAAATGGATTAATAAGATATCCAATATTTTTCAATTTAGTTGTATGATAATAATCAGTATTATTTTGCTGAAACAAATAAAGCCTGTCACTAGTGAATTTCAATTGACTGCATTCTGGTCTTGGCAACATTGTTGCTATAGTAATAAAATCTGGTCCAATAACTCTTAGCAACCCGACACAACTCCCCAGTTCCTACATTTTGAAGCTCATTCAAAACAGAATACGATACACAGATTTTGTTTTTAAAAATATGACATGCTTGTGAACCATATCAGTCTGACTTCTATCTATTAAGATCTCTATATATTTCAATAGTGCATTATGCCAATAATAATGTACCATAATATATTAAATGGCACCAATGGTAATGATTTGAGAATGCCATCTTATCTGTCCATCAATGCCCAGTTCCCATTTCCTGCCAGTAGATTCAGGACAGACAAAAGGAAATACTTGTTTGCACAATGAGTGATTAAAATGAGGAATTCAATGCCAGAGGATGTAGTGACGGCCATAGGCACAGACAGCTTTAAAAGGGGATTAGACAGATTCATGTAGGATAGGTCTATCAGTGGCTACTAGCCATGGTGACTGAAAGGCACCTCCAAGAAGCATCTGGGAAAGGTTTTGGCCTCCAGAGTAATTGCCTGGCCACTGCATGAGACCGGATGCTGAACTAGATGGACCACTGATATGATACAGCAGGGCTCTTCTTACATTCTTATGTTCTTATGTAATACTGGACCCCACTTCTGCAACTGAAGTCTCTGCTATTTACAGTGGTTTATAGTGTCAGTTAATAACTGTGCAGAAATTTTGTTACCCTTCCACTTCGGTATGGAAAGGATTCATAGGTACAAACCTGTCAATGGTAAAATTACTGCAGTGGCAAGAGATGCAATCTCACTCCATTTTCGGGTATTCTGGAGTGTGTGGTAAATATAATGATACATTTTGTTCTCTGCTGCATTTAAATACAAATTACAAGATAACACTTCCCCATCAGCAGTATTTTTCTAGCTCTGATCTCAGAACTCTTCTCTCAAGAAAATGCAATAGAGGTGAACATCTGGAGTGTCTCAACGCTTGGGAATGGATCGCATGTTATCTCCACCACTGCACTGATGAAATTCACAAACCATGTCTGTGATTTTTGAACTTGTTTACAGCCAGCACAATCACAATGTTAGCAACAGTCTCTGCCCAACATCAGATCCATAGTGATTTTCTTCCCCATGGTCACATAACCATGTGGACTATCATGTGAGGGAAAGGAGGGAATTTGCATTTGTGAGTCAACTGAGAGATTCTTAAAAAAAAAAAAAAAGACACAAAGGACATAATTTTAATGCTTCAGTAAGTTACCTGTTCCATTTATTTTATATACCTTTCAATAATAATACCATTTAAATAATAATTGTGGGCATCTGGATTGTATTTATATCACAGCTAGAAATAAATATAATTTCACAGGCCATTGAGTGGTGTCAAGGCTATTGTATGTTTGGTTTCTAACAGCAGAAATGACAGCCTGGAGCCCCTAACAGCTGATGCCTCTTTGATGCTGCATCTGTTCCTAATGGAAGATTTCGCCAGCCTGCATGTTTATTAATGTTTATTTATTTATTTATTTTTTAAAAACGTCATTTATGCTCCACCTTTCTCCCCAATTGGGGACCCAAACTGGGTTACATTGTTTTCTCCTCCATTTTCTCCTCCCAACATCCCTGTGAAGCAGGCTAGTCTGAGAACATGTGAATGGCCCTGTTTCACCCAGCAAGTTTCCATGAGAGAGGTGGGATTCAAATCTTCATCTCAAAGATCCTACTCAGACACTCTAACTACTACGCAACACGGGCTCTCTGCATAGGTTTCTTTTGAATGCACAAATTCAGGTGGAAAATCAAAATGCTCCCATGTTCACGTTGTGACAGGATCTCCCTGGATGGAGATGATTTTTCCACAAGAGTAACCTCCACTACCAGGTTTTAAATCTTCATTCTGTGTTCCAAGAGGAGGACCAACTCAAGGTGTTTTGCCACCCCAAGCAGGGTAATGGGTGGGGTAGATGTAAGTAGCAATGCACCTCTTGGAGCTCCCCTTACATCCACCCCCCCCTGCAGCTCACTAGCAGAAGTCAGGACTGAATAGTACTGCCTATACTTTGATAGCTCATGCTGAACCCTAGGCCGCAACAGGGCCACTTCTATGTATTTTGTCTGCAGAAACAAGGCAGAATTTTACCGCTCTGGTTTGGCTCCTGAACAACACAGCATGGCTTCATGAAAAATAACATAGAGTTTTCTGGGATGTCAAGCAAGTTAGTGGCCAGGACCCTACCTGGAATTTCCATGGGCTCAGAGGGAGGGGCATTTTCATCTATTCTTCCCTCCCACAGCAACCCAAAATGCTCTCTAAAATGCTGCTCCTGGGGGGCACAAGGAATCACTTTGAGGGGCTCTCAGGGGAAGGATATGGTTGCCAGGTCCCTCTTTGACACCAGTGGGAGGTTTTTGGGGTGGATCCTGAGGAGGGCGGGGTTTGGAGAGGGGAGAGGCTTCAATGTCATAGAGTCCAATGGCCAAAGCAGCCATTTTCTCCAGGGGAACTGATCTCTATCAGCTGGAGATCAGTTGTAATAGCAGGAGATCTCCAGCTAATACCTGGAGGCTGGCAACCATATGAGAGAGAGGAAACTTCACACACACCCCTTGTGCCCATGTACATTCTAGATGGGATCATAATCCTCATATTGCAGATGCAAGGGGAAGAGTCAGCGGCTTGCCCAAGACCATTCTGTGAGATTTGACTCAGGGTCTTCCCAAATCACATACAGCCACTACAGATCACTCTAGATCTACTATAAGACCCCTATCGCCCACTGTTTTAAGCAATGGCTATGTGTGCATTCTAAACTTGATTCAAACTGATTTTGAACCCAACCCGACTAATACAATAGGAAACAGTAGGAGCTTTATAAAACCATTTCTCGAAAACTAACCATCTCTGAACTGCTTACACATTCAAGAAATATTAATCTTGAACAGGTGGAAATTAACAACATGGACTTACCTTCCACTTCACCCCAGCACCAATCAAATACAGTTGGGATGGTATTCCAAAAAGAGCCCATAGTTCCATACAGAAATTATGAATGTCATAAGTTAACTGTGTTGAATGACTGAAATACCCTAGAACACCACTGAACAACCGTTGCTTCCTTCCACAAATCTAGATGTAACTTTCTAAAAATGTTTTCAGGTTAATGGAACAACTCTCTGACAGACTAAAACCTCAACACCTATATCTTTAGAAATTAAGCAGTAACACCACTACTAATCACAATCAAGGAATATCTAAATACAGTTCACCACTAGAAAGTACCTTAATAAAATACAAGTTTCTTTTCCACAATCCCCTTTGTCCACCACCATTTAATAGGCAAGCTCTCCTATTCTCTTCCGGTTTATTTTGTGATCTCACCAGAGCTGATCCTAGCAGTCTGTTTTCAATATCAGGGCAGAGAAATAATAGAGAAAGACAAATAGTTTTGAGTATGTGCAGAATGCCTTTATCTCATAAATAGATAACCGCAGCTTCCCACCTTACCACGTGTTTAGAATTCAGGAGCGGGTTGCCTCTGAGTACAAAATTAAGCAGGATATGGGCCCGAACCTACAATTATTTCCCACTTCTCTTCCCCAAATATACTCTCAGTTTCCTCTCTGTCTTCACAGCAGTGCAAAAGGTGATGTAAAGCTCAACCCAGTTAGAAGAATCTGACTGAATTTGGGCAAATGACTTCATACCCAAATTCCCAATTCTATCAGTTTGCAGATTCGCAACTAAGCACACTAAGATAACTAAGCACACTAAGAATAATTTTGAGTGATATAACATATCACACACAAACATTGCTAGTGTGAGACAGAAGGCAAAGACAATCTGTTTTAAACCACATGTAAATCCTGGGTCAACAAACATTAAAATGTGCGTTTAAATTGCAATGATGGGAAATACAAAAACTGGTTTTAAAAGCAGCATAACTTACTGAAAGGTCTCAAAGTTCTGACTGCTCAAAGTAAAAACAAGGATCTGAGCCAATTGCAAGAAAAAGCCGGAGACTTTTTATTGCTACCAAAGCCACTGTACTTCTGTTTGTGCCCAAGTAGCCTCAGGCAAGCGAAAAGAGTTTGCTACCAACTTAATTCGATTTCTGATTGACAGAAGAACAAGCAAGGATAGAGGTGAGAGGAGTTAAGGATAGCTTCTTGGAGCAGGATGGCAAAAGAGGGAAAGATCAGCCTCGCCCTGCTGCAAGCATGTAATTCCTTTGAATGTAACAGCTTCAGATCAAGTCCTACACAAGCCTTGGATCCTATCCCATTAGGAATCTTTCCCAGATGCCACCATCATATATCCTCCTCAGCAGAGAAAAATAAACCTTCACCAGAGTCCTTTGCTGGCTAGGTGAGCCATTTGAAAATAATTAGGTTGGCAAAGTACAATCTTGTGCACTCTGCTTCTCCCTAAGAGCCAGGCAATGCATTATCTTATTTGCAAAGGAAGAAGCTTTCGCATAGTGACTTGCCAGTTGTAAAAGACAGATCAGCCCACTGTGTGGAAAGTTCCTCTGACTGTCAGTGATTATGTCCTCTTTATGGACTTTCTTTATGGACATCCATGATGGACAAGGACACGCAGGTCATTATTGGGGGTGGGGGCTCTACATGACAAACCGTACTAGAAGATTCTCCTGGATACAAAGAGATGTAAAGAGTTATCATGATAAAATTTCTCTGACACGGAGAAGGTAACACAGAGACTGTGGCTGCATTCAGATTAATTAAAAAACACACTACCATTACAGAAACAAGCCTTAGAAGTCCTCACAGATTGCCGTTCAAATAACTACAGTTTGTCATGACATCGAAATCTTTTTCTTTGGCACCACATGTAAAAGGGAGGGGAAGTGCACAAGTTAAGGAGTTTCAAGACTAATTCCCATTATGACAAACCAGAGTCTGGGACTGAACCCAGGGAAAAGAGAACAGGGAGAAGAGAGGTCAATCCTGGAATTAAATGAGGGTTCCAATTCATATTTACAAACTGTGGAGTTCTATGAAGTTTCCAAGAAGTGATGCTTAAGCAAAAACTACGCTCTCTCTAGGAAGTTATAGAAAAGGGCAAGGGTCCAGTAGCACCTTACCTGGGCTGAATAAAGACCTTGCATTCATGGCTCATTACCAATGCTGATTTCTCCACACCCATTTCTCCCCTGGACATCACAGACTCTTCTGCATACCACTCCTAATCCCATCATGCCTGCTATTCACATTTACATACTGTTAACATTTATATACTAATGCTTGTCTGAATTCACTCTCCTCTACTTAAAGACAGATGGATTCACATTGTAGCTGTATCTGAAGAAGTGAGCTGTGGCTCACGAAAGCTCATACCCTACCAGAAAATATTTTTGTTAGTCTTTAAGGTGCTACTGGACTCTTGCCCTTTTCTACTACTGCAGACAGACTAACATGGCTACCCACTGTGAATTACCGGTATCTAGGAAGTTAGGAAAACAATTATATTCCATCACTGCTGTAAGACATAAGTACACAGCCACTTAATTGCAAACCAAGAGTGTTACTTAATGGTCTGGAGTAGAACAATCCAACTTCCCCTCTGGTATTTGAATGGGGTCCTTTAGCCCTGTTGTGGAACTTTTCTCGGTTGGTTCTAGGCAAGAAATGTGTACTCAATAAAAGGAAGTTACCACCCTCCCTCTGGGAGCCCCACAGCACAGAGTGGTAAACTGCAGTACTGCAGTCAAAGCTTTGCTCATGACCTGAGTTCAATCCCGACGGAAGTCATTTTCAGGTGTCCAGCTCAAGGTTGACTCAGGTTTCCATTCTTCCATGTAAAATTAGTACCCTTCTTGCTGGGAGTAAAGTGTAGATGACTGGGGAAGGCAATGGCAAACCACCCCGTAAACACAGTCTGCCTAGTAAATGTTGTGATGTGACATCACTCCATGATTCAGTAATGACCTGATGTTTGTACATGGGATTACCTTTACCTTCCAACCTCTTCAGAATACTAACCTAAGGGCCATTGCAGCCTGAGTGGGGAAACCACAAACAAATGAAAAACATTCCAGTTGTATTAAACTATACCAGTTACATAATTTGACTGACAAAATAATTACATGTAATCATAAAATAAACTGTAAAAAAAATCTAATAGTATCAGTATAGGTGAGGAGTATTTGGTTTATGCTATATTTATACTGATGCAATGAAGCACACGCACCATTAATGTCTTTTCATATGTGTGTGTTTAAAGTCACAGCTGACTTACAGCAACCCCATAGGATTTTCAAGGCAAGAGACGTCCAGAGGTTATTTGCCAACAGCTGCCTCCACATTGGCTGAGAGACTTCTGAGAGAACTATGACTAGCCCAAGGTCACCCAGCAGGCTTCATGTGGGGGAGTGGGGAATTAAACCCGGTTCTCCAGATTAGAGTCTGCCACTCTTAACCTCTACACCACACTGGCTCTTTTCATATACACTACTGTAGTCAACAAACAATGTTTTGTCCATAGAAATACAGAATAATGTACAAATCCGAAAAATTTATACAAAGAACCAGTTATTTCTACCCACACCCATGTAATTTTTGGACATGTATTTCTCCAACTGCAACTCTCAATGCCTATTGGCAAACCTCTTTCAAAACCAATAAGATTTCCCACATTATTTTATGTTATGGCATTGGGGTCTGCTGTTCAAAAAAAAAAAACTATCTACAAAATCCCACTGGGAATGCTCAAGATCGAGGGTGTGCCTATTTCTGGTTCCTGATTACAGTGTTATCTGGAATTTGAATGAAATACTACATAATTGGCCAGCAATGGGGGAATACTGTCTCCAACTGTTGTAATTTTTCCTTCTTTTCTTAAATTGTGCATGCCTTGCCCTCAGTTATCAAAGCATCACTGCAGGCATTAATGTTTTGTAGTAGCTTAAGAAACTGTATCGCTAAAATGACTCCACTCCCTTTAGAATTACTGTTAGTTTTGCACTCTCAACAATTAAGATTTTATTAACATTCTACATTCAGAATAATGTTTCTCCTTGGGAGAAAAGATATAAGCCAGAAATGACGAGGCAGGTAGATGTATTTCATTTTGTATTTTTTTTAAAAAATCACTTTCCCCATTTAGAATGAATTATTATGCTTCACGCTCATAATTTCTATTTCCTTCCTTTTTTTTTTCACTGCATGGGGAGATTTTTTTTAATGGAAACCTACTGGGATATGTCCTACATAGTGACTAAAAGCAGAGGAAGATAAATTTAGCTTGTTTCTAAAGCATTTCAACGATTACAGCAAAACTACAAAGGAAACTAAATATTTACCATGTTTTTTTAAAAAACAAAACTCCCCATACATAACATTTGCATGTATTTCCCCAGCTCCTGTGGACTAGGATTCTCTCAGAATCTTTATGATGATAATAAGTGAAACTACAATCAAACAGAGTTGCTGGTTCCTGACCTGAAAGGTTTCTGCGCCTTTAGCAACAGTAGTTATCTAGGAAAAATAAAAAAGCAGTTTTTAGCTCACACACTGACGATGCAATCCTATACAAAGTCATTCCAATCTAAGCCCAATCGAACCCCACTGAAACTGGCCTAATGTTGCATAGCATCGCACTGTTTGCTGAAGGTATTAAATCCTATGAATCTGGGGGGGGGGGGAATCCATAGATTTTCTTCAAATTCTCCAGTCAGTTCCCCAAGTAATGGGACATTACTCCTGAGTGGTAAGGGACACACATGTTTGTTAGGTTGTCCAAACAGCAGTACAAAAGAACATATATATACCTCCCACCCACCACCCCGTTTCCAGGCTGTAGTCTGAAAACTACAACCTTTTTTGTTTGTTTGTTTTTTGTTCAAGATGGATGCCCCATTACTACAAGACTTTGTAATTGTGACTTTGGCATTTTCAATGAATGGGAAAGCCTAATTTGCATAGCCCTCATTTTATACAGAAACCCTCACTTCATCAATAATCCTTTTATGTTTAGTCCTCCCACATTCAGCCTCATTTTATGCTTTTAACACTTACCGTAGGTACTGTTAAGTACAAATTCAGCTATTAATGTTCACAGAAAATGGCAGTAGTCCACCTACTGCTTTCTCTGGACTAAGCACAGTGTTCCAGATGACTTTCAGACCCAATTCAGGTGCAGGTGTGCACACAAGAAGGCATAGTCATCAAATTAGCTTTCCCATATCAGATCTCCTGGCAGGAGGTACACCTCACCACTTTTTATGGTTCATGATAGGTATTGTACTCAAGTGAAATGATTACTAGAGAATCTTTGTCTCCATTTCATCTTTTATTACAACATATTTTAAACTTTGGCTTAAAAGAATATAATACCATCTCTTGATTCTACACAGACAATTAAAGGACAGCAATCATCTGAGTCCATTTTATCCAAGCCTCTTCCAAGAAGAAACTGATAATGTATTCAGATGCCAATATTTATATGTTTTCAAAATTATCTTCTAACAATAAATACTTGTCCCACCTGATAGAGCTTACATTCTAGGCTACTTAACTGTCTCATAACTTCAAACACCATACAGAGTCATCTATATTCATATATATACTAAGAACATGAGGAAGGACTGACCTAGGAATTGGTGGCCAGGGGGGACCTGGCAACCCTACCTAAGATACAGCACAGAGAACTATCAATGGACCTAACAGGTAGGCCAATGGCAGAAAATTCTGAAACAATAAAAATGTATGTGGCTGTGAAGTCAAAAATATGCTTATAGGGTACAGAATGGTTAAATATACACAAGAATGTTACCATTTCAAAAATTATCAGGTGGTATGTACCACCAAGCTCCACAAGAATTTCTTAAGTATAAGCTTTGCACAGTGACATATTCTAAGCTCAGTCATTTGCTTCCTGCTACTGTAGGATTCTCTTCCCCTCTACCTAATGGTTCAGAAAGGCAAAGAGTTCATCAAGACCAAGACTACAGAGCAAGTATGGTATACGAGTTAGAATGTTGGACTAGGATCTGGGAGGCCGAGGTTTGAATTCCCTCTCTGCTATGGAAGCTTGCTGGGTGACCTTGAGTTAGTCACACACTCCTCAACCTGCCTCACAAGCTTATTATAAAGTTAAAATGGAAGAGAGAAGAACAATGTAAGCCACTTTGGGTTCCCACTGGGGGAAAAGGCAGGGTACATATGAAGTAAATAAAATAAAAATAAGACTGCAACATTGAATCACTGTGTCACACTCTCCATGAGTGCTTGAACCTCATATTTAATTTTTTACCTCTCTCTGTCTTGTTTCTGTTGCTAATAGTTAATTGTATTCCTAAAGGCTCGCTGTTATAGCCCATATTCCAAACAAGTTGAGTGGATAAATGTACAGGTCATTTGTCTTTCCTTGTGTGCGCCAGCTGATGTTCAGGCCCATCATAAATACAATTAAAATAAAATTGGTCATAAAGGCCATGAATCTTGAGGTTATTTTATTATTGGCTCTTCATTCAGTATTATGCCCCGCAGACATATCCTGCTGAGCTGCCACTGCTGCAGCCATACATACTGCCTACAGTCAAAACCCAAAAGCAATGGAGAGCGACAAGTATGGGGGACTGACTGCCAGATTCAGGGCAATAAGCTTTACTATTTCCCAAACAAGGCCCATATAACTCCTGCTCATCAAAATAGTCTACAGTCTCTTTTCTTTCTTTCTTTCTCTTTCTTTCTTTCTTTCTTTCTTTCTTTCTTTCTTTCTTTCTTTCTTTCTTTCTTTCTTTCTTTCTTTCTTTCTCTCTTTCTCTCTTTCTCTCTTTCTTTCTTTTTCTTTCTCTCTCTCTTTTTCTCTTATTAGGTCTCTATTTATAAATTTAACATACAGCGGCCAAAGAATCCCAACAGTATTCCAGGGAAGGAAGCCTGGTGCTCTCTGAACAGCTATGCAATGGCCCCAACAATGTGAAGTTGGACAATTTTAATTATCATGTGTAGCCATCTTCAGGGATTGTCCATTCCAGTCTTTAGATGCCAGTTTTCACACATTCAAACTACCCATTGGTGAATAATCCAAATAGCCATTGTTAAGAGTCATCTAATTTTTCCCCCTTTATAGGAAGTTATTTACACAACTCTTTCAACATCTGAAAAATTGAATCATTCTGATCTTATAGAACACTTCAACAGTGCCTTGGGCATAAAGCCCTCTATCCAAAGAAATGCCTGCTAATTATAAAAGGCAGAAAAGTTTGAGCATGTAGGAAACAGAAGAAAAGGAGCGGATGTCATACACTTCTCCTAATAAACAGGTATTGTCTTTTCCTTTCAATCCCTGGCAAACTCTACAATCGACACAAAGCTAGCAATTGCAGTGTTGAACTCCTACGCAAAGAGACCCCTTGACAAACAGAACATCGAACGACACATGCTAGGAACAAACATGAGTAACACAAACTTCATAATTACATCTCTTCTGTCCAATAAAAAAAATCACTGTTCGTTAACAAGGGCGTGAAATATTCCAGACTGGAATTTCGTAACAATTCGGTGACAAAATTAATACATTATCACATAAGAGTTCCGTGAGTGGGAGCCACGTCTAGATACTGGGCTGGCCTTTTGTATGACACATCTGAACCCTAGCATTATATTCGCTTGAACAATTTGTACTTGTTGTTAGGGGAGCTGGCTGCTCACAAAGCTTTTCCAAGTTAATATATGCAGCCTTATGTCCCCAGAGAGTCTGTCAGGGCACAAAGGACAGTCCTGAGATGTTATTGGAAGGTCATTAAGACTAATGGATACTATAGATGCTGGTCAGCAACGAGGCAATCAACAAGGGCATTGCTTATTGTCCAGCTCTGCTGGGGGCCTGGAGGAGAGGAAGGCCCCAGCTGATCCAAATTAGTTTGCAAATGCTGGAAAATGTGCAGTTGGTGACTTCAGATACAAAATAAAGAAACAGCATTTGGATAACAAAGGACCCTGCTTTCCAGTAAAGCAGAACACAGCTTCCAAATGCAAAGCTGTGGTTGGGACAGAAGCGTTCTGTTCCCAAAGAACCAAACAGCTCCAGATGTGGAGTATGGGACAAAGAACCATTACCTGCTATGGAGCATGTATATACATTGCATATTTAAATGCAGTTCAATACGCATCGTTTTAGTTATGATATTATGAAATATCAATTCATGACGTTGCGTCCTCTCCAGGCAGAGATTCACATAGAGGAACACCATGTCAAACATGGACATTTACAGATTTCTTTTGACCCACAATTCATCTGTGTGTACTGCAAGAGGTCTATGAGGTAATAGAATCTATTCCTTCCTGTCTGATCCTTAAATATAGCAAAATGGGTAGTTCCCCATGGCTTATACTTGCTTCTCATTTTCTTCTGAATTCTTCCCAATACACCAGGCATAAACTGAACACAGAACTACAAACGGAGTTCATCTGCTTAGTCCATTGCAGCAGCATTATTCCCAGTGCCTTGGGTCACATGTGCTGGTTAATATAATTTATTATGACAAAAGCCTTCTGTACCATATCATTGTACATTTTAAATGTTTATCTCCCTTCTCTCTTTGCTTTATCTGAGATTTGTTGTGTTAAATTGGTAGTCAGATATACAACAGATTGAAAGATTCAGTTTTGTCCCTGGACTTGTGTCTTGGCCACACACATGAAGTGGATGCTCTTTTGTGACTGGCCTAGCCTAAGGGACTGATTTGGGTAACACTGTTTATCAAGTTTCTTTTAGGCAGGGGCTTAGAACGTATAACATGTTCAACAACAGATAAATCAGTACAGAAATTCATTCTATTTACATTTTAACTTGCTACTCAAAAGTTACAGTGATGTCATTGCCTCAGTGTGATACTCTAGGATTCCCCCAAAACTCTGTGGTTTTACCTATTCTAAGCCCATTGACTTCAATGGATTGCTCTGCCGGTGTCTGGTGTGTTTCTTGTACTACCCTTTAAACAGACCTTGTGTGTGCAGCACTACTGTCCACGTGTCACCTCTTAAGTCTTTTCTCTCTATCCCTAAATTTAGACTTGATCCTTACGGAGAGATCTTAACCGTTCCAAATTAAAACAAAACAGTGAAGCTGCTTGACCTATTAGCCACTCTCGTTTATTTCCCTTGGGACAGGGCTAAATCCACAGCACACTGTTTAAAACTGTAAAGAGAAAGTTGAAAGGCTTTTGTAAACAAAGCTGTCCTCTAAGAGTACTGCATTATTTTGGATTGCGCGAGAAAAGCAAAGGTATCAATACATCTCATTCTCAAGGTGAAGAAAAGGGAGGTTTTCCTGCAAACTTGTGGAACACCCCCCCCCCCAGGTTTGCAGAAAAATCTAAAAGCTTACCCAAATTGGAAGGGGGGGTTAAATCCTCCCCCAAAAGGAACTTCTCTGTGCTTGTGTGAAACCACAACTGATGCTGCTTGCCCCGCCATCACTGCCTCTCCTCAGCAGTGGCACTGTGCCAGGAGAGCCAGGCCCAACATCACTACCTCTGTGGTAGAGATGTGGCAGGAGGGGGAGGAGGAGGAATTGGTGTAGCTGCTGCTGCTAGGCCCGCCACTGCTGCCTCTTCAGTGGCACCCAGCAGTATGGTCCATGTCATGAGATGAGGCATACTCCCAGGAATGTACCTCAGAGTGCAGTCTATGGTTCTGGGGGGTGGGGAGCAGGGTTGCTGGCAGCCCCGTACTGGGCTGCTGGCACAGTCCCTTACCAGAGTGCCCCCTCCCCCAGGTGGAGGATGGGGTGCAACTAGAGTCTGGAGAATGACTGCCAGCCAGGGCCGGATTTAGGTTTGATGAGGCCCTAAGCTATTGAAGGTAATGGGGCCCTTTATATGTCCAGATGTCCTTTGTCAGCAACAAACTGTCGCTGTTTTTTGTGTTGAATATATGCTATATGGTAATTTATGGACCTAATAGGTATCTAAAGCCATTTGCACATAACAAAATATGTATTTTATCAAAGTAATTGTTGATTTTGGAAATGTACATCCAGGTTTTTTTCTTTAAATTTTTTGGGGGCCTCCAAGAGAGTGGGGCCCTAAGCTATAGCTTGTTTAGCTTATATGTCAATCCGGCACTGCTGCCAGTCACCCTACTGTTGGCCAAACAACCATGGCATCTGTTGCCTTGCAGGACTGAAGTCCTAGGCAACAGCAGAAACAGATACAGTTGAGGTGCAACCCAGACAGCAGATGGGAAAGTATCATTTGGATGGCTACGGCGTGCACCTCAGGGAGGGGGGTATCCCCATGAATGGAGCCCCCCTCTATGGGGCAGCAACCACAGACCCTACTGCTGCCCTGCCAGCCTGACTACAGTCATCCCAACCACTGTGCTGTTCGTCATCATTGAATATGCCTAGGTTTGGTGCATCACTTACTAAGGAGTAAGCCCACTAAAATCAACAGGATTCAGGATTTTAGAGTACACATACTTAGGATTGCACAGGAAGAGTACTAAACTAGGATTGGAAGCATGTGAGAATGCTTAAGAGAAACTCAGATGCCAAATGGCAAGCTTCACAGGAGTTCCCCATCATCGTCTACATAATACTTTCAGTGTTCAAAGCTCTATACGTATATCATCTTTACAACAGTCCAGTAATTCAGCAGTATTGTTATTCCTACATTGTGGGTGGGAGGGACAGAAGCTGGAAGAAGCGTACTTAAAGCCACCAAGTGCATTCCTGGCAGAGGCAATGTTTGAATCAGCAGTCTCCCAAATCACAACTCATTACATGCTACAACAGATGATACACAAGGATTTCTGGTGAGCAAGTGTTAGAAGTCCTACTCCATTGCCAGCTCAAATCCTCCAGATCACCTTACATAGGTTGAGAGCAAGCATAGGGTAGTGTAACGGTTATAATGTCAGACCAGGGTTCAAATGACCACTCTGACATGAAGCTCGCCTGGTGACCCTGGGCCACTCACACTCTTTCAGTCTAACCTACCTCACAGGGCTGCTGTGGGAACAAAATGGAGAAGAAAGGCCTATGTATGCTGCTCTGAGCTGCTTGGAGGAAGGGTGAGATATAAATATGTACTAGATAGGCAGGCAGGCAGATAGACAGCAAGATAGACAGACCTAATTCAGAGGCTAGATTATTTGCTGGACATCCATAGGACATTTAGCAAAATTGTCTAAGCACTTCAAATTCTTTCTGGAGTGGACTGTGGGAAGGACTGCTGATCAATATAAGCAGGTAACCTGCAATGATACTAAAGAGTAATGTACTAGCAAAGCAGTGGTTAGAACTGCATCATATTGGGTTAGACCCAACTGGTTTTTCTACAGGAGAAAAATGCAGGAGAAGGCCCCCAAAGGCTATGTGGGGATCATGGGATCTGCATGAACAAAAGCCATTTGGACAAGTCCTGGGCGAGACAGAGTGAAAGAGCCGGCTCACTCCAAATCATTTTCTATACAAATAATAATAGAAGTAGTGGCAGAAAGATGCCCTTTGAATTCTGGATTACACTTTTCAACCTGGTTTAAGTCACTGCCGCTCACAATACTGGATGCTTTTGCCGAGATTCAGGTAGTCTGCAAAGTAAAGTGGGAAGTGAATACATTGGTTACCATAACGAATGCACACTTCTGAAGTGAATACATCAGTTACCATAGCGAATGCACACTTCAGCACCTCTCATTCCAACCCCAATAGGTTTTGGATTTTAGAGTACCTTCCACATCCATGTTTTCAATAGATTGTAACAGAAGTTATCTGATCCACATAAAAATGTCAAGAATTAATGTGCTATAGTGTAGCACTTGTACTTCAACACCAGCCAGGTACAAATAAAGTAATAAATAAGCTTTCTCTGACCCAGAAATCCATCTGCTGTTTTGTTTGTTTTTTAATCTGAACAGCCACTTTCCTTGACTGTAAGGCACCACTGTTGAAGAGTTCCCACCAGCTCCATTCTAGCTGCTGGCCTGTGGAATTACCAAGGCAACTGATGCGATCTACATAGCCACTGAAATTTAGTTCCATAAATATACATAGGCCTGGAAAAATAGCTTTACATTCCTAAATATCATGCTTCATGGTCAGGATCAATGGGAATAGAGAAAAGGGGCTGGGGGGATAAAGGGCCAGGTCCAGTGGGCCAGATAACCAAAGCAAGAGTTTAAAGAAGGAGGAAAGATGTCTATGGCCTTGTTCCTCCAAGCGTACAGAAGACATTTTTAGGGAGGCATAGACAGTGCTGAAGGCAGTCTCCAATACCCACTTTCCTCTGATTTCCATCAAACCAAGGCCAGAACTAAGTATTACCAGCTGAATTCTTTTGCTATCTGGAATACAAAAATGCATGCATGGTGATCCATCTGTGTTTACTCAAATCTAAGGCCTCCAGAATTCAATGGGACATATGCCCCTCCCATTGAAGGACTGCCACCTTAGATCTCCTTGACTTATGGAATCTCTAAATCAGGAGCTTAATTCCATTATGCAAAACATATAGTAGCATCAGCAGAAAACTAAAAAAAACTGATTCTGCTGCTCTGAGCATATGTCCAGTAATCCTGAATCAACCCTAGTATACAAGAACTCCACCCTCTTCTGAGGACCAGGGTACTACAGCCACAATCCTCTGTGGCATATAGTTGGATAAGTACTTGGAAGACCCAGGTTCAAATCCTTAATTATCCATGAAGTTCACTAGGTAACCCTTACACTAGTCAATCTTTCAAAGTAACAGTCTGTTATTCAGATAAAGTAGATGAGGGAAGAACAATGCATACCCCTTTGAGCTTTTTGAAGGAATGGTGGCATAAAATGTAGTAGACAGGATAGACTGCCAGAAGCCTGTTTCAACCACTCTTAGCCTATCTTACTCATTTATGGGTTTATGTATTTACAACCGTTCTGCAACTGTGACATATTCCACACAGTACCAGGAGCCCTAGTAGGCTTTTTATGTTGTTCTATATTCTACATTCGTTATGGAGCCAGCCTGTTCTGGATAGCTGTGCAATATTCCCCACCACCATATATGTTGGTTCCCAACTTGGGGGTACTATTCTGCCTTTGCCTGCAATGGAAGCTTAACAATGCAATCCTAAACAAAGCCACACCTTTCTAAGCCCATTGACATTAAGAGAATTAGGAGGGTCCAACTCTGTTTAGGATTTCACTGCCTGTCTTTTCTGTGGAACGTAGAACCTTCAGCCAGCTCTTAGTATGTCAGCTGTAGTCTTTCACTGGAAAGTGAGATCTGATGTCCAGGTAACGTGCGGTATCTCGGAAGACTCTTCAGAACTAATGCAGAGTGTATTAGACAAGACTGCCAACTAATGTGGGCTAGAGGCACCAGTTTCCTGCAGTTTTAAATTAATTCCACTAGCTTCCAGTTTGTCTCTTGGCACAATTCTTACTTTTAAAGTCCTCAGTGGCCTGGAGCCCTGGCACCTGAAGGACCGCCTACTCCTGTATGAACTGACATAAGATCTGTTTAGAAGGCCCTCCTCTGTGTTCCACTACCTCTGAAGCAAAATGGTGGGCAACTAGAAATAGACTCTTCACTTAAGTAGTTTCTCAGCTGTGGAGTCCCTTCCCTATAACAGCTTTCCTGACACGTAGCACATTAAGGCTGAGGTGCCAAGTGAAAACCTTTCTATTTGTTCAGGTCTTTAGTCAGTTGTGTTGTGCTTCCCCCACCCACCCCCTTCCTCTAAGACTGAAATTAATTTTATTGCTTGCTGATTTGATTTCAACTTTTACCCCGTTTCATTTCTTTGTAATAATTCATAATTGAATCCATCTTTCATTTTAGAAGGTTTTCTTTTTGTATTTCAATTGTTAAAATTTTATAAACAGCTTCGATTGCTTTTGGGAAAAGACAACACATAAATATGTATAAATGGAATGCTTCAGCAAATTTGACACTGTGGATTAGCTAGCTCATTACATGAAATAACTGTCATTGTGTAGGCGCTTATTTACCATATTCATCTTGCTATGCTTATTCACCTCCAGTAGCAGGTCACATTGTGTGTTCATATGTACAATAGCTACAAAATCGCTAGCTACATTTGTGAGCTAGCTTGCTAATTCTGCCACGGTGTGCTTTGCCAGAAGAGGCATTTTCTGTTGTACCCTGCCTGAAAAGCCAACAACCTGAAGGTGTAACTAGAAGATGTGGGAAATGAGTAATTGCAACCCCCAGTATCTTTCATTTTATTTAAAAACAGACATAGAAAGGAAGGGTAGAATTGGTTCAGGGTGACTGCATCTCCCCAATATAAATTATCCCTGTGCCTTTTCACTAAGCCAATTTTACAGGAACAAGAAGGAAGAAAAGGAAGAACAAAGGCTAGACTACATGATTTAAGGACTGGCTCCATTAACAAAAGAAGATTGTCAACTGCTGTAAGACAGCTGAGGCTCCTTCTCCATCAACTAAAAGCATCCCTAGACTGGTCAGCCTGATGTACTATAGGAGGCAAAGCTCATGTCCCTTTTGACCCAGTAAATCATGTTGCTGTGTTATAAACCATTTGCTTTCCTCAAAAATCAGCAATATGGGGCAACTGCATTTTGTATTTCTTTTTGTAAAGTGTCTGCAAAACGAATAAGACATAAGCTTTGTGCAAAACGCTGGGAGGGGGGAGTTGTCTGCTGTTACTCCTCTTGTACAATATTTATGAGTGCTGGGAATTAGGGAGGTGGCAGTTATTCCAAACGCAGAGGTCACTAAGAATGAAGCTGATCCAGTTTCTTCACTTATGTCACTTAGAAAGGCACCATTTGGGCTATGCTAGATTGTGGGAGGGGGGAATATACTAATACGCCTGAAAGATTTTTAGATTTGGGGGGGGGGGTAAAAATCGACCAATATTGACCAGTAGTACCTATTGACCAATAGAAACCTATAGAAGGTTTCTATTACCCAGATGTGAATCGTAACGTTAAACTTACATTAGGCCTAAAGCTAGTCAAAATAGCATGAGGTACAAGAGTAATTAGAAAAAAAGAAGCTACGCTGGAAAAGATTACACCAGCCCTTTGTGTATGGAGAGGGGGGAAATGGGAGGTATTATTCAGATAGATCTAAAATTCCTGTTGAAATGACTGTGACTGCACTAACCGAAAAAATAACCTGCAGAAAACACATACTAATTGGCTCAAATGTTCATTTAGAGTTAAAACACACAAGAAACGGAGTACAAAAGGCCTTTTGTTAGAGAGACCTACATTCCTTTTTAAAGCGAGAGATGATCAGAACATTTTAAAGGCAACTCTGGATGACATGCATAGGCACCTTTTATCCTTTCCTTTGAATTACACATGAATGACCCAATTTAGCAGAGAACTAACAGAGTCTCTTGAGACTAGCCAAGAGTCATGAAAATATTCTGAGGGGAAAGGTGTGTCATTATCCTCAGGCTCTGCTCACTAGACTGTAATTAGAAAGACAATTCTCCCTTTCGCAGATGGGGCTTCTGGCCTCTTTCCAATCTATAGGGTTTGGATTACCATTTTCAGCCATAATGCTGGAATATATCAGAAAACAGAGGAAACGTTTGGTCTAGGTTGGCCAACCTTGGGGGGGGGGGACTGGAGTTCTTCCAGAAGTACTGGCAGTCTCCAGACTATGGAGATCAGTTCCCCTGGGGGGGGGGAGGGAATGGCAGCTTCGAAGGGTAAGACATCACATCCCCATTGGTCTCTCTCCTCAGACTCCGCCTTCCCCAGGCACTGGCCCCAAACCTTTGGGAATTTCTAATGCTAGAGTTGGCAACCCTAACTTTGTCTCTTGTAAGTAGTTTAACTGGAATCCTCAATCTTAGAGAATAAAGTTTGTTCTTTGGACAGTTGTTACCTTGAAGAAAAGTGTTTGCTTACAATGAACTGGGATATTTTCAGTAAACACTATTTTGTACAATTATACCTTGTTTTGTATTTTTTTTTCTTGTGGGGTGGGACCATTCTATGTATATTCATATTATTGCTGATTGTCATCAATATGGATGGATGGTTAACTTTGCAACTCTGGTGTTATTGGGTCCATAATTTTGCTGCGAACACTAAGAAAACAGTGTTCATAGCTGTCAAACTTTTAAATCAGCCCAGAGATGTTTGAGGTTGGAAGTGGCAAAACACAATAAAATGATGAGAACCTCATTTGCTACATTTAGGGCGAAAGCGCATGGTCGCTTTATCCTCCTTTAATCCCTGTTTTAGCCAGGATCGAACGCACATTAGGCGAAACGCATGTGTTCAATCCTGGCTGAATCCTGGCTGAAACAGGGATTAAAGGAAGATAAAGCGACCATGCGTTTTCGCCCTCAATCTCTCATCACTATGAGGATAACCAGGCTTTGTTTGTTTGTTTGGTGGTGGTACTCACCTGAACTGAGTACCAACACCTTTGAGGGAGCTCTCCCATGTAATGAGGGGGAAATTGATGGAAATTAGTACCGGCACATCTTTTTAAAACAAAACAAAAAATTTTAAAAGCACTGGGAATAACCATGAAAATATAGAGTGCTAGAAACAAGATGACAAAAATAACACAGAAGTTTCTTTTGTAACTTCAGACTCGTAAATCATTATTTATGTTTTAGATGCCTAAACCTGGGGTGCTGCTCTGGCTGATTTCAGCAGATCAAGCTGTTATTAAAGGCCCAAGAACAGACCAGACTGTTTTCCTAGTTAATTGTCATAGTGGGAATGTCTTTGCTGAACTCTCTCCTAGGCTCAGGACAGCAGCAAGGCTTCTCCAGTGGAATCAATACAGAGGCTTCATCAGATGCAAGCAGAGACGCTACCAGGGAATCACTGGGGCCATCATTCCTGATTTTATGGAGCAATTATACAGTCCCATCCATAGCCCATTATGGAATTGCACCGCATTTGTCAAAGGTGAAATGTTTGCATGCCTCATTAGCCTGTCCACAGTGCCTTAAGGTAGCACTGTATTTGTGATATATTAAGGGACTTCTTTCTTGAACATGGCCAGAATCAGGGAAGTGCTTGAAGGAGTAAAGCTAAATTCAGATATCAAGGCTAGAACAATTTATTTATATAAGTTCATTGAGAGTGCTATCTTGGTGACGAATATGTGTTCCCACATTGCCCACGGGCTCTCTCCATTTGCATAACGCATGCTGCAAGAGAAGATAGTTAAATTTAGCTGCAAAATATACTTCTTGTTGCATCTTCCTCTTCCCTCCTCCTCCAGCAACGAGTTTCCAAGAAAAGAGACTGTTTGGGCGGGAACTGGAATGAAAAATGCAGCTCTTATCAGACAATATTAGCCTTCCAGAGAGCTGTGAAACAGTGTACAGAATGAATATTTAAACAAAACAATAAGACCGTTAACAATAAAAATGAAGAATTATTGATGAATCCAATCACGATTCAATGGATAAGGGTGTGTTGTAACACAGAAAGCCCCCAGTTAAAATCTCATCCATGAAAATGCAAGGTGGATCAGGCCAGCTACTGGCTTTCACTAATGGCACTCAACTGCCTTATTCAACTGCAGATTACAATACAGACCCATCATACAGGTATGTGGTAGGGATTCCCAAAACAACATGCATGAAAAGCTTTGATCATCTTGAGTGCTACATAAATGCTAATATAATGACTGCTTGAGGCTGGCACACCTGGCAAATATTAGTCAAATGATGTCAACTAATTGGGCAACTGATCTCCTATTGTTTGGCCACAGCCTATGTCAGTGTCACAGAACGTCACAGAATGTCATTGTGTAGGTGGCAGCTTGCCCTTTTTGTTCATTATGGTACCATTTGTTAGTAAGGACAGGAGTCATGGCTGCTCACCTCACCCTGCCCCAGCCCTGCAGCAACTAGGGGCAAACCCAGCAGCACAGCCAGATTTTGCCTACAGGCGCTGCTATAGCTACTGATCTCCAGCAGTCTTCTAGCAGCAGCTGGACAAACAGTTGTCAGGGATGGTCTAGGCTAGGGTGATCCTGCATTAAGCAGAGGTTTGGACTAGATGGCCTGTATGGCCTCTTCCAACTCTATGATTCTATGGTTTTATCCCCAAACATACTATTGTGTCTGAATAGACACTGTTTGTTTGTTTTATTGCTGTTTGGCTTCATTTAAAAGAAATTATAACTGTAAACTGGGAGTTTCAGGATGAATGTTGAAGGGAGGAACTATTCAATCTCCTGTGAAAGAGCAACCCCTGATTAGATATGCTGCAGGAGAATACAGCTGCATTCCATACACATAGAAAACCCACTGCCTGGGAGACATCTAGATGGAACCAGCATGCTAATTTCCTAAGTGCAGGAAGGCTGTTTGTTTGCTTGCTTGTTTGCAGGAGAGCATTCAAAAATACAGCATGCCTTCCATTGTTGCAGCCAGAGAGAAACAGTCAAGGATACGCTTAACCTCTTGAACACAGAAAGTAATTCTCTGACACGAGAAGGTGGAGATCACTTCCAAACACTACCTTCTGACCCAAGCAAAATGCATTCAAAAACTGGTTTGGAATTTCAACCTCCCCTAGCCCTTTAGGTGAATTTGACGGCCACATTCAGAATCAAAGCATCTTACTAAAACTTCAGTTGAAGCACACACATTTATAACTCTGTCACTTAGAAGAGCAAGATTCGAGTCCAGTATCACCTTACAGACCCACAAGATTTCCAGGGTATTCGCTTTCGAGAATCAAACTTCTCTTTGTCAGATGTAGTTTAGCATGGTAAAGGGGAGATGTGTAAGAAATTAATGGCATACTCAACCCTGGATTTGCACATGTACTGTAAGAACATAAGAAAGCGCCTGCCGGATCACACCAGTGGTCCAACTAGTCCAGCATTCTGTTTCAGCATCTTTAGCCTTTCCTCATAGGAAAGATGCTCCAAGCCCTTAATCGTCTTAGTTGCCCCCTTCTGTACTGTTTCCAGCTCTGAAATATCCTTTTTGAGATAGGGTAACCAGAACTATATAAAGTATTCCAAATGAGGCCACACCATGGATCTATACAATGGCAATACAATACTGGTTGCTTTATTTTCAAACCCTTTTCTAGTCCCAACATGGAGTTGGCCTTTTTCACTGCTGCCAAACCCAGTCGATAATATTTTCATCAAACTATCCACTACAATGCTCAGATCATTTTTCCTCTCAATCTCAACTACTTCAGGCCCTCACAACATATATTTAAAGTTAGGATTTTCTGTTCTTATTTACATCAATTTACAGTTACCTGCACAGAGCTTGATTTGCCATGTTGTTGCCCACTCACCTTATTTACAAAGATCCTCTTGGAACTCTTCACAACCCACTTTGGTTTTCATCATCCTGAATAATTTGGTAGCATCTGTATGGGGGTCCTGCAGTGGTGGTAGGGAGTCCAGGCTTGTGGCCAGGTCAGCTCAAAACCCCAGTGGGCCCACAAGACCTCAGCATAGGGAAGGGGTTGCTGTACCTGTTTTCTCTTTCTCCCTGTTGTACTCGTCCCTCTCACAGCCTGGGCTGAGACAACTCTTTCCTCCTCAGCCCACTTCATGGTCCTCCATAAATCCCACCCCTAGGGAAAGCCACGCCATGTTAGAGGACCAATCCCCACCCACCCCTCAGGCAGGGGGATGGGCATTGTCCCGGATTATGGTAGGACATCACCCAGGTTGGGCAGAACCTGCCCTCCATGTTCTGCCCCGTTTGGCTGGGGTTCCCACCTAGCTGTTTCTTGGAATCGTGCTGATCAACCAACCAAAATTACTCAAGATAGTGTGCAAGCTTTTGAATCTACCAGAACTCTTCTGTCAGGATGGATGCTTCAGAATTCAAAGGGGGGGGAGCAGATGTCTCGATCTTAAGGCCTGCTCTTATCCGCAACCTGTGCAAAAATGGTGCTGGTGTTGTGCTGCGCCCCTACCCAAGTCACTTGGATGCATCGTAAAAATATGTTTATATCTGGTGTTCAGACCTCACTGACACAGCTGACCTTGGTTTCTCCAGCTTCTCACCTTCTAGAATCTTTCAAGATATGAAATAAGGTCCTTACAGTTCTACAATCCTAAAATGCTATGGCAATTGAATTCATTCTTGACACAAGTGTTTTTTAACACCTCAGCGGTTACAATAAACAGCACAGTTTGTTGAGGAAGTAAGTTTTCTACCTATTTAATAGTACAAGAGAGAAAAGCAACAAGAGAACCTGAAGAATCTGGTCTCACTATGAGCCAGAAAGCATGATTAGAAATGCCCACTTACAGATATAATCTCTCTCCTACCACAAGTATTTCAAAACGTTTGTATTATATAAAACTAATCTTTTTTGGTAGTGTACGGGTTTTAAAGCACAAAAAACATGAAAGAAGATCCAGCCTTCTTCTAGCAGGACCTCAGAAATCTATTTATAAGAATACAATGAGACTCCATGTCAGCTGGAAAGACTCCCCCCCACCACTTTTGACTGCAAGACACCATTTCATTGGGTTTTCCTGAGACAGCTTGACTGTTGGCAGTGACAGAGAGCTAATATAATATAAAGTCAATACTCTTCTTAGAAAAGAATGTCCTTGGCTTATGGAGCATAAGTTGTCACAGAAGAAACAATTTAAGGATTGTTAAAATTAAAGCCCGGGGAATGATGAATCATTTTTAACACGCTTCCAGCTATAAGGAAACTTCTTGGCTTTGATGGGAAGAGGGAAAAGTGACCTCAAGGGACTTGTATCAATTGTACAGTCTGGGACTTAAAAGTGGCAGCTGAAGAAAATACCCATGCCAAAAATGAAAAGAAGCCACGCTCCTCTGTGCCAAGCTCCAGAGAGTGCTAATAATGTCTTTTATTGCACATCTTGTTGAAATGTAAAATAATGCCCAGCTCAGAGGCCATGCATGCCTCTGAGAGCACCCTCCAACATTGCCACAGTTATCAATCGATCCTAAATTAATATTTCAGAAAGCATCTATATAATCCCACATCATGAACAATGCCACCCTAAGTACTGTTATACCCTTCCACTAAAGTCAATGGGCTTCAAAAGACTATAACTTTTCTCAGGATGGCACTGTTCGTGTGGATTAGTTTACACCTAATAAAATGCAAAGCTTACCTAGTCCACTGATGCCACGAGTCCAGTCTACAATATGAGACAGTGCCAATCTGGTGCAAACTGGTATTGTACTCTGCCTGCAACTGCCTTGTTATTAAAATATACCAAGTAGAGAAATAAACACCATAACTGTGTGGGAGTAAAGGCGCTAATCTGTGTCATAGCCAAGTTAGCGTGCTCTTCACTGCCCACTACCTATGCTGCTTGAGGAATCTGGCCCACATGTTGGCCACCCTGCATTCAGTCCAGCATTCTGAGAAAAGACAGGACATTCACTTTGTCCCTCTTCCCTAAGTCAACCTATAAATCCAGGCCATAGGGACACCCCACAGAAGGGCCACTGGGACAAACAGCTCCAGATGTCCCAAGTGAGGTAATTGATTCCACAGGGACAAACAAAAACCAGCAGAGAAAATTCCTTCCTAACACTCAAGTAATCCGACCTACTCAGCCCATCTTCCAGAAGAAACTCCTACAGAACATAAGAAAATGAAATACTCATGAAAAACAGGGTGATTCCACTTACTTCCAGGACTAGCAATCACTATAAGCGACTAAGCAGACAGCATCCAGAA
This sequence comes from Euleptes europaea, assembly GCF_029931775.1. NCBI lineage: Eukaryota > Metazoa > Chordata > Lepidosauria > Squamata > Sphaerodactylidae > Euleptes > Euleptes europaea. The sequence goes on along the minus strand of NC_079320.1, from coordinate 28,203,132 downwards.
TTGCACTAAAAAACAGGTATGGATGAAATAGGTAGGAACTCTGTCTCTTAACTGGGAAGGCTCTGTGCCACCATAGAGAACCCGCTTTGGGTTTCCATACAGCGCAGAATAAATGAGAACAATGGGTATTGAATGACTTGCTTCTTTCATGGAGGAGGGACATTTATACAGCTAAACTTTAGGACAGCAACTGAATTCTTTTGCATGTTACAAATATCACATGGAACTGTTCATTTTTGCATAGTGAGAACATATAAATACACAACCACATCAGAAGGATCCATGAAGAATACAGGCGTATGGTTCACTAACCACAATTGCAGAGAATGCACATGGCCTGGGCTGATTCCAACCAGCTTTTGCACCAGAGAAAAAGGGATGAAGGGGGGGGAGGTTCCCGCTTGACCACCAAAAAGGCTGTAGCAGGATCATGGGACATGAATGGGCAAAAGCCAAGTGAAAGAGGTGCTACAATTAGGCAGACACTGGTCTCCCCCCTTCCATTCCCCCCACTGCCTGCAGGAAGGCAATGGTAGGGCTGCAGTGAAAGCAGGAAAATGTCAGCCACCACCTGGAGAAGAGAATTGTCAGCCACTAAAGAAGAGAATTGTCCAAGACTGAGCAACAAAGGGTGAAAACGCATGGTTGCTTTATCCTCCTTTAATTCCTGCTTTAGCCAGGATTGAACGCACATTAGGTGAAACGCATGTGTTCGATCCAGGCTGAATCCTGGCTGAAACAGGGATTTTTTCGTCAGCGCCAGTCTCTCAACATAGCATCTCTAACTGCAGATGGGAAATACAATTCCATCAAAACATCAAAAGTTATTTGATCTTTAGTTACCTCTTTTCAAAACTGGTTACGTCCATTCAGGGTAGGCCTAGAGGGGCCAGTCCCATCTACTTATTTGAAAGGGTGGACACAGCTTAACTGTGATCGTCTTGGTATCTCATATAACTTACTTTTTGTGTGGGAAATACTGCTGCAACTGACTGAGCAACACGGTTTCCCTAAACGTTTAGTAGGGGGACGCTCTCTTTTTTGTTGGATTAGTGGAAGGTAGGGAAACGGAGCATGTGCAAGAGACCTGGTTTGAATTTTAACACCTCCTTTATTCCCCTGTGTGCTGTGTCTTGTCTTTGCAGCCCCGGTTGCTGGAATGGAGCACAAGTTACTGAAGGGAGGGGGCTGTTTGGATTCATGTGGCAGAGTACCTGAAAGAGTTCTGAGATGTTATATGTTAACGAAATGGGAAGTGCTTATTGTTGTTAGCCTTGGCTGTTTGTGCAAAGAGTTACTGCCAACTTACATGCTTTTAGTTCTATATATGGAAGCACAGTGATATGACCCCATTCCACGAAGCTTGGTCAGGCACGCTGAAACATGTGCTGAGGGTTCATGTACTCCTGAAGTGTGCCATGCAGCGCCTGTGGCTGTGGGAGCAGAAAAGATGTATAGCGAATGGAGGGCTCTCTACTGACTTCCACAGAAATTTTGTATCTATTCTACGTCTTTTGTTGTCGTAATGTTATGTTGTTGCAGGGTTCCTTCTAAGCTTCTGCCCTGTCACTCATTCCCCCGCTCTGACTATTTTCCCCTCTTTGCTTAACAATATACAGGTTCCACTAGCAATAGCTTTTGCCAGTAGAAGGGTGTTGCTACACCAAATACATTCACTACACATGTTACTTTCTGGCTCTGTCAGCAGAGGGGGTTTAAAAGCAATCCTGTCCCCACCTAGTGGTTGTAACTGAAGGAAAGTGTCAAGAATAGCTAAGCAATTTCAGGATTATTCATGATAGATCAGACTGTTTAGTGGCAGATTCCTGAGTGAGGAGGGCAGTGTAATTGCTGAAATTGCTGGGGGGAATTGCTGGCTCCACCCTCTGCTGTTAGCTCTTGAGGGGTGGGGCTGAGAGCTCTTCATTAGAAGGCGCGTCTCGCCAGAGGCACGAGCCTTTGGCGTGAGCCGAAGGGCGAGAGCACAAGGGCTCTTGGCCTGTGGCTCTTGGCCTGGGGGTCGTGTCTGGGAGCCTTGAAACAAAGTTTGTATTTGTAGTTTACTCTGAGACCGGGAGTGTCGTGAAGCTTTTAGCTGGGTTACCACTGAGGGAGTGTGCATGAAACCATACCATGTCTGCAATGAATCAACGCGGAATGGCTGGTGAGAGAGTGGAGGCAGTGACGTGTAAGGTTTGTGGAATGTTTGTTTACCTACCCGAGGGTAACTGCAATTACACATGCAGTAAGTGTAAGTTGGTGGCTCTACTGGAGGAGAAAGTCAGGGGACCTCAGGCACGCTTGTCTACACTGCAGAGTATAAAAGAGGGGGAGGCGTTCATGGAACAAACTCTTGAAAACCTCTTGGGAGGGCAAGAGGAGGAGGGTGAAATAACTCAGTGTAAGGAGCGGGACCCACCTCAGGAGGAGAACACATGGAAGAATGTTACCCGCAGAAATAGGAAAGTCAGAAGACATTCCGTTCCTCTGCTGCTTAGCAATCGGTTTCAAAACCTCCCTATAGATGCTGAGCCTGGATCATTGGAACAAAGGGTCAGCGCCCAGTCCTCTCTGGTCTCTCAGGTCCCTGTGGAGGACAGGACTCAAACTTCTGCTCCCCAATGTAGGAATAGGCGAGTGTTGGTTATTAGGGATTCCCTACTGAAAAGGGTAGAGGGTAAAGTGTGTCGACCGGACTTGTTGTCTAGAGAGGTGTGTTGTCTGCTGGGAGCGCGCATCCAGGATGTAAAATAAAGTAGATAATTAAACAGACGGTCTGTAAGCACTTAGAAAGAAATGCCGTGATCACTGACAGTCAACATGGGTTTCTCAAAAACAGGTAATGCCAAACTAATTTCATATCTTTTTTTGAAAGAGTGACAAGTATGGTAGATGAAGGGAATGCTGTAGATATAGTGTACCTTGATTTCAGTAAAGCCTTTGATAAAGTCCCCCATGAACGTCTTGAAACAAAGCTAGTAAAATGTGGGCTGGACACTGCTACTGTTAGGTGGATTGGTAATTGATTGACCAACCGAACCCAAAGGGTGCTCATTAATGGCACAACTTCATCCTGGAGAGGAGTGACCAGTGGGGTGCCACAGGGGTCTGTCCTGGGACCGGTACTATTTAATATTTTTATAAATGACTTGGATGATGGGATAGAGAGCATGCTAATCAAAATTGCAGATGACACCAAGTTAGGAGGTGTAGTTAATACCCCGGAGGATAGGGTCAGAGTTTAGAATGACCTGGATAGACTGGAGAGCTGGGCCATAAGTAATAAAATGGATTTCAATAGGGAGAAGTGTAAGGTTCTTCATCTAGGCAGAAACAACATAAGGCACAGGTACAGGATGGGAGAGAGTTGGCTTGACAACAGTACATGTGAAAGAGATCTGGGAGTCTTAGTGAACCACAAACTGAACATGAGTCAACAGTGTGATATGGCAGCTAAGAAGGCCAATGCGATTCTGGGCTGCATCAATAGGAGTATTGTGTCTAGATCAAGGGAAGTAATACTACCACTGTATTCAGCATTGGTCAGACCTCACTTGGAATACTGTGTCCAGTTTTGGGCTCCACAATTTAAGAAGGAAGTTGACAAGTTGGAGCGTGTCCAGTGGAGGGTGACCAGAATGGTCAAAGGTCTGGAATCCATGCCCTATGAGGAGAGACTTAGGGAGTTGGGTTTGTTTAGTTTGGAGAAGAGAAGGTTGAGGGGAGACATGATAGCCATGTTTAAATATTTGAAGGGATGTCATGTTGATGAAGGAACTAGCTTGTTCTCTGTTGCTTCACAGACTAGGACACTGAGTAATGGATTTAAACTAAGAGAAAAGAGATTCCACCTAAACATTAGGAAGAACTTCCTGAAGGTGAGAGCTGTTCGATGGTGGAATGCACTGCCTCAGAGGGTGGCGGAGTCCCCTTCTTTGGAGGTCTTTAAGCAGAGGCTGGATGGCCATCTGTTGGGAGTGCTTTGATTGAGGGATCCTGCATGGTGGGGGGAGGGTTGGGATCAATGGGGATGTGGGGGGGTAGTTGTTGATTTCCTGCATTGGGCAGGGGGTTGGACTGGATGACCCTGGTGGTCCCTTCCAACTCTACGATTCTATGATTCTATGACTCTTGTGGTCAATCTTCCATCACTTCTGATTAAGAAATGGCAGCCAGGAACAATTAATCTTTGTGAACAACCGACTAACAGGCTTCCCAAGAAAATGTTAATACCAAATTAAATAACTTTATCTTTACACTCCTGTTCGAGAAGAAATCAAGGTTATTATAAATCAGTAGCTAGATTGTTTTCTGCTCAAAGGATTTATCTCGGCTTGAAAGCTATGGCTTGCTATTTCCCCAGCTGCATGAATATTTATAGCTCCAGCAGGGGCAAGAGTTTACTTGCACTTCATTGCATGCCTGCACGGTATTGGATAAAAAATGAATGCATGAATCTATGAAGTCCTTTTTTTAGGAAAAAAAGGCCTTGAAAAAAGGAACATTTTAAGTGGATCCGTTTTGCCTATGAATATATGGTACTTCAAATGCATTTTGTCCTCCATTATGGCACTTAGGTGAGCATTTCACTTCTAGAACACAATATTAAAAATAATGTGTTGCTGTCCTCTATGGTTATTTCAAATTTGTCAACACTTTTATTGCAAGCTGTCTTCGTTTTCACCTAATTAAATGATGGACATCTATTGTGCAGAATAACGGCTCTCTAATGACTTCTCCTTTGCAGGAAAAGGATTTCCAGGCCTTTGTCTCACTCCTTGCTGCGCAGATTTCTGTGAGAAACATTATACCATATTTCTGAATCTTAATTTGTTTCCCCCAGTAAAGCCCTGCAGGCAATTCAAGCATCACGCCATACTGGTGAATCAAAGGACAACATTTCCTAGTGTGGGTGTTTCATTAGCCCTTTAAATTGTGGATTATTTATAGTTCCACACTGGTGGGATGGAGGATGAAAACACTCGTGTAATATGCCACAAATTATCTCTTTTCTTTGATAATATTTGTCAAGGAAGATACCAAAAATACCGCTTGGCTGGGAAGAAAGCCTTTATTGAGCTGAATGCACCTGAATGAAGTAGTACACAGCCTTAAAGTAGAGTACTTTATTAGAAATGATCCAGGCATCCCGGTAGGGTTGCCAGGTCCTCCCTTGCTAGCGGAGGGAGGTTTTTGGGGCAGAGCCTGAGGAGGGCGGGGTTTGGGGAGGGGAGGGACTTCAATGCCATAGTCCAATTGCCAAAGCGGCCATTTTCTCCAGGTGAACTGATCTCTATTGGCTGGAGATCAATTGTAATAGCAGGAGATATCCAGCTACAACCTGGAGGTTGGCAACCCTACATACTGAAGTCATTGTTTTGTTGATTCTTAACAACCAGGATACTGGTAGGTCCTCAATAAGCTTCTGTCTGATAGATACAGATCTCTGTTTTGCTGATTCTTACATGAATGAGGCTTAAAAAGTTTCAGGTACATTCATTCAACCAATACTCCCCCCTCCAAGTTAGTTAGTTACTCCCATTTTTTGCAGCAAACCATAATTTGCCATTACATCTGAACCAAAACACTATGAATACATTTGTCTTGCAAATCAGAATTCTAATTAATGGGGAGGTTTTCCCCAGTTTAGAGTCCTGGTTTGTAGCACAGATGCAAATCCATAGATCTCCCAAAACAAACAAAACAAAACTCACAAATAATTACCTAGCTTGCCTTGCACAAGGGGAGGAGGAAGCAGGCAAGCTTAAAACTCCTTAAAAGATGTGTTTGTGTATCCACAAACCTTACTGTGAGAGTCAACGTGGTTCTAGTGGTTAGACTGTGACTAGCACTCAAGTTCAAATTGGAGCTCGGCCATGAAGCTAACTGGGCGACTGTGGGTCACTCTGTTCACCTAGCCTAGTTCACAGGGTAGTAGTGAGGAAGGAGAACCTATACATGCTTTCCTGCGTATCATAAATGAAAGCTGAATAAATATCTGATCAACACATTAACCAAGCCTCAGTTTCTGAGAGAACTACTTGATATTTGAAAGCCAATTTTTCAAATATCATCTGATACAACATTGATTCCCATTTAGACAGTCGGTGTGGTGTGGCAGTTAGAGTGTCACACTAGGATCCGGGAGACCCAGTTTTGAATCCTCCCTCTACCCCAGAAGCTCTTTGTGTGACTTTCAGCCAGTCACTCTCTCTCAGCTTAACCTTCCTCATAGGGTAGTTGTTGTGAAGATGAAATGGAGGAAGGGAGGAGGAAGAGGAGAAGAGTTGGTTTTTATATACCAACTTTCTCTACCACTTAAGGCAGAATCAAACCGGCTTACAATCACCTTTCCCTTCCCCTCCCCACAACAGACACCCTGTGAAGTAGGTGGGGCTGAGAATGCTCTTAATATAACTGTGACTAGCCCAAGGTCACCCAGCTAGTTTCGTGTGTAGGAGTGGGGAAACAAATCCAGTTCACCAGATTAGCCTCCGCCACTCATGTGGAGGAGTGGGGAATCAAACCCAGTTCTCCAGATTAGAGTCCACTCCTCCAAACCACTGCTCTTAACCACTACACGACGCTGGCTCCCCAGAATTATGTTGTCAGCTGCTTTGGGTCCCCAGTGTGGGGAAAAGTGGAATATCAATATCCAAATACAGAAATAATAAACATCCAAGCTTTTTTTAACATCAGAGTATTAATCACCATTATTGATAGTGCCCTCACACTTTCTGTTTCTTTTAAAAGCCTTTCCCCTGGATGAAAGAAGATGGAAGACATGGAACTTAATCAACACAGTGAAACTTAAGTTATTGCCTAATTTTAGGGCGTAGCCATGTAAAAACCTATGGGCCCAGTACATATGTGCACAAAAAGCAATCCTGTATCCCACAGTGGCCATCTAGATACTGCTGGAAAGCCCACAAGCAGGGCATGAAGACACTAGCCCTCCTTCAGCATTTCTATACATTTATACACAGAACCCCCATTTAGCTGTTATGGCCAATAACCATTAACAGACCTATCCTCTATTTAGCTAACCCACATTGAAACCCATTGAAGCCAGTGGTATTCCACCAGTTGTCTAAAGCTTATCCCATATATGAGCTGCCAACAGTACAGAGTTCAGTAGAATGTGACATGACACATAAAAACCAAGACAAGGCCAATACCCACAACATGATCCATGCTTTTTTCCATTATAATTCAAAGCCTCTTAAAAATATCCGAATACTACAAGCTTCTAATAAGAGATTCCAGCTAAAAATAATGAGATGTTCTCATATGGTTTGAGGAATTTACAGTGTTAGCATCCATACACCTGTGAAATGTGGCAAGGGAGAAACAGCAAGGAGCAAAGGGAGATAATTAAGTTGAAATAGGAAAAGAAACATTGTGATTGAAATTTATTCACTGGGAGACAAATCTGAATATTCCATCACTTAATTTAGCTGCTGCCCCAGGAGATAACTTCAAGGGTCGACTGACTCTTTTCATGGCAGAAGGGTTTACTGTGGTGAACACCAAGGAGTTGAAAAGCAAGTTGAGCTTCTGTAAACACACAGTAGATACACACCAGTAAGAGCTGGCTATCAACCACACACCACTGAGAATCTAAAGATATATTTGCAGTTACACTTTATATCATCATTACAAACCACATGGAATACATTGCCTGCAGCATGACATGTGGTTTCTTTACTTTCAAATTGTATGTACAAGGTTGCAGAAATGTAATTTCAGCACGGCCTCACATTTTCACTGGTTTGCAGTTGACCTTAGCCTATTTTTTAAATCAAATATTGCATGCTTATGTTTTTAGAGTTCAATTTTAATCTTCCAAACTGCCTTGCTATAGATATTCAACTTTTAGGGTGTGGTTGTTTTCTTTTTCATGATACAGCACAGGAAAATCTGAGTGAAACATGTTGATGTAAAGAAACAGTAAATTTGCATAAGAATTGCAGTTCCTATTACGAATTCTCAGTTGGGAAAAATTTGAATATGTGAGAGCACTACGGCAGGGGTTCATCATCAAAGGAAGGTTGAGCAATGACCCCGGAGGCCATTTGCTATAAGAAAACAGAGGTTCATCTTTTCATCTTATTATGGGCAAAAAAAACCCACAAAACCCTACCTCTATACATTAAGCAGTGAAATCCGCTCAGGTCTAGTGCAGAAGATCTACTTGCTTTTGGCACAGCTATTGCTGAACTTCAGGTACAGAAGATTTTGTTATACAAAATCAATTTAATAAATCTTCCTATTTTCTAACTTCACTGCTCATTTATCAGGTGCAGCTTCCTGCTTGTGATCTCAGTTTGACGGCAGCTTCAGACTTCATACATGCCCAAAACATTTCTGTGTAGCCTCAAATGATGGCTGCTACATGATAATATGATGGTTTACCACTGAGACGGCATTGGCCCAAACCCAGTTGACATTTATCATGAATAAGTCCTATAGAAAGCATTAGGACTTAAATTAACTAATCGGTTCCATTGATTATAATGGAATTTAGTCATGACAAACACTATAATGATCAGTCCCATTAGTTATTAAGTGGAGTTCCTCAGGGATCTGTGCTGGGCCCTGTGTTGTTCAACATCTTTATAAATGATTTGGATGAAGGAATAGAGGGGATGCTTATTAAATTTGCAGATGACACTAAATTGGGAGGGGTAGCAAATACGGTAGAAGACAGAGCCAAGATGCAGGATGATCTTGACAGGCTGGAGAAGTGGGCTAGAACTAATAAAATGCACTTTAACAAAGACAAATGTAAAGTTCTGCATTTAGGTAGGAAAAATCAAATGCATAATTATAGGATGGGGGAGACTTGTCTGAGCAGTAGTGTGTGTGAAAAGGATCTTGGGGTATTAGTAGACCAAACACTGAACATGAGTCAGCAGTGTGATGCGGTAGCTAAAAAGGCAAATGCAGTCTTGGGCTGCATCAACAGAAGCATAGTGTCCAGATCGCGTGAAGTGATGGTATCGCTTTACTCCACTCTGGTTAGACCTCAACTAGAGTACTGGGTTCAGTTTTGGGCACCACAATTTTAAAAAGATGTAGACAAGCTGGAACGTGTCCAGAGGAGGGCAACAAAGATGGTGAGGGGTCTGGAGACCAAGTCCTATGAGGAAAGGTTGAAGGAGTTGGGTATGTTTAGCCTGAAAAGGAGAAGACTGACAGGGGATATGATAACCATCTTCAAGTACTTGAGGGGCTGTCATATTGAGGATGGTGCCGAATTGTTTTCTGTTGCCCAAGAAGGTTGGACCAGAACCAACGGGTTGAAATTAAATAAAAAGAGTTTCCGTCTAGACATTAGGAAGAATTTTCTAACAGTTAGAGCAGTTCCTCAGTAGAACTGGCTTCCTCGGGAGGTGGTAAGCTCTCCTTCCCTGGAGGTTTTTAAGAAGAGGTTAGATGGCCATCTGTCAGCAATGCTGATTCTGTGACCTTTGGCTGATGAGGGCATCTTGGCCATCTTCTGGTCACTAGGTGTGGCGGGGAGGTAGTTGTGAATTTCCTGCATTGTGCAGGGGGTTGGACTTGATGACCCTGGTGGTCCCTTCCAACTCTATGATTCTATGATTACATTCAGGTTTATTTGGAACCTAGGAGCCCCGTTGCTCAGAATGGTAAGCTGCAGTACCGCTAATGCCTTTCACATCTTGTGTAATCTATAATTGAGGAATAAAAAAACTCAATTACTACTGGCTTATAATATAATAATAATATAATAATAAAGCTTAAGACAATGCATTCTCCTGGATTGAATAGAAACCTAGGATTCCTGTCTCATTACCAATGCTGATTTCTCCATGCCTACTACCCCTCTGCATATCTAATCCAATCACACCTGCTATTGACATTTACCTGCTGTTGACATTTACCTGTTATTGCTATTGGGTGTCTGAATTCACTCTTCTCTACTCACATTCTACCTGTTTCTGAAAAAGTGAGCTGTGACTCATCCCCTGCCAGAAATTTTGTTAAGTCTTTAAGGTGCTACTGGACTCTTGCTCTTTTTTACATGCTTATAATTATCAAGAATATGAAGGGGGTTAGCATTCCTCTACACTGGTGACATCTCCTAATCAATGCTTTCGTAATGATTTTATAGTACTTTCTGAAGTAATTTAAACGTTTTTCTTTGCAAGCACTTTGTGGTACTGGCTATCTATTTACGCCTTGCTGGGGTTTGAATTGTGTGACTTCATCTGCAAAACTCATTAGTGGAGAGCCTTGCCTTGTAGCTTAGGGGGCCCAGAGATGGGATTTGTAATGCTTTTGTTCTGTCACTTTAAATTAATATTGATTCTAAACAATTGATTATTCTGGCTGTTTAAACATCAGGGTTATGAAATCTTGACCCTATGACTCAAATACTGCAACTGGGAAGGTGAGGGTTAATTATAATATTTTTGCATGCAGCCACAATGCTTTTCAAGCAGATTTTACCACTTGCAAACCAAAATTCCAAATTAGGTAAAGGCCTCTTTAAAGATGGGCTTCTTGTGCTATTCGCAAGAAGCTATAGACTGCTGTGAAATGAGAAATTACTACCTTTTGTTTTCAAAAGTTGTGTCACCTATGGCTAAATTCTTCTGTATATGTACAGAAGGCCTTTCATTAAGGGAATGCTTCCTTGATGTAGGGTTGAGATTTAACTGCGCTGGGCAGGTAAAATACCTGCTAAAAGCCCCAGCCTACCAACCTGGACAGGCCACAGAGTGGGCAAAATAATAGCCACCACGAGCAAGACCCTGCCTTGTGGTCTGTATAGTACAAGATCACATCACAGCAGGAAGGCTAGATCAATTACCCTATAGCCATCCAGCCTTAAAGGCCAAAGTATGGTGGCATCCCCTACCCATGAGAGCTAGAAAGAAGGGGGGATGTCTCTTCCTGATCCTTTTCATGGATATCTCAATGGGTAGCACACTTCAGTGTGATCTTGTGCTGAGTTAAAGGTAAAGGTAAAGGTCCCCTGTGCAAGCACGGGGTCATTCCTGACCCGTGGGGTAACATCACATCCCGACGTTTCCAAGGCAGACTTTGTTTGCGGGGTGGTTTGCCAGTGCCTTCCCCAGTCATCTTCCCTTTACCCCCAGCAAGCTGGGTACTCATTTCACCAACCTCGGAAGGATGGAAGGATGAGTCAACCTTGAGCCGGCTACCTGAAACCGACTTCCGTCGGGATCGAACTCAGGTTGTGAGCAGAGCTTTTGACTGCAGTACTGCAGCTTAACACTCTGCGCCACGGGGCTCTTCTTGTGCTGAGTTATGCCAGTCTAAAATATGCTGCTGATCACAGAGAGGGAATCTATGTGCAGAAACTTCTTCCGGACTTTGCAGATGACTCAGCAATAGAGAAGAGAAGAGAAGAGAAGAGAAGAGAAGAGAAGAGAAGAGAAGAGAAGAGAAGAGAAGAGAAGAGAAGAGAAGAGAAGTTGGGGTTTTATATGCCAACTTTCTCTATCTTTTTAAGGAGAATCAAACCGGCTTACAATCGCCTTCGCTTCCTCTCTCCACAACAGACACCTTATGAGGTAGGAGAGGCTGACAGAGTGTGACTAGGCCAAGGTCACCCAGCAGGCTTCGTGTGGAGGAGTGGGGAAACAAACCCAGTTCACCAGATTAGAGTCCACCACTCTTAACCACGACCACGCTGGCTCTCTCAATAGCGTGGAGGTGCAGGTGCTTGGGACCACCTCCCTTCCTGCACAGTCAGTGTTTGTGTGGGTGTGGGGGCGGGGAGTCATCTGTACAGGGCTCCTAATACCATCTAATGTGTGAATCCTGCTTATGAGCTCTCCTGCTTTTTGTGTAAGAAGCATTTTGCAGAGTATTGCTAGAAGAAATCTGCAAATGAATGTATCCTATCAGAAAGTCTTAGCCAGATACTCTCACCGCTGTAGATACTGTTGGTCTTGAGGGATAGATTTTCTCATTAACATTTGGACTACAAATGTTGCCTACAGCCCAGTAGATCACTTTGGCACTTGCTTTGCACACACCTAGAGGTCAATCGTTTATAGCAGGCAGGAGTGTGTATGGAGTGAGGAGGTCTTGGATACTAGTCACAGTCTAAACACCACTCACTTAAGAACACACACCATAGGTCTTAATTTCAGTAAGAAGTCGTGGATGTCAGCAGTGCAATGTAGTATTAAACAGTTTCAAGACAAACTGATCAATCAGTACATGCAGACAAATAAATACCCATACTGATATATGCAGTCTCAGAACAGTAAGAAAAACAAGAGTAAACTCATCGAATAAAAAGTATACAAGTTCTTTCTCCTTCCACAAGGTGGCACCCTTTGCTTTTAAATAGGCAACAAACACTTTATTAACTAGGAAAAAGCCCTTCTTGGGTTGGTTATTTACTGGTTTTTGAAGTATGAACTACAAAATATTAATTGCAATCAGGAATGGAAATAAATAAATATAAGCACAAAAAAGTGTGTTGCAAAATAAAGTTTTTAAAAAATCTTATACTCTTGGGGATAATAGTATGGGAGAAAAAAAATGGCATTTGTGTGAAAAGTAAAAGTGAAATGTAAGTTCTTGAACCAACATCTTAATGATTAAAGCAACCTAAAGTACAGAACATACAGGGGGGTTGTTACATAATATGTGAACTCCCCTCCCCCTCCGTTGAAATCTTCAAGTTATTAGTATTATCCAAATTTGGGTGCCTTTCCACTATTCTCAGCATCTGGGGTGGGGAGGACACCCATTTTGCACCTCTAAAATCACCTGTAATTGAATCTGTAAAGTAAATAGTATAATATTGGAATAACCTATAAGATGTATAAGATGTAAGGTGAAATTTACTCCCCGAAGGAGTTTAACCTGTGTGGATGTAAGTGTATTTCTTCTTTTCTGTTTCTCGTTTTTGGCAAATATCAATAAAATATCTTTTTTTTAAAAAATCACCCATTTTGCACCTCTAAAATCACATCTTTGTGACTGTGTAGAAGTTCACTGACAACAAGAGAGCAACATACCACCCCAGGACAAAGGTTTCCCCTCAAGAGTGCCAATTTTGCCACTGAGGCCAAGGGAGCTGGGGAGATGTATAAATTCCAAAGAAACCATAACATTTCAGCAAGGCCAAAAAGGGACTCAGAGGATGATATTTAGGGAATAAAGCTTATGTAACAACATGACTGCTGACACTGTATATGCTCCATGGCTGTTTAAAAGTATTCAATGTGTGTGTGTTAAGTGCCATCAAGTCGCTTCCGACTCATGGCGACCCTATGAATGAAAGTCCTCCAAAATGTCCTATCTTTGACAACCTTGCTCAGATTTTTCAAATTGAGGGCTGTGGCTTCCTTTATTGAGTCAATCCCTCTCTTGTTGGGTCTTCCTCTTTTCCTGCTGCCCTCAACTTTTTCTATCATGATTGTCTTCTCCAGTGACTCTTGTCTTCTCATAATGTGACCAAAATACGATACCCTCAGTGTAGTCGTTTTAGCTTCTAGGGTCTGTTCAGGGTCAATCTTAAAGTTGTGTAATTCTCCTGTAGTCATTACTTTTGTCTTCTTGAAGTTCAGCTGTAGTCCTGCTTTGGCACTTTCTCTTTTAACTTTCAGCAGTAGTCATTTTAAGTATTTGGTACTTGCCAATTTTTTATGTTTCCAATGTTGAAGATCTTTTTTCACAACACTTTTTTTTCAGAGGATTGATATATACTTTTTTTGTACATGGGCTATTTCCTTGAGATGGAATCTCTTGCCCAGTTTTCATTTCATGTACCAGCAACTATTTTATGAAAGTGAAAAATGTAGGCTACAATCATATTCCTTTAAGGAGTCTTATGATGGAAGTGATACGATAAAGAGTTGAAAACTTAACTTGGTGATACTGAGAAAGTCATCACCACATGTTTCTATTCATCAAGGAATGACTAATTTCTTTATTCCAAGTAAAGCTGGAATTAATCTGAAGAGCAGTCTACGCCTAAAATTCCTTCTTGCTTGATGGAGATAGATTTCCCTTTTCCACTGCCTTTTGTATAATTAAAACATTATCTTACTAAAACATCAGTGAGAATAAAACAAAGACAAGCGCATAGGCTAATAGCAAAAACCAATTAGCAGGGTTTTTTTTAATGAAAAACATAACCTGATTCATGTCCATTGCCAGTAATATCCTACATTGTTGTCTGGCAAAAAGACAACAAAGATGAGGAGATTTCATTATACTGTGGAGAGACTAATCACTAAAGAAAGGCATATTTTAACATTCCAGCTGAAGGTCGAACAACATCAAGAGATGTCCTTTCATGTGTCAACACCTGCCAATCTCATAATTAAGGCAGATTTTTAAATAACCTTTGCTCAATGGCATCAACAGGACCATGGGTGGAAGGAGGAACAGTTCCTTGTGTTAGTTCTTTACTTGATTTATGAAAGGCTGCCAAGATTCTTGTTCACCAGATGGAACAACGGAAATCATGATTAACCTGTATCTCAGGTCACTGGGACACCCCCCAAAAATATGCTTATCTCAAATCAAATTAACATTGAGGCAGAACTTTAGGAAACAAAAAGGATGCGTCCTGTTTCAGAGATTCAGCATTCATGCATAACCTTTATAGATATTAAGAAATCCTGGCTGGACCACAACTCAGTAGTAAAGTTCACACAAGACTGGCACCTTTCACATGGTGTGGGTCTTTACACGTTACAGGAGTGCTGTGAGATGGATGCAGAAAACAGTGGCTTCCAGGCCAATGCTGTATTGTGTATTATAGTTCCATCTGCTCCTACAGCATAGCCTCCATACAATCTCAGGTGATTCTGATTGTACAGCCACACAATCTCAGGTGATTCTGCACCTTTGTATGGGTCGCTGTCCAAACTGGGGCTTTTATTTTAAGATGAGCATAAAACCTAAGTCAGCTGCTCTTTGAGCATAGCAGTGAGCAGCAGTAGAATGAGGCTTTTCTTCCTTACAATCAGGCTACTGAATGGGAATTTTGGCACAAACTGGAAAGCAGACTACATTCACATGGAGACAGCTTCAGTATTGACATGTCTCCCTGACCACACATGGCTGCAAGGGAGCATTTGCGCTGAAGGCCTCTGCCCAGGCAGTGTCCACGTATTTGTATGCTTGTGAGAGAGCCGCTGAAGGCAGAGTAAGTTACTGGTGATAAAAGGTGCTGAATTCTGTGTGGGTGTACAATCAGAATCACCTGAGACTATTTCAAATTTATATTTCTGCCCCTGTTCAATTTTTTTCACGGTCTTTAGGAGGCAGCTGAAGACAATCCTATTCATGGTGGCATTTCATTAATTCTTCTGCCTACCAGCAATTTTAAATTATTGATTTGCATAGTGGGGTTTTTTTTTTTTTTTTGGTATATTATGTATTTTTATTATTGTTTACATAGTAACCCCCCATGAGTTCCTATAAGGTAGAAAGGCAGCTAATAAATGTAATAAATAACTAAAACAAATAAAGTAAATAAATAAATAGTACTACAGTAATCACTTTTTGTTTAAGTCCTCAAACACACACACACCCCAGTGATGTGGTGGGGAAAATAGCAGCAATATAAGAAAATGGCACTGGTGTGGGCAGGACCTTTGCAGACCAAGAAAATATGCACCTTTCCATCTAAATGTTTATAACTCCTAAAAACAGAAGGAGTACTGGTGTGCTTTTCAGGAATGTCTACGGCAGGTAAATTTCACTTTTTTTAGACAGACAGACAGACAGACAAATAGATTTTCCACATACTTTTGTCTTTTAATTATAATCACAACAGGAATGATCTAAATATTTGCAGAGTTCCATCATATTGGTGTATATTTTTGTGATAAAGCTTACTTCCACACTATCTGAGATCATTCTAACCTTGTAATACCCTTTATGCTTTGTGCCAAATACACACTGAATATTATAAATATCTGTGGAATGGTAATGAACCTCCTGATCGGCATTAGAAGCATTTTTTGTCCTGATGTAAAATATGGATATGGATGGCTCCTAACGGGCATAGGTTTAATAGATTTATATTTTATTAAAGACAGACAAAATATGAGCTGCGCATAAATAAGCTCTCGCTCTTGGAACTATTTTAAGTGAATTTCAACATTTTTTTAATATTATAAAAATATTCCTGCCTTATATCCATTAGAAGACTCACGTATAATGTCATTCTGTCCCCCGCAAGCAAGTTTCTATATAGTATTATGGCTTGTCTGAGAGTTTACTGTTGATATATTGACCTCAGAAACACAACATGTGTACGATAATACAATTTACAAGCAGGAGACCCTATACTACACTGGCTTTCATGGAGGGCTGCTGTTAAACAGTAGCAAGCCTAGATGAGTCAGGCAAGTCAACTGGAGCAAGTCATGTGGTGGTTGCTGCCAGGCCTGACTCAACAGCCAAAATAGCCCTGGAAATGCCCCCATATCTTTTACAGACACAAACCAAGGCTGGAAGGCTGGCAATACTGTCTGGTTGCCTAGCAATAACCTCCCACTGTATATTCTTTTTCCTTTTTGATTTCAGATTTTTCTGCAAACCTGGAGCTTTCCTTAGGTTTGTAAAAGATCTGTCTTTGTTCATGGCTCTCTCCAAATTTAGTATCCACAGACAGGGCCATGTTTAAAATTATATATATTTATGAGGGGGAACCCACAAGGACTTTCTATCCCCCCTCCCTTCTCTCCCCCCCCCCTTACCTTACCAGCCACAGCAGCTGAGGTGTCAGAAAGCTGCTTCAAGCCCAGAGAGCCTGCCGGTCACCAGTGCCAGCCCAGCCAAGCCTCCCAGATGCTGGCATCAGCACTGCTAGGCCTGGAGAGCCTCTTAGATACCGGTGCCACCGTGGCTGGGTTCAGAGAGCCTCCCAGATGCCGGCACTGACACAGTCGAGACCGGAGAGCCTCCCAGCATCTTCTAGTGATGCAGCTGCACCCAGAAAGGTTCCCAGCATTCTCTGCTGCCAAGCCAGCAGCAGCTCCCTGTGATGGCTGCTGCCATGTGAACAGGTAATTTAATTTGGGAGGAATGTAAACTCCCCCAATGTATTTTGGTACCATTTCATATTTTTCTGCAAACCTGGGCAGAGGGTACCCCAAGTTTGCAGAAAAACCTGTTTGGAGTTGGTGTGGCCCCAATCTGCGGATTTAGATATCCACAGATGGGGGCCAGACTTCACAATTAGATATAGAGATTATTTGTATCCATTTCTGTTGTGTGGTTCAGAGGCTTTGTGGTATTGTAAGAAACTTGAAAGCTTGCATATTCCACACCAATAGATATTAGTCGAACAATGTCGCTTTAACTACTTTTAAATGTTGCATTTTTCCTTACTTCAGTCTCAGCGCGCAATCCTAAAAACACTTTCCTGGGAGTAAGCCCCATTTGATAACATGGGACTTACCTCTAAGTAGGCGTGCTTAGAATTGCTCCTTTATTAGTTGATTATTTCTCTCAATTCCATGTAATACAGGTGCAGCTAGATGGATAAAAATGAACTGTGATAAATTGTCATGAAAACATACAGCAATGTTCATAGTAAACAGACCTATTTAAATTCTCCTCCTTATAATTAGTAAGACTTTTAAAGTCTGCAATATTCAGCTTAGACTCTGGTGAACATAAGGTCTTTAACATTCCCTTTGTAAAAGACAGCTGGCATCAGTCAGATCTGGGAAGCAGAATATAAATAATTTCTCTCTTCCCTGAAGAACAATGCAAATCATCATCTCCACGCCCCAAACCAAATATTTGTTTGAATTTATTCCAAGCTAATACTTGAAATGCAGTTGATGAAACCACACACACCCAAAGAGGATTCATAGAATAAGATACACCTGACTAAGTAGCACTTAATCATTAAATGGCAAGAGTGTACAGCAGCTAGCATCATACTAGGATCTGGGAGACTTATGTTGAAATCCCCATTCTGCCATGGGAGATCACTGGACAACCTTGGGCTGGTCACACAGTCTCAGCCTAAGCGACCTCATAGGGTTGTTGTAAGAATAAAATGGAGAGGATGAGAATGATGTACGTTTCTTTGGGTCCCCATTGGGGAAAAGGTGGAATATAAGTGAATTAAATAAGTAAAATGAATCATCTGATGACACCACAGTTGAGATAAGTACCGTTATTTTGTAGCCTAAATGTATACAAAACCCAGGTTAAAATCATAGTTCAACCACGGATTCAGTGAGCAATCTTTGTAAGTTTCTATGCCAGCCTTGTGATGAAAAAAACCAAGATATTTTTATGAGGATCACAAAAAACAGTTTCTAGTTTTCCAGGTATTTGGATGAATGTTCAGTCCAAAAAAAGGAGAAAGCAGAGAAAAAGAGAACATTTCAGACCACAATGAAAAGGGCTTTGGTTCTGCAGTCTATACAATTAAATGTGTGTAGTAAGTTTGATCACATTAGTAAGTCTGAGTGTAACAAAAGTGGAAATGAAGGATTTGCATGGCCTTTTGACTAGAAGAGGAACAGGAAGAAAAAGAAGAAGCTTTCTCTACCACTTGAGGAAGAATCAAACTGGCTCACAATCACCTTCCCTTCCCCTCCCCACAACAGACACCTTGTGAGGTAGGTGGGGCTGAGAGAGTGTGACTAGCCCATGGCCACCCAGCTGGCTTCATGTGTAGGAGTAGGAAAACAAATCCAGTTCACAGATTAGCCTCTGCCACTCATGTGAAGGAACGGGGAATCAAACCCGGTTCTCCAAATCAGAGTCCACCACTCCAAACCACCGCTCTTAACCTCTACACCATGCTGGCTGACTTTAACCTTTAAAGAAAGGGATTCTTCAACAGGAAGATTATTTGGGACTATGGGGGGTTCTGACCTCCAGACATACTACAGCATCATCTACGTTAATCTCCAGTTTTGCTAATATAAAGATTACCATGGTTTTCCCTCTACAATCAGCTTTTTAATGGATTTGTGTGTTCTGTTTGGCTCTAGAGACAACCTGGTCAATGGCTGGGTTTATTTTCTTAAATGGAGGGTGCTTCTGTTTCTTCCTCCTTCATCTGAGAAGGATCAGATGCAACTTTAAACTAGTTAGATCTACTATTCAGTCAGCACATTGCATATTTCATTTTAGAGGCTGCAGAAGCCTTCTCATCACAGCTTTTTTCCCCTCTCCCCCTGCCCCCTTTTTTTGTATGAACATCCAGCATGATGAAGTTATAAGAATGTAAAAGCTTGAACACTCTTTAGTGATACTTATCTGGCTTTTTTCATGGACTAACAAGGCTACCTTCATAGAATCATAGAATCATAGAGTTGGAAGGGACCACCAGGGTCATCAAGTCCAACCCCCTGCACAATGCAGGAAATTCACAACTACCTCCCCCCACACACACACACCTAGTGACCAGAAGATGGCCAAGATGCTCTCCCTCTCATCATCTGCCTAAGGTCACAGAATCAGCATTGCTGACAGAATTATGTCTTCAGCTTATGTCTTCAGAATTATGTCTTCAGCTTATGTCTCTCTCAGCTTTGGTTTTCATTTCATTAACTGGAAATAGTGATGGCTTCTCTTAGGGTTGTAGTAAGAATGAATGGAACTGATCGGTACACTAATGTCAAATGAGCTAGACTGGAGTCTAGTAGCACCTTAGAGACTGACAAGACTTTCAAAGTATGAGCTTTTGAGAGGCAAAGCTGATCTTTTTTTGGTCTCTAAGATGCTACTGGACTCCAATCTAGCTCTTCTACTGCAGACCAATATGGCTATTGAAACTAATATAAGATGGTTTCCATGCAGAGCAAGTCCAAGGGTTTTTGGTGCCCTGGGCAAACTAACACTTTAGTGCTCCGACACATTCAATACAAAGAAAAATGAGAAATCTAGAGATTATAATAATTTTTAATAGACAAAAAAATCAACTTCCATATAATTCTGTATCCCTTAATGTCTGGCACCCTAGGCATCCACCCAGATCACCTATATTGTTGGGCTGGCCCAATTTCCATACCTTCCGGCAAGATGGAAAAATACAGAGTATAGTGCCAGAGAAAGAAATGTACTGTCTCTAAAGCACTGAAGATTACTCATAAATGTGACCTTGATAGCAAAAATTATCTATTCTCATACTCAGAAGAATAGACATAGTGCTGTTTTGGTTGCTGTTTATTGCAGTACACTTGATATGTGTTATAACATGAAGAAGAATTTGCTAGTTACCATGTAACACTGACACTAAAATGTTATATTTAGACTGTTACTTGGGGACTTGGAAGGACAGCCATGAACAATTTTATAATCCGTCTGATACAAGAAGAGATAATGGATGGATGTAAATTGATTCCACTAATTTCGGAGCAGAGACTCCACTGACTTCAAATGAAAAATGACTCAAGTATTTTTAGCATTCAGTGCTATAAGTATGATGCATGAAGCACCAGCTTAATTTCATAAACTGAAAGGAGCCCTAATAAATGTTCCATTTTTATCAAGTATTGTAAGAAACATATGTCCATAACCTTACACTCAGAATTCTGAAAGAACTCTGCAGCAAAGCTGAAACTTCCTTAGTGGAGCATTTTTCCTGTTCACAGAAAATACATTCTCTACAATATATAGAAAGGCCGACACAAGCAAATTAAAGGATGAAACGTGGATGTGTTGTGACTCACACTGGGATCCGGGCTCCCACCTGGGGATCACCACTGCCACTTGGTGGAGTAGTGGAGGGAAATGCCTGGGAAATCACCATTGCTACAATGGCATGACATCACCTCCAGTGAGGACCTGGAAGTTTCTCGACCTCTACAAACAGGGATTCTACAGCAGGGTTGGATCTAGGGTTGCCAACTCTGGGTTGGGACATTTCTGAAGATTTGGGGGTGGAGCCTGGGAAAGGTGGGGTTTGAGGAGGAGGCGGGACCTCCGGGGGGGTATAATGCCATACAGTCCACTCTCCAAAGCAGCCGTTTTCTCCAGGGGAGCTGATCTCTGTAGTCTGGAAATTAGCTGTAATTCTGGGACAGCAGACCCCCCCACCTGGCAGTTGCAAACCCTAGTTGAATCATAGGTTAGAATGCAAGTTCACAGGAGACACACAAACTCCACCTACATTCATGTGTCACAAGCAACTGGAATTTGTTTTCATGTTCTAAGTGAGAAGGAAAAGAGAGAAAGGTTATGGGAGTGTGGAAGCCTAATTGTAGTAAAGTGTTTGGAAAGAGTTGACTTACTGGACAATAATGGGATGAACATTCTAGCATCTGAGGGGGTGTCTTTTCCTTTCATTTCAAGAAAGTGTTGAGTTGTACAGTTCAGAGGCTGCCTCTTCTTGCCTGAATTATTGTTAAAATAATCCTCACTGTAAGTATGTATGGTTTGGAAAGGAATACTTAATGACCTCTGATATAAAACTGATGAACGAACTACCTCTATCATCAGTGCCTCAAACTGGAATTTAACTATGGTTAAATGTGAGTTTATTTAATTATTTTCATCTGTTTAAATGTGATCACTGATCTATTGGGAGAGGCCAGAAACAGTGCAGGTTAAACAAATATGTTCAGAGAGTGGGCTTCCTAGAGGCACCTGGTTGGCCACTGTGTGAACAGACTGCTGGACTTGATGGACCTTGGTCTGATCCAGCGTGGCCTTTGTTATGTTCTTGTGAGTAGATGACTTGAAGCACTCTGCAGAAACATGGCCTCCTCCCTGACTGTCTTGCAAATATTATGCTTCTACTCATGGTAAACAAATCAGCTAATGCATTTGCCACGACCAGGGAAATGACTCCAGCTGAGAACAAAACTGCCAACAGCTATAAGCAAGGCCGTTTACGTATGGGACTTGAACCAGGTGAATAAAGCAACTGTTGACATAACTGGCAAAAGCTTAGACACCTTCATGTCAACAGGGAATAATAATTACAAGTCATCTACCACATGCTAATGTTTACTCTTAACACTTGATTCCTTACCCTGAATTTGCAGCACCCCCATAGTGTTCAAAAAACTGAGCAATCAACAGAGAAAACAGAGTTCCCACTGTAAAATTTTTATTGGAAACTGCTATACTCCATATAAACACTTTTTAGTATGATAATATGGGCCTGCTTTAAAGTTGCCAACTTCCATGTGGGTCCTGGATATCACCCAGAACTATAACTGGAAAAAAAGTCTGCTTTGGAAGGTGGACTCCATGGCATTATACCCAGCTGGGGTCCCACCCCCTTCCAAGTCCTGACCTCCTTCGGGGGGGGCCCCCATGCGAAGAATTTCACAACCCAGAGTTGGCATCCCTAGCCCTGCTTTTATGTGTGATCCAGTTCCATCTGAATTGGACTACAAGGGTTGTATCCTACCAGCTTTGCCACTGTTGAAAAGGAAGGAAGGGATCCACTTTGACTACAAAGGAAATGGAATCAACATGGACAAAAACTATATGGGACAGGATGATAAAGGAGGAGAGGAACTGGTCAAGATTTAGCAAAATAGCTGGATGGTTCCAACCTCATCTGTGGCTACGCTCCACATTCTGTCAACACAGATGTCCAAAAACCACATGGAAAAGCAGGTCATGTGAGAAATGCATTAATTCTGCCCCAATCCAGCCTCTGTTAGTTGCATGAGTCTTCCCACATGGTTCTGCCTTTCACATTTCTATTATTATAGGAGAAGAATGATAGAGGTAGCTCCATTCCATCTCCATGTCATAATGTAGGAGGCACACACACAACAGATGAGGGGCAGGAATGAGCATGCAAGAATCAGAGGCTGGACTGGAGCAGCAGTATTAGTGTGCAATCCAATGCAGAGTTACACCCTTCTAAGCCCATGGAAAAGTGTATCTCTGCTTAAGGTCACACAGCCATGGTGTTCCTGCACTTTTCATGGGGATTTACATTCTTGTGCTACCAGGACAGCAACTTCACCTCTTGTATTATACCATCTTTTTATTTCTTTAAAATATTAATATTTACCTTTCCCCCCAAAGGGCCCAAGGCAGCTCACAAAATACACAAAAGGCATGAATAATACAATTAAAACACATAAGAACATCCAAAGTTCAAAGATTTAACAACAGGTTTGTTTTAAAATCCTCTTCTATATTAACAACCTTCACCAACACTAAAAGCAGTAAAGTACCCTCCCAAATTAACTTATTTGATTTCTTAAAAACAAGGAGAGATGGTGCCCACCAGACTTCCTCAGACAAGTCATTCCACAATACCAGAGCCATAACTGAGAAGACCCATGTTCTGGCCAAGGGGAGACTGCAAGTGTACAATCTTTGGAGGTGGGACAGCATCAGAAGCCAGTGAGAAGAGCCCAACCTGTGCATGAATTCATAGATAACAAGAGAATCCTTCACATTTGTAGGGCCCAAGCTATAAAGGGCTTTGCATGTAAGAACCTTAAATTGAGCCCAGAAACAAACAGGCAACCAATGAAGTTGTCTTAGCACAGGTGTCGCACATTCATACCAGCTCAGCCCAGCCAACAAATGGACAACCACATTTTGCACATTTTAACTGAACTGTGGACTTCAAATGCTGTTGCACATGAAGTTGTATTACAGTAGTCTAACCGCAATAGAATGGAGTAGTGTGGCCAGATCAGCTGAATGCAGAAGGGGAGACTGCTAGTGAGCAAGAGACAACTGGTAAGAGCCAGTGTTGTGTAGTTGTTAAGAGCGGTGGTTTGAAGCAGTGAACTGGAGAACCAGGTTTGATTCCCTACTCTTCCACATGAGCAGTGGATGCTACTCTAGTGAACCGGGTGGGTTTCCCCACTGCTACACATGAAGTCAGCTGGGTGACCTTGGGCTAGTCACAGCTCTCTTAGAGCTCTTTCAGCCCCACCTTCCTCACAGGGTTGTGGGGAGGGGAAAGGAAGGGGATTGTAAACTGGGTTGATTCTTCCTTAAGTGGTAGAGAAAGTCGGCATATAAAATCCAACTTCTTCTTTTAACAACAATGCTAACCTACTTCTACGTCCAACAGCAGCAGACACAACATCTAAGATTTAGTGTCAGATCGGGAATACTAGTGTAAGTATGCTGTTGCATCTCCCATGTGATATTTCTACATGCCATGGGCAGCCGTTGCCACTGAAGTGACATAATGTGCAAGTGCAGTAAATCAAATCACTGACTCCTATAGTCTCGGAATGACCTGATTTCTCCAACAGGGATGTTCTACTGAGTGGATGATGATCTGTGATACATTTATTTTTGTTTATTTAAAACATTTCTATGCTGCTTTCCACCCAAATAAGGTTTTCAAGGTGGCTCCCTACTTCCTGCCGAGCTGGTCAAGCTTGCTTCTAAAGAGATAATATGCAACACAAAATATATGTTAATTAGACTGCTGATATACTGCTGAATATACAGATTAGTAGCTTAGTCCTCTGGTTTATTTTAAGAATTCAAATGCGACTCTTGGTGCTGAACCAGTTTCTTCCTCCTGCTCTTTGCTTCCAAAGATATCACAGATTATATGAAACATCTGATGAGGCTATAAACCCACCATTTTGATTTGTAAAGTAGTAGCCATTCTCAACAGAAGTATCCAGTCATAGTTTTGTCTATCTTGTTGCATCAGTAACTGAAGAAACTCATTTTTTTCATTAGCAGGCAGTATGGCTCAGCTTTTGAAAGTCATATGCACAGCTGCAGCAAGGCAGTAAAATGGACTTCCAATTATCACTGCAAAGCAATTAGGAAAAGAATACAAGATGCATTTCCAACAGGAAGCTTTTTAGATTTCAGAGGACTAACCGTCAGATGCAATAAACCAAATTGCCTGAAACAGATCACCATAATTTCATCTTTTTATCATTAGAGCTATTTCTCTGCAACCCTTCCCAATGAGCCAAGGACGTAAATTCAAGATAAATGGGGTGTGTGTGTGTGTGTGTGTATAAAAACACATATATATATGGATCACAGAAAAATATTGTTCATGGAAGGACTGCTCCAGTTGTTTTTATATTTACAAAGGGAAACTTGAAAGCCATATGAAAAAAATTAGAGTAAGAGTAATATGACTGACAACACTGTTGATATGGTCCACATGCATATGTTGCAGCAACCTTGTAGGAGCTGAGGAGGTCTAGTTCTGGTCAATCCTCCTGAATTGAGTTACCATGAGGAATCCACAGCTGGCTTCTCGCTGCAAGTCTCTGTTAGGACCACATCTCTCTTTTTTTAAAACAAGTTCAATCTATATTAAATATAACATATACTTTGGGCCTCTGACAGAGACAGAATGTGGGTTTATGCCTTCAAGGGCTGTAAGCATTAGAGCAAAATTCAAACTTATCCCACTACTGTACGGTTCCGGGAATTGCTGGCCACCCATGCCCTTCACAAGGCAGGCTACATAACTACCGGTAATCCATTTCTTTACTTCAGGTTCTAGGCTTCCCACAGTGCACACAATCAGCAAGACAATCCCACTGTGGTTGGCTAAGGAACTTTTTGGGTGAGAATCAAAACCAACAGTATGGTGACCACTTATAAGTACTGTATTATCTCATTACCTGCACATGAAAAACAATGTTTTGCAGAAGAAGAAGAAGAGTTGGATTTTATCTGCTGACTTTCTCTACCTTTTAAAAGAGAATCAACCCAGCTTACCATCTTCTTCCCTTCCTCTACCCACAACAGACACCTTGTGAGGTAGGTGAGGCTGAAACAGTTCAGAGAGAACTGTGACTAGCCCAAGATCACCCAGCTGGCTTCATGTGTAGGAGTGGGGAAACCAACCCGGTTCATCAGATTAGAGTCCGCCACTCATGTGGAGGAGCGGGGAATCAAACCCAGTTCTCCAGATTAGAGTCCACCACCCTTAACCACTATACCAGCATCCCATATCTTTAAAAGGTAATGAGGGAAGAAATGATTCTCTCAGATATTAAGCACCACAAACTGGTCCAGATGTAACTGCTGTTTAATGAGTAACCCAATTCACTGGAATGATTACTGCCTTTATAATATACACAATGTGTTAACAGGACCATGTACTAATCTAAAGAGGTAAAACTGTTTGGAATACTACTAGAAATAAGTTGTAACTCATTCACTACTTTTTCTTTAATTAAAATTATATATTTTTTCAATAGATGTATACAGGGTCAACAAGAAAGACCGATGACGGACCCTAGCATCAAAATCTGAGTTGTATCCTATTGCTGATCTACTGGTGAAGTAGATGTTGTTCCCCTTCCCCTTCTATTGCAGCCTTTTGTGGCCCCATAAGGGCACTGCTGGAGGATGGGAGACTCAGAAAGTGCCATGTTTGTTAGGGAGCTACAGTGAGGAGGAGATTCAGGCAAGGTTGCCTTTCCCCTTCTTCCATCAGGGGAACAGCAGAAAGGTACGAAGCACATTAGCATATGAAACCGCTCACTAGCCATTGAATGAAGGCCAGTTTACACCTCACAACTACCAAGGTGACAATCTCTGGTGAGGAGGGGGCAGTCAAGTTGTATAAACCTCCCTTTGGATCTGTTTAATACCTTAGTCCTTTTCAGTCATTACAATTTGGTGCTCCCACCTCATGTATTGGGAGAGCACACTACATGCAATCCACTCTACATGCAGATTAGCCACACATAAGCTCCTCGGTATGTGTAGTTGCCATTTTGTGTGAACAGGGAAACATACATACCTTCCATCTTCAATATGCAGGAATGCATACCCTCAAAAATCTGAGTCTCCAATCACATGTACTGAAGCTGAAAAAATATGCACGTTGCCCTGTTCACATGAAATACACATTATTGAGAAGATCACATTTTGCATCCTGTCCTGGTATGCAAAGCAGAAACACCAAAATCATAACCACTGAAAAGGGTCTTTTGAACAATTACTTCCATCTACAAAGGGAAGGAGGGAGGGGAAATGAGAATTACTGTTGAATTAATTCAAAACATGTAGGCAGTGTTTTTAATGGATTTTCACCGGGCAACATTCCACTGGGTTATAAGTGGATTTAATTATTATTCTCTTTTTTGTGAGTAATTGTTAACACAATCATCCTGAAAAAAGATCTTGCGATATAAAAATCATTTCCTAAGATGGCCAATATATGGCTCTGTTAACAAAAATACAGTGGAGATAGTTTTCTGAGCTGCAGGCTCAAATCTCATTATATTATATTAACAGCTTCTCTCTCACTGCCTCTTTCCATCACACAGCAGCACTTATATACTTAAGTAAACATTCGGATGGTAAGGACTATCTGTCTAGAGAGCAGCCAATCAGCCATTTGGCTCTTCCAAGGTTACTCAGTGATGTAATTTCTTAATCAGACAAGATGGTTAATCTGCCAATTTTATGGTTATCAGACAGATGGTCAGCAAGTAGCAGTAAAGAAGCAGCACACCAGAGGATCTCACTCGACACACTCACTCTCACTTCTGGAAGCAGATAATCTTCAAACTAAATAAGAGCACAATTGTTTAATCAACCTCCACCCTCATCAACTGGATAGTCTCTCTGGAGACCTAGGGTTGGATCCAGCCGGCTTTCCACTTAGGATCGCCCAGTTCCTGTCCCTACCACAGCCCCTGTCCTAAATGGCTTTTGGACATACAGGTCCCATGATCCCCAGCATAGCATATTTTGGTGGCCCTTCCTTTTCAACAAGCAGGAAAGCTAGTTGGATCCAACCCCCAGACAACAACTGTCATGACAGATTCAAATTGTATATCAAGTCCTTTGTTAGCACCATCTATCTCTGACTGGAAAGTTGTCGTTCCCAGAGGCACTTCCCTTTCATTTAAAATTCTGTCTGAGGAGGTCATCAGCATTTTCCTGTATCTTCTAAGGCACAAGGTCAAGGTTTGAGGGGTCTGACCTTGTTTTTATTTGTGTTATATGACGTCTGCTCAAAGTAATGTAAGCAGCTGTTAGCAACGTTTTGTGCTAAATATGAACTCTGTTGAATTCCTCATGTTCCTTTGTGCTTTGGTTAGACAAATACCAGGGTACCTTTTGTAACATGGTGGTCATTTGCAAGGTCAGTTCTTCATATTCCCACTCCAGTACTTACCTAGAAAGAAAAAGTTCACATCAGACCTTTATAACAGTCCTAAACATGTTCATTGTCAACACATTTTTATTAGCTCATCTTCAACGGAGGTTTTACTGCAAATCTAGACAAGATTTCTTTTGTTGTAGTCATTGTTTAGGGGGCCAAAAGGCAGGGTCATGTACTGAAAACAACCTCCTGTGGTGGTTTCAGTCCTATCCAGAAGGTAGGTTTTAGATGGTGGAGGGGACTGCTGTTTGGCCCCTTGGACCATGTTCTACAGGGCCCCACAAGGTTCCATATTGTCCCCCATGTTTTTTAACATCCATTTGAAACTGCTGGGGGAAGTCATCCAGAGGTTTGGACTGGGTTGCCACCAGTATGCAGATGATCTTGTGCTTCCAGCAGATCCCAGTGAGACTGTGGACCCTGAGAACTGAGGGTCAACGGGCAAAAAAGACCCCCCAACAGGGGAAGGCACACGCTCCATGTACCGCACCTACGTCACTTCCGGGTTTACCCAGAAGTGATGCGGACACTCTAGCAATCGCTGCCGAAACTCTATGAAAACCATAGAGTTTTGGTGGAGATTGCTAGAGCATCAGTGTCGCTTCTGGGCAAACCTGGAAGTGACATAGGTGCGGCGTGCAGGGCGTGCATGTCATGCGACTAAAGCCATGCCCCCGAAAAGCTCCTGCTAGTGGAGCAAGAGGACCAGGCAACTTTTGTAAGACTGCAAAGTGATACAAGGAGGAGTTCCACCACCAGGCATCATGCAAAGGAAAAAGAAACGAGGAACATCTTCATCAGTCTGCGAAGCAAGCTTTACAGGATGAAATGTAAAACTGCTACCATTCAAGACATCTTATTGTACAACTGGTTCCAAATCAATGCCATCATTTCACAGACACTGTACAAGTGCAGTTCTAGCACCTGGAAGACTCTCCTATACACCCCTAGAATGAGACAAACTCACTTGACTCCTTCGGAGGGGGGGGACTTTAGTCACTTGGACACTAGGTAATTGGTCAGACCTTTCCAAACAAACTGAGGTTGCCTATCATAGTTCACAAACTTTCCTAGTGTCCAGGTCCACTTTAAACTTTTGAAGGTTTTTTTTTGGGGGGGGGTGTTTGTGCATTAGTGATGCAACAGCACTTAGAAGAAATTAAAATGTAATGTTTTGTGCTTCCTTTTCAAACTAACCACACAATGTTCTCTTGGCATTTGGCTTATGCCATCTAACGACAAAAAATGCATTCTCGTTTTATTTTAAGGTTGTATTTTTAAGGCCGCTTGCTTTAAAGTTGTTCAGTATGACTCTCAATGTTAGACAGCCACAAACTTCTCAAATTACATAAAAATGAACACTGTTGATTTCTTGTAATAATCAAGACCTGCTTATTGCAACTGTTAGCAGATATTTTGCAGAAAAGGTAAACCCAAAACAACCATTTCTGAAGAACGCGGGTAGTAGCACTTTTTGCTGTTTAAGCCCTAAAGTCATCTTCTAGCCCAGCAGCTGGAAAAGAAGGTACTGATACCCGTAGCCATAAGCTCCAGGACCCTTGCCAGATGATTGTTCAAGTTCCTTAGTAGCCCAAACACTTCAGCAGCTTGCAAATTCCTCCTCTTTGGAAAAAGGTAATAACTCAGTGGTACAACATATGATTGAAATGTATGGAGACTCCAAGTTCAGTCACTGGCATTTAGGATTGCAGGTCTGACTAAAAACAATTGGGCCTGAAATGGTGAGGAACTGCTACTGGTCAGAAAAGGCATTGCTGAACAAGATGTACCAAGTCAATCCATTGGTCCATGTAGACCTCTATTGTCTACGCTGTGGTAGTGTGATAAGCCATTTATGACTTTTTCATTGTTGAAGGTTCCATGAATTCTTATGTGGATAAATATGCACCATTCCTTCACCATAGTAAAAAACAAAACTAGAGAAACAGATTTTAACACTGACCTCAATCTTGCTGAGCCTGTGAGTACTTGTGGGTAATAGATGCCACCACAAAATGGATGCCATAGAAGGAATGTTGGGAAGTTCCACAAAATGCTAGCAGACACGTATCCTCCTATGACAGAGGCAGCCATTTCCAAATGGTTGTCCCTGCACACACAATGGCAATTCCTGTAGCAATTTCTGAATCACTTCTACCTCCAACATGATGGAGAAAAGCCAGGATTGGTTCTTTACTTCCAGGAAGAGATGCTTTGGAGAAGAAGTAAGTGAAGATCAGAACACACTGGCAGATGCCTTGGCACACACAGATACCACATGGGGGATCACTATGTTAACTGATGTCACACACACATTATCCAATAAGTGACTATGATAGCTTAAAAACATCTATCCCAGCAGTAATAGGAATGTTGCTGGGAACTAGCTATGGCTTCTCCAAGAACAAAATGATAGTTGATGATGAGAAGCTATGGCTTCTCCAAGAAGCAAGCACAGATGCCTTCTTTAACCACACACCATAACAAGTCAGAAAAATGAATGGGTATAGGATTGGTAACATCTCTACAATTTCTTCTAAAAGTATCCACTGTACACATTTGAACACATGAACACATAAAGCTGTCTTATACTGAATCAGACCCTTGGTCCATCAAAGTCAGTATTGTCTATTCAGACAGGCAGCGGCTCTCCAGGGTCTCAGGCTGAGGTCTTTCACATCACCTTTTGCCTAGTCCAGGGATTGAACCTGGGACCTTCTGCGTGCCAAGCAGAGGCTCTACCATTGAGCCACAGCCCCTCCGTGTGTGCTAAGCAGCCACTCCATGTCTCTTAAGTATGCCCTATTGAAGGTGTAACGGTATTTACTTAGGGTTGTCAACAGGCCTGGAGAGAAATGTCTTGCCCCTTTAACAGACACTTACTATGAGGAAATGAGGATTTTCTAAGCATGGAGGTAACATCACCTAGTAAATTATAACCAATTAAAGGTAAAGGTCCCCTGTGCAAGCACCGGGTCATTCCTGACCCATGGGGTAACATCACATCCCGACGTTTTCTAGGCAGACTTTGTTTGCGGGGTGGTTTGCCAGTGCCTTCCCCAGTCATCTTCCCTTTACCCCCAGCAAGCTGGGTACTCATTTCACCAACCTCGGAAGGATGGAAGGATGAGTCAACCTTGAGCCGGCTACCTGAAACCAACTTCCGTTGGGATCGAACTCAGGTAGTGAGCAGAGCTTTTGACTGCAGTACTGCAGCTTAACACTCTGCACCATGGGGCTCCTTATAACCAATTTAGCCACTGTTAAATGGACAGGATGTCTTTCTCTGGACAATTGGTAACCCTAATCTCACAGGAAACCCTCACAGTTCTTATGGGTTAGTTCACTGCAAATGAGACATACAAGATGCTCACAAATTTTCAAAAGCGACTTAAGTATCACTACAATGTACTTGCTAATTTACATGAAGTAAATACCCCATCCTGTCTATAAAGTACTTGAGAGTTGCTGTGAAAATGATAAAACACACACGCCTGTAAATTCTTAGCACAATCACAAATAGAGTGACATACACACACACAACAAATGGGAAACTGAGAGGAGGTAGGCAGTTTCCTCCTGGCCCAATGAAGACACACACTACATCAGAGGGTATTGAAGAATATCCTGAAGGAGTGAGAACAAAGCCTTCAGGAGCTGTCTCCATGGAAACAGTTTGCAAAAGGCCTAGTGGTTGCCAATGCTGCCAAACCAGTCTAACTCAAGCAGGAAAAATAATCCCTTGATTGAGATTGCTCTAGTGATGAGGTACAAGACGGCCAGTGACAACTGGGTGTGCTTAACTTTATGTGATGTTTCTGTGTCCATGCATATGTATAAGCATATTCACACATGGTATATGTCAGCATATGTTAGGGTTGCCAAAAATTCCTGACGATTTGAGGTGAGGCCTGGGGAAGACAGAATTTGGGGAAGGGAGAGATCGCAACAGAGTACAGTACCATAGAGTCTACCCTCCAGTACAGCTATTTTCTGCAAGGGAACTCATTTCTGTAGGCTGTAGATCAGATGTAATTCTGGAAGATCGCCAGGCCCCACCTGAAGGTTGGCTATGATGTTGGCTATTATGCAAGTGAGCAAAATAGAGAGCACATAATTGACTGGGTGAATCCTTCGAGGGAGGAGCTGGCGATCTAAACGCGGAGAGCAGGAAGGTCCTGGTGCTGGCCCAGTAACCACTTCTGCACTTGCACCATCTTCACAAGGATGCTGTGAGGTCACCATCCCCTCCTTGTCTCAACAGCTACCACCTCAGCACAACCATGATTGGTCTGGGAGGTTTACAAAGCTGGGCCAGAAGTGATGTCATTTGGGGAGGGCAGGAAGTGATGCAGGCCTTTTCCAGGGCTGTTTTAATTTCCCCAATCTGCACCAGACAGGAAGGAAGAATCTGAAAGAAAATTATGTGAGTTTTCACAGTGCTATACTTGAATCAGCACAGTTGTGAAAATACAGAGCAAGGGCACAGGGCCAACAGAGTAGCTGCTATTTATTAAATGTCTTTGTGGGTATATTACAATAATGCTTACCTTACCATTACCAGATGTTCAATATTCAATGGGCATATTTTACTTCTAAACACTCCATAGACTGCAGTCTCTTATAACTCCACAGTATACCTCATTTTTATTGTTTTATTCTTTAGAGTCTAGTTCATTAAACTATGTAAGAAAAGAAGGGGCATGCCAATCTTGTTTTTCTAGACTTACAGAAATGTTGCTTCTCTGTATAACCTCAAGCAGAGTTCACAGAGAAGTGAAAGGCTTTTATTTTCCCTATCTTGGAAAATGTAATCATAGACATATGTTTGCCAGTTCTGAATTTGAAGATTCCTGCTCAATGTAAAATTTCAAGCATATCAATCCTGTCTTTTGTATCCATAAGAGAATGGATTGGCAAGGAAAGAGATGGTAATAAGAATTCTATCACAAAAAGACCATTTCCCCACAAAGAACTCTATAGCAGCCACCCTATAGGTTCCCAGGGTAAATGTAAGCCACCTTTTTAGATAACCAACATATTTAGTGTTAATGGTACATAAAAGTAAGCATTCTTATGCTTCCAGGACAGCAACTTCACCACATAATCATTTTATTTCTTTTAAAAAAATCATATTTACCTTTCCCCCCGAAGGGCTCAAGGCAGCTCACAAAATACACAAACAGGCATCAATAATACAATTAAACCACTTAAGAACATCCAAAATTCAAAGAATTAACAACTGGTTTGGTTCAAAATCCTCCACCAACACTAAAAGCAGTAAAGTACCTTCCCAAATTAACTTTACTTCCTAAAAACAGTGAGAGACGGTGCCCACCAAATTTCCTCAGACAAGTCATTCCACAATACCAGAGCCACAACTGAGAAGAACTAAGTTCTGGCCAAGGAGACTTGAACAAAAGTGGCAAAATGCATGTTAAAGCAGTTTCTGGCAATCTTGTATTTAGCAATCTGGACCTGTCTCCTTGCCCAAAGAAGCCAGATTTTCCTGAGAAAGCGAGTTCCAACATCTGAATGCCAGCAACAAGATCTTGTTTCTTGTAGTGACTCATCATATATTTGATAGTAGAAACAGCTGGAAAAGATTATAATAACCAAGAAAAGACAGGGCCAACTATGTTTCTGGGATCAGAGAAGTGCATGATGGCTCTATCGTAAGTACCTATCAATCTTACATCTGATAATGAAGGATCATACAATAGGGGACCATCGGCAGATCTCATGACCTGGGCAGGTTCATGAGTGGTTAAAATAGTTGTTGCCACATTCTGGATGAGTTGTAAGAAATTTAAGAACAGTACTGTAGTCAGGAAATTACTAGGACATGAATAATGATTATGATGGTCAGATCTTTCCTACTCAAGGAAGGACATGGTTTCCATTCCAAGCCAAGGTGACAAAAAGTGTTCTTCCCTAGAGCCCCTAACTAGGCATACAATAACAGGGACAGATCCAAAAGCACAGCAAGGATGCATACCTGGATCTTTAAGGGAGAGCAAAACCACATCCAGAACAGGTCAACAAAACTGTCCAATCTGTCAACATCTCTGTCTCATCCCAATTAAGTTCCAGTATATTCGCCTTCATTCAGTCTATTACTGACCACAGTTACCTGTCCAAAACTTCAATCACCACATCCTCATCAGATGAAAAGGAAAAATAGAACCAGAGATCAAGAACATACTAATGAAACTGATTCTAGATGACATCACCCAGAAGCATGATGTTTAAAATGCATGGGAGACAAGATGGAACTCTGTTGTATCCCATAAGCCAATAGGAACAGCGCTAACTCCTGAGATCTATCTGTTAGGAAGGACCAAAATCACTACAATATTATAGTGGCTTCCTATCAACATTCAAGCACCACGGTCAATGGTATGAAAACCACAACATGATTCTGTAGAATCAACAAGGTGACATTCCTCCACCCAACTTTCAACATAGATTGTTCATCAGGGAAATCCAAGGCAATTTCAGTCCCAAACCCTGGCAATGAAACAAAGCAGACTGATGAGGATTTAGATCACTAATGTCATCCAGGAATCATGTCTGCAGGAATTGTGCCAGCACCTGCTCAAGCACTTGCACAAAAATGAGTGGCTTTTTCAGTAGTAGTTTACCATTATCTCTTTCACAGCATGAAGGACTCCCTTTCTTAATGAGTCTTCCATCATTTCTTCTATCGGCCACTCTCCAACACCCTGCTTGCTTTGGTTATCCAGAAAGGGCTATCATTCAAGGTTGAGGGTCAAAGTGGCATCCAAATCAAAGCAGGTATAAGTGTTTTTATTTGCAATTACAAATCCATGAGCTACTGAAGGTCTCAATTTGGACCAGAATGTAATAGGTTGCTCATATATTTGAATACCAGCAGTTTCTTCAGCACTAACACAGTTTTAAAATGGACTTGCCAGTGTTTCATCCAACTCCCCTGAGTTGTGCTCAAGCAATTATCACTGCTGCTTCCTCAACATGATCTCCTTTGTATACTAGGGAGTAGACAGAGTTCTAGTGAGTGGGAGAGAATGCCTAGGGGGGATCATACAAATCATCCAGGACACTTCTCCATTCTAGATATTAGCCAGAGCTTTCAGCCCCACCAACTATGTCAGTAGGAAACCTTCCAAGAGCTGCCAGGAAATCCTTTGGATGCTAAACCACCAGAGTATACCATCTTAACTAGCCTTGCAGAGATTATAAGTCCCTGTAAGGCTAAACCCTCACCAGGTGGTGATTTCTCCATCACAAGGAAACACTAAGAAGATCCCCATCCACAGATAACCAGCTTCCTACTCAGTTCAGAACACCAAGCCAAGCATATGGCCCATGTAGGGAGAGAGACAATTTGGGACAGATACATGGTTGCCCTGAAATCCTGACCTGAGCCTGGTAATGGCATGGACACTTTGGCACAGACATTGAACCCCCTACCCACCCATCCTGAACTTAAGGATTTCAACACCATTTTCAAGACCATTTCCTGACCTGTTACATGTTTTTCCTGACCTGGTTAAGTGGGGTGGGCAATGCAGACGATACACCAAGGGAACCCTAAATTGTCTCAAAAACCATGCTACAAGCTGAAATTAGGACACCAGTAAATGTGATACCAGGACAGTCGTAACTTCCTGATGACAACAGCAGTCACACAAGAAACCCTTAGAATTAAGTTACCTCTTAGCTTTACATGCATGGTGGTTACTCCTCTATGGTAACATTCTACCACCACCACCCATTGCAATGTCTATCCTGGCTTGTAATTTGAAATCTTTCTGTGTCAGGAACAAGCAGCTCCAGCAAAGTGCTTCTATCTGTGATATAAGAGGATTCATATTATGAACTGAGAGAAACTAGGCCGAGAAGTAGAATACTAACTTACATGGAATTCTTATCTACAGTGAGAAGTAGCCCAGCCTTCATTCAATGGGAGATGGTTGAGGTTGCTTCTTCCCCTTCTCATATGTACATGAGGTCCCTCCCACCACAGCAATGGTGACTAGCCTATTATTTTGTTATCTTTCTGTAACACTTAAGTATGTCAGCTTTTTCAGTCCAGTGGTTTTCGGTTCTTGTCTGATTGTATAGCAAAACCTGTAAAGCAATAAGGAACTGCAGTAGTTTTCTCTAAATTTAAAACACTTTTCAAGAAACACACAAAGTATTAACAGAGCAAATATTAAAACATTGTTCAATATTACATGTGCTTTTGTACCCAGAACTGAGAACTAAAAAATTTTCACACTTCTCTGATAAAAGCAGTCTTTTTACCAACCCTCTTACAGGCTCTAGAACAGCGGTCCCCAATGTAGCACCTCAAGCACTATGGTACCTCATCATGGGCTTCCTGGTGCCCACTGGTTCGCCTACTGCCCCACCTCCTGTCCCCTTCCACACTCCTCACAACACCAAAATTATGGAATTCCTTGCCCAGGGAAATTCATCTGTCCCTTTTATCATTGTCTTTCACCAGCAGGTGAAGACTTCTCTGTTTTGTCTGGCATTCCTTCACCGAGTCTCATTGACCCTTTGGCCAGTTCAAGTGTTCTAATCGTTTTTATATGTTTTTAATCTTGTCTTAATGTTTTTATTGTTTATTGCCTTGGGTGGAACGGCAGGTTAAAAATGTTTTACATATCCCTTTTCAAGTTCTCTTCTACTGTTTGTCCTGCTTCATCCAATTCACACTGCCTTATTTTCTATTTTCACATTCATTCCTTCCCATTTCTCTCATGTCTCTCTGTCTTCGAGATGTGTTAAAGGTGATGGCCCCTTTCAAACCCTGAAATCTTCCACTTTCCCCTGTGAAGTTTTTGTTGAAGTGAAACTTTATTTTTAAAATGTTTTTACTAGAAAATCCTGCAAGCCAGCTGATCTGGCTATTCCCCATAAAAACCTCTTTAAAAACTAGCTCTTTTTTCATGTCAGATAGCTTCAGTGAAGTTGCCTGGAACTGCATGAGTTGGACTTTCACACAAAGAAGAACAAATACTGTCTTTGTGCAGATTTCCTGGAACACAGTGAAAGTTTGACTCACAAGCCACAATACAGTTCAAGACAGTGCAAATTACACAATCTGTCCTATATTAAAATATTGATGGCCTAAATGTTTTCATGTCAACAAATGCTTTCAAAATCTAAAACCTTTTAAAAGGGGGGGCTTTGATTTCAAATACAACATTATCAGATACAGAAAGTATTATTTTACTTTGAATTTAGAGCAGCTACATCTGCCAGAGGGTCATCTGTTCATTTACTGAAAAATGCGTCCCCTACCCTCTAACCCATGAGACTGTCAAGGCAGCATACAATAATTTGTTTAATGCAATGAAGCCAAAATAAGTTACTTATAACCAATGTATCATAGAAGGTATAATTTGTAAAACAACAAACAAGATAGAAAACAACAGCCAAAATCAAAAAGCAGTTGGAGTCAAATTTTCAAACCACCCAAAGCTTGGAGAAGTAAAAAAAAAAATTTTTCCTTGTTATTTAAACCTCAGCATCATACAGAGCTGGTTCAATGCTCAAGTGATCCAAACAATTGCTTTAGAGTATCAAACTGTGTGGGCGGGGAGGAGGGCAGCACAGGAATGTTGTATGTGGCCCTACGGACCTCTACCATCCCTCTGGATGCAAGGTAGATGTTTCTCCACCCGGTCTGGACCCAAATTGGGTGGCAGAGATAGGTGGCAGGCATGCCTCTTCTTCTTATGCCATCCTACCTGGCAGAAGACACCTGCCTTTACAACCTGCCTTGGACTCAAGTTGGGTGACAGTATTGCAGGAGGGGACATATCCCCTTCTGTACCATCCCACCAGGTACGAAGAATCTGCTTTGCAGTCTGCCTTAGACCTGAGTCAGGCAGCATAGAGGCCTTCTCTTGTCCCACCCCATTCCTCCTCCCATTTCTGTTTCATTAATTCAACTTCCGCAACCCAGTTTAACTGTGTTGTAGCATTAGCATTAACCATGGTTAACATTAACCCAAACTGTATGAACCCAAGGTTTTAAGTGGTATACAAATTCAGTTTACAAGGCCAATCTGGGTCAGTGTTAACTATGATTGCCTCTAATGCAAACAATGTTAACTGTACCCTACGGTTAGAGCAAAGCATGGGAGTGGGGAATTTATGCATGAGAGGAAGAATTATGTTCCTTCTGTTTGCCTAACCACATAAAATAGGTGGGCTGTTCTACCTTACATATTCTGAATCAAGAGTTTTCAAGTATTATTTTATACAGTATTTTAATATTTACTTACTTATATTTGCCATAATGTTATCAATAAATATTTTGAATTAAACTGAAATGCCAGTGCATGACTGTAACACCTAGTGCCAAATTAATCCCAGACTTCAATAGAGAAGTAATCTACTTAGTACTTTAGAGGAAGGAGAGACAGGAAAAAACACTCTCCTATCCCTTGAGTTGAAGCAGCTCTCACAAGTCATGTCCATATAATCCTCTCATTTTTCACTGTACTTATGAAATCCTCCTATTTTAAGTTAGCGTTTTATTACTACTAATTCACTTAATGCTTAAAGAAGGCATGAATGCAGGGGAACGTTTTTGTGAGGCATGTCTGCTTTCTCTCCCTCAAGAATTACTTGATGTAATGCTCTCAGACAGCTCCTCTTAGTGTGGTTACAATAGAGGGAAATGGTAGTAGTTATGCCAACACTGCAGTCCTATGCAGAGTTACACTCTTCTAAGACCACTGAAATCAATGGGCTTCAAAGGGCATTACTCTGTTTCATATTTCACTGTAAGAAGAGTTGGTTTTTATATGCTGACTTTCTCTACCACTTGAATCAAACCGGCTTACAATCACCTTCCCTTCCCCTCTCCACAACAGACACCCTGTGAGGTAGGTGGGGCTGAGAGAGCTCTAAGAGAGCTGTGACTAGCCCAATGTCACCCAGCTGGCTTCTTGTGCAGGAGTGGGGAAACCAACCCAGCTCACCAGATTAGTGTGAGATTCCATCACGGCAGCATAAATGTGTAACAGGACAACACTGAGTAAAACCATTGACTTCAATAGACTTAGCACAGCACTACCAATATATTAAACTTATTTTTAAAATGCATCCGGCTTCTTCACTTCATTCAGTGGCTTAAAGTGAAAACACTTCAATAAACCTCACACCAATTGCCACAAAATTCAAATGCAACCTCCCACTAGCACAGGAATCCATCACAAAACCAAGATCACCTTGGAACTCCCCTCCAAAACAGGACAGCTCTGCATAGCTCCCTGAAGGGCAGTAAGCATGACACCTTATGGACCTCCTCTGGGAGACTTCTTAGCAGTGTAGGGGTCACCTCTGAGAACAAGCAATCGAAGGGTTTCTCATACCAATCCTGAAGGGGGGAAGATCCATGGCGGTCAGGAGCAGTGCAGCCGCGTTGCGTTCCCAAGCTTCCTGGCCACGGAAAAGGAAGTTTTAGGTATTTAGAAATCAAACTGGAGGAAAATCCCCCATATCCTCCAATAGGGCTGCTTAATAAGAATAGACAGCATAGGTCAAGAAGATGCAACGTATGTATATCTATCAAATAGTACCCAAATCATAAAATATATAACAATTACATGTATTCTTGGACAGAGTAATGAACAACCATACAACATATTGCATAGAAGTTTTTAGACTAACACGTAATATTTACTTTATCTCTGGCAGGAGATGTGAGAAACGAATGCATCACAGGAAAAAGGTGAGTAGGAATACAGTCGACCATATGCCTTGAATCTTGTGTTCCTTTCCTTTCCTTTGCAGGTAACGTATACAGAAGACAATGTCTTTCCAAAGGAGAAAACTTCAAAGAAGAAAAAGACGGCCTGGCATCCCAATGGGGCTGTGCCACCAAAAAAGGTGGAGCAGCACCATCATAGCATGAGGGGGTGTTTCCAGGGCAAAAGTGGTGAGGAAGCTGCCTAACAGCAGCTCCTCCACCAGGAACGTCCTGGGAACACCTCCCCACCCATGCCAGCGCAGACTTTATCTACCAGGAAAGCCCTGCTGGCATGGCTGAACTGGAGGTAGGGGCCAGCGGCTCCCAAACACCGGTGTGTTTGACTCTGCACCAGCATAGGTGCCACCTTATTCCATGATTGTATCCTACATTTAAGCTTGCAGTATGTTCATACACCTGGCACTTCTGAATAATAATCTGTACAGCATAAAGCTCAAAAGCAGTCATCACTTCAGAAATTAGCAAGTTAAATTTCATATGGTTATAAACACAGTGCCTTGCATGTATAGTTTTCAGCAGATAAATTTGTTTATAAGGACTTATTAATATTAACCCAGTGGAAACAAGGAGAGAAACATGGATCGTACAAACTGGCAGAAGTATAATGAGGTATCTGACACAAAGCAACAGATGTCCTGCTATGCTGCATAAAGGGTTTCGTGCAGTATATTAATGAATTAGATTTCAGCACTGTGTGAAATTTATAGAATTCCTTCCATCCTACTTTGGCCAAGCAATTTCCAATCACATTTCTTCTAATTAGGTATTCTGATTATTTCACTTACAGCCCATTCCTGAGAGGAAGGGCTGAGCCGGTGGCTGGAGGCAGCACAGCTGAGCTGCCTCCAAAGGAGGATTCAGCACCTCCCCCACCCCCACTGAAGCCAAAATGCTGCCCTTACCCTCAAGCCTCGTGGAACTACTCCATAGGTTCCATGGGGTATACCACCCTTCCCCTCCCCACAACAGACACCCTGTGAGATAGGTGGGGCTGAGAGAGCTTTTAATAGAACTGAGACTAGCCCAAGACTACCCAGTGTGTAGGAGTGGGGAAACAAATCCAGTTCACCAGATTAGCCTCCGCCGCTCATGTGGAGGAGCGGGGAATCAAACCCGGTTCTCCAGATCAGATGCCACCGCTCCAAACCACCTCTTAACCACTACACCACGCTGGCTCTGAGGACACTAGGGAAGATGACATCTCTAAGCTACTTTGTTTCCTAAAAAATTAGCCGGCTTTCCATTCTAGTTGATGAATTTTCTAATCATAACTCAAAAGCTTGCACCGTGTTACATTAACAGAAGTTATACCAATACAGAT
Source organism: Euleptes europaea (assembly GCF_029931775.1). Lineage (NCBI taxonomy): Eukaryota > Metazoa > Chordata > Lepidosauria > Squamata > Sphaerodactylidae > Euleptes > Euleptes europaea. Next base: position 28,161,981 of record NC_079320.1, on the reverse strand, counting down.
CATGTAATGCCTGGTTTCATAAGGTTGCCAAGTATTCTGCTATATGACTTTGCCAGTGAGTTTTTGTAAATCCTACAGCATCCCACGACATCGCTTCCAGGTTTTACCAGAAGTGACATCAGCTTGCCAGGGTGATCCCAGCACGCCAGCCGCCACCTCCTAATTATTCCTGGAGTCTGCTGGCTGAGGCCCAGCAGCCCTACGTGTTTCGTTGCTCTTCATTTTAAAAATCTAAACCAGTGGTTTGGATGATTACGCTAATGTGAAGAGTGGCCTTTGTCTGTTTTCCTAATGTTAGAATGTCTTGTGAGTTAACTACCTTCTGAAACTGCAGGAAGATGGTATACTTACAGCATGCTGCTTATGAGGGTTACGTGCCCGCTAGGCAGGGTATCCAATTAGATTTCTACTGACTCGTTACCTAGCGCATCATCTCAAAGTATTCTCCAACTTTGTTACTATAAGAACTGTCAAATACTTCCTATCACTCTCTGCCTTACAAGACCCCAGTGTGCTCCATTGGACTGAGCAGGAGAACTCCAACAAACTGAAGGGGTTTGTATTTTTGAAGCATTTTTTTCCTTTGTTTCTTCATCCTGGTAGCCTGTGGTGCAATTTGATCTGTATCTATCACCACGCAATCCAATTAAGCCTACGACATTTTCCAGTCTCCGTCTTCAGAACATTAAAAACTGCAGACAGACTTTGGGCTTTTCTAGCATGCTTAAGTATATTTCTCTCCCCCACCCCATTTTCTGCACTTACTATCCAGCCTGATGAAGAGTTCCGAGGAACATGCTAATTGGCATATTGGTTGGTCCTAAGAAAAAGATATTTTACTTGGTTAGTTCAAACATTTGGTTGGTCCTAGGGAAAGGTCTTTTACTATTGTTGGTGGATTTTTCCTTTTCATGCACCAACACAACTACATTATTTAAAGAATTCCTTTTCTATACAGAAATATATTTTTTTCTAATGAAGGAATGAGGAGCTGACAAGATTAGAGTGAGTGAAAATTTAGAGAATGGCTATGTCCAAGCTCTGCTCACGACCTGAGTTCGATCCCAACGGAAGTTGGTTTCAGGTAGCCGGCTCAAGGTTGACTCAGCCTTCCATCCTTCCGAGGTCGGACAAATGAGTACCCAGCTTGCTAGGGGTAAAGGGAAGATAACTGGGGAAGGCATTGGAAAACCACCCCATAAACAAAGTCTGCCTTGGAAACGTCGGGATGTGACGTCACCCCATGGGTCAGGAATGACCCGGTGCTTGCACAGGGGACCTTTACCTTTATGTTTTTGTTATAGCTTTCCAGAGGCAGTGCATGCAGTTCAAGAACCATTTTTATACCAACCTCCTCTTTGTCATCACTCAGGAATATGTACAAATGCACACATTTGACAGGGAAATGCAACACTATACCTTGTTACTAGACTGTTTCAAAACCAAACCTGAAAGCGGACTTATATAATTCAGAGGGCAGACAGGCAGAATACAGACACATTTTTTTTCACTGCATTATTTCCATTAAGTATTAAAGCAAACTGCTTTATTCATGATTATATCTGCTGAGTCTCCAAATGCAGAATGCAGCATTAATCTGTGTGTGTGTGTGTGTGTGTGTGTGTGTGTGTGTGTGCGCGCGCTAAGGGCCATCAAGTCGCTTCCGACCCATGGTGACCCTATGAATCAGTATCCTCCAAAACGTCCTATCTTTGACAGCCTTGCTCAGATCTCGCAAACTGAGGCCTGTGGCTTCCTTTATTGAGTCCATCCGTCTCTTGTTGGGTCTTCCTCTTTTCCTGCTGCCCTCAACTTTTCCTAGCATGACTATCTTTCCAGTGACTTTCATCTTCTCATTAATCTACCTAGTACAATGACAGCACAACAGGGAATTAAAAGGAAGTAGGGATGCCAGCCTCCAGGTGGGACCTGGGGATCCCCTGGAATTAAAGCTCATCTCCAGAGTACAGAGATCAATTCCCCTGGAGAAAATGGATGATTTGGAGGGTGGACTCTATGGCATTGTACCCCCCTAACCCCACACCAGTGGCTGGGGGGGACTGTTAACCCTAAAAGGAAGGGATTAGGGAGCCTGGTCTCTTGTTCCTGATTAAATCATCAAGGTCCTTTTTCGTTAACGGTAACTGGATGAAGCCCTTAACCTTTGGCCAACTTACTGCTTGTGCTGTCACAACTTACTACTTTTCATAAAAAATATATCAAATATTCATTAGCCCTCATGCTCATGTAGGACTTTTAAAAAGCCTGTCACTAAAATCACTTTCAAATGAGCTACCAGAAGTAATTTGATTTAAAATAACACTTTCTTCTACATATACATTTTTCTTAGTTGCTTCAGGTTTACATTGTTGTTATGTATATTTATATAACACTGGTTGGGGTATTGGAGGAGATAATTATGACACCCTGTTCAGAGGGGAAACAGAGCTTTGCATTATGATGATGGAAACAGCAGAAGCCTGAGGCGACCTAAGTCTGCTTTGGTGGGCAGGGAAGCGTAATGATACAGTTGCCATCTCTGGGTTGGGGAATTCCTGGAGATTTGTGGGCAGGACCTGGGGAGGGCTGGGTTTGGGAAGGGGATTAACCAGGGATGTGATGCCATAGATTCCACCACCTGATGCTGCCATTTTCTCCAGGGGAACTGTAGCCTGGAGAGCACTTGTGATTCTGGGAGAAGTCCAGGCCCAAGTGGAGATTGGCAACTCTTGTGATGACTTTACATACAAATGTGATTAGACTTAAAAGTCTTGCTACTCCCTTCTGGGCAAAATGTTATGACCACTGTGAACACTCCCCGCCGCCAGAAGTACTTGTTAACAGATGCTGTGATAATCAGCCCAGTCTTTGAAGGTCCCAAATGTTAAAAGCACAGTTTCATATACTTAGTTAACACACCAGGCGTTGCCACGTCATTTAAAATCAGTTGATGATTTACACATTTTACATGATTTTTACATTATTAATCAGAATGGATATTCTAAATATTAGCAACATGGTTGTTCGTTGCTTTCTAAATGAAGCACAGAATGTTTTCAAACGTTAAGACACATCCTAGTTTTTACTTAAAAGCAAGGAAACTAATGGCAAAGTTCCCGATTTTGCCATTTTCAGAGGCAGACTAAGTTGCTCTGTCTCCTTACTGCTTTTCAGTCTGATCTGTCTTGGGCAAGCTCATTACCATTCCTGTCATTTTCAACTAAATGGCTGCAAATAATTTGTCTCCAATGTTTCTTAAGGGCCCATTAATACAATTATCGTGTGAGTGGTGACGAGCAATTTCAGGTGCTCTATTTGCTTTACCAAACAAATGATACTGAACACATGGCGGTTGGGAGAGAGGAGGAGAATTGCAGCTGCAGTTGTGTACTGTTTCTTTGTCATAGAAGCTATGTACATACACCTTTTAGGCACACTGCCAGCATGGTGTAGTGGAGGAGAAGAAGAAGAGTTGGTTTTTATATGCCAACTTTCTCTACTACTTAAGAAAGAATCAAACTGGCTTACAGTCACCTTCCCTTCCCCTCCCAACACTGCAGTCCTAAGCAGTAATGCCAACACTGCAGTCCTAAGCAGAGTTACACCCTTCTAGGACCACTGAAATCAATGGGCTTCAAAGGGCATTACTCTGTTTCATATTTCACTGTAAGAAGAAGAGTTGGTTTTTATATGCTGACTTTCTCTACCACTTAAGAAAACCGGCTTACAATCACCTTCCCTTCCCCTCCCCACAACAGACACCCTGTGAGGTAGGTGGGGCTGAGAGAGCACTAAGAGAGCTGTGACTAGCCCAAGGTCACCCAGCTGGCTTCATGTGTAGGAGTGGGGAAACCAATCCAGTTCACCAGATCAGAGTCCACCGATCCAAACCACCGCACTTAACCAACTACACCAAGTTGGCTTAAAAGCAGTGGACTCTAAACTGGAGAACTGGGTTTGATTCCCCACTCCGCCACATGAAGCCTGCTGGGTGACCTTGGGCCAGTCACAGTTCTTTCAGAACTCTCAGCCCCACCTACCTCACAAGGTGTCTATTGGGGTAAGGGGAAAGGAAGGTAATTGTAAGCCACTTTGAGACTCCTTAACGGTAGAGAAAAGCGGGGTATAAAAACCAATTCTTTTTCTTCTTGTCTCTCCTTATGTGATCAAGAACCCTGCAGGCCCCAAACACAAGAAGAGAACCTATACATGTAAAACATGAAGATGCATAGCAGCATAGCCCATGAATGCATTGAGCTCAGGGGTGAAAGACCTGGCAGCACAGTCTCCTTCTATCAGCCAGTCTATCCATCTTATAAGTTGCATGGTGAGTGGTATGGTAAATTTGTAATTTCTGGTCCAACGGTAGCTTCATTAATGGATCCAGTATCCAAGCAAATGATTTTCCCCCTGTACATTGATGATTACACACGGCAATACAAATGCATTGTAAGCAATCAAGTGGGAACTTCACAACCATGTGCTGAAAGGTCTCTGTGCCCTACGACTCTGACCATATTGCCAGTAATGGTATGTATCAGTCCTAAATAAAGTGCTTGGTAGTTAAAAGGGCAGAAGCTCTGAAACCACTGAGCCTGCTGGATCAGAGATCATAATTTTGCAAAGCGTTATGTTCTTTACAAGACCACAGAATTTACCAAAATAAAACATTTGCTTACAGTCCATTCTGGAAAATGACAATGTGAAGTGTATTATAATGATCTAGGAGTGGCCAAGAGCAAAGCAGGAAAAACTTAGCGAGCACTGTCTCGGCATCCAACATTTTAATCCAGATAGTGAATTCAGCAAGGATGTCTCAAGCACCTCCTTGTGTACCTGTTTCAGTGCAACTTTAACATGCAAGACAGCTATTTTATACCTTGAAAATGTCATGATTCAAAATGCTGGCTAATTAAAGGAAATCTTATGCACTGTCTGTAGCGACAAGCCCAGTCTAGTCATTGTGTACTTTAAAACAAACTGTGAGTGTATTATGCGCTTATCCTCTCAAAGTGTTCTCTAAAATGCATCCACAACTACATCTCATACATTTTTAAAATGTATTAAAAACAGCTAGGAGTTTGGAAGACAGCTGCTTATCATAGTGGTTCGACAGAGACGGGCTAAATTTCATTTTAAAGCCTCCTCTATGGCAGTGATGGTGGAAAAGAAATAATACTTTTCTTCCATCACTGCATCCGCACAGCAGAAATGTTCTGGGTGGTCAGAGGTCTGTTGGGATCTGGCTTACAGGAGGAGGTAGACAGGCACCGCCCCAAATCTTCAGTAATTTCCTAAACTGGACTTGGTAAACTTAGTCATTTGTGTTTTGCATATAAGGGGACAAGGGAGGAAGTGCTCGAACATGGCAACAAGCCAAGAACCAACAGTTCTCCATTTGTATCTAATGTCTGAAAACAGCCTCAATATTTCTAACAACCTTTTACCTTCTCAATAAATTATGGAGTCATGGGTCTTTAACCATTTTCACCCTGTTGAGCTAATCACCTTTTCAGTATGCTGTTTTCTCTTCAGCATATTCCTAAAGCAGAAAGATTTATTATGTGTCCTGCATGGTGAATGCAGCTAGACTAAAGTATGGGTGGCACAAGAGACAGGAACAGGAATGTTAAACAAAAAAAGTCATTCATTCCACACCAGACAGTGCACACACACACACAAAATCTAAGAGTTACCCATCACCCAAGGCAAGGGACAACAGCGTCCTCAGTATTCATACAAATGAAGGAAGTTATTATCCTTTTCAATTACACTATGTCATAAGAAAAGTCATAAGAATTCCAATGATCTGAGGTTCTGCCTTAGTAAGGAGCACTTCAAAGAGCATAAATAGTAACCTTTTAAGTGTTTGACTGACAGCACCTGAATTATAGTGAAACTGAAAGGACTGAGAACAACTTCCTTCCTTTCTTTCTTTAGGGGTCACTGTCTCCATTTCGAAAGCAAACAGTAACATGATTGCTTTATAATATAGCTCCTTAATATATGTCTTATATTTGCTGTGTATTAACTATTTAATATTTTACTTTAGGGGGAAAATCTGAAAATTTCTATAGTTATTTTAAAGGGAAGGATATGCAGATGGGAAAATCTAATATAAAGTAAAATAAAAAAGTTCAGAAATTATATGCTTGCTGCTACTTTACTTCATAATAAAAGTGGTGTATTTTTTTAAAAGAGGCAAATCTATACAACTTCATCTGTGTGATTAATATTCAGTGTGGCCGCAGTATCCAATAGCATCAGTGGAAGATTTTAGAAAAGTCTAAATATTTTACATTTCCAACCCAATTTAGTGCATGTTTACTCAGGTTTAATTCCCATAATGGGACTTATTCTCACAGTTTATTTGTACACAGGATTATTTTATTTTTATTTACTTCATATATAGCCCACCTTTCTCACTGAGACTCAAGGCAGATTACGAAATATAAAAAACAATTCAATCAAACAGCATAAAACATCCAATAAACAATGCAACAGGACCAGGATTACAGAATTTAGAAACAATGCAAACAAAAAGCTGTAAGGCATGACATACCACAGTACAGAAAGTGTATTGCAAAGGCAGAAGATAATGCAGTAAAAGCGAAGTGATACATACAGTAAACAATGCATTGTACACCACTGTATTCCCTTATAAGAGTATTCTCCTGGGCTCTTCCATTACACTACACTTCTAGTCCCGTTACAAAAATCTCTATTAAAAAGCCTTCCTGAACATTATGGTTTGCGCATTTTGTAAAATGACAGAAGTGGGGGGGGAGGCCCTTCCAGAACCTTGAATTAAGCAGTAACCAATGGAGTGATTGCACAATGGTTGTGATATATATGCTCCACCTAGCTCCCAATAGCAACTGAGCTGTGACATTCTTTAACAACTGGAGTTTTTGAGTTGACTTTATTGATGTTAGGGAAAGACCCATTACAATAATCTAGCTCTGAAGTTCAGCGGCTTGGAGTCACATGGCCAGATCAGCCGAGTCAAGGTAGGGAACCATCTTCCAGGCTAAATGAAAATCGAACAAAGCAATGATGGATCTAGTATAACCTCTACACTCTTAAATGAGTCAGCAAGTATCAGTTGGATCCCATCAAACGTGGAAAGCACAATGTCCTTCTAGCCCTTAACCTGCCCAACCAGAATCACCTCTGGTTGATTCAGTTTCAACTGGTTCATCCTGAGCCATTTAAACACAACAGTCAGGCAGCGGCTGAGGACCTCTACAGCTTCACCAGTGATTTGGATAACCAAATATAGATATTAGTGTCATCAGTATATTGATGATAACCTACTCCAGTACTATGAATGATTACTCCTGAGGGATTTACATAGAGATTAAACAGCATGAGGACTAAGACCACCACAGGACAAATTCAAGACACATGACAACTAGTCTCCAACAGCAACCTTCTGAGTTCCAGCTCTAATAAATTATTTAAACCAATCCAAAGCACAACCCTTAATCCCTAATACCACCTCCAAACGCCTCAACAAGATGGCATAGTCTACAGTATCAAGCTGACAAATTCAGTAAGAACAACAAAGAGGCAAGTCCCTTGTCTATATTCAAATACAGATTATCACCTAAAGCCTCCAGCATCATCTCTATCCCACAACACAGCCTGAAGCAAGACTGAAAGGGGGTTAAACAGTAGATTCATCAAGGAAGACATGTTCTGTAAGCACTCTACCATCTTGGCCAGAAAGGGCAGAGTAGAAACTGGGTGATATTTTTTAAAAAGTAATGGATGGGTGACCACCTGTTTTAGTGACCAAGGAAAGATGTCCTGAGTCAAGGATTGGTTTATGATGAACATCACGGACTCATTGATGTGATTGACTCATTGATGTGATTCTTACATGATTTCAGCAACCGTGATGGACAAGGACTTGGAGTACAAACACTGGCCTTTAGTTCTGTTTTCTTGATAAAAGGGAAATATGACTTACATATTCCTTGTATAAATAATTTGTCCCTTTCACTATGCCTTCTCTGTTAATGCTAAAGATTAAAATAATAACACCCTTGCCGGTATATTTGTTTCAGGTTGGGAAATGTCATGGGGGAAGATTTAAGCTCCTTCTGCCTGCAATCCCTATCAGAATTATGGGGAATATTTACTGAGAAAAGCAGAACTCCAGACACTTCTTCCAGGAGACATACCTGCATAAAATCCAGTTAGGCCGTATTAGAGACTTTCATTTTCTCCTTTGCTGTCTGAAGATATGATAGCCCAGTGTGAAATAATTAGACATGTTCCATTTATGACATTGCAGCTTCATCAAGAATGTATCTCCATTAGAAGAAATATATTCATTGTGGAAGAGTTCTAGCAATGTGAACTGAATGTATTTCTTCTAATTGGTCGCCTCTAGTTAGCAACTATAAATTTATCTTTAATTTCAAAAAACAATCTGTCCAAGACACATCATAATCCCTTTCTGATAATAAATAGGACTGGTTATTTGACCAGCTCACTGGACACTATTAATTAGTATGCTAGCAGCCTATTTGTCTGTATAATGCAAAGCTTATATATATATTAGGTTTTCCCCCCTCTTGCATCTTGCTAGAATGCTCAGTCTTGAGGATCCAAGATCTTTATTAACTTCATTTATACCCCACTTTTCTCCACATTGGGGACCCAAAGTGGCTTACAACATTCTTCCCTTCTACATTTTATCCTCAGAACTACCATGTGAAGTAGGTTAGACTGAGAGTGAATGACTGGCCCAAGGTTACCCAGCAAGGGTTTGTGGTATAGTTGGGATTGAAACCTGGGTCTCCCAGATCCTAGTCGGACACTAACTTCATTATTATTTAAAATTGAATTCATAAAAGATTCTTTAGCTAACATGTTTTAATCAAGGGATATCCCAATTGCAAAGTTTGAAAAGAATCTCTCAGGCGAATGACTTATACTGTACAATCCTAGGGAATCAAAGACGTTGCTACACATAGCAAGATATAATCCAAGCACTGTGAACGAGATTAAAAGTCTAGGGGGTTTATTAGTTACCTGTACCATGCAGGCGGTAGTGCTAAATCTTAACGTGTGTGATATCATCAGTTCATTAAATGAACTGTCGGTGGGACCAAAAGGCATACTACCCATTGCAGTTCAGTCGCTATAGAGTCACTTCAGTAAATACTCCTGGCAAAACTTCCTGGACTGGGCCTTTAACAACTGCCAAAAATATCTTGCTTATTTACAAGGAGCAAGACATATTTTTCCTCATCTGCCACAAAGGCCGTGCTTTGACAGCAGAAAATGGCTATCCCCCATATTTTGTACAATAACCATAGGTACATAGGGTTGCCAGGTCCCTTTCTGCAATTGGCAAGAGGTTTTTGGGGTGGAGCCTGAGGAGGGTGGGGTTTGTGGAGGGGAGGGACTTCAATGCCCTAGAGTCCTAAATTGCCAAAAGCGGCCATTTTCTCCAGGCGAATTGATCTCTATCAGCTGGAGATCAGTTGTAATAGCAAGAGATCTCCAGCTATTACCTGGTAGTTGGCAACCCTATAGGTACAGCGTAACAATTATACATCTAGAAGATAGAACACTTAAATCTGTAACATGTTTTACAATTCCTTCTATTTTGTGCTTCCTTTGTAATCTAAAAATATCAGTTGGATGTGAGATTACGAAGGAAACTGATTTCACACCTAATTGATACATTTTAATTTCAAAGCAAATTCAAAACTTCATAGTTTTGTACATTTTCTCCTTTTGCTTAATCAAACCAGGCCAAGTAAAGCACACATATTGAAATTTGAGGGGCTTGATAAACCACATTTTATAGCCCACTTGGGAACAGGAAGGTTATCAAGAACTAGATGGACTGTGTGATACAGACAACTTAAAGGCTTATTGACAAACCTGGAATAAGAACTGCTCATATGAATTCCAGCTGCAGAAGAAATGAGTCCATGCCTTGAATGTGAAAATTAGCTTTCAGTTCAACAGAACAGGTGTTTCAGTTTATGCAGTACAAAATAGCTGCTTTATCTTGTTTTCCAAGAGAACCATGGTCTAATAGTCTGTCAATGTAAATACATTTATATTTTTAAAATAATAAAACTGCTAAATAAATTAACAAAGTGGTGTAAAGTATAAACCATCTTTAAATGAGGTGTTTTATTAGATCAGCATTTATGGTAACCGTTCAAATAATGTTTTCGTTTCATCTGACTATTTTTTGGATCTCTCACTGTTTCGTTCTAGTTCTTCTTATGGGAACAGGTAGCTATTTACATGCATCTTATCAACAAGCAAATATGTTCCAGGGCCTGCACACATAGCTAAATACCACCTGGCAATTTGTTTTGTTTTTTAAAATCTAATTGGTAGCATAACTACCATAACTATTTTCACCTAGAGCCAGTCTGACCATACTGGCAAGCTTGTCAGCCACTAGGAGACCACAGTTGACTATAGAGAGGCCTGAATGCTAGATGCGGAATGAGAATCCAAATTCTACTTCCAGCCTGGCCAGTGTCCCACTATCCTCTGTCATGCTGCAGGGTGTATACACACTTAGTGCAAGCAGACAGACAAATGTGCTAGAACAAACATACAACAAGGTGTGCTGCTTTCAGCATGACATGGGCTGCTCAGGAGGGTTGCCAGGTTCCTCTTCGCCACCGGCGGCAGGTTTTTGGGGCGGAGCCTGAGGAGGGCGGGGTTTGGGGAGGGGAGGGACTTCAATGCCATAGAGTCTTTATTGTCTGGTGATTGTTTGTAATCCTGGAAGATCTCCAAGTCCCACCTGGAGGTTGGTAGCCCTACGTTCAATTGAGCCAAACAACTCAAACTTCCCTTAGTGTATTCTAAAAACAATAACTAAGGGGTGGATCAGAAAAGGTAGGCAAGGTGAGTCTTGTAGTTCAAGTTCTGATTTAAAGAATATGACATAAATCAAAAAGCAGAACCCTTATTATTCAAATTTTATATAAGAAATACATCTTTATTTGAATTGGCTATGTGGTAGCATGTGTATATGTTAAGTACTGTCAAGTTGCTTCCAACTTATGGGGACCCTATGAATTAATGACCTCCAAAACATTCTATTGTCAACAGCCTTGCTCAGGTCTTGCAAAGTGAGGGTTGTGGCTTCTTTTATTGAAACAATCCAACTCATGTTGGGTTTTCTTTTTTTCCTGCTACCTTTAACTTTTCCTAGCATTATTGTCTTTTCATAATGTGACTAAAGTATGACAGCCTCAGTTTAGTTATTTTAGCTTAGAGGGAGAATTCAGGCTTGATTTCATCTGGAACCCACTTATTGGCCGCTCATGGTATCTGTAAAACTCTCATCCAATACCATATTTCAAATGAGTCTTTCTTCCTCTCTGCTTTCTTCATTGTCCAACTTTCACACCCATACATAGTAATGGGGAACACTACAGCATGAATTATCTTGATCTAGGTTGCCAGTGACACTTCCCACTTCAGAATTTGTTCTAGTCTCAATCTCTTTCTGATTTCTTGGCTGCAGTCTCCCTTTTGGTTGATGTTGGAGCCAAGGAATAGAAAATCTGTACCAATTTGGATTTCTTCAACATCAGCCTCTAAATTGTGTAATTCCCCAGTAGTAATTACTTTTGTCTTCTTGATGTTCAGCTGTAATCCTGCTTTGGCACTTTCTGCTTTGACCCTCATCAGTCGTTATTTCAAGTCTTCACTATTTTCTGCCTGTGGTGTTATAAACCTATGTAAACTTTCTGCTTATCCAGATGAGTGGGGTGTTTCCCATACCTTCCAGACAAATGAGATTGTGCCAAATTTGCTTCTCAAAAGCAAGACTCCCTGTCACTTTAGGTTACCACCAAACCTGGTTCCTACCACTTGTTCAAAAATATTTACCTGATTATATCTGAAATATCTGCTTTTGTATTATCCTCACCTGCCACATAATTCAAAAGTTAAATTCCAAGTTTAATCTGTTCTAACTCAAAGGCGGTGGTGGGGAGCCAGTAGCATCAGACCATTGAGTCTGTAGATGATTACAAAGAGACAATCCATCACTTAAGTGTCATTGAGACATTGGAAAGGATGGGCTGGTTGCCCAGTATGTTGTAATAACCCTGAAAAGCTTTTGGCTCAAACAGTGGGCACATTAGCATTAATTTAAAGGTCTTGTTTGTACTACATGAGAGAACTGCTTGCGTTTTCTCTCCTCTCAGATACTTGATGTTATCACAGGGAGACTGAAATTTTAGACACCATTGAAAACCAAGGAAGAGCAGCACTGACGGTCTTTTATGTAAGCCACAGGTGGCTTGTTAGTAACATTGGGAGGCCCAGCTTCCTTTCTCATATATACATTAAAAGCTTCATCCCATTGTAAAAATGCCACGTAGTGGATGGGGTGTTGGACTGTGACCAGGAAAATCTGAAATTCATGAAGCTCAGTGGGCAACCTTGACCCAGTCACACACTCTCAACTGTCCAAGATGTCCACTGTTGTAGGAGGGAAGGTCAGAATAAAAAGGTAATAAATATTGCTAAGTGTATATTTAAAATCCGATGGACAAATTGTTAAGGGAACTGAAGAAAGGAAATCTGGTATTTTTAAGTATGTTGTCGAACTCTTATGTGATGCTTAAGTCCACAGATCAATATTGACTAAAGACAGTTTTTCACATTCATCTTTCATGGTTTTAGAACCATGAAACTATACTAAAGGTGTCCTTTAGGCTTGTGAAAATTGTATGTGTACATTTATTGCGTACAATTGAAAACATTCATTATGTATTTTCCAGCGAGGCTTTCTGGACCAAACAAATGTCTATCCTTCAAAACAAGTGTCTGTGTATTAAAAATATTTTGGCAACAAATAATTAAAAAGTGAATTATGAAAACTGATTGATAGTAGTGATAAAGAGTGGGGAGGCGCTTACATTGAAATAAATACTTTTTTGCTCTCCGACTTTCCCTGAGCTGCAGGAAAGCCAAAGGAAGTATTTTCAAAAATAGTACTGGAGCCTTATGATGCCTTTTGCAATAAACCATTTGTTTTAAAAAAATATACAAGTTGCATAACTAGAAGAGTTACTAAAACAGCATCCATCCCCAAAAGTAACATATCAGCAGCTGCAAAATCTCAAGCATCTTTTAAAAAAACCACTAATCAAATTGCTTCTTTCTTCTTCCTTTCTTCGCACACTTCCTCTTAGAAAGAGAACTGGTGTAAGCCCTAACGGTGTCGTGTAGGAGTGACCAGCATTCCTAGCAGACCTAGTTTGGCTGTTAATCAGCATTTATTTTTAGTGGCCAAAGTACTGAGCATGATAACATATGACCCATAATACGCTGTAATTCTGCTCACTTGTATTCTTACTTCTCAAAATAAAGAATGTCATGGGGTGCAATAATCTCAGAATAACATGGTTGATGCCCACTGATAAGCAGCACATTGTGAGACTTTCCTATATCCGGGGCAGTGTGTTACATCTCCATCTAAAAGTACTGCCCACTCCAACAAGTACAATATTTGCATTACTCCCCTCTGTAAGAAGGCCTCAGAAAGAAATGGTGACATTGCTATTTTCAGTTATTAAATGGTCAAGTCCCCATCATACACCTCACCCCACCTGCCCTGCAGCATAAACACAAAGCAAATCCCAGACACAGACCTCCCAAAAGAGAGGTCCCAAAAGCAAATTCAGAAATCATCCTCTGAGCACCATCAGCTATGTTCAGATGCAATAATGCTCAAGAAGAAGGACCAGTGGTACATCAGCTCGAGGTGAGCCACCTGGAGACTGCAAGTTCACAAAGTAAAGGGCACGCTTGCCATTCCTCACTATAAGACACGAAGCACCTCTAATGAGCCTCCCAGCCGGCAAGTCTGTGCCTCTTCCTGAAAGGCAAAATAGTCACTCACTGCCAACTCCAGCCGTTCTCCCTCTGCACCCTGACACCTCCCGTGGAGAAAAGTCTTCAGGGTCTCTTGCGAACCGGGATCTGTGACAGTAGACTCTTCTATTACAGCTCTTTTACTGTGATCCATGTGTTTGCTGCTGGCCAGTCCCTGCCGGCCACATAGCACTGTATGATTTCCTCTTGAACGAAACAGCGCCTCTTGAACGAAACACCAGCTTCTGACAAGGCAGCGGCTCCGGCTCTGATCAGACGCATTTACACTTGTCAGCTGGGAATTAGCAGCCAGTCTGAACAAGAATGCAGATCAGATTGCTTCTTCTACCCAATCACTGCAGTTTTGGGAAGGGCAAATTATATGGCATACATTGATCATGATTTTATTTACTCATATTGAGAGATAAAGAGAAAAGGGGAGGGAGGGGAAGAGAGTGTAAAGGAATTTTAGGGATACATTCATTGTTTCCAAGGAATATTTAAGGGTGATACGCTTTACAATTTTGTCTAATTTATGTTAACATCCTCATCTTGAAATAGCAGAAAGAATTACTGGTCCAAGGCTACCTAAGGAAGCTGGATGGATGATTGGGAACATGAAGCTTTTCCAGACTGAAGCAACAAGCTGACCAAGGCTCCAAGATATATAATTCCACCCTGAAAAAGCAGCCAGAACGGAGGAGCCATATAAATTGGAACACAAATGTTAGGGAAGAGGCTGTGCTTCCCCCCCACCCACCCACCCACACACACACACACAATTTCCTCATTTTAGGACCTGACAGAGTGAAAAACACAACTATAACACAGGTACCTTTCCCCCTCCCCTCCCTTTTTTGCTATCACATCATAAGTCACAACCGACTTATGGTACCCCATAGGTAGGGCTGCCAACCTCCAGGTGGTGGCTGGAGATCTCCCACTATTACAACTAATCTCTAGGCAACAGAGATCAGTTCAGCTGGAGAAAATGGCAAATGTGGAAGGTGGAGTGTATGGCATTATACCGCATTGAAGTCCTTCCCCTCCTCAGGCTGCCCCACCAAAATCTCCAGGTATTTCCCAACCCAGAGCTGGCAACCCTACCCATAAGGTTTCAAGGCAAGAGACGTTCAGAGGTGTTTTGCCATTGCCTAGCTCTGTGTAGCAACCCTGGTCTTCTTTGATGATCTCCCATCCAAAGACTAACCAGGGCCTTCTTTTCCCCTTACTGGTGCTTAAAGCAACTTGAGGACAGTTTTGATCAGGGAAACCATGTGGAGTGGAAGAGGTAAGCCTTCCTTCCCACCCACCATAGCTCCACTACATGAGGCCCTCTTCCATGGCCCACCATTCCAGTGATGGAACCCTAGTATCAAACTGTTACAAAAAGTGTAGTTATACACTCCAAGGGACAGTGAGAAGTACACATAGTATACCTGTGGATTTATTTTGCAATGTACATGTCTAATTCATAATGCTGTTTAAAGACAACAGCATTACGTGACTTTATGGCATTTTTAAAAAATTTGCGACTACTTCCATTGTTTAGATTCTGAAACTGAGCAGTGGTAATTTTTTAATCCTAACTCATTTCTTTCTAACATATTTGCTAAACAGGTATCAGGGACAGAATAGGGTTATAAACAAATAAAAGGTCATCAATCTAGAAAAATGGTTAAGGCAGCAGGGCATTGTTCTGTCATTCTATTTTGATTTCTGCTCAAATGAGCAGCAAAATTACCCTCAGAAGTTAATGGAGATGAACACGTTCATTTTCTGGTCACAAAGACCCTATTAAGTAGGCTGGGCTGAAACCCCAAAGTCACCCAGGTAGCTGCATTGCTGAGCAGGGATTCTGAAACTAGGTCCCTCTGGTCACACTCTGACCCTCTAACCACTATACCATACTGGGTCCATATGACAGGTTTCCCAGCAAGTAAAATTCCACCAAAGTTTATAAAAACACTTTTGCATAATAGGGCTTAGTCATGCCGTCGTCTCTTATTCATATTAAAAGTATATCCATTTTTAATAACAGCAGGATTGGAAGATTTTCTGGAAAAATAGATCATACATAGCCAAGTGCCCTGGAGGACATCCAAAACATTTGGATAATCAGGAATGCATGAGCAAACAAGACCGATGTTTATGTAGGGCTGCAATGAACTGGAGATATAGAACAACACAGTGAGAATCTAGAGAGTCAGGTAACAAGGGATTTTAATGACGCCCAAATTGTGTTATATGGAATTCTAGAGGTCCTCAGAAGCTTATTAAAGATTTCTCAACTACCATGTAAGAAACGGCAGAGAAATTTCTTTGGAAAATAGTTTACAGAATACTACTACCATTCTTTTGTGTGCACTGTGCAGCTGTGGAGGAGTTTGGAGTTCATTGTAGGTGCACACTCAGTTGACATAGGTCAGTGGTAGGCAAACTCATTAGTCAACAGAGCCAAATATCAACAGTACAACGACTGAGATTTCTTTTGAGAGCCAAAACGCCTTTTAACAACCATTCATGCACGGGAGGTTTTGCCTTGGATTTGCCGCTCTCTAGATGCACATTTTCCCCATCTGCATTCTCAAAACTCTGCAGGGGGGCTTATTGTTGAGTTTTGAGAATCTGGATGGGGAAAATGTGCATCTGAGTGGCAAATACAAGGCAAAACCTCCCATTCATAAATGGCCAATAACCCCCCATGCAGAGTTTTGAGAATCTGGATGGGGAAAATGTGCATGAATCAAACATGGCTTCCCCCCCCGGCCCCCCGACCTCCTCCTCCTTGCCGCCGCCGCCTGGGCTCCTTCCTTCCTTCCCTCCCCGGCCGGCGTGCCGTCTGCCCATCCACCCGTCCTCAGTGCCTCGGCCTCCTCTGCCAGCCAAAACCAGCGCGAAAAATCCCGCCCGCTGATTGGCTGCCGCCGCCCACCTTGGCACCGCCGGCCCTTGAGTGCCACGTGCAAAACCCGGCCGCGCTGTGAGGGGAGGGAAAGGGGGGGAGGAGGAGGGCGCTTTCCAGAGCCGCACTCAAGGGCCCAAAGAGCCGTATGTGGCTCGCGAGCCGCGGTTTGCCGACCACTGACATAGGTGATGACATGGGCCAAGGGTACAAAGGGCCTGTCTCCTCAATGAATTGATACTGAACCTCCATTCTTGCTACAGAATCCTCTGCAATGCCCAGTGGTTCAAGATTCTCAGGATTTGTTTGGATGACAAATTGGTGTGTACAGATTTCCCTGGAAATGGAAAGCTTGGGACACACTGTTCAGGTGTGTTATGCCACTGAGAAGATAACACATGACCTGCTTTGCATACATTATAGCAGTAATCCCCAATGTGGTGCCCAAGAGTGCTACGGCAACCCTCAATGTGCTTTCTGGCACCCAGTTTCCTCTTCCCCAAAGCATCGTTTTTGCAAAGCAGAAACCTAATTTTGGCTTGCCTCCACCTCACTGGATGAAGAGGTGCTTCAGAAGAGCCCAGAAGGTATCACCTTTATGTCCTCAAGAGCACCTCCTTGAATGCAGATGCCTTCATCATAGTAGGATGCTTAGCATAAAATTTTCTAAGGTGAGTGCCAATGTTTTATGATTGGCCCCCAACCCGCACCCCCACAGAAGCCATTCTTGTTGTGGTGCTCATGACTCATTCGCAAAATTCTGAAAGTGCCCACAGGTTCATGAAGTTGGGGACCCTTGTGTTATAGTCTAGAAGTTCTATAGGTATGAATAAATAGAGTCCATTAAAGGAAGCCTGGAATCTGTTCAAGATTTAATGAGCACTGAAAGCTCCAGGTTACAACCTTGTCCATCACTACACTGCATAAAAGCAATTGCGTGTATTTATTATTTATTTAGATCATTTATACCCGAGCTCTCCAGAACTTGCGCAAGGTGGCAACTTGTATGCACCACTCGAACTAGACATTACAAGAGGGACTCAAACACATTTATTGACAGGGCCCCCCATATCACATTGAAATGCTGCTCTCTTTATCCCTGTCTTACTGTGCTCCGTTGCCTGAAGAATCTTTTTCCCAGCCCAGTTCTATCAGAAGACATGACCAGGACTGGGAAGACAAGCTACAGAGAGCAGCAAGGTAAGGGAGGAGGAGGAGGAGGGAGAGGAGGAGGAGGAGGAAGAAGAATTGCTTTTTATATGCCAACTTTCTCTACCACTTAAGGAAGAATCAAACTGGCTTACAATCACCTTCCCTTCCCCTCCCCACAACAGAGACCCTGCGCGGTAGGTGGGGCTGAGAGAGCTCTAAGAGAGCTGTGACTAGCCCAAGGTCACCCAGCTGGCTTTCATGTGTAGGAGTGGGGAAACCAACCCGGTTCACCAGATTATAGTCCGCCGCTCATCTGGAGAAGTGAGGAATCATACCCAGTTCTCCAGATTAGAGCCCACCACTCCAAACTACCGCTCTTAACCACTACACCACACTGGCTCTCTTACATGAGGATCCCCAGTCAATCATATCTAGTTCAAACTTCAATCATAAGCCAAAGAGTGTTTAGATTTTTTTTTTACTTTGTTTTAGATTGTCCTATGAATGAAAAAGGTAATTGAAGGTTAATGCAGTTTATACATCAAGGTTGTATTATTTTTATTGCCTGGCTACCTAATGAATGAAATTGACAGTGCAGGACAGCTGTTTATCATATCTGGGGTCTACACATACCTCTATACTCTTTTTCTTTGGAGTCATATGATCTATAATACACAAGACAGAGTGCTTTCAGTGGCAGAACTGCCTGAATATATAAATAAAAGAGACCCACCAGTCCTCTTCCCTGATAAAATTTTTGGTGTTGAGTAAAGACTGTTATTTACTAATAAAATGAACATTTAAAAATAAAATTGACAAATTATTTTCATTTATGTTTCCATGAACATAAGAAAGGCCATGCTGGATCAGACCAAGGTCCATCAAGTCCAGCAGTCTGTTCACACAGTGGCCAACCAGTTGCCTCTAGGAAGCCCCCAAACAAGACAACTTGTTTTAAACTTTTAAGGACTTTTAAACTGGGTTATTATTGTTGTTATACTATGTTGAATGACTGGTCATACTTACACAAGTGTATAATTGGACCATGATATTATGGTGTCAAATATATAAACAAAGAAAATGCATCCTTTTTTAAAGACGTAACTAAACTTTGAGAACTCAAAGTGTTCTCTTGGACACCAATAGTTAAATCGCTAGAAAATGTAATTATGCAGAGAGAAACACCAGTTCACTCTGCAGTCTTTTTGTTTTATTGCAGCTACCAAAAGTTCAAGAATATACTTGCAGCAGTAATAACCATTGGGACAAAAATATCCCAGTCCTCAGAAGTAGGACCTTGGCTGCCTCTTATGGCACTGTAGACCCAGACAGCAACAGGAGACAGGAATGTAATTGTTATGCCAAGTCATTTATGCCAGTGTTCCCACTCTTCCAAGTTTAATTAACATCTCTTGGGATTACAGAGGCCAAACTGTCACACCTGCACACAGACTGCAGTGGAGTGAGGTTTCCATGCTCTGAATTCTAGATGTTCTGAGGTTTATATATCACCACTCCCTTTAAGACTTTTGATAAAAAACCCATGATCACATGGACCCAGGGTAGGGAAGAAAGACTCCAGGGCCTTCCTGTGAAAGAGGAAAATGTGTGAGCGTTTGTCACTGTGGGTTCATTTTCCATACTTGCAGCGTTTAAAGCTTATGAAGAACTAAACTGTATCTCGTAATACAAGCTTTTGATTCCTGTACCAGTAATAAAACACACACACACACACAACGCCCCCCCCCCACAAAACTTCATCCAACAATCTTGCAAATCTTGGAGCCTTTAATGGGATTGTCCTTGATGAGAGATATGAAAGGAAATTCGTTTCCTGTTAGCCTGACTCACACTAATGGACTTTCAAAGTACAGCCTTTCCACTCACTCTTAATGACTTGTTGCAATGGAGATGGGGAACCGGCACACAGCAATGCCATCTTCTGGCATAGTTCCGGTGAGAAAGGGAGTTTGCTGAATACGGCTAAAAGAAAGCCCCTTTTCTTTGGAAGCAGAAACTCAAGCAAGCCACACAATAAATCTTGAGAGTTGCTTTTTTTTCCACCCCACAAACATAATGTTGGATTGTGATTGTTCAAAGGACTGAAATAAAATAGGGAAGGAGAACACACAGTGCTGAGCTGGAACAGCAAACTCACTTGAGTGGATGAATTCTCCCTGAATGTGCTTGCAAGTGCACAGGGAGCTGCCAATTTATATAGAAATGTTCACAATATAAAGCATGAGGAACAAAATCCTGTAAAGACAACCCATCCTGCCATTTCATGGTCAATAAGATGATGCGCTATAGGGAAGCTGACGATCAATGACTGCCCAAGTCCATTCATATAAGGCAGTCTCTGGGGTTAGAAAAGGCAACAAACACCTGGAAAACTGTGGGATGGAACAGAAACAATCACACAGCATAGAATTAAAAAAATATATTTTTTTAAAAAATCTATTGATTACAATTGTACATTATGCGAAGAAGAAGAAGAAGAAGAAGACTTGTTTTTTATATGCCGACTTTCTCTACCACTTAAAGGAGACTCAAACCAGCTTACAATCACCTTCCTTTCCTCTCCCCACAACAGACACCCTATGAGGATGGTGGGGCAGAGAGAGCTCTAAGAGAACTTTGACTAGCCCAAGGTCACCCAGCTCATGTGTAGGACTGGGGAAACAAATCCAGTTCACCAGAATAGCCTCTGCAGCTCATGTGGAGGAGTGGGGAATCAAACCCGGTTCTCTAGATCATAGTGTACCACTCCAAACCACTGCTCTTAACCACTATACCACGCTGGTGTAGTGGTTATACAAGCATTACACAAGCATAATGTACAATTGTAATCAATAGAATTCCTGAATATATAGTATCAAGCACTGCAGCATGATCAATGTATTCTATATTTATAACCTCACACTTCTCCTATGACTTTGAACAAGCATCAGTCTTTGAGATTATTGCAATGATGGCCAATTAGTAGCCTATGACCCGCACTACAATTTTCTTTGAGAATATACAACTTTTCCCAGTTTGGGCTAGTATTTATATTTAAATTTGATTTGATTAGTCCGACATGTTTAATTATTCATTGCTTTCTTTACTTTACTTTAATAATTTTACTTTACTTCAATGATTCTGTTCGAATGACCAGTAGGTCTTAAGCAGGGGCACAATGGCCAAAGTATTTAATATATTCCCCTAAGCCTTTAAAATAGGCCAAAATATTTAATATATATTCCCCTTAGCCCTTAAAATAAGCAGTATATATATCTTTACCATCTCTGATTTATTTGTTATTAAAATATTTAAGGAAGGGTGAGTGCCTTTTTTCCATGATCAAATGACTCAACCAGTCTATGTCTATCAACCTCAAATAATGGACAATGAAAAACAAGTGACTTATTGTGCCTATACTTCCAGATCCACAAGGGCAGATCCTATTAGAAAATGGAACTTTACCAAATCTGCCCATTCATTGCTTTCAAGAAACAACACACTTTCAAACTTTAACTCCCCACACCATCTAATTTAGATCATACCACATTCAACACCAAATCAGAATGAAGACAGATGGGGACTCTCAATGTCTTATTTAAATCACAGTGGGTAGCCGTGTTAGTCTGTTTGCAGTAGTCAAAAAGGGCAAGAGTCCAGTAGCACCTTAAAGACTAACAAAAATATTTTCTGGTAGAGTATGAGCTTTCGTGAGCCACAGCTCACTGTGGCTCACGAAAGCTCATACCCTACCAGAAAATATTTTTGTTAGTCTTTAAGGTGCTACTGGACTCTTGCCCTTTTTGTCTTATTTAAAGTAAACCAGAAAAGAAATAGATGGCACTGATTAAAATCCAAAACACCAGACATAGATGTCTGTTGAACTTCAAAAGTCCATGTTTTATGAGGATTATTTTGAGAGTGCTAGTTTTTTTTAAAAAAAGTAATAGACTTGGCAGTTTTTAACTGGCTTTCTCTCATTGCATGTAAGTACTCATTCTGTACCTACTTCTCTGTGCATTGTATTGCCTCCTGTTTTTCTTTCTCCGCCTTTCTTTTCGCTCAACATGCATTTTTCTGCATGAAATTCACCTTCTCTCCTACCCACTGAGAAGTCAGAACTCTGAACAATGTCCATACACATGTGGACCTAGATGCCCTCTGCTGGCTCTTTTGGAGATAGCAAACTCTCTCTAACGCCCAGTAATCTGGGACAAAGGAAGCCCCAAGCTACATCTACAACTTCAGAGGCTGCATTTTATTCAATGGTTCGAATGCGATATTATGGTTACATAGAATTTTTGAAATAAAAACACATTTTGAGGCAAGCTCAAGAAATAACTTCACAGTAGTGAAGTAATGAACAGCTCTATGCTCTCCATTTACGCTAACTCCCCTGTGTAGTATAATGTCTGAGTAGGGCTGGGGAGACCCCTGTTCAGATCCCCACTCTGCCATGGAAGCTAGCTGGGTAACCTTGGGCCAGTCACGTCCTCTCAGCCTCACCTACCTCACACTGCTGTTGTGAAGATAGATGGTGAAAGAAGAATCCTACGTGCTTCTCTGGCCTCCTTGAAGGAAGGGCAGGACAAAATACAATGCACAAATGGACAGACACTTTTGTTCAACTGGGATCAGCGGCATACAGACCACATAAGCCATGAGCACTAAAAGTGACAGACCAGTGCAGAATATGCTCAGTGACCTGAAAGTGCATGACATAGTCCTAAATTGGTCTTGTCTGGATGGATACTATCTGCATGACTAAACCCCAGCTCCTTCCAGGAAAAGCAGAGTATAAGATCAGTAAATCAGCAGAAAGAGCAATAGAAAGCCTCCACCTTTGGTCTCTGCTCAGTACCCTTCCATTGCCATACTTGTCTCCACGCAAGTAGCGTTGCCACCAGCTCTGGACTGGGAAATACAGGGAAATTTTGGAGGTGAAGCATGGAAAGGACAGGATTTGAGGAGGGGAGGGACCTCAGAAGGGTACAAAGCCATACAGTCCACGCTTCAAAGCAGCCATTTCCTCCAGGGGAACTGATCTCTATAGTTTGGAGATCAATTGCAAAAGCAGGCCATCTCCAGACTCCACCTGGAGGTTGGCAACCCTCACTGGGAGACTATGCAGTACAGAACCTGCTGCAAGAAAGGCCAACATCCCTGTTTAACTCAAATCACACTATAACAATTTTTTAAAAAAAATGACACAGTCACAATTAAGGCTTAAATCCAGTTATCAGCCATAACCAAATTCAAAAGGCATATAAAGAACCAAACAGAACCACTTCCCACCCAGACAAGCAGCATAGAGAGGAGGTTGAAGCAGAGCAGTATGGGGAGGCGCACAAGAACGAGAGAAGCTTGGCCCATGACAGTAACCACTTGCAGACACTGTCTGATACAGGTTGAATATCCCTTATCCAAAATGCTTGGGACCAAAAGTGTTTCAGGTTTCGGATCATTTCGGATTTTGGAATATTCGCATATACATACTGAGATATCTTGGGGATGGGACCCAAATTTAAACACAAAATTCATGTACGTTTATATACACCTTATACATGTAGGCTGAAGGTAATTTTATACAATATGTTTAATAATTTTGTGCATGTGGGGCATCGTGGGGAACCTGCGGGACCGGCCTGCACACGTGCCATTTTATTACCCTTTGTGGGTGCTCAAAAAGTTTAGGATTTTGGATTATTTTGGATATCAGATTTTCAGATAAGGGATACTCAACCTGCCTGAGAAACAAAACGAGGTTCTGATCAAAGGATAAACTTGCATTGGGTAGTGAAATTCTAAACAGAACTACACCTTTCAAAACCCCATCACCTTCAATAGAGGACAATCCTAAACAGGCCTACTCATGTTTATCCAATAAGGCTTACTCCCAAAAAGCTGCAATGTTAGAAGGCTGCAACTCTGCTTAGTAAACCCACTAGAAATGAGCTGCATAACACACCCTGTGTGTGTGTGTTAAGTGCCATCAAGTAGCTTCTAACTCATGGCGACCCTATGAATCAAAGTCCTCCAAAATCTTTGACAGCCTTGCTCAGATCTTGCAAATTGAGGTCTGTGGCTTCCTTTATTGAGTCAGTCCATCTCTTGTTGGGTCGTCCTCTTTTCCTGCTGCCCTCAACTTTTCCTAGCATGACGGTCTTTTCCAGTGACTCTTGTCTTCTCATAATGTGACCAAAATACGATAGCCTCAGTTTAGTAATTTTAGCTTCTAGGGTCATCTAAGGTCAGTTCAGGCTTGATTTGATCTTTAACCGACTGTTGTTGTTTTTTGGCAGTCCATGGTATCCGTAACACTCTCCTCCAACACCACATTTCAAAGGAATCTCTTCCTATCAGATTTCTTTAATGTCCAGCTTTCACGCCCATACATAGTAATAGGGAATACAATGGCATGAATTAACTTAATCTTCGTGGCCAGTGACACATCCTTACACTTCAGAATCTTTTCTGAATAGCAGTCCATGATATCCGTAACACTCTCCTCCAACACCACATTTCAAAGGAATCTCTTCCTATCAGATTTCTTCAATGTCCAGCTTTCACACCCATACATAGTAATAGGGAATACGATGGCATGAATTAACTTAATCTTGGTGGCCAGTGACACATCCTTACACTTCCGAATCTTTTCTGAACACACCCTAGCAGAGGCAAGTAAGTACAGTACGTCAAGCGTGAATCAACATACAGTTTTCTTCCCTAAAAAAACATTTCCTCTAGCAAATGTCAGGTAAATGAGATTAAAGAGCACTTAGAAGCAGATGGAATGGTTCCACTGACTGATAGCAGTATAATATTTTTCTGCTTGAGTCATCTTTTCTGAGATATATAACAAACGAGATAACCTGCGTGGATGAGATCTAACATTAAACATATGCCCCAAGTGCTCCATATGAAGTATGGAGGTTTCATAGCAAACATACGGTACCTGTCTGACTAGAAAGCTCTGGGGAAGCACATAGAGTTATATATTAGGTGTCAAATACATACAGAAACTTCAAACATTTTATATGTACAACATTAGCAAGTGAGGACTACCTTATAACATTTCTCCTCTGAGAATGACTTCAAAGCCTGCATTCACTATTCACAAGACCACCAGGGTCTATATGAAATAAACTATCAAATGAAGTATCACAGAGATGTACTGATCTAAGCAGTACCTTATGTCTCCATTTTTACTGGACCAACGTTGAGCAGGTTTCTCAGGCAAGGTAGCATTAAAATGTTCTAAATAAATAAGCATCCGTACATCTTTATACATTACGATATGGCTGTACAGCAGCATATATACAATGCTTTTTCAAATCAATACAGGCGCCATCATGTTAGGTTTTTAGAATTTTATTGATTGTTTTATTATGGATTTTACTGTATATTTATATTGTATATTGTTGTATTTTTAAAATGATGTTACCTGCCCTGAGCCAGCTTGCTGGGGAAGGCGGGTTATAAGTCTAATAAATAAATAAATAAATATCTCGTTTTATTGCACTTTGTTTTATTGCACTTCACAGATACTGCTTTTTTTTTACAAATTGAAGGTTTGTGGCAACCCTGCATCAACCAAGTCTATCGGTGCCATTTTTCCAACAGCCTGTGCTCACTTCGTGTCTCTGTGTCACATGTCTATCAATAAAGTGTTTTTAAATAAGCTTATGTACATTTCTGGAGACATAATACTATTGCACCCTTAATAGACTACAGTATAGTGTAAACATAACTTTTATATTCACTGGGAAACCAAAAAAGTAATGTGAAACACTTTATTGTGATATTCACTTTATTGGGGTGGTCTGGAACCCATCCCGCAATATCTCCGAAGTATGCCTGTTATATTTCTTGTTTCGTCAAGAAATAATTTACTCATTCAGTAAACGCTGCTTTAAACATTAAGAGTCGAGGGTGTGTTAATGTATACTTTATTGGTAATGCAGAATAACAGCTCTGTTAAACAGTTATACATTGGTCAGCTGACTTACCCAAACTGCATACAATTCCTCTAATGTTTTAACAACCTCTATAGAACCTGGTTGGGTATTAGCACTAAATCTCAGGCCGGGGGTGGGTTTCATTCTTGGACGTTTAACATTGCAATTGCAATCCTATGCAGTGTTATTCCAATGCAAGCCTGTTATCTTCAGTGGGCTTACAATGGAGTAACGTTACACAGGACTGCACTAATAAACACCTACAATTGGGAAGAAACTGACCTGTTATAACACTGAAGCCTAAAACTCCAAATTTAATAACTTAAAAAAGTAAATCATAAATTAAAAACAAACAGTATAAAAAGTAAGACTGTATTATGGATGCATTAAAGGCTGAAGAACAGAATAAAATTCTTACAGTGCAATCCTAAGCAAAGCTGCACCTGTGTCCACTGAAGTCAGTAATTGAATGTCTAGCTCCTAGCAGCATTCAGCTACTCTTTGCAGTTAGTAATAATAGATACTGGTGAGCTCATATTAGATTAACATATATGACAATCATGCTCAGAGCTTGTGATACCATTAGAGATCAGAGCCTACATGGAGGATCACAGCATTTATATTTGGGTATTAGTGTTTCACCGTTTTCTGTCCTTTTTATATATTCTTTTCAAAATATTTTCTCCTGATGGGCTACTTCAAAATATTTTAGTCTTAAGAGTTAGACCCAACCATTTTCACCACAGGAGAAAAAAGGGAAGAGAGATCCCCTCTGAGCACCTAGAAAGGCGTTTCATCAATGTTCCAGCCACTTAGTAAATTTTACATATAACGATCTATTATGGGGGGGTTTTAATGACATACTAGCCTCAGCCTTGGATCGAAGCACACCCCACACAAAGAATATTATTTGATAAGATCTACACTCAAAGCCTATATAGCTAAACTAGGTTTGATTGACCCCTAGCATATACCGCACCCTTTTAGTTCTATGCATCCTAATTGTTTTCAGTTAGACTATTTTCTTGATTCAGCTTCTCTGATGTCCAAGATTATTGCCTGTGATATAGATGTTACTGTTATTTCTGACCATGCCCCCGTATCATTAGTCTTTCGGTTCCAAACTGGGTTATACCACCAGGTTTATAATGTTTCTCTTCTTAATGATGAGGCTATTAAAAATCAGATGATGGCTGTGTTATCAAAGTATTTTAATATTAATTAACGAGTAGCTAGTACTCATATTATTGAACGGGTTTCTTGTAAAGCTTTTATTAGAGAGAGAATCACTGCATATGCTTCTCATAAGAAGAAACAGAGTAATGAAATAAGTAACTCTGAAAGATAAATTGAAATATCTGTTAAGTCAATTTGCTATATCTCCCACACCAGATCTTTATCTGGAACTGCCAAAGGTTAAATATGAACTAAATAATATACTATCAGTGAAAGCAGAATACATTTTGTCCGTGTCAGTCATATGGGGAAAGTGGTGAGAGACCAGGTACAATTTTTAGCATAGTTTAAGACAGCAAAAGAATAAGAACTATATTCCTTTGATCAAATATCAGAAGAATACAATACATACTGCCTCTACTGAAATAAATTCACAGTGGAGCCAGCGTGATGTAGTGGTTAAGAATGGTGGTTTGGAGCGGTATACTTTGATCTGGAGAACCAGGTTTGATTCTCCGCTCCACCACATGAGACAAGAACACTAATCTGGTGAACTAGATTTGTTTCCCCACTCCTACCCATGAAGCCAGGTGGGTGACCTTGGGCTACTCCCACCCTCTCAGCCCCACTTACCTCACAGGGTGTCTGTTGTGGGAAGGGGGAGGAAAGGTCATTCTAAGCCGGTTTGATTCTTCCTTAAATAGTAGAGAAAGTCAGCATATAAAAACCAACTTTTCTTCTTCTTGTTGTTTTATTTTATTCTGAATTGTACAGTAAAGGCAAAGAATTTTCAGGATAGGGTTGCCAGGTCCCTCTTTGCCATTGGTGGGAGGTTCTGGGGGCGGAGCCTGAGGAGGGGAGGGTTTGGGGAGGGGAGGGACTTCAGTGCCATAGAGTCCAATTGCCAGAGTGGCCATTTTCTGCAGGTGAACTGATCTCTATCGGCTGGAGATCAGTTGTAATAGCGGGAGATTTCCAGCTATTACCTGGAGGTTGGCAACCCTAGTCATGGATTGTATTTGCCTATGGACATTTTCAGTGGTGCCCAAATGTCATTATGTATCTTGGAATACTGATTCCTTATGATTATGTTAAATTTTAACAAGCTTATTGCCAATATATCATTGCATTTGGACTGACAGGCAACTTTAAACTTGTTTTATGGGGCAAAGTAAATACACTCAAAATGAATTATGCCTAGTATTATTTACATTTTATGTGCAAATCCCTTCTAAACACCTTGTACATATATTCATAAAATTAATACTTTATGTGGAGTACCTCACCACCTCAGATTTCTTTAAAGAAGTTACAATTTCCATTCAATGAAGGGTTTTTCACTTTTCACATGAGGAGGAAGAACCAACAGATATGTGCCAAACAAATAAAAAATGTAATTAACAAGTTGGTCTAGTATAATATATATAAACCTCTCTCTCTTTAGAACGCACTGTAAAACCTAGGCAATATTATCATTCTGAATACCTGCTGATTAATATTGGCATCAAATCAGAACTGGTTATGACTCATATAGAAAAATAATATGTGCCTGCTCAAATAATACATCCTGTAATACAAAAAAAGGAAAAAGAAAGAAAGAAACCCACTCTCCTAGCATTTTATTAGCTAACTGTGCTTCTGAGTAATGTTTGTCCTTCATTTTCCTGTAATTTAACAATCACTTGGTAGTCCTGATATTCCCTCCTCCACTTATTTCTTTGTAAGGTTTCCCATTGTCCAGTGTGAAATTTCATAAATATGCTAATACTGAAATTGCGCTTTCAACTAAACATTTGTTGTTTGCCTTTGCTAAGACAATATTTTTCCTAGATTCTTTCTCCCCTTTGTCTAGACTCAGAGTTCCATTTATTTATTCCTTTAAAAAAAATTATTATTTTCCATAATATCATATTCAGACATTTCAACAATTGATAACAATCATCAACAAAGAGAAAAAGAAAAAATATAATATTGTTGAAAATACACTTTGTCTTTAAACAAAAATTGAAACTTCCCCTTCACCCCCTCCATCTTATTATAAATTTATGTACTCTTTTGTATAAAAATTCTAATCCTAATAGTATTTTATATAATTAAATATAGTTTCTTATTTACTATCGATTAAATTATAATTAGGTATGATTTCAAAACATAGATTTCATTATTTCAGATTAACCATAATATAGTAATTGTAACTATTAATTATTAGGTATTGTTTGTAATAGTAAAAGATGGATTAGATCAATGAATAACCTTTGAGCGTTCCAATTTGAAATTCAT
Organism: Euleptes europaea; assembly: GCF_029931775.1. Taxonomy (NCBI): domain Eukaryota; kingdom Metazoa; phylum Chordata; class Lepidosauria; order Squamata; family Sphaerodactylidae; genus Euleptes; species Euleptes europaea. The sequence continues at coordinate 28,132,623 of NC_079320.1, read as the reverse complement.
TTTCACAGTAAACCCTCCACGCCTCCCATTCACCCATAAATTGTACATTGTCTTTTTGGTTTATCAATGCAGTAAGTTTTGCCATTTCCATCAATTCTAACATCTTTTGTATCCAGTCTCTTTTGTCTGGAGTTTCCATTGTCTTCCATTTAGCTGCATATATTAATCTTGCAGCAGTGGTGGCATAAATAAAAAATGTTCTTTGAGTTAAAATAGAATCTGGTATCATGCTTAATAACATCATCTCAGGTGTTTTAGGTACATTATTTTGTATAATCAACCTTATTTCATTGTAAATCATGTCCCAGAAGTTTTTCGCTTTTTCACAAGTCCACCACATATGATGAAATGAGCCTATTTCAGTATTTCATTTCCAACACTTCGGGGCCATTGATTTGTAAGACATTGCCAGTTTTTTAGGTGTTAAATACCATCTATACATCATCTTGTAGATATTTTCTCTTAATGATTGAGATAGTATGGGTTTCATATCTCGTGACCAAAGTCTTTCCCATTTATTTAACAGTATATCATGGCCCCCATTTATTTATTCCTATGCCACCTCCCCAAAAGACCACTTCTTGTCTAAGACAATGTGCCAGTTTTCCCACATGTCTTCATCCCTCAGTGACTACAACATCAAGTGGAGACGTGTACACGTGAACAAACTATTGTAGATGAAAAATCAAAGCAGAACTTTTGTATCATACTGTCAGGCATTTGCTGTTAGCAGGAGTAAAGGCTCTTGACATGAGTAGGCCAGTTTCTGGCTACACATCAAGTCCTTGGTTTTCATGCCTGTAAACTCTGTGTACAGTTTCACTCGTCCTGTTTTCCACAGTTACATGTTTAGTCTTCCTTCCTGGGAATCGCTTATCTCGGAGTTGCTTAGCCATGTTTACTTTCACAGCCTGTAGTTCTTTTAAACATGTAACCTGCCTATGTTTCGCCATTACCAGCCTCACCTACCTGAGGGTAGTCAGTTCTTTAATCTGTCTTTTGGCTCCTAATAAAGTCTTACTGCTTCAGGTCTACCTGTCTGGATGAGTTTGCTTATGGGATGCATGTTGTCAAAGGTAGTATGTGTCAGGATCCTGATCCTGACACATACTACCTTTGACAACATCCATTCCCATGCAAAACTGCAGGACATCAAATACTGAATAACCAGTTCCTCACATGACATAACTGTGTACAGGCAACACACATTCAAGAGAGTAGAGATCATGTTTGCCCACCCCGCCCCAGTTCAGCCTAACACGGACACAGAGCCTGCACAATCCATCAACTATAACGTCACGAAACAGTCTGCAAGTTTTTGAGTTCTTCAGAACTCTTCACATGAACACATGAAGCTGCCTTATACTGAATCAGATCCTTGGTCCATCCAAGTCAGTATTATCTACTCAGACTGGAAGTGGCTCTCCAGGGTCTCAGGTAGAGGTCTTTCACATCACCTATTTGCCTAGTCCCTTTAACTGGAGATGCCAGGGATTGAACCTGGGACCTTCTGCATGCCAAGCAGAGGCTCTGCCACTGAGCCACAACCCCTCCCCTCAGGTTGGATGTTACAAATCAAAAAAGAGTTGGGCGAGTGACAATTTTAAAGACCTTTTCTCACCAGCGTCCCTGCGCTCAAACCAGACAGACAAGTGTGTGTGTGTATAAAAGTTGTATGTGCCATTAGCTGAATTCAGGTATATATTGGTGCCTCTGATGTCAGGTCACATCCTAGTTCCTCTAAGCAAGGAGAAACAAATTGCATTTTCCCACTGGAATTACGAAGGCCAGGCACCTTCCTTGCATCTTAGTGAAAACAAGTAAGATTCACAGACCCCTTTTGGGGTAAGAGCAAAGGAATTACTTGAAACTCATTTTATTAATGATTTTGAAGATAAATTTAAGGTGATGCTCAAGGAATGATGTCACATGAAGCCAAATGGGGCAGTTTTACCCCATGTTGTATGCCCATATACACATTATCTTGCTAGACCATTCTCTTCCAGCTGACACATTCCTCTTAGTTGAATTCAGCTATTTCCAAAGTAGAAAAAACATTGTTTACAAACTCCTGTCCTCCGAGGACTTCAGCGTGGTATATTTGTTTCTTTCTCATGCTCCATTTTATCCTCATAAAAACTCTGTTAATTAGGTTAGGCTGACAAAGAATGTCTGCCCCAAAAACATCCCGTAAGTTTCATGACAAACAGGGATTTGAACCTAAGCCTCTAAAGAATCATGGATCCTTCACAAGCAATTCCTGCTTGCATGGGTATCTGGGTTGTATATATTAAACTGAATGCACACTGGCAGGCAATTCTAGTAGACATGATTCTCCCACAGACACAAACTATGCCTATACATGACCATGTCACATATAGAGGGCTGTTATGAGAACAACTGAAGAATTTCATATGTGTCTTTTTAATCATGAAAAAGTACAAGTGGAAGGATATGTTCACTTTTTTGCTGGAAAGAAGAGCCTCACCGTTTTACTTTTGATTATGTTCATATGCATTTATGTACATCAAATTTCAAGTTTGTTTACATCAGTATTAGCTTTTCAGAGGAAAAAGTATTGTTCCCCAGTAATTATAGTGTCTCTATTCCTCCGCCTGCTGCGTACTCTTTCAAGACAGATGCTCATACACAAGTGGATGCCTTTTACTTGGTGCTTAATCCTGGAACTAAGCAGGAATTTTTGAGCAATGCAGCATGAAGGGGTCACTCAGATTTCACTAGGGTTTTCTTTTGCAGAACAAACAACTTGCACATTAAATATTGAAAAGGCAAACAAAAACAAAATGTTCTTTAGAGAATACAAGTGGGGGACCTGCAAGGACTTGTGAGGGGCATCTCATTTTCCCCTTCCATACTATGTCATCTTTTCCTTCCCTGAAAGCCCCCTAGTCTCTCTCTCTTTTCCTGCTTCCTTCTTTTCTTCTCATCCTCCAGCCAACCTTTCTTTTCATCCTCCAGCCTTCTCATCCTCCAGCCAATTTTTCCTTCTCATCCTCCAGCCAACACCACCTTTATCTGCCCCCCCCCCCCGCCACAGAATTGGCCATGATGAGAATCAGATATATACAGGTGGGGACCCATAAGGAACTTGCAGGGAGAGAGCATCCCATTCCCCTTGCCTTTATTTATTTAAATTTATAGCCCGCCCTCATTCCCAGCCAAACCGGGCTAAGGGAAGGTAACAACAGTTTGATATTAACAGTATAATAAAAACATAAAACCTTCCAATAAAATTGTAAAACGGCATAACAATATTAATACATATATAAATATATCAAAATGGCACTCAAGTCATAACAGCCATTCAAGTCATAACAGCCATTAAAGGCCTGGCAGAGCAGTCGATATCCCCACAAAGATAAGAAACACTCCTTCTTCTCGGTCGCTCATGCCCCCTCATTTTCTCTTCCCACCCCTTCTTCCCAGTTACTCATGCTCTCCTAACTTTTTGTCTCCCCCCCGCTTCCCCCTTCCCAACCCGTCCTTCCCCTTTCCAACACAGTATTCTGTCCCACTGCTCAGACCAACCATTTGTCCTCCTCTCCGCTGCTCTGAGGAGAATGACAACGGCAATGGGTGGCGCCTGCCTTTCCCCTCCCTCTCCTCCTAGCCTCCAGTCAGCGGAGGAGCATGGTTTGCCGGGAACTAATGAGGGGGCTCTTTATTGCTTCAGTGGAAGTGGATGGTGGAGAGAAGTGGCGGCTCCCCCCACCCTCCTCCTCCTCCTGCCTGAGTTTCGTGGTGGGAAGGTGCAGATATAGTTTTGGGGTATCTTGGGGGGGATAAACTCCCCTTTATTAGGTTTAGGATTTTTCTGCAAGCCTGGGGGTTTCCCCCCAAGTTTGGAGAAAAGTCGCCATACTGACCATGTAGTCCCAATCCATGGATTTAGATACATGGCTACAGATCTGTACATAACATCCAAAGCAGTGACTGATTTTCAGAGAAGCTGTATTCGTTCATATGACTGAATGATGAACAATGAGGTCACATCTTTGAATCAATCCTGACACAAGCACCAATCACAGGACAGAAAAGAACCTTAAGATCACCTAGATTGGCTCTGTACTTTATCCTCCGCATAGTAACCTTCCAAGGGATTAACTCACTTCCTCCAGAATTATAATGTGACAGAAACAGACACACAAGCTAACCGAGTACATCACCGCAGAGCTGCTGGCCAAGGAGAAGAAAATTAGTAAATCAATCAAGATGTCTCAGGCAAGAGAGCCAAGCTCCGTGGCATCAAGAAAGAGAAATGTATTAGGATGAGCAGCCTGTTCTTCAAAGCACCCAGGTGGGCTGTTTGCATTGCTATTTAACGACACTTAATAGGCAGAAATTAGAGTGCAGAGGCCAGATGCCTTTCCACAGGTCACAAGTAAACGCTCTGTTTATCAGCGGTGGCCAAGGAAATCCCACACAAAACACACGCATGAAACAGCACAAAGGACAAGAGGACAGTCTATTATGCGCTGGGCTCTAGCCGGGATAACTGGATTCAAAGGGTTAACACAGCACACACTCATCTCAAATGTTTTGCAGGCTTGTTTTTGATGAATGAATCTTTTGTTGCATCAACAAAGATTCCTTTAGTAGCCAAGTCTCAAGTCATTGCTCCATTGTACTCCTTAGACTCGATGGGAGCAATTAAAACATGCAGATAAACCAAAATACTTTAAAACCACGCAGACTATTTATTTTTTTAAAAAAACTGCACAAGGGGATGCAATGAAAGATACTTTATAAAAAGTTCTGAGACTGCGCAGGGCCCTGTGGTCAGATTTTTTTTCCCTTTTGGCCATAGTGGGAATCTCAGCTGCGATGTATGACTCAACCGAAACTTTGATTTTGTTACCAACAACAACAAAATGTGGAACAGTCACACATATTCAGTCCCAGCAGCTGGAAGGAAAAACAAACACAATTATTATTTCAAAGTGTTACCAGACAATTCACTGCAAATCCACTTTCAAACAAGACTGCCTCTTCCAAATAGTTCATACCTCAAGAAACAACTTTTGTGATCCAAAGCTGCTGAATGCCTGCACTGTTGTCCATAATCCTATCAGTCACTACAGCACAGCTACTGGAAACCCCCTAGAATCTGGCAGCGATAGATTCCATGTGAAGGAGGCCTAGTGATGTTCTGTGTTTTGTTTTGCTAGCCGCTTATTAGATGGTGGGCATTTTCAGGCTATTCCTCTAACTGAAACCAACCCCCTCCCCTGCTGTTAGCTCTGATAAAAGGAAAAAACAGGCTCCCCGCCCATCCAGGACTAATACCTGATTTAAGAAAGGCAGGGGGATGTGGAATCCACTTTCTCTTGTGTTGTTCATGTAAAAGGTAAAGGCATTCCCCTGTGCAAACACCGGGTCATTACTGACCCATGGGGTGATGTCACATGACGCCGTTTACTAGGCAGACTTTGTTTGTGGGGTGGTTTCCCATTGCTTTCTCCAGTCATCTACACTTTACCGCCAGCAAGCTGGGGACTTGTTTTACCGACCTTGGAAGGATGGAAGGCTGAGTCAACCTTGAGCTGGCTACCTGAAACTGACTTCTGTCGGCATCGAACTCAGGTCGTGAGCAGAGCTTTTGACTGCAGTACTGCAGCTTAACACTCTGCGCCATGGGGCTCTTATGATACTGATCTAAATACCCCCTCTCCCCTCTTCACTTTTCTGTGCTCTACCTTTAAAAAGAGGGAGAGAGAAAATATTGCCATTCACTCAGGATAATGAGGGGAAGGGTAGCTATTTAATTCTCCCTTCACTGGCTGTTTCTCTCTGAAGACGCCATACCTGGTTTATTAACAGCAGGGAAGGAAAAAGTTAAACAGTTCATCTCCTCCTTGACAGTTGCATGTGAAAAAGAAAATAAACCGAGTTTTAAATGAACACAGAAGAGAAAAAAGTGAGGTGTGGTTTGACCCTTAAGGGTGTTTTGAAACCATTGCCCGTCTTCCTCATCACTCTTGGAGCAGTAGGAAGTCTGATGGTACTCATGACAGTTAATGGCTGTGCCTCTTCTTCCTGTGTATGTGTGTTCTTCAGCAAGGACATCACAGCACAGGGGGCCGAGAGTATCCTGACATTAACTCCTGATCAACGGATCAAGTGGAAGTCAACAAACTTTCAAACTATTCGCCTTGCTAACAATGTGTTAGTAAACCTCATTCAATTACATTGCACATTCAAAGAATATTTTAAGTTGCCTAATATTTACTAGATCTCTTCTAGAACAAACTGTGTGTGCTTTTTTAAAAGACTTTTAGTAATCTTGTCCGATAGTTTTAATAGGTATTAGTGTATGTATGTAAGGATACTGCACTAAAGTGAAAGGATTAGACTTAATTTGTGCGTATTATTAGATCAGCCCTGTTTGTATTTAGTATCAGGTTTGCGCTAAAGCCAATGTTGAGCAGGAATTTGAAGCCACATCCAAATTTACCACTCAGTACAATAGCCCACACATGCTCTCAAAATGCTAATAACTGATCATCAGGGATACTGCCAGCATGACATTAGAACAGAAGTGTACTCTGTTTTGTTAATTAAAAAAAACTAGAAAAGGGAATTAAAAGTAAACTTTAAAAAAAAGTAGGAAGTGATTTTTTTCAGGTTAAAAAACTGGTTGATGTATTTACACTGAATAGACAGCAACCACATTAATATCACTGCTCATGTTATTTCTGTATCACCCACAATGCAGTCTTGGTGGCAAATTCTGACACCGTTACTTCATGCTTCACAGTTTTTATTTTCACCTCCACCTCCAGAAAAGAACAAAGTCACCCGCCAAATGAAGTGTTCCAGGGACTCTTCAGTTTTGGTAAGAGGGTGTTCAGGCTGCTGCATCAGACCCAAATGAGACATGATGAGGAGTTCTGTGTTACTTTCCTCCACCCGAAAGGAAGGCTGTCTGTCTGAGAGGAGAATGGGAGAGGCTGTTCAACCCTTTTTATACCAATAACTACTACACATATGCGAAGCTGCTATTATGCCCACACAAAAAGAAACACCTGTTATCTTTTCTCCTGCAGGTAGGAAAGCAACTTGGGGCCTTGATTTTTTGAGAACAAATATAAGGAGGTAAAAGGTAAGCAAGCTCTTTCCTGGCCCCCTCCTATTCCCAATTACAGCCTTCTAAGGCTGCTTTCCATTTAAAAAAAAAAACAAGCCAGGGAAGAGAGACATGGAACTATGTGTCACATCTAGGTTGGCCCTAATATCTAATAACTAATCCAAAGGGAGCACTACTTAACAGGCTGAGTGGCTATTTTTATCTCTGTATATTTGCTAGCCAGTGTCTCTTTTAAACTGCACAGTCAGACCAAATCCCAGCATCACACTGTTCTTCCTTAACTTTCAATTGCCCTATGAATGACAGCTCTTGTACTGCTAATGAATTAGGCAGCCTGCAAGAACATGATTTAGAGAATACCTAATAAGAAAGCACTCTCTGCACCAGGCCTGAAGAACATTCTCTTCAGCATGCGTTTTCTCCTTCAGAAGTCTTGCCGATTTTGATATTTCAAGATTCCACTCAGCAACTGGACTATCCCAATTCCCAATGTGCCACATCCTAAATCATTTGCACATAGGCGACCTCCTCTGGGTTCCATGCTGTTGGTAAGAGGGGGGTGGTGGTGGTGGTCCTGCTTCTACCAAAGTATCATGGTGCATTTCTGCATCTACCCAGAGTTTCCCTGGCTGTTCTCTAATCTTTCTCAAACCCGCTTTGCTGTTACATTTTGGAGAAGATCATAGTGCAGCCAGAATGGCTGCTGTGTAGATGGAAAAGTTCAGATTTTCCTGCCCACATTTTTCCTGACTGTTCCCCCAAGGCAGCCATTTTTTCCTCCCACCCAGGGATGGCTTTTTGGAAGGGGGGGTTAACCAGAAATTTCAGATTGTTATAAAGATGTGCCATTAAAGCAGAAACTGTAACAAGTTCTGTGAATTCCCAGCTTTCATTTTAAAAAGGTAAGTCTCTATCTTCTTCCGTGAGGAAAAGGTAAATCTCTGCAGCGGAAGGAGCTAGAGACTTACTTTTTAAAAAATGAAAGCTGGGAATTCACAGAACCCGTTCCACTTATTGTTATAACAGTATATCAATATGAAATTGCTGTTTTTTTAAAAAGGGAGTTGAAAAAGCCCATATGGCCTAGGGGAGGTCGGGATGACTGCTGATGGGGGATTAAGCAGGAAAACCCCATCATTTGGAAGCCCCATCGCTGCTACACTGTGGCAGTAAGAATGACTCTGTGTGAAAACCACCCTATTGACTTTTCTCCCTTCCTACCTTATTTTTCTCCTTTGCTTGGAAAAGAAAAACAGGTTGCTTTGGGTCACTCCCTACCAACTGGCTGGCTAGCAAAGTATCAAGCTCATCGCAGTGAGCTACGTCACAGCTCTGCACTCTTATCTTGGCCATAAGCACAGGCTTTCTTACATCTCAGGGCTTGGAAACATCTCCCTCGGCAGAATGCAAACTCCCCCCCCCCTCCATTTTGTTGGAAGCTGAAACCAAACAACATCTCTTCCCCAAAGGAAAGACTGATCCTGGCTTTCCTCCACCCATTCAGTGGAGGGGTTGTTTCAGAAAAGCTCAGAAGACATTTATTTGAGTCTTCAGGGAGTGTTCATTCAGCAGCTGCTGTCTCTACTCTGGGAGGACGAAAGGACCCTCCCAAACATTTTGCAGGATCTCCCAGAGTTTTTTTTTTTATTGGCCCTGTTCCTGTGGCAGCTATTTTGTGCTGGCACCCTCTGCCCTTTCTGAAAATTCCCAAAGCTGAGGACTTTATGAGGTAGGGACCCTGAGTTAGAGGCTACTTTTCTGGTACCGGTGCAGCACATCAATGCCATCACACCAGGGCTTGAAAGATGACCTGGGGCAAGCCAGTCTGCATTGGGGAGGGTTTGGTAGGAAGGTTATGGTGGAGGAACAAATCTGTTCTTGTGTGTGGTGCCACACCACCAGGACCTTGCCAAAGGCCTATGTCAGAGTGTTGCATCTCATTCACACACATACGTCAGGAACTTCTATCTCACAATCATCCATTTACTTCCCTTCCCCAGGGTTCTACAGAGTAAACTAAATTCAGGGACCTTCTCCCTTAGGTGCTACAAGACAAATTCATAGGAAGTAATAAGATCCACCCTACAGATCAACAGCAACTGTTGCTTCTGGGACCAGCTCCTGAAGAATCACATACCTCCTCTCCCTTGCAACATGCTTATTCCAAAGTCAAAATGGACAGGAGGGGGGGATTGAACTTTTTTCCCCTCACAGTCTTTAATGCCATCAAACTATTTGTCCTCGGGATTCAAATCCATATTTTTCTGCAGTGTAAAAGTTCATTTCCTAAACTGCATTTTGAAGGAGAGTCAGTTTTTATTCCTTTTGATGCTATGACCTGGCTTGTAAGTGGCATTGAACATTCAAAAATGGATGGTTAGTCTTAGGGTTGCCAATCTCCAGGTACTAGCTGGTAATCTCCTGCTATTACAACTGATCTCCAGCTGATATAAATCAGTTCACCTGGAGAAAATGGATGCTTTGGCAATTGGACTCTAGGCACTGAAGTCCCTCCCCTCCCCAAACCCCACCCTCCTCAGGTTCTGCCCCAAAAACCTCCTGCCAGTGGCGAAGAAGGACTTAGAAACCCTAGTTAGTCTCCAGCCAGTTGTTCACCCAGGGTACAAGGTGGCTTTAGCAGTTGGTTAAGGTTTTGATGTTCATCAGTTTATAGAGCGATACAATTGATGAGTCACTGTGGGCTGGATTCAGCGTTTGCAGAAGTAGTCTATAGCAGAGCAGAGGGAATCAGACATAGAAAGCTGTCAAAGAGAAATGCAACATGGTACAATGAGTCTGAAAAACTTGCCAGTCACCAGGACAGTATCTAGGACTGGGGGCTAGTATGATCCTAAAACATTTACCGAGGACTCCCAGCCAACTGAAGCACTGGGCTAGCCCAAAACTGAGAGAAACATTTTCTGTTTACTAGCCCAATATGCCTTTGGTTCACATCCTTAACAGCATACTTCTGAGTTAGGGATACAACGTCTAACATCATAACCACAAATGGAATTAATATTTTTACCTTAAATTGGAATGATGAAACACAAACTAGTTGACACTAAATAAACACATTTTTCAAAGTTCTTGGGGGGAAATTACTCTGAATTTGAAATAATAAAACATTTCAATGTTAACTAGTCAGTCATAACTTTGAAATCTACTTGCTGGTGTTTCTTTATAACTTCTGGCCTTAATGGTCATAAATCTGCATTTATTCATAAGCCATACAGTGTTACACTCCATGTGTGTGTAAAGTGTCGTCAAGTCGCAGACCTGTAGGACAGGTATCCCCAACTTTTTTGAGCCTGCGGGCACACTTGCAATTCTGACACGGCGTGGTGGGCACTGCCACAAAATGGCTACTGCAGGAGGTACAGCCAACCACAAAATGATTGTCACAGCTTCACTTCAGTAACACAGTGAAGATCCTTGTGCTGTGGTGGCAGCTGATGCCAAAGCAACCTTTTTAAAAAATCTGAACAGCCAATCAAATCTCCAATAGTTTATCAGAAGCCTTGCTGTGCAAAGCCCTATCTGGCCCCGCCCACTTCCTAAAAACACTTGGTGGGTGCCGGAAAAAGTGTTTGGTGGGCACCCAGGTGCCCATGAGTACCACACTGGGGACCCCTGCTGTAGGGTTTTCAAGGCGAGAGACTAACAGAGATAGTTTGCCATTGCCTTCCTCTGCACAACCCTGGCATGCCTTCTCCTTTCCTGCTCTCCTTACATGCTACTCAGAAATTAATAATTTCCACTTTGGGTGCAAAATACATCTGAACCATCAAATGTGGTTTCAATCCAAACCATTGATTAATTGCAGGGTGTTGTAGTGGTTAGATTGATGGCCTAGAATCTGGATCTCCCAGATTCAAATCCCCACTTTGCCATGGACACTCGCTTACCTTGAGCCAATCACACACACCCTCAGCCTAACCTACCTCATAGGGTTGTTGGGAGGATAAAACGGAGGAGAGGACTTGAAGGGCTGTCATATAGAGGATGTCAAGTACTTGAAGGGCTGTCAAATAGAGGATGGTGCCGAGTTGTTTTCTGTTGCCCCAGAAGGTCAGACCAGAACCAACGGGTTGAAATTAAATCAGAAGAGTTTCCATCTAGACATTAGGAAGAATTTTCTAACTGTTAGAGCGGTTCCTCAGTGGAACAGGCTTCCTCAGGAGGTGGTAAGCTCTCCTTCCCTGGAGGTTTTAAAGAAGAGGTTAGATGGCCATCTGTCAGCAATGCTGATTCTGTGACCTTAGGCAGATGATGAGAGGGAAGGACATCTTGGCCATCTGGGCATAGAGTAGGGGTCACTGGGTGTGTGTGGGGGAGGTAGTTGTGAATTTCCTGCACTGTGCAGGGGGTTGGACTAGATGGCCATTGTGGTCCCTTCCAACTCTATTATTCTATGAGGAGAACAATGACTGCTACCGCACTAGGTATTCCCAGCGATGTATTAAGAGTTTGAAAATGTTATAAAAAAATACTGTTCGCACTTTCTATGTATTCCCACCAATGTATTAAGAGTTTGAAACTGTTATAAAAAATACTGTTCGCACTTTGTTTGGCCCCTTTAGCTGTGAAGACGTCTTCCAACCATTTTTTAGCCGTGGCATCCAAAAGCCCTTTTAAAGCGATGTTTTTTATAACATTTCCAAACTCATTGATACATCGCTGGGAATACCTAGTGCGGTAACAGCCAACGTAAGCCACTTTGATCCCCATTGTGGAGAAAGGTGGGGTATAAATGAAGTAAACAAACATTAGGAAGAGAAGAAGCCATATTTTGTGACTCAGATGCAACTATTAAATTCTGAGCTGTGTGTAACAGGTGGAGGAAGCATGGAAACGTAAGGATTCCTCAGGATCATTCCTGTAATGACAAACCATTATGTGTTTTATACAATCAGCAAAATCAACAACAACAAAAACCGCCTCACAGACTCTAGGGGAACTCTCCGGCCTGTATATATATATCGATTAGAAAACTTTAGCATATCAGAAATAAGGTTTTTTTCCCCCGCTATGCACAGGAGGCTCAGGTTCCCTAATGGAAAAATTAAATGTGCAATGTGCAAACCGGCCTCATACAGTCCATGATCAACCTTCCCTCTTGAATCCAGTCTTGCTTATACCGGTAATAGTAGAACTTGGGAAACACTCAATGAAATTAACAGGCAATGAATTCAAGACAATCAGAAGAATATACATCACAAAATTCATATTTATAGTGATGACCACTAGCACAGATTGCTTTTAGAAGGCTTAGACCAGTGGTGGCAAACCTATGGCACGCGTGCCAGAGGGGGCACTCAGAGACCTCTCTGTGGGCACACGCGCTGTCGCCCCAGCACAGAGTTCGCCTGAGTTCGTTACTAGAAAGCCAGAGGGATGCGGGGCCGGGCTGCTCCCCTCCCCCTCTCCACATGCGCCTGAGGGCATTTCTCACATCACCCGCCCCTCTGCCCAGCAGCCCAATGGGAGCACTTCCTCCCTCCCCTGTCACATGTGACAGGGCGGCTCACATGCCAGGCGGCTCAATGCGGCATGAGGGTGCAGCACGGACGGCAGCCTGTTGAGTCTGTGGCGAAGGTGATTCCCGTGGTGGGGTTGGAGAGGAGCTAGGTTGGAGGGGAGCATAGCTCACAGCGTGGCATAGCTGGAGGGGAGCAGAGCGCTCGGGCCAGTATTCAGGTTAAATTGCCGTGTTGGCACTTTGCGATAAATAAGTGGGTTTTGAGTTGCAGTTTGGGCACTCGATCTCTAAAAGGTTTGCCATCACTGGCTTAGACAGATTCATAGAAGAGAGGTCTATCGAAGACTATCAGCCCTGATAACTAAAATGAAACCTCCATGTTCAGAGATAGTATACCACTTAATACCAGCTCCTGAGGCAATAACAGGAGAAGGCTATTCTATTCTTGATCTGCTTTTCAGCTTCAGGGGGACATCTAGCTGGCCACTGTGGGAAACAGGGTCCTGGATTAGATGAGACCATTTAGATGGGGCCAGCAGGACTCTCCTTATGTTCTTATGGATTGTATACTGGCCCTCAACCGCATAAGATGGAATCAAGAGACCAAGCAGCAGTCTTCTGTGAATTGTGAGTAATTTATGTTGCCTCTACAGCCGCGAGACCAGAAAATTAATTCAGAAGTATCTCTCATTCATTGTCCTCAGTTTTAGAATTATACTTGGGATGAACTGTTTGAGGTTTGCTTTTTCTTCATCCAGTTTCCGGCTGATAGTCAGGCAAGGAGTGCCAGAATGCTTTAAAATGAGCTGTCCTGGTCATGTTTCTGTCCAGAGCCAAGAAAACAAATGCCTAGAAATACCTTTCAGCATACAGTTAATTTGACTAGTCTATCTAAGCACCTGGACTACTTATCGGCATAGTACCTACAAACCCACTGTTAATATGTTCAAGAGCAGTAAATGCTCACATATTTATAGATAATACACATTTCTATGCCAATGCTTTTCAAAAATTCTTACGTTAAAACCCAACCATGACACCTCTGTACTGATTGAGATTAGTAGCCCTTTGAGAACACAACAGTGCTTGACCATTCCTCTGTTCCTTTCCTAGGCTTCCAAAGCACTCAAAATATGTGCACGTATGCAGGCATATACTTCTTAACAGCCTGAAGTTGGCAGTGTATCTGTTTTGCTAGACTGGATAAAGATCAGGCCATGTGGACAAACAATTCTGGCGAACATTTAAATATATATATATGTAAATTAATGCACCAAACACTGCAAGGTATGACTTTTTTGTGGAAGGGAATACATGCAGAAGAATGCCAGGAAAGACGATATTGTTGGAAAGTGCTAAGTTAAATGTGTAGATATATGGGATGACTGCAGACCATCTATAAAAATAGCTGTTTACGGGGCGGGGGGGTGTTCCTATATGAGCGGATATGTTTTCATACAAGTTATCAGTCTAAAATACTGACCTGGAAGAAAATTGTTTTGTGATTGTTTTCAAAAGCAGACAGGTATCACACACACATACGGTTGATAAATCCATGTGGTTACTGTCAGAATCCTAATCGAATTTGGCAGGGTTGTGCTTTCTGCAGCAGACAAATTCATTTTAGACAATGTAATGGACGTCACTGGAAACCACATTCATTAGATTTCAGATCACCTAACTGGACACTGCCTTTATCCATGACACAGACTATAAACAACAAGAAAAAGCCCCCAAAGATGTAAGACAACAGAAAGGCAGACTTGGGTGGAGGATTTCATTACGGAACAGAATAAAATCCAACAACAATATGAATCCAGATATAACACACCCTACGTAGAATATCATCACCAAAATGACAGCACATTTAGAAGTCCAGATTTACTTTAAGATGGCTCAAATAGCAATGTAATACCAACAGTCTTTGTATTATCGACATCACCCTTTTCACTCTCACAGTTAAATCTCCTTTTGGTGACACTGCAGCTCGGACCACTTGCAGAAAATAAAAATGACATTTCCTTTCCATTCTCAGTTCCCACTTTGTTTACTAAAGACCAAACGAAGGCTGAGCTGGTAACCAAGGGAAATGCACTTGAGTCTATTTTCAATACCAGTCACCCCTCACTATCTTCATGCCACAGAAGTGCATGGAAATAGCACAGCCAACGAACGGTAACATTTCTACCTCTGCACTACCCAGACAACTATCAGTAATGTCCTCCTGCTGATTCTGTGACATGCTGCCATCTTCACACGCATACACCACAAAATACAGCCCTCGGATACCCAAACTGCAGCAAGTGGCATCGCCCACAATAACCTGCATTCCTCAGTAACACAATGACCACAGAGCATGTCTACGTATAGCAGGCGGTGCTTATTTAGGTCTGTTAAATGGTAAACGACATTTGTGCCTGCAGCCTGCTGTCTGTAGGGACCATGAACACTTTCCAGATGTTTGGGGTCTCCAAGAGATGCATTCTGTGCCTCAGCTACCCTTGTGGTATTTTCCTCTATGAGATACGTTGATTTGTTTCAGGGCTTGGTGCTAGTCGCACAGATTAGTTATCTGTTTGTGGGAAACAAGGTGACCGCACATGATGTCAGACTGGAGCATGCATTTTACAGGAAGAGGGAGCCGTATCCTTCATGTGGAAAGCAAGCTGTTCACAGCAGCATCTGATGTGTGGCCAGACAGTGTATGAGTGAGAGCACAGATCTTGTGTTGTAGTTTTGTGCGTTCCTTGGCCCATGCAGAGCATACACATATCTTATATGGAACAAGGTGTTATTTGCAGCAATGGAGCTGCGGTGTTTCGTGGGTGTGATGCTGCGTGCAACTGTGTCTCCGTGCAGACATCTGCAAAGTGCAGGCAGGTCAAGGGCACTTTCTGCAGGGTTTGGCTCTTGCTCTGCATTGTGCAGTCAGGCTCAATGCATGTCAGTCACTTTAGCAATACGTAACCATTCCACTGCTATAGGAATGTGAATGCACACGAAGCTGCCATATACTGAATTATACTGAATCAGACCCTTGGTCCATCAAAGTCAGTATTGTCTACTCAGTATTGTCTATTGTCTACTGGCAGCGGCTCTCCAGGGTCTCAGGCAGAGGTCTATTCACATCACCTACTTGCCTTAACTGGAGATGCCAGGGATTGAACCTGGGACCTTCTGCATGCCAAGAAGAGGCTCTACCACTGAGCCACAGCCCCTACCCTTAAAAAAGGTTTTGTGTGTTGTGTGTTGAACACATGAAGCTGCCTTATATTGAATAAGACCTTTGGTCCATCAAAGTCAGTATTGTCTACTCAGACCGGCAGCCGCTCTCCAGGGTCTCAAGCTGAGGTCTTTCACATCACCTACTTGCCTAGTCCCTTTCACTGGAGATGCCGGGGATTGAACCTGCATGCCAAGCAGATGCTCCACCACTGAGCTACGGCCTCTCCATGCAAGTACGGGCAGACTTTTTGGCTGTGCCCATGCGGGCCATGGGTTGTGCCAAGCCCAACAACAATATGGGTTTGTCCATATTATTGTCATTAAGGATATGTTATCATTCAGCAGGCAACATGTTTGCTGAAGATGTCTAGTTGATCAGGTGTCGGCGCCTGCCTATACGCAGCAGCTGCATGCAGAGGCTCGCCTAACTTTCCCCAGCATCAAGATGGTGAGGGGTCTGGAAACCAAGTCCTATGAGGAAAGGTTGAAGGAGCTGGGTATGTTTAGCCTGAAGAGGAGAAGACTGAGAGGGGATACATAACCATCTTCAAGTACTTGAAGGCCTGTCATTTAGAGAGGGTGGTGCCAAGTTGTTTTCTGTTGCCCCAGAAGGTCGGACCAGAACCAACGGGTTGAAATTAAACCAAAAGAGTTTCCGTCTAGACATTAGGAAGAATTTTCTAACAGTTAGGGCAGTTCCTCAGTGGAACAGGCTTCCTCAGGAGGTGGCGAGCTCTCCTTCCCTGGAGGTTTTTAAGCAGAGGCTAGATGGCCATCTGTCAGCCATGCTGATTCTGCGACCTTAGGCAGATGATGAGAGGGAGGGCACCTTGGCCACCTTCTGGGCATGGAGAAGGGTTCACTGGGGGTGTGGGAGGGAGTTTGGAATGTCCTGCATTGTGCAGGGGGTTGGACTAGATGACCCCGGGGGTCCCTTCCAACTCGATGGTTCTAAATCCAGGGGAAGCCAAGCAGCCCCCTTGATCGCTCCCTGTCCCAGACGTCGTGGCCGTCGAAAGCCCGGGAGGCGGCGTGAAGTTCCTCTCCGTGCGGCTGGAGAAAAAGGGGCGAGCGTGAGCGCGCAAGGCGGCGTCAGCCAGCACGCCAGCCCGAGTTCGTGGCCCCCAAGCCCCCCAGGCAGGTGCGAGGGAGCCCCGGGGTGCGCGTCCCCGTCCCGCCCGCCCCTCGCCCGGTCCGCCGGAGCGCGCACCCACCTGCCGAAGGCGCGCCTGGCCGGCCTGGGGCGAGCTCCCGCCGCCGGGGGTCCCCGGGGAGGTGGGGGAAGCCATCCGCCGCCCCTCGCCGCCTCTCCAGCCCCGCCGCGCCTGGAAGCCGTCTGGCGCCGCCGCCCGGAGCCCCCGAGCCTCGGCCCCGCCTGCGGCCGCTCAGCCCCGCCGCCCGCCCCCGAGCCGGCCTGCAGGGGCTGGGCGCTGCAGTGGGGGCGGCCGAGGCGTGCCCTGGCCCGGCCTCCCGCCGCCGCGCTCCTTGGCCGAGGATGCTGGCTCCGGCGCTGCTGGGCGGCTTCCCGGCGCTGTGTCGAGGCGCGCGCGCTCGCGAGCTGGTCCGGGGCGGGGGGCGGGGGGGCGGTCGCGCGCCACAGGGCCGGGGTTATTCTAGCGGCTCCGGTGGAAGGGAGGGAGCGGGCCGGCGGGGCGCTGGGGGAGCTCCTGGGGACGCGACTGGCCGCGGGGGGGGGGGAAGGAGGGGGCGTGGGAATGAAGGGGTTTGAAGAGGGGGAGGGGGAGAGCACGCCTTCTGGCCGCCCTCTCCTTTCCCAGCACGCTGCAGGTGGGCGGCCAACGCCCGTCGCGGACGTCGGGAACGATCCGTCTCTCCCCCCCCCCCCCGCCGAAGCTTGGTGGGCATCGTGGGTCACCTTGCCGGTTAGGCTTTTCCGACGTGTAAACAGGGCCGGGGCTACGATTCGGCGAACCAGGCGGCCGCCTAGGGCGCAGACCGCCGAGGGGCACGGTTTTAAACAGATTAGTTTCCTGGGGGGGAAATGCAACTGGCAATCTATATATATCTATATACACACACACACACATATATATATATACACACACACACACACATATATATATATATATGTATATAATATGTGTGTATATATATGTGTGTGTGTATATATGTGTGTGTGTGTGTGTATGTGTGTATATGTATATAATGTGTGTGTGTATATATATATGTGTATGTGTGTGTGTGTATATATATATACATTATATTATATATATATAATTTTAAGATAAGTACCACAACAGGTCCCTGGCCTGGATGGCCCAGGCTAGCCTGATCTCGTCAGATCTCAGAAGCTAAGCAGGGTCAGCCCTGGTTAGGATTTGGGTGAGAGACCACCAAGGAATACCAGGGTTGCTGCGCAGAGGAAGGCAGTGGCAAACCACCTCTGTTCGTCTCTTGCCATAAAAACCCCATAAGGGGTCACCAAGTCAGCTGTGACTTGACAGCACTTTACACACACACCACAACAGGGCCCTGGCCTGGATGGCCCAGGCTGGCCTGATCTTGTCAGATCTCAGAAGCTAAGCAGGGTCAGCCCTGGTTAGTATTTGGATGGGAGACCACCAAGGAAGTCCAGGGTTGCTGTGCAGAGGAAGGCACTGGCAAACCACCTCTGTTCGTCTCTTGCCATGAAAACCCCAATAGGGGTTGCCATAAGTCAGCTGCGACTTGACGGCACTTTACACACACACACACCACAACAGGGCTGTGGAATATAATTAATTATAACGTCTTATAAAAAGTTTTGTGCTTTTATTTTTTTCTACAAGACATCTGTTTTTGAAAATTTGTTAGCAGTGGGGGGGGGCACAAGTAGTTAGCCTTGCCTAGGGCGCAAAAATGACTGGCACCGACCCTGCGTGTAAAGCGGGGGCGGGGAAGCTTTTTCGCTGCGCAATAGTGCAGGAGGAAAAGCGTTAAAGCCCCTTTTGTGGATGCTAACCAATTGCTGGCAGTAATAGGGAATTTACACTGCTGAGCAAGGAACTTCCCTGTTCTGGAGCAGTATATCTCTAAGCCCCGTGGCGCAGAGTGTTAAGCTGCAGTACTGCAGTCAAAAGCTCTGCTCACGACCTGAGTTCGATCCCGACGGAAGTCGGTTTCAGGTAGCCGGCTCAAGGTTGACTCAGCCTTCCATCCTTCCGAGGTCGGTCAAATGAGTACCCAGCTTGCTGGGGGTAAAGGGAAGATGACTGGGGAAGGCACTGGCAAACCACCCCGCAAACAAAGTCTGCCTAGAAAACGTCGGGATGTGACGTCTCCCCATGGGTCAGGAATGACCCGGTGCTTGCACAGGGGACCTTTACCTTACCTACCCAGTACAACTGGGGATAGCCGTCACCTTCGTGTTGGCCTCCTGAGCTTGCCAAAGGCATCTGACTGGTGAAATGAACGAGATAACCCTTGGGCTGACCAAACAAATCAGATCTTACATTCCTTCTTAAAAGCCAACGCAATGAAGCCGAATCTACACCAATTCTTGAATGATTAACAGTGCTACAGTTCTTAAAGATATTTTCCTGGGAGTAATCCCCATTGAATACCTTGGGACTTACTTCTGAGTAGGCCTGCTGAGACTTGCTCGCAGTCTTTACTAAATCCGTTGTGTGTGTGTGTGTTTTTAATGAGAACAATCTCTTTAACATGTTCCCCAAGCCTGCCTCTCACAAGGTTAAAATGCTGGCTTTATTCACTCCTTTGTGCCACCCACGGAAAGTGGCAGCATGCGTCTGATCTGAGCTGGTCATCAGAAGAAAACAGAAGGTGTTTCAGACGCAGGTGTGTTTCCCACAAGGAGAAATTCGCCTTTGAAGTTAAATGGAAGATCAGGAGAGGAATCCTTCCGTTCTAAACCAGCATTGTAAGAGAGGAGCTGCAGATTTTGGCCTGAGATCCTGGAGAGCCATTGCCAGTCTGAGTAGACAGTGCTGACCTTGATGGACCAATGGTCTTATTCAGCATAAGGCAGCTTCATGTCTTAATGAGAGTATAAGAGCACAAGAAGAGCCTTACTGAATCAGACCAGTGGTTCACCTAGCCAACATCCTGTCTCACACGGTGGCCCACCAGTTCCTCTGGAGCTAAACGGAGCAGCCAAAATCCAAACCTTATCTTAAGGATCCATTTTCTGCTAAATATATTCCCTTATCTGCAGAACGAGACTAATAAGCTGGGATGACAAATGTATTGTAAGGCTATTTATTTATTTATGTGGGGAATTTATATGCTGCCTCTCCAGAATTCTGCTTGAGGCTGCTTACAAGTAAAAACCAAATCATAACAGCATCAATATAAAAGCACAACAATCCAGGGGCATAAAAACAGCATAAAACCACTGAGCACCCTGAACAATATCCACAAAACTGACCTCAAACCAGAAGCAGACCATAAAGCACCTAAAATGATTTCAGTTAAACGCCTGGGTAAAAATAAATCCCTAAAAGACAATATGGTAGGCACCAGGTGGGCCTCAAAGGTGAGGGCATTCCGAAGACAGAGTGCCAGCACTAAAAAGGCCCTGTCTTTGGTCACCATCTGCCTCACCTTTGCAGGCAGGTGCACAAACAGCAGGGCATGGGAAGTAGATCTCAACTGGGGGTGGGGGCTGGACAGAACAGGAGGCAAATGTTTTATCTGAATGAGGCTATCTACTCAACATGGCTACTTTGAGTTCCAGTTCTCCCCTCCTTTCAAACCCATGAGTGCATGCTGTTTAATGATGTGGTTGAATGTACTGTACTACATCAGATTGCAAGTGGGAGCCACATTGTAATTCTCTCTATTATTTTTTTTTAAACCATCTTACTGCACACAGGACATGGGCACAGCAGATAGTAGCCTGATCTAGAATATTTCTTCCTAATGTGCTTGATTTTTTTTTGTAACGTGAAGAGATGTTTTCCTTCCTATTCCTGTATCACATCCCCCCCCATGAAGCTCATGGTAGTGTCCATGGTTCTCCCTTCCTCTGTTTTTTGTCTTTGTAACAATCTTGCAAGGTGGGTTAGGCTGAGAGAAAATGAATGCCCCAAGGTCACCCAGTGGGAATTCGAATCCAGGTCTCCCCAGGCCTTGGCTGTTCTGCCCCCTTCCTGAAGTGGCTGCAGCTTGAACATTCACATGGGCACTCTGCTTGCAGCCTCTTGGCAGGACCTTCTTTGAGCCAGATCAAAAGAGCTTCAAAAGGGGGCCCATAAATCATGCTAAGAATGAGCATGATATAGGGTTGCCAACCTCCAGGTACTAGCTGGAGATCTTCCGCTATTACAACTGATCTCCAGCCAATAGAGATCAGTTCACCTGGAGAAAATGGCCACTTCGGCAATTGGAGTCTATGGCATTGAAATCCCTCCCCTACCCGAACTCTGCCCTCCTCAGGCTCCGCCCCAAAAACCTCCCACTGGTGGCGAAGAGGGACCTGACAACCCTAGCATGATATCCTGTGATCACTCCCATTTAAATAAGGGGGGCGCGTGCCATGTAGGGAAGTAGCCCTAATCTGATACTCTTAACTACCTCAATATGTCTTTTTACACTGAAGTAGTACAGCTTTCTCTGCCACTTCGGGACTCTACTGTGTCATTCCTCTCTCTTTATACACCCTGCAACTATCTGTACTTGAAAATGACTCTGAATGATGTTTGCATATGAGATGTAAATTGGGATTCATATTATATACAATTCTTTGTGTACCGGTAACTTTTGAGTATTCTCTTTACCTGATTCCAGTTCTTTCCTTTTCAAGGGTGGGTTTAGTTATCTTTCTCAGGTATTGTTATGCCTGCTTCTTCCCCTCCACCCAATTTTTGGAAAGAAGAAAACTAGGTCTTTAAAAGCATTCTTGTTTTGAAGAAAGATGCTAAAACGTTGTGGCTAGATACTTGCAATCTGCATGTTGAATCTTCGTTGTGATACTGTTAATGGGAATTTAAATTGTTGCAGGTTTGGCTGAAGTTTTAATTGAACCATCTAAAGTAGGTTGGCAGAAAGGGAACCAGATATGTGATATCTATTTTATTCACCATGCCTATTGACCTAGTTGATATGGAATGAGAAATATGAAAACTAAAACTAGAAGCTAAAATGACTAAACTGAGGCTATCGTATTTTGGTCACATCATGAGACGGCATGAGTCACTGGAAAAGACAGTCATGCTAGGAAAAGTTGAAGGCAGCAGGAAAAGAGGAAGACCCAACAAGAGATGGATTGACTCAATAAAGGAAGCCACGGCCCTCAGTTTGCCAGATCTGAGCAAGGCTGTTAAGGATAGGACGTTTGGATTCATAGGGTTGCCATGAGTCGGAAGCAACTTGACAGCACTTAACACACACAATGAACTCTGTGTAGCCCAATGGAAGTAATAGGAAGAACTAAAGCTGTGGTATTTGAAAGCTGAAGACATGTTAATGAAAATAGGTATACAGCATGGAGTATAGAAAAAACTGTTTTTGCACCTATGAAAATGTCACATTGGAAGTCTGATTACATAAGAAGCTAATGCGTGTATGCTGCCCCCGGTCACTCATAGTCCTAATGCGCAGCAAGAGGTATTTGTGAGGCACTCCAGCCCCAAGGCTGTTCTAGGGTTCTGCCTCCAGAATAAAAGACTATGCCAGTAGAAGAATAAACCACAGATTTGAAAAGATACAGCAGAAAATAGACGAGAAAGAGCCGAAAAGATATGAATTGGTGATAAATGCCAGAGGTCTATAGAATAAAGCAGATTGCTTCTGCCCTCCTAAATGTATGTAGCAGGAATGGAACATCATTCATTTCAGCAGAATGTAAGAAACTAAAGAGAGAGGCAAGCAACAGGGATCTGTTGGCAGCCTCTGCTTTGCTCAGCAAAAAGGGTTCCCAGAAACACTTGGATCGAGATATTTTTAAAGATTGCATTATCCTGTTTCTAAAAATCAATAGTCATTACAGTAGTGTTGGGTATGTTGGTGTATAAGTGTCTTCAGTCCACGGACAATTCACTTGATGCTTTTGACGATGAGCTTCAGACAATTTTTTTCCTGCTACTTTTTTCCTCCTCTGCTGCTTTTATAAAAACATGTATCACTAATCTTTATGTGTATCGATGTTTCCTTCATTCTGCAACAAGCAACTTGAGTGTTGTATTTCTTAAGCTGGAATTTGATAGGAAGAATAAAGTAGTCCCTTGGTTCCGAACTGAATACTTGAAACAAATGTCAACGGATTGCAAAACACACCTGTACTTTCCCATGTGGCATGGTTGATAATCAACAGTTGCACATCAATTGTGTCACCTTAATTTATGTATATATATATTGTAATAGTTCTGTTTCTCCAAAAGTTCTCAGTTGCTATTTGAGCCCATCTCTTCAAGTGGAGGTTTATTTTGAGAGAGTAGCTTTTCTGGCTTCATTAGCAAACATGGAAGGTCCCAGAATGGATCCCCATCTCCCATTTTTTAAATCCTACCTTTCCCTTCAAGTAGCTAAAATACAAAGGTAAAGGTCTCCTGTGCAAGCACCAGGTCATTCCTGACCCATGGGGTGACGTCACATCCCGACGTTTACTAGGCAGACTTAGTTTGTGGGGTGGTTTGCCAGTGCCTTCCCCAGTCATCTTCCCTTTACCCCCAGCAAGCTGGGTACTCGTTTTACCGACCTCAGAAGGATGGAAGGCTGAGTCAACCTTGAGCCGGCTACCTGAAACTGACTTCCGTCGGGATCGAACTCAGGTCATGAGCAGAGCTGGGACTGCAGCTTACCACTCTGCGCCATGGGGCTCCTAAAATAGCACACAATATTCTCCTATCCTTCAATTTATCCTCACGACAACTCTGTAAAGTACATAGGGTGAAATACAGTGATTGGTTTCAGTTCGCATAATGGATATGTGTGGATTTAAACCCAGCTCTCAGATCTTAGTGTGAGTTTCCAACCACCAACTGCATTTTCATACTAACCTAACACCTAAGGAAGCCAAGCCTACCAGTATTTAGCTCCCTCTTTCAGGATACAGAAAATAAAACCTTCCAGAATCTAGATTCTTTTTCCTACAAAACTGAATAGTCAAAATCTAGTGTTGGAATTTTCCCCATTTTCTACTATCCAACACTATAGACACTACTGGGAATAAACCTTGCCATTTTGAAACATATTCACTGGCTTCCAGGTCCTTTCTGGGGATGGCTCAGAGTGCTGGTTCTTAAAGCCCTAACAGTCTGGCAGCAAAGTATGATAACATCTACTTCCATATGAATGTTGTTGTGTACATGTGCTTTCTGAAAAGAAGTGGGTGGCTGTTTCTTGGGGTGGGGGCTTCCTTTGTGGAACCCCCTCTCTGCATCTATTTGACTGGTCCCTTTTCTACTGAGTTGTAGATACCCGTTGAAGAAAAATTCGTTTCCCAAACTTTTGGTAAAAGGCCAATTTAAAAAAAAACTACCCCCTTGCACTTGTTTCATTGTTGTGTATGAATTTGACCGTATTGTGATATTTTGTAAGTAATTTCAAGAATGATACTATAAAGAGGCACAGACAGACATATTTTCAATTCATCAAGCTGCCACTAAGTGGCACTGTCACCTCCCTTCTGAAAGGGGCTTCCAAGAGAGGCTCCTTGTATGGACAGGGCCGCTTCATGCAACCTGGACACAGAACTTCATCTGTAGCAGTTCTGCATAAGAAAAGAAGGTAGCAAGGACACACCATAGCAGCCTTTTCTAGCAACTCCTTCTGCTGAGAGCAGAATGTGAAATACTACGTTACTTACTCCCCATGCTGGAACTACTAGCATTCTGTCAGATCCTTGGACATCTAAATCTGCCATCTCCTTCTTAAGACTCAAAGGTAAGGCGCCACCTCTTCCATATAGATGGAGATATCTTGCAGTCTCAATTTTTTCCCTTACCTTTTTTTAGCCTGTTGGTACCAATGGAGTAACCACATTGTGTGGGTGTAAAGTGCCGACCAGCCACAGCCAACATGGCAATCCCAGCAAGGGGCTTTCAAGGCAAGTGAGAAGCAGAGGGGTTTGCCATTGCCTTCCTCTGCAGAGTCTTCCTTGGTGGTCCCCCTTCCAAGTACCGACCCTGCTTAGCTTCTAAGATCTGACAAGATCAGGCTATGCTATGCCTTCCCTCCCAGTACCTACAGTAGAAGATATAAACAAGTGGCAAACCAGCTTATCCCTGTGACTGAAAACGTCTCCCTCCAGGAGACAACTGTTACCATCACAAGTTTTAACACTGGCAGAATGTAAATAAGTTTATATTCTATTTGTCACTTGCTGATGTGCCAACAGATAACTCGCTGGCAGAGTTTACACAAGCTTTATTTCTGTGTCTGGTCAAAAAAATCAGCACATCTACTATGCCGCTGAAAATGCAATGGGACTCCAGAACTACTACTATGGACTCTAGTCTGGGAAAAGGAGAGGAGAACAAGAAACAGAAACTTCTCACATGCCCAAGTTTTAAAGAACAATTATTCTCTGAGTGCAGTGCAGATGTTTCCCAGACTGCGTGGATAAATACAGCAGAGCTGAAATTACATTTATAATACAAAATGTGTTATTCAAAGGAATTTAAATTTTAATCTCCTTCCATCAGCCTGCTGCTCAGGAGGCTGAAGTTGGTTCCTTATTCCCAGTTCAGCCTCCTCTGCTGCTCATTTGTGCTTGCTGAATTCTGCATCTCTTCCCTTGCCCCATCTCCCATGCACTCCAGCCTCCCTCCCTTCCTCTTTTCACAAAGGGGCAGAGGAGGAATCAAAACCACTGAAAGTGGTCTCAGTATAAACAAGCCAGAAAATGCTGCAACCAACGTGGCTTTCAAACTATCCCAGGGACTCTTCCATGTTAATTTATGTTATGTTATTTATGTTATCTGTATTGTGAAGAGTAGTTTTTGTCCTCAAAATCCAGGCTCCTCTCTCTTTGGTATAATTTGATTTTGGTCATTAGGCTTAAAAATTACCCTTGCTTTAAAATGCTGTGGAAGCACAGGAGCTGTTTTTTTTTTTTTTTTTTACCTAGTTGCAGTATGCTGATTCATACTGCTCTACTCTTTACCCCATCTTTTCTTCAATGCATGCATTCTCTGGTGATTTTATGCCTGGGAGTCTTTTTAAAAATCCCTTTAAAAAACAAACAAACAAACCTGCCTTCTTGCTGGCTTTTTTCATCACAGCAAGGATTTCATAGTTCAGTTGTTCCTTTTGGACAAATGGCCTTCAACGACCACATAACCAAAATGTTTCAGAACAAACAAGTTTTCAGTAAAGAAATATACACCGTTGCTTGCATGAAAGATGATTATGTAATTGCATTTCATGTTCTTTGTTTCCTCTTTTCATTTTATAAATCTGTAGTATACCCTGTATAAAAAAGTGTTGTTCTGTAGGATAGTATGCACATATATATCTGTGTGCATATACTCCTTATAGACACGTTTTGAGAGACCAATTCTGAGCAAGTGTATTCAGCTGTTTACTCCCAGAAAAGTGCTTTCAGATTGCACTGTTTGTTCCTCTGCTTTCTTGTATTTCCTTTCAGCAAGTCCTTCCCTCAGTCTAATAATTTAACCAGCTATTGGATTGCTCTTTCAGCATGTCTAAACAGAGTGCGTGTTGGTTTGAGAAATGGAAACACTAAGAGGGAAGTGCTCTTAACAACATCTATAGCCAGATGTGCAGTATGGATCCAGAGATGCTTCCAGAGAAGAAAGCTCAACCGCGTTCAACAACAGAAACATTCTAGTCAATGAGCATTGCGCTGAATCTTTAGTTATTAACACTTACGGAATATTAAATGTCATCCCAACTGGCACTGAAGATACTGATGTTAAAGGCAATTTATGTTTTCATATATTAAACTTTGAAAATGGTTTAGCCTTATATTCTACTACCACTTTTAACATTCAAACAGGGTTTTGTAATGCCTGGTAAGCTTGGTATTAGGCATAAGACAAACGCCACCATCAAAGAATACGAAAATTAAACATTTTTATTAAGAACTTAATCACTACAATATGGTTATTGAACTGGACAGGTGTAATACAGGTATACCTTTTCATCGGTTAACGTTACTGAAACTAAGAGAGATGTCAGTTCTGGTGCAAGTTCTCTTCCCTAAGTAAACTCAAGTAGCCAGTTCCTTTAAACTCCACAGGTAAGCACTTAAAGAACCTTTTGTAAGCCTTT
This sequence comes from Euleptes europaea, assembly GCF_029931775.1. NCBI lineage: Eukaryota > Metazoa > Chordata > Lepidosauria > Squamata > Sphaerodactylidae > Euleptes > Euleptes europaea. The sequence continues at coordinate 28,105,612 of NC_079320.1, read as the reverse complement.
CTGATCAGATTTTTCTTCAGCTGTTCTGGAAACTGAGGACAATAGCTCCAGCAACGATTACTCCATGGTGAGGACTGTTCATTAAAGATACTGGAACTAGGACATCAAGGCACTTCTCCCGGCAAGACTCCACTCCTCCTTTAGCTAACACTCTTAGGTACTTCTTCCTCCCATCTCCATCATCTTCTCACTCCCAGTTTACAACTTTCTTTGTTCACAGTGCCACAACCTCAACTATTGTTATTGAAACCGCTGCCACTGCCTTCTTCGGCTCTTTTTGCTACTACTTGGCAGCAACTGCTAACAATCAAGCACCAACTCTGCATCCAGGCTGTGCCTGGCTTTTTATTCTGTCTGGGCAGTGCTTTCAGCCAACCACTGACTGATATTGGTTCTTAGCGAAAGACCAATAAAAATCGATCAGTTGTCCACCTTCTGACCAATTCAAGTGATGCATTTGGATTCATCTGCCTATACAAATATGCAATGGCCTTGCTGAGAACCTCCAAGAGAGAACCATTCCCTTGATTACTGTAACCAAAGCAACTCCATGTCTTGGCAGGCTTCCAGAGGCCTATAGCTTTGTCAATCCAGTTTAGAAGTAAAATTGCTTCACTTTTACATCATAACTTTACTAATTTTTAAACATTAACCTTGCCACACAGTGCCATTATTTACATATTTTATATTCATTAACTGAAGTGCCTCAAAAGATGAAGCTATACCATCTGAAATAGACTATTGAGGTAACTATACCTTATACTTAACTGCTAAGGCATCCTTCCTGTTCTACTTTGATTTAGAAGATCCTACTGGTACTTTTTCACAGGAGGTTTTATTTGGCTTTTATTTCCTCATGTACAGAAGACTTAGGGCTGCTTCCAGCATAAACTTTTGTCGATAAGAATCAGAATGCCTAGCCTTTGAGTTCCATGTTATGTTGCCTATATATGTTTACCTCTAGGCATACCTTCAGAAAAAATATATGCTTTTAGGAATATAACTAGTATAAAATTGATAGGCTGTCTATAATTATTTTAAAGTGACACTGATCTAGTTCTTGAAATGCAGGGCTTCAGATCCATTTCAGCTAGTGGGTGGGCTGCCTATGAGAACAGCAGTTGTTCAATGAACCAGGTGATGGAAACATGGTAGGCCTTAAATGGGGTTCTAGCTATTTATTTACACCTCACACATTTCAGCAAGCCTCTTAAAATTCAACATTAATTTTATTGCTGCTATTTAACTTCTAGTTTTATAGGTATTATTTGTGGTCTGGTTCTTTGCTTGTAATTTTATAGCTGTGCTTTAAAAAAATCCTCTTCTACATGCCACGATTTGGGGGGGGGTGTCTTCTGGCATCTTACACATTAATAAATGTACCACGGCCTGGACTTCCAAAGGTAAGTTCATTTCATCAGCACAAGCTTCCACCTCTCCCACTGAAATCAAGTGCTTAGTGTGACTGGTTTATTTCCTTAGTCTATAAGCATTGCAGGAATTGCTGGTTGTTGCTATGCTCTGTAGCCTATCAGGAACATAGTTACATGAGCCGGGATATTTCCTTCTAAATAAGCCAGTGAACAAAGTTGTTGGTCCAGAATAAATGTTCACAAGGTGCCGAGGAAGACGACTGAATCTTCTTCCTTGGAGGTTACCAAAAAAACACTGGGTATGCTCATCAAAGGTACTGGACACTCTGCTCCTGAAATATCAGGACTAGGTGATGTGCGATGTCCCTGCTACCAAAAATGGTTTTGTGATAGAGAATTCTGTGATATTGTCAACACCAAAACCTTCTACTGCTTGGTTAGTTTGGCTGCTCATTGCTAGAAGCATTCTGAATGCTCTTTGCTGCTTCTGAAACCAACTTTGATATTCAACCACCTTTAGCTGTTACTCTACTCCATATGCTTACAGCCTATTTTGGAAGAGTGGCAGACTACTCATTCCTTTGCTTCCTAGAAAAAAAGTTTTGCCTATTACTGTCATTGTATATATGAGTCATTCTTCTGAATCCAGGAATCGGCATTTTTTTTTTACATGATGACACTAGCTAGCAGGCAATCAATCATTATAAGCCCAATGCAATGTAGCTGAGTCAACATCAGTCCTCCCCCACAAGAGGACAGCAAGCCTCAGATCTACCCTTCCTTTATGGATGTGGGATTATTTTATTATTTGAGGGATACAGAATGTCAAGAGCCTCCATTTAATGTGCAATGACTTGTTCATTTCCATTCAACCTCAAACACCTGGTGTGATTGTCCCCACTCCAGTTGTGCACTGTAGGCCATTGATCCAACAGCATCATCTTAATTTTCCCATTCTTTCTCAGTTTTATCTATCTTACAGGTGGGAGTGCAAGACTGCATCCACACAATGACGATTCTCCATCTCCTGTTCATTGGCACCACAAATGCAAAAGAACCCACATTAGCAATGGAGCATGGACTTGGGAGTTTTGCACACATTTTCCTCTGCCAGCCACTATTTCCCAAGAATTTTCCCTCCATTGTGCTAACGTGGGTCATTTAAACAAACGACAACAAAAATAGACAGGGACTCACTATTACATAATAAGAGTTGTAACAATATTTTATCATGATCTCCTACTTTTGTCTGAATTCCTAGCTTTCATGTAAATACAACTGAAGATCTAATGCCCCAAACTGAATGTTGTTTGTCCAGACTGCATAGGACCAACACTAAATATCAGGAATACTGAAATACATTGAAACATTTATCATTTACTATTCTGTTTTCTTCCTATATTTGTCTTTCAAGAATCTTTACACAAATAAAAAATATAACTGACGCAATCGTTCTGATCACTCTAAAGAATTAAAGGTCAACATATGTCTGGACTGAGAAGCTGATGATACAAAAATCCCAGTTAGGACTTACACTATCAAGGAAATGCTGGATAATAAGTTATGGGACAGAAAGTAGACCACGAAAGCTTGCCAGAGTGTTTCATCACGATTAAATATATTAAGTTATTTGCCAAATGTGGAGAGTGGATAGCATCTGCCATGAAATAGACAAAATCAAAAGGCTGAACACTGAAGAGGCAACAACTACAGAGGTTAATAGGATTCATCTTCTGCAGGAAAGAAAAACAAGATAGATACAAGATTGAACATCCTTTTGAAACACTGAACAGGCATGAAAGACTGCAAGGGTCAGATTCTTGGTTCTATGTTAGAAGTAAAAAAATTAAACAGAAAACGTTGCTTAGAGCATGTGTTGGACTCTTTGTGCAGGAGAGTTTTGCAAGGTATTGGACAGAGCTACTGCATTAGTCATAGCTTTAAACAGCTTCTATGACCTCATATTGTTGCACACATCTCTCCCTCCCCCACTGAGTTTACAGACAGCCAATTTGTGTCATCTGTAATGAACAAGCTATGCCCCGCTCCACATTTTCAAATGTTTGACAGATATTGGGATCTTGGTTACTGGAATATCAAGGCACAGTGCCTTCCTTGTCACTTATTGAGGTGATGTCCATGCTCCTTTCAACTCTCTCAGGATCCTTCTTTCTGAAGGGACCACTCAGACAGGACTTTGAGTATTTGAACACACCAGAACGGCCCAGATCAGCACTTTCTTATACATTATACTTACCCTTAATATTTTTAGATGTCAAAGGACAGGAGCCTGATGTGTAAAATGGGTCCCCACTAGTGAAAAGGCAGGGTATAAAGAAATATAATAATAAATAATTAACCCCAAAAAACTATTCAATGAAGTTTCAAGAAGCTGTAAAGGAGTCCTTGATGTCTTGGACAATCCCCTTCATACAAAGTCATTTCCAGTTATGTGTTCCTTCTAGATGCAACAATGGCGAAAAGAAAGATATGTATACCACAAGAAACAACGCTCCTCTCAAACCGTTTTGAACTTTTGCACTGTCTTCAAAAATGAAAACTTTAATTCTTGAATTTTTAATCAAGTATTTTAAAAGCATGACTAATTTGGAACACCTCTTTTAATCTACGGTTTTACTTATGTTTCAAATTCAGTTATTATTACTAACTAACAAAAGATTACAAATGAGATAAAAGACTTAAGTTTAATTATTGAGTTAGTATAAGGTATATAATCATGGAAGTGATCAAGTAGTATACATTTAATGTGACTAAGCTAGTACAGTTAAATACAGGGAAGATCATAAGATGGGGGGGAAATTGGCTATGCCCATCCAGGGAAAGCATGTTATTAACTCGTTGTAGATTTCATGTCTGTAATGTATTGTTTATGTATTGACTATGTGTTGTTGTTTTGTATTGCATGTATAATTATGAAATTTGAAAATAAAAACATAAAAGACTCACTTTGTTGGATCAGATCAAAGATCTTTCTCTTACACTTGCCAGGCAGTTATACCTGGGAATAAGCAGGGAAGGAGGAAAGTATTAATCCTACTTGCCTCCCTGAAACCTGGCTTTTTGGTGAAATGGCTTTTGGTGAAACACAGCAGTACTAAATCCTATTAGTGGTATTTACAGGATCGAATGCTACATGACATACAGGAAAGTTTTTCCTAGTCAAAAGCAACTGCACCTCTGAATGCACACATGTTGTTTCACTGATGCATTAGCTCAGTGCATTATTATTGCAAAAAAAGCTTCTGAGGGCCAAATCCCACTTCATACATCTGACTCTCTGGCCTATGGAAGCTTATGCCACAAGGCACTGGACAGTAATTAAGGTGTTATAAAATTATAATTAGTCGCAGTCACAAGTGCAGTAATTTTCTTTTGAAGGAAAGGAAAAGCCTAATTTCCTTACCAACAGCTCAACTTATATAGCACGTAGAACTAAATGTAGTCTTTCAAATGTAATATGGTTAATTATCAAAGTCACCACATAAACTCCTTGGCCTCAACTGCTCACAGTTTCAAGCATTACAGCAGATCCCAGAAGTTTAAAGTACATCTTCAAACACAAAGAAAGGCTACCTCTTTTTCTTTGGGAATATTTTCTCAAACTGAAAGGCTTGTCAAGATGTTTCAGTAGCAACCCTTTACTGAAGTACAATCCCCACTGCCATTTCAGTTTTAAATCCTGGAATGCTCTGTAGATAGAAAAGCATTATGAAACCTCTAAGAAGTTACCAGGGAGCATACCCAAGGCCTAAGATTAAGGCCTGTCATACTAACACATTTACCCTTAGCACAGGATAACAAGAATTAACAAATCAAGCATTGCTTTTCAAGAAGAGATTGTTTGAACAGTGTAGGAACAAGGTACATCTTTGATGACGATTTAACAGCAGAGTTCTATTTTTAGAATATATTTTATTTTCCCAGTTTACAGAATACAAATTATTATTTTGTAAATTATCATCATCTTGTTACCTCTGTAACCTAAGCACTTAGAAATAGTTTACTACCAACATACCCGTTATTTAGGAACAAATATCAAACTATTTTATTGAAGAACTCTACTTTATTATTCAGTTCACTTTTCTAACAGTTCATAAAAATGCAATATACAAAAAAGGTTTAAAAGACACACACGAACTTGCTGGATACATTCTCCCACAAACAAACCCAAGCAGCAATACGAATTCATTCAGAGTACTGCATTAGAACCAGGGTTAAGAGAATTATTATTTGTATCCTATGGTATTGTTATGAAGCAAATAGATTTTCTTCATAAGAATAGTTGGATAACTTCTAAAAATTTACCATACAGACTGGTTTACTCGTCTTCAGAAAAACGGATGTGCTTGCTTATCTCCTGTGTCTTGGCCAGCCTCATTTTTTCAGCTTTTGCAATTAGCTACAGAAGACACACACAAAAAAAAAAGGATGTGAAAAAGAATCCCTAAGTACAGTATATTGTCATTTTAATTTACAAAGTATCTCAGAAGAGGACAATTTAACAAATCACACCAACATTTACAACTAAATCCTTAAAAAAAAAAGGCAGAGAATCCTGCTGATATGGGGAAGATCCAGCTAAATTAACATTAATCACCACCTATTTCAATAGGATTTAAATGGCTGAAAGTGAATAATAGGCCTTAAGTGCTCAACAGTGACAGGACCTTTGACAGGACCTTTCCCAATCAGAAATCTAAAACTTAATTAACAAGGAATTTATTTAATCCATGAATGATCAACTATTCATTCCTTCTCAAGGTATTTGCTTTAAAAAAAAACTGGTGGAAGACATTCAAGTTTAGCATTTTCAAAGCCTTTGAACACAAAGCTTTACAGTGCAGAGTGCTTTTTAAAAATACCGGATTGCAGCCAAGTGATGAAGGACAAGATGAGACGAAAGAAAAATACATTAAGAATCCACTTTTTTAGAAACACAAAGTGACTTGACATTCAGATGGGAAGCGTAATGTAATGCAATTCTATTGATATTTCCTGTAACTGAGACAAAGGGGCTTTGCTATTGGTTGATGCACATTTGAATTTTCACTTAGCCTGCAGTTGATCTAAAACATCAACACAGTTACATCATCTGGGACTCCACTGCCAGCTGAGAAGGGGAACATGATTGCATTAAAATTTAATACAAAAAATGTAGAATGAGAAAAACTTTGCATTAAATTTCCACTAAGCCAATGTGGTTGTTATGTTTAGGCTCATCTGACTTCATATCTTTTCTACTGCCTTTGCCCACCCTACCCTAAACAAGCACTCAGCTTGTATTTCTCTAGGATCATAGACTGTTTTTCCACATATGATATTGTGGGTAAATGAAATAAAAAACAAGCTGAAAGGGTGACTGACAACCCTCATCTACAACAAGAGAGAAGAATGTTTTCTTTGCAATTTGAGAATCACACATTTGAGGAAAGGTTATCACATATTTGATTTGATCCATGCCTATGTGTCCAGAAGTCTTTCATATTCAAAATTCATACCGGGATGCACTTCCAGGCAAAGGATTATATCGGATGTACTATCATATCTATGCACATTCAGCTTATTAACTGGAACAGCAGAAGGCCTTGCCAGTCTTTGAAATCAGTACAAATTAATAAATCCATCTATTCTCCCTTCTGAAAATTTGATCAATGCAATGGACAACAATGATCCATCTGCAATTTCTCTCTTCATTAAGGATAAGATGACCAGGGACTTCTGTATATTATCCATCTTTCCTATTACTTTACTGTGGGGAAAAAATTAACTAGATACTTGTCCTGGCTAGGTTTAGAACAGGAAATATAACATACAGAGCACTATTCATAACCTCCTGCTCTAGCTGTATCATCCTATACACACTTACATGTAAAACCCATTGAATACAATGGGAATTAAAACCAGAATAGGATTACACTGTAAATCTAGCCAGGACAAATCTTGTTTAATTATTTTTTTTAGTTATCAAATATATAGCTTAAGTTAAAAACACAAATATGAGGACAATGTGAGAATTACATTATCAACAGACATCTCTTTACCCACCCACCTCTGTCCATTAAAAAATACAACCAAAAAATACAGTTTGGGGGAGTAGTCGTCTCCATGATTACAGAAATAATTGGCTATATCATCTCCATTAACATATATGGAAATTCTGCTTTTAAGAGAGACAATTAAAGAGGGACATGGAATTAGAAACTGATGCAAAGTGAAAGTCATTTGAACTTTGAACTAAAGAATACTGTTCATTTCATACTATCCAAGATATTAAAACTGACTAATTTGGTCAGATTATGAGATGGTAGATTAAATATAAATCGTATGAGAAGTACTTGCATCAGGTTTTGAGAAAGGTATTTCATGCAACAGACCAAAATGGATCAATTATGAGTGAGTCACTGGCAATTTAAATTCTACATGCCACTTAGAAGTAACTTTTTATTTTAAAAAATCTGGGAAAATAGAAATTACTTTACATAACCTTAACTGTTCAGAAGTTGCCATCACAATATTATCGCGAGCCTGTGACTCAGTTTTATTCCTGTAGTTCCCAATTCTACCCCAAGAAAAAGGTCACAATCTTATTCCAAAGCAAAGGTATGAGTTGTACTGCTATTTTGCACTGCATCTGGAAAAAGGAACTCTCTCATTTTCTAACACACATGGTGGAAATTTTACTACTCCTGCACTTGCACAGGAGGCTGAAGTTGGTTTCCAGTACCTTATTCACATTTCCTAGTTCCTTATTCACAAATCCAACAAATACTGAGGACAGTTTAAAAGCTCTGAATGCCAAAATAAAATCTGGACCACCACATATCATATACCCCACCATTCAGGGGACTCTGCCTTCCAAGTGGACTTATGCTGCTTCCCAATCCAAAGCCCAGTTCTTGTGCTAATAGCTCCAAAGTAGGGTGCCCCTAGGACAAATGCACTGGGGCGACGCTGCACCCCAAAGCCATTGTACATTAAGCGTTGTGTGTTGTTAGAGCCCTTGCCTTGCGCAAGAGGAACTGCGCTAAGTACAATTTTCCTTTCCACTCATTTACCTGCTTCATTTATACCAGTGGTTCCCAACCTTTTTTTGACCAGGGACCACTAGGACTTTTTTGTTCGGTGCAGGGACCCCAAGGTTCAAAATAAAAACTCCGAGAATTTGAAAATAAACTTTAATCATAACTGTTAGTTAAACATTAAACTTAGAATAATATTTGAATATATATTTTATGATAGAGAACTTTTAATTGAAAATATTAATTTATTATGCATTTATAACTTTGTTTCGCAGACCTTAATTTAGTTCTCGTGGACCCCTGGGGGTCCATGGACCCCCGGTTGGGAACCAGTGATTTATACCCTGCCTTTCTCCCCGATGATGGGGACCCAAAGAAGCTTAAATTATTCTCCTCCATTTTATCCTCACAATCACCCTGTGAGGTAGGCTAGGCTGAGAGTATGTGACTGGCCCAAGGTCATCCAGTAAGCTTCAGTGGCATAGTGGGGATTCACACCTGGGTCTCCCAGATCCTAGTCTGACAAGGATCTCTACCCCACACTGGCTGGATTTAAATACATTGCTGGATTTAATCCAAACACATAGACTTCATTTTCGTGGGGGCGGGGGGGGGCACTCAGCATTGGTGTCCTCAGAAACCTCACCAAACTTTGCATTCAAGAACACCATTTACATGACTTTGTACCAGCCATTAACACTGAAGTGGTTTATGCAAATATTACCTGAGTGAATTAACACCATAAGGAAAGCCCCAAGGAAGTTCCGATCACTGTTAAGGCTTCAGTTGCATGTATTCAAATAGGTAAAGAAAATGAAACAATAGGATGCAACTTTAAGATTTATGACCCAAGGAAAATCATTTTGGAATGCACTGACTTCATCTCTCAAGATCAAATATTATGAACAGAAATTCAAATCACGTTAAGGTAGAATTTACTGTGTTAAAATGCACAGTGACCTCAAAAATTCATGAGGAAAGTCACCAACAGAAGGTTCTCTTTTAAAAGACTTGCTTCCAGGCCCTGGTCACGTCTCTGTTATATTTACAAAGCCTCCTTCACTCATCTATAATGCTTCCATCTTGCTAGTCATGGCAACATCTACATAAAGCTTCTTCAACCTGACATCGGGATTCATTGAGCTATTGGCTACTCAGTGATGAAGCCAATAAAACACTCTAAAAATAGCACTTGAAACAGAGGATCTGACTACTTTGAGGATGTGGTGAAAAAATCACCACAAGCAGGTCATGATGCCTTGATTTGATAGAAGATTGTTCTGCAGCATGGAGGTCATGGAAGTATAGAAGAACAAGTATTTTCAAAGGAAACAAAAAAACATGTGAAGCTTCATTATATTAGACCAATGATTTATCTAGTCCATAGGCCCCATAGTAGGTTGGAAGGCAGATAATACAGCAGCTTACTGAAACTACACATGGAACTGAAGCTACACATGGAACACCACTTTGAATTCCCGTACAGAAAAAGGCGGGAGAAGATAAATGCAATAATCAAAGAAAGCCTAGTAACAGTCTACTTCAACTGACAGTGGGCTTTTTCAGCACTTGCTACAAGAGATCTTTTTAACTGGAGACTGAACCTCGGAACCAATAAATGAAAATGTGCATCGTCTACTGCTAAGCTACAGCCCTCCTGAGGAAAACATAAATCAAAGGAGCTTACCTTTTGTGTGCCCCGTTTCTTTTCTCGTGGTTGATTGAGCTTCGCTTGTCGATCCACCAAAATCTTCTGCCAATATCTCTGTTCATGATCACCTTAGTACAAGCATGATAGTATGCATACAGTTATTATTCTGAAGATATCAAGACGTGCCATTTCCTGTCTGCTTTCCAGTCGGTTATAGTGCCAATTTGTCTTGTGTGGGATACCTTTCAGCTTGTGCAGTTTGCGGATGTGGACAGGATTCTTGTAAGTTTGAGACCTACCACCTGTTTGTATGTCCGTTGCCCCTCCTGGCTGCTTAAATCTGCCAGGTGGGCCTGGTGGACTGAGTTCAGGAGACAGTAAATGCCTCCCTGAGAGATTTGGGGGGGGGTCTCACCTGCTTTAAAGCAAGCAGTGGTATGTCCTCTCCTAAAGAAACCTACACTGATCACAGTATCCTTCTGGATCACCTTTCAGGACTGGGAGGCACTGTTCTACAAGCTGAGACTTAATCCTGACAAAATGGAGGTGCTACTGGTGTGTGTGTATGGGGGAAATCAGACCTGGGAAATGGGTTATCCCATGTTCTGGTTAGGGTTGTAGGTTCAGAGCGTGAGAGTGCTCCTGGACCCAGGCTTCCTGTTGGATAAACAGGTGGCAGTGGTGGCCAGGAGTGCCTTTCACCAGCTTTGGCTGGTGAGGAAGCTGCATTTGACTGAATTATTATTAATTGTATTAATGTTTTAATTGTATTAATGTTTTAATTTTTAAAATGTTTTCCGCCTTGTGGACCCAGATTGGGTAGGAAAGGATAAAAACATAATAAATAAATGGTAAGATCAGAAGGCATCTTCATTCATAGAAACACAGATTTTAGATTACTTGTATGTGAAATGAAAAGGACAGTAAGAGGAACATTGTAAACCCAAGACCTACCTGAACTTCATAGTTTGAATCAAGCAAAGATACAGGACTGGTATGTTTGCTTGTTCAAACTGTATCTCACTATGCTGTTTAAAACACACTGGCCTCAATCCAGCAGTTCTGTGCATAGCTGTGGACAGCTGCACACTGTCCCCTGGACTGAAAAGCCCCCATCTGCGAGCTGGAACTGCATACTGGGCAAGGGGGAAGAAGAAACGCCTCCCGCTGCCTCCGTTCTCTGAACAGATGATAGCTAACTCTTCCTGTAATCTGATGTGCAGCCCCAACTCAAAGACTAGGTTTTTCAACCAAGGGTATGTGCATGAGTTATATTTCCAGGTTTCTGTAAAATATCCCTTACAAGCCCTGTTTTCAATGAGCTTGAGGCACTGTGCATGCGTTTTTGCTTGCCAATGCATACAGTTCTCCCCTCCTCGTTTCATCCTCACAATAACCTAGTGAGGTAGCTTACAAAGAGTGACCGGCTCACATTCACCCAGATGGATTTGTGGCAGAATGGGGATTGGATCTCTGGTCCTAGCCCAATGCTTGAATCACACCACATTGGCTTATGTCTAGGGTTGCCAACCCTCTGGGTGGTGACTGGAAATCTCCTGCTATTACAAATTATCTCCAGTTGACAAAGATCAGATCACCTGGAGAAAATGGCTGCTTTGGAAAGTGGACTCTATGGCATTATACCCCACTGAAACCCCTCCCCACCCCAAAACCTGCCTTCCTCAGGCTCCACCCCGAAAATCTCCAGGTATTTCCCAACCTGGAGATGGCAACCTTACTTAAGTCCCTAGTTAGTTTAGAAAAATTTCTTGAAGATTTTTCAAGCCATGGAATGTCACAAATTTGGGTATGCGTTGAACTGTCAAGATGATGGATGCAGCATGTGCAAACTAACTGATTTTGTGGACACTTCAACAAGGAAACTTACCTGATAGGATCTCAAGTTGCCAGTTGTTTTTAGCCTGAAGTTCTTTATTTGACTTTACTACAGTCTGTGCATCTTCAGGAGTTTTAAGACGCACATGGCATTCATTATCTCCTTCCAACAGGTCAACGTAAGCAACATCGGCCAATGTTGCTAATGTGTCCTGTGACAAAGACACCATAGTAACCATTAACAGTGAGTTTATCTACAGTGTTAAATTGGGAGAACATTTTTATGCCAAAAACTGCTTCTGTATCACACAACAGTGGTATCTGATGAAGGAAGCTCTGACTCTTCAAACCCTATAATCCAAAAAATCTTGTAGGCCTCTGAGGTGCTGTAGCTCAGTGGTAGAGCCTTTATTTGGCATGCAGAAGGTCCCAGGTTCAATTCCCGGCATCTCCAGCTAAAGGGACTAGGCAAGTAGATTATGTGAAATACCTCTGCTTGAGACCTTGGAGAGCCGTTGCCAGTCTGAGTAGACAATACTGACTTTGATGGACCTTGATAATCTGATTCAGTATAAGGCAGCTTCATGTGTTCATGTGCTATTCAACTTGAATCTAACTCTTCTACTGCAGACTACCCTCCTGAAACTGTATCCATGCACTGACTCACTCTGCAGGGAAGGAGAGCAGGCACAAGTGTACTGGCCCTGCCCCCAACCTCCACACGATTGCTGAGTCACCCATACTGTCCAAACATGTGAAAGTGCCCACATGCACACCCTTTGTTCATGATCTGCAACATTTGGAAACCGGCAGTGCTGATCATAGAGAAGGGGCACCCGTGCAGGTGCTTCCTCTACACGTTCTCACCATAGACGATTTAGCAATCACAGCAACCACATGGCAGCAGGGCCAAGCGCACTCATGCCCACTCTACCTCCCCATGCAGCGAGTCAACACGTGGACTGGTAATGCGTTCTGATCACAGATGGTTCCAGTGCAAATTCTGTGAGGAGCTCTATTCCCTTCACTGAAGCTGACAATCCAACCAGGATGCAAAAGAGTTGTGGATATGAATTACAGCAGATGTGGGCAGGGAGCTGCCCTCAGTCACCCAAATGGGCATCTGAGTAGGTTCTTATGTAATAATGTTTTTGTCTAATTTAATGTTAAACATTTATCACTCATTGTTCTGTATACCAAATAACACTAAAGTCACCATAATAAACATTCCTGTTCCTCTCTCTTACAGTGTCACAAGAGAAGGGTAAAATCATTCTCCACCAGAGTGAGGAAGCAAGGTTGGTAGAGAGAATTATAATAATATAACTGTGTGCCCTCGAGTCACAACCCACTCATGGAGACCCCAGGGGGAGTTGTGCCAATACAATGTGAATTCTCTATAACAGCCCTTTTCTATGGCCAAACACTTGACAACTGTTTTGTTTGTTTGCTTGTTTCCTCACCTTTATTCTTCAATGAAATTATCCATTAGCAGGAAATATTCAAGGAATGTTTGCACCTAGCCAGCAACAAGAATGAACTTTTTAAATTGGCATTCAGACACAAAAGATTTCCAAGGAAAGGGTAACAATTTCCCTGAGGTTACAAAGGCATTACCTTGATGTGCTTCCTGCCAGGCAGAGGCTCAGGACTAATGATCTTCACGATTACTCCACCCTCAAACTGGGGCCCCATTGTGTGAGCTTTCTCAGCAGGGGCTGAACCAGCACAGGTAGCTGCTTGATTCAAAACAGAGGAAATCATTAATGACTCGATAAACTACTGCCTCACTTAGTATTTCTTAGATTAGATTGTTTTTAACAATACTAATGGTTATCAAACATGTTTACCCTAACCCTGACTAGAATATATAGATTAGTAGTGGTGGCAGAAACAGACTCCCCCCAACACCCCCGCAACATGACAAGTGAGGAACCTACAGGGGTGACGTTGGAATGCTTCTGAACACAACTGGACTTTTAAAAAAGTAATTGTTGCACTTATTGCACAACACTTTAGTAATAATTATATACAATACCAAGAAGAGACTTAGCTCCTGGTGGTAGTATATACCCAAACACAGCAGTCAGGAGCCACAATTGCTGATACTACAGAGGACATTTTTATGAACAAAAGTACTTGTATCCTATAAAGGGATGGGAGTACTATTATGCGCACAACAAATTATTACTGTGCTGTACTATTTTCAGTATTAACTCTTGTAACTAGATCATATAGATTTCTTTAGCTGAATTGATCAGTTAATAGGTATAAGAACGAATATTATGGCAGAAGGGTCATGTATGTATTCAGTGTTCTTGAATATCATATTCTTATTATTAAATTTTTATATTTTAGGAATGCCCCATATATAAAATACACAATTGTGTGTAGGGCTTTATCACAGCAAAATAATTTTGCTTTATGCAAAATCTTCAGGAGAAAAGATTCCCAATTTTGAAATTTTATTTGAGTCCCTAGTTCTCCCTGTGTCTACCTACATGTTGGCCTTTAGAGACACCAAACACAAGATATGAAGAACCTCACAATAATCTTTACATTTTCCATTGCTTGTTCCAGTCTGGATTGGTTTACAGTCATCGGCTTCCATTTCCTCAACAGTCATGTTTTTTATTTGGGCCATTGCTTTTTTCAAAGATGACATGCTGGCTTTCTGTAAAGACAAGTACTCTTGCTTCAGTTGCATCCATTCACTCCTGTAGAGAATAGGGATTAGGCCCATCAACATATGCAAGACACTATCAACACACTACAAACATATCCCATTAAAATAATCCAAGAGACGTTAATCTGTAAAAAGCACACAAGTAGTAGAACAGCATTACATCTCTTCTGTGTTTGCATCCAACCAAAGTTACCTTAGTTTTAGCCATAGTTAGTATGGGAAGCCCCTGACCTGGATAGCCCGATATCGTCAGATCTTGGAAACTAAGTGGGGTCAGCACTGGTTGGTATTTGGATGGGAGACATTAAGGGATATCAGGGTCGCTACACAGAGACAGGGAATGGCAAACCACCTCTGAACGTCTCTTGCCTTGAAAAAGCTACCGGGTTGCTGTAAGTCAGCTGTGGCAAAATAAAAAGTATGGGACAGATATTGCCATGCTGTCCTTGGATAAATTGAGATTAAAAATAAGAAATCTCTTTCATTAAATCAAGCTCTTCTGCTGTGATAGGCAAAAAGTGTCCCCTGTGCAAACACTGACCCACGGGATGATGTCACATCACTACGTTTACTAGGCAGACTATGTGTGGGTGGTTTTCCATTGCCTTCCCCAGTCATCTACAAGTATATATATTTTAAGTTTCCATAGAACTCTTCATCACTCTTCATCCATTCATTCAGAGCTCTTGTATCAGAAATGCTGGTGTGAGAAATAAACTAATTTGTAGAAACTATTATATAGCTCGTAAGATTGGAAAGAAACACCCAAAAAGCAAATTGCAATTAGTTAGGTCAGAATATTACTGTGTTCTAGAACATGTATGAATAAAGGAAAGTAGAATTGCTTGTTAACATTCAAGCACTGTTACTATAAACTAGAGGACTTGCTGATTGCCAGAATTCTTGCAATTCCAAGAACATTGGACTAGATTGAGCTTGACCTGATCCAGCAAGGCACAATGTGCCATTCACTAAGAGTGCATATTCAGGATCTAAAATCAAGTACAAACTAAACTGTGTTGAGATCTTGAACATACTCTTGCAAATTTCAGGGGCTACACACACAAGTTCTCATTTAAAAAAATGCAGATCACGTAGACAGTAAGCACTACATTGGTGAAAAGAAAGAAAGAAATGTCTGTAGAACTAAACTCCCCAAAATCTAGAGACAAGAACATTCCTCACTGTTCAAATGAACTAGAGGAGAAAACACAGCACCAAGGAGAAAGCACAGCAAATTATCTATTTACATTAATCTAACATGGAGTTGGTTCTGCAAACAGCTACAGTGTTGCCTGACAGAAAAACAATGGAGATAGTGCAATTGGAAAAATGAGTCATTGTTCACCTTATCTGGCTATCAAATACCCTGATACAGGATTTTTATTTTTTTTAAGAGAGAGAGACCACCTCTTGGGTAGTCCTTTTAACTGCTGATATCAACAACTGCATTCTTCAAGAAGATTCAGTTCCACCGGGGAATCTGCATTTCAGAGTAAAGACCTTTGAATAACAAAAGGGCGGTCTAATGACTGAGATAAAAAAGCCAATGTTACTCTTTGGTAAGGTATGATATAAATAGAAGCCTGAAAGAGCAGTTAGTTAAAGGAAACTGAAATGAAGAACTCTATGGAGAATGAGAAAGGCAAGTAGGCAAAATGGAAATGTTTTTTCTGAGCTATTTTTGTGTTTCTGTTAAAGTTTCTTGTGCTAGATTTGGTGCACTGGATATTAGAATGCTAAATACACCAGCATCAATGAAAAATGCCGTTTTATGTGGATCTCTTCTCCTTTAACATGGAGGTGCTTTCTGTGGGTACCAAAAAGGTAAGTGCTTCCATGTTTCAGTAGAGGTGACTCCTGAGCTCAGCCCTAATCTCCACATAAAAGTATTAGTGCTTTGTTTGGCACTTAGTAGTCTGTACTACTCAGTTTACATCTTAGAAATAACCACTGTAAAAATAATGTTTACTTTGTTGAGACACTTGTTATATTCTGAGCGGTGTGCAAACCAGATGTTCACAAACCCCAGAACTGGACAGGCAAAGCAAGTCCTCTACATCCTGTTTTAATTAGAGAGATTTTTATGCTCTTCTGTAGAAAGGCATGTTTCTTCACACTGATTACAGCTGTCAAAAGTGCAGTGTGAAATCACTTCAAAGTGATTTTTTTTCAGTGGTGAAAATCTATTTTTCTGAGTGAAATGCATTCATATTTGATAATATCTCAAACTCACACATATTTATTTGGAAGTACTTATTTTAATGGAACTAATTTCCAAGTGCAAAGGCTAACTAAGCAGTTAACCAACTATACAACTTTTTAAACAAGCTTTTCTATATTTGTGTAATAAGGAGTTGCTCATTCAAACTGTCAGAACATTAGGCAATAATTCTACACTAACAAAAATGTTTATGGAAAATGCTATAAAGAGTTATTAAAAATGCAGTATCTTACACCAAATTTTGTCTTTCACAGCAAGTCAGAATTTCTCATCTCATGATAAAGGACCACCCACTACTTTAACGTGGAAGCACTTGTTTAGTTGTTTTTACAAAGTGCTTTCATGTTTTAGTGGCGGCACATCCTATTTAAATCCCCTCAACATTAAAAGATCAACCGAAGGAAGCTTCAGAAAACTCTCCAACTTTAATTGTTGCATGCAGAATTGGTCAAACTCGATCTAATGTTCAACAGTCTGCTACTAAGAGTTTTTGTTATGCATGGGCACTGAAGTGAAATCAGATTTTAAGATTAATTGGTTGGCTGAAATACAACTGTTGCATAGGCTTAATAGAGTAGACCAATTTTTTCAATTCACAAGAAAAGAAGGACTGCATTGGATATGCACTTTTGCTATTATCCATTACTGTTGCTAATATGCAACTCTGTGGCATAATATCTGGAATTGCACTTTAGCAATGGTGATGGATTATAAGCTATACCGACAAACATTTGGACAAACATTTGACATACAACAAATATCATTTTCCCCTCCTCTCTTTTCAGTATTAATGCATATGACATATATGGGATTTTTACTCCCATGAGTTTTGTATGAATTGATAAAAGTGTAATAATCAAGTGTTTCATTTTTAAGAAGATTGATTATTTTCCTCTTTGTTCATTTTGGCAGTTACTATTTATAGAAATTATAATGTACACAGTATGTACAAAATCTACCATTAAATAAATCATAAAGCTTGCAAAAATATGTAATAAATGGTCCATGATATAGTCAAAGCTTAGCATTTTGACATCCCAATGATTTTAATGGGAAAATGTTAAGCTTAAAAGTAGATGCAAACAAAACTGGTACTCAGAATCTACAAAACATTTAATAGGGAACATGGATGGTAATGGATAAAGATGAGAACAGTGTAAACCACTGGGATACAACACAAAAGGGTCAACTCTCCATAAACATTTAATGATAGTTTCACATACACATACACATGCTTTAAAATGCATGCACAGCTGAGCATGACTGGACAGGTTGTCAGTTAACCTTTGGTTTGCATTGACCTGATTCCTCACATTCACCCCTCATTTCCCTTGCCTTTCCCCCACAGCTAAAAAATTAGATTAAGAGCTATATACATTGATTGAGCACTATAAGTAACAACTATCACCATTCTATTGTTTGCAGATGTATTCTAGTTGCATAATAAAGAACAGATCTGATATTTTGTGCAGTGTGGTGCTTACAATTTCTTTATTAATCTTCTCCTATCATGTACAAGCCACAGGTGGGGGGAGGGGTTGGGAATAATGCTCCTTAAGGCTATAAATCCTAGACTATCAAATTGGTCTTCATTCAGCCTTCATCCTGCCATAAAAAGGATGATGCAAAAGTAAATATGCTACTGTAACACATCAGTAGGCTTATTTAAGTTTAAAAATTTGGGAGTTAATATTTCCATCTCCCCTTAGCACAATGCAATCAGCTAAGAAACAATGGTTTTCATAAGGATCAGAATTAGACTGCTTTTGATTGTTGTCAGTGTGATTAGTGTGTCAGACTAGGATCTAGGAGACCTAGTTTCATATCGCTACTCTGCCACAGAAGCTCACTGGTTGACCTTGGGCCAGTCACTATCTCTCACCCTAACCTACCCCACAATGTTGTTGTAGCAAGGATAAAATGGACAAAAGAATGATATTGTTTTAAGTGAACAACCCCCTAAAAATACATAAGGACAATCAATAGAAGTGCTTTCAATTTGTTGCAGGCAAATGGGTTGTTAAAATGCAGCCTGCAGTAGCAATCCTGTTGAAGTCAAGGAGGCAGGACTGACACATACCCTACTCCTGACATGTCAAGGAATCTTTTCTTCCACGCTCCAGAATGGGAACTCCACTGCCTGCAGTTACAACAGCAAGAGGCTCCTGAACTGAAAGACAAGTCAGAAGCTTCCTGCTCACCTAATCCTAAACTGAAGCAGTCAAGCACTAGTACAATTACTCCATAAACTGACTGCTCTGAGAACATCTAGCCCTGAATCCAAGTGGATACAATGTAGGAAACAGCCCATGGTGCTCAGGGTGGGAATGGCATACTTAAGAATCATAGAATTGGAAGGTACCATCAGGGTTATCAAGTTCAATCCCAACTTCATATCCTCCAGGACCCATTTCTTCCCAGGAAACAGCTCGGTTAAAAATAATAGCAGGGTTAGTATTTATGAAGGGGGGGGGGCTTTTTTAAAAATGAAAAACATCTTGGGATTTCCTGAAGTGGTGGTCCTGGTTTGCCACCCTAATGATAAGGCCTCAGGATCATAGCCTGTAACACATACCCCTCAACATCCAGCCTGTTGAAAGAATTCTGGAGAATGCAAAAACTTGCATTCTACTGACATTATTTTGTGTCATCACGGTTGATATTAATCAATAGTATTTTAAAGACCACGTCTTTGTTGGTTTTTTTGATTCAAGACTGCTATCAGAGTGATGTATTTTCATCATGATAACAAAAAGATCACCTGCCAGAAGTCTGCAAATACTCCCCCCCCCCCCCCATAGACAACGGACTCAAATCTGGGAAGTGGCAGAGATTTGTTGATCTCAAAATAGCAGCTACCTGGTCAAGCAAACAGATACTCAGCCATGGACAATTATAGATTTACACAGTGTAATGTTTTACTGTCATATACAGAGAACTCAGGGTGAGTGTCAAATGCGTTAACCTCAACATACTTTGAAAGCACTCTCAGTGGAATGACCTCTTCTCCCATCTTGTGTCTCTCTTTGTGTTTTTTCTTATGCTTCCTTTTGGATTTTGAAAGAGATGTGTCTTTCTTACTTCCACTCTCCCTTTCTTCTTCCGTGGAAAGTTCTAAATTAAAAAGCAAAATGAAACTGAAAACATAACTGAAGACATAAAACGGTCCTTAGTTTTAGTATTTTGAAGTAGTGTAGAGTGCTTAAATATAAATTGGAAACTGGGGAACATACATTCAACAATCATATGCACTGCTGGTTTATTTTAGACTTGAAAATACAGATTTACTGAAGGAATGGAAGCTACACAGCCCCCCACCCCCACACACTGCAAAGTTAATCCAGTCTATGCCCATTGATTTCACTGGACATGGTAGAATGAGTCTGCATAGGATTGTACTGTGAAGTCACCATGGGATCTTTTTTGCTTTGAATATTTCCATTTACAACGGAACTGGAAGTCTACCATCCTTTATTTGCATATTGTCTGTGCTCTTAAAACATCTTTCAAAGAGGAAAAAAATCTGATAAAAAATTAGTTCCTTGGTTTGAATCCAACACCTCCAGCTAACTCAACACCTTTATGCCACTATTCTCCCCCTTTCCTTTAAACATTGTCTTCAATATTTCAGTAATAACATCATGCTCTCTTGTTGCATATAAGAAATTCGGTTGAATAGGAAAAGGAATAACCCAATCTTACCCTTGGAATCCTCTGGGGCTTCTGTAGATCCCTCGCGTGCAGAATGTACATTATCTTTCTGAGTAGTTTTCTTTACCTTTACAGAGGACACCTCTACATCCCCAGAGTGGCTGCGCTTCCTCTTCCCTGGTCTGCTTTCTCCAGACCCTGAGTTTTCTATTCTCTTTTTCTCTCTTTTTGAAGAATGCCACTGAGCCTCTGATGCTTCCATTTCAGGGCTTTCTGATGTTCTGTGTCTCTTTGATCTGCTTGAGTGTTCTGAAGTAGTGTCCATGTTTGAGTCTTTTGTGTCCAAAGTTGCTTGCTGGCTGTTTTCCTTCTTTGATTTGGATTTCTTCTTTTTTTTCTTTTTCTTTTCTTCTGCATAAATTGAAGAATGTGTCTCATTTACGCTTATAAACCAAAACTCAATTAACTGATCTGGGTTAACTCCAGAACATAGTGCATACTTAAATTAGTAATTATCAGTGTAATGCTGATATTTACTCTGCATAGTATCGTACGTTTCTTGTTAAATTAACAGGTCCTCCCCCCAAAAAAAGTAAAGACAATAAGCTGTGGCTCAGGAAAAACTGAAATTTGTAATCCTAAAGCATGAACCTGCAGTACTATCAAGACCTAAGATGCACGTGAAATAGGTTTTGGTCCTTGGAAACATGTCACAATAAATGTATTTTAAGGTGTCAAGGTTCTGATGCTTATGCTGCAACAGACTACATGTCTATTATCCCTCTGGGATTTTTCAATGTAGCCCTAGTTGCTCTAAAGATTTCCCTGGCCATGATCTACAAATATTTTAAGTTAGTATCAGTTTAAACTCTTTTGGCTTCAATGGGAAAGTTTAAAAGCAAGTGCTGATGATTTTAGTGGTTTGCACATCACTTTGCATCATCTGACTACAGAGGAGCAGAAAGAAAGGTTTAAAAGGGCAAATAAAGAAGGCTAATTCTTCTCTCATCCCAAGCTCTTCTGAAGTCCCACACAGGCACTTAATTTACAATGTCAATGATGTCAGGTATTTAAAAGGTATAGGCAATTTTTACAGGTAATTCCACAAATCTGGGACATAGAACAAATGACTACTTCTAATACTAATTAAACAGAATTAATGGAACAATCTGAAGATGGAATGGAGAAAGATAAACTTCCAGCTTACTTACCAACAACACTAGAATCACTCGTAGTCACTGCAGGAACAGGCTTGTTTTTAATTGTTTTGGGGAATATCCCAGGTTTTCTTGGTGCATCTTCAGGTGGGTTATTCAAGAACTTAAATGGAGAAATCCAACAGGTTAAATGACCACTCACTAGTTAACACCACAAAAATTCAATCAACATTAAGGGCAGGATACCTTGAACAAAATTCTCAATTTGACTCATACCTAGAATTTAATAGATGGAGAACACTACCAAGAGTGTTCTTTTTGATGATTAGCAGGACTACAACTGAACATCAAGACGACAAAAGTAATGACTATGGGAGAATTACACAACTTTAAGGTTGACAATGAGGCAATAGAAATTGTTGAAGACTTTCTGTTCCTTGGCTCCATCATCAACTAAAAGGGAGACTGCACAACAATTCTAGAAGTCAGTCACTGGGGCTTACTCATTAGTGTAGATGTGAGGCATCAGGCTGTGAGTTTATTTTGGCAAGGATTATGGCATGAGGTCTGGAGCAAGCAGAAAGAGGACAGGGTATAGTAACAGCACAATAAAACCCTACCCTTATTAACTGCAATTGAATTTTAATTTTTCAATAGACACTGCCTGCATATTTTCAATCCATCACTATTTATTTATTTAATTTTTATCACACCCTTTCCTGACCTAGGTCGGGCTCAGGTTGACTCAAATCCAAAGATCACCACAAAGTATGAAAACTAAAAACTTGTTTAAAATTCCAGCAGACAGTTTTTGTGTTTCCAAGTTCAATGCTCATATTGCGTTGCATAACTTAAACCATATTACAGTCACACTGGATTACAAATAATTTGAAACAGAACTGCAAAGAGATCCGGTGTGGTGCAGCAGAAAACAGTGTCAAATCAAGTATCCTGAAAGACCAGGGTTTGAATCCCTCGTCTACCACAGAAGCTCACTGGGTGACCTTGGGCTAGTCACATTCTCTCAGCCTAACCCTACATCACAGGGCTGTTGTTGTGAAAAAAATGAAGGAAAGGAGAACAATGTTCTAAGCCACTTTGGGTTGCCATTGGAGATAACAGCGGCATATAAATAACTGCAAATAAACACAAAGATGTAGCTAAATACTGCACAAAATCCAGTCTTGTGAAATGTTCACAGCTTACCTCAATTGCCTTTTCTGCTTGTTCTTTTGTTTCAAATTCAACAAACGCAAATCCCTTTGGGTCCCCGGTAGTCTTATAACGAGGAATGCTGATATAAACTACATTGCCACATTTCCCAAATACCCGTTCAATCCAACTGTGATTGACATTTTTAGGAAGCAACTCCTAAAGCAAAATAAACAAATAAAACTTTTTAAAAATCCCACCACAAAAAGACACATCCAACCACTTAAAAACAAACAAAGCAAATAGTGGAAACACAAATTACAGGATTATTGAATTCATTTACAAGTCACTATAATGCCTGTATCTCTCAAGGGGTGATTAATACATCCTAGTACACTAGGCCAGGACATAGCCATTATTCATAAATCAACCAACACCTCCTTTTACCATTCGCTGCATTTCTTTTAGTAGAAACTAAACCCAGCTATTTCAGGACTGTACCTTAGTTGGTGTTTGCTCACAGCATTAGATGCATTAGGAAGATTATGGGACTGGGTGCAACAGTAAAGTCGTACTAGGACAACACTGAAATAAAATCTAAGTATATCTGCACACTCAGAAAAAAGATTATCTCTGTTCATGAGCTCTTAGTAGTTTGTTACTAGTGTGACATTCAAAACAGAATTGTAGTACCTTGCACAAAAATCAAATGAGAAATTGTTGTAAACCCCCATGACAGGCACAACAGTATCCTTCATGGCTGCATATCAAAGGCTGCATTTAACATAATCGAGTTGCATAGTTTTATATTTATATAAACTCTGTGTCAAAGGAAAACAGTATACATATTCACTTATGGATAAGAGCTTTAATTTAGTAGTTTATAAAAAATACAGATGCTATTTTGTTTCCATCAGTTTTGAGATAGGCACTAAATAATACATGGATAAGTCATTGATAATATTAAAACACATGATTTATTTTTCAAAGAAACAATGCTGCAGTTGTATTAAGTAAACAGGCTGGCAGTGACTATCAACCTAACGTAACAACTATGGAATATTCCAAGTTTTGTTTGGAATATTAGTCCTTTTCGTTTGGGAAATGCAATCAAGTGACATTGGGCATACAATTAATAGATGTATCCTGTATCAAGTGGGTATTAAATTTGGAAAGAAGTTGCATGGTTTTCAGTGGAACCTGCTTCAAAGCCTACAATGTAACTCACACTTAGTTTTCCAGCAATCTACTTCAAGTATATGAGCTCCCTGATGCAGAACAGCTAGAGTCCAATAGCGCCTTAGAGAC
Source organism: Euleptes europaea (assembly GCF_029931775.1). Taxonomy (NCBI): domain Eukaryota; kingdom Metazoa; phylum Chordata; class Lepidosauria; order Squamata; family Sphaerodactylidae; genus Euleptes; species Euleptes europaea. Next base: position 28,081,534 of record NC_079320.1, on the reverse strand, counting down.
CAACAAGATTTTTGAGGTATGACAAAATGGCACTAATGAAAAAAATTCTGCAGTAATAAGGATTCAGAATTCTTCAGAGATATCTTACCACATATACTGTACGACCATCCACATCTTTAGGTTGCTCTCCCAGTGGTTGCCTTCGTCTGATCCTAGTTCCTTCTAAATCCAACTGTAAGACAAAGTCCAATTACAAAAGCATTTTATACATTATTAAGTATTGTCCAGCCTGCAAGCTGGCATCCTCTTTCCAAGCCCTGTTCTCTGTGGCTTCACTTACACAGGGTGAGGTAGGTGGCGATTAAAGACAGGGATTTTGGAGTGGCGATACCTCCCCCTTGAAACTCACTCAACACCAATCTTACTGCCCTTTAGGGGTACATGGGGAAAAAAATCCTTTTATGAAAGCTTTTGCCTGAGGGGTTCCATCTTTTTAGCTGTATTGATGGTCTGCTTCTACCCTCAGGGATGTTCATGAATTTCGTTTTCGGCTGCTGAATTGTGTTTTATGCTGTTTTTATGCCCCGGGCTTGTTTTTACAGTTTTATTCTATTATTTTTACTTTGGTAGTCATTTCAAAGAAGTCTCCAAGGAGATGGCATATACATTTTCTACATAAAACCATTTGCCTCATTCAAACATAATAAAAAATATACAGGACTTATCCTCACCTCTACAACAGATGAGTTTTTAACTGCTCGTGCTATCAATTTTCTGTCAGTGGTTAATTTTTTCATTTTGTTAAAAGAAACTAGAAGTGATATGTCAACATCTACAAATGAAACAAAAATGGGAATTAAAGGAAAGCCTGACAACTGACAGCATATTCAACAAAAATATTCCTGTACATAGGTTCTTGTAGGTTATCCAGGCTGTGTGACCGTGGTCTTGGTATTTTCTTTTGACGTTTCACCAGCAGCTGTGGCAGGCATCTTCAGAGGAGTAACACTGGAGGACAGTCCTTCAGTGTTACTCCTCTGAAGATGCCTGCCACAGCTGCTGGCGAAACATCAGGAAAGAAAATACCAAGACCACGGTCACACAGCCCAGATAACCTACAAGAACCAATGAACTCTGACCGTGAAAGCTTTCAACAATATTCCTGTACATACTTCCCGGACACGGTTCTTTAAAAAGATGTATTCTATATTTTAGTATCAACAAGGAAAACAATTTGCTTAACATAAAAGCACATATTAAACAGCAATCTCAACAAAATGACAAACACCAGGTAAATATCCCCAAATTCCACACATATATACCCAGTATATGTAGAAATAATCAAAAAATCTCTCCCCTAGCTTATAGTGCAATCCTAAATACGTTTACTTAGAAGTCCTACTGAGTTCAGGAGGACTTAGTCCATAGTTAAGTGTGCATATGAAAGCAAAAACTTACATCCATCTCTAGACTTTTCTATTTGTTCTCGAAGAAATCTGTCCTTATGCAGATTGACATCACCAAACCAGAAGTCCACTTGCTTTGCTATATCAGAAAGCACCTGTTTAACTCTAGACCTTTTCTTTTTGTCACGTTCCTTTTGCAGCTCAGTGGTTTCTTTCTCCACAGCTTTGATTCTTACAGTGTCAGTCTCCATTCCTGTAATTGTCATCTGAAATGTTACATTACATTAATGTTACATTACGATTTTTAGCCACAGGAAAGCATGAAGTGATCCTCTGAACCTTTATAACATTCACATTTTAAAGTATAGTTAATTGGCAAAGTATTCTAGAACCCTGGCATTGGTTTCCTCATACTTCTCTTTACTAATGATGAAGAGGGATAATATATGGCCTCGGGCGAATCTATATACAACTAAGGGATCACATTTCTTACCCAAGAATCCTTAAAAACTTGTTCTAGAAAAGCTTTAGTTTAATTCCTGTAATGGAAAGGCAATACATGCACGCACACGCACATAAACAGCCCAGTAACATAATATGTTGGATCCGACAAGTTTTTCCACTGATACAAAAGTGGTTCCCCCCTTTGACTATCCCCCCCCCCAAAAAAAAGCTATGCTGATGATCATGGACCTGTGTGGACAAAAACTGCACGGAATGGAAGCTTTAGTAAAAAAGGAAATTGAGTGAGACTGAGTAAAAAAATAGGTGGGCCCAACCTAATGAGATGATGCACTGAGTTAGCACCAGCAGCGCAAGTGTCAAACAGTTTGATCCAATTGAAATAGAACTACCTTCCTTTCATAATTTTACAACACATTTTAATGTTTGTTTGTGCCAGTTAAACTTCTAACTCTTTTACATAAGTTTAGTGGCTATGATTCCACTCATGTATTCTATATGAGTCAATTATGCACTCTGCACATGCACGATTAGAGATTTTAGGCTTCCAGCTCTTTTAATTTAACAAAATGTTTAATTTAACAAAATTTACCCACTAAGAACTGTCAACTTGGTGATTATCACATGATTAAGTTTCAGAATTCACTATCACAAGTAAGGTGCTGGTCACTGCCTTCATCTACCTTCAAGATGAGTTACAGGGATTTCTTTCCCTGCGGCTCAATTTCATGATGTCTGTGAGCTTTCATTAGTCTCAAATGCAACTGGTTATTATCTGGGGTTGACTGAAAAGATCATGCTACACCAATCTTGATCAAACTTAATTAGCTGCCAATTTGTTTCTGGGCACAATTCAAAATGCTGGTTTTGATCTTCAGTTTAGCCCATTATACTCAAAGGATTGTCTTCTCCTACATGTACCTAACCAGGCACTAAACGTCATGTGCTATGGCCATTAGAGGTGGCAACATATAGCCCAGACCTGGATAGCTCAGGCTAGCCCGATCTCATCAGATCTCAGAAGATAAGAGGGTCAGCGCTGGTCAGTATTTGGAAGAGAGACCACCAAGGAATACCAGGGTTAGGACACAGTCGCAGTCAATGGCAAACCGCCGCTGAATGTCTCTTACTTTGAAAACCCCATGGGGTCACCGTAAGTCAGCTGTGACTTGACAGCAAAAAAATGGCAGAACTTTCTTGGTAGTAGTATTGAATGCCATTCCTGTGATTCATAGCTGGCACGGTTTCTTAGGGACCTTAGGAAGACAGTAAAAATCTTTTCAATGTAGTTTTTACATTCAGTTAAAGGTGATTTTACTAAATATTGTGAGAATGTAGTTCTGTTTAGGTTCAAGTGTCGCTCTAGTTTAGGACTTTAATCCATCTGTGATGCGTTTTTAGTATTTGGCACTTGGGTAGAAAAGCTGGATGAAAACATTGTGCTTACATAAATAACCCTGTAAGACCACATGTATACTGATAATACTTTATAAGCCACAACAACATGAAACAGCTCTCTGGGATAGAACTAATACTTTTGCCTCTGTTCCTGAACTTTTAGTAACAGCCCACAGTAAGCAGGTAAAGCTTTCCCCATCATGCCAGGAAAGTCATCACTTGGTTAATCAAATTTTGGATATCAAGTCACTATTGAAAGCACAGGAAAATAGCTGGAGAATGGGCCCTTTGCCTCACAGTCCAGTGAAACATATACAGTCTAGTCATAGGACTGATGGTATTTGCTGCTGCACTGATAGTAATAGGTTCTGTGTCCAAGGGCGAAAACGCATGGTCGCTTTAGCCTCCTTTATTCCCTGTTTCAGCCAGGGTTTAGCCAGGATCTAAACCCTGGCTGAAACAGGGAATAAAGGAGGCTAAAGCGACCATGCGTTTTTGCCCCAAGACCCTGCCACTGATAAGCCTTTTTTCCTACCAGGCCTCTATCATACTGCTGCTCCTTGCACATCCTTTTCCAGAGCCTGTGAAAACTCCAATAATGGTTTCCATTAGCACCAATCAAAATTTTCTCTTTAAAAAGCAACTTGAAGCCTACAGTCACTGCTGTTTTTTTTTTTTAAGTTAACTGCTGTCTAGCTCTTCCCTTTAAGGACTTTAATAAACAACAACAACACAGTATTATACCCCGTCTCCCTGACATCCATTCCAGCGCGCCAGCGACTACCACATGTCCTTCCTTTCCGGCACCGGGCGAGCCACAGCAGCCCCCGTGGGCCTCAGAGCTCCCTTCTGCCTTCAGACCGGCAACCACCAGCTGACAGCTCCGGTTCCACCTGAGGGGATGTGAAGAGACGTCCGAGGGCCTGAAAAAACTCCTCTCCCCCTCAGGTCGCCGTTCCTAAGCAGCGGTCAAGGGATGAGCAGCGTAGACTTAGCTTCAAGTAACCGTCGTCTCCTCCACTCCCCCCCCCCCCCGAGAATAGAAACGGTTAAACAGTTCTCTCTCTCTCTTTTTCAAACGGCCACTCCGCTCCCTCCGCCTCCCCCACCGTCCTCCTTCTCCCGCGACTGACCTGACGGCTCGGCGAGTCAAGACAACGTCATGCCGAAGGAAGCCGCCGCCGCTCGCGTGGCCTCCTTCTCAGCCTTCTCCCAGCGTTGAATTCTCGCGCGAGGCCACAGGGACTTCTGTCCGCGCCGGCTCTATTGGTTACTTGGAAAGCGGCGTTCGCTTCCGCGCAGGCGCACACAGTGACATCGAAGCCGTAGTGTTGTTTTCCCCGGCACACACACCCCCCCCCATCTCTAGTGTGGCTTTTACTGACGTGTGTGTGTGTGCGCGTGAAGTGCTGTCAGGTCGCTTCCGACTCACGGCGACCCTATGAATGAAAGTCCTCCAGAATGTCCTATCTTTGACAGCCTTGCTCAGAACTTGCAAATTGAGGGCTGTGGCTTCCTTTATAGACCCCATCCACTCTTGTTGGGTCTTCCTCTTTTCCTGCTGCCCTCCACTTTTCCTAGCATGACTGTCTTTTCCAGTGACTCTTGTCTTCTCATGACGTGACCAAAATACGACAGCCTCAGTTTAGTCATTTTAGCTTCTAGGGTCAGTTCAAGCTTGATTTGATCTAGAACCCACTGATTTGTTTTTGTTTTTTTGGCAGTCCACGGAATACATAACACTCTCCTCCAACACCCCATTTCAAAGGAATCTATTTTCTTCCTGTCCGCTTTCTTCACTGTCCAGCTTTCACACCCATACATAGTTATAGGGAATGAATTAATCTAGTCTTGGTGGCCAGGGACACATCCTTACACTTCAAAATATTTTTTAGCTCCTTCATGGCTGCTCTTCCCAGTCTCACTGACATGGGGGGGGGAAACCCCTAGAGTGACACGAATTCCAAACTTCCGGTAAAAATGGCAAGCCCATAGCGTCGCTCTATTCCCTGACAGCTCTATGGTGAAATCGGTCCTTCGCTTCGGAAAAGCGCTTCGATTTGAAAGCGGCGGCGCTGTTCACAGTTTGCCGGCGGGCGCGCGCGACGAGGGTCTTGCGTCGCACACAGATGGCGTCACCCACAGCTGGTTGAGCGGGAAAGGTTCGAAGATGGAAGCGATGCCCGAGAAACGTTTGTGGTGGGCGGCTGAGGTGAGGCGACTGAGCCGGCGCTCGTGAGTTAGGGAGAGGGGGAGCACGCTTGGGAGGGAGGAAGGCTGTGGAGCTTTGCCTCGCCTTTTTAGGCAGGCAGGCAGGCTGGCTTGTGAGGCGGGCTTATTTACCTGTGGAAGGCTGTGATGGATCCGTTGCTTCAGTCAGGGCAGGGAGGCTCAGGGGCCTTCACCATCCTCACCTACCCGGTAGGTGTTGATTTAAAGCAGTGGTTCCCAACCTTTTTTTTGACCAGGGACCACTAGGACTTTTTTGTTCAAAATAAAAGGTTCAAAATAAAAATTCCGAGAATTTGAAAAATAAACTTTAATCATAACTGTTAGTTAAACATCAAACTTATAAAAAATTGACTGACTGTGATGGCGAAATTGACGGCGTTGATAAAGCCGGATGAAAACGAAGAATGTTTGAGGGAGTGGGAGAGCTGGATGGTATATTGTGATAATGAAAATGAAAAATGTAAAAGGTTATGACTTATTCTAATTCAACTGCTAAATAGCAAAAATCCTCATTCTTAGAGGGAGAAGAAAATTAAGTAATTAAATTAAGCTGAAGTAAAATTTTGTATAATGAGCGATGATGAATTAGATACTAATCGTAAAGAGGATATCTGGGACTGTAAGAGATGGAGGAGGGTGATGGGGAAGTAAGAAAATAGAATTTAGGTGATCTATATAATATAGATATACTGTAGATACAGAGAGAATTATGTTAACAATGTTAATGAAATGTATGTGATAGAACTAAGAAAAATAAAAAATTATTATAAAAAAACTTATAAATATATATATTCAAATATTATTCTAATAGAAAACTTTTAATTGAAAATATTAATTTATTATGGGTTTATAACTTTGTTTTGCGGACCTTAATTTAGTTCTCGAGGACCCCCAGTTGGGAACCAGTGATTTAAAGCGTTTATTAGCCGCCTTTTATCTTACAGAAACTCAAGGTGGCTTACAGAGTAATTCATAATAAAATACAATAAACGACACCTTGCCCTATCAGCTGTAATTGCTGGCTACTTCACAGGTCATCACCATCCTCCATCTATACCCTGCGCATGCCGTTTGTTCTAGAGGCGGACAGTTCAGTCCCAAGCATGATTACTCGGCAGTAAGCAGTACTGTGTGTATGTTAGAAAGAGGAAGAGTTGATTTTTATACCCTGCTTTTCACTCCTTTTAAGGAGTCTCAAAGTGGCTTCCCTTCCTCTCCCACAACAGACACCTTGTGAGGTAGGTGGGGCTGAGAGAGTTCAGAAAGAAATGTGGCTAGCCCAAGGTCACCCAGCAGGCTTCATCTGGGGGAGTGGAGAAACCAACCCTGTTCACCAGATTAGAGTCTGCCGCTCATGCGGAGTAGTGGGGAATCAAACCCGGCTCTCCAGATTAGAGTCTGCCGCTCTTAACCACGACACCATGCTGCAGCATGATGGAATGAAATGTAATCCCAGATGAATCAGATAACCTTTATTGGCATAATAAAATTGATGGTCACAAGGTCAGAGATAAACAGATAATACATATCTAGATTAAAATTGAGTTTGAATCTTAACAACTTCTGCCAAAAACTCCACCACCTTCACCGTAACATCAGTTGTAATGTCGTTCAGCAAGAACTGGCAAGTGGATGTTCTCTAAGGGGCCATCCATTTGCTGATTAAGGGTAATATAATTTTTTTACGGGGTTCTTCATGTAAATGGCAATCATCCCAGATGTTCTTGGTTCAAAGTAGTTTCTTGGTTTGAATCCGACACCTCCAGCTAACTCAATATATCTTTATGCCGTTATTCTCCCCCATTTCTTTAAACATTGTCCACACTGAGTGGAAGCGCTAGGTAAAGCAAGCTAAAATTAATACGTACCTCTTCTGTTAATACTACTATTACTGTCCCCATTTGCCAGTCTAGTTTTAAAGCAGATATGAGAAATTTAGAGAGGGAATTGTTAGGTCTGGTGGGTTCTAGACACAGGGAATATATTTTGGAAGGTAGGACATATTTTGAGGAAGTAGGAAACGTTACCAAAAAAAATGTTTTATGAGCGTAGTTGTGTACAAGCGCTAGATTTGAGTCCAGTATTACCTAAGAGACCAACAAGATTTTCTGGGTATAAGTTTTTGAAAGCCAGTGCTTTCAATAGGTATATTGCTGATGTAATGTGTGGCAAGCCATAGCCCTAAATCAACATCATTATATTTTGAGTTAGGTCTCCTTAACAAAAATAGAAGGTAAAATTATTCACATATGTTTTAAAGTGCTGTTTGTGTGTGTGTATGAGAGAAGGTGGAATGATTTATAAATGAATTGCCTGCTTCTAGAAGTACTTGTGGCTTGCCTATAACAATATCATTACTAAATATTTTTCAAAAAATACTTTTGATTCAAATAAAAAACTTAAATTATTCAAATGTTAGCACTGTAGTTACTGAACTATTTCGATTAATTAACTAATCTAATTTATTATTTTCAGACTATTCTTTCTGAAATAGGGAAACCTTCTTGAAATGTAAGTGAGCCATCTGGTGGCAGTTGTATAGTACTGAAGGTTTTTAATGTAAAAATGTCCTTAATCTGGACTCTTTAAAAACCAAGGAAGTGCACAAAAGGGGGCTTTTGCTGCTCCTGAGCCACTGTCCTGCCTAATCACTAAACTGCTTTTTGAATTCTGGGAGTTTAGAGTTGGGGTTTTTTAAGGTAACTTATCCATAGGGAGTGAGAGGGGAAAAAAGGATGCATGTACCTCTTTGAATCGCACCCTATACATTTAGTTGTTAAACAAGATAATTTTCCCTGCAGATAATATGAAGATGGCTTGCCAGGAGTTTACTGTGAGTATGATATTTCAACAGTATTTTTTATAATTAACTCTATAGTGTTTCAGAGACATCAGTATGATTATAATACACTATCATGTAATTTTTAAATACAGGTTTTATACACACATCAGAAAACGAAAAAATCCAAAGTATGGCAAGATGGAATTTTGAAGTCCACTGTTGGTGGAAATAAGGTGAAATATGCAGTATTCAGTACAGCATTTGAATATATCTGTGGATTTTACTGTTTTGTTGCTTGATGAAATACCATTGCTCAAATGACATTTTCTGTTTTAATACAGGCAGTCTTGTGTGATGTCAAAGGACAGGTCTTGGACAGTGTTTTTGTAAAGTTTCAGGTATATACCTTTTCTTTTCCTTCAACATCTAGTTTGCTCTTGTGACTTAAAATCTGCTGTGCTGATTTATCAAGGACCATGTTTCTCTGTGGTTTGCTACCTAGTAGCTCAATTTAAGTTACATGGGCAGAGCAGTCCTGAGTGGGGAGGGGATGGTCAGGGGACGCCTGGGGATGGTGCAGCTGCGCCGCCTCCTGACAGACTTCCCAGCCCAGAAAAAAAAAGAATGCTGATCTGCACAAAACCCTGTGAATGTCAGCTCCACCCCCAGGAACACCCTAATTGACACCGGCACAAAGCCTTGCACCAGAAAAACGCTGTTGTGCTGCATCTGTGCCCACTTATGCGGGTGTAGGGGTCATGCTGACTCCTGAGCAGCCCTGCTCCCCCCTTCAGGATTGCTCGGATAACTCTGGTTTCCTAAAATCAGACATTAGGTAACATATACAGTCAGGCAACTTAAAAGCTCAGGAGAACAGGGATTTACTTCCATATGAGGGCGATCTAAAAATAATTTGATTCCTCAAGTCAGAAGAATTGCCAAATCAGAATCAGAGACTAACTTTTCTATTGTGAGTTGACTCAAGACCGAGTCTGTAAGACACAAAAAATTGACAAAAGTTATGTTTAGGTAACAGTTATCTGAATTTCCATAAGTGGGATATAGTATGGGAATTAAAATCTTGTGTGTATCCAGTGCATTTTTATTCTGCCTTCCTCCAAGGAACTCGTGGTGGCTTATGTTGTTCTCCATTCTCTCTTTTTTCCTTGAAAAACCCTCTGAGGTAGGTGAGGCTTAGAGTCTGTGTCTTATCTGATGTGATCCAGCTAGCTCATATCAGAATGGGGGTTTGTACCTCTTAGTTCAACATACTAACCAGGAATGCTAGTTGACTGCAGAATTCTGATTGTGCTATGATTCATAGAAATTTACATTCAGTGCAATATATCGCATTTCCATTTGTTTCTGAAAGTCCAGATTTCGTACATTAAAAACAAAAATTTTCCAACCAAACTTCAGTGTGAACGTAAGCTGAATTTTACCTGATTTTCTTAACAGTGTGACATATGGTTGCAGTACAGTCTTGTTTCACTTGGTTGAGTGGATATGATACAACTTTGCTAAATTAGCCCCTCTGTAACAGGTAGGTAGCTGTGTTGGTCTGCAGAGCAAGATTCAAGTCCAATAGTACCTTAAAGACCACCAAGATTTCCAGAGTATAAGCTTTCAACAGTCAAAGCTCTATCTGAGAAAGGGAGCTTTGATTTTCCGAAGTATATAACCTAGAAATCTTGTTGGTCTTTAAGGTGCTACTGGACTCAAATCTTGTCCCTTTGCAAGCTGCACTATGGGGAGGTTAATTAGTCCACCACTGAGAAGTGGAATTATTCTCACAGATAGCAGATTTTCTAGAATACAATATAAAATTTCCATGTGTTTGGAAAATCATTTCAAAGTTAAAAGATATTCCAGTGACCATTCCTGGAAAATGATAGTGCATAAAAGAAATCCAGGAAATGTATGATATAAATACTAACAATGAATACTCGCACAAGTAATTTACCTAATAATTAAAATACAATATATTGTTTCACTTTCTATGATCTTGCTACTGCATTTTCTCACTATTTCTTCTCCCTCTCTCTGTTTAGGTAAAATCAGGAGATGACTTGGAAAGTGAGCGATTCTTAATCACAGTCGAAGCAGAAAAATATCCTGAAATTGATAGTGGTAATAGTCAGTCAAAGAATACAAAAGTGCCCATGTTAACCACAAATAATTTGAAGTCCTGTGCCTCGTCTCTGCATTTACCAGTTGGCCTCAAAAGGAAATTTACTGTAGGTTGTTATTTTTTTCCCTTTTGCTCTTCAGCTGGGGTTTAAAAGGATTCGTTTTACTATCTGTAATGTAAAATAACCTATAGAGAGCTAGGGGTTTTTTTGTTAGCAAACACGAACTTCAATCTTAAATTATTTGAAATGGACATAAAAATTTCTTATTTGACTTATGTCTTCAGCCTCTTCAGTACAGAGTACCCCGAAATTACAAATCATAATCAGCAATAGTGTCTCTAAGGATAGTGCTTGCTTTGGGGCCAGCAAAACTCTATGGATTGTGCCATAGGATCAATAGCTATGATATGGGAGGCCCTCTGGAATCTGCTTGTTGCAGGATGCTGTAATTATTGTTAGGGAATTGTTAGATGAATAATTCCCAGACAAATGAGTTGGATAGAGTCCCGTGGAATGGTTATGTAACTTGCTAGACCAGAAGGCTAATGACTTCTTTCTGTGGGGCTGTAATATGCTGAACTAACTGAAAGGGACTGAGCACAATGTTTTGATTTTAAATTCAAACATTTTGTTGGGCTCTGTGGATGATGTTGAGGAGACTGTGTAAGTATTATTTCCTGTTTTAGTCTTTCAGAATTATTTTAACTAGAAAGCAAACCTGCCATTTGAAATCTTCTTTTGAGATGAGACAAAATCTTGTTCAGTGAAGACAGAGAGCAAGCCATATAGCCCGTAACTCTGCTTCTTGGCATTTAAAACTTTAATTACTAAACTGGCAACAAATTTTGATTGAACACATTCTCCTTCTAGGGTTTCAAAGGGCCACGCCCCATGGAAAAGAAAATGGCAACAGTGAAAGAACCTATAGCAGTGGCACCACCCAAGTGTCCTGAATCATCTTTTCCTTCTCAGTTCTATGTCTCTTCTCCATTATTTTCTGTTGCTTACCAGAAGAAGGAAGAGACTAACTTACTACCGGTCTTTAAAGGAGATGCTATCATGAATACTAGTGACACTGAGTCTATCACTTCAGTGGCTTCCACGCCTTATATTGATGACCACAAAATGATCCATAATCTTAGTCATAGTACAGGGACTGATCACTTAAAGCCAGAATCTCACCTGGGTAATGGACTGGCTAATTTAAACTACCATGCAAGCAATAGTATGGCGGTTTCACAGAACATCAGGAGTAAAGGAGAGATTATTTCACTTCTCAAGTCTAAAACAACACTGCTTAGCAGGGAACAAAAATATTCTATATCCCCAGAGTGTGAACATACCACTTCACTGAATAATCTACCATTGCTAACATCAGACTTTCATCCAGAAGATCTGCCTCTGTCTGAGCCATCAAGGAGCACAGACTTTTTGTTTCAACAGAAGATGGCACCTGTATTGGGCTCTGTAAACAGCACTCATAAAGGACCTACTGAACATGTTCAGGCAGTACACTCCACAGCCAGAAATGTGCAAGCAAAAAGTCGATGGGATGCATACTTACCTTCACATGTATCAGAGGAACCTGATGTAGATGATGCAGAACACAATGATGAGAACGTTAGTGACTTGCAGCCAATTATAAAGGACTTGAAAGAGGATAGTGGTGCAAATAGGGAACAGTACAACAAGGATGACACAAACATTGCCCAAATTCCTGCTTCCTTGAGATTCAGTAGTTCTCCCATTAGTGAAAGTTCTATTACAGAACAGCCACATAGCTCTATAGTAATTGAATCCAACATGAATATTGGGAATGACACTGAAGTTGTATCACTTGGCAGCATTCAGAATTTAAATTGTATAATGCTGAAAGCATTTGATGCTAATCTTTTCAAATCTAATAAACACCCAACAGCTGATAACTTAGACACATGTTGCCATCAATCACAAAATGCACCTTGTTCAGTGATAAGTTCTGAAAATTTCTCAGATGGTCGGACCTATGGAGCACCTGATGATCCAGCTAAGCAGTTTATAGAAGTTAATTTTAATGTTCTGGATGTACAAGATTTTAGTGACACAGAGAATGGAGAGTGTCATGCAGAGAGCCCACTTTCACAACGTTTAGTGTGTTTGAAAGCAGTAAGGAAGGCCAGTGTTGAAAAAATCAGTGAAGAAAAGACAGGTGTTGCTGAGGGGAAAGATAACATGCAATCTGCATTTCTACAAGATAGCAACGTGAATCGCTCCTTACAATCTTGTGACATGTCTGAGGATGCTAAGAAGGATGTGACTAAATGTAATTTTCTAAGTGAATATTCACAGGCCACACTTGTAAATGAAATAGTAGGGGCAAGTGCAATTGGGGCCCAAAATATAGATACTTATAAAGGTCTTGACTGCATTGGCAGAGACTTGTTAAATGGAGTATCATATTTTCATCCTCATTCAAATACTTCTTTCATGGACAAAAATAACAAAGGTATAGAGGTTAGAGGGAATAATTTGCAGCTTCCTTCTGTACATATTTGTGATGATATGGAATTAGCTAGTCCATTGCAGGCTCTTGAAAAGAATAGCAGTTCTGATGGCTTTCCACGATATATTACAGATAAACATGATGCTCCAGAGAGTAGTTATGCCAGGCCAAGCACTCACCCCTTAGATTGTGAGACTTTTTCAGATGAGCCACAAACGCATAAGGATGAACTGGAAGATATAATCAGTGCCTCGGAGGCTTTTTATGAATTCACTGAAGAAAATGAAAAGAACTCTTCAGTTGTCAGTTCTTCTAGCCTTCCCAAGTTGACAAATGGCTTCAGCCTGTTAAGAGCACTTACGGAACATAGCACAACATTGGAAAGCTTGCAAATGATCAAGGAAAGTACTGGCATATCGTGTGAGAGAGGGATTCTGTCAGAGAGAGACACTTCCAAAGAAGGACCTAAAGGTTACTAGCTTTTATTTCAACATTTATTTTATTTCAAAATATTGTTCTTTGCTGCTTTGCCTCATTGGTTTCTTTTCCTTATGAAGGTTTAACATTCATGGGGATTTCTAGTTTCAGGTATGACATACAATTTTGTTGATTGGCATCATGTACAGAATATGCTATGCTGTGATTAACAAACATATCTATTTGCTGTAGTTTTCAAAATGTTAGATCAATAACTCAGAGATTTTCCCTCTATGAAGATGCAGTATACCTTAACCACCAGAAAATTATTTGTTCTGGAAGAAGGGAATGTAACACTCTGTACTGTGTGTTCTGTCTTTAAAGCAAGTTATGGAATCTTTGTTGGAGCAGAATTTATTTTATCTGCTTTATTTAAATGTGTATTTAAATTGTGCTTTCTGATAAATCACAAGCTGGCTAACAACAAGGGCTAAAATATACAATAATCTGAATAAATACATACCCAAATGCCAAAGCTCATCCCATTGCTTCTCCATCAATAACACTGTGTCCACTACAACCCCGAGGCTCTTAACTGAGTCAGAAAGGGTCAACGTAGCCCCACTGTAGGAGGGGGGCACAATGTCTTTCAAGAACTCTGCCTTCCCACCCAGCATTACATCTGTCTTTCCAGGGTTTAGTTTCAATTTGTTTATTTAACCACAGCAGCCAGGCAGCCATTTAACCACAGCAGCCAGGCAGCAGTTAAGTTTTATAGTGGAAGTGTAAAAATCTCTGGAGTAAGATAACATAAATACACACAGTCTAAGGACTTTATGGGAATTGGCCCTTATAAAAGACTACAAACAAAGCTGTCAAAAGATTGGTGTCCATCTTCAGTTTGTGATGTAAGCCATTTCCTTCAATCTCACTTCACAAAGACCAAAAAAACCTTAATTAAAAGATGTGGAAAAAATCTACAATCTAATGGAATATTAAGCAAAAAACTATTGTGATTCAATGTACCTTCATGCCATGAAATGCTTCAGCTGCTCATGTCCCCACATGAAGCTTCTGTTAAAGGGTTGGGACATTTCTCTCCAGGCTTGTTGGTAACTTAGTTTCACCCCATCCACCAGAATGTCATGCATGTCCTTGCTCATTTCTCTCATGCTTGCCCTAAAAAAACAAGGATTATTTATACACTTTCATTCAAGAACGTTAAGAATCGCTTGACCTGGATTTATCATTGTGTGCAGCTGAACTTCTGACAGATCTGAGAGGTGTTTTTTCCAGCATATATATTCCTCCTTCTTTCCACACAAATACAGTAGCTGATTTCAAACTCCCTCAGGTGTCAAAAAGCAGTTTACCTTATGGCATCAGGAGGCTGCCATTTGAAGTGTGCACTGGGGGAATTGTAAGCTAACTCTGGACTGTGTTCTTGTACAATGGAGCTGGTATATGTCAGTATGGGAGGTTACATGTTAGGGATTTTTCAATAAGAATCAATTATAGTCCTGGGGGTCTTTACACTATCAAAACCAAATCTACCCTGTATCATTTTATTATTTGTTGGAATCAAAGATCTAAGGCTGAACATTTTCAAGTGCTTATTTTTTTTCCTGGAAATTTTCCATTTCTAAAGATTCGTTGTTTCATAAAGTGAATAACAATGAATGGATGCCATTAGCTATGCAATATTAGGCAAGTGTGTCAGTTTCAAACTCATAATGTTCTTTGGGTGATTATCCCTACAAATTGTGTGCAAGAGAACATGTATGTTTTATTGATTTATAAATGGGTAGGGGGATAAAACCCACAAATGCTTGCAATAATCCAAATAAAAAGCAAGTTGTAAATCAATTGCAGATCATATCAAACCAAACCAAAGATTCTTATTTGTGTGTCTCCTGTCACATGGTGGAAGAGATATTGTAATCACCAATCAGATAGGGAACTAACAAGTAAAGCGAGAGATGAGGTGCCACGGTGACTTCTATGGACAAGAGTTAAATTATGTTGTGGATGAATGGTCATCTACATCAGTGGAATATTATTCAAGGTTCTTTGCGTATGCTAAAATTACAATGCAATCTTATGCACAGTTGCCCCATTCTAAGCACATCGGATATAAAATTAATGTGGGGTACTTCTTCAATTTTTTTAAACTAATTATAAGCTAAAATACAATTGCATGTTGTATTTAGGGCACTGGATAATTTTCAATATTTTTTTCTGCTGCTATTCTTTTGGGGGAAACCCCACATCACTGGTTTAGAATAAAAATTCTACAATGCCTTTTGTTGAAGCAGTCACTGATAAGGTTGGTTGTAGTAATTACTATAAATGCTGCATTTTTGGTGCCTGCCTGATTCCTATGAGAAGCAGAATTAACTTAATTTGTTACATAAATGAAATTAATCCTTTAAATATTTTCCTCGTTTTATTTGATCGTGACTTAGGTTTTCTGTCCTTTCCCCTGTTTTGTAGCTAAGCAAAGGTTTGCTGAAGTGTCTTATTCTGAAGATGCGCTGCTGTCTTCTTCCTGTTCTGGTGCACCTAAAATGGTAACTTTTGAGAATACTTTTACACTGATTATTAATAAACAGTGATAATGTTTTAGATCTAAAAATGCCGCTGTACAAGCCGAAGGCTCTTCCTTTTGTGCACATGCATTGCATTTCTGATACCACCCCCATCTGCAGCCCACTAAATTTGGCTCTTGTAGGTTAGTGTATCCACCTGAGCAACGTTATGCAACAGGTAAAGCACAGAAGGCTCAGTAAAGCTTTTACTGGGTAATATGGAAATTCATCATCTGAGACTGGGCCTTCTCCCAGAATTACTTGGGCCACAGCAGGTGGCCATGACGCTGGCCCTGACCTTCGGGCTGCCAACCGCTCCAATGGCACCCTGACAGCTAGAGGGCTCCTGTACATCACTGGTTGCAGATGTTTTTGCCTGCAATATATATTGCCATGCAACCTTGTGGAAGAGGTTTTTTGTGGCCTGGTCTTATTCAGTCACTATGGTCAAAAGTAAATGCTTGCTAAGTACAGTACATCCCATCTTTCTCTTGACTTGTTTCTGATCATTTATTTCTAGTGTTTTTCTTTAAGCGATCATGTAGAGAAACCCACAGCAGCTATAGTTAAGATGCTACATGGCCAAAGTCCAGTTGGAGTGGCTGAAAGTCAATCAAAGGTATAAAGAGCCGATTTAATAAGTCAAATGACTGGGATACAGCTGTAACTAGTTCTTTGTGTGAAAGGGATCTTAGGGTGTATGTTTCTCGAATAGCACTGCCCTATCCACTGTGGTAAGCTGCTTTTAAAAATGAGAGTATTTAAAAAGTGGTGTGTGTGCAGAGGACGGCACTGGCAAACCACCTCTGCTTCTCACTTGCCTGGAAAGTCCCTTGGTAGGGTCGCCGTAAGTTGGCTGTGACTTGACAGCACTTTACACACATACATTGTAGAAGGATGCGTGGCTTGTAACATCCCAACATTTTGTAGTCGTCCCCAGCTCCCCCATGGCAACCATTTTGTAACTGGGCCCATCTACCACGCCAGCCATTTTTTGCTGGTGCTCACTCCTCAAAGTTCCAAAATTGCCCACAGGCTCAACAAGATTGGGCACCTTTGCTCTAGTCTAAAATAGTCTCAGACATGTAAGAAGTAGCAGGAACTTCAGTAGTGCAAACATAATGTTGACTTCTATGAAACTATGATTAACAAAAGGGGGATCGGCTTTAGGAACTTGCACTCCTTTGCCAAAGGGCCTCAGCAGTTGATGCTGTTCTTCAATGGTAACGTCAACTACATTTAAGGTTAACCAGATTTTCTGTAACCAAAGTGTGACTTGGATCCTGTGTTAAGGGGACCCTGTTTAACCTTAACCCGAATTAGTTTCAGGGAGGCAAGGCTTGGGTGGAGGGAATACACATTCTTGAGGCTTTCTCCAAATTTGTTGATTGCAATTAAAAGGCAGCTTGTGTAGCACATTCATTAGTTTAGTGTCTTCTACCTTCCCTGTCTTTTTTTTAGTTACAAGAGGGCAAACTGGTTCTTCCATTTCTTTTTCCTCTCAATAATCAATTTCTTTGTTGCTTTATAATATTTATTTAATTAAATGTCATATAGCCAGTAGAATTTCAAGGGTACCAGTTGAAAGGATCAGCAGCTAGTGAAGTCATGATGAGAGAACCCTATTCACGTCTTAGGTGGGATCCATGCGATGATATGGTGGAGT
Organism: Euleptes europaea; assembly: GCF_029931775.1. Classification (NCBI taxonomy): domain Eukaryota; kingdom Metazoa; phylum Chordata; class Lepidosauria; order Squamata; family Sphaerodactylidae; genus Euleptes; species Euleptes europaea. Next base: position 28,064,029 of record NC_079320.1, on the reverse strand, counting down.
CTGAAAGCATGGCAAGGGACGATGGCTTTTTCTCAGCTCAGGGACTGAGCAGCCCTGTGCTCCCTGGTTTCTTTAAGGTAAACCGAGGTTAATCTTAGATAAATGATTCAATGAATGTGTGATGAAAATTAATTTCTTCAAACCACAAAGTACATGGAATGCAAAATAACTGGAAATACCGTAAGCCGAACTAAAAAAGTTTAATATTCCTCACTAGATCCATTTCAAGATTTAAGGAAAGCTTTCCTCTTATTTGTTTTGACCAGTGTCCTAAAAAAAGAAAAGTGTCCTAAAACAAGAAAAGCTGGATCTGACCAAGGCCCATCAAGTTCATCAGTTTATTGGCCACTGTGTGAACAGACTGCTGGACTTGATGGGCTTTGGTCTGATCAGCATGGCTTTTCTTATGTTCTTAAAACAATTCCCTTGCAGCCCCTATTCATCAAACTCTGTCCCTTAACACATATCTGCTGCCACCTCTCCCTTCCTTCACATCCTTCTTCAAACCTCACCTTTTCCATGTAGCCTTTGGCTTAACTTTCAGTCCTTGCTCCCAACTGGAACCAAGCTAAGGTGCATGTAACTGCCCCTTAACATTTGCTACACTGCCTCTCCCTTACGTTCTCCTTTTGTTGTGTTCCCCATTGCCAGTTTTAAACCACAGTCTCAAAGTTACAGAACTGTTTAATTTTTGCTTATGGAATTTTCTCAAGTACATACTGATAGCACCTTATAAATAATAATCTAAATCTATATTAATTGTTGTACTTACAGTGTAGTCCTAAGCAGAGTTATACCCCTCTAGATCCATTGAAATCTGCTTAGGATTGCACTATTAGTTGAGCAAATGTTCAAGTAAAAGAAGACAACAATGGCTCATGCCTAATGTGTGCTACTCTGTACTTGCGTGTATCAACCACTATACCAGTGTGATATCACAAATCATGGTATTACAACAGGTACAATTAACTAGATGATGGGGGGAAATCTAAAAATATGCATAAGGCCTCTTTTTTTAATCATTGTATTTCGATCCATTACCCTGACCGGGATGGCCCAGGCTAGCTCGATCAAATCAGATCTCGGAAGATAAGCAGGTTCAGGCCTGGTTAGTATTTGGATGGGAGACCACCAAGGAATGCCAGGGTTGTTGTGCAGAGGAAGGCAATGACAAACCATCTCTGTTAGTCTCTTGCCTTGAAAACCCCATAAGGGGTCACCATAAGTCGTCTGCGACTTGACAGCACTTTACACACACACACACACACACTTCTATTACTATTTTATCCTGCCTTTTTCCCAAGGAGCTCAACCAGCATATGTGGTTCTTCTGTTCTCCATATTATTCTCGGAATCTATTATATTATCCTATGTCAGGGGTCGGCAAACTCATTAGTCAAAAGAGCCAAATATCAACAGTACAACGATTGAGATTTCTTTTGAGAGCCAAATTTCTTAAACTTAAACAGTGTACCTACCTATATAGTTTATTAACTTAATAAACTTTAATTAAAGTTTTAAGTCTTAATTAAACTATAGGTACACTGAATAAAACTTGATATCATACTTAATAGTTATCTTATTTATTGATAAAAATTAAATTGTAAGTCCCTGCCATTTCCCCTCCCCGACCGGAGTCCTCGTCTGGAGGCCTGGTCTACCGCCATAAAAGCCTATTGGTAGACCTGGCCTCCGGCTGAGTCCAATTGGGAGGCCAGGTCTACCCATTGGCTTTCTTGGCAGTAGACCTGGCCTCCGGAGGCCCATGGAAGCCAATTGGTAGACCTGACCTCTGAAGGGGGACTTTTTCCCCTCCTCGGAGTCCAGGTCTACCGCCAAGAAAGCCAGTGGGTAGACATGGCCTCTCAATGGGACTCAGCCAGAGGCCAGATCTATCAAAGGAAGCCCGCCCCGCCCAACAGCTGATAGGCGGGGGGGGGCCAGGAATCGCTGAGCTTCCCACCCAGCAATCGCACAGCTAGAGGGGAGGGGAGGCTTTAGCCTCCCAACCATTGAGGGAAAGGGGGACCCGGCCATTCTCCATGGTGGGGGTGGGGGAGAGATAGCATGCCCGCTCGCCTGCTCTCACTCGCTCACTCATTCTCTCTCTCAGGCTCGCCGGCTCCACAGCCCGGCTGCCGGTGCGAGCGGGCGCTAGAGCAGGGGCTCCGAACCAAGTTCGGAGAGCTGCACTCAACGGGCCAAAGAGCCACATGCGGCTCGGGAGCTGCAGTTTACAGACCCCTGTCTTATGACATAGCTGAATCTAAAAGAGAGTGACTGGACACCCAGTGAGCTTCATAGTTAAATGGGGATTTGAACCTAGGTTCCCCTACTCCCAGCCCAACCACATTACCGTACTGGTTCTCCTGCAGTTTTTCCCCCCATTTCTTAGCAATGTAAGCTACAATATGGGATTAAATTAACCCTTGCAAGAATGGTAGGCACTTCTGTTCATGCAGGATAGGGGAGCCTGAACATTCTTTCCCTGCTTACACTAGTCTCTGTGCTTCATCCCTGGTTGCTCCCAGGGGTAGGCTCAGGATTTTGGGAGGCTCACAGCACCACAACAGGAAAAGTTCGATTCTGAGGAAAAGTCCCACTCATGGCTCTTTCAATGCAACCTTCTGTTTTAAAGGAAACGAAGGAAAGGTTGTTTTTTCCAGTGGCAGTCAAGTAAAGATAGGACCATTTTGTATGACAATGGAAGTAAAGATAGGAAGAGGGAAATGTGGTAAATTATCCACTCTGATAGAATAACTTATCCACTCTAATAGAAAAATACCACATTTCCCTCTTCCTATCTTTACTTCCATTGTCATACAAAATGGTCAAGGGGGCAGTTATACTGAAGTATAAATATGTTTGCCTCAGTTTTTTTTTACTTTACAAATCATTTGTGTACAGATGTTATCAACACAAGAGAGTCCTTCCTGCTCCTCGGAATGTCATTTTTTCTCAAGTCCAAGCAGTACAGACACAATGGTAGACATGGAAAAACAGGAATTCCTGCTATCTGGAATTTTTCCACAGCCCACGAACAACACAAAAAGCTTTTTCAGTAAGATTGTATTTATAAATAATATCTTGGGCCTGAAAAGATAGGTTACACATCTTGGATGCAAAAGACTCAAACTTCTTATGGTCCTGCAGTTAACATGTATCTCCTGAACGTTCTAAACCCAAACAATCTAGTTGATCTTATTCTGAATTCAGTCTTTTGGTAGTTGTTTATATGACTTGTCAGGGAAAATCAGAAATTGGAAGTCTAAACCACTCATTAAACTGAAGATCAGTGACAGATGTCTGAATATGATTTTGATCCCAAAAAGCAGCTGTGGGGAGGGGGTATTCAGATTGAGGCCATGAGGCTGGGCAAGGGGTTGCAGTGAACTCCTTCCCCATGTGCCATTTTCCCAACAAAACTACACCCTCCTGCCCAGAGTGCAGTTAGCCCCAATAGGGAAAGAAGAAAAGCAAATACACGAACTTCACTAGAAGGTATTTTGCCCAGCAAGTACTACAAGAACACACAATGATCCCATTCGCATACCCATCCAAATCAAGGTACCTTTTTCAGTTAATTTGCTATGCTAATCGGTTCTTGTAGGTTATCCGGGCTGTGTGACCGTGGTCTTGGTATTTTCTTTCCTGACGTTTCACCAGCAGCTGTGGTAAGCATCTTCAGAGGAGTAACACTGAAGGACAGTGTCTCTCAGTGTCAAGTGTGTAGGAAGAGTTATCTAACCATGTTTGAAGTTTTGGGATCTTATTTGTTTTCCATTACTATTACTATGGCACAGTTAACAGAATATATGAAAGATAATACACGAGCACAGAATCATGAGAGATGGAAATCCTATTATGTTAAGAAAATATGGAAGACGGTATTATAAAGAGGGGTAGAGATTGTTAGATACCAACAAAATGATATGTAAATAATATTATCTTACCTTTCCCTAATTTTTCCCTCTGTATATCTACTTATTAAGTGTCAGGCATATCAGTGTTGTTCGCTTTGTTCACATCCTGCCATCCAGACTCAAGGAATGTTATCCCTACTAAACCGCAGCCAAGGTTGCAAAGACTGTTATGCCTAACACTTTCTGTTTGATGTTCTGGGAACCTACTTCGCTCTGGGAACTTACTTTTGTTTTCAATATGTAATCTCTCACCCTTTCCATGCATCTATAATACCAGGTTTCAGCAAGACAGTTTCATAGCTGTCTCCTTTTCCTTTATGCTCTGTTATTCTATTTGACCAGTAAAGACCAGCTTCTTTGGACCTAATTGTCTATGTCGTGGTTTCTGGTTCTTTGGACCAAGGGCTTACATTAAGGAAAAAATAAAAAAATATGCAATAAAAAAAGTGTGTAGGAAGAGTAATATATAGTCAGAAGGGGGTTGGGTTTGAGCTGAGTCATTTTCCTGCAAAAGTATCAAAGGTAATGTGCTAATCATTGTCCTGTAAGTATCAAGATAATGTGCTAATGAGGGTGTGGTATGTTAATGTGGAACCATTGTATCCTGAAGTGATCTGTTAACATGTGGAATCCAAAGCTAATCCGCATGGCTGAACATGGACTGACCCAAACAGGACACAGGGTCTTATTCCAAGACACTGAAATACTGGACAATTTTACCAGCTGTTTTGTCAGATTGCACAGAGAAGCCATTGAAATTCCTAAACATCAGCACAACTTTAACAGAAAAGAAGAGAGTTTAAGAATGAATAAGGCTTGGCTTCCTGTCCTGAAAAACTCCAGACTAACAAAGACTACAGTCCACAATAGCCATGCGGATTAGCTTTGGATTCCACATGTTAACAGATCACTTCAGGATACAATGGTTCCACATTAACATACCACACCCTCATTAGCACATTATCTTGATACTTATAGGACAATGATTAGCACATTACCTTTGATACTTTTGCAGGAAAATGACTCAGTTCAAACCCAACCCCCTTCTGACTATATATTACTCTTCCTACACACTTGATACTGAGAGACACTGTCCTTCAGTGTTACTTCTCTGAAGATGCCTGCCACAGCTGCTGGCGAAACGTCAGGAAAGAAAATACCAAGACCACGGTCACACAGCCCGGATAACCTACAAGAACCGATGAACTCTGACCGTGAAAGCCTTCGACAATATTTTGCTATGCTAACTTTGTATGAACCTTTGAGTAAAATATATTCTGGAAGGAAATGAAAGTACTCCCAAAGACTTTATCACCTAAAAGATAAGGTCTGAGTGCCAAATATTTATTTTATTGGTGTTATTCAGTCTTTACTTTGTTGGTGTTATTCATAAAGTCTCTACTTTATAGGAATGGAGAAATCTCTCTGCTCAGAGGATGATAGTATGCATACAGGCTTACCTACTCATAGAACACAAACTCCAGTTGTAACTTTACCAGTTGATGAAGGGCTTCCTGACTCAGAAGTTTATTCCAGTCTAATGGCTTGTGAGCAAATGCTGCCTTTTGGATTCCCAGTAGTCAACATGTACAACAAGTCAGAAATGTTAGGGCCTGAGGACAGGATGTGTGAATCGTTTGTGGATGAAACTTTTTTAGGAGAAAGACAAGAGGTGCTTACACAGTCTGCATTCCCTAATGTATCTGAACAAAAGAGACAAAGCAAGTGGCAGAAATACCAAAACATGGCTCATTGTGACTTGAGAACTCAAAACAGTAGTGAAGTGGTCATGACTGATGACTTCCAAGCTGAGAATGTCTTGAGAATGCTACTTGATGATACAGGAGAGGGTCAGAGTGATGCCATCAGTAAAAGCCCTCCAGACTTTGCTCATCTGCAAACGATAAAAAGCATGCTTTGTAAACAACAAAGAAACTTTAGCAGCCAAGATTCTGTTTCAGAAAAAAAGCAACTTTCTGTGCACTTAAATCCAGTTTTTTCCACTGAAGAAGCACCAAAGGTGTTAGGTCAACTGAACCACCATAACATAACTAGACGTGCCAAGGTAAGTAACTGTTCCAAAAAGTATTGGGAAACAGATCTTGCCCAAGCAAGCAAAGCAGTTGTGAATATTCAGTAGTCCTCATCTAATTGTTCGTTAGATTAGCGATATACTTATAGCAATGATATATCATTGTTCTTACGATGGTGATGTATTCTTAACAATTGTCTTGAGGTATCTGTGGCAGGATGTTCCAAAATTTTCTAACTGGATTCGTGGTTTCATACAGGATGCCATAAACAAAGAAAACCACAATTTTGTATTTTATTGTCTGCAGAAATGTTATTCTGTCACGGAAAAATAGTTTCCCAATTATGGCTTTGATCCAATCAACCATCAGTGGCAGAAGCATGTTAGACCCATGTAGACAAAAGGCCACGTGGGTTAGGGGATTGCATTGAGAAGGGAGAAAACAGTGAAATCATCCCTTTTCTACAAGCACAGATTTACAGTTGAAACAGGAAGGAGGTGTGATTTCATACCTTCTCTGCATCTCCCTCTCCCATGTGTGGTTTTTTTGCCCATGGAGGTGCCACAACTCTAAGAATAACCTTTTGGAGGGTTGAAAACATTTGCTGAAGAAAATGGGGGGGGGGAATGCACCCACCAGCATCTTCTGTTAATAACTGGATCCAAGTGAATATTTTTCATCTATATAATGAAGCATTTTGTGTAGGGTTGACAGACCCCTGCTAAATGCGGGTGCTCTCCACCGCCACTCAGCTGGCTAGCGGAGGAAGAAATGGCACCACATGGTGGGGGGGGGATGTCTGCAGCATCTTGATGTACTGATGACATTTCCAGTGTGCAAAGGAAGTGACGTCAGCACATCACTGGCAAGATCAGAGTGTTCCCTGTGAGGGCCCCTACTACCCAATAAGTGCTTCCCTGCCCCCTGTGGCAACCCTAATTCGGTGACTAACTCTTGGAATATCCATCACCAGATATAAAATGGCAAAAGAATACTCTTAGTAATCTCTGGACAAATCGTGTGATGATTAAAGTGGATACATTTTGAGTAAGAGTCTAGGCTTTTCAAAACAGCTAACAATGCAAAACTTACCATTTTTATTATATTTCTAGCCCGCCCTCCCCAGCCACAGGGCAGGGAACAACAATAAAATCACAGATATTCATCTACATATCTATTAAAACATCTTATTAAAATCAATTCTCAAACTATTACCTAATCATTAAAAGAGATGGCACACAGCTTAGTGTGGTGCCTGCTGTGACGGTGATATTGCAGCCAAGCAGGCAGGCTATCCCCTTCTATATACACCCTTCTGTGCTCGTTGATTTGGATGGACTAACATGGGTGTAACTCATGAGGACCCAGCTTGCTGGGGGTAAAGTGTAGACGACTGGGGAAGGCAATGGAAAACCACCACATAAGCATAGTCTGCCTAGTAAACAGCGGGATATGACATCACCCCATGGGTCAGTAATGACCCGGGGCTTGCACAGGGCACTACCTTTACCTTTTTAATTCATGGTGAGTGGTTAGAATTTCAGACTAGGATCTGGGAGATCCAGGTTCAAATGTCCACCCTGCCATGGAAGCTCGCTGGGTGACCTTGGTCCAGCCACCCACTCTCAGCCTAACCTACTTCACAGTGTCCTTGTGAGGATAAAATGGAGGAGAACACTACAAGCCACTTTGGATCCCCGCTATGGAGAAAAGCAGGGTATAAATGAAGTAAATAAATAAATTACATCAACAGGAAAACAGAATCATAAGGAAATGTTATGGATGTTCTCACTTAGGCACCTCAGGAAAATAGTCTCCTTACATGCTTATAATTGCTAAATTATGCTTGGAAAATATTAATTACATTTTTACCCATGTTCCTTGTTGAAGGGGTGGTATTCTTACCAGGACCTGACAGAGGCATGGTGGAGGGAAGGCCAGGCTACTGTTTGTCTTCCCTGTTTGTCTTCCCTATCGATGGCACTTGAAAACTTAATGACTACCTTGGCTTTGAAATGTTTCCTGCAAATTTAGCATTAAACATTTTTAAATGAAGATTTTGTGCAGATCTGGAATATATTGCAGTGTATTACATTATTGGGACTAATAAGCAAGCAAGGCTCACTTGCAAAGGCAGGGAAATGGCAGGGACTGGATGAGAGCAGATAATGCGCATCAAAAGGATACATCCGAGCATCAGTCATCCGTGCATGCTCAGAGATTAATTTGGGTCCACAGGAGCATTTTGGGTCCATTTCTGTGAATGCCCTGATCAAATTCTAGAGCCACAGGAGGATCAGTGCTGCTGCTTGAGTCAGTGATCCAGTAACACATATCTGAATTATTCATGCCTGCAGGGAAGGAAACTGAATTTTGTATGTATACCTTTTGCTTTTTTATTCTTCAGAATGTCTCCAAGCTGTTCTTTCCCAGCGCAGAAGTAGTAAATTGCATTGATCTTCCTAAGAGGCAAATGTGTATCCCAGCTGAGTTTCAATCTTCTGCGCTCTATAAACAGGTTTTCACTGCTGCTTTGACAGGTAAGGCTAAGACGGCACATCACAGTTGTGGTTTTTGTATTTAAAGTTGGGTTGTTTTTTTTCCAAACAGTACTTATCTGTTTGTGATTTCCTCTTTGATCCTCATATGTGTGTACAGAACATTTGAACATATTGCTCTTTGAGCTGTCACAAAGGCTACATAAAGCTCTTGGAAAAGTGGATATATCTTTCTATACTTCAGCAAAAGGAGGGCAGGAGCAAACGCAAGACAATTCTGCACCACTCTGCAACCACAAGATTGCAGCCAAACTTGTTATGGTTAAAAAACAAGGCCGAAATAAGGTACTCATTTTTTTTCTTTGCATTTACTTTCGTACATCAGATTAATGGCTGTTTTAATAAATGTGAGCATATTTTAAGTTTGATAGAAAACTGATGTAGATTATTTGCTAAAATTTGTGTTTTATAGGTAGCCTACCTGTCACATATCCCAGTCTGCAAAAATATTGAATTTAATTACTCTGTTGGGGTTTCTATTCTATCATAATAGCAGGGCCCCTAATATCCTAATACTGCTCATATTTATTTAAGTAAGTGGGGATAAATCAGGTAAACAATGTAAAATTGGTGGCATGTGCTGCAGCAGCCTCTATTATATAACTAAATGAAGATAGGTGAAGTTCATAGTGTGGTAATTGTGGTTGGAAAGAGTGCTCCCTGTAGGAAGAACTCTAGGAAATTAGCAAATTTACAAGTGGGAGGATCTGCAAAGACTCACAGGAACAGGATCTCAACTGCATCTTCGTCCCTTCTGTCCCACCCAACACCCTACCGACTTGTCCTGTTTCTCCCCCTGGCGGCCTCTGCCCTATCTGTCCCTAAACTACAGCTTCCTGCTGCCCTCCCTTGTTTTCAGCTTTCTCTTTTTACATTTTTATTTATTCTTCCTTTAGTTTACTTTTTTTAGTCTGCTTCTCCCCCTCTCATGCTGACACTAACTGAGGATTGGATTCCTCAGCAGTGTTTGTGGCCGGTTGCCTAGCAATCCCTCAAATGCCCACTGAGATCTCAAACATAGCCTCATAAAATCTCAGTGGCATACTTTTCTTAAAGAAGCAGACATTGCTTTATGATTTCAGAGTTTTTCTGTATTTTTATTTCATAATTTTCTGCAAGTCTGGGTTTTTTTCATTCTCGTAGAACAATCCCCCTTCCCCTGTCCATCCCTGGCCTCATTGTGTGGATTTCTTGATCCACACTGGATGGCCCAGTTCAGAATTAGATATAATGAAGAAGTAGATTGCCTCACTGATGAGCCTTTTGGACTGCAGTGGTTGGAATGGTAATATCCTGACCTCAAATAAAGGCCTCGAAGATATTCATAAAATAATCAGGCTTCCCATAAAGAAAACAACTTACTTTATTGGCATCTCTGAAAGCCTCGACACAGAAGGCTACCGAAAGAATCAGCCAGCATAACGACGAAAAAAGCTGACTGCCAAGAAATCATTAAGATAAATACTCTACAGGTGTGCTGAGAGACAGCCTCTACTTAAAGGGACATTACATCACGGGAATGGCTTCTTCATTCTAGCCAGGCTGTCTCATTCTTATACATTTCACATGCTTACACATACAGGTTAGAGAAAATTCTGCACCTTTCATGGCAGATGAATTCTGCATTCCTAAGAATACTGCTCTTGTGCTTGAGCCTCTGCATTTCACATCATCAGGAGATTTAAAATCCTTTTTTCAAAAAAAAATTTTAAAACTAATTATACTGATATGGGCAACCTGTTCTATATATTTTAGCTTTGTGTTTTAAAATATAGTTGAATGGTATATGTTCTATCTTAGGGTCGCCTTTTCTATGCCTGTGATGCTCCAAAAGCTAAGCGCTGTGATTTTTTCAAGTGGCTTGATGATATAAATCCAGGACAGATCAAAAGTAGACCTAGTGTTGTATTTCATGATACAAAGAGTATTGGAACTTATTTGAGGAGTCAGAACATTTTTCTCCATGAAGAATGCCAACTTTTGGTGAGGTGTGTTGGAATGTTAAGTAAACTGTTAATAATAATGCATGTATTGATGAAAATGGAGCTATACAATCTTGTTGGTATTACAATACCTGAACATTGTGTTTAGAGAAATGTTCCGAGGGTGGTTATAAGAAGTAGTTATAAAAGGCCTGTGTGCAATCACAGATTTGATTTTTATATCATATTATTAACATTACCATGTTACCAGTTCCCTGCTTGCTTTGTAAGACCCCCTTTTCTGTTCTCCCTTATGTTTCTGGGGGTCCATTGAATCACCTTGGATTTGAGGGGGGAGTGAAAGGCTACAGTGGGAGGCTGGGATTAGCAAGTTCTCTTCCATGAGGCAAGCTGCACTTGCATCTCATACCACCTGAAGTCATTGGACCAGCATGATCATTACAAACAATACCATGGAGAGATCTATCAGTACAGTCCACTGGCGCGGTCCATGTGTAATTCTGCTGATCGAGGTGTAACACCATATCCTACTATGGAACTAGTTAAATGGTTCTTCATCAGAATTTCTTGATATTAATGAGCTGGCTGGTGATAGTTTTATAATGCCACTAAAATAGAATGAAAGCATCTGCAAAAGCAAGAACACATGTACCAACCACATACCCCCCCCCCAAAAGTTATTTATTTAAGTGAGTATAAAACCCATAAGTGTTCGTGTGCCATTTCTTGGATTTTTCCCTCCCCCAGGAAAGCCTTTGGTATTCAAAGAAAACGATTTAGTAAGCTGAAGAAATTTAATGTTGCCAGTGCCGACTTTGACTGTGATGCTAGGAACAAATTATATCTGAAGCTGAACAGAAAAGAACACTCTTCCGTCTACAGCAAAGGTTGGTGACCTTGGTTCTCTACGAAATTATGCAAGAGGAAGTAACTGTTATAAAACTGAAGACTTGCTATTTGAGCCTGGCTCTGGCTGGGAAAGGGGGGGTGTCTAAATCTAATTTAAAATTAAATATATTCAAGTGTGCATAGTGTGTGTGTATGTTTGTGTTTCACTTTCACAGTGGAAGGGCAAGATATTAAATATTTAAGCCTATATGATAAGGACTGCCTTACTTTGCTTTGCCTCAGTGTTGGTGGGATTTTGTTAGCTGCAGTGCCTTTAGGACTTTGGGATTTGTAGCTTTAACCCACATTTGATGGAACACATCTTCAGTTGCATCCTGCTTTCAAGATGATGCTTCCGAATATTTGAAATTGAACCCCTTAGCACTCCGCTACAAAAGGAGGAAATTTGAACTTTACCTCTGAAATACTTGTCTGACCTGGTTCTGCCTCAAGGCTTCTCTGCCAGAAATTGCAACAAAGGAACCCAGGCTTTATAGTTCTCATCAAATGCTCTTTAATCCACCCTTTGAGAAGCCAAGCACTCAAGGATACTGTTTTCAGTTTCCCACCTAAACTCGTGGAGCAAACACAGGCCATCCACAATTGGCAGTCTTCAACTTTCTGATTGGTCTGGAAATCCTCAGGCATTTACATCACTACAACCTCATACTGGGTATCCTAGCTTTGTCAGATGAATGATTTAGGTTGATACCATGTTAAAATCTGTTTCTGATGGATTTCTTTTTGTTCTTTGTGCCTGATTAAATTTTAAAAAATATTTGAAATTCCCTTTCCAAACTATTGTATGCAACTACTTTTTTCTGCCTGTTCATTTATCCTCTATTTACAGTACATTTATGTGGTAGAATATTATACAGCTCTTGTTAATACAACATGTAAGAATTAAATATATTACAAATCTTGGAGGAAAATCTCTGCAATTTAAATAGCAACCTTGGGAATACACACTTAATGTGAAACCAGATAAGATTTACCCAGTGCAACTGGAATAAAGGGGTGCATACAAAATAAGCTAAAAGGAAGTGCTGTTTGAATTGGTGGAATGCTCCTCGGGGCATGGTTGGATCTACCCCAGTTTCTTCAAAACAGCTGTTCCAGATATAATTATCTTATTGCAGAAGTTAGCAACGGATTCAGCTGAAGTAACCTTTTACTGTCTTGGTAGATGATCTTTGGGTTGTTTCTAAGACCCTAATGTTTGAACCCTTGGACACTTTCATTGCCTGCAGTGTTTTCTTTGGCCCGTCCTCTAGCAATGAAATAGAACTGGAACCTCTCAAAGGCTACAGCCCCTCAAACTGGCGTTCAAATTGTAAGTTCCTCCTGAAAGTTGTTTCTGTTAAGTATTGTGGTAATCAATGAACATTTCATTCAGCACAGCCACTAATTCTTTAATATGCTACCATACTCACTGCATAGGGGTGAAAAGATAGTAGTGATGTCATATTACTTATTTAAGCATTAACAGAAGGGAATGAAAGAATCAAGATGCTGGGAAGGAAATAAAATTTGATGGTTAATATAACATAATTTTGGATGCACCATCATGACAAACTTTATAACTATTTGGAAGTTGCTAAAGTCACCTATAATCATCGTTCCTATTTTCTAGTATACAGGTTTTTTTAAGATTTTATTTTAGATTATTGCAACATTATTGATTTTTAAAAACACTGAATACTTTGTAACATCTATTACTCTGAAGGTATTATTATTTCAGTTGTGCACCTTTTCCAGATTAGTGAGTAGAAATAAAAACTTTTTCATAGTGAGCTGTAGTTTTTTGTAGGGCCTTGGCTGGCAATTGATGTCAACATGTCTTTAGCCATGGTCAAATATTTTAAATCTAAGTATTATCAATGCATAGATATAGGAACAGGACTATTCTTGATGCCCCCCTCCCCACATGATTATTTTATCTACAGAGCCAGCATTGGGATATCCAGATGCACACTGTGAGATGCTGTAAAAATGAGGGTCCCAGATTGTGCATGGAGATGGGGGGGGCACAACAGATGTTGTAGGTGTGCTCATGCAGACTCTGTAGAGTAGTTCTCATTAACACATGAAGGAAAGGGGTCCTGGCCTGCCACTGTGATCCCGCTCTCCCAATCACATGTTGATAATATTGAGATTTAGAACGTCTGCAAATATGCAGAGATAATATTCCATGTTTGTTATTTTTGCTCATTAGACAGAGTCTTATAGCACCTCAAGGGATACAAAATTTATCATGGCCATAGGATGAAATTCCATTACCGGTAGTCCATCACATGCCACAACAAAATTCAGTGAGTTGGCTCAGAAGTCGTCTCCACTTCCCTCCTCCAGCTGAAGGACTCTCACATCCCGTTACAGTCTTCCAGCTCACAGCAGCATTTCTCAAAGTGCAGTGGAGAAGGGAGAGGCAAGAAAGGGATCCATTTTCACAGTTAGAGATCAATTTGTAGCCCGTTGGATCTATCCTTTTTTTTCTTTGTGTCCATATAATTTGTAGTCTAGACGTTTCTGTAGCTGAGTTCATATGCTAACTCCTGTTCCTTCCCTCCCCAGCGATTGTTCATGCCTTGCTAGTTTGTAATGCTAGCACAGAACTCACAACTTTGAGAAACATAGAAGAACACTTTAGTTCAGCCACTTTACCAATAATGCAGCATCTGCTTACAAAGTATGTGGTCTTGATTTCTACATCAGTGCATTTTTGTCTGTAAATTGTAACAATCTGGAATCGGTGGGGAAACAAAAGAAATATCAAATCTCAAGAATTTATCATTGCATGTGGTGTCAGGTACCAAGATGACAGTTATGGTTCTGTTGAAGAGACTTGGCAGGAACGATACAAAAATTCTGGAGTCATATTGTGCCAGATAAATTCACCCACCAGCTGGAACTGGCAAGGGGTGAGGTGAAACTAGAATCTTTCTATGTAACTTGGCACCCGTTTCTTGAATCTGTATGCCATGCCTCACAGATGCCATCCCTGCTAATGCATTGTGAAGCTGTACTAAGCAGCATTGGTGGTGTTTATCTGAAACATTAAAATAATATGATGTAATCAGCCATGTATCATTATGTTGAGTTTTGTTTTTTAAATGTTTGTTGTATGAGTGTGTGTTTTCCTCTTCCTTGATTAGTGTCAGCTTTTGTAAATGTAAAAAAAAAAAGATATTTTTTAGAGTTCTAGAATAGAAAAAGAGAATAACATTCCGATGCTCTATAGAATGGATTTTACAGATGTATATGCAAGCAAAAGTGAAAATGAAAAATTATATGCTATTAAAAGTGTAACTTGTATGCACTGTAATTTCCTACTCTTTCATCCACTGCACCTTAGTGAAACTAAGAAGATATGGGAAAATTAAATTGAAATGTGTTTAATTTTGTAAAATGTGGAGATTGCACATAAGTGGAGATTGCATATCTACAATTATGAGAATTATGTACTGTACCATCAGTGTCTTTCAAATTGATCATGATGTTTAATTCATGGTAATGCTTAAATTAAAAAAAAAACTAATTCCCTTCCTCCCTTTCCTGGCCAGCTTTTTGAATTGGTTTGAGGAAAAGGATGAAAACACCAAAAAATATTTTGCTAATAAGCAAAACACGTAAAGTCGTAAAACAGGAATACTAGCACAGAACTCCTTTAGTATGTTTTTAGAAAAGAAGCCCATTGGTAAAAGGATAGATAGGGAATCATTTAATTGAAAATCTGTTTATACTTGCTTCATTGGAATCCATTAATGTAGTTAAAACTTAATTATTTAGCAATGTGTCTCCTAAATATATTTAATCTTTTGTGGTTTTTTAGGCCCTTCAAAGAAGTTTCTTGTAGTAACAGAGTCAACAAACGAAAATTTAAACCACCAGTGTTAAACACCAGTACAATGAATTGTGGACTTCTAAGTCCTGAAATGACAATAAGTCTGGCAAATGAGATGATTCAGACATTTCAGCTGAATAAGGATCAGGCCATGGCACTGCTACAGATAGGCAGCATGATGGCATCGCATCCAGTTGACAAAGAAACTGGGAAACAGCAACCCACCCCTGTAACAATAATACATGGTAAATTATTTCTTTATTAATATGCTTCCTGTCTCACATTATAGAAACAAGACCCTCTGTGGTGCAGAGCTTTTAAAAAATGTTATAGCAAAAAAGTATATGAAAATGTATGTGCTGTGTGTATTATATGCCGTCAAGTCACTTCTGACTTATGGAAGTACGATAGCTTCAGTTTAATCATTTTAACTTCTAGGGAGAGTTCAGGCTTGATTTGACCTAGAACCCACTTACTTGTCTTTTTGGTAGCCCATGGTATCCATTATACTCTCCTCCGACACCACACTTCAAATGAATCAACTTTCTTCCTTTGTCCAGCTTTCACACCCATACATAGTAATGGGGAATACTATAATATGAATTATCTTGACCTTGATTGCCTGCAACACATTGTTACACTTAAAGATCTTCTTCAGTTCCTCGATGGCTGCCCTTTCGCATTCTCAATCTCCTTCTGATTTTTTGGGTGCAGTCTTCCTTTTGGTTGACGATTGAGCAAAGGATTAGAAAATCTTTAGCAATTTCAGTTTCTTCATTGTGAACCTTAAACATGTGTAAAGTTGCTTACATTTCTCTGGCCATGTAGACATAACAGTTGGATATAAGGACCTGAACTGACTGCACAATGTGGGCCTACTCAAGTGGGATTGTGATGTGTATACACATTGCTCAAATTTTGCACCCACATATGGGCTGGGAGAAAATGGGTGCTCTTGCTTCCCCTGACGTTCCCTTATGTTGGGGGAAGACATTGTCAGAACTGGGCCAGTGTTGCAGACATAGAACCAATGTTATTAGTGAGCTGTTTTCTGGTTGGTTGCAGCCACTTTAGATCACATGATGTGATATTTTGCATTGAAGTCTCTGATGTCATTGCATCCATTAAACCTTCAGGAAGTGGTATACGGTAATTCCAGATAAAACAGGTGCCTAAAAAGTCAGTGTACAGAATCCTTACCTATTTCTGTTAATTTATGGTAGGTGTGTTTGGATCTGGAAAAAGTTATTTGTTGGCCCTTGTTATCTTGTTCCTGGTACAAATCTTTGAAACTAGTGAAGCAAATGATGGCAACAAGTTAGCACCATGGAAAATACTAATCTCTTCTTCCACTAATGTTGCTGTGGACAGAGTACTGCTGTGGTAAGTACCTCCAAAAATGTTTGTATATTCATTGTTCCATTTAGAAAAATGATTCATTTTTTTCTCTGTTCCAATAACATACACTATTAAATCTTTTATTTTTTTCCCTCCTGCACCTATCGAGTGCAATTGATCTTCTCCTTTCGTAGTTGTGATTACCAAGTTAAACTGCTGAAAGGGATATCCAGAAATTACCTTCTTGACTTAATTTCAAAGATGGCCATTCTATGCATAGAAAGTTTTGGGTAGGGGCCGTGGCTCAGTGGTAGAGCATCTGCTTGGCATGCAGACGGTCCCAGGTTGAATCCCCGGCATCTCCAGTTAAAGGGACCAGGCAAGGAGGTGATGTGAAAGACCCCTGCCTGAGACCCTGGAGAGCCGCTGCTGGTCAGAGTAGACAATACTGACTTTGATGGACCAAGGGTCTGATTCAGTAGAAGCTTCACGTATTCATGTATATAAACAGATACTATGTATTTTGCGTGTTCTTCTATTTTCCAAGTTTCAAACCAATCTGGGATTGTTGTTTGTGGTCTGAAGTGCCTGATTAGTTCATAACCTTAACAGATAACTTGGCAGAAGTAACTCTCACACTCAAACATTTTCCTTGTTTTTTGTTTTGGTTTGTTTCTGGAAAAAACTGGCACATATGTGGGAGGGGGAACTGAGCTCATGAAAACTTCAAATAAAAAACTTCTTTTTCTCTCGCTCTCTCATCCAACACTCCAGTCGCTTTAGAGAAAAAGGGGGTATTCAGGCTCTATTGTTTTTGAAGTAGTCATGGAGAAACACTCTCCCACCCTTCTCGCAGTTACTCTGGAGACCATAAAACAAACAAAAACTCATCTTCTTTTCACCTTACTGTGGTTGTCCCATCAGGCAAAGACTACTGCCTACACATTACATGCTGCTGCTGTGGATTCAGGCAGCTTAAGAGCAGTGCACATGCCTAACCATAATCCACAGTGGGGTTTTTTTTTGGGGGGGGGTCATTCCCCCCTCCGCTTGCAGTTATTTTCCAGCAAGAGTACAGGGGTCTCAACCATTGGTAGCTTTTTCTGCCCCTGCACTGAGCACCCTGAAAAGACTTTCATGGACTTCAAAAACCGATGGATAAAGGAAAGAAGCAGAGAGATTATATCAAATGAAATTATTCACATTCCCTTAAATATATCTAAATTAATGCCTTATTACTTTTTTCCCCACAGTCTACTGGATCTTGAATTTGAAGAATTTATTAGAGTTGGAAGTATTAGAAAAATTGCTAAGCCGATACTTCCTTATAGGTAACTTCAGCACAATCTTTAGCCAGTTCTTCATCTCTCTATATTTAATATTTGTCCTGCTGTATATAATGAGAAAATTAGTTTAATGTAGTGGTCAATGAAAGGCCACCATCAGCTGTAACTTCTTTGGGGTTAGATCAGAGCTTACATGTACACAGTAAGTTTACAGAAGCAACTTTTTATTGTTCTCTCCCGCTCCAGCAGTCCCCTGCCTCCAGCAGTCTCCTGAAAAGCTGCAGCTCAGGGTCAGGGAAGCCACACTGTGCAGGGATGGTTAAGGGAGATTCCAGCAGAATTATGCCTCACGGCATGCTTCCGTCAGACCTTCGACAGCAACTTTTTGGGGAGGTGCTGCAGGCTGGTGGTGGTAGGGGAAGCCATTAAAAGCCACTTCAGTGATAGCTCTCTATTCATGGAAAAATTGGGATCCGAGCCTTAATGAATATATTAAGGTTGTGGGATAAAAGGGATGAAAGTTGGCCATAGACAAGTCACTTCCGGTGTGATTCTGATCATCTTTAACCTGAAAATAAATGTCTTCAGTCTGAAAACAAATTCCACTGAATGGGACTTAACAAACAGATACATGGATCAGTTCACACGCTTAGCAAGCACCACTGAATTCTATGCTGAAATGTGGGGCTGCCAGCAGGTTAATGACTCAGAGTGGGTTGTGTGGCCCAACTTTTCCAAATGAAGCGTAAACAGGCAGTGGTCACATTTGTGAAGTCACAGCAAGCCACTGTAGTTGGACAAACTGTGTATAGGCCCCATGTGATTCTCATAACTGCTTCTTCCATGCAGTTGCCATCAGCAGCTCCACACACTCCCTCAAGAGTCACACAGGGTGTGCCAAGAATCTGAGCTAAGACCCGGCCTATTTCTCCCCAATAGTTTAAATTAGAATACTATTTATTCTATACTATATGTCTTTGGTAGATGTTCTTCATAATGTTTGCATCCTCATTTACATAAAAGGTCCCTGCACATAGAAAAGGAGCACGTCAGGAAGAAGGTATATACTAGGTTTGAATGTGCGGGGTGGAGTTCATATGGGGAGTGTTGGAACATCTCCCTTGCCTTTTGAGTATTGTGTGCCTTTTCAAAGTCTGCACATGTACTGTGCCATTTGAGAAACCTCTAGATTTTAGCATTTTAACACCAAGCGTAAAATGGAAGCAGGAGAGGTTTTGGTACAAGTAGATGTGAGCACAGCTTCACCGTTTGCATTCGATACTGATCTTGACTATTTTACCATGTGTCGAAAGCTTGCATGCTGGCTCGGGACCGGAAAGTGAGCAACTGAAAGAGCTCTTTGCTCTGATGAAGGAAGATTTAACCCCAGCAGAAAAAAATTACGTAAGGAAGACCATTGAACACCATAGGCTGGGCACCAACAAAGCTCTTCTGCAGCAGGTACTAGTAAAATGAAACTATTTCTTTGGCAGTTTGGAAGCCATGGAGGAGTCCTGTGATTGTTGTGCATTGATAAAGGAGTAAAATCTACTCGTAGAAAAATCCAGGTAGTTTGTGAGCTACTTGTCTGTACAGAGTAGGTCTTGCATCCCGTAGAAAACCCAGGCAAGGATTGTGGAAAAGATCTACTCTGGGATTTAAATAAATAAATAATGTTTCATATGTTTTTTCTCTCTGTGCTGCTTAGCTGATAGCTTCCATTCTGGAGCTGTCCTGGGGCAAACTAGACGTGCTGGTTGTTAAAGAGTTGTGAAGTTCCAATTTCGCTTTTCCACAGCCACACAGCAGTTGTGGGGAATGTCTGTTAAAAAAATAAAGGAGAGCCCTTTTGGGCCTGGAATGCCGCTGCAGGGGAGAAAAGGCTCCTGCTTCCCTTCCCAGCCGCTGCTCCATGTGCAAAGATTACTTGGTGTGGAACAGCAAAAACAGGGAAATAACTGCCCCACAGAACAATTGCAGTACAGAAAAATGATGGGTGGGGGAGAAGGGGAGGCAGGAGCCCTCCCCTCCCCTACAGTATCATTCCAAACCCAAGCGGGCTCACATTTATTAACAGACATCATTCTCTGCAGATGCTGTGTGGCTACAGAAAAACTAACATGTAACTTGCTGGGGGTGGGGGGAGATAGCTCATTACTCAAAAATAGCTCTCTTTAAAGAAAAGACTGGTGACCCCTGATCTAGACGGTTCAGCCTTAAAAGAACCTGCTAGGATCATTAGAAGCTGTACGTCTTGTTTGAGTGTTAGAAGTATGGATTTTTACTGCTCAGTTGATGTTTATACCTGACTGTTTGTGTGAACTGATTTAATTTGTAGTTATTTTCCTACTAACAATATAGGTGAAGGTAGTGGGAGCTACCTGTGCTGCCTGCCCATTCCCATGCATGAAAAATCTGAAGTTTCCTATAGTGGTGCTAGACGAGTGCAGTCAGATGACAGAACCCACATCCCTCCTTCCCATTGCAAGGTACAGTCTCCTCCTCCTCTTCTTCTTCATCATCATCTTTTGTGTCACAATCAACCTAGTGCTTTTAATGTTATAGTAGCACAACTATTCACAAGGCTTCAAAAAAGGAATTCGCTCACAAACAAGGCTAATTGACAGTTGCCGGTGAGTAGCTGTGTTACTCTGTAGCAGCAGAACAAAATCTGAGACCTTAGAGCACCTTAGAGATCAACAGAATTTTCCAGGGTATAAGATTTTGTGGGTCAAAGGTCATTCACCTCTTAGTCATAACACCTGTGTTAGCCTTTTGTAGCTAGTCAACAGTTAGAAAAATAACCTCTCTTGACTGGTGCTCCTGTCAGTAACTGGACAAAAGACTATTTACAGATGTATTTGTGACTATGATTATTTAACAAATATAATTAACCTTTCAGTATGTGTAAGTAAGTAAATTTATTAATACGGTCGACTGACCAATCACATGCCAACACATCAAAAATTCCAGACTCAATAGTTTTGCACTGCAGAATCACAGACTGCCCGCACATATAAAGGTATAAGATCAATAAAAGCACCCCCTGGTTAAAATTATCATCTTAAAATTGATAAAATTGTAAAGTATTCTAACAATCATTTTCTAATAAAGGTCTGCGTATTTTAATAGCAATGGTGCAGAACTTGGCAGTTTGGAGCATAAGCTGAGGGTCTTCTCCTAATAGGAGCTTCTTTCCCAAAAGCTCAACTGACTCTTCAGGGAATTTGCCAACCTTTCAGTATCATTAAAGCAGGAATTAACCATGGCCCTTCAAATACTTGTGTAATAGAACTGGATTAAGTTTTGGGCAGCAATGTTTGGAATCCACATGAAAAATCTCAGGTTATGTAACTGGAATAATTTATGTAGGCATTCAGCAGTTTTCTGAATGACTGTAAGTGAAATAAGTGCCTGCCTGCAGAATCTGCACTGTTCTCAGTATTTTTGCCTCATGCTAGAAACGAGGTATCCCAGGACAGTAGAGGCTATAGAGGCAGAACATAAAAAGTTATTTGAGATACAGGGCTGAATGGAAAAAAAATGCCGCTGCAGATCTTGAGGGCCAGTAGCACAAAGTGCATCTAGTCAAAGTTCTGCACATTTTATTCATATTGAGTTCAGTGGGAGTTTTAAAACATGCTTTTTTCCCTCTCCTGTTGAAGTTGAGGGGCCTTTGAAGTACTGACATTTGGCTGAACATTGCTGATTTTTTAAAAAAGTTTTGCAGCTGCACTCAGTGTTGTTAGTGATATTTTATGGGTTACATTTGTAGGTTTGGGTGTGAAAAGCTGATTCTGGTTGGTGACCCTAAGCAGCTCCCACCCACCATTCAAGGGTCGGAAAGTGCACATAATAATGGTTTGGAGCAAACCCTTTTTGACCGACTCTGTTTGATGGTATGTACTACTGCTCATCTTGAAAGGGTACTCTTTCTGTGATGCTAACCTTGTTGAAGGGCTGCTCATTGGTATACAAAAGCCTCTTGTAGAGGCATTTCTTAGCATTTGCTAGTTAACATAACCCTGAAATAGAGTTTTCCTAAGAGTTGGTTGCCATTGGATGTTTCTGTGAAGAACCTTATTCTGGGAAGGTATACCCTTGACAAATGTGATGTCTTTTTTTTTTTATTATTTAATGTGATGACTAAATTTGTCGCTCATATGTTTTAAGCAAGAATCCCATACTGGATTCCTCTCACAATCTTCTAAAGAATAGTTCCAGGAGAAAAAAACATTATGTATTGTCAGTCCCAGTGTAAAAACTTTAAAAGAGCAGCTACATCCTCAAGAATGTCTCTAAAACTTGATTTACTGGCTTCAGCTGAAAGAGGTGGAAATCAGGCAGCAGAATGCTGAGATGGTAGAATGGGCTGTACCACTGCACTCTGCAAGTGATGGATTTTGGTTCTAAATGCTTCTTTGCATAATAAAGCTTCACACAAACTGAAAACTAGCATAGCAGGGAGAAAGCCTGAGCGCCTCACCCCTTTCTTTACTTGCTCTGCTAACTTTTCTATTTGCAGGGAGTTTTAACGCAGCGGAGCATTTCAGATTTGCACCTCCACTTAGGGTTGCCAGGTCCCTCTTCACCACCGGTGGGAGGTTTTTGGGGTGGAGCCTTAGGAGGGTGGGGTTTGGGGAGGGGAGGGACTTCAATGCCATAGAGTCCAATTGCCAAAGCGGCCATTTTCTCCAGGTGAACTGACCTCTATCGGCTGGAGATGAGTTGTAATAGCAGGAGATCCCCAGCTAGTACCAGAAGGTTGGCAACCCTACCTCCACCTGTAGTCTGACATGGTGCAGTCCATTCTACCACCTCAGCACTTTCCTACCTCATTTGCACGTTAGGGTTAAGTGTGATCCACAGGGAGGGTAAATAGTATACCAAAGGAGACCCAGCTCAAATGGGCCTAGCATAGTTGCCTGGGATGGCCCAGGCAAGTTATTTTAGCACAGGAGGCTGAGGGTGCTCCTAATTCTTTGAGTTGGATCTTGCCAGTTTTTCTGGAGGAGGATCTTGCCCACCAAAAGAGCTAAAGCCACATGGGGTAGGGATTGAACAGGGGAATCAGGTGACATAGAGAGGAAAATCTGCGCGGATCCAACCCAATGTCTTAAATATCCTCCATTTTTTTATGCTTCCTGTTTGAGGACTTGAGCAAACCACCTGTGTTATATCTTGGCTGAGGGCTCGCTTCCATGTCCTGCATCATCTGGGGATTATATCAGTTTATTTTCAGCAGAAATGTGTTTATCTGAAATCATCCCCAGGTAAAAAATTATATTTAGCTATCATGGACTGCCCTGGGTTACCATGGGAGGATGAGTCCTCATCGGAGGAAGAGGGCATGGCCCTGAGCCCTGCCCTGGCAGACACTGTGGCTCAAGTGGGTGGTGCCAGGCCAGCCTCACTCATAGCCAAGCGAGGACAGACTGGTGCCATCCCAACAGGGCATGGCCTGGCTGGTTGTGCAAGAGGCTAGTTCTGTCTGTCTGCTGCCATCATGCAGGAGAAAGGAGCTGGTTATCAGGTGGAGTCCTCTTGCCTGACATGACCACCTAATGGAGAAGTATTTTTGGCATTTTAATTATATTTGAATTTTTAGCACTTGTATTGCTAGTTTGATTCCTACCTTTCTGACCCATCTGTTGAACCTGTTGACCTCCTGAATGCACAGTTTCTGGCTTTAAGTTCTAACCCAGGTTGAACAATCTCAATTTACCAGCTGATACGTGTCAAAAGACACAACATGACGTAACCGTTTTATAATGTTAGTGTCGTGCACTTTGCTGACAGGCAGAAACCATCCCAGTTTTCACGCTCAATCATTTTTCTCCTTGGCAATTTATAGGGACATGAGCCCGTGCTGCTCAGGACACAGTACCGTTGTCACCCAGCTATCAGTGCCATAAGCAACAACTTATTTTATGATGGAAATTTGGTGGACGGCATTGCTGAGATGGATCGAAACCCTCTCGTAGACTGGTTGCCAACACTGTGTTTCTACAATGTTAATGGATTAGAGCAGGTATGCATTTTATTGGTTTTTAAACCTGGGCTTTTTTTCCAGAGGGAACCGAATGAGGTAAGCGCTGCCCCTGGAACATCTTGTTGCTCAGGGAAGTGGAGCGTGTTTACCAGTATTTTGACCTTGAAATCTTTTCACCTGAATTTACACTTGGGATATACAATGGCAGCATTCATATATCACAGCAAACAGGTTTTAACCCGTTGTGAGCATGAGCCAAGCTTGCAACCACGTACAGTGTTCCCTTTCTTCCCTTTCTTGTCCCTTCATGCACAGAACTCAGTTCAAGGCTTCCATCTGAATGCCGGCACCTGAGCAAACTGGAGCTGGTTTCCCTTCCAGTTTAACCAGTTCAGAATCCTGGTGTGTGGTGCGAAAACAAGCTACAGTTGGAACCAGATGCCTGCATTTGGCTCTCGTGGCGCATAGAACTTCATCCAAAGCTTTCCAAACCTGGAAGCTTTCGGTTGCACTCTGTGAGCTAGGGGCACTTGGCAACAGGCTGTGTTTGGGCCCATCACATACAAACCTCTGTGTGATGTTACTTTAGAGTAGGATTGTTCTCCCTTCTTTGGGGGGGGGATAAAACTGCATTTTCTCTCTTAAGAATTCAAGAAATGCTATTGACAATATCTTTTGAGTCTTAACTCCTGCATTTCCAACTTAAATATGTCTCTTTGGAAATAATGTATTTCACTTAAACTTGGGACAGTTTTAAATGTTTCCAAGTTCCTAGTTGGTTCAGCATAAATACACAGTTACATGTATATGTGAGTTGGACATATAGAATTTTGTACTATTTGAAATCACATCTAACATGGCCCTATCTGCGGATATTTAAATCAGTGGATTGGGCCATGTGCAGAGAAGGGAGAAGTTTCTATAAACCTGGGAGGCAAAGAACAACAGTTGCCTATGCAAACTCAGACAACTCTGTCCCGACTAGAGGTGTGCAAAAAATAGTTTCTTATGTGCAAACTATTTTGCACACATGGCACCCTGTTGAGATCCACAGTGCAACACCAAGAAGAGTTACACCCTACTAAGTTCACTGAGGTCGATCTTTATGACTTCTCATTGGGTTGGTCATGCATTGTGTAGTTTGAAATCTGTTTCTTGTTTTCCAGATGGAAAGAGACAATAGCTTCCACAATATGGCAGAATCTTTTTTCTCTGTCAAGTTAATCCAGTCTCTAATTGCCTCTGGAATAGAGGGGTCCGTGATTGGAGTAATAACCCTATATAAATCACAAATGAGCAAGGTGAGTTATACACTCATACAAAATCCATTAAAACATATTCCAATGCATTATTCAGGGTGCCTATTTTTCCCTTTTTTCCTATCAGTTTCAGAAAAATTAATCTTATTTAGACAAACTAACTTTGCTACTCTTTGCAAAAAGTCGCCACACTATCTTATGGCAACTCAGTTTTAAATTTGTTATCTCTTCCCAATAGAAAAATCTAGGTTACAAGTATGTAACAATCAGAGTGTTTTTTTTAACGGACTTTGTTGCTTCAAATTGAATTTTAAAAAATTCTTTCTCATTTCAGTTATAAATTTCTTTTTTAAAAAAATCTTTTTTAAAATGAAGTCTGTACTTAATGCAAACATATAATCTTTTAAATTAAGGCTGCTGCGCTCTTAGAAACATGTGAACTATTGCTTTTCCTTGTAAAGAAAGAACAATGAAAATCAACATTATGTAGCACTATAATTTGTGCGTTTATGTTGTGGCTTGAAACCGTGGCCAGGGACCAGCAAGTCACTCGAGATATCATCCACTGATCTACCTGGGTGATGTTTTGCTCCTGTTTTATGCTTAGGAACCACCTGATCTCTGCAATTTGCTCAGAACTGTGATTGTAAATACTTATTACTCTACTTGTCAGACAACATGGAGACTTCCCTCTCATGACCAGTAACTACCAGTAGCCGTTGCTACAACTAACCAGCACCTGTTTGCAAAAACCTGTCCCAGTTGTAAAAAAGAGGCCCTGTTTAAAATCAGGAGCTTAGTAAAAAATATTGGTCAATATTTAAGAAATGTATGGTTTATCTTCTGATGGTTGTACATAAAGGCTCTGTTCAGTATTACATCAATATGTTTTATTGTTATAGCAGCTAATTAGTATGCGTGTTCAATAAGGAAGTATCTAAATAATAAAGGGGAAAATGTTGCTTTAAATCAATTATTTAAATAGGCCTTTATTTCTTGGGGAATTAATCATGATTAAATGGCCTTGATCTAAATCAGTACTGTTACCAGCATCTGTTTTGCTTTCAGGTGATCAGAACGTTTTACTCCAAGCCGCTTTCCTTTTCCCTGCTTTCTCATCCCTCTACCTTCCTCCCTCCCAAAGACACTGTTATTGTTCATTGGCAGGGGGTGAGAACTTGGTTAATTGCTTCACCTACACTATATAGTAAATACTGTTATCCTCCACTGATGTGGGGGATCGTTCATGGCAGAGGCAAAATTTGAACTAGATACTTCCTGATTCACAATTTAGACTCCTAGCCTTAACAATGAGGTTGGATCCATTGACTTGTTTCAGCTAAGTAGAGAGCCTCCCTCTGATGGAGTGAAGATCCTTCTGCTGATGCTGGGTGTAATGAAGTCCATTTCATGTTTTATTTTAGTTCCAGGGTACCAGAATCTGGAGTATTTCCAGACCAGGTCTTACTCATGGCTAGGCAAGTTCCTTCACTTATTCTGAATAGAGGTATGCTTGGTTTACTTAAGGAAACCCTCAGCATATGCCAGAATTATTGTGGAATCTTACACAGGAATATGTGAATGCTCACAGTTTTGAAACTAAGTGGATGACCTTCAGCCAGTCATTCTCTTTCATCCCAACCTACCTCACAGTGTCATGTGAGGATTCAAAATGGAGGAGGGAGAGAGAAACCATATATGCTATCTTGGAGGAAGACAGGGGAGGGGGGAGAGAATCTAGTATATAAGTAGAATGGTAAAATTCCATTGCTTTGATCTGCCTACAGATTTCTAACTTGCTTGCTGCAGTAGATACGGACACTTCCCAAATTAAAGCTGTCCAGGTGTCCACTGTTGATGCCTTCCAAGGAGCAGAGAAGGAAATCATTGTGTTATCTTGCGTAAGAACAGGACAAGTTGGCTTCATAGATTCAGAAACAAGAGTGAATGTGGCTCTGACCAGAGGGAAGCGACATTTATTGATAGTGGGAAATCTGAACTGTCTGAGAAAGAGCAAACTATGGGGAAGTATCATTCAGCACTGTGCAGGTAAAACAGAGTACCTAAAAATAAGTGTGTTGTTATGTTGGTCCCAGGGAATTGGTGCCATAAAAGGCTAGCAGTTGTGTGTGTCAATACTTATATGTGTTTCTGTTGTATGTTTTGTGTTGTGGTGTCTTGCACTAACTACACTGTAGTATAGTGTCTTCTCTGGTTGTGCCTTGTGTCCTTCTGAGTATTTTAATTTTCCTGTTAATCCTAACTATTTAAACTTAGCAACAAGTATTGCAGGGCTTGATGTCTTGCACCCCACCTGTAGTACTGGCAGGTGTAATAGACTCGGAAGCAGGTGTGGTTCCATGGGCAAAAGAAACAGTTGCACACCCTGGGATACAGCCATTCCACTCTTTTATTTCCAGTACAGGGCTGTAGTTAGTGTCACTCAGCCCATGCTACAGAGTCACCAAGAGTCACGAGCCCATTCTTCTCTAGCGGCACACAAGTGGCACACCATGGACTTTTGGCCTCTTCCCTCAGACCTCACTCTTGGCCTCACCCAGAGCCAATCATCCCTCGGGGCACACCCTGTCCTCCTGGGGCCTCCAAGGCCATTATCCAGCCTTTGCCAACAGAGTGCAGGTCGGGCCAGACTCACCTGACTGGGATCTCCCTTCCCCGTCATCCAGTCTCCATCCCAGCCCTGACCACTGGAACATCTCTTGTTCGGCCAAGGACATGCCAACGGCTTCATGGACCACACCCTGCCTGTGCACGCCCCCTCTCTCCACCACAGTAAGTCTCACTGATTCCAAAGGAACCTGCTTCCAAGAAAATATGCTTACAAGTGCAGCCTTAGCTGAATCCAGCATCAGGGCTTCTTGTCTTAGAGCCAAGCTACACAATACGTTTGGTCATGAGTAGGGTTAGAGTTTCCCTGACTCTACTCGCGTGCCCTGCAGCCACAGATTCAGATCAGAACTGTGGTGTTGGAGGAGGAGCGGTTCTCTCTCCTCCCCCATGCCACTTTCCCAAGCAAAACATTTATTTATTTTATTCTTTCGACTTTTATCCTGCCCTTTCTTGACCAAGTCAGGTTCAGGGCGGCTCACAACACATTCCAACAACAAAATCACAGCATTTACAATTTACAATCCTCGATATCTATTAAAATTCCAATGGCACCCTTAAACCGTATAACAATAATGGGAAACCAATCAAGTTTCCCATTACTCAAGTACTGCAAGTCCAGACTTCCTTCCTTTGGATATGTCTGGTTCAGGACTGCGTATTTAGGGAACAAGGGATGGTTGCAAGAGGGGGAAGGATTTTCTACCTATTGCCCCTTCCCACCACAGATTCCACCAACCACCCCCAACCACACACTGCATTTAACGCCACTTCCCAAGATCCCCATGTTTTATGGAATGGGTTTTTAAGGTCTACAGTGCAAAGGCAGAGACAGGAAAAATCTGTTCCACAAGCAATTGTATTTTTTAAAGATTAAATATTTTCAATATAACTGCATTGCTGTTACTTCTAGGAGGCAAAGATGGATTACAGCATGTTGGCCAATGCGAACAGAAATTGAATGACATTCTTAAAGCTTACATGGAAAGGAAGAAGGAAGAAGAAAGGAAACAAAAGGAAAAATCTAAAAGTAAATCACTTTCACAGAAAACAGATGTATAAAATATTTTTCTATGTAAATAGTGCCAAATGTCTTTAAAATTATTGTTAAATATGTTTTATGTTTCACTGGTACACCTAAATTTAGTTATATGGATTAAAATGTTAGTACAATAATTACACATAATAGGGTTGGTAATGAAATAACTCCCAACTATATGTAAGATGGCTAGTAATTTGGCATTCCCATTCAGTTCCCCCCCAATATGTGGTTATTTTAATTGTTGTATTAGTATCAAAGTATTCTACAACAGAATAAAGCCAGGACTTTTAATAACTATTGTGGGTCTTTCAGCAAAGAATGAAATTTGTTGGGGTTTATCATGGTTTTTCTCTCACAGGTTTTTTAAAAAATAAATAAAAATGTAACACTGCTTGTATCTAGTTAACATGGCCTAACCCAAGGGAGGAAAAAAAGAAAAGCTGCAGTTTTTAAAATTTTATGCAGACTGAGCAAACTGGATAATTTTCCTCACTTAAAAAAAAAGATTTCTGACCCTATTGATACATATGATATAATACAGATGATACAATATTCCAGTGCAGTTCAAATAATGTTAACTGTTTGAATGAGTGGTGCTTAAATTAAGTGTTGCGGTTACAACTTCTGTAAGACAAGTGGGGGGAAAAATCACACTAGATGGATAACCGGAGGATCTGTGGGATCAGCATGAGGATCCTTTTCCAAATGACAGATTGTCTTGCAGTTTCCTCTGTGCAGTTTTGTAACACTTTTTTTTCCAAGTCATGCTGCCTGTCCTTCCAGTTTAGCATGCTGTTTTTCTGAATGCAGTCAAAGTGCTTTAGGACTACAACACCCAACTAATCATATGTGGAATGAAGTTCTATTTAAACTTTTGAAAAGCTGAGTTTAAAACTTCTATGTCAACATATGGGCTATAAGCCTGTAAGGAAATTACAATGAATACCTTAAAAATACCTTGAAAAAATCCTTAGTTCATGACGCTTAATAGTTCATTTAGTGCATTTTAAGTGTTCAAAGTGTTTTGCACACATTTTCAGTCATTGTGCATTCCCTATCCAATAATATACACAATTATCTCCATAGATAATATTTAATAAGTTTTCCTATGGGTCTCCAAAGGCTGCTTCTTCGGTAATGTTCTACTCCTACTGAGTAGGTTGTCATTAATATTTTTTATCTTCTATGATGCTACAAAATAAATTATTATTTCAAAAAAGGGCAGCATAGGAACTGTTCATCATTTAACTTTTCAACTTAAATATCATTACAGTCTTCTTTCAGATGACTTAAAATGTGTTGCTGGTTTGTAAAAATATTTAATGGAAAATATTTATAGAAAATATGTATTTATAAAACAGTTTACCCTTAACAGATCTCGTTTTGTGTTTTTTAAATGTTAAAATTCTAGCTAAAAATCAGAACTTTCTCACAAAATCTCATCCATTAGGTGGTGCCAGTGTACTCTGCTGCCCATACACCACTCTGCAGAGAATTAGGAATGGTCATCTATTTTTTTAATAGCAAAGAAAGAAACATTTGCATAATCTCACATGAATTTAAGATAATTATTCAGATGCAATGCCAGTCTGTTGCCAACAGACACTGAAGTTGTGTTGAAGAAAACAAAACTTCATGGCATTCCAGATTTTGCAGGCTGCTTGTTTGACTAGAGTTGAAGGGAAAGTTTCACTATCCTATTTTGATTATTTTTCCCCCTCTAAAGGGCTTCTTTTAGCCAGAGCTGTTACTGAAGACGCTAATAAGCAAAGTGTGGAAGAAGAAGAAATAGTAGAGGCCTGAATAGCGTCTTTTAAATTACCGTTGACACCCCTGTTCCAGCTCCCTAAAATCTCAATCAACAATCCATTAGAACTCAACAGGAGTAAAACTAAATCCTCGTTTAAGTGTATTTATCCGATCTCTTTTCTCTCTTTCAAATGCTAAATCCATTTCAGCATATGCCCCCTTCTTTCTCTTGCCTTTCTCTAAAGCCTGGCAGCCTACACTTCTCTTGTAAATATGAAAGATGCTAATCATATGACATATCACGTCTCAGTCGGAGCTTGGAATAAAGCCCTGAGATTTGGGATCATTGCCTCCAGACAACAGCTTCATCAGCCGGAAAGTTGGTTTTTTTTCCCCTCCTTTCCTTCAACTCTCAATCCCTTCTTTGTCTGGGGGAAAATGCAGCCAACTCAAGATACCCTGGCCATATGGTTCACTCTGTATTTTCTTAGTTGAATTCGGAATTGTTTCTGTGACTTGCGAAGGGATTTTTTTTTAAAAAAGTGTATAAAGACATAGTAGCACTAGTTGTGCTGGGACAGCTTTACAGAAGGCGCCGCATGATATTTGTGTGTTCATTTTATACCGTCTGTGCACAACTATGTACTTGGAGCCACTTTCTGCTATTGAAGGCAGCTTGCATCTATATCCCATTCATTTTCTTATTTATGAAAGCATATCCCACTTTTCCTCGTGGTCCGAGGGGGCTTACAATAATAGTTTAAAAAAACATTTCCTGTTCAAAATAAAATAGCAAACTCCAAATTTCTCCCCTTCCCCCCGCCCCGCAACATAATAGGAAATAAATCCAGCATTTTCCATGTACCTTATGCATGCATGTCCTCGGTCAAAAAGATGCATTTTTCAAACTGGGGCAGTTGTAAACATTTGGTGGCAGCGGCCATGGGTGGTTTTGCCTTGGATTTGCCGCTCTCTAGATGAACCTTTTCCCCACCTGAATTCTCAAAGCTCCGCATGGGGGTTTATTCTTGAGTTTTGAGAATTCGGATGGGAAAAATGCATCTACAGAGCAGCAAATCCAAGGCAAGACCTCCCATGCATAAATGGCCAGCAAGTCCCTCTGAAATCAATGGGACTTATTTTGAATGGTTACATTTAGGACTATGCTGGGAAGCATAAAAAAACCTCTTAATTTTCCTTCCTTGGGTATGCACACTGATCAGTTTACACTCATGCTTTCGACGTGAAGGAGGAAATACGGAGTAAAGTCTGGGTCTACCTCCTCCCCTTTTGGGGGAGTTTCTTCTCCAAGGCCAATACATGGATTATTTTGAGACGTACCTGTCAGGTTTCTCCCCCACACCTTGCCTCTCTCCCCTCCCCCCTTTCCCCAAAGCCCCTTTCAACAAATCATTAAATTCTACAGAGGTGGTCAAGCCAGGCCTGCTTTTCACGCATTTGGGGAAAAGGAGGGGGGGGGAGAGAGAGAGAGAAAAGAGTCCTTGAAGTTTAGAAGATGCCCAAGGAAAACTCCTTGAATGGCATCAAAAGAATGGGGTTTCCATAGCTGTTGAAGCACGAGAGCCGTGTAAGCCGCACAAAGGCGGGCCGGGGCAGCGGGGACCGTCCCGCTGCTCCATCCCAGCACAATTGGGTCGCTGAAATAGGGAATTAATTACCATTGGAGAGCGGGCAGCCCATTCAGCGCGGCCCGGGCTTTATTAAACGCCAATATAAATAACAAAACAACTCTTGTGGCCGCGCTCTCCCTACACGCCAAAGGGAAGGATTAGCCCGGGGATTAACATCTTAAAGTCTATGAGACTTTCTGACTCAAGGCTCCGAGCTGGTAATCGTGTTTGTCTCCCGGTTCAGCGATTAGTGCTCCGGCTCGCCGGCACCTTCGCCTCGCCCAATGGCCCTTTTTGCAGGCTCGTTTCTTTCCCCCCCCCCTTTTTTTTCGTTGCAGGCTCGTTTCTTTCTTCTTCTTCTTCTTTTTTTCCGGCTGTTCTTTTGGCCACAGCTATAGAAAAAAGAGCGAGCGAGCGAAAGAACTGCTGCCGCTCGGGTTCCTGGGGAAGGAGGGGAGCGGAGCAGGGCCCGGGACGGGCCGGGGAGGGGCCGGGCTTTGCAAGCCGCTCCGTGGAGGCCTGCTGCACCTGCCATGCAAATCGCGGCCATGCAAAGCGCAGGATTGGTCGGGGTGGTGGTGGTGGTGGTGGTGGTGGGAGGCGATAGTCCTCGGCGGTCAATAGATGCCTCCGAGCCACGTAGGTATCGGCATCTCCCGGGGAGACCCGGCAAGGGCACCCATCTGTCGGTCGGCTTCTGGCCCCGGGGAAACGGCCGGGGGAACGCGGCGCGCCCCCTGGAGGGCCACGAGAGGAAAGGTTTCTCTGTTGCTGGATAGTAGAAAAGGGCAAGAGTCCAGGAGCACCTTAAAGACGAACAAAAATCTTTTCTGATCGGGTACGAGCTTTCGTGAGCCACAGCTCACTTCTTCAGATACTTTTCTTCACGAAAGCTCATACCCTACCAGAAAATATTTTTGTTAGTCTTTAAGGTGCTCCTGGACTCTTGCCCTTTTCTACTACTGCAGACAGACTAACAGGGCTACCCATATTCAAACTGGAGAAACTGCTGAATTACAGTTGATATTCAAACTGAAGTCAATGCATTTACCTGGGCTGAATAAAGACCTTGCATCCCTGGCTCATTACCAATGCTGATTTCTCCACACCCATTTCTCCCCTAGACATCACAGACTCTTCTGC
This sequence comes from Euleptes europaea, assembly GCF_029931775.1. NCBI lineage: Eukaryota > Metazoa > Chordata > Lepidosauria > Squamata > Sphaerodactylidae > Euleptes > Euleptes europaea. Next base: position 28,030,772 of record NC_079320.1, on the reverse strand, counting down.
ATACCACACCTAATCCCATCATGCCTGCTATTCACATTTACATACTGTTAACTTTTACATGCTAATGCTTGTCTGAATTCACTCTCCTCTACTTAAAGACCGATGGATTCACATTCTAGCTGTATCTGAAGAAGTGAGCTGTGGCTCACGAAAGCTCATACCCTACCAGAAAATATTTTTGTTAGTCTTTAAGGTGCTACTGGACTCTTGCCCTTTTCTACTACGGCTACCCACTGTGAATTATATTGCTGGATAGGCTTTGAGAGGAAAATACGGCTGAAGCCAACGGTGCAAAATTGGTTGAAATGATTTTTTTTATTACTCAGAATGGAAGTCCCCAACGCGTTTTGCCCAGGAGGCGCCTTTATGCTCGTTGGAAGGGCTACTGTAATACATAGGAAGAATTTTCTAACAGAGCGGTCCCTCGGTGGAACAGGCTTCCTCTGGAGGTCCTAAGCTCTCCTTCCCAGGAGGTTTTTAAGCACAGGTTACATGGCCATCTGTCAGCAATGCTGATTCTATGACCTTAGGCAGTTCATGAAAGGGAGGACATCTTGGACATGGAGTAGGGGTCCCTGTGGGTGTGTGGGGGAGGTAGTTGTGACATTCCTGCATTGTGCAGGGGGTTGGACTAGATGGCCCTGGTGGTCCCTTCCAACTCTGTGATTCTATGATTCTAACTACAGATTCCCCCAAAGAAGCCTCTTGAGCAAAACGGGTAGGGAAATTCTATTTTGCACCATTGGCCTTATTTTTATCTCCTGTTACTGGTACAGCCCTTTTATTTCTCTTTGTTTCTTGATATTCTTGAACAACTTTTCCTAAAGTGTTTTTAAAGTAAAACTCCATACAAAAAAGGGGGGAAAGAAACAAAGGCAGTTTGCTGGCACTTGGCACCAATTCCTTCGCTTTAATATATGTTCCTGTTGAACCAAAAATCCTCTGTACATGCACTGATGTCCTTCTTAGTGAGAGAGGCAGCTCATTCCAATGGCTGAGCTTTGCCATTGGAAACAGTCTGGGGCTGGTTTAAGCACGTACAGCACAATTCAGGGCAGATCCCCACACGATATTTTGCACATAGAACAACAAAAGTAATAATGAGTAATCACTTGAGTGCCCCCAAGCACTTTGCATGAACACAGATACAACTTCTGTGCATGTTGTTCACATTTGTTTGTATTCTGTATGGGTAAATTCATGCTCCTCTGAACCTAGAGAGAATAGGCATGCATCATGACTAGTAACCCTCTCCTCCATGAACATGTCCACTCCCTTCTTAAAGCCTTCCAAGTTGGCAGCCACCACCACATCCTGGGGCAGGGAGTTCCACAATTTTATGCGTTGCGTGAAGAAATGCTTCCTTTTGTCTCTTTTGTATCTCTCACCCTCCTGTTTCAGCAGATGACTCCGCCTTCTAGTATTCTGAGAGAGGCAGCGAGTCACAAATGCTTGCCATTCTGAACCGCTGAAGCTTCAGGGATCAGGGCAAGAGTCCAGGAGCAACTTAAAGACTAACAAAAATATTTTCTGGCAGGGTAGGAGCTTTCGTGAGCCACAGCTCACTTCTTCAGATACAGCTAGGATGTAAATCCATCACATTCTAGCTGTATCTGAAGAAGTGAGCAGTGGCTCACGAAAGCTCCTACCCTCCCAGAAAATATTTTTGTTAGTCTTTAAGGTGCTCCTGGACTCTTGCCCTTTTCTACTACTGCAGACAGACGAACACGACTACCCGCTGTGAACTATCTTCAGGGATCAGTAAGCCCCGAGCTTGTGCGGGGAGGCTCCCTTGCGTGCTCCGCAGCGCCCCCTGCAAGAAGCCAGGCGGGAAGCGGCGGTGCGGCCGCCCACGTGTGCGGTTGGGGTCCCCGAGGCCTCTGCTCTCCGGCTAAACTTCTCGGGCTGGGAGGTCGCCCCGGGGTTCAAGCGTCTTCGGCCTGACAAAGGCTCGCCCGAAAGGCCCCCCTTCCATCATCTGTGCTCCAGTGGCTTCATCCCCCCGCCCGCCTTGGCCTTTCCTTGTCCCCCCCATCCCCAAAGGCGGATTGAGCCCGGCCAAAGCGGGCTGCGGTTGAACAGCTTGACCCTGGCCGGACGCTGCGGGCTCTCCGGCCGTCCTCGCTTTGCATAACTCTTCGGCCGGGCGGGGACCACACAAGAGCCTCTGGCAGGCGGACCCCGGGGACGACTCCAGCCGCGGCGAACGGCCTCCCGGAGAAGACTTCTTTCTTTCTTTCTTTCTTTCTTTCTTTCTTTCTTTCTTTCTTTCTTTCTTTCTTTCTTTCTTTCTTTCTTTCTTTCTTTCTGTTTTTAAAATATATTTTGTTTATTTTCCTTCATTTAATCTATCCATAAAAACAATATAATAATAGTAATAAAGAGAGAAACAAATAGTATTCTAATTTAACAATCAAATGAAATTGTATAATCTTTTGCTGACGGAACTAATCCAAGACATCTTTCTTTCTTCACCCCTCTCCAGACCGGGACAAAAGGGTGCGCCGGCCAGAGGCGAGGCCAACCACAGGCAAAAGAGGAGAATGTACTGCTACATTTGTTGTATCCCAGCGAGGAACATGGGGACTATCCTGTATGTCTAACTGCAGTCAAGAAATTGTTGAAGCCAAGCTTGTTTGACTTTTTTGGGGACTGAGGAAGAATTGAACTGAAGAATTTTGAAATGGCTGTATCCCCCCTATCATCTGTAAAGCAACGTTACACCAGCTTTATAACACTGAAGAAACATATATCAGAGTTTATTGGACTATGTAGCTATGGATGCTATGTAGCAGCAGGAAAAGAGGAAGACCCAACAAGAGATGGGTTGACTCAATAAAGGAAGCCACAGCCTTCAGTTTGCAAGATCTGAACAAGGCTGTCAAAGATAGGACATTTTGGAGGACTTTCATTCATAGGGTCGCCATGAGTCGGAAGCGACTTGACAGCACTTAACACACACACACAGCTATAGGATTGTGTTGTATCAACTGTTTTTGCTTTGATACTGTTCACACTTTGGTTGCTTATTAATGGAACATTTTTGCACTCTGAAATATTGTGTCGCTCCTGTGCTAACCTCCACAGCACAGGTACTAGCTGGAGATCTGCTATTACACCTGATCTCCAGCCGATAGAGATCAGTTCCCCTGGAGAAAATGGCCGCTTTGGCAGTTGGACTCTATGGCATTGAAGTCCCTCCCCTCCCCAAACACCACCCTCCTCAGGCTCCGTCCCAAAAACCTCCCGCCGGTTGCAAAGAGGGACCTGGCAACCCTGACTCCAGCCGTTAAGAGAAGGCCCTTGGGAGTAGTGCAGGTGGGGAGGGAGTTGTGAGCCAATGGTGGGTGCGTTGCACGATGATGGCCTCTCACCGCAGTCCCTTTCTTGCTGCCCAAAGACAATACGTGGAGAGCTGGCTCTGTGTCTGCAAGCAAACAGTTCAGATCCAGGATGGTTCCCTCTCGGTCTCGGTGCCACACCCATAGTGAGCATTGACAGACCTCCCTGTAGCTGTAGTGTCTTAAAGGGATATGAGTGAATCCTCACTTTGTTTATTTAATTCGTTCGTGCCCTGCCTCTCTCCCCAATGGGGACCCCAAGCAGCTTGCATCATTCTCCTCTGTTTTATCCTCACAACAACCCTGTGAGGTAGGCTAGGCTGAGTGGGAGTGGGTCCAGATGTGGCTGTGGCCCTGCAAGCAGACTGACTGCTGTTCTGCCAGACGCTCTCCGTTTGGGTTATAATCTTTCCTTGGGCCCCGCGGGGCTTTTTTCCGAGAAAGCAAGCATAAAAGCGGATTGCACTGTGTGGAAGGAGAGTGGATCCCACTGAATAAAAGGGTGGTTAAGTCCCACTGATTTCAGTGGGGCAACATTCTCCCCCCTCCCCACTCAATTTCCAACCCCCTCTCCATAAAACTTGTCTTGCTGGTGACAAAGAATTAAAACCACAGCACAGGTCAAGTTGCTCTTATGGAACCGTCAAAATCTGCAAACTGTTGAAAAAGAGGTAACCAACAGCAACTTTGCTAATGATATCCAACCCCCACCCCATGTTGGAAACCTGACAATACTTCTGTTGTTGTTTTTAACACTGTAGGGATTGTGGTTGCCAATAACCTGAACAGATTCTTAATGCCACTCTGTGAAACAGATAGTTTTTGTGAAGTGGGAGAAGAAGAAGAGTTAGTTTTTATATGCTGACTTTCTCTGCCACCTAAGGAAGAATCAAACCGGCTTACAATCACCTTCCCTTCCCCTCCCCGCTACAGACACCTTGTGAGGTAGGTGGGGTTGAGAGAGCTGTGACTAGCCCAAGGTCACCCAGCTGGCTTAGTGTGTAGGAGTGGGGAAACAAATCCAGTTCCCCAGATTAGCCTCTGCCGCTCATGTGGAGGAGAGGGGAATCAAACCTGGTTCTCCAGATCAGACTCCACCACTCCAAACCACTGCTCTTAACCACTACACCACGCTGGAACAGTTGTATTCTTTGTCCTATAACACAAAGTGCAGAAAATAAAAGAAAAACTCTTTATGGTAGGTTGCCAGCCGGCCTGGAGAAAAATGTTCTGTCCCTTTAATAGAGGCTGTATGGAAAGGGGCAATCGAAGTGTTTCATGGCATGGTTAGAGTGGTGGTTAGAAGCAGTGGACTCTAATTTAGAGAACTGGGTTGGTTTTTCCACTTCTCCACATGAAGCCAGCTGGCCGACCTTGGGCTAGTCACAGCTCTCTTAGAGCGCTCTCAGCCCCACCTACCTCACAGGGTGTCTGTTGTGGGGAAGGGAAGGGAAGGGGATTGTAAGCCGGTTTGATTCTTCCTTAAGTGGTGGAGAAAGTCAGCAAGTAGTCTGTCTGTTAAAGGTACAGGACATTTCCCCCCCCAGGTCAGTTGGCAACCCTGCTCCTTAGGCTGCCTTGTGACTGGCCAGAATGCAGCCCAGAGACCCTCTCTGAATCAACTCCACAGGGTTAGGCTCCCATTCCTGGTGCCCTCCTTTTTCCTGATCTCACCGGTGAATCTCCCCAGCCCATTGCCACTGCCTCTGGGCGACCCCTGGGACCCAGGCAAAGAGGCAGGAAGAAGGCTTGGCAGATCGTTCTGCTGCTTCCCTGCAAAACGATGCAGAGAAAGCGACCTGGCTGCCCAAGCAGCTGTCCCCAGAGAGAGGTAGAAGATGCTGCACGTGTTGGCCCTGCAGCTGCCTGCTCCACCTTTGGGAATTAGGCCCCCAACAGATGCCGCCCCACCCACCTGCCCTGGCCTTTCTGCCTTCTGCTGATGGACAGAGTTGCCTGCCCGCGCCCTTCGCCTGCTGGGCGGCTGCATGCCAGAAAGAAACCTCACCGACGCCACTTCCCTTGTGGTGGGTCTATGGAGGGCCGGGGAAGCGTCAGTGGCTGGGAGATCAGGCTGATAAGAGCTAGATTCGAGTCCAGCCACTCCTTAGAGACCAACCAGGCTTTCAGGGCATAAGCTTTCGAGAGTCGAAGCTCCCTTCTTCAGACACCAACAGATAACAATACTCATACATACAACAATCATGGGATGTGAGAAAGAACTAATCCTGCTGGTGGTGTGGACTGCCTTTGAGAAATGGCAAAAAGGAAGGGGATTTTACTGGTGCCATTTGGAAGACATGTTTAAATACTAGTCTTGCGTCAAGTTTTTTTTTTATTACTTGGTCTGATGGCCATGCAGGAGGGTGGAATTACCATCCATTTCAACCTCCCTGCAGTTTTCTGTCACCTGTGAACATTTGATCCAAAGTGCAGTTTTAGTTAACTACCCCCTTCTTATTTTTTTTCCTTTTTACACATAGATTAGCATGTTTCGAGACGACTTTGTCCATACGTCAACTTTTAGGAAAGCGAGGGGACGGTGGAGCCTGTCCATTTCACCGACGCGGAGTTCCTTCTCCTTTCTTAGCTTTCTGCTGAAATTGTCAATATCGAGGGAAGTTCCATCAATACCTGACAAAGTAACCCTCCCTTTCCCCCTATCCCTTGACCTACTCGCAGGAGGGGAGGGGGAACTTTTGTTCTTGCAAAATGGTGTTAATGCACATGTCAATACATGTCAATAAATACATGTCAATAAATGAAGACTGAGGAGGCATTAATGAAATGGACACGGTTTTCTTCCACCTGATCTGGAGGCCAAAAGGGGCAGTGGTCAAGGAAATGGTGGCCTAAAGGAGGATAGCTATGAAATTGAAGAGCAAAACAGGGACAAATATCCTAGGTACGCACTAGCTGAACAAGGTGTGCTGATATTTCAAACATGGAAAGTATAACAGGTTTATAAACCAAAGCAGTGAAGAAGCAACGCTTGAACATGCACCTGGTTATTTTGGTCTAGTCTCTGCTGCTGCAACCTCTACCCACATTTGGTATGGATCCCACTCTTATTGTCTTCGCAGGCAAGTCCATCTCTTGTGCACTCCACAGTCCTTGCACTCCCTGTTTTCTTTACACTTACAGATTCTTTAAAAAGACCCTAAGCTAATCTGAATTTATGAAAAAGCGTTATAGAAACTACAGTGGTCTTTTGCAGTGGCTTAGTGCCCATAAGGTGGGCTAGTTATTCAGGCGCCAGAGCCCCCGGGCGCTTTCAACCCACTTTCAATGCACTTTAACGACTGTTTGCAAGTGGATTTTGCCATTTCACACTGTAAAATCCAGTTGCAAAGTGCATTGAAAGTGGATTGAAAGTACATTATTTGGCATGTGTGAAAGCGCATCCTGAGAACCCTGTCCCATTGGGCTGTTGCTGTCATTTGGGACTGAACTTGGTTTATTAGTGCAACCTCCTTCCTGACTGGAGCAGCAGCCTTCTAGCACATCTGTATCCCTATCTTGCAGTGACTCTTCCAGCCACTGGGTGTGCTGTGGGTCCAGTCCTGAGGGCCTCAAAGGGCCAAAATACAGAAGAGTGCCAACAACTTTGCTTGGTGGAGTGATTGGAGCAGCTCCTGGCAGTTCTGGCCTACAGTTGTGTGTGTGTGTGTGCGTGCACGCACACACTTTGTACTGTATAACCAGTGGGATAGTTGTATATAAATGTTGAAGGCCAAGAGCATTTCATGACACCCATAGCACCCTACGGCCATCTCCCCCATACTATCTATCTATCTATCTATCTATCTATCTATCTATCTATCTATCTATCTATCTATCTATCTATCTATCTATCTATCTATCTATCTATCTGTCTGTCTGTCTGTCTGTCTGTCTCATTGATAGCCCACCTTTCTCACTTGGACTCAAGGCAGATTACACCCAGGGAGTCAATACAATCGATAGGACGAGGTATTCAATAAACAATAGGATTAGGGTGATAGAACCAATCAGAAATCTAAAAACAGAACTGAAGCAAATCATAAATCCTAACACGACACATTAAACAATGCAAAAATTACATATCAGGATCCTAGCTTCAGCAAGCTAAACACAGTATAGGCTGACTAATAATTATAGTATGGTCTGTCCCTAATAATTCTAATAATTTAATAATTTGTTGAATAGTATAGACTGTCCCTAATAATTTATCTACCCATAAAACAAAAATGCACATAAGATTTCTTGCCTTATGTCGAGTTCTTTGGAATGAACAGCAAACCCAAGATTAGGATGTGTCCCAGACAAGTTCCAAGTAGATGCTTGGGGAAGCCCTTCAGAAATGAAGCACTGCTGTGGAACCCAAATATCATTCAAATTTGTCAGCTTTAGGAAGCAGACAGGTACACTGCTTCATTGTAACAGATGAGAAAGTCATCAATCTGAATTGATCCAGTTTGTTAGATGGCCTTAGGCAATCCATTCTTGCCATCTAGGGATAATAATATTGACCTACTTTACCAGGTTGTTGTAAGGGTTGCAGCAAGTTAATATATAGGAAGGGCCCAGCTGTGTCCAACTAAAGGGTCTAGTCCAGCATCCTGCTTCACATAGTGGCCAACCTGATGCCTTGAGGAAATTCACAACCAGGGCACAAAGACATCAGCCGGCCTCTGTTGTTTTGCCTGCTTCCTAGCAACGTGAATCAGATGTAAATTGCCTCTGAACATGGAGGTTCCATTTGGCCACTGTGGATGATATAGTTGGACCTAACTTTTAATTTTCTTTTTAAAAAACACCTAACATATTCATATACTTTTAAATGGGAACAAGGAACTCCACTTCTTAGTATTCACACAAAAGTTTGCCTCTTGCATTTCCAGCACTACTACATCCAAATTGTAAAGGGAGAAGAAAAGCAAGGGTATTTTCTTTGTATTTTTAAAGTCTTACGACACACACACACATATTAAAAGTCAGCTTTTCCTACTTTTAAAAGAAGAAAGAGAAAGATGTTTTTCCCCCAGTTTCAAGAGAGTTGAAGGGTGGGGGGGGGAATGAGGGGAAATTGTTTAAAATATGTATTTTAAAAATTGTTGATCAAGAAGGTTTTGCAGGCTTCTTTTGAGAATTTGGGTTTCTTTGTTTAAGGCAGAATTTTGTTCATGTGTTTAATCTATACCTCACCTGTATCCCCCATGGAGACCCAAAGTGGCTAACATCATTCTCCTCTCCTCTATGTTACCCTCGCAACAATCTTGTGTGGTAGGTTAGGCTGAGGGTGTCTGACTGGCTCAAAGTCACCCAACAGGCTTCCACGGCAGAGTGACATTTGAACCTGGGTCTCCCAGATCCTGGCCTGAAACTCTAACCACTACACCATACCACCTGGCCAGTTTCTCCTTTCTGATGCACAGTGCTGCCTAAATGGTTATACCTCCCCAAGCCCTTTGACTTCAGTGGGCTCCTCTACACCTTTTCTGTTCTAGCACCAGACCAGCACCTGGCTTTTCCATCCTTGTATGTCAGAACATTAAGAAGCTCTTATCTAAGAGGGTAGGTTAAAACATTTCCTTGATAATGAGGACTAGTGTATTGGGAATAGGGAGGAGAGTGAAGCAGTTAAATCTTTAAGTGTACTTTGAGGACTTTATAGTCCAGTTGCAGGATATAAATGTAATAAATCAATACATTTTGAAATTTGCACCTGCACTCCAATACCAGCACCACAAAGCCCCTCTGCATCATAACTCCAGCTGGGGTACTGTCACCAAACATCAGATAACAACAAAATTGAATGAGGCAGATAATCCCCCCCATCTTTTATCTAAATAGCCTCTAAGATTTGTTTAACCTGTCCAATTGATCACTGTCCCCTGCCATGGAGATCATATGACCTCCAGATGCTGTTTTTTCTAACATTGCCCCTCCCATGTTGCCACCTTGGTCCTTGTCTATTTCTGGCACTTTTTGTAATGGCCAATGGCTTTCAACCAATATGAATTATGCAGTTCCATTTATCTATCTGTTGATCCCACCCTTCCTCCCAGGAGCTCAAGTTTTATCCTCACAACTGCGCTGTCAGGTAGGCTAGGTCGAGAGAAGTCACTCAGCCAGCCTCATGGTTGAGTGGTGTGTAAGTATAGACACAGGTACTTCCAAAACCCATCTTTGTACCTGAGGGGCTGTGACTCAGTGGAACAGCACCTGTTTTGCAAGCAGAAGGTCCTGGGTTCCAACATCTCCTGCTTTAAGGATCAGATAACAGTTGAGGTACAAGATCTGCACCTGAGATGCCGTGTGTGTGTGTGTGTGTGTGTGTGTGTGTGTGTGTGTGGCCATTTATTCATGGGAGGTTTTGCCTTGGATTTGCTGCTCTCTATATGCACATTTTCCCCCATCCAATTTCTCAAACCTCAACAATAAGCCCCCATGCAGAGTTTTGAGGATTCAGATGGGGGAAAATATGCATCTAGAGAGCAGCAAAACCTCCCATGAATTTTTCTTGACAGTGTTAAGTGCCACCAAGTCGCTTCTGACTCATGGCGACCCTATGAATCAATGTCCTCCAAAACGTCCTATCTTTAATAGCCTTGCTCAGGCCTTGCAAACTGAGGGCTGTGGCTTCCTTTATAGAGTCAATCCACCTCTTGTCAGATCTTCTTTTCCTGCTACCTTCAACTTTTCCTAGCAAGGTTGTCTTTTCCAGTGACTCTTGTCTTCTCATAATGTGACCAAAGTACCATAGCCTCAGTTCAGTCATTTAGATTCTAGGGTCAGTGCAGGCTTGATTTGATCTATAACCCACTGATTTTTTGGACAGTCCATGGTATCCATAACACTCTCCTCTAACACTACATTTCAAAGGAATCGACTTTCTTCCTATCAGCTTTCTTCATTGCCCAACTTTCACACCCATACTCAGTAATAGGGAATACTATGGCATGCTTGCTGGCTGGCCAAACTACAGCAATACTTTGACACACTTGAGGATCCCCTCCAACGGAGGGCGTTTATGCTTGTCTTAATGCCCTCCCCTCGGAGGTACTAAAGGGTAGGTTTTAAAATATCCCCTTTGAGAAAAGAATATGTTTATGTGGTTTGAGTCAACATGATACACTTCAGCATACAATCATAAATTGTCTTCTGCATGATGGCTCTTGTAAGAAAACAATTTTACCCTTGATTGCTAAAATGAAATCTAGCCATGAAACGTCCGTCCGTATGCCGGTTTTTAACGAATGACTCTATCCCTGAAGTCACATTAAAGGTGGTGGAATTTTTGACGGAAGTTTTCAGGACTAGGATCAAAGTTTAAATCAAAGAGAGCCAGTGTGGCACAGTGGTTAAGAGTGGTAGTTTGGAGTGGTGGAGTCTGATTTGGAGAACCCGGTTTGATTCCCCACTCCTCCACAGGAGTAGCAGAGGATAATCTGGTGAACTGGATTTGTTTCCCCACTCCTACCCACAAAGCCAGCTGGGTGACCTTGGGCAAGTCACAGCTCTGTTAAAGCTCTCTCAGCCCCACCTCCCTCACAGGGTGTCTGTTGTGGGGAGGGGAAGGGGAAGTGATTGTAAGCCGGTTCGATTCTTCCTTAAGTGGTAGAGAAAGGCGGCATATAAAAACCAACTCTTCTTCATCATCATCATCATCATCATCATATTTATATGGGAAATTTATGGAATAAGGATTCCTGTGTACCATCTATGCTATATTTCTGAGACTATGCCAGTAAAGGTCGTTTGATTGATTTGATTGATTGGAAAGCCACATGTGTCAAATCGCTGTTAAAGACGAATGAGTTGGGGGAAGCGTGTGTGTGTGTGGGGGGGAGTAGGTCAAGAGCAGGCATCTGCCCCGATTGCATCTTCCACCCGCCCCCTTCCCCTGGCTGGCTGGGCTCGGCCCTCCCGGCCCAGCGCTCCCCTTCGGGCTAGAGGCGAGGCCAGGCGGGCCGGCGGTCTCCCCGGCGGGGTGGGCGCGAGTCGGGCTCGCGGACCGCCTCCTCTCCCCTCCGGCCTAATGAGCCGCTGAAAGGGAGCCGGGTTCCAGCGCGCGTGGCTAGCGGGGCGCTCCGATTGGCCAGCTGCGCCTCGCGACCCCCCCCCCCAATTCATTAATAAATTAGCGGCACGCTCCAGCCGAGCGCGAGGCGCCAATCAGGCCCCGCCGCCGTCCGGCCCGCGCCACGCACTTGCAGGGGATGGGGGGGGGGCGACCCCCCCCCCCAAAAAAGAGAAAGGGATGAGTGATGATAATGAAGCTGGCAGCAAGGGCAGGCCTGGGGCGGGGGCGCGCCGAGGGGCCCCCGGGGGTAGGTTTGATTGTTCCCCGCGGGGTATATAAGGGGTCTTAAGGCGAGTCGTGTGCCAGACGCACAGCCAAGGAGGCGCCGGCAGCTTCGCTCCGACGGGAGGCTCCGGGCGCGTGCCAGCCCCGCCGCACTTGAGCCGCAGCCCGGGCGGGCGGGCGGGGAGCCCTTCGGCCGCCTCCCCCCCTCTCCCTCCCTCCCTTCCTCCCTGCCTGCCTCCCCCCGGCAGAGGGATCTGGAGCCAGCCCGCCGGCCGGGAAGGCAGCGGCGCCTGGCCAAGCGCGGGCGGACTGCGGCGTCGAGGGGCGGCGCAGCCCGACCCCAGCGGCCGGCCGGCCGGCCCCCCTCGGGAGAGCCAAGTAAGTCCCGCGTCCGGCCGCCGCGCGCTGTCCAGCTCGGGGCTGGGAGCCAGGGCAGGGGCTCTCTCCCGTGGCTCCGGGCCAGGAAAGGCCGGGGGCGCGCTGGGATGCCGAGGGGGCCTTCTCTCCCGGGGCTCCCAAGTGGGTGGGGTGGGCAGATTTTCCCTTTCCGTAGCCGGGGGGGGGAGCGAGGAGGGCAGCCGCCGCCCCCCTGGCATGCGGAGAGGGCGGCACAACTGCCTCTCCTGCGGGAGGGTCGGAGAGGCAATTCTGCAGCCCTCTGTGCAGGCCACCGGGGGGGGGGGCTGTCCTTCCCGCCTCCATCTAGGGCCCTGGTTACTGCACGGGTGGTACTCCTCCCCTGGCAGCAACCCTGGCACGCCTAAGCCAGCGCCCTCCAGAGCAATCCTGCGCAGAGTTCCTCTGGTCTCAAGCGCCAGGCAGCCAGCCCAGGGCGCGCAGGTTGCCAGCTGGAGCCCCACTGCAATAAGCGCAGCATCGAGCTCATGGAAACGGGTCGTTGGCTTTCCAGAGCCTCGAAGGGCTCTCTGATCGGAAGGGGGCGCCCCACGGACTGGGCAGGGCGCTTGGGCAGGGCAGAGTGGGCAGCCAAGGGTTAAGGGGGCCGCGCGGCCGAGGGCTCGGCCAAGGTTCGTGGCGCGTCCAGCACGTGGAGGCTGAAGAATGAGGAGTCCATTCCTGCACGGGAGGGTCGGCCTGGGGTTTGCCACTTTCTAGAGGCGCCTTTCCCCCAGCCAGATTCTCACAACTCAACCATAAGCCCCCAGGCAGCGTTTTGAGAACTCGGATGGGGAAAAGGGACCTCTAGAGAGCGGCAAACCTCCGACAAAACCTCCCGTGCATAGATGGCCTGAAACTGACAAGGCTGAAGAGTGAAACCGACAAGCAAGTCGGGAAGGCGGCCGGAGGGGCCAGGAGGGAAATGCCCGGCTTCTGCCCTCCGGAAGGGCGAGGGGGGCCCCGGCCTCTGGCGGCCCCGATCCCTTTAATGGCACCGATGGGCCGTCTCCCCCCCCCCTTCTTATTTCTTTTCCTTGATCCCTTAGAAGCGCCTTGATCCATTGATCTCGAGCAGCCTGCATCTAACGTTTGAGGGATTTAAGGACTGGAACAAACCTTGCCACTGACCATGTCGCCTTGGGATCCCTTAATAATAAAAAAAGGCATTATGTCAGGCACAGAGGCATTAGATTGCTATGTTAAAAGGGGAGAGAGTTAACGTGATCGAAGTGCCTCATAACGGGCCTGGGCCAATGACTCGCTAGAGCCCGAAGAGCAAGGGCAGGGAGGGCACCTGCAGAAGTGGGCCCTGCCTCACCGTCGAGGGGTGACCTTTCTCGTTTCAGGATGTTCGTGAAGCCGGAGAGCCTGGAGCTGAGCGAGGAGGAGGCGCTGCTGCTGGCCGCCCGGCCCTCGCCCGCCTCCTCCGCCTCCTCCTCGCGGGCGCGCTTCTCCTCCGGCTCCGAAGGGGAGGACGAGGAGGAGGACGCGGCGCGCTCGCTCTCCCCGCCCGCCGGCCCGGGCGCGGCGGGAGGCGGCGAGGCGCGGCGGACGCCCCCCCCGGCCTCCCGCCGCCACGCCTGCAAGCGGCGGGCGCGGGGCGGGCCGCGGCCGGCCAAGACGGCCGAGACGACGCAGCGGCTGAAGCGGAGCCGGCGCCTGAAGGCCAACCACCGCGAGCGCAACCGCATGCACCACCTCAACGCCGCGCTGGACGCCCTGCGCCAGGTGCTGCCCACCTTCCCCGACGACGCCAAGCTCACCAAGATCGAGACGCTGCGCTTCGCCCACAACTACATCTGGGCGCTCAGCGAGACCCTCCGCCTGGCCGACCACGGAGCCGGAGCCGGGGGCGGCGGCAGCCTCTTCTCGCAGGCGGCGGCGGCGGCGCTGGCCAGCGCGGCCGGCTGCAGCCCCTCGCCGCCCGCCGCCTCCTGGAGCGGCGCCGCCAGCCCCGCGCCCTCCGCCTCCTCGGCCGCCTACAGCGGCTCTTTGTCGCCCGCCAGCCCCGCCTCGGAGCTGGACTATTGGCCGCCCGAGCAGCCCCGCTTCGCGCTCGCCAGGGAGCTGGTCTGACCCTGGACCCCCGCCCGCCCGCCCCTTCCCAGCACCGGGGGACTGGAGATCCGCCGGGGAAGCGGTTGTGGGAAGGGTGGCCAGCATCCCGGGGGGGGGGGGGACCGCGCCAACACGCCAAGCTGCCTTCCTTCTACTGAACCAGACCCTTGGTCCATCTAGGTCAGTCTTGTCTGCTCAGACCGGCAGCGGCTCTCCAGGCTCTCAGGCAGGGGTCTCGCACATCACCTGCTTGCCTAGTCCCTTGAACTGGAGACGCCGGGGATTGCGCCTAGGACCTTCTGCGTGCCAAGCAGATGCTCTGCCGCTGAGCCACAGCCCCTCCCCTTAAAAGTTTCCGAGGTTCTGTGAGTTGAACACGTGAAGCTGCCTTCTACTGAATCAGGCCCTTGGTCCATCAAAGTCAGTATTGTCTACTCAGACCGGCAGTGGCTCTCCAGGCTCTCAGGCAGAGGTCTTTTGCCTAGTCCCTTTCACTGGAGATGCCGGGGATTGAACCTGGGACCTTCTGCATGCCAAGCAGATGCTCTACCACTGAGCCACAGCCCCTCCCCAGTTGTGGGGGTTATGTGCCCTCAAGTCGTTTCTGATTTATGGCAGCTGTCTGAATTCATGATCTCCCCAATCCCCTACCCTTATCAGGTCTTGCAAACTGAAGGCCCGGGCTTTCCTTCTTGAAAGGTGCTTCCACACATGCCAAATAATTCACTTTCAACCCACTTTCAAGGCACTTTGTATCTGGATTTTACTGTGTGCAACTGCAAGATCCACTTGTAGAAGATCCTTAAAGTGCATTGAAAGTGCATTATTTGGCATGTGCGAAAGCAAGCCCTTAATAGATGCTCAATGGGATGTTATTTAAGGGCCATATTTATTTACCTCCATGCCACGAAGAACGTCACCTGCCCAAGTCCACACATTAATCTATTGGAGGAGCAGGACACCCCCCCTTCCAGCTGGTTGGCAGCCCTGGCAGTGTGCCCACTGCCTAAACCCGGGGACCCGGAATGCCCGGAAACTGGCACTCGGGCCTTGCACGGACTGCCTGCGGCTCCCCACGGGGAGGTTCACGCCTCGGGTCTGCCCCCCTCCACCGCCCCACCCGCACAGCAGCCCCGGCAGCTTCGCGGGCGACTGGCACGGCGGCATCTGCTCTCCTTCCCACTGCCCGCCTGGAGGCGGTGGGAATTTCACCTGTCAAACCAAACTTCCTCTCTTTCTGATGTGCACTTTTTCCCACATTGGCCAGGCGCGATGTCTTTTGTTTCAGCCCACACCTCTCCCTCCACCCCAAACCTCCCCTCATTTTGCCATCTGCCTCCTTTGATTTAGAAAGGGGGTGTTTGGAAAGAGGAGGGGGCACAAACTTGATCGGGGAGCTGTTGGTTTGTTTGTTAGAAGATCAGGTTAGAAGTCATTGTATAATTTGTAGGCTTTGTCGGGTCTGAATGCCAGCGTGGAAATTTAGGGTGAACTCTTTATTATAAGGGGGGGCGTGTAGAGGAGAAGAAGGGGGTGGGGATGGGGGGCTGAACTAGGAGGGGGGCTCATGCATTATTTATCTCGACCTTCCCGGAGACCGGGAACTCCTCCATTCTTCCACCAGATTAAAACTATCACCAGACTGTGAAAACTTGGGCAGACACGGAGCATTACCCGCGGTCAGCCACACACGTGTTTGGCTTCTATTTATTACAATGGACAAGAAGATTTCATGGGGCGCAAGTGGGGGTGGGGGGTGGGAAATGATGTATTTTTTTGTATATTTCACAGAGTTTATTCTAGTATGTATTTACGGCTGCAGAACAAGAGGGGTTGCTCTTGAAGCCCAACGAAAATTTATAAATAAAATATCTAATTTTCATAAGATTTTGCTGCTGGCGGTGGTGGCTTTATTCTTCGGGCGGGGCAGCCGTTTTGGTAGGGGTAGCAGGGTTGGCATCCTTTAACCCTTTGCTTGAAAAGCAGCCCGAAAGGAAAATCGCGGCTATATAAATGGAGGCATCCTCTACACGTGTTTATATGATTGAACGAAGGAAGGATCATGAGAGGGAGGGCACCTTGGCCGTCTTCTGGGCATGGAGTATGGGTCACTGGGGGTGTGTGGGGTAGTTTGGAATGTCCTGCATTGTGCAGGGGGTTGGGCTAGATGACCCTGATGGTACCTTCCAACTCTATGATTCTAAGGATAAGAGTTAAAGTGCACTTACCTTTAAAAAAAAAAAAGCTAAAACAGGGTGATGAAAGTCTAGTTAAATAAAATGTGAGTGTGTCAGTGGGTGAGTGGATGAGAACCACCCTTTGGGGTTGGAGTAAACCAGGTCAGCTGAGAACCTGCTGGATTTCACACAGTCTAGTCCATTGAAAACAAACTGGGACCCTCTGGGGGCCTCAACAGAATTCCCGAGTCCCGACACCATCTACGAATAAATTAAAATGAAATAAGATTGCGGACCTATGTAGACTTATGGGTAGGTTCGAAGTACAGGGGAAGCAGAAATGGAGTGAAGATCATCAGGCGCTTTCGCAGGACTTGTACTAGCTCCGATTTTATTTATATCCGCTTTTCTCCCAAAACCATTTATGCACGGGAGGTTTTGCCTTGGATTTGCCACTCTCTAGATGCACGTTTTCCCCATCCGAATTCTCAGAACTCTGCATAGGGGCTTATTTTTGAGTTTTGAGAATGTGGATGGGGAAAATCCAAGGCAAAACCTCCCATGCATACAAAACCGCTTGCAACGCGGTTCTCCCTATTTTACCCCCACAACAGTAAAAGTCTGTTTGGCGGAGAAAGAGCGACTGGTCCAAACTCCCTCCCCTGTAACCAGTAGAACATAAGAAAAGCCCTGCTGGATCAGACCAAGGCCCATCAAGTCCAGCAGTCTGTTCACACTGTGGCCAACCAGGTGCCTCTAGGAAGCCCCCAAACAAGACGACTGCAGCAGCAGCAGCGTCCTGCCTGCGTTCCACAGCACCTAAGATAATAGGCTTGCTCATCTGATACTACAGAGAATATGTATGCATCATGACTAGTATTCATTTTGACTAGTATCCATGAATGCCCCTTTCCTCCATGAACATGTCCACTCCCCTCTTAAAGCCTTCCAAGTTGGCAGCCATCACCACATCCTGGGGCAGGGAGTTCCATTGCACCAGGTGACTTCTCACACTCGGTTAACGGGTCGTGATGTTACTCCGGTTGAAGTTAACTGATGTGAAAGTGACACCCACAGTATCCTACCGTCGAAGCCAATTCCAACTGACAGCCAAGTACCTGGAATTGTGGGTGGACTGTAGTTGCTTTCTGTGAACATGACTGATCTGTAGGCACTTTCAATCTAACACTCCTCCTTAGCCCTCCAGCTAGTAAGATTTGAACCAGGGACTTCTTTACCAGTGACTTCAGGATATCAGGAAACCACGGTGAAACTAAGTGTATCGGGGACGATAGCCTGAACTACGGCCATGTCACCAGATTAAAATTAATCTAGTTCTAAACGCATCTCAGCCTCCGAGTTCCATTAGAATGGAGCATGGTCCGTGGTAGGATCGCAGAACATTATCCCAAAATTAAGTGGGCTGAACGCATGAACACATGAAGCTGCCTTATACTGAATGAGACCCTTGGTCCATCAGAGTCAGTATTGTCGACTCAGACCGGCAGCGGCTCTCCAGGGTCTCAGGCAGAGGTCTTTCACATCACCTGCTCGCCTAGTCCCTTGAACTGGAGATGCCGAGGATTGAAGCTGGGACCTGCTGCATGCCAAGCAGATGCTCTACCACTGAGCCACGGCTGGACATAGTAAGCAAAGGAAATGAAGAAATATTACAGAATACTCTGTTGAATACGCGTGGTCTCCAAGAATGCAATACACTAAGACCACTTTCCTGGAAGTTGAATAGACCTGAGTACGATTCCGAGTAGACCTGTAGGTTGAACTACAACCGGGTCATTTATAGGTCTCTGACTTTACATATTCTTTTGTCCCATTTCGGCAGATGCCCAGGCACCTGCCATGGCTCGCCCTTGTGCTGTTGAGATGGGTTAGATTATCCATGTTTTAAATATCCCCAGGGCCAGGAATATCCTCGGTGCTTATTCTCGGTCAGGGGGCTGGTAGTCAAGATCCTTCGGGAGATAAGTATTCAGCTGGAAGCTACATGATCTCAAATCACACAGTGCTCCTCTGTCGCTGTATCCTGTGCTGAAAAGAGCGCGAGTCCAGTAGCACCTTAAAGACTAACAGCATTTCTTGCCGGGCGTGAGCTTTCGTCAGTCACAGCTCACTTCTTAAGAAAAGGCAGCTAAGATGTTCTGAAGGGCAGCTAAGATGATGGGGATGTGGGGGGGGGGGAGGTAGTTGTGAATTTCCTGCATTGTGCAGGGGGTTGGACTAGATGACCCTGGTGGTCCCTTCCAACTCTATGATTATATGAACTGGACTGCTCTTTAAACAACCTGGAGGCTTCACTGGAACCAGGAGCCTACAAGAAGAAGAGTTGTTTTTTATATGCCGACTTTCTCTACCACTTAAGGAAGACTCAAACCGGCTTACAATCACCTTCCCTTCCCCTCCCCACAACAGACACCCTGTGAGGTAGGTGGGGCTGAGAGAGCTCTAAGAGAACTGTGACTAGCCCAAGGTCACCCAGCTGGCTTCGTGGGTAGGAGTGGGGAAACCAACCCAGTTCACCAGATTAGCCTCCGCCGCTCATGTGGAGGAGTGGGGAATCAAACCCGGTTCTCCAGATCAGAGGCCGCCGCTCCAAACCACCGCTCTTAACCACAACACCACAATTAAGTTAGGGATGAAGATGTCCATCCCAGGTTAATGCGACCCAGAGCCGGAGGTTTGTAGGGCTGTACCAGCTCAGCCCCTTCGAGTACGGGAAAGGCGTCCCCTGGTCCCTGCCTCTGCGGCGGGAGCTCCGCCGCCGTACCTGCTCCTGCGATTGTGCAGGTGTGCGAAAGAGGAGGGGATGGCCCGGGGTGGCGTTGTGCGGGTGGGACACCAAAGAACGGATCGAAGCTGTAGGCATCCAAAGCCCGCATTCCCACGTGCATCTCTATCGGGAGGCAGCGGGTGGGTGGGGGCGGCGGCATTCGACCTCCGATTCTCCACGCTCTCCGCCGAGTGTCACCTTTTCTTTCACCCTTTCAGCACGGTGGGCCCCACAAAATCGCACTTAAAAAAAAACACCATATTCATTCATCCGATCGAATCCACGGGTACAATAGGGAAGGCAGCTGAAACTCCCACGGAAGCCTACCTCTCAAACCGTTTTTGACCCGCCCTTAATTTACTTTCACCCATCATGATTGTGTGGGAATTTCAAAGCCAAGGCTGCAATTCTCTACAACTTTACCCGAGAGTAACCGCCATTGAACACGGCTATATTGACTTTTGGAGGTAGGTTAGAATGGCAAGAGTAGGGAAATCCACCCCACAATACACTTGCTATTGTTACCTTCCTTCTAAGTGCCTTTATTCATAGCCGTATTTTGGAGGAGTTTAAGAAACACTCGGGTGTCAGTTTTTATTCTTGCAAGGCTGAGCCCCAGGGTCTACACCCATTGAAGACAGAGTGGGCAGAACCCAGAGTGGGCAGAACCCATTCTGAGTGGGCAGAACTCAGAGACTGTTTGAGGATTATTAATCTGGGTTCAAAAGATTGCATTCATTCATTCATTCATTCATTCATAAACCTTTAATGGCATATAAATTGTTACAATTGATACGAACAATGGTCATAAATCTTAAAACCGATAAGATAAAATCATAGCCAGTAACATCAGATATCAGAGGTTATACGTTTTTGGACATTTAGCAAGTCTACTAAAAAATTGGCGACATCCACAGTAACCTCTGGAGCTGAATCATTCATTAGAAATTGACATTTAACTTTATTAGACAGGTAAAACTTGGGATGTAACCAGTTTTTTAACCATTTTCTATGAGGTGTTTCGTATAGAGAGCAACAAAAGATTGCATTTTTGAGAACCTGTGGAAATGAAGATTTGCGAGTTCAGCAGGAAACAAAGGCCCAGAGGCCCAGCTTTTCTCGGATTGAACATAAGAAAGGCCCTGCTGGATCAGACCAAGGGGGTTACCACACTTTGTATTCCCAGCGATGTATTAAGAGTTTGAAAATGTTATAAAAAACATAGCTTTAAAAGGGTTTTTGGATACCATGGCTAATAAATGGTTGGAAAGCATCTTCACAGCTAAAGGGGCCAAACAAAGTGCGAACAGTCTTTTTTATAACGTTTTCAAACTGTTAATACATTGCTGGGAATACAAGTGCGGTAACAGCCCAAGGCCCATCAAGTCCAGCAGTCTGTTGGACTTCCGGTGCTGATGCTGGGCTGATTGCCACGTCCTCCCAGGGGCTCCTGGGGAGAATCCAAGTTTGCGTGTAATTTGGGGTGTTTTACCGCACCCCAATCCAGCCCTTGCAAGTGGGCTGAGAAGCAGAAATTCCCTGCAGCCATATATGCGGTTTGATCTCCTGAATACACCGAGGAAGCTTTATTAAGTCCCCCGGAGTTTCAGACGTTTGATCCCGTGGGCACGAAGAGATTGAAATCGCCAGCGCGCAACTTCGGCTTTAGAATCTACCCTCCAGCACCTTATAAACATCATAAGGACTACATCAAGATTAAAACCTCACCTCCAGACGCCCAAGTGAGTAGATAAGAATCCTTCGTTTTTCACTGGCGTTATCGAATAACAGGGGGTTGAAGAAAACATTCCTGGTAACCGTTTCCCTCCCTTAATTGAACTGGATGATTTTGCTGCATGAGATCCATCAGACAAACCAGCAGGAGCCTTATCAAACTGATCAACTTAAACTAAAACAACGAGCTTGAATGATTGACGTAAGATCTGCCAATCCGACGCGTTCTTAAAGGAAGGGGAGGGAGAAACCTTTGAGAATTTGCTTGGGGTAAAAAAGGTCCTCCAGCCACGTTTTACAACAAAGAGGATTTCTTGACCGGAAGACTCTGTGCTTCATTCAATATCCCTCTCTATTGTTCTACAAGCAAATCAACAGGAAGAAGGTCGTAGGACCGGAAATTTGTCTTACTCGTGTTACACCAAAACCATTCCTGAAGATAACAACCATAGAGAAGAGACAATAGAAGGTCCGCGATGAGGCAACTCCTGGAATACTTCCTGGTTCTGCCGATCTAGAGCGTCTGGTAAAACTCGTTGGTATTTTCAACTTTAAAAAGTTATTTTAAGCTTAAATATTCACTTCTTCAACCCGAAAAAGATATTAAGCTGGTCAATGAAATATTCTCTATCAACTACATGTAATGGACTCCTGCTAGATGACCATCAATTTTTTAACTAAGTTACATATGTAAATGTCTGGAACCTCTCCCTGATCTGGCTAAATTCATAGCCCTGCCCTTATGAAATTAAAGGAAACTTTACAGAATTTAACCATGGGAAAAAAAGTACAGGACATGCTTGCTAAACATTCTGAGGCGACAATTAAACAATTAAAACAGATATCAACACAGATGGCTCAACTGATTTCAATGATGATGACTCTTGACCAATCATCACAGGTATGTAATCAGAAGTTGGATCTGGTTACAGAAGACATAAAAGTCATGAAAACTCAAATGATGGCCACAAATACAGACATACAAGTAATGGATTCTTCTGTCCAAAAAGTCATGGAAGAATACAAGGATACAAAGAAGAAGACAGAAGTCCAAGAAGGTAACCAGTTGGTGACAAAGAGATCAGGCATACAAGAAATGGACTTTTCATCTAAAAAAGTCATGGAAGGACGTGTGGATATAAGGAAGAAGAGAGCAGGTCAAGGAACACAGATTGAAGCCATGATGGAAATGAAGCCCAGAAAGAATTATTTTTGGATACGCACCCTGTCTGAGGAAATGAGAGAGAATAAAGAAATCCTGTTCCCATACCTGACTGACTTATTTCAGTTGCAGAAGGAAGTATTAGACCATGGTTAAAGGACTGATTTAAATATGATTGCTGGATTGGAAGGCTTTGACAGTGTGGATGGGTGGCATGGCTATTAACGATGTAGTGGAATTAAGATTTAGACATCATTTTGGGATTATGTAAACAAGTCCTCCTTATATAGACTATCAATTGATATAAAGGTATACTGGAATATGTGATTATTATTTTAAGGAAAATGTTGGAATGTACTAAGGATATTGGTTTTTTCTCCTTTTTTTTATAAGGGGTGGACTTATGATACGGTTGGGATATGATTTACACTGAAATAAGATCGATTAAACAGGAAATATCCCTAAAATATTGGAGAGGATGTTGTTTAGTATGATTAAATTTATGTTATACTGGCTGCAATCTTATGCAGCCAAATGGAAAGGGACAAAGGTTTCAGAATAAAGGGATTAAATCATTTAAATGTTAGAACTGGTGGAGCTGGAGAAACTAGGGAAAAGGGGAGAATTGAAGGAATCATTGTGATAATGTATAAGATCTGGGAAAAATGGAAGGTTACTTTTTACTCTGATCCAGAATGTAAAATTTTATATAACATGAAACTTTAGAATGAGATTAATACTAGGATCAGAATATGTTAACGAAGGATAATAACACTACATTAAGAGGTAGATGGAGGTGATGGGGAAGTCGATTTATTTTTTATGTTTAATGGTAATCAAGATAACAATTAATGTAATTGTGATTGTGATATTATTTTTACATTGTTGTTAAAATTATGAAGAATTTATAGTTTTAAAAAACCAATAAAAATTTATATATATATAAAAAAAGTCCAGCAGTCTGTTCACACAGTGGCCAACCAGGTGCCTTCTATTGGTTCTCAGGTATCACTTTGGAGCCGATCAGCAAGCAGCACCAAAGGACTCCCCTCTGATCAGCCTTGATGCCTTCTGAATGGGCCACGTGACAACCAGCAGGAGCAAGTCATGGGGACCTTTTCCCAGCACATGAGACTAGTCCTGATTTGGGGCACAAACAAACTCCCGGCACCAGGCCCGAATTCTCCAGTGGATTGCTACAGCCGTGTTTGTGCCTCGGGCTTTCCTCTATGGAACTATCCCAGAAATTAATGGCAGGAACGGGGTAAAGGATCTAAGGATATGAGAGATGAAAAGAGAGTACATTAGCCTGGGAATTTGACATGGCTAAGATATTTCACGTTACCCCCCCCCCCCCCGTACTGTTTAAACCGGAATTGGGGATTTCTATTCCAGCTGTGATCTATCCTATCGTGATTTATTCTAGCTATCTACCTTCTCAAAACCTGGAACTCCCCAATCATAATCAATGTTAACTTGTGAATGGTCTTTGTAGTTTTCTTGATCATATATGAATTTTACATAAATATGTTGCCCCCTGTATTTAATGCATGGAGCTGGATGACCCAGGTTACTTCATCTCCTCAGATTTCCTGAAGTTAAGCAGGGTTGTCACTGGTCAGTATTTGGATGGGTGACCACCAAGGAAGGCCAGGGTTGCAGTGCAGAGGCAGGCAATGGCAAACTACTTCTGAGCATCTCTTGGCTTGATAACCCTTCTGGGTGGCCATAAGTCAACTGTGACTTTGGCACTCTCCACCACCACCTGTGTTTCATGGTCTCTCTCTCCATTTTGCCATCCATTCACAGCCACCTTATGGCCATCTAGTTGGGTTTTCAAGGCAAGAGACGTTCAGAGGAGGTTTGCCATTGCCTGCCTCTGCATTGAGACCCTGGACTTCCTTGGAGGTCTCTCATTCTAATACTAGGCCAGGGCCAACCCTGCTTAGTGTTGGACTCTGCTTAGCTTCTGAGATCTTATGAGACTGGGCTAGAAACCTCTGTATAGAGGCGATCCATTCATGAAGAAGGGGGCTGTAATCCTGAAAACAGAATGTGGAAATAAAAATGTTCTAGTCTTCAAGGTGCTACAAGAATCCTGTTTATCTTTATTAGATGAAATTGATTTAGCAAAGCCATAGCCGAAATGCGGGGGGGGGGGGGGGTCCTAAGCATGTACTTGCTAATTGCAACACCACAAATAAAGTAGTGTGACATTGTCAAAACATTTCATTTATGGAACAATTTTAATAAGATCACAACATTAAAACAGATAGGCATCAACTGCTCAAATATTTCTCTTCCTGTTTTCTTCTCCTTAGCTAGTCCTCTAGAAGTCTGGGACAGGCGAGCTTCCTTACTAAGGAGCTGGGTATAATATTGCCAGCATGTTTGTCATCTCTATCTCCCTAAATAAACTGGCAAGAAAGTTAATTTTCAAAGTCAATGAAAGCTGAAAATGCACGAATGGGTCCTTAGAATATCTGCTTCGTGGCTCCAACACACATTCACAAGTGAACCGATAATGATTGGGGAGTTCATCACTAACAGGCTATGTTCTGAGGTGAAAGGAAGCCAGTATGAGCTGGGGATAGTGGCCAAAGTGGTAACTCCCATCTTCTGCTTTGAGCACCCCCACCCACCCACACACTTAAGATACTTGTAAGAAATGTAAATTACTTTCACTGCTGGTTACGGAGTTAAATATTAACCGCAGTGTAGCCCTGCTTCTGCTCCTACAGAAGCAGAACAATGAATGTGAATGTCAGGCCTTTCTCTTTCCAGATGTTTGCACATTTTCACCCCTATGTACAAAGGCTATTCCAGATTCTACAGCTAAAATCTGTCCCCTTTCATTCCCATACATTAGGCCATTTAAAAGGTTTGGATAATTGATTCTTGCACATTTAGTCTGTTGAGAGGCTGTCCCCACACCAGTGGTTTGGTGCTTTCTCTTTTCATTCATTTTGCAGCTTCCCCCTTATCTTTTAAAACAATCATTGCATCTTAATCCCATCCTTGGTCCAAGGAGCACCAGTTGGCATACACAGTGCTTCTATTTTCTGTTTAGTCTTGGTAGATTTATAATCTATGCCTGCAAAAAGAGTGGATGAGGAATCCTTGGTGAAAATGGACCTTAGCCTGCTATTTATCTAGAAGTTTATAACCTGCCTTTCTCCCTAATGAGGACCCAAAGCTACTGGCACCAGCATTCTCTTCTTCATTTTATACTCACAACAACTTAGTGAGGTAGGTTAGGCCAGTATGAATGGACCAAGGTTAGTATGAATGGACCAAGGTCACCCCACAAGCTCCCATGGCAAAGTGGGGATTTGAATCTGGCTCTTCCAGATCCTAGTCTGACACTCTGATCAAGCAGTTCTCAAACTGTGCTCCAAGGAGCACTTGGTGCTCTGCAAAACATCTCCTAGTGCTTTGTGAAGAGATTGGAAAGAAAAATACGACTGTCATTTGGTTTAGTATATAGGTGCTAGGTGAAAATTAGTGCTCCGTGACAAATTTCTCTCCTGAAAAGTACTCCATGACTCAAAAGGTTTGGGAACCGCTGCTCTAATCAACATACTGCACTGGCTTGCGATACAGTTCTCCCCTCCTCCCCTCCATTTTAGTCCGACAACCTCTACCACATAGTCAAAAAGGGCAAGAGTCCAGTAGCACCTTAAAGACTAACAAAAATATTTTCTGGTAGGGTATGAGCTTTCGTGAGCCACAGCTCACTTCTTCAGATACTTTTTCAGATAGGTATCTGAAGAAGTGAGCTGTGGCTCACGAAAGCTCATACCCTACCAGAAAATATTTTTGTTAGTCTTTAAGGTGCTACTGGACTCTTGCCCTTTTTGACTACTGCAAACAGACTAACACGGCTACCCACTGTGAATTAACCTCTACCACATGTTAGGTTGAGAGTGTGACTGGCCCAAGGTCACCCAGCAAGCTTCCATGGCAGAGTGGGGATTTGAACCTGGGTCTCCCAGATCCTAGTCCAACCAAACCTAATCTGGCAGAGCCAAATTTTCCACTAGGCATCAAGATATCAACTAGTTACTTGGAATTTCCTATCTGGCCAATACCACATGCCTCTTTCACTACAACAAGACATCCAAGCCAGTGCGGCATCCCCTCCTCCTTCTCTTGTTGATGCAATGACAACAAATGTCACTGAAGAGCCACTTGCCGGCAGACCGTGCAACAGCCGAGAAGTGCTTGTGTATTCTGGGATACATTTGGACTTGATGCGTGGTCAAATCCTCTTTTCCCAACTGGGTAGCTCGATACAGACAACCAACCTACCCTCCAATGGAAGAGCTCAAACTGGGGTGCTTTTAGTTGTCTGTATGGGGTCCTCGTCTGGATGCAGTTATGCTTACACAGTCAGGAACCTATTCCATGCTATGGTTCATTACTGGAATGGCCCCATCCGAACTCTGTCTGGACCAATCAACATCATCATGATCATGATGATGATGATCATCATCCCTCCTCCTCACCCTCCTCTTTCTTCCGTCTGCTAATGACACAGCAGGGTGCTTTCGCTTTGTAACTTTTGGGCATCAACACCTGGAAACCATTAGCCCACCACCCATCCTTCCGCCACCATATTAATTAAATAAATCATGCCACTCATCACTCTATATCTTCTGGATTGGATCCCAGGAGCATGAAAACAGGTCCTTAAAACTCAGTGCCCGGGGACAGAGGAAAAAAAAAAGATGTGTGAAAAGAGAATTAGTGAAATTAGGTTAGCCCGGTAAACCCCCCACCTATTGAGCCTTGGGCGAGAAGCGCTCTGTGGCCAGATCGATTGTTTCCCGTCCTAGCAGGGGGTTTATTGTGTGATAAATAATTCTTTCTCTCCCCCCTCCTTTTAAAGTGTGTATTTGCATAATCACAGCTTTGATGTGGGCAGCAATCTGAGGCTGAGACCCCCAAATCTTGCCATTGGCCAGAAGGGACAAAACAAGAGCCAATCTTTCACTACCATGACAGCGTGTGGGGCTGTGTGTCAGGATCAGCTTTACACTGTAGTGTTTGTTTTTTTTAAAAAACAACAACAACAGCACTATACTTTTGAATGATTAAACTCTGGGAATGCTGTAGGGAAGCGAGGGGGTGTCTATGATACTCTCTCTTCTTAGTTAGGAGCTAGGATAGTTGATATGATGGGCCTCCCCTCTGTTTTATCTCAAAATTGACCTAAAAAAGGGGCAACCTGAATATCCTGCATGATGCCATGAAGATCTATTCATTAATGAACCCATTCTATGAGTTCTGAATGCAACCCCATGCAAACATAAGCATATGCAAAACTGTGAAACCAATGAGAAGACCAGTTCACCCTAAACAGAGTTACACACTTCCAAATCCATTGAAGTCAGGATTGCACTATTCAGCACTGCATTGTGGATTATATTTTTCATTTGTTAGAAGTCATTACAAGTAGTGGAAAGGGAACATACCAGATTAACATTACTGTTGATGCCTGAGCAATGGATCAACAGAGTGAGAGCCAGCATGGTGTAGGTTAAGAGTGGCAGACTAAGATCTGGGATGCCCCTGGTTCAAATCCCTACTGTACCATGGAAGCTCCTGGGTGACCTTGGACTGGTCCCATATTTTCAGCCTAACCTATCTCACAGGTAGGGCTGCCAACCGCCAGGTACTAGCTGGAGCTCTCCTGCTGTTACAACTGATCTCCAGGTGACAGAGATAAGTTCCCCTGGAGAAAATGGCCACTTTGGCAATTGGACTCTATGGCATTGAAGTCCCTCCCCTCCCCAAATCCCACCCTCCTCAGGCTCCGCCCCAAAAATCTCCCGCCAGTGGCAAAGAGGGATCTGGCCACCCTACTCACAGGGCTGTTTTCAGGATAAAATGGAGAAGGGGAGAATGTTGTAAGCCAACTTCTCTCCCTGTCGGAGAGAAAAGGGGGGTACAAATGCAGTAAATACAAGTGAGATCTAAGGAGAAGCAGACGTTTTCATTCATGTTCCCACCTGATCCACTTATTAAACAATTATGATAGTAGTTGATGCAGCAGTTTTCAGAGCACTTCACATTACTGTAATCCTTATAACAACCCTCTAAGGTAGGTCTATATAATTAATCCCAATATCACAGATAGGAGAACTTAAATTGCCGGTGGAGGAGAGTAGCTTGTCTTGGGCCACCTAGCATGTTTATGGCTGAGGTGACAGTTGAATGAGGGTCTTTCCCATTTACAGCTCACAGGCAGCAGCTGAAGTAGTGAGGCAACTCCCTGTTTTTTGACTGAGTAAACACCGTGCCTGCAATACAACAGCACAGCTGAGTTTGCTTCAGCCAGATTGGCTTGCGGGAGGCTTAGAGCATAAGAATACAAGAACATAAGAAGAGCCATGCTGGATCAGACCCAAGGCCCATCTCGTCCAGCATTCTGTCCATACAGTGGCTGACCAGTTGCCTCTAGGGCAGGGGTGTCGAACTCATTTGTTACGAGGGCCGGATATCACATAAATGTCATTTGGTCGGCCGAGCCATGCCTCACCAGCCCAGATCGGGGGTAGGGGGTGGCTGCCTCAGCTGGCTTGTGGGCCAGATAAGCACTGTCAAGGGGCCGGATCAGGCCCATGGGCTGTATGTTTGACATCCCTGCTCTAGGGAGCTCATGAGCAGGATGACTGCAACAGCATCCATGGTCCCCAGCAACTGGTACTGGGGTAGTAGTAACTCCCCAGCGACTCTGGTACTAGAGGGAGTAGGTATCCATCATGACTAGTAGCCATTGACACCCCTATTCTCCATGAGTTGGTGGCATCGAGTGCCATCCTGTGGCAATGAGTTCCACAGCTTAACTGTGTGCTGTGTGAAGAAGTACTTTCTTTTGTCACAGGCTTGATGAAGTGAGGAGTGCTGCCTGAAGCCAGGTGGTAAAGATGGGTTGAGGGCAGTAAGGAAGGGCAATCTCCGGCTCCTCAGTCAGCCCTTTTCAATTATTAAAACAAACTCTGCTTCTCCTTGAGTTTGTGCTGTTAAGAACAGAGCTGAGGCCTACATAGCTAAAGGGTGTTTCATTGCAAGGGATGCCCCACAATGGGAAAACCCCATTTTTACTGCTGTCCTGTGAAAAAAGAGCCTAGATTGCACAGAGCCAATGAAGGAAAGAGATGGTCTGCACACATGTGTCTTCTGCTAGGACACAGACCTTGGCTACACATGCAGTGTGAGAATTAAGTTGAATTCCTGAGGCAGTAGAATGGATTATATCATCTCAAACTGGAGATCTCTGTGTGTGACGTAGTTTTAAATGCTCCCTATATAAACCT
Organism: Euleptes europaea; assembly: GCF_029931775.1. Taxonomy (NCBI): domain Eukaryota; kingdom Metazoa; phylum Chordata; class Lepidosauria; order Squamata; family Sphaerodactylidae; genus Euleptes; species Euleptes europaea. The sequence goes on along the minus strand of NC_079320.1, from coordinate 28,001,498 downwards.
TTAGCCCTGACCTGGTTGGCCCAGGCTATCCTGATTGCATCAGAACTCAGAAGCTAAATATGGTCACCCTTGGTAAGTATTTGGATGGGAGACCACCAAGGAATACCAGGGTCAGCCAGCATGTGATTCAGCGTTGCGGACCGGGCTGCCTACCGGTCACTGTGAACGGCGGAACGAGAGTGAGTCAGCAGGTCAGTTGGGCCGCTCCCCAGTCTTCGTTGCCACTGTTAAGTCTGCGTGGGAAGGATTCACGAGATCAGAGACGGAGTTCAACAACACAGCTTTATTTGATTTCAGCACAGAACTAACTTACACACGGAACGTGCCCTGCTTATATGCCCCCCTGGCCGCCTGCGGCCACTCCCCCCCAATCCGTGATAGGGGGGGAATACCCTCTCGGTGACCAATGGGACATGCTGGCTTAGGGCCAATAGGATCCATTTGCTTAGCCAATAGGGCGAGCAGGGTTTAGGATCCTTCATGCGGAACTCAAGCTCCTAGGTCTCCCCTTGCTTACTACCCTACTAAATACATACACAACACTCACCATAAATTGGCTGTGATTTGACAGCACCTTACACACACACAAAACGCTTCACCTTTTGGCTGCAGCTAAGAAGACTGACATGGCCAACCCTCTAGACCTGGAATTTTATAGTTTAGATTTCTCTCCTGCTGGTAATGTAGCAGCAACATGATGAAAGGATGCTCATCAGATCCTTCTACAGCACTTAAACTCAATGGGTCTGCTTTGCACAGTGACTCTGCTCTACTTTCCCCTGGTAGTTATTCATAGGCAGGCCTGCAAATATTCATCTGCTCTGGAGTTTACATTGTGCATGTAAGTGCCATCAAGTCACGACCAGCAAGGAGTGTTCAAGGCAAGGGAGAAGCAGAAGTGGTTTGCCAGTGCCTTTCTTTGCAGAGTCTTCCTTGGAGGTCTCCCATCCAAGTACCGACCTTGCTTAGCATTTGAGGTCTGAAAAGATTGGGCTATACTATACCACGCCTCCTTCCCTCTCAGAATCGATGTTATTTAACTGAATATAACCTTGCCATGACACATGCCTTGCTTTGTTATCACTTGATCACCTAACATTTGATGACTTGCAGCTGAATGTGTGAATGGGCTCATTGTTGGAAATACTGTGCTTGAGACACCATCAAGTGATATGGATGTTCTCTCTTTGGTTTATATCTGTGCTGGCTCATGCCAATTATCCCTTGACATTACAATCAGCTTTATGTGGCATGCACCATATATAAAAAGACATGTTTAACCCGGACCCATAATAAACTGTCTTCCTTTTGTACATCCTGTTTATTCCAGTTTAATAATATGTCATTACTGGGAGACCTCCTGCTTTCTAAGTATTATATCTTGAATAACTTTGGAGATTCGTTCCCAGAGATTTTAGGGGCTGTGTTCATGTTGGGCTACAATGCTGAAACCAGCTTTGGCTTGCATAGGTCTCCCAGTGCATATCTATAACATTGTGTACATTTGGTTAATGTCCCTTCAGCGTTCTGATCCTGCTTTAATCATATTAACTCATAGGGCAAATCCCATAAGATCAGCTCAAAGAGGCTTCTTAGTGCCCTGTGTAGAAGTGGCCACACATGGGGGTTGCTGGTGTCCCACAAGAATGTTCATGGGGTTTGGTTTGAGTGCGTGAAGGGAAATATATACTGACAACTGTCAGTTCCAAGTAAGTGAGGGAAAATAGGGGCTGCTTGTTTCCATAGCAGCTTCCAGCCATAAAAGCTTAATTTCTCCCGACAAAGAGGTCATCTTCCTTGAAAACATCTTTATGATCCCTTTGTGTATTGTGCGTTGGGTATAAAAGCTTCTCCGGGCTGTCAAAGCTCAACTGGCAGTTCTATGTCTCTCAAGGGGGTTTATTGCCCTCCTTGGCATAAGAATAGCTACCAGAAGCCAACCCCGGTGCCAGCGTGACAAAGGCCTAACCCCAAGGGCCGGCACAGGCTTTCTTTCTGGTAATGCATACATCTCACAGCATATCACCATAATTAAAAAGAGTGTTCCTGACACACAACCATAATTTGGCTGTGTAATCTTCAACAAAGATATTTTCCCCGCCCCTCTTCAGACAAATGCTTCGTAACAAAGGCAGAAGCCGTGGGTATTACAATAGTTGTTGGTCAGCTGTGACTCCCTTCATTTTCTGTCCCAGATCACAATACAAAGTTGAATGTAAGAAGCCAGATAGCAAAGCCTCAGAAACTCAGACAGTTGAAGTTTTGTGACCTTAGCAAAGAAAACATTATAAATCGGAAAGCTGATGCCTTTAATCACGAAAGCATGCTTCCAACCTCAGAGATTTTAACTTTTTAAAAAATCTGAGCATAGAACATTTCCAGCTCCAAATAATCTCAAATGGGTTTCAACGGAAGTGTCTCTGCATATGATTGCGCTGTCAGTCTGGATTTGAACTGGGTTGAATCCAGCCAGCTTTCTCACTCAATCTTGGCAAATTCCTCTCCTTCTCACAGGCCCCTGTCCCACGGGGCTGTTGTTCTTTCAGCTCCCAGGATCCACAACAGACGAGAGTCCCTCATCCCATTTTCGCCAATGGATCCAACCCCATATTTATATTCATTCATTACTGCATAGGGATTTTAAAATCATGTTGACTTCTGGACATTAAAATCACTTGACATCTTCAGAATGGCCGGTAATGTGAGCTGACTTTTCCTGACCTGGTTGGCCCAGGTTAGCCTGGAAGCTGAGCGGGTTCAGCCCTGGTTAGTATTTGGATGGGAGACCACCAAAGAAGTTGTTCAGGGCCATAAGTCGGCTGCAACTTGAAGGCGCTTTCCCCTACCACCAAGGTGACTTTGTTGTAACATTTCCCTTTTTAAAGTCAAAGATAGGTTTGCAATCTCCACTTTGGCTTGTGATACTTAGCAGTTTTGCATTTTATGTACAAATGGGTAAGTTTTACACAAAAGAATGTCCTCCTTTGGGACAGCAAGGCTTCTTGGAATTATTTTACTGCCTTCGTACAGTAATGTAACCCCACTGGTGTCAGGAGATCCAACATCGTTTTTGTGTGCCTGACCACCTTAGGAAATTCCTTTAAAAAACCCACCTGAAATAATTCTAGACTTTAGGAAGAATTTTCTAACAGTTAGAGCGGTTACTCAGTGGAACAGGCTTCCTCGGGAGGTGGTAAGCTCTCCTTCCCTGGAGGTTTTTAAGCAGAGGCTAGATGGCCATCTGTCAGCAATGTTGATTCTTAGGCAGATGATGAGAGGGAGGGCACCTTGGTCATCTTCTGGGCATGGAGTAGGGGTCACTGGGGTATGGGGGGATAGTTGTGAATTTCCTGCATTGTGCAGGGGGTTGGACTAGATGGCCCTGGTGGTCCCTTCCAACTCTATGATTCAATGAATTGGAAATGCTGCATTCCATTTGGGAGAGTTCTTGTAAGCAATTTAGGCCTGACACACAGGGAATGTTTTCATGACCTCTTCAGAGCATGGTGGTGATTAGGGACATGCAGCTGAGATGCAGCTAGTCAAGCTGTAACTATTCATACATCTCAGACTCCAGGGGTGAACGGCCCTTTAACCTGGCGGGCCCCTAGTGGCCAGGAGCAAATACAGCGACTCCCTAGCAACTCTGCCTGTTTTCCCAGAGTCCCCTTGTCCTGGACCCATCAGCGACAAGGGTGATCTTTGTCAGATTACCAGTGGCCTCTCCCAAACTGCTTCCGGTTTGCAGGAGGAGACAAGCAGTGAGCCAATGCCAGCGGCTGGAGCTGTTGAGCAGCTGGAGCTGCTGGCTTGTAGCTAGGGTTGCCAGCTCCGGGTTGGGAGGAGGGCAGGGTTTGGAGAGGAGACTTTGATGCCATAGAGTTCAATTGCCAAAACAGCCATTTTCTCCAAGGGAACGGATCTCTGTCACCTGGCGATCAGTTGTAATAGCAGGGGAATCTCGAGCCCCCACCTGGAGGCTGGCAACCCTACTTGCAGCACTGCAGGGGGATCCTACCTCGGCTTGCTCCAGGGTCATTTTCATTCTCCAGTCTGCTCCTGTCTAAATGATTAATCCCTCCTCCAACTTTTAGAAACAGGCAGAAGTCTTCCAGTCTCATGGCTTCAGTTTCCCAGGCAGTGTTAAGCAGGAGAACCTGGGCGGGGAGAAAAGAATAACTCATTTTAAGCTAGGGTTGCCAACCTCCAGGTACTAGCTGGAGATCTCCTGCTGTTACAACTGATCTCCAGCTGATAGAGATCAGTTCACCTGGAGAAAATGGCCTCTTTGGCAATTGGACTCTATGGCGTTGAAGTCCCTCCCCTCCCCAAACCCCGTCCTCCTCAGGCTCCGCCTCCCAAAACCTCCCGCTGGTGGTAAAGAGGGACCTGGCAACCCTAGTTTAAGCAGATCTGCATGTGATAGGGATGATGGGAACCATTTTTGTGCACAGTGTTCCCATTTCCAGCCTTACTGGCTTTGGGAAGGTTTTCTGATTCGTTTATGCAGTTCTTGTTTCCCTGAGCGATTCCATTACCTTTATTCATGCGCATGCTCAGAGGGAAGTGGAAAGGCTTTGCTTGTGCCTTTGTTTGTTTGTTTGTTCACTTCATTTATACCCTACCTTTCTCCCCAACCAGGACCAGAAGCAGCTTACATGCTTTAAGGCAGAGTGGGTAGGTGGAGATAGAAGAGTCTATGGGTCCTCCCCCTTCAGGAGGCAGGTGGTGACCTTCAGCCTTCATGCCCAGCAGGAGACAAAACTGAACTCATCACTTGCATTAGCTAGTAGGCAAGATTGCAAAGATGGGAAGTGATAGAAGCCGATGCCCTGGCTTTGACCCTTCCCAGGTTTTGAAGGTTGTTAAGAGGCAAAGAGAGGGAGAGGTGGCACCCTCCCCAACAGTAAGCATATACACTATGGTTGCCAACTCTGGGTTGGGAAATTCCTGGAGATTTATGAGTGGAGCTGGAGAAAGTTGGGTTTGGGGAGGGGAGGGACCTCAGCACGGTATATTGTCCATACAATCCATCCTCCAAAGCAGCCATTTTCTCCAGGGGAACTCTCCGATCTCTGTATTCTAGAGATCTCCAGGACTCACCTGAAGGTTGGCAACCCTAATATACACACGGAATCAGACAAGACACAAGAGATCAATGTTAAGGGAGGATCAGATCATCTTTCTGTTTGTGACAGAGCTGCCAGTTCAGGATCTGAGATCTCTCCACATCTCACCATCAGGTAGAGAAGATTATGATAGTCCACGTTGTGGAATGCTCCTGAATGTTAAAAATAGAAAAAAATTAAATAGAAAACCAGCACAGCAAGGAAAGAGAGGGGTGAAAGCTTTCTTCCTGCTGTTAGAGTTTTCTATTTGTGTGGGCTTTTTAAAATGTAAAGAAACAATCAAAGTTGGAATCCATTACCTGTAGTCCAAAGTTCCTCTTCAACGTTCTACCACCTCATTTTCTGGCAGGTGTAAACCAGGTCCCAAACTGTAAGTTGCTAATAGCAGGAACCATTTGTGTTTTTTTGGGGAGGGGCGGAGGTTGTGCATGCCATTAGCTCAATCGTGTTGAGTTTGGCTGTAGTTTATTTATTTAGGATCTTTCTGTGCTGCTATAGAGGTTAAGAGCAGCGGATTCTAATCTGGAGAACCAGGTTTGTTTTCCCATTCCTCCACATGCAGCCTGCTGGGTGACCTTGGGGCTAGTCACAGTTCTCTCAGAACTCTCTCAGCCCTACTCTCCTTACAAAGTGTCTGTGGTGGAGAAAGGAAGGTGGTTGTAAGCCACTTTGAGACTCCTTAAAGGTAGAGAAAAGCAGGGTTTAAAAACAACTTTTCTTCTGCTACTGCCTCTTCTGAGCCCTGCTTGTGGTGGCTTACTAGTAAAACAACATACCAATGTAAAAAGAAGCCATTGGACATAATGGCATAAAAGCTATCCATAAAACAGCAACAGACCATTTAAAAAGCCAGTAAAACCTCTAATTAATAGCCTGGGTAGAAAGATGTGCTTAGGCCTCAGGTGAGCTTCAGGTGAGCTAAGTGGAGGTTATTGCAGGGGCAAGGTACCACCACAGAAAATGCCCTTCCCATAGTTCATTGAGTTGTATTAACCATCATGTCTGGAATGTGATTGTAAATTCATTACAAATACCAAGCAGCCTTAATCTGTAGACTACCGTACATGTTACTGTTTGGGCTCAGTTGGGGCTGGATTTTGGCATATACAAATAAATCAGCAGCAGTAAAATGGAAGGCACACCACAGTGGGGCACAATGGCATATGAAGCCTCTAGTTCAAACATACTGCAAGTGGTGAGAAATGTTATTAGGACCTTGACCTGAACTCTGCAATCTGGTCATCTCTAAATCTAGCTATACTAGAAACTAGGGTTGCCAGGTCCCTCTTCGCCATCAGCGGGAGGCTTTTGGGGTGGAGCCTGAGGAGGGAGGGGAGGGGAAGGACTTCAATGCCATAGAGTCCGATTGCCGAAGTGGCCATTTTCTCCAGGTGAACTGATCTCTATCAGCTGGAGAGCAGTTGCAATATCAGGAGGTCTCCAGCTAGTACCTGGAGGTTGGCAACCCTACTACAAACATATTGGCTTATACCCCTTATACTGTCATGGATTTCCCTAAAGAATACTGCAAATTGTAGTTTGCCAAGTATCGGGAACTTCTAGCCTTCCTCTCGTATTCCCTCACAGAACTACAGCTCTTTGTGGGAAGAGGGAGTGACTATCAAACCAGCGGAGCAGATAAATTCTCAGTCATAATTTATACTTTCAGTGCCTGCAGCGGTAGGGCTTCCCAGAAGATTAACATCTCGAGAAAAGGGAGTGCATGTTGTACATCCCCACTCTCCATTTGTTTGCGTGACGGAAACGTGCACAACGGCAGCTATAGTGAAACCGTCGCAGTGTTTCTCTAGAGCTTCTTTCTGCCCCTTCATTAAACCGTTGACGCTCTTTTGCCACACATGAGTCTGAGGCCGTCACTTAAGGGTGTCAACGGGCCTTCTGTTTCCCTCGATTGAAGTAATCAGATAAACTCAGCATGAAGGAATAAAACAGAGCCAGAAGCAAGGCTGACGGTTAAATGGAGGATAAGCCTGTGTTTTCCAGGCAAGCGCAGGAGGCTTATGGGGAAGACTTTGAGTCTGCGGCAGGCAGCTCCGGACAGCTGCACTCCACGAGACAATCGGGCAGTTGAAGAGCAGAAAGGAACCGGGTCCCCTAATCTGATTTTCATAGGTGTGAACAATCTTGTAGAGAACAGAATGCTCTCGTTTCATTGACCAAAACACCCAAACAATGCATTTTCACTTGCAGGGGCATGCTGTAGAAACTGTATGTGTGTGAATAAACATATTTATATAAATATATATGTTTACATTTTAATATGTGTTTTATGTTTCCCTAATCTTTATGAGATTAGGGAATGCTTTCCCTAATCTCAAACCTATAGTTTTTCTGGTTCACAACTAATTAAGAAACTAGTTCACAAACAATAAATGATTGCTTGTGTGACTACATTCCCCTCAGTTAGACTGGGATGTCTGAATGAAAACACACCTCAAAGTCTCAACTTGGTTCCAAGATTAATCTGACTTTTCCCGTGAGATGATTCCCCCCTCCCCGGTCTCATATTTTATTTAAAGGTGGCTGTAACCAGCATTGACTCTGTGAACAGCTTCTATCCTAGGTCCAATGTGGACTTTAATCTCACTGGGATGGATCCTACCCCTATCCTACCACTCCACTGAGCTAAGTTTATTTATTTATTATTTAAAATATTTATGCTCCATCTTTCTCTGGAAGCCTTTCTCTCATTTTAGGAGATTTCCTCCAACTGAAGGGGCTCGTTCATTGGAGGAAAAGGCTGGAAGAGGGCTACTTGGAGGATAGTTGGATTTGTTCCATTGTACAGAAAGAATGTTTCATCTGAATATTGTAATACATTGTTAATGCCGCCCTTCCTCCAAGAATTCCTCCTCCATTTTATTCTCACAGGAACCCTTGTGAAGTAGGTAGGGAGAGCAAGAATGAATGGCCCAGGGTAACCAAGTGAGTTTCACTGAAGAGTGCAGACTAGGGATTTGAACCTATGTCTCCTAGGTCTTAGTTAACTTTTTAACCACAACACCACACTCAGGATCTGACATATTATTCCATTTTTGTCTGAGCAGATCAGTTAATTTCCAAACCCTTCCTGAGCTTGAAGAAATAACTATCCTTGTAAGAGGGCACAGAACTTTTGTAGGAGTCATACAAATGGATACTTGCATCAGTTCTTCTTGAAACATTGGTACACCTTTGATGACAGAAGGATCATGATCCTCAGCATTTATATAGTGCGCGCTGAAGGCTCAAAGCCATGCATGCACATTGGGTTGGATCCAACCAACTTTTCTCCTGATGAAAACGAAGGAGTGGTCCCTTCTGACCACCATTGGACCTGCAGGTGAAAAATCCACATGGGGTGAAAGCTGTAGTAAAGTGGGAAATTGGGCAAGATTGAGTGAAACAGCTGGCTGGCTCCAACCCATTATCTCTCTTACAACAACCCTATAAGTCAAGACAATGTTATTATGCCCCCATATTACAGATGTGGGGTTGGAGATGATATCCTCCTGACATGTGCAGTCTCTGTGTTGTGGGAACAGGGCCATGCATACACAGCCTCAGTATGTGTGGACGCAAACTCTGAAAAACCCAGTGGACAGTTTGGGCATACTGAAGCGGTGTATGCATGGTAAATATGCACCTTGCCTCTGTTCACACTGCATGATAACCAGACATATTAGGAGGATCACAAGTAGCATGCTCTCCTGTTTTGCATGGTTGGTAGGCACCTAGTATGTGTGATTGTAATGTCTGAAAAGGTCTTGTTGGGTTTTCAAATCCAAAATCCCAATTAAAGAGAATGGTCATACAAATTTAGGGCACTTTCACACGTGCTGAATAATGCACTTTCAATTCACTTTCAATGTATTTTAACTATCATTTGCAAGTGGATCTTGCCGTTTCACACAGTAAAATCCACTTGCAAAGTGCATTGAGAGTGGATTGAAAGTGCATTATTTGGCATGTGTGAAAACACCCATAGTCTTGGTGTGGGGGTGGGAGGCAGGGATCAACCCATTTGTAACATGGTCTGGTACATACATTTTGTTTGAGAGAGGTTTTTTTTTTTTTAAATTAAATCTTCCTGAATTATTTTAACCAGTGGGAGGATCTTACTTGGGTCATTCCTCCATTTGCCTCTTGAGAACGGCTCCACATTTTCTGGGCCAGGGACTTAAAATGAGAAGGAAATCATAGCAACGAGCTAAAAATCGCTCTTATTGGCAAGGACAATTGATCGCCTTATAGTTTCTTGAGATCAGAGCAGGTCCCCTGCCCGCCTTTATTAAAAAGAAGAGAGCGTGGACCATCGCTGATAGAATATTTACCTTCGTGGTTTAAAAAAAAAGTTAATTACTGCTCGGAGCAACTTGGTCTGGCTGTCCTGAGCTGTCTTTTATCAGTAGCCTCCTTCATTAATTTCCCTCGCTGGATTTGCTGTTAATAGCTGCCTGGTCTCAGGCAGCACAAAGCAGCATCTGCGCCATTGAGCAGAAAAGCGGGAGTCAAGCAAAGGGGGGTGAGGGGGAGACGCCATTTACAAATCAACCCTGATTAACATGATGTCCTACACTAGGGGGAACTGCCTCTCTCGCCCACCACCAGCTTCATGAGTTGTGGCCCTTTTGGGCGACGGCTCCTCGGAGATCAACTGGTGTTGTTGAGTAACGGAAGGGAACAAAACCCTCCCCTGTGCATCGGGTGGAAGGCGCCAAGTGCAATGGAAGGGAAACATTACTGGACTAAACTGGAAGGGAAAATATAGCGAAGCAAAAGATTAAGACAATCAGGTCGGAGTGATAATAACCAGGGGAGACTGTTACAAAAGATAATAACTCAGATCCTAAAAAGCATCACTTGATCATTAAGTACCCTGCTGAATCAGACTATTCAGTCCAATAACAAGTTTCCAACAGTGGCCAGTTCGAAGCCGTTGGAAAAGCCCAGAAGTTTGTTCCATTAAATTTTGATGGCCTTTGCTTCTACATAATGACTGTGCCCAGAAATCCCCTGGCATAGTTGGCTTGTGTCCCTGGCACTGAAGGCAAAGAGTAGTAAGGGCAAGCTGTTGTAGAGTTTACAATCAAGAAGGCTTGGATGGGCTTAAAGTAATCCCTCATATGGACTCAGGAGCATATTATCAGGGAGAAAAAGCGTACATTACCCAAACAATATAGTTGCCAGTTATAGTTGCTCAGACAAATTAGAATAGAACCTAGAACCAGATTCATCTTCAATAGCAAGGACATTATATGTAGATGCAGGCCAGATACATTCTCACATCCACTTAATATCTTATTGAATATTTTCAGACTGTATGGCTTCCTGCCAGTAATCTACTGCACCCTCTGGGTCCCCTATCCACAGGAATACCCCTCCTCTTCTACACCCTTTCTGCATTCCAACACCTCATTTTCTACCAGTGAGAAGATTAGATTGGCCCAGTCACCAGCTAGAATTGTGAGATCCTTGCAATGCTTTCCTTCCTGGAAGCATTCCCCCAGCAAGGGGAGATCAGAACGACCATTTACCACTTCCCTCTGCATCTATCCCCTGCTTAGAAGAAGAAGAAGAGGAGAAGTTGGTTTTTTATATGCCGACTGTCTTTACCACTTAAGGGAGACTTAAACTGGCTTACAATCACTTTCCCTCCCCCTCCCCACAACAGACACCCTGTGAGGTAGGTGGGGCTGAGAGAGAATGACTCGCCCAAAGTCACCCAGCTGGCTGCGTGTGTAGGAGTGGGGAAACAAATCCAGTTCACCAGATTAGCCTCTGCCACTCATGTGGAGGAGTGGGGAATCAAACCCAGTTCTCCAGATCAGAGTCCACCGTTTACAAGCCATCCCACCCCTTGTGCACACAGCTCACCTGCATCACATTAATGCTCTTTCCCCAAAAGCACTGGTTGGTGCATGCAGCTGGTAGTGCTGCTATTGTGGCTGCTAGGCATGCCACACCGTCCAGAAGTACTTCTCCATCAGTGCTGGGAAGGTGGGAGCATGGGTGGTGAAGCCCTTGGGGGAATGGGTAGGGAAGGGCCAATGGACATGTGGTGGGGAGGTACACAGGTGGGGGTCAGGGACCATGGGCCCCAGCAGAAGCTCTGGGACCTGGGAGCTTCCCCACCTCTGGGTACACTGATGCTGGCTGTGCTGCTAGATGTTGCTGGTGCAGCACCACACTAGTACTGGGAAAGGTGGGTGGCAGCAGCTGCGGAGACCCTCAACAGTGACTTCCTGCAGAGCCGCAGTTCATTTAACTCTCGCAGCACAGCTGGGCTAGGAGATGATTTCATCGTCCGAACAGATTCCACATATCAGGCAACATGGAATCCAAAGGGGATTGCGGATCCCCCTGCTGCCACCTCTTCTCTGCCCGTTCTGCTAAATGAATAATTAACACCATTTCCCTTTTAAGTGTCACCCGAGATTCACGCTTGCTGAGAAGCAGCAGTGATGCAAATATTAATACACTTAGGAGCCAGGTGAAGAATGAAGCGGAGGATAAGTGGGGAGAGGGGACATTGCCATGGCTTTGTGACTCTGGGTCTGAGAAGAAATCTAGCCTTTCATTCAGATATTTATTTTTTGCATTGGCTTTTTGTCTTGATTTTTCAGCAAGGAAAAGGTATAGTTGTATCCTCCCCTCAATGTCCTGTTTTTATGCAGGCAGCTCTCTAAGTTTCTCAAGATTATGCAATGACATTCATAACAGGTTTGCACTGTTTGTTTTGATTGAGTTTTTAATGTTTGTGTACTGTAGACCTTCATAATTCGCCGGAGATCTGATCCCAGGATCACAGCGAATGGCAAAATTGGCTAATACTGGGTGATAGGTAGGGTGGCCAGGTCCCTCTTCACCACCGGCGGGAGGTTTTTGAGGTGGAGCCTGAGGAGGGCGGGGTTTGGAGAGGGGAGGGACTCCAATGCCAAGAGAAGTATTGGTGGGTGACATGGTACCCATGGGCACCACATTGGGAAACCTTGGTCATAGGGTTGCCAACCTCCAGGTAGTAGCTGGAAATCTCCTGCTATTACAACTGATTTCCAGCCGATAGAAATCAGTTCACCTGGAGAAAAATGGCCGCTTTGGCAATTGGACTCTATGGCACTGAAGTCCCTCCCCTCCCCAAACCCCGCTTTCCTCAGGCTCCACCCAAAAAACCTCCCGCCAGTGGCGAAGAGGGACCTGGCCACCCTACTTGGTCAACTATAATCTAAGGTATATGCGCATGTGTAAATATTGGGCAGCTAAAGATAAACATCTTGCTCCTAATTAGATCAGCAACACATAACAATGCTTATGTTTGTTTGGGTTGGGCCTACTGCTTATATTTGCACAGATGTATTAAATACTGCATTAAATATAAAATTGTGATTAAAATCTGTGCATTCCTAGATCCTGGGTTCAACATCGAATCTTGACTATTTGAGATTATAAAATACAAGCAGAACATCAGAACTGAAATGAAAATATGATTTTTAAAAAAAAAGTCATTTCAATTTCTGAAAGAAAAAAATCTCTGTTTTAATTGAATTTACTGTGAGTCCCCGCCTGTGGTCCAAACTAGTGTGTTCATCATGTTCATATTCTTGAGAGCCACATCTGAAGAAATACTGGCATTTGTTGCACTGACTCCAACCAGCTTTTTTGCAGGTGAAAATGGGAGGAAGAGGATCACCTGCAGGATCAAGAAACCTGTGTGGACAAAGCCAGGTGGGATGGGGGCTGTAATAAAGAGGGGAGCAGGGCAAGAATGAGTGGGAAAGCTGGCTGGATCCAACCCATTTTATTTTGCTATTTTATTCTGTTGCCTTGCTACAGGTAAATGGGGTCCTAGCCTCAAACCTGGATACAGCTTGACTGACATCAAACCAATTGTGCAATCCATCAGGCCAATAGTGTTTACTTAGAAGTAAGTTATTGAAATAAACAGGATGTAAAAGGAAAATATTAAGGGTTGGTTTTTTGGATTTTTTGGATGCCAGACAGGGGTCTGAAACTACTTTATAGGAAGAGCCAGTTATCCATATAGTCAACTTTCAAGGGTACACTGCCTTAAAAAATGGGAGAGCCAAGGGGCCAAACCACGCCAGAATTATGCTTTAAAATTAATTAGAATAGATCTCAGGGATGCAAAAGGCTTGCAAAGAGCAGGGCACGACAAAGGTTTTGGTCTCCCTAGGTGACCTATGACTTTGGTGTCCTCCCATTCAATGTAGAGGAAATCTAGAGAAAAGAAATTTACTTCCACCTAATTTGGTCCCTCTTCAAGTTAGGAGACCTAGGTGACTCCCCATTTCACCTGTATTGGTGATAGGGTTGCCAACTCCAGTGCGAACTCCTTCGACGTTGTTTACCTGGATTTCAGTAAAACCTTTGACAGGGTTCCCCATGATGTTCTGATGGTTAAACTGGAGGATTGTGGAATAGACTCTAGGATAGTTAGGTGGATAGAGAACTGGTTGGGGAACCACACCCAAAGAATAGTTGTCAGTTGCATTTCATCTGATTGGAAGGAGGTGCCCAATGGGGTGCTACAGGAGGGTTCAGTTCTGGGCCTGGTACTTTTCATTATATTTATAAATGATCTGGGTGAGGGTATGGAGGGACTACTCATTAAAGTTTCAGATGACACCAAATTGGGAGGAGTAGTGAACACCCTGGAAGATAGAGATAGAATTCAACAAGGTCTGAATGCACTTAAAAAGTGAAGTCATCAGAGGGGTGACAGGGAGTGAAACAGCCATGCATAAAAAGGCAGGAAACTTAGAGGAGGGCAGGGAGCTGTTCCTGTTGGCAGCAGAGGATAGGACTCGTAATAATGGGTTTAAATAACAGGTAGAATGGTATCAGCTGGTTCAGCAGTAGAATGCTAGGGAGGTGGTGAGCTGCCCCTCACTGGCAGTCTTCAAGCAGCGGCTGGAGGAACACTTGTCAGGGATGCTTTAGGCTGATCCTGCATTGAGCAGGAGGTTGAACTAGCTGGCCTGTATTGCTCCTTCCAGCTCTATGGTTCTATTATTCTAGAATAAACATGCAAACACCCCCCTTGGCCAGAGCAGACTGGGACAACCCTGCAGCAAATGCCACCAATTGGCCCCTGCAGCACTCTCTTCACTTAGAGTTGCCAACCTTCAGGTGGGGCGAGGAGATCTCCCAGAATTGCAACTGATCTGCAGATGACGGGAATCAGTTCCACTGGAGAATACGGCTGCTTTGGAGGGTGGATTCTATGGCATTATACCCCAAGATCTCTGCCCTTCCCAAACCCTGCCCTCAAATCTCCAGAAATTTCCGAACTTGGAGTTGGCAACTCTATCAGCCAACTCTATCTCTTTAAAAAGCCAATCTGCTTCTGCCCCTTGGACTGTATCACTGAGCAAGGAGGGGAAATCTCACCTCTACTACAATGTTGCACTGACTATTCTCTTTTTTGTCACTGGGTGCTGGGCTTGCTACCTTTTAAGGCAGAACTCCTGTGATTTTATTACTAGCACAAGTCCAACCTCATCCAATCAAACTTGAGATGTAGCGGCACAAAGTCTCTCGAATTTTGTGGATATAGAACACATGGGTGTCCAAACCAATTTACATGGCACATCAGATATTAATACGCAATTCTAAGCAAAGTTAAACCCTTCTCAGCCCATTGACTTCAGTGTACTTAGAAGGGTGTAACTATGCTTAGGATTTCAATGTTAGTGAAGGCACTCGGTCGGTTCAGTTTCTTTATGTGACAAGTATGTTAGCAGTGTTTTCTCGGGCTTTAATTAATGATGGATCTTATGCTCCTGTGTATGAATCTCTAAACATCTGTATACACAACCCTGAAACCTTGATAAGGCCAGTGTCTCAATTATGGATTTAAAAGGATATTTTACAAGGCTGTTGGAAGAAACACCAACATAAACTTGGATACACACAGTAAATGCTTAAAGTATGGACCAGTTCTCACCCTACTTTTGAAATAATCGTATGAAGATATGAAAAAAACAAAAGTGGTGAATGGGAGGGGGGGAGAATGCGTGTGTGAGAGGGATTTTAGCTCAGCAGCATTGAGTCTGTAACCCCCAACACCTTTCTTCTGCAGACAAAGTTTTCAGCTTTATTGATAACTTTTTTCATACTAGGCTAAATCTGGCAGGCACCCATTTTTTTCTTGGCTGGGGAAAAAGGAAGCTGGCACAATCTTCCCAGGAACACGTGAGCGATCTTGTATCATTTTAATCTGCGCAACCCTGGAGCGGAGTGTACTGTCACATGCCGATTTTACTTTTCTATGAGAAAGTGACTCTGGGTTCATTGATGGATTGTTTGCACTCTTTTAAAAACAGTCGAGATGCTGAATGCCCTCGGGTGATAGACACTGTGCAATAGAGAGGAAAGCAAAGCTGATGTCCCAGTTCAAGTTCACCTGACAAAGCAGGAGCCGTCTGCAAGCAAGACTCCAGAAAAGGATTATTCACACCAGCATTATATTTTTGAATGCATTTTTCTTCCTGCGCAGCTGCAAAGCTCCCCAACCCTGAAGGTTTATGCACCATAATGAAGAGATTCATTTTTTTCCCTCCTTGCTCTCTCTCTCTCTCTCTCTCTCTCTCTCTCTCTCTCTCTCTCTCTCTCTCTCTCTCTCCAGTTTTCAACAGTTTGCATATAGTTTCTTATCTGGCTCTGAGCTGTGAAAGGGCATTTGTATACCAAACAACAGGGCACAAATATAATTTCGAAAACAATAGCAGCACAAAGAGGCAAGCTTGAGCTTCCTGATAGTTTCAGAAACAAAAGCCAAGGGATTTGTTAAGCCTAACTGCATAGGATGAAATATTTCTGATCAGTAATTGTTCCCTTTCAAAAGTATTTTAAAATACTCCAAATAACCATGCACCTCAAGCTGCCTCTAACAGGTTATCTGGATAAGGGACAGATAAATTCCCTAAATTAATTAATTAATACATTAATAATATTTTATTTTATTCCATTTATACCAACCAGGTCAAGCTTAGGGCGACATTTTCTTAAAGTGCTAGAGTTTAGGTTATATTACCATTCTGTCACCCCTCTTAAAAAACTTAGCTGAAGGAAATCTATTAAATGTGTCTGTAATGAAAGAGCATTTCTTCCAATTTCCTAAATAAAACAAATATATTTCTTAAATTTCTTAAATACATTCTATTAGCATAGTGCCTCCTGCCCCCCCAAATTAGCTGAAGGAACTCTGATAAATGTGTCTGTGATCGGAAAGTATTCCTTCCAGTTTCTTAGTGTAACAAAGAAATTTAGTTGATTTAGTGATCTTTCACTGTTGAAGTATAGGTACAAATTACATCATGAAGATGACCCTAAAAGCAGCTTACTTTGATTTAAAATGAATATCATGATCATGGGATTGGGTAAATGATTCAATTTTGGATTAAAAGAAGAAGAAGAGTTGTTTTTCTCTTTCTCTACCACTTAAGGAAGAATGAAACAGGCTTACAATCACCTTCCCTCCCCCTCTCCAAAACAGACACCCAGTGAGGTAGGTGGGGCTGAGAGAGTTCAGAGAGAACTGTGACTAGCCCAGGGTCACCCAGCTGGCTTCATGTGTAGGAGTGGGGAAACCAAACCCAATTCTCCAGATTAGAGTCCACTGCTCCTAACCACAGCTCTTAACCACTACACCATGCTGGCTCTCACGGACCAAGGTTTTGTCTGCCTCAGGGGTCTCACTATGCATATATAACTATTTAATGCACCCCTAGCAGCAGCACAGCAGGAAAAGGTTATTTAAGGTATTTCACTAATAACAAAACTGAGCTGAAGCAGGGTCGAGTTTCACTGTACATTTGTGGGGTTTTCAAGGCAAGAGGAGACTAGAGGTGCTTTGCCATTGCCTGCCTCTGCATAGCAACCCTGGACTTCCTTGGTGGTCTCCCATCCAAGTACTATCCTGTAGTATAGGACATGAAGATTAGCAGTGCATTCCTATGCAAGTAGTCCAGTTTAAGCCCATTCATTTCACTGGTCTTAGACTACATAGGATTGCACAGTTAATTTCCCCCCATGCTAACCTAAAGGCAAGTGGCATGCACTGACTCTCTAGGCCATCACATGCTTCGGGCTCACTTGCAAGTTATCAGAAAGTAATTGCAGTGTAATGCAATTGATTGCATGGTTAATAATCCCCACTGGTGACTCAGAAACTTGCTTGGTGACCTTGGGCCAGTCACACACTTTCAGCCTAACCTACCTCACAGGGTTGTTGTGAGGATAAAATAGAGGAGAGGTGCATGGTGTAAGCCACTTTGGGTTCCCATTGGGGTGAAAGGCAGGATATAAAGTACATAAAATAAAATAATTACTTCTGACTGAATTCAGAGTTAATGCTACCTGTAGACATGGAACTGTTTGCTAACACATCCAATAGCTACTGTAGAGGAACTCAGCCTAGGAATTTTGTCTTTTTGGCTGCAATTCAGCTGTTAGTTCCAATGCAAAACAGAACCATCTGCTTCTCGTCCTATGGTGAACTCCGCTGACTGTTTCCAGTAGCATAGCAATTCATCCCAGCATCCAAGCAACTGAACTTGGATTCTGCAAAGAGGTATGATGGACTCTGGGCATTATTTCTGTAAGGTATTGTTCCTTTGAGTCAACGTTAATCTGGGCAGTGGTTGTTTAGTAGCAATGCTTGTGATGGAAATGCATCACGATGTAGAGGGTTATAGAAAATTTGGTCCTCTAAATGGTACACTATCATTTTGGTCCGATTTGCATGAAGAAGGCAGTTGCCAAACAAGCTGCATTTATTTTACAAGTCAAAATCATAGACCGTGATTTTTTTTTTGCCATTATCTCTGTAGTCATGAGAGTTATAAATACACCTTTGAAGTACGTGAAATCTAGAAGTACTCAAGATACTAACAATAGTCAACAAGCCACACAAAAGGTTTCTTGTGAGTTGTTGCGTGTTGGGAAGCTATGATAACTGTGTGGTGTAGTGGTTAAGAATGGTGCATTCTAATCTGGCGAACCGGGTTTGATTCCCCACCCCTCCACATGAAGCCTGCAGGGGCGACCTTGGGCAGTCACAGTTCTCTCCGAACTCTCTCAGCCCCACCTACCTCACAAGGTGCCTGTTGTGGGGAGAGGAAGGGATTGTGATTGTAACTGTGCATTCCTGAGCTGCTCCGGCAGCCAGGCGAAAGTTGCTCAGGACTCAGGAATTTGCCAAGGCCTGCGCCGGTGTAAGAGCTCTCCGTGCCAGCGTCTGGGCACCTTACACCGGCGTTTGTGTCTGTTTCCTTTCCTGTTTTTGCTGTCAAGTCACAGCTGACTTATGCTGACTTCATGTCCTGTTTCAAAGCAGGTTTGCCGTTGAACACATGAAGCTGCCTTATACTGAATCAAACCCTTGGTCCATCAAAGTTAGTATTGTCTACTCAGACCAGCAGCAGCTCTACAGGGTCTCAAGTAGAGGTCTTTCACATCACCTATTTGCCTAGTCCCTTTAACCGGAGATGCCGAGGATTGAACCTGTGATCTTTTGCATGCCAAGCAGATGCTCTACCACTGAGCCACAGCCCCTCCCCTGCCTCCGTGTCATGACCCTGATATTCCTTGGGGGTCTCCCATCCAAATACTTCCAAGGTCGAGGCTGAGAGTGTGAGACTGCCCAAGGTCACCCAGCAAGCTTCCATGGCATGAGTGGGGATTTGACCTTGAGTTTCTCAGACCCTAGTCCGAAACCTTAACCACTACACCATGCTGAATCT
Source organism: Euleptes europaea (assembly GCF_029931775.1). Taxonomy (NCBI): domain Eukaryota; kingdom Metazoa; phylum Chordata; class Lepidosauria; order Squamata; family Sphaerodactylidae; genus Euleptes; species Euleptes europaea. The sequence continues at coordinate 27,982,603 of NC_079320.1, read as the reverse complement.
CTCCTTTCCTGTTATAGTTATTTCAGCCTGGCCCTGGCCCAAGGTGCGGGCCTTTTGGCATGAGCTGGATGGCAAAGCCAAAGGTTCTGGGCTCTTACTCCATGGCTCAAAGCCAGTGGCCATGAGTGAGCCAGCCCAGTCAATTCAGGACCAGCTCAGGAACTGATGTACTGTATATTTGTTTTTGTTTGCTTGTCTAAATTATATTTTTATGCATGTTGGTAAGACATTTTGAGATGCCAGTGAGAAGAAATACTTAAATAAATAAAATAGTAACACGAGTGGAATTTCTGTTTGTACCAGGTCTCTCTAGTTGTTTCATCACTATGGTTTGATTGCAGACTACTGTGATGAGTTCTGCCCATGGAATGGGGGCGTTCCCACCTCCTCCCTCCCTCTGAAAAATAATCCTGAGGATCAGTGTGGTGAAGTGGTTCAGAGCAGTGGTTTAAAGTGGTGGACTCTGGAGAAACGGGTTTGATCCCCACTCCTCCACATGAGTGGCAAAAGCTAATCTGGTGAACTGGGTTGGTTTCCCCACTCCTACACATGAAGCTAGCTCAGTGACCTTGGGCTAGTCACAGCTCTCTTAGAGCTCTCTCAGCCCCACCTACATCACAGAGAAAGTCTGGTAGAGAAAGTCAGCGTATAAAAGCCAACTCCTCCTCCTCCTCCTCTTCTTCTTCTCCCCCCCCCTGGAATGGGATGGAATAAGGGAGAAGGCTGCAACTGGAGGACAGAATCCATGGAAATCATGAACCCCCTTGTACTAGAAGAAGTATGCACAATTTGCATAAAAAGCCCAATATTTTAAGAACAGGTTAATATAATTCTGAATGTGTGTGTGTTAAGTGCTGTCAAGTAACTTCTGACTGTCCTCTAAAACACACCATCGCTAACAGCCTTGGTCAGGTCTTGCAAACTGAAGGCCTTGGCTACCTTTATAGTGTCAATCCATCTCATGTTGGGTCTTCCTTTTTTCCTGCTGCCTCCAACTTTTCCTAGCATTATTGTCTTTTCCAGTGACTCTTGCATTCTCATTATGTGACCAAAGTACAATAGCCTCAGTTTAGTAATTGTAGCTTCTAGGGACAGTTCAGGCTTGATTTGATCTAGAACCCACTTATTTGTTCTGCAACCAAGAATTCAGAAGGAGATTGAGATTGGGAAGGGCAGCCATGAAGGAGCTAGAAAAAATTCTTAAGTGTAAGGATGTGTTGCTGGCGACCAAGATCAAGTTAGTATTCCCTATCCCTATTACTATGTATTGTTGTGAAAATTGGACAGTGAAGAAACGTGACAGGAAGAAAGTAGATTCCTTTGAAATGTGATGTTGGAGGGATACCTGCTGTGATATGAGCTGATCATTATGCATCCTAGGCTTATTCATACAGCTTGAGTGACTTCTGTATCTTAAGTGTAAATCTTGTTTATAATAGGGATTGTGTGTCCATATCACACACTGTGCCCCACAATGGCATTTAAAAACAGAGATTTGAATATATGCATTTTTAAAAATATTAGGAACTAGGTGAAACAGCCACACAGCCTCTTCTCTGCCCAAGCTCAGCCTTTGAATCGTCAACTCACATTTTGGCAGGCTCCCAAGGTCATGTGAAATGGCCTTTAGACCTGCTCAAAAGAAATCCAAATGACAGGGTGGCATAAAACAGATGTCTGGTCTATAGCGGAGATCCCACCATTGTTAAGATTGGGAAAGGGGGAAAAGTCCAGGCTCACAATCCACTAGGAAGTTCTTGTACAGCAGCCCCACTGAAAGGAACAGGAGTTGTGCTATAGCACAGCAGTGCAATTTTGCCATGCCCGTTCGTTTTGATCAGGCTTGCACAGGCAAATGCACTATGGATTGTGCTCTAGGGCAGAATAGCGTTGTGATCTGTGACGCTAGAATTCTCCCCAATGAATGTTTCAAAAGTGAAATGGCATAATTCCGTTTTCTGCTTCTTTCCAATTCTCCAGGTGCTAGCTGACAAAAGTCCAAGGAGGTCACATCCATGAATTACAAGCTTTGATCTAAAAACACAAAAGATTGCTTCATAAGAAGTAAAAGGAAAAAAGCAGCTGCTGCTTTTACCCAGGGCAAGCAGTGTTGACGCCTGTGGACAACACGCGTACCACAAAACATTCAAAGAGGACGAGTGTCAAAACCAGGAATGGTCTGAATCTATCATATAGCTGCGAGCAAGAATGCAACACATACAGACAAAAAGAAGCCCCAAACTCTGTGGAACTGGTCAAAGCATCCCTCTCAGAATTTGAGAATGGCTCCATGAAAGCAGTTAGATTAAAATGAAGTCCAGGCAGCTGGAATAAGAGATGTTTGGGGGTGAAAGTGTCTGCTGAAAAGGGCCAGTGGATGGCATATCTGGTCTGTTAATGGGACACATTTCTACAGAAGATATTATCTTGGTAGCTGTGCCACTTTATTTAAAAAATGCATGAATAATCTCTGTTTCAGCCTATTTGACATTCCAGAGAAGCGTTTAATTTCCTTGTATGAAGATTCAAAACTAGGTTTTTGGAGGCCAAGGTGGAACCAAAAGCCCCACCTGATATTTAATTCAAAACAACACAGTCATATAGACAGCTCATCTCTGCTCAAAAATACCCATTTCATGGGATTTCTTTATGCACACTGTAGCATTCACTGAACTGGGAAAATGGAGCCCCCTTAAAATTGAACCAGTAAAAATGTTGGCACAAACCAACGTTGGTTGTCAGGTGTTCTCAATGTAGGAAGGGCTTTCAACATTATCAGTCACTCATTTGTAAGATAATTCAGTCATTTGTAAGATATTAGCATGTTTCATACATAATAACAAACCCTGGGTTGGAAATGGTTTGGTCATAGTCACACCATGGTTTGTCATTATGTTGGAATGTCCAGGCCATGGATTGAGAGTGAATGACAAACTGTAACTGTGGATTGAAGTTGCTTTGCAAACTGTCCACAGTTTGGACAAATGCATCTTGGTGTTACATTCAAAGCATAAAGCCATAGTTTTGACTGTGCTCCTCCTTTAAAAAACGACTACAGGAAAAGAATGTAGAGTGAGTAGACCATTAAATCACTCTGGTAGTTCTCATTGGCAGGTCCCCAAAATGATCCCTCTTTTGATCTTCAGTTCCATCACAACTTTGTCTCCACTTACACTACAGCTTTGTATGTTAAAGAAAATTACTGTCTCAAGTGACCAGTGATCTTTGCAGCATCCATCCTTCAAACCCCCCCCCAATAATTTATTAAGGCATGCAGTCACATGGGAGGACTTAGCTAATGTGGAAATATGAAGGTCAATGGAGGATCTGTAATGAATCAGAAGGGGAAGCAATGAACATCTGGGTTAGGTCCACACTACATTTTTTGCTAACAGAAGGGGAGAGGGTAATTTCCACCAATTCCCCTTTCCTACTGCAGATCCACTCATGGTGTTCTGGAGGGTCTCCTGTTCCCCAGAAGCAGGATTTTGGGCCAACGTTTGGATGGTGGGTTGTGGCAGGCAGGGGGAGGTGGGAAGTGCCTGGTATAAGTGAAAAAATTAGTTTGGATCCAACTCAGTGGTTTAGTCAGTACAAACCACAGTTTGTTGTTCAGTCTGAACTATGCCATTGTCTGGTAATGATGCTAATAACTCAAACACACACACACAAACAAGAGTAGTTCATAACTAAGCATATTTATTGTTTAGCAAGAAGACTATAAAACTAGTAGATGTGATAGAACAGCAGATTACACATAACCAAGCAATACAGAGTCTTATGATCCTTGACACAGACTTTGGGTTGTGTGTGTCAAAAAGATTCCCTCCTTACTCTTTCATCAGTGGAAGAGTAATCAGGCTTGAATCCAGAGAAACGTTATGGCAGATTTACTTAGACACATTGAAATATATAACATTTGCATTTTGTTTTCTTTTACTGTGGATTTTGCTCCTGAGAATACTGCCTCCACCATTCCAAAGAGTGATAGATGGTATTGCTAAGAATATGACAATGTTACACATTAGAATACAATTAAAGGGATTTGGATGAGTATCATGGTGTAGATGCGGGCAGTACAAAATGTGACAGAAGTGTTTTTTGGGGGAAAGGCCCCAATTTTTACTCAGAGTCAGCTTGGCTTTTCCACAGAAGGTCTTGCCAATGAAAGACGACGGCAGATTTCATTGCATTCTGTGTGCTGATTGTTGAAGAAATAGTAAATCCCTTTCTTCCCAAAGTTTGTCAGGCATGATGCCTCTTTCTGAGAAACGGAATGGATCTGGGGATCAGTTAAGTAGATGAGGCCTTTTCCATTGCCAGTCACCCAACCTGTCAAAGTAACAAACAATCTTGATCAAAAACTGAACACAAGATGGGTCTTTTTCACAGACCTATGAACTGCAGAGGAAACATCCCTGTCATTTAAATACCAATGCAAAGAAGAAAAAATTAAGGCAAAACATTTTTTTCTTTAGTTGAACTAATGTTTTCAAAAAGGCTGATTATAACAAGAGTGGAAATTAGCTAAACTGCATTGTAGATCAGAAACTGTTCATTGCATTACTGCAAACTGCTGAGATGCTATTATCAAGCTAGCAAATACATTTATTGCAAGCTGGGTGTAACATAACCACTTCTAAAAATGCAATCAGCAACTACACTCCAGTCCCAGTTGAACAGAATGTACATGCAGTTGAGTAAAAGAAGACTGAATCCCACCAATCAGGTATTTTGCATGGAAGGGCAGGGGAAGTCTCTCTTGTTCCATCATTTTTTTACTTGTCTGGCAGCTGGATTGGGCCAGAAAGTTGCATGCACAGCAGCTGTTCGTATGGTTCTCTTTTCAGTTTATAATCTCTTGGCAGATTCACGTGACCATGTCTGTAATATCTGAGTGTCAGATTTAATTCAGCCCAGAGAATCACAGAAGTAGACTGCATGCATGCTGCTGCATTTATGGATTCACACTTTTTTCCTGCACTACTTTGAGGATCATTGCCAGGACTCCACTGCTGATGTGGTTTGGTTCCTTATGCAGCAGGCTTCTATGCAGAGAATTCTGCAACATCACCTACAGGATGATTGCAGTTGCTGATTAAGGTGATAGCTCTGAAGTGTCAAGGTAACGTGTATTTAAATCAGTTCAGTCTCACTGATTTAAAGAGCAATGAAATGGCTTAAATGTAAGTGCTCTAATGGTTTCCGTAAGTGCTTTTTTACACCCATCTACCAAGAATGTAATGAATGAAAACGGAAGTCAATTAAACATGATTAAATCTAAATCATGGCACTTTAATGGGCTAAAGACTGATCTCAAAGCAACCTAGGAAGCATAATATTCTAAAGGAAAACACAGTGGAGTACAGATGGAGCCAAAGGTTTGTGTAAGGCAAACAGAACTGGTAGTGGAAAGCACCGTCAAGTCACAGCTGACTCATGACAACCCTGTAGGGTTTTCAAGGCAAGAGACACTGGGAGGTAGTTTGGCATTGCCTGCCTCCATGCGGGCTGAGAGAGTTCTGAGAGAACTGTGACTGGCCCAAGGTCACCCAGCAGGCTACATGTGGAGGAGTGGGGAATCGAACCTGATTCTCCAGATTGGAGTTTGCCGCTCTTAACCACTACGCCATGCTGGCTCTCAAACAGAACTACAGGAATCCAACTAACCAAAATATCACTGGGTTGGATCTAGTGCAAGGTTAGCTAAAGACCATGCTAGATTTGAGTCCAGTAGCACCTTAGAGACCAACAAGTTTTTTGCATGTGTATGAGCTTTCGAGAGTCAAAGCTTCCTTTGTCAGATAAAGACCATGGTTCTTCTCGGCTTTCCCCTCCCTCCAGCTATTCTGACCCCTGAAAAGTTCATTCCAGTGCTTGTGGGACCTATGTGGAGTAAATAGCCTTGTGGGTTAGGCAGATGTAGTGGGGAGGGGGGCAAAATTGTTCATTCTTTTTTATGAATGGAGCTCCACTCATGCAAAAGGCAATAGGGAATGATTCTATCCTCTTCCCCCTTCCTTATGCAACTTGGGTGGCTATTGGTCCATGTGGATCCTGTGATTTTAGGAATAAGGCTGAAGTTGAGAAGGACTACTGGGAGGAGTGGAAAACTGAGAAGATCAGCAACTCTCTGTGCCTTCCACTGATGCAGCACAAAATACAACCCACTGGGTTTTCAGTCATCATGTCCATTTTTGAAGAAGAAGAGTTGGTTTTTATATGCCTACTTTCTCTACCACTTAAGGGAGACTCAAACCGGCTTACAATCACCTTCCCCTCCCAACAACAGACACAACCTGTGAGGTAGGTGGGGCTGAGAGAGCTCTAAGGGAGCTGTGACTAGCCCAAGCTCACCCAGCTGGCTTTATGTGTAGGAGTGAGGAAACAAATCCAGTTCACCAGATTAGCCTCTGCCACTCATGTGGAGAAGTGGGGAATCGAACTTGGTTCTCCAGATCAGACTCCGCTATTCCAAACCACTGCTCTTAACCACACTGTAACTTACCTTTCAGTCTTTTTAAATGTCAGCACTGAATGAACATGCCCTGAAGAGGAATTTTCTAAGGTTTGAAAGGACCACATTAGTTCAATAAAAGATGACATTTCAATATTTCATGCCTTGCAGTACAAACCTTGTAAATCAACAACCACATCTGAGCCTTGAGAAAATTCGTAGCAGAAATGGCCATAGGCCAGGCCATATTCAGTGGCTTTATATTCTGATTTTACAACTTTGGTGTTATTAGATAACTTCACAAACTCTCCCAGCATATAAGGCTCCGTGCTTATACATCCTTGTATTGATTTACCTTCTAGTACCTGGAAACAAAAGATGACAATGGGGAGACGGCGCCCAATACAACAGCCATGCTAAAGCTAATTAAAAAAATAATATCATAATTCTGGGTGTGGTTCTTTCCTTGACAGGAGATGTTTTGGGAATCCTATGTAAATTGCCCTTAGTACAATAAAGAAGGAAAGGTTGGTAGGAAGGCAAATAACAATAATGCTCTCTTCTCTCTTCCCTCATTCTCTGCAATCCTCCCTGGTTTGTGGCAACCACAATTTGGTATTACATCAGAACCAGCAAATGGTCCTTATGATCCAAATTAGACAATCGAAACTAGGTTGTGAGTGTGGTTTTCCATTCTGATTTGAAGAACAAAACACAAATCATAGGGTTGGATCTAGACTAACATTTCCACGGATGCCAGGATTTCTGCCTGCTGAACATGATTCCCTCTCCCCCTCCCACGGCAGCCCAAAATGCCCTCCATACCGGTTCCTGAAGGAGAGGGGACCCTTGGGAACAGGATTTGGGAGGCATTATAGGCTGCCATAAATGTGGGGGAGGAAGGAAAGTCATGCTCTCTGGGTGGAAAATCCTTGCACCTATGGAAATGTCTAGTCTGGATCCGAGTTAGAGTTTGTTGGAAGGGAACTGCATGAGAGGGAGTGAACATGAGGGGAGGAAGTAGTGTAAGGGGCCAAGGCCCACTCATGTGATGCCAGACCATGATTTGGCATTAAACATGAACCATGCCTATTGGTCCCAAGAGGTTCCAGTGCCATTGGCCATCTTTCACCTGATAGGCTCCTCTGAATGCCTTGTAGCTCCTTACCAAGAGCACTGCTGATGGGATATAGAAGATTTGTGTAGGGATGTTTTGCTCATAAAGCCTTTTATTGAACTCTGTCACATAGTATTGGGCAGTCATTTGCCGTTCCACATCGTTGAAGTGGTGAAGGAGCTCCTTCTCTTCTTTATACTCTTTCCCGACGTACCTATGCAGAATATAAAACACACCACACACACCTGCACAACTCCTTTGGGAAAACTGATTCACTGCTCTTTTGTAGTAACAGACAAAGTGGTGCATAGTCGCATGAAGCCATAAAATACGAGCTTAAAAGCAATGTCAAAGGCCAAAGGCTGTCAGAAACAATGTCAAAGGTTTTAGCGATCCTGGGCAAAAGTCCAGGATGGGTCCCAAGAATCACTGCCTCCCCACTGCTGTCCCCTCTGTGCAGCCAAGCAAGAGGTGGCTCTCACCATGTGCAAGGTGGGTAGGAGCCCCCACTGCCACCAGAAACCAGCTGCCTGAGCCCCAGACAGGGCAGGTGGAAGCAGCAGCAGGATCTTGCTCTTCTTCTTCCTTTCCCCCCTTCTCTAGGGTGGTGGGGCAATGGGTGGTTTGGGCCCCCATAAGTGTGAGGCCCAGGGTGGCTGCACCTGTCGCCCATTGGCTAAGACCGCCCTACCAAATGGTGCATATATATATCTCAGTGCTGCAACGACAGCTCCAACCCCAACCCCAAAGAACATCCATTTGATCACAAAGTTATGAAGTTACAGTGTGATGCAGCCAAACTGAAAGTGTTTTAAACAAATGAATAAAATATGAATAAAATATTAGTCGGGGAAGGAAGGGCAATTTTTACTCCCCCTGATGGTTTCATGTTCTACAGAAGCTTGTTTTTAAACTCAGTGGGTTATAGTGAGAGAGAAGAATTGGTAAAAAAAACACACTGCTTCCACAGGCGGCTTACAATGGCAGGAAATTGCCTTGAGATTGAACTCTGTGTGTGTCTCTCTATGCTACCAAAATTAGTGCGACAAACTGATCAAACCAAAGGTTGGCTCCAAAGGACTGGCAGCACAGCACAGCACATAGCTAACAGCACAGGGCTTCTCTGTCTCCTCTCTCCTGCTACTGTCCACTGACCCCTTCAAATTCTGTATCTGAGGTCAAGGGACTCTGAAGAAGAAGAAGTGTTGGTTTTTGTATGCCATCTTTCTATGCCTTTTAAGGAGAATCAAACTGGCTTACAATCTCCTTCCCTTCCTCTCCCCACAACAGACACCTTGTGAGGTAGGTGGGGCTGAGAGAGTTCAGAGAGAACTGTGACTAGCCCAAGGCCACCCAGCTGGCTTCATGTGTAGGAGTGGGGAAATCAACTGGGTTCACCAGATTCGAGTCTGCCACTTATGTGGGGGAGTCGGGAATCACACCTGGTTCTCCAGATTAGAGTCCACTGCTCCTGACCACTACACCACACACCACTCCTAACCACCACACCATGCTGGCTAAGAACAGCCTGTGGGGGGGCTAAGTGGGGGTCTGCACTGGGAAAAATGAATGGGAATCAATTGCCCTCCCATCCTCTACCAGTATGCCAGCATAATAGCTCCTTTGGATCCAATCCTGTTTATTTGGCTGTAAGTTCCACTATGTTCACTGGGACTTCTCCTTTGTAAGGATGGTGGCCCTAAAATGCTTCCTCAGGGAACATGATACAGCACTCTTACTGTAGCTAAGCAGGCCCGGGTCTGGTCAGGGCTTAGATGGGAGGCCACTTGGGAGCCATATGCACACCACCTTGAGTTCCCAGGCAGAAGAAAGGTGGGATATATCCATATTATAAATAAATACATGACTTTTGGCTATATCATTATTAAAATATAATGGGGAAAGGGATAAAGCAGCTAGGCTTTGACCGGCCTGCAAAAATCTTGTAAAGATGTAGCCTGCTGGGCCTCCACAGGGCAATCCAGAACTCTGGTGACATTGCTGAGAATGCTCTGCCCTACAAAACTAGGCATGTTCCTTCAAGAGGGATATTCTAGGGACATTTCCCACAATGTTCCCTGTGCTTCTGGAATGATAATCATTTCACATTGGCTTAGAGAAATACCTTCCCAGAGTCTCTTCTTGGTGCAGAAAGTGTATCCAAAAAGCGTTCCTTTGTTTGCCTTTCTTGGCCACCCTTAGGTAGTCTCCAATATATACAGCTGTTTCCTGGGCTGTCCATAGCCCAGATTTCTTAGAGTATTTCAAAAGAAGAGCAGCTGGAAAATGAGACAAATGAATTAACCACTTCTTCAGCAAGACAGTTCTATACCAGTAACCAAGAATAGCTCAGCAGAGTTAACATGTTCTCTTTTAAGGTCTCTCTCTCTGTGTTAAGTGCCATCAAGTTGCTTCCGACTTATGGCAACCCTATGAATTAATGATCTCCAAAATGTCCCGTCATTAACCCTTGCTCAGGTCTTGTAGACTGAGGGCCGTGGCTTCCTTGACTGAGTCAATCCATCTCTGGGTCTTCCTCTTTTCCTGCTGCTTTCAACTTTTCCTTTCACGATCTATGCCCATATTCAAATATAGTCCCAGGACGCTGACATTGTGTTTTCACATCCTGACCCACAAGAAGCTGCATCCATTTCTAGAGTATAATATTGCAATCAGATTTACTTATGAACAGAAACATAGAATGTGGCAAGGGAAAGTGAATTTGCTTTGGAACTGCTGCAGCGTGAGAAGATGTTTCTCAAATATACATTGCATAATAAGAGAAGCTGTAACCAGAAGGGTGGCAAACCCAAAACTAGATTCAAATCCATTAGCACCTTAGAGTCCAACAAGATTTTCAGGGTAGAGGCTTTGGAGCGTCAAAGTTCGCTTTGTCAGATAGCTTTGACTCTCAAAAGCTTATTCTCTGAAAATCTTGTTGGTCTCTAAGGCGCTACTGGATTTGAATGTATGTCTTCTACTGTAGAAGGTTATACTCCGAAATAAAAAAACTGAAAGTCATTTTCATAAGATAATGATATGAACACTGAGCCATTTTAATAGTCCGTTCTGCCCATGGCTCCATTTCATTGCTTTTAGTGGGGCAAACTGTGTAATCCTAAGTACAGCTACACCCTTCTAAGTTCACTGAAGTCAATGGCCTTTTGGGTCACATTGTAAATCACAAAGAACTTTTGCTGGATGTGTGTCTCAAAAGTGTGAAGGTGAACAACCCAAGTTTTGTAAACACACATTTCATACTGTTATACTTGTTATCACTCGGAGGTTTCCTGTAGGAAACATGCTAATCCCAGAAGAAGATGCACTGTCTGGGGTGGAAAATTACAAGTTTAAAAAATTCACTATTGGTATGGTGTGGCAGCTAGACTGCGGGTTTGGATGTAGGGAAAATGCAGTGTCCAGTCCTTACCCAGCTGTGGGGCAAACTGGCTGGTATTACACAAATCTGTATTTCATAGCCTAGTCTACCCCACAGAGGTTAAAATATTGCTCTAAGCTCAATGGGGAAAATAACAGTAATTTCCAAGCAAAGATAGTTTCTTATTAAGTATCTTACTAAGCACCAATGCTTCCTCCACATATTCTAGTCAAGTTTTATTTCTCGAGTCCAAAATTTTGAAATTTTATTTTTGACTGTGTCAAAACATAGTTACTGGCTTTCCAGGAATGAAAGGCCATGGGGGTGGAGGTGGAACACACCAACATCACTTAAGTTCTAAATAAGAAGGCTGAAAGCAGTTTTGTGCCTAAGGCAGAAACTCCAAATGGCATGATGGGAAAAATAGAGAAATACATTACAGCGGTCATCTACCACAGATTTATCCTGCTCTTCCTCCAGAAAGCTTAGGGTGGCATGCCAGTTTTTTTCTACATTATCTCCACAACAACCCAATCTTGAGTTGAGAGAGAATGAGTGGCCCAAAATGACCCAGCAACCTTCACAGCTGACTGGAAGATGCTAAACCAGGGCTGCTTCTACATAGTGAGGATTTTCTGTATTACTTTCACCACCACCCCCGGAGAATACAGAGGCATGTACATTGGTGACAGAGCTGTCACAGATGGGAGTTCCCTGTGCCCTTTCCTCAGTCATTATTTCTGACTTTTCCCTTCCCTGGGTGCTCCGCTCTTGGGGCTTATGGTCATTATGGTTTTGGATTTGGAAAGAGTAGATTAAGGGTGGGGGAAACCTGGAAACAGGACAATTATGGCACAACACTGTGCGGAAGCTCCCCACCCCCATGCCAAAATAGAGAAAAACCTCTGTGCGAAAGCTGCCCACTATACTCCACTGGATTCAAGTCTATCCTCAGTATTCCTTATAGAACTCCGTGGGACTCGCCTTCGACTCATGGCGACCCTATCCCTATGGATTAATACTCCACAAAAAGCCTGCCCCCTCTTTAAACACCACCAAGATAAATGGATTACCCCCATATTGGCGAGAATTCCTGCCTTCATAACAAGAGATATAATAGTCTCCTTTTTGCTGATGGATAGGGATCCAAATATAACATTGGCTGTGGCCAAATATCTCTCCATCATATTTTCCTCTAAGAAATAACTGCTCAGGACCAATGGGTCATGGGAGCAAAGAAGGAAAGGAATGGCCTTCCCATTCCTGGCAGCATGGTGTAATGGTTATGGCCAGCTTCGGCCAGGGAGGGCGGGTTATAAATCACAAAAAAAAAAAAAGAGTGGTGGTTTGGAGCGGTGGAGTCTGATCTGGAGACCGGGTTCGATTCCCCACTCCTCCACATGAGCGGTGGAGGCTAATCTGGTGAACTGGATTTGTTTCCCCACTCCTACACACGAAGCCAGCTGGGTAACCTTGGGCAAGTCACACTTTCTCAATCCCACCTACCTCACAGGGTGCCTGTTGTGGGGAGGGGAAGGGAAGGTGATTGTAAGCCGGTTTGAGTCTCCCTTAAGTGGTAGAGAAAGTTGGCATATAAAAACCAACTCTTCTTCATCTTCCAAAATCTCTCCTCTGAGATAGGAGGCGTCACCTGCCCATGGCAGGGCTGCCCCTGCTAAACAATATCATCGGGGTGGCTTTGCATATTGCAAAGAAGCTTGAGTGACATGGGCATCCTCTTTTCATGCTTCTACTGCAAGCTGTAGGGCAGTGGTTTTCAACCTTTTTTGCTCCATTCCCCCCTTTCACCATTGTTCAGAATATATTTCCCCCCTTCCCAAGATAGTCATAAACTTTATTGAATGTCGCAGATTAAATTAAAAACAAACTACAATTTTACAGATTGTACATAATCTACAGGACATTATACTTTGCTGAATAGTAGTCCCAATTCCCCCTCCCCGAACCCTAAAATCCCCCCCTGAACCCTAAAATCCCCCCCGGGCGGAATTCCCCCCTTGTTGAGAACCCATGGTTAGGGCTGTTGACAAAAAAGAATTCGGGAGAATTTGGATTCGGCAAAATTCAGCCCGTTTTGATTCGGGAAATGCCGAAGTCCGAACTCCCCCGATTCGGATCCAGGGAATTCGGCCAAATAAAGGCGGGCGCCCAACAGCTGAGCTGGGGGGGGGGAAGTACTCTGCGCTGCCTGGGCAGGCAGCGCAGAGCACTTTAAAGACCACTGACTTTCGAGTTAAATCCAACATTTAGTGAATCTACTGAGCAATTTGATGAGAAGTGGGCGCTTTTTTATACCTACATGAATTTTAGTTAATTTGAACATATTATAACATAGATACCTAGTTATATGTTATTTTTTATACTTCAATAATTGTTAACCAAAATTTTGAATATAAGATAACAGAATATTAGTTTGATAAAAGTAAATCGAATGAATGTTATTTTGTAACCATGTTTTACATAGATATTTTACAATAATGTATTGTTCTTATAAATACAACACATATCCTCCCCTTTTTCTTCCTGTACCCTTCTAATTATATAAATAAAAACGTTTAAAAAAAAAAAAAAAAAAAAGACCACCCCACCCAGTTTCCTGGGACTCCCAAGAAAACGGGCAGGGCGGTCTTTAAAGGCAGGAAAAGGCAGGTTCGGGGAACACCGAACCTGCCAATTTATTCAGCATTCGTCCGAACTCGCTGAATTCGGCGCGTCCTTTCCCCGCCTTTTTTTGAGTTCGGTTCCATCCGAACCGGAAACCGCTGAATCGGGGAAAATTTGGCGGTTTTTCGGTTTGGGATGCACCGAATTGACAGCCCTACACATGGTGTAGAGGGAGGATATGTGCATTTCTCCTTAGGAGACATTCATGTACTCCACAGTAGCTCATGCATTAATTAAAATATCTGAATGCTTGAGGCGGCACAAAAAATGTTAGAATGTAGAGCAAATTTTCTGTAATGAGGTGATTATATAAAGGTACAGTTTAGAAAGTTGTACTTACAGTATGCTTTATGGAGAAGTTTTGGCTTAAAGAGACTGGTATTTTTCAGCCGCTCCACAAGCCAAGTATGTGCTGCTCCTGACAAAAGCCTCTCATAGTCATCGTTGCTCAGATTGCGGGCTTGGAGGACTTCTTCTTTGGCCCTTTCTATAAAGAAAAAAGAGCTCCCGCTGGAGTTCAAAAGTGAGGAATTCTCCAGCTCAGAAAAACTGCTGGAAAACTGGGATGATCTGCTCCATGATTTCAGGGAACTTGAGCTGTGATGGCTAGTCAAAATGTGCCTTCGTTTTTCACCTCCATCTTCTTCAGTGGTAGCACAATCACTGAACTGATTGACTAATGATTTCTTCCTCCCTGATAGAGTCTCTGGCCTATGACTTGGCTGATCCCTTGTTATGTTCTTGTCAGTATGGTTACCTATGGACTGCCTTCTGCTACCAGAAACAAATTCCCAGTCATCTACTGTATCTGCTTGGGAGTCAACGTCAGGCATTTGAAACGAGGCCCCTGCAGCCATTGTTGTAACCGATTTATTAATCCAATTTTGTACAAAATTATCACGTTCTGGTTTGATTCCATGGTGTATGGAAGCAGATGCCATGCTGTTACCAGGTAGACATGGACTCACTGGTATGTCTTCGGTTGCGTCTACCGTTTCACCTTCTGGGTCAACCAATGGCCAGTGATTCCTAGATCCTGGTTCTATAACTTTTTTGCCTCTGTCAGGATCTTCTGTGTTTTTTCCCCCACAGTTGGAATCAACTACTGAAGGGGAGACAACCATTCCAAATTTATCTTGTTTAGAAGAAGAAAGTCCATTAGAAGAAGGAATTATTAAATTACTTGAAGAATCACAACCCTTCTTGTAGTTGGTGTTACTGGCTTCTGTCAGTGGGCCTTCTGAAGCATTCTCTTCATGTTCTGTTCCCTCCAAATGCCCTTCTTTGAAATTTGGGTCTAATTCTGTTTGTTTATTAGCTGAAGCTGTATTTTTCTCAAAGGGATGTTTAAAATAACCTGTACAGTTGTCTTGAGTATCTTGAAGAGAGAGATTATGCGCTTTGGAAGGCAACAAACCAAGGTTGCAATCTTCATCTTTTTCTTCGGCACCTTCAGTCAAGGCTGCAGAATGATGTTCACTCTTACTTGTGAAGCCTTTTAGTTTTGTTTCCTTTCCTTGGGCGGTTTCACTTTCATTGTTATCCATCTCTTCCCAACTAGTAGAGGAACTCGATTTGGATATTTTGTCCCAAGATCGCAATGAACTAGACAGTTCACTCCTGCTCGGAGACGAGCTTGAAACACCATCAACATTTCCAGAATGTTCAGCCTCAGTCTCTTCATCAAGGGAGAGATCCACTGCAGGTACTCGAGATAATTTCTTTCGCATTGGACCCTTTAGGCCCTCCTGACCCTTCCTCGCATTTTGGGAAATGGAAATTTTCACAGGATCTTTTCTATGATGTGACCTTTCTTCTGTGGTGCACATGGTGTCTACATTTCTAGTTTCGGTCTTCATGGCTGTTATACAGGCTCCCGTTTTGCCTTCTCCTTTTCTTGTATTATGGCTCTTGCAAGCACTTTCAAAAACTTCACAGACAGACGCATGATGCTGGGAATGCATCGTGAGGATTTTCTCAAAGCTTTGTTCACCGTTCACAATCTGCTTCTCTACTTCCTTTTTGTAGCTATCTGGGACGTAAGACTTGGTGTCTGAATTGGGGAAAGTTGGCACTTGCAGTTTCTCCTTAGCAGACATAACCAGGCACATGATCTCCTTGGCAAGCGTTTCCTTGTCTTGTTCTTCAGGATGTGTTGAATAACCATAAGCAAACAGTTTCTGCAAGGCTTCCTGGCATAACTGGCTTACTTGACTAAGTACCATGCTTTCCCCATAGAGCTGCTGATGCACTTTAGTAAGGCAGAAAACTGCCTTGACAAAACTGTGAAGTTCCTGCTTGCTAGTGACCAGCTCTTTATCCTTCTTGCTAAGGAGGCCAATTTCAAAGGACTCCTTGGCTTCTAACAAATAGAACTTTCGTTTCTCTGATGGGCATGCATTTGAGTAGCTATAAGATAGCAAACATGTTCCACGGATATTCTAGAAAACAAAGGTAGATGAAATGAAAAAGGCCTTTCATGTGTCAAATTTGAAATTCAGATGCTCGGAGGAATCTAAATTCACACCACTGGAAAACTTTGATTTCACAGTTAATTTTGATTACTAATTTTGTTTGTATCAGTGAACAACTAGGATAATTTTGTACATTAACATTTCCTACCAACCGCAAACCCTCTTTCTCTCACTTTCTCATCCATGGCTTTCACATCATTTCCCACTCCTCCATTTTATTCTCACAGCAACCCTGTGAGGTAGGACAGGCTGAGAATGCATGACTGGCTCAAGGTCACCCAGCAAGCACCCATGGCAGAGTGGAGATTCAAACAAGTGTCTCCCAGATCCTAGTCTGATGCTCTAACCACTACACAACTCCTTCTAACAAATAGAACTTTTGCTTCTCTGATGGGCATGCATTTGAGTAGCTATAAAATAGCAAACATGTTCCATAGATTTTCTGGAATACAAAGGCAGATGAAATGAAGAAGGCCTTTCATGTGTCAAATTTGAAATTCAGATGCTTGGAGGAATCTAAATCCACACCACTGGAAAACTTTAATTTCACAGTTAATTTCGATTACTAATTTTGTTTGTATCTGTGAATGACTAGGATGATCTTGTACATTAACATTTTCTACCAGCTGCAAACCCTCTTTCTCTCACTTTCTCATTCATGGCTTTCACATTATTTTCTTCTCCTCCATTTTATTCTCACAGCAACCCTGTGAGGTAGGACAGGCTGAGTGCATGACTGGCCCAATGTCACCCAGCAAGCACCCATGGCAGAGTGGAGATTCAAACAAGAGTCTCCCAGATCCTAGTCTGATGCTCTAACCACTACACCACTCCTGTTAGAGACAAATAGCAAATAGTTTACAGCAAGCAGTTGTCCCAAATAACCCACTCCAGAAGAGTGAAATCTAGATTATAGTTCACTTAACCATTTGCTTTCATTTATTTCATCTGAAATGGAAATCTAGACTCAAGTCTGATATGACAGCAGATTGTAGCTGTAGATAGAAAATATTTTCAACAGTTAGGAAGCAACATTAACAGTGCCTACTGTTAGGGTTGCCAACCTCCAGGTACTAGCTGGAGCTTTCCTGCTATTACAACTGATCTCCAGCAGATAGAGATCAGTTCATCTGGAGAAAATGGCCGCTTTGGCAATTGGACTCTATGGCACTGAAGTTCCTCCCCTCTCCAAACCCTGCCCTCCTCAGGCTCCACCCTCCAAATCTCCAGGTATTTCCCAACCCAGAGCTGGCAACCCTACCTATTGTACTTACCATGGCTGTGAGTACGAACAGCGGTGTGAACTGGCTGAAGGCAGCTGCCAGCTTGCAGGCCTCAGCAGCTGACAGCAAACGATGGTCAAACTCTTTCAGAAGGTTCTGTTGAAACAGCAGGAGGAAAGTTAAAACAGATTTACTTAAAAAAAAACTTTTTACCTTATTCCTGCTATGTACAAGCAGCTTATAGAGCAGAATCAAGGAGAACAATTCAACACATTCTAAACAACACCGAACACAATGGGGTGGATCCAACAAGCTTTTTCACACCATCTTCCCTAGGCTTGCCTCGTGCCTGCGAACAGTGGGCAAACTCTTAGCAATTTTGCCCGCTGCCCAACGATGCTTAGGTGGTCAACAGGTGGAAACAGGCTGGCCAATTGGGGGGGGGGGGTTCCTAACGATTGTCACTGCTACACCATGACGTCACTTCTGCTGTGACCCAGAAGTGCCAGAACTGTGCCAGGGCAGCCCCACTCCCTCAAAGGAGGGAAGGAGGGAAGGGGGCCTGCTTGGCAAGCCGGCCTCCTCTTTTGAAGCCTTTCTACATAGCTTGGGAGATCTGGATATGTCCCCTGGGTGGACCTTGTGCAGGCTAGGTGTTGCCTCCCCCGATGAAGTGGGTCTCTTATGGGCCAGCCACCATCTCAGCCCAGCCAGGTGGCCCCCAGGAAGACTTGTGGGTCAGGTGTTGCCTCTCCTAGGCCAGCTGGGCTGAGGACAGGCCAGATGCCTTCTCTCCCATTGCACAGGCTGGGTACCGCTTCCTCCCTGGTTGTGCAGGCCTCAGGAGGGCTTCGGACCAACTGGTCACCACCTCCCCCAGCCATGTGAGCCTTGCATGGGCTAGGTGTCATTTTGTTTGGGCAGATGCCTCTTGGCTGGCTCAGTCCAGGTTGGAAAGGAGGTCATCGGTGCACCAGGAAAAGTCCTAGTCATAATGACCAACCAATCCCTGGTTCCCTCCCATTTTCTTTAAGGAAAAACTGGTTGGATCCAGCCCAATGAGCCGAGAGATAGAAATTACATCTCCAACAACAGGGGGAACTGATCTGTCATCTGGAGAGCAGTTGCAATTCCAGGTGAGCCCCAGTTTCTGCTGGAGGTTGGCAACCCTAGCTCCCCTGCTTTGGAGGGTGGAGTCTATTAGATGGGCAGCCCATTCTTGAAGGGGGGTAGTTATGCCACAGCCAGGAATGGTGCAGCCATGCCCCCTCCTGAGAGGCTTCCTGGCTGGAAAAAAGGAATTTAAAACACATTTTTTAAAAAAACCTGTGAAACTTGCCCATTGAGTTTCATGGGGCTATGCCAGCTATTTTGCTAGCGTGTTCCACAGCAGTACAAAGGGATGTTCTCAGGCCAAAAGAGGTTTGGAAGCTGCCTAAAGGCAGCTCCACCCCTGGGAATGCCCCCCCAATGCCAGCGCTGCTACTCGCTTCCAGGAACATAGCAGCGCCGGTGCCTAAGGGGCTAGCAATAGTGCCCCCGTGCCAGCGTAGGCGCCACTTATCATGTTGCAAAGTGGTACAGATGCTGGCGCAGGGTCATGCTGGCTCCTATGCAGCTCCAGCCCCCCCCCCCAATTCAGGATTGCACAGTGTAAGATGATGATAGACAATTTGAGGTTAGTTAAAGGATGTTCATCTATGCACTTCTAATACATACCAGGTCAACCTGAGTGTTGTTTTTAAAACTTTCATAATCATTTTCACTCATGGAAACAAAGATGTCAGCTAGAATACCCAATGATGATGCAATCCCCTGCAAGAAAAACACATAAGGAGAGAGAGAGAGA
This sequence comes from Euleptes europaea, assembly GCF_029931775.1. Classification (NCBI taxonomy): domain Eukaryota; kingdom Metazoa; phylum Chordata; class Lepidosauria; order Squamata; family Sphaerodactylidae; genus Euleptes; species Euleptes europaea. Next base: position 27,963,419 of record NC_079320.1, on the reverse strand, counting down.
CACACACACACACACATTTTCAGATGACCTGGGATAAGACTGTGCTGTCTAGATTCACATTACCAGTTTGGTTCCCATCAACTCTTTAATTAGACCATCACATAAAAATGAAGGCCTGTCATATAGAGAGGATGGCGCCGAGTTGTTTTCTGTTGCCCCAGAAGGTCAGACAAGAACCAACAGGATGAAATTAAATCAAAAGAGTTTCTGTCTAGACATTAGGAAGAATTTTCAAACAGAGCGGTTCCTCAGTGGAACAGGCTTCCTCGGGAGGTGGTAAGCATTCCTTCCCTGGAGGTTTTTAAGAAGAGGTTAGATGGCCATCTGTCAGCAATGCTGATTCTATGACCTTAAGCAGATGATGAGAGGGAGGACATCTTGGCCATCTTCTGGGCATGGAGTAGGAGTCACTGTGTGTGTGTGTGTGTGGGAGGTAGTTGTGAATTTCCTGCATTGTTCAGGGGGTTGGACTAGATGACCCTAGTGATCCCTTCCAACTCTATGATTCTATGATATATTAATATATGGAGTGCTAGATTTTAAACTCTGCTCTCAGCTTTTAAAGAGACTTGTGTGTTCTCTTTGTTGTTAGAGAGACATTTGATTAGCCACGCTTTTAAAATTCATTATTGTTGTTTCCACCATTTTCTTCTGAGAAAAACATGGGCCTAGGGGTTTGTATAAAAAAAAAACCCACATTTTTTTAAAATTTGGGTATATTTGGAGTTGAAAAATATAAGTATTCCCGATTTTTCAGAATCCAAATACCGGTATAATATTTGGATTCGGGTTTTATTCAGGAATCCAATATTACTTGGCTCCAATATCGCCTATGGGGAATATCTCTGGGGGTGGGGGACTGTTATTGAAGCTAGATGCACCAAAATTGCTCTGCAGCTGCTGGTCCCTGTCCACAGAAGAACCCCCAAGTCTTAAGAAGACTGAGTCAAGGGTCCAGTTCTATGGACTCCTACCCCCAAAGGTTCCTCCATCCATCCTGCATTGTTTCCAATGGGGGGAAAAGTCTTGCTTTCTCCAAGGCAAAAGGAAACAGGCATGCCTGCAGCAATCACTGGTCAATGCCTCCCATGCAAGAACCAACAACAAGCCCAACAGAACCAATGCAGAACTCAGGAATACCACAACAACCACAAGTCAATGTGGCAAGCCCAATAGAACTAATGCGAAACCAGAGAAACCCAGCAGAAGAATCTTAAGAAAAGGGGGCCACTTTTGCAAGCCCAAAAGATCTGAGAGTGATCCACAGAAGCCCAGGAGAACAATCTTAAGCGGGGGGGGGGGGGACACTTTTGCAAGAGCATCAGAAGCTATGGCAATCCCCAGAAGCCCATCAGAATAATCTCAAGCAAGGGGGGCACTTTTGCATGCCCAGAAGAACAAATGTCAACTCAGAAAAGACCAGCAGATTAAGATAGGTTTGGGGGGGGGGGCACTTTTTCATGCACAACAGAACCTATGGCAGTCCCCAGAAGCCCAGCAAAACAATCTCAAGCAACTGTTTCTTCCCCCTCCATCCTACTGCCTGGGAAACCTTCAAAGGAGGGGTGGGAGAAACAAGCCTGAAGACCTTTACCAGCAGCTATCTGTTGTGGGGAGGGGAAGGGAGGGTGATTGTAAGCTGGTTTGATTCTTCCTTAAGTGGTAGAGAAAGTAGGCATATAAAAACCAATTCTTCTTCTTCTATCCTGAAATCCTGAATAAACCTGACTTTTTTGGGTGGGTATTCAGGTTCGGGCTAACCATCTTTGTTGGGAGATTCTCTAATGTGTATTCAGCTTCACTCTGGCTGTACCTGAATGCGTGTCCCTACCATCTCTACCCTGTGTCCCACATTTCCCAAGTCTTGCAGGACTCTCCAGACATGCAGAGTCAAAAAGGCGTTAAGATGATGGCCTGAAATAGCCTCTTCCCTTTTGTTTTTTAACATCCAGCCTGACAAACAGTCTTGGAGAACTCAAAAGCTTCTACTTGTTTTGCATTATTTTGGGTGGTGTTGATAAATAGTGTTACATGGATTTTGTACATCTTTCCAGAGATGTGAGCCCCATTTAATAGACCTGAGTTTAAGGTTGCACTCAAAATGAATTCTATAGACAGTACATGAGCAAAAGGAGATTAGTTTTAAAAAGTGAAATCATTACCTTTTGATCTGGCTTTGGAAGTGTGAAAAAACCTACAATCGAGGCCCAAATCAGCTCTGCTGCTTCATACCACATTCCTGAATTATTGGGGGGCAGGGGGGGGGGAAGAGAAGGTCAACAGTATTCAAAAAACAAATACATGTTCTTATACACTTCTTTAATCCAGTAGATTTCATCTGATTTGATAAGCAGATTTCAGGATCAAATAACAGATTTGTGATTTTTAGGTATAGGAACTATTCATGAATATTCTTTGGTTTCATGATAACTTTTTAAATATTTTTTAAAAAGAGAGGATATCTGTCAGGGACATATTTTAAGGACAGTTCACAAGATCAAGTAATAATAGGAATCAAGTTTTTTTATGATGCAAACTATAGCTATCATGTGATTACTTATCTGTTTGAAACGGACTAACCGTCACTATCCAGACTGCCTATTTCTGTTCTTGATGAGCTGACAATATGGATTTATCCAGAGTAGCAATTGTCACATAATCTGCTACAGAAAATCTTTCAAGGATTCTAGTACAGAATTTGAGAGCTAGAGTGGTGTAGTGGACCTAGGACTAGGACCTGGAAACCCAGGTTCAAATCCCCACTCGAGCCATGGAAGCTTGCTGGGTGACCTTGGGCCAGTCACACACTCTCAGCCCTGATACTGGTTGGTACTTGGATGGGAGACCTCCAAGTAATACCAGGGGTGTGATGTGGAGGCAAACCACCTCCGAACATCTCTTGCCTTGAAACCCTACGGTGTCACCATAAATCAGCTGTGACTTGACAGCCAAAAAAAAGGGGGGGGGGAAGGAATTTGTCATTTTTCTGAGAATCTCAGGCTGCCTTCCTTCTTTGTTTTTTTAAAGCAATTTATTGCATTCATGGCTCTGGTAGAAAGTTCAGAACTATGTGGGTTATATCAGGAGAAGGAGCTGAAACCAGATGGGATTCTCATGGTCATCTCTGTAGCCTGCTTTCTGGTACCCACCCAGCTACAATCTCCATGCTATTTTCTCACTCCACTCTCTGCCTTTCTTGGCAAATGTGGTTTTCAAATCTTATTTTTAGAAAGTAGAATAAATTATGTAAGGCAAGCTTTTTAAGGCAAGTATATTGAATTAGCACAGGACAGAGTATTTGAGATAAATAGGTTCAGCATTTGGATTTTTTTGACAATATGTACTACCTGGATATACACAAGCTAGGCATATATCTACATGGGAAAGTTTTTTTTACTGATAAGGAATGTTTGATGTCCGTAAAACACAGTTAAAAAGCAACATGTGCCACTGACAGATTAGGTGAAACCACAGAAACCACTACATGAGTCAGATGAAAAACCCTACCCAGCTTCTGCAGAATTTGTCCTCTGATTTGCATACAGACTGACTGAACAAGGATCTGATCACTTTCCTGAACATACTTCCACACTCCTGAAATATAAAAGGAAAAGACTCGTTGAATACATCTAACTGAAGTTAGTTCGAGACACTTTGCTATTATTTTATTGCTGGAAGGCTGAATGAGACAGTTAGTACATTTAATTGTTATAGTTCAAAGGAGAATAAAAACCTTAACTGACAGATACCTGTTGCGCCGTTGTCATTAATAAGGCTGCTAAGGATGTATTCAGCCTTTAATAGTTTACCTGGAAATAGGAAAAAAGACATTTTAAAATAAAAAGAGCTATGCAAACGAGACTTCACAAAACCGAAAGGCTCTACTGTAGCTTTTGTTCCTCATTCCCAATATTCCTTACTTCCAATGATGTCAGGTAGAAAAAACATTTATAGAGTTAGTACAACTTGGGGAGTTATACATAAAAAAAGCTAAAGGTCCCCTGTGCAAGCACCGGGTCATTCCTGACCCATGGGGTGACGTCACATCCCGACGTTTACTAGGCAGACTTTGTTTACTGGGTGGTTTGCCAATGCCTTCCCCAGTCATCTTCCCTTTCCCCCAGCAAGCTGGGTACTCATTTTACTGACCTCGGAAGGATGGAAGGCTGAGTCAACCTTGACCCGGCTACCTGAAACCAACTTCTGTCGGGATTGAACTCAGGTCGTGAGCACACCTTGGACTGCAGTACTGCAGTTTACCATAGCTACTCTAAAAAGGCAGGTCTAGGGAGGCTGGGATCCATCTCCTTGACCTGCTGCTTTTGCTCTGAATTCCAGGATGATAGTTACCCAAAGAGGCCTTGAGAGGAATTTAATGGACATATGTTACTTCTCTGGCCCAGGGACTCATGAGCCAAAAGATAAAGCTACTTCCAAATGTTTTAGGCATCCAGAGACTTTGGAGTTATGTAAGGGAGTGAACAACCTGGGACCAATTTCCGTTTTTATAAGATTTAACAAGTAATTGCAAGATCAGGTATTAGTGCTCACATATGAGGATGAGAACATTACACCTGCCTATCATTTCTGAGACATACTTATTGAAGGTAGATGGTAATTTCATTTAGTTTATTTGCGCCCCCACCCCCACAATGTAAACTGTACTTTAATATCAATTTACATTTAACTTGTCATTCCTAAATGATCAGAAATATAGAATATTGGACTTTAAAATAGTCCAATTCTAACCATGCTTTTCATATAATGAGAAGAAAGATGAAATAAAACAAAAGGGGGAAAAAACCTTTAGGTCTGTCAGATGTATTCTTTGCATAGTCAAGTGGCCGGAGGGTTTCGGTTTTTTGTTTTTGTTTTTTTACAAAAAATGGGACTGTGCATAGAAAATGCCAGGATTGTAAGCTACTGTTTAGAGGCTCTTGCTTTGGAAGTACAGCAATTCACATATCCCTGTTTGAAACAGCAGGGCAGATTTGTTAAGAGACAAAAGCACCAATTAGTATTTTCCACACCCCTTCACAATTTTCTCCCCTGCTTTCCCCCCAGAAACCTTTTATGCCAGGCACTTTGTGCAGGGAAGAAGAGGTGGGAGGGATGTTGTTGAGGAGGTGGGTGGGGAGAAAGCTCAGGGAGGGCAAGACAAGGGTGTCAGTTCAGAAAGATGGTAGCAGGATCACAAGAATGTCATCTCTGGAACAGGACAAAGTATCCTCTTGAAAGTCAAGTAGCGCCTAATTGGAACTCAGCAGAGAGGCCTCGTGACGAGTTTTTCATTACCTCCGTTGACAGAGACGCGGGCCTGGCGAATCACCAGCTGAGGGGCAATTGGTGTTGTAGGGTGTAGCTTGTGCAGCCTTTTGGCAATCTGAAGGAGCTGGCTGGAGCCATCCACCCAATACACGAAGCGGTCAATGAGGAACACAATAGCAGCGGCTGTCGCGTAGTCCCTGGCAGTGATGGAGCTTTTCAAAGAAACCTGGAAAGAATACCGTAAACACGTGAGGATGAGGAACAGGCAGTCCCCAAATCGTGGCTGCTTCTAAGGGACCATCCATAAAGTACGCTGCTTGTCAAAAGGAAGGAGGGAGGAAATAGCAAAGTCGGGGCAAAGGAGGGAGGCGGCATCTGTGAAAAATGGGGCAGCATGTGATGTGGGTGGACAGGGGTTGGGATTTAAAACAGTCTTTTAAAAGTGTGACATAGTTTATGGATGAGCCCTAGGTTGATACATTCTGCCCGGTGTTTTAGCCTGCTATGCAATGAGCAACATTTCCCTACCTCTCTTTGTTTTTGCTCATGCTCAGTTTCTAAACAGAGTCGTTCTGGGGCTGAAGATTGTATTGCAAGATGCTACTCATAAATCCTCTTGTGCTCTCTGGCATGAAAGCCCTTCGTCTAACTGCTGTTATGTGTCAGTTGGTCTGGTTTCATGGCATTTGGTGGGGATGGGCTCTCTCTCACACATACTCTCGTTCTTTCCACAGGCCCTCTCATGTTCTTTCCCTGAACTCCAGGTTAAGGCCCTGGCTCAAATCAAGCCATGCTAAAACAACTCTACGCCATTATAGAGAAGAAGAAAAAAACAGCTGCATTATAGGAATTGTGCTTCTTGATGAATTTCTGATTCATATCACAGTGATGATTTGTTGTTTAGTGTGAAACACATTCTCAAAAATAATTTATTATCTTCAGTAGTTAGCAGCAATTTTACTTAGCTTGGTTTGGGGCCATTCATTTTTAATCCAATGTTGTCAGTGAGGCTGTGTGCATAATCCAAAGCTCAGTGATCGGCTTTCCATCAGCTGCATGTTGAAGGACGAGTGACCCGCTAGACATACATCTATGGCGCTATAGATCTGTTATAATCTGGTTGTGTTGTAATATGCAGCCAAGTTCCTAGATCTGCTGATTCCATTCACTAGAGAGCTGCAAATGTCCACTGAATTGGTCCCATCCAATTATTATTATGCATGTACACATCTATCTATCTGTCTGTCTGATTAAAAAAAGCAAAGTGAAATTTACCTGCTATAGACATTTCTGAAAAGCACATCAGTACTCCTTCTATTTTCAGAATAAACATTATAAACATTCAGATTTTTTTTTTTTTAGGTTAAAAAGGAATGTAGACATGTTATTATTGTCCTTTCTCTTCTAATTCCCAAAGGAGTCCAAGACTTCCCTGGGGTCAGTCAAGCCCTAAACATCAACAAGTTGCATTAATATAACAGTAAGGAGACCAGATCAAACATGTCTTTGTACATCACAGAGAAGCAACTAGGTCAGCAATCCAATGTTTTCTCTTTGCAGGTGGCCTTTAATGATTTAAAAAATGGTATTAACTCCCTGGGTATCCCCCTCGCTGGCTGATCCCTCTCACTGGCATGGAGAATAAGCAGAGTTTATGAAGGAACACATAGTTAGGAGCCAGCAGGTTAGCTCAGTAGAAGAACGGAGCCTTCCTGGGTATCCAGAAATCCCTGCAGAAGCTGTGACATCTGTCTAAATGCCTTGTCTTTACCTTGGGGGAAATGGGTGACTGGTTGCCAGATTTCCTCTCCTTCTCATTGAAGGGAGAAATGAAAATGAAAATTCTCCAGGCCAGAATCCAAGATATTCTTTGCTAAATCCTTTACATGGGTTCCGTAACTGTACTTCATGGAGGAAATGTTCATTTTCATGATTTGTGGTTTTAGCAGGAGAGTTTCTAAGACCACAGCATGCACTACGGGGAAGCTCCGGTATAAGCAGATCTTCCCAGTCCTCTCAGTGGATGGCACAGTTTCCGTGCACACAAAGGGCCTCATTGAACATGATAGTGCTGTCAGTCCACCCTGGGTCCGGTCAAATAAACTGCTCTAAGCGTGAAACCCCCAGCAATTTTTGAAAATCTTTTTTCAGGGCCCAGTTCAGCCCTGACCTGGATAGCCCAGGCTAGAAGCTAAGCAGGGTCGACCCTGGCAAGTATTTGGATGGATGACCTCCAAGGAATACCAGGGTTGTGAGGCGGAGGCAGGCAATGGCAAACCATCTCTAAACATCTCTTGCTTTGAAAACCCTATGGGTCGCCATAAAATAGATGTGAATTGGGGCCCCAGTTCAGATCAGGACCATGGCACATAGGGAGAAGATGCTTAATCCTCCCCTTCTGAACATGAATGGTTCACATGCACGTGTTGAAATGCTCTCTCAAATGTAACATCAGCAATCACCGAAGGTTCTCCAGTGAGGCAAGTCAGTTGTAAGGGAGGGATAGGAAGCTGGGGGATTTAAACAGGAATGTGGGTGGAGTTAGTTGGCCACAAAATTGATTTTTTGCATTTGAAAACTCATGTTTTCTGCAAGGTTTTGTTTCTGTGTCCAAAGCAGTATTAGTATTTGCATACAGGCCTGTGTCTATGCTATACCTTTTCTCAATGTCTCCTGAGTAGTTAAGAACATAAAGGCCTTGCTGGATCAGACCAAGGTCCATCAAGTCCAGCAGTCTGTCCACACAGTGGCCAACCAGGTGCCTCTAGGAAGCCCACAAACAGGACAACTGCAGCAACACCTAACATAATAGGCATGCTCATCTGATCCTGGAGAGAATAGGTATGCATCATGACTAGTATCCCTTTTTACTACTAGCCATGAATACCCCTCTCCTCCATGAACATGTCCACTCCCCTCTTCAAGCCTTCCAAGTTGGCAGCCATCCTCACATCCTGGGGCAGGGAGTTCCACAATTTAACTATGTGTTGCATGAAGAAATACTTTTATCTGTTTTGAATCTCTCACCAGCTTCAGCAGATGACCCTGAATTCTTGTATTGTGAGAGAGGGAGAAGAGCTTCTTCCTGTCCACTCTCTCCATACCATGCAGCATTGTATAGACCTCTATCATGTCTCCCCTTAACTGCCTTCTTTCCAAGCTAAACAGCCCTAAGCGATTTAACCACTCCTCATAGGACACTTGCTCTAGTCCCCTGATCATTTTGGTTGCTCTTTTCTGCACCTTTTCAAGCTCTGCAATATCCTTTTTTTGGTGTGGTGACCAGAACCGTACACAGTATTCCAAGTGTGGTCTCATCATAGATTAGTTAGTTACATATCCGCTCTTGCCATGTGAGGTGTGAATAGTCCCTCAGACCAGCAACACTCTCCGAAATCCTCAGAGCAGAACAAGGAGCTGTCTATTGGGATTCTAGAAATGACAGTGCTGAACCTGGGCAACGGCCCTGAGCATCTTGCAGAATTACAGACCAGAGGGCCGGCCTACAGCCCTCAAAGAGGAGCAGCCTGGCACTCTACCGCTCTGGACCTGAAAGCCCACCAGACTCACAGTCTGGCCTGTGAAACCCCTACCCATCCTCTCATCACCTTTACACAGAGCATTGATTTACTTATTCATTTCTTGAAACACTTCTCTTCTATCTTTTGTGCTGCAAACTGCAATGTCTGTTTTTATAAATCACTGTATCAACTCTATTAGGGCTGGTCTAGAGATGATTTTTTTTACAATAAACTTTTATAAGAAGCCAAAAATCTCATCAGAGTTCTTGATGACACAGTAGCTTGAATTAGGAGATATGCATGCCTCTTGAAACCAGCAGCAATATAAAAGGTGTGTTGCCAACTCCAGGGTGGAAAATTCCTGGAAATTTGGAGATGGTATCTGGAAAAGGCAGGGTTTGGGGAAGAGGGTGAACCTCAGTGGGGTATAATGCCATAAAATGCATCCTTGAAAGCAGCCATTTTCTCCAGGGACACTGATTTCTATAGTTTGGAGATTAGTTGCAATTACAGAAGATCTCCAGGCCCCACCTGGAGGTTGGCATCCTTAGGCATAAATGAATGTATAAACCAGCGGTAAACAGAAAGAATGATCTGAAACTGAAGTAATATCCAGACATAAGAAAAGAAATGAAAAAAGAAAGGGTTGGGCAGTTACTTTTTTATCTATAGTCTCTCTTTCAACTTCTCTGTTGTTGTGTGAATCAAATCCAGAAAATGGATTTCATTCCAGGGTAACTCAACTGATTTCAACACAACAGCTTCTCAGCTATAACAGTACAGATATTGCAACAGCCTTACACAGAACATACTATTATACATGAACAAAGGGGACTATGTTCTCATCCCGACCTCCATACGGGAGTGTTTCCATCACTACTTTGTCAGGTCTTCAACCTGTGTTAATATACTGAGTCTGCCCATTTAACATTTTCTAAATAATCCCCAAAGTGTTTTCTAAGGCAGGAGTCATCGTGTAACATAAGGATAGGCCTCCTCGTGAGAAATGTCTTGTTTCAAATTCTGAAGCCCTGATTCTGGAGATGCAAGGGACTGAGCCTGGGAACTTTAGTAGGCCAAGCATGTGCTCTGCCCCTGAGCACCAACCCCTTCCCAAAGTGTGGGGCGCACACCTGGTAATACACTTATCAAGAAAGAGTAATCAGCACTTTGTCTTTAGGCCAATCAAAACCTGTACTGAAGAGTTAGGCATTCCCTGTCAACAAGTCCCTGAGATTGCCTTATATATTGGAAACCATTGTTCTGTGGGGTTGGAAGTAGCCATTAAGCCATGAGATAACGCCAGTCACGTCAAACTGAACTTCTGTCAACTGATTGTTTGTACCCCCCCTCCCTCAGGATAAGCAGGTGGTGGATCACAGACATGACACATCAAATCTCTGATATCGTGATAATAAAGTGTTAGGAACTGTGTTGTATCTACTTAGATAAGTAGGCCTAGGCCTGGCTTATCTCTATACTGACTGGAACTTTTGCTACTTGAAATCCTTTAAACTGTGCATGCCAGGAATTAGCAGTGTAACCCTAAACAGAGTTCCAGCCTTCTAAACCCACTGACTTCAAAGGACTTAGAAGGGTGTAACTCTGTTTAAGATGGCACTACAAATCCAGGATTCCATATACAGCTCATGGTTGATCACTGAGCTGTCACTCAGATTTCTCCCAGAAAGTGAAAAGTGATCAAGATTTAACTAATAAATGTGTGAAAACATTCTGAAGATAATTAATCACAACATCAGAGAGGAACTAAAAGATTTCTGCAGTAGGTCTTGTTTCAAACCATCACAGCTTGGTCTGCCTCCCTCAGGAACAGAAGTAGCCCTACTCAGCGGATGGCAATTTGAAATATACGGTTAACCACACAAGACCAGGGTATCATCAATTGCTGGCATAATATTCCTCGGTTGACACGTGGTTGAAAAATGCCTTCATTTTTGGCGGAAGGATGCTGTTTTGGAAAGGACAGCAGCTGAAAGGCATTCCTATTCTCTGTGCGCCTCTCAACAATGGAGGAATCCTCATCTTTAAGGACCTGAGAACTACTGCTGCCGGCTACAAATTCTTCTCGCTACTCCTGAAGCCACCATATATTTAAGCACTGAGCCATTGCCTAATCTTCCCCCCTCCCCTCTGCTTCGTCTTCCCTTAAGAGACTGGAACACAAAAACATGAGAGAGGGTGACCCATCGAACAAAAGACCCTTTGAGTTCCTCGGAAAAGTAGACTTGGAGGAGGATGGAAAGAATCCAAGTGGCCCTATTATTTCCACTTGCACTAATTAGACATTTTTCTGTCAGCCATTGAGCACCGCTGAGAGGCCAAACTCACTGAATTCATTTCTAAAGTGTTTACAGAAGTTTGCATCTGTTTGTGTCTCTTCAGGAGGAAAATAAGCACTTCAATAGCATTGTGAAAAAATCTAAACCAAGTATCCTATTCTGGAGGGCCTGGCAGCTGCATAATTTAACTCTCCGCTCAATGCCGAAACCTCTTGTGTCCCTCTCCAAAACCAAATGGACACAAAATGGAGAAAAGTCAAGACAGGGCAAGAATATCATCTTCCTCCCCCCTCCTTCTCCTTAAAAGAAGACGGCATGCTGTGCCATGCACTCATAAATTTAACTTGGTGTCAATTGATCCTGCTGCAACCCTGTTTTTTCTTTCTTTCTAACAGTATTCTGAGAAATAATACCCGAGACATTTCACTGGCTGCCAAGTAGAACAACGGTTATTAGCCCACAAAAATACTGCTGCGTTCATATCAAATGGTCCAAAAACTATGTCCTCATGTTTTACAACAACATGTTTTACTACAAGAAGGTTGCATAATTTCTGTAGCTGTGGAATAAAATCCCAGATGCTCCAAGGTATAATCATAATGCGAAAGGGGCATCACTGTTAGTCTGTTGCAGCAAAATCAAACAGAAGTTTAGTGGTACCTTAAAGACTAACAGTTTATTCCAGTGTAAGCTCCATGACTCAGAGGTCATTTCATTAGGTGCATGGAAGATATATGTTGTTTGTGACTTTAAGCATAAATATAGCTCCTATGGATGCACACTTCATATATCTGATAAAGTGAGCTCCAACTCACAAAAGATGATGCTGAAACAAATTTTGTTAGCCTTTAAGGTGCCACTGGACTCCTGTTTGATTCTCCAAGATGTGAGAATTACTTCAAAACCCTTTCCATCCAGCAGGGATGAAGGCAATAGGAAAGAGCTATTGTTGCCACTGTTCGCCACTACTACCACTACTACTACTACTAGTCTTCAGGTCTTCTACTCTGTTACAGTCTTGCAAACCCTGCCTGACCAGCCTTAACATGTTGTACACATGTACACAGTGATAAATAGTATGCAAGTCCAAAGCATGCTTCCAAATCCATTTTGCCTGAAAGTGGCACTGCTGGTACTGTTGTATATAGAACCATGATGAATTTGGAAGTGTGCGAACGTACTGCCAATATGCACCACCTCTGCATGTGTAGGTGGAACAAAAAATACAGTCTGGGGCGCAACAGGTGATCTTAGTGATTCTGGGGCCCCAGAATCACTGCCACTCCCTATCACCCTCCTGCTGTGTCTACCCCTTGCCACTGGAGTTCAAGCAAGAGGTGCCCCAGAGAGGGAGGCAGTGGGAGAAGAAGTTGGTTTTTATACCCTGATTTTCTCTACCTTTAAGGAGTCTCAAAGCAGCTTACAATTGCCTTCCCTTCCTCTCCCCACAACAGGCATCCTGTGAGGTAGGTGGGACTGAGAGAGTTTGGAGAGAACTGTGACTAGCCCGAGGTCACCCAGCAGCCTTCATGTGGGGGTGGGTGGGGAAACTAACCTGGTTCACCAGATTAGAGTCCGCCATTCATGTGGAGGAGTGGGGAATCAAATCTGGTTCTCCACTGCTCTTAACCACTGCTCTTAACCACCACTGCTCTTAACCACCATGCTGGCTTCTGCCACTGGAAGCCAGCTGCTAGAACCTTGGATGGGAGTGGTGTGAGCGGCTGCAGCCGCCAAGCTGGCTGTCCCCTCCATTGGTGGGCATGGGTAGTCAGGCCCCCCTCAGTATGTGGCCTGGGGCAGCTGCCCCTGATGCCCATGGTTAAGGCTAGCCTTGTGGAGCACCAACGCACTTCAAGATCAACTAGAAGTTCTGGTCTCAAAAATATATACTACTCCTGTGGTCTTCAATCAAAATAAAGGATTGCTACAGTCTCTCCCGTGTGGCAGATTTGGTTAGACTGGCTAATTTCTGGGTGAGCTGTACTTGGTGTCACCACGATCATATCCACACATCATCAAGCAATCAGCTTGGTGTAGTGGTTAACAGTGGTGGTTTGGAGCGGTGGACTCTGATCTGGAGAACCGGGTTTGATTCCCCACTCCTCCACATGAGCGGCGGAGGCTAATCTGGTGAAGTGGATTTGTTTCCCCACTCCTACACACGAAGCCAGCTGGGTGACCTTGGGCAAGTCACAGCACTCTTAGAGCTCTCTCAGCCCCATCTACCTCACAGGGTGTCTGTTGTGGGGAGGGGAGGAGAAGGTGGTTGTAAGCCAGTTTGATTCTCCCATAAGTGGCAGAGAAAGTCAGCATATAAAAACCAACTCTTCTTCTTCTTCGCCTCCTCCCCCTCCTCCTGATTCACCTCCAAATTTCTTTGTGCTACAGATAGTATTTCTTGTCCCTTGCATTTGGACAGTGTCTGCCAAAGGGCCATCCCTCCTTTTTAATGTTATAGTTCTTTTTCTTTAATTTTGTAAAATTGAATTTGCTATTATCTATTAGAGAATCTCATGATTCTTCTGCTGATTTTCATTTTTGAGATACTATGAATATTTTATTTATTTATTTATTTATTTATGTTTCAACTTATACCCCGCCTTCAATCCACTGGCTGGGGCCGGGCTCAAGGCAACTAATAAGCCTTGTACAACTGCAGTTTCTCCAGTGTCCCAAGGTTTTGTGCACCCCACATAAAAGCTATCTGTCTCTATAAGTGTGCATAGGTGCACTGGCCCCAAGTTACCATCATTTACAATAAAGCAACCAAAACTGACAATCTGGAGAGAGAAATGTACATATGTAATGTAAAGGCATGAAGCACAACCAGGGACGATGAGGGAAAGCACGGATCAAGCCTCGTCTAACCAAAAAATAAAAATCTGCAAACCCCTTCCCCCCAAAAAAACCCCCCTCTGCAGTGGACATAGTTTCAGGAGATATCTATGTCTTGAAAGAAGGAGAGAGACAGAAGAATTGTACTTTGCCTGAACATCTGTTTCCGCGCTGTCAAATCTGTATGTGTAATTGAGTTTAGGGGCACAAAAGGAACTGCACGGCTGGGAAGGAGAGTCAGGTGGAGACAGAATTAGATTTGCGATGGATTTCTATACACCAATTAAAGGGTGGTGGGAGTGCAGGGGGGTGATGGGATGCAAAGTAGCTTTTATTGAAGGGCCTTTGCTTAGAAGGGCTGAGTGGATGGGTGTGCTGTTTTCATGGTTTCCCGCATTAGTGATCTAGCTCCTCCCAGTATTACACCTTTCATTTGGGTGCTAACGTTAGGTTCAATGCCAGGACACCTTGATTTGCCGACAACTGCAGCTGCTCCCAGGAAGAGAGCAAACACTTTTTACTGAAGCCATCTGCCGCTGGAGTTTGATAGGAAATGTGCAAATAGGAAGTTTCTTGCACACATCCACTTAGGAAGATGACCAAAACAGAAGGCGGTGAAGGAATTTGCAATGAGCCAGAATTAGGATGATCAGTAAATGAGACTATGGACTCCTTGGCGTCTCCTGAGAGAACAGCCAACTGGATCTGATTCTCGATATTTTCCTGGGTGACTACTACTTCTAATATACTGTGCATATTGTTGAGTGGGTGCTGCAAAGCAATAAATGGGGTAACAGCCTGTGCAAGATTTCTGACTCCGGAGTAAGTTTGCTTGAACAGAGAGAGGAGAAGCTGACACAGGCGGTCCCTTTCTGAGCATCTCAGCTGGATTCCCTTAAGTATGCTTTGTTGCCTATTCCTTGGAAACTAACTCAATGAGAGTGGCTCACGTGTGCCACTTTAAGAGCAAGTCAATATTTAAACAAAATCAATTATGATTTTTGATATTTGAGATAGCATATTTTGCTAGGTAACAGGAATGAGGAGTCAGTTCGACATACCAGTGGGGAAAATATTTTGGAAAGTCCTTGGCCTTCAAAGAAACAGAATCAGAATGCAGTATCTATCTGTCTGCCTGCCTGCCTGCCTGCCTGTCTATACCCAGCATGGTATAGTGGTTAAGAGTGGTGGTTTGGAGTGGTGGAGTCTAATCTGGAGAACCGGGTTTGATTCCCCACTCCTCCATATGAGCGGCAGAGGCTAATCTGGTGAACTGGATTTGTTTCCCCACTCCTACACATGAAGCCAATTGGGTGACCTTGGGCTAGTTACAGCTCTCTTAGAGCTCTCTCAGCCCCACCTACCTCACAGGGTGTCTGTTGTTGGGAGGGGAAGATAAGGTGATTGTAAGACGATTTGATTCTTTCTTAAGTGGTAGAGAAAGTCTGCATATAAAAACCTGCCTGCCTGCCTGCCTGTCTGTCTGTCTGCCTGCCTATCTATCTATCTATCTATCTATCTATCTAATCCCTCCCTTTCTCCAATGAGTTCAGCTACATGGTTTTCTCTTCCCCTTTTATTCTCACAACAACCCTGTTAAGCAGGTAAGGCTGAGAGCAGATGACTGGCTCAAGGTTACCCATGAATATCATAGCAGTGAGGGTATTTGAACTTGGTTCTCCCATTCCTAGTTCAGCCCTGTAACCTACACTAAACTGAGCTAGGTTTGAGTCCAGCAGCACCTTAGAGGCCAACAAGATTTTTGAAGTATGAGCTTTTGAGTCAAACCTCCTTTGTCAAATGTCTGATGAAGGGTGCTTTCACTCTCAAAAGCTCATACCCCAAAAATCTTGTCAGTCTCTAAGGGCCTACCAGACTTCAACTGAGCTCCTATACTGCTAATCAATGCAGCTACCCACAGAAACAGTACTAAACTGGTTCACAATACCACATGAGGGATGAACTAGTCAGGGGATGGGCGGCTGCTTTTTTCTGCAAACAGCGTGGCTTGCGATCTTATGATATGCTTAAGTCCAATACTGTTCCTTGAAATGTGAGTAAGGAACAAATCCAGATCCAATGGATACACAAGGTAGACAAATATGTCTTATTCGGTGCAGAAAAGGATCTGCTCGTGCAAAAGGTTGCCACGCAGAGTGGGACTGGCAGGTTATTTGGTTGAGCCTCCCCATACACCTCTGAAGCAAAAGGTCAAGAGTGCTGGTATAAATTGGAAGCATTCCTTTGTATGGGGAAGGGTGAGCAGTACTGTCCAAACTGACAATGCCACCATCTGCTGAGAGAGATGTTCTCATGTGGCTCTGAGTCAGACCCTGTCTTTTTGCTGTTTTCATATGTGGGGGAAAACTCAGCTGTAGTTACTAGCAAAGTAGATCAGCAGTCAAAGGTCTTGGTGGATCTTTCCAACCAATCTGTGCTTCCTCACCTCTGTCATGCCCCCTCTCCTAGTTTTTCTTCTCCCTTTAGAGTTTCGCATTACAGCTGCTCAGGTGTGAAGAAGCCAACTGTCTGGAATCTGGAGCTCACCCCCCTACAACCATCCCAACAGGCAGAGGAGGCTGGAATCTCCTGAAGGGCTGACTCTCAATGCTTGGTTTTCTCTATCCTCCCAGGAGGAGCAGGGAAGCATTGTGAATTGTGAGTTAACTCCCCCTCTCCCAATACACTTGGAAGACTAAAAGAAAAACCCAGTCAGTACCGATACAGGAAAATTCCAACCCTCAAGTAAGCAGCTATACCCCACCTTTTTGATTCATTCAGGGTTCTTTCGTTCCCATTCCCTGACAGACTCTCTAGACTCTTCCTTGTCCCTTTCCCCTAACTTTCCCTTCATCTTCTGTTTCTTTTGAACTGTGAGATGCTGGTCTCCAGGTAAAAGTAGAACTGATCTCCAGGTGACAGAGATCAGTTCCCCTGGAAAAAACAGCTGCTTTGGAGGGTGGACACTATGACATTATACCCCAGTGAGATCTTGCCCCACCCCAAAAACCCCCCTTCCCTAGGCTCCACCTCCAAAATTTCCAGGTCTTTCCCAATCCAGAGTTGGTAACCATGAACACATGGCATGCAGAATGTCCCAGGTTCAATCCCCGGCATCTCCAGTTAAAGGGACTAGGCAAGTAGGTGATGTGAAAGACCCCTGCCTGAGACCCTGGAGAGCCGTGGCCGGTCTGAGTTGACAATACTGACAGATGGACCAAGGGTCTGGTTCAGTATAAGGCAGCTTCATGTGTTCATGGTAGCATGTGTTCATGTGATTCTATGACCTTGGGCAGTTCATGGGAGGGAGGGCATCTCTTGGCCATCTTCTAGGGGTCACTGGGGGTTTGTGTGGGAGGTAGTTGTGAGTTTCCTGCATTGTGCAGGGGGTTGGACTAGATGACCCTGGTGGTCCCTTCCAACTCTATGATTCTATGACTATAAATAAATAAATAGCTAATGAAGGAAATAAATAAAGGAAGCCACAGCCCTCAGTTTGCAAGACCCGAGCAAGGATGTTAACAATAGAACGATTGGGAGGTTATTAATTCATAGGGTTGCCATAAGTCAGAAGCAAACTGACGGCATATAACACACACATTATTGCTATTATTATTATTGCTATTATTATTGCTATTATTATTGTTGTTGTTGTTGTTATTCAAGGCGAATATTTCACATTGCTGTGAGATGACTGTTTCCCATTACATCTGGCAGATTTGGATTTCTTCCCCCCACCCCCACCCCAGACTTCCTTTTATGAGCATTTTTCGCTTTTGGCTGTTTTGCACAATAGGTTCCTGCAGCCAATGCCTAGCTGAGCTGTTTAAAAGGATGATGTCAGCAGCATCGGTTGCTTTGCATACTCAACAGAGCAACAGCCTGCAAACAAAGCACGGCTTGTAACAATGAGAGACTAAGTCAAACTTCCAGACCGGGCACCCAAGTGCTCTCGTAGAGATACTTGGAGATCAGTGAAACTACTCCATAAGAAAGATGCTGCACACTGTGAATAAGGATCACAAAAATCTGGCCTGCCCGAATAATAAACACTCCATTAAAGGATCCCAAAGCACTTTACAAACACCGGCTCATTCCTCTGGAGAGCTTATTCTCATCTCACCACTTTAGAATAAACTCAGATGAAACATGTTAAAAGTTCCCCCTAAACAATATCAACAAAGGCTTATTTCTCTTTCAGAGGGAATTAAAATAAGTCTTTCAACACCCCCCCTCCCCTGGTGAAAAGAGAACATTCAGAATTTTATCCTCCCCCATCAATCTGCACACTCTTCAGCATAATTTCCCCTTCACCAGCTCGATCAAAGTTCTGAAGAAACTTTTTACTGTGCCTTGAAATTTTAGTTTTTTAAAAAAGGGAACGAAAGAGAACAGGGGTAACCCTTTTCTTGACTAATACTAATAATATGGGTCAAAGTGCCAGTCAATCCACAATTAAATGGGAAACAAAACAAGTGGTATCCCTTTTTCCCCACAATACAATAGCGCTGGAATATAAATTACCAAGGAAGATGAAATAATACTTCAAAGCCCGTAGGGAAAAGGGAGTGCCATCGTTAGAAAGTATTTTTAAGGCGGGATGAAACATTGAAGATGAGGGTAACCCCATGGACTTTGGGGTGCGTTGCTGAATAGTCTCAAACTAGCATGAGGTAGGATTGTAGGGCCCTATAGTCTATGACCCCATGATATGCTTTGTTTGGCCGGGGCAGCTGCAGTTATCAACAGATGTTTCGGCAATAAATAATTGGTATCATTGCAGAGAAGGCTCATCTACCTGGGGTGAGAGGATAATGCCTGCAAGCACTGCTCCGCTATTACAGCCGCATTAATCTCCCATCTATCCAGGTTTCTTGGGGAGTTTACTGCAGGTGTTTATCCTGGGAGAGAGCAGACAAATGCGCTCTGGTCTGAACGCTTTGTGGGCATTGTAAAAGGGTCAACCTCCACCATAAATTTCCGTCTGAGGCCACACACACCAAAAAGGAAAGGGAAGGGGGGGAAGGGGGGAAGGGGAGGAGGAAGAAAATACACCAAAACAAATTCAGAATTACAATAAAACTCCACTTAGTGCTGGAATTTGTGTAAAAACAAACCCGCCCACTTTATCTAGGGGTACACAAGGAAGTAGAAAAGAAGGGCTTTCTTACAAAGCTCCAGTAGGGCAGATCTCTTTAAGCCATTTTGCATTCGGGGCAAATGACATCTGGCAGTAACCCAGGCTGTCACCTATTAACTACGGATGTCCAAATAGAGGCACCTGTTTGGCCGCTGTGTGAACAGACTGCTGGACTTGATGGGCCTTGGTTTGATCCAGCATGGCTTTTCTGACGTTATTATGCCCCTTGAATTTATTTTAGTGTTTGAATGAATTCCTTGTGAGCTTTTTCTGTACTATTCCTGTTTTCTTCCTTAGTTTTCTCATTTCTGCTTGTTTCTTTGGCAACATTTTTACAGAGGGCTGTTGGTTTGGGCAAGTGTTCAGTGTGTTGGACAAAGGTCTGGGAGGCCTGGATTTGAATCCCTCCTCAGCAATGAAGCTTGCTGGGTAGCCCCAGGCCAGTCACTTACTCCCAGTCTTACATATCTCACAGGGTTCTTGAGAGGATAAAATGGGGATGATTGCTGAGCTCCTCAAAGAAAGAGTGGGATTAAAAAATGCCCTAGATAGATAGGTTTTACACTCGACACCGTTTCGAAACATTTATGTATTATGAAGCACAATTCACACCATTGATATGCAAAAAACTGGCCTCTTATTTTAGCACCAATTTTATTTCCAAATTTCATTATTTTTGGATGGAGGAAAAAGACAACCTCACTTGTGCCTTGAGCACTGAGAATCTGTTAAAGAAACTACATCTTACAAATTGTTAGGAAATTCAGAAGCATTCTTACTATGAATCAGAGGTGGATTGGCAAGAAAAAGGGCTCTGGAAAGGCCCCACCCACCCCATCAATGGTGCGTGTGTGTGTGTGGGGGGAGGAGCAACAAACAGCTCTCATACTGCTGCAGTGAGTGAGCCAGATGCTCTGGCCTTTTGTGGGGCAATGAACCCCCATGGTGAGCCACCCCCCTGCCCTGGCCCTGTGTGGGTTTGTGGCAGTGGCTTGCCTGCTCCACAGGGGGCTGGAGGGTAAGAGATTCAAAACAGATAAAAGGAAGTATTTCTTCACACAACACATAGTTAAATGGTGGGACACCCTGCCCCAGGATGTGGTGTTGGCTGCCAACTTGGAAAGCTTTAAGAGGGGAGTGGACATGTTCACGGAGGGCTATTCATGGCTACTAGTCAAAATGGACAGTAGCCATGATGCATGCCTATTCTCTCCTATTCTCAGAGGAGCATGCCTATTATATTAGGTGCTTTGGAACCCAGGCAGGACAATGCTGCTGCAATTGTCTTGTTTGTGGGCTTCCTAGAGGCACCTGGTTGGCCACTGTGTGAACAGACTGCTAGACTTGATGGGCCTTGGTCCAGCATGGCCTTTCTTATGTTCTTTTGAGTCAACCAAACAGGCAAAAGGGCTGCCCCTCTTTTGGGGCTAGGCTGTCTCTGGCAGTGTACAGTCATCAGCCCACCAAGAATTTCCCCGGTGGCCTTGATGGTCAATCTGCCCCTGCTGTCAATTCATCCTACAGACCACAACTTCTCTCTCTTACACACACTCTACCTGTTGCGCTGTTCCAGCTATTTCTGGTAGTGTTTGAGTTCCTATGCACACATGAAAGAACTTCTGTGTTTATTCCAGCTGGAAAAAAGGGGAAGGCAGGCAATTCTGTGTCTGCAAATGGATCAATGGGATACTGCTCTTGAAACACATGAAGCTGCCTTTTACTGAATCAGACCCTTGGTCCATCAAAGTCAGTATTGTCTACTCAGACTGGCAGCAGCTCTCCAGGGTCTCAGGCAGAGGTCTTTCACATCACCTACTTGCCTAGTCCCTTTAATTGAAGATGCCGGGGATTGAACCTGGGACCTTCTGCAAGCAAAGCAGATGCTCTACCGCTGAGCCACGGCCCCTCCTGGACATAAAGATTCCATCCATTGATCCCTATGCACAGCAAAAATACCATGCATGCATGCAGTTGCTCGACATCCAGCAAAATTAAAGGTGAACATCAAAAGCTACTATGAAATATTTGGTTAGAGAAACATGTAGATAACGGTGACCTGGTAGACGTTATGTATGTGGCCTTTCAAAAAGCTTTTGACAAGTTAACTCAACAAAGACTCCTGGGTCATGGGGTAAGAGGACGGGTTCTTTCATAGATTAAAAACTGGCTAAATGAAAGAAAGCAGGGAGTAGAAATAAATGGACTGTTCTCTCAATGGAGGGAAGTAAGCAGTGGGGTCCCACAAGGATCAGTATTGGGGCCGGTGCTATTTAATTTGTTCATAAATGATCTGGAACTGGGGATGAACAATGTAGTGGCCAGGTTTGCAGATGACACAAAATTATACAGGATGGTGAAAACCAAGGTCAACTGTGAAGCGCTCCAGGAGGTTCTCCACAAATTGGGTAAGTGAGAAACAACGTGCCAACATTGGAACAAAAAATCCCAACTACAAGTATATGCTAATATAGCCTGAACTTGCTGAGATCAAGAGGGAAAGAGACCTTGGTGTCGTAGTGGGTAGCTCAATGAAAATGTTAACCAAGTGTGCAGTAGCAGTGAAAAAGGCAAAGTCTATGATGGGGATTATTAGGAAAGGGATTGAAAATACAACACCTAAAATTCTAATGCACCTGTATAAACCTGTATAAACCTATAATGAGGCCTCATTTGGAACATGGTGTGATGGACCTCTCCTCCATGAATCTGTCTAATTCCCTTTTAAAGCTATCTATGCTCATGGCTACCACTACCTCTATTGGCAGAGAATTCCACAGTTGAAGTAGTCATTGAGTAAAGAACAATTTCCTTTTGTTTGTCCTGAACCTGTTTCCCAACAATTTCATTGCATGCTCTTAGTTCTAGTATTATGGAAGAGGGGGGATAGCTCCCTCTATCCCCATGTGCAATTTTATAAACCTCTATCTTGTCTCTTCTTATCTGCCTTCTTTCTACACTGACAAGTCCCAGACTCTCCAGCCTTTCCTCATAAGGAAGGTGCTCCACCTCCCTAACCATCTTGGTTGCCCTCTTTTGTATTTTACCCAACTCTGTAATATCCTTTTTGAGATACAGTGACCAGAATTGAGTTAAAGAAAAAAATATTATGAAGAAAGGGAAAACCTGCCCCACGATGTGGTGATGGCTGCCAGCCTGGAGGGCTTTAAGAGGGGAGTGGACATATTCATGGAGGAGAGGGGTATTCATGGCTATTAGAATGGATACTAGTCATGCTGCATACCTATTCTCTCTAGTATCAGAGGAGCATGCCTATTATTTTGGGTGCGGTGGAACACAGGCAGGATGGTGCTGCTGCAGTCGTCTTGTTTGTGGCTTCCTAGAGGCACCTGGTTGGCCACTGTGTGAACAGACTGCTGGACTTGATGGGCCTTGGTCTGATCCAGCAGGGCCTTTCTTATGTTCTTATGGACAATTGCATGAGAATGTTGTGTGAAAGCTTAAAAAAGAAAAAAGAACCTGCTGCAGTTGGGGTGAGGGTAGAATGTGGAGCCGAAGGCCCCTGTGGAAGCAGCCTTAACCTCAGTTCTGTTGAGGGCGAGGAGAATGCAGCCACTGACCTCAGTGCAACCAGGAACGCAGTTGTCCTTTGGCAGAAGCAACAGTTGAAGAATGGGGGTCATTTGGGTAACAGGGAAGCCTGCCCTTGGTTAGCTCACTGCCCATCCCAGTGCAGGTTTTAAGGGGTAGGTGTCTAGCACGGCATACCAGTAACTCATGCAGTCTTGCAATGATCACATCTTTTAGGTTTGTTTTGTCTTCGTGGTCGATGGCTTGTTTGTATTGCCATCTTTCTGGCACGAAGGGCCACTTCATTTCCTTTGCCTCTTCGATTAGGGTCTTCAGATCATCAGGGAGAAAAGCTGCAAAGGTCAAAGTGCAGATAAAGTGATTGGGTCACTAAGGTTACAAGGTGGCACCCCCAACCTGCCCCCTCCCCTGCAGCATTCTCTTCCCCGCCTTGCTTCTCAGTGGCTACAATCTGTTGTTTCTCCCAAGGTTTGAGTAATAATGGTAGGCTGTCATCAGGTAATTTCCTCTGCTCTGCCCTGCAGGTAAACTGAAGCTGTCTGCCATGAAAAGAAGGAGTTTATCAGGAAGAGAAACACATACGGCAACTGCTTTGAGAAAAACAGGAGACAGAAAGGAACAGAAGAAAGGCATTCCCTAGAAATTTGGGCTGAGTGTGCAAAAGTAGCAACTTAATAGCTTGATTCTTGGCACTAAATAAATGCTGAGAACTTTATTTCTTATATCTGCATTCCAGCCTTTTTCTTAGGAACCCTTAGAAGTATTTTGGCATCACGATACCCTTGTGAAGTAGGTTAAGGCCAGAGGTAATGAGTCTATCCTGTGGCCTTTAGTCATGGGATCTAATCAGAACCTCCAAGTCCAGAGGCAGTATACCTTTGAATAGCAGATGCTGGAGGCAAACAGCAAGGAAGGGTTACCGGGTTTGATTATTATTTTATTTTTATTATTTTATTAAACTTATATCCCACCCGCCCCAGCAAAAAAAAGCTGGGCTCAGGATCACTCAGATCCAAGCAGCTTTTCCGCTGGTGAAATGGGGAGGTGGGGAGTCCCCTTTGACCACCAAAAATGCTATGCTGAGAGTTATGAGATCTGAATGGACAAAAGCCATGTGAGACGGGGGCTGTAGTAAGGAGGGAAATTGAGTAGAACAGCTGGATGGATCCAACCCCTTGTCTTGTTGCCCTTCTTGTAAGTTGCCCAGAGTTATCTGGATACTGTTGGAAACAGAATACAAAACTAGATGGACCTCTGCTCTAATCCAGAAGGATTTGTCCTTATGGTCCTATAGCACTAGACCAAGACCATCAAGTGAACTTCATGGCTGAGTAGTAAGTAGTGAGAAAGCCAGCGTGGTGTAGTGGTTAAGAGCAATGGTTTGGAGTGGTGGAGTCTGATCTGGAGAACGGGTTTGATTCCCCCACTCCTCCACATGAGCGACGGAGGCTAATCTGGTGAACCGGGTTGGTTTCCCCACTCCTACACACGAAGCCAGCTGGGTGGCCTCGGGCTAGTCACAGTTCTATTAAGAGCTCTCTCAGCCACCCCTTCCTCACAGGGTGTTTGTTGTGGGGAGGGGAAGGGAAGAAGATTGTAAGCCGGTTTGATTCTCCCTTAAGTGCTAGAGAAAGTCGGCATATGAAAACTAACTCTTCTTCTTCTACATGTCACTGTAGTACATATTAGTAATGTTAAAAGAGTATTAAGGAGAACAGATGTGTACTCCTGATGTTAAAATACATTCTGCAAAGAGGAAGTGTGCAAAGTCATTTATTAAATCAGGATGGTAAGAATGACCTTGAGATGCAGACATAGCAGGGATGAACAAACATAATTACTTCCTTCCTTCCTTCCTTCCTTCCTTCCTTCCTTCCTTCCTTCCTTCCTTCCTTCCTTCCTTCCATCCATCCATCCATCCATCCATCCATCCATCCATCCATCCATCCATCCATGAAAAATACACTATAATTTGATGACAATATTGTCTGGGAAACAAGACAACCTTCAGGGCTTCAAGACCAAAAATTCCTTTGGTTTAAACTCCTGTCCTCCTGGTACACTGTCATAAGCGCATGTGGCTTTGGTGAATTTGATAGGCTTTTAAAAAAGAACCAGCCAGGAAAAAAGACATATTGGTGTACTCTCTTAACCTCCTACAGAATAATCCCAGATTGTGGAATTTTACATGGACTGTGATGTTATTAATGTTATGGGCAGTCTAAAAGCAGAGCAGTCTAAGGGCGGTGGATCCTAGGAAAACCCTGAGCCGCTGATCCTTTACTTCCTGAAGCAGTTTACCTGAAGGGCCATGGCTAATCTAGTGATTATTAGGGCACTGATGTACCTTATCTGGAACTAAACCGATTATTTATCATGCTCTGCAGCGTTTAATAGGAGAAACTGAAGCAGAAGAAAGGGCTACCTGATTAGAAGCTCAATAGCCCATTCTAAAGAGTGATAATAAAGCTGAAAGGAATTTGTGACAAGGAAACAAAAGTGCTCTTTGTGGGGTGAAATGAAAGGACATCTAAAAGAGACACACACCCGCCTTCACACATAAACTATATTCACAAATGTCAGAGTGCCACAGACAGAGAAGGCTGGAGCCCAAATGAACAGAACATAAGCAGAAGATGCCCATGTCTCACAGGATTTATATACCCACAGAAACAGGCAGTTGCGATTCAAACCAGCAAGAGAACCAGGCTGGGTGTATCATGCACTTTGTCTGACAGGAAGGAAAATCCAGGTTTCTCAGACTGGCTCTCAGCAAGTTAGAGAGTAACATTCAGATGGATTGGTTTAATATATAATAATCTTCTTAACAAAGAATTATTCTACTCAGGCAGTAAAGGGTGGAGGGGGAAATGGTTGAAAGCACTGGCAACCTAATATGTCACACATTCAAAATTTTGACAGCACAAGATTGTGGGTCGGAGCCTGATATATTGTGGACAGTTGTGAATTTGTTGATGTTCCCTTATTGTATGGTTATAGTTATTTTAACATGATCTCTTAAGGTAAAAGTCTTTGCTTTAGTTTCATGTCTCACTTGTGTCGTTGGTTGCTGGCTGCGGCTGGTTACGGCCTAGCAGGGCCCAGACCTAGCTTATGTTCTAATAAGGTTCTGTCCTGTTTTGGTATTGGGTGCTGTGGAGTTATTACAGATCCTATGGACCACTTGCGATAAGGGCAATACTTTCCTTCCATGTCTTTTGCAGATGCAAGAGGGCAAGTGCCCCCATTCGTGGGCTGGATCCTTGGGATCCAACCCACTGAACTCAAAAACATCTTGCAGAAATAATGAAACTGTTTCATGTCACTATTAACACGTGAAAATTTTACCATTGTTGAGTAATAAATTCCAAAATCGCAGCCATGGAACTCTTCAAGTCAAAGAGTCTTGCAGCCCCATAACAATTAATATATTTATTGTGTAATGACCTTTTATTGGCAAGCACCTATTTAGTCAGATGACACAAGTTAATTTTCTTATTTTTTAAAAATAAGCATGGTCAAAAACCAGATTCTTTCTATCACACTCCTGGCATTTACATACTTTTGTTCAAAATATCAGATGTCAGAGAATGTTCCTTCAATATGCACAATGTATTTTCGTTTCAAAAACCACGTTTTGAAGGTGCTAAAAGATTTGAATTCTCCATCTTGTACCAGCAAAAAACTGTGTTGGGAGAAGCTGTCAAAAACTTCAGGGATGGGGATGGATGGACTTCAGCGAAAGGAAAACAAATAACAGCCAGCATTCAGAAGTTGCATTAATTTTTGTTATAATTGAAATTTATGTGCATCGCCAAACTTTGGGCACATTGTTTTTCTCAAACGAAAACCGCTCCTTACAGCCTCATGTTTACTGAAGCTTTAAATGAGAAGTGACAGCAATTCACTGGTACAAAGTAGGCTTCCTACCCCTGCCTGCCTTCTAGCTCACATCCCATTCATGTCCTAGAAATCCAGTAATCTTTTGACACTTGTCTGCTGGGAGACAAAAAAAAAATAGGGCATGGTGGGGATGGCGGAAGCTCTGTGCAATTGGCTCTCTGGCACCTGGTACCCTTTCGCGGGGCCCTCACCTCCATTCTGCTGATGCCTGCTTGCGACTCCCTCGGATTGGTCCGCCACCTCCAGGGAGAGCCGATCCAGCTCTTGCTTGCATTCCTGCAACAGGACGGCCACCATTTTTTGATTATTCATGACACTTGCTCCCACTCAGCTGAGAATCGGGAAGCGGTGGGCGGGGGAGGGGTCGTCCCTGGGCGTGCGGCGATCAATTACCTAGGAGAAGACACAGATTCCACATGAAAAGGATCTTTTTCAGGCCGAGCTACCTGGTGAACAAAAGAAACGGGGGAGATGATTAACGAAAGCATCATCAATTATCTGTGAGGCTCAAGCAGGGAGGGATAATGGGGGAAGTACACGACAGCCCCAGAGGACTTTATTAGAGAAGGGTGTGAAATTACTCCAGGGTCCATGTGATGTGACAATCTGCACAAGACAAACATCTCGGAGAGGCTGGAGCATGAAGAGAGAAAGGGTTTGCTTCTCAATACAGCTGTAAAGTCCCAAACAGTGAACTGGCCAGCCAGGGGGTGCATAAAAATCCTTTGCACGCACGAAAACAAGCGCTTAAAGCCAGAACCCTAATGGTAAAAAGACCTTTTAACCTCACACTGCAGTGAAGCGCCATGATTTTAGGAATACTAGCTGCGTTACATCAGATATTCTTTCTGGAGATGGTAGAAAACACTTGAGGAACAAGCGCAATTATAATCCCTACACAACATGGTAGATGGAACATGGTGACTCCTTGGTAATTCCCCAGCCAGCAAACAGACTCTGCACAGTTTTCCTGCCATGCTATTGTGATCTGTATAAAGGGGCCCATGGCTCAGTGACAGAGCACATTCTTTACATGCAGGAGGTTCAATTCCATGGCATCTCCAGTTAAAAGATTTGAGATAACGCCTGTGGGTGGAGCTGAAGAGTATCGATGGCACAGGGTTCACTGAAAATGAAATCCATACGGTCAGTCCTCTCCCCATAATATTAGAGGAACTCTCTGCAGGACATGATGTCATCATGTCATAAGTTCCCCTGCCAAAGCCTGTTGGGAAATTCGTATGGCATCATGGTACATGGGCTAGTTTCACTAGATCCTTTGGGGAACCAGGAGAAGAACATAAGAACATAAGAAAGGCCCTGCTGGATCAGACCAAGGCCCATCAAGTCCAGCAGTCTGTTCACACAGTGGCCAACCAGGGGCCTCTAGGAAGCCCACTAACATGAGAAGAAGGGGAGGGGCTGCGGCTCAGTGGTAGAGCATCTACTCGGCATGCAGAAGGTCCTAGGTCCAATCCCCAGCATCTCCAGTTAAAAGGACTAGGCAAGTAGGTGATGTGAAGGACTTCTACCTGAGACCCCGGAGAGCCTCTGCCGGTCTGAGAAGACAATACTGACTTTGATGGAGCCAGAAGGACCCCCACTTCTTTTGTCTCCCTCTTTCTATAGAGAGGTTGCGCCTGATAATATACCCAAACAACCAGGCACGACAAACTCCACATGGAAACGAGCAGAAAAAAACCCGACAGAAATTTAGGACACAACAGAATTAAACACCAATGTCTTTAATTGTATGTCTGTTACTATTCTAACACCCACCCTCTCCTTGAAGAGGATAAAGGCTCTAACCCAACCCTGGGTACCTCAAGCCAGCATCTAGCAACTAACTAAAAACCCACCCATTTTTTTCCCAAGTGACACTGTGGCAATAGAATCTTCATTGGCTGCATCCCCTATTTATGACAGGAAAGGGAAAGGGGGATTTAACCCCCACCTGGTTGGCCACTGTGTGAACAGACTGCTGGACTTGATGGGCCTTGGTCTGATCCAGCAGGGCCTTTCTTATGTTCTATTAATCAAAACCAGGCTTTCTGCACCATTGTTTGTAGGTTTGAAAAAGAACATTTTTATTAACTTCCGTGTCAAACAAACAATAGCTGCAGTTCAAAATATTGTCGAAGGCTTTCACGGTCAGAGTTCATTGGTTCTTGTAGGTTATCCGGGCTGTGTAACCGTGGTCTTGGTATTTTCTTTCCTGACGTTTCGCCAGCAGCTGTGGCCGGCAGTTGATACCGCATCTACTTGACTGTCATGCAGGCAACTGTATTTAATTTTTATCCTGCCTTTCTCCCCAACGGGGACCCAGAGTGACTTACATCATTCTCCTCTCATTAATTTTATCCTCACAACAACCCTGTGAGGCAGGTAAGTGTGACTGGCCTGAGGTCACCCAGCAAGCTTCCATGGCGGAGCGTGGATTCGAACTAGAGTCTACCATTCAGGCTCTTACTTTACCGGTAGCTATTCTGAGCTAAATGGATCAGCAAGAATTAATTAGAAACTATAACAAAGATGATTCAAGCTGAATTACATGATTTTTTGTATTTGGTTTTGAAGAATTATTATCCAGTTTTTTGTTTTTGTTTTGGAAAAAGCAACAAGTATACATATACATGTGCTTCCCTATCTTTCATAAGTCTGAGGAACTGGATGCATAATCAGAGCAATGTTGACAATATAAAATTCTGAACAACCAATTAAAACCCCTAAGCCCTTTCCCTTGGGGAAAAAAAAAGGTATTATTCTAATTTTGATCTTCAGGCTGTGCTACAATTCCAGGGAGACCAATGAAGGGAAAGCGAAGACTGGATGAGTTCCATGTGGAAGCGGCATTTATGGATTAATCCCAACAGGGAACAAATAAAGCTCATCCCAGGAGTGTTCAGTGGGGACTCAGCACAGTCAATTGAAAGAAAAAATCATTATTTATGGCTGGTGCTGTTTTGACTTTCAAATAAACATTTTAATTATTTTAAGTGCTACGCTGAAACTTCTCCCTTCTCCGGGTGGAAATTCATGGTGGCCCTTGAATGGATGCAATGGTCATTATACAAATCTTTTTGTTGCGTTACGAAAGCCGTGTAGGGAAACAGGGAGGCCTGAATTACCTTGAGACCTGGCAGGAAGCATGAACCTCATTAAGGGTTTTCCCTATTTCCCACTGGGCCTCCCCTTAATGTACATGAGAAAAACGAAATGCCAGCAAAAAATATTTCTGTCATAAGCACCAAAAAACAAATAATTAAAACACTGAGGCATACAGGCTTTACCACATAGAGTTGTTTCAGAACCCAGCAGTTTTCTAGTCTGGGCTCCAATAATCATACAGAAACTAGAGTCCTGCATTACATATTACACACACACACACAAAATCAACTGATGTAAGTGTGTATAATATCTTTTCACAGTTCTGCTACTGCACAGGCACTATATGTAAACACATGGTTCATCTATCCTACGCTATATTAAGATTATTATAAGAAATGCCGAGGACACACTGGGAATTATTCCAAGAACAGATTAGAACTTTTATTTCTAAGAACATCATTCAGCTCCAAATAACATCATTCAGCTCCAATCTAGGGAGTATGTTCTATGGAGCTCAGTGAAATTCACTTCCCAGAAAGATCCAGAGGATGAGGGATCATGCAGTGAAAGCATTATGACACAGGAATGATATTCTGTGAAGGCCTGGGTGGTGTAGTGGATCTGGGACCCCCTCATTCAAATTCTTACCCTGCCATAGAAGTTTGCTGGGTGACCTCAGGGTAGTAACTCACTCTCTTCTCTGCCTAACCTACCACACAGGAGTATTGCTCTGAGAACAGGGTTACCAACTCCAGGTTGTGAAATTCCTGGAGATTTGGGGTTGGGGCCTGGGGAGGGAGGGATATGGGGAGGGAATGGACCTCCGTGGGGTAGAATGCCAAAGAGTCCAAAGCAAATGGCAAAGAATACAACTTTCCCTATTAGAAAGAATTAACCTTATTAAAAGTTTAATTCTTCCCCACTTTATATTCTTATTTAGATCTCTCCCATCAATGTTTTCTTACTCCTGTTGGAAGTATTGGCAAAATAAGATCCAAAGGTTCATTTGGAATAATCACAAACCAAGAATCTCACTAAATACACTTCGGTCTCCATCCGCGAAAGGAGGCCTAGATGTCCCGGATATCCGCCTCTACCTTGAGGCTATTCACCTCAAAAATATAATAGTATTAATGAAAGATAAGCCTGCCCCAGACTGGTTAGACTTGGAATTCTCTGGGGGAACACAAATCGCAATATTTGAATTCCTCTGGAATAATCCCACTGATAGACCAAAAAGAACAACTCAGAATTCCTTTCTTAATTTGAGTATAAAGATCTGGGACAAATATCAACAAACTTTAGCGCCCCATCCATCTAGAATATCCCCCTTTAAAGGACAAAAATGGTTTAAGCCAGCTTTAAGCACTAATGACTTTACTTGGTGGAAGACAAATGGAAAAATTACTTTTGAAGTCATCATCAAAGCAGGACATCTATTAGATAAATCCAGAATTGAAGCTGGTACTAGCTCTAAGTTACCCTGGTTTGAATATTTCCAAGTAAAACATTTATGTAACAACAAACAATTTATACAAGCTTTTAAAAAACCCCTAACTGATTTTGAAACTCTGGTTAAATTACATACCAATAGACAAAAAGGCCTAATCTCAAAACTTTATCATATTTTACTGGGGAAAACATTAGAAAAAGGAGTTATTACCTACTTAACTAAGTGGAACAATGATTGTGGAAAAATAATTTTAGACAAACATTGGTTACAAACCTGGAAATCATACAGCTATACATCAAGAATAGTTTCTGTCAAGATGGAAATGGTGAAACTGTTGACAAGGTGGTATCTAACTCCTGTGAAATTAAATCATATTAATAACTCCTCTCCAAAGTGTTGGAAAAAATGTGGTAGTCTGGGTACCTACATACACTGTTGGTGGTCATGCAAGCATATTAATTCTTTTTGGGATGACATTCTAAGAGAAATCCTCTTACTCACAGGTTATTCCATACCAAAACAACCAGAACTCATACTACTAAATCAAGGATATGATCCCCAAATTCCCAAGATTAGAATTCAGCTCATACAAATTCTTATTTCTACAGCAAAAATAACAATAGCATCACAATGGAGAAACAAAAATCCTCCCACAGTTGCAATATGGCTGAATCGTATTAAAGACTTCCTGATTATGGAAAAAATATCAGAAAAAGTACAGCAAATGGAAAACCTCAACCACGAGTCACTTTTCTTAGAAACATGGTTTCCAATCATAGAAAAATTTGATATGTTGGCTTTTCCCGATTTTAAATACCTGTTTTAACTACTCAATACGTTCCAATGGGTAAAGGTTTAACCTACCATCCTCAAAGTCATTACCTCTTGATCCAATTCATCATAATGTGTGATGTTAAATAGTTATATTTTGTATTTGTTTGTTTCTATGTGCGAGTTAAATTTTTTTAAAAAAAACTACAAATAAAAAAACAAAACAAAAAACAAAACAAAGAGTCCAAAGCAGCCATTTTCTCCAGGGAAACGGATCTCTCTGGTCTGGAGATCAGTTGTAATTCCAGGAGATCTCCAGGTCCCAACCTGGAGGTTGGCAACCGTAAGTGAGACTAAGATCAAGGAGGGGAGAATGATGTTGTAAACTATTGTAGGCCCCCATTGGGGTGAAAAGCAGGATATAAATATCTCAATAAATAGTTATGCTACTATAGGTTTACCACATATTTAGGACAAAGCTCTATTATAGCTATGCTGGATGATAGGGGGAAAGCTAAGAACTGTTCATCAGATCCACACTGCTCATGGGGGGATCATTCCTTCTCCAGGTGAATGTGCAGTAACATGCACATAGTCGATTTTAGTTAGTTGACTGTCTTTTATTACAAATGGTAGGGGAAGTGTGACAGGCTCCTTTGACAGGTCAGGAATGTGTGACATCCTTCCTTGACCAACATACCTATCCAACAACCATCTGCTTCCAGAAAGCACTACCTGGAGGTTGCAGCAGCACGAAGGCTCAAAAATAAACAAACAACAATGCAAAATTCAAGTGGTCAGACATTCATTTCATGCTAACTGAAAATGCAATATTGCAACAAAAGAAAAACAAGCAACAGCAAAAGGTGAAGTGCAATAATATACAGTGCAGCACAATGACGTATATATATATATACACACATAAAACACAAAAGCTGAGGCAGGAAGCCTCATGGTATGAATGCCCCTCCTGCAAAAAACCGCGTAGGAAAGCAGTGTAGTGAAAGTTCAAAGGGGGGTAAGGAGCATAGTCCAACATGCCCGAAGGCGAAGGTCCCAAATACTTGCAGCTGGAGAGTACGTGTGGCTAGTCATACACCACGTTTCGGGAGGCTTCATCAGCTCAATGAAATATTCAAGTATACCGGCAGCACTTTGAAACGAATTGTATTCTGTGCATCCGGTATGGACCGTCAAGCTGTAACAAATATGTGCCACGAAAGCTTCATGTTACATAAGCATAACAAAACAAAACATTCCCACGAATCGTTTAAGCAAGGACATAAATCTTACCCAGGGTAAATGCGTCCTAAACATGGATTGTGAATTGTGCAAAGCTTCCTTCTAAGGCGGTATAGTCTGCTATTCGGTTTTAACTAAGTAACAGGCTCATCCAATGAGCAGTTAGAACGTAAATTCAGCTCGGAAGGAGCTGTGATCAAATGTTAAAGGGAAAGAGACACAAAACTGGCAGAGTCGCAAGTCAAATATGATTGACATGCTATCAATATTAAATAAAACAAGCCAGATCGAATTCATTGTTAAGACCTTTGGGTGTAAGGGTTTGGAAAGCGTAAATTAGGCGCATTTCCTGTTGCTGGAGAATTTTCTTACTATCCTGAAGTTAAAAAGGTTTGGGATTGAAGTGCCAGAGAACGAAGAACAGGAGGTCAGAGTCAGAGTGTTTTTGTATAATGTAATGTTGGACCAGGGGAGCCTCTAATGTTCTGGCCCTGATGCGGGCACGGTGTTCTCCAATACGGAGGCATAATGGACGAGAGGTGCCGCCTAAATACATTAAACGGCATGGGCAGAGGACCGCAAAAACTGCCATGGATGTGCCGCAATTGCTGAATTGTCTGAGTGTGTAAGTGAATTTGGAAGAGTTGGAGCTGACAGTTTTCTATTGGAAGGCTAAAGGGACACATGGAACAGTGTCCACATTTATGATGACCGCAGATGTTGATGGGTTCATTTGGTTTATATACATCTGTTTTGATTAAGAAATCTCTGATAGATCAAGTTTTTCTCATGCCCAAAATGGGAGGGTCTTGACAGCCTGGAATATTGGCAATTTAATGCCAATGATGCGTAAGGATCATTGTAGGAAAGATGGGAAAACTAACAAGAAGCTATAATACGGTTGGATGAGAGGATTGAGATGTAGAGGATTTGGATAGGAGTAGGCATGGGCGGTCCTTATGACGTGCTCTCTCCAAAGCCTGTCGTGTCACATGAGGAGGATAGCCTCTCCGATTTCAACCAAGATAATTAAGGGGTTTTTTTTCCTTTCTCAAAATGACAGGAGACGTATTCACTATATACATTGGTATATTTCTAATTTATTGGGGGAAATGATTAGATTATAAAATATATTCCAGAAAATAAAACAATTTACTGGTTTTTAAAGAATTGTGGTGGTAGTGGTGTGTGTGTGTGTGTGGGGGGGGCTAGTTTGGACTACTACTATTGATAGGGTTACAACTGCCAGGTGCTTGGAGCAAAAAATGTCCTGTCCCTTTAACAGAGGCTTGAAGGGATGTTATTTAACAGGTGAGGTTATTTCCCTCCATGCCACGAAAAGCTCCACATATTAAGGCTCTGTTAAAGGGGCAGGACATTTTTCTCCAGGCCTGTCAACAACCCCAACTACCTGAATTCTATATCTTTTTATACCTGCTGACGACGTGGGCTTGTATAGGGAGAACTGCCTCGCACAAATCATTTGGAAAATTTACTGGTATTAACGCTATCCTAAGTTAAAGCCAAAAAATAAAATAAAAAACCCCTTAAATATTATATCAGTGTTAATATGTATATTTGTGTGTGAACGATTTAATGGTTTAAGGCAATGAGAGAACAGACGTGGCTATTTGCCAGAGGCTCAACTTCCACCCTACATTTCTGGTTTCAAGATTAAGCGTTCTCTCTCTCTCTCTCTTTTTTGTAAAGCTCAGTATACCAAATGGCAGAGGGCTGTATTAGAATAAGGAAAGCCCTTACTCAAGGCAAGCCTCTCCTAAGGCAAGCTCTCGTTAATATGCACCCACATGAAAGGGGTTCTTTTCTCCTATACAACTACAGTGTGTGTGTGTAAATTGCAGGGGGCTCATTGGCATAAATCTCGGCTGCGACCTCTGAGGTAAATGGGATTTACATTACTTTCTGACAAGAATTAAATGAAGGCCTTGTGGATATATGAACAGCCTTCTAGACTGCAACAGATGGGCATGAATGTGCTCCCTAGGCAAACTACCAGTGACATCTGCGTCCTCCAAATTCTGGTGGTCTCAGCCAATTAACAGGCAAAATGGGGGGAAAAGGGGAGGGGGTGAGGAGGGCCAGTCCCTGCACTGCTTCCCGCCCCCCCCCCCCCCGTCAAAAGCTGCAGCAGAAGCGCTTGTGTTTAGAAATGAGATCAAGAATAGCCTGGAGCAGAGAGGAGATTGTTTTTAGAAACTATAGGGATAAGCTTTACGGAGGGACTTGGGTTATATTAGATATTAGGAAAGCACCATACACACGGTAAACAAAACATCTTTTAGAAAGCAGATTCTTTCCCTTCGCCACCATTTGTGGTGTGGGGGCAGGAAATAATCTCAATCCATTGATGGTTTTAGTCTGGATTTACAGAAAAGTGGTAAGGAATGGAATCTGGCTTGCCTTGTAATGATCGTAGAAAGATGCAAAGCAAAATCCCTAAAATCCTGTATCTGAACTGTCTAGCAATAGTTTTTGCAAATGCCTATGTAATAGAAAAGTTTTGTCTAAAATGATTCATCATGTACATTTCCCTAACAGGGATCTACAATCCTTCTTTTGAAAGTACCTGCGCAACAGTTAGGTGGGCAATCCTTTTAACAGAGGCTTAAAGGCACAGGACTTTTTTCTCCAGGCGCCCTATATCAGACTTAGGGTTGCCAACCTCCAGGTACTTGATGGAGATCTCCTGCTATTACAACTGATCTCTAGCCGATAGAGATCAGTTCACCTGGAGAAAATGGCCGCTTTGGCAACTGGACTCTATGGCACTGAAGTCCCTCCCTTCCTCAAACCCTGCCCTCCTCAGGCTGTGCCCCCAAAACCTCAGCCGGTGGCGAAGAGGGACCGGGCAACAGTACTTACAGTACAGTCCTTAAGGAAAATGAGTACCCGACCAAAAACAGAGCAGTGGTATGACATCTGCCAGTGTCTGGGCAAAAGTACCAATTACTCAGGCAATGCTGCGGTAACACAGATAATAGATGCAGCATTTGGAGGGGAAACCTAGCAGATGGGAAAAACTGTGTCACTTTTCCAGTACCCACTGTTTTCTCCCCTTCATATGCTTTCTCCTAGGCAGTTGGCCGCTCATGTTCCAGGAGCTCAGCTGGGGAAAATGAGTTAAAAGTGGCTGGGGGGGGGGGGTATTACTAACTGCCCATGGACTGTCCCCTTCAAATTCCCCCCACATTAACATCATGAAGCATAGCTTGTGCTTGGCTTGGAACATGTAGCTCCACTTTCAATCTGATGGTGGAATTTTCATATAGACAGCAAGAGAAGTCAGCAAATTCACTCTTCGACCAGGGCAAGGAGAGCCAGTATCCAGCTGCACAGTTCTAAAGATGTAAGTGCACCCCAATCCCACTGCAAACCCCTCACTTTACTCCTGTGCTGTATCTGAGGTTCTGTCGACCCCCAAGCATAAAGTATCAGGGTGGGGCTCAGTGAACTTCAGGAGGGGGGAAATTTGTGGAAACAGATATTTCCTCATAAAAAATGTAAACGCCCCTAAATCTTCACAGCTGTGTGACTAAAGATTGGCCAAAGAAATTATGAATGGTCTGGCTGGATTTAGCAGCCATTTACTATAGTAAGAGAATGAGAACAAAATTATTATTAAAAATATGGTTTTCAGAAATACTAAAAGCACCCACTCACCAGCACATTTTTACTTCTGCTGGTGATTGCTACAATTTCTGATTGGCCGTAGGGACCGGTTTTCCTTGGTCTGTAACTTACACGCTACCTCTCGTCAGGGTGGGCAACATTTGGTCCTTGAGCT
The DNA here is from genome assembly GCF_029931775.1 of Euleptes europaea. Lineage (NCBI taxonomy): Eukaryota > Metazoa > Chordata > Lepidosauria > Squamata > Sphaerodactylidae > Euleptes > Euleptes europaea. Next base: position 27,926,521 of record NC_079320.1, on the reverse strand, counting down.
GCATCTAAATTACCACAGCCAGCATGGTGTAGTGGTTAAGATCGGTGGTTTGGAGCGGTGGACTCTGATCTGGAGAACTGGGTTTGATTCCCCACTCCTCCCCACATGAGCGGCGGAGGTTAATCTGGTGAACTGGATGTGTTTCCCCACTCTTACACACAAAGCCAGCTGGGTGACCTTGGGCAAGTTGCAACTCTGTTAGACCTCTTTTAGCCCCACCTACCACGCAGAGTGTCAGTTGTGGGGTGGGGAAGGGAAGGTGATTGTAAGCCAGTTTGAGTCTCCCTTAAGTGGTAGAGAAAGTCAGCATATAAAAACCAACTCTTCTTCTTCTTCTTTCCTCTCAGATGGAATTGTCTAGCAGATGAATCACCACCAGGTAGGAAGTCAGGATAGTGTGGGCCAGGACAAAAGATACATTTTGCTACATTTTGCTACATTGCTAGAGTTGCTACATTGCTAGAGTTGCCAACCTCCAGGTACTAGCTCAGGGGTGGGGAACCTTTTTTCCGCCAAGGGCCATTTGGATATTTATAACATCATTCGTGGGCCATACAAAATTATCAACTTAAAAATTAGCCGACAAAGCCCCAAGCAGGCAGCTGCCCCAGATGACCCCCTGCGTGGGCAAGCAGGCAAGCATCCAACCAGTGATGCACTCGCCCACCTGGTGGCACAGGATGGTCTGTTGCACCAGCCGGGCGTAACTGTCCAGCCGCACGCCGGAGTTGCTCCTGCTCCGCATGGTCAGGGCCAGATTCTACAGGCGGCTCCTGCTACCTCCACCTGCAGGATTAAATGAGGACACACTGGCTAAGAACTCCCCACCCCCCCGCCTGTGCATTCTGGCTTGCCTCCTTCAACCCCTCCATTTTCGCCCCTTCCGCCCCCAGCCCTCTTGTAGTACAGAGGGAAAACGTTTCTCCATGGCCCGGGTGGGAAAGGGTTAACACAGTTTCTTGGGCGGTCCTAGCAGCTCCACAGCTAACAACTCTTCTGCAAGGGGGGGAAAAGGTTCCTTTTCTCTGCAAAACAAACTCACATCTGCCTTGAATAGAGGCTATTCCTGTCCACGGGAGGGAGTGGATCACCAGTCTTAGATCCTTCTGAGCTAGAGATCTGCCAGGACCCACGAAGGGCCTGACCAAATGATTTCGGGGGCCTTAAACGGCCCCCGGGCCTGACTTTCCCCACCCCTGTACTAGCTAGATATCTGCTATTACAACTGATCTCCAGCCAATAGAGATCAGTTCACCTGGAGAAAATGGCTGCTTCGGCAATTAGACTTTATGGCATTGTAGTCCCTCCCCTGCCCAAACCCAGCTATCCTCAGGCTCCCCCCCCAAAAAACCTTCTACCAGTGGTGAAGAGGGACCTGGCAACCCTATACATGGCCCACCCTCACTGTCACTGGGTCAATGCTATGAACTCATATCGTAACCCGGACCTAATGAGAAAGTCAGGATTGGATGAAAGAAGAATTTCTGTGCTTAAGCTTGATGTGAAAACCTCACTTGTCTCATTATGGCTGTATTGATGAATTCGTTGATTCATTCTCTTGATGCTGCACATCTTTGCCTCGCATTAGGGAAGGATAGTTTTACTAAGTAAGAAATATGTGGCCAAAGGCAGGATCTTGAGAGAGAGCCACAATTTAGGGAACAAAAGCACCTGTTGTCTTCCTCTAATACTGACCTTAAAAGTACAAGTTTTTGGGCTCTTTTAAAATATGACCAAACTCACAAACCATGGCTTAATAAAAAAAAAAAAAAAAAAGGAGTATAGTTGACGTAAAGAGCAATAAATTTTAGAAAGCTCATTAAAAAGACATAATGAATTTGGTACACCACATATTTCTAGATCAAAGATACCTTTGAAGTGACCAAACTCTTAATTTATGAACGAGTGGAAACTGCTTCCTTTCTGTTCTGATCTTACTTGGTGGTGTCCAATAAAACTGAAGTTAAGGAAATTGTTGTTATCGGGATATGGCCAGAAGAAGCCATCTCTGAATGACAGCCTTGTTACAAAACAACAATTGGGGGGGGGGGGGAATCATTAGGAAGGCGAGGCCACGTGACACAAGGAATAAGATTGTTGTTTGTGCTAATCTGGTCCTGCAGCCGTCACCGCCCGCAAGTCCCTTCCACTTGCTGTGTGAAACAGCTTAGTCTTTGTCAATGTTAACAGGGTCTGGGAAGACTTCTCTTTCATGAATATGTATCATCAGCCCTCCATGTCTACAGAGACAAACCCTTCAACGAAGCAATAAAAAAAAAAACACTCCTTACCAACCAACCCACCACCAAAATCCTCAGCTATTGGGTTGAGAGAGCTGAAATGCTAGTAAGTAATGTGAGCTCACGCTTTCAAAATGAACCAGAGGAACCCTCTGTTCTGAACCTTTCTTAGGATTCGATGAAGCCTATAGAACACTTTAATTCTTCATGTGCAAATGTCCAAAACCTACAATGACCTCTCAGGGGAAGAGAGATTATTATGCATTCTATTGTGCTAGCATCATGCATGTATACCAAACGCCTCTCCAAACTCATGGCACACGTAGCCAGTCCTGAATTGCACTTATGAAGGTGCAAGTTACAGAAAGCAGATTTCTTCACCAAAGTAGCAGATCTGGTCTGAACAGGGCTACTCCTGTGACTAAAGTCTATTGGCACATCAAAACATTTAGTCTGTCTCATATTTATAGGCCATGAGCATTGAAAACAGTGAGTGGGGTTTAATATGTTTGATATACTATATTATTCGGGTACAAGATGGCTAAGAGCCATCAGATGTAGCCTGTATTTTGGGATGAATGATTTATTTATTTTTATTTTGCAACATTTACATCCTGCCTTTCCATCCTCACAAGGGCCACCGATATGGCTGAGAAATTAAAATGTACATGTGTGTGTAAAGTGCCGTCAAGTCGCAGCCGACTTATGGCAACCCCTTTTTGGGGGGATTTTCATGGCAAGAGACTAACAGAGGTGGTTTGCCAGTGCCTTCCTCTGCACAGCAACCCTGGTATTCCTTGGTGGTCCCCCATCCAAATACTAACCAGGGCTGACCCTGCTTAGCTTCTGAGATCTGACAAGATCAGGCTAGCCTGGGCCATCCAGGTCAGGGCAAAACGTACATAGTAAATTAATAACCTGGTTCCATCTTGAGACACTTTGAGGAGACCTAATTTCTATAAACATGGTATTTAATGTTCTCTGATAATCAAAGCTTTTTTAAAAAAACAAAGAATGCTTTTATAACTTTCTATCCCCCCCTCCACTGTCAACCCCCTGCAAGAAAGGGGTCAGTTGCATCTCAGAATGTTGCAGCCATTGTATTCTTGCTCCTCTTCTTCATGGGCGCTTTCTGTGCTGCCTGGGCATGTTCCCCCTCTTCCTCTTCAACCTGGCTTCCTGTTCCCGTTTTATTACTGCCAGAGGGTATGCAAGGGCCCTATGTGTAGTCCTAGCCTCTTGTGAGGGCATGAGGGTACCAGTTCAGGTTGCCAGGTCCCTCTTTGCCATCGGAGGGAGGTTTTGGGGGCAGAGCCTGAGGAGAGTTTGGGGAGGGGAGGGGCTTCAGTGCCATAGAGTCCAATTGCCAAAGCGGCCATTTTCTCCAGGTGAACTGATCTCTATCGGCTGGAAATCAGTTGTAATAGCAGGAGATCTCCAGCTAGTACCTGGAGGTTTGCAACCCTAGTACCAGACCTTGCAGGAGTCTGGATCTTGGTCTAGTCACTCCAGGGCACTGTGCAGGCCTCACCCCTTCCCCACTGCTAAAAGGCCCATGGGCTGTGGTCTGTTCTGCTACCCTGTGGGCTTTATAAAGGGCCTGCCTGCTTCTGTGCCCACCCAGGTGATTGTTAGTGTAGCAGGGGTGGGCCCCTCCCCTTGCTGCCCAGCTAGGTGGTGGTTTTGGCTGAGCCCTCCTTATGAGGACCCAGCAAGAGACATGAACCTGGGAAGAGGCTATGGGCTCAGACCCGGACACACGTAATAGGAGTAGGTCAGTAGGATACATGGAATAGGAGTAGGTCAAGACACAGAAAACTGAGAAAATGAAGCATATTTTGGTATTCTACTTATGCCGGGTATGTATATAAACTTTAAGCACAGGATGTATTTGGAGAATATGGATTAACTAGGAAGATGCAGAGAGAGTTGCTGTCTTTCAGTATCAGGTTCTCTAAGGGAAATAATAGTGCACTAACTTGCAAGGATGCTGTCAGAAGGAAGGTTAAGGCTGTTCTGGATGCCAACAGGAATTAACGGAGAGTTCTGAAACATATAAGAACCTTCTTATGACAAGGAACCACACTCCTATGCAAAGGCTGTGGGACCTTTCAAACATTACGAAGGTGTAGAACAGAGGTTGGGTGCAGCGGCTGGCAGCACAATCCTAAACACAAGTCATACGCTTCTAAATCCATTGACGCCAATCTGTTTAAAAGGGTGCAACTCTGTTTAGGATTGCACTGTGAGAAACTGATCTTAAATCAGTTTGCATCTCGCATCTCACCTCTGCCATGAACTCACCTTAACTTCAATGGACTTAGAAGGGTGCAACACTGTTTAGGATTACACTATAGTTGGCTTTAGGGACCCCATTCTCCCTCAGCCTACGATCTCCACTGGCAATGTGGGGTTAATAATCTTATCTATTTTATATGTTTGTTGCACAATGCAGTAATCCATGTGAAGTGTTAAAGAAATATGAAGTGTTATTTTCATGTGGAAAACACTGAATGTGTGCTGTAAAACTGTAATATGTGCACAAACGCTTATTTCTAGTTCTGGATATTATACAGGTATATACACATCAGGGGCCAAAATTATGTGTTTACTGCTATGCAACTTGTGAAATGGGTGGGACTTTCGGCTGAGTAAGAGAGCACCTACTTTATATGCAGAAGGCCCCTGATATCTCCAGTTAAAGCATCTCAGGGGACAAGTATCACCTTAATCTGCCTGATACAACAGAGAGCCACTGCCAATTAAAAAGGTAAGGTAAAGGTCCCCTGTGCAAGCCCCAGGTCATCCCTGACCCATGGGGTGGCGTCACATCCCAACGTTTTCTAGGCAGACTTTGTTTGCATGGTGGTTTGCCAGTGCCTTCCCCAGTCATCTTCCCTTTACCCCCAGCAAGCTGGGTACTCATTTTACCGACCTTGGAAGGATGGAAGGCTGTCAATTTTGAGCCCGCTACCTGAAACCAACTTCCGTTGGGATCGAACTCAGGTTGTGAGCAGAGCTTGGACTGCAGTACTGCAGCTTACCACTCTGTGCCACAGGGCTCTTATTAGAGTAGGCAATATTGAGCTAGATAGACAAATTGTCAGTTTTGTGGCTGACTTTCTGATGTCCATACAGAACTCTGTGTGGGATTATTTCCATTCCAGCTTGGCTGAAAACGGACTGCATAATCGGAAGTAATAATATAGCACTTTAGAGTATTCCAAACACTTCACAAATCTCAAGAATCCTCATAGCAATATCCTCATATGGGCCTGAAGTGGTAGTCTGCAGTACAGTCCTAAGAAGAGTTGCATTGTTCTAAACCTATTGACTTCAGTGGACTCAGAAAGGCGTAACTGTGTTCAGGATTGCGTTCTAAATCCACCTGTTAGATCATGGATGAAGTACAATTTGAACTGGGGCTTTCTCAGCTCAGATAGATAAAGAAAGATATAAATGGTTTAAATTGTGGCATGGTGTTTCTTTCTCAAGGAACTTCCAAAATAATGCTATTCCTAGACAGTAAATTCACCTCAGGATGCTTGCTGCTATTTCATTGACTGTAAGGTAAACCAAACAAAAAATTCAGTCTATCTTTTATTAATCTGGGGGGTGGGGGCTACTGTAATGTATCTCTGAAGAGGTATTATTGTAAAACAAAACAAAACCCTGCACTTTCCCCCTCCCGTCTGATTAACATTAAGAGAAAGAAAATTGTCTCTGAGAGTGGGCCATCGAGGCTCTAAGCTTGGTTTCAAGGGTTTATGTTATCATGCAATGTTTGCCATAGACATTTCCATTTCATTAGCATATTCTGCTTTACATGAAACTCAGAGATGAATACCCGCCCCTGATCTGAAGCTAATCCTCTTTAAAGAGCTACAGGCTATGTCGCATGTGGCCGCGGCCAGTTACGCCACAGCTGAATCACTTTGAAGCCCGCTGAATGCTGCTCTCTCGTGAGACCGCGCACACAGGCCCATCGACCGATGCTCATTCTGTCTTGTGAAAGCCCACTGTTTTCATGAGGAAGAATTTTTATAAGCGGGCAGAAACTACCCCTCCACCCTCTGCAAACAAGGTCACCCTACTCCTGAGAGAAAGAAGCGGTTCACTTCTTCTAAGTACCAACTCATACGTTGTACCATAAAAAATTTAAATACATTTTATGTCTTTAGACATCGATTACACATGGGAAAGCAATCGGTGAGGGCGAACAGTTCAATTAACAAAATACTATTGGAAAATTTGTTAATTTATAGAAAGACGGACCTTCTGAGGTTAACGGGGATTTATAGCTATTTTAGTATGTGCTTGTGTTGGATAGTTTCTTCAAAATAACATACATTCCACTTGAAACTGCCAGGTTCATTTGCCAGTGGTGTAAGGTAGTTTATTAATAGGTAAGCGCTGAACCAATGTACTTGCACATAAGGAGAGTCTACTGGAGGTCTCTCTAGATGAGGTGCAAAACTGAAGATATTACTGTGACAACCACTGTAAGAGACAGAGCATCTTTTATGACCTGTATCATGATAAGGCTGCTGGACCAAGGATATTAGACCAAGAGCCTTCTTGAATTTTCCCTGCATGTTCAGTTGACTATGGTTGCCACTCTGTTTCCTATAGTACTACAACCATGCATTCTGGCTAAATTCCTCTGGAGCTGTGGCTTGCTTTGTGGATGATTTGCTGAAAGCGTGAGCTTTTGTGAGTCCCAGCTCACTTCTTTAGAAATGAACTCACGAAAGCACCCCTGCCAGAGATTTTGTTAGTCTTTAAGATGCTACTAAATTAAATAAGCAAGCATTAAAATGGTCCAAGTTGTGATGGCGATAAAAAATGCAGTGCCGTTTATATAAAGGGTAAGTCTGAATTCGGGACAATTGTCCATACACTCCAGGATGTAGATAGTCATTGGACTGCAGCATCTGTTTTCTTCTTGGTTCTCTCCCCCTCCCTTCCACACCTCATATCAACTACCAAGCTGCCATCCTGCTATCATTTTTTTATTGTTTACCAACTAAAGTGATTTGTGGCACATAGATATGGACTGTAAAGCATTCACTCGCTCCCACAAGTCTCCAAAGTAAACAATAATATTTCCATCCTACAGATGGGGGGCTGAGGTAGAAAGAAAATGGCTTTGTCAGATAACCTGTTGAATTCACTACTGAGCCATGTCCCTTAGGGCCAAGTTTCACACTCTGTTCACAGGCTCGCCTCTGTTCTCAGCCAGGCGGTCTTTCTTTCACAGCCACAAAATGAATAACCTCTCCCACCTAATTCCCAGGGGGATGAGTTAATTGACTCCTTAGCGCTTCACACCATTAACCTGTAAAACTGATACTTTGCCTATGGGGCTAGTTTTAGAAGAGGAGTGGCAAAAGGGACCTAGGTGGGCCCGTCATAACCAGCCATAAAACAGCCTAAAATTCTGTTCTGGGAGAAATCGGTAGGTGAAATGCAGCAGCTCCTATATTCTCCCCTTCATCGCTTCTGCATTAGCCCATGAAACAAGACACGGAGACCTGCAGTCATCTCTGTGTGTGTTACTGAGGGGGCAGAAGCTGGGTAGAAGGTGACAAGACTGGTGCCGTATTCATTCTGTCAACATGGGTAAAAAAAAAACACAACCTTGTGATGTTTACACTTTTGGGACTCCTGGTTCAGTGTTAAACTGCTATAATAAGAGCCACTGGTTTAAATTGTGTGGTTAAAATGCTTCGACTTGTTTCTGTTCGGTCAGCTCTTCTGAAGTGTCTCTCGTATCTTCCCTCTCCTGTCCCTCATCCGGTCTCCCTTTGAATCAGCAGCACACGGATGTTTTATGCCTTCCTTTCCCCATTTTTATCCTACATCCTTGGTTAAAAAGTTGGGCTGTTTCAGCTCCCGGTGCTCTGAACGGCTCCCACGCAAACCCTCGCCATTCAACTCCTCGCCTTTCTCGCCATGTAATCCCTCCATTCTGGGACTTTCCAAACTCCAAAACAATGATGGCCCCAGTCTCGGTATTTGGTTTGCAGGAGAATGAAGACGACGCTTGTGCTGCATCTGCTCTCGCCGCCTCTGCACCTGCTCGAGGCGCAAACAGGGGATTTAGTCCTCTATGGTTGCCAGTCCAGAACCCTCCAACCTGATCCTGTCAAAACACAGGCACGTGAGTAGTTCTGTCAAGCCCGGTGAGATTACTCATGTGCATAAAAGCGCTCACGTGCGGAAACCCTGGCAGGATCAGTTTCTTATTAAGAAATAAATCCCTCAAAAGACCAAACAAACAAAGCATTGATGGACACTATAGGCTGGTCATGCATATGGATGATGCAACAGTGCCACCTACAGACTGGAAAGGGAAATGTGGGCGAACAGGAGACGCTCAGGTTTTGCATAGAGAGAGAGAGAGATGAGATGGACCTCTTCGGTTTGACTTTATTTAATTTTAAAGCATTTGTAGCCCACCGATTCCTCTAGGGCTAAGGGTGGTGCTTTAATGAGAGGAAAGAATGTCAAAATATTTGTGTCTGGAGGAGATATGTTTTACCTGTTGGTGAAAGCAAAGGCTTATCGGATAGCATTTTCATATGTTTCAATGAGTTGGATCCAACCAGCTAATCTGCTTTGAAAATCAGAATGGCTAGGCTGAGGATCTTGAGACCTGAATGTACAAAACCATATGGGACAGGGACTGTAAGTAAGGAAGGGAACTTGGTGAGACTGAGTGAAAACGCTGGCTGGACCCAACCCTGTAACTTAGAACCTTAACACGTCATGACCTTCAGATGTCCCCTGTTTCTCCTCAAATGGGTTCTTATTGACTTCTTTGCTCATGAATTGAAGCTTACATTAGACACAATGTAGACTTTCAATGAGTTAAAAAAAAAAAACATTGGGAATGACCCAGCCCAAATGGACAGAAGCAGGGGTGGGGGCTTAGCCATGTGTGTCAGTCTTCCAAAGAAACAGTAAAACTATGGCATAAAAGAGAACTGTAGCAACTATGTATTATAAACTACAGCAAAGTAAAAATAGCATATTTGTTTGCCTCAATTCCCCATTCCTTTCCCGTAAATATTAGTCTTTCACAACATTCAAAAATGATCTTCAAAATCAGAAGTCTAGAATTGTAAAGTTAAGTATTTTAGAATTTCACAGTCACTTTGCTTACAATGAGAGCTCATCTTAATTACAGTGCTACCTAAGAACATTTTTCTGGAAACAATTTCCCATTGAATAGATTTCACTAGAATTTCACTTAAGACTTGCTCTCTCAGTTAGGTACAATCCTGTCATCAGCACTCATAAGAAACTAAGAATACAATTCTTAGGTCCAAGCATCATTTCTCTAAGCCCAGTTCAAAGGAAATGTTCCCCACCCCCAAGAGAAATAGAAAAAAAAGTCCTCAGGGGAAAAAAAAGAAAAATTGCTCCCCCCCCTAAAGTTTGCCATTTTTTCCCAAAGCCTTTGCATCTCTAGCTATATCAGTGCAGTGAGTTATAGGATACATCACCAAAGTTATGATCTTAGAAATCACAGTATTGTTTACACTGACTACAGTTGTGAATTGTCACTGTGCTTATATTCTGTATTTCTGAGTCGTACATACAAATGTCACAACTTACACCTCTTTCATTTTGTGGCCTTGTATGGTTTGCAGAAAGTCTGCATGGTGTAGTGGTTAAGGTGTGGGACTAGGACCTGGAAAACCCAGGTTCAAATGCCCATGGAAGCTTGCTGGGTGACCTTGGGCCAGTCACTTACTCTCAGCCCTGACCCTGGTTAGTATTTGTAATGGAAACCTCCAAGGAATACCAAGGTGATGTGGAGGCAGACAAAGGCAAACCCTCTCCAAACATCTCTTGCCTTGGAAACCCTACAGGCTCGCCATAAGTCAGCTGTGACTTGATAGCAAAAATAAAAATAAAATAATAATTTATAGGCCCTGACCAGGATGGCCCAGGCTAGCCTGATCTCGTCAGATCTCAGAAGCAGGATTGGCTCTGGTTAGTATTTGAATGGGAGACCACTGAGGAATACCAGGGTAGCTATGCAGAGGAAGGCAATGGCATACCACCTGTTAATCTCTTGCCTTGAAAACCCTACAGAGTCATCATAGGTTGGCTGTGACTTGATGGCACTTTACCCACACACACACGGTTTACAGTCAGAAATGTATGAATAGGTATAAGTCTGATTTTACTTCATGCATCTGTTGAAGTAGGTTCTAGCTCTCAATGGTCTGTCGCTTTGGCATTAGAATTGTAGAGTTGGAAGGAGCCATATAGGCCATCTTGTCCAACCCCTTGCTTAATGCAGGATCAGCCTAGAGCATCCCTGACAAGTGCTTGTCTAGCCTCTGTTTAAAGACTACTGGTGAGGAGGATCTTACCACCTCCCTAGGTAGCTGATTCCACTGTCGAACAACTCTTACTGTAAACACTTTTTTCCTAATATCCAGCTGGTACTGTTCTGCCCACAATTTAAACCCATTATTGTGAGTCCTATCCTCTGCTGCCAACAGGAACAGCTCCCTCTAAGTGACATCTTTTCAAATACTTAAAGAGAGCAATCATGTCCCCCTCATCTTCCTCTTCTCCAGACTAAACATTCTCAACTCCCTCAGCCTTTCCTCATAGGGCTTGGTCTCCAGGCCCCTAATCATCCTAATCCCTCATCTCTGCACCTGCTCCATTCTGTCCACATCCTTTTTGAAGTGAGGCCTCCAGAACTGCATACAATACTCCGGGAGTGGCCTGACCAATGTGTACAGTGGAACTATGATATCTTGCAATTTGGCTGTTATGCCTCTGTTAATGCACCCCAAGATCACATTAGCTTTTTTGTCACTGCATCACACTGGCAGCTCATATTTAACTTATGCTCCACCCCCCAAGATCTTGTTCACACTCACTATTACCCAGAAGTGTATCCCCCATCCAGTATGCTTTTCCTTAATTTCTGTTACTCAGATGTAAGACTCTTATCCTTGTTGAAGGACTTATCCTTGTTGAATTGCATCCTGTTCACATCCACCCACTTTTCCAGTGTGTTCAGATCTCATTGAATTCTATCTCTATCTTCTGGTGCATTCACTTCTCCTCCCAGTTTGGTGTCATCTGCAAATTTAATGAGTAATCCCTCCACACCCTCACCCAGATCATTTTTAAATATTAAATATTTAAAAGTACCTGGCCCGGAACCAAACCCTGTGGCACCCCACTGGGCACCTCTCTCTATTCAGATGAAATGCCATTGACAACGACTCTTTGAGTGCAGTTCTCCAACCAGTTCTCTATCCACTTAACTATCCTAGGGTACAGTCCACAGTCCTCTAGTTTGTCCATCAGAACATCATGGGGGACCCCGTCAAAAGCCTTACTGAAATCCAGGTAAACAACATCAACCACATTCCCTCGATCCAGTAAGCTCGTCACTCGATCAAAGAAGAAAACAAGGTTGGTCTGGCAGGACAAATCTATGCTGACTTCCCCGGATCACCAAGTTGTCCTTCAGATGCTCACAGATTGATCTTTTTAATATCTGCTCCAGTATCTTCCCTGGGATAGAGGTCAAACTGACTGGCCTGTATTTTCCTGGGTCATCCTTCCTTCCTTTTTAAAAAAAAATTGGGATAATGTTCGCCCTCCTCCAATCTTGTGGCACATCTCCCATCCTGCAAGAGGTCTATAATATTATGGATCAAGGCTCTGCAAGCATTCTAGAAAGTTCTTTGAGCACTCTCAGGTGCATAATGTCTGGCCCAGAAGATCTGTACTCATCTAATGCAGCCAGGTGCTTCTCAACTACCTCTCTGTACAGATCACTGGATCCAGCCCAATGTCAAATACAAATTGTTTGCCATGGGATGGAGTAGTAAATCAATAACTCCTTGTAAAATAGAACAGATACACAGTGCAATCCTAAAGCCAATCAATGGGCTTAGCAGGGTGTTAACCTGTTTAAAATTGTACTGTAAATGACCGAAACTGTCTTGGTTCAATAGAAACCGACAATAAAATAATAAAACCAATGTATTTTGGGGTGATGTTTCCGCTTTACTGGAAGAATATAAATTTCTTGCAAACCTACCCCTTTATTGAGGAAATCAAGTACAAATAACAAAAATGACCTTGCAATGAGGAACGATGTGGAAAACATTGGTTCTTGTAGGTTATCCGGGCTGTGTAACCGTGGTCTTGGAATTTTCTTTCCTGACGTTTCGCCAGCAACTGTGGCAGGCATCTTCAGAGTAGTAACACTGAAGGACAGTGTCTCTCAGTGTCAAGGGTGTAGAAAGAGTATTATATAGTCAGAAATGGGTTGGGTTTGAGCTGAGTATTGTCCTGCAAAAGTATTGTCCTGTAAGTATCAAGATAATGTGCTAATGAGGGTATGGTATGTTAATATGGAACCATTGTATCCTGAAGTGATCTGTTAATGTGTGTAATCCAAACCTAATCTGTATGGCTATTGTTGAATGTTGTCTTTGTCTGGAGGTTTTTCAGGGCAGGAAGCCAAGCCTTATTCATTCTTAAACTCTCCTCTTTTCTGTTAAAGTTGTGCTGATGTTTGTGAATTTCAATGGCTTCTCTGTGCAATCTGACAAAATAGTTGGTAGAATTGTCCAGTCTTTCAGTGTCTTGGAATAAGACCCTGTGTCCTGTTTGTGTCAGTCCATGTTCAGCCACTGCTGATTTCTCAGGTTGGCCAAGTCTGCAGTATCTTTCATGTTCTTTTATCCTTGTTTGTATGCTGCGTTTTGTGGTCCCGATGTAAACTTCTCCACAGCTGCAAGGTATACGATATACTCCTGCAGAGGTGAGGGGGTCTCTTTTGTCTTTTGCTGATCGTAGCATTTGTTGTATTTTCTTGGTGGGTTTAAACACTGTTTGTAGGTTATGTTTTTTCAAAAGTTTCTCCATCCTATCAGTGACTCCTTTAATAAATGGCAAGAATACCTTTCCTATGGGAGACTGTTTTTCTTGAGTTTTCTGATTTTTGTTTGGTTCAATGGCCCTTCTGATTTCATTCTTGGAGTAGCCGTTTGCTAGCAGTGCGTGATTTAGATGGTTAGTTTCTTCCTTGAGAAACTGTGGTTCACAGATCCGTCTTGCACGGTCCATTAATGTTTTGATTATTCCTCTTTTCTGTCGGGGGTGGTGGTTGGAGTTTTTGTGTAAGTAGCGATCTGTGTGAGTTGGTTTCCGGTAGACCTTGTGACCTAACTGAAGGTTTGATTTACGGATGACAAGAGTATCAAGAAATGGGAGTTTACCCTCAATTTCCTTTTCCATGGTAAACTGAATGTTTGGATGGATATTATTAAGATGGTTTAGAAAGTCCATTAATTTTTCTTCACCATGGCTCCAAATGGTAAATGTATCATCTACGAACCTGAACCAGACTGTAGGTTTGTAAGGTGCTGATTCTAATGCTGTCTTTTCAAAATATTCCATGTAAAAGTTTGCTATTACTGGACTGAGTGGACTTCCCATAGCTACTCCATCAATCTGTTCATAAAATTCTTGATCCCATAGGAAATAACTTGTTGTCAAACAATGGTGAAATAAGGCTGTTATATCTTCTGGAAAAATCTGGTTAATCTTAATAATATCTTAATAATATCCATCCAAACATTCAGTTTACCATGGAAAAGGAAATTGAGGGTAAACTCCCATTTCTTGATACTCTTGTCATCCGTAAATCAAACCTTCAGTTAGGTCACAAGGTCTACCGGAAACCAACTCACACAGATCGCTACTTACACAAAAACTCCAACCACCACCCCCGACAGAAAAGAGGAATAATCAAAACATTAATGGACCGTGCAAGACGGATCTGTGAACCACAGTTTCTCAAGGAAGAAACTAACCATCTAAATCACGCACTGCTAGCAAACGGCTACTCCAAGAATGAAATCAGAAGGGCCATTGAACCAAACAAAAATCAGAAAACTCAAGAAAAACAGTCTCCCATAGGAAAGGTATTCTTGCCATTTATTAAAGGAGTCACTGATAGGATGGAGAAACTTTTGAAAAAACATAACCTACAAACAGTGTTTAAACCCACCAAGAAAATACAACAAATGCTACGATCAGCAAAAGACAAAAGAGACCCCCTCACCTCTGCAGGAGTATATCGTATACCTTGCAGCTGTGGAGAAGTTTACATCGGGACCACAAAACGCAGCATACAAACAAGGATAAAAGAACATGAAAGATACTGCAGACTTGGCCAACCTGAGAAATCAGCAGTGGCTGAACATGGACTGACACAAACAGGACACAGGGTCTTATTCCAAGACACTGAAAGACTGGACAATTCTACCAACTATTTTGTCAGATTGCACAGAGAAGCCATTGAAATTCACAAACATCAGCACAACTTTAACAGAAAAGAGGAGAGTTTAAGAATGAATAAGGCTTGGCTTCCTGCCCTGAAAAACCTCCAGACAAAGACAACATTCAACAATAGCCATACAGATTAGGTTTGGATTACACACATTAACAGATCACTTCAGGATACAATGGTTCCATATTAACATACCATACCCTCATTAGCACATTATCTTGATACTTACAGGACAATACTTTTGCAGGACAATACTCAGCTCAAACCCAACCCCTTTCTGACTATATAATACTCTTTCTACACCCTTGACACTGAGAGACACTGTCCTTCAGTGTTACTACTCTGAAGATGCCTGCCACAGTTGCTGGCGAAACGTCAGGAAAGAAAATTCCAAGACCACGGTTACACAGCCCGGATAACCTACAAGAACCAATGAACTCTGACCGTGAAAGCCTTCGACGATGTGGAAAACAACTTGAGGAAAGCAAGCACTGTTACGGAAAGAGATTACACAAGAAAGATTACCCAAGACAGAGTAGAATTTCCAGCAGTCTTGGTGCCAATTTGCAACGGACTCTATGTAGATGCAAATAACCAGTCCCATGACTGGTGGCCCAGCCTTCTGGAAGCTGCAGAATGCTGAAGGAAAATCTCTTTCAGTTACAGAAAATCTTTTTCCATATGTCTACATTTTACTTGCTGCTTCTGTTTCTCAAGGTGAAAGCCAGTGTGGTGTCATGGTTAAGAGTGTTGGACTAGTGTCTGGGTCCTGGGGGACCCAGGTTCGAATCCCTACTAGTGCCATGGAAGCTCACTGAGTGACCTTGGGCCAGTCATACTTTCTCAGCCTAACCTACCTCAAAGGGTAGTTGTGAGGATAAAGTGGCGATGAGGAGGAGGATGTAAGCTGCTTTTGGCCCCCACTGGGCAAAAAGGCAGAGTGCAAATAAATAAATGAACAAATATTTTTAAACTGGTGAAACATCTGCCTCTAACTCAAAACTTAATATCATCTTGTGGACAATAAAGTAGTGCCAGGGAGAAGGGATTTCTTAGGCACTGATGGACTCTTTTTCAACAAGCTGCACCTGTACAAGAGGTTCACTTGAACCAAAGGGAACCGTGCTGCTAGTGCTTAATATCAAAAAGGTGGAAGAACAGCTTTTATACTAATCCCGGGGTAAAGTCAATAGGATCTGGGGAACCTCTGGTTCAGGACCACTCAGTCCAAAGGGACAATAGGGCAAATGCTCAGAGTAATATTGGTAAGAGTACAATAGAACTTAGTGAGAAAGTAGGGTGAAACAGGAGATAAAAGGGCCAACCAAGGTGAGGGTTGTTGGAGAGGGAAATGTGTTCTAGGTTGTCTCAGGGCGAAAACATATGGTCGCTTTAGCCTCCTTTATTCCCTGTTTCAGCCAGGATTCAGCCAGGATCGAACGCACATTCGGCGAAACGCATGCGTTCGATCCTGGCTGAATCCTAGCTGAAACAGGGAATAAAGGAGGCTAAAGCGACCATGCGTTTTCACCCTCAGAAACATGTTGGGATGGGGAAATCAATGGGATACAGTCATCCCTGGGTATTTCTATAGGGAGGACAGGAAGAGATATGTTGGGGGAGGTGTTGCATTGTATAACAAAGCAGGTGTAAAGTCAGTAAGAAAACATTATGAGAATGAATTCCCTGACAGACGCAATATGGGTGGAGACACTAGGCCCAAAGATTTCCTTAAAAGTGGGGGTATACTATCTTCCACCTGACTAAAACCCTTAAGGCTGATCTTGAGATGGAGAAGGACTTAAGTGAGGTGACCAAAGCAGACAATATCGTGAAACTGGGAGACTTCAACTACCCTCATATCAACTGGGTAAACATGTGCTCAAGTCGTGTTGTAGAAATGAGATTCCTACACATCATAACTGACTATGCACTGGAACAACTGGTTACTGAGCCAGACAGGGGTAGTAATCTTGGACTTGGTTCTGAACAGGGCTCAAGACCGGGCACAAAATGTAGATGTTGTTGCACCAACTGGGAGCAGAGACCACAATGCTATTAAGTTCAGCATTCATGTCAATGGAAAGTTACCCCTAAAGTCCAAAACATTTGATGGGGTGACATCACATCCCAACATTTACTAGGCAGACTATGTTTATGGGGTGGTTTGCCATTGCCTTCCCTGGTCATCTACACTTTACCCCCCGCAAAGTGGCTTACAATATAAATAAAACAATTTTAACAAAACAGAAACACTTATTTTAAAAAACCCACAAAAGCAACAATTGTCATTGCCTGCTGGTCTTGGGCTGGTGGGCCCTGGAACGGTACTGGCCTTCTGTTCTTATCTTGGCTATCCTCCTTGGTAAGGCATGGGACCATCATGGAAGTCATTGTTGAGTTGAGTTGGCTGCCATCTGTATTGTGGGTTAAAGCTTTAAATTTTCTATTCTGTTCAATGTTTTAATGCTGATGTATTTTATGAATTATTGTGTCTGTTATGTTGGAAGCCTCCCTGAGCCTGGCAGTACCGGAGAGGGTGGGGTATACATTTAATAACTAATTATTATAATCATAAAACCCATAAAAGTCACTATTTAAAGTCCCTATCGCCTCTTTTCCTTCCCTGAAAGCCCCCATATTCTATCCCCCTTTCTTTTTTCTGTCTTTACTTCACTCCCCCAGGCAGCCTCTCCCGAGGAAAACTCTGGATGGAAGAAGCCTGGAAACACTACATGAACACATGAAGCTGCCTTATACCGAATCAGACCCTTGGTCCATCAAGGTCAGTATTGTATACTCAGACCGGCAGTGGCTCTCCAGGGTCTCAGGCAGAGGTCTTTCACGTCACCTACCTGCCTAGTCCCTTTAACTGGAGATGCCGGGGGTTGAACGTGGGACTTTTTGTAGGCCAAGCAGATGCTCTACCACTGAGCCACAGCCCCTCCATTGTGGTTTCCAAGCAAACACCACACTGGCTACTGAAAATGCATGCATTTCTTAAAACTACAAGCACTGCTTCTATTTGGGGTGGGGTTATCCCCCCAACGCTTTTTTTTTTAATATTTCAGATTTTCCTGCAAACCTGGGGCCTTTCTCAGTTTTGTGGAAAGATCAATCCAGTCTGTTCACGGCACCAACATCCAAATTTAAGTATCAACCGATGGGGCTATGTTGAGAACCAGGTCTATTGATTATTTTTATTCTATTTATAGTCCACATTCTTGCTGAAACTCAAGGCAAATTGCAGGAGAGATGGATAAATAGTGGCAAAATGGATGAAGGAATGCTTAGCCATCTGATGTCCACTACAGGCAGCTGTCTTTATAGTCATCTCAACCGAACTGGCCTTCGCTGCCATCATTGTGCCTTATTTCAATAAAGGTGTGTTTCGAAAACAAGATCAAGCAAACCAAAAGCTTGATTCCTTTCCCCATCAGAATCTTAACCTGAAACCTCTCTTGTCCCAAGCTTTCCTGGCATTATCTTTCTAATCTTTCTATAACCAG
This sequence comes from Euleptes europaea, assembly GCF_029931775.1. Lineage (NCBI taxonomy): Eukaryota > Metazoa > Chordata > Lepidosauria > Squamata > Sphaerodactylidae > Euleptes > Euleptes europaea. Next base: position 27,908,420 of record NC_079320.1, on the reverse strand, counting down.
GAAGTGTTCAGAGAAACAAACAATGATAATGAATACTGACAAATGTCAACAGGTGAAAGAAAGGGGAAGGGAAGTGTCTGGCTCAGGTACATTTAGTAAATGGGAAACATGTTTTAGCAACAAACGACTGCGGCCAAATCTAGGTTTGGGTTATTTTTTCCTACCCAAATATGGGCTCCTGAACTGCGCTCCCAAGACTCTGTCCATTTATGCATGGGAGTTTTTGCCTTGGATTTGCCACTCTTTAGATGCACATTTTCTCCATCTCATAACTCAACAATAAGCCTCCAGGCAGAGTTTTGAGAATTCGGATGGGGAAAACGTGCATCTACAGAGCAGCAAATCCAAGGCAAAACCTCCCAGGCATCAATGGTATCTGTTTATAAAATCGGCTCCAGTGCCACTCACTCCGCCACCCTTCCTTTTCTCAAGGAAAACAGAAGTGTATGGCCCAGGCGCGGCACAAAGGCGAAAGTGCAAGGGGTTTCTTTCCTACACCTCCCCTCTCCGCCTCCTTTCGGGGGCGGGAAGATCAGAAGGAAGGGGCCCCTCTCGAGCGCTTCACTGCGGCGCATCGGCGATCACACTCAAAGGCGTAGCAGCCGACTGAATAACACCAAGGACTGAAGCACGTCTACACGTTAGCGGGGCCTTTCCTCCAAGTTCCTGCCGGGATCTCTTTGGGCGCCTTCGGAGGCCAGTTTGCAAAGGTAAGGCGCAGCTGAAAGCGGGGCGCTTTGAAGAACCGACCTCCTTCTCCCCTGCAGACAGATTTATGCCTGGGAGGTTTTGCCTTGGATTCGCCGCTCTCTAGACGCTCATTTCCCCCATCCGAATCCTCAAAACTCTGCACGGGGGCTTATTTTTTCCTTAAAACTCAAAAAGTAAGCTACTACGTAGTTTTTAGAATTTGGATGTGGGGAGTGCGTCTATAGAGCGGCAAATCCAAGGCTAAACCTCCCTGGCATAAATGGTATTTTGCCATTTATGCATGGGAGGTTTTGCCTTGGATTTGCCACTCTTTAGATGCGCTTTCTCCCTATCCATATTCTCCAAGCAAGATGCCATTTATGCATGGGAGGTTTTGCCTTGGATTTGCCACTCTTTAGATGCGCTTTCTCCCTATCCATATTCTCAAAACTCAACAATAAGCCCCCATGCAGAGTTTTGAGAACTCGGATGGGGGAAATGGGCATCTATAGAGTGGCCAACCCAATGCAAAACCTTCCATGAATAAATGGCCTTAAGGCCTGTGGCCATTTATTCATGGAAGGTTTTGCATTGGGTTGGCCACTCTATAGATGCCCATTTCCCCCATCCGAGTTCTCAAAACTCTTGAGTTCTGAGATTTTGGATGGGGGAAAGGGGCCTCTAGAGAGCGGCGAATGCAAGGCCCAACCTCCCGTGCCTAAAGGCATAAATTCCCCGTCCGAATGCGGGGAAAGCGGGCGGGTCTCGTTTTCCCACCCGTGCGCCGCGGCCGGGCCAGGGCAGGATCCAGCTGCACATACCCCAAAGCCGCGCTCCCCTCGCTCTGTCGCCACCGCTGTTCGGCGCGCGTCTTCGGCAGGAGAGGTGGGCTCTGGAAGGCGCGGGGCGTGGGGAGAGGGCGCTGGCCCGCTGAGCCGTGGGAAAGGCCGCTGCGCCAGTCGGCCCGCCGGGACACGCCAGAAGTGAAAACGAAAGTCTTCCGCCCCGGGCTTTGTGCGGGGTTGCGCATGTGGGAATGGCCGCGGTTGCGCAAGGGTGAGTCAGCTGGCGAGCCTGTTTCCATCTGTTTAGATCAGTGGTTCCCAACCTTTTTTTGACCAGGGACCACTAGGACTTTTTTGTTCAGTGCAGGGACCCCAAGGTTCAAAATAAAAATTCTGAGAATTTGAAAATAAACTTTAATCATAACTGTTAGTTAAACATTAAGCTTAGAATAATATTTGAATATATATTTTATAATAGAGAACTTTTAATTGAAAATATTAATTTATTATGGGTTTATAACTTTGTTTCGCTGACTTTAACTTAGTTCTCGTGGACCCCTGGGGGTCCATGGACCCCTGGTTGGGAACCAGTGGTTTAGATCTAACACTGTACTTATTGCAACATCGTTGTTAAAACCAAACAGGGAAGGAGTGCAATCCTAAACTGGCCTACTCAGAAGTAAGTCCCGTTTTATACAGCGGGGCTCACTTTCCAGAAAGTGTTCTGAGGGCTGTAGCTAACGCAAAGGGGTGGTTCATACTGATGATGAAACGTTTTGCAGTCTATAATTCTTCATAATGCGTGCTCATTGCTCAATGCTCGAATAGGAGTTTGTCAATGAATCGCTGGTTTGGTACTGCATTGGCAGACACTTCCCTTTCAAGCAAAGTCAACAGCTCATCAGTTGCCGCCTCTGAATTCCAAAACAGGAAACTGACAATGTAAGAACTGGAAGGAAAACTATTGCAGGCAATTCAGACATTCATGGTGCAATCCTAAACAGAGCTGTAGCCATCTGAGCGCACTGACTTCAATAGGTGCAACTTTGCTTAGGGTTGCACTGAAAGACTGCTGTCTCTATCTTATAGACTATATGTGATCTTGCAAAGATTGGTAAATGTGTCCAGTGAGGTTTTTTTAAGCATATAATCCGTGCTTGTCTTGCAGAATTCCAGAGGATTCGTTCTGCCATGGCATTGGAAACTGCAGAAACGGAAGAAACTCTCTCTTGTCTCCTCATGACCTTTTATCATCCGAATCAGGAAACAAATAAAGTATTTTGTGACTTGAGCTTTGGCCAGCACCAGCGAGTGAGAGCACACGACGTGGTAAAGTTTGGTAGAGACAGTAGTGTCTGCCATTTTAACTTGAGAGATGGACGCGTGTCCCGCTTGCAGTTTTCTGTACAGTTCTTCAGACAGTTGAACAGCACAGAGATTGGTTTTGAGGTAAAGAATTTGAGCAAAAAGGTGAATCTAATTGTGAACGACGTTGAACTGTCCTACCTGAACAAGGTTGACCTGCCAGAAAAATGCATCCTCCGCTTCGGAGAGTATGAGATCCTAATGGAAAAACAAGGAGGACAATCAGAGGATTACTTTGAAATGCGCTTTAAATTGGCTGATGCTTCATTGTTGCTGGACGAAAACTTATCTTTGCCTGTACCTGAAGGGGGAATTTCATATACTGAATCTCCAACAGAGATAGATGAGAATGAATGGGAAAAATCTCACAAAGGCCAGGCAGGCTAGCTTAAGTACTATAATAATCAGCACCTTCTTCTTTTTTTGGCCTGTGTTCTATAGGAATTGTCATAATCCATATTTATAGAAAAGTTGATTCATTTGAAATGTGGTGTTGGAAGAGACTTATGGATACCATGAACCACCAAAAAGACAAATAAGTGTGTTCCAGATCAAATCAGCCCTGGCCTAGATAGTCCAGGCTAGGCTGATCTCACCAGAACTTGGAAGCTAAGCATGGTTGAGCCTGATCGGTATTTGGATGGGAGACCATCAAGGATACCTACGCAGAGGCAGGCAATGGAAAACCACCTTGGAGCATCTCTTGCCTTGAAAACCCTATGGGGTCACCATAAGTTGGCTGCGATTTGACAGCAAAAACCCCCCACACAAGTCGTTTTATTTCAGTTCAAGAGCTCCTCTTTATCCCTCATCCCTATCAAGCTCACTAAGATTAGCCCGACCAATAAAAGGAACTTAACAAACAAGAGGAAGAAAGTTCACATTCTACACAGCTGTTTTCTTAAATTTCCTAAAATACTTCGGCTTTGCAATATAAGCAGTAATAAGATTAGTTGTGAAGTGTGTATAAAATTTATTAACAGCTTGAGAAATTTAAATTTTAAGGACTGATAACATGAAAAAGTTGATACACAGTAGCTTATGTCAAACCAAAAATATACATTTTAAGTGTACAAATCTCTTATAAAGCATGTTACAGGCATTGCAAGTGAAGATCTTCACATGTAAATATTTTTAGCAATAAAGTTTCAGTTTAAGAAAGGTTATGCTGTTTAAGGTGTCATATACATACATGGTGAAGAGCCGTCTTTTTTAAAACATAAAAGGCACCGGGGGAAATCAGTGTACTATGATCTGGTATATTACATGGGTTAAGACAGATAAACAGTTCATAATTCTTTAATGTCACTGACCACTTTACATCCCCATAATATATTATTGGGGCAGTGACTAAATTGTATAAAAGTAAACATGAAACTGGAATGAACTTATATAAATTAATCCAGTTTGTAAATTATGAAAGCAAGAAAATTAAATTAAAATTATGAGACAGACAAGAAAACAGTTTCTGTCACTGTACAACTTGTTAATGATGGGTGGAGTTGAGTCTGAGAGACAAGTTAAAAAACCATAACAAAATCTCTATGCAGATGACCTATCTGTGTGTTCAGTCACAGCATGGGGAGGTACAATGGGTACAATCATGCTGGCTCCAACCCGTATCTGCACATGATCACCAAGTGGTCTGCATGGGGAAAATACATGGAGAAGTGCCTGCGCATATGCCCCCTCCCTGTGACCAGCAGTGCTGGGGAAAGGATATGAATGCAGGTACTTCCTCTACATGTTTGCCTTGTGCAGACCACTCAGTGACTGCATGAGGCCAAAGTAAAGTCACACTTGCCCACTCTATCTCCCTGTGCATTGAATGAACACATAGGCGGGTCATGTGCAAAGGGCTAAAGAATACTAGCAGATAGACAAGCTTAGGCAGAAGACACACAGCTGCTTCTAAACCTCTCTATGCCACCCCTCTCCATCACTAACAGCAGTACCCTGGAAGAAACTTCTCCTTTCTGATACTCCAAAAAGGGAACACAGAACTGTACAACGGGCAGAGAAGGACAGCATGCAGCCCAGCAGTTCAAACAGTGAGTAATTACAATAAGTACTCTCCTGGCCACTGATCTACCGCCCTCTAACATTCAGGTTTAGTATATATAAAAAGCCTTAAGTGGCAGACACAACCCCAGATAAAGCAATATTACTGAAAAGCAAGCACCATTCCAAAGCAGCTTGCTTACCAGGGAAAAAACAAAAGGCAATTTCACAGGAGGATACTAACACTTTGCAACAGCCTCAAATATGCTAGAAATAAGGTGATATCGAGGAGCTTCTCATGAGAATTAAAAAATTTAAGACTGACAGAGAAAGAAGACATGGGCAACCATCCTTTCCCCCCAAAATAGCACTAATTATACCTGATTAAATTGCACTTTTATAGCAAATCCTAAATTAGTTATAGGACACATGAACAGATCCTTTCACACATCCAGAAAACAAACCTTTGGACTGGAATATCACTTTGAATTATAAGCCTTCCACGTAAAAAAAATCACTAGATGATCTGCGTTTTAGCAATTAATATCAGCTCAATAAAACTAGTGTGGAACAAAATTAACTTTGTTATCTTTTAAACACATATGCAACTAAAATCTTTGTACTAGCAGCATTTGGCATTTCATAGTTGGGGGAAATGGAACCTTTGGTTCGCTAATGTTTTATCTTCAAAAACTTATACTGTCGTTTCCAGTTATTTAAATAAGCGTTCAAAACGTTTTAACAGTTTGTACAAGTTAAAATCTGGCCTTTTATTATGCTTTTAATACCCTTAAATGTGAGATGCATTGTGCTGGAGATCTGACTTTATGTTGAAGAAATAAACAGAGAGGGTACATCAGTTTTACATGTATAGTTTCAATACTGATTTTCACAACAGAAGAAAATGAAGTTATAAAGTTGCTCCCTAGTTTCAACGTTCAAGTATTATTAAAATGAAGTTATTACTCCAATGTTAATAGTGAAACAAATCAGAAATGCAGCCCTAAAAAGTATCCAGCTGTGATGCTCCAATTAGTGCAGAGAGTTGTATACTAAAATCCAAGGACAGACACAACAGAATCACGGCAGACTTTTCGTGTAAGTTTCAAAGGTCGACGATAAAATTGCACTTAAAATTCTGAATTCAGATGGCAAATCATACTCCTATTTTGTAACTGACGGACATTGTCACATGGTTTCCTTCACTTTCTAAAGAAATCTGGGTTTTAATTCAAGTACTGTCAATGTGGAATCTCCTTATTTTAAAGGAGGTTGTGCAGCAGCAATGACTTGCACACAATACAGAATTGGAAATTTTTGTCCGACTTCAACCAGGTGATTTCATTATCTGTCTTGCTGATCAGCATCAGATGTCTTTTTGTCAGATGCAGACAGTTCTAAGACAGGGTTTACAAATCCAGCATACTCAGAGTTGCCATTATCATCCATTTCAGCACTAACAAAGTCATTCTCCCATTCCAAACCATTAGAGTCATCAGAGGCAGAAGTTGGGTTACTTCCAGTTTTCTTGCCACTAAATTTTAGTGCTGCCCGGAGTATATCCTCTTCTGTTTTTGAACGCTCCCGCAATGGAATCATTCTGTTGATACCTGTAATGGAACACACTGGATCTGAACACACAGGAAAAGTGGGTGGATGTGAACAAGATGTAATTCAACAAAGGTAAGTGCAAAGTTCTACATCTGGCTAACAAAAATGAAAAACACACATACTGAATGGGGGATTCACTTCTGGGTAGCATGCTTGTGAACAAGATCTTGTGGTACAGGTGGACTGTAAGTTAAACGTGGGCAGCCAAGTGTGATGCAGCGACAAAAAACGCTAATGCAATCTTGGGTTGTAGCAACAGAGGCATAACATCCAAATCACAAGATGTCATAGTCCCGCTGTACACTGCATTGGTCAGGCCGCACCTAGAGTATTGTGTGCAGTTCTAGAGGCCTCACTTAAAAAGGATGTGGACAGAATGGAGCAGGTGCAGAGGAAAGGGATGAGGATGATCAGGGGCTTGGAGACCAAGCCCTATGAGGAAAGGCTGAGGGAGTTGGGAATGTTTAGTCTGGAGAAAAGGAGGTTAAGGGGGGACATGACTGCTCTCCTTAAGTATTTGAAGGGCAGGGAGCTGTTCCTGTTGGCAGCATAGGACCTGCAATAATGGGTTGAAATTACAGGTTGAAAGGTACCGGCTGGATATTAGGAAAACAAATTTTCAGTAAGAGTTGTTCCAACAGTGGAATCGTCTACCTAAGGAGGTGGTGAGCTCCCCCTCACTATCAGTCTTTAAGCAGTGGCTGTACAAACACTAGTCAGGGATGGTCTAGGCTGATCCTGCATTGAGCAGGGGGTTGGACTTGATGGCCTGTATGGACCCTTCCAACTTCATTATTCTATGATTCTACATAATGGTACCATTTGATTTGTTTTGAAGTGTGGGAATCACATTAAGTGAAATGTCATATATCATAATTCCACTAACAGTACTTGGGGTTCTGAAAGCCTTATAAATACATTTAGACAAGAGGAGGGATTATTGTGAACCTTCATTCCATGTTTTCATTCGACCTTTGTTTTTTGCATACACTGCTGCAAAGAAACTCAGAACACATACCTTCTTCATCTTCCCACTCCAAATCTAAAGAGTTACTGTCATCATTTCCACTGGTTGATTTGGTTTTGGTCATTAAGTCACAACTGCTCTCTGTATTTGGTGTCAGAACAGTAGCATCAGATGAGAGCCCTGTGACGAAAAGACATTTTTCTCCTTCAGCTATTCCATCCCTATTAAACACCAGCCCAATAACACCTTTCCATTTATGCTTTAGTCACACCAACAAACCCATTTACGCCTATTGTCTATTTTACTTTTTTGAATACAGGTTGAGTATCCCTTATCCAGACATCTGATATCCAGACTGACCTGAAAACCAGACTTTTTGAGCTGGTATTCAGGAATTACTCTCAGGCTCTCAGCTGCACGCCAATTTTCTTTCTGATGGTTCAATGTACTCAAAATGAATGTTGTGTTTAGGCTTGGGTCCCATCCCCAAGGTATCTCTTTATATATATATGCAAATATTCCAAAATACGGAAAGATCCGAAATACAGACCACTTCTGGTCCCAAGCAGTCCATATAAGGAATACTGAACCTGTACATAACCACTTTTATTCATGGCAAAAGTGTCAAGATGCACCAACACAGCAAATAACTTTGGCACTGATGCACAAGGACCTGTGTAGGTAGAACAGAAACACATATATCCCAATCATGGGATATTGCTAAAATTAGCATTTCTGATTAGGCTGTGATTTTTTAAAAAATTGAGGAATAGGAGTTCTTAGCTACAATCTAATACAGATATAGGTACACCTGAACCCACTGAAGGCAGCAGGCTTAAAGGCGCCAGATGCTATGCTGCATTGTAGCCATTCTGTTTTTGTTTGTTTTGTTTCCACAAAATAATACTGCTAATCTTTCAAACATGTCTTTATTCCACAGTTTGCCTGGTAGGTAAATAAAAAATGCAGAAGTCGCTGTTTAAGGGAGGGACATTTCATAAAATACTTACTGGTACTCCGAAAAGCTTCGTATTGTAGTTTGACGTTTCTCAGGTAAGCATCAAAGTCCTCTTCTGTCATGGAGCTGTAAGAGAAAAATTACACCAAGGAGTATTAAATTCGGAAGAGTTGCCTGAGATCAATCTAAGTTAAGTTTAGTCAGGCAGAGAAAAATTACACCAAGGAGTATTAAATTCGGAAGAGTTGCCTGAGATCAATCTAAGTTAAGTTTAGTCAGGCAGTTACAGCATTTTCTGTAATTTCTTTTAGGTTTTTTTTAGAACTATTCAACAGGACTACAAGAAATTCACTACTAGATACGTAAAACTGGGGACAAATATTTTCATAATACGAAAATTTAATGTGAATTTTATAAGCCTGGTGCTCTTAGCTCAATGTAGCTAATACTGCTTGGCTCCCATTTTCTTTAGACCATGCACTGTTATCATTGAACAAATGTGGATGAGAATGGGTATGACGGCACATTCTTTAGCTCTTTAAAGTTATTGCAAATTCAAGGCACTTCAGCATTAAAGGAAATACAGGTATTTTGAGTTCTTTGCAAAACTAAAAGTTTTGGCTGTACATCTTACCTTTGATGGTCTCCACTGTTTGCCAATTGTGCTCTCTGTGTTATCCTCTGCCTTTGTTGCTAACAAAGAACAAGCGTTTAAAGAAATATCTGAACAAGTATCAGTTTAGCATCCATGCCACAAGTTCACAGGAATAGTAGCAACACATCAGTTTCTATAGCAAGTGATCACGAAGGTAATGCTCTACTCAGTATCATGTATTTGAGGAGCTGAAGGGTGTCAAGACTGAAGCCCACAATCTTTATGTGCAGTTAAAGATCATAGGCCCCTAACCTGACTTTTCTTCCCAGTTTCAAGTTCCCAGTTTCAAATACAGAAACAAATTCTATCCTACTTTGTGGTCTGCTTCTGCTCTTAGTGATATCTGATTTTTTTTACAGCAGTTCTTACATGTTCAGAAAGCTTAAGAGCAAAGAGCAGGTGAAGAACTTGCTTACTGCAGAACATTTCTCCTCATCCCAGAAGGACAACTATATCATTGTAAGGAATGTTAAAAAAAAATACCACTAGAATAAAAATGGGCAAGAAAAAGAGAGAGCTTTTTTGCTAATGTAAAAATGGCATCATATATTCATATATTCTTTTCTGTTTTCTCTTGGGCAATGCTTAGTAGCAGTTTACTAAGCTGGAATCTTTGGTTTTTACATATGTAATATGTCATGTACCCTGCCCTGGGTATCCCCAGGCTATCCTGATCTCACCAGATCTCAGACACTAAGCATGGTCAGCCCCGGTTAGTATTTGTATGGACAACCTCCAAGGAACACCAGGACCATGATGCAGAGGGAGGGGATGGCAAACCACCTCCTAATGTCTCTTGCCTTGAAAACCCTACAGGGTCACCATAAGTCAGCTGTGACTTGATGGCACAGGCTCTTAAAGTCTTCTCTTCTTTTGATAAAGTTGTCCCAGATCTCAATACTGTAAGTTCTCGACGAGGTCTAGAATACACTTGGCATCCAATGATCTCGCATGTGGCAATGAGCCATTTTCAGAAAGAATATTCTTAACAACTGTGTCACAGGGCTGACTTGTTAAGGCTGATCTTAGAATGTTCTATTGTCCTTTATGAAATTACATCACTGTTACTTTTATGCAGTAAGTCCTCTTCAATTTCATAGGCCTTTTATGCATGGCTCTTTCCCTCATGGTCACTCCCCCCCCCCACAACTGTTTCAGGGCTTGGTTTTGATTATACATGCATTTTCTGACCATCAGAGGTCACCTCGTTCTCCCCGCGCACTTCCATGCGTTTTCTGAATGCTGGCTAAACAGATCCAGAAAATGTGGGCAAAATGCGCTGGGAGAGCGAGGTGACCTCTGATGGTTGGAAAATGCATGCATAATCAAAACAAAGCGCCGAAGCAGTCTTCGGTGGGTGGGTGGCGGGGGTCACTGAGGGAAACAGCTCTGCATTAAAGGCCTCAGTCCATAAAGTTGGGGGAGAAGAAATCTAATGCGATGTATTGGGAAGACTCCTTTCATAGTAGTTCCAGATACTTCATATGTATTTGAAAATCTATTCACTTTGAATTTATAGCTCCTGTTCCAAAATAAGTGAAATCTGGGGCCAAAATGTCCAGTGTTGAATTTCATAATAGTCTTCATGTGCTACCTGGAATCACTGAAACACTTCCTTCCACAAATCAAGCGATGAAAGGAAGAACTACACTTATTATTACATTTAACATAAATTTATTGGTTTCTGACACACGCAGGAGAGCAAACTTCAACTGTCTCTGAAATTCTGACGTTTGAGGCATGCTTTCTTATGAAGAGAGAAGGCTGCAGGGGCGAGTGACAAGTCAAAATTAAAGGCAGACAGAAAATTTGTCTGGCTAAAAATAAGCACAAGGCAGATAAGGAAGAAGTCTATTTTAAAAGACACAGGAAGTAATTAAAATGATCACCAGGAATAATCACTAAAAGACCTACCCCTGTTTCATCCCATGGAGGCTGTTTTGTCGCCTCCTCTCAGCATGTTCCGCTGCATGCTTACTATTTCAGGACAAGCTCTACATCCTAGATTTTAGAATGTTCTTTCCTATACTTTCCAGCATACTCAGACAAAGTACTCTCCTTGCACTGACAGTTTTGTCCCAGAATGTAGTGGCTGTAGGGTGGTCACAGGAAAGTTCAAACTCTATTTTTGGTCCATCCTGAAATGGATTAGATCCAATAAAGACTTTTCAAAGACAGAAGGAATTCTCTTCACAGAGACTTTCTTGCCTCCGCCTTCTACCGTGGCCAAAAATGCTACTGCAGGGGTGGTGGTGGCCAGAAAGTAACTCTGCAGATGGAAACGCTCCATTGGATCCAAGCCTGTGTCAGCATAACTGATACTCCCTGTAGTCATCTGCAAGAGAAACTATTGTATGGCTAATGCCTCATTAATGTTTTTAGATAGCTGGAGACCCTATGAATCAATGTCCTCCAAAATGACCTATCTTTGACAGCCTTGCTCAGGTCTTGCAAATTGAGGGCAGTGGCTTCCTTTATTGAGTCAATCCATCTCTTGTTGGGTCTTCCTCTTTTCCTGCTGCCTTCAACTTTTCCTAGCATGACTGTCTTTTTCAGTGACTCTTGTCTTCTCATAATGTGACCAAACTACAATAGCCTCAGTTTAGTCATTTTAGCTTCTAGGGTCAGTTCAGGCTTGATTTGATCTATAATAACAACAGTTCTAAATACGTATATAGATGCCCTGCATATGCTATCCTGCCACTCAGAGGTTACAAGGCAACAAACTACTACAAACCAAGTTTTGCCTTAGAGGTCCTGTTTTAGTTTGACTTGTTTGGGTTTTTTTTTAAACAAAGAGCGAGATACATAACAGGCGCTCTGATATACAGATACTGATATACAGACGGGGTAATTTCCCCTCACCTCCAAGAGCTTTTTCTGCTTTGCTGCCCTGGCTGCTTCACGCTGCGCAGCATATAAAGCCTCTTCTTCTATTCTTAACTTCTCCTCTTGTATGGCTAACTGTATATGAACAAAATAATAAGGGTTAACGAAAGAGAACCTAGCTATCTTTCCTATGAAAAGAAGGGCACTAAATTTAAAGCAAAAGTTATCAATTAAACAAAATGAAAACAAAAGTTACCAATTAGTTTTAAAAAAAGAAAAGAAAATACTTTCATGCTATCTTCCAATACCAATTTCATTTGAATTACACATACTACCGAAAAAATAACTAAGAACAATTCTACTTCTAGGTTATTTTACATTTACTTTACAGGTCACCGAATGGTTTCTAACACATACTTTTATTTGAGATGCAATCCCTGCTTGTTCAACCATTTCTAGGAAAAGGATTAATATACATAAGGCTAGAGAGAAAACTGACAATGAATTTTCATGATACGCTCCCTTACTATCAACACAGCACTTTTTGACCCATTACACGCTTCCTGAATGTATTTGTGTCACTCAGAGTTCACTGCACTACATTATTTGAAGCAAAAGACTCTAAGAGTTGTTTGAAAAGTTTCCCCCCCCCAAATGGCAAATCCTCTCATAGCAGAATTAACATTAACAGAATTGGCACTTCGTGTGGTAACTGCCAACAGGTAGATTTGATAGTTCTGCATTCAAAAGGAAATGACAGAGGCTAAATGGCCATCTTGTCAGCAATGCTGATTCTATAACCTTAGGTAGATCATGAGAGGGAGGGGATCTTGGCCATCTTCTGGGCATGGAGTAGGGGTCACTGGGGGTGTGGGGGGGAAGGTAGTTGTAAATTTCTTGCATTGTACAGGGGGTTGGACTAGATGACCCTGGCGATCCCTTCCAACTCTGTGATTCTATGACAGCCAGTGTTGTGCAATGGCTAATGCCAGACTAGGATGTGGAAGATCCAAATTCGAATCTTCACTCTGCCATGGAAGCCTGCTTGGGCCAGTTTCGTACTCTCAGTCTATCCTATCTCACAGTGTTGTGAGTGGAGAGGAGAATAATGTAAGCTGCTTTAGGTCCCCATTGGGCAGAAAAGTGGGGTATATAGGAAATAAAGAATAAATAAAAAGACTGGTTCTTGTAGGTTATCCGGGCTGTGTAACCGTGGTCTTGGAATTTTCTTTCCTGACGTTTCGCCAGCAACTGTGGCAGGCATCTTCACAGGATTAACACTGAAGGACAGTGTCTTTGACAAATAAAAAGACTGCTTCACAGATATATGCATGCCAGTAACATATGAAGTGGCTCTTAACCATTCAAAACCAAACTTCTCACTTTTCTTCCCTGTCCCTGTCATAAAAATAGGATTACAGACGTTTCATTAAAAAACAAACAAAGGAATCACTTTTACATACAAAGGGGATTTGGATATTAGAAAAAAAAAACCACATGACTTGCACATCCTTTATTTATGCTTCCGTTTTAATGTCAGAATCAGCATTTATGCACCTCCTTCAAAAAGAGAAACATGAGCTGTAGAAACATGATTCTGATTCACACCTCTTTCCACAGAGGAAATGTAACCTTCACCACTTCAGATATTATAGCGGAAGTATCGCAGCAGGATGCACAGGTCACCTACTCGTTCTGTTGGCACTTTTTACAACATCCAAAAACTGTCAAATTGTTGCTCTCTTTTTTCTCTCCACCGGATTTCTCTGTTTGTATGGAAAAAGCTCTATGGAAAGAGCTCCAAGTTACAGTTCTCATTGCCTCAATTTATCACAACTTTCTTTCCCCCCCCTTCCATCATACCTTCTACCTGCAACTTTAATAGGGTTATCTACATTCCTGTTTCACCCACCAGACCAAGTTCTCAGCTTTTTTAGCTTATTATTAACCCTATAATTCGTATTACAATACCACATGTGCAAACTGTTACTACTCTTACCTCTGACTGAAGCTTATGATCCACTGTTCTTTGTTTTTCAGCAATGGAATTGTAATGCCTTGCTCTTAGATCAGCAATTTCTTCTTCTGTTAAAGGTCTAAAGAAAAAGAGAGAGAAAGAATTGGCTTGTTATCCTGATCCAGCTCAGGGTAGTGTATGTTGGTACTTCTTGCAACATCCAAAACACTGCCAACGAACTGTTGCCAGTTTCCATGTATTATCCCCAAACAGGTCTTGCACAGTGATCCAATATCAGGGAAGTTAATGTGGAGCTCTTTCAGAAAGGTTATCTTTCAGAAACTTATCCATCCAATAAGTTATTTTGGAGGGTAGAAAGGCAGGGAGAAGAAACTGAATCAAGCCTTTCTTCCCTAACAGCTCCATGTAAGCTGCTTTCAAGTGGGATGTCTACGTTTTGCCTAAAATGGAAGAAATAAGTTTATTAACTGGAATTTTTCGGTACAGAAAAGGAAGCTTAATAGTTTGTGGTAAGTGGGTCACCCAGTCATAGGCCACAACCCAAAGAGTTACTTACACAAGGCAGTGCACTGACCGGGTGGAATTGTTGATTTGAACAGTGGATACCCCATAACAAAATGCATTTGAAATCTTTGACAATTTCAAAACACTGCTCAAATAACTACTTTCACAATTCTTCAGATTCCACCTTTATACTCATTTTGAATAGTTCCATGATTAATGTGGAATAGAATGTGTCCATTATTTCAAGAAACACGCTTGACATAAGTTCTTCTCTTCTTGCTGCCCTCCCCGGATGTAGATGTATATGGGTAGGGATATTTTTTAAAAATCTACTACAAAGCTTAGTATATTTTAAGTACCTTTGTAAGAAATAGCAAGCAGGTACCTGCAAGAAACTCACAGGGAAATAACCCCTGCTGCTGCCAGGAGAGGAGGACAGTCATAGGAAGATGGTTGCTGGCTCCCTCCCATCCCAAATATCATTAGCACTAAGCACCCCCACTTCCCTCCTGGCAACAAGGAGAAGGAGGAGTGGAAGAAGACAGCAATGATTGCAGGGCACACACTGCCAGTGCTCAGCACCCACCTTTCCTTGCCACCTTACTCTCCCTACCAGCAATCCCCCCAATGCATTGTGGGGCTTGCTTGGCTGGTAGTCTTGAATTAACATACAAACATATTTTGTTTTCACCTGTCTCTAAAAGGAAAGAACATTGTGATTGGACTAATGTTACTATGACTGACATCATTTTAAAGAAGAATAACTTGTTCAGCAGAGCAAAATAACCAAATAGTTTATTTGATCCAAATAGTTTATTTGCTCCAAAAGTCTAAATGGATTTAGCGACAAAAACAAAACCCACATTTTTTAAAAAAACTGTCCCGAGCTCTGGTCTCCCGGGACCATCTCGGGACTCTCCAAGCCCACGGGGGGCGAGGGGGAACAACGCCGGCAGGAGGAAGGTCCACCCCACCCGTCCTCCTCCCCGCTCGCCATGACAACCCCACCGCCGAGCGCCGGGTCGGGGGGACGGAGCGCCACAGATGCCGCGCCCAGGAACAGCCTGGAGCTGCCCCCAACCCCTACCTTTTCCCCACAGGGTCCCCCCAGACTGAGGGGGCTGTCGCCCCAAAGACGACGCACCGGGCAGCTGGCAGGGTGGGAGCAAACCGCGGATCAGGAAGAGGCCGGTTGACCAGTGATGACCTCCCGCGGCTCCCTCAAAGGCCCGACAGCCAGCTGAGAGTCGGGCGAGCACGCTCAGGGTGGGGGCGGGGAAGGCGGAACCTACGCGACTGGGAGGAGGGAGGGGGGCTGACGCAAGCCTCTCTCACCCTTATATGGGCTCGGGGGCGGGACCACGGGGAGGAAGTAAGGGTGGAGCTGGGCAGGAAGGGTATAAAGGAGGCTGTGCGGCTGAGGCCAGGGAGGAGAGAGAGAGGCCAGTGTTGACCATATTGAGTTCCGATTCCCCCTCGGAATGGTCTGAGGCTGAGGAAGCCCCACTGCCACCCCCTCCTCCAGCTACTGCAACTACTGGGGCAGCACCTCTCCAGGCGGGACATCTTACAAAAACAAACCAAATTGACAAGGTGAATGAGGTGTGACAAAGCAGATGATATAGGAGAAAAAGAGAACAAGGCAAGAGAGGGAAATGAATTATAAGCACCACCTCTTACCTTTGGCTGCTTCCTGGACTTTCACCCTGTTTAATTATAAAGAAAAGTAAAAGCTTTATCCAGGTAAGAACATCAACTCTGTTACCAAATTATCTTCAAAATCACAAAGCTAACTGATGTGAATTAAGAACAAAAATAAATAAATAAAACACTACCAGTCAGAGCCATCAGAGGATTAAGTGTGGTTGCACCACCTGTAACCCAATAAATTCATGAGGGAGGGAAGATCCGCCTCTGTTACTGATCTACAACGAGTGCAGATAGCAAAGGTTGAGAAGGCAGACTAAGAAGGCACCCTCTTTGGGCAGGTAGCCCATATCCTATGCAGAGGCAGCCAGAAGTAGCTGATAAAACTCTGTGGCACAACTCAAAGCTTGCAAAATGTGGCTCTTTTAGAGAACCTTCTGTTGATGATTGAGTGGATGTTGTTGGATGTGTTTGTTCTTTTCAACTTTTATTGCTATGATTGCAGGGGATTATCTCAACATACCTTAAGAACCACCTACTCCCATATGAAATACCCGTACACTGTGGTCATCTTCTGGGGCCCTTCTTGCTGTCTTGAGGCTAGATGGCTGGTAAGAAAGGGCCTTCTTGGTCGTGGCACAAAAATTACACATTTCTCTTCCCAGGGAGATCTACCTGTCCCCCTCTATCATTGTTGTCTGCCAGCAGGTGAAGACTTATCTATCTTAGAAGCAATAGAGACCGAAGAAATTCACCAGAAGCTTAAATATGCTAAACAAAGATTATTTGAAAAGGCCAATAAACCCAGACGCTTTTTAGCTAATCAACTTCGGCAACAAGAAATGAAGAGGAAGATTTTAGGAGCAAAACACAATGGAAAAATTTACAATAAACAACAAGAAATAGAAAAAAATCTTCGCTGACTACTATAAACAACTTTATGCAAAAGACGATTTACAAGTTCTGGGACTACAAACATATTTATCACAAGCTAAACTTTCTATATTGACGGAAGACGAACAAGAAAGCCTCAATCAAAAGATAACCACCCAGGAAATTGTAGACGTCATACGCAGTTTGAAATCTGATAAAACGCCGGGCCCAGATGGAATAATTCCGAAATTCTATAAGTTATATGAACAGCAACTTACACCTGTTTTGTTATCTTTGTTCAATGATGTAATGGAAAATGGACAGATTCCAGATTCCTGGAAAGAGGCTCATATTTCTTTGCTCCCAAAGGAAGGTACTGATCCTCATCTCCCTCAGGCATATAGACCAATTTCTTTGTTGAACGTGGACTTTAAACTATTTGTTTCTATATTAACTAAGAGACTTCAAAGATGTATTACCAAATTAGTACATCCTGACCAAATAGGAGTTATTCCCAAGAGATTAATGAAGGACAACGTGAGACTGGTTCTTAGCGCAATCAAGTATATTAAATCAAAATCCCTCAAAACAGCTTTGATCTTTCTTGATGCAGAAAAAGCGTTCGACAATGTTTCTTGGCATTTCATATCAAAGACGTTAGAGCAAATGGGCTGCGGAGATACGTTTCTTAAAATATTTAATACAATATACACGGCCCAAAAAGCAAGACTTTTAATTAACGGTTCTCTAACGCCAGACTTCAATATTACAAAGGGTACCAGACAAGGTTGCCCATTGTCACCTCTTCTATTTGACTTATCCATGGAAGTCTTAGCGAACTATATTAGGAACGATTTCAAAATCAAGGGACTTAAAATTAAAAATAAAGAACACAAAATCAGAAGCTATGCAGACAATGTCGTTTTATTCTGTCAAAACCCAATGGACAATCTTTCTTATACACAACATCACATCTCAGAATTTGCTAAATATTCTGGTTATAAATTAAACAAAACAAAGACAAAAATAATGCCATTCAACACCACCAAAATTGAAGATGTGCATATTAAAGAATTCACAGGATGTCAAATAACAGATTCTGTCAAATACTTGGGCATTAACATATCATCAAAAAATAAGACTCTTTAAAACTAATTATCTTAAAATTTGGAGAGCAATAGAAAAAGACTTGAGTCGATGGACAAAGATGAACATTTCCTGGCTAGGAAGAACATCGACTGTAAAAATGAACGTTCTCCCAAGACTAAACTTTCTATTTCAATTTTTACCAATTAATATTTCTGACAAGATATTAGATAATTCGCAGAAGCAAATTAACCGTTTTGTATGGAATGGCAAAAAACCAAGAATTAGATTTAAAGTGTTACAGGATGAGAAGAAGAGAGGCGGGTTGGCACTACCAAATCTCAAACTATATTATCATGTGGCTTGTCTGACCTGGGTTGCAGAATGGATTAAACATCCCTTGAACAGAAATCTAAAATTAGAAAGAGCAGATCTCCAACAGGGTTTTCACAGAGTTTTATGGAATCCTCTGCACCCGAGTAAAACCTCTGAAGACTGTGATGTTAAGCCAGCAATTCTTCAAGTATGGAGAAAATACAAAAAAAGAATCAGCCCCTCTCCACCTTCAATAATGTCTCCGACTGAAGCTTATTTGGATGACATTAAACTGAAGAATGATTTGTTATTAGGATATGGTGATATGGTGGACTCAACAGGAGAGATTAAAAGTTTACCAACATTAGAAGACAAGTTAGAAAAACTCAGTTGGTTGACGTACCTTCAATTGCGTTCTCATCTAAGAACAGACTGTTTAAAATCTGGCTCATTTCGAGAATTGACAGAATTTGAATCATTAGTGACCAAAAAAGATGATCATTTATTAGGACAAATTTATAAACTACTTTTGAAAGACGATACAGAAGATGGGCAAGTTAAAATGAATATGATAAAATGGATGCAAAATTTCGGAGAAATGATACCAATGGACATTTGGGAAAAACTTTGCACTTCAGAACTAAAATACACCGTAAGTCAAGATGTTAAAGAGAATTAGTATAAGACTTTTTATCGATGGTACATGACGCCCAATATGATTTCCCAAATGGCTAACCCGAAAGAGAAAAAGGGGTCTTGTTGGAAATGTCGACAGATAGATGGTTTTTATTTTCATGTTTGGTGGACATGTCCAAAGGTGCAATCATACTGGAAGAATATCCTACATGAACTACAGAAGATAACAAAAACTAATTTAAAGCTGGATCCAAAATATTTTTTACTTAGTATGCTGCCATCCGATTTGCCCTTAAATTTTGGAGACATTTTTAAATACGCCACAACAGCAGCAAGAATTGTATTGGCAAGAACTTGGAAGCAAACGTTTCTACCAGATATAGGAGAATGGAAAGACAACAGTTGAGTTTGCTAATATGGCCAGAATGACTTTCACAATGAACTCTACCACCAATGAATCAATAGAACAATTTAATGAGAAATGGCAACCGTTTTATAGTTATATTGATACGAATTTATAGAGACAAAATTTTATTAAAGTTTTTATTATTGCTAAATTTATTTGAATATTAATATAAATGTTTAAGGTAAAAAACGGTAATTAGTAAATGTTTATTCAATTCACTAAGATTTTTCTAATCTCCTTGAAACTTAATAGAATGACAAGAATGTATTTTTTGTTAATGTTTATTGCGGACGGATTCCCCTTATCCTTTCTTTTTTCCCCTTTTTCCTTCTGTACCCTATATATATAAAAATAAAAGTTAAAAAAAAGGACTTATCTATCTTGTCTGGCATTCCCTCCATCCTGTGCATGTGTTTTGTTTAACCAGTGCTTTTAATTGTTTTTAAGATTAACATTTTGTTTTACTGTTTTGGATTATTTGCTGTTTTGGGACCCTAAACTGGGTGAAAAGGTGGCACAAAACTGTTTCATATAAGTAAATAAATCTTATAAATGGGTTGAAAATAATGTTTAATTTAACCTGAATGTTTAGTTATGAGGGTTACAAATATTTTAAATGAATAAATGAAATATAAAAATTGGAGTGCCTGCTACTTCATGTGACCCAGATTTAAACAAATGACTGTCAATATCACACATCTACAGTACTTGATCCTCAGACACAACAAAAACCTGCAGTGTTAGCCATTTACTAGGACATAAATGCAGCTCAGCAGTAGTGTAAAAAAACATGGTGCTAGGCTACATTGTACAATATTGTTTACTTTCAAGAAAAGTAACATTATGGTTCAACTCTCATATAAAATGGGATAAGAATTGAATTGCAAATAGCAATCACAACAAGTAGTAGACTCTCTTACATCTATCCTGCCTTATGGAAGTATTGTAAAAACACAGGCTGGCAATGTGAGAAAAAAGTACTGCTCCCTCCCATTATTAAAAAAGTTATAAAACACAGCTGCTTTTCACATTTTCCATTTCTTGCTATTTTGTTACATATATGCTGTAGTCAGTTCATGATCCTATCTGTGTACTTGTCTATTGACCTTTGGTCATTTGAAATCACTTACCTCGTCACTTTCCACTAGATTCTCAAACTGCAAAAAGATGCAATAAGATTTCAATTAAACAAAGAATTATGGCTGCCATCTAGCACATACGTACTAATTTAAAAGATAAAGATCCCCTGTGCAAGCACCGGGTCATTCCTGACTCATGGGGTGATATCACATCCCGACGTTTCCTAGGCAGACTTTGTTTACGGGGTAGTTTGCCAGTGCCTTCCCCAGTCATCTTCCCTTTACCCCCAGCAAGCTGGGTACTCACTTTACCGACCTCGGAAGGATGGAAGACTGAGTCAACCTTGATCCGGCTACCTGAAACCAACCTCCGTTGGGATCAAACTCAGGTCATGAGCAGAGCTTGGACTACAGTAATGCAGCTTACCACTCTGCGCCACGGGGCTCCAACATACTAATATATAATGTCTAATATTGTCTGTCCTGGATGGCCCAGGCTAGCCTGATCTCGTCAGATCTCAGAAGCTAAACAGGGTCAGCCCTGGTAAGTATATGGATGGGAGACCACCAAGGAATACCAGGGTTGCTGTGCAGAGGAAGGCACTGGCAAACCACCTCTGTTAGTCTCTTGCCATGAAAACCCCCCAAAAGGGGTCACCATAAGTCGGCTGCGACTTGACGGCACTTTACACTCACACAATATTGTCTGTTCTTCATTCACATTGCTCCACTTGCACATTATTTCATTAAAAATGCTGAAATTTTGTTTGTAGGACCTCTGTTTTTTCTCATGCTTTCACATCTATTTGAGCTAAGTCAAGAAAATATTAGACACGTAATGTCTAATATTTTCTTGGCTTTGCTCAAATAGATGTGAAAGCATGAGAAAAAACAGAGGTCCTACAAACAGAATTTCAGCATTTTTAATGAAATAATGTGCATGTGGAGCAATGTGAATGAAGAACAGATGAATCACATGATTTCATTTAATTTGGTTTTGAAAATGTAGCAGAAGGAATACCCTCTATGTCCTTGTGCACATGGAAAAGATAGTGGGGGTATAATTGTTTATCTTGGCTGGTTCAAGCACATTGGAAGAGATTGACTGT
This sequence comes from Euleptes europaea, assembly GCF_029931775.1. Taxonomy (NCBI): domain Eukaryota; kingdom Metazoa; phylum Chordata; class Lepidosauria; order Squamata; family Sphaerodactylidae; genus Euleptes; species Euleptes europaea. Next base: position 27,886,926 of record NC_079320.1, on the reverse strand, counting down.
GTGAATTCTTTATATAGAAATCATTTTATTGGAATAATACCTGTACAAGCATATACAGAAAATGTAGTTCTATTGAGTTCCTCTCCATTGCTGCAGTTCTTTCTGATCCCTGGAATGATTAGTACCAGGCTCACAGGACCCACATTAAGGAACACCCGGGGGGGGGGTGAAGTGGGGAAAGAAAAGGGGCTGAAGTTGTTCCTCCTTCCCCAAGCACAACTCTGTTGAGAGGAGGGAAGCAGTTTCATTCCCTGGTCCCTCCAGCCCACTTATCCTCACAGCTATCCCTCTGTACTGATCCTGCAAAGAGCTCAGCAATGCAAAGGAACATGAGAAACTCTTGTGCATCTTCCACACATGGATGGTAGGATACTGCCCACTTTAACAAGTACATGGGGTTCCATTGAGGAAAAAGGGAGGATGGGGTTGCTACTGACTATGCTGGGGACCATGGGTCTTGCATATACAAAAATCATGTGAACCAGGGGCTGTAATAAGGAAGGTAGAACAAAAATGCTGGCTAGATTTAACCCATTGTTTACATTTAGGCAAAAGACTGAAGGCAATGAAAACTATTGACATAATAATTTTAGCATTCCCAGAGTACACAATATGTTGTGACTGTTGTTCTCTGCTCATCTATTTCAACAGACCTTAGTCCATGGAGGTCACTTTGCACCTCAACACTTGCAGTACCAGTTATCATAATCACCAATCTGATATGGAAATCTCTATGCCACCATGTGAGAGGAGACATATAAATAAGAATTTAGCTTTGATTTTTATTTGACCTGCTCAGCCAATCAGGTTTTTCAAATCAATAAAAAATGCATATACTCTGTCACACAATTCCTAGCAATAATCATCTGAAGAAAAATACATATCTGAAACGGCCCCACTTGCCTAATATTGTATTGCCAATGGCATCAATTCATTGTTATTCATTTTATGAAACAATGCATCTTTAGAAATGGAAATAAAAAAACGTACTGGAAAATTTGGAAGCGATGGAAGCATTTAACAAACACACACAAATTGAGACAAAAGAATGCGTCCACATCATGGGAAGCATACAACTCAATGGACATTCAACTATCTTTAAAACTAATGGTCTGTTTTCAGCCTTAGTTTTGGGGATATTTATTTTGAACTTTTCCGAAGTATGACTTCTATATTCTGCGTAATACTAACTGCAACGAAAGAAAATTGCTGCTAAGTTCAGAATAAAATGTTTGTTTGCTTACTACACTAGTTTGTATTTTCAGCATTAACCCCTCCCCCATTTTTCCCAAGTTAAAACAACAAAAACATGCTTTGGTACTTTACAGTGAATGAGCTTGTGGATATATTTGTATACAGTGGATATATTTGTATACAGTGGATATAGTGGATATATTTGTATACAGCTCTTCTACTATGCAAACATACTTGAACATCAACTTCTAGGGCCCTGCTTGGCGAAGAGGTAGCACTGTATTTGTAGAAAGCTCATTTACCATACTTCCCTTGCTTCTGTATTATGCTTCACAAAGCAGAACAGAAGCTGCTGCTTCTTTTAAAAAAGCAGAGGTCGTAAATTTTGAAACAGAAAACTTGAACTCACCTCTATAGTGAAATGTTCTCCTGTAGAACATGTCCTGAAGTACTTTGATCTAGACAAAAGACAACACTGTTACCAATAGAGCTGTAAATCAAGAGTTCTTGGAATATTTTTCCCTCATCAGAACCTTTCAATACAAGTGCACTGTGCCTCTTCAACATCGGAAAAGAATTTGGGAAACTGTAGCTTTCAAATGTCTGTAGCACTCAGACAAGCTCTACTTCGTAAACAATTTTTTTCCATACAATCACTGAAAGTACAACCACTGAAAAGAAGGTTGGCCCTCCCTGTTTTATACAAACACAGAGTAACATGAAATCAGATCTTATGATTCTCAGATTGTATCAGGATTCATTAATGTAGAACTGTCTTGGCATTAGGGATAAGGTCAATGAGACCCATTACAAAGACCTACAACAACTTGCAGCTGGGCAAAGACGGTCTTGCAGCCTCTTGTCTATAGACAATTTTCTAGTATGGCAAATGAAGCACTTAGCTCTGCCTCCTGTTAACGTGCTCTGCAATTAACAGAAAGGCTAAGTTCAAGAGCACACCAATTTCCCTGACTCCACTGGAACCACAAGGCTACAAGACAATGGGCAACCTTGTCTCCTCTTTATTCCTAACAATATTGTATTGCCTTGCAAGAAGGAGCCAGATTTATTTAAGAATAGTGTATGTAACCTCAGCCCCAATCCTGAAACTGATACAATATTAAAATAAAAACAAGAGTGTATCTCAGCGCTTGAAATATGTTTTGATTGTAATATGGTTAAAAGGAACAGCTTTTGCACGCAGATCCTTAAGCAGCACATGTGACTAATAGTGGCTTGAATCTGGCCCAGTGATTCTTTTAAGCAAACAATATCACTCCGTAAAGAAAACCATAATACCTGATTTTCTTGTTCTACCTGTAAGCATTTTAGGTAGATCAATTAACTCACTTCCCAATTGCTACGTAATATTCAGCTGCACTCATCCATCCCTCTCCCCACCACACTCGTTCTTTCTTGAAAGTTCATTTTATATTGTTACAGTTTTCAGATTTATGATATTCTTAGATTTTGTTCCCCGATGTGTAAACAAAATGGGCCAGTTTGGAGATTATTTAATACCTATTTGTCTTTAAGCTTAATTGGTTTCCAGTTCCTTTTCAAGCCAAGTTCTAGATGTTGGTTGTGACCTAAAAATGGCTTGGGTCTGGGATGTTTTAGGCAATGTCTTCTCCCATACCACTCCACTCCCCTTGCCATTAAAATTAATTAAAAGGATGCGCTACAGGTGCCACTACATCCTGACACAGCCTATAAACTGAATAAAGTTGTTTTCAGTCTCAGCAATGCCAGGCTTCCACGTGTAGATCTCTTGTGAGATCCACACAGAAGACCTGAAGTCCCTGCTAGAGGACACTTGCCACTGATGCTGCCATTGAAGTAATCTAGACTTAATGGGATGAAAGGATGGCTACCTTTGGTCAGACCACAGACCTCAAGGAAAGGACACAGCAGGTACACCAACTGAAGTTCACTAAAAGCGTCATTCACCACAGACAGGGCCTCTAGGCACTGGTCTAACAGAACACCCGTGCTGCTGGCCTGTTTCTTCATTGCCAGCTCTGGGTTTTCAGGCAAGATGTCCTACAGTGGTCTCCCCATTAAGTGTACTGCCCCCCTTCCAAGCGCTGAATGTGCCTCAATACTCTCCCTCCCACCTGGAGGATACAGCATAATTCTTTTGCTCTCCTTTAAGCCTTGTTGGCGCTAGCAGAGCTAAAAAGAGCGTGAACGAGTTGTGCTTTGCTTCCTACAACATCCCCTTGCAAAGCTGTTCATCTCCTGCTCTAGAAAGCACCACCAAAGGTAAACACACTACAACTCTGTTTACCCTACCTTCTCCTTCTAGGTGGTGCATCTCATCCACTGCCACTTGCTCATTCAGAAGTGAATGAATAGTTGGCTAGCAATGAGGAACAGCCTAGCAATGTGGTAGCAGGAAGGGTCAATGCCCAGAAGGAACACTTCTACAAAGGAAAGAGAGCAGGCAGCAGCCACTCCTTGACTAGGCAGAGGTAGGGGGTTACCGCACTTTGTACTCCCAGTGATGTATTAAGAGTTTGAAAATGTTTTAAAAAACATCGCTTTAAAAGGTTTTTTGGATACCACGGCTTATAAATGGTTGGAAGATGTCTTCACAGCTAAAGGGGCCAAACAAAGTGTGAACAGTATTTTTTATAATGTTTTCAAACTCTTAATACATCGGTGGGAATACATAGAAAGTGCGAACAGTATTTTTTATAACATTTTCAAACTCTTAATACATCGCTGGGAATACAAGTGCGGTAACAGCCGTAGTTTGTTGGAGAGTGGCAAAGGGTCACTGGGCAGCTTGTGCAAGGATGAACGAGCTGTGTGTGTGCCACTCATGGGTGTTGCCACTGGCCCTTCACGTACATTGCCACAGCACGATACTGGCAGATCAAAATAAATGCTTGGACTTAAAGAGATGAAGTCACTCGCTTACTGTTTTAAGCTCATTATTAGATAATGCAGATGTTTTAAAATATTTATACGGAGAACTGCCAACTTAAAGAGACTGAATGCCACTTAAGCCAGTGAGACTCAATTGGTTTTCTGTCATTCATCTTATGGATAACTGATCTCATCAAGAATATACTGGGCACATGATTATTAGTACTCAACTGAAACTGTAAATAGCCTATCAAAGTTTGGAATATAATTGCTAAAATATTTTTACACTATGTATGAATTATTAAAAACTATTTGGGCATAATAAATGTATCGCTTTATGTGACACTAGGGACAGAAGTGTGCTGGCTTTAATTATTCTCCAGATACAACAACAGAATAAGCTCAGAGTCCTAATTATATTTATTCCTAGAGGCTTGTTAAGAATAATGTTGTGATCCCTCTAGGAATAAAGCAAAAGCTGACAATTGAGGTCATTGAAAGTAGACCTGACCCACTTTTTAAATATGACTGTGACACATAACCAACAGACCTTTACAACAAGCAACTTAAAACATCTTTCTAGAATGACGTTCAAACACTTGACAAAATTTTAATGTACTAGATCAACTTTAACAAGAAAAAATTAGCTTAAACCCAGGAACCATTCAGATATTTTATTAATTCACACTACAGTTCATAATAATTATATAAATATACAAAATACAAACTTTAAACAATTTTGGAGAATAATTTATGTTAGGGTTATGTAAGTTTGGAGATTCACAGAAGGAGCGACATATATTATATGTAGATTGTTCCAACTAACCCAAGCATATTCACAAATTATAGCAGTGCATTCCTCAGACAGGTTTGAATAAAATAAAGTTAGATAGGATATGTGGTATAATGTGCTGATAGAAACAAAGAAGTTACAGGTTCTAGGCATTAAAATTGAAAGGCAGCATGGTGCAGGCTCAAATCCCCACATTACCATGAAACACTCTGGGTGGCCTTGGGCCAGTCAGAGTCCTCCAGTCAAGCTAACTGCACAGGATTGTTGAAAGGATAAAAAGGGATTGAGAGAACCACATACGATACCCTCAGTTCCTTGGAAGAATGGCAGGATAAAAATGTACTAGGTAACAATGTGTAAAGTATGCTAAAGCAAATTAGCAGCTTCGCACTGGCCCATTATAAATTTCTATTGTGGCCTTTAACTGCTAACCACAAAGAGATTAAAACCATTTCAGAACTGTCTAACCTTTACTCTCATTAGAGACACTACTACTGAAATAATATGCTTCACACATCATACAACACATGTTCCTTTCCAGAGTGGGGAGAGGCAAGGCGGAAAAGGCATAGACATGTGGCAGCTAAAACATTTGCTACTGATGCAGCCCCATTCTTCTCAATGTCCAAACACAGTGCTACCTAGCTCTTTGCCCCAGTTGTTCTTCCTATTTTCAAAATGCTCCCCACAGCTGTAAAAGTTCAAGACACCTGGAAATGTTAAATGTAATCCAAACACTTGATAGTTAAAACCATAGCTGCTACAGCACAGAGCTGTCTGAAATATATATTATATTTCCTTAGCTGGCTGTTTCAATGCCAAGCAGTTTTCACACATTTATGATGTTTTTTGTTCAGATTACCGTACATTTATTCATTTTAAGAGAGGATTTCAACAGGGGCATTCTATGCTACATTTTAGTCCATAAACAGCTTGCTCTTCTTGACTGCATTATCTGGTTACCTGCTTTCTTGGTCTCCTAATAGGGTCAACGGAAGGCACTTGATGCTGCATCTAAAATTAGACACCCTAGCTTTTTTCCCTTGTTTACTTGCCAGTGCATAATACACATTTAGTGATATAAACAAAAAACATTTCCTTCAAGCAAAAGTTATGTTGGTCACACCTGAAGTGGAGAAAACCCACAAACTGGAGTGCCAACAAGAAAAGACGTTAGAACAGTCATGGACAACACACAGGTGGCAAATTCAGCCTGCTGATAGCTCATCAGTTCTGCAGATGCTCCTATTTTCTGTCAGACCCAGGACAATGAAGACTTTCTATTGTGGGGGGGGGGGAGAACCAAGGCAGACATATCTGCTGATCAGAACTCTGACAAATCGATTTAAACACTTTTCCCTTGAAGGTAACCATTTTCTTCAAAGACGTTAAACAGTCCTTTACCGCCAAGATGAAAAGTATTCCCTTTTCTGAATTATGAAGAAAGTGAATGCTTTGAATGTTATTAACTCCACTTTCAATTATGTATCTCTTCTCTGATTATTTTATTAGGCTGTGAATGTTTACCTAAACAAAAACACATTAACGAATTTAAGAATCTCTGATGAAGGGAGCAACTGCTACTCTGCCAGGGGATATACTCTCAGCACAGTCATAGACCCAGGAGTATTTCCCACTTGGGATATTCTGCTGCATCTTTGTAATTAACAAAGCTTTTTAGGGTTGAGAATAGCAAAAACTAGAAGGGCACAGGTAGAAGCAGCTGGCTGGAGCCAGCTTGAGTGTTGTAACAGTCAAGATCCGTATTATTCATGCTGTTTGCAGACGACACAAGTATTCTCTCTCATTTTAAGATCATATTAAATACTGCTACATATGCACATTTCCAAAAAGGTTATACTTTCCCTTGGTAATTAAAGCATATTTTCTTCTGCTTCATTTATTTATGTTGAAGTTTTAGTACCAAATTGGAAGAAATTTGCCTTCTAAAAGTTACTTTTAAAGATTAAAGCCCTCCTTCTGAGTAGAAGCCATTTTATGAAATTTTCTCTTTCAGTACAGCTGAGTTCACCTCAGAAAACATCAAACTAATCAAATTATTTGAGGTTTGTTTTGTAAACCTTTATTTGAGGTTTGTAAGATGGCTTACAATAATAGTTAAAACCAACATTTTCAGTTAAAACCAAAATAAAGTTGGTTTTAACTATTATCGTAAGCCACCTTGAACCACCGCCTTGAACCATAAGGAAAGGCAGGGTATAATTGTTTTAATAAATTAAAAGTTTCATGAGTTGTGGGTAGGAAAGAGACTGCTCAAGGGTAGGAAGTCAGCCACCACAGCACTACACTCATGTGTCTGCTCTTGTGGACTCCCCAACTCTTTCCTGTGTTGACAGCATAGAAGAAGTACGGATATGAAGCTATACTATGCCTCACTTCCATGTTTGCAATATAGCATTATGACAACTCTGCTTGGGTCTGGATCTCTCTGGTTCTGGATTTAAAACCAAAATTACAGAGACACCTGCAGCATGACAAAAGAGAGGGGCACCCAGTTGCACTTTACCGCTATCTTTCCCCACCAGCAAGTACATCTGCACACTGTTTCTTTATCGAGGGAGAGTAAGCACGAGTGGCTGTACATTCAGATGGCACAGGATGTTGCTTCATCACCCTGCCTTATAAATGCAGGGGATATTGTGGTTTCCACACCTGCATTTTCTATTCCAGCAGTAGGGCGCCAACAGGTTTGATATGCATGCATACTGTAGGCTTAAGGGGAGCAATGCCCATTTTGGAGTGGCACTTGAAAACAGGCTAACCCCTAACTAAAAGGCTAGACTGTCACCTCATTTGAAATCTGCATGTTTATGTGATCAGAGAGCTGAACCTGCTCATGTAGAGTTGAAATTATCATTTTTGAAAACTTAATATAACATCCCTTAGCCTTCAGAGTCACTAGCGGTGCACACATTATGCAGGTCACCAGACTGTAGTGGCAATACCAGCGAAAACAATTCCCACCGCTAGCGTTTCTTTTCAAGGTTGATTATATTACTCAGATTCTGTAAGTAATTTGTCTCTGTGCCCTTAGAAAAGTAACATGTAATTGCATTGCTGCTCCTTGTGTAAATGTCACAGTGATTGTAGTAGACCGTTAATGCAAGAATAAGGAATCGAGTTTCAAACCAGAAAGGCTACATCTTGCATGAAACAAACGTTTCTTTAGTTAATATTTACTCCCCTCAGTTATTGTTTTCATGGGCACAGATAAAACTCTGCTAAATCAGAAGACCAAATTATCCAAGTATTTCCGAATAACCCAGTTTAGCCCAGGCTCAGAGCTTGAGAAGGGTTGGCCACAGTCAGTATTTGGATGGGAGACCACCAAAGAAGAATGGGGTTGCTATGCTTTGGAAGGCAATGGCAAACCACCTCTGCTCATCTCTTGCCTGGAACACGTCATGGCTGGAGTTGCCATGAGTCAGTAGAGATTGGCCTCATCAGTTCCAGGCTAGCTTTTTCATCTTTGAACAATTTGAAACAGTTAAGGAGGTAACAGCGAAATGACACCTTCATTAGCTAAAAGGTTACAAAGAAATAAGAAAGCTTTCACATTCATTAAAACTCTTTATCAGGCAGGATGTTAAACAAAACAAAGCAAAATGTGTCAAGCGAAAAGGATGTTGCAGTGTAGGATGAAAGTCCCAGATTCCAACAGTCTTAAAGTGGAATGGAAGAGCTATTTCAGAAACTTCATTAGGCTAGTCTGTGTTTCACATGAATTTTTTAAAATATTTTTAGGTATACCCAAGGCAACAGGGAGAGAAGAGTATGGCTGTTGTCCTTTTGGAAACATAAATAAAAGCCAGAAATCATTTGGTTCTGCCCCTAACATTAGTTGGAACACATGGGTTACTGAAAAGCAGAATAAATGCATGGCTGCCTTAAGAAGAGAGGGGAGGCACTTCCTTAAGGCAATCTATCAAATTATAAACGAAGTCAGTATCTGTGTCAACAACTTTCAAGGAAGGAGGTATTCATAACTCTTTAACCAACTGTTATACTATCCTATTATCACTAGTTTCAAAACTTGCTTAACCTTAAGTTACTGTCCATGCCTCTTGCTGCAGGAACTCAGAACAATCCACTACAAAAATAAAAGCATCAACCCTCTGATTCAACAACCCTCTGCTTTCCCCCTCCTTATGCAAACAAAGATGCAAGACTTATTGGATTGAATCCAACCAGCAATATTCAATTGAAAAGACAGCTGAATCCAACCTAAAACAACTCAGGCTTTCATATGCTGTAATGGAAGATCACAATTCAGATCTGTAGGGTAGGCAAAATTCTTTGGATACCAGAAAAGCACTTGAGGACCATAGATTAACAGATCAATTTCTTGGTTCCTCCAGTCCTAGGACCATAGGAACAGTCCTCCTATCGGATCGGACCAAGGGCCCATCTACTGCATCCTGTTCCCAGCAGTGTGCTTTTGGGAAATCCCCTAAGCAGGGCTTTAAGACAACAGCCCCCCTCCCTGGTTATTAGGGCTCAGGGGCTTTAGCTATCAATGCTGATAGCTACTAAGAGGTCTATCTCTCCATGAATAATAACAAGCATTTCTATGGTGGTGGAAAGTGCTGTCAAACCACAGCTCACTTTATGGCAACCCCATAGGGTTTTCAAGGCAAGACATGTTCAGAGGTTTGCCACTGCCTGCCTCTGCATTGCAACCCTGGTGTTCTTTGTTGGTCTCCCATCCAAGTACTAAGCAGGGCTGACCCTGCTTAACTTCTGAGATCTGACTAACCTGGGCTATGCAGATCAGGGCAAGCATTTCTATAGCAGGTTTGTATCTACAAAGCATTTCACATATAATATACCTTGAAGCAACAACCACGTGAGGTAGGTCAGCATGATATATTTATATTTCATATTTTTACCCAGTTCTTCCTCCAAGGAGTTGGGAGGAATGTACACTGTTCTCCCCTTCTCCATCTTATTCTCACAACAGGCCTCTGAGGACAGGCTACCTAATGATCCCATAGCTCAGTGGTACAGCATCTGCTTGGCATGCAAAAGGTCCCAGGTTCAATCCCAGGCACCTCCAGTTAAAGGGACTAGGCAGGTGATGTGAAAGACCCCTGCCTGAGACCCTGGAGAACCGCTGCCAGGCTGAGTAGACAATACTGACTTTGATGGACCAAGGGTCTGATTCAGTAGGAGGCAGCTTCATGTGTTCAAAATCTGACCCCAGTACCTCACAGATCAAAGCCGTCAGTCACCACGTTACATCAAAGTCCCCTTTTAAAGCAGCAGCCACCAACATATCTCGGGGAGTCCCAGAAATAAATTATACACTATGTGCAGGAACACTCTTTCCTCCCTTTCTGAAAACGCTACCCACCAATGTAATTGGGTTATTTGACTTCCAAGACTCGAAGGCCGTCGGATAAAAGGAACTGTCCACCGCCCCTTTCATAAGAGCGAGAAGGGGGGAAACCCTCCCTCTCCCACCATGCTTTCACAGCTGTTTATTGCAGCGGCCGGTAGGCAGGGCCGTCGTAACAGCATTATAGGCCCCCGGGTAAAGAAGTGCACCGGGGCCCCTACCTACACAACCACTCATAGGAATAAAAATGGTCGATAAAATTAAAGATATATTTATTGGTGCTTCCATAATGAACAAGTCCTTTCTTACATTATGCTTCAGTATTTATTCTTAATCCAAACCCAAATTAACATTAACATTGTTCATTATGTCTAGTAAAACACTTGCTAAATGTGCATTTTGTCAATAACAAATATTTATAATTTAAAGGTAAAGGTCCCCTGTGCAAGCACCGGGTCATTCCTGACCCATGGGGTGACGTCACATCCCGACGTTTTCTAGGCAGACTTTGTTTACGGGGTGGTTTGCCAGTGCCTTCCCCAGTCATCTTCCCTTTACCCCCAGCAAGCTGGGTACTTATTTCACCGACCTCGGAAGGATGGAAGGCTGAGTCAACCTTGAGCCGGCTACCTGAAACCAACTTCCGTCGGGATCGAACTCAGGTCGTGAGCAGAGCTTGGACTGCAGCACTGCAAGCTTAACACTCTGCGCCACGGGGCTCCTATTTATAGTTTAATATAGTATTTATTTATTCATTGACAGCAAGTCCCGACATGCATTGATTAGCGTGGGGCCCCTATGCTCGTGGGGGCCCTGGGCAACTGCGCAGCGTGCGCATGCGTTAAGATGGCCCTGCCCGTAGGGCGATGACCTGCCGTCGAGGGCCGCTGAGTCTGCGGGGGGGGGGAGGGTCCGGGAGGCCGGCCTGACAGCCCATCCCAGCTTCCACTGGCTTCCGCAAGGCGGAGCCCCGGCAGGCCAGGGCCGCCGCCTTCCCCGCCCCCACCCCGCGCTTACCCTCCTCCTCGTTGGATCCGTCCCGCTTCCCGCCTGGGGAAGAGCCAGCAGCACCACTGCGCCGCCCAGCTGTTCCCCATGGCATGCTGGGCGCGCGCGGACGGGATGGCGCGCGGGACGCAGCAGCCGTTAGTCACCAACCGCCGCAGCGCCGGACCTCAGCGGCTGTCCCTCCGCGGCGCGAGCCGCCGCCGCCGCCCAACCGCAGCAGCAGCATCCACGGCCGCGAGCGAAGCGACACGGGGTAGGCGGGGCTGCGGCGGTCGCGATGGCAACCGCCCCGCAAAGTTACGGCCCGGCGAGGCGCCTCTCCGCCAGACTCGTGCCCCGGCCGCGTCCCCTTTCGCTCTGACCGCCCGCCTGACAGTCGCGTGCGAGTCCGAAGCCCCGCCCACTCACCCCGGTGACGCCACGCCCCTCTCCTCTCATTCACGGCTCCAGGCCCAGAGGAAGAAGAGCGGTGGGAGCATGCGCAGTTGGGAAAGTTCTGACCCCGCCCCCTACTCATTGCATCCGATTGACTGACGAGAGGGGAATGATACATATGGAGCGAGAATCTAGTGGGAGCATGCGCAGTTGGGAAAGTTCTGACCCCGCCCCCTACTCATTGCATCCGATTGACTGACGAGAGGGGAATGATACATATGGAGCGAGAATCTAGTGGGAGCATGCGCAGTTGGGAAAGTTCTGACTCCGCCCCCTACTCATTGCATCCGATTGACGGACAGGATGGGAGAGGGGAATGATACATATGGAGTGAGAATCTAGTTGCTGTTTAGAAGGGCAGGGGTGGCGATTGCGGGGAACGAATGAATGAGGGATGGTAGAAGTCGGGTACTCTCGGTCATATACGGATGGTGCCAGGATTCCCAGGGCTCGAGCCTCAGAGCCAAGAAATATTTCCAGCACCAACGCTCAACCCCATGTTTTTATCTAACAATTAGGGTTGCCAACCTCCAGGTACTAGCTGGAAATCTACCGCTATTGCAACTGATCTCCAGCCGATACGAGATCAGTTCACCTGGAGAAAATGGCTGCTGTGGCAATTGGACTCTATGGCATTGAGGTCCCTCCTCTCCCCAAACCCTGCCCTCCTCAGGCTCTGCCACCAAAACCTCCCACAGGTGGCAAAGAGGGACCTGGCAACGCTACTAACAATCCTAATCTGGATGCCTCGATTATGCAGCTGTTGGCTGGTCCAATATTGCATCATGTCGAAAAAGACGAATACTTGCAAAGTTTCTTGGTGCATTTTAAGATGCTTCAGTTGAATTGTAGGTGCCTTGTGACTCCCAGTTTCCCCTCTGGTTTGAGCTGTCAAGTTCAGAGTGCTTAATTGACGTTGTTATTTTGACCTTGGTGCTTGGTGTTTTTGTTATTGGTATTTTATTGCCTTCACTGCTAGCAACAGTAGAGTTAAGATCATGAAATGCTTAAAAACCAGTTACCTTCCTAAAATGTTGCAGTTGCTTAAATTCCATAACTGCCCTGGTTTAACCCTCTCCCTCCAGCTTGTAAAGTCTGTGCACAGACCATGGGTATTCAGTTATATACCAACCACGGGTATATCTGGTTTGATCTCATCCCAATTAAATTACAGCAGCTCAGTCTATGTGGGCGCCCTCCAAAGCCTATCTTGAAACAACAGTTGGTGAGAATGCACTTGAAAGATTGCTAGTTGGTAAAATTACACCAACATATGAGTCAGGGAAAGAATGAGAGGCTTGTGAAAGTTGAGATGAATTTCAGAGGGAATCACTGGAATTCTCCCCATGATACTATTTGCAAAGAAATGCACACTTTAGATAGATGAAAACATTTTCTACAAGGGGAAACTGTAACTGTCAGACATTATAAATTGCAAGCAGTCCCCAGAGAAAAATGTAACCATATATTATCTAGCAGGTGTCAAAACGGGCATTTTTCACAGTTTATGTTAATGCCTTATTTTGTAGAAGTTTGAAGAATTCAGTTAAGGACATGTTGGCTCCGAAAAATAAAAGTATATTTATATCAAGACATCCTGATATTAACTCCAAGAATGTATATGCTAAATCAAATTGCAAATGAGATGAAGAATTGCTTAGGTGGAAGGAAAATACTTTTTTAACATTTCAAAATGACAGATGAAAAATATTTTGAGATGGGCCTCCTTTTCTAACTGCAGCTCTGTTATAAATTTCAGAATCCTTCATATTCCTAAAGAAAGGAAATCATAGGAGTGAATACTGAATTATCCATTTCTGGGCAGGTAATTTCTCAAAGGCAGGCAATGGCAAACCACCTCTGAACATCTCTTGCCTTGAAAACCCTATGGGGTCACCGTAAGTCAGCTGCAACTTGACGGCACTTTCCACCACCAACAAATTCTCCTTGTGGCAAATTCCAGATGTGACGAAAATACTGTAAAACTTTGAAACTGCTTCATAGGGACTGCTTGGGGGAGTGTGTTACATTGGTGATATTAGATGAAGCATGTGGGTGGATAAACATCTGAGAGAGCAATCCTGTATCCAGTAGGGTTTACTCCTAGGAAAGTGTTCTTAGAATTACACTGTTAGAGCTACCAGTGGTGTGTGTGTGTGGGGGGGGGGATGATGGTGTTTGTAGACTGTTGCATGACAAAAGAACATCATCAGCAGCAGAAGGTAGTGGTTAGAGTGTTGGATTAGGATCTGGGAGACCCAGGTTTGAAACCCCACTCTGCCATGGATGCTTGCTGGATTATCTTGGTGATCACACACACTCAGCCAAACTTACCTCACAGTATTATTGTGAGGATAAAAATGAAAGAGTATGGAAGTTGCTTTGGGCCTCCACTGGGGAGAAAGGCATCATATAAATGAAGTAATAAGTTAAGGTATGTTCAAGGGATGAGTGCTAGCAAGAGCTTAGTGGTATGTTCCCTTTTAAAGCCATGCCAGCGTAGTCTCCTGTTTTCCATACCCCTCCAGTTCTTTGTCTCTGTTGTTCTTGCCATGCTCACATTTTTCTCTGGTTATTGCTTCTTCTGTGTGTGCCTTTCCCACATCTCTGAGTTAGAGCATTTCTTGATGTCAGCACCAGCAGTAATGATAGCAGAAAAGCAGATCCCCAAACAGAAGGTTCTCTTTAAAAAGTGATTTATGGTTTGAGGGGCAGGTGAGGGTTAGGCTGCTCTTTAGGTGCAACTTTCTGTGCTGGTCCTGTTTAACTGTTAGCAAATTCCACCTACATAAATACATACTTAGAATACTTGTTCCCTGCTTTTCTTCCTGAAGGAACCCAATGCAACTTACAATAAAAAAAATACAATTTAGATACAATAACCCTTAATTAAAGCAAACAGTAACCAACTATATCTTCGACTGGACCCAGTGGGCCAGCTCATTCAAGGGCACAAGCTAAGGGCTAAAAGCTGCACCCAAACTTTATACCTGGCGATGGGAAATGCAAGCAAAAGGACAATTTGGGTGTTATAGCTGGCAGTAATGTTCCTCCCAATCTGCTATCTCTGCTACATTCTTGGCCTATTTGAATGTTTGACTAGTTCCACCCACATTGATTCAGGCCTGATTTACCCATGGGACATTGCACTAGCACTTTTGTGTGTATTTTTAACTGAGCTGCTAACTCTGCAAAGATCCCACACATGTTTAGTTAGCATATTGAAGACTGGCAGGTGTTTCACTAGCGTGCTAACCACTTGCACAGGTACAGTGCTACCACAGGTACAGTGTTCCTGCCTCCAACCTCCATCTTAGAATGCCATTAAAAAGTCAGCTAAAGTGAGCTAAAGTTTAGAGTGGAGTGTGTGCTGTCAGTTTGTCTCTTTGTCTCAGGTAGGAAAAAGTCTAAGGCCTGGAGTGTAGGCAGGAGAGAAACCCAGGCTGCTCTGCTTGCCAGGTATATTATCAATATTAAGCTGTAATGATTTATTACTTTCATTATACAAATGTGTGCTTAATAACACTGATTGCTTTGCAACTCCACACAAGGACCAGATCATGAGTATTTGTAGAATTAGAAACTCCTTTATGGGGTCTTGTGTTTTGGCATTCTGTTTTCTTGCCAAAGTAAGATTCTGAGTCATTTGTTCTTCCAACATCTTAATGGATTTAGGAGAACAAATAATTTCTAGGACTTTCCACAGGCAATGACTACATAAGGCCTCCATTATTTACTGTAACCAATACACAATTCTAGTATATCCTTATGTTGTCATCTAGTCCTACTGGCTGCTTCCTGTCTTTTCACTGATTACCTTTTACCATATCTGGTACCATAGCACTTTGATAATTTTAGACTGACAATCGGGGAGGATCTCCCTTCTCCTGCATCCTCCTTCCCACACTATCTCCCCTTTACTTCTTTCTCTCATCCAGTTAGCCTCTACAGTGTCCTTTGTCTGCTTCCTTTGGAATAAAATTTAAATATCTTCTGAAAATAAGTGTATGTTCACTTAGTTCTTCACTTTGCCCATTACACCAATTACTCTAAAACGGATTGAATTTTAGTAGTTTAATTTATTGATTAAACCAACTAAATCAATTAAGGATTGAAACCCTGGTCATCCTTAATGTATACAGCAATATTAATATGTAAAATGCTTTATAATTCTTATTTGTGTTTCTAACAACTGCACAAGACAAAGAATTATAGTCTTGTGAGTTTACATTTTGGTATGTGGATGAGAGCCAGTGTGGTGTTGTGGCTAGAGTGTTGGGCTAGGATCTGGGAGACCCAGCCTGCTGGATGGTCTTGGGCCAGACACACACTCACAGGGTTGTTGTGAGGATAAAATGGAGAAGGGAATAATGTTGTAAGTTACTTTGGGTCCCCATTGGAGAAAAAAGGGGTGTGTAGTGGTTAAGAGTGGCGGACTCTAATCTAGAGAAACGGGTTCAATTCCCTACATGAAGCATGCTGGGTGACTTTGGGCCAGTCACAGTTCTCTCAGAACTCACTCAGCCCACACGGGGGCAGGCAATGGCAACCCACCTCCGACTGTCTCTTGCCTTGAAAACCCTATGGGGTAGCCATAAGTAGCTGTGACTTGACAGCACTTTCTGCCACCATAGATGGAGTAACAAACCCTTCCCACGGGTGTGTGGCTTAACATTTGCTTTTACAGATTGCTTCTGCATTGAAGAAGGGGAGCTGGGGCGTTTGCAATAAGAAGATACAAGGCCTGAATTGAAATCAAAGAAACATGGTCTACAAGTAAAGAAGCAGAAATCCAATTGGTGCATCCATGGGAGGAAATGCTTACAAAAAGAAAGAACAGACTTTATAAACTTGAAAAGAAAATAGTGTACAGACACAGCATGCAACTGTTATTCATAAGGGGGCACTGTTCAGCTTGTACAAAGCTCAACTCCTGCAGTGTAAAAATATCAAAATGAGTTTGCTTTGCAGTAGTAACAGAGATGTTATAAATCTATGATGTGCCATATAAGAATTGTTCAGCTAACCTCAGCTCATAATAAAGCCAATAATGCAGAACAGTACAGAGATAACGATCCTGATTGCAGGGCTTAGGTTACACTAGAAGCACCAGAAACCTTCGCTTTTCCATGGGGACGTGCTAATGCATTTTACAGTAAAGCGAATGCAAGGAATACTTGACCTCATAGCTTCACGGGGCTAAACACAAGCAACTATGTTTTTTTAAAAAAAACACCACCGGAGAAATATATTGAGCTCTGGGTCCAATTCTAGGGCTTAATGTGTACAGTACCAACAAGAGCTACTTCAAAGTTAGCTGCATGTAAAACTGTTATTTAGATTTCTTACTCTTCACCCTTGTCACCCTTGCACCTCACACAATAAACACCAGAAGTTGAAAAAGATAAATTTGCTCACATATCAGGGGGGAGGAGAGGAGCAGGGGTATGTGCTTACCACAGGACCACTTACATACTTGCATGGCAACTGTTCATGATGGATTTTGATAACCGCTGCAATTGCTACATACCTGCCAACTTCAGAAAATCCACTGGCACCCATTCAGATCACCTTCCCTAATGGATGCCAGGAACAAAAAACTTGAGTATGCCTTGTGCTGCCGCACGGCAAAGCTGAACAATTTTCAGCCTGTTTTCAGTGCCAAGGCTCAGTCCCTGCTTCAAATTATGAGGTAGAAGCCTCTGTGAAAATAACTGAGAGTGTAAATGACTAGGAATCGCCATTGCCCCCAAAATGGAATAGCATCATGGTATTACTGAGCTCTGGGGCTAGATGAGGAGCCAGGAGGTAGTTTACCTACACACCCATTTTCCTTTTTTGTCTCCTAATGCTTAACTACAGCATTTTGTGGATCCCTGAAAGCAGTGAGCATACTTAATACTCATTAGACCAGTAGAGTGGGACTTGTAATTTTTTTTACAAAACAATAGTTTTTTAAATACACAGGGAGTCTCCAAAATGTGCTGAACTGTCTACCATTTTTGAAGGAAGCTCTGTATTTGTTGCCTGTAATAGGTACTGAACAATCAAATGTGTTATTCGAAGGAACAGCTCGGGGCCTTTGAGGAATCATGGGAGGGAATTAATAATGTGGAGCCCCGTCTCTTGTATACCTTTCCTCTCTTGAGCAGATCACTTTCCAAATCTCTCTGTAGAAAAAAGCAAGAGTTCAGTAGCACCTAAAAGACTAACAAAATTTCTGGCAGGGTATGAGCTTTTGTGAGCCTCAGCTCACTTCTTCAGATACCTGAGGTGTGAGGTGCAAGGTACAAGGTATCTGAAGAAGTGAGCTGTGGCTCACGAAAGCTCATGCTCTACCAGAAATTTCGTTAGTCTTTAAGATGCTACTGGATTTTTGCTCTTTTCTACTGCTGTTGACAGGCTAACATGGCTACGCACTGTGACCAATCTCTCTGAGATTGTTTTTCCCTTTACATAAGAATATAAGAAAGGCCATGCTGGATCAGACCAAGGTCCATCAAGTCCAGAAGTCTGTTCACACAGTGGCCAACCAGGTGCCTCTAGGAAGCCCACAAACAAGACGACTGCAGCAGCATTGTCCTGCCTGTGTTCCACAGCACCTAATATAATAGGCATGCTCCTCTGATCCAGGAAAGAACAGGTATGCATCATGACTAGTATCCATTTTTACTACAGCCATGAATAGCCCTCTCCTCCATGAACATGTCCACTCCCCTCTTAAAACCTTCCAAGTTGGCAGCCATCACCACATCCTGGGGCAGGGAGTTCCACACTTTAATTACGCGTTGTGTGAAGAAATACTTCCTTTTATCTGTTTTGAATCTCTCACCCTCCAGCTTCAGCAGATGACCCCGTGTTCTAGTATTATGAGAGAGGCAGCGAGCCCCAAATGCTAGGCCTGCTGAAGCTTCAGTGATCAAAAGGTCCCAAGCTAGCGGCGTGGGGAGGCTCCCTTGTAGGCCTTATCCATTTGTGCTATGCGGCACCCCCTGCAAGAAGCCAGGGAGTTCCACAATTACTCCCAAGTGCATGGACCAACTGTGGGAAGTTAAATAGCCCAGGAATAAGAGAGACTAAAGGGCCCCTGCAGTACTTTGTAGCATTGCATGGGCAACTTGGGTCAGACCTGGCCAGCAGTGCCGATGAGGGATGTGACTGATCCACTTCTCCTTGTTGCACCACAAATCTGCTACAGTAGCAGATTCACATGCTTCTCCAGAAGAAAAGAAATATCTCTGCATGTTGAAAAGCAGAGGATATCAGAGAGAAGGCTAAGCTCGTAACCATCTCCCTGAGGTCAAGCTTTCTAAGCGCAGGGCAGTTTTTATATGGAGGTGCATTCAATCGAGTGGGCCCCAAACTGCAATCTGAAGGGGTGGAATTAAGAAACAAGTTTCCTTACCTGCTGTTTGCGAAAGCTAGGCCCACACACCAGAACAATGGAGAGAAGAAACTAGGTGGTGGAGGGCACGAGGTAGCAGCCAGAAATATTGCCAGGGTGATCAGTAGAGTGAGGATTTATATTATAGGATCTGTTAAGAATTCCAGTATAGAAGATGATTCTTTGTAGTGCTGTTGCAGAGGAGTGCTACAGCGTCTGTTATCAAGGAGCTCAAGCTCAGGCAGAAAAATTTCCATTGTGGTTTTCAGTTATAAATCTCTCTCTCTCTCTCTCTCTCTCTCTCTGTGAATAGGGGAGAGGAGTTCATGACTTAACTGGAAGGCAACATCTAAAGGATGCTTTGCCATACTATCTCCAACAGACTACAGCTGCAGTCTGAGACGGCTAACTTTTAAATTTCTGCAGCTGGAACAGATCAGGACAGATTGAGAACTTTTTGCTGATCATGTAGTGTGTACAGAGAAATCTCCTTCAAACTGGGCAATAGACCTAAGGGCACTTTTGATCAGCCCCCAATGCTGAATGTTGTAGGTGCCTGGAACAAAGATGTTAATGGTCTTCTATCTATATGCAAATAACCACATGGGATCAGCAGCAGTGAACACCTCATTGAGAACCTTCCTGGGATTCCTTTTCTTGCTACTTAAAATAACCAAACTTGATGGTAACACATTGTGTGTGTAAAGTGCCCTCAAGTCGCAGCCGACTTATGACAACCCCTTTTTTGGGGTTTTCAAGGCAAGAGACTAACAGAGGTGGTTTGCCAGTGCCTTCCTCTGCACAGCAACCCTGGACTTCCTTGGTGGTCTCTCATCCAAATACTAACCAGGGCTGACCCTGCTTAGCTTCTGAGATCTGACGAGATCAGGCTAGCCTGGGCCATCCAGGTCAGGGCTCGGTAACACATTAGTAGCAATATATTGGGATGAACTGAAAAAAAGAAGTACCAGTTAACACAAGAAATCAGAGCCCTACCAATCAGATCAAATAACTGAGCTTTGCCTTTGGGGAAAGCAGTGTGTATTTGCTAATCTGTTTAGACTGACATCACACTCTCTTGGCTACAAAATATGCTGACACTTCAAAGCGCCGCAGAGTCAGTTGTGTAGAGCTCAGCTGGCTTGTGAAAGATACAGTGTGATATCAGACAGGTTAATGGCTGGAATGCCTGAGGACAAAAACTATTATGTCAGCTCTAGCTTAAGATTTTGTGATTGTTGTGCAGCCGCAAGGTGACAGGTAGAAATGACAGAAAGCGAGCTTTAACGTTTGTGACATGAGGAAGATAGCAAAATGGATAGGCTGATGCTTCACTGCAACCAGTGGTCTTCAAATAAATAGATTTTAATGGCATCGGATTCATTTTTGTGACACTTGAAGGTGGGTCAAACAGGTTTTAAAACTGAAGTATACTCATTAATGCTTTAGCTTATTACCCATTGTTGGCAAAACACTCACTGGAGGAAGAACTATATATAGAGAGATGACCTATATTTTCCTAACAGAGTGGTTCCTCAGTGGAACAGGCTTTCTCAGGAGGTGGTAAGCTCTCCTTCCCTGGAGGTTTTTAAGAAGAGGTTAGATGACCATCTGTTAGCAATGCTGATTCTATGACATTAAGCAGATGATGAGAGGGAGGGCATCCTGGCCATCTTCTGGGCATGGAGTAGGGGTCACTGGGGGTGTGGGGAGAGGTAGTTGTGAATTTCCTGCATTGTGCAGGGGGTTGGACTAGATGACCCTGGTGGTCCTTTCCAACTCTATGATCCTATATATTGCAAGACCCCAAGAATATACTGCAATTTGTGCTCACCTGATATCAGGACACAGACCTGAGTCAAATGGTACTTTGAACATGTCTTCCCAGGTCATCCTTCTATTGATCAGTGAGCTTCACCAGAGCTTGCCTCAAACATGATGTGCAAAAGAATAAGGAAATCAAACTTGATGTTCATAAGAATCAGGAAAAGGACTGCTGGTTCTACATTTACAATCCCAAAGTTGATGAGCCCACCTAAGTGACCCATCTTGTATACAATTTATATTATCCTCAAAGAAACTTATTAAGAATAAAGCTGATGGATGGGATAATGAGGAAGAAAGTACTAAACTTAGTTACTCTATGGACAATGTATACTGAGAAGTATCACTGAACTTAATGGAACTTCTAGGTAAGCATGCATTGGTTTTATTTATTTATAATAGGTATTTTCCAACACAATTATCCATCCATAGAAGCATCTATTTCCTAGGGGTGGTGGTGTATGACACAGCCCTTACTTTGGCTCTACACATCATCTGTCTTCTCTCTGATTGGGCTTGTGTTTTCCTTTTAGAACTTGGTTATGTTTTCTAGGAAATTTATCAAATGCCTTCCCTATTTCGCTCAGCTCACTTTCTATGAAAGCAAACACAGAAAATGTAGGTTAGATCCCTGCACATGGTTTATAAACTATGGAGAAACACACGGCCTCATGAAATTTGTTCCTAGTCCATCAACCTTTGGGGTATACATATAGGTAGACTATCCAGAGCAAAGAACCAGAACTCCAAAAGTACTATTTAAACCACAAATCTAGAATCGGAAGTATTTCTTAGATGCATATAACCACTTCTGTAGATAGACCAGAGCTCTGATCCCCCCTCCTTGGTTGCAACTTCTAGTCGTAAATTAGAAGCTGCTCACAAAATTCTTTTATACTGGGAAATACAGACAGCTAGTTTTGGGTGAAGGATTCTCAACAGCTCTACTGCTTGCAAGGAAACTCCCCAGATAACCCTTTGGACCTGTAGATCGCCATGGTACCAGTAAGGAACAAAAGTTCCTTATGCAAAAGTTTATGTTGATATTGCAAACTGTCCGTTGCTACAACTGATTTTTTTTTGCATCTATAAATGTGTCTTGTGTAGTAAAAATGACTTCCAACGAATGAACCTTGTATTGAATCAAAAGAATGTAATAACATAGCATTGTCCTTTGAGCTTTCTGTGTGGCTTAAGATATCTCACGACAAATATCAGGCAGCAAAATGGAGAAACAACATCTAATGAGCAAACATTTTATTAGAAAACATAATGAATTATTTTCAAAGTATGGTTTGTACAAACATTGTAAAGCAAACAATTTTGTCTGTTGGTCAGTTTGTGTATAACAGCATTTCAGTGCAAATGAGGCCCTTCCAACCTATTAACACCATCTAAACCAGTGGTTCCCAACCTTTTTCGAGTCGTGACCGCCTTTTACAATTGCCAAGTAACCTGCGACCCCTGCCACATATGCATAATAAAGCCATAAATGACATTTTCAATAGGATAAAGAAAACACAATACAAATAGATTTTTCAGAATATAATTCCAACGTAATATTTAATTAACTAATTTCATTAAATAATTAATATTTAATGTGATGGTTGTGCTTGCATCTGGGTAACCATGTGTTTGTTAAAGCCAACCTCATGTCATCCTCAACATTTAGTCCGTTTCTTGTCTTTGTTTTGATACGAAGAAGCTTTGAAAATCCACTTTCGCAGAGATATGTAGAGGCAAATGGAATTAAAACTCGAAAGGCGAGCAGGGCGACATTTTTATGCTTTGTACTGGTTTTACCTGATTACATTAGGGCAGGGGTGGGGAACCTTTTTCCTACCAAGGGCCATTTACACATTTATAACATCATTCGGGGGCCATACTGGGCATTGATTTCCCAGCGTGTGGGGGGGAAGAGGCTAGGGTTGCCAGGTCTCCAGCCACCACCTGGAGGTTTGCAAACCTAGCAGAGGCTATGCAGGGGAGGGAGAGAAGGAAAGAAAAGAAGGAAAGAAATGAAGGAAGAAAAGGAAAGAAAGGGAAGTAGGAAAGGAAGGAAAGAAAGAAAGGAAAGAAAGGAAAGGGAAAAAAGGAAAGAAGGAAGGAAGGAAAGGAAAAAAAGAAAGAAGGAAAGGAAGTAAGAAAGGAAAGAAGGGAAGGAAGGAAGGAAGGGAAGGAAAAAAAAGAAAAAAGGAAGGAAGGAAAGAGAGGGAGGGAGGCTTCACCCCCACACACACACACACTCGCCAGCGGCCAGGGGGTCTCGAGCACACACACACATACACGGGGAGGGCTGGGGGGACCCTCCGGCCGCAGCACAGCAAGCGCGCGGCCGTGAAATGGAGCACGAGGAGAGCTGGGGGGGGACCCTCCGGCGGCAGCATGGCAAGCGCGCAAGCCGGGGAAATGGAGCACGAGGAGGGCTGGGGGGGACCCTCCGGCGGCAGCGCGGCAAGCGCGCAAGCCGGGGGAATGGAACACGTGGAGGGCTGGGGGGGACCCTCCGGCGGCCTCAAGGGGGACCACCCTCTTCTCCTCCGAGACCTGAACGGGCCGAGCCAGGGGAGTTTCCTCGGCCTCCCACACATCCCACCGCGTCATCCACTGGCACAGGCGATACAGCGCCCAGGGCTGGCCCGCCCGCCTCTCAGCTGGGCGGCGGGGCTACAGCTGGTGTGCGGCGGCGTGGGGCCGCATCTCTGCAGCCCATCTCCTTCTGGTTGTCGGTGGGCCGGTTCCTCGCCTCTCTGCTTGGGGTCTTCCCTGCCCTCGCGGATAGATCAGGGTTACAGGGCGTCTGGGTTAGTCCTGGACAGCCCGGGATGGGGGCTGTCCCAGGACAGTGGCGGCAACCCCCCAGAAAACAAGTCGCGACCCCATTGGGAACCACAACCACAGGTTGGGAACCACTGGTCTAAACCAAAGAACCCCATGTGTGAGCAGAAAGCGCTTCAGTACACATATTGGTGTGTGCATCACTCATGCTGCACCATACACAATACTGGATGAATCAATGGTTTTTGCTGTTTGGTGCTGCATCACAAAGGAGGGTCTGGGAACACTGTGCATGACCCTTTGAATCTTGATGAGTTTCTTGTAAACAGTAATTCAAATCATGTTATCTAATAATTATAGGTGGCCCGCCTGCATAGATCAAAAAATCTGCAAACATCTCTAGGCTAGGGTATATGTCCCTGCAAACATGAGGTAACCCCACAGCTTTGAAGATAAATCTGAAAACTAAAGAAGTGGGAGGTTAAACTATCATCCAAAAGTAGCCAGCGATACCTGCCATTTTGCAGACGTGGAAAACAAATCAGCTGCCATCAAGGGTTACCTAGGCATCCAAGATGCTGTGTGAAGACATCAAAAAGACAAAGGGTAGGAGATCAGCCAGGGGAGAAGAAATCCTAAGATAAATGAGGAAGGGGGGAATGTACAATGAAGCAGGCTGGAAGAGGAAGAACGATTAGGTGGGTGGCATGCAGCAAGTTGCTGTGCGGCTGCTGTAAAAAAGGCAAATTCTATGCTGGCCATAATTAGATGAGGAATAGAAAATAAAACTGCTGATATCATACTGCCCTTGTACAAATCTATGGTGAGACCACACTTGGAATACTGTGTACAATTCTGGTCACCACACCTAAAAAAGGATATTACAGAGCTTGAGAAGGTGCAGAAAAGAGCAACCAAAATGATTAGGGGACTAGAGCAACTGTCCTATGGGGAGCGGTTAGGACGCTTAGGGCTGTTTAGCTTGGAAAGAAGGTGGCTAAAGGGAGACATGATAGAGGTCTATAAAATTATGCATGGTTTGGAGAGAGTGGACAACAGGGAGAAGTTTTTCTCCCTCTCCCATAATACTAGAACAAGGGGTCATCTGCTAAAGCTGGAGGGCAACAGATTCAAAACAGATAAAAGGAAGTATTTTTTCAAACAACGTATAGTTAAATTGTGGAACTCCCTGCCCCAGGATGTGGTGATGGCTGCCAGCCTGGAGGGTTTTAAGAGGGGAGTGGACTTATTCATGGAGGAAAGGAGTATTCATGGCTATTAGCTAGAATGGATACTAGTCATGCTGCATACCTATTCTCTCTAGTATCAGAGGAGCATGCCTATTATTTTGGGTGTGGTGGAACAGGCAGGATGGTGCTGCTGCAGTCGTCTTGTTTGTGGCTTCTAGAGGCACCTGGTTGGCCACTGTGTGAACAGACTGCTGGACCTGATGGGCCTTGGTCGGATCCAGCAGGGCCTTTCTTGTGTTCTTATGAGAAGGAGAAACAGTACTGGTTCACTTATTTTCAATGTTAAATTAGTTTATCTGGAAATCTAATATCAAGGGATGGCCACCATGCAGACAGGTAATTCACAGAACAGGCCACCCACAGCTGGGATCCAATGATTCTTTCAGATCCAGGGGAACTCTGATGTTTGCAGAAACAAAAATTGGGGTGCAACTCTCCCAAGTTAAAAAATGTTAATTTAAAAACTGGTGATTGGGTGGCGTTTGGGTTTGCCTTTGCAAAATTACATGCAAAATCATTGCAATGGCCACCACAAAAGGTAAGGAGACAAGCATGAGCCAGTTCTTCCCCCTCTTGCCACCCCAAATAGAGAGAAGAGAACAAGCAGGTAGGAAAGGATATGGGGAAGTCAAAGTGGGCAGGGAATGTGAGCTAGTGTGGCAAGAAGTGGGGTAGGTGGGGGCAGCCAGAGCCAGAGCAGTGACAAGGTGGGTAGGGAGCTGGAAGTAGAGAAAAGCTGTAAGGGAGGAGGGAAAAATAGAATTTCCTCTCCTCCATGAGCGCTGATGGGTCCCCCTTTTGTGTTATTGATAAACTTGAGTCCAGAAATTCATATGAAGATGCCGAATATAAGCTGCAATACTGTAGTTACAGCAAAAAACAACCCAAACCCACCACTGCTAAAATTCTGGCATTTTATTTTGTAATCTGTATTTTGGTTTTTAAAAATGTAAATTATGTTAACATTTTAGAAAAAGAAAACCTCCACTGCTTTTTGAATGGTGTAGTAATTAAAGCACTGTTCCAAGGAGAATTGGTTACGTGACCTGTAGCACCCATACAACATGCATAAAACAAAAACTGCAAAATCAATACTTCATATTTTCCCTGCATTTGTATGGCCTCACTTTTCTCTGATATTCCCACAACCCTCTCATGCAAATAATCTTTCACTTTCCAAGTCAATATAACCAGAGTCATAGTAATTTGTAAATGCACTGCTTGCACACAGCTTTACCAAGGAACATTCTGTAAGAAACTATGAGGAATGAACTAGATAACATGATCTGAATTATAAGATGCATAACAAAAAGAATTAACCATAACCTATTAAATGAAACTACACTGTTTTGTACGAGCCAGGAATAACTGAAAGCACATTCCCCACGGTTCTTGATTACCCTGGATGCTCTTGCACATGTTCACAGCTATGTCTAGGGTGGCTTAGTAGCAGCAGGAGCATTTAGGGTAATTACAAACTGAGTTCAGAATTGAGATCTCTAGGCCCAAACTTAAGTCCCCCCCCCCCAAATAACTTTGCTCACATAACTGGAAAAACACAGGATAGATTATAGTGGGAGTGTTTTGTGTAGCTGCTTTGTTTGTGCACAAATTTCAATATTAGAATGCAGTTAAGTTAGAAAGCTATTATACAGCACAAGTTTTTTTTTATTCTGACCACTGCTGTAATGATACGTATTTTAAAAGGGTGAAGAGACAATGGACTCGTGACCAGGAAGAGAAAGATGCTTTCAGGTTATCTGCGAAGTCCAAAATGACCCCCCCCCCTTTTATATAGGCATTAGGTCACCCTGACCTGGATGGCTCAGGCTAGCCTGATTTTGTCAGATCTCAGAAACTGAGCAGGGTCAGCCCTGGTTAGTTACTGGATGGGAGACCACCAAGGAATGCCAAGGTTGTTGTGCAGAGGAAGGCAATTGCAAACCACCTCTGTTAATCTCTTGTCTTGAAAACCCTACAGGGTTGCCATAAATTGGACGCAACTTGATGGCACATTACACACACTCACAGGCATTCGGTTGGAGGCTAGGAACCACAAGCAGATTTCCATTTGCAGAATGGATCTTGCCTGCATGCTCCTTCTTGTTGCAGCCACCTGACCCCCTAAGAAGCCACTTGTGAGAGTCATGGGACCTTTAGGAACAGTCTGAGACTTGGCACATGAAGCTTCAGCCAGGATGGAGAATCCACAGAAACTGTAGGCCTCCCCTTGTGCAAGCAGAAGAGTTAATCTGAATACAACTCATAGCATTAATGGCATCAGTCTGTCATACAAAAGCAGATTTGCTTTGGTAGATGGTGTACGTTCATACAGTCGTGTAGGTACACAAAATTAACTGTAACAATTTAAGCTGAAAAAATTTGCAAAGAGATTTACAGTAAAAAAATCATTAAAAACACAAAAGCTTATACAAATTGGCCTTTTAAAGTTCAGTTCCCAATACAAAACATAGATATCAGTTGAAAGCAGCCATAGCACAAATATAAAATCGATGCCGACAATTTATACAAAGATGATTCATACCAGTAAGAACTGAAGCTCACAGGCACTACCTTAATTCAAATACATTAGGTTCCACAGTCCTGTACTAAGATCCCCCTGTACTTACTGTTCATGGTGAATCAGAAATGTTTAGATTCCTTTTAAATTGCAAAGATAATGGCAACCTGAAAAGAAAGAGCGTAGAAGTTGGCTAAAGAGTTCAGCTTAGCAGCTCTTAATATACGGTCCCTGTTTGGCTAAGTACGTAAGTCCGCCAAGATATGACATCGTTTTTTATCTACCATGCACTGTACTTTATTGTTGCACATAAATAATGACAAGGCACAGGACAGCGACTAGTCCAAGGGCTTGTAAACCAAGGAACCAGAGCATAACCCAGAAGAATATGACTATGACAGGTTCCACAATCCGTTCTCCAAAGTATATCCTTGTGAAGCCTAAGCTGATGAGGCTTTTGTTGAGCTCACCAAAGAGAGTACCCATCTTTTTATAGTCGTCTATAACAGGTTCATCATTGTTGTTTCTTCCTTCTTGCTGGACCTGCAGCCAGAAAAAACAGACAAATCCATAATGTATAAATTTTGCTATCTGTAGAAACCCTATTTCTTTTCCTTTTTAAATAATAATTGAAACAGATTTTAGGAGTGTTTTTTTTAAAGTATATTATTTAAGACACAGACACATCATGTACTGGACTTTTGTTGTTTACCACAAGAGACTTTAGCCAATAGTAAAAGACCTTGCTTGTGGTATTTCATATGCCAGGAGGAGTCACAACAAAGTGTTAGAGGCCTCAAAAGCAATCATTAATCCTCAGAACTCGAATGACCAACCCCAGATATGTGTGGGGTCACACCCTGTCCTGGATAGCCCAGGCTAACCAATCTCATCACATTTCAGAAGCTAAGCAGAGTTGACTTTGGTTAATATTTGGATGGGAGGCCTCCAAGGAAGGCCAGGGTCGCAACACAGATGCAGGCAATGGCAAACCACCTTTGAATGTCTGTTGCCTTGAAAATTCTACGGTGTTGCCATACGTCAGCTGCAACTTGTTGGCACTTTCTACCACCAAACATGAAATACATGAATGGTCACGGAACATTTATTGTCCGACAATCAAAAGAAGAAGAGTTGGTTTTTATATGCTGACTTTCTCTACCACTTAAGGAAGACTCAAACCAGCTTACAATCACCTTCCCTTCCCCACAACAGACACCCTGTGAAGTAGGTGAGGCTGAGAGAGCTGTGACTGGACCAAGATCACCCAGCTGGCTTCGTGTGGAGGAGTGGGGAAACAAATCCAGTTCACCAGATTAGCCTCCGCCGCTCATGTGGAGGAGTGGGGAATCAAGCCCAGTTCTCCAGATCAGAGTCCACCGCTCCAAGCAACCACTCTTAACCACTACACCACGCAGACCCAGACAAGTACTGGATTTAATATTATCATTCTTATTATTACTAATAATTTCTCAGGTGCTTTCAAAAGAAAGTGTTGCACAAAAACTCAAATCAATGCCAATACCCTGCTTTCAGGCTTATAACGAAACAAAGAAAAAGGAGGAGCAAACAATGGGAAGGCACATGATAGGGATTGAGCTTCTAGGTAAAGGTCAGGGAAATCAAATGCATCTTCTAATACCATTTTAAACCCAAAATTACACACATGTTCTAATGTCAGAAGGCAGCTTTTGCTCTAAAATCTTTTAAGCCCACATTTCTTCCAAGGAGCTCAGGGCAGTATATATGGTTCTCTTGTTCCCATTTTATCCTCCAAACAGGTGGGGTAGGCTGAGGGAATGTCTGGCCTGAAGTTACTCCATGAGTTTCATGGCAGCGCAGAGTACACTGGCTCTTGATAAACTATAAGAACTAATAAAGAATAAGGGGGAAAGTATAAACAAGATAAATGAGATTTTGGATTTGAAAGCCCCTAGAATTTAAGGAGCAAAAGGGAATAAAGAAAGATAAAAAGGAGCCACCATATGAATACACTGATAAACTAACAGAATTAAACCCTTGGAGAGAAATGGAAGATAACGTAGAGAAGAAGGAATAGTAAAACCATAAGCATCCCCCCCCCCGCTAAATTAAAATGCAAGAAAGCAGGAGAAAATAAGAAATTATAAGGACACACACAGGAACATTAAGTCTAGACCAGGTAATATGAAAGACACAAGAGGGAACACATAGGGTGGGAAATTCCAGCCTCTGCTTCCCCCATTCTTACTGTGGGTCCATTTCTCCTTCCCACTTTGCCCAATCTTCCTGTTTTTATTTACCTAGCCCACCTACTCAGTTGTCCATTTCCACCCTCAACCATGTGGTTTTTCCTCATCCCCCTTGCCAGTCCACCTGACTGGTCCCCTACCTCCCCACACCCATTTTTACAACTTTAAACTCCTGTTTTTTAAATGATGTTTGTGCATGTGCAAATGTCACCAGCTACTTTGAGGTTTTTTTTAATCCCGTTTAAGATTTTAGATTTTTCTACAAACGTGGTGTTTCCTCCAGGTTTCAGAAACACATACACTAGCTAGGAGTCTCCCTCCCGTCCTTGTGACTGCACAGGAGAACCACCCATTGCAGGAAGGTTTAATTAATAGAAATTTTAAAAGGGACGGGGATAAGGAATGCTTCTGAATTGCTAGTTCATGAGGAAGGAGAAATAGATACAGACCCCAGATAAAGATGTAGGGCAAAAAAAAAAAAATCTGAACTCCAGTTTGGCATGAACTTGGCCACCTGCCTAAGAACCTTTGCCTTCACCTGACTTGCCAGGTGTGGAGCAAGACACTTTTGTTGGACCAGTCAAGATGTGGTAATGATCAGGCTTCAAAGCACAGTCCCTCATGCTTAAGAACCACCCCAGTCAACACTGTGTTTGCTACTCTAAACTGCCCAACTGATCCACTTGGCCAATAGCCAGAGGATATGACAGGGAAATCACCTTCCCTCATTCACTTCCTTATCTTGTCAACTGTGATGCACAGATATTTGATGAAGAGGGGCAATGTCAAGGTTTAATGATCACCCTTGCAAGCCGAAGTAGGAAATATGCTTGATTCCACTAATTGTTCCATTAGAAAGAGCCCCTGCTAAGAAAGAAGCTGCTCATAAATATTTTATCCAACAGGATCACTATGTCCATCAATAAAAGCTGGCAGGGAAACTGTAATGATATAGATTTAAAATCCATTGTAAAGATTCTGCAGATTAGGGCTGTATCAAATCTAGGTTGATAATCAAAGCAAAATTCCTACGCTGGTGAGCAATTAGGATCTGTCTTGTGGAATGTATCAGGATCCATGATCTTCGTTATTTATACGAAACCACTGAATAAAATAATCTAGAACTTTAGGATTGGATGCTGTCAGTATGCAGATGGCACCCAGCTCTATATTTCATTTCATAAGCCTTCAGGT
The DNA here is from genome assembly GCF_029931775.1 of Euleptes europaea. Classification (NCBI taxonomy): domain Eukaryota; kingdom Metazoa; phylum Chordata; class Lepidosauria; order Squamata; family Sphaerodactylidae; genus Euleptes; species Euleptes europaea. The sequence continues at coordinate 27,856,081 of NC_079320.1, read as the reverse complement.
GCATCCATCTCAGCTCTGAACCAGTGATTTGAGGCTGTAGTGAAGTGCTAAGATGGGACAAGCTGAATTCAGACAAGACAGAGGTAATGCCAGTTGCAAAGGCTGACTGATACCTTAGAGGGGCTGGATATACTTGTGGTAGATGGAATGGAGTTGACAGTTGGAACAAGATCCTTGAGGAGATAAGGAGGGCACAATCTTCAGAAGTTTTTAGGAGACACTGGATGACCATTTTATTTGGCAGAGATTTTAATGGTGTATACTTTGCAGGCATTTTCTTGGGGAGAGCTTAATTGCTGTTTTATTGTACTTCAAATGTTTTTAAATTTGGAATTGTTAATTGCCTTGGGGGTCTCCCATCCAAATACTAGCCAGGGTGAGGGCTGAGAGTGTGGGACTGGCCCAAGGTCACCCAGCAAGCTTCCACCGCACGAGTGGGGATTTGAACATGGGTTTCCTGCATTGTGCAGGGGGCTGGACTAGATGACCCTGGTGGTCCCTTCCAACTCTATGATTCTATGATTCCCAGGACCTAGTCTGACACCTTAACCACTACACGACGCAGGCTCTCCCCATTCCTGTAGCTCCTCGCTAATAAATGGATGTTGTTTTGAACATTCTATCCTGTCTGAACATAAGAGCAGATACCTGACTGTATACTCTATTCCTGACCTGCAAGCAAAAGGGCTCATCACGAGAAAAGAGCATTGAATTCATAGAGGATTAGCCTATCGGTGGCCAATAATCAAGATAACTACACGGAACCTCCATGTTCAGAGGCAGGATCTCATAGGATCTCACTATATCAGATACCGAGGACTCTTCATTAATGCCTTTACTTTTTGCTGTTGAGTTCTACAGCTCTGAAAGCCACATTTCAGAGTACAAAACTTAACAATGCATTTTTCTATGGATTCTGTGGAGGACCAACAATCTTCCATTCAGACTAAACTTAACATTTTAAAAAGATAAAGATTGTTAGTTTAATTTTGGAATGCAAACAAGGATCAGCCAGTTTTCCTAAAAAGGTGTATTTTAAAATACAAGAAAGGAGAACCACATACAGCTGTGGTATTATACCTGCGTGTGCATAAGAATAAAATAAGATAGCAAAGCTTGAACAGTCAAGAATGACATTTAACTAGTAGTGCATGCCTCGTATTTCAGCTGGAAGGAAAAACAAGAACAGAGAGATAAGGAATAAATTAACATTGGAAAGCTGAACAGCCAGTAAGCAAAGTTATTTAGCTATTATGGCAATAAACATCCAGATATTAAGCCCTCCGCAGGAAAGAAAGCGAAGGATTTGCCAAAAGTTGTTATGGCAACTGAGCTATTAAGTAGTAACTGTACAAATGCAATTCCACACTGTTGGACTACAGTTCAGCCAAATCTTTATGAAACAGTCTTTTTTAAAAAATAAAGCCACTTTTCCAAAGCATTTCATGAAACAAGAACCTACACCAACTACTGGTTACAATAACTATTTAGCTCAGTTGCAAAGATGTTAAAGGTAGAAAGAAGTACAAGTGTAAAGTTGAGTTTAGAATTTGCACAGGTCCAACATGTTTCAGTCTGACCTGGATGGCCCAGGCTAGCCTGATCTCATCAGATCTCAGAAGCTAAGCAGGGTCAGCCCTGGTTAGTATTTGGATGGGAGACCACCAAGGAAGTCCAGGGTTGCTGTGCAGAGGAAGGCACTGGCAAACCACCTCTGTTAGTCTCTTGCCATGAAAACCCCCCAAAAGGGGTCGGCTGCGACTTGACGGCACTTTACACACACACACAACATGTTTCAGTACACATCAGACCTTCAGTCTGAACTGCACACACATGTCCGTAATACAGTCAGGGTTCAGTGCAGTGTTGGTGCTTTATGAACAGCTGTGAGTTGCACTGTCACTATCTTGCATCACACCGTTTCTCTATAAACAGGAACCTGCAGCAGGCCATCAATCTCCACACAGTGATTTTGCACCTAAGGCCTTTTTCAAACAAGAAAACCACAGATATTTCCCCCTGCCTAGCGCTATATGCTAGCCGTAATTCAGTGCAACATTTCATGGATGAAAAGGAAGTTCTTGCTGCTGGTTATGTAAACTGTGCAATGCGTATATTTGTCAATTTACTTAAAAGTAGGTACCCAAAAGGTAAGGAATCAACATGAAATCATGGGCTAATGTTAATACAACTGATTTGGTAAATAATACATAATAAATTTAGTACAAACACAAAATTAATATAAATATAAACAACTTGTATGTAGCCCTGTTCTAGCCTCTTATGTATCTGTGTCAAACATGCCAAATAAACATAAAAACACAAAATTACAACAGTGTGACAATATACCCAAACAATATCATAGCTCAAACCATATGTGTTTCGGCTGTGAAGCCTTCTTCAGTGGTCCAAATAATAAAATTCTATGCCATCTTGAAAGTGCATGAATGTATAAGAAAATTGCAATCCTTAGACTGAGTAAGCTGACATTTGTAAATTGTAACGTCTAAAATTTGTCTATGTATATTTCATCCAGAGTTGCCTTTATAATCTTAGGCTCCTATAGAAGAATTCCTTTCACAGCACTCAGTCATCAAGATATATTGAAAAAATGGGTGCAAGAACAGGGCTACATACAAGTTGTATATATTTATATTAATTTTGTGTTTTTATTATTTACAAAATCACTTGTATTAATATTAGCCCTTGATTTCATGTTGATTCCTTACCTTTTCGGTACCTTATTCTAGTTTTATAGGGTTAAGCCCCCCCCCCACCTTTTTGTTGTGACTTAAAAATAGGTAGTCAAACCTGTGCACAGAAAAGGGGAGAAAAAACCCTGAAAGCCTATGAAATGAGGCTGTTGTGTTATTGGATGTTACCACACTAGGTATTCCCAGCGATGTATCAAGAGTTTGAAACTGTTATAAAAAATACTGTTTGCACTTTGTTTGGCCCCTTTAGCTGTGAAGACGTCTTCCAACCATTTTTTAGCCGTGGCATCCAAAAACCCTTTTAAAGCGATGTTTTTTTATAACATTTTCAAACTCTTAATACATCGCTGGGAATACATAATGCGGTAACCCCCATTGTGAGGGCACTATTTACAGAGGAAGGCAAAGATAAACCATCTGTTAGTCCCTTGCCTCAAAAATCCTACTGGGTTTCCATAATCCATAAATCAGCTGCAACTTGACGGCACTTTACATATATTACAAGAACTAGAGAAACTACCTCAGGCTGGAACGTGGGAAGGAAAACTTGTAACGACCCAACCCTATTCCCACAAACAGAACAAAAAGTTTAAAAGATGACAAACTGGTGTGAACATGGAGGGTGGCAAAGGAGTTTTGTTTTGTTTTTCCTTTGACATTGTTCTCATTTCAGAGCCAGCGTGGTGTAGCAGTTAACGGTGGACTCTAAACTGGTGAACCGGGTTTGATTCCCCACTCCGACACATGAAGCCTGCTGGCTGACCTTGGGCTAGTCACAGTTCTCTCTGAACTCTCTCAGCCCCACCTGCCTCACAAGGTGTCTGTTGCGGGGCGGGGAAGGGAAGGTGATTGTAAGCTGCTTTGAGACTCCTTAAAGGTAAAGAGAAGCAGGGTATAAAAACCATCGCTGCTGCTTCTTCAACAGTGGAAGATGCAACAGAGCTTGCAATCTGAGCAGGGCAATAAGTCTCAACAGCAACTGAACAGGAACCCTTTCCTGGCTTTTCCACTGCCAAGGTCCAAATTTATGTACCATGGGGAGGGGAAAGGAGCAGAAGTATCCCCCTCAGCACCCCATGGTCAGGAAGCCTGTTATTGTAACCCATTGAGTTCTCAGACCCTGTGATGTCTGAGCTGCAGGAAAGGGCCATGCTTGAGAATGAAGCCAGGGAATTAAGATCAGGCTGTGTGCCATTAAGAAGTTAGTACGGGAGGAAGTAGTCTGATTGCTGTGAGAACTCGGACCCACCCTGATCTAAGGCTCTATTCTGTGCACCTCTGAGACTCATCGACTCTCTGGACGTTATTAAAGACCAGGGCTTTTAGGATAATAACCTGCCTTCTCAGACCACTCGGGAATCTCACTTACAGCTCAGACTTCTCCAGAGACCTAATTAAAAACACAGTCAGAACCCACCTCTTGCCCCACTGTTGCCAGATATTAGTCATACCTGCTGCACAGTATCTCGATGATCTTAGACAGGCACATTTTCCACTCCCATTATAACACCTAGACACATCCCTCATTAGCATCTCCTATTAGTATCTCTAATCTTCCAATAACAGCTCAGATTTTGACATTTCTTCCAATTAGAATGCAGGTTCATATATTTCTCCAACCACAGATCAAACCCAATTGCCCCAGAGACTGGCTGGATCCTAAAGTTTGGTCCAACAGCCAAGTGGATTCAAAATTGCAGCCAAGAACATTTGGCCCCAATAGTAAATGCCTAGAGCCCTGTTCACATGTTGCAGTTAATGGACATACATCCTGCCTGTCCACGCATACAGGCCAATGTGTATTCACTTTACGAATGAAACTGGGAACTGGTATGGTTTGTATCACATGTTGAGTTGCACGTGTATTCTGTAACATGAGAATTACCCAATGCACATACAAAGGGCAATCAAGTGTACACTGAGTGTATGCATTCACTATAACTTGTGAACAGGGCTTAGATTAAAAGGATATAAGAATGGTACTCTGAAATAAGCAAACTAGGTTCCGTCTCTATCCCAGACTCTTCCTGCACCAGTCCAGGACACCAGACCAGGCTTATTGGTATGAGGTTGACTCCTCCCCAGAACTGCTGCCCCATCACAGACACTCATCATATATTTCCTAAATTTAGTCGATTACTTTGCTTTTTTAATCATTCTTTCTTCCTGTTATTTGTTCAACAAAGAGTACAAACAGTTACTGCCTCCCTCTGTCTCCTCCAGCGATTCTACCTGAGAAATTATTCTGAGTGCACACTCATGTAAAATTAGGCCCAAAGGCAGTCAAAGGTGTACATCTGAAGGCCAAAGGCATGTGACCCCTGCTTCTCTGGTAACACAATCCCTGTCACCCTCCAGAAACCAATGGCTTATTTTGGTTTCAAAGCAGTCAACAGACATACAGCAATAAGTCTTAAAGGTTGCTTTTCCTGCTCTGTGGATAATTTCCCTGCCAACACAGCCTCTATATCAGTCATATCATCTTTACATGCCCTTAAGTTAATGAACATATGAAATTAGCAGTTATTAAAGGAGGCAGACTCATTCTGCAAGGCACAGGAATGCATACCAGGCTTTTGTTGATACACATGGCCATAGCCTCAGTTAATACATTTTTTTTAAAATGACAAGTATTCGGCATTATACTTCATAACAGGAATAACCATAATGAATCAACAACACAGGGCACCTCTTTTCCCTTCGATAATTTTTAGTGGTTAATTTTGTTTCCATTTTTAAATCCCTTTTGCGTGTGGGTTTGTGAAGAGTGGGAGTTTTTGCACTGCAGATATATGGAATAAGAAACAGTCTGGCTTACAGGTTTTGTCGCACAGGCCATACGCTTACACCAGATAACACCACCTAATGAAACAACTACAGCATCATCCTAAGCAGAGAGACACCCTTCTAAACTCAGTGAAGTCCACGGGCTTAGAAGGTCGTACTTCTGCTTAGGATGACGCACCTAATGAAAGAGTGCCTGATTACTTCCCCTAGCCAGTTTTTCCCCAAGTAGGGCAGAAAAGTCAGCTGATTCAACTATGAAGGCCTTGCCCTTGTGGCAGGTGTTTTTTTCAAATGCTGAATGGGGGAAAAAATATTCCAGGACAGCAGCATGCTGACTCAGATGCTAAAATCCAAGTGGTGACCAGCTGTGGTGATTCGAGAAAGACACTCTCTACATACTAAGAGGCAGCCTCTTTGCCACCTTCCTTCCAAGAACTGGAAAAACATCTCAGCAAATCACCCCAAACAAAAGCTCCAGTAATCAACACCAGCACATGAAACAAGGTTCCTGGGTCAACCTTAGCCTGAAGGCGACTCGCCATCATAGCTGCTGGTCAACGCATAACAGGTTTCCCTTGAAGAGCCAAATTAGCTCAAGGAGACCAAGCAAGTGTGTGAACACCTGAAACGATATAATGCTCAGACAGAGAGGATAAAGAGCTTTGATACAAACTACCCCCAAAAAACTAATTAATTAATACTTCTGCCTCTGGCGGGATGCAATTTGATCTGTTAAACTAGTCCAAAGTTTATTTAGTTATGTATGGTAGATTTTCACCAGTGCTAAATAACTATAATTAAGGTTGAAAAGAAATGGAATTGTTTCTGCTGCATGGTTGCTGATCTACTGGCCAAGATCCAACCACATGAGGAAACTGTAATTGCCCTTAGGTTTTCCTAAGAAGGGGTTGTAGATTTTTTATTAATCCCCCCTTCCCATTGCAACCCCCCCCCCCACTATGTTGTTCCTAAAGGTTTGCTACCCCCGCCCCCTGGAACAAAACTTCCAAGGGCTTGGGCTGTTGGAGTGGAAAGGAGAAAGCAGTGAAAGTCACTGTTCTCTCTTAATGACTGGATCCATACCACTGTATTTTCCAAGCCTCACAGGATGTTCTTGAGGCGCTAAAAAAACCTTGATTCATATCAATATACATCCCGACTTATATTCTTCTCATGGTTTTTACTAGCATCTCATTACTAATTCAACAATCTTGAAAACACAGGTTTCCAAAATAATAAAGGGAAACTGGCTATATATTACTCCTCTGTGGCAGAGCATTTTTTAACTTGGGAACCCTGATATGGTGGAGAGGCAGCATAAAAATGTTTTAAATAAATAAATAACATTTTGTGGAATGCCTTTTAATGTACAAAGAATATGTTGCTCTCCATTTGTGTGTGCACAAACCCTTACAGATATATGTACAGAAGATAAGCTCTTTATATGCATCAAGAAGTTTTCAACTAGTTCATGAGTACAGCTTTTCCTAAGGCAGGGGTCTCCCTTGTTGTGCCTGTGGGCATTTTTGAATTTTGAGAACAAATGGCAAATGCCACCATAAAATGGCTGTCAAATTGATGTGGGGCAGCCATTTACAAATAGCCATGAGGGCTGAGGCCAATCACAAAACGTTGCTAGATTCCAATACAAGTATCCTCCTATGATAAAGGCAGCTATTTCTGAATGGGTTCCCTGTGCAAACACTTCTGGACTACCTATTGGTCTAATCAGGAAGAAGAAGAGTTGGTTTTTATATGCCAACTTCCTCTACCACTTAAGGGAGACTCAAACTGGCTTACAATCACCTTTCCTTCCCCTCCCCACAACAGACACCCTGCGAGGTGGTGAGGCTGAGAGAGCTGTGACTAACCCAAGGTCACCCAGCTGGCTTCGTGTGTTGGAGTGGGGAAACAAATCCAGTTCACCAGATTAACCTCCGCTGCTCATGTGGAGGAGTGGGGAATCAAACCCGGCTCTCCAGATCAGAGTCCACCACTCCAAACCACTGCTCTTAACCACTACACCATGCTGGCTGAGCACTGACTCTTAGCTTTGGCCCTTTGGAAACTTCCAATCCTGCCCTAATGGCCACCGGGAGAGGTAGACCAAAGTACATATTATACTGGGAACTTGTGATAGCCCAACATGTACTTTACACATGGAAGGTTCCTTGGCCAGTTACACATTCAGCCTAACCTCCTGCACAGGGTTTTTGTGAGGTTAAAGTGCAGGAGAGCAGAGCGATGTTTTGGGTCCCCATTAGGGAGAAAGGCAGGGTATAAATGAAGTTAATAAACTTTAAAAGCAGAAGTTAACCATCTTTTCCATGCACTTTCTATTAGCTGACCCCCCACCCCAAAGTAAACCTACATTTCTTTCCAATTGTGGCTAACTGCAACTCAGAGGGACACGTTTTACTGGGGAACCTGGTCTCTGTGTCTGAGCGTGTTGGTGTGTGGAAGAGGAGATTCCTCTGCTCTAGTATCACAATTCTGATCCAAATTGATTGCTTTGTATGCACTCTGATATCTGATCACTAGTCTTCAATGTAACATGTAGTTTGGCCTTAATAGGCTTTTTTGTGTGATAAGATCTACTTGCAGGAAAACCACCTATAATCAAATAAGCTCCCTTTCCCCAGAGGTGACCTCGTATCTGTATCACTTCTCTTTTATCGCCTCTTTTTTTTACTTCCTCCACTACAAATCTCCTAGTCACAGCTGGGAGAGGTTCTCTTTACAATCAAATTTCCTTTCGACACAAACCTATTTTTTCTGCAAAGCCTTCATGATACAAGAATTACAGGAAGCCTTGAATGACCTGCGCTGAACCTCAGGGAGGACTGTTGTACTTATTCACAAGGTTCCAGCAAATTCCCTAATAGTCCATTAATAGATATTGATACTGCTGTATGGCAAATTATACGTAGCTTAAAGATATCATTGCCAGCAGCCCTGAAGAAAAATGTCCTGACCTTTAATAACTTAATATGTAGAAATGGGCAGCCAAAGCTTGGAGGCAAATAACATCCCTTTTAAGCCTCTATTAAAGGGAGAAGACATTTTTCTCTCCAGGCAATTGGCAGCCCTACTTGAAGATGACAGAAGAAGGATGAAACCCTGCATCTTTAAAGCTGTGCACCTGGGACTAAGTGCCACTTTATGCAGCAGGAATTGCTCATATGCAAATGTGCACAGGATTCGAATTAAGAGCTGAACAAATTTTTAATGATAGGAAAGCCTCCCACATTAGTACTTCACGAGTTAGATGAATTTCATAAATAGAATTCCAGAATATTTGTTGAAATCGTTTCGATGCCACCTTTCCACCTAATTCCATATCCCCAAGGCAGTGTGCCAAAGCAGGATTAAAGCCGAACAAGACAAAAGTAACGGCTACTGAGGAAATGCGCAGCTTTAAGGTTCATGAAGAAACTGAAATTGTTCCAAGACTTTCTATTCCTTGGCTCCATCATCAACCAAAAGGGAGACTGCACCCAAGAAATCAGAAGGAAATTGAGACTGGGAAGGGCAGCTATGAATAGGGTTGCCAGGTCCCTCTTCACCACCGGCGGGAGGTTTTTGGGGTGGAGCCTGAGGAAGGCGGGGTTTGGGGAGAGGAGGGACTTCAATGGCATAGAGTCCAATGGCCAAAGCGGCCATTTTCTCCAGGTGAACTGATCTCTATCGGCTGGAGATGTTGTAATAGTAGGAGAGCTCCAGCTAGTACCTGGAGGTTGGCAACCCTAGCTATGAAGGAACTAGAAAAGATCCTTAAGTGTAAGGATGTGTTGCTTGGTGACGGAGATCAAGGTAATCCATACTACAGTATTCCCCATTACTATGTATGGGTATAAAAGTTGGACAGTGAAGAAAGCTGATTCATTTGAACTGTGGTGTTGGAGGTCAGTTTTATGGATACAATGGACTGCCAAAAAGACAAACAAGTGGGTTCTAGAGCAAATAGAGCTCGAACTCTCCCTAGAAGCTAGAATGACCAAACTGAGGCGGTTGTACTTTGGTCACATTATGAAAACACAAGGCTCACTGGAAAAGACAATAATGCTAGGAAAAGCTGAAGGCAGCAGGAAATCAGGAAGACCCAACATGAGATGGATTGACTCGAGAAAGGAAGCCATGGCCCTCAGTTTGCAGGACCTGAGCAAGGCTGTTAACAATAGGAAGTTCTGGAGGTTGTTAATTCAAGAGTCACCATAAGTCTGAAGTGACTTGACGGCACTTAACACACATGCATATCTGAAGAAGTGAAATGTAACTCACAAAAGCTCATATTGAAGTAAATGATATTCTTTAAAGTGTCACTGGACTTTTGTTTTATGTGATATCTCCACTGAGCCTGCGAATGGTTCCTATACAGCTGTGATGAAGCTGTTTCCATATGCAGCTAGGTTAAAGCTTAAAGAGTTCCCTTAGAAAAAAGAGGAAAAATCAGCTTGATTTGGAAATCTTATGAAACTGAAAGGGGTACGGATGTCGCACTGTTACAAATTAACAAAGTGACTTCAGTTCTATGTGCTGAATTACAGACATTAGGAGCAAAGAGAAAACCCAACAAATCGCACCTGTGGTTATGAAAGGATCTAAGATATCTCCTTTAGAACATTCAAAATGTCACTATATAATATGTAATTACAATTAGACTGAAACCTCATTGTACTAACCTCATTAACCACAATATATTGTATGCTAATTATCGCTCCTATAAAATATCAATGCAGAAAACAATTGAAACTGTTTACCTTTCACACGTTAGTGTTTTTATTGCATTACAGGTCTCTTGCTTTTAAAATTTCTGATACAAATATACTACACTCTGAAATAAATCTGTGTTGAAGGAGGCAGAAACTGCATTTTATAACTCCTGATGTAAATGTGAATACTATTAAATGTATTTTGCCATTTTGTTACATGATATCAGAGGCTGATTTTCTGAAAGAGATGTGTTAATGTCTTACATTACAGTCATCTGAAGCAACTTCTGCATTTTTTTTCTTATAAGCCTACTTGAACCTAGTAGTGATATCAGCATTGTCTCAGTTTTACTTTACCAGTTTGCAGCTGAATTCTTGTGGAAACTTACTTGACAATAACGCTTGCCGGATTCAATGGGATTCATTTCAAGTAAACGTGTATGGCCGTGCACAGCAAGCTGCCAAGTGCATACAGTAAAAGATCATGATGTGCCATTAATAGATATACTGCTGTATGGCAAATTATACAGAGCTTAAAGCTGAGTACCCAGCTCGCTGGGGGTAAAGGGAAGACGACTGGGGAAGGCACTGGCAAACCACCCCGTAACAAAATCTGCCTAGGAAACGTTGGGATGTGACGTCACCCCATGGGTCAGGAATGACCCGGTGCTTGCACAGGGGACACCTTTACCTTTTAAAGATGGCTATGTGCACAGGCATATATGCAGTCCAAGACAAAACACCTTAGTGTTCTTTCCTGAACTGCCAGCTTTTATGTTATTTTGAGCCCATTCCTGAAGGGAGGGGGTGGTTAGATGGCAGCCAGAGGTGGTGTAGCTGGGCCGTCTCCTGAGCAGCTTGCTGCCAGTGCAGCAAGCCGGAAAAGAAACCCAGTGGAACTCCTCACCGAGTTCCTCAGGGCTGCACCACGATTCTGCAGGCATATCTTGCTGCCTGCAAAATGGCGCGTTTGGGGGGCTGAAAGGGGTTAGGAAGAAGCCTAAAGGCAGCTCCTCCCCTGGGAATGCCTCTCAGGATGCCTGCATGAGCACTTGCACACACCACCAGGGAGGCCGCGTGGGCGCAGGAGGCTTGCACTGCTGTCCGGCGCCCCAGGGCAAGTCGTCTTGCACTGGCATCCAAGCCACTTTGCATGGCACAAGTGGCACAGATGCCGGCGCAGGGGTCATGCCGGATCCTATGCTGCTCTGCCCCCCTTTGTTCCCCAGCAAAGACTGAGAGGTCCATTGAGGGCGGGATATGGTGGCACATAAATGCACCTATAAACCATTACATATTTCTGTTGGAGTCACTGGTAATTGTGAAGTTTTAGAACTTTGCTCATTCTCCCTGATATTGCATGCTCTCTCAATGCATTTTGGGAACTGTAAATCCCAACATACACAAAGCCAAAAGAGGTAACATTCACAGCAGATCACATTTGATTTAGGTCATCAGAAAAATTTCCGATTCATATTTTCCCTAGAAAAACAATATTGCTAGTACATCCACTTCAGAACCAGCAATTAACCTTCTCCTAGCTTTTGGAACTGAGCTTGTATTTACACGACCGTCTAAGCCTCTCTTCCCCACAGCCTTGGAAAGGTGTCTCTCCTGGATCACTTCAGTAAAAGTTCAGACACCGTGTGCCTTGAGACGTCAAGTACTGGGACCACCTGCCGCAGCTTCTCACACGCAAGCTGACAAGTACACTCTTTCATTCACATCAACATCCTTGCTGTGGAGGATAGATTTTCCAAATCACTGTTTGGAACCCAGGAATAGTTCAGGCCGCACTTCACTTCCTGTGCCCTTACAAACACTACTAGACATGCTTCCCAAGCAGGAACTCATTGGCCATTTATGCAGGGTCAATTTTGATGCTCGCTCAAAGCACTTTTTAAAAATGCAACCTTTAAAATGCCTATTCACGGTCCCTATGCAAAAGGAGAAATTCCACCGCCCCACTCGCCTGCTCCTTCATTAGCAACCACTATTTGCCTAGCTAACGCGAGGCTGTGATTCTGCATGCTTCCTTGAGGAGATTCTTCGAGGCGGGGGCGGAGCAAACACAAAAGGTCGCGTTAAAGAGGCTCTTAAGAAATGCGAAGGAGGCATGTGCTGGCTTTGCAGTCACTTCCTGAGTGACAGTTCAGCGTGAAAAACTCAAAAAAAAATATATGCGGGGCACTTCATCCTGGAATGCGCTCCTAATTACCAAGCATAAAGGGCCATTGTGTTTTTGATAGCCTACATCCTCGAGACCTTGGTTTTAATATCAAGTTGGAGAGAGGGAAAGCTGTATCATCTTGCTTACTCTCAGCCCTTATATCAAGCGTGAACCAACAAGGTGCTTTGGGACTAGACGTGCAGTAGAGTAGCTGCCAAGGGCAACTACTGATGCTATCTGTGCACATTTTAACAGATTAATTGTTTAGGCTAAATGAGGACACTTGGGAAGGTTGATGAATTTTTAGAACTAATCTGGAAAGCTGTTCACGACACTGTTGCAGAATGCATTATCTCTCTCAGCCAGCTCCTGCTGTCAAGTTTACATTGTGTCCATGGCAAAGAATTAGTGTGCGTGTTCAAGAGACAAAACGTCATCTTGGAATTAAATCAGAAAGAGGCATTGCCCTGTCGGTACAATGTAGATCAGAATTAATATCATTGCACCATGTTAATTAAAAGTTAATATGATACAACATTACTGGAAAGGCCATAGGCTTCGGTGAAGCGAGGCCCAATAATTCAGCAAAACAGGCTGCTTTTGGAAGACCTAGCTGAGTGTTTTTAGAGATTAAACTTTCAGTGAATGCTGGGCGTGATAATCTGATCATATGACTATGCGCAACATGGGGCCTCTGGGATAAGTGGCTTCTTGTAATGAAACACTGTTTTCAGTAGGAAAGAGCCCGACATTCCTCTGGCCCACTTCAATGTGGTATTTCCATGTGCAGTATTTTAGATATCTTCAGATGAGGGCATGTTACTACTATGAACGCATATGTTTGGATGGGTGGATGGAAAGAGGCAAACACATTACATTCCATATTAATATTGATCAGTTCAAACTACCACTCATAAACACTGTTCAAGTGTCACAGCTCTACACTGGCATTGTAAGAGGAACATTTTAACACCCCTGAACCTAAATTAAACCTTTTAACACTCTTAAACAACAATGTTTGTGTGGTATTCACCTCGTGCCTGCCTTTTTTTCAAATCTACTGGGGCTAAAAGGAACCCAGAGAGTCCAAATTTAAATGGGGGGGGGGCATGTAGAAGCTTAAACCTGTCCCTTGACCAATACCACCACCCTATTCCACAGCTGCCTTCCTCCGATTATTGCTTATTGGGCAATAATGTGTAGTTCATACACCGTGGCAGTTAAGCTACTCTTCAACTTGGTCAGGACAAGCACCTCACCAAATTTATTGCTCAAGCTCTCCCTAGTCACATAAGAATTTATTTCCCTGTGCTGAATCGCTTAACAACTTTCTGAGCAGCTCTTCAATAATAATCACAATAAATAGAAAAAAAAACCAATAAAACCATTAGCTTTACACCTTAACTACAGTAACTTGCAACTTAAGGGTCCAGTAGTCCAATTGCCATATGCCGTTTCCCACAAAAGGCAAGGACATGCATTCATGCGCAGACCAAGTGTGTGCATGAACATTGCAGCAGCGGGTGCACACCTGCGCCCCAATCCCTTGCGAGCCAAACTCAGAAGAGGGAAATAACTGACCCAAAGAGCAGCATCTTTTGGTTGCCATACTGCTGGACTTGATGGACCTTGGTCTGATCCAGCATGGCCTTTCTTATGTTCTTATGTCTGGGGTGGGGGGTGTTGCTGTTTTAAAGAACGGTGCTTTGATTCTAGACCACAGCCCCGCCAAAGCTCAAGCAACACAGAAATAAAGTAGAATTTAAAATATATAGAAATATACACCTATGCTACTACTAATAATAATAAGGAGAAAAATAATTTAGTGTGGCCTGACTTGAGACCTTAGGTCAAATGAGTCGGCCATTAAAGAAATTGTAATTCTGTGATAATGCCAAAATGAAACCCGATAGAGAAATGAATGAAATATTAAGTATGAAGTATTACCAAGAATAAGAACAGAACCTGAAATACATTTTTCTTCAAGGGGGGAAGGTGGCTCAGTGATAGAGCATCTGCATGGCATGCAGAAGGTCCCAGGTTCAATACCCGGCATCTCCAGTTAAAGGGCCTAGGCAAGCAGATGATGTGAAAGACCTCTGCCTGAGACCCTGGAGAGCCACTGCCGGTGTGGCTCAGTGGTAGAGCCTCTGCTTGGCACGCAGAAGGTCCCAGGCTCAGTCCCCGGTGTTGCGGTAAACGGGGGTTCGTGGGGAGGGGGGGGAGAGAGACCCAAGACCATTGTTTCAAGAAACAGTTATTTATTTGGAGCAGCTGCGACCCAGAGGCCCTAATGGGCAGACATCTTTGAGTCCCGATTATACTGGGGAAGAGATAGTTATCCAAATTCAAGTTATGATGATACATCAACAAGTTATGCATATCTGATTGTATTACAGACAGAAAGGCGACTCAGTACAGTTGCAGTTTTATCCAGTTTCTCATATCATTGTTCATCGTTCACTCTGACACTCCATGACATTTCACCCACTGCCTTCACATACAGTTATCCTGCCCAGCAACAGACTTCCCTTGCTGTCTCAATACATTTACAGTACATTTACAAAAAGGGGAAAAGATTATCACAAACTACTAAGCCAAAATACTTAAGTGGATCCTCCACATTCAGAGAAGGTCTACCTTGCTGTCTCACCAGCATTTCAGTTAAAGGCAAGTAGGTGATGTGAAAGACCTCTGCATGAGACCCTGGAGAGCCACTGCCGGTGTGGCTCAGTGGTAGAGCCTCTGCTTGGCATGCAGAAGGTCCCAGGTTCAATCCCCAGCATCTCAGTTAAAGGCAAGTAGGTGATGTGAAAGACCTCCGCCTGAGACCCTGGAGAGCCACTGCTGGTGTGGCTCAGTGGTAGAGCCTCTGCTTGGCATGCAGAAGTTCCCAGGCTCAGCCCCTGGCATCTCCAGTGAAAGGTACCAGGCAGGTAGGTGATGTGAATAGACCTAACCCTGAGACCCTGGAGAGCCACTGCCGGTGTGGCTCAGTGGTAGAGCCTCTGCTTGGCACGCAGAAGGTCCCAGGCTCAGTCCCCGGTGTTGCGGTAAACGGGGGTTCGTGGGGAGGGGGGGGAGAGAGACCCAAGACCATTGTTTCAAGAAACAGTTATTTATTTGGAGCAGCTGCGACCCAGAGGCCCTAATGGGCAGACATCTTTGAGTCCCGATTATACTGGGGAAGAGATAGTTATCCAAATTCAAGTTATGATGATACATCAACAAGTTATGCATATCTGATTGTATTACAGACAGAAAGGCGACTCAGTACAGTTGCAGTTTTATCCAGTTTCTCATATCATTGTTCATCGTTCACTCTGACACTCCATGACATTTCACCCACTGCCTTCACATACAGTTATCCTGCCCAGCAACAGACTTCCCTTGCTGTCTCAATACATTTACAGTACATTTACAAAAAGGGGAAAAGATTATCACAAACTACTAAGCCAAAATACTTAAGTGGATCCTCCACATTCAGAGAAGGTCTACCTTGCTGTCTCACCAGCATTTCAGTTAAAGGCAAGTAGGTGATGTGAAAGACCTCTGCATGAGACCCTGGAGAGCCACTGCCGGTGTGGCTCAGTGGTAGAGCCTCTGCTTGGCATGCAGAAGGTCCCAGGTTCAATCCCCAGCATCTCAGTTAAAGGCAAGTAGGTGATGTGAAAGACCTCCGCCTGAGACCCTGGAGAGCCACTGCTGGTGTGGCTCAGTGGTAGAGCCTCTGCTTGGCATGCAGAAGTTCCCAGGCTCAGCCCCTGGCATCTCCAGTGAAAGGTACCAGGCAGGTAGGTGATGTGAATAGACCTAACCCTGAGACCCTGGAGAGCCACTGCCGGTGTGGCTCAGTGGTAGAGCCTCTGCTTGGCACGCAGAAGGTCCCAGGCTCAGTCCCCGGTGTTGCGGTAAACGGGGGTTCGTGGGGAGGGGGGGGAGAGAGACCCAAGACCATTGTTTCAAGAAACAGTTATTTATTTGGAGCAGCTGCGACCCAGAGGCCCTAATGGGCAGACATCTTTGAGTCCCGATTATACTGGGGAAGAGATAGTTATCCAAATTCAAGTTATGATGATACATCAACAAGTTATGCATATCTGATTGTATTACAGACAGAAAGGCGACTCAGTACAGTTGCAGTTTTATCCAGTTTCTCATATCATTGTTCATCGTTCACTCTGACACTCCATGACATTTCACCCACTGCCTTCACATACAGTTATCCTGCCCAGCAACAGACTTCCCTTGCTGTCTCAATACATTTACAGTACATTTACAAAAAGGGGAAAAGATTATCACAAACTACTAAGCCAAAATACTTAAGTGGATCCTCCACATTCAGAGAAGGTCTACCTTGCTGTCTCACCAGCATTTCAGTTAAAGGCAAGTAGGTGATGTGAAAGACCTCTGCATGAGACCCTGGAGAGCCACTGCCGGTGTGGCTCAGTGGTAGAGCCTCTGCTTGGCATGCAGAAGGTCCCAGGTTCAATCCCCAGCATCTCAGTTAAAGGCAAGTAGGTGATGTGAAAGACCTCCGCCTGAGACCCTGGAGAGCCACTGCTGGTGTGGCTCAGTGGTAGAGCCTCTGCTTGGCATGCAGAAGTTCCCAGGCTCAGCCCCTGGCATCTCCAGTGAAAGGTACCAGGCAGGTAGGTGATGTGAATAGACCTAACCCTGAGACCCTGGAGAGCCACTGCCGGTGTGGCTCAGTGGTAGAGCCTCTGCTTGGCACGCAGACGGTTTCAAGTTCAATCCCCGGCATCTCAGCTAAAGGCAAGTAGGTGATGTGAAAGACCTCCGCCTGAGACCCTGGAGAGCCGCTGCCGGCTGAGTAGACAATACTGACTTTGATGGACCGAGGGCCTGATTCAGTAGAAGGCAGCTTCATGAGTTCAACTCACAAAACTTTGGAAAATTTAAGGGGATGGGCTCTGGCTCAGTAGTAGAGCATCCGCTTGGCATGCAGAAGGCCCCAGGTTCAATCCCCGGCACCTCCAGTTAAAGGGATCAGGCAAGTAGGTGATGTGAAAGACCTCCGCCTGAGACCCTGGAGAGCCGCTGCCGGTCTGAGTAGACAATACTGACTTTGATGGACCGAGGGTCTGATTCAGTAGAAGGCAGCTTCCCGCGTCCGTGCGCCAGGCAGCCCCGGGGAGGGCGTGTCCCCGGCGCGGGGCGGGCCGGCGGTGCCCGGGCATGTGGGCTGCGGTTGCCCCGACGCCTCGGGTGGGGGGGGGAGCCCAGCCTCGTGCGCGCGCACCGTTTGCAGAAAGGGCCTCGGCCCCGCACTCACCTGCTGCTGCTCCTCCTCCTCCTCCTCGGGGCGCGGCTGCTGCAGCCGCCGCCTCTGCCGGGCCGCCGCCGCTCGCCCCTCCAGCAGCGACGGCGCCGGCTCCCTCGCCCTCTGCGGCGCGCGTTCGAGCGCCGGCAGCGCCAGCTCCTCGGTGGAGCCCATGGGCTCCGTGGCGGCGCGGGGAGGCGAGCGGGCGGCTCGGCGGGGCGGTCTGCGCAGGCTGCGCGGGCGGCCCGGAGCCCCAGCCTGGCGGGGCGGGTCCAGAGCGCCGTCACGGGCTCCGGGGGGGAGGAGGAGGGAGGAGGCGGGGCGGCGCTGCGAGGGATGGACGTGGTGCAGCCGCGGCTCTGTTGCTGCGCCCTTTTCTGTGCGAGTGGCTGCGATCGACACAACAAAGACATCGGCGTGTGAAAGATTGCAATATATGCGCGCCCCAGTCCCCAGGCAAGGTGGAAGAGGCAATAAGAAGTCTGTTCCTACAGCTGCTAGGCTCAAGGCAGATCTAGAAAAATGTGCTAGGAATGCCTGTATAGGATGGCGCTGTTGAGAACCAGTCCTCTTTTCCTAGCGCAATCCAGCTTTTGGGACACCTGCCGCCCCTGGACGCTGCTCAGTCTCGAACTCGCGCCTCGGAGGGGGGGGGGAGTTCTAGGGGCGCTGCCTGCTTTGTCGGCAACCCGAGCCGCCGGCTCCTCTGCGCATGTGCGGGGCGCGTCCGGGAAGGGCGGCCGCCTCGTGTTTCCAGATGGGTTCGGTGGACGCGCGCCCCCTGCTGACCTCGTGGGCTCCGATGCTGCACGGCGCCTAGGGTTGCCAACCTCCAGGTGCTGGTTCTAGAAATAGGCAGCACTTATGGCGTATACTGACTCATGATCTGATAACTGTTATAATAAATATTGCTTTAATATTTTATGTAACATCTGAATGACCTTCCTCCAATGCACTCGCTGAATATGTTCATTCAATACAAGTCACGGCAAAAACAAGTTACACTTCAACTGTATAAATTGCCGGATGGGCTCAAGTTTCTCCTGTTTCAAAAGTTCTCCATGTGTATGAAGAATCTTCCGCGGATGCCAAAAAATAGGTTTCCAAAAGGTAGTCCTATTTCGCATACACATGGAGAACTTTTGAAACAGGAGAAACTCGAGCCCATCCGGCAATTTATACAGTTGAAGTGTAACTTGTTTTTGCCGTGACTTGTATTGAATGAACATATTCAGTGAGTGCATTGGAGGAATGTCATTTAGATGTTACATAACTGTTATGATCTGATAAAATGTTAAAGCAATATTGATTATGAGTCAGTATATGCCATAAGTGCAGCCTATTTCTATAACCAGTTTCTATTTGGCACTAGTCTTTATTTTGAGTTCTAACCTCCAGGTACTGGCTGGAGAACTCTTGCTGTTAAGACTGATCTCCAGCTGATAGAGATCCCTTCCCCTGGAGAAAATGGCCGCTTTGGCCATTGGACTCTATGGCATTGAAGTCCCTCCCCAAACCCCGCCCTCCTCAGGCTCCGTCCCCCCAAACCACCCACTGGTGGTGAAGAAGGACCTGGCAACCCTAACATCACCAGAGGCGAGGTATGGTGGGCTAGTAGGTCGAAGGAAGAGTTGGTTTTTATATGCCGACTTTCTCTACCACTTAAGGGAGACTCAAACCGGCTTACAATCACCTTCCCCTCCCCACAACAGACACCCTGTGAGATAGATGGGGCTGAGAGAGCTGTGACTAGCCCAGCTGGCTTCATGTGTAGGAGTGGGGAAACAAACCCAGTTCACCAGATTAGCCTCCGCTGCTCAAGTGGAGGAGTGGGGAATCAAACCTGGATCTCCAGATCAGAGTCCACCGCTCCAAACCACCGCTCTTAACCACTACACCACACTGGAAGAGAGGCTTTAGACTCAACTTTGAGCTGGCTCTTTCTTTGGATGAGGGGGGTGGAAGAGAACAGCACGCAGGTGTGCAGCTATCGAGGTGCGTCTTCTTCATGTCTGGCATGCTCCTCTTTTGCATTCTCTCTTCACGGGCGTTACAACCTGTGTATGTACACACCATTCCAAACGCTACCAGAAGATCCCTGTGTTCTCTGCTTCAACAGGTGTGCATCATGTACACATTATGCACTTACAAGAAACTGACGTTCTCTTCCTGCCCGCCACCCACCCACCCACCCACTGTGGGCTGAGGACAAGCACAAATACTGCCAGGAAATCTATCTAACTTAGTTTAACCGCTAAAAAAGGGAAGAAGGGTTTGCTTGATCTCATTTGAGAAACTGTCCAAGAGACTGCAATGGGGAAGGACTGAGAGTTATGGATGCTTGATAGTGTTGTTGGAACCAGCGTGGTGTAGTGGTTAAGAGCAGTGGTTAGGAGTGGTGGACTTTAATCTGGAGAACCGGGTTTGATTCCCCAATCCTCCACATGAGCGGTGGAGGCTAATCTGGTGAACTGGATTTGTTTCCCCACTCCTCCACATGAAGCCAGCTGGGTGACCTTGGGCTAGCCACAGCTCTCTTCGAGCTCTCTCAGCCCCACCTACCTCACAGGGTGTCTGTTGTGGGGGAGGGAAGGTGATTGTAAGCCGGTTTGATTCTTCCTTAAGTGGTAGAGAAAACCGGCATATAAAAACCAACTCTTCTTCTTCTACCTGTTAGGCAGATATACACAGAAAGCCTACAGTAAAATTTAGCTCATCCTGTGTGGCTGGAGGGAATAGCAGCCAAGTCCAGCAGTTCATAACTCTCACACTCCGGTAGTGACCACTTTGGCTTAATTGTAGAAAGCAGCGAGCTAATGAATGGTAAGGATATGATGATGGGAGCTTTGCCTCTTAAAAGCTTATTTCTTAAAAATCTTGTTGGTCTTTAAAGTGCTGCTGGACTGATCAAACTGTTCTACTGCAGACCAACATGGCTGTCGTCTGAAAATAAATGCTAAGTAACTGTTGTTTGCTTCCAGCTCAATTACAGTTGTTGTTTCTCTAGGTGTTATGCCATCTCTCCAGGCCTGCTTGAAGTGGCTCACAACAATAATACAAAACCAAGCATACTATTTAGAAAATAGTTAAAATATGCAAATGGAACAAGCCAAGACAGTAATTAAAAATAGAATACAGCATCACCACTAAAAGCAAGCCAGGACATAAAAGTACCTAGAAGAAGTAGTCTAAAAATTAAATTGATCAAACAGGACTCAGACTAGGGACAAACCATAAATCATGGTTGATGATGGAACCAAGGAATAATAATATTAGGAGCTTTGAAATATCCTGCATGGGTATGAATGTGATAGGGATGTGTGCTCAATTATATCTGTTCAGACTATGTACCAGAAAAACACCTTACCAGTATTTTGGGGTACATTTGGGAATCTGGAGTGGGATTCTCGGGAATACTGGTATCTAGGTCCTGTATGTTTCCAAAAATCTTCAGAAGTATCCAGGCCCAGGATTTTAAAGGTCCCAGGCCTGTTTCCCCCCCCCCCCTTTAACATGTTTCCCAGGTGACGGGAAGGTGGTTTGAACACATGAAGCTGCCTTATACTGAATCAGACCCTTGGTCCATCAAAGTCAGTACTGTCTACTCAGACTGGCAGGGGCTCTCCAGGGTCTCAGGCAGGGGTCTTTCACATCACCTACTTGCCTAGTCCCTTTAACTGGAGATGCTGGGGATTGAACCTGGGACCTTCTGCATGCCAAGCATAGGCTCTACTACTTAGCCACGGCCCCTCCCTGGCCAGTGCAAGTCTGGCCTGGGGAAGTTGGCTCCCGCCTGGAGCAAGCCAAATACTAGGCATGGCAGAGCTTGGGTCTAGCGGGCTCCTTTTCATTTCCTCCCCCCTATATGGGGTGGGGCCCTTTTCTAGGACCATGTTTCCTCCCTGCACCCCTTCAAGTAGGATGGCTGGGTCACTTTGTTCAGGGGCCATAGAATTGGACCTCTTGGTCCAATTTGCTTGAACTTTGTGGGGTCTTTATTGGACAGGCAGCACTAGCTCCTCTGCTACTTTGGGGTCATTTGGTTGAAAATCAGCCATTCCATCTCTCCCCAGAAAATAGTCCCCCATAGGGAATAATGGAACTCGAATAATTCCAGAATCCCAGAAGAACCCAAAGCCAGATCTTGAAAGGGTTGCAGGGGACCTAAATACTGTCAAAGTGATAGTTATGCCCTTCTTGAAATCTGAATCTGAAAATACCATGTCCCCCCCAGGTGCACGTTCCTAGAATATGAATGACTAGACAAGGGCACTGATGAATTTACTGTTGTTCGAAAGGAAACATCATGGGGGGTGGGGAAGGGAACCTTGTCAAGAGGCTGGCCCTTTCTTGAAGTCTCTTATCAATTCAAACAATGGTTCAGGCTGAGGCCTAAGCAAAGATCATGGAAGCGTTTCTCTTTCTGAGAACTGAGGTCAAGCTGACTGTTGCTTCAAAGAATGAGATAAGGAGATGGGAGGTCGTCACAGGTGTCAGGCAGACCATTAGGCCTAGCAGTTTCAAGGGCAAAGAATCAGGGAGGATACATTTCATCTTGTTAGTGCAGAGACTTATGGGCCAGGGGAAGGTGCTTGCTTAATTGGGCCCTATAAAGCTGAAGAGTATATGGTCTCTTTAGGGCAACCCACCTGATTGGCTCAGCCACCTTGTTAGCAATAGAAATGATTGGTCAAGATACATCATTGGCTATGCATTTGATGGGTTAACTAGAATCATGCCAATGCAGGTCATTGGGCATAAAGACAGATTTTTCACTCTAGTTTTCGTCCTTTGTTTGGATTACATCTAACTTTGGGACACCTCTTGATTCTGTGTGGGCCAGAGTAGCTGTTTGGACTTAGATTCTGAAACTATATTGGACTCAGTCTTGCTAGGTGACATCTGGATTTAGAAACAATGCTTGTAAAAATGCTTAGGCTAGATATTTAGTATTATTTTATCCTGACTGTTCACTCTTCTTTTATTGTATATTTCTGTACAGTCTTTTAATACATCACTTTCATTATATTTTGTGGTGTTTTGGGGCTTCAATGTCAATCCAGTACTTTAACCCATATTGGCTACAGCTACCCGAATAACTGTTTTCTCGAACTCACCTTGTAAACATCCTACCTTGCAGGGCTGACTTCTTGATCTTAGAGCCAGGAAAGCTAAAGGATTAGTTCCTTGGCTGACTGGCTAGTAAGGGACTGGTGGTAATGTTGCCCTGGGGTATGTGGACCCACACCAGGTCTTTTGGTTTTGTCCTGACCATCCCATCACTTTAAAGAGGACGTTGGCCTTAAAGTAAAGGATGTAAGTAAATCTATTTGATCATAATAGAAATGAGTCAGATTGATTTTCATGCCTTATTGTGAATATTATTTTACAGTTCTGGTAACATGCTGGTGATTACCGTAACCAATTTGATCCAAAATTCTATTAGGACACATTATCTACTTACCCAAACCATTTACACAGATAAGTGGAACTTAATGGAGCTCCAGCAATTTAAGCATTCAGTAAATTCTTTTAAAAACAGATTATGTAGATGCAATATTAGCTCTTTTCCTTTCTTTATTTTAGGTGCCCTCACACATCTACAAGCTTCACAAACTCTAAAGTATCAATATTGTGGAAGTATGGGTAATGTTCCTTAAACCTATGCTAATGGAAATTTTTTGAAGGCAAGAACAAGAAAGGATTATGCCTAGTATAAAGCCAGCACAAATTTCCTGTAAAACAATGGATTTAATACCAATAAACATTTTCAGAAACTTTTAGAGGCTTCATTTCCTTCATATCCAGGATGCTAATTTAACTAACTATTATTCTGAATTCTTAGGCAGTTGGGCCATTATGTCCCCATAAAGCTGCAGTTGTCATTTTAGGCCTAAAGTAGATTTTTTCCAGCTGGTAAATTGTGTTACCTCCTGTAGTTATAAAGACATACAAAAAAGTTTTCAAGCTTAATAATAAAGGGACGGGGATGAAGTATAGGAATTAACTTGCAGCAAAATTAGAAAAATAACTGTTATAAAAAGGCGTTTAGTGCCGGCTCAGTAAGTTATGTATCTCCTACAATTGTGGTTTACAATCTTTCCAGACTCACCTGCATCCCCTTTGCCTGACAGCTCTGTGGCTGGAGGTGATGCTGCAGTTCCAGAAGCACCATTGCTATGCACCACCTACATGCTCTTCCCCAATAATGCTGAGCAGTATGTTTAGCTGGGAGCATGGGTAGTTGAATGCTAGTGAGCAGGTGGAAGAAGAATGGGGAGAAGGAGAGTTGACAGCCTTGAGCTCCACCAAAGACCCTGGGCCCTGGCAGCTGCCCCACCTCATGGTATGATGATGCCGACCCTGATGCATATTCTCCAATACAATCTGTATCACTCCTGAGTAGTTGAAAAGGTGGTGCATTGAGGCTGGGGTCCCCAACCTTGTTAAGTCTGCGGGCACGTTGTGAACTTTCAAAAAGGGTAGTGGATGCTGCCAAAAATGAGTGCTGGTGAGTTTGGGTCAGTCACAAAATGTTGGGAGGTTCCAAGCCAAGCGTTGCCCTAGGATGGATGTAGCAGCTGCTTGAACACGGATGGTCCCTACAAATGCAAAAGTTATGCTTCTTGTCCCCCCCCCCCCCCAAAGCACTCCATGCACTGAGGAGCTGGAGGAAGGCTGGCATCAGCTGTTTGCTTTGGGGAAGAACCACTGTTCATTGTGAATTTACAAAGAAAGCAAACAAGCTGTGTTTATGACCATGCTATTGATACATAGCTGCACCTTCCCAGGCTATGTTCAGCACTTTGCTAGTCAGTCACCTGACAGGAAGCTGCCTGAAGCTCTCTCTTTTTCTATTTCAATTTGGGGACACTGAATTTTATCTCTAAGATTCAAGAAGCAAGCAGGGGCTAGTCTGGGCACCCCTGAGTACCATGTTGGGATCTGTGCCTTAAAAACTAATAGATTTGTTAATTTTACAGTAATATATGGTTGGAAGGCTGTCCTTCTTTGTTACATGAATGGTTTTGTCTAAAGTGTCTTTCAGTGGGTAGGATTGTCAGAAATGCTCCCTGATACTTGTGAATCACTGCCTCCTGGTTTTAGAATATAATACTCAACAGAATACGAGAATGAGTACCCTTCAGCTTCAGTGGGAACTGGGTGAGAAACAATTTGGAATCTATTTTCTGTTTTGAATTAAAAGTCAGACAAATATGTGGGATGGGTGAAGTAGAAGCACCCATGCGTTAAAACTGATCTTAGAACCTGAAGCAGGATTAGTAGATGTGCTGTTCTGTTGAAGGAATCTGTTTGCTTCCGCTACACTCTTCTTTAATGTTTATATATAAACACCTATTTACATAGGCAGTGTAAGTCTCCATAGCTCCTTTATTAAAAAACAAAAACCCCGAACACTCACATTCCAAACTTATGCTACCCCTGACACTATAAAATTCAAAAGTCTATTTGGCACATTATACTCAGTTGGACTTTGTTCAAATGGTGCTTTATTACTTTCACATCCAGTCCAAAAAAGCCACTAGAGATGGGCCTTATCCAAAGATTCTTATGCATGGCCAGCACAAGATTGCCACCCACCAGGGACAGCTATTCAGCATTGTTAGCTCTACAACTTCAGCCACCTGATTGTGGTTGGAGGAGGAGGTGGCTGTCAGAGCTGACTGTATCAACTATACGTTTGAAATTGTGTGTGTATATCCAGTGAGCACAGGTCATAATGCTGGATGCAGGGTTGTGTACCACTTTCTGCATATGTGTCAGGGCCGTCTTAACAGCATTATGGGCCCCTGGGCAAACCAGTGTGCTGGGGCCCCTACGACAACCACTCACAGGAATAAAAAGTTTAGTATAGTCTAGACTACTGTGTAGTAGTATTTATTTATGGCAAGTCACTTAACATACACAGATTAGCATAGGGCCCCTATGCTCGTGGGGCCCCCGGGCAAGTGCCCATCGGGCCCATGCGTTAAGATGGCCCTGATGTGTAAGTATGCAGAATGAGTCGAAAAGGTGATGTGATAATGGGGGAGTGGATTTCACATGTAACATGCCAAAACTGGATTTTTTCATAGCTGTTATTATATGTCTATGCACATATTTTGCCGTCATTTCTAGCAACTAGGATTGCCTGCCTCCAGGAGCCTGTTCTCCCAGCATTACAGCTGATCTCCAGACTATAGACACCAGTTCTTCCGGAGGAAATGGTAGCTTTGGAGGACAGACTCTATGGCATCACATCTCCACTGAACTTCCTCCCCAAACTCCACCTGTCCCAGACCCCCAAATTTACAGGAATTACCAGAGTTGGCCATCTTACTAGCACCCCCTAGGTTGCCATCCTCCGGGTGGTGGCTGGAGATCTTCTGGAATTACTGCTGATTTCCAGACTACGGAGATACGTTCCCCTGGAGAAAATGGTTGCTTTGGAGGATGGGCACTTTGATGTTAAATCCCTTCCCCCAAACCCCACCCTCTGGGACCTTCCACCAACCATGCAGAGAGTATATCATGCCATTGAAATGCAGACACTTTTGAATAGTGTAGCTTACCAACAACTACACTGTGGAAGGGTTGCAAAACTTTAATGATGAACAGTTACTCACCCAATGCTAACAAGCAGTGCAACATCTGTGCAGGAAGACATAAGTGTCTTGGATTCCAGCACCTAGCTTTTTGTGGGGGGTGGGGAACCCCCATCCAAGAGGGCCTATGAACTATTAGATAAGATTAAGTTGTAAGGATGATTGAAGGAGGTCTAGGGAATTGACAATCATTGGGGGGGGGGGGGGGGAGAGAGAAAGCTAACTTCTGTATATTGTTCTGAAATAAGTGGCAACATCTTTGATGTCAGGTTTCCAATAATATTTTAAATCGATTTGTCTAATGGTAGAAATTAAAATAATGGGGTTAGGGCTGGGGGAAGTGGATCATTTTATCCCAACCAGTGTATGTATTTGTGCTCACAAAGAGTCGCTGCATGTATCTCTTTATAGCTGTTGTTCGTTCTTCTTTTAAGCATGCACTTTTAAGTTTTGTTTTGAAGTCCCGTAATTACTTATTTCAAGTTTTCTCCCCCTGACAATAACCTGCGTGGAAGTTCTGTCTCTGCAAGGTTGATGATTGTTTCAGGGCCACTTTAAACGTCATGTTTCTTAACTGTTATTATTCTTTCCAAATGAAACCTCAAACAAAGTTATAACCTGATTTTTTAAAAATCAGTTTATAAAATATATGATTTTAGATTAAAATAATAATAAAATAAAACAGTTTGTATGGCTATTCTGTGTTTCTTAACATTGTTAAAGCAGAATTATTCCTTTGATTAATATTTTATTTTGCAAATTGACGGTAAGTGCAACATTATTTTCCAAATACATCAATTATTTAACCAGCATAGGTCTGCAGGCCAAAATTCTTTTTGCCTTGATCCAGCCAAATTATGTAAGTCGACTATTGGAAAGCACAACATTTTAACCTTATTTTTTGTCTTGGCTCTTAGGAGCCAGCATGGTGTAGTGGTTAAGAGTGGCAGATGCTAATCTGGAGAACTGGGTTTGATTCCCCACTCCTCCACATGAGCAGTGAACTCTAGACTGGTGAACCGGGTTTGTTCCCTACATATGAAGCCAGCTGGGTGACCTTGGGTAGTCACAATTCTCTCCAAACTCTCTCAGCCCCAACTACCTAACAAGGTGCCAATTGTTGGGGGGGGGGGGAAGGCTGCTTTAAGAATCCTTACAATAGAGAAAAGCGGGATATAAAAAAAACAACTCTCTTCTTGATGTCCTAGTGGTTCACTCAGCCTTTCTTTTTAAAGCTTTGCTCATAGTTCTTTCAAACAGGACTGAAGAAAGCCTTTAAAAGGTGTGCTTATGATTGAAACATTGTGATATTACATTTTCTTTAATCTCCAGGAACTGTGAAACTTGAGTACAATCAGAAACTTTGCTGCCATGATATTGGCCCTCTAGCACCCACTAAGCAACAGCAAACCTGACGCATACCTGCAAGCTGGTATGTTGTGTGGCCCAGTTTCTGAAGCTAAGGTGAAGAAGCGACTGCAACAGCTCCTTCCCAGAATGTTCTGATGCTGCTTGTGGCTTCTGGCCTGGAGCTCTTGTAATTGCTTTCACCATTTACAGCAGCACTGGCATGAGTTGCATTGCACAGGGTCATGTATAGATCCCAGGCGTGCCTGAGGTTTACCATGTCTAGAAGGGAGAATGTAGAATAGTAGGGTTGCCAACCTCCAAGTACTAGCTGGAGATCTCCTTCTATTACAACTGATCTCCAGCCGATAGAGATCAGTTCGCCTGGAGAAAATGGCAGCTTTGGTAACTGGACTCTATGGCATTGAAGTCCCTTCCCTCTAGGGTTGCCAGGTCCCTCTTTGCCACTGGCGTTAGGTTTTTTGGGCGGAGCCTGAGGAGGGTAGGCTTTGGAGAGGGGAGGGAGTTCAATGCCATAGAGTCCAATTGCCAAAGCAGCCATTTTCTCCAGGGGAACTGATCTCTGTCGGCTGGAGGTCAGTTGTAATTGCAGGAGATCTCCAGCTAATACCTGGAGGTTGGCAACCCTACTCCCCTCCCCAAACCACACCCTCCTCAGTCTCCACCCCAAAAATCTCCTGCTGGTGGCGAAGAGCGATCTGGCAACCCTATAGTATAGAGAGATGGTCTGGCACGTGTTTAGGGTGGATTAATTCCAGAGGGGCAGTTCGTAGTGGCAGAATAAAGCAAGAGTCCAGTGGCACCCTAAACACTAACAAAATTTATTTTGGCAAATGCTTTTATAAATCAGAGCTCATTTCATCAGATGCACTGGAGTATAAATCCATCCGGCCACAAAATTTATAATTTTTATAAATTATAATTGTATATATAAATTTAATTGTGTTTATTAGTTCTTCTTGGTTGTTGTTTCCCTAGAAACATGACTAATTTAGGGTAGCCAGCTCTGGGTTGGGAAATACCTGGAGATTTTTGGGGTGGAGCCTGAGGTGGCCGGGGTTTAGAGAGGGGAGGGACTTCAATGCCATAGAATCCAATTGCCAAAGCAGCCATTTTCTCCAGGTGAACTGATCTCTATCGGCTGGAGATCAGTTGTAATAGCAGGAGATCTCCAGCAAAATATAGAAATATATGAAGTAAGGAGAAGAAAAGAAAATAGGAAAACATAACATGGACTAAGAAATTGACTCTTTAATGAGGTCTTTGACTAATTCATAATGTATTTTTCATGGGAGAGGATAATTGAAGCTAACAGAGTGGTGTAGTGGTTAAGAG
This sequence comes from Euleptes europaea, assembly GCF_029931775.1. Taxonomy (NCBI): domain Eukaryota; kingdom Metazoa; phylum Chordata; class Lepidosauria; order Squamata; family Sphaerodactylidae; genus Euleptes; species Euleptes europaea. Next base: position 27,827,105 of record NC_079320.1, on the reverse strand, counting down.
TGGTGGCTTGGAGCAGTGGAGTCTGATCTGGAGAACCGGGTTTGAGTCCCTACTCCTCCACATGAGTGGCGGAGGCTAATCTGGTGAACTGGATTTGTTTCCCCACTCCTACACACAAAGCCAGAAGGGTGACCTTGGGCAAGTCATTCTCTCTCAGCCTCACCTACTTCACAGGGTGTCTGTTGTGGGGAGGGGAAGGGAAGGTGATTGTAAGCTGGTTTGATACTTCCTTAAGTGGTAGAGAAAGTCGGCATATAAAAACCAACTCTTCTTCTAACAATGCAATCCTAATCACAGTTGCTCGTTGACTTCAATGGATCCAGAAGGGTGTAACTCTGTTCAAGACTGCACTGGGCATACATGTAGCTTACTTTTAATTTATATTGCAAGCAGATATTTTTTCAACCTGGTGCTACAGTAATAAAACCTGGGGCAAAGTCCTCAAATTCATAAAGTTCATTAAATGCAAGAAGAGAAAACAGAAAACCCTGTAATGAAGTAAGGAATTGACTCTTTAATTATCTCTTTTGTTGTTCTAGGGAAATTGGAAACATAAAGCAACGTGAAGGCTACTTAGACCTAAGCAGAAGGTCTTGTTTATTGTAATTCAGGAACTGCTCCTTCCAAATGTGATGAGTGAATAACAGTTGGACTTTTAAATCATTTTGTGCAAATTGGGGAGATTCAGTAAAATAGGCCTCTTTTATCCCGGAAATCGCAAAACAAATTATGTAACTGTTACAACACTCACAGGCTTCCTGCAGGATCTCAAATCATTATTCAGTCATGTCATCTCATGGCACTTTCACACAAGCTGAGTAATGCACTTTTTCAATCCACTTTCAATTCACTTTAGCGATCGTTCGCAAGTGGATTTTGCCATTTCACACAGTAAAATCCAGCTGCAAAGTGCATTGAAAGTGCATTATTCAGCATGTGTGAAAGCGCTCTCAGCCTTGTGCACATGCAAATTAACACATTAAGGCTTGCACTCTCAACAGGAAGGTTCTTCCTTGAGCTGTGTAAATGACATTGAACTGTTGATAAAAAAATAAAATAAAACTCACCCTACTTTCAAACAGGATCTGGGGTAAGTACATACTTCACAAAACAGTGGATGAAAGAAAAGTCAGGAGAGATTTCCTATATACCATGAGGGACTACCTAATAGGGTTGGTGTGTGCCTTCTGGGGGTGGGAGATCTCCTGTTCTTAGTGGGACTTGCCCACCAGCACTCCACTGGCTGGTGGGAGAAAGAAAAAAAAATGCTGTTGGTGACAGCATGACATCACTTATGGTAGAATCCAGAATTGATGTTGGTCTTCTCTAGGAATTGCCGAAAACGCTATGGTTTTATCAGAGAATTTCTGGTGATTCCTAGAGGGGCATGACGTCACTTCCAAAACTGGAAAATTATGTCAAGCCATTGCTGACCGCTGCCCCCATATGTTCCCACTCCACCTAGTCTCCTGCTGATTACCAGGCTGGCCCTGGCTACCCTGCTACCCAGATAGGCATGGGTGTTTTAAAAGACATCCTTCTTCATAAACCTGTGGGGACCAAGGCCTACACGTACACACAACTGTCATGCTGCAAGTGAATGTTGTACAGGTGCAAGCCCGCAGCCAGTAGGAACTGCCGTACATCAGATCCAGTGAAAATGGGATGCACATCCAAATAGACAATCCTTACTTGGTTGCCTATCTGTATCGCGCTGTTTTCAGTGAAAGGTCCCATTCTGTCACTGTTGGTGTCTCAATATATGCCCTTGTCATCTGTGTACTTTGTAGGTAAGATACATTATTTGGTTTCAAGACCATTCTTAGATCATCTCTCTTTTTTTAAAAGGATAATTAATTGGCATCTTGCCATCATGCAAATGAAGGGATGTGCTAGTTGAATTTTCTTTTCCCCAGCAGAAATATAGCTGTTTTCTTCTCTTTGAGCTCTGATCCTGTACATAGAAGGGATTTCAGAGGACTTTGCAAAGAAAAAAAAAAGATAAAATTAATTTATTGCATTTTTATATAGTGCTCCAAAGGGGGAAAAATGCATACTAAGTTGTTTTGGGAGGTTATCCAAAGGTTAACCAGATAAATCTGAATTTATTACCATAAGTAAACCATACAAAGACCAGCCACAGAAACAGATGGGGAGTCTGGATCGACCTGAAACACTTCCAAATATTAATTCATTCCAAACATTGAATTTGGATCTTTGTATGGACCTCAGTGCCCACTATAACAGCAGTTTCTTAAAAAAAAAAAAAAAGACTTCACCTATAAAAAAAGTTTTTTCAAAGAAAAGCAAAGGGGCATACTAATACTTCTGTGAAATAAATGGTTAAGTAAAAAGGTAAAGGTCCCCTGTGCAAGCACTGGGTCATTCCTGACTCATGGGGTGACATCACATCCCCACGTTTTCTAGGCAGACTTTGTTTACGGGGTGGTTTGCCAGTGCCTTCCCCAGTCATCTTCCCTTTACCCCCAGCAGGCTAGGTACGGTACTCATTTTACCGACCTTGGAAGGATGGGAGGCTGGGTCAACCTTGAGCAGAGCTTTTGATTGAAGTCCTGCAGCTTACCACTCTGCACCACGGGGCTCCTTACATGGTTACCAAGTTGATAAAGAATATGCAATTTATTAATGTTAGGAATTACAGAATATTTTACTATAATTATAGAATATGGTTAGTAGAATCTTGAGCAATTTTTGGGATGTGTAGAAGGATTTCACTCCTCCAAATAAGTTTTAAATGAAATGTTTTAGAAGCAAGTCTATCCACATATTAACCTTATATTACATAGTAGTTAGCTGAAAGATACAAACCAGCTGTTTAAGAACATACTTCACGCAATATAACCCCTACACTATTTCTCCACAAGCAAAATGTTATATTGTTGCCAATTATTCTGGTAGTTAATTATGGTATACTTGTGTTAACAAAGGGTTGGATCCCTTCAGCTTTTCCCCCTGGAAAATGGAAAGTGTTCCCACTGATCACTAGAAATGCTATGGCTGGGGATCATGGGTCCAGCACGGACAAAAGTCATGTGGGACAGGGTTAGGAATGGAAACAGATTTGGGTGAGATTGGCTGGATCCAACCCCCAAACAGTAGGACTGAGCCTCTAAAGAGAACAATCAGAGTTGTCCTGTCTATATCTGCTCAATGTGGCAACTGGGGGTGGTGGTGGTGGGGGGAAGCTTCAGGCCAGAAACGAATGGATGATTATTTGTCTAAAACCTTCCTGAAGCTTCAATCATCCCTCCATGCAATTTAATTAGTAAATTTATCCCTCCATCACCATCACCCTTCCAGCCAGTTCTGAAGCTGACTATCATTCACGTTTTACTGAACTATCTCATTGACGTCCAGATCGTGCGTGGGTATAATGGAAGTTCTGTCTATGAGAGAGGTGTATTAAGGTCAGGGCTGCTGAGAGCCACCATTGACCCCCGAACAAAGTTCCCACCTGGGAGCTCCATGGCCAAAATTGACAGGAATCAGAATATCTTGGCCTAGGTTATTTCCAGACCCCGCCCCCGCCCATGCTCTTTGCAATGGAAGCAAAACTAAATTCTAACTTCTCCTCTTCATTTGTTACCACTAAGGCAGATTAACTTTCCATTATCATGCATGTAAAAGGTGGAGGAGCCCCCATCCTTTTACTACTTTGATACACTCTGGATAAATATTAACTCCTCCTTTCTGTTCGTAATATTAACAGAGGTTTGCTACTATACTACTGTTAAATACATTGTAGGTTGCCAACCTGGATGTGTTACTCGCAACCAAGGTCAAGTTAATTCATGCCATAGTATTCCCTGTTACTATGTTTGAGTGTGAAAGTTGGACTATGAAGAAAGCTGACAGGAAGAAGGTACATTCCTTTGAAATGTGGTGTTGGAGGAGAGAGTTATGGACTGCCAAAAAACAAACAAATGTGGGTTCTAAATAGAATGAACCCTGAACTGTCCCTAGAAGCTAAAAAGACTAAACTGGAAAAGACAATAATGCTAGGAAAGGTTGAAGGCAGCAGGAAAAGAGGAAGACCCAGTATGAGATGGATTGATTCTCTAAAGGAAGTCAAACCCCTCAGTTTGCAAGACTTGAGCAAGGCTATTAAAGATAGGACATTTTGGAGAACATTGATTCACAGGGTTGCCATGAGTCGGAAGCGACTTGATGACACACGCAAGTTGCCAACCAGGATGGTTGAGAAGTAGTTGAGACCAAGTCCACAAAATAAAGGGGGAGATTTAGAAGGGGGGAGAGGAATGAAGGCAGATCATGAAAGAAAATGAGCTAAATGGAGGAGAGAAGTGTGAAATAGAGGGGAATAAATTAAGGAAAAGATAATGAAAGATGTTTTAAAACTTTGCTCCTACATGCTAACAGGGCTGCTGCCCCTTTGCAAGATCTGGCTGAGCAGACAAAGCTATGGAGCTGGGTGGAAGGAAAGGAAGAGGGAAACCATAGACTGGTGATGATCTAGTGAAGATGACCTAACGAGGAGGCTGCATCCTGGCAATGGCTATAGTGTCCATGAGCTGTGCTGTCTGGACTTGCCTTGCTCCACTGCTGGCTTGGTTGGTTGGTTTAGCAGCATCTGATAAGCAAGACAAGGATTTGCCTCAGTCTAATAGTAAACTTTGCAGAAAGGCTGAGACAGCAGAATCAGAACTACTGATGTTTACTGTGCTCTGCTTTCCCTGAACTCCTAATGGCAAATTAAAATAAATAAATAAATAAATGCATTCCATGAATGCAGCATGACATTGGCTTCAAGGGCCCTTCATAGGGTTGCCAACCTCCAGGTACTAGCTGGAGATCTCCTGCTATTACAACTGATCACCAGCCGATAGAGATCAGTTCACCTGGAGAAAATGGAAGCTTTGGCAATTGGTCTCTATGGCATTGAAGTCCCTCCCCTCTCCAAACCCCACCCTATCAGGCTCCGCCCCCCAAATCTCCTGCTGGTGGCGAAGAGACCTGACAACCCTAGCCCTCCAATTGATTTGGGCCTGGGAATTTTGTCCCCCGCCCTCTCAGGGCCCTAATTAAGGGAAAATGCAAATTGATATAGAAAACTAAAGACTTGGAAAGACTGTAAGGTAGGAGCTGGTGGTTAGAATTTTGGAAGCTTTTCCCATTTTCTACAGGTTCTTTTATCTCTTCACCTATTTATAAAACATTCTAGCTGTCCTTTGAAAGGATATTGATCTTATCTTGTGCCCTTTCCTGGCAGCATCTGTGCTGGGGTTGACCTGACCAACACTGGTATAAAATGGCACTACGAGTGCCTCTTTCTTAAACCCTGGCATTCAGACTGGACTGGATGTGAGCAGTCTTCTTGCCTGTAAAATGCCACTTGACAGAGTTATTGGCGTCATGCTGAGAAGTGATCTTTTGTCACAATTTCCCTCTTTCTGCCCAGAAGCTGAAACTGCAAGTCTGCCAGAGCCAGCCTTTGTCTTAGGGGAGGGGCTGTGGCTCCGTTTGTAGAGCATCTGCTTGGCATGCAGAAGGTCCCAGGTTCAGTCCCCGGCATCTCCAGTTAAAGGGACTAGGCGAGTAGGTGATGAGAAAGACCTCTGCCTGAGACCCTGGAGAGCTATTGCCAGTCTGAGTAGACAATGTTGACTTTGATGGATCAAGGGTCTGATTCAGTGGAAGGCAGCTTCATGTGACACACTTACATGGATCAGGTTCACTTGGTTTCATCCCCAATTTTTGTTTATTAAAATATCTGTACCCCATGTTTTCCAAAGAGGAAGCCTTAACTGCATCACATTTAATGAAACAAACAAACAAACAAACTATATCATAGGAAACTTAAAACAATTAAAACCCACTATTAGTTGATATCTCCCTCTCAACAATTCCAAATCCAACTGCTGTCACCCTCAGCAGGAAACTCTTAAATAATAATAAAACAGCTTTGCATGCTTTCCTGAAGGCCAGCATTGAAGATAACCTCTTGACTTTTAATGGAAGACCACCTTAGAAGGATGGTGCTGTGATAGAAAAAGCTGGTCAAATGAGCAAAACCATTCTAACTTCCCCAAGAGTTGGGATAGCAAACAGCGAAACTGCTGATCAGGTTCACCCTGGGAGTACTAGACACTTAGGTATGTAGATCCCAGGTTGTGAAGGTAAAAAAGCTTTAAAGGTAAAAATGAACACCTTGAAGAGAGCCCAGAAAGAAACAGGCATTATTCCATGCATCAAGTGAATTAGTTTCAAAACCAAAAGAAATATGTTTCGATTGGCTTGCTTGAGCCAAAAAAGGGCAAGCTGCCACCTTTTGTGGCCAGTAGAAATTTCTGAGCCATCGTTGAGGACAACTTTTAGGAAAAACTGAAGCATTTAAGGTCTCTTCCTAGCTTGACTTCCCACCTGATTTTGAGACTGAGGCACTACTGGATGACCGGCATTTGACGGGGGAAATATTTTCCTCTTGATCTCACTTGTGCTTTCGAGTATTCCCCCCCACCTCTGTCATTAAGACCATTTTGTCGATTTCTGTGGAAATGAATGCCTTTTTTGCTTCCTTGGGTAAGGGCCTTATTTTTGATCCTGGCATCCTAAGATACGGGTTGTGACAAAAGAAACCGCTGTAAAAGAGCTCCACCTAGAGGCTATTATCATATAGTAGCATCCCAGCAGAGGCCTAATAGAGGTTTACGCTGTATCCCATTTAACCAGAAGCCTCCAGCCAATGTTCCTTTAAGTAGGCTATCAACCCAGATCCATTCTGTTGACAATGAAGGAAACTGAACTCAAAATGAAAGCCAGGCATATCAAACAACTTAAAATGATTTCTTGCATTACTATGCAGTCACTAAATTAGATATGATCCTGTAGATACTGTACCAATAATTAACATTATTTGGGGAACTGAAACCTGTTTCCAACTCATATTGGAATACTATGGTTTGTATAGTTACATATTATACAAAAATGGATTATAGTGGGTCTCCCCCCCCCCCCCGAAAGCTCATAGAATGAAAAAAAAAGTGGGATATTGTTATCCTTGGTTATAAACTCAACAGACAAAGAGGTAAATATATATGTCGACAAGGGTGAACAGTACTGTCCTAAGCAAAGTTACACCCTTGTAGACCCATTGAAGGCAATGGTCTTCAAAGTGCATAACACTGCTTAGGACTGCACAGGTAAGAGTCTGATAAACTCGCTCATAGAATGGCTGTGAGTGGAGATACCTGGTCCAAAAGGTAATTAAAAATTGAGAATGTGCCTTCATCCAGCTAACTAGAACTCTGAGAATGATCTTGAGATGGAGAAAGATGATGACAGTCCAATCATCAAAAAGCAGGTTGGAGGTGAGTGGACAGGACAAAGAAAACTGACCAAAGCATTACTCACAAGGAAAAAGGTGACTTAAAATCGGCCTCCAGAAAAAGATTGGGGTAAAAATGGTCTCAAAAGAACTGGAAAAAAAAAAAGGAAATAAACTAAACCTGGGAGCTGATTTGTGCCCTCCTACTATTTTAAAAGCAAGCATCGGGTCACATGAAACTTCAACCCAACTTGCATTGAACATATTATCTAATCAGACCCTAACATGTCAATTGCACTAGAATCTATAAGAATGGTCGAGGTTACTTTGGACCAGGGAGCGGCTAATTATTGAGCTCTGGTCCAACCCAGGTTCAGGATCTGTAGAACTCAAAAGGAATCTAAGTTCAAACTTATTCTGGACCTAATCTGCATTATACGTAGTAGTAAAATCTGATCACATAGTCAACCCTTAGTATAGGCTGCTCCTCTCTAAATGCCATGTTAATATGCATACTATTTTAACGAATAGTCTTCAAAATTTCTCCTGCAGTGCAATTTTCCTCCTGATTTACTGAGTTCATAGCTATTGTTTTAGGAGTAAAACCAAACCAAAACAAAAAACCTTTGACCTTCCTAAAAGTAACTGCTAAAAACTGTAATTGCATGTAGGGTGCTGATATGTCACAGAGATGCTTCAGTATCTATGATTAGCCATAAATTAATTTGAACAAATGGTTCAAATTGTTTAATGAGGCAATGGTTGGCAAAAATCAACAAATTATGAAAATTTGCTTTTTGCAAGTGAATACTTGGAGTCCCAATAATCAACATACATTTCAGACACAGATATTGTGTTATGCTGATATACTTGATAATATATGTAATTCATAGAATCATAGAGTTGGAAGGGACCACCAGAATCGTCTAGTCCAAACAAAATTCATTTTTGAAGAGATGAATTATTGAGCTTTTTCCTGACTTCACATCCCAGTTGTCTAATTATTGTAATTTGAGATCTAATCCCATATAAAGTAAAGTGGATAATAGGTCCTTACGGCTTGTATCCAAATGCTAACCACATTTATTTGAAGCAAGTCCCGTCAATTTAAGTAAAGCTCATTTCCATGTAGATGTCTTTGGATTTTAGTTTTATCAATATGCTAAGACTTTGGCATGATATTCTGTGAAATGACGTTCTGGTTTTGAGGCAAACTTTGTAACTGTTATTGTTACTCTGTAAAAACAAAGGGCAAAAAAGGGTAATAACATAGTCACATAATTAATCCCTAGATGCCTCTTTCTGGAAATGATGCATTCGAAATGGTCTTCTGAAATATGGCTATGGAGCCACCAGATGTCACTGTTTCTCCACACAAATGACTTTGGTTAACAATCATTTTGTACTCTTGTCTGGCATTTGTGCCACCCTCCAAAGTTACCTGATATTTTATAAATACAGAAAATTACACATTTTCATACTCACTGTGATTGTAGGAATCCTCTAATGGCCTTTAATGCTGCCACATAGTTGATGACCAAGCGGCAAAGTGAACAATTTGTAAAACGTTATAAAGTCAGCAGTAAAGTGCCCATTAAATAAAATGATGAAAAATGAAACAACAAAATATTTGGACCTGCTCTGAATGTCTTGTTAGAAGAAGAAGAGTTGGTTTTTATATGCTGACTTTCTCTACCTTTTTAAAAGGAGAATCAAACCCGCTTATAGTCTCCTCCCCTTCCTCTCCCCACAACAGACACCTTGTGAGGTAGCTGAGGCTGAGAGAATTCAGAGAGAACTGTGACTAGCCCAAGGTCACCTAGCTGGCTTCATGTGGAGGAGGTAGGAAACCAACCCAGTTCACCAGATTAGAGTCCACCACTCATGTGGAGGAGTGGGGAATCAAACCCGGTTCTCCTGAATAGAATCCGCCACTCTTAACCACTGCACCATGCTGGCTGTCTTAGGGGTTGGTCTTTGCATCTACTTGTATTTGGTATTCAGAAGATAAACATGTCTGCAGGTGCTGGGAGGTTTTTTTTTATTAAAAAAATTCAAAGCAGCCTTATGCGCATTTCAAATCATGTTTTCCAATGAAAGGGCACAGAGGGACTTGAGAGTGCTTATAGTTGAGGTGCTAATTAAATATGAAGATGAGAAGAATGAAACATCTCTTTTGTGAAGGGTGATGGGAGAAAAATATTTTGGAAGAATGAGGACAGGAGAGTTTCTTTCCCAAATGCCCTTTAACTAACACTTCTTTTACTGTCGAAGGCTTTCACGGTCAGAGTTCATTGGTTCTTGTAGGTTATCCGGGCTGTGTGACCGTGGTCTTAGTATTTTCTTTCCTGATGTTTTGCCAGCAGCTGTGGCAGGCATCTTCAGAGGAGTAACACTGAAGGACAGTTTGGTCATTGTATGGATATACATCAACTGTATATGTGTCATGTGTATTTCTCTATTGGGAATAGTTAGTCTACACTATAGGCCCTGTGTTTTAAACTATACTGTGCACCATATTAAAACTTATATATTTGTTGTTATTTTAGCATTGTTCAGCTCAACCCTTTTGTTTTGATTGGCTCAACAGTACTCCTCTTGGCACCCACCAAATTTCTCAGAAAGAAGGTGGAGACATTTTAAAGCTGAGCTTGCTATTGACTGACTTCATTGAGAAGAAAGGACTTTCCACTGGAGGAGGAGGACGACTGGTAAGCACATAGGTTTTCCTTAGTCAGTGCATGATTCCTTCTCCCTTTCAGGCTTTCCTTCTTCCCAGGAGGTGCAAGGAGGGAGGTGTTCCATTTGGCTCTGCCTCCTGTGGCAGGAATTTGGGGGTGGCTCTCACCACCCTCTCTCAATATTCCAAAGCTGCCCACAGGCATGAAAAGGTTGGGCACTCCTTATCCATAGCTAAACCCCAAAAACAAATGCCATGCAGTACCTTTTATTAAGATCAACGAAAATGGCATAACACAGTGTGCAAGAAGAAGAGAAAGAAGAAGAGTTGGATTTTATATGTTGACCTTCTCTACCACTTAAGGAAGAATCAAACCAGCTTACAATCACCTTCCCTTCCCCTCCCCACAACAGACCGTGAAGTAGGTGAGGCTGAGAGAGCTCTAAGAGAGCTGTGACTTGCCCAAGGTCACCCAGCTGGCTTCATGTGTAGGAGTGGGAAAACAAATCCAGTTCACCAGATTAACCTCCATCGCTCATGTGGAGGAGTAGGGAATCAAACTTGGTTCTCCAGATTAAAGTCCACCGCTCCTAACCACTGTTCTTAACCACTACATCATGTTGGCAAGACTGTGTGTTCTTCAAAAAGCTTGGACAATGCATTAGAGGAAGGTATTACATGGCTTTTGCTTTTGGTATTTCTGAAGTTTAACTTGAGCAAAACATCTCTCTTATTGGCCCATCTCTCTCTGTGAATGTTGTTCACTGTGCAGTTAGCTGAAATAAAGCTGCTTATCTGAGGCACAATGAGTGTGTATTTTGTGTATGCTATAAAATAGGCAGCACTAATATTTGGCCTATTGTGACCTATTCAGGACTGGGGCATTGGGCTGATCCAATGCATATGGGCTACATATCATGAGGTAGATTTCACATTCAAACATATGAAGTGCCATCCTATGCAGAGTTACACTCTTCTAAGTTCATTGAATTCAGTGGACTTAGAAGAGAGTAACTCCTTTTAAGATGGCAGTGACGGTGTCTATTCACTTCATATTAGTTGTCATCCTTTCAATTTCCCCATGGACTTTGTTCAGGCATTGTTTATTATTTATAACACTACCATGAGTGTTTGGCTCCAAACGGAAATCATGCTTTTATATAGATTTATGTGTATTATTCAGGAATGTTTAGTCATGTTGTGAGGGACAAATGATGTAACCTGTTAAAGGGATAGATAGAGGGCACGCCACAAACTCTGCATAAATATTATGTATCGAAATGGGGTTGCTAAACAGTTGTGTGAATGTGTTTCATGATTCTCTGATTGCACCTTATAAGCATCATCCTTTGGAGCACAATTCAGCAGCCTAAGAAAATTTGCTTTCATTTTTGAAAAAAATCCATTTTCGAGTCCTTTGGCAATGATGGTTTATAGGAAGGGCAGTACATTAAGTGACAAAATTTGAAAAGGGCTGTAGTAGATTTCTAGCACCTTTGTTGCCGTTTGCACCCCTTTGCCAGCAGAACATGGGGTTATCTGCTGAAGCTGGAGGGTGAGAGATTCATAACAACTAAAAGGAAGTATTTCTTCATACAACACATAGTTAAATTGTGGAACTCCCTGCTCCAGGATGTGGTGATGGCTGCCAACTTGGAAGGCTTTAAGAGGGGAGTGGACATTTTCATGGAGGATAGGGCTATCCATAGCTACTAGTCAAAATGGATACTAGTCATGATGCATACTTGTTCTCTCCAGGATCAGAGGAGCATGCCTATTATATTAGGCACCATGGAATACAGGTAGTCATCTTGTTTGTGGGCTTCCTAGAGGAACCTGATTGGCCACTGTGTGAACAGACTGCTGGACTTGATGGGCTTGGTCTGATCCAGCATGGCTTTTCTTATGTTCTTATGTTCAGAATAAATTTTGCAAAATAAGCCACTACATGTCATGTTGCTTAATTTTTATAGGTTACAGAACTGTAGCTTTACCTCATATGACATATGGGTTACCTTGGTAGAAAATGTTTGGTGACTTGTCCACTCTATATGCATTGTGAAGGAACCTTCATGTAAGGTGGCTGGAAAGTCTGTAGCCATTTGTCCAGTTGTATGCTAATTATGATATTTTTTTTACCATGGCTGGATATTGACAACTAGACTGGTGTATCAGTTGCCTCATTCCCAGTGTAGTCAGCAGGTACAAGAACTGTTAAAGCCTTTGCTAGATCACACACCTGCTCCTTTTCCTTAAATGTGAGAAATCCGCAAGCATTAAATCTATGAAAGATAACCCATCATCTGAATAACAAGAGGAAATCCAGTCTATAAAAGGATGGAGTCCAGGAAGAGGAGGGTAATACAACAAGAAAATGGAACTGCTATCTCAAATACTGTAGAGCAGAAAATGAATTGGCTATAGTACTAATGATTACAATACAAGCTTAAGATTCGTATTAAAGGTAACATAATTACTGTGAATATCCTATTGGATTTCAAACTGAGGGAAGAAAGAGAAATACAGCACTTCTGAGGTTAAGGATAAACCTAATTGATTTATGATTAATGCGAAGGCTCTGGCTTATCGTGCAAATATATTGTATTTCATGCAGAAATGAGGATAAAGGCATTTTCCTCATTTCTATGTGAAACTTAATATTTGCATGCCAAAGGAGCGAAGGAGACTATTGGCTTCGGCTACTGGTAGATGGATACTCCACATCCTCCATGCCAAAGTCAAGTCCATCTGTTGTGTAGCTGCTGGAAGATGAATGGGAGCTCTGAAAAATAACATGAAGGAGGCTTTAAAATGGTTATTTATGAAGGGACCCAATTAAATGAAAGCAGACCTACATCTTCAAGTCAGCCCGGGATGACCTGATTAAGTTAAAGTGACCTCAGCATGAGCTTCAGACATTTACTAGGAATGAAAGAGAGCCTGCAGTTAATGGCCCAGCGCTATGCTTTAAGCCATATGCTTTTTTGCAGCTGCCAGTTATTGTCAAGAAATTTCTCACCCCAAGTTCATATATATTATAATAGTTAGGAGGGATTTCTTTGAATCGGTGGCTAAGTAATAAATCTAGAGAAGCCTGGCCCAGTGATGTAAAATGGTTGCATCCTCCCCCCTCCTTCTTCTCATAATACCAGAACATGGGGATCATCTGCTGAAGCTGGAAGGTGAGAGATTCACAACAAATAAGAGGAAGTATTTCTTCACACAACACACAGTTAAATTGTGGAACTCCCTTCCCCACGATGTGGTGATGGCTGCCAACTTGGAAGGCTTTAAGAGGGGAGTGGACATGTTCATGGAGGAGAGGGCTATCCATGGCTACTAGTCAAAATGAATATACTAGTTATGATACATATTGTACCTATTCTCTCCAGTATCAGAGGAACAGGCCTATTATATTAGGTAGGGCTGTTGATTCGGTTTGGCCCGAACTGAAAATCAGCCAAATTTCCCCTGATTCGGCGGTTTTTAGTTCGGGACGAACCGAACTCAAAACTGGCGGGCAACCGGGGAGCTGAATTCAGCGAGTTCGGGAGTTCACGAATAAATCCGGCAAATTCGGGGCGTCAGTAAGCAGCATAACCGTCAGTAAGCAACATTCTCCTCCCTTGGCCAATCGGTGGCCAAGCTGGGTCTCCTTCTGGCCAATCAGTCAGGTTTGACTACTGGAGGAATCAGCTGATGTGCGGCCCGGCCGGGGAGAGAGACAGAGAGAGGGGGAAATCCTCCTGTGTGTGTGTGTGTGTGGGGGGGGGTTCTTGTGCACATTTGCTCCTTTCCGTGGCTGCAGGGGGTGCATTTTTGAGGGTACAGACCCCAAACTTTCAGCGGAGCTTCAGACAAGGCTTCTTAAGAGACCACCCAAGTTTTGTAAACATTGGGTCAGGGCCCCCCGAGATATGGGCTTTCCCCTTTTCCCTATTGGGATGAATGGATCACCCTCGAGAGATGCATACATATGGATCTCATATTGGATACAAATGGAATCATATTGGATTACCCAGCCTCCCAGCCCCTCCTGATGGAACAGAAGACAGCCACAGTAAGACCCCTTTGGGGGCTTTAATCTATAATTTTTCCTTTCTGTGTGTGTGTGTGTGTGGGGGGGGGAAGCAGAGTCTGTGTGTGTGTGGGGAGGGAGCCAAAGGGGGCTTTTGCCAGTTCTGCCTGGGGTGTGTGTTCCCCCTCCAGTCTCTCTCTCCCTGGTTTGAGGGGGGGCTTCAGTTTTGTGTCTTCAGGTTTTCCCTCATTCATAAGATCAGTTAGGTTATTTTGATGCTTGCTCAAAACTGGTTTTCAAATGGTGACTTAAAGAATGCATCTGCCTGGTCCCAAGTCCAATGCAAAAGGAGAAATTCCACCCCTTCCTGCTCATTATGCATAGCTAGCTGCCTCTGTCCCTTTCCATGGTTTGCAAACTTCCAGGTGTCAGGTGTTGCTTTGCACTGTTGCAAAGGTGTTGCATTGCGTGCTTGTGTTGCTTTGCAGTTGTATTGCTTTGCAATTTTTTTCACACCTGCCCCGCCCTTGCTTTCAGCTGTTTGTCGGGGCTGGGAGCTTTGTGTGTGGGCGGCAAGCTCTGCTTGGAGATACACATTAAGGGTGGGGGGACCCCTTTCGGGGCCCATATCTCAGCCCCCCCTTACCCAATCTTTACAAAACTTGGGGGGTCTTTCAAGAAGCGTCCTTTGAAGCTCCTCTGAAAGTTTGGGACCTTTACCCCCAAAAATGCCCCCCCAGAGCCGTGGAAAGGCGCGGTTGTGTTTTTAATGGCTTTATTCGGCCGAATTTTTTTTCCGAACTTTGAATTCCCGCCGAATTGCACGGACCCGAAGCTGGGGAGTTCGGACTTCGGCATATCCTGAATCTAAATGGGCCGAATTCAGCCGAATCCGAACTATACCGAATTTTTTTTAATTCAACAGCCCTAATATTAGGTGCTGTGGAACACAGGCAGTATGCTGCTGCTGCAGTCGTCTTGTTTGGGGGCTTCCTAGAGGCAGCTGGTTGGCCACTGTGTGAACTGCTGGACTTGATGGGCCTTGGTCTGAACCATCATGACTTTTCTTATATTCTTATGTTCCTAACTGTCACAAATGAAACTTCTAAAGCTTAACAAAAAAATACTGGAGATTTGAATTAAAGGGGCCCTGGCGGTGGGGAAAACACCATGCAAGGCTCTCAAACAAATTGTCAGCTAATTTTGTTTTAAATGTGCAGCACTTTATCTTTTAACTCATTATTTCTTTGATAACTGTTTTGGTCTCAACAACCCTGGCAGCATAGAAAAGATGATGACAATCCAGCTATTCCTTCTTCTTTAGAAAGGACAAAAAGTTCTTCATTAGATATTAATGTTTGGATCAAAAATACATTAGTTGTGGTTACATCATTATAATGTTTTACATGGAAATGATACATTCAATTGATGTTTTAGGTCTTGCTATGAATGTTATGTAGACTAAGCCCTCTGTAGTACTTCATGTATTCCAGAAGTAGTGGAGACAATGGATTGAAAGTAGCCGATTTTCTCACTCAATCTTGGACAATTTTTCTTCTTCTTATAGCCCCCGCATCACATGGCTTTTGATTATGTCAGCCCCACGATCCCCAGTATAGCCTTGTTTGGTGGCCAAGGACGGCCCCTTCCTCCATTATTCACCAATGGAAAAGCTGGTTGGATCCAAGCCATGGTCTATTGTGCACGTAGCCACAGTTTTCCCAGTAGCACATGAGATCCATTCTTACCCTTTTTTGACCATCAGTAGTGGTTTCTGGTTTCCTGTCTCAATAGAGCTCAATCTTTTCCAGGTTTCAAGGTGATCCCATGACGACTGATCAGGTTTCTGATGGTGTCCTATACATTTCTGGTAGTCATAGTATTTCTGGTGCCCTTTCTTCTTTTTTTAACTGTCTAGCAGAGTTAGTGTGAATTCTTAGAGAGGCATGAATTTGTCTGTGGGTAACCTGTGTCCTTATTTCACATGACTGTACTACAGGGCTCAAGGTTTTCAGTTCAGCACAAAACTAAATAGCTCTGTCAAGAAACTAGTCACGGCAGGTTTCTATCTGACCTCTGGCTGTTTCTGTTTCCAGTACAAGAAAAAGAAACAGACAACTTGATTCTGCAACAACAGCAGGAAACTGTGAGGGAGCTGCAAGTACTGTCAACTGTTTATGGGAGAATGAGGTTCCCTCATTGTTCCTCAAGGGTAGAACCTAAAGGTAAAAGTAAAGGTCCCCTGTGCAAACACCGGGTCATTCCTGACCCATGGGGTGATGTCACATCCCGACATTTTCTAGGCAGACTTTGTTTACGGGGTGGTTTACCAGTGCCTTCCCCAGTCATCTTTCCCTTTACCCCCAGCAAGCTGGGTACTCATTTACCGACCTCGGAAGGCTGGAAGGCTGAGTGAACCTTGAGCCGGCTACCTGAAACCAACTTCCGTTGGGATCGAACTCAGGTCGTGAGCAGAGCTTTGGACTGCAGTACTGCAGTTTACCACTCTGCGCCACGGGGCTCCCTTTTCAATATAATTATCATATTCTACAAACAAGATTTATGAATGGTCCATGTAAACAATGTAAGTATCAACAGACCATCCCCCAGTTAAAACAACCATACAAATCAATGGCACAGAATATGGCACAAAAAAACTGAGGAGGGGGCTCTCTAGAGTTCCACGTGGGCATATCAGGTTTTCAAACCATGTCATCCATCTAGACAATACAAGTTGTGTTTATATGTTTTTACAAAAATCTTGTTATAAACAACTGAATTAGCATTGCATAGAGAATATCCTGGGTGAAATCCATTAAAATCTCAAATAAAGCCTATCTATTTGTTTATGTATTTACAGACATGTGGCTGGTCAGGTCTGACCAATTTGTGTGTGTGTGTGTCATGGTTACAAATGGCGGTTGAAAGAATTTAAACAATGCTACCTCATGTGACCCTGACAATGTATGTTTTCATGGACATTAGCTTTGTGTCTGTAATTTTTTGGGGGTTGAAGGTATCTTCTTTTTTCCATTTATCATAACAAGGGATGAGGACCTTATCAAAAATAGTCAACTGACAAATCCCCCTGAGAAGGAATACATTAGGGGGTTTATATGCTAAACGCATCATCTCCCTTGGCCAGATTCTGATTCTCTTACAGTAGCACCCAATTTCCTCTACTGATACCGCTTTAAGTTTAGAAAGCCCAAATCTGGCCAGGCTTGTGGAAAATACAAAGCTGGAAACCGCATCTTTCCTCTCTGCCACGATAACATATCACAGCAACCATCTCTGAATCTGCGTTGTTCTGTTGGTGTTCCATCCATACTGAATTAATTTACCTTGGCAGTTTCCTAATTCTTCCACTGTCTGTTTGAAATGGAAACTGAGCTATGTCGTATGCTCTTTCGCTTTGGCATGCAATTGTGTAGTGTCTTCCATTTTCATAATCAATCATCTGCAGCATTATTTTCCATGGTTGTGCCCCAGCTTTACTATAACTTTGGAGACAATTCTATATGAAACTTGGATGTTGAGCAAAAGGAACAAGAACACTCCCCCTTCCCCAGCAGCTCTCCCTCCTACATGGCGATGTCTGAAAATATGTGGAAAACATCCCCATTTCTACAGGCACTTTCTTAGTCCTTTTAAAGACAATGATCTATCACTTTCTTAGACCCTTCCATTGTATAAATTGCATAATGATCAGTCTAACATGTTTTTGGCTCATGAGGCAATGTTCTTTTCTCCTCCTTCTTGTCTGTGTGCTGAGGACAAGCACAAATACTGCCAGGAAATCTATCTAACTTAGTTTAACGGCTAAAAAAGGGAAGAAGGGTTTGCTTGATCTCATTTGAGAAACTGTCCAAGAGACTGCAATGGGGAAGGACTGAGAGTTATGGATGCTTGATAGTATTGATAGAACCAGCGTGGTGTAGTGGTTAAGAGTGGTGGTTAGGAGTGGTGGACTTTAATCTGGAGAAATGGGTTTGATTCCCCACTCCTCCACATGAGCGGCGGAGGCTAATCTGGTGAACTGGATTTGTTTCCCCACTCCTCCACATGATGCCAGCTGAGTGACCTTGGGCAAGTTACACCTCTGTTAGAGAGGACTTGCATGTGTCCCCCCCCTGTAAATATCTGATTTCCCAAGCTCATTTCCCATTTGCCCCATTGCTGAATCTACCTTGCATCATAAAAGAGACAGTTTGGATAGGAGTTTCAAAATCCCCACAAAAGGTGAAGGAACTGCATACATCCCCTCGCATAAATACTAGCTAGTTGTACCTCAGGGTTTCCCCAAAGGGATCCTCTCACTTCACAAATACGTTGTTACATACTCTGTTATGTCCTTATAATGACATAATAGTATTCATTTACTAATTTTTACCAACAAACACAATCCCCCTAGTGGTGGTTGTGAAAATGGTTGCTCTGGTGGCGGGGCAGGAAAACCCAAACTTTCCTGCCTCCACAGCAGCCATCCAGGTGTTGCTGTGATCATTCCCAAATTTTGCAGCAAATCAGGTTTGGAAACAATTGGAAAAAAGTTAGGGACAACCTGGAAGGTTCATGAATCTGTGATGATGCTGTGGGGAGACAGGAAAAAAATGTGCTTTCCAATATTATCACACCCAAGGCAAGTAACTAGTGTGGAAAAGGTCTTCTCCCCTCCTCTCTTCCATCTTCTCTGACCCAGCTTTTCTGCTATCAGCCTTGGCTATCGCTCCTTACTAAAGTTTCCAGCTTCCTTTTTTCTCCCTCTTTCCATCTGTTTCATCTGCATCTGGACACTTATTGAGCCTTAACCAAGGTGGGTTTAATTAATTTTCCATATAACTGCAAAGTATTCATTTGGGTTGGTCTTCAATGGCTAATTTTGGTGCTCACACTGTGAATGCATTTATTGTCTAAATCCAGTTTAAATGCTTATCCCTCTCTACTTTTTAACCTTTCCTCTGTAGTCAATAAAAACCACTCTATGGAATCAGTTGTCTCTTTTTCATTTCCCTCTGTATCATTTCCAAGCATGTAAGTGTATACATAGACTTCAACCTGGGTCATCCTACAACCTGGGTCAGGAGGTGAATGTGTGAAGGCCACACACTTGCATTCCCCCTTGTGTCCTAGGTAACATAAGTGTACCTGCAGTATGATTCCAAACTGACTTTCTCTTTCAGTATTTTCATGTATAGGAGGCAGAGAACAGAGGAACTGGTCAAATAAGGAGGGTTTTATATCTTACAAAGAAAATAGGTGATACTGGTTTGTAGTCATTTTATAGATGACTTTTTACAAGACCATCTTTTAAGACATTTCAGGAACGATCTTTACTTCCATTTAAGCAATTAATGAGTTTTTGTGTGGTGGGCAACACCTCCACTGAACTAGCAATGAAGTTATGTCTCATTGACTAAAAGTGGTACATAGGAGGAATGCATCAAGGCAGGTTTTCCTGGCACTAGTACATTCATTTGTAAAACTGGTTCTCTTGTTGTGATGTCAAAAGAGAAATCTAATGAAGTGGCTGACAGTTGAGACAATGGGCCCCGTTCAGGAGCAAAACTGTCATGCAGCTGTTCTACAGTTTTCCCTGCAGCGTTTGTACAGCACCGAAAGTACGCTTTGCCTGATACACCCTGGACCTATCTGAAAACAGATCATTGTTATCACTGAGCTTTAGAAGAAGACATGTGTTTCGTATATTTATTTTTTTTAAGCTATGAAAAGGAAAGGTCTGCAAAAATGTGGTGGTAGATTTCCTCCCGGGAATGACTGTCATATTTTTGGAGCATCCACATTTTCGGAGCATCCACATTTCTCTTTTGTTCATACCGGCACTATTTCCCTTCCAGCAAAATGGTGTGCTTGATTTCAGCCTGAGATACACCAGGCTGATCTCCCACGTACAGTGTATTGAGAAATCTGGCACTACCAGGTATACTGAAATGCATGTCAAAACTAATCTTGGGGTAGTACAGAGGGCAATCTGATCATTCATGTGTATAAACTGTACCCCCCCCCCCATTTAACTCTTTTCCTACTGAAAAATTAAATTACTTCAATCTTAGGATTGGTGGTTGTAGCAATATAGGAAAAATGGGTTATGTTATAGTTTCTGGGAGGAGCCAGGAATTTCTGTTTCTGTTTCTTTCTGTTTCTCCTCAGTTGGGCCTGGGCAGAATGAGAGAGGGCCCATGCTGAGAGAGCTCTGTAAATAAGTTATTCAAACAAAATTGTAAGTTTGGTTTTAAAATAAACCCTCTCTGTCTTTGAACAAATTTACAACTTTATTTGAATAACTTATTTACAGAGCTGTCTCACCTTGGGTCTTCTTCTCTCACTCTGCCCAGGCCCTACAACATAATCAGTTTTTCCATAGAGTTCATGGCTTTCCTCATACATGGCTTTAAGAAAGCATGAGCTCTGAGGATTTCCTCTGCTAGATGGATCCTAAACTTGGACACATTTTTTATAGCCTGTATTGGTATTGGTTTTCTGAACCAATGTGAACTTGTGGCCTGCAGGATCAGATGAGTCATCTACTTAGTCCAGCATCTTGTTTCACATATTGGCTAACCATTTGTCCTGGAGGGCCAACAAACAGGACACAGAAGCCAAGGCCTTCTTCTGATGCTGTCTCCTATTCAGATGTTTACTGCCTCTGGATGTGGATGTTCTCTTTAAGCACCATGGCTAGTAGCCACTGATCGACCTATCTTCTATGAATCCATCTCATCCTATCTGTAAGCCGTCTATGCTAGTGGTCACCAGTATGTCCACTAACAGAGAAGACAACAGTTTACTTGCTCAGGGAATGAAGAAGTGCTTCCTTTTGATGATCCTGAATTTATTGGGTTGGATCCAGACTAAATTTTCCTATGAACTGAACTTTTCTGCCTTCTTCCTCTTACTGCAGCCCACCAGTCTCCACAAAATGCTTCTCCTGGAGGACAGGGGACTCTGATGAAAGATATGGAGGATCTGCAGTGAGAAGAGGAATTCAGTGGAAATTGCCAGTGTCATCTGGATCCAACCCATTGTCTGGCAACTTCATTGGGTGCTCCTGAGTACCAGAATTATAGGAGAAGGACAAAAAACTGATTCCACCCACTTTCTCCACTCGGTGCATAGTTTTATATACCTTGATCATGCTCCCCTACCCTTAGTTTTATCCTGAACGGAAGTGTCCCCAACTCTTCAGTGTCATGGGATAGGTGCTGCAGTCCTTTGATTTGTCCTGCCTGGTCCAGTATTCCTAATCCTCTTGTCACCTGACAGGTTTTGCCAATGTCCCTTCATTATTAGAGTTTACACAGTAACTCTGAGAAGTGGATACATTTCTTATCTCAATAGAGGTTTGTTCTTGATTTTCCATTGGATCGTTATTACAGACAGAATGGGAAAGGCAATTGTAAAATGGTTCTTGTAGGTTATCCGGGCTGTGTAACCGTGGTCTTGGTATTTTCTTTCCTGACTTTTCGCCAGCAGCTGTGGCAGGCATCTTCAGAGGAGTAACAGTGTTACTCCTCTGAAGATGCCTGCCACAGCTGCTGGAGAAACGTCAGGAAAGAAAATACCAAGACCACGGTTACACAGCCCGGATAACCTACAAGAACCAATGAACTCTGACCGTGAAAGCCTTCAACAATATTTTGCAATTGTAAAAATTGCTCGGCAATCATCTTGCACTATCCAACCTTCCCCTTGTCATTAGCTATAAAAACATGATTCCTGTATCATCATCATCATCGCCCTCATCCTCATCATCTTACATGTGTTCCTTACTGAAATGTGAAGAACTATCCATTATTGTTACTCCCATCTCTAAAGACTCTTAACTTCACCCTCCCTAAAGCTGTAAAAATCGCTCCAGAAGCGACTACTGAAATAAGGCATTTGCAATTTTGCATGATAAGAGGGATAGAAGGGCAAACTCCTCATAAGGTAAGTCCCTACATGTTCTGTCACAATGATATATCTCCAAGTTGAGCTGAAGCTGCACCTATCGTCATAATATCAATTCAACATCTCAGTCATCTTCTGTCTCTTCTTAGTTCTCAGGATAGTGAATGCTGGTGATTTTTATTCTTGTTTCTAGATCTGTGCAAGACCAATACTGAAGAATTTTTACCTTTGCTCCTGTTACAACACCTCTCAGGGGTCCAAGAGACAAAGGTCTTGGTCATACAGCCTTAACTGGTCTGGGTGGTTTTCATTTTGACCATATCACATGTAAGCTAATGTGGAGCACACCTCACCAAACTGGCAATACTAAACAAAGTAAACCACTCAGAAACCTGGTTCTCACAGGGTTATAGATTACATGTATGACTTAAGCTGCATTTCATAGCATTTACTCCAGAATAGTTGCTGTCCTCTTCTATGCTGCATTTTAGAGAGGGTATAGTAACTCCAGTTCCCTCCACTGATCTGCCAGCTTAGAACATCATTCTCTCCTCCTCCATTTTCTCACAACAACCCTGTGAGGTAGGCCAGGCTGAGAGTTTGTGACGAGCCCAAGGTCATCCAATGAGCTTCCATGGTAAAAGTAGGGATTTGAACATGGGTCGCCCAGGGTCCTAGCCTGTCTCTCTGTTCACTACACCACACTGGCAGATTTGCATCTATCCCCAGTTGCAAGTGAAGCATTTACATTTAAATACAATAACCAATGGTTTGTGAAAGCCCTCAAAACAAGGTCAAAACCTTTGTGGCGTCTGCTTGTGTCTGATATTTGCCTAACGCCCTAGGAAACTCATAGGGAAATTGTATTCTATTGCTTTCAGTACCTGTGCTTATAATTCTGGTACATTATCTTTTACTAAACAAACCATGAAATAACTTCCCACTGATAACTACAGGGGTACAGTTATTTATACCCGCAACTACCCAGCCTTAGGCAACCAGCACTTGTTCTAACAGTAACAGATTTTATCAGCAAAAAGAAAAATGCTCAACAATCTGTACACTTATAATTACTTAGTCACATGTAGGTTTTTTTTTTAAATACATGTCTTACATTGGGGCCAAATTATACATTGGGTGGGAAATCTATGATTGTATCTCCTACCTTTTTAAAAAAGCTCTCAAGAAGCAATGCAACATATTGGATCAGGTTATGATATTGAGAGGGGCTGTCAAACATTTTCCTCCTCCCTATCAAAATGTCGCCTTCCCGAGTTGCCATTAGTGATGAAGAAAGACAGGAATGATATGAAGACTGTCCCCTCACTCCGCCCCTAGTCTTAACTTGGTTAATCACAACTTCAGGGCACTGTTTTGACAGTGGAAGCAGTTGTGTATGGAAAAGTACCGTGATCCCAAACCAATCCGATCTCCTCACACTTGCTTTGAAGCTTTAAGAATGTAAGGCAACCCAATCCTCAATCTCCCATGTCACTTGTCAATTGCCCTCAAATTTATAGAACTGATGTTTGATATTCTCAGAAATTTTTCTGCTCCCCCACCATCCCCCGCCAACCCTAACCAAAATGACAAGTAGCCGCTTCTGTTTAGATCAGGGTTTTCAGATTTGGTCACAGTAAACCTTTCCAAGTTCACAAAAAAGCACGTGTTAGGGCCTCCCTAAAATGTACCCAATACAAAACATATTTCATATTTATTCTAGTGGAAAACCTAAATGCAACCTAGATACAAAGTTTTCCTTAAAATAAAAAAGGTCGAAAGCTGATTTGAATTTGTAAAATTGGGTGGTGGTGTTGATGGGGATCTACTTTCATCAAAGTGAAACCAGACTTCTGGCACAGTGCATTCACACTGTTCAAGTGATATTTGAACTACAACTTGGGAAAAAGCCAAGAAGTAGCAGAGAAAAAAAATAGGTGTAAGACACAGAGGTCTGCATAGGAGAGTAATAATAATTCGATGCATTCAGTGTTAGGAAGTACATTTTCACTGCCCTGAATTTTAACATGCCAACTAGCACATTGTGGTATGGCATTAGTGCCTTAAAGTTTGGGGCATGCATGGAGGGACTTGGGAAATATACTCTGGCCCTGTGATGCAATTGTACCCTCATTCTACCTAGGGGTTAACTTGAGTATTGGAAGGCCCAGTCAGGCTGAGTAGATACACCTGGCTTGTGAACAGGGTTGCCAACCTCCAGGTGGTGGCCAGAGATTTCCCACTATTACAACTGATCTCCAGCCGATAGAGATCAGTTCACCTGGAGAAAATGGCCGCTTTGGCAATTGGACTCTATGGCATTGAAGTCCCTCTCCTCCCCCAAACCCTGTCCTTGTCAGGCTCCGCCCCCCAAATCTCCAGGTATTTCCTAACCCAGACCTGGCAACTCAACTTGGCCAGGAGCAGACCATAGAACAGCTTTTTTAAAAAGATGAAATAGAACATCTTTTTAAAAAGATGAAATCCGTATGTGCCTGGTCAAAATGAATGTTTTGACCTAAAGGAAATTAAAGTAGGTGCCAGGAGAGCCTCAAGGGGGAGGGCACTCCAAAGGTGAGGCTCTCCCTCTGAAAAAGGGCTGTCTCAGATTGCCACCTGCCTCACCTCTGCAAGTGGGGGCACAGAGAGCAGGGCTTGAAAAGAGAATCTTAACTGGCGGGCTGAACAATATGAGAGGAGGAGGCCTCCAAATACCCCAGCCCCAAGCCATTTAGAGACTCAAAGGAAAGAAACAAACAACACTTTGAATTGTGCCTGCAAACAGATGGGCAGCCACATGTAGATCTTCCAGCACAGGGATGATAGGATCCCTTGTAACCAACCCCTGACAATAACTTGGCTGCAGGATTCTGGACCAACTGAAGTTTCCAAACATTTTTCAAAGGATGTTATTAGACTTAATATTACTTGCATTTAATTAGGAGAAATAGACATTGACATAATTCACCTCTCTGTCATTTATAGCTGAATGTAGACTTACTATATGTCTATGGGGGTCACGCATGATATAGATTAGCACCAGTTTGTGGTAACTTGAGGTATATGCAACAGTGACAGGGCAGACCATGTATTCACCTTTTGTCTCTTTAATGGACTGCTGATGCCATATCCAATCTTTATTGTACACAAGCTTTGTAGGACAGGAGGCTGCTGGACCTTCAGTTTAAAATGTGTGATACATAGAAGATATGGATTAAAGCAAGGTTTATGATTCTTTGCCTATACAAACATAAGATGAGCACACAAACAGGCCATCTCTTCTAGCACCTTATTTCTTTCAGGTTTCAGCTGTGGAGGGCGGGTTAGAAATGATACTGACACTGATATATTTGGTCTTCAGGAATATCTTTTCACTTCTGTGCATTATATATGTTAACACGTTTCACATTCTTATAATTGAACGGAAACCGTTAGCTAGAATTTAACAGATGTTTTCATTGGAAACATCAAGGGAATAAGATATCACAAGTATCTGTGTAATTGTTTGCTGCTAAATATTCTTTCTGATGGTTCTTGTAGGTTATCCGGGCTGTGTGACCGTGGTCTTGGTATTTTCTTTCCTGACGTTTCGCCAGCAGCTGTGGCAGGCATCTTCAGAGGAGTAACACTGAAGAACACCTCTACTCCTGCAGAGGTGAGGGGGTCTCTTTTGTCTTTTGCTGATCGTAGCATCTGTTCTATTTTCTTGGTGGGTTTAAACACTGTTTGTAGGTTATGTTTTTTCAAAAGTTTCTCCATCCTATCAGTGACTCCTTTAATAAATGGCAAGAATACCTTTCCTATGGGAGACTGTTTTTCCTGAGTTTTCCGATTTTTGTTTGGTTTAATGGCCCTTCTGATTTCATTTCTGGAATAGCCGTTTGCTAGCAGTGCGTGATTTAGATGATTAATTTCTTCCTTGAGAAACTGTGGTTCACAGATCCGTCTTGCACGGTCCATTAATGTTTTGATTATTCCTCTTTTCTGTCGGGGGTGGTGGTTGGAATTTTTGTGTAAGTAGTGATCTGTGTGAGTTGGTTTCCGGTAGACCTTGTGACCTAACTGAAAGTTTGTTTTACGGATGACAAGGGTATCAAGAAATGGGAGTTTACCCTCAATTTCCTTTTCCATGGTAAACTGAATGTTTGGATGGATATTATTAAGATGGTTTAGAAAGTCCATTAATTTTTCTTCACCATGGCTCCAAATAGTAAATGTATCATCTACGAACCTGAACCAGACTGTAGGTTTGTAAGGTGCTGATTCTAATGCTGTCTTTTCAAAATATTCCATGTAAAAGTTTGCTATTACTGGACTGAGTGGACTTCCCATAGCTACTCCATCAATCTGTTCATAAAATTCTTTATCCCATAGGAAATAACTTGCTGTCAAACAATGGTGAAATAAGGCTGTTATATCTTCTGGAAAAATCTGGTTAATCAATGAGATTGTGTCTTTTACTGGAACCTTGGTAAAGAGGGATACAACATCAAAACTGACTAATATATCCTGTGGATTGAGTCTCAACGGACTGATTTTGTTGATGAAATGAGTTGAATCTTTGATGTAAGAAGTGGTTTTTCCAATGTGGTCCTGTAGGAGGGTGGTCAAATATCTAGCTAATTCACATGTTGGGGAACCAATGGCGCTCACGATGGGTCGGAGTGGGATGGAATCCTTATGAATTTTAGGTAGTCCATATAACCATGGTGGTTGTGCTTCTGTCTTGCATAGTTTTCTGTGTGTGACCGTTGAAAAAACATAACCTACAAACAGTGTTTAAACCCACCAAGAAAATACAACAGATGCTACAGTCAGCAAAAGACAAAAGAGACCCCCTCAGCTCTGCAGGAGTATATCGTATACCCTGCAGTTGTGGACAAGTTTACATTGGGACCACAAAACGCAGCATACAAACAAGGATAAAAGAACATGAAAGATACTGCAGACTTGGCCAACCTGAGAAATCAGCAGTGGCTGAACATGGACTGACCCAAACAGGACACAGGGTCTTATTCCAAGACACTGAAAGACTGGACAATTCTACCAACTATTTTGTCAGATTACACAGAGAAGCCATTGAAATTCATAAACATCAGCACAACTTTAACAGAAAAGAAGAGAGTTTAAGAATGAATAAGGCTTGGCTTCCTGTCCTAAAAACCTCCAGACTAACAAAGACTACAGTCCGCAATAGCCATGCAGATTAGCCTTGGATTTCACACATTAACAGATCACTTCAGGATACAATGGTTCCATATTAACATACCACACCCTCATTAGCACATTATTACAGGACAATGATTAGCACATTACCTTTGATACTTTTTGCAGGACAATGATTCAGCTCAAAACCAACCCCTTTCTGACTATATATTACTCTTCCTACACACTTGACACTGAGAGACACTGTCCTTCAGTGTTACTTCTCTGAAGATGCCTGTCACAGCTGCTGGCAAAACGTCAGGAAAGAAAATACCAAGACCATGGTCACACAGCCCGGATAACCTACAAGAACCAATGAACTCTGACCGTGAAAGCCTTCGACAATATTCTTTCTGATGTTTAGGTTTACTTTATTTATGTAGCTGGAGGCTGTTGTTTCTTTTCCTGTCCTTGGTGAGTGTGTACACGATCATATATTCCTCAATTTCTATGAAATTTAAAGTAGGGGAAATTACTACAGACTGCTATTGGTGATAATAAGATCAGTTTAAAGCAATGTAATCCAAGTAAAGCAAATCAAAGTTGCAGATCTAGTTGATGAAAGGATAAAAACCTTATCTTTATAAATTGCCGGTGCACACACATAAATTCCACATGTGGCTATGCTTTAATAATCATTCTGACAAACCATTTTTTTGTGGTCCACATGGCTCTAATAAATAACCCGTTCTCAAACAATATATTATCCTCCTAAAAAGAGAGCTTTTTAACATACAAACCTCCCCTTCACTTCAGACCTCTTCTTTATGATTAATCATTAGTCCTGCATTCATTTTTCATGGTTCCGCATTCAACAATAAACTGGAAGGGAATAACCAGGATAATTAATATGATATCCGAAAATAAGCATGGCTTCAAGAGAGCTCGCTGGCAACAGCTGAAGACAGCTTGCCCTGTGGAAAAAAAAAGCTGTGGAAGAAATGACATCTAAAGACTATTTCTTAAAACAAAGTTGTTCGCATGGTCAAACAAAATGAGTGATGAATGGGGCTGGGGGGATGTGTCTCATATGTCAGTACTTTTGTGTAAATAGTAAACAGCTGCAGCTAAATGTCTTGTCCCTTGAAGGGCAATGATTGCTAGCTCTAGTTTAAGATCCCTGAAAAAGGCCATTTCAGTTACTCCAGAAGTGTGAAATCCCATTCTCTGGGTGTCCACTAACACAGAGAGTTATGCGTTGAGTTATGTGATATTGACAAAGTAGGCCTTGAAGCCCAAGAGAGAAATTGTCATTAATAAACTGGGACTTGAGTGGGAGGCTGAACCTGATAATGGCTCGAACTAACTTGGCATTCATCAGGTTGGATCCTTCACCGTGTGCTCACTCTTACAGGTTTCAGTTGTCTCCTTTCACAATGGCTGTTTCTGGTAGTATTTTGCAAATGTGTAGGAAAGCAGCAGAAAATGGGCATAGTAATGTTGCCAACTCTGGTTTGGGAAATTCATGGATGTTTGGGGGCAGTGCCTGAGAGGGGAGAGAGCTCAGCAGGAAGGTGATGCCATAGAATCTGCTTGCCAAACCTGGTCTCTGTTGAGGCTTTTTTTCCCTTTCTTTTTCTTCCCTTTTTGTTGGTTCTTCTGTAGTCAGGACATCACTAGTAATCCCAGAAGAACTCCAGGCCCTGCTTGGAGGTTGGTAACACTAGTCCATAGCTTTGAATCTTTGGGCTTTTCCCCATTCTCTTTTTCCTCATCTCAAAGTTCCTATTTCTTCAGTGTTTTTTTAAAATTCCGCCCCAGTTGTGCACCCTCTAGTGGTTGATTCGATATCGCAGAAGATTGTGTGTGTGTAAAGTGCCGTCAAGTCGCAGCCGACTTATGGCGACCCCTTTTGGGGTTTTCATGGCAAGAGACTAACAGAGGTGGTTTGCCAGTGCCTTCCTCTGCACAGCAACCCTGGTATTCCTTGGTGGCCTCCCATCCAAAATACTAACCAGGGCTGACCCTGCTTAGCTTCTGAGATCTGACGAGATCAGGCTAGCCTGGGCCATCCAGGTCAGGGCAGCAGAAGATTAAATATAGCTTATTTCTCGGCTGATTTATGCAGCAGCTCTTTTCATAAAAATGGGTGTGATAGCAAATCAACTACTAGAGGGAGCGAAACACGTGTGGTTTGGAGAGAGTGGACAAGGAGAAGTTTTTCTCCCTCTCCCATAATACTAGAACAAGGGGTCATCTCATCTGGAGAACGAGAGATTCAAAACAGATAAAAGGAAATATTTTTTTCACACAACGCATAGTTAAATTGTGGAACTCCCTGCCCCAGGATGTGGTGATGGCTGCCAGCTTGGAGGGCTTTAAGAGGGGAGTGGACATATTCATGGAGGAGAGGGGTATTCATGGCTATTAGTTAGAATGGATACTGGTCATGCTGCATACCTATTCTTTCTAGTATCATAGGAGTATGCCTATAATTTGGGGTGCGGTGGAACACAGGCAGGATGGTGCTGCTGCAGTTGTCTTGTTTGTGGCTTCCTAAAGGCACCTGGCTGGCCACTGTGTGAACACACTGCTAGACTTGATGGGCCTTGGTCTGATCTAGCAGGGCCTTTCTTACGTTCTTATGTTCTTAACGACAAAGATTAGTTTCCCTGGAGAAAATTGCAACTTTGAAAAGTAGACTGTATGGAATCATATCCCTGCTGTGCTTCCTCACTTCCTCAAATTCCAGCCTCCCCAGACTCTGCCCCAGACCTCTAGGAACCTGGAGGTAACTCCTTAGTAGGCCTCTTTGAAACAGTCCCCCTCTGATAACCACCTCCAAGGAGATATCTAAACCACAGGACCACCCTAGTGCCACTTTAACTGTCATGGATTCTCCCAAACATTTTGAGAACTGTAATTTGATGAAGATTATGATAATTCTCTGATAGCGATCCCTAGCTCTCCTCACAGAGCTACAGTTGCCAGGGTTCTGTGAAAAGAGATGAGTACTAAACTATAAATCTATATTGTAGACATGTTCCTCCAGAGAATGCAAAATGTTTCAAGCAATCATGTTTATTATGGACTGGAAGAAAATCAGTGTATACCACTGAGCAGATGATTAAGTCTGTACATCTTGGATATAGAATGTCTTCATTGCATTTGCAGGAGACATGAACTTCTTATTTTATTTATGTTAAACCTTATGAAGTTTTGGCAGTGAAGAATTAGTAGATTCAGAGGAGACTATGCAAATAAGCTGTCAAGTTAGGTTCAGACATGCCCCATTATATTTAAGCTTAGTCACATTAGAGATCTATATCAGCTCGAACACATTTCGAGGGTGATAGGATCTTGGCAGAAAGACACTTGTCAGCACAGATTGCTTCCAGGGCTTTGGCTGAACCACTTTATTCTAGTTCGGTCTGTGCAAATTGGATGCATCATCCCATAGTGCTGGTATCAGATGGAATCCGGTGACATAAAAATTGTTTACAGTGTAGGTACAACAAAGGGGTGTCACAATAAAAACTGGAGAGGTGTTCAATTTCTAAAATGACATGGGCCTTGAACTGCCTGTAGAGCTAGAAACCCTTCTTCTATGTCCAAGACACAAGGAAAGTGACTGCGCTTGTCAGTGGTGAGGGGAAAGGACCCTACGCATGTCCAAAAGCACACTGCATTAAAACTTCGTACATCTAATTTCCTGGGTCTGTGCCTTGGCAAGAAAAAATGAGATCTGGGGCCAGCAAACCCTGGCCAGAGCTATGCCCTGGAATTGGCCAAAATGTGCTGTAAAGCCATATGCTGTTTCTCAAATGGCTAAGTCTTTTCCTCTCCTCCCCTCTTTCTCTTTTTTTCACATAATTCAGAGGGAACACGGGGGAGGGGGAAGTACTCACATTTCCATTTATTTTGTACTTCATATATCTTGGAATCACTGTTGCAATTCTCAACCTTGCTACCATTTCTTATAAATAATATATAGTTTTCCTGTTGTCCAAATGCAGTGCCACAGTGCCATAGCAGCCCACAGAATCATGGTGCTCGCAGTGTTGTTGTCCTTGTGAGTTTATTAAGCCCTTTGGGTTTGTTGTTCATAGCACATTTAGCTCCTCACCAGCCAGTGTGCTGGAGAAAAAATGTTTTCTGTGACTGGAACCATCAAGTCGGTGGGCGGCCAAATGCTGTGCTGACTGAAGCATCCAAGTGACCTTCAACAGTAGTTCCATTCTCAACATATTGCGTCTGTAATCCCCATTGGAGGTTGCAAACATGGACAACTCTGCTGCCGTCTACATCCAAGAGAAACAGTTGTTAAGGCCTGGGCAGATACAGATGGAAAATATGCTTCTTGTCTAGTCCTCTCAGGACAAACCCCCCCCCCCCACCACACACAACATGCATCCGAATCTAAAATTGCTTCTTTTGCTATTTCAGCTTCTTTTGGAGCATGATTAAACAGATTTATGGCTTTAAACAAACAACCCATTATCCAATTAAGCTGTGAAAAATTAGGGAACATTGACAATCATAATTTTTATCTTGATTGATTAGCAGTGAGACCTTACCGACAGGCAGAGATAAAGTTTGTCTTCCCTCACTGATGTGGGGTGATGGAAGAAAATGCATTTCTGTTTCCTTTTCATGGGCACCTCCAGCATTTCTGATGCCATTGGTAATCCAACATTTGAGAGTTCCCTGTAAAAAGTAATAATGGAACATAGGTCACAATGGCTGAATGAATGAGATATGTTTCTTTTTTTCTCTTTCTGGTATTCCTCTTGTCCATGTTCCCAAAGCCTCCACCAGACTGATCTGCCTTGCAATGAGAACTGCCACCGTCATTGGCTTGTTTAGTTCAGAAACTGTGTTGGTTTGCTGGAATGACAAACAGCGGCAAGTTCATGTGCCTTGCTGGAGTGAGGGAAAGGTATCAAACCATTTCCCAGTCAAGTGCTCTAGGCTCTTTAAGCTTTGGCTCAGTGTTGGCAACTGTGGTGTGCTGGTTTAGTAGGAAGTGGGAATAGGTTTCCTACAGAATCCCAGTATAACAACCCCTTTCCCTCACTTTCTGACCTGTAGTTAGTGTATGGCTGCCCAGAATATGGGAAATGAACATATGAAGCTGCCTTATACCATGTTTGACTTTTTCTAACAGTATTGACTGTTGCTCTTCAGCAATGGTGGATGCTAATCTGGTGAACCGGGGTGGATTCCCCACTCCTACACATGAAGCCAGCTGGGTGACCTTGGGCTAGTCACAGCTCTCTTAGAGCTCTCTCAACCCCACCTATCTCACAGGGTGTCTATTGTGGGGAGGGGGTGATTGTAAGCTGGTTTGATTCTTCCTTAAGTGGTAGAGAAAGTCAGTATATAAAGATCAACTCTTCTTTCCAGGAAAGATTACCACCCCCATACCTTTAATACTTTAATTGACAATACCAGGACTGAACATGGGGCCTTTGAAATGCAAAGCATGTGCTCTGCTTCTGAGCTGAGCCCTGTACATTGGGGGATTTGAGAAGGGAATAGCAGGAATGCTGCTTACTTACAGCAGTTTCTCAAGGACACCATAACAGGAATCCACAATTACGGAGTTACGTTTCATGGGGACACATGTATGTCCCTTTTTGACAGCTGCCCCATATCTTTGGGAGTCCCTCTGCCAAGATTTAGCACCCTCACTGAAAGCCTTCCAACATCAACTAATAACTTTTTTAAAATTTTGGAAGGCTTTTAAAAACCAGGTTCTTACTTGCTAAGCTCTGTTAAAAAATACTGTTAGATCCATCATGCACCTTTTTTCAGAGTGTAAAGGTAGCTTATCAGTGGTATTGGATCATGGTAGCTAAAATAACTACATCACTTATGTTTGCAGCATCTCAAACTCAGATTCATGGGATGAAAGCCTGGGATGTCATGTGGGAGAGCAGTAAAAGTTAGGCCTAGATCCCCCAGTTTGACATTGGATGTGGTAGGCTTGTCACATTGGTCTGTTGTTTTGTTGGGATTCTCTGGTTTGACGTTGGTTCTGTTGGGCTTGTTGGTTCTGTTTTTATTGGGAGGCCTTTGGCCAGTAGTTGCTTACTCTTCTGTGTTCCATTTCCAGGAATATTTGGGATCAGGATTAGTGGTATTGACCAGGATTCTCTAAGGTTTATTCAGATCTGGAATATACCCTAAAAATACATTTTCAGACTAAAAAGTCTTAGACTCATAGGAAATGTGATCCACCCCCCCTAATCATATTGGTTGCCATTCTCTGTACTTTTTGCTAGTTTTGCAGTGTCTTTTTTGAGATATGGTGACCAGAACTGCACCATAGCGTTATACAAATGAGGCTGCACCATTGCGTTATACAAGAGCGTTACAATATTTGCTATTTTATTTTCAATCCCTTTCCTAAAATGTCCTAGCATGGGATTTCATTTTTCACTGCTGCTGCACCTGAACTCAACATTTCCATTGAGTTTTCCATTGCAACCCCAATCTCTCTTTCAGTTTCAGTCTCAGCCAGTTCAGACCGCATTAGCATACACACACATTCACACACACTAGTTGTACATACAATTCACTATCCAAAGTGTTGCTGAGCTGTTAGTACAAGATTATTACCATGGATCTATAATTTCACATGTGCAGTTACCCAAAACTGGCATTCACAGAAGTACTTTGAAGGAGCTACCAAGTGTGTGGACCGGCTTGATGGACCTAAGACTTCAACCTGCAGTATGAGACCTTGAGAGTGAGCCCCCAAAACCTGATCTCAGAGCCAAAGCAAGAGACCTGGCATCCCTATCACAACCTAGTATATTAGTTCTGCTTGCCTGACTGCCCAGAAGATCTCTTTGCTAATATGGTGGGGAATCAATTAACCCTGATATTTCTTAGGAAGGCAAGATGGTCTCTTCCAGTGATAGAAACCATAGCCTGCCCTTCTCTATTAGTATATAGATAAACAGATGAGGCCTTTTGGCAGAACTTTATTGAAGAACTTTGCCAAAGGGATGGCAAAGCCATCTCATGGTAATTTTGCTATCATTTCCACATGAGGAGGCATCTGTCACCCTCAGATGAAAATGATAAAAATTACCACATGAAAGGAAACTATGATTTCGAAGGATTTTCTTTGATATAGTTACCCATAAAAATGAAACTTACAAGGATAATTATAGTTTAATATTATAATTGTTTTCATTGTATTGAACTTGTTTAGATTAGCAAGCATCTGAAACCATCAAGAAGAGCAACAATCGACTTTTAAGCTGTATGAGAGAGTCAAATGCATGGCCTCACCATAAGGTATAGAACATATTATATTCTGCTAGAGTGAGGGTGCAGGACCATAACTACAGATTGTATCAATGTACCTTTTGTTGCAGTAAATGCTGCTGTCTTAAGAGGAAAATACCCTGACAGTGTTATATATGACATTTTGTTGGCACAAGATGGAATAATCAGTGTCATAAACTTTACATATTGCTTAGAAAGGACTGGGAAGAGCTAGATTACTGTCCATATTAAAAGTCCTATTATTAAACAAGGCCCCCTGGCATAAAATAATAAGAGTCTCCACTAAGTCCTGTTATCTGAATAGCATGATACTTGGATTACATGTATATGAATATTCCACCTACAGTCCTATTCTCACACATGTCTGCCAAGACAAATAAAATAGCATTTTCTGTTATAGAAGGCCTTTTATTTGAACTGATTGATCGAGCGAAGGTGCCTATGTTGTTTTCATGTACCTGATGTCTGGTTGGTAAATATTTTAAAGGGTCTTTGTTTTTAATATTAATTTATTATTGTAAATTATTGGGCTTCTGTGTGCTTAAAAGACAGCATATAAAACCATCAGATAAATAACGTCTGTGTCAAATTAGTGGTCCAAGGGTTGTAATTAGCAATTAGAGATAAAATGTATGGTCAGGTGCCTCTACACTTACCACTCCCTTCATTTCCTGGAACTCATCATAATATGATTTAGTAGTATGAAAGAGTCAAATGCATGGTCTCACCATAACATATAGAACATATTATATTCAGCTAGAGTGAGGATGCAGTACCATGACCGCAGATTGTGTCAATGTACCTTTTGTTGCAGTTACTATTGCATTTTCAAGAGGAAAATACCCTGGCAATGTTATCTTGTTGGAACAATATATAGTAGTCAATAGCATAAACTTTACATCAGAAATCTTAAAAACCTATAATGTATCTATCTTTGACAAATTTCACACCCATAGCCCTATTAGTTCATGGAAGTCAAAATAATAAAGACTCTTGTGGCACTTTAAAGACAAATTAATTTATCATTTAATAAACTTTCATAAGAAACATCCCACTTAATAAAGTTAACACTTCTAAAAGTATGGAATTGTTGTTTTCTCTGTTTCAAGAAAGAAGGTTGAAAACAAGATTTTAGGCTTCAGATCCAGGAGAGGAACAGGTAACTGACTGAGAGATTCCAGGGTTACTGGTAGAAACTAGGGGTAGGGAAGAGTAACAGAGAGTAGAATAATTGCACTGGTGAATATCTGTTCTGTTGGGAACCCAGAGGAAATAGTGGTATATCCAGACATTACTGTGGTCTAGAATATGGGCAGGTGGGCAGAGATTAAGGAGAATCTCAACCTGCAGGACATGTGGGCTTGAGGATTTCATAATTTGGGGTGAGACATGGGAAAAGATGGAGAAATAGCCTGGAGATAATGATGGGCAGGAATTTCCTGTGAGTGCTAGGCTCCATTACTGGTGCTTTGGAGAAGGAAGACAATGCTGAGGAACGGGGTGAATGTAGCATGCATATCCATATCATCTAAGGCTTTAAAAGCTTGGCCTAGAAGAACTATGACCTTTGCTCTGGACTGGGGATATTACATCCTGTTGACATAAGTACATTATAAAGTAGAAGTCCTTGACCTTTTTGAGCCTGCAGACACCTTTGAAATTCTGACACAGTGGCTGCCAAAATTGGCTGCCAGAGGAGGTGGAGCCAGCCACAAGATGGGCTGCCACAGCTTACATTCAGTCATACAGTGAAGATTTTTATGTTGTGGTGGCAGCTGCTGCCAAAGCAACAATTTTTAAAAAAATCTGCACAACCAATCGAATCTCCAATGGCCAATCAAAAGGCTTGCAGGACAAAAGCTCCACCTGATCATGCCCACTTTCTAGAAACACTTGATGGGTACCAGGAAAGGTGTTGGCGGGTGGCATGGCACTGTCAGGCACCTCTTAGGGGACCCTTGTTATAAAGCAAGGGACAAAGGGAATTTCTAGTTATTTAAAATGTTTTTGCCTTCTTTCTGGTAACTCCTGGTTATAGCAATAACAAAAACCAATTTAAAACACAGCAAGCAATAAAATAAATGAGATAAGAAAAACAGCCATCAAATAACTGATAAGTAACCTGGGGAACAAAACCCAGTCACGATCAGCATTAGTTGAAGCTTTTTGACGCAGTCCCAACTAATTCCCCTTCTTATTCCACCCTGTTCCCCATTGCAAATGCCTTTTGTTCATGCAGGTCACATGATCCCCAGCATAGCCTTGATACTCAGACTCCTCTTCTCCCTTTTATTCTAATAGTAAATCTTGTTGGATCCAACCTTTTTAGGGCCAAACTACACATTACATCACACAGCAGCTGTGGGGAAGGCATTTTTAAAGTCCCCATGAGCCCAAAACAGGCTGGAGGAGGTCCAGTGGAGAACCCAGACCCTACTTGTCAAAAAGAGTAACATGTAGTTTGTCCCTCAGTTTCAGGGATGTTGGGAGATCTGCATGCAACATGAGAAGTGAAAAGAGATAACAAGTGAATTTGGAGGTGAGTCCTGATAGTGCCAAGAACCTTAGATGGAAGAATAAGCAAGACATTTTGCAAATGTATATTAGTTCAGAAGTGTGAGGATTTTCAAAATCTGAATATTAAAAATGTAAAAATGCTCATTCAAAACCAGGGAACCAAGTTGACTAACTGCTGCCACCATTACACACTAAAAAAAATTACATATCTGAAGCAGAGGAAAGTTCATATAATTACTACAAGCAATTTATGACATGACTGATTGAGTAGGAGATAATCAAAGTCTTGTTTAAGCAAGCAGCTGAGAGAGAAATGCAAATCAGAAGAGTTATTTTATTTCCTTCAGCATGTTTTCCTGCTCAGCTTCTCTTGAGAGCTGTTTGAATTGGTCGGGTGCCTTTCCAGTATTTATTATTTTGCTTGTCTTAATGAGATTCTTTTACTGTTTCTTTTTAAATGCTTGGGATTTAAAAGTTTGATTAATTATCTTGCCCTTTAAGTTTGCAGTTCCAACGCCTTTGGAGTCAACAGAGAAGATCTGATTCATTTCAGTTGTGCGAGAATTGTACCCCAAATGTTCAGCAACTGCCAAGGTTTATTAATTATAACATTTTCTTTGTTGGGATCCAGGATTTGCTGACACAGAAGTCAGCTGGGGTCTCTGGTGTGTATAAAATAGCACTGAGTGGAACTTTTACGAGTTTCAGATTTTGTGCCAAAATTTGTACATGCGGTAGGAGATTTTTTTTGCCAGACAGATAGGCAAATTGTATCAAAATCAAAATTGTTTTGCTAATTTTGGCCCAAGTCACAGACACAAAGCATTGTTTACATGAAGTGATGTAGGGAATCCAAACAGGCTGTTTAAAAAAAAAAAAAAAACTCTGAAGAGCTGTGAAGTTTCTGGGCTTGCCCACAATGGCGAAGCTCAGGGAATTCCCTATGCCTTGGGAACAAAGGAACATTACACTAGGTCCAAGCCCATATATATATCTTGGGTAAATCTTCTTTGCAGTCCATGTGACTGTAGTTGGGACTAGCAGGTGTGGCATAAATGTTGTCACAGAAATATCCACACTGTATTTGCTGAAACGATCACGCAGACAGTATCAACATATTAGAATGCTACATTCCACTGGTCTTCTACCATGCAATGAAGATGATCCAAAACACATATTGGTTATGCAGTGGCAATGGTTGGCTTCCAACAGTGAAGCCGACCAAGCATTTCTTAAGCACTTACCTATCCTTTTGGGACAACTCCCATGCTCTGGTTATTTCAGTTCCTAACCAGAACAAGTGGGAAGATGTTTTCTAGGTGCTCTTGCATTCATTACAAGGCACAGCGAACATGCACTTGCCATATTTTGACTGTAACTGATCAGCTAAATTCACTAAGATGGAGGGCAGGATGGAGGTATATGATCGGTGATTCCGATTCTGTCTACCAGCAGGTTTGACAGTCATTTGCTACGGTCCCTGTTTTTTAAACAGTGGATGGAGGACTTTTATACTTTTGGCATCTGAGTGGTGATGTGATGGGTAAGGCACTTTCTTGCTTGCACGCACTATTTTATTTCCTGCCATGGTTTTTCCCCACTGATTTCCTGAGCTGTTAAGGGCAGTGGTTCTCAATCTTTCATATCTCATGTAAAACCATGTGTCAGCAAAACATGGAGTGAGATGTACTACTTGGACAAAGGGGAAAGGAGGGGAAGTAGGGAAGAGAAGGCTCCTAGGGAAGGACTAAAAAAACACATTATGTGCCAGCAATGTATTAACAATAATTTACCTGATATTTTGTTAGACAATACAGGCTTGGATCCAGAATAGCATTTACATGGGTGCAATGATTTCAGCTCTCAGAGTGCAACATTTTCACCTCCCTCCCCCAGTCCCAGATACCCCCAGAAATCCAGTTCCTAGTCTGGATCCAAGACTGTCCAACTGGAGAATTCTGTCTGTACATATGATAAAACACATGGAACATTAAACACCTTCTTCCAAAAAGGAGGAGGAGGAGGAGGGTTGGTTTTATATCCCACTTTTTCTCTACTTTAAGGATTCTCAACGCGGCTTACAATTGCCTTCCTCCCCCCCCCCCAACAGGCACCTTGCGAGGTGCAGCTGAGAGAGTTCTGAGACAACTGTGACTAGCCCAAGGTCACCCAGCTGGCTTCATGTGGAGGAATGGGGAATCAAACCTGGTTCTCGAGATTAGAATCCTCCACTCTTAACCACTCTTAACCACTACTCAAGGCTTAACTAGAGGAGATGGGAGAGGGCCATGTGATTATCAGAGCCATTCTAAGCAGAGACATCTTTCTAAATCCACTGCAATTGTGGGGCTTAGAAGGGCATAGCTCTGATTACAATAGCACAGGTTCTCTTGACATCTTAAATTTTCTCAGAAAACAGTTGCTTTGACCCCCAATTTTAATTAGGGATGTGAAAGTGAGGCGGGGGGGGGGGGTTAGCCTTTTCCCCTGTCCTGTTTCTCCAGGAAACACGAGCAGATTTATCTCCCAATAGTCAGTTTGTCCCTTTTCATTACTGAGGCTTAAAGCAGCTTGAGGTGGACAATTTCTGCCAGAAATATGCTGTGGGGTCAATGTTAAGACCCTGTCACAACACTGTGGCCCTAATACAAATCTACCCACCCTAATGGCTGCTTTTGTACAACACTTAAGACATCAGAACACACAATCACAGATGTTCTGTGCCTTCTTTACATAATCCTTTATTTTGGGGAGGAGGAAGGTAACAATTGTCCCCTTTGACTGATCATATGTTGAATGGTGGTGGAGGAGAAGGGGATGGTAGTTCTCTGGTTAAGGGCAAGTATGTGAAGAACTGGGGTGCAAATGTCAAGTTTTTGAACTTTTCAAAGTTATTTGCAGATTCTTAAGGGCATTTATATGTGTAATTTACCTTTGAAATGGGCTGTGTATGGGGGTGGGGAATGAAAGAATGGGCCATAAGTGAGTAATGGTCATTTTATTCAGTAGTTTCAGCATTTTTTTTCCTTCTGGAATTCCAGATGTTGACATCTATATTTTACTGTGAACAAAGAAAACACCATTGATGAGTTTTCCAGATAAAGCAGACATTTAAATAAAACCATAAAACAACATGGAAAACCTAAGAGGCTCCATAGTTTGATCACTATAAAGCGGAAAGGAAGGTATCAAAACAAATCACACCAGCATTCAAGCCAGATAAGTAAATAATATTTGCTCATGATCCAGAAATTTGCTTGGATATTGGCAGGGGCGGTGCCAGTCATTTTTGCGCCCTAGGCAAGGCTAACTACTTGTGCCCCCCATTGCTAACCAATATTTAAAAACAGATGTCTTGTAGAAAAAATAAAAGCACAAAACTTTTTATGAGATGTTATAATTAATTATATTCCATAGCACTGTTGTAGTACTTAACTTAAAATTAAAAAATATAAATTGTCAGTTCCATTTTTTCCAAGAAATGCATCTATTTAAAACTTTGCCCCTCAGGCCAGTTCTGCACCCCTCTGAGGTCTGCGTCCTAGGTGATTGCCTAGTTCGCCTAATGGTAGCACCAGCCCTTGATATTGGACAATTAAACTTTTTTTTTTTTTGCCAAAAGCACATGATAAGTTATAAAAGAAAATTGCCTGTGTCATATTGGAGGGACAGCATCTCATACATCATTTCACACAAATTTGTATTTTTGAAGATTGCCTTGAAACAGGCACTAAAGTCTGATACTGTCACAAAGAAATGGCAAAACATTGGCAGGGAGGAATCTGGAACCAGCAACCTCATCCCCAGCCACTACTGGCCATCTACCCAGCTTATTTACGGGATCCGACATGGTCTTGCCAGCCTGCCTCCATACTAATATCTGCCCCAAGAGGCAAGTGGATGATTTGAGGCATCAAAAGTAAAAGGGGTTATCGGAACTTCCACACCACTGTTTCTCTGATTGAGCTTGCAACCCTTTGAAGCTTCTCTTGATTGTAGTTTTTTTTAAGTATCAAGGAAAGACACATGGCTATGTCCTGTCTAGTTTGGGCATTGAAATTTTAAGAAAAAACAAAATTAATATGGTCAAAATGAACACCATAATCTCTCCACATGGAGGTTGTGTATGGCCAGTTGGAACTTAATAAGTCAGTCCAGGGGTATAGAGCACATCTTTGTTTTTAAAGAACTAAATTAATTTTCTCTTGTTTTTAAGGTTAGCCCTTACCTACTCTGAAGGCTCTAAATCCTGTAAACAATCAAAGGCCACTATAAAATCACAAACCCTTGATATTTAGGGGTAACAGATCTCCTATTCTGGCTTCCAAAAATAGTCCACAACATGACAACATAAAAAGGGAAACAACTTTGTATTTATCATTATGGTAAAGCGGCTAGTGATAAATTATGGAGGGAAAAGAAAGGACTGAAGGATAATTGACTGAAAAACAAATGTCAGTCAGAGTAAACACAGCAGATTCTACTGAACCTATTTGCAAAATGTCAGAGGAGTTGTTTTCCTTCACA
Source organism: Euleptes europaea (assembly GCF_029931775.1). Classification (NCBI taxonomy): domain Eukaryota; kingdom Metazoa; phylum Chordata; class Lepidosauria; order Squamata; family Sphaerodactylidae; genus Euleptes; species Euleptes europaea. Next base: position 27,785,699 of record NC_079320.1, on the reverse strand, counting down.
ATATTTGTGCTGGTATAAAGGGACTGTGGTTTAATTAAATTTCCCCACTGACACTGGGTATTCCACTAGATGTCACTTTGAGATTTTGCTAGATGAAGGACAGCATTCTGATTAAAGGATGCAGCATCCAACCCCCAACCGGGAAGTCTAAATTGGCTGAAAGTTGGATCTACTTTTGCCTGTCAAAAGGACATCACTCACTCAGGAAAACTGTATAAAGATGAATGAAGCTGATCTGGGGAAGAGCCTTGGGTGGAGAATAATTGTATTGAGCAACAAGGATGTGTTCTAAAATGTTTCCAGTAGAGCATCAAACTGAATCATCACAAACACTTGATGGGTCACATGGCTTTCCTGATACTACAGAGGGCTAAGATGCAAAGGCAGGATAGTCCTAGAGGACTAACTTGTTTCAGATAGTTCAAATATCAACAACTCAACACTTACTGAATATTTTTTTAGTGGCCCTGGCACAATCCACTAAGGATATGGAAGGCCAGATCTCTTTTGAGTAATGGCAGGAGAGAAAAATATATAGAGGTGATATCTTTGTCATTGCTGTTACTTATATCTCAATTCCCTTCCAAGGAGCTCTGATCAATTTACATATAATTCCCAGGAGGACTCCCATCTAGGAAGGGCTAGACATGCTTTGTGAACGCAGCAAAACAGAGTCATGTACAGTACTTCAGGGTGGGAGGGGGTGTGCCAAGTGCACATGCGCACACTGGACCCAGGTGCTGGTGGCCCCAGGGGCTGACAGAAATGCCCACGCAGAAAGAGAGGGAGAGCAGTGGCTGGTACAAGCGGCAGGTGGGCAGCACATGCATCACCCGGGCAGTGGGCAGGTAGCTGCACCTGTGCTGTGGTGCAGTGGCACTCCTTCTCCCCATGCCCACTCTGGTGCTCTCCCTCTCCTTGTGACTGGGGCAAGTGCCCACGCCAGACCCTCCCAAGATCCAGCCCTGGATTATGTGATCTCTCAGACAGTGTGGTGGCTTCTCCTCCTTCTCTCTCTCTCTGTGTAAAGTGCTGTCAAGTTGTAACCACCTTATGGTCACCCCAGCAAGGGGCTTTCAAGGCAAATGAGAAGCAGAGGTGGTTTGCCATTTCCTTCCTCTTGAGAACCTTCCCTGGTGGTCTCCCTTCTAAGTACTGACCCTGCTTAGCTTCTGTGATCTGACAAGATCAGGTTATTAGGGATGTTGAATTTTTTTTTTTTTTTGGTAAAATTTGGATTTGGCAAAATTTGGCCCGTTTTTATTTGGGAAATGGCCAAGTCCGAACTCTCCCTATTCGGATCCGTGGAATTCGGCATGAAATTTGTCGTTCGCGAATAAATTCAGCCGAATAATGCCTTTTAAGCACATTTGCGGCTTTCCGTGCCTCCGGCGGGGCATTTTTGGAGTTAGAGGTCCCAAACTTTCCGTGTAGCTTGAGGGGACCATTCTTGCAAGAACCCCCAAATTTGGTGCAGGGGGTCCCAAGTTATGGGGTCTGGAAGGGGTTTCCCCCTACGCCCATTGGAATGAAGAGGAGCCAGCAATCCTTAATGTGCATCAGAGAGTGGCAAATCCAAGGCAAAACCTCCCATTGTTTCTGGGGCAGCCAGAGAGAGACTCGCAGAGGCGAGCGGGCACCCCCCCGGCAGAACAGGCAACAGCCCCCCTTTGGCTTCCCCCCCCCACATCCACAGAAACTGCTTCCCCCTGTTACCGGAGCTCCAGGTAACATTTTGTATCACCCCCCACACACAGAATCTGCTCCCCCCCACGTAGGAGAAAAGGTATAGAGAAAACCCCCCAAAATCAAACTGTGTGATTGTCTTCCAGCAGGAGCAGGGAGGAGAAGTAAATCCAATCCTATTCCAGTAAGCAGCTCAGCTCAGGATCTCTCAGGAGCAGCACCACCAAAATGGAAGGAAATGAACTCAGGAGGGGATGGGACGGGAGGGACTCGGGAGTTTTTATACTCTTCTCCTGGCCAATTCAAAAGGGAGAATCCCTTCTCTGATTGGCCAGAAGAAGACCCAACTTGGGCCACCATTGGCCGTGGGAGAATGCTGATTCGGGGGCGCTGAAGTTGTACGAATTTATCCAGCGTCCGCCCGAACTCGACAAATTCGGCTCGTCGTTTTCCCGCATTTTTTTTTACTTTGGCTCTATCCGAACTGGAAAATTCAGCTGTTTTCCATGTCGGATGGAACCAAATTGACAGCCCTACAGGCTATACCATGCCGACCTCTCTCCCCCCACCGTCCTCTACTACTATGAAAAGGAGCCATAGCTTTCCTAACCCATTTGATATTCCTGATTGTTTACAATCTAAGAGCATTTTACCATTTACTTAAAAATTTGTGGATAGTCTTGCTCACATCTGTGCTATTGAACTAAATGAAATAATGATAAGGATCATCTTCTCCTGCAGAAACCTGCCTATGTCTTAAATATCCTTTCCTGAGGCCTTTCTCTGGGCCCTTTCTACAAGGGCAACTGACTTATGGAATACCCAATGGCTTGCCAGGCTCCATGAAGAGGCTTGGGATCTCTTGGATCTCAACACTATTCTCTTGGAGAAAATGGCAGCTTTGGAGGGTGGAATCTATGACATCATATCCCCTATGAAATTGCTCCCCTCCCCAAACTCTGCCCTTCCCAGGGTTATCCACCAAATCTTCAGGAATTCCCAACTTGGAGCTGGCAACCCTAAATACCCTCCTCAGAGAGGGTTGGATCTCGCCTTATCAGTCTACCTAGCAAAATTTATTCATTTATTGCTTTGTTCATTCATTTATTAAAATATTTATATTTTCATTTTGGCTCAAGTTTGAAGTCTTCTTCCAATTTATGGCATATAAGTTGATGGACGTTGGAGGAAGGCTACTTAGAGGATGGTTGAATCCACCTCATTGTTCACCTGACACTGTCACGGCTAGGTTTTCGTAGCAGGTTAAAATTATTACCCCAGGCATTTGTGGGATAATGTTGTTTTATAGTTTTCTTTTACACTGTTTTTATTGTTGTAATTTTGACACCACTGCTTTTTGCTGCTGGCACTACTTTGTTGCTTCTGTTTATCTCATTGTGATTTTTCTATATTTTATTGTTGTCATGGCTTTTATGGGTATTTTATGGGTATTTTCCTATATTTTCTTGTTGTCATGGCTTTTATGGGTAAGCTGCCCTAGGAGCAAATAGTGTGCAGGCAGAAATAAATGGTTTAAATGGCTAATTAATTTGTAACACAGTTTATACTAGCAATATAGGAACATACCCCCCTTGCAATGTTAGACTTCTTGCTTTACTCATTTTGTTCATGGTACTCCCAATTCAATTATTTCTTTTACACCATTTTAATATCATTTTTACACAATTTTATTCCATTTGTACACCATTTATACACCATTTTATGCAACTGATGCAAAATATAGTTATATGTTGAACACATTTAATGAGAAAAATGGGGACAAGGAAAAGAAAAATGGCATAAAAATGAAAACTCATGAGTTGGATTTCCACAAGGAGAAAGTAAAGTCAAAACAGAGATTTAGGAATTGAAGAAGTTGGACTGCTTTGGTAGCATCCTTATTTTACACAATTATATCCCAGTCTTTAAAAAAATTGCTCTGTTGTATCTGTCTTGCCATGGCTGGACACTGTAGTAGTCTTGTGATATGGCACATAAATAGAATTATGTCCTGTGTTTCATGTGCTCATTTTTCAAGTCTTCAAGGACCTTTTCCCACCTCCTGCTGAAAATTGCAAGTTCTGAAAACTTGTTCCATGAGCTTTTTACAAGCACATAATTTTATAATAGTTGACCTGGGACTAATTTGAACCAGACAATTAGGCCTCCTAGTAGATTATCAAAATGAATTGAAAATCAATATGCTTACAAGGAGGAAAACATTATGGAAATCAGTGATGATTCGCTCAGAGCATCGGAGCACGTTGTAAATGTCTAATGTAAATTGTTTTAAAAATGGTTTGCTACACTTGACAGCACTTGCTTCCTGTCAGTTCCCTTTTGACTCTTTGCAGAGTTACGGGAGGAAAACAACAAAATTAAGTTGAGAAGAAGGCTAGTGATCAAGTTTCTTTTGGGTGTCATTTTTTTCAAATGTTGATAAACCTATGTAAAACAAAGTACCTTGACTTAAAAGTTGACTTAAAAGTTTAAAGGAGAAATTAATGGGTCAGATAGATCTCAGCACATAACTGAGAATCATGGAAATAAATGTGCCTGCAAAAAAACCTTGCTCTTCTGTGAAAAGGAAAAAAAACAAAACATTTTGGCATGTCTCTTTCCTGGCTTTGGAATGAGACCTTCCAATGCGCCTGTGCTCAGCTGTTAAAATTGCATGCAATAAACAGCTGGGACAAAAATGTCCAGGAAAAGTTTTTTTTTTGAAAGGGTAAAGAAAAGAATATGCCTGTGCATTAAACATCCTGTGTTTTTTCAGCTTCTGCCAGCGCGGCTTCTCAAAAGCTCTCGCAAGCTGCATTCTGTTTGTGCAGTAAACAAGGGGCAGCTTCGGCACCTATGCACGGTTGTTTACTAAATACAAGGAAACAATGGAGTTCAATTAAAAGTAGATTAGTCGCACATGTACCAAAGGAACGTGTACTTAACTGACTAGGGTGAATCTGACTCCAGTTAAATCCCAGGAGAGGCTGCTGCAGCATGTCTGTCTAGGCCTGGAGTCCCCCTCCCCCAATTACAGACTGAATGGTGGTTCTGGAATATGTTAAACTGATTGTGTAATAATTGAAGGGCAGATGTTGTGGTAGCAGAGGTTTGCTGCAACCGTGCAGATGGGATTGCCGATGGTCATGGGACTGGAAGCATTGTCTGATGGGTTTGCTGCCATTATTGCCTGGTCCAGCACCATATGTGCCACCGGTCTTTCTCTAACCCCCCACATTTCTTTTTGAGAGGCATAAATAAAGCTGATGCCAGGATAATGATAAGTAAAGAAAGGGTAGCCCCCTTTTGAAAGTATTTCACTTGAGCGAGTGGAGGTTTTGTGCCATCAAAGCCCCTTCGGGCTGGACTGATAATCAGATTATCCTTTTGACTAGTGATAAAGAACGTCGGGAAAAGTAGAGCCTTGGAGGCACATAAGAGGGTGCCTACTTCTGAATAATTGTGTTTCCTCTTTTTCAAGGAAGACAAACATTGGCATGAGAGGCATTCTTAAAGCAGAGTAACAATTTGGGCAGTGATTCTAATCGATAGGGTGCAATGAATTCTTGTTGTAGTGTGCTAATGCTGTGTACCTTAACCTGGATAGCCCAAGCTAGCTTGACCTTGTCAGATCTCAAAAGCTAGGCAGGGTCCGCCCTGGTTAGTATTTGGATGGGATACCTTCAAGGAATACCGGGGTTGTGATGCGGAGGCAGGCAATGGCAAACCACCTCCAAATGTCTCTTGCCTTGAAAACCCTACAGGGTCACCATTAATCAGCTGTGACTTGACAGCTAGGGTTGCCAGCAACAGGTTGAGAAATACCTAGACATTTTGAGGGTAAAGCCTATGAGGCCGGTCTTTGGGGAGGGAAGGGACCAGTGGGGTATAATGCCACAGAGTTCACCTTTTAAAGTGGCCATTTTCTCCAGGTGAACTGATCTATGTCACCTGGAGATTGGTTGAAATCCCAGGAGATCTCCAGCCACCACCTGGAGGTTACAATACAAAATAGGCACCTCCGTGCCAATGGTTAGAAAATCTGCAACGGAGTCTCCAGTACAAAAGTAGCAAAACTTGAAAGAACATGACAATTGGTGCATTGAGACTGCACCTTACTTAGATTGTACATACTGTATATAACTTTGATTGTTCTTATATGTATCTTTCACTCTTGTATTGTTGATGTTACATGTGTAAGCACCAATAAGAATTTTTTGCTACTTTTGTACTGGAGACTCCGTTGCAGATTTTCTAATCACCTGGAGGTTGGCAACCCTATTGACAGCTCAAAAATGCTTTGTAAATGTTACTAAGCAATTCAATGTAAATCTCAGTTCCTGGATGAAGTACATCAAAGTGAACGTTACCAAGCATGAGCCATATCAGCATTTGCTTTGCAGGTCAAGCTTCTAAGTGCTTTGAATTTGGCCTTCTTTGTTGTCACCTAGGAAAGGAGAATAAGGACCTCTTTGCATCATGTAACAGCCTTAGATGCACACATTTGCTTCTCCTCCTACCTGGCATGATGGGATTCCTTCCTCCTGTTTGGAGGCAAAACATAGTTTCATGCTTCATCTGAAATGGCAAACTTTGTTTTGAGCTTGTTCTCTAAGCCAGAAATGCAAACACAGTTTGATTGTGGTGGAACACACTTATAAGCTGGGATGGCAAGCACAGACTATAGACTTTCCCCTCTCTCACTGCAACTTTGCCCCTATGCTGTATCTCAGGTACTGGAAGCAAGATGCTGTGGGTAGGGATTCCAGCCTCCAGGTGGGACCTGGGTATCCCCTGGGATTACAGCTCATCTCCAAAGGCCAGTTCCCATAGAGAAAATGGATGCTTTGGAGGGTGGACTGTATGGTATTGTACCCCACTGAGGTCTCTGTCCTCCCCAGGCTCCATCTCCAAATCTCCAGGAGTTTTCCAACCTGGATCTGGCAACCCTCCCCACCAGTGGCCAGAGGGACATAGCAACCCTAGCCATGGGAAAGGAGAAGGAGAATTTTCCTTCCACTGGCAACACTACACTTGTTCTAGGTAGGATCTGGGTCATAGTTTTCCAGTTTTGATGTAATGGCAAATAATGGTTTTCCTTCAAACAGGAAAGGAGGAAGGGATTAGAGCGTGCAAGGGGAGGCACATGTGCCCAATGTTTATACCCATCATGTCTGAATCAGGCCCATGAAGACAGACCCCTGCACTGATCCAGCAGCCTGCACTGGGGTTTTCTCTGATTTATGCATGGAAATTTCTCTTTTGCAATAATGTTTTTGAAGTGTTTTCTTTGGTCTGTGTGCATATATATGTTGCAAGGCAGTAGACAAGTATATGTCTCAAGGTGAAATGAACAACATAGACCATCTTGCTTTGAAAAATACATTATTATGAAGTACAAGACAGTTCTATAGTCTATATACTATCGACATCTACAGTCTGTAGAATCATTTCCCCATGAATTTTCATGCTATAATGGCTATATGTTTTTAGTTTAAGTACAATTTTGCATTTTATAATTCAGGCTTTTAATTTTTTTTAAAAAAGTATATATAGAAAAAAAACAACTACTTTTTGCAAGCAAATGTGATTTTAAAAGCTAGCATTTGTTGAGTGAAGCCTGAAGATGGAGCTGTTGACAAAGAGTCTGAAGGAATACAGACTGGCTGATATATCCAGGAATAGTTATCCACATTTATAATGGTTACATCTTTGAAATTGTCAAAGAGAAAGCAATATTGTTGTGCAAGGCTGTCATAGAATGCATCCTTTCAGACAGCATGGGTGTTCTGTAAGGTCACTGTCCATCATGTAAATGCCCCATGTAATGTACCTCAAGGAGCTGGAGAGGGAGGAGACTTGCACGCCAGTTTACTTTTTTGGTGTGCAAGCAGGATATTCTGCTGGGTGGCCAGCAGAAGAAGCTTTTCTGTGCTTCATTTATCCCTGACTGCAGCAGGGTCCAGGACACTCCATGGAACATTTGGCAATATTTGACCATGGTCCAATAATAGGAAGCAATTCCTTTGTGAATGCAGCAGAACAGAGTCGTTGCTGTTCCTGCATTGGGATCTCCATGTGGCACAAGAGACTCACCGGTGTGTGAACTTGGAACTCGGATAAGAGAGAGCGATGAAAAGGCTGCTTGTTGTTTGCCTTCCTCCGCCTACACCCGGGAGGTGCAAAACACAGGCTGCAGTCTTTGCAAACATGTGGAAAGGGAGCAAGGAGGGATGTTAGATTTGAATCCAGTAGCAACAAGATTTGTGGTGTGGGGGGGAGAGGTATGAGCTTTTGAGACTCAAAGCTCCCTTCACCAGCTACAAGAAGGGAGCTTTGACTCTCGAATACTAATATCCTGAAAAATGTGTTGGTCTCTAAGGTGCTACTGGACTCAAATCTAACATCCCTCCTTGCTCCCCCTGCCCATGAACTCCAAAGTTTGGTGAAGATTGGGACAGGGGTCCGATTTTATGGGGTCCGGAAGGGGCCGCCCCCTCCTCCATTGAGAAGGATTGCAAAGTTTACAATGCAATTGTGCAGGCCCATTGCGTGCATTCATGGGAAACTGAGTTTTCCCACAATTCTTGGGGACATATGCAGCCATTACAGACTGTGAAAAGTAAGTCGTTTAAAAATTCTCCCAGAGGGGCATTTTTTGAGGTAGAGTCATTAAGCTCACAGCGTAGCTTCAGGAGACTCTCCTTGCATGAACCCCAAAGTTTGGTGAAGAGTGGGTCAGGGGGTCTGATTTTATGGGGTCCGGAAGGGGTCACCCCCTCCTCTGTAGAGAAGCATTGTAAAAATATTGTCGAAGGCTTTCACGGTCAGAGTTCATTGGTTCTTGTAGGTTATCCGGGCTGTGTAACCGTGGTCTTGGAATTTTCTTTCCTGACGTTTCGCCAGCAACTGTGGCAGGCATCTTCAGAGTAGTAACACTGAAGGACAGTGTCTCTCAGTGTCAAGTGTGTAGGAAAAGTAATATATAGTCAGAAAGGGGTTGGGTTTGAGCTGAGTACTGTCCTGCAAAACTACTCAGCTCAAACCCAACCCCTTTCTGACTATATATTACTTTTCCTACACACTTGACACTGAGAGACACTGTCCTTCAGTGTTACTACTCTGAAGATGCCTGCCACAGTTGCTGGCGAAACGTCAGGAAAGAAAATTCCAAGACCACGGTTACACAGCCCGGATAACCTACAAGAACCAAAGCATTGTAAACTTTACCATACTCCTCTATGGAGGAGGGGGCGACCCCTTCCAGACCCCATAAAATTGGACCCCCTGACCCAATCTTCACCAAACTTTGGAGTTCATGCAAGGATAATTCTTTGAAGCTACCCTGAAAATATGGGAACTCTACCTTTAAAAATGCCCCCACAGGAGCATCAATTTTTTTTTTTGTAAACCTGAAAATAAAGCTGAAATACCCCTTTACCAGTATGGGTATTCGGCTTATTCCAGGTTTACCAAAACATTGGGCCCAATAAACCAGAACCTGAAATTTACCGATTTTTCTTTTTTTTTTTTTTGCACAACCCTAGCAACTGACCCTTTTCCTCCAGGCTGCATTTAGCCACAAAAGGTTGCCAGTCTTTTCCTACTGGGGTTAACTGTAGGACTGGTGGTTTAAATTGGGAAAATACAGCAGGGTTGAAAACCTTTCTTACCTCTTATTACAGCTCTGATAGGAACTGGGCTCACCACAGCTGTGTTTTAGGGTCTAAAAGCTTGCTAGGACATCTGATCGTCAATTTCCAGGATGATGTGGTTCTGCCCTATGTTTGTAATTTGCAATAAATCTAGGTGTCCTCTTTGCCTCTCTGTCTTTGTGTGTCTCTAACATACACACACATACAATTTTCTGTCTTATAGGTCAGTTTTAATTAAGACATTTTAATCAAGTTCCAGATTTGGTAGAGTAAGAATTAATCCCAGCAGTACTGGATATAAACAGCTGTCTGCTTATTTAAATTTAAGTTTTAAAGAGCACTGCATAAATAACATAAAATATTATCAACTTCACCTCTAATTATGAGACTATACTAATGATGAATGTTTTACAGTTTTGCAAAAACCTCCCAAATAAATCGAAGGCTAATTTAATTAACTGCTAGTTTTTTAAAGGGTCCATCAGCTACACTAAAATGGACTCATAATAGGAAGAACATCTATTTTGCCCTTTTGGAATCTAAACCTATGTGTCAGTAGAGCAAAACTAGAGTTGGCTCACACAAATTCTCTTCTGATAAGAAATATTCAATGTATATTCTCCTTATGCTCAAATATTCTCTGATTGTGCTCTGAATATTAGCTGAGTTTTGATAATATTTTATTTTGATATGTGATACTGCACTATTAATATTTAGCAGTAGTTGACATGTAATGGTATTAAGCATTTAACATTATAAATAGGGACCACATGTGGGGATTTGTGGTATATCCCAGCACTCTTTTAATGCATGCCTGCTCTGAAGAGAACTCAAAAAAGAAGCAACGTATCTTGCTATGGCTCTTGCTCCAGTCTGAAGTTACCCAAACCCTGAATGGGAGTGTTAAAAACAGGGGTGTCAAACATAAGCCCCGTGGTCCGGCTCCAGCTCCTTGAGAGCTCTTATCCAGCCCACGAGTCAGGCAAAGCAGCCATCCCCAATCTTGATCTGGGCTGGCAGGGCATGGGCCAGCCCGATCAAGTGGCCTTTATGTCATATCCAGCCCTTGTAACAATTGAGTTCAACACCACTGGTTAAAGGGCTAGCATTTAGCTCTCCACTTCTTGGCTTGTACAAGGTCTGAATAGGAGTGATATAATTCTAGTTATAGAGGCAGCATGCCTTTTCCCAAGAAGGAGCCCTGTAGTGCTAGCATTGCATAGCATCTGATTTGAGACCACCACAGCAACACTGTAAGACTAGCCATACTGTTATGTCGCCTTCCTATTCCAGGCTGCAACCAACCCCACACAGCTATGCTGAGTGTTATCACTACTACTAGAACTGCAGCAATCCTGCTTGGGCCTGTCTGCAGCATGCCTGGACTTCAGTATGACAGCTTTTGGTGGAGAAAGGGTTAACCCATATATCAGTGGCAGACGGGCCAGGGTGTCAGCTTGCCGGATGGCAAGTGGGCCCTGTGAGCCCCTGATGAAGTGGGCCCTAAAAATTAAATGATAGCCTTGTAGTTGTGGGTGGGCCCCCTTTGTCTCCTGGCAACCAATATTTTAAGACCCAGTCCACCACTGTCATATATCTTACTATAACAGGAAGGTTTGGGGCCCCTGTTGCCAAACCTGAATGCTGCATAGCACTTTCAAAAGCTTACCACCACTGTTGAAGTTTGGGACAGGCTGCATGTTCCTTCAGCAATGGGATTTGGGCTGATCTCTTTGATGAAATTCATGCTGTTCAGGAATGTTCAGTCCTGAGAAGGTTCTCCTCCTTGTGATGTCTGGGAGATTGCTGGTGACACTGAGGTTAGGGTATGTACCGGAAGGCTGTGCCCTTTTTCAGATTCAGGAATGGAGGGGGTTATAGAAGATTAATTGTAAGAGTTCATATTTGAAGCCTGCCAAAATTGACATATTCAAGAGTTGTCACAAAATTAAAAAATCTTTTGAATTTCAATTATTTCGTCCAAAATTTCTCATTCAAAATATGGATTCAAATTTTGCATCAAAATGTCATGTTAAAATAGAATGGCAGGGTTACAAAATGATGTGAATTTTGAACATTTGCTTCCAACAAATGGGTAATATATTTGCATCTGAACTATTACCAGATAGAGGGTGTGCCTTGCCTCTATAGACATATTGAGAACAAGGTGAAGCGTGTTCTACTTGAAACACAGATGGATGATAGTTTTCTGAAAGCTGGGACTTTCCTAATCCCTGTTATAATATAATAGGGTTTTGAAAGAGTTCTGGTATGAAAGGATCCTTCCCACTTGGTATGACTGTGGCAATACCTTAGTTACCATCCAAAAGTGAAACAGAATCTCAGTAGCCTGGAGACAGAAAAGAAGTTTGGCCAGGAAAACACAGCAAAAGTTCTTGATTTAGTTTTTCATTTACAGAGTCTGAATTCAAAGGCGCGAGTTTCAACATGCTTTTTTTCTCATATTCCCAATGATACACTATGTTATCAAGATGTCTTGTTAGCTAAAGTTGCTCATTTGTGAGGCTGTTCTTCAGAAGCAGCAGTAACTCTGGCTGCTTCTAGAACACAGGGATGGGCACTGTAGAAGATGGGCAGCAGCACTAGTAAAGCACTGGAAGAAATCAAAAGCAGCTTTGCTGCTGTGGGAGAGAACCCTAAGCCTAAGGTAAGGTAACTGCATGGCTGCCTGCTCTATTAATGAATACTATGTCAGAGTGAAAGTTTACAGTGAAGAAGAAGAGTTGGTTTTTATATGCCGACTTTCTCTACCACTTAAAGGAGACTCAAACCAGCTTACAATCACCTTCCCTGCCCCTCCCCACAACAGACACCCTGTGTGGTAGGTGGAGCTGAAAGAGTGTGACTTGCCCAAGGTCACCCAGCTGGTTTCGTGTGTAGGAGTGGGGAAACAAATCCAGTTCACCAGATTAGCCTCTGCCGCTCATGTGGAGGAGTGGGGAATCGAACTCGGTTCTCCAGATCAGACTCCGTCGCTCCAAATCACCACTCTTAACCACTACACCACGCTGGCTTAGTGGTATCAGGGATCAGTGGTTAACACAGATTATCCCACAAATGACCTGAAAAATATTGGCCTCAGTCTCAGCATAAATCTTTTACTAACATTTGGCACTCATACATTTCTAATGCTTTAATCAAATACAGGTAATAAAACACATAGAAAGTTGATATTTCTATTGATAAGGAAGAGAGGCAGTTTTAATTTAATCAGTCTGAAGGGGGCATACTTTGACATCAGCTTGATACAACAGGGTCGCTCTGTTTATTAATCTACACTGTGTGTAAAGTGTTGTCAAGTCATAGCTGTTTTATGGTCACCACAGCAAGGGCTTTCAAGGTGAGTGATTAAGATGAGGTGGTTTGCCATTGCAGAGTCTTCCTTGGAGGTCTCCTATCCAAGTACTGACCCTGCTTAACTTCCAAGATCTCATGAGATCAGGCTACACCATGCCCCCTTATCTCCAATTAATTTACACTGAAGCCGTATAAATAGAATATGGACATTAGCCAGATAAAACAAGAAACATGGACGAATATATTCTTACAAACAAAGAATTACAGTCCGAGTCTTATAACATTTAAAAAGAGAAATAACAGCCGAGATACATCTGCCAATTGGGCTAAGAGACTGTTCTATGGCAACGAATTTTCATTGCTGCCGTGAAAAATTTCACAACCTGTAAAGTGTTTGAAGGATTATCCCCTTGTAGGAGCATCTCAAGCTTTTCTCCTGGCCTGTCAGGTCCCATTCTCAACAAGAGGGGCTCAATAAACTTAGAATGGGGTAATGTGTAAAAATTACAATTCAGGAGGGCATGCTCAATAGTTTCTAAGTCCCCTGATTTACAGGGGCAGAATCTCTCCTCCCAGGGTATCTTCTTAAATTTCCCCTCTAGCATAGCAGAGGGTAAGGCTGCACACCTGGCCAGGGTAAAGGCCCTTCTATAATTATTTATCTCTAAATAGTGGAGATAGGCTGCTGGTGTGGAGTATATATGATTGCTAAGGCAGGCAGGAACAGAGGGAGGAAATGCAGGAACAAAGACATTAGGAATAGGAATACAGTCCTCCTTTCCCCTAACATTTGCCTTGTTGCAAACAGTTTTAGACCTGTTTGCCATTGCCTTCCTCTGCAGAGTACATGTTATGGAGGACATGCTCATGAACGGCACCTGATTTTGCTGTTACGCTCCCTAGTGTACTCAGTGGACAACATCAGCTCATAAACTATTTTCAGTATTTTTCCTTAGAGTTAAAAATAACTTGGGATACAACTAGGCACTATAAAGTCATAACATCCCAACTTATGTTTCAGAAACACATTGAGCCTTATTCTTTTCCTGTATCTCTTCATGCTTGTTTGGTGTCACACCTTAACCAGAGCTATTTTTCATAGTTTGAGTCTGAAAAGCCACACTGTTTGCAAGGGATCAGTTGTGATAAATTTCAGTGTGTGTCATTCAAAGAGCTGAATACAAAATCGGAACATCCATTGTTCTCATTTCTTCTTTCATTGATTGTACCAACCACTATTTTTTGATGTTGGGTTTTCATTTAAGCGTCATTAAGGCTCTGTCTCGTAAGTCTCCAGACTATGAGATGAGTTGGCCACAGCTTTATTTTTGGTGGAGCTTAATCTTTTCAGAAAGAACATTGCTCATCCTACCCTAAAATATCCTAGGTAGACTGTATCACTGCTCTTAAGTTCCTCATTTCTAATGGAGGCAAGCATTTTTTGGCACCTGCTACTTACGTACATATGTGCCATCAAGTTGCAACCAGCTTATGGTGACCCCAGCAAGGGTTGCCTTTGTCTGCAGAGTCTGCTTTAAGTACTGACCCTACTTAGCTTTTAAGATCTGATGAGATTGGGCTATACCATGCAGCCTCCCCTTTTGGCACCTGCTACCTACAGAACATTTGGATGAGGAACATTTGACTGTTTGCCTGATTTTGTACACTTCACATACTGTGTGTTCATTGATGCCAAAAAAGACAATTATGCATACGGAATGGCCTATTCTAACCCTCCCACAGTATCCCTTGCCTACCCCATCCTCTGCCACTGCTACACCCTTGCCTTCTGTTTACTGCATTCCTTAAGGCCTTTTATACATGGTTGTTTTCCTCATGGTCACCCCTTCGAGTACTTTGGGCCTTTGTTTTGATTATGCACGCTGTTTCCAACCATCAGAGGTTGCCTTGCTCTCCCCCTGTGTTTCCCTGCATTTTCAAATTCAAGATAAAACAGGTCTCTGAAAACAAAGCCCCGAAGTTGCTGGAGGGGTGACGGCGAGGGAAACAGCCATGCATAAAAAGCCTAGGTGTGCAGATAATTAACAATTCTCACTAGTGGCTTAGAGGCAAGACCTTTGACTCCATAGGCACAGCACGATTTTTTCCCTGCTTCTTAATGAGCTGCTGTGATTGGCTGCCTTCATGTGCTCTTGACCCTGTAGCATGCAAGCAACCTATGCAGGAAAACCTGTAGGAATGGTACTGTGTAGGCATAGCGCTGCTCAACATGGCATCAATGCAAAGTTCAAACAAAAACATTGAGGCGATCCAGTAAAGGGCCCAGCTCATGGATAAATGAACAGTTAGATCACAATAAGTTCAAATGTCTATGATATTCATTCTGAAGTTCCCAGAATTTATGATTAGGATCATTAGAATATTGCTTATAACAAGCAGTCCTGGGGACACAGTTATTTGGAGGATGTAGCATCTTACGAAGGTTGTGCATGGATATAGCTACCACAACCCAGCAGTTAGCCTATTAAGTGCTAGTGCATACTTTTTAGTTGGGAGACTCATGCAAATTGCCACTGGTAAATAGCATCTATATGCATGGGTGTTCCAGGTCAAGTGTTATTTCCTCTGTATGGTTGTATCCAGAGATGTATCCAGCTTCCTCCATACAGAGCAACAGACCACTTTTAAATGGGCAAAAGCCTTCTATGCACATATGCTTGAATGTTGACCAATACAACACATAGTGCTAATTTTTATGATCTAAACCCTTAGGGTTTTTTTTCATGGCGGCAAATAATATCTTTTCAATACAGAGAAGCTTTGTTAATCTTCAGAACACAAATATAGATATCACCAGTTGTGTTCTTCATATATGTGGGCTGGGATCCAGAATCCCAAGTACACATCTGGTTAGTTTCCTGTACGCGTCTTAATCAAATTTCCCTGGTTTTTGTGTGTGTGTGTGTGTGTGTGTGTGGTTTTTTGTGTATTTTATATCACAGTTCCTTAGGCTGGACCAGAGGTGTTTTCTGAAGGTCCCTGAGCAGATGGTGTTGGGTAAGGGGAGCTGTGTTTGAAAAGGTGCCTCTGATTACATCCAGTGTGAACAGAAGTTCTCAGGACATTCCTTTGGATCCTAGATATTCCTTTGCATTCTGGCCATGGTATGTGAGGTGGTGTGGATCCTGGCCATGATATTTATGTATTTGCAGACAAATCAAAAGATACGTTGATTGATTCACTTTAACAGCCGCTTGCACCTGCATTGGTTCTATGCATGGCACCTCTGTTTGCAAATGCATTAGTCATCACACTTTATATATTTATGTGTACATGTCTTCATTGTTGGGCATACACATCTTCAGCATTAGGGATACATTTTAAAAAGTAAAGTGGCCCTTGCTTGTCTCCAGTAGAATTACAAGCTTAAATTCTTTGCAATTCAGTTATTTGTTTTTGCCTTTAACACTTTATTCTCAAGCCTGTACTGAAGTTGCATTTTACTTACAAGTCACCACAATACTCATACTTTCCCTCCAGTTTGCTTAGACTGAACACAATAAAAAGATCATGAATGGGGCAGATGAGTGAATACTGACCACATAAACACAAAAAGTAGATGACTCATATTGGGTAGACATAAAGATTAGCTTATCAGGAGTACCACTCCTAGGTATGTAATTTCAGACAATTGGCTTTTCAGGGAATGTGATTTCTTTACCCAAGCTACGCCTTACTGTCATGCCAAGGCAGGTAGATACAATCATTCTCATTCATTGTACTGCTTGTGGTTAGGAAACATGATGGGGTAATCCATTACTATCTTCTATCTTAACATTTCTTCATCTCTGTGCATGTTTTGTTCACAACAATAATGTAAGAATTCCCTTGTATGAGACCAAAGTCCATCTAGTTCAGCATCCTCTCTATTGGACAGCCAGATGTTCAGTCATGGTTGCCACTGCTGAACGTTTGCCTGATGCTCTTTGGTAAATTCAAATTAGCATGCCCATTTTTCTCATGTTATCTTGGGCTGATACTAAATGCCTTTTAAATATTGCAAAACATAATCCAGGCCTTCAGAACTTCTGACACACCAAGGTGAAGGCTGTAGTGGAAGTTTTCATAACGTTCATCATCTTTTATCTTAGGTTGGTCAAGCTGATCCATATTCATGCAGTCAGACATCAAAAACATCTTTGATGCTCTGGCATGGGAGAAAACAAGTTTGTCTGTGAATGTGATATGCCTTTTAACATCATAAGAACATAAGAAAATCCATGCTGGATCAGACCAAGGCCCATCAAGTCCAGCAGTCTGTTCACACAGTGGCCAACGAGGTGCCTCTAGGAAGCCCATCAACAAGATGACTGCAGCAGCATTATCCTGCCTGTGTTCCACAGCACCTAAGACAATATGCATGCTCCTCTGATACTAGAGAGAATAGGTATGCATCATGACTAGTATTCATTTTGACTAGTAGCCATGGATAGCCCTATCCTCCATGAGCATGTCCACACCTCTCTTAAAGCCTTCCAAATTAGTAGCCATCACCACATCCTGGAGCAGGGAGTTCCACAATTTAACTATGCGTTGTGTGAAGAAATAATTCCTTTTATCTGTTTTGAATCTCTCACCCTTCAGCTTCAGCAGATGATGCCACATTCTAGTATTATTAGAGAGGGAGAAATGCTTCTCCCTGTCCACTCTCTCCATATCATGCATAATTTTATAGCAGTTTTATTCTCTATTCCTTGTCTAATTAAGGCCAGCATGGAATTTGCCTTTTTCACAGCTGCCACACACTGGGTTGACATCTTCATTGAGCTATCCACTACCACCCCAAGATCCCTTTCTTGGTCTGTTGCTGCCAGCACAGATCTCATCAGTGTATATGTGAAGTTGGGATTTTCTTACCTCAGTATGCATCACTTTACACTTGTTCATGTTGAATCTCATTTGCATTTCAATGCCCATTCCTCCAATTTGAAGAGATCCTTTTGGAGCTCTTCACAGTCCAGTTTTGTTTTAATCACCCTTTGTTTTAACATCCTTCAGAGCTCTTCCCTGATTAAGCACTTAAGGCTTCGGATGGATCTATCTTTGCTGCATTGGGGAGTCTCTGCACCATTGACTCTGCACCACATTATTCGTTGGGGCTTGGTGAATCTGCTTTATTCATTGTGATTGGCTGGCTTTATTTCTCATTTGTTAAAAGACACTTACCCACCACTCAGTTAATCTGGAATGCTTATACTTGGCTGTCTTTTAGTAATTGGCAAGAGGGGGAATGGAAGGTGGAATGTGTATCGTTCAAGATCTGTTGTAGTTTGGATGGATGTGCTGCTAATATGGCTGTCCATTTATCTGTTTTGAGGATACCCGGTCTAAGGATAACTTGAGACAGAAAAGCTAATTCTGTAACTCGAGTAAGCATTTGAACCCTGGCTGGATTTATCTTGCATTTATCAGTTTTAAACTATTTCACTTTTTTGCATTTTTCATCACTTTTCTGCTGTCTGGTTTTATTGAAGTACTGTGTATATTTCTAATTTCCTTTTATAATAAACTTATTTCTTTCTGAATATAAAACTGGACCTGTGGGTTACCACTCCACCTATTTGTGAGCTATCTGCCTAGCCATCCTATCAAAGGCTGATCCCCATTAATACTGGGCTTCTTTGACTCTTTTATCAGAGAATCGGACATGTGTCTTAGTATCCACAGTGCCTGCAGTTTTTATAAGTGACATAATGGCAGTTCAGGAAGATCCTCCAAGTTCCCCAAAGAACTAATCCCGGCCACTAGTGAAGGAACTCAACAGATTTTTTAATACACAATAGAACTTGGGCCTAAAGATCCTAACCACAACAATTCCCAAGCAATTTTAACAAGGCTTTTTCTTCTTAGATACTATCAGGAGGCAGATGGGCTCTCCTCCAAACATTAACTCTTTCTTAACAGCATCATCCTTTGCAACTCTTTACCAAAGAATAAGGCTTTAGGAAGGGAGAGAGCTACAGTTTTTCATGAAAAAAACACACCCTGCACACTTGCAGGGTTGGGGACATTCTTCCTCCCTTTTTTTTGCTACAAAGGCAACCAAGCATCTATGTATTGTGGGCATCCAAATGTTTGGCAGCCCCCTGTTTCTGAAAGCCCAGGAAGTCCACAAGAAGAATAGGGATAGTGAGCATCTCATGAGATGGCAAAAATGTTTGGAAGGTTCTGTTCATCTTGGTGGGTCTCAAACAGTACAGGCCTGAGAGAAGTGAATGAAAACCACACTTTTAACATTAAAAAATTGTGGCTCCAGTCACAGCCATAAGGTGAAAGAAAACCATACTTCACTCTACCATATATGCTGCTCCCTGCCCATTCCTTACATTTTGTCTCCTCAATTTTACTACTTCTCTTACTAAATTCAACATTTGTTTCCTGCAGCGTTATTAAGGCAATGTTGGAACATCATTAAGGTTGCCAGCTCCAGGTTGGGAAATACCTAGAGATTTTGGGGTGGAGCCTGAGGAGGGCAGATTTTGGGTATGGGAGGGACTTCAATGGGTTATAAAGCCATAGAGTCCAGCTTCCAAAGTGGCCATTTTCTCCAGGTGAACTGATCTCTGCCATCTGGAGATCAGTTGTAATAGTGGGAGATCTCCAGTCACCACCTGGAGGTTGAGAACCCTAAACATCATAGTATTGCTACCACCTTTGGGATGAGATCAAGAGGATATGTGGGCACTGTACAATTTAGTTCTTTCAAACGGAATTTTTCAGTTTTGTGGGGTAGGTTTACCAAATACAGAGGCACACACAAATAGTTGGTGGCATGAAGCTGTAACCATCTGTTGTCTCTGGCGGCAATGTGCTTGGTGTTGGCCTGCCTTTGATGGTTGTCCAAAGGCTTCAACTTGTTCAAAATGTGGTGTGAAGGTTACTTACAGATGTGAGTTTCAAGAACCCTATCTTGCTAGATTTAAAAGATCTCTTCTGACTGCCTTGTGGGCACAATTCACAGTGCTGGTTATTGCTTGTAAAGCTCTACTTTACCTTGAACCAGGGTACCTGGAATTTTATGTGCTCACCTGTTAATTTTTGGAGTAATACCAAGATTCTAGAACTCTTTCCTCACAGAGGCTTGTGGGGACCCAAATTTAGCAGTCTTCTTGACACTAGGCAAAGGTATTTTTATTTCCCCAAGTTTTTAGCCCACTCTGGTGTGAAATTTAACCTGATAAATCCTACTTTTAACAAAATTATGATTGTTGGTGCTACTACTTTAATGGCTACTGCTGTTAGAGAAGGATTTCAGGTCATATGCTTTGTCTGTTTTAATGTTTTCTTAGTTTTATGCTGCTAGAAGATCCATTCAGAATGCTACTCTGATCAGTTCAGTGGAGCTTACTTCTAAGAAAGTGTTCTTAGTTTGCGCTGTTAATTAGCTTTGTAAGCTGCCTTGGGCATGTTTTTGTGGAAAGAAACCAATATAAATATTCAAAATAAATAAATAATAGGCCGTGACTCACCGATGAAAGACAACTGGGGTGGGAAACCATGGTCTAGATGAGCCAGATGTTGGCTCATCAGAGTGAAGTAGCTCCTTAAAATACATTTCATCTACCCACATTTTTAAAAAAATATCCTTAGCTTTTA
Organism: Euleptes europaea; assembly: GCF_029931775.1. Classification (NCBI taxonomy): domain Eukaryota; kingdom Metazoa; phylum Chordata; class Lepidosauria; order Squamata; family Sphaerodactylidae; genus Euleptes; species Euleptes europaea. The sequence continues at coordinate 27,765,423 of NC_079320.1, read as the reverse complement.
TTCTGTAAGGATTTATATCACCGTAGCAACACAGATACTTCTGATGAAAAGGTGAGACTCCTTTTGGTCTTGCACTGTGTAAGAGCTGTCAGTCTTCAGGCTGTTAACGTTTTGTGCTTATCTTTCTTCCTACCTCTGAATCATCCATTTTATGGCCTATCTAGCAAAGTTGATGAGATGGCAAACCCAATGCTAAGAGTGGGAAAGATTAAAATGCAAATACATGAGAGCCCTATTTTGATCAGCCACTATAGTTTGCATTGGATAAAAAGGCCCCAGAGCAGCTTTTCCCCTTGCCACTGTGACGGGTCGCTCTTTCTAATCTCAGGGTCATGTCCAAGTCCTCCTGTTAGTAATTGCTTAGGCTGACATCTATCTTGACCTTTATTTACTTTGTCCTTTCTGACTAAGGCAGTGGGGGTAAGGGTGTCACACAAGCAGGGGGAGAAAACTATCATAGAATGTAATGAGGGTTAAGGAATGAGAAAGTAAACCCCTTTTGCCTTTGCTATAGATATATGCACAATATGCTCTGGCTGACTATTTTAACCACTTCACAGCACCAATACTATGTTTTCTCAGGACCCCCAGAGAGTTAAAAAAATAAATAGCAGAGACATTCGTTCTTGCATATGACTTTTAGTTCAATGGGGCTGGCACAGGAGACTGTCTCGAAAGGATTGTATCTTATTTGCCAATGGATTACTATGAAATAATCACACAACTTCTCGGTGTGTTTTGGGAAATGATTGGTAACAAATTAGCCATCAATTCACTAAATTTTTGTTGATTTTTTATTTCCCTGTGCCACACAATTGTTTCTGTTTCTGTTTCAAGGCATCAGCATTTCCCTTGGCATTATTTGCCCTCCTTTGCTCCTTGAAGTATCTTGTTTTTGACATTTACTGGAAGCAATTTTCAACAAATGAATTCCTGCAGGGTTCCTTTCCCATGGCCTTACCTGGTTCTCACTGTGATGAGAACTGTGTACTTATTCTCCCTGATGTATCTCATTGGATACTTCAGTAAATACATTATTCTTCTACCACATAGTACAATATATTACAGAAAATGGGAGAAAATGTTTTGATGTTCTCACTGTCACAATAGAGAGACATGCTCATTTGGAAGTGGACATAAATTACATGAGGGCAGCACCAAAAAAACTGTTAACAGGATCAAAAAAGCTGAAGTAGGGTTGCCAACTGCCAGGTAGTAGCAGGAGATCTCCTGCTAATTCAACTGATCTCCAGCCTATAGAGATCAGATCACTTGGAGAAAAATGGCTGCGTTGGCAATTGAACTCTATGGCATTGAAGTCCCTCCCCTCCCCAAACCCCGCCCTCCTCAGTCTCCAACCCAAAAATCTCCCGCCGGTGTTGAAGAGGGACCTGGGAACCCAAAGTTGAAGGGA